>NC_141875.1:91140000-101140000 GCF_056163025.1 Triticum urartu
TCATCAGGTGCAGAGTATATGGCCAGCCGATGGTGCGACCGGTTACCTTTAACCATTGGCAGCCATGTTTTCCCCTCAGACCTAATAATTTTGGAATCCCAAGGATTGGATGTGATAATGGGGATGGATTGGTTATCGAAGTATGGAGGAAACATTGATTGTGCCAGTAGGTCAATTCCACTCACCACCCTGGAGGGAAAAAGGATTAAGTATCTATCCAGACATACTCCTAAGAGTACTCACTTAAATTCTCTCACGGGAGTTGTTCAGGAGGAAGTGCCTGTAGTGAAGGATTACTGGGATGTATTTCTAGAGGAATTACCAGGCATGTTGCTAGATCGTGATATTGAGTTTTTGATAGAGCTGTTGCCAGGCATCGGACCGATATCAAAGAGACCATACCGGATGGCCGCGAATGATCTGGAGGAGATTAAGAAGCAGATCAAGGAGTTATTGGAGAAAGGTTACATTCGACAAAGTTCATCGCCATGGGGAGCCCGAGTGCTCTTGGTTGAGAAGAAAGATAAATCTCTAAGAATGGTTGTTGATTATCACGCATTAAATGAAGTGACGATCAAGAACAAGTACCCACTGTCGATGATCAATGATTTGTTTGACCAGTTGCAAGGAGCAAAAGTCTTTTCAAAGATTGACCTGCGATCAGGATATCACCAGCTAAAAATCTGAGAACATGATATACCTAAGACAGCTTTCACCACAAGGTACGGGCTATACGAGTACACGGTTATGTAATTTGGATTGACTAATGCCCCTGCCTATTTCATTAGCATGATGAATAAGGTATTCATGGAGTTCTTGGATAAGTTTGTTGTGGTGTTTAATGATATTCTGGTATACTCGAGGAATGAAGAGGAGCACAAGGAGCATTTTCGTTTAGTTCTCAAGAAACTCAAGGAACATCAGTTGTATGCCAAGTTCAGCAAGTGTGAGTTTTGGCTGAAGGAAGTTGGATTCCTTGGACATGTTATATCAGGAGAAGGTATAGCAGTAGACCCAATCGAGGTTAAGTCAGTCACTGAGTGGTTGGCACCCACCTTAGTGGGAGAGATTCGCAGTTTTCTGGGACTCACGGGATATTATCGGAGATTCATTGAGAATTTCTCTAAGATTGCGAAGCCCATGACGGAGTTGGTGAAGAAGGACACTAAGTTCAAATGGACGGATGAATGTGAGGCAAGTTTTCATGAGTTGAAGAAACGTATGACTACAGCCCCAGTGCTAATTCTGCCAGATATACGCAAAGATTTCCAAGTGTATTGTGATGCCTCTCGCTTAGGACTTGCAGGAGTACTTATGCAAGACGGAAAAGTTGTTTCTTATGTCTCACGTCAACTTCGACCGAAGTTAAATTATGCCATGCATGATCTGGAGTTAGCAGCTGTAGTGCATGCGCTCAAGACTTGGAAGCATTTTCTTATTGGAAACCATTGTGATGTGTACACGAATCACAAGAGTTTGAAGTACATTTTCACACAGAAGGAGTTAAATCTTAGGCAAAGGAGTTGGTTGGAGCTCATAAAGGATTACGATATGAAGTTGCACTATCATCCAGGCTAGGCCAATGTTGTAGCAGAAGCTTTGAGCCGGAAGAGTTATGCCAATACCTTAGTAACAGGAGGTTTGCCAAAGGAGTTAGCAGAAGATCTCAGGGAGCTTCGTTTGGAGATTGTTCCTAGAGGTTTTGTTGCAGCAATGGAAGTTCAGTCTACATTGTTGGGAAAGATTCGTGAAGCACAGAAGGACAACAAGGAAATTGCTGAGATAAAGGAGAAGATGAGTGAAGGTAAGGCCAAAGGTTTTCGTGAGGATGAGCACGACACCGTGTGGTTTCAGGACCGAGTTTATGTGCCCAATAATGCAGAGATCAGGAAGTTGATACTTCAGGAAGCTCATGACTCGCCATACTCGATACACCTCGAAAACACCAAGATGTATTTGGATTTCAAGGAGCGTTTCTGGTGGACTGGAATGAAGAAGGGTGTTGCCGAGTATGTAGTCGTATGTGATGTATGTCAGAGAGTGAAGGCGGAACATCAGAAGCCAGCGGGATTACTACAGCCTATGCCAATACCCGAATGGAAGTGGGACAAGCTTGGCATGGATTTTATCACCAGATTACCCAGGACCCGATCGGGATATGACTCTATCTAGGTAGTAGTGGACCGCTTGACCAAAGTATCTCACTTTATCCCTGTGAAGACCACTTATACCAGTGCGAAGTTGGCCAATATATATATGACCAGGATCGTATGTCTGCATGGAGTTCCGAGGACCATTGTATCAGATAGAGGAACACAGTTTACTTCAAAGTTTTGGCACCAGCTGCACCAGACTTTGGGAACCAGGCTAGAGTTCAGTACAACCTTTCATCCACAGACAAATGGACAGACCGAGAGAGTCAATCAGATTCTGGAGGACATGTTGAGAGCATGTGCGCTAGATTATGGATCTAGTTGGGACAACAACTTGCCCTACGCGGAGTTCTCATACAACAATAGTTACCATGCCAGTTTGAAGATGGCACCATTTGAAGCCCTGTATGGATGAAGGTGTAGGACACCGTTAATGTGGGATGAAATTGGAGACCGTCAGTTGTTTGGACCAGATTTTATTAAGGAGTCCGAAGAGAAGGTTAAACCGTTTCGAGATAGACTAAAGGTAGCTCAGTCTAGACAGAAGAGCTATGCAGACTCAAAATGCAAGGAGGTAGTCTATGAAGTAGGAGACAGAGCATATATCCGTGTGTCACCGCTCCGAGGAGTTAAGCGATTTGGAGTCAAGGGAAAGTTAGTCCCGAGATTTGTAGGACCATACCGAGTTTTGGAACGTATGGGAGAGGTAGCCTACAAGTTGGAGTTACCCGAAGGACTGTCAGGAGTTCCTGATGTGTTTCACGTTTCCCAGTTGAAGAAGTGACATGCAGAGATGGACGATGTCCCTCTGATGGATACAGTGCCCCTGGAAGCAATTCAGTTGGATAGTGATCTCACCTATGAGGAGAAACCAGTCAAGATTCTCGAGTTTGACAGCCGAGTTACCCGCAGAAAGGTTATTAAGTTTTGCAATGTCCAGTGGAGCCACCATACTGAGGATGAAGCCACCTGGGAGCAAGAGGATGATCTACGCAAAGACCACCCACACATATTTTCTAGCCAACCTGAATCTCGAGGGCGAGATTCATCTTAAGGGGGTAAGTTTGTAACATCCCAAATTTTCAATTTGGAATGTTATACATAGGTCATTCATGCATATCATATTTTACCGCATTTCGTTTCGTGAATCCTTGAAATTCTAAGCAACTCAAGGACCCACGGAGAGAGTTGGGAATTTCGTTATTTTCATATTTGAGTTTTCTCAAATTTTGAAAAGAGGATCATTTGGTATTAATTATTTTTCCTCTTCGAAAATATTTCTAATTAAAATATATGAGAGGAGATAATATGACTTCTCCAAAATAAATGAAATATTAGAGGGAAAATATTAAAATCAAATAAGTAACTTTATTTGGATTTTTGTTGCTATTTTATTTGAATTAGAAAATTTTGCATTTTCCAAAATTGCATTTTAGGGCCAAGAAAATGTTCACTTTGTTCTAAATATTCTATTTAGACGGTGAAAATTTGTTTTGGTATTTTTAGATTTTTATTTTATTTTCTAGGATTTTTCCGGCGAAATCTGTTTGAAAAAATGTTTCCCGCCCGACTGGGCCGAAGCCCAGCCGAGCAGGCTGGTCCGCCTAGCGCCGCCGCCTCACCTACCGTGCGCGAGACGGACTCACCGGAGTCCGCCCGCGCCACGCCGCCGCGCCGCCCCTTCCCCAAGTCTGGCTCGCTCCCGACCCCCCTCCTATAAGTACCCCGCCGCCGCCGCCCCTCTCCGCCACCCACCACCCCACCACCCGACGCCGCCATCGCCTGCACGCCTCGCCGCCTCCCGTCCCGCGCCGCCGTCGCCCCTCGCCGCCGCCGGAGCCCCTCGACGCCGCGCCGCCCCGCCGGAACCTCGCCGGAGGTAGCCGACGCCGCCGCCGCCATTCTTTTTTTTCTTCTTGGTTAACCGTTTAGTTTTTTTAGAAACCCCTAGATTCGTTTTTTTGTTTCGGTTGGTTCAGTTTTTTTTTGCGGTTTACTTACATAGCGGACGTTCATCCGTATGTTCGTTTTAACGAATGCTATTCGTCAGTTAGCCGCAGACAACGAATGTTCGTTCGTTAGCTTGTTCGTCTCTTTTTTCCAGGGTTTTTCCGCGATTATTTTCGATCGTGATTCCTGCGCTAATATTCATTTTAGTTTATCTTTTTGATCGTTTATCCAAATCAGGTGAAACAAGCACCTAGATCTTCATCTCAAAGCCCTCTTTCTGTTTAACCAACTTGAACAAGATTTTGGTACTATAAAATTTGACTTTAGTCCAGATTAGTAATCGGATCTTGTTTCTTTCATAGTTTGAGTTTCGTTGCTCCATTTGATTTGATTCTTTTTGCAAACCGGAGTTCTTCAGTTGAACTTTCTGGTTAGATCTTCTTATTCGAAGTTTTCCCCTTGCATCTTTGCTTGATTGTTTATGTATGCTATTGTTTGTTTGTGATAGAATTCCCGAAGTGCGAAGCGTGCTACTACGAGTCTTTAGGATTTGCAGATCGTCAGCAAGGCAAGTAACACTTTGATCATACCCCTTTATTACCCATTTTTTATGCATTAGTTCAACCCTCACACATTTCATGAGTAGGATCTCTTAACATGTGGGTTTGGAGAAGTAGCAGATGAGGTAGAACCTATTACCTGTTTATTATCAAACCCTTGGGAGTTACTACTACATTATGCTTATATTGCCATGCTATGCTCGTAGACGTGGTTTGGGTTTGAGAGTATCCATGGCAGATGTGAGTTTGTTAATTAAGTTCAACTTAAGGTGGCAACTTTAATACACATCCGGGTGGATTCCTTGTGGGCACCTGGGGTTATACCAGTGTTGTCCTAGGAGATCCCGGTGTTATACCGTGCGATCCTTCTATGGTCCGCCACCCAGGCTCAAAGGGATCATAAGATTATTCATGCTTGAAACTTCCATGCACAGCCACAAGCTATTATGGGCTCTAGCATAGTGGAGTAAGTTGCATGACCTCTTCTAGTGGTAGACTAGCAGATGTAGGGGATGTAGGTTGGTACGGTCTACCCGGGGTTAGAGTTAATGCTTCTGAAAGACTGTGTCTCGGTCATCCGTTTCTCAAACACCTTGTAGTGCGAGAAATCCAAGGGAGGAGATCGAGTCTTGTAGGGAAAAGTGCGCAAACCTCTGCAGAGTGTACAAACTAATCATGGTTAGCCATGTCCCCGGTTATGGACATCTTGAGTATCTGGTTTTTGGATTATCCTATGGATCTCATCACTTTAAATTAATCTGTTGGGTTGATAATTACTTTTAATGGGGATTGAGATGGGGGTACCATTTTCAATGTTCTTTCAACTACCATGATAGTTAAATAAAATATATTCCTTTGTTGTAGGAAAAATTGGCTTTTCGCAAAAACATTGTAACCATAGAGCCTCCACCAGCCATATATGCATGTAGTGATAGCATTTGTCTGTTCTTTGCTCTACTGTGTTACTATGCCAGCATATTCCATGTGCTGACCCGTTTTCGGGCTGCAACGTACCATGTTGCAGAATTTTCAGACGACGAGTATGGTGCCATAGGTCAGTTGTCATGCACTCAGCTATGCCATTGGGGTGGATGGACTCACATTATCTTCCAAGTCTTCCGCTGTTATCTTATTTAGATGGCCTTAAGCAATATTTATTGTAATAAGTTCTCTTTTAAGACATTCGATGTAATAAGTGTGTGATTGCTACTATGTTATAAATCCTTTGAGTACTGTGTGTGTCAGCATTACCAATCCAGGGATGACACTGAAGCACAGAGACTTGAGCGTCTGAGGTCGGGTCGCTACATTACACCAGTTTTGGCATACATAATGGACGTCCTTGGTGCTATTTGTTCTATGTTACTAGATTTGTGCATGTACACACATGTTAGTATCAATTTTTTGTCATCCAAACACTGTCGCTATGTTGTTGCAGTTATATTTACCTTCCTCATAAAATGTTCAATTTGTTATTTATAGTTACATGAGTAAGAACTTGTAGCGTTGTTGTAGTTAATTATAGCTTTTGATGTTTCAGAATTTGGTTGTTGTCTCAGTAGCAATTAATTCATTTGCACATTGATCTTTTTGAGAAGATATGTCATAATTAACCTATTTTTTAGTTTTTCAAAATAAGTATTGGTGATTTTCTATGTTCTATAAACCCATTTCCCCTACAATTGTTATTGATCTAGTTTTAAATATTATAGGACGAATGAAAGTGTTCTTACTTGGAGTGGGTTGATCAAGAGTGGCCATAGTCTTTGAAGATGTGCCTAGCAAAGCTCTGGAGCATGTATGAGGAAGAGAACAGACGTAGGCTTAGAGAAAGTGTTGTCAACATTGAAGAATATTTGAAGATGCTGGATAAAAAGAGGAAGGTGGAGAATGAGCTCAGGGTTTTTTTAAATCGGACTTTGATAAGATGGTGTTGGCGAAGGAGGAGGCACTTTCCTAGTTGGACAGTGCAAAACAGGTTCTTACTGAACTGAAGCATAGGTGGAGAAGACATTCCTGGATAATCTCGATTAGGGAGATGTATATATATATATTGTTATAATATTGTTCTTATGAAGTTGAACTAGCCATATGTTGTACTTGTTGTTTTCAGGTAGCTATTGTAATGTGATGTTAAACTATATTTATGTGCCTGATATGAAATTGGCAAACAGTTGTTCGATATGAAATGTGAATTTGTGTAATACTGGAATTATTAATTGTAAACTAATAAACCTACTAAATGGGTCATGGAACTTTGCAAACGGTTCTAGCAGTAAAAGCGCTTGTGATGGATAGCCCAACGCCACACAGTTTTTTTAATCAAATCGTGTGTGATGTAGTTGATAAAACCAAACGGTTAACCAAGGTAGAGCGTGTGTGATAGTTACACCTTTCACACACGAGCCTATACATAAAACTATGTGGGATGTACATACGAATGGAAACGTTTTCCCTGAATTGACTGTGGGGGATGTACATAAGAACGGAAACATATTCCTTGGATTGACTGTGTGTGATATACATACGAACGGAAATGTTTTCATGGGATTCATCGTGTGGGATGTACATACGAACGGAAACAATTGGCTTTCGATGCCTCGCCCAATCGCACAGGAGCTCATTTTGCCCCAGCCTGTGTGCCAGGAGGGCCTATCCCCGATAGTTTTTGGGTCGTGTGGGAAGGACCCACTATCGCCCACACTAACTTGGCGATGGTTCCAAATGCCATCACGGAAAGGGCTTAAAAACCGTTTGTATAGCACTGGTGTGTACCAGTGTTAACAGACACCCCCAAAGATACCTATAGAGCATCTTTATAGTCACCCAGTTACATTGCAACATTTGATACATACAAGGTACTCCTCCAGTGTCACCAAGTTGCATGATCTCATGGTCATAGAAACAGATACTTTACATGTAGAAAACGATACCAATAAACTTGATACGATCATACGCTACATTTATAGTTTGGGTCTTGTCCATCACATCATTCTCCTAATGATGTGATCTCGTTTATCAAATGACAACTCATGTCTATGACTAGGAAACCATAGCCATCTTTGATCAATGAGCTAGTCTAGTAGAGGCTCACCAGGAACATGTTGTTGTCTATGTATCCACACATGTATTTGAGTTTCAAGTCAATACAATTATAGCATGGATAATAAATGATTATCATGAACAAGGAAATATAATGATAACAACTTTATTATTGCCTCTAGGGCATATTTCAAACAGTCTCCTAGTTGCACTAGGGTCAGTAATCTAGTATTACATGGTAATGAATCTAACACCCATAGAGTCCTAGTGTCGATCATGTTTTGCCCGTGGAAGAGGTTTAGTCAATGGATCTGCAACATTCAGATCCGTATGTACTTTGAAAATGTTTGAGTCCTCCTCCTTGATCGCATCGCGGATGGAATTCAAGCGTCGCTTTATGTGTCTGGTCCTCTTGTGAAACATTGGTTCCTTGGCCAGAGCAATGGCACCAGTGTTGTCACAGAATAGAGTCATTGGGTCCGGTGCATTGGGCACAACTCCAAGATCTGTCATGAACTGCTTCATCTAGACACCTTCCTTCACCGCCTCCGAGGCAGCTATGTACTCCACTTTGCATGTAGAATCAGCTACCACACTTTTCTTGGAACTGCACCAGCTTACCGCTCCCCCATTCAGAATATATATGTATCCGGTTTGAAACTTAGAATCATCTGGATCAGTGTCAAAGCTTGCATCGACGTAACCCTTTACGATGAGCTCTTGATCACCTCCATAAACGAGAAACATTTCCTTAGTCCTATTAAGGTACTTAAGGATATTATTGACCGTTGTCCAGTGTTCCACTCCTAGATCACTTTGAAACCTTCCGATCATACTTATGGCAAGGCTGACATCCGATGTTGTGCACAACATCGCATACATGATAGAGCCTATAGCAGAAGTATAGGGGATGACACTCATATCTTCTCTATCCTCTGTAGTCGATGGGAATTGAGTCTTACTCACCTTCACACCTTGAAAAACAGTCAAGAACCCCTTCTTGGACTGATCCATTTTGAACTTCTTCAAAATCTTATCAAGGTATGTGCTTTTTGAAAGTCCTATCAAGTGTCTCGATCTATCTCTATAGATCTTGATGCCTAGTATGAAAGCAGCTTCTCCTAGATCCTTCATTGAAAAACTCTTGTTCAAATATTCCTTCACGTTTTCCAAAAATTCTATATTTTTTCCAATCAACAATATGTCATCCACATATATATAATATTAGAAACGCTATAGATCTCCCACTCACTTTCTTGTAAATACAAGATTCTCCAAAAACATGAATAAACCCAAATGCTTTGATCACCTCATCAAAGCAAAGATTCTAGCTCCGAGATGTTTGCACCAGTCCATAAATGGATTGCTGGAATTTGCACACTTTGTCAGCATTCTCTGGATAGACAAAACCTTCCGGTTGCATCATATACAACTCTTCCTTAAGGAAACAGTCAAGGAACGCTATTTTGACATCCATCTGCCAGATTTCATAATCGAAAAATGCAGCTACTGCCAACATGATTATGACGGACTTAAGCATCACTACGGGTGAGAAAGTCTCATCGTAGTCAACTCCTTGAACTTGTGAAAAAACCTTTGCCACAAGTCGAGCTTTATAGACGGTGACATTACCGTCCGCGTTCGTCTTCTTCTTGAAGATCCATTTATTCTAAATGGCCTTTCGCCCTTCAGGTAATACTTCCAAAGTCCATACTTTGTTTTCATACATGGATCCCGTCTCGGATTTCATGGCCTCTAACCATTTGTCGGAATCCGGACCCATCATTGATCCTCCATAGCTCGTAGGTTCATTGTTGTCCGACAACATGACCTCTAAGACAGGGTTACCGTACCATTCGGGAGAAATACGTATCCTTGTCGACTTGCGAGGTTTGATAGTAACTTGATCAGAAACTTGATGATCACCATCATTATCTTGCCTTCAACTGATGTAGGTGCCACAGAAACATCTTTCTGCGATGCACTACTCTCTGGTTGAAGTGAAGGTTCAGTAACTATTGGGTAACGCAGTAATTTCAAAAAAAAATCTTATGCACACGCAAGATATACCAAGGTGATGTATAGCAATGAGAGGGGAAGACTATTGTCCACGTACCCTCATAGACCATAAGCGGAAGCATTATGACAATGCGGTTGATGTAGTTGAACGTCTTCACGATCCGACCGATCCTAGTACCGAAAGTATGGCTCCTCCGCGATCTGCACATGTTCGGCTCGGTGACATCCCACAAACTGTTGATCTAGCCGAGTGTCGAGGGAGAGCTTCGTCAGCACGACAGCGTGATGACGGTGATGATGAAGCTACCGGAACAAGGCTTTGCCTAACCACTGCAACGATATGACCGAGGTGGATTATGGTGGAGGGGGGCACCGCACACGGCTAAGGGATCAATGATCAACTTGTGTGTTCTACGGTGCCCCCTGCCCCCATATATAAAGGAGCAAGGGTGGAGGCCGGAAGGCCCTTGGGGCGCGCCAAGGGAGGGGATGAGTCATCCTCCTAGTAGGAGTAGGACTCTCCCTTTCCTAGTCCAACTAGGAGGAGGAAGGCGGAAGGAAGGAGAGGAGAAGGGAGAATGAAAGGGGGCGCCGTCCCCCTTTCCCTAGTCCAATTCGGACTAGAGGGGGAGGGGCGCGTGGCCCTGCCTTTGCCGGCCCTCTCTCTCTCTCCACTAAGGCCCATGTGGCCCATTAGTTCCCCGGGGGGTTCCGGTAACCCTCCGGCACTCCGGTTTTCTCCGAAATCACCCGGAACACTTCCGGTGTCTGAATATAGCTGTCCAATATATCAATCTTTATGTATCGACCATTTCGAGACTCCTCTTCATGTCCGTGATCACATCTGGGATTCCGAACTATCTTCAGTACACCAAAACACATAAACTCATAATACCAATCGTCACCGAACATTAAGCGTGCGGACCCTATGGGTTCGAGGACTATGTAGACATGACCGGGACACATCTCCGGTCAATAACCAATAGCGGAACCTAGATGTTCATATTGGATCCCACATATTCTACGAAGATCTTTATAGGTCAAACCGCATAACAATATATGTTGTTCCCTTTGTCATCGGTATGTTACTTGCCCGAGATTTGATCGTCGGTATCTCAATACCTAGTTCAATCTCGTTACCGGAAAGTCTCTTTACTCGTTCCATAATGCATCATCCCGTAACTAACTCATTAGTCACATTGCTTGCAAGGCTTATAGTGATGTGCATTACTGAGAGGGCCAGAGATACCTCTCTGATACTCGGAGTGACCAATCCTAATCTCGATCTATGCCAACTCAACAAACACCATCGGAGACACCTGTAGAGCATCTTTATAGTCACTCAGTTATGTTGTGACGTTTTATAGCACACTAAGTGTTCCTCCGATATTCAGGAGTTGCATGATCTCATAGTCATAGGAACATGTATAAGTTATGGAGAAAGCATTAGCAACAAACTAAACGATCATCGTGCTAAGCTAATGGATAGGTCAAGTCAATCACATCATTATCTAATGATGTGATCTCGTTAATCAAATGACAACTCATGTCTATGGTTAGGAAACATAACCATCATTGATTCAACGAGCTAGTCAACTAGAGGCATACAAGTGACATTATGTTTGTCTATGTATTCACACATGTACTGAGTTTCCGATTAATACAATTCTAGCATGAATAATAAACAGTTATCATGATATATGGAAATATAAATAACAGCGTTATTATTACCTCTAGGGCATATTTCCTTTAGTCTCCCACTTGCACTAGAGTCAATAATCTAGATTACATAGTAATGATTCTAACACCCATTGAGTCTTGGTGTTGATCATGTTTTGCTCGTGAGAGAGGCTTAGTCAACGGGTCTGCAACATTCAGATCCGTATGTATCTTGCAAATATCTATATCTCCCTCCTTGACTTGATCGCGGATGGAATTGAAGTTTCTCTTGATGTGCTTGGTTCTCTTCTGAAATCTGCATTCCTTTGCCAAGGCAATTGCACCAGTATTGTCACAAAAGATTTTCATTGGACCCGATGCACTAGATATTACACCTAGATCGGATATGAACTCCTTCATCCACAATCCTTCATTTGCTGCTTCCGAAGCAGCTATGTACTCCGCTTCACATGTAGATCCCGCCACGACGCTCTGCTTGGAACTGCACCAACTAACAGCTCCACCATTTAATAAAAACACGTATTCGGTTTGTGACATGATACGTGTTCTGGTAATGATAGAACCTATGGCTGAACCAATAGCAAGGCAAACATCAGGTCTGGTACATAGCATTGCATACATGATAGAACCTATGGCTGAAGCATAGGGAATGACTTTCATTTTCTCTCTATCTTCTACAGTGGTCAAGCATTGAGTCTGACTCAACTTCACACCTTCTAACACAGGCAAGAACCCTTTCTTTACCTGATCCATTTTGAACTTCTTCAAAACTTTATCAAGGTATGTGCTTTGTGAAAGTCCAATTAAGTGTCTTGATCTATCTCTATAGATCTTGATGCCCAATATATAAGCAGTTTCACCGAGGTCTTCCATTGAAAAATTCCTATTCAAGTATCCTCTTATGCTATTCAGAAATTCAGTATCATTTCCGATCAACAATATGTCATCTACATATAATATCAGAAATGCTACAGAGCTCCCACTCACTTTCTTGTAAATACAGGCTTCTCCAAAAGTCTGTATAAAACCATATGCTTTGATCACACTATAAAAGCGTATATGCCAACTCCGAGAGGCTTGTCCCAGTCCATAAATGGATCGCTGGAGCTTGCACACTTTGTTAGCACCTTTTGGATCGACAAAACCTTCTGGTTGCATCATATACAACTCTTCTTTAAGATATCCATTAAGGAATGCAGTTTTGACATCCATTTGCCAAATTTCATAATCATAAAATGCGGCAATTGCTAACACGATTCGGATGGACTTAAGCATCGCTATGGGTGAGAAGGTCTCATCGTAGTCAACTCCTTGAACTTGTCAAAAACCTTTTGAAACAAGTCGAGCTTTGTAGACAGTAACATTACCGTCAGCGTCAGTCTTCTTGAAGATCCATTTATTCTCTATGGCCTGCCGATCAATGGGCAAGTCAACCAAAGTCCACACTTTGTTCTCATACATGGACCCCATCTCAGATTTCATGGCCTCAAGCCATTTTGCGGAATCTGGGCTCATCATCGCTTCCTCATAGTTTGTAGGTGCGTCATTGTCAAGTAACATGACCTCCAGAACAGGATTACCGTACTACTCTGGTGCGGATCTCACTCTGGTTGACCTACGAGGTTCGGTAGTAACTTGATCAGAAGTTTCATGATCATCACCATTAGCTTCCTCACTTACTAGTGTAGGAATAACTGGAACTGATTTCAGTGATGAACTACATTCCAATAAGGGAGAAGGTACAATTACCTCATCAAGTTCTACTTTCCTGCCACTCACTTCTTTCGAGAGAAACTCCTTCTCTAGAAAGGATCCATTCTTAGCAACGAATATCTTGCCTTCGGATCTATGATAGAAGGTGTACCCAATAGTCTCCTTTGGGTATCCTATGAAGACACATTTCTCCAATTTGGGTTCGAGCTTCTCAGGTTGAAGCTTTTTCACATAAGCATCGCAGCCCCAAACTTTAAGAAATGACAACTTGGGTTTCTTACTAAACCATAGCTCATAAGGTGTCGTCTCAACGGATTTAGATGGTGCCCTATTTAACGTGAATGCAACCATCTCTAAAGTATAACCCCAAAACGATAGTGGTAAATCAGTAAGAGACATCATAGATCGCACCATATCTAGTAAAGTACGATTACGACGTTCGGACACACCATTACGTTGTGGTGTTTCGGGTGGCGTGAGGTGCGAAACTATTCCGCATTGTTTCAAATGAAGACCAAACTCGTAACTCAAATATTCTCCTCCACGATCAGATTGTAGAAACTTTATTTTCTTGTTACAATGATTTTCCACTTCACTCTGAAATTCTTTGAATTTTTCAAATGTTTCAGACTTATGTTTCATTAAGTACATATACCCATATCTGCTCAAATCATCTGTGAAGGTGAGAAAATAACTATATCCGCCGTGAGCCTCAATGTTCATTCGACCACATACATCAGTATGTATGATTTCCAATAACTCTGTTGCTCGCTCCATTGTTCTGGAGAACGGAGTTTTAGTCATCTTGCCCATGAGGCATGGTTCGCAAGTACCAAGTGATTCATAATCAAGTGATTCCAGAAGTCCATCAGAATGAAGTTTCTTCATGCGCTTTACACCAATATGACCCAAATAGCAGTGCCACAAATAAGTTGCACTATCATTATCAACTTTGCATCTTTTGGCTTCAATACTATGAACATGTGTATCACTACTATCAAGATTTAGTAAATACAGACCACTCATCAAGGGTGCATGACCATAAAAGATATTACTCATATAAATAGAACAACCATTATTCTCTGATTTAAATGAATAACCGTCTTGCATCAAACAAGATCCAGATATAATTTTCATGCTCAACGTTGGCACCAAATAACAATTATTTAGGTCTAAAACTAATCCCGAAGGTAGATGTAGAGGTAGCGTGCCGACGGCGGTCACATCGACTTCGGAACCATTTCCCATGTGCATCGTCACCTCGTCCTTAGCCAATCTTCGCTTAATCGTAGCCCCTGCTTTGAGTTGCAAATATTAGCAAACAGAACCAGTATCAAATACCCAGGTGCTACTGCGAGCATTAGTAAGGTACACATCAATAACATGTATATCAAATATACCTTTCACTTTGCCATCCTTCTTCTCCACCAAATACTTGGGGCAGTTCCGCTTCCAGTGACCAGTCCCTTTGCAGTAGAAGCACTCGGTCTCAGGCTTAGGTCCAGACTTGGGTTTCTTCACTTGAGAAGCAACTGGCTTGATGTTCTTCTTGAAGTTCCCCTTCTTCCCTTTACCCTTTTTCTTGAAACTGGGGGTCTTGTTGACCATCAACACTTGATGCTCCTTCTTGATTTCTACCTCCGTAGCCTTTAGCATTGTGAAGAGCTCAGGAATCGTCTTATCCATCCCTTGCATATTATAGTTCATCACGAAGCTCTTGTAGCTTGGTGGCAGTGATTGATGAACTCTGTCAATGACACTATCATCAGGAAGATTAACTCCCAGCTGAGTCAAGTGGTTGTGGTACCCAGACATTCTGAGTATATGTTCACTGACACAACTATTCTCCTTCATTTTGCAGCTGTAGAACTTATTGGAGACTTCATATCTCTCAATCCGGGCATTTTCTTGAAATATTAACTTCAACTCCTGAAACATCTCATATGCTCCATGACGTTCAAAATGTCGTTGAAATCCCGGTTCTAAGCCGTAAAGCATGGCACACTGAACTATCGAGTAGTCATCAGCTTTGCTCTGCCAGGTGTTCACAACATTTGGCGTTGCTCCTGTAGCGGGTTTGTCACCTAGCGGTGCTTCCAGGACGTAATTCTTCTGTGCAGCAATGAGGAAAATCGTCAAGTTACGGACCAAGTCCGTGTAGTTGCTACCATCATCTTTCAACTTAGCTTTCTATAGTAACGCATTAAAATTCAACGGAACAACAGCACGGGCCATCTATCTACAACAACATAGACATGCAAAATACTATCAGGTACTAAGTTCATGATAAATTGAAGTTCAATTAATCGAATTACTTACAAACTCCCACTTAGATAGACATCTCTCTAATCATCTAAGTGATCACGTGATCCATATCAACTAAACCATGTCCGATCATCACGTGAGATGGAGTAGTTTTCAATGGTGAACATCACTATGTTGATCATATCTACTATATGATTCACGCTCGACCTTTCGGTCTCAGTGTTCCGAGGCCATATCTGCATATGCTAGGCTCCTCAAGTTTAACCCGAGTATTTTGCGTGTGAAAAATTGGCTTGCACCCTTTGTACGTGAACGTAGAGCTTATCACACCCGATCATCACGTGGTGTCTCGGCACAATGAACTTTAGCAACGGTGCATACTCAGGGAGAACACTTAGACCTTGAAATTTAGTGAGAGATCATCTTATAATTCTACCACTGAAATAAGCAAAATAAGATGCATAAAGGATAAACATCACATGCAATCAATATAAGTGATATGATATGGCCATCATCATCTTGTGCCTTTGATCTCCATCTCCAAAGCACTGTCATGATGACCATAGTCACTGGCTTGACACCTTGATCTCCATCGAAGCATCGTTGTCGTCTCATCAACTATTGCTTCTACGACTATCGCTACCGCTTAGTGATAAAGTAAAGCATTTACATGGCAATTGCATTTCATACAATAAAGCCACAACCATATGGCTCCTCCCAGTTGCCGATAACTGTGTTACAAAACATGATCATATCATACAATAAAGTTTAACATCATGTCTTGACCATATCACATCACAACATACCCTGCGAAAACAAGTTAGACGTCCTCTAGTTTGTTGTTGCAAGTTTTACATGGCTGCTACGGGCTGAGCAAGAACCGTTCTTACCTACGCATCAAAACCACAACGCGGTATAGTGATTGCTTTTTGATCTTCAGAAATAACCATGTTCATTGAATCCGATTCAACTAAAGTTGGAGAAACTGACACCCACCAGCCACCTGTGTGTGAAGCGCGTCGGTAGAATCTATCTCGCGTAAGCATACGCGTAATGTCGGTCTGGGCTGCTTCATCCAACAATACCATCGAATCAAGAATCAACTAGTGACGGCAAGCAATATGTATATACCCACGCCCACAACTCCTTTGTGTTCTACTCGTTCATATAACATCTACGCATAGACCTAGCTCTGATGCCACTATTGGGTAACACAGTAATTTCAAAAAAATTCCTACACACACGCAAGATCTATCAAGGTGATGTATATCAACGAGAGGGGAAGAGTGATGTCCACGTACCCTCATAGACCATAAGCGGAAGCGTTATGACAACGCGGTTGATGTAGTCGAACTTCTTCATGATCCGACCGATCCTAGTACCGAAAGTACGGCACCTCCACGATCTGCACACATTTGGCTCGGTGACGTCCCACGAACTCTTGATCCAGCTGAGTGTTGAGGGAGAGCTTTGTCAGCACGACGGCGTGATGACAGTTATGATGAAGCTACCGGAACAGGGCTTCGCCTAAGCACTGCAACGATATGACCGAGGTGGATTATGGTGGAGGGGAGCACCGCACATGGCTAAGGGATCAATGATCAACTTGTGTGTTCTAGGGTGCCCCCCTGCCCCCATATATAAAGGAGCAAGGGGGAGGCCGAACGGCCCTTGGGGCACGCCAAAGAGGGGAGGAGTCATCCTCCTAGTAGGAGTAGGACTCCCCCTATCCTAGTCCAACTAGGAGGAGGAAGGGGGAAGGAAGGAGAGGAGAAGGGAGAAGGAAAGTGGGGCGCCGCCCCCCTTTCCCTAGTCCAATTCGGACTAGAGGGGGAGGGGCATGTGGCCCTACCTTGGTCGGCCCTCTCTCTCTCCACTAAGTCCCATGTGGCCCATTAGTTCCTCGGGGGGTTCCGGTAACCCTCCGGCACTCCGGTTTTCTCCAAAATCACCCGGAACACTTCCGTGTCCGAATATAGCCGTCCAATATATCAATATTTATGTCTTGACCATTTCGAGACTCCTCTTCATGTCCATGATGACATCCGAGACTCCGAACTATATTCGTACATCAAAACACATAAACTCGTAATACCGATCGTCACCGAACGTTAAGCGTGCGGACCCTACGGGTTCGAGAACTATGTAAACATGAATGGGACACGTCTCCGGTCAATAACCAATAGCGGAACCTGGATGTTCATATTGGCTCCCACATATTCTATGAAGATCTTTATTGGTCAAACTGCATAACGATATACGTTGTTCCCTCTGTCATCGGTATGTTACTTGCCCTGGATTCGATCATCGGTATCTCAATACCTAGTTCAATCTCATTACCAACAAGTCTCTTTACTTGTTTTGTAATGCATCATCCCGTAACTAACTCATTAGTCACATTTCTTGCAAGGCTTATAGTGATGTGCATTACCGAGAGGGCCCAGAGATACCTCTCCGATACTCGGAGTGACAAATCCTAATCTCGATCTATGCCAACTCAACAAACACCATTGGAGACACCTATAGAGCATCTTTATAGTGACCCAGTTACGTTGTGACGTTTGATAGCACACTAAGTGTTCCTCCGATATTCGGGAGTTTCATGATCTCGTAGTCATAGTAACATATATAAGTTATGGAGAACGCATTAGCAACAAACTAAACGATCATCGTGCTAAGCTAACGGATGAGTCAAGTCAATCACATCATTCTCTAATGATGTGATCTCATTAATCAAATGACAACTCATCTCTATGGTTAGGAAACATAACCATGATTGATTCAACGAGCTAGTCAACTAGAGGCATACTAGTGACATTCTGTTTGTCTATGTATTCACACATGTACTAAGTTTCCGGTTAATACAATTCTAGCATGAATAATAAACAGTTATCATGATATAAGGAAATATAAATAACAACTTTATTATTGCATGTAGAGCATATTTCCTTTAGTAACCTCATCAAGTTATATCTTCCTCCCACTCAGTTCTTTCGAGAAAAACTCTTTCTTGAGAAATGACCCGTTCTTAGTGACAAACACTTTGCCGTTTGATCTGAGATAGAAGGTATACCCACTCATCTCCTTTGGGTATCCTATGAAGAAGCATTTGTCCGCTTTGGGTTCGAGCTTTTCTGGCTAAAGCCTTTTGACATAAGCATCACAGCCCCAAACATTAAGAAACGACAGCTTAGGTTTCTTGCCAAACCACAGTTCATACGGTGTCATCTCTACGGACTTAGATGGTGCCCTATTTAAAGTGAATGAAGTTGTCTCTAATGCATAACCCCAAAACGAGAGTGGCACGTCGGTAAGGGGCCTCATAGAACATACCATGTCCAATAAGGTATGATTACGACGTTTGAACACACCATTACAATGTGGTGTTCCAGCCGGCGTCAGTTGTGAAACAATTCCACATTGTCTTAAGTGATTGCCAAACTCATAACTCAGATACTCTCCCCCTTAATAAAATCATAGGAATTTGATCTTCTTGTTATGATGATTCTCAATTCACTCTGAAATTGCTTGAACTTTTCAAACGTTTCAAACTTATGCTTCATTAAGTAAATATACTCATATCTACTCAAATCATCGGTGAAGGTGAGAAAGTAACAATATCCACCGCGCACATCAATACTCATCGGACTGCACACATCAGTATGTATGATTTGCAACAAGTCACTTGCCCGTTCCATTGTTTCGGAAAATGGGGTTTTAGTCATCTTCCCTATGAGGCATGGTTCGCATGTGTCAAGTGATTCAAAATCAAGTGACTCCAAAAGTCCATCAGCATGGAGTTTCTTCATGTGCTTTACATCAATATGACCTAAGGGGTGGTGCCACAAGAAAGTGCTACTATCATTATCAACTCTACATCTTTTGGCATCAATGTTATGAACATGTGTATCATCACTATCGAGATTCAATAAGAATAAACCCCTCACAATGGATGCATGACCATAAAAGATATTACCCATATAAATAGAACAACCATTATTCTCTAATTTAAATGAGTAACCGTCTCACATTAAACAAGATCCAGATATAATGTTCATGCTCAAAGCAGGCACTAAATAACAATTATTCGGGTTCATCACTAATCCCGATGGTAATCGAAGAGCGAGCGTGCCGACGGCGATCACATCAACCTTGGAACCATTTCCCATGTGCATCGTCACTTTGTCCTTCGCCAGCCTTCGTCTATTTCGCGGTTCTTGCTTTGAGTTGCAAATGTGCGCAACCGAACCGGTATCAAATACCTAGGCACTACAAGGAGAGCAGGTAAGGTACACATTAATAACATGTGTATCATATATATACCTTTGTTGACATTGGCCCCCTTCTTTTCGGCCTGATACTTGGGGCAATTCCGCTTCCAGTGGCCAGTTCCCTTGCAATAGAAGCACTCAGTTTCTGGCTTGGGTCCAGCCTTGGGTTTCATCACGGGAGGAGCAACTGCTTTGCCACTCTTCTTGAAGTTTCCCTTCTTTCCCATGCCTTTCTTGAAACTAGTGGTTTTATTGACCATCAACACTTGATGCTCCTTCTGGATGTCTGACTCAGCAACTTTCAGCATCGCGAACAGCACGGAGACTGACTTGTTCATCCCTTGCATGTTATACTTCAATATGACGCTCTTGTAGCTAGGTGGTAGCGATTGAAGAACTCTGTTAGTGATCGCCTCAGGCGGGAGCTCAACTCCCAACTCAGCCAGACGGTTGTAATACGCAGACATTTTGAGTATGTGCTCACAAACGGAGCTGTTATCCTCCATTTTACAGGCATAGAACTTATCAGCGGTCTTATACCTCTCGATCCGGGCATTCTTCTCAAAAATAAACTTCAACTCCTGGAACATCTCATATGCTCCATGAAGTTCAAAATGACTTTGAAGTCCCAGTTGTAAGCCATACAACATGGCACATTGAACTATTGAGTAGTCATCAACACACGACTGCCAGGCGTTCACAACGTCCACAGTCGTTGGAGGGGGTGGCGCACCAAGCGGTGCATCAAGGACATAAGACTTTTGAGTAGCCATGAAGATAATCCTAATATTAGGGGCCCAGTCTACAAAGTTGCTTCCATCATCTTTCAGCTTAGCTTTCTTTAGGAACACATTGAAATTCAGGGGAGCTACTGCGCGAGCCTTTGATCTACAACATAATTTGCAAAGAGAGTTTAGACTATTGTTCATGATAAAGAGTTCAATTAATCATATTACCTAAGAACTCCCACTCAAATCAACATCCCCTCGGTTATCCGAGTGTAACACGATCCAAATTCACCAACCCAAGTCAGATCATCACGTGAGATGAGGTGGTTTCAATGGTGAGCATCTCCATGTTGATCATATCTACTATATGACTCGTGTTCGACCTTTTGGTCTCTTGTGTTCCGAGGCCATGTCTGTACATGCTAGGCTCGTCAAGTTAACCCAAGTGTTTCACATGTGCAAAACTAGCTTGCACCCGTTGTATGCGAAGGTAGAGTCTATCACACCAGATCATCATGTGATGCTTCGAAACGATGAACTTTCGCAACGGTGCACACTTGGGGAGAACACAATTTTATCTTGAAGTTTTAGTGAGGGATTAGCTTATAATGCTACCGTCGTCCTAAGCAAAATAAGACGCATAAAAGGATTAGCATCACATGCAAATCATAAGTGACATGATATGGCCATCATCTTGTGCTATTGATCTCCATCTTGAAAGCACCGGCATGATCTCCATCGTCACCGACATGACACCATGATCTCCATCATCGTGTCGCCATCGGGGTTTTCACGCCAACCATGCTTCTACAACTATTGCTACCGTTTAGCGATAAAGTAAAGCATTACATAGCGCTTGTATTGCGTTCTGGGGGAGTTGGGATCATGGGCGCAGACGATCCCACTCACCCAATATCTCAATATGGTTTAAATGGAGGGGAAGGGGGCACGACCACGGCTCACTCCACCATTCACCCCGCCCTGTTGCTACTTCCTCTTCTTCATCTTCTTACTCGAGCCAGCGCGTAGTGCTCTGCCACCACTGGGCCTAGTGCTACCGAAGAGGTACTACGTCTCGCCCAAGCGGTACTACCAATGGGGTTGTAGTATACAGGTGTCGGCGTTTTGGGAACGAGGGTACCGAGACTTGCCTGCCTACGGCCCGGGGCGTGGCTCATCTAGCGGCCTGGTACGACCCATCTTCATCAGCAAACACTCAAGACCCTCACGAGGGGCCAAGCCTCGCGAGGCGGACGACACAAGACCTCCTCAGGGGCAGCCTCACTAGGCTGTCTCGCGAGGAGCAGAGAGATCAAGGCGAGGGGCACCTCGTGAGGTTTCCGTGACGTGATCCATGACGACCAAGGCTAGGTGGGCGCCAGCGGGCGTAGAGTACCAATTGCCTCTTTGGTGCTAAAGAGGCAGGTGCATGCAAGGAGTC
Organism: Triticum urartu; assembly: GCF_056163025.1. Taxonomy (NCBI): domain Eukaryota; kingdom Viridiplantae; phylum Streptophyta; class Magnoliopsida; order Poales; family Poaceae; genus Triticum; species Triticum urartu. Next base: position 91,161,823 of record NC_141875.1, read on the forward strand.
CCGAGGCATTAGGCAAAGGTTTCCATATCGGTGTAATGAGACCAAGACCAGCAAGACGACATGACGGAGGTCACCACGGAGCCCACGACGGCATCACCACCAGAGCCTTTGGCAGGCGAAGACCACCTTTTGTCAAGATAGCTTGTACTAGTTGTCCCCCTTCAAATTGGCTGTTGTGGGATCCCTTCCCGCCTTATATTTGGGAAGAGGACTAGGGCCTCTATATATAGTACTAGCCACCACCATAGGGGAAGAAAATGATCATTCAGACCATCCTCGGCACACAAGCTCATCGAGCTCGAGAACACCTCTCCTCAGGAGGTTGTTCATCCCTTGTATTGTTCATCATCAGCCTGCAAGGCAATCCACCACACCACACTGGAGTAGGGTATTACACCACATCAGTGGCCCGAACCAGCATAAACTCTTGTGTCTCTTGTTCCTCGGGTTCGGCGAGCTAGGCTTTGAGATCCTGGCAAGAGTGTGAGATAGGGGAAGAGAGATCTACGTGCGCACCCCAGAATTTGAACCTCAAGGGTTTGTCGAAACCCATAATCCGACATTTGGCACGCCAGGTAGGGGTGTGCGGAAGTTTCGCCCCTCCACCAGCTCCACCTCTCCGTTCTATCCCCATGGCCGGCGCTGCTCCTCTGACTGGATCGACGGGCGACCACGACGGCGCCAAGGGGCTCAGGGTCTTCACCCCCGCCTTGCGGCGGGTGTAGTAGCCGCACAAGTTCAAACCAGAGATGCCGCCTCGCTACAATGGCGCGGAGGATCCGTCGGCCTTCCTGTTGGCATACGAGGAGGCCGTCCTGGAAGCTGGAGGCGACGACAAGGTCATGGCCAACTGGTTCCCCATGGCCCTCGCTGTGCGCCACGCGCGTGGCTGCTCAACCTGCCAGGATCCTCTATGGCTTCTTGGAAAGATCTGCGCAGCCTTTTCGTCACACGCTTCACGGCACCGGCACCTGTCACTGTTGCGGCCCTCCTCGGCGGCTCGCAAGCACCACCCTCGGACCGCCACACCAAGCAGTTCTTCCGGCAGATCGGTGCCTCCTCTATGCAGCGGGGAGCCCCTCCAGGATGGGCGGTGCCCAAGGCCGACCTCACCTTCGACTCAGGGGATCACCCCACCACCACTTCTGGCTCGGGTGCGCTCCCAATGCTTTGCACGCCCACCATCTGCAACATCGCCATGACCAAGATTCTCATCGACGGCGGAGCGGGCCTCCACGTGCTCTCCATGGAAGCTTTCGTCTTGCTTCACGTGGCGTACGGCCGACTCCGCCTCACCAAGCCTTTCTCCGGAGTCGACAGCAGGTCCACAGCCCCCTGGGTCAAATACGCCTTCCGGTCACCTTCGGTACCCGGGACAACTACCGCACCGAGCTCATCGACTTCCACATCGCCCGCATCGGCCTCCCATACAACGCCATCCTCGGGTACCCTGCCTTGGCTTAGTTCATGGCAGCGACCCATCCGGCCTACAACCTCATGAAGATGTCGGGCAGCAGCGGCATCCTCACCGTGGCTGGAGACACCAAGGAAGCTCTAGCAGCCCTCAGCTTGCCTTCAGGGCCACAGCAGCAGCGCACCCGGCCGGCGAAGCCACCCCAGGGGCAAAGGAGGCCGCGCCGGCGGAGAAGAAGCAGTTGTTCACTCAAGATGGGGCCGAAATGAAGCAAGTGCCGGTCGAGGAAGATGGATCCTTGGGAGCCACCTTCACCATAGGCGCTAACCTCGACCCGGATCAAGAGGAGGCGTTGGTGAAGTTCTTGCGTGCGAACAGGAAGGTATTCACCTGGGAACCCAAGCAGCTCGTAGGGGTCCCAAGGGGGTAATCGAGCATCACTTAAGGGTGTGCCCCAATGTGCGCCCTGTGAAGCAGAAGGCGCGACGGCAGTCCACGGAGAAGCAATCCTTCATCGTCCAGGAAACTCGCAAGCTAGAAGAAGCAGGCGTCATTCGTGAGGTCCGATACCTAGAGTGGCTGGCGAACCCCATCGTCGTGCCAAAGAAAGGCGGGAAGGAACACATGTGTGTCGACTTCACCAACCTCAACAAGGCCTGTCCCCAAGACCCGTTCCCGCTTCCGCGCATCGACCAAGTCGTCGACTCCACCGCCGAGTGCGACCTGCTGTGTTTCCTAGACACGTTCTCAGGCTACCACCAGATCAAGATGGCGGTCGAGGACGTGGAGAAGACCGCCTTCTTGACCCATGTGGAGTGTACTGCTACACCTGCATGTCGTTCGGGCTGCGCAACGTTGGGGCGACCTTCCAGCGGCTGATGCACATCGCCCTAGGACAGCAGCTGGGGCGGAACGCTGAAGCCTACGTCGACAACATTGTGGTAAAATCTCGGGAGGCAAGGACCCTCATGCAAGACCTGGAGGAAACCTTCGCCGGCCTGCGTCAGGTGAACCTGCGGCTCAACACAGAGAAGTGTGTATTTGGGGTCCCCTCTGGCAAGCTGCTGGGCTTCCTCGTATCGCATAGGGGGGTCGAGGCAAACCTAGAGAAGGTTAAGGCGATAGATGACATGAGCCCGCCGCAAACTCTTAAGGAAATGCAGAAGATCACGGGCTGCGTGACCTCGTTGGGGCGCTTCATCTCAAGCTGGGGGAGTGCGCCTTGCCATTCTTCAAGCTGATGAAAAAGAAGGGCCCGTTCAAGTGGACCCCAGAAGCCGACCTGGCGTTTCAAGACCTCAAGAGATACTTGACCAGCCCTCCCGCATCCCCTCTAGCCTTTGGTGCTTTATATGGTCGCCACACCTCACTCTGCCAGTGCGGCGCTGGTGGCCGTCCGAGAGGAACGCCAAGCCAAGAGCCCGCCGTGCAACGCCGCACCCTCGGCGGGGACGGTGCGGCACCAAGACGGCGCCACCCGACCCACAACGGCATCGGCTGATGGTCAGGCCTTGCAAGACGGCGCTCCCAGGCCTACAGAGGCCCCGATGGGCGACCAGGCTCCTGAGGGCCCCCCACCTCAGGAGGCACCACAACCTCCGGAGGACACATGCTCCATCGATGCTCCCGCCCTCGTCGAGCACCCATTATACTTTGTCAGTACTGTGCTACGGGACGTGAGCGCATGGTACCCAATGCTGCAGAAGCTTTTACTCATGCTCCTGGTGGCCTCACGCAACCTACGCCATTATTTCCAAGGCCACCCAATCAAGGTCGTCTCAGCCTACCCCCTGGAGAGGGTGCTCCGGAGCCCCAATGTCGTGAGGAGAGTTGCTGAATGGAACATTGAACTGCAAGAGTTTCAGTTGGAGTTCAGCACGACCAAGGTTATCAAGGGATCCATGCTTGCCGACTTCATTGCAGAATGGACTAACGCTCCGGAGCCCGAAGCGGGCGAGAGCCAATCCCTCTCGCTAGGAAATGAAGCACCAGATGGCTGGGTCATGTACTTCGATGGCGCTTTCGCACGACAAGGCGCGGGGCTGGCGCTGTGCTCATCTCGCCCACCCAAGACAAGCTATACTATGCCGTGCAGCTCTGCTTCCAGCGGGGTGAGAAGGTCTCCAACAACATCGCAGAATACGAGGGGTTGATCGCCGGCCTCAAGGCCGCCGTAGCCTTGGGGGTGAAGCGTCTCACCATCAAGGGTGACTCGCAGCTCCTCGTCAACTTCTCCAACAAGGTGTACGAACCAAGGGACAAGCATATGGAGGCATACCTTGTGGAGGTGCGCAAGATGGAGAAGCAATTCCTAGGGATAGTGCTACAGCATGTGCCACACGGCACCAACAAGGAGGCCGACAAGATCGCCAAGAGGGCATCAAGGCGTCTACCCCAAGAACCTGGTGTCTTCAAAGAGCGACTCTTCAAGCCTTCGGCGCCCCCCATGGCCATGAATACTACATCATCTCGAGAGGAACTCCCCCAGCCACCAGCCTCGGGAGCCCCCGCTTGTGGTGTGACCTCAGGAGCACGTCTGCTCCTGGTGCTCGAGCCTCAGGAGGGGTGCTGGACCAAGGAGTTCAAGGCATATCTGGTGCATGGGACACTGCCGGAAAAGGTGGAGGACGCGAAGCGTGTGGCCCGGCAGGCTACAGCATACTGCATCCAGGACGATGGGCTGTATAGAAAATGACCAAATGATGTTTCCTTGCGATGCATCTCTAGGGAGCAGGGGAACGAGCTGCTGACTGACATACATGGTGAAGACAGCAGGCATCACTCATCGTCGCGTACCCTGGTTGGCAAGGCATTCCGCAGCGGGTTTTACTGGCCCACGACACTCAACGACACGACCGAGCTGGTAAGGTCCTGCGAGGCCTACCAGTTCCATGCCAAGCAAATCCACCAGCCGGCCCAGGGCCTCCAGACTATCCCACTCTCGTGGCCATTCGTGGTCTGGGGGCTGGACATCCTGGGTCCGTTTCCGCGAGCGGCTGGGGGCTACCGCTACCTCTACAACGCCATCGACAAGTTCACCAAATGGGCAGAGGTGGAAGCCGTCCGCACCATCCCAGCCGGGTTAGCAGTTAAGTTCATCAAGGGCCTTGTGAGCCGGTTCCGGATCCCTAACCGCATCGTCACCGAGAACGGCTCGCAATTCACTAGCAATCTCTTCAATGGCCAAGCTGAGCATGCCAACGCCGAGGTCTTGAGAGGCCTCAAGACCCGGACCTTCAAGAAGAAGCTCGAAGCCTACGACAGGGGCTGGCACGACGAGCTCCAGTCTGTGTTGTGGTCCATCCACATCACCGCCACCAAGTCAACAGGCGAGACCCCGTTCTTCCTTGTCTACGGATCAGAAGCGGTTCTCCCTCACGAGGTCAGGCATCGCTCCATGCGGGTCCTAGCATTTGATGAGACATAGCATGACACCATGCGGGGGATGGACCTTATGCTGGGGGAGGAACGCCGCCGTGAAGCCCCGCTCCGAGCGGCAAGATACCAGCAGGCGTTGCGACGGTACCACCGTCGCAGTGTCCGTTCCAGGACGCTCGAGGTGGGCGATCTCGTCCTGAGGTGAGTGCTCTCTAAGGAAGGGTTGCATAAGCTCTCACCCACGTGGGAGGGCCCGTTTAGGATTACCCGCGTCTCCAGGCCTGGCGTCGTGCGCCTGGAGACGAGGACGGGGTCCCCATCTAGAACGCCTGGAACATCCAGCACCTCCAGAAGTTCTACCCATGAAGCAAGGCCCAGTGCCTGTGAAGGTCTCCGCTCGTGACACTCTCATGTAATAATGAGTGGAGTTATACATGCCCTGGAGTCTTCGGAGTGCCGCCCTCGGGCCTCGGGGGCTCCCTCCTACATCCTAGTGGCAGCACTTAGCTTCGCGCTAGTGAGAAGACTAGACTAGGTGCCGGACGCGGCTGTTCATTTGCTTTCTATAGTTGGCTTGCCCCTTTTCCTTTAATGAAATTTGGAGTTCTGGCGTTTCTCGATAGTTTGGTTGAACCCCCTCTTCTTTCTGATTCTTCCCTCGATTCTTTGTTTTTTGCCAGGGAGGGTGGCAGTTGCCCGACGCTCTCCCTGCACGCCCCGCGAGGGGGGCTGGACAGGTAGTATGCGTGTGCGCACTCCCCTGGTCCCCGCGAGGCATTCTCGTCTGAGCTTGTGATCGGCGCGTCCCCTTTTAGTCCATGCCCCACGGTACTGCGACGCGGTGCGTTTGGCCATAACCAGCGCATACCTGAGGCCTCGTGCAAGAAGGGTTAAGGATTTCTTAACGAATTTTTGCAGCTTCACGATGTCACCCGCATCAACAGTGGGGAAGCCCCACTAGGTGCCCAGAGACGTGCGCCCTCATGAGGTCAAAGCTACCGCGGATGCATCGAGCTAAGTTACCCCTCTACACCCGTATAAGGCATAGATCTCATAACCCAACCCAGAAGCAATAAACACACCACAAAAGCAATGTAAGCACCATGGTTCATTACACGCCCCCGCAGGGCTCCATACTCGTTTCTCATAATATAGGAGGAAGGGGAAGGAGAGGAAAAGAAAAGGCAGCTCATGCGACGTGGCTGCTCACGAGGATCGGCCCCTGAATTCAGACGGAGCCCTCCTCGCACTTCACCAGGGCGCGACGACGGGATGACCCGACACCATCCTCGAAGCATGCCCGACGGAGTGGCGGCTGGTCATAGCCGCCGCTGTTGGAGCTCTGGCCGGAGGAGGAGCTATCGTAGCTGGGCGAACCGCGGCCGCCACCGAGGGTGAGTTCACCCTTGTGCTCGTCACGGCCATCGCCAAGACCGGGCGCATCGCCATCATCGTCGTCCTCAAGGCAGCATCCGGCGCGGCGGCCGTCTTCCCTGAACACCCTCACGAAGATGGTCGCTACCCCGTTGAACTTGAAGTGGAGGGTGTACCGCCTGCCCAGGCCACGCGCGCGGGCGGACGTCTACCAGCCACGGGCCAGGGCTACAACGCCTGCAGCAGAGATCTCCATCGTGACCCTCGAAGCCTTGCTGCAGCAGCCGTCAGCCTGTAGCCAGAGGCCGCCGAGGCCTGGTCCGGCAGTTCACCGGCAAAGGAGCATGGAAGTTGAAGCCAAGTGCCCGCTGGGTTCTCCGACCACACGACAAACTCTGGCAGCACCTCTACCGAGTGGAAGCGCGACCGGGGAGGCCGGGCGACCATGGCGCGCCTCCCCTCATTGACAGGGCTGCCCCGACCTAAGCGGCTCCCGTCGCGCAAAGAAGCGCCATCGCGGCCGCCAAGGACGGTGTCAGACCCCAAGGCAGTTTGCCCATGCCCACGAGGGACCGCAGCGGGGGTTGTGTCATGCTTGCGCGGGCGACCTCGCCCCCTCTTAGGCAGTGGCGAGCCGGGCCCCTCCTGGCGAGTTTTCCCCATCTCGGCGGTCGAGAACCTCTTCACTAGCGCCATGGGTGTCGCAGCAAGGAAGCAGAAGAAGCGGGCGGAATGGAGGAAGAGATGAGCAACGGGGGCTCCGTCCCCCTCCCCATTTATAGCCAGGAGGAGGCCAACCGCCGGCCTCCACGATCACAGGTAATGATGGCTTTTCTGCATTCACCAGGGACTCGTCAAGTCGGGCGGTTGCCGAGGTAGCGTGGGGAAGCACAGACGCCCACATCCTGTCAATCACCATGCGTCAATCAAGGCCGCAGGATTTTAGGGCCCGTGGCTCTCCGCACTTGCCCCTTGGCTTCGCCTCGAAGCCAAGCCCGAGCGCGCCTCGGGCCCGGAGGCTACTGTCGGCGTTCTAGGAACGGGGGTACCCAGACTTACCTGCCTGTGGCCCGGTGCGTGGCTCATCCAACGGCCTGGTACGGCCCATCTTCATCAGCAAACACTCAAGACCCTCGCGAGGGGCCAAGCCTCGCGAGGTGGATGACACAATACCTCCTCAGGGGCAGCCTCACTAGGCTGGCTGGCGAGGAGTGGAGAGATCAAGGCGAGGAGCACCTCGTGAGGTTTCCGTGACGTGAGCCATGACGACCAAGGCTAGGCAGGCGCCAGCGGGCGTAGAGTACCAGTTGCCTCTTTGGTGCTAAAGAGGCAGGTGCAGGCGAGGAGTCCCAAGGCATCAAGCAAAGGTTTCCATATCGGTGCAACGACACCAAGACCAGCAGGACGACGGGACGGAGGTCACCATGGAGCCCACGACAGCGTCACCACCAGAGCCTTTGGCAGGCGAATACCACCTTTTGTAAGGATAGCTTGTACTAGTTTTCCCCCTTCAAATTGGCTATTGTGGCATCCCTTCCCGCCTATTATTTGGGAAGAGGACCACTGCCTCTATAAATAGGACTAGCCACCACCATAGGGGAAGAAAAGGATCATTCAGACCATCCTCAGCACACAAGCTCATCGAGCTCGAGAACACCTCCTCTCCTCAGGAGGCTGTTCATCCCTTAAACTATTCATCAGCAGCCTGCAAGGCAATCCACCACACCACACTAGAGTAGGGTATTACACAACATCAGTGGCCCGAACGAGCATAAACTCTTGTGTCTCTTGTTCCTCGGGTTCGGCAAGCTAGGCTTTGAGATCGTGGTGAGAGTGTGAGCTAGGGGAGAGAAATCTTCATGCGCACCCAGAGTTTGAACCTCAAGGGTTTGCCGAAACCCGTAATCCGACAACAGGGGAGAAGTGGAGGTAGGTCTGAGTATGGCGACAGTTCCACTTATAAGCGGCACTACTGCGCCTTACTGCCGCCCTACCACCGCTAAGTGGCAAATGATTCCAGAGGCTAAAATATAAGTGGTAGTAGCAGCGGTAGTGGCTGGATGGTACTACCGCTTCCAAGTGGTACTGCCGCTCTACTTCCTCTTAACGTATTGGGCTACAGCGAGAGTAGTGGTAGTGGAGCGGTGGTACAAGCGGAAGTACCGCAAGCGGTACTACCGCCCTACTGCCGCTCAACTACCACTGAGAGCGAAGAGACAACAAAAGACTCAAAATAAGCTGTATTGCCCATGACATAGGACCGCGGAAGTACCGCGCAAGCGGTACTACTAGTGAAGTGCAACACAAAGGCCTAAGCAAAGTAGAGGGATGTAGGAAAACTAGAACTGTCATAACTTCTGCAAATGAGCTTCAAATACAATAAACTCAAGCGTGCTGGATAGATAACGATAAATACTATCTAACAATGAAATTAACTCCACGGATGAAGAACCGGCATTAATTCCAGGGATGAAGAGCCAACAAATATTATACAACAGTGACATTATAGATACGTTGGTTATAGTAAGAAGTGCCAGGGCCTCTTTGTTCCCTGGTTTTGAAAACAAAGCATGTAAATTTCGCATAAATAAAAAACATGAAAAATTGTACAACCTCTCATCCATGCGACAATTAATATGGATGGTAGGGCGTAACCTAAATCATTTGAGCTTTCAATTATGATGCGTGTCATAGTTGGCGCAAGCAGAATTGTAAAATTTCAAAATATCTCGTCATTTGCTAGAAATCCTATGGGATCCTAGTGTAGAAAAAAATTCATAGGATTTCCAAAGCAATAATGCTAGACCAACAAAGAATTTACAAATGTTTTACTTAACTTTCTAAACTACAATTCTCTTCACCCTGAATTTTGCTACGGAGTGGATCTTCAACCCACTATCAATCAGAGTTCTCCATATCAGCTTGCCTGTAAAAAATTTAACTAACATTCTGTAGATGTGGTACTCTTTTCGAAGGGTTCATTCCTATCTTTTATGATCTCCGTGGAATTTCCTAGAGATTTTTTTTACAGTACCTTACCCTCTATGAGGAGAGGTGAGAGTACCATAAATATCTAAGAGTCCGCCCGCACTGGTAACGTGGGCAATTTCTCGTGGCTAGTATTGACTTTTCTTTCCGATCAAGTCCATTGTTTTCTTGCCAGCGACCCCCAAACGATGCATAGTTCTTCGTCCTCTCCCCTCCTTTGTGTTGTCGGCTCCTTCATCTTGTGGCATTCTTTTTTGCAATGCATACAAGAGGGCAAAATAATACTGCTCACTGCATCAATACATGAAGCAGTTAAATCCAGAAACATGCTTGCACATGGGCATTCATATTGACATATTCATGTGAATTGGGTGTTTGTATTGAAATGTGTTATTCATGATAGTTACTCCATCGTGGCGCATTTGTGTTGTATGAAGGTATTAATGCATCCAAAAACAATAATGTTTTCTTCTAGCTTTCTAATGTCTTTTTGTATCGTTTACCCCGGAGGGGTAGACACCTTCCCAGCCGCGCTTGGCCGCACAATTGCTTTGCGATACGCAAAGTCGTTTGATTCCTCGTAGTTGCCTGCATGGTTTTATGTTTTAGCTTCTGAAACTTAGTGAAATTATCATTCGTTCCTACCTGGTTTTGGCAGGTGAAACTTAGTGAAGTTGTAAAAATATGGTATACCATATTCAAAAGTGGTTTGATTTCAATGCACTCGTCACTAGGACCCCAATATGCAAACTAAAATAAAGTAGGCTTTTTGTTCAAAAGAGATAATATATTCAAATCGAAAATCCTAAAGAAAAAGCATGAGATAGGGTTGGTGTCCCCACACCTGCGTGTCACTATGTATCTTTTATCAATTACATTACTTAATTTCCAATTTTACTACTCCCTCCGTTCCACTATATAGTGCGCATGGTTTCAGGCACATATACCAATCAGTGACCTGGCGCTTAATTTTGGACGCTGTTACCCCCGCTTGTCTTGCCTCCAGCCCGTGTGCATGTGGGCGTCCTTTCTGATCAGTGGAAAGCCAAACCAGTAGACCACCACAGGACCATCACGCGCCACCGCAGGGATAGCAAAACGCGCGAGATACTACGGCGGGATCCGCGGCTGCGACTTAGCGGCGGCGGGATCCGCGGCTGCGGCGGTGACCTCGACAACCTCGCCATCTCTCCACCGGCTCGCCGTGGCCGTCATAAATCACGAAGAAGTCCTGGCGGCCGCTGCCCTTGTCCCTTCCTCCGCGCGCGACCGGAAGGACGGTGTCGACACGGTCCACACCTCGAGCTCCTGCTGCTCCCCCTCCTCCTCTGCCGCCTAGGAGGTGGCCGTGGCCTCTAGATCTGGGGCTAGAAGAAGGGGCCGTGGTGGCCTGCAGCGGACGGGATCGACTTGGGAGTACTAGTCCACTTGATGTGGCTGGCAGCGGAGATGTTTGCCAGGGATGCGACGGACACGGGGATGCCAATAGCCGACGCAATGACGCCGGAGGCCGGCCGTGGACGCGAAGATGCCGGCAGTTGACACGGAGATGCCAGAGACGCCGGATGCGGACACGGCGATGCCGGAGAGGCCGGCCGCCAGCAGCGGACGCGAAGATGCCAAAGCCAGCAGAGGACGCGGAGACACCGGCTTCCTGCTGCTCCCCCTCCGCGTCTGCCGCCGCGGGTCGATTCTCGCTGCCACCGATCCAATCCGTTTGTCCTGGAGGAAGGGGATACACGCTAACGTTGCGTGTGTGCCTGTGCCGCTGCGGGGTTAGTTTCGTCCAAAAGAGCCCAAAGTAGCTAATGCGCACTACATTTCGGAATAATGCCAAAAAATCTATGCGCATTACATAGAGGAACGGAGGGAGTAGCAGACATGACTGTTTATATCATCTCCCTTTTGTAGAGAAGTCAAAGGACGGCGCCAATAAATAGAAAAGGTCGATATATCAAAGAATAGAAAGACAAAGAAAGTCATACGCACAGTACACTCATGGGGTGCAGCAAGAGGGCACGACAAGGCTTGTAGGGCCCACCATACGCACAGTACACTTCATTGATCGGTGTATTTATAGAGGAACAAAGGAGGTCGAGCCACCAACAAAGAAAAATTCTTCAAAGCCAAAATATGTCCCAACTCCCTTCTCCACGTAAATCCGTGATAGATTGCTAAGGATTGGTTTGTACCTTTTTTATTGTTTCATACTATTATATTATCAATCTTGAATTCTTTATATGCTATTTTACATTTTTTTAGGATTAACCTATTAAACTAGTGCCCTATGACAAGTTTTTTTTGCTTGTTTTTGGCTTTTTAGAAAATCAATACCAAACGAAGCCCAAACACGATGAAACTTTACGGTGATTTTTTCTGGACCAGAAGGGACCCTAGAAGGTTCGGGAGGAGGCTAGAAGAGCAACGAGAGAGCCACGAGCTCACATGGGGCCCCACGCAACTCTGTTTGACCTAATTCCAAGCCTATGAATTCACATCTATTCCCAAACCAACAAGGAGCCACCCGAAACACCTTTTCTGCCGCCGCAAACTTTTGTTCTTTCGTGATCCCATCTGGAGGCCTTTTTCGATACTCCGCCGGAGGGGGAAATCGATCAAAGATGGCTTCTCCATCATCCTTGCTACCTTTTGATAATGCGTGAGTAGTTCACCACAGACTTATGGGTCCATAGCTAGTGGCTAGATGGCTTCTTCTCTCTATTTGATATTCAATAAAATGTTTTCCTCGATCTTCTTGGAGTTGAAAGAGCATGGTGCCCCCATGTTTGGTTTTCGTAATTGATGACAATCTCTATGAACTAATGGTTGCCATGGGCTATATTTGAAGGGTTTGTCCATAGACATTTCTTGAAGTCCATTTGTTGGTTTGAAGGAGATTACGTGATGACCAAGGTGTTATTCAAGGAATTTATCCAAAGATTGGTCATGTGAGATTGAGCTTATTGCAAGCATATCTTGAAGAGGAAGATTGTGTGAACATTCATGGTTACCTTCAAGACATCATCTTTACGAAGAGAGAAGATAACAAACAAAGTGTAGAAGATGTACTGAGTGGGATCAAGTGATCCCATGGTATGGTAAGCATTGTCAATTACGCTTTGTGTACTAACCCATGGTCTACGTGAGAGTTCGACATGGGGTTAGGTATGTTTCCATGGGCTTGTGTCAAGAGGAAGATCTCATACAACCCATGAAGGATGACATCAAGTGGTGATCGTCATAAAGATTACGATGTGCAAGTTCATGTGGAGCATCATGAAGAGATCATACTTGAAGTTTGCCGTCCATTGTGGTGACAATGGAATTGTGAAGATGTGCCGAAGAGCGGCTCACCCATAGTTGAGTATGGGAGAGAAATCTACTAGTCTTCATCGAGCCAGCACAATTAAGAAAGGTGGTCCAACTTGAGAAGGTCAAGATCGTCATCATATAGATCAAGTGGACTATGCGCAAGGCAAAGGTTTGCCCTTGATAGGTTTTCCATTTTATCAGTCTCATGGTGATAGTTGCGAGACCAGGTTGTAAGATTGATTGTCGTACTATCAAGGGGGGCTCTCGAGTGAGTAGCTTGATCGTATCGTTCGTAAAGAGCTCAAACCATTTCATTCTTGCGTCATCTTTTTTGGTTCTTATCTGGTATTTCTCTTGGTAAGTTTTAGAGCTTATGGTCATCTTCATGACAAACTCAAGTTCATTGAAAATAAAGTACATATGCATCTTCTATGATGTTTTTGATGATAGAGTTAATTCCAGATCTTCATTCGTAAAGGTTTCATATCTCTATATCATAGGCATGTCTTTGTTTAGGCTCATCATTTGTAGAGTCTTGTTAACGAAGGGATCAAGATAACCGACAGTTTTTTTTATGTAACCGACAGTTCCCGATGTATCAAGTCAGATTCCTATCAATGTCCACTATCCACTAAACCATATGAATAAACAGATAAAAAGGAAGAAGCCAGCGACATCTGGGCATTTTCTTGTCGACGCATGCAGCAAAGTGAATGCAGAAAGGGTTGTGCTACGACGAGATTCGGGCAGAAAGGCTTGCTTGGGACTGAATCGGCCGTGCAATCAGTGTGTGACCGACACAAAACGCAGATACACAGTGAACACACTGCTCATAAGCCACCACCACCGTGGATCTCAGCTATGCGACAAGACAAACAAAATAAAATTTCTCTAGTAGGAGTATAGTATCATGTCACAAATGATTCTTACATTCCATGAAGGATTAGTTAGTTGGTGGCTTTTCCCACCAAATCCAATCGCGACCCAACCCCCCGAATCGGGGAGCTTATTTCCGGTTAAACTACTGCACACCACCACCCTACATCAATCCATCCAAACAACCAACCCAATATACTGTACTACTTCTACTAATTTAATCATCACATAAACAAGTCAATTCCTCTCGCCTCCGTCTTCGACTTCTTCTTTGGCTCCGTCGTCGTGCTCGGCCCCGGTCAGTTCATGTCGAGCATCCCTTCGTGGAAGGCGGCGATGCGGTCGGGCGTCACGCACTGGGTGATGAGCCGCGCCCCGGGCTTGTGCGCCCACGGCTTCACCAGTATGCACGTCGCGATGTAGTCCAGGTTCGTCAGCGGCACGACGTGCGCCGGCGGCCCCCAGCCGTAGTCCACCTCGGCGAACCCGAGCCGCGTCCAGTCCGACACCAGCAGCGTCCGGTAGTCGGACGTGATCTGGTACGGGTCCACGCCGCCGTCGGCGCCGGCCTCCCCCGTCGCCCACCGCCCGAACTCCGACGGCATCCGCCTCTTCCCGTCCTTGATGATCTTCACCACTTCCGGGATCGTGGAGCCGGACACCTTGCCGGCGGGCGCGGAGACGCGCATGATGTAGTAGCAGTTGCCGTAGAACCCGGCACCGGCGCGCGGGAGCGAGGCGTGCAGGAGGGGGCGCGCGTTCATGGCGAAGCAGAGGTGGACGGTGGAGTCCGGCTCGAAGCCCGCCGCGCGGGTGCGGCTCTGCCACGCCTTGGCCACGAGCACCTCGAACGCCGAGCACCAAGATCCGGTGTGCGACGAGTTGTACTGGGACTTGAAGTGGTTGATGTAGTCCGCGGAGATGTCCATGGCTAGGTACTCGAGCCGCTTGGCGCCCGCGGGGCTCGGCAGGCTGCCGATGATGGCGCCGGCCGGGTCGGGGATGGCCTCGCGGCCCCACTGCGGCTCCACGGTCAAGTCCTCCACGCTGCGGCCGCGGGCGAGCTCCCCGACGGCGGCCATGAACTGCGCGGCGCCCGGGCCGTCGGCGACGGCGTGGCTGAAGCGGAAGCCGACGACGAAGCCGCCGCAGGCGAAGGTGGTGACCTGGACGAGCAGGACGAGCTTCCGCGGGTCCTCCTCCTGGGCGGGGATGGGCGGGAGCAGCTCGTCCTTGGCGATCATCATGGGGTGCTCCAGGTACTCGACGTCCTCGAGCGCGCACCCTGCCGCGGCCTCCGTGAACCAGACGCCGCTGCCGTCGCCGCCGCAGTCGACCTGCAGCAGCCCACCTTCCTCCGTGAACCCGAGGCGGCCGGCGAGCGGGTAGTACTGCACCAGGGCCTGCGCGAGGGCCCGCTCGATTGTCCCCGCCGGGCCGGCGTCACCGCCGTCCCGGTCAGGGGCCGGCTTGAAGACGTGCAGCGACTCGATGAGCGCCATCTGGGTGGGGTAGCGGTCGAGCCAGGAGAGGCGGAGCGGGCCGGCCGGCGTGGGCTCGGTGGGGGTGACCAGGCGCTGCGCCAGCCGCTCGACGGACTTGGCGGCCGCCATGGGTGGGTCGGGGGCAGGAATGCTGCGATGGGGATCGGGGCTGGCGAGAGGGAGAATTGGTTGGCCGGAGGGGAAGCGCGTCGTGGCCGTATTCAATCGGCTGCCTGGCTGGCTCGCTGCTGGTTGCTTTGACTTGGCAGGGGAGGCGGACGCGCGTCGTATTTATAGGGCCGACGTGCGCGGGCGAAAGGGCTCGTGGTGACGAGGATGGGTGTCGGACGAGTGAATGCCAGAAGCTGTCTGGGATGAGTTCTTTTTTTTTTCTCTTGACCGGGATGATATTTTTGCTTGGCTGGGTGGGGTGGGGTGGGGTGGGGGAGAAAGGGCAAAGGACAAAGGTGGTGGAGCGGCGCGGCGCTTTCGTGGCGCTATCCACTCGCAGCCTCGTGTTCCAATCCATAGGATAGGCAGGCTACAGCACGCGCCAGCAGTCGTCCATCAATTATCATGGCACGGGCGCCAGCATCAGCTCGCCACCATCATCGTGGAGTGCTAGGCTGCTAGCTGGTAATGTATCTCTGTCAGTACAGGACTGCATTAGCTGATTAGCAGGTACACGTACGCATGCATGGTGTATTCGAACCGACAGTGGCATGAACTAATTGATCTGTCCATTAATTCAGGCAGGGCTAGTGTCAGCAAAGATCGGTAGAAACAAAAGGTGGTGGGTGCAGCGCCTGCCTGGCCCGGCCCACTTGCAGTCCCGTGTAACACGCGGCCAGCACGCATCAATCAGCTCGCCCTCTTCAACTGCATATTACTCCCTCCATCCCATTAATATAAATTTTTTTTTGACACTACACTAATATCGAAAACACTTTTATATTATGGGACGGGAGAAGTAGCTGGGATGTATATGTTGTATTTCTTCCGTCCTAAATTTTTTGTCTTTTATATCTAGATACGGATGTATCTAATACTAAAATGTGACCTGATACATCTATATTTAGACAAATTTAAGATAAAAATTTTGAGACGGAGGGAGTACTAGTATTTGCACATCCTTGAACTGATAGATAACCTGCGAGCCTGAACTATCAGTCTGTCTGTTCAGTTTCAAACACATTTAATTAGCGTCCGTCTAATCATCGGTATGCGTCGTCGCCAAGACGGCTTCTCGCCCGGCAAATGACAGGCGGAGTTAACTGTGACGCGTTCCACGGTGAAAACCCACGCGATGCTCCCTCCAGCTCAGGCACGCGACGGCAGCGTACCCGGTCCATGGACCGACGCGGTCCTGACCGGGCGCGTGCTCCGTTTAACTGAGTAATTAACCACTCCTCTTGGCGTGGACGAGAACGAGCGCGAGCTGGTGGCAAATTAACGAACTGCGTAATTACGTAATAATCGCTATTGATGGTGATGTGAGGGGGCCTTGATCCAGAAAAGTAACGATGATGGATGGTGATGGCGATCTACTGTTCTGAGACGAGGACGGACCGACGGATGGGCGAGAGGGACACCAAAACGGAATGCGCGTGAGAGAGAGTGACGCGAAAGAAAAAGTATTGTTATTAATTATAGAAGGTGCTCCAGTGCAGTCCAGTGGCTTGGTTTGGTGCCTGGCCTTACATGGTAGTACTACTCTTTTTGGGGTCGATTTAAATAGTTTATGCGAGCCACATTTTCCTCGAGTTCTCACATCGTTGCACTCTGTATGAAAAGGCATTCGAATCGAAAGCGTTAAAGCAGCTGCCGCGCGTATAGGATACTACTACGACCAAACACTACATACACATGCAGACCACTTTCCGACGGAACTAGATTAAGAGGGGTAAAGCTACAGATTTGTGCTAGCAGTAGATTTTTACATGCGCGCGCTTAGCCAAATTTATCATTAGATTAAAGCCGAAGTGCGGATGATTGCATCCGCCACTTCGCCAACCGTTGCGTTCACGCATCTGCTTCATGTGCTGATGGGAAGCATACACTGAACTTGTATAATGTCGCCTCTGTTCTGTTATGATCGTGTAAGCAGCCACCGAGCAAGTTGCACGGGCATTTGTTTGTTTGCTGGGATCCGGCTGCGAGCTCACCACTCACAGGCGCACCAAACTAGAACTCCCACCAAACCAACCAGTGCATCGATCAGCTTCAACAATACTGTATGTACTACTTTAGTTGGCGAGGGTTTCAGTGTCTCGCACGTATTCTTTTCCATGTTAAACTACCATACGACCTGTCTCTCTCGTTAAGCTGTCCATAATTAACTAGTGAATCTTAGGGAGACCTCCAGCCCCGATTCTAACAATATGGGGTGGCACGGCGAACCGACGGAATACTCCTTCTAGAATATGGTCTGGACAACGCTATAGAATAGAAGATATTGTTTTCTGCATTTGGGAGATTATTCTGGTTGAAACTGACATTAAACTGATATGAAGTGAGTTGTTGTGTCGTGGAGAGGCACATGGGCTACCCATCAACACATTCAATCGTTTGGATCTTTGTTTCTTCTGTATAGAATACACCCCGGTATGTGCATCAAATTATTAGAAGAGTTGTCAGGTGATTAGAACCACTGAGGGAGCTACAACAAGGCCAGATGGGCCATGGCCGAAACATTGAAGAGCATGGACCTTTTGAGGGATAGAAGAGAAAATGTGTTTCCCTTCATCTTGCCCCAGCGCCTGCCCAACAAGTTTAACGAAAAAGGGTTTCCCCCCGCTTTATATATAAAGCAACGAACCAAGTATCCAACATCACAGTACAAAGAGTAATTAAGTCATAGTCATGCTGGGGCACAACAAGACAAGCCCCAAACAAAGCTAAAGCTAAAAGGACGCTAATCCGTCTCGGGAGGTGGCGGAGGGGGTGGTGGAGGAGGGGCGAAGGCCGATGCCGAAGCTCGAAGACCCGCTATGATGATGTCGATGGTGTTCCGGTCTCTCTGCTTGCTAAGCGGTCTCCAAAGCTGTAAAAGGCCACACAATTTGTAGATAGCATCAGTCACACGCCAAGGAATTACGCGTTCAATGACTAGCTTATTACGGTTGCACCAGAGGGTCCAAGCTAAGGTACCCAATACCACCCACATGGATGGGCGACTAGAGCTGGGGAGCCTAAGTGCCTCCCCAAACAAGTTTGGGAGGTTGTCATGGCACCAGTTGCCCCCAACCACCTCCCGGATGCAACTCCAAAGTCATTGGGCCACCGAACACCGGAAGAAGATGTGATTGCAATCTTCCGGTACCAAGCAAATGGGGCATAGCCCATCCCCAGGGCCATTACGTTTGCGGACCTCCGTACCCGAAGGTAGGCGGCCGCAGACCCGTTGCCAAAGGAAGATGCATGCGGATCTTTAAGGGAAGTTTAATCTCCCAGAGCACCGAGAGTTCCATTGGGCCCGGGGTGGGAACAATCGCCTGATAGAGGGATCTCGTTAAGAAGCGGCCACTTGGCTCGAGGTGCCAAGAAAGGGAATCGGGATCTAGGGAGGGGGTGTAGGGCAATACACTCAAGCATTTCATCCCATTGGCCAAGTTCCACCGCCCCGAAGGTACGGCGAAAGGCAATAGCCCCCAAGTCAGCTAAGGCCACAGCCACGGAGAGCCGTGGGCGGACGCAGATCGCGAACAACGCAGAAAAGCGGTCAGCAAAGGGGCGGGTCCCTGCCCACCGATCTAGCCAGAACAAGGTGCCGGAGCCAGAACCAATTTTAATGGAGGTCCCAATACGCAAAATCGGCATCAGCCGAATCACCGATTGCCGGAATTAGGAACCACCAGTTCTATACGCGAAAGCCAGTGGCTGTCCGCGTAAGTACTTAGCATGGATAATCTCAAGCCACAGGACGCCTTCAGAAGTCTGAATCCGCCAAAGCCATTTGGAGAGGAGGGCAGTATCCATACTCTTTGATGAAATAACCCCAAGACCTCCTTGGTCTTTCGGCTTGCAGATCTCAGACCACTTGACCATGTGGTACTTCTATTTATTGTTTTCTCCCTCCCAGAAAAATATGGAGAGGAGTTTGGTGACCTCATGGTGGAGGGATTCATGTAAACTATAGAATCCCATGATATACATCAGTAGACTAATAAGGGAGGAATTCATCAGAATCACTCGAGCGGCTTTAGATAGCCACCTCCCCTGCCAAGGCTCCATCCTGGGTTGGAGCTTGGTGATTATTGGGCGAAAATCCCTCTCAAGCAGACGAGTGTCACTAAGAGGAACGCCAAGGTAGGTGGTCGAAAATGTTCCCAAACGACAGTTCAAGCGTTTGGCAATTCGCTGAGCTTCCATCGGGGAGTATCCTATGACCATCACCTCACTCTTGGCGAAGTTAATCGTGAGGCCCGACATTTCCTGGAAGCAAAGGATGAGGAACTTTAGATTCTGAATATCCTCATCCGAGCCTTCCACCACCATAATGGTGTCGTCGGCATATTGGAGGTGGGTCAGACCCCCATGTGCAATCAGGTGAGGGAAAATTCCCCTAATATGGCCGGCACGTTTGGCTCAGTCAAGAATCAAGGCGAGGGCATCAACCACAAGGTTGAATAGAAAGGGGGATATCAGGTCCCCCTGTCGGACCCCTTGGCCCGTCAAGAAGTATGGGCCAACCTCCCCATTTATGTTAACCGCCGTCCGACCACTCGTGACCAACTGCATAACGCGTGCGACCCAGTGGTGATCAAACCCACGTTTGAGCAACACTTCCCGAAGGAAGGACCAGTGGAATGTGTCATAAGCTTTATGGAAGTCGATTTTGAAGAACACCGCGCGGAGGTGTTTCGACTTGACCTCATGAATCATCTCATGGAGGACTAGGACCCCATCGAGAATAAATCAGCCTTTCGTGAAGGCCGATTGGTTGGGGTGATGAATCCGAGGAGCGATAAGGGCCGCCCTAGTGGCGCACCCTTTGGCTAGAATTCTAAATATCACATTGAGGACTGTGATAGGGCGGAATTGCCTAATGTCCGCCGCACCCGGGGCCTTGGGAATTAAGGAGATAATCCCGTAGTTAAGACGGGATATGTCCAGAGTCCCCCTAGCGAAATCACGGCAGCTCCAGGACGATCTCTTTGACCATCGGCCAGAAAGCCTGGAAAAAGCGGACCGGTAGTCCATCAGGACCCGGCGCCGAGGCCTGGTTCATGGCTTTGACGAAGGCCTCAACTTCCGCTGCATCAAAAGGAGCAAGCAGGGATGCATTTTCTTCTGGGGAGATCTGCTAGTCAGTCGACCAAATGTGGTCTGCTAGAGCGATGCCACTCCGAGGACGCCCCTGAAATAACGACTTATAGAAGTCGTCAACTAAGGAGTGGATTGCTTGAGGCTCCTGGAACAATTTTCCACCCTCCCATAAGAGTGCCCAACCAGTTTTCGGTAGCCCGTGTGCCCATGTTTGTGGCTTAGTTAAATGTCTCAGTTAAACGTATGGGCTATCTCTCATCATGGAGGTGATGCTTGTTTTGCCCACGTTTGTCGTCACCATCTCAAACTGCTTGAGAGAGGTGATTTGGCAGGCGAAAAAACTGCCCTCTTCAATAAAAAAGGTTGTCCTCTCCCTTCGTCGGCAAGGCCGCGAGTCCTTGCCTTCGCCTACCACTTTGGTGATGGCAGGAGTGGGGAGCCTTGGGAATTTGGCTACGGCCGGTAGACAGGGAGCACAGGCCTTATTTGTCCTTGGGGCATTTGTTCGATGGAGGGGCTGGCGCAAAGTCGGAATATACTGCTTCTGCCCTCCCTTCATCTTGGCGGCACTTCAACCGGTGTTGGAGACGAACGGTTAGCTCTGGTATCTCACCGGTCTTCGGATCCGGCAAGCGGTTGTGTCGTGGGTCGTCGCACGACGTCATGTTTGATGTTGTCGACCTGTACAGAAATCTATGATGGTTTCAAGTGGGCCTCGAGGATGGTAGCAAACGGTGATGCACTTCTTCTTCAACCTTGTCGAATGAAAATGGCGGCGTCGGAATCTGGTGAACATGGGGAAGATCTTCACTGACGCAGCACAAAGTCTCGGTCATGCCGCCTGCGGCAGATAGGTTCATCGACTCATTAAGAGCATCTCCAGCCGTTTGGCCCCCCAGGATGCCGAAAAAGCGCTGTCTGGGGCCGAACCGGCGTTTACTTTCGCCATGGGGGCGATTGCGTTCCCAGTCGTCGACCCCTAGGTCGCCCCGAAAATAGAGCAAACTCGGCGATCTGATACGAATTTGGCACAAACACCGCGGTTTTTCATTCAAATTTGTACAAAAAACAGAAAAACAAACAAACTACGCCTAGCCAACTACGCTGCGGCCGTCGCACGCCTTCTACATGTCGAGGCGCTTGTAGAACTGGGTATAGTCGTCGCCACCGCCCTGTGTCCCGTCGGAGCCGCTGTTGCCCCTACTGCACCCCTGACAATGGTCACCGACACGCGAGGGGTTCGACGACCCGGGCTCGTCCTTCTCGTCACTGTCGAGGATGGCGACGCCATCTCCGCGTGCTCCGGCTTCACGGGGAGCAGCCTCGGCTCGGTCTTCGGCCGGACTAGGCGAAGGGAATGAGGGGAGGGGCGGCCGCCCTCGTTGATGACGAGGGCACCGCTGCAGGTGCGGTGTCTCCTACGGCTCCAGCTTGATGGGGCGGAGCGCCGACGACCCAGAGGAGAGTGAGCCCGACGATGAGGAGGTCACCGCCTCCATTCACCGCGGTGTCCAGGAGATGCCACGTCGGCGAGAGAAGGACGGGCGCATCGGGTACTCGAGGCACGGCGTGTTGCCGGTCTCGATGTGGTCGAGGATGGCCTCGAGGGTGCGGCCGGGCATGCCCCACCGTTCGCGCCGCCCGTCGGCGTTGAGTCAGCCGCGGGGGATGATGCCTTTGGTGGAGGCGATCTGGTCTTCGCGGCGGCGGTCGAAGTACATCGTCCACAGCGTGTGGCTGTTGGCGGCGTACCTCGGCTCGTTCCGCTGCTCCTCCATCAGCGATGAATGGATGCAGACGATCTCGGCCCGTCGTTCAGCCCCGGTGGGCGCCGGTGGTACCGGGACGCCGCCGGCGCTCAACTTCCACGAGCCCGACACCCGCATGTCTGGGGACGCCGGATAGTCGGCCACGTAGAGGAGGCGCGCCTCGTCCTCGTGGAGATGGCGGCGGACGAAGTCGTTCGCCACCGCGGCGTCGCCGGGGTACCGCTCAACCATTTCTCGCCGGTGGGGGAAGAGGGGGGAGAGTTGTTTCTGTGGTGAGATGAGGCGAGAGAGAAGGCGAGTTGTGGCGACTGTGGCGTTCACCGGCGGGGAGGTCGGCTTTTATAGCCGAAGTGGGGCGGTGAGAACCTGCATGCCAGGTGACGCGTGGCGGAAGTGGGTGGGACGCGCGTCGCGGCGCCTTCACTGCTCCGCCCATGAGGCATCAATGAGGGCTGACTGGCGCGAAAGCGCGGCAGCCTTGACATTGATTCCCGTGGGATCCGAGGGGATGAGGACGACGAAGCGGCGTGTTGCTGACTCAGCGGGCCCATTCCCATTTGGGCCAAAGTCGGGTTCCTCGGTTTCCTCGACGCCCCCAGCACGTTGGGTTCGGCTTGGGTCCGTCGGCGCTAGTTTCGGCCCAAACCGGTGAAAAATGGACTCATGGATGCGCGACTGGGCAGTTTTTTGGTACCGACGCTAAAAAATAGCGGGAAGGGTGGTGGGCTGTTGGGGGCGCAGCTGGACCTAGATTTGGGCATATTGGTTGGACCCTTCTCTTTCGAGCGAAGCTATGGTATCGATGGTAATCAACAGTGGACGAAGGTTTGGGCATGGCATAAGGGACTCCAATAATCAAATTTTGGTTTTTTCGGGGTACTTTTTTGCAAGGCTTCATGGCTCACGTGTTTCTGGTTGTTTCCTTTGATTTCCATGTTGTAAGGGTTCTAATCCTGCTTTGTTTTTAATACAATGTGTGTCATCGCTCAGAAAACATGAAGGTTAAGTTTCACGCAACAAACTACAACCTCCGGATGGTTTCTTGCCCCCCATGTATTTTAGGTGAGACTTTGACGAGTAGGGCGTTTTGGTGACCGAGCTTCATGGAGTCCTTTATTTTTGAAAAATTCAAAATTCAAACTTTCTGACTTCAAAAAATTCTGAAAATAAATATGTAACTATACACGGATGAAATGCATGTGTGTGTAAAAATTCAAGATGAAATACTTCGAAATGCGACCTATAAAAAAAAACAAATTTCTGGACTTTGAGGATAAATAGTAACATGTGTTAAAAGGCCTCAGATTTGTCTTTTTTGCACAGCCTTCATTTCAACGTATTTCGTCCTAAAAATTTACACACATGTGTGTTATGCCTCCATGTATATCTGTAATTTTTTTTCAGATTTTTTTGAATTGTAAAAATATGAATTTTCATGATTTTTGTGTTTTTCAAAAACCGGCCTCCATGGAGGCCGAGCTCCAAAAGGCATTTTCCTCTATATAATTAATAAATTATAAAGTATGTGCTACAAAAAATATATTGTTGGATTTGTATTCGAAAGAGCTTTACTGTATAATTTTTATGATATATAGTTTTCATTTTATTAGTTAAATTTATAGTTTAAATTTAAAATTAAAATAAAGAGGGCTTAATAAATCTAGACGGAGGAAGTAGCTCACAAGCCGGGTGCTTGTCGCCAGTTGATCTCAGTTGCATCCAAAGGTTGGGATTGGCTCTGTTGTTCAAGGGATATGAAGAAAACCTGCATCACTCCCCTCCAGGTGAGTGGTTGTAAGATTGAGGAGAGTGCAGACAAAGAACAACATAATTTGTGAATATAAACCTTACACATGAAGAATCGCTACAACTTTGTTTATGTCCACTAGTTAGCATGCACGTGCAACACTTGTATTTTTTAAAAACAAAATACATGTTCATCCTAGTTAATGCATAAACATTAAAATAAAAATATAGTGATGCACTACTCAGAAATATTACACAATCAATGGCTGATAATAATGTATTAATAATGAATTAACATTTTTCATTTAGCGGATGAATATTGAATTTATTTGTTGTATTGAAGGGAGGATATTTTCTTTTTTTTAAGACGGGAGGATATTTCCTTTGCGGAGAAGAGTAACTAACCTATCCAAACTTCTGATACAAAAAGTATATACAAATTTCCAACAACTGAAAAAGCTGGACAATGATAATAAAAAAATTGTTGTTATTGTTGCAAGGACATGACTCATCATGAAATAAAGAAATAGGAACATCGTGCGTTCGATTTTCCCAAAGAACAGAATATGAATGTTTCAATAAAACTATATTTTCTGAATTTACATATAGTCGTTCTGTTTGTTTATAAAATATTCATTAGACAATGCAAAAAAAAATTTAGGCTATGTTGTTGACTTTGATTCATCCAGTTTTCCACCAAAACAAACCACTCAAAAGGATCAAAAGGCCAAAGCTGTTGTCTTTTTTTTTCTGCTGAGCGACACAACCTGCACCTGATCAGGCCCTAGGTGTCGGCGTCCTGGGAACGGGGGTCCCCAGGCTTGCATGCCTGCGGCCCGAGGCGTGGCTAAGCCAGCAGGCCGTACGGCCCATATTCATCAACAAGGCATCCAAGACCCTCGCGAGGGGCCAAGCCTCGTGAGGCGGACGACGCAAGACCTCCTCTAGAGTGGCCTAGTCAGGCAGGCTCACGAGGAGCGGAGATGTCAAGGGAAGGCAAACCTCACGAGGCCCTCGTGACGTGAGCCATGACGATCGGCACCAGGCGGGCGCCAGCGCGCGCAGCGTCCTTGTTTCCCCTTTGATGCTAAGGAGACCTGCGCATGCGAGGAGTACCGAGGCATCAGGAAAAGATTGCCATATCAGTGCAACAAGACCAGGACCAGAAGGACGGCAGGACGGAGGTCATCGTGGAGCCCAAGACGACGTCACCACCAGAGCCTTTGGCAGACGAAGACCACTTTTGTCAGGATGGCTTGTACTAGCTGTCCCCCTTCAAATTAGCCCGCCGTTGTTGGCTCTCTTCCAACTCAATATTTGGGAAGAGGACCAGGGCATATATAAGTAGAGCTAGCCACCACCGAAGAGAAGAAGGAGGAGAGAGATCACTCTCACTCACACAAGTTAGCCAAGCACAAGAACACTCAACCTCAGGAGGGTGTTCTTCCCATTGTATTGTTCATCATCAGCCCTAGAGGCAATCCACCACCACCACACTGGAGTAGGGTATTACACCACAACGGTGGTCCGAACCAGTATAAATCTTGTGCCTTTTTGTGTTGCGAGTTCGTTGAGTTCGTCCGCGAGATCTTAGCGAGCTAGGGCGTAGATCGGTGGGAGGAAAAGAGTTCGCACGCACCCTAGTGTTCGAACCATAAGGGTTTGCCGGAACCCCACATCCGACATTTGGCGCGCTAGGTAGGGATGCGCCGTAGCTTCTCATTCGACAATCGACTCGCAGACGCTCCGCGGCCGCGATGTCCAACGACCCAAGAGCTGACTCCAACCGCTGGGCAGCCTGGCCGGCCCGGTCGGCGCCGCCCGCCTACGAAGACCTCAACCCCGCGCTCCAGGAGGCATGAGCGCCGTCCAATCCGGTGGGGCGCGGGCGACGCGGCGGGGCGTCATCCACCCTCACCCCACGACAAGTAAGGGACGCTGCCAGAGCAGCAAGCCATGACGCGGCGACGGCGCCGCACTCACGATGGGAACAAGCAAACACGCGGGCAACACTCAACGTGGCAAGGGAGCTGCAGCGTTGCCGGCTGATGGAAAGCGGCCGGGACACACTGCTGGAACGCGTCGCCGCGCTGCTGGACGCGGCGGCCTCGGGAGCCCCGCCCTTCTGTCATCAGCTTCCTCCCTAGGCCGCTGCAGGGATTCTCGGCGGGCCACGCCGCCACCACGCACCGTCAGGTGCGCCAGGGGGCTTCGTCAACACCAGCATGACCGGCGGCACCGGGGGCTCTGCCGCCCCCATGCCGCCCGCAACAAGCATGAGCAGAAGCGTCGCCTTCCATGGCCCAAGTGGGACGCCGTGCTATCACCCCCAAGACGTCACGCTGGGCCGGACGACATGGAGTGTGGGGCACCACGGCGAGGTGTTCGGGGTGACGGCCCCGGAAGCCCACGTGCCCCGCATGACGGACCAGGAGTACACGCCGGAGGACGACCCAGGCTCATTCGTTGGAGAAGATTGGGAAGAAGGGACGCTAGGAGTCGAAGCCTTCCAGGAGCTGCCGAAGAACCACCACGACCGCGTGTGCGATGACCACTACAGGGTACCCCTAATCCCTCAGGAGCAAGCTTACGCTAACCATGAGTCGCAGGAGGATCAGGTCATCGCAGCGGCAGGCGGCCCTAGCTCGACGGCCCCCCTGGCAGCGGGAGGATCGCGTTGGGGGCTGCAGGAGAGGGGTCGGGAGCCAGGCCCCTCCCAAAAGTGCGCAAGGCCAGGGGATACCCGGAGGTAGGCCCTGTGCCGGGGAGGCTTCAACGACCCTTCCCCCGGCAGAGGACCTGTGGTCGCCGAGGGAACCGCTGGCGTCCCCTGTCCCTCTTTTGTGTCGTCCTGGTGACCGGTCGGCATAGAGGAGGTCAAGGGCGGCGCAAGGCGGGTGTCGGTGTCAAAACCGGTAGATCTCGGGTAGGGGGTCCCGAACTGTGCGTCTAGGCTGGATGGTAACAGGAGGCAGGGGACACGATGTTTTACCCAGGTTCGGGCCCTCTTGATGGTGGTAAAACCCTACGTCCTGCTTGATTTATATTGATGATATGGCTAGTACAAGAGTAGATCTACCATGAGATCAGAGAGGTTAAACCCTAGAAGCTAGCCTATGGTATGATTGTATGTTGTGATTGTTGTCCTACGGACTAAAACCCTTCGGTTTATGTAGACACCGGAGAAGGTTAGGGTTACACAAGGTCGGTTACAAAGGAGGAGATATCCATATCCGTATTGCCTAGCTTGCCTTTCATGCCAAGTAGAGTCCCATCCGGACACGAGACGAAGTCTTCAATCTTGTATCTTCATAGTCCAACAGTCTGGCCAAAGGATATAGTCCGGCTGTCCGGAGACCCCTCATCCAGGACTCCCTCAGTAGCCCCTGAACCAGGCTTCAATGACGATGAGTTCGGCACGCAGTATTGTCTTCGGCATTGCAAGGCGGGTTCCTTTTCCGAATACATCACAGAAGAATTTGAATACGAGGATAGCGTCCGACCCTACAAAATAAGTTCCACATTCCATCGTAGAGAGAATAATATTTTCGCAGATCTAATTTGCTAGCTTGTTTCGGCAGCATGACGTTATGTCATGGCCCGGTGATTATTTGAACCGTTTTTCTTCAACCAGCTCCACACATAATGCGAGGCGGTTTCTTAACACGTCTTGTCAAAGCAGAGATCGTGTTCCCCCAATTACGGGATTCTCATTAATGCGGTCATGGGTAACCCAACCGTGTCTAGGACTCCTAGATTATAGGCAAGTCCTAAACGGCTACGGAGAGGACGCTTGGTATTCACCCTCTTTATAAAGGGACAAGGTTTTCACTTTTTCCCTCTCGTGGTCAATCGAACCCTTCCCCCTCCTCGAGTTCCAACACCCAAAGCCCAGGTTAGGTGCTCCGGATCTTCAATCATGTCTGGATCCAGCCTTCAAGGCCGATGGATGCCCTCCTCCGTGACGGAAGAGGACATCAAGAAGTTGAGGGAGGCCAGATACCTGACCGCCGAGGTTTCGCATCGGCTTCCTGCTCGAGGGCAGGTCGTCCCTACTCCCGAACCCAACAAGAACGTCGTGTTCGTCTCCCACTTCCTCCGAGGCCTAGGCCTCACTCTGGTCCCTTCGTCAGGGGTTTGATGTTCTATTACGGGCTAGATTTCCACGATCTAGCTCCGGACTCCTTTCTCCACATCTCGACATTTATTGTCGTGTGTGAGGCCTTCCTCCGCATTACCCCTCACTTCGGCCTGTGGCTCAAGACCTTTGAAGTGAAGCCGAAGATGATCGAGGGGCAACATGCAGCGTGCGGAGGTGCATCAATAGGCAAGATGGCAGGAGCTCCATGACCGAAAGGTTCCTTTCCAGAGGTGTCCGGATTATGGCAACGAGAGTGGTTTTACGTCACGGCTCCTAGAAGTGCCAAGTGGGCGGCTGCCCCCGCTTTCCGCTCGGGCCCCCCACCACGATTAATGTCATGGATTAGCAGAGGTCTGAGCTGGGGTCCAGCCAAGGACGTGCCTATACTGCAAAGCCGCATTCGAGATCTCTTCGAGGGAGATTTTAATTTGGTTGTGGTAGTACAAGTTATGCTGGTTCGTCAAGTCTAGCCTTGCAAACGCCGGCCCCTTCGCTTGTGGGAGTTCAACCCAGAAGGACCGCGTGCCATTCAAAGTTTCCTCGGCCTGACGCACGAGGAGATGTACAAGTCATTCTTCGGACCTCAAATAGAGTGTCCGGATACTACCGAGGACGTGGGCCTGAGCAGTAACCGCGCCGCCGAACAAGTAAGAAATCCTCTAGCCGAACACACTATCCTTTATTCATCATGAAGTTATTTATGAGAGTTTGCTCTTTGACCAGGACTGGCTAACAAAGGCGAAGATGATTCGGTGTTTGACCAGGGAGGTTTGGAAAATCCGGTATTGGAAAAGATGCTCGAGCTCGCACCTTGCCCGGAGCCCTCGAAGGAAGATACGGGGGGGGGGGGGGGATAATACGGGCGGATGCGGGCCCCCATCGCTGCCAGTTCCCACCGAGGGAATGAGCGTCTCCATGGAGGAGGATAACCGGGGGAGGAAAAGGACTGCTTCCGAGGATCCGGAAGCCGAGGCCTCGAAATGTGAGAAGAAGTCTCCCACAGAGGGTCCTGCCTCGGGGGATGCTTTTGCCGCACAAAGTCCGCGGGGGGATCAGCCCTCCAACGAGTCGTAAGTGATCCAAAAAATACTTTAATAGTGAAGGTATACTATCTTTCTTCTGAGAAAATAACCGCCGCATATATCTTGCAGTTCGGGCCTTAGCCCCTGTCAGCTGAGCTCGTCTTCGGGGGATCTTCTTCCAGAGATGGTGGAGAGCGAAACGCCTCCCCCGGACTCCTCCGCTCAAGAAGCGGGCGACCCCGAAGTGTCGTCACGGAGGGCCTCTCCGGATATGGTGAGGCCAGAAGATAATCCCATAGACCCCCGAAGTCCCCAGCATCCGGCTCTCGAAGAGAGCAAACAAAAGAGTCCGGCACCGTCTGGTATGCGGTCGGACATTCTGAGGGAGCTGGTGGGGCGAGCGGCCATCTCAGAAGAACACCGTACGCTGATGGGTATGGTGATGGAGAGAATTTCATCCGCCGAAATCGGATTACATGAAGCCTTTATAAGTCTACTGACAGGCTTTGAGGTACGTGAGATAATATGTGATAGTACCGCACATGTTAGGTGTGCCCTGTGTAGATAGTAGCCCCTGAGACTCTGGTTGTCGTCGATAACGGCGACGAACAGAGGATCATAGTCCCAGGCAATAACCAGACTGCCCTTATGTGCAGGTGGTGGAAGCTCCGGTGGCTGGCCGGACTAGTGAGTTTGCCAAATTAAAACGGCAACTGGATGCGGCAGACGCTGACATCGAGCTTGTTAACAAGAGGCTTGACGAGGCACAGGGTAAGTGTTATTATCTGGTGAACGCCACATAGTAAGAGCAGCATGATGCCAGTATCTTTAATATGTTGTGACTGCAGATGGAGCTGCCACTGTGGAAACCTTGCAGGTAGAACTTGCCCAAGCCAAGGAACAAGCGAGGATTAGTAATGCGGCTGCTTTGAAGGCGGCCAAAGAGTTGAAAGCCGAGAAGGCCGCACATTGCGAGAGTCAAGAGAAGATGGCCAAGATGGCCGTAGAATTAAAAGATACTGCCGACCGTTGCCGGATCCTTGAAAAAAGAAAATCGAGCATAGGCAACGGACCTTGAGAAGGCCACGATGGCGGACAAAGACACCCGCTCTGCTATGAGAGCGAAGGAGGAGCTGCGGGAAGCCGGGGATATTGCAGCTGGGAAGCCCTTCAGTTTAGTGCAGCGGTTCCTTGGTGCGGTGCCACGCATTAATGCGATGAAGAGGCCGGCGTGCATAGAAAGCTCGCGGATGGCCCTTGCCCGTGTTAAAGCATACTGGGCGGAGATGGACGCTACCACTGTTGCGGCGCAGGGTTCGGCCATAGGCTGAGTGGCTGCCGAGCACTATTTCGAGGAGGTTCTCGAGGTTGATCGTTTGATAGAGGCCCAGTGCTCGAAGAATATTATGTTTGAATGATATGTATTCTCATTGTAAACACAATGCTTTTATGAAATTTTATAAGGCTATGTTTATACTTTTGCCTGAAAGTAGTATGATGCCTCCTGTGCGGCCGTTTATGTATACATGTGTATAACCTGAAAGATTGCAGCCGTTGGCTTCAACCCCCACGCATATAATGTGGAGGTGCTCGCGAAAAACGCATGTTCACACTTAACCCAACGTCTTGGTCCTATTAAGGAGGTGATAGCGTAGCGAACGAGGCAACCGGACTATAATGCTTTAACACTTTCACTTAGCCATAGGAGTTTGATAGTGGGGCTACTAGATAGCCCCTAGTGGCTCCGCACTCTCCCGATCTCGGGGTGCGTACATGCCTGGCCAGAAAATGGCCCTTCGTTAAGGCGGAGGAATTCGAACATTTCGATAGGTCATCGAGTGGTTGACCAGTCTCACGCTATATCATGACAGTCAATTTTTGGCTTTCTCTACTGAGGTGCTCGTCCGGATGAACCAGGGCACAATCACAGTAGTTCTCCTGGTGCTGCCTTAGCCGATAAAGCGGAACGTAAGGCACCAAAACACAGGAGCCGGGCAAACCCAACATTTGACCAAAGACAATGATTCGGAGCTGATGCATATAAGGCCAAACTCACGACGCCGAACACTCCCTAAGTTATTCGGTCTTTATGGTATAAACCGGGCCTAAATAGTGCCCTTTGTAAGAAGCCCCTTGTGTCCAGGTACGTGCATTATTCTGAAGTGGACACATGCCAAGACGTTAGCATCCTTCCCAATTGTGCTGAGAATTCGGTGGATGTGTATCAACAACAGACAGTAAAAAAGGTTTACGCAGGGTCTTAATCTAAAAAGAATCCTTGGAACGGGTCCCTGCTGCACGTCTGCGCCTGTGTCTCCGTTGTGCCGTATCCTGGACGGGTGTAGCACGATGGTCATCTGTAAAAGAGAGGAATTTAGGTGAAAAAGTTGTCGTGCAGAGAGATAGTTTTTAAAGAAACCATGTATAACTAGAAATGAGTATAAATTGCCACTTGTCTGCGCGCGTTGGGCCCATTGTATTTGTAATAGGGGTGTGGCCATCAATCCGGTATAAATTACATATAGCAGCGCCGGACTCGTCTAACCGCGTCTGTGGTCTTGACGACCTATCAAATACTTTAGTTGGCGAGGCCGTTTTTAGTGTGCGACTGCCAAGGCAGTCGCATTCTCTTCGGCGCGCAAGGATCGCTTAATACTTCCGTTCACTGTAATGATGCCGCGTGGACCGGGCATCTTGAGCGTTAGGGAAGCATAATGTGGTATTGCATTAAAGGGAGCAAAAGCTTCGCGTCCAAGTAGTGCTTGATAGCCACTTTGGAACGGAGCGATGTGGAAGGTTAAATGTTCGCTACGGAAGTTATCGGGGAAGCCGAATATAACCTTTAGTAGCAGGGAGCCCGTGCAATGAGCCCCTAGGCCTGGCGTTACTCCCTTAAAGGTAGTATTGCTATGGCAAATTTTTGTTGGGTCTATCCCCATTTCGCGGATTGTATCCTGGTATATCAGGTTGAGACTGCTGCCACCGTCCATCAGGACTCGTGTGAAGTGGTATCCATCAATTATTGGGTCTAATACCAAGGCAGCCCATCCTGCACGCCGGATACTTGCTGAGTAATCACGATGGTCGAAGGTGATCGGTTGAGACGACCAGTGGCGGGACTCCGCGGTGATAGGCCCTTGGGCATATTTTTCTGGGAGTGCCGTTTTGTTTCTCCCCTTGATCACGTGTAACACATTTACTGTTTTGACTTCTCACTACTAGGAAAAGGGCTATAGATGGAATTGACACTAATGGCGCACCAGACATGTGGTGCGCCATTACTATATACTAATGGCGCACCATGTGTTGGTGCGCCATTAGTGTCCAAATACTAATGGCGCACCACATCCACGGTGCGCCATTAGTAAAAAAACTTCTTTTTTAATTTTTTTCAAAACTACTAATGGCGCACCGTGGGAGTGGTGCGCCATTACTAGTTCAACTAGTAATGGCGCACCACTCCCACGGTGCGCCATTAGTAACTTGGCCACCACTTCCACCGAATGCACCCCCCCCCGTGGACCACCTTTTCAGTTTTAAAAAAATAAACAAAAATGATGGAAATGTCAAAAAATAAAAGAAAATAAGTTTCCCATGTGATATGTGGTCTAATTGTTGTGAAAATTTACAAATATGAATTTCGACTTTATTTGCGAAATCTCTTGAGAATTTGTAAAATGGGCATAACTTTTGCGTACGAACTCGGATGAAAAAGTTTTTTATATGAAAAATCATCTACTTGAAAAGTTACATCCAAATTTAACTGGGGGAACCCTGTTAAACATTTTCAAAATCCTCAAAAACCTAACAGAAAAAAAGATACGGGGCTTTTAAGATCTGGAGAGGCAAAAAAATTCAAAAAAATTCAAACTTACTAATGGCGCACCTACCCATGGTGCGCCATTACTATCTTCCCGCCTTCAAAATTCAAAATAAGTCAAAAAAGAAAAAAAGTTACTAATGGCGCACTTGCCCATGGTGCGCCATTAGTATCTTCCCGCCTCTTCATTCTTCTCCTCCACTCCACCTCTCCTCCACTCCATCTCCTCCTCTCCTCCACTCCATCTTCCCTTCTCTCCTCCACCATACTACCCTCCTCCTCTCCGGCGACCTCCTCCTCCTCCTCTCCGGCGACCTCCTCCTCCTCCTCTCCGGCGACCTCCTCCTCCTCCTCTCCAGCGACCTCCTCCTCCCTCCTCTCCTCCCCTCCCCTCCCCTCACGGTTTCTCCTCCCTCCTCTCCGCTGAGCTCCTCCTCCCTCCTCTCCGGTGAGCTCCTCCTCCCTCCTCTCTAGTGAGCTCCTCCTCCCTCCTCTCCTCCCATCCCCTCATGGTTTCTCCTTCCTCCTCTCCGATGCTCCGGTGAACTCCTCTCCGGTGACCTCCTCCTCCTCCTCCTCCTCTCCGGTGATGTAGGCGAGCGCCTCTCCGGTGACCTCCTCCTCCTCCTCTCCGGCGAACTCCTCTCCGGCAAAAGAACACAACAAAAGAACGTACAAGATCCAAAAACAGGAACAAAATTTGAAATAATATCGTGCCAAAAAATGAGCAAAAAAACGAGCAAAAAATGGGCAAAAAAATCACGATCCAGATCCAAATTCAAAATTCAAAAATAGCAATGGCGCACGGTGGGGGTTAGACGGTGCGCCACTACTATTTTCCCGCCTTCAAAATTCAAAAATACTAATGGCGCACCAGTGGCCTATACTAATGGCGCACCGTGGCCTATACTAATGGCGCACCAGTGGTGCGCCATTAGTAAAAAATACTAGTGGCGTGATACTAATGGCGCACCAGTGATGCGCCATTAGTAGGCAAAACTGGTGCGCCATTAGTAGCCCTTTTCCTAGTAGTGTCTGGTGGAAATTTCTTTTGTTCCCCAGTGTCTTGCTTGAGAGGCTCATCCTCGTCTTCGCTTGGTGTATCCTCCCCTTGTGTACGGCGTTGAGCTTGCCGGACTGCTTGAAGACCCAACATTCTCTGTGGGTATGATTAGCGGGTTTACCAGGGGTGCTATGGATCTGACATATTTGGTCCAGAATTTTGTTTAGGCTGGACAGTTCGTCTCTGGCGCCTTTAGAGGGCGGCTTTTGCTGACCTGGCCGAGAGCTTTTCAAGCCGGCGTTTACTGCCGTGCTCTTCGTGCTGTCTTCTTTATTCCGTTGTTTTTTATTGCTGTTGCGCCATGATTTCCCGTTTCCATCTCTAACTTCGGATGTACTGGGGTTGCTGGTGCTGCATCTGGCTAGCCAGCTATCCTCACCCGCGCAAAAGCGGGTCATGAGGCTTGTTAATGCTGCCATTGTTCTCGGCTTTTCTTGGCCGAGGTGTCTGGCAAGCCATTCGTCACAGACGCTATGCTTAAAAGCTGCCAAGGCTTCGGCATCCGTACAGTCGACAATTTGGTTCTTTTTAGTAAGAAACCTGTTCCAAAGCTTTCGAGCTGACTCTCCGGGCTGTTGAGTTATATGACTCAAATCATCCACGTCTGGAGGTCGGACATAAGTCCCTTGAAAATTTGCCCGAAAGGCGTCTTCGAGCTCTTCCCAACTTCCAATGGAGCTTTCGGGGAGGCTCTTAAGCCAGTGCCGAGCTGGCCCTTTGAGTTTGAGGGGTAAATACTTAATGGCATGGGGATCATCTCCCCGAGCCATGTGGATATGGAGGATATAGTCCTCAATCCAGACCCCAGGGTTTGTTGTTCCATCGTATGCCTCTATGTTTACGGGTTTGAATCCCTTTGGAAATTCATGGTCTAGCACCTCATCGGTGAAACATAGGGGGTGTGCGGCACCCCTATATCTAGGTGTACCGCGTTGTTCGGATGTTTGTTGTGTTGCATCGTATGCTGGAGCACACTTGCGTGGTCCCTAGATGGATCTGGTTTCGCCCTCCTTTTGATGCGAGCCCTCGCGTAGACTGCGTATTGGCTTATGTGCGGTGTTGCTTGCTGCTTTATGTTGGCCGTGAGGTCGTCTATCTGGCCAGATGGCTGTTTTAATTTTTGGTTATGGGGGGTCTGAGGCCTCCTCATTGAATTCAGGTAGCAACTTCTGCTTTGGGTAGCTCTTGGTGGGGCGATTGCCGTCGTACTTCACTGCTGTGTTGAGTACTTTACTCCATCTGATTTGGAGTGTGTCCTGCGTAGCCTTGAGCCTTTGCTTCTGCTTTTTCAGACTCCTCGCGGTGGCAACAAGCCTTTGACGGGCATTCTGCTGCTCCGGGTGCCAGTCCGGCGTTATGTCGTCCGGACTATTATCTTTGACATAATTGGTTTTTTCGGTTTGATTCTCCGTATTGCCGTGGTCCGGCGGTGGTTCGCCCTGCTCCAATGCTGGGTCTGTATGATTGTTATTTCTGCCGAGGCGGGATTTGGGGCGGCGCTTGCACCGCCGCTTTGATTGCTTCTCGAGGGAACAAGCCTTCGGTGCGTCCTTCCGTTCCTCGTCGTCGTCTTCTTTTGGTGTGTCCACCATGTATACGTCATATGATGAGGTGGGCGGTGGTTCCTCTTCGCCTCCCGCATCGTCGTCCATACCATCGATGTCTTCGGAGTCGAAGTCGAGCATGCCGGTTGAGTCATCGACAGTGGTTATTAAGTGGGTGGTGGTGGGCGTCGAATTTCTTCGTCGTCCGCATCCCAATCCCGTTGGCCATAATCCGGCCAGGGCTCTCCTGACAAGGAGAGAGACCTTAGTGAATTCAGAATGTCGCCGAAGGGCGAGTGCTGAAAGATATCCGTGGCGGTGAATTCCATGATCGGCGCCCAATCGGATTCGATTGGCAGGGGCGCGGGCGATTCGGAGTTAGAAAAAGAGTCCGGCACCTTGGAGTCACGGGCTGCGCAGAGGATTATGCTGGTGTTCGGCTCGATCGCCGTTGAGACTGCAGCCCCTGAGGCAGTGTCTAACAACCCGTCCTCGATTGGCGTAGTTGGCTCCGAGCTAAGGGTCGGAGCTGATGCGGGCGCGACCTCTGGGGTACTGTTCGGCGGCAGAGCTAGGTCATACCCATCGTGATAGTGCGGCGCGCCCGGCTGTGGCTCGAATCCGTCGAAGATCAAGTCTCCGCGGATGTTGGCAGTGTAGTTCAAACTTCCAAATCTGACCTGACGGCCAGGGGCGTAGCTTTCAATCTGCTCCAGATGGCCAAGAGAATTAGCCCGTAGTGCAAAGCCGCCGAATACGAAGACCTGTCCGGGGAGAAAAGTCTCACCCTGGACCGCATCGCTATCGATGATAGTAGGAGCCAGCAAGCCTAACGGCGACGACACAGAGGAACTCTCAATGAAAGCACCAATGTCGGTGTCAAAATCGGCGGATCTCGGGTAGGGGGTCCCGAACTGTGCGTCTAGGCCAGATGGTAACAGGAGGCAGGGGACACGATGTTTTACCCAGGTTCGGGCCCTCTTGATGGAGGCAAAACCCTATGTCCTGCTTGATTAATATTGATGATATGGGTAGTACAAGAGTAGATCTACCACGAGATCAGAGAGGCTAAACCCTAGAAGCTAGCCTATGGTATGATTGTATGTTGTGATTGTTGTCCTACGGACTAAAACCCTTTGGTTTATATAGACACTGGAGAGGGTTAGGGTTACACAAGGTTGGTTACAAAGGAGGAGATATCCATATCCGTATTGCCTAGCTTGCCTTTCACGCCAAGTAGAGTCCCATCCGGACACGAGACGAAGTCTTCAATCTTGTATCTTCATAGTCCAACAGTCCGGCCAAAGGATATAGTCCCGCTGTCTGGAGACCCCCTAATCCAGGAATCCCTCAGCGGGGCCCTCGTCTGGCGATATGAAGCAAGGCCGGTTCCTGTGAAGAAGGCCCAGTGCCTGTGAAGCTCGCCACCCATGACACTCTCACGTAATAATGAGTTGGGGCTGTACATGCCCCGGAGTCTCAGGATCGCCGGCCTCAAGCCCTGGGGATCCCTCCCACGCCTAGTGGCTGCACTTAGCTCCGCGCTGGTGAGAAGACTTGAAGACCCGAAGACTAGACTAGGTGCCGGACGCGGCCTTTTGCTTTGGATCTCTCTCTTTCTGTGGCTTTGCTTTCTGGATCTGGATTTAAGTTGAAGCTGAATTTTTATCGATGCGCGTGGGGGGTGCCTTTTCTCGTTCGAGCCATTTCTCGCCTTCTGGATCTCGTTTGGTTTGGGACTCATGTCCATCGCCTTTCCCTCGCAAGCTCCTCGTGAGCCGGACCACGCAAAGTGCGCGCTAGCCAAGCACGTGCCAGCGCTGCGGCTGGCGCTCACCTCTTGAGAGGCCCCCTCAGACGGGGAGATAAGCTCCACAGGATTCTCAGAAGCTCATCGCTTCATGACCCAGCCCGAAGCTGGCGCTGACTAGGGTAAACCACGACAGGAAACTCGCCCCCGGTTCCACGAGTTCGCGAGGACGCATACTCACATCGCATATGAAAGTAAAAACTGCAATTTGCTTACACGAGGGGCTCCCCCTCTCAAAATGCTCTTACAAGTCTTCCAAGGGCCACACCCGAGTTTTGCGTGCAGGATGAAACAACAGGAGAACATGGGATCAGCCAGAAACATCACTCGCTACATCACCCGCGGACGCGTCACTCGCGTCATCGTCATCTTCGTCGGTATCGTCGCCACCGTCGGCGACGCCCCCATCGCCGTCGTCAACCACGTTGCCTTCGTCTGCGACGATCACCACCGCGTCATCCTCCGAGGTGAAGGCCCTGACCAACGCATCCACATGGTCCTCTACCCAACGCGCCAGGTCGACTCGGACGGCCGTGGGTACGGGGGCAATGGCGGCGTCAGAGTCGAAGTTGGGGTCGGCATTCAGAAGGTGGCTGAAGACGCGGGAGAAGGCGCGCTAAAGCAGGCCATGCCCCCTTTCCTCCACGAGCTGGCGAGCCCTGGCAGATCGAGCCTCCAGGCGTGTCACCACCTTGGTGAAGAAGGTCAGGTGGCTGGCATAGTCATTCGAGTGAGGGGCCGGGGCGTTCTCGTCATAGATGTAACCCATGGCGGTGTTGGCCTTGTTCCGGAGGTCTTGAAGCATAGGAGCATGCTCGCGCTCCAGCGTCCGGTGCTGGAGCACTTCCTCCCTGTTTTGCTGTGCGACGGCCTCGGCATCATCAACTCATTTCTGGAGGGAAAGCAGCTCGGCGCAGGCGGAGGCCAAGTCCGCTTGCGCCGTAACCAGGGCAGCGGCTGTGGCCTCTGCACGCCTCTCGGCCTCATCCAAACTAGGCCTAAGGGCGGCGGCCCTGCCTTCATCCTCCAGACCCGCAAGCTTCAGCTTCAAGTCGTACCTGCCCTCCAACTCCACGCGAACCTCGGCCACCCGGTGATTGATCTCCTGCTCGAATCTGGCCTCGCGGGCCCCGACGGCATCTTCTGCTTGAGCAACTTGACGCTCCCTCGTCTCCAGTTGCTCGAGCTCGAGGCTGCACTCCACGACTTCGAGGGCTAACGCCTCCTCGCGCTTCCGGACCTCCTCTTCCTCCGCGGGCGTCCCCCTCAGCGATGCAAGAGCGGCCCCGCGCGCCTCCACCTGCTGCTCAAGAGACGTGCTTCAGGCCTGGAGCCCCCACGCGCGCTCTTCCGCAGCCTCGCGACGGCGATCAGCCTCGCGAACCTCTTCCAAGGCTCGCGAGCGGGCTTCATGGGTGATCTCGAGGTCGCGCTGATAGCGACCGAGGTTGATGGCCACCCTCAGCTTGCGCCGCTCCTCCACCAGTCGGAGACCTTTGGCCTCAAGACGCGAATCGACACCAGCGAGCTCTTCACCAAGGTGTCTCATCGCACCCATCGCCTCTTGGAAGAGCTCATGATGAACTATGCTCCGCCCGCGCTCGAGCTCGAACGCTCGACCCGCCTTGTCCTCTACCTCGGTGGCAGCGGGCGGAGCATCAAGTGGCGCACTACCTCCCGGCGGGGGGCTGGGGGCTGGCGCCGCGCCTGACATCAGCCCGTCCTCGCGAGGAGCCCAAGCTGATCATGGCACACCGCTTGAAGAGGAACCAAAGATCGAGGTCAGCCGACGGCTGTTCATGAGTAAAGGAGGAGCCCGGGGCACGCCCGCCAAGCTCCGCACCAGACCATGGGGAGGGGAGACCAAGCCGAGGACTCGGCACGCCATGAAGGCGGGGACGCTCCCCCAACCGACCCTGCGCCAGGGGCGGCAGGTAGGCCAGGAACGCTCAAGGCCGATGGGGGAATCGATGAAGGAGGAGGCCGCCTCTCGGAAGACACAATAGCTTCAGTGGAAGGAGCCCTGGAGGACAGACGTTAGGATGAGAAGACCACACGCAAGAAGCCACGACAACAAGATACTTACAGGTCAATGGCGATGTACTTCCGGCGCTTCAACGGCCCGAAGATATTGCTACCGCTGGGGGATCCCTTCCTCTTGCGGAGCTCCTTGAAGTCCACACGAAGACGACCAAAACTCTGGACGTGACGGCCGGTACGCGGCGGAGCCGAAGAAGAGCCAAGAGGGACGGCTTCAGGGGAGCCCGATCGTGGCGAACAACCCTGCGCCCCTGGAGCCTCGGCCTTGGGAGCCACATGCCGCGTCTCCTCAGCAACCAACGCCTCAGGAGGGGGGTCGCAGGCCCCCGAGGACGACGCCCTCGGATCACTGCCCGTCATGTGCTCCTCGACACTTGAGCCGCCTATTCCCGTTGGAGCTCCCCCCCTCCGCACCATCACCTGGGGCGAGCTCGGCACCGGCGGCAAGGAGGGGGACCACGATGATGGGGTTCTCGCGGGCCCCATCAAGCCGATTGGGCGCAGCCCCCACTCATCAAAGGAAGGCATGCTCGCGGCAAATGTGACTTTGTTCTCGCAGCGGTACAGCAAGTAGCTGTTCCTAGGCTTCTCATCCGGCAGAGGGACACCTGATAGGACCGTGAGCACTGTTTGCCGCGCCACAAGGGGAAGCCCCTCCTCCTGAAACCTCATGTTGTCCTTGCTGCGGAGCAAGTCCCACATCGGGCGGGAGTGGCGCTGAAGTGGAGCTACTCGACGCTTGACGAACTCCCTCACCACCATGGGTGCAGTCTCGCCGAGGTCCTTCAACCACCTCAGCTTGGCCCAGATGGGGGCAAGGCAGGGGCTCGTGAGATTCTGATGACCCCAGCCGGAGTTAGGAATAACAGGCACCACCAGGGCTTGGAGAAAAGGGTTGAGCACGCCGGCGTCAACAAACACCCACAGTGTATGGAACTCGCTCATGGATGAAGAAAGCTCGAAGTCGATCCCCGCGCCTGCCGTCGCAGCCACGTCCTGGAAGCCCACACACCCCGAATTCTGCCGAGGACCGGTGAGGTGCAATGAGAAGAAGTGGCGGAAGAGTGCCATGGAAGGAGCGACGCCCACCATGGCCTCGCACAAGAAGGCGAAGACGGCAAGAAGTGTCACAGATTGAGGGTCGAGATGGAGCGTGTGGATCTAATAGTGCTCGAGCACCGCATTGAAGAAGGCGGAGAAGGGAGGAATCAGGCCAGCCAAGAGGGCCTCAATGAAGATCGGAATCTCAGTGACTGCCCGAGCCATGCGTGTGCGAGACGCGGGCCAAGCTGCCGTCGCTCCCCACTGGTTGAAACTTGAGGCAAGCATGGGGAGCACCTTGTCCATGGCCTCGTCGTTGAGCAACCAGGGCTGGCCGAGCGCTGGCTCGAAGGATGGAGGCCTAGTTGGCGAAGACAGAGATTTCTTCCCCTTCTCGGCTTGTTCCGATGCCATGGCAGTGAAGCAGGCGGAGCGCAAGTCAGATTGGGAGGACGAAGTGTTGGGAACGTACTAATTTCAAAAAAATTTCCTACGCACACGCAAGATCATGGTGATGCATAGCAACGAGAGGGGAGAGTGTGATCTACGTACCCTTGTAGATCGACAACGGAAGTGTTAGCACAACGTGGTTGATGTAGTCATACGTCTTCACGGCTCGACCGATCAAGCACCGAAACTACGGCACCTCCGAGCTCTAGCACACGTTCAGCTCGATGACGATCCCCGGACTCCGATCCAGCAAAGTGTCGGGGAAGAGTTCCGTCAGCACGACGGTGTGGTGATGATCTTGATGTACTACCGTCGCAGGGCTTCTCCTAAGCACCGCTACAATATTATCGAGGACTATGGTGGAAGGGGGCACCGCACACGGCTAAGAATATGAACACGTGGATCAACTTGTGTGTTTAGGGGTGCCCTCTGCCTCTGTATATAAAGGATCAAGGCGGGGGGGTGTGCGGCCGGCCAGGAGGAGTCCTACTCCCTCCGGGAGTAGGATTCCCCCCTTTTCCTAGTTGGAATAGGATTCGGGAGGGGGGAAAGAGGAGAGAGAGAAGGAAGGGGGGCGCCAGCCCCCTCTCATTGTCCTATTCGGGCTAGGGGGGGGGGGAGGGGCGCGCGGCCCAGCCCTGGCCACCTCTCCTCTCTTCCACTAAGGCCCACTAAGGCCCATATACCTCCCGGGGGGTTCCGGTAACCTCCCGGTACTCCGGTAAAATCCCGATTTCACCCGGAACACTTCCGATATCCAAATATAGGCTTCCAATATATCAATCTTTATGTCTCGACCATTTCGAGACTCCTCGTCATGCCCGTGATCACATCCGGGACTCCGAACAAACTTCGGTACATCAAAATGCATAAACTCATAATATAACTGTCATCAAAACCTTAAGCGTGCAGACCCTACGGGTTCGAGAACAATGTAGACATGACCGAGACACGTCTCCGGTCAATAACCAATAGAGGAACCTGGATGCTCATATTGGCTCCTACATATTCTGCGAAGATCTTTTATCGGTCAGACCGCATAACAACATACGTTGTTCCTTTTGTCATCGGTATGTTACTTGCCCGAGATTCGATCGTTGGTATCTCAATACCTAGTTCAATCTCGTTACCGGCAAGTCTCTTTACTCGTTCCGTAATACATCATCTCACAACTAACTCATTAGTTGCAATGCTTGAAGGCTTATGTGATGTGCATTACCGAGAGGGCCCAGAGATACCTCTCCGACAATCGGAGTGACAAATCCTAATCTCGAAACACGCCAACCCAACATGTACCTTTGGAGACACCTGTAGAGCACCTTTATAATCACCCAGTTAGGTTGTGACGTTTGGTAGCACACAAAGTGTTCCTCCGGCAAACGGGAGTTGCATAATCTCATAGTCATAGGAACATGTATAAGTCATGAAGAAAGCAATAGCAACATACTAAACGATCGGGTGCTAAGCTAATGGAATGGGTCATGTCAATCAGATCATTCACCTAATGATGTGATCCCGTTAATCAAATAACAACTCTTTGTCCATGGTTAGGAAACATAACCATCTTTGATTAATGAGCTAGTCTAGTAGAGGCATACTAGTGACACTCTGTTTGTCTATGTATTCACACATGTATTATGTTTCTAGTTAATACAATTCTAGCATGAACAATAAACATCTATCATGATATAAGGAAATAAATAATAACTTTATTATTGCCTCTAGGGCATATTTCCTTCAGTCTCCCACTTGCACTAGAGTCAATAATCTAGATTACACAGTAATGATTCTAACACCCATGGAGCCTTGGTGCTGATCATGTTTTGCTCGTGGAAGAGGCTTAGTCAACGGGTCTGCTACATTAAGATCCGTATGTATCTTGAAAATCTCTATGTCTCCCACCCGGACTAGATCCCGGATGGAATTGAAGCGTCTCTTGATGTGCTTGGTTCTCTTGTGAAATCTGGATTCCTTTGCCAAGGCAATTGCACCAGTATTGTCACAAAAGATTTTCATTGGACCCGATGCACTAGGTAAGACACCTAGATCGGATATGAACTCCTTCATCCAGACTCCTTCATTTGCTGCTTCCGAAGCAGCTATGTATTCTGCTTCACACGTAGATCCCGCCACGACGCTTTGTTTAGAACTGCACCAACTGACAGCTCCACCGTTTAGTGTAAATACGTATCCGGTTTGCGATTTAGAATCGTCCGAATTAGTGTCAAAGCTCGCATCGACGTAACCAGTTACGATTAGCTCTTTGTCACCTCCATAAACGAGAAACATATCCTTAGTCCTTTTCAGGTATTTCAGGATGTTCTTGACCGCTGTGCAGTGATCCACTCCTGGATTACTTTGGTACCTCCCTGCTAGACTTATAGCAAGGCACACATCAGGTCTGGTACACAGCATTGCATACATGATGGAGCTTACGGCTGAAGCATAGGGAACATCTTTCATTTTCTCTCTATCTTCTGCAGTGGTCGGGCATTGAGTCTGACTCAACTTCACACCTTGTAACACAGGTAAGAACCCTTTCTTTGCTTGATCCATTTTGAACTTCTTCAAAACTTTGTCAAGGTATGTGCTTTGTGAAAGTCCAATTAAGCGTCTTGATCTATCTCTATAGATCTTTATGCCTAATATGTAAGCAGCTTCACCGAGGTCTTTCATTGAAAAACTCTTATTCAAGTATCCCTTTATGCTATCCAGAAATTCTATATCATTTCCAATTAGTAATATGTCATCCACATATAATATCAGAAATGCTACAGAGCTCCCACTCACTTTCTTGTAAATACAGGATTCTCCAAAAGTCTGTATAAAACCAAATGCTTTGATCACAGTATGAAAGCGTTTATTCCAACTCCGAGAGGCTTGCACCAGTCCATAAATGGATCGCTAGAGCTTGCACACTTTGTTAGCTCCCTTTGGATCGACAAAACCTTCTGGTTGCATCATATACAACTCTTCTTCCAGAAATCCATTCAGGAATGCAGTTTTGACATCCATCTGCCAAATTTCATAATCATAAAATGCGGCAATTGCTAACATGATTCGGACAGACTTAAGCATCGCTACGGGTGAGAAGGTCTCATCGTAGTTAACCCCTTGAACTTGCCGAAAACCTTTTGCGACAAGTCGAGCTTTGTAGACAGTAATATTACTGTCAGCGTCAGTCTTCTTCTTGAAGATCCATTTATTCTCAATTGCTTGCCGATCATTGGGAAATTCAACCAAAGTCCATACTTTGTTCTCATACATGGATTCCATCTCAGATTTCATGGCTTCAAGCCATTTTGCGGAATCTGGGCTCACCATCGCTTCTTCATAGTTCGTAGGTTCATCATGATCTAGTAGCATGACTTTCAGAACAGGATTACCGTACCACTCTGGCGCGGATCTCACTCTGGTTGATCTACGAGGTTCAGTAGTATCTTGTTCTGAAGTTTCATGATCATTATCATTAGCTTCCTCACTAATTGGTGTAGGTGTCACAGAAACAGGTTTCTGTGATGTACTACTTTCCAATAAGGGAGTAGGTACAGTTACCTCGTCAAGTTCG
This sequence comes from Triticum urartu, assembly GCF_056163025.1. Classification (NCBI taxonomy): domain Eukaryota; kingdom Viridiplantae; phylum Streptophyta; class Magnoliopsida; order Poales; family Poaceae; genus Triticum; species Triticum urartu. The sequence continues at coordinate 91,205,931 of NC_141875.1, forward strand.
ACTTTCCTCCCACTCACTTCTTTCAAGAGAAACTCCTTCTCCAGAAAGTTTCCGAATTTAGCAACAAAAGTCTTGCCTTCGGATCTGTGATAGAAGGTGTATCCAATAGTTTCCTTTGGATATCCTATGAAGACACATTGCTCCGATTTGGGTTCGAGCTTATCAGGTTGAAAATTTTTCACATAAGCATCGCAGCCCCAAACTTTCAGAAACGACAACTTTGGTTTCTTGCCAAACCACAGTTCATAAGGCGTCGTCTCAACGGATTTTGATGGTGCCCTATTTAACGTGAATGCGGCCGCCTCTAGATCGTATCCCCAAAACGATAGCGGTAAATCAGTAAGAGACATCATAGATCGTACCATATCTAGTAAAGTACGATTACGACGTTCGGACACACCATTACGTTGTGGTGTTCCGGGTGGCGTGAGTTGCGAAACTATTCCACATTGTTTTAAATGTACACCAAACTCGTAACTCAAATATTCTCCTCCATGATCAGATCGTAGGAATTTTATTTTCTTGTTACGATGATTTTCAACTTCACTCTGAAATTCTTTGAACTTTTCAAACGTTTCAGACTTGTGTTTCATTAAGTAGATATACCCATATCTGCTTAAGTCATCTGTGAAGGTGAGAAAATAACGATATCCGCCACGAGCCTCAACATTCATCGGACCACATACATCTGTATGTATGATTTCTAACAAATCTGTTGCTCTCTCCATAGTACCGGAGAATGGTGTTTATGTCATCTTACCCATAAGGCACGGTTCGCAAGTACCAAGTGATTCATAATCAAGTGGTTCCAAAAGCCCATCAGTATGGAGTTTCTTCATGCGCTTTATACCGATATGACCTAAATGGCAGTGCCACAAATAAGTTGCACTATCATTATCAACGCTGCATCTTTTGGTTTCAACACTATGAATATGTGTGTCACTACTATCGAGATTTAATAAAAATAGACCACTCTTTAAGGGTGCATGACCATAAAAGATATTACTCATGTAAATAGAACAACCATTATTCTCTGATTTAAATGAATAACCGTCTCGCATCAAACAAGATCCAGATATAATGTTCATGCTCAACGCTGGCACCAAATAACAATTATTTAGGTCTAATATTAATCCCGAAGGTAGATGTAGAGGTAACGTGCCGACTGCGATCGCATCGACTTTGGAACCATTTCCCACACGCATCGTCACCTCGTCCTTAGCCAATCTTCGCTTAATCCGTAGTCCCTGTTTCGAGTTGCAAATATTAGCAACAGAACCAGTATCAAATACCCAGGTGCTACTGCGAGCATTAGTAAGGTACACATCAATAACATGTATATCACATATACCTTTGTTCACCTTGCCATCCTTCTTATCCGCCAAATACTTGAGGCAGTTCCGCTTCCCGTGACCAGTCTGCTTGCAGTAGAAGCACTCAGTTTCAGGCTTAGGTCCAGGTTTGGGTTTCTTCTCTTGAGCAGCAACTTGCTTGCTATTCTTTTTGAAGTTCCCCTTCTTCTTCCCTTTGCCCTTTTTCTTGAAACTAGTGGTCTTGTTGACCATCAACACTTGATGCTCCTTCTTGATTTCTACCTCCGCAGCTTTCAGCATTGCGAAGAGCTCGGGAATAGTCTTATTCATCCCTTGCATATTATAGTTCATCACGAAGCTCTTGTAGCTTGGTGGCAGTGATTGGAGAATTCTGTCAATGACGCAATCATCTAGAAGATTAACTCCCAATTGAATCAAGTGATTATTATACCCAGACATTTTGAGTATATGCTCACTGACAGAACTGTTCTCCTCCATCTTGCAGCTATAGAACTTATTGGAGACTTCATATCTCTCAATCCGGGCATTTGCTTGAAATATTAACTTCAACTCCTGGAACATCTCATATGCTCCATGACGTTCAAAATGTCGTTGAAGTCCCGATTCTAAGCCGTAAAGCATGGCACACTGAACTATCGAGTAGTCATCAGCTTTGCTCTGCCAGACATTCATAACATCTGGTGTTGCTCCAGCAGCAGGCCTGGCACCCAGCGGTGCTTCCAGGACGTAATTCTTTTGTGCAGCAATGAGGATAATCCTCAAGTTACGGACCCAGTCCGTGTAATTGCTACCATCATCTTTCAACTTTGCTTTCTCAAGGAACGCATTAAAATTCAACGGAACAACAACATGGGCCATCTATCTACAATCAAACATGAATAAGCAAGATACTATCAGGTACTAAGTTCATGATAAATTTAGGTTCAATTAATCATATTACTTAAAGAACTCCCACTTAGATAGACATCCCTCTAATCCTGTAAGTGATTACGTGATCCAAATCAACTAAACCATGTCCGATCATCACGTGAGATGGAGTAGTTTCATTGGTGAACATCGCTATGTTGATCATATCTACTATATGATTCACGCTCGACCTTTCGGTCTCCGTGTTCTGAGGCCATATCTGTATATGCTTGGCTCGTCAAGTATAACCTGAGTATTCCGCATGTGCAACTGTTTTGCACCCGTTGTATTTGAACGTAGAGCCTATCACACCCGATCATCACGTGGTGTCTCAGCACGAAGAACTTTCGCAACGGTGCATACTCAGGGAGAACACTTCTTGATAATTAGTGAGAGATCATCTTATAATGCTACCGTCAATCAAAGCAAGATAAGATGCATAAAAGATAAACATCACATGCAATCAGTATAAGTGATATGATATGGCTACCATCATCTTGTGCTTGTGATCTCCATCTTCGAAGCACCGTCATGATCACCATCGTCATCGGCGCGACACCTTGATCTCCATCGTAGCATCGTTGTCGTCTCGCCAATCTGATGCTTCCACGACTATCGCTACCGCTTAGTGATAAAGTAAAGCATTACAGCGCGTTTGCATTGCATACAATAAAGCGACAACCATATGGCTCCTGCCAGTTGCCGATAACTCGGTTACAAAACATGATCATCTCATACAATAAAATTTAGCATCATTTCTTGACCATATCACATCACAACATGCCCTGCAAAAACAAGTTAGACGTCCTCTACTTTGTTGTTGCAAGTTTTACGTGGCTGCTACGGGCTTAAGCAAGAACCCATCTTACCTACGCATCAAAACCACAATGATAGTTTGTCAAGTTGGTGCTGTTTTAACCTTCGCAAGGACCGGTCGTAGCCACACTCGGTTCAACTAAAGTTGGAGAAACTGTCACCCGCTAGCCACCTTTGTGCAAAGCACGTCGGGAGAACCGGTCTCGTGTAAGCGTACGCGTAATGTCGGTCCGGGCCGCTTCGTCCAACAATACTGCCGAACCAAAGTATGACATGCTGGTAAGCAGTATGACTTATATCGCCCACAACTCACTTGTGTTCTACTCGTGCATATAACATCAACATATAAAACCTAGGCTCTGATACCACTGTGGGGGAACGTAGTAATTTCAAAAATTTTTCCTACGCACACGCAAGATCATGGTGATGCATAGCAACGAGAGGGGAGAGTGTGATCTACGTACCCTTGTAGATCGACAACGGAAGTGTTAGCACAACGTGGTTGATGTAGTCATACGTCTTCACGGCTCGACCGATCAAGCACCGAAACTACGGCACCTCCGAGCTCTAGCACACGTTCAGCTCGATGACGATCCCCGGACTCCGATCCAGCAAAGTGTCGGGGAAGAGTTCCGTCAGCACGACGGCGTGGTGACGATCTTGATGTACTACCGTCGCAGGGCTTCTCCTAAGCACCGCTACAATATTATCGAGGACTATGGTGGAAGGGGGCACCGCACACGGCTAAGAATATGAACACGTGGATCAACTTGTGTGTTTAGGGGTGCCCTCTGCCTCTGTATATAAAGGATCAAGGCGGGGGGGTGTGCGGCCGGCCAGGAGAGGGCGTGCCAGGAGGAGTCCTACTCCCTCCGGGAGTAGGATTCCCCCCTTTTCCTAGTTGGAATAGGATTCGGGAGGGGGGAAAGAGGAGAGAGAGAAGGAAGGGGGGCGCCAGCCCCCTCTCATTGTCCTATTCGGGCTAGGGGGGGGGGGAGGGGCGCGCGGCCCAGCCCTGGCCACCTCTCCTCTCTTCCACTAAGGCCCACTAAGGCCCATATACCTCCCGGGGGGTTCCGGTAACCTCCCGGTACTCCGGTAAAATCCCGATTTCACCCGGAACACTTCCGATATCCAACTATAAGCTTCCAATATATCAATCTTTATGTCTTGACCATTTCGAGACTCCTCCTCATGCCCGTGATCACATCCGGGACTCCGAACAAACTTCGGTACATCAAAATGCATAAACTCATAATATAACTGTCATCAAAACCTTAAGCATGCGGACCCTACGGGTTCGAGAACAATGTAGACATGACCGAGACACGTCTCCGGTCAATAACCAATAGTGGAACCTGGATGCTCATATTGGCTCCTACATATTCTACGAAGATCTTTTATCGGTCAGACCGCATAACAACATACGTTGTTCCTTTTGTCATCGGTATGTTACTTGCCCGAGATTCGATCGTTGGTATCTCAATACCTAGTTCAATCTCGTTACTGGCAAGTCTCTTTACTCGTTCCGTAATACATCATCTCACAACTAACTCATTAGTTGCAATGCTTGCAAGGCTTATGTGATGTGCATTACCGAGAGGGCCCAGAGATACCTCTCCGACAATCGGAGTGACAAATCCTAATCTCGAAATACGCCAACCCAACATGTACCTTTGGAGACACCTGTAGAGCACCTTTATTATCACCCAGTTACGTTGTGACGTTTGGTAGCACACAAAGTGTTCCTCCGGCAAACGGGAGTTGCATAATCTCATAGTCATAGGAACATGTATAAGTCATGAAGAAAGCAATAGCAACATACTAAACGGTCGGGTTCTAAGCTAATGGAATGGGTCATGTCAATCAGATCATTCACCTAATGATGTGATCCCGTTAATCAAATAACAACTCTTTGTCCATGGTTAGGAAACATAACCATCTTTGATTAATGAGCTAGTCTAGTAGAGGCATACTAGTGACACTCTGTTTGTCTATGTATTCACACATGTATTATGTTTCCGGTTAATACAATTCTAGCATGAATAATAAACATTTATCATGATATAAGGAAATAAATAATAACTTTATTATTGCCTCTAGGGCATATTTCCTTCACGAAGCAGGGCCTCGAGGAAGCAGGGAGATTGGAAGAGCCAAGTGCGGCAGAGGAAGAATAACTGAGTAAGAGGCGGGGGGCGCATAGCCAGGCGGATTCAAGGGCAACGTGGGGAAGCGGAGACGCCCACGTCCAATCAACTGCCACGCGTTGACAGAGGTTGCAGGCTTTTGGGGCCCGTGAGGCTCCGTACTTGGCCCTTGGCTTCGCCGCGAAGCCAAGCCCGAGCGCACCTTGGGCCTGGGGGCTACAGTCGGTGTCCTGGGAACGGGGGTCCCCAGACTTGCCTGCCTGCGGCCCGAGGCGTGGCTAAGCCAGCAGGCCGTACGACCCATCTTCATCAACAAGGCATCCAAGACCCTCACGAGGGGCCAAGCCTCGCGAGGTGGACGACGCAAGACCTCCTCTAGAGTGGCCTAGTCAGGCAGGCTCACAAGGAGCGGAGATGTCAAGGCAAGGCAAACCTCAAGAGGCCCTCGTGACGTGAGCCATGACGATCGGCACCAGGCGGGCGCCAGCGCGCGCAGCGTCCTTGTTTCCCCTTTGGTGCCATGGAGACCTGCGCAGGCGAGGAGTAGCGAGGCATCAGGCAAAGGTTTCCATATTGGTGCAACAAGACCAGGACCAGAAGGACGGCAAGACAGCGGTCATCGTGGAGCCCAAGACGACGTCACCACTAGAGCCTTTGGCAGGCGAAGACCACTCTTGTCAGGATGGCTTGTACTAGTTGTCCCCCTTCAAATTAGCCCGCCGTTGTTGGCTCCCTTCTGGCTCAATATTTTGGAAGAGGACCAGGGCATATATAAGTAGAGCTAACCACCACCGAAGAGAAGAAGGAGAAGGAGAGAGATCACTCTCACTCACACAAGTTAGCCAAGCACAAGAACACCTCAACCTCAGGAGGGTGTTCTTCCCATTGTATTGTTCATCATCAGCCCTAGAGGCAATCCACCACCACCACACTGGAGTAGGGTATTACACCACAACGGTGGCATGAATCAGTATAAATCTTGTGCCTTTCTATGTTGCGAGTTCGTCGAGTTCGTCCGCGAGATCTTAGCGAGCTAGGGCATAGATCGTGGGAGGAAAAGACTTCACGCGCACCCTAGTGTTCGAACCTTAAGGGTTTGCCGGAACCCCAGATCCGACACTAGGACCTGAGTATCTCTTGGTTGCTTTCATGAAAATATTCCAAACTTTTATGGTCGGCTTCAACTTCTCTGAAGGATCCTGACCAAAAAAAGGAGAAGTTAAGTCGCTAACATGACCATTCTAAGGAATCTGTGTCAATATTAATATTAGAGGTGAGATTAAGGTTTCCCCTAAAACATGAGATTATGATTTATGGGTCAAATAATGTCAAACTTTTGGGAGAAATCAAGGAGAGAAGGTGTCGCATAAGTTTGTAGTGATATAGTCCCTGTCACCATGAAATCTTCTGCAGCAAAATATCTAACAAAGGATCAGTGCACAACAGCTCGCATCAAAAGTTCAGGACACAACCCACTATTCAGTAGTTAGTACACAACACGCAGACACAACATAGCCGCCGCTGTCCTCAACCTCAGGCCACACACGCTCTCCTTTGTCTGCACCCACGTTCACCTCAAGCAACAGTCGCATTGCCTCCTCAAGCCCCGGTCGGCGTCGTCCACGCTTGCCCTCCTCAAGCTCCGGTCCGATGGCCCGTACTCGCCCTCCACAACGGCCGTCCGACACGCGCCCTTTGCTGAAGGAGGAGGAGAGAGGGCACGAGCAGAGAAGGGGACTCACTAGCCTCTCGCTTAGGCCACCGCGCGCCCATGCTGAGCCAACTCCCTTACCTCGCATCCAGCATTTACCCGGCGAGCCTTTTCACCTGGTCAAACACCCCACTCGCCGCCCCGAGGCTGCGGCTGATGCCCCATATCTCTTGCATGGTGAGCAACTGGCCAAATGCGGCCATCGCAATGACCTCTAACACGTCACCCACGCTGCCGAAATCCAGCAACACGGAAAGCAGTGCGTAGGTGGCGGTCTGCTTGAGCGGCCGCTCGCCCCCCGACGGGGACCCGGCCCTCCCCATGACGATTGCGCCGATGTGGGCCAGTCGCGCGCACACGCCGCCCCAATCCAGCGCGGACACCACCTCCAGTCGCAGCTCCTTCGTCTCCAGGATCTTCAGGGGTAATTACTAATGGAAAAACTAACGCCCACATGTGTGGGCGTTTGCACATCGCCCACATGCCTCCATCAGAGCAACTCCAATGGGCCGACCCAAACAGACGGCGCTTTTGTCCGCTTTTTGTCCATTTGGGTCGGCCCGGCTGACACAAACGTCTGGTGCTGTGTTTGGGTCGCTGTGAGTGTCCAACGCTGGCCCGATCCATTTTGTCGGCGTGCCAAAAAAATATTTAACATGCATTTAATTAAACATAAAAGCTGGCCACGAAGGCCGGCGAAAGTCCACATTACATTAATTAACAACAAAAAACTAAAAACTAGACAATGCGCAGCCCTAGGCATCTGCGTCCGGGCCGGTGGGGTCGATCAACGTCGGCGCAGGGCCAGCGCAAGGGAATGCCGTGTTCTAGAGGGCGCCGTCGCTGCTTGCGCCGCCGTTGCCTAGGCCTGGCACGCATCCTATTCGGCCTCACGCTTGAGCATCTGCAGGCACTCGCCCTCCCGGCGCTCTTCGGCCAGCCGAACGCAACACCAGTGGTCGAGGTAGGCCGCCTCTTTCTTCTCCGTTTCCCCGAGCCAGATCGGCAGAGCGCTGACCCACTCGCGCACTAATCCTGTCCAGGAGTAGCACTCGAAGGGGCCCGGCTCCTCCGGCTCGTCTTTGGGCGGGGAAGGCGGGGTCACCGGCGGCACGACGCAGTCGCCCGCCGCGGAGAGGGCCATGGCCTCCGCCATGGCAGCTGGAAAGCCGCCTCATCCGCCTCCCTCCACCGCTCCTCCTCCTCTCTCTCCTTAATGTCCGCCTGGTAGGCGGCCTCGGCCTCCTGCTCCTCGTGGCGGACGATGAGCGGGGGCGACGACAGGCTGCGATCGACACCACGGACGTCGAGTCGCCTCGCCTCCTCGTGCTCGAAGGTGAACCATCGAGCCCAGTAGGGCGAGTCGACGGCGTAGTGCGGTAAGGCGCGCTGCTCCGGCGTCAGCAATGCCCGCCGATGCCGCACCTCCTCTGCATGGGCCCTCGCCGTCCGCGGCGTCGCCGGCACTGGGATCCTCTCCGGATCCAAATGCCAGTCATGCGACAACGTCGCGTCGGGGTACGGCATAGGCACACTGTGCTGACAGTGCCACTCGGCCTGGTGCACCGGCACATTGATGCGCTACCTCTACCGAGGAGGGCGGGGAGGGAGGGGGAATGGCGGGTGGGGCCTTTCCCTTGCCACTGCCGCCGATATCAGAGAAGAAGCCCATGCTTTCGGTGGCTAGGGTTGTCGCCGGTGCGGGGGCAGCGGCGGCCAGATTGGGACAGGGGTGAGTGGCAGTGGATGAGGACGGCCCCGCCGCACGCCCGGCTTAAAAAAGGACGACCGCCGCCACTGACGCGTGGGCCCAAGGTGGGCGGTCATCATATATGATGTTGACCTTCGAAGTTGGATGGCCGCTAGGTGGGGACGCGGCGGACAGCGAGAAGGCGCGCAAGGCGTCTGTTCTGCGTCCGCGCCGACACATTTGGGGCGCAAATTTGGGCCGCAAATGCGTCGGCGCGGACACGGAGCGGATGTGATTTGGGTATGGGTCAACGCGTTAGGCCGCCTCTTTTGTCCGCGCCGACCCAAACAGACAGCGGCGGACGAAATGGGTCGCCCCATTGGAGTTGCTCTCACCACTCATTTTGCCGCGTATGAACAGATAACATCAGTAGAAATCTTTTTGGTATTTGGCTTAAAAATGTTTTATCTCCTAATTAAGAAGTGAATTAAAAATCCGTTTTCACCATTAATTAAATCCGTCTCGACAAGATCTTCAAAACTAGACCCCATGTTGATATGTTTCGACGAAATTTTTTTTGCCCAAAAGTTGCCATGATGTTTACACGGTAGTTGCCATAGTGCTTAAACTAAAGTTTTCATGTGGCAATTTTAGTTTGTAGATCATGGCAATTTTAGTTTTTTATGATGGCAATTCCAGTACTTTGACCATGGCAATTTTAAGTGTATGTATCATGGCAATTTTAGTTTATGGTGCATGGCAAGTCTAGTTTCTTAATTCCCCGTTTTATAATATGTCAAAATTTACTTTTAAGTGTAGAAGAAAATAGCTAAAACATATCATGACAACTTCAGTGTAAACATCATGGAAAATCATGTGCAATAGACATGGCAACTTTTAGCCAAAAAATTCAATGAAATATATTGATATGATATCTAGTTTCAAATATCTCGTCGTGAGGGATTTAATGGTGAAAACGGATCTTCAATCAGATTTTTCATTGAAGAGATAAAACATTTAAGAAACTGAAAATCCAAAAAGATTTCCACATGCATGCATGCGGTGACATGGCGTACTCTGTGTGCTATAGGACGTGTGGGCGGTGTCGGTGTCAAAACCGGTGGATCTCAGGTAGGGGGTCCCAAACTATGCGTCTAAGGTTGATGGTTATAGGAGATAGGGAACATGAAGTTTTATCCAGGTTCGGGCCCTCTTGATGGAGGTAACACCCTACGTCCTGCTTGATTGATATTGATGGGTATGAGTATTACAAGAGTTGATCTACCATGAGATTGTAATGGCTAAACCCTAGAAGTCTAGCCTGTATGACTACGGTATTTTGTATCCCCTATTCGGACTAAGTCCTCCGGTTTATATAGACACCGGGGGATCTAGGGTTACATAGAGTCGGTTACATAATATGGAATCTTCATAGTTGTTCACCAAGCTTGCCTTCTACGCCAAGGAGAGTCCCATCCGGACACGGGTACAGTCTTCGGTCTTCATATCTTCACAACCCATCAGTCCGGCCCATAGATAACAGGCCGGACGCCCGAGGACCCCTTATTCCAGGAATCCCTCAGTAGCCCCTGAACCTAGCTTCAATGACAAGGTATCCGAAGCGTAGTGTTGTCTTCGGCATTGCGAGGCGGGTTCCTCCTTCCGAACTCCCGAATAGTCTTCAGACAAATTGATTGTGTCCGGACCTGTAACACATACCGCACACAACCGTAGAGAGAATATAATAACACACGAGTCCCATCCGCTGTACAACTTTAGTAATGTGACGTCACGCCTATCCGGTTATAATTTCGAACCATTTTTGCCCCACATTTCGAGACGTGGTGGTCATTGGCACGTCTTGTCAAAGCAGAGATCATGTCCCTTTATCACGGGATTCTCATCAATACAGGTGTGGGTAACCCAACTGTGCTGTTTACACAACCTTGGGAGCAGGCGAATTTTAAGGCGAACGGGGGGGGGGGGGGCGTTCAATATTCACCGCCCTTATATGGAGATAAGATTCCTCCTTCTTCCCCCACGCTTTCCTCCTGCCTCTCCGTCCTTGAGCTCCAACGCCCAAGTCCTCATTCAAACCAGCACCCAACCATGTCCGGATCTGGAGCCGGCGGCAAGTGGGTGACCTCCTCCATTAAGAGGGAAAATATAGTGGAGCTCCGAGAGGCTGGATACCTGGCTAAGGAGATCCTTCACCGACTCCTGGCCGAGGGACATATCGTCCCCACCCCCGAGCCTCATGAGAGAGTGGTGTTCCTCACGCATTTTGTCTGCGGGCTGGGATTCCCTCTCCACCCGTTTGTCCACAGATTGATGTTTTATTATGGGCTAGACTTTCATGATCTAGCCCCTAACTTTATCCTCAACATCTCGGCACTTATAGTCATGTGCGAGGCCTTTCTCCACATTCCACCTCACTTCGGCCTATGGCTGAAGACCTTTAATATGAAGCCAAAGGTGGTGAGAGGCCAGCAGGCAGAGTGCGGAGGAGCTATGTTGGGTAAGATGCCCAACGTCACCTGGCTCAAACGTTCTTTCATGGAGATAGTGAAGGGGTGGCAATCAGGGTGGTTCTACATCACCAAGCTGTGCGACCCTAACTGGACGGTGGGCCCCCAATTTTGATCCGGAGTTCCGATGTGGCTCACCTCCTGGCAAGAGAAGGGCCTAACCTGGGGTGCTCCGAGAGAGCTGACAGGGCTCCACACGTGCGTCCAGAACATGATATCCATAAATATTATGCTTTTCAATGTGATCCAGGTTATGCTCATCCGCCGGATCCTCCCGTGCCAATGCCAGACTTGTTATTTATGGGAGTTCGATCCGGCCAAGCACCAGGGCGCTGCTAGAGCTCTTCGGCACAACGCACGAGGATATCTGGAAAGTGCTCTTCAAGGCCGGTGAGACACCACCGCCTACAACCGAGGATCATGGGCTTAGCTCAAAGCGCCAAGCTAATTCGGTAAGTTTTTTCATGATCTCAAGGCATAAACTTTACTAGCATATTGCGAGAAAGAAGTCTAAGCTCTCCTATCAATTTTTTCCTTAGGCCTGGGTTGACATAGCGAGGCAGATTAACTGTCGAACCCCGCTACCTGAATACGAAGAGACCCCACTCCTGACGAAGATGTTGTTCCCGACACCTTATGACATGCCAGAGAAGAAGACCAAAAAGGCAGCCAAAGGAACCAGGAGTGGCCTTCGTCGAAAGGATTCTTCGGAATTGTCGTTCGAAGACGAGACTGACCCTTCGATCGCCGGAGACGGCGACGAGGAGGAGGAGGAAGACAGCTCCCCCCCTGAGGGGGAAGGAAAAGAGGGTGGCCTCCACAAACTTGGAGGCGAAGGCACCCAAGAGGGGGAAGGGCTCCCTTGTGAATAACTCCGCGTGGGATGTCGATAGCAGTCCGGAACGAATGCCCCGGACCAAGCCTCGGGCCACTTCGTAAGTACCCAAGACCTTATGCTCGTCCAAATGTCTGGCCCTTCCCCTTTGCAATATTAATATGATTAATTTATGCTATTGTAGTCCGACCCTTGATGGTTCTCCGCAGTCCTCGACAGTGGACTCGCTAGACTCAAAGGAGATGGCTAGCATGTCGCCGCCACCTGCTCACTCTGCCTCGCCCAAGAGTGATGACGAGGTGGTGTCCCAAAGGGCCTTCCCCAACAAAGGGGAGGCTTCGGATATCATCAGGGCGTCATCCAAGGGTGACTCCACGGCCACCGGACACGTGGGGAATAAACCCCCATGGAGACGGATGGTGGGGGCCGAGTCCCATTCGACCCTCAGCTGGATATTATTCTGGAGACCTGTACGGCTCCGGAGTCTAGCGAATGGCCTTCCCTGAAAGGAGGGGGTGTGCCTGTTACGCTGGTGACCTCTGTACGACCAGAGGCACCGGATGATCTACTGGAAGCGCTGCGAGACGCTTCCATTGTAGATGAGCATCGTGCCCTCATGGGTACGGTGATAAAAAAGGTTCAGTCTGCCAAAAGTGGACTGATTGAAGCCTGCACTAGCCTTTTAACAGGCTTTGAGGTAATAATAATTGTAGAAAGAATATCACAACATAGACAGTAGCCCCTGGTGCTCTGTTCGGAAAGAAAAGCAGAACAAAGGATCAAAACAAGTTTCGCAGGAGTCTAACATATGATGTCTATGTGAATAAGCAGGCGTCGCTGCTGGCTGCTGCCGCTCATACTGCGGAGGTCTCCGAACTGAAGCGGAGCCTGGAGCGGGCCAAGGAAGAGCTCAGTCTTGTGAAGACGCAGCTGGAGGACAGCAAAGGTATGCAGTAACCTGTGCGTGTATGTCAGGAAGGATGAATACTTCATGCTGACTGAAGTGTCATGGACTATTCTAGGGGCCACGACCGAGGTGGCGGCCCTCAAGAAGGCATTAGCCGAGGCCGTGGACAAAGCGGCCAAGGAACGTGCTGCATGCGAAAAGCACGAGGCCCGGGTCAGCGAGGTGCAACAAGAGCTTCAGGATGCCGTTAAGAAGTATGAGTCCCTAGAGCATGATTCTAAGACGCAGGCGTCCGAACTTGCCAAGGCTCACCAGAGTGCACAAGAGGCTCGAGCCGAAGCCCAGAGTGCTCTTCAGGAACTCCAGGCGGCTAAGAAGATTGCGGCGGGTAAGTTTTTCATTATGCAAAGCAAGTTGATGAAGGGAATGCTCCTGTTGCTTACCCGAATTTGGTGCTCTACATGGGCGTTTACGGATTTGCCGCCCAGCGTATCCGATGCTGCTGAATTCTATTGAGCCGAGGAAGGGAATTCGATGGAGAAGCTGTTCTGGTCTCAATATCTTGGACCAGAACATCTGGTATCCTTCAGCAACCAGTTGAAATAGTAGGTGGAGCTGCACAAGGCAGCCGAGCTGGCCATGAGGGACCTGATAGTCCGGCTATGGCCTGCTGCGCCGGTACCCAGTAGCTACTTCGGGCTTGTGAAGCAGCTTGTTAGTGCCTGCCCGCGACTTGAGGTCGTAAAGCGGTCGGTCTGTATTGAAGGTGCCCGGATGGCCTTTGTTCACTGCAAGATGTGGTGGGCGAAAATGGACGCCATCAAGCTGATCAAGGGGCCGCGGAAGGGCAAGGAGCACCGTACACCCGAGCGCTATTTTGCGGATGTCCTTGAGGGGTCTCATATTGTAGCCATGCAGTGCGGGCAGGACGTTATTTTCGAGTGAATACACTCGTATTTTGTCTTGTATGATGACAAGAAATCCGCTTTGTAATATATAATTTTTATTATGTTTTGATTACACCCAGGCGGGTTTGGCTCCCTCCACACATGTGGGTGTTAGCGTTGTCCATTACTAATTAGGGGTCGAGTGTGGTGTGGAAGCCTATTCACAGAAGGAAATCGTTGACGTGATTTCAGGAACTCCTTAGATCGGGGGGGGGGGCGGAAATCGTTGACGTAATTTCAGGAACTCGTTGGATTGGGGGGCGGGGGTGGAGTACGGCCAGTCATTCAAAATTGCCAAGTGCACACCGTAAAGCTATTACATCAATGCTGGCTGTTAGATTCAGATTTGTGGGACTAATCGTGCAGTGGTGAATGGGTCGTCCGGTGTTCTAGGGGTAATTACGGGGTGCACTTAAGAAAGTTCATGTTGGATTGTTTAATAGTAGTGTAGAAGTGTAGAAGAAGATTAACCAACGTTGTTGGAGACAGGCGACTTGGGAGGCCCTCGGTCCACTTTTTTTGGGAGTCAACTCCGTGCACTCTCCCTCACCGCAGCCGGTCGACATCACCAGGCTTGCTCGTGCAGTTGACAGCGGCGACGGGCTTTGATAATGTAGCGTTGGAGGACAACCCCCAAGGCCAAACACATTGAAGGAGGAACGTGCAACAGCCGTGTGTTCTTGTGCTGGGGCGGCGGCCTGGGATCTTCTTCCCCAAGATGGGTGCAAGCGGCGGAGATCACCTGGCACCGTCATGACCCAACCTGGCGCCATCGCCAACACTGTCGAAGCCCCATTTCTGCTCAAGCTTGGATGTGAGTGATCTGGCTGCAAGTGTTGGGCAGTGCCAGATGGCGGTCATCGGAGGGACTTTGACATGTCAATGCGATGACAACGGCGATGATGGTTGGTGATCAGACCGGTCTAGATTTTTCCCGCATCGCCGGTTCGTCGTTTGTGTCGCTATGGGTGATGCACGATAGCAGTCGTGTTCTTCCTCTCAGTATGATTTGCTTCCACAGGCGAGGACGACATAACTAGTGGTGGTGTGTGGTTATGTCGTCTAATGCTGATCAACCACCCATTGCCTCTTGTGAGGACGGCATCTGCAGTGTCCCGAACTATAGACGTAGGCAGTGTCGATGTCCTTCTTCTATGTCAAAGATTTTGCCGTGATGTGGTGAGCGACTCTGTCGCATATGTAGCTACAGGGATTGTGGCAAGTGGAGGAGACAACACATGACTTTGATTGGGTGGCCTCCCCTCGCGTAGCCTCCCCCTAGGCGACGCCAGGTGACGATGACATGTACCTAGGGTAGGGCAATAGACCTAACCTAAGTACCCTTCCCAAGGACACTGCCCTGCAATCGAAGACATCCAAAGGATGACAAATTCTACCGACTGAAATCACCTCAGGATGCAATTCACTCGACCATGAGTTCCACTCGGACAACCCAATTCCATTCGACCAGGATATAATCATTCGACCACATTAGAAACCACTCAGAGTATAGAAGATCTAAGGTCACTATGGATGGCAACGGTCATGCATTTACCCCATAGTCTTAAGGGCCATTTATATCACTTTAATGCTAACGTTACCAGTAACGTCCCCTCTTTATGTACATTGAACCCTATGTAACGGGGGATGGCTGGGGTCCTGGCGCACTCTATATAAGCCACCCCTCCTCTGAGACAAGGGTTCACACCCCCTGTAACTTCACGCATAATCCAATCGACCAGCCTCTGGGCACCAAGACGTAGGGCTGTTACTTCCTCTGAGAAGGGCCTGAACTCATAAATCTTGCATGCACAACTTCAGCATAGCTAGGATCTTGCCTCCTCATACCTACCCCCCATTCTACTTCAGACTTAGAAGCACGACAGTTGGCACCCACCGTGGGGCAGGTGTCTTAGCGACTTTCCGGTGAGGTTGCGATTTCTCCTAATCCTATCATCATGGTTTCCGGTGGAGGTTTGGCTGAGGTCCGCGAGATCCGTCTCAGCGCGCTTGTTTTGATAGCCGACGACTCTGCTTGGCTTCAGGAAGCTCCCCTCGACGTCGAGGCACTCCTCGTCTGCGGGGCGACGCACTTTCGCGCGTGCGTTCGTGGCGTCCTTCTGTGGCAGCCATCGACCCAGTATCGGTTGGCTCCCGCGGTGTCTTCGCTCCCCGCTGTTCGCCGTTGCAAGTGATCCGGTCGGTCGCGGCTTCAGGGATGGGTGAAGCATGCGATGGCACGATAGTCGACCACCCCTCAAGTCACGGCGATCGAGCCCGACAAATTTCTCTACGGCCTGCTCGATCTATCGACTGGCTCCATCGAGACCCTATCCGAGTGCGACAACAGCGACCCCATAGCGGAGGTCCTGATGGTCAACACGCCGCGCAGCCTGCCTGGCATGCGTTGCAATGGCGGCGACAATGGCGGCGGCGATCCGTCGCGCGTTCACGAGGAGTACCACCCCGAAATCCTCTCTTCTCAGCAGACGGAGGAACTTCACCGCCACAATATGAAGGTGCTCCACACACTTGTTTTCGGAGAGACCTCTGAAGCTCGGGCCGTGGAGGCAGCGCGTTTGGCCACTCTTGCTGAGCGCACTCGACTGAGAACCTTTAGCGTGCACTCGACGATCACGCCCGGCAGCAGATCCCCGAATCCAGTCGACGGCAGTGGCAGCTGTTCCCGCCTGAACCGCAGGTATACCGCACTCTATTTTGAAACCTTACAGCCGTAGCCCGCATAGCAGAATCTATTCAGCCGTCCCAGTCGGAAGCTAGTAGAGGTTTGATGCAGATCAGAGCGGTGCTCCGGGCAGCAGGAGAGCTGAACACTGTAGTGTCTCAGTTGCGTAACAGAATTCATAGCAGATCCGTGCTAGCTGACACAGTTCAGTCAGCTCACAGCCCAAGATCGCCTCCGCGGCATGAGGGACGAGGGCATCGCGAAGGGCAATACTTGGGTCGGAACCACGAGAAGCACGATCATCGGCTCGACCGTGATGACCGCCGGTGAGTGCCTACACCCCCTTCGAGGGGCGAATCATATGTGCCCCGACATTATGATGATAGGCACCCGTACATCGAAGAGCGGAGGGGGCCAGTCGACCCAAGAGAACCAGGGTTTGATGCAAGGTTTGGTGGGCAGGAATCGATCACACAGAGAAGGGTAAGACAGAGATCGCTCGACTGGAACTAGAGTGCATGTTTCTGGTCTCGAGTGTTTTAGCAGAGCCATCAGGGCTGCAGAGATCCCTCCCAACTTCAGGTTGGCGACTGGAGTCAGTAAGTTCACTGGTGAATCGAAGCCTGACATCTGGCTTGAGGACTACCGAGTGGCTGTGCAGATCGGTGGAGGAAACGATGAGGTGGCCATGAAGCATCTTCCTCTGATGCTTGAAGGGTCAGCTAGAGCTTGGTTGAATCAGTTGGCTCCGGGCAGTATATTCAGCTGAGAGGAGTTGGACCGAGTGTTTGTCAGAACGCTTGAGGGCACGTGCAAACGACCAGCAGGGTTGATAGAATTGCAACATTGCATGCAAAAACTGAATGAAACTTTGAGGGATTACATCCAGAGGTGGACCAGTTTGCATCACACTGTGGAGAATGTGTCTTAGCATCAAGCTGTTTGCGCCTTCAAGGAGGGCGTTCGGTATCGGGAGCTCAACCTGAAATTCGGTCGAATAGGAGACATGACCCTGACCCGAATGATGGAGATAGCCACTCGGTATGTAAACGGCGAAGAAGAAGACCGACTCCATAGCGGCAAGGGAAAACCAGTCGACCAGGATACTGGAGGAGGTAATTCCAATCGGAAGCAGAAGCGCAAAGCTGAACCTGCGGGTCCTGGAGAGGTTGCAGTCGCAACCCAATGAAAATCTAAAAGAAAGCCTAAAGGGCCTTGGATCCCTAAGAAAGTGAAAGGTTCAGCAGGGAATGACGTGTTGGATTTTCCATGTCACATTCATATCAAGAAAGATGAAGAGGGTAATCTGATTTATCCCAAACATACCACTCGACAGTGTCGAGTCCTTATTCAGCAGTTCCGAGAAAAACAACCCAGTGAGAAAGAGAAGGAATCACATAAGGATGAGGACAAGGAAGAGGATGATGAAGGATTTCCCAATGTCAATTCCACTTTGGTGATTTTTGCTGACATTGAAAGTAAAAGTCGACTGAAAGTGATCAACAGAGAAGTAAACATGGTTGCTCCGGCAACGACAATGTATCTGAGATGGTCAAAGACTCCCATCACATTCGACCAGTCCGACCATCCGCCGCATGTAGCCACCCCCAGGAGGCAAGCGCTGGTGGTCGACCTGGTCATTGGGGGCACCCGGTTGACCAAAGTCTTGATGGATGGCTGTAGTGGTTTGAAAATTTTGTATGCTAAGACCCTTTGAGGGATGGGCTTTCCAATGTCCACGCTCAGCGAGAGCAACATGCGGTTCCACGGAGTTATACCTGGAAAGAAAGCCGATTCACTCGGCCAGATTACTCTTGACGTGGTTTTCGGTGATTCAAAGAATTACCGTAAGGAAAAGTTGACATTTGAAGTTGTGGATTTTCACAGTGCCTACCATGCTATCCTGGGCAGAACCGCGTATGCTCGTTTCATGGCTGGACCATGTTATGTGTACCTCAAACTCAAGATGCCTTGCCCTAGGGGCGTGATTACAGTCACTGGTAATCGGCAGTGAGCAGAAGAGTGCTTCTAAAAGGGCTCGAAGATTGCCAATGAACAGATTGCAGCAATAGAAATGGAAGAATACAAGAAGACTGGATATTCGAGTGATTTGTTGATAGATAAGAAGCCTGCTTCAGAATCCGCATTTAAGTCGTCTGGTGAAACAAAGTCAGTTCATATTCACCCGATCGATCCCAATGCAGCTCCGACACATATTTCAACAACACTCGACAGCAAATACGAAGAAGCGCTCATCCAGTTCCTTCGTGAGAACTGGGACATCTTTGCATGGAAACCTTCTGACATGTCAGGTGTACCCAGGGAACTGGCTGAGCACCATTTATGGGTCGACTCAAAAGCAAAACCTGTCAAAGAGCATCTCCGGTGGTCCGCCGTGGAGAAAAGAAAGGAAATTGGCGAGGAAGTGGCTCGACTTCTGGCAGTTGAGTTTATCCGAGAGATTTACCACTCCGAGTGGCTCGTCAACGTCGTCATGGTTACCAAGAAAGATGATTCACTCCGTATGTGTATTGACTTCAAGTATATCAATCGGGCCTGCCCGAAAGATCACTTCCCTCTCCCCCGCATCGATCAAATAGTCGACTCGACTGCAGGATGTGAGCGATTGTCCTTTCTGGACGCGTACTCCGGGTACCATCAGATCCGACTGTATGGACCCGATGAAATAAAAAAAGCTTTTATCACCCCATTCAGGTGCTTTTGGTATGTTACTATGCCCATTGGTCTCAAGAATTCTGGTGCCACATTCATGCAGATGATATAGAAGTGCCTGCTCACTCAAATCAGTCGGAATGTGGAAGCATACATGGATGACATCGTGGTTAAGTCACGTAAAGGTTCCGACTTGCTGACTGACCTCGCTGAAACCTTTGCCAATCTGAGAAGATATGATATCAAGCTTAACCCGTCGAAGTGTACATTCGGAGTTCCAGGTGGAAAGTTACTCGGTTTCCTCATTTCCGAACGTGGGATCGATGCAAATCTAGAGAAAGTTGGTGCAATACTCCGAATGAAATGCCCTGTGCATATACACGATGTTCAGAAGCTTACTGGTTGTTTGGCCGCCTTGAGTTGATTCATCTCTCATCTCGGTGAAAAGGCATTGCCTCTTTACCGATTGATGAAGAAATATGATAAGTTCGAGAGGACTCCTGAAGCTGACGCAATGCTTGCAGAGCTCAAAACCCTGCTTTCCACCCAGCCGGTGCACGCTTCTCCAATCAGCAAAGAGCCTTTACTGCTTTATATTGCAACCATTGGACAAGTTGTCAGTACAGTACTCACGGTCGAGCGGGAAGAAGAAGGTAAAGCCTATAAGGTTCAGCGCATAGTGTACTATATTTCAAAAGTCTTAACTCCATCCAAGCATAGATATCCACATTATAAGAAGCTTGTCTATGGAATTTACTTGACCACGAAGAAGGTTGCACATTATTTCTCAAATCACTCTATCACAGTCGTCAGCGATGCTCCATTGTCAGAAATTTTGAACAACAGAGATGCAACTGGCCGAGTGGCAAAGTGGGCGATTGAACTCCTTCCATTGGATATCAAGTTTGAGGCAAAGAAAGCAATCAAGTCCCAAGCAATAGCAGATTTCCTCGTCGAGTGGATCGAACAAAAAAACCGACTCAAGTCCACTCAGAACATTGGACTATGTTCTTTGATGGATCCAAGATGTTGAATGGTTCTGGCGCTGGAATAGTTGTGGTATCCCCGTGAGGCGACAAACTCAGTTATGTCCTTCAGATTCACTTTGATTCTTCCAACAATGAAGCTGAATACGAAGCACTTCTGTATGGGTTGCGAATGGCCATTTCACTTGGCATCCATCGCCTAATGGTCTACGACGACTCAGATTTGGTGGTCAACCAAGTGATGAAGGAGTGGGACGTCAGAAGCCCAGCGATGACTGGTTATTGCAATGCGGTGAGAAACTTAGAGAAGAAGTCTAAAGGGCTAGAGCTCCACCACATTCCCTGACTGAAGAACCAGGCATTGGATGACCTGGAAAAAATAGGTACCAAGCGGGAGCCCGTTCCCGGCAATGTGTTGTTGGAGCATCTTCACACACCATCAGTTCAAGAGGATCCCTTCACAGAAGAGTCCCCGTAACCTAAGAGTTCTACTGATCCAACTAAAGTTGAAATCCCAGCCATTGTCGACCTAATCATGGAAGTTTTGGTCGTTATTCCTGACTAGACAATGTCGTATATCGCATATATTTTCAGGAAAGAACTTCCAGAAGACAAAGATGAAGCACGACAGGTTGTCCGTCGATCCAAAGCCTTCACTGTGATAACTGGTCGACTGTACAGGGAGAGTGAGACTGGAGTTGCCAAGTGATGCATTACCCCAGAGGAGGGTCGAATGATACTTAATGATATCAACTTGGGGACCTGTGGTCACCATGCGTCCTCTCGGATAATCGTGGCCAAAGCATACCGAGCACGTTTTTACTGGCCGCGAGTAAATGAAGTGGCAAAGGAAATATCCGACAAGTGTGAGGGGTGCCAGTTCTACTCCAACATGTCTCACAAGACCGCTTCAGCTTTGAAGACCATTCCACTCGTCTAGTCATTTGCTGTTTGGGGGTTGGATATGGTTGGACCCTTGAGGATTGGCTGAAGTGGTTTCACCCACCTGCTTGTTGTAGTCGACAAGTTCACTAAATGGATTGAAGACAAACCCATCAAGAACCTTGATTCGATAACTGCCGCCAGCTTCATCAGAGAGTTAACATTCAGATATGGAGTCCCGCACATCATTATCATAGACAATGGTTCAAACTTTGATTCCGATGAGTTCAGAGCCTTTTGCACTTCCCAGGGCACCCGGGTCGACTACGCTTCAGTCGCTCATCCTTAGTCGAATGTACAAGCAGAAAGAGCAAATGGTTTGATCTTACAAGGGTTGTAGCCCAGATTGATGTGATACCTAAAGCATGCGGCTGGTGCCTGGGTAGATGAGTTACCATCGGTACTATGGGGGTCTGAGAACGACACCAGTCGACTGGCCTGACTCCCTTCTTCATGGTTTATGGAGCCGAAGCCACGCTGCCGACTGATTTACTCCATAATGCCCCACGAGTGGAGCTCTTCTCAGAGGCAGAAGCCGAACAAGCCCGGTAAGACGTTATTGATCTTTTCGAAGAAGAAAGAGAGATGGTCCTGATCAGATCAACCATTTATCAGCAAGACCTTCGTCGGTTCCACGATAGGAACGTAAGAGGTCGAGCATTTCAGGATGGGGACCTGGTTCTCCGAGTGGATCAGCAACATCCACACAAGCTTGCTCCCGCCTGGGAAGGTCCCTTCCTCATCACCAAAGTGCTCCACAACGGAGCATACCACCGGTACGATGTGGAACACAAGAAAGACGAGCCACGTGCTTGGAATGCGGAGCTTCTCCGCCATTTTAACACTTAAGCATTCAGACTGTCAAGATGTAATAAGAAGTACCTTTCAGTTTGTTTATCAAAGACATGGTTTTACAGTCTCCTAAATGATTGTTATTACTTATTCATGTGTCCAAAAACACCCAGTGGGTGGCTTAGCCACGAATCCAATTCGCCTAAGTTTCAAAAACAAAATCCTACCAAGTGAAGAGCAAACCTCTCACTCAGGGGCTTAGCTGCGAATCTGATTCACCTAAGATTAAAAAATCCTATCGAGTGGAGGGCAATCCTCTCACACGGGAGCTTAGCTGCGAATCCGATTCGCCTAAGTTTAAAAAATCCTACCTAGTGGAGAGGAATCCTCCCACTCAGAGGCTTAGCTGTAGTCTCGTACTCGCCTAAGTTAAAAAAATCCTACCGAGTGGGGAGCAATCCTCCCATTCGGGGGCTTAGCTGCAGTCTCGTACTCGCCTAAGTTTAAAAAATCCTACCGAGTGGAGAGCAATCCTCCCACTCGGGGGCTTAGCTATAGTTCCGTACTCGCCTAAGTTTAAAAAATCCTACCGAGTGGAGAGCAATCCTCCCACTCGGGGGCTTAGTTGTAGTTCCGTACTCGCCTAAGTTTAAAAAATCATACCGAGTGGAGAGCAATCCTCCCACTCGGGGGCTTAGCTGCAGTCTCGTACTCGCCTCAGTTTAAAAAATCCCACCGAGTGGATAGCAATCCTCCCACTAGGAGGCTTAGCTGTAGTTCTGTACTCGCCTAAGTTTAAAAAATCCTACCGAGTGGAGAGCAATCCTCCCACTTGAAAGCTTAATTAGCTGCAGTCTCGTACTCGCCTAAGTTTAAAAAATCCTACCGAGTGGAGAGCAATCCTCCCACTCGGGTGCTTAGCTGCAGTCTCGTACTCGCCTGAGTTTAAAAAATCCTACCGAGTGGAGAGCAATCCTCCCACTCGGGGGCTTAGCTGCAGTCTCGTACTCGCCTAAGTTAAAAAAATCCTACCGAGTGGAGAGCAATCCTCCCACTCAGGGACATAGCTGCAGTCTCGTACTCACCTAAGTTTAAAAAATCCTATTGAGTGGAGAGCAATCCTCCCACTCGGAGGCTTACCTGCAGTTCCGTACTCGCCTAAGTTTAAAACACGTTTCATCCTGATCCGCAAGGACGACGAGGTGCAGGTCGACCGCGACCTTATCCTCAGAGCTGCGAGAGAAATACAATGTCTGCTCCATCCTGATCCGCAAGGATGACGAGGTGCAGGTCAACCGCGACCTTATCCTTAGAGCTGCGACACAAACACAATGTCCGCTCCATCCTGATCCGCAAGGACGACGAGGTGCAGGTCAACCGCGATCTTGTCCTTAGAGCTGCGGCACAAATACAATGTCTGCTCTATCCTTATCCGCAAGGACGATGAGGTGCGGGTTATGGATGGCACCAAGTGCCCTCGTTCATAATCCACTCGACTGAGCTGCATCACAGAGTCAGTAAAAATTCAGACTAAAGAATCAAGTTCCACGCAGAGTCAAGAGATTCAAAAACAATGAAGTCCACATAAATCCCATGAGGTTCCAGACCGCAGATTAAAGTACTCGGGCATCTGGCCGGAAGGAGTTTAACGGTTACAAAATCACTTGGCATACCGAGGAAAATTTAACCGGCCCATAAAAAGTTGGTTCACTCCGCAGGAGGAGGACTGGCAGGCTCGACGAACTCATCCAGGCCGATTCCATCTGCAATTCGAATAGAGACAACAATGAAGGTCTCCATGAAAGACTGGAAGTCAAGTCTCTTGGTGTTGGCAACCTTTCTCGCCGCTAACTTCTCCTATTTGGCCTCCTTGCAATGGACACGAAAAAGAGACAGCGCCACATCGGCACCGCATCAAGCAGACGACTTCTTCCATTCCTGCACTCGACCAGGGATCTCTTGCGTCGAGTCATCAAGGACTCGAGGTCATTTTGGAGCTTCTCCTTTGGACAAAGCGCCGTGTAAATCCACGCCACCGCAACCTTCAGTCGAGCGAGGTAGTCTGTAACGCTGGCAAGACGGGATTCTAATTAGAGCACGTTCATGGCAGCTTCGTCCTTGATAGGGGAGTTGACGGGGTCCAAGATTGTCTCGATTCGCTCAGTTTCCTCCTCAAAGTTTTGACAGAATTCTACAACCACAAAGAACTAGTTAGTCGATGGCTTATTGGTGAATCAACGATAGCGAAACAGTCGAACAAGGAAAAGTACCTTCAAGCATAAAGAATAACTTCTTGGCGTGCCCTTGAAAGCACAAGTGCTCCCTGGGTGATTTTGTTAATTAATGTCAACATATCTCTTGTTGGACTAATGTTTTCATCTAGTATGTTTCAGATAAGTTCAACAATGGAGTGGCATGGACTAGAGGATGTGGAACCCCTTCAAGATGATGAGGACAAAGGATTGGCTCAAGCTCAAAGCTGTGGACTCTACATTTTCTATTTTAATGATCCAAGATCGCATTGAGTCCATAGGAAAGCCAATACTATTAAAAGAGGATGAGGTGTTGCTTAAGGGCTTGCTTGCTCAAAGTGCTTAGTGATATGATCCAAAGCCCTCAACCACTTTCTCACATCCACATTTCTCCCAAACCAAAAGACAAACTCGACCCTACCAAAACTTCCTATCCGGCGCCATCGAGTTCTGTTGACATAGCCACTGCCAGAAACCCTAACCAATTCGGTTTCACCGATGGGATCTCGGTCTCACCGAGATGGGCTTGCAAACTCTCTGTTGCCTATTACAATAATTTTGGTCCCACAGAAATATGCAATCGGTCTCACCGAGTTTGCTTGGCCAACTCTCTGTTTCACTTATTACCGAAATTGGTCCCACCGATTTTGTGTAATCAGTCAAACCGAGATGAGGCCTTACCCTAACCCTAGCACATCGGTCCCACTGAGTTGATCATGTCGGTCCCACCGAAACTCCTAACGGTCACATTATGAACTAAATTGGTCTGACCGAGTTTTCTGATTCGGTCCCACCGAGTTTGGTAAATTGTGTGTAACAGTTAGATTTTGTGTGGAGGCTATATATACCCCTCCACCCACTCTTCATTCGTGGAGAGAGCCATCAGAACTTGCCTACACTTCCATCATACATTTTCTGAGAGAGAACCACCTAGCACTACAAAAAAATACACTTCCGTGCTGATACGTGTTTGTCATAGTAGGTCGCTTTTTTCATCATGAATGTACATCCATGACAAATTTATGACAGAATCAAGATAGTCATACCTGTGCTGTCGTAGAAGTGTTCCATGACATTACCAAAATTATCATCATGGAAGTGTCCACTTCCATGATGATAAATCGCGCGTCACAGAAGTGCTTTCGTCAAGGGTGAATGACACGTGGCATCCACCGTAACGGAACGCCGTTAAGCTATCGGGTCGGGTTTTGGATCAGATAACCCGTTAACAGCCCCGACCAATGGGAAATTTCCATGTGTAAAATTCTTATTGGCCGGACGAAACACGTGTCAGCTCGTCAGTGGGTCAGATAGGCGCCTATGATATGTCGACATGTGGCACGACCCAACAGAGGCCCATTCCTGTGTAAAGGCCGGCCCGTTTGACTTGGTCAAAAGATGGCAGGCTGGCCCATGGAAAGCCTGTTAACGGCATGTTTGAATATAGCCCATTTAGAGCCCGCTAACCCAAGGCCCGTTACGCCCTATCCGAATTAGGCCCAGTAGCGTCATGTGGGCCATCCAATATGATTCCAGCCCATTTTCACTTCTGGCCCATGTATGGCCCATGACGTCTTTCGGCCCATATGAGGCCCTATGTAACTCTTGGCCTATTAACGGCCCGTGGTGAAACTGGCCCGTAATGAACAGTGTATCACTTTACACCCGTTAACGGCCCGTGGTGAAACTGGCCCGTGATGAACAGTGTATCACTTTATACCCATTAACGGCCCGTTATACCGTTGGGCCATTTCCAGCCCGTGTTATCTTCCGGCCTTCTTCAGAGCCCATTTATTCTTGGGCTCATTTCCAGCATTAGTTTACTTACGACCCGTTACTGTCATTTTCTACTTGTGGGCCAAATTCAGCCCGTGGTTACTGTCGGCCCGTTTGTGGTCTGTTAATACGTTGGGCCGTTTTCATAGCGTCATCAAATACGGCCTATTAACGATGGCCCATTATGGTCGGCCCATGAATGGACGATTCCAACTCTAGCCCATTTACGGTCAGAATGCGGTCCGTTCGGCCCATGTTTGGCCAATCGATCATACGGCCCGTATAAGGCCCATTGATGATACGGCCCGTAGAAGGCCCATTGATGATACAGCCCGTAGAAGGCCCATTGTTTCTATGGCCCGTAGAAGGCCCACTGCTTCTATGGCCCGTAGAAGGCCCACTGTTTATACGGCCCGTAGAAGGCCCACAGTTTTTACGGCCGTAGGAGGCCCAGTGTCACTACAGTAAATATTAGCCCATGGTTATTGTGTCCTAGTTTTAAAAAATAGGTTATTGCAGCCACTAGCAAACCACAGAAAAAGAACTGCACTCACTACAAGCAAACAAATAAACAAGACAACAAGGAAATAAATAAGCAAGCAACTTACACTAGGCTATCACGGCTATTACACATATTACATCCACTGGCCATCAAAGTTTGCCACCAATGCAAATATAGGGAACACAACAGCATATAAATGCCGCAGCAAAACAAGTCCAGAACTGAAACCACTTCAGAAGAGCTCAAGAAACAATATTTTGGGTACCCATAATGATGGCAAGATGCTTAGCAAGCTTATTAACTTTCTCTTGTTTGGCGCTTAAGTCCTCTAGCGCTTGCTGTTGCACCAGAAAGTATGCATCTGAATTCTGCAGGGACTTCCTCAGTCCTTCGGCTTCCTGTCGCATAACATCTGATCAATGTCTTTCAACTTGAAATTGAGACTGAAGAAGCCGAACTGATTCAGGCAACGAGTTCGAAGAGCTGGCAGCCAGTAACTCGAACACTACATCAAGACAGGACTTTGGGGTTGTCTCAGTGTCTTCAATATAGTTTTTATCAACTTTCTTGGAGACCAACAGGGATGTCTCACTATCTTGAACCTTATCTGCATTACTTCCTTTACCATTGCATAACAGGGTACTCTTCTCCAATATTTTATCCGCGTTCTAAAAGAGAAACAAACAAACACATCTCATGTTTACCAGTTCAGTAGTAAGGTGGACAGGATAACAGCATGAAACAAACATATATCTATGTAGTATGGTCACTGTATGGTCTATATCATTCTAGTTTATGTTGCCAAATCAAGATAGATACAGTTCGAATCATATCTATTTAAGACAAAGCAGCATAGACAGAATATAAGTGTGGGAAACTACACAGTAATAACAACACTTGTAATGTGCATGGCATGAGAACATAACTGTTTATTCAATTGAAACTGAAATCAACATAGAGCAAGTTACAACAGCAAACAGCCAAACACGTTGAAGAAACAGGTTTAAAACATACCTGTTGCCCCATTGGAGTTTCAACTGCATCCTTCAAATTTGAAATTAGTTGGTATCAGTAAATACAGTGATGCAAGAGCAAAGTAGTATGAACCATAGCTACGGAACCTGACCTAAGAACAATTCTTCTTCTGCTTTAAGCGTTGACTTCGGGTTCGGAGTGGTGGTCCTCGTGATTTGGGCACTGCAGTTGCCTTACTAACTGCTCGTGTTTGGATGCTCTATGGTGGAGATGGTGCTGTGTCAACGGGAACTGGGTGTCTATCTTCTGGGGTTGGGGTTAGAAGGGGTGTAGCTGGTTCTCTGTCCAACTGGGTAGGGGTACAATCTGCATGAGTGTGGGTTACGTGTGGTGGGGCTGGTTCTTGGGCAAGTACAACCGTGGTTCTACCTGCATCGACATGTAGCATGATCTTTTCTGAAAACTGTGTTTTTACTCCCACAGATACTGCCATCACTCCCTCCAATTGAAATGGCTGATAAAGAAGAAATGTAATTGAATGTACAGACATTGTAAGATAGACAGGTGCAATGGATAGTAGGGAAGAAAACAGGGCATGAAATAATTCACGTTTATGTTGTCTAAGCACACAGAATAGCAGGACATAATTTCACATATATGATGGCTAATTAAACAGGATAGCATGACACAATTTCACATGTATGATGGCTAACTAACAGGATAGAATGACATACTTCAAAATATGATGACTATGTAAACAGGATGGCATGATATAACTATACGATGTGTCTATTAAAGTGGTTGGCATGCCATAAATCACAAACATGCCGTCGATGGAAACATGATGGCATGATATAATTCATGGATAGAATGACATAATTTAAATATGATGACTATGTAAACAGGATGAGATGATATAACTATATTATGTCTTTAGAAAATGGGTTGGCATGCCATAATTCAGATACATGCCGTCTATGTAAACATCATAGCATGCCATAATTCAAATATATGGTTTATATACTAAGGAAGTGAGCAGAGGGCAATCGCATATATGATGTGTCAACTAAGGAGATGTCATTCAATATTGTGTAAATGATGTAAAAACTAAGCATTGCAATACAACATATGCATTATATGAGTAATATAACCCTGCCAAGTTTGAGCATACACCTCAGGGGGATAATAGGACTGGTCATCTGCCTCTGAATCCTCCTCTGAAGAGCTATCTGTAACCAGCAAGATATCTGCTTCAGCAGGTAGCATTGTCTGCTCTGAAGACCTTGTTTTCACTCCAGATTTCTCCATCACCAATTCAAATGGCTGATGCACAGGAAGAGCAGTTGAATATACAAACATTGTCGACAAAATCAATGAGAAATACAAAAAAAGGACGGCATGATATAATTCACATATATGACGCTGGCCTAAACAGCATGGCATTGCATAATTCACATACATAATGCCTTGCAACAAGATAACATTGCATAATTCACATATATAATGTCTTGCAACAAGATGGCATTGCATAATTCACATATATGGTAATTAGACACTAAACAGGTGGCATTCACACAAAGCATGTCTAAACTAAGCAAATGACATAGCAATGCAAGATACCATACGCACGATATGAGCAACATAACCCTGCCAAGTTAGGGCATGCACCTCGGGGGGGTTGGGGGAATATGACTGGTCATCTGTCTCTGAATCCTCCTCGGAGGAGCTATCGGTAACCAGCAAGACATGCGCTTCGTCAGATAGCATTGTCTACTCTGAAGACCTTGTTTCCACTCCAGATTTTTCCATGACCGTGCCAAATGGCTGATGCATAGGAAGAGTAATTGAATGTACTAAAATTGTTGGCAAATTTAACACGTAATAAAAAAATGATGGCATGATATAATTCACATATAAGATGACTGGCTAACCAGGGTGGCATTGGAAAATTCACATATATGATGCCTGGCTAGACCAGATGGCATTGCATGATTCACATATACGATAAAGAAACTAAACAGATGACATTGACAGAAAGCATGTCTAAACTAAGCAGATGACATCTTTAATGTATACAGTAAGCAATGCAAGGCACCATATGCATGATATTACCAACATCAGCATGCCAAGTTAGAGCGAAGACCTCATGGGGTAAATAGGAGTGGTCTTCTCCTTCTGAATCCCCCTCATAACAGTTATCTTCCTCTTGATTACGATCTGAAATGGGTGGAGGGGGGCTGCCTTTCTGCCCACCATGGAACAACGTCTGCATGAAATTTTATTGCCACGCAAGGCTCGTCTCTTTTGCTCTACATGATCAGTTCCATTGTGTACAATAATTGGGATGCATAGGAATAAAACATAGTGAGATTATGTAAGGAGTGCCTGCACAAATCCAAAGTGATGGTAGCAAACTGTGGATAGACCCAAAACCAATGATAGCAGGCAGATAATAGCTTTAGTTAAAAATACAGATAATGGCTCCTTTAATGTTTGTTTGCACCCAACATGAAACTCATAATAGACACCGGAGATTAACCAGATATTTGATAGATAGTACTGATTGCTGCCCCAATATGTACCCCACAACCATTTAAAAACTCAAGTTTTAGCATTAGTTTGGAAATGACTTGGAGTCTAATAGGTGAACACGACGATAATGTAGCATGTCATCATATTAAGCGACGCATAACATAAGAAGACACGGAAGAGAGTGACCTCTCTTGCGGACCCGTGTAGTCCTCAAGGTCATCTGCTCAGTTGATGATTGTAATGCAGTTGCCGTGGCTGCCGGCGGCGGGGAAGAAGATCTGAGGCGGCGAAAGACAGTCTGGAGAGAGGACCCCTGCTGTGGTGAACCCTTCCGTTGTTGGAGCAGCTGAGCTAGGGTGGAACACAGCACCGCAGGAGCAGGACAAACCACACAAGGTTTTCTTTGACACATATCTGTAACAGAAGTAATTGAGTAAGGGCTTGTTTGAATTTGAGGATTCTAACAATGCAGGGATAGGAAATTGACAGGAATAGGATAGGAATGCACGTGCAAAACAGAGAATTTAAAAACACAGGATTTCTGCCAATCTGGGTGTTTGATTCACAACAATTGGAAGATCACAGGATGCAAAAAAGCATGGTGAGATTAGGTCAAACCACAAGAAAATGTACGGTTATAATGCTATTATGCTATGAAAAGGAGGAGAAGTGGAAATTAGAATTCCTACGGTTTTTCTTTCAAGGAGACACTAAAGGAACAAATCCTACAGTTTTCCTTTGCTCCATTCCTTTGCACCAAATTCATGAAAAGTAGTACCATAGGAAACTTTCCAGTTCGGATGTTTTTCATTCACTTTTCCTTTCAAGCACTGGCGATTCTAGTAGGCAGGCTTGAGCAAGGAAAATCCTACACTAAAAAAATGTTTTTGTGCTACTTCTATTACTTTGGACCCAGGCCACTGCCATACTAGCTCAACTCCCAGGCCCATCAACAAATGCACAGCTGAAACACGCAGAGATAAATAATGATGGCGTTCAAGAGAGTCCATCACGGATAGCTAAGTTGCCTGGTACCTCACTGCTTGTCATATAGTAGGATAAAATAATCATATTTCCCGTTACTACGAGTGCTCAGTGGACAATATATATAACATGTAGAGTAAAAAAGAGATGCAACAAGTGTAGAACCTCTTTGGCGAAGCCATGTCGATCTCAGCATGATTGGGTTGGCCGGTGAGGATGCTCCAGCTGACTTGGCTGTCGGAGGAGGGGAAGAAGATCTTAGGTGTCTGGAGATGGAGCCCGAGGTACTGCTCCGCTGTGATGGAGGGTTTCATTGTTGGAGCAGCACCGGTGAGTTGTACGACGCCGAGGCTGAAGCAGGACAAGAGAGACAACGAACAAGGTTAACCTGAGTGGAATTCTAATAGCATCTCCAATACATGACGTAAAATACATAACCACAAAGTGCTAGATGTAAAATACATCAGCCTCTAATCTCTGAACTTAACTGTCAAAACTGAACTTAACCATCAAAACTGAACTTAACTGTCGAAACTGAATTTTGCTGTCGAAACTGAATTTTGCCGTCGAAACTGAACGCACTAGCAAGGTGAGGCTACACGTCGGTCGACTGACTTTTTCATCTCTGGTCAGTCGATTTTGCAGCCATTGGATACGAAATCAAGGGCCTGCGGTTCATCTTCAACCTCCACCCCCCTGAGCCGGCCAAACAGCAGTCCCCCGCCGCCCGCGACCGGTGGTGCGCCGCCCCGCCCGCCCCGAAAACACTCCCCACCGCCGCCCCGGCCATCCCTCTAGGCCACCCCGTGCCGAGCTTTTTCTCTGGCGATCCCCACGCCACCGCCCCGCCAACGCCCCGCCACCAGCGGCGACCACTGCCCCCATCCTGAACCCTAAGATAGATAGTGGGGTATCTCTCCGGCGAGCCCCCCTCCCCCCTGCGGCTGGTTCTTCCTTCACCCCGGCGATCCCCCCCACCACTTGAAAATCAACTGACCCAAAAGTCGATTCAGTCGACTGAAGTGTAGCTAAATCAGAGCAGCATCGCAAGCAAGAGCAAGAGCGAGAGCAGCAGCGCGAGCAAGAGCAATAGCAAGAGCAGACCAGGCAGGGGACCGAGAACAAGAGCAGAGCAGTAGCATGAGCGAGAGCTAAAGCAGCAGCAGGTCCTACTGATGTGGACATCACCGCAGAGGGAGCGATGCCGTGGAGGAAGTGGCCGACGACGCCGTCGTGGATGGAGCCGCGCCGTGTCGGCTCGGGACCGAGCACCGGCAGCACCGTGAGATCGAATCAAGAAGAACATGCAGCGATTAGTGTACAACCTCTTTGGTGGCGCCAATTAGGCCGCAGCTTCATCCGAGGAAACGGTGATGATGATGCTCTTCTGGTGGTGCAGGTGAAGACGACGGTGTGGGAATGGAGGTGGCGCGAAAGACGAGGGAACGTCGGGGCAGCTCCTTGGAGGTGGAGGAAGGGGTGGTTGAACCGGCGGGACGATGAGATCGACAACGGATCCTCATTCGGTACGGTGGATGAGGGACGTCGAGGTGTTGCTATGGACGACGTCGTTGGGGAAGAGGCTCCGGCTGGGTGGCGGCCGGAGCAGGGTGTGGGGTTTCGTCACGGGTTTTCGCGGCCTCGGTGTACGAATGGGTGGGCGGATGGGATGGCAGTGGGAACCATGGCTTAGAGACGCGCTTGTCCAAAATGTGGGGTAAGTTACGAAAGTACCCCCACCGATTTGAGGCGGTTCTTTTTTGTTCAGGGGTACCGTAGCATTTCGCGTGTCTGGATTTCACAGGAGGTGGGAGTTTTCTCGCGCGTTGTAATTTCGGAATAGCAAGGCGCGGGTTGACATGGAGGGAATTGTCGGAGCACAACGAGACAAAGATATATCTTAAATATTTCGGGCTAACAAGGCGCGGGTTGAAGAGGCGGGAGTTTCGCAGCACGATAGACAGAGACGCTAGCTTGAATTTTCGGCATAACAAGGCGCGGCTTGAAATTTCGGAAGAACAAGCTTAACGTGTACCCAAAAAAAGACAATTTGGACGTCAACATGCACAACACACACACACAAACACCATTTAGACTAGAGTAAGGTACACGTGCATTGCACGCATGAGATTTGGCAACCAAATTATGAATAAATACCACATTATAGCATGCAAGCTTTGAGTCATATATGCATGATGTAGATGTTCATTTAATTCTTATAGTTCATTTCATTCAAAATCATCTAGTTTTTATAAGAAAGCTAATCTATTTTAAGATTCATGGAATTGTGCGTTGTAAGACATAAAGTAAAAACGAATAATGGCAAATCATGTAGAAAAACATTTGGGCAATTCTGATACGGAAGATTCTAGAAAAAATAAGAAGTGCTTGTGTTTTGATGTTTGTGCATTATGCTTAAGTTCAACCATGGACTCTTCTAGATTATACATGTGGCGAAATCTGGTGGAATCTAGATGATATCCAACGGCTAGTAGTGCTCAAATTTGCCATCTTTGGACCATCGGATTCGCCTCATCCAATGACCATCTTTCAAAGTTAATGTTGCCCGCACACAATATAAATATATATAAATATATATATATAATATATAGGGGTATAGATATAGATATGTGATGCAAAAGCCACCCATCATCTCCAATTAGAATAGTGTGTCCATGCACGGATGCGACGTGGCCAAATGATGTGTGCCATCGGTATCTCAAATTCAAACCAGTCTGACCTTTTTCAATGTGTATACATTACAACATGCTCGTTTCCAAACCACACCGCGCAGAGCTCCATTATATTCATGCATGGACGGGTTTCAAACATCAGGTTCTCTTGTTCAAATATTTGAATTCAACTTTACATTGATTATGACCTCACCTATTCAACTATTCTTTTACACCCACACAGTAGTCTTCTCTTTATATTGTACCACTAACTTTCTCTCGTGCATGCATACACACACACTACCAGTCGGCATTATCCATCGCACGCATGCAATCTTTTTCTTCAGGTCGGTCTCCCATGAAGGCACACACCAACACACACCCCCCTCTCCATCATATCGGGCATTCTTTATCTCTCACGCGTGCATGCGCAACGATCGATGTTCCTCTATGTATGTGTGCATATAGCTAGGTCTTTCATAGTTTTCCACACAAATCGATCAATCGATATATCCAGTGAGGTCTCACCCTCTTTCCCACGTCCACATCGATCAATCTATATCTCTCTATATAGGATTAACATATATAGCTAATACACCCACATTAATTATGTATCCAACGTCCCCTTCTCATCATCCATGCCTTCCTCTTCATCTCTCAGACACGTGCACAATGGCGAAGACAGGGGGCAGTAAGGGCCCTGCCCCCTCCCCCCGAAACATCACTATATATCAAGGCTAATATGAATGTGATCATTAGACAATTGCTGCTAAAAATGGTTTAAGTTCATGAATTGACCCTCCTCGTAAAGGATTAGCAATTCTTGGCCCCTAGCTCATTTATTTTTCATGGCTCCGCCACTGCACGCATCAGCGCACGTGTTCGCCCCCTCTCTAAATATCGATCTCCACTTGTGCATTCCTTCATAGTCTCCCTCCACTTGGCCCCTCGCACCATCTTCTAGCCCACCCACCAGATTTTGCCACATGTACAATCTAGCAGACTCCATGGTTGAACTTAAGCATAATGCACAAACCTCAAAACAACAGTGGTTCTCTTTTGTTCTAGATTCTTCCGTATCATAACTGCCCAAACTTTTTTTCTAGTTGAATTGCCATTATTTGTTTTTACTTTATGCTTTACAACACACAATTTCATGAATCATAAAATATATTAAGGGCTTCTTTGATTCAAAGGATTCTCAAAGGAATTTTGGAGGATTCTAATCATTAGGAATTTTTCCTATCTTGGTTGTTTGATTCGTAGGATTGTAAACCATAGGAATTTTTCCATATGATTCATTTGCACTAGATTTCATAGGAAACATCCCATCCACTCAAACCTCTTTGAAAGAATTCTGCGTTTTTTCTATGCACAATCAAACACTCGTACAATCCTGTAGGATTCAAGACGACATTCCACTATAATCCCATGTTTTTCCTATTCCCGCGTTCTTAGCTTTTTATAAAAACTAATTGATTTTGAATGAGATGAACTATAAGAATTAAACGAAGGTCTACATCAGGCATATATGACTCAAAGCTTACATGCTATAGTGTGGTATTTATTCATAATTTGGTTGCAAAATCTGATGCGTGCAATGCACGTGTACCTTACTAGTATTTCGAGTTTGTGCAAAACACGTAAACTAGAATACCAATGGCACGCTACATAGTGTCTCTCTTACAGTTCATGAAGCCACGTGGCACATGTGTAGGTGTTGTCGCGACCTCCTTGCGTGGATTGATCATAGTGACGTGCTCCTGGTTCCAGAAGAATGTACTCGTCCTCCCTGAGCCATACTGGCGGTACATGCACGAAGCGAAGATGTGCACGCACGCCATGCACACACTCATTCCTCGCACGCACACGTGGGTACACGGGCGGACGCAATTTTGTACCAAGATCCACCCCATGTGATAATTTGACGCGTGTAAAGTCGTTCACTTCATTTATGGTCGATTAATGCAGCGCATGCAAATTGAGTGGACGTGAGGGCGGAAGAAAGACATTATTACTCCACTGCGCGCATGCGAGTAGTTAAATCGTGGGTTGCTAGTAGTACTTCCATTTGTCTCCTTCGTATTTTGTGCCAATTTTTGACAGTAACATACTACTCAATATTTACGCATTTGAGCAGTGTAGTACTTGAAATTTATGTTCCGCTAAACTCATCGGGAGCCGTTTCGGGCCTCGAAACTAAAACCATCAATCAATCTTTACCTTGTTCCCATCACATTCGAAAGCCTGCTCACACCTACTAGTAGTACGTACCAAACCTGAATGTGTTCCCACTATGCAGGTATTAGTACTAGTGCTAGTACTTAGGTTATAAAAAGGGGAACTACCTAACCGAAAATCACTCTACCTTTCCTCCTCATAAGTGCTTCTTCTTCGTCCGTCGTTGCCATGGCCGGTGAGCGGAGCTCTAGGTCAAGAACTACTCGTAACAAGGGAGCGGCAACCAAGGCTGTGGAAAAAAATAGAGGGTTCGCCGCCATGCAGAGACCTCGAAAGATCTCTCACGGGCAGGCGATGGCTCCCAGGAGCGCCCTAGCCGCGGAGGCGAACATGCCGAGTCGGCGGAGCTGGAGTCGTTATCCCTCGACGGCATGCCCGATCAGCTCAATAAGCAGAAGGAGTTCATCCAAGGCTTCATGGAGTTGCTGAAGGAGAGCCTCGACGACATGCCCGCTGAGCTGAATTAGCAGGGGGAGTTGACCTCCGGCTTGGTGATGCTGCTGGAGAAGAGCATTGCCTCGGAGAAGAAGGTGACCGGCGAAATCCTGCGACTTCAGGAGGACAATGCGAAGCTCTGCCACGAGATCGACCTGTTGAAGGAGAAGAATTCCGGCTGGAAGAAGCTGCATGAGAACAGAAAGAAGAGTTGGCAAAGCTCCGCATCGAGCACCCGGCTGCTGTCAAGGTACATAATATGGCCGTGGAACAGATGATGAAGGCTCGCATCGAGAAATGCCGCATCATGGACACAATGATGAAGATGGCGGAGGAGACGCGCAAGGAGATGGAGGTCGTGCAGGCGATGAAGAAGCAGTTATGACTTCACGGCGAATTAGATCATTTTGGGTGATAATCTTCCTTCTTCTTTTGCTCCTGTGTTTCATCTTTTGCTTCGGGTGTTTCGCCGCATGTGTCACGTTCTCTGCGAGGCATGAATAGAACAATGTTTTTTTGAGGGAATGAATAGAACAATGCTAACAATGAGATGACTAGCAAATTAGATCATTTTTTATCGCCATATGGCACTGGGCTGCCGTGTTTTGTGCTCCTCCGTCGCAGTACTACTCCAATGGAAAACTTGAGTATACCGCACGGTTCTTTGCTCCTCCTTGATCAGGTCGTCGGCGCATTTATATGAGCAGTCAAATCACAAGGCCCCGCCTTCCAGCAATAATGAGCCGTCAAATCACAAAGGCCCTCGCCTCTTGTGAAACCGACCAAGCTAGACTGCCCCGCCCTCTAGCCTTTTAAAAAATGTATACTTTTGTACAGCAATAGTATCGATGGATTGCGCCATGGAGCAAAACTTGAAATTAAAAAAGGTGGTACATATAGAGAGCGCTCGTCGCCAAATTATGCATATAGTACTATTAAAAAGGCTAGTCACAATAATGGTGTCCAGCGCAACCCACCCCTCAAATAAAACTAAGAGGGTGCTTGGATACGTTTTAGTCCCATGACTAAAAGTAGTGGGACTAAAACATGCTAGCCTCACCCA
The DNA here is from genome assembly GCF_056163025.1 of Triticum urartu. Lineage (NCBI taxonomy): Eukaryota > Viridiplantae > Streptophyta > Magnoliopsida > Poales > Poaceae > Triticum > Triticum urartu. The sequence goes on from NC_141875.1 coordinate 91,243,266, forward strand.
TGCTTGGATCCAAATACTAAAAAGGCTAAAATCAAGTTAATGAGCATTTATTATCCTCCAAACCCTCCAATCCAGAACTCGCCTGTGTTAAAGGAGAGGAGTTAAATGAGTAGAGAGAGGACTAATCCACATTTTAGTAGGGGTACCCCTGACTAAAAAAATTTAGTCTCAAGACTAGTTTTAGCCCCTCTTTAGTCAGGGGTGCTTGGAACTTTAGCCTCTTAAAGAGACCATTTTTAGTCAGACTAAAATAAGTCCCTTGGATCCAAGCACCCTCTAAGCATCCTGGAATTCTTTGACAAAACTAAGCACCCTAAAATTCTTTGACAACTAAACTGCTGGCTATATGATGTTGGCCATATATATTGTACGTATATAATGTGAAGAAACGAGTGGTAGTACTATACCAACTAAAAGATGAAATGTAAGAAATACTAGTATGTACGTACTGAAGAGTTAAAGTAGCGAGAAGAAACATAACATAGTTCTGCTGGGGGCTCAACACAACACACCCCTCAAATTAAATTAAGCACACCTGAAATTAAACTTTGCAACTGTTCCGGTAGACACTGCATTAGAACCACCATGAGCAACGACACTGCCACCTTACTCGGAGTCGTCGTCCATGTCCTCGACTTCGTCCTTGTCCCTCTTCCTCTTGGCCGATACTTCTTTGCTTGAACCGCACACTTGGCTGTTGCTCTTCATCCAACCCTTGTAGATATTGAAGCAAAGGTAGCCATCCATTGCAGCGTACTAGATGTGGTCTATATCTAGTACATTCCGCTGCCATGCATGCCGATGAAACGTGTATGGAGGTTTCACCAGTTTACCGTACGAAGGATGAACCATGGCTCCTGCCAGGGTCAGCATTGAAGGCTGACGAGAGGGCACCAGCCGATTCTTCTGGAGGTCGAAGGGGTTGCCTACAACGAGGCCTATCCGACCCAGGATTTCTTTGTCGTTACCAAAGTCTACAGTAACGAATTTGACTAGGTTGCTCCCGAGGAAGTCCTTAAAATCCTGGCACTCAACATCGGCATGGCATATGTGGTAGACCAAGCATAAGTCATGCACGCAAACCTGGATCACGGCGGGCTTCTTCCTCTCTTCGTCCTTTAGATCCTTCTCTCGTCCCAGGACTGTGGTGTACTCAACATCTAGCCCAGCGATCCACTCATCATCTGAGTTTTCGAACATGTGTCTGAAGCGAGAAAGGCATCCTTTCACCGTCGCAGAAGAACGGGTGTAGATGACGTCGAACTCATCGCCGGTGATGGTTCTAACCTTGTACTCACCACCGATCATGGAGATTTGGGACGCCATGGATTTGGGAGGAGGGTTCGGATTAGTGGAACTGCCGTAATGTGAATGGACGGGACGACTAGGAGCGAACCGCCGTAGTATTGAAGGACGTGTGGGGACGAGTAGGAGCGAACTGCCAGCGTGTGAACATTAGGGTAGTGGCTTTCCATTCTCCCATGATAGGGGCTTCCGAGAGCCCTTGGATCTGAGACCGAACGGTTGCATGGCGTGATTCTAGACCTATGGGTGAATATCCTATCCTGGAGGGTTATTCTGCAAATTTTCAGCAACTTAGCATGCGACCGTTTGATCTCAGATCCAAGGGCTGCCAGCAGCCCGTATCATGGTCGCGCCTACCACGACCGTCGCGTCGCTCGCGCGGTCGCGCCCTTGGAGATTTAACACGGTGCGTTAGGCTATCTGATGTTGGCATGTCATACATAGTCATCACTTAGTCACTCATACTACAACAAGGTTGGCTATAAGTGTATTTTTTGTTACTCCTCTCTATTTCTTTCTTCGTACTCAAGGAAGAAACGGTGCTAGTAAGCGCGTGTATTTATTGCATTTGCCAAGGAGTGACCTCTTCCAATGAAATGGTGTTGCTAAGTTTGCTTCATTTAATTAGCTATAGACTCAAAATTGTCTTTTCACCTAGGTACACGCGCTTAGCACCATTTCTTCATTGGGTCACCAAACTAGTCTCTCTCTTCTTGATTAACTTGCCACATCAGACGTTATGCCTATGTGGCAATCTTAAGCACCTGTAGGAGCAAGTAAAAGTAAGTACAATAGTGCGCTTTACATGGCATTTTTGCATATGTGGAGGAAAGAGAGGCAAGGAAAAAGTGGAGAAGTGGGCACTCATGCAAGAGCCAGCCTCTACTACATGGTGGAGCATTGGGAGAGGCACCTGTATGGAGGTGGTCAGGAATCTGGGAGACTCACGCCGGTCGTAGCGCCGCAGTTAAAATGATAATGTCAAGTCAAATCACGGGGCCCCACCTGTCCAGCAGTAACTCGCTGTCAAATCACACAGCCCTACGTTTGCAGCAGCCTACTCCCTCATCTTCTCGCGTCTCTGTCAAACCGACTAGGCGGAACTGCCCCGCCGCCTACCGCGCAGGAAAAGCCCCGCCCTCGACTTTTAAATAGTATACAGTATACTAATTTTGTATCCATGGATTGCGCCCGCGCCATGGAGCAAAGCGTCTAGAAAACGGAGGAGACACGGTGGTCTTGCAATAGAGAAGAGGGGGAGGCGATACAGTGGTTTTGGAATGGAGATGATGGAGAGGAGATGAGGTGGTTTTGCAATGGAGAAGAGGGAGAGGAGCGTGCAGCAGCGATTTAGGATTGCACGAGAGGGCCGGCACGCTCAGACTGGATCAAAATAAAAATCAATTTACCCTTCAATTAAGAAAGCGACCCCACATTAACTAGTCTCCCTTTTATTCTGGGTCATATTTTACCATGATTTTAGCACATAAAATATATGTTATACGTTGTATACAAGTCCACTATCAAAATTACAATTTGCAACTATACAAGGCCACTAACATTAATCGAGGCAAAATTGATGGCGTTTGCCTCGTACTACCACCCGAGGACATTAATATCCCTTGTCTGAATGCGGGAGTGAGAAGGTTAGCTTGCATTCCCAACATTAATCAACCAATGAGGAGTAAGAGGGTTGGCTTGTTGTGCTTGGGAGATAAAAACCACATTAATTAACACGACAATCAAGGTGACAAGCTAGCTAGCAACATTGACTTAAACATAGCATTGATTTTTACCTTGGTACCTGTAATATGAGTTTATGGCCTTGTATAAAAAAATGGAGGGAGTATAATTTGAAAGTACATTCAGATACGAACCAAACGGTACAATTTTTGGTGACATGCATTCACATTTTGCTTGTCAAATATAGTACGTGGTCAAACTTTGACCCAAAATACGCGAAACAACAAAAAAATACTTCCAAGACCAGCGCCGCTCTTCCGCTCTTCTCCTCTTAAACCATCGTCGCTCCTCTCCTGTTCCAATCTAAATGCAGCGCCGCTCCTCTCCTCTTCCATTTCAAAACCACCGCCCCTCCTCTCCTGTTCCAGTCCAAAACCAGCGTAGCTCCTCTCCCGTTCTAATCCAAAACCAGCGCTGCTCGTCTCCTCTTCCATTCAAAAACCACCGCCGGCGAGTGAAGGTGCTGTGGAGAAGTAGATCGATTGAGGAGTACAACCAATACGTGAGGATCGCAGACGGCAACCCTATGAAGCTAGCTAGGATGTTGGAGATATAGTCTTGGTTTGACAACAAGGACAAACTAGCGGCGACGGCGACATCCATGGCCAAATATCTGCAACAGAGCAAAAAGGCGGCGATACTCCCGGAGGGAGTCGCGCCGGAGTACATAGAGCTGCTCCTCTGGGCCATGGACCAAATAGATTCACTGAATCCGATCGTGAGCGAGCGGTGGTGGGAGTATCGATCCCAGATGGAGCATCCACCAGAGATCGAAGGATCGAGCATCTACAGGGTGCCGTTTGTGAAGGTGTCCTGCCAGAGCGAGCCGGTGGAGTCTTCGTCGACCGAACCCAACTGTAAGAGGAGAAAAGCAGTTGGCCCGACGACGCTTCCCCGCCATCGTCTCCCTCGCCGTTCACATCGTCTCACGGGGCGGCCGTCTGCCGCCGAGGAATAGGAGGGGGCTGCCCCCCCAGCCCAATAGTCGGGCAGGTTGTGAATTGTCAGGAGGAGCTTAGGGTTGTCAGTATTTGCAGGTTGTGAATTGTGTTTTGTGTTGTGTATTGTGAGAGTACTTTCAGATATGAATGTCTTTTGAATTTCAGATTTGCAGTATTGAGCATATGAAGTATTTTATGAATTCTAGAGATATATTTTTAGCACTTAAAAATGTAGTTTCATAGGAGTATAAAAGTGCAGACAATGTGATTCTCAGAGAAGAAACTGCAAGTTTCAGTTTCAGATCTGCAAGTTCAGTTTCAGATAAGAAACTGCAACTTTCAGAGGCAGAGCATTTATATTAACACGGCCTTTTCAAACATGGTTAACATCATGTTGGAAGTTTTATTCATGGTCGAAAATGGAACTACTAGCCAGTTAACATCATGCTGATCAACATTCATGCATAGCACATCTTCATATGATGCACAGTCAAAATGCCCACACAATGTCGAGTGTGCGAAACATAGAGAAAATGAGGGACGAAGTTTTGGCAAGTGTTGGACGTGGTTTTGGGCTGCCCCGTCTAGGCTTTCATTTTTAACATGCGCAGCCCATGACCTCGGATGGGAGGTCCATAGGCCTATTTGTATTTTTCTTAGGGCCGTCATGTATCGACCAGCCTTTGGACCTCCCATCCGAGGTTTTATTTTTGGCAGCCCAATTTATGTATTTTTTTTGAAGAAAACGCAGAGGTATGTTCTATTTTTCTATATAAGAATTGGAACGCTAGGTCCAACTTATGTTTCCCTTCTAACTATATTATATATATTTAAATTATTTTATATGTTGACTGTTTAGTTCACATACTCCCTCCTTTTCGGTTTATAGGGATTATCTCAAAATTTTAGTTTTTCAATTTTATAACGCTCAATTTGGTTGTTTTCCATCACATGTTCAGATTCCAAGGTGCATTAAATCATTGCATGCAAGTATTAAGAGAAAATTGACCAATGCATGTACTTTATGCATGCATGCATTGCAATTTATGCATTGATAAGCATATTTTTTTGAGGAAAATAAGTGCATTAATTAGGTGCTTTTGCAAACTACAAAAAGTATTCCACCATTCATCATCTACCTTGGTTGGTGACATTTTTGAATTGAGCCCTATAAACCGAAAAGGAGGGAGTAATTGGCAAATAGATCTCGCCGCCACCCCCCGCCTCTTGACTCGGGCGCGCCTGCCCCCCTCAGCAAGTCCGCTCGCGCGCCCCATGGAGTCGCCGGCCATATCCACTGGGGAATGGCTGGAAGACAGGCAGATGTACAAGATGCATCTCCCACATGTCTACAAAGCCTTCCCGCGGATGCTCTAGCCGCTCGACTCCGTCGCACCAGCGGTGCCGCGGGAGACTCGAGGGAGGAGATGGAGGGAGCGGGCAATGCGGATCCACGATGACGCTCTCTCCTGGACCCAATGCACGCATGAATGGAGGGAAGAAGAGGAGGAAGCTGCGAGGGAGGAAGCCGAGGAGGGACCGAATCTGTTCTCTCAATCGCGCAGGTATGCTCGGATGTGCAAGGATCATGTGGATTGAGAGCTACTGAATCTAGCCCTGCGGATCTACTTCGAAGGAGATTTCTCGGAGAAGCACAGGATGCCCCACCCCAGTGAGCCACTGATTGCGTTCGTTCGATGGGCGAAAGGAGAAGTGAATTCAGGAGATCCACGCCGTGCTGCGAGATGAGAATGCTTGACTAGACTCCTGCCCACCAACACGCCACCGGAGCCGGAGCAGGTGGATCCCCTACCTTACCTCTCCCCAAACCTGTAGAAGATTGAAATTAGGCTTGCAATCTGCTTCACTTGAGCTGTCTGGTGGTTATTTCTGCTTCCTGAGAGACAACATCTGGCTGGAGGATGAGCAGGAACCAGGAACTCCGATGAATTTCCCCTATCACAATGGGCGGGGGCACCGGTTGGGCAGTGGTATGGCCCACCTCCGCCCCAAATGGGGGCAAAATCTGGGTAGGCTCCTGTAATTGCCCAAGATCAATCTACTGGTGGTTCTAACTCTCAGATTAGTGGGAAATCTCAAGGCAAGAATCAACAAAAGAAGAGATAGGACATCCAGAAAACTGCTCCTGCCCATGCTTCGGGCCTTATGGCATATTTTGAGGTGATCTGCTACAACTGTGGGGAACCAGCGCATCATTTGGATAAATGTGTCAAGCCCAAGAGTTGTTTTATCTACAAAATGGTTACCATCAAGTTGAGAATTACCCTGTCAGAAGGAAAACCCACAGTTCTGCTAGATATGTTGGAAGTGATAGAAATACTGCTTACTTCCATGCAGTAGCTAACCAGAGGAGGAGGAAAACCCTCATTCACTCCCTTGATGGCCCTAATGGCCCTGTTACTGAGGTAGATGAGATGCTGAAAGTGGCTAGTGACTTCTACAAAGACCTGTTTAAGAAACAAAACCCTTCTGGGTTCTCTCTACAAAATAATTTTTTCTCTCCTTCTGAAAAGTCTCTCTTGCTGAAAATGAGCTGCTAGAAGCCCCTTTTTCAGAGACAGAGGTGAAGGAAGCCATTTTTAGCTCTTATCCTGATGGGGCTCCTGGTCCTGATGTGATTCCCTTCTTGTTTTACCAGCATTTTTGGGACTTGGTGAAAAATGGTCTCTTAGATCTTTTACAAGCCTTTCATAGAGGAGAGTTGGATCCAGCAACTTACTCATGGGGGGTCTGTTGGGGTCAAGTTAAATAACTATGAAAGTGATTTTTTTCCTTGCTGGTAAAGGCCTTAGGCAAGGTGACCCCATCTCCCCGCTTTTGTTTAATTTAGTAGTGGACGTTCTTACTAAAATGCTGAGCAAAGCTACTGATCATAGTCTGATTGCAGGGCTCTGTCCTGAGGTCTGCCCTGGTGGCATCATCTGCCTTCAATATGCAGATGATACCATCCTTTTCTTAGACAATGACTCCACACATGCTAGCAATATGAAAACTGTTCTAATCTGGTTTGGACAAGTCTCAGGCATGAGAATCAACTACTCTAAAAGTGAACTCATCCCTATCAACATGGATGATCAGGAGTTAGCTGACTTCCTCTCTATTCTAGTCTGTAATAAAGGTAACTTCCCCATTAAGTACCTAGGTATCCCTCTCCACTATGATAAACTGAGGGGAGAGGATATCCAACCCCTTCCGGATAAAATCATTAAAAGGATTGCTGGGTGGAGGGGAAAACTTCTCTCTTACAGAGGTAGATTGATCCTCATACAAGCTTGTTTGGCTAGCATTCCAGTGTATCTCCTCTCCTTCTTCAAGTTCCCTAAATGGGCAGTGAACCTCATCAATTCTCAGATGTCTCATTGCTTGTGGAATGATTTTGAGGGAAATAGGAAGCTACACCTTGCTAATTGGGCCCTAGTCTCTATGAAAAAAGATTTTGGAGGCCTAGGCATACCTAACCTCCAAGAAATTAACATCTGTCTTCTAGGGTCTTGGATTAAAAGATTCTATGAGGAAGACCTGAAACCCTGGAAGCTTCTTACTGCCCATAAATACCTAGGAAATAAACCTAATATTTTTGTCCCTTCCTCCAACCCTAAGACCTCTAGATTCTGGAAAGGACTAAAATCTATTATGCATGCTGTGAAATTTGGCTACAGATGGAACATAGGGGATGGGAGCAGAACTAGGTTCTGGGAAGATAGTTGGTTTGGCACATCCTCCCTAGCAGTCCAATTTTGGCCTATTTACTTTGTCCGCAATGAGGTTAACAAAATTGTCAATGAAGTTTGGGACGGTCAATGCCTAAAACTCTCTTTAACAAAAGCATTACCTTTACTGCCAAGCCGGATGCCCTGATTTGGCAGCTGGACAATAAGGGGAAGTATTCCTCCAGCTCCCTCTATCGTGTTATCAACTTTAGAGGGGTTCAACCCGTGTTTATCCCTGCTGTCTGGAAATTGAGAGTTCCCCCTAAAATTCATGTATTTCTCTGGCTCCTCTCCAAAAACAAATTGATGACTAGGGATAACCTTAGGAAGAGACACATCATCAAACCCCTTGATTGTGTATACTGCTTGGAACAAGAGTCTTGTTCTCACCTATTTTTTGAATGTATAGTTGCTAAACATCTCTTGGCCCACATTGAGGAATATTTCTCTAGTCAGATTGGCTCATCCTGCGAATTTGTCGCCAGATTCTGGATTGCTACCAAAAAGTGCTCAGTTTTAAACACTGTTAGCTCAGCTGTCCTTTGGTGCCTCTGGAAATATAGAAATGCTATGATTTTCAGTAACACCTCCTGGATTTCCATTCCGCAGGTCTTGAGGTTGATCAGGAACATGGTGTGGAACTGGGCGATTCTCTCCTTTGGATCGGACAAGGACAAGTTGATGAGCTTCGTGGAAATCCTAACAAGATCCCTCTAGAAACCGTTGGCGATCACTTGTGGCTGAACAAGGCTCGACCTACTCTGGGGCTGGACCCGTGGGCTCGTCTCAAGATCTCTGATGAATATGATGGGCACCTGGCGCCGAAAAAGAGGGACATCCACCATACTACGCCTTCCAGCCCGGTCTCTCCGCTTGCTTACTGGTCGCCGCAGGCTGACACGGCCCCTCGGCTGAAGACCATGAAGGCTTCGCTGGACCCTCCTTGTGTCATTTGAGTGCTCTATCCGCTCTGCCTTTGGCATTGCTCGGGTGATTTGTGTTATACAGAGAACTTGTTCGTCCACCCCCCTAGTTTGTAGCTTTGCGACCTTTGCTTTCGAACTGCTCTTTGAGCTGCTCTATCAGAATATGTTGTGGTTTCGTTCTCAGCAATGGAACCGGGGAGATGCTCCCTGTTTTTCTAAAAAAAATTATTTCATATGTTATTTTATATTATTTTTATTGTCATCATATATTTAACAGATACTTACATATGTAAGAAAACAATATCCCACATCTTATTAACTTATAAAAATAATTTCTTAACAAATAAAATCCTGGATTGTTTTGGCACGAAAATCCTAGTGATTGTGTACAAAAGCTTGCTAAGATTTAAGGACGAATGTAATAATATCACTTATTATTTAAATATATTTATAACAAAATGCTCAGCCCCTTTTTATTTTTTTATAACATTGCTGGCCCAACGCAACATTATAATTAGAATCAGCTCAGCAAAATCGTGTATTTCGAGAAAGTGCAAATGGCATGTAATTTTTTAGGAAATAAAATAAACGGGCCGCATGGACGCTACATTATTTGTTCACCCAGCCCAGCTAATGGATGTAATTCAAAAAAGAAGATCAAATTGACTGTAAATTCTACCATGCAAAAAAGACTGTAGATTCTGAAAAATGGGTTGAATACGTGCCACATTTTTGGAGGCTGAAATGTGGGCCACTAGGTCGAAGCCAATGCATGTCTTTGTAAATTTAGTCAACAAATGATTCTGACATGTTAGCCATTGGATTTACATCCAACGACAGGCATCCATCTTCAATCTCTCGTCTTCTTCCTCCAGCGCCGCCGGGACCACCTCCCGCCTCCTGCTGCTAGCAGCTCTGCTTAGCATGCTTCGCTATGAAGCGCTACTCCACCGTTGGCCAGGCCATCCCTCCACCCCTCCACACCTCCTATTCTTCTCCACCGACTGCCGAACCACACCGCACTAGAACCAGTTAACCCTCGTACACCTCTCCATATGCGACTCTACTCCCGCGTCTTCCCATCTCCAGCTCGTTGCTGTCCGGGGCCTCGCCGTCGTCCACCACCTTGGATGCGCTCGGCGCGGCGTGGTCAACGTGGTCAACGAACGACACCATCAGAAGTAGACTCTGCGTGGAGAGGCTGACAGCTGGGTCCACGGCCGCACACAAGGAAATGCCTCCTTATTACGTGCAAAATTATGATTCCTCCACCTGACATCTGGGACCCACCAGAAGGGCCTCTGTATTTCGCAAAATAAAGTGCCCCCCGCTGACATGTCGGACCCACCAGCTATCTTCGCACGCAAAGAAGTTCCTCCTTATTACGCACAAAAAAAATGAATATTCCCCCTGCCAGCTGGAACCGAGCATAGTGGGAGGCTGACTTGTGGGCCTACCAAGTTGACGGGGACGGATGGCTTTCTCAACCTAGTCAATATGAATGATTCTAGGTCCTGTTACCGTACGATGTTCATCGAACGGCCGTAGTGCTTCTTCAACCTATGGTCTTCTTAATCCAGCCGCCCAAACCAGCGCCGGTCGTGCCGCGTGCTCCTGCCTCCCATGGCCGGCTGTCATGCCGCGGAGGCCTCACCGCCCCCTACTACTCCCAGCGCTGGCCAGGCCATCCCTCTACTCACCCACACCCCCTGTTAATCTGTGGCGACATCAGCCTCACACCGTAGCCGAGCCACTGAACCCTCGTACTCCTCTTCGTGTGGGCATCCACTGCCGTGTCTTCCCCGGCTCCGAGTCGTCCCCTTCCTAGTCCTCACCGTCGTCCACCGCCCTGGTGCTTTCGACGCGGCATGGTCAACATGGTCAACGACCGTCTTCCATCGGAAGAGTACTGTACGTGCAGAGGCTGACAGCTGGGTCCACGAGAGCCGCAAGGAAGTGCCTCCTTATTACGCGTAAAATAATTATTCCTCCACCTGACAGCAGGGACCCACCGGACGGGCCACCAGTATTTTGCAAAAAAAATCGTTTCCCCCTGACTGCTGGGACCCACCGGACGGGCCACCGTATTTCGCGAAAAAAACGTTCCCCCCGCTGTCAGCTCGGACCCACCGGAAGTGCCTCCTTATTAAGCACCAAAAAATGAATACTCCCCCGGCTAGTTGGGACCCACCTTGATGGGAGGCTGACTTGTGGGCCTACTAAGTTGACGGGGACGAAGGGCTTTGTCAACTTAGTCAATATGAACGATTCTAGCTCCAGTGACCGTACGATGTCCATCCAACGGCCATAGTGCTTCTTGAACCTCTGGTCTTCTTGCTCTAGCCGCCCAAAGCAGCGCTGGTCATGCCGCATGCTCCTGCCTCCCCTGGCCGGCTGTGCTGCCGCAGAGGCCTCACCGCCCCTACTATTCCCACCGCTGGCTAGGCCCTGCGGCGATGGCAGCCTCACACTGCAGCCGAACCAGTGAACCCTCGTAGTCCTCTCTGCGTGGGCTTCCACTGCCGCGTCGTCCCCTTCCTAGGCCTCGCCGTCGTCCACCGCCGTGGTGCTCTCTGTGCGGCGTGGTCAACGTGGTCAAGGAACGACTTCCATCGGAAGAGTATTGTACGTGGAGAGGCTGACAGCTGGGTCCACGGCCACAGCACAGTTTTTTTTTGTGATTTGCCATGTATGTCGCTTTGTCAGGCCTGTTGGGCTGCAAATCTTTCAAGACGAGGAGAGCTTTCATTCGGCTGGCCGAGAAAATGGCCCATCAGTAATGAGAAATGGGTTGTACATTTTTAAAACACATCAAACCGGCAATTAGTTTCAAATATCTTTTTTCAGTTCAAGATTTTAAATTACATTAATTTTTATGCATGGAGAATTTGTTGGATTTTATATTGATATACATTTATTTTTAAAATCAGTTTGAATGTGAGTCGAAATTTCGGGATTAAAAACAGTTCGGACCGCATCGAAATATGCAAAATTTCGTATAATTTTTTAACCGTTGCCACAATATGGGTTGCAATGCTAACAAAAAGAATATGGCCTCCAAAAAAACTTTAGAATTTGCAAATGGGCTGTATATTATTAGAAATAATGGCAGATGGGCTGTATGCTGTTTTTCACAGATTTGAGGCTTTCCTAAAAAAATGTTGACGCAGAAGCATTGACTATTGGATGTCCATCCAACGGCCGTCGTGCTTCTTCAATCTCTGCTCTTCCTGCTCCAGCCGCTCAAAGAAGCGCCGGCGGGACTGCCTGCTCCCTCCTCCTCGCGGCCGGCTGTGCTACCGCGCAGGCCTCACCGCCCGACCGTACTCCCATCGCTGGCCTAGCCATCCCTCTACTCACCCACACCTGCTGTTATTCTCTGGCGACGACAGACGAACCAGTAAACCCTTGTACAGTAGTACTCCCCTCCGCGTGGGAAACAACTGCTGAGTCTTCCCTGCCTCCGTGTCGTCCCCTTCCTAGGCCTCGCCGTCATCCACTGCCCTGGTGCTCTCAGTGCGGCATGGTCAACATGGTCAAGGAACGACTTCCATCGGACGTGGACTGTACATGGAGAGGCTGACAGCTGGGTCCACGGCGGCAGCAAGGAAGTGCCTCCTTATTACGCAGAAAATAATGATTCCTCCACCTGACAAGGGACCCACCGGACGGGCCACCATATTTCGTGAAAAAAATGTTTCCCCCCTGACTGCTAGGACCCACCAGCTACACCTTCGCACGCAAGGAAGTGCGTCCGGGCAAAAAAATGATTCGTCCCCCTGACTGCTGGGACCCACCAGCTACATCTTCGCACACAAGGAAGTGCATCCGGGCAAAAAAAACCAAAACGATTCGCCCCCCTGACTGTTGGGACCAACCAGCCCCTCGACTGCTGGGACCCACCAGCTACATCTTCGCACGCAAGGAAGTGCGTCCGGGCAAAAAAAAAACGATTCTCCCCCTGACTGCTGGGACCCACCAGCTATATCTTCGCAGGCAAGGAAGTGAATGACAATCGGGACCCACCTGGTCGAAAAGTACGTGGCGTTGTCATTCTGTTCGCTAACGTGTACGTACATATATACTGGTGGATGTAGAGGCGCGCACGTGTCGTAGTAGAGGCGGCCAGGGTGCAAGAAAGAAAATACGGCCACGCATGTGTACATACGGGCGGGGTCTCGAACGCCTACTCGCGCATACGTACGGTGAGGGCTCGTGTACATGGCTGGGTCGAAACGGAGAAACAGCGTCGTCGTCGTGTTCATGGGGAGGCGACGGAATGCGTCATGTTCATCGGGAGGCAACACGGCTGGGTCGGAATGGAATGCATGGTCGTGTTCATCGGGAGGGCTTGGACGGAAGAGGCAATGGAAACGAGGCCTGGCATACCGCACAACGGAGGAAACGGACCTCCTACGGTCGAAACGGGGGTCCTGTTGATCAGGAGGGGTGTGGCGTACCGCAAAACGGAGGAAACAGACCTCCTACGGTCAAAACGGGGGTCCTGTTGATCGGGTGGGGTGTGGCGTACCGCAAAACGGAGGAAACGGACCTCATACGGTTGAAACGGGGGTCCTGTTGATCGGGAGGGGTGTGGCGTACCTCAAAACGGAGGAAACGGACCTCCTATGGTCGAAACGGGGGTCCTGTTGATCGGGAGGGGTGTGGCGTACCGCAAAACGGAGGAAACGGACTTGTGTTGGAGCACTACGGTCGAAACGGGGGTCCTATTCATCGGGAGGGGTGTGGCGTACCGCAAAACGGCACTCCATGGGATACTGTTCATCTCCACCGTTGACCCCCTCCAGCCTCCACAAGCTACTGTTCATCCACCGTCGACCTCCTCCAGCCTCCACGGGCTCCTGTTCATCCAGCCTCCACCGCGCGCTACTCCACCGGCTACTGTTCAACCACCCCTCCACTGTCTACTGTTCATCCAGGCCTCCACACCACGGGGTCCTGTTCAACCACCCCTCCACGGGCACCCCTCCACCATCTACTATTCATCCTGCCCTCCACACCACGGGGTCATATTCATCCACCCCTCCATGGGCACCCCTCCACCATCTACTGTTCATCCAGCCCTCCACCACACCACGGGGTCCTGTTCATCCGGAGGCAACGCCACTGCTCACTATTCATCCAAACCCCCTCGCAACGCTCACTGTTCATCCCATCGATCGGCTTCAGTTAGCAGCAGTAGCCAAGGAATCGCTCGATCGGGTTCAGTTAACCGCCATCGATCGATCGCTCGGATTTAGTAACGCGTAGCCTGCAGTGCAACCGCTCGGGTTCAGTTAGAGCCCAACGCCTCGCTCGGGTTCAGTTAGAGCCAACGCCTCGCACACACGCGCGTACGTGTACGAGAGAAACGCGCATCGCTCGGCCCCCGACCTCCCACCGTAACCGGGAACTCCCCGAAATTTTCCTCCCCCTCGCTTCTACCACGGTTTTTTCCGTCTTGGACGGCCCAAAGAATGTCATGCAGCTGCGTCTCCGGCCCACGCAGGATGAAAAGCTCATTTTCTGTCATGATTTTTTGTCATAGAAGTAGGAGCCCACCACATCTATGATGATACCGGGTTTTGTCACAATTATCGTCATAGAAGTGTCATATGTATAACAGAAATTGTTTTCGTTCGGCCCAAAATGTCATGGATGTGTCTTTTTTTTGTAGTGTACACTTGTGCTGAGGTCAAGATATTCCATTCCAAACACATAAATCTTGATCTCTAGCCCTTCCCAAGTTGCTTTCCACTCAAATCATCTTTCTACCAAATCCAATCCCATGAGAGTGAGAGAGTTGAGTGTTGGGGATACTATTATTTGAAGCACAAGAGCAAGGAGTTCATCATCAACACACCGTCTATTACCTTTTGGAGAGTGGTGTCTCCTAGATTGGTTAGGTGTCACTTGGGAGCCTACGTCAATATTGTGGAGTTGAACCAAGCAGTTTGTACGGGCAAGGAGATCACCTACTTCGTGAAGATCTACCCTAGTGAGGAAAGTCCTTCGTGGGCGATGGCCATGGTGGGATAGACAAGGTTGCTTCTTCGTGGACCCTTCGTGGGTGGAGCCGTCCGTGGACTCGCACAACCATTACCCTTCATGGGTTGAAGTCTCCATCAACGTGGATGTACGATAGCACCACCTATCGGAACCACGCCAAAAATCTCCGTGTCTCCAATTGCGTTTGCAAACTCCAATCCCATCCCTTTACATTCTTGCAAAGTTGCATGCTTTACTTTGCGCTTCCCATATACTCTTGTCATGCTTGCTTGATATGTATTGTGAATGTTTAAACATGTTCTAATACTCCACCTCAACTTAAAGAAATAAAAAACCGCTACTTTTCTTTGTTAAGTGTCTATTTACCCCCCTCTAGACACCTCTTCTCGATCCCATTCAATTGGTATCAGAGCATTGGTCTCCATTGCTTTGGTTTAATCACCATTGGAGGAAGATGGATGAGTCTACATTGGGGAGTCTTAGACATGGAGTGCCTATTCTTGATGGAGAGTACTTTCACGAGTGGAAAATTGAGATGCTTGAGATTTTCAATGAATATCATTTGAACAAGTACAATACTAGCCCTTGTGCACCTCATGTTGATCCTTTGCATCCTACCCTTGATGAGTCTATTGACATGATCCGCAATCTTAGGACTGTCAATTTAATCACTAGAGGTTTGCCTAGAAACTTGCTTGCTAGCTTGCCTGCTCTTGATTGTGCCTACACCATATGGAGATTTCTTGAGGAACAATTTCCAAACTATTCCTTGAAAAACTTAGATGAGATTCTTCATAAGTCCATTGCCTTGAGTAAGATGAATTCCAAAGATCCCAAATTTGGTGATTGTTTATTTGAGCTTACTAATCTTACGAGTGCCAAAGGAGATGTTGGAATCATTAGCAATGTCATTTCCGAAGTCATTAGAATTAATAGAGATGAACATTGTTACATTCATACTTCTAATGAATCACTCTCTCTAGGAATTGATCCACCACATGATGATGTTGAACATGGGTACTATGATGAGGATGATGATAGTGACTATGATCTTGATGATGCAATGAGACACTTTGGTCTTATGGCCAATCTTCGCCACTACATGGTTGGAGGAAAGGAATGGGTTCTTGATAGTGGGTGTACCGATCATATGACCAGAGACAAAGATATGTTTCGTGATCTTGCTGAAAACGACAGCCCTCGAAAGTATGTCACCTTTGGTGATTACGCAAAGGGTAAGGTGGTTGTCCTTGGTAAGGTGGCCATCTCACATGATAGCTCTATACAAAATGTTATGCTTGTTGAATCTCTTGGTTAAAATTTACTTTCCGTATCTAGACTTGCTGACTTTGGTTTTAATGTCCTATTCACTGAAGTAGATTGCCAAGTGTTTCATAGAGATAATCATAAAATGGTCTTTACCGATACACGTAGAGGTGATCTATATATTGTTGATTTCACTAGAAAGGCTCAACCTAGAACTTCCCTAATTGCTAAATCCTCGAAAGGTTGGTTGTGGCATGGAAGGTTAGGTCATGTGGGCATGCGAAATTTTGATAAGCTTATTAAAGGTGATCATATCCTTGGATTAAAAGATGTTATATTTGACAAGGATAGACTTTGTATTGCTTGTCAAGCAGGAAAACAAGTTGGAGGAAGTCACCCCGTGAAGAACATTATGACCACGAGAAGACCGCTCGAGCTACTTCATATGGATCTCTTTGGTCCCAATGCCTACAAGAGTCTCGGTGGTAACTCATTTGGTCTAGTTATAGTTGATGATTTTCACGATTTACGTGGGTGTTCTTTCTTGATGATAAATCCCAGGTCCAAAAGATCTTCAAGAACTTCGCTAGGAAGGCCCAAAATCAATTTGAAGTGAAGATCAAGAAGGTTCGCAGCGACAATGGAACGGAGTTCAAGAATGCAAATGCGGATACCTTTCTTGACGAAGAAGGGATTTCACATGAGTTCTCGGCTACGTACACACCTCAACAAAATGGAGTTGTTGAGAGGAAGAACCGAACCCTTATTGAGATAGCGAGAACGATGCTTGATGAGTACAAGACTCCAAAACACTTTTGGGCGAAAGCGGTTGCAGCCTGTCATGCAACAAATCACTTGTATCTTCACAAGCTGCTCGGTAAGACGGCATACGTGCTTCTCACCGGTAACAAACCCCAAGTTGGATACTTTCGAGTATTTGGCTCAAAGTGCTACATTCTTGATAAGAATCGTCGTTCTAAATTTGCTCCTAAATCTCATGAAGGTTTCCTACTTGGTTATGGGTCAAACTCTCACACTTACCGTGTATCCAACAATTTCACCCGAAAGGTTGAAGAGAAAGTAGATGTGAAGTTTGATGAATCTAACGGCTCGAAAGTAGAGCAATTTCCAATTGATGTAGGGGATTAGGATCCTTCGGAAGCAATCCAAGACTTGTCTATTGGCAAGATTCATCCAACGAAGGTGAAGGAGAGTACCTCATCCATCCAAGTGGAAGCTTCTACCTCACGACAAGGTGAACCAAGAGTTGATACGTAAGCATCCACAAGTGGGACGCACCAAAATGAAGAAAACAAGGAAGTACACCAAGATGAACCTAATCAACCTTCTTCTCCACCAAGACAAGAGAACAACAACGCCAATAATGAAGAAGGCCAAGAAGAAGGACAAGATGATGAAGAGGATGTTCCACCCCGACCCAAGCAAAAGCTTTCAAGAGTTTGAGCAAGAGTCTCAAGAGACCATCACGTCGAACAAATCTTCAATGATATTCAAACCGGGAGAATCACTCGCTCTAAAACTCGTTTGGCTAACTTTTGTGAACATTATTCATTCATCTCTAGCATTGAACCTATGAAGGTTGAAGAAGCATTGGAAGATCTGGATTGGATAAACGCCATGCATGAAGAGCTACACAACTTCGAGAGAAATCCAGTGTGGACATTGGTCGAGAAGACAACAACCACAACATCATTGGTACCAAATGGGTGTTTCGCAACAAGCAAGACGAAGATAGTCAAGTCATTCACAACAAAGCACGTCTCGTCGCCCAAGGCTACACTCAAGTCGAAGGTATGGACTACGTGAGACATATGCCCCCGTTGCTAGACTTGAGTCCATCCGCATCTTACTTGCCTATGCTAATCACCATGATATCACCTTGTACCAAATGGACATTAAAAGTGCTTTTCTAAATGGTGAAATTGAGGAGGAAGTTTATGTTAAACAACCTCCCGGCTTTGTCAATCCTAAGAAACCCGATCATGTATATAAACTTCACAAAGCTCTTTATGGTCTTAAACAAGCTCCTAGAACGTGGTATAAATGCTTGACCAAGTTCCTTATTGAAAAAGGCTTTGAGATTGGAAAAATAGATTCTACTCTTTTTACTAAAAGGGTTAAAGGTGAATTATTTGTGTGACAAATTTATGTTGATGATATAATATTTGGTTCGACTAACCCTCATTTTAGTGAAAAGTTTGGGAAGGTAATGTCGGAGAAGTTTGAGATGTCTATGATGAGTGAACTCAAGTTCTTTCTTGGTTTGCAAATCAAGCAAAACTAAGGAAGGCACCTTCGTTTCTCAAACAAAGTACACCAAGGAATTATTCAAGAGGTTCAATATGCAAGAATGCAAAGGTATGAAAACTCCCATGCCTACCAGTGGACATCTTGACTTGACCAAGGATGGCAAACCGGTTGACCAAAAGGTTTATCGCTCTATGATTGGTTCATTATTATATCTATGTTCCTCCCATCCCGATATTATGCTAAGTGTGTGCATGTGCGCACGATATCAAGCGGCCCCCAAAGAATGTCATCTTAAGGCTATGAAAAGGATAATGAGATACTTAATACATACACCAAATTTTGGCATTTGTTATCCTAAGAGGTCCTCTTTTGATCTTGTTGGCTATTCCAATTCAGACAATGCCAGAGACAAGGTTGATAGAAAGTCCACTTTTGGTACTTGTCAATTTCTTGGTAGATCTCTTGTGTCTTGGTCCTCCAAGAAACAAAACTCAGCATCCTTATCCACCGCCGAAGCGGAATACATTGCCGCCGGTTCATGTTGTGCTCAATTACTTTGGATGACCCAAACTCTTAAAGATTATGGGATCAATGTGAAACATGTTCCATTGCTTGGTGACAATGATAGTGCTATTAAGATTTCTCACAATCCCGTGCAACATTCTCGAACTAAGCATATTGAAGTTCGTCATCATTTCATTTGAGATCATGTTGCTAAAGGGGACATTGATCTTAAACATGTTCGTACCGATAAGCAATTGGTGGATATATTCACCAAACCTCTTGATGAAAAAGTCTTTTGCCGTTTGAGAGGTGAATTGAACATCATTGATGCTTCAAACTTGGAGTAGGAACTCCATTTGGATACATGTAAGGCATGAGCCTATGACTAATCCTTGACTCTTCTCTTATGATGATAATCATATGTCTTGGATATATCTGTACCCTTGCATGCTATCTAACCCTTGTAGGTACTGGGATGAATCAAAATCTATGAGATTGCAAATCACTCACATCTTGAGAAATCTCTATATCACCAAGTCTCTAGAACATGGTGGTCGAAGACAAGGAAGCATGAAACCATTCAACATATCCTATGATAAAATCTTTATATCAAATTCATGACTGTCATTTTCGATACACAAGTGCTCTTCCTTGCAAGACTAACCCATGTAGGTAGATGAACTCAAACTACAAGTGGTGCTCCCAATCATTGATGACCTACATCAACCTTGAGCAACCCACACAAGTTCAACTACATGACTAAGATCAACAACACCACCCAAGGTATGCCATTCCATCTTAGAGAAGCTTTACCCCAAGATATGGGTCAAACCAGCTCAACAAGATGTGAATACATCAAATGCTTAAACGAAAAATGGTAACGCCATTTTGAGCTTAAACGACAAGTATGACCTACGATCAAGTGTTTTCACTTGACTCCTCAGTCAATATACTCTAACATAGGTGACTTTGTCACCACCCATTTCTAGATGAAGTTCTCTAGTGTTTTTCTGAGTTTTTGCATTTGTTCTTTGCATGGTTGTTCCCAACTTCATCTAGATTTTCCTTTATCTGTTTTCTTCTACATTTTCTGCATCCAATTCATTGCAAATCCTTCAGTTAATTCCTTGTGAACACTTGAGAGATCTTATTTGCCTAGTGAGCTGAGGTGACAAGTGTTCTCTCTGTGTTGAACTCGGTCATACCGATCTGTTGCTTCCGGTCAAACCGAACCAATTCGGTACCACCGAAGACTACAGCTCGGTATCACCGATTTCATTGCAGAGAAGACAATGTGCCATATGTTCCTGTAGTTTCATTTCAGCTTCACCCAATGATTCTTGTCCTCTACCAGCATCACATTCTATATGGTGCTTTGCTTTGTGACTCAAGGACCAAACCTTTTGACTCACACTCCAGAAGACCCCTTCTTGGAAATTGATGTCAAAGGGCGAGAGAGATCACATCAAAGCATATTCTCTTCAAAGGGGGAGAAAGAGAAAAAGGGAGAGAGAGGTAATCATATCAAAGACCCCAGATGCTTGGTGTTCAAGAGGAGAGAAGTCACATGTCTTTAATAGGGGAAAGACATGTCTATGTCATGTTTATGATCTATTTTACTCTGTTTTTGCTTCCCTATGTTCTCCCATTATCCAATACAAGATTCAGGGCGAGAAAGACGCTAGGGAAGGAATTCATTGAATTCATTGCATATCTTTACCTTTTGGGGACATGTATATAAACAATAGAGTACCTAGTATTCACTATCTACATGTCATCCCAATCTTGGTACTCTTGTGGTTTTCTGTTTGCTCTGGTTAGTAGATGTTTCTGTGTTATCTAACCTTGTTTACCCAAGTTCATCTCTCTCAAAGCTAGCTCAAGACCACAAGGTAAGTATATGCATCACATTCATGTGCATGAGGATTTCTTGCTGATGTACATACTGTTTGCAAGAAGGACTCATGAGCATGTAGGTACATTTCCCATACTCACACCATTTTCTCTAATGCATATAGCCAAGATACATGTAACTCATGGCTTACTCTGTCATGCTTATGCATTCACATGCTCCTATATTCCATATTTACATGATTGCATACATGTAGGGGGAGCCTATGCATGTTACATGTCCTTCTAAAGCTTTACTTGTTATTCTTCATGTCTTTATCTAAAGCTTTGATGTATGTTGTCATCAATTACCAAAAAGGGGGGAGATTGAAAGCACAAGTGCTCCCTGGGTGATTTTGGTAATTAATGTCAACATATCTCTTGTTGGACTAATGTTTTCATCTAGTATGTTTCAGATAAGTTCAGTAATCGAGTGGCATGGACTAGAAGATGTGGAACCCCTTCAAGATGATGAGGACAAAGGATTGGCGCAAGCTCAAAGCTCTGGACTGAAGAGTCAAATTCCACTCAGAGTCAAGAGATTCAAAAACAACGAAGTTAAGATAAATCCCACGAGGTTCCAGATCGCAGATTAAAGTACTCGGGCATCTGGCCCGAAGGAGTTTAACGGTTACAAAACCACTCGGCATACCGAGGAAAATTTAATCGAATCATAAAAAGTTTGTTCACTCCGTAGTAGGAGGACTGGCAGGCTCGACAAACTCATCCAGGTCGATTCCATCTGCAATTCGAGTAGCGGCAGCAATGAAGGTCTCCATGAAAGACTGGAAGTCAAGTCTCTTGGTGTTGGCAACCTTGATCGCCGCTAACTTCTCCTCTCTGGCCTCCTTGCAATGGACGCGAACAAAAGACAGAGCCACATCGGTAACGCATCAAGCTGATGACTTCTTCCATTCCTGCACTCAACCAGGGATCTCATTGAGTCCAGTCATCAAGGACTCGTGGTCATTTTGGAGCGTCTCCCTCGGCTAAAGCGTCGTGTCAATCCACGACACCGCAACCTTCAGTAGAGCGAGGTAGTCTGTAACGCTGGCAAGACGGGATTCCAGTCGAAGCACGTTCATGGAAGCTTCGTCCTTGACAGGGGAGTTGACGGGGTCCAAGCTTGTCTTGATTCGCCCAGTTTCCTCCTCAAAGTTTTGACAGAATTATACAACCACAAATAACTAGTTAGTCGACGGCTTATTGGTGAATCGATGATTGTCGGTGTCAAAACCGGCGGATCTTGGGTAGGGGGTCCCGAACAGTGCGTCTAAGGCGGATGGTAACAGGAGGCGGGGGACACGATGTTTACCTAGGTTCAGGCCCTCTCGATGGAGGTAATACCCTATGTCCTGCTTGATTGATCTTGATGATATGAGTATTACAAGAGTTGATCTACCATGAGATCGTAGAGGCTAAACCCTAGAAGCTAGCCTATGGTATGATTGTATGTTGTCCTACGGACTAAACCCTCCAATTTATATAGACACCGGAGGGCTCTAGGGTAACACAGAGTCGGTTACAAGGGAGGAGATCTACATATCTATATTGCCAAGCTTGCCTTCCACGCCAAGGAGAGTCCCATCCGGACACGGGACGAAGTCTTCAATCTTGTATCTTCATAGTCCAACAGTCTGGCCAAAGGATATAGTCCGGCTGTCCGGAGACCCCCTGAGGGAGTCCTGGATTAGGGGGTGTTCGGATAGCCGAACTATACCTTCAGCCGAACTCCTGGACTATGAAGATACAAGATTGAAGACTCCGTCCTGTGTCCGGAAGGGACTTTCCATGGCGTGGAAGGCAAGCTTGGCGATACGGATGTTCAGATCTCCTACCATTGTAACCGACTCTATGTAACCCTAACCCTCTCCGGTGTCTATATAAACCGGGGGGTTTTAGTCCATAGGACAACATACACATCAACAATCATACCATAGGCTAGCTTCTAGGGTTTAGCCTCTCTGATCTCGTGGTAGATCTACTCTTGTACTACCCATATCATCAATATTAATCAAGCAGGACGTAGGGTTTTACCTCCATCGAGAGGGCCCGAACCTGGGTAAAACTTCGTGTCCGTTGCCTCTTGTTACCATCCGACCTAGACGCACAGTTCGGGACCCCCTACCCGAGATCCGCCAGTTTTCACACCGACATTGGTGCTTTCATTGAGAGTTCCTTTGTGCCGTCGCTGTCAAGCCCGATGGCTCCTACGATCATCAATGGCGATGCAGCCCAGGGTGAGACCTTCCTCCCCGGACAGATCTTCGTCTTTGGCGGCTTCGCACTGCGGGCCAATTCACTTGGCAATCTAGAGCAGATCGAACCCTCTGCGAGAATTGTGACTCCACGGAGCCTGATTCTTCTCCGGACTCCGAACCCTCCGCGCCCCTGCCGATCGAATCCGATTGGGCGCCGATCATGGAGTTCACGGCCGCGGACGTCTTTCAGCACTCGACTTTCGGCGATATCCTGAAGTCACTTAGGTCTCTCTCTTTATCAGGAGAGCCCTGGCCGGACTACGGTCAGCAAGGTTGGGGTACGGACGATGAAGAAATTCAAAACCCACCCATCACCCACTTTGTAGCCACTGTCGACGACTTAACCGACATGCTCGACTTCGACTCAGAAGACATCGACGGTATGGACGCCAATGAAGGAGATGATGAAGAACCAGCGCCTACTAGGCCCTGGAAAGCCACCTCATCATATGACATAGACATGGTGGACACCCCAAAGGAGGGAGAGGGCGATGGAACGGCGGAGGATGACCCCTCCAAGAAACAGCCCAAGCGCCGGTGTCAGCGGCGCCGCTCAAAATCCCGCCAACACAAAAACGGTGATTCCAGCACGGGAGATAATAATACTCCGGAGAGTGCCGAACAAAACCCCCTCCAGCAAGGTTTAGCACAGGAGGATGGAGAAACCAGCCCTCATGAGAGAGCGGCAGACAGAGAGGTCGAGGACGATAATTATATGCCTCCCTCCGAAGACGAGGCTAGCCTCGACGACGACGAATTCATCGTGCCAGAGGATCCTGTTGAGCAAAAGCGTTTCCAATGCAGGCTTATGGCAACGGCAAGAAGCCTCAAGAAAAAACAGCAACAGCTCCGAGCTGATCAAGATTTGCTGGTTGACAGATGGACCGAAGTCCTTGCGGCCGAAGAGCATAAACTCGAATGCCCCTCCAAGAGTTACCCAAAGCGCAGGTTGCTACCCCAATTAGAGGAGGAAGCACTTGATGTGGCCGAACGGCCACCTCGTGGCCGCGACAGAGAGGCCTCCCGGCCCTCCACTCAAGCCGCACCCCGTACCAAGGCACGGGAATATGCGCCGGACTTACGAGACATGTTGGAGGACAAGGCAAGGCAAACACGATCGATCTACGGATCGCGTGGGCACCCCACGGCTCCAGACGGTAACCGTCACGCCGGCCACAAATTCGGCAGGGCCGAACACAGTAAACAAAACTCATTGGAGCTACGTCATGATATCGCCCAGTACAGAGGCCCCGCACACCCACTGTGCTTTACAGACTAAATAATGGATCATCAAATCCCCGAGGGTTTCAAACACATAAACATCGGTCCATCTCGCGGCGACAACAGACCCTGCGGTATGGATCTAGGATTATCTCCTTCATATCCACATGGCCCGCGGCGATGATTTTCATGCCATCAAATACCTCCCAGTCAAGCTTGAAGGACCAGCTCGGAATTGGCTCAACAGCTTGCCAACAGGATCAATTAGTTGTTGGGAGGACCTGGAAGCCGCATTCCTCGACAATTTCCAGGGCACTTATGTGCGACCCCCAGACGCCGATGACCTAAGTCACGTAATTCAACAGCCAGAGGAATCGGCCAGACAATTCTGGACACGGTTCCTAACAAAGAAAAACCAAATAGTCGACTGTCCGGACGCTGAGGCCCTAGCAGCCTTCAAGCACAATATCCGTGACGAGTGGCTGGCCCGGCACCTTGGACAGGAAAAGCCGAAATCTATGGCAGCACTCACGACACTCATGACCCGCTTTTGCGTGGGTGAAGACAGCTGGCTTGCTCGTAGCAACAATATGACCAAGAACCCTGGTAGTTCGGACACCAGGGACATTAGTGGCAGGTCGCGTCGCAACAAGCAGAAGCGCCGCATTAACGACGACAATGCTGAGGGTACGGCAGTTAATGCCGGATTCAGAGGCTCTAAATCCGGTCAGCGGAAAAAGCCATTCAAAAGGAATCCTAGGGGCCCGTCCAGCTTGGACCGAATACTCGACCGCTTGTGCCAAATACATGGCACCCCCGAAAAGCCGGCCAATCACACCAACAGGGATTGTTGGGTGTTCAAGTAGGCAGGCAACTTAAGCGCCGACAATGAAGACAAGGGGCTGCATAGCGATGACGACGAGGAGCCCCGGTCGCCGAACAACAATGGACAGAAGGGTTTTCCCCCACAAGTGCGGACGGCGAACATGATATACGCCACCCACGTCCCAAAAAGGGAGCGGAAGCGCACGTTAAGGGACGTATACGCGGTAGAGCCAGTCGCCCCAAAGTTCAACCCATGGTCCTCCTGCCCGATCACCTTTGATCGAAGAGACCATCCCACTAGCATCCGTCATGGCGGATTTGCCGCATTGGTTCTAGACCCAATTATTGACGGATTTCACCTCATAGAGTCCTCATGGACGGCGGCAGCAGCCAGAACCTGCTTTACCAGGATACAGTGCGAAAAATGGGCATCGATCCCTCGAGGATTAAGCCCACCAAAACGACCTTTAAAGGCGTAATACCAGGTGTAGAGGCCAACTTTATAGGCTCAGTCACACTTGAAGTGGTCTTCGGATGCCCGGATAATTTCCAAAGCGAGGAATTGGTCTTCGACATAGTCCGATTCCGCAGTGGCTAACATGCACTGCTCGGACGAACCGCATTCGCCAAATTCAATGCGGCACCGCACTACGCATACCTTAAGCTCAAGATGCCAGGCCCTCGTGTAGTAATTACGGTCAATGGAAACACCGAATGCTCCCTCCGAACGGAGGAGCACACGACGGCCCTTGCAGCGGAAGTACAAAGCAGCCTCTGCAGGCAGTTCTCCAGTCCGACCATTAAACGTCCGAACACCGTCAAGCGTGCCCGGAGTAACCTACAACAAGACCGCCTGGCACGTTCCGAGCAAGCGTAGCAATACGGCCCCAACCTCAACCCTAGCAAAAAGGCGACGCTAGTACTTCGCGTACATAATCACGCTCTAGAAATACCATGGGCATCGAGGGAGGGGCACCATCACGGCACGCCCAAAACACGGCTTAAACCGCACCAGGGGCTGCCAATTTTTGACTTTTCTCTTACTTCTAGGACTCTACTCTTCGGAACGCCTGTTCGGCAGTTCAATTGCCGCACAAACGATGCAAGAACCAGGGAAGCAGACAAGCCATGCCGCATTACGTAAATCCTAGGTGGTCTCTATCATGAGCAGTATACCTGTTTCGCATACTATTCCGCAGCTTGCCCCTGGAGCAGACATGTTAAATAGTCCAACTTTTTGTTTATCACATTACTTGTATCGTTCTGCTTTGATCGCAGCTATTTTTAATAAATAATGCATAGCTTTTGTCTATTTTTGCACTATCTTTTTATAAATAAATGTTCCTTAACGACATGTCGCACCCGTACAACTTGGTACGACCAAAATACGCCAGGGGCTTTTAGCACCCCTCAATATGGTGTAAGAAGTCCGAACACTTTCACAAGTGCGGCACCCCGAACTTATAGCATTATATGCATTGGCTCCGAATCATGTCTTGGGTCAAGAGTTGGGTTTGCTCGGCTCCTATGTTTTGGTGCCTTACGTTCCGCTATATCGGCTAAGGTAGCACTAGGAGAACCACTGCGATTGTGCCCCAGTTGAGCTGGGCCGAGCACCACAGTGGAGAAAGCTAAAACTGACTGTCATGATGAAGCGAGAGCTGGTCGCTGTTCGAGAGGTTTTTTTCGAGTCCCTAAAGACTTATGCGGCTTAGGGCGACGAGTCGGCTCTGTCTGGCCAAGGCGTAGATAGCGCCCTGAACTCGGTCTTCTGAATACTAGGGGCTTCGCCGAAATTTAAAATTATAGAATTCTATGGCTAAGTGAGAGTGTTCACGCATTATAGTCCGATTGCCTCGTTCGTCGGGCTGAGCGCCTCCCTCGAAGGACCCAAACATGGGAAAAAGAGCGCCCAGATTTATCCCCGAACACCCCAGCACTAGCGGCAAGGGGGCAGAAGCCGACAACTCGCCATCTCTCAGTATTGATAAACAGCCGCACAGAAGGTAATATTTTAAATTCAAGCAGCATTACTCAGCGCATATGAACAAGTTTTCAGCGCATAGGACAAAAACGAGCGAGTTTTACTCGAAAATTACATCCCTAGTACATTCATCCGCCACAAGGCGGGCACCCTTCAGAACATCCTTATAGTAATTTTTAGGCTTGCGATGCTCTTTCCCCGCTGGTGGCTCATCCTTCACAAGCTTCTCCGCATCCAGCCTGCCCCAGTGCACCTTAGCGCGGGCAAAGGCCCTACGGGCACCTTCAATACATACGGAGTGCTTGATGACTTCGAGCCTTGGACAGGCCTCCACCAGCCGCCGCACTAGCCCGAAATAGCTCCCAGGCAGAGCCTCTCCAGGCCACAGCCGAACTAGGAGGCCCTTCATGGCCTGTTCGGCCGCCTTGTGGAGCTCGACCAGTTGCTTCAGCTGGTCGCTCAGGGGCATGGGGTGTCCGGCCTCAGCATACTGAGACCAGAACACCTTCTCCGTTGAGCTGCGCTCCTCGGCTCGATAGAATGCGGCGGCATCGGATACACTCTGGGGAAGATCTGCAAATGCCCCTGGAGAGCTCTGGATTCAGGTAAGTATCAAGTAACTCACGTTTATGTGTTCACTTTGCATAAAGAATGCCTTACCCGCCTCTATTTTCTTCACCTCATCCAACTCCTGGAGGGTCTTCTGGGATTCGGCCTTGGCAGACTTGGCATTTTCAATAGCCGCCGCGAGCTCGGACGCTCGCGTCTTCGAGTCAAGCTCCAAAGTCTCATGTTTCTTCATGAGAACCTGGAGCTCTTGCTGCACCTTGCCAACCTCGGCCTCATACCTCTCCCGCTCGGTGCGCTCCGCGGCCGCACTCTTCTCGGCCTCGAGCAGCGCTTGCTTAAGGGTCGCCACCTCAGATGTGGCCCCTACAATAGCCATGTTAATACTGTCATTTCTTGCAATTGCACCTTTTTTATATACATATTCAACCAAGGTATTTCTTACCTTCCTTCTCCTCGGGCTGCTTCTTGGCACGCCCGAGCTCTTGCTCGCACTTCTCGAGGCTATGCTTCAGCGTGTCCACTTCCACAGTAAGTACGGCGGACGCCAGCAGAGAAGCCTGCACACGCATATTGACTCCTTTTGTTAGACTCCTATGAATTTTTTGATCCTCTATATGGCTTTTCTTCCTGAACGCCCAACAGAGCATCAGGGGCTACTGTCTATGCGGTAATATTATTTACAAATTATTTACTTACCTCAAAGCCTGTCAAAAGGCTAGTACAAGCTTCAGCCAGTCCGCTCTTGGCGGACTGAACCTTTTGGACCACCACACTCATAATAGCGCGGTGCTCCTTGTCGATGGAGGCGCCTTGGAGCGCCTCCAACATATTGTCCGGCGCCTCCGGGTGGACGGGGGTCGCCGGCACGGTGGACTTGTTCCTCTTGGAAGGAGGTCCCCCACCGGACTCCGGAACCCTTGAAGGTTCTGGAGCGGTGTCCGGCCTAGAGCCGGACTTGGAGCCCTGGGGAGTTTCATCCCCTTTACTCCTGGAGTCCAGGAGGTTGCCTTGCAGCACCTCTGGGACCACCTCCTCCCTGCTTGGAACCTGTTGGGACAACACCTCGTTGTCGTCCATAGGGCGGGGGGAGGAAGCCATCGGAAGCGAGTTCACATCCGACGAGTCCAGTGAGCCGCTCGACGACGCGTCGAGCCAGTCTTTGGGTGGGCTGCATAAGCATACTCGACATAAGGGAAAGCTGTGCAATAAACGAATACTACGAATTACTCCGGTATCCGGATACTTACGATTTTGCCAGGGGCTTGGCCCTGGGCTGCCACTCCTGTCTGCCGTCGTCGGTGTCGTTGGAGTAGTCCGGAGGAAGGGTTTTCCCCTTCTTGGACCCTCCGGCCTCCTCAGAGAGGGCGGCCTTCCTTTTCTTCTCTCCTCCCGCTGGAGGGGGAGAGGTCTCTTCTTCCTCCTCGTCTTCACGAGAGGAAGGCCCTTCGGGACCGTCGGATGATGAATCTGACACCTCCTGGCGCCGGGCACTCTTTCGAGTCCCCGTGGCCCTTTTCGTGGCCTTCTTCTCCGGCACCACATAGGGCGCCGGAACCAGCAGCTTCGTCAAGCGAGCGTCCGCTGGGCCTTCGGGCAAAGAAGCCGGAGAGTTGATCTGTCCGGACATCACCTCCCAATCCTGTTAAAGATAAGGGAGCTTAGATCCCACATAGAGTTAAACTATGAAAAACTGATACCCTGTAAAAGGACAAAAACAGCTTACCGCATGAGCGTGATGCTGAGTACTGAATCTGCGATCCTCGGTAGCGGATGCGGGAGCCTCGGCGCCTTTGAAAAGCATCCTCCAGGCATCTTCGTACGTCGTGTCGAAGAGCCTGTTTAGAGTTCGATGTTGTGCCGGGTCGAACTCCCACAGGTTGAAGGCCCATTGTTGACACGGGAGGATCAGGCGGATGAGCATAACTTGGATTACGTTGACAAGCTTGAGCTTCTTGTCCACCAGGGTTTGGATGCATGCTTGGAGTCCGGTCAGCTCTCCTTTTTTACCCCAAGACAGGCATGTCTCCTTCCAGGAGGTGAGCCGCGTAGGGGGGCCGGATCGAAACTCAGGGGGTGCGACCCATTCGGCGTCGCGTGGCTCGGTGACGTAAAACCACCATGATTGCCACCCCTTCAGGGTCTCCACAAAGGAGCCCTCGAGCCACAGGACATTGGCCATCTTGCCAACCATGGCACCACTGCACTCCGCCTGGCTGCCGCACACCACCTTTGGCTTGACGTTGAAAGTCTTAAGCCATAGGCCGAAATGAGGGCGGATACGGAGGAACGCCTCGCACACGACGATAAACGCCGAGATGTTGAGGACGAAGTTCGGGGCCAGATCGTGGAAATCCAGGCCGTAGTAGAACATGAGCCCCCAGACAAATGGATGCAGAGGGAAGCCTAGTCTGTGGAGGAAATGGGGGAGGAATACCACCCTCTCATGGGGCCTGGGAGTGGGGATGAGCTTCCCCTTTCGGGAAGCCGGTGCGCGATGTCGCTAGCCAGATATCCGGCCTTCCTCAGCTTTTTGATGTGTCCCTCCGTGACGGAGGAGACCATCCACTTGCCTCCCGCTCCGGACATGACTGGAGAAGGTTGAGGTGGTAGTGCGGACTTGGGCGCTGGAGCTCGAGTGCGCAAGAATGGATAGGCAAAGGAGGAAGAAGGCATGGGTGAAAAGGTGGATCCTTATCCCCTTATATGGGTGGAAGCAACTACAAGTGCCCACCAGCCTGGTAAAACTCACTTATCTCCAAGTGCCGTAATCAAAGGCGTGGTTGGGTTACCCACACCCGTATTGATGAGAATCCCGGAATAAGGGGATACGATCTCTTCTTTGACAAGACGTGCCAAGGAAACTGCTTCGCATGACGCGCTGAGGTGGGATAATGAAACGAGTTGGATAAAAGCTTGGCCGTGGTGTGTCGCACTACGGAATATGTCAGCAGATTAGATTTGTGTAAATATTATTCTCTCTATGGCAATATGTGGAAAACTTATTTTGCAGAGCCGGACACTATCTTTGTGTTTAAAATCTTCTATAAAGTACTTGGAGGAGGAACCCGCCTTGCAATGCCAAAGACAATCTGCGCGCCGGACTCGTCATCATTGAAGCATGCTTCAGGGGCTACTAAGGGAGTCCTGGATTAGGGGGTGTTTGGATAGCCGAACTATACCTTCAGCCGGACTCCTGGACTATGAATATACAAGATTGAAGACTCCGTCTCGTGTCCGGAAGGGACTTTCCTTGGCGTGGAAGGCAAGCTTGGCGATACGGATGTTCAGATCTCCTACCATTGTAACCGACTGTATGTAACCCTAACCCTTTCCGGTGTCTATATCAACCAGGGGGTTTTAGTCCGTAGGAGAACATACACATCAACAATCATACCATAGGCTAGCTTCTAGGGTTTAGCCTCTCTGATCTCGTGGTAGATCTACTCTTGTACTACCCATATCATCAATATTAATCAAGCAGGACGTAGGGTTTTACCTCCATCGAGAGGGCCCAAACCTAGGTAAAACTTCGTGTCCCTTGCCTCCTGTTACCATCCGGCCTAGACGCACAGTTCGGGACCCCCTACCCGAGATCCGCCGGTTTTGACACCGACACCCCCTAATCCAAGACTCCCTCAGTAGCCCCCGAACCAGGCTTCAATGACGATGAGTCTGGTGCACAGATTGTCTTCGGCATTGCAAGGCGGGTTCTTCTCCAAATTCTGAATATCTGCTGAGTAGTGTCCGGTTCCCCATAAATGTTGCACTTCTAGGCTTCCGCACCCAATAAGGGCTATCTTCCATGTGTTGAGCGAATGCGAGGAGCCAGGGCATTTTTACATTCGCCACCCTAGCCATGTAAGTAAACTGTCTATTCAAGTGATGGGGATCCTTAGATCCGCACCACACCATCCTCCCACGGCGAGTATCCATCGGAGCGCGCTTGGAAAAATCCATTCCAACATGGCCGACCATCGCAGCTCCTCCTCCTGCTCCCATAGACCTAAGCCCGGTGATCGGGAGAAGTGTTCCGCCCCGCACAGCCAATTAGTAGAGTTACAGACCCAGAGATTTCTCCCTCCAGCGTATATGGTCCCCGTTCGAGCCGGGCTCGACAGCTATAATGGCGGGGAGCAAGCAGAGAGCTTCCCCAATCCCTCCAAGGGGGAGCGGGTATGCCTTGTCCCTTATTTACTAAGGGGACTTGGATTTCCAATACATCCGTTCCTCCGCGGGCTCCTGGAGTTTTATGGCCTCCAGTTGCATAATTTCACGCCCGCTTCCATATTACACATCGCTGGTTATGTTGCCCTCTGTGAGCTGTTTCTGGGCTGTGAAGCTCATTTCGAGCTGTGGAAGAGGCTATTCTGCCTTGTGCCCCATACACAGGAGGGGTCAATATATCAAGTGGGCGGAGCCGAAATATGGCGCATCGCCGGGACTTGATACCTGTCCGGTACCCCGAAGAAGACGTCCGAAGACTGGCCTTCAGAGTGGTTTTACGTGGAGGACGTCCCCCTTCCAGATCCTATTCAGATGGGTCTTCCCGAGTTCGACAATGCCCCTTTGAAGAAACGCTGAAGCTGGCGATCACGGAGCCCTTAGGAGGAAGATAATGGAGAAGTCCTTTACCTAATGGGCCGGATAAAGTGCTGGCTCAATCAGGGCTGACAATAACCAAGGTTATGTCAATATGTATAATGCGGGGAGTGCAGCCACTTCAATATCGAGGGCACCCCATGTGGCACTTTAACGGGGAAGATGATGCCACCCGCTGCGCGCGTAAGGGACCGGACTCCGCCGCTGCTCTAGCAAACATTTTGTCTGAGTTGTTCAAGGGAGAGGAAGAGGAGTTCATCCGTATCAAGCCACGGGATGGATTCTCCATGTACAACCCTCCAAGCTGGGTGAGTTGTCACTTTTTACTCCCAACCTTCCCGCATTCTTTGTCATAAATACTCACCTTGCCGTTTCATGGCAGGAACTGTGAAAAGCTGTAAGGGAGGTCAACAGCCCACCTCAACAACCGGAGGACCCTTACCGGGCCCTCGATACCGGACTCGAAGAGGATCCGGACATATTTGTGGAGCTGATCGACATCACATTCTATCAGCTGAGCTGCGATGATGCCATGATGGCCATCATAGCCGACTATCCTGGGCTACTCCCTGCATCGCATGTAAGAAAAACTAGAGTCCCAACTTCCGAGAAGGATCCCCTTTTATGAATTTCACCTACCGTACACATATGGTGTTTTGTAGGGAAGGCCCTTGGGACGCCATGCCGAACCCGCAGTGACTCGCCAACAAGGGACACCGAAGCCGGGTAGGCCAAAAAGGAAGGCGGCCAGGACTGAGACGCCGACGCAGAGGTATGATACAGAACCTCGCTCCGTGGTTGTCGTCTTTCTTAAAATATAATGACGCCCATGTGTCCTAGTAGGAGAAACGCTTGCCGGACTATATCCGAAGAGGTTGCCGATCACGCCTCCACCAGTCGGGCTCCAGGGCCGGATATAGAGGCGGAAGCTAACACGAGGCAAACGCCGGATGCTCCTCCTACATAGGATGCGGACAGACTATCCGCTACAAATTCCGAAGTGGAGAGCTCCATGAATCACAAGCGTCGCCGGGCCGTACACCGTGACGCTTGTTTCTCCCGAGAGGCGTTCGATGCCTTCAACTCAGGAGACGCGTACATCGGTGCTGCTCAAAACGGTCTTGCCAGAGCCACGTACCAGTATGTAAAGGATATACGGGTAAGAAAATTTGACTATTATATATATCAGTAGCCCCTAAGACTTGAAACAGTTGACACAACTGATTTAAGGATCATTATTTGTGCAGGTTCTTATAGAGAAGAATACCCAATTGTCTCAAGAGCTGGAAGAGTGCAAAGCATAGCTATGGGCCGCGGTTGTCGCGTTGAAGGAGTCCGAGAAGGCCCCCTATGGTAACACTTGTTTCCATTGCAAAGAATGACAGGTACCAGATAGTATGCGACATGCATGCAAATCGAACAATAGATGTTGCAGATGACTCCAGAGTGAATCCGAAGGCCGTGCCGGAGAATGCACAACGTGCTAATCGACAGCTAAATGCTGGCGAGCGCGTGCTTATGCGGGTTAGGCTGGAGAAAAATAATCTCCCGGACGCCAATATCCAGCTGGGCGTGGAACTGAAAGATGTCCGAGCCCAGTTTGCGGACTCCGTGAAGGAGAATAAGCGGCTTCGATGCGGCATTTTCAGTAAGTCCTTGAACAAACTATTGAAAGAATTCGGCAAAGAAGCCGGCTAACAGAGTTATGTCTACAGGTATGCTGACGGGTCATCCCGCGGAGGAGATGCCCGGGTCTGCGGGTGATCTTCTACCAGAGCTCTCACAACTGCACGAACAAGTTCGCCAGGTGATGCCGGGTATTGCCCAAGCCTTGTGGCCATCCGCCTCCCCACCAGGAGGCATGGGGGAGCTTATAGAGAAGCTCAAGGGAGTGTGGCGGCACTTCCGAATATGGAAGATATCAGCCTGCCGATAAGGTGCAAGGGAAGCCTGGGCCATGGTGAAGATGCGATATACCAAAGCTGACCCAAACCACATGGCCGAGGTCGGACCTGTGGGGCCCGATGGGAAAGAGATCCCCGTCAGTTTGGTGTTTGACCAAGTGGAATTAGCCGCAAAGTATTCCCAACAGGATTGTCGGCTAGACAGCCTGTTGGATGGTATAGAAGAAGAATTTAGTTAGTCTTAGTGACTGTGTACTTTAAGTGACATATATAATGTCCCTAGCCGGATTGTAAATCATTTGTCATGGCGGACCTTTTCGCTTCGACCTCTGGACCCGATAGTCTGGAGTGTATCCGAATACCCGCTCGATTATGTAAAAACTGGGGTATGCGTGGAAACCAGGCGTTGGGGTCATAAGTGCTTGAACAGACAATTACCCAACTAGCTATGTTATATTACATGGATAGTAAGAAACATCTTCAGGGAGAATAGTTCCCTTAAGGGTTCCTTTCCCTGGGTACGCATGCCCTAATGTGCATGTCCGAACTACGAAAAGAGACGCAGGCTATAAACATTTGGGGGCATGTATCAAAATAAATAGAAGTCATCTTTTGTTCACCGACCGAATATTCCCTTAAGAACGCTAGCTTTCGGCTTCACCCAGTCTGAGGTACACATCTGGCTGACCCGACGGTAACAATCGCAGAGGTGCTCCCCTTATGCCCTAGCCGAATTAACGGGAACGTAGGGCATAAATACAAGAGCCAGGCAACCCAGCTTGGCCAAAACTTAAGTCATATCGATGCATATAATGGCGAAAAAGGTACATGTGGAACAATAACACATGTGTGGGGCATAAAGCCCAGAAAAATAATTATATTAAGCTTCGTGCCCCCACTGGTCCAGGTTCCACTCGACATGGTCCGCCCAGACCGAGTGGAAGAAACGAAGAACAAGATATTTTTATCAAGACCCCCGCCGAATTGCACATTCGACGGCGGCCTCAGGGACTACACCCAGTGGGTGCACTCTGCGTGCCCCCACTAGTCCAAAGTTACAATTGACATAACCTAGTCGACTCAACTGGAAAAACTACTCAACATAAATTGAAACACCTAGTAGGTGTATAGATGCGAAGAACAGACTGACAAATGGATGCACAATGAAAAGTTTTCAGGTAGCATATCCTAACAGAACAAGCGTGAAGGTAGGAGATCAGTCGGAAACCAACTAACCTGGGCATTGGCTCGGAGGGCTGCACTGGCATCTGATACGTCTCCAACGTATCTATAATTTTTGATTGCTCCATGGTATATTATCTACTGTTTTGGACATTATTGGTCTTTATTATCCACTTTTATATTATTTTTGGGACTAACCTATTAACCGGAGGCCCGGCCCAGAATTGTTGTTTTTTCCCTGTTTTAGGGTTTCGAAGAAAAGGAATATCAAACGGAGTCCAAACGGAATGGAACCTTCGGGAACGTGATTTTTAGGAAGATTATGATCCGAGAGACATGGACCCTACGTTAAGAAAAGAAATAGGAGGCCACGAGGTAGGGGGCGCGCCAACCCCCCCCCCCCCCCCCCCAGGCGCGCCCTCCACCCTCGTGGGCCCCTTGTTGCTCCACCGACGTACTCCTTCCTCCTATATATATCCACGTACCCCAAACGATTAGGTACGCAGCCAAAACCCTAATTCCACCGCTGCAACTTTCTGTATCCACGAGATCCCATCTTGGGGCCTGTTCCGGAGCTCCGCCGGAGGGGGCATCGATCACGGAGGGCTTCTACATCAACACCAAAGCCACTCCAATGAAGTGTGAGTAGTTTACCTCAGACCTACGGGTCCATAGTTATTAGCTAGATGGCTTCTTCTCTCTTTTTGGATCTCAATACAATGTTCTCCCCCTCTCTTGTGGAGAACTATTCGATGTAATCTTCCTTTTTGCGGTGTGTTTGTCGAGACAGGTGAATTGTGGGTTTATGATCAAGTCTATCTATGAATAATATTAGAATCTTCTATGAATTCTTTTATGTATGATTGGTTATCTTTGCAAGTCTCTTCGAATTATCAGTTTGGTTTGGCCTACTAGATTGATCTTTCTTGCAATGGGAGAAGTGCTTAGCTTTGGGTTCAATCTTGCGGTGTCCTTTCCCGATGATAGTAAGGGCAGCAAGGCACGTATTGTATTGTTGCCATCGAGGATAACAAGATGGGGTTTTCTTCATATTGCATGAGTCTATCCCTCTACATCACGTCATCTTGCTTAAGGCGTTACTCTGTTTTTAACTTAATACTCTAGATGCATGTTGGATAGCGGTCGATGAGTGGAGTAATAGTAGTAGATGCAGGCAGGAGTCGGTCTACTTGTCTCGGACGTGATGCCTATATACATGATCATACCTAGATATTCTCATAACTATGCTCAATTCTGTCAATTTCTCACCTATAATTTGTTCACCCACCGTAGAATATTTATGCTCTTGAGAGAACCCAGTAGTGAAACCTATGGCCCCCGGGTCTATCTTTATCATATTGATCTCCTCCTACTTAGTTATTTCCTTTGTTATTTACTTTACCTTTATTTTAATTTGCATATTTTATCATAAAAATACCAAAAATATTATCTTATCATATCTATCAAATTTCACTCTCGTAAGTGGCCTAATAGGGATTGACAACCCCTATTTGCATTGATTGCAAGGATTTATTTGTTTTGTGTAGGTACGAGGGACTCGCGCATAGCCTCCTACTGGATTGATACCTTGGTTCTCAAAAACTGAGGGAAATACTTACACTACTTTGCTGCATCATCCCTTCCTCTTCGGGGAAAACCAATGCAGTGCTCAAGAGGTAGCAAGAAGGATTTCTGGCGCCGTTGCCGGGGAGGCCAACGCAAAAGTCAACATACCAAGTACCCATCCCATACCCTTATCTCCCGCATTACATTATTTGCCATTTGCCTCTTGTTTTCCTCTCCGCCACTTCACCCTTGCCGTTTTATTTGCCCTCCCTCTCTATCCTCCCTCTCTATTTGCCTCTTTTTGCCCGCTTGCTTTCTGTTTGCTTGTGTGTTAGTTTGTTTGCTTGTCGTTATGGCTAGTCCTTTACCTTCTGCCTCTATGTCTGAAATTGGGGAAACTATTGTCGATAATAATTTTGATGCTCCTACTAAAGAACCCACTATCTCACATATAAAAAGATTCCGTGTTGGTAGTGGTAATATTATTGGAAAAGGAGTTATTCAAGATTTCTTTACTTGTGCCGGTGCTTTACCTTCTATGGTAGTTCTATCCTTCATAGAACTAGTAGTCTTGAAGACGCTATTGCCATGCTTGTAGTTGAACTTGAAAGACAATTCATGCACATGCATCCTTCCATACAAAGGATTTTTCTGGAATTTTCTAATATTGAGCATTCATCTGTTATGTGTTCTGCTACTATATTTTTGGCTCATGAGTTTAGATTCATAATAAAAGAGGCCAAATAAATCTTTGCACATTATAGGGTGGACGCTTGCCGTCCTCCCATAGAGGCTATCCTCTTTGATCAAGAAGAAATAATGTGTTTTCAATCTCTAGACTATGTTGCTTTTAATGAAAATCTTAGAAAAAGGGTTCCCACCAATGTTTTAGTTGACAGAATCTCAGAACTTAATGATGATTTGGCTATTCGAAATAATGAACTAGGATATTCTCCCGAATATAGGCTCACAAAGTTCTGTCAAAAGAATGCTTATAATGATGGATTGGTTGTGCAATATGAAGGACCAATGGAGGAACCTATACCTCCCAATGTTGATCTTGGGGACTTTTGTCCCATTAAATTTAGCCCTTTTGATTACTTTTTCTTGCCTCGAAGAAAGCTTGCCGCCGAATGTAGAGAATACGAGATGAGTTTTAATAATCTATCTTACTATTATGGCAATACCTAGATCTATTCTTGCTTGTTATGCCTAGCTAGGGGCGTTAAACGATAGCGGTTGTTGGGAGGCAAATCAATTTTATTTTTATTCCTTGCTTTTTGCTCCTGTTTACTAATAAATAATATTTCTAGCCTCTGTTTTGCTTGTGTTTATTGTGTTTAAATACTGTTTGTGCCAAGTAGAACCGTTGGGAAGACTTGGGGAAAGTCTTGTTGAACTTGCTGTAAAAAACAGAAACTTTAGCGCTCACGAGAACTGCTGCCATTTTTATTTGGAGAGTGCTATTTAGTTAATTGTTTTTGCAGATGATTAATAGATAGATTTCGCACGTCCAGAAACTTATTTTAGAATTTTTGGGGTTCCAGATCTTGCGCTAGCTACAGATTACTACAGACTGTTCTGTTTTTGACAGATTCTGTTTTTCGTGTGTTGTTTGCTTAATTTGATGAATCTATGGCTAATAAAATAGTTTATAAACCATAGAGAAGTTGGAATACATTAGGTATAACACCAATATAAATAAAGAATGAGTTCATTACAGTACCTTGAAGTGGTCTTTTGTTTTCTTTCGCTAACGGAACTCACGAGATTTTCTACTTTAACTTTTGTGCTGTGAAGTTTTCAAGTTTTGGGTAAAGATTTGATGGATTATGGAACAAGGAGTGGCAAGAGCCTAAGGTTGGTGATGCCCATGGCACCCCCAAGATAATCTAAGGACACCTAAAAGCCAAAGCTTGGCGATGCCCCGGAAGGCATCCCCTCTTTCGTCTACTTCTATCGGTAACTTTACTTGGAGCTATATTTTTATTTGCCACATGATATGTGTTTTGCTTGGAGCGTCTTGTATTATTTGAGTCTTTGCTTGTTAGTTTACCACAATCATCCTTGATGTACACACCTTCTGAGAGAGCCATATATGATTTGGAATTTTCTAGAATACTCTATGTGCTTCGCTTATATCTTTTGAGTTATATAATTTTGCTCTAGTGCTTCACTTATATCATTCAGAGCACGGTGGTGGATTTGTTTTATAGAAACTATTGATCTCTCATGCTTCACTTAGATTATTTTGAGAGTATTAAATACCATGGTAATTTGCTTAAAATCCTAATATGCTTGGTACACAAGATTAATAATAAAACTTTCTTATGAGTGTGTTGGATACTATGATAAGTTTGATACTTGATAATTGTTTTGAGATATGGAGATGGTGATATTAAAGTCATGCTAGTTGAGTAGTTGTGAATTTGAGAAATACTTGTGTTGAAGCTGGTGATTCCCATAGCATGCATGTATGGTGAACCGTTATGTGATGAAGTCGGAGCATGATTTATTTATTGATTGTCTTCCTTATGAGTGGCGGTCGGGGACGAGCGATGGTCTTTTCCTACCAATCTATCCCCCTAGGAGCATGCGCGTAATACTTTTCTTTGATAACTTGTAGATTTTTGCAATAAGTATATGAGTTCTTTATGACTAATGTTGAGTCCATGGATTATACGCACTCTCACCCTTCCACCCTTGCTAGCCTCTCTAATACCGCACATCTTTCACCAGTATCATACACCCACCATATACCTTCCTCAAAACAGCCACCATACCTACCTATTATGGCATTTCCATAGCCGTTCCGAGATGTATTTCCATGCAACTTTCCATCTTTCCGTTTATTCTGACACACTCCATCATTGTCATATTGCTTAGCATGATCATGTAGTCGACATCGTATTTGTGGCAAAGCCACCGTTCATAATTCTTTCATACATGTCACTCGTGAGTCATTACATATCCCGGTACACCGCCTGAGGCATTCATATAGAGTCATATTTTGTTCTAAGTATCGAGTTGTAATTGTTGAGTTGTAAGAAAAATAAAAGTGTGATGATCATCATTATTAGAGCATTGTCCCAGTGAGGAGAGGATGATGGATACTATGATTCCCCCACAAGTCGGGATGAGACTCCGGACAAAAAATAAAAAAAGAGAAAGGAAAGAGGCTATAAAAAAAGACTCGAATAAAAAAATGAGAGAAAAAGAGAGAAGGGACAATTTTACTATCCTTTTACCACACTTGTGCTTCAAAGTAGCACCGTGATCTTCATGGTAGAGAGTCTCTCATGTTATCACTTTCATATACTAGTGGGAATCTTTCATTATAGAACTTGGCTTGTATATTCCAATGATGGGCTTCCTCAAAATGCCCTTGGTCTTCATGAGCAAGCAAGTTGGATGCACACCCACTTAGTTTCTTTTTGAGCTTTCATATACTTATTGCTCTAGTGCATTCGTTACATGGCAATCCCTACTCACTCACATTGATATCTATTGATGGGCGTCTCCATAGCCCGTTGATACGCCTAGTTGATGTGAGACTATCTTCTCCCTTTTGTCTTCTCCACAACCACCACTCTATTCCACCTATAGTGCTATGTCCATGGCTCACGCTCATGTATTGCATAAAGATTGAAAAAGTTTTGAGAATGTCAAAAGTATGAAACAATTGCTTGGCTTGTCATTGGGGTTGTGCATGATTTAAATATTTTGTGTGGTGAAGATAGAGCATAGCCAGACTATATGACTTTGTAGGGATAACTTTCTTTAGCCATGTTATTTTGAGAAGACATAATTTCTTTGTTAGTATGCTTGAAGTATTATTGTTTTTTATGTCAATATGAACTTTTGTCCTGAATCTTTCGGATCTGAATATTCATACCACAATTAAGAAGAATTACATTAAAATTATGACAAGTAGAACTCCGCATCAAAAATTCTCTTTTTATCATTTACCTACTCGAGGACGAGAAGGAATTAAGCTTGGGGATGCTTGATACGTCTTCAACATATCTATAATTTTTGATTGCTCCAGGCTATATTATCTACAGTTTTGGACATTATTGGGCTTTATTATCCACTTTTATATTATTTTTGGGACTAACCTATTAACCGGAGGCCCAGCCCAGAATTGATATTTTTTGCCTGTTTTAGGGTTTCGAAGAAAAGGAATATCAAATGGAGTCCAAACGGAATGAAACCTTCAGGAATGTGATTTTTAGGAAGATTATGATCCGGGAGACTTGTACCCTATGTCAAGAAAAGAAATAGGAGGCTACGAGGTAGGGGCGCGCCTACCCCCCCCCCCCCCCCCCCCGGGCGCACCCTCCACCCTCATGGGCCCCCTTTTGCTCCACCGACGTACTCCTTCCTCCTATATATATATCCACATACCCCCAAATGATCAGATATGGAGCCAAAACCCTAATTCCACCGCTGCAACTCTCTGTATCCACGAGATCCCATCTTGGGGCCTGTTCCGGAGCTCCGCCGGAGGGGGCATCGATCACGGAGGGCTTCTACATCAACACCATAGCCTCTCTGATGAAGTGTGAGTAGTTTACCTCAGACCTACGGGTCCATAGTTATTAGCTAGATGGCTTCTTCTCTCTTTTTGGATCTCAATACAATGTTCTCCCCCTCTCTTGTGGAGAACTATTCGATGTAATCTTCATTTTGTGGTGTGTTTGTTGAGATCGATGAATTGTGGGTTTATGATCAAGTCTACCTATGAATATATTTGAATCTTCTCTGAATTCTTTTATGTATGATTGGTTATCTTTGCAAGTCTCTTTGAATTATCAGTTTGGTTTGGCCTACTAGATTGATCTTTCTTGCAATGGGAGAGGTGCTTAGCTTTGGGTTCAATCTTGCGGTGTCCTTTCCCGGTGACAGTAAGAGAAGCAAGGCACGTATTGTATTATTGCCATCGAGGATAACAAGATGGGGTTTTCTTCATATTGCATGAGTCTATCCCTCTACATCATGTCATCTTGCTTAAGGCGTTACTCTTTTTTTAACTTAATACTCTAGATGCATGCTGGATAGCGGCCGATGAGTGGAGTAATAGTAGTAGATGCAGGCAGGAGTCGGTCTACTTATCTTGGACGTGATGCCTATATACATGATCATACCTAGATATTCTCATAACTATGCTCAATTCTGTCAATTGCTCAACAGTAATTTGTTCACCCACCATAGAATACTTATGCTCTCGAGAGAAGCCACTAGTGAAACCTATGGCCCTCGGGTCTATCTTTATCATATTGATCTCCTACTACTTAGTTATTTCCTTTGTTATTTACTTTGCCTTTATTTTACTATGCATCTTTTATCATAAAAATACAAAAAATATTATCTTATCATATCTATCAGATCTCACTCTCGTAAGTGGCCTTATAGGGATTGACAACCCCTATTTGCGTTGGTTGCGAGGATTTATTTGTTTTGTGCAGGTATGAGGGACTCGCACATAGCCTGCTACTGGATTGATACCTTGGTTCTCCAAAACTGAGGGAAATACTTACGCTACTTTGCTGCATCATCCCTTCCTCTTCGGGGAAAACCAACGCAGTGCTCAAGAGGTAGCACTTCTGTATAAGAAGCCCCCGGGTATAATGAGCGCGGTTAGTGCGTCAAGATTGTGTAGTCAAGACAAAAGTTAGCCTTTTAAGGCCTTGAGGAGAAGAAAAAAGAAGAGAGAAAGAGAGAAAAGACAGATAACAGATATGCAAAAAATTGACGGGGGCAAGGAGACGAACATAGAGTTCGGCACTAGCGTAGAATCTTCGGAGGCTGGCTGCGTTCCATGGGTTTGGCTCGAGTCCATTGTCCGATGCATCCCGGAGACGGTACGCTCCACCGATCAGAACCTGGTCAATAATGAAGGGACCTTCCCATTTGGGCTTGAGCTGGTTCTTTTTCTTCTCCGACAGGCATAGAACTAGTTCGCCAACGTTATAGGTTTTGGCCCGTACTTCTCTGCTTTGATACTTTCGAGCCTGTTGCTCATAGAATGCGGAATGAAATTTTGCCACGTCGTGCTCCTCCTCGAGGGCGTCCAAACTGTCTTGCCGATCGAGCTCGGCCTCTTTTTCTTCGTACATGCGCACTCGAGGTGAGTCATGAATTTTGTCGCAAGGCAGAACCGCCTCTGCGCCCTACACCATAAAAACGGTGTGTATCCAGTATTGCGATTCGGCGTGGTCCGCATCCCCCATAGTACAGAGTCGAGCTCCTCTACCCAGTGTGTGTTTGATTCCTTTAAGGACCGCACTAATCTGGGTTTGATGCCGCTCATGATAAGACCATTTGCTCGCTCGACTTGACCATTAGTTTGCGGGTGATAGACAGAAGCATAATCAAGCTTGATGCCCATGTTGCTGCACCAAAGTTTGACCTCGTCATCTGTAAAGTTCGTGTCCTTGTCAGTGATGATGTTGTGGGGGATGCCATAACGGTGTACAACCCCTGATAGGAAGTCTATCACCGGTCCGGATTCAGTTGTTTTAACGGGCTTGGCTTCTATCCATTTGGTGAATTTATCCACCATGACCAATAAGTATTTTTTCTTATGGGTTCCCCCTTTGAGGGGTTCGACCATATCAAGCCCCCAGACTGCAAAGGGCCAAGTAATGGGGATTGTTTGGAGAGCGGTAGCCGGCATATGGCTTTGGTTTGCAAAAAGCTGGTAACCGATGCAATGTTGGACCAGATCATGTGCATCTGCTCAGGCCGTCGGCCAATAGAAACATGTACGGAAGGCCTTGCTTACAATGGCCCGGGCTGCGGCGTGGTGGCCGCCGAGTCCAGCATGGATTTCTGCCAAAAGCTTCCTCCCTTCCTCTTTGGAGATGCACCTTTGAAGGACTCCGGTAGTGCTTTTCTTATAAAGCTCTCCCTCGTCGACCTTGTAGGCTTTAGAACGCCGCACTATGCAGCGTGCCTCATTTTCGTCCTCGGGTAGCTCTTGCCTGGTTATGTAGGCTAGGAATGATTCTGTCCACGGGGCGATGACGACCATTATCACGTGGGCTAAAGGTGTTATTTCGATGGTAGAGCCTCCGATTATGTCAGAGCGTTTGGTATCTGGTGTTGTGGCCGGGTCCGGACTATTGTTACCAGTGTCCCCTTC
This sequence comes from Triticum urartu, assembly GCF_056163025.1. Classification (NCBI taxonomy): domain Eukaryota; kingdom Viridiplantae; phylum Streptophyta; class Magnoliopsida; order Poales; family Poaceae; genus Triticum; species Triticum urartu. The sequence continues at coordinate 91,287,111 of NC_141875.1, forward strand.
CCATACCACGGATGGCTTAAACAGCCTTTCCAAGAAGATGTTAGGTGGGACAGGATCGCGCTTAGCGCCGATACGGGCGAGGATATCCGCTGCCTGATTGTTTTCCCGAGCCACATGGTGGAATTCAAGCCCCTCGAACCGAGCTGACATTTTGAGGATGGCGTTGCGATATGCCGCCATTTTCAGATCCTTGGCATCGAAGTCTCCATTTATTTGAGATATTGCGAGGTTCGAGTCCCCACACACCTCGAGGCATTGAATGCCCATGGAAACTGCCATCCGGAGACCATGTAATAGGGCCTCGTATTCGGCTACGTTGTTGGAGTCTGTGTATAGTATTTGGAGTATGTATTGGACTGTATCTCCGGCGGGGGACGTCAGGAAGACGCCAGCCCCCAGACCAGCCAGCATTTTAGAGCTGTCAAAGTGCATGATCCAATTGGAGTACGCGCCGTACTCTTTAGGGAGTTCGGCTTCTGTCCACTCGGCGACGAAATTAGCCAGTACTTGCGACTTAATGGCTCGCCGTGGTTTATTTGTTATGTCAAATGGGAGGAGCTCGATAGCCCATTTGGTAATCCGGCCCGTGGCATCGCGGTTGTTTATTATGTCGTTGAGTGGTACTTCTGAGGCCACCGTAATTGTACACTCTTGAAAGTAGTGTCGTAATTTCTGAGATGCCATGAATACCGCGTATGCCATCTTTTGATAATGTGGGTACCGTGATTTGCATGGAGTGAGGACAGTGGATACATAATATACCGACTTTTGAAGCGGGAATTTATGTTCGTCCGTATCTCGTTCAACGACGAGCACTGCGCTTACAACTTGGTGAGTTGCCTCTATATATAACAGCATTGGTTTGCCGACATTTGGCGCGACCAAGATTGGCACTACAAAAAAAGACACATCCGTGACATTTTGGGCTGAACGAAATTTTTTTCTGTCACACATATGACACATCTATGATGATAATTATGAAAAAACCCGGTATCATCATAGATATGGTGGGCTCCTACTTCTATGACAAAAAATCATGACAGAAAATGGGCTTTTCGTCCTGGGCGGGCCGGAGACGCAGCTGCATGACATTCTTTGGGCCGTCCATGACGGAAAAAACCGTGGTAGAAGCGAGGGGGAGGAAAATTTTGGGGACTTCCCGGTTACGGTGGAAGGTCGGGGGACGAGCGATGCACGTTTCTCTCGTACACGCATGCGCGTGTGTGCGAGGCGTTGGCTCTCACTGAACCTGAGCGAGGCGTTGGGCTCTAACTGAACCCGAGCGATTGCACTGCAGGCTACGCGTTACTGAACCCGAGCGATCGATCAATGGCTGTTAACTGAACCCGATCGAGCGATTCCTTCGCTACTGCTGCTAATTGAAGCCGATCGATTGGATGAACAGTGAGCATTGCGGGGAGGTTTGGATGAACAGTGAGCGATGGCGTTGCCTCTGGATGAACAGGACCTCGTGGTGTGGTGGAGGGCTGGATGGACAGTAGATGGTGGAGGGGTGCCCGTAGAGGTGTGGATGAACAAGACCCCGTGGTGTGGAGGGCTGGATGAACAGTAGACGGTGGAGGGGTGGTTGAACAAGACCCCGTGGAGTGGAGGGCTGGATGAACAGTATACGGTGGAGGGGTGCTCGTGGAGGGGTAGTTGAACAGGACCCCGTGGTGTGGAGGGCTGGATGAATAGTAGACGGTGGAGGGGTGGTTGAACAGTAGCCGGTAGAGTAGCGTGCAGTGGAGGCTGGATGAACAGGAGCCCGTGGAGGCTGGAGGAGGTCGATGGTGGAGATGAACAGTATCCCGTGGAGTCCCGTTTTGCGGTACGCCACACCCCTCCCGATGAACAGGACCCCCGTTTCGACCGTAGCGCTCCAACACAAGTTCGTTTCCTCCGTTTTACGGTACGCCACACCCCTCCCGATCAACATGACCCCCGTTTCGACCGTAGGAGGTCCGTTTCCTCCGTTTTGCGTTACGCCAGACCCCTCCCGATGAACAGGATCCCGTTTCGAACGTGGCCGGTCGAACACAAGGCCGTTTCCTCCGTTCTGCGGTACGCCAGGCCTCGTTTCCATCGCATGTTCCGTCCAAGCCCCCTCGATGAACACGACGCATTCCGTTGCCTCCCCATGAACATGACGCATTCCGTTGCCTCCCCATGAACACGATGACGACGTTGTTTCTCCGTTCCGACCCAGCCTTGTACACGAGCCCTGGCCATACGTATGCGCGAGTAGGCGTTCGAGACCCCGCCCGTATGTACACAAACGTGGCTGTATTTTCTTTCTTGGGTCCTAGCAGTCGGGGGTCTGGTGGGTCCCAGCAGTCAGGGGGCCAATCGTTTTTTTCTGGACGCACTTCCTTGTGTGCGAAGATGTAGCTCGTGGGTCCCATCAGTCAGGGGGCGAATCATTTTTTTCACGAAATACGGTGGCCCGTCCGGTGGGTCCCCACTGTCAGGTGGAGGAATAATTATTTTGCGCGTAATAAGGAGGCACTTCCTTGCGGCTGCCGTGGACCCAGCTGTCAGCCTCTCCACGTACAATACTCTTTCGATGGAAGTCGGTCGTTGACCACGTTGACCACGCCGGGCCGAGAGCACCAGGGCGGTGGTCTGGACGACAGCGAGGCCTAGGAAGGTGACGACGCGGAGCCGGGGAAGACGCAGCAGTGGAAGCCCGCGTGGAGAGGAGTACGAGGGTTTACTGGTTCAGCTGCGGTGTGAGGCTGCCGTCGCCGCAGAATAACAAGGGGTGTGGGTGTGTAGAGGGATGGTCTGGCCGGCTGTGGGAGTAGTACGGGGCGGTGTGGCCTTCGCGGCATCACAGCCGGCCACGGGAGGCAGGAGCACGCGACACGACCGGCGCTGCTTTGGGCGGCTGGAGCAAGAAGAGCAGAGGTTGAAGAAGCACTACGGCCGTTGGATGGACATCGTACAATCACTGCAGCTAGAATCGTTTATATTGACTAAGTTGACAAAGCCCTTGGTACGCGTTAACTTAGTAGGCCCACAGCTCGGATTTGGCAGAGAACATACAGCCCATTTGCGATTTGTAAGAATGTACAGCCCATTTTTTAATTCTAATGGAATTTACTACAGCCCATTTACAGTTTGTTAAAAGTACAGCCCAACTTCAAGCTAGGACAACGATTAATAATTTCAAACAACCGCTCAAAACAGAATTCAAAAAAATTCCCACATTTTGATGGGATCCGAAATATTTGTATCCGAAATTTCTAGTCAGGTTAAATATAATTTCAAAATAAAGTTGTATTATGTTAAAATCCAACGAAATATTGCACGCGCAACAAGTAATGAAATTAAAATTTTCAAATTCCAAAAATAATATATTTTTCAAACTAATTACGTGTTTGGTGCATAGTAACTGTCCAGTTATTATAATTACATCCCATTTATTATTTCTTGAAGTCCATTTTCTTGTTAAGCCTAATGCATACCTCCTAGGAAAGTTTGCAACCCAGCGGGGCGGAGAATAACAAGTTGACCTGCATATTGTGTACAACTGTCGGCCTAGTTGCATTGCTGATGTTGAAAAAAATCTATTTTTTATACACACATTAAAAAAATTGTATAGATAAGGAACATTTTTGTACACACATTTAACAATTTTTAAATACATGATTAACACTTTTTTAAACATATTTTTTAGTCAACAGTGGGCCCACAGCGAGCGGAGGAGGTCATAATACACATATTTTTTAAATACATGATTAACACTTTTGCAAAAACAATTAGCCCACAGCGAGCCAATTAGCTCCAGTCGGCCCACAGTGGGCCGACAGGGGCCAGTCGGCCAGCTGTAGGCCGACTGGAATCCAATCGGCCTGCTGTGGGCCGACTAGGCCCAGTCGGCCCGCAGCGGGCGGACGATGTATTATTTTTGAAAAAAATTTACCCAGCGTAATATTTATGAAACTTAATAGAAAATGTATTATTTAAGAAAAAATAGCAAAAAAAGGCCTGTGTAGTACAGTACAACCTAACATGGTTACTCAGCCCACATTCAGCGACACCGGAAAGGCCCAAACAAGGCTTCTGTACAACTTTTTGAAGTCACTGAGCTCAATTAATAACTTAAGAAAAAAGTTAGATTACAGTGGAACCTAATTAAAAGCTGTCACGAGCAAATAAATAATTCAACGGGTCCCACTTGTGCGTGTGCGCGTGTGTGTTGTGTGTGTTTGTGTGTGTGAGAGAGAGAGATAGAGAGACCCATCGACCGATGCTCGTAAATACATCTTTCAGCCATATGCATTGCTGATGCTCAGTAAAAACTTATATAGTTGACACAATCATATAGACATCATAGCACACTGAACTTGCATACAAAAATTTCACGCAGGCAGCACAATCAGGATGGAAGCAGTGGATCGCTACGGGAAGGGCTATGTTGAAACCAACGAAGTCGTACATAATGGTTCATTGTCTTTATCAATGACGGGGAAATATCTTGAATGTTGTGCAAAGAAAGCAGACAGACAGCACAATAAGTTCTCCTAGCACATTAAGTTGACGTACAGCCCTTTCTAAAAAATGTTCAGGTACAAAATTAGAACAGGTAACAATCAAATGTACTGGCATATCAGTGGTTCACACCCATAGCTCGGATTTAACTAGTATCTGACAAGATTCAGTTGTTACCTCAAATTAGAGCACATCCATGCAGCCAGCCCTGCCTCTTCTCCCAAAGAAGCAGTGGCCTCTGCCGCACGATGGAGTAGGCCCTGTGCCATCCATCGTTCCGAGAAACACGGGGAAAGTCTAACGTCGACTCCTGTAATGGAAGTCGTCGACGGACCCTGGCACCAGCGGCGGCAGCAGGACTTCGATTGATGGATTGACCACTTCTTCGACATGCACGAACACTCCATACAGGTACATGCCTAACGTGGTCCACGGCGGCCTTGGTGGCAACGAATAGTACAACCCCGGTTCCTGCACCGGTATCTCAACACCAATCACCTTCTGTATGGTGGACGGCTTCTTCATCCATGCCATAACCGTCAGAGCCTAGCTGTCTGGAGGAACAAACATACTTACGAGCTCACCTCCAAGGTCGTTGATAAGCTCGTTCATGGACTCACTGTTCCAAGCACGTCGAGGCATGCCGTGGAAGGTAAGCTTTGTTAAAAACTCAAGCTCAGAGGGCACCGAGCCCCATCCTGGGTGCCACCGATCAAAGCTCACCAGCGCGCCATCGTAGAACAAACGCTGGGAAGATTCGAACACACGACTATAGTCGAAAGTTGTCCGGAACCTGACGAAGAAATAAGTCAGTGGCGGACAGACTTCGACGAGCAAGTCACTTATTTGGATGCCGTGCGCAATGCCAAGAGCTTTGACAAGGTCATCCGGCGAGATGGGAGGCCGGTCGCCGTTGATGGTTACCATCAGCACTTTGTCGGCAAACTGGTCGTCAAGCGCTGCCATGCCACTGTTGAGCGACAGCACGCAGCGACCGAAGGCAGGACGGACCTCAGGATCTCCGGCTCGGAGATCCGCGTTGACCGACGACATGATAGTGTGCTTGAGTATAGGGAGTACAGGAGGGGGATTTGGGGGAACTGGAGTGGGAATCGAGATTCCAGAGGTGGGGGAGGGGCGGGAGATTGCAGATGAAAAGGTAGCATGAATTTCTAGCACGCGCCAACATGCTCTTGGCGCGCAAGCACACAAAAACACCGGTGGCGCCCACATGTCATCCTAAGAGTTCTTATTCATTATTTTTTGGAGAGCCCGGTCTTTTTTTCAGGATCTTTTGAGAACCCGGCCTGAGAGTCATAATTGACCTGTTTGGCATTGCGTTACTACTCGACCCATATTCAACGACACCTCACTGTCCCAAACAAGTGTACATCATCGAAAAGACACTGAGCTCAAATTATATAACTTGAAAAAAGGAGATATACTCTGAACACTGGAGAATGGTGATGCCCTCATTTATCCCACCCGTAGTTGAGACAATAAATAGTTCGAAACAACGATATATACAACATTCAAACACTAACTAGTGACTACTACTGACATAAACATCAAGACATGATAGTTCATAAGAAGTCTTGCTACACCACCAAAACGCACCCATCTGCAGCGCTCAGACTCTCGTGATCCAGACGAGAATAACATTCTAAATAGAAGCAACTATTACATAGTAAGAGTGACATAGACGAGGATGACCAAATGACAAGGAATATGCATAACAAAAGAAAGAACTACCCATCCAGAACCAGCAGCAAAGACAACAAAGTCATTCGAAGAGATGATCCAACACCATCATAATTTGCAGCCCCGCTTCAGTGACCAGTGATCCGGAGACACCAGTACTCCACCCTTTCGATGCAACAACCCAATTACCTATCAACCTGAAGGCTCGAATCACATCACTGCCTGTCTTAATTGAGACATCCAAGGATCAAAGTTAATCCGGATGCCTTTGTCATTCTCACCTTCTTTTGGCTGCAGGCTGTATCATTAACAATCAGGGGAGTTTGCTCCCGAACTCCTAGGGCTCGCCGTGTAGACACAGTTTTCCATAGCAAACAGAGCCTCTCTGCCATCAAGGTCCTTGCCAACGGTGATCTCCTGGTTAATCGGATAATTGAGTCTGAGAAACAGAGAGTGTGAACCAAGGCTGTTTACCCGCCTCCAACTAAAAAATCCTAAATGCCCCAACAAGCTGGTATCCTGCTCATAGACGTAACATCCACTGTCCGGATACTCACGTATTACACGATGCTTGTATACAGTTGGGTTTTTGCAATATAACTTTTCCGGCTCATGTGTTCGAATGATCATTAGTCTTTTTCCGCCGTCTGATCGAGAGAGGAACCAGTTGTGCTTCCCTGTTTTTGGCAAAGGTGGTGTGATTACAAAGGGCAGTAACTGTAGGGACACTGCATCATATCAAAAAGGACAGGCATTGTAAATGTAAGATCAGCATTGTTCAGAGTATGAGTAGGATAATGCAAGAAACAGCATTGATATGTCCCTGTTGGAACTGGGAGGAAAATACAGGGAAATGTATACTGGGTTCGAAAATATAGAAGTGCCATGCATGGTTATACACATGTTATCTCGCAATCGATTCTTCACAGGAAACTACCATGTCATGCATGTTATGTAATCATGTTCTGTCCTCACAAACAAATTCTTCAAGGTAACTAACAGACCATGCATTGTTATATACTCGTGTTCTGTGGGCAAAATTTTTGTGAGGATATTATTCTAGCCATTGATTGCTGAAGGGCGAATATAGGTATGTACACATGGTAAGCATTGCAGGATTTCACTACTTCCAAATATAGAGTTCTCCATATGCACATTTACTTCCCTAATGTATGGTTAGATGAAACCAACAGTGTGGTGCATGTTTCTACATCAGGAAAATGAGGAAACTAACATGGCCATTGATACACACTCATATTTAGTAGTAGTATATAGATTACTGTAAAATAAGGATAATATCCATATATTCCTAACCGTTTGATTATTTAGGGTACAAATTGGCCGTAATGAGATGGTCACAATCGCATGAATTAACTCATTCCAGATATAGCTGATTTACGGCGTCTCTAATACATTGCCATAGTTCTACTCAAATTCTGCTCAAACAAAGATATGCTAATCATCACAAAAAGTTCAAACAGTGTCATGGCGTCATCATTAACATGAGAGGAAACAACTTACACGCGCCGTCCCAGCAATACGTGGTGCCATCTGCTTTGTCGATCGCGTAGATGATGCCATTGTGTTCAATAGCATGACAGAAGTGTGTATCAGCTTTGACGATGATCCACTGCGAGCCGAGTTGTCTCCAGCTAAAGAAGGCACCGGCGTAAAGATAGGCGAGTCCGCGGTCGAACAGGGCAATTAGCTTGAAGTCTGCGTAATTCGCATGTCGTGTGGGCACTTGGCAGATTACAATCTTCTGCAAAACAAGGTCCGTCCAACTGACGTAGTAATCTAGATGACTTGGACCGCGATGGTAATACTCTATATAATCCAACGGAGGAAGGATAATCTCATGAGAGTTCTGGAAGTTCAAGAGCACCAACATTTTTGCCATCTTCTCTGAAGGTAGCCATCCAGTGGGAGTTCATGCCGACCCAGTACATACCTGCCAAGAAGTTTCGGGTGATGGTGATCGGTTCGATGTCGAGGGAAATGATGTACGGCGACCCACTACATACCTGCAAAGAAGTTTCGGCTAATTGAGATCGGATTGAAGTCGAGGGGCATCATGCGCGCCTCCGTATCATGGTGAGCCAATCTCGCAAGACCAGATAGCAGCAAGCAGGGTGTCTTGAAAAGCTTAGGCCTCGCTTCGACGATGGCCGTGTGCATGTCCCTCGAGCATGCAGCCAGCCGCAGGGCGCTCAGCATATCCATACACGAACAACAGAGGTCGAGGATGTCACTGGGTAGATTGCTCCAATCGCGGCTCATATGGATGCTGCGCGGTTCGCGTTCGGCCATGGTGGAGTTTGGAAGGGGGCTTGATTTATGGGGGAGAAGGATGTCGGTGTTGGAGCGGCTAGTGAGGGAATAGTGGTACTGGGGGAGGCGAGCGAAGCGACGGTACACGGGGGCACAGTGAGATGGAGACAGAGAAGGAGATGGAGATGGAGTGGTGCTATGGGAGTGGAGAGGGAGACGAGGCGAGGCGCCAATGTGCTGTACAGCGGCGGTGACAGACTGCACTGTGCACAGGGTGAGGCTGATTTTGGTAACCCGAACACGCCGCCTGGACTAGTGTCAGGCGCAGGGTGTTGTCACTTCACTGTGAGGACCGGATGAATAGTATTTTGACCATCAAGTGTACCACAGTTGTACTACTACTACTACTACCAGTAGGTACATGAGTACTCCAGTATTGTATAGCGTAAATAGGTCTCCCGTGCTAGCATGCCTGTTCACTTCATCGTTCAGGTATCATCCATATTGCGAGCAGAACCAAATTCTCGTGCATGCCAAATCAACGCTCTGCCGTGATGCATGCAGTGGTCGTTCTGGTGCATCAAGGACGGCATGCAGATCGTTCCACACTTGAGAAGAGGAAAAATGGAAAGGTAGAACGCGGCAGCAGAGGAAGAGAACTCTGGCTAACGAGGCTGGGAGGGGATCGAGCAGGAAGTTAATGCTCCACGCCTAAAGGTTTTGGGAAAACTCGATTTTCATAAGGTGACTTATACTCACCTAAACGGAGGGAGTATTCCTTAACCAGAGAATGTTGTGTCTCCCACTCACGCGCTCAAAAAAAAACTACGACACATTCTTTTATCTGTTTGCATAGGTCCCACCTATCAGGAAGGATGGGCACGTACACGAACAGGTACGACTCATCAGTCTACCCGCATAGCCTTTTCGTTTAGTCTACCTAGCCTTCCAATCAACTGCCTGCAAACCACTTCTCCCATTTACTTCTCCATCGGGAACCGATTCTCGACGGCTTCTTCACCTCCCCTTCGTCTTCATTTGCATCCAAACCCCACTGCGTTCACATTGTTTTAACGTCTTTAAATAATCATCTACTACTTTAGTTAGACTAGCCATCTAATCCTAATTCTCCATACCATAGCCCTCCCTTCCAGCGGTTCCAAATGGCGATAGAGATCGAGATGCAGGTTTTTAGCGTCCAACATGTCCTCGTCGAAGGCTCGATGCGCATAGTTGCCATCGTCACCGTGCACCCAAGGGTTGTTCGGCAGTGGATCAACAATGTATCCAACTCCCTCGAAAAGGTAGAGACGAGGGTCATCGATCTCGACACAGAGTACACGGAGCGAGCCCCTGGGAAGATCCAGCGCACCGCCGTCCTTCAGTTCTGCTTCGAAGATGATGTTTTGGTGTACGACATCATACACTCGCCCTCCATACCAGGTGAGCGTCACGATTTCTTGTCTCGGAAGGACGTATACTTCTGTGGGGCAGCCTTCGAAGGGGACAAACAGAAGCTGGAGCCGTACAACCTTGATTTGAATAGCATCACTGACCTACAAACCAGAATCAAAATTCCTGTAGAAGTTTGTGATAAACAGACACCATCCCTATTCGACGTAGCAAATTTTGTGCTCGGTACAAATCTTCAGAAGGGTGACGAGATGGTGGCATTAAGGTCGCCTGGATGGGAGAATTATCCCTTGACGTACGAGCAGATAAAATATGCTGCCCTCGATGCCCGTGTGAGTTTCGAGATAGCTGCAAGGTCCAAAGAGCTTGTTGCGAAGCCGTCTCCCACAGAGAATGAGAACAAGAAGAAGAAGAAGAAGAAAAAGAAGAAGAAGAAGAAGAAGAAGAAGAAGAAAAGGCTGCACCAGCAGGAGGGCATTATGGATGGATGAACTATTTCCTCTTGTAAAAAAAATTATTCCCTCTCGGTGTATATTGATATAGATGGACTATTTCGATGGTGTGCATGTCTTTGGAACAGAGTAGTAGTGTGGGTCCGCTTGACTATAAGGAACTATTTATCCGCATATATAGCTTTCTCTGCTACTCCTTCCAGTGATCGGTATGTAGTGCATGTGTCCGTAGACAAGACAGCTTGTCCATGGAAGTTCAACTACGGCAACCATCATGTTTCATCTCGCGGTTCCCACGACGCCTCTCCAACCCACGACACCACGCCCCCCGACGTGCGCCTCACCCCTCTCGGCTGCACCGCCCCTCTGCCTTTGTGTGCATGACATGTGGGCCACCTAAAATGCGGCGAGTATCAAGTTTCTACCACAGCCACCCGTGATTCCCACGATGCCGCTCGAACCCATGAAACCACACGTCCCCCGACCTGCGGCTCACCCCTCTTGGCCCCACTGCCCCTCTGCCTACGGCAGCATTACATCTGGACCAGTCACCTATCGGGTCCACATGTTATTGACTCAAAGGTAGGTGTAGTAAGGCGATGAAGCTCAGTCCCGACGGCCCTGAGAGGGAAATGTAACTCCTGCGCCAGGGCTTGTGGTGCTCCCGCAGCACGAAATCGTGCCAAACTCGAGATTTGTTTCTTTACTATACATGCACGCAACGGTTTAATGGACTTTGTAATCTCAACATGTGATGGGGAGCTACAAATTTGAATTTGAAACTTATAAAACGAAAAGATTCAAAACAAATAAACTGGGAGAGAGGGAGTATATCGTAGGATGTGTCCCATACAAAATAAATCCCCTGGTTTGTCACCGCGAAGATGCGGTTAAAAAGGAGCACAACGTCTTCCTACTCGTACGGCAACGAATCGGCCGCAGACAGCATGGTCCGCCTTTGACCGCCATGTGCAAGGTTCGTGCTATCTTATTCAATCTCACCATGGTTCCATCGTACCAATTCATGCGGTGGCCCGTTGCATGGCTGATCCCAATGTTGGATAAAGGTTCTACGGGAACGGTTTCACCGTTGTAAATGTTGTGCAAATTGATGTTGGTATCCTCCCGTACATATGCAAGCCAATCTCCAACAGTGGGCAGGGGGAGAATTAGGAAATGGACACGGAAGTAGTCTTTAGAATGCATTTACTACGTAATCAAACTCATCTTACCTGCTCATTGGAGGAAATCCGAGTGCCCCTCAACGTCGGCATCTCAAGGGGCGTCAACTTGCAACTACGGCCATGCCGCGCTGGAGAGACCCCCAAGGAAACATCCTCGTGCGTTCCATGGAACATCAAGATGCATTTGTATGAGTAGTTTATCTTGTGAGAGAAAAGGATGAACGAGGGAAGGCCTCTAGAGATAGAGATGGACACTACTACTACCAATGTGCTGGCCTATGCGTTGCAATGGATCCAAAGTAGTAGAATAATACTTGTTCACGTGCTTGAAATATAAACACTCTAGTTTTGATATACATGTGTCAGCAGACATGACAGCTTGTCCATGGAAGTTGAACCACGGCAACTGTCACGTTTCTTGTTTCTACCACTAAGCCACTGAAGTTCGGTCCCGTGCGCCCCGAGAGGGAAATGTAACTCCCACGACAGGCCTTGTGGTGCTCCCGCAGTACGAGCTCGTGCCAAAACTGGAATTTGTTTCTTACTACTACCAACTAGTACTAGTAAGGTACACGTGCATTGCACACATGAGATTCTGGTGGTTTGTGCATTATGCTTCTAGATGTGCAGCTTTCTGGATTCTAACATGTGGCAAAATCTGGTGGAATGTAAGGTTAGGCAAGTTTGAATAACTTAGGCGAGTGTTTGATTAAAGCCACACTAAGGCCCCACATGACATACACACAAAAAATGTGGCAAGATACCCTTAGGCTTGCCAACTTGTTTCTCTCATTTTGAAGAACTAATAACTTTGCCTAAGCTTAGTTGTGGCAAAGTTAGGGTCTGTTTGATTCAAAGGATTTCCATAGGATCTTTGAAGGATTAGAATCCTTAGGAATTTTTCCTACATTGGTCGTTTGATTCGTAGGATTGAATCATGTAGAATATTTTCCTAAGGATTCATTTGTACTACGTTTCATAGGAATTCTAACATGCACTCCAACCTCTTGAAAGAAATCCTTTGTTTTCATGTGACATAATCAAACAAACTCAAATCCTATAGGGATCCAATGAACATGCCATTCCAATCCTACTTTTTTCCTATTTTTGTGTTTCTGCAATCCTATGAATCAAAGAGGCCCTTAGTCAAGAATTAAGTTCAGCCATGGAGTCTTCTAGATTATACATCTGGCAGAATCTGGTGGATGATATCCAACGGCCAGTAGTGCTCGGAGTTGCCATCTTTGTACCATCGGATTGGCTTCATGCAACGACCAACTTTCAAAGTTTTTCACACACTATATAGGGGGTATAGATATAGATGTGCCGGTCCGTTGCAATGGATCCAAAGTATATATATATATCTATTTAGTGGAGTGCACTCTAAACACATTATCTATTTATTTTTCTCTAACCTTCCGTAGCCATGCAACCAAGCCACATAAGCTTCATGGGTTCCCCCCACATCATATTATTCATACTACGTTGATTGAAAAAAGATAAATCACCCAAAACAAGATCTTCCCGTTTTTTGTTCCTACGATGTTGTGCTGTGCACGTACTTACTAGTTGTGTAGTGGTAGTACTAGTAATATAGTATTAGGAGTATAAACTTGGTACTAGTAGGAGTAGTACTTGTACGGAATGCTCCTACTCTATCAACGAGCCCAGTCTGACACCAAATTTCTTGGCTTCCATGCTACAGCTAGATCTTCCCTCGTTTCTTTTTTCCAACCCGGCGACGGGCGGGGTGTCGGTTTGCTCAACGGCGATCCCACATGAAAGTGAAAATGCTAGGCAACACGCCATCCCTAAGCCATGTGTCGTGCCGGACGGGCCGTGTTGTACTCCCGATTCTCGGGCGTGTGGGGGTGCGACGCAGACGCGGTAGGCCTTTTCCTTTTACCAGCAATGTGCTCGTGCGTTGTGACGGATCCAAAGTAGTAGAATAGTAGTATTTGTTCACAAACTTGAAAGAAATTACTATTCTTTTGATATACTCCTAATATATTAATCCCTCCGTACCTAAATATTTGTCTTTTTGAGATTTCAAATGGACTATCACATACAGATTATATAGACATATTCTAGTGTTTCTAGCAAGATGCCCGCGCTTTGCACGAAGTTGATGGAAAAGGTAAGAACAACTTATAAATTGACGGATGGAGTACTAGTTACAGTGATGCATATAATTAAGCAAAGGGATCGCACATGTCGGTATTGACTAGAACAAGAATGCAACAGCACAATAAGAATTAAGGCCACGATGATGTGATCACAGTGGTGGTTACAGAAGGCAAGAAGAAAGATGGATCCACGAACGTACGACCTCCTCCTCCTCAACTTAGTGCGCCGGGCCACCGACCGGCGGCTAAGGAGCGGCGGCTTTTGTGGCGAGGTCGAGGTGCTTCTCAGCAAAGGCATCCAAGGCTTCCCGCCGGTTGAGGAAGGCCAACGTCGTAGCGTCCTAACTGGCCTTGTAGATACCTATGTACACAATTTCCTCGTACATGTGGATGTGTAGGTCGACGTATTCTTGCAGGGCGAGGCGCCTCGCGGCGAGCGCGACCTCCAGGTGGACATTCTTCGTGGCGTCGGCGGGCAGTCGCAGGGCCACCGGTGCTTGAAAGAGGTTCCGGCCATGGAGGCCAATTAGGGTGGCAAGCAATGAGGATCCCGGGCACGCGGGCTAGAGGAGTACGGCGATGTCGTCCGCGAGCTTCCTGAGGACGGTGAACTTGTTGCTGGTGGCAACGATCATCTGGTCCAACTGAGAGTCGTAGTTAGCGTCGAAGGCGGCCATCCACCAGCCGGTCTCCAACACCGTCTGGAGACGATCCTCGGTGCCATGCCACAGGCCGGCATCTTGGACCATCTGGCGCAGCCGCTGGCCGCTCACGAGCATCGGCGCCATGGGTCTGGAGTGAGCTCTTTTGCGCTTAGTGTAGGTGCTTAGGCAAATTCTTAGGTGCGTACGATGTGGTAGATGCATTGGAATGGAGGGGCGCCTTTATATGAGGGCAATGAGGGCAAACTGCGTTGCATTCACATCGTGTAGCCTCTTTTCCTGGACCTCCTCCCATTACTTCCCTCATGCCTTAATTGAAGAAGGATGCATTGGCCGTTCAACATATCGGGAACCGCTACTCCCTCCCTCGTCTGCATTAAAGCCGTATCGGGAACTGCGCCGCCCGCTGTCAAATCGAATACTCCCTCCGTCTAGGTGAGTATTAAGTCATCTTACGAAAACCAAATAGTAAACACATATGCGTGGTGCATTAACTCTCACATTGTTTCTTATTTTTTTTGACATAAATAGAGGAATCAACCAAGAAGAGATGTGGGGCTTGTATGCTTCTAATGACTTGACACTATCAAACATGACATGCAGTGGTCAGTTCGTTGCACAAGAACAAATACAACCCACGTCAGCACACACGCATCTTATATAGCATCACATCCAATGGCTATAAAATATGAATGAGACCAAATTATATCTCATCTAGATGAGTTCTAGCAAAACTGTATTAATAATACTTAGTACTCCTGCGCCATGTATCATATATTAGTATCATGTAGTACTTTATTTATTTATGAGGTATCCAGATGGCACTGCACCGCCAAGAAAAGAGGGTAACATCAAAATTTGGACTACTTTTTGAGTATGTTGGTAAGGTCCGGTCATAGTCACTTGTTGAAATCTCTAAAAAGACAAATACTCCCTCCGTCCAGAAATACTTGTCATCAAAATGGATAAAAGGAAATGTATCTAGACGTATTTTAGTTTTAGATACATCTCTTTTTATCCATTTTGATGACAAGTATTTTCGGACGGAGGGAGTAGAAAACAGAGTTGGTGATGATGGTGTGCGTGCCATCCTGCAATATAGGCCGTCGGATTTATATCTAACGGACAGGAAAGAAACTATGGCAATTTTGCAAAAATATACCCACACGTCTCTCCACGTTCGCAAATAAGGCCTTCCCTCGTTCAACCTTTTCTCTCACAAGATAAACTACTCATACAAATGCATCTTGATGTTCCGTGCAACGCACGGGCAGCTAGCTTATTTCATTTAAAATAGTTGCTGCGATAATTGGGTTGAAGTGATATATTTTATGTCTGCCCCGAATGATTTCAGATTCACTAGTAGTAACAAAGAAAAGGTTGCCTTGTTAATTAACAGAAAACAGGGTGAAAACTATCACATGAGGCCGGTAAAAACAAGGCACACTGGGTTTAGCGTCATCGTCACTACAGCTGTGCGCGCGCTAGAAGTCTACATATCGAGGGGCTACCGAGCGAGGCATCAAGAGACAATGTTTGAGAGAGAAACCAATTGACAGATTATGATCAGATCGACTTGTCACCCTTCTGCCGTCATTGTTGGGGGGAGGGAGAGAAAGACGTATCGAGAGTGTGCGCGGTAGGCACAGAGGCACAATTAGCGAGTGTGTGTGTGTTTGAAAGAGGAGTAGATAGATTATTATCAAGTTCGATGTGCCACCCTACTAGCTCCTTCGGTGCCGGGTAGTGTGTGTGTGTATGTTCGAGAGAGAAGCCAGTCGATAGATTAGTATCAAGATCGAGGTGTCACCCTAGTCCTTCGGTGTTGGGAAGTGTGGGTGTGTGTGTGGGGGGGGGCAGTGACACTCACATATCTTTACTCTTATAAAAAACAGAGTTGGTGATGATGGTGTTCCTGCCATCCTGCAATATAGGCCATCCAATTTATATCCGACGGACAGGGAGGAAACTATGGCAATTTTGCAAAAAGATACCCACACCCCTCTCCGCATTTGCAAATAAGGCATTCCCTCGTTCATCATTTTCTCCCACATGATAAACTTCTCATACAAATGCATCGTGATGTTCCATGCAACGCATGGGCATCTTGCTAGTAGGGAGAAGAAGTTTGTGTGACACATATCTAGCTATATTAAGGGATAGGTAGATAGCATATGTGTGAGAGACATTAGTGGCTGTGGGTGGGCAGAATTAAAGGGGTGGGCGTGTTAAACATAGAGAGCATGTGTGTTTCTGTGTGAGAGACTTGTAGGACGGGGTAGAAAGACGAATTTAACCCTGACGGAGGGAGAGAAATACACAAAGTGCGCGTGTGTGATTCCGATGCCCACAGGGAAATGAGATATGTATGCGTGTGAGAGAGATTGCACAATTCATTCAGGTATCACTATCTAGCGATCGTGGACGTGCATCGCTTGAACATAAGTCAATATCTACTTCGTATCGTGGCCAAAGGTACAATATCGATTCAACGCTATAAAGATTGGACACTCACATATCACATTTTTTTCTATTTAAATAAGCCTTTTTAGTTGTGCATGCCAAAGTTACAGTGATGTTTCTTCAAACAACCAATGTAGCTATCATGAACATGCACCATTGTTACTCTTGCATTCAAATTCATTAGTCTTGGATGATTTAAGTTTCTATTTTGAAGTAATATATGTAATATTCATATGTGAATTCAATGGGTACGCAATTTATGAAATGGAGGCTATGTAATCATATGAGGTAACACTTTTAAGTAGCTGACTACAATATCCATTTCTTTTTGTGTGCCTCTACACTAACACGTCAATGCATTATGTTTAAAGTAAATAACCAATGGCACTAAATTATCTATTTACACGAGAAATACATAGGCTGAGCGTTTGATCCCTTTCTTGTGAACGCGCCACTACACCCGTACGATTGGCCGCGCCTGTGTGAACGTCCAAGTTATCGGCACATCATCCCGAGTTATTGTGTTTTTTCTGGGGTGGACTTCACACCAGTTATTAATTGCTGACGCGTGCCCCGTGTACACAGTCTAGCATGACCTTCCCGCTAGCACGGTCCAAAATTAGTTGAAACTAGATACGAACGATCCCGCGGGCGGCAAAATCTCCTGCCTCCTTCTAAAATTTCTGCCACCTTAGTCTTTAGCATGCGAAATCCCCCTTTTGTCCTTGGTGCACGGAAACCAACAGTTACAATACCGCCCTCATCTACATGATAGGTCGGGGCTGCTTTGGTAACTTCCGGTTCCCCCACTACACGACACCCCCATTTCCTCTCCCCCTCCCGCAAAAACGACTAACTCCACAGCACCAGAGCATCTTACAGCACGCCGTCCGTTCTTCATCGCCCTTTCTCCCCTCCCCTCTCAAAACTCTAGACTGCTCATCCACTGGCGTACCATAGCCCATTCACTGCCAGCGGCGTCCACCTCGCCGGATATGCTTCTACGACCGCATCTACCCCTCCCACCTCCCCTAGAAACAAGTAGACTACTCATCCACCACTGTACCACAGCCCATTCAGTGCCGGCCTTGTCCACGGCGCCGGATCTGCTTCGTCGGTACTCTCGTCAACCGCACGCATTTGCAGCGGCTCATTCGTACTCCCCACCAGAGGCGCTTCGTCCACACCTCCCGGAGCCGCCCCACCGAGACCCCTGTCGACGGCCTCTGATCCTCTTCGCCGACACCTTCCTCAACCCTACCGGAGTAGCTTCGCCTATATCATTCTCAACCCTACCGGGGCCGCTTTGCCAACTCACAAGTCCACGGCCTCAGATCCGCTTCCTCGCACCCTCATCCAACCTACCGGAGCAGCTTCTGACGCCCCATCCACAGCCGCAGATCCGTATCGTCGACACCACCCTTAACCCAACCACCGGAGCAGCTTCTGACGCCCCGTCCACGGCCGCAGATCCACATCGTCAACACCATCCTTAACCCAACCACCGGAGCAGCTTCACCTACGCCCTCGTCCACGGCCATAGATCCGCTTCGCCCACACTGTAGTCCACCCTGCCGGAGCCGCTCCACAAACACCCTACTCGACGGTTCTAGATCTCCTTACCGAACCCCGACAGCCAGCGCAGCGTCATCACCCTCGATGTTTCTAACCTGATTCCCACAGTCTGGAGAGATGCCAAGCACCCGCTACAGCCTAGGTACTTGTCACATTTAAACCCGTCCAGCATCACCTGCCCGATGTACTTGAAATATACTAACCGGTCGTTGTTACCTGTTATGCAGCTGGCAAAAACTTCAAGGATGATGTTTCTTCTGGATCTAACAGCTTGGCCAACCAAGATCCTGGACTAAGGCATTGCTATGATCTTGTAAGCGCGTCTCTCTCTCTCTCTCTTGTATTGTTCGATAACCCACAAGTATAGGGGATCGCAACAGCTTTCGAGGGTAGAGTATTCAACCCAAATTTATTGATTCAACACAAGGGGAGCCAAAGAATATTCTCAAGTATTAGCAGCTGAGTTGTCAATTCAACCACACCTAGAAACTTAGTATCTTCAGCAAAGTGTTTAGTAGCAAAGTAATATGATAGTGATGGTAGCAACAACAAAAGTAAAGACAGTAAAAGTAATGTTTTTGGTATTTTGTAGTGATTGTAACAGTAGTAGCGGGAAAGTAAATAAGCGAGAACCAATATATGGAAAACTCGTAGGCACCGGATCAGTGATGGATAATTATGCCGGATGCGGTTCATCTTGTAACAGTCATAACATAGGGTGACACATAACTAGCTCCAATTCGTCAATGTAATGTAGGCATGTATTTCGTATATAGTCATACGTGCTTATGGAAAAGAACTTGCATGACATCTTTTGTCCTACCCTCCCGTGGCAGCGGGGTCCTATTGGAAACTAAGGGATATTAAGGCCTCCTTTTAATAGAGAACCGGAACAAAGCATTAGCACATAGTGAATACATGAACTCCTCAAACTATGGTCATCACCGGGAGTGGTCCCGATTATTGTCACTTTGGGGTTGCCGGATCATAACACATAGTAGGTGACTATAGACTTGCAAGATAGGATCAAGAACTCACATATATTCATGAAAACACAATAGGTTCAGATATAAAATCATGGCACTCGGGCCCTAGTGACAAGCATTAAGCATAGCAAAGTCATAGCAACATTAATCTCAGAACATAATGGATACTAGGGATCAAACCCTAACAAAACTAACTCGGTTACATGATAAATCTCATCCAACCCATCACCGTCCAGCAAGCCTATGATGGAATTACTCACGCATGGGGGTTAGCATCATGAAATTGGTGATGGAGGATGGTTGATGATGACGACGGCGACGAATCCCCCTCTCCAGAGCCCCGAACGGACTCCTGATCAGCCCTCCCGAGAGGTTTTAGGGCTTGGCGGCGGCTCCGTATCATAAAACGCGATGATTTCTTCTTTCTGATTTTTTTCTCTCCGAAAGCAAATATATAGAATTGGAGTTGGCGTCGGAGGGTTTCCAGGGGGCCCATGAGGTAGGGGGGCGCGCCCTAGGGGGGGCGCCCCCCACCCTCGTGAGAAGGGTGTGGGCCCCCTGGTCTTCATCTTTGGCGAGGATTTTTTATTATTTTTTCTCAGATGTTCCATGGAGTTTCAGGTCATTCTGAGAATATTTGTTTTCTACACATAAAACAACACCATGGCAATTCTGCTGAAAACAGCGTCCGTCCGGGTTAGTTCCATTCAAATCATACAAGTTAGATTCCAAAACAAGGGAAAAAGTGTTTGGAAAAGTAGATACGACGGAGACGTATCAACTCCCCCAAGCTTAAACCCTTGCTTGTCCTCAAGCAATTCAGTTGACAAACTAAAAGAAAGAAAAACTTTTACAAACTCTGTTTGCTCTTGTTGTTGTAACTATGTCAAGCCAATATTCAAGTTTTCAGCATAGATCATAACTAACCACATTTGCAATAATTCTCAGGTCTCACAATTACTCGTATCAATAGCATAATCAACTGGCAAGTCATAATAATAAATCTCGGATGACAACACTTTCTCAAAACAATCATAATATGATATAACAAGATGGTATCTCGCTAGCCCTTTCTGAGACCGCAAAACATAAATGCAGAGCACCTTTAAAGATCAAGGACTAACTAGACATTGTAATTCATGGTAAAAGAGATCCAATCATAGTCATAAAAATAACCCAATATAAATTAACACTGATGAATGCAAATGACGGCTCCGCTCTCCAGCTAGTGCTTTTTAATAAGAGGGTGATGACTCAACATAAAAGTAAATGGATAGGCCCTTCGCAGAGGGAAGCAGGGATTTGTAGACGTGCTAGAGCTCAGTTTTGAAATAGAGATAAATTGTATTTTGAGCGGTATACTTTGATTGTCAATGTAATAACTAAGAGATGGCGATATCTTCCATGCTAAACACATTATAGGCGGTTCCCAAACAGAATGGTAAAGTTTATACTCCCACTCCACCAACAAACATCAATCCATGGCTGCTCGAAACAACGAGTGCCTCCAACATACATCAGGTCCCAGGGGGAGTTTTGTTTGCAATTAATTTTGATTTAGTTTGCATAAAGCATGGGACTGGGCACCCCGGTGACTAGCCATTTTCTCGTGAGTGAGGAGCGGAGTCCACTCCTCTTGAGAATAACCCGCCTAACACGGAAGATAAGGACAACCTTTGTTGATACATGAGCTATTCGAGCATAGAAAACATAATGTTTGTTTGAAGGTTTAGAGTTTGGCACATACAAATTTACTTGGAACGGCAGGTAGATACCCATATAGGAAGGTATAGTGGACTCATCTGGAATAACTTTGGGGTTTAAGGGATTGGATGCACAAGCAGTATTCCCACTTAGTACAGGTGAAGGCTAGCAAAAGACTAGGAAGCGACCAACTAGAGAGCGACAACAGCCATGTACATGCATTAAAATTAATAAACATTGGATGCAAGCATGAGTAGGATATAATCCACCATGAACATAAATATCATGAAGGCTATGTTGATTTTGTTTCAACTACATGCGTGAACATGTGCCAAGTCAAGTCACTTAAATCATTCAAAGGAGGATACCACCCCATCATACCACATCATAATCATCTCAATAGCATGTTGGCATACAAGGTAAATCATTATAACTCATAGCTAATCAAGCATGGCACAAGAAAGTATGATCTCTAATTGTCATTGCAAACATGTTTACTCATAATAAGCTGAACCAAGAACGAGGGACTCATCATATTTACAAAAACAAAAGAGGTCGAGTTCATACCAGCTTTTCTCATCTCAGTCAGTCCATCATATATCATCATAATTGTCTTTCACTTGCACGACCGAACGGTGTGAATAATAATAAGAGTGCATGTGCATTGGACTAAGCGGGAATCTGCAAGCATTCAATAAACAGGAGAAGACAAGGCAATATGGGCTCTTGGTTAAATAAACAATAATGCATATAAGAGCCACTTCAATAATTTAATTATGGTCTTCTCCTACTGACCCCGAAAGAGAAGAAAAGAAATAAAACTATTTACACGGGAAAGCTCCCAACAAGCAAAAGAAGAACGGGAATTTTTTTTTGGTTTTCTTTTTAATTATTACTACTATAGCAGAGAAATAAACTATTACTAATTTTTTGGTTTTTCTTAAGGTTTAACAAACACACAAGAAGAAAGCAGGAAAAAGAAAATAAATTAGCATGGATATTACAGTGAAAAAGTATGAGCACCGACATCTAGCAATGAGCGTGTGTGAACATAAATGTAATGTCGGTGAGAAATAGGTACTCCCCCAAGCTTAGGCTTTTGGCCTAAGTTGGTCTATGGCCACTGCTAGCCTGGCGGATATCCATAATAATAGTTGTTAGGGTCGTACTGTGATGAGGAAGAATAGTTGGGGTCATACTATGATGAAGAAGAAGACTTTGACTGCCACTGGCTGACAGTCATCTTTGGATCCCAAGAATAAACAGATTGTCGTGGAGGCTCATCTTGTGGTTCCTGTTCTGGCTCCTCGACTGGTGCAGGGTTCCGGTAGGCGTGAATAGCCGTCAATGGAACAAGGTACGTGCCTGCAGTCAAATCAAACAAAGAAGGAGCAGGCAAGGTAATAGTCTCAGGATGATGTTTATCAAAGAAAAATTGATATTTAAGCTCCCCTGCCCTATTTTTAACAATAAAATCATGTGCCACCATACTTTTATGATCTAGATAAACACGGGGCAACACCTTTTCTTCCTTCTCAGCATGCCTAATAGGTATGTTAAAATGTGCGGCTAGGCGTGTGGCATAGATGCCTCCAAAGATGGGCCCTTAGTACGGTTCATATTTAACCGTCTAGCAATAATACCGCCCAAACTAAAAGTGTTATCACCGTATAAACCTTGGAGCAGAATAATTAAATCAGGGATACTAAGGTTTCCAGAATTTCTACGTCCAATTAAACAACGACTAGCAAATAATGCAAAGTAACGCAAAACAGGAAAATGTATGCTAGTGATTCGTGCATCGGAAACCTTCCTAGTTTCTCCTATAGTGATATTATCAATAAACCCAGCCACATCATCATGATGTGGTTCTTCTGTCTTGCCCTCAAAAGGGACTAAACAAATCCGACATAAATCATAAAGTGACATCTCCTTATGCTCATCATATAAATGAAACTCCACCATAGGTGGTGAGTTCCTAGAATGAAAATGAATGTTTTGCACAAAGGTATTTGTGAGTAAGAGATACTGATCGCATTGGTTGTGGAGGAAAGCGGTGAGGCCTGCATTGTGAGCCAATTCATGAAAATCTTCATAGATACCAACTGCTCTAAAGAAATCTTCAGAAGGCCATTCACACGCCCGAATCTCCACGGTGCGCGGCAAATTATACTTAGGCTCCGGTGCCTTTTCCTTCGAGCTTTGGCTCGACAAGCCCCTCAAAAATCTCCTCATTATTTTTCTGAAAGAATCTGAATTTTTTAGTAACTTCAAACAAAAAATGAACAAACTTCAATAAAACTGATAGCAACTACTCCTACAAGTGCCTAGAGCCTAAATCAAGCATTAGAACTACTTGGAACCATATAAATTTGACATGCAAGCTTAAGAACATGGTCACCTATGCAGCACAAATTTGCAAAGAATAAAGCACTAGAACAAAAACTAATTGGACCAATGGAGGAGTCACATACCAAGGAACAACCTCCCCAAGCAGTTTTGCGAGAGGTGCTTTGAGCAAGGAGATCGAAAATCACAGCAAAAGTGGCTGGAACTCATGCTTGAGTTGGTTTTTCGGGTTTGTGTGAGACAGAGGAAGAAGATGGGTGCTGGGATAAGTGGAGGAGGGCCACCATGGGCCCATGAGTTAGGGGGGCATGCCCTATAGGGGGGGCGCCCACCACCCTCGTGGCCAGGTGGCAGCTCCTCCCGCGGTAATTTTTGCTCAGTAAATCCTCAAATATTCCCGAAAAATCATATTAAATTGGCATGGCATTCTGAGGAATTTTATTTTCGGGATATTTTTATATTGCACGGATAAGTCAGGAAACAGACAGAAAATACTATTTTTACTTTATTTAATATAAATAACAGAAAGTATAGAGAGGGTACAGAAGTTTCTGCTTCTAGTTTCATCCATCTCATGCTCATCAAAAAGAATCCACTAACAAGGTTGATCAAGTCTTGTTAACAAACTCGTTCCGATAATCATGAGACCGGAGAAATTTCGAATAACACTAAGTTACCTCAACGGGGATATGCACATCCCCAATAATAAGTATATCATATTTCTTCTTGACAGTAGGTAGAGGAAATTCAAAACCTCCAAATATAATCGATGGAATTTTTCCAATAGAGTTGATACTATGAACTTGAGGTTGTTTCCTCGGAAAGTGTACTGTATGCTCATTATCATTAACATGAAAAGTGACATTGCCTTTGTTGCAATCAATAACAGCCCCTGCAGTATTAAGAAAAGGTCTTCCAAGAATAATAGACATACTATCATCCTAGGGAATATCAAGTATAATAAAGTCCGTTAAAATAGTAACATTTGCAACCACAACGGGCACATCCTCACAAATACCGATAGGTATAGCAGTTGATTTATCAGCCATTTGCAAAGATATTTCAGTAGGTGTCAACTTATTCAAGTCAAGTCTACGATATAAAGAGAGTGGCATAACACTAACACCGGCTCCAAGATAACATAAAGCAGTTTTAATATAATTTCTTTTAATGGAGCAAGGTATAGTAGGTACTCCGAGGTCTCCAAGTTTCTTTGGTTTTCCACCCTTAAAAGTATAATTAGCAAGCATGGTGGAAATTTCAGCTTCCGGTATCTTTCTTTTATTATTAATGATATCTTTCATATATTTAGCATAAGGATTTGTTTTGAGCACATCAGTTAATCGCATACGCAAAAAGATAGGCCTAATCATTTCATCAAAGCGCTCAAAATCTTCATCATCCTTTTTCTTGGATGATTTTGGAGGAAAAGGCATGGGTTTCTGAACCCAAGGTTCCCTTTCTTTACCATGTTTCCTAGCAACAAAGTCTCTTTTATCATAACGTTGATTCTTTGATTGTGGGTTATCAAGATCAACAGCAGGTTCAATTTCTACATCATTGTCATTACTAGGTTGAGCATCATCATGAACATCATCATTAATATTTTTACTAGGTTCATGTTCATTACCAAATTGTGTTTCAGCATCAGACATAGAAATATCATTTGGATTATCAGGTGGTTCAGCAATAGGTTCACTAGAAGTTTGCACAGTTCTATCATATTTCTTCTTCTTCTTTTTAGAAGAACTAGGAACATCAATATTATTTCTTTGAGAATCTTGCTCGATTCTCTTATGGCGGCCTTCAGGATACAAAGGTTCCTGAGTCATTCTACCAGTGCTAGTAGCCACTCTAATAGCATAATCATTTTTCTTACTATTCATTTCATCAAGCACTTCTTTTTGAGCCTTAAGTACTTGCTCTACTTGAGTGGTAACCATAGAAGCATGTTTGCTAACAAGTTTAAGATCACCTTTAATATTAGCCATATAATCACCCAAGCGTCTAATCATACAAGCATTTTCTATTAATTGTCTACCAAAATAAGCATTGAAGTCGTCTTGCTTAAACATAAAGTTATCGAACTCATCCAAGCACTGACTAGCAATTTTAGTAGGAGGGACTTCAGCTTTATCATATCTATAGAGAGAATTTACCTTTACTACCTGTGTCGGGATATCGGGATCAGGAGGTTCTTCAGTAAATAAATAATTAAGATCATATGTTTCTTCAACAGGCGGTATATTAACACCATGTATTTCTTCAACAGGAGGTAAATTCTTAACGTCTTTAGCTTTAATACCTTTTTCTTTCATAGATTTCTTTGCCTCTTGCATATCTTCGGGACTGAGAAATAAAACACCTCTCTTCTTTGGAGTTGGTTTAGGAATAGACTAAGTAATTGGAGCAGGAGATGGCTCAGGAGCTGGCTCAGGAGGTGCCCAATTATTTTCATTTGTCAACATATTATTCAATAGAATTTCAGATTCATCCAGTGTTCTTTCCCTGAAAAGAGAACCAGCACAACTATCCAGGTAATCTCTGGAAGCATCGGTTAGTCCATTATAAAAGATATCAAATATTTCAGGTTTCTTAAGAGGATGATCAGGCAAAGCATTAAGTAACTTGAGAAGCCTCCGCCAAGCTTCTGGGAGACTTTCTTCTTTAATTTGCACAAAGTTGTATATTTCCCTCAAAGAAGCTTGTTTCTTATGAGCAGGGAAATATTTAGCAGAGAAGTAATAAATCATATCCTGGGGACTACGCACATAACCAGGATCAAGAGAATAAAACCATATCTTAGCATCACCCTTTAATGAGAATGGAAATATTTTGAGTATATAGAAGTAACACGATCTCTCATCATTAGTAAACAGGACAGCTATATCATTTAACTTAGTAAGCGTTGCCACAACAGTTTTAGATTCATAGCCATAAAACGGATCAGATTCAACCAAAGTAATTATATCAGGATCAACAGAGAATTCATAATCCTTATCAGGAACACAAATAGGTGAAGTAGCAAAAGCAGGGTCGGGTCTCATTTTATCTCTAAGTGATTCTTTGTTCCATTTAATTAATAACCTCTTAAGCTCATATCTATCTTTGCAAGCTAAAATAGCGGCAGAAGATTCCATATCAAAAAGATAGCCCTCAGGAATAACTGGCATATTTTCATCATCACTATCATCATCATATTCAGATTGAATAATTTCCTTTTCTCTAGCCCTGGCAATTTGTTCATCAAGAAATTCACTAAGGGGCACAGTAGTATCATGCATAGAAGCAGTTTCATCATAAGTATCATGCATAGCAGAAGTGGCATCATCAATAACATGTGACATATCAGAACGAATAGCAAAAGCAGGTGTAGGTGTCGCTAACTTACTCATAACAAAAGGTGAATCAAGTGCAGAGCTAGATGGCAGTTCCTTACCTCCCCTCGTAGTTGAGGGATAGATCTTGGTTTTTGGATCTCTCAAGTTTTTCATAGTGTCCAGCAGATATAAATCCCAAGTGACTCAAAGAATAGAGCTATGCTCCCCGGCAACGGTGCCAGAAATTAGTCTTGATAACCCACTGATACGTCTCCAACGTATCTATAATTTTTGATTGCTCCATGCTATATTATCTACTGTTTTGGACTATATTGGGCTTTATTTTCCACTTTTATATTATTTTTGGGACTAACCTATTAACCGGAGGCCCAACCCAGAATTGCTGTTTTTGCCTATTTCAGTGTTTCGAAGAAACAGAATATCAAATGGAGTCCAAATAGAAAAATCCTTTTTGGAACGTGATTTTCTTCTTGGATAAGACCCAGGAGACTTGGACCCTACTCCAAGAAGTACTGGAGGCAGTCACGAGGGTAGGGGGCGCCCCCCCCTACAGGGCGCGCCCCCTGCCTCGTGGGCCCCTCGGTGCTCCACCGATGTACTCCTTCCTCCTATATAGACCCACGTACCCCCAAACGATCAGAACAACAGCCAAAAACCTAATTCCACCACCGCAACTTTCTGTATCCACGAGATCCCATCTTGGGGCCTGTTCCGATAAAGGGCTTCTACATCATCATAGCCCCTCCTATGAAGTGTGAGTAGTTTACCTCAGACCTTCGGGTCCATAGTTATTAGCTAGATGGCTTCTTCTCTCTTTTTGGATCTCAATACAATGTTCTCCCCCTCTCTTGTGGAGATCTATTCGATGTAATCTTCTTCTTTTGCGGTGTGTTTGTTGAGACCGATGAATTGTGGGTTTATGATCACTAGTAGAAAAAGGGGCTTTTGTCCTAGTTGGTAAGGCCCCTTTAGTCCCGGTTTTTGAACCGGGACTAAAGCGTCGGTACTAATGCCTCTCTCCTTAAGTCCCGGTTCTTACACGAACCGAGACTAAAGGGCGCGGCCACGTGGAGCTCCACCTTTAGTCCCAGTTCGTAACACCAACCGGGACTAAAGGAAATTTTATGATTTTTTTTTGAAATTTTTTTTTTTGAATTTTTTTTTGATTTTCAATTTTCTGAATTATTTTAACCTCTAGTGTGTAATCACCACCCCTCATCACTGCTCAATTTATCCTCTAATCACCCCTCATCATTCCAAATCATCTAACTTCCCGAACGGTCACCCATACTCCCATTCCCCCAGCCTGAGCACGCTTAAGTTCCGGGTTCTATTCTCTCTCATTTCCAAGTCTGCACTTGTTGTTTTCCTGACAATAGTAAGATGTCAATCCTATTGACCTTCATGAATTTTGCTTGAGCATGAAGTGACACATTTCACTGTTTGAGTTTGAAACTATTGTTTTAAAAAACAATAATTATTTAGTAACACTAATATTTCTTGAATAATTAGTTTGACCACAGTTTGACCATAGTTTGACCAGATTTGACCAAAATTCAAAATAACTGAAATAATTATTTAGCAACACTAATATTCTAGAATAATTAGTTTGACCATTCTTTGACGAGAGTTTGACCACTGTTTGACCAGATTTGACTAGTAATTTTTTCGATTTTTCCACTCTAGATCTTAAAAGCCCCGTAACTTTTTTTCTGTTAGGTTTTTGAGGATTTTGAAAATGTTTAACGGGGTTCCCCCGGTTAAATTTGGATGTAACTTTTCGAGTAGATGATTTTTCATATAATTTTCTTTAATCCGAGTTCATATGCAAAAGTTATGCCCATTTTACAAATTCGAGAGAGATTTTGCAAATAAAGTCAAAATTCATATTTGTAAATTTTCCCAACAAGTAGACCACATATCACATGGGAAACTTAGTTTTTTTTGACATTTCCATCATTTTCTTTTGTTTTTTCTAAAACTAAAAAGGTGGTCCACGGGGGGGGGGGGGAGGAGTTTGAAAATGGGACCTTTAGTACCGGTTCGTGCCATGAACCGGTACTAATGCCTCAAAACCCATTAGTACCGGTTGGTGGCACCAACCGGTACTAAAGGTCTAACCTTTAGTCCCGGTTGGTGCCACCAACCGGGACTAATGGGCATCGCACCCTTTAGTCCCGGTTCATGGCACGAACCGGGACTAAAGGGCCCAGGTGAACCGGGACTAATGCCTTAGCCGCACGAACCGGGATAAATGCTCACGTTAGTCCCGGTTCTTGACTGAACCAGGACTAATGTGAAAACTGCCCCGTGACCAAAGCCCTGTTTTCTACTGGTGGATCAAGTCTATCTATGAACAATATTTGAATCTTCTCTGAATTTTTTTATGTATGATTGGTTATCTTTGCAAGTCTCTTGGAATTATCCGTTTGGCTTGGCCAACTAGATTGGTAGTTCTTGCCATGGGAGAAGTGCTTAGCTTTGGGTTCGATCTTGCGGTGTTCTTTCCCAGTGACAGAAGGGGCAGCAAGACACGTATTGTATCGTTTCCATCGAGGATAACAAGATGGGGTTTATTTCATATTGCATGAATTTATCTCTCTACATCATGTCATCTTGCTTAAAGCGTTACTCTGTTTTTAACTTAATACTCTAGATGCATGCTGGATAGCGGTCGATGAGTGGAGTAATAGAAGTAGATGCAGAATCGTTTCGATCTACTTGTCACAGATGTGATGCCTATATATATGATCATGCCTAGATATTCTCATAACTATGCTCAATTTTGTCAATTGCTCAATAGTAATTTGTTCACCCACCGTAGAAAACTTATGCTCTTGAGAGAAGCCACTAGTGAATCCTATGGCCCCCGGGTCTATTCTCATCATATCAATCTCGATTACTTTAATCTTGCTTTGTTTTTACTTTGCCTTTTACTTTTCACTTTGCATCTTTATATCAAAAATACCAAAAATATTATCTATGGGATCTCACTCCGAAAGTGACCGTGAAGGGATTGACAACGCCTAATCGCGTTGGTTGCGTTGAGCTCTTTGTGTTGTGTAGGTACGAGGGCCTTGCGCATGGCCTCCTACTGGATTGATACCTTGGTTCTCAAAAACTGAGGGAAATACTTACGCTACTCTGCTGCATCATCCTTTCCTCTTCGGGGAAAACCAACGCAATCTCAAGATGTAGCAAGAAGAATTTCTGGCGCCGTTGCCGGGGAGTCTACACAAAAAGTCAACATACCAAGTACCCATCACAATCCCTATCTCTCGCATTACATTATTTGCCATTTGCCTCTCATTTTCCTCTCCCCCCAATTCACCCTTGCCTTTTTATTCGCCCTCTCTCTCTATCCTCCCTCTCTATTTGCCTCTTTTGCCCATTTCTTGTTTGCTCGTATGGTTGGAATAGTTGTTTATTTATTACTAAACAGAGAACTTAAGATCTATGGATCCTCATCCGCTTGCCAATCTTTTTAAGGGATCCAATTATGATGAACCAATTCCTATTGATTTGGATTCACTAGATCATCTTTATAAGCTTTTGCCTGAAATCCGTAAATCTGAAAATCGTGATGAAGTGCTTTATGAAGTGACTCATGATAGATCTTTGAATAAAAAGCATGATTGCAATGATTTTATTATAAATTCTCTTGATGTCAATTATGCTAATAAGATGCAAAACCCTAAGCTTGGGGATGCTAGTTTTGCTATGTCTACTACTTGTTGCAATGATTATGATTTGGGTGATTCTTCTTATGATCTTGAAAATTTATTTAAACCCCATGATGAATATGAGATTTATAATAGTGTTTGCAATATTATTGAAAGTGGGTTTGGAGAAGTCATGACTTTAGTTAATGTTAATCCCACTATTTTGGAAGAGTGTCAACTTTGCATGCATGTGGATCATGTTGAAAATATTGTATGTGATAGCTATTTTGTTGAATTTGCTTATGATTCTACATGTAATTACTATGCGAGAGGAAAATATGGTTGTAGAAATCTTCATGTTACTAAATTACCTCTCGTTATGTTGAGATTGCTATTGTTTCTTTCCGCTTCCTTGCATATGCTAGTTTTTGCTTGCCTTGAAAATTTGTTTGCCTATAAGATGACTATGCATAGGAAGTATGTTAGACTTAGATGTGTTTGTCACATGTTTTATGATGCCCTCTTTGTGCTTCAATTATTGTCTTTCATGTGAGCATCATTAAATTATCAATGCCTAGCTAAGAAGGCTTTAAACAAAAGCGCTTATTGGGAGACAACCCAATCTTTTTCCTTGCTGTTATTTAATAAATAAATTATTTAGCCTCTGTTTAGATGTTTTTTTGTGTTTTAATTAGTGTTTGTGCCAAGCTAGACCAATTGGATCTTCTTGGATGATAGTTATTTGATCTTGCAGTAATTTCCAAAAACTTTGCGTTCAGTGCCCGAATTACTAAAAATAATCAGAACGTGATAAAATAGTGATTCCAATTGCTGCTGATAAATAAATAAATTATCTAGGTCGTCTAATTTTGGTAGATTTTTTGGAGTTCCAGAAGTTTTCGTTAGTTACAGATTACTACAGATTGTTCTGTTTTTGACAGATTCTGTTTTTCGTGTGTTGTTTGCTTATTTCGATGAATCTATGGTTAGTAAAATAGTTTATAATCCATAGAGAAGTTGGAATACAGTAGGTTTAACACCAAAATAAATAAAGAATGAGTTCATTACAGTACCTTGAAGTGGTTTTATGTTTTCTTTCTCTAACGGAGCTCACGAGATTTCTATCGAGTTTTGTGTTGTGAAGTTTTCAAGTTTTTGGGTGAGTTCTTTTGATGGATTATGGAACAAGGAGTGGCAAGAGCCTAAGCTTGGGGATGCCCATGGCACCCCCAAGATAATCCAAGGACACCAAAAAGTCAAAGCTTGGGGATGCCCCGGAAGGCATCCCCTCTTTCGTCCACTTCCATTGGTAATTTACTTGGAGCTATATTTTTATTCACCAACATGATATGTGTTTTTCTTGGAGCGTCTTGTATTATTTGTGTCCTTGTTTGTTAGTGTGCCACAATCATCCTTTCTGTACACACCTTTTGAGAGAGTCATCTATGAATTAAAATTTGATAGAATACTCTATGAGCTTCACTTATATCTTTTGAACTATGTAGTTTTGCTCTATGTGCTTCACTTATATCTTTTCAGCGTTGAAATTTTGCTCTATGTGCTTCACTTAGATCTTTTAGAGAACGGTGGTGGTTTATTTTAAAAAAACTATGATCTCTCATGCTTCACTTAAATTATTTTGAGAGTCTTAATAGCATGGTAATTTGCTTAATATAAATATGCTTGGTGTTCAAGATATGTGAAATTTTCTTTTGAGTGCGTTGAATACTAAGAGAAGATTGAAGCATGATAATTGTTTTGAGATATGGAGGTGATAATATTAGAGTTATGCTAGCTTAGTAGTTGTGAATTTAAAGAATACTTGTGTTAAAGTTTGTGATTCCCGTAGCATGCATGTATGGTGAACCGTTATGTGATGAAGTCGGAGCATAATTCATTTATTGGTTTTCTTCCTTTTGAGTGGCGGTCGGGGACGAGCGATGGTCTTTTCCTACCAATCTATCCCCCTAGGAGCATGCACGTAATACTTTGCTTTGATAACTTCTAGATTTTTGCAATAAGTATATGTAACGCCCTCGATGCGGCTATATCTCCCACGTGTCGAAGCACGACTTAGAGGCATAACCGCATTGAAAGCAATGTTGCAAGTGAGGTAATCTTCACACAACCCACGTAATACAATAGGGGGAAAAGATACATAGTTGGCTTACAATCGCCACTTCACACAGTTACATGAATAAAGCATTACATCATCCAAATACAATCAAGGTCCGACTACGGAACCAAAATAAATGAAGACTACCCCAAATGCTACACAGATCCCCGATCGACCCCAACTGGGCTCCACTACTGATCAACTGGAAAACGAAACAACATAAAGAACACGATCTTCATCGAGCTCCTCCTTTGAGCTTGGTTGCGTCATCTGCACGGTTCAACGACACCTGCAAGCTAGTTTTGGAAGTATCTGTGAGTCACGGGGACTCAGCAATCTCACACCCTCGCGATCAAAACAATTTAAGCTTATGGGAAGGGTAAAAAGGTATGAGGTGGAGCTGCAGCAAGCGACTAGCATATATGGTGGCTAACATACGCAAATGAGAGCGAGAAGAGAAGGCAAAAGCACGGTCGAACAACTATGATCAAGAAGTGATCCTGGAACAACCTGCGTCAAGCATTACTCCAACACCGTGTTCACTTCCCGGACTCCGCCGGAAAGAGACCATCACGGTAACACACGCGGTTGATGTATTTTAATTAAGGTCAACTTCAGGTTTTCTACAACCAGACATTAAAAAATTCCCATCTGCCCATGACCGCGGGCACGGCTTTCGAAAGTTCAAATCCCTGCAGGGGTGTCCCAACTTAGCCCATCACAAGCTCTCACGGTCAACGAAGGATATTCCTTCAAGCGGGAAGACCCGATCAGGCTCATAATCCCGGTTACAAGACATCCTCGACAATGGTAAAACAAGTCCAGCAAGACCGCCCGATGCGCCGACATCCTGATAGGAGCTGCCCATATCTCGTTCTCAGGGCAACACCGGATGAACACTACGTAAAGCTAAAACCAGCCCTCAAGTTTCCCCGAGGTGGCGCCGCAAGTGGCTCTAGTTTGGACCAACACTTAGACAAGCACTGGCCCGGGGGGGTTAAAGTAAAGATGACCCTCGGGATGCGCGACTCCCAAGGGAAAAAGGCTAGGTGGTGAATGGTAAAACCAAGGTTGGGCCTTGCTGGAGGAGTTTTATTCAAGGCGAACTGTCAAGGGGTTCCCATTATAACCCAACCGCATAAGGAACGCAAAATCCGGGAACATAACACCGATATGACGGAAACTAGGGCGGCAAGAGTGGAACAAAACTTCAGGCATAAGGCCGAGCCTTCCACCCTTTACCAAGTATATAGATGCATTAATTAAATAAGAGATATTGTGATATCCCAACAAGTAAACAATGTTCCAACAAGGAACGATCTCCATGTTCCAACAAGGAACAAACATCAATCTTCACCTACAACTAACAACGCTATAAGAGGGGCTGAGCAAAGCGGTAACATAGCCAATCAACGGTTTGCTAGGACAAGGTGGGTTAGAGTCTTGGTTCAACAATATAGGGGGCATGAAAAGCAAGTGGTAGGTATCGCAGCATAGGCATAGCAAAAGAGCGAGCATCTAGCAAAGCAAAGATAGAAGTGATTTCGAGGGTATGGTCATCTTGCCTGAAATCCCGCAAGGAAGAAGAACGAGTCCATGAAGAAGAGAAATGGACGAAGTCGAACGCATCCTCACAAACGCGACGTTATCGGAACTAATCCGAAGAAGCAACACCGGAAAGAAGCAAACAACATGGTAAACAACCATCACATAAACATGGCATGATGCACAATCAAGTATGATGCATGTCCGGTTTAAAGAGGCATGGCATGGCAAAGTGCACAGACAAACCCTACAAATTAAGTGGAGCTCAACATGCAACTCCGTAGCATATTGACGAAACACCACATCAATTATTTAGTTCTCTCTCGTTTAGGTACCCAACAATATTAAATGTTGATTAACATGGCAAGAGGTGAGGCATAACAAAACTACACCATCTAAACAATTTAAATGGGGTCGGATATAACAAATAACGAATCCGGTAGATCCCCATATGCCTTAGTAATTTAATGCAACAACAATTTAAACATTTTAATTGTTGTTATCATGATGCGGATGACATGAGCAAGTTTTATGCAATTTTTATTAAAAGTTGTCAAGAGCATTACGAAGCATTTTTCATCATGGCGGAAAGAAAAGGGGTGCCACGACAACGATAACGAAAACGGTGCCACTGCAATGTTCCGGTTCCGGTAACTCGATGGAGATACCGATGCAAAGGAGAAGTGTGCGGATGCGTGCAAAGATGGTGGGGCACTCCCGCATATCGGGTGCCCCATGAGTCGACGACGGTGACAAGGCAAAAGAGGGGCAACATGCACCGACAATTCGGGCACGGCGCAAGCTCGAGCATCTCATACATCACACATGCATTCCTTCACGGGCGGTCGTCTCAGGGTTATACCTTCGAAGCGTGCGTTATCGGAGGGGTTCGAGTTTGATGTGGTGTAGGGGAAGTAGGCATTCACGGGACAACGTGGAAGTAGTGGTACACGTTGTCTTGTCGAATCAACGGCGGTGGTAGTTGTACATCTTGTAGTGGAACTTGGGCGTAGTGGTACACGGCGACAGTAGTGGAACATGACGATCCGGATAGGGTACTTGGCAACATGCACGTCGTCGGTAGTTGTGCACAATCGTTGTCGGACTTGACGGGTTCGAGGTCTTCGGATGTAGTGGTACATGTTCGTTGTTCGGAGAGGTTCATGGCGTTCTTCAGTCATAGGTAGTTGACGTTTTGCTATCCGGGTCTTCGGCGACGGTCGTTGTACACATGACGTTGGGGTACTTGTCGGTCCGGGTCTTGAGGGAGTAGATGTACACGTTTCATAGATGAACTTGGCATAACCATGCGGTAGTCGAAATTGGCGGTCCGGTGCGGTAACCAACACGTAGGGGTACACTTGTTGAAGCGGAACTTGACGAAATCCAAATGGAGGTAGCCGTCTGTGGTCATGCTCATGTTTGGGGACGATGCGACAACAGCAACAGCCGGAGTTGCTTGCGGATGGGAGGGTCGGCGGTAGGCCTGATGCAGGGAGCAGTAGGGGAGGTCCGGCAGGGTGCAGTCTCCAGGGCGGCGGGCCGGCAATGCGAGGTCCGGCGATGGGCATGGTGCAGCAAGGCGACGAGGACGAGGCACGTCGGGGCAGCAAGGCGGAGGGCGGAGCAGAGGCGTGGCGCGGGAGCTGCTGGTCCGACGGCTAGGCTCTGGCGAGTCCCCCATGGACCGGGACGAGGAAGCCGCGGCCTCGGGCGCATGTGCAGGGGAGCACTGGGTCAGGAGGCATGAGGATACATGGCACCACTCGCTGGACGGAGGTTGCAGACGGCGAGGGATGCGAGGTCGAGGAGGAGGCCTCGGGCGTGGAATGCGGGCGCCATGGGGATGCAGGCAGCGAAGAGGCGCGGGGCGTTGGTGAAGGAGGCGGAGCAGACTCGTTGATGTTCGAGGGAGCTGGCGATGGGGGGGCTCTGCGAGGAGAAGCCAGAGGAGAGGTGGCGCAACACTAGGGAGGAGCTAGCGAACGGGGAGGACGAGGGGATCGGGAAGGACGAGGGGATCGGTGCTGGTGTTGGGGGGTCGAGCGAGGTGGGCTGCGGGGAGAGATGGGATCGGACCCTGGTGCGATGCGCTTCTCTCCTGGCGGTGCGGGGTGCGAGGAAATGATCGAGTGGGAGAGGTTACGGTCAGGCTTAGGGTTAGGTTAGGTGAGGCCAGGTGGGCTGGGCCGGCGTGGGAGGTTGGCCTGGCTGCGCTGCCGGCCCTGGTGCGGGGAGGTAGGAGGCCCAAGTTGGGCAGGCTCTCCTCTGCCTCAAACTCTCTCTCTCTCTCTCTCTCTCTCTCTCTTTAGCGATTTCAAAGAAAACCCAAACCTGGAAGAAATGCCGAGAGGGATAACAGTGGAGTTTGGGCAGGAAGTAAATTTTCTCAGACTCGCAAAATTGAGCCTGATCCAAGAAAAATATAAATGGGCATGTACCAACTTTGGATTGGAACTCGTTTGAATTAAATTCAAATGAGTTCGAATAAGAAGTGGGCGTTAGAAAGGTCCCAAAATGTTGAGATTTTTGGTAGACCTCCAGAAAAAGATAAAATAATTTATGGGCGAAGTTTGAGGAGCAAACTCGAAGCAGAAAAGAGATGAGATTATTTGCAAGTGTGTTCATGGGTGATTCCGAAAATGGTATATTCAATATAGCTCCCTAATATCGGGAGGATATGTTATAAAGAGAATCATCATGTGAATTCCTTCGGTTTAAATGGACCGAAGATCCATGCAATTTATTTAGTTGATTTGAGATGCAAATATTAATGACATGATGGCATGATGACATGATGCAAATGCACATGATGCAAAGATGAATGCAATGAACAAAACAAATCACACGATGAAACCCAGAAACCATGGAAGGCATGTGAAGCTCCGGTCTTGGGGCGTCACAGTATATGAGTTCTTTATGACTAATGTTGAGTCCATGGATTATATGCACTTTTTCCCATCCTTCCACCATTGCTAGCCTCTCTAATACCGTGCACCTTTCGCCGGTATCATACACCCACCATATACCTTCCTCAAAACAGCCACCATACCTACCTATCATGGCATTTCCATAGCCATTCCGAGATATATTGTCATGCAACTTTCCACCGTTCCGTTTATTATGACACGCTCCATCGTTGTCATATAGCTAGCATGATCATGTAGTTGACATCGTATTTGTGGCAAAGCCACCATTCATAATTCTTTCATACATGTCACTCTTTATTATTGCATATCCCGGTACACCGCCGGAGGCATTCATATAGAGTCATATTTGTTCTAAGTATCGAGTTGTAATTGTTGAGTTGTAAGAAAAATAAAAGTGTGATGATCATCATTTTCTAGAGCATTGTCCCAAGTGAGGATAGGATGATGGAGACTATGATACCCCCATAAGTCGGGATGAGAC
This sequence comes from Triticum urartu, assembly GCF_056163025.1. Lineage (NCBI taxonomy): Eukaryota > Viridiplantae > Streptophyta > Magnoliopsida > Poales > Poaceae > Triticum > Triticum urartu. Next base: position 91,324,569 of record NC_141875.1, read on the forward strand.
TCCGGACGAAAAAAAGAGGCCATAAAAAATAGAGAAAAGGCCCAAATAAAAAAATGATAGAAAAAGAGAGAAGGGACAATGTTACTATCCTTTTACCACACTTGTGCTTCAAAGTAGCACCATGATCTTCATGATAGAGAGTCTCTCGTTATGTCACTTTCATATACTAGTGGGAATTTTTCATTATAGAACTTGGCTTGTATATTCCAATGATGGGCTTCCTCAAATTGCCCTAGGTCTTCGTGAGCAAGCCAGTTGGATGCACACCCACTTAGTTTCTTTTGATGAGCTTTCATATACTTATAGTTCTAGTGCATCCATTGCATGGCAATCCCCACTCACTCACATTGATATCTATTGATGGGCATCTCCATAGCCCGTTGATACGCCTAGTTGATGTGAGACTATCTTCCCCTCTTTTTTTCTTCTCCACAACCACCCTTCTATTCCACATAGTGTTATGTCCATGGCTCACGCTCATGTATTGCGTGAAGATTGAAAAAGTTAGAGTATGAAACAATTCCTTGGCTTGTCATCAGGGTTGTGCATGATTTAAATACTTTGTGTGGTGAAGATAGAGCATAGCCAGACTATATGATTTTGTAGGGATAACTTTCTTTGGCCATGTTATTTTGGGAAGACATAATTACTTTATTAGTATGCTTGAAGTGTTATTATTCTTTATGTCAATATGAACTTTTGTCTTGAATCTTTCTAATCTGAATATCCATACCACAATTAAGAAATTTTGCATTGAAATTATGCCAATTAGCACTCCGCATCAAAAATTCTCTTTTTATCATTTACCTACTCGAGGACGAGCAGAAATTAAGCTTGGGGATGCCTGATACCTCTCCAGCGTATCTATAATTTTTGAGCTACATGCTATATTATCTACTGTTTTGGACTATATTGGGCTTTATTTTCCACTTTTATATTATTTTTGGGACTAACCTATTAACCGGAGGCCCAGCCCAGAATTGATGTTTTTTGCCTATTTCAGTGTTTCGAAGAAACAGAATATCAAACGGAGTCCAAACAGAAAAATCCTTTTTGGAACGTGATTTTCTTCTCAGATAAGACCCAGGAGACTTGGACCCTACACCAAGAAGTACCAGAGGCAGTCACGAGGGTAGGGGCGCCCCCCCCCACAGGGCGCGTCCCACTGCCTCGTGGGCCCCTCGGTGCTCCACCGACATACTCCTTCCTCCTATATATACCCACGTACCCCCAAATGATCAGAACAGGAGCCAAAAACCTAATTCTACCGCCGCAACTTTCTGTATCCACGAGATCCCATCTTGGGGCCTGTTCCGGAGCTCCGCCGGAGAGGGCCGTCATCACAGAGGGCTTCTACATCATCATAGCCCCTCCGATGAAGTGTGAGTAGTTTACCTCAGACCTTCGGGTCCATAGTTATTAGCTAGATGGCTTCTTCTCTCTTTTTGGACCTCAATACAATGTTCTCCCCCTCTCTTGTGGAGATATATTCGATGTAATCTTCTTCTTTTGCGGTGTGTTTGTTGAGACCGATGAATTGTGGGTTTATGATCAAGTCTATCTATGAACAATATTTGAATCTTCTCTGAATTCTTTTATGTATGATTGGTTATCTTTGCAAGTCTCTTAGAATTATCCGTTTGGTTTGGCCAACTAGATTGGTAGTTCTTGCCATGGGAGAAGTGCTTAGCTTTGGGTTCGATCTTGCGGTGTTCTTTCCCAGTGACAGAAGGGGCAGCAAGACACGTATTGTATCGTTGCCATCAAGGATAACAAGATGGGGTTTATTTCATATTGCATGAATTTATCTCTCTACATCATGTCATCTTGCTTAAAGCATTACTCTGCTTTTAACTTAATACTCTAGATGCATGCTGGATAGCGGTCGATGAGTGGAGTAATAGAAGTAGATGCAGAATCGTTTCGATCTACTTGTCACGGACGTGATGCCTATATACATGATCATGCCTAGATATTCTCATAACTATGCTCAATTCTGTCAATTGCTCAACAGTAATTTGTTCACCCACCATAGAAAACTTATGCTCTTGAGAGAAGCCACTAGTGAAACCTATGGCCCCCGAGTCTATTCTCATCATATCAATCTCCATTACTTTAATCTTGTTTTGTCTTTACTTTGCCTTTTACTTTTCACTTTCCATCTTTATATCAAAAATACCAAAAATATTATCTATCGGATCTCACTTCCGTAAGTGACCGTGAAGGGATTGACAACCCCTAATCGCGTTTGTTGCGTTGAGCTCTTTGTGTTGTGTAGGTACGAGGGACTTGCGCGTGGCCTCCTACTGGATTGATACCTGGGTTCTCAAAAACTGAGGGAAATACTTACGCTACTCTGCTGCATCATCCTTTCCTCTTCGGGGAAAACCAACACAAGCTCAAGAGGTAGCACCCACAAGTATAGGGGATCGCAATAGCTTTCGAGGGTAGAGTATTCAACCCAAATTTATTGATTCGACACAAGGGGAGCCAAAGAATATTCTCAAGTATTAGTAGCTGAGTTGTCAATTCAACCACACCTAGAAACTTAGTATCTGCAGCAAAGTGTTTAGTAGCAAACTAATATGATAGTGATGGTAGCAGCAACAAAAGTAAAGACAGTAAAAGTATTGTTTTTGGTATTTTGTAGTGATTGTAACAGTAGCAGCGGGAAAGTAAATAAGCGAGAACCAATATATGGAAAACTCGTAGGCACCGGATTAGTGATGGATAATTATGCCGGATGCGGTTCATCATGTAACAGTCATAACATAGGGTGACACAGAACTAGCTCCAATTCGTCAATGTAATGTAGGCATGTATTCTGTATATAGTCATACGTGCTTATGGAAAAGAACTTGCATGACATCTTTTGTCCTACCCTCCCGTGGCAGTGGGGTCCTATTGGAAACTAAGGGATATTAAGGCCTCCTTTTAATAGAGAACCGGAACAAAGCATTAGCACATAGTGAATACATGAACTCCTCAAACTATGGTCATCACCGGGAGTGGTCCCGATTATTGTCACTTCGGGGTTGCCGGATCATAACACATAGTAGGTGACTATAGACTTGCAAGATAGGATCAAGAACTCACATATATTCATGAAAACATAATTGGTTCAGATCTGAAATCATGGCACTCGGGCCCTAGTGACAAGCATTAAGCATAGCAAAGTCATAGCAACATTAATCTCAGAACATACAGGATACTAGGGATCAAACCCTAACAAAACTAACTTGATTACATGATAAATCTCATCCAACCCATCATCGTCCAACAAGCCTACGATGGAATTACTCACGCACGGCGGTGAGCATCATGAAATTGGTGATGGAGGATGGTTGATGATGACGACGGCGACGAATCCCCCTCTCCGGAGCTCCGAACAGACTCCTGATCAGCCCTCCCGAGAGGTTTTAGGGCTTGGCGGCGGCTCTGTATCGTAAAACGCGATGATTTCTTCTTTCTGATTTTTTTCTCTCCGAAAGCAAATATATAGAGTTGGAGTTGGCGTCCGAGGGTTTCCAGGGGGCCCACGAGGTAGGGGGCACGCCCTAGGGGGGGGGGCGCCCCCCACCCTCGTGAGAAGGGTGTGGGCCCCTGGTCTTCATCTTTGGCGATGATTTTTTATTATTTTTTCTAAGATGTTCCGTGGAGTTTCAGGTCATTCCGAGAATATTTGTTTTCTACACATAAAACAACACCATGGCAATTCTGCTAAAAACAACGTCAATCCAGGTTAGTTTCATTCAAATCATACAAGTTAGAGTCCAAAACAAGGGCAAAAGTGTTTGGAAAAGTAGATACGACGGAGACGTATCATTGTTCTGTGCCTGCCAGCGTGCTTTGCTAGGATTTTCGACCAGTAATCCCTTTGTGCAGACAATGATTTCTACTACTGGCTGCTAAATTAGATATGTAGATGTCATACATGATACTACCTCGTACCTCCGTTCCTAAATATAAGTCTTTCTAGAGATTCCACTATAGGCTACATAAGGAGCAAAATGAGTGAATCTACACTCGAAAATGCATCTATATACATCTGTATGTGGTCCATACTTGAATTTCTTCAAAGACATATATTTAGGAACAGGGGCAGTACGTTACACAAAGTCGTAGGTGGCATGTAGGAATTCCAGTGCACTACATTAGGCTCCCTTAGAGTGTCTGCTAGTCCAGCATACAGAGTCATGTCTAGTTTATGGTACGCACACAATCGTTAATTGGTGGTTTAAATATGCGCAAGGGATATGCAATGTAGTATCATGTAGAGATGTCTGAAATTAGCCGTGTCAACTTGCAGATAGGGTTACACAATGAAAAAGTACAAGATGTATGTGGCAATTTCATGGAACATCGCAAAAAAAGGAGAGGCAGCGGTGAGCCTATACAGTGTGCCATGGTACGTCACTCCTCCATTGCAATCATCGTGACATGTTATTTGTATGCTAGTTCTATTAGCCAAGTTTCTTAGGGACAGTTATTACGAGTTATCCTAACAAAATAAGCTCCTGTGAATATAAGCTCCATGTAATAAGCCAACTAATTCTTTTCATTGCGTTTTCAGCTTATCTTTGGTATGATCAATGGAAAGTCTAGATTGCATTATATTTTTTCATTTTGCTGCCCATATGTAAATTAATTTGACTTGCAAACATCACAAATTGAACCCAGTGCAGTAATTAATATGAATGGAAAACAGAACATCACTATTTGCTCAAAATGCAAATACAAAGAAACCATCTACTTTGCACAATCTACTTTGGTCAATGTTTTCCATAGAGATCCCATTGCCTAATTTAAACGAAGCACGCATGACCCACATTTAAATGAAGAACAATTATTTATTGAAATTCGATGGTCCAAGTGGCTAGTTATTATCGTATAGCAGCACCACCTGAAAGCATCATATAGCAGTAGCAGCAGCTCATAGCAACTCATCATACAGCAGCAGCAGCTCATAGCAATTCATCATATAGCAGCAGCAGGAGCAGCTCATAGCAATGCATCATATAGCAGCAGCAGAAGCAGCTCATAGCAATTCATCGTATAGTGGAAAGGGGAGAGGAGATGCAAGCGGGCAGGGCAATGAATGCTTGCGTGTTTGTTTTTACTTGAGGGTTAGGTGTGACACGGGCGTCAGCAGTTGCATTTTGAGTGTAATATAGGCAGACAACATAGTCATTTCACTATTCCCCTTCCCTTCAATTTTTAGTGAGGTTCTACCCGAGACACCCCCCCTCCAAAGCGAAATTAGTTAAGCCCAAGCCCATAACTCAAAAATGACTTCTTTACATCTTTTATGGCTTATTTTGACAATATGCCCTGAAAAGGCGGAATTGAACTGGCCCTTAACCTGCAATTCAATTGTGCGTGCAATTATGAATCACTCCTGCCTGCTATCTGTACATTTAGGCATCATCATACATGGCATAACCTAATACATGTGCATTCCATTATAGAATCTGGAATATGCAATGTTTATGTTAGTTCATATGTTGCACATGATGTTTAAATTCCCCTTAAATCTGGTCAATCAAGTGATGGTCTTTAAGCCTCCTTCTTTGCTTCTTTTCTTGATATGTAAGATTTGCTCACACATCTGTTCAATTGCTTGTTTGCATCAGCCAGCCATACTAGGACTGTTTGCTTTGATTACTTGCTGTTCTTGACATAACACTCTAACAAAGCTTGTCAATGATTTAAACACTAAGGGCTGCTGTAGTGGGGCCTTGTCTAACTCATAGGTGACATAAAGGTTTGGTTGTACACTACAGTAGGCTCTCCAAGAGTACCTGGAGATCCAGTTCGAAGGTATGCCTAGTTTCTACATAGTGCAGACATAGTAAATGCTCATTTAATTGTGTGCAAGTGCAAGAGATGCGGCATGTTTCTTTATGTGGTGTTGTTTTGTTATAATCTCATTCTTTTGTGTTCACAGAACGGAAAGTATGCATATTTATCTTCCAAGGAGACGAGTAACTAGTTTTTGTCACTTTGAAGAGGGGGTGCAATGAAGATAAGATTGAGGATTTCCAAGTACAAGATGTTAGGAAGGAGCCTTGCAAGAGAAGTAGGAGCTGCGCTGAGCCTCTTCAACCTGCTAAGGTAAGTCACTGTATGCAACTCAACAATTCAATTCCTCGTTTGTTTCAGGCATAGTTAATTTTCTCTTTTCAAATGCTTTATTTGTCCTGAGTTAATGAGATGCCCAAATAATCATGCCTGATGTTCGGTACTTGTATCACTATTAGTTGCCATAATTAAAGGCCTTACCATTTAATTACTCTGCCGAAGTGTGCCCGAAGCTTTGAACTCTATTAACCAACTATTATTGCATGAAGCTCACAATCTAGTTTATACTACGCTAATTGCATAGTTTTGCCTGCTGTAGTATGTTTGTATGAAACCCTCTGCTGTTCATTATGCTCCCTAAGACTTTAATTGAGGCACACAATGGCCAACTGCTTGCTTACTTATACGCAGCGTGCTGTCTAAATTTGTAACTTGTCCGTGTTTTTGATTGGGCCCCAACATCATGCTCCTCTGGTGAGCTAAGAGAGATTTCTGTATGCAGGCTGCACAGACTATCTTTTTTATAATTTTCAAAATATCACCTACTTATGCTTCATGACGTGTAACATTTTTTTAAAGTGACGTGTAACATTATTGTTAGTCCTGTTTTCCCATGTAGTACAAAATAGTGTCTTGTTCGCTTCACTGTTGTAACTATATTTTTGCCCTTGTCATGTGTACTTACAGAAACATTTCAGGATGAAGTGACATCAACACAAAGATCTGTGAGCTGTGCAGCATGGCCGTTACCGAATGATTATGGATTGGAATTGGAATGTGGTGATGTTCTCGAGCATCAACTAGAGGTGGCAAGACAACGTGTACATGATTGTCAATGTATAATCAACAAGTTGAGACTGGACATGCAGGTATTAGATGCAGGAGTCAAAAAAATGAAACAAGACACTGAGGCAACCATGAAGGAATTGGAGATTTTGCAGACTGAAATTTGTGCTATCTGAATCCGGCCAATCCTATTTTCTGAAGAGATTATAGTTCAAATGGAGTTAAGTTGATGCGCGTCCATGATATATGAGCTGTATTTGCCCAGTGTATGTAATTTGTTGTTTGTGTATGCTTTATTATCACCTGTGCTGAACCATAATGCCTAGTGGGTATAATCGGTTGTAATTTCTTTATTGTATAGTGTAGGATTATTCTACCTTTCTATGCCTTGATCTCTTTGTTGTAATAGTGTAGGATTTTTAGAGGTGATAGTATTGAGTAGGATAATTCTTTGAATATGCTATATCATTCAAACGAGGGCCAATTTGCCCGACCATGGCCCTTCACGGGCCGTCGGATCCATGGGCCTTCTATGTCTCGTAGGATCCATGGGCCTTCTACGTCTCGTAGGATCCATGGGCCTTCTATGTCTCGTAGGATCCATGGGCTTGTACGTCTCGTAGGATCCATGGGCCGCTGGCTCATTTATGTGTCTTGTATGGGGCTTTAATGGGCCGTAGATGGGCCTTTAATGGAAATCGTATGTTTTATGGGCTGACCATAACGGGCCGTTAATAGGCCGTATTTGGTGATGCTATGAAAATGGCCCAACAGACTAACGGTCCGCAAACGGGCCGACTGTAACGACGAGCTGAATTTGGCCCACAAACAAAAAATGACAGTAACGGGTCGTAAGTAACCGAATGCTGCAAATGAGCCCAAGAATAAATGGGCCCTCAGAAGGCCGAAAGTTAACTTGGACTGGAAACGGCCCAACGGAATAACGGGCCGTTAATGGGTATAAAGTGATACACTATTCATTACGGGCCAGTTTCACCACGGGCCGTTAATGGGTGTAAAGTAATACACTGTTCATTATGGGTCAGTTTCAGCACGAGCCGCTAATGGGCCAAGAGTTACAAAGGGCCTCATATGGGCCGAAAGACGTCATGGGCTATACATGGGCCAGAACTGAAAACGGGCTGGAATCATATTGGATGGCCCAGATGACGCTACTGGGCCTAATTCGGATAGGGCGTAACGGGCCTGGGATTAGCGGGCTGTAAATGGGCTATATGCGAATAGGCCGTTAACAGGCTTTCCATGGGCCGCCCGCCAGCTTTTGACCAAGTCAAATGGGCCAGCCTTTTCACAGGAATGGGCCACTGTTGGGCCATGCCATGTGTCGACGTATCATAGGCGCCTTCTGTCCAGTGAGTGGATGACATCTGTCCCAACGATGAGCCGACACGTGTTTCCTCTAGCCAATGATGATTTTACACGTGGAAAATCCCCATTGGTCGGGGCTGTTAACGGGTTATCGGATCCAAAACCCGACCCGATAGCTTAATGGCGTTCCGTTACGGTGGATGCCACGTGTCGGTCACCCTTGACGAAAGCACTTCTTTGACGCGCGCTTTATTGTCATGGAAGTGGACACTTTCGTGATGATAATTTTGGTAATGTCGTGGAACACTTCTACGACAGCACAGGTATGACTATCTTGATTCTATAATAAATTTGTCATGGATGTACATGCATGACAAAAAAGCGACCTACTGCGACAAACACGTATCATCACTGAAGTGTATTTTTTTGTAGTGTGGGTTGGTGGCCAGGATAGCTTTTATTTCTTCCAATCTGGCCTTGGCTGCGTCCGTCCACTTGAAGTGTTCGGTGCACCGAAGAAGGCGATAAAGGGGGAGTGCCTTTTCTCCTAATCGGGAGATAAAGCGGCTTAAGGCCGCCACACATCCAGTTAACTTCTGGATTTGCTTGAGGTCAGTTGCGATAGCCAACTGCGACAGAGCTCGGATTTTAGCCAGATTTGCTTCAATTCCTCTACTGGAGACGATGAAGCCCAGGAGCTTTCCGGCGGGTATGCCGAAAACGCAATTTTCCAGATTGAGCTTAATGTTGTATGTTCGGAGATTGTCGAACGTGAGCCTCAAGTCGTCTATTAAGGAGTCGACGTGTTTGGTTTTAACGACCACATCGTCTACGTATGCCTCCATTGTTTTGCCGATCTGCTTTTCCAGACATGTTTGAATCATGCGTTGATACGTTGCGCCGGCGTTTTTGAGCCCGAAGGGCATTGTGTTAAAACAGAAGGGGCCGTATGGAGTGATAAATGTCGTTGCGGCTTGATCGGACTCCGCCATCTTGATTTGGTGGTAACCAGAGTATGCGTTGAGGAAGCACGATGAGTCGTGTCCTGTGGTGGCGTCGATAATTTGATCGATGTGAGGGAGGGGGAAGGGATCCTTTGGGCAAGCCTTATTAAGGTCCTTGAAGTCGACGCATAGGCGCCAGGATTTGTCCTTCTTTGGTACCATTACCAGGTTTGCTAGCCAGTCCAGATGTTTTATTTCTCTAATGAATCCGGCCTCCAGTAACTTGGCTAGCTCCTCTCCCATGGCTTGTCTCTTAGGTTCGGAGAAACGCCGGAGAGTCTGCTTGGCCGACTTGAATCCCTTTAGAATGTTAAGCCTATGCTCGGCCAGCCTGCGTGGGATTCCTGGCATGTTTGAAGGATGCCAGGCGAATATGTCCCAATTCTCACGCAGGAACTCCCATAGTGCCGCGTCTACAGCGGGGTTTAAGTGTGCCTCGATGGATGATGTTTTTGTGGAGTCTGTTGGATGGACTTGGAATTTGTCTATTTCATCCGCTGGTTTAAAAGATATGGACTTGGATCTTTTGTCGAGTATCACGTCGTCCCTGTCCACTGTGGAGCGCAGCGCAGTTAATTCCTCCACCGCAAGGGCTTCGGATAATGCCTCGAGGTCCAGTGCGGCTGTTTTGTTCTCGGCGCGGAGTGCTATGTCCGGATCACTAGCTAGAGTGATGATTCCATTGGGCCCGGGCATTTTGAGCTTCATGTACCCGTAATGGGGTATGGCTTGGAAGATCGTGAATGTCTCCCGCCCTAGAAGGGTGTGGTATGTGATGGCCTGGCTTATTAGGGATGATAGACTACTCATATCAATAAGGAATTCCTTCTTTTCCGGGAGCCCATTCGGGCAGAACTCCAAAGTTAAGCGTGCTCAGCTTGGAGTAGTGTCAGGATGGATGACCGACCGGGAAGTTGCTCCCGGGTGCGCATGAGTGAGGACAACGTGCGCAGAAAAGACTAGTATTGATCTGTGGGGCCAGTCCAGATCCCGCCAGGAGTAACGACCACCGGCGGGTGTGTCCGGGGCGTTACAAGTTGGTATCAGAGCCGACCCTCGTGGTTACACGGATGGTTGCGAACAGGTGCGTGGTCATGTTGTTCATGAAGTTTGTGACACGTCGTGGCACACGGCATGGCACATGTACTGGACTGGAAGCACAGACGTATGTGTCAAGAGGGAACGTTCCTGTGGCCCGACGAGGACGTCGGTTCCTCTGAGTGGGGGTGTATGTGATGGCCTGGCTTATTAGGGATGATAGACTACTCATATCAATAAGGAATTCCTTCTTTTTCGGGAGCCCATTCGGACAGAACTCCAAAGTTAAGCGTGCTCAGCTTGGAGTAGTGTCAGGATGGGTGACCGACTGGGAAGTTGCTCCCGGGTGCGCATGAGTGAGGACAGAGTGTGCAAAAAAGACTAGTACTGATCTGTGGGGCCAGTCTAGATCCCGCCAGGAGTAACGACCACCGGTGGGTGTGTCCGGGGCATTACAAACTTGTAACACCCACGATGCGGCTATATCTCCCACGTGTCGGAGCTCGACTTAGAGGCATAGCCGCATAGTAGGCATGTCGCAAGAGGGGTAATCTTTACACATCCCATGTACTGAATAAGAAAGGGATAAAGAGTTGGCTTTCAATCGCCACTTCACACAATACATGAATATAGCATTACATCAACCAGAATACAATCAAGGTCCGACTATGGAACCAAATAAAGAAAGACAACCCCTAATGCTAGATCCCCGATCGCCCCGACTGGGCTCAACTACTGATCAACTAGAAACGAAAACAACACAACGAACACGATCTTCTTCGAGCTCCTCCTTGAGCTCGGTTGCGTCACCTGCACAGTATCATCGACACCTGCAACTGGTTTTCGAAGTAATCTGTGTGTCATGGGGACTCAACAATCTCACACCCTCGCGATCAAGACTATTTAAGATTATAGGTAGGAAAAAGGGTAGTGAGGTGGAGCTGTAGCAAGCACTAACTTATATGGTGGCTAACTTACACAAATGAGAGCGAGAAGAGAGGGAAAGCACGGTCGACAAACTATCGTGATCAAGAAGTGATCCTGAAACTACTTACGTCCAAGCTAAAAGATACTTGAGGGGATTTAGATACATGAGAGAGAAGAGATCACGAGCTGATAAGTGAATACTTGAATGATGCACCAGTATGATTTGGAGAACGAGAGCTGAAAGCTGGAATGAATAATCCCGAAATGATGGCCTTCGGAGAATCAAACTGAAAAGAATCTTTAATTGCTCCGGATGGATGAAAAGAATTCTCACAATCGAAAACAATTATTTGAGGATGGCATCAAGCTAGAATCATGAATCTTGAAGAGAATGGAGCAAGATTTAAGAGAAACTCTTCTTCAGTCTGCAAATGTTGAGAATGAGGATGAGAAACACCACCATGAATAGTTGAGATACTCCGGGATGACGAATAGAAAGGTCGAGCCAACGATGAAAAGAATTTGATAGATCTTGGAGAAATACATATGACTGATGATAATTCATTCTTATGTCAAACTTCGAGAAAATTTGAGGATAGCTCTAGGAAAATTAGAAGAGTCAGGTAAGATCCTGGAAAAAGACATGTGGGTTAGGGCCCACTAAAAAGATACACCATTGAACAATTTAAAAGAGAGATTGCGCCGGTTGAATTAAATAGCTTGAATGAGATAACAACCTCGAAATAGGTTGAACGGATCTTGAATGGAAAGACGAGCCTTCTGAGATAACTTCAGCACTTTGGATATGAATAAAGAGAGATGAACTATTAAGAGGAGCACCAGCATGGGAAAGCATTTGAAACAAGGAAAGGAATGATCAACACCGACAGCTTGAATTGCAACCACCGGAGAAGAAAAGAGAACGGAGGATGATAAACTTGAAGCTTCGTTAGTATCTTCCTGAGAATCACCGGATAAGAATATTGATGGAAAAGAATGGAGAGACTTCACATCAATAAGATGGATACTTGATTAAGACATCTAATTCCTTGAAGAAACAAGGGTGGGTGGGCGGGAAAACAAAGGCAACTTGGGGCGGATCAAACAAGCAACGTTGAGAAGACTTTGAGTTGATCTTGCGGATGTAGAAAATGATAGGATCCACTTGAAGAGAAAAAACGCTGGTTGAAAAGGATTGACATGACAATATCGATTATCACGAAGGATTAGCATCCACATAGAAGTATGAGAACATCGCTTAGGGAAGGTATGGAATCAACACTTGACATTGAAGTAACTCTAATACCACAAATCAAAACAAATGATTGGCTTGCAGAATAAGCCGGAAACAAACATATAATAGATCCCATATCGTATCATGTGTCTGTTGGAAAGATATCCTACGTGATAGTTGAATTCCCACTTATAAACTCCCAAAACTTTCTGGTTATGCAATCAGGTGTTGATGATACAGGGGAAGCATAATATCTCACCCAAACTAACAAATCCTACATCCAGCTGTATCCATCCTTCAACACATAACCAAGAAACCTTCGGAAATCGTTTACCTCAACCTTCAAAAATCATCCATTATATGAGTTATGGAAATACTCCCGAACTCCCGCCCCAGTACTGGGTGGCGTCGAGGTTATCTCAACAACAACTGCATAAAAGAGATTTTCGATGTCGGCGAACTCAGGTATTCCAGAACTGCAACGATAAAACTGTGACGACAACACCTCAGAGCTCAACTCCTCGGGACACTGCCACAACCCCTAAATGTCACGAGGCACCAAGAACAATGTTCTTGTCACAAAACCATCGAAACGATTCCAAGATACCCGCGTGATCCTAATTTTTTAGTGAAATTTGAGAAGAGAACAGTCAAAACTCTACGTCAGGAAGCCTCACCAGAGTGACGAAGGGACTAAGGAGTAAAAAGAATCTTACTCTCCGACATATATAATACTATAAGACTCAAAACATTTTTCTAGACTCAACAACGCGAACGATTCGATCAAGCAGGGGCCTCCTAAGTCGGGGAAGGCTCTGATTACCAACTTGTAACACCCACGATGCGGCTATATCTCCCACGTGTCGGAGCACGATTTAGAGGCATAGCCGCATAGTAGTCATGTCGCTAGAGGGGTAATCTTTATACATCCCATGTACTGAATAAGAAAGGGATAAAGAGTTGGCTTACAATCGCCACTTCACACAATACATGAATATAGCATTACATCAACCAGAATACAATCAAGGTCCGACTACGGAACCAAATAAAGAAAGACAACCCCTAATGCTAGATCCCCGATCGCCCCGACTGGGCTCCACTACTGATCAACTAGAAACGAAAACAACACAACGAACACGATCTTCTTCGAGCTCCTCCTTGAGCTCGGTTGCGTCACCTGCACAGTATCATCGACACCTGCAACTGGTTTTCGAAGTAATCTGTGAGTCACGGGGACTCAGCAATCTCACACCCTCGCGATCAAGACTATTTAAGCTTATAGGTACGAAAAAGGGTAGTGAGGTGGAGCTGCAGCAAGCACTAGCATATATGGTGGCCAACTTACGCAAATGAGAGCGAGAAGAGAGGCAAAGCATGGTCGATAAACTATCATGATCAAGAAGTGATCCTGAAACTACTTACGTCGAAGCATAACACGAGACCGTGTTCTCTTCTCGGACTCCGCCGAAAAGAGACCATCACGGCTACACACGCTCTTGATTCATTTTAATTAAGTTATGTGTTAGGTTTTCTACAACCGGATATTAACAAATTCCCATCTGCCCATAATCGCGGGCACGGCTTTCAAAAGTTCAAAACCCTGCAGGGGTGTCCCAACTTAGCCCATCACAAGCTCTCACGGTCAACGAAGGATATTCCTTCTCCCAGGACGACCCGATCAGACTCGGATTCCCGGTTACAAGACATTTCGACAATGGTAAAACAAGACCAGCAAAGCCACCCGAATTTGCCGACAAATCCCGATAGGAGTTGCACATATCTCGTTCTTAGGGCACACCGGATAAGCAATTCGTACAACTAAAACCAACCCTCAAGTTTCCCCGAGGTGGCGCTGCAAGGGGCTCTAGTTTGGACCAACACTCAGAGGAGCACTGGCCTGGGGGTTTAAAATAAAGATGACCCTTGAGTCTGCATAACCCAAGGGAAAAAGGCTTAGGTGGCAAATGGTAAAACCAAGGTTGGGCCTTGCTGGAGGAGTTTTATTCAAGGAGAACTATCAAGGGGTTCCCATTATAACCCAACCGCGTAAGGAATGCAAAATCAAGGAACATAACACCGGTATGACGGAAACTAGGGCGGCAAGAGTGGAACAAAACACCAGGCATAAGGCCGAGCCTTCCGCCCTTTACCAAGTATATAGATGCATTAAAGTAAATAAGATATAATAACGATATCCCAACATTATCCATGTTCCAACATGGAACAAACTCCAACTTCACCTACAACTAGCAACGCTATAAGAGGGGCTGAGCAAAGCGATAACATAGCCAAACAATGGTTTGCTAGGACAAGGTGTGTTAGAGGTTTGACATGGAAATATGGGAGGCATGATGAATCATGTGGTAGGTATCGCATCATAGCAATAGAGCGAACAACTAGCAAGCAAAGATAGAAGTGATTTCGAGGGTATGGTCATCTTGCCTGCAAAGTTCTCCGAGTTGACGTAAGCTTGATCCTCGTAAGCGTACTCAACAGGTAACTCGAACACGAACTCGTCTCCTGACTCTACCCAAGGCAAAAACACAAGCAAAGGAAACAAAAATCAACCATGGTGCAATGCGCAAGCAACATGATGCCAAACATGGCATGATATGCGTGGTGTGATATGTAATGCATATGCATGCTCCGGAAGGAAAAGACTTAACCAGGCCTTAACTTGGCAACCCAAGTGTGCCGCTGGAAAGATGAGTTGATTCCGGTCGAAATCGATATAAAGATCACCGGAATCAGATGCACGGTTTGCAAATGGCAAGCAAAACAATAATGGCACTACTCTGCGATAAACAACACGATGCCATCTAGAATGCAACAAGAAAATAAGCTACTGCACCCCAACATAGCAAAAAAGCACATGGAAGTGATCTACTCAAGATGCTTGACAAAAGATGAGCACTGAGCTACGGCTAAATCACACAAGAGCAGGTTCAAACAAGCATGGCAAAAGGGCAAAAGATAACAGCATCACAGACTTAGTGAAAAAACTAACATGTGAGGAATTAACATCAGGAAGCAATGTTTAGAGCAAGATAACAACATGCTACAGTATCATATCATAGAAATACAAGGCCTGGCATGAATCTACTCAAAGTATATAACAAAAGTCCCTCACTGACCATAAGCCAAAAAGGATGAGAAGATATGATGGGACCCATGTAAACATAGCAAGTATCGTTAACAGATCCAGACTTAGCAGAAAAACTGGACATGGCATAAACAGAATTGCGAAGGCATATTTGCGAGCTTGATGCACTCAACACAAGGCATTGCATGACAAGCCAAACATACTACCAGCAAGAAGACATGATCAAGAAGCTAACCATGGAAAGAACAATCTCATAGCATGCATGGATCAACTACAACAACCTTGGCAAAATTGATTAACACGTAAACAATCTGCCAGGAACATTTTATAGCACTCTTGCAACAGACATTTAGGCATCAAGATGGACTCAAACAAGCATGGTGCAATGGAAGAAAATGAAGAGGACATCCTAACGAACATTTTGATATATGGCACGCACAAAACGGAGGTATGGATGCGGAGTTATGATGCGATGAACATGGCCTGAAAATATGAGGGCGAAAAGGACTTAGTGAATTTTCACCTCGCAAAAAAGTCAACGGGACGAGATGAACCCGAGACGAGGAGATCCAGGACGGAGGGGCTCTGTTTGGTTCGGGGATGGATGGATCTCGTCCAACTCGACGGGATCTGGCGCAGGACGAGCTCCGGCGAACCTCCGGCGAGGCATGGAAGCCAAGGTGAGGCGGGAAAGGCGGAGGCGAGGCCGGAGCAGCGGTTCTCAGGCGCAGGGAGGCGCCGGTCGCCGGCGAGGTCAGCGGGTGATGGGGTGCAGCGACGCGGAGCATGGGCGCCGGGATCCGGCGGTGGTGGCCGTTGCGGTCGGCGGCGGCTAAGCGCGGGACGCCGGCGGGCGGAGTGCCGAAGCTCGCCGGCGGGAGGCGGTGGAGGCGAGCGCAGGCGGCGGGGTAGGCGCGCGGTGGCTCAGGCCCGTTGCGGCCCGGGGCGGGCCGGCCTCGGGCCCCGGCGGGCCGCGGCGGCGCGGAAGAGAGAGAGAGGGCCGGCGGGGTGAGGTGGCGAAGCGGGATTGGAGGAGGGGGCGGTGGCGCTGACATGACTTCTTCTGGTTAGTCGGGGTGAGGTGGCCGGCGAACATGTCCGGCGCGAACAGATGTGTCCGGCGGCGCGGTGGAGAAGGGGCTAGGGTTCATCTGTGCGAAATTTTGGGGAGGCACACATATATATAGGTAGACGGAGCTAGAGTCCAAATGAGGTGCCGTTTTCGGCCACGCGATCGTGATCGAACGACCGAGAGGATGGAGGGGGTTTGGACGGGTTATTGGGCCATTTTCGAGGGGTGTTGGGCTGCAACACATACGAGGCCTTTACGGTTCCCCGGATAACCGTTGGAGTATCAAACAGACTCCAAATGGCACAAAACTTGACAGGCGGTCGACCAGTGGTATACCAAGGCCGCTTGGCAAATCTCGGTCCATTCCGAGAACGTTTAACGCCCGCACACGAAAAGAGGCAAAAGGGGGCACCGGAGGATGTAGGAGTGTCGGATTGCAAAACGGACAACGGGGAAAATGCTCGGATGCATGAGACGAACATGTATGGAAATACGATGCACATGATGACATGATGAAATGCATGACACACAAACAAATGACAAGGCAACAACACCGAATAACTGGAAGACACCTGGTGCAACGGTCTCGGGGTGTTACATGGTATCCGCTACTGAACGGGGCCAGTTGGAATGTAATTTCTTCGGACCTGTAATTCTCCGGAGTGCCGAATACCACATCTAGTGTGATTTTCCCAGCACAACGTGCCTCCCGACTGGGGATGATTCCTCAGAAGGTCGTGCTGCTTTGCTCAATACGGTTTCTGTCTATTTCCATTTTTTGAAGAGTCTCCTCATAAATGAGGTTTAATCCGCTGCCGCAGTCCATGAGCACTTTAGTAAGCCGAAAGCCATCCACTATTGGACTGAGGACCAAGGCGGCTGGTGCTCGGGCTGTTCAGAATTTAGGTTCGTCATTGGCATTGAAGGTGATAGCCGTCTCGCTCCATGGATTTATTGCTGCCACGTGGCAGACTTCGACAAGGCTGCGGATTGCTCGCTTACGCCTATTATTTGAGGCGAAGGTCTCAAAGACTGTCAATATTGTATTGTTATCCATGGGATGGTGCTCTGCGGTGTTTTGAATGAGGAGATCCTCACCGCTCTTGGCCACCTGCTGGAGTACCCAACATGCTCTAAGGCTGTGTGTTGGTATGGTATCCGCTGTACTATGAATTTTGCAGGGCCCGTTAAGCCATCCCTCCAATACGGTTCCATGCCCTGTAGTGGGCTTTTGCTTCTTTGTAATTGAGTCGGGCGACTTACGAGAGTGCACCCTTTTAGTTCGAACTGGGTGTTTTGTCAGAGCCGGATTATCCCAAAATTTTGTTTGGGTTTTCCAGGCGCTTTCCATTGCACAATACTTCCGTACTATGGCCGCCAAGTCAGTGAAGTGTGCTATGTCACGGCGACTTATGGCGTTGAGGATTCCCTTCTCCATGCAATTGTTGCAGAAGAACGAAATTGCATCTTCTTCGCGACAGTCCTTGACCTTGTTCATTACAAGGAGGAATCTGGCCCAATAGTGACGTACTGTCTCTTGGGGATCTTGCCTAATGTGGGAAAGATCGTTTATATCTGGGTGGGTGGGTGGATTTAAGTCCAGACCTTGCCACAATCTGAGACCCAGGGGCGGGGGAGTTTCCGATCTTGGAAGTTCGGGCTCCGGGATGTTGCCCCACAGGTTTGGCATGCTGCCTGATTCTAGGTTCAGGGTTAGGGCGATGTCCTCCCGTGGATGGGTATCCGGCTCGAGAGCTCGGGAATCCGAACATAGTTCGTCCTCAGGATAGAGGAAAAATCGCCGCATTGCTCCTCCACCACCGCTATCTGATGGGTGACCGGCGGAGGGTTTAAGCCCAATCCGATCGTAGTCTGTAGCGACTCCCAGAGCGGCGATGCGATCCTAGAGCTCGTCCAAAGAGGAGAGCTACATTGGATTCATCTGCTCGGTGAACTTCGAGCCGATGTGGAGGATATTTTCGATGACCCGAGAAGTCATCGTCGGCGCAATGGCCGAGCGGGCGGTCATGAAGAAACCGCCTAGTCGGAGAGTTTGACCTACAGCCAGGGCTCCCCCAGAGGTGAGGTTGTTCTTGACAACGAGACGAGCCATCCCTCCTTATGATGACTACAAAGTGGAACTCTCAATGAAAGCACCAATGTCTGTGTCAAAACCGGCGGATCTCGGGTAGGGGGTCCCGAACTGTGCGTCTAAGGCGGATGGTAACAGAAGGCGGGGGGCACGATGTTTATCCAGGTTCGGGCCCTCTCGATGGAGGTAATACCCTACGTCCTTCTTGATTGATCTTGATGATATGAGTATTACAAGAGTTGATCTACCACGAGAACATAGAGGCTAAACCCTAGAAGATAGCCTATGGTATGATTGTATGTTGTCCTACGGACTAAACCCTCCGATTTATATAGACATCGGAGGGGGCTAGGGTTACACAGAGTTGGTTACAAGGGAGGAGATCTACATATCCGTATTTCCAAGCTTGCCTTCCACGCCAAGGAGAGTCCCATCCGGACATGGGACGAAGTCTTCTATCTTGTATCTTCATAGTCAACAGTCCGGCCAAAGGATATAGTTCGGCTGTCCGGAGACCCCCTAATCCAGGACTCCCTCAACGATAGCGAAACAGTCAGACGAGGAAAAGTACCTTCAATCATAAGGAATAACTTCTTGGCAAGCCCCTGGAAGAACAAGTGCTCCCTGGGTGATTTTGGTAATTAATGTCAACATATCTCTTGTTGGACAAATGTTTTCATCCAGTATGTTTCAGATAAGTTTAACAATTGAGTGGCATGGACTAGAGGATCTGGAACCCCTTCAAGATGCCGAGGACAAAGGATTGGGTCAAGCTCAAAGCTCTAGACTCTACATTTTCTATTTTAGTGATCCAAGATCACATTGAGTCTATAGGAAAGCCAATACTATTAAAAGGGGGTGAGGTGTTGCTTAATGGCTTGCTTGCTCAAAGTGCTTAGTGATATGTGATACGTCTCCGTCATATCTATAATTTTTGATTGTTCCATGCCAATATTCTACAACTTTCATATACTTTTGGCAACTTTTTATACTATTTTTGGGACTAACATATTGATCCAGTGCCCAGTGCCAGTTCCTATTTGTTGCATGTTTTTTGTTTCGCAGAATATCCATATCAAACGGAGTCCAAACATGATAAAAACTGATGGAGATTTTTTTTGGAATATATATGATTTTTGGGAAGAAAAATCCACACGAGACGGTGCCCGAGGGAGGCACGAGGCAGGGAGCGCGCTCCACCCCCCCCCCCCCTAGACGCTCCCCTGACCCTCGTGGCCACCCTGTAAGGCGGTTGGTTCCCTTCTTTCACCGCAAGAAATCTAATATCCGGATAGAGATCGTGTTAAAATTTCGGCCCAGTCAGAGTTACGGATCTCTGGGAATATAAGAAATGGTGAAAGGGAAGAATCTGAGAATGCAGAAATAGAAAGAGACAGAGAGACAGATCCAATCTCGGAGGGGCTCTCACCCCTCCCATGCCATGGAGGCCAAGGACCAGAGGGGAAACCCTTCTCCCATCTAGGGAGGAGGTTAAGGAAGAAGAAGACGAAGGGCCCCCTCTCCCCTTCTCTTCCCTTGGCGCCGGAATGCTACCGTGGCCATCATCATCATCATCATCATCGCAATCTTCACCAACAACTTCACCGCCATCATCACCAACTCTTCCCCCTCTATGCAACGGTGTAACCCCTCTTTTACCCGCTGTAATCTCTACTTAAACATGGTGCTCAACGCTATATATTATTTCCAAATGATGTATGGCTATCCTATGATGTTTGAGAAGATCCGTTTTGTCCTATGGGTTATTTGATGATCGTGATTGGTTTGAGTTGCATGTTTTATTATTGGTGCTGTCCTATGGTGCTCTCTGTGTCGCGCAAGCGTGAGGGATTCCCGCTATAGGGTTTGCAATATGTGTTGGGGAACGTAGTAATTTCAAAAAAATTCCTACGCACACGCAAGATCATGGTGATGCATAGCAACGAGAGGGGAGAGTGTGATCTACGTACCCTTGTAGACCGATAGCGGAAGCGTTAGCACAACGCGGTTGATGTAGTCGTACGTCTTCACGGCCCGACCGATCAAGCACCGAAACTACGACACCTCCGACTTTTAGCACACATTCAGCTCGATGACGATCCCCGAACTCCGATCCAGCAAAGTGTCAGGGAAGAGTTCCGTCAGCACGACGGCGTGGTGACGATCTTGATGTTCTACCGTCGCAGGGCTTCGCCTAAGCACCGCTACAATATTATCGAGGATTATGGTGGAAGGGGGCACCGCACACGGCTAAGAAAACGATCACGTGGATCAACTTCTGTGTCTAGGGGTGCCCCCTGCCCCCGTATATAAAGGAGCAAGGGGAGGAGGCCGGCCGGCCCTATAGGCGCGCCAAGGAGGAGTCCTCCTCCTAGTAGGAGTAGGACTCCTACTAGGAGGGGGGAGGAAGTGGTGAAGGAGAAGGAAAGGGGGGCGCCGCCCCCCCTCTCCTAGTCCAATTCGGACCAGGGGGGAGGAGGCGCTCGGCCCACCCTGGCTGCCCTTCTCTTTCTCCACTAAGGCCCATATGGCCCATTACTTCTCCCAGGGGGTTCCGGTAACCCTCCGGTACTCCGGTTTTCTCCGAAATCACCCAGAACACTTCCGTGTCCGAATATAGCCTTCCAATATATCAATCTTTATGTCTCGACCATTTCGAGACTCCTCGTTATGTCCGTGATCACATTTGGGACTCCGAACTAACTTCCGTACATCAAAACTCATAAACTCATAATATAACTGTCATCGAAACCTTAAGCGTGCGGACCCTACGGGTTCGAGAACAATGTAGACATGACCGAGACATGTCTCCGGTCAATAACCAATAGCGGAACCTGGATGCTCATATTGGCTCCTACATATTCTACGAAGATCTTTATTGTTCACACCGCATAACAACATACGTTGTTCCCTTTGTCATCGATATGTTACTTGCCCGAGATTCGATCGTCAGTATCTCAATACCTAGTTCAATCTCGTTACCGGAAAGTCTCTTTACTCGTTTCGTAATACATCATCTCACAACTAACTCATTAGTTGCAATGCTTGCAAGGCTTATGTGATGTGCATTACTGAGACAGCCCAGAGATACCTCTCCAACAATCGGAGTGACAAATCCTAATCTCGAAATACGCCAACCCAACATTTACCTTTTGAGACACCTGTAGAGCTCCTTTATAATCACCCAGTTACGTTGTGACGTTTGGTAGCACACAAACTGTTCCTCCAGCAAACGGGAGTTGCATAATCTCATAGTCATAGGAACATGTATAAGTCATGAAGAAAGCAATAGCAACATACTAAACGATCTGGTGCTAAGCTAATGGAATGGGTCATGTCAATCACATCATTCTCCTAATAATGTGATCCCGTTAATCAAATGACAACACATGTCTATGGTTAGGAAACATAACCATCTTTGATTAATGAGCTAGTCAAGTAGAGGCATACTAGTGACGTTTGGTTTGTCTATGTATTCACACAAGTATTCTGTTTCCAGATAATACAGTTCTAGCATGAATAATAAACATTTATCATGATATAAGGAAATAAAATAATAACATTATTATTGCCTCTAGGGCATATTTCCTTCAGTCTCCCACTTGCACTAGAGTCAATAATCTAGATTACACAGTAATGATTCTAACACCCATGGAGCTTTGGTGCTGATCATGTTTTGCTCATGGAAGAGGCTTAGTCAATGGGTCTGCAACATTCAGATCCGTATGTATCTTGCAAATCTCTATGTCTCCCACCTGGACTAGATCCCGGATGGAATTGAAGCGTCTCTTGATGTGCTTCGTTCTCTTGTGAAATCTGGATTCCTTTGCCAGGGCAATTGCACCAGTATTGTCACAAAATATTTTAATTGGACCCGATGCACTAGGTATGACACCTAGATCGGATATGAACTCCTTCATTTGCTGCTTCCGAAGCAGCTATGTACTCTGCTTCACATGTAGATCCCGCCACAACGCTTTGTTTAGAACTGCACCTACTGACAGCTCCACCATTTAATGTAAACACGTATCCGGTTTGCGAATTAGAATCGTCCGAATCAGTGTCAAAGCTTGCATCAACGTAACCATTTAGTATGAGCTCTTTGTCACCTCCATATATGAGAAACATGTCCTTAGTCCTTTTCAGGTATTTCAGGATGTTCTTGACCGCTGTCCAGTGATCTACTCCTGGATTACTTTGGTACCTCCCTGCTAGACTTATAGCAAGACACACATCAGGTCTGGTACACAGCATTGCATACATGATAGAGCCTATGGCTGAAGCATAGGGAACATCTTTCATTTTCTCTCTATCTTCTGCATTGGTCGGGCATTGAGTCTTACTCAATTTCACACCTTGTAACACAGGCAAGAATCCTTTCTTTGCTTGATCCATTTTGAACTTCTTCAAAATTTTGTCAAGGTATGTGCTTTGTGAAAGTCCAATTAAGCGTCTTGATCTATCTCTATAGATCTTAATGCCCAATATGTAAGCAGGTTCATCGAGGTCTTTCATTGAAAAACTCTTATTCAAGTATCCATTCATGCTATTCAGAAATTCTATATCATTTCCGATTAGTAATATGTCATCTACATATAATATCAGAAATGCTACAGAGCTCCCACTCACTTTCTTGTAAATACAGGCTTCTCCAAAAGTCTGTACAAAACCAAATGCTTTGATCACACTATCAAAGCGTTTATTCCAACTCCGAGAAGCTTGCACCAGTCCATAAATGGATCGCTGGAGCTTGCACACTTTGTTAGCTCCCTTTGGATCGACAAAACCTTCTGGTTGCATCATATACAACTCTTCTTCCAGAAATCCATTCAGGAATGTAGTTTTGACATCCATCTGCCAAATTTCATAATTATAAAATGCGGCAATTGCTAACATGATTCGGACAGACTTAAGCATTGCTACGGGTGAGAAGGTCTCATCGTAGTCAATCCCTTGAACTTGTCTAAAACCTTTTGCGACAAGTCGAGCTTTGTAGACAGTAATATTACCGTCAGCGTCAGTCTTCTTATTGAAGATCCATTTATTCTCAATTGCTTGCCGATCATTGGGCAAGTCAACCAAAGTCCATACCTTGTTCTCATACATGGATCCCATCTTAGATTTCATGGCTTCAAGCCATTTTGAGGAATCTGGGCTCACCATCGCTTCTTCATAGTTTGTAGGTTCATCATGATCTAGTAGCATGACTTCCAGAACAGGATTACCGTACCACTCTGGTGCGGATCTTACTCTGGTTGATCTACGAGGTTCAGTAGTATCTTGTTCTGAAGTTTCATGATCATCATCATTAGCTTCCTCACTAATTGGTGTAGGTGTCACAGAAACTGGTTTTTGTGATGTACTACTTTCCAATAAGGGAGCAGGTACAGTTACCTCGTCAAGTTCTACTTTCCTCCCAGTCACTTCTTTCGAGAGAAACTCCTTCTCTAGAAAGTTTCCGAATTTAGCAACAAAAGTCTTGCCTTCGGATCTGTGATAGAAGGTGTATCCAATAGTTTCCTTTGGATATCCTATGAAGACACATTTCTCCGATTTGGGTTCGAGCTTATCAGGTTGAAGCTTTTTCACATAAGCATCGCAGCCCCAAACTTTCAGAAACGACAACTTTGGTTTCTTGCTAAACCACAGTTCATAAGGCGTCGTCTCAACGGATTTTGATGATGCCCTATTTAACGTGAATGCGGCTGTCTCTAGAGCATATCCCCAAAACGATAGCGGTAAATCAGTAAGAGACATCATAGATCGCACCATATCTAGTAAAGTACGATTACGACGTTCGGACACACCATTACACTGTGGTGTTCTGGGTGGCGTGAGTTGCGAAACTATTCCGCATTGTTTCAAATGTACACCAAACTCGTAACTCAAATATTTTCCTCCATGATCAGATCGTAGGAATTTTATTTTCTTGTTACGATGATTTTCAACTTCACTCTGAAATTCTTTGAACTTTTCAAATGTTTCAGACTTATGTTTCATTAAGTAGATATACCCA
Source organism: Triticum urartu (assembly GCF_056163025.1). Classification (NCBI taxonomy): domain Eukaryota; kingdom Viridiplantae; phylum Streptophyta; class Magnoliopsida; order Poales; family Poaceae; genus Triticum; species Triticum urartu. The sequence goes on from NC_141875.1 coordinate 91,349,251, forward strand.
TATCTGCTTAAGTCATCTGTGAAGGTGAGAAAATAACGATATCCGCCACGAGCCTCAACATTCATCGGACCACATACATCTGTATGTATGATTTCCAACAAATCTGTTGCTCTCTCCATAGTACCGGAGAACGGTGTGTTTATCATCTTACCCATAAGGCATGGTTCGCAGGTACCAAGTGATTCATAATCAAGTGGTTCCAAAAGTCCATCAGTATGGAGTTTCTTCATGCGCTTTACACTGATATGACCCAAATGGCAGTGCCACAAATAAGTTGCACTATCATTATCAACTCTGCATCTTTTGGCTTCAACATTATGAATATGTGTGTCACTACTATCGAGATTTAATAAGAATAGACCACTCTTTAAGGGTGCATGACCATAAAAGATATTACTCATAAAAATAGAACAACCATTATTCTCTGATTTAAATGAATAACCGTCTCGCATCAAACAAGATCCAGATGTAATGTTCATGCTTAACGCTTGCACCAAATAACAATTATTTAGGTCTTATACTAATCCCTAAGGTAGATGTAGAGGTAGCGTGCCGACCGCGATCACATCGACTTTGGAACCATTTCCCACGCGCATCGTCACCTCATCCTTAGCCTATCTTCGCTTATCCGTAGTCCCTGTTTCGAGTTCCAAATGTTAGCAACAGAACCAGTATCAAATACCCAGGTGCTACTGCGAGCATTAGTAAGGTACACATCAATAACATGTGTACCACATATACCTTTGTTCACCTTGCCATCCTTCTTATCCGCCAAATACTTGGGGCAGTTCCGCTTCCAGTGACCAGTCTGCTTGCAGTAGAAGCACTCAGTTTCAGGCTTAGGTCCAGGTTTGGGTTTCTTCTCTTGAGTAGCAACTTGCTTGCTGTTCTTTTTGAAGTTGCCCTTCTTCTTTGCTTTGCCCTTTTTCTTGAAACTAGTGGTCTTATTAACCATCAACACTTGATGCTCCTTCTTGATTTCTACCTCCGCGGCTTTCAGCATTGCGAAGAGCTCGGGAATAGTCTTATTCATCCCTTGCATATTATAGTTCATCATGAAGCTCTTGTAGCTTGGTGGCAGTGATTGGAGAATTCTGTCAATGACGCAATCATCTGGAAGATTAACTCCCAATTGAATCAAGTGATTATTATACCCAGACATTTTGAGTATATGCTCACTGACAAAACTCTTCTCCTCCATCTTGGAGCTATAGAACTTATTGGAGACTTCATATCTCTCAATCCGAGCATTTGCTTGAAATATTAACTTCAACTCCTGGAACATCTCATATGCTCCATGACGTTCAAAACATCGTTGAAGTCCCGATTCTAAGCCGTAAAGCATGGCACACTGAACTATCGAGTAGTCATCTGCTTTGCTCTGCCAGACATTCATAACATCTGGTGTTGCTCCAGCAGCAGGCCTGGCACCCAGCGGTGCTTCCAGGACGTAATTCTTCTGTGCAGCAATGAAGATAATCCTCAAGTTGCGGACCCAGTCCGTGTAATTGCTACCATCATCTTTCAACTTTTCTTTCTCAAGGAACGCATTAAAATTCAATGGAACAACAGCATGGGCCATCTATCTACAATCAAACATAAACAAGCAAGATACTATCAGGTACAAAGTTCATGATAAATTTAGGTTCAATTAATCATATTACTAAAGAACTCCCACTTAGATAGACATCCCTCTAATCCTCTAAGTGATTACGTGATCCAAATCAACTAAACCATGTTCGATCATCACGTGAGATGGAGTTGTTTCATTGGTGAAGATCACTATGTTGATCATATCGACTATATGATTCACGCTCGACCTTTCGGTCTTCGTGTTCCGAGGCCATATCTGTATATGCTTGGCTCGTCAAGTATAACTTGAGTATTCCGCGTGTGCAACTGTTTTGCACCCGTTGTATTTGAACATAGAGCTTATCACACCCGATCATCACGTGGTGTCTCAGCACGAAGAACTTTTGCAACGGTGCATAGTCAGGGAGAACACTTCTTGATAATTAGTGAGAGATCATCTTAAAATGCTACCGTCAATCAAAGCAAGATAAGATGCATAAAAGATAAACATCACATGCAATCAATATAAGTTATATGATATGGCCATCATCATCTTGTGCTTGTGATCTTCATCTTCGAAGCACCGTTGTGATCACCATCGTCACCGGCGCGACACCTTGATCACCATCGTAGCATCGTTGTCGTCTCACCTATCTTATGCTTCCACGACTATCGCTACCGCTTAGTGATAAAGTAAAGCATTACAACGCAATTGCATTGCATACAATAAAGCGACAACCATATGGCTCCTGCCAGTTGCCGATAACTTGGTCACAAAACATGATCATCTCATACAATAAAATTTAGCATCATGTCTTGACCATATCACATCACAACATGCCCTGCAAAAACAAGTTAGACGTCCTCTACTTTGTTGTTGCAAGTTTTACGTGGCTGCTATGGGCTTAAGAAAGAACCAATCTTACCTACGCATCAAAACCACAACGATAGTTTGTCAAGTTGGTGTTGTTTTAACCTTCGCAAGGACCGGGCGTAGCCACACTCGGTTCAACTAAAGTTGGAGAAACTGACACCTACTAGCCACCTTTGTGCAAAGCACGTCGGGAGAACCGGTCTCGCGTAAGCGTATGCGTAATGTCGGTCCGGGCCGCTTCGTCCAACAATACCGACGAACCAAAGTATGACATGCTGGTAAGCAGTATGACTTATATCGCCCACAACTCACTTGTGTTCTACTCGTGCATATAACATCAACACATAAAACCTAGGCTCGGATGCCACTGTTGGGGAACGTAGTAATTTCAAAAAAATTCCTACGCACACACAAGATCATGGTGATGCATAGCAACGAGAGGGGAGAGTGTGATCTACGTACCCTTGTAGACCGACAGCGGAAGCGTTAGCACAACGCAGTTGATGTAGTCGTATGTCTTCATGGCCCGACCGATCAAGCACCGAAACTACGGCACCTACGAGTTTTAGCACACGTTCAGATCGATGACGATCCCCGGACTCCGATCCAGCAAAGTGTCGAGGAAGAGTTCCGTCAGCACGACGGCGTGGTGACGATCTTGATGTTCTACCGTCGCAGGGCTTCGCCTAAGCACCGCTACAATATTATCGAGGATTATGGTGGAAGGGGGCACCGCACACGGCTAAGAAAACGATCACGTGGATCAACTTTTGTGTCTAGGGGTGCCCCCTGCCCCCGTATATAAAGGAGCAAGGGGAGGAGGCCGGTCGGCCCTATAGGCGCGCCAAGGAGGAGTCCTCCTCCTAGTAGGAGTAGGACTCCTACTAGGAGGGGGAAGGAAGTGGGGAAGGAGAAGGAAAGGGGGGCGCCGCCCCCCCTCTCCTAGTACAATTCGGACCAGGGGGAGGTGGTGCGCGGCCCACCCTGGCTGCCCTTCTCTTTCTCCACTAAGGCCCATATGGCCCATTACTTCTACCGGGGGGGTTCCAGTAACCCTCCGGTACTCCAGTTTTCTTCGAAATCACCCGGTACACTTCCGATGTCCGAATATAGCCTTCCAATATATCGATATTTATGTCTTGACCATTTCGAGACTCCTCGTTATGTCCGTGATCACATCCGGGACTCCGAACTAACTTCAGTACATCAAAACTCATAAACTCATAATATAACTGTCATCGAAACCTTAAGCGTGCGGACCCCACGGGTTCGAGAACAATGTAGACATGACCGAGACATGTCTTCGGTCAATAACCAATAGAGGAACCTGGATGCTCATATTGGCTCCTACATATTCTACGAAGATCTTTATCGGTCAGACCGCATAACAACATATGTTGTTCCCTTTGTCATCGGTATGTTACTTGCCCGAGATTCGATCGTCGGTATCTTAATACCTAGTTCAATCTCGTTACCGGCAAGTCTCTTTACTCGTTTCGTAATACATCATCTCGCAACTAACTCATTAGTTGCAATGCTTGCAAGGCTTATGTGATGTGCATTACCGAGAGGGCCCAGAGATACCTCTCCGACAATCGGAGTGACAAATCCTAATCTCGAAATACGCCAACCCAACATTTACCTTTGGAGACACCTGTAGAGCTCCTTTATAATCACCCAGTTACGTTGTGACGTTTGGTAGCACACAAAGTGTTCCTCTGGCAAACGGGAGTTGCATAATCTCATAGTCATAGGAACATGTATAAGTCATGAAGAGAGCAATAGCAACATACTAAACTATCTGGTGCTAAGCTAATGGAATGGGTCATGTCAATCACATCATTCTCCTAATAATGTGATCCCGTTAATCAAATGACAACACATGTCTATGGTTAGGAAACATAACCATCTTTGATTAATGAGCTAGTCAAGTAGAGGCATACTAGTGACGTTTGGTTTGTCTATGTATTCACACAAGTATTATGTTTCTGGATAATACAATTCTAGCATGAAAAATAAACATTTATCGTGATATAAGGAAATAAAATAATAACATTATTATTGCCTCTAGGGCATATTTCCTTCAGTCTCCCACTTGCACTAGAGTCAATAATCTAGATTACACAGTAATGATTCTAACACCCATGGAGCTTTGGTGCTGATCATGTTTTGCTCGTGGAAGAGGCTTAGTCAACGGGTCTGCAACATTCAGATCCGTATGTATCTTGCAAATCTCTATGTCTCCCACCTGGACTAGATCCCGGATGGAATTGAAGCGTCTCTTGATGTGCTTGGTTCTCTTGTGAAATCTGGATTCCTTTGCCAGGGCAATTGCACCAGTATGGTTGTTTGCGTATGGGACAAAGAGGACTTGATACTTTAATGCTATGGTTGCGTTTTACCTTAATGATGTTTAGTAGTTGCGGATGCTTTCTAGAGTTCCAATCATAAGTGCATATGATCCAAGTAGAGAAAGTATGTTAGCTTATGCCTCTCCCTCATATAAAATTGCAATAATGATTACCGGTCTAGTTATCGATTGCCTAGGGACAAATAACTTTCGTGTAACAACAAGCTCTTTACTAAAACTAACTTAGTTATTTCTTTATCTAAATAGACCATACTTTTTATTTACATGCTCTTTATTACCTTGCAACCCTATCCAACAACACCTACAAAATACTTCTAGTTTCATACTTGTTCTAGGTAAAGTGAACATCAAGCGTGCGTAGAGTTGTATCGGTAGTCGATAGAACTTGAGGGAATATTTGTTCTGCCTTTAGCTCCTCGTTGGGTTCGACACTCCTACTGATCGAAAACTGTTGCGATCCCCTATACTTGTGGGTTATCAAGACCTTTTTCTGGCGCCGTTGCCGGGGAGCAATAGCATGGGGTGAATATTCTCGTGTGTGCTTGTTTGCTTTATCACTAAGTAATTTTTATTTGATGTTCTTAGTTGTTCTTTATCTTTAGTTATGGATATGGAACACGAAATACCAAAACAATTAGGTTTACTTGCTACTCATGGAGATGGGGAACCTCCTAAAACCCTCGATGCTCATTATGTGAAAGATATTATGTACTACTTTGATAATCCTGAGAAAACCCCATTCAAATATGTAATGGGAGTCACATTGGATCAACATGAATACTTTAGGGATTATCGCTTGACTCAAAAAGGGAAACTATTATGTGATCAAATTTATATGTTGAAGTGGTATGCTAGGCAACTATGCTTGAGATATGATTATACTTGTTGCTCTAGGATGAAGGCTCCACACCTTCCCTTTTCATGCAAATTCAATGATAATGAAACCTTGGATTCTTACTCTAGAGGTATATATGATTACTATGATGTGGAACAAATAGAAGAATTTGTTTCTTTTAAGGGTGCTTATGAAATTGAATCTTTGTTTGAAAAGTATGAAGCTTTTGATGATGATGTTTATAGGCCTGAAAATTTTGCTATATTGAAATATTGCTATGAGAATTATGAATACAATTCCTATATTGATGCACTTATTGAGAAAGTCTCCGTTGTCCAAGAAGAGACTAATATTTTGCAGGAGTCTATGGAAGAAGAAATTGATGAAATTGTGAGCTCATTGGATCAAAAAGATGATGAGGAGAGCGAAGAACAAAAGGAGGAAGAGCGGATTTGCTACCCGTTCCCACCTTCTAATGAGAGTAACTCTTCAACTCATACATTGTTTAATTTCCCTTCGTGCTTACCGAAGGATGATTGCTATGATGATTGTTATGATCCCGTTGATTCTCTTGAAATATCCCTTTTTGATGATGCTTGCTATGCTTATGGCCAAGATGCCAATATAAATTATGCTCATGGAGATGAACTTGCTATAGTTCCTTATGTTAAACATGAAATTGTTGCTATTGCACCCACACATGATAGTCCTATTATCTTTTTTAATTCTCCGAACTACACTATATCGGAGAAGTTTGCACTTATTAAGGATTACATTGATGGGTTGCATTTTACTATTACACATGATGATTTTGATGAATATAATATGCATGTGCTTGCAGCTCCTACTTGCAATTATTATGAGAGCCACTACATCTCAGCCTCTTTATGTTTCCAACACGAAAAAATTCCAAGAAATTGTTTATACTATGCATTGGCCTTTACTATGTGTGCATGAATTGTTCTTTTATGACATGCCGATGCATAGGAAGATATTTAGACTTCGTAATTGCTTGATATATGTTACTTTGTGCTCACTACTAAATTATAAATCATGGTTAATTAAAATTGGCTTTGATATACCTTGGGATCCGGGTGGATTCACTACTTGAGCACTATATGCCTAGCTTAATGGCTTTAAAGAAAGCGCTGCCAGGGAGACAACCCGGAAGTTTTAGAGAGACATTTATTTCTGTTGAGTGCTTTTATATAGTTTAAAAACAAAAAAATAAATAGGGGAACCCAAAACTTTTCAAAAAGAAAAGCGAAAGTGAGAAAGACAAGCATTGTTGAAGTGGGAGCTAGCCTTGAACTTTGTTCATGCTCATGGAAACTTTGTGAATCTTGATTACAGAAACTTTTCAAAAAAAATAATTATCCCCTTGTACAATTCCATTGTAAAATAAAAATAATGTGCCAAGGTTTGCATTTAGGATGTTTACATTTGCTTGATGGTTTGTACGGTGGAGGACAGAAACGTTGGCTGTAGTGCGCGATTTTACATTTTTTACTGGAACGTCGAATGGTTCTGATTCTTTTTGCACTGTATTTCTATACAAATTCTTTATTTTTCCTAATTTTGGCAGAATGTTTCAAGTATCTTAATTATGTTGAATGTTCACATTATTACAGACTGTTCTGTTTTAGACATATTCTGTTTTTGATGCATAGTTTGCTTGTTTTGATGAAACTATCAATTTATATCAGTGGATTAAGCCATGAAAAAGTTATATTACAGTAGCTACAATGAAAAAACAAAATATGAATTGGTTTACAACAGTACTTAGAGTAGTGATTTGCTTTATTATACTAACGGATCTTACCGAGTTTTCTGTTGAAGTTTTGTCTGGATGAAGTGTTCGATGATCGAGAAAGTCTCGATATGAGAAGAAGGAATAGAGGCAAGAGCTCAAGCTTGGGGATGCCCGAGGCACCCCAAGTAAATATTCAAGGAGACTCAAGCGTCTAAGCATGGGGAAGCCCCGGAAGGCATCCCCTCTTTCTTCAACAAGTATCGGTATGTTTTCGGATTCGTTTCGTTCATACGATATGTGCAATCTTGGAGCATCTTTTGCATTTAGTTTTCATTTTTATTTTATGCACCATGCTGGTATGAGATAGTCCTTGTTTGATTTATAGAATTCTCTATGCACTTCACTTATATCTTTTGAGTATGGCTTTATAGAATGCTTCATGTGCTTCACTTATATCATTTGAAGTTCGGATTGACTGTTTCTCTTTACATAGAAAACCGCCATTTGTAGAATGCTCTTTTGCTTCACTTATATTTGTTAGAGCGTGGGCATATCTTTTGTAGAAAGAATTAAACTCTCTTGCTTCACTTATATCTATTTGGAGAGATGACAGGAACTGGTCATTCACATGGTTAGTCATAAAATCCTACATAAAACTTGTAGATCAGTAAATATGATATGTTTGATTCCTTGCAATTGTTTTGCGATATAAAGATAGTGATATTAGAGTCATGCTAGTGGGTAGTTGTGGATTAGTAGAAATACTTGTGTTGAGGTTTGTGATTCCCATAGCATGCACGTATGGTGAACCGTTATGCGATGAAGTCGGAGCATGATTTATTTATTGATTGTCTTCCTTATGAGTGGCGGTCAGGGACGAGCGATGGTCTTTTCCTACCAATCTATCCCCCTAGGAGCATGCGCATAGTACTTTGTTTCGATAGCTAATAGAATTTTGCAATAAGTATGTGAGTTCTTTATGACTAATGTTGAGTCCATGGATTATACGCACTCTCACCCTTCCACCATTGCTAGCCTCTCTAGCATCGCGCAACTTTCGCCGGTACCTTAAACCCACCATATACCTTCCACAAAACAACCACCATACCTACCTATCATGGCATTTCCATAGCCATTCCGAGATATATTGCCATGCAACTTCCATCATCATCATATACATGACTTGATCATTCATTGTCATATTGCTTTGCATAATCGTAAGATAGCTAGCATGATGTTTTCATGGCTTGTCCGTTTTTTGATGTCATTGCTACACTAGATCATTGCACATCATGGTACACCACCAGAAGCATTCATATAGAGTTATATCTTTGTTCTAGATATCGAGTTGTAATATTGATTTGTAAGTAAATAAAAGTGTGATGATCATCATTATTAGAGCATTGCCCAAGTGAGGAAAGGATGGTGGGGACTATGATTCCCCCACAAGTCGGATGAGAATCTGGACTTTAAAAATAAATAAAAGAGGCCAAAGAAGTCCCCCCAAAAAAAGAGGCCAAAGAAGCCCACCAAAAAAAACAAAAAAACAAAAAAATGAGAGAAAAATAGAGAAGGGGCAATGTTACTATCTGTTGGGGATATTACTACTGCGCGTAAACCGGCCTATCTGGGCCGGGTTAACTTCGTCAGTAGTTAAGTATGTTAAAGCCCAAGAAGACAAGAGGAGGGCTCAAGGCCCATGGTCGGTTCAAGGCCTGTAGCCGTAAGCCAGCGTTAGTGGTTAACTTGTATTGTAAGTTAGGAATAAGTAGAGACCAAACCGGACACATCTATGAGCCGGTATTGGGACTCTGTAAGCCGACGGGAGTCACCCGTTTGTATAAGGGGACAACCCGGCGGCGGTTCAAGGATAACAGACAACAACTCGAGACATAGGCGAAGCTTGTTTGCTCCCTAGTCATCGAAACCCCCATCAATTCCATCACAACTAGACGTAGGCTTGTACCTTCATCGAAGGGGCCGAACTAGTATAAACTCCCTTGCGTCCCTGTGTCCGCTTTAACCCCTTCAAGCTAACCCGTCGCGATGGCTCCATGACTAAGTCCTTTCTCTAGGACATCTGCCGTGACAAAACCACGACAGTTGGCGGCCACCATGGGGCTATCGCATGATGGTTTCAAGTTCTTGGAGGGCCGCTTTGAAGTACTCAAGAGCTATGCCGTAGGCCAGATGACTAAGAGTCGTCACGGAAAGCTCTACATCGACGACGCAGGCTGGGGCCCCGAGGCCGGCTCAATTGAGTACGGGTACTGGGTCCCCTTTGGTGGCATTCACGTTTTCATTGGCAAGATCGGTGAACCAGGCCCCGAGCTGGACATCTGCACCAACCTTGTCGAGATGGCTCAGCGTGCGCGATCCGCCCGGGTTAAACCGTCCATGAAGCGTGCCTTCGTGGGAGTCATCCATGGAGGAAGTTATGAGGATGGATCGGAATCTCGCGGCGATACCGTTGTTTGTTCCGATGATGAGTCATCGACCGGAGAAACCGAATCTCTTTATCAGCTACAAGACGGCCGGATTGGGGGCTGTTCCGATGGCGACAGTATTCCGGACCCCTCTGATCTGCCCAATCGGGTTGGAATATTCATGACTGGCACACAAGCAGCGCTTCATTCTTTGACCGATGTGGCAACGACCTCCGGTTCAGCAACGGCAACGGCTGCCGGGGCAGGAGGCCCTATGCGCCCGCCGGCTCAAGTTCTATCAGAGCTATTTGATGCATTGGCTGTGCTTATGGCGGAGGCTAATCCGGCAGATCAAGGCGTTCACAACACCGAGATTGCAAAAGTGAAGGAACAGATCACCCAGGCCAAGGCAGATCTGGCAACCGAGGACACCAGGATGGCCACGGAGCGGGCCGCTTTAGACGCACAAGCCTACAGGCTCATGTTGGACCAGAGTGCGTCACAGGAAGTCATGAGGAGGAAGTACCGATCCCGTTTGCCTCCGGTTTTTGAGGCCAGAGACCTTTTCAACACTCCTAGAGTAGGAACCGGCAATCCGACCGAGGGAAACCGGGCTGAAGCTCCCGGGGCCGGTGCACCGGTTCAGCCTCGTCAGATGGACCCGCCTCGTCAAAACACCGTTATACCTCAAGCTGTTTTAACACCTCCGGGTCACTACTCCAATCCGATGGACAATCTCATTGCCGCTGCTGCACGGCTGGAGGCCATTCCAATTGAAGGTGATTCTCCGCAGGCAGTAGAGACGCGATGGGTTAAGGAGCTTCTGAGGACAGCCTTGGTCCAACAGGAAGCATACTCGTACAGCCGCGACTGGATCCACTCGACCCCCCGTCCAAGCCGGAGCTATAGCAGACATATGGATGAACCGACAGTGTCGAGTAACGAACGACATGGAGCACCCCGTGGCAACAACCCGACGGGTGGTGCCGATGACGCTCAGGAAGTGGTGAACCGGGCCCGAGCGCGTAGGGAGGCCGAGTTAGCCGCACAGCATCAGGCTCGGAAGCTCACACCGGTTCGTCCAACCATCTCAATCGAACCTGGTGTTACTTCTAGTTCTTTGGGGGTGCCTTGCCTTATCCCTGCTTTACGCAATGTGCGCCTGCCCAAGGATTTCAAGGGCCCGCGCAAGGTACCAAATTACACGGCGGATCAGCCTCCGGAGACATGGGTGGAGAGCTATGAGATGGCCATGGAGATGCTTGATGTGGATGACGCGGCGTGTGCGAAATACTTCACCATGATGCTTGAAGGAACGGCCTGTACTTGGTTAAAAAGCTTGCCGGCTAATTCTATCAGTTCATGGGCCCAATTACGAGCCCAGTTTATCAGCTATTTCAAGGATACATGTAAACAGCATATGTCGATAGTGGACTTAGCTGCATGCGTCCAGGAGGAAGGAGAGTCAACAACTCATTGGGTGCGCTGGGTTTCACAAGTGTTGCACTCCTCAGACCGCATCAACGCTGACACCGCAGTATTAACCCTAGAAGGCAACTGCTGGTTTGGGCCTCTGAAGCTGAAGTTGGGACGGATGAAGCGTCATTGCACTGACATGGGGACCCTCATGGCCGCTTTGGTGAAATATGCTAATTCTGATAGTACCAAGGATCCCGAATCTGATGATGACAAGGTAGGGAAGGGAAAGAGGAACAGCAACTCCAAGGGTCAGCAACATCACTGGGCAGGCAATGGTGGTGGAGGCAAGCGTAAAGAGGATGGTAACATGGACTTTGTGGCTAATTCTAACGCACAGGACAATGGCCAGCGACGCAGGGGTAAACCGAAAAATCGTAATGGGGCACCCAATCCTAACCCAGAACGCCTAAACTATCTGCTAAACCAGCCCTGTCCAAGACATGGGACGAAGGAGTCGCCAGCAAACCACCTTTGGAAGGATTGCTTTATTATGTAGGAGTTCAAGAATTCTAATAATTTCTAGTATGATCACGAATCTGGCGGTGGCTCAGGATCCGGGTCGGGTTACGGTGGAGGAAGTTCCGGTTCAGGATTTAATGGTAATCCGGGCGGACATAATGGTCAAAATAGTCAGAACAACCAGGGTAGTTACAACCAACAACAGCAACAGTCAGGTTACCAGAGCAACCCAAAGCAGTTGAGTAGTGGGAAGTACCAAGTTTTCACCACTAGCTTGGACAAGCGAGACCGGGCAGGTGGTCAACTCTGTTGAACCGGCCATACCCCGTTATCTACGTTGGTCTGAACAGCCAATCATATGGAGCAGAGAGAATCACCCACCCCATGTCGATAATCCGGGTCAGTTGGCTCTGGTGGTGGCGCCTCAGGTGGGAGGTTATAAGTTCACCAAGGTGCTCATGGATGGAGGTAGCAGCATTAATATCTTGTACTATGAGCCCTTCCGTCGTATGGGACTGACAGATAAAAATCTTAAACCGTCTAATACGGTGTTCCACGGTGTAGTACCTGGTAGATCAGCATATCCTGTTGGCAAGATAGCTCTGGAAGTGGCCTTTGGGGATGATCATGATTCCAGGTCGGAGACATTGATGTTTGAAGTGGTGAAAATCCAAAGTCCGTATCACGCCCTATTTGGGCGACCGGCCTATGCCAAGTTTATGGCACGGCCCTGTTATGTGTATTTGCAGCTCAAGATGCCGGGTCACAAGGGGACAATAACGGTTCACGGAAGTCACAAAATTGCTTTGGAGTGCGAGGAAGGTGATGCGGCCTATGCAGAGTCGGTTTGTGCCACCAAGGAGCTGAAGTATTATAAGGACAATGTCGATCCGGCAGACATGACTCCATTAAAGAAGCCAACTACGGAGCATGATCCGGCCCTGAAGTTCAAATCAGCAGCAGAAACTAAGCTTGTTGACTTTGTACCTGGTGATTCGTCCAAGCAGTTCAGCATCAGTGCTAATTTGGATCCGAAATAGGAAAGCGCGCTCATCGAGTTCATCCGTGAGAATCGAGACATTTTTGCATGGAAGCCCTCTGACATGCCGGGTGTACCGAGGCAACTCGCTGAGCACACCCTTAATGTGGATCCTAAATACAAACCGGTGAAACAGTTCCTCCGTCGGTTTAACGAAGAAAGACGCAAGGCAATTGGAGAAGAGGTAGCCTGGCTCTTAGCAGCTGGTTTTATTGTTGAAGTTTTTCACCCTGAGTGGCTTGCCAATCCGGTGCTGGTCCTTAAGAAAAACGGTACCTGGCGCATGTGTGTGGATTACACAGATCTTAATAAAGCTTGTCCAGCAGATCCTTTTGCCCTCCCCCGTATTGATCAAATTATTGATGCTACGGCGGGTTGTGAGCATTTAAGTTTTTTGGATGCATATTCTGGCTATCATCAGATCAAAATGGTAGTTAAGGACCAGGAGAAAACGGCATTTATAACTCCCTTTGGAGCCTTCTGCTATGTGTCTATGCCCTTTGGGCTCAAGAGTGCCCAGGCAACTTATCAACGTTGTGTGCAAAATTGTCTACATAAACAGATTGGCCGTAATGTACACGCCTACGTGGATGATATCGTGGTTAAATCCAGGGAGAAGGAGACTCTGATTGGTGATTTAAAGGAAACGTTTGATAACCTGAGGACATACAAGATGATGCTTAATCCGGACAAATGCGTCTTTGGTGTACCGGCGGGCAAGTTATTAGGCTTCTTGGTGTCCAATAGGGGAATTGAGGCTAATCCGGAAAAGATCACAGCCATCACCTCCCTCGCTAAACCGAAGTGTATCAATGATGTTCAGCGCCTGGCAGGCCGGATTGCCGCGCTAAGCCGGTTTATCAGTCGCCTTGGTGAGAACGCAATCCCTTTGTACCAGATGTTGAAAAAGACGGATCAGTTTGTCTGGAGTTCTGCGGCTGATGAAGCATTTGAGAACTTAAAGCGGCAATAGGCCAATCCGCCTGTGCTCGCCGCTCCCATGGACAAGGAGCCGTTACTGCTATATGTTACTGCTAATGCTCGGGCGGTCAGCGTAGCTATTGTGGTGGAGCGAAAGGAGGCAGGTAAGGAGCATCCGGTTCAACATCCGGTCTATTATATCAGCGAGGTGCTCATTGAGTCCAAGCAAAGGTATCCGCATTGGCAGAAGCTGGTGTATGGGGTCTTTATGGCAAGCCGGAAGCTTAAACAATACTTCCAAGGGCATCCAATTACGGTGGTCAGTTCTGCTCCTTTGGGAGATATCATCCAGAACCGGGAAGCAACTGGCCGGATTGCCAAGTGGGCTATAGAGCTTGGGCCGCACGATTTGAAGTATGTGCCTCGGATGGCGATTAAGTCTCAAGCACTGGTTGATTTTATCAATGATTGGACGGAAATGCAAGCACCTGAAGAAAAGCCGGATCACAAATATTGGACCATCCATTTTGATGGATCTAGGCAATTGGAAGGTTCGGGGGCTGGAGTCGTATTAACTTCCCCATGAGGTGACAAGTTTTGTTATGTTCTCCGCTTAATGTTCCCTTGTACTAACAACGCAGCTGAGTATGAAGCCTTGCTCCATGGTCTCCGGATGGCTAAGGAGATGAATCTAGGTCGAGTTAAGTGCTTCGGTGACTCGGACCTCATGGCTCAGCAAGTGTCTGGCACTTGGGACTCCAAGGATCCACTCATGGCAGCGTATCGCTGTGAGGTGGATATTGTTGCAGGTCATTTCAAAGGCTATCAGGTGGACCACGTGGACCGAAGGAAAAATGAAGCGGCAGACGCTTTAAGCCGGCTGGGCTCTCAGCGCAAACCGGTTCCACCCAATGTTTTTCTGGATGTGCTGCACAACCCATCGGTCAAGATCCCTGGTGAAGCGGATTTGGCTATTCCTGATCCGGAAGCTCAATTGGTGGCAGCTCTTCATGTTATTCCGGATTGGACGCTTCCCTAGTTGGCGTACAAGAACCAGGGTGAGTTACCAGAGGATGAGACTCTGGCCAGACAGATAATCTGGCGATCCAAGTCCATGACTATTATCAACGGCGAGTTGCATCATTGCAGTGTATCAGGGGCATTTCAACACTGTGTGTCTCCTGAAGAAGGCCGTGAAATTTTGCGTGAGATCCACGCAGGGGATTGTGGTCACCACGCCGGTTCAAAATCTCTGGTGGCTAAAGCCTTTCGCCATGGTTTCTATTGGTTAACTGCTCATGCTGATGCAGAGGATCTGGTTAGACGATGTGATGGTTGCTAAAAGTTCTCAAGACATGCTCATCTACCCGCTCAAGAATTGAGAATGATTCCAATTACTTGGCCGTTTGCGACTTGGGGGCTGGATATGGTTGGGCCTTTCAAAAGGTCCAAAGATAAGAAGACCCACCTCCTGGTGGCGGTTGACAAGTTTACAAAGTGGGTGGAGGCAGAACCTGTTAGCAAGTGTGATGCGGCCACGGCGGTTCAGTTCATTAAAAAAGTGATTTTCTGGTTTGGTTTTCCACACAGTATCATCACAGATAATGGTACCAATTTGTCCAAAGGTGGCATGAAAGAGTTCTGCGAACGAGAGCACATCCGGCTCGACGTTTCATCAGTGGCACACCCACAGTCCAATGGTCAAGCAGAAAGAGCTAATCAAGAGATCTTGAGAGGCATCAAGCCCCGGCTCATGGTTCCTTTGCAGAGAACGCCGGGTTGTTGGGTAGAAGAATTACCATCTGTGTTGTGGAGCATCAATACAACACCCAACAGGTCAACAGGATACACACCGTTCTTCATGGTTTATGGAGCGGAGGCGGTTCTCCCCAGTGATATCCGTCATGATTCACCTCGTGTGACGGCTTATATTGAAGCGGACAACAAAACGGCACGGCAAGATGCTTTGGACCGGTTGGATGAAGAGCGTGACATAGCAGCCGCCCGATCGGCGATTTACCAACAGGATCTTCGTCGTTATCATAGTCGCCGAGTCAGAACCAGAACCTTCCAGGAAGGAGATTTGGTGCTTCGGCTCATTGAAGATCAGACTGATATGCATAAGTTATCCCCACCTTGGGAGGAGCCTTTCGTGGCCAGCAAGAATCTGCACAACGGGTCATACTATCTGATCGATATTCGAGAACATAAGGACTCACGTACATCAGAGGAGGAGACCAACAGGCCGTGGAACATAGCTCATCTTCGACCTTATTATACCTGAGCCATTGGTTATACTTATGTACATATTACAATGATGTATATATTAACTATAATAAACCGGAACCTCAGCTAAAGCGGGGTATCTGTTCTTTTACATCATGTGTGGTTACACGGAGTTGTTCTAAAGCGGCTTCCGGTTTACCCCTTGAGTTCGCTTTTCTAAAAGCATCATGTTATATCATTTGGAGGATTGGTCGTGTCCGAACCAATACCATACCTCTTGATAGGCGAGAGCCACCAGATCACTTGGGGACTTGGTCACGTCTGAACCACTCATGCCTCTTGATCGGCCTAAGGCCACAGAATCACTTGGGGGCTTGGTCGAACCCGAACCATCGCCATGCCACTTGGTCGTCATAACTGCCACGGTTTCATTTGGGGACCTGGCTGACTAGAACCATAGTTACACCTAACGGGAGCTTAGTCGTGTTCGGCCATGGTAATGCCATTTGATCAACTCAAATAAATCTTTTTTGCAAACGGTTTTCTCATTGCTTTTTGCTTTGCATTTTTTCTTTGCCAGATTCTTTTTTATTTTTCATTGCGTTCTTTTTAAACCGACAAAGTTTTCAACCAATCCATTGACGGAACACAGTTCACGTCAATCCGGAGACTATTTGCCCGGTTTGATCCTTGTTGTTAACATCCTCTTATGGAGTAACACGATGTTTATTATAACCCGGCACGGTTTACATGGTAAACCAGAGTCACATATATATATATATACAGGAGCTATTATCTCCTCAATAGTGTGGGTTTGCAAAACTCCACTTCAAGGTTGGCCAAGCCAACTTCACGCTCAACGATGGCAGGTATTATGTATCTCAAAATTTTGATCATATACTTAAAATTTTGTTTTGGATGTTTTGATTTCACATATGCAGACATCATATTCCGCCTGACGGTACAACCGCGGTGGCACTTGACGAATTTCTCATTTCAGGAAGTGCTTTGGAAAGTTCATCACCACAGGAAGAACAAATTATGCACGAAGGCATATCAACATCAAAAGAATCAGCTAGCCTATTACAAGGCAACATGGTGCCCATAATAATATAATTGTTTTTCACAAAGGAGAGGAAGTTTTAAAACCGGCTTCCGGTTCAAGCTTGGTCACCAGCCTGGCCTGATGGTTGTGGGTCATCCTGCGCCGCTTCAGCCTCCGTTTGTCTACCAAGTGACTGGAAATCCACAGTTGTCCAGTCGATTCCCATTAATGCTTGAAAAACAGCTTCATCATGGATCAGTAATGACGGGTCAATATCGGGAGCGTAAGTATGCTTACGGATTGGAGGGATCAGATTTTCCGATTCATGGATTGGTGCAGCTATTCGCTTGTTCTGACTGTTATATTGGGCTTGATAATGAGACAAGTCTGCTTCTTCAGCCAATTGACAAGCTAGCGGACGTACCTCCCGGTTTATTGCTCGCAGATCCGCTTCACCAAATTCTAACCCGTCTTCCTTCAAGCTGGGATAGCCCTGAGCCGCTTCAATAGGATCAAAATCCGGCACCGAGGCTTTTGCCCGGATTAAGGCATTGATTGCACCGGTTCGAGTAGCAGATTTCTTCAGCTCTTCAACCCGGGCAGGAAGCACCGACAGTTTCATCAGAGTATCTTGAATCAAAGTGGGCGCCGGTTTGTTATGAGATGCGGTACAGATGATCCGCTCGGCACCAGTATATAATTGTTCAACCAATGTATAGGCGGCTTTCAGTTTCTTCTGCACATCTGACCCCAAGTGACCAATGCGTGTCCCTGAAATACCATAAAGGGTTAATAAACCGGCGACGCTGTAAGAAGGCAGAGCCAATTCAGAAGGCAAACTGGCTTACCAAAGATAGCAGTAGTCATGGCATGCACGTGCCGCTTTATGCTGGTCAGTTCATCCGCCACTAGTTTTAGTGCAGCCTCGGCATCCTCTGCTCGTTTGATCAAAGCGGACTTTTCAGTGGCCCAATCCGCCCGCTTCTTCTTGAAGCTCTCCTTAAGCTGTTCCATGGCACATAAAGCGCTGGCCAATTCCTCTTTTGCTTTGGAGATTTCAGCCTGTTGGGTTTTCAGGTTTTCTTGGAGATCGGTGACTTGGTTTTCTTTCGTCTTCAGCTCCGCCTGCATGCATACAGATATATGCTTCAACAAATTGGTATAAGGATTCAAGTACCAATCACATAACAAGTTATGCACTTAGCACTTGGGGGCTAATGCATATTCGATCTTCATATTTCAATTGCTTGCAAAGTCCCAAGATCAATACAAGTATTCAACTTGGCACTTGGGGGCTAATGGCTATTTCCTCGTATATTTATTCTGATACGTCAATCTCAATTACTTAAAGTACCAGTTTAACTACGCTAAGTTGAACCGGCCCTTGGGGGATACATCGGCAAAAGTTCAAAGTATTAAGATTTATGTTAGTAAGTCCCGGTTTGAAAGAAGATTACAAACCGGCCCTTGGGGGCTAAGGAGAGTCAGTAAATATTGAAGTATACAAGCAAGAAAGAGCGTATGGAAGTTACCTCGTATTTATCCTTCATCATATTAATCAGACTGGCTTCATAGTCACGGCTGGCATACAGCTGGTTCAGGTAGCCGGAATGGATATCTTGGGCGTTCAGAGCAGCGTAAGTTGCCAGATCAGCATTCCACTTGCCTTTACCAAAGGCAGAAAATTCTTCCTTGGCAGAATGTTTGGACAAAGCAACAGGATTGCTTGGCTCGGTATGGCCAGTGCCAGTAATGACAACCTCATCTTCCTGAGTATCGCCGGTTTGCATTGGGGCTGTTGGCTTGTCAGTAGGTTTTGTTGGACCGGTGGATCTCTCAATCCAGATGGAGCCTGTGGGCTGATTGACAGGACCTGAGGCATCAGTAGGTCTCTCTTCAGCAATAAGATCGTCGTCTTGCTGCGGTGGATCGTTGGGTATATCCTCAGGAATAGCCGCTTCAAGATCGGGTGTCTTGCCTGGCTCAAGAACGGCATCTTCTTCGGCCGCTTTGTCCAGGCGGGCCTTCTTGCTTGGCCTAGGTTTGGCCCTGGAAAAAATAACAAAATCAAATACAGCATATGTTCTAAGGCAGTGTGCAGTAAGTATCATAATAAGCATAGCTTACCCAAGCACCGTTTTGAGCGGTGGCAGCTGAGTAGCCGATGACTCGCCAGAGGATGAGTGGGAAGTAACCTGGTAATCGGAGTCAGATGGATTAAGAGTTTGGCGAAAGCAGCCTGCTTTAGGAAAATCACTAACAAGCAAATTAGAGACCTCTGAACGGTGTTTCCGAACCGGACTATTCGGTAAACCGGCGGAGGTAACTACCTGGCCGCTGTGCCGGGTTGTGCGACGAGCTTCGTGCTGTTGGGTCTTCATAAGAAATTTGGGATCCAAATAAGCAAGAGGATGAGAAAATTTAACTTTACGGTTTGCCTGACGGATTTTTAGCGAAGGCAAAGGTTCTGAATCGAAAGAGAGAATAATTACCTCTGCAGCATCAGCATGGCTGGCTTCAGCGTCATCCTGACAAATATCATCATCAATAAGACATATGAAAAATAAGCCAAGTGAGTCAATCTCTACCTCAAGGTCCGGATTATCCACATCATCATCAGGGGCCGGATTAGAAGATGCAGTAGTTCTTTTCCTGTGGGCAGTCTTCTTTACAGCTTTAGTCTTTTGCCGGGTTGCTCTTTCCGGTTTGTCTGGCTTTTCCGGTTTTTCCTGCAGCAATTTCTTGCTCCAAAACGGATCATTGCCCTGATTACATTGACACTGATATTAAACGATGACCAGATATATCAATAATAGATTCAGCAAAAGGAAAAATCAAGGTCTTACAGCTGGCGGTTTGTTGGTGGCACAGAAGGGAAGTAGGCCGTTTTTAGCACAGATATGTTCCGGTTCATTCAGCATCTTATTCACAGCTTCTGTGATTTCTTCATCGGTGAGCTGGATTCTGGAATGTCGCAGTGGGTCGTCAACACTGCCGGTATATTCACACATCAAACTGGAGCGCTGACTAAGGGGCAGTATGCTCCATGATATCCAACAGCGAGCGAGATCAACCCCTGTTAAACCGTTGGCCATAAAGGCTCTAAGCTTCGACAGTTGAGGAGCATATTTGCTTCTCTCCTGGGCAGTCAATCTTTGCGGAAAAGGGTGTGTATTGCTGAGCTGCTCCGGACGAAAGTCGGGCAAGGGATTCTCACCAGCAGGGGAGGTGTCTTTGCAGTAGAACCATGTCTGATTCCACTCTTTGGGGTGGCTGTGCAGTTTGGCATGAGGGTATGTGACCTCTTTCCTTTTCTGGATCGCCACGCCACCCAACTCCGTATTGGAGCCGTCAGTAAACTCAGTACGACAGTTTAGATGGAAAAGGTCTCGGAACAATTCCACTGTGGGCTCCTCTTGAAAGAATGCTTCACAGAGCACTTAGAAGTGACACATATTTGTAACAGAATTGGGGCCAGTATCTTGTGGATGGAGTTGGAAATCGGCCAAAACATCTCGGTAAAATATAGAACCGGGTGGTTTAAAGCCCCGAGCTAAGTGATCTACAAAAACAACAACTTCTCCTTCTTGAGGAGTGGGAGGGCATTCTTTGCCAGGAGCCCTCCAATGAATGGTATCTTTGCTGCCTAAAGCGCCGATCAAGACTAGATCGTCCAGCTGAGCCTCTGTGACGCGAGAAGGAACCCAATTGCATTCATATACTTGCTTGGCCATGATGGAATCTACAAGGTAGAAGATCTCGGTTCAAAAATACATTTGATCAAGGTATATTGGTATGCGCAATGTTAAACCGAAGACAGATCTATCTGAACCAGAGTTTTATGAAGCAACAACATCTGGCGGTTCAACAAGGGGACTAATGGTATAAACCGGTTTGGCAATTTTTTCCTACAAGGTTCAACCACCGAGTTTAAACATTGAAGCAGAGGAGTAAGTTTACAGAAACAGATTTCGTAAGATTTCTCTACAGCGATGGATCTGAAGCAAGTTCAGAAAAAAGATAAATATTCAGAGGTCCAAAAGGAGCAGTACCGAATCAATGAACAAGACGTACATATAGATCTATGGTTTTGAGATGTGCAAGTGAAGGCGAAGGGTAAATAGCTACCATTGCACAGAATAAAGATTTGCGAAGCCATCTAAAGATCTATCGTATGAGCAAGAGGCAGACGATGAACACTGAAGAACTGTGAAACCCTAGGTCAAATCTGCGGGGGGAAGGATGGAAGATTTACCAGAGCTGAGGAAGATGCGGAAGGATGCCGTGATGCTCTGGTGCGCTCAGGTTGATGCAGCGGCCAAGGTTGATGCAGAGGTCGACGGCGGCGGCGGAGCTCCGAGGCTGGCGACACGAGGAAGACGAAGAAGGCACGGAAGGAGAAAAGAAATGACCCTTCGGTCCTATTTATAAGGCGAAAGAACATGTGTCAGGCGCGACAATCAAGGGGCCACGAAACGGAGCTGTTGCCTCAATTTCCGCCGATCTATTAAACAAAGAAGCATAATGGATAGCTTCGTTATGACAGGTGACGTCACTCCGGTTTACAGCAATCAGAGAAGATGACATCATGGCGGTTTACCAATTTATGAGAAGATGTTGAAGATGAAGCTTTTGTTAAAGGATTGACATGAACCTGTTCAAATCAATCTGGGGCCTAATGTTGGGGATATTACTACTGGGCGTAAACCGGCCTATCTGGGCCGGGTTAACTTCATCAGTAGTTAAGTATGTTAAAGCCCAAGAAGACAAGAGGAGGGCTCAAGGCCCATGGTCGGTTCAAGGCCTGTAGCCGTAAACCGGCGTTAGTGGTTAACTTGTATTGTAAGTTAGGAATAAGTAGAGACCAAACCGGACACATCTATGAGCCGGTATTGGGACTCCGTAAGCCGACCGGAGTCACCCGTGTATATAAGGGGACAACCCGGCGGCGGTTCAAGGATAACAGCTAACAACTCCAGACATAGGCGAAGCTTGTTTGCTCCCTAGTCATCGAAACCCCCATCAATTCCATCACAACTAGACGTGGGCTTTTACCTTCATCGAAGGGGCCGAACTAGTATAAACTCCCTTGCGTCCCTGTGTCCGCTTTAACCCCTTCAAGCTAACCCGTCGCGATGGCTCCACGACTAAGTCCTTTCTCTAGGACATCTGCCGTGACAAAACCACGACACTATCCTTTTACCACACTTGTGCTTCAGAGTAGCACCATGTTCTTCATATAGAGAGACTCTTGAGTTATCACTTTCATATACTAGTGGGAATTTTCATTATAGAACTTGGCTTGTATATTCCGATGATGGGCTTCCTGAAACGCCCGAGGTCTTCATGAGCAAGCAAGTTGGATGCACACCCGCTTAGTTTTCAGTCCGAGCTTTCATACACTTATAGCTCTTAGTGCATCTGTTGCATGGCAATCCCTACTCACTCACATTGATATCTATTGATGGGCATCTCCATAGCCCGTTGATACGCCTAGTTGATGTGAGACTATCTTCTCCTTTTTGCCTTCTCCACAACCACCATTCTATTCCACCTATAGTGCTATGTCCATGGCTCACGCTCATGTATTGCGTGAAAGTTGAAAAGGTTTGAGAACATCAAAAGTATGAAACAATTGCTTGGCTTGTCATCGGGGTTGTGCATGATTTGAATATTTTGTGTGGTGAAGATGGAGCATAGCCAAACTATATGATTTTGTAGGGATAACTATCTTTGGCCATGTTATTTTGAAAAGACATGATTGCTTTATTAGTAGGCTTGAAGTATAATTGTTTTTATGTAAAATGATAGACTATTGCTTTGAATCTCTCGTATCTTAATAATCATGCCATGATTAGATATGTGATCAGGATTATGCTAGGTAGCATTCCACATAAAAAATTATCTTTTTTATCATTTACCTACTCGAGGACGAGCAGGAATTAAGCTTGGGGATGCTGATACGTCTCCGTCGTATGTAAAATTTTTGATTGTTCCATGCCAATATTCTACAACTTTCATATACTTTTGGCAACTTTTTATACTATTTTTGGGACTAACATATTGATCCAGTGCCCAGTGCCAGTTCATGTTTGTTGCTTGTTTTTTGTTTCGCAGAATATCCATATCAAACGGAGTCCAAACGGGATAAAAACTGACAGAGATTTTTTTGGAATATATATGATTTTTCGGAAGAAAAATCCACGCGAGACGGTGCCCGAGGGAGGCACGAGGCAGGGGGCGCGCCCCTGACCCTTGTGGCCACCCCGTAAGGCGGTTGGTGCCCTTCTTTCGCCGCAAGAAAGCTAATATCCGGATAGAGATCGTGTTAAAATTTCAGCCCAATCGGAGTTACGGATCTCTGGGAATATAAGAAACGGTGAAAGGGAAGAATCTGAGAACGTAGAAATAGAAAGAGACAGACAGACAGATCCAATCTCGGAGGGGCTCTCGACCCTCCCACGCCATGGAGGCCAAGGACCAGAGGGGAAATCCTTCTCCCATCTAGGGAGGAGGTCAAGGAAGAAGAAGACAAAGGGGCCCCCTCTCCCCTTCTCTTTCGGTGGCGCCGGAACGCTGTCGTGGCCATCATCATCATCATCGCAATCTTCACCAACAACTTCGCCGCCATCATTACCAACTCTTCCCCCCTCTATGCAGCGGTGTAACCCCTCTTTTACCCGCTGTAATATCTACTTAAACATGGTGCTCAACACTATATATTATTTCCCAATGATGTATGGCTATCCTATGATGTTTGAGTAGATCTGTTTTGTCCTATGGGTTATTTGATGATCGTGATTGGTTTGAGTTGCATGTTTTATTATTGGTGATGTCCTATGGTGCTCTCCGTGTCGCGCAAGCGTGAGGGATTCCCGATGTAGGGTTTGCAATATGTTCATGATTTCCTTATGGTGGGTGGCGTGAGTGACAGAAGCATAGACCCGAGTAAGTAGGTTGTTTGCGTATGGGATAAAGAGGACTTGATACTTTAATGCTATGGTTGGGTTTTACCTTAATGATCTTTAGTAGTTGCGGATGCTTGCTAGAGTTCCAATCATAAGTGCATATGATCCAAGTAGAGAAAGTATGTTAGCTTATGCCTCTCCCTCATATAAAATTGCAATAATGATTACCGGTCTAGTTATCGATTGCCTAGGGACAAATAACTTTCTCGTAACAACAAGCTCTTTACTAAAACTAACTTAGTTATTTATTTATCTAAACATCGCATACTTTCTATTTACATGCTCTTTATTACCTTGCAACCCTATCCAACAACACCTACAAAATACTTCTAGTTTCATACTTGTTCTAGGTAAAGCGAACATCAAGCGTGCATAGAGTTGTATCGGTGGTCGATAGAACTTGAGGGAATATTTGTTCTGCCTTTAGCTCCTCGTTGGGTTCGACACTCCTACTTATCGAAAACTGTTGCGATCCCCTATACTTGTGGGTTATCAAGAATATGCTCCAAAGCCCTCAACCACTTTATCACATCCACATTTGTCCCAAACCAAAAGACAAACTCGGCCCTACCGAAACTTTCTATCCGGCGCCACCGAGTTCTGTTGACATAGTCACTGCCAGAAACCCTAACCAATTCGGTTTCACCGATGGGATCTCGGTCTCACCGAGATGGGTTTGCAAACTCTCTGTTGCCTATTACAATAATTTTGGTCCCGTCGAAATATGCAATTAGTCTCACCGAGTTTGCTTGGCCAACTGTCTATTTCACTCATTACCCAAATCGGTCCCACCGAGTTTGTGTAACCGGTCAAGCCGAGATGAGGCTTTACCCTAACCCTAGCACCTCGGTCCCATCGAGTTGATCATGTCGGTCCCACCGAAACTCCTAACGGTCACATTATGAACTAAATCAGTCTGACTGAGTTTTCTTATTTGGTCCCACCGAGTTTGGTAAATTGAGTGTAACGGTTAGATTTTGTGTGGAGGCTATATATACCCCTCCACCCACTCTTCATTCGTGGAGAGAGCCATCAGAACATGCCTACACTTCCATCATACATTTTCAAAGAGAGAACCACCTACACTTGTGTTGAGGTCAAGATATTCCATTTCAAACACATAAATCTTGATCTCTAGCCCTTCCCAAGTTGCTTTCCACTCAAATCATCTTTCTACCAAATCCAAAACTATGAGAGAGAGAGAGAGTTGAGTGTTGGGGAGACTATCATTTGAAGCACAAGAGCACAGGAGTTCATCATCAACACACCGTCTATTACCTTTTGGAGAGTGGTGTCTCCTAGATTGTGGAGTTGAACCAAGGAGTTTGTACGGGCAAGGAGATCGCCTAATTCATGAAGATCTACCCTAGTGAGGAAATTCTTTCGTGGGCGATGGCCATGGTGGGATAGACAAGGTTGCTTCTTCGTGGACCCTTCGTGGGTGGAGCCCTCCGTGGACTCGCACAACCGTTACCCTTTGTGGGTTGAAGTCTCCATCAACGTGGATGTACGACAGCACCACCTATCGGAACCATGCCAAAAATCTTCGTGTCTCCAATTGCGTTTGCAAACTCCATTCCCATCCCTTTACATTCTTGCAAAGTTGCATGTTTTACTTTCCGCTGCCCATATACTCTTGTCATGCTTGCTTGATATGTATTGTGAATGTTTAAACATGTGCTAATACTCCACCTCAACTTGAAGAAATTAAAAACTGCCACTTTTCTTTGCTAAGTGTCTATTCACCCCCCTCTAGACACCTCTTCTCAATCCCTTTCAGCCCCTCCAGATAAGCCTCCAGGTCATTTCTCTTCTGAGAAATGTCTTCAATTTTTTCATTCAAGGCTACTTTGTCCTTCTTCAGACGAATCACTTCTCTATAAGCCTCGGCAAGAGATGTCTTCAGCTTGGTGTTGTCTTCCTCTAGCGCCCCGACTGAAGCCAGCTTCTTGTCGGCGAGCGTTTTTTCTGCTGAGCTTCCTTCTGTGCTGCAGCGAGTTCAAGGTCCTTCTGTGCCAGAGCCTGCCTCATTTTCTCTAAAAATATACATATACAGCACTCCATTCAGAGAGAAGATTGAGGAGATGACTTGAGTGACAGTCCAATCACACAGTCGACAAGTTGTTACCCTCCATACCAGCAGTTTTGTCTTTGGCCTTCTGCAAGTTTTGCTTGGCCAACTCCAAGTGAAGGTTGAGCTATCTCTGCTTCTCCTTAAATTCAGAAAATTTGGAGATGAGCTCACATGATTTCTGAAGTCAGTAAAAAGATACATCAGTGGGCAGAGTCAAAGATTATTCACTTCCGAGTGGAAAGAACTCTAAGACTACTACAGAATCAAACATTCAACAATAGTCTCGGGGACTACACCTAGTGGGTGCACTTAGCGTGCCCCCACTGGTCCAGGTTCCACTCGACGTGGTCTGCCCAGACCGAGTGGAAGAAAAAAAAGAGGCAACAATTATTCTCAGACCCCAACCAACTGCCCGCAGTCGACCGCGGTCTCGGGGACTACACCCAGTGGGTGCACTTAGCGTGCCCCCACTGGTCCAGGTTCCACTCGACATGGTCCGCCCAGACCGAGTGGAAGAAACGAAGAACAAGATATTTTTATCAAGACCCCCGCCGAATTGCACATTCGACGGCGGCCTCAGGGACTACACCCAGTGGGTGCACTCTGCGTGCCCCCACTAGTCCAAAGTTACAATTGACATAACCTAGTCGACTCAACTGGAAAAACTACTCAACATAAATTGAAACACCTAGTAGGTGTATAGATGCGAAGAAACAGACTGACAAATGGATGCACAATGAAAAGTTTTCAGGTAGCATATCCTAACAGAACAAGCGTGAAGGTAGGAGATCAGTCGGAAACCAACTAACCTGGACATTGGCTCGGAGGGCTGCACTGGCATCTGATACGTCTCCAACGTATCTATAATTTTTGATTGCTCCATGGTATATTATCTACTGTTTTGGACATTATTGGTCTTTATTATCCACTTTTATATTATTTTTGGGACTAACCTATTAACTGGAGGCCCAGCCCAGAATTGTTGTTTTTTGCCTGTTTTAGGGTTTCGAAGAAAAGGAATATCAAACGAAGTCCAAACGGAATGAAACCCTCGGGAACATGATTTTTAGGAAGATTATGATCCAGGAGACTTGGACCCTACGTCAAGAAAAGAAACAGGAGGCCACGAGGTAGGGGGCGCGCCTACCCCCCAGGCGTGCCCTCCACCCTCGTGGGCCCCTGTTGCTCCATCGACGTACTCCTTCCTCCTATATATACCTATGTACCCCCAAACGATCAGATACGGAGCCAAAACCCTAATTCCACCATGTCAACTTTCTGTATCCACGAGATCCCATCTTGGGGCCTGTTCCGGAGCTCCGCCGGAGCGGGCATCGATCACGGAGGGCTTCTACATCAACACCATAGCCTCTCCGATGAAGTGTGAGTAGTTTACCTCAGACCTACAGGTCCATAGTTAGTAGCTAGATGGCTTCTTCTCTCTTTTTGGATCTCAATACAATGTTCTCCCCCTCTCTTGTGGAGAACTATTCGATGTAATCTTCTTTTTGCGGTGTGTTTGTTGAGACCGATGAATTGTGGGTTTATGATCAAGTCTGTCTATGAATAATATTTGAATCTTCTCTGAATTCTTTTATGTATGATTGGTTATATTTTCAAGTCTCTTCGAATTATCAGTTTGGTTTGGCCTACTAGATTGATCTTTCTTGCAATGGGAGAAGTGCTTAGCTTTGGGTTCAATATTGCGGTGTCCTTTCCCGGTGACAGTAAGGGCAGCAAGGGACGTATTGTATTGTTGCCATCGAGGAGAACAAGATGGGGTTTTCTTCATATTGCATGAGTCTATCCCTCTACATCATGTCATCTTGCTTAAGGCGTTACTCCATTTTTAACTTAATACTCTAGATGCATGCTGGATAGCGGTCGATGAGTGGAGTAATAATAGTAGATGCAGGCAGGAGTCGGTCTACTTGTCTCGGACGTGATGCATATATACATGATCATGCCTAGATATTCTCATAACTATGCTCAATTCTGTCAATTGCTCAACAGTAATTTGTTCACCCACCGTAGAATACTTATGCTCTTGAGAGAAGCCACTAGTGAAACCTATGGCCCCCGGGTCTATCTTTATCATATTAATCTCCTATTACTTAGTTATTTACTTTGCCTTTCTTTTACTTTGCATCTTTATCATAAAAATACCAAAAATATTATCTTATCATATCTATCAGATCTCACTCTCGTAAGTGGCCTTATAGGGATTGACAACCCCTATTTATCTTGGTTGCGAGGATTTATTTGTTTTGTGCAGGTACGAGGGACTCGTGCGTAGCCTCCTACTGGTTTGATACCTTGGTTCTCAAAAACTGAGGGAAATACTTACGCTACTTTGCTGCATCATCCCTTCCTCTTCGGGGAAAACCAACGCAGTGCTCCAGAGGTAGCAAGAAGGATTTCTGGCGCCATTGCCGGGGAGGCCTATGCAAAAGTCAACATACCAAGTACCCATCACATACCCTTATCTCCCGCATTACATTATTTTCCATTTGCCTCTCGTTTTCCTCTCCCCCACTTCACCCTTGCTGTTTTATTCGCCCTCTCTCTCTATCCTCCCTCTCTATTTGCCTCTTTTTGCCCGCTTACTTTTTGTTTGCTTGTGTGTTAGCTTGCTTGCTTGTCACGATGGCTCAAGATAATACTAAATTGTGTGACATGCAAAAGAAGAAAGATGTGGATAATGATATTGTTAAATTGAAGCTATTTTCTTTTTCGCTTAGAGATCGTGCTAAAGTTTGGTTTTCGTCTTTACCTAAAAATAGTATTGATTCATGGAACAAGTGCAAAGATGCTTTTATCTCTAAGTATTTTCCTCCCGCTAAGATCATCTCTCTTAGAAACGATATTATGAATTTTAAGCAACTTGATCATGAACATGTTGCACAAGCTTGGGAGAGAATGAAATTAATGATACGTAATTGCCCTACTCATAGTTTAAATTTGTGGATGATTATACAAAATTTTTATGCCGGATTGAATTTTGCTTATAGAAATCTTTTAGATTCGGCCGCGGGAGGCACTTTTATGGAAATTACTTTAGGAGAAGCTACTAAACTCCTAGATAATATTATGGTTAATTATTCTCAATGGCACACTAAAAGATCTACTAGTAAAAAGGTGCATGCGATAGAAGAAATTAATGTTTTGAGTGGAAAGGTGGATGAACTTATGAAATTATTTGCTAATAAGAGTGTTTCTTCTGATCCTAATGATATGCCCTTGTCTACTTTGATTGAGAATAACAATGAATCTATGGATGCGAATTTTGTTGGTAGGAACAATTTTGGTAACAACGCGTATAGAGGAAATTTCAATCCTAGGCCTTATCCTAGTAATTCCTCTAATAATTATGGTAATTCCTACAACAATTCTTATCGAAATTATAATAAGATGCCCTCTGATTTTGAATCTAATATTAAAGAATTTATTACTTTGCAAAAGAATTTTAATGCAATGATTGAAGAAAAATTGCTTAAGATTGATGATTTGGCTAGGAACGTTGATAGAATTGCTCTTGATGTTGATTCTTTGAAACTTAGATCTATTACACCTAAGCATGCTATCAATGAGTCTCTCACAGCTATGAGAATTTCCATTGATGAGTTCAAATAAAGAACCGCTAGGATGCGTGCTAAGAAAGATGCCTTTATAAGAGTGTGTTCTTCTAGTTCCTACGAGAATAAAGATGAAGATCTAAAAGTTATTGATGTGTCCCCTATTTAATCTCTTTTTTGCAATATGAATCTTGATAATTATGGGACTGAATATGATCCACCTTTACCTAGAAGGCGTTCCAAGAATTCGGAATTTGTTGATCTTGATTCTAAATTTGATAAAAGTGGGATTGAAGAAATTAAAACCCTAGATGTTGCTAAACCCACTATTACAGATTTCAAGGAATTTAACTATGAAAATTGCTATTTGATTGATTGTATTTCCTTGTTGCAATCCGTGCTAAATTCTCCTCATGCTTATAGTCAAAATAAAGTGTTTACTAAACATACCGTTAATGCCTTGATGCAATCTTATGAAGAAAAACTTGAATTGGAAGTTTCTATCCCTAGAAAACTTTATGATGAGTGGGAACCAACTATTAAAATTAATGTTAAAGACCATGAATGCTATGCTTTATGTGATTTGGGTGCTAGTGTTTCCACGATTCCAAAGACTTTGTGTGATTTATTAGGTTTCCGTGATTTTGATGATTGCTCTCTAAACTTGCACCTTGTAGATTCCACTATTAAGAAACCTATGGGAATAATTAATGATGTTCTTATTGTTGCAAATAGGAATTATGTGGCCGTAGATTGTATTGTTCTTGACATATATTGCAATCCTTCATGTCCTATTATTCTTGGTAGACCTTTCCTTAGAACGATTGGTGCAATTATTGATATGAAGGAAGGAAATATTAGATTCCAATTTCCATTAAGGAAAGGCATGGAACACTTTCCTAGAAATAAAATTAAATTACCTTATGAATCTATTATGAGAGCCACTTATGGATTGCCTACCAAACATGGCAATACCTAGATCTATTCTTGCTTGTTATGCCTAGCTAGGGGCGTTAAACAATAGCGCTTGTTGGGAGGCAACCCAATTTTATTTTTATTCCTTGCTTTTTGCTCCTGTTTAGTAATAAATAATTTTTCTAGCCTATGTTTTGGTTGTGTTTTTTGTGTTTAATTAGTGTTTGTGCCAAGTAGAACCGTTGGGAAGACTTGGGGAAAGTCTTGTTGAACTTGCTGTAAAAAACAGAAACTTTGGCGCTCACGAGAGCTGCTGCCATTTTTATTTGGAGAGCGATATTTAGTTAATTCTTTTTGAAGATGATTAATAGACAAATTCCTCACGTCCAGAAATTTATTTCAGAATTTTTGGGGTTCCAGATATTTCGCTAGCTACACACTACTACAGACTGTTCTGTTTTTGACAGATTCTGTTTTTCGTGTGTTGTTTGCTTATTTTGACGAATCTATGGCTAGTAAAATAGTTTATAAACCATAGAGAAGTTGGAATACAGTAGGTATAACACCAATATAAATAAATAATGAGTTCATTACAGTACCTTGAAGTGGCCTTTTGTTTTCTTTCGCTAACGGAACTCACGAGATTTTCTACTTTAAGTTTTGTGTTGTGAAATTTTCAAGTTTTGGGTAAAGATTAGATGGGTTGTGGAACAAGGAGTGGCAAGATACTGATCTTGGGCAAGCCCATGGCACCCCCAAGATAATCTAAGGACACCTAAAAGCCAAAGCTTGGGGATGCCCCGGAAGGCATCCCCTCTTTCGTCTACTTATATCGGTAACTTTACTTGGAGCTATATTTTTATTCGCCACATGATATGTGTTTTGCTTGGAGCGTCTTGTATTATTTGAGTCTTTGCTTGTTAGTTTACCACAATAATCCTTGTTGTACACACCTTTTGAGAGAGCCATATATGATTTGTAATTTTCTAGAATACTCTATGTGCTTCGCTTATATCTTTTGAGTTATATAATTTTGCTCTAGTGCTTCACTTATATCTTTTAGAGCACGGTGGGGATTTGTTTTATAGAAACTATTGATCTATCATGCTTCACTTAGATTATTTTGAGAGTCTTAAATAGCATGGTAATTTTCTTAAAATCCTAATATGCTTGGTACACAAGATTAATAATAAAACTTTCTTATGAGTGTGTTGGATACTATGATAAGTTTGATACTTGATAATTGTTTTGAGATATGGAGATGGTGATATTAAAGTCATGCTAGTTGAGTAGTTGTGAATTTTAGAAATACTTGTGTTGAAGCTTGTGATTCCCATAGCATGCACGTATGGTGAACCGTTATGTGATGAAGTCGGAGCATGATTTATTTTCTGATTGCCTTCCTTATGAGTGGTGGTCGGGGACGACCGATGGTCTTTTCCTAAAAATCTATCCCCCTAGGAGCATGCGTGTAATACTTTGCTTTGATAACTTGTAGATTTTTGCTATAAGTATATAAGTTCTTTATGACTAATGTTGAGTCCATGGATTATACGCACTCTCACCCTTCCACCTTTGCTAGCCTCTCTAATACCGTGCACCTTTCGCCGGTATCATACACCACCATATACCTTCCTCAAAACAGCCACCATACCTACCTATTATGGCATTTCCATAGCCATTCCGAGATATATTGCCATGCAACTTTCCATCGTTCCGTTTATTATGACACACTCCATCATTGTCATATTGCTTAGCATGATCATGTAGTCGACATCGTATTTGTGGCAAAGCCACCATTCATAATTCTTTCATACATGTCACTCATGAGTCATTGCATATCCCGGTACACTGCCGGAGGCATTCATATAGAGTCATATTTTGTTCTAAGTCTCGAGTTGTAATTGTTGAGTTGTAAGAAAAATAAAAGTGTGCTGATCATCATTATTAGAGCATTGTCCCAGTGAGGAAAGGATGATGGAGACTATGATTCCCTCACAAGTCGGGATGAGACTCTGGACGAAAAATAAAAAAAGAGAAAGAAAAGAGGCCATAAAAAATGCCCAAATAAAAAAATGAGAGAAAAAGAGAGAAGGGACAATGCTACTATCCTTTTACCACACTTGTGCTTCAAAGTAGCATCGTGATCTTCATAGTAGAGAGTCTCTCATGTTATCACTTTCATATACTAGTGGGAATATTTCATTATAGAACTTGGCTTGTATATTCCAATGATGGGCTTCCTCAAAATGCCCTAGGTCTTCATGAGCAAGCAAGTTGGATGCACACCCACTTATTTTCTTTTTGAGCTTTCATATACTTATAGCTCTAGTGCATCCGTTGCATGGCAATCCATACTCACTCACATTGATATCTATTGATGGGCATCTCCATATCCCATTGATACACCTAGTTGATGTGAGACTATCTTCTCCCTTTTGTCTTCTCCACAACCACCACTCTATTCCACCTATAGTGCTATATCCATGGCTCACGCTCATGTATTGCATGAAGATTGAAAAAGTTTTGAGAATGTAAAAACTATGAAACAATTGCTTGGCTTGTCATCGGGGTTGTGCATGATTTAAATATTTTGTGTGGTGAAGATAGAGCATAGCCAGACTATATGATTTCGTAGGGATAACTTTCTTTGGCCATGTTATTTTGAGAAGACATAATTGCTTTGTTAGTATGCTTGAAGTATTATTATTTTTATGTCAATATGAACTTTTGTCTTGAATCTTTTGGATCTCAATATTCATACCACAATTAAGAAGAATTACATTAAAATTATGCCAAATAGCACTCCGCATCAAAAAAATCTGTTTTTATCATTACCTCCTCGGGGACGAGCAGGAAATAAGCTTGGGGATGCTTGATACGTCTCCAACGTATCTATAATTTTTGATTGCTCCATGCTATATTATCTAATGTTTTGGACATTATCGGGCTTTATTATCCACTTTTATATTATTTTTGGGACTAACCTATTAACCGGAGGCCCAGCCCAGAATTGTTGTTTTTTGCCTGTTTTAGGGTTTCGAAGAAAAGGAATATCAAACGGAGTCCAAACGAAATGAAACCTTAGGGAACGTGATTTTTAGGAAGATTATGATCCGGGAGACTTGGACCCTACGTCAAGAAAATAAACAGGAGGCCACGAGGTAGGGGGGCGCGCCTACCCCCCCCCCCCCAGGCGCACCCTCCACCCTCGTGGGCCCCCTGTTGCTCCACCGGCGTACTCCTTCCTCCTATATATACCTACGTACCCCCAAACGATCAGATACGGAGCCAAAACCCTAATTCCACCGCCGCAACTTTCTGTATCCACGAGATCCCATCTTGGGGCCTGTTTCGGAGCTCCGCCGGAGGGGGCATCAATCACGGAGGGCTTCTACATCAACACCATAGCCTCTCTGATGAAGAGTGAGTAGTTTACCTCAGACCTACGGGTCCATAGTTATTAGCTAGATGGCTTCTTCTCTCCTTTTGGATCTCAATACAATGTTCTCCCCCTCTCTTGTGAAGAACTATTCGATGTAATCTTCTTTTTGCGGTGTGTTTGTTGAGACCGATGAATTGTGGGTTCATGATCAAGTCTATCTATGAATAATATTTGAATCTTCTATGAATTCTTTTATGTATGATTGGTTATCTTTGCAAGTCTTTTCGAATTATCAGTTTGGTTTGGCCTACTAGATTGATCTTTCTTGCAATGGGAGAAGTGCTTAGCTTTGGGTTCAATCTTGCGATGTCCTTTCCCGGTGACAGTAAGGGCAGCAAGGCACGTATTGTATTGTTGCCATCGAGGATAACAAGATGGGGTTTTCTTCATATTGCATGAGTCTATCCCTCTACATGATGTCATCTTGCTTAAGGCGTTACTCTGTTTTTAACTTAATACTCTAGATGCATGCTGGATAGCGGTCGATGAGTGGAGTAATAATAGTAGATGCAGGCAGGAGTCGGTCTACTTGTCTCGGACGTGATGCCTATATGCATGATCATACCTAGATATTCTCATAACTATGCTCAATTCTGTCAATTGCTCAACAGTAATTTGTTCACCCACCGTAGAATACTTATGCTCTTGAGAGAAGCCACTAGTGAAACCTATGGCCCCCGGGTCTATCTTTATCATATTTATCTCCTATTACTAAGTTATTTACTTTGCCTTTATTTTACTTTGCATCTTTATCATAAAAACACCAAAATATTATCTTATCATATCTATCATATCTCACTCTCGTAAGTGGCCTTATAGGGATTGACAACCCCTATTTGCGTTGGTTGCGAGGATTTATTTGTTTTGTGCAGGTATGAGGGACTCGGGCGTAGCCTCCTACTGGATTGATACCTTGGTTCTCAAAAACTGA
Organism: Triticum urartu; assembly: GCF_056163025.1. Lineage (NCBI taxonomy): Eukaryota > Viridiplantae > Streptophyta > Magnoliopsida > Poales > Poaceae > Triticum > Triticum urartu. The sequence goes on from NC_141875.1 coordinate 91,384,159, forward strand.
GGGAAATACTTACGCTACTTTGCTGCATCATCCCTTCCTCTTAGGGGAAAACCAACGCAGTGCTCAAGAGGTAGCAGCATCATAGGTAGCTTGGCTGGTCTCGTGCACTATCTTCATCCGCTCCATCATCAGGCCTGCTTGGCGTATAGCTTCCGTAGTAGCGCTCGCTTGGTCCTCCGAAACATGATGGGTGACGAACAGCGGAGACGTGGGTCCAGTCACGGCAGCTTGAGGATCCGAGGAGTGGTGTTGGACAGATGAAACAGGGACTTGAGCAGTTGACGATGAAGGGCGTTCACTCCACACAGGAACAGCAAAAGTAACAGAAGCCCGGTTCACGTCTCCAGACTGCTGAATCACTAGTTCCATCACCGGCGTCGACTTGGGCGTCTTGCCAGCTGGTGCCTTCCTGCTCGAAGCCCTCCCCCTCCTTCAAATGGTTCTCTATAGCACATCTTCATCGTCATCCAGAAGTTCAATGACATTGGATGGAGCTGCAAAGCAATCAATTGAAGGAGTTCAGTCAACCGTGAAAATGGCTGATAAAGTAAAGGCAAAATGACAAAAGTTATACCCGCATGGGAGGTGACTGCGTCTTCCATCTCATCATCATCATCTTGGTACATAGAAGTCCCGGAGGCAGCACTGCAAATTTCAGAATTCACTCGGTTAAAACAGGAAAGTGAATCGACTAAAGATTGGGTCATGCTAAAACTAAGAGGTCGAACTCAATGATTACCTAGAAGCGATAGGCACGTCCACTTTGATCTTGGGCAAGGCCTTCTGGGCTTTTGACAGCACGACTTTGAGTTGTTTCGGAGCTTTCTTAGTTGGCATAGGAGAAGATGTTATAGTGCACTTGGAGGTCTGTTTAGTCGGCGGAGTCGCCTTCCCACGAACACTGGCTGGGTCCTGCCTCTGCTTAGAGCGTCTCTCCATGCGAGGAGGGGAGTCGACCTCCTCAATACTGCTCAAGTCCTCACTCTCCTTGTCTCCCCTTCCGTCAGAATGCCAGTCGCCACCGCTCGCCTCTCCCTCTTGCTCCTGCTCCCCGTTGGGCATCGAATACATCTCAGTATAGATCTGCAAGCCACGAAGACGAGTGGATATCAATCGGGTTCGAGAACAAATATATGTGAGAATAAAAGACACTCTGAAGAAAAGAGTCAGACCTTGTCTGGTTCAGTGGTGTTGTCGAGTGGAGGAACCCTCCTAGCCCCTTGGGGTTGTCTTTGTTGTCGGTAATACCTTGCAGCCACTATGCCATCGTCGTCTCGTCAACTTCCTCTGGGTGGATCCGAGTGCTATCTTCAATACCCGAATACATCCACATTGGATGGTCACGGGCTTGGAGTGGCTGGATGGGTCGACTGAGGAACACCTCTAGCAAGTCCATGCCGGTCACACCGTTGCAAACAAGTTGGACTACTATCTCGACCAACATATTGACATCCACTTTCTCAGCTGGAGTCACTCTCAAGGTGGAAGCCTTCTCAACTCGTCCTATGGAAAACGGGGGAAGGCCAGTCAACTGACCCGGGGTCGGTTGGTCCTTACAATAGAACTAGGCCGACTGCCACCCCCTGACTGACTCGGGAAGAATCATAGTAGGGAAAGTGATTTTATTCCTCATCTGGATCCCTAGACCTCCACACATCTCGATCATGTGTGTCCTCTCATCACTCAGATTGGCCTTTTTCACTGACTGAGAACGACAGGTGAAAATGTGTTTGAAGAGACCCAAGTGTGGTCGATAGCCCAGAAAGTTGTCACACACGGACACGTATGCGGCAATATATGTGATGGTGTTGGGAGAAAAGTGATGAAGTTGGGCTCCAAAAAAGTTCAGAAAACCCCGGAAGAAAGGATGGGGAGGCAAAGAGAAACCGCGGTCGACGTGGGTCGCAAGAAGGATGCACTCACCCTCTTGCGGTCACGGCTCGGTCTCGTCCTCCGGAAGCCGCCTAGATTTGTGGGGAATCAATCCCCCGTCAACCAGATCCTCCATGTCTTCTCGCTGGATCGTCGACCGGATCCAGTCGCCCTGGATCCAGCCGGGCGGCAGGACAGTTCTCGACGAGGACCCAGCCCGGCTCGTCTTCTTCCCCTTTGCCTTCGCCATCGCCTTCTTTGCGCGCTCCAGAGCCGCCGTCTTGTCCTTCCCCATTACGGAGGGTTGAGCTCGGACTGGTGGCGGCACCGAGGGCATAGGAAGATGTAGATGAGAAGCAGAGGAAGAAGGGGGGAAATGGGGTGCACTGTGCAAAGACCCCGGCCTAGACGCCTTATATGGCCCTATCCCCCGAGTGGCTTACTTGTGGACCTGGGCAATCCCGTCAAATCCCGTAAAAGTCAAAAAAGGTGGCGCGGGGATTGAGGCACCCCTGCCTAATCTGCCCCGCTTACTGCACCTCTCTCCGTCCCGCACGCTTCCCCAGATTTCAGATCCCGCGAGATACGGGAACGGCAGCGCAGTCAATCGCGCCGAAGATTTTATGCCATGTCAGAATTCAAAGTATACCAGCTAAAAGTTCACTCGACAACCTTTGAATGGCTCAAGGCGACCGGAAATGAAGTCGGAATTTTTGTATGGTTCCAATCCAAGTAAAATGCTTCCGAAGCATGAACATTGAGTCGGAACCATCTTCAACTCCATCTCCACGCGGACCCAGAACCATTCGGGGGCTAATGACGATGACATGTACCTAGGGTAGGGCAATAGACCTGATCTAAGTACCCTTCCCAAGGACACTGCCCTGCAATCGAAGACATTCAAAGGATGACAAATTCTACCGACTGAACTCACCTCAGGATGCAATTCACTCGACCATGAGTTCCACTTGGACAACCCAATTTCATTCGACCAGGATATAATCATTCGACCACATCAGAAACCACTCGCAGTACAGAAGATCTAAGGTCACTCTGGATGGCAACGATCAGGCGTTCACCCCGTAGTCTTAAGGGCCATTTATATCACTTTAATGCTGACGTTACCAGTAATGTCCCCTCTTTATGTACATGAACACTACTAGGGAAAACCCTAGCAGTAGCGCGGGTATTTTCCCTATCAGTAGTGCGGGAGGACGCGCTACTGATAAGGCGCTACAGCTAATGTGTAGCAGTAGCGCCTGTCGTCCCACGCTACTGCTATACATGGCTAGCAGTAGCGCTCTTTAGTGCAGAGCGCTGCTGCTAATATCTGCAGCACTTTTTAGTAGGGAGCGCTACTGGTAAGGGAGTGCGACTTCTAACTTTGTTCCCCTCGCTACTGCTAGTTTAATTGGTTTCTGTTTTTTTTTGCATATTTGTTTTCTATTTGAATAGGCTTTATACAATAATCTTTAGCATATCATACACATACAAATGTAATCATAGCATATACATACAAATAGTCTCATCAAATCATGTCATCATCATAATCATCATCCAACACAAAGTGGTCTCTCCTCATCATCTCGAAAATAGCAATACAAGTCTCGATTACTTGCAACTACATCGCCATCCATCTAAACAATGATATATGCGATAAGAGCTATCACTTTGCGTGAACCTAAACTAACTACTGGTTGTCGCTCGGAAACCGGAAATCGGTACACCTGGGCCTGACATTCCGGCCACTCGTCGTATACTCCTTGCGTAGCACTTCTTCGCCATCAATGATCTATACACCTGCATCGTCAAATGAGTCGATGATATGCAACATATATAGTTGAGCAACAGAAAGAGACAGACTTGGCAAAAATAGAAGCAACATATCATAAGCATAAATAACAAAGTTCATCGTACCCAAAATGCCCTAACTAGAGTGATCTTCGCTAGTCGAGGAGGACGGTTTAATTACATCACAAATAAAGTTTTGTCATGCATAATTCAAAGTTTCGTCATATAGATAGTATGTACTAAACGGACACATTGTCATATATCGACAATCACTCCATGTCGTGCCATCCATCCAAGTCAGGGAGATAGTCCCCGAGCTTAGTGAAAGGCTTCAGGTCGAGACACTGAGCGGCTACGCGTGTTCAGACATCTTCCCGTGACATTTGTCCTTCTTCGTAGAACATCCCTGTTATTCCGATGACCTCCTTCATGATGATTTGGGAAAGTTCGTGCTGGATGTGATAGAACTCAGCTCAAAGTCGATGATCCTCGATATCTCCTAAGTTCTTTGCCCATTGCAGAATATGGGCATCGTCGGATGTAGGTGACATGCGAAGGTTCTGGTGATCCCATCTGTACTCCAGCATGTGGTGTAGGACATAGAATCCATCATTAAGAGAATCACTCGGTTGCTGGATGCAGCAGAAGTCAGTATTATGGCCGAAGGCGGGCCTGCCATCCCTTTTCTTCTTGTCCTTGACCTCTCCACCCCGTGCGTCGTAGTAAAACATAGCACTGTCGAGAACAGACTTGATGTGGGTGTAATCCTTTTTGTTAATGTTCTTCGACGAGTCCAAGTAAAGAGCGTGGGAGTATCGGGGGTAGAGGATGATGAGGATGGCGCGCCCGCCGCTGCGCAAAATAAGTACATCTCAAATTAATTAGCCTCCACCGTGCAAATGAATGATTGAAATCAAAGGAAGGATATCCGCGTGGATGACTTACATGGAATGATAAGGCACGAGAATCGCCTCCTTGTCCTTATTGGCGAGCATGAAATTGACGATGTATTCCCTCGCGTATTGACGGTGCTTTGCGCAGACTCCCAAGAAGCCCTCGTGCATGAAGTACGGGTTAGCGACATAGATATGAGGTATCTGCTCAACCCCGATGAGGTAGTTCATGTGCAAAGCATAAAGGCGGACAAACACAAAATCCAGCTTCTTCAAGTGAAACATGTCGAAGATGTAATCGAATCGAAGGAAGAACTTCTTCGCGGGGAATGTGTCGACGTATGACAATCCCCGCAGCACGATAACCACATAGAGTGGGTATCCTAGATTTTTTTAGGCGATGAGGCCTTTCTCTATCCGCAGCACATCATCATGAAGTCTCCTTAAATTGCCGAATCTGGCCCCTAGCGCTGCTTCAGGTAGGATTGGTTGACCGAGGATATGCCATTTTGCCGCACCGGGGATATCTATACGTTCTTGAACTCGAGGCTGCTGAGGCGGCTGGATCATAGAAGTAGCTTTTTTGCCTTTCCTCGGTCTCTTCCTAGACTTCTTTACTACTGGAAGGTTGTCCATAATACGTTCAGATTATGGAGGCGGCAATTCAGGCACCGACTCATGACGGTCAGACCCTAAGTAGGCGCCAGTATTGACATACTGTTGAGTGTCATCGTCATCCTCATCCTCATCCATGGCGACGTCACTAGCGACTACTAGAGTAGGTGAGGTGTTGATGTTCATACCTAACTGCGTGTTCGTGGGTGTGCTCCCGGCCGCCTCCAGATGAAGCAGACTATTTGGCCACAATAGGACCCACCCATTGCAACAATCACCAAGCCGCCGCGGGGTCTCGTCGTCATCCCCCACTAGTACTAGAGGAGCCAAATTCTCGTGGCCCGGTTTGACACTGGCCACGGAAACCTTGAAGACTTCCGGGGGGATCGGCCGGCTGTGGAACAATGGTTCCTTCGGCTCCATTATCGTTGCCTTCCCCACGTCCACCTTCTGGTCACCGATGGTGTACAATATGGTGCACGGGGTTTCGTCGGCCTACAAAGAAAAGTCTGCGACGTGAGACATCCGAAAGGCAACAAAAATGGGAGATTATACATTTATTGAAGGGGGCCGGTGTGATAGATACCGTGAGGGCGTCGAGCTCAGCCAAAGACGAAGCACCGCTGAGCACGTCCGGTGCCCGAGCCAGTGTCGGAGCAGGTGCAGGAGCCGGTGCGGGAGAAGGTGCAGCTACAGGTGCTGGTGCAACGCTAGTCGAGCTGCTAAGTCCGCTGCATTTTTTCTGGATTTTGCCTGCTCCAATTGAAAACGGCCGGAACCAAGGTAGTAGACATATCTACAAGCACCTATTTTGCGGTAGCTACCGCTATTGCGACTGTCTCAGATGATTTCTTTTCAACCGCAATCTCAACCTTCTTGTCGATGTTTTCTTCAGTTAACTTCCGTCTTTCCTTTCTCTCCTCTGTGGTCTCACAGTAGTACTTCTTCCACGTGGCGCCGTCTCTAACACCATGCACGCGTCCATACGACGGTCGAGTCTCCACCGGGAGTCTTTTCAATATGTTCAACGCCCGGTTGAATGGAGTGTCCCACTTGGGCCTCGCTAATGCCTCAAACAGCGAGTCGCTTTCGGCCGCAATCATGTGCTGCTCTCTCTGCAAAAGGCACAAGGGTCGTTTACAAATATGACTAACATGCAGTTGAATTGATCAGAAACTAAAATTACCAGCAGTCTCATGAACTCCGTCGTGACCGCGTTCTTCTCGAAAACCTTCTTCACTGGGTCCCAACGGTGCCGGGCCCTGAGGACGTCACGCTCCTACGGGACGGTGAACTCCGCCAAGGGGTCTGGGTTGCCCAGACTCGCGGCTTCCGCGTCCTCCTTGGCCCATATGGACCTCTTCCCGCCATAACCACGACTTTCGAGGTGGTGGCACCCAATGTTCTTCTGTTGAAGCCCCTTCATGTACTTCGACTATTTTTTGGCATCTTCGGCCTCGCAAGCCGCCTTGAATATTTCAAAGTGCCCTGCCATGATTGTCAGATTATCCTTTACAATCTCGGAGTAGGGTTACTTTCCGTTGAAGTTCTGGTATTTCACCCTTGCTTTCCAAGCGGCCAACGCGTCGCTAAACCTGCTCATGACATGTTTGCTTATCTTCTTCATTGTCGGGTCCTTATCTGGATCTTTATAATCCTTTTCATTCCGGTCCGGGAACAAGAATATCTGGTTGATACGTCTCCAACGTATCTATAATTTTTGATTGCTCCATGCTATATTATCTACTATTTTGTACATTATTGGGCTTTATTATCCACTATTATATTATTTTTGGGACTAACCTATTAACCGGAGGCCCAGCCCAGAATTGCTGTTTTTTGCCTGTTTTAGGGTTTCGAAGAAATGGAATATCAAATGGAGTCCAAATGGAACGAAACCTTCGGGAACGTAATTTTCTCACCGAATACAACTCAGAAGACTTGGACCCTACGTCAAGCCAACTAACAGGAGGCCACGAGGTAGGGGGGCGCGCCTGCCCCCCCCCCCCCCCCCCCCCGTCGCGCCCTCCACCCTCGTGGGCCCCCTGTTGCTCCACTGACGTACTTCTTCCTCCTATATATACCCATGTACCCCCAAACGATCAGAGACGGAACCAAAACCCTAATTCCACCGCTGTAACTTTCTGTATCCACGAGATCCCATCTTGGGGCCTGTTCCGGAGCTCCGCCAGAGGGAGCATCGATCACGGAGGGCTTCTAAATCAACACCATAGCCTCTCCGGTGAAGTGTGAGTAGTTTACTTCAGACCTACGGGTCCATAGTTAGTAGCTAGATGGCTTCTTCTCTCTTTTTGGATCTCAATACAATGTTCTCCCCCTCTCTTGTGGAGATCTATTTGATGTAATCTTCTTTTTGCGGTGTGTTTGTTGAGACCGATGAATTGTGGGTTTATGATCAAGTCTATCTATGAATAATATTTCAATCTTCTCTGAATTCTTTTATGTATGATTGGTTATCTTTGCAAGTCTCTTCGAATTATCAGTTTGGTTTGGCATACTAGATTGATCTTTCTTGCAATGGGAGAAGTGCTTAGCTTTGGGTTCACTCTTGCGGTGTCCTTTCCCGGTGACAGTAAGGGCAGCAAGGCACGTATTGTATTGTTGCCATCGAGGATAACAAGATGGCGTTTTCTTCATATTGCATGAGTCTATCCCTCTACATCATGTCATCTTGCTTAAGGCGTTACTCTGTTTTTAACTTAATACTCTAGATGCATGCTGGATAGCGGCCGATGAGTGGAGTAATAGTAGTAGATGCAGGCAGGAGTCGGTCTACTTGTCTAGGACGTGATGCCTATATACATGATCATACCTAGATATTCTCATAACTATGCTCAATTCTGTCAATTGCTCAAAAGTAATTTGTTCACCCACCGTAGAATACTTATGCTCTCGAGAGAAGCCACTAGTGAAACCTATGGCCCCCGGGTCTATCTTTATCATATCAATCTCCTACTACTTAGTTATTTACATTGCTATTTATTTTCCGTTATTTTACTTTGCATCTTTATCATAAAAATATCAAAAATATTATCTTATTATATCTATCAGATCTCACTTTCGTAAGTGGCCCTATAGGGATTGACAACCCCTATTTGTGTTGGTTGCGAGGATTTATTTGTTTTGTGCAGGTACGAGGGACTCGCGCGTAGCCTCCTACTGGATTGATACCTTGGTTCTCAAAAACTGAGGGAAATACTTACGCTACTTTGCTGCATCATCCCTTCCTCTTTGGGAAAACCAACGCAGTGCTAAAAGAGGTAGCACTGGTGCAACTTCTTTAGGAGGGAGGGCCTCGTATTATCTATCTTGTTTAGTTTCTCATCGTTGATGGTGGCGGTTGTCCGTATGATGCGACCTATTTGATTGCCGTAGCATGTGTGCGCTTCCTCGGGCGTGTTTGGCTCAAAATTGCCGTCGTTCACCTCCGTGACCACCAGTCTAGTAGTCCTGAGCTTGTTAGGAAGTTGCCTCCTCTTTGCGTTCGGTTCTATACTGGCTCTGTTAGTCTCGGCGCCGGTCTCAATCTCAGCGTCGGTCTCCATGCCGGTCTCAGTCTCAGCGCCGGTCTCAGTCTCAGTGTCGGTCTCGATGTCAGTCTCAGTCTCCGATGTGATAGGTGGACCCAGCAACATCGACTGTTGATCGTCGTCTTCCCTCAAAAATTCCTCTGCCGCCAGGTACACGTTGTCGCACTCACTAGAACCCTGTCCTTCATCGTTTCTAGCCATGTTTCCTATGATTAAATCTAGTCAATTAATTCTAGACCTAATAAAATGAATAATGACATAAAAAGTCCTATGCTTTGCAGGAACGTTGAATCCTTCCCGGTGCGGCAAATCACGGGCACTCGATATGTCCTAGTTTGTAGCACAAGTCATGCCGAAATTCACGAAAAACTTCGGCATGACCTTTGCTAAAAAGTGGACAAATCGAGCACCTAAAATTTGCCAGAATGGAAATGAATCAACATTCCGGCAAAACATAGGCCACCCGCGCTTCATTCCCTGGAAACAGCAAAAGGCCACATAGGCACAATCAAATCACACTTCAATGAAAAGATATAACATGACTAACCTGGCCACAATCGAACCACACTTCCCTGAAAACAACAATAAAAGTCTAGGAAGGATCATCTTTATAATAGAACTTGCTTAAATTCTTTTCCTAGAAAAATAGTGGTCTTCAAAAATCAAAAACCTTTGCAAAATGACCTCACTAAACACTTCTTTGCCTAGGACAGAACCAAAATTATGTTCTAGCTATTCCTCTCTCTCTCTCACACACACACACACATTATTTTCTCTAACGCTTCTCTGCCTAGGACAGAACCCAATTAAATTGCAAAGGAACTCCATTTCTCTAACCCTTCTCACCTAATGCTCTAAAATAAATTTTTCCTCTAACCTAGCGAACCTAGTTAACCTAGCTTGTTAACCTAACGAACCTAATTTACCTAGCTATTTAACCTAGTTAGTTAACCTAGCTAGTTAACCTAGTTTACCTGATAATTAACCTAATTAAACTAGTTAACCTAACTAGTTCTCTGTCAAAGCCCTAACTAAATTTTTGCACTAACCTAGATAATTAACCTAATTAAACTAGTTAACCTAGCTAGCTAGTTCTCTGTCCAATGTTTGTGCTATGCATGAGAGAGAGAGAGAGAAAGGAGGGGTGGGGGCTTACAGAGGATGGCTCCGGTCATGGCGAGGGAGGCAGGGGCGTCTCCGGTGATGGCGAGGGAGGCAGTTGTGGCGAGGGAGGCAGGGCGTCGAGGGTGGCTCCAGTGGCGTTGATGAGGCTGCGCGGCTCCGGTGGCGTCGAAGGCGCGCGACTCTGGTGGGTCCGGGGGCATTGACGTCGGCGGGAGACGGCGGCGAAGTAGGGGGGCGTCGAATTGGGAAGACAGCGGCGAAGTGGGGCGAGAGATTTGGGGAAGAAGTTGTGGCCGGGGGGGTCGCTTTTGGGTTAAGTCAAACTTAGTGGTAGCGTGTTTCTGTAAAAGCGCTATAACTAAGTTAGCTATAGCGCTTTTCAGTAAACGCGCTACAGCTATAGCTATGTATTTTCCTTTCCTTTTCTTATTTCCTTTTCTCTTTCTATAGCGAGGGTCCAAACGAGCGCTACTGCTAAGTTATTCATAGCGCCTCTGATGAACAGACGCTACTGCTATTCCTTTCTCCTTTTCCCCTTTTCCATTTATTTTTTTTACATTTTATTTTTTCCTTTCTCCTTTTTTTATTTCTTTCATTTTCATTTACTTTTCTATTTATTTTCGTTTAATTTTCTTTCCATTAATAGTAGCGCGTTTCACAGTAAACGCGCTGCTAAAATAAACTTAGCGGTAGCGCTCTTTCTAGAAGACTGCTACTACTATATGTAGCATATCTGCTTAGTAGTGAGAATTTTAGTAGTAGCGCTTTTAAAAGGAGACGGCTACTGCTACATTAGTGTCTGCAGCGCGTTTATCCAGCACGCGCTATTGCTATTTAGCAGTAGCGCCCTTTTTTAACAAGCGCTACTGCTGAAGTTCTGTGCATAAGGTTTTCCCTAGTAGTGGAACCCTATGTAACGGGGGATGGCTGGGGTCCTGGCGCACTCTATATAAGCCACCCCCCTCGTCTGAGACAAGGGTTCGCACCCCCTGTAACTTCATGCATAATCCAATCGACCAGCCTTCGGGCACCATTTGCCGGCGGAGAGGAGACCCTGAGATGGACGGCGGCGGTGGCAGCGCCCCATCCGACGGGGCACCTGATCTGCGCGGAGATGGTTGAGGCGTCGACTGTTGATCCAACCCCGATCGGATCCGCCGCAGGGTGGCCTTCAGCCGGCCGGCGGCACGTGGAGAGACCGGTGAGGAGACGTCGGATCTTCGCCATTTTACCGATGTCGGCGTTCGTCTTCGTGGCGAGACTCCGCTCGGTTCCAGCCAACCGCGAGATCGAGATGACGTGGCTTTCGGTGAAAAACACGCCTGACTACGGTCATGGCGGACGATGGCGGCATCTCGGACGCCATTCCCTTCTCGAGGCATCGTAGTTGCAGGTCACGTCAACCTGATCGGAAGGTTCCGGGGGAAACCCTAGATCTGGATATTCCGGATCGGACGATGGCAACTTTCCGATGTCGTTCTCCTTCCTGGGGGCATCGTTTTGGAGCAAGTGTTGGCTAGAGGGGACAAGAGGAGGAGCGGCGTGGAATCTGACACGTCGACAACGGCGAGTCTCAGTGGCATGGAGTAGCGGAGTGTCGCCGGTGGGCGTGTGATGATGGACGAGCGCAGGATGGTGGTGTTGTCTGGCGTCATGGTGGCGTCGACGGCAGCTAGACCGGGCAAGGTTAATGCAACAGTACAACACTAAAGATGGATTGGTGGCAGGTGGCTGCGGCGGCCTCATACCCGGTAGGCGTTCTGGTTGAGGAGTGCGCCGGACTGGTGCGTGCCCCATACCCGGCAGGCGTCCTGGTTGGGACCTCAGGTCTTAGATGTTAGGTTTGGCTGCGAGGTCTGTTTGGCATTAGGCCCAGATTTTCAATGCCCCTTCATCAACTGGATAGGAGTATCGACGGATGTTGCCTAGACGGTTGCTTTAGTCTTACTGTTGTATGACTTTGTAAGGTCTTGTGTGAATAATTAATAAAGTGGCCGCATGCATCGCCCAGATGCAGAAGCCAGGGGTCATCCTCCTTTTCTAAAAAAATGACTTTGATTGGGTGGCGCTGCTCTGACTATCCGGTCTCGAGCTCCGGATGAAAATCCTATGTGTGACATTAGTTTGTTATACCTGGTAATGGCGGTGTTATGTGTGTTTTTACCTTGATGAAGACATTGATCGGAGTTTGCTCGGGCTTGATCTTTCGGATGAAACCCACTATCTGACTTTCGATAGTTGGATCCGGCGATGGCGGTGCTTGCATGTCATTTCCTTTTTGGAGGCATTGCTTTTGGAGAATCTTTTCACGCAGTCCTTGTGCTATCATGATATAGTTGGTGCTGATGGTCACCATTGTCACTTTATTTCATCACTTTGGGAGTGTTTCCCTTTTTTCATTCGTCCGCACAGCTTCGGTTGTGTATGACTCTGCTCCTTGTCCGCGTGATCTTGTGTTGTGGGTTGGTTGTGTGCATCCTAGTTATTTAGAGACCGGATGTGTACTCATTATGATTGTATCCCTCGATGCTACGTTATGATTCAATAAAAAATGCTCTTTATCGGAAAAAAAAAGATTAATCAGCAGTAGTGTTTTTGCCACCAACTACACCAGCCGGTCGCTTGTCCCAATCGAGTGGATTTACTCGCCTAACCTGCACGCGGTCCATGCGGACCCGGTAGCTTTCGTGCCACTGTTACTTCCTCACCAGAGGGAACACGCGCCTTCCCCTCGGAAATGTGTAACAAGTCGCCACTCAATGTCAAGACGATCTGCAATGGAAATCAGCCTATGGACGTGCATGATCCCTGCAAATGTCTCTCCTGCCTTTTCCACGACAATCTTGGAGTTGTTAGGAGGACGAAGTGGTACTAGGGCACGCAATTAAGAACGTGAGCTGCTGGGCATGGTTGCAAGCAACTGGATAGAGCTAGGAAAGCGACGCCCCACCACCTTTTGACCCCGACGACTCGACGTAGGACCGACCTCGCCCCCGTCCTCCGGGCAGAGCAACTGCAGTAGCCACGGTCAGCTTCCATCCGACTCTCATCCTCGTCACCACCAAGAGCCACATCGCCGGACGTTAACTCCACCACCCCTATAAATACCACCCTCCCCTTCAATGGTAAGTCAAGCAACCTACCCACACACCAAATCCAAGCAAGGAGCAGTAGCAGTCAGCTAACTGCCCGCCGATCACTTCTCTCTCCCACCAGCTCCATTCAATTCTTGCGGCTTCGTTGCAATGGCGGCCGTGAACAAGTCCGTCGAGCGGCTGGCGCAGCGCCTGGTGGCCCCGGCCGAGCCCACGCCGGTCGGCCCGCTCCGCCTGTCCTGGCTTGATCGGTACCCCACCCAGATGGCGCTCATCGAGTCGCTGCACGTCTTCAAGCCGGCTCCTGACGGCGGCAACGACGCTGGCCCGGCGAGGACCATCGAGCGGGCTATGGCGCAGGCCCTGGTGCAGTACTACCCGCTCGCGGGACGCCTCGGGTTCACGGACGAAGGTGGGCTGCTGCAGGTCGACTGCGGCGGCGACGGCAGCGGCGTCTGGTTCACGGAGGCCGCGGCCGCCTGCGCGCTCGAGGACGTGGAGTACCTGGAGCACCCTATGATGATCGCCAAGGACGAGCTGCTCCCGCCCACGCCCGCCCAGGAGGAGGATGAGCGCAAGCTTGTCCTGCTCGTCCAGGTTACCACCTTCGCGTGCGGCGGCTTCGTCGTCGGCTTCCGCTTCAGCCACGCCGTCTCCGACGGCCCCGGCGCCGCGCAGTTTATGGCCGCCGTCGGTGAGCTCGCCCGCAGCCGTAGCAGCGTGGAAGGCCTGGCGGTGGAGCCACAATGGGGCCGCGAGGCGATCCCGGACCCGGCCGGCGCCGTTATCGGCAGCCTGCCGAGCCCCGCGGGCGCCAAGAGTCTCGAGTACCTCGCCATGGACATCTCCGCAGACTACATCGGCCACTTCAAGTCGCAGTACAACACGGAGCACGCCGGCTCGTGGTGCTCGGCGTTCGAGGTGCTGGTGGCCAAAGCGTGGCAGAGCCGCACGCGCGCGGCGGCGTTCGAGCCGGAGTCCACCGTGCACCTCTGCTTCGCCATGAACGCTCGGCCCCTTCTGCAGGCCTCGCTCCCGCGCGCCGGCGCCGGGTTCTACGGCAACTGCTACTACATCATGCGCGTCTCAGCCCTCGCGGGCAAGGTGTCCGGCTCCTCGATCCCGGAAGTGGTGAAGATAATCAAGGACGGGAAGAGACGGATGCCATCCGAGTTCACGCGGTGGGCGACAGGAGAGGCCGGCACCAATGGCGGTGAGGACCCGTACCAGATCACGTCGGACTACCGGACGCTGCTGGTGTCGGACTGGACGCGGCTCGGGTTCGCGGAGGTGGACTACGGCTGGGGGCCGCCGGCGCACGTCGTGCCCCTGACGAACCTGGACTACATCGCGACGTGCATCTTGGTGAAGCCGTGGGCGCACAAGCCAGGGGCGCGGCTCATCACCCAGTGCGTGACGCCCGACCGCGTCGCCGCCTTCCATCAGGGAATGCTCGACATGAACTGACCGGAGCCGGAGAAGAAGTGAAGCCGAAGGCAAAAGGATGCGTGATTAGAAACAGATGCGGTTGCATTGGATTGGTTGATGGGTGGATTGATGGTGTGTAGCGTGACTGATAATAAGCAACTGGTCCTGAATTTGGGGAGTTGATTGTATGGGTTTGGTGGAAAGCCACCAACTGAAGGGAAATACCCAATGGTTCCTGGTACATATGTACCCTATATGGGGATTTATTTTTAATAGTTAAACAAAAAGTCAAAATATTTAAGAAACTATTTTTAGAATAAAGTTGACTTACTTGCGCGCTAGTATACACATTTTCAGAAAAAAGAAAACTATGTTCACTTCACAGTAAAAAAGACAAAATTTATTTGCTACTATGGATCACTATTCACGCTATTTTGATCGGAAATTTGTCTTTTTTGAAAAGAAGTTAAAGAGGAATTTTATGTTTTTGTCAGTTTTCTCACTAGTACAATGGAAGGTCAAGTTTTTATCAAAAATATTTTTAGAAATTTTTGACTTTTTATTGAATTACTAAAAAAAATTTGCATATAGGGTACATATGTACCCAGGAACCAAAAGTTCCCCTCCACCAACGGCGGCGAGGACCTGTACCAGATCACGTCGGACTACCGGACGCTGCTGGTGTCGGACTGGACGCGGCTCGGGTTCGCGGAGGTGGATTACGGCTGGGGCCCGCTGGCGCACGTGGTGCCCCTGACGAACCTGGACTACATCGCGACGTGCATACTGGTGAAGCCGTGGGCGCACAAGCCGGGGGCGCGGCTCATCACCCAGTGCGTGACGTCCGACCGCGTCGCCGCCTTCCACCAAGGAATGCTCGACATGAACTGACCCGAGCTGACCGGAGCGGAAGAAATGAAGCCGAAGGCAAAGGGATGCGTACGTAGGTGTAAGCATCACTCATGATTAGAGATAGAGAAAAATTCATCATAGGTCACAAAACTTGAGCCGGCTGATACTTAAGTACCACTACTTCAAAATATCCAAACTACAGTCCATATACTTGTGCAGAGGGTTCACTTTGGTCCGTATATACGAATTGAGCTACGTATTCGTTGACTTGGCCGAGTCAGCCGTTGCCAGCTATGCTTTGACCGCCACATGTGCAACACCTGGTAGGGGGGGGGGGTTTAATACTAGTAGTTCGGGTTTTTTTTTGCAAATGCGCCAACACCTGGTGATTAAACGCCCCTCACCAAGTCGTACCGCACCCGGTCGCACCCTCTCTGCTCGTCGTCGCTGCCGAGGTAGTGCGTTTGCTCGTCGGCGTCGACAACGGCTCCATGAGCACGTCGTCGGACGCTGAGCCGCCGCCGTCCGCGCCGTTCGAGAGGGGCCTGCGCGACGTGCCTCTTGCTCCTTCGCGTCATCGTGATGATTCCTCGCCGCCCCTGTACGGTACGTCGCCGTCGCCAGCAGCTCCATTGAACGATCTGTGCAATTTAGCTCTCGTAAAGAGTTCTTGGCCGCATCAATTGCGCGTACGAGCTAGGGTTTGGCCGTTCGTTCAACTTTCTGACGGATTGGGTGTGGGGTGGTAGGGTTTTAGCAGTTTCTTGAAGATCCTTGTGGCAGGCCAAAAATAGGGCTGCGTCATGGAGGGTTTGCAGTAGATGGCCATGTTTGCGGAGATCTGGAGTGGTTAAGGTTCTTTCTCCCCCCAATTTTTCATCGGTCCAGGGGTCTAGGGTTTAAGCAGTAAAGTTTGCTTTTAATGTCAGAGTGTTAATTGGACCAAAAATTGTTGTAATTTGCAATTACATTGTGTCAGATTTACCAAAGATGGTTGCTTTTCGACCTGTAAGATCATACATTTGTTAATTGGAGCCATGAATCTCTATTTTTCTTTCTGAAAAGGTAAAAAAGTCTGAATGTCTGAACTGTAGTCTGAAATGTCTGAACCTCTCTGTAGTCTGAAATGTCTGAACTTTTTCAACTTGATTGTTTTGCAGGACCCTTAAGCAACCACTTCTCTGTTAAGGTGCTTTCTGTGTGCTGGCAAGCATATGGATTATCACAAAGGTCACTCCATTTGATATGATTACTGTGAAATAGATAATTGGACACCTAATGTTGTTGCCAGTCTAGTGGAGAAATATGGATATGAGTTTGAGGGCAGGATCGGGGCTTATTGGTGTGTTCCTGGATTGACAGTGTATAAGAATGGATTAAGAGAGATCAAGATAGGGGACAACACTATGACAGAAAACATGAAGGATTGTGTTCTAAATGGCAACCACTTCCAACAGATATTTCTTGATCATGATGTGAGCATGAGATCATATGTTTCTGTTGTTCAAGTCCACTCTGATGATGAGGATCCTCCAATTGTCAGGTTCAGTGGCATTAGGCCAAAGAAGGAGAATGCACACCAGCAACAAGCAGAGTAGACACAACAGCAGCAAGAGGAGCAGGCTCAGCTCACCCTAGTGGAATAGGAGCAGGCTGAGCTCCCTCAAGTGGAACAGGAGCTGTCTCAGCATGATCAAGAGCATGAGCATGATCATGAGCATGATCAAGAGCATGAGCAAGATGAAGCAGAGTCAGAAAGTGTAGCAGAGTTAGAAGAAGATGATTTCATACCAAGTCCACCCCAGCCTGGAACTACTTACCTTTCATCTCAGTTTGGGTTTAGGGCAAGGAAATCCTGTAGGTTTTTGAACATGGATGCAGCAAACACAGTTGGCTGTTCAGTAGTGCAGGATTCAGATGAAGATTACATTCCACAAATTGTTGATTCAGACATTGATCTGCAGGATGATGATGACTTGTTTGACAAACATGTTGATTGTGAGAAGGGCAAAGGACCAGCAGTCCAAGAAGAAGTTGATGATGAAGGAAATATGCCCTAGAGGCAATAATAAAGTTATTATTTATTTCCTTATATCATGATAAATGTTTATTATTCATGCTAGAATTGTATTAACCGGAAACATAATACATGTGTGAATACATAGACAAACAAAGTGTCACTAGTATGCCTCTACTTGACTAGCTCGTTAATCAAAGATGGTTATGTTTCCTAACCATGAACAATGAGTTGTTATTTGATTAACGGGATCACATCATTAAGTGAATGATCTGATTGACATGACCCATTCCATTAGCTTAGCACCCGATCGTTTAGTATGTTGCTATTGCTTTCTTCATGACTTATACATGTTCCTATAACTATGAGATTATGCAACTCCCGTTTACCGGAGGAACACTTTGGGTACTGCCAAACGTCACAACGTAACTGGGTGATTATAAAGGAGTACTACAGGTGTCTCCAAAGGTACATGTTGGGTTGGCGTATTTCGAGATTAGGATTTGTCACTCCAATTGTCGAAGAGGTATCTCTGGGCCCTCTCGGTAATGCACATCACTTAAGCCTTGCAAGCATTGCAACTAATAAGTTAGTTGCGGGATGATGTATTACATAACGAGTAAAGAGACTTGCCGGTAACGAGATTGAACTAGGTATTTGGAATACCGACGATCGAATCTCGGGCAAGTAACATACCGATGACAAAGGGAACGACGTATGTTGTTATGCGGTCTGACCGATAAAGATCTTCGTAGAATATGTAGGAGCCAATATGGGCATCCAGGTCCCTCTATTGGTTATTGACCGGAGACGTGTCTCGGTCATGTCTACATTGTTCTCGAACCCGTAGGGTCCGCACGCTTAAGGTTACGATGACAGTTATATTATGAGTTTATGCATTTTGATGTACCGAAGGTTGTTCAGAGTCCCGGATGTAATCACGGACATGACGAGGAGTCTCGAAATGGTCGAGACATAAAGATTGATATATTGGAAGCCTATGTTTGGATATCGGAAGTGTTCCGGGTGAAATCGGGATTTTACCGGAGTACCGGGAGGTTACCGGAACCCCCGGGAGCTAAATGGGCCTTAGTGGGCTTTAGTGGAAAAGAGAAGGGGCAGCCCAAGATGGGCCGCGCGCCTCCCCCCTCCCCTAGTCCTATTAGGATAAGGAGAGGTGGCCGCCCCCCCTCTCTCTTTTCCCCCTCCCAGAGGGAGTAGGACTCTCCTGGCGCGCCCTACTTGGCCGGCCAGCCTCCCCCCTTAGTCCTTTATATATGGAGGCAGGGGCACCCCAGAGACACACAAGTTGATCCACGTGATCTATTCCTTAGCCGTGTGCGGCGCCCCCAGCCACCATAGTCCTCGATAATATTGTAGCGGTGCTTAGGCGAAGCCCTGCAGAAGTAGCACGCCAAGATCGTCACCACGCCGTCGTGCTGACGGAACTCTTCCCCGACACTTTGCTGGATCGGAGTATGGGGATCGTCATCGAGCTGAACGTGTGCTAGAACTCGGAGGTGCCGTAGTTTCGGTGCTTGATCGGTCGGATCATGAAGACGTACGACTACATCAACCAAACGCTTCCGTTGTCGATCTACTAGGTATGTAGATCATACTCTCCCCTCTCGTTGCTATGCATCACATGATCTTGCGTGTGCATAGGAATTTTTTTGAAATTACTACGAAACCCAACAGTGGTATCAGAGCCTAGGTTTTATATGTTGATGTTATTTGCACGAGTAGAACACAAGTGAGTTGTGGGTGATATAAGTCATACTGCCTACCAGCATGTCATACTTTAGTTTGGCGGTATTGTTGGATGAAGCGGCCCAGACCGACATTACGCGTACGCTTACGCGAGACCGGTTCTCCCGACGTGCTTTGCACAAAGGTGGCTTGTGGGTGACAGTTTCTCCAACTTTAGTTGAACCGAGTATGGCTACGCCCGGTCCTTGCGAAGGTTAAAACGGAGTCAAATTGACAAACTATCGTTGTGGTTTTGATGCGTAGGTGAGATTGGTTCTTACTTAAGCCCGTAGCAGCCACGTAAAACTTGCAACAACAAAGTAGAGGACGTCTAACTTGTTTTTGCAGGGCATGTTGTGATGTGATATGGTCAAGGCATGATGCTGAATTTTATTGTATGAGATGATCATGTTTTGTAACCGAGTTATCGGCAACCGGCAGGAGCCATATGGTTGTCGCTTTATTGTATGCAATGCAATCGCGATGTAATGCTTTACTTTATCACTAAACGGTAGCGATAGTCGTGGAAGCATAAGCTTGGCGAGACAACAACGATGCTACGATGGAGATCAAGGTGTCACGCCGATGATGATGGTGATCACGACAGTGCTTCGGAGATGGAGATCACAAGCACAAGATGATGATGGCCATATCATATCACTTATATTGATTGCATGTGATGTTTATCTTTTATGCATCTTATCTTGGTTTGATTGATGGTAGCATTATAAGATGATCTCTCACTAAATTATCAAGTAGTGTTCTCCCTGAGTATGCACCGTTGCGAAAGTTCTTCGTGCTGAGACACCACGTGATGATCGGGTGTGATAGGTTCTACGTTCAAATACAACGGGTGCAAAACAGTTGCACACGCGGAATACTCAGGTTAAACTTGACGAGCCAAGCATATACAGATATGGCCTCGGAACACGGAGACCGAAAGGTCGAGCGTGAATCATATAGTAGATATGATCAACATAGTGATGTTCACCAATGAAACTACTCCATCTCACGTGATGATCGGACATGGTTTAGTTGATTTGGATCACGTGATCACTTAGAGGATTAGAGGGATGTCTATCTAAGTGGGAGTTCTTAAGTAATATGATTAAATTGAACTTAAATTTATCATGAACTTAGTCCTGGTAGTATTTTGTAAATTATGTTATAGATCAATAGCTCGCGTTGTTGCTTCCCTGTGTTTATTTTGATATGTTCTTAGAGAAAATTGTATTGAAAGATGTTAGTAGCAATGATGCGGATTGGATCCGTAATCTGAGGTTTATCCTCATTGCTGCACAGAAGAATTATGTCCTTGATGCACCGCTAGGTGACGGACCTATTGCAGGAGCAGATGCAGACGTTATGAACGTTTGGCTAGCTCAATATGATGACTACTTGATAGTTTAGTGCACCATGCTTAATGGCTTAGAATCGGGACTTCAAAGACGTTTTGAACGTCATGGAGCATATGAGATGTTCCAGGAGTTGAAGTTAATATTTCAAGCAAATACCTGAGTTGAGAGATATGAAGTCTCCAACAAGTTCTATAGCTAAAAGGTGGGGGAGAATCGCTCAACTAGTGAGCATGTGCCCAGATTGTCTGAGTACTACAATCGCTTGAATCAAGTGGGAGTTAATCTTCCAGATAAGATAGTGATTAACAGAATTCTCTAGTCACCATCACCAAGTTAGTAGAACTTCATGATGAACTATAATATGCAAGGGATGACAAAATAATTCCCAAGCTCTTCGTGATGCTGAAATCGACGAAGGTAGAAATCAAGAAAAACATCAAGTGTTGATGGTTAACAAGACCACTAGTTTCAAGAAAAGGGCAAAGGGAAGAAGGGGAACTTCAAGAAGAATGGCAAGCAAGTTGCTGCTCAAGTGAAGAAGCCCAAGTCTGGTCCTAAGCCTGAGACTAAGTGCTTCTACTGCAAAGGGACTGGTCACTAGAAGCGGAACTACCCCAAGTGATTGGCGGATAAGAAGGATGGCAAAGTGAACATAAGTATATTTGATATACATCTTATTGATGTGTACTTTACTAGTGTTTATAGCAACCCCTCAGTATTTGATACTAGTTCAGTTGCTAGGATTAGTAACTAGAAACGGGAGTTGCAGAATAAACAGAGACTAGTTAAGGGTGAAGTGACGATGTGTGTTGGAAGTGGTTCCAAGATTGATATGATCATCATCGCACACTCCCTATAATTTCGGGATTAGTGTTGAACCTAAATAAGTGTTATTTGGTGTTTGCGTTCAGCATGAATATGATTTGATCATGTTTATTGCAATATGGTTATTCATTTAAGTAAGAGAATAAATTGTTGTTCTGTTTACATGAATAAAACCTTATATGGTTACACACCCAATGAAAATAGTTCGTTGGATCTCGATCGTAGTGATACACATAATCATAATATTGAAACCAAAAGATGCAAAGTTAATAATGATAGTGCAACTTATTTGTGGCACTGCCGTTTAGGTCATATTGGTGTAAAGCGCATGAAGAAACTCCATGCTGATGGGTTTTTGGAAACACTTGATTATGAATCAGTTGATGCTTGCGAACCATGCCTCATGGGAAAGATGACTAAGACTCCGTTCTTCGGAACAATGGAGCGAGCAACAGATTTGTTGGAAATCATACATACTGATGTATGTGGTCCGATGAATATTGAGGCTCGCGACAGGTATCATTATTTTCTGATCTTCACAGATGATTTAAGCAGATATGGGTATATCTACTTAATGAAACATAAGTCTGAAACATTTGAAAAGTTCAAAGAATTTCAGAGTGAAGTTGAAAATCATCGTAACAAGAAAATAAAGTTTCTACGATCTGATCGTGGAGAAGAGTATTGAGTTACGAGTTTGGCTTTCAGTTAAAAAACAATGTGAAATAGTTTCACTACTCACGCCACCTGGAACACCACAATGTAATGGTGTGTCCGAACGTCATAACCATACTTTATTAGATATGGTGCGATCTATGATGTCTCTTACCGATCTACCACTATCGTTTTGGGGTTATGCATTAGAGACAGCCGCATTCACGTTAAATAGGGCACCATCAAAATCCTTTGAGACGACACAATCTGAACTATGGTTTGGCAAGAAACCAAAGTTGTCGTTTCTTAAAGTTTGGGATTGTGATGCTTATATGAAAAAGTTTCAGCCTGATAAGCTCCAACCCAAATCGGAGAAATATGTCTTCATAGGATACCCAAAGGAGACTATTGGGTACACCTTCTATCACAGATCCGAAGGCAAGACATTCGTTGCTAAGAATGGATCCTTTCCAGAGAAGGAGTTTCTCTCGAAAGAAGTGAGTGGGAGCAAAGTAGAACTTGATAAGGTAATTGTACCATCTCCCTTATTGGAAAGTAGTTCATCACAGAAATCTGTTCTTGTGACTACTACACCAATTAGTGAGGAAGATAATGATGATGATCATGTAACTTCAGATCAAATTACTACCGAATCTCGTAGGTAAACCAGAGTGAGATCCGCACCAGAGTGGTACGGTAATCCTATTCTGGAAGTCATGTTACTAGACCATGACGAACTTGCGAACTATGAAGAAGCGATGGTGAGCCCAGATTCCGCAAAATGGCTTGAGGCCATGAAATCTGAGATGAGATCCATGTATAAGAACAAAGTATGGACTTTGGTTGACTTGCCAGATGATCGGCAAGCCATAGAAAATAAATGGATTTTCAAGAGGAAGACGGATGCTGATAGTAGTGTTACTATCTACAAAGCTAGAATTGTCGCAAAAGGTTTTCGACAAGTTCAAGGTGTTGACTACGGTGAGAGTTTCTCACTCGTATCTATGCTTAAGTCTGTCCGAATCATGTTAGCAATTGCCGCATTTTATGAAATCTGGCAAATGGATAAACAAAACTGCATTTCTTAATAGATTTATTAAAGAAGAGTTGTATATGATACAACCAGAAGGTTTTGTCAATCCTAAAGGTGCTAACAAAATATGCAAGCTCCAGCGATCCATCTATGGACTGGTGCAAGCATCTCGGAGTTGGAATATACGCTTTGATAAGTTGATCAAAGAATATAGTTTTATACAGACTTGCGATGAAGCCTGTATTTACAAGAAACTGGGTGGGAGCACTACAGCATTTCTGATAAGTATATATGTATGACATATTGTTGATCGGAAATAATGTAGAATTAATCTGCAAAGCATAAAGGAGTGTTTTTAAAGAAGTTTTTCAAAGAAAGACCTCAGTAAAGCTGCTTACATATTGAGCATCAAGATCTAGAGATAGATCAAGATGCTTGATAAGTTTTTTCAATGAGTACATACCTTGACAAGATTTTGAAGTAGTTCAAAATGGAACAGTCAAATAAAGAGTTCTTGCCTGTGTTGCAAGGTGTGAAATTGAGTAAGACTCAAAGCCCGACCACAGCAGAAGATAGAAATAGAATGAAAGTCATTCCCTATGCCTCAGCCATAGGTTCTATAAAGTATGCCATGCTGTGTACCAGATCTATTGTATACCCTACACTGTGTTAAGCAAGGGAGTACAATAGTGATCTAAGAGTAGATCACTGGACAACGGTCAAAATTATCCTTAGTGGAATAAGGAAATATTTCTCAGTTATGGAGGTGACAAAAAGGTTCATCGTAAAAAGTTACGTCGATGCAAGTTTTGACACAGATCTGGATGACTCTAAGTCTCGATCTAGATACATATTGAAAGTGGGAGCAATAAGCTAGAGTAGCTCCATGCAGAGCATTGTTAACATAGAAATTCACAAAATACTTATGGATCTGAATGTGACAGACCCGTTGACTAAAATTATCTCACAAGCAAAACATGATCACACCTTAGTACTCTTTGGGTGTTAATCACATAGCGATGTGAACTAGATTACTGACTCTAGTAAACCCTTTTGGGTGTTGATCACATATCGATGTGAACTATGGGTGTTAATCACATGGTGATGTGAACTATTGCTGTTAAATCACATGGCGATGTGAACTAGATTATTGACTCTAGTGCAAGTGGGAGACTGAAGGAAATATGCCCTAGAGGCAATAATAAAGTTATTATTTATTTCCTTATATCATGATAAATGTTTATTATTCATGCTAGAATTGTATTAACCGGAAACATAATACATGTGTGAATACATAGACAAACAAAGTGTCACTAGTATGCCTCTACTTGACTAGCTCGTTAATCAAAGATGGTTATGTTTCCTAACCATGAACAATGAGTTGTTATTTGATTAACGGGATCACATCATTAAGTGAATGATCTGATTGACATGACCCATTCCATTAGCTTAGCACCCGATCGTTTAGTATGTTGCTATTGCTTTCTTCATGACTTATACATGTTCCTATAACTATGAGATTATGCAACTCCCGTTTACCGGAGGAACACTTTGGGTACTACCAAACGTCACAACGTAACTGGGTGATTATAAAGGAGTACTACAGGTGTCTCCAAAGGTACATGTTGGGTTGGCGTATTTCGAGATTAGGATTTGTCACTCCGATTGTCGGAGAGGTATCTCTGGGCCCTCTCGGTAATGCACATCACTTAAGCCTTGCAAGCATTGCAACTAATAAGTTAGTTGCGGGATGATGTATTACAGAACGAGTAAAGAGACTTGCCGGTAACAAGATTGAACTAGGTATTTGGAATACCGACGATCGAATCTCAGGCAAGTAACATACCGATGACAAAGGGAACGACGTATGTTGTTATGCGGTCTGACCGATAAAGATCTTCGTAGAATATGTAGGAGCCAATATGGGCATCCAGGTCCCGCTATTGGTTATTGACCGGAGACGTGTCTCGGTCATGTCTACATTGTTCTCGAACTCGTAGGGTCCGCACGCTTAAGGTTACGATGACAGTTATATTATGAGTTTATGCATTTTGATGTACCGAAGGTTGTTCGGAGTCCCGGATGTGATCACGGACATGACGAGGAGTCTCGAAATGGTCGAGACATAAAGATTGATATATTGGAAGCCTATGTTTGGATATCGGAAGTGTTCCGGGTGAAATCAGGATTTTACCGGAGTACCGGGAGGTTACCGGAACCCCCCGGGAGCTAAATGGGCCTTAGTGGGCTTTACTGGAAAAGAGAAGGGGCAGCCCAAGATGGGCTGTGCGCCTCCCCCCTCCCCTAGTCCTATTAGGACAAGGAGAGGTGGCCGACCCCCCTCTCTCTTTTCCCCCTCCGCGAATCCTATTCCAACTAGGATTGGGGGGGGGGGGAATCCTACTCCCAGAGGGAGTAGGACTCTCCTGGAGCGCCCTCCTTGGCCGGCCAGCCTCCCCCCTTAGTCCTTTATATACGGAGGCAGGGGCACCCCAGAGACACACAAGTTGATCCACGTGATCTATTCCTTAGCCGTGTGCGGCGCCCCCAGCCACCATAGTCCTCGATAATATTGTAGCGGTGCTTAGGCGAAGCCCTGCAGCAGTAGCACGTCAAGATCGTCACCACGCCGTCGTGCTGACGGAACTCTTCCCCGACACTTTGCTGGATCGGAGTCCGGGGATCGTCATCGAGCTGAACGTGTGCTAGAACTCGGAGGTGCTGTAGTTTCGGTGCTTGATCGGTCGGATCGTGAAGACGTACGACTACATCAACCAAACGCTTCCGTTGTCGATCTACTAGGTATGTAGATCATACTCTCCCCTCTCGTTGCTATGCATCACATGATCTTGCGTGTGCGTAGGAATTTTTTTGAAATTACTACAAAACCCAACAGATGATCCTACTGGAGATGTGGATATTTGTCTGCCATCCTCTGATGAATATAAGGTGAAGCTCAATTTCAAAAGTTTTAGAGAGGAAGACCTGACTAAACCACAGTTTCAAGTTGGCCAGACCTTTGGATCTGCTGAGTTCCTGAGGAAAGCTATCAAAGAGTACAGCTGTCAGGAGAGAGTTGACATTAAATGCCCTAGAAATGATAGGAAAAGACTGAATGCCATTTGTGAAGATGGGTGCCCTTGGACCTTGTCTGCATCATTTGATGGGAGAATCAACTACTTCATGATCAAGAAATACAACCCAAAGCATACATGTATAAAGAAATGGTGTGTTAAGTCATTCACTGCTCCTTTTATGGCTGGAAAATATCTTGATTCTTTCAGAGCAGATGAAAACATGAATATGAATTTTTTTGCAATGGTGGTTCAGAAAGATTGGAACATGACAGCAACAAAAAGCAAGCTTAGAAGGGCTAAGAGGTTAGTGAAGAAAGTTATTGAAGGAGATGAGTTGGAGCAGTACAACAGCATGTGGGATTATGCACAAGAATTCAGAAGATCAAACTCAGGGAGTTCTTTCTATGTGGGTGTCAGTAATGGCATATTTGCAAGTTGTTATTTCTCTCTTGATGCCTGCAAGGGTTTGATGCAAGCTTGTAGGCCTGTCATTTGTTTGAATGGATGCCACCTGAAGACAAAGTATGGAGGTGTTATGCTATGTGTTGTTGGCATGGATCCTAATGACTGCATTTACCCTATAGCTTTTGCAGTTGTTGAGGTCGAGAACACTGACACATGGAAATGGTTTCTATCAAATCTGAAGAGTGACTTGGGAATTGTAAACACAGACCCACGGACTATAATGTCAGACAAGCAAAAGGGCCTGATCAAGGGAGTGAGGCAGCACTTTCCTGATGAAGAGCACAGACACTGTGTTAGGCATATATGGCAGAATTTTCAGTAAACACACAAAGGAGATGTTCTTAAAAACCAGTTATGGAAGTGTGCAAGGAGCACAACACCTGAACTGTGGGCTGCAAGCATGGAGAAAATGAAGGTCATAAGCCTACAAGCATACAAGTGACTTGAGCAGCTACCACCCAACACTTGGGTTAGGGGCTTCCAAAGAGAATTGGTCAAGTGTGATATCCTTCTGAACAACAACTGTGAGGTTTTCAACAAATATATTCTTGAGGCTAGGGAGATGCATCTCAGATCAATGATTGACAAGATCAAAACATAGCTCATGGTCAGGTTCTATAACAAAAGAAAATAGGCAGAGGCCCGGCCTGGCTCCATATGCCCAAAAATTAAGAAAAGAATTGAGAAGAACATAGAGCTGTCAGCTACATGCATGGTTTCAGGGGCTGGTGATGGCATCTTTCAGGTTGACAACAGGAACATGGCATACATTGTTGACATGAAGGAAGAAAGCTGTACATGCAAAAGGTGGGATCTTAGTGGAGTTCCATGTCATCATGCAATTGCATGCTGCAGACATCAGAGGATTGATCCTGAGAGTTTGGTGCACTTCTGTTACAGTATAGAAGCATTCAAGCTAGCATACAAACCCATTATCAAGCCTTGAAGAGATAGGAGTGAGTGGCAGAAGATGAATGGCTGTGAGATCAAGCCACCTGTCTATAAAAAAAGTAGCAAGGCCTTCAAACAAGAGTAGGAGAAAGCAGCCTTATGAGATTGAAAATAAAGATGGAACCAAGGTGATGAGCAGACATGGAATCACAATAACATGTTCATACTGCCATGAAGCAGGCCACAACATCAAAGGATGTAATCAAAGAAAGGCTGGCATTTTGCCAAATCTAGCAGAGAGAACAACAAGAAGGGGTCCAAGGGCCATTCCTAATGATGTGTCAGATGATGAAATTGTTTTGGCACAAGAAGATGATGGCCAAGATACACAGGAGGAGGTTCAGGTCACACAAGAGGATGGTCAACTTACACAGGAGGAGGTCCATGTTGATGGACAAGTTACACATGAGGAGGCCCATGTTGATGGCCATGATACACATGAGGAGGTCATTGTCACACAAGATGATGAGGTCATTGTCACACAAGATGATGGAGCAGATACACCAGTTGTTTTTTAGGCAAATTCTCCACTTTTGTCCCTTAATTTTGACCTCTTTTGTCCAGTCATTTTTGTTGTACTGATGTTATCATGTGATGTTTGTTTTGTACAGGTGCAGGACTTTGGATTTACAATGCTTCATAGGATGCAACAATCCAGACCTGTTCCTAGAGAAGAAACTGAAACAATTTTGCCACATTATTCATTCATCTCAAATGCAGCTAGTTCTCACACTATAGCACAGACAACAACAGCTACAAATGAAGGCAACCTGACCATGAAGTTGCTGAAGATGAAGAGAGACAAAGAAAGACAGATGGCAGCCAGGAGAGATGCAGCACTTGAGGCCATGAATGAGATGGCAGAGAAGAAAGCAGAGGAGGCAGAAGCAAAAAGGCAAGAAATTGCCTGCTCATTGCCTGCTCCTTCTCAGCCACCATCTTAGCAAAATCAAGCTTGAAATGCCTCAACTCATTCTCCATCTTCTTCTTCTCTTCAAGAACCTTCAAGTTTTCTTTAGCACTCACAACATTCTGTCTGAGCCTCTGTTTTTCTCCTCTTCATACATGGTCCATATACTAGCTAGGCTCATCTTCAGAGCATCAGGCCACTCAGGGTCAACCC
This sequence comes from Triticum urartu, assembly GCF_056163025.1. NCBI lineage: Eukaryota > Viridiplantae > Streptophyta > Magnoliopsida > Poales > Poaceae > Triticum > Triticum urartu. The sequence continues at coordinate 91,412,633 of NC_141875.1, forward strand.
ACTCAACATATCTGCATTTAGGTACCTCCTAACAATTTAGAACATACAAAAAAGAGATTCAGTTAATTGCCAGTATTCAGTACTATGCATGATGATGGAACTTAAAACATACTACAAATCACTTCCTGTTTAACAGTGCCAAATGCAAAAAATTACTAACCTTCTGTGCACAAGCTAGAAACCTTCTGCTAGTATCAACAGATTCAAATGCCACATGCTTCTCACACAAAGATCCATGCCCACATCTAAAGCTAGGCAGATCTGTAGCCAAGTCACTCCATTCCTCACAGGATATTGTGATAGGTGGCTAAACAAAAGAGAGACATTTGGAATCAATTGAGAGAGAAACCCTAGCTGAGAAACCTTAGACTGGATTTGTGTGAGATTGAGGAGCACACTAACCTTGCTGGTCATAGAGTCATCTTCAGAAGAACTGGGAAGATCATCCTAGGACACCATGGTTGCTGCTAGCTGAAGATGGGAAGGGGGTCTTGTCGGGAATATACCCCACAACGTAAACCAGCCGGAAGTATAACCCAGCCAGACTTGGCAGTTTATTTGAGATCCCGCTAACACTTGGCGATTTACTGGCGACCCGCCCTGACCTGGCGGTTTACAAGCAACCTGACTAGACATTATAACTCACTGGTGACCCGGCGGGTGGGACAGACGGGTGACAAGGCCCAATACCCAGAGGGCCGGTTTATATTAATGGTGGGCCGGTTTAAGAGGAAAGACGTGAATAATATTACCTTACAGGGAGTTAAAGACCCGGACTTGTATCCAGTTTGTATTAGAAGGTAGACTAGTCCTAATCCTAATAGGACTCCACATGTAACCCGCCCCTTCAACATATATAAGGAGGGGCAGGGCTCCCCAAAGAGGGACAAGTAAGAAGCAATAATCTCTAGGGCTAGACACAACTAGAGGAGAGCCGTCTTACCGGCGACTCTCTCATAAGCATAATGAGATCTAGCCACAAACAGCATGTAGGGCTATTACCGGATGATGTTTCCGGGGCCCGAAGCTGTCTAAATCCTTGTCTTATGTGTTGATCCGCCTCGCGTCTCTCGATTCGGACCAACCCCTTCAAACTACCGCATAGATGCGTTGGCTTCACGACTAAGTCCTCATATTAGGACATCTGCCGTGACAATTCCACGACAGTTGACGCCCACCATGGGGCCTGCGCACGGTGGTGTTGAGTTTTTGAAGGGATATGTTCCTAGGGTTTTGAGAAGTTTTGCGAATTAGCCGTATGAAGAAGAACCGGCGCGGAAGAATCACGCAAGATGATCCGGCATGGGACAATTTTTGGCAGAGTCGGCGTGTTCATTGTTTATGATCAAAGTTGTGATTAATTCTACATGGCCAGGACAAGAGCTAAGGGCTATGTACGGCCGCCGGAGGCACCGTAATAATCCACCAGCCAGATCGTTTTCATGGATCGCCGCAAGTTGCCAATCTGAGACAGTCAAGAAAATCCCGCTGCAGTAGTCCGAATACTATTCTGTAGACCAAAGGATATATATTTGATTAAATACCAAGGCAGTGTTCCGGTTTGACCTACGCGTCGACATACGCGTGTTTTGTTGCCGCTAATTATACTACTCCCAAACCATAGCTGCTGGTACTACTCCACGTCATTGTACAAAAGAAGAAAGAAAGAGCATGGCCGGAGGGACAGGCGCACACGTCGCTGATTGCACGTGCGTACGCTGTAGTTGCAGCAAGAAAAAAATTGCGACGGCCGCCGATGGATCATGTGTGTGCACGGCTGCTGCATCGATTGAGAGGATGTTCAAGTGGATCAAGAAAAAGGAAATCAAGCCGGCCATGTACGGATTGCACTACTAGTACAATACAAAATCATACTGGTGTGCCATCACAAAAGCCTAAGTTATTTGCACTGTTGTCGTACTCTTCGAGGACCCGAAGACCAGATCAGAAAAAAAATATGTATATAGCAAACTCAGGGGCCAAGGCCTCTACTAAAGCTGTGCGTGCAGACTTTCCGTAGCCTGACCGCTGTCCCGTGTCTCCATGGCAGTTGCTCTCCAAAGGCTTACTACTAGTGCTAACTAAAAGGTACAATGGCGCAATCTCCAAGAAGGACCATCATCCATCACATGAAGGACTGCTGGAGAAAGGCTCGCACGAGGATGATCAAATTGACTACGACCTGGAAAACAGACTAGCAGGCAGTCTTGGCTGTTCGCCACCGAGTCGCCGCGATGACTACGGCCCGGAAAGCAGACTACAGTTGCCTGCCTCTTGAGCCGCCGACCACCGAGTCGTCGCCTGTGCCAGGACAGCCCGTCCTCACCATGATCTGCCGCGGATTGCTCCTACTACTGCCATAGCCCGCCAAGCGCGTCGCACGTTGAGCGGTGTTGGCCTCGCTCTGTATTGAGCCCTTCTACTGCTACTGCGCTTCGCCAGCACACATCAACCCGCCGTTGTGGTGTGAGCCGCCTCTACCATGACCTGTATCGCCTCTTTGAGTCGCCGGGACCCTGCGACCCGTATCGCCGAGACTGAAGAAGTTTCGTGAGCCGTCCCGCGTTAAACCGTCCCATGTTGAACCACCGCCTGCCCTTGGTACGTCTCCAACGTATCTACTTTTCCAAACATTTTTGCCCTTTTTTTGGACTCTAATTTGCATGATTTGAATGGAACTAACCCGGACTGACGCTGTTTTCAGTAGAATTACCATGGTGTTATTTATGTGCAGGATCAAACGTTCTCGGAATGACCTGAAATTTCATGGAGACACTTTTCAGAAAATAAGAAAAATACCTATCAAAGATGAAGGCCAGGGGGCCCACCACCTTGCCACGAGGGTGGGGGCGCGCCCCCTACCTCGTGGGCCCCCCTGTTGCGTCTCCAACTCCAACTCCACCTCCATATATTGAGTTTCGATGAGAAAAATATCAGAGACAAGAAATCATCGCGTTTTATGATACGGAGCCGCCGCCAAGCCCTAAAACCTCTCGGGAGGGCTGATTTGGAGTCCGTTCGGGGCTCCGGAGAGGGGAATCCGTCGCCATTGTCATCATAAACCATCCTCCATCACCAATTTCATGATGCTCATCGCCGTGTGTGAGTAATTCCATCGTTGGCTTGCTAGACGGTGATGGGTTGGATGGCATCTATCATGTAATCGAGTTAGTTTTTTAGGGTTTGATCCCTAGTGTCCACTATGTTCTGAGATTGATGTTGCTATGACTTTGCTATGCTTAATGCTGGTCACTAGGGCCCGAGTGCCATGATTTCAGATCTGAACCTATTATGTTTTCATCAATATATGAGTGTTCTTGATCCTATCTTGCAAGTCTATAGTCACCTATTATGTGTTATGATTCGTTAACCCCGAAGTGACAATAATCAGGATACTTACCGGTGATGACCGTAGTTTGAGGAGTTCATGTATTCACTATGTGTTAATGCTTTGTTCCGGTTCTCCATTAAAAGGAGGCCTTAATATCCCTTAGTTTCTGTAAGGACCCCGCTGCCACAGGAGGGTAGGACAAAAGATGTCATGCAAGTTCTTTTCCATAAGCACGTCTGACTATATTCGGAATACATGCCTACATTATATCAATGAACTGGAGCTAGTTCTGTGTCACCCTAGGTTATGACTGTTACATGATGAACCGCATCCGGCATAATTCTCCATCGCCGATCCATTGCCTACGAGCTTTCCATATATTGTTCTTCGCTTATTTACTTTCCCGTTGCTATTGCTATCATCACTACAAAATACCAAAAACATTGCTTTTACTACTGTTGCCTTTTGCTACCATTATCACTACTATCATATTACTTTGCTACTAAACACTTTGCTGCAGATATTAAGTTTCCAGGTGTGGTTGAATTGACAACACAACTGCTAATACTTGAGAATATTCTTTGGCCCCCTTGTGTCGAATTAATAAATTTGGGTTGAATACTCTACCCTCGAAAACTGTTGCGATCCCCTATACTTGTGGGTTATCAAGACCATTTTATGGCTCCGTTGCCGGGGAGCATAGCTCTATTCTTTGAGTCACTTGAGATATATATCTGATTATCATTATGAAGAATTTGAGAGATCCAAAAAACCAAGATCGATCCCTCAACTATGAGGGGAGGTAAGGAACTGCCATCTAGCTCTGCACTTGATTCACCTTCTGTTTTGAGTAAGCTTGCGACACCTACACCTGCTTCTGCTATTCATTCTGATATGTCGCATATTATTGATGATGCCACTTCTGCTATGCATGATACTTATGATGAAACTACCTCTATGCCTGATACTACTATGCCACTTAGTGCTTTTCTTGATGAACAACTTGCTAGGGCTAGAGAAATTGAAAATATTGAATCTGATGATACCGATGAAAGTGATGATGAAGAACCACTTGCTATTCCTAAGGGTTATGTATTTGATCAAGATGCTTCTTTAGCTATTTTAGCTTGCAGAAATAGAACTGGACTTAAAATATTATTAGCTAAATGGAGTAAGAAATCCCTAAATGATAGAATGAAACCTGACCCTGCTTTGGCTACTTCACCTATCTTTGTTACTGATAAGGATTATGAATTCTCTGTTGATCCTGATATAATTACTTTGGTTGAATCTGATCCTTTTCATGTTATAAATCTGAAACTGTTGTGGCACATCTTACTAAACTGAATGATATAGCTACCCTGTTCACTAAAGATGAGATAACTCGCTACTTTTATATCCTTAAAATATTTCCGTTCTCATTAAAGGGTGATGCTAAGATATGGTTTAATTCTCTTAATCCTGGTTGTGTGCGTAGTCCCCAGGATATGATTTATTACTTCTCTGCTAAATATTTCCCTGCTCGTTAGAAACAAGCTGTTTTAAGGGATATATATAATTTTGTGCAAATTGAAGAAGAGAGTCTCCCACAAGCTTGGGGGAGGCTTCTCCAATTACTTAATGCTTTGCCTGATCATCCTCTTAAGAAAAATGAAATACTATATATCTTTTATAATGGAGTAACCGATGCCTCCAGAGATTACCTGGATAGTTGTGTTGGTTCTGTTTTTAGGGAAAGAACACCGGATGAAGCTGAAATTCTATTGAATAATATGTTGACAAATGAAAATAATTGGACACCTCCGGAGCCAATTCCTAAGCCTATTCCTAAACCAACTCCGAAGAAGAGGGGTATTCTATTTCTCAGTCCTGAAGATATGCAAGAGGCAAAGAAGTCTATGAAAGAAAAAGGTATTAAAGCTGAAGATGTTAAGAATTTACCTCCTATTGAAGAAATACATGGTCTTAATTTACCGCCTGTTGAAGAAACATATAATCCAAATCCTTTACCTATTGAAGAAACTCATGGTCTTGATAACCCGACATAGGTAGTAAAGGTAAATTCTCTCTATAGATATGATAAAGCTATAATCCCATTTACTAAGTTTGCTAGCCCATGCTTAGATGAGTTTGATAAATTTATGGCTAAGCAAGAAGATTTTAATGCTTATTTTGGTAGACAACTGAAATACAATTCAAATATGCTTGGACACTTGGGTGATTATATGGCTAATGTTAAAACTGAACTTAAACTTATTAGTAAACATGCTTCTATTGTTACCACTCAAGTAGAACAAGTACTTGAAGCTCAAAATGATTTGCTCAATGAATTGAACAGTAAGAATAATGATAATTCTGTTAGAGTGTCTACTAGAACTGGTAGAATGACTCAGGAACCTTTGTATCCTGAAGGCCACCCTAAGAGAATTGAGCAATATTCTCAGAGAAATAATATAGATGCACCTAGTTCTTCTAAAAAGAAGAAAAAGAAAAATGATAGGACTTTGCATGCTTCTAGTGATCCTATTGTTGAAACACCTGAGAATCCAAATGGTATTTCTATTTCTGATGCTGAAACACAATATGGTAATGAACCTGAAACTAGTGATAATGTTAATGATAATGTTCATGATGATGCTCAACCTAGTAATGATAATGACATAGAAATTGAACCCGCTGTTGATCTTGATAACCCACAATCAAAGAATCAACGTTATGATAAGAAAGACTTTGTTGCTAGGAAACATGGTAAAGAAAGTGAGACTTGGGTTCAGAAACCAATGCCTTTTCCTCCCAAACCATCCAAGACAAAGGATGATGAGTATTTTGAGCGCTTTGCTGAAATGATTAGACCTATCTTTTTGCCTATGTGATTAACTGATATGCTTAAAACCAATCCTTATGCTAAGTACATGAAAGATATTATTACAAATAAAAGAAAGATACCGGAAGCTGAAATTTCCACCATGCTTGCTAATTATACTCTTAAGGGTGGAATACCAAAGAAACTTGGAGATCCAGGAGTACCCGCTATACCATGCTCTATTAAAAGAAACTATGTTAAAACTGCTTTATGTGATCTTGGAGCCGGTGTTAGTGTTATGCATCTCTCTTTATATCGTAGACTTGATTTGAATAAGTTGACACCTACTGAAATATCTTTGCAAATGGCTGATAAATCAACTGCTATACCTGTCGGTATTTGTGAGGATGTGCCTGTTGTAGTTGCAAATGTTACTATTCTAACGGACTTTGTTATTCTTGATATTCCCGAGGACGATAGTATGTCTATTATTCTTGGAAGACCCTTTTTGAATACTGTAGGGCTGTTATTGATTGCACTAAAGGCAATGTCACTTTTCATGTTAATGGTAATGAGCATACGGTACACTTTCCGAGGAAAGAACCTCAAGTTCATAGTATCAACTCTATTGGAAAAATTCCATCGATTATATTTGGAGGTTTTGAATTTTCTCTTCCTACTGTCAAGAAGAAATATGATATTCTTATTATTGGGGAGGTGCATATCCCCATTGAGGTAACATAGTGTTATTCGAAATTTCTCCGGTTCCATGTTATTCGGAATGAATTCGTTAGCAAGAGTGGATCAACCTTGTTAGTGGATTCCTTTTGATGATCATGAGATGGATGAAACTAGAAGGCACAACCTTCTGTACCCCACTTTTACTTTCTGTTATTTATATTAAATAAAATAAAAATAAATATTTGTCTGTCTATTATCTGATTATCCGTGCAATATAAAAATACCTCGAAAATAAAAGTTCTCCTAATGCCCTGAAAATTAAATATGATTTTTCTAGAATATTTGAGGATTTATGGAACTGATTACACACCAGGGGGGTCAACCACCGTGCCACGAGGGTGGAGGGCGCGCCCCCTGCCTCGTGGGCCCACGGTGGCCCTCCTCCACTTGTTCCTGCACCCACACACTTCATCTTCCTCCCGCAAACACGAATAACCAGCTCAAGCACGAGTTCTAGCTCATCTTGCTGCAATTTTCGATCTCCTTGCTCAAAGCACCTCTCACAAAACTGCTTGGGGAGATTGTTCCTTGGTATGTGACTCCTCCATTGGTCCAATTAGTTTTTGTTCTAGTGCTTTATTCATTGCAAATTTTTGCTGCTTAGGTGACCCTGTTCTTGAGCTTGCATGTCAAATTTATATGGTCAAAAGTAGTTTTGATGCATGATATAGGCCCTAGGCACTTGTAGGAGTAGTTACTATCAATTATATTGAGTTTGGTTTATGTTTATTTTGAAGTTACTAAAAATTTCAGAATTTTGCAGAAAATGATGAGGAGACTTTTGAGGGGCTCATCGAGCCAAAGCTCGAAGGAAAAGGCACCGAAGCCTAAGTATAATCTGCCTCGCACCGTGGAGGTTCGGGCATGTGAATGGCCTTCCGAGGATTTCTTGAGAGCAGCCGGGATTTATGAAGATTTTCATGAATTGGCTCAGACTGCAGGCCTTACCGCTTTCCTCCACGACCAATGTGATCAGTATCTCTTGCTCACAAATACCTTTGTGCAAAAATTTCATTCTCATTCTAGGAACTCACCACCTACGGTGGCATTTCATTGATATGATGAGCATAAGGAGATGTCACTTTATGATTTTTGTCGGATCTGTTTAGTCCCTTTTGGGGGCAAGACAGAAGAACCACATCGTGATGATGTGGAGGGATTTATTGACACTATCACTGTAGGGGAAACAAGGAAGGTGTCCGGTGCCCGAATCACTAGCATACATTTTCCTGTTTTGCGCTACTTTGCATTATTTGCTAGTCGTTGCTTAATTGGTCGCGGAAACTGTGGAAACTTGAGTATCCCTGATATTATTATTTTGCACCACGGTTTATACAGTGATAACTCTTTTAGTATGGGCAGCATTATTGCCAAACGGTTAAGTCTGAACCGTACCAAGGGCCCCATCTTTGGAGGCATCTATGCTACATGCCTAGCTACACATTTTAACATACCTATTAGGCATGCTGAGAAGGAAGAAAAAGTGCTGCCCCGTGTTTGTCTAGATTATAAAAGTATGGTAGCACATGATTTTATTGTTAAGAATAGGGAAGGAGAGCTTAAATATCAATTGTTCTTTAATAAACATCATCCTGAGACTATTACCTTGCCTGCTCCTTCTTTGTTTGATTTGACTGCAGGCACGTACCTTGTTCCGTTGACAGCTATCCACGCCTACCGGAACCCTGCACCAGCCGAGGAGCTAGAGCCGGAACCACAACTTGATCCTTCATGACAGTTTAATTACCAGTGGGATCCGGAGATGATTGTCAGCCAGTGGCAATCTGAGCCTTCTTCTTCCTCATCACAGTACGACCCCAACAACTAATATTATGGATATCCGCCAGGCCAGCCGTGGCCATAGACCAACTTAGGCCAAAAGCCTAAGCTTGGGGGAGTACGTATTTCTCACCGACATTACATTTATGCTCACACACTCATTGCTGAATGTCGGTGCTCATACTTTTTCATTGTATCATCCATGCTAGTTTATTTTCCTTTTTTATGCTTTCTTCTTGTGTGTTTAATAAACCTTAAAAAACCCAAAAAATTAGTTGTAGCTTTTAATTAGTTTACTTTCCATGCTTGTAGTAGTAATTAAAAAGGAAACCAAAAAAGATTTCCTGTTCTTCTTTTGCTTGTTGGGTGCTTTACCATGTAAATAGTTTTATTTCTTTTCTTTTCTTTGGGGGTCGATATGAGAAGACCATAATTAAATTGTTGAGGTGGCTCTTATATGCATTATTGTTGATCTGACAAAAGAGCCCATATTGCCTTGTCTTCTCCTATTTATTGAATGCCTGCAGATTCCAACTTAGTCCAATGCACGTGCACTATTATTATTATTCACATCGTTCGGTCGTGCAAGTGAAGGGCAATTATGATGATATATGATGGACTGGCTGAGATGAGAAAAGCTGGTATGAACTCGACCTCTTTTGTTTTTGTAAATATGATTAGTTCATCGTTCCTGATTCATCCTATTATGAATGAACATGTCTGCAATGACAACTAGAGATCATAGTTTCTTGTTCCATGCTTGATTAGCTACGAGTTATAATGGTTTACCTTGCGTGCCAACATGCTATTGAGATGGTTATGATGTGGTATGATAGGGTGGTATCCTCCTCTGAATGATTTAATTGACTTGACTTGGCACATGTTCACGCATGTAGTTGAAACAAAATCAACATAGCCTTCACGATATTTATGTTCATGGTGGATATATCCTACTCATGCTTGCATTCAGTGTTGATTAATTTTAATGCATGTTCCTGACTGTTGTCGCTCTCTAGCTGGTCGCTTCCCAGTCTTTTGCTAGCCTTCACCTGTACTAAGCGGGAATACTGCTTGTGCATCCAAACTCCTTAAACCCCAAAGTTATTCCAAATGAGTCCACTATACCTACCTATATAAGGTATCTACCTGTCGTTCCAAGTAAATTTGTATGTGCCAAACTCTAAACCTTCAAATAAATATCATGTTTTGTATGCTCGAATAGCTCATGTATCAACTAGGGTTGTCTGTATCTTCCATGTTAGGCGGGTTATTCTCAAGAGGAGTGGACTCCGCTCCTCATTCACGAGATAAATGTGTAACACCCACGATGCGGCTATATCTCCCACGTGTTGGAGCACGACTTAGAGGCATAACCGCATTGTAGGCATGTCGCAAGAGGGTTAATCTTTACACATCCCATGTACTGAATAAAAAAGAGGTACAGAGTTGGCTTACAATCGCCACTTCACACAATCCATAAAAATAGCATTACAACATCCAGAATACAATCAAGGTCCGACTACGGAATCAAAATAAAAGAAGACTACCCCTAATGCAAAAGATCCCCGATCGCCCCGACTGGGCTCCACTACTGATCAACTGGAAACGGAACAACACAACGAACACGATCTTCATCGAGCTCCTCCTTGAGCTCGGTTGCGTCACCTGCACGGTTTCATCGGCACCTGCAAACTGGTTTTGGAAGTAATCTGTGAGTCACGGGGACTCAGCAATCTCACACCCTCGCGAATAAGACTATTTAAGCTTATGGGTAGGAAAAGGTATGAGGTGGAGCTGCAGCAAGCACTAGCATATATGGTGGCTAACTTACGCAAATGAGAGCGAGAAGAGAAGGCAAAGCACAGTCGTGAACTAGAAGTGATCAAGATGTGATCCTGAAACTACTTACGTTCAAGCATAACTCCAACACCGTGTTCACTTCCCGGACCCCGCCGAGAAGAGACCATCACGGCTACACACGCAGTTGATGCATTTTAATTAAGTTAAGTGTCGAGTTCTCTACAACCGGACATTTAAAAAATTCCCATCTGGCCATAACCGCGGGCGCGGCTTTCGAAAGTTCAGAACCCTGCAGGGGTGTCCCAACTTAGCCCATCACAAGCTCTCACGGTCAACGAAGGATATTCCTTCTCCCAGGAAGACCCGATCAGACTCGGAGTCCCGGTTACAAGACATTTCGACAATGGTAAAACAAGACCAGCAAGACCACCCACTGTGGCGACAAATCCCGATAGGAGCTGCACATATCTCGTTCTCAGGGCACACCGGATAAGCTAAACATACAGGAGCCAAAGTAACCCAAGTTGCCAAGGGACGGCCCTGCACGGTGCTCTAGTTTGGACCAACACTCAGAGGAGCACTGGCCCGGGGGTTTAAAATAAAGATGACCCTTGAGTCTGTAGAACCCAAGGGAAAAAGGCTTAGGTGGCAAATGGTAAAACCAAGGTCGCGCCTTGCTGGAGGAGTTTTATTCAAGGCGAACTGTCAAGGGGTTCCCATTATAACCCGACCGTGTAAGGAACGCAAAATCAAGGAACACAACACCGGTATGACGGAAACTAGGGCACCAAGAGTGGAACAAAACACCAGGCATAAGGCCGAGCCTTCCACCCTTTACCAAGTATATAGATGCATTAATTAAATAAGAGGTATTGTGATATCCCAACAAAACCATGTTCCAACATGGAACAAACTCCAACTTCACCTGCAACTAGCAACGCTATAAGAGGGGCTAAGCAAAGCGGTAACATAGCCAAACAACGGTTTGCTAGGACAAGGTGGGTTAGAGGCTTGACATGGCAATATGTGAGGCATGATATAGCAAGTGGTAGATATCGCGGCATAGGCATAGCAAGAGAGCGAGCAACTAGCAAGAAAAGATAGAAGTAATTTCGAGGGTATGGTCATCTTGCCTGAGATGCCGCAAGGAAGAAGAACGAGTCCATGAAGGAGACAAACGAGCGTAGTCGAACGGATCCTCACAACTCTGGAACGAAACCGAAGCTAACGCGAGAAGTAACCCGGAAAGAAGTAAACAACATAGTAAACAACCATCACATAATCATGGCATGATGCACAACCAAATATGATGCATGTCCGGTTTAAAGAGGCATGGCATTGGCAAAATGCACAAACAATCCTACAAATTAAGTGGAGCTCAATATGCAATGAGTTGCATATTGACGGAACACCACGTGGCTTATTTAGTTCTCTCTCGTTTATGTACCCAACAATATTAAATGTTGGTTAGCATGGCAAGGGTGAAGCAAAATAAAACTACCTATCTAGGCAAGTTTAAATGAGGCCGGAACAACAAACAACAAGTCCGGAAACTCCTCATGTGCATATTTTAGGTTTGGTATTGTTCGGCCCTAAACATAATTTTAGAGTTGTTAAACATGCAAAGTGATGCCACCATGTTAAACTAGGCATTTTTCCACCCCATTTACATATAAAGCTTATTAGATTTGGAGCTACGGTTAATTAGTTATGAATTAAATCATTTTAACATGGCATAGGGGCAAATTTAAACAAACAACAATTTAATCATTTTAAACATAGATGAAAGTTGAAAATTATGAAACTAGATAAAATTCTAAGCATTTTTCATATATAATTTATTGTAATCCGATGCATGGTTTGTGAGATGTTAAATGCATGAACATGGAGGGTTTTTCCGTAGAAACTAATGTCTCTGGAATAAAAGACAAACTCGCAGATCTGAAAAAAATATACACTGGGCCGAATCTGGCCGGCCCAAAGTGCATAGGAGCGGGGGCTACTCACATTGGGCCTACAGGGGCGTGGCAGATCTGGGCCTCGGCCTGGTTTGGAGGCGCGCTAGGGAGCTGGGCTTGGCGGGGCGCTGGGGCTCGCACGACGGAGGGGAGCAGCTGGGCCTGGGCGCGGTCAACGCACGCAGGCGACGCGCGGTCGTTCTCCTCGCTCGAACGATGATGACGCAGAAGACAGGGGCGATGCAGGGGAAGCAGAGGCGCGGAACTTGGGGACGAGCGCTCCAGCGAGGGACTTGGTGAAGGCAGCGGCGAGGAGAAGGACTCCGGCAAGGACATGTGCGAGCTCGGGCAACAGATCGATGGGACTTGGGTCTCAGAGCAGCAGGACGGAAGCCATCCATGGTGTCGGGCAGGGAGGCCCACGGGCGGCGAAGACGACGAGTGGACAAGGCGCTGCTGCGCTGGCGTGGCGCGCGAGGCTGAGGCCACATGAAGGAACAGGTCAGGCGCTGTACGAAGCACCAAGGGGCGGCCATGGCGTGGAGCTCCTGGCTCCTGCGGGGCAGAGAGAAAAACTAAGAGAAAGAGAGAGATGCAGGGACGAAAATAAGAGGAAAGGGAGGAGAGGCGATGAGGCCTGCTGGGAGTGGTTGCCGGGGGCAGCAGGGTCGCGAGGAGGTCGGAGGCGACAAGGGTGTGGACGAAGGAGCTCGGGCTGCAGGAGAGTCTTGTTGGTGTTGCTGTTCGTCGCCGACGGGGAGGCATGGCTGGCTGCGCGAGAGCTCGAGGTCGGGGTTCGAACGATGGTTGGCTGGGTTTGCAAAACGGGGAGGTGGATGGAGGGTGGATCGACTGGATGGATGGATCGAGGGGATGGCTGGCTACGAGATGGATCTAGGAAGATCCCGAGGTGGAAGAGGAGTGGCTAGTTGGCTGGTGCCGACGACGGGAGGGATGGGACAACTCTCCTCGAATTTAGGGTTGGGTCACTATTTATAGCAGATGGATTTAGGTTACGGCTACCTCATCCCTCCGGTCGTAATCGGGCGGTCACGAAAAATATGTTAGGAAGTCTAATTAACAAAACAGAGACGTTTTGTAGATGTTTGGGGATGATTCAGACCCAACGGTGACGACTGTCCGGGTCGGGTCCGGGACAGCTCTCGGACGCGCGCGCGAGGAGGGCCGCGGGTTGACGAGAGAGCTTAGGCTAGGCCTGGCGATGGGTAGCGGACTGTGCAGATGGTCTCGATCCTGAGAGAAGAGAAGAGAGAGAGGTCCGGCGACTGTTTTCGGAGACCAAAAACGTCCGACGAAAAGACCGGCTATGTTGCCGCTATAGTTAACCGTTGGGGCGTCAGACGGACTCAGAACGCGATGAAACTTGGCAGGCGACCTACTACTATAACAACACTGCATGCCAACTTTCAACCCAATCCAAGAACATTTTTCGGCCACTTATAAAATACTATTTTGGACGTGTCGCGGGCGCGTCCAAGTGTGTCTGGGCTCAGAACGGACAACGGAAGGAACTGGGAGACCTGAGCTAATGCAAGTTTTGAAAACATGATGATGCAATGCACATGATGACATGGCAAGATGCAACACTCAAGCGAATGACACGGCAACAAACAACGAATAACTAGAAGACAGCTGGCGCATCGGACTCGGGGCGTCACAACACTCCACCACTACGAGAGGATCTCGTCCCGAGATCTAGAATGGCACCGGAGGGTAGGGCTGGACCAAAAGCTCATAACTCGCGAGCTTAATGAGCGCTCGATAGTTCAGCTCGTTAAGCTCGTAGCTCGCTTCTTAATGAACAAAGCCAATCATTGATTTTAACTCGTTAAGCTTAATGAGCTTAACGAGCGAGCTAAAGAGTTTCACGAGTAGCTCGTTAAGCTCGTTAGTAACAACACAACACATATTTTCATTTTACGTGACAAACTTTTATAGCACCTTAGCCCATCTATTCAATCTAATCGACCTATGAGACAACAAACTACTGCATTTCTTTTTATAGTCATCATATTTCGTCTTGAAAACCACACCTACACATTCATCCTGTATATCATAAAACATTATAATCTGTTAACGAGCGCTCACGAGCTTAACGAGTTTCAAACGAGCCAAGCCGAGCAGGGTTTTCTGCTCTTTAATCTTAACGAGCTTAACGAGCCGAGCCTTAACGAGCACGAGCTTAACGAGCCGAGCTGCTCGTTAGTCCACCCCTACCGGAGGGTAACGGAAGAGGAAGAGAAGAGGTAAAACTAAGTTGCTTCTTTGACAAACGAGTGAAACCAAAGAACCTTGAAAAGTTGAATAACTTGAAAGGAATAATACCACGGAGGTGATCGAAGTTGAAAAACACTCCGTTAGGAACGAGGAACAAGGAAGAACAATTTCGGACAGCACTCCGTTTGAAAAGTGATATGAAACTTGATAAGATGAAAAGAACTTGAGAAGAGGGCACAACACTTTGGTTAAAAGAATAAGCACGAAAAGAACACGATCCTGACAAAACAAGAAGATGGGTTGAAGAGAGCAACATCACAATGCCTCCGGAAGAAAGAAATAGAAGATAGATAATTGAAAAAAAAAGAATGGAGAAGAAAATGCCAGCTTCTGCCACAAAGGAGCTTGAAAAGGCATCCTTAGGAGAAGGGTCGAACGGAGTTGTTGGAAAACCAACAACGAATTGTGGGCTTATGAAAAACATCTCAAAATTTTGAGGTGACAACCTGCCACTCACGGGAAAAGATTGAATTAACATCAACAAGGAGATGAGAAGCTTATTTCACTGGGAGGGTAAATGAAGAACTTTGGTCATTTATGAGCACCAAAATTCATGACAATCCTTAGGGAAAGCTTTAGGTGAAATATAACTCAAGATAACTCCACATAAGAGATTGATGGGTTGCAAGGATCTCATGACCAAATTGAAAAAGATGGGTTTAAAATATCCCATTCTTTGTGAATGATGAATTATATATTACCACCTCAAAAGATAAGGGAGAACAAAAGCACTTTGGATTGCAAGATGAAGAATGCTTGAGCTCCTCTGAAAAGAATCTCGATGAACACTTCGAGAAGGAATTAAATCCTTGATGAACCACCATGTAGAACCTCCATGAAGAACTCCGGTAAACAAAAGGATGATCAAACGAAAGGAATGAGGAGTTGAAAACACAAGGTGAAGCCTTGCGATGATTTAGGTGAATCTCCGTGGTGATATAATTGAGAGATCTTGGAACTCCAGGAAAAGAAAAGATGAAACAAATGAAACCGAGAATTTTGATGAACCTCCGGAATAAGGAATTAATCACTTGGATGAAACAATAATAAGAATTATGGTATGCGTATCCTTCACCAATTTAAATTGATGACAAGCAGTGGATTTGGCATACTACTTATTCTCGTGGAAAGGATTAAAGAGAGGTATAGCTTAAGCTTGAGAAGGTCTTCAACGATCCACCGGTAGAATTTGGAAAGCACGAATGCATTGATATGATAAACGAAGGAAGAAGAAACTTGGAAGAACCACCATAAGAATTGAACATGAAAATAGCAAAAGCAAAAATTCACCGGGAAGAATTGGAAAACGAATGAAGATACTTGAAGGAATTTAGATACAAGAGAACGAATAGATCACGAGCTGATTAGAGGATATTTGAGCGATGCACCGGTAAGATTAGGAGAACGATACCTGAAAGCTGGGAATGAATAAACCGAAATGATGGCCTTCGGAGAATCAAACTGAAAGACTATTGAAATGCTCTGGATGGGTGAAAAGAATTATCACAATCGAAAATAATTATGAGAGGATGGCACGAAGCTAGAGCCATGAATCTTTGAACGAATGGATAAGATTTGGAGGAAAAACTCTTCTTCGGTCTTCAAATCCGAGAATGTCGACGAGAAACACCACCATGAATTGTTGAGACACTCCAGAATAATGAAGAATAGAAAGGTTGAAACAACAATGAAAAGAATTTGAAAGATCTTGGAGAAAGGCACTTGACTGATGAAAATTCATTCTTACATCACACTTTGAAAGATTTGAGAATAGCTCCGATAAAATAAGAAGAGTCAGGTAAGATCCTGGGAAAAGACCTGTGGGTTAGGGACCACTCAAAAGAAACACCGTTAAACGATTACTTGAAAGATATTGCACCAGTTGATTTAAATGGCTTGAATGAGATACCAATCTCGAAAGAGCTTGAACGAAAGCAGAGTGGAAAACACGAATCTTCGAGATATCTTGAACACTCCGGAACAATAGAATAGCGAGCGTGGAATGATTATGAGGTGCACCGGTCATGGGAAAGCATTTGAAACAAGGAAAAAAATATGATCAACACTAAAAAATTGCATTGAAAACACCGGGAAAGATAAGAGAAACAAAGAATGATAAACTTGAAGCTTCCTTTATCATCTTCATGAGAATCACCGGATAAGAACATGAAGGAAAAGAATGGAGACACTTCCATCGATGAAATGGATACTTGATTAAGAAATTTGAGTCCTTGAAGAAACAAGGGTGGGAGGGAGGGACAACAAAGACAACTTGGGATGGATGAAACGAACACCGTTGAGAAAACTGAGATTGGATCTTGCGGATGTTTAAAATGAACGGATCCACTTGAAGAGAGACACGCCGGTTGAAAAGGATTGACATCACAATCTCGATTATCATGAAGGATCAGTATTCACATAGAAATATGAGAACATCACTTAGGAAAGGTATGGAATCAACATTTGACTTCGAAGCAACTCGAATACCACAACTGAAAATAAGAACAAAGGATTGGCTTGCAAAATAAGCTGGAACAAACATATGATAGAGATTTCGTCCGAAGTTTTCGTGGTGGGGCCCACACGGCTCGATCATACAACACCATCATGTACAAGGCAGTGCACATGACATACGAAGCGTCCCCGAGTCAGCATAGCCAAGGACTCTTTAAGAAACAACGAGACCACTGTAAAACCAACCGTGGATAGGCGGACCACTAGACGTCGAACCCCAATTTCATATCATACATCTATCAGAAAGATATCCTACGGTATACTTGAATTCCCACTTATAAACTCCCAAAACTTTCCGGTTATGCAATCAGGTGTTGGGGATACAGGGGAAGCATAATATCTCACCCAAAACTAACAAATCCTACATCCAGCTGTATCCATCCTTCAACAGATAACCAAGAAACCTTTGGAAATCATTTACCTCAACCTTCGAAAAGCATCTGTTATACGAGTTATGGCAATACTCCCGAACTCCCACCCCAGTACTGGGTGGCGTCGAGGTTATCTCACCAACAACTGCATAAAAGAGATTTTCAATGTCGGCGAAACTCAGGTATTCCAGAACTGCAATGATAAAATTGTGACGACAACACCTCAGAGCTAAACTCCCCGGGACACTGCCACAACCCCTAAATGTCAGGGGGCACCAAGAACAATGTTCTCGTCACAAAACCATCGGAACGATTCCAAGATACCCGCGTGATCCTAAATTTTTTTAGTGAAATTTGAGAAGAGAAGAGTCAAAACTCTACGTCAGGATGCCTCACCAGAGCGACGAAGGGACTGAGGAATAAAAGAATCCTACTCTCCGATATATATAATCCTATAGGACTCGAAACATTTTTATAGACTCAACAATGCTAGCGATTCGATCAAGCAGGGGGCTCCTAAGTCGGGGAAGGCTCTGATTACCAACTTGTAACACCCACGATGCGGCTATATCTCCCACGTGTCGGAGCACGACTTAGAGGCATAACCGCATTGTAGGCATGTCGCAAGAGGGGTAATCTTTACACATCCCATGTACTGAATAAGAAAGAGGTACAGAGTTGGCTTACAATCTCCACTTCACACAATCCATAAATATAGCATTACAACATCCAGAATACAATCAAGGTCCGACTATGGAACCAAAATAAAAGAAGACTACCCCTAATGCAAAAGATCCCTGATCGCCCCGACTGGGCTCCACTACTGATCAACTGGAAACGGAACAACACAACGAACACGATCTTCATCGAGCTCCTCCTTGAGCTCGGTTGCGTCACCTGCACAGTTTCATCGGCACCTGCAAACTGGTTTTGGAAGTAATCTGTGAGTCACGGGGACTCAGCAATCTCGCACCCTCACGATCAAGACTATTTAAGCTAATGGGTAGGAAAAGGTATGAGGTGGAGCTGCAGCAAGCACTAGCATATATGGTGGCTAACTTACGCAAATGAGAGCGAGAAGAGAAGGCAAAGCACGGTCGTGAACTAGAAGTGATCTTGAAACTACTTACGTTCAAGCATAACTCCAACACCATGTTCACTTCCCGGACCCCGCCGAGAAGAGACCATCACGGCTACACACGCGGTTGATGCATTTTAATTAAGTTAAGTGTCGAGTTCTCTACAACCAGACATTTAAAAAGTTCCCATCTGCCCATAACCGCGGGAACGGCTTTCGAAAGTTCAAAACCCTGCAGGGGTGTCCCAACTTAGCCCATCACAAGCTCTCATGGTCAACAAAGGATATTCCTTCTCCCAGGAAGACCCGATCATACTCGGAATCCCGGTTACAAGACATTTCGACAATGGTAAAAACAAGACCAGCAAGACCACCCGCTGTGCCGACAAATCCCGATAGGAGCTGCACATATCTCGTTCTCAGGGCACACCGGATAAGCTAAGCATACAGGAGCCAACGTAACCCAAGTTGCCAAGGGACGGCCCTGCACGGTGCTCTAGTTTGGACCAACACTCAGAGGAGCACTGGCCCAGGGGTTTAAAATAAAGATGACCCTTGAGTCTGCAGAACCCAAGGGAAAAAGGCTTAGGTGGCAAATGGTAAAACCAAGGTCGGGCCTTGCTGGAGGAGTTTGATTTAAGGCGAACTATCAAGGGGTTCCCATTATAAGCCAACCCTGTAAGGAACGCAAAATCAAGGAACATAACACCGGTATGACGGAAACTAGGGCGGCAAGAGTGGAACAAAACACCAGGCATAAGGCCGAGCCTTCCACCCTTTACCAAGTATATAGATGCATTAATTAAATAAGATATATTGTGATATCCCAACAAAACCATGTTCCAACATGGAACAAACTCCAACTTCACCTGCAACTAGCAACGCTATAAGAGGGGCTGACCAAAGCGGTAACATAGCCAAACAACGGTATGCTAGGACAAGGTGGGTTAGAGGCTTGACATGGCAATATGGGAGGCATGATATAGCAAGTGGTAGGTATCGCGGCATAGCAAAAGAGCGAACAACTAGCAAGCAAAGATAGAAGTGATTTCGAGGGTATGGTTATCTTGCCTGATATCCCGCAAGGAAGAAGAATGAGTCCATGAAGGAGACAAACGGGCGTAGTCGAACGGATCCTCACAACTCCAGAATGAAACCGAAGGTAACGCGAGAAGTAACCCGGAAAGAAGTAAACAACATAGTAAACAACCATCACATAATCATGGCATGATGCACAACCAAATATGATGCATGTCCGGTTTAAAGAGGCATGGCATGGCAAAATGCACAAACAATCCTACAAATTAAGTGGAGCTCAATATGCAACGAGTTGCATATTGACGGAACACCACGTGGCTTATTTAGTTCTCTCTCGTTTATGTACCCAACAATATTAAATGTTGGTTAGCATGGCAAGGGTGAAGCAAAATAAAACTACCTATCTAGGCAAGTTTAAATGAGGCCGAAACAACAAACAACAAGTCTGGAAACTCCTCATGTGCATATTTTAGGTTTGGTACTGTTCGGCCCTAAACATAATTTTAGAGTTGTTAAACATGCAAAGTGATGCAACCATGTTAAACTAGGCATTTTTCCACCCCATTTACATATAAAGCTTATTAGATTTGGAGCTACGGTTAATTAGTTATGAATTAAATCATTTTAACATGGCATAGGGGCAAATTTAAACAAACAACAATTTAATCATTTTAAACATAGATGAAAGTTGAAAATTATGAAACTAGATAAAATTCTAAGCATTTTTCATATATAATTTATTTTAATCCGATGCACGGTTTGTGAGATGTTAAATGCATGAACATGGAGGGTTTTTCTATAAAAACTGATGTCTCTGGAATAAAAGACAAACTCGCAGATCTGAAAAAAATATACACTGGGCCGAATCTGGCCGGCCCAAAGTGCATAGGAGCGGGGGCTGCTCACATTGGGCCTACAGGGGCGTGGCAGATCTGTGCCTCGGCCTGGTTTGGAAGCGCGCTAGGGAGCTGGGCTTGGTGGGGCGCTGAGGCTCGCGCAACGGAGGGGAGCAGCTGGGCCTGGGCGCGGTCAACACACGTAGGCTACGCGCGGTCGTTCTCCTCGCTCGAACGATGACGACGTAGAAGACAAGGGGTGATGCAGGGGAAGCAGATGCGCGGAACTTGGGGACGAGCGCTCCAGCGAGGGACTTGACGAAGGTAGCGGCGAGGAGAAGAACTCCGGCGAGGACATGTGCGAGATCGGGCTACAGATCGACGGGACTTGGGTCTCAGAGCAGCGGGGCGGCAGCCATCCATGGCGTCGGGCAGGGAGGCCCACGGGCGGCGAAGACGGCGAGTGGACAAGGCGCTGCTACGCTAGCGCGGCGCGCGAGGCTGAGTCCACATGAAGGAACAGGTCAGGCACTGTACGAAGCACCAAGGGGTGGCCATGGCGTGGAGCTCCTGGCTCCTACGGGGCAGAGAGAAAAACTAAGAGAAAGAGAGAGAGAGATGCAGGGACGAAAAAGAGAGGAAAGGGAGGAGAGGCGATGAGGCCTGCTGGGAGTGGTTGCCGGGGGCAGCGTGGTCGCGAGTAGGTCGGAGGAGACAAGGGCGTGGACGAAGGAGCTCGGGCTGCAGGAGAGTCTTGTTGGTGTTGCTGTTCGTCGCCGGCGGGGAGGCATGGCTGGCTGCGCGAGAGCTCGAGGTCTGGGTTCGAACGATGGTTGGCTGGGTTTGCAAAACGGGGAGGTGGATGGAGGGTGGATCGACTGGATGGATGGATCGAGGGGATGGCTGGCTACGAGATGGATCTGGGAAGATCCCGAGGTGGAAGAGGAGTGGGTAGTTGGCTGGTGGCGGCGACGGGAGGGATGGGACAACTCTCCTCGAATTTAGGGTTGGGTCATTATTTATAGTAGATGGATTTAGGTTAGGGTTACCTCGTCCCTCCGATCGTAATCGGGCGGTCGAGAAAAATATGCTAGGAAGTCCAATTAACAAAATGGAGACGTTTTGTAGATGTTTGGGGATGATCCGGACCCAACGGTGACGACTGTCCGGGTCGGGTCCGGGACAGCTCTCGGACGCGCACGCGAGGAGGGCCTCGGGCTGACGAGAGATCTTAGGCTAGGCCTGGCGGTGGGTAGCGGACTGTGCAGATGGTCTCGATCCTGAGAGAAGAGAAGAGAGAGAGGTCCGGCGACTGTTTTCGGAGACCGAAAACGTCCGACGAAAAGACCGGCTATGCTGCCGCTATAGTTAACCGTTGGGGCGTCAAACGAACTCAGAACGCGATGACACTTGGTAGGCGACCTACTACTATAACAACACCGCATGCCAACTTTCAACCCAATCCGAGAACATTTTTCGGCCACTTATAAAATACTATTTCGGACGTGCCGCAGGCGCGTCCAAGTGTGTCTCGGCTCAGAACGGACAACGGAAGGAACTGGGAGACCCGGGCTAATGCAAGTTTTGAAAACATGATGATGCAATGCACATGATGAGATGGCAAGATGCAACACTCAATGACACGGCAACAAACAACGAATAACTGGAAGATAGCTGGCGCACCGGACTAGGGGCGTCACAAAATGGCTGGTCACAGGGATGCCCAGTCCCATGCTTTATGCAAACTAAATCAAAATAATTGCAAACAAAACTCCCCCTGGGACTCTTGTTAGTTGGAGGAACTCGTTGTTTTGAGCAAGCCATGGATTGATGCTTGTGGTGGAAGGGGGAGCATAAACTTTACCATTCTGTTTGGGAATCGCCTATAATGTGTGTAGCATGGAAGATATCGCCATCTCTTGGTTGTTATGTTGACAATGAAAGTATACCGCTCAAAATATTATTCACCTTTGTTTCAAAACCGAGCTCTGGCACCTCTATAAATCCCTGCTTCCCTCTATTAAGGGCCTATCTATTTACTTTTATGCTGAGTCATCATCCTCTTATTAAAAAGAACCAGTTGGAGAGCACCGCTATCATTTGCATTCATTATTGTTAGTTTACATTGAGTATGACTTGATTGGATCTCTTTTACCATGAATTACAATGTCTAGTCAGTCCTTGGTCTTTAAAGGTGCTCTACATTTATGTTTTGCTGTCTCAGAAAGGGCTAGCGAAATACCACCTTGTTATATCATATTATGATTGTTTTGAGAAAGTGTTGTCATCCGAGTTTTATTATTATGGCTCGCTAGTCGATTATGCTATTGATATGAGTAACTTGAGACCTATGCGTTATTGCGAATGTGGTTAGTCATAATCTTTGCTGAAAATTTGAATGCTGGCTTTACATATTTACAACAACAAGACCAAACAGAGTTCGTAAAAGTTTTTCTTTATCACTTTCAGTTTGTCAACTGAAATGCTTGAGGACAAGCAAAGGTTTAAGCTTGGGGGAGTTGATACGTCTCCAATGTATCTACTTTTCCAAACACTTTTGCCCTTGTTTTGGACTCTAACTTGCATGATTTGAATGGAACTAACCCGGACTGACGCTGTTTTCAGCAGAATTACCATGGTGTTATTTATGTGCAGGATCAAATGTTCTCGGAATGACCTGAAACTTCACGGAGACACTTATGATAAAATAAGAAAAATACCTGCCAAAGATGAAGGCCAGGGGGCCCACCACCTTGCCACAAGGGTGGGGGCGTGCTTGCCCCCTAGGGCGTGCCCCCTACCTCGTGGGCCCCCTGTTGCGTCTCCGACTCCAAGTCCACCTCCATATATTGAGTTTCGATGAGAAAAAAAAATCAGAGAGAAGAAATCATCGCGTTTTACGATACGGAGCCGCCACCAAGCCCTAAAACCTCTCGGGAGGGCTGATTTGGAGTCCGTTTGGGGCTCCGGAGAGGGGAATACGTCGCCATCATCATCAACCATCCTCCATCACCAATTTCATGATGCGCACCGCCATGCGTGAGCAATTCCATCGTAGGCTTGCTGGACGGTGATGGGTTGGATGGGATCTATCATGTAATCGAGTTAGTTTTGTTAGGGTTTGATCCGTAGTGTCCACTATGTTCTGAGATTGATGTTGCTATGACTTTGCTATGCTTAATGCTTGTCACTAGGGCCCGAGTGCCATGATTTCAGATATGAACCTATTATGTTTTCATAAATATATGAGTGTTCTTGATCCTATCTTGCAAGTCTATAGTCACCTATTATGTGTTATGATCTGTTAACCCCGAAGTGACAATAATCGGGATACTTAACGGTGATGACCGTAGTTTGAGGAGTTCATGTATTCACTATGTGTTAATGCTTTGTTCCGGTTCTCTATTAAAAGGAGGCCTTAATATCCCTTAGTTTCCGTAAGGACCCTACTGCCACGGGAGGGTAAGACAAAAGATGTCATGCAAGTTCTTTTCCGTAAGCACATATGACTATATTCGGAATACATGCCTACATTATATCAATGAACTGGAGCTAGTTCTGTGTCACCCTAGGTTATGATTGTTACATGATGAACCACATCCGGCATAATTCTCCATCACCGATCCATTGCCTACGAGCTTTCCATATATTGTTCTTCGCTTATTTACTTTCCCGTTGCTATTGCTATCATCACTACAAAATACCAAAAACATTGCTTTTACTACTGTTACCTTTTGCTACCATTATCACTACTATCATATTACTTTGCTACTAAACACTTTGCTGCAGATATTAAATTTCCAGGTCTAGTTGAATTGACAACTCAGCAGCTAATACATGAGAATATTCTTTGGCTCCCCTTGTGTCGAATCAATAAATTTGGGTTGAATACTCTACCCTCGAAAACTGTTGCGATCCCCTGTACTTGTGGGTTATCAGCCCTCGGGTCGACTCGCGTCCGTTTCAAGCTGTTCAAGTTGCCACCTCCGCTGTGTCAACCACGCTGTCGCTACAGTTTATGAGCCGCCGCCCTAGTGATGCCTCCGTTTCGCTGCTATGTTGAGCCGTCGGGGCCGCGTTGACCCGCCTCTGCCGTGTTGAGCCGCCCGGACAATCAGGTGATATCTATCCGTTTAAGTTTATTTTATTAGCATATATTTCTTTTTGTCAAAGAACAATTACTCTGACTTGCGATGTTTTTGATGCAGGACAATTGTTCACTTCAAACCCGCGGCCTCTGCGGCCCAGTTTACATCAACGTGACGAGGCCAAGCCACCCGTCCGCGCGGTTTTTACCACGCCTGTGATCGACTCGCCCATCCGCACTGGCTTACAACGCCACGGCTGGCTCATCTATCTGTGCCGCCTCTGATGCAACGGTCATCTTTACCATCCATCTCTCGCGGTTTGGTCTATATCAACACACCGGACCGCACATGTCTGCATAAGTTGTTTATTGAATATGAGCGAGTCACTACTTGGGAAGCCCGGTTTTCTTCCAACAAATTGGAGGCGAATTATCATGTATTATCAGTCGCCGTCTGCACTACATGGCTCAATGGGCAGGCGCACAAGTCGCCGCCACTACAGTTTGGTTAAACTTCAAACAACCAGTTGGAAGGAACCATTGGCCGAGTTGCTGACACGGCTCATACGGGATCATTTATAAACCCGCCGCAGTCACCTCAACCTTCTGTGAATTCACATCACGCTATCAACGCCAATGCTATACACCTTCTGTTATGGTCAAATATGGAGAATCTCAAGCCAACTCCTTGAGTCATCTTGAGACTCGGGGGCTACAATGATATGACTCGGCAAAATTAGCCGGTTTCAATGAATTCAAGAACTCCGGGTCATTGAAGGGAAAAATAACCCGGCCCCGAAGATTACTGCTAGATCAATGAAAATTTAAAGGCCGTTAGAAGATTTCTGGCTCAAAATAAGGATTCTGGTTCAAAATCTAGTTCAAGGACAATCTGTCTCCCACAAAGTTTTGAAGCTTTCAAATCCGGTTTAAAGATCCGATTCAAAAAGAATTAATCTCTCGCAAGTTCGAGTTCTCAGAAAAATTAAAGGTTTCCAAAAAGAACTTGCTGGCATGATGCGCGGTTCAAACATGGGTATCCTGCCTTACGGCTTATCTTATTATGGTCACTTGGGGGCTTCCTGCTCATCGAGCATAACTGTCGGTACCCTCTTGATCGGTGCAATGCCAAAACTTATATGATCACTAGGGGGCTTCCTGTTCAAACATAGGTCGTATTCGAACCAAAGAGAACATAGCTGTCGGTACCCTTTTGATTGGCACACTTCCAAACCCACTAGGGGGCTTCTTGGTCGTATCCGAATCATAGCTCAACCCCTTTGGGTCCGACGTGGATCGTATTCGAATCAATGTCGTTAAACAACTCTCAAGGTCATTTGGGGGCTTCCTGTTCAAACATAGGTCGTATTCGAACCAAAGAGAACATAGCTGTTGGCACCCTCTTGATCAGCAACACCAAAGCCATTGGGGGCTATATGATTGTATTCGAATCTTAGCTTAACCCCTTTGGTCCGGTTTACTCATCGTATTCGAATCAGAAGCCTCCAATTTTTCTTTCTATTTGGCTTAAGTTTTTTTTGTTTTTGTCTTGAGGCATTTTGTCCAGATCTAAGTATAAGTATGGTTTAAATTTCACCCAGCTTGACTTTGGATGATAAGTCGCCAGTATATGACAATCATAAACATTTGGAAGTTTTGGCTTCTAAAGATTGGGTTATCACCCTTACTGCACAGGTATCATAAGCCAGCAGTACGATTCAATATCACAGATATGATATTGTTTATACATGATTATGTTTAAGCCGGCCCTGGCTTTTGATGTTAAATCGCCAGGGCATATGTTGTTTAACCTCTATGTAGGATTTGCAAAACTATGACTTATATAAATGCTTAAGTCCAAGCTCATCATTAAAATTGATGCTTCCAAATGATCATCTGTTCTAGATTTTCTCAAAGGCTATAAGCCACCGGGTTATAAAAATTCCGGCTTACAATGGAGGCGTATTAAATCGCCATCGGTCAAGAGCCACCGGGTATTTAAAACTCCAGATTTACTTGTCAACAGATAAGGTATTTGAATCTTTAAATAGCCAAACTTGGCTGGATTTTCATTATGATATTGAATGATCGAGGTTTTCAAACCGGGTTATTCAAATTTTTAATAGCCAACATGGATGGATTTATATTATGGTTATCAGTAACTAATATTATGATTGAGGTTTTCAAAGTCTCTTTGGCGCAATGGCTATTATGTTATCAATGGATATGATTTATTCTACAATGAAATGAATAGTCCCGAGTCGCTGCACGCTTACGACCCGGCACTTGGGGGCTACATTATTCAAATTGAGATTACATCGAATATGCAAGTCCCATGTCACTGCCAGCATGCACCATGGTACTTGGGGGCTAATGCAAAGTCATTTTTGCTCAACTTATTGAAGACCCGACTCATCAAATTTTAAATGAGCCGGCCCTTGGGGGCTACCAATTGCTCATGTCAAAAATTCAAGGTACACAAGCCTTAATCCATTATATTGAAAGATCCACTACTCAGTTGGTAGAATACAAAGCTCTTAACCTTGTGGACATGGGTTCAAGCCCCATGGTGGAGATTACATCATATGATGTTATTATCAATGAATCATATACAAAGTCCCAGCTCAGTAATATCTTACTGAGCCGGCCCTCGGGGGCTACATGTTGCTGCTCAAGTTTACATGATCATATTTACAAAGTCCTTGCTCATTATTGCATAATCACCTGGCCCTTGGGGGCTACACTGGTTGAATTTTTTATGAGCATAAGGCAATTACAAGTCCCAGGTTGCTGCATGCATGACAACCCGGCACTTGGGGGCTACAGGTGATATGCATATAAGGGAGGAATAACTTCAAATTCTCAATTTTGAGCAAATCAGGTATTATATTATTATCGGAGAAATCTGCAAAGTTTATGACCCGGCGTCATCATAAGATTAACCCGGCATCAGCAACAATCATGACCCGGAATTATCAATTTTATAACCCGGCGATTTTGGAAATCATAGATCGGCAAGTTCTGTATTTTGAAGACCAATATTTTTGTGAAGTCAGAGCATTGAAGGCCGAGTCAAATGGATTCTTTATTTACAATATTTTTTCTACAAGCAAATTGATTATGAAGCTGGTCTACTGACCCGGATTTTCTAGAAGGAGGAAATGACAAGGATTTAAGGATGATCAGGTGTCGGCTTACAAAATATTTAACCCGGAGCACAACCTGTCAAATTTGTTCTTGTGTTTGTTTTACAGGATCGGTTTAACATGGATAAATCCAAATTAAACTGGGGGCTAATGTCGGGGATATACCCCATGGTGTAAACCGGCCGGAAGTATAACCCGGTCGGACTTGGCGGTTTATTTGAGATCCCGCTGACACTTGGCGATTCACTGGCGACCCGCCCTGACCTGGCGGTTTACAAGCAACCTGACTGGACATTATAACCCACTGGTGACCCGGTGGCGGGACAGACGAATGACAAGGCCCAAGACCCAGAGGGCCGGTTTATATTAATGGTGGGCCAGTTTAAGAGGAAAGGCATGAAGAATATTACCTTACAAGGAGTTAAAGACCCGGACTTGTATCCGGTTTGTATTAGAAGGTAGACTAGTCGTAATCCTAATAGGACCCCACATGTAACCCGCCCCTTCAACATATATAAGGAGGGGCAGGGCTCCCCAAAGAGGGACAAGCAAGAAGCAATAATCTCTAGTGCTAGACACAACTAGAGGAGAGCCGGCTTACCGGCGACTCTCTCATGAGCATAATGAGATCTAGCCACAAACAACATGTAGGGCTATTACCGGATGATGTTTCCCGGGGCCCGAAGCTGTCTAAATCCTTGTCTTATGTGTTGATCCGCCTCGCATCTCTCAATTCCAACCAACCCCTTCAAGCTACTGCATAGATGCGTTGGCCTCACGACTAAGTCCTCATACCGGCGACTCTCTCATGAGCATAATGAGATCTAGCCACAAACAACATGTAGGGCTATTACCGGATGATGTTTCTCGGGGCCCGAAGCTGTCTAAATCCTTGTCTTATGTGTTGATCTGCCTCGCGTCTCTCAATTCCGACCAACCCCTTCAAGCTACTTCATAGATGCGTTGGCCTCACGACTAAGTCCTCATACTAGGACATCTGCCGTGACAATTCCACGACAGATCTGTTGGTGCTATTGGACAGAGGAGAGAAGGGATTTGGTGGTGCACGAAATTGAAGATGAAAGATGAGGAAGAAGAAGGGGATCTGGTGGTGGTGGTGCACCAAAGCTACATGTAGAGTGCAAGTTGCTGGGTGGGTGTTTGCAGCAGGTGCAAGTACATGCTTGCTTTTGAGTTCAGTTGTGCTGAGAAAGGGGGCCTGGAATAACTTAGTTCGTTTAGTACAACAATTAGTTTGCAAAGTTAGTTCAGTTGTGACAGGGATTTCTGTCAGTAATTTGAAAGCAATGAGGTTAAGTACAATCCAGTTAACTTTGCAAACTAAATTCAGTTAACTATAAAAATTTAGTTAATTTTGCAAACTAAATTTAGTTAACTATAAAAATTCAGTGAACTGCAAACTAAATGCAGTTAACTATAAAAATTCTATGAACTGCAAACTAAATTAAATTTGACGGAATTTGAATTAGGTAACTTTCTATCAGAATTAGTTTAACTACACTTCTAACATGAAATACATCTGTCAAGCATTTCAAAGCAAGTAGGTCAAGCAGGCTTCACATTACTGACATATTATCCAATACAACAAGCATTACAACTAAGACTTCATACCGAGCAAACAAAAGCAACCATTTTAGTATGCTTAGTTTACACACCTGCACCTACTCAATTAACAACACTTCACTTCTTCATAATTAAGGTGAAACACATCACATAAAGCACTATAACAAAACCAATCATCAGCTTTAGCAGCATCAAAATCTCTCTGCCTAATCCTAAAAGCATAGCAATTTGCTGCTTGGTAGCATACTTATTCTCACTGGAGCTACCATAATTATCTCTTCCAGCCCTACCTCTCCCAGCCATGACCCTTCCAGCTATGCCTCTGCCTGCCATTGATTCAGTCCTCTGCCTCTCAAGCTCTTCCCTCATGTCCTCAGCTGCACCAATTGCATCTACAGCAGCACCACCAACCAGACGCCTTGTTTCAACCAGATGCTGCACATATTCAAGCTCCTAGTGCCAGAAATCACAAGTGACCTGATTAATCAGTGGCAAAATTAGTTAACCATGTTAACCAACTCCACAAAATTACAGACTGAATGAATCAATGGCAACCTAGTTAACCAACTACTGTATTGCTCTAAACTACTGCATTAGTTAACCAACTAATTTTGCAACCTAAAGACCAATTTAATCAGTGCTCTGCTTCATTATTACAGTGAGTTGACACGGCATGAATCTATTGAAATGGCACCTACATGGTGGTTCACGCACTTGTAGAAGATCCATCCATCGTGCTCATCGGTGCTAGACCGGTAGAACCTCACCTGCTCGCCACAATCCGGGCACCCGATCAGTGGTACAGCAACGAAGCAGCCACGCAGCGCTGAGCGGATGGAGCTAGAAGACGACATGAAGGAGGATATAGAGGAGGCGAAGGAGGGCGTCGGCAATGGTTGTGGCGGCGGAGGGCGACGACGTCGACAATGGCTGCGGCGGCGCGGACGGGAGTTGTCTAGGGTTCAGAGGAGAGGAAGCGGAGAGCGAGAGGGGATAAGGGAGCGACTAACTGCGGGAGGGTGCGACCGGGTGCGGTCCGACCAGGTGCGGGGCGTTTAATGGCCAGGTGTTGGCGCATTTGCAAAAAAACCCGAACTACTAGTATTAACCACCCCCACCCCCCTGACCAGGTGCTGCACATGTGGCGGTCAAAGCATAGCTAGCAATGGCTGACTCGGCCAAGTCAGCGAATACATAGCTCAATTCGTATATACGGACCAAAGTGAACCCTCTGCACAAGTACATGGACTGTAGTTCGGGTATTTTGAAGTAGTGGTACTTAAGTGTCAGCCGGCTCAAGTTTTGTGACCTACAGTGAATTTTTCTCTTAGAGATATATTACATATATTGTTGCATTAGATTGGTTGATGGGATGGATTGATTCATGGTGTGTAGTCTCACTGAAAATGAGCTTTGATCCTGACTTTGGGGAGTTGATCAGGACTTGTACAACCCATGGTGCTCAATAAAACGAACCAATTTTTTTAAGTATCATGTGCCACTAGTAGAAAAGGGGCTTTCGTTCGGGCTTGGCCAGCCCATTAGTCCCGATTCTGCCACGAACCGGGACCAATGGATGCATTTGTCCCGGTTCGTGAGCCCAGGGGGCCGGTCGGGGCCTCGTGGGCATTGGTCCCGGTTCGTATGGACCCATTTGTCCCTGTTCCAGGCATGAACCAGGACCAATGGACCTCGCTCCCAGCCCACAAACATAGGTGCCGGTTCTTGGCTCGAACCGGGACAGAAGGCTGGGCTTTAGTCCCGGTTCCAGCCAAGAACCAGGACAAATGATCTTCCTATATATACCCCATCGCCGGCGAGCAGAGCACTCCACAGTGCTCTATTTTTTGCTGGCCGACGAGGAAGGGCATTTGGGTGCTCTAGCTCACCTCTTATGCATGTGAGGTGTTTGATGAAATGCTCGAGCCACATTAGTTAAGCTTTCTCCTCTCGAAGCTCGACCTCGGAGCTCCATTTTTTCCGAGATTTGTCTAGGTTTAGCGGTCCATCACGCCCCGTCCTCGTCTTCACCGTCGTTGATCACCCTCGCCGATCTCGTCGCCGGCACCACCGTGGTGAGCCTCTTGTTCTTATCTTCTTTCTGAAAGAAAAAAATCTTACATTAGATAGATACTTGTCTAATTTTCTTACTTTTGACACACATAATTATATGTAATGCACACAGCTGAACCGGCAATGGATGTACGGTGACAGACACACCTCCGAGTACACTAAGGGCGTGCGTAAATTTCTCGAAGTGGCTGAGGCAAACAAGCAGAATGGTTTTATGTGTTGTCCATGCCCTGATTGTGGGAATACGAGGTCTTACTCTGACAAGAAAATCCTTCACACCCACCTGCTTTATAAAGGTTTCATGCCACACTATAATGTTTGGACGATGCATGAAGAAATAGGGGTTATGATGGAAGACAGCGAAGAAGAAGAGGACGATGACAACTATGTGCCCCTGAATACAGTGATGCTACAAGGGGGAAGCTGAAGATCAAGAGGAAGATGAAGATCAAGAGGAACCAGACGATGTGCTCGATGATGATCTCCGTCGGGTCATTGTTGATGCAAGGGAAAAGTGCGAAAGTGAAAAGGAGAAGCTGAAGTTCGATCACATGTTAGAGGATCACAAAAAAGGGTTGTATCCCAATTGCGAAGATGGCAACACAAAGCTCGGTACCGTACTGGAATTGTTGCAGTGGAAGGCGGAGAATGTTGTGCCTGACAAAGGATTTGAGAAGCTACTGAAAATATTGAAGAAGAAGCTTCCAAAGGATAACGAATTGCCCGACAGTACGTACGCAACAAAGAAGGTCATATGCCCTCTCGGATTGGAGGTGGAGAAGATACATGCATGCCCTAATGACTGCATCCTCTACCATGGTGCGTACAAGGATTTGAATGCATGCCCGGTATGCGGTGCATTGCGGTATAAGATCAGACGAGATGACCCTGGTGATGTTGAGGGCGAGCCCCGCAGGAAGAGGGTTCCTACGAAGGTGCTGTGGTATGCTCCTATAATACCACGGTTGAAATGACTATTCAGAAAGAAAGAGCATGCCAAGTTTATGCGATGGCACAGTGAGGACCGTAAGAAAGACGGGAAGTTGAGAGCACCCGCTGAAAGGTCGCAGTGGAGAAAATCGAGAGAAAGTAATGGGCTCAGTTTGCAGGTGACCCAAGGAACGTATGGTTTGGTTTAAGCATGGATGGCATTAATCCTTTCGGGGAACAGAGCAACAATCACAGCACCTGGCCCATGACTCTATGTATGTATAACTTTCCTCCTTGGATGTGCATGAAGCGGAAGTTCATTATGATGCCAATTCTCATCCAAGGCCCTAAGCAACCCGGCAACGGCATTGATGTGTACCTAAGGCCATTAGTTGAAGAACTTTTACAGCTGTGGAATGGAAACGGCGTACGTGTGTGGGATGAGCACAAACAGGTGGAATTTAACCTGCATGTGTTGCTGTTTGTAACCATCAATGATTGGCCCGCTCTCAGTAACCTTTCAGGACAGACAAACAAGGGATACCACGCATGCACGCACTGTTTAGCTGACACCGAAAGTATATACCTGGACAGATGCATGAAGAATGTGTATCTGAGCCATCATTGATTTCTCCCGACCAACCATCAATGTCGAAAGAAAGGCAAGCATTTCAAAGGCGAGGCAGATCACCGGAAGAAGCCCGCCATGCGTACCGGTGATCACGTACTTGATATGGTCTCTGAATTACACGTAATATTTGAAAAGGGTCCCGACGGACTAGCTGTTCTGAATGACGTTGAGGGACGCGCACCCATGTGGAAGAAGAAATCTATATTTTGGGACCTACCCTACTGGAAAGAGCTAGAGGTATGCTCTTCAATCGACGTGATGCACGTGACGAAGAACCTTTGCGTGAACCTGTTAGGATTCTTGGGCGTGTATGGGAAGACAAAAGATACACCTGAGGCACAGGACGAGCTGCAACGTTTGCATGAAAAAGACGGCATGCCTCCAAAGCAGTATGAAGGTCTTGCTAGCTACGCTCTTACCAAAGAAGAGAAGGAAATCTTTTTTGAATGCCTGCTCAGTATGAAGGTCCCGACTGGCTTCTCGTCGAATATAAAGGGAATGATAAACATTCCAGAAAAAAGTTCCAGAACCTAAAGTCTCATGACTGCCACGTGATTATGACGCAACTGCTTCCGGTTGCATTGAGGGGGCTTCTACTGGAAAACGTCCGATTAGCCATTGTGAAGCTATGTGCATTTCTCAATGCAATCTCTCAGAAGGTGATCGATCCAGAAATCATACCAAGGCTAAGGAGTGATGTGGCGCAATGTCTTGTCAGTTTGGAGTTGGTGTTCCCACCATCCTTCTTCAATATCATGACGCACGTCCTAGTTCATCTAGTCGACGAGATTGTCATTATGGGCCCCGTATTTCTACACAATATGTTCCACTTTGAGAGGTTCATGGGAGTCCTAAAGAAATATGTCCGTAACCATGCTAGGCCAGAAGGAAGCATCTCCATGGGCCATCAAACAGAGGATGTCATTGGGTTTTGTGTTGACTTCATTCCTGTACTGAAGAAGATAGGTCTCCCTAAATCGCGATATTATGGGAGACTGACTGGAAAAGGCACGCTAGGAGCGAACACAATAATATGCAGGGACGGGCATTCTTAGTCTCAAGCACACTACACAGTTCTACAGAACTCTACCTTGGTGACCCCGTATGTCGATGAACACAAGAACAGTCTGCGCTCCAAACACCCAGAGCAGTGTGACGACTGGATTACATGTGAACACATCATGACTTTCTGCAGTTGGTTGGAAACACGTCGCAGAGGTGACAATACTGTTTGTGATGAGCTGTACTCATTGTCCAGGGGTCCATCTTCGACTGTATTGACTTACAAAGGATACGAGATAAATGGGAATACATTTTACACGATCGCCCAAGATCAAAAGAGCACCAACCAAAACAGCGGTGTCCGCTTTGATGCAGCAACCGAGAGGGGAAAGGACACATATTATGGTTACATAGTGGATATATGGGAACTTGACTACGGACATGATTTTAAGGTTCCTTTGTTTAAGTGCAAATGGGTCAATCTGTCAAGAGGTGCGGTACAGGTAGACCCACAGTACGGAATGACAACAGTGGATCTGAACAATCTTGGGTACACTGAGGAACCGTTCGTCCTAGCCAATGATGTGGCACAGGTTATCTATGTGAAGGACATGTCTACCAAACCGAGAAAAATAAAAGATAAGGAAGTGAATACATCATACGATGAGCCAAAGCGCCACATAGTTCTTTCAGGAAAAAGGGACATCGTGGGAGTGGAGGGCAAGACAAACATGTCCGAAGATTATGAAAAGTTTCATGAAATTCCTCCCTTCAAAGTCAAGGGTGACCCAAGCATCCTGATAAACGATGAAGATTATCCATGGTTACGGCGTAATAAGCAAAGCACACAAGCGAAGAAAAAGTGAAGACTTTCCGTCCACAACTATTATGATGATACCATGCCAACTCTCAACCTTTTCCTAGTTCATTTGAAATGCATGTTGTAACACACGAGTTTCCGTACGAAACCCTGATATCTCGAAACAGATTGTCCGTTTTGTTGAAATGCTTTGAATGTTTTGTTGAAATGCTTTGAATGTTGCATTTTATAAACCTCTAGTATTATTGAAACTAAAATTATATAGAATTTATGCAACTAAAATTATATAGAATTTTCATAAAGAACTTTTTTGTTACAAACTTTAATAGCAGAAAGAATTATCATAAAATAAATTAAATAAGTAATTAGAAACAAAATAATATAAAGTTTAATAAAATATATAAGTAGAAACAAAATAAAATAAAATAAACTTTAATAACATAAATAAAATTTATGAAACTAAAATTATCAAAGTATTTTCTGTTCAAAACATTATAAGCAATCTCTAGTATTATTGAAACTAAAATTACATATAAAATTGATGCAACTAAAATTATCAAAGTATTTTCTGTTCAAAATCATTAAAAGCAAAAGGAATTTTCATAAAGAACTTTTTTTGTTAGAAACTTTAATAGCAAAATAAAATAAAATAAGTTTTTTGTTGTAAGTAGAAACAAAACAAAATAAATAAAGCAAAAAAGAAAACAAAAAAACTGGGAAAAAATAAAAAATATGCCACCTACTGGGCCTCCACGGCCTGAATACGACTAGAAACCCATCCATGGGCAAGGATTCAGGCCCGCAGAAGGCCCAGTAGGCCCATCGGGCATACCAGTGACAATTAGGCCCGAAAGCCTGCAATGAAGAGGAGCTCGAGAGGGGTGCGGCAGTGGGGCTTATAAACCACTGCGCGCCCCTCTCAACTAGCGAGGTGGGACTAAACATTTGGGCACGGGAAGAACGAGACCTTTGGTCTCGGTTGGTGCCAGCAACCGGGACTAAAGGGGTGCATTGGAACCGGTTCGTGGCACCAACCGGTACGAATGCCCCCCTTTGGTACCGGTTGGTGCCACGAACCGGGACCAAAGGCAGCCGCTTCCCGCCTTTTGGCTGCCG
Source organism: Triticum urartu (assembly GCF_056163025.1). Taxonomy (NCBI): domain Eukaryota; kingdom Viridiplantae; phylum Streptophyta; class Magnoliopsida; order Poales; family Poaceae; genus Triticum; species Triticum urartu. The sequence continues at coordinate 91,448,569 of NC_141875.1, forward strand.
AAAACTGACCTTTGGTCCCGGCTGGTGGCACCAACCGGGACTAAAGGGGGCATTGGTCCCGGTTTGTGCCACGAATCGGGACCAATGCCTAGTCTATACAAGCAGGACTTGTAAATTTCTCGTTCAGTTGCTCATTCCCCCGCCGCGACGCCGCCAGGCTGCCCCCCTGTCTCGCCGTCGCCATCGTCGCCCCTGCCTTCGACGCGCCGCCTCGACGCCGTGCCGCCCCGGACCCATGCCGTCGCCGCCCCGCGCCACCCCTGCCCCGACGCCGCCGGCCCTGCCTCCTCGTCGCCGTCGCCACGCACCCTGTGAGCGCTGCCCGCCGATCCCCTCCTCCTCCCTGTAATGGCCGCCACCGCCGCTGTGCCCCCTATATAGAGATGTGGTAATTTAGTTGTATTAATTTGAATGTGTAGTTTAGATGTGTAGTTAATTTAGTTGTTGTAATTTAGTTGTATTAATTTAGATGTGTAGTTTAGATTTTGTTCATAGAATTTTTATGTTTTTTTTCTATTGTATTTTTGTTCATAGAATTTTCTTTGTCAATTTATGTATATGTTCATATTGTGTACGTATAGGAAAATTGTGTATGATCAAAGTCATTTATGTATATGAAATAGTTAGAACAAAAAGGAGAGATAAAAGGAAAATAAGAAGAGGAAGAATGAGAAGAAGAAGAAGAAGAAGAAGAAGAGAGGAAGAAGAGGAGAAATTAATAAGGAGTTCTACTTCTTCTTCTTCTCCTCTATTCCTTCTTCGTCTCCTCTTTTTTTCCTTTTTTTCTTCGATCTCCTTCTCTATTCCTTTCTTCTTCTCCTCTTTTTTTTCTTCTTCTTCCTCTTCTTATTTTTTTATCGGGTATGTCATTGTCGATATACCCCCCTACCCAATAACTTTTAGTAAGTACTACTTAGAAAGTGCTTAATTAATTAGTAGTTGAACTAGTTGATTTAATAAAACTACTTTATTTTACTATATATAGAAGTAGTTTATTTTTAGCAAGTACTACTTTATTTTATTTATAGTAAGTGCTTAGTAGTTGAACTACTTGATTTAATAAAACTAGTTTATTTTACTATAGTGGTAGTTTATTTTTAGCAAGACAATTAATAGAACTAGTTTATTTTTTAGTTAAAGCAATTATTCCCGCATCAACGTCGATGATGCCTATCCAGCATCCTTGTCGTCGACTTGGCGGAGGAGGCCGGCTTGATCGGAGGGGCCATGTCTGGGACTGGGCTCCGTCGGGATGGTTTTGGGATGTGCTACCTTCTGGGGGCCGTAGGTTGGTGAGGAGCCAGCCCGTCGTTGACCCGATCCTTGTTTGGTGGCGGTTGCGTGGGCCAGTGACGGTGCCGAGGCTTCCGGACACCGCGGAGGTGGTACGTCACCGTGTCAGCGAGGAGGACGAGCACGTCTGTCGCTACATGGTTGCGTTGGACGGCAGGTTCGACAATACCTGGCAGGTTCTTCATGGATCTCACTGGAGCGATCCCGTGATGGTTCCTTCTCTTCGGGTGTCCACCACCCGTGCCGATACCCGTCGGGCACTATGGTTCTAGCTGTACTAGCGATGTTATATGTATGATAGTATTCGAGGTGTATTAGTGATAATATTCGACGATGTACGGACGCAAGAGATGATGTAGTTTTGCTTATAATTGAATGCATCCTAATTTGAATACTACTTTATTTGGCGATTTGATTTTGCTTATTGAATGCTCAAATTGGAAAACTACTCCTACTTTGAATGCTAAAATTGGAGAGCACTATGCAAGGCGTATGCATATGCTTAGTTGATAGCTTATAGGGTTTTTGTTTTCGCAGAAATCTAGGAGCCCCCCTCCATCATCCCTGCCGTCGTCCCCGTCACCGACCCCCTCCGACCTTGAGGTGAGAAAAGCCAGATCCTTTTTTTAGAAAGATAATTAAACAATATTTCGGGTTGACTTTAAGTCTGTCAAGTCTCCACCATATATGAGAGGACGAAGAATCCCAACTGTTGTCGTGGGGGTTGTTTCTCCTTCTTCTCCGGGTGCTAGACCTTTGTTATGCACTAGGGGAAGAAGGAGTAACGACCATCACCGACGGTCGCAAATGTCAGAGAGGAATCAGTGAGGGAGAGTTCCACCATATATATATATATATATATATATATATATATATATATATATGAGAGGACGAAGAATCCCGACTATTGTCGTGGGGGTCGCTTCTCCTTCGTTCCCGTGTGCTAGACATTTTGGTGTAATGCACTCGGGGACAAAGTGAGGAGCGACCATCACCGAGAGTCGAATATATACACCACATGAGCTGAGAGTTTTCAAGAAAAGACTCGACAGACCGATAGTCAACCCATGATGAATAATAATGATATAATTTAGTTTTTGTAGTACATATATTTAATTGTACAAGTTTAATCTTTGAATTATGAACGTAGGAAATGTCGTCATCAGACGACGAAAGTCTCCCGGGGAGTGCATCTGGTGCCACGACGATCGAGGTCTGTGTGACATGCCTCACCTGGACGATGATCGGCGCTTCAACATTAAGCTCGAGGAGACCTTCGATGTTGAAACGGTACGCAACGATGACAAGTGTTTTTTCGTAATTAAGCATTACTACAAATATTTCAACGTGTAATTTTCATCTTTTACAATTCGAGTAGCTTATCCCATGCCATGCAAGGTGCTATGTCTTGGACAGGATGGGTTTTGAAGACGATGAAAGTTTCGAAACAAAGAAAATTCATCTAAGGACTCATCATGATGTGGATTTTGAAGTAAAGCTTTAAAATTCTGAGAGCGTAACTCATTTTGGTTACAAAAACTGGGAAGCACTTTGCAAGATGTATGGTTTTGATGAGGGTATGCTTGTCACCATGGATCTTGGTGATCCTGAAATCGAGCAAGACAATATGGACATTTGGGTCCTTGTTGATACGCCTCCAATTCTATCGCTATGTGAGTTTAGTTTCTCAAACATAGTTATTAGCTAATTTATATTGTTTATTTCAAAATAGTTGACAACTTATTTCCATTGACAGCTTATTTTCATTGTTCAAAGAATGTGCAGGAGATGGTAGACAAAACCCACTACACCGATGGCTCCAAATTAACTTACAAGGAGAAAAATCATCTGGTCGGATTTTGTACTGACATTGAGAATTACAATATCTGCAATCAAACTCCTCAACATTATGGTCAATACGTGCCACTAGTGCATGTGTTCAACTACGGTAACTACCATGGAGATACCCTGGTAAGATTTTTTACTATTAAGTCATTTGTGCATCTTTTTCATACTTCTAAAACTAGTACATCATTGCTAACTATGAAGTTATTACTATGTTTTTCAATAGATAATCCCAGAGAATTGTGTGCCTCATTTGATGTATCAGAAAGGTAGCCTTAATGTTTTGAACATACAGTCAGGTCATCCTACGAATCTCAACTCTCCATACCAGATTTCTAAAAGAAGTGGAGACATGCAAATCAAAGGATGGAAAAATGTATGGACAGTCGTAAGGAGGTTCTTGGAAGCAAAAGGAATCGAAGCGCAAGAATTGGAGACAGGATGATCTCCATTCTCCATAATGGAGAGTCAGCGTCTATTTTGTTTTATGCCATTTTACCTTAAAGAGAGTATTTAGGTCCTACCTAATACTGATGATCATGTGCTAAGAACAATTAAGTAGGGTTGGTTCGATGACTATGAGGATGATGATCGTATGACTTGTTATTAATAACGAGTAGAAGTTGTATGATGATGATTAGTAGGACTTGTTATTATGATGATGCATGATGCGAGCATGAAGAGTTATTATATATCTGTGGGTGAAATGAACATGGATTGGATTGAAGTGAAGGCAACATGCATGTGGTGCATGTCGAAAGTAGTACAATCCAAACTTGATCAAGTTAGGATTAGAATTACTTTCGACATGCACCACATGTTGCCTCACTTCAATCTAAGTCATGTTTAGGCATAGCAGTAGCAGTAGCATGGAGATAAGAGAGGACACATCTATCTATTAGCTACCTATACGAACCTAAATTAACCCCCAAAACCCCAAAACTACCTCCTTTCAAAAAAAAACAGCCGCTGAAATACCGACGCGTGGAAGCTTATTGGTCCCGGTTGGTGCCACCAACCAGGACTAAAGGCCCACCTGCCTGGGCTCGCCACAGCGGCCACGTGGAGGCCCATCTGTCCCGGTTCGTATAAGAACCGGGACTAAAGGCCTAGGGCATTAGTAACGACCCTTTAGTTCGGGTTCCCCAACCGGGACAGATGGTCCTTATGAACCGGGACAAATGGGCCTTTTTCTACTAGTGTGCTTATCTCCATATCGAGGTGTCTAATTAAGCATTTATTCTTTATAAATAAGCATCAGTACTTAGGCAAAAATCAGCATCCCCTCTAAGCGCCACTTACGGAACTCAAAATATTTTCAAAGATATTCATTTTCCTCAAGAGGCGGATAAGGTGGTTCATCAAATGTCCCCTAGATGTCTTGATCGGAAAGTTCGGACATTTTTGGACATACAACACGCGGGCATCAATTTTGTCCGGATCAACGAAATCCACAAACCGGAACCAAATGTAGGGAAGGTTTGTGGGCATTCGGACCTTCATCACATAGGCCTCAGAAAACATGGGCCCACATACAAAACCCTCACTACCGGAATAAGCTTATATGCCTACGGCCTTATCTATGCCTACGGCTGCCGTAGGCATAGATGGAGCTATGCCGACAGCCTAGGGAAAATCGTCGACATAGATAAGTCGTCGGCATAGCTCAATCTATGCCTACGGCAGCCGTAGGCATAGTAAGGCCGTCGGCATACATCGATCTATGCCTACAGCAGCCGTAGGCATAGTTAGGCCGTCGGCATAGAGGTGGCTCTGGTGGCCCGGGGACAGACGGCGGGCCGACGCTGTCAAATCTATGCCGACGGCTCTGACGGCGGCCGTCGGCATAGATATCATCTGTTTTTTTACTAGGAGCTGCCACGTGGTATAGCTATGCCGACGGCAAAGCTGTAGGCATAGTTTTCCATCTATGCCTACGGCAAGGCCGTAGGCATAGCCCCGCCACGTGGCGCCTCCTGGTAGCTCCTGGCCGAGAACTATGCCTACGGCTGTGTCGTAGGCATAGATATCATCTGTTTTTTATTTTAAATTATTTTTATTTTTGAAAGTTAAAATTTGATTAATTTAAATTTAACTTATCTAAAATTAAACATACACAAATTATACATCGATTTGGGGTAGAATTTTCCATAGATTATGAATATCCAGTTTGTTTTGTTTTTGAGTATGTTAGAAATGTGACCTCATGTACTTTTGCATATAGGTCCTTATACTTTGTTAAAATCATAAGTAATTGACATGTGGATCGATTTTGACAAATTTAATATGGTTTTTATCAAAATCTTGAAAGGATTATGTTGCTATACTATGTTTCAAATTTGAACAAAGCAAAATCATGTTTGCTTCAGATTTACAGAAAATACCCTTTTATTTTGACTTATTTGTTTATTTTTCATTCCTTGGCCAAAGAGACAAAATTTATATCTACATCCATCAGATTCTTTCTAGGATTATGATGGAAGGTGTAAACACTGAGCACGCGGCTCCAGAGTGTAACCCCCTTCATGGACGGTGCTGCTGCTAGCACTGGGAGGGTGGAAATGACCACGTCGAGTCAAACCGGAGGGAATCTTGTGGTGGTTTGGGCCCCAACCTTGGTCTGAAATGTTTCTATGGGCTGGCCTATCACAACCAGGTGGAAAAGTCCGTCGGGCAAAGGCCGTCCGGTGAAAGTCAAAGGCCTGGATCTTAGGGTCAACGGGTAAAGGTTAGGCCGGTCGGGGGCCTTCAGGGGTAGTAATGCCACTAAAACTTGCATTGTGTCTTAATATATGTATACAAGTGTGATGGAGGGTTGAAATAGCCAACAGAGCAACATGCAGCACACTTCCTTCACAAAACCGGACATGTTCTCTCTCGATAGCTAGATACTACGTCGGAGATGTTGCAATTTACAAGCCGCCTCCGGTCAGCCTCCTACAAAATTTGCTCAAACTTTTACCACAACCTCTGGTCCTTGGGAACCCATCACTCTTGAAGGTCTAGACCATTCATCGGTCTGGGACCACCATGGAGATCTCCACCAGCTATCGCAGTCGAATCAGCGGCCAGCTCCTCAAAGAGGGGCTGGAGAGTCCAAGTGTTGTGCCAGCCCAAAGACAACAACGGGTGGCGCGAGGTGAACTATGTAACTAACCGTCCCCTCCAGCCAGAGGTGGCCAAGCGGTTGCGCCATGAGCACGCAACAACGACTAATCACGGTTATGTAATGGCTGGCGGACCTTCCACCACTAGAAGGACGATGACAACTCAGGCGGTAGCGGCGGCATGTACGATGATGGAGTTGCCGACGGCCTCGGGAGCCATGCCTATTCAACCCCCCCCCCCCCCCCCCCAATACCTTGCGTAGTTTTTTACTCCCTTTGTTCCTAAATATAAGTCTTTTTATACATCTGTATGTAGTTCATATTAAAATCTTTAAGTCTTTTTATACATCCGTATGTAGTTCATATTGAAATCTCTAAAAAGACTTATATTTAAGAATGGAGAGAGTATAATTTTCAGTTTAAATTTTGTTGTTAGTGAAAACTTTGTTAAATATCAGCCCTTTTGATTGTACTAATATCAAAAATTAACATATATCATCCGTTAGCATGAATTTCGTCCCTTGTTTTTAAAAACCCATTTGAAATGAAACAGACATTTGGTGCCTAGGATTTGATTGGCCTCCGTCGTGTCCACCGACATTTGGTGAGGTCTATTTTGTGATCCGCATTGGAGTTGCTCTAAGTACCTTCCATTGTATATGAGGCTTTAAGTGTTTGGTGGAAAGCCACCAACTAAACTTGAATTTTCATGGAGTAATAAGAAAGGGTTACATCTAAAAGTTCTCCTGTCACTCACTGGTTACTGGTAGACAAAGATGGCATCTGAAAGGAACGTGTCATCCGCCGCAGTTCATGGCCTGCCGATTGCATTTTTGCATATACATTGCCCTACAGTTTACCAGACCTGGATTATCTTCTAGCCATGTGTGTTGTTTACTTGCTAGTAGCATGCATCTCGTTGCAACTTGCATATAGCTTGCTAGTAACATGCATCTCGCTTCTAGTAGCGTGATCTGCATCTTTGCCCGTAGCTTAATAGCGTTCAGCTCAGATCGTCAGAACCTCTCCTCAGAAGTAGTTGACTCGATCACTATTGGATGCTGATTCGAACCTAATTGACTCTCTTCCTCATGAACGGATAGTTTTTCTACACTGACCTCTCTTCTTACTGTCTTCCAAATGGAACAGTATTAAACTACACACTTGCTTATCGAAACAAATTCTTCAGCACAGGCTCCAGGCTGTGACACCGGAGGGAGTTAATTGCAGGGAACTACGACACTTCGGCACGTCGTAACGAATCAGTATCATTAGTCATTTTTTTGCCATGCAGTACCAACTCTAAGCCTAAGTGTTGCAAAACGGTCTGATAGTCACACGCGCACGACCGACCACTACACCACCCTCGGTGGCTTGTTCAAAGTACAATACTGTACTTATATTGTTATACATTTGAACAAATAAAATAAAACGAAAAAATGATGCTGCATCAGGATGCGATCCTGCCCGAAATTCTTACCGCGCGCGCACCCTAAGCAACAAGCCACGCACATGCTCGAGGCATATCTTTCCCTCAATAAAAAAAAGCTCGAGGCATATCTAGTTCGGACACATCCTGACCTTTCCCTTTATTTTGTAAGTTTTTTTTATTTCTTTTATCTTTTTACAGATCTTCGTTATTACTCGGGTTTTCATTTTTTTACGTTTCTTTTGTATATATTACAGGTTTAATATGCAATATTTTTTGCAAATATACACTGAACATTATTGTATAAATACACAATGTACATTTTTTAGGATCACAATTAACATTATTGTATAATATATGATGAACAATTTTATTAAATACATTGAACATTTTTTAAATATATGATGAACTTTCTAAAATATATAAATTCTATATTTCTGTTTTGGATTTCTTTTATCCTTTTTCAGATCTTCATTATTCTTCTGGTTTTCATTTTTTCCAATTTCTTTTTATATAGGTTTAGTGTGCAACATTTTTTGGTAAATACACACTGAGCATTGTTGTATAAATACACAATGAAATATATTGTTTAGTGTATGATGAACAATTTTGGTATATACATTGAGGATTTTCTAAATATAGGATGACCTTTTTATAAAATATATAAATTCAAATTATTTATGTGTTTTCTGTTTCAGATTTCTTTTATACTTTTTCAGATCTTCAGATTTTAATTTTTTTGCAAAAGGGCCCTGCCACGCGTTTAGTAATGTAATATTGTGAAGGTATTTTATCTAAAATGTACAACAATTTCGAGCCGGTGGCTGTAGACGCGTGCACCTATTTAATTAATTAGTATTTGCATTCGTCTAAAAAAACCTGGCTATGCAAATGGTTCTGCAGCCCGTTTAATGCATACATTATAAAACATGCATGCCCTGCCTAGATGTGAGTATCTCTGTGTTGTAGTGGATAGAGTGCGCTCTCGGTCCGGCTCGAGCTCAGGTTCGAATCATGGCGGCCGCATCATTTTTGGTTCCATTTTATTTGTTTAAAGACGAAAGAATATAAGTCTTTAGTATCCTTTTTTCACAACTGAATGAGACTAGTGTAGTGGCTGGGAGGTGCGTCCGTAACGCGGCCGGTCGCCGTTCGAAACCCGCCCGCGCGGCATTACTTTTTAGTTTTCCGCAAAGGGCATGTGCGTGATTAATAATAGTGCAAGGGGCTTTTCTGCAAAAAACATATGTCACCTGACAGGTGGGGCCACTCAGTCAGATACGTGGTTAGTATGTGCTTATACAGCTGTCAGACCGTTTTGCAACATTAGAGTTGGTAATGCATGCAAAAAAAAAACTAATGATACTAATTCGTTAGAGTTGGTAATGCATGCAAAAAAAAAACTAATGATACTAATTCGTTACGACGTGCCGTTCGAAACCCGCCCGCGCGGCATTACTTTTTAGTTTTCCGCAAAGGGCATGTGCGTGATTAATAATAGTGCAAGGGGCTTTTCTGCAAAAAACATATGTCACCTGACAGGTGGGGCCACTCAGTCAGATACGTGGTTAGTATGTGCTTATACAGCTGTCAGACCGTTTTGCAACATTAGAGTTGGTAATGCATGCAAAAAAAAAACTAATGATACTAATTCGTTAGAGTTGGTAATGCATGCAAAAAAAAAACTAATGATACTAATTCGTTACGACGTGCCGTTCGAAACCCGCCCGCGCGGCATTACTTTTTAGTTTTCCGCAAAGGGCATGTGCGTGATTAATAATAGTGCAAGGGGCTTTTCTGCAAAAAACATATGTCACCTGACAGGTGGGGCCACTCAGTCAGATACGTGGTTAGTATGTGCTTATACAGCTGTCAGACCGTTTTGCAACATTAGAGTTGGTAATGCATGCAAAAAAAAAACTAATGATACTAATTCGTTAGAGTTGGTAATGCATGCAAAAAAAAACTAATGATACTAATTCGTTACGACGTGCCGAAGTGTGGTACTGCCTTGCAATTAACTCCACCGAAGACCTCGATCTGCACTGCACGCTCCTCAGGCCCCCACTTAGAAAAATCGGAAGGCCAAGCACATAAAATCCCCATTTGTTACCAACTGGCAACTAATAACATGAGCCGCTTAAAAGAAGACCAGATCATAAACTAACCACATGGGTGAGCTGATTATAAAATTCCATTTGATTAAGCTCACTCGTCCATTACCGCTACGGTAGCACTGCTCGCGCGATGATCTAGACAAATGAAATGATCTACTCCACCATATATAAACTATGCTGTAGCGGGCATAGTTTAATGGTGATGATGGTCGCGCAGCCACTGGTTGGTTCATCCTTTTGTCTGACACTGTGGGTTATGGTTGGTTAATCCTTTTCATTTGTTTGACACTGTGCAGTGTGGTGAGTTCTGAATTGACTATCCGGAGAATCAATGAACGGGTACCATCTGATCCGCCCTGAGAAACGGATCAAAAGATAACATAAGCCAAACTAACTGTTGGCCTGTAGTGTAACTGAAAATAAGCAACCACATCGGCTCCTCAATACTTGTGACATCTTACCAAAAAAATCTCTTCTTCTGTGTTCTTGTTCAGTTGAGACGGTGCCAGTGTGCTGAAATCCGCATTCAATCACGTTCATCATTTTCTCGGTTCTCATTCCTGGTTCCCATAGAAAGAAGACTATTCGATTGTTCAACAGCATACTATTCAAGTGGGGCAAAAATAGGCCAAAGAGGCAAAGAATTCTTGTGTCAGTCAAGCAGCTGTGACTGACAGGCAGAAGATGGCAGCTTGCAATCTTCTTCAGTGACATGGCGCACGTTCTGTTTAACTAACTATCCTCTAGGCGTGGAGAAGTCGAGTGGTGCAGCTAAGCTGGTGTCAAATTAACAAACTGCTTAATTAGCTAATCAAAATTTTCTTTTGAAAAGGAGGATTACCTCCGGCTACTGCATCAGTCGATGCATGTGGCCTAATTAGCTAATCGATATTATGATGGGGCTTTCATCCAAAAAAGTAACGGCGATGGATGGTAATGGTGATGTTGATGGACAAGCTGCGTGTGTGCAAGTTTAACACCAAAACGGAACACACGTGAGAGAGTGTGTCGCCAAGTCGCCAACCAAAACGGAACAAAACTGTTATTGCGAGCATATATAACAGGCCACATTTTCCTCGAGTTCTCACATCGTTGCACTCTGTATGAAAAGGCATTTGAATCGAAAGCGTTAAAGAAGCAGCCGCGCGTATAGGATGCTACTACGACCAAACACTATATACACATGCAATCACTTTCCCACAGAACTAAATTAAGAGGGGTAAAGCTGCAGATTTGTGCTAGTAGATGTTTACGTGTGTGCGCTAGCCAAATGGATGATCACCATTACATTAATCAAAGGGAAAGTATATATATGGGTGATTGCATTTGCCACTTCGCCATTTACGCATATGCTTCATGTGTTGATGGAAATATATATATTGAGCATGCATAATGTCGCGCCTGTTGCGATCTTGTAAGTATCCATTGAACAAGTTGCTTGGACATATGTTTGTATGGGTCATCTTTTTTATGGAGAAGTCTCTCGTAGCTTGTTTACATCTGGCTGCGAGCTTACCACTCGGAAGCACACCAAACTAAGCCACTCCAGCAGTGCATGCATTTCAACCACAATAATGCTACTTTAGCTTTCTTTTCTCTTTTTGCGGGTGAAAATTGTATTGCTCAGGTCTCGAGTACCATCCGGACTAGAACCAACCCAAGCCATGGTTCTACCTTCAATTGTAGCAAACTTTGCTAAGCTATCGCTAAGAGCAACTCCAACGGGCCGATCCAAACGGACGGCGTTTTTGTCTGCTTTTTTTCCGTTTGGGTCGGCCGCCCGCCCACCGTCCGTCCTCTTTTAAATTTGGGTCGGCAGTGCGCCCAATGGGCCGACCCGCACGCACAACGCGGCGGCATGGCGCCTCCTGAGACCTCGTCGGGATATGAATTTTCTCGACGTGTCGAGCCAGCAGGCGCAGGATCTTGCACCTCTCCCGCGGCTTTTCACCGACAAGGATCGTCGTGTCCACCGGAGGCGGCAGCGTCGCCTCGCCATCGCCCAGATGGACGTGGAAGCCATGATGGTGTGGCGCGAACGCTTCCCGCAGGACATCGTCGATGAGCGTCAGTTCTACAAGCAAAGGAGGACGGAGAGGGCGCGAGGAGGACGGAGCGAGCCGCCTATCGGGAGGACAAGCGTGCGCGGAAGCAGGCCGCTCAATTGAAACTGAAGCTACGAGAAACGTCGGGTTTGGACTTCGAAGACGAGCAGCATGCTGATGCCTACATTCAGACGTCGGAGGAGGACATTACCAAGTCGGAGTCGAAAAGCGAAGAGTAGTTGATCTTTTCTTTTATCTATGTACGCTAGAACTATCTATGTATCATTTTTTATCGGAAAAAATGGCCGGCAGTGTCGGCGATGAAGCAGGCGGGCGAGGGTGTGCTGTTTGATGTGAAGAGGCCAATGTAGCACCGACCAGCGGGTCCGGGGAGGAAAGAGGGCGAGCACGCGTGCATCCGTCTTGTGTCCGCGCTGATGCAAATCCGGCTCAAAAATAGGCCGGGAATTGATCGGCAGGCGGACGAAAGCGGACACGCGTCCGTTTGGGTCGGCGCGTTGGGCCGACTTTTCTATCCGCGCCGATCCAAGCGGACGGCGACGGATGAAATGGATCGTTTCATTGGAGTTGCTCTAACTTTATTTAGTATGGTTAACATGCGTGCTACAAGAATCACGAAGAGACATAAGGTGCTTGATCTTCTTAACTATAAAAGAATAAATCGATCTGTCCAATTCCCTCTCATGGATCAATTTGGCTGCAATGATAGAATTTATGTCAACAATGATTGTAGGTCACTTCTTTGATAGAAAAAGATATACCTTTCATGCATGTACACAATTTGGCTTCCAACGCTTCCCGATAAGAAAAAAGTTCTCTGCAAGATGAGAAAATAATGCTCCCTTTATTGTCATGTAGCACCATATCAGCTCCTGCTTTGCCATCCTCAGCATAAGAGCCATCGAATGTTCAACTAGTTTAACCCAACCAGCACTAGGTGGGCACCACTTTGTTGGCGCTCCTTCCACTATTATCACATGTGGGCGGACAGCAGCTAAGTCGTACACTAAAAAGCTTTACCTTTACTAGGATCAGGAGATAACTCAACTGTTATGCCGATGAATGAATCGAGGTAACTTACCAAGAACCTTCTGGACACTTCCATAGGGGGTGATGGTTTGTGGTGAATGCCTCATTACGAATATGCTACTTTAGCTTGTGAGAGTCTTAGTGTCCCGCACGTATCCTTTTCCATGTTTAACTAATATTTGGGTGACCTTCATCTTCCATTCTATTTGATATTTGACATGACATGGTAGGCCGACATAATTCTCGTAAAAGAATATGATCTAGACAATGCTTGAAAATTAAAGATGTTATTTTATACTCCTTTCATCCTAAAATCTTGTCTTAGATTTGTCTAGATATGGATGTATCTAATACTAAAACGTGACTTGATACATTCGTATTTAGACAAATCTAAGACAAGAATTTTGGGACGGAGGGAGTATATTTGAATGATTATTCTGGTTGAAACTAACTTTAAGTTGTCAATGGCAGCATTTGGCCAGATAGTTGTTCCCAAGAGAGGCACCAAGGCGACCGACCGTGTGGAACCCTAAACGCCTCTCGTCGCCTACCCCTCTCATTGCTGCTAAGGCGCTGCATTAGTGGCACCAAGGAGGTCCAGATCGAGGGCGGCCTACTGCGAAGGCGCTGGTGGGTTGCTGTGTGACAACTTAGGAAATGGGTGCTCGAGCGATGGTCTTCGTCAGGCGGTGCGTGACGAAGGCATTGATGCAGTCGGCACTGGAGGGTTGTTGTGTGTCGGGGAAGAAGATTATGGTGGAAATTTTTCGGAGGTCAAAGTTACACCATTAGAAGAGTCATGAAAAACTTTGGCCCTTTATGGGGTTGACTTGCTATTTTTAGGACATTAAATGAATTTCTAGGTATTAAATTGAGGTAAATGACTTTTAATTTTAAATACGGTGAATGACATCGGAAAATGAAACTTGGCCACGGTGTCATGGTACGATAAATAAAGGGTGTTATAAAACTTTGAGATAGTTACAGAAAAGGTGTGATGCACTTCGCTTCGATACTAAAGAGTCCCCGGTGAAGTATCGAAGTTTCAAAGGGAAAGTGTTGAATTTGAACGGAAAATCAATTTTATTTTCATATTTTTCCCTTCAAATTTTTGTTTGTTGATCAAACACCATTTCTAGTTCCATGTTCAATTTTCGGGCACCATACACGTCGTACCCCTGACGAACCTGGACTACATCGCGACGTGCATCCTGGTGAAGCCGTGGGCGCACAAGACAGGGACGCGGCTCATCACCCAGTGTGTGATGCCTGACCGCGTCGCCGCCTTCCACCAGGGAATGCTCGACATGAACTGACCGGAGCTGACTGGAGCGGAAGAAGTGTAGTCCGGGTGCTATCTTTGGTGGTGGTTTGCTGTTGTTGTGAGTGTTAACCACTGTGGCAGGACTTTTTATTTATTTATTTTTCTTCTTCTTCTTCTTTTTTTAGAAGGTTGTGTGCATCCTCAATGTCTCATTTTGCTGGTGAGGAAGCCGGGTGTTATTAGTATCTTTGCGATAGTAATATATTATTTTGGTTGAAAAATGAGTCGATTAATTAAAAACGCCCTTTATTTCCATCAGCACTAGTGTTTTTGCCACCAACAACACCGGCCGATCTCTTGTCCAAATCGAGTGGATTTACTCGCCTAACTTGCACGCGGTCCACGCGGACCCGGTAGCTTTCGTGCATCTGTTCCTCTGTAACCAGAGGGAACACGCGCCTTCCCCTCGGAAATGTGTGACAAGTCGCCACTCAAAGTCAAGACGATCTGCAATGGAAATAAGCGGATGGACGTATATGATCCCTTCAAATGTCTCTCTCCCGCCTTTTCCTCGACAATCTTGGAGTTGTTAGGAGGACGAAGTAGTACTAGGGCACGCAATTAAGAACGTGAGCTGCTGGGCATGGTTGCAAGCAACTGGATAGAGCTAGGAAAAGCGACGCTCCACCATCTTTTGAACCCGACGGCTCGACGTAGGACCGACCTCGCCCCCGTTCTCCGAGCAGAGCAACTGCAGTAGCCATCCGACTCTCATCCTCGTCACTACCAAGAGCCACATCGCCGGACGTTAACTCCACCACCCCTATAAATACCACCCTCCCCTTCAATGGCAAGTCAAGCAACCCGCCCACACACCAAATCCAAGCAAGGAGCAGTAGCAGTCAGCTAACTGCCCGCCGATCACTTCTCTCTCCCGCCAGCTCCATTCAATTCTTGCGGCTTCGTTGCAATGGCGGCCGTGAACAAGTCCGTCGAGCGGCTGGCGCAGCGCCTGGTGGCCCCGGCCGAGCCCACGCCGGTCGGCCCGCTCCGCCTGTCCTGGCTTGATCGGTACCCCACCCAGATGGCGCTCATCGAGTCGCTGCACGTCTTCAAGCCGGCTCCTGACGGCGGCAACGACGCTGGCCCGGCAAGGACCATCGAGCGGGCTATGGCGCAGGCCCTGGTGCAGTACTACCCGCTCGCGGGACGCCTGGGGTTCACGGAGGAAGGTGGGCTGCTGCAGGTCGACTGCGGCGGCGACGGCAGCGGCGTCTGGTTCACGGAGGCCGCGGGCTCCTGCGCGCTCGAGGACGTGGAGTACCTGGAGCACCCCATGATGATCGCCAAGGACGAGTTGCTCCCGCCCACGCCCGCCGAAGAGGAGGACGAGCGCAGGCTCGTCTTGCTCGTCCAGGTCACCACCTTCGCGTGCGGCGGCTTCGTCGTCGGCTTCCGCTTCAGCCACGCCGTCTCCGACGGCCCCGGCGCCGCGCAGTTCATGGCTGCCGTTGGCGAGCTCGCCCGCAGCAGCACAGTAGAAAGCCTGGCGGTGGAGCCGCAGTGGGGCCGTGAGGCCATCCCGGACCCGGCCGGCGCCGTCGTCGGCAGCCTGCCGAGCCCCGCGGGCGCCAAGAGTCTCGAGTACCTCGCCATGGACATCTCGGCGGACTACATTGGACACTTCAAGTCCCAGTACAACACGGAGCACGCCGGCTCCTGGTGCTCGGCGTTTGAGGTGCTGGTAGCCAAGGCCTGGCAGAGCCGAACCCGCGCCGCGGGTTTCGAGCCGGACTCCACCGTCCACCTCTGCTTCGCCATGAACGCCCGGCCGCTCCTGCACGCCTCGCTTCCGCGCGCCGGCGCCGGGTTCTACGGCAACTGCTACTACATCATGCGCGTCTCGGCGCCCGCGGGCAAGGTGTCCGGCTCCTCCATCCCGGACGTGGTGAAGATCATCAAGGACGGGAAGAGGCGGATGCCGTCGGAGTTCGCGCGGTGGGCGACCGGGGAGGCCGGGACGGACGGCGGCGAGGACCCTTACCAGATCACGTCGGACTACCGGACGCTGCTTGTGTCGGACTGGACGCGGCTCGGGTTCGCCGAGGTGGACTACGGCTGGGGCCCGCCGGCACACGTCGTGCCCCTGACGAACCTGGACTACATTGCGACGTGCATCCTGGTGAAGCCGTGGGCGCACAAGCCAGGGGCACGGCTCATCACCCAGTGTGTGACGCCCGACCGTGTCGCCGCCTTCCATCAGGGAATGCTCGACATGAACTGACCGGAGCTGACGGGAGCGGAAGAAGTGGCATTACTCGTCATTATATATATATATATATATATATATATATATACTATATGCTTGCATTGGATTGGTTGATGGGATGGATTGATTCATGGTGTGTAGTCTCACTGAAAATGAGCTTTGATCCTGACTTTGAGGAGTTGATCAGGACTTGTACAACGCAAGGTGCTCAATAAAATGAACCAATTTTTCTTAAGTATCATGTGCTTATCTTCAAATCAAGGTGTCTAATTAAGCATTTATTCTCTACAAATAAGCATTGGTACTTAAGGCAAAAATCAGCATCCCCTCTAAACATGAGTATAAGGCGGTTCACCAAATGTCCCCTGGATGCCTGGATCGGACAGTTCGGTCATTTTTGCCATATATACAATGCCGAGACATCAGTTTGTCCGGATGAACGTAATCAACGAACCGGAACCAAATGTAGGAGAGGTTTGTAGGCGTTCAGACCCGCGCCCTGTATGCCTCCAAAAACGTGGCTCACATACAAAACACTTGCTCTGGTCTCCGCGCTAAATTCACGCTGGTCAAAGCAAACGTGGTCGATCCTAACGAGACGATATGATGTTTCCCTACGCGCATTGATACAGAGCCGACCTGCCTCCCTCGGACCCCAACTATTTAAGTCGGCTAGCTGCGGACGCAAACCCTACACCATCGCCTCTGTTCTCTTCTCCTGTCCTAAAATCCACTTCGAGGGGCAAGGCAGCGTCTCGAAGTGGTTCCCATGACCTCCACGGGCTTCGCACCGTGGGGGGGGGGGGGCTTCATCTCATGGCACTGTCGACCGCGTTGTCCAGGACCATCTACATCGATTGCTCCCTCATAGGTGAAGTCGAACCTATATCCTCGGACTACTAGGAGCAGGATCAACCGCCCATCCTCACGGAGGCTGCCGCGACGAACAAGCAATTTGTGTGGCAGACGATGGAGCTTATGTTGGAGTGGTCACACTACAACCTCGGTCCAACACCGACATCACTGCTACCCCCCTCCCCCCCCCCCCCCCCGTGTGGAAGAGGAGCCACCTTCCCCACCACGCCATCGTCTCTGCCACAACAAGGAGGTTGCGTTGTCGTTCTCGCCCCTTCGGCAATTCGGGAGCAAGTGGCGCCCGATTGCCTTCAAGGAGGAGCCGCCCTCCCCGCCCATTGCTAGTCCGGGAGCCAGTCTTGCCCCATCGCCGTGCAGAAGGAGGAATTTCCCTCCCTGGTGATCTCCAAGGTGCGCAGCCGCCTAGCCTACTACCTCGATGTGGCGTTGGCGACTCCTCCACAGTGACAATAGCCTCCCACGTGGCCTCTAAGGTGGCCCAACGTGCATCGCCGTGCATCATTCATGGCGTCAAAAGTCACGCCGCTCTGTGTCCCAACGAAGCCCTCACTCGCGGAGGTCCGGGCCATTGATTGGTCCAGGACCACCGTGGAGATCTCTGCCAGCTACCATCGTCGAATCAGCGACTAGCTCCTCAGAGTGGGGCTGGAGGAGTCCAAGTGCTTTGCCCATCCCAAAGGCAACAACGGGTGGCGCAAGGTGGACTCTACAACCAACCATCGCGCTGCTAGGCGGAGGTGGCCAAGCAGCTGCGCCATGAGCACGTAACAACGACTAATCAGGATTGTGTGATGGCTGGTTTGTTGGGGAAGGCGGTTGACGGTGTCCTGGACTAGGGGGTACTTACCATGTCATCTCCCGATCTGTTAGATTGGGCCGAGGACCCCCATGACCGTATACTCATGGGCCAGTTCGGACAGCTGCCGCATACAAGGAAGATTCCACAAGACTTGGCGATCGAGACAAGGACTTCTCCCCACCGGCATATTCAGCTAGGACTCTTGTTATCCTAGGCCTCTGGTGCATTATATAAACTGAGGCCAGACTAGTCGATAGATCATATACAACATACAATCATATCATAGGCTACCTTCTAGGGTTTAGCCTCTCTGATCTCGTGGTAGATCTACTCTTGTACAACCCATATCATCAATATTAATCAAGCAGGACGTAGGGTTTTACCTCCATCAAGAGGACCCGAACCTGGGTAAAACATGGTGTCCCCTGCCTCCTGTTACCATCCGCCTTAGACGCACAGTTCGGGACCCCCTACCCGAGATCCGCCGGTTTTGACACCGACATTGATACTTTTATTGAGAGTTCTATTGTGTGTTCGGCAAAAGGTTGATGGCTCGCGTGCAGATCAACTGTGACTTTGCCATCTTCATCACCAGCTCGACTGGTCACCTTGGTTTGACCAAGCACTGCGCCCTACCTTCGATCGTCATGTTCGGATGAGGGCCTTTATAAACATCAACTCCGATCTCTATCAAGATCATGGAGGAATCATCCAGGGAGCCCGGGGGCTCAACGTCAACATTGCCCTCGGGCGACCGTGCTATTTTTCTGAACAGCAAACTTGTGTCCGCCGCCACCGCCTCCTCAAGTGTCTTTTTAACGATCGCTTTGGTGGAATTGTGTGGAATTGAGTCTACCACAACCCTAAAAAATTTCGTCGAGTTCCGATGGAGGAATCTCTAGAAATCCATGATATACCGGAGCCCTGTCAAATCTGGACGGGAATCTGGATGAGTTTAGGGCGTGGTGTCCAGCTTCTAGCTCAGACGTCCTTTGGAAGATCCAACCATTGATCGGCTGCGGAATTCCTATATCTACCACCTCTCAAAATTTCAGCTCGATCCGACCGTCCAAACTCCGGGAACCTTCCGATTAGTGCATCACTTTTCGGATCTGTTTTCTACACGAAAACGAATCCGACCCGAGTTCGTCTTTTTTATGAACGAGATTTCGGACATCCCTTTTGAAGGAATTTTTGTATGGGGTATTGTGTTTTGTTCCCGAACACATCCCACTAACTTTAAGATCTTTTGAACATGATCTTCAACATCATGCTGGTGTCAAACCAGTCCGGCAATATTTCTCCACGGCTGCCGACCTGCGCTAGACACGTTGTCACATTGTTGAGCCGAGCTCAACTTCTTTGAATCATCATCTCGGCAAGCCAAACCAGAGTCCGGCATTGCGAAGGATAAATCATCACCAACATCGCCGCCCCACGGATTACACGGAGCGGGCATACCGGCATCGCCGCATGGCCGCTTCATCAAGCCGGCATCGATCACGTCATGACCTACATCGGTAGGGCCGCACTATTGCTTCTTCAAGCTAGTGTCCATCACGCCGACCTACTTCGACTCATCGGCTGACATCAAGGCTTCGACATCTCGGCTGGACCGAGGGCTTCGCCATCTCTTCATCAACCTACTCCGAACATTTCGGCGTCACTAGCCGACCAGCTCCGTCACGTTAGCTGGACCGAGGGCTTTGCCTCGGCGAGCCAACCTTTGCCAGCATTGCCATGCCGTCGTTTTATCGCCCATCAGGCAATGGGTGTGCGGATCGAGTCCCAATTTTGGGAATCACCTTCCTTCGGATTGCTACAACAAATAAACCAGATGCTATTAATCCCAGTATTTTTTGCTTGTTTGGGTTCATTTTTCCCAAGGAATTATTACTCTGGTTTGTCCATCATATGTACACAGGTCTATCAAATGGTGGCTGCATTAACGACAGTCACATGGTGGTTCGGTCAGTTTTCGTACATAGTCCGGCGAACGCCGCATCCGGAGCTTGGACCGACCTGTGAATTCAGACTTTGCCACGCCTTTACCGCATCACGCCGATGCCCTGCATCGACATTGACTTCGGCGCCAGGCCATATTTCTTTTATTACTCATGTTGCATAAATTATTTATTATGCAACGATTTTTTTAATTATCATTATTACTATTATCTCTGGTTTGCACTATTTTTTGTGCACAAGAAAATGATCCGGGGACTTCGGCGTCACTCTATCGGTCTGCATTGACCGTGCTATGTCACCACTTCGGCGTGTCGGGCTCTCCGCTCCGCCACCTTGGGACCGGCTTGCGGGATGGAACCTTGTCCCGCATCAAGCTCGGACCGCGTCATCAATACCGGACACATTAACCAGCTTATTCGGTTCGACCAAGCATTATACTTTTTTGGAAAAAAGTTGCTTGTAAAAAAATTTCCTTGTCTAAACTTTGTTTGTGACGCATAAATTCAAATACCCAATTCATTTGGGGGCTTCCTTCATGAAGTTTTTCCTCTTGCATATGATTATACTTGTACGACTTCGTTCCTTATTCGTGTATTACGCCACAATATGCACCATATTGACTTAAGCGATTTGCAAGCTGGGTTGCCTCGCTCCTGCGTTTACCCCTACGTTCCCGATTGTTCAGCTAGGGAGTAAAGGGAGCACCTCTGCGATTGTCACGATCGGGTCATCCGAGCCGGACCTTAGACTGGGTGAAGCCGAAAGTTAGCGCTCTTATAGTTTTTAATGATGGTCGGCACACAACGGAACTCATGAGTACAAAAAATCTATTGCACAAGTCTCATAATAACAATGAGCACCGAAGAAAGGTATCAGTGGGGGTACTATTTTCTTCGAAGATGCTTCTTACACTTCGCAGTAATATAGCATAAGTTCTCTGAGCGCGCTTTGTCTGTTAGAGCCTTATGGCCTGATTGCCTGGTTATTGGAAACACCGTCGATATTCTCGACAGATGGAGTACATAACACTTTTCGGTCCTTGACCGAAGAGGGAGAAGCCGACGGTCGGTTAAGACGTGTTTAAAGTTCGGTTGAACATAGATATGATATAAGTACTTCGGTACATGCAATCATTCTTTTACCCAAGTCACTTGGGGGCTCTTAAATTTATATGAGCCGTTCTTCTTCTTAGTCGTTGCAAAGTTTTTTTTTATTATTATTATCTATCACTCCTTCTTTCGACACGAGCGTGTGGTCACTAGCTGGGGAGCCTAATTTCTCTCTCAAAACCGTTAGAGTTTAGTTTGCTAAACTAGCCTAATGGGAAGTACTCCGCCCTCGGGATAGGAGGTTGAAGCCGTAGGCTGACCCGCTTGAAGTTTTGAGATAGGATGTATCATGTTAAAGCACGACAGAAGCACTTCTTTTGCTAAGGCCAATTTTCAGATTGGCACCGAACACTTGATCTTGTTCGGACGTCAAGTTTTTACTGACGTTTTTTGGTTTTCCAAGCTTATGGCACTTTTAAACTATTTGTGTGTTTTCCACACAAGTCTCGCAGTGCAACGCCGGACACCTTTAGAGATTCGGCAAAAACATTCTCGGATATTGCTATATATGCATCGGATTCGAATTGTGTCTTCGGTCAATAGTTGGGTTGCCCGTCTCCTGCGCTTGCCTCCTACGTTCCGCTTTGTTCGGCTAGGTGTGCAAAGGGAGAACCACTGCGATTGTGCTTCCAGCTCACATGGTTAAGCACCTCAGTGGAGAAAGCTGAAAACTAACTGTCACAATAAGCGTAAACTGGTCAGCGATCCGATGACGGTGTTAAATGACGGGCCATTCATAACAATGGCCGAAGTGTTTACGGCTTGACCTCGACTATCGCCGAACACTACCGGGGGCTATTAGCTGGCCTCCCAAACTAAATCCTCGATATTTTGCTCTTACATTGGAGCCGAGGTTTCATGATCATGCTTAGCATGACAACCCAAAGAAAGGAACCGATAGCGGGACTATTTTATTTGGAAGACATTTCTTCTGTTAAACAGTAATATAACATATCTCTCTACGTACCTTTGTTTATAAAACTGTATGGCCAGATTGCCTTGTTTGTCGTAAATCTTTTCCCTCATAAAGGCTTTATAAAGTAAGACAAATGCTGCTCGGCTACTGGCCGAGGAGGTGGAAGCCGATGGTCGGTCAACAAAGTTTTGTACAATGCGGATCCGAGCATTAAATGACGTAAAGTACTTGGATACATAGAGTCATTACACATAATTTGTGATTTTACTATGGATATCAATCCTTAATTCGGCCACCCGTGCCCGCATTAAGGCTCGGGGGCTATTGGGCTTCGGGCTTATTATTTACAAATATTAAAGGGGCACATCGATCCCCTAATCTGGTGTTGCCACCCGATCAGTGTCTCGGGGGCTACTGCTTTGCCTGTCCAATGCAGAAAATTTTATGTGCAATATAGTTTCCGAGGAGATTTTGATCCTCAGGTTGGTCGGCCGCACCCAACCTAAGTCTCGAGGACTGAGCACGCCGCTTTTAGTGTCCCAAAGTATTCTGCCGAGCTAGGACTTGATCCTCAGGCCGATTTTGCAAATCAACCTGAGTCTCAGCGGCTACTGGGATCTGCGGTCTTACGTCATCCTTCAGGTGCATCTTGGGTTTTAGATTGATACCCACCTTGAGGGCTACTGGCTATATATCTCGGTAGAGAATAAATTGCACCAATCAAAAATATTGACAAAAATCGGCCCATATTCGGGGTGGTACACCACCTCGGAAGCAGTCCGGCATAAAGCTCGGGCGCTAGTGGCTGGCTCCATAGAGGGCATTTCCGGCATTAAGCTCGCTAAACTCCTTCAAACTTCTTTGAACCAAGGTGATTTACGACACCTCGGATACAGTCCGGCGTTGGAGCTCGGATACAGTCTGGCGTTGGAGCTCGGATACAGTCCGGCGTTGGAGCTCGGATACATAGTCCGGCGTTGGAGCTCGGATACATTCCGGCGTTAGAGCTCGGAAGCGGTCTGGGGTTGGTGCTCGGCTGCAAAAGATACCTCAAATGCAGTCCGGCGTTGGAGCTCGGACGCAAAGGACGCTGCCGCCCAGGAACAATTTCAAACCCGAGGTGTGGCATAAAAATAACAAGGCATTGATAAAGGCCGCAAACTTATAGGGGCTCCTTGGATACCCGACGTGTAAACTCGTCGAATGCATTTCGGCGATCCTCAAGATCGAAGATGAGGAGATTTGTTGAACCAGTTTTCAAGATCGACAACCGAAGATGAAGAACAGTTCGGAAGAATCGAAGAGCGTCCCTAACTTGAAGACCAGTTCAGGGGGCTACTGACGGTGTCCTGGACTAGGGGGTACTCACCATGTCATCTCCCGATCTGTTATATTGGGCCGAGGACCCCCATGGCCGTATACTCATGGGCCAGTTCGGATAGCTGTCGCATATAAAGAAGATTCCACAAGACTTGGCGATCAAGACAAGGACTTCTCCCCACCGGCGTATTTGGCTAGGACTCTTGTTATCCTAGGCCTCTGGTGCATTATATAAACCGAGGCCAGGCTAGTCGATAGATCATATACAACATACAATCATACCATAGGCTAGCTTCTAGGGTTTAGCCTCTCTGATCTCGTGGTAGATCTATTCTTGTACTACCCATATCATCAATATTAATCAAGCAGGACGTAGGGTTTTACCTCCATCAAGAGGGCCCGAACCTGGGTAAAACATGGTGTCCCCTGCCTCCTGTTACCATCCGCCTTAGACGCACAGTTCGGGACCCCCTACCCGAGATCCGCCGATTTTTACACCGACAGCGGTATTTAAATTTTTTTCCTACGATCACGCAAGATCTATCTAGGAGATGCATAGCAACGAGAGGGGAGAGTGTGTCCGCGTACCCCTAGACTAAAAGCGGAAGCGTTTAGTAACGCGGTTGATGTAGTCGAACGTCTTCGCGATCCAACCGATCCAAGCACCGAACGTACGGCACCTCCGCGTTCAGCACACGTTCAGCTCGATGACGTCCATCGTTCTCTTGATCTAGTTGAGGACGAGGGAGAGTTCCGTCAGCACGACGGTGTGGCGACGATGATGATGAAGTTACCGGCGCAGGGTTCGCCTAAGCACTACAACGATATGACCGAGGTGTGTAACTGTGAAGGGGGGCACCGCACACGGTTAAGAGAAACTTGTGTGTTCTAGGAGGGGAGGGGGAGGTGATACGTCTCCAACGTATCTATAATTTTTGATTGCTCCATGCTATATTATCTACTGTTTTGGACATTATTGGGCTTTATTATCCACTTTTATATTATTTTTGGGACTAACCTATTAACCGGAGGCCCAGCCCAGAATTGTTGTTTTTTGCCTATTTTAGGGTTTTGAAGAAAAGGAATATCAAACGGAGTCCAAACGGAATGAAACCTTCGGGAACGTGATTTTCTCACCGAACATGATCCAGGAGACTTGGACCCTACATCAAGAAATAAAGGAGGAGGCCACGAGGTAGGGGGCGTGCTACCCCCCCAGGCGCACCCTCCACCCTTGTGGGCCCCCTATTACTCCACCGACGTACTCCTTCCTCCTATATATACCTACGTACCCCCAAACGATCAGATACGGAGCCAAAACCCTAATTCCACCGCCGCAACTTTCTGTATCCACGAGATCCCATCTTGGGGCCTGTTCCGGAGCTCCGCCGGAGGGGGTATCCTTCCCGGAGGGCTTCTACATCAACACCATAGCCCCTTCGATGAAGTGTGAGTAGTTGACCTCAGACCTACGGGTCCATAGTTATTAGCTAGCACTAAAAAAAAGACACATCCATGACATTTTGGGCTGAACGAATTTTTTTTTGTCATACATATGACACTTCTATGACGATAATTGTGACAAAACCCGGTATCATCATAGATGTGGTGGGCTCCTACTTCTATGACAAAAAATCATGACAGAAAATGGGATTTTCGTCTTGGGCAGGCCGGAGACGCAGCTGCATGACATTCTTTGGGCCGTCCATGATGGAAAAAACCATGGTAGAAGCGAGGGGGAGGAAAATTTCGGGGAGTTCCCGGTTACGGTGGGAGGTCGGGGGCCGAGCGATGCGCGTTTCTCTCATACACGTACGCGCGTGTGTGCGAGGCGTTGGCTCTAACTGAACCCGAGCGAGTTGGGCTCTAACTGAATCGGAGTGATTGCACTACAGGCTACGCGTTACTGAACCCGAGCGATCGATCGATGGCTGTTAACTGAACCCGAGCGATCGATCGATGGCTGTTAACTGAACCCGATTGAGCGATTCCTTCTCTACTGCTGCTAACTGAAGCCGATCGATGGGATGAACAGTGAGCGTTGCGGGGGGGTTTGGATGAAGAGTGAGCGGTGGCGTTGCCTCTGGATGAACAGGACCCCGTGGTGTGGTGGAGGGCTGGATGAACAGTAGACGGTGGAGGGGTGCCCGTGGAGGGGTGGATGAACAGGACCCCGTGGTGTGGAGGGCTGGATGAACAGTAGACGGTGGAGGGGTGGTTGAACAGGACCCCGTGGTGTGGAGGGCTGGATGAACAGTAGACGGTGGAGGGGTGCCCGTGGAGGGGTGGTTGAACAGGACCCCGTGGTGTGGAGGGCTGGATGAACAGTAGACGGTGGAGGGGTGGTTGAACAGGACCCCGTGGTGTGGAGGGCTGGATGAACAGTAGACGGTGGAGGGGTGGTTGAACAGTAGCCGGTGGAGTAGCGCGCGGTGGAGGCTGGATGAACAGGAGCCCGTGGAGGCTGGATGAACAGGAGCCCGTGGAGGCTGGAGGAGGTCGACGGTGGAGATGAACAGTATCCCGTGGAGTCCCATTTTGAGGTATGCCACACCCCTCCCGATGAACAGGACCCCCATTTCGACCGTAGCGCTCCAACACAAATCCGTTTCCTCCGTTTTGCGGTACGCCACACCCCTCCCGATCAATAGGACCCCCGTTTCGACCGTAGGAGGTCTGTTTCCTCCGTTTTGCGGTACGCTAGACCCCTCCCGATGAACAGGATCCCGTTTGGAACGTGGCCGGTCGAACACAATGCCGTTTCCTCCGTTCTACGGTACGCCAGGCCTCGTTTCCATCGCCTATTCCGTCCAAGCCCTACCGATGAACACGACGCATCCGTTGCCTCCCCATGAACACGACGCATTCCGTTGCCTCCCCATGAACACGACGACGATGCTGTTTCTCCGTTCCGACCCAGCCATGTACACGAGCCCTCGCTATAAGTATGCGCGAGTAGGCGTTCGAGACCCCGCCCGTATGTACACATACGTGGCCGTATTTTCTTTCTTGCACCCTGCCAGCTGTACGTACGTGTACATGCTACGTGCGCGCCTCTACTACGAGACGTGCGGGCCTCTACTACGACACGTGCGCACCTCTACATCGACCAGTAGGTATGTACACGTTCGCGACCAGAATGACAACGCTACGTACGCTTCGACTAGGTGGTTCCCGACTGTCAGGCACTTCCTTGCCTGCGAAGATGTAGCTGGTCTGTCCTAGGAGTCAGGGGGCGAATTGTTTTGTTTTTTTTGCCCGGACGCACTTCCTTGCATGCGAAGATGTAGCTGGTGGGTCCCAGCAGTCAGGGGGAAACGTTTTTTTCACGAAATATGGTGGCCCGTCCGGTGGGTCCCGCTATCAGGTGGAGGAATAATTATTTTGCACGTAATAAGGAGGCACGTCCTTGCTGCGGCCGTGAACCCAGCTGTCAGCCTCTCCACGTACAGTCCATGTCCGATGGAAGCCGTTCCTTGACCACGTTGACCACGCCGCGCCGAGAGCACCAGGGCGGTGGACGATGGCGAGGCCTAGGAAGGGGACGACGCGGAGCCGGGGAAGACACGGCAGTGGATGCCCACGCGTAGAGGAGTACGAGGGTTCACTGGTTCGCTGCAGTGTGAGGCTGTCGTCGCCGCAGAATAACAGGGGGTGTGGGCGAGTAGAGGGATGGCCTGGCCAGCGGTGGGAGTAGTAGGGGGCGGTGAGGCCTCCACCGCATCGCAACTGGCCACGGGAGGCAGGAGCACGAGGCACGACCGGCGCTGGTTTGGGCGGCTGGAGCAAGAAGACCAGAGGTTGAAGAAGCACTACGGCCGTTGGATGGACATCGTACGGTCACTGGAGCTAGAATCGTGCATATTGACTAAGTTGACAAAGCCCTCCATCCCCGTCAACTTAGTAGGCCCACAAGTCAGCCCGCCACTATACTAGGTCCCAGCTAACAGGGGAGTATTCATTTTTTTGTGCGTAATAAGAAGGCACTTCCTTGCGTGTGAAGATATAGCTGGTGGGTCCGAGCTGTCAGGGGCGGTCACGTTTTTTTCACGAAATACAGAGGCCCTTTCGGTGGGTCCCTGATGTCAGGTGGAGGAATCATTATTTTGCGCGTAATAAGGAGGCATTTCCTTGCGCGCGGCCGTGGACCCAGCTGTCGGCCTCTCCACGTAAAGTCCACTTCAGATGCAGTCGTTGACCACGTTGACCAGGGCGCGCCGAGAGCACCAGGACGGTGGACGACGGCGAGGCCTAGGAAGGAAACGACACGGAGGCAGGGAAGACTCGGCAGTTGTTTCCCATGCGGAGGGGAGTACGACTGTACGAGGGTTTATTGGTTCGTCTGCCATCGCCGGATAATAACAACAGGTGTGGGTGAGTAGAGGGATGGCTTGGCCAGCGATGGGAGTACGGTGGGGCGGTGAGGCCCGCGCGGCAGCAGAGCCGACTGCGGGGAGGAGGGAGCAGGCAGTCCCGCCGGCGCCTGTTTGAGCAGCTGGAGTAGGAAGAGCAGAGAATGAAGAAGCACGACGACCGTTGGATGGCCATCCAACAGTCACTGCTTGTGCGTCAACCTTTTTTTAGGAAAGCCTCAAATATGTGGAAAACAACATACATCCCATCTGCCATTATTTCTAATAATTTACAGCCCATTTGATAATTATTAAGTTTTTTTTGGAGCCCATATTCTTTTTGTTAGCATTACAGCCCATATTGTGGCCACGGTTAAAAAATTATACGAAATTTTGCATATTTCGGTGCGGTCCGAACTGTTTTTAATTCCGAAATTTCGACTCACATTCGAACTGATTTTAAAAATAAATGTATATCAATATAAAATCCAACAAATTCTCCACACATAAAAATTAATGTAATTTCAAATCTCGAAATGAAGAAAAGATATTTGAAAGTAATTGCCGGTTTGATGTGTTTTAAAAATGTACAGCCCATTTCTCATTACTGATGGGCCATTTTCTCGGCCAGCCGAATGAAAGCTCTCCTCGTCTTGAAAGATTTACAGCCCAACAGGCCTGACAAATCGACTTACTTGGCAAATCACAAAAAACTGGGCTGTGGCCGTGGACCCAGCTGTCAGCCTCTCCACGTACAGTACTCTTCCGATGGAATGTCCTTGACCATGTTGACCACGCCGCGCCGAGAGCACCAAGGCGGTGGACGACGGCGAGGCCTAGGAAGGGGACGACGCGGAGCCGGGGAAGACGCGGCAGTGGATGCCCACGCGGAGAGGAGTACGAGGGTTCACTGGTTTGATTGCGGTGTGAGGCTGCCGTCACCGCAGGGCCTGGCTAGCAGTGGGAGTAGTAGGGGGCGATGAGGCCTCATCGGCAGCACAGCCGGCCACTGGAGGCAGGAGCAGGCGGTCTCCCCTATGCTGGTTTGGGCGGCTGGTGCAAGAAGAGCAGCGATTGAAGAAGCAACATGACCGTTCGATTCAAATCCAACGGTTACTGCTGCTAGAATCGTTTGTTGACTAAGTTGACAAGCCCTGCGTACGCGTCAACTTAGTAGGCCCACAGGTCAGCCTCCCAACCGGTGCGCCCCAGATGTCAATGGGAGGAATCATTTTTTTGCGTAATAAGGAGGCAATTGATTGCGTGCGGCCAGGCCAGCGGAGGGAGTAGGGTGGGCCGGGGAAGCCTGCACGGCATCACAACGGGCTACAAGAGGAGGGAGCAGGCAGTCCCGCCGGTGCTAGTTTAGGCGGCTGGAGCAGGAAGATCAGAGATTGAAGAAGCACGTCGGCCGTTGGATGGACATCCAACACTAGCTGCTGCTAGAATCGTGTGTTCACTTACAAAGCCTTGCGTAAACAAGTCAGCCTTGAAATCTATGGCGTGTATAGCCCATTTGCTATTATTTTTATAATTTTTACTCATTTTCTAATTCATATGGAATTTATTGCAGCCCGTTTTCCATTTTTAGAATTGCTGGCCATTTTCTGGTCAGTACCAGGGTCAAAAAATTAACTAAATATGTGGGAAAATTTTGAAAATTCACAAATTTTTGCTGGGGAACGAAATATTCTTAATCCAAAAATTAATAGCCATACTAAAACAAATTTAAAAATAAATTAGTACTATGTCATGTTAAATCCCATGAAATACGTATAAGATATCAGTGAAGAACAAAAACAAAAAAAAAGAAACTTATATCCCATTTGCTATAAATTTTTTGGAATTTTCAACCCCTTTTGATATTACTTTTAACAGACATTGACCATACTCTTAAGCCAGGTAGGAATGCATCCCTCCTCATCTTGAAAGATTTGCAGCCCAGGCATGAGCATTTAGCTTTATTTATTTATTTATTTATTTACTTATTATATTTAGGTGACCATGAGCATGTACCTGGGCCGGATTCATGTGAGAGCCTCCCTTCCAGTTAATTATGAGATTATCTATTGGGCCTTCATCAGTGGGCTTCATGTTATCAACAAGTGGAAAATGTGTTCCAAGTTTCAAAAAAAATGTGTTCCGTACGATAAATAGTATGCGCTATGTACGGTACGGGGCACTAAAGGATCGAACAGTGCAACGACTTCCAAAACATTGTGTTTGTCGTTCTAACAACACATTTATTCAACCAACAGACGAAATATACTACTGATTGTACATTGAAAACAGAAGCAGCAACTGTTGGGTTTCGTAGTAATTTCAAAATTTTCCTACGCACACGCAAGATCATGGTGATGCATAGCAACGAGAGGGGAGAGTGTGATCTACGTACCCTTGTAGATCGACAACGGAAGCATTTGGTTGATGTAGTCGTACGTCTCCACGGCCCGACCGATCAAGCACCGAAACCACGGCACCTCCGAGTTCTAGCACACGTTCAGCTCGATGACGATCCCTGGGCTCCGATCCAGCAAAGCGTCGGGGAGGAGTTCCGTCAGCACGACGGCGTGGTGACGATCTTGATGTTCTCTTGTCGCAGGGCTTCGCCTAAGCACCGCTACAATATGACCGAGGTGGAATATGGTGGAAGGGGGCACCGCACACGGCTAAGGAACGATCATGAAGATCAACTTGTGTGTCTATGGGGTGCCCCCTGCCCCTGTATATAAAGGATGGAGGAGGAGGAGGCCGGCCAAGGCTTGGTGCGGCCAAGATGTGGAGTCCTACTAGGACTCCAAGTCCTAGTAGGAGTCCACCAAGAGGGGAGGAAGGGAGAAGGAAGTGGAGGAGAAGGAGAGGTGGCCGGCCCCCTTTTCCCTAGTCCAATTCGGACTAGAGGGGAGGGGGGCGCAGCAGCCCCTTGGCCCTTTCTCCTCTTCCCACTAAAGCCCATCAAGGTCCATTGCTTCTCCCGTAACTACCCGGTACTTCGAAAAATACCCGAATCACTCGGAACCTTTCCGATGTCCGAATATAGTCGTCCAATATATCGATCTTTACGTCTTGACCATTTAGAGACTCCTCGTCATGTCCCCGATCTCATCCGGGACTCCGAACTCCTTCGGTACATCAAAACTCATAAACTCATAATATAACTGTCACTGAAACCTTAAGTGTGCGGACCCTACGGGTTCGAGAACGATGTAGACATGACCGAGACTTGTCTCCGGTCAATAACCAATAGCGGGACCTGGATGCCCATATTGGATCCTAATATTATACGAAGATCTTTATCGGTCAGACCGCATAACAACATACGTTGTTCCCTTTGTCATCGGTATGGTACTTGCCCGAGATTCGATCGTCGGTATCCAATACCTAGTTCAATCTCGTTACCGGCAAGTCTCTTTACTCATTCTGTAATACATCATCCCGCAACTGACTCATTAGTTGCATTGCTTGCAAGGCTTAAATGATGTGCATTACCGAGAGGGCCCAGAGATACCTCTCCGACAATCGGAGTGACAAATCCTAATCTCGAAATACGCCAACCCAACATGTACCTTTGGAGACACCTGTAGAGCTCCTTTATAATCACCCAGTTACGTTGTGACGTTTGGTAGCACACAAAGTGTTCCTCCGGCAAACGGGAGTTGCATAATCTCATAGTCATAGGAACATGTATAAGTCATGAAGAAAGCAATAGCAACATACTAAACGATCGGGTGCTAAGCTAATGGAATGGGTCATGTCAATCAGATCATTCACTTAATGATGTGATCCCGTTAATCAAATAACAATTCTTTGTTCATGGTTAGGAAACATAACCATCTTTGATTAACGAGCTAGTTAAGTAAAGGCATACTAGTGACACTTTGTTTGTCTATGTATTCACACATGTATTATGTTTCCGATTAATACAATTCTAGCATGAATAATAAACATTTATCATGATATAAGGAAATAAATAATAACTTTATTATTGCCTCTAGGGCATATTTCTTCAGTCTCCCACTTGCACTAGAGTCAATAATCTAGATCACATCACCATGTGATTAACATTGATAGTTCACATCATCATGTGATTAACACCCATAGTTCACATCGCCATGTGACCAACACCCAAAGGGTTTACTAGATTCAGTAATCTAGTTCACATCGCTATGTGATTAACACCCAAAGAGTACTAAGGTGTGATCATGTTTTGCTTGTGAGAGAATCTTAGTCAATGGGTCTGCCACATTCAGATCCGCATGTATTTTGCAAATTTCTATGTCAACAATGCTCTGCATGGAGCTACTCTAGCTAATTGCTCCCACTTTCAATATGTATCTAGACCGAGACTTAGAGTCATCTAGATTAGTGTCAAAACTTGCATCGGCGTAACCCTTTACGACGAACCTTTTTTTCACTTCCATAATCGAGAAACATATCCTTATTCCACTAAGGATAATTTTGACCGCTGTCCAGTGATCTACTCCTAGATCACTATCGTACTCCCTTGCCAAACTCAGTGGTAGGGCATACAATAGATCTGGTATACAGCATGGCATACTTTATAGAACCTATGACCAAAGCATAGGGAATGACATTCATTCTCTTTCTATCTTTTGCCGGGGTCGGGCTTTGAGTCTTACTCAATTTCACACCTTGTAACATAGGCAAGAAACTCTTTCTTTGACTGTTCCATTTTGAACTACTTCAAAATCTTGTCAAGGTATGTATTTATTGAAAAAACTTATCAAGCGTCTTGATCTATCTCTATAGATCTTGATACTCAATATGTAAGCAGCTTTACCGAGGTCTTTCTTTGAAAAACTCCTTTATGCTTTGCAGAATAATTCTACATTATTTCCGATCAACAATATGTCATACACATATACTTATTAGAAATGATGTAGTGCTCCCACTCACTTTCTTGTAAATACAGGCTTCACCACAAGTCTGTATAAAACTATATGCTTTGATCAACTTATCAAAGCGTATATTCCAACTCCGAGATTCTTGCACCAGTCCATAGATGGATCACTGGAGCTTGCATATTTAGTTAACACCTTTAGGATCGACAAAACCTTCTTGTTGCATCGTATACAACTCTTCTTTAGTAAATCCATTAAGGAATGCAGTTTTGTTTATCCATTTGCCAGATTTCATAAAATGCGGCAATTGCTAACATGATTCGGATAGACTTAAGCATAGATACGAGTGAGAAAATCTCATTGTAGTCAACACCTTGAACTTGTCGAAAACCTTTTGCGACAATTCTAGCTTTGTAGATAGTAACACTACTATCAGCGTCCGTCTTCCTCTTGAAGATCCATTTATTTTCTATGGCTTGCCGATCATCGGGGAAATCCATCAAAGTCCATACTTTGTTCTCATACATGGATCATATCTCAGATTTCATGGCCTCAAACCATTTCGCGGAATCTGGGCTCATCATCACTTCCTCATAGTTCGCAAGTTCGTCATGGTCTAGTAACATGACTTCCAGAACAGGATTACCGCACCACTCTGGTGCGGATCTCACTCTGGTTTTCCTACGAGATTTGGTAGTAACTTGATCTGAAGTTACATGATCATCATCATTAGCTTCCTCACTAATTGGTGCAGTAGTCACAGGAACAGATTTCTGTGATGAACTACTTTCCAATAAGGGAGCAGGTACAGTTACCTCATCAAGTTCTACTTTCCTCCCACTCACTTCTTTCGAGAGAAACTCCTTCTCTAGAAAAACTCCAAATTTAGCAACAAAAGTCTTGCCTTCGGATTTGTGATAGAGGGTGTACCCAACAGTCTCCTTTGGGTATCCTATGAAGACATATTTCTCCGATTTGGGTTTGAGCTTATTAGGATGAAACCTTTTCATATAAGCATCACAACCCCAAACTTTAAGAAACGACAACTTTGGTTTCTTGCCAAACCACAGTTCAGATAGTGTCGTCTCAACGGACTTAGATGGTGCCCTATTTAACGTGAATGCAGCTGTCTCTAATGCATAACCCCAAAACGATAGTGGTAGATCGGTAAGAGACATCATAGATCGCACCATACCTAATAAAGTACGGTTATGACATTCGGACACACCATTGTGCTGTGGTGTTCCAGGTGGCATGAGTTTGTGAAACTATTCCACATTGTTTTAATTGAAGACCAAACTTCGTAACTCAAATATTTTACTTCTGCGATCATATCGTAGAAACTTTCATTTTTGTTACGATGATTCTCCACTTCACTCTGAAATTCTTTGAACTTTTCAAATGTTTCAGACCTTTGTTTCATCAAGTAGATATACCCATATCTGCTCAAATCAACTATGAAGTTCGGAAAATAACGATACTTGCCGTGAGCCTTAACACTCATCGGACCGCATACATCAGTATGTATTATTTCCAATAAGTCAGTTGCTCGCTCCGGAGAACGGAGTCTTAGTCATATTGCCCATGAGGCATGGTTCGCAATCATCAAGTGATTCATAATCAAGTGATTCCAAAATCCCATCAACATGGAGTTTCTTCATGCGCTTTACACCAATATGACCTAAACGGCAGTGCCACAAATAAGTTGCACTATCATTATTAACTTTGCATCTTTTGGTTTCAATATTATGATTATGTGTATCACTACAATCGAGATCCAACGAACTATTTTCATTGGGTGTGTAACCATATAAGGTTTTATTCATGTAAACAGAACAACAATTTATTCTCTTACTTAAATGAATAACCGTATTACAATAAACATGATCAAATCATATTCATGCTCAACGCAAACACCAAATAACAATTATTCAGGTTCAACACTAATCCCGAAAGTATAGGGGAGTGTGCGATGATGATCATATCAATCTTGGAACTACTTCCAACACGCATCATCACTTCACCCTTAACTAGTCTCTGATTATTCTGCAACTCCTGTTTCGAGTTACTACTCTTAGCAACTGATCCAGTATCAAATACTGAGGGGTTGCTATAAACACTAGTAAAGTACACATCAATAACATGTATATCAAATATACTTTTGTTCACTTTGCCATCCTTCTTATCCGCCAAATACTTGGGGCAGTTCCGCTTCCAGTGACCAGTCCCTTTGCAGTAGAAGCACTTAGTCTTAGGCTTAGGACCAGACTTGGGCTTCTTCACTTGAGCAGCAACTTGCTTGCCGTTCTTCTTGAAGTTCCCCTTCTTCCCTTTGCCCTTTTCTTGAAACTAGTGATCTTGTCAACCATCAACACTTGATGCTCTTTCTTGATTTCTACCTTCATCGATTTCATCATCATGAAAAGCTCGGGATTCGTTTTCGTCATCCCTTGCATACTATAGTTCATCACGAAGTTCTACTAACTTGGTGATGGTGACTAGAGAATTCTGTCAATCACTATCTTATCTGGAAGATTAACTCCCACTTGATTCAAGTGATTGTAGTACCCAGACAATCTGAGCACATGCTCACTAGTTGAGCGATTCTCCTCCATCTTTTGGCTATAGAACTTGTTGGAGACTTCATATCTCTCAACTCGGGTATTTGCTTGAAATATTAACTTCAACTCCTGGAACATCTCATATGGTCCATGACGTTCAAAACATCTTCGAAGTCCCGATTCTAAGCCGTTAAGCATGGTGCACTAAACTATCAAGTAGTCATCATATTGAGCTAGCCAAACGTTCATAACGTCTGCATCTGCTCCTGCAATAGGTCTGTCACCTAGCGGTGCATCAAGGACATAATTCTTTTGTGCAGCAATGAGGATAAACCTCAGATCACGGATCCAATCCGTATCATTGCTACTAACATCTTTCAACACAATTTTTCTCTAGGAACATATCAAAACAAACATATGAAAACAATAACGCGAGCTATTGATCTACAACATAATTTGCAAAAAACTACCAGGACTAAGTTCATGATAAATTTAAGTTCAATTAATCATATTACTTAAGAACTCCCACTTAGATAGACATCCCTCTAATCCTCTAAGTGATCACGTGATCTAAATCAACTAAACCATGTCCGATCATCACGTGAGATGGAGCAGTTTCATTGGTGAACATCACTATGTTGATCATATCTACTATATGATTCACGCTCGACCTTTCGGTCTCCGTGTTCCGAGGCCATATCTGTATATGCTTGGCTCATCAAGTATAACCTGAGTATTCCGCGTGTGCAACTGTTTTGCACCCGTTGTATTTGAACATAGAGCCTATCACACCCGATCATCATGTGGTGTCTCAGCACGAAGAACTTTCGCAATGGTGCATACTCTGGGAGAACACTTCTTGATAATTTAGTGAGAGATCATCTTATAATGCTACCGTCAATCAAAGCAAGATAAGATGCATAAAAGATAAACATCACATGCAATCAATATAAGTGATATGATATGGCCATCATCATCTTGTGCTTGTGATCTCCATCTTCGAAGCACCGTCATGATCACCATCGTCACCGGTGCGACACCTTGATCTCCATCGTAGCATCGTTGTCGTCTTGCCAATCTTATGCTTCCACGACTATCGCTACCGCTTAGTGATAAAGTAAAGCATTACAGCGCGATTGCATTGCATACAATAAAGCGACAACCATATGGCTCCTGCTAGTTGCCGATAACTCGGTTACAAAACATGATCATCTCATACAATAAAATTTAGCATCATGTCTTGACCATATCACATCACAACATGCCCTGCAAAAACAAGTTAGACGTCCTCTACTTTGTTGTTGCAAGTTTTACGTGGCTGCTACGGGCTTAAGCAAGAACCAATCTTACCTACGCATCAAAACCACAACGATAGTTTGTCAAGTTGGTGCTGTTTTAACCTTCGCAAGGACCGGGCGTAGCCACACTCGGTTCAACTAAAGTTGGAGAAACTGTCACCCGCTAGCCACCTTTGTGCAAAGCACGTCGGGAGAACCGGTCTCGCGTAAGCGTACGCGTAATGTCGGTCCGGGCCGCTTCGTCCAACAATACCGCCGAACCAAAGTATGACATGCTGGTAAGTAGTATGACTTATATCGCCCACAACTCACTTGTGTTCTACTCGTGCATATAACATCAACATATAAAACCTAGGCTCGGATGCCACTGTTGGGTTTCGTAGTAATTTCAAAATTTTCCTACGCACACGCAAGATCATGGTGATGCATAGCAACGAGAGGGGAGAGTGTGATCTACGTACCCTTGTAGATCGACAACGGAAGCATTTGGTTGATGTAGTCGTACGTCTCCATGGCCCGACCGATCAAGCACCGAAACTACGGCACCTCCGAGTTCTAGCACACGTTCAGCTCGATGACAATCCCCGGGCTCCGATCCAGCAAAGCGTCGGGGAGGAGTTCCATCAGCACGACGGCGTGGTCACGATCTTGATGTTCTCTTGTCGCAGGGCTTCGCCTAAGCACCGCTACAATATGACCGAGGTGGAATATGGTGGAAGGGGGCACCGCACACGGCTAAGGAACGATCACGAAGATCAACTTGTGTGTCTATGGGGTGCCCCCTGCCCCTGTATATAAAGGATGGAGGAGGAGTAGGCCGGCCAAGGCTTGGTCCGGCCAGGATGTGGAGTCCTACTAGGACTCCAAGTCCTAGTAGGAGTCCACCAAGAGGGGAGGAAGGGAGAAGGAAGTGGAGGATAAGGAGAGGTGGCCGGCCCCCTTTTCCCTAGTCCAATTCGGACTAGAGGGGAGGGGGGCGCAGCAGCCCCTTGGCCCTTTCTCCTCTTCCCACTAAAGCCCATCAAGGCCCATTGCTTCTC
The DNA here is from genome assembly GCF_056163025.1 of Triticum urartu. Taxonomy (NCBI): domain Eukaryota; kingdom Viridiplantae; phylum Streptophyta; class Magnoliopsida; order Poales; family Poaceae; genus Triticum; species Triticum urartu. Next base: position 91,486,086 of record NC_141875.1, read on the forward strand.
CCGTAACTACCCGGTACTCCAAAAAATACCCGAATCACTCGGAACCTTTCCGATGTCCGAATATAGTCGTCCAATATATCGATCTTTACGTCTCGACCATTTCGAGACTCCTCGTCATGTCTCCGATCTCATCCGGGACTCCGAACTCCTTCGGTACATCAAAACTCATAAACTCGTAATATAACTGTCATCGAAACCTTAAGCGTGCGGACCCTACGGGTTCGAGAACGATGTAGACATGACCGAGACATGTCTCCGGTCAATAACCAATAGCGGGACCTGGATGCCCATATTGGCTCCTACATATTCTACGAAGATCTTTATCGGTCAGACCGCATAACAACATACGTTGTTCCCGTTGTCATCGGTATGTTACTTGCCCGAGATTCGATCGTCGGTATCCAATACCTAGTTCAATCTCGTTACCGACAAGTCTCTTTACTCGTTCTATAATACATCATCCTGCAACTGACTCATTAGTTGCATTGCTTGCAAGGCTTAAATGATGTGCATTACCGAGAGGGCCCAGAGATACCTCTCCGACAATCGGAGTGACAAATCTTAATCTCGAAATACGCCAACCCAACATGTACCTTTGGAGACACCTGTAGAGCTCCTTTATAATCGCCCAGTTACGTTGTGACGTTTGGTAGCACACAAAGTGTTCCTCCGGCAAACGGGAGTTGCATAATCTCATAGTCATAGGAACATGTATAAGTCATGAAGAAAGCAATAGCAACATACTAAACGATCGGGTGCTAAGCTAATGGAATGGGTCATGTCAATCAGATCATTCACTTAATGATGTGATCCCATTAATCAAATAACAATTCTTTGTTCATGGTTAGGAAACATAACCATCTTTGATTAACGAGCTAGTCAAGTAAAGGCATACTAGTGACACTTTGTTTGTCTATGTATTCACACATGTATTATGTTTCCGGTTAATACAATTCTAGCATGAATAATAAACATTTATCATGATATAAGGAAATAAATAATAAATTTATTATTGCCTCTAGGGCATATTTTCGTCAGCAACAACCAGGGCTGGGGGTGCAACAGAAGCAGTAAGCAGGCCAGAAGAGTGAATACGCAGCTCTCTCTTCCAAACCAAACATCAACCATCATTATGAAAGAGCTACCAAAAAAGAACAAGTGTATGCATCAAACTAAATAAAGATCCTACTACACCAAGTGTACGCATCTAACTAACTGGCTCAGTTAGACGTTACTATTTTTTTCGACACGGAGGCAAAAGAATTGCCTCGTCAATTAATTAAGAAGAAGAGAATTGCCTGGTTAATCTACGGAAAACCGGGCTAAAACCGAAGACGTTACTATTTATTAAGGTGTAGTGGAGTCACAGATGGAGAGGAGTGGGAAACTTCACTGGTTCGGGTGCGCGGCAGCACAGCCGCGGTGGTTAGAAGGGAAAACATAAATTGGACACGGCATTACTTTTATAAGAGACCTGCGTTTTATACCCCACAGTAGGCATACTAACAAGTTCACACACAAATACAATAGAAACGGTAAACATTCATATCAAACTCAGGTTCACAGGAAACGTTCATATCCATAGCCAACACTCACAATCAACAACTCAAAAGATTCATATATACACAAGCTCAGCATATCTATACATCCAAATGATTGATAGATCACACGACAATATTCATACATAATTTACAGAAAGATTCAGATATACGCATGTTCAGTATGTTTATGCATCCAAATGATTGAGATCACAGCCAATATGATCCATGGACGAACTTTAATTACCTAGGGTACAGACTGGTAAATGGTGTTCAATCGGAGGTACTTCATGCTAAAATTAGTTCTTGTGCGAGTAAACTTTCGAGTACATAAGAGGCAGCACAGACAATCTGAACTTTGCCTGTAGGTTTATCCTCAAATAGTGGCCCTGTGCCCAGGGAGGTTTGAGCAACTTGGCCACTACTTTCATCCAACCAGTTTACTGGGTCATCTTGGTCCTGTATCTCGCCAAAATTCTACATTGAAGACGAGAAAGGAGGCGGTTGAGAAAATGAACCACCCAATTTTTTTATGCAGTTCAACTGAAATGGAGCATCCTTAGCGTGCAGACTGATTAATTGCCAGATGAATATACGCGTCAACCAACTTGTCTGGAATCTTTAGACTCCATGCCATATAGTTCGCTACCATATGTGCCGATAACCAAAAGGCACAAGTTGGGACCAAAGACTAGACTGTGTTTTTCTGGGCTATGCACCAAGCAATATTTTTGGCGTTCACTCTCCTATGGAGTTTGACAATTGGTTGACGCCGGTTGATACTCAAATGAATATAGGCACTTCTTGTCAACATCGATGCTTGTCTGAGTGAACTTTGGAGTACATAGCAGCAGCATAAGTACCTGTCCATCTGATCATTTTGTGCAGTTCTACTGAAATCACCTGATGTAATGATTTGCCTGCGAGTTCAGGCTCCAAATTACTCCTTTATGAAATCAGCAAACAATAGCACAATACCAAATTACCAATACATATGTCAGGCACAATAATCAGGATAAAGACCAGTACCAACCTGTGTGAGGTAGCATATCAATTACTATTTCCTTTGACTAGAAGCCGAGATAAGCCAAGCGACTGACAGTAAAGGAAGAAAGCATGCGGAGTTTAGCGAGTGATAGGAAAGGACGGAAGCTGTCGAGGCAATGAAGCACCCAAAGTTTTTGTGCAGTTCCACCAAAATTGAGCATCCCCGTTGGCACATATATTGAGAGAGTGAGATTACTGTAATAGTGGGACTAGTTTATGAAACATACACTAACAAATAGAAGCACCCTCATTATCTTAATGGGTAAAGTTAGCAACATAGTAGTCTTGCTTAAAGAGAGGTATTAGTTTATTTAATTAGTGCCAATTAGCTCAACTCAACACTCAAAGCATTACCATTTATCATAGGTTGCAAAACTTTAACGTGCAAAGATAAAGGAGTTTCTCATGACAGTAGCATGATACAAATAGAGATGACAGCAAACTAATATGGATGAAGGCCTTAGGCCTGTACCAACCTAAGAAAAAAAGCTTATTCATGTAGTCCCATAAGAGATGATAAAGCACTCACTGGAACACACAACAGTATATATTTTTGTGCACTTCAAATGTATGGTTGAACTCACTCTTGTTTACCAGTGCTGAGATTATATCGAAAGATTATCAAGAACTTCCAGCAGAGTTAAAGCACTGGCTGGGATACAGTTCATTGTATTGTCTTGTGTAGTTCCATTTAATGTATGATTGGCACAACATGATCCCTGTTTGCACAAGTAGGAACAAGGTGAAACCTTCATTAGCTTAGCGAGAAAGGATATGAAGACATTAGCATATTACTCAACCAGTAGCATCAAATTCATGATGGACAATACGCAAAACATTGCCTCATTGAACCAATGGCAATAAATTAACATGCAAAACAATAGCACTATTATGTCATGACACTAATAATATTCCCTCCCTGCTCCACCACATGATTCCATAGACAAACATACACACGTACATGATTCAGCATAGGGTCCTACTAAAGATTTGTTTAACTCCAACAAGAAAATTAGGCAGTAATAAATTAGTGGTACTTAAGTACTCCTAATTAATTAAGTGAGACAGCAGAAGTGGAAGGGCTCCCTGGAGGATCGTCTCACATGTAAGGTAGTCATTGCTAGAGCCCTTGAATGGCCTCGACTGAGACCTCTGGCTTCAGCAAGATCGCCTTGGCACTGTTTATTCTTCTTCTTCTTCTTCTTCTTCTTCTTCCTCTTCATGCTCTGTTTCTCTTTCTCCTCACCAGTTGGTGAAACCAAGTACATGATTGGCCTTCTAATTCAGAATTGGTTTTGTCAGTGAGGGAGTACAAGTGTACTAGTAAAAAACAACATTATTTTCTCATGGCAGTCGGAAAATAGAGATGAACACATGCATTAAATATCATTCTTACCTAAAGGAAGGTTATGGCGCCAATATGGATGATGAGGATTGGAACACAGATCTCCCTTTGTGCATTTCCACCAAAATGAACCAACTGTTCCATTCTGACATTCCAGTTAAACAGCACAAAAGTCACTTCTTTTAAGAAGAGTTTTGTACAGTGCACCAAAAGGTCACAACAGCAACCAGGTGAATTGGATATCCTTGTTTGCACAAAAAGGCACAGAGGAAACAGTCAGAGTCTCAAACAATTACAGGCAAAAACATTTGGCTAAACTTGTCATGGCTTATAACTGTGGGTGCACCAGCAATCCAGCACCATGTACATAAACAGGGGCATAAAGTGGTGATTCATAGTTTGTTGCCCCGAGAAACAAACATCCAAGAAACATATCTGGGTTGGTCCCATTTTTGTTCACTCTAGCGACCTACTCCTATGTGTGGATAGCAAATCTAGTCCTGGTCATACCACTGTGTACAGCGTTACCCCTATATTTCCCTTTTCGACCAAGAGAACGGTTGGATGACCAGTCTGTACTACTTTCACCCTTTCCTTCCTATTTGTACCAAGTCCGATGTACATACTAAATTCCCCCACCCCCAATTTATTTCTTGTTTGAACCAAGTACTCTCTCCGTCCGGAATTAATTGTCATCAAAATGGATGTGTCTAGAACTAAAATACATCTAGATACATCCATTTCAATGACAAGTATTTTCGGACGGAGGGAGTACAAGATTCGACTCCATGAAGTAGCTTTACCTCTAACAATAGAAGAAAAAAAAATGTGACATTGGACCATCCGATTGAGAGGGGCTGAGAGGTAGAAAATGATGCACATGCAGCGATGTAGCGAGCTGGGGAAGTAGAGCTAAGGCGGTTTCGAACGAAGATATACCTGAAGGTCGTCGGGATGTGGATAGGTGGGCGGCGGGAGGCCAGATCCGCCCACAGGCAACGACGAATGGATCGGAGGACCTCCCGCGCCGGCGCTCGGCCAGAGATAACGGTGCGGCCGACAGTGGGTCTCCTCCCTCACTGTCGATGACGGCCTAAATGCTGCCCCTCCTCCCCTTCACCGGCGGAGGGGGATACGTCCGGATCTGTAACCAGCGGTGAGGATAGAAAGCCAGTGTTTTTTGAAGGGAGATAGACAGTGTTACTACCCCTATCTTGTTTAAATCTGGAGAGGATGAGAGTGTGTGAATAGAGCAACCCTAGCAAGCAAGCGCGGAGGCTCCGGCCTATATATACATAGGGAGCAACCCTAGCAAGCAAGCAACCCCTATCTTCGTCAACTCGTACAAGACCGAGAAATTTCATTACTACAACGCCCTCTCCCTCGTGGACTGAGCTCCGGTGCCTTAACTGCACCTGCCTTTGGCTGCATGACAGGAGGGCCAACCACCTGTTGGTCCCACTTGTCATGGACGCAAAGGCAGGAGCAGTAAGTTGAAGATTTCTCTATCCCTCCCGCACGAGGAGGACGGACATGCAGCAGTGGATTCGATACTGTAGAAGTAGGAGTAATCATTATTGTTCGTCTTCTCAAAGAGGCGAAGAGCCAAGCGCAACCCGAACGTGGCAGTTGCGAACGCTTGCGTGGTGCGGTTCCTTGGAGTACTAGCTAGGCTCTTGCATGAGAAAAAATTGCTATTGTTTAACAATTAAACTCCATTATCCATTGGTTGATACTCATTCTGCATAGGTCCACATGCTTAGCACCATTTCCTCCTGGGGTCACCAATGTTTATTTGCTAATTAATAGCATTGCATGCAATGAACTAGCCATTGCAAGTCATTAAAAGCATGCACACCTCTCATCTCTTATTGGTTGATATGTCAAGAAACAAGAAACAAGGTAGAAGTTAATGCACCGCGCCTAAGTGTTTTGGGACTATTTGGATTTCGTAAGGCTGGTCATAGTGGGGAGTAACTTAGACTAGTGTCATGCATATGACACTAGACTAAATTACTACCTTCATAATGCAAAGTAACATAATAGTAGTATTTTAGATGGCTTCATTTATTAGCTTGTAGACTCATCTTATCTTGAAAAGTGCTATGTTATAGTAACATATTATGTTACCACCTCTCATTAATTACTTGCCACATAAGCAAAAAATTCTTGGAGTGCGCTATGTTACTAGCTAAGTTACTCCCACTATGGCTAGCCTAAGATGACTTACACACCTAGATGGGGTGAGTAGTATAGCCCTGTAAACCGGAAAGGAGTATTTGCCTTTCTAGAGATTTCAACAAGTGACTAGACTACACCGTGTGCAGTACTCCTTCCCTTCCGGTTTATAGGGCTCAAATCTCAAATCTCATGAACCAAGGCATTTTGTGATCGGAGGAATGTATATCGTACTTTACAAAACTACCCTAATTAAACTCATGCATTAATTACGTAGTTCTCTCGTTTTCCTCTTCGCCTTGGTCGCGGTGCACAATATTGAGCACTCCTATATGACTAGCCGCTCTATCTACATGCGGGACATTTCAAAGCATCCGGGCCCGCGTGCCATCCACGAAATCACAGTGAGGTGCTACAGTTGAGACTCACCTGTAACCCCGGTGTGGCCGTCATGACCCGTCATATCACAAAACCCACACCTTTATCAGCAGTGGTAAGGTGGCCTCCAAGTTGGACTGGACGAAGCAACCATCATTTCGCTGGAACGCTCGTTCAAGCCCTTTCTTCCCTTTCTTCAAGAAAACCTCACTCCATGCTACTCACTTCTGCCATTTTTCTTCTGTACCGATGAAGGAAAGGTGGGCGAATCAGTTATGCTGCTATATTTTCATTCCAAGAATCTTCTTTTTGCGAAGCACCAACCGATTCTCACATCCTATTATTTTCCCGTTTTCATTGCGATTGTGGTTTTCTTTCGATTGCTTTTTGTTTGTCAGTTCATTGATGGATCCTAGAGCACTAGGCAAAGATTTGCCGGCGGACAACCCACTGGAGACAGCGATCTCCAGGAAGCGAGCACCGACCAACGAGTTGACCATGTTGGCGGGCCAACCCATGGAGACGAAGAACTCCAAGAAACAAGCATTGGCCAAAGAGTTGAGGACGTTGGCGGATGAACTCCTCAAAGGAAGTTGGAAGAACGGCAAGGGCCCCACCATGCCTACCCCAGGAACTCTGATTGCCACCTATGTGAGGCTCAAGACCGAGTTTGAGGAGATAGTCGCCGTTGAGAAGCAGTATTCCCCTGGCAAGGTGGTGGCCCCCATCGAGGACGAGGAGATGGCCCCCGGAGGGATGAGATCCCCCGGTGAGCTGCACAAGGTAAAAAATAATGGCTTATTACCATAGTTGTGGTTTTTGATTATTTGCAATGTGCTTGCTAATATGTTAGGGTTGTGCAGGTGCCGGTGGACGTCCTTGATGATTCCGATGTCGTGGCCCGTCCTGTTGGCATCGCCCCGGAGATCGATTCCGATGCCGCTGTCCATCCAGTGGACATCGCCCCAGAGATCGTTTCCGATGTCGCGGTCAGTCCTGCGGACATAGCCCCAGAAATCGATTCCCATGCCGCTGTTCGTGGTGTAGTCATTGCCCGAGAGATCGATGGCAAGAAATAGTTGGTCGGTCTAATCCTTCAGGGTAGTTTGCATTGCCCTGTGTTTAATTACCAGAATGATACGTGTTATCAAACCATCTTAGGGATAGTGCACTGTCTTGTGTGGGCGGATCTTGCTACTTTTGTTTGATAGTGAATCATGCGATGAATCATGTGAACCCTCTCGGAGTTATGGAAACAGATGTATCCTCACCAGCTTTTGATGTAATATATGGCATGATTAGATGTAAGTTTGAACTGTTTATCATATCAGTAGGGCTTGTTTGATGATTCTTGGTGTTAGTAGGCTAGCTACTGTGCGAGCTATAGTACTTGCAAAACACTCACTGAAGAAAAACGTTGCGGCTGATGAGCTCGTGGTACGCTTATACTTATCCCTCGTCGATCGACCAATAGCCCTAGCTCCTGAAATTGTAGGCTTAGCGATCGATGACCTAGGCGGGCTAGTTTGGCCTAGCGGGTTTCAGTGATATGACGTGCAACACAAAATCATAGTGCTGCAGTGACATACTCCCTCCGTTCCAAAATAGATGACCTAGGCGGGCTAGTTTGCCCTAGTGGGTTTCAGTGATATGACGTGGTACAGTGTCGTCCAGTCTTCGCGTGTGGAAGCAGTATTGCGGGTACAGTAAGTTTTCTTGAAGAAGCGGAATTCAACGAAGTCATGATGGTTCCTTCATCCGAACAACTTACAGTGGGAAAGGTTGGGCCTGCGATACGACCGGGGTAGACCAGGATAATTTTGTGCATGGCAGGTGGACCAGGATGGTCGACGTCCCACATGTTGGTGAATGAAAGTATTCTTTCCGATATAGAGGACGAGCAACAAGTATTCATTGTTTATTTTTGATGAAAGCTATTGTGTCCACTGTTACGACGGAGGAGTGTGAAACACGGCAGCCCAGTGAACTTGGCATGTGCACCACTCCCCCCTTCCTCATGTAATGCCCAGGTTACAACTTTTTCTCACTTTCTCTCTATCTATTTCCTCTCAAATGTTTTTTACCTTTCTTTTTTAAGACACAATTGTTTTTATGCCTTTTTTTAGAATTATTTTTTATACCTAGGAGCACATGTAGAGACGGGCTCTTGCAGAGCCCACTCCTTGACTTTGTCAATGCCTCTCTCTCCTCCACATAAGGAGTACTACTTGCTATGCAAGCATGCGGCGGGCAGCTGGCGTCTCGAGGGGCCAGGGCGGTGAGAGCGGGCTCCGGAAGCGGTCCGGACTCTAGCATAATTTTGGTTTTTACAGTATTTCTTTCTCCATTGACAGGTAGGCCCGCATAGATAGATAAAGAACACGAGCTGATGAGGCGCATGCGGACTGTTTGACTGGTCAACCAGACAAATACGGAGCTATACGCTGAGCCAGTGACCATATAATCACCATATCTCGTATACAATGATCAAAGTGAGCTATCAAGACAAGTTCGATGACCGCCAATGCATTTTACTCGGTAGTAAATGACCATGATTGAAGGGGAATCCAAATTTTCTTTGTCTTCTGTCCTTGAGCTCTTGACAAACCAATGCACTATACGGTTGTCCGGCCACTCCACCCCAGAGCTCTCACCAAGCATCGTTCATGCCACCGCGCCGCACACTAATCGGTAAGGCAGTGATGGCATCCCGCCGTGCCGAGTTCCTCGCCGCCCACGACCACACACAAAATGGTAGGGAAGCGATGGCATCCCGTCGTGCCGAGTTCATCGCCGGTCGCGACCTCACAACTATGTGGGAGGAATTTGAAGATGCCAAGGCCGAATGGGCGGTAGAGCAAGAGGTGGCCAAAGCCGCACAGAGGGAGCGGAAAAGTCAGAAAGCACTCAAGAAAAGAGAGGCCCGCCGCCGCAAGAAAGAAAAGGACGCACGCGCTGCCGCGGAGAGGTCGGCGGAGATCCAAGTACGGTGGGGTGTCGCCGACAAAGCCGGGAAGGAGAACGACGGCGTCTGGCCAGCATGTGAGAAGTAGTAGTACTAGTAGTTAGTGTGTGTGTGTGTGTGTGTGTCTGAGTACGAGCATGTACCAGTACTACTAGTTACTACTGTAGTTTTTAGAGCAAATTACCAGTACATTAGCCTATACTAAATGGAAAAATTCCTATCCTAAGCATCAAATGACATCTCTTTCTCTATAGGAATTGAGATGCATGTCATCTCACTTCCTATGATTTTTCATATTCCTATCCTATGAACGAAAGGAGGCCTCTGTTGGAGTAACTACTATAGCTAGCAGTACTGCTGGTACAGTAGTTTTCTTCAAGAAGCGGAATTCAACGAAGTCATGATGGTTCCTTCGTCCAAGCAACTTCAAAGTGGGAAGTGGGCCTGTGATTTGACGGCTCATTAGTCATTGTTACTGCAGCGCGACGACCTGGGTGACTCCCTTGGAGTGCTGCGTGCATGGAAAGTGGACCAGGATGGTCGAGGTCCCACATGTTGGCGAACAGAAGTATTCTTTCCGATATCGAGGAGCAAGGAAACCGCGTGGTATAGTATCGCTGCTGATTGGTTCGCAAAAAAATTAGTATCACTGCCGATTTATAATTATTTTTTATTTCTGATGAATGCTAGCGTTTCAACTCTTACGACGAAGGGTGCCAAACACGGCACGTGCTGGATGTCCCACACGTCTGCGAAAGGAGTGGGACATGAACAGCGTGGTAGAGCCCAGCGTAAAAAAATAGCATGGTAGAGCATCTCCACTTCTTCCACTTCTAGGTCGGAGACCACACGTAGTAGTACTTAGTGGTATGAACGATACAAAGTGCGACCTGGAGACAAAGACACGTCTAGTTGGAAGGTCTCGGGGCATACACGTAAACAAATATAAAAGTTAATATGTGCCTCCAACTAATATAGTAGTAGTAGTGTACTTAGGCACGTACTCCATAACATCACCGTGCATTGCACGTACAAAATTTAGTGGTAGTACGTAGTAAGAGACAAATGCCGCCCAAGAGTTCCCTTCTCGACCTACTTTTGGGTGTTTGGTAGAGTGTATGGACGGTGCATGAGTCCACACTAGTTTAGCACAAATACACTACAAGCATGCATGAAGAGAGCATGCATGAAGAGGGGGTTGAGTTGAGCATGCATGAAGAGGGAACAACTATGCTGAGACGAGAACGCAACCAAACACACCCTATATGCCACGCATGTTCATACCATTTGTGCCTTTCTACTTCACTTACTGCGCTACATTACTCAGGTTCGTACGTCCACTCCTGGGTACATGTTCGTCTCGTAGTTCCAGTCCCACGTGTTCTTCATATAGATGGAACGGTCCTTGCATAACACGTGCACCTTGATGCTAGATGTCTCGCGTGTTGGCAAAAGGATGAACAAAGCTCACGTAAAAAAATAGAGTGGAAGAACATAGATTCCGAACGACCGAGAAGGAGCAAGGAACCTCGTGGTGGAGCGTCTGCACTCATAATATTTAATATTATTCAGCGATATAAAATTAACCAATCATCTCCACAGTGGACCGGAAGAGTACGAAACACGGCAGCCCAGTGTAGTATCATACTAGTACATGGCTAACCCACGCTATCACCATATTTCTTTGCTTCTATGCGACACCTATCTCTAGTAATCCAGCAGCCTGTATCGCTTCTCCCTCCTCGTCTCTATCAAAGTGCGGCGGGCTGGCGTTTCTGCCATCTATTGAGGTCGGTTAACTATCACATGTTAGCGACATGCCAAGAGCATTCTAAAAAAATTCCTTTCATGTTCCGTTTTCAAAAAGAAAAAAAATCCTTTCACGTATGAATTTTCCTGTTTGCTTTGAGCAACTTGCATGTCCTATACTGCTCCTGTTTGATACTCTAACTTAGCTAGAGGTTAGACTAACTCTTGACTAACCCTGAACTAACTGTAGCCAAAGAGGTGTTTGGGTGACAGGGTTAGATTGACAATAAACGCACTTCATGGGGAGAGAAAAGTGATTCTTCAGTGGTCCCAATGAGAACTATCTCCAGTTAGCACCTCTTGGGTGGGATAGTTTTTTTTGGTGGGTTCGGTGCAACTTGCTCCAATTTAAACCCTCATGCTTGGATAGTTTAGGGCTATTTGAGCCCCAACTAGCTCAAACTAACTCTAACCCATGGATCCAGACAGGGCCTATGGCCAGTCTTGACGCGGAGCAGTCGCGTGCACTGGGAAGCGGGGCTCTCTCGGCCGTCACGCCACTTCAAAGCCTGCGCCAGTGAGAGGTCGCCTCCGCTCTGGCCGGGCATTAATGCGGCACTGACGCTCCAGGGGGACGCTGACTGTTTCACGCGGGAAGCGTGCGCTGGCAAGGGAGTATAGGTTTTGAACCGTTTTAGGTGTAGTACTGGTAGTTTGCAAAACTACTCAATTATCGCACTCAGTTTCCTAAGAAATTGTGGTAAAAAACGTTACTCCACAGCCCGCTTCCCTTCTCCTTCCTCTTCCACCGCCCGCGCACGTCCGCGGGAAGCGACCGCTCAACCCTTATATAGGAGTGCTAGCACAAAAAGATGCATGCATGACCACTAAAATTTCCATATTAAAGCGCCGCTTCGGCGGGAGTATGGCGTATGTTGTTACCTTCGGCCGGCCCATGGCAATCGGGCGACGGCGACCAGAGAAGAGGCAGCGGGAGGGGAATGAATGCAGCTACTGTTTGGGTTCGCCTTCCGGCTTAAATAAATGCGCAGCATCACATGTACCCGCGGGTGCACAAATTGTAACATACGTGTCTGCTTAAGTGGGTGTCACGTAACTGGTGTGTGTGAGAGAGAGATTCTGAGAGACAGAGTGCGTGTGTGCGACTCTACTCTTCGGACATGTACTCAACCTTTTGCATTGGGATATAAGTATAATGGTATTTACTTTAGCTAGTGATTTACGTGGACATGTTAACGTGGTTGTGTCAAAAAAATGTCACTTCCTGCTCGTGATTTGCGTTATATAATTACAAGCAATATTCTCGTGCATTGCATGGAACATCAATATGCATTTTTTACAGAACACCTGTTGTGATTGACCCATGCAGGAGTAATCCCATGTGTAAAAACTAGTGATATCTCAAGAATTTTATCGGAAAACTGGTATCTCGAGAATGTCATCGAAAAATGAAAGATGAGAGATAAGGCGAGGAGGAGTGGAGCGTGGTGGTGACTGGTGGTCGGAATGGGCGGAGGCATGGGGATGGATGGCGCCGGTAGGCGGCAGCGGCCACCATGCATGCTAGATTGTTCCAGAGACTTATTCCTTTTTTAATTGCTGAGCAATGAGGTTGCGAGAGATAATGATGTGGAGAGAGGTGCCGGTATCTTTTGTAAAATTATCATAGTTTGCTTTCTATACTCAGATATAGATCATACGGTCTGTATTACAAGATGGCAGGCACACCATCACCACCAACTCGTTTTTTTATAAGGGTACAGATGATAAGTTTGCTGACTACTAAAGTAAAGTGGAATTTGTCCATGTTATGCAAGTAAATAAAGGTGATTGTTTATCATACGGGTAAGGTTGGATGAAGGGTGGTAGGAACAAATGCTCCGCCTAGAGCATGTGTGTGTGAGATGGAGTCTTAGTGTGTGTGTGTGAGAGAGAGAGAGAGAGGAGAGAGATGGAGTCTTAGTTTGTGTGTGTGTGAGAGAGAGGGAGAGAGATGGAGTCTTAGTGTGTGTGTGTGGGGGGGCGTGCGTGCTTGCGTGTGTGTGTGTTTCTGTGTGTGTGAGAGAGAGAGAGAGAGAGATGGAGTCTTAGTGTGTGTGTGTGTTGGGGGGTGCGTGTGTGTGTGTGTCGCGGGGTCCTCTATGGAGGATGTAATTTAAATGTGCATGGCTTTCATCATAGAGAGGTGATGTGTATGGCAGAGGCCACCAACGATGGGGTGCGAGAGAGAAAATGCCCGTAGAGAGGGAAGAGAAGGTGTGTGCGCGTGAGAGGAGTCGACTTCGAGAGAACGTGTTTGTTCGAGAGACACCGAGGAAGACTACTATATATTGATGGTGCATGTAGGCGGGAATTAAACTAAGGGATGGTCTTATTGGTTTCGGGGATATAGGGGAAGAGTGAGAGGGGGGGGGTAGCTAGAAGGAGATTGTTAAGTGTGAGTGTGTGTTTTACCCATCCAGGCAGAAGTTATGTGCACAAAAGAGGAGAACGATTCGATGTGGCGTTAGGATTGAGGGTAATTAACTACATATGGAGACATAGAGACCTTGAACGTGCATGTGTGAGAGGTATACATGTATACGTGGGATGTGTGTGTGTGCGCGCGCGCATGATCGAGATAAAAGAAAGAAGACATAAGTCATAAGATCAACGACATGGGAGAGACGGATCGGTATGACAATATGCATGCATGTGAGAATGCATGGAAGAAGTCCCAACAATTGAGCATGTGTTTTTGTATTTAAGTGATAGTGGCGTGGGCTGGAGCATGCATCTATGGCGAGCAGAGGGAGTGAGCCGCAACGATTGTGCAAAAGAGACCAACCTATAAATGCATATGTATGGAGAGGCATATATAGTGTGGGTGATAGGAAGCAAGACTCCGTGCGAGAAAGAAATGTTGACGGATAAACTATAGATAGATACAGAGATGGAGATGCTAGCTAGAGGGACATCCGCTAGTTTGGGTGTTGGAGATGACCATCGGGTGGTTCAAAGGGTGAAGTTATATATGTGTGTGAAAGGGCACTTGACTGCATGTAGAGAGAAACAAATGTAGTGTGCGTGATAGGAATCAAGAGTGAGGGCGAGAAAGAAGGTTGATGGAGAAACAGATAAATAGAAAGATAAAGATGCTAGCTAGTGTGCGTTAGAGATAGGAGTCGAGTGGATCAGAAGGCTGGATTATGTGTGTGGGTGTGAGAGAGATAGAGAGAGGGTGCGTGTGAGTCACATACAAACAGATATCAGAGAGAAATGAGATCCAGAGAGACGGAGTTTTGTGTCTGCGAGAGAGAAAGATATTTCACAACGAGAGTGATAGCTAGAGAGACATACGAGGGAACACAAGATATCTCTAGGGAGAGAAGGTGTGTGTGAGTGACATACAAGAGAACAATGGAGAAATATGAGACCCTAGGAGACAGAGTTTGTGTTTGTGTGTGAGAAAGAGATATTGATGAGGAAGAGTCGTAGGTTCTCATATCTAAGGAGCGAAAGACATCTCTGTATGAGGGGTGTGCGAGTGGCACACATGGGAATAGTAGAGAGAAATGAGACCCCGGAAGACAAAGTTTTGTGTTTGTGTGAGAGAAAGAGATTCCACATGAAGAATCATAGTTAGAGACACATAGCAGGGAGCGAGATATACTTAGAGAGAGATAGATTGATGAAGGTCGAGGGAGAGAGTCCCGTCAGTGTATTACGAAGATAAAAGATCATTGTCGACATACAGGTAGCACGAGAGATACCTGAGAGACGATGAACGCGTATAGGTCCAGAGAGATAGTCCTATATAAGCATGAGTGATAGCTATATGAGACGAATATCTAGATTAAAGGGGATTCAAATATTTAAACTGGAGATCACGACATCGATAATATCATAACGCAAATTGGTGTATCAAACATGCATGTTCATTTGAATTTGGGCACGCGTGTAATGTTATATAGTTTATCAATATTGGTGATCCATAGATTCTTCAATTACAAACAATGCATGGTTTATATGCAATTAATGTCTAAACGGGATTACACTATATGTTCCGTGTGTGAAACACATTATACATGTTTGAGAAGTAAAAAAAACCCGCATGAAACACACATTAATTGAAGACAGTTAGCGAGGAATGCATACATTGGATTTCAACATAAAGTGGTTTCAAATATTTGAAAATCCAAATTGATGGATACAACCTTATGAATCTGAGATCATGCCATTTGTAAACCATATTTATGTATAAATGGTGTTGTGTTTTTGAAAGTATATATAAAAAATGATGCATATAGAATGTAATTCCAATTGAAAATGGATCCCGCCTGAAAAAAATAGAATACAAACGGGATTCGAATTGAGTTGGCATGGTAAACATGCACTCTGCAAAATTGGAACGAAGTGGGGAAACTCGCAGTAACCGCCCGGAACCAAAATCTGCGAGATGGAAATCACTGCTGCCTATCCCTGCCACACAAAGCCTATATGCTGGATTTCTATAGGTTTCGATAGGGGTAGGTTTGTAATTTCACCCAAACGTGACGTAGCCGCCTCTCACCCGAATTCATACACGGTGGGCACCAAAACACAGTGTGTCCTCGCCAAAATCGACTCCCTCCCTGATTCATATTCATACACGGTGGGCGCCAAAAACAAACACTCGTCGGCAAATAATCGGTGTATGCGAGATTACCGTCCTATCCCCAACCAACTAGTGTTGCTGTGATGTAGTAGAAATTTGAAACGGGGGCTAAGTTTGTAAATTCCCTCGCATTTGAGACAAGCGCGCCCTGAATACATGGTTCCCCCTTCCTCTCTACCTCCCTTTGAAGGAAATATGCCCTAGAGGCAATAATAAAGTTATTATTTATTTCCTTATAATCATGATAAAAGGTTTATTATTCATGCTAGAATTGTATTAACCGGAAACATAATACATGTGTGAATACATAGACAAACAAAGTGTCACTAGTATGCCTCTACTTGACTAGCTCGTTAATCAAAGATGGTTATGTTTCCTAACCATGAACAATGAGTTGTTATTTGATTAACGGGGTCACATCATTAATAGAATGATCTGATTGACATGACCCATTCCATTAGCTTAGCACCCGATCGTTTAGTATGTTGCTATTGCTTTCTTCATGACTTATACATGTTCCTGTAACTATGAGATTATGCAACTCCCGTTTACCGGAGGAACACTTTGGGTACTACGAAACGTCACAACGTAACTGGGTGATTATAAAGGAGTACTACAGGTGTCTCCAAAGGTACATGTTGGGTTGGCGTATTTCGAGATTAGGTTTTGTCACTCCGATTGTCGGAGAGGTATCTCTGGGCCCTCTCGGCAATGCACATCACATAAGCCTTGCAAGCATTGCAACTAATGAGTTAGTTGCGGGATGATGTATTACAGAACGAGTAAAGAGACTTGCCGGTAACGAGATTGAACTAGGTATGGGATACCGACGATCGAATCTTGGGCAAGTAACATACCGATGACAAAGGGAACAACGTATGTTGTTATGCGATCTGACCGATAAAGATCTTCGTAGAATATGTAGGAGCCAATATGGGCATCCAGGTCCCGCTATTGGTTATTGACCGGAGACGTGTCTCGGTCATGTCTACATTGTTCTCGAACCCGTAGGGTCCGCACGCTTAAGGTTACGATGACAGTTATTATGAGTTTATGCATTTTGATGTACCGAAGGTTGTTCGGAGTCCCGGATGTGATCACGGACATGACGAGGAGTCTCGAAATGGTCGAGACGTAAAGATTGATATATTGGAACCCTATGTTTGGATATCGGAAGTGTTCCGGGTGAAATCGGGATTTTACCGGAGTACCGGGAGGTTACCGGAACACCCCGGGAGCTATATGGGCCTTAGTGGGCTTTAGTGGAAAGGAGAAAGGGGCAGCCCAAGGTGGCTGTGCGCCTCCCCCCTTCCCCTAGTCCTATTAGGACTAGGAGAGGTGGCCGGCCCCCTCTCTCTCTTTCCCCCCTCAAGGAGTCCTATTCCAACTAGGATTGGGGGGGGGGGGGGAATCCTACTCCCAGAGGGAGTAGGACTCTCCTGGCGCGCCTCCTGTGGCCGGCCAGCCTCCCCCCCTCTGATCCTTTATATACTGAGGCAGAGGCACCCCAGAAACACACAAGTTGATCCACGTGATCTATTCCTTAGCCGTGTGCGGTGCCCCCAGCCACTATAGTCCTCGATAATACTGTAGCGGAGTTTAGGCGAAGCCCTGCTGCTGTAGTACATCAAGATCGTCACCACGCCATCGTGCTGATGGAACTCTTCCCCGACACTTTGCTGGATCGGAATCCGGGGATCGTCATCGAGCTGAACGTGTGCTCGAACTCGGAGGTGCCATAGTTTTGGTGCTTGATCGGTTGGATCGTGAAGACGTATGACTACTTCCTCTACGTTGTGTCAACGCTTCCGCAGTCGGTCTGCGTGGGTACGTAGACAGCACTCTCCCCTCTCGTTGCTATGCATCACATGATCTTGCGTGTGCGTAGGAATTTTTTTGAAATTACTACGAAACCCAACAGTGGCATCCGAGCCTAGGTTATTTATGTTGATGTTATATGCACGAGTAGAACACAAGTGAGTTGTGGGCGATATAAGTCATACTGCCTACCAGCATGTCATACTTTGGTTCGGCGGCATTGTTGGACGAGACGACCCGGACCAACATTACGCGTACGCTTACGCGAGACCGGTTCCCCCGACGTTCTTTGCACATAGGTGGCTTGCGGGCGACTGTCTCTCCAACTTTAGTTGAACCAAGTATGGCTACGCCCGGTCCTTCCGAAGGTTAAAACAGAGTCTATTTAACAAACTATCGTTGTGGTTTTGATGCGTAGGTGAGATTGGTTCTTGCTTAAGCCCGTAGCAGCCACGTAAAACTTTCAACAACAAAGTAGAGGATGTCTAACTTGTTTTTGCAGGGCATGTTGTGATGTGATATGGTCAAGACATGATGCTGAATTTTATTGTATGAGATGATCATGTTTTGTAACCGAGTTATCAGCAACTGGCAGGAGCCATATGGTTGTAGCTTTATTGTATGCAATGCAATCGCGATGTAATGCTTTACTTTATTACTAAGCGGTAGTGATAGTCGTAGAAGCATAAGCTTGGCGAGACGACAACGATGCTACGATGGAGATCAAGGTGTCACGCCGGTGATGATGGTGATCATGACGGTGCTTCGGAGATGGAGATCACAAGCACAAGATGATGATGGCCATATCATATCACTTATATTGATTGCATGTGATGTTTATCCTTTTATGCATGTTATCTTGCTTTGATTGACGGTAGCATTATAAGATGATCTCTCACTAAATTATCAAGAAGTGTTCTCCCTGAGTATGCACCGTTGCGAAAGTTCTTCGTGCTGAGACACCACGTGATGATCGGGTGTGATAGGTTCTACGTTCAAATACAACGGGTGCAAAACAGTTGCACACGCGGAATACTTAGGTTATACTTGACGAGCCAAGCATATACAGATATGGCCTCGGAACATGGAGACCGAAAGGTCGAGCGTGAATCATATAGTAGATATGATCAACATAACGATGTTCACCATTGAAAACTACTACATCTCACGTGATGATCGGTTATGGTTTAGTTGATTTGGATCACGTAATCACTTAGAGGATTAGAGGGATGTCTATCTAAGTGGGAGTTCTTTAATTAATTTGATTAACTGAACTTAAATTTATCATGAAACTTAGTACCTGATTAGTATCTTGCTTGTTTATGTTTGATTGTAGATAGATGGCTCGTGCTGTTGTTCTGTTGAATTTTAATGCGTTCCTTGAGAAAGCAAAGTTGAAAGATGATGGTAGCAATTACACGGACTGGGTCCGTAACTTCAGGATTATCCTCATTGCTGCACAGAAGAATTACGTCCTGGAAGCACCGCTGGGTGCCAGGCCTGCTGCAGGAGCAACGCCGGATGTTATGAACGTCTGGCAGAGTAAAGCTGATGACTACTCAATAGTTCAGTGTGCCATGCTTTACGGCTTAGAATCGGGACTTCAACGACGTTTTGAACGTCATGGAGCATATGAGATGTTCCAGGAGTTGAAGTTAATATTTCAAGCAAATGCCCGGATTGAGAGATATGAAGTCTCCAATAAATTCTATAGCTGCAAGATGGAGGAGAACAGTTCTGTCAGTGAGCATATACTCAAAATGTCTGGGTATAATAATCACTTGATTCAATTGGGAGTTAATCTTCCAGATGATTGCGTCATTGACAGAATTCTTCAATCACTGCCACCAAGCTACAAGAGCTTCGTGATGAACTATAATATGCAAGGGATGAACAAGACCATTCCCGAACTCTTCGCAATGCTGAAAGCTGCGGAGGTAGAAATCAAGAAGGAGCATCAAGTGTTGATGGTCAACAAGACCACTAGTTTCAAGAAAAAGGGCAAAGGGAAGAAGAAGGGGAACTTCAAAAAGAACGGCAAGCAAGTTGCTACTCAAGAGAAGAAACCCAAACCTGGACCTAAGCCTGAAACTGAGTGCCTCTATTGCAAGCAGACTGGTCACTGGAAGCGGAACTGCCCCAAGTATTTGGCGGATAAGAAGGATGGCAAGGTGAACAAAGGTATATGTGATATACATGTTATTGATGTGTACCTTACTAATGCTCGCAGTAGCACCTAGGTATTTGATACTGGTTCTGTTGCTAATATTTGCAACTCGAAACAGGGACTACGGATTAAGCGAAGATTGGTTAAGGACGAGGTGACGATGCGCGTGGGAAACGGTTCCAAAGTCGATGTGATCGCAGTCGGCACGCTACCTCTACATCTACCTTCAGGATTAGTATTAGACCTAAATAATTGTTATTTGGTGCAAGCGTTAAGCATGAACATTATATCTGGATCTTGTTTGATGCGAGACGGTTATTCATTTAAATCAGAGAATAATGGTTGTTCTATTTATATGAGTAATATCTTTTATGGTCATGCACCCTTGAAGAGTGGTCTATTCTTGTTGAATCTCGATAGTAGTAACACACATATTCATAATGTTGAAGCCAAAAGATGCAGAGTTGATAATGAGAGTGCAACTTATTTGTGGCACTGCCGTTTAGGTCATATCGGTGTAAAGCGCATGAAGAAACTCCATTCTGATGGACTTTTGGAACCACTTGATTATGAATCACTTGGTACTTGCGAACCGTGCCTCATGGGCAAGATGACCATAACACCGTTCTCCGGTACTATGGAGAGAGCAACAGATTTGTTGGAAATCATACATACAGATGTATGTGGTCCGATGAATATTGAGGCTCGTGGCGGATATCGTTATTTTCTCACCTTCACAGATGATTTAAGCAGATATGCGTATATCTACTTAATGAAACATAAGTCTGAAACATTTGAAAAGTTCAAGGAATTTCAGAGTGAAGTTGAAAATCATCGTAACAAGAAAATAAAGTTTCTACGATCTGATCGTGGAGGAGAATATTTGAGTTCTGAGTTTGGTGTACATTTGAAAAATTGTGGAATAGTTTCGCAACTCACGCCACCCGGAACACCACAGCGTAATGGTGTGTCCGAACGTCGTAATCATACTTTACTAGATATGGTGCGATCTATGATGTCTCTTACTGATTTACCGCTATCGTTTTGGGGATACACTCTAGAGACGGCCGCATTCACGTTAAATAGGGCACCATCAAAATCCGTTGAGACGACGCCTTATGAACTGTGGTTTGGCAAGAAACCAAAGTTGTCGTTTCTGAAAGTTTGGGGCTGCGATGCTTATGTGAAAAAGCTTCAACCTGATAAGCTCGAACCCAAATCGGAGAAATGTGTCTTCATAGGATATCCAAAGGAAACTATTGGATACACCTTCTATCACAGATCTGAAGGCAAGACTTTTGTTGCTAAATTCGGAAACTTTCTAGAGAAGGAGTTTCTCTCAAAAGAAGTGAGTGGGAGGAAAGTAGAACTTGACGAGGTAACTGTACCTGCTCCCTTATTGGAAAGTAGTACATCACAGAAAACTGTTTCAGTGACACCTACACCGGTTAGGGAGGAAGCTAATGATAATGATCATGAAACTTCAGATCAAGATACTACTGAACCTCGTAGATCAACCAGAGTGAGATCCGCACCAGAGTGGTACGGTAATCCTGTTCTGGAAGTCATGCTACTAGATCATGATGAACCTACGAACTATGAAGAAGCGATGGTGAGCCCAGATTCCGCAAAATGGCTTGAAGCCATGAAATCTGAGATGGGATCCATGTATGAGAACAAAGTATGGACTTTGGTTGACTTGCCCGATGATCGGCAAGCAATTGAGAATAAATGGATCTTCAAGAAAAAGACTGACGCTGACGGTAATGTTACTCTCTACAAAGCTCGACTTGTCGCAAAAGGTTTTCGACAAGTTCAAGGGGTTGACTACAATGAGACCTTCTCACCCGTAGCGATGCTTAAGTCTGTCTGAATCATGTTAGCAATTGCCGCATTTTATGATTATGAAATTTGGCAGATGGATGTCAAAACTGCATTCCTAAATGGATTTCTGGAAGAAGAGTTGTATATGATGCAACCAGAAGGTTTTGTCGATCCAAAGGGAGCTAACAAAGTGTGCAAGCTCCAGCGATCCATTTATGGACTGGTGCAAGCCTCTCGGAGTTGGAATAAATGCTTTGATAGTGTGATCAAAGCATTTGGTTTTATACAGACTTTTGGAGAAGCCTGTATTTACAAGAAAGTGAGTGGGAGCTCTGTAGCATTTCTGATATTATATGTGGATGACATATTACTGATTGGAAATGATATAGAATTTCTGGATAGCATAAAGGGATACTTGAATAAGAGTTTTTCAATGAAAGACCTCGGTGAAGCTGCTTACATATTAGGCATAAAGATCTATAGAGATAGATCAAAACGCTTAATTGGACTTTCACAAACAACATACCTTGACAAAATTTTGAAGAAGTTCAAAATGGATCAAGCAAAGAAAGGATTCTTGCCTGTGTTACAAGGTATGAAATTGAGTAAGACTCAATGCCCGACCACTGTAGAAGATAGAGAGAATATGAAAGATCTTCCCTATGCATTAGTGATAGGATCTATCATGTATGCAATGCTATGTACCAGACCTGATGTGTGCCTTGCTATAAGTCTAGCAGGGAGGTACCAAAGTAATCCAGGAGTTGATCATTGGACAGCGGTCAAGAACATCCTGAAATACCTGAAAAGGACAAAGGATATGTTTCTCGTATATGGAGGTGACAAAGAGCTCGTCGTAAATGGTTACGTTGATGCAAGCTTTGACACTGATCCGGATGATTCTAAATCGCAAACCGGATACGTGTTTACATTAAACGGTGGAGCTGTCAGTTGGTGCAGTTCTAAACAAAGCGTCGTAGCAGGATCTACATGTGAAGCGGAATACATAGCTGCTTCGGAAGCAGCGAACGAAGGAGTCTGGATGAAGGAGTTCATATCCGATCTAGGTGTCATACCTAGTGCATCGGGTCCAATGAAAATATTTTGTGACAATACTGGTGCAATTGCCTTGGCAAAGGAATCCAGATTTCACAAGAGAACCAAGCACATCAAGAGACGCTTCAATTCCATCCGGGATCTAGTCCAGGTGGGAGACATAGAGATTTGCAAGATACATACGGATCTGAATGTTGCAGACCCGTTGACTAAGCCTCTACCACGAGCAAAACATGATCAGCACCAAGGCTCCATGGGTATTAGAATCATTACGGTGTAATCTAGATTATTGACTCTAGTGCAAGTGGGAGACTGAAGGAAATATGCCCTAGAGGCAATAATAAAGTTATTATTTATTTCCTTATAATCATGATAAAAGGTTTATTATTCATGCTAGAATTGTATTAACCGGAAACATAATACATGTGTGAATACATAGACAACCAAAGTGTCACTAGTATGCCTCTACTTGACTAGCTCGTTAATCAAAGATGGTTATGTTTCCTACCCATGAACAATGAGTTGTTATTTGATTAACGGGGTCACAGCATTAAGAGAATGATCTGATTGACATGACCCATTCCATTAGCTTAGCACCCGATCGTTTAGTATGTTGCTATTGCTTTCTTCATGACTTATACATGTTCCTGTAACTATGAGATTATGCAACTCCCGTTTACCGGAGGAACACTTTGGGTACTACGAAACGTCACAACGTAACTGGGTGATTATAAAGGAGTACTACATGTGTCTCCAAAGGTACATGTTGGGTTGGCGTATTTCGACATTAGGTTTTGTCACTCCGATTGTCGGAGAGGTATCTCTGGGCCCTCTCGGTAATGCACATCACATAAGCCTTGCAAGCATTGCAACTAATGAGTTAGTTGCGGGATGATGTATTACAGAACGAGTAAAGAGACTTGTCGGTAACGAGATTAAACTAGGTATGGGATACCGACGATCGAATCTCGGGCAAGTAACATACCGATGACAAAGGGAACAACGTATGTTGTTATGCGGTCTGACCGATAAAGATCTTCGTAGAATATGTAGGATCCAATATGGGCATCCAGGTCCCGCTATTGGTTATTGACCGGAGACGTGTCTCGGTCATGTCTACATTGTTCTCGAACCCGTAGGGTCCGCACGCTTAAGGTTACGATGACAGTTATTATGAGTTTATGCATTTTGATGTACCGAAGGTTGTTCGGAGTCCCGGATGTGATCACGGACATGACGAGGAGTCTCGAAATGGTCGAGATGTAAAGATTGATATATTGGAAGCCTATGTTTGGATATCGGAAGTGTTCCGGGTGAAATCGGGATTTTACCGGAGTACCGGGAGGTTACCGGAACACCCCGGGAGCTATATGGGCCTTAGTGGGATTTAGTGGAAAGGAGAAAGGGGCAGCCCAAGGTGGCTGTGCGCCTCCCCCTTCCACTAGTCCTATTAGGACTAGGAGAGGTGGCCGGCCCCCTCTCTCTCTTTCCCCCCTCAAGGAGTCCTTTTCCAACTAGGATTGGGGGGGGGGAATCCTACTCCCAGAGGGAGTAGGACTCTCCTGGCGCGCCTCCTGTGGCCGGCCAGCCTCCCCCCTCTGATCCTTTATATACTGAGGCAGAGGCACCCCAGAAACACACAAGTTGATCCACGTGATCTATTCCTTAGCCGTGTGCGGTGCCCCCAGCCACCATAGTCCTCGATAATACTGTAGCGGAGTTTAGGCGAAGCCCTGCTGCTGTAGTACATCAAGATCGTCACCACGCCGTCGTGCTGACGGAACTCTTCCCCGACACTTTACTGGATCGGAGTCCGGGGATCGTCATCGAGCTGAACGTGTGCTCGAACTCGGAGGTGCCGTAGTTTCGGTGCTTGATCGGTTGGATCGTGAAGACGTACGACTACTTCCTCTACGTTGTGTCAACGCTTCCGCAGTCGGTCTGCGTGGGTACGTAGACAGCACTCTCCCCTCTCGTTGCTATGCATCACATGATCTTGCGTGTGCGTAGGAAATTTTTTGAAATTACTATGAAACCCAGCACCCTTTTCCCCATTCGTACTCCGTGGGCGCCAAAACACCCTCTCCACCCCACCCTCCTCCGTCCGCCGCAGTCCGCCACCCCATCCACCGCCGTCCTCCTCCACCATGCCGGAGCTGATACCCCGACGCCGCCGTCCATTACAAGAGATCGACCTCTCTCATCCACGGCTTCAGACTGGGATCCTTGCATCCCGTCCTCTCGCTTCATCCCCGCCGGCGCAACGACTGTCTCGTCCACCGTCTACCCTCCTAGATCTGCTTCCACGCAGCCGACAGCCATCGCTACCGCAGCACCGTCAAATTCTCAGCAGATGCATACACGGCGCCGCACCAGAGGCGGTACTCTTTCGTATCTACTCAACTTATTTATCGCAACAAGAAAATAGATCGCCACTGCTTTACTCTGATTTCTTGTCTTGGTTGCGAAGTTGCCTTTGTCCGGTTTGCACCTTCAGATCCGCCATGGCACGCTCAACACCATACTCGCAATGCTTATGTTGTCCCCTTTTATATTCCACACTAGTTAAATCACAGTAGACTAAATTTCAAAATTGGGTCAGTCGATTTTTCAGAGCTCGCCGGAGTTCGTCGGTGCGATCGAAGGGGCTCAGGTGGTTGTGGGGACTCGCCGAACAAAGGAAACTCGACGCGTGTGGGTGTTGGGGTGGGGGTGGGGGTGGCGGAGGAACACAGGCAGTGGGGGCCGGTGGTCCGGCCGGCGGCCCATGCGGTGTTCTGTATGGGAAGAATCAGAGACGAGGAAGAAGAAGGGTTAGGAGACGTAGGATCTTCATCCAACCGCCTGAAATGGTCGAGAGACAGCTAGGAGTTGCATTCTTAATGTGCTCTGGTTCATCATGTGTGGGCACTGCGCAACCAACATTTTATTATCCAAAATCTGCTTGCTCTTCTTTACCATGTTCATCTTCCGTTCTTCTTTAATATGTACTCTCTCCGTTCCTAAATACAAGTCTTTGTGTCGATTCCACCATGGACTACATATGGAGCAAAATGAGTGAATCTACACTCTAAAATGTACCTGGATACATCTGTATGTGATCCATAGTGGAAATCTCTACCAAGACTTATATTTTGGAACGGAGGGAGTATGATAGTAGTACAGTATGTTCCTTGTATTGAAGATGACCAGGGACATTTGCAGTGTAGAGGTCTATACGGCCGGTTGTGATGAACACTTTGAGCCTCTTTGATTCGTAGGATCTTGTAAACATAGGAATAGGATTTGTAGTGGCCTGCCCACTTGAATCCTATAAGAATAGCAAGGAAATGCGGGGAGCTGTGTCGCCTTTGAGAGTTACATTGATATTAACAGTACCGCACCTTCACTTGAAGAGAGCTGGTATCTGAAGCCTTTCTAGCCGTACCGTCAATACTAGCACATATATTCCAGCAAGTTCCACTTTGCTGATTTTACTCTGATGCTTAAGGTTTTCCCGTTATATCTACACTATGATCTGTGTAGCTGCTTTGTGTCGCACTAGCAGCAGTCCACTCTTGAAGCTAAACACTGCAATGACTTACAAAATTGGCACCAAGGCATTGAGTGCCATTCTGGATGCAATGAAACTCATACGCTCCCCACCTGTTGATTCTTGTCCAGAATATGATCCTAATGACTATTCTAACCTCGAGGAGTCAAAGGCAGATGGCCTGTCCTGTTCACCTATCAAGGTGCTTGTTCTAATTTGGCAATGTTTTATTGATTGCGGGTATCTTGCATATGTTGTCTTGCATTTCTTCTACTTTGTTGCACCACCATCTGCTTAGTTTACTCATCATATATGTCGAGATGCCATGCCCATCCATTATCAATACATATTCCATCTGTCATCGTACCATGTTTTTCCACTCAAATGCTGTTCTTGTGCATCAGACATCAGAAAGGAAGAGGGTGATTGCCGAACCTGAAGGAGCACCAGCAAAGTCCTTGAAAAACGTGGTGGTGCCGGAGAAATCAGACAGCACCCCACTTATATTGGCTGTACAATCAGTGACACAAAATGTAGGACCGACTCCAGCAGACTATACCCATACTTCACTGGCCACACCACTAGCCCCACCACACAGGACCTGCACTCCAGCAAAAGGTATACCGATTTCATTTGCCATAGCACTAGCTGTACCACAGAAAATCCCACTCCAGCAAAAAGTACAGCAAGTCCACCGGCCGAAGACCTATCCCAACTGCAGAGACGGCCAATTCCTACAGATTGGAACCCCATTCCATTTATTCCCAGTTTAGAAGACAATGCTTTCAATGTTGTTAGGGACTACATGCATATATTCCCATCATGGGAAGATTATTGTGAAGGCAAACACCATTTTCACATCTTCCTGTCCAACTTAAGTGTAAGTGCTATTATTCATGGCTATTATTTTCATGTTTTCTGCTGATTGAAGACATCAATGATTTACATTACAGTGTTGTAAGTAGGCGAGGGTCAATCTGAATAGTCATGACAAGCAAAGCTTGCTTGTGCTTTTCAAGGAAGCATTGTAGCAGTATCGGTGTCACCTGAGAAAATCACACTTTGATGGCAAGTCTATAAACGAATTTCCGGTGAAGTCTCCTGTGCTAAATTTAGAAGACATTGAATGGAAAAACCTTGTTATGCACTGGTCTCGTTCCCAGGATGAGGTACTGTCTATGAAATCACATGACAATTTGAACTTCTACTTTTCCGCATGTGCCTTACGGATCTTTTTTGCAGGAAATCTGCTCGAAGAAGAATTCCGGTTTGACAAGAACGACCGGATATCACAAATATGATGCCCGCTGCTTTGCTCTTGTTAGTACCTGTTGTCATGTATCACTGTACTTGCATACATACCTGGTTCATTATGTGACAGCAGTATGCATGATAGCTTGCTTATCAATTGTTCGCTCCAAATTATCTGATCTGTATGAATGGTTACATTAGTGTAGAATATATCCAATGCCAATTTTTTTTAGCTCTGCATTGTTCTTGTATGTACATGTTGTCCTTTATCAGTGTACTTATAATGACAGGTAGTTGTTCACGTACCATCACTCTACAGCTTATTTTCCTTTCCCCTCCATTTTCTACACATCAGATCTATATTTACTCTTACCATAAGGTTGGTACTGAAGAAGTTTAGCTGTGCATTTCTCTTGGTTGTACCTTTTGCCTGTATGGATGCACTTACATTTATAGCTACTTGGTTATGTAGCATCACTCTTCATCTTATCTTCTCCATTTTTTCGTGTATTATCACATCTATATTTACTCTTAACAAAATGTAGAATAAAGGCAATGCTTTTGAAGAAGATTCTGTGGTAAACTTCTTGAATTGCCCCCCCCCCCATCAACATGGACAAGGCCTTTATAGAGCATGTCTTCACCAATAATGTAAGTTTGTCCATCTCAAGCCTTCAAACTTTGTTGTATATATTTGGTTAGGCATGACTGCAGCAGCTGTTTATTTTTGGTGTTTGCATCAAATTGCTTGTTTAAAGTTTATTATATGTAGTTCATAAACAAAAGTTCGTCCTTTCTCAATTTAAGTTTTCAGTTGTACAACCAAGTTCCTTCTTCATACCATGTAAATTAAACTATACAGAGCAAGTGATCTTCTTTTGCACTACATGTATGCTTATGTTCTTCATCTGTAATCCAGTGGTGTGGTGAACCTACCCACTACAGCACAATGTCATATTCTGCAATGTCTTAACTATGAAAAATGCCATATCATTCTACCATTATTTAAAACATCTCTTTATTTGCCAATCTGAAATGGTATAAATTGACAGCACACTAACCATTGATACTTATGAGTTCTTGATCTGTAATCCAGTGGTGTCGTGAAGCTGCCAACTCCTTCACAATGTCATTTCCTGCCATGTCTTGTCCTAAACAATACCATATTGTGTTAATGCAAATTTAAACTGTGTCACTTTATTCGTCAGTAAGAAATGTGATGAATTGTCAGCACTGATACTTTTATGTGCAAAACCTGTCATCTGTCTGCTTGTTTATCTTTCAGAGTGAGGAAGATATAAGTGTTGAACAAGCATAGTCTCATCATCTTGCTTAGCTGCTTGCGCTGCAGCTCCCTAGCAGGGCTAACCTTTCTTGAACTCTATTGAAGTGCTGTCGGTTTTGTATATTATTTTGTCGGCATGTTTATTTGCACTGGTGGCGATCTTTGATGCCCAGTGGATGTAATTTGCTGTCTGCTTGTGCTTTATTATCATAGTGGCGAACTTTGATGCCTAGTGGATGTAATATGCCATAATTTCTTTATTGTATAGTATAGGTTTTTTCTTATTCACGATGCTGCAGTTACTTTACTGTATATATGTCCTGCCTTCGCAGTAAACCGGCCAAACCGTAAAATTACGATACATAATCGGACCGTCATGCAATCACAATCTAGGTCAGGCCTGAAACGTGCCGACCAGCTCACGGGCCGGCAGCAGCCCGAAATGATTGTGCGAATCAAATCACGGGCTTTTAACAGGCCAAAAAATTGTCTCGGTCCTTGTTTGGTCCAATCAGATATCGGCTGCGAGCAGGCCGGATGCAAACCAGGTCGTAGTTAGGCCCCACTATATGACGGGCTTTTAACAGGCTGAAATTAATATAGGGCCGAAATGTTAAACGGGCCCTTAACAGGCCAAAACTAATATCAGGCCGAATTACTAAGTGGGCCTTTAGCAAGTGGGCCCAAAAGCATAGTGTCCAATTGACGGGCCGAATCTGATATGGGCCATAATTAGGCCCAAAACCTCCTAAAGGGCCGGACCTGATCTGGGCCGTAATTTGGCCCAGAACATGGTAGGCTTTTAACGGGCCGGATCTCATATGGGCCACTATTAGGCCCGGAGCGTGGCAGGCCATTAATAGACCGTATCAAATATGGGCCGGCATTTGGCCCAAAACATGGCAGCCAGTTAACGGGCCGGCCAACTAGGGTCCTCAAAAACTTGTGGGCCTACAGCTGGGTTGGCCCATTATGATCCGCAAGATTTTTGTGGGCCTTTACCTGGGCCGGCCTATTATGGCACACAAAAATCTTGTGGGCCTTTACCTGGGATGGCCCATTATGGCCCACGAAATCTTGTGGGCCTTTAGCTGGGCCAGCCCATTATGGTCCACAAAATCTCGTGGGCCTTTAGTTGGGCCGGCCCGTTATGGTCCGCAAAATCTTGTGGGCCTTTAGTTGGGCTGACCCATTTAAACTTGTTGGGCCGTGCCACGTGTCGACGTATCATAGGGGCCTTCTGTCCAGTGAGTGGATGACATATGTCCCAACGATGAGCCGACACGTGTTTCCTCTAGCCAATGATGATTTTACACGTGGAAAATCCCCATTGGTCGGGGCTGTTAACGGGTTATCGGATCCAAAACCCGACCCGATAGCTTAACGGTGTTTTGTTACGGTGGATGCCACGTGTCGGTCACCCTTGATGAAAGCACTTCTGTGACGCGCGATTTATCGTCATGGAAGCGGACACTTCCGTGATGATAATTTTGGTAATGTCATGGAACACTTCTACGACAGCACAGGTATGACTATCTTGATTCTGTCATAAATTTGTCATGGATGTACATGCATGACAAAAAAGCGACCTACTGTGACAAACACGTATCATCACGGAAGTGTATTTTTTTGTAGTGTAGATGGCTTCTTCTCTCTTTTTGGATCTCAATACAATGTTCTCCCCCTCTCTTGTGGTGATCTATTCGATGTAATCTTCTTTTTGTGGTGTGTTTGTTGAGACCGATGAATTGAGGGTTTATGATCAAGTCTATCTATGAACAATATTTGAATCTTCTCTGAATTCTTTTATGTATGATTGGTTATCTTTGCAAGTCTCTTCAAATTATCAGTTTGGTTTGGCCTACTAGATTGATCTTTCTTGCAATGGGAGAAGTGCTTAGCTTTGGGTTCAATCTTGCGATGTCCTTTCCCAGTGACAGTAGGGGCAGCAAGGCACGTATTGTATTGTTGTTATCAAGGATAACAAGATGGGGTTTTTATCATATTGCATGAGTTTATCCCTCTATAACATGTCATCTTTCTTAAGGCGTTACTCTGTTTTCATGAACTTAATACTCTAGATGCATGCTGGATAGCGGTCGATGAGTGGAGTAATAGTAGTAGATGCAGGCAGGAGTCGGTCTACTTGTCTCAGACGTGATGCCTATATACATGATCATACCTAGATATTCTCATAACTATGCTCAATTCTGTTAATTGCTCAACAGTAATTCGTTCACCCACCGTAGAATACTTATGCTCTTGAGAGAATCCACTAGTGAAACCTATGGCCCCCGGGTCTATCTTCATCATATTAATCTTCCAACACTTAGTTATTTTAATTGACATTTATTTTACTTTGCATCTTTATCATAAAAATACAAAAAATATTATCTTATCATATCTATCAGATCTCACTCTCGTAAGTGGCCGTGTAGGGATTGACAACCCCTTATCACGTTGGTTGCGAGGACTTATTTGTTTTGTGCAGGTGCGAGGGACTCGCGCATAGCCTCCTACTGGATTGATGTTGGGGAACATAGTAATTTCAAAAATTTCCTACGCACGTGCAAGATCATGGTGATGCATAGAAACCAGAGGGGAGAGTGTTGTCCACGTAACCTCGTAGACCGAAAGCGGAAGCGTTAGCACAACGCGGTTGATGTAGTCGTACGTCTTCACGATCCGACCAATCAAGTACCGAATGCACGGCACCTCCGAGTTCTGCACACGTTCAACTCGATGACGTCCCTTGAACTCAGATCCAGCCGAGTGTTGAGGGAAAGTTTCGTCAGCACGACGGCGTGGTGACGATGATGATGTTCTACCGACGAAGAGCTTCGCCTAAGCACCGCTATGATATGATAGAGGTGGATTATGGTGGAGGGGGGCACCACACACGGCTAAGAGATCAAGAGATCAATTGTTGTGTCTTTGGGGTGCCCCCTGCCCTCGTATATAAAGGAGTGGAGGAGGGGGAGGGCCGGCCCTCTCTATGGCGCGCCTTAGTGGAGTCCAACTCCCACCGGGAGTAGGATTCCCCTTTTCCTAGTAGAACTAGGAGCCCTTCCATGTAGTAGGAGTAGGAGGGAAGGAAAGGGAAGGGAAAAGGAGAAGGAAGGAAGAGGGCGCACCCCCTCCCTAGTCCAATTCGGACCAGCCCATAGGGAGGGGTGCGGCCACCCTTTGAGGCCTTTCTCTCCTTTCCCGTATGGCCCATTAAGGCCCAATACGAATTCCCGTAACTCCCCGGTACTCCTGAAAATACCCGAATCACTCGGAACCTTTCCGATGTCTGAATATAGTCGTCCAATATATCGATCTTTATGTCTCGACCATTTCAAGATTCCTCGTCATGTCCCCGATCTCATCCGGGACTCCTAACTCCTTCGGTATATCAAAACACATAAACTCATAATATAACCGTCATCGAACTTTAAGCGTGCGGACTCTACGGGTTCGAGAACTATGTAGACATGACTGAGATACGTCTCCTGTCAATAACCAATAGCGGAACCTGGATGCTCATATTGGCTCCTACATATTCTACGAAGATCTTTATCGGTCAAACCACATAACAACATACGCTGTTCCCTTTGTCATCGGTATGTTACTTGCCCGACATTCGATCATCGATATCTCAATACCTAGTTCAATCTCGTTACCGGCAAGTCGCTTTACTCGTTCCGTAACACATCATCCCGCAACTAACTCATTATTTACAATGCTTGCAAGGCTTATAGTGATGTGCATTACCGAGCGGGCCCAGAGATACCTCTCCGACAATCGGAGTGACAAATCCTAATCTCGAAATACGCCAACCCAACAAGTACCTTCGGAGACACCTGTAGACCACCTTTATAATAACCCAATTACGTTGTGACGTTTGGTAGCACACAAAGTGTTCCCCCGGTAAATGGGAGTTGCATAATCTCATAGTCATAGGAACATGTATAAGTCATGAAGAAAGCAATAGCAACAAACTAAACGATCAAGTGCTATGCTAACAGAATGGGTCAAGTCAATCACATCATTCTCTAATGATGTGACCCTGTTAATCAAATGACAACTCATGTCTATGGCTAGGAAACTTAACTATCTTTGATTCAACGAGCTAGTCAAGTAGAGGCATACTAGTGACATACTGTTTGTCTATATATTCCACACATGTATTATGTTTCCGGTTAATACAATTCTAGCATGAATAATAAACAATTATCATGATATAAGGAAATAAATAATAACTTTATTATTGCCTCTAGGGCATATTTCCTTCAGTATCCCACTTGCACTAGAGTCAATAATCTAGTTCACATCGCCATGTGATTTAACATCAATAGTTCACATTACCATGTGATTAACACCCATAGTTCACATCGTCATGTGACCAACACC
The DNA here is from genome assembly GCF_056163025.1 of Triticum urartu. Lineage (NCBI taxonomy): Eukaryota > Viridiplantae > Streptophyta > Magnoliopsida > Poales > Poaceae > Triticum > Triticum urartu. Next base: position 91,519,271 of record NC_141875.1, read on the forward strand.
CAAAGGGTTTACTAGAGTCAACAATCTAGTTCACATCGCTATGTGATTAATACCCAAAAAGTACTAAGGTGTGATCATGTTTTGCTTGTGAGGGAAGTTTAGTCAACGGGTCTGCCACATTCAGATCCGTATGTATTTTGCAAATTTCTATGTCAACAATGCTCTGCACGGAGCTACTCTAGCTAATTGCTCCCACTTTCAATATGTATCCAGATTGAGACTTTGAGTCATCTGGATTAGTGTCAAAACTTGCATCGACGTAACCCTTTACGACGAACCTTTTGTCACCTCCATAATCGAGAAACATATCCTTATTCCACTAAGGATAATTTTGACCAATGTGCAGTGATCTACTCCTAGATCACTATTGTACTCCCTTGCCAAACTCAGGGCAGGGTATACAATAGGTCTGGTACATAGCATGGCATACTTTATAGAACCTATGGCTGAGGCATAGGGAATGACTTTCATTCTCTCTCTATCTTCTGTCGTGGTCGGGTTTTGAGTCTTACTCAACTTCACACATTGTAACACAGGCAAGAACTCCTTCTTTGACTGTTCCATTTTGAACTACTTCAAAATCTTGTCAAGGTATGTACTCATTGAAAAAACTTATCAAGCGTCTTGATCTATCTCTATAGATCTTGATGCTCAATATGTAAGCAGCTTCACCGAGGTCTTTCTTTGAAAAACTCCTTTCAAACATTCCTTTATTCTTTGCAGAATAATTCTACATTATCTCCGATCAACAATATGTCATTCACATATACTTATCAGAAATGTTGTAGTGGTCCCACTCACTTTCTTGTAAATACAGGCTTCACCGCAAGTCTGTATAAAACTATATGCTTTGATCAACTTATCAAAGTGTATATTCCAACTTCGAGATGCTTGCACCAGTCCATAGATGGATCGCTGGAGCTTGCATATTTTGTTAGCACCTTTAGGATTGACAAAACTTTCTTGTTGCAGCATATACAACTCTTCTTTAATAAATCCATTAAGGAATGTAGATTTGTTTATCCATTTGCCAGATTTCATAAAATGTGGCAATTGCTAACATGATTCGGACAGACTTAAGCATAGATACGAGTGAGAAACTCTCATCGTAGTCAACACCTTGAACTTGTCGAAAACCTTTTGCGACAATTCTAGCTTTGTAGATAGTAACACTACTATCAGCGTCCGTCTTCCTCTTGAATATCCATTTAATCTCAATGGCTCGCCGATCTTTTGGGCAAGTCAATCAAAGTCCATACTTTGTTCTTATACATGGATCTCATCTCAGATTTCATGGCCTCAAGCCATTTCGCGGAATCTGGGCTCATCATTGTTTCCTCGCAGTACGTAGGTTCGTCATGGTCAAGTAACATGACCTCCAGAACAGGATTACCGTACCACTCTGGTGCAGATCTCACTCTGGTTTACCTACGAGGTTCGGTAGTAACTTGATCTGAAGTTACATGATCATCATCATTAGCTTCCTCACTAATTGGTGTAGTAGTCACAGGAACAGATTTCTGTGATGAACTACTTTACAATAAGGGAGCAGGTACAGTTACCTCATCAAGTTCTACTTTCCTCCCACTCACTTCTTTCGAGAGAAACTCCTTCTCTAGAAAAGATCCATTCTCAGCAATGAATAACTTGCCTTTTGGATCTGTGATACAAGGTGTACCCAACATTTTCTTTTGAGTATCCTATGAAGATGCACTTCTCCGATTTGAGTTTGAGCTTATCAAGTTGAAACTTTTTCACATAAGCATTGCAACCTCAAACTTTAAGAAACGACAGCTTAGGTTTCTTGCCAAACCATAGTTCATACGGTGTCATCTCAACGGATTTAGATGGTGCCCTATTTAATGTGAGTGTACCTGTCTCTAATGCATAACCCCAAAACGATAGTGGTAAATCGGTAAGAGACATCATAGATCGCACCATATCTAATAAAGTACGGTTACGATGTTCGGACACACCATTACACTGTGGTGTTCCAGGTGGCATGAGTAGTGAAACTATTTCACATTGTTTTAACTAAAGGCCAAACTCGTAACTCAAATATTTTACTTCTGCGATCATATCGTAGAAACTTTTATTTTGGTTACGATGATTCTCCAATTCACTCTGAAATTCTTGGAACTTTTCAAATGTTTCAGACTTGTGTTTCATCAAGTAGATATACTCATATCTGCTCAAATCATCTGTGAAGATCAGAAAATAATGATACCTGCCACGAGCCTCAATATTCATCGGACCATATACATCAGTATGTATGTGTTTCCAACAAATCTGTTGCTCGCTCCATTGTTCCGAAGAACGGAGTCTTAGTCATCTTGCCCATGAGGCATGGTTCGCAAGCATCAAAATGATTCATAATCAAGTGATTCCAAAAGCCCATCAGCATGTAGTTTCTTCATGAACTTTACACCAATATGACCTAAATGGCAGTGCCACAAATAAGTTGCACTATCATTATTAACTTTGCATCTTTTGTCTTCAATATTATGAATACAAGGCAATGCTTTCGGCAGTCTCGCCGGGCGTCGAAGGCCAGTTTGTAAATCCTGTCCTCTCTGCTATAACTCTTAGGACAACATGCCTCATCCTCTAAATCTACGTACAGCCATCCTCCGGCCTCCGCCATATTCAGCTCCAATGCTAGCTCTCCTCTCATCTCTCCATTGACATGAACTGATCCACGCTATAACTACAGCAAGCAAATCATCAAGGACACATGTTGCTTCTTCCCCGGTCTTTTGTCAAAAGATGATGAGGCGGTCGTGGTTCAGCTTCCTTTCTTCAGATGTTGCATGTACGATTGCAGGCAACCAAAAGCCCCTGTTCATGGAGGTCGCAGGATGGTGTTCAACTTATGTGTTCTCTTTTCTGTTGGTACACCTTCTCTTCTGTCTTCTCATCCGCTGCATATGCCAATGGTGGGAATTAATTATCCTGAAAAAATATGAAGGATTTGTAGGTTGGTTGAACTTGAAGCTGAGATAATTTTGAGATTGAGAGACTATAGACAAAAGAGGTTGGGGAGAAGCAGATGCCTGGATTAGGTATCATGCTATTAGGAATCAATGTAATTTAGTGATCTTGCTGCAGAACAGAGAATATTTTTTTGGAATACGGGGTTACCTTCCTGCGGACTATTGGCTATGGACTTGCAATCTCCAGGACGACAGCGAATGGCCCATCTTCTTCACACAGCGCTGGGTAAATCTTCTCGAATTAATTGATCATCCCAAAAAAAGAGACTGCATTGCAACATGGTCGCACTTGGCACCTGAGAATATGAAGGGGGTCAGGGAGAAGCTTAGATTGGATTCAAGATTTAATTGCGTCAAGAACGCGCCACCTCAAGTATCAATTGGGCATGCTAAAGTATATTGAGGCTGGATGTGAAACGTGGGAGACATTGGTTTTGCTTGGTAAAAAAACTACATCCATCTAGCGGCCAATTTTCTCCTTAAACTATATCTAATGGCTCTTAGATATTAATTCCTAGGATTAACGTGGAAGCTCGGATGGTGCTTTCAATTAGTAAATATAAGATGTGTATCACTACGATCGAGATCCAACGAACCATTTTCATTGGGTGTATGACCATAGAAGGTTTTGTTCATGTAAACAGAACAACAATTATTCTCTAACTTACATGAATAACCGTATTGCAATAAACATGATCCAATCAAATTCATGCTCAACGCAAACACTAAATAACATTTATTTAGGTTTAACACTAATCCCGAAAGTATAGGGAGTGTGCGATGATGTTCATATCAATCTTGGAACCATTTCCAATACACATCGTCACTTCACCCTTAACTAGTCTCTATTCATTCTGCAACTCCCGTTTCGAGTTACTATTCTTAGCAACTGAACTAGCATCAAATACTGAGGGGTTGCTATAAACACTAGTAAAGTACACATCAATAACATGTATAACAAATATACCTATATTCACTTTGACATCCTTCTTATCCGCCAATTACTTGGGGTAGTTCCACTTCTAGTGACCAGTCCCTTTGTAGTAGAAGCACTCAGTTTCTGGCTTAGGTCCAGACTTGGGTTTTTCACTTGAGCAGCAACTTGCTTGCCGTTCTTCTTGAAGTTCCCCTTTCTTCCCTTTGTCCCTTTACTTGAAACTAGTGGTTTTGTTTACCATCAACACTTGATGCTTTTCTTGATTTCTACCTTCGTCGATTTCAACATCAATAAGAGCTTGGGAACCGTTTCTATTATCCCTTGCATATTATAGTTCATCACGAAGTTCTACTAACTTGGTGATGGTCACTAGAGAATTCTGTCAATCACTATTTTATCTGGAAGATTAACTCCCACTTGATTCAAGCGATTGTAGTACCCAGACAATCTGAACACATGCTCACTGCTTGAGCTATTCTCCTCCATCTTTTAGCTATAGAACTTGTTGGAGACTTCATATCTCTCAACTCAGGTATTTGCTTGAAATATTAACTTCAACTCCTGGAACATCCATATGATCCATGACGTTCAAAACGTCTTTGAAGTCCCGATTCTAAGCTGTTAAGCATGTTGCACTAAACTATCAAGTAGTCATCATATTGAGCTAGCCAAACGTTCATAAGATTTGCATCTGCTCCTGCAATAGGTTTGTCACCTAGCGGTGAATACTACCAGGACTAAGTTCATGATAAATTTAAGTTCAATTAATCATATTACTTAAGAACTCCCACTTAGAAAGACACCCCTCTAATCTTCTATGTGATCACATGATCCAAATCAACTAAACCATAACTGATCATCACGTGAAATGGAGTAGTTTTCAATGGTGAACATCACTATGTTGATCATATCTACTATATGATTCACGCTCGAACTTTCGGTCTCAGTGTTCCGAGGCCATATCTGCATATGCTAGGCTCGTCAAGTTTAACCTGAGTATTCTCCGTGTGCAAAACTGGCTTGCACCTGTTGTATATGGACGTAGAGCTTATCACACCCGATCATCACGTGGTGTCTGGGCACGACGAACTTTGGCAAGGGTGCATACTCAGGGAGAACACTTTTTATCTTGAAATTTAGTGAGAGATCATCTTATAATGCTACCGTCAATCAAAGCAAGATAAGATGCATAAAAGATAAACATCACATGCAATCAAAATATGTGACATGATATGGCCATCATCATCTTGTGCCTTTGAACTCCATCTCCAAAGCATCGTCATGATTTCCATCATCACCGGCATGACACCATGATCTCCATCATCTTGATCTATATCAATGTGTCGTCACATGGTCGTCTCGCCAACTATTGCTATCGCATAGCGATAAAGTAAAGCGATTATTTGGCGCTTGCATCTTATGCAATAAAGAGACAACCATAAGGCTTCTGCCAGTTGCCGATAACTTCAACAAAACATGATCATCTTATACAACAACTTATATCTCATCACTTCTTAACCATATCACATCACAACATGCCCTGCAAAAACAAGTTAGACGTCCTCTACTTTGTTGTTGCAAGTTTTACGTGGCTGCTATGAGCTTACCAAGAACCGTTCTTACCTACGCATCAAAACCACAATGATAGTTTGTCAAGTTGGTGCTGTTTTAACCTTCGCAAGGACCGGGCATAGCCACACTTGGTTCAACTAAAGTTGGAGAAACTGACACCCGCTAGTCACCTGTGTGCATAGCACGTCGGTAAAACCAGTCTCGTGTAAGCGTACGCGTAATGTCGGTCCAGGCCGCTTCATCCAACAATACCGCCGAACCAAAGTGTGACATGCTGGTAAGCAGTATGACTTATATCGCCCACAACTCACTTGTGCTCTACTCGTGCATATTATATCAACGCATAAAACCTGGCTCGAATGCCACTGTTTGGGAACGTAGTAATTTCAAAAATTTCCTACGCACATGCAAGATCATGGTGATGCATAGCAACGAGAGGGGAGAGTGTTGTCCACGTACCCTCGTAGACCGAAAGCGTTAGCGTTAGCACAACGTGATTGATGTAGTCGTGCGTCTTCACGATCCGACCGGTCAAGTACCGAACGCACGGCACCTTCGAGTTCTGCACACGTTCAACTTGATGACGTCCCTCGAACTCCAATCCAGCCGAGTGTTGAGGGAGAGTTTCGTCGGCATGACGGCGTGGTGACAATGATGATGTTCTACCGACGCAGGGCTTCGCCTAAGCACCGCTACGATATGATCGAGGTGGATTATGGTGGAGGGAGCACCGCACACGCCTAAGAGATCAAGAGATCAATTGTTGTGTCTTTGGGGTGCCCCCTGCCCCCGTATATAAAGGAGTGGAGGAGGGGGAGGGCCGGCCCTCTCTATGGCGCGCCCTAGTGGAGTCCTACTCCTATCGGGAGTAGGATTCTCCTTTTCCTAGTAGAACTAGGAGCCCTTCCATGTAGTAGGAGTAGGAGGGAAGGAAAGGGAAGGGAAAAGGAGAAGGAAGGAAGGGGGCGCACCCCCTCCCTAGTCCAATTCGGACCAGCCCATGGGGAGGGGTGTGGCCACCCTTTGAGGCCTTTCTCTCCTTTCCCGTATGGCCCATTAAGGCCCAATACGAATTCCCGTAACTCCCTGATACTCCCGCAAATACCCGAATCACTCGGAACCTTTCCGATGTCCGAATATAGTCGTCCAATATATCGATCTTTACGTCTTGACCATTTCGAGACTCCTCGTCATGTCCCCGATCTCATCCGGGACTCCTAACTCCTTCGGTACATCAAAACACATAAACTCATAATATAACCGTCATCGAACTTTAAGCGTGCGGACCCTACGGGTTCGAGAACTATGTAGACATGACCAAGACACGTCTCTTGTCAATAACCAATAGCGGAAACTGGATGCTCATATTGGCTCCTACATATTCTACGAAGATCTTTATCGGTCAAACCGCATAACAACATATGTTGTTCCCTTTTGTCATCGGTATGTTACTTGCCCGAGATTCGATCGTCGGTATCTCAATACCTAGTTCAATCTCGTTACCGGCAAGTCTCTTTACTTGTTCCATAACACATCATCCCGCAACTAACTCATTAGTTGCAATGCTTGCAAGGCTTATAGTGATGTGCATTACCGAGTGGTCCCAGAGATACCTCTCCGACAATCGGAGTGACAAATCCTAATCTCGAAATATGCCAACCCAACAAGTATCTTTGGAGACACCTGTAGAGCACCTTTATAATCACCCAGTTACATTGTGACGTTTGGTAGCACACAAAGTGTTCCTTCGGTAAACGGGAGTTGCATAATCTCATAGTCATAGGAACATGTATAAGTCATGAAGAAAGCAATAGCAACAAACTAAACGATCAAGTGCTATGTTGATGGAATGGGTCAAGTCAATCACATCATTCTCTAATGATGTGACCCTGTTAATCAAATGACAACTCATGTCTATGGCTAGGAAACTTAACCATCTTTGATTCAACAAGCTAGTCAAGTAGAGGCATACTAGTGACATACTGTTTGTCTACGTATTCACACATGTATTATGTTTCCGGTTAATACAATTCTAGCATCAATAATAAACATTTATCATGATATAAGAAAATAAATAATAACTTTATTATTGCCTCTAGGGCATATTTCCTTCAATTGATACCTTGGTTCTCAAAAACTAAGGGAAATACTTACGCTACTTTGCTGCATCATCTCTTCCTCTTCGGGGAAAACCAACGCAATGCTCAAGAGGTAGCAAGAAGGATTTCTGGCGCCGTTGACGGGGAGTCTACGCAAAAGTCAATATACCAAGTACCCATCACAATCCTTATCTCCCGCATTACATTATTTGCCATTTGCCTCTCGTTTTCCTCTCCCCCACTTCACCCTTACCGTTTTATTCGCCCTCTCTATCTATCCCCCCTCTCCTTCTCTACTTGCCTCTTTTTGCCCACTTGTTTTTTGTTTTCTTGTGTGTTGGATTGCTTGCTTGTCACGATGGCTCAAGATAAAACTAAATTGTGTGACTTTACCAATAGCAACAACAATGATTTTATTAGCACTCCGATTTCTCCTCTTACCGATGCTGAATCTTGTGAAATTAATGCCGCTTTGCTGAATCTTGTGATGAAAGATCCATTTTCCGGCCTTCCTAGTGAAGATGCCGCTACCAATCTAAATAGCTTCGTTGATTTGTGTGATATGCAAAAGAAGAAAGATGTGGATAACGATATTGTTAAATTGAAGCTAGTTCCTTTTTCGCTTAGATGTCGTGCTAAAGCTTGGTTTTTGTCTATAGCGACCAGATCTCAAACGGTCCAATCTCTGTGCTCAGGTGTCATCCCTGGATCAGTAATGCTGACACCACACAGTACTTGAAGGATTTATAACAGAGTAGCAATCACACACTTATTACATCGAGTGTCTCAAAAGAGAGCTTATTACAATAAATATGGCTTAAGGCCATCTAAAAACGATAACAACAGAAGGCTTGGAAGATAAGTGAGTCCATCAACTCCAACGGCATCACTGAGTATAGAACCACGACCAAAAGGCACCTTAATCATCGTCTGAAAAGTCTGCAACATTAACTTTGCATCCTGAAATGGGTCAGCACATGGAATATGCTGTCAATGTAACACATAGAGAATAATGGAATGAAATAGACTATACTATATGCATATATGGCTAGTGGAGCTCTATGGTTACAGTTTTGCATAAAGCCAATTTTTCCCTACTGCAAAGGAATACATTTTATTTAATTATCATGGTAGTTGTTAAACATTGAGAATGGTTGACAGCATTCTCAATCCCAATTAAGCATCATCATTAAACAAAACCCAACAAAATTAATTTTAGAGTAACATGATGAGATTCACATGATAATCCAGGTACTAGATACTCAAGATGTCCATAACCGGGGACACGGCTAACCATGATTAGTTTATACACTCTGCAGAGGTTTGCGCACTTTTCCCCACAAGACTCGATCGCCTCCATTTGATTTCTCGCACTACATGGTGTTTGAGAAACGGATGACCAAGACATAGTCTTTCAGAAGCGCTAGCACCTTACGAACGGGTAGACCGTACCAACCTACATCCCCTACATCTGCTAGTCTACCACTGTAAGAGTTCGCACGAAGTAGTCAACTATGCTAGAGCCCATAGTAGCTTGTGGCTACACACAGAAGTTTCTAGCATGAATAATCTCATGATCCCTTTGAGCCTGGGTGGCGGTCCAAAAGAAAAACAGGCAATCACTAGAATACCCAGATGCCTCAATCCACCCCAGATGTGTATTTAAGTTGCCACCTTAGATAAACCTTTTAATTTAACAATCTCACATCTTTCATGGATTTCACTCACCCAATCCACGTCTACTAGCATAGCATGGCATAAAGCAAACGTAGAAGTAACTCCCAAAGGTTTGATAATAACAGGTAATAGGTACTACCTCAACTACATCCCAAACCCACAATTTAATTAGATCCTAATCATGCAATGTGTGAGAGTTGATCTAATGCAATAAAACTGGGTAATTGGAAGTATAATCAAAGTGTTACTTGCCTTGCTGATGATCCATAAAACCTAGCGATTCGAAGTAGCAAGCGACGCACTCCGGGTACTCTATCGCAAACAAACAAGCATAAAATAAGTACTCAACTAATGCACAGGTAAAACCCAAAATAAGAGAACTAACCAGAAAGTTCAACTTAAGAACTCCAGTTGGCAAAAAGAACCAAATCGAACGAAGCAACGAAAGACAAACGGCAAAACAAACAGGCTTTGTTTACTATTCTGGATCTAGGGCAATTTTTACAGTGGCAAAAACTTGTTTGAGTTGGTTAAACGGAAAGAGAGTTTCGAGATGAAACTCCGGGTGCTTGAATCGCCAAATTCCGATAAACGAGCGAAAAGTTATACTAAAACGAACATCGGATTAGAGATCGCGATCAGAAAAACCGCTGATTAAATCCGAGAAAAAGAAAAATGACGAACGTTCATTAAAACAAACAAACGGGCGAACGCTCGCTAAATAAATAAACCGGAAAAACCGATCTATTTTAGAAAAACAAACCTAAAAAAACGAACAAAACCGATGGAAAAACCGATCAGTTTTCTAAAAAAACCGGCGGCGAAAATAAACTACCTCCGGTGGCGGCGGCGGGGCGGCGAGGCAGCGACAGCGGGCGGCGGCGCGCTAGGGCGGCGGCGGCGCGTGCTAGGGGCGGCAGCGGGCTAGGGTTTTGGTGGGGGGGTGTGGCGGCTGGGCCTCTCGGCTATATAAAGCCGGCCGGGCCGGGAGTCCAGGTCAGGCATGGCCTAGTAAGTCGGTAGCGTGTTTTTGTATATAGTTACGCTCAGAAAAAAACAAAAGGAATACTAAACGGACTCCAAAAATATCAAAATAAATTTTCCCCGGCTTCTAAAATCAAGCCGCACAGGAGGAACATTTATTTGGGGCCTAAATGCAATTTTGAAAAACGCGCATTTTTCCTAAATTCAAATAAAATAGCAAAAAAAACCAAAATAAAATCTTATTTGATTTTTTTATTAAATCCTCAATATTTCTTTATTTTGGGAAAGTCATTTTATTCCCTCTCTCATATTTTTGTAATATAAATAATTGAACATAAAATAAATAAAATCAAATGATCCTATTTTAAAAATTTGAGAAAAACTCAAATATGAAAATAACGAAATCCCCAACTCTCTCCGAGGGTCCTTGAGTTGCGTAAAATTTCTAGGATCAACCAAAATGCAATAAAATATGGTATGAAATGATGATCTAGTGTATAACATTCCAAATTGAAAATTTGGGATGTTACAAACCTAACCCCCTTAAGATGAATCTCGCCCTCGAGATTCGGGTTGGCTAGAAAATAGGTGAGGGTGGTCCTTCAGCAAATCATCCTCTCGCTCCCAGGTGGCTTCATCCTCCGTGTGGTGGCTCCACTAAACTTTGCAAAACTTGATAACCTTGCTGCGGGTGACTCGACTGGCATACTCTAAAATCTTAACTGGTTTCTCCTCATAGGTCAAATCAGTGTCCAACTGAATCGCTTCCAGTGGCACTGTATCTCTCAGCGATATATCAGCCCTCTCCACGTGGCACTTCTTCAAATGGGAAACGTGGAATATGTCGTGAACTCCTGACAATCCTTCCGGCAATTCCAACTTATAGGCAACTTCTCCCATAGGCTCCATAACTTCGTATGTGCCTACAAAATGTGGCGCTAATTTTCCCTTAACTCCAAAGCGCTTAACTCCTCGAAGTGGTGATACTCGAAGATATACTCGGTCTCCGACTTCGTAAACTGTCTCCTTGCGTTTTGAGTCTGCATAACTCTTCTGCCTGGACTGGGCTACCTTGAGCCTATCGCGAATCAATTTTACTTTCTGTTCAGACTCCTTAATCAGATCCGGTCCAAACAACTGGCGGTCTCCAACTTCATCCCATGACAATGGGTCCTGCACCTCCTTCCGTACTAGGCTTCAAAAGGGGCCATCTTCAAACTGGATTGATAACTGTTGTTGTAAGAGAACTCTGCATATGGCAAATTCTCATCCCAACTAGATCCATAATCTAGCGCACAAGCTCTTAGCATATCCTCCAAAATCTGATTGACTCTCTCGGTCTGTCCATCTGTCTGCGGATGGAAAGCTGTACTAAACTCCAGTCTGGTACCCAAAGTTTCATGCAACTGATTCCAGAACTTTGAGGTGAATTGGGTTCCCCTATCTGAGACAATGGTCCTTGGAACTCCATGCAGACATACGATTCTGGTCATGCATATCTTTGCCAACTTTGCACTAGTATAGGTAGTCTTTACTGGAATGAAATGAGCTACCTTTGTCAAATGATCGACTACAAACCATATTGAGTCATAGCCTGAACGAGTTCTGGGTAAACCCGTAATAAAATCCATGCCTAACTTATCCCACTTCCATTTGGGTATCGGCAATGGCTGTAGCAATCCCGCTGGCTTCTAATGCTCTGCCTTTACTCTCTGGCATACATCACAAACTGCTACATGTTCCGCAATATCCTTCTTCATTCTGGTCCACCAGAAAGTATCCTTCAAATCCAAGTACATCTTGGTAATTCCTGGGTGAATCGAATATGGTGAATGATGGGCCTCTTGCAGAATTAACTTCCTGATTTCCGAATCATTAGGCACATAAATACGGTCTTCAAACCATAAGGTATCGTGTTCACCCTCACGAAATCTCTTAGCTTTTCCTTTGGTCATTTTCTCCTTAATAGAGGCAATCTCCTTGTCAGTCCTTTGAGCTTCTCTGATCTTATCCACCAAAGTAGACTGAATCTCCAATGCTGCTACATAGCCTCTCGGAACTATCTCCAACCATAGCTCACGAAGATTCTCGGCTAACTCCCTTGGTAAATCTCCCGTCATTAAGGTGTTGACATGACTTTTACGGCTCAACACGTCAGCTACTACGTTAGCATTTCCGGGGTAATAATGCAATCTCATATCATAATCTTTGATGAGCTCCAACTATCTCCTTTGCCTGAGGTTCAACTCCTTCTACGTGAAAATATACTTCAAACTCTTGTGATCCGTGTACACCTCACAATGGTTTCCAATAAGAAAATGTCTCCATGTCTTCAATGCATGCACTACGGCTGCTAACTCCAAATCATGTGTAGCATAATTCAACTCATGAGGTTTGAGCTGTCGTGAGGCATATGAAACAACTCTTCCTTCCTGCATAAGCACTGCTCCAAGTCCTCGACGTGAAGCGTCGCAATACACCTCATAATCCTTGGTCTGATCTGGCAAAATCAACACAGGTGATGTAACCAAACATTTCTTCAACTCCTGGAAACTGGCCTCACATTCCTTAGTCCATATGAACTTGGTATCCTTTTTCAACATCTCTGTCATAGGCTTCGCAATCTTTGAGAAATTCTCAATGAATCTCCGGTAGTATCCTATGAGTCCAAGAAAACTCCGGATCTCTCCAACTGTTGTTGGGGCTTTCCAATTGGTCACGGTTTCAACTTTAGCGGGATCTACTACTATACCTTCTCCCGATATAACGTGTCCGAGAAATCCAACTTCCTTCAACCAAAACTCACATTTGCTAAACTTGGCATATAATTGATGTTCTCTGAGCTTTCCAAGAACCAAACGCAAATGCTCCTTATGCTCCTCTTCATTCTTCGAGTAAACCAGGATATCATCAATGAACACTACGATGAACTTATCCAAAAACTCCATAAACACTTTGTTCATCATGTTCATAAAATATGCAGGTGCATTAGTCAGACCAAATGACATAACGGTATACTCGTACAGCCCATACCTGGTGGTAAAAGTCGTCTTAGGTATATCCTATTCTCGAATCTTCAACTGGTGGTATCCTGATCGTAGATCGATCTTGCAAAATACCTTAGCTCCTTGCAATCGATCAAACAGATCATTGATCATCGGTAGTGGGTACTTGTTCTTGATGGTTACTTCATTCAATCCTCGATAATCAACAACCATCCTTAACGATCCATCCTTCTTCTCCACTAGAAGTACTAGCGATCCCCAAGGTGAAGAACTTGGGCGAATATATCCCTTATCCAGTACTCCTTAATCTGCATCTTAATCTCCACCAAATCCTTTGCGGGCATCCTATACGGTCTCTTTGATATTGGCCCTGTGCCTGGCAAAAGCTCAATAAAAAACCCAATATCTCTATCCGATGGCATGCCTGGCAATTCTTCTGGAAATACATTAGGGAAATCTTTCACCACGGGTACCTCCTCCTGCAGAACTCCTGTTAAACAATTTACTTGAGTCCTCTTTGGCACATGCCGGGATACATACTTGATCCTTCTTCCTTCTGGGGTGGTGAGCAAAATTGACTTACTGGCACATTCAATATTTCCTTCGTACTTTGTTAACCAATCCATGCCTAATATCACATCCAATCCTTGAGATTCCAACACTATTAGGTCTGAGGGAAATACGTAGTTACCAATCCTTAATGGTAACCGATCACATCATAGGCTAGCCATATACTCTGCTCCAGGTGAGGTTACTAACATGTGTGATCTAAGGGCTTGGGTTGGTAGTTTATACTTATCCACAAATCCCCTTGATATGTATGAATGCGATGCACCAGTATCAAAAAGAACGAGTGCAGTAAATGACTTAACCAAAAACTTACCGATTATTGCATCCGGCTGCTCTTCAACCTCCTCCATGTTAACGTGGTTCACTTGTCCCCTGTTGAAAGGGTTCAGCTTCTTCCGAGAGCTTCCATTGCCATTTCCATTCTGGGATTTAGGACATTCATTGGCATAATGTCCGGTCTTCTGGCACTTAAAGCAAGTGACTTGGCTCAGGTCTCTCTTGGCTGGGGTTGATGGGTTGGTGCGGTTCTGGCCATTGCTTCCTCCATTCCCATTACCATTCTTGGTGCCATTGTGACTGTGCGAGCTACCTCCTCCATGGGTATGCTTAAAATGTCCTCCCGGTCTAGGGGTAAAACGTGGCTTTTGCTGAGCTCCTGAATCGTACTTCCCTTGTCCATACTTCCTCTTGCGATTCTCAATCTGCTGCTGCTTCCCTTCAATCATGAGAGCACGATCTACCAACTCCTGGTAGTTGTTGAAGGTTGCTACCATCAACTGCATGCTCAACTCATCATTCAGTCCTTCCAGAAACTTCCCCTGCTTAGCTGCATCCGTAGCAACGTCATGTAGGGCATAACGTGCTAACTTACTAAAGTCCTCCACATACTGGCCAACTGTCCGTCCTCCTTGGCGCAAATTGCGAAACTCTCGCTTCTTCATGGACATAGCTCCTGCTGAAACATGGGCAGTACGAAAAGCCTACTAAAACTGGTCCCACGTGACAGTGTCGACAGGGAAAGTGGCTGTGAAATTCTCCCACCATGATGTTGCGGGTCCTTCAAGCTGATGTGCGGCAAACTTCACCTTTTTCGCATATGTGCATCCTGTCGTGGTCAACTCTCTAGCTGTCTTACGGAGCCAATCATCTTCTACTATCGGCTCGGTGCTACTGGAGAACACCAGCGGATTCAGCCTAAGAAACGGGCTAAGTGATCAACAGGTGGTGGTGGTGGTGGTGGGCTGTTGTTGTTGTTCCCCTGATTCTGATTCTGGACTAGCAACTGCATCAATGTGTTCTGCTGCTGGATCAACTGGGTGAGCTCCAGTGGGAAGGTAAATCTGAGGTCATGTCTCGGACGCATCTGAGGGTTTAGAACAGATGAGATTTAAGAATAGAGGGGGTCTAAAGAGAAAACACTACCCATATGCACATGAGGCAAAAGCAAACAATTCACTTCATTCAACCAATCAAACAAGGGCATACAATCGATCCAACTATCGCAAAAGTGCTCGGACTACTATATTTACATGGTGGACTACTACTACTATTGGGGTGGTCTACTAGAAATATTCTTAGGTTGTAGATTCCATGATATCTGCTCCAGCTTCATCATCGCTATCCTCTGGATCTGAGTCGGTGTCGTCGACGATGATGTAGTCTTCCGGGCGAATCGCCTTGGGTTCTTCTTCTTCTTTTACTGGTATAGGGCCTCCCATAAATATTCCGATCTTCTTGATCAGATCGTCATTCTTCTCCACTAATACTTTGATTTCCTCTTCATAATCTTCACGTGTAGTGAGGGAGTCCTGGATTAGGGGGTGTTCGGGTAGCCGGACTATACCTTTGGCCGGACTCCTGGACTATGAAGATACAAGATTGAAGACTTCGTCCCGTGTCCGGATGGGACTTTCCTTGGCGTGGAAGGCAAGCTTGGCGATGCGGATATTCAAGATCTCCTACCATTGTAACCGACTCTGTAAACTGGAGGGTTGTAGTCCGTAGGCAATCAACTCCATACACAACAATCATACCATAGGCTAGCTTCTAGGGTTTAGCCTCCTTGATCTCGTGGTAGATCTACTCTTGTACTACCCATATCATCAATATTAATCAAGCAGGAGTAGGGTATTACCTCCATCGAGAGGGCCTGAACCTGGGTAAAACAAAGTGTCCCCTGTCTCCTGTTACCATCCGGCCTAGACGCACAGTTCGGGACCCCCTACCCGAGATCCGCTGGTTTTGACACCGACATTGGTGCTTTCATTGAGAGTTCCTCTGTGTCATTGCTTTTAGGCCCGATGGCTCCTTCGATCATCAACAACGATGCAGTCCAGGGTGAGACTTTTCTCCCCGGACAGATCTTCGTCTTCGGCGGCATCGCACTACGGGCCAATTCGCTTGGCCACCTTGAGCAGATCGAAAGCTACGCCCCTGGCCATCAGGTCAGGTTTGGAAGCCTAAACTACATGGCTGACATCCACGGGGACTTGATCTTCGACGGATTCGAGCCACAGCCAAGCGCGCCACACTGTCTCGATGGGCATGATATAGCTCTGCCACCGAACAGCGCCTTGGAGGCCGCACACGCATCGGTCCCGACCATTGATTTGGAGCCTACTGCACCGATCGAGGATCAGCGGTTAGACGCTGCCTCAGGGGCTGCGATCTCAGAGGCGATTGAGCCGAACTCCAGCCCCGCAGTCTGCACGGCCCGTGACTCCAAGGAGCCGGATTCCTCTCCGAACTCCGAACCCCTCGCGTCCCTGCCGATCGAACCCGATTGGGCACCAATAATGGAGTTCACTGCCACGGACATCTTTCAGCACTCGCCCTTCGGCGACATCCTGAATTCTCTAAAGTCTCTCTCTTCATCAGGAGAGCCCTGGCCGGATTATGGTCAGCGAGGATGGGATACGGACGACGGAGAAATTCAAAGCCCACCCACCACCCACTTGGTAGCCACTGTTGACAATTTAAACGACGTGCTCAACTTCGACTCCGGAGACATCGACAGCATGGATGACGATGCAAGAGATACCGACGGACCAACGCCCATAGGGCATTGGACAGCGACCTCATCTCACGATGTGTACATGCTGGATACCCCTAAAGGAAGCGACAACGAGGAAAAAGGGGATGGGACGGGAGATCGACCCCCCGAAAAGCAATCAAAGCGTCGGCGTAAACGCCGACCCAAGCCCCGCCTCGACAAAAACCTAGCCATAGAGCAGGGCAAGCCGGTAGACGACGAGCAGGCCTTAGAGCAACCATCCGAACAGGGAAACACGGATAGAGAAACCAAAAATCCCTCCTCCGGCGAAAACGGCATTCCAGACAACCTCACGCCGAATAAACCTATGGAGCAGAAGAATCTCCACGAGAGGCTGGTTGCAACTGCACGCAGCCTAAAGAAGCAGAAGTGGAAGCTAAAAACAGCGGAAGATGCACTCCGCATTAGATGGAGCAACGTAATCAATACCACAGATAAGTACGGCGACAGTCGCCGCACTAAAAGCTATCCGAAAAGAAAGCTACTGCCTGAATTCGACGAAGAGGCCCTAGAGCCCTCGCATTCAAAAAATGAAAAAGCCACACGGTCGGATAGACGACCCCATAAAGCGGCAAGCGACGCCGCACCTAAATCGGCATGCGACCCACTTAAGGATTCGCATCATGGCCCAGTCAGGTCCATTTATGGGCCAAGAAAGAAAGCTCTCGTAAGCAATGCTATGAAGCCATTGTCAGAATCCGGCACACCCAAATACAAGGGCGCCGCACACCCCCAATGTTTCACCGATGAGGTCCTGGACTATGAATTCCCAGAGGGATTCAAACCCGTAAACATAGAGGCATATGATGGAACAACAGACCCTGGAGTCTGGATCGAGGATTATATCCTCAACATACACATGGCTAGAGGAGATGATCTCCACGCCATAAAATATATACCCCTTAAGCTTAAAGGGCCAGCCCGGCGTTGGCTTAAAAGCCTTCCAGAAAACACAATTGGAAGCTGGGAAGAGCTCGAGGATGCTTTCCGAGCAAATTTTCAAGGGACCTATGTCCGCCCTCCGGATGCAGACGATCTTAGTCACATAACTCAACAACCCGGAGAATCAGCTTGGCAGTTCTAGAATAGATTCCTCACTAAAAAGAATCAGATAGTCGACTGTCCGGACGCCGAAGCATTAGCAGCTTTCAGGCATAATATCCGAGACGAATGGCTCGCCAGACACCTCGGCCAAGAAAAGCCAAGAACAATGGCCGCACTAACAAGCCTCATGACCCGCTTTTGTGCAGGGGAGGACAGCTGGTTGGCAAGGTGCAGCCCCAACAACCCAAGTACATCCGAAACCAGGGATGGAAATGGAAAACCGCGACGCAACAAGGACCGTCGCTGGACTAAGGACAAAAGTCCGAAGAGCACGGAAGTCAATGCCGGATTCAAAGGCTCACGACAAAATCAGGAAAAATCGCCCCCCCAGGATAACAGGGACAATCCATCCAACCTAAATAAAATCTTGGACAGAATATGTCAGATACACAGTACTCCCGGGAAGCCTGCTAACCATATCCACAAAGACTGCTGGGTTTTCAAACAATCCGGCAGACTCAATGCCGAACACAAGGGGCTCGACACGCCAAGCGAAGACGAGGACGAACCCCAAAAGCAGAACACCAGGAAACAAAAGAACTTCCCACAAGAAGTAAAAACAGTGAACTCACTTCACATAACAAAACGTGCGGCGCCCGTAAAGGTACGCACCACACGGCCCAAAGGGTCCTACCACTGGTTGTCAAAACCGATCATCTTCGATCAGCTAGATTATTCTAGGAATATCAAGAATGTAGGCTGGATTGCCTTGATACTCGATCCAATAATTGGCGGACTCAAGTTTTCAAATGTCCTTATGGACGGCGGCAGTGGACTAAACCTGATATATCAGGATACAATCCAGCACATGAGGATAAACCCAGCAAGAATCTGCCGCAGCAAAACCTCATTTCAAGGGGTAATACCTGGTCCGGACACCCATTGTACGGGTTTTCTCCGGCTCACAGTCACATTCGGCTCTGCCGATAACCTCCGCCGTGAAAAGCTGACCTTCCACATCGTCCCGTTCTCAAGTCGCTATCAAGCACTACTGGGACGCGAAGCTTTCGCTCGCTTTGACGCAATACCGCATTATGCATCTATTACGCTTAAGATGCCCGGTCCACGAGGCATCATCTCTTTGAAGGGGAAGCACTAAAGTGCGCCTCCTCAAGCGGAGGACTGTGCGGCCGCTTTGACAGCCCCACAGCAAAATGGCCTCACTGGCCAAAAAACTTCAAAATACGTCATTTAAAGACCACGAACGCGGATAGACGAGTTCGGCGCAAAATCATCATTGATGCAGGCCTAGAAGCCATATACCCCCGCACTGGGGGCTCCACGCATATACAATAAGAGACAATAAAGCTCAAACTTATATATCTTATGCTTATTTTAAACTTTTTTGGCATGACCCGTTTTCAACTCAGTTCCTCTCTTTTACAGATGAACGTCGTGTGGCGCCCGTCCAGGATACGGCACAACGGAGACACAGGCGCAGACATGCAGTAGGGACCCGTCCTAAAGGATTCTTTTTAGATTAAGACCCTGCGTAAACCTTTTTTACTGTCTCTTGTTGCTACACATCCCCTGGTTTTTTCTTTCTAATATAACCAAGGAGGAGGCTGGTGTCTTGGCATATGGCCACGTCAGAATTTTTTCACGTACCTGGACACTAGGGGCTTTTTTAATAAAGAGTGTTGTTTGGCCCGCACTCATAAAGACCGAACACCTTAGGGAGTGTTCGGTGTCGCGAGTTTTGGCATTATATGCATCATCTCCGAATCATGTCTTTGGTCAAATGTTGGGTTGCCCGGCTCCTGAGTTCGGCTACCTTACGTTCCGCTCTATCGGCTAAGGTAGCACCAGGAGAACTACTGCGATTGTGGCCCCGGTTCGGCCAGGGCGAGCACCTCAGTAGAGAAAGTCGAAAACTGACTGTCATGATGTAGCGTGAGACTGGTCAGCCACTCGATGACCGATCGGAACCTATCGGATTCCTCCGCTTTAACGAAGGACCGCTTCCCAGTCAGGCACATACGCGCCCCGAATTCGGATGAGCGCAGTTGCCACCAAGGAGCTACCTAAAGAGTCTCATTTTCAAACTCCTATGGCTAAGTGAAAGTGTTAAAGCATTATAGTCCGGTTGCCTGGCCCGCTGCGCTATCACCTCCTTTGTAGGACCAAGACGTTGGGTTAAGTGTGAAAATGCGTCTTCTGCGAGCACCCCCGCACTATGTGCGTGGGGGCTGAAGCCAACGACTGACATCTTTCAGATTATATATATATATATATATATATATATATATCTTAAAACGGCCGCATAGAAGGTGTTAATAATACTTGGAGGCACAAGTATAAAAAAGGCCACTACAATTTATGAAAATATTACTTTATAATTACATATGCTATCATAACATAGCATCTTTCGGGCACTGCATCTCTATTACACGAGCGCCTTCAAGAACTTCCTGAAAATAGTGCTCGGAATGTACTCGGCTTTTGTCTGAATCTCGGGACGCAACAACGGTGGTCTCCATCTCTGCCCAGTATGTCTTAACACGGGCAAGAGCCATCCGTGCGCCCTCTATGCATGCTGACCTCTTCATTGCATTTATACGCGGCACCGCGTTAAGGAATTGCTGCACCAAGCTGAAATAACTCTTCGGCTCCGGTCTCCCAGGCCACAGATGACCCATGACGTACTTCATGGCGAGTCCGGACAATCTATTCAGTTCGGCCCATTGGGCCAGGCGATCGTCCACTGCCAGTGGACGCTCTGGATTGTGGAACTGTGACCAGAAAAGCTTTTCCACTTCGCGATCTTCTAGATCTCGAAAGTGTTCGGTCGCATCAGCAGCACTTGCTGCCAAATCCAGATAGGTGTCCTCCACACTCCACATCCGGTCCAACGGAGCAAACTTCGGATCACAAAACTTCCTCCGCGGCATAAAGGGCTTTCCATCCGCAATCTGTTCGGCCTGACGCAGCTCCTCTTTCGCAGCTCTCATCGTAGAGCGAGCGTCGTTGGCATCGGCAGCGGCCTTCTCTAAATCCGTCTGTCTCGCCCGGTCTTCTTTCTCAAGAAGTTCGCAACGGTCTGCAGTGCTCTTTAACTTCTCGGCAATCTCGGCCATCTCTTCTTTGCTTCAGCAGTGAGAAGCCTGTTCGGCTCTCAGCTCTTCAAGGGCCTTCTTGGCAGCCGCATCGCTTTTTCTGGCTTGCTCCTTAGCTCGGGCAAGTTCTACCCTAAGATTCTCCACGGCGGCCGCACCATCTGCGTCAATCACACACATTGTAAGACACTGGCATGAAGCTCCTCTTACCTAATGCCGCCCGAAGAATTACATACCTTGAGCCTCATCAAGCCGCTTGTTGACAAGCGCGATGTCGGCATCTGCCACGTCTAGTTGCCGCTTTAGTTCGGCTACATCATCAGTTCGGCTTGATTCCGGACACCTCGCCACCTACATTCAAAGGCGACATCTTAGACCTGGGATTATGATCCTCTGCGTGCCGTCATTTCTTGACAACGCGCAGAGTCTCAGGGGCTACTACCTACACAGGGCGCATCTTATTTATGCGCAACTGACAAAAGTGTACATTATCTATCGTACCTCAAAACCCGTCAGTAAACTTTTGACGGCCTCATGCAATCCGCTTTCTGCGGATGAAATCCTTTCAATCACCGTGCCCATCAATGCACGGTGCTCTTATGAGATAGAAGCTCGCCCCAGCAGAATCTTTAGTTCCTTCGGCCGAGCACCAGACGGTGCCGGACTTGCCCTATGACCTCTTTCGAAGGCCGGACACGGAGAGCCTTGGGGGGCACATAGTTATCTTCCACCCCTGCCGGATTCGGAGAAACCCTCCACGACGACACCTCCGGGTCGCCCGCCTCGCTAGGCGGTACGGCAGGGGGGGGGCGTCCCGCTCTCCATCATCTCCGGAAGAAGATCCCCCGAAGACGAGCTCTGCTGAGAAGGGCTGAGGTCCGAGCTATAAGGTAAAATTTCGGTTAGTCTTCTCAGATTTAAATCAAGGATTTCTCTCATCCCTCAACAGGAAAACCTCTCTCTACTTACGGCTCGCTGGAGGGCTGATCCCCTTGAGGGCGTAGTCCGGCCGAGGAACTCCCCGGCGTCGGACCCTCTGATAAGGATTTTCTCCCCCGTTTCGAGGCCATGGTTTCCGGGTCATCAGAGGCGGCTCTCTTCTTCCCCTTAGGAGAGGAATTGTCGGTTCCTCCCTTCGGAGCAGCCTCCTTCGAGGAGGCCGTAGCTTCCTTGTCCTCCCCCTCCAAAGGCATTATCTCCAGCATCCTGACTAGCACGGGATACGGCCTGGTTTCAGGAAGGGGAGCCGGACACCTGATCAGCTTCGCCTTCGCTATCCACTCCTGTTTAAAAGGACGGCTCTTTTAGGGGCAAGTTTATGACAATTATACGGATAGAAGGTCCGGGCACAAGGTTGCTTACTTGAGTATCCGGGCGATTGCAGCTTAGGCCTGCGTCCTCGGTTGAATCCGGACACATCTCTTGTGATCCGAAGAACAGTCTATACATCTCCGCGGGCGTTGCGCCCATAAAATTCTGGAGAACTCGCGGTCCCTCCGGATTAAACTCCCACAGGCGAAGGGGGCGACGTTTGCCGGGCAATATTCGGCGAATCAGCATGACCTGCATCACCTTGACCAAACTGAGGTCTCCTTCCAAGAGATCCTTAATTCGGCCCTGTAACAGGGGCACGTCTTTGGGCAAACCCCAATCTAATCCTTTGTTGACCCATGACGCTAGCCGTGATGGGGGACCCGAGCGAAAGGCAGGAGGCGCCGCCCAATTGGCGCTCCTGGGAGCGGTTATATAGAACCATTCTCGTTGCCACAAGCCGAGCTCTTCTTGAAAGGAGCCCTTGGGCCATGGAGCATCAGCATTCTTACTTATGACAGCGCCTCCGCACTCTGCGTGCCGTCCCTCGATCATCTTCGGCTCCAATCCAAAAGTCTTGAGCCATAATCCGAAATGAGGAGTAACATGGAGGAACGCTTCGCACACAATGATGAATGAGGAAATGTGGAGGATGGACTCCGGAGCTAAGTCATGAAATTCCAGCCCGTAATAAAACAGCAGCCCCCTCACGAAGGGATCCATCGGGAAGCCTAACCCCCGAAGGAAGTGAGACATGAACACTACGCTCTCACTGGGCCGGGGACTGGGAATAGCCTGCCCTTGAGCAGGCAACCTATGCGGAATTTCGGTGGTCAAGAACTTAGCCTCTCTCAACTTTAGCACGTCCTCCTCCGTGACGGAGGAGGGCATCCATCGGCCTTGAAGGTCGGAACCGGACATTGTCGAAGGTCCGAAGCGCCTGGAATCTGGAGCCTAGGGTGTTGGAACTCGAGGCGACGGGCGAACCCGTTTTGAGATTGGAAAAAGGAGTAAGGCCTTGGTCTCTTTATAAGAGATTGAAAACCAGGAGCCCTCCCCGTAACCGTTTGGGACTCGCCTTTAATCGAGAAAACATGCTGACGGGCACGATTGGGTTACCCACGTCCGTATTGATGAGAATCCCGTAAAGGGGGGGCACACGATCTCTGCTTTGACAAGACGTGCCAAGGAAACCGCCTCGCAAAACATGCTGAGGTGGAAAAGTAAATATGATTCGAGTAAAGGACTTGGCCGTAGTGTGATAGTGCACTGCGGAATACGTCAGCAGATTTGATTTGTGTTAATATTATTATTCTCTCTATGGCAATATGTGGAAACTTATTTTACAGAGTCGGACACTACTCTTGGTGTTTACAATCTTCTACGAAGGACTTGGAGGAGGAACCCGCCTTGCAATGCTGAAGACAATTTGCGTGCCGGACTCGTCGTCATCGAAGCCTGGTTCAGGGGCTACTAAGGGAGTCCTGGATTAGGGGGTGTTCGGGTAGCCGGACTATACCTTCGGCCGGACTCCTGGACTATGAAGATACAAGATTCAAGACTTCGTCCCGTGTCCGAATGGGACTTTCCTTGGCGTGGAAGGCAAGCTTGGCGATGCAGATATTCAAGATCTCCTACCATTGTAACCGACTTTGTGTAACCCTAACCCTATCCGGTGTCTATATAAACCGGAGGGTTGTAGTCCGTAGGCAATCAACTCCATACACAACAATCATACCATAGGCTAGCTTCTAGGGTTTAGCCTCCTTTATCTCGTGGTAGATCTACTCTTGTACTACCCATATCATCAATATTAATCAAGTAGGAGTAGGGTATTACCTCCATCGAGAGGGCCCGAACCTGGGTAAAACAAAGTGTCCCCTGTCTCCTGTTACCATCCGGCCTAGATGCACAGTTCGGGACCCCCTACCCGAGATCCGCCGGTTTTGACACCGACATGTAGCCTTGAGTTCTTCCTCCAGTTCCTTGATTCTTGTCCTCGCCTTCCTCAGATCTATCATGTCGGTGCACATCTGGTTCTCCTGACGTCGAATGTGTTGGTTTAACTCCTGGATAAAAGCTGCAACTGATCTATCCTTCCTGGTGCTGATCATCTCCCAGTGCTCATCTCGGCGCCCACAAATCTGGTAGATAGTATCCTTGAGATCATTGCGGTAAACTTCTCCAATGCGTCCCATGGCGATGTGAGCTGCCATGCTCTTTCCGAGACTCCAAGTTGGTGCATCAAAAGAAAACTCTATGGGCTCAGTGACTGGCATGAACGTCCTTCCTGGAACTTGAACTTGAATCATCCAGCGCTCTTCTTTAGGTAGAGTGGCGTTGTAGGTCCTAGTGAAGCTTGGTACTCCTATGTTCAGGTATCTAGTGACTTCCTTCAAGTGACGTCCAAAGGGTGTATCTTCATCTGGTTGCGTGAACTTGTTCCTTGCATCCGCCATCCTAAAAGAGTAGAAAAGATGAGAGGTCAGAATGAGAAGAGAGTGAGTAGTGATCTAGGGTCTTTAGCTTAGTGGTCGTGTCCTACAGTCAGCGTGTGCTCTAATACCATCTTGTAGCGACCAGACGTCAAACGGTCCAATCTCTGTGCTCATGTGTCATCCCTGATAAGTAATGCTGACACCACACAATACTTGAAGGATTTATAACAGAGTAGTAATCACACACTTATTACATCGAGTGTCTCAAAAGAGAGCTTATTACAATAAATATGGCTTAAGGCCATCTAAAAACGATAACAGCGGAAGGCTTGGAAGATAAGTGAGTCCATCAACTCCAACGGCATCACTGAGTATAGAACCACGACCTAAAGGCACCTTAATCGTCATCTAAAAAGTCTACAACATTAACGTTGCAGCCCGAAACGGGTCAGCACATGGAATATGCTGGCAATATAACACATAGAGAGTAATGGAATGAAATAGACTATACTATATGCATATATGGCTGGTGGAAAGCTCTATGGTTACAGTTTTGCGTAAAGCCAATTTTTCCCTACTGCGAAGGAATAAATTTTATTTAACTATCATGGTAGTTGTTAAACATTGAGAATGGTTGACAGCATTCTCAATCCCAATTAAGCATGATCATTAAACAAAACCTAACAAAATTAATTTTAGAGTAACATGATGAGATTCACATGATAATCGAGGTACTAGATACTCAAGATGTCCATAACCGGGGACACGGCTAACCATGATTAGTTTATACACTCTGCATAGGTTTGCGCACTTTTCCCCACAAGACTCGATCGCCTCCATTTGATTTCTCGCACTACATGGTGTTTGAGAAACGGATGACCGAGACATAGTCTTTCAGAAGCGCTAGCACCTTACGAACGGGTAGACCGTAGCAACCTACATCCCCTACATCTGCTAGTCTACCACTTTAAGAGTTCGCATGACGTAGTCAACTATGCTAGAGCCCATACTAGCTTGTGGCTGCACACGGAAGTTTCTAGCATGAATAATCTCATGATCCCTTTGAGCCTGGGTGGTGGTCCAAAAGAAAAAACAGGCAATCACTGGAATCATTAGTGCAGAATCGGGCAATAGCACCGGTTTGTAAGGCCCTTTAGTGCCGGTTTGGTAACCGGCACTAAAATGTAGGCACTAAAGGCCCCCCCCTTTAGTACCGGTTCAGCACGAACCGGTAATAAAGGGGAACCACGTGGCACGAGCCAGCTTCAAGGGCAGGGAGCCCTTTAGTACCGGTTGGTGTCACCAACCGGTATTAAAATGTTGGGGGGTTGGGTTTATGATTTCTTTTTCATTTAATTTTGTGTTTTCCATTTAATTCTTTTTTGTTTGCTGGTATTTTACGATACTACATATTGTACACGTTATGCATATATATAAATAGAATTTCTAGTAGAACAGATCATAATATATATATATCATCGAATGTCTCACACAACCACCGTTAATTAATTCACACATATATACACACATGTATATATATACAATTTCTCCTAATTGGTGCCTTTGGAGCCAGTGGCATTAGCCTAGCTAATTGGTGCCTTCGGAGCACGATAACAATTGGAAGTGGTTCATGGGGGCGGTAGCGGGTAATAGTATTCTCCTTTGGGATCTATGACCTGGTCGAGCAAAAATCCCGCTATTTCCTCTTGAATTGCTTCTATGCGGTCCTGTGCTAGGAGCTTGTCCCGCACCTCTTTGAACTGTTAAGAAGGAGATCAATATGCGTGTGTATTAGTTGTGTGACTAGATATCGGTAATGGTGTAAAAATTGTGAATAGTGTTCTGATAATCGATATCGTACCCACTCCTGTCTTTGAGATTTGCTCCTTTCGGACGCCATCATGCGAATGTTCTCGCAAACGTAGTATGCACATAGATCATTCCCCGGCGCCTGCCTCAGGGCCTTTACGAGAATAGAATTTTATCAGATAATAATTAATCAAGCATGATAATTAAAGAGATGGCAGCTATAGCTAGTACTACTTAATTACTTACCTTGGGTCGATACCATTTCAGCTTTTGTTTCCATGCGCCCGGAGTGGCCCTGATGAACTTTGCCCAAGGCCTGCCCCGCCGACAAAGAAAATGAATAAATGGGTTATTAAATAGTTGTTATCAGGAAATGACGAACTAATTAAATAGGCCGAGATATAGTTAATAATGATTGAAATTACCTGTTCACTATCCCCTTCACGATGGTGTAGTCACTTGCTTTCTTAAGTAGCAAGTCTAGTACTTCAACTGTTCCTTCATCAACTTTAATGATTAACAAGATCCAGTGAAATCTGCATGCACACACGTTTGCATGTCTTAATTAAGCGGGCATATGTAAGCAAAAACATGTAGCTATAGCTAGTAGGGAAAAACAGAATTTGTAGTACAAGACACTATGACTCACTGGAAGTTGTAAGGAACTAGTATATCTTCATTGTATTTGAGTTCCTTGAAGAACTGTAGCATGCTTTCCTCTACACATTTTTCGTGATATGGATCTATTTTCCATGTGTATTCATAAATGGTATTTGGGTCAACGAACCCAATGCCATAGCGTCCACCTTTTATCATTTCATAAATCTTCATCCTGCATAATACCACAGAAAAGAATATAGTGAGGATAATTACAGGTAGCTTGATCAAAATGATCAGCTAGCTTGGGACTTAAATTACAGAAAGAAATCACTTACAGACAATAGCAACTGACGATAGATTTGTCGAGTGCGTCTTTATTGTATAGCTGAAATAGTTCTGAATACTCAACGGTCACAGCTTTCTTATGGTAGTAATGCTCCTCATTGACATTCACCATGAGGGAATCTCGATTGGAAATCTTGGTAATGTCCATGTACCATTGATGCAATTCATACATTCTCGTTGGGAGCTTATTGACCTCCTCTGGCTCGACCAAAGGTTGGCCCCTGGCATATTTCCGTTTTATTTCCTCCTCTCTAGTCGGAGACATGGGCTCGATATCGAGGAGTTGTCCAACAGTGATCCCGATCGATTCAGCCTGCGCAATATGCTCCTCGGTTATTACCACATCGCCCACCCCGGGAACGTTAACGGTTTGCCCACAATAATATTGGGTGTGCCTACGCTCATGTGTTGTTGGCACAACAAGCGGGGGGATTGATTGCGCCGCCTGTTCTCCCAGCTGGGGAACGGTTTTACCGCTCATTTTGCCAGCTGATTTGCTCGAGCTCGAGCTCGCCTCTTTCCGTAGACGTGCTCAATATAACTTCCTGAGGTGGCGCTCCTAGTCTGTGTCAACAGGCTTTGGAGCTGGTGGTCTAGCCATACGAATGAAGTGGTCAATCTTTTCCACAGGCACTTTCTCCCTTGGCGGCGGTGGCGGTTTCGGTGCAAAATGGGCTTCCACCTCGGCCTTCGATATGGCTACGTTTTCCTCCTCGGAGTTGTCGTAAGGCCTCTGCGGAAGAGGCGCGAGGCTTGGACCATATTGAAATCACTTGCCTCCACCTGTACCTGCAGTACTACCTCGACTTGTACAGCTACGCACCATAGCTGAGGCGGCTCTCTTCTGTGATTGCTGAGGAGGCGAAGACGGCTAACGTCGCTGAGTTGGAGGAGGAGGAGTGGCCTGAAGCTGTGCCAGACTTGGAGGAGGAGTGGCCTGAAGCTGTGCCGGACTTGGAGGAGGAGTGGCCTGACGCGTTGGTGGACTTGGAGGAGCGGGAGTCCGCTGACTCGGTGGCGGACTGCGACGAGGAGTCGGATGACGCGGTGTCGGTGGCCTTTGAAAGATGATGCAATCCTTTCTCCATAGGATGATACGATGGTTGGCCTCTCCTAGTGTGTGCTCATCGTCACCTCCAGGAATGTCAAGCTCTAGCCCCGAATATTGGTCCACCACCTCATCAACCAAGACACGAGCATAGCCCGCTGGAATTGGGTTGCAATGGAAGGTTGCCTCGGGGGGATTTGTAAAAGCAAGGGCGTACGCCACCTTCATGGATATGTTCTTCATTTTGAAGTGTAGCTCGCAGTTAGTGTTCTCCATGATGTCATCCACTTGGTAGCTATCCAGCAATGCATCGCTCGGGGCGGAACCCATGCTGCTTCTCGGCATGGATGGGACGGTGCTATCCATTGGTGGATCATCTGCTAGCTGCTGAGACCCCCTTTGCTGGCTAAGTGAGTCGATCTGCTCCTGCTGCCGCTGGAATTTGATTGCCAAGTCCGCGTGCGCTGATTCTAGGCCTTGAAGGCGTTCATAGTCTAGCTTCCTCTGCTCCTCCTCCATCTTCCTCTTCTTCTCCTCCGCAATCTTCTTTCTCGCACGGGTTCTATAGTCGGCGTTCCAGTTCGAAAACCCCTCATACCACGGAATAGCGCCCATTCCTCATGTTCTTCCCAGGTGTTCAGGATTTCCCAGGGCACGCGTAAGCTCGTCGTTCTCTCTGTTGGGCTCGAACAACCCGGATCGAGCCTCTTCTATTGCAACAAGTAGATTATCTTCGGCTCCATTCAGACATGCCTTCTTCGAAACTTTCCCTATCTTCGGGTCCAACTCCCCCCCATGTGCATAGAACCAAGTCCTGCACCTGGGGGGCCAGCTCAATGTTTCTGGAGTGACACCTGCATCCAGCATCTCTTTCTCAGACTTATCCCACTTAGGCATTCCCACCGCATAGCCACCTGGCCCCAGCTTATGGAACTTATCCTTTTTTGCGGCATTGGCCTTGTTTATTCTCGACCGTTTCTTAGATAATTCTGAGTCCTTGAATTTCACGAAATCGTCCCAATGAGCACTTTGGTTCTCTAGTGTTCCCTCGAATACTGGAGTCTTCCTTCCTCCGTTGACGTACTTGGCCCATTCACGAATCTTGTGGTTCCTGAATGCAACTGCCATCTTCCTAAGAGCAGCGTCCTTGACTTTCTCCACATCTGCATCTGTGAAATGATCTGGTAGGGTGAAATGTTCCATGAGCATTTCCCAAAGCAAATGTTTTTGTCTGTCGTCGACAAAAGTAACTCCTGGACGTGGCTTTGCTGGCTCTCTCCATTCTTGAAGGGAGATTGGGAGTTGGTCCTTCACAAGAACTCCGCACTAACGAACGAACTTGTCCGCAATCTTCTTAGGCGCGAATGGTTCGCCATTAGGTCTGATTGCCTCGATATTGTACTTTACGCCCTCCTTCAACTTTTTGTTCGGGCCTCTTTTCATCCTGTTGCCTGAAGATTTGCTCGATCCGGATGGCTGAAAGAAGAAAGATCGATTCGTTAATATATCTTGAAGTCATTTAAAACATGTGATGATCACCAGATGGCTGCTTATATAAATATATATACCTCGCCAGTCTTTGTTGTTTCAAGATCAACATTTTCTTCGTCATGTTCATAGTTCATGACTTCATCAATTCGGTCGTCGCGATCAAATATCATATCACCCTCCCCGGTCTTGTTTAGATATTCGGAGCCGTCATAATCTTCTTCATTCTGATCATCATCTGGCCCGCGAGGATTGCGTATGATATTGAACAGGGCCTCTTCTCCCTCTCTGCCGGTATTGTCCGCCATGGGTTTTGTTTAACTAATCCAAAAGAAATATATTCAAATTACAATGCATGGATGCAATCAATTAATAAGGAAAAACTGAATCAATCATAGTACATAATAAGCATCATCGAATATAATCTCGAATACATCGTCTCGAATAATAGATATAATCTCGAATACATCGTCTCGAATAATAGATATAATCTCGAATACATCGTCTCGAATAATAGATATAATCTCGAATACCTCGTCGGATCATGCGGCGCGGGCGGTGGACACCCAAAGAGAAGGAACCCTCACAGGATCATAGCTGAAGTGAGATCCCTGAAGAAACTGCCAGGTATTGGAGAACCTTCCGCCCTCTAACGCAACCATGTAGCGATGGACGTGCTCATCCTCCTCCCTGACACGACGACGTACCACCTACGGCGGGGCCGGCTCCCTCCGCACCGAAACTAGCCCACGGGAACGCCACCAAACGAGATCAGGGTCGACGACCGGGGCCGGGTTCCTCATCAAGCAGCGCGCCCCTCCAGGCAGCACCTCCCAGTGCCAGCCCGGCGGAGCCCAGTCCCGGACATCAGTCAACCGGACGTGGTCGCGGACGAGTCGACGGTGAGGATGCGGGCCAGGCATCGTCGAGAACAAATACTAGCTATATGCCCACAAAAAGTAACATTTTTTTAATGATTGGATTTTGATAACTAAAATTTCTAACATTTCTATATAACTAACATTACTATAACATTTCTAACAATGCTATATAACTAACATTTCTATAACATTTCTAATATTTCTATAACTAAAAAACAGAAGAAAAAATTATAACATTTCTCTATATATAACTAACATTTGTATAACATTTCTAATATTTCTAGAACTAAAAAAAGAAAAATTTCTAACTTTTTTATAACTATTTCTATAACTAAAAAACAGAAAAATTCTTAACAATTCTAACTTTTCTATAACATTTCTAACAATGCTATATAACTAACTATTTCTATAACTAAAAAAGACAAATTTCTAACTTTTTTATAACTATTTCTATAACTAAAAAACAGAAAAATTCCTAACAATTCTAAATTTTCTATAACATTTCTAACAATGCTATATAACTAACTATTTCTATAACTAAAAAAATAAAAGTTTCTAACATTTTTATAACTATTTCTATAACTAAAAAACTAAAAAAAATGTATGTGTGTGTGTGCTCACCGGCGAGGCGAGAGGCGGCGGGGGGCGGCGACGGGACGGTGACGGGCGCGGCAACGACAGGGATGGCGAGGACGGGGACAGGGACGGGGCGGCGACGACGGGGACGGGCCGGGGCGGCGACTACTGGGACGGGGCGGCGATGACGGGGACGGGGACGACGCAGGACGGGCCGGGACGATGCGGCGGTGACGACGGGGACGACGGGGCGGCGACGATGGGGACGGGGCGGCGACAAGGGATATGGAGACAGGGGCGGCGGGCGACGGGGCAGAGGAGAAGAAGCAGATGAGAAACTGAAATTTTTGAAGTGTTTAGTTATATAAGATGGACCTTTAGTACCGGTTGGAGCCACCAACCGGTACTAAAGGCCTGTTTTGGCCAGGCCAAGCGGCGGGAACCGCACACCCTTTAGTACCGGGTGGTGGCTCCAACCGGTACTAAAGGGGGGGGCCTTTAGTACCGGTTGGAGCCACCACCCGGTACTAAAGGGGGTGCGCTGGCAAGGTGCTGTGCGGCAAGTTTAGTCCCACCTCGCTAGCTGAGGGGCGTCTGCACTGGTTTATAAACCCCCATGCGGTAGCTCTCTCGAGCTCCTCTCCAAAGCAGGCCTACTGGGCCTACATGTTCTGTGCTGCCCTGTGGGCCTATTGGGCCTTTGCGGGCCTGCATCCTGGCCCAACAACAGGTTGGGTTTCTAGTCGTATGCAGGCCGCTCTGGCCCAGTAGGCGGGCTTTTTTTATTTTTTTTTGCTTTATTTATTGTTGAGTTGTTTTTTTGTGTATTTAGAGTTTCTTTGTGAATATTTTTGCTTTAGGTATAAAAAATTACAAACTTTCTGTTAGTGCCCGTAGTTTTCAAATTTGAATAGTTTAAATTTTGAATTATTTGAAATTAGTGTGAATCCCTAGTTTGTGAATAACTTAACTTTAAATATCAGTAAAGGCATGAAAGAATTTGTTTGCACATAAAATTTCTTTGCGTTTCAAATGCCAAAACACATAGCTACCCTAACTATTACAGAGATTCCCTCCTGGGTGTGAAACACAGAAGAAAGTGATGATAGTGAAGCCGATCACATCCTAGATCTTTGGGTGTGAAACTTTTTCTTCGCGTGTGTCCCTTTGCGCCGTAACCATGGAAAATCTTCATCATTTAACGGGATGCTCGGGTCAATATTCATTGTGAATGGAGCAATTTCATCAAACTTTTCATAATCTTCTGACATGTCTGTCTTGTCATCCACTCCCATGATGTTTCTCTTCCCAGAAAGAACTATGTGCCGCTTTGGCTCATCGTACGATGCATTCGCTTCCTTATCTTTTCTTTTTCTTGGCTTGGTAGACATGTCCTTCACATAGAAAACCTGTGCCACATCATTGGCTAGGATGAATGGTTCGTCTGCATACGCAAGATTGTTGAGATCCACTGTTGTCATTCTGTACTGCGGGTCTTCCGTTACCCCGCCTCGTGTCATATTGACCCATTTGCACCGAAACAAAGGGACCTTCAAACCACGTCGATAGTCAAGTTCCCATATGTCCTGTATGTAACCATAACATGTTTCCTTTCCTGTCTTGGTTTCTACATCAAAGCGGACACCACTGTTTTGGTTGGTGCTCTTCTTATCTTGGGCGATCATGTAAAATGTATTACCATTTATCTCGTACCCTTTGAAAGTCATTATATTCGAAGATGGTAACTGGGACAGCAAGTACAGGTCATCTTCAATAGAGGTGCCCTGCATGGTACGTGTCTACAACCAGCTGGCGAAACTCCTAGTTTGTTCACGTGTAATCCAGTCATCAGACCGCTCCGGGTGTTTGGAGCGTAGCAAATTCTTGTGTTCATCCATATACGAAGCCACCAAGGCAGAATTCTGTAGAACCGTGTAGTGTGCTTCAGTGAGAGAATGTCCGTCCATACATATTATTTGTTCCCCTCCTAGCGTGCCTTTTCCATCCAGTCTGCCCTTATGTCGCGATTCAGGAACACCAATCGGCTTAAGGTCAGGAATAAAGTCAATACAAAACTCAATGAACTCCTCATTTTCATGGCCCTTGGAGATGCTTCCTTCTGGCCTAGCACGGTTGTGAACATATTTCTTTAAGACTCCCATGAGCCTCTCAAAGGGGAACATATTGTGTAGAAATACAGGACCCAAAACGTTAATCTCTTCGCATAGGTGAACTAGGACGTGCGTCATGATGTTGGAGAAGGATGATGGGAACACCAATTCGAAACTGACAAGACATTGCACCAAATCATTCTCTAAACTTGGTATGATTTCTGGATCGATTACCTTCTGAGAGATTGCATTGAGAAATGCACATAGCTTCACAATGGCTAATCAAACGTTTTCCGGTAGAAGCCCCCTCAATGCAACCGGAAGTAGTTGCGTCATAATCACGTGGCACTCATGAGACTTTAGGTTCTGGAACTTTTTCTCTACCATGTTTATTATTCCCTTTATATTCGATGAGAAGCCAGACGGTACCTTAATACTAAGCAGGCATTCAAAGAAGATTTCCTTCTCTTCTTTGGTAAGAGCGTAGCTTGCATGACCCTAATGTATGCCGTCTTTTCCATGCAAATGTTGCTGGTCCTCCCGTGCCTCAGGTGTATCTTTTGTCTTCCCATACACGCCCAAGAAGCCAAGCAGGGTCACACAAAGATTCTTCGTCACGTGCATCACGTCGATTGCGGAGCAGACCTCTAGGTCTTTCCAATAGGGCAGGTCCCAAAATATAGATTTCTTCTTCCACATGGGTGCGCGTCCGTCAGCGTCATTCGGAACAGGTTGTCCACCAGGACCCTTTCCAAATACCACCTTCAAATCCTTGACCATATCATGTACATCAGCACCAGTACGGTGGCGAGGCTTCATCCGGTGATCCGCCTCACCTTTGAAATGCTTGCCTTTATTTCTTACGGGATGCCTGCTCGGAAGAAATCGACGATGTCCCAGGTACACATTCTTCTTACAATTAGCCAAATATATAATGTCGGTATCGTCCAAACAGTGCGTGCATGCGCGGTATCCCTTGTTTGTCTGTCCTGAAAGGTTACTGAGAGCAGGCCAATCATTGATGGTCACGAACAGCAACACCTTTAGGTCAAATTCTTCCCCCATGTGCTCATCCCACGCACGTACACCTGTTCCATTCCAGAGTTGTAAGAGTTCTTCAACTAATGGCCTTAGGTACACATCAATGTCGTTGCCGGGTTGCTTAGGGCCTTGGATGAGCACTGGCATCATAATGAACTTCCGCTTCATGCACAACCAAGGAGGAAGGTTATACAAACATAGAGTCACAGGCCAGGTGCTATGGTTGCTGCTCTGCTCCCCAAAAGGATTAATGCCATCTGTGCTTAGACCAAACCATACGTTCCTTGCGTCATCTGCAAACTTCTTCCCGTACTTTCTTTCGATTTTTCTCCACTACGACCCGTCAGCGGGTACTCTCAACTTTCCGTCTTTCTTACGGTCTTCTCTGTGCCATCGCATCGCCTTGGCATGCTCTTTATTTTGGAACAAATGTTTCAACCGTGGTATTATAGGAGCATACCACATCACCTTGGCAGGAATCTTCTTCCTGGGGCGTTCACCCTCGACATCACCATGGTCATCGCGGCTGATCTTATAGCGCAATGCACCGCATACCGGGCAAGCGTTCAAAGCCTCGTACTCACCGTGGTAGAGGATGCAATCATTAGTGCATGCATGTATCTTCTGCACCTCTAACCCTAGAGGGCAGACAACCTTGTTTGCTTGGTACATACTCTCGGGCAATTCGTTATCCTTTGGAAGCATATCCTTTATCATTACCAGCAACTTTCCAAATCCCTTGTCAGATACACCATTCTCTGCCTTATTGCAGCAATTCCAGTGTGGTGCCCAGCTTTTTCTTGTCACCTACGCAATTCGGGTACAACAATTTTTTGTGATCCTCTAACATGCGCTGCAACTTCTTCTTCTCCAAATCACTTGCGCAGTTTCTCTTTGCATCGCCAATGGCCCGACCTAGATCATCAACGGGCTCATCCGATGCCTCTTCTTCAGCTTCTTCCCGCATTGTCGGCTCAGCTTCTTCCCACATTACCGGCTCAGCTTCTTCCCTCATTGTTGTATCATCGTATTCGGGGAACCCATGGCCAGGATAGCTGTCGTCGTCCTCTTCTTCTTCATTGTCTTCCATCATAACCCCTCTTTCTCCATGCTTGGTCCAAACATTATAGTGGGGCATGAAACCGGACTCAAACAGGTGGACGTGAATGGTTCTTGACGTAGAGTAATTGCGACCATTCTTACAGCCAGCACATGGACAATGCATAAAACCATCCGCTCGCTTGTTTGCCTCAGCCGCAAGTAGAAAAGTACGCACGCCATTAATGAACTCGAGAGAGCATCGGTCATCGTACATCCATTGCCGGCTCATCTTCAATACAGAGCACCGAAAACATCAAATTAATACAATACATAAAGATCATACAACACTTCAATGCAACAAAAAAAATAACTCTCTGGCTAAAGAATTTAAATGCAACAACAAATGCGATCAAGATCGCAACTAAGGTAACAATTGATCCAACAGCATAATGATACCAAGCCTCACTATGAATGGCATATTTTCTAATCTTTCTAATCTTCAAGCGCATTTTCTCCATCTTAATCTTGTGATCATCGACGACATCGGCAACATGCAACTCCAATTCCATCTTCTCCCCCTCAATTCTTTTCAATTTTTCCTTCAAATCCTCGTTTTCTCTTTCAACTAAATTTAACCTCTCGACAATAGGGTCGGTTGGAATTTCGGGTTCAACTACCTCCTACATATAAATATCTATGTCAACTTGATGGGCATAATTTGTCATAAACACGAAATGCAATGAATAGTTTTAAAAGAGAATATACCACATCTGAATCATAACCCGGACGAGGGCTGACGGGGACGGATACAAAAACCATGGCACTATGCATAACAAACAACGTATGGGTAAGATAATTATACGAGTAACTATATATCCAAATCACACAAACATCATTTTTTTTATATAAAACTTCATGAACAAGAGGCTCACCACAAGGTGGTGCCGGCGACGGGACGTTGCGAGCGATCGACGGTGGTTACGACGGAGATTTAGAAGGTACTAAGTAAACCACACCTACATATGCAAAACTAAGTGTTATTTTTGACCTCAAATTGCATATAAATCAAATACTAGCACATATATATAATTCCTCCCAAATTACTAAACTCAAAAATCAATCACTATATAAAGCATTGCACGAGCTAATCTAGCAATGAGAGATGAAAGGAAAAAGTTGCTAACCTTTGTGATCATTTGAATGGATAGGGGCCTTCAAATCTTGGGCAAAATGTGTGATGAGCTTGAGAGGAAGAGGGAAAAGAACAGAGAGGAGAGGGGAAAGGGGAAGAACAGAGCGAGCTCGGGTGGACGAAGGGTCTATGTAGGACGACCTTTAGTACCGGTTCATGATACGACCCGGTACTAAAGGTGCTGGAGGGGCCCCGGACTGACAACATCCTGCCACCACTCACTTTAGTACCAACTCGTGGCACAAACCGGTCCTAAAGGTTCGCCACGAACCGGTACTAATGAGAGCGGCCAGGCTAGCCGTTGGAACCGGCACTAATGGACACATTAGTGCCGGCTCAAATTCAAACCGGCACTAATGTGCTTCACGTTTGACCCTTTTTCTACTAGTGAATACCCAGGTGCCTCAATCCACCCAGATGTGTATTTAAGTTGCCACCTTAGATAAACCTTTTAATTTAACAATCTCACATCTGTCATGGATTTCACTCACCCAATCCACGTATACTAGCATAGCATGGCATAAAGCAAACGTAGAAGTAACTCCCAAAGGTTTGATATTAATAGGTAATAGGTACTACCTCAACTACTTCCCAAACCCACAATTTAATTAGATCCTAATCATGCAATGTGTGAGAGTTGATCTAATGCAATAAAACTGGGTAATTGGAAGTATGATCAAAGTGTTACTTGCCTTGCTGATGATCCACAAAACCTAGCGATTCAAAGTAGCAAGCGGTGCACTCCGGGTACTCTATCGCAAACAAACAAGCATACAATAAGTACTCAACTAATGCACAGGTAAAACCCAAATAAGAGAACTAACCAGAAAGTTCAACTTAAGAACTCCGGTTGGCAAAAAGAACCAAATCGAACGAAGCAATGAAAGACAAACGGCAAAAGAAACAGGCTTCATTTACTATTCTGGATCTAGGGAAATTTTTATAGTGGCAAAAACTTATTTGAGTTGGTTAAACGGAAAGAGGGTTTCAAGACGAAACTCCAGGCGCTTGAATCGTCTGATTCCGATAAACGAGCGAAAAGTTATACTAAAACGAACATCGGATCAGAGATCGCGATCAGAAAAATCACGGATTTAATCCAAGAAAAAGGAAAACGAACGAACAGGCGAACGCTCGCTAAATAAATAAACCGGAAAAACTGATCTATTTAAAAAAACTAACCTAAAAACGAACAAAACCGACGAAAAAACCGATTGGTTTTCTAAAAAACCGGTGGCGAAAAAAAAACTACCTCCGGCGGCGGCTGCGGCGGTCCGGCGGCCGGACCGCCGGTGGCGGCGGGGCGGCGAGGCGGTGCGGCAGCAACGGCTGGCTGCGACGCGGCGAGCGGCGGGGCGGCGCTGTGAGGCAGCGGCGGCGGGCGGCGGCGCGCTAGGGCGGCGGCGGCGTGGGCTAGGGCGGCGGTGGGCTAGGGTTTCCGTGGGGGGTGGCAGCTGGGCCTCCCGGCTATATAAAGCCGGCCGGGCCGGGAGTCCAGGTCGGACACGGCCCGGTAAGTCGGTTGCGTTTTTTTAATATATAGTTACGCTCAGAAAAAACAAAAGGAATACTAAAAGGACTCCAAAAATCCCAAAATAAATTTCCCCGGCTTCTAAAATCGAGCCGCACAGGATGAACATTTATTGGGGGCCTAAATGCAATTTTGAAAAACGCGCATTTTTCCTAAATTCAAATAAAATAGCAAAAAAACCAAAATAAAATCTTATTTGATTTTTTTATGAAATCCTCAATATTTCTTTATTTTGGGAAAGTCATTTTATTCCCTCTCTCATATTTTTGTAATAGAAATAATTGAAGATAAAATAAATAAAATCAAATGATCCTATTTTCAAAATTTGAGAAAAACTCAAATATGAAAATAACGAAATCCCCAACTCTCTCCGAGGGTCCTTGAGTTGCGTAAAATTTCTAGGATCAACCATAATGCAATAAAATATGGTATGCTATGATGATCTAGTGTATAACATTCCAAATTGAAAATTTGGGATGTTACATCGTCTATGCCTAAAAATAGTATTGATTCATGGAATAAGTGAAAAGATGCTTTTATCTCTAAGTATTTTCCTACCGCTAAGATCATCTCCCTTAGAAATGATATTAAGAATTTTAAGCAACTTAATCATGAACATGTTGCACAATCTTGGGAGAGGATGAAATTAATGATACGTAATTGCCCTACTCGTGGTTTGAATTTGTGGATGATTATACAAAAAAAATTATGCCGGATTGAATTTTGCTTCTAGAAATCTTTTAGATTCGGCCGCAGGAGGCACTTTTATGGAAATCACTTTAGGAGAAGCTACTAAACTCCTAGATAATATTATGGTTAATTATTCTCAATGGCATACTGAAAGATCCACTAATAAAAAGGTGCATGCGATAGAAGAAATTAATGTTTTGAGTGAAAAGATGGATGAACTTATGAAATTATTTTCTAGTAAAAGTGTTTCTTCTGATCCTAATGATATGCCCTTGTCTACTTTGATTGATAATAATAATGAATCTATGGATGTGAATTTTGTTGGTAGGAACAATTTTGGTAACAACGCGTATAGAGGAAATTTCAATCCTAGGCCTTATCCTAGTAATCCCTCTAATAATTATGGTAATTCCTACAACAATTCTTATGGAAATTATAATAAGATGCCCTCTGATTTTGAATATAATATTAAAGAATTTATTACTTCGCAAAAGAATTTCAATGCTTTGATTGAAGAAAAATTGCTTAAGATTGATGAGTTGGCTAGGAACGTAGATAGAATTTCTCTTGATGTTGATTCTTTGAAACTTAGATCTATTCCACCTAAGCATGATATCAATGAGTCTCTCAAAGCCATGAGAATTTTCATTGATGAGTGCAAAGAAAGAACCGCTAGGATGCATGCTAAGAGAGATGCCTTTATAAGAGCGTGTTCTTCTAGTTCCTATTTAAATAAAGATGAAGATCTAAAAGTTATTGATGTGTCCCCTATTAAATCTTTGTTTTGCAACATGAATCTTAATAATGATGGGACTGAATATGATCCACCTTTACATAGAAGGTGTTCCAAGAATTCGGAGTTTTTAGATCTTGATGCTAAAATTGATGAAAGTGGGATCAAAGAAATTAAAACTCTAGATGTTGCTAAACCCACTATTTTGGATTTCAAGGAATTTAATTATGAAAATTGCTATTTGATTGATTGTATTTCCTTGTTGCAATCTGTGCTAAATTCTCCTCACGCTTATAGTCAAAATAAAGCGTTCACTAAACATATCATTGATGCCTTGATGCAATCTTATGAAGAAAAACTTGAATTGGAAGTTTCTATCCCTAGAAAACTTTATGATGAGTGGGAACCAACTATTAAAATTAAGATTAAATATCCTGAGTTCTATTCTTTATGTGATTTGGGTGCTAGTGTTTCCACGATTCCAAAGACTTTGTGTGATTTGTTAGGTTTCCGTGATTTTGATGATTGCTCCCTAACTTGCACCTTGCGGATTCCACTATTAAGAAACCTATGGGAAGAATTAATGATGTTCTTATTGTTACAAATAGGAATTATGTACCTGTAGATTTTATTGTTCTTGACATAGATTGCAATCCTTCATGTCCTATTATTCTTGGTAGACCTTTCCTTAGAACGATTGGTGCAATTATTGATATGAAGGAAGGAAATATTAGATTCCAATTTCCGTTAAGGAAAGGCATGAAACACTTTCCTAGAAAGAAAATTAAATTACCTTATGAATCTATTATGAGAGCCACTTATGGATTGCCTACCAAAGATGGCAATACATATATCTATCCTTACTTTTTATGCCTAGCTAGGGGCGTTAAACGATAGCGCTTGTTGGGAGGCAACCCAATTTTATTTTTATTCCTTGCTTTTTGCTCCTGTTTAGTAACAAATAATTTATCTAGACTCTGTTTAGGTTGTGTTTTTTGTGTTTAAGTAGTATTTGTGCCAAGTAGAACCGTTGGGAAGACTTGGGGAAAGTCTTGATATCTTGCTGTAAAAAACAGAAACTTTAGCGCTCACGAGAATTGCTGCCATTTTTATTTGGAAAGTGATATTTAGTTAATTCGTTTTTCACATGATTAATAGATAAATTCCTCACTTCCAGAAATTTATTTTAGAATTTTTGGGGTTCCAGATCTTGCGCTAGCTACAGATTACTACAGACTATTCTGTTTTTGACAGATTCTGTTTTTCGTGTGTTGTTTGCTTATTTTGATGAATCTATGGCTAGTAAAATAGTTTATAAACCATAGAGAAGTTGGAATACAGTAGGTTTAACACCAATATAAATAAAGAATGAGTTCATTACAGTACCTTGAAGTGTTCTTTTGTTTTCTTTCGCTAACGGAGCTCACGAGATTTTCTAATTTAAGTTTTGTGTTGTGAAGTTTTCAAGT
Organism: Triticum urartu; assembly: GCF_056163025.1. Taxonomy (NCBI): domain Eukaryota; kingdom Viridiplantae; phylum Streptophyta; class Magnoliopsida; order Poales; family Poaceae; genus Triticum; species Triticum urartu. The sequence continues at coordinate 91,560,624 of NC_141875.1, forward strand.
TTTGGCTAAAGATTTGATGGATTATGGAACAAGGAGTGGCAAGAGCATAAGCTTGGGGATGCCCATGGAACCCCCAAGATAATCTAAGGACACCTAAAAGCCAAAGCTTGGGGATGCCCCGGAAGGCATCCCCTCTTTTCGTCTACTTCTATCGGTAACTTTACTTGGAGCTATATTTTTATTCACCACATGATATGTGTTTTGCTTGGAGCGTCTTGTATGATTTGAGTCTTTGCTTTTTAGTTTACCACAATCATCCTTGCTGTACACACCTTTTGAGAGAGCCATACATGATTTGGAATTTGTTAGAATACTCTATATGCTTCACTTATATCTTTTGAGTTATATAGTTTTGCTCTAGTACTTCACTTATATCTTTTAGAGCACGGTGGTGGATTTGTTTTATAGAAACTATTGATCTCTCATGCTTCACTTAGACTATTTTGAGAGTCTTAAATAGCATGGTAATTTGCTTAAATAATACTAATACGCTAGGTGTTCAAGATTAGTAAAAAAATTCTTATGAGTGTTTTGAATACTAAGAGAAGTTTGATGCATGATGATTGTTTTGAGATATGGAGGTAATAATATCAAAGTCGTGCTAGTTGAGTAGTCGTGAATTTGAGAAATGCTTGTGTTGAAGTTTGCAAGTCCCGTAGCATGCACGTATGGTAAACGTTATGTAACAAATTTGAAACATGAGGTGTTATTTGATTATCTTCCTTATGAGTGGTGGTCGGGGACGAGCGATGGTCTTTTCCTACCAATCTATCCCCTAGGAGCATGCACGTAGTGCTTGCACTACAAAAAAAATACACTTCCGTGATGATACATGTTTGTCACAGTAGGTCGCTTTTTTGTCATGCATGTACATCCATGACAAATTTATGACAGAATCAAGATAGTCATACCTGTGCTGTCGTAGAAGTGTTCCATGACATTACCAAAATTATCATCACAGAAGTGTCCACTTCCATGACGATAAATCGCGTGTCACAGAAGTGCTTTCGTCAAGGGTGACCGACACGTGGCATCCACTGTAACGGAATGTCGTTAAGCTATCGGGTCGGGTTTTGGATCCGATAACCCGTTAACAGCCCCGACCAATGGGGATTTTCCACATGTAAAATCATCATTGGCTAGAGGAAACACGTGTCGGCTCATCGTCGGGACAGATGTCATCCACTCACTGGATAGAATGCGCCTATGATACGTCGACACGTGGCACAGCCCAACAAGTTTAAATGGGCCGGCCCACCTAAAGGCCCACAAGATTTTGTGGACCATAATGGGCCGGCCCAGCTAAAGGCCCACGAGATTTTGCAGACCATAATGGGCTGGCCCAGCTAAAGGCCCACAAGATTTTGCGGGCCATAATGGGCCGGCCCAAGTAAAGGCCCACAAGATTTTCGTCTGCCATAATAGGCCGGCCCAGCTAAAGGCCCACAAAATTCTTGCGGATCATAATGGGCCGGCCCAGCTAAAGGCCCACTAGATTTCGCCGACACTAATGGGCCGGCCCAGCTGTAGGCCCACAAGATTTTGAGGACCCTAGTAGGCAGGCCTATTAACTGGCTGCCATGTTTTGGGCCAAATGTCGGCCCATATTTGATCTGGTCTATTAATGGCCTGCCATGCTCCGGGCCTAATAGTGGCCCATATGAGATCCGGCCCGTTAAAAGCCTACCATGTTCTGGGCCAAATTACGGCCCAAATCAGGTCCAGCCCTTTAAGAGGTTTTGGGCCTAATTATGGCCCATATCGGATTCGGCTCGTCAATTGGACACTATGCTTTTGGGCCCACTTGCTAAAGACCCGCTTAGTAATTCGGCCTGATATTAGTTTTGGCCTGTTAAGGGCCCATTTAACATTTCGGCCCTATATTAATTTTAGTCTGTTAAAAGCCCGTCATATAGTTGGGCCTAACTACGGCCCGGTTTGCATCCGGCCTGCTCGCAGCCGATATATGATTGGGCCAAACAAGGACCGAGACAATTTTTCGGCCTGTTAAAAGCCCATGATTTGATTCACACAATCATGGGCCGGGGTTCATTTCGGGCTACTGCCGGCCCGTGAGCTGATCGGCACGTTTTAGGCCCAACCTACATCGTGATTGCATGACGGTCCGATTATGTACCGTAATTTTACGGTTTGGCTGGTTTACTGCGAAGACAGGATATATATACAGTAAAATAACTGCAGCATCCTGAATAAGAAAAAAACTATATTATACAATAAAGAAATTACGGCATATTACATCCACTGGGCATCAAAGTTCGCCACTATGATAATAAAGCACAAGCAGACAGCAGATTACATACACTGGGCATCAAAGATCGCCACCAATGCAAATAAACACGCCGACAAAATAATATACAAAAACGACATCACTTCATATAGTTCAAGAAAGGTTAGCCCTGCTGGGGAGCTGCAGCGCAAGCAGCTAAGCAAGATGATGAGACTGTGCTTGTTCAACACTTATATCTTCCTCACTCTAAAAGATAAACAAGCAGACAGATGATAGGTTTTGTACATAAAAGTATCAGTGCTGACAATTCATCACATTTCTTACTAATGAATAAAGTGATACAGTTTAAATTTGCATTAACACAATATGGTATTGTTCAGGTCAAGACATGGCAGGAAATGACATTGTGAAGGAGTTAGCAGCTTCATGACACCACTGGATTCTAGATCAAGAACTCATAAGTATCAATGGTTAGTGTGCTATCAATTTATACCATTTCAGATTGGCAAATAAAGAGATGGTTGAAATAATAGTAGAATGATATGACATTGTTCATAGTTAAGACATTGCAGAATATGAAGAACAGAAGCATACATGCAGTGCAAAAGAAAATCACTTGCTCTGTATAATTTAATTTACATGGTATGAAGAAGGAAGTTGGTTGTACAACTGAAAACTTAAATTGAGAAAGGACAAACTTTTGTTTATGAACTACATAATAAACTTTAAACAAGAAATTTGATGCAAACACCAAAAATAAATAGTTGTTGCAGTCATGCCTAACCAAATATATACAACAAAGTTTGAAGGCTTGAGATGGACAAACTTACATTATTGGTGAAGACAGGCTCTATAAAGGCCTTGTCCATGCTGATGGGGGGGCAATTCAAGAAGTTTACCACAGAATCTTCTTCAAAAGCATTGCCTTTATTCTACATTTTTTTAAGAGTAAATATAGATGTGATAATATACGAAAAAATGGAGAATATTTAAGATAAGATGAAGAGTGATGCTACATAACCAAGTAGCTATAAATGTAAGTGCAGCGATACAGGCAAAAGGTACAGCCAAGAGCAATGCACAGCTAAACTTCTTCAGTACCAACCTTATGGTAAGAGTAAATATAGATCTGATGTGTAGAAAATGGAGGGCAAAGGAAAATAAGCTGCAGAGTGATGGTACATGAACAAATACCTGTCATTATAAGTACACTGATAAAGGACATCATGTACTTACAAGAACAATGCAGAGCTAAAAAAACATTGGCATTGGATATATTCTACACTAATGTAACCATTCATACAGATCAGATAATTTGGAGCGAACAATTGATAAGCAAGCTATCATGCATACTGCTGTCACATAATGAACCAGGTATGTATGCAAGTACAGTGATACAGGACAACAGGTACTAACAAGAGCAAAGTAGCGGGCAGCATATTTGCGATATCCTGTCGTTCTTGTCAAACCGGAATTCTTCTTCGAGCAGATTTCCTGCAAAAAAGATCTGTAAGGCACATGCGGAAAAGTAGAAGTTCAAATTGTCATGTGATTTCATAGACAGTACCTCATCCTGGGAACGAGACCGGTGCATAAAAAGGTTTTTCCATTCAATGTCTTCTAAATTTAGCATAGGAGACTTCACCGAAAATTCGTTTATAGACTTGCCATCAAAGTGTGATTTCCTCAGGTAACAACGATACTGCTGCAATGCTTCCTTGAAAAGCACAAGCAAGCTTTGCTCGTCTTGACTATCCAGATTGACCCTCGCCTAGTTACAACAATGTAATGTAAATCCTTCGTGTGTTCAATCAGTAGACAACAGGAAAATAATAACCATGAATAATAGCACTTACACGTAAGTTGGACAGGAAGATGTGAAAATGGTGTTTGTCTTCACAATAATCTTCCCATGATGGGAATATATGCACGTAGTCCCTAACAACATTGAAAGCATTGTCTTTTAAACTGGGAATAAATGGAATAGGGTTCCAATCTGCAGGAATTGGCCGTCTCTATAGTTGGGATAGGTCTTCGGCCAGTGGACTTGTTGTACTTTTTGCTGGAGTGGGATTTTTCTATGGTACAGCTAGTGCTATGGCAAATGAAATCGGTATACCTTTTGCTGGAGTGCAGGTCCTGTGTGGTGGGGCTAGTGGTTTGGCCAGTGAAGTATGGATACAGTCTGCTAGAGTCGGTCCTACGTTTTGTGTCACTGGTTGTACAACCAATATAAGTGGGGTGTTGTCTGATTTCTCCGGCACCACCACGGTTTTCAAGGACTTTGTTGGTGCTCCTTCAGGTTCGGCAATCACCCTCTTCCTTTTTGATGTCTGATGCACAAGAACAACATTTGAGTGGAAAAACATGGTATGATGACAGATGGAATATGTATTGATAATGGATGGGCATGGCATCTCGACATATATGATGAGTAAACTAAGCAGATGGCGGTGCAACAAAGTAGAAGAAATGCAAGACAACATATGCAAGATACCCGCAATCAATAAAACATTGCCAAATTAGAACAGGCACCTTGATGGGTGAACAAGACAGGCCATCTGCTTTTGACTCCTCGAGGTTAGAATAGTCATTAGGATGATATTCTGAACAAGAATCAACAGGTGGGGAGCGTATGAGTTTCATTGCATCCAGAATGGCACTCAATGCCTTGGTGCCAATTTTGTAAGTCATTGCAGTGTTTAGCTTCAAGAGTGGACTGCTGCTAGTGCGACACAAAGCAGCTACACAGATCATAGTGTAGATATAACGGGAAAACCTTAAGCATCAGAGTAAAATCAGCAAAGTGGAACTTGCTGGAATATATGTGCTAGTATTGCCGGTACGGCTAGAAAGGCCTCGGATACCAGCTCTCTTCAAGTGAAGGTGTGGTACTGTTAATATCAATGTAACTCTCAAAGGCGACACAGCTCCCCGCATTTCCTTGCTATTCTTATAGGATTCAAGTGGGCAGGCCACTACAAATCCTATTCCTATGTTTATAAGATCCTACGAATCAAAGAGGCTCAAAGTGTCCATCACAACCGACCGTATAGACCTCTACACTGCAAATGTCCCTGCTCATCTTCAGTACAAGGAACATACTGTACTACTATCATACTCCCTCCGTTCCAAAATATAATTCTTGGTAGAGATTTCCACTATGGATCACATACAGATGTATCCAGGTACATTTTAGAGTGTAGATGCACTCATTTTGCTCCATATGTAGTCCATGGTGGAATCCATAAAAAGACTTGTATATAGGAACGGAGAGAGTACATATTAAAGAAGAACGGAAGAGGAACATGGTAAAGAAGAGCAAGCAGATTTTGGATAATAAAATGTTGGTTACGCAGTGCCCACACATGATGAACCAGAGCGCATTAAGAATGCAACTCCTAGCTGTCTCTCGACCATTTCAGGCGGTTGGATGAAGATCCTACGTCTCCTAACCCTTCTTCCTCGTCTCTGATTCTTCCCATACAGAACACCGCACGGGCCGCCGACCGGACCACCGGCCCCCACCGCCTGTGTTCCTCCGCCACCCCCACCCCAACCCCCACACGCGTCGAGTTTTCTTTGTTCGGCGAGGCCCCACAACCACCCGAGCCCCTTCGATCGCACCGACGAACTCCGGCGAGCTTTGAAAAATCGACTGACCCAATTTTGAAATTTAGTCTACTATGATTTAACTAGTGTGGAATATAAAAGGGGAAAACCATAAGCATTGCGAGTATGGTGTTGAGCGTGCCATGGCGGATCTGAAGGTGCAAACCGGACAAAGGCAACTTCGCAACCAAGACAAGAAATCAGAGTAAAGCAGTGGCGATCTGCTGAGATAAATAAGTTGAGCAGATACGAAAGAGTACCGCCTCTGGTGCGGCGCCGTGTACGCATCTGCTGAGAATTTGACGATGCTGCGGTAGCGATGGCTGTCGGCGGCATGGAAGCAGATCTAGGAGGGTAGACGGTGGCGGCGGGGCGTGGTGGACGAGACGGTCGTTGCGCCGGCAAGGTGGACGACAGCGGGGATGAAGCGAGAGGACGGGATGCAAGGATCCTGGTCCGAAGCCGTGGATGAGAGAGGTCGATCTCTTGTAATGGATGGCGGCGTCGGGGTATCAGCTCCGGCATGGTGGAGGAGGACGGCGATGGATGGGGTGGCGGACGGCGGCGGACGGAGGAGGGTGGGGTGGAGAGGGTGTTTTGGTGCCCACGGAGTACGAATGGGGAAAAGGGAGGTAGAGAGGAAGGGGGAACCATGTATTCAGGGCGCGCTTGTCTCAAATGCGAGGAAATTTACAAACTTAGCCCCTGTTTCAAATTTCTACTACATCACAGCAATACTAGTCGGTCGGGGATAGGACGGTAATCTCGCATACACCGAATATTTGCCGACGAGAGTTTGTTTTTGGCGCCCACCGTGTATGAATATGAATCAGGGAGGGAGTTGATTTCGGCCGAGGACACACTGTGTTTTGGCGCCCACCATGTATGAATCCGGGTGAGAGGCGGTTACGTGACGTTTGGGTGAAATTACAAACCTACCCCAATCGAAACCTATAGAAATCCAGCATATAGGCTTTGCATGGTAGGGATAGGCAGCAGTGATTTCCATCTCGTAGATTTTGGTTCCGGGCGGTTACTGCGACTTTCCCCGCTTCATTCAAATTTTGCAGAGTGCACGTTTACCGTGCCAACTCAATTCGAATCCCGTTTGTATTCTATTTTTTCGGGCGGGATCCATTTTCAATTGGAATTACATTCTATATACATCATTTTTTTTATATATACTTTCAAAAGCACAACACCATTTATACATAAATATGGTTTACAAATGGCATGATCTCAGATTCATAAGGTTGTATCCATCAATTTGGATTTTCAAATATTTGAAACCACTTTATGTAGAAATCCAATGTATGCATTCCTCGCTAACTGTCTCCAATTAATGTGTGTTTCATGCGGTCTTTTTTTACTTCTCAAACATGTATAATGTGTTTCACACACTCAACATATAGTGTAATCCCGTTTAGACATTAATTGCATATAAACCATGCATTGTTTGTAATTGAAGAATCTATGGATCACCAATATTGATAAACTATATAACATTACACGTGTGCCCAAATTCAAATGAATATGCATGTTTGATACACCAATTTGCGTTATGATATTATCGATGTCGTGATCTCCAGTTTAAATATTTGAATCCCCTTTAATCCAGATATTCGTCTCATATAGCTATCAATCATGCTTATATAGGACTATCTCTCTGGACCTATACGCGTTCATCGTCTCTCAGGTATCTCTCCTGCTACCTGTATGTCGACAATGATCTTTTATCTTCGTAACACACTGACGGTACTCTCTCCCTCGACCTTCATCACTCTATCTCTCTCTAAGTATATCTCGCTCCCTGCTATGTGTCTCTAACTATGATTCTCCATGTGGAATCTCTTTCTCTCACACAAACACAAAACTTTGTCTCCCGGGGTCTCATTTCTCTCTACTATTCCCATGTGTGCCACTCGCACACCCCTCATACAGAGATGTCTTTCACTCCTTAGATCTGAGAACCTACTACTTTTCCTCATCAATATCTCTTTCTCACACACAAACACAAACTCTGTCTCCCAGGGTCTCATATTTCTCCATTGTTCTCTTGTATGTCGCTCACACACACCCTCTCTCCCTAGAGATATCTTGCGCTCCCTCGTATGTCTCTCTAGCTATCACTCTCGTTGTGAAATATCTTTCTCTCTCGCAGACACAAAACTCCGTCTCTCTGGATCTCATTTCTCTCTGATATCTGTTTGTATGTGACTCACACGCACCCTCTCTCTATCTTCCTCACACCCACACACATAACCCAGCCTTCTGATCCACTCGACTCCTATCTCTAACGCACACTAGCTAGCATCTTTATCTTTCTATTTATCTGTTTCTCCATCAACCTTCTTTCTCGCCCTCACTCTTGATTCCTATCACGCACACTACATATGTTTCTCTCTACATTCAGTCAAGTGCCCTCTCACACACATATATAACTTCACCCTTTGAACCACCCGACGGTCATCTCCAACACCCAAACTAGCGGATGTCCCTCTAGCTAGCATCTCCATCTCTGTATCTATCTGTAGTTTCTCCGTCAACATTTCTTTCTCGCATGGAGTCTTGCTTCCTATCACCCACACTATATATGTCTCTCCATACATATGCATTTATAGGTTGGTCTCTTTTGCACAATCATTGCGCCTCACTCCCTCTACTTGCCATAGATGCATGCTCCAGCCCACGCCACTATCTCTTAAAGACAAAAACACATGCTCAATTGTCGGGACTTCTTCCATGCATTCTCACATGTTTTTGATCTTATGACTTATGTCTTCTTTCTTTTATCTCGATCATGCGCGTGCACACACACATCCCACGTATACATGTATACCTCTCACACATGCACGTTCAAGGTCTCTATGTCTCCATACGTAGTTAATTACCCTCAATCCTAATGCGACATCGAATCGTTTTCCTCTTTTGTGCACATAACTTCCGCCTAGATGGGTAAAACACACACTCACACTTAACAATCTCCTTCTAGCTACCCCCCCCCCCCCCGCCTCTCACTCTTGCCCGATATCCCCGAAACCAATAAGACCATCCCTTAGTTTAATTCCCGCCTACATGCACCATCGATATATAGTAGTCTTCCTCGGTGTCTCTCGAACAAACACGTTCTCTCGAAGTCGACTCCTCTCATGCATATAGGTCCTAATGTGTTTTTCGAGGCTAACTTTGACCAAACGTTAGAGCAATAATATATGACATGCAACTTACACAAAGCATACCTTCAATTTTGTATGTCAAAGGAGCTTCCAATAATATAATTTGCATAGTGTACATCTCATGTGCTATTAATCTTGTCAATAGTCAAAGGTTGTCTTGAAAAACACATTAGGCCCTATATAGATGGAAGGAGGGAGTAGGTCCCATGCAAAAAAAGAGAATAAAATTCAAACATCTGGGCATCGTGGCTCGGTTGATAACATTGAGAAACTTGGTTTTAAAATCATGAAACTTGGCATGGTGTCATGTCATGGTAGTACCATGCCGTGGTAAAAAAATTGGCTGAATAGGAACAAATTTTGGTATAAGCTTCTTGCAAATCGGAGCTTCTCTCAAGAAGGCTCGTGGTTCTGGGAGGGAACGTGTCACCTTTGTGTGCATAATTCAAATTTGAAATATAAGCACATGTTCCAGTGCACCAAAGTTGGTTGAAAAATCACATGTGTGTCCTCGGGTAAATTTATAGGTTCCATGCAAGAAATGGGAATGAAATTCAAAATTCTGGGCGTCGTGGCTGGGTTGGAAACATTGAGAAACTTAGTTTTTTAATTCCTGTAAATCCAAAACACGCATGAAAATAATGAAACTTGGCTTGGTGCCATGACATGGCACCAACATGCTGTGGTAAATTTGCGGTCCGATTTGCGAAGGTGCACACATTAACAATCAACAAAGTCATTTTGGAAGAAGTGTTGTCACGTTACAATCAGAAACACAAGTATTATTGAAACCGTGGGAGTTCTACTTACTAGTACCATTTACGTGCCACCACGCGTCCCCTTTTCTATTAGCTAGGAGGCGACGTGCAGGGTAGCTATTTGAGTACGAGAGGCGTGCGATTAGACCCCTGCGCGTGCTTATCGAGAGGAGAGGCTTTGACCTCCATCTGCAGTCCACCTCTCTCCCAAGGTCTCCATTAATGGCGCCCGAGCCTCCGTTTAATGGCATGGCTATGTCTCACTCAACTGAGATTAAGAGAGAAAAAAGAAAATCTGAAATCACGAATCTTGATGTAAGATCCGACGGACCTATATAGCATCTACTGCGACTTATAGCAAGACTGGTGAATATATAAGGACGATTAAATTTTTTTTATCAAAGAAGGGCTTGCCCCTTCCAATTTTCATTACTGAAAACCACCACAATTCACAAGAAGTTCAGCACAACTCCAGCCTAACACGAAGGACTAAAAGCTACCAGATTGAAATCGCAACATCCCAAGAGGCCAACAAAGGCCAAACTGTTGGGGAACGTAGTAATTTCAAAAAAATTCCTACGCACACGCAAGATCATGGTGATGCATAGCAACGAGAGGAGAGAGTATTGTCTATGTACCCTCGTAGACCGGAAGCGGAAGCGTTAGCACAACGCGGTTGATGTAGTCGTACGTCTTCACGGCCCGACCGATCAAGCACCGAAACTACGGCACCTCCGAGTTCTAGCACACGTTCAGCTCATTGACGATCCCCGGACTCCGATCCAGCAGAATGTCGGGGAAGACTTCCGTCAGCAAGACGGCGTGGTGATGATCTTGATGTTCTACCGTCGTAGGGCTTCGCCTAAGCACCGCTACAATATTATCGAGGATTATGGTGGAGGAGGGCACCGCACACGGCTAATAGATCTCAAGGTTCAATTGTTGTGTCTAGAAGTGCCCCCCTGCCCCCGTATATAAAGGAGCAAGGGGGAGGGGCGGCCGGCCATGAGGAGGCGCGCCAGGGAGGAGTCCTACTCCTACCGGGAGTAGGACTCCCTCCTTTCCTTGTCCAACTAGGAGAGGGGGGAAGGAAGGGAGAGAGGAGAGAAAGGAAAGGGGGGGCCGCCCCTCCCTCCTTGTCCAATTCGGACTAGAGGGGGAGGGGGCCCGCAGCCTGCCCTGGCCGCCCCTCCTCTGCTCCACTTTGGGCCCATGAGGCCCATTAACCCCCGAGGGGGGTTCCGGTAACCCCCGGTACTCCGTTTTATATCCGATAACTCCCGGAACCATTCCTGTGTCCGAATATGGTCATCCAATATATCAATCTTTATGTCTCGACTATTTCGAGACTCCTCGTTATGTCCGTGATCACATCCGGGACTCCGAGCAACCTTCGGTACATCAAAATATATAAACTCATAATGAAACTGTCATCGTAACGTTAAGCGTGCGGACCCTACGGGTTCGAGAACAATGTAGACATGACTGAGACACGTCTCCGATCAATAACCAATAGTGGAACCTGGATGCTCATATTGGCTCCTACATTTTCTACGAAGATCTTTTATCAGTCAGACCGCATAACAACATACGTTGTTCCCTTTGTCATCGGTATGTTACTTGCCCGAGATTTGATCGTCGGTATCTCAATACCTAGTTCAATCTCGTTACCGGCAAGTCTCTTTACTCGTTCCGTAATACATCATCCCGCAACTAACTTATTATTTGCAATGCTTGCAAGGCTTATGTGATGTGCATTACCGAGAGGGCCCAGAGATACCTCTCCGACAATCGGAGTGACAAATCCTAATCTCGAAATACGCGAACCCAACAAGTACCTTCGGAGACACCTGTAGAGCACCTTTATAATCACCCAGTTACGTTGTGACGTTTGTTAGCACACAAAGTGTTCGTCCGGTAAACGGGAGTTGCATAATCTCATAGTCATAGGAACATGTATAAGTCATGAAGAAAGCAATAGCAAGAAACTAAACGATCAAGTGCTAAGCTAACGAAATGGGTCAAGTCAATCACATCATTCTCCTAATGATTACGTTAATCAAATGACAACTCATGTCTATGGTTAGGAAACATAACCATCTTCGATCAACGAGCTAGTCAAGTAGAGGCATAGTAGTGACACTATGTTTGTCTATGTATTCACACATGTATTATGTTTCCGGTTAATACAATTCTAGCATGAATAATAAACATTTATCATGATATAAGGAAATAAATAATAACTTTATTATTGCCTCTAGGGCATATTTCCTTCAGTCTCCCACTTGCACTAGAGTCAATAATCTAGATTACACAGTAATGATTCTAACACCCATGGAGCCTTGGTGTTGATCATGTTTTGCTCGTGGAAGAGGCTTAGTTAGCGGGTCTGCAACATTCAGATCTGTATGTATCTTGCAAATTTCTATGTCTCCCACCGAATGGAATTGAAGTGTCTCTTGATGTGCTTGGTTCTCTTGTGAAATCTGGATTCCTTTGCCAAGGCAATTGCACCAGTATTGTCACAAAAGATTTTCATTGGACCCGATGCACTAGGTATGAAACCTAGATCGGATATGAACTCCTTCATCCAGACTCCTTCATTTGCTGCTTCCGAAGTAGCTATGTACTCTGCTTCACATGTAGATCCTGCCACGATGCTTTGTTTAGAACTGCACCAACTGACAGCTCCATCGTTCAGTAAAAACACATATCCAGTTTGCGATTTAGAATCGTCCAGATCAGTGTCAAAGCTTGCATCAACGTAACCATTTACGATGAGCTCTTTGTCACCTCCATATACGAGAAACATATCCTTAGTCCTTTTCAGGTATTTCAGGATGTTCTTGACCGTTGTCCAGTGATCCACTCCTGGATTACTTTGGTACCTCCCTGCTAGACTTATAGCAAGGCACACATCAGGTCTGGTACACAGCATTGCATACATGATAGAGCCTATGGCTGAAGCATAGGGAACATCTTTCATTTTCTCTCTATCTTCTGTGGTGGTCGGACATTGAGTCTTACTCAACTTCATACCTTGTAACACAGACAAGAACCCTTTCTTTGCTTGATCCATTTTGAACTTCTTCAAAACCTTGTCAAGGTATGTGCTTTGTGAAAGTCCAATTAAGCATCTTGATCTATCTCTATAGATCTTAATGCCCAATATGTAAGCAGCTTCACAGAGGTCTTTCATTGAAAAACTGTTATTCAAGTATCCCTTTATGCTATCCAAAAATTCTATATCATTTCCAATCAATAATATGTCATCCACATATAATATCAGAAATTCTACAGAGCTCCCACTCACTTTCTTGTAAATACAGGCTTCTCCAAAAGTCTGTACAAAACCAAATGCTTTGATCACACTATCAAAGCGTTTATTCCAACTCCGAGAGGCTTGCACCAGTCCATAAATGGATCGCTGGAGCTTGCACACTTTATTAGCTCCCTTTGGATCGACAAAACCTTCTAGTTGCATCATATACAACTCTTCTTCCAGAAATCCATTCAGGAATGTAGTTTTGACATCCATTTGCAAAATTTCATAATCATAAAATGCGGCAATTGCTAACATGATTCGGACAGACTTAAGCATCGCTACGGGTGAGAAGGTCTCATCATAGTCAATCCCTTGAACTTGTCGAAAACCTTTTGCAACAAGTTGAGCTTTATAGACAGTAACATTACCGTCAGCGTCAGTCTTCTTCTTGAAGGTCCATTTATTCTCAATTGCTTGCCGATCAACGGGCAAGTCAACCAAAGTCCACACTTTGTTCTCATACATGGATCCCATCTCAGATTTCATGGCTTCTAGCCATTTTGCGGAATCTGGGCACACCATCGCTTCTTCATAGTTCGTAGGTTCATCATGATCTAGTAGCATGACTTCCAGAACAGGATTACCGTACCACTCTGGTGCGGATCTTACTCTGGTTGATCTACGAGGTTTGGTGGTAACTTGATCTGAAGTTTCATGATCATTATCATTAGCTTCCTCACTAATTGGTGTAGGTGTCACAGAAACCGGTTTCTATGATGTACTACTTTCCAATAAGGGAGCAGGTACAGTTACCTCATCAAGTTCTACTTTTCTCCCACTCACTTCTTTCGAGAGAAACTCCTTCTCTAGAAAAAATCCGAATTTAGCAACAAAATTCTTGCCTTCAGATCTGTGATAGAAGGTGTACCCAACAGTCTCCTTTGGGTATCCTATGAAGACACATTTCTCCGATTTGGGTTCGATCTTATCAGGTTGAAGCTTTTTCACATAAGCATCGCAGCCCCAAACTTTTAGAAACGACAACTTTGGTTTCTTGCCAAACCACAGTTCATAAGGCGTCGTCTCAACGGATTTCGATGGTGTCCTATTTAACATGAATGCAGCCGTCTCTAAAGCATAACCCCAAAACGATAACGGTAAATCAGTAAGAGACATCATAGATCGCACCATATCTAATAAAGTACGATTACGACGTTCGGACACACCATTACGCTGTGGTGTTCCAGGTGGCGTGAGTTGCGAAACTATTCCGCATTGTTTCAAATGTAGACCAAACTCGTAACTCAAATATTCTCCTCCATGATTAGATCGTAGAAACTTTACTTTCTTGTAATGATGATTTTCAACTTCACTCTGAAATTCTTTGAACTTTTCAAATGTTTCAAACTTATGTTTCATTAAGTAGATATACCCATATCTGCTTAAATCATCTGGGAAGGTGAGAAAATAACGATATCCGCCACGAGCCTCAACATTCATTGGACCACATACATCTGTATGTATGATTTCCAACAAATCCGTTGCTCTCTCCATAGTACCGGAGAACGGCATTTTAGTCATCTTACCCATGAGGCACGGTTCGCAAGTACCAAGTGATTCATAATCAAGTGGTTCCAAAAGTCCATCAGTATGGAGTTTCTTCATGCGCTTTACACCGATATGACCTAAACAGCAGTGCCACAAATAAGTTGCACTATCATTATCAACTCTGCATCTTTTGATTTCAACCTTATGAATATGTGTATCACTACTATCAAGATTCATCAAAAATAGACCACTCTTCAAGGGTGCATGACCATAAAAGATATTACTCATATAAATAGAACAACCATTATTCTCTGATTTAAATGAATAACCGTCTCGCATCAAACAAGATCCAGATATAATGTTCATGCTCAACGCTGGCACCAAATAACAATTATTTAGGTCTAATACTAATCCCGAAGGTAGATGTAGAGGTAGCGTGCCGACCACGATCACATCGACTTTGGAACCATTTCCCACGCGCAACGTCACCTCGTCCTTTGCCAATCTTCGCTTAATCCGTAGCCCCTATTTAGAGTTGCAAATGTTAGCAACAGAACCAGTATCAAATACCCAGGTGCTACTGCGAGCATTAGTAAGGTACACAACAATAACATGTATATCACATATACCTTTATTCACTTTGCCATCCTTCTTATCCGCCAAATACTTGGGGCAGTTCCGCTTCCAGTGACCAGTCTGCTTGCAGTAGAAGCACTCAGTCTCAGGCTTAGGTCCAGACTTTGGTTTCTTCTCCTGAGCAGCAACTTGTTTGTTGTTCTTCTTGAAGTTCCCTTTCTTCTTCCCTTTGCCCTTTTTCTTGAAACTGGTGGTCTTATTGACCATCAACACTTGATGCTCCTTCTTGATTTCTACCTCCGCAGCTTTTAGCATTGCAAAGAGCTCAGGAATAGTCTTATTCATCCCTTGCATATTATAGTTCATCACGAAGCTTTTGTAGGTTGGTGGCAGTGATTGAAGAACTCTGTCAATGACACTATCAACAGGAAGATTAACCCCCAGTTGAGTCAAGTGATTATGATACCAAAACATTTTGAGTATATGTTCACTGACAAAACTATTCTCCTCCATCTTGCAGCTATAGAACTTATTGGAGACTTCATATCTCTCAATCAGAGCATTTGCTTGAAATATTAACTTCAACTCCTGGAACATCTCATATGCTCCATGACGTTCAAAACGTCGTTGAAGACCCGGTTCTAAGCCGTAAAGCATGGCACACTGCTATCGAGCAGTCATCAGCTTTGCTCTGCCAGACGTTCATAACATCTGGTGTTGCTCCTGTAGCAGGCTTGGAACTTAGCGGTGCTTGCAGGACGTAATTCTTCTGTGCAGCAATGAGGATAATCCTCAAGTTACGGACCCAGTCCGTGTAATTGCTACCATCATCTTTCAACTTTGCTTTCTCAAGGAACGCATTAAAATTCAACGGAACAACAGCACGAGCCATCTATCTACAATCAAACATAGACAAGCAAGATACTATCAGGTACTAAGTTCATGATAAATTTAAGTTCAATTAATCATATTACTTAAGAACTCCCACTTAGAAAGATATCCCTCTAATCCTCTAAGTGATCACGTGATCCAAATCAACTTAAACCATGTCCGATCATCATGTGAGATGGAGTAGTATCAATGGTGAACATCAATATGTTGATCATATCTACTATATGATTCATGCTCGACCTTTCGTTCTCCGTGTTCCGAGGCCATATCTGTTATATGCTAGGCTCGTCAAGTTAAACCTGAGTATTCCGCGTGTGCAACTATTTTGCACCCGTTGTATTTGAACGTAGAGCCTATCACACCCGATCAGCACGTCGTGTCTCAGCACGAAGAACTTTCGCAATGATGCATACTCAGGGAGAACACTTATACTTTGATAATTTATTGAGGGATCATCTTATAATGCTACTGTCAATCAAAGCAAGATAAGATGCATAAAAGATAAACATCACATGCAATCAATATAAGTGATATGATATGGCCATCATCATCTTGTGCTTGTGATCTCCATCTTCGAAGCACCGTCATGATCACCATCGTCACCGGCGCGACACCTTGATCATCATCGTAGCATCGTTGTCGTCTCGCCAATCTTATGCTTCCACGACTATCGCTACCGCTTAGTGATAAAGTAAAGCATTACAGCGCAATTGCATTGCATACAATAAAGCGACAACCATATGGCTCCTGCCAGTTGCCGATAACTCGGTTACAAAACATGATCATCTCATACAATAAAATTTAGCATCATGTCTTGATCATATTGTTGGGTTTCGTAGTAATTTCAAAATTTTCCTACGCACACGCAAGATCATGTGATGCATAGCAACAAGGGGAGAGTGTTGTCTACGTACCCAACGCAGACCGACTGCGGAAGCGATGACACGACGTAGAGGAAGTAGTCGTACATCTTCACGATCCAACCGATCAAGTACCGAAACTACGGCACCTCCGAGTTCGAGCACACGTTCAGCTCGATGACGATCCCCGGACTCCGATCCAGCAAAGTGTCGGCGAAGAGTTCCGTTAGCACGACGGCGTGGTGACGATCTTGATGTTCTACAGCAGCAGGGCTTCGCCTAAACTCCGCTACAGTATTATCGAGGTATATGGTGGCAGGGGGCACCGCACATGGCTAAGGAATAGATCACGTGGATCAACTTGTGTTTCTAGAGGTGTCCCCTGCCTCCGTATATAAAGGAGTAGAGGGGGGAGGCTGGCCGGCCAAGGAGGGAGGCGCAGGAGGAGTCCTACTCCTTCCGGGAGTAGGACTCCCTTCCAATCCTATTCCAACTAGGATTCCCCAAAGGGGGAAAGAGGGAGAGGGGGCCGGCCACCTTCTCCTAGTCCTAATAGGACTAGGGGAGGGGGAAGTGGCGCAGCCACCTTGGGCTGCCCCTTTCTCATTTCCACTAAGGCCCATGAAGGCCCATATGGCTCCCGGGGGGTTCTAGTAACCCTCCCGGTACTCCGGTAAAATCCCGATTTCACCCGGAACACTTCCGATGTCCAAACATAGGCTTCCAATATATCAATCTTTACGTCTCGACCATTTCGAGACTCCTCGTCATGTCCGTGATCACATCCGGGACTCCGAACAACCTTCGGTACATCAAAATGCATAAACTCATAATGTAACTATCATCGTAACCTTAAGCGTGCGGACCCTACGGGTTCGAGAACAATGTAGACATGACCGAGACACGTCTCCGGTCAATAACCAATAGCGGGACTTGGATGCCCATATTGGCTCCTACATATTCTACGAAGATCTTTATCGGTCAGACCGCATAACAACATACGTTGTTCCCTTTGTCATCGGTATGTTACTTGCCCGAGATTCGATCGTCGGTATCCAATACCTAGTTCAATCTTGTTACCGGCAAGTCTCTTTACTCGTTCCATAATACATCATCTCACAACTAACATATTAGTTGCAGTGCTTGCAAGGCTTATGTGATGTGCATTACCGAGAGGGCCCAGAGATACCTCTCCTACAATCGGAGTGACAAATCCTAATCTCGATATACGCCAACCCAACATCTACCTTCGGAGACACCTGTAATGCTCCTTTATAATCACCCAGTAACGTTGTGACGTTTGGTAGCACCCAAAGTGTTCCTCCGGCAAACGGGAGTTGCATAATCTCATAGTCATAGGAACATGTATAAGTCATGAAGAAAGCAATAGCAACATACTAAACGATCGTGTGCTAAGCTAATGGAATGGGTCATGTCAATCAGATCATTAAACTAATGATGTGACCTCGTTAATCAAATAACAACTCATTGTTCATGGTTAGGAAACATAACCATCTTTGATTAACGAGCTAGTCAAGTAGAGGCATACTAGTGACACTTTGTTTGTCTATGTATTCACACATGTATTATGTTTCCGGTTAATACAATTCTAGCATGAATAATAAACATTTATCATGATTATAAGGAAATAAATAATAACTTTATTATTGCCTCTAGGGCATATTTCCTTCAGTCTCCCACTTGCACTAGAGTCAATAATCTAGATTACACTGTAATGATTCTAACACCCATGGAGCTTTGGTGCTGATCATGTTTTGCTCGTGGAAGAGGCTTAGTCAACGGGTCTGCAACATTCAGATCCGTATGTATCTTGCAAATCTCTATGTCTCCCACCTGGACTAGATCCCAGATGGAGTTGAAGCGTCTCTTGATGTGTTTGGTTCATATTGGCTCCTACATATTCTATGAAGATCTTTTATCAGTCAGACCGCATAACAACATACGTTGTTCCCTTTGTCATCGGTATGTTACTTGCCCGAGATTTGATCGTCGGTATCTCAATACCTAGTTCAATCTCGTTACCAGCAAGTCTCTTTACTAGTTCCGTAATACATCATCACGCAACTAACTTATTAGTTGCAATGCTTGCAAGGCTTATGTGATGTGCATTACCGAGAGGGCCCAGAGATACCTCTCCGACAATCGGAGTGACAAATCCTAATCTCGAAATACGCCAACCCAACAAGTACCTTCAGAGACACCTGTAGAGCACCTTTATAATCACCCAGTTATGTTGTGACGTTTGGTAGCACACAAAGTGTTCCTCCGGTAAACGGGAGTTGCATAATCTCATAATCATAGGAACATGTATAAGTCATGAAGAAAGCAATGGCAACAAACTAAACGATCAAGTGCTAAGCTAACGAAATGGGTCAAGTCAATCACATCATTCTCCTAATGATGTGATCGGGTTAATCAAATGACAACTCATGTCTATGGTTAGGAAACATAACCATCTTCGATCAACGAGCTAGTCAAGTAGAGGCATACTAGTGACACTATGTTTGTCTATGTATTCACACATGTATTATGTTTCCGGTTAATACAATTCTAGCATGAATAATAAACATTTATCATGATATAAGGAAATAAATAATAACTTTATTATTGCCTCTAGGGCATATTTCCTTCACAAACATCCGCGCTAGTACCCAACATTTCACAACCAACGACACAATCCACATCCTAAACCGATTATTACATCAAAAGAAACCAGGAAACTAGTCTCCGCAGCGAGCGACAATGAGCGCTTTCGTGTCCTCAAGACGCTTCTTGAGAACATCCACGGATTCCTCCACCAGCCTTTGGCGCTCGTTGCGGAGCATGTCATTCTCGTCCATAAGTTTCTTCAACAAGGCACTAGTCTCCTCCTGCAAGTCTGCACTTCGGACGATCTTCTCCCTTAGCAGGTCGCGCTCGGCCCGGAGCCTCTCATTGCCCTCCCTTAGTTGCCAGATGACGCCGGTAGCCTGTTCAAACGAGGCTATCATGTCGTCCTGCAACCTCGCCGAGCGGGAGATCTGATCCGTCTGGCTATGGACGATCGCATGCATGCGTCTGTAACAGTCGTCGCGTGCCCGTGAGAAATTTTCCCAGGCCGCCTCGGTGCGGCGGGACATCTCTATTGCATTCGTGGCGCGGCGGGACATCTCTGTTGATTCCGCGGCGCGGCGGGACCAGTCTGCTGCATCGACGGCGCGGCGGGACCTCCGTGCTGCTTCAGCAGCACAACGGGACCTCTGTGCTGCTACTTCCGTGTGGTGGGACATGTCGGCTGCTCTCGCAGCAAGGCGGGACATCTCTCGTTCTTCCGCTTCCATGCTCACCTCTCCCTGGTGGCAATCTCTCGACCAGAACTCACGCTGGCCATGGCAGACGCAAGGGAAGGATGATGAATGACTTGTTTGTTTTTGTGGATGAGGAGTTGAGGAGGAATGTGCAGTCATCTTGGCATACTAGTGTTTATAACCGAGTACTAATACACTCCTAAGTGGGAAACCATTTAGGTTGTGATCGGTGTGAACCAGTTTGCAATTCAATATAGCGTGGAGTAATTTGGAATGTGACGAGACGCAAGCTCAAAATTTGTTGACGGTTCTAGTTTCGAAGTGCGGCACTATTCCCGAATGGAGTACTTCTTTTCCTACTCCCTCCTTTCTGGTTTTATATGGCTTATCTCAAAATTTTAGTTTTTCCATTTTATCAGGCTCAATTTGGTTGTCCCCAACACATGTTTAGATTCCAAGGTGCATTAAATCATTGCATGCAAGTATTAAGAGAAAATTGACCAATGCATTTACTTTATGCATGCATGCATTGCAATTAATGCATTAAACCTATCTCTCGGGACTTCTCGCACGCACCATCGTGCCACCCACAAAAACTTGTACTCTAAGTTTAGTAGTACGTTATACAGGAAGAGAAGAGGTGCACGCACGCACTCGTCCTCTCACACACGCGTCTATTTTTTCTCGAAAAGGAGGATGATGACCCCCGGCCTCTGCATCTGGGAGTCACACACACAAATTATTGAAATATATCGAGTGCAGTGCTTTGATGTGTCGCGTCAACTCATACATCAATGAGAAGTTTGATTATCCTCTCCCTCGCGGACTTAACTGCACATGCCTTTGGCTGTATGACAGGTTGGCCACACACCTGTAGGGCCCACCTGTCATACACGCAAAGGCAGGAGCGTCCCTCCCTCGCCCATGAGCATGGTGGCTGGCAAGACTAGGAGAAGCTTTCGCTACACGCTCTCCCTCCCGCACGCGGTGGACATGCAGCAGTTCAGTCGGTGTCAGATGGCCAGAAGCGTACTGTAGTACTCCTCTAGTGTAGTAGTATTCCATCATTGTTCGACTTCCCGAAGAGGCGAAGAGCCAAGCGCAGCCCGGACGATCGTGTGGCAGTTTCATGTGTATAGTAGTCTAGGATAGCGTGTATCATGCCTGTAAGCTTAAAATCGTTGGGGTCGACTCCATGCTATGTGGCCGTCTCGAAGTTTTTAAAAAAATAGTCTTCACGGACATAACTACGTGAAAACAGTTCGAGTTTGTTCGTTCTATATAAATACAATACTTACTGTATGTTTATTCACCCATGGGGTTGTTCAATGAATGGAGGGGCGGGGAGCACAAGTGAACAATACTGTAGTACTACTAGTAGTAAGTAGGAGTCGTACAGTAGTCACCTTAAATAGAGAGTTTCTTTTCTTTAATGCCACGTACACAAATTGAAACGCTTGTTGTGGAGAGAAAAAAGATAATCACTCCACTATATATGGACGCAGGGGCCTGAGCGCTTGCTTTACTAGGGTTTCTCTCTTCATTCTCTCATCCTCTCCAGATATAAACAAGACAGCGGTAGCGACATTTTCTCTCTACCCACCGCTGGTCACAGATCCGGTCGGATCCCTTCGGCCGGTGTGTGTAGAGGACTAAAAGGTGCATCGTTCACGCGGTCATCGCCGCCGAGGGAGGAAACCCACAGCTGCCGGAGGGGCCCGATCCTCTGCCCGTGTCGTTCTCTCTGACACATGGCCGGCTCGGGAGGTCCTCCGACCCTTCTTCCTCCATGTCGTATTGTCCGCAGATCCGACCTGCCGCCGCTGACATCCCGGCGACCCTCGGGTATAAGCTCTTCGAAAGAGGCCTTGCTCTACTGCCCCGGCTCCCCACGTGCCTGCATGTGCATCTTTTTCTATTCCCATCAGCTCTTCCAAAGCCACCTAAATTTTTAGTATTATTAGAGGTAAAGCTACTTCATGCATTCGAATCTAGAACTTTATTCACACAACGAAGAAAGGGGGGAAAGTTGTAGCATGAATCTAGGACTTGATTCAAAGAGGAAATAATATGGTGAAAGTAGTAGAGACCGGATGCCCAACTGGTCTCTTGGTTGAAAAGGGAAATAATGGGAAAACGCAGTACAAACTGGATAAGGAACAGATCTATTATTGGTTGAAAAAGGATAGAAAGTGGCGGCTGGTGGACAAGGCAACAGAGTATGTCCAGGATTAGATTTGCTGCCATCACATAGTAAAAGGTCTCCAGGATTAGATTTGCTGCCCTCACATAGTAAAAGGTCTTAGGATTAGATTTGCTGCCCTCACATAGTAAAAGGTCTCCAGGATTAGATTTGTTGCCCTCACATAGTAAAAGGTCTCCAGGATTAGATTTGCTGCCCTCACATAGTACAATGGCACTCCTGCTGTTTTCCCCAGTATGATAAGTAAGTTGCTCCTTTACGCTGCTGAGTGTCCTGGTGTCCCCACGGTCCCATGCCCTTAAACCAACTCTTTAGCTGCTTTTGATTTACTGTGTCTAGTAAACAAGCAATGCCACCATTAAAGTAATCCCATATTTGAGAAATCTCATTGTTGATCGTAATGCTTCTAGTAACATGAAGCATCGCTGACTTTTTAAAATTTCTATTGTCCTTGCGTGATTGCCATGAACATAATTAAGATGCTTCTTTTCATTTTGTATATGTTTTGTATATTCTTATTAACCAGCAACTTTTTACTTTCTATCTTTTTGTGCAGATAGGGATATCCATTTCACCTAGTTGCTATTGTGACCTTTTGGTGAACTGCAGAAAACACTTTTTTGGAATGAGTGTCTTGTGCAGTTCAACTAAAATGTCACGTGGGCAACATCTCTCAATTTTGGTGGAACTGCACAAAATGGTGATTGGAGTTTCCAAAATCTCCGTCAAGTTCTGCTGGTAATCTCGTGCAACATTTTATTAGCCTTTGCAAGATGGAGCCGTCACTGTCACCACAATGGCACTTTATTTTAGTGGAACTGCACAAAAGGATAAGAAAATTATAGTTGCACCTTACATGAGCCGGACAGCCAACCTTAATGTTCCTCAATTTTAGTGCAACTACTAAAGAAGAACCTGCCAGCTCACAAGAGCAAGTACTTCTTGCTAGCTGAATGATGCAATCTTTGCTTCATTTCAGGTGAACTGCAGAAAAAGGCGCATGAATTGAATCATGGAACTCCAGGCAGACCTCATCCAAGAAGAGCTGGAGGTTGAGTTCAATGAGGCCGCTATTAAAGTGAAATCATGCTCTCCTGTCTCCTTGTTTGTGCTGTGCAAACATGATGTGCAAACGGGAATACTCAACTACAGATGTTGTGACGGTCAAGAGCATTCACCAAGTTCTTCGATTGTATGACATGGCTAGCCAAGATGGATTTAATCCTGATATTCACTTTATCAAAAGGCTCTAATGGGTTGGTTCTGAATCTTGCAAGCTGGGAATCAGTGAGATGTGTAGGCATCTTTGTTGTACTTATTATTTGGATCTTATTTGTTAGTTCTGAATCTTGCAAGCTGGGAATCAATGAGATGTGTAGGCATCTTTGTTGTACTTATTATTTGGATATTATTTGTTGGTTCTGAATCTTGCAAGCTGGGAAACACGGCATGATGATGCAGAGGACAACAACCATAACAAACCGTTCAAACTCGGTAGTATTATCTTTTGTGAAAGTGCGACAAATGTGATGATCGTGTGCGTCCTGAGAATAATAATTCTAATTGTTGTGCATGTTGATCCTGTGGCACTGATAGAACGAGCGAATGCATTGCTTGTTTTAAGTACAAATTTCTATTAAAGCTAATTAAATTTAAGTAAAGTGACCACTAACTCCTGTTATTACAGTACCAATACAGACCCGCTTGTGAACCGATGTGTGTCCGAGGGTGCATCTTCTGCTGGGCGTGCAGCGGACGAGGGAGGGGTAGTAACTGTTGTCGCCTGTGCACACTCAGCTTACTGTTGAATCCAGTTCCCCAAGAGCTGAAAAACGAACTGCTGTCGCCGCCTACACACTCGTTCACTCGAAGAGACTCCAATGGCGATCCGAGGGGTGAGCCTGCTGGATATGGACTTCAGCAAGGAGTTCCCCTTTGAGTTCGTCGTTCAGTCCTATGGCTGCACCAAGTTGAATGTGATGTACACCAACGATACGGACTCGGTGAAGCTCTGCCTCACCTCAGTCCTATGGCTGCACCAGGTTCTGGAGCATTCGCCTGTTTCATCGGCAGCACCGACTGCACCTTCGCTACGGTGGAGAGAAGGAAGAACGTGACGATTCGGCCATCTAGTGCAACAAGCTTGTCGACATCCAGAAGCAATACAAGATCATCAGCAACGGGCAGGAGAAGGACTCCGTGGTTGACCTCGCTGAGACCATCATCGACCCCTGACACGCCAACATGAAATAAGACGACCTGAACACGTGGGAGGTACCTCTGAATCTAGCCTACATAACCTACGCGGCCAAGGGCACATACGCATGCTACGACATGTACATGCAGATCTTGGACATGAGGGCGTGTCTGCTTCCCGTAACCGACGAGTACACGGACAGTCGCAGCATCATGATCAAGCGTGCCAGGAAGGTCTAGATGTTGTACTTTATCTGTTTATAAGCACCTTTATCATGTGAGTGTTTCATGCATTTGCCTATGTGTCGTAATTATCTGTTTTGTCCGAAATATTTCTTTTAAGAACCCATTAACCTGATTGCTTTTTTTAGTGGCAATTTGCTTATGTATGTAAACTAGTTCACTTGTCCGTAAAAAAACTAGTTCACTCGGCTGCCGTGCTTTGAATCTCCTTCCTCCCAACATATTCCCCTCCTCAGGTGGACCCAGCAGGTCTCTGAATTTTCTCCCACTTTCTTTTTCGATGTAAACTGAGTTTTCTCCCAGTACTTTCCCCTAGAACCAACTCAACTGTCCCACGTCTAGCCTAAAAAATAATAATACCCCACGTACTCTTAACTCATCAAATTAAAATGATATTTTATTTCGTAAGTTCAAAGTTCTTACAAAATAATAATAATAATTGTTTATATATAACTTGGCAAGTTAACTCCTAGTGATTGCGTACATAAGCTTGCAAAGATTTTACTGACGTGCAATCATGTGTTTATGTTTTTATAACATTTCTTCGTCTAGCCCAACATGATATTTTCACCCAGCCCAACAAGTCCGTGGCTTTCGAGAAAAATGCAAATGGGATTTAAATGGGCTGCATAGATGCTACATCATTGTTTCACCCAGCCCACCAAATGGACTAAAAAACAAATGGACTGACAGCTGGGTCCACGGCCACAGCCCAGTTTTTTTGTGATTTGCCAAGTCGCTTTGTGAGGCCTGTTGGGCTGCAAATCTTTCAAAACGAGGAGAGCTTTCATTCGGCTGGCCGAGAAAATGGCCCATCAGTAAGGAGAAATGGGCTGTACATTTTTAAAACACATTAAACCAGCAATTAGTTTCAAATATCTTTTTTTCATTTCGAGATTTTAAATTACATTAATTTTTATGCATGGAGAATTTGTTGGATTTTATATTGATATACATTTATTTTTAAAATCAGTTTGAATGTGAGTCGAAATTTCGGGATTAAAAACAGTTCGGACCGCACCGAAATATGCAAAATTTCGTATCATTTTTTAACCGTGGCCACAATATGGGCTGTAATGCTAACAAAAAGAATATGGGCTCCAAAAAAAACCTTAAGAATTAGCAAATGGGTTGTATGCTGTTTTCCACAGATTTGAGGCTTTCCTAAAAAAAGGTTGACGCACAAGCAGTGACTGTTGGATGGCCATCCAACGGTCGTCGTGCTTCTTCAATATCTGCTCTTCCTGCTCCAGCCGCTCAAATAGGCACCGGCGGGACTGCCTGCTCCCTCCTCCCTGCGGCCGGCTCTGCTGCCGCACAGGCCTCACAGCCCCACCGTACTCCCATCGCTGGCCTAGCCATCCCTCTATTCACCCACACCTGCTGTTATTCTCCGGCGACGGCAGACGAACCAGTAAACCCTTGTACAGTCGTACTCCCCTCCGCGTGGGAAACAACTGCCGAATCTTTCCTGCCTCCGTGTCGTTCCCTTCCTAGGCCTTGCCGTCGTCCACCGCCCTAGTGCTCTCGGCGTGGCTTGGTCAACGTGGTCAATGACCGACATGCATCTGAAGTGGACTTTACGTGGAGAGGCCGACAGCTGGGTCCACGGCCGCACGCCAGGAAATGCCTCCTTATTACGCGCAAAATAATGATTCCTCCACCTGACATCAGGGACCCACCTGTTAGGACCCCGATTCCAAGTCACATCGATCTAGCCGGTAACACCTCGTATCACTTTGTGGCCTCACGCGCGGTATTCCCACGGGTGTCGCCTTACCATGGCCCGGGACCATTTGCGCCTTTTGGCTCACGTATATGATAGTGTCGCTAGCATCCATATGACAGAGAACCCGGGCCGACATGGCTAGTCGTTAACCCAAAGCGGCACTAACCTATCGGGACAGGCATACATGAATCACATCGAGCATGTCGGTCAGCAGCGTGTGAATTCGGGCTGTAGCATTGGGCTAATAGGACTCCGGGAACCCGGGCTGTAGCAGGCTAGGCAGGACTCCGGATGTCACCGCGTGACATTTCCCCAAAGGGACAGACACAGGAACGAAGTGAAACACATGCCGGCCAGTCAAGTGTCCTGAGCAGTAGTGCTGGGCTAGCAGGACTCCGGTGAACCGGGCTGTAGCGGACTACTATGGCTCATGGAAGCACTAGACTACATTTCCCCATAAGAGAGGCTGCCAAGGATAAACAACTAGATTGTCGGATCCCACACATACCAAGCATTTCAATCATACACACAATATGCTCAATATGTGTAAATACAACACGCCATCACAATATAACTCTATGACTCAAGTATTTATTCAGTAGGCTCCGAGGAGCGAGATATTACAAACATGGGTCCCATGACCCAACAATCATAGCATACAATCAGAGCACATGCGGAAGCTTAACATGTCTGAGTACAGACATCTACAAATGAAAAAGGCTAAGAAGCCTGACTATCTACCAGATCCTGCCAAGGACACAAGATCGTAGATGAGGTATCAAGCTAAATGTCGAAGTCCACACAGAACTACTAGCGAGACTGACGTCTCTCTGCAAAAACATAGAATAGGCAAACGTGAGTAAAAATGTACCCAGCAAGACTTACATCAGAACTAACTACATATGCATCGGTATCAACAAGGGGGTGGTGGAGTTTGACTGCAGCAAGCCAGCTTTGACTCAGTGGCTAACCTGAACTACGATTGCAAGCAACTCTTTTGAGGTGGCGCACACGAGTCTGCATATTCACCATTCAATACACCACTAAGGATCCGCTCCCGTCTCCCTACGAGAAGGCCATCCATAGCACTCACACTTATCTTGCGAGTTTTAGAGTATCCATTTTCACTTGTGTATGAACTGTTATAGGCAACCCAGAAGTCCATTACCGCGGACACGGCTATTTGAATAGATGATGTTAACCCTGTAGGGGTGTACTTCTTCACACACGCTCTCACCACTTACCGTCATTTACATGACATGTACTCGGCAAGCTTCAAGCGGAATCCCAACGAGGGTGTCGGCCACGGCCTACCTAAACACTCAAGTCTCTAGTCCAGGTTTATCGCCTATCCAGGTTCCATCCGCAGGGAGTCCAGCCGAGGTTTCCACATACGGCCCCGAACGATGTGAACAGGGTTCCCGAGACACCAAACGGGCGCCCGGTACACCGTGCCACGGTGTATCTACCGCATCATAGCCCACCCCTAGGGTCAGCGCTACGCACGGCCGCCAACACATATCCTATAAACACTAGAAACTAGTTGCAACTCCTGTACAGAGGACAAGGGTGATCAAGAAGCCGAGAGGGTCCATTGGTTTCGGGCCCAATGCATGGTAGTAACTATTTCATGGATCACAAACACAGAACTCAGACCATAAGGACGGCTTCAATGAGACAACCCACCATCTACTCCTACATGGCCACTCACCGCTACCTTTACCAAATCATGTTCACACACTTAGCTCTCAACAGTAGGACATGTTTACACACCTCCGATTCATCCCTGATGAATCAGACCTGACTCAACTCTAAGCAGTAGCAGGCATGACAAACAAGCATGAATGAGTAGGCACATCAGGGCTCAAACAACTCCTACTCATGCTAGTGGGTTTCATTTATTTACTGTGGCAATGACAGGTCATGCAGAGGATAAGGGGTTCAGCTACCACAGCAAGTAATAGAGGAATCGTGTTGTCCTAATGCAGTAAAAGAGAGCAGGAGCGGGAGAGTGGGATTGATCAGAATGAACAAGGAACTTTTTCTTGCCTGGCACTCCTGAAGATAACATAGTTCTTCATCGGTGTCATCGATCTCATCGTCGAAACCACGTCTATCGAGAGGGGACAAATACCGGCAACAGAGAAAGAAACACAATCAATGCAATGCACAATATGATGCATGATCATGACATATCATATGCTGTTGATTGAGCTAATACAACTAGCAACACAATTAAATGAAGTTGGTTTGAACCCAAAGTTCAAATTCAAACTCCATATGTGGTTATTTAAATACCAATCATTTGATTTTTTCCTAAACAGTGGCCTTAAGTTGTTCTAACATGCATGAAAATGGTACAGATGGATTCCTTGAATTTTTCTGATAATTTTTCATATATAATTTATTTCATTTGGAGTTATGGTTGAATTTCTATGATTTTTAGAAGTTTTAGGCATTTTCTGAAAATAATAAACCATTTAAGATTTATTTAAATTCCAGAAAAGGTTTTACTGCGTCAGCATGATGTAAGAGTGACGTCATCAGGTCAACTGTGGCTGGTCAGGTCAAACCTGACCAGTGGGACCCGCATGTCATCGTCCTAACTAATTAACAGTGTTAATTAGTGCTAACTAAAAAACATAATCTAGGGTTAGTCAGGGGCTGGCCCCACATGTCACTGACTCAGGGGAGTCAAACCCCAGTCAAACAGGGTCAACCCCACCGGAGTTGACCCGCGGTTCGTCGCCGGCGAGGCCAGAGACGGCGGAGAGCTTCAGAAATCGCCCACAGACGATGGTTTTTGGCGTGGGGAGGCTCTACGAAGAGCTGCTGCTCGCACGTAGCTGATAGAGCAGACGGGGTGAGCCGGGGTGGCCGGAGTCGACTGCGGCGAGCTCGGTTGCTGCCGCCGGAGTTCGGGCATCTAGGGTTTATGTGTTACGGGGCACGGCGGGCGCGGCCGATGGTCTTTATGGGTTTCTGGGATCGCCAGGAGCACGCGGAGGCAACGAGCACAACTGGAGGAGCTCGGGAGCACGAAGCTCACCGGCCATGGCGGCGGCCGGAGCTCGGGTTCGCGGTGACGGTGACTAGCGAATGGGTAAGGAGGGGGTGAGCACAGGGGGAGGAGCAGGAGCTCACAGTGAACTCGATGGCGTCGTCGGTGGGGTCGGGGAAGCCCGGACGGCGACGAATCGGACGGGGCGGCGCTCGGGGCATAGGGAGAAGACAACAACGATGGCGGCGCTGCAGGGCACTCTGGCGTCATTTGGCTTGGCGAAGATGACGAGAAGGTCATGGCGGAGCTTCCAGAGAGGGAGAGGGGGCACGAGGACAGCGGTGGCTACGAAAACGGCGGCGGTGGCGACAAGCTCCGCTCGGTGGGTGAGAGAGAGGGGAGGGGAGAGAGCTGCATGGAGGGAGGAGGTGCAGAGGGTCGAGGGAGGGTGCGTGGCGACGCATGGAGGCGTCCAGGGCATCGGGGACGCAGGCAGCTAGGCAGGAGGTGGCTCGGGCGCGTGTGCGCACGCGGCGAGCACACGCTCTGCCTACTGGCCGGGGAGGAAGATGAGAGGGAGGCTGCGGTGGTGGGCTGGGCCGGCCACATGGGCCGCCAGGTAAGCCCAGGTACTATCTCTCTCTCTCTTTTCTATTTTCATTTATTTAATTCTCTGTTGTTTGTTTTGAATTAGTAGAAATACTAATCCATTTTAGAAAATTCTGAAAATAATCATAGGCACCTTTGGAATTACTCCCAACAGCCTAAAATTACTTTCAAAAGTATTTGGGCATTTAAAAGTATTTATAGTATTTTAAATGCCCAAATGCAAATAGTTATGTCTTAATTCAAAAATCCAAAATGGCTCCAAAATTTATGAACCCATTTTTGGCAAAGGTTTTAGCCAGAACCAAAAATGATGAACATTTTTAAAGGGCATATTGGGTTCATTGAAAATATTTAAAGTTGGGCCTATTTGCATTGCTTTCGTGCTAGGGGTTTGATCATCCCCATTTCAAGTTTCATGAAATTTAACATGATGCATGGATGCAAGCAAAGTCAAGCAAGGGCTGAACTGGGGCTGTGACAGCTCACCCCCACTAAACAAGAATCTCGTCCCAAGATTCAAGCGTAGGGTAAGGTGAAGGGGGAAAACACAAGCTAACATAATCTTCACAATCCAGGTTGCACTTCATAAGAACGTTGGTTCGATCACCATCTTTGTCTCGATGTCTTGCTCTGAGAACTCCAACCAACATGACAATGAGAGGGAAGGGAAAACTCTGGAAGGATCGATCTTCTCGAAGATCAAACAACTCAGGATCAACTCATGGAGTGAGACATAGCAACTTCTCTCCAATTGAGACACAAAGTTCACATCAAGGTGATGGAAATCAGACGACGAGGATTCAAGTTGGTAGGTAGTAATTCTACACTTGGGTAAGGTGGTGCAAGGTTTCAAGGTTGCGAGGAGATAATTGTCATGAACCCATAACAGGGCACCTTGGAGAAGGTGACTCGTTGAACTGTTCCCTTAAGTGGCAAAAAGAATTACTTTTGATCCATAAATCATTGAAACTCTTCATACCAGCTTAAGGCAATTTACAATTGATCGTTGGAGATAGCTCAAAGAGACGGCATACTCGGACTAGGATGGATGATGTGGACTACCTTGTTGAAGACAACGCAAGGGATAATTTTGCTTACGCGTGCTCTCAAGAACTTGAGCATTTCCATATTCATCAAGGTTCTACCAACATCCGTGGCAAGGATCCTGGCAACATGACATACTACCATGATGACTAGTGATGGATGATGCGGATACAAAGGAAGATAACACCTTCTCAGATCTTTCCTTAGCGAGGCTAAGGAACAGAATCTGGACGATCGACCGAGAGACATTTAGCATTCCGCTTCTAATGTTCTCCTTGATGTGCTAGCGTAATCCATTTATAGATATGGTTTGATATCTAGAACATCAAGTAAAAGGTCGGACTTCGGAAGCTCAAGAATCCATAAGGAATAACTACAAAGGCAGATCCTGCGAGATCCTTATAGGGAGGTGACCAACTTCTTCAACCAGGATACTACAATAATGGGCCTTCCAGCTAGGTGTGTTGGCCACGACATCCACATTACCGGTTATAGAGAGACCAACATTATAGTTCTTTGAAAATGCTCCAACCATAATATCTGCCTGAGATTCAGATCTGGTTGGTGTCAGGATATTCCAGACTCATCGAGTCTAGAAAGGAAAATGAAGGTTTGCAACACAATTTGACGAGATGACGTTGCGAGATTCTCGGGGAATGAACTGCGATAGCAAGCTCCAAAACATGAGCTGGTTCTGCTACAAACCTGTGAACACGCTATCCAAGACGAGCATGACCACGTAGTAGTCTTATAGTAAAACACTATCGAGTTCAGGTGGGGAACCATCATCAAGGATTTCAAAGTCTTTACGCAAGTCCATGGATTAGATCCCAAGCGTAGACTTCTTTGCCTTGAACAAGTCAATCAGTGGCTTGGTGTGCTGGGGAATACATATGGAGTGGAGGTAATTAATCTACCAAACCATAGAATACATTCACACATGCATAACTGACTTGGGATGGTGCCAAGGGAAACAAAAACAATCTTTCTCGAACTCACGGCGGCAACTTGCACCAAATGCACATGAATTTGAGGAAGTCACTTCTTCCATCCAAGCATAAGCTTCATGAACGGAACACGAAGGCATTGCTTACAAGTTTTCAACACTAGGTTGATGTTCAACATGAATCATGGGGGAGACAAAATGCTGTTGATGGGCTCAACAACAACTCATCGGAATTTCCATATCACTAGACTTCCACCATCATGTGAACACGATGATAGTATTGGTCAGACCAAAAGATGTAATGGTGTATGCTCGAGGGATCAACCACGGGTAAGACAACATTACGAACATCGTTGGTTCTGATTTGACTTGACGACAGCCCATACTCAAGTCAAAGTTTTGACAAGGCAATAGATCCAACAACTGATCACGAGGACCAATTGGTGTAGATATCATCTTTCTTCAGTACACACACAAACACAAAGATATCCCTTCAGAAAGAACCAATTCGGCAGTCTTTTATCTTCCAACTCTCCAAGTTGTTGTTTAGCGTAACCAACTAGCTCAGGGGTATCCAACACAGATTCTTGGAGAAGGGGTGGTTTACAAGAACCAACTTGATCACGAACTCAACATAGCGGTCAGGTGACAACCTGGTAACACTTCCGAGAAGATAACCGGAAAATCACGAACCACCGATATGTTACTAAGCTCGAGAACAATCTTGCTTTTCAGAGCAAGACAATATGATCAGATAAGCGAGGAATGGAATAATCCTCACTCATTGATCGAGGAGTGCACCAGAGATAAGGACTAGGTAGCACGATCAGTCCTAGGATGGTGATTCAATAACCAACACGCTAAGAATGAGAATATTGTCCACTTACTACAAAGCAATGAGTTGCTGGGAGTATTGATTTCACACATCACAATTCACTTGTCGGCATTCCGGTTACAACAACACGGAACCGAGGAATGAATAATGATGGCGAGAAGTATCACTGGATCAAAAATTCATAAGAGATGGTGCAATTCCTATGATATTCTTGGCATGAATAGGGTAGAACTCCAAGGTAGAATAGAGCAAAAGCTGGATTGGCATTTTGATCTGCGGGATACAACTACTTTGACCCAATCCTAGATATGGATGAGGTACTGGAGTTTGTTTCTCCTAGTCATTCTGGAATAGAATGGCTTGACGGACCACAAGAATAATAGGCATCGATGAACACAAATGCACAGATACTCTTGGCTATGAACTGATAGAAGATGGTCGGAATACAACTGAAGAGGAACAACTCGAGGAACATATAATTTTCTGAGTTGTGGATGCATAGATCAGTATGTCGAGCAAAGCTCAACATTTCTTCCGGACAACCCATGCAGATAGGTAGGACTGGCAGATTCACAATGCAGAATGGAGAACTCATTAAGAGCACTCTGGTTGTGATCTTTTGATACAACAAACTTCTGCCATAAGTGGTTCATAGTATTTGGAAGAAGGAAATACCATGGACCTCGAGGACTATCACAAAGGTTACTAATATCCTAAAGGAACTAGCAACACTATCAACATGAGGTAAGTAGGGTAAATCTCGGGTTCAAGAACCCATGAATAGAATACCTACCACTACATGGCATCACGGGATGCTTTTGAGAATAATGGCCAGAATCACACAGTAGGGATACAAAACATGGCTAGATCACTAGGTGACTCCCTAAAACACCTAGGGTCATAGTAATAGCTCCAACATATATGTCGAGGCAACAAAGTACCTCAACTCACTGATTAGTGTGATTAATCTGGCCCAAATGGACATCGGGAACAGGAGGAAGGGATTTGCAAATGCATCAGACTATTTAGAAACCTGGGATGACTCGGACAGCATAACGGCTGTGAATGCTTGAAATATTTGAGACACCCTGCAAAATAGTGGCATGACCACTCAACATTACAATATCAAGGTTCTGAGGCCAGCTATGAGCATACAGAGGTAAAAGGAACTGAACTGAGACTTGAATCCAACAATCCTATAAGTCTACGGATTAGTAACACGTCATCCTGATAGATAGATGAGAAGGCCTAGTTCTTAATTCCCGTAGAAAAGAAGAGGATGACTTAGATCAGAGGGCATGAGGTATAAGGAGTAAAAAGAGCCTTACATTCCCTTCCACAATAAATTCCCTTACATAACTAAAGCATTTCTAGACACGACTTCGACCAGTTTGGCTTGGTAAACCTACAGGCAGTCAGGCTCTGATACCAACGCTGTCAGGACCCCGATTCCAAGTCACATCGATCTAGCCGGTAACACCTCGTATCACTTTGTGGCCTCACGCACGGTATTCCCACGGGTGTCGCCTTACCATGGCCCAGGACCATTTGCGCCTTTTGGCTCACGTATATGATAGTGTTGCTAGCATCCATATGACAGAGAACCCGGGCCGACATGGCTAGTCGTTAACCCAAAGCGGCACTAACCTATGGGGACAGGCATACATGAATCACATCGAGCATGTCGGTCAGCAGCGTGTGAATCCGGGCTGTAGCACTGGGCTAACAGGACTCCGGGAACCCGGGCTGTAGCAGGCTAGGCAGGACTCCGGATGTCACCGCGTGACATTTCCCCGAAGGGACAGACACAGGAACAAAGTGAAACACATGCCGGCCAGTCAAGTGTCCTGAGCAGTAGTGCTGGGCTAGCAGGACTCTGGTGAACCGGGCTATAGCGGACTACTATGGCTCATGGAAGCACTAGACTACATTTCCCCATAAGAGAGGCTGCCAAGGATAAACAACTAGATTGTCGGATCCCACACATACCAAGCATTTCAATCATACACACAATATGCTCGATATGTGTAAATACAACACGGCATCACAACATAACTCTATGACTCAAGTATTTATTCATTAGGCTCCGAGGAGCAAGATATTACAAACATGGGCCCATGACCCAACAATCATAGCATACAATCAGAGCACGTGCGGAAGCTTAACATGTCTGAGTACAGACATCTACAAATGAAAAAGGCTAAGAAGCCTGACTATCTACCAGATCCTGCCAAGGACACAAGATCGTAGCTGAGGTATCAAGCTAAAGGTCGAAGTCCACACGGAACTACTAGCGAGACTGACGTCTCTTTGTAAAAACATAGAATAGGCAAACGTGAGTAAAAATGTACCCAGCAAGACTTACATCAGAACTAACTACATACGCATCGGTATCAACAAAGGGGGGTGGTGGAGTTCGACTGCAGCAAGCCAGCTTTGACTCAGTGGCTAACATGAACTACGATTGCAAGCAACTCTTTTGAGGTGGCGCACACGAGTCCACATATTCACCATTCAATACACCACTATGGATCCGCTCCCGTCTCCCTACGAGAAGGCCATCCATAGCACTCACACTTATCTTGCGAGTTTTAGAGTATCCATTTTCACTTGTCTATGAACTGTTATAGGCAACCCAGAAGTCCATTGCCGCGGACACGGCTATTCGAATAGATGATGTTAACCCTGCAAGGGTGTACTTCTTCACACACGCTCTCACCACTTACCGCCGTTTACACGACATGTACTCGGCAACCTTCAAGCGGAAGCCCAACGAGGGTGTCGGCCACAGCCTACCTAAACACTCAAGTCTCTAGTCCAGGTTTATCGCCTATCCAGGTTCCATCCGCAGGTAGTCCGGCCGAGGTTTCCACATACGGCCCCGAACGATGTGAATAGGGTTCCCGAGACACCAAACGGGCGCCCGGTACACCGTGCCACGGTGTATCTACCGCATCATAGCCCACCCCTAGGGTCAGCGCTATGCACGGCCGCCAACACATATCCTATAAACACCAGAAACTAGTTGCAACTCCTGGACAGAGGACAAGGGTGATCAAGAAGCCGAGGGGGTCCATTTGTTTCGGGCCTAATGCGTGGTAGTAACTATTTCATGGATCACAAACACAGAACTCAGATCCTAAGGGCGGCTTCAATGAGACATCCCACCATGTACTCCTACATGGCCTCTCACCGCTACCTTTACCAAATTGTGTTCACACACTTACCTCTCAACAATAGGACATGTTTACACACCTCTGATTCATCCCCGATGAATCAGACCTGACTCAACTCTAAGCAGTAGCAGGCATGACAAACAAGCATGAATGAGTAGGCACATCAGGGCTCAAACAACTCCTACTCATGCTAGTGGGTTTCATCTATTTACTGTGGCAATGACAGGTCATGCAGAGGATAAGGGGTTCAACTACCACAGCATGTAACAGAGGAATCATGTTGTCCTAATGCAGTAAAAGAGAGCAGGAGCGGGAGAGTGGGATTGTATCGGAATGAACAAGGAGGTTTTGCTTGCCTGGCACTCCTGAAGATAACATAGTTCTTCATCGGTGTCATCGATCTCATCGTCGAAACCACGTCTATCGAGAGGGGACAAATACCGGCAACAGAGAAAGAAACACAATCAATGCAATTCACAATATGATGCATGATCATGACATGTCATATGCTGTTGATTGAGCTAATGCAACTAGCAACACAATTAAATGAAGTTGGTTTGAACCAAAGTTCAAATTCAAACTCCACATGTGGTTATTTAAATACCAATCATTTGATTTGTCCTAAACAGTGGCCTTAAGTTGTTCTAACATGCATGAAAATGGTACATATGGATTCCTTGAATTTTTCTGATAATTTTTCATATATAATTTATTTCATTTGGAGTTACGGTTGAATTTCTATGATTTTTAGAAGTTTTAGGCATTTTCTAAAAATAATAAATCATTTAAGATTTATTTAAATTCTAGAAAAGGTTTTACTACGTCAGCATGACGTAAGAGTGACGTCATCAGGTCAACTGTGGCTGGTCAGGTCAAACCTGACCAGTGGAACCCGCATGTTAGCGTCCTAACTAATTAACAGTGTTAATTAGTGCTAACTAAAAAACATAATCTAGGGTTAGTCAGGGGCTAGCCCCACATGTCACTGACTCAGGGGAGTCAAACCCCAGTCAAACAGGGTCAACCCTACCGGAGTTGACCCACGGTTCATCGCCGGCGAGGCCAGAGACGGCAGAGAGCTTCGGAAATCGCCCACAGGCGATAGTTTTTGGCGTGGGGAGGCTCTACGAAGAGCTGCTGCTCGCGCGCAGCTGATGGAGCAGACGGGGTGAGCCGGGGTGGCCGGAGTCGACGGCGGCGAGCTCGGTTGCGGCCGCCGGATTTCGAGCATCCATGGTTTAGGCGTTACAAGGCACGGCGGGCGCGGCCGATGGTCTTTATGGGTTTCTGGGATCGCCAGGAGCATGAGGAGGCAACGAGCACAACTGGAGGAGCTCGGGAGCACGAAGCTCACCGGCCATGGCGGCGGCAGGAGCTCGGGTTCGCGGTGACGGTGACTAGCGAATGGGTAAGGAGGGGTGAGCAAGGGGGGAGGAGCAGGAGCTCACAGTGAACTCGATGGCGTCATCAGTGAGGTCGGGGAAGCCCGGACGGCGACGAATCGGACGGGGCGGCGCTCAGGACAGAGGGAGAAGACAACGACGATGGCAGCGCTCCAGGGCGCTCTGGCGTCATTTGGCTTGACGAAGATGACGAGAAGGTCATGGCGGAGCTTCCAGAGAGGGAGAGGGGGCACGAGGACAGCGGTGGCTACAAAAACGGCGGCGGTGGCGACGAGCTCCGCTCGGTGGGTGAGAGAGAGGGGAGGGGAGAGAGCTGCATGGAGGGAGGAGGTGCAGAGGGTCGAGGGAGGGTGCGTGGCGACGCATGGAGGCGTCCAGGGCGTCGGGGACGCAGGCAGCCAGGCAGGAGGTGGCTCGGTCGCGTGTGCGCGCGCGGCGAGCACACGCTCTGCCTACTGGCCAGGGAGCAAGACGATAGGGAGGCTGCGGTGGTGGGCTGGGCCGGCCACTTGGGCCGCCAGGTAAGCCCAGGTACTATCTCTGTCTCTCTTTTCTGTTTTCATTTATTTAATTCTCTGTTGTTTGTTTTGAATTAGTAGAAATACTAATCCATTTTAGAAAATTCTGAAAATAATCATAGGCACCTTTGGAATTACTCCCAACAGCCTAAAATTACTTTCAAAAGTATTTGGGCATTTAAAAGTATTTATAGTATTTTAGCCAGAACCAAAAATGATGAACATTTTTTAAAGGGCATATTGGGTTCATTGAAAATATTTAAAGTTGGGCCTATTTGCATTGCTTTGGTGCTAGGGGTTTGATCATTCCCATTTCAAGTTTCATGAAATTTAACATGATGCATGGATGCAAGCAAAGTCAAGCAAGGGCTGAACTGGGCTGTGACACCACCGAAAGGGCCTCTGTATTTCGTGAAAAAAATGTTACCGCCGCTGACAGCTCGGACCCACCAGCTATATCTTCGTACGCAAGGAAGTGCCTCTTTATTACGCACAAAAAAATGAATACTCCCCCTGTTAGCTGGGACCTAGTATAGTGGCAGGCTGACTTGTGGGCCTACTAAGTTGACGGGGACAGAGGGCTTTGTCAACTTAGTCAATATGCACGATTCTAGCTCCAGTGACCGTACGATGTCCATCCAACGGCCGTAGTGCTTCTTCAACCTCTGGTCTTCTTGCTCCAGCCGCCCAAACCAGCGTCGGTCGTGCCTCGTGCTCCTGCCTCCCGTGGCCGGCTGCGATGCGGCGGAGGCCTCACCGCCCCCTACTACTCCCACCGCTGGCCAGGCCATCCCTCTACTCACCCACACCCCCTGTTATTCTGCGGCGACGGCAGCCTCACACCGCAGCGAACCAGTGAACCCTCGTACTCCTCTACGCGTGGGCATCCACTGCCGCGTCTTCCCTGGCTCCGAGTCATCCCCTTCCTAGGCCTCGCCATCGTCCACCGCCCTGGTGCTCTCGGCACGGCGTGCTCAACGTGGTCAAGGAACGGCTTCCATCAGACATGGATTGTACGTGGAGAGGCTGACAGCTAGGTCCACGGCCGCAGCAAGGAAGTGCCTCCTTATTACGTGCAAAATAATTATTCCTCAACCTGACAGCGGGACCCACCAGACGGGCCACCGTATTTCGTGAAAAAAACGATTCCCCCTGACTACTGGGACCCATCAGCTACATCTTCGCACGCAAGAAAGTGCGTCCGGGCAAAAAAACAAAACGATTCGCCCCCTGACTGCTGGGACCGACCAGCTACATCTTCGCAGGCAAGGAAGTGTCTGACAGTTGGGACCCACCTGGTCAAAGTGTACGTAGCGTTGTCATTCTGGTCGCGAACGTGTACGTACATACTGGTCGATGTAGAGGCGCACACGTGTCGTAGTAGAGGCGCGCATGTGTCGTAGTAGAGGCGCGCACATAGTATTTACACGTACGTACAGCGGCCAGGGTGCCAGAAAGAAAATACGGCCATGTATGTGTACATACGGGCGGGGTCTCGAACGCCTACTCGCGCATACGTACGGCGACAGCTCGTGTACATGGCTGGGTCGAAACGGAGAAACAGCATCGTCGTCGTGTCCATGGGGAGGCAACGGAATGCGCCGTGTTCATCGGGGGGGCTTGGACGGAATAGGCGATGGAAACGAGGCCTGGCGTACCGTAGAACGGAGGAAACGGCCTTGTGTTCGACCGACCACGTTCAAAACGGGATCCTGTTCATCGGGAGGGGTCTGGCGTACCGCAAAATAGAGGAAACGAACCTCCTATGGTCGAAACGGGGGTCCTATTGATCGGGAGGGGTGTGGCGTACCGCAAAACGGACGAAACAGACTTGTGTTGGAGCGCTACGGTCGAAACGGGGGTCCTATTCATCAGGAGGGGTGTGGCGTACCACAAAATGGGACTCCACGGGATACTGTTCATCTCCATCGTCGACCCCCTCCAGCCTCCACGAGCTACTGTTCATCCAGCCTCCACGGGCTCATGTTCATCCAGCCTTCACCGCGTGCTACTTCACTGGCTACTGTTCAACCACCCCTCCACCATCTACTGTTCATCCAGCCCTCCACACCACGGGGTCCTGTTCAACCACCCCTCCACGGGCACCCCTCCACCGTCTACTGTTCATCCAGCCCTCCACACCACGGGGTCCTATTCAACCACCCGTCCACCGTCTACTGTTCATCCAGCCCTCCACGCCACGGGGTCCTGTTCATCCACCCCTCCACGGGCACCCCTCCACTGTCTACTGTTCATCCAGCCCTCCACCACACCACAGGGTCCTGTTCATCCAGAGGCAACGGCACCGCTCACTGTTCATCCAACCCCCCCCCCCCCCCCCCCCCCCGCAACGCTCACTGTTCATCCCATCGATCGGCTTCAGTTAGCAGCAGTAGCGAAGGAATCGCTCGATCGGGTTCAGTTAACAGCCATCGATCGACCGCTCGGGTTCAGTAACGCGTAGCCTGCAGTGCAATCGCTCGGGTTCAGTTAGAGCCCAACGCCTCGCTTGGGTTCAGTTAGAGCCAACGCCTCGCACACACACGCGTACGTGTACGAGAGAAATGTGCATCGCTCGGCCCCCGACCTCCCACCGTAACCGGGAACTCCCCGAAAGTTTCCTCCCCCTCGCTTCTACCACGGTTTATTCCGTCATGGACGGCCCAAAGAATGTCATGCAGCTGCGTCTCCGGCCCGCCCAAGACGAAAAGCCCATTTTCTGTCATGATTTTTTGTCATAGAAGTAGGAGCCCACCACATCTATGATGATACCGAGTTTTGTCACAATTATCGTCATAGAAGTGTCATATGTATGATAGAAAAAAATTTCGATCGGCCCAAAATGTCACGGATGTGTCTTTTTTTTGTAGTGTTCGTTTTTGATGACTTGTAGATTTTTGCAATAAGTATGTGAGTTCTTTAGGACTAATGTTGAGTCCATGGATTATACGCACTCTCTCACCCTTCCATCATTGCTAGCCTCTTCGGTACCGTGCATTGCCCTTTCTCACATTGAGAGTTGGTGCAAACTTCGCTGGTGCATCCAAACCCCGTGATATGATACGCTCTTTCACACATAAACCTCCTTATATCTTTCTCAAAACAGCCACCATACCTACCTATTATGGCATTTCCATAGCCATTCCGAGATATATTGCCATGCAACTTTCCACCATTCTGTTTATCATGACACATTCATCATTGTCATATTGCTTAGCATGATCATGTAGTTGACATAGTATTTGTGGCAAAGCCACCGTTCTTAATTCTTTCATACATGTCACTCTTGGTTTATTGCATATCCCAGTACACCGCCGGAGGCATTCATATAGAGTCTTCTTTTGTTCTAGCATCGAGTTGTAATCATTGAGTTGTAAATAAATAGAAGTGTGATGATCATCATTTTCTAGAGCATTGTCCCAAGTGAGGAAATAAAAAAAGAGAAAGGCCATAAAAAAGAGAAAGGCCCAAATAAAAAAAGAGAAAGGCCCAAATAAAAAATGAGAGAAAAAGAGAGAAGGGACAATGTTACTATCCTTTGCCACACTTGTGCTTCAAAGTAGCACCATAATCTTCATGATAGAGAGTCTTTTGTTTTGTCACTTTCATATACTAGTGGGAAATTTTCATTATAGAACTTGGCTTGTATATTCCAACAATGGGCCTCCTCAAGTGCCCTAGGTCTTCGTGAGCAAGCAAGTTGGATGCACACCCACTTAGTTTCTTTTGTTGAGCTTTCATACATTTATAGCTCTAGTGCATCCGTTGCATGGCAATCCCTACTCCTTGCATTGACATCAATCGATGGGCATCTCCATAGCCTAGCCCATTGATTAGCCTCGTTGATGTGAGACTTTCTCCTTTTTTGTCTTCTCCACATAACCCCCATCATCATATTCTATTCCACCCATAGTGCTATATCCATGGCTCACGCTCATATATTGCGTGAAAGTTTATAGGTTTGAGATTAGTAAAGTATGAAACAATTGCTTGGCTTGTCATCGGGGTTGTGCATGATGAGAGCATTCTTGTGTGACGAAAATGGAGCATGACTAAAATATATGATTTTGTAGGGATGAACTTTCTTTGGCCATGTTATTTTGAGAGGACATAATTGCTTAGTTAGTATGCTTGAAGTATTATTATTTTTATGTCAATATGAACTTTTATCTTGAATCTTTCGGATCTGAATATTCATACCACAATTAAGAAGAATTACATTAGAATTATGCCAAGTAGCACTCCACATCAAAAATTCTGTTTTTATCATTTACCTACTGGAGGACAAGCAGGAATTAAGCTTGGGGATGCTTGATACGTCTCCAACATATCTATAATTTTTGATTGCTTCATGCTATATTATATACTGTTTTGGACATTATTGGGATTTATTATCCACTTATATTATTTTTGGGACTAACCTATTAACCGGAGGCCCATCCCAGAATTGCTGTTTTTTGCCTATTTTAGGGTTTCGAAGAAAAGGAAAATCAAACGGAGTCCAAACGGAATGAAACCTTCGAGAACGTGATTTTCTCACCGAACATGATCCAGGAGACTTGTACCCTACGTCAAGAAACAAAGGAGGAGGCCACGAGGTAGGGGGGCACGCCTACCCCCCAGGCGCGCCCTCCACCCTCGTGGGCCCCCTGTTGCTCCACCGACGTACTCCTTCCTCCTATATATACCTACGTACCCCCAAACGATCAGATACGGAGCCAAAACCCTAATTCCACCGCTGCAACTTTCTGTATCCACGAGATCCCATCTTGGGGTCTGTTCCGGAGCTCCGCCGAAGGGGGTATCCATCACGGAGGACTTCTACATCAACACCATAGCCCCTCCGATGAAGTGTGAGTAGTTCAACTCAGACCTACGGGTCCATAGTTATTAGCTAGATGGCTTCTTCTCTCTTTTTGGATCTCTTACAATGTTCTCCCCCTCTCTTGTGGAGATATATTCGATGTAATCTTCTTTTTGCGGTGTGTTTGTTGAGACCGATGAATTGAGGGTTTATGATCAAGTCTATCTATGAAGAATATTTGAATCTTCTCTGAATTCTTTTATGTATGATTGGTTATCTTTGCAAGTCTCTTCGAATTATCAGTTTGGTTTG
The DNA here is from genome assembly GCF_056163025.1 of Triticum urartu. Taxonomy (NCBI): domain Eukaryota; kingdom Viridiplantae; phylum Streptophyta; class Magnoliopsida; order Poales; family Poaceae; genus Triticum; species Triticum urartu. Next base: position 91,603,885 of record NC_141875.1, read on the forward strand.
GCCTACTAGATTGATCTTTCTTGCAATGGGAGAAGTGCTTAGCTTTGGGTTCAATCTTGCGGTGTCCTTTCCCAGTGATAGTAGGGGCAGCAAGGCACGTATTGTATTGTTTCCATCGAGGATAACAAGATGGGATTTTCATCATATTGCATGAGTTTATCCCTCTACATCATGTCATCTTTCTTAAGGCGTTACTCTGTTTTCATGAACTTAATACTCTAGATGCATGCTGGACAGCGGTCGATGAGTGGAGTAATAGTAGTAGATGCAGGCAGGAGTCGGTCTAATTGTCTCAGACGTGATGCCTATATACATGATCATACCTAGATATTCTCATAACTATGCTCAATTCTGTCAATTGCTCAACAGTAATTCGTTCACCCACCGTACAATACGTATGCTCTTGAGAGAAGCCACTAGTGAAACCTATGGCCCCCGGGTCTATCTTCATCATATTAATATTCCAACACTTAGTTATTTTCATTGCCTTTTAGTTTACTTTGCATCTTTATCATAAAAGTACCAAAAATATTATCTTATCATATCTATCAGATTTCACTCTCGTAACTGGCCATATAGGGATTGACAACCCCTTATCGCGTTAGTCGCGAGGATTTATTTGTTTTGTGCAGGTGCGAGGGACTCGCGTGTAGCCTCCTACTGGATTGATACCTTGGTTCTCAAAAACTGAGGGAAATACTTACGCTACTTTGCTGCATCATCCCTTCCTCTTCGGGGAAAACCAACGTAGTGCTCAAGAGGTAGCAGGAGGCCGGCCGGCCCCTGTAGGGCGCGCCAGGAGGAAGGGGGGAGAAGAAAGGGAGAGGGGGAAGGGAAGGAAAGGGGGGCGCCGCCCCCCTTCCCCTAGTCCAATTCGGACCCAAGGGGGGCGTGGCCAGCCCCTTGTGGCCCTTCTCTCTCCCCACTAAGGCCCATGAAGGCCCATTAGTTCCCCCGGGGGGTTCCGATAACCCTCCGGCACTCCGATAATTATCCAGTACCTCTCGAAATTCATCCGGTGTCCGAATAACATCGTTCAATATATCAATCTTTATGTCTCGACCATTTCGAGACTCCTCGTCATGTCCTTGATCTCATCCGGGACTCCTAACAAACTTCGGTCATCAAATCACATAATTCATAATACAAATCATCATCGAATGTTAAGCGTGCGGACCCTACGGGTTCGAGAACTATATAGACATGTCCGAGACACATCTCTGGTCAATAACCAATAGTGGAACCTGGATGCTCATATTGGCTCCTACATATTCTACGAAGATCTTTACCGGTCAAACCGCATAACAACATATGGTGTTCCCTTTGTCATCGGTATGTTACTTGCCCGAGATTCGATTGTCGGTATCATCATACCTAGTTCAATCTCGTTACCAGCAAGTCTCTTTACTCGTTCCGTAATGCATCATCCCATGACTAACTCATTAGACACATTGCTTGCAAGGCTCATAGTGATGTGCATTACTGAGAGGGCCCAGAGATACCTCCCCGATACACGGAGTGACAAATCCTAATCTCGATCTATGCCAACTCAACAAACATCATCGGAGACACCTGTAGAGCATATTTATAATCACCCAGTTACGTTGTGACGTTTGATAGCACACAAGGTGTTCCTCCGGTATTCGAGAGTTGCATAATCTCATAGTCAGAGGAACATGTACAAGTCATGAAGAAAGCAATAGCAATAAAACTAAACGATCATTATGCTAAGCTAACGGATGGGTCTTGTCCATCACATCATTCTCTAGTGATGTGATCCCGTTCATCAAATGATAACACATGTCTATGGTTAGGAAACTTAACCATCTTTGATTAATGAGCTAGTCAAGTAGAGGCATACTAGGGACACTCTGTTTTGTCTATGTATTCACACATGTACTAAGTTTCCGATTAATACAATTCTAGCATGAATAATAAACATTTATCATGATATAAGGAAACATAAATAACAACTTTATTATTGCCTCTAGGGCATATTTCCTTCATTGTGGACCTTCCACCATTAGAAGGACGACGACGACTCAGGTGGCAGCGGTGGTGATAACGGCGATGCGTACGACGATGGAGTTGTCAGCAATCTCAAGAGACATACCTTGTGTGACGTTTGATAGCACACAAGGTGTTCCTCCGGTATTTTGTTATTAGTTGAAACTTTGTAAATTTCGTCCCTTTTGATAGTACTATATCAAAAATTAACAACTATCATCTATCAATATGAATTCCGTCCCTTGTTTTAAAAAACCCATTTGAAAAGAAACAGACATTTGGTGCCTAGGGTTTGATTGGCCTCCGTCGTGTCCAATGTATGTTTGGTGATCCGCATTGGAGTTGCTCTAAATACCTTTCATTGTATACACGGCTAAACTTGAATTTTCGTGGAGTAATAATAATAAAAGTTCTCTTGTTACTCACTGGTAGAAAAATAAGGCATCTGAAAGGAATATGGCCTGCCCATTGCATTTTTGCATATACATTGCCCTACAGTTTACCAGACCTGGATTATCTTCTGGCCATGTCTGTTGTTTACCTGCTAGTAGAATGCATCTCGTTGCAATTTGCATATAACTTGCTAGTAGCATGCATCTCGCTAGCAGTAGCGTGATCTGCATCTTTGCCCGTAGCTCAATAGCGTTCAGCTTAGACCGTCAGAACCTCTCCTCAGAAGCAGTTGACCCGATCGCCAATGGATGCTGGACAGTTCTTCTACACTAACCCCTCTTCTTACTGTCTTTCAAATGGACCAGTATTAAACTACACACTTGCTTATGGAAACAAATTCTTCAGCACAGGCTCCAGGCTGTGACACTGGAGGCCTCGATCTGCACTGCACGCTCGTCAGACCCCCACTTAGAAAGATCGAAAGGCCAACCACATAAAATCCCCATTTGATACCTAATTGGCAACTAATAACACGGGCCGCTTAAAATAAGACCAGACCATAAGCTAACCACATGGGTGAGCTTATTACAAAATCCCATTTGATTAAGCTCACTCCTCCACTACCGTTACGGTAGCACTTCTCGCCTGATGATCTAGACAAATGAAATGATCTACTGCACCATATAATAAAAGATCTCACGCATCTATCTGATGGACCATTTGTGCGTGGTTTGTTAGAGAGTCATAGTTTAATGATGATGATGGTCGCGCAGCCTCTGGTTGGTTGATCCTTTTGTCTGACACTGTGCGTTATGGTGGGTCAATCCTTTTCTTTTGTCTGACACTGTGCAGTGTGGTGAGTTCTGAATTGACTATCTGCAGAATCAATGAACAGTTACCATCTGATCCGCCATAAGGAACGGATCACAAGATAACATGAGCCAACCTAATTGTTGGCCTGTAGTGTCTGAAATTGAAAATAAGCAACCCCATCGGCTCCCCAACTACTTGTGACATCTATTCATTTTTTCTTCCTCTTCTCGTGGAAAGAATACCAAAGAAGAAAGAATTCAAGCAGTTGTGACTGACAGGCAGAAGATGGCACTATTCCGGTGCTTGCAATCTTGTTGACTAACAGGCAGAAGCGGTCCGTTTAACCAACTATCCTCTAGGCGCGGAGAACGCGAGTGGTGCAGCTAAGCTGGTGGCAAATTAACGAACTACTTAATTAGTTAATCGATAGTGATGGGGCTTTGATCCAAAAAAGTAATGGCGGTGGGTGGTAATGGTGATGTTGATGGACAAGCTGTGTGTGTTCTAGTTTAACACGAAAATGGAACACACGTGAGAGAGAGTGTCGCCAACCAAAATGGAACATGGCATCCCCTTTTGTTCGTTATATATGCTTCTTGCGAGCATAGCAAGCCACATTTTCCTCGAGTTCTCACATTGTTGCACTCTAGTAGTGTAATATATGAAAAGACATTCGAATCATAAGCGTTAAAGCAGCAGCCGTGCGTGTAGGGCACTACGACCAAACACTATATACACATGCAATGCAAGCACTTCCCCACGGAACTAAATTAAGAAGGGTAAAGCTGCAGATTTGTGCTAGTAGATTTGTGCGTGTTTACGTGTGCGCGCTAGCCAAATGGATGATTATCATCAGATTAATCAAAGGGAAAGTATATATGGATAAACTGCATTTGCCACTTCGCCAAATGTTTCATTTACGCATCTGCTTCATGTGTTGATGGAGAAATATACATTGAGGATGTATAACATCGCGTCTGTTGCGATCTTGTAAGCACCCATTGAGCAAGTTGTATGGACATTTATTTATAGGACCGCGATATATTCCAAACGTTCGTGCCTATTAGATAGGTCCGAACGATCCTTCTCACCTTTCTTCCGGTGAAACAAACCGCGCAGCCCACTTTACACCATAGCATGCATGCAAATAGATTAGTCTCTCCTAATTACATGCATGCAGAAAAAAATTGATGATGTCAGCAGAATCTTTTAGGAAACTGAAAATTCAAAATGTTTTGTAGCTCAAACCGTCGTCCGGATTGAAAAACTGTTTTCACATAAAAAATTCGTCGCGACGAGATCTTCGAAACTAGATCCCATGTTGATATGTTTCGACGATTTTTTTTTCAGGTAAAAAGTTATCATGCGCGCTATGTAAGTTATCATTTCAGTTGTGCATAAATTATCATGTTGTTTACACACATAAATTGCCAGGTATAAAAATAGTTTCTTCAATCATCCCTTCACATGCACATGCCTGCATGCATGCATTAGAGGGGAAAAAAATGGTGTCATCATAAATTCTTCATATTTCAAAAACTTTAAAATATTTTATAGCTCAAACAATCAATCTGATTGAAAAATCATTTTCACATAATAAATGCGTCTCAACAAGACCTACGAAACTAGATACCATTTTGATATATCCCGGCGAATTTTTCAACCAAATAATTACCATGCATGGGCCAAGTAAGTTATCACCTCGAATGTGTGTATATTATCATGATATTTAACCAACTAAACCCATTCTTAATTTTTAATTATTTCAATGAGATAAATTTTGGAAAAATTAAGAATTTCAGTATTTTTTCTTATTCTTTTTATTTATTCTTTCAGAAAGAGATAAGAATTGGTTTGGTGAATCGGAAACAATTTTATAGAAAAATTGAAGTAAAAATTACATAGGTTATCGTCGTATGTTTTCAAGAACTTTTTTCAGGGCAAAGTTACCGTGGTGTTTCTGTGTGAGTTACTGCGTCTGTGGTCCGTACATTACCACGCTATTTACACATAAGTTATTAAGGGTATGTTCTCAAACAACTTCGTTCCCCGATGTCAAAATTATCACAGTGCTTGTACGTGGGCTATCAAGTCTACGGTGCATATATTGCTGTGTTATTTACACGAAAGTTATCGGGAGGGGGTATGTTATCAAAGAAGTTCCTCCTCTACCTCCCATCCCAGGGTCAAAGTTACCACGGTGTCTATGCGCCAGTTATCACGTATACAATGTGTATATTACCATGTTATTTACACGGAAGTTATCGGGTGTATGTCTTTTAAACAATCCCCTGCTCCGTGGTACATAAGTCATCATGTGTGTGGTACGTAAGTTATCATGCAGTTTACACAAAGGTTATCGGGGTATGTTTGAACAAACCTTTTTCATGGGCAAAAGTTACCGTAGTGTTTTGTAAATAAGTTATCACATCTACGATGCATATATTATCATGTTATTTACACAGAAGTTATCAGATGTATGTTTTCAACATCGTTTTTCCCTCGGGTCAAAGATACCACGGTGTTCATACATAAGTTATCATGTCTGTGCTACGCATATTACCATGTTATTTACGAATAATTTACCGGGATATATTACAACACCCCCCCCCCCCCCATCGATTGAAGTTACAGTGGTGTTTTGTTTATAAGTTATTATGCCTGTGGTGCATATAAATTTAGAAAGAAGTTAGCGGAGGTTTGTTGGAACAACGTTTGTTTCTCCGGGTTAAAGTAATCAGTATGTTTGTACATAAGTTATCAGATCTGTGGTACATAAGTTATCTTGCAATTTACACAGAAATTACTGGGGTATGTTTAAACAAACTCGTTTCATTGTTCAAAGGCATCGTGGTATTTGTACTGCAGTTACCATGTCTATGGTGCATATATTATCATGTTATTTCAGAGAAGTTACCAGAGGTATGTTGCAACAACTTTTATTTCTCTGGATCAACATTATCACGATGTTTGCATGTATGTTATCAGGTTTGTCATACATAGATTATCATGCAGTTTACACAGAAGTTACCGGCGGTATGTTGGAACAAACATTTTCATTGATCAAACTTACCGTGGTATTTGTATATAAGTTATCAGGTCCGTGGTGCGCATATTACCATGTTATATACAAAGAAGTAATCGATAAAATCTTTGGTCCTTGATGCCAAGTCCGATTGTTGCTTTACCTATTTCAAACATGTATCATATGTATACAAAATTGCATCAAAGTTAATTAGCATGCATGATAATTTTACGCAAAAACGATAGGATCACAGGTATAGAAAACTAGATTTTGTTACCACAATTGAGTGCACTTAAAAAATAGGATTGTCTTTAATCCAACCAACAATCGCGTTAGAGTGTTCGCAAGACATATCAAGCTATCTTTATCACGTGAATGATACCCTAGAGAAATGCTTGAAAAAAACTACACGGATAATAGATTTTTGTAAACGTTTCTTTTCTTGCATTGAAAAGGTTGGTTTCTCCACAAATGGACACTAAAGCAATTTAGGTGAGGTGTTAATGGGACTCTACTAAATTCCCTAACGACCCAGGTTCAAATTTCAGGTACTGCACACTTACATCAGATTTTGGTGTTTTTTTCCTGACAGGAATTAGCGGCACGATACAAAAAGTGTCTAATATATTCCTATTCACCAAACTGCACCAGCTAAGGTGGTTAAAGCGAGCGGGAATCGCTCGCTCGCTCCGGATCGAGTCGTTCGTATCTATTGCGAAAGTAGGAACGTTCGCTCGTTACTTTTGTCGTTATTTGTATGGGTCATCTTTTTGTGGAGAAGTCTCTCGTAGCTTGTTTATATCTGGCTGCGGGCATACCACTCGGAAGCACACACCAAACGTAGCCACTCCAGCAGTGCATGAACTTCAACCACAATGATGCTACTTTAGCTTGTGAGAGTCACAGTGTCTCGCACGTATTCTTTTCCATGTTTAACTAATAATATGCGATTTGTCTCGCTCGTTGAGCTATCCATCATTAACTAGTAATATTCTGGTAACCTCCAGCTTCGATTATATTTGATATATTGCGGTACATACGCTCTTCTTATTGACATGGCATGGCAGACCGACATAATTCTCGCTATAGAATATGATCTAGACTTTCCTAAAAAAAGGGGAATATGATCTAGACAACGCTAGAAAATTGAAGATGTTATTTTATGTATTTGAACGATTATTTTGGTTGAAAGTAACTTTAAGTTATCAAGGCCATTTTGGAGAGGGGGTCTCGAAGTTACACCATTAGAAGAGTCATGTAAAGCTTTGGCCTTTATGGGGTTGACTTGCTATTTTTAGAGCATTAAATGAATTTCTAGGTATTAAATTGAGGCAAATGATTTTTTACTTAAATACGGTGAATGAAGTCAGAATAAATGAAACTTGGCCATGGTGTCATGGTACGATATATCAAGTGTGTTATAAAACTTCAAGATAGTTACACAGAAGTTGTCATGCAGTTCTCTTAGAAACTGAAGAGTCCCTGGTGAAGTATTGGAGTTTCCAAGGGGAAGTGTCGAGTTTGAACGGAAAATCAATTTTATTTTCATAATTTTCCCTTGAAATTTTCTATGTGTATCATACACCATTTCTAGTTTCATGTTCAATTTCGGTTTAATATGATATACCTAGTGGCATGTAATATATTTGTAGCTATTTAACGAACAAAATCAAATCTAAACAACATGTACATTCAAAAAATACCCAAAAATGGTGCGAAAATCCAGTTTAGGTTTCCGAGTATGCATTTAGGTCATATCTGCAGGAAACAGCTACAGCTCCAATAATTTCATATGCGGTGCGTGTGTCACAAGGCCATCTTCAATTTCTAAACAATCTACATCATAAGTCTTTCAAATCTTTCCAAAAGTTTAACCACGTGCTATATATACTTGTTGAAGCAACCTTACACGTTCAGTGGTGGAGCTTGGGATGAAATTATGGGGGGCATGGGTTGAGGGGGGGGGGGGGGGGGGGGGGACAGGATTGCTTTAGGCTGATTTTAGTCGAAAATTAGGCTAAATATTAAGACATATGTGCATGTTTTCCTATGAGCTGGGGGGCCATGGCCGAGGTTGGCCCCCAAGAAGCTCCGCCACTGTACACGTTATAAGAATCGATAAAAAGAATTATATCTAAGAAGACTAACCAGCAGCTCTAGTGTTTTTGCCACCAACTGCACCAGTCAGTCGCTTGTCCCGATCGAATGGATCAACACGCCTAACCCTTGCACGTAGTCAGTCCATGGACCCGGTAGCTTTCGGGCCTCTGGTTACTTTGTAGTACCTACTATCTAGACTAGAGGGAACACGCGCCTTGCCCCTTGAAGATCGAGATGATTTGCCTTTACATTGCAAATGGAAAAAAGCCGATGGACGTACCTACAGTTAAAAAAAACGTTTTCCCTACCTTTTCCTTGACAATCTTTGAGTTGTTTTTTTTACACAATCTTGGGAATTGTTAGGACATGCTAGTAGTAATAGGGCACATAGTTAATAGTACCCAATCAGTCGACTGACATTCGGTTTTGGATCAGTCAATTTTTTTAAACGAAGATGCTAGAGGTATCTTGCTTCAAATTAATAAAGCCCACGGAACGGGCAGAGTGACATAACATAACAGAACAGATAGCAATACCCAAAAGCCCTAGGCGAAACATGATGTGGGCAAGTCTGGAGGGTTCTCAGCCAGGCAACGAGCAAATACAAGGCCTAAAGGCCTGGAAAGCAGAGCACGCTCGCGAAAACAAAAGGGGCACTCCAACTAGAAGTAGCCGCTGGCTCCCTGGCCACCATATACACTTGCTATAGTCGATTTTGAGCGTGCTTCATCATCTCAGTGTCCTTGCGCCTCACCAACGGACTCCACTGCTGCAGAAGAAGAGAGCATTTGAAGATAGCATTAGCCAGATGCGAAGGAAAGATGCCCTCACTCATAAATTTATTGCGAGTGAGCCATAATGCGCAGAGGAGTGCCCCAGCACAACTCCACATCACGTGTTTGCCCTGCCCTTGGAATGAGTCGAACAGACCTGCTAGCTCGGTGGAAGAGCGCGGGTCCCACTAGACACCGCGTGTAACACCCTCGATGCGACTATATCTCCCACGTGTCGAGGCACGACTTAAAGGCATAATCGCATTGAAGGCATATGTCGCAAGTGAGGTAATCTTGACACCACCCATGTAATATAATAAGGGAAAAAGATACATAGTTGGCTTACAATCGCCACTTCACACAATTACATGAATAAAGCATTACATCATCCAGATAAGATCAAGGTCCGACTACGGAACCAAAATAAAAGAATAACCCCAAATGCAACAAAGGTCCCCGATCGACCCCAACTGGGCTCCACTACTGATCAACTAGAACGGAAACAACACAAAGGACAAGATCTTCAATGAGCTCCTCCTGAGCTTGGTTGCGTCATCTGCACGGACTCATCGGCACCTGCAAGCTGGTTTTGGAAGTATCTGTGAGCCACGGGGACTCAGCAATCTCGCACCCTCACGATCAAGACTATTTAAGCTTATGGGTAAGGTAAAGGCATGAGGTGGAGCTGCAGCAAGCGACTAGCATACATGGTGGCTAACATACGCAAATGAGAGCGGGAAGAGAAGGCAAAGCACGGTCGATAAAAGTATGATCAAGAAGTGATCCTATAGCAACCTACGCCAAGCATAACTCCAACAACCGTGTTCACTTCCCGGACTCCGCCGGAAAGAGACCATCACGGTTACACACGCGGTTGATTCATTTTAATTAAGGTCGACTTCAGGTTTTCTACAACCGGACGTTATCAAAATCCCATCTGCCCATAACCGCGGGTACGGCTTTCGAAAGTTCAAATCCCTGCAGGGGAGTCCCAACTTAGCCCATCACAAGCTCTCACGGTCAACGAAGGAATAGACCTCCACCCGAGACGTTCCGATCAGACTCGGTATCCCGGTACAACAAGACATTTCGACAGGGTAAAACTAAACCAGCAACACCGCCCGAATGTGCCGACAAATCCCGAAAGGAGCTACACATATCTCTTTCTCAGGGCACACTCAGATGAGACATCCTACGAGTAAAACCAACCCTCAAGTTGCCCCGAGGTGGCCCCGCAGTCTACTCGGTCGGACCAACACTCAGAGGAGCACTGGCCCGGGGGAGGGGTTAAAATAAAGATGACCCTTGAGTCTGCAGAACCCAAGGGGAAAGAAAAGGCTAGGTGGCGAATGGTAAAACCAATGTTGGGCATTGCTGGAAGAGCTTTACTTAAGGCGAACTGTCAAGGGGTTCCCATTATAGCCCAACCGCGTAAGGGACGCAAAATCCGGGAACATAACACCGATATGACGGAAACTAGGGCGGCAAGAGTGGAACAAAACACCAAGCATAAGGCCGAGCCTTCCACCCTTTACCAAGTATATAGATGCATTAATTAAATAAGATATATAGTGATATCCCAACAAGTAAACATGTCCCAACAAGGAACGACATCTCCATGTTCCAACAAGGAACAAACTTCAATCTTCACCTGCATCTAACAACGCTATAAGAGGGGCTGAGCAAAGCGGTAACATGGCCAATCAACGGTTTGCTAGGACATGGTGGGTTAGAGGTTTGACATGGCAATTTGGGAGGCTTGAAAGCAAATGGTAGGCATCGTAGCATTGGCGTAGCAAAAAAGCAGCAAACTAGCATAGCAAAGATAGTAGTGATTTCGAGGGTATGATCATCTTGCCTGAAATCCCGCAAGGAAGAAGAACGAGTCCATGAAGAAGACAAACGGACGTAGACGAACGGGTCCTCACAAACGCGACGTTATCGGAACCAACCCGAAGAAGCAACACCGAAAAGAAGCAAACGACATAGTAAACAACCACCACATAGACATGGCATGATGCGCAAACAAGAATGACGCATGTCCGGTTTAATGAAGCATGACATGGCAAAGTGCACAAACAATCCTACAAATTAAGTGGAGGTCAATATGCAACTCCGTTGCATATCGACGAAACGCCACATCAATTATTTAGTTCTCTCCCGGTTATGTACTCAACAATATTAAATGTTGATAAACATGGCAAGAGGGTGAAGCAAATAAAACTACCTATCTAGTCAAGTTTAAATGAGGCCGGAAACAACGAACAACAATTCCGGAAACGCCTCATATGCATATATTAGGTTTGGTACTGTTCTGCCCTAAACACAATTTTAGAGTTGTTTAACATGCAAATAAAGGTCACCATGTTAAACTAGGCAAAATTCTACCCCATTTACATATAAAGATTATTTAATTCGGAGCTACGGTTGAATAGTTATGAATTAAATCATTTTAGCATGTTATTTAAGAAAATTAAAGCAAACATCATTTTAAACTTTTCAAACATGGATGAAAGTGGCAAATTAGTAATCTACATAAAATTCTAAGCATTTTACATATATAGAACATTTTAAACCGATGCACGGTTTGTGAGTAATTATATGCATGAAGTTAGAGGGTTTTTCTGTAAAACTATACTTCCCCGGTTAAATAGCAAAATCGCAGAACTAGGAAAAAACTGCACTGGGCCGAAACTAGCTGGCCCAACAACAGGAAAAAAAAGGTGGGGCGCTGGGGGAGTTCTCACCATGGGCCAAGCCCAGTCGGTGAGGAGGCCGCAACAGAAGTTGGGCTGGGCCTGAGGCTGAGCGAGGCCCACCAGGGCGAGGGGGCGGCCTGGACGTCGTCCTCGTCTCGCGCCCGCATGAGCAGAGGACCATGGCGGCGGCGTAGCAATGCTCCGGCGAGGGAGGGTCCGGTGGCGCTCGCGAGGACTGGAACGGGTTGCTGGGCGGCGGATCCGGCCTCGGGGCGCCAGATCCGGTCGGTGGCGAGGCGAGACGGCAGGGAGGCGCGGATCTCCATCGACGACGACGACCTGCGGGAGAGAGAGGATGAAGCAGGGAGGAGAGGGACAGGTCAGGGAGGAGGGAAAGGGCGACAGGGCTCCTGCCTGGGGTTCGCCGGAGAGGGTGGTGGCTCCGGCAACGTCGCCGGTGAGGACGGGGCTGGACTTGACGCCGGCGTGAGGAGGAGGTCGGGATCCGGGTTCCTCCGACGAGTGAGGCAGTGACGAGCTCGGGTGTGCGTAGGCTTGCGACGGGCGGCTTCGGGCCCAAATCGGCAACGGCGGGCCAGATGCGGGCCTGCAGGGCTGCAGCGAAGTGGGGCGCGGGGAGGACGTGTGGCGCCTTCCCGTTGGCTGCGGGCGTCTGCGTGGCGGCGGCTGGCCACTAGGAGCCCGCCATGTGGCGCTGGAGGGGTGGCCAGCGACGGATTTGAGGTGGGAGGTGGCGGCTAGAAGGTGGAGGTGGCGGCTGCGGGTTGGGGCCCGAATTTCGAGGAAGATGCGACGGCTGGAGGTGGGAGGAGGCTAGAAGGGGTAGGTTTAGGGGCTAGGGATGCCCAAAATGGCAAGCTTGGCTGCTTAAATAGGAAAGGGGCTAGGGTTTAGGTAGGTTTGAGGTCGTTTCGGAGCCGTTCGATCTCGATCGGACGACCCGGAGCGGAGGGGGTTAGATAGGTGGGCTAGAGGGCCGTGCTAGAGAGAGATGGGCTGAGAAGAGAGGAGAGCGAGGCCCGGCAACAGTTTTCGGAGACCGAAAACGTCCGACGTTAGACCGACTATATTGCCGTTATAGTTTAACGGTTGGGCCATCAAACGAGCTCCAAATGCGATGAAACTTGGCAGGCGACCTACTAACAACATAACAACACCACATGCCAACTTTCATCCCATTCCGAGACCATTTTCCGGCCACTTATAAAATACTATTTCGGACATGCCGCGGGCGCGTGCAAGTGTGTCTGGGCCCAAAACGGACAACGGAAGGAACGAGGAGGCCGGGACGGATGCAAGTTTTAAAACATGATGATGCAATGCACATGATGACATGACAAGATGCAACACGCAAGCACATGACATGGCAACGACGACGAATAACTGGACGACACCTGGCGCAACGGTCTCGGGGCGTTACAACACTCCACCACTACAAGAGGATCTCGTCCCGAGATCTAGAATGGCACCGGAGGGACAATGAAAGAGAAAGAGGAGAGGTAAAACTAAGTGCTTCTTTGACAAACGAATGAAACCAAAGAACCTTGAAAAGGTTGAACAAATTGAAAGAAATAAAACAACCGAGAAGAACAAAGTTGAAAGCACTCCGGTAGGGAAGAGTAATAAGAAAGAACAAATTTCGACAGCACTCCGGTAGAAAAGAGATGCAATGGTTGATAAGGCGAAAAGAACTTGAGCAAAAGGGGACAAGACTCCGATAAAAAGGATAAGCAAAGAAAGATCATGATCTTCATAAATCAAGATGATGACTGAAAAGAGCAACATCACAAAGCCTCCGGAAGAAAGAATAGAAGATAGATAATTGAGATAAACGAATGTAGAAGAAAATGCCAACTTCTGCGACAAAAGAGCTTGAAAAGGTATCCTTAGGAGAAGGGTCGAACGGAGTTGTTGGAAACACCACAACGAAAAGATAAGCTTGATATAGTATTATGGAATACAGCTCAAAATATGAGGTGACAACCTGCCACTCATGGGAAAAGAATTGGATTGTTAAGAACAAGGAGACGAGAAAAATATTTCCACCGGGAGGGTAAAGAAGATCTTGGGTCCTTTATAAGCACCATGGATAGCAACAAACCTTAGGGAAGGCTTTAGGTGAAGTATAACCCCAAGATAACTCCAAAGAAGAGATTGATGGATTTAAAATACCTCATCCTTGACCACATGTGAATCATGAGACATGAACTCAAATTATCAAGAATGACATAATACCACCTCCAAAGATACGGAAGAAAGAATTGCACTCCGGATAGCAAGATGAAGAATGCTTGAGCTCCCTAGAAATGAATCTCGATGAAAACTTCGAGAAGGAAATAAATCCTTGATGAACCTTCATGAAGAACTCCGGTAACAAAAGAATGGTCAAAAGAAAGGAAAGAGAAGTTGAAAACACAAGGTGAAGACTTGCAATGATTTAGATGAAGCTTTTCGACGAGAAAGAGTGGAAACTTGGAACTCCAGAAAAGAAAGATGGACAACTTGAATCGAGAATTTGAAGAACCTCCGGAATAAGGAATTAATCATTAGGATGAAACAAGAATAAGAATTATGTTATGCTTATCCTTCACCAATTAAATTGATGACAATCAACGGATTTGGCATATTACTTATTCTCGTAGAAAAGATTAAGATAGATATAGCGTCAACTTGAGAATGCCTTCAACAAAACACCGGTAGAATTGAAACAACGAATAAATTGATAAGGAAAAGAAATCTTGAATGAACCACCGTAAGGATTAAAATAAACGAAGAAAAGATAAAGAATCACCGGGAAGAATTAGCAAATGAACGAAGAAGCTTGAGGGGATTTAGATACATCAGAACGAAGAGATCAAGAACTGATTAGAGGATATTTGATTGATGCACCGGTAAGATAGGAGAATGATAACTCACAGCTCAGAATGAATAAACCTGAATTGATGGACTCCGGATAATCAAACTGAGAAGACTCTTGAATTACTCCGGATAGGTGAAAAGAATTCTCATGATCAAGACAATTACGAGAGGATGGCAACAAGCTAGAATCACGAATCTTGAAGAGAAAAGAGCAAGATTAAAGAGAAACTCTTCTTCGGTCTTCAACATCCGAGAGTGACGACGAGTACCACCAAGAATTATTGAGGCACACCGGAATGAAGAATGGAAAAGTTGAGCCAACGATGAAAAGAATTAGAAAGATCTTGGAGGAAGGCATATGACTGATGACAATTCATTCTTACGTCATACTTGAAATGAATTTGAGAATAACTCCGGGAGAATAAGAAGAGTCAGGTAAGATCCTGGAAAAAGACATGTGGGTTAGGGCCCACTCAAGAGAAACACCGTTGAAATGATTTAAAAGAGAGAATGCACCGGTTGAATTAAAATGGCTTGAATGAGATACCAATCTCGAAAGAGCTTGAACGAGTGCAGAGTGGAAACACGAATCTTCGAGATATCTTGAGCACTCCGGAACAATAGAATAGCGAGAAATGAATGAATATAAGGAGCACCGGTATGAGAAGGCATTGAAATACGGAAAAGAATATGATCACACACCGAAAGCTTGAATTGAATCCACCAGAGAAGAAAAGAATGAAGAATGAAGAACTTGAGGCTCCGTTAGTATCTTCATGTGAATCACCGGATAAGAACATTGAAGGAAAAAGATGGAGAGACTTCACATCAATAAGATGGATACTCGATTGAGAAATCTGAGTCCTTCACGAAAAAGGGTGGGTGGGCGGGAAAACAAATGCAACTTGGGATGGATGAAACGAACACCGTTGATGAAAACTGAGATTGGATCTTGCGAATGTTGAAATGATCGGATCCACTTGAAGAGAAAACACGCCGGTTGAAAAGAATTGACATGACAAACTCGATTATCATGAAGGATTAGTATTCCCATAGGAATATGAGAACACCGTTTAGAGAAGGTATGGAATCAACATTTGACTTCGAAGCAACTCGGATACCACAACTCAAAACAAAACAGAGGATTGGCTTGCAGAATAAGCCAGAACAAACATATGATAGAGATTTCGTCCGAAGTTTTCGTGGTGGGGCCTACACGGGCTCGATCGTACAGCACCATCATGTACAAGGCAGTGCACATGACATACAAAGCGTCCCCGAGTCGGCATAGCCAAGGACTCTTTAAGACACAACGAGACCACTGTAAAACCAACCGTGAATAGGCGGACCACTAGACGTCGAACCCCAATTTCATATCATACATCTGTCGGAAAGATATCCTAAGAGCTACTTGATTTCCCACCTATGAAACTCCCGAAATTTTCCGGTTATGCAATCAGGTGTTGGGGATACAGGGGAAGCATAATATCTCACCCAAACTAGCAAATCCTACATCCAGCTGTATCCATCCTTCAACACATAACCAAGAAACCTTCGGAAACCATCTACCTCAACCTTCGAAAAGCATCCGTTATACAAGTTATGGCGATACTCCCGAACTCCCGCCCCAGTACTGGGTGGCGTCGAGGTTATCTCACCAATGAACTGCATAAAAGAGATTTTCGATGTCGGCGTACTAAACTCAGGTATTCCAGAACTGCAACGATAAAATTATGACGACAACACCTCAGAGCTCAACTCCCCGGGACACTTCCACTAAACCCCTGACAGGAGGCACTAAGTCAATGTTCTCATCATAAAACCATCGGAACGATTCCAAGATACCCGGGTGATCCTAAAAAAAATTAGTGAAATTTGAGAAGAGAAGAGTCAAAACTCTACGTCAGGATGCCTTACCAGAGCGATGAGGAGACTGGGAAGTAAAAAGAATTCCTAAACTCTCCGATATATAATTCCTAAAGACTCAAAACATTTTTCTAGACACAACTCGGCCGCTAAAAACGATCAAGCAATGGGGCTCCTAAGGTCGGGGAAGGCTCTGATTACCAACTTGTAACACCCTCGATGCGACTATATCTCCCATGTGTCGAGGCACGACTTAGAGGCATAATCGCATTGAAGGCATATGTCGCAAGTGAGGTAATCTTCACCCCACCCATGTAATATAATAAGGGAAAAAGATACATAGTTGGCTTACAATCGCCACTTCACACAATTACACGAATAAAGCATTACATCATCCAGATACAATCAAGGTCCGACTACGGAACCAAAATAAAAGAATAACCCCAAATGCAACAAAGGTCCCCGATCGACCCCAACTGGGCTCCACTACTGATCAACTAGAACGGAAACAACACAAAGGACAAGATCTTCAACGAGCTCCTCCTGAGCTTGGTTGCGTCATCTGCACAGACTCATCGGCACCTGCAAGCTGGTTTTGGAAGTATCTGTGAGCCACGGGGACTCAGCAATCTCGCACCCTCGCGATCAAGACTATTTAAGCTTATGGGTAAGGTAAAGGCATGAGGTGGAGCTGCAGCAAGCAACTAGCATATATGGTGGCTAACATACGCAAATGAGAGCGAGAAGAGAAGGCAAAGCACGGTCGATAAAAGTATGATCAAGAAGTGATCCTATAGCAACCTACGCCAAGCATAACTCCAACAACCGTGTTCACTTCCCGGACTCCGCCGGAAAGAGACCATCACGGTTACACACGCGGTTGATTCATTTTAATTAAGGTCGACTTCAGGTTTTCTACAACCGGACGTTATCAAAATCCCATCTGCCCATAACCGCGGGCACGGCTTTCGAAAGTTCAAATCCCTGCAGGGGAGTCCCAACTTAGCCCATCACAAGCTCTCACGGTCAACGAAGGAATAGACCTCCACCCGAGACGTTCCGATCAGACTCGGTATCCCGGTACAACAAGACATTTCGACAGGGTAAAACTAAACCAGCAACACCGCCCGAATGTGCCGACAAATCCCGAAAGGAGCTACACATATCTCTTTCTCAGGGCACACTCAGATGAGACATCCTACGAGTAAAACCAACCCTCAAGTTGCCCCGAGGTGGCCCCGCAGTCTACTCGGTCGGACCAACACTTAGAGGAGCACTGGCCCGGGGGAGGGGTTAAAATAAAGATGACCCTTGAGTCTGCAGAACCCAAGGGGAAAGAAAAGGCTAGGTGGCGAATGGTAAAACCAATGTTGGGCATTGCTGGAAGAGCTTTACTTAAGGCGAACTGTCAAGGGGTTCCCATTATAGCCCAACCGCGTAAGGGACGCAAAATCCGGGAACATAACACCGATATGACGGAAACTAGGGCGGCAAGAGTGGAACAAAACACCAAGCATAAGGCCGAGCCTTCCACCCTTTACCAAGTATATAGATGCATTAATTAAATAAGATATATAGTGATATCCCAACAAGTAAACA
The DNA here is from genome assembly GCF_056163025.1 of Triticum urartu. Lineage (NCBI taxonomy): Eukaryota > Viridiplantae > Streptophyta > Magnoliopsida > Poales > Poaceae > Triticum > Triticum urartu. Next base: position 91,622,040 of record NC_141875.1, read on the forward strand.
TGTCCCAACAAGGAACGACATCTCCATGTTCCAACAAGGAACAAACTTCAATCTTCACCTGCATCTAACAACGCTATAAGAGGGGCTGAGCAAAGCGGTAACATGGCCAATCAACGGTTTGCTAGGACATGGTGGGTTAGAGGTTTGACATGGCAATTTGGGAGGCTTGAAAGCAAATGGTAGGCATCGTAGCATTGGCGTAGCAAAAAAGCAGCAAACTAGCATAGCAAAGATAGTAGTGATTTCGAGGGTATGATCATCTTGCCTGAAATCCCGCAAGGAAGAAGAACGAGTCCATGAAGAAGACAAACGGACGTAGACGAACGGGTCCTCACAAACGCGACGTTATCGGAACCAACCCGAAGAAGCAACACCGAAAAGAAGCAAACGACATAGTAAACAACCACCACATAGACATGGCATGATGCGCAAACAAGAATGACGCATGTCCGGTTTAATGAAGCATGACATGGCAAAGTGCACAAACAATCCTACAAATTAAGTGGAGGTCAATATGCAACTCCGTTGCATATCGACGAAACGCCACATCAATTATTTAGTTCTCTCCCGGTTATGTACTCAACAATATTAAATGTTGATAAACATGGCAAGAGGGTGAAGCAAATAAAACTACCTATCTAGTCAAGTTTAAATGAGGCCGGAAACAACGAACAACAATTCCGGAAACGCCTCATATGCATATATTAGGTTTGGTACTGTTCTGCCCTAAACACAATTTTAGAGTTGTTTAACATGCAAATAAAGGTCACCATGTTAAACTAGGCAAAATTCTACCCCATTTACATATAAAGATTATTTAATTCGGAGCTACGGTTGAATAGTTATGAATTAAATCATTTTAGCATGTTATTTAAGAAAATTAAAGCAAACATCATTTTAAACTTTTCAAACATGGATGAAAGTGGCAAATTAGTAATCTACATAAAATTCTAAGCATTTTACATATATAGAACATTTTAAACCGATGCACGGTTTGTGAGTAATTATATGCATGAAGTTAGAGGGTTTTTCTGTAAAACTATACTTCCCCGGTTAAATAGCAAAATCGCAGAACTAGGAAAAAACTGCACTGGGCCGAAACTAGCTGGCCCAACAACAGGAAAAAAAAGGTGGGGCGCTGGGGGAGTTCTCACCATGGGCCAAGCCCAGTCGGTGAGGAGGCCGCAACAGAAGTTGGGCTGGGCCTGAGGCTGAGCGAGGCCCACCAGGGCGAGGGGGCGGCCTGGACGTCGTCCTCGTCTCGCGCCCGCATGAGCAGAGGACCATGGCGGCGGCGTAGCAATGCTCCGGCGAGGGAGGGTCCGGTGGCGCTCGCGAGGACTGGAACGGGTTGCTGGGCGGCGGATCCGGCCTCGGGGCGCCAGATCCGGTCGGTGGCGAGGCGAGACGGCAGGGAGGCGCGGATCTCCATCGACGACGACGACCTGCGGGAGAGAGAGGATGAAGCAGGGAGGAGAGGGACAGGTCAGGGAGGAGGGAAAGGGCGACAGGGCTCCTGCCTGGGGTTCGCCGGAGAGGGTGGTGGCTCCGGCAACGTCGCCGGTGAGGACGGGGCTGGACTTGACGCCGGCGTGAGGAGGAGGTCGGGATCCGGGTTCCTCCGACGAGTGAGGCAGTGACGAGCTCGGGTGTGCGTAGGCTTGCGATGGGCGGCTTCGGGCCCAAATCGGCAACGGCGGGCCAGATGCGGGCCTGCAGGGCCGCGGCGAAGTGGGGCGCGGGGAGGACGTGTGGCGCCTTCCCGTTGGCTGCGGGCGTCTGCGTGGCGGCGGCTGGCCACTAGGAGCCCGCCATGTGGCGCTGGAGGGGTGGCCAGCGACGGATTTGAGGTGGGAGGTGGCGGCTAGAAGGTGGAGGTGGCGGCTGCGGGTTGGGGCCCGAATTTCGAGGAAGATGCGACGGCTGGAGGTGGAAGGAGGCTAGAAGGGGTAGGTTTAGGGGCTAGGGATGCCCAAAATGGCAAGCGTGGCTGCTTAAATAGGAAAGGGGCTAGGGTTTAGGTAGGTTTGAGGTCGTTTTTGAGCCGTTCGATCTCGATCGGACGACCCGGAGCGGAGGGGGTTAGATAGGTGGGCTAGAGGGCTGTGCTAGAGAGAGATGGGCTGAGAAGAGAGGAGAGCGAGGCCCGGCAACAGCTTTCGGAGACCGAAAACGTCCGACGTTAGACTGACTATATTGCCGTTATAGTTTAACGGTTGGGCCATCAAACGAGCTCCGAATGCGGTGAAACTTGGCAGGCGACCTACTAACAACATAACAACACCACGTGCCAACTTTCATCCCATTCCGAGACCATTTTCCGGCCACTTATAAAATACTATTTCGGACATGCCGCGGGCGCGTGCAAGTGTGTCTGGGCCCAGAACGGACAACGGAAGGAATGAGGAGGCCGAGACGGATGCAGGTTTTAAAACATGATGATGCAATGCACATGATGACATGACAAGATGCAACACGCAAGCACATGACATGGCAACGACGACGAATAACTGAACGACACCTGGCGCAACGGTCTCGAGGCGTTACACCGCGGCCTCACGCACCGCACTCCAGGTGAACCTGGCTAACGGACAGGTAAAGAAAACATGATTCACATCCTCGAGGTTCCCACACAGCGCGCACGGACCCGTGGCCGGGCCATGCCGTTTGGCCACGTTGATAGACGTAGGAAGTCTGTTACGGAACATTTGCCAAAGGAAAACTTTGGTCTTCATCGAGATATGTGCCTTCCAAAGTCCGTTAACCACCTTCTGTGCCGGCCCTTGGCAAATTTTATGGTATAACGGCTTAACGGAAAACTTTCCCGAAGCGTTGAGGTGCCACGACACAATATGTGGCCAGCGGGTCAAAATGACTGTGTTAACTAAGTCCAACATTGACCCCAAGCCTAGCTCGCTCCTGGTTGTTTAGTTCGCGACGAAAGTAAATAGCAGGAGGATTGGCTGCCAAGGTGTCGGCCACCCAAAGGTTCAGTCAGTCGCTTGTCTAGGGGGGGGGGGGGACAGGATTGCTTTAGGCTGATTTTAGTCGAAAATTAGACTAAATATTAAGACATATGCGCATGTTTTCCTATGAGCTGGGGGGCATGGCCGAGGTTGGCCCCCAAGAAGCTCCGCCACTGTACACGTTATAAGCATCGATAAAAAGAATTATATCTAAGAAAATTAACCAGCAGCTCTGGTGTTTTTGCCACCAACTGCACCAGTCAGTCGCTTGTCCCGATCGAATGGATCAACACGCCTAACCCTTGCACGTAGTCAGTCCATGGACCCGGTAGCTTTTGGGCCTCTGGTTACTTTGTAGTACCTACTATCTAGACTAGAGGGAACATGCGCCTTGCCCCTTGAAGATCGAGACGATTTGCCTTTACATTGCAAATGGAAAAATGCCGATGGACGTACCTGCAGTTAAAAAAATGTTTCCCCTACCTTTTCCTTGACAATCTTCGAGTTGTTTTTTTACACAATCTTGGGAATTGTTAGGACATGCTAGTAGTAATAGGGCACATAGTTAATAGTACGCAATAGCTAAATGTCAGTCGACTGACATTCGGTTTTGGATCAGTCAATTTTTTTAAACGAAGATGCTAGAGGTATCTTGCTTCAAATTAATAAAGCCCACGAAACGGGCAGAGTGACATAACATAACATAACAGATAGCAATACCCAAAACCCTAGGCAAAACATGATGTGGGCAAGTCTGGAGGGTTCTCAGCCAGGCAACGAGCAAATACAAGGCCTAAAGGCCTGGAAAGCAGAGCACGCCCGCGAAAACAAAAGGGCACTCCAACTAGAAGTAGCCGCTGGCTCCCTGGCCACCATATACACTTGCTATAGTCGATTTTGAGCGTGCTTCATCATCTCATTGTCCTTACGCCTCACCAACAGACTCCACTACTGCAGAAGAAGAGAGCATTTGAAGATAGCATTAGCCGGATGCGAAGGGAAGATGCCCTCACTCATAAATTTATTGCGAGTGAGCCATAATGCGCAGAGGAGTGCCCCAGCACAACTCCACATCACGTGTTTGCCCTGCCCTTGGAATGAGTCGAATAGACCTGCTAGCTCGGTGGAAGAGCGCGGGTCCCACTAGACACCGCGGCCTCACGCACCGCACTCCAGGTGAACCTGGCTAACGGACAGGTAAAGAAAACATGATTTGCATCCTCGAGGTTCCCACACAGCGCACAAACCCATGGTCGGGCCGTGCCGTTTGGCCACGTTGACAGACGTAGGAAGTCTGTTACGGAACATTTGCCAAAGGAAAACGTTGGTCTTCATCGAGATATGTGCCTTCCAAAGTCCGTTAACCACCTTCTGTGCTGGCCCTTGGCAAAGTTTATGGTATAACAGCTTAACGGAAAACTTTCCCGAAGCGTTGAGGTGCCACGACACAATATCTGGCCAGCTGGTCAAAATGATTGTGTTAACTAAGTCCAACATTGACCCCAAGCCTAGCTCGCTCCTGGTTGTTTAGTTCGCGACGAAAGTAAATAGCGGGAGGATTGGCTGCCAAGGTGTCGGCCACCCAAAGGTTCAGGTGCACAGCTATTGTGTATAGGTCCTGGAATTCCGCCCAGAGAGGTCGTGTTCCCACCCAAAGGTCGAGCCAGAAACGGACGGAACGGCCATTGCCGACGACGAACTGTGCTCCCTGGGCAAACGCTGGCCTGATGGCTTGTAGGTCGGTCCAGAAAGGGGAGCCCCTCGCAGCCCCTTCGAAAAAATTCCCGTTCGGGAAATATTTCGCTCTTAGGATGTCTGCCCACAAACCGGTCGCCCCTTGCGATAGTTTCCAAATCCATTTGCACATCAAAGTGATGTTTTAGAGTCTAGTGGTTAGTGATCCCAAGTCCTCCCAAGGACTTGGGCCAGCAGACAGCAGCCCATTTTACCATGTGGTATTTGACTTTAAGTCTCGTTCCTTCCCAAAAGAAACGGGATCAAGGTGTATCCATTTTGGCATGTACCCCTTCCGCTAGAAGGAAAAGGCCCATGGCAAACATGGGAAGGGAAGAGAGACTCGAATTGGTTAGGACAAGCCTTGCCGTAGAGGACATGAACTTGCCTCGCCAGGGGCTCACTGTACATCCCACCTTAACATAAAGCGGCTCCCAAGCATCTATCGTAAGCCTCTTAGAGGCTAGGGGGACGCCTAACTAGGTGAAAGGGAATTTCCTACTTTACAATTTAGTAGGTCTGCAATGTGACATCCCTTGTCGCTATCTACCCCTATAGATAGCACTTCACATTTGTGAAAGTTAATTTTAAGCCCCGACATAAGTTCAAAACTTAGTAAGAGCGCCTTCACCGTAGCGTTGCTATGAGGGTCAGGCTAGAATAGTAGCAGCGTGTCGTCTGCGTACTGAAGGTGGAAGACCCCCCCCCCTGGGATAAGGTGGCCGACCACCCCTTTGATGTGGCCAGCCGCCGTGGCTTTCCGCAACATAGCCGCGAGGGTATCCACCACAACGTTAAACAAGATCGGGGACATCGGGTCGCCCTGACGTAGTCCGCGTCTATTCCGGAAGAAGTGCCCTACTTCCCCGTTGGCCGAGATTGCAGTCTGGCCCCCCGAGACCAACTGCGTCACTCGATGAACCCAAACAGCTGAGAAACCACGGCTTAGCAGAACCTGGCGCGGGAAATCCCAATTTACTCGATCGTACGCCTTCTCGAGTCTAGTTTTAGCAAAATGGCCGGTTCCCCCGTGCATTTGAGATCGTGGATGATCTCCTCGAGGGCAAGCGGGCCTTCGAGTATGTTGCGTCCACGGACAAAGGCAAATTGTGTGAGGCTAATCGTTCGGTGCGTGATCGAGACAAGGCAGGTAGTACACGCTTTGGGACAGATCTTAAACGGAACATTTATAAGCACAATCGGCCTAAATTGGCGGATGTTGTCGACTCCTACCACTTTGGGAAATAGCGACAGAACACCAAAATTGAGACACGCAATGTCTACAGTGCCATGCATAAAATCGTTGCACACCTCAAAGATTGGACCCCACAGCAGTGGCCAGAAGTGCATGAACATGGCCAGCGGCCACCCGTCCGGGCCCGGTGTCGTGTCAGCCTTCATGATCATCAATGCATCATCGGTCTCCTAGGGAAGGAAAGCCAGCCCCAGCTCGCCGTTTTCGCGATCGGTGACTAGCTGGGAGGGTTCCCATGCGTCAGTGCGCAGCCCTGTTCGCTGCTCCTTGCTCGTGCCCATTAGTTGGATATAGAACTCGTAAATGTGTTGCATTATATCCGCCTGGTGTTGGGGATATTACTACTGGACGTAAACCGGCCAGGAGTAGCCGGATTAGCTTTATGAAGATTAGAAGCCCATGAAGATGTAAGAATGATGGCGCTTTATGAAGGCCCAAGGCCCAGAGGCGAGTTAAGGCCTATAGATGTAAACCGTCCTAATTATGTAATTTGCATTGTAAGATAGGAAGTGTAGAGACCGAACTGGACACATTTATGATCCGGCTTCGGGACTCTGTAAACCGGCGGGCGTCAACCTATGTATATAAAGGGACGACCCGGCAGCGGTTTAGGGACAACAGACAACAACTTGAGAGCCAGTCAAAGCGGGTTCGCTCCCTGTTCATCAAAACCCTAGCAATACCAATCACAACTAGACGTAGGATTTTACCTTCATCGAAGGGGCCGAACTAGTATAAACTCCCCGTGTCCCCTTGTCCGGTTTAACCCCTTTAAGCTAACCAATTGTGATGGCTCCAGAACTAAGTCCTTTCATGAGGACATCTGCCGTGACAAACCCACGACAGTTGACGCCCCCGTGGGGCTATCGCACGATGGTTTCGAGTTCTTAAAAGGCAGCTTTGATGGACTCAAGGGATACGCTATGGGCCGGATGACGAAGAGTCGTCGCGGCAAGCTCTACATCGACAACGCAGGATGGGGCCCCGAGGCCCATTCGATTGAATACGGGTACCGGGTCCTCTTTGGTGGAATTCACGTCTTCATCGGCAAGATTGGCGAACCGGGCCCTGAGACGGACACCTGCACCGACATCATCGAGACGGCTCAGCGTTCAAGCCCTTCCCCGGTTCAGCCTGTGGCGAAGCATGTTTTCGTAGGCGTCATCCATGGAGCAGGATATGAGGACGGACCGGCATCCGATGGAGAAACCGTTGTCTGCTCCGACGACGAGTCTTCTGGAGAGACCGAATCGCTCTACCAGTTGCAGGATGGCCGGATTGGTGGACGTTCCAAGGGAAACAGTATTCCGGACTCCCCTGATTTTCCCAATCGGGTCGATATCTTCATGGCTGGTACACAATCAGCACCCCACCCATCAACTGCCGCGGCGATGCTCTCCAGTTCAGCAACAGCCACACCGACGGGGGCAGGGGGCTCTGTGCCACATCCGGCTCAAGTTCTGTCCGACTTGTTCGACGCTTTGGCAACATTGATGGCCGCGGAGGTGGACGCAGCAGCCCGGGATCAGCACAACACGGAGATCGCAAAGGTCAAGGATCAGATAACCCAGGCTAAAGCGGATCTAGCGGCAGAGAACGCTAGGATGGCTACGGAATGGGCCGAGCTGGAAGCTCAGGCCTACCGGATTAGGCTGGATCAGAACGCTTCCAAAGAAGTCATGAGAAGAAGATACCGATCGCATCTCCCGTCGAGTTATGAGCCAAGAAATCTCTTCAATACGCCGGGAGCGGGAACGAGTAACCAGCCAATATTAAACCGGACGGAGGTGCCAGGAACAGGAGCGCCGGTTCAGCCACGTACGATGGACCCGCCTCGTCAGAACAACATTGTACCACAGTATGTTCCAACACCTCCCGGGCATTACTCCAACCCGTTGGACAACATTGTGGCCGCCGCTTCACGATTGGCAGCCCTCCCCACCGACGACGAGTCACCAGTAGCGGTTGAGACACGACGAGCCAGAGATCTCCTTCAAACAGCTCTAAACCAGCAGCAGCATTTTCGCACAGTCGTGAGAGGATTCATTCCACCCCCCGTCCAAGCTGGAGCTACAGCAGACACGTTGAGGATGAACCGGCCGTGCCAAGCAGTGCACGTCGCTGTAACTCGCCGTGAGGGCACAACCCGGTCGGGGGAAGTGCTAATGCGCAGGATGTGGTGGATCATGGTCGCGCACGTCGAGAGGCCGAGTTAGCCGCTCTGCACGGAGTCCGTCAACCTACTCCGATTCACCCTACCGCTTCAGTAGAGCCAGGTGTGGTATTCAGTTCCTTAGGGGTGCCGTGTCTTACCCCCGCCTTGCGTAATGTGAGACTGCCTAAGGATTTCAAAGGACCTCGTAAGGCACCCAATTACACCGCCGATCTGCAACCAGAGGCGTGGGTTGAAAGCTACGAGATGGCAATGGAGATGTTGGATGTGGATGAGGCAGCATGTGCTAAATACTTCACCATGATGTTGGAAGGGACAGCTCGTACCTGGTTGAAGAGCTTACCAACTAACTCTGTCGGATCATGGGCCGAATTGAAGCACCGGTTTATCCAGAACTTCAAAGATACTTGTAAGCAGCCCATGTCAATTGTGGATCTGGTCGCTTGTGTCCAAGAGGATGGGGAGTCCACGACCCATGGGGTGAAGCAGGTCTCAGCTGAAGGAAATATGCCCTAGAGGCAATAATAAAGTTATTATTTATTTCCTTATATCATGATAAATGTTTATTCATGCTAGAATTGTATTAACCGGAAACATAATACATGTGTGAATACATAGACAAACATAGTGTCACTAGTATGCCTCTACTTGACTAGCTCGTTGATCGAAGATGGTTATGTTTTCTAACCATAGACATGAGTTGTCATTTGATTAATGGGATCACATCATTAGGAGAATGATGTGATTGACTTGACCCATTTCGTTAGCTTAGCACTTGATCGTTTAGTTTGTTGCTATTGCTTTCTTCATGACTTATACATGTTCCTATGACTATGAGATTATGCAACTCCCGTTTACCGGAGGAACACTTTGTGTGCTACCAAACGTCACAACATAACTGGGTGATTATAAAGGTGCTCTACAGGTGTCTCCGAAGGTACTTGTTGGGTTGGCATATTTCAAGATTAGGATTTGTCACTCCGATTGTCGGAGAGGTATCTCTGGGCCCTCTCGGTAATGCACATCACATAAGCCTTGCAAGCATTGCAACTATAAGTTAGTTGCGGGATGATGTATTACGGAATGAGTAAAGAGACTTGCCGGTAACGAGATTGAACAAGGTATTGAGATACCGACGATCAAATCTCGGGCAAGTAACATAGCGATGACAAAGGGAACAACGTATGTTGTTATGCGGTCTGACCGATAAAAGATCTTCGTAGAATATGTAGGAGCCAATATGAGCATCCAGGTTCCGCTGTTGGTTATTGATCGGAGACGTGTCTCGGTCATGTCTACATTGTTCTCGAACCCGTAGGGTCCGCACGCTTAACGTTACGATGACAGTTTCATTATGAGTTTATATATTTTGATGTACCGAAGGTTGTTCGGAGTCCCGGATGTGATCACGGACATAACAAGGAGTCTCGAAATAGTCGAGACATAAAGATATAAAACGGAGTACCGGGGGTTATCGGATGTGATATATTGGACGACTATATTCGGACACAGGAATGGTTCCGGAGTTATCGGATATAAAACGGAGTACCGGGGGTTACGGAACCCCCCCCCCCCCGGGGGGGGTTAATGGGCCTCATGGGCCCAAAGTGGAGCAGAGGAGGGGCGGCCAGGGCAGGCTGTGCGCCCCCTCCCCCTCTAGTCCGAATTGGACAAGGAGGGAGGGGCGGCGCCCCCCCCCCTTTCCTTTCTCTCCTCTCTCCCTTCCTTCCCCCTCTCCTAGTTGGACAAGGAAAGGAGGGAGTCCTACTCCCGGTAGGAGTAGGACTCCTCCCTGGCACGCCTCCTCCTGGCCGGCCGCCCCTCCCTCTTGCTCCTTTATATACAGGGGTAGGGGGCACCTCTAGACACAACAATTGATCCTTGAGATCTATTAGCCGTGTGCGGTGCCCTCCTCCACCATAATCCTCGATAATATTGTAGCGGTGCTTAGGCGAAGCCCTGCGACGGTAGAACATCAAGATCGTCACCACGCCGTCGTGCTGACGGAACTCTTCCCCGACATTCTGCTGGATCAGAGTCCGGGGATCGTCATCGAGCTGAACGTGTGCTAGAACTCGGAGGTGCCATAATTTCGGTGCTTGATCGGTCGGGCCGTGAAGACGTACGACTACATCAACCGCGTTGTGCTAACGCTTCCGCTTCCGGTCTACGAGGGTACGTAGACAACACTCTCCCCTCTCGTTGCTATGCATCACCATGATCTTGTGTGTGCGTAGGAAATTTTTTGAAATTACTACGTTCCCCAACAGTGGCATCCGAGCCTAGGTTTTATGCGTTGATGTTGTGCACGAGTAGAACACAAGTGAGTTGTGGGCGATATAAGTCATACTGCTTACCAGCATGTCATACTTTTGTTCGGCAGTATTGTTGGATGAAGCGGCCCGGACCGACATTACGCGTACGCTTACGCGAGACTGGTTCTACCGATGTGCTTTGCACACAGTGGCTGGCGGGTGTCAGTTTCTCCAACTTTAGTTGAACCAAGTGTGGCTACGCCCGGTCCTTGCGAAGGTTAAAACAGCACCAACTTGACAAACTATCGTTGTGGTTTTGATGCGTAGGTAAGAACGGTTCTTGCTAAGCCCGTAGCAGCCACGTAAAACTTGCAACAACAAAGTAGAGGACGTCTAACTTGTTTTTGCAGGGCATGTTGTGATGTGATATGGTCAAGACATGATGCTAAATTTTATTGTATGAGATGATCATGTTTTGTAACCGAGTTATCGGCAACTGGCAGGAGCCATATGGTTGTCGCTTTATTGTATGCAATGCAATTGCGCTGTAATGCTTTACTTTATCACTAAGCGGTAGCGATAGTCATGGAAGCATAAGATTGGCGAGACGACAACGATGCTATGATGGTGATCAAGGTGTCGCGCCGGTGACGATGGTGATCATGACGGTGCTTCGAAGATGGAGATCACAAGCACAAGATGATGATGGCCATATCATATCACTTATATTAATTGCATATGATGTTTATCTTTTATGCATCTTATCTTGCTTTGATTGACGGTAGAATTATAAGATGATCCCTCACTAAATTATCAAAGTATAAGTGTTCTCCCTGAGTATGCACCGTTGCAAAAGTTCTTCGTGCTGAGACACCACGTGATGATCGGGTGTGATAGGCTCTACGTTCAAATACAACGAGTGCAAAACAGTTGCACACGCGGAATACTCAGGTTTAACTTGACGAGCCTAGCATATAACAGATATGGCCTCGGAACACGGAGACCGAAAGGTCGAGCGTGAATCATATAGTACATATGATCAACATATCGATGTTCACCATTGATACTACTCCATCTCACGTGGTGATCGGACATGGTTTAGTTGATTTGGATCACGTGATCACTTAGAGGATTAGAGGGATATCTTTCTAAGTGGGAGTTCTTAAGTAATATGATTAATTGAACTTAAATTTATCATGAACTTAGTACCTGATAGTATCTTGCTTGTCTATGTTTGATTGTAGATAGATGGCTCGTGTTGTTGTTCCGTTGAATTTTAATACGTTCCTTGAGAAAGCAAAGTTGAAAGATGATGGTAGCCATTACACGGACTGGGTCCGTAACTTGAGGATTATCCTCATTGCTGCACAGAAGAATTACGTCCTGGAAGCACCGCTAAGTGACAAGCCTGCTGCAGGAGCAACACCAGATGTTATGAACGTCTGGCAGAGCAAAGCTGATGACTACTCGATAGTTCAGTGTGCCATGCTTTACGGCTTAGAACCGGGTCTTCAACAACGTTTTGAACGTCATGGAGCATATGAGATGTTCCAGGAGTTGAAGTTAATATTTCAAGCAAATGCCCCGATTGAGAGATATGAAGTCTCCAATAAGTTCTATAGCTGCAAGATGGAGGAGAATAGTTTTGTCAGTGAACATATACTCAAAATGTCTGGGTATCATAATCACTTGACTCAACTGGGGGTTAATCTTCCTGTTGATAGTGTCATTGACAGAGTTCTTCAATCACTGCCACCAAGCTAGAAAAGCTTCGTGATGAACTATAATATGCAAGGGATGAATAAGACTATTCCTGAGCTCTTCACAATGCTAAAAGCCGCGGAGGTAGAAATCAAGAAGGAGCATCAAGTGTTGATGGTCAATAAGACCACAAGAAAAAGGGCAAAGGGAAGAAGAAAGGGAACTTCAAGAAGAACAGCAAACAAGTTGCTGCTCAGGAGAAGAAACCCAAGTCTGGACCTAAGCCTGAGACTGAGTGCTTCTATTGCAAGTAGACTGGTCACTGGAAGCGGAACTGCCCCAAGTATTTGGCGGATAAGGATGGCAAGGTGAACAAAGGTATATGTGATATACATGTTATTGATGTGTACATTACTAATGCTCGCAGTAGCACCTGGGTATTTGATACTGGTTCTGTTGCTACATTTGCAACTCGAAACAGGGGCTACGGATTAAGCGAAGATTGGCTAAGGGCGAGGTGACGATGCGCGTGAGAAATGGTTCCAAAGTCGATGTGATCGCGGTCGGCACGCTACCTCTACATCTACCTTCGGGATTAGTATTAGACCTAAATAATTGTTATTTGGTGCCAGCGTTGAGCATGAACATTATATCTGGATCTTGTTTGATGCGAGACGGTTATTCATTTAAATCAGAGAATAATGGTTGTTCTATTTATATGAGTAATATCTTTTATGGTCATGCACCCTTGAAGAGTGGTCTATTTTTGATGAATCTCGATAGTAGTGATACACATATTCATAATGTTGAAATCAAAAGATGCAGAGTTGATAATGATAGTGCAACTTATTTGTGGCACTGCCGTTTAGGTCATATCGGTGTAAAGCGCATGAAGAAACTCCATACTGATGGACTTTTGGAACCATTTGATTATGAATCACTTGGTACTTGCGAACCGTGCCTCATGGGTAAGATGACTAAAACGCCGTTCTCTGGTACTATGGAGAGAGCAACGGATTTGTTGGAAATCATACATACAGATGTATGTGGTCCAATGAATGTTGAGGCTCGTGGCGGATATCGTTATTTTCTCACCTTCACAGATGATTTAAGCAGATATGGGTATATCTACTTAATGAAACATAAGTCTGAAACATTTGAAAAGTTCAAAGAATTTCAGAGTGAAGTTAAAAATCATCGTAATAAGAAAATAAAGTTTCTACGATCTGATCGTGGAGGAGAATATTTGAGTTGCGAGTTTGGTCTACATTTGAAACAATGCGGAATAGTTTCGCAACTCATGCCACCCGGAACACCACAGCGTAATGGTGTGTCCGAACGTCGTAATCGTACTTTACTAGATATGGTGCGATCTATGATGTCTCTTACTGATTTACCGCTATCGTTTTGGGGATATGCTCTAGAGACAGCCGCATTCACGTTAAATAGGGCACCATCAAAATCCATTGAGACGACGCCTTATGAACTGTGGTTTAGCAAGAAACCAAAGTTGTCGTTTCTGAAAGTTTGGGGCTGCAATGCTTATGTGAAAAAACTTCAACCTGATAAGCTCGAACCCAAATCGGAGAAATGTGTCTTCATAGGATACCCAAAGGAAACTGTTGGGTACACCTTCTATCACAGATCCGAAGGCAAGACTTTTGTTGCTAAATTCGGAGTTTTTCTAGAGGAGTTTCTCTCGAAAGAAGTGAGTGGGAGAAAAGTAGAACTTGATGAGGTAACTGTACCTGCTCCCTTATTGGAAAGTAGTACATCACAGAAACCGGTTTCTGTGACCCCTACACCAATTAGTGAGGAAGCTAATGATAATGATCATGAAACTTCAGATCAAGTTACTACCAAACCTCGTAGATCAACCAGAGTAAATCCCCACCAGAGTGGTACGGTAATCCTGTTCTGAAAGTCATGCTACTAGATCATGATGAACCTACGAACTATGAAGAAGCGATGGTGAGCCCAGATTCCGCAAAATGGCTAGAAGCCATGAAATCTGAGATGGGATCCATGTATGAGAACAAAGTGTGGACTTTGGTTGACTTACCCGTTGACCGGCAAGCAATTGAGAATAAATGGATCTTCAAGAAGAAGACTGACGCTGACGGTAATGTTACTGTCTATAAAGCTCGACTTGTTGCAAAAGGTTTTCGACAAGTTCTAGGGATTGACTACGATGAGACCTTCTCACCCGTAGCGATGCTTAAGTCTGTCCGAATCATGTTAGCAATTGCCGCATTTTATGATTATGAAATTTGGCAAATGGATGTCAAAACTGCATTCCTGAATGGATTTCTGGAAGAAGAGTTGTATATGATGCAACCAGAAGGTTTTGTCGATCCAAAGGGAGCTAACAAAGTGTGCAAACTCCAGCGATCCATTTATGAACTGGTGCAAGCCTCTCGGAGTTGGAATAAACGCTTTGATAGTGTGATCAAAGCATTTGGTTTTGTACAGACTTTTGGAGAAGCCTGTATTTACAAGAAAGTGAGTAGGAGCTCTGTAGCATTTCTGATATTATATGTGGATGACATATTATTGATTGGAAATGATATAGAATTTCTGGATAGCATAAAGGGATACTTGAATAAGAGTTTTTTAATGAAAGACCTCGGTGAAGCTGCTTACATATTGGGCATTAAGATCTATAGAGATAGATCAAGACGCTTAATTGGACTTTCACAAAGCACATACCTTGACAAGGTTTTGAAGAAGTTCAAAATGGATCAAGCAAAGAAAGGGTTCTTGCCTGTGTTACAAGGTGTGAAGTTGAGTAAGACTCAATGTCCGACCACCGCAAAAGATAGAGAGAAAATGAAAGATGTTCCATATGCTTCAGCCATAGGCTCTATCATGTATGCAATGTTGTGTACCAGACCTGATGTGTGTGCTGCTATAAGTCTAGCAGGGAGGTACCAAAGTAATCCAGGAGTGGATCACTGGACAGCGGTCAAGAACATCCTAAAATACCTGAAAGGACTAAGGATATGTTTCTCGTATATGGAGGTGACAAAGAGCTCATGGTAAATGATTACGTTGATGCAAGCTTTGACACCGATCCGGACGATTCTAAATCGCAAACCGGATACGTGTTTTTACTGAACGGTGGAGCTGTCAGTTGGTGCAGTTCTAAACAAAGCGTCGTGGCGGGATCTACATGTGAAGCAGAATACATAGCTGCTTCGGAAGCAGCAAATGAAGGAGTTCATATCCGATCTAGGTGTCATACCTAGTGCATCGGGTCCAATGAAATTTTTTTGTGACAATACTGGTGCAATTGCCTTGGCAAAGGAATCCAGATTTCACAAGAAAACCAAGCACATCAAGAGACGCTTCAATTCCATTCGGGATTTAGTCCAAGTGGGAGACATAGAAATTTGCAAGATACATACGGATCTGAATGTTGCAGACCCGCTGACTAAGCCTCTTCCACGAGCAAAACATGATCAGCACCAAGGCTCCATGGGTGTTAGAATCATTACTGTGTAATCAAGATTATTGACTCTAGTGCAAATGGGAGACTGAAGGAAATATGCCCTAGAGGCAATAATAAAGTTACTATTTATTTCCTTATATCATGATAAATGTTTATTATTCATGCTAGAATTGTATTAACCGGAAACGTAATACATGTGAGAATACATAGACAAACATAGTGTCACTAGTATGCCTCTACTTGACTAGCTCGTTGATCGAAGATGGTTATGTTTCCTAACCATAGACATGAGTTGTCATTTGATTAACGGGATCACATCATTAGGAGAATTATGTGATTGACTTGACCCATTTCGTTAGCTTAGCACTTGATCGTTTAGTTTGTTGCTATTGCTTTCTTCATGACTTATACATGTTCCTATGACTATGAGATTATGCAACTCCTGTTTACCGGAGGAACACTTTGTGTGCTACCAAACGTCACAACGTAACTGGGTGATTATAAAGGTGCTCTACGGGTGTCTCCGAAGGTACTTGTTGGGTTGGCGTATTTCGAGATTAGGATTTGTCAATCCGATTGTCGGAGAGGTATCTCTGGGCCCTCTCGGTAATGCACATCACATAAGCCTTGCAAGCATTGCAACTAATAAGTTAGTTGCGGGATGATGTATTATGGAACGAGTAAAGAGACTTGCCGGTAACAAGATTGAACTAGGTATTGAGATACCGACGATCAAATCTCGGGCAAGTAACATACCGATGACAAAGGGAACAACGTATATTGTTATGCGGTCTGACCAATAAAAGATCTTCGTAGAATATGTAGGAGCCAATATGAGCATCCAGGTTCCGCTATTGGTTATTGACCGGAGACGTGTCTCGATCATGTCTACATTGTTCTCGAACCCGTAGGGTCCGCACGCTTAACGTTACGATGACAGTTTCATTATGAGTTTATATATTTTGATGTACCGAAGGTTGTTCGGAGTCCCGGATGTGATCACGGACATAACGAGGAGCCTCGAAATAGTCGAGACATAAAGATTGATATATTGGACGACTATATTCGGACACAGGAATGGTTTCTGGAGTTATCGGATATAAAACGGAGTACTGGGGGTTACTGGAACCCCCCCCCCCATGGGGGTTAATGGGCCTCATGGGCCCAAAGTGGAGCAGAGGAGGGGCGGCCAGGGCAGGCTGCGTGCCCCCTCTCCCTCTAGTCCTAATTGGACAAGGAGGGAGGGGCAGCGCCCCCCCCCCCTTTCCTTTCTCTCCTCTCTCCCTTCCTTCCCCCTCTCCTAGTTGGACAAGGAAAGAAGGGAGTCCTACTCCCGATGGGAGTAGGACTCCTCCCTGGCACGCCTCCTCCTGGCCGGCCGCCCCTCCCCCTTGCTCCTTTATAGATCTATTAGCCGTGTGCGGTGCCCTCCTCCACCATAATCCTCGATAATATTGTAGTCGTGCTTAGGCGAAGCCCTGCGATGGTAGAACATCAAGATCGTCACCACGCCGTCGTGCTGACGGAACTCTTCCCCGACATTCTGCTGGATCGGAGTCCGGGGATCGTCATCGAGCTGAACGTGTGCTAGAACTCGGAGGTGTCGTAGTTTCGGTGCTTGATCGGTCGGGCCGTGAAGACGTACGACTACATCAACCGCGTTGTGCTAACGCTTCCGCTTCCGGTCTACGAGGGTACATAGACAACACTCTCCCCTCTCGTTGCTATGCATCACCATGATCTTGTGTGTGCGTAAGAAAATTTTTGAAACTACTACGTTCCCCAACATCAGCTATTTTGCATTCATCAGATCGTATCAATGCAGACACCGCAGTGCTAACGTTGGAGGGCAATTGCCGTTTTCTACCGCTCAAACAGAAGTTAGGAAGGCTCAAACGTCACTGCAATGATATGTCAACGCTAATGGCCGCTTTGGTTAAATACGCCTATTCAGATACTACCAAAGACCCTGACTCAGAGGAGGACAAACCGAGGAAAGGGAAAAAGAACGGCAACACCAAGGGTCAGCAGCATAATCCGGCAGGCCATGGGAACAATGGTAAGCGCAAGGCCGACAACAGCTTGGACTTTGTGGCTAACACCAATGCTCAGGACAATGGTCAGCGCCGTAAGGGCAAGCAACCCCAGAGAGGTGGAGGTTCGGGCCCCAATTTGGAGCGCCTGTTAAACCAACCCTGTCCAAAGCATGGATCGAAGGAGAAGCCAGCATCGCATCTTTGGAAGGATTGTTATATCATGCAAGATTTCAAGAATTCCAATATGTTTCAGCATGATAATGGCCCGCCCGGCGGTTCAGGAGGTGGTTTCCACGTGCTGGGTTACGAAGGTGGCAGCTCTGGTTCAGGATTCTAGGGCAATCAAACCGGGTACAGCAGTCAAGGGAATGAAGGCAACCAGGGAGGTTACAACCATCAGGGGAACCAGCAGCAGCAGTCGGGTTATCAAAGCAATCCTAAATAGTTAAATAGTGGGCAATATCATGTCTTCACCACTAGCTTATGTAAGCGCGATCAGAAGCTTCACAAAAGGGCGGTAAACTTTGTTGAACCAGCGGTGCCTCAGTATTTGCGCTGGTCTGAGCAACCCATTTTGTGGAGTAGAGAGGATCACCCACCCCGGGTTGATAATCCGGGTCATCTGGCATTGGTGGTGGCCCCTCAAGTCGGGGGATATAAGTTCACTAAGGTACTCATGGATGGGGGAAGTAGTATCAACATTCTATATTACGATACCTTCCGTCGTATGGGGTTGATAGATAAGAATCTTAAACCGTCAAACACTGTTTTTCATGGTGTGGTGCCTGGTAAGTCTGCATATCCAGTAGGCAAGATAGCTTTAGAGGTGGCTTTTGGAGATGATCATGATTCCATATCAGAAATATTGACTTTTGAGGTGGTGAAAATCAAAAGTCCGTATCACGCTTTGTTTGGGCGGCCGGCTTACGCTAAGTTCATGGCGAGGTCGTGTTATGTGTATCTGCAGCTTAAGATGCCAGGTCATAAGGAAACCATCACAGTACACGGGAGCAGGAAGATCGCTTTGGAATGTGAGGAAGGTGATGCAGCTTATGCTGAGTCGGTTTGTGCCACAGAGGAGTTGAAATTTTATAAGGACCAAGTTGATCCGGCAGATATGACTTCTTTGAAAAAGCCAACTAAGGAACACGATCCGCCGTTGAAATTTAAATCGGCCACAGATACTAAGATGGTTGATTTTGTTCCTGACGATTCATCCAAGCAGTTCAGCATCAGCGCTAACCTGGATCGCAAATAGGAAAGCGCACTCATCGAGTTCATTCCTGAGAACTGGGACATCTTTGCATGGAAACCTTCTGACATGCCAGGCGTACCGAGGGAACTCGCTTAGAACACACTTAACATTGATCCTAAGTTTAAACCGGTCCGGCAGTTTCTCCGCCGCTTTAATGAAGAAAGGCGCAAGGCTATTGGTGAAGAGGTAGCTCGGTTGTTGGCCGCAGGGTTTATCGTGGAGGTCTTTCACCCAGAGTGGTTAGCCAATCCGGTGCTGGTTCTTAAGAAAAACGGCACTTGGCGTATGTGTGTGGATTACACAGACTTGAACAAGGCTTGCCCTGCAGACCCCTTTGCCCTCCCTCGTATTGATCAGATCATTGATGCTACGGTGGGTTGTGACCATTTGTGTTTTTTGGACGCTTATTTTGGTTATCATCAGATCAAAATGGCAGTTAAGGACCAGGAGAAGACAGCTTTCATAACTCCCTTTGGAGCCTTCTGCTATGTCTCCATGCCCTTTGGGCTCAAGAGTGACCAGGCGACTTATCAGCGTTGTGTTCAGAATTGTCTTCATAAGCAGATTGGGCGTAATGTTCATGCATATGTGGATGATATTGTGATAAAGTCCAGGAAGGAGGAAACATTGATAGATGATTTGAGAGAAACCTTTGACGACCTCCGGGTTTACAAGATGATGCTCAATCTGGAAAAGTGTGTCTTTGGTGTACCAGCAGGCAAACTCTTGGGTTTTCTGGTGTCAAACAGAGGCATTGAGGCTAATCCGGAAAAAATCTCAGCAATTACATCTTTGGCTAAACCGGCGTGTATCAATGACGTTCAACGTTTGGCTGGCCGGATTGCGGCTTTGAGCCGGTTTATCAGTCACCTTGGGGAGAAGGCTATTCCTTTATATCAGATGCTAAAGAAAATAGATGATTTTGTCTGGAGTGAGGCAGCAGATAAAGCGTTTGAGAATCTGAAAAGGCAGTTAGTTGAACCGCCTGTGCTGGCAGCCCCGATCGATAAAGAGTCGTTACTGCTGTATGTGGCTACTAATGCTCGAGCTGTTAGCGTGGCCATTGTGGTGGAGCGCAAGGAAGCTGGAAAGGAGTATCCGGTTCAACGGACGGTTTATTATATCAGTGAGGTACTCATTGAATCAAAGCAGAGGTATCCACATTGGCAGAAACTGATGTATGGAGTGTTTATGGCAAGCCGAAAGCTCAAACATTATTTTCAGGGTCATCCTATCATAGTGGTCAGTTCAGCCCCTCTGGGAGATATTATTCAAAACAGAGAAGCAACTGGCCGGATTGCTAAGTGGGCTATTGAGCTTGGACCTCATGGGCTCAAATACACACCTCGCACAGCCATTAAATCCCAAGCACTTGTGGACTTCATCAATGATTGGACAGAGTTGCAGGCACCAGAGGAAATGCCAGATAACACGTATTGGACTATTCATTTTGATGGATCCAGATAGTTGGAGGGCTCGGGGGCTGGAATCATACTAACTTCCCCACGAGGTGACAAGTTTTGTTATGTCCTCCGTTTAATGTTCCCATGTACTAACAATGCAGCTGAGTACGAGGCCTTACTCCACGGTCTTCGGATGGCTAAGGAGATGAACTTAAGCCGGGTTAAGTGCTTTGGGGATTCAGATCTGGTGGCTCAACAGGTGTCTGGCACTTGGGACTCTAAAGACCCACTCATGGCTGTATAGCGATGAGAGGTGGACACAGTGGCTGGTCACTTCAAAGGTTATCAGGTGGACCATATAAACCGGCGAAAGAACGAAGCAACGGACGCTTTAAGCCTCCTTGGTTCTCAGCGCAAACCGGTCCCACCAAATGTCTTTCTTGACGTGCTGCATAATCCATCGGTCAAGATACCAACAGAAGAGGAGTTGGCTATTCCTGATCCGGAGGCTCAATTGGTGGCAGCTTTGTATGTCATACCGGATTGGACAATCCCATACCTGGCTTACATGAACCGGGGCGAATTACCGGAGGATGAAACCTCGGCCCGGCAAATAATCTGGCGTTCCAAATCAATGACCATACTCAATGGAGAGTTACATCGTTACAGCGTTTCAGGGGCAATTCAACGTTGTGTCTCTCCTCAAGAGGGTTGTGAGATTTTAAGAGAAATCCATGAAGGGGATTGTGGTCACCACACCGGTTCAAAGTCTTTGGTTGCTAAAACTTTTCGCCACGGTTTTTATTGGTTAACAGCTCACGCTGATGCGGAGGACTTAGTCAAAAGATGTGATGGTTGTCAAAAATTCGCACGCCGTGCTCATATTCCGGCTCAGGAGTTGAGGATGATTCCAATAACGTGGCCATTTGCGACTTGGGGGCTTTATATGGTTGGACCCTTTAACGTTCCAAGGACAAAAAGACCCACTTATTAGTGGCAGTTGACAAATTCACCAAATGGGTGGAAGCAGAGCCAGTCAGTAAGTGTGATGCGGCCACGGCGGTTCAATTCATCAAAAAGGTGATATTCCGTTTGGCTTTCCACACAGTATTATAACTGATAATGGTACTAATCTGTCAAAGGGAGAGATGTAAGAATTTTGCCAACGTGAGCACATCCGGCTTGATATAGCATCGGTGGCTCACCCCCAATCTAATGGTCAAGCGGAGAGGGCAAATCAAGAAATTTTGAGAGGTATTAAACCCCGGCTTATGGTTCCTTTGAAGCGGACACCGGGTTGTTGGGTGGAGGAATTACCTTCTGTGTTATGGAGCATCAACACCACGCCTAACAGATCTACGGGTTACACACATTTCTTCATGGTTTATGGAGCGGAGGCGGATCTCCCTAGTGACATCCCTCACGACTCGCCCCGTGTGGCAGCTTATGTTGAAGCTGATAATGAGACAGCACGTCAGGATTCCCTGGACTTGTTAGATGAGGAGTGTGATCTTGCAGCGGCACGTTCGGCGATTTATCAACAAGATCTCCGACGTTATCACAGCCGCCGGATTAAGACCAGAACCTTTCAGGAAGGCGATTTGGTGCTCCGGCTCATCCAAGATCAAACTGATATGCACAAGTTATCCCCACCTTGGGAAGGACCCTTTGTGGTCAACAAGAATCTGCACAACGGGTCATACTACCTCATTGATGTTTGAGAGCATAAAGACTCACGTAAATCGGAGGAGGAGACCAAGCGGTCGTGGAATATAGCTCTTCTTCGGCCTTACTATACTTAAGCCATAGGCTCTTCATATGTACATATTTATGACAATGTATATATTATATAATAAATCGGAGCCTCGAATAAAGCGGGGTCTCTATTCTTTTTACATCATGTGTGTGCTTCCAAAAGTTTCTACTGACAAAGCGGAGTTTTGTTAAACCGGTCTCTGCAGCCGCACGGATACAAAAGAAAATCACTAGGGGGCTTGGTCATATCTGAACTGTAGCTACACCTCTTGATCGGTTTGAAACCACAAAGGGATATCACTAGGGGGCTTGGTCATATCTCAACCGTGGCTACACCTCTTGATTGGCATAAAGTCAACATGAATTTACTTCGGGGCCAAAGAGAGTGTTGCAAAAAGCATAAGCTCAAACATGGGTACCCACTGAGCACAGCTCAAAAAGTTACTTGGGGGCTCTTTTTTGCAAAGCAACAAAGAGTTTAAAAGGACCCTTGTAGTTGGCTATCAAGCCACGGCTTGGAAGCCTGGTGTATTCACCTAAAACCCCGGGTTAACCTGTCTTCATTAAGTAAGCCACTCCTGTCCAGATAATCCTGGTATGACCCGCCAAATGTTTGACAAGTCAATCTTATACAGACCATGAACTTGTCAAAGTTAAAACGATGATTGGTTAATGGGAGGCCCATCTTAAAAGGCTTTGTTAAATGGTTTAACTCAGCGGCCTGGCAGCCCATGAAAAGCCTCGATTTGGAGCCTGGCAGCTCGTAAAAGCCTCGCATGTTCTTTTTGAGTTCTATTTGCTACGTTTTTCGCCTTTGTTGAGGTTCATAATATCTTCTGATAGGCCGACGTCCTTAACCCGGCTTGGCTTTCAACTACAAGTTGTCAGTACATGATCAGGTATAATCCGGCGTTCATTAACCCGGTCTGGTTTTGACTAACAAGTCGTCAGTGTTATAAGGAAAACCCGGTGTTTATTACATCCCAGTACGGTTTATGATCATAATCCGACAAATTAAGGACGGAGTTATCAAATGCTCTGGATTGGTGTTTGCACCTTTATCATACAAGTAGTTGGACAGCCAATGAGATATGTTGCAGATATTATTATACTTTGATTATCCATCCAAGTATTGTCTATGTTTGGGCATTATGACCCGTCCAGTGGTAAACCACTAGGACACTTTCAAGTTCTTGTATACAGAAACACAAATCGTCATGGGCTATGCATAAATAGATCCCAAAAAGTGGAGCAAGTTTTCAGAATATCAAAGCACCACAACACATGCTCGATGGCATGACAGATAAAGGAGTTTTTGCTATCCTATTACACGAAGCTTCAAAACGGCTCCAATTGAGTAATTGTTTTTCAGCATTGGCACACAATAGCTAGTAAACCGGCTGCCGGTTTAAGATGCTTCGTCTGGACGGTTTGATGGTTGAGGGTCATTTGGTGCAATCACTTCTTCTTCATCCCTCCCCAGACGCTGGAAATCAACCGTCGACCAATCGATTCCGGTTAAAGCTTGAAACACGACCTCTTCATGGATAAGGCTGGAGGGGTTAATATCAGGAGCATAAGTATGCTTACGGATTGTAGGCACAAGTTCTTCGACTTAATGGATTTCGGCAGGCTGTCTTTTCCCTTCAAGGTCGTAAGCCGGCTGGAAATGAGATAAGTCTGTATCTTCTGCCAGTTTGCTGGCTATTGGCCGCATCTCTATTGTTAGCCTTCGGAGATCATCATTGTCGAAGTTTGAACCGTCCTCCTTCACACCTGGATATCCTTTAATGATGTCATCCGCTTCAAGATCTGGAATCCATGCTTTGGCCCGGATTAGTGCGGTCAGCGCTCCTGCTCTTGCGGCTGACTTCTTCAGTTCAGTAATCCGGGCTGGTAACATGGCTAGCTTGTCCAGAGTTTCCTTTATCAGTGATGGCGCCGGTTTGTTATAAGCCGCAGTGCAAATAGCATGCTGGGATCCAGAGTACAGCTGTTCAATCAAGGTATAAGCCGCTTTAAGCTTCATCCGCATATCCGTGCCCAGATGAGCAATACGAGTGCCTGTCACGGTTTAAAATCAGCAAACCGATAAATAATAAGATCTCATAAATTGGACAAGCTGCATAAGGAGATACTTACCAAAAATGGCGGATGTCATGGCGTTGATTTGCCGCTTCAAACCAGTTAGTTCATCTACAACTGGCTTCAGGGCTGCTTCGGCATCCTCGGCTCTTTTGGTTAAACCGGCCTTCTCGGTTTCCCAGTCAGCGCGTTCCTTGTTAAAAGACTCTTTTAGCTTTTCCATCGCTGTCAGGGCTTTAGTCAGCTCCTCTTTGGCTTTCGCAGCTTCTGCTTGTTGGGACTTCACGTTCTCTTGCAAATCAGCCGTTCGAGCATCTCTATTGCTTAGCTCGGCCTGTAACAATGAAGATATGTCAACAACAGGATATGTATTTTCTAATTACAAAGCGTATAACAAGTTATGCACTTTGTACTTGGGGGCTAATGCCTATTTGCTCTGATTCACTACATCTTTTATAAGTCTCCAGAACAATGTAAGGATTATCCTTGACACTTGGGGGCTAATGCACATTTGCTCAAAACGGACGCATGGATTAAAGACCTGGATTACCTCACAAAGCTAGACCGGCCTTTGGGGGCTACACTGAGGAAGGCTATATAATTACATTGGTAAAGTGTCGGTTTTGGTTTTCACTAAGGATCTGACATTTTGAGGGTCAGTACGAGAGGATTAAAGTGTTATAAAGACCCGGTTTAAGATTAAAATCATAAAACGGCCCTTGGGGCTACTTGGACTAGCATTTCAACTTTGGAATCAAGAAGTAAAGGCAGATGAAAATACCTCATAGCGTTCCTTCATCAAGTTCACCAAACCGGCTTCATAGTCACGGTTTGAGTGCAGACGGTTTAAGAAACCGGACTGAAGTTCTTCAGCACTAAGATGAGCATAACTTGATAACTCAGTGCTCCATTTACCCTTTTCCCTGGCAGCACGTTCCTCTTTGGCACTGTGTTGAGCTAATATTACACGATGGCCAGGAGAGCTGTGGCCCATGCCAGTAATGATAACATCATCTCCTTGGCCTTCAGTAGTATCAGTGCCTTTCACCGGACTAGCCCGGTTTGGAGCCGCCGGTTCAGTGTCGGGCACCGCAGGATCAGCTTCTGGTTGTTCACCAATATTCTGGTCTTGAAGGGGCGGATCATCAAAGGTAGCTTCAGGATGAGGACCCTTCGGTTCACAAGTTTGGTCCGGTTCACCTATTTGATCTTCTTCAAAAACCACCTGGTCTTCTGACGGATTGTTGACCCGAGCTTTCTTGCTGGGTCTGGCTTTGGCTCTGTAAACAAAATTAAAAGAGGTTTAGCATCTTATTCAAGATTTGCAATGCATTGGAAGAAAGGGTTTGAATGCTTACCCAGCTACAGTTTTAAGAGAAGGGAGTTGTGTTGCTGTTGACTCGCCAGAAGATGAGGGAGGTGTCACCTGATAATTTGAATCGGACGGATTAAGAGGTTGTCTGAAATAACCTGTCTTGGGATAAGAATTTTCAGAAGTGGGAGAGACTTCAGACCGACGCTTCCGAACCGGGGTATCAGGTAAACCAGCCGAAGTAACTTGTTGGCCACTGTGCCGGGTTGCCCGGCGAGCTTCATGCTGCTGCGTCTTCAAAATAAATGTTGGATCCAAGTAAGGAAGAGGATGAGAAAAGCTTACTTTCCGGACTGCTTGACGGGTTTTTTGTGTTGGCATAGAGTCTGAACCGGAAGAAAGGGGAATTACCTCTACATCATTAGCCTGGTTCCCTTCTACGTCCTCCTGATAAAGATCATTGTTAATGAGGTGCATGAAAAGGGAGCCAAGTGAGTCAAGATCTACCTCAACTTCCAGATCATCTGCATCTTCATCAAGTTCCATGCTGATCCGGTCAGCCGTTTTCCGCTTTGAGGTACGCTTGACGGCTCTGGTTTTGGGACGGGATGGCTTGGCCGCTTTATCTGCGGATTTCTGCTTCCAGAAGGGATCATCACCCTGTTTGTACACGAACAGAAGAAAGTTTACAAGTTGAACAATTTAAAGATATCAAGATAAAAAGGAAGCATAGTGTTTACAGCAGGCGGTTTATTCTGAGTGTAGAAGGGGTTCAAGCCGGTTTGGCGACAAACTGGTTCCGTTTCATTCAAAATTTTCTTGACGCTTTCAGTGACCTCTTCATCGGTTACCTGAATGTTGATGTGGCGTTGGGGGTCTTCAACTTCACCAGTATACTTACACATTAAACCGGGGCGGCGGCTTAGTGGCAAAACGCTCCAAGATATCCAGCAACGCACAAAATCAACGCCTATTAAACCGTTGGCCATAAAGGCCCGAAGCTTGGCGAGTTGAGGGGCATATTTGGCCCGTTCTGCGGAACTCAAACGTTGCGGCATTGGATGAGTGTTGGAAAGCCGGTGATCACGGTAGCCTGGAAGAGGATTCACATCTTCAGGAGAGGTATCTCTAAAGTAGAACCAAGTCTGGTTCCATTCCTTAGGGTGACTGTGCAGTTTGGCATGAGGGAATTCAACTTCCTTCCGCTTTTGAATAGAGACACCGCCGAGTTCAGTGTTGGGACCATTTACAAACTCTGTACGACGGTTCAGATGGAAAAAGTCCCGGAACAGCTCAGCGGTTGGTTCTTCTTGTAAGTATACTTCACAGAAGACTTGGAAGTTGCATAGATTGGACACAGAGTTGGGTCCGATATCTTGAGGATGGAGTTGGAAATTGGCAAGCACATCTCGGTAAAACTTTGACCCTGGTAGTTTGAATCCACGGCCTATGTGGTCGACAAAGACCACAACCTCACCCTGCCTTGGGGTTGGAGAATTTTCTGTTCCTGGAGCTCGCCATTGAATTTCAGTTTTCTTAGGCAAAGTGTCGATACTGACCATTCCGTTCAACTGTTCCTCGGTGACCCGGGAACGAGCCCAGTTGCAAGCGGCAAACTGTTTAGCCATTGTGCAACGAAAAGCTGGAAAGGAAATGCCGGTTTACAAATCATTCATGATGACACGCAAGATGCAATAGGAATAAAGATATACAGATATGTCAAATTGTGTAAACCGAGGACTAATACAATAATGAATGACAAGGTCATATCAAGGGCATAAATGTGTTGTTAAACCGAACTATTACAATCAATGTAAAGGAGGTTTGCCGGTTTACTAGGGGACTAATGGTATGAGATAGATTGTTTTTTTACAAGGGTAAACCGCCTACATGGTACAGAGGATACAGATCTAAGGCGAAAAGGGCTAAGTAAGGAAAAACAAGTTTCACAGGATCACATGGGAATTTTGGATCTACCGAAGACAGAAAGGCAAAAATATTTTGACCTAAAAAGTGTAGGACCCAAAGCAGGTTGTAAAAGTTCAGATCAGTTTTTCGCGTGCAGAAAGTTTGTGGTGGTAGCGGAAAATAAACCATTACGCGGAATATATCAACATTGAGATTTTCTATCTATAGACTAAGGAGGAACAGGAAAGAACAGCACCGGAACTCCGATGAACTTTAATGAACTGCGAAGAACAAGGAAACCCTAGACAGATCTACAAGGGGGGAAAGAAAAGGACTTACAGTGACTGTTGAAGCAACGGAGGAACACCGCAGTTCTCTGGTAATAGTCAGGTTGATGCAGCGGCCTTTGTCGAAGCAGAGGAGAAGCTCAGTGACGGCGGTGGCGCTCAGGGGCAGAGGTGTCGCGGGGAGGAAGAAGAAGCGAGGGAGACGAAGGGAAAAAATGATAAGGACCCGTGGCCCTATTTATTAGGCGAAGCGATAAAGCGACAAGTGCGGGAATCGAGGAGCTCAAAATGGATAGTTAATAATGGTGTCGCCTCGATGACTGGATATGCATTAATGAAGGTAATCCTCAGCTTCAATGGATAGATGACGTCAGGGCGGTTTATCATGATCCTGGAGTATGACGTCACGGCGTTTTACAAAATCAAGGTGAAGAGGCAAAGGAGGAGTTTTTTCTAAGTATTGAAGATTGACATGAACAAGTTCAAACCAATCTGGGGCCTAATGTTGGGGATATTACTACTAGACGTAAACCGGCCAGGAGTAGCCGGTTAGCTTTATGAAGATTAGAAGCCCATGAAGATGTAAGAATGATGGCGCTTTATGAAGGCCCAAGGCCCAGAGGCGAGTTAAGGCCTGTAGATGTAAACCGACTTAATTATGTAACTTGCATTGTAAGATAGGAAGTGTAGAGACCAAACCGAACACATCTATGATCCGGCTTCGGGACTCTGTAAACCGGCGGGCGTCAACCTATGTATACCTATGTATATAAAGGGACGACCCGGCAGTGGTTTAGGGACAATAGACAACAACTCGAGAGCCAGTCAAAGCGGATTCGCTTCCTGGTCATCGAAACCCTAGCAATACCAATCACAACTAGACATAGGCTTTTACCTTCATCGAAGGGGGCCGAACTAGTATAAACTCCCCGCGTCCCCTTGTCCGGTTTAACCCCTTTAAGCTAACCAGTTGCGATGGCTCCACAACTAAGTCCTTTCATGAGGACATCTGCCGTGACAAACCCATGACACCTGGGCTAGCAGTAACCCCTGTTGAGACTGCAGCCGAAGAATCGCGCACTTTCGCCATATCCCGTTGGCGTAAGCGTGGAAGTATTTGGTATTGGCTTCACCCTTAAGTGTCCACTTTAGGCCACCGCGGCACTGCCAGTATTCCTCTTCGGCACGAAGCAAGGCCTAGACCTGTTCCTCCAGAGCATATCGGTGAGCCCACTCTTGCTTAGAGAAGGCCCGAGCATCCGCCTGTTCGTCAAGTTTCGCTATCTCTATGACAATACTCGCCCTGAGCATCTTATCTTGACGGCTTTGGTTGGAACCCCAGCCCTTAAGGCTGGCACGAAGGCGGCCCGCAACTGCGTTCCAGAACTCCATGGACCCCCGTTGAGGCCCCGCCTAGGTCACACATTGCATCCATTTCGCCCTGAAAACAAAATCGAACTCTGGGTTCTCAAACCAGTCCGTCTCGAAAAAGAAATGAGAGCTCTGCGGTATCTTGTCTTCCCCGGAGGACAGAACAAGGGGCACATGGTCCGAGCCAATTCTGGTCTCCGCTAACAACGAGCACAGGGGATGTAACATTTCCCAATCGGGCGAAATGAACACCCGATCCAGCACTGATCGCACCGGGGCGAGCTGCTTGTTCATCCAGGTGAATCTTGCCCCCGATCTGGCCACTTCCCGGAGTGCCATGGTGGCAATAGCGCAGTTGAACATGGCCACCCTAGACCAGTTGATGTTGCTATTGTTCTTGTCCGCACCTGAGCGGATCAGTCGATTTTGAGAAGGAAGAAGGAAGCGTCGAAGATATCACCGCTGGTGTCTGCAAAGAACAACCCCACTATCTCTCTTACGGTTGCGGGTGCAGGTTTGCCGAAGAAGCACCCCCACTATCCATCTTAGGGTGGCAGGTAAGGTGCTACTTTGCCGGGAATTTTTTGGGTGGTCGCCAGGCTTAGAGGAGATGGCCGGGGGCGGCGGCAAGACCGACAGTGGGCTGATTTAGGGGAGGACGGTGTGACAACGCGGTCGCGGGAGCGCCACACGCGGTGGAAGCAGGCGGCTAGACCGGCGGCGGCGGGGTGGTTAGAAGGAAGAATAGGAACAACAGGAGGTAAAAGAAGGAGATCGGGCCCTTGATTTCGCATCGGACGGCTGAAAAAATTGACTGACCTATGTTATTATTTTCAGACGAGTGACATATAGCTTGTCCCTTATTAGTAAGATCAGCTGTTGTGCCTGTGTAGTCGAATTCAGCGCTTGGTTGCAACTGCCAACTGGATAGAGCTATGAAAGCGCCGCTCCACCACCTTTTGACCCCGACGGCTCGACGCAGAGCAGAGCAACCGCACAGGCCTGGGTCCGCTTCCATCCGACTCTCATCCTCGTCACCACCAAGAACCTACGCAACACGCCCTATAAATACCATGCGCTTCCCCTTCAATGGCAAGTCAAGCAACCAACCACACACCAAATCCAAGCAAGGAGCAGTAGCGGTCAGCTAACTGCCCAACATCCAAGCCCACCGATCACTTCTCTCTCTCTCCCGCCAGCTCCATTCAGTTCTTGCGGCTTTGTTGCAATGGCGGCGGTGAACAAGTCCGTCGAGCGGCTGGCGCAGCGCCTGGTGGCACCGGCCGAGCCCACGCCGGTTGGCCCGCTCCGCCTGTCCTGGCTCGACCGGTACCCTACCCAGATGGCGCTCATCGAGTCGTTGCACGTCTTCAAGCCGACTCTTGATCGGGACGTCTCCGGCAGCCCGGCGAGCACCATCGAGCGGGCTCTGGCGCAGGCCCTGGTGAATTACTACCCTCTCGCGGGACGCCTGGGGTTCACGGAGGAAGGTGGGCTACTGCAGGTCGACTGCGGCGGCGATGGCAGCGGCGTCTGGTTCACGGAGGCCGTGGCTGGTTGCGCCCTGGAGGACGTGGAGTACCTGGAGCACCCGATGATGATAGCCAAGGACGAGCTGCTCCCGCCCACGCCTGCCCAGGAGGAGGACGTGCGCAAGCTCGTCCTGCTCGTCCAGGTGACCACATTTGCCTGCGGCGGCTTCGTCGTCGGCTTCCGCTTCAGCCACGCCGTCTCCGACAGCCCCGACGCCGCGCAGTTCATGGCCGCCGTCGGCGAGCTCGCCCGCGGCCAGAGACTGGAAGGCCTGGCGGTGGAGCCGCAGTGGGGCCGTGAGGCCATCCCCGACCCGGCCGACGCTGTCGTCGGCAGCCTGCCGAGCCCCGCGGGCGCCAAGAGTCTTGAGTACCTCGCCATGGACATCTCCGCGGACTACATCGGTCATTTCAAGTCCCAGTACAACACGGAGCACGCCGGCTCCTGGTGTTCGGCGTTCGAGGTGCTGGTGACCAAGGCGTGGCAGAGCCACACCCGTGCGGCGGGGTTCGAGCCGGAGTCCACCGTGCACCTCTGCTTCGCCATGAACGCCCGGCCGCTCCTGCACGCCACGCTCCCACGCGCCGGCGCCGGGTTCTACGGCAACTGCTACTACATCATGCTCGTCTCCGCGCCCGCAGGCAAGGTGTCCGGCTCCTCGATCCCGGAAGTGGTGAAGATCATCAAGGATGGCAAGAGGCGGATGCCGTCGGAGTTCGCGCGGTGGGCGACCGGGGAGGCCGGCGCCGACGGCGGCGAGGACCCGTATCAGATCACGTCGGACTACCGGATGCTGCTGGTGTCGGACTGGACGCGGCTCGGGTTCGCGGAGGTGGACTACGGCTGGGGGCCGCCGGCGCACGTCGTGCCCCTGATGAACCTGGACTACATCACGACGTGCATCTTGGTGAAGCCGTGGGCGCACAAGCCAGGGGCGCGGCTCATCACCCAGTGCGTGACGCCCAACCGCGTCGCCGCCTTCCACCAGGGAATGCTCGACATGAACTGACCGGAGCCGGAGAAGAAGTGAAGCCGAAGGCAAAAGGATGCGTGATTAGAAATAGATACGGTTGCATTGGATTGGTTGATGGGTGGATTGATGGTGTGTAGCGTGACTGATAATAAGCAACTGGTCCTGAATTTGGGGAGTTAATTGTATGGGTTTGGTGGAAAGCCACCAACTGAAGGGAAATACCCAATGGTTCCTGGGTACATATGTACCCTATATGGGGATTTATTTTTAATAGTTAAACAAAAAGTCAAAATAGTTAAGAAACTATTTTTAGAATAAAATTGACTTACTTGCGCGCTAGTATACACATTTTCAGAAAAAAGAAAACTATGTTGACTTCACAGTGAAAAAGACAAAATTTATTTGCTACTATAGATCACTATTCACGCTATTTTGACCGGAAATTTGTCTTTTTTGAAAAGTCAAAAAGGAATTTTATGTTTTTGTCAGTTTTCTCACTAGTACAATGGAAGGTCAAGTTTTTATCAAAAATATTTTTAGAAATTTTTGACTTTTTATTGAATTACTAAAAAAAATTGCATATAGGGTACATATGTACCCAGGAACCAAAAGTTCCCCTCCACCAACTGAACTCGTTTTTCGTGGAGTATAATAAACTATTATTGGACACAGAGCTCTTGTTCTCCCGTCACTCACTGACTGAAAGGAGGTTGGCATCCGCCGTAGTAGCGTGCATTGCAGATTAGGAGAGTACTCCCTGCGTTTGGAATTAGTTGACGCTCAAACGCGTATTAATTACATTGCGCTACAGTTTAGCAGGCCCACTTGGATCATCTTCTGAGCTCTGACCATGTACTATGTTGTTTACCTGCTAGTTGCAGCATGCATCTCGTTGCAACTTGCAACATAACCTGTTCTGCACCCGGCTTAATGGAGTTGAGCTCAGACCGTCAGAGCTTCGGATGCAGTTGAGTAGATCGTAATTGAATCTCTTGCTCCTGAGTGGACAGTGTATTACACTGACACCCATCTTACTGTCTTCCTAGTGGACCAGTGCGGCATTAAACAGTCGCTTATCGCAGCAAGTTAGCTCACCTGACAGGCAGCAGGCTGTCACACTGCAGTCTGACCAAAACATGTCTGCTAGATCTGCATGCCAACCAAAACGCTCCGCACGCCCCCGCTTAGATAAGTCGGAATGCCAACCACGGATGCTCCAGGCGATAAATCTTAAAAAGAAGACCAGATAATAAGCTAACCACATGGGTGAGCTGATCACCAAATCCCATTTGATTAAGCTCACTCGGCTACTGCGCGTCCGATGATCTAGACAAATGATATGATCTACTCCTACTCCACAATATATAAAAGATCCCACGCATCTAATCTTATGGACCATTTGTGCGTGGTTTGTTAGAGGGGCATAGTTTAATGATGATGGTGGTCGCGCAGCATCTGGCTGGTTGGTTGATCTTTTTGTCTGACGCTGTGCGGCGTGGTTGGTTAATACTTCTGTCTGACACTGTGCAGGGTGGCTGGTTTGGTTAGTCGCTCTGGGTTCTGAATCCTGGTCTCCATCCGTTGCCGTCTGATCCGCCATGAGGAACGGATCAAAATATTCCAGGAACCAAGCTAACTCCAAGATCGCTGAACATATGCAACTCTATCGGCTCCGGAGTTATTGTTGAAATCTACTCCCTCTCTAAACTAATGTAAGACGTCGGTACAAGTTAAACTGCAAAAACGTTCTATATTAGTGTACAGAGGTAGTACATTTTTGCATCGGGTAGGCGACATGAGTTTTGCTCAGTTCAGAAGGCAAGTGTTCAGAAGGTACCAGATACATAACAATTGTCTCTCTCGTATCCAATCTAGAGTTTCATTTTTTACTTTCATCTAGGTTTGTTCTGTAACATCTAGTATCCAACTGTCCTTTTTTTGTGACATCAAGTATCCAACTGTCTATACAGAGAGGAAGGTGCTCGTCACCTATTCACTTTCGTAAGCAAAATGAACCGAGTGACGATTGTGGCAACTAGCAAGAGACATGACAAGAACGTTCAGAGTTCCTCTCCTCCCACGTGGTGTTTACTAGTTTTATTTTACAAGCTGCAAAATTACAACAACTTATACAAACTTGGCTGCGGAATTCCCGCACGAGCTCTGGCATGACGCTGGGATCCGGTGGGCTCTTAGCCGCCTCGGCGACGTTTGCTCCGTCGACCACTACTGCCTCAAGGGCCGTGACTTCACAGCAGTCCGCGCCCTCGTCATGGTCGATCGACGCAAACACCTTCCGGACTCCCTGCCAATCCAGATCCCTCCCTCCAACGACATCAAAATCGTCAAGATCACCAAGCTCGCCACGATCCTCGACCCGATGGGGCCTGTTGACCCATCACCGTTCTCCTCCGACTCCGACTCGGACTCGGACGCGGACGACCACTTCCCCAACCGCGGCAACTACACACGCCACGCCCCCGGGGGCTTTGCTGACGAGTTGCCTCGCGGCCCGCCGCCGTCCCCTGTCCTCGCAACCACTCCACCTCCCCCCAACAACATCGGCGGCTCCGTCGACATGCCCCTGCTCGTCTCCTCTGGGGACGAGGGGCCTGCGGGGGGGGAGGGAGTTCCCCGTCCTCCACATCTCATCGGACGGCGACTCCGCCCCCCTGTCCCAGCGTGCCTCGCCTCCCTTGGCGTGCCCTGCCGCCGACTCATCATCTTCGACTGCTACCATCATGCGCCCCACCCCACGCCTCGCTGCGGATGTCGGGGGTGTACTCCTGCCAGCGCCCCCGCTCGCGGCCGACGGTGTCAACGGCGTCCTCAACGCCCCTCCTCCTCCGTCCGCCCTGCAGCTGCCGTCAGCGCTCTGCCAGTATGACAGCTCCACCTCGTCCAACTTCGACAGCGATGCAGCAGCCTTCACTTTCTCGGCTGGAACCGAATCCCCTGGTACACTTATCGCTACGCCTTGTCCCCCTTCAGCAAAAAATCTGCAAATCTCTCATACCATATCAATGACCACCGTAGCATTGGACCCTACAGATTCTGCCACACATGAGTCCGTGCTTCGCAAGCTGCGGCACTGCCCCAAACACTCGGCGGACAAGACAAAAAGCCTTCACCGCAGCTCCCGCCTGGCCGCCAAAGAGCCCTCTGTCTTCACTGATATGACTACTAGGGCTATCAGGGCAAAAGCCGCGCGCCTCACTGCCTCCGACGTCGCAAAGGCTCTCAAGGACGCCATCCACAACACCCAGCTCGATGTTCCTGAAGCCCCGCCTGCTTCTGCCGCAGCCCTTGCGGAGATTGCTGCTCTGTGCGGGGCTGACGGCGATGCTGTTGCTTCCATCGCTCATGCTGATCACAGCAGCGACGACGGCGGTGCTGACACTCTGCCATGATGCTCCAACTATCCCACGCACGCCCAAGTGGCGGCCTAGCGGTGACTTGTTGTCCCTACCGCGAATCGACCGATCGGGTCTACTTATCCCCTAGCTTATGTGCACAGGGCAAACCTTGTGTCTGCCTCAACTACCCCTTAGTTTATTGTTCCCTAGCATTTCATATCAGTAGTTTGCTCTCGTCTAAGTGTCTGGTGTACTCCTATCTGTATGAGTAACACCACCCTATCTATCTGTTCATGGGATGTACGAGGTCTTGGTGATGTGTCAAAATGCGCTGACATCCTCTCAGAACTTAAAACTAAATGACATTACTGAACAAAAATTACGATCCTTCCTACCTCACTCTCTACACCAACATGTGTTTTTACCGGCCGATGGCTCGGCTGGGGGAACAATCTCGGCTTTCAACTCAAACTACTTCTCAGTGCTCTCCCACACGCACAACAACTTTACTACATCGATCAAACTCACGTCCCTTGCGCACCCACAACCCTTTATCATCACAAACGTCTATGCTCCCGCAAGTCGCAACCTCAAACAAGCTTTTCTCGATGAGCTCAGAACGATAAAACAAGACGACCACACGCCCTGGTTAATAGTAGGAGACTTCAACCTTGTACGTTTTTCGCACGAAAAAAATAACCACAACTTTCACCAACGAGAAGCAGATGCTTTTAACAGCATGATCAATGAGCTAGCCCTACTCGAACTCCCACTGCTCGACCGACGCTTCACTTGGTCTAACAAACGCTCTTTGCCAACCTTAGAATGACTCGACCGGGCGTTCTTTAATCTGTCATGGAATAATTACTTCCCTAACACAACACTGTCCTCACTGCCACGCATCACATCAGATCACGTACCCCTAATCCTACGCATCCAGACAGGTGTACCAAAACCACGCCACTTTAGATTCGAGTCCGCATGGACTCTCTCCGTAGAATGCCATAACATCGTGCAGAAATGCTGGGCCGCTAACCGCCAATCAGCCCAACGAATAAACTCAGCAGCCGCCTTGTCAAAAGCCCTCAAAACAACACGTTCCTCTCTCAAACAGTGGGCATCCAAAAGATCACCAGCCCACCTCCGCGAAGCAGCAGCAAAACAAGTCATAAACCTCCTCGACCTAAAAGAAGAAGCCCGACCACTCTCTCGAGCCGAACACAGATTAAGACTTGTTGTCTCAAATGCTCTACACTTAGCTATTTCGGAAAAAATGGCTTTTTGGAAGCAACGGGGGAAAGTGCGCGCTGCTATTCACGGTGAGGAGAACTCTCAGTATTTCCACGCCGCCGCCTCCCAGAGACTGCGAAAGAACACCATAACTTCCCTCCTACAAAATGGGACGGAGTTCCATTCCCACGACCAAAAAGCTGTCATTCTTCAGCAACACTTCACATCCATCATAGGCTGCGCACCGCCTACATTCTGAGCCTTCCAGCCACAACAATTCTACCCCCAACCGCTGCCCCAACTACTCAATCTAGAATCTACCTTTTCTCATGATGAAATAAAAGATGCCTTCATGCAAATGAACCCCCTAGCTAGCTCCGGACCGGATGGTTTTGGCCCCCTCTTCTATCAAAAATACTGGAATCTCGTAAAAAACCACATCTTCTCATTTATGACAGCTTTCCAAAACCTCTCTGCACAAACTGAATGCTTAAACCGCGCCCACCTAATTCTGCTGCCAAAAATAGAAGAGGCAAATACTCCAGGATCCTACCGCCCGATCTCTCTTCAAGACTGTCCCGTCAAAGCCGCCGCCAAGATCCTCACCAACAGATTAAACCGCTGATCCCACTGCTTGTTCACGGAAACCAGACTGGCTTTATCTTAGACCGTTGCATCGCGGAAAACTTTATCTATGCTACGGACCTCATCGGCTCCTGCCATAATCGAAAAGCCCCAACCATGGTCATAAAACTAGACTTCTCAAAAGCCTTCGACACTCTCTCCTGGGAATCTCTCCACGCCATCCTCCACTGCCGCGGCTTCCCGCCAAAATTCACGGCCTGGATCCAGGATATCCTCTCAACAGGAAAAACGGCCGTCATGCTGAACGGGCTCCCAGGAAACTGGATAAACTGCAAGAACGAACTCAGACAAGGAGACCCCATATCACCCTACCTTTTCATCATCGTTGCTGACCTCCTTCAACAAATGATCACACAACACTGCGACGCTCGGCACCTAACACACCCACTGTTCACACACCTGCCACCGACCGTTCTACAATATGACGATGACACCCTCATAATCGCCAAGGCGTCCAATAACGCCGCCATGCAGCTAAAACACATTCTCCAAAATTTTGCGATCGCTACAGGCCTCACGATAAACTACACAAAAACTACTTTCGTACCTATGCATGTTTGCCCTTCTGTGGCAGACTCCATTGCTACCACCTTGCAATGCACAACCTCGACCTTTCCACAAATCTACCTAGGCCTCCCTGGCACCGACCCATCTACCCCCAAACGCCTTTTTACCCATTATCGAACGATGCCGAAAATTCTTGTCAGGTTGGCGAGCAAAAATCCTATCCAAGGGCGACCGGCTCATCCTTCTGTCTGCTGTCCTTGACTCCATCTTCGTCTATTTTATGTCAGTCTTTCTCATCCCAAAAAGTGTGCTGAAAACCCTAGACTCCATTCGCCGCGCTTTCTTCTGGGCCGCAGAGGAAACTTGCACCGGTGCTCAATGCTTAGTTGCCTGGAAAAATGTTTGTGAGCCCAAAAGGCTAGGTGGTCTAGGTCTAAAAAATCTCCATGTTCAGAATAACTGTCTAATAATGAAATTTGCCATAAAAGCTCTGCTACCGAACCAAACTCCGTGGCAAGATTGGATCGACCTTCAACACCCAAATGCTCTCATCGCTCCACAAAACAGCCACTCCTTCCTATGCCAAACCATAAACCACCAACTACCAGCTCTACACTCCATCTCCTTCGTCATCATACAGTCCGGAACAAACACCTATTTTTGGCTAGATATTTGGCTACACCAACAATCACTCGCTACTCTCTTCCCCTGCCTCTACTCACACACCACCACCCCCCTCGCTCGTGTGGCTGCTGTTTTGAACCACGGTCTAGAATCAATCCTACGGGACCGCCTAACATCTAATGCCGCTACCGAGTTGTGCTCTTTGTTGTCTCTCCTGCAGGATTTCCAGGTATCGCTGGGACCGGACGAGCGCTACCTAAACGGTGGCCTCAGTTTCTCTACACGGGCCGCTTATCAGCTGGTCATGGCCGACAATGATGTCGACGCCCATGCCATTGCAATCTGGTCTTCATGCGTTCCAAACCGTGTGAAAATCTTTGCATGGCTTCTGTTTCGTGGAAGACTCAACTCCAAAAGCAACCTTATCCGCAAGCACATCGTACCAGACGCGCTATGTCCACGGTGTGGGTTCGACGGGGAGACCACGTCGCATATCTTCCTACACTGCCCCCTCGCTCAGAGAATATGGCAGCGACTTGGACTATCGCCACCCAACTCCATCGACAACCTTTGGGACTGCCGCCTCCCCAACCAGCTGGACGCGCTAATATGGCACTCCATCCTCCTCATTATCCTATGGAAAATATGGGACTCCAAAAACGCCATGACTTTCAAGCAACAGAACCACCACAGCATCTTCACCCTCAAGCGAATCATTAATGACCTTATGCTCTGGACGCACCGGATGAAGAAACCGGCGCATAAGCAGGCCGCCTCTTCATGGCGTTCCTACTTCTTATCACGCTTACACGTGCTTATGTAATTCACCTTTGTAATCGGACAGACGTTGGGTTACAAAAATGAGAAATATATTCAGGTCCCCCCCCCCCCCCCCCCGGTGATTTTTCAAAAAAAAATGTTGAGTACATGGAGAGCAAAGGATGCCCTAGCCAGTCCAGCCAACATGGGCTCAGTGATCATCTTAAGGAGGAGAACACACAATATGCTACAAGGTGGAGTGCAAAAAATGCGGCAAGATCACCTGGAAGGGGTGCCGAAAACATGTCGCGTCCGTCTATGAGGGCATCGAGAAACGAAGCACCGCACCTACAAGGCGTGGCTGGGTGTCCACGGGAAGGCAGAAGGGTCAGCTTCTACCACCAAAGGAAGTGATGTGCTTTTGCTGAAAATGGTTTCCAAGCCCGACCTTGCAGGTGAAGCAAAAGCTTGAATTCATGCACATGGATCGCTAGTTTTGCAACTACCAGACTGAAGGAGACTGCACTTTTGAATAAAAGCTTACCTCTGCTATCAGCTTGTATTTGTTTCTGACTTCTTCGCAGGTCTAGTTCCGATAATCTAATAAAACATTCTGCAGTTGATTGGTAATGTTCTCTAGCTAAAGATACAAATCAGGGCTGGCTTCCAGAGAGAGCTGGAAAAACTCGGCAAACTCTTTGATCAACGACTCGTAAGCTATATCCATCAGTTCTGCATCGTTATATTCTCTAACATTGGAAGCCTTTTGCAATATCTGCTTAATGCTCCCAACGCCACGGCCCTTTATGCCGCAGGGAACAATGTGTTCAAAAGGGCTTAGGTCAGTTGTGACATTAAGCGCTAGACCATGATATACTATTCATCTTGCACACATAACACCAATAGCTGCAACTTTCTGATCCCCTGGAGAGGAAATAGAGTGTACAAGTTAAGAAAGATATGTGACAACATGACAAACATTTTGCAGTATCCAAATGGATAGTAACATACCAACCCAAACACCAGTGAGGCCTTCTATTGTTGATGCCTTGATAGAGAATGCGGACTGAAGGGCACGAATGATCACAGTTTCAAGTGATCTTTGGTACCAGTTGAGATCCTTCTTTTGATACCGCAAATTGAGGATCGGGTACAGAACAAGCTAAGAAAGCAATAATTGATTGTGAGATAATAGTGTTAAGCTACAAAAAAAACATGAATAACTAAGATTTTGTGTTCAATATTTCGATAGTCAGGAAGTTTGTTCTTATTTCAAAATGGTCATCGGTTGATCTAACCAAAAAGGATATGGAAAACCTTATTTGTTCATTATTTACTTTCCTTTGAAGCTTAGGTTACTTCAGACTTAATTACCTTGAAGCAGAAAACTAAACTGGAAACAATGGTGGGCGCAAGTACACATTCAGACCCACAATACACCTAAAATAACTAACAAATACCTGTCCAGGACCATGATATGTCACCTCCCCACCACGGTCAATACGATGAATCTCAATAGGAGATTCTTCTATATTGAAATTGAGGTACTTCTCACTATTGCCGTTGCCCAGTGTATAAACCGGTGGATGTTGCAGCACGATTAAGGTGTCCGAGTGATCTTCATCTGTGTCCATGTCTATGCCTACCAACGGTTTCCTCCTCTCAACAACGGACTTCTGCCAACCCCATGAATCAACAAGAGGAACTATCTGCCGATGGAGATCAAAGAGTTCACACCTGTTGAATACAAAGAGTGTCATTCGCCACGATGACGACACCATACAAGCAAGCAATAGAAGGCTGACATGCTACAGAAGTGCCCACAGCTTCAGTTCAGGTGGTAATGCAGACAGCAAACCTATCATTACAAAAATTATTTGGAGCTACCTAGCTTGTAAATACATCATGGGCAAATATTGTGCAGAACAGAACAGTAACCCGATTTGCTTGTGCTCAAGTGCATTCCTGCAACTCCTTGACCAAAATCATTAAGAAGAGCTCATCAACTAAGCATTGTGCTAAACAAAACAAATGCAGCCGCATTCTTTACTACTAGTAAATGGCACATATCTTCGTAGCTGAGACTCATTCAAATTGTTGGTCAGACCTTTGAATAAAACTAACCATAGCAAATAAAATTAACGAATCGAGAGTACCTCCTCCTACCGATGCGATAGGCATCAGCCACCAGGGCCGCGTTGGTCAACACGGCGGCGATAGGACCGGAGCAGAAACCCGCGGCGAGGCCCAGCCTTCCCCCTCGGGAGCACACCGAGGAGTCCCTGGCAGCGGCCTGGAAGAGCAGGATGCTGTGGCAGAGAGGGGCAGAGACCCGGATGGCAGAAGAAATCATGCTCTCGAGTCTGGCTGGGGTGGAACCAAACCCGCAGGTGATGGACTTCTGTGCCGGGCTGGGGTGGAACCAAACCCGAGGAGGAAGAAACCTGGCCGGCCTGGATTGGATAGGCGCGAATCAAATCGCACGGGTGCCGGTAACTCCAAGATCACAGGGATTTAACACAGTCGGTTAATACTTTCCACACAAGTTGAATAAATGTTACTTAATTTTTTCCAGCCAATGGTGAGGAATTGATGGCGGCTGCACGGCACCAACTAAACTGATGGCCAGTTCTTTTCAGCTTATCGGCCCAGAGAATCAGATTCTGAGAAATGGGCTGTGTGCAGAAACAGTCGTCCAGTTCTTTTCAGCTGTTCCATCTATGATATACTGTAGAGATATATAGCAACAGAATGAGGATTAGCAGTGGCAGCATACACCAGATAATAGACAGCAAGAAAATGGCCATTCCCCATTTGAAGTGGCAGCATACACCACATCAAGCACTACCAACATCTATCAGTGGCATCATTCACACAACACTATCAGTATCAAGCAACAGCAGTAACAAACTAACAACTACTTTGAATCAGGGGGAGGCAGTAACCTCCAGCAACAACTTTGAATCGAGTAGACGGAGAGGAGGGGAGGCACTCACCGAGTTCGGTCGATTCGAGAGGGAGACGAGGTGCTGGGCGGTGAGGAGGTCGTGGTTGACGGAGGGGAAGCAGGGGCGGCGTCCGGCGGTGGTCGAGAGACTTGGGAGGCGGGGGAGACGGTGGCGCGAGAGGCGGCGGCGGTGTCGCGGGGGAAACCGGGGAAGGAGGAGTGGGCGCGGTCGCAGGGGAGACGGGGGAAGCGGGGGCAGTCGCAGGCAAGACGGAGCTACGGCGCCGGTACGGCGCCCCGACGGGGAACCCGAGACCAGGGGACGAACGGCCGATTCTCAGGGAGCTGTTTTGTGAAGGGAAATTGTTTTTTATTTTATTTTTTAGAATCATTTTCCTCTTTATAAGTTATACTCCCTCCGTCTTTGAAAGAGTGTACTTTCAATTTTGTTGAAAGATCAAACTATCTTAAAATTTGATCGAGTTTGTGCGATGGGTGCCCCTCCCCTCTCCCTCCCGAGGCGCTCCCGCGGGCGCCGTCGAGAGGCAACCCTAGCGCCTCCTTCGTCCCGCCTCCCCCTTCCTCACTGTCGCTGGGGTGCCGTCGGCCAAAGGCCGTGTAGCCGAGGCGGCGGCGGGGCGGTTCTCCCCTGTGTGCGGATGGATGGCGTCGTGGGCCGCCTTCCTCTTGCCCGTGGCGTCGGGTCCCGGTCGGCTCCTACTCTGGCGCTTCGCCCCGCACCCTTGTGGCCCGCCGACGGCTCCTTCCCCCCTCCCTCCTGCGGCTTGTGGGGTCTGGTGGTCTCGGTCGTGCTGGCGGCGAATCTAGGCATCCCGGCCCAGATCCGGTGGATGTAATAGTCACCGGTGGCGGGGGTGGCTGGCGACCCTGTGGAGGTGGTGGTGTTGCGACCGGTGTCAGAGCTACTCCGGTGCGGGGTGGCGGGGCTTCGGGTGGTTCTGACCAGGGCGTGGAGGCGCATGTGATGTGGTGGTGGCAGGTTGATTGTGGCGGCGGCCAGATTGTTCTGCCATCGGCTCGACTGTAAGTTGCCTGTGTCAGCCTTCGACCCCTCTCCTCGGCGTCCGTTCGCTTCTCTTGCTGGAGGGCTGGCCTTCTCCCGGCTACGGTCCATCGACCGTCTCGCACCCGATGCCGTAGGACCGAGCTGGTCTCGCGCCTGGCAGCAGGATCGGCATGTCTCGCGCCCGGCAGCAGGTTTGCGCTCGTCTCGCGCCCGGTGTAGCAGGACGGCTCGATGGAGGCTTGTTGTCGCCGGCCTACTGGGTCTTGGCACTGAGACCGGCCAGGGATGCGGAAGGCGGATCCTTTCCGCCCGTCTCTTGCGGTTGGGGTAGCGGTGGGGCTCGGGGGACTTGGTGTCAAGGTCTTGGATTCTGGGGCAGCGGCCCTGGTGGTGGTGGCGCGGGGCTCCTGGGCAGAGCTCATGCCTCCGTGCTGCCCGGTTGCCACGGCCGTGTGGGCGGCGTGGTAGCCGGGGTGTGGCGTTCGGTGGTGATGAAGGTTGGCCGGGGTGAAAACCTGCTCTATCTTCGGACGGACTAGCGACCGCGTAGATCGCTCTCTTCTTGAAGGCGTCGTCGCGGCTATCATTGCTCGTCGTGTTGCTCCAGGGAAAACTCTGATCCTCGGATCGGGCAGTGACGACGCTCCGGTGCCGTATCCTTCCTGAAGGCGCCGCCTTGGAGCCCACGGTTCGTCATATGCGGCTTCACTTCTTCGCGGTGGTGTTCACGGATGAAGCCCCTGGCGGCTCTTGTAGTGCTAGGGAATGTGTTGCTGCGATCAGCGCTTATGCATCATGTCTTGGGTGTGTGTGCGTTTGTGGTGGATGAGTACGGTTATATCAGGCACTGTTGGTCGATGCTTTATATATAAAGCAGGGCGAAATCTTTTTTTGGGTAAAATATATCAATGCTTGTGAAATCAAATAGATATATGATTCAAATATATTTTATTATGAATTTAATGCTACTATTTTTCTCATGGATCTAATGCTACTAATTTGATGTCATAAATATTGGCCTATTATTGCATAAATATAGTCAAATATAAAAAAATTTGACTTTTCAACAAAGTTGAAAGTACATTTTTTAAAAAACGGAGGAAATATATGTTGGTTCAAACCTAACAAAGTGGGCCAGCATGGCTTAGCCCACTGCTACATGTGTCTGGCATGGCACGGCCTACATCGGCCAATTGTAGGGTTGTGCCACGCGTGCCGCGACATCAGGCCCAGGCACGACATATATATATTGAATGAGCTGTTACGCGAGATGTTTACCTTTAATAAGCATGTATTTTGAGTGTTTTTTACTATAAATATTTAAAAGAAGGCCATGTCGTGTCGGCACACTGAAAGCACACTTACTCTCTTAGTGTTTTGATAATTGATGTCAACATATTTTTATTAAATTAATATTTTTATCTATAATATTTTAGATAAGTCCAATGATATGATGTGGCAAGGACATAAGGTGTAAGCCCTTTCAAAATGCGAAGAACAAATTTGGCTACCCAAGACCCTATATTTTTGGTTTAGTGATCAAAGATCACATTAAGTCTCTTAAGAAAGACAATGCTAAAAGAGGATGAGGTATTGTTGATGTAGTTGTTTATCAAAGTGCTTAATGATATTGCTCAAAAACCCTCAGTCACATTTTCTAATCACATCTGTCAAACACCTTAATTTATAATTTCAGTCCCACTGATACATTTTATTCCGGACCCATCGAGATGACCCTTCTATTGCCACGGCTAAAACCCTAACATTTCGGTGGGGCTGGTCAGTGCCAGACGTGCGTGGATTAACATTTCCACAGGCAGAAATGAACGGATCGGACGGTGTAGTTGGGCTAGATCAAACGGTGAGCCAACATAAAACTTAGTTATCTCTCAAATTAGTTTTTTCAAAGTTTTCTGTTCCGCGAAGATTTCGTCGATATCCCGTGGATATCGTCCTTCTAGTGCTCCCGTTCCATAATTCTAGGACTACCACTACTATTTAGCAGATCCCTTTCCTCCTCATTCTCTTCCATCCCGTTCCGCCTCCACCTCGCGAAGCATCACGCCGCCGCCGCCGACGTTCCTCTGCATCGTGCAGTTAAATCCCTAGTTCCCTGCTACCCACGTCAGGCGACCAAACAGTGAGACTACAGTTTACCGGAGAAGTCAGCGGCGTCGCGACTCGTGTGAGCCCTTCTGGCCGGCGTATACCCATCAATGGCGGGAGAGGTCTTATACGGCTGCTCCACGTCCGGTCAGAGGACGGATGGACTCCGGCAGAGTTGGAACTGCGGGGAAGCGGAATGTCTGTAAGCCTCCATAAACTCACCATAGATATCTATGTTCCTCCAATCTGTTCTTCCAATACTTTGCATCATGAAACATCGATTTGGGTCGCTACCCACCCACCCAAGCCGATGGGGAGAACCTTCAGGCG
This sequence comes from Triticum urartu, assembly GCF_056163025.1. Lineage (NCBI taxonomy): Eukaryota > Viridiplantae > Streptophyta > Magnoliopsida > Poales > Poaceae > Triticum > Triticum urartu. The sequence goes on from NC_141875.1 coordinate 91,667,024, forward strand.
ACCATCTAATCATCTCACATTGCTGCGATCTGAATTCAGGCACCTCTTCTTTTCCAAGATTCAGAGTACCAAACGTGTTGTCATATATCAGCTCCGAATAAAAAGATAATAGGAACCCACCTTTATCGGTTAGTCTGTTGGTAGGTCAATTGTTAGATGAATCGAACACTGGGAAAAGATTGTGATGCCACTTCAGTGGTCTTTTTTCCCCTAACTATTTCCATTAGCCTTTTTCACTTCTGTTTCTGAATCTTCATGGAGCCGCCGACAAACCAAAAATGTATGCCTACGATTTTTCATCTGGTGTTCTCATTAGTACTTTAGTGACTAGTATAAGCACGCAATGTTTGCCTACTCCATGATACTGTTATACTTTATATGTTTTTTCAGGTCTTTTACTGAATTTTAACTTCTTGTGACACAACAGTAAAAATTTGGTGATTGTAGGACGAGGAACTCACTACTGTGTTGCTCAACAATCTATGATGGTTCAGTACTGTGATGATCCAGATGGAGGTGAGGTCGACTTTGCTCCTTTGATAGTAAATGTTCTATTGTGTGAGTTCTATTATATATGCATTAATTAGACTGCAAATGGCTCCATTAAGAGCATTGCTTTTAATGAAAGAAATATTATGTTCACGTCGTCGCAGTGGTTCCTTTTTTTTCATGCCATCCTGATCTGAATTTTTCATCAATCTTCGGTCTAGCCCTTGGCAGGGGAAGTTGATCTCGACGGCGACCTACGTGGCTTGGCACCTATGGAAAGAGAGGAACCTGTGGATTTTCCAGAAGGAGAACTCTACGGTTGATGAAATTTTGGTGCTCATTCGCGCTGACATTGAGGCCCTTGGGTTAGTTTTCTGCGAGTAATTAATTAGCTTTGTTTGTCTAGTTTTCTTTTCCTTCTTTGTTCTTTCCCTGCTGGTAAAAGCACGTACAATCCCCCCCCCCCCCCCCCCCCCTATAATGAATTGGCAGAGCTCCTGCCGTTACCCGTAAAGAAACATAAAGTACAAAAACATAACCTATTGATTTCTGGTGCTCATTAGTAGTATAGTGACTACTACAAGCACACAATTACTGATTGCGTTCTCCGCGTGATTAGACTTACCGTATACTATATATGTTTCCTTTTGTTCTTTTACTGAATTTGAACTTCTCCCGACGCAATGACAAAATCTGGTGATTGTAGGGCGAGGAGCTTGCTGATGTCTATGGCAGTTGGTCTAGATGGCGGCCAGGTCAAGTTTGTTCTTTTGAGAGTAAGTGTCATATATTGCTTTCATTTTCTTGTACATGCATTAATTAGATCACAGATGGCTCCATTCAAACAGAAAAGACTCTTTCATGATCGCTCGTTCCAGTGCTCGAAGCGCTGGATGTGTCCCTTTCCATATCAACAACCCTGGCCCCACCTTCTCCTTTGACATCAAGCAGCCCATCCATCTAATCCCCCCCCCCCCCCCCCCCCCCCTGAATCCTTGACAAAAGCCTAATAAAACAGCGCTGCACTTTCCTAATTAGCTAACTGCTTCCTGTCGGAAAGAGCGCGCATTAGCCTTGCCCCCATTCAAACTTAAGAGCGTCACTTTTAATGAAAGAAACATAAAAAATCATTTGCTTTTGTATCTTGATGCACCTTATGTTTCACTTTATTTAAGAAAACAACAAAAGATTTGTGTTTTATCTCTCAAAGTCATGACTAAAGAAAAGAAAACCCCAATATATATTTTTGTCCTTTGTTGTACGGTTCTTTTTTAGGATGACATCACTTGAATAACATAGTTGGACATTCTTAATTGGTTTGAACAAAATGATGAGCGCAAATATCGATTTGTCAGCTTCTTGCTCAACCTTTTAAATCTCCAGTCGGAAGAACAAACCACTGCCGAGATGGCATGCCCCATGGTTTGTGGAAGTAGTTGCACAACATAGGTGAGACAATTCGTTGAGACATGTCCTTTTCTTCTTCTTACATAGCATGCAGAATGAGTCAAAGCGGGATGAAGATTGTAAGCGCATGTACAACGGTGCTATCTTAGAAGTGCCATGTAGAATAAATGATGAGGTGGAGGAGAGAGAACTCATAAGAAAAGGCTTGTCTTCTCTTATTTAAAATAAGACAAGAGATGATCTCTTAGCATAATTTGTCTCACCATGTTTTAAGGAATTTGCTAGTTATTGAAGATAAGGCTAAGATATAACCCATTGTAGACATTTTTTTTGTCATCTCTAAATTACATGCAAGATTTAAGATAAGACTGTCTTATCAACCATTGTACATGCCCTAAGTGTCGAATCCGTCCACACATGACGCATTTTACCCCCATGTCACTAGATCTGTTGGTTGGATCCTAATAAGATGGACCTCTGTTTGACATCACCTTTCTTGTCCTTTTAGTTTTTTCCCAGTCCTCATTGATATCACAGACCATCCGCAAAAGAATTCGTAACGCCGCCGGAACATTTGGAAGCCTCCTTCCACTTCTGCTTCTCTCTGGTCTTTTTCCGACCACCACAGAGGACTCCAATCCTCTCAATCCCGACAGCAGTTGCTCTTCTCACATTGCAGCTTTCTCACACATGTCCATTTTCCTTCGTATCTCTTCATTCTTGTACAATGCATCATAACGGTGCTAGCTTTAGTGGTTGTCATGGTCATATCACGACCATGGTCCTTAGAAACTACAGTGGTGAAGGGGAGGGAGATAGTAGGATCACCATTATTTTGGGCCACTCTCATTGTTGTAACCTGTCACCACACCATGATAGTAGATGCAAGAAAACCTAATGATAGGCCGACCGCCCCTTTGGGATCCACATCCATGTATACCTTGGGCTAGACACCTCGCCTGCCTCTGAGCACATCAGAGTGTTAGACAATCCAAAAGTGGTAGCAAGTCCATCTTGAGATGCCCCGTAGACTGCAAGATATAGCAATGAAGCTAGCCACGTCATCCAACTGGACTGGCGCACCTAGATAGGCGCCCACTTCTCACTATGCCTACACCATTGGTGGAAAATCTATGGTTTATGCAATCTTTGTCGAGGAGCCACCGTCGCCACCAACAACCACCACCACCTTAAGACCATCTCCGACTGGTGTGGAAGAACCAAAGAAGGCCTCTCGAGCATCGCCACTAATGCATCTCGTTGGCTCTACCCTTTTGGGCATGTCGCTTTGCCGCACGAGGTTGTCCTAGATCCAAATAGCCATCTCGATAGTGGCGCCAATAACGACAGCATAGAAATGTTGGTGCTCGGAGCGAAGACTGAGCACCGTGTGAGCTTGAGGTTCTCTACAACTTCGCTGCTCATTGATGTAACAACTAGAGTCAACACCAACGGTCCCAAAACCGAGCTGAAAGGTTCTTGTGACGATGGGATGGAGCACGGCCGGTGAATTGCATAGAGGCTTCCCTAGTAGTTACATAGTTGTATGTACCAAAACCCAAGTAGATAGGCACAAACAAAACAAGATAAATAGGGCAAGATTGATGAGATACCAATGTGGTGCCAATTACTAATGATGTACACACAAGATGTCATCGGTTATCATGGTATGGTCGCTAGCTTCCATGTTGCTTGGTCGACCCTCTCATCCCCTTCATCGCATGTTCATCTCCTAGAGAGCATTCTTCATGATCGACTTATTTGACTTGAGGGCCCCGAACTTTTTTGTGGCATGATGACACTCCAACTGTACCACTTCGTACTCCTTGGACCTTCGACATGTTATTCGTCAATGATCCGGTAACTAGGAGGCCGTGAAGGTCGTCAATGTATTTGTGCAAGAAGTCGACGTCCATACTTAGTAGCTCAAAGTACTCTAGGGTCTTTTTCCATGCCATGAGATCCTCGTGGGAAGGCGAAGAGGCGGGCATGGCCCTAATGCCCTCGGCGATGTTGCTCGTCTTTGTGGTCACTCATGTAGTGGGCGTCAGGTTTATGTGCTTCGGCATACAGCTGTGGAGGAGCGACTTCAGGTCGTGACAGAGCCCATAGTATGCCTACACCATCGAACGAGAGTAGTTGGCGGTTGACGGGAGCGGCGTCGTTGACGATCTTGAACTATCGGAAAGCTTTTGCTAGTATAAAAATCGGTGTCTAGGTCTAGAGAGTTCTAATGGCATCTTCTTCACTGGCTATGTTATTGTTATAATCCTCAAATGCTTTGGGTACTGACTCGTGTGGTTACCTCTGGATTCTCCTTGGACTTGACATCATAATTCAAATTTTTTCTTCTACATTGTAGAATCAAGCACATGATTCAAAGATTCAAATTTCATAACAACTTTGATGCACAAATAAATTAGCAGGTACAAAAATGAACGACATAAAACTTTTAACTCACTGACGTGTCCAAACTCAGGAGAACAATACATGTCCAAGGAAAACAGTATATTGAATGAGTTGAAAGTTACGTCTTCTTCATTTTAGAACCTACTAGTTTATTTGTTTTCAAAATAAGTCTTTATGGAATTTGAATATTCCGAATCGTATGTTCTATTTTACAACGAGGAAGAAGAAAAGTTCTGATGATGTCAAGTCCAAGGAGGATCCAAAGATAACCTGAGTTAGTAGTGAAGGACAATAGCAATAACCAAGCTTGCGAAAAAATGGCAGAAGGTCTACATCCCTAGACATATATTTCGACGCCGTCCAAAGCTTCAAAACTTCAAGATCATCGTCAATGGTGCGGCTATCAATCGCGAACTACTCAATGTTTACCGTGTAGGGCATATTACAGGTCTTGCCAAGATCGGAAGTCGCTTCTCCATGGGCGTATGCCGAAGTACATGAACCCGATTGCTCACTGTAGGATTGATCACGGGGAGGGTCAACATTGCCGAGGGCATTAGGTCCTTCCTCACCTCTTCGTCTTCCCACGAGGACCTCATGGAGTGGAAGAATACCCTGGAGTTCTTTGAGCTGCTAAAGCATGGGCTTCAGCTTCATGCACAAGTGTGACGATGACCTCCTTGGCCTCATTGCCTGATTTTCATCGGATTGCTTGTCGACCTAGTCCAAGGGGTACAAGGAGGTGAAGTTGGAGTGTGCTCCCTCCGTGGAGAAGCTGAGGGCACTTGTGTCAAAGATGCCAAGCCAGAAGACTGCTCTCAAAGTGGTGGAAATGGAGATGTAGGGTCGAACACAAAGAAGAGGGTCGACCAAGCTATGCGGCAATTAGCGACTGATGACCCCTTGTGTACATTGTTAGTGATCGGAACCACAAAACTATCTCATCGTACTTGGTTTTTGGTACACATGTACCACTAGAAAGGATGTTGTGTTTTCGTGCACATCAACTTTACCTTAGTTTGTACAGCAATTATGTGTGATGAAATGGTTATATGTCGTGTGGTTTCATGGTTTGTTACGAGCATGTGCTATTTGTTTATTTTTGTAGATGCTGTTTTGGTGCCAAACTGGACATGCATGTTTTGATTGAGTTCACTGTTACGTTTCATGAGGGAGAGGAGATGAAGTATAGGTAAATAGCTTAAGAATCATTGATCTACTCAGACTCAAGGAGGAAAAACAACATCTGAACTTAACTTGAGACTATGTTAAGAAACAACTCATGGGACACGTGATGACCAATTTATGGAGTCTTTTCTTGGAAGATAAATTTATGGAGTCTTAAGCTGTTATCCAATAAATCCAGGCAGGCAATGTGTCTTATTGAGATTATACAATACGAGTAGAAAATAAAGAAGGATTGCCTATCTACAATATAATCCACCTACTGATTCTTGCACGTAGACGACGAAAACGATCACCATTCTTTTGATCATTTATCTGACCGTTTCTTGAACCTTTGTATTCTTGAATTCCATTTTGTGTGGAAATTTTGTTGTATTTTTTTTCTCACGTTGGTACAATGTCTGAGGATTTTGTTGAAACTCCCTGGTATGTTTAAGTTTTTTAAAAGTGAGTACAATGTAGACAGTGTGTACCAATTTATTTTGAGGAAAAGGATATGTTCAATGCTGCAACAAAGGTTGTGGTGGGAAATGGCGAACACTCCTACCTTTGGTGCGATAAGTGGCTCGATGGAGTTTCTCTGGACATCGCACTGGATATCGTCGGCTGAACACCCCCTCTACTAGCGCGCAGAAAGATGGCTGAGGCGTTGCTTGATTCTGCTTGGTTAAAAGACATATGGGCCCCCCTTAACATTGGCGTTTATCTTCAATTACTCGAGCTTTGGGAAAGACTTTGCTCTTCACCCAGAGCATGATGATAGCTGGTCATGGTTGTGGGAGGCTAGCAGTAGTTTCTAGGTCAAGTCCTTCTACGTGGCCCACTTTGTCACTTCTTTAGGAGCAGCTTCGATGAGGCCATACGGAAGGCTCCTGAGAATCTGGACAACCGATCAAGGTCTCCCACATAACGAACTATGTGCCATGTGCAGTCTTGTGCCTGAGGACTGTAGTCTTCTCTTTCCCGATTGTGCCGTTCAGACTGCCAGTATAACTTTGAAACACCATCCTCCAATAGTCTAACTTGCAGATAGTCGTCCCGATCATGGATCAGGACCTCATGTTCTGGGGGATCACTGCTAGGGAAGCTTACCACGGTAAGGACCGGAAGAGGCTCGTTTGTCTCTGTGTGTTGTGGTCTGGACCATATGGAGAGAAAGGAATGCTCTTGTTTTTGACATCAAGGTTAGTCCCATCGTTCAGGTCGTGAATCAGCTTACCACAGATGCAGAGTTGTGGCTAGGAAAGATTTAGATTCTTTTCTTTATTTCCCTTCATCTGGCCTTTATCTGTTCTATGTCTTTATGGTGTGGTCATTGGCCGTGTTCTTGTTGTTCTTTATTTGACTTTGATCCGTTTTATTCTGCTACAAATTTAACATATAGTTCTCTTGCATGGTTGAAAAAAATTAAAGCCTGTGCCAGGCTCGTGTAATCTTGTTTCCTTGCCTTTTCATTGCGGGATATTTTTGTAATCTAGATACTACTGTTGCTGCTACTTTATTGCTAGATCACTAGTTGAGATTTAGTAGAGTAACAAAATTATTGATCTACTAGTTCATGTTTAGGCGCATAACAATGAGTAATCTGCCATGGTTGCTTAACTAATTTCCAGAGGAAGGGAGAGACGGCAGCAGGTGATCCCTAGTCTGTCAGCCTTTTTTTCTTGTGTTTCCATATCTTCAGTCTTACTACCTAGCGGAACAGCCCGACAAACCAAAAAATTATTTGCGTATGTTTTCTCTTCCTGTGCAAAATATTACTGCAGTGACTAGTATAAGTACACAATGATGTTCCTTTTTGGTCTTTTACTAAACTACAACTTCTCTGGCACAAAAAAGATTTTTTTTCAAAGCTATGACGTATTTTATAGCAAATTCAAAAACTATAGTAAAGAGTGAAGAAAAATCAAAACTAGCACCCCGTCAGCCATGCGTGGACCGAAAAGGGTGTTTTCGGCCTCTCTTTGGCCGAAATGGACTTTTCGGCCTTGCCTTTGCCGAAAAGGTGCGTACCTGGGCCGAAAAGTCCTTTTTGGTCAGGAGTAGGCCGAAGAGTCCTTTTTGGCCAGGAGTAGGCCAAAAAGTCCCTTGGGCCCACCTTTTCACGTTAATGGTTGACCGAAGTTGCATGGCTTCACTCTTCGGCTTACGTTAGGCTGAAGCAATTTTTTTTTAATTTTGGTATATAAATACTGTATAACCATTGTCCATCTTAGACACTGAAAATATATATTTTTGCACAACCCTTTACCCTCAATATTTTTCCGTCAACTCTTTTCCGCCATCCGTTTCCCGCCAACCCCTTCCTGTCATATGTTCCTGCCACCCGTTTCCCGCCAACCCTTTCCCGCCATACCACAATATACCATTAAATAAATTCTTCATATTAAAAAAAATAGGATAAAAGCGCAAGCGATGGAGTCAAAAACCTGACCTCACGCTGGATATATGTGTTACCAACCAAATAGGATAGCATCTGGCTAATGTACAACAACTGATCCCTTTCTTTATAAAAAGTCAACATTTTCTAAAAAAGTGAACAATTTTACTTTAGCAATTTAAAAAATTATTTAAAATAAAAATTTTCGAAATACAAACAAACTTTTAAAACGTGAAAATGTATTGAACACATGAACAAAATTTTATAATTCCAAACATTTATTGATTTTTTAAGTGATGAACAATTTATAAATATACACTCAGCATTTTTGTAGTATAAGCTGAAAATTTTCTGAAGACACATTGAATATTTTTGTGATATACGGTTAATGTTTTTCTAAATTGTGAAGACATTTAAAAAAAGTGAAAAGATTTTGAGAAACATGATTTTTTTTTAAATATGAAGAATTTATTTAATGGTATAATGTGGTATGGCGGGAAAGGGTTGACGGGAGCATATGGCGAGAAAGGGTTGAAACAGGTGGCAGGTACATATGACGGGAAGGGGTTGGCGGGAAACGGGTGGCGGGAAAGAGTTGGCAGGAAAATATTAAGAGGAAAGGGTTGCGCGAAAATATATTTTTTCAATGTCTAAGATGGGCAATGGTTGCATAGTATTTATATACCAAAATTTAAAAAAAAATCGCCTCGGCCTAACGTGGAGCCCAAGGGACTTTTCGACCTACTCCTAACCAAAAAGGACTTTTTGGCCTACTCCTGACCAAAAAGGTCTTTTCGGCCCCTTTTCGGCCAAGGCAAGGCCGAAAAGTCCATTTCGGCCAAAGGGAGGCCGAAAACACCCTTTTCGGCCCACGCGTGGCTGACGGGGTGCTAGTTTTGATTTTTCTCCACTCTTTGCTATAGTTTTCAAATTTGCTATAAAATGCGTCATAATTTAGAAAAAAAATCCACAAAAAATTGGTGATTGTAGGACTAGGAACTTGCTACTGGTGTTGCTCAGCATTCTATGGCAACGAGTTTGTTCCAGATGGCGGCAAGGTTGCCTTTGTTCCTTTTTTGAAAGTAAGGGTTTTGTTGCTTTAGTTCTCTTGTATATGTGCATTAATTGGACCGTAAATAGCTCCATGGAGATAATTACCTTTTAATGATAGAAATGATGTCTTTACATCGCAGTAGTTACTTCTTTTTTTCTTTTCCATCTCGACCATAATTTTTCATAAAGTATAAACATACAACTGATGAAACAAGACCTACCACTAAAACTTATAAAGTACAATACACTCTTATGCCATCACTTTATTTGTATATTAATAAGTGTATCTTAATTTACAAATAAAATGATAAAATTAGGGAGTGTATCTTACTTTATAGGTTTTAATCATAGTTCTCTTTTTACAATGAAAGTTGTACGCTTGTACTTACAGAAGTTATGAATTTAGTATCAAATGGAAAAAAAATAGGAACATTTTTTCATGAAAAATTATGCTCTTACTTGTGCCAAATTTTGCTCTAATTAATGTGTACACAAGAGAACAAAAAAACACACACTTACTCTCGACAGGTGAGCAACACCTCCTAGGTTGGAAAAAACGGTAGGCGTAAGCGAGGCTGTTGGCCTTCGCCTAGTGCCTAGGCAGTGCTTAAGCGCCCTAGGCGGTAATGTAGTTTTCACTATCAGGGTGTATTTGGAATTATTAAATGTGTGTTCATATTAATTTAGGGCATATAAATAAGTTAATTACTAGCTAGTGCCATTTGAATATAATCCGTGTGGCATATTAGTGCAGTATGGCATGATTTCTCACTTGGATAGACAAATCTTTGCTTGCCCTGCCTAGACTTCCATTTATGCCCTAGACAAGGCATGCCTAAGTGCCTCCTAGGCACTGCCTTTTCCAACAGAGCCTCCTACCCTACCCACATGTTTAAAGAACCAGTAAAAAATCATCGTAAAAATTTCATGAGAAAACCGGCAAGATAAACCATCCACTTATTGATCTTGCCTTGTTGTGGCGGATCATGAGACCAGAGAGCGTATAGAGTATGCAAAAAGGCGTCTAGTCTTTCATTATGAAACGAGAACTATCACTAAAACTTATATGAAGTAAAATACACTAGCGCATAGAGTGTGCAAAAAGGCGTCTAGTCTTTCATTATGAAACGAGAACTATCAAAATGTGTTTCCATACAACTATTTTCTAAGCTAAAATAGCTACCGCGAAGATAGATTGGTTTTGCTTCTGAATCAATGTGTCGTGTAATTATGAATGCCTCTTTTATTTGCCAGGTTCTTGAGATCCTATATAGGTTTCTTGATGTGAACCTTGTTATTGGCATGTCTTTCAAGGTCTGACCTTAGCATCTTCAGCCGCGCTCTAACAAGGCCCCCCAGGCGATTTTTCAGTCGTTGGCGTCGAAAAATCGGCCCAGTCGCGCTCTCAAAGACCCATTTTTCGCCGGCTCGAGCCGAAATTGACGTCGGCGGACCCAACCCGAACCCGGCGCGCTGGGGGGCGCTCGGAGGCGCCCGACGAATCGTTTTTGGCGCGAAACAGCCGCAGGCCCTCCTTGCCAGCGACTCGTCTCTCTTCTCGCCGCTTCGTCGTCCTCATCGCCTCGTTTCACGCGGCGAATCAATGCCAAAACTGCCGCGCGCTGCCGCGCCGGTCAGCCTCCTCCATTGATGCCTCACGGGCGGCGCAGTGACCGGACGACGCGCGTCCCCTCGCCCGCCACGCGTACGCGCGGCGGCCACGCGTGCGAGCGGTGCCTCCGCCTATATAAGCTGAACCCCAGCGCGCCGGTGACACACACAGAATCTCCACCGCAGCAGCGCCATTTCTCCCCCTTTCCTCCCTCTCCTCTCGCCGTCTCCAGTTCAAAGCATGGCCGAGCGCTTCCCAGGCGACGGTGTGGCGGCGAACGGCTTCGTCCGCCGCCACCTTCACGAGGACGAAGCTCGGCTCCTCTTCGAGGCTGAGTACCCGGTCCCGCCGGACATGCGGGTGCCGGGGGCGTGGAGGATCAGCGCCGGCAGGGTCCCAGTGTCGCCACCGCCTACCGGGGCGGCGCTGCGTGTGGAGATCGCGCGTATCCGCGCCTCTCTACCGCGGGCGGCGAGGGTAGGTCCGCGGTATCTCCCCGACAGCTCGCTCTGGGAGCCCTACTTCCGCCGCCGCCACGCCGAGCAACTAGAGGCCACCAACGGCGTCGTGCCCTCCGGAAGGCTTAACTTCGAAGGTCGGCGCCGATGGTGGGGCGTGCCCGGCCGCACGCTGGAGGCCATCCTCGAGTATATCGAGGGCGGCAACACGCCGAGGCTGGAGTGCCACGCTCCCCCGTCCATCTCTCGCCGCCATGGGAGCTCGTGGACGCCGAGGCGCATGGACCTGGGGGCGTCCTCCTCCTCGTCCGGCCGCTCGTCCGACTCTCCCTGCCTCCGCCCCGTCAAGCAGGAGCCCCAGGACACGCCTGTCAGCGCGCGCACCCGCAGCTCCGGCGTCCGCATCGACGACTCCGCCCCCGCCTCTGGCCGCCTCGTCCTTGTCAGGCCGAAGCCCGAGCCCGGCCTCGCCGCGGAGTACAAGGAGATAGCCCGGCGCGGCTTCTCCGACGAGGACGCCCTACGGTGGGCGCGGGACGACTACCTCCGCGACGAGATGGTCCGGCAGCGCCGGGCCCTGGAGGAGATAGCCGCCCGCAAACGTGGACGCGAGGAAGAGCGCGGCGTCATGATCCTTGACAGCGACGACGACGAGAACGTCCCCGGACCGTCCAACCCCCGCGCCAACCGGGGGAGGGTTGCAGCAGGGACGGCGGCCGCGGAGGAGGCGGCGGCGACGACGACGACGACAGCGACTACACGCGGTTCTACCGCCTCCTCGGCATGTAGAACTGCAAGGGCGGCGGACGGCGAGGAGACGGCGAGGAGCAGCCTAGTAGCGTTTTTTTTCTTTTTTATAAAATATTTTAAATATGTATGAACTCGTCGAAGTTTGGTTGAATTTGCGTCGTGTTTGTGCCGAAATTAAAATTTTCAAAAAAAGTGGGCGCAGCACGTGGTTTGCGCCGATAGACCCTTAGAAGGTGATTTTTAGCGCCTTCTGGACGGCCAACAACTGGAGATGCTCTTACACTTTGGCAACCATTTACCCGTTTTTTTTTTCTTAAGGCGCTAGATTTGATCGTCGCTCTTTGTGGAGATGAATCATATGAGCAGCTAGATGTTGTCACGTAATGTTCCATATGGTGAAGAGGAGACTGGTAGAGTGCGCGCTAGGAGGTACTCCCTCCGTTCAGAAATACTTATCCTAAAAATGATTGTATCTAGATTTGTTTTAGTTCTAGATACAACCATTTCTAAGATAAGTATTTCTGAACGGAGAGAGTTACATAGTGAGTCAATTGAAAATCAGTGACAGATCTATGATCTCAACACTTTGGGGGTGCCACGGTTAATTTTTTTAATGTAATTTGGTCGAAATACATCATAGCTCCAAATTAGCATTAAGATGTTTTATTGATGAGAGAAGGTTTCTTTTTGCGATCCTTACATTTCCATGTCATGTTTGTGTTGTTTCCTTCAATTTCTCTTTATATAGTTATATCTATGTTTTGCCATATTCTTGTTTGGGATTAGGTGGTAATACATTTATGTTGTGAGATAAAACACAGTAGACAGTGCAGGCACACGGTGCGTCCTCATACCGAAAGTATAATGGAAGATGAGAAATCCTATAACACCCGGGTTGTACACAGCGATGGTAAGACCCACTTCGGCTGAGGACACCTGGCAGGCAAGACCGAATCTTAACGCACGCAGGCAAGTTTCTCTATTTCCAGTATCAAATCCCGATTCCTGTCAGCCTCGCCGAATCCTCTTTCCTTCTCCCGTTCCCTCGCCGCCGCCCACGACCACGACCGAGTTCCTCGGCGCTCCGGCAGCTCGCCCTTAGCGCAACTCCTCTGCTTGCTTCTCCGGCAAGCTCGCCGTGGCCGCGGCCACCGCCCCCGCCGCTCTACCCTGCCGTTCACGGCCACGTTCCACGGCGCCCTGGCAGCTCGCCGACTACTCTGCTCGTCCATCGCTACCCACCAGACTCGCTCTCCGCGCTAACAAACTCTAGCTAATCTCGCTTGACTGAAGAACAGAAAACTACTGACGAAACTGAAGAAAACCACACGAACTGAAGCTGCAGACTTGGTTTATTCAGCAGATGCTTTGTACATTTTCCTTCAGAAATTTCTCAAGTTAAGATAGGATAGTTGATGCAGATTGTGGAGCAAATGTATTGTATAAATGAATTTGATGTACACTGTGACTAAAAGCTCCTGGTATTTGAAGTTCCTTGTGAATAAAAGCTCTTGGTATTTGAAGCTCTTGTGCTAAAGGTTTTTTTTAATATCCAATAATACTGAAATGGGTATTGCTGCCTACTTGTTTGTTGAATAAAGAGATAAACAGAGTCACGACAAATGCCAGGAGCCTTTTGAAGCTCCTGTAAAATCTGCAATGTGTATTGTTGCAGTTGCCTTCTCCTGATACCTGAAGCCCCTGGCATCAGCAGTTCATATTACTTACAGTGATGGTAGGAAGTTGTAGAGAAAGATACAACAAAATAAAGAGAACCAAACAGATACAACTGACCATCATATCATTTTTCCTAGGGGATCATCAGATCAATTTCAGTTGAAACTTGCAACTTCCAAAAAGCTTCGAACATTACAATAGGGTAAAAATTAAAATTGACTGATTACATGGTGAAAAAATACATTTTTTTACATCAATCAATTGAATTTACAGTGACAAGCACTGCCATTACACACATCCATCTTCAGATCCATGTTTTTGATACTAAAGAGGATCAATCCCCACACGGTATGATGGGCGGCCTATAGTTCGTTGCCATAAACGACTCTGCAGCATCATGGAGAGGCTGGACGAGTAGCCGGTGTGCCTGCTGTGAGGATGAGCATCATCGTGTCACGCCGCCGCCGTCGACAAGAGATCGTCCTTTTTCCTTACCATGACTAACTGCGCGACGTGACAGAGCATCTGGACGAGCAGCCTGTGCGGATGGGGTGAGGAGGACGCGCCGTATGCCGCATGGCTGCTGCTGCTGGTGGTCGTGGGCGGCGACGAGCGAACGGGAGAAGGAAAGAGGATTCGGCGAGGCTGACGGAAATCAGGATTTGATACTGAAAATAGAGAAACTTGCCTGCGTGCGTTGAGATTCGGTTTTGCCAGGTGTCCTCAGCCGAAGTGGGTCTTACCATCGCTGTGTACGACTTGGGTCTTATAGGATTTTTTTCCAGGAAAGAACGTGATGGACAGCGAAGGATGGTATAACAGCGACCGGTCCAGGGGCTACCGGCAACTGTCAGGCCTTGATGAGAGCGACAGGCAGGGGCCATGATCATACTCGCTTGGAACTCTCTTGTTGCAAGCAAATACAAGTTGCATCTCCACTTTTAATGGAGCAGTTAATAGTCTCCGCCGGTCAATTTTCATCCCATCAGAGACGATTAATTTTCGTCCTGAATTCCACCTCCCGCAACCCAGCGATTCCCCCTTTCCGCCCTCAAAACCGACAAAAAAACGATATGCTACCACGAGGCCCGTTGTGAAACACTATGATTCATGGACAGAAAATCCTCCTACAAAAATTTACAACGGTTAACCTACGAAGAAAGACCTACGCCCCGACCGCTGCCCGCGGGTCGCCCGCTCCCTCGCGCCCCTGTTGCTCCCTCCTCGATCCCGATCTGGATCGAGGGGACGAGGAGCTCCTGCCTCCCCGACGGCCGGCCTCCTCCTCGCCCCGCTGCTGCGTCCGGCGCCGCCACGGCCTCTGGAGCCAGGGAAGCCATGGCCTGAGCTCGGCCTCGAGGTCCCCGCCGCCGTCTCCTGCAGCTTCTGCCCCGCCGCCTCACCGCCCGAGCTCGCCGTCGCACCAACCTCGGCGCCGCGCCGCCGCCGGCTCTGGTCGCCTCCACCTCCGCTCCAGTGCTTAAGGATGGAGGAGAACGGCCTGAAGTTCGTGCTCGATCTGGTGGTCAGGTAAGCTCTTTTTGTCCGCCACCCCTCTATTGATTTTTACAAACCTTTCCTTGAAATCCGGCGCCCGCAGGTTCCCACTTCGGCAAGAGTTTGCCGATGACCTTAAGCACTCCGATCCAGTGCCGCTAAGGCTGCCACCCAGGGGGAGGCTGGCGCTCTTGGCACGGAGGATTCAATTGGTGAATTTGGCTGCGCCCTGAGGTTAATCGGGAGGCACCTGGATGGACGAAAAGGTGAGCCGTCTCGTCCCCGTGGTCTGATTGTATATTTAATTTGAGCGCATTTATAGACAGCTATTTAAGTTCAAGGACTCTTGATGGTGATTCGCCAAACAATATATTTAGTTAATTTGAAATCATGGGAGCAGGAATTTGGTTTCGGCGTGTTTCAGGTAGTTAGATGTCGTAAGGTGTTTAGAATTTCAGATAAGAGAAACGTTGCGAACCAGGCTGCATATCAGGAGTCCGTGGATTAAATGTTTTGACAAACCAGTTCATAATTTCCTGAGAAAACACTACTATCTGCAACACACCACCGGACAGAACTCTGTGCGCTTCACGGATGAGCACACTGGAGCAATCGATAAGGAAGTTTGCCGAGGAACTGACGAATAGTATGATTAAACCAGAAATAGGAACAAGTTTCGATTCGTTGGGCGAGGCATACGACTTCTACAACCTGTATTCATGGGAAGTTGGATTCGGTATTAGATATGGGGAAAGCCGACTAAATGCAGAAGATAGAGTGCAGTTGTTCACTAAGTTCTGTGGTACGAGATACTATATGTGGGTTTTTTTTTGCAGTTTTGGTTTGAAAAAAGGCATCATGGAGTGAGCTGATGTGCCATCACTTTTTTTTTGAATTTTTTCAGGCAAAGCCTAAGGCCGAGAATAGCCGATCATGCATGTACGAGTGTCCCGCGCTGATCAGGTTGCTACATGCAGCTAATAAATAGTTGGTTCATAACTGAGCACATAAAGAATCACAACCATTTGATGTTCGTTACACTCAGGGAGAAGGTTCATTGGCACATAGACTTCTGTGTTAACAGGGCGACAACGTCAAGGATGGCATCTGCGAGAACTCTTTTGTGTTAGATAAATTGATGATTATGTCTGGATCTCCGGGGGCAGACACTATCATACTGAAGCTCTGCCAGACCACGACTGTCAACAGGGTCACCGTATTCTTTGAGGAACACAAACAATCCAGGTATGCATTGCTAACTTTTTTGAACTTTTACATGCTTCAGGCTCACTCCTTGACAACACTTAGCTATCATAAGGATGAGGACGGAGCACAACTCTCTCAATTCCCAAAATGAGGTGGACAACACTTAGCTTACATGTTCTTTGAGGACGGAGGAAGTTTCGCCTTAAACACAACTTTTATCTGCTCTGAAAGAGTTACATATTTTGAAGTTTTTGCAACTCAGCCTAAAAGAGTTGGGTAACCAAACTCAAAATGAGGTGGACAGTGCTCAGCGTGCAGTCACATGGAGTATTAGTTTCATGGGTTAATTTAGCACTGCATATTATTAATTGTGTTTCTATTTTTGTTTCTCTCCAGCAAGCATGACAATAACAAGTTTATATCCATCAGTTTCTTAGTACCCTGTTGGTTTCAGTATTAAATGGCCACAACACTTTCCTATTTTGTTTGAGTTTTCATGTGCTACTCTATTAGGAATAACAACTAAAAACAATGAACGTTTGATTTGATTTCCTTCCCAACACAAGCAACAAATATAATAAATGTCTCGCATCCTTGACTCCAGCAAAAAATTCATTGACTGACATAATTGATCTGTCTATTAATCAAGATTGTATTACTAAACCTACAGATTGATTATTTTTAGTTATGCAGCACACAGTATTCTCCCCAGTTCTGCTCGATTGGATTGTCAGTTCATGTACTCTGGTAAATCATTATGGAAACTTTGATTATAAGAAACTAATTTGTGTTCCTGTGGGTTTATCTATGCTCCTTTGTCGTTGATGCGCCTATGTTACTGTAATTATTTAGTTCCTCCGCTTCTAGGATGATCTCGGGTTTAGTAGTGATATAAAAAAGCTGTACATTTCTGCGTTAACTCTGCTATTGTGTTGTTTCATCACTTTCTGCTCCTTATGGGCTGCCACTCTTTGACACCCTTTTTGTGCTCAAACATTTTTCGATGTCCCTTGCAGGATCCAAATGAACTTGGTTACGTACTAAATTATTGTTGAGGATCTCAGGTAATCGTTGCAGTTGAAGATTACGCCCCTGATCATCATTCTCATTTTCAAACTTGCCATTTATCAGAGGTGATTTCTCTTGCCCCTTTCATCGGTTAATTCCGTTTGTTTGGTGGACTGATTCACCACTTGAGTGGATCACCGAGGACTTCTACAATGGGCTGTGTTCTTCTTACATATGTAGGATTTGGATGGGGTGCATTCATGCATTATATTGGAGCAAGGACCTGCCGAGGAGGGGGATTTCATGGGGAGGCGAACCTGGTAAAATAGGGGTGGAAAGTATACTATAGGTATGTTAGCCGTGGCAAGGAATTGGTGGATTGTTTTCCATTCAGTTGTGTTCAACACTGAAAAATGGTATATCATTATTTGTCCTTTCCAAATTAAAATATCAATCCATAATTTTTTTGTCATTCACAAATTAAATTATCAGTGTAGAAGTCTATTTGAGCATTCATTTCCTATCCTTTTATAAACTAGAAGGCCACACTAGGTTTCTTAGTGTAGTATTTGGAATGTTTGACCCTGAACTGGCCCTCTGTTCCAACTAACGAAAAAATGACCCTTTGTTGTGATTTTATTTTTTGTATGTAAAATGAAATTTGTAAAATTTTGTATTCGGTCTGCCATTTGCCAGTGAATTAGGGCTGCATTTTAGATTAGAACCATGAAGTAACTATGATGTGCACCGCTTGAAACCAGAGTGAGTCTAATGAAAGACGGGCATTTGATCATGTTCTATTTAATTATCATTTCGTTCGTTTCGTCGTTCCATCCCTCCCTGAACTGACCTTACCCACAACTCTTACCTTTTCATTTCATTTTATCAAGGAAAGACTGTGGGGTTTGTGTATCCTTATCCAGGACATTGTGAAGGCTTCTGATGCAGTTTACAAGAAGCAATTGGTGAGCTAATTCAGAGGTTAGGCAACGCTTGTCATGATTTTTTATTTCTGAAGCCACATTAGCAAGCATCATAAATATAACTAAATGTTTGCTGGCTTCCGTAATTGCCTACATCAATGTAATCTTCCACACTGAAAACACTCATTTGAGATTTGCAAGAAGCCTGCATACTACTTACTGTTGATGCATTAACATTGCATCCTTCAGAATTAGCAAGCAGGGCACAATGTTAGGTGTCTGTTTTCGGAATTGCTGAAAATAATTGGTCTATTTAATCAATGAGAAATAGGAAGATTCTTGTAAACTGCAGTGTGCTACTTGCTATACTGGCTAAGCTACATGACTTACTCTTTAGTGACATTTCATATCGGCAGTGTGCTACTTGCTATACTGGCTAAGCTTAATTTTCTTCTTCCTGTGAACATGTAGATAAGTGAAATGATAATAAGAAGGTTAAATAATGTTGTTCAATCTTTCCGTCAAGCAACCTGTTTGGCCCCAAATGTCCGCACCGACGCGGTGACGCCCGTGGGCGCCACCGTTCCTTCCTGAAGGGCATCGGGTATTCCCCTTCCCCATGCCCGTCCGCGTACCGGGGGAAACCCTAGGACTTGTCCGGGCAGTAGCGTCATTGTTGTCGTGTTCTTTCTTGAAGGTGTTGCTTGGCATGCGGAGGTTCAAGGTGCTAGGAGCGAGGTGGTAAATCTCCGGTGGGCGCAGCGGTTGCGGGTCATCATCATTTTCGTCGATCCGACGCTGTCGACATTATTTTCTCTCTTCTTTCTCTTTTTTTTTTCGTTTGGGCGTGCTTGTGCTGTTTGCCCCAGCATTGGACTCTTGGTTGTATTGGGTTGTTGCTATATCTATATGGCGGGGCGAAAGCCTATTTGGTAAGATTCTTCCATGAATTCAAGACTTGGCAAACCACTCCCATTACAAGGTTCCATAACACATGCTGGATTTGTATGTCAAGATATCTGAAGGGCAAAAACTTAGTACATTTATTCTGTTTTTTAATAAATCTCCCTCTTGAAATGAGCTACAACTACTAACGAGTTATTCTTCTCATATCTGTAAGAACACATTTCTATATATGGCTTCTATTAGGGCGACTTGATTGAGTACTGGCGAATTACCTTCAAAATGATTAAAGGAATGCGAAGATGGGCCTTCTTGAGTTTTGACCACGCCTAATAATACTTATGAATTATGGCTACTCTCCATGCAGTTTGGTACGGTTATTTCACCAACTAGCCCACTACTATGTGCTGGAAGTTATATTGTTACTTAATAGAGGCTACACATTCTAAACTTCTTCTCTTTGACTGTGTTGTCAGATTAGTACATCAAATGGAACCTGACATTAATAATAAATTCCCTACAATGACAGTGTGCTTTATATGAAAAGGGTTGAATATAATTACCAAAGTTTGATGGACGTTACGTGGCATGCCAGTCATGCATATGGAGCACAAATGCAAATGTTCGTATTGTATTGACGATGCTCCCTTTTGAAATTAACATGCTTTGCCAATTATTTTGGACATGATGTATTAGCTTATTATTTGTCAGCCTATAGGTTTTATGTGAGTGAAAACTAAATATCACAATTCTCAGACTGTTCTTGCCAACCCCTCCATATCAACTAGGTATGCAATGCATTATACTCCCTCCGTTCCTAAATATTTGTCTTTTTAGAGATTTCAACAAGTGACTACATACGGAGCAAAATAAGTGAATCTACACTCGGTATGATATTCTTCTTCCCTTCGTATGTGTCCTCTTGCAAACATGCAGTTCTTGATTTGGTTGACGAAAGTAGTCTAGGATTTGACTAATTCTCTTCGAAAATGGATTATATTAGTTTGATTAGGTAAATATCTTCCCTGACAAGATCAGATCAATTTCCCCACCCTGTGATATTTGTTTGATTTCTTGAATTTAGCCAAGCGCCTTTGCCATGTGCCCCTAATTCCCCATCATTCTTTTTGTCACAGCTTGTCAGAAGTTGAAATTCCTTTCGGCATAGATCCCATCACCTTGGTAATACTTGAATTTGTCCTTACATCTTCAATAAATCAAGCACTGGATTCACTAAATCTATTCAAGAGTTAAAATACTTTGTTTTTATATTTTTCAGTGAGATTTCTTAGCTGCTCGATCGCCTGATTTTATGTACTTTTTTTCAATAATATGAAACAATCTTTTTTATAACTTATTATAACCATGATTGGGAGTATCTGCCCCTGCGTATGTACTCTTAGTGATCCTGTAGGGTTGGGATGTTACGTTGCGTATGTCTTTTGCTGCAGTATTTCCTAATGGTAACATGTATGGTTCCAAATGCCTAATTTCATATGTAATAGTTTTCCACACAATTGTGTAACACAATCAAGTTTCTGGTTGCAGCATCTTGGAACATTAATTTTAAGGAACAAAATCCTCCATGTTTTGTCTTTAACTAATGGATAATAACAATGAAAATGCTCCGTTAGACGACCCATCATTTGATAGATAGCACCTGCATAAAAAGGCGTCCAGGTGTTATCTAGAATTCTAGATAGAAACTGCATAAAAAGGCGTTCAGGTGTTATCTATCGTTTGTAATGGAGTGCATGATAAAGTTGTTCTATATTTTTAAACAACTTTCTTTTATTTTGTGTATCAGCTGAGTTAGTCTACGTCATTGAATTGCATTTTTTATCTAAATATACATTGCAAGTAAAGTAAAGTTCAATTTTCTATACATGAAATCTGACATGTATTATGTTATATATGTACCAAGTAAATTTTTTAAAGCCCGTGGCAACGCACGGGCGCTATACTAGTATTTCCTAACAGTTGTGATGCCACTAAAGTATTCTTTTTTCCCCAAACGATTTCATTAACTTTTGTCACTTCTTTTTCTGAATCTTCAATCACACTACCTTGTGGAACCACCCACAAACCAAAAATCATCTGCCTATAACTTGAGAGCATGCCAGGATTCAGTCTACTGCATTTCGTAGGAGAAATATCCCAACAAACATGCCAGAAACACAAATGTTCCACTATCCCTAGATTATAAAAAAGTTTCAGTCAGTTGAGCAAAGTGGCGTCACACTTTCAAAATGCAAACATAAGTAATACTGATCATAATAATTGCACATCATATATTTCCTCTTATACTAGAACCAATGGATTTTTTCATGAAAGTTCATAGAACACAAACTCCGAAATTAGAACAATCACAGATAAGTAGCTGTTAATTAATGATAGAAAACATAACTAGCATAGACTATTGGCATGTCAGGCTAAGGAAAATGGCGGTCAGTTTTGTTAAAATCAAAATTCAAACTGCATTTAATAATAAACCAGGCTTGAGCCACATAAATAATACTATGAACACAACAGAAAAAAAGGGTAAGATAATCAAGGAAATTAACATGATTATTCAAAAAAAAAACTCACAATACAAAGCTCTGTTCGATTTTACCAAGAGAGATTGAGGACGAGCTGAGTGCCGGGATACCAGCATAATCCTCTTCCAGTGCAGAGGAGATGTTGTCACTGTGCTCAGAGCCATCTCTTTGTCACAACAGCTAAGCTATCAACAACATATTTAGAACTTCTGCTTCCTTCACTACTATTTCATGCTTTCGTGGGGAGAAAAACATAATGTGAAAATGCCAGGTCAAATGTAAACCCCAAGGCCAAATTGGCAAAGGCATCATATTCTGCAAGACTGGACTCACTACAGTAATACTAACACATAAGAATGGAAACTCAGCTAGATATAAGGTGCATTGTTTCGCTACCTAAACTGAATCTTCATTTAAGATTTGCTTGCTGAACTTCAGACACAATTGCACCTCTAAGTACTACGGAACGCATGCATATATTTGGAAGAGATGTACAGTATATATCATACAATTCGGATTTGTATCGTTGAAAGCAGAGTTTTATTTTTTATATGCATATATACAGCAACTCTAGTATGCATCAGTTTGGTCCTCCCGGACATTCATCTTCTGAACCTACAAAGCAGTGTGGATCTTTCATTTTTGCCCTATTATTGTGGGAACTTCTATCCTGTAAGCAAACCCGAATGCTTCTGTCAACATTGTTTTAAGGATACAGTATGTTAAGTTTCTCAAAAACAAAGCGATGTGTACATCATTTTCATACAAAAAATCAATCAACTCGAACAAGAACATAGTATCTTATTGTCTCTATACCTGTAAGGCTGGTAAAAGATACATAGCACGTTTACATCATACATTTCATATTAAGGCACGGTACATCACTAAATCACAAGGCGCTAAAAATTATGTCGCTGGCAATTAATGCTTGGTCCACTGATCAGTGTCTGTTCTCGAGCAATTTAGTACTCCCTCCGTTCCGAATTACTTGTCGCAGGTATGGATGTATCTAGATGCATTTTAGTTTTAGATACATCCATTTCTGTGACAAGTAATTTGAAACGGAGGGAGTACTTCCAAATATCAAGAGTAACAGATGAACACGTCCAATCAAACTGACAGAACGACACGAGCTCAAATCTTGAAAAGTAGGAAAGATATTTGAGACATGCCATTATCTCCACGGGGCATGGACTAGTTTGTCATTCGTGAGAAATTTAAACTTGGCATGCATTTGCACCTGAATCAGTTACACCTACAAGTAGAACCACAATACTACAAGGACACTTTATTCAGGGAGGGTGATTCACCTTTCTCCACTGGAGACTTGACCCATGCTGCATGCACTTGCAGAATAACATTTCGATCATGCTTCTAGTTCTAGACCTGGAAATTTCCCCTTGGGAGTGATCGCAGGCAGGTACATGGCCATATCGCGGCGACACATAGGGCATGTGGACACCCTATGGAACCACGGCGCAAGGCACCTGCCGTGGAAGGCGTGAGAGCACGGCAGCAACACGGCGTCAGCATTGTCTTCAACTGCCAAATCTTCCATACACACAGAGCACTCTGCAGTAGTGACCACGCGCCGACATTGTTGAGCTGCTGTGGCCTCCTTGCACGCGAGGAGCAGCGCCTTGGGCTCACTGTAGACAGCCCTTGCCCAGATGGTGAGAGCTAAATCGACGTTGTAGCGCAGGCCGACACCCATATGCTCGTCGGTACCCTGCCTACACTTGTTTTCCACGATCTCTCTAGCTAGATTTTGGGGCATGAAATCGTCCCAGTTGTCCACGGCGAGGTCGAACTCGCGGAGCTGTGGCGTCTGCGTGAGCATCTGGTGGATGGCCTCGCGGCAGGCCAGATAGGAACGGAAGAAGGTCTCCGGGTCGTGGAGCAGGAACACCTGGTCGAATGCCTTGGGTGCCGCTTCGTGAACAAGCCGTGGCATCTTCGGACCCCCGACCTCGCAGAGCTTGTAGATGACGACCAGGTCGCCATGGAGGCGCACGGACCAGCGCTTGTCTTTGGCCGGGTTGATTTCTCGACGTGCGGTGTATTTTCCGCTGAATCTGCACTCTGTCGCCGCCGCGGCCAACGGCGGCATGTTCCTCAACGGAGAAGGCATCACGATTCACGAGCCCCCTAGCCAGCCAGCGGGGGGCAATATTATCTCTCTCTATTAAATAAGCTTAGCACGGGTAAGGACGGAGAGCCATGGCCGGAGAAGTCGTAGTCCCGGGACTGAATCCGGCTCGAATTCTGCAATCTAACGGAAACCGGACACGAAAACACGGAGAGAAAAATGGCAAGGGAACGAACGGTGCATACCTTACCCCAGCCCCGTCTTGTGTCGAGTATATGTGTTATGTGCATATTGTGTATTGGGCTTATTTTTTAGTTTTTTGTATAGTTGAGGTCCGTGACCCACCTTTAAACATTATATATACGTGTCTATGCATGAAAAGCAATACATCGTGCAATTATAACATCACACATGATATCAGTTTTTTATGTTTTCTTCCTCGCTTCCGCTCCGCCGCCGTCGCCGCCGCGCGTCTACCTGCGCCGCCGCTGCCGCTCCCGGCTGCCGCCGCTCGCGCCCCTGTCGCGACCCGCCGTCGCGTTTTACCCATCTCCACGCGCTTCCGCACGCATCACGCGAGCCCGTCTCCACGCACTGCTGCCGCTTTTCCATCGCGCCAGCTGCTCCCGCCGAAGCTGCCTCGACCCATGGCACTGCTGCCTCGTGCCTCCATGGCCCGTGCCTTCCAATCAGCTGCAGTACAGGTCGTGGCTGCTTCGTCTCCCGTCAATGATGGATTTGCTAGCCCACCAATAGCCCAAGCCATCGATAGATTTGCTAGCCTGCCAATCGCCCAAGAAGCTCGGCCGCCAGATGGATTTCGTCCGCAGCCCCCGCACGTATACGGCGCCCAACAGTTATACGGTGCCCTGCAGCCTGCTGGTGCTCCGTCCGCGGTCAACCTCTGGTGGGGGTACGCCTCTGCCGACCTGCCGCCGGCGCTCTACACCACGGCCCCGTCGCCATACGGGGCAGCCGCCACCTACGACGCGTCTGTTCCCACATACAGGGCATACGGGATTTCGCCTGCATTCATATACAGATCTTCACCTGCGTACGAGGCTCCACCCACGTACTGGTGGGGTCATCAGCAGGCCAGCACTCGCCCGCTGGGCAGCAGCCAGGCGACGCCCAGCATCTGCAGCATCTGTCAGCCGACCTGCAGGTTTTTTGGCGGGTCATCCGGCCTATCCGGCACCGCAGTTGCAGTCAGGACTGTATGGAACGTACCCATCGTCGCCGTTGAGCGGCGGCTACGGCTTCCCCATGACGTCTCCGTCCTCCTCGCCGGCCCTGCCGCCGGCGCCTTGGGACCCGGTGCTCCTCATCGGGCTGCATGCCGCTCCTACGCCGAATAATTACACTGGAGGTGGTGATTGGTACATGGACACCGGTGCTACGGCTCACATGTTTGCTCATCCCGGTAACCTTACCTCCTTCACTCCTGTCTCCACCGACCGCCGCATCATTATCGGTGACGGATCCACACTTCCTATCACACATGTTGGGCACACTTCTTTTCCTTCTACTTCTACTCCATTATTTTTGTCTAACATACTTGTGTCACCTGATCTTATTAAGAATCTCATTTCCGTTCGTTGTTTCACGCATGAAAATCATGTTACCGTTGAATTTGACGAGCTTGGTTTTTGTGTTAAAGACGCTCGAACCAGGATGGTACTTCACCGATGTGACAGCCCCGACGAGCTCTATCCGGTGCACTCGCCTTCATCCACCACCACCGCACTGGTTGCTCTTTTCGCTAGCGTCGATCTCTGGCACGCTCGCTTGGGTCATCCCAACCCCGTCACACTTCGTCATATTCTTAGGAGTTTCAGTTTTAGTTGCAATAAGATCGAGGATCACACTTGTCATGCCTGTCGAGTCGGTAAACATGTTCGCCTGCCGTTTAATAATTCCACTACCATTGCTTCTTTTTCTTTTCAGTTGATTCATAGCAATGTGTGGACCTCTCCAGTTCCCAGTAACTCGGGCTATTTATATTATCTAGTTATTCTTGATGATTATTCTCATTATGTGTGGACTTTTTCTTTGCACAGAAAGTCGGATGCACTCTCTACCTTGACGGCTTTTTACCCCTATGTCCGCACGCAGTTTGGGTGTCCCATCCTTGCGCTTCAGACGGACAATGGAAAAGAGTTCGACAACCTCGCTTTCCGCACCTTTTTGTCGCATCACGGCACAGTTTTCCGCCTCACATGCCCCTACACTTCACAGCAGAACGGTCGAGCCGAACGCGTCCTTCGCACTCTGAATGACTGCGTTCGCACGCTCCTGTTTCATGCCAACGTACCGCCTCGTTTCTGGCCGGACGCACTCGCCATTGCATCACTTCTCCTTAACATTAGACCCTGCCGCCCACGGTGGAACTACGCACCTCACCATCTTCTCTTTGGTACGCCCCCGTCTTATGATGACTTGCGTATTTTTGGGTGCCTTTGCTATCCCAGCACTGCCGACACTGCTTCTCACAAACTTGCACCTCGATCCGTCGCTTGCATCTTCATCGGCTACCCCACCAACTCCAAGGGATATCAGTGCTGCGATCATGTCTCCCACCGTGTGTTCACTTCCCGACACGTTTACTTTGATGAGCATGTGTTTCCGTTTCACCAGGTACCCGCGGCTGTTCCTCCCGCCATTAGTGACGCGGGCTCCTCGACGCCTCTCCCAGGGCGCTCGCGCGCCTCTCTTGGCGCGCCCCTGGCTTTAAGGCACACCGCCGCATGCGGCGCCTCCTACAGCCGCGGCGTTGGCGCCCCCGGCGCCCCCGACGTTGGCGCCCACGGCCCTCGCGGCGCCCCGGGCGCCCCCGGTGCCCGCGGCCTCCCCGGCGCCCCTAACGTTGGCGCCCGCGGCGCCCCAGGCACCCCCGGTGCCCGCGCCCCCCGGCGCCCCTGACGTTGGCGCCCACGGCCCCCCCGGCGCCCGCGGCCCCCTAGGCACCCCCTGCGCCCCCGGCCCCCTTGGCACCCACGCCCCCAGCGCCTGTGGCCGGTCCGGTCACCCGCGCCCGTACGGGCGTTTTTCGCCCGAGCCCGCGCTACGCCTCGGCTGACTACGTCCATGCAGCGTCCACCTCTGAGTCGTCGCCGTTGCCATCCTCCGTTCGAGCCGCTCTTCGTGACCCGCTCTGGATGGCTGCAATGCAAGAGGAGTTTGATGCCCTGTTGCGCAACTGGACGTGGCAGCTTGTTCCTCGTCCCCGACACGCCAACGTGATTACCGGGAAGTGGGTCTTTAAACACAAGCTCTGTCCTGATGGTACCCTTAATCGCTACAAAGCGCGCTGGGTCGTTCGTGGCTTCCGACAGCGTGCTGGCATCGACTTCACCGACACCTTCGCTCCGGTTGTCAAACCCGGCACGATACACACGGTTCTCCACCTTGCGGTCTCCCGTGCCTGGCCGGTGCACCAGATGGACGTCTCCAACGCCTTCCTCCATGGTCACCTCGAGGAGCAGGTCTTCTGCCAGCAGCCCACCGGGTTTGTTGACCCGACGCTTCCCGACCACATGTGCCTGCTTTCGCGGTCCTTGTACAGACTCAAGTAGGCTCCGCGCGCTTGGTACCAGCGCATCGCGACGTTTCTCCGCCAGCTTGGGTTCCGCTCTACCTGCTCGGATGCCTCGCTCTTCGTCTATCATCAAGGCTCTGACATGACCTACTTGCTGCTCTATGTCGACGACATCATCCTGACAACATGTACGGCTGGTCTCCTCAGTCAGCTCACGGCTCGTCTTCGCGCTGAGTTCGCCATCAAGGACTTGGGTCCTTTGCACTACTTCCTCGGTGTTGAGGTGGTGCGCCGTCTGGATGGCTTCTTCCTTCATCAGCGGAAGTACGCTCACGAGCTCCTCGAGCGCGCTGGCATGCTTAACTGTAAGCCCGCCGCTACGCCTGTTGATACGAAGGCCAAGCTTTCCGCCACGGATGGTTCTCCTTCTTCGGATGCTGCTTTCTATCGGTCTATCGTTGGTGCTCTCCAGTACCTCACTCTGACTCGACCGGAGATCCAGTATGCCGTGCAACATGTGTGTCTTCATATGCATGCTCCTCGAGACGTTCACTGGGCTGCCGTCAAGTGGATTCTCCGCTATATCTGTGGCACTATGGATCTTGGCGTCACGCTTCACGCCTCCGCCGACATCGCCCTTACCGCCTACTCTGATGCAGACTGGGCGGGCTGCCCTGACACTCGTCGCTCCACTTCGGGCTATTGTGTCTATCTTGGACCCTCACTCATCTCGTGGTCGTCCAAGCGACAGCCTACGGTTTCTCGTTCCAGTGCTGAGGCTGAGTATCGTGCGGTGGCCAACGCCATCGCCGAGTGTTCGTGGCTTCGCCAGCTGCTTCAGGAGCTCTCTTGCCCTGTTGACCGTGCCACGGTGGTCTACTGCGACAACGTCTCGGCGGTCTACCTCTCCGCTAACCCGGTGCATCATCAACGGACCAAGCATATTGAGTTGGATATTCTTTTTGTTCGGGAACAGGTTGCCCTTGGCCATATTCGTGTTTTGCACGTCCCTACTTCCCAACAATTTGCCGATATCATGACCAAGGGCTTGCCTACGGCGTCATTTGAGGAGTTCCGGTCCAGTCGCTTCGACTGCGGGGGGTGTTGAGTATATGTGTTATGTGCATATTGTGTATTGGGCCCACCTCCTAGTTCCTTGTATAGTTGAAGTCCGTGGCCCACCTTTGTACATCATATATACGTGCCTATGCATGAAGAGCAATACATCGTGCAATTACAACATCATACAGTTTGAACCTATATAACCCCGTTGTTCTATTCAGCTTGCGCCCGACGCCTTCCCGTCCGTCTGCCCGAATGACTCGAGACGCGCCTCGTCGGCGGTGGAAGAGCCGCCGTGCTGAACTGCTTCATCGTCCTCGCCTGGTACTTACTATAGATCCCAATTAAGGCTCACTTTAAGAAAGCTTTTTTTAGTTGCAAACTTTTACACCTATTGTCTTGAATTTCAGACTTGTCTAAAGCCTGGATACCGGAGAAAGAGGTTTGAGGAAGATCTGCAGAAGCTCCAGGCAGTATCTGTAAATAGACAGAGTAGCCATCTCCACTGTCTTCAGCAGGAGTTAAATTCTACTGCATGGCTCCCTCAAGAGGTTAGTTATTTGTTACATTTTTAGTGATTAGTCTGCCAGGCCAGTCAGTGATGTAACTTTCTTTGTTTTCAGGTTGGTTGCTTTATCCGGACAAGTCCTGCTGGCATGGACTCTGAGGGGTCAACAAATGCTGATGCAGAGGTAATTCATGCTCATCAGTCTGAAGGTGAAGATACACTTCCAGGACATCATGGTACCCAAGATCTTCAACTTCTGGTCACTGGAGGCAGAAATCCCCATGAGGCGGCATCTACACCAGTGTCAACATTTGAAGAGAGTGACGATGTAAGTTTTTGTCCCTCTTACATATTAGAAAATGTGATGTTGATCAAACAGTTGAAGATGAAAATGCAGTGTGCAACTTCCATTTACATATTAGTAGATTTTAGCTTTCAACTTCTATGCATATTACTTCTGTCTGCAATATGTTTATTAATTTTGTTTCTATCTTGCAGGTCACCCTCTGTACATTATTAGTGGTATGGAAGTGTCGATGCAGCGTTGTATGAGGGACCTGGCACATGGAGGATCTTGCACTAACTTCTTGTAACAGTTGGTCATTCAGCTGTGACAGTTGCGGCAAATTTGTGCGCGCTGATTCATCTTTCTGACCGGGGTTGTAACCACTGGATTGGAAATTCTGCAGTTCCTAGCTTTCTAGTCTGTTTCTTTTTTTTGAGTCTGTTTCAGGGACAGAGGATGATAACCTTTTATGCTTTTTTAGGGTGTGTATATGTATATGTAGAGCGGCTACTTAAAAGGGGCAGGGCTGGGCCGGTATTGCAAAGGTGCACCTTCTGCTATCTGAATGAATGAGAGCGCATATCACCTAAACTATGTTTGGCACGTGCATCGTTATACTCAGTTTGTCTGTTGCTGGGAAATCGCATGGTGATGCTGAAGCTGATCGTCTGTTGCGACGGAATTTCTGTAGTATTATCGGCATGAATTGTTTAACGATCATTCCACAACTTGTTGCAAAATTGAAAAGTATCTTAAAGTCTACATCAATCAAGTGAACGGATAAAGAAGTGTTGATACTCAACTAGCTAAATAGAATGGACGACTACTGTGTTTTTTTTCTTTTTTGACCAGGAACCATATGAGGAATTCCCCCATGGTAATATGAACAAGCCTACAAGGGAACCTCTCCAATCTCTGCTCCAGACGCTGGCGGCATCGATGGAGAAGAAAAGGGATCGGGCCTAGAAGAACTCTGAAGAGACTCCTGACAGGGCAGGAGCATAGAGATAGGGGAGGGAGAGATCAGGATGCCACTGTTACATGAACCTTTCACAAAAAGAGAAAAATGTCCAAATGTAAATTCAGTTACTCCTTACAGATCATGCGCAAAATATCATAATTGTAGCGAAATCTGCAGTAACACAAGTTATGTGTCATTATCCTTCCACATGAAAAGAACAACTTGATTTGGAAATAATTGAGGAAGATATTTTGTTGAAAGGAGGTTTGAAGTTTATCATCACTGATGATCTCCAAGTGCTTCTGGTTTTACCGATCCCATGTTATTCTTTCTAGACAGTTATGGGATACAGGAGCAAGGCAAACTTGCTCAAGAAATCTTTACGGACATAGAGTCGCCACTCACCACACACGTTAAACAAAAGAGCCATAATTGTGCATTTTAGTAGTTCTGGACTTTTATGGGAATAAATGTTACTCTTACTTGGGATGATAGACTTGGCCTTTTAACGTCAGTAAGATGAATCAGAAAACAAGGCTTATATTGGACTTACTATGTGAACGCGTATGTTTCTTATTTTTGTGAGATTTGACAAAAGAAGATCCTCCGGAGGAAGATGATACGCTCCTTGATTGGTGGCTCCAAGCTAGGGCTACCTTCCAGGGAGCGCTCAGAAGAGGATTCGATACTTTCATCACTGCAGCTGCTTGGTTACTTTGAAAATAGAGGAATGCTAGAGTCTTCAATCGTCCAGAGCGAAATGTGACTCATGGTCCCGTTTGTCCCAACCTCTATAGGAGGTAGGCTTCGTGGACTCAAGCTCCACGGCGAGGTATCTGTGGAGGAGCAACAAGTTTCCAACTTGAGTCTCCATGCCTAAAATATGTCCATTGTGTGATCCCCTCGGCCACCATCTGTCTTGAAGGAGGAGAAGCTCCTTGGAGAAGGGGCAATGTGGCATCTGGAAGAAGAGCTAGAGAAGGCGCTTCTAGGAGGAAGAGGGACGCTAGGAAGGGGAAGTGCTACGAGTGAGAATAAAATAGACTCCATTGGTTGTGGATAAGAGGTGCTACATCGGTAGGCTTGCCTCCTCTCCTACTGCGACGCCGGTACCGGTGGGCTTGGCCAGCGCCGGGGTAGTGAGCCCGAGGCAGGAGGCTTCGGTTCCTGCTTCTCCGGTTGGGGCGGTGGCACCCGCGCCGGCGGCGGCGCTGGGGGGGGGGGGGAGCTGGGGCAGGTGGCCATGGCTCTCCCCTCTTCTCCGGCGGTCAGGCGGACCGCCTCTCCTACGCCGACGGCAGTCTCCCCTGCACCGGCAGGTGGGACGGGAGGAGGGCGCGGGCAGGCGGCCTCCGCCTCCCCCTTTCCACGCGTACCCATGGTCGTGGACCCCGACGTGGGCCTTGTATCTGAGGGGCTTGGGAGCCAACAGCCACCTCTTCCCATAACCTCGGTTGATCCTTTGAGGGATTCAATGTGAGGCTTTACTAGGGAGGAGGTCGTTGCTTTTGGCGGGATCCCCGACCCCGCCTCGACGGGGACTCGGATGAGTGCCCGCCTTCACGAGCTCCCGGAGGTTGACGATATGCAGCAGCGGTGCGCTATGAGGGCGGCCAAGCTTCAGGATGCTGCAACTTCTACTGGTATGTCTGTAAACATATCTAATTCTTTATTGCATTTTTCTAATGAAGAGATTATAAATAATGCAAACCAATTAGGAGTGTCACTAGGAGCTACTAATAATGAGATTACCAATTCGGTTAATGATCTATTAGATTAGGAGGCGGAGCGTGTTTTAGAGACTATTCGGAATCTCGCAGCGGTTAAACCGATGAATGATGTAGAGATTGATGCGTTAGGGGTTCGAGTGCTCCATAATCTGTGTGCGGATCTAGCACCCCCCATTCATGAGTCTGAGGACGATGATATGCCCATAGAGAATGATGCTGGTATTACAGTTGAACCCGGTTATGAGGACCGGGCGTCAGAACCTAGTAAACCAAAACGCAAGTGGAAACGGAAGATCTATCCCGATTCCGCAGTCCGTAGGAGTGCTAGAATTCGTACTACTAAAAAATTTCATGATGAATTATGAAAGGAATCTTTTGGAATAGCAGAGGTCTAAAGGACTTGGCTAAAAGAAGGTTTCTTGCTGAGGCAGCTTTAGAGCAGCGTCTGGACTTTATTGCTCTATCGGAGACTGGTAGAGAAAACTTTGCGCCCCAGTTCCTGTCTGCTCTTGTGGGTGGTACTGATTTCGATTGGCATTGCCTCCCCCCGCGAGGAAGATCGGGTGGTATCTTACTTGGTGTGAGATGCGATTCGCTTGAAGTCCGAAGTGTAGTGATGGGCGACTTCGCGGTGAAATTTCGAGTCCGGTCTAAAGTAGATGGTTTCAACTGGGCTTTGGTGGCAGTGTATGGTGCCGCACAGCCTGAGCTTAAACCAGAGTTTCTGGTGGACCTTGTTTGAATCTGTGGATCGAAACAGCTTCCACTTTTAGTTGAAGGTGATTTCAATATCATTAGGAGGAGAGAGGAGAAGAATAATGATAACTTTGACGGCAGCTGGTCATTTATGTTCAATACCATTATTGAAAGCTTGGATCTGAGGGAGATAGAGCTTTCTGGTAGGAAGTTTACCTGGGCCAATGCTCTGCCAAACCCAACTTATGAAAAACTTGATCGAGTTCTCGCAAGCGTGGAGTGGGAACAAAAGTTCCCTCTGGTTACGGTGCAAGCTCTCTCGAGGGGAATATCCGATCACATGCCCTTATTCGTGGATTCTGGGGAGCCGAACCACGTGGGTAACAAAAACACCTTCTCTTTCGAGATGTCTTGGTTTGAACGAGAGGGGTTTTTTGACCTGATTGCCAGGGAATGGGATAGAGGCGCAGGAGGTAAGACTGCGATCGAGCGTTGGCAGAATAAGATTCGGCACTTGAGAAGCTTTTTATGGGGTTGGGCTAAGCACCTCAGTGGTGTCTATAAGATTGAAAAGGATAGACTCCTTTCTCTTATACAGGCCCTAGACATCAAGGCCGAATCTTTGATCTTGTTGCCAGCTGAGCTACAGGTTAAAACTGAGGCGGAGACGAGGTTGAAAGAATTGCTCCGCGAAGAAGAATTGAAGTGGGCTTTGCATGCTAAAGTCCGCAAAGTGGTCCAAGGGGACGCGAACACTCAATTCTTTCATCTAATAGCTAATGGCAAGCACCGAAAGAAATGTATTTTTCAACTTGAACAAGATGAGGGCATGATTTTAGGTCAGGATAACCTAAAAACATATATTACCGAGTATTACAAGCAGTTATTTGGACCACCGGAGGATAATTGTGTGTCCCTCGACGAGTCTAGGACTGAGGATGTGCCTCAGTTATCGGCTACTGAAAATGATATTCTGGTTGCACCGTTCTCCGAGAAGGAGGTGTTTGATGCTATTGCACAGATGAAAAACAATAAGGCTCCCGGACCGGATGGATTCCCGGCCGAGTTCTATAAAAAGTGCTGGCATATTATTAAGGGGGATTTGCTACCTATGTTCAATGATCTGTTCTCGGGACAGCTTCACTTATTCCACTTGAATTTTGGAACTATCACATTGCTTCCTAAGAAAATGGATGCTGTGAGGATTGAGCAATTCAGACCGATATGCCTCCTCAATGTTAGTTTCAAAATATTCACCAAAGTCGGGACTAATAGGCTCACACAGATTGCGCACTCTTTGGTGCAAAAGTCCCAAACTGCTTTCATGCCGGACAGAAATATCCTTGAAGGGGTGGTAGTCCTGCATGAAACGCTCCATGAAATCCATTCCAAAAAATTAGATGGAGTAATTTTTAAAGTGGATTTCGAGAAAGCGTACGATAAGATCAAATGGCCATTTCTCCAACAGTCATTGCGTATGAAAGGTTTTGATGAAGCCTGGCGCAGACAGGTTGAATCATTTACGCAAAAAGGTAGTGTGGGAATTAAAGTGAATGACGATATAGGTCATTATTTCCAGACACATAAAGGCCTACGACAAGGAGATCCGATGTCACCTATCCTATTTAACATTGTGGTGGATATGTTAGCAATTCTGATAGGAAGGGCTAAGGAAAATGGTCAAATAGATGGATTGGTACCTCATCTTGTTGATGGAGGTGTGTCCATACTTTAGTACACTGATGATACAATCATCTTTATGGAGCATGACTTGCCAAGGCGAGAAACATGAAGCTGGTGTTATGCCTATTCGAACAATTGACCGGATTAAAGATTAACTTTAATAAGAGCGAGCTATTCTCTTTTGGTAGAGCCAAAGACGAACAGGAGGCATATAGGCAATTGTTCGGGTGTGAGTTGGGAGAATTACCTTTTTCTTACCTAGGTATTCCAATCCACCATCGTAGGTTAACAAACCGAGAATGGAAGTGCATCGAGGACCGATTTGAGAAGAAACTAAGTTGCTGGAAGGGTAAACTCATGTCATACGGAGGCCGATTAATCCTGATTAATTCGGTGCTCACGAGTATGCCTATGTTTCTCCTATCGTTCTTTGAGGTCCCAGTTGGTGTTCGGAAGAGACTGGACTTCTATCGATCGCGGTGTTGGAAATATGCCCTAGAGGCAATAATAAAAGCATTATTATTATATTTCTTTGTTCATGATAATTGTCTTTATTCATGCTATAATTGTATTATCCGGAAATCGTAATACATGTGTGAATAATAGACACCAACATGTCCCTAGTAAGCCTCTAGTTGACTAGCTCGTTGATCAACAGATAGTCATGGTTTCCTGACTATGGACATTGGATGTCATTGATAACGAGATCACATCATTAGGAGAATGATGTGATGGACAAGACCCAATCCTAAACATAGCATAAAGATCGTGTAGTTCGTTTGCTAGAGTTTTCCAATGTCAAGTATCCTTTCCTTAGACCATGAGATCGTGTAACTCCCGGATACCGTAGGAGTGCCTTGGGTGTGCCAAACGTCACAACGTAACTGGGTGACTATAAAGGTATACTACGGGTATCTCCGAAAGTGTCTGTTGGGTTGACACGGATCAAGACTGGGATTTGTCACTCCGTATGACGGAGAGGTATCACTGGGCCCACTCGGTAATACATCATCATAATGAGCTCAAAGTGACCAAGTGTCTGGTCACGGGATCATGCATTACGGTACGAGTAAAGTGACTTGCCGGTAATGAGATTGAATGAGGTATTGGGATACCGACGATCGAATCTCGGGCAAGTAACATACCGATTGACAAAGGGAATTGCGTACGGGGTTGATTGAATCCTCGACATCATGGTTCAGCCGATGAGATCATCGTGGAGCATGTGGGAGCCAACATGGGTATCCAGATCCCGCTGTTGGTTATTGACCGGAGAGTCGTCTCGGTCATGTCTACATGTCTCCCGAACCCGTAGGGTCTACACACTTAAGGTTCGGTGACGCTAGGGTTGTAGGGATATGTATATGCAGTAACCCGAATGTTGTTCGGAGTCCCGGATGAGATCCCGGACGTCACGAGGAGTTTCGGAATGGTCCGGAGGTAAAGATTTATATATGGGAAGTCCTGTTTCGGCCATCGGGACAAGTTTCGGGGTCATCGGTATTGTACCGGGACCACCGGAAGGGTCCCGGGGGTCCACCGGGTGGGGCCACCTGTCCCGGGGGGCCACATGGGCTGTAGGGGGTGCGCCTTGGCCTACATGGGCCAAGGGCACCAGCCCCAAGAGGCCCATGCGCCTAGGGTTTCAAAGGGGAAGAGTCCTAGGAGGGGAAGGCACCTCCTAGGTGCCTTGGGGGGGAGGGAAACCTCCCTTGGCCGCCGCCCCCCTAGGAGATTGGATCTCCTAGGGCCGGAGCCCCCCCTTGGCCCTCCTATATATAGTGGGGGAAGGAGGGCTTTTCATCCATGCCTTTGGTTGCCTCCTTCTCCCTCTCCAACACCTCCTCCTCCTCCATAGCGCTTGGCGAAGCCCTGACGGAGTACTGCAGCTCCATCACCACCACGCCGTCGTGCTGCTGCTGGAGCCATCTTCCTCAACCTCTCCTTCCCTCTTGCTGTATCAAGAAGAAGGAGACGTTACGCTAACCGTACGTGTGTTGAACGCGGAGGTACCGTCCGTTCGGTGCTAGGATCTTCGGTGATTCGAATCACGTTGAGTACGACTACCTCATCCTCGTTCTTTGAACGCTTCCGCTCACGATCTATAAGGTTCGTAGATGCATCTAATCACTCGTTGCTAGATGAACTCCTAGATGGATCTTGGTGAAACCGTAGGAAAATTTTTGTTTTCTGCTACGTTCCCCAACAGTGGTATCAGAGCTAGGTCTATGCGTAGTTCTTCTTGCGCGAGTAGAACACAATTTGTTGTGGGCGTAGATGTTGTCAACTTTCTTGCCGTTACTAGTCTTATCTTGCTTCAACGGTATTGTGGGATGAAGCGGCCCGGACCAACCTTACACGTACGCTTACGTGAGACCGGTTCCACCGACTAACATGCACTAGTTGCATAAGGTGGCTGGCGGGTGTCTGTCTCTCCTACTTTAGTTGGAGCGGATTCGATGAAAAGGGTCCTTATGAAGGGTAAATAGAAGTTGACAAATCACGTTGTGGCTTTTACGTAGGTAAGAAAACATTCTTGCTAGAACCCTACTTCAGCCACGTAAAACTTGCAACAACAATTAGAGGACGTCTAACTTGTTTTTGCAGCAAGTGCTTTGTGATATGATATGGCCAAAGTTGTGATAAATGATGAATGATCTATATGTGATGTATGAGGTGTTCATGCTATTGTAATAGGAATCACGACTTGCATGTCGATGAGTATGACAACCGGCAGGAGCCATAGGAGTTGTCTTTATTTTTTGTATGACCTGCGTGTCATTGAGAAACGCCATGTAAATTACTTTACTTTATTGCTAAACGCGTTAGCCATAGTAGTAGAAGTAATAGTTGGCGAGCAACTTCATGGAGACACAATGATGGAGATCATGATGATGGAGATCATGGTGTCATGCCGGTGACAAGATGATCATGGAGCCCCAAGATGGAGATCAAAGGAGCTATGTGATATTGGCCATATCATGTCACTATTATTATTTGATTGCATGTGATGTTTATCATGTTTAGCATCTTGTTTACTTAGTACGACGGTAGTAAATAAGATGATCCCTCATAATAATTTCAAGAAAGTGTTCCCCCTAACTGTGCACCGTTGCGATAGTTCGTTGTTTCGAAGCACCACGTGATGATCGGGTGTGATAGATTCTAACGTTCACATACAACGGGTGTAAGACAGATTTACACATGCAAACACTTAGGTTGACTTGACGAGCTTAGCATGTGTATAGACATGGCCTCGAAACACAGAAGACCGAAAGGTCGAGCATGAGTCGTATAGAAGATACGATCAACATGAAGATGTTCACCGACGTTGACTAGTCCGTCTCACGTGATGATCGGACATGGCCTAGCTAACTCGGATCATGTTATACTTAGATGACTAGAAGAGGGATGTCTATCTAAGTGGGAGTTCATTGAATAATTTGATTAGCTGAACTTAATTATCATGAACTAAGTCTAAAATCTTTACAATATGTCTTGTAGATCAAATGGCCAACATAGTCCTCAACTTCAGCGCGTTCCTAGAGAAAACCAAGCTGAAAGACGATGGCAGCAACTACACGGACTGGGTCCGGAACCTGAGGATCATCCTCATAGCTGCCAAGAAAGATTATGTCCTACAAGCACCGCTAGGTGATCCACCCGTCCCACAGAACCAAGACGTTATGAACGCTTGGCAGACACGTGCTGATGACTACTCCCTCGTTCAGTGCGGCATGCTTTACAGCTTAGAGCCGGGGCTCCAAAAGCGTTTTGAGAGACATGGAGCATATGAGATGTTCGAAGAGCTGAAAATGGTTTTTCAAGCTCATGCCCGAATCGAGAGATATGAGGTCTCCGACAAGTTCTTCAGCTGTAAGATGGAGGAAAATAGTTCTGTCAGTGAGCACATACTCACTATGTGTGGGTTACATAACCGCTTGACTCAGCTGGGAGTTAATCTCCCGGATGACGCGGTCATTGACAGAATCCTCCAGTCGCTTCCACCAAGCTACAAGAGCTTTGTGATGAACTTCAATATGCAGGGGATGGAAAAGACCATTCCTGAAGTATTTGCTATGCTGAAATCAGCAGAGGTAGAAGTCAAGAGGGAACATCAAGTGTTGATGGTCAATAAAACCACTAAGTTCAAGAAGGGCAAGGGTAAAAAGAACTCCAAGAAGGACAGCAAGGAAGTTGCCGCGCCTGGCAAGAAAGCTGCCGGGAAGAAGCCAAAGAATGGACCCAAGCCCGAGACTGAGTGCTTTTATTGCAAGGAAAGGGGTCACTGGAAGCGGAACTGCCCCAAATACTTAGCGGACAAGAAGGCCGGAAAAATAAAAGGTATATGTGATATACATGTAATTGATGTGTACCTTACCAGTACTCGTAGTAGCTCTTGGGTATTTGATACCGGTGCAGTTGCTCACATTTGTAACTCAAAGCAGGAGCTGCGGAATAAGCGGAGACTGGCGAAGGACGAGGTGACGATGCGCGTCGGGAATGGTTCCAAAGTCGATGTGATCGCCGTCGGCACGCTGCCTCTACATTTACCTACGGGATTAGTTTTAAACCTCAATAATTGTTATTTAATGCCAACTTTGAGCATGAACATTGTATCGGGATCTCGTTTAATTCGAGATGGCTACTCATTTAAATCCGAGAATAATGGTTGTTCCATTTATATGAGAGATATGTTTTATGGTCATGCTCCTATGGTGAATGGTTTATTCTTAATGAATCTCGAGCGTAGTGCTACACATATTCATAGTGTGAGTACCAAAAGATGTAAGGTTGATAATGATAGTCCCACATACTTGTGGCACTGCCGCCTTGGTCACATAGGTGTCAAACGCATGAAGAAGCTCCATGCGGATGGACTTTTAGAGTCTCTTGATTACGAATCATTAGACACGTGCGAACCATGCCTCATGGGTAAGATGACCAAGACTCCGTTCTCAGGAACAATGGAGCGAGCATCCAACTTATTGGAAATCATACATACGGATGTGTGCGGTCCAATGAGTGTTGAGGCTCGCGGTGGCTATCGTTATGTTCTCACCCTCACTGATGACTTGAGTAGATATGGGTATGTCTACTTAATGAAACACAAGTCTGAAACCTTTGAAAAGTTCAAGGAATTTCAGAGTGAGGTTGAGAATCAACGTGACAGGAAAATCAAGTTTCTACGATCAGATCGTGGAGGGGAATACTTGAGTCACGAATTTGGCACACACTTAAGAAAATGTGGAATAGTTTCACAACTCACGCCGCCTGGAACACCTCAGCGTAATGGTGTGTCCGAACATCGTAATCGCACTCTATTAGATATGGTACAATCTATGATGTCTCTTACCGATTTACCGCTATCTTTTTGGGGCTATGCTTTAGAGACTGCCGCATTCACTTTAAATAGGGCTCCGTCGAAATCCGTTGAGACGACACCGTTTGAATTATGGTTTGGGAAGAAACCTAAGCTGTCGTTTCTAAAAGTTTGGGGATGCGATGCTTATGTCAAGAAACTTCAACTTGAAAAGCTCGAACCCAAGTCGGAAAAATGCGTCTTCATAGGATACCCTAAAGAAACTGTTGGGTATACCTTCTACCTCAGATCCGAAGGCAAGATCTTTGTTGCCAAGAATGGATTCTTTCTAGAGAAAGAGTTTCTCTCGAAAGAAGTGAGTGGGAGGAAAGTAGAACTTGATGAAGTGTTACCTCTTGAACCGGAAAATGGCACAACTCAAGAAAATGTTCCTGAGGTGCCTGCACCAACTAGAGAGGAAGTTATTGATGATGATCAAGATACTTCTGATCAAGCTCCTACTGAAATTTGAAGGTCCACAAGGACACGTTCCGCACCAGAGTGGTACGGCAACCCTGTCTTGGAAATCATGTTGTTAGACAACGGTGAACCTTCGAACTATGAAGAAGCGATGGCGGGCCCGGAATCCGACAAATGGCTAGAAGCCATGAAACCCGAGATAGGATCCATGTATGAAAACGAAGTATGGACTTTGACTGACTTGCCCGTTGAACGGCGAGCCATAGAAAATAAATGGATCTTTAAGAAGAAGACAGATGCGGATGGTAATGTGACCATCTATAAAGCTCGGCTTGTCTCTAAGGGTTATCGACAAGTTCAAGGGGTTGACTACGATGAGACTTTCTCACCAGTAGCGAAGCTAAAGTCCGTCCGAATCATGTTAGCAATTACCGCATTCTACGATTATGAGATATGGCAAATGGACGTCAAAACGGCATTCCTTAATGGTTTCCTTAAGGAAGAATTGTATATGATGCAGCCGGAAGGTTTTGTCGATCCTAAGAATGCTGACAAGGTGTGCAAGCTCCAACGCTCGATTTATGGGCTGGTGCAAGCATCTCGGAGTTGGAACATTCGCTTTGATGAGATGATCAAAGCGTTTGGGTTTACGCAGACTTATGGAGAAGCCTGCGTTTACAAGAAAGTGAGTGGGAGCTCTGTAGCATTTCTCATATTATATGTAGATGACATACTTTTGATGGGAAATGATATAGAACTCTTTGACAGCATCAAGGCCTACTTGAATAAGAGTTTCTCAATGAAGGACCTTGGTGAAGCTGCTTATATATTAGGCATCAAGATCTATAGAGATAGACCAAGACGCCTCATAGGTCTTTCACAAAGCACAGACCTTGATAAGATATTGAAGAAGTTCAATATGGATCAATCTAAGAAGGGGTTCTTGCCTGTGTTGCAAGGTATGAAATTGAGCTCAACTCAATGTCCGACCACGGCAGAAGATATAGAAGAGATGAGTGTCATCCCCTATGCCTCAGCCATAGGTTCTATTATGTATGCCATGCTGTGTACCAGACCTGATGTAAACCTTGCTGTAAGTTTGGTAGGAAGGTACCAAAGTAATCCCGGCAAGGAACACTGGACAGCGGTCAAGAATATCCTGAAGTACCTGAAAAGGACTAAGGAAATGTTTCCCGTTTATGGAGGTGACGAAGAGCTCGTCGTAAAGGGTTACGTCGACGCTAGCTTCGACACAGATCTGGATGACTCTAAGTCACATACCGGATACGTGTATATTTTGAATGGTGGGGCAGTAAGCTGGTGCAGTTGCAAGCAGAGCGTCGTGGTGGGATCTACATGTGAAGCGGAGTACATGGCAGCCTTGGAGGTAGCGCATGAAGCAATTTGGGTGAAGGAGTTCATCACCGACCTAGGAGTCATACCCAATGCGTCGGGGCCGATCAAGCTCTTCTGTGACAACACTGGAGCTATTGCTCTTGCCAAGGAGCCCAGGTTTCACAAGAAGACAAGGCATATCAAGCGTCGCTTCAACTCCATTCGTGAAAATGTTCAAGATGGAGACATAGATATTTGTAAAGTACATACGGACCTGAATGTAGCAGATCCGCTGACTAAACCTCCCCCTAGAGAAAAACATGATCAACACCAGAATTCCATGGGTGTTCGATTCATCACAATGTAACTAGATTATTGACTCTAGTGCAAGTGGGAGACTGTTGGAAATATGCCCTAGAGGCAATAATAAAAGCATTATTATTATATTTCTTTGTTCATGATAATTGTCTTTATTCATGCTATAATTGTATTATCCAGAAATCGTAATACATGTGTGAATAATAGACACCAACATGTCCCTAGTAAGCCTCTAGTTGACTAGCTCGTTGATCAACAGATAGTCATGGTTTCCTGACTATGGACATTGGATATCATTGATAACGAGATCACATCATTAGGAGAATGATGTGATGGACAAGACCCAATCCTAAACATAGCATAAAGATCGTGTAGTTCGTTTGCTAGAGTTTTCCAATGTCAAGTATCCTTTCCTTAGACCATGAGATCGTGTAACTCCCAGATACCGTAGGAGTGCTTTGGGTGTGCCAAACGTCACAACGTAACTGGGTGACTATAAAGGTATACTACGGGTATCTCCGAAAGTGTCTGTTGGGTTGACACGGATCAAGACTCGGATTTGTCACTCCGTATGACGGAGAGGTATCACTGGGCCCACTCGGTAATACATCATCATAATGAGCTCAAAGTGACCAAGTGTCTAGTCACGGGATCATGCATTATGGTACGAGTAAAGTGACTTGCCGGTAACGATATTGAATGAGGTATTGGGATACCGACGATCGAATCTCGGGCAAGTAACATACCGATTGACAAAGGGAATTGCATACGGGGTTGATTGAATCCTCGACATCGTGGTTCATCCGATGAGATCATCGTGGAGCATGTGGGAGCCAACATGGGTATCCAGATCCCGCTGTTGGTTATTGACCGGAGAGTCGTCTCGGTCATGTCTACATGTCTCCCGAACTCGTAGGGTCTACACACTTAAGGTTCGGTGACGCTAGGGTTGTAGGGATATGTATATGCAGTAACCCGAATGTTGTTCGGAGTCCCGGATGAGATCCCGGATGTCACGAGGAGTTCCGGAATGGTCCGGAGGTAAAGATTTATATATGGGAAGTCCTGTTTCGGCCATCGGGACAAGTTTCGGGGTCATCGGTATTGTACCGGGACCACCGGAAGGGTCCCGGGGGTCCACCGGGTGGGGCCACCTGTCCCGGGGAGCCACATGGGCTGTAGGGGGTGCGCCTTGGCCTACATGGGCCAAGGGCACCAGCCCCAAGAGGCCCATGCGCCTAGGGTTTCAAAGGGGAAGAGTCCTAGGAGGGGAAGGCACCTCCTAGGTGCCTTGGGGGGGGAGGGAAACCTCCCTTGGCCGCCGCCCCCCCTAGGAGATTGGATCTCCTAGGGCCGGCGCCCCCCCCCCTTGGCCCTCCTATATATAGTGGGGGAAGGAGGGCTTTTCATCCATGCCTTTGGTTGCCTCCTTCTCCCTCTCCAACACCTCCTCCTGCTCCATAGCGCTTGGCGAAGCCCTGACGGAGTACTGCAGCTCCATCACCACCACGTCGTCGTGCTGCTGCAGGAGCCATCTTCCTCAACCTCTCCTTCCCTCTTGCTGGATCAAGAAGAAGGAGACGTTACGCTAACCGTACGTGTGTTGAACGCGGAGGTACCGTCCGTTCGGTGCTAGGATCTTCGGTGATTCGAATCACGTTGAGTACGACTACCTCATCCCCGTTCTTTGAACGCTTCCGCTCGCGATCTACAAGGTACGTAGATGCATCTAATCACTCGTTGCTAGATGAACTCCTAGATGGATCTTGGTGAAACCGTAGGAAAAATTTTGTTTTCTGCTATGTTCCCCAACACGCGGTTCTTTTGGCAGAGTGATGAGCTTAAAAGAAAATACCGACTTGCTAAATGGGATATCATCTGTAGACCAAAAGACCAAGGGGGTCTTGGTATAGAGAACCTCGAAGTTAAAAACAGATGCCTTCTTAGCAAGTGGCTGTGGAAGCTCTCTTCGGAGAATGATGCCATGTGGGCTCAAATCCTACGCAGCAAGTACCTTCAGACAAAAACTTTGTCCCAGGTTACAGTCAGGCCGACTGATTCACCTTTCTGGAAAGGACTGATGAAAGTCAAACAATCTATGTTCAATAGGACGAAGTTTGTTATTGCCAACGGCACTAGCACATGTTTCTGGGAGGATACTTGGCTCGGCGAGATACCCTTGGCCGTCCAATATCCGTCTTTGTATCGTATTGTTCAACGACGTGAGGTGTTTGTAGCTTCGGTATTTCAATCTATCCCCCTTAATATTCAGTTCCGACGGACGCTGGCGGGCAATCGTTGGGAGGAGTGGCTCCGTCTAGTTAGGAGACTGATGGAGGTCCAACTTTCCCAACAACCCGATGAATTACGCTGGAAGTTGACTAAGTCTGGAGTATTCACAGTTAAATCAATGTACATTGATGTTATTAATTCGAACTCCATTCCTACATCCAAGCATGTTTGGTATGTCAAAGTACCTTTGAAAATAAAAGTGTTTATGTGGTTTGTCCATAAATAAGTTATTTTAACCAAGGACAATTTGAAAAAGCGTAATTGGACAGGGCCTACTAGGTGT
This sequence comes from Triticum urartu, assembly GCF_056163025.1. Classification (NCBI taxonomy): domain Eukaryota; kingdom Viridiplantae; phylum Streptophyta; class Magnoliopsida; order Poales; family Poaceae; genus Triticum; species Triticum urartu. The sequence continues at coordinate 91,711,084 of NC_141875.1, forward strand.
AGTTTCTGTGATCGGGATGAGACTATAAAACACCTCTTTTTTGATTGCCCGTTGGCCAAAGTCCTTTGGCAAACGGTTCACATTGCTTTCAATATCAAACCACCAAATTCTGTTAACGCATTATTTGGGACATGGCTGAATGGGATTCCGCCTGACTTAGCGAAACACATTCAGGTTGGGGGTTGCGCTTTGCTGTGGACTATCTGGACTTGCAGAAATGATTTGGTCTTTAATAGAATATCATGTATTCATTTTTTGCAGGTTATATTCCGCACTACGGCTCTGATTCATTCGTGGTCGCTACTCATTCAGACGGAGGCCAGGGAGAATTTGGTTACTGGATCTTTCCGCTGGGAGATGGTAGCTCGGGATATCTTCAACCGGTTTGGATGGCGATCATGTAATAGGATAGGCAGCTAGTTTATCTATCTATTTATAGCCAGCCGGTTGTGGCATCTTATCTTGGCTAGTCGATGTTTCTAGCCTTTATGGCTCTGTGTGAGCTTTCTTTGTTTTCATTTTGTTTGGAGACCTTGGAACCATGTTGACACTATTTTGGTGGTTAATAAGATGGCCGTATGCATCATTCTGATGCAGAGGCCGGGGAGTCCCCCCTTTTCGAAAAAAGAGGTGCTACATCGGGGTAGAAAGAACGGCGCTGCAGGGTAGAGAAGGGGAAACAACGAGTTGACTCCTGAATTGTTTCAAATCAGTTGGCCGAGAAGGATCCTTTTCCCAGTGATGAACGACATGAAATTTTCTTTTACAAATATGGATTTTTATTAATCATTAGCCGAGCATACAATCACATTAAAGAATATCATCAAGGAAGTGTATAGTTTAGCCACATGCATCTTCTCCTTAGATTAGTTGCTTGTTTGGCACACATATGAGCAGCTTCATTTCCTTCCTAGGAAATAAAGCTCAAAGTAAAATTTGCAAAGTGTCCACTTAGTTCTCTAATCTCCCAAAGAGCTCCAGAAATTTGTGTTCTCTCATGTCCAGCCATGTCCCACAACTTAATAACTTGGTGTGCATCATTGTCCATTAGTATCCAATTTAAACTTCAAACCTCCTGAGGTCCCACCGTCTTAGATCAGTGGCGTATTCATACCAAATCGCTTGAGCACGGATCATAAAGCCCGTTCTGTTTGACATCACCATACCAGTAGATACAAAAATAGCATTTTCATAAAAACATCTCTATTGATCTTTCTTTCTTCAACTTTTGGGGGCTTCCATCTCTATTGATCTTTCTTTCTTCAACTTCTGGGGGCTTCCATCTCTGGATCAACTTAGGTTGCTTCGCCTTCTTATGCTTGCCATAGCCATAGCGATCCTTGGCATGTCCACCTCCCATTTTCGCTAATGCCATGATCGAGCATCCCTATTCACATGCTGTCTCATGTGTCTTTCAGATCATATTGCCCGCAACCACATAAAGTGATGCAAGTATCATCACTATGCACTTTTATGTTATCAACCAGATTCTCCACCCAAGATTTTGGATGCAATTGCAGAATCTTCATGCTTGCAACCCCCTGCAACTCTTGCCAAAATATGCGAGCCCATGAGACTCAAAACATACGTGGAATAGTTTCCTCTAGACTGTATTCTTCACATAGGAAATTCTTTCCACATGCAGCAAAAACTTAATGATCACCCGCCACAAAAAGTTCCAAACCTAGTGTGGAATTGAGATGTGCCAAAGTTTCTTTTGAAAGTTGTCCCCCATCTAGAACTTGACACCTGATGTTGTTGTCACGACCTCTTCGTTAAAGCTCTATAGGCCAAATGAATTGTGAATAGTCCATTATTTTCTATGCTTCACGACCACCAAGTCCTCAATAAAGAGACTAAGTGGAATCTAGCATATTGCACATATTACGGCATATGAAATTGTCCTGCAGTCTATCCATATTCCATGTGCCATCCTTCTCATCAATTAATCATTCCATTATTTGAGCATTCGCATTCATTAATCTAACCATGGTCATCTGCTTGTATTCAAAGGGATCTATAGGTCCTCCCATGGATAATGATCGAGTCATCACCAACTCTCTCAGTAATCCCGACATCCAGGGCTTATCTTTCAAAAAAAGTTGCATGTCACACATGCGATGATCCTCTCTTCCCTTTATAAACTTAGTCATGATAATACTATTTTCATTTAAGTACCCTTGCACATAAGGAATTTTGATTCCTTGGCGGCCTCCATGCTTGCTTAGATAATATTCTAATTAAACATTTGAGAACATGTTTGCTATTTCATATGGTCACATTCAAATCACATTCTTCACAGTAGTGGGGATCATATCACGGTGAGAACCACCTATGGTAGGATGGCTACGAGAGTGGTGGTACCCACAGCCCAACTCAAGGTTTGATGCATGTGTCTCGTAAAGGCGAAATATTCTTTCAATGAGAGGTGGCGCTTTCATGGTTTATAGAGGCGGGTGTTCATGCCTGATATGGGTGTTACGATGTTTAGTTGAGTTTCGCCACCTCTGGAGCCTGGTTCGAGATGCAGAGGTGAACCTCACCAGTGGCATCGCGGACACAATCATCTGAAAAACACAACTACTTCGGGCGCCTACTTCGTCGCCGCCGCTTAGAAGCTGTAATTTGTCGGCCGGATAGAGACATGTTCCGGCGGGCATGGGCTCCCCTCGCTGCAAGTTTTTCATATGGTTGCTCATGCTGGATAGGCTATGGTGTGCCGATCGCCTGCAGTGCCACGGCTGGCCAAATGACTACTTTTGCCCGCTCTATGTGCGGAACTTGGAGACCTCGCTGCACATATGGGAATGCCCGCGCGCTTGGACAATCTGGCGGGCGACTACTTCTTGGGCTGGCTATGCGACACTAAACCCTGCAAGCTGGCCTAAGGCAGATACTTCAAAAGAGTTGTGGCTATCAATTGTATCGAAGTCGACGGATGAACACAAGAAGGGAATCAAGTCCATGCTGATCCTGGTCTCGTGGAGGATATGCCTGAAGTGGAACAACAAAGTTTTCAACAACAAATTTGTTGCCGCGACCACCACAATTCAAGATATCCGCCGGGGGGGGGGGGGGTGGAGATGTGGAGAGTAGAGGGTGCAAAGTGCATGTTGTCGCCCTTTAGGAACCCAAACTGAGAGATTTTCCCTTCATCTTCGGCCCTCCTTTTTTCAGTTTTCTCTATAGTTTTTCTCTCCTTGTGACCTTCCAGGTCAATGTATATACTGCTTCCTACCTATCATAATGAAAAGTCCAGCAAATTGATGGTCTCCCTTAAAAAAGTGTTACAGGCGCACCAACCTGTGGTTGGATGGTTAGAGGGAATGTGGTATCCCCAGCCCACTAGGGTTCAAATCCTGGTGCTCGCATTTATTCCTAGATTTATTTCAGGATTTCTGGCGATGATTTCCGGCGATGCGCATTCAGTGGGGGGAGACGTTCCCGTCGACGACAAGGTGCCTACGGTGACTTCGTAAATTACAAGATGATATGCCGACTCAGTCTTTCAGAGGTGCTCATAGGGGTAGGGGTGCATGTGTGCATTCATAAGGGTGAGTGTATGCGCGTGAATTTGTTCGCTTGTGTCTGTACTGATGTTCAAAAAAAAGTGTTACGGTGTTTACCAAAACAAATCATATCACACTTAATTTCCATAACTAAAATCACATTTCCATAAGTTAAAAAAAATCACATTTCCGTAGGGCAGAAAATGAAAAGACCATTTCACCCAAGAGTCCTCGCTGGCCGATCTCCGCCAAATCTGCAAACCCCCAAACCCTAGCTCCCCCAAATCACCGTGCCAACCCTTCTCCCGAGCTCCAATTCACCGCAATGGTGCAATGTGAAGTGTGAGAGGCGCCAAATCCCTCCTCCAACCATGGAGCAGAGCGATGGGCCCAAGCGACCGAAGCTCGCCGACGCCGCCGACGGCGACGAGGACCGCCTCAGCTGGCTGCCCGACGACATTCTCATCCACATTCCCGTCAAGCTCCGCTGCACCCCCATGGCCGCTCGGACCAGCATCCTCTGCCGCCGCTGGCGGGGCCTCTGGAAGCTCCTCCCGGAGCTCAACTTTCCCCTCGGCACCGAGCCGCACTGCATACGCTCTTCCCTCACAGCCCACGAAGCATCGGTCATCCGCTTCCTCGCCGTCGACCTCCAGGACGCCGCAGAGGAGTCGGTGGCGACGTGGCTCCCCATCATCGCGCCCCTCCTCTTCGGCGAACTATTCATCTTCAATCTCAGGTGGGACTGGGATGGGGAAACTGGCACAGTTGAGTTGCCTTGCTTCCAGGGTTCCGACTGGATGTCCCTCGACCTAGACAATCTTGGCCTCGCCTTGCCGCCCTCTGGCGTGTTTGCCCGGCTCACCGATCTCTGTCTGGTAGCCGTTAGGATGCGTGGTCCCTGCAGACTCGGTGGCATTATCTCCTCGCCACGATGCCCATCGCTGCGGAAGCTCATCCTACGCGACGCCCAGGTCCGGGATGACATTGTAATCCACTCAGAGTCTCTCTTAGAAATAGGGATGGATAATGTGTTACTAGACCACAACGTCTTGGGTCCGGGCATCCTCGACATTTCCTCAGAGTCTGTCCTCCAAATATATCTGAAGAATCTAATTGGCGTGTGTCAGCTCCTTGTCGTGGCGCCTGCACTCATTTCATTGAAAGAGAAAGACACCACCTACATTGCTGATCCTGTGGATCCGAGTCAACCAGTCGCCAACATCTCAGCCCCTCAGCTCATGTTTCTTGAGTGGAATGCTTGTTATGATCGAAGATCCGTTCAGCTTGGCAAGATGGCACATCTCCAATGGCTGCACGCTGGTCAATTTCTTATATATGGATCCGATGAGGATTTTGCACACAATCACATCAGGCTTTTGCAGCGCTTTGAGTTCATCGTCTGTCTTGACCTTGCGCTTTACTATTGGAAGGTGAGTTCCATTCTTACGTGATTATTTCATCATCATAATATGCTACCAAGTCAATAATAACAAGGTAAAACATGGGGTTATGATATTTGGTATATTTGAGAAAGCATTACAGAATTCTCACTTGTTTTTCTTTGCTCATTGCTACGTCTTGAGCTTGCGTTGGTTTTCTCCGAAGAGGAAGGGATGATGCAGCAGAGTAGCGTAAGTATTTCCCTCAGTTTTTGAGAACCAATGTATCAATCCAGTAGGAGCCCACGCTCAAGTCCCTCGTACCTGCACAAAGCGATAGCTACTCGCAACCAACGCGATTAGGGGTTGTCAAGCCCTTCACGATCACTTACGAGAGTGAGATCTGATAGATAGAATATTTTTGGTATTTTTGATATAAAGATGCAAAGTAAAAAAGTAAAGGCAAAATAAATAGCAAAACAATATTAAAGTGATGGAGGTTGATATGATGAGAATAGACCCGGGGGCCATAGTTTTCACTAGTGGCTTCTCTCAAGAGCATAAGTATTCTATGGTGGGTGAACAAATTACTGTTGAGCAATTGATAGAATTGTGCATAATTATGAGAATATCTAGGCATGATCATGTATATAGGCATCACGTCCGTGACAAGTAGATCAAAACGATTCTGCATCTACTACTATTACTCCACTCATCGACCGCTATCCAGCATGCATCTAGAGTATTAAGTTAAAAACAGAGTAACGCCTTGAGCAAGATGACATGATGTAGAGAGATAAATTCATGCAATATGAAATAAACCCCATCATGTTATCCTCGATGGCAACGATACAATACGTGCCTTGCTGCCCCTTCTGTCACTGGGTAAGGACACCGCAAGATCGAACCCAAAGCTAAGCACTTCTCCCATGGCAAGAACTACCAATCTAGTTGGCCAAACCAAACGGATAATTCGAAGAGACTTGCAAAGATAACCAATCATGCATAAAAGAATTTAGAGAAGATTCAAATATTATTCATAGATAGACTTGATCATAAACCCACAATTCATTGGTCTCAACAAACACACCGCAAAAAGAAGATTACATCGAATAGATCTCCACTGTATTGAGATTCAAAGAGAGAGAAGAAGTCATCCAGCTACTAACTATGGACCCGAAGGTCTGAGGTAAACTACTCACACTTCATCGGAGAGGCTATGGTGATGTAGAAGCCCTCCGTGATGACGGCCCTCTTCCGACGGAGCTCCGGAACAGGCCCCGAGATGGGATCTCGTGGATACAGAAAGTTGCAGCGGTGGAATTAGGTTTTTGGCTCCTGTTCTGATCGTTTGGGGGTACGTGTGTATATATAGGAGGAAGGAGTACGTCGGTGGAGCACCGAGGGGCCCACGAGGCAGGGGGGCGCGCCCTAGGGGGGGCGCCCCCCACCCTCGTGACCTCCTCTTTGATCCCTTGCAGTAGGGTCCAAGTCTCCTGGATCACATTCGGTGAGAAAATCACGTTTCTGAAGATTTTATTACATTTGGATTCCGTTTGATATTCTGTTTATCCAAAACACTGAAATAGGCAAAAAACAACAATTCTGGGCTGGGCCTCCGGCTAATAGGTTAGTCCCAAAAATAATATAAAAGTGGAAAATAAAGCCCAATATAGTCCAAAACAGTAGATAATATAGCATGGAGCAATTAAAAATTATAGATACGTTGGAGACGTATCAGGCATCCCCAAGCTTAATTCCTGCTCTTCCTCGAGTAGGTAAATGATAAAAAGAGAAATTTTGATGCGGAGTGCTACTTGGCATAATTTCAATGCAAATCTTCTTAATTGTGGTATGAATATTCAGATTATAAAGATTCAAGACAAAAGTTTATATTGACATAGAAAATAATAATACTTCAAGCATACTAACAAAGCAATTATGTCTTCTCAAAATAACATGGCCAAAGAAAGTTATCCCTACAAAATCATATAGTCTAGCTATGCTCCATCTTCCCCACACAAAGTATTTAAATCATGCACAACCCCGATGACAAGCCAAGCAATTGTTTCATACTCTAACCTTTTCAAAACTTTTTCAATCTTCACGCAATACATGAGTGTGAGCCATGGATATAGCACTATAGGTGGAATAGAATGGTGGTTGTGGAGAAGACAAAAAGGGAAAGATAGTCTCACATCAACTAGGCGTATCAACGAGCTATGGAGATGCCCATCGATAGATATCAATGTGAGTGAGTAGGGATTGCCATGCAACGGATGCACTAGAGCTATAAATGTATGAAAGCTCAACACAAGAAACTAGTGGGTGTGCATCCAACTTGCTTGCTCACGAAGACCTAGGGCAATTTGAGGAAGCCCATCATTGGAATATACAAGCCAAGTTCTATAACGTGAAATTCCCACTAGTATATGAAAGTGACAACATATGAGACTCTCTATATGAAGAACATGGTGCTACTTTGAAGCATAATATATGAGACTCGCTATATCATGGTGCTACTTTGAAGCACAAGTGTGGAAAAAGGATAGTAGCATTGCCCTTTTTTGGGCCTTCTTTTTTTTTTCTTTGGCCTTTCTCTTTTTTTGGGACAATGCTCTATTGAATGATGATCATCACACTTCTATTTATTTACAACTCAATGATTACAACTCGATACTAAAACAAAGTATGACTCTATAAGAATGCCTCCGGCGGTGTACCGGGATATGCAATGAATCAAGAGTGACAAGTATGAAAGAATTATGAACGGTGGCTTTGCCACAAATACTATGTCAACTACATGATCATGCTAAGCAATATGACAATGATGGATGTGTCATAACGAACTAGGTGGTGGAAAGTTGCATGGCAATATATCTCGGAATGGCTATGGAAATGCCATAATAGGTAGGTATGGTGGCTGTTTTGAGGAAGGTATATGGTAGGTGTATGATACCGACGAAAGTTGCGCGGTATTAGAGAGGCTAGCAAGGGTGGAAGGGTGGGAGTGCGTATAATCCATGGACTCAACATTAGTCATAAAGAACTCATATACTTATTGCAAAAATTTAGAAGTTATTAAAGCAAAGTATTACGTGCATGCTCCTAGGGGGATAGATTGGTAGGAAAAGATCATCGCTCGTCCCCGACTACCATTCATAAGGAAGACAATCAATAAATAAATCATGCTCCGACTTCATCACATAACGGTTCACCATACGTGCATGCTACGGGAATCACAAACTTCAACACAAGTATTCTTTAAATTCACAACTACTCAACTAGCATGACTTTAATATTATCACCTCCATATCTCAAAACAATTATCATGCTTCAATCTTTTCTTAGTATTCAACTCACTCAAAAGAAAGTTTCACAAATCTAGAATACCAAGCATATCATTATTAAGCAAATTACCATGCTATTAAGAGACTCTCAAATTAATTTAAGTGAAGCATGAGAGATCAATAGTTTCTTTAAAACGAATCCACCACCGTGCTCTAAAAGATCTAAGTGAAGCACATAGAGCAAAATTATCTAGCTCAAAGGATATAAGTGAAGCACATAGAGCAAAATTATCTAGCTCAAAGGATATAAGTGAAGCACATAGAGCAAAATTATCTAGCTCAAAGGATATAAGTGAAGAACATAGAGCAAAATTATCTAGTTCAAAGGATATAAGTGAAGAACATAGAGCAAAATTATCTAGCTCAAAGGATATAAGTGAAGCACATAGAGTATTCTGTCAAATTTTAATTCATGTATGGCTCTCTCAAAAGGTGTGTACAGCAAGGATGATTGTGGCATACTAACAAACAAAGACACAAATAATACAAGACGCTCCAAGCAAAACACATATCATGTTGGTGAATAAAAATATAGCTTCAAGTAAATTACCGATGGAAGTGGACGAAAAGAGGGGATGCCTTCCGGGGCATCCCCAAGCTTTAACTTTTTGGTGTCCTTAGATTATCTTGGGGGTGAAATGGGCATCCCCAAGCTTAGGCTCTTGCCACTCCTTGTTCCATGATCCATCAAAAGAATTCACCCAAAACTTGAAAACTTCACAACACAAAACTCAAGATAGAAAACCCGTGAGCTCCGTTAGCGAAAGAAAACAAAAGACCACTTCAAGGTACTGTAATTAACTAATTATTTATTTATATTGGTGTTAAACCTACTGTATTCCAACTTCTCTGTGGATTATAAACTATTTTACTAGCCATAGATTCATCAAAATAAGCAAACAACACACGAAAAACAGAATCTGTCAAAAATAGAACAGTCTGTAGTAATCTGTAGCTAGCGCAATATCTGGAACCCAAAAAATTCTAAAATAAATTTCTGGACGTGAGGAATTTATCTATTAATCACCTTCAAAAAGAATGAACTAAATAGCACTCTTCAAAATAAAAATGGCAGCAGTTCTCGTGAGCGCTAAAGTTTCTGTTTTTTACAGCAGGTTCAACAAGACTTTCCCCAAGTCTTCCCAACGGTTCTACTTGGCACAAACACTAATTAAACACAAAAAGCATAACCTAAACATAGGCTAAATAATTTATTTATTACTAAACAGGAGCAAATAGCAAGGAATAAAATTAAAATTGGGTTGCCTCCCAACAAGCGCTATCGTTTAACGCCCCTAGCTAGGCATAACAAGCAATAATAGATCTAGGTATTGCCATCTTTGGTAGGCAATCCATAAGTGGATCTCATGATAGTTTCATATGGTAATTTTATTTTCTTTCTTGGAAATTTTTCCATGCCCTTTTTTAATGGAAATTGAAATCTAATATTCCCTTCCTTCATATCAATAATCGCACCAACCGTTCTAAGGAAAGGTCTACCAAGAATAATAGGGCAAGAAGGATTGCAATCTATATCAAGAACAATGAAATCTACGGGCACATAATTCCTATTTGAAACAATAAGAACATCATTAATTCTTCACATAGGTTTCTTAATAGTGGAATCCGCAAGATGCAAGTTTAGAGAGCAATCATCAAAATTACGGAAATCTAGTAAATCACACAAAGTCTTGGGAATAGTAGAGACACTAGCACCCAAATCACACAAAGCATAAAACTCATGATCTTTAATTTTAATTTTAATAGTTGGTTCCCACTCATCATAAAGTTTTCTAGGGATAGAAACTTTCAACTCAAGTTTTTCTTCATAAGATTGCATCAAGGCATCAACAATATGTTCGGTGAAGGCTTTATTTCGACTATAAGCATGTGGAGAATTCAGCACGAATTGCAACAAGGAAATACAATCAATCAAAGAGCAATTTTCATAATTAAATTCCTTGAAATCCAATATAGTGGGTTTAGCAACATCTAGATTTTTATTTGTTTCAATCCCACTTTCATCAATTTCATCATTAAGATCTAAATACTCCGAATTTTTAGAACGCCTTCTAGGTAAAGGAAGATCATATTCGGTTTCATCAAGATTCATATTGCAAAATAAAGATTTAATGGGAGACACATCAATAACTTTTAGATCTTCATCTTGATTTTCATAAGAATTAGAAGAACACACTTTAATAAAGGCATCTTTGGAAGCACGCATCCTAGCGGTTCTTTCTTTACATTCATCAATTGAAATTCTCATGGCCTTTAGAGACTCATTAATATCATGCTTAGGTGGAATAGATCTAAGTTTCAAAGCATCAACATCAAGAGCAATTCTATCAACGTTCCTAGCCAAATCATCAATCTTAAGCAATTTTTCTTCAATCATAGCATTAAAATTCTTTTGTGAAGAAATAAATTCTTTAATATTAGATTCAAAATCAGAGGGCATCTTATTATAATTTCCATAAGAGTTGTTGTAGGAATTCTCATAACTATTAGAAGGATTACTAGGATATGGCCTAGGATTAAAATTCCCTCTATAAGCGTTGTTACCAAAATTATTCCTACCAACAAAATTCACATCCATAGATTCATTGTTATTCTCAATCAAAGTAGACAAATGCATATCATTAGGATCAGAAGAAACACTCTTAGTAGCAAATAATTTCATAAGTTCATCCATCTTTCCACTCAACACATTAATTTCTTCTATCGCATGCACTTTTTTATTAGAAGTTCTTTCAGTATGCCATTGGGAATAATTAACCATAATATTATCTATGAGTTTAGTAGCATCTCCTAAAGTGATTTCCATAAAAGTGCCTCCCGCGGCCGAATCTAAAAGATTTCTAGAAGAAAAATTCAATCCGGCATAAAATTTTTGTATAATCATCCACAAATTCAAACCATGAGTAGGGCAATTACATATCATTAATTGCATTCTCTCCCAAGCTTGTGCAACATGTTCATGATCAAGTTGTTTAAAGTTAATAATATCGTTTCTAAGAGAGATGATCTTAGCGGGAGGAAAATACTTAGAGATAAAATCATCTTTGCATTTGTTCCATGAATCAATACTATTCTTAGGCAAAGACGAAAACCAAGCTTTAGCACGATCTCTAAGTGAAAAGGGAAATAGCTTCAATTTAACGACATCATTATTGACATCTTTTTTTTTGCATATCACATAAATCAACGAAGCTATTCAGATGAGTAGCGGCATCTTCGGTAGGAAGGCCGGCGAATTGATCTTTCATAACAAAATTCAACAAATCAACATTAATTTCACAAGATTCAACATCGGTAAGAGGGGCAATCGGAGTGCTAAGGAAATCATTATTATTGGTATTGATGAAGTCACACAATTTGGTAGTATCTTGAGCCATTGCGACAAACAAGCAATCTAACACACGAGTAAACAAAAAAGCAAGCGGACAAAAGAGGCAAACAGAGAGGGAGGATAGAGAGAGAGGGCGAATAAAACGGCAAGGGTGAATTGGGGGGAGAGGAAAACGAGAGGCAAATGGCAGATAATGTAATGCGAGAGATAGGGATTGTGTGGGTACTTGGTATATTGACTTTTTGCGTAGACTCCCCGGCAACGGTGCCAGAAATCCTTCTTGCTACGTCTTGAGCTTGCGTTGGTTTTCTCCGAAGAGGAAGGGATGATGCAGCAGAGTAGCGTAAGTATTTCCCTCAGTTTTTGAGAACCAATGTATCAATCCAGTAGGAGCCCACGCTCAAGTCCCTCGTACCTGCACAAAGCGATAGCTACTCGCAACCAACGCGATTAGGGGTTGTCAAGCCCTTCACGATCACTTACGAGAGTGAGATCTGATAGATAGAATATTTTTGGTATTTTTGATATAAAGATGCAAAGTAAAAAAGTAAAGGCAAAATAAATAGCAAAACAATATTAAAGTGATGGAGGTTGATATGATGAGAATAGACCCGGGGGCCATAGTTTTCACTAGTGGCTTCTCTCAAGAGCATAAGTATTCTATGGTGGGTGAACAAATTACTGTTGAGCAATTGATAGAATTGTGCATAATTATGAGAATATCTAGGCATGATCATGTATATAGGCATCACGTCCGTGACAAGTAGATCAAAACGATTCTGCATCTACTACTATTACTCCACTCATCGACCGCTATCCAGCATGCATCTAGAGTATTAAGTTAAAAACAGAGTAACGCCTTGAGCAAGATGACATGATGTAGAGAGATAAATTCATGCAATATGAAATAAACCCCATCATGTTATCCTCGATGGCAACGATACAATACGTGCCTTGCTGCCCCTTCTGTCACTGGGTAAGGACACCGCAAGATCGAACCCAAAGCTAAGCACTTCTCCCATGGCAAGAACTACCAATCTAGTTGGCCAAACCAAACGGATAATTCGAAGAGACTTGCAAAGATAACCAATAATGCATAAAAGAATTCAGAGAAGATTCAAATATTATCCATAGATAGACTTGATCATAAACCCACAATTCATTGGTCTCAACAAACACACCGCAAAAGGAAGATTACATCGAATAGATCTCCACGAGAGAGGGGGAGAACTTTGTATAGAGATTCAAAGAGAGAGAAGAAGCCATCCAGCTACTAACTATGGACCCGAAGGTCTGAGGTAAACTACTCACACTTCATCGGAGAGGCTATGATGATGTAGAAGCCCTCCGTGATGACGACCCTCTTCCGGCGGAGCTCCGGAACAGGCCCCGAGATGGGATCTCGTGGATACAGAAAGTTGCGGCGGTGGAATTAGGTTTTTGGCTCCTGTTCTGATCGTTTGGGGGTACGTGTGTATATATAGGAGGAAGGAGTACGTCGGTGGAGCACCGAGGGGCCCACGAGGCAGGGGGCGCGCCCTAGGGGGGGCGCCCCCCACCCTCGTGACCTCCTCTTTGATCCCTTGCGGTAGGGTCCAAGTCTCCTGGATCACGTTCGGTGAGAAAATCACGTTTCTGAAGATTTTATTCCGTTTGGACTCTGTTTGATATTCTGTTTATCCGAAACACTGAAATAGGCAAAAAAATCAATTCTGGGTTGGGCCTCCGGTTAATAGGTTAGTCCCAAAAATAATATAAAAGTGGAAAATAAAGCCCAACATAGTCCAAAACAGTAGATATTAACGATCGGTATTATGAGTTTATGTGTTTTGATGTACCGAAGGTAGTTTGGAGTTCATAGACGTGACAAGGAGTCTCGGAATGGTCGAGACGTAAAGATCGATATATTGGAAGCCTATATTTAGACATCAAAATGGTTCCGAGTGGTTCGGGCATTTTTCCGGAGTACCGGGAGGTTACCGGAACCCCCCGGGGAGTATATGGGCCTTATTGGGCCTTAGTGGAATAGAGGAGAGGGAAGGGAAAAGTGGGAGGCGCGCCCCAAGCCCAATCCGACTTGGGAAGGGGGCCGGCCCCCTTTCCTTCCTCCATCTCTCCTCCTTCCTTCCTCTCCTACTCCTACTTGGAAGGGGGAATCCTACTCCCGGAGGGAATAGGACTCCCCTATGGCGCGCCATAGAGAGGGCCGGCCCTCCCCCTCCTCTACTCCTTTATATACGGGGGAGGGGGCACCCCATAGACACATAAGTTGATCATTGATCTTTTAGACGTGTGCGGTGCCCCCTCCACCATAATCCACCTCGGTTATATCGTAGCGGTGCTTAGGCGAAGCCCTGTTCCGGTAGCAACATCATCACCGTCATCATGCCGTCGTGCTGACGAAACTCTCCCTCGAAGCTCTACTGGATCGTGAGTTCGCGGGACGTCACCGAGCCGAACGTGTGCAGATCGCGGAGGTTCCGTACCTTCAGTGCTAGATCGGTCGATCGTGAAGACATACGACTACATCAACCACGTTGTCATAACGCTTCCGCTTACGGTCTACGAGGGTACGTAGACGATACTCTCCCCTCTCATTGCTATGCATCACCATGATCTTACGTGTGCGTAGGAATTTTTTTGAAATTACTGCGTTCCCCAACAGTGGCATCCGAGCCAGGTTTATGCGTAGATGTTATATGCACGAGTAGAACACAAAGGAGTTGTGGGTGTGGGTATATACATATTGCTTGCCGTTGTTGGATGAAGCGGCCCAGACCGACATTACACGTACGCTTACACGAGACTAGTTCTACCGACGTGCTTCGCACACAGGTGGCTAGTGGGTGTCTGTTTCTCCAGCTTTAGTTGAATCGGATTCAATGAACAAGGTTCTTTCTGAAGATCAAAAAGCAATCACTATACCGCATTGTGGTTTTTGATGCGTAGGTAAGAACTGTTCTTGCTCAGCCTGTAGCAGCCACTTAAAACTTGCAACAACAAAGTAGAGGACGTCTAACTTGTTTTTGCAGGGCATGTTGTGATGTGATATGGTCAAGGCATGATGCTAAATTTTATTATATGAGATGATCATGTCTTGTAACACAGTTATCTGCAACTGGCAGGAGCCATATGGTTGTCGCTTTATTGTATGAAATGCAATTGCCATGTAATTGCTTTACTTTATCACTAAGCGGTAGCGATAGTCGCAGAGGCAATAGTTGGCAAGATGACAACGATGCTTCGATGGAGATCAAGGTGTCAAGCCGGTGACGATGGTGATCACGATGGTGCTTTGGAGATGGAGATCAAAGGCACAAGAGGATGATGGCCATATCATATCACTTATATGAAGGAAATATGCCCTAGAGGCAATAATAAAGTTATTATTTATTTCCTTATTTCATGATAAATGTTTATTATTCATGCTAGAATTGTATTAATCGGATACATAATATAAGTGTGAATACATAGACAAACAGAGAGTCACTAGTATGCCTCTACTTGACTAGCTCGTTAGTCAAAGATGGTTACGTTTCCTAAACCATAGACATGAGTTGTCATTTGATAAACGGGATCACATCATTAGGAGAATGATGTGATTGACTTGACCCATTCCATTAGCTTAGCACTTGATCGTTTTAGTTTACTGCTATTGCTTTCTTCATGACTTATACATGTTCCTATGACTATGAGATTATGCAACTCCCGATTACCGGAGGAACACTTTGTGTGCTACCAAACGTCACAACGTAACTGGGTGATTATAAAGGTGCTCTACAGGTGTTTCCGATGGTACTTGTTGAATTGGCATAGATCGAGATTAGGATTGGTCACTCTGATTGTCGGAGAGGTATCTCTGGGCCCTCTCGGTAATGCACATCACTATAAGCCTTGCAAGCAATGCAACTAATGAGTTAGTTGTGGGATGATGTATTACGGAACAAGTAAAGAGACTTGCCGGTAACGACATTGAGCTAGGTATTGAGATACCAACGATCGAATCTTGGGCAAGTAACATACCGATGACAAAGGGAACAACGTATGTTGTTATGCGATTTGACCGATAAAGATCTTCGTAGAATATGTAGGAACCAATATGAGCATCATGGTTCCGCTATTGGTTATTGACCAGAGACGTGTCTCGGTCATGTCTACATAGTTCTCGAACATGTAGGGTCCGCATGCTTAATGTTCGGTGACGATCGGTATTATGAGTTTATGTGTTTGAAGTACCGAAGGTAGTTTGGAGTCCCGGATGAGATCGGGGACATGACAAGGAGTCTTGAAATGGTTGAGACATAAAGATCAATATATTGGACGACTATATTCGGACATTGGAAAGGTTCTGAGTGATTCGGGTATTTTTCGGAGTACCGGGGAGATACGGGAATACGAGGGAAGAAGTATTGGGCCTCATGGGCCAAGTGGTGAAAGAGAGGAGGCAGGTCAAGGCAGGGCGCGCGGCCCCCCTAGCTCAAACTGAATTGGACTAGGGGGCCGGTCCCCCTTTCCTCCTTTCCTCCCTCTCCTTCCTTCTCCCTCTCCTCCTTCCTTTCCCCCCTCCTAGTAGGAGTAGGAAAGGGGAGTCCAACTCCTACTAGGAGGAGGACTCCTCCTCCTATCGCGCCCTGCAAGGGCCGGCCGGCCTCCCCCCTTTCTCCTTTATATACGGGGGCAGGAGGGCACCCCAAGACATACAAGTTGATCAGTTGATCTTTTAGCCGTGTGCGGTGCCCCCCTCCACCATAATCCACCTCGATCATATCGTAGGGGTGCTTAGGTGAAGTCCTGCGTCGGTAGCATCATCATCACCGTCATCACGTCATCGTGCTGACGGAACTCTCCACAAAGCTTTGCTGGATCGGAGTTCATGGGACATCACCGAGCTGACGTGTGATGAACTTGGAGGTGCCGTACGTTCAGTACTTGGATCGGTCGGATCGTGAAGACGTACGACTACATCAATCGCGTTCTCATAACGCTTCCGCTTACGGTCTACGAGGGTACATGGACGATACTCTCCCCTCTCGTTGCTATGCATCACCATGATCTTGCGTGTGCGTAGGATTTTTTTTTGAAATTACTATGTTCCCCAACAGTGGTATCAGAGCCAGGTTTATGCGTAGATGTCATATGCTCGAGTAGAACACAAAGGAGTTGTGAGCGTAGGTATATACATATTGCTTGTCATCACTAGTTGATTCTTGATTCAGCGGCATTGCTGGATGAAGCGGACCAGACCAACATTACACGTACGCTTATGCGAGACTGGTTCTACCGACATGCTTCGCACACATGTGGCTAGTGGGTGTCTGTTTCTCCAGCTTTAGTTGAATCAGATTCAATGAATAGGGTTCTTTCTGAAAATCAAAAATCAATCACTATACTGCGTTGTGGTTTTTGATGCTTAGGTAAGAACGGTTCTTGCTCAGCCCGTAGCAGCCACGTAAAACTTGCAACAACAAAGTAGAGGACGTCTAACTTGTTTTTGTAGGGCATGTTATGATGTGATATGGTCAAGACGTGATGAGATATAAATTTTTGTATGAGATGATCATGTTTTGTTAAAGTTATCGGCAACTGGCAGAAGCCTTATGGTTGTCTCTTCATTGCATAAGATGCAAGTGCCATGTAATTGCTTTACTTTATCGCTATGCGATAGCAATAGTTGGTGAGACGACCATGTGACGACACATTGATAAGAGATCAAGATGATGGAGATCATGGTGTCATGCTGGTGACGATAGAGATCATGACGGTACTTTGGAGATGGAGATCAAAGGCACAAGATGATCATGGCCATATCATGTCACATATTTTGATTGCATGTGATGTTTATCTTTTATGCATCTTATTTTGCTTAGATCGACGGTAGCATTATAATATGATCTCTCACTAAATTTCAAGGTACAAGTGCTCTCCCTGAGTATGCACCGTTGCCAAAGTTCGTCATGCCGAGACACCACATGATGATTGGGTCTGATAAGTTGTACGTTCACATACAACGGGTGCAAGCCAGTTTTGCACACGCAGAAATACTCGGGTTAAACTTGACGAGCCTAGCATATGCAGATATGGCCTCAGAACACTGGAGACCGAAAGGTCGAGCGTGAATCATATAGTAGATATGATCAACATAGTGATGTTCACCATTGAAAACTACTCCATCTCACGTGATGATTGGACATGGTTTAGTTGATTTGGATCATGTGATCATTTAGATGACTAGAGGGATGTCTATCTATGTGGGAGTTCTTAAGTAATATGATTAATTGAACTTTAATTTCTCAGGAACTTAGTCATGATAGTATTTGCATAACTATGTTGTAGATCAATAGCTCGCGATGTAGCTCCCCGTATATTTTGATATGTTCCTAGAGAAAAACTAAGTTGAAAGAGGTTAGTAGCAATGATGCGGATTGGATCGGTGATCTCAGGATTATTCTCATTGCTGCACAGAAGAATTATGTCCTTGATGCACCGCTAGGTGACAGACCGATTGCAGGAGCAGATGCAGACGTTATGAACGTTTGGCGAGCTTGCTATGATGACTACTTGATAGTTTAGTGCACCATGCTTTACGACTTAGAACCGGGACTTCAAAAACGTTTTGAATGCCACGGAGCATATAAGATGTTCCAAGAGCTGAAATTTGTATTTCAGACTCATGCCCAAGTCGAGAGGTATGAGACCTCTGACAAAGTGTTTTGTCTACAAGATGGAGCAGAATATCTCAACCAATGAGCATGAGCTAAGAATGTCTGAGTACTACAATCACTTGAATCAAGTGGGAGTTAATCTTCCAGACAAGATAGTGATTGACATAGTTCTCTAGTCACTATCACCAAGTTACTAGAACTTCGTGATGAACTATAATATGCAAGGGATAACAGAAATGATTCCCAAGCTCTTCGTGATGCTGAAATCGACGAAGGTAGAAATCAAGAAAAGCATCAAGCGTTGATGGTTGACAAGACCACTAGTTTCAAGAAAAGGGCAAAGGGAAGAAGGGGGACTTCAAGAAGAAAGGCAAGCAAGTTGTTGCTCAAGTGAAGAAGCCCAAGTCTAGACCTAAGCCTGAGCCTAAGTGCTTCTACTGCAAAGGGACTGGTCACTGGAAGCAGAACTGTCCCAAGTATTTGGCGGATAAGAAGGATGGCAAAGTGAACAAAGGTATATTTGATATACATGTTATTGATGTGTACTTTACTAGTGTTTATAGCAACCCCTCAGTATTTGATACTAGTTCAGTTGGTAAGATTAGTAACTCGAAACGGGAGTTGCAGAATGAACAGAGACTAGTTAAGGGCGAAGTGACGATGTGTGTTGGAAGTGGTTCCAAGATTGATATGATCATCATCGCACACTCCCTATACTTTTGAGATTAGTGTTGAACCATAATAAATGTTATTTTGTGTTTTCGTTAAGCATGAATATGATTTGATCATGATTATTGCAATACGGTTATTCATTTAAAGCCAGAGAATAATTGTTGTTCCGTTTACATGAATAAAACCTTCAATGGTCATACACCCAAGATGAATGGTTTATTGAATGTTGATCGTAGTGATACACATATTCATAATATTAAAGCCAAAAGATGCAAAGTTAATAATAATAGTGCAACTTATTTGTGGCACTGCCGTTTAGGTCTTATTGGTGTAAAGCGCATGAAGAAAATTCATGCTGATGGGCTTTTGGAATCACTTGATTATGAATCAGTTGATGCTTGTGAACCATGCCTCATGGGAAAGATGACTAAGACTCCGTTCTCCGGAACAATGGAGCGAGCAACAGACTTGTTGGAAATAATACATACTGATGTATGCAGTCCGATGAGTGTTGAGGCTCGCGGCAGGTATCGTTATTTTCTGACCTTCACAGATGATTTGAGCAGATATGGGTATATCTACTTGATGAAACATAAGTCTGAAACATTTGAAAAGTTCAAAGAACTAGTCGCCAACCCGTGCATTCGCACGGGCTAGTTTTGTAAGCCACTATTTTAATGTAAGCTAATATTTTTACTCAAATTTATATATTTCATTTTAGGGCTATATATAATACATTATGCACAGGATATCACTTTTATTATCCATGCCTTATCATAATTATTTACAACAGATAATACCATATGAAATATGAAGCATTACTCAGATTATCACTCTCTACATACTAAATAAAATTACATAATCACTACACGATCAACATGTAATATTTTTAGCTATATCAGTAAAATCATGTCTTTCCGTCGGACATCATATCTCTAGCTATTTGAGTGAAGAGCAAGGAGAACATGGGAAGAGGTCCTTTCATTAGTACTCTTATCACTGTTGAATAGAAAGATAATATACCCCGCAAAAAAACACGGATAATATACCAGCAAAAAGAATGTAGATAGATGATACAATGGACGTTCAAAAAAAAGATGATACAATGGAGAAAAAGATACATGCGTGCATGAGTCATCAATAATTAAGTACACATACACATGCATGCAACTAAGAAAAAAAAGGTGTGTGCCGAACAAAACAGAATTTGCCGAAAAGTGAGGCCCAATTCCAAATATGTATAAATGCATTTTACCTATTAAGAATAGCCTGAAGAGTAGAAACTTACCTTGCCATACTCACCCCTTTATAATCTGCGTTTCTGTTTCTTCCAGCTGCTAGCTGGTGAATTTTCTATTAAGAACCACTTCTCCTCTACTCCACTGAAATTAGTGTCCTAAACAGTGGACCGGCGGCCATTATGAATATGGCCCTCTTGGGTCACGCTGGCTGTAGCCCGGGACCATGGGACGTGGCTGGCCGGCTGCGTGTTTAGCGTAGGTGAGTCACATTCAAAGGAAGTGCCTCCATGCTTCTCTTGGGACAACCCATGGCTTCTTGTTTAAGTATGAAGTTGGTGGCGCAGAGGAGTCTTGTTGAAGCTGACCCATATGATTGCGGGTGCAGTGAGATGAAAGTTGGACCCTGACTTCAGTAGTAAAATTGATTGCTGATGAGTGGATATGAGCTCACTAGTGTATGTTGCAATATATACCAACTTGCTATCCTAGGAGTCCTTTGTGCTAGCTTCCCTAGCTTAACTGATTTCATGGCCACAATGACCGATCATGATAAGACTGCACAATCCACCTCATGTCCTCAATCAGAACCAAGTAGGCACAATGCGTTGTAGATCGACACGCCAGGATTGCATGGAGAAGCGACAGTTCGTAGAGAGATGAATCAAATAATGCATCTAGAGAAGGTGGCACATGTACTATTTAGAGCTTAACATAGGAGGCATCGGCAGCAAATACAATGGCCGAATTGAGCGACGCTAGCGCAATGATGCTGCAGACTGGCAAGGAACGACGTCAATTGTAGCTGCGTTTTAGTATAAGGGAAAAAACCAAACAAAAATATTACCAGAAAACCAACCAGATCTAGATGTGGAAAACAGCAAACATGATCCATACCCCAACTTGCTTGGTCGTGTTTGAGAGACATGGATTTGTTTCACATGGGTACTGACCGGTGAGTAAAAGCGGAGTGGAGATACTCACATGTCTGAATGTGAATCCAAGACAACATGCTTGCTTTGAACTCATCAATCTAGCTCTTTTAATTGTTGTCAGGGTTGCTTGCATCCATATGGAAAAAGGAAAAACTGAAGGTTCCATGAGATGCACTGGATTATATGGATAGCTACCAGAAAAAAATGGATCAAATCTGTTAAGTCGTTGTGCAACACATCACCGACCTGTTTTTCCTCCTGAGAGACATATTGCTGATGTTGGAGACACAATTAATAGTTTATAGCCGATGGGTCGGCAGGAGCATAGAGAAAGATCAAGTTAGCAGAATCGTCATTCTCTTGCCTCATCCTCTTCCATGGCCATCATTGTTTCTGTTGCCTCGTTCAGATTGCTCTCAATGCAGCCATTGTTACCACAGTAGCCAGTACGGCTGGCTTCTTCCTCGTCGACCAAACTCCTCTCTCTTGATGGCTCTCTCTCTAGCCACATTTTTTTCCTCGAGTCAGTGCTGTAATCATGGCTATACTCCGTTGCTGCCTCATCTTGAATCAGTGGTGATGCTTCCCAACAGTATCTCTTCCTAGCTGTTTCTGTATCATCTAGTTCATAGGGAAATTAGATACCTAACATATTGACAGGACCTTTTTGAAAAAAAGATTCACAACACATATAATGTAACAGCAGAAAGGTAAGACTATATAAGTTTTATGCTTATTTTACTTTTTTCACTTTTCCAATCATGAACAACATTTGCTCACATTGCATATACAAAGCAACATAATTTACTTCTAATTTCTTGTAGGCTTCAGTTACTTCTTACCTTCTCTTACCATGTCTATAAGGTAACACATTGTATTAATTCATAGGGGACATATTACGTTCGTATGGAAGGGCAAGATATAGGGGTTGTGGCTAGAAATTAAAACGATTGTAGATGTATTACAAACTCATTTTATTAGTAATAGTTTTTCCATGCAATGAATATCTACACTTGTATAATCTGGGTCAACTAAGATAAGATCCACTTTTTTGTGCAATGAATCCGTGAATTATCAATAAAAATCAGCGTATTTCAGAATGACATGGACTGAAAATAAAGTTGTTGTGAATATAGAGGGCAATATACTCATCAACTTACCAGAGAACAGTAACCATACACAAATCATACATCATATAGAAATTGCAACGGTGGAAAGTAACGTAAGTGAAAGAACTGGGAGAACACGAAAGAGAACCATTCTATGCTCCTGGCCAACCAAAGCCTCGATCTGGAAACCATGACGAAGACATCTCTTTTGGGCCACAACAGAAGAAATTTGAACCCAATTAATTCCCCAGCAAACAAATCAGAGCGTTAACTCTAGCAGAAAGAACTTGCAGAACTTGAAGGAGAACCATGCTATGCTCCTGGCCAACCACAACCTCGATCTGGAAACCTTGACGAAGACATCTCTCATGGGGCTCAACAGAAGAACTCGAACACAATTAATTCCCTAGAAAACAAATAAAGGCGTTAACTCCTTGCTAGAGTTAAGCCATCTTGCTCTTAGCTGCAGCTGCACCCAGTCCCCATCGTATTTCTTCAGGTCTTCTTCTGTGACGGGATTCAAGCAAACTGCTCCCTGTAGGAACCTGGGCAAGGAGAAGGTGAGTAGGGGAATCCTCGAAACATATATAGAAGGGGCAACGCCGGGAAGCCGGAGAGCGGCCAAGCGAGAAGATGCCGGAAAGCGCATCCGTGGAGAGGTGGAGGCGGCGGCGGCTTGGATCATAGAATTGATGGCCATTAGAAAGAGGTATACATACACCTTTTTTCCCTTTTTCCCCAAAATATCCTGGGATATATGGTCACGGCCAACGGAGGGAGTCATGCTCTGAAGACGTACGTGATGTGGAGAGCGTATCTTGCTCAACGTGGAAATTGTAGCGAGCCTTTGATCAGTTTTTTTTGAGAATAGCCTTTGATGATTAGATCTACACCGTTTTTCCTTTTTTTTAGAATAGCCTCTGATGATTAGATCTACACCGTAATAACTTGGTCCCACAGGATGAACGGCTCTAATTTACTAATTAATGTGGTAATTTCTAGGGAGTCACAAATTAGTATAGGTATAGATTTCAGAGTGAAGTGGAAAATCATCGTAGCAAGAAAATAAATTTTCTACGATCTGATCACGGAGAAAAATATTTGAGTTACGAGTTTGGTCTTTATTTGAAACAATGTGGAATAGTTTCGCAAACTCACGCCACCTGGAACACCACAATGTAATGGTGTGTCCGAATGTCGTAATCGTACTTTATTGGATATGGTGCGATCTATGATCTCTCTTACCGATTTACCACTATCGTTTTGGGGTTATGCATTAGAGACAACTGCATTCACGTTAAATAGGGCACCATCTAAATCCGTTGAGACTACGCCATATGAACTGTGGTTTGGCAAGAAACCAAAGTTGTCGTTTCTTAAAGTTTGGGGTTGTGATGCTTATGTGAAAAAGTTTCATCCTGATAAGCTCAAACCCAAATCAGAGAAATGTGTCTTCATAGGATACCCAAAGGAGACAGTTGGGTACACCTTCTATCACAGATCCGAAGGCAAGACATTCGTTTCTAAGAATGGATCCTTTCTAAAGAAGGAGTTTCTCTCAAAAGAAGTGAGTGGGAGGAAAGTATAACTTGATGAGGTAACTGTACCTGCTCCCTTATTGGAAAGTAGTTCATCACAGAAATCTATTCCTGTGACTCCTACACCAATTAGTGAGGAAGCTAATGATGATGATTATGTAACTTCAGATCAAGTTACTACCGAACCTTGTAGGTCAACCAGAGTGAGATCCGCACCAGAGTGGTACGGTAATCCTGTTCTGGATGTCATGTTACTTGACCATGACGAACCTACGAACTATGAGGAAGCGATGATGAGCCCAAATTCCGCAAAATGGCTTGAGGCCATGAAATCTGAGATGGGATCCATGTATGAGAACAAAGTATGGACTTTGATTGACTTGCCCGATGATCGGTAAGTCATTAAGAATAAATGGGTCTTCAAGAGGAAGACGAAACCTGATAGTAGTGTTACTATCTACAAAGCTCGAATTGTTGTAAACATATTTTCGAAAAATTCAAGGTGTTGACTACGATGAGATTTTTGCACTCGTATCGATGCTTAAAAGTCTGTCCAAATCATGTTAGCAGTTGCCACATTTTATGAAATCTGGCAATTGGATGTCAAAACTGCATTCCTTAATGGATTTCTTAAAGAAGAGTTGTATATGATGCAACCAGAAGGTTTTGTCGATCCTAAAGGTACTAACAAAGTGAGCAAGCTCCAGCTATCCATTTATGGACTGGTGCAAGCATCTCGGAGTTGGAATATATGCTTTGATAAAGTGATCAAAGCATATGGTTTTATACAGACTTGCGGTGAAGCCTATATTTACAAGAAAGTGAGTGGGAGCACTACAACATTTCTGATAAGTATATGTAAATGACATATTATTGATCGGAAATAATGTAGAATTTTCTAGAAAGCATGAAGGAGTATTTGAAAGGATTTTTCAAAGAAAGACCTCGATGAAGTTGCTTACACATTGAGCATCAAGATCTCTAGAGATAGATCAAGACGCTTGATAAGTTTTTTCAATGAGTACATACCTTGACAAGATTTTGAAGTAGTTAAAAATGGAACAGTCAAAGAAGGAGTTCTTGCCTGTGTTGCAAGGTGTGAAGTTGAGTAAAGACTCAAAACCCGACCACAGCAGAAAATAGAAAGACAATGAAAATTCATTCCCTATGCCTCAGTCATAGGTTTTATAAAGTATGCTATGCTGTTTACCAGTCCTATTGTATACCTTAGCATGATTCTGGCAAGGGAGTACAATAGTGATCTAGGAGTAGATCACTAGACAGCGGTCAAAATTATTCTTAGAGGACTAAGGAAATATTTCTCGGTTATGGAGGTGATGAAAGAGTTTGTCGTAAAGAGTTACGTCGATGCAAGCTTTTTACATCGATCTAGATGACTCTAAGTCTCGATCTGGATACATATTGAAAGTGGGAGCAATTAGTTAGAGTAGCTCCGTGCAGAGCATTGTAGACATAGAAATTTGTGAAATACATACGGATCTGAATGTTGCAGACCCGTTGACTAAATTTCTCTCACAAGCAAAACATGATCACTCTTTGGGTGTTAATCACATAGCGATGTGAACTAGATTATTGACTGTAGTAAACCCTTTGGGTGTTAGTCACATGGAGATGTGAACTAATCACATAAAGATGTGAACTATTGGTGTTAAATCACATGATAATGTGAACTAGATTATTGAATCTAGTGCAAGTGGGAGACTGAAGGAAATATGCCCTAGAGGCAATAATAAAGTTATTATTTATTTCCTTATTTCATGATAAATGTTTATTATTTATGCTAGAATTGTATTAACTAGAAACATAATACATGTGTGAATACATAGAAAAACAGAGTGTCACTAGTATGCCTCTACTTGACTAGCTCGTTAGTCAAAGATGGTTATGTTTCCTAAACCATAAACATGAGTTGTCATTTGATAAACAGGATCACATCATTAGGAGAATGATGTGATTGACTTGACCCATTCCGTTAGCTTAGCACTTGATCGTTTTAGTTTACTGCTATTGCTTTCTTCATGACTTATACATGTTCCTATGACTATGAGATTATGCAACTCCCGTTTACCGGAGGAACACTTTGTGTGCCACCAAACGTCACAACGTAATTGGGTGATTATAAAGGTTCTCTACAGGTGTCTCCGAAGGTACTTGTTGGGTTGGCGTATTTCGAGATTAGGATTTGTCACTCCGATATGAGCATCCAGGTTCCACTATTGGTTATTGACCGGAGACATGTCTCGGTCATGTCTACATAGTTCTCGAACCCGTAGGGTCCGCACGCTTAATGTTCGGTGATGATCGGTATTATGAGTTTATGTGTTTGATGTACCGAAGGTAGTTTGGAGTCCAGGATGAGATCGGGGACATGACTAGGAGTCTCGAAATGGTCGAGACGTAAAGATCAATATATTGGACGACTATATTCGGACATCGGAAAGGTTCCGAGTGATTCGGGTATTTTTCGGAGTACCGGGGAGATACGGGAATACGGGGGAAGAAGTATTGGGCCTCATGGGCCAAGTGGTGGAATAGAGGAGGCAGGACAAGGCAGGGCGCGCACCCCCCTAGCCCAAACCGAATTGGACTAGGGGGTCGGTCCCCCTTTCCTCCTTTCCCCCGTCTCCTTCCTTCTCCCTCTCCTCCTTCCTTTCCCCCTCCTAGTAGGAGTTGGAAAGGGGAGTCCTACTCCTACTAGGAGGAGGAGGACTCCTCCTGGCGCGCCCTGCAAGGGCCGGCCGGCCTCCCCCATTGCTCCTTTATATACGGGGGCAGGAGGGCACCCCAAGACACACAAGTTGATCAGTTGATCTTTTAGCCATGTACGGTGCCCCCTCCACCATAATCCACCTCGGTCATATCGTAACGGTGCTTAGGCGAAGCCCTACGTCGGTAGCATCATCATCACTGTCATCACACCGTCGTGCTGACGGAACTCTCCCTCGAAGCTCTGCTGGATCGGAGTTCGTGGGACGTCACCGAGCTGAACGTGTGCTGAACTCGGAGGTGCCGTACGTTTGGTACTTGGATCGGTCGGATCATGAAGATGTACAACTACATCAACCGCGTTCGCATAACGCTTCCACTTACGGTCTACGAGGGTACGTGGACTATACTCTCCCCTCTCGTTGCTATGCATCACCATGATCTTGCGTGTGCGTAGGAATTTTATTGAAATTACTACATTCCCCAACATTATATTGATTGCATGTGATGTTTATCCTTTATGCATCTTATTTTGCTTAGTTCGGCGGTAGCATTATAAGATGACCTCTCACTAAATTTCAAGGTATAAGTGTTCTCCCTGAGTATGCACCATTGCTACAGTTTGTCGTGCCGAGACACCACGTGATGATCGGGTGTGATAAGCTCTACGTTCACATACAACGGGTGCAAGCCAGTTTTGCACACGCAGAATACTCGGGTTAAACTCGACGAGTCTAGCATATGCAGATATGGCCTCGGAACACTGGAGACAGAAATGTCAAGCGTGAATCATATAGTAGATATGATCAACATAGTGATGTTCACCATTGAAAACTACTCCATCTGACGTGATGATCGGACATGGTTTAGTTGATATAGATCATGTGATCACTTAGATTATTAGAGAGATGTCTATCTAAGTGAGAGTTCTTAAGTAATTTGATAATTGAACTTTAATTTATCATGAACTTAGTACCTGATAGTATTTTGCATGTCTATGTTGTTGTAGATAGATGGCCCGTCCTGTTGTTCCGTTGAATTTTAATGCGTTCCTAGAGAAAGCTAAGTTGAAAGATGATGGTAGCAACTACACGGACTGGGTCCGTAACTTGAGGATTATCCTCATTGCTGCACAGAAGAATTACGTCCTGGACGCACCGCTAGGTGACAAACCCGCTGCAGGAGCAACGCCAAATGTTATTAACACCTGGCAGAGCAAAGCTGATGACTACTCGATAGTTCAGTGTGCCATGCTTTACGGCTTAGAACCGGGACTTCAACGACATTTTGAATGTCATGGAGCATATGAGATGTTCCAGGAGTTGAAGTTAATATTTATAGCAAATGCCCGGATTGAGAGATATGAAGTCTCCAATAAGTTCTACAGCCGCAAGATGGAGGAGAATAGTTCTGTCAATGAACATATATTTAGAATGTATGGGTACCACAACAACTTGAATCCACTGGGAGTTAATCTTCCTGATGATAGTGTCATTGACAGAGTTCTTCAATAACTGCCACCAATTACAAGAGCTTCGTGATGAACTATAATATGCAAGGGATGGATAAGACGATTCCCGAGCACTTCGCAACACTAAAGGCTGCGGAGGTAGAAATCAAGAACGAACATCAAGTGTTGATGGTCAACAAGACCACCAGTTTTAAGAAAAAGGGTAAAGGGAAGAAGGGGAAATTCAAGAAGAACAGCAAGCCAGTTGCTGCTCAAGTGAAGAAACCCAAGTCTGGACCTAAGCCTAAGTCTAAGTGTTTCTATTGCAAAGGAACTGGTCACTAGAAACGGAACTTCCCCAAGTATTTGGCGGAGAAGAAGGATGGCAAAGTGAAAGGTATACTTGATATACATGTTATTGATGTGTACCTTACTAAAGCTCGCAGTAGTGCCTGGGTATTTGATACTGGTTCAGTTGCTAACAGTTGCAACTCAAAACAGGGGCTATGGATTAAGCGAAGATTGGCTAAGGACGAGGTGACGATGCACGTGGGAAATGGTTCCAAAGTCGATGTGATCGTCGTCGGCACACTACCTCTACATCTACCTTCGGGATTAGTATTAGACCTAAATAATTGTTATTTGGTGCCAGCGTTGAGCATGAACATTATATCTGGATCTTGTTTGATGTGAGACGGTTATTCATTTAAATCAGATAATAATGGTTGTTCTATTTATATGAGTAATATCTTTTATGGCCATGCACCCCTGATGAGTGCTATATTTTTACTAAATCTTGCTAGTAGTGATACACATGTTCATAGTATTGAATCCAAAAGATGCAGAGTTGATAACGATAGTGCAACTTATTTGTGGCACTGCTGTTTAGGTCATATTGGTGTAAAGCGCATGGAGAAACTCCATTCTGATGGACTTCTGGAATCACTTGATTATGAATCACTTGGCACTTGCGAACCATGCCTCATGGGCAAGATGACTAAAATTCTGTTCTCCGGAACAATGGAGCGAGCAACAGAGTTATTGGAAATCATACACACTGATGTGTGTGGTCCAATGAACATTGAAGCTCGCGGCGGATATCGTTATTTTCTCACCTTCACAGATAATTTGACCAGATATGGGTATATCTACTTAATGAAACATAAGTCTGAAACATTTGAAAAGTTCAAAGAATTTCAGAGTGAAGTGGAAAATCATCGTAACAAGAAAATCAAGTTTCTACGATCTGATTGTGGAGGCGATTATGAGTTTGGAGTTCATTTGAAACAATGCGGAATAGTTTCGCAACTCACGCCACCTGGAACACCACAGCGTAATGGTGTGTCTGAACGTCGTAATCGTACTTTACTAGATATGGTGCGATCTATGATGTCTCTCACTGATTTACCGCTATTGTTTTGGGGTTACGCTTTAGAGACAGCTGCATTCACGTTAAATAGGGCACCCTCTAAATCCATTGAGATGACACCTTATGAACTGTGGTTTGGCAAGAAACCCAAGTTGTCGTTTCTTAAAGTTTGGGGCTGCGATGCCTATGTGAAAAAGCTTCACCCTGATAAGCTCGAACCCAAATCGGAGAAATGTGTCTTCATAGGACACCCAAAGGAGACTGTTGGGTACACCTTCTATCACAGATCCAAAGGCAAGATATTCGTTGCGAAGAATGGATCCTTTCTAGAGAAGGAGTTTCTCTCAAAAGAAGTGATTGGGAGGAAAGTAGAACTTGACGAGGTAAATGTACCTTCTCCCTTATTGGAAAGTAGTTCATCATTGAAATCGGTTCCATTGATTCCTACACCAGTAAGTGAGGAAGCTAATGATGATGATCATGAAACTTCTAATCAAGTTACTACCGAACCTCGTAGGTCAACCAGAGTAAGATCCACACCAGAGTGGTACGGTAATCCTGTTCTAGAAGTCATGTTACTTGACCATGACGAACCTATGAACTATGAGGAAGCGATGATGAGCCTAGATTCCGCAAAATGGCTTGAAGCCATGAAATCTGAGATGGGATCCATGTATGAGAACAAAGTATGGACTTCTGTTGACTTGCCCGATGGTCAGCAGGCCATAGCGAATAAATGGATCTTCAAGAAGAAGAATGACGCTGACGGTAATGTTACTGTCTACAAAGCTTGAATTGTTGGGAAAGGTTTTCGACAAGTTCAAGGAGTTGACTACGATGAAATCTTCTCACTCGTAGCGATGCTTAAGTCCGTCCGAATCATGTTAGCAATTGCCGCATTTTATGATTATGAAATTTGGCAAATGGATGTCAAAACTGCATTCCTTAATGGATATCTTAAAGAAGAGTTGTATATGATGCAACCAGAAGGTTTTGTCGATCCAAAAGGTGCTAACAAAGTGTGCAAGCTCCAGCGATCCATTTATGGACTGGTGCAAGCCTCTCGGAGTTGGAATATACGCTTTGATAGTGTGATCAAAGCATATGGTTTTATACAGACTTTTGGAGAAGCCTGTATTTACAAGAAAGTGAGTGGGAGCTCCGTAGCATTTCTGCTATTATATGTAGATGACATATTGTTAATCGGAAATGATACTGAATTTCTGAATAGCATAAAAGGATACTTGAATACGAATTTTTGAATGAAAGAAATCGGTGAAGCTGCTTATATATTGGGCATCAAGATCTATAGAGATAGATCAAGATGCTTAATTGGACTTTCACAAAGCACAAACCTTGATAAAGTTTTGAATAAGTTCAAAATGGATCAGGCAAAGAAAGGGTTCTTGCCTGTATTACAAGGTGTGAAGTTGAGTCAGACTCAATGCCCGACCACTGCAGAAGATAGAGAGAAAATAAAAGGTGTTCCCTATGCTTCAGCCATAGGCTCTATTATGTATGCAATGCTGTGTACCAGACCTAATGTGTGTCTTGCTATAAGTCTAGCAGGGAGGTACCAAAGTAATCCAGGAGTGGATCACTGGACAGCGGTCAAGAACATCCTGAAATACCTGAAAAGGACTAAGGATATGTTTCTCATATATGGAGGTGACAAAGAGCTCATCGTAAATGGTTACGTTGATGCAAGCTTTGACACTGATCCGGACGATTCTAAATCGCAAACCAGATACGTGTTTACATTAAACGGTGGAGCTATCAGTTGGTGCAGTTCTAAACAAAGCGTTGTGGCGGGATCTACATGTGAAGCGGAGTACATAGCTGCTTCGGAAGCAGCAAACGAATACTGGAAATACTAGAAAAGGACTAAGGATATGTTTCTCGTATATGGAGGTGACAAAGAGCTCGTCATAAATGGTTACATCGATGCAAGCTTTGACACTGATCCGGATGACTCTAAGTCACAGACCGGATACGTGTTTTCATTAAATGGAGGAGCTGTCAGTTGGTGAAGTTCCAAGCAGAGTGTCGTGGCGGGATCTACGTGTGAAGCGGAATACATAGCTGCTTCGGAAGCAGCAAATCAAGGAGTCTGGATGAAGGAGTTCATATACGATCTAGGTATCATACCTAGTGCATCGGGTCCAATGAAAATCTTTTGTGACAATACTGGAGTAATTGCTTTGGCAAAGGAATCCAGATTTCACAAGAGAACCAAGCATATCAAGAGACGCTTCAATTCCATCCGCGATCAAGTCAAGGAGGGAGACATAGAGATTTGCAAGATACATACGGATCTGAATGTTGCAGACCTGTTGACAAAGCCTCTCTCATGAGCAAAACATGATCAACACCAAGACTACATGGGTGTTAGAATCATTACAATGTAATCTAGATTATTGACTCTAGTGCAAGTGGGATACTGATACGTCCATTTTGCATCATGCTTTTATATCGATATTTATTGCATTATGGGCTGTTATTAGACATTATGTCACAATACTTATGCCTATTCTCTCTTATTTTACAAGGTTTACATGAAGAGGGGGAATGCCGGCAGTTGGGATTCTGGGCTAGAAAAGAAGCAAATATTAGAGACCTATTCTGCACAGCTCCAAAAGTCATGAAACTTCACGGAAGTTATTTCCAGAATATATAAAAAATATTGGGCGAAAGAAGTTCCAGAGGGGGCCCACACCCTGGCCACGAGGGTGGGGGCGCGCCCTACCCCCCTGGGTGCGCCCCTGCCTCGTGGGCCCCCTGGCAGGCTTCTGGTGCCCATCTTCTGCTATATGAAGTCTTTCGTCTAAGAAAAAATTATAAGCAAGCTCACGGGATGAAACTCCGCCGCCACGAGGCGGAACCTTGGCGGAACCAATCTAGGGCTCCGGCAGAGTTGTTCTGCTGGGGAAACTTCCCTCCGGGAGGGGGAAATCATCACCATCATCATCACCAACGATCCTCTCATCGGGAGGGGGTCAATCTCCATTAACATCTTCACCAGCACTATCTCACATTACAAAAAAATACACTTCCGTGATGATACGTGTTTGTCACAGTAGGTTGCGTTTTTTGTCATGCATGTACATCCATGACTAATTTAGGACAGAATCAAGATAGTCATACCCGTGCTGTCGTAGAAGTGTTCCATGCCATTACCAAAATTATCATCACGGAAGTGTCCACTTCCATGACGATAAATTGCGCGTCACAGAAGTGCTTTCGTCAATGGTGACCGACACGTGGCATCCACCGTAACGGAAAACCATTAAGCTATCGGGTTGGGTTTTGGACCCGATAACCCGTTAACAGCCCCGACCAATGGGGATTTTCCACGTGTAAAATCATCATTGGCTGGAGGAGACACGTGTCAGGTCCGCGTTGGCACAGGTGTCACTCATCCAATGGGTGAGACGCGCCTATGATATGTTGACACATGGACCGGCCCATCAAGTTTAAATGGGCCGGCCCAACTGAAGGTCCAAAAGATTTTGCAGACCATAATGGGCCGGCCCAGCTAAAGGCCCACGAGATTTTGCAGACCATAATGGGCTGGCCTAGCTAAAGGCCCACAAGATTTTGCGGGCCATAATGGGCCGACCCAGGTAAAGGCCCACAAGATTTTTGTGTGCCATAATGGGCCGGCCCAGGTAAAGGCCCACAAGATTCTTGCGGATCATAATGGGCCGGCCCAGCTAAAGGCCCATGAAATTTCGCCGACATTAATGGGCCGGCCCAACTGTAGGCCCACAAGATTTTGAGGACCCTAGTAGGCCGACCCATTAACTGACTGCCATGTTTTGGGCCAAATGCCGGCCCATATTTGATCCGGTCCATTAATGGCCTGCCACGCTCTGGGCCTAATAGTGGCCCATATGAGATCCGGCCCGTTAAAAGCCTACCACGTTCTGGGCCAAATTACGGCCCAGATCAGGTCCGGCCCTTTAAGAGGCTTTGGGCTCAATTATGGCCCATATCAGATTCGGCCCGTCAACTGGACACTATGGTTTTGGGCCCACTTGCTAAAGGTCCACTTAGTAATTTGGCCTGATATTAGTTTTGTCCTATTAAGGGCCCATTTAACATTTTGGCCCTATATTAATTTCGGCCTATTAAAAGCCCGTCATAGAGTTGGGCCTAACTACGACACTGTTTGCATCCGACCTGCTCGCAGCCGATATCTGATTGGGCTAAACATGGACCGAGACAATTTTGGCCTGTTAAAAGCCCGTGATTTGATTCGCACAATCATGGGCCGGGGTTCATTTCGGGCTGCTGCCGGCCCATGAGCTGTTCGGCACGTTTCAGGCCCAACCTACATCGTGATTGCATGACGGCCCGATTATGTACCGTAATTTTACGGTTTGGCCGGTTTACTGCGAAGACAGGATATATATACAGTAAAATAACTGCAGCATCGTGAATAAGAAAAAACCTAGACTATACAATAAAGAAATTACGGCATATTACATCCACTAGGCATCAAAGTTCGCCACTATGATAATAAAGCACAAGCAGACAACAGATTACATACACTGGGCATCAAAGATCGCCACCAGTGCAAATAAACACGCCAACAAAATAATATACAAAACCGACAACACTTCAATAGAGTTCAGGAAAGGTTAGCCCTGTTGGGGAGCAGCAGCGCAAGCAGCTGAGCAAGATGATGAGACTGCGCTTGTTCAACACTTATATCTTCCCCACTCCTAAAGATAAACAAGCAGACAGATGACATGTTTTGCACATAAAAGTATCAGTGCTGACAATTCATCACATTTCTTACTGACGAATAAAGTGACACAGTTTAAAATTGCATTAACACAATATGGTATTGTTCAGGTCAAGACATGGTAGGAAATGACATTGTAAAGGAGTTGGCAGCTTCACGACACCACTGGATTACAGATCAAGAACTCGTAAGTATCAATGGTTAGTGTGCTATCAATTTATACCATTTCAGATTGGCAAATAAAGAGACGGTTTAAATAATAGTAGAATGATATGACATTGTTCATAGTTAAGACATTACAGAATATGACATTGTGCTGTAGTGGGTAGGTTCACCACACCACTGGATTACGGATGAAGAACAGAAGCATACATGAAGTGCAAAAGAAGATCACTTGCTCTGTATAGTTTAATTTACATGGTATGAAGAAGGAACTTGGTTGTACAACTGAAAACTTAAATTGAGAAAGGACAAACTTTTGTTTATGAACTACATAATAAACTTTAAACAAGCAATTTGATGCAAACACCAAAAATAAACAGTTGTTGCAGTCATGCCTAACCAAATATATACAACAAAGTTTGAAGGCTTGAGATGGACAAACTTACATTATTGGTGAAGACCGGCTCTATAAAGGCCTTGTCCATGCTGATGGGGGGGGGCAATTCAAGAAGTTTACCACAGAATCTTCTTCAAAAGCATTGCCTTTATTCTACATTTTGTTAAGAGTAAATATAGATGTGATAATATACAAAAAATGGAGAATATTTAAGATAAGATGAAGAGTGATGCTACATAACCAAGTAGCTATAAATGTAAGTGCAGCGATACAGGCAAAAGGTACAACCAAGAGCAATGCACAGCTAAACTTCTTCAGTACCAACCTTATGGTAAGAGTAAATATAGATCTGATGTGTAGAAAATGGAGGGAAAAGGAAAATAAGTTGCAGAGTGATGGTACATGAACAACTACCTGTCATTATAAGTATACTGATAAAGGACAGCATGTACTTACAAGAACAATGCAGAGCTAAAAAACATTGGCATTGGATATATTCTACACTAATGTAACCATTCATACAGATCAGATAATTTGGAGCGAACAATTGATAAGAAAGCTATCATGCATACTGCTGTCACATAATGAACCAGGTATGTATGCAAGTACAGTGATACAGGACAACAAGTACTAACAAGAGCAAAGCAGCGGGCAACATATTTGCGATATCATGTCGTTCTTGTCAAACCGGAATTCTTCTTCGAGCAGATTTCCTGCAAAAAAGATCCGCAAGGCACATGCGGAAAAGTAGAAGTTCAAATTGTCATGTGATTTCATAGACAATACCTCATCCTGGGAACGAGACCAGTGCATAACAAGGTTTTTCCGTTCAATGTCTTCTAAATTTAGCACAGGAGACTCCACCGGAAATTCGTTTATAGACTTGCCATCAAAGTGTGATTTCCTCAGGTAACACCGATACTGCTGCAATGCTTCCTTGAAAATCACAAGCAAGCTTTGCTCATCATGACTATCCAGATTGACCCTCGCCTAGTTACAACAATGTAATGTAAATCATTGATGTGTTCAATCAGCAGAAAACAGGAAAATAATAACCATGAATAATATCACTTACATGTAAGTTGGACAGGAAGATGTGAAAATGGTGTTTGTCTTCACAATAATCTTCCCATGATGGGAATATATGCACGTAGTCCCTAACAACATTGAAAGCATTGTCTTTTAAACTGGAAATAAATGGAATGGGGTTCCAATCTACAGGAATTGGCCGTCTCTGCAGTTGGGATAGGTCTTCGGCCGGTGGACTTGCTGTACTTTTTGCTGGAGTGGGATTTTTCTGTGGTACAGCTGGTGCTATGGCAAATGAAATCAGTATACCTTTTGCTGGAGTGCAGGTCCTGTGTGGTGGGGCTAGTGGTGTGGCCAGTGAAGTATGGGTACAGTCTGCTGGAGTCGGTCCTACGTTTTGTGTCACTGGTTGTACAGCTAATATAAGTGGGGTGCTGTCTGATTTCTCCGGCACAACCACGTTTTTCAAGGACTTTGCTGGTGCTTCTTCAGGTTCGACAATCACCCTCTTATTTTTTGATGTTTGATGCACAAGAACAACATTTGAGTGGAAAAACATGGTATGATGACAGATGGAATATGTATTGATAATGGATGGGCAAGGCATCTCGACATATATGATGAGTAAACTAAGCACATGGCGGTGCAACAAAGTAGAAGAAATGCAAGACAACATATGCAAGATACCTGCAATCAATAAAACATTGCCAAATTAGAACAGGCACCTTGATGGGTGAATAGGACAGGCCATCTGCCTTTGACTCCTCGAGGTTAGAATAGTCATTAGGATCATATTCTGAATAAGAATCAACAGGTGGGGAGCGTATGAGTTTCATTGCATCCATAATGGCACTCAATGCGTTGGTGCCAATTTTGTAAGTCATTGTAGTGTTTAGCTTCAAGAGTGGACTGCTGCTAGTGCGACACAAAGCAGCTACACAGATCATAGTGTAGATATAAAGGGAAAACCTTAAGCATCAAAGTAAAATCAACAAAGTGGAACCTGCTGGAATATATGTGCTAGTATTGCCGGTACGGCTAGAAAGGCTTCGGATACCAGCTCTCTTCAAGTGAAGGTGCGGTACTGTTAATATCAGTGTAACTCTCAAAGGCGACACAGCTCCCCGCATTTCCTTGCTATTCTTATAGGATTCGAGTGGGCAGGCCACTACAAATCCTATTCCTATGTTTACAAGATCCTACGAATCAAAGAGGCTCAAAGTGTCCATCACAACCGACCGTATAGACCTCTACACTACAAATGTCCCTACTCATCTTCAGTACAAGGAACATACTGTACTACTATCACACTCCCTCCGTTCCAAAATATAAGTTTTGGTAGAGATTTCCACTATGGATCACATACAGATGTATCCAGATACATTTTAGAGTGTAGATTCACTCATTTTTCTCCATATGTAGTCCATGGTGGAATCTATACAAAGACTTGTCTTTAAGAACGGAGAGAGTACATATTAAAGAAGAACGGAAGAGGAACATGGTAAAGAAGAGCAAGCAGATTTTGGATAATAAAATGGTGGTTGCACAGTGCCCACAAATGATGAACCAGAGCGCATTAAGAATGCAACTCCCAGCTATCTCTCGACCATTTCAGGCGGTTGGATGAAGATCCTACGTCTCCTAACCCTTCTTCTTCCTCGTCTCTGATTCCTCCCATACAGAACACCGCACGGGCCGCCGGCCGGACCACCGGCCCCCACCGCTTGTGTTCCTCCGTCACCCCCAACCCCCACCCCCGCCCCAACCTCCACCCTCGTCGAGTTTTCTTCATTCAGCGAGGCCCCACAATCACCCGAGCCCCTTCGATCGCACCGGCGAACTCCGGCGAGCTCTGAAAAATCGACCGACCCAATTTTGAAATTTAGTCTACTGTGATTTAACTAGTGTGGAATATAATAGGGCAAACCATAAGCATTGGGAGTATAGTGTTGAGCGTGCCATGGCGGATCTGAAGGTGCAAACCGGACAAAGGCAACTTCGCAACCAAGACAAGAAATCAGAGTAAAGCAGTGGCGATCTATTTTCTTGCTGCGATAAATAAGTTGAGCAGATACAAAAGAGTACCTCCTCTGGTGTGGCACCGTGTATGCATCTGCTGAGAATTTGACGGTGCTGCGGTAGCGATGGCTGTCGGCGGCGTGGAAGCAGATCTAGGAGGGTAGACGGTGGCGGCGGGGCGCGGTGGACAAGACTGTCGTAGGAGCGGCACCGGCAAGGTGGACGACGACAGGGATGAAGCGAGAGGACGGGATGCAAGGATCCCGGTCCGAAGCCGTGGATGAGAGAGGTCGATCTCTTGTAATGGACGGCGGCGTCGGGGTATCAGCTCCGGCATGGTGGAGGAGGACGGCGGTGGATGGGGTGGCGGACGGCGGCGGACGGAGGAGGGTGGGGGTGGAGAGGGTGTTTTGGCGCCCACGGAGTATGAATGGGGAAAAGGGAGGTAGAGAGGAAGGGGGAACCATGTATTCAGGGCGCGCTTGTCTCAAATGCGAGGAGATTTACAAACTTAGCCCCCGTTTCAAATTTCTACTACATCATAGCAACATTAGTCGGTTGGGGATAGGACGGTAATCTCACATACACCGAATATTTGCCACGAGAGTTTGTTTTTGGCGCCCACCGTGTATGAATATGAATCGGGGAGGGAGTCGATTTCGGACGAGGACACACTGTGTTTTGGCGCCCACCGTGTATGAATCTGGGTGAGAGGCGGTTACGTCACGTTTGGGTGAAATTACAAACCTACCCCTATCGAAACCTATAGAAATCCAGCAGATAGGCTTTGCGTGGCAAGGATAGGCAGTAGTGATTTCCATCTCGCAGATTTTGGTTTCGGGAGGTTACTGCGACTTTCCCCGCTTCGTTCAAATTTTGCAGAGTGCATGTTTACCGTGCCAACTCAACTCGAATCCCGTTTCTATTCTATTTTTTTGGGCGGGATCCATTTTCAATTGGAATTACATTCTATATACATCATTTTTATATATACTTTCAAAAGCACAACACCATTTATACATAAATATGGTTTACAGATGGCATGATCTCAGACTCATAAGGTTGTATCCATCAATTTGGATTTTCAAATATTTGAAACCACTTTATGTTGAAATCCAATGTATGCGTTCCTCGCTAACTATCTCCAATTAATGTGTGTTTCATGCATTTTTTTACTTCTCAAACATGTATAATGTGTTTCACACACGCAACATATAATGTAATCCTGTTTAGACATTAATTGCATATAAACCATGCATTGTTTGTAATTGAAGAATCTATGGATCACCAATATTGATAAACTATATAACATTACACGTGTGCCCAAATTCAAATGAGTATGCATGTTTGATACACCAATTTGCGTTATGATATTATCGATGTCGTGATCTCCAGTTTCAATATTTGAATCCCCTTTAATCCAGATATTCGTCTCATATAGCTATCACTCATTCTTATATAGGACTGTCTCTCTGGACCTATACGCGTTCATCGTCTCTCAGGTATCTCTCGTGCTACCTGTATGTCGACAATGATCTTTTATCTTCGTAACACACTAACGGTACTCTCTCCCTTGACCTTCACCACTCTATCTCTCTCTAAGTATATCTCGCTCCCTGCTATGTGTCTCTAACTATGATTCTCCATGTGGAATCTCTTTCTCTCACACAAACTCAAAATTTTGTCTCCCGGGGTCTCATTTCTCTCTACTATTCCCATGTGTGCCACTCGCACACCCCTCATACAGAGATGTCTTTTGCTCCTTAGATATGAGAACCTACGACTCTTCCTCTTCAATATCTCTTTCTCACACACAAACACAAACTCTGTCTCCCAGGGTCTCATATTTCTCCATTGTTCTCTTGTATGTCGCTCACACACACCCTCTCTCCCTAGAGATATCTTGCGTTCCCTCATATGTCTCTCTAGCTATCACTCTCGTTGTGAAATATCTTTCTCTCTCGCAGACACAAAACTCCGTCTTTCTGGATCTCATTTCTCTCTGATATCTGTTTGTATGTGACTCACATGCACCCTCTCTCTATCTCTCTCACACCCACACACATAACCCAGCCTTCTGATCCACTCGACTCCTATCTCTAACGCACACTAGCTAGCATCTTTATCTTTCTATTTATCTGTTTCTCCATCAGCCTTCTTTCTTGCCCTCACTCTTGATTCCTATCACGCACACTACATATGTTTCTCTCTACATGCAGTCAAGTGCCCTCTCACACACATATATAACTTCACCCTTTGAACCACCCGACGGTCATCTCCAACACCCAAACTAGCGGATGTCCCTCTAGCTAGCATCTCCATCTCTGTATCTATCTGTAGTTTCTCCGTCAACATTTCTTTCTCGCACAGAGTCTTGCTTCCTATCACCCACACTATATATGTCTCTCCATACATATGCATTTATAGGTTGGTCTCTTTTGCACAATCGTTGCACCTCACTGCCTCTGCTCGCCATAGATGCATGCTCCAGCCCACGCCACTATCTCTTAAAGACAAAATCACATGCTCAATTGTCGGGCCTTCTTCCCTGCATTCTCACATGCATGCATATTGTCATACCGATCCGTCTCTCCCATGTCATTGATCTTATGACTTATGTCTTCTTTCTTTTATCTCGATCATGCGCGCGCGCACACACACACACATCCCACGTATACATGTATACCTCTCACACATGCACGTTCAAGGTCTCTATGTCTCCATACGTAGTTAATTACCCTCAATCCGAACGCCACATCGAATCCTTCTCTTCTTTTCTGCACATAACTTCCACCTGGATGGGTAAAAGACACACTCACACTTAACAATCTCCTTCTAGCTACCCCCTGCCTCTCACTCTTCCCCTATATCCCCGAAACCAATAAGACCATCCCTTTGTTTAATTCCTGCCTACATGCACCATCGATATATAGTAGTCTTCCTCGGTGTCTCTCCAACAAACATGTTCTCTCGATGTCGACTCCTCTCACGCACACACACCTTCTCTTCCGACTCTACGGGCATTTTCTCTCTCGCACCCCATCGTTGGTGGCCTCTGCCATACACATCACCTCTCTATGATGAAGCCATGCACACTTAAATTACATCCGCCACAGAGGACCCCGTGACACACACACACGCACGCACACACACACACACACACA
The DNA here is from genome assembly GCF_056163025.1 of Triticum urartu. Lineage (NCBI taxonomy): Eukaryota > Viridiplantae > Streptophyta > Magnoliopsida > Poales > Poaceae > Triticum > Triticum urartu. The sequence continues at coordinate 91,751,898 of NC_141875.1, forward strand.
CGCAGGCACGCACACACACACACACACTAAGACTCCATCCCTCTCTCTCACACACACACAAACACACACACACACGCACGCACCCCCCCCACACACACTAAGACTCCATCTCTCTCTCACACACACACAAACTAAGACTCCATCTCTCGCTCTCCTCTCTCTCTCTCACACACACACCCCACACACACACTATGACTCCATCTCACACACACATGCTCTAGGCGGAGCATTTGTTCCTACCACCCTTCATCCAACCTTACCCGTATGATAAACAATCACCTTTATTTACTTGCATAACATGGACAAATTCCACTTTACTTTAGTAGTCAACAAACTTATCATCTGTACCCTTATAAAAAACGAGTTGGCGGTGATGGTGTGCCTGCCATCTTGTAATACAGACCGTATGATCTATATCTGAGGATAGAAAGCAAACTATGATAATTATACAAAAGATACCCACACCTCTCTCCACATTATTATCTCCCGCAACCTCATTGCTCAGCAATTAAAAAAAGGAATAAGTCTCTGGAACAATCTAGCATGCATGGTGGCCGCTGCCGCCTGCCGGCGCCGTCCATCCCCATGTCTCCGCCCATTCCGACCACCAGTCACCACCACGCGCCACTCCCTCCTCGCCTTATCTCTCATCTTTAATTTTTCGATGAGATTCTCGAGATACCAGTTTTCCGATAAAATTCTCGAGATATCATTAGTTTTTACACATGGGATTACTCCTGCATGGGTCAATCACAACAGGTGTTTTGTAAAAAAATGCATATTGATGTTCGGTGCAATGCACGAGAATCTTGCTTGTAATTATATAACGCAAATCACGAGCAGGAAGTGACATTTTTTGACACAACCACGTTAACATGGCCATGTAAATCACTAGCTAAAGTAACTACCATTATACTTATATCCCGATGCAAAAGGTTGAGTACATGTCCGAAGAGTAGAGTCGCACACATGCACTCTGTCTCTCAGAATCTCTCTCACACACACACCAATTACGTGACGCCCACTTAAGCAGACACGTATGTTACAATTTGTGCACTCGCGGGTACACGTGATGCTGCGCATTTATTTAAGCCGGAAGGCGAACCCAAATAGTAGTTGCATTCATTCCCCTCCCACCACCTCTTCTCTGGTCGCCGTCGCCCGGTAGCCATGGGCCGGCCGAAGGTAACAACATACGCCATACTCCCGCTAGAGCGGCGCTTTAATATGGAAATTTTAGTGGTCATGCATGCATCTTTTTGCGCTAGCACTCCTATATAAGGGTTGACCGGTCGCTTCCCGTGGACGTGCGCGGGCGGTGGAAGAGGAAGGAGAAGGGAAGCGGGCTGTGGAGTAACGTTTTTTACCACAATTTCTTAGGAAACTGAGTGCAATAATTGAGTAGTTTTGCAAACTACTAGTACTACACCTGAAACGGTTCAAAACCTATACTCCCATGCCAGCGCGCGCTTCCCGCGTGAAATGGTCAGCGTTGCCCTGGAGCGTCAGTGCCGCATTAATGCCCGGCCAGAGCGGAGGCGACTGCTTTGAAGTGGCGCGATGGCCGAGAGAGCGCCGCTTCCCGGTGCATGCGACTGCTCCGCGTCGAGACTGGCCATAGGCCCTGTTTGGATCCATGGGTTAGAGTTAGTTTGAGCTAGTTGGGGCTCAAATAGCCCTAAAATATCCAAGCATGAGGGTTTAAATTGGCGCAAGTTGCACTGAACCCACCAAAAAAAACTATCCCACCCAAGAGGTGCTAACTGGAGATAGTTCTCATTGGGACCACTAAAAATCACTTTTCTCTCTCCATGAAGTGCATTTATTGTCAATCTTACCCTGTCACCCAAACACCTCTTTGGCTACAGTTAGTTCAGGGTTAGTCATGAGTTAGTCTAACCTCTAGCTAAGTTAGAGTATCAAACAGGAGCAGTATAGGACATGCAAGTTGCTCAAAGCATACAGGAAAATTCGTACATGAAAGGATTTTTTTCTTTTTGAAAATGGAACGTGAAAGGAATTTTTTTAGAATGCTCTTGGCATGTCGCTAACATGTGATAGTTAACCGACCTCAATAGACGGCAGAAACACCAGCCCGCCGCACTTTGATAGAGACGAGGAGGGAGAAGCGATACAGGCTGCTGGATTACTAGAGATAGGTGTCACAAGGAAGCCAAGAAATATGGTGATAGCGTGGGTTAGCCATGTACTAGTATGATGTAACTGCACTGGGCTGCTGTGTTTCGTACTCTTCCAGTCCACTGTGGAGATGATTGGTTAATTTTATATCACTAAATAATATTAAATATTATGAATGCACACGCTCCACCACGAGGTTCCTTGCTCCTTCTCGGTCATCCGGAATCTATGTTCTTCCACTCTATTTTTTTACGTGAGCTTTGTTCATCCTTTTGCCAACACGCAAGACATCTAGCATCAAGGTGCACGTGTTATGGAAGGATCGTTCCATCTATATGAAGAACACGTGGGACTGGAACTACGAGACGGACATGTACCCAGGAGTGGACGTACGAACCTGAGTAATGTAGCGCAGTAAGTGAAGTAGAAAGGCACAAATGGTATGAACATGCGTGGCATATAGGGTGTGTTTGGTTGTGTTCTCGTCTCAGCATAGTTGTTCCCTCTTCATGCATGCTCAACTCAACACCCCTCTTCATGCATGCTCTCTTCATGCATGCTTCTAGTGTATTTGTGCTAAACTAGTGTGGACTCATGCACCCTCCATACACTCTACCAAACACCCAAAAGTAGGTCGAGAAGGGAACTCTTGGGCGGCATTTGTCTCTTACTACGCACTACCGCTAAATGTTGTACATGCAATGCACGGTGATGTTATGGAGTACGTGCCTAAGTACTCTACTACTACTATATTAGTTGGAGGCACATATTAACTTTTATATTTGTTTACGTGTATGCCCCGAGACCTTCCAACTAGACGTGTCTTTCTCTCCAGGTCGCACTTTGTATCGTTCATACCACTAAGTACTACTACGTGTGGTCTCCGACCCAGAAGAGGAAGAAGTGGAGACGCTCTACCATGCAGTTTTTTTATGCTGGGCTCTACCACGCTGTTTTTTTACGCTGGGCTCTACCACGTTGTTCATGTCCCACTCCTTTCACTGACGTGTGGGACATCCAGCACGTGCCGTGTTTGGCACCCTTCGTCGTAAGAGTTGAAACACTAGCATTCATCAGAAATAAAAAGTAATTATAAATCGGCAGTGATACTATTTTTTGCGAACCAATCAGTAGTGATACTATAGCACGCGGTTTCCTTGCTCCTCGATATAGGAAAGAATACTTCCGTTCGCCAACATGTGGGACGTCGACCATCCTGGTCCACTTGCCATGCACGCAGAACTCCAAGGGAGAGTCACCCAGGTCGTCGCACTGCAGTAACAATGATTAATGAGCCGTCAAATCATAGGCCCACTTCCCACTTTGAAGTTGCTCGGACGAAGGAACCATCATGACTTCGTTGAATTCCGCTTCTTGAAGAAAACTACTGTACCAACAGTACTGCTAGCTACAGTAGTTACTCCAACAGAGGCCTCCTTTCGTTCATAGGATAGGAATATGAAAATCGTCATGGATGTACATGCTATCGGGTCCGGTTTTGGATCCGATAACCCGTTAACAGCCCGGACCAATGGGGATTTTCCACGTGTAAAATCATCATTGGCCGCAGGAATCACGTGTTGCCTCACCATTGGGACAGATGTCATCCACTCATTGGACAGGAGGCGCCTATGATAGGTCGATACGTGGCATGACCCAACAGTGGCCCATTCCGGTGAAAAAGGTCGGCTCAGTAAAAATTAGTAGGCCGGCCCATATAAGGCCTACTTGTGTTAGGTCCATTTAATCCCATGACCCATACGAGATGTGCGAATTCGGCCCGTCAACAGCCCGTTAGAGATTTGACACCATTGCAACCCATTGTCAGTTCAAGCCCGTTAACAGCCCGCTATATATTTGGGCTCAATATCGGCCCAATGAGATTTCGGCCTGTTAACGGCCCATAAATCTGATGGGCCATTTGTAGTCGAACCTGAGTTTCGGCCTTTTAGCGGCCCATTTAAGTGTTGGGCCAATTTCTGGCTCGGTGTCACTTTCAGCCTATTGACGGCCCATAAATCAGTTGGGCCATTTGTAGTCGGACCTGAGTTTTGGCCTTTTAGCGACCCATTTAAGTGTTGGGCCAATTCCCGGCCCTGTGTGCCTTTCGGCCTGTTAACAGACCATAAATGAGTTGGGCCATTTGTAGTCGGACCTTTGTTTTGGCCTTTTAATGACCCATGCCCTTCATGGTCCAATACCAGCCCGGTTTCTCTTTCGGCCTGCTAAAGGCCTACAGTATAGTTGGGCCATATGTAGCCCAAACTTAGTAACGGCATGTTAACGGCCCGTGAAATAAATTGGGGCCACCTGTTTCCCACTTCGATGTCGGCGTGTTAACGACCCGGGAGGTAAGAGGGCCGGCCATTAACTTTCGGCCTAGTAACGACCCATTAACTTAATGGGCCCACTAAAGTTCGTTCATGTCTTTAGGCCAAATTAGATAATTTGAGCCCATTACGACGAGCAATTATGCACAGGACCAAAACCGATCAAGCAAAGGTACGGCATACAGGGAATAACGTTGCACATCCAGCATATATTACAGGAAATTACATCCATTGGGAAATCAAAGATTGATGCCGGTGCAAATAAGTGAGCAAAACCTAACCATCTACAACGTCACAATCTGCAACCTCAGCACAAATGACGCCCATAAGCATGTGGGCAAGTTCTTGCTGCTTTGCTACACTGTCTCTAAACACATTGATCAGCTGTTGTGTCGCACGACTCTGCATCTCTGATTCATCCACCATTTCCATCATTGCTTCAGCCATTAATTGGTTCACAAACATACATTTATTCCATTGCATTCGAGATAGAGGATACTGAACAGATTCAGATGGCGATTTTGGTAGGCTTGTATTATTGATAGTGGAGAGTGTCTCGACCACTGCATCATAACATAAATTAGGACGTGAACCAAACCGATTAATCATGAGTTATTGCCATATTACCTGGCCAAGATTTACTGGAAATAAACAATGGGGTTGCCTTGCTGTTTTCAGAGTTTGTCTTTTTATCTTCAGCAGCCTGCACAAAATTAACACACTAGCATTTCTATCATTGGCCAAGTCAGATAATAGGAAAGCAACATTGACACAACAAACGTTTGGGCAACTAGCCTACACCAAATTAACACAATATGGAACAGCTATCATCAGCCAGGTAAGGTAATACGAAAGCAACATTGACACAATGAATGAATGGGCAACCAGAGAAGCACTACAATTCAGTAATGTGCGTGATGTGAGATAGTACATTCATGCAGCTCAGTATGCAAAACTACCAGACAGTTTTCCTTACAAAAATCAACAATGGCGCCTTTAACATTTTGCTACGACTAATTTTAGATCAGATAAAGGTTAGATTCACGCCGATTAACAAAATACATGTTGATGTAAAAATATAGTGATATACAACAGGTACTTACATCAGCATTGGAGCACAGAGAATTCCCGCAAGATATTTTCCTCAAATACGATCCCAATGGAGGAAGTCTTGTATCATTTAACCTTATTTTCTAAAACAGAGATGGGTAAGAAACATGTAGAAAATATGATCAGAATGCTATAAAATTTCATGATGCGAGGATACACACACACTTCTTAGAATGGAGTTGAAATTCTTTTGCTGGACTGGAGCGGACTAGTTCTTTGGCCATTGGAATCTGCTTATTATCAGTGGGAGTTGGGTTTCTCTATGCTGGAGCAGTATCTATGAAAAATGGAGTTGGTTTATTATCTCCTGGCGTTTGGATCTTTTGCAAAGACCTGGTTTGTAACCCTTCAGATTCTAACATAGCCGTCTTACCCTTGCATGCCTTATATAGAAGAATGATGATTCAGTTATAAAACATGCTACAACAGAGATGGAATAGGTGCTGAAGAATAGAAAGGCATGACATATTGACATGTATTCCCTCCATCTAGAAATAAATGGGTGGGTCTAGGCGTATTTCAGTTCTAGATACATCCAGTTTTATCCATTTCTGCGACATTTAATCCAGACGGAGGGAGTATGATGTAAGAGCTAGGGATACGACAGGACAACACAGTAAAAAAACACTGAAAAACCCACTGCAGAACCAAAGTATTCAAACCCACTGATATGAGATAGTACACCCATGCAACTCAGGATGCAAAACTACCAGGCAGTTTTCCTTGCAAAAATCAACATTGTGGCCTTTAATCATACATTTTGCTACAACTAAATTTAGATCAGATAAAGGTTGGATTCACGACGATTAACAAAATACATGCTGATGTAAAAATATAGTGATATACAACATGTACTTACATATACATTGGAGCACAGAGAATTCCTGCAAGAATCTTTCCTCATAAACGATACCATTGCAGAAATTCTTCTATCTGTTAAGCTTATTTTCTAAAAGAGAGATGGGTACGAAACATGTAGAAAATATGATCAACATGCTATAAAATTTCATGATGCAAGGATACGCACACGCTTCTTAGAATTGAGTTGACATATTTTTGCTGAACTGGAGCGGACTAGTTCTTTGGCCACTAGAATCTGCTTATTATTAGTAGGAGTTGGGTTTCTCTGTGCTGGAGCAATATCTATAAAAACTGGAGTTGGTTTATTATCTCCTGGCATTTGGGTCTTTTGCAAAGGCCTTGTTTGTAACCCTTCAGATTCTAACACAGTCGTCTTCCCTTGCATGCCTTGTATAGAAGAATGGTGCTTTAATTATAAAACATGCGACAGCAGAGAGATGGAATAGTTACTGAATAATAGAAAGGCATGACATATTGACATGTATGCCCTCCATCCGGAAAAAATGGATGGGTCTAGGCGTATTTCAGTTCTAGATACATCTTTTTTTATCCATTTCGGCAACATGTAATCCGGACAGAGGGAGTATGGTGTAAGAGCTAGGGATACGACAGGACAACACAGCAAAAAAACACTAGTTGAATGTAAAAATGTATGCTAGCGGAATACGTACAGAAATAACTAAGGCAACATACACGTGTATGATTGGGAAAATAAGATGGCATTGCAACAGAGCACTAGAACAACACTTCAATGTAAAAAAACATGGTATGGTAGACAGATGAAGTACATACTGATGAATAACAATGCATAAGATATTCAGAAGCATGATGTCCAAATTAAGCAGATGCCATTGCGATAGAGTAGAATGACAGTACTTGAATTTGAAAACATGTTATCATGAATGGAATAGATACTGAAAAACAGGAAGGCATGACATATTTACATGCATGATCAGCATGCTAAGCACATGGCATTGCAACAGAGTAGATACACTTCAGGACATTATATGCATGTTGTACCCATATCATAGGCCAAGTTAGAGCAAGGACCTTGTGGGGTGAAGAGGATTCATCATCTTTCTGCAAGTCTTCTGAAGAACTGCCTTTACATGTTCCATCATATTGGGTATCATTGACATCAAGTTTATTGGCCTTTACATTGCTCCGTGAGGTTCTTGTGGATATATCAGTGTGTGCAATTATATCCGACATGCATGGAAGACAACTAGTAGTTAGATTTATGTAATGAGTGCCTGTAGGAGACGACATAAATAGTAGGACTGGGGTTAACTAGCAGCAACAAGTCTCATACACTAAAGGGAGAACACAGATGAAAGCTACAGAATATGTATCGTTTGTACTCGAGATTAACTAGATGGCACACAAAAGTATTAAAGAACAACATAGGTAATGCTAGAAGTGGTATAATACTATAATCACCAGCCTGTGGGATAGCATTGGCTGATGGATGATAACTATGGAACAGCGTTACCTAAAGAACAAGTATCTTAGCTGAACTATGGAACAACGTTAACTCCTAAACAAGACCCATAAGAGATCAGCATGAATATACAGTGAAATGTGATGATCTATTTTCCATGCTTAGATGAATAACAAAGCCATAAATGTTGCACACAAGTAAGATGAGGGTACAACCTATCTGGCTGCCATCCATAGGAGTGAGCATCATGTGTTGACTTGTCGATGGCCCTGCAGTTGTTGTGGCTGTCCATGTCGGGCACGCGCATTCGATGCAGGGAACTATTGAGTGGGGACTATAGCTCCCTTCTGGTGTATGCTTCCCTTGTTGGAGCAACTGCGGTGAGTCGGAAGACGGTGTCTCTGAAGATGCAGATAACGCATAATGTTAAGAATGACATATCTCTTTGATCTGAAGAAATACACTAAGAGATCAACAGCAAGGTACGAGAGCGGTCACACGTCTGTTGACTGAAGACTAAATTAGGGTCACACGATTTTATTTTATTTTAGTAATGTCCGATCTACGCCGGATGGTTGGCCGTCTTGTGCCTCCTGGCTGACACTTTTCGGAATCTTCCCCGAAGAGCCAGCGACCAACGGCAGAGCAGCCTGCCTCCGCCGTCCGTGGACCCAACCAAAACCCTGCTCCCCGCCCCACCGCACTGCCATGGTTGCGCCGCCCCCGGGCCAATCCACAAAGACTCCCCGTCATCCAGATCCGGCGACGGCAGTACCTCAACCCACGCAACTCTAAAAGATAGCCATCTAAGCGCTACTTCCGCGATGAACTTGCGGCCCCGCACCCTTACGTTAGACACCAGCCAACCGGCAGCCTAGGAGCTCCGCCACCTCGAGGGGTGCTGCTTCCCATTGGGAATCGATTGGCCCAGAATAAAAATTCAGACAACTGACGCCTAAATAAAGTGATTTGAGATGAGGGTGCGACCTATCTGGCGGCATGGTGAAGTAGGCAGGTCCGGCTGCCGAGTCGGTGAGGCCGGCGTGGTTGCGGTGGCGACCGGCGGCAGGGAAAGAGCGATGTCGCGACGGTCGACGACTATGCGGAAGCAACGCCAAGACTCTGGACGGATCCGAAGTTGGAGCCGCTCCGGCGCCGTGAACAACGGCGGGGGTGAATCTGCTCCGGTACGGTTCACGCGGCCGTCGTCGAGGCAACACCAGCAGCATGGAGTAAGAGGCACACAGCCCAGTGCACGGCGGCAAATGGACAGCGTCTCCAGCATTAGGGAGGAGGGCGGCTGTGAAATTGGTGCGGTGGGGGCGCCATGGAGGTGGGGCTGAGGTTTCGCAGCTCGGGAGAAGGGATCTTCCCGAGGAGAAGGTGATTTGGCGCCCACGAGGTATGAATGGGGGCGGGCGAGGGGGGGGGATTGGGAGGGGAGTGGAACCATGTCTTACGGACGCATTTGTCTAAAATGTGAGGGGGAGTTATAGTTCTACCCTTGCCTATAGGCTTCTCGGCTTGGGTCTGTGTACTGAGGGTCGGGGATAGTAGAGTAACTTTGCTTCTTCCCAAATAGTGGGCGGGAGCGATTTCGGGCGAGGAGGGCGTGTTTTGAACTATAGTGGGCGCGAGCAATTTCTGGCGAGGAGAGCGTGTTTTGAAATAGTGGGCGCGAGCTATTTCAGGCGAGGAGAGCGTGTTTTGCCGACCATGGTTTATGAATTATTCAGCACATGTCATTTCGGACGAGGAGAAGCGCGCTTGGATGAAGTTACGAACCTACCCTCGATGTACAACGGGCCAATTGATGCGTATCCCACATAGGACGGTAATTTCGTCTCTCCCATTTATTTGCTCGGGGAATTCCACCGAGCAGAGAGGATGTTTAACAGTTCGTTCAAATTTTGGGAGAACGAGCATCCACGTCTACCTTACCAAGTAGATTCGGATCAAATTTTTAAATATTAGCTTGCCACTTCTTTTTTAGATGGAGAGATGATGCTCGGGAGTAATGTGTTTTTACATGCTCGTTGCTAGCGATTTACTATATGACAAATAGTTGACCCACTAAAAAACGCGAATCAAACCCAAAATGAAATATCTCGATTCAATGAAATAGCTCCTTCAGTAGGTCAAAATAGTGAACTAAATCCAAAATTGAACACCTCAATCGAGTAGCATGTTGTACAGTATTATAGTACTGCATGAACATGTTGAAAGTCAAATTAATGAACTTGTTTGATATACGCATATATCCATTCATGTGTGGATTGCAGACAACATGTTCTCCAATTTAAATATTTGAATGCAAGTTTATATCGAAACATGGTTTATATCAGTCTTTGATGCATAAAACGCGACCTCCCCCTCTCCCGGACTCCTATTCTCTCTCTCTCTCTCTCTCGCCGAAAATCTTCAATTCTGTCGCACGCATCCGACACAAAAACCTTGTTGGTCCCTCTCCCTTTCTCTCCATCTCTCTCTCTCTCTTTGTGTGTGTGTGTGGGGGGGGTCTTTCTAGTCCGCATGCATATATACACCATCTATAGGTCTCTCTCGCACACTATGTATGATACTCTAGCTAGTCCGAGCTAGATATCTTGGGTGCACTCATCGTACGCACACAAATTCCTTGGCTCTTTGCCTGTAACTCTCTCACGCACCACTATGTCGCCTCGGAGCTCTTCCCCCCCTCTCTCAAACTCTCCATCCACCTGGGTCACACATACACATGCATATCTCACTCGCACTCGATAGGCCCATCTAAAACTCTATCTCTCCCCCTCGTTCTCTCTCCATCTCACACGCGCACACACACAATCTCATGCCCAGCTAGCCAAGTATGATGGTCTCTCACTCAATTGTAGGCACACGCAGTCCCCCCTATATGTATATGACTAGCTAATCTTAGTCTCCATCACAAACATGTGCATGGTCTATCTCGATTTCTCTCGGGGCATCTTTCTATCGCGCACGCACTCCCTCGATCTCCCACCCATATAGTCCCCTCACGATCTCGACGGGATCTCTCTATCACAAACACACCCTCTCTCCCTCCCCATGCATCCATGCCATCCATGTGTCCCTTTAGACCTTTGTTCCTTGTTGGCCAGACCTCTATTGGACATGTGCTACAGGGGTGTTGCTCTCCGTTGCAAACAATCACACAATTTCTATCTTCGTGTATCTCCTCGCCTCGCTTTTCCATTTCGGAGATGCATGCGTGATATGTTCGCATAAGAAACGAAAAAACACACTCTCTCTAATTTATCATTTGTTGTCACTTTCTCTTTCACACACATACTCTTTTTGCACACTTACTCATTCTCCTTCACACGCACATGATCTGTCTCGACTGAGGCACTCTCCTCGGTCCATAGCATATAGATTTATTGAAAAGTCAAACATCACAAAGTTTGACCATGTATGTGGAGAAAAAGAATTACATCTAGTACGGCAAACATATACCATTAGATTCACCATGAGATGTAGTTTTGTATGATGTATCTTTGGTATTGTAGATATAAATAACATTTGCGTAAACCTGATCAAAGTTTCCAAAGTTTGACTTCTAAAAAATTTACATGCACTGCATTATCGAGCGGATGGAATATCTCTTTCCCCCTCTCAGCTATCTGACGCACCACTCAGCCTTATTGGGGCTCCTCAATCTCTCTCAAACTTTATTGGTCAGTTTGGTTCGTGACCTGACCCTCATGCCTTGATGGCCGGTACTGCCTGGTGTGTACGTGAGATGTAAAATATTTTTGCCTGGCCAGGCTTGTTTGGTGCTGAAGCGTTTGGTTCATGCCTGGGCCAGGCAAAGCATCACCGTCCCATCAATCAATCGATGCATCAATTATTTAATGGTAATATCCATCCATGTTGCTGTTAGCCTCGTGGCCACACGACCAGGCACGGCCAGGCGTTCGAAATCGGTCGTTGTGGCCAGGCTACTTGCAGTGTCTGGAGTTCAGCCAGGCTAATTAAAGTGCAAGGGAACCCAGGCCAGGCGGGCTTTCTTTTTCACAGGGTAGCAACCAAACAAGCGTGCATGAAATCCAGCCACAACCCCAGGCCAGGCAAAAGATGCTCAGGACGCAAGCCAAACTGGCCGTATATCTCCCTGGTTAACACATACACATGTCTCGCTCGCGCTATACATATAGACCCATCCAACACTCTCCGCCCTTGTTCTCTCTCCATGTGACATGCACCCCCCTAAGTACCATAATCCCTCACTCCATCATAGGCGAAAGCACCCCCCCTCCTAAGTATGATTATCTCTTACTAGCCATCAGGAACACATGTATTGTCTCCTTCCATCCATACGTCTATCTCAATATCTCTTGGGGCATCTTCTATCACGCACACACCTTGTCACTCGATCTCCAACCCATGTAGTCCCATCACAATCTCCAGGGGATCTCTCTATGACAAACATACACTCTCTCCTCCCCATGTCTGCATTTTCTCCGTGCGTCTCTCTCAACCTCTCTCCCTTGTTTGTCAGACCCCTCTTGGCCACGTGCTAGGGGTCTTGCTCTCTCGGTTCCAAACAACCACACACTATCTTCTCACCTTGCCTCCGTTGTCGAAGATGCATGTGTGATATGTTTGCATAAGACACGCACGCTTTTTCTCTACTTTTATCGTGTGTTGTCCATGTCTCTTTCACACACGCACACACACTTTTTTCACTCTCTCTCTCTCTCTAGTTAGGGACTCTGTCACGTCCATAAGCATATGGATGTTTTGAAAAGTCAAACCTCAGAAAAGTTTGACCAGGTATATGTGGAGAAAAACATTTACATCTGGAACGATCATTAGATTCATCACAACATGTACTTACTTCATACTATCATTTATCTTTGATATTGTAGATATAAGTAATTTCTTTATAAACTTGGTCAAAGTTTCAGAAGTTTGACTTAAAAAAATGTTGTAACTACATTATTGAACGGAGGGAGTAGCTCTTTCTCTCTCTCTCTCTCTCTCTCTCTGCTATCTCTCACGGGCCTCCCCTCTCACTCGAACTCTCTATACCGACGGCTTATACGCTCACTGTGTCAGCGTATATTGTTTAGTTGACCGGTCAACCAATCCACATGCTGCCTTGTCAGCTTGTGTTCTGTATCTTCGTGTGCTGGCCCATGTGGCAGTGGGTGAAAATAAGTAAACTAGAGGCCCATCTGACACGCGGTGAAGTAAACAAAGTTGAAACTGGAAGGAAATATGCCCTAGAGGCAATAATAAAGTTATTATTTATTTCCTTATAATCATGATAAATGTTTATTATTCATGCTAGAATTGTATTAACCAGAAACATAATACATGTGTGAATACATAGACAAACAAAGTGTCACTAGTATGCCTCTACTTGACTAGCTCGTTAATCAAAGATGGTTATGTTTCCTAACCATGAACAATGAGTTGTTATTTGATTAACGAGGTCACATCATTAGTTGAATGATCTGATTGACATGACCCATTCCATTAGCTTAGCACCCGATCGTTTAGTATGTTGCTATTGCTTTCTTCATGACTTATACATGTTCCTATGACTATGAGATTATGCAACTCCCGTTTACCGGAGGAACACTTTGGGTGCTACCAAACGTCACAACGTAACTGGGTAATTATAAAGGAGCATTACAGGTGTCTCCAAAGGTAGATGTTTGGGTTGGCGTATTTCGAGATTAGGATTTGTCACTCCGATTGTCGGAGAGGTATCTCTGGGCCCTCTCGGTAATACACATCACATAAGCCTTGCAAGCATTACAACTAATATGTTGGTTGTGATATGATGTATTACGGAACGAGTAAAAGAGACTTGCCGGTAACGAGATTGAACTAGGTATTGGATACCGACGATCGAATCTCGGGCAAGTAACATACCGATGACAAAGGGAACAACGTATGTTGTTATGCGGTCTGACCGACAAAAATCTTCATAGAATATGTAGGAGCCAATATGGGCATCCAGGTCCCGCTATTGGTTATTGACCGGAGACGTGTCTCGGTCATGTCTACATTGTTCTCGAACCCGTAGGGTCCGCACGCTTAAGGTTACGATGACAGTTACATTATGAGTTTATGCATTTTGATGTACCGAAGGTTGTTCGGAGTCCCGGATGTGATCACGGACATGACGAGGAGTCTCGAAATGGTCGAGACGTAAAGATTGATATATTGGAAGCCTATGTTTGGACATCGGAAGTGTTCCGGGTGAAATCGGGATTTTACCGGAGTACCGGGAGGGTTACCGGAACCCCCCGGGAGCCATATGGGCCTTCATGGGCCTTAGTGGAAAGAAGAAAGGGGCAGCCCAAGGTGGCTGCGCCACTTTCCCCTCCCCTAGTCCTATTAGGACTAGGAGAAGGTGGCCGGCCCCCCTCTCTCCCTTCCCCTCCGAGGAATCCTAGTTGGACTAGGATTGGGGGGAGGAATCCTACTCCCAGAGGGAGTAGGACTGTCCTGCGCCTCCCTCCTTGGCCGGCCAGCCTCCCCTCCTCTCCTCCTTTATATACGGAGGCAGGGGACACCTCTAGACACACAAGTTGATCCACGTGATCTATTCCTTAGCCGTGTGCGGTGCCCCCTGCCACCATATACCTCGATAATACTGTAGCGGAGTCTAGGCGAAGCCCTGCTGCTGTAGTACATCAAGATCGTCACCAGGCCGTCGTGCTGACGGAACTCTTCCCCGACACTTTGCTGGATCCGAGTCCGGGGATCGTCATCGAGCTGAACGTGTGCTCGAACTCGGAGGTGCCGTAGATTCGGTGCTTGATCGGTTGGATCGTGAAGACGTACGACTACTTCCTCTACGTCGTGTCATCGCTTCCGCAGTCGGTCTGCGTTGGGTACGTAGACAACACTCTCCCCCTTGTTGCTATGCATCACATGATCTTGCGTGTGCGTAGGAAATTTTTTGAAATTACTACGAAACCCAACAGTGGCATCCGAGCCTAGGTTATTTATGTTGATGTTATATGCACGAGTAGAACACAAGTGAGTTGTGGACGATACAAGTCATACTGCCTACCAGCATGTCATACTTTGGTTCGGCGGTATTGTTGGACGAGACGACCCGGACCAACCTTACGCGTACGCTTACGCGAGACCGGTTCCCTCGACGTGCTTTGCACATAGATGGCTTGCGGGCGACTGTCTCTCCAACTTTAGTTGAACCGAGTATGGCTACGCCCGGTCCTTGCGAAGGTTAAAACGGAGTCTATTTGACAAACTATCGTTGTGGTTTTGATGCGTAGGTGAGATTGGTTCTTACTTAAGCCCGTAGCAGCCACGTAAAACATGCAACAACAAAGTAGAGGACGTCTAACTTGTTTTTGCAGGGCATGTTGTGATGTGATATGGTCAAGGCATGATGCTGAATTTTATTGTATGAGATGATCATGTTTTGTAACCGAGTTATCGGCAACTGGCAGGAGCCATATGGTTGTCGCTTTATTGTATGCAATGCAATCGCGATGTAATGCTTTACTTTATTACTAAACAGTAGTGATAGTCGTGGAAGCATAAGATTGGCGAGACGACAACGATGCTACGATGGAGATCAAGGTGTCGCGCCGGTGACGATGGTGATCATGACGGTGCTTCGGAGATGGAGATCACAGGCACAAGATGATGATGGCCATATCATATCACTTATATTGATTGCATGTGATGTTTATCTTTTATGCATCTTATCTTGCTTTGATTGACGGTAGCATTATAAGATGATCTCTCACTAAATTATCAAGAAGTGTTCTCCCTGAGTATGCACTGTTGCGAAAGTTCTTCGTGCTGAGACACCACGTGATGATCGGGTGTGATAGGCTCTACGTTCAAATACAACGGGTGCAAAACAGTTGCGCACGCAGAATACTCAGGTTATACTTGACGAGCCAAGCATATACAGATATGGCCTCGGAACACAGAGACCGAAAGGTCGAGCATGAATCATATAGTAGATATGATCAACATAAAGATGTTCACCGATGAAACTACTCCATCTCACGTGATGATCGGACATGGTTTAGTTGATTTGGATCACGTGATCACTTAGAGGATTAGAGGGATGTCTATCTAAGTGGGAGTTCTTAAGTAATATGATTAATTGAACTTAAATTTATCATGAACTTAGTACCTGATAGTATCTTGCTTGTTTATGTTGATTGTAGATAGATGGCTCGTGCTGTTGTTCCGTCGAATTTTAATGCGTTCCTTGAGAAAGCAAAGTTGAAAGATGATGGTAGCAATTACACGGACTGGGTCCGTAACTTGAGGATTATCCTCATTGCTGCACAGAAGAATTACGTCCTGGAAGCACCGCTAGGTGCCAGGCCTGCTGCTGGAGCAACGCCAGATGTTATGAACGTCTGGCAGAGCAAAGCTGATGACTACTCGATAGTTCAGTGTGCCATGATTTACGGCTTAGAATCGGGACTTCAACGACGTTTTGAACGTCATGGAGCATATGAGATGTTCCAGGAGTTGAAGTTAATATTTCAAGCAAATGCCCGAATTGAGAGATATGAAGTCTCCAATAAGTTCTATAGCTGCAAGATGGAGGAGAACAGTTCTGTCAGTGAGCATATACTCAAAATGTCTGGGTATAATAATCACTTGATTCAATTGGGAGTTAATCTTCCGGATGATTGCGTCATTGACAGAATTCTCCAATCACTGCCACCAAGCTACAAGAGCTTCGTGATGAACTATAATATGCAAGGGATGAACAAGACTATTCCCGAGCTCTTCGCGATGCTGAAAGCTGCGGAGGTAGAAATCAAAAAGGAGCATCAAGTGTTGATGGTTAACAAAACCACTAGTTTCAAGAAAAAGGGCAAAGGGAAGAAGAAGGGGAACTTCAAAAAGAACGGCAAGCAAGTTGCTGCTCAGGAGAAGAAACCCAAGTCTGGACCTAAGCCTGAAACTGAGTGCTTCTACTGCAAGCAGACTGGTCACTGGAAGCGGAACTGCCCCAAGTATTTGGCGGATAAGAAGGATGGCAAGGTGAACAAAGGTATATGTGATATACATGTTATTGATGTGTACCTTACTAGAGCTCGCAGTAGCACCTGGGTATTTGATACTGGTTCTGTTGCTAATATTTGCAACTCGAAACAGGGACTACGGAATAAGCGAGCACTGGCAAAGGACGAGGTGACAATGCGCGTGGGAAACGGTTCCAAAGTCGATGTGATCGCGGTCGGCATGCTACCTCTACATCTACCTTCGGGATTAATATTAGACCTAAATAATTGTTATTTGGTGCCAGCGTTGAGCATGAACATTATTTCTGGATCTTGTTTAATGCGAGATGGTTATTCATTTAAATCAGAGAATAATGGTTGTTCTATTTATATGAGTAATATCTTTTATGGTCATGCACCCTTGAAGAGTGGTCTATTCCTATTGAATCTCGATAGTAGTAATACACATATTCATAATGTTGAAGCCAAAAGATGCAGAGTTGATAATGAAAGTGCAACTTATTTGTGGCACTGTCGTTTAGGTCATATCGGTATAAAGCGCATGAAGAAACTCCATACTGATGGACTTTTGGAACCACTTGATTATGAATCACTTGTACTTGCGAACCGTGCCTCATGGGCAAGATGACTAAAACACCGTTCTCCGGTACTATGGAGAGAGCAACAGATTTGTTGGAAATCATACATACCGATGTATGTGGTCCGATGAATATTGAGGCTCATGGCGGATATCATTATTTTCTCACTTTCACAGATGATTTAAGCAGATATGGGTATATCTACTTAATGAAACATAAGTCTGAAACATTTGAAAAGTTCAAAGAATTTCAGAGTGAAGTTGAAAATCATCGTAACAAGAAAATAAAGTTTCTGCGATCTGATCGTGGAGGAGAATATTTGAGTTACGAGTTTGGTGTACATTTGAAAAACTGTGGAATAGTTTCGCAACTCACGCCACCCGGAACACCACAGCGTAATGGTGTGTCCGAACGTCGTAATCGTACTTTACTGGATATGGTGCGATCTATGATGTCTCTTACTGATTTACCGCTATCGTTTTGGGGTTATGCTCTAGAGACGGCCGCATTCACGTTAAATTGGGAACCATCAAAATCCGTTGAGACGACGCCTTATGAACTGTGGTTTGGCAAGAAACCGAAGTTGTCGTTTCTTAAAGTTTGGGGCTGCGATGCTTATGTGAAAAAACTTCAACCTGATAAGCTCGAACCCAAATCGGAGAAATGTGTCTTCATAGGATACCCAAAGGAAACTATTGGGTATACCTTCTATCACAGATCCGAAGGCAAAACATTCGTTGCCAAGAATGGATCCTTTCTAGAGAAGGAGTTTCTCTCGAAAGAAGTGAGTGGGAGGAAAGTAGAACTTGACGAGGTAACTGTACCTACTCCCTTGTTGGAAAGTAGTACATCACAGAAAATTGTTTCTGCGACACCTACACCAATAAGTGAGGAAGTTAATGATAATGATCATGAAACTTCAGAACAAGATACTACTGAACCTCGTAGATCAACCAGAGTAAGATCCGCACCAGAGTGGTACGGTAATCCAGTTCTGGAAGTCATGCTACTAGATCATGATGAACCTACGAACTATGAAGAAGCGATGGTGAGCCCAGATTCCGCAAAGTGGCTTGAAGCCATGAAATCTGAGATGGGATCCATGTATGAGAACAAAGTATGGACTTTGGTTGACTTGCCCGATGATCGGCAAGCAATTGAAAATAAATGGATCTTTAAGAAGAAGACTGACGCTGATGGTAATGTTACTGTCTACAAAGCTCGACTTGTCGTAAAAGGTTTTCGGCAAGTTCAAGGGATTGACTACGATGAGACCTTCTCACCCGTAGCGATGCTTAAGTCCGTCCGAATCATGTTAGCTATTGCCGCATTTTATAATTATGAAATTTGGCAGATGGATGTCAAAACTGCATTCCTGAATGGATTTCTGGAAGAAGAGTTGTATATGATGCAACCAGAAGGTTTTGTCGATCCAAAGGGAGCTAACAAAGTGTGCAAGCTCCAGCGATCCATTTATGGACTGGTGCAAGCCTCTCGGAGTTGGAATAAACGTTTTGATAGTGTGATCAAAGCATTTGGTTTTATACAGACTTTCGGAGAAGCCTATATTTACAAGAAAGTGAGTGGGAGCTCTGTAGCATTTCTGATATTATATGTGGATGACATATTACTAATTGGAAATGATATAGAATTTCTGGATAGCATAAAGGGATACTTGAATAAAAGTTTTTCAATGGAAGACCTCGGTGAAGCTGCTTACATATTAGGCATTAAGATCTATAGAGATAGATCAAGACGCTTAATTGGACTTTCACAAAGCACATACCTTGACAAAATTTTGAAGAAGTTCAAAATGGATCAAGCAAAGAAAGGGTTCTTGCCTGTGTTACAAGGAGTGAAATTGAGTAAGACTCAATGCCTGACCACTGCAGAAGGTAGAGAGAATATGAAAGATGTTCCCTATGCATCAGCCATAGGATCTATCATGTATGCAATGCTGTGTTCCAGACCTGATGTGTGCCTTGCTATAAGTTTAGCAGGGAGGTACCAAAGTAATCCAGGAATGGATCACTGGACAGCGGTCAAGAACATCCTGAAATACCTGAAAAGGACTAAGGATATGTTTCTCGTATATGGAGGTGACAAAGAGCTCATCGTAAAAGGTTACGTTGATGCAAGCATTGACACTGATCCGGACGATTCTAAATCGCAAACCGGATACGTGTTTACATTAAACGGTGGAGCTGTTAGTTGGTGCAGTTCTAAACAAAGCGTCGTAGCGGGATCTACATGTGAAGCGGAGTACATAGCTGCTTCGGAAGCAGCGAACGAAGGAGTCTAGATGAAGGAGTTCATATCCGATCTAGGTGTCATACCTAATGCATCGGGTCCAATGAAAATCTTTTGTGACAATACTGGTGCAATTGCCCTGGCAAAGGAATCCAGATTTCACAAAAGGACCAAACACATCAAGAGACGCTTCAACTCCATCCGGGATCTAGTCCAGGTGGGATACATAGAGATTTGCATGATACATACGTATCTGAAAGTTGCAGACCCATTGACTAAGCCTCTTCCACGAGCAAAACATGATCAGCACCAAAGCTCCATGGGTGTTAGAATCATTACAGTGTAATCTAGATTATTGACTCTAGTGCAAGTGGGAGACTGAAAGGAAATATGCCCTAGAGGCAATAATAAAGTTATTATTTATTTCCTTATAATCATGATAAATGTTTATTATTCATGCTAGAATTGTATTAACCGGAAACATAATACATGTGTGAATACATAGACAAACAAAGTGTCACTAGTATGCCTCTACTTGACTAGCTCGTTAATCAAAGATGGTTATGTTTCCTAACCATGAACAATGAGTTGTTATTTGATTAACGAGGTCACATCATTAGTTGAATGATCTGATTGACATGACCCATTCCATTAGCTTAGCACCCGATCGTTTAGTATGTTGCTATTGCTTTCTTCATGACTTATACATGTTCCTATGACTATGAGATTATGCAACTCCCGTTTACCGGAGGAACACTTTGGGTGCTACCAAACGTCACAACGTAACTGGGTGATTATAAAGGAGCATTACAGGTGTCTCCAAAGGTAGATGTTTGGGTTGGCGTATTTCGAGATTAGGATTTGTCACTCCGATTGTCGGAGAGGTATCTCTGGGCCCTCTCGGTAATACACATCACATAAGCCTTGCAAGCATTACAACTAATATGTTGGTTGTGAGATGATGTATTACGGAACGAGTAAAAGAGACTTGCCGGTAACGAGATTGAACTAGGTATTGGATACCGACGATCGAATCTCGGGCAAGTAACATACCGATGACAAAGGGAACAACGTATGTTGTTATGCGGTCTGACCGATAAAGATCTTCGTAGAATATGTAGGAGCCAATATGGGCATCCAGGTCCCGCTATTGGTTATTGACTGGAGACGTGTCTCGGTCATGTCTACATTGTTCTCGAACCCGTAGGGTCCGCACGCTTAAGGTTACGATGACAGTTACATTATGAGTTTATGCATTTTGATGTACCGAAGGTTGTTCGGAGTCCCGGATGTGATCACGGACATGACGAGGAGTCTCGAAATGGTCGAGACGTAAAGATTGATATATTGGAAGCCTATGTTTGGACATCGGAAGTGTTCCGGGTGAAATCGGGATTTTACCGGAGTACCGGGAGGGTTACCGGAACCCCCCGGGAGCCATATGGGCCTTCATGGGCCTTAGTGGAAAGAAGAAAGGGGCAGCCCAAGGTGGCTGCGCCACTTTCCCCTCCCCTAGTCCTATTAGGACTAGGAGAAGGTGGCCGGCCCCCCTCTCTCCCTTCCCCTCCGAGGAATCCTAGTTGGACTAGGATTGGGGGGAGGAATCCTACTCCCAGAGGGAGTAGGACTCTCCTGCGCCTCCCTCCTTGGCCGGCCAGCCTCCCCTCCTCTCCTCCTTTATATACGGAGGCAGTGGACACCTCTAGACACACAAGTTGATCCACGTGATCTATTCCTTAGCCGTGTGCGGTGCCCCCTGCCACCATATACCTCGATAATACTGTAGATGAGTCTAGGCGAAGCCCTGCTGCTGTAGTACATCAAGATCGTCACCACGCCGTCGTGCTGACGGAACTCTTCCCCGACACTTTGCTGGATCGGAGTCCGGGGATCATCATCGAGCTGAACGTGTGCTCGAACTCGGAGGTGCCGTAGATTCGGTGCTTGATCGGTTGGATCGTGAAGACGTACGACTACTTCCTCTACGTCGTGTCATCGCTTCCGCAGTCGGTCTGCGTTGGGTACGTAGACAACACTCCCCCCCTCGTTGCTATGCATCACATGATCTTGCGTGTGCGTAGGAAATTTTTTGAAATTACTACGAAACCCAACAGAAACCACTCGGGGTAGCACCCCGCACGCTAGTAAATTGAGGGCGCATTGAGGACAAACTTCTTGCGCGCGAAGGACACACTCGTGCACAATTCACCACTGCGCGGCGGTATGCACAGAAGGACGCACTCGCGCACACCCAGCACACAACACACACCAGCACACATGTACACCGGCGTCGCCGCCGGTTGAGATGGATGGCGAGGCAGCCAACAAGCGGAGGCGGCTCGAGCCAAAACCGCATCCGGTGAGCCTGGACTTTAACAGCAGCCTCCCCGACGACATGCTGCTCGTCATCATCGGCCTCCTCCCCACAAAATCTGTCGTGCGGACTGCCCTGCTCTCCCGACGGTGGCGCCCCCTCCAGCGCTGCGTCCCCCTCAACCTCACCATCGACAGCTACCTCTGCAACGGGGATTGCAAATGCATGGCCGCAGTCTCCAACATCCTTTCATCGCACCCTGGGCCAGCCAGACGCCTTGACATCCGCATGTTCAGTACCAACTACAAGGTCCAATCCAAGTTCGACAAGTGGTTCTTATCCCCCGCCCTAGATCAGCTCGAGGAGCTCAGCTTTGAAGCTGGACGATTTCGCTCTCTGCCGCCGTCCGCGCTCTGCCTCACGCCAACGCTGCGCCGCGCCAGCTTCAGCTCCTGCTATCTTCCCCAAATTAATGCCGCGCCCGCCCTTCTTCTCCCTCAACTCAAGCAGCTCGACCTCTTCGATGTTGTCATCTCGAAGAAGGCTATGGAGCACCTGCTCCATAGCTGTACTGCGCTCGAGTACCTTCGTCTTGAGCAGATCCATGGGTTCATTAGCCGCCACAACGCCTCGACGAATCTCCGATGGATTTATGTGTCTTGCTGGCCCCGCAACAAGACATCATTTGGGAAGAGATCACTCTAGTTGTTCCACGTTATGGTCAGTTTGAAACTTGTAATATTGTCGTGTCCTATTCCTGCGTCTTCAAAATCCTGCGAATCAAATAGGTCCTAAGTTGGTGATGATGTTGTGCCTCCCATCTTTCACCAATAGCCATCGGATCTAGATCTAACGCATACAAACCAAGCTTCTCCATTTTTGCAAAAAGATGCCCGCACTTTTTCCCTATTTACAAACAACTCCTTGTATCTCACAATTAGCCTTATCTCCTCCCCACCACATCTACAAGGCTGTGGAAAAATCTGGTGCGATGGCCACTTTCGAAGCCGTCCACCCCCAATCTTGGTGTTCCGTGCAATGAACGGGCATCTACGCACGGGAAATTATGTCGAACAGGGCTAGTTGTAAGCAGGCTAGCTCTACAGCCATGATGATAGTGACTGCAGATGGTGAGGCTGACTATAGTATGCTGAACACGGTGCCTATACTCAGGTGTCATCTCTGGCGCAGGGTCTTGTCACTTCACTGTGAGGAGTAGCACGTAATAATTTGACCAACGGGTAGTACATTGCTAGTACTCCTACTACTACATTGGTAGTACTACTACTAGTACTAGTAGCATCACCGTCTGGATTTATAAGTACTACCACGTCCATCTGGATTTTAGTATTTGACTAGCAATATCTAGTAATGCATGTCACAAAAAATGTAATACTCCCTCTGTAAATAAATACATGGTGTTTTATTCCTATCGGCGAGAGAACTTAATGTTTTTTTGCTAACTAGAGTACTAATAGGATTACATGCAATGAACTAAACACTGCATGTCATGTTTGGTAGTATCAAGTCATTGAAAGCATGCACGGCCCACATCTCTCATTGGTTGATATGTCACGAAATAAGAAACAAGGAGGGAGTTAATGCATTATGCCTAAGTATTTTGGGATTATTTGGTTTTCGTAAGGTGACTTACACAACATTTTTGTTTACATGCATTAACATTTTGTTAGTTAAATGAAAGGTCAAAACTTGGCACAAAATGCAAAGGGGAGCAATAAACCAGTAAACATCAAACTTCTCTCGTTTGGCCCCAACTAGAGGTCCGGTGAGATGACTATACTGCACCGGCACGGAGGGGACGCAGCTTCATTGACTTACAGCAAGTGCCTTTGGGTGAATGACACATGGGCCCAGGGGGTGGCTGGCCCACCTATCATACAACCAAAGGCAGGTGCAGTAGAGGGCCGAGGAGTAGTATGAAACCCTACGCACCTACGCACGCTAACCAAGGGCAAGAGTGATCACTCGAATTGCAAGATCAGTTGACTAAAAGCTAAGCTAGACCCATGGAGGCGATGAGCGCGAGCATCAGCCGGCTGTGACAAATGGTCCACGAGGCTGGCCTGCGGCCCGACACTGAGGAACGTCTCCAGGTAGTATTGCTTGAGGCCGCCAGGGCGAGGGGCCGCTTGGACGACAGCTTCGTCTCCTTGTTCGACGAGGTCCTCGTCGGTTTCCTCGACAAGTTCACGGTCGTCAAGAAGCTTGCGGACGACTTTGACGTAAGCCTCCAGCCGACGCGCCCAGGCTATGTGATGCCCGCCACCCTCAACGGCCACTATGGTGACAACCTCTTCGATGCACTGGTGGCCCTGCGACTGCCCGCCGTCGCGCCGGAGAATGTCCACCTCGAGGTCGCGCTCGCCGTGTAGTGCCTGGCGCAGCAAGACACCATCGATATAATCACCCATGTCTACGCGCAAATCGTCCACAAGGACTACTACATGCAAGAGGAGGACGATAGGACACTGGCCTTCTTGGACCGCAGGGCAACCTTGGACGGCACTGTTCAGAAGCACGTTGAGCTCGCCGCCAACGTCGCTGCTCCTCACACGTTGGTTGGTGACCCGGCGCACTAGGGTGTGAGGATGTCGTTGATGGATCCGTATGTATTTTTATCTTTCCGTCAAATCCTTGTAGTAGTATATGATACTACAGTAATTATCTTACCTTTTGCATCAACTTCATAATTTTCGTACGTACTCCATGCATGAATGGCGCCAGAACCAAACTTCTCATTACTCTAGGCAAAATCGTTATTTTCTATCTATCGGTCGCGCCATGGAGCAGAACCAAATTTTACAAGTTACGAGTTCAAAAGGAAAAGCCTGCCGTGTTCGTGTCGCACCCCCACACGGTTGGTCCGGCACGCCGCTCAAGCGGGAATGCGTGCGGTGTTGCATTTTCACTTACAAGTGGGACCGCAGTTGAGCAAACCGACTATCGGCGAACCCCCACCCGCCCATCGCGCGATGGCTGAGAAAACATGAGGGAGAAGAGATGGCTGTAGCATGGACTCCAAGAAAATTGGTGTCGGATGGGACTCGTGTGGGTGGCGTATGTCGTACTGCTAGACGTGAATGCTAGTTATGGCCCGTGCTCAGCCTCCTCTATCTCTCTTCTCAGCCAGCCAGCGGACGCGCGGAGCCCATCATCTGTTTGCTCACATGCGGCCCCACATGTCAGTGAAAACGCAAGAGGACCCACTGAACCTACACATCTTTCACCTCGACGTGCTGGTGATGAAAAACAAATCCAATAAAGATCTTCGGTGGCCGCTTTTGGAGTTACTCAAGAGTAGTAAGATTCTATTTACAGTTTAACCCAAGATGCACATCTCGTGGCTTCAACTACCACTCTATTTTCTTTCATGACACAACCTGGATGCTGGATGTCCCACGTGTCGGCAAAAGGAGGAAGAACCCAACCGAATCTTCGGTTGTGCTCTCGGATTAGACTAGTTGTGCTAACTTAAAAAATTTATTGTGTACTCCCTCCGTTCCAAAATACTTGACTTCCATTTGTCCAAAAAAATGGATGTACCTATATACTAAAACATGTCTAGATACATATATATTTTGACAAATAGAAGGCATGTATTGTGCAATGGAGGGAGTAGAATGGATGCAAGTTTTTGTATTGGGAAGAAGAGTACATCCATATATTGATAGAGTGCAATTTAGTAGATGTTCTATCACTTTTAGCTAGCACAAAGGCTAGAGATGAGATTAGTGCACTTGTTGATACTCCTACTAGAATAGAGGCTAGACATGAGACTAGATGCGAGGAAGCAACGTCTACTTCTTTACACTCGAAGAAGAAAGAAGCACGCAAGATCGAGCCTCCGCAGATCAACAATGAATGCATCGAGAAGGCACTAATCCAACTTACAGGAGTAGTAAAATGTATTCCTGTGGTTCTTGTTTTCTTTGGTCTTGCTTTTCTAGTCAAAATTATCATTGGAGTTCGTGCAAAACGGAGGTCCGTTTGGGGTTGTGCGTTGGAGTTGGCCTTACAAGTGGGACCACAGTTAAGGAAACCGACTATCGGCAAACCCCCACCTCGCCTGCCACGCGATGGCTGAAGTTAGAGAAATAACGAGGTTGAAGAGATTGCTCTAGCACGGACTCCAAGAAATAATATGGTGTCAGATGGATGTCGTGGTGGTGGAGTGTGTCGTACTCCTGGACGTGAATGCTTGTTCTGGCCCATGCCACCCTACTACTCCTACTACTTACTCCTACTATATAGTACTAGTATCGAGGATTCGAGGTGCTGGTGACGTACAGCGAACACATTAACATATGGCTACAGTAAAAACACTCGCCCGACGCGCGAAGCATGTGAAGCTACTACAAATAGTGTACTACTATTGTTGATTGGCCTCATCCGATAACCTGTTGCAATGCATGTAAAATTATGTATTCGGAAAATATATTTTTGCCTCGTCGCACCACTCACTCAGAGAAGCGACTCGAAAGCCATTCATAAATTTAGTAAGTTTATCACAGGCATATCATTTTATTACATACAACAGGTCATCAACCCACATCGACAACGAGGATACATTATAAATACTAAAGTTTTCACCACACAAAAAATAGTAACAAGCAATGAAATGAACTTCAACTCAACCATTCCTCGGCGTTGGAAACACTTGATTTGAACCACAAGTGATTCTCTGGGACGGGCCATCCATTGTCGATCTGGAGACCAACGCGGGACTGATCATCCAGGCTGAAGCGGCCTACTATATCAGTACTAGTGTTGGGAACCACCCAAATGTCCGAGGTATAGACAGCAGTTGGATCGGCTTTCACCATCATCGGACAGTTTTGTCCAAGGAAGAGCGAGTTTTCTCCAAGACTATCAATTCTGTACCAGGGAGAAGGAGTTGGCGCTAGCACACTAGTATCCATCCTGAATACCATGCAACGGGTGTTGGAATAGGTTCGGAGAGTGCGACCATGGGAGACTACACCTGCTTCCTTAGCAGTAACATCATCAGTGGGCTGTATACACACAAGAAGAGGTGATCCATTGGAATTAGTTGCCAGGCGCCACAGAGTATATGGGCGTTGCTTGTGATCATCACCATCGTCATCTCCCCCTTGGTTATAAAATTTTTCAAGTATAGGTGGTGGGATGTTCACAGGACCTTGGAAACACAAGAAGAAGGTTAATTAGTAAAGGAAACTTGCTAACCCGCATGCATGTGGATGAAACAATTATAATTACGATGGAAGACAAACATACCGAAACTACGAGGATCCCATGCAAAAACAGTGCCACGAGTGGTGGCAGCAAACACAAGGCCCTCGTATTGAATTGCATCACAGTACATATCCGTGTATAGAAACTGATTTTTGAGCAATATCCATCCAGTCGAACCACGAAGGACGGCAACAAGCTTGTCGAAGATAGCAACACCTTGATAGTTCTTGTAATTCCAAGAGCGGTTGGGAACTCAAGAAATTGCTATCTTCCATAGAAGACAGTCACCATGATCGTATTTGAACGTGCGTACAATACCGGTGTGCTCAACCTCTGGGCAGTCTGCTGAGATTTTTGGAATTGGAACCCGATCACGAGTGTACACATTCACAAGTTCCCACTCGTAGTTGGACCCAACGTAAACAACCCAATCTCCATTTGCGCCCGCCCAAGCCTTGCCCTCAAGCGATGGCATCTTAACATCATATGTATCATTATCAAGCGGCATCAACTTGCACAGGGCGAGGCCTCCGTCGTGCCGGCGCCAATCATCATGGTCACGGCGAAGAAGATAGGGGAGATCAAACCGCTCCTTGACTCTTGGGTTCCTTGTAATGATGTTATTAGTTGAGTCGAGAATGGGCTTGAACGAACCTGCCATGCTAGCCGAGGTGATGACGTCACACCGATCAATGAGTTCCTCCACCACGTCATCTTTCAGATCGGGGCAAGAATAACGGGGTCGTTTCCGGCCTGTTCCCTCCATGGAGAAGACGATCGAACAATGGCAGAAGAAAGGGTGAAGGGCTGAAGGAAAATGGAGGAGGGAGAGGAAGAGCGTGCGACAGCAGTTCCAAATCGAGAGGGAAAGGCGAAGAGTCGGTGGACAGTTGCGAGTTTGCCACGGTTCACGAAGAGGTGCCCCGGCCTACATGTCCGTTCGAAAATACTCCTACTACGCGCCGTCATCTCACTGATATGTTGGAACGGGACCACATGTCAACGAAACATGGTGTGTAATTTCTCGTGCAAAATGCGATCTGGCCGCGTTGGCCCGAGGTGCCACATTAGTTATCGACCTTTATTTTTTTAATGGCGTGCCGATCAGTTTTGAAGCACGACTAACTGGTACTGTACACAGAGAAAATATAAAGTACTCTACCACTACTCCACCTCCAGTACTAGTAGCATAAAAAAGATATATAGGCTGGAGCTTTAGCGCTTTCTTGCTAAGGGCTGCCCACTTGCTTCTCACACTACCACCCTCTCTCCAGATCTAAAAAAAGACGACCCCTCTCTCCCTCCTCACCGGTGGTCACAGATCCGCCGGGGAAGAAAAGGACGTGCAGCGTTGACGCACTCGTCGTCAGCGAGCGAGGTCACGCACTGACGACAAGGCCGTCCTCTCAGACCTAGCGCCCGCGCGGGATGGCCTCCATCCCCAAGCTCGCTGCCGTAGTGTGTGCGGAGGACGACGGCCATGAGCAAAGCCACTTCCCGCCGACCCTCAGGTATGCTACCTCTTTTCGAACCATAACCTTGTTCTATTGCCCCATCTGCCACGTCGTTGCATGTGGATCTTTTTCCACTCAACCATCTTCCCAATTTGCTATCCTCTGCTCTGCTAGCCACGCAGACGAAAATCATAATTTGCACTATTAAAGGAAACCCTACTTCATGCAGACTAATCCATGTCTGGGTTGAATAAGGAAAGGAAGGGAGACTGTATTGTCAAACAGAGTAGGCATCGAACTCGCATCTAGGTTGAAAAGGGGAAAATCAGTAGCTAAGGAACGAGTCTCGTGTCTCTTGGTTGAAGAAGGGTAGAAAGGCATGACAACACAATAGAGAATGACCAGGTCGATCAGTTTGTTGTCCTCACATAGGAAAAAGGTACTAGTTGTGCCACCTTTTGTATTTGGTTTAATGCTCATGCACAACTAGTACACCAATGCTGAAACTTGTTTTTTTTGACTGGGGACTGTAGGGAAAAATGCTGAAACTTGTTACCTTTACATTTTGTATTGTTAATTCTTATAGAAACCTTCCAATGCTAGAGTTCATTGAAATCTGTTCACTAAAACCATTGTATTGTACCCTGTAATAAACTAACTACTCTACTGTTGCACTAGCCACTGGATTAGTGTATATTGGTAGTATTCGAATGGTGTTGCATTAGCGTATGGACATAAATAAAGTGTGGCAAGCTTTCCCAGATATGTGCTCAAGAAAACTACTACCTGTTTTTCTAAATACTAGACATTTGGGTACTTTAAATTGAACCGCGAAAACGTCTTATATTAAGGAACAAAGGGTGTAGAGTTCACTCAAATTATCCCGGTAAAGCTAGTCACACCTTTGTTAAAATTAATGTTCATTATGTTATCGGAGGAGGTCTGTATGTTTGTCTCTAATGCCTGTCGACCACATACCTGACATCATGATGTAATGTTAAGTCATTTCCTTTTGTACAGTGTCACTGAATTGTCAAGGCGGTGATGGCATTTTATTTTAGTAGAACTGCACAAAATTTGCTTAAAAGAATAGGAAAGGTCGGGAATGGCTTAGTTTTTCTGAAAAAACTATGTATGCCTTCCTGACATCAGCCGTTGTTGCTTTATTTATTCCTTCAAACAGGTGGTTAGAAACAGTCTTGCTACCTTTTCCCATTAAGAAATTGGAATGCTTATATTTGTGAGTCTATGCTTCAACTAGTGCCACTTTTAGAGTAATCACACTTTCAATATCTATGCAAACAGGGATGCTTGATTTTAGTGGAACTGCACAAAAAGGCCAACTGGTTCAACATTAGGAGCATGTTTTTTCCAAACCTTTATATCCAATTGGTGACACTATGAGCTGTTCATTATGAAGGTACATGGTTTGCTACTATCTTGCTACTCTTTTTGTACTGTCATTAGATAGTAATACTAGTGGTTTGCATGTGAATTTATTGGCAGGGTGGACCTACATTGGAGGTGTAGGACAGGATTCAATGATTGGATGCTCAATTTCGGTTGTATCGATTTCACCTCTTCCATCACTACGAACATGGATATCCTTGGTCTGATGAAGAATAGGCGCTATATTTCTGCTCTGAACCAGCAAATCAATTCAGTATGAAATTGTCCAGGGCAAAACATAACTGTATCAGATTGTCCAGTGCAGAACATGACAGATGCTAAGCGGAAGAGACATGTTTAAACTGAAAATACAAGGTGTGGTATATGTTTACTAGCTGCTTGATATTTGTGCAGACAGAGATGTCTGCCCGTTGCTATTTGGCAAACAAACAAAGTGTTCGCGATTTTGGTTGAATTGCACAAGAGAATAGTATAGTCACTTCATGCAGTGCCATTTGAAAATAGACACAGAAAGATTGGATAGTCACTTCATGGACTGCAGAAAAGTAGTACTATACTATTTATTGGCCAACACTAGGTGCTTCATTGCTTTGGTCTGATTATACAATGGGCATCATTTTGCCCAAGTTAAAGTTTGTGTTCCGAAAATAGTCTCGACATGTGATTGAGAGAAGACCAAATCATATTGAAGTGGATGTTCCTCCATCATGTGTGGTTCATTCTCATGGTTCCAGCTATTGGTGAAACCACTTATGTTTGCAAGAGGAATTGTAGACTTCACAAACAAATTTGTCTTTCAGTCTGTACTGAATGTTGGCCAAGAGAAGCATCCATGTTAGTAGGAAGAACATATGTTTTTTCTAGATCTTTTCTTTTGGAGCTACATATTTGTATATGATCTGTGAATCATTGAGATGCATTAACATGTTGATCTTATGTATGGGAATCGTACTAGTTAGTTTTAGTTGCGACGTAATATCCGAAGTGGCTAATCTTTGCTTTTGGAGCTACATATTTGTATATGATCTGTGAATCATTGAGATGCATTAACAGTTACTTATTTCTGTTCACTCAGTGTTTACAAGTTACTGGTCGATCACTAGCTAGCCTACAAATGCGCTCCTGGCAGTTTTATTTGCGATGCAAGATGCGAAGTGGAAGTTTTTTGAATAAAAATTCCTACCTCTGAAGAAACTGACAAGTTACACTATCGATCCTACACGGATAAAAATGCCTACCTCTGAAGAAACTGGCAAGCTACACTATCGATCCTACATGGATAAATAGCGGATCACGCACGTAGTACCTCCTTTCCGGTTTGCAGGGCTCAATTCAAGAAACGACCTACTCGATCCTACATGAATAAATAGCGGATTACACATGTACTAGTACCTCCTTTCCGGTTTGCAGGGCTTAATTCAAACCTCTCACCAACCAAGGTACTCCCTCCGTCCGGGTTTATTAGTCCCGTGAGCAAAGCAGCAAGACCAAGGCATGGCAATAATTAACGGCATGCAGAAGTTTAAGCCTAATTAATTCCAGTGATTTAAGTGGCTGCATGCGTGCGCTCAGCTGCGACTCGTTGCATGCTGCTTGGCGTACTGCCTGCGAGCGATTCTGAGTGCCTGCATGCAGCCGGCCGTAATTAAGGCAGCTAGCTGATGCGAAAAAAGATACGCTTTAATTGTTGCGGGCTTTTTAAATCCGTGGAATCATTATTGACAAGGAGGGAGATGATTCGAGTGCACTCGTTTGACCTCCATGCCGGCGTGCGACCCAGACGGGACGGGACGACATAGTCATAATTTCAGTTTCTCTAGTTTTCCACGGCAAGCTGGCGCGCTAAGCCATTATGCATTGAATTCCGATGACCATCGCGCTACCTTCCACCTATAAGTACTGTTTCCCGGCCTTCTCCGGTGCCACCGTGACCCAACTCACCATATCCTCATAAGCCCCCACCGGCCCGACGTCGCTCGCCACGTCCGCCATGCCCCCGCCCGTCCGCGGTAGGCGACACCGGAGGCGTTCACCGCCGGAACTAGTGTCTGGGTTTTGACCGGAAGGCAGACGGAGGGAGGAGGCATTCTATCTGTCTTTAGATGGCAATGCGGAGATTGAGGAGTTGTTGGAGCGCGACCGCATGGCAGAGGAGCAGGAGTTGTTGGAGCGCGACCGCCTGGCGGAGGAGCAGCGTATCACCGATTTGCGCCGCCAGCAGGACATGGAGCAGCATCGCACCGACACTCTGAGTCGCGAGCAAAGCGCCCACAACTGGGCCGACTACGTGGAGGCCGGTGCCCGGCAAATAGCCCTGGAGGCTGTCGGGCACGCACGCGTTCGCGACACTGATTTTTACTACCAACTCGTCAAGTGGGTTTCCCACTTGGAAGCCAAAGCTTCGGTGGACCACGCCGGCATGGAAAGGGCCAACGCGCGCGAGCAACGCGCCCTATCGCACCTCTTGCAAGTCTGAGGCGAGGTGCACGACGCCGGTGCTGGCGTTTAGCGTGTACCACAAATGGCGGCCGACATCGTCTAGTTAGCTAAGACTAAGTTAGTACTTGTACGCTACTAGAGTATTAGTGGGAGTAGATAGTTAACTTGGCTATGATGGTTGTCAACGTGGAAGTTCAATACTCTATATGTGGATCAGACCTGTTACTTTGCTCTGAATGTTGAACTTTCCGCTTGAACGTATGGAATGGGCTGTTATTTTTTTAAATGGGTTGTATTTGTCCTCCACGGGTTTAGAGGCTGACTTGTGGGCCTAGCAAGTTGACGCGTACACAATCAGGAGATGATTGTACGTGGAGAGGATGACATCAAGGACCCTCCAAGGTCATGGCAGTACGCAAGCAAGTGCCTCCTTATTTCAAGCCAATAAAAATGGCTCCTCCTAGTGGATTTCTGACATCTGGGTCCCATGCCATTGTCAACGTAGTCAATAAAGGAGAGAATTTCACAACGAGCGGCTGACACCAGGGACCCAGCAGCTCGCCCAGTTATTTTTGTTTTGGGTTAATTTGATAAATGCCACTCCAAATCTGGTGTATCTGAGAAATGCCACTGCAATTTCCAAACTTTGAAAAATGCCATTTCATGCCATTTCTAGTGGCATTTTTTGAAGTCTGTAGTGGCGTTTTTCGAAGTTTGCAAACTGCAGTGGCGTTTTTCAAAGTTTGCAAAAATTGCAGTGGCATTTTTCAAAATTTTGGAAATTGCAGTGGCATTTTTATGAATTGCCATAATTGGAGTGGCATTTATCTAACTTTTTTGAGACGGAAGCAGGGTGTCAACTGGGCTGTGCGGGACACTCTGGCCTGTCTAGACAGCTTTTTCTTTTATGTTTACCACAGATCAGCCCAGTAGTTTTTTTTCTTTCTGAAAATGGCTAGCCCAGTTTTTTTGTGATTTGTCAAGTAAGTCGCTTTATCAGGCCTGTTGGGCTGCAAATCTTTCAAGACGAGGAGAGCTTCATTCGGCTGGCCGAGAAAATGGCCTATCAGTAATGAGAAATGGGATGTACATTTTTAAAACACATCAAACCAGCAATTAGTTTCAAATATCTTTTTTTCATTTTGAGATTTTAAATTGCATTGATTTTTATGCATGGACAATTTATTGGATTTTATGATATACATTTATTTTTAAAATCAGTCTGAATGTGACTCGAAATTTCGGGATTAAAAACAGTTCAGGTCGCACCGACATATGCAAAATTTCGTATAATTTTTTAACCGTGGCCACAATATGGGCTGTAATGCTAACAAAAAGAATATGGGCTCCAAAAAACCCGTAAGAATTAGCAAATGGGTTGTAAATTATTTGAAATAATGGCAGATGGGCTATATGCTGTTTTCCACAGATGGCCTGTATACTGTTGGATGTCCATCCAACAGCCGTCGTGCTTCTTCAATCTCTGCTCTTCCTGCTCCAGCCGCTCAAACAAGCGCCGGCGGGACTGCCTGCTCCCTCCTCCCTGCGGCCGGCTGTGCTGCCGCGCAGGCCTCACCGCCCCACTGTACTCCCATCGCTGGCCTAGCCATCCCTCTACTCACCCACACCTGCTGTTATTCTCCGGCGATGGCAGACAAACCAGTAAACCCTCGTACAGTCGTACTCCCCTCCGCGTGGGAAACAAAAACAACTGCCGAGTCTTCCCTGCCTCCGTGTCGTTCCCTTCCTAGGCCTCGCCGTCATCCACCGCCCTGGTGCTCTCAGCATGGTGTGGTCAACATGGTCAACGACCGACATGCATCTTAAGTGGGCTGTACGTGGAGAGGCTGACAGCTGGGTCCACGGCCGGACGCAAGGAAATGCCTCCTTATTACGCGCAAAATAATGATTCCTCCCCTTGACATCTAGGACCCACCGAAAGGGCCTATGTATTTTGCGAAAAAAATGTTACCGCCGCTGACAGCTCGGACCCACCAGCTATATCTTCGCACGCAAGGAAGTGCCTCCTTATTATGCACAAAAAAATGAATACTCCCCCTGCTAGCTGGGACCCAGTATAGTGGGCCTACTAAGTTGACGGGGACGAAGGGCTTTGTCAACTTAGTCAATATGCACGATTCTAGCTTGACTGACCATACGATATCCATCCAACGGCCGTAGTGCTTCTTCAACCTCTGGTCTTCTTGCTCCAGCCGCCCAAAGCAGCGCCGGTCGTGCCGCCTGCTCCTGCCTCCCGTGGCCGGCTGTGCTGCCATGGAGGCCTCACCGCCCCCATACTACTCCCACTGCTGCCCAGGCCATCCCTCCACTCCACTCACCCACACCCCCTGTTATTCTGCGGCGATGGCAATGCAGCCGAACCAGTGAACCCTCGTACTCCTCTCCACGTGGGCATCCACTGCCGCGTCTTCCCTGGCTCCGTGTCGTCCCCTTCCTAGGCCTCGCCGTCGTCCACCGCCGTGGTGCTCTCGGCGCGGCGTGGTCAATGTGCTCAATGACTGAATTCCATCAGAAGAATATTGTACGTGGAGAGGCTGACAGCTGGGTCCACGGCAGCCGCAAGGAAGTGTCTCCTTATTACGCGGAAAATAATTATTCCTCCACCTGACAGCAAGGAACCACTGCACGCCCACCAGTATTTCGCGAAAAAATCGTTTGCCCCTGACTGCTGGGACCCACCCGACGGGCCACCGTACTTCATGAAAAAAACGTTCCCCCTGCTGTTAGCTCGGACCCACCGGAAGTGCCTCCTTATTATGCACAAAATAATGAATACCCCTGCTAGCTGGGACCCACCTTGGTGGGAGGCTGACTTGTGGGCCTACTAAGTTGACGGGGACAGAGGGCTTTGTCAACTTAGTCAATATAAACGATTCTACCTCTAGTGACCGTACGATGTCCATCCAACGGCCGTAGTGCTTCTTCAACCTCTGGTCTTCTTGCTCCAGCCGCCCAAAGCAGCGTCGGTCGTTGATGGGTTTCGTAGTAATTTCAAAAAAATTCCTACGCACACGCAAGATCATGGTGATGCACAGCAACGAGAGGGGAGAGTGTTGTCTACGTACCCACACAGACCGACTGCGGAAGCATTGACACAACGTAGAGGAAGTAGTCGTACGTCTTCACGATCCGACCGATCCAAGCACCATTACTCCGGCACCTCCAAGTTCTTAGCACACGTACAGCTCGATGATGATCCCCGGGCTCCGATCCAACAAAGCGTCGGGGAGGAGTTCCGTCAGCACGATGGCGTGGTGACGATCTTGATGTTCTACCGACGCAGGGCTTCGCCTAAGCACTACAACGATATGACCGAGGTGGAATATGGTGGCAGGGGGCACCGCACACGGCTAAGGAACGATATCAAGGATCAACTTGTGTGTCTAGAGGTGCCCCCTGCCTCCGTATATAAAGGAGCCAAGGGGGAGGGGGCCGCCGGCCAGGAGGAGGGCGCAGGAGGAGTCCTACTCCTACCGGGAGTAGGACTCCCCCCCAATCCTAGTTGGACTAGGATTACCCGAGGGGAAAGAGAGAGAGGGGGGCCGGCACCTCTCCTAGTCCTAATAGGACTAGGGGAGGGGGGAGGCTCGCGGCCACCTTGGGCTGCCCCTTTCTCCTTTCCACTAAAGCCCATTAAGGCCCATATGGCTCCCGGGGGGTTCCGGTAACCTCCCGGTACTCCGGTAAAATCCCGATTTCACCCGGAACACTTCCGATGTCCAAATATAGGCTTCCAATATATCAATCTTTATGTCTCAACCATTTCGAGACTCCTCGTCATGTCCGTGATCACATCCGGGACTCCGAACTAACTTCGGTACATCAAAATGCATAAAGTCATAATAACTGTCATCGTAACGTTAAGCGTGCGGACCCTACGGTTCGAGAACAATGTAGACATGACCGAGACACGTCTCCGGTCAATAACCAATAGCGGGACCTGGATGCCCATATTGGCTCCTACATATTCTTCAAAGATCTTTATCGGTCAGACCGCATAACAACATATGTTGTTCCCTTTGTCATCGGTATGTTACTTGCCCGAGACTCGATCGTCGGTATCCAATACGTAGTTCAATCTCGTTACCGGCAAGTCTCTTTACTCGTTCTGTAATACATCATCCCGCAACTAACTCATTAGTTGCAATTCTTGCAAGGCTTATGTGATGTGTATTACCGAGAGGGCCCAGAGATACCTCTCCGACAATCGGAGTGACAAATCCTATTCTCGAAATACGCCAACCCAACATCTACCATTGGAGACACCTGTAGAGCTCCTTTATAATCACCCATTTACATTGTGACGTTTGGTAGCACACAAAGTGTTCCTCCGGCAAACGGGAGTTGCATAATGTCATAGTCATAGGAACATGTATAAGTCATGATGAAAGCAATAGCAATATACTAAACGATCGGGTGCTAAGCTAATGGAATGGGTCATGTCAATCAGATCATTCAACTAATGATGTGACCTCGTTAATCAAATAACAACTCTTTGTTCATGGTTAGGAAACATAACCATCTTTGATTAACGAGCTAGTCAAGTAGAGGCATACTAGTGACACTCTGTTTGTCTATGTATTCACACATGTATTATGTTTCCGGTTAATACAATTCCAGCATGAATAATAAACATTTATCATGATATAAGGAAATAAATAATAACTTTATTATTGCCTCTAGGGCATATTTCCTTCAGTCTCCCACTTGCACTAGAGTCAATAATCTAGATTACACTGTAATGATTCTAACACCCGTGGAGTCTTGGTGCTGATCATGTTTTGCTCGTGGAAGAGGCTTAGTCAACGGGTCTGCAATATTCAGATCCGTATGTATCTTGCAAATTTCTATGTCTCCCACCTGGACTAGATCCCGGATGGAATTGAAGCATCTCTTGATGTGCTTGGTCCTTTTGTGAAATCTGGATTCCTTTGCCAAGGCAATTGCACCAGTATTGTCACAAAAGATTTTCATTGGACCCGATGCATTAGGTATAACACCTAGATCGGATATGAACTCCTTCATCCAGACTCCTTCGTTTGCTGCTTCCGAAGCAGCTATGTACTCCGCTTCACATGTAGATCCCGCTACGACGCTTTGTTTAGAACTGCACCAACTGACAGCTCCACCATTTAATGTAAACACGTATCCGGTTTGCGATTTAAAATTGTCCGGATCAGTGTCAAAGCTTGCATCAACGTAACCTTTTACGGTGAGCTCTTTGTCACCTCCATATACAAGAAACATATCCTTAGTCCTTTTCAGGTATTTCAGGATGTTCTTGACCGCTGTCCAATGATCCACTCCTGGATTACTTTGGTACCTCCCTGCTAAACTTATAGCAAGGCACACATCAGGTCTGGTACACAGCATTGCATACATGATAGATCCTATGGCTGAAGCATGGGGAACATCTTTCATTTTCTCTCTATCTTCTGCAGTGGTCGGGCATTGAGTCTGACTCAACTTCACACCTTGTAACACAGGCAAGAACCCTTTCTTTGCTTGATCCATTTTGAACTTCTTCAAAATCTTGTCAAGGTATGTGCTTTGTGAAAGTCCAATTAAGCGTCTTGATCTATCTCTATAGATCTTTATGCCTAATATGTAAGCAGCTTCACCGAGGTCTTTCATTGAAAAACTTTTATTCAAGTATCCCTTTATGCTATCCAGAAATTCTATATCATGTCCAATCAGTAATATGTCATCCACATATAATATCAGAAATGCTACAGAGCTCCCACTCACTTTCTTGTAAATACAGGCTTCTCCGAAGGTCTGTATGAAACCAAATGCTTTGATCACACTATCAAAACGTTTATTCCAACTCCGAGAGGCTTGCACCAGTCCATAAATGGATCGCTGGAGCTTGCACACTTTGTTAGCTCCCTTTGGATCGACAAAACCTTCCGGTTGCATCATATACAACTCTTCTTCCAGAAATCCATTCAGGAATGCAGTTTTGACATCCATTTGCCAAATTTCATAATCATAAAATGCGGCAATCGCTAACATGATTCGGACAGACTTAAGCATCGCTACGGGTGAGAAGGTCTCATCGTAGTCAATCCCTTGAACTTGCCGAAAACCTTTTGCAACAAGTCGAGCTTTGTAGACACTAACATTACCGTCAACGTCAGTCTTCTTCTCGAAGATCCATTTATTCTCAATTGCTTGCCGATCATCGGGCAAGTCAACCAAAGTCCATACTTTGTTCTCATACATGGATCCCATCTCAGATTTCATGGCTTCAAGCCACTTTGCGGAATCTGGGCTCACCATCGCTTCTTCATAGTTCGTAGGTTCATCATGATCTAGTAGCATGATTTCTAGAACAGGATTACCGTACCACTCTGGCGTGGATCTTACTCTGGTTGATCTACGAGGTTCAGTAGTATCTTGATCTGAAGTTTCATGATCATTATCATTAGCTTCCTCACTTATTGGTATAGGTGTCGCAGAAACAGTTTTCTGTGATGTACTACTTTCCAATAAAGGAGCAGGTACAGTTACCTCGTCAAGTTCTACTTTCCTCCCACTCACTTCTCTCGAGAGAAACTCCTTCTCCAGAAAGTTTCCAAATTTAGCAACAAAAGTCTTGCCTTCGGATCTGTGATAGAAGGTGTATCCAATAGTTTCCTTTGGATATCCTATGAAGACACATTTCTCCGATTTGGGTTCGAGCTTATCAGGTTGAAGCTTTTTCACATAAGCATCGCAACCCCAAACTTTCAGAAACGACAACTTTGGTTTCTTGCCAAACCATAGTTCATAAGGCGTCGTCTCAACGGATTTTGATGGTGCCCTATTTAACGTGAATGTGGCCGTCTCTAGAGCGTATCCCCAAAACGATAGCAGTAAATCAGTAAGAGACATCATAGATCGCACCATATCTAGTAAAGTACGATTACGACGTTCGGACACACCATTACGCTGTGGTGTTCCGGGTGGCGTGAGTTGCGAAACTATTCCACAATTTTTCAAATGTACACCAAATTCGTAACTCAAATATTCCCCTCCACGATCAGATCGTAGAAACTTTATTTTCTTGTTACGATGATTTTCAACTTCACTCTGAAATTCTTTAAACTTTTCAAACGTTTCAGACTTATGTTTCATTAAGTAGATATACCCATATCTGCTTAAATCATCTGTGAAGGTGAGAAAATAACGATATCCGCCACGAGACTCAATATTCATCGGACCACATACATCTGTATGTATGATTTCCAACAAATCTTCTGCTCTCTCCATAGTACCGGAGAACGGTGTTTTAGTCATCTTGCCCATGAGGCACGGTTCGCAAGTACCAAGTGATTCATAATCAAGAGGTTCCAAAAGTCCATCAGTATGGAGTTTCTTCATGCGCTTTACACCGATATGACCTAAACGGCAGTGCCACAAATAAGTTGCACCATCATTATCAACTCTGCATCTTTTGGTTTCAACATTATGAATATGTGTATCACTACTATCGAGATTCAATAAGAATAGACCACTCTTCAAGGGTGCATGACCATAAAAGATATTACTCATATAAATAGAACAACCATTATTCTCTGATTTAAATGAATAACCATCTCGCATTAAACAAGATCCAGATATAATGTTCATGCTCAACGCTGGCACCAAATAACAATTATTTAGGTCTAAAACTAACCCCGAAGGTAGATGTAGAGGTAGCGCGCCGACCGCAATCACATCGACTTTGGAACCATTTCCCACGCGCACCGTCACCTCGTCCTTAGCCAATCTTCGCTTAATCCATAGTCCCTATTTCGAGTTGCAAATATTAGAAACAGAACCAGTATCAAATACCCAGGTGCTACTATGAGCATTAGTAAGGTACACATCAATAACATGTATATCACATATACCTTTGTTCACCTTGCCATCCTTCTTATCCTCCAAATACTTGGGGTAGTTCCGCTTCTAGTGACCAGTCTGTTTGCAGTAGAAGCACTCAGTTTCAGGCTTAGGTCCAGACTTGGGTTTCTTCTCTTGAGCAGCAACTTGCTTGCCGTTCTTCTTGAAGTTCCCCTTCTTCTTCCCTTTGCCCTTTTTCTTGAAACTAGTGGTCTTGTTGACCATCAACACTTGATGCTCCTTCTTGATTTCTACCTCCGCAGCTTTCAGCATTGCGAAGAGCTCGGGAATAGTCTTATTCATCCCTTGCATATTATAGTTCATCACGAAGCTCTTGTAGCTTGGTGGCAGTGATTGGAGAATTCTGTCAATGACGCAATCATCTGGAAGATTAACTCCCATCTGAATCAAGTGATTATTATACCCAGACATTTTGAGTATATGCTCACTGACAGAACTGTTCTCCTCCATCTTGCAGCTATAGAACTTATTGGAGATTTCATATCTCTCAATCTGGGCATTTGCTTGAAATATTAACTTCAACTCCTGGAACATCTCATATGCTCCATGACGTTCAAAACGTCGTTGAAGTCCCGATTCTAAGCCGTAAAGCATGGCACACTGAACTATCGAGTAGTCATCAGCTTTGCTCTGCCAGACGTTCATAACATCTGGTGTTGCTCCAGCAGCAGGCCTGGCACCCAGCGGTGCTTCCAGGACGTAATTCTTCTGTGCAGCAATGAGGATAATCCTCAAGTTACGGACCCAGTCCGTGTAATTGCTACCATCATCTTTCAACTTTGCTTTCTCAAGGAACGCATTAAAATTCAACGGAACAACAGCATGAGCCATCTATCTACAATCAACATAAACAAGCAAGATACTATCAGGTACTAAGTTTCATGATAAATTTAAGTTCAATTAATCATATTACTTAAGAACTCCCACTTAGATAGACATCCCTCTAATCCTCTAAGTGATCACGTGATCCAAATCAACTAAACCATGTCCGATCATCACGTGAGATGGAGTAGTTTCATTGGTGAACATCATTATGTTGATCATATCTACTATATGATTCACGCTCGACCTTTTGGTCTCCGTGTTCTGAGGCCATATCTGTATATGCTTGGCTCGTCAAGTATAACCTGAGTATTCCGCGTGTGCAACTGTTTTGCACCCGTTGTATTTGAACGTAGAGCCTATCACACCCGATCATCACGTGGTGTCTCAGCACGAAGAACTTTCGCAACGGTGCATACTCAGGGAGAACACTTCTTGATAATTTAGTGAGAGATCATCTTATAATGCTACCGTCAATCAAAGCAAGATAAGATGCATAAAAGATAAACATCACATGCAATCAATATAAGTGATATGATATGGCCATCATCATCTTGTGCCTGTGATCTCCATCTCCGAAGCACCGTCATGATCACCATCGTCACCGGCGCGACACATTGATCTCCATCGTAGCATCGTTGTCGTCTCGCCAATCTTATGCTTCCACGACTATAGCTACCGCTTAGTGATAAAGTAAAGCATTTACATCGCGATTGCATTGCATACAATAAAGCGACAACCATATGGCTCCTGCCAGTTGCCGATAACTCGGTTACAAAACATGATCATCTCATACAATAAAATTCAGCATCATGCCTTGACCATATCACATCACAACATGCCCTGCAAAAACAAGTTAGACGTCTTCTACTTTGTTGTTGCAAGTTTTACGTGGCTGCTACGGGCTTAAGCAAGAACCAATCTCACCTACGCATCAAAACCACAACGATAGTTTGTCAAATAGACTCCGTTTTAACCTTCGCAAGGACCGGGCGTAGCCACACTTGGTTCAACTAAAGTTGGAGAGACAGTCGCCCGCAAGCCACCTATGTGCAAAGCACGTCGGGGGAACCGGTCTCGCATAAGCGTACGCGTAATGTTGGTCCGGGTCGTCTCGTCCAACAATACCGCCGAACCAAAATATGACATGCTGGTAGGCAGTATGACTTATATCGCCCACAACTCACTTGTGTTCTACTCGTGCAAATAACATCAAACCATAAAACCAGGCTCTGATACCACTGATGGGTTTCGTAGTAATTTCAAAAAAATTCCTACACACACGCATGATCATGGTGATGCACAGCAACAAGAGGGGAGAGTGTTGTCTACGTACCCACGCAGACCGACTGCGGAAGCGTTGACACAACATAGAGGAAGTAGTCGTACGTCTTCACGATCCGACCGATCCAAGCACCGTTACTCCGGCACCTCTGAGTTCTTAGCACACGTACAGCTCGATGACGATCCCCGGGCTCCGATCCAGCAAAGCATCGGGGAGGAGTTCCGTTAGCACGACGGCGTGGTGACAATCTTGATGTTCTACCGACGCAGGGCTTCGCCTAAGCACTACAACGATATGACCGAGGTGGAATATGGTGGCAGGGGGCACCGCACACGGCTAAGGAACGATCTCAAGGATCAACTTGTGTGTCTAGAGGTGCCCCCTGCCTCCGTATATAAAGGAGCCAAGGGGGAGGGGGCCGCCAGCCAGGAGGAGGGTGCAGGAGGAGTCCTACTCCTACCGGGAGTAGGACTCCCCCCAATCCTAGTTGGACTAGGATTACCCGAGGGGAAAGAGAGAGAGGGGGGGCCGGCCACCTCTCCTAGTCCTAATAGGACTAGGGGAGGGGGGAGGCGCGCGGCCACCTTGGGCTGCCCCTTTCTCCTTTCCACTAAAGCCCATTAAGGCCCATATGGCTCCCGGGGGGTTCCG
Source organism: Triticum urartu (assembly GCF_056163025.1). Lineage (NCBI taxonomy): Eukaryota > Viridiplantae > Streptophyta > Magnoliopsida > Poales > Poaceae > Triticum > Triticum urartu. Next base: position 91,795,133 of record NC_141875.1, read on the forward strand.
GTAACCTCCCGGTACTCCGGTAAAATCCCGATTTCACCCGGAACACTTCCGATGTCCAAATATAGGCTTCCAATATATCAATCTTTATGTCTCGACCATTTCGAGACTCCTCGTCATGTCCGTGATCACATCCGGGACTCCGAACTAACTTCGGCACATCAAAATGCATAAACTCATAATAACTGTCATCGTAACGTTAAGCGTGCGGACCCTACGGTTCGAGAACAATGTAGACATGATCGAGACACGTCTCCGGTCAATAACCAATAGCGGGACCTGGATGCCCATATTGGCTCCTACATATTCTTCGAAGATCTTTATCGGTCAGACCGCATAACAACATACGTTGTTCCCTTTGTCATCGGTATGTTACTTGCCCGAGACTCGATCGTCGGTATCCAATACCTAGTTCAATCTCGTTACCGGCAAGTCTCTTTACTCGTTCTGTAATACATCATCCCGCAACTAACTCATTAGTTGCAATGCTTGCAAGGCTTATGTGATGTGTATTACCGAGAGGGCCCAGAGATACCTCTCCGACAATCGGAGTGACAAATCCTATTCTCGAAATACGCCAACCCAACATCTACCATTGGAGACACCTGTAGAGCTCCTTTATGATCACCCATTTACGTTGTGACGTTTGGTAGCACACAAAGTGTTCCTCCGGCAAACGGGAGTTGCATAATCTCATAGTCATAGGAACATGTATAAGTCATGATGAAAGCAATAGCAATATACTAAACGATCGGGTGCTAAGCTAATGGAATGGGTCATGTCAATCGGATCATTCAACTAATGATGTGACCTCGTTAATCAAATAACAACTCTTTGTTCATGGTTAGGAAACATAACCATCTTTGATTAACGAGCTAGTCAAGTAGAGGCATACTAGTGACACTCTGTTTGTCTATGTATTCACACATGTATTATGTTTCCAGTTAATACAATTCCAGCATGAATAATAAACATTTATCATGATATAAGGAAATAAATAATAACTTTATTATTGCCTCTTGGGCATATTTCCTTCAGTCGTGCCGCATGCTCCTGCCTCCCGTGGCTGGATATGCTGCCGCGGAGGCCTCACCGCCCCCCTACTATTCCCACCGCTGGCCAGGCCCTGCGGCGACGGCAGCCTCACACCGCAGCCGAACCAGTGAACCCTCATACTCCTCTCCGTGTGGGCTTCCACTGCCACGTCTTCCCCGGCTCTGTGCCGTCCCCTTCCTAGGCCTCGCCGTCGTCCACCGCCCTGGTGCCCTTGGCGCGGCGTGGTCAACATGGTCAAGGAACGACTTCCATCGGACATGGACTGTACGTGGAGAGGCTGACAGCTAGGTCCACGGCCGCAGCAAGGAAGTGCCTCCTTATTACACGGAAAATAATGATTCCTCCACCTGACAGCTGGGACCCACCGGACGGGCCACTGTATTTCATGAAAAAACGTTTCCCCCTGACTGCTGGGACCCACCAGCTACATCTTTGCACGCAAGTAAGTGCGTCCTGGGAAAAAACGATTCGCCCCCTGACTGCTGGGACCCACCAGCTACATCTTCGCACGCAAGGAAGTGCGTCCGAAAAAAATGATTCGCCCCCCTGACTGCTGGGACCCACCAGGTACATCTTCGCACGCAAGGAAGTGCCTGACAGTCGGGACCCACCTGGTCGAAGCGTACGTAGCATTGTCATTCTGGTCGCAAACGTGTATGTACATATATACTGGTGGATGTAGAGGCGCGCACGTGTCGTAGTAGAGGCGCGCACGTAGCATGTACACGTACGTACAGCGGCCAGGGTGCAAGAAAGAAAATACGGCCACGTATGTGTACATACGGGCGGGGTCTCGAACGCCTACTCGCGCATACATACGGCGAGGGCTCGTGTACATGGCTGGGTCGAAACGGAGAAACAACGTCGTCGCCGTGTTCATGGGGAGGCAACGGAATGCGTCATGTTCATGGGGAGGCAATGGAATGCGTCATGTTCATCGGGAGGCAACGGAATGCGTTGTGTTCATCGGGAGGCAAAGGAACGCGTGGGAGCCAACCGGCTGGGTCGCAATGAAATGCGTGGTCGTGTTCATCGGGAGGGCTTGGACGGAACATGCGATGGAAACGAGACCAAGTGTACCGCAGAACGGAGGAAACGGACCTCCTACGGTCGAAACGGGGCTCCTGTTGATTGGGAGGGGTGTGGCGTACCGCAAAACGGAGGAAACGGACCTCCTACGGTCGAAACGGGGGTCCTGTTGATCGGGAGGGATGTGGCGTACAGCAAAACAGACGAAACGGACCTCCTACGGTCGAAACGGGGGTCCTGTTCATCGGGAGGGGTGTGGCGTACCGCAAAACGGGACTCCACGAGATACTGTTCATCTCCACCGTCGACCTCCTCCAGCCTCCACGGGCTACCGTCGACCTCCTCCAGCCTCCACGGGCTCCTGTTCATCCAGCCTCCACCGTGCGCTACTACACTGGCTACTGGTCAACCACCCCTCCACGGGCACCCCTCCACCGTCTACTGTTCATCCAGCCCTCCACACCACGGGGGCCTGTTCAACCACCCCTCCACGGGCACCCCTCCACCGTCTACTGTTCATCCAGCCCTCCACCACACCACGGGGTCTTGTTCATCCAGAGGCAACGCCACCACTCACTGTTCATCCACCCCCCCCCCCCCCCCGCAACGCTCACTGTTCATCCCAGAGGCAGCATCGATCGGCTTCAATTAGCAGCGGTAGCGAAGGAATCGATGGATCGGGTTCAGTTAACAGCCATCGATCGATCGCTCGGGTTCAGTAACGCGTAGCTTGCAGTGCAATCGCTCGGGTTCAGTTAGAGCCCAACGCCTCGCTCGGGTTCAGTTAGAGCCAACGCCTCGCACACACGCGCGTATGTGTACGAGAGAAACGCGCATCGCTCGGTCCCCGACCTCCCACCATAACCGGGAACTCGCCAAAATTTTCCTCGCCCTCGCTTCTACCATGGTTTTTTCCGTCATGGACAACCCAAAAAATGTCATGCAGCTGCGTCTCCGGCCCGCCCAAGACGAAAATCCCATTTTTTGTCATAGAAGTAGGAGCCCACCACATCTATGATGATACCGGGTTTTGTCATAATTATCGTCATAGAATTGTCATATGTATGACAGGAAAAAAAATTGTTCGGCCCAAAATGTCAGTCAATCGCATATGCAAAAAGATAGGTCTAATCATTTCAGCAAAGCGCTCAAAATCCTCATCATCCTTTTTCTTAGATGGTTTGGGAGGAAAAGGCATGGGTTTCTGAACCCAATATTCTCTTTCTTTACCATGTTTCCTAGCAACAAAGTCTCTCTTATCATAACGCTGATTCTTTGATTGTGGGTTATCAAGATCAATAGCAGGTTCATTTTCTACATCATTATTGTTACTAAGTTGAGCATCCTCATGAGCATCATTATTAAAATTTTCATTAGGTTCATGTTCATTGCCAGATTGTGTTTCAGCATCAGACATAAAGATATCATTTGGATTATCAGGTGGTTCAGCAATAGGTTCACTAGAAGTTTGCACAGTTCTATCATTTTTCTTTTTCTTCTTTTTAGAAGAACTAGGTGCATCATTTTTATTTCTCTGAGAATCTTGCTCAATTGTCTTAGGGTGGCCTTCGGGATACAAAGGTTCCTGAGTCATTCTACCAGTTCTAGTAGCCACTTTAACAACATAATCATTTTTCTTACTATTCATTTCATCGAGCAATTCTTTTTGAGCCTTAAGTACTTGTTCTACTTGAGTGGTAACCATAGACGCATGTTTCCTAACAAGTTTAAGTTCACCTTTAACATTATCCATATAATCACCCAAGTGTCCAAGCATATTTGAATTGTATTTCAATTGTCTACCAAAATAAGCATTAAAATCTTCTTGCTTAGCCATAAATCTATCAAACACATCTAAGCATGGGCTAGCAATCTTAGTAGGAGGGATTTCAGCTTTATCATATCTATAGAGAGAATTTACCTTTACTACCTGTGTTAGGTTATCGAGGTCTGGAGGTTCTTCAATAGGTAGTGGATCAAGATCATATGTTTCTTCGACAGGCGATAAATTAAGACCATGTATTTCTTCAATAGGAGGTAAATTCTTAACATCTTCAGCTTTAATACCTTTTTCTTTCATAGATTTCTTTGCCTCTTGCATATCTTCGGGACTGAGGAATAGAACACCTCTATTCTTCGGAGTTGGTTTAGGAATAGGATCATTAATTGGGGCAGGAACTGGCTCAGGAGGTGCCCAATTATTTTAATTTGTCAACATATTATTCAATAAGATTTCAGCTTCATCCGGTGTTCTTTCCCTGAAAAGAGAACCAGCACAACTATCCAGGTAATCTCTGGAAGCATCAGTTAGTCCATTATAAAAGATATCAAGTATTTCATTTTTCTTAAGAGGATGATTAGGTAAAGCATTAAGTAACTTGAGAAGCCTCCCCCAAGCTTGTGGGAGACTCTCTTCTTTAATTTGCACAAAGTTGTATATTTCCTTTAAAGCAGCTTGTTTCTTATGAGCAGGGAAATACTTAGCACAGAAGCAATAGATCATATCCTAGGGACTACGCACAAAACCAGGATCAAGAGAATTAAACCATATCTTAGCATCACCCTTTAATGAGAACGGAAATATTTTGAGGATATAAAAGTAGCGGGATCTCTCATCACTAGTGAACAGGGTGGCTATATCATTTAATTTAGTAAGATGTGCCACAACAGTTTCAGATTCATAACCATGAAAAGGATCAGATTCAACCAAAGTAATTATATCAAGATCAACAGAGAATTCATAATCCTTATCAGTAACACAGATAGGTGAAGTAGCAAAAGCAGGGTCAGGTTTCATCCTAGCATTTAGAGATTGCTTATTCCATTTAGCTAATAACCTTTTGAGTTCATATCTATCTTTGCAAGCTAAAATAGCTAAAGAAGCTTCTTGATAAAAAAACATAACCCTCAGGAATAACAAGTGATTCTTCATCATCACTTTCATCAGTATTATCAGGTTCCATATTTTCAATATCTCTAGCCCTAGGAAGTTGTTCGTCAAGAAATTCACCAAGTGGCACAGTAGTATCAAGCATAGAAGTAGTTTCATCATAAGTATCATGCATAGCAGAAGTAGCATCATCAATGACATGCGACATATCAGAACGAATAGCAGAAGCAGGTTTAGGTGTCGCAAGCTTACTCATAACAGAAGGTGAATCAAGTGCAGAGCTAGATGGCAGTTCCTTACCTCCCCTCGTAGTTGAGGGATAAATTGTTGTCTTAGCGTCTTTCAAGTTCTTCATAGTGTCCAGCAGATATAAATCCCAAGTGACTCAAAGAATAGAGCTATGCTCCCCGACAACGGCGCCAGAAATTAGTCTTGATAACCCACAAGTATATGGGATCGCAACAGCTTTCGATGGTAGAGTATTCAACCCAAATTTATTGATTCGATACAAGGGGAGCCAAAGAATATTCTCAAGTATTAGCAGCTGAGTTGTCAATTCAACCACACCTGGAAACTTAGTATCTGCAGCAAAGTGTTTAGTAGCAAAGTAATATGATAGTGGTGGTAACGGTAACAAAAGAGTAATGAAAGCAAAGTAATATTTTTGGTATTTTGTAGTGGTTGTAACAATAGCAACAGGAAAGTAAATAAGCGTAAACCAATATATGGAAAGCTCATAGGCATCGGATCAGTGATGGATAATTATGCTGGATGTGGTTCATCATGTAACAGTCATAACATAGGGTGACACAGAACTAGCTCCAATTAATCAATGTAATGTAGGCATGTATTCCTAATATAGTCATACGTGCTTATGGAAAAGAACTTGCATGGCATCTTTTGTCCTACCCTCCCGTGGCAGCGGGGTCCTAAAGGAAACTAAGGCATATTAAGGCCTCCTTTTAATAGAGAACCGGAACAAAGCATTAGCACATAGTGAATACATGAACTCCTCAAACTATGGTCATCACCGGGAGTGGTCCCGATTATTGTCACTTCGGGGTTGCCGGATCATAACACATAATAGGTGACTATAGACTTGCAAGATAGGATCAAGAACTCACATATATTCATGAAAACATAATAGGTTCAGATCTTAAATCATGGCACTCGGGCCCTAGTGACAAGCATTAAGCATAGCAAAGTCATAGCAACATCAATGTCAGAACATAGTGGATACTAGGGATCAAACCCTAACAAAACTAACTCGATTACATGATAAATCTCATCCAACGCATCACCGTCCAACAAGCCTATGATGGAATTACTCACGCACGGCGGTGAGCATCATGAAATTGGTGATGGAGGATGGTTGATAATGACGACGGGGACGAATCCCCCTCTCCGGAGCCCCGAGCGGACTCCAGATCAGCCCTCCCAAGAGGTTTTAGGGCTTGGCGGCGGCTCCGTATCGTAAAACGTGATGATTTCTTCTCTTCTATTTTTTCTCCTCGAAAGCAAATATATAGAGTTGGAGTTGGAGTCGGAAGGTCTCCAGGGGGCCCATGAGGTAGGGGGCGCGCCCCCCACCCTCGTGGACAGGGTGTGCGCCCCCTGGTCTTCATCTTTGGTGAGGATTTTTTATTATTTATTGTAAGATATTCCGTGGAGTTTCAGGTCATTCCGAGAACTTTTGTTTTCTGCACATAAAACAACATCATGGCAATTCTGCTGAAAACAGCATCAGTCCGGGTTAGTTCCATTCAAATCATACAAGTTAGAGTCCAAAATAAGGGCAAAAGTGTTTGGAAAAGTAGATACGACGGAGACGTATCAAATCCCCCAAGCTTAAACCCTTGCTTGTCCTTAAGCAATTCAGTTGACAAACTGAAAGAAATAAAGAAAAACTTTTAGAAACTCTGTTTTCTCTTGTTGTTGTAAATATATCAAGCCAACATTTAAGTTTTCAGCAAAGATTATAAGTAACCACATTTGCACTAATTCTCAGGTCTCATGATTACCCATATCAATAGCATAATCAACTAGCAAGTCATAATAATAAATCTCGGATGACAACACTTTCTCAAAACAATCATAATATGATATAACAAGATGGTATCTCGCTAGCCCTTTCTGAGACCGCAAAACATAAATGTAGAGCACCTTTAAAGATCAAGGACTGACTAGACATTGTAATTCATGGTAAAAGAGATCCAACCATAGTCACACCCAATATAAATTAGCAGTGATGAATGCAAATGACAGCTGCGCTCTCCAGCTAGTGCTTTTAATAAGAGGGTGATGACTCAACATAAAAGTAAATAGATAGGCCCTTCGCAGAGGGGAGCAGGGATTTGTAGAGGTGCCAGAGCTCGGTTTTGAAATAGAGATAATTAATATTTTGAGCGGTATACTTTCATTGTCAACATAGCAACTAAGAGATGGCGATATCTTCCATGCTACACACATTATAGGCGGTTCCCAAACAGAATGGTAAAGTTTATACTCCCCCTCCACCAACAAGCATCAATCCATGGCTTGCTCGAAACAACGAGTGCCTCCAACATACATCAAGTCCCAGGGGGATTTTTGCAATTAATTTTGATTTAGTTTGCATAAAGCATGGGACCAGGCATGCCGGTGACCAGCCATTTTCTCGTGAGTGAGGAGCAGAGTCTACTCCTCTTGAGAATAACCCGCCTAACATGGAAGATAAGGGCAGCCTTGGTCGATACATGGGCTATTCGAGCATACAAAACAGAATGTTTATTTGAAGGTTTAGAGTTTGGCACATACAAATTTACTTGGAACGGCAGGTAGATACCGCATATAGGAAGGTATAGTGGACTCATCTGGAATAACTTTGGGGTTTAAGGGATTGGATGCACAAGCAGTATTCCCGCTTAGTACAGGTGAAGGCTAGAAAAAGACTGGGAAGCGACCAACTAGAGAGCGACAACAGCCATGTACATGCATTAAAATTAATAAACATTGGATGCAAGCATGAGTAGGATATAATCCACCATGAACATAAATATCGTGAAGGCTATGTTGATTTGTTTCAACTACATGCGTGAACATGTGCCAAGTCAAGTCACTTAAATCATTCAAAGGAGGATACCACCCCATCATACCACATCATAACCATCTCAATAGCATGTGGCACGCAAGGTAAACCATTATAACTCATAGCTAATCAAGCATGGCACAAGCAACTATGATCTCTAATTGTCATTGCAAACACGTTTATTCATAACAAGCTGAATCAAGAACGATGAACTCATCATATTTACAAAAACAAAAGAGGTCGAGTTCATACCAGCTTTTCTCATATCAGTCAGTCCATCATATATCATCATAATTGCCTTTCACTTGCACGACTGAACGATGTGAATAATAATAAGAGTGCACATGCATTGGACTAAGCTGGAATCTGCGAGCATTCAATAAACAGGAGAAGACAAAGCAATATGGGCTCTTGGTTAAATCAACAATAAAGCATATAAGAGCCACTTCAACAATTTAATCATGGTCTTCTCCTACTGACCCCCAAAGAAAAGAAAAGAAATAAAACTATTTACACGGGAAAGCTCCCAACAAGCAAAAGAAGAATGGGAAATATTTTGGGGTTTTCTTTTTAATTATTACTACAAGCATGGAAAGTAAATTAATTAAAAGCTACAAGTAATTTTTTTGGTTTTTCTTAAGGTTTATTAAACACACAAGAAGAAAGCAGGAAAAAGAAAATAAACTAGCATGGATATTACAGTGAAAGAGTATGAGCACCGACATCTAGCAATGAGTGTGTGTGAACATAAATGTAATGTCGGTGAGAAATACGTACTCCCCCAACTTAGGCTTTTGGCCTAAGTTGGTCTATGGTCACGGCTGGCCTGGCTGATATCCATAATAATAGTTGGGGTCGTACTGTGATGCAGCAGCTATCGCCCGCTGAGCTGCAGCGTGGCGACGAGTGGCCTCCTCTCTCCTCTTGTACTCATCTGCCTCCTCTCTGGTAATAGTGTATCCTCCTCTTGCCTGATAATCAAAGAAAGCAGGAGCAGGGAGAGTAATACGGACAGCACGGCGTCTGCCAAAGATTAGTCGGTAGTGGAGAGGTGATTCGTTCCTCTCGACAAAATGGTGGTGAACCATAGCATTAAAATCTAGATAGGCAGGAGGTAATTCAATATCATCTTCGCGTACATCTATACCAAGAAAATTAGCTACGTGGGTTGCATAAATTCCACCAAAGAAATCTCCATTAAGTCTATTAAGATGCAACCTACGTGCAACAATGGCTCCCAAATTATATGATTTGTCTCCTAACACAACACTCCTAAGAACACTGAGGTCAGGGACACATACGTGACATGCCTCATCTTTACCATTTATGCATCTACCTATCAAGAGAGCAAAATAATGTATAGCAGGAAAGTGAATGCTCCCTATGGTAGCTTGTGTAATATCTCTAGATTCTCCCACGGTTATATTAGCAAGAAAATCTCTAAATTCAGATTTGCGAGGATCCCTTATACTACCCCATTGTAGAAGTTTGCATGCAGTGGTAAAATCATCTAAGTCCATGGTACAAGATTTATCATAAAGATCAAACAGGACAGTTGGAGAATTACGTGAAGTGGAAAATTCAAACCTCCTCACAAAGGAACTGGTGAGGTTATGATACTGACTGCACTTCTCTTCCTCGAAGCTCACAAGATCAGTGTTACGCAAATATGCATTGAATTCTTCTTTTATTCCCGCTCGATCCATAAAATTTTCAGAAGGCCACTCACAAGGACGCACTGGAGCGTCTCTTGGTGGCTCTTCGTCAGCATCACGCATTGCAAGCCTGGGTCCTTGCTTCTTTGAAGAACCACCTTGGAACATTTTCCTAAGCATTTTCTTCCTCTCAAAAATTCTGAAATTTTTTAGTAACTTCAAAATAAAAGTAAACCAAACTCAATAATATTGATAGCAACTACTCCTACAAGTGCCTAGGGCCTATGTCACACATCAAAACTACTTTTGACCATATAAATTTGACATGCAAGCTCAAGAACAGGGTCACCTAAGCAGCAAAAATTTGTAATGAATAAAGAACTAGAACAAAAACTAATTGGACCAATGGAGAAGTCACATACCAAGGAACAATCTCCCCAAGCAGTTTTGCAAGAGGTGCTTTGAGCAAGGAGATCGAAAATTACAGCAAAGAGGGCTGGAACTCGTGCTTGAGTTGGTTTTTCGTGTTTGTGGGAGGAAGAAGAAGAGGATGGGTGCAGGAATAAGTGGAGGAGGGCCACCGTGAGCCCACGAGGCAGGGGGCGCGCCCAGGGGGTAGGGCGCACCCTCCACCCACATGGCCAGGTGGCAGCTCCCCCCGCGGTAATTTTTTGCACCATAAATCCTCAAATATTCCCGAAAAAATCGTATTAAATTGGCATGTCATTCTGAGGACTTTTATTTTCGGGATATTTTTATATTGCACGGATAAGTCAGGAAACAGACAGAAAAATACTATTTTTACTTTGTTTCAACTAAATAACAGAAAGTATAGAGAGGGTACAGAAGGTTGTGCTTCTAGTTTCATCCATCTCATGCTCATCAAAAGGAATCCACTAACAAGGTTGATCAAGTCTTGTTAACAAACTCATTCCGATTAACATGAAACTGGAGAAATTTTGAATAACACTAGGTTACCTCAACGGGGATATGCACATCCCCAGTAATAAGTATATCATATTTCTTCTTGACAGTAGGAAGAGGAAATACAAAACCTCCAAATATAATCGATGGAATTTTACCGATATAATTGATACTATGAACTTGAGGTTGTTTCCTCGGAAAGTGTACCGTATGCTCATTACCATTAACATGAAAAGTGACATTTCCTTTGTTGCAATCAATAACAGCTCCTGCAGTATTAAGAAAAGGTCTTCCAATAATAATAGACATACTATCGTCCTCGGGAATATCAAGAATAACAAAGTCCATTAAAATAGTAACGTTTGCAACCACAACAGGCACATCCTCACAAATACCGAAAGGTATAACAGTTGATTTATTAGCCATTTGCAAAGATATTTCAGTAGGTGTCAACTTATTCAAGTCAAGTCTACGATATAAAGAGAGAGGCATAACACTAACACCGGATCCAAGATCACATAAAGCAGTTTTAACATAATTTCTTTTAATGGAGCATGGTATAGTAGGTACTCCGGGATCTCCAAGTTTCTTTGGTATTCCACCTTTAAAATTATAATTAGCAAGCATGGTGGAAATTTCAGCTTCCGGTATCTTTTTTTATTTGAAACAATATCTTTCATGTACTTAGCATAAGGATTCATTTTGAGCATATCAGTCAATCGCATACGCAAAAAGATAGGTCTAATCATTTCAGCAAAGCGCTCAAAATCCTCATCATCCTTTTTCTTAGATGGTTTGGGAGGAAAAGGCATGGGTTTCTGAACCCAAGATTCTCTTTCTTTACCATGTTTCCTAGCAACAAAGTCTCTCTTATCATAACGCTGATTCTTTGATTGTGGGTTATCAAGATCAACAGCAGGTTCAATTTCTACATCATTATCGTTACTAGGTTGAGCATCATTATTAACATTTTCATTAGGTTCATGTTCATTGCCAAATTGTGTTTTAGCATCAGACATAGAGATATCATTTGGATTATCAGGTGGTTCAGCAATAGGTTCACTAGAAGTTTGCACAGTTCTATCATTTTTCTTTTTCCTCTATTTAGAAGAACTAGGTACGTCATTTTTATTTCTCTGAGAATCTTGCTCAATTCTCTTAGGGTGGCCTTCGGGATACAAAGGTTCCTGAGTCATTCTACCAGTTCTAGTAGCCACTTTAACAGCATAATCATTTTTCTTACTATTCATTTCATCGAGCAATTTTTTTGAGCCTTAAGTACTTGTTCTACTTGAGTGGTAAACATAGAAGCATGTTTGCTAACAAGTTTAAGTTCACCTTTAACATTAGCCATATAATCACCCAAGTGTCCAAGCATATTTGAATTGTATTTCAATTGTCTACCAAAATAAGTATTAAAATCTTCTTGCTTAGCCATAAATCTATCAAACTCATCTAAGCATGGGCTAGCAATCTTAGTAGGAGGGATTTCAGCTTTATCATATCTATAGAGAGAATTTACCTTTACTACCTGTGTCAGGTTATCGAGGTCTGGAAGTTCTTCAATAGGTGGTGGATCAAGATCATATGTTTCTTCGACAGACGGTAAATTAAGACCATGTATTTCTTCAATAGGAGGTAAATTCTTAACATCTTCAGCTTTAATACCTTTTTCTTTCATAGATTTCTTTGCCTCTTGCATATCTTCAGGACTGAGGAATAGAACACCTCTCTTCTTCGGAGTTGGTTTAGGAATAGGATCATTAATTGGAGCAGGAACTGGCCCAAGAGGTGCCCAATTATTTTCATTTGTCAACATATTATTCAATAAGATTTCAGCTTCATCCGGTGTTCTTTCCCTGAAAAGAGAACCAGTACAACTATCTAGGTAATCTCTGGAAGCATTAGTTAGTCCATTATAAAAGATATCAAGTATTTCATTTTTCTTAAGAGGATGATGAGGCAAAGCATTAAGTAACTTGAGAAGCCTCCCCCAAGCTTGTGGGAGACTCTCTTCTTTAATTTGCACAAAGTTGTATATTTCCTTTAAAGCAGCTTGTTTCTTATGAGCAGGGAAATACTTAGCAGAGAAGTAATAGATCATATTCTAGGGACTACGCACAAAACCAGGATCAAGAGAATTAAACCATATCTTAGCATCACCCTTTAATGAGAATGGAAATATTTTGAGGATATAAAAGTAGCGGGATCTCTCATCATTAGTGAACAGGGTGGCTATATCATTTAATTTAGTAAGATGTGCCACAACAGTTTCAGATTCATAACCATGAAAAGGATCAGATTCAACCAAAGTAATTATATCAGGATCAACAGAGAATTCGTAATCCTTATCAGTAACACAGATAGGTGAAGTAGCAAAAGCAGGGTCAGGTTTCATCCTAGCATTTAGAGATTGCTTATTCCATTTAGCTAATAACCTTTTGAGTTCATATCTATCTTTGCAAGCTAAAATAGCTAAAGAAGCTTCTTGATCAAAAACATAACCCTCAGGAATAACAAGTGATTCTTCATCATCACTTTCATCAGTATTATCAGATTCCATATTTTCAATATCTCTAGCCCTAGCAAGTTGTTCATCAAGAAATTCACCAAGTGGCACACTAGTATCAAGCATAGAAGTAGTTTCATCATAAGTATCATGCACAGCAGAAGTAGCATCATCAATGACATGCGACATATCAGAACGTATAGCAGAAGCAGGTTTAGGTGTCGCAAGCTTACTCATAACAGAAGGTGAATCAAGTGCAGAGCTAGATGGCAGTTCCTTACCTCCCCTCGTAGTTGAGGGATAAATTGTTGTCTTAGCGTCTTTCAAGTTCTTCATAGTGTCCAGCAGATATAAATCCCAAGTGACTCAAAGAATAGAGCTATGCTCCCCAGCAACGACGCCAGAAATTAGTCTTGATAACCCACAAGTATAGGGGATCGCAACAACTTTCGAGGTAGAGTATTCAACCCAAATTTATTGATTCGACACAAGGGGAGCCAAAGAATATTCTCAAGTATTAGCAGCTGAGTTGTCAATTCAACCACACCTGGAAACTTAGTATCTGCAGCAAAGTGTTTAGTAGCAAAGTAATATGATAGTGGTGGTAACGGTAACAAAAGAGTAATGAAAGCAAAGTAATATTTTTGGTATTTTGTAGTGATTGTAACAATAGCAACAGGAAAGTAAATAAGCGTAAACCAGTATATGGAAAGCTCGTAGGCATCGGATCAGTGATGGATAATTATGCCGGATGTGGTTCATCATGTAACAGTCGTAACATAGGGTGACACAGAACTAGCTCCAATTCATCAATGTAATGTAGGCATGTATTCCTAATATAGTCATACGTGCTTATGGAAAAGAACTTGCATGACATCTTTTGTCCTACCCTCCCGTGGCAGCGGGGTCCTAATGGAAACTAAGGGATATTAAGGCCTCCTTTTAATAGAGAACCGGAACAAAGCATTAGCACATAGTGAATACATGAACTCCTCAAACTATGGTCATCACCGGGAGTGGTCCCAATTATTGTCACTTCGGGGTTGCCGGATCATAACACATAATAGGTGACTATAGACTTGCAAGATAGGATCAAGAACTCACATATATTCATGAAAGCATAATAGGTTCAGATCTTAAATCATGGCACTCGGGCCCTAGTGACAAGCATTAAGCATAGCAAAGTCATAGAAACATCAATCTCAGAACATAGTGGATAGTAGGGATCAAACCCTAACAAAACTAACTCGATTACATGATAAATCTCATCCAACCCATCACCGTCCAGAAAGCCTACGATGGAATTACTCACGCATGGCGGTGAGCATCATGAAATTGGTGATGGAGGATGGTTGATAATGACGACGGCGACGAATCCCCCTCTCCGGAGCCCCGAACGGACTCCGATCAGCCCTCCCGAGAGGTTTCAGGGCTTGGCGGCGGCTCCGTATCATAAAACGCGATGATTTCTTCTCTTCTATTTTTTTCTCCCCGAAAGCAAATATATAGAGTTGGAGTTGGAGTCGGAAGGTCTCCAGGGGGCCCTTGAGGTAGGGGGGCGCGCCCCCCACCCTCGTGGACAGGGTGTGGGTCCCCTGGTCTTCATCTTTGGCGAGGATTTTTTTATTATTTATTGTAAGATATTCCGTGGAGTTTCAGGTCATTCCGAGAACTTTTGTTTTCTGCACATAAAACAACATCATGGCAATTCTGCTGAAAACAGCGTCAGTCCGGGTTAGTTCCATTCAAATCATACAAGTTAGAGTCCAAAACAAGGGCAAAAGTGTTTGGAAAAGTAGATACGACGGAGACGTATCATGCCATTCTACTCATCAATTAATCATTCCATGATTTGAGCATTCGCGTTCGCTAATCTGACCATGGTTGTCTGCTTGTATTCAAAGGGATCTATGGGTCCTTTCATGGATTAATGGTCGAGTTATCACCAACTCTCTCTCAGTAATCCTGACATTTTGGGCTTCTCTTTCAAAAAATTGCATGTCACACATGCGATGATTCTCTCTTCCCTTTATAAATTCACAGTCATGATAATATTTTCATTTAAGTACCCTTGCAGATAAGGAATTTTGATTCGTTCGTGGTCTCCATCCTACTTCATCTGGTCACATCCAAATCGCATTCTTAGCAGTGGTGCAGATCATATCACGGGAGGAACCACTCTATGGTTGGATGCATACGAGAGTGGTGATTGTTGGAAATATGCCCTAGAGGCAATAATAAATTAGTTATTATTATATTTCCTTGTTCATGATAATCGTTTATTATCCATGCTAGAATTGTATTGATAGGAAACTCAGATACATGTGTGGATACATAGACAACACCATGTCCCTAGTAAGCCTCTAGTTGACTAGCTCGTTGATCAATAGATGGTTACGGTTTCCTGACCATGGACATTGGATGTCATTGATAACGGGATCGCATCATTAGGAGAATGATGTGATGGACAAAGACCCAATCCTAAGCCTAGCACAAGATCATGTAGTTCGTATGCTAAAGCTTTTCTAATGTCAAGTATCATTTCCTTAGACCATGAGATTGTGCAACTCCTGGATACCGTAGGAGTACTTTGGGTGTGCAAAACATCACAACGTAACTGGGTGGCTATAAAGGTACACTACAGGTATCTCCAAAAGTGTCTATTGGGTTGGCACGAATCGAGACTGGGATTTGTCACTCCGTGTAAACGGAGAGGTATCTCTGGGCCCACTCGGTAGGACATCATCATAATGTGCACAATGTGATCAAGGAGTTGATCACGGGATGATGTGTTACGAAACGAGTAAAGAGACTTGCCGGTAACGAGATTGAACAAGGTATCGGGATACCGATGATCGAATCTCGGGCAAGTATCGTACCGCTAGATAAAGGGAATTGTATACGGGATTGATTAAGTCCTTGACATCGTGGTTCATCCGATGAGATCATCGTGGAACATGTGGGAGCCAACATGGGTATCCAGATCCCGCTGATGGTTATTGACCGGAGAGTCATCTCGGTCATGTCTGCATGTCTCCCGAACCCGTAGGGTCTACACACTTAAGGTTCGGTGACGCTAGGGTTATAGAGATATTAGTATGCGGTAGCCCAAAAGTTGTTCGGAGTCCCGGATGAGATCCCGGACGTCACGAGGAGTTTCGGAATGGTCCGGAGGTAAAGATTTATATATGGGAAGTCTTGTTTTGGTCGCCGGAAAAGTTTCGCGCATTATCGGTATTGTACCGGGAGTGCCGAAAGGGGTCCGGGGGTCCACCAAAGGGTTCCACCTGCCCCGGGGGGCCACATGGGCTGTAGGGGTGTGCGCCTTGGCCTATATGGGCCAAGGGCACCAGCCCCAAGAGGCCCATGCGCCAAGAGATAAGGGAAAGAAAGAGTCCTAAAGGGGGAAGGCACCTCCTAGGTGCCTTGCGGAGGATGGACTCCTCCCTGGCCGCACCCTTCCTTGGAGGAAGGGCCAAGGCTGCGCCCCCCTCTCCCTTGGCCCTATATATAGTGGGGGGAAGGGAGGGCAGCCGCACCTAAGCCCTGGCGCCTCCCTCTCCCTCCCATGACACATCTCCCTCCTCCCGCAGCGCTTGGCGAAGCCCTGTTGGAATCCCGCTACTTCCACCACCACGCCGTCGTGCTGCTGGATCTCCATCAACCTCTCCTCCTCCCTTGCTGGATCAAGAAGGAGGATACGTCGCTGCTCCGTACGTGTGTTGAACGCGGAGGTGCCGTCCGTTCGGCGCTAGGATCATCGGTGATTTGGATCACGACGAGTACGACTCCATCAACCCCATTCTCTTGAACGCTTCCGCGCGCGATCTACAAGGGTATGTAGATCCACTCCTCCCTCGTTTCTAGATGACTCCATAGATTGATCTTGGTGATACATAGAAAATTTTGAATTATTGCTACGTTCACAACAGTGGCATCATGAGCTAGGTCTATGCGTAGTTTCTATGCACGAGTAGAACACAAAGTAGTTGTGGGTGTTGATTTTGTTCAATATGCTTACCGTTACTAGTCCAATCTTGTTTCGACGGTATTGTGGGATGAAGCGGCCCGGACTGACCTTACACGTACTCTTACGTGAGACTGGTTCCACCGACTGACATGCACTAGTTGCATAAGGTGGCTAGCGGGTGTCTGTCTCTCCCACTTTAGTCGGATCGGATTCGATGAAAAGGGTCCTTATGAAGGGTAAATAGCAATTGGCATATCACGTTGTGGTATTTGCGTAGGTAAGAAACGTTCTTGCTAGAAACCCATAGCAGCCACGTAAAACATGCAAACAACAATTAGAGGACGTCTAACTTGTTTTTGCAGGGTATGCTATGTGATGTGATATGGCCAAGAAGAATGTGATGAATGATATGTGATGTATGAGATTGATCATGTTCTTGTAATAGGAATCACGACTTGCATGTCGATGAGTATGACAACCGGCAGGAGCCATAGGAGTTGTCTTTATTTATTTATGACCTGCGTGTCAACATAAACGTCATGTAATTACTTTACTTTATTGCTGACCGTTAGCTGTAGTAGTAGAAGTAATAGTTGGCGAGACAACTTCATGAAGACACGATGATGGAGATCATGATGATGGAGATCATGGTGTCATGCCGGTGACGTTAATGATCATGGAGTCCCGAAGATGGAGATCAAAAGGAGCAATATGATATTGGCCATATCATGTCACTATTTGATTGCATATGATGTTTATCATGTTTATACATCTTATTTGCTTAGAACGACGGTAGTAAATAAGATGATCCCTCTTTAAAATTTCAAGAAAGTGTTTCCCCTAACTGTGCACCGTTGCGAAAGTTCGTCGTTTCGAAGCACCACGTGATGATCGGGTGTGATAGATTCTTACGTTCGAATACAACGAGTGTTGACGAGCCTAGCATGTACAGACATGGCCTCGGAACACACGCAAAACACTTAGGTTGACTTGACGAGCCTAGCATGTACAGACATGGCCTCGGAACACAAGAGACCGAAAGGTTGAGCATGAATCGTATGGTAGATGCGATCAACATGAAGATGTTCATCGATGATGACTAGTCCGTCTCACGTGATGATCGGACACGGCCTAGTTGACTCGGATCATGTAATCACTTAGATGACTAGAGGGATGTCTATCTGAGTGGGAGTTCATAAGATGAACTTAATTATCCTGAACATAGTCAAAAGGTCTTCGCAAATTATGTCGTAGCTCGCGCTTCAGTTCTACTGTTTAGATATGTTCCTAGAGAACATTTAGTTGAAAGTTGATAGTAGCAATTATGCGGACTAGGTCCGTAAACTGAGGATTGTCCTCATTGCTTCATAGAAGGCTTATGTCCTTAATGCACCACTCAGTGTGCTGAACCTTGAACGTTGTCTGTGGATGTTGCGAACATCTGACATACACATTTTGATAACTACGTGATAGTTCAGTTAAGCAGTTTAGAGTTGAGGCACCGAAGACGTTTTGAAACGTCGCGAAACATATGAGATGTTTCGAGGGCTGAAATTGGGATTTCAGGCTCGTGCCCACGTCAAGAGGTATAAGACCTCCGATGATTTTCTTAGCCTGCAAACTAAGGGAGAAAAGCTCAATTGTTGAGCTTGTGCTCAGATTGTCTGAGTACAACAATCATTTGAATCGAGTGGGAGTTGATCTTCCAGATGAGATAGTGATGTTTCTCCGAAGTCATTACCACCAAGCTGCTAGAGCTTCGTGATGAACTATAATATATCAGGGACATATATGATGATCCTTGAGATATTCGCGATGTTTGACACCACAAAAGTAGAAATCAAGGAGCATCAATTGTTGATGGTTTGTGAAACCACTAGTTTCAAGGAGGGCAAGGGCAAAAAGGGATGCTTCATGAAACGGCAAATCAGCTGCTGCTCTAGTGAAGAAACCCAAGGTTGAACCCAAACCCGAGACTAAGTGCTTCTGTAATAAGGGGAACAGCCACTGGAGCAGAATTACCCTAGATACTTGGTAGATGAGAAGGCTATCGATAGAAGTATATTGGATATACATTATGTTAATGTGTACTTTACTAGTACTCCTAGTAGCACCAGGGTATTAGATACCGGTTTGGTTGCTAAGTGTTAGTAACTCTAAATAAAAGCTACGGAATAAATGGAGACTAGCCAAAAGGTGAGATGACGATATGTGTTGGAAGTATTTCCATGGTTGATCAAATATCGTACGCTCCCTCTACCATCAAGATTGGTGTTTGCGTTGAGCATAGACATGATTGGATTATGTCTATCGCGATACGGTTATTCATTTAAGGAGAATAATGGTTACTCTGTTTATTTGAATAATACCTTCAATGGTCTTACGCCTAAAATGAATGGTTTATTGAATCTCGATCGTAGTGATACACATGTTCATGCCAAAAGATATAAGATAGTAATGATAGTACCACCTACTTGTGGCACTGCCACTTAAGTCATATCGGTATAAAACGCATGAAGAAGCTCCATGTTGATGGATCTTTGGGCTCACTCGTTTTGAAAAGTTTGAGACATGCGAACCATGTCTATTGGTGTATATGCATGAAGAAACTCCATGCAAATGGACCGTTTGGACTCACTTGATTTTGAATCACTTGAGACATGCAAATCATACCACATGGGCAAGATGACTGAAAGCCTCGTTTTCAGTAAAATGGAACTAGAAAGCAACTTGTTGGAAGTAATACATTTTGATGTGTGCAGTCCAATGAGTGCTGAGGCGTGTAGTGGATATCGTTATGTTCTTACTTCACAGATGATTTGAGTAAGATGTTGAGTATATTTACTTGATGAATCACGAGTCTGAATTATTGAAAGGTTCAAGTAATTTCAGGGTGAAGTTGAAAGATCGTCGTGACAAGAGGATAAAATATCTATGATATGATCATAGAGATGAATATCTGAATTACGAGTTTGGCATAAAATTAAGACATTGTGGAAATTGTTTCACAACTAATACAGCCTGGAACACCATAGTGTGATGGTGTGTCCGAACATCATAACTACACCCTATTGGATATGATGCAAACCATGATGTCTCTTATCGAATTACCACGATAGTTTATGGGTTAGGCATTAGAGACAACCACATTCACTTTAAATAGGGCACCACGTAATTCCGATGAGATGACACCGTATGAACTATGGTTTAGAGAAACCTAAGCTATCATTTCTTAAAAGTTTGGGGCTGTGACGCTTATGCGAAAAAGTTTCAGGCTGATAAGCTCGAACCCAAAGCGGATAAATGCATCTTCATAGGACACCCAAAACAGTTGGGTATACCTCCTGTCTCAGAACCGAAAGCAATAAGGTATTGTTTCTAGAATCGGGTCCTTTCTCGAGGAAAAGTTTCTCTCGAAAGAATTGAGTGGGAGGATGGTGGAGACTTGATGAGGTTATTGAACCGTCTCTTCAACTAGTGTGTG
Source organism: Triticum urartu (assembly GCF_056163025.1). NCBI lineage: Eukaryota > Viridiplantae > Streptophyta > Magnoliopsida > Poales > Poaceae > Triticum > Triticum urartu. The sequence goes on from NC_141875.1 coordinate 91,815,714, forward strand.
GCAGGGCACAGGAAGTTGTTCCTGTGGCACCTACACCAATTGAAGTGGAAGCTTATGATAGTGATCATGAAACTTCAGATCAAGTCACTACCAAACCTCGTGGGATGACAAGGATGCGTACTACTTCAGAGTGGTATGTGATCCTGTCTTGGAAGTCATGTTGCTAGACAACAATGAACCTACGAGCCATGGAGAAGCGATTGTGGGCCCGGATTCCGATAAATGGCTCGAGGCCATAAAATCCGAGATAGGATCCATGTATGAAAACAAAGTGTAGACTTTGGAAGAACTACTTGATGGTCGTAAGGCTGTTAGGTACATATGGATTTTAAAAGGAAGACGGACAATGATGGTAAGTATCACCATTAAGAAAGCTAGACTTGTCGTTAAGATGTTTTCCGACAAGTTCAAGGAGTTGACTATGATGAGACTTTCTCACTCGTAGCGATGCTAAGAGTCTGTTGGAATTATATTAGCGATTACTGCATTATTTATGAAATCTTGCAGATAGGATGTCAAAACATTGTTTCCTCGACGATTTTCTTGAGGAAAGGTTGTATGTGATACAACCGGAAGGTTTTGTCAATCTTGAAAGATGCTAATAAGTATGCAAAGCTCCAGCAATCCTTCTAAGGACTGGAGTAAGCATCTCGGAGTTGGAATGTACGCTTTGATGAGATGATCAAAGATTTTGGGTTTATACAAAGTTTATGAGAAACTTGTATTTCCAAAGAAGTGAGTGGGAGCACTATAGAATTTCTGATGAGTATATGTTGTTGACATATTATGGATCAGAAATGATGTAGAATTTCTGGAAAGCATATAGGGTTATTTGGAAAGTGTTTTTCAATGGAAAGCCTGGATTAAGCTACTTGAACATTGAGCATCAAGATCTATAAGGATAGATCAAAACGCTTAATGGTACTTTCAAATGAGCACATACCTTGACATGATCTTGAAGGGGTTCAAGATGGATCAGTCAAAGAAGGAGTACTTGCCTGAGTTGTAAGGTATGAAGTTAAGACTTAAAGCTCGACCACGGCAGAAGAAAGAGAAAGGACGAATGTCGTCCCCTATGCTTTTGTCATAGGCTCTATACGGTATGCCATGCTGAGTACCACACCTGATGTGTGCCTTGCCACATATCTAGCAAGAGGGTACAAAGGTAATCTAGGAGTAGATCACCAGATAGCGGTATAAATTATCCTTAGAGGAATAAGGATATGTTTCTCGGTTATGGAGGTGATAAAGAGTTCGACGTAAAGAGTTACGTCGATGCAAGCTTAACACCTATCCGGATAGCTCTGAGTAGAGATACCGGATACGTATAATGGAGCAGCAATTTAGAATAGCTCCAAGTAGAACAGTTATTTGAAATGGCTCCAAATATAGCGTAGTAGCTGCATCTATAAGATGACATAGAGATTTGCGAAGTACATACGGATCTGAAAGATTCAGACCCGTTGACTATAACATCTCTCACAAGCATAACATGATCAAACCTAGAACTCATCGAGTGTTAATCACATGGTAATGTGAACTAGAGTATTGATTCTAGTAAACTCTTTGGGTGTTAGTCACATGGGGATGTGACCTTGAGTGTTAATCACATATCGATGTGAACTGGATTATTGACTCTAGTGCAAGTGGGAGACTGTTGGAAATATGCCCTAGAGGCAATAATAAATTAGTTATTATTATATTTCCTTGTTCATGATAATCGTTCATTATCCATGCTAGAATTGTATTGATAGGAAACTCAGATACATGTGTGGATACATAGACAACACCATGTCCCTAGTAAGCCTCTAGTTGACTAGCTCGTTGATCAATAGATGGTTACGGTTTCCTGACCATGGACATTGGATGTCATTGATAATGGGATCACATCATTAGGAGAATGATGTGATGGACAAAGACCCAATCCTAAGCCTAGCACAAGATCATGTAGTTCGTATGCTAAAGCTTTTCTAATGTCAAGTATCATTTCCTTAGACCATGAGATTGTGCAACTCCTGGATACCGTAGGAGTACTTTGGGTGTGCCAAACGTCACAACGTAACTGGGTGGCTATAAAGGTACACTACAGGTATCTCCGAAAGTGTCTGTTGGGTTGACACGAATCGAGACTGGGATTTGTCACTCCGTGTAAACGGAGAGGTATCTCTGGGCCCACTCGGTAGGACATCATCATAATGTGCACAATGTGATCAAGGAGTTGATCACGGGATGGTTACGAAACGAGTAAAGAGACTTGCCGGTGACGAGATTGAACAAGGTATCGGGATACCGAAGATCGAATCTCGGGCAAGTATCGTACCGCTAGACAAAGGGAATTGTATACGGGATTGATTAAGTCCTTGACATTGTGGTTTATCCGATGAGATCATCATGGAACATGTGGGAGCCAACATGGGTATCCAGATCCCGCTGATGGTTATTGACCGGAGAGTCATCTCGGTCATGTCTGCATGTCTCCCGAACCCGTAGGGTCTACACACTTAAGGTTCGGTGACGCTAGTGTTATAGAGATATTAGTATGCGGTAGCCGAAAGTTGTTCGGAGTCCCAGATGAGATCCCGGACGTCACGAGGAGTTCCGGAATGGTCCGGAGGTAAAGATTTATATATGGAAAGTCTTGTTTTGGTCGCCGGAAAAATTTCACGCATTATCGGTATTGTACCGGGAGTGCCGAAAGGGGTCCGGGGGTCCACCAAAGGGGTCCACCTGCCCCGCGGGGCCACATGGGCTGTAGGGGTGTGCGTCTTGGCCTATATGGGCCAAGGGCACCAGCCCCAAGAGGCCCATGCGCCAAGAGATAAGGGAAAGAAAGAGTCCTAAAGGGGGAAGACACCTCCTAGGTGCCTTGGGGAGGATGGACTCCTCCCTGGCCGCACCCTTCCTTGGAGGAAGGGCCAAGGCTGCCCCCCCTCTCCCTTGGCCCTATATGTAGTGGGGGGAAGGGAGGGCAGCCGCACCTAAGCCCTGGCGCCTCCCTCTCCCTCCCATGACACATCTCCCTCCTCCCGCAGCGCTTGGCGAAGCCCTGTTGGAATCCCGCTACTTCCACCACCACGCCGTCGTGCTGCTGGATCTCCATCAACCTCTCCTCCCCCCTTGCTGGATCAAGAAGGAGGAGACGTCGCTGCTCCGTACGTGTGTTGAACGCGGAGGTGCCGTCCGTTCGGCGCTAGGATCATCGGTGATTTGGATCACGATGAGTACGACTCCATCAACCCCGTTCTCTTGAACGCTTCCGCGCGCGATCTACAAGGGTATGTAGATCCACTCCTCCCTCGTTGCTAAATGACTCCATAGATTGATCTTGGTGATACGTAGAAAATTTTGAATTATTGCTACGTTCACAACAGTGATACCCACAACCCAGCCCAAGGTTTGACGCATGTGTCTCGTAAAGGCGAAATATTCTTTTAATGAGAGGTGACACGTATTTGTGCCTGATATGAGTGTTACCGTGTCTACTAAAACAAATCAGATCACATTATTTTCCATATAATTAAAATCACATTTCCGTGGTGCAGAAAAGGAAAAGATCATTTTACCCAAGAGTCTCTATCTATCGACTATCGTTGGCCGGTCTCCCCCAAATCTGCGAACCCCCAAACCCTAGCTCCCCCAAATCACCGAGCCAACCCCTTCTCCCGAGCTCCACCCACCGCAATGGCGCGGTGTGATCTGTGAGTGTGTGAGGCGCCAAATAAAATCCCTCATCCAACCATGGAGCAGAGCGATGGGCCGAAGCGGCCGAAGCTCGTTGATGCTGCCGACGGCGACGAGGACCGCCTCAGCGTGCTGCCCGACGACATTCTCATCGACATCCTCGCCAAGCTCCACCGCACCACCATGGACGCTCGGACCAGCGTCCTCTCCCGCCGCTGGCGGGGCCTCTGGAAGCTCCTCCCGGTGCTCAACTTCCCACTCGGCACCGAGCCGCCCCTCGGCATAGAGCCGAAGCACATAGTCTCCGCCCTCACATCCCACGAAGCGCCGGTCATCCGCCACCTCATCGTTAGCCTCCGGGAGGCCGCTGCGGAGTCGGTGGCGATGTGGCTCCCCATCATCGCGCCCCGCCTCTTCGGCGAACTATCCATCTTCAATCTCAGGTGGGACCGGGACAGGGAAATAGGCACCGTTGAGCTGCCTTGCTTCCAGAGTGCCGACCGGATCTGCCTCAACCTAGACGATCATGGCCTCGCCCTGCCGCCCTCCGGCGTGTTTGCCCGGCTCACCTATCTCCGTATGATATCCATTAGGATGCGTGGTCCCTGCAGACTCGGTGACATTGTCTCCTCGCCACGGTGCCCATTGCTGCAAAAGCTCTTCCTACGTGACTCCTATGTCCAGGATGACGTTGTTGTAATCCACTCAGAGTCTCTCTTAGAAATAGGGATAGATAATGTGTTACTACACCACGACGCCTTGGGTCTGCGCATCCTCGCCATTTGCTCAGAGTCTGTCCTCCAAATAGATCTGAAGAATTTAGCCTTGCGGCAGCTCCTTGTCGTGGCGCCCGCACTCATTTCGTTGAAAGAGAAAGGCACCCACTACATTGCTGATGCTGTGGATCTGAGTCAACCAGTTGTCAACATCTCAGCCCCTCAGCTCATGTTGCTTGAATGGAATGATAGTTATGATCGAAGTTCCGTTCAGTTTGGCAAGATGGCACATCTCCAATGGCTGCACGCTGGTCAATTTCTTGTATATGGATCAGATGAGGATTTTGCACACAATCGTATCAGGCTTTTGTAGTGCTTCGAGTTCATCGCCTGTCTTAACCTTGCGCTTTACTATTGGAAGGTGAGTTCCATTCTTTCGTGATATTCCATCATCATAATATGCTACCAAGTCAATAATAACAAGGCAAATATGGGGTTATGATATTTGGTATATTTGAGTAAGCATTACATAATTCTCACTTGTTTGTCTTTCCTCATGTCTGTGCAACATGGCTTAGTGCACTCAATATTTATTCTTTCCCAATACTTGTATAGTTATCCTCTTAGATGGTACTTGCTTTGTACCACCTTTGAGTAGTTAGCATTGAAGCTGCACGCTAGTATTACTGCACTAGGATTTAGTTATTACTGAACTAGAATTTAGTTATTGAATGGGACATCAGCTCTCAGGAGTGGAAAAACGTGAACACCAGCAGTTCTTGTGGCCGGATTGGATATCCTCCCACCAACACACACAAAACCACTTGTAGTTAGAAATATGAGTATGTCTCTGTCTTTCTCCAACCGTTATATATAATCCTCCTTTGTGACTTTCTATCAACCTGTAGGACATGTCTGAGCACCAATGCTACTTGATGGAGGACATGCCAAGGCTTCCATATATTTTATTCTTGTCCGTAAATGTGGCGGCGAATGAACATTCCTTTGGAGCCAGCTTATTCCATGTTCTCAGGCTGTGTTCTAGTGTAAGAAAGCTGACTATTGCATTTGATGTCAGTACCAGGCAACTAGAGGTAAAGTTACATCCTTAATCTGTTTATCTAATATTCCCTCCGTTCCTAAATATTTGTCTTTTTAGAGATTTCAAATAGACTACCACATACGGATGTATATAGACATACTTTAGAGTGTAGATTCACTCATTTTGTTCCGTATGTAGTCACTTGTTGAAATCTCTAGAAAGACAAATATTTAGGAACGGAGGGGGTACTTGAGTTACCTGGAAAGTCACTATCTATTCAATATGTACTTCCATTTTTATGCATACTTTGGCTTGGGTTGCCAGTTGGCTCATTCTAGGTGTTGGTTTGCTCTTCAAACTTTGACAAAGTGGCATACTAATTGTGTTTGGTAGCTAGGTAATATGTTGCATTTCAAAAGATCACCTGTCTATTGAAAATCAGAGAAACTAGGAACCTTTCCAGCAAAAAAATTGAGCACTTCCTTCCTCTTCTCTGCTCTACTTTCTCAGAAAAATTAATATATCATTGAATGTTATTTACCGATGGAAGATCTTTTATAATGGTTCTGTTATTTGACTCTTCCTGAAGAACAACCATATTTTCTGCCATATATAGGTTGGCCCCAACTAATTTCTAGGTAGTATGCTTTTGTTAATGTAGTTGATGTCATATCCCAAAGTATTCAGGTTATAGTTTCATATTTCCAGTTTCACCTCTCTCATTTTACAACATCAAATCATCCCAGTTATTCACTTGTTCTTATTAAGCTGATATGATGTTTCAGGCTCAAACTACATGCTCACTGGGTTGCATATGCCATCAGCCACCAAACTGGAAAACTGACGAACTCCTGCTGGGTCACCTTGTAATAATGGAAATCGATGCCTAGAGAGGAACTGAAAATGAAGTTGCTTTTGTTGAGCGGTTTCTTAATTGGGCAACAGTGCTAAAAGAAATGACGATAACTTTCCATCAGTCAGTTACTGAAAGCAATGCCGAGGATCTCTGCCAGACATTACTAAGCTTCTCAAGGCCGGAAACTTGCATGAAATTTTACATGTACCGTGGCTTGTACGCGAAGGTCCCGTATGTTCCTGAAGGCTAAGGCACCTGCTTGTGTCTTTTGGTGTCAACAACACTCTATGTAAAGATCAAAATCTAGTAGAGCGGTCCAAGATGTTACAATGTCATCAACCTATTTTGAACTTGCTTCATGTTTCATCAGTTGTACTGCTCGTGAATGGAGTTCTCAAGTGTCAACGCTGTTTTCACAAGCCTTTGGTGTGTAAGTTCTGTGCCTTCGGTGTGTAAGTTCTGATTGTTGGCATGCTCAAAAGTGGTAGTGAACTCATCAAGTTATGTCATCTTGGTTATGATTGTGTTATCTGCGGTGCCGACTGAATCCTGGTTTTGTCTGAAGAAAACATCAGTTGCATGATGTATTTACAAGTGAACTAGTTCAATTTCATGCTGTTTGGCAGAGCATATCTCATAAGGAATGACGCAGACATTTGCTTGAGTACGTGAATGTAACACCCCGGGTGTAATTTACCTTATCTGTATCCCAACTCTTGCCGTTTCCGGCACTAAGTTATTCTATTTTGTCATTGTCGGGTTTTTGTCTCCGTGTGTTTTGTCTTTGTCTTGCATCTCATATCATGTCATCATGTGCATTGCTTTTGCATAAATGTTCATCTCATGCATCCGAGTTTTTTTTCCGTTGTCCGTTTTGCATTTCGGCGCTCCTATGTCCTCCGGTGGTCCTTTCTACCTCTTTTTCATGCGTGGGTACTAAACTTTTTTGGATTGGACCGAGACTTGTCATGCGGCCTTGGTTTACTACTGGTAGACCGCCTGTCAAGTTTCGTGCCATTTGGACTTCGTTTGATACTCCAACGGTTAACCGAGGAACCGAAAAGGCCTCGTGTGTGTTGCAGCCCAACACCCTTTCAAACTGGCCCAAAACCCACCAAAACCTTCCCCAACATCTAGAGCGTTCGATCATGATCGCGTGGCCACAAACCGCACCCCATTTGGAGCTTCCTAACTCCTCCTACCTCTATATATAGCCCCTCCTCCAAAAATCTCGGGTCTCCTTCCACCCTAACCCTAGAAAACTCCACCCGCCGCCGCCGGACAAAAATCCGGGCAGCGGACGTGTCCGCCCGCTCCGCCGGACCTACTAGGGCGTGCCACGTGGCACCGCGCGCCCACGTCGCCGCCTCGCCCGGGCCCAGGCGGGGCCCCCCCGGCCCGAGCCGCCGCCGCCCAAGGCCCTCGCCTCCCCGCGCCCGCGCCCGATCCCCGCCGCCATCGCCTTCGTCGTCGGCGCCGCCCCGCCGCCGTCTGCGCCTGCCGCCGTCGCTGGAAGTCAGCCGCCCCTCGCCGCCCTCGCCCACCGCCGCCTCGGCGACCGGAGCCGATCCCCGCCGCGCCACGCCGAACGCCGCGCCGCCCGCCGAGTCCCCGGCCTCCCTGTGCCCCGAGTCCCGCCGGCAGCCGTCTTCTTCGTCTACTCCAGCGAGAGCTTCGGTGAGCTCAGATCTGGCCTCGGTTCGCGCGCCGCGAGGAACCCTAGATCTGGGGTTGACCTTTTCCTTCCTCCCTCATATTATTTTTTTGCATACTTTGTCATGCCATAACTCTGCACCCGTAGCTCCGATTCGTGCGTGTAGCATATCAAAATGTTCGTCTCGACGAGTACATCATTTCATCTCATTGCATCATTTTCATTTGAGTTCATCTTGTTGCCCGAAATGCTGTTGGAAGAGGGCTATGTGATGAATATTTCAGATCTGTTTCAGCAAATAGCCTTTTGTCATTTTTGCCATGATTAATGTGTGCATGCTATAATCCTGAGCTCTACATGTGTTTTATAGAATGCCATGCCATCTTTACAGGGGTGTATGCCATGTATTTTTGTGATCTTTGTGGTGACTAGCACAAGCATGCTAAGTAGCTTACTCGATGATGCTGATTTCAGGGACTTAGAATTTCACTAAGTCCTTGCCCTGTCATTATTTTTATGCCATATGTTCATGTTGTTTCCTAGTGATCCGTGCCTCTTTTGAGGATGATCGTAAGGATGTTTTGTAGGTAATGTTGTGCTCTATCCATCCATGTCTTTGTTTGCAATTATGGAGCACCCTAGCTTGAGTCAATCGAGCTCTACTTTTGCTATAAAATGTTCCTGGCAGATTGTTGACATGTTTAGCGATTTTGCCGAGGATGTTGCTATTGATCCGTGCATGCTATGTTGTTGTTCTTGCCATGTTTAGCTTCTATGCCATGTCTTCTTGATGGGTGTATGCTTAGTTTGTCATGCAATGCCTCGTAGTGAGTGCATCGAGCTCGTAAACATGCGTGCTCCAGTTTTTCACCAAGTCTGAATCTGTTTATGTTTTCGCTATGTTCACATGCTTGCAAATGTATTCTCTGATCCCTTTTGGCTTATGGTCACTAAGGGACTTTTGTTATATGCTTTGAGTAGCTTCATGCCATGCCTTGCTTTGCCATGATATGTTCCTGTAGCATGTAGTTTTCATGCTCTAAAGTATGCTTCCTGGTGATAAATTCCTGATTTGTTGTTATTTCACTAAGTCTGAAACCTGTTATCTTTTTCACTTTTGTCATGCTTGTTTGAACCTGTTATTGAGTGAATTAGCCATAGCTTAGTGTTCATATTTTGTCAAGCATCATAAGTGGATCCCTGCCATGTATTTTGTTGCCATGTTTGAGTGTTGTAGCATAATTATCTTGATGCATTTAGATGGCTACTTGTTGTTTATCGCACACCGGTGCCATATTTGTTTTGCTTGCCATTTCCAAACCGTGCATCCGATTCCGGTGAACTTTATATCGATTTCAACCGAAATCAACTCCTCTTTCCAGTGGCACTCTTGGATTTCCAATTTGAGGCCAGGTTCATTCATTCCTTTCCAAATCTTGCATATGCATCGCCTACCGCATCCGGCATATCATACCATGTTTGCATCATGTTGTTTGTGCATTGCACGTGGTTGATTGTGTTCCTTTTGCTTGTTGTTCTTGATTGGGTAGAGCCGGGAGACGAATACGTGATCGAGGAGCCCGTTGAGTACGCTTACGAGGATCAAGGCAACTCTGAGAACTTTGCAGGCAAGATGACCATACCCTCGAAATCACTTCTATCTTTGCTTGCTAGATGCTCGCTCTTTTGCTATGCTTATGCTACGATACCTACCACTTTCTTATCATGCCTCCCATATTGCCATGTCAAACCTCTAACCCACCTTGTCCTAGCAAACCGTTATTTGGCTATGTCACCGCTTTGCTCAGCCCCTCTTATAGCATTGCTAGTTGCAGGTGAAGATTGGAGATCGTTCCTTGTTGGAACTTGTTCATTGTTGGGATATCACAATATCTCTTATTTATTTAATGCACCTATATACTTGGTCAAGGGTGGAAGGCTCGGCCTTACGCCTGGTGTTTTGTTCCACTCTTGCCGCCCTAGTTTCCGTCATACCGGTGTTATGTTCCTTGATTTTGCGTTCCTTACGCGGTTGGGTGATAATGGGAACCCCTTGACAGTTCGTCTTGAATAAAACTCCTCCAGCAAGGCCCAACCTTGGTTTTACCATTTTCCACCTAAGCCTTTTTCCCTTGGGTTTCGCAGACTCAAGGGTCGTCTTTATTTTAAACCCCCGGGCCAGTGCTCCTCTGAGTGTTGGTCCAACCTGTCAACCGCCGGTGGCCACCAGGGGCAACTCTGGGCTGGCCTACCAGAAGTTTGGACAATCCGGTGTGCCCTGAGAACCAGATATGTGCAGCTCCTATCGGGATTTGTCGGCACATCCGGGTGGCTTTGCTGGTCTTGTTTTATCTGTCGAAATGTCTTGTAGCCGGGATTCCGAGTCTGATCGGGTCTTCCCGTTAGAAGGAATATCCTTCGTTGATGGTGAGAGCTTGTGATGGGCTAAGTTGGGACTCCCCTGTAGGGATTTGAACTTTCAAAAGCCATGCCCGCGGTTATGGGCAGATGGGAATTTGTTAATGTCCGGTTGTAGAGAACTTGACACATGACTTAACTAAAATACATCAACCGCGTGTGTAACCGTGATTGTCTCTTCTCGGCGGAGTCCGGGAAGTGAACACGGTTGTTCTAGGATCACTTCTTGATCATACATTCTCGAACGTGCTTTGCCTTCTCTTCTCCCTCTCATTTGCGTATGTTAGCCACCATATATACTAGTCGCTTGTTGCAGCTCCTCATCATACCTTTACCCTTCCTATAAGCTTAAATAGTCTTGACCGCGAGGGTGTGAGATTGCTGAGTCCCCGTGACTCACAGATTCCTTCCAAAACCAGATGCAGGGACCGATGATGCCATTCCAGGTGTTTCAACTGAGCTCAAGTGGGAGTTCGATGAGGACTCAGGACGATACTACATGTCTTTCCCAGATGATCAGTAGTGGTGCCCAGTTGGGGCGATTGGGGACTTTGTCGCATTTGGGGGTTGATCTTTATTTTGGTTCCGTAGTCGGACCCTGAGTTTATTGGATGAATGTAATGACTTATTTATGTATTTGTGTGACGTGGCGAGTGTAACCCAACTATGTACCTTTCCCCTTTATTTATTTACATGGGTTGTTGTGAAGATTACCTCACTTGCGGCATTGCTTTCAATGCGGTTATGCCTCTAAGTCGTGCTTCGACACGTAGGAGATATAGCCGCATCAAGGGCGTTACAGTGAACCTTTATTTGAAGGAAAACAAATTGTAAACAGATATTTTTTTCCTTGTGCTTGTGAAAAAAGTATGTATTTTGGCAGATTTGTTTGTGAACTTTATCTCCTTTTTCGTTTATGATGGAACAGGAATGTAACATCCCAAAATTCTAAATTTTGGAATGTTAAAATAAATAGATAGATTGATTTATTGTTTGATTGTCTGAAAGTGAGTGAATTCGAAACTTTTTGAAAGTTAAATGAGAGGGAATAAAAGGACTTTCCCAAACTTTCATTTTTCATTCGTGATCTCCATGAATTCAAATTCTTTTCAACCCAAAACCCTAAAGAGAAGATGACATGACTTCTTCCATTTAAATTAAATGAAAAGGGTTGTTGAAAATATTTGAATTTCATTTAAAAATATTTCGAATTCTTAAACTTCAAGCAACTCAATGATTTTCATGAGAGAAGATAAAATGACTTCTTCAAATTATATGAAATATGAGTTGGGAGTTTCAAGGATCAAATTCAAAGCCCTTTTGAAATTATTTTCAATTTGGAATTGTTTGAGTTTTATTCAAATAATTTTTCTCCCAAAAATAAAATATATGGAAAATAGGGTAACATGATTCCCTACATTAGAAAATTGGAGAAAAATTAATTTGAAATCATTTTGGTATTTTTAAAATGATTTTTGTTGGATTTTATTAGACCAGTAGCACTCTTTGTTTTATCTGCATTTGTGTGGATTTTATTTGAATTTATAAAAGTGTTCACGTTGTAGAAAATCTTTTTCTGAAAATTTTGATATATTATATGCCTATATAATATTAGTATTTATTTTGTTTTTATTTTTGTTTGTTTGCGTCTAAAAAAATGTTTAGAAAAAACTTCTGGACCGACCGGACCGGGCCGGCCCAGCTAGCCAGGCCACGGCCCAGCTGGCCCGACGCCGCGCCTCGCCCGTCTTCCAGCTCGGGACAGAGTCCCGAGCGAGCACGCATCGCCGCCGCCGTGCTTCGCCCGGCCTCCTCCTGCCCCTCCTCCAAGCTTCTCGCCGCCCCTTTCCCCCCTATAAATCCGGAGCCCCGGGACCCCGACCCCCTTTTCTCTCCTCCTCCCTAGCCGCCGCACTTCGCCGCCGGAGTTGCGAGCTCCGCCGGAGATCCGTCGCCTCGTCCTGCGCTCCACCGCCGCCCTCGACCGACGTCGACGCCGCTGTTGGACTCGCCTTGGTGCGCCGCCCCTTCCCCGCTACTCCGTCGTCGCCACCGAGCCCTAGAGCCACCGCCCCGTCCCCGTCCGAAGCCGCCGCCGCCGTCTTCCCGAACTCCGGCGATCGCCGCGGTAACCGCTGCCTCCCTCGTCGTCGGATCTGGATCCAACGATCCAGATCGCTTTGTTTTTTTTCACGAAACGTTTTCTTTAATTAGTAAACGTTCGCTATGTTAGCTTCTGCAGTGAACAGGTTCGTTCATTAGCGTTCGGTAGCAAACGTTCGTTATTTAGTTTTTTCTTTTTCTTTTTATTTTCGGCCAGGGACCCATCCGTGAAGATTTTATTTACAGATTAGTCCCTGATTTTCAAATCCTCATTACTTTTTGCTCGTTAGTCCAAATTCAACGAAACCAACGGTCACGTCTTCGGTGTGATCTCCTCTATCCAGATAAACCACTTAAACATGTTTTTGAAAGGTTTAAAATTTGAATTAGATCAGATTTGAATTCAAACTTCGTTTGATCATAACTTGAGTTTCGTAGCTCCGTTTGAGTTGATTCTTTTTGCTGCTCGAAGCTCTTAACCTAAACTTTCTGATAAGGCCAAATTCATATAATTTTGGTACTGTTAGAAATTGTTTTATGTTGCAAGAGCTATTTTCTTGGTTTTGATGTTTTCCGAATCGACTTCTTCGATCTTTTTGGTCTTTTGAGTGATTGCTTATGTGTGGTTACTATTGCTTGCTTACGATAGATTGACCGGAGTGTGACGAGTAGACCTATCAAGATTTTTGAGTGTGAATCATCTTCATCAACATTGCACGCAAGTTCGCACTTTGATCATATCCCTTTTCATACCCAGTTTTATGCATTAGTCTCAACCCTCAAACATTGCATGAGTAGGATTGATAACATGTGGGTATTGGGAAGTAGTTGATGAGGTAGGAACCTATTACCCTGCATTCAAACTTTGGGAGTTACTATTACGTTATGCTTATAGTGCCATGCTATGCTCGTAGGCGTGGATTGGGTTTTGAGAGTATTCATGACAGATGTGAGGTTGTTAATTAATGGTTTACTTAAGCTGGCAACTTAAACACACATCTGGGTGGATTGAGGTACCTGGGTATTCCAGGATTGCCTGTCTAGGCACCTGGGTAGACCAGGATTGCCTGTTTTTTTATGGACCGCCACCCAGGCTCAAAGGGATCATGAGATTTTTCATACTAGAAACTTCTGTGTGCAGCCACAAGCTATTATGGGCTCTAGCATAGTTGATTAAGTCATGCGAACTCTTACAGGGTAGACTAGCAGATGTAGGGAAAAGTAGGTGTAACGGTCTATCCATCGTAAGGTGCTAGCGCTTCTGAAAGACTATGTCTCGGTCATCCGTCTTCTCAAACACCATGTAGTGCGAGAAACCAAACGGAGGCGATCGAGTCTTGTGGGGAAAAGTGCGCAAACCTCTGCAAAGTGTATAAACTAATCATGATTAGCCGTGTCCCTGGTTATGAACGTCTTGAGTATCTAGTACCTGGATTATCATGTGAATCTCATCACGTTACCTTAAATAAATGTTGTTGGGTTTTAATGATGATGCTTAATTGGGATTGAGAATGCTGTCAACCATTCTCAATGTTCAACAACCACCATGATAGTTAAACAAAATTTATTCCTTTGCAGTAGGGAAAAATTGGCTTTTCGCAAAAACCTTATAACCATAGAGCTTTTCCACTAGCCAAATATGCATGTAGTGATAGCCTTTATTCATCATTCTCTATGGTGTGAATTTGCCAGTACATTAATTCAATGTACTGACCCTCTGTGGCTGCAACGTCTCATGTTGCAGGATATCTTACGACGAGTAAGTGATATGTTAGGGTTACGATTTCTACACTCAACTTTGCCGTTGGTGTTGATGGGAATCCACAACCTTGTTACTTCCGCTATTTGGATTGAGGTAATAGTATTTACGTTACTTATACATGTGATTTACCTCTGTTATAAATCCTCAAGTACTGTGTGTGTCAGCATACCGATCCAGGGATGACACTTAAGCACAGAGACTTGATCCATTCCGGTCGGGTCGCTACAGGGAGAAGGAAAAAAGAAGAGATCTCTTAAAAGGAAAAGATCATGTAGCAAGTTGGTCTAGTCGAAGCTCCTGCCAGAGATTGCCAGTCGTTTCTTCGACGATCACGTTTGACTCAGAAGTGCAAAATGAAAAGGAATAGCAGAAATAAATGGAAAATAGAAGGTATCTAGACGTACAATGCAGCATGCAGCAATAGCAACAGCATTTGCAAACCGAAGTAGCACACAAGCAAGGAACAAAGCCATGGTCACTCGAGATCAGAAAACGTTGCTTCAACAGATGGTCCATATGTAAAAAAAAATATTATATCCGATGGTCCGGTAGCCCGTATAGCTCCTCTCCGCCGGCCGCCGAGCTCCCTTCTCCTCTGCGCCGCCATGTGCAGTAGCGACCAATCCAACCGGCAGCCATCTTCTTCCACCCCGTGCACAAGGTGTTTGACGGAATTCCCGAAGGTAAAAAAACGACGAAAGTTGATGATTTCAATTGGGAATGGGTAGTATCATGACTTCTTGCGTGACTATGCATAATATGATCATTGAGAACGAGTGTGGAAAAAATTTAGATTACAACTTTTATCACTTGATGGGCATTCCTGTTAACCCCATGCGAAAAGAACAACGGATCAGACGTTTCATGAAGGTGTACAGTGAGATTAGAGACACCGATGTGAATGATCAACTCCAGAAGAATTGATGAAAGAGAATTGGAAATGGCATGGCGAAAGAGACGCATAGATTCATTATTTGTTTGTGAAAAACTATGTTGTATTGTACAAAACTATGTTATATTTGTGCTGTATTTGATCTCGTGGATTTCAAAAACTATATAATAATTTAATATTCTGGACATTTATAATTTTTTATGTTGTTTTTAGATGTTTTTTGCGATATGTGAGGCTGTACAGTGGCTGAACAGCAGCCGCGCAGCCGCCGGCCAGTTTTACATCTTCGTTTTGGACCATCTGTTGGAGTTGCTATTTTTTTTACATCTCCGTTTTGGATCATCTGTTGGAGTTGAGCCTTTTTCGGAAATGTAAAAAACACTATTTGTTGCTCCAAATTTGGACCATCACCGGTTTGAAGCACCAAAATATACATCATCTATTGGAGATGCTCTTAGCTCAACTCAGCTCCAGGGCTTTCTATCCTCATCTTATAGAACGCAATCAGAAGCGTAATCTCGGTGTCCACTCATCTCCAGAGCTTCCACGCAAGGCACTTGGCTTACTCAACTGCCACCTTCAGGTAAACCAGTCTTTAAGATAACATGATTGACTTGACGATGAGGCTAATCTATAGCTACTTAATTGGTTGTTCTAATGTTGATCTTGTTTGTTTTGTTCCTGTGTTCAGATTTGATACTCAGACAGATCATGGACAAAGCACCATATTCTGATTGCACCCCCGCTGCATTGGCAAACTTCGATAAGTTCATGGGACGACAGATGTTGCAAGTGAATGCTCTCCTGGTGGAGAACACCATCCTGATGGGAATCATGGCCGGGATAGACGCTTATGGCCATCGCTACCGTCACCATCCATTGACCTGCTACCTCTTCCTTGGTGCCACCTATTCTTGCCTATCATCTCCTATGTTGCCTCTGTCACTGATGTTCAGTATATCGTCGATGTTATGGCTCCTTATAATATCATAGCCACGGGGAATTGCGATCCAGGCATTAACCCCGGCCTGGTCTTAGTATGGATTTCCATTGTTATGATTGTTGGTATCAATACAACCAAATAGTTGCCGCTCATGCTCGAGAAGGTCGAAGCATTGCGCCTCTTGCAGTACTGCTAGTGCAAGCAATATGGACAACCTATCTTGGGGTCGACACCATGCAAGGTCCAAATCGAAGTTTGTCATCCCTAGAAGATATAAAAGGATACGTCACCTCGGTGTCTGTTCTTGCCATTTTTGCACCATTGGCTCTTATCATTGCCAAATATTTGTCAAGTATTATGCATGGTACAGTGTTAGACAATCCTTCGTGTTTGGACACAATCCTCGTCTTATTGTTGGATACATGGAGCAGCTACCAGATAGAAGTCAGCATGCCAAGGAAGTCAGTGAAAATATGCCTCCTCCTCTTATAGTCATAGTAGAGGACACATTGTTGGTACAGAAGAACCCTCATGGTTAAACTATTAGTAGAGGTGATGGGACGGGGATGAACAACAATGGCTTAGTGACCATTGATAAAGTCTGGGAGTCGGAAGACATCTTTCACAAGTCAACAACACAACTCAAGGATCTATGGTTTTCATTTGCTTGGTTCAAGCTGCAAAGGTGTCGTTTCACAAAAGACATTGCCGCTGAAATTGCCTTCATAAAGGCCTGTAACTTCTTATGGCATCTGTTGGCCGGGGATAGGGATGGTGGAAGGGTACTCGGGTTGATTGCATATGAGCTTTCCTCTCTACATGACTATTATTATTCCTCCCTTCCAACCTCATACTCCAAGAGTTGGCTGCCCATCTTGAGCATATTCCTTTCACTCTTAAGCATTGGTTATTGTTTATAGGCCGCAATTATTCTAAAGATAAGTTTACCCTACTATTGGAGTGACATGGGTGCACACTAGATAAGTTGTCGTGTCCAGTGCAAGTGGGATCATACTGGAGTTGGTTCTGAGATGCTTTTCGGAAATTTATTGTTTGATTTGTTGCCATTGTTCTCATTAGCTGCATTAGTCGTGCTCTGTGAGGTGAGGGATATTGCATCCTACATCTGCTCAGACTGGACTGAAGTGGCCTTAATGTGCCGCTATGTAAGCCATGCTTCTTGGCGTGGATATCCTACATTGCGAAAATGGATTGGCCTATTATTACAACACAGATGCAAGGTAGTGAAGCCTTGGCGGGACAAAATGAATCAGTGCCCATTCATAGAAAAACGCCGGTGGCTCTTGTTGGGCGTCTCGTTCCTCTTCCTGGGCCAAAGAAGAACATCGACACACCAAGAGAGGTGAAGACTACCATTGCCAACACATTAAGAAACAGCATGGGAGACCTCATAAATGGCATGAGATGTTTGCAACTCGGCGTGCAAGTCGGGGTCAACCTCCTCGTGGCATGAAGCACCAAAGGTACATCTGACGCCTTACTTGCATGGCACATCGCCACAAGCATCTTTGAGGTGAGGCACCCACAGTCATCACCAGTTTCTGGCAAGAAGATTGCTGCCAGCCACTTTTCACGCTACTATGCCTACTTAGTGGCATATTCTCCTGAGCTACTTCTGGATGACTATGCGTGGAGCAAGAGCCTTTGCAAGGCCACCAAGTAAGACGTTGAGCGTGTCCTTGCCGGTCGCGTCGCCAAGTTGACACCTGAACTGGAATATCAGCAGTTGGTTGAGTTGCTGCGTGCAAGGTCGAAGCATGAGGTGCTCAAGGATGGTGCGAAGCTTGGCGAGCAACTGGTGGGGTGGATTGAAGAAGAGGAAGAGGGGTGGAAGGTTCTGGCTAGATTTTGGTGTGAGGTGATCCTGTATATTGCTCCGTCGGATAACTTCGATGGGCATGCGGAGGCAATTGCCTGGGGCGGTGAGCTGATTACACTCATGTGGGCACTACTCACCCATGTTGGCGTTGTCAGTAGGCCTGAGGCCGCCCGTGCCAGTATTTGTGTTTCTAATATTTCTTAGGTACTAGGCCATTGTTGTTCCAAGTCTAGTCTGTTTTGTGCCGCATTTCAGTTACTGCCATTTGATTTTGTTCTCGAGTGATTGATGTATTTGCCACTGTAAGTTTGTAACGAAACGATCTGTGTTGCATTGCACCATCTTTATTACGTGCTTGTCCGAACATATCTTTATGATTAGAAAATACCAATAGAGACCATTGGCAGTTATCTGAATTAATATGATTGTAACAAATCAACCAAGTTGTTCCCTTCATTTATTATTTTTGAAAGAAAAAATGCGGCAGAAAATGTGACTCTGAGGGTTCTCTACACTATGCTGCACATGGTGGTTATCTCTTCCAGTTGTCTCTGACATTCCTTTCCCTGGAGGTTCTCTTCACTGATGAATCTTTGCTGGTAGTGGTATATATAGCATATCTTTGGATGTAAAGCACTAGAAAACTTGAAAGAGGCAATTGGTATGGTATCTTTATCCACTTAACACATAAGTATTCCATGGGTTGGCCTCTTTCCCTCCGTCAGAAAAAAAACTCCACTTATTTCACCTGTTATGCATCTTATATTTTTATTATAATTAGGTAATAGGCGCCTTATGCCTTTATGTGTGCTTCAACAACCTGTGCTGTAGTGCTCTCCAGTTATTCAACATAGCTTCAAAGGTAAGCTCATTATCTTGCTTCTTGCTATAATATTTTGGCGGCGATAAAACAATTAACACGCTGAAAGATTGGAATTGGAAACCATCCAAACAAAGATTGGAAGGAGTTTTAGTAAGGTACTCCCTCCGTTTCTTTTTACTTCGCATATAAGATTTCTCTTAAGTCAAACTTCATAAACTTTGACCAAAATTATCAACATCTACAATACTAGAGATATACAACATAAAAGTTAATTTAATAATGCATCTAATGATATCAATTTTACATTGTGAATGTTTATTTTTCCTACAATCCCAGTCAAACTTTACTGCGTTTGACTTAAGACGAATCTTATATGCGAACTAAAAAGAAACTGAGGGAGTATATATATTTTGGCTACACCAAACGTACCCAAAGTTTTCATGAACACTGATGAATCCTGCCAAAGTGCCAAGTTATGCATTGGCCTCGGATGGATTTCAGGACGGCAATTTTTGCTCTGTCTGCTCTCACATTGTTGAGTCCGACCCGGATTACTCAGAGACCAATGCGGCTATATCAAACGTTCCTCCCTGATCAGCGGGGCCGGGGAAGAAGGCCCGCGATGCCTCCGCCGTTGAGGGACATGCTGCCGCTGGCCGCGGCGGCGACCGAGTGCCGGCTCACCGGACTAGGCACGATCAGGAGACGCACCAACCAAAAGCAAACGCCACCCGTGCACAGTGCGCGTGCACGGCCACCTCACCGTCGTCTACGGAGCCGCTCGGCCTGCCGCGACGAGATCCACTGGATGCTCGCGCGGACGCCGGCCCTCCGCGGCTTCGACCTCGCCGCCACCAACTGGGACGGCGGCTTCTTACCCGACGACCTCGCCGGAACCATCACGGAGAGGGCCCGGCTCGACGAGGAAGGCCATCACGGCGGCGACGCGCCGCGCTTCAGCCTCGACCTGTCCCTGACCGTCTTCGTGCGGGCCGTCTGCAAGCTGCTGGCGCTCGCGTGCAGGGAGGCCGCCGCCCAATGTGGGCTGTCCGTGGCGGACCGCTATTTGCTGCTGCTTATGTCAGGATCAGGATACCGCGGCTGCTGAGGGCGGCAACGACGACGGCAACTTGAGGCTGCCGTGCTCACACACCTTCCACGTCCGCTGCCTTGCGCGGTGGTTCGAGAAGGTGACGACGTGCCCCCTGTGCCGCCGCGACATGGTCGTCCACGTTGAGGCCGCCTACGCACACGAGAGCAAGGCCGTGGCCGAGAAACTAAAGGCCATATACAGGAGTATAAAATTGGACCCTGATTGCTAAAAGAACAAGTAATAAGTTTTTGCCCATTCAGCATATAGACATTTCAGCTAAAAAAAGCATATAGATATTACAGATTTCTCTCATAATTATTGGAAATGCTAAAAAGGGAGTAACGGGCCGGGAAATGGCAATGTAATCATATACTTATAGAAGAAACTTTTTCATGTACATTTGCTTGGTTCCATTCCATAATCTGCCAAACTAACCAGCCAACACTTTCATCATCTCTCTTCGAGTATGTATATATGACGTTTGTGTTCACACAAAAGAACAAGAAAAGAAAAAAGGCCTGCACCAAGCATAGCCGGAGGGGCTCAGTCGGAGTCGTCGCGGTCGTGCCAGCAGAGGAGCATGGAGACGCACCGCCCGAGGATGTACAGCCTCGTCTTGTGCTGCTTCAGCATGGCGCAGCAGCTGCCCTGCCGCGGGCGCCGCGGCGGCGGCGGCCGGGAGCGCCGATGCTGCGCCGCCGTCGTCGTGACGAGGTTGCTGTACGCCGTGCAGACGGAGTGGGGGACGGAGGCGGCCGGGAGCTCCATGTTTTGAGACGAGCGGGCGTCGCGGCCTAACGAACGCGAGGATGCGTCGACACGTGTAGAGAGAGTTTTGAGATGGACTGATGCTGGGAGTCTGGGTCTGGAGGAGAGCGATGAAGAGATATCGATGCCGGTGGTTAAATAGGCCCGGTAGGGTGGATGGATCAGCTGGTCCAGGGCCGGGCCCCCGTGAGGTGGGGTGCATGTCAGCACGTGGCGGTGGGCCGGATTCGGTGAACTGGATGGTGACTGGGCACTGACGATTTTGGCCTCTCGCATGTTTTTTTTTGGGACACATGCTGTTTTTCTTTGTCGAAAAAAAACATGCTGTTTTTCTTATAAAAATCTCTGGCCCCCTCAAAAAAAAAATATAAACTCTCTCACTATATGGTACTATTACTTTTTGTGTCATGCAAACCTTATGCAATGGCAACTAAACGTAATGTTAACGTTACATGACATTATTTAGAAAAGATGGGCTATTATAGATTATTCAAAACAATAAATTAGGTCACCTTTTTCTCTTGAAAAGGAGGATAACCCCGGTTTCTACAACGAGCGATGCACACAACCATCAGGTCACCTAAAATACTATGTTCTTCGTTCACAAATATAAAAACATTATGGATATCTTAATATGGACTACATACAGTCTTAGATAAGTGAACAAACATACTAAGCGTGTATATGTACCCGATTTAGAGAAAAATTAGAATATCTTATATTTATGAATAGAGGGAGTAACGAGATACATATCTCTTCTTTTTTTTTGCGGGGTAACGAGATACATATCTCGGGAGTAACATATTATACTATGTATGTATTTTGGAGATAGGTATCATACATATGATAAGCAGGTCTAAAAAATTATCCGATATGGAGAAACTTATTCGACTTTGCTACTTAATGTTATTGGTTATTTGCCCACCTTCAACCAATTCAAATGAAAGAAGATTTGCCCTTCATCTAAGTCCTTCCGCTCCACTAGTGAGTTTGCGTCGGTCTTTTCTTGGCGGGGGTCGGGCCGCTCATGTTTATTTGCTCGTCGTCGACTATTGTTACCTCCCTCATGCTAACACAATCCTCAACAAATTTGCCGCCCTTCTATGTTATCAGAGCTCGGCATATAATCATTATGCTTAATTATCCAGCTTGGGGCCGACCACTACGATGGCTTATGTAGTGACTTCGTCAATCTCAAGATATTGTGTCGGCTCGGTATCTCGAATGTGTTCATAGGGATAATGTGTGCATACATGTGTTTATAGGGATGGATGTATATGCGCATATGAGGCCATTTTCATTTGTATTGTATAAAGAAATTGGTATCAACCAGTAGCATATCGCAATGTTAAAAAAAAGCATATCGCCACCCTAACTCCTTTAGCCCCGGCCTCTGAATGTTGTGGTGCCAAAATTTAGTTGATAGCACATTGGTATTTTATTTTGCGGGATTGCTAAATCTCGGTCGACTAAGACTTAATCAAATTTCAGTCAATGTTAGATTCATGAGATCTTATGTGAAGATCTGTGCATTTTTTTTGTTTTTATATATTATGTCACTTGACTAAGAATTGGTTAAATCTCAGTGGACTGAGACCTAGCCACACTCTTTACTTTAACCTGGCAAAGTGGCAAATCTTGAGTAAAAGGTTTAGCTACAAGCCTACAACACGCACCATTTATGGCTAACTCGTTATAATTTTAGACATACACCCTCATAGCCAGCATCAGGTTTGCCATATGGCACTGCAGCTTTTTCACAACACACGACTACTTTTCACAGTTGAGATTGGTCTCTCTTTCCAATCTTAGTACAAAGAGTCAAAGAGGCATTAATGTTTTGCGGGTTCTAGAAAAACATTCGAGATTGGCGTGCGATGTGTTGTGTGCCATAGTGTCCACAATGAGAAAGCAAAAGCAAGAGACAAAATGGGAAACTGGCTTCACAAGACAAATCAGCATTCTTTTTTTTCTTAATATATTGATATAGCAGAATAATATCCAGTTACACCCAAGACCTAGGTCAGGAGCTCAAACGCTCGCACGCGCGCGCACGGTCCACCGACGGCGGATGGAAGGCTGGCCGGCGTTCCTCCAGCCCCACAGGGCATCATGATTCAACCTCTCCGTCGGCGTCCACGCGCGCGCGCGCACGGGCACACGTACGATGCCGTTGCGCCCACGAACGTTTGTGCCTGTACACCAGCGACGCGCACGAAGGCTTCCGCTGCCGCGCGGGCGGTGGCGTCGTCTTCCTCCTCCGCCCGCGAGCTCCGGACACACCACGTTCCCGCACCGCACGCGCGTCCCTTTCCCATCATCGCCTCACTGTGGGCGCGCGCCCACGCCGCTACGTCCATACGCGTACGCGCCGCGCGGCGTCCTTGTTCCTCGTGCATGCATTTTCTCCTCTCTCTCTCTCACACACACACAATGTCGAAGTGGTCCATGGCGTCGACACTACAGATAGATGAGATGATAACACTGACTAGGACCGGCCAATGCACACACACACGTAGCTCTCGGCGTTCAGGCAGACAGCCAGTCCACGCACGTACGGGGCTGCCCTCGTGGGATGTCGCTCACGCACTAGGGCCCCGGGAATGGATGCTTCCGCCAGCAAAATTTGACACGGCGCGAGAGAGATGCTAGAGAGGAGGAACAGACGCCAGGAATGGCTGCCGATTGGCACCAGCTGTGCTGTCTGCGCAGCGTCGATGCGAGCAAGCAAAACAGAAAGAAAAAAGAACAAAGACTCGGCCAATAATTGCAGATCTCTCTCTCTCTCTCTCTCTCTCTCTCTCTCTCTCTCTCTCTCTCTCTCTCTCTCTCTCTCTCGCTCGCTCTCTCTCTCTCCCAGTCTTCGTATCATCCCTAGCGTGCGAGCTGCAAGGACAGAAGATGGAACAGCCACCAGACTCTGTTTGGTTTCAATAATTGAGTCAATGAATAACGCTTTGCAGCTCATACTACGTAGGTAGGTAGGAGGAGGACAACACAGGTGGTTGGATCTGCAACTGCATGTGTGCTAAATACGTATACAATATAAACGTGTGGATTTACACATCGTTCCGTCCCTCGCACTCACCCAATGAATGATTGTAGCCTTCTAGTAGGAATCCGTATGACTCTCGAATGGTCATACTCACACCTCGATTTACACATTACGCAGTCCCTTGTGCTCATCCAGACAGGATGGTCACTGATAAAGCTTATGTTGCTTGTGAGTGCATTCATTGTATCGAGAAAAGTTTTTGGTACCTATAAGCTTGATCCTATCAAAGGATTATGATCGGATGGATAGGGGTTACCTTAAGCAGATGATGCAAAAGACTGGCTTCACTCGGATTGACTGGATCATAACATGTCTCATCATTGTGAGATGCTCCATATATAAAATATAATGGAACAACCTTGAATTCATTTGCTCCGTCGCACATGGGCTTCGACAAGGTGATCCACTTTGCCTATGTTTGCTTCTGCTTTTTCATTTATGGCATTTCTGCATTTAACAACAAAGAGACATCTTTGAATAATTTTTCACCGGTGAAGGCGCGCGC
This sequence comes from Triticum urartu, assembly GCF_056163025.1. NCBI lineage: Eukaryota > Viridiplantae > Streptophyta > Magnoliopsida > Poales > Poaceae > Triticum > Triticum urartu. The sequence continues at coordinate 91,839,865 of NC_141875.1, forward strand.
GTTGAAGAGCATTGGAAATTCCTCACTTGTTTTTTGCGGATGACACCCTCCTATTTTTTTCCTAGGAAAATCAAACGCAGGGTCTCCGAGTTAGAGGTATCCTTAATACTTATGCCGAAGCCACTGGACAATTTGATAAACCCAAGCAAGTGCTCCATTTTGTTTGAGGAATCTTGCCCTTGGGCAGACCAGAAAGTTGTTCGAGCAGCCTTACAAATTGAAGTTGCAGGATTTACGGAAAGGTACTTGGGTTTGCCTGTTAAACAATGTATTCTATGGTATTGTATAAACCGTATAGTTAGCCGTATAGGAGTGGTGGCGTGAGTTGTTAGGATGTTATGATTGCTTTCTAGCGGTATAGGAGTGGTGGCGTGAGTTGTTAGGTTGTTATGATTGCTTTCTTGGAGATCAATCCAAACCTAGCCGCATGTATATCTCCTGTAACCAATTGGCCTTGTGCCCTATATTAACACGCAGCGCGTCCCTGCTCAACGCATACGCTCAACCTAGTCCTCACATGGTATACAGAGCCCTTTCTCTTCACCGCATCTAGCCATGTCGAGCTCCTCCTCCGTAGCCATGGCCGCACCCTCCATCGCTGCTCGGCCACACCATAACCGAGAAGCTCACCCGCGAAAACTTCCTTGTGTGGAAGGCGCAAGTCTTGCCGCACATCCAGGCGGCAGGGATGACGGGCTACATCGACGGCTCCGTTCGGGAGCCCCCCGCAGTGATCGTCACGGAGAAGGATGTCGCCGGCAAGAAGGAGATCACCTCCACGCCCAATCCCGAGCATGTTGAAGATCAGCAGGTTCTTACTTTTCTGATCGCATCTCTGTCTCGAGAGGTCCTGATGCAGGTCAGCATGTGCACCACTGCGGCGACTCTCTGGGCGGCGCTCCTGCAGAGCTTCTCGTCGCAATCCAGGGCGAGGGTGATCCAACTCCGCTCACAGCTCGAGCACACCCGCAAGGGTGACCTCTCCGTTGTGGCCTACTTCACCAAGATGAAGGGCACCGCCGATGAACTTGCAGCCGCCGGCAAGCCTCTCGATGAGGACGACGTGGTCGACCACTTCCTACAAGGCCTTCTGCATGAGCCCGACTACAACAAGTTCGTTTCTGCGATCTCCACCCGCATGGCAACCGAACAGCCGATCGGCCTTAGCAAGCTTTTCTCGCTGTTACTTGCGGCAGAGGCCCGCATCGCCACCCAGACTGCCTCCTACTCTATGAATCTCGCGGCCAGGGGCGGTGGTCGTGGCGGCAGTAACTACAACAGTCGCCCTGGTGGCAGTAATGGTGGCGGCAGTGGTGGCTCCCGCGGCTTCAACAACAACAACAGCACAGGTGGCTACCGCTACTCCGACAACCTTGGCAGCGGCAGTCCACCGCAACAAGGAGGTGGTGACCCCGGTGATCACGGTGATCGCGAGAAGTGCCAGATTTGCAAGCTAGAAGGACATGGAGCATGGTGCGCGCTGCAAGAAACGCTACGACCGCAACTACAACAACAATGTCCACAACCCTGCAGGCAGAGGTGGTGGTGGCGGGAATCACTCGGTCAATGCCGTTCACTCTTATGGGGTGGACACAAATTGGTACCTTGACACCGGTGCAACCGATCACATGACCGGAGAGTTGGAGAAACTCGCTGTTCGTAATCGCTACACCAGCATAGATCAAACCCACACTTCGAGTGGTTAAGGTATGGACATTGCCCACATTGGTCATTCGGTTCTCACTACCGCTCGTGGCTCTTTAAAAATGAACAAATCATCCATGATCCACAATCTTATCAAAGTCTACTTTCTGCCTACAAGCTTACTAGAGATAACAATGCTTTCCTCGAAGTTTACCCTGAAATTTTCTTTGTTAAGGATCAAGCCACCTGGAGAACCGTTCTTCAAAGCAAGAGTAGAGGTCGCTTGTTTCCTATTTCTGGTCGCCATGATGCCCCTCCTCGACAAGCTCTCAGTGTGGTCAAGCCATCTACATCAAGACGACACAAACGTCTAAGGCATCCTGCTCTTCCGGTGGTCCAGAAAATTCTTCGAGATTTTAGTCTTCTAGTATCCAATAAAAAAGATCACCTCCTTGTGTGTGATTCATGTCAGATGGCCAAGAGCCATCAACTTCCTTATTCTCGTTCCACTAGTGAATCAAAGGCTCCTTTAGAGCTAGTTATTTCTGATGTGTGGGGTCATGGACCCATCTCTGTTGGCAGATAGAAGTATTATGTCAGTTTTATTGATGATTTTAGTAAGTTCAGTTGGACACATTTGCTTAAGAAAAAATCTGATGTGTTTGAGAAGTTCCACCTTTTCCAGCAACATGTTGAACGCCTCTTTGATCGCAAAATTCTTGCCATGCAAACGGATTGGGGTGGTGAATACCAAAAACTCCATTCATTTTTTGAGCGCATAGGCATCACGCATCATGTGTCTTGTCCCCATGCTCATCAACAGAACGGATCCGCTGAGCGAAAACATAGGCACATAGTGGAGGTTAGTCTCTCCCTGCTTGCTCATGGCTATATGCCTCTCAAATTTTGGGATGAGGCTTTCTCACGGCTTTCTATCTTATCAATCGTGTTCCTAGTAGAGTTATTCATAATCAAACTCCACTAGAACATTTGTTCGGCACTAAACCAAACTACACCTTTCTTCGCATTTTTGGATGTGTCGTTTGGCCAAATCTACGTCCTTTCAACAAACATAAGCTTGAGTTTCGCTCCAAGCAATGCGTGTTCTTAGGGTATAGTAGTCTTCATAAGGGCTACAAATGTTTGTGTTGGGGAACACAGTATTTCAAATTTTCCTACGATCACGCAATATCTATCTAGGAGATGCATAACAACGAGAGGGGAGAGTGTGTCCACGTACCCTCGTAGACCGAAAGCGGAAGCGTTTAGTAACACGGTTGATGTAGTCGAACGTCTTCGCAATCTAACCGATCCAAGCATCGAACGTACGACACCTCCGCGTTCAGCACACGTTCAGCTCGATGACGTCCCTCGAGCTCTTGATCTAGTTGAGGCCGAGGGAGAGTTCCGTCAGCACGACAGTGTGATGATGGTGATGATGAAGTTACCGGCGCAGGGCTTCGCCTAAGCACTACGACGATATGTCCGAGGTGTGTAACTGTGGAGGGGGGGGCACCGCACATGGCTAAGAGAAGACTTGGTGTGCCTTTGGGGTGCCCCCTCCCACGTATATAAAGGTTGAAGGAGAGGTGGCCGGTGTCGGTGTCAAAACTGGCGGATCTCGGGTAGGGGGTCCCGAACTGTGCGTCCAGGATCGATGGTAATAGGAGATGGGGGACACGATGTTTACCCAGGTTCGGGCCCTCTCTATGGAGGTAATACCCTACGTCCTGCTTGATTGATCTTGATGAATATGAATGTTACAAGAGTTGATCTACCACAAGATCGTAATGTGTAAACCCTAGAAGCCTAGCCTGTATGACTATGGTAATGAATATCCTTTCTGGACTAACCCCTCCGGTTTATATAGACACCGGGAGGGGAATCTAGGGTTACATAAGAAGGAATCTTCATAGTCGGTCGCCAAGCTTGCCTCCCATGCCAAGGAGAGTCCAATCCGGACACGTGTACAGTCTTCATGTCTTCACAGCCCATCAGTCCAGCCCATGGATAACAGGCCGGACACCCGAGGACCCCTTAGTACAGGACCCACTCAGTAGCCCCTGAACCTGGCTTCAATGACGAGGAGTCCGGCACGCAGATTGTCTTCCCCATTGCAAGGCGGGTTCCCCCTTCCGAACTCCTAGTTGATCTTCAGATGTAATTATTGTGTCCGGACTTGTATGCACAACCGTAGAGGACATAATATTTCATGAGTTCCACCAACCACTTTTTGGTAATATGACACCACGCCTGCCTGGCCACTACTTGCGAACCGTTTTAGCCGGCCCGTCGCCCCACGTCCCAAGACGTGGTCTTATTGGCGCGTCTTATCCAAGCGGAGATCATGCCTTCCTTGTTTAAGGGAGTCCTGTCAACTCGGACGTGGGTAACCCAATCGTCGCTTGGGTACAACTCCTTGGAAACAAGCAAGTTTTTGAGGCCCAAAAGGAGACGTTTGATATTTGCAGCCTTTATATAGGGGTACAGACCCGTCTTTTTCTTCCACGCTTGCCTCTTTCTCAACCCCTGCTACCCCGAGTTCCAACACACGGGTTCCGGTCGCCACCAGCCGCAATCATGTCCGGATCCAACCATCAAGGCCGGTGGGTAGCTTCTTCTGTTGCGGAGGAAGACATTGCAAAGCTTCGGGCGGCAAGGTACCTGACCGCTGAAATCCATCATCGTCTTCCTGCCGAGGGGCAGGTTATTCCCACCCCCAGATCCGGCGAGATGGTCGTGTTCGTGTCCCACTTCCTCCGCGGGTTGGGGTTTGCACTTAACCCCTTCGTCCGAGGGATCATGTTCTATTATGGGCTAGACTTTCACGATTTGGCCCCTGACTCTGTTCTTCTTATCTCGACGTTTATCGTCACATGCGAAGCCTTCCTCCGAACTCCTCCGCACTTCGGCTTGTGGCTCAAGACCTTCGATGTGAAGCCACAAGTGGTAGAGGGGGAGCAGGCCGAGTGCGGCAGTGGTACAGTGAGCAAGCTTGCTAGCCCCGTTTGGCTAAAAGGATCCTTTGCCAAATCTTCCGATCTGTGGCAGTAGGGGTGGTTCTATATCACCGAGCCCCGCAACTCCAAGTGGGAAACTGCGCCCGCATTCCGATCCAGCCCCCCAATTCAGCTTGCATCGTGGATTAACAAGGGGCTGGATTGGGGATCAACGAATGATGTGCGAACTCTGCAAAGTCGCATTTGAAGCCTCATTGAGAGGGACATTGACATAGCCAACTTCGTTCAAGTAATGCTAGTTCGTCGGACCCTGCCATGCCAGCGACGGCCTCTCCGCCTATGGGAGTTCAATCCAGAAGGGTCGCAGACTCTTCAGCACTTCTTCGGCACGACGCACGAAGGAATATGGAGATTATTCTTCGGGAAACGAAGTCAATGGCCGGACACCACCGAAGATGTCGGCCTAGACTGTAACCATCCGGATACCCCAGTAAATATCTGTTTACCGAATACCTTATAGTCAGATACCTAGTGGCAAGATACCAACAGTATCATCCTTTTTCAGGGCTGGATAAAGAAGGTGGAACGGATTAGGTTTCCGGCTCCCCTTCCCGAAGACTCAGCTACTCCCATGTTAACAAGGATGCTAGCCTCGGCGCCATTCCAGGCACCAGCAGGGGAGGGCGAGAAGACCCAAGATGACCTTGGTTCCGGAGGTAAGTCAGACACTGAGTCCAGAGAAATCGACCTTTCCTCGTCCGAAGACGGAGGCGGAAAAGGACCCAGTATCCCTTCTCCAAACAGGAGGAAAAGGGCCGCCTCCGAAGATTGGGAGGGGCGGTCTTCCAAGAAGGGCAAGATGCCACCGTCGATCGGCTTAGGTTTGGAAAGCGACGCCGTTGAGCAGCTCCAACAGGGGGACAAGCCCTCGGCCAAACCATAAGAGAATCCGGAGTACCTTGATAGCGTTCCGCTCTGTTATTGTTACCGAAGATACACGTAACACATTTATGCATTTTTACAGTTCGGCACAGAATTTTTCTGGGCGATCCTCTTCTTCGGGGAGTCTCCTCCCAAAGATGATGGAGAGCGAGACACCTCCTCCGACCTCCTCGCCCAATAAGGCGGATGACTCTGAAGTGTCATCGCAGATGGTCCCTTTAGACCGGGGGACAAAAGAGGCAGCACCCAAGGTGTACCTCCGACGATCCGGGATTCCGGGGCTGATGATAACAAAGGCCTCAGACTGTCTGGTTCACAGTCGACAGTGATTTCGGAGACGGGTGAGCAGATTCCTTCAAAGGATTACTGTGCTTTTGGAGCAGCTTCCGGAGACCCGGGAACTCCGGATATGTTGCGGGACATGTTGCGGAAAGCATCTGTCTCGGGGAACAGCGTACCTTGATGGGTACAGTGATTGAAAAGATTTCATCCACGAAGAGCAGATTAAATGAAGCCTTCATGAGCCTACTGAAGGACTTCGAGGTTTGTGACATAATGTTTTCAGCTATGTTTCATTTGCAAAGATGCGCCTGTGTATAGGTAGTAGCCCCTGATACTCGGGTTGGCTTCCACTGGGAAGCAAAACAGAGGATCGAAAAGGATCGTTTGAGGACTAAACTGACCAACTTTGAACACAGGCTGCTTCCCCCTTGGCCGCTCCCCGGACTATGGAATTTGTCGAGTTGTAGTAGAAGCTTGATGTGGCAGGGGATGATCTTGCTTTAATCAATATGCGTCTTGACGAGTCGCAAGGTATGTATTCGGGGCAATCCTCATACAGTTTTGTGGTATAAGCATGGTGCTGAGATTTAGATGCTGGAATATGCATGGCTGCAGATGGTGCTACCGCTATTGAAGTTCTTCGAGCGGAGATGGCCCGGGCCAAGGAGCAAGCCCGTCGTAGTAATGCTGCTGCCCAAAAGGCATTGGCTGAATTAAAAGCCGAGCTTGCACGGCGCCAAGATGAGTAGAAGATAACCACTATGACGCTCGAACTGGAGAATGCTACCGGCCGCTATGAATTTCTGGAGAAGGAGAATAAAGCCTTAACGGCTGATCTGGACAAGGCCTTACAAGAGGCTAGAGCAGCGCGGTCGGAATCCAAAGCAGCCCGTGAGGAGGTTCGACAGGCGAGGGAGATTGCGGCTGGCAAGCCCTTTCTGCTACAAACTAAGTTCAGTGGCCCAAACTATGCCCAACTTAACCAAGTATTGAGTTCTCCGGATGAGTTCTTGGACTTGCCGAAGAGTTCTGCCGATGCGGTGCAGTATTACCAAGCGCGAGATGGATATGCAATGGAGAAGCTTTTTTGGTCGCAGTTTGTGTTGGGGAACGTAGTAATTTCAAAAAAATTCCTACGCATACGCAAGATCATGGTGATGCATAGCAACGAGAGGGGAGAGTGTTGTCCACGTACCCTCGTAGACCGAAAGCGGAAGCGTTAGCACAACGCGGTTGATGTAGTCGTATGATAACCCACAAGTATAGGGGATCGCAACAGTTTTCGAGGGTAGAGTATTCAACTCAAATTTATTGATTCGACACAAGGGGAGCCAAAGAATATTCTCAAGTATTAGCAGCTGAGTTGTCAATTCAACCACACCTGGAAACTTAATATCTGTAGCAATGTGTTTAGTAGCAAAGTAATATGATAGTGGTGATAACGGTAGCAAAAGGTAACGGTAGTAAAAGTAATGTTTTTGGTATTTTGTAGTGATGATAGCAATAGCAACGGAAAAGTAAATAAGCGAAGAACAATATATGGAAAGCTCGTAGGCAATGGATCGGTGATAGAGAATTATGCCGGATGCGGTTCATCATGTAACAGTCATAACCTAGGGTGACACAGAACTAGCTCCAGTTCATTGATATAATGGCATGTATTCCGAACAAAGTCATACGTGCTTATGGAAAAGAACCTGCATGACATCTTTTGTCCTACCCTCCCGTGGCAGCGGGGTCCTTACGGAAACTAAGGGATATTAAGGACTCCTTTTAATAGAGAACCGGAACAAAGCATTAACACATAGTCAATACATGAACTCCTCAAACTACGGTCATCACCGGTAGGTATCCCGATTATTGTCACTTCGGGGTTAACGGATCATAACACATAATAGGTGACTATAGACTTGCAAGATAGGATCAAGAACACTCATATATTGATGAAAACATATTAGGTTCAAATCTGAAATCATGGCACTCGGGCCCTAGTGACAAGCATTAAGCATTGCAAAGTCATAGCAACATCAATCTCAGAACATAGTGGACACTAGGGATCAAACCCTAACAAAACTAACTCGATTACATGATAGATCCCATCCAACCCATCACCGTCCAGCAAGCCTACGATGGAATTACTCACGCACGGCGGTGAGCATCATGAAATTGGTGATGGAGGATGGTTGGTGATGATGATGGCGACGGATTCCCCTCCCCAAACGGACTCCAGATCAGCCCTCCCGAGAGGTTTTAGGGCTTGGCGACGGCTCCGTATTGTAAAACGTGATGATTTCTTCTCTTTGATTTTTTATCATCGGAACTCAATATATGGAGGTGGAGTTGGAGTCCGAGAGGCAATAGGGGGCCCACGAAGGAGGGGGGCGCGCCCCCCACCCTCCTGGCAAGACTATGGGCCCCTGGCCTTCATCTTTGGCAGGTATTTTTCTTATTTTCTGAAAAGTGTCTCCGTGAAGTTTCAGGTCATTCCGAGAACGTTTGCTCTTGCACATAAATAACACCATGGTAGTTCTGCTGAAAACAGCGTTAGTCTGGGTTAGTTCCATTCAAATCATGCAAGTTAGAGTCCAAAACAAGGGCAAAAGTGTTTGGAAAAGTAGATACGTTGGAGACGTATCAACTCCCCCAAGCTTAAACCTTTGCTTGTCCTCAAGCAATTCAGTTGACAAACTAAAAGTGATAAAGAAAAACTTTTACAAACTCTGTTTGCTCTTGTTGTTGTAAATATGTAAAGCCAACATTCAAGTTTTCAGCAAAGTTATAACTAACCACATTCGCAATAACGCATAGGTCTCAAGTTACTCATATCAATAGCATAATCAACTAGCGAGCCATAATAATAAAACTCGGATGATAGCACTTTCTCAAAACAATCATAATATGACATAACAAGGTGGTATCTCGCTAGCCCTTTCTGAGACCGCAAAACATAAATGCAGAGCACCTTTAAAGACCAAGGACTGACTAGACATTGTAATTCATGGTAAAAGAGATCCAGTCAAGTCATACTCAATGTAAACTAACAGTAATGAATGCAAATGACAGCGGTGCTCTCCAACTGGTGCTTTTTAATAAGAGGATGATGACTCCACATAAAAGTAAATAGATAGGCCCTTCGCAGAGGGAAGTAGGGATTTGTAGAGGTGCCAGAGCTCGGTTTTGAAACAGAGGTGAATAATATTTTGAGCGGTATACTTTCATTGTCAACATAACAACCAAGAGATGGTGATATCTTCCATGCTACACACATTATAGGCGGTTCCCAAACAGAATGGTAAAGTTTATGCTCCCCCTTCCACCACAAGCATCAATCCATGGCTTGCTCGAAACAACGAGTGCCTCCAACTAACAAGAGTCCCAGGGGGAGTTCTGTTTGCAATTATTTTGATTTGGTTTGCATAAAGCATGGGACTGGGCATCCCGATGACCAGCCATTTATCTCGTGAGTGAGGAGCGGAGTCCACTCCTCTTGAGAATAACCCGCCTAACATGGAAGATACATACAACCCTAGTTGATACATGAGCTATTCGAGCATACAAAACAAGATATTTATTTGAAGGTTTAGAGTTTGGCACATACAAATTTACTTGGAACGGCAGGTATATACCGTATATAGGTAGGTATAGTGAACTCATGTGGAATAACTTTGGGGTTTAAGGAGTTTGGATGCACAAGCAGTATTCCCGCTTAGTACAGGTGAAGGCTAGCAAAAGACTGGGAAGCGGCCAGCTAGAGAGCGACAACAGTCATGAACATGCATTAAAATTAATCAACATCGAATGCAAGCATGAGTAGGATATAATCAACCATGAACATAAATATCGTGAAGGCTATGTTGATTTTGTTTCAACTACATGCGTGAACATGTGCCAAGTCAAGTCACTTAAATCATTCAGAGGAGGATACCACCCTATCATACCACATCATAACCATCTCAATAGCATGTTGGCACGCAAGGTAAACCATTATAACTCATAGCTAATCAAGCATGGCACAAGAAACTATGATCTCTAGTTGTCATTGCAAACATGTTTATTCATAATAGGCCGAATCAGGAACGATGAACTAATCATATTTACAAAAACAAAAGAGGTCGAGTTCATTCTAGTTTTTCTCACCTCAGCCAGTCCATCATATATCGTCATAATTGCTTTTCACTTGCACGACCGAACGATGTGAATAATAATAATAGTGCACGTGCATTGGACTAAGGTAGAATCTGCAAGCATTCAATAAACAGGAGAAGACAAGGCAATATGGGCTCTTTTGTCAGATCAACAATAATGCATACAAGAGCCTTTTCAACAATTTAATTATGGTCTCTCCTATCAACCCCCGAAGAAAAGAAAAGAAATAAAACTATTTACACGGGGAAGCTCCCAACAAGCAAAAGAAGAACATGAAATCTTTTTGGGTTTTCTTTTTAATTACTCCTACAAGCATGGAAAGTAAACTAATTAAAAGCTACAACTAATTTTTTTTGGTTTTTCTTAAGGTTTATTAAACACACAAAAAAGCATAAAAAGGAAAGTAAACTAGCATGGATGATACAATGAAAAAGTATGAGCACCGACATCTAGCAATGAGTGTGTGAGCATAAATGTAATGTCGGTGAGAAATATGTACTCCCCCAAGCTTAGGCTTTTGGCCTAAGTTGGTCTATGGCCACGGCTGGCCTAGCGGATATCCATAATAATAGTTGGGGTCGTACTGTGATGCAGCAGCTATCGTCTGCTGAGCTGCAGCATGGCGACGGGCGGCCTCCTCTCTCCTCTCGTACTCATCCGCCTCCTCTCTGGTAATAGTATATCCTCCTCTTGCCTGATAATCAAAGAAAGCAGGAGCAGGGAGAGTAATACGGACAGCACGGCGTCTATCAAAGATCAGTCGACACGGGAGAGGTGATTCGTTCCTCTCGACAAACTGGTGGTGAACCATAGCATTAAAATCTAGATAGGCAGGAGGTAATTCAATATCATCTTCGCGCACATCTATACCAAGAAAATTAGCTATGCGGGTTGCATAAATTCCACCAAAGAAATCTCCATTACGTCTATTAAGATGCAACCTATGTGCAACGATGTCTCCCAAATTATATGATTTGTCTCCTAAAACAGCACTCCTAATAATACTAAGATCGGGGACACACATGTGACATGCCTCATCTTTACCATTTATGCATCTACCTATGAAGAGAGCAAAATAATGTATAGTAGGAAAGTGAATGCTCCCTATGGTAGCTTGTGTAATATCTCTAGATTCTCACACAGTTATATCAGCAAGAAAATGTCTAAATTCAGATTTGCGAGTGAGGGAGTCCTGGATTAGGGGGTGTCCGTATGGCCGGACTATACCTTCAGCCGGACTCCAGGACTATGAAGATACAAGATTGGAGACTTCGTCCCGTGTCCGGAAGGGACTTTCCTTGGCGTGGAAGGCAAGCTTGGCGATACGGATATTCAGATCTCCTACCATTGTAACCGACTCTATGTAACCCTCACCCTATCCGGTGTCTATATAAACCGGAGGGTTTTAGTCCGTAGGACAACATACACATCAACAATCATACCATAGGCTAGCTTCTAGGGTTTAGCCTCTCTGATCTCGTGGTAGATCTACTCTTGTACTACCCATATCATCAATATTAATCAAGCAGGACGTAGGGTTTTACCTCCATCGAGAGGGCCTGAACCTGGGTAAAACTTCGTGTCCCTTGCCTCCTGTTACCATCCGGCCTAGACGCACAGTTCGGGACCCCCTACCCGAGATCCGCCGGTTTTGACACCGACATTGGTGCTTTCATTGAGAGTTCCTCTGTGTCGTCGCCATCAGGAAGGATGCCTCGCCCCGTCTTTAAAGACGGCACCGTTGCTAAGGGAGCTTTGGCTGTCAGCCAAACCCTCCGGCTAGGTGGTTTTCTTATGACCGCATGTTCGGCTTCTGCGCCGATGATGACCTCTCGAGCCATCGAAAACAATCTTCATGTCAGTTCGGAACTCGCCGAGCAGCTAGATCCAATGGAGCTTTCCTCCATAAACGAGCTCTTGGATCGCTGCGCCGCCCTGGGAGTCGCTACGGATTACGACCAGATTGGGCCTAAAACAGATCTGAGAGAGATTAACTCTCCCCAAGTCACCCATCATGTTGCCGTGGTAGAGGGACAGTGCGGCGACCCTTCGTCTATCTTAAGGACTCGCTACGTCCGGATTCCCGACCCCTCCAAGCCGGATACCCACGGAGGGGAGGATATCACCCAAGACCTGAACTTAGAGTGAGGCGACGGGCTGGATTCATTGGACAACGCCCAGGGATCCAAATTTTCGAGTTCAGAAATTCCTCGGCCTCTGAGCCTCAGACAGGGTGAGGCTTCGGATTTAACTCCACCTACCCACCCCAACATAAGCGATCTATCCAAAATCAGGCAAGAGCCCGACGAAACAGTACATCATTACTGGGCTAGATTCCTCCTGGTTAAGAACAGGCTAAGGGACTGCCGCGAGGAAGACGCAATCTTAATCTTCTGCAATAATTGCACTGACAAGGGAATACTCAACGCCATAAGTCGCCATGATATGACACGCTTCGCTGACTTGGTGTCCATTGTACAAAAGTATTGTGCGATGGAAAGCGCCTGGAAAACCAAAATAAAATTTTGGGACAATCCGGCCCTAAATACAAACCCAGTCCGAAATAAAAGGGTGCAACATACCAGACACCCAGGTCAAATACCAAAAAGCAAAAACCCTCTATAGGGCATGGAACCGTACTGGAAGGATGGCTTAACGGACCCTGTAAAATTCACAGTACAGAGGACGCCACACCAACTCACAGCCTTAGAGCATGTTGGATACTCCGGCAGGTGGCCAAAATTGGCGAAAACCTCCTAAATCCGGAGGCCACAGAAAGCCACCCTAGAGACACCCATATGGTATTAACAGTCTTCGAGACTTTCGCATCAAATAATATGCGAAAAGGACACTCCGCAGCCTTGCCGAAGTCTACCAAGTAGCAACAATAAACCCATGGAGTGACACGGCTATTACCTTCAACGCCAGTGATGAACCTAAATTCCGAACAGCCCGAGCACCAGCCGCATTGGTCCTCAGCCCAATAGTGGACGGCTTTCGTCTTACCAAGGTACTCATGGACGGCGGCAGCGGATTGAACCTCATTTACGAGGAAACCCTTCAAAAAATGGAAATAGACTGGAACCGCATTGAGCGAAGCAGCACAACCTTTAGAGGAATAATCCCCAGTCGGGAAGCGCGCTGTACAGGAAAAATCACACTAGATGTGGTGTTCGGCACGCCGGATAATTACATGTCCGAAGAGATCACGTTCCATGTGGCTCCGTTCAGCAGCGGTTATCACGCTCTGCTAGGGCGGGAAGCGTTTACAATCTTCCAAGCAATACCCCATTACGGGTACATGAAGCTCAAAATGCCCAGGCCTAACGGGATCATCACTCTCGCTAGTGATCCAGACATAGCACTCCGTGCCGAAAACAAGACAGCCGCACTGGCCCTCGAGGCACTATCCGAAGCCCTAGCGGCTGAGGAACTGACTGCGCTGCGCTCCATGGTGAATAGGGACGATGTGGTACTCGACAAAAGATCCAAGTCCACCTCCTTTAAACCGGCGGACGAAATAGTCAAATTTCAAGCCCATCCAACAGACCCAAATAAAACATCTTCCATCGGGGCACAGTTAAACCCTGATGTAGACGCCCCACTGCGAGAGTTCCTACGAGAAAACTGGGACATTTTCGCCTGGCACCCCTCAGACATGCCAGGAATCCCACGCAGGCTGGCCGAGCACAGCTTAAATATCCAATCAGGATTCAAACCTGTCAAACAGGCTCTTCGGCGTTTTTCCGAACCTAAGAGACAAGCTATGGGAGAGGAGCTAGCAAAGCTATTGGAGGCCGGATTCATCAGAGATATAAAACATCCGGACTGGCTAGCAAACCTGGTGATGGTACCAAAGAAGGACAAATCCTGGCGCCTGTGCGTTGATTTTAAAGACCTTAACAAGGCTTGCCCAAAGGACCCCTTCTCCCTCCCTCGCATCGATCAAATTATCGACGCTACCGTAGGACACGATTCGTTGTGTTTCCTCGATGCATATTCTGGCTACCATCAAATCAAGATGGCAGAATCTGACCAATCCGCAACTGCATTTATCACACCATACGACCCATTCTGCTTCAACACAAAGCCCTTCGGGCTCAAAAACGCCGGCGCAACATATCAGCGCATGATTCAGACATGTCTGGCAAGCCAGATCGGCAAAACAGTGGAGGCATACGTAGATGATGTGGTCGTCAAAACAAAACATGTCGAATCTCTAGTAGACGACTTGAGGCTCACATTTGATAACCTCCGAACATACGACATCAAGCTCAACCCGAAAAAATGCGTTTTCGGCGTTCCAGCCGGAAAGCTCTTGGGCTTCATTGTATCCGGTAGAGGAATCGAAGCAAATCCAGCCAAGATCCGAGTTCTGTTGCAACTGGATATCCCAAAGGACCTCAAACAAATACAAAAGTTAACCGGATGTGTGGCGGCTTTAAGCCGCTTTATCTCCCGCTTGGGAGAAAAGGCCCTACCCCTTTACCGCCTCCTTCGGCGCACCGAACACTTTGAATGGACGGATGCAGCCACGGCCGAACTCGAGGAGATAAAAACCATACTCGCAACAAACCCAGTCCTGGCCGCGCCAAATATTGGCGAACCAATGCTATTATACATTGCAGCAACACATCAGGTTGTAAGCGCAGTGCTCGTCGTCGAACGAGAAGCGGACGGACACAGATCCCCCCTTCAAAATCCGGTCTATTATGTGTCCACTGTCCTCACTCCTTGCAAATCATGGTACCCGCATAATCAAAAGATCGCGTACGCGGTATTCATGGCATCCCGGAAGCTACGACACTACTTTCAAGAGTGTTCAATAACAGTAGCCTCGGAAGTACCACTTAACGATATTATAAACAACCGTGACGCAACGTGCTGGATTGCAAAATGGGCCATTGAGCTCCTCCCATTCGACATAACTTATAAGCCATGGCGAGCCATCAAGTCGCAAGTCTTGGCCGACTTCGTCACAGAATGGACAGAGTCCGAACTCCCTAAAGAGTACGTCACATATTCAAATTGGATCATGCATTTCGACGGCTCCAAGATGTTGGCCGGACTAGGGGCTGGCATCGTTTTGACGTCCCCCACAGGAGACACAGTTCAATACGTACTCCAGATTATGTACACGGACTCCAACAACGCAGCCGAATATGAGGCCCTTTTACATGGTCTCCGGATGGCAGTATCCATGGGCATTCAACGCCTAGAGGTGCGCGGGGACTCGAACCTCGCAATATTGGAGACTTCGATGCCAAGGATCCAAAAATGGCAGCTTACCGCAACACCGTCCTAAAAATGTCAGCTCGGTTCAAGGGGCTTGAATTTCACCATATAGCCCGGAAAAATAATCAGGCGGCAGATGTCCTGGCACGCATCGGCGCAAAACGCGATGTAGTCCCCCCAACATCTTCTTGGAAAGGCTGTTCAAGCCATCCATAGTATGGGAAGGGGAGCCGAACAATAACACCCCGGACCCAACCGCACTGTCCGACACCGAACATTCTGACACAATCGGAGGCTCTGCCAATGAAATAACACCTTCAGCCCACGTAATAATGGCCGTCATCGACCCGTGGACAGAACCATTCCTTGCCTACCTCACTAGGCAGGAACTCCCCGAGGACCAAAATGAGGCACGCTGCATAGTGCGGCGATCCAAAGCCTACAGAGTCCACGAGGGAGAGCTTTATAAGAAAAGCACTACCGGAGTCCTTCAAAGGTGCATCTCCGAAGAGGAGGGGCGGAACCTCCTGGCTGAAATTCATGCCGGACTGGGCGGTCATCACGCTGCAGCTCGGTCCCTTGTAAGCAAGGCCTTCCGTACAGACTTTTATTGGCCGACGGCCCGGGCAGACGCTCAGGACTTAGTCCAACGATGCACCGGTTGCCAGCTCTTTGCAAACCAAAGCCATATGCCACCCACCGCCCTCCGAACTATCCCCATTACTTGGCCCTTCGCGGTCTGGGGGCTTGACATGGTTGGACCCCTTAAAGGCGGAACCCACAAGCAAAAATACTTACTGGTCATGGTGGATAAATTCACCAAATGGATAGAAGCCAAGCCTGTTAAGACGGCCGAATCCGGACCGGTGATAGACTTTATATCCAGGGTCGTACACCGTTACGGCGTTCCCCACAGCATCATCACTGATAACGGCACGAACTTCACGGCCGACGAGGTAAAACTCTGGTGCAAAAACATGGGCATCAAGCTCGACTATGCTTCCGTCTATCACCCACAAACTAACGGCCAGGTCGAATGTGCAAATGGTCTTATCATGAGCGGCATTAAACCCAGATTAGTGCGGTCCCTCAAGGTATCTAACACGCACTGGGTAGAGGAGCTCGACTCCGTACTCTGGGGGCTGTGGACCACGCCGAATCGCACCACCGGATACACACCATTCTTTATGGTGTACGGCGCAGAGGCAGTTTTGCCCTCCGACATAATTCATGACTCACCTCGAGTGCGCATGTACGAAGAAAGAGAAGCCGAGCTCGATCGGCAGGACAACTTAGACGCATTGGAGGAGGAGCGTGACGTGGCAAAAGCCCGTTCCGCATTCTATCAACAGCAGGCTCGAAGATACCAAAGTAGAGAAGTACGGGCCAAAAATTACAACGTTGGCGAATTAGTTCTATGACTACTGGACAAGAAAAAGGACAAACTCAAGCCCAAGTGGGAAGGTCCCTTCATAATTGACCAAGTCCTGACTGGTGGAGCGTACCGCCTGCGAGATGCATCGGATAACCGACTCGAGCCGAACCCATGGAACGTAGCCCGTCTCCGAAGATTCTATGCCTAGCGCCGGACTCTATGTTCGTCTCCTTCCTCTGTCCATTTTTTATATATTGTCTGTCTTGCATTTCTCTTCTTCTTCTTCTCTCTCTCTCTTATAGCCCTTAAAGGCTCATAAAGTGACGCGCCATCCGCGCTCATTAAACCTGGGGGTTCTTTAAACATAAGCTTATTCATACGGGCTTCATGCCCAACACATGCGTCACACTTCCGCATGTACCTTTTATTCACCATTATATGCATCGATATGACTTAAGTTTTGGCCAAGCTGGGTTGCCTGGCTCCTGTGCTTACCCCTACGTTCCCGATTGTTCGGCTAGGTGGTAAAGGGAGCACCTCTGCGATTGTTACTGCCAGGTCAGCCGGACGTGTACCTCAGACTGGGTGAAGCCGAAAGCTAGCGTTCTTAAGGGAATATTCGGTGGGTGAACTAAAGATGATCTTTATTATTTTTATCTATACGCCCCCAGATGATTTTCCTGCGTTTCTTTTCGCAGCATGGACATGCACCTTAGGGCATGCCTCCCAGGGAAAGGAACCCCTAACGGAACTATTCTCCCTGGAAGATGTTTCTTACTAACCATGTAATATAACATAACTAGTCGGGCACTTGTCTGTTCACGCACTAATGACCCCTACGCCTAGTCTCCATGCATTCTCCGGTTCCTATATAACCGCATGGGAATTCGGACACACTCCGGACCGTCAGGTCCCGAGGCTGAAGCGAAAAGGTAAGCCATGACAAATGATCTACAATCCGGCTAGACGGCATTATAAATGTCAATTAAATTACATAGTCATTTTGACTGATCATATTCCTCTTCAATACCATCTAACAGGCTGTCAAATTTACAGTCCTATTGGGAATACTTTGCGGCCAACTCTACTTGGCCATATACTAAGCTTACAGGGATGTCCTTCCCATCGGGCCCTATAGGACCAACCTCGGCCATGTGGTTGGGGTTAGCCTTTGCGTACCGCGTCTTCACCATGGCCCAGGCCTCCCTAGCGCCTTGACGGCAGTCTGATATCTTCCACAATCGGAAGCGCCGCCGTGCTCCTTTTAGCTTCTCCGCAAGCTCTCTAAGACCTTCGGGCATGGAGACGGATGGCCATAGGGCCTGGGCGACGCCTCGCATCGCCTGCCGAACTCGATCGAGCAGTTGCGAGAGCTCGGGAAGAAGGTCACCCGTAGAACTGGGCATCTCCTCTGCAGGACGGCCTGTCAGCACACCTACAGACATTGCTCTGTTAATCGACTTCCCCGCCGAACTTTCTTTCAAAAGGTTCGTTCAAGCACTTACTAAATATGTCGCGCCGAAGCCGCTGATTCTCCTTCACGGAGTCTGACAGCTAGGCATGAACATCTTTCAGCTCAACGCCCAGCTTGGTGTTGGCATCTTGGAGATCGTTCTTCTCCCCCATCACCTTTAACAGCACCCTCTCACCAGCCTTTAGCTGGCATAGGAGGTGTTGCCTTTCCGGATCCAATCCGGCGCCATCTGCAATTTCATTTGTCAGATTCACACCAAAGCCGTGCTTCGCAAAATACTTATCTTTCGAAGTGTATATTACCAGAGGGGCCTCCTTAGGCTCCCCTGCCGTGGCTAGTGCGGCCTCAAGTTGGGCTTTGCACTCTTCCAGCTCCTTGGACAGTAGGGAATTCTTTTTTGTAAGAACCTGCATAACAAATGATCCTTAAATCAGTTATTTTAACTATTTCAAGTCTCGGGGGCTACTGGTATATATATATAATTACCAAAATTTTCTTACCCGTATGTCTTTTACATATTGCTCTGTGGCTCTGGTTAGACCATTTTGAGCGGCACGGAGGTACGCATCTCCTGACTTAAAGGCATCTAACGCCTCTTGGGAGAAACAAGCGTCGCGAAGAATTGTCCGGCGACGCCTGTGGTTCATGGCACTCTCCACCTCAGAGTTGGTGGCAGACAACCTGTCCACATCCTCCGTCGGAGGAGCGTCCGGTGCGCGCCTTGTGTTCGGCCCCGCTTCCGGGCCAGGCCTTGGAGCCTGGCTGGTGGAGGCGCGATTGGTGGTCTCTCCGAATATAGTTCGGCGAGGTCTCTTTGTCCTGAAGAGGGCACAAGTGTTAATATGCCCTGAAGGTACGACACCTGGGATAAGGGGGTGCGCCATACCTTTGCGCTGATGCCCCGGTCCGGACTGCACCTCTTTTCTGCCCACGGGGCCCTACGGCCCCTCGTTGGCTTATCGCCGCAGGTTCGGCCCCCCATTTCTGGGAGGCTGGGATTAACCCTGGATAATCGGCCGTAATGGCCACCAGGGCGTTGTCCTTGCTCAATTTATGGAACACTCCATCAATCAGATCCACCGAAAGCTCCGGATCCTCTTGCGAGTCCGGGTCGAGGGACCGTCCTGGGTCCTCGGGTTGTGGAGGAGGGCTGTTTATTTCTTTAACAGCCTGGCGCAGTTCCTGCGTTGAAATCACTAAGATTAAATACTTAACAATGGGGATATAAAACGGATGGGCAAGATGTGATCACTCACCTAGCTTGGAGGATTGTACATGGAAAATCCACCCTTTGGGTCGACGCGGAGAAAATCCTCCTCTTCTCCCTTGTAAAAAGCGGACAAGGTCTTTATTAGAGCCGCAGCCGAATCCGGCCCCTTACGGCCGTAGCGGGTGGTGTCGTCCTCCCCGTTGAAATCCCACATGGGGTGGCCTCTATACTGTAGCGGCTGCACCCCTCGCATGATGCATGCGGCCATGACCCCGATCATGGTTAGTCCGGAATGAGCTAACAATCTTATCCGGCCCATCAGGTAAACAACGTCCCTGTCACTTTCCCTCTGAGGGCTCCGTGGGCACCAGCTTAGGCACTTCTTTAAGGGAGCATTGTTGAATTCAGGGAGGCTGATCCGGACAGGATCCGGCAGCGGGACGTCTTCTATGTAAAACCATTCCGAGGGCCAGTCTTCGGACACCTTCTTTGGGGTTCCGGACAGATAGCCGGTCCCGGCGATGCGCCATACTTCGGCTCCGCCCACTTGATACATAGACCCCTTCTTGGAATGGGGCACGAGGCAAAATAGCTCCCTCCACAGTCTGAAATGAGCTTCAACACCCAAGAACAGCTCGCAGAGGGCTACAAAGCCCGCGATATGCAATACTGAGGCAGGCGTGAGATGATGTAGCTGGAGGCCGTAGAATTCCAGCAGCCCCTGGAGAAATGGATGGATTGGAAATCCGAGCCCCCTTATTAAATAAGGGACGAGGCACACCTGCTCTCCTTTGGAGGGATTAGGGGCGCTCTCCGCTTGCTCTTCATCGTTATAGACGGCAAGACCAGCTCAAACCGGGATCATATTGGCCGGGGTGAGAAATCCCTTGGTCTGGAGCGTCACTAACTCGCTATGCGGGATGGAGCATCTTTCCCAATATCCAGGCTTAGGGCTGGAAGGGCGGGAGGAGGAGTCGCGACGGCTGGCCATGGTGGAATGGATCTTTGTCGAATGCGCTCTGATGAACACTCGCGAAGGGGGAAGGTGTGGTTTGGATCTAAATCCTCGTCTCCTTAAATAGGTCAGCTTGTTTACGCGGCTAGGGTGTGAATGTAAAAACACTCAGACCTTTCATATTCGTTTGACACGTGGGGAGCAGCCATTATTGGGCGCAGAAGCCAAGGAGCGCAACTTCTAGAAAAAACCGGACTTTATTCAACAGGTACGTGGAATTTGGAGGAGAACCCGCCTTGCAATGCCGAAGACAATCTGCGCGCCGGACTCATCGTCATTGAAGCCTGGTTCGGGGGCTACTGAGGGAGTCCTGGATTAGGGGGTGTCCGGATGGCCGGACTATACCTTCAGCCGGACTCCAGGACTATGAAGATACAAGATTGGAGACTTCGTCCCGTGTCCAGAAGGGACTTTCCTTGGCGTGGAAGGCAAGCTTGGCGATACGGATATTCAGATCTCCTACCATTGTAACTGACTCTATGTAACCCTAACCCTATCCGGTGTCTATATAAACCGGAGGGTTTTAGTCTGTAGGACAACATACACATCAACAATCATACCATAGGCTAGCTTCTAGGGTTTAGCCTCTCTGATCTCGTGGTAGATCTACTCTTGTACTACCCATATCATCAATATTAATCAAGCAGGACGTAGGGTTTTACCTCCATCGAGAGGGCCCGAACCTGGGTAAAACTTCGTGTCCCTTGCCTCCTATTACCATCCGGCCTAGACGCACAGTTCGGGACTCCCTACCCGAGATCCGCCGGTTTTGACACCGACAGCGAGGATCCCTTATACTACCCCATTGTGGAAGTTTGCATGCAGTGGTAAAATCCTCTAAGTCCATGGTATAAGATTTATCATAAAGATCAAATAGGACAGTTGGAGAATTACGTGAAGTTGAAAATTCAAACCTCCTCACAAAGGAGCTAGTGAGATCATGATACTGACTGCACTTCTCTTCTTCGAAGCTCACGAGATCAGCGTTACACAAATATGCGTTGAATTCTTCTTTTATTCCCGCTTGATCCATAAAATTTTCAGAAGGCCACTCACATGGACGCACTGGAGCGTCTCTTGGTGGCTCTTCGTCAGCATCACACATTGCAAGCCTGGGTCCTTGCTTCTTTGAAGAACCACCTTGGAACATTTTCCTAAGCATTTTTCTTCCGCTGAAAAATTCTGAATTTTTTTAGTAACTTCAAAATAAAAGTAAACTAAACTCAATAATGTTGATAGCAACTACTCCTACAAGTGCCTAGGGCCTATATCATGCATCAAAACTACTTTTGACCATCTAAATTTGACATGCAAGCTCAAGAACAGGGTCACATAAGCAGAAACAATTTGCAATGAATAAAGCACTAGAACAAAAACTAATTGGACCAATGGAGGAGTCACATACCAAGGAACAATCTCCCCAAGCAGTTTTGTGAGAGGTGCTTTGAGCAAGGAGATCGAAAATGGCAGCAAAACGAGCTTGGACTCGGGTTTCAGCTGGTTATTCGTGTTTGGGGGAGGAAGATGAAGTGTGTGGGTGCAGGAATAAGTGGAGGAGGGCCACCGTGGGCCCACGAGGCAGGGGGCGCACCCTCCACCCTCGTGGCAAGGTGGTTGGCCCCCCTGGTGTGTTCTCAGTTCCATAAATCCTCAAATATTCTAGAAAAAATCATATTTAATTTTCAGGGCATTTGGAGAACTGTTATTTTCGAGGTATTTTTATATTGCACGGATAATCAGATAACAGTCAGACAAATAATTATGTTTATTTTATTTAATATAAATAACAGAAAGTAAAAGTGGGGTACAGAAGGTTGTGCCTTCTAGTTTCAGCCATCTCATGATCATCAAAAGAAATCCACTAACAAGGTTGATCAAGTCTTGTTAACGAACTCATTCCGAATAACATGGAACCGGAGAAATTTTGGATAACACTATGTTACCTCAACGGGGATATGCACATCCCCAATAATAAGAATATCATAATTCTTCTTGATAGTAGGAATAGGAAATTCAAAACCTCCAAATATAATCGATGGAATTTTTCCAATAGAGTTGATACTATGAACTTGAGGTTGTTTCCTCGGAAAGTGTACCATGTGCTCATTACCATTAACATGAAAAATGACATTGCCTTTAGTGCAATCAATAACAGCCTCTGCAGTATTCAAAAAGGGTCTTCCAAGAATAATAGACATACTATCGTCCACGGGAATATCAAGAATAACAAAGTCCGTTAAAATAGTAACATTTGCAACTACAACAGGCACATCCTCACAAATACGACAAGTATAGTAGTTGATTTATCAGCCATTTGCAAAGATATTTCAGTAGGTGTCAACTTATTCAAATCAAGTCTACGATATAAAGAGAGAGGCATAACACTAACACTGGCTCCAAGATCACATAAAGCAGTTTAACAAAGTTTCTTTTAATGGAGCATGGTATAGTGGGTACTCCTGGATCTCCAAGTTTCTTTGGTATTCCACCCTTAAAAGTATAATTAGCAAGCATGGTGGAAATTTCAGCTTCCGGTATCTTTCTTTTATTTGTAATAATATCTTTCATATACTTAGCATAACGATTGGTTTTAAGCATATCAGTTAATCGCGTACGCAAAAAGATAGGTCTAATCATTTCAGCAAAGCGCTCAAAATCCTCATCATCCTTTTTCTTGGATGGTTTGTGAGGAAGGGGCATGGGTTTCTGAACCCATGGTTCTCTTTCTTTACCATGTTTCCTAGCAACAAAGTCTTTCTTACCATAACATTGATTCTTTGATTGTGGGTTATCAAGATCAACAACCGGTTTAATTTCTATGTCATTATCATTACTAGGTTGAGTATCATTATGAACATTATCATTAACATTACCTCTAGTTTCAGGTTCATTACCAGATTGAGTTTTAGCATCAGAAATAGAAATATCATTTGGATTCTCAGGTGTTTCAACAATAGGATCACTAGGAGCATGCAAAGTCCTATCATTGTTCTTTTTCTTGTTTTTAAAATAACTAGGTGCATCTAAATTATTTCTCTGAGAATCTTGCTCAATTCTCTTAGGGTGGCCTTCAGGATGCAAAGGTTCCTGAGTCATTCTACCAGTTCTAGTAGCCACTCTAACAGCATAATCATTATTTTTACTATTCAATTCATTGAGCAAATCATTTTGAGCTTTAAGTACTTGTTCCACCTGAGTGGTAACCATAGAAGCATGTTTACTAATAAGTTTAAGTTCACTTTTAACATTAGCCATATAATCACCCAAGTGTCCAAGCACATTTGAATTGTATTTTAATTGTCTACCAAAATAAGCATTAAAGTCTTCTTGCTTAGCCATAAATTTATCAAACTCATCTAAGCATGGGCTAGCAAATTTAGTAAATGGGATTACAACTTTATCATATCTATAGAGAGAATTTACCTTTACTACCCGTGCCGGGTTATCAAGACCATGAGTATCTTCAATAGGTAAAGGATTTGGATTATATGTTTCTTCAACATGCGGTAAATTAAGACCTTGTATTTCTTCAATAGGAGGTAAATTCTTAACATCTTCAGCTTTAATATCTTTTTCTTTCATAGATTTTTTTGCCTCTTGCATATCTTCAGGACTGAGAAATAGAATACCCCTCTTCTTCGGAGTTGGTTTAGGAATAGGCTCAGGAATTGGCTCCGGAGGTGTCCAATTATTTTCATTTGTCAACATATTATTCAATAGAATTTCAGCTTCATCCGGTGTTCTTTCCCTGAAAACAGAACCAGCACAACTATCCAGGTAATCTCTGGAGGCATCAGTTAGTCCATTATAAAAGATGTCAAGTATTTCATTTTTCTTAAGAGGATGATCAGGCAAAGCATTAAGTAATTGGAGAAGCCTCCCCCAAGCTTGTGGGAGACTCTCTTCTTCAATTTTCACAAAATTATATATATGCCTTAAAGCAGCTTGTTTCTTATGAGCAGGGAAATATTTAGCAGAGAAGTAATAAATCATATACTGGGGACTACGCACACAACCAGGATCAATAGAATTAAACCATATCTTAGCATCACCCTTTAATGAGAACGGAAATATTTTTAGGATATAAAAGTAGCGAGTTCTCCCATCTTTAGTAAACAGGGTAGCTATATCATTCAATTTAGTAAGATGTGCCACAACAGTTTCAGATTCATAACCATGAAAAGGATCAGATTCAACCAAAGTAATTATATCAGGATCAACAGAGAATTCATAATCCTTATCAGTAACAAAGATACGTGAAGTAGAAAAAGCAGGGTCGGGTTTCATTCTAGCATTTAGAGATTTCTTACTCCATTTAGCTAATAACTTTTTAAGTTCAGTTCTATTTCTGCAAGCTAAAATGGCTAAAGAAGCATCTTGATCAAAAACATAACCCTTAGGAATAGCAAGTGGTTCTTCATCATCACTTTCACCAGTATCATCAGATTCAATATTTTCAATTCTCTAGCCCTAGCAAGTTGTTCATCGAGAAAATCACTAAGTGGCATAGTAGTATCAGGCATAGAGGTAGTTTCATCATAAGTATCATGCATAGCAGAAGTGACATCATCAATAACATGTGACCTATCAGAACGAATAGCAGAAGCAGGTGTAGGTGTCGCAAGCTTACTAAAAACAGAAGGTGAATCAAGTGCAGAGCTAGATGGCAGTTCCTTACCTCCCCTCGTAGTTGAGGGATAGATCTTGGTTTTTGGATCTCTCAAGTTCTTCATAATGATAAGCAGATATATATCCCAAGTGACTCAAAGAATAGAGCTATGTTCCTCGGCAACGGCGCCAGAAAATGGTCTTGATAACCCACAAGTATAGGGGATCGCAACAGTTTTTGAGGGTAGAGTATTCAACCCAAATTTATTGATTTGACACAAGGGGAGCCAAAGAATATTCTCAAGTATTAGCAGCCGAGTTGTCAATTCTTCCACACCTGGAAACTTAATATCTGCAGCAAAGTGTTTAGTAGCAAAGTAATATGATAGTGGTGATAACGGTAGAAAAAGGTCACGGTAGTAAAAGTAATGTTTTTGGTATTTTGTAGTGATGATAGCAATAGCAACGGAAAAATAAATAAGCGAAGAACAATATATGGAAAGCTCGTAGGCTATGGATCGGTGATAGAGAATTATGCAGGATGCAGTTCATCATGTAACAGTCATAACCTAGGGTGACACAGAACTAGCTCCAGTTCATTGATATAATGTAGGCATGTATTCCGAATATAGTCATATGTGCTTATGGAAAAGAACTTGCATGGCATCTTTTGTCCTACCCTCCCGTGGCAGCGGGGTCCTTATGGAAACTAAGGGATATTAAAGCCTCCTTTTAATAGAGAACCGGAACAAAGCATTAACACATAGTGAATACATGAACTCCTCAAACTACGGTCATCACCGGTAAGTATCCCGATTATTGTCACTACGGGGTTAACGGATCATAACACATAATAGGTGACTATAGACTAGCAAGATAGGATCAATAACACTCATATATTGATGAAAACATAATAGGTTCATATCTGAAATCATGGCACTCGGGCCCTAGTGACAAGCATTAAGCATAGCAAAGTAATAGCAACATCAATCTCAGAACATAGTGGACACTAGGGATCAAACCCTAACAAAACTAACTCGATTACATGATAGATCCCATCCAACCCATCACCGTCCAGCAAGCCTACGATGGAATTACTCACGCACAGCGGTGAGCATCATGAAATTGGTGATGGAGGATGGTTGGTGATGACGATGGCGACGGATTCCCCTCTCCGGAGCCCTGAACGGACTCCAGATCAGCCCTCCCGAGAGGTTTTAGGGCTTGGCGATGGCTCTGTATCGTAAAACGCGATGATTTCTTCTCTGTGATTTTTTTCTCATCGAAACTCAATATATGGAGGTGGAGTTGGAGTCGGAGAGGCAACAGGGGGCCCACGAGGTAGGGGGCGCGCCCCCACCCTCGTGGCAAGACGGTGGTCCCCCTGGGCTTCATCTTTGGCAGGTATTTTTCTTATTTTCTGAAAAGTGTCTCCGTGAAGTTTCAGGTCATTCCGAGAACGTTTGCTCCGGCACATAAATAACACCATGGTAGTTCTGCTGAAAACAGCGTCAGTCCGGGTTAGTTCCATTCAAATCATGCAAGTTAGAGTCCAAAACAAGGGCAAAAGTGTTTGGAAAAGTAGATACGTTGGAGACGTATCATCGTACGTCCTCACGATCCAACCGATCAAGTGCCGAACGCACGACACCTCCGAGTTCAGCACACGTTTAGCTTGATGACGTCCCTCGAACTCCGGTCAGCCGAGTGTTGAGGGAGAGTTTCGTCAGCATGACGGCGTGGTGACGATGTTGATGTTCTACCGATGCAGGGCTTCGCCTAAGCATCGCTACAGTATTATCGAGGTGGACTATGGTGGAGGGGGGCACCGCACACGACTAATAGATCAAACGATCAATTGTTGTGTCTATAAGGTGCCCCCTGCCCCTGTATATAAAGGAGCAAGGGGGGTGCGGCCGGCCAGGGAGGAGGCGTGCCAGGAGAAGTCCTACTCCCACCGGGAGTAGGACTCCCCCCTTTTCCTAGTTGGATTAGAACTTGGGAGGGGGAAGGAGTGGAGGAGAAGAAGGAAGGGGGGGGGGCGCTGCTCCCCTCTCCTTGTCCTATTCGGACTGGGGGGAGGGGCACGCGGCCCAGCCCTAGCCGCCTCTCCTCTCTTCCACCTAGGCCCACTAAGGCCCATTAAGTCTCCGGGGGGTTCCTGTAACCTCCCGGTACTCCGGTAAAATCCCGATTTCACCCGGAACACTTCCGATATCCAAACATAGGCTTCCAATATATCAATCTTCATGTCTCGACCATTTTGAGACTCCTCGTCATGTCCGTGATCACATCCGGGACTCCAAACTACCTTCGGTACATCAAAACATATAATCTCATAATATAACTGTCGTCGAAACGTTAAGCGTGCGGACCCTACGGGTTCGAGAACTATGTAGACATGACCGAGACATGTCTCCGGTCAATAACCAATAGCGGAACCTGGATGCTCATATTGGCTCCCACATATTCTACGAAGATCTTTATCGGTCAGACCGCATAACAACATATGTTGTTCCCTTTGTCATCGGTATGTTACTTGCCCGAGATTCGATCGTCGGTATCTCAATACCTAGATCTTTCTCGTTACCGGCAAGTCTCTTTATTCGTTCTGTAATACATCATCCCGCAACTAACTCATTAGTTGCAATGCTTGCAAGGCTTAAGTGATGTGCATTACCGAGAGGGCCCAGAGATACCTCTCCGACAATCGGAGTGACAAATCCTAATCTCGAAATACGCCAACCCAACAAGTACTTTCAGAGACACTTGTAGAGCACCTTTATAATCACCCAGTTATGTTGTGACATTTGGTAGCACACAAAGTGTTCTTCTGGTAAACGGGAGTTGCATAATCTCATAGTCATAGGAACATGTATAAGTCATGAAGAGAGCAATAGCAACATACTAAACGATCGGGTGCTAAGCTAACGGAATGGGTCATGTCAATCACATCATTCTCCTAATGATGTGACCCCGTTAATCAAATGACAACTCATGTCTATGGTCAGGAAACATAACCATTTTTGATCAACGAGCTAGTCAAGTAGAGGCATACTAGTGACACTCTGTTTGTCTATGTATTCACACATGTATTATGTTTCCGGCTAATACAATTCTAGCATGAATAATAAACATTTATCATGATATAAGGAAATAAATAATAACTTTATTATTGCCTCTAGGGCATATTTCCTTCAGTCTCCCACTTGCACTAGAGTCAATAGTCTAGATTACAGAGTAATGATTCTAACACCCATGGAGTCTTGGTGCTGATCATGTTTTGCTCGTGGAAGAGGCTTAGTCAACGGGTCTGCAACATTCAGATCCGTATGTATCTTGTAAATTTCTATGTCTCCCACCTGGACTACATCCCGGATGGAATTGAAGCGTCTCTTGATGTGCTTGGTTCTCTTGTGAAATCTGGATTGCTTTGCCAAGGCAATTGCTCCAGTATTGTCACAAAAGATTTTCATTGGACCCGATGCACTAGGTATGACACCTAGATCGGATATGAACTCCTTCATCCAAACTCCTTCATTTGCTGCTTTCGAAGCAACTATGTACTCCGCTTCACATGTAGATCCCGCCACAACACTTTGTTTAGAACTGCACCAACTGACAGGTCCACCGTTCAATGTAAACACGTATCCGGTTTGTGATTTAGAATTGTCCGGATCAGTGTCAAAGCTTGCATCAACGTAACCGTTTACGCTGAGCTCTTTGTCACCTCATAAGTGAGAAACATATCCTTAGTCCTTTTCAGGTATTTCAGGATGTTCTTGACCGATGTCCAGTGATCCACTTCGGGATTACTTTGGTACCTCCCTGCTAGACTTATAGCAAGGCACACATCAGGTCTGGTACACAACATTGCATACATGATAGAGCCTATGGCTGAAGCATAGGGAACATATTTCATTTTCTCTCTATCTTCTGCAGTGGTCGGGAATTGAGTCTTACTCAACTTCACACCTTGTAACACAGGCAAGAACCCTTTCTTTGCTTGATCCATTTTGAACTTCTTCAAAACTCTGTCAAGGTATGTGCTTTGTGAAAGTCCAATTAAGCGTCTTGATCTATATCTATAGATCTTGATGCCCAATAGGTAAGCAGCTTCACCGAGGTCTTGCATTGAAAAACTTTTATTCAAGTATCCCTTTATGCTATCCAGAAATTATATATCATTTCTAATCAACAATATGTCATCCACTGCCGGGGTTTCTGATCCACGGGCACCTATGGGACCGGCGAACCGGGTCCCTTTTGGTTCGGCGGGGGCGGAGGTTGCACAAAGAGCAGATCGAGGCGAAGCAAGCGGGCGGTTGGTCATGCGAAGAGTAAACCGAGGCAAAGCACGCGAGCGATTTACCCAGGTTCGGGCCGCAAGGATGCGTAAAACCCTACTCCTGCTTTGTGGATTGGTATTGATCTCTCGCTCGGGAGCGAGAGCGAGCGTGAGTGTGTGGAAATGCTGAACCTCGCGAGGGCTCTCGAGGTGGCCGACCCCCTCTACGTTGCACACGGGCCTCCTTTTATACTCAAGGGGTTACCGACATAGAGCAACGGGGGCCAAGGGAAAAAATGGAAAGGGTGCCGTGGGTAGGCACAGCTAGGTGCTGTAGTAGGCATAGCTAGCAGCTACAGTGTTATCATACCTAACCCTGACGGCAGGGGACAAGGGCATTAAATGCCCGTCTGTGTCGCCTAGACGGCTCCGAAAGGGACCGCTAGGGACGCCACCGTCTTGCCACGATGGTTGTCTTGTCAGCGCCTGCGTGCCACCGCACGCCCCTAGCTGCACAGCCTCCTGCCACGTGCGCTCGGGAGGGGCCCTGGAGCGACACGTGGGTGGATGTGCTGGAGCGCAGGCGTGGAGTGGGGGCTTGCCGCGGCAAGCGCCTTGCCGCGGCCGTCGACTTGTCGCTTCCGGGAGCTTGTCACTCACCGGGCCTTGCCGGGGCGCGAAGCGCGCCGCGGCAAGTTCCTTGGAATGCCTCGGACGGCCTTCCCGGCAAGCGCCTCTTGCCGGGGCCTTGGAACGCTTCTGATGGCCTTCCCGGCAAGTTCCTCTTGCCGGGGTCTTGCCTTCTTCCCGGCAAGCTCCTCTTGCCGGGGTCTTGTCTTGAGTACTTTGTTCTTGAATGGTCTTCAGAGGGACCACAAGGAATCTTGGCGGTGATCTGGCAGGCCTTGCCGCGGGGGTGCTGCGACTGCCCGTGCACAAGTTCGGGGTACAAGGGTACCCCTACTCTAGTACACCGACAGGAGCCCCCGGGCCTGGGCCAGACACGGTGCCGAGCACTGTTGGGCCAGGCCCAAAACAGTGCATGGGCACGCGCGGCCTAGGTCGCGCCGCATATCTCTCCGCTTCCATCGCGCACGCCCGTAACGGCGCGCGTCGAACGCGGCGTCGTGGGTGACACGGGCGGCGCGCGCGCGTGGGGCTTAGCCCCGCGAGCATGCGTCAAGCCATGATGTAGGGGAACGGCCTACGCCCTCTTCTCCAAACGGAGGTAGGCGTGGGGGCGTGGCGCATTTACTGGATGGGGCCGGTGCGCGATTTCCGAAGCGCCCACCCCCGAGATCACGGGGTAGGGTGAGGCCGCCCCGTCCGTCGCCTCAGTTCTGCATCTCCGCCACGCGGCTCCCATGCATTTGGGATCGCGGACGGCGGGAGCGGGAACCTGGGCCGTTGCGAGCAGAGGGGACGGGTCGGCCCGCCTCCCTGCTCTTCCTGTGCCTTGATTCGCTGAGCGGGGCGGCTGGGCTCCCACTTCGCTCCTTTATAAGGAGCGGGAAGGGAGCACCGAAGCCTGCACTCTCCCGTCTCCTCCTTTCTTCAGCTTCTGCTCCCCTTTCTCTCATTCGCCATGGAGAAAGGGAATCATGGGCCTTCATCGGTGGCGGTGAGGGTCGCCGCCAGACAGCGCACCCTCCCCTTTTCCTCGCTCGAGGTGGCAGAGCCAGCCGTAAGGGGAAGAGGGAGGGGGCGAGGTCGTGGACGAGGTCGAGGACGAGGTCGAGGCGCTCGGGGAAGAGGCGGACGGGGCGACGCTCCAGCTTCGCCCCCGCCGGCGGCTCCTCCCCCCGCGGCGGTCCATATAGGGGACAACCCTTGCGAGTTCTTCGTCAAGCTGCACCGGGCGCCTCGTCGTCGCCTCCGGCTTCCGGCTCCGCTCGCGGGCGTGATGGAGTCGGACCCGCCCGAGACTCTGAGATTACACATGAGGGGCTGTGGGATCAGCGGCACGCGAGTCCGTGTGGCGTTCCCAGCCCCTGGTGTGATGTATCTCGATCGAGGGTGGAAGACGTTCGCCCGCATCCACAGCTTGACGGGGGGACTCACCCTCCATTTTAAGCTGGTGGAGGGCGATCTCCTTTCCGTCAAGGTCTTCGGGTGCTTCGGCACCCGGGCGAAGTGCTGCGTGGACAGCTCCTCCGATAGCGAAGGCTCCTCCTCGAGCGAGAGTGACGAGGAGGAGAGCGGCAGTGATGGTGAGGGTGGTGGGCGGCAGGACGGCGGCTCCGACTAGGTGTCGGGCGCCGTCTCGTGCGGCACCGGCGACCCTATCATCCGCGGCGCCGGCTTCTTGAACTCCCCAGGGGCGTCTCCCTGGGCGGCTGGTGTAGGGAGGTCGTGGAAGGGGAAGAGGGCTGGCGACAAGGCCGTCAGGTCGGAGTACGAGGGCGTGGTGCCCTCGACAGCGTGCTGACGTCCTACCGCCCCTCCTTCGCACCCTTCTCCCGGCGTCGCCATCACCGTCCGGCCCCCGGATGTTCTCTTGGTGTCTTCTTGCACCTGTAGCTCGCCTTGGCGCCCCTTTCCCCTTTTCGCCTGCTTGTTCTACCTCCTGAAGAGAGGGACAGGAAAAGGATTACGGGCACCTTATCTTTTTAATTGTAAGCCTTCGGGCCTTTAGCTGTATCTTGTAATCCTCTCTTTCATGTTTTTCATCCTCTATGGACTGTACCTGTATGAGATGTTTTTTAATGAAAAAGGGGATGTTTGCCGGGTTATTCGCCTCGCGGGTTGAACCCACGCCAAGGAACAAATCCTTGGTATCTCTCGGACAGGCATTCCATTCCCTGGCAACAAGCCCCGCCGCCTTCCCACGCCGCTCGACCTTTCTCACGCCTTTGACGGAGGTGGGAACGAGGTGGGCGCGGCCTCCACGTTTCATCCCTTCTGCTGCCGCGAATACGACCAAACTTGGCCCCGGGAACGCGCTCCAGGGCCTAGAGTCGGGGGA
The DNA here is from genome assembly GCF_056163025.1 of Triticum urartu. Classification (NCBI taxonomy): domain Eukaryota; kingdom Viridiplantae; phylum Streptophyta; class Magnoliopsida; order Poales; family Poaceae; genus Triticum; species Triticum urartu. The sequence goes on from NC_141875.1 coordinate 91,872,009, forward strand.
GCACGGCAGTTTCCGGGAAGAAACGGGGTTTCGCATTCCCCAGTCCATAAGAGGATGCATGAAGTGGGATAAAAGACTTATCTGATATTGCAGCCCCCGGCAACTCTGGCCTGCCGGGGGTGACATCTTGGCATTCGCAGCACCCGGCGTTCTTGCCGGGGCCCAGGTGCCGGCGCGCCCTTCTTCTCCTTTTCGTCTCCAGGTGGCCTGGCCAGGATGTGCGAGCCCTGCGAACGAAGGAAAAGCAAAGGGACGAACTCTCGACCTCTAAGCTAGGGGTTAGCCGCTGTTAGGGACTATCAACCCTAACCAAGGACGAGACTCAGACTCAATCTAGCATGCATGCTATAGCCCCCGGGGTATGCAGCGCTTCATTTTCTGGTGCCAGGGTCTGCGCCTGGCTCTGTACAGAGGTTTACATGCAACAGCGGCAAGACTCGCACAGAGAGGTGGTTGCCGGACGGGGTCCGACAACCGCGCCTTACGAACGAAACTTGCGAAGAGGCTCGATGTCCCAGGAGTTGCTCACTGGCGTGCCATCTTCGGTCTCCAGGCGGACAGCGCCAGGCCTGGTGACTCGTTTCACCCGGTAAGGGCCTTCCCACTTCAGCGTCGACTTGTTTGGATCTTGGCCGACTGAACGCGCCAAAGAACAAGGTCGCCTTCCTCGAAGCTTCTGGCACGGGCTGGGAGCGATGGCTCGCACAGCGGCCTGAAGACGATCTTCCTCAAGGAGCAGCGCGTCATCTTGCCGCAGCCGCTCTTGCTCAAGCTCATCATGAGCGAGCACTCGAGGTGACCCGTATACGAGTTCCGTGAGGATATCTGTTTCTACGCCAGGGTCTGCGCCTGGCTCTGTACAAAGGATTACATGCAGCAGCGGCAAGACTTGCACAGAGAGGTGGTTGCCGGACGGGGTCCGACAACCGCGCCTTACGGGTAAAACTTGCGAAGATGCTCGATGTTCCAGGAGTTGCTCACTGGAATACCTTCTTCGGTCTCCAGGCGGACAGCGCCAGGCCTGGTGACTCGTCTCACCCGGTAAGGGCCTTCCCACTTCGGCGTCAACTTGTTGGAATTCTTGGCGGACTGAGCGCGCCGAAGAACAAGGTCGCCTTCCTCGAGACTCCTGGCATTGACTCTGCAGCTGTGGTAGCGGCGCAGAGCTTGCTGGTAGCGAGCAGCTCGCACAACAGCCTGGAGACGATCTTCCTCAAGGAGCAGCGCGTCCTCTTGCCGCAGCCGCTCTTGCTCAAGCTCATCATAAGCGAGCACTCGAGGTGACCCGTATACGAGTTCCGTGGGGGTAACTACCTCTGCTCCATAGACTAGAGCAAAGGGTGTCTGTCCAGTGGCTCGATTTGGCGTCGTTCTGATCGACCAAAGAACCACCGGTACCTCCTCGATCCAGTTTCTTCCACACTTGTGCAGCCTGTCAAAAGTTCTGGTCTTGAGCCCGCGCAGCACCTCGGTGTTTGCCCTCTCCGCTTGACCGTTGCTCCTTGGGTGAGCAACAGAGGCGAAGCAGACTTTGGCGCCGAGATCTTGGATGTACTGCATGAAGGCGTGGCTCGTGAACTGTGTGCCGTTGTCGGTGATTATCCGGTTAGGGATCCCGAAGCGGCAAACAATCGACCTGAAGAACTTGACGGCTGACTGTGCGGTCACCTTCCTCACTGGTTCCACTTCCGGCCACTTTGTGAACTTTCCGATTGCGACGTACAAGTACTCAAAGCCCCCGACAGCTCGGGGGAAGGGGCCGAGGATGTCGAGCCCCCAGACCGAAAATGGCCAGGATAAAGGGATCGTCTGGAGAGCTTGAGCTGGCTGGTGTATCTGCTTGGAATGGAACTGGCACGCTTCACACTTGGTTACTTGCGCAGTTGCATCCTGGAGGGCTGTTGGCCAGAAGAAACCTTGCCGGAATGCTTTGCCGACGAGTGCTCTTGCGCCAATGTGGTGACCACATATGCCTCCGTGTATCTCTGCCAACAGCTTCTGTCCGTCTTCCCGGGGAATGCACCTCAATTTCACACCGTTGAGTCTTCTTCTGTACAACGTCTTATCGACGAACTGGTACATACTTGACTGCCGGGCTACTCTTTCGGCTTCTTCTTGCTCTTCGGGAAGCTCTCCTGTCTGAAGGAAACGGACAATCTGCTGCGCCCATGTTGGAGCCTGTGGCTCGACAACAAGGACTAAAGGCAACTCTGCTGCTGCGGGAACGTCCGCTTCTACGGCGAGAAGCTGTGTCTCTGCCGGAGCTTGACGTTCCGCGACAAGCTTGCCGGGAGCTTCAGCTTCAACGGAACAATCCCTAGGGCTCGCCGGAGCATCTGGTTCACCGGCGCTCTTGGCGTTGATCTTGGAGGTTGCTGCGGGAATATCTGCTTCGACGGCGAGAAGCTGTGTCTCTGCCGGAGCGTGACATCCCGCGACAAGCTTGCCGGGAGCTTCAGCTTCAACGGAACAAACCCTAGGGCTTGCCGGAGTATCTGGCTCACCAGCGCCTTCGGTGTTGATCTTGGGGACCTTCTTGGCGGCGGCTTCGGGAAGCTCTGCCGGCAGGTAGTCACCAGGAATCAACTTCCTCTTCTTGCTTTGTCCAGTTGATGGTGTTACGGACGGTTGAGTCAGCTTGAGCACAAAGGTCCCTGGTTCCACAGGTAACTTAAGTGCGGCGCACTTTGACAAGCCATTAGCAATGGCGTTCCGAGTTCTCGGAACGTGCTCCATTTGCAGGCCGTCAAAGCGCTCTTCTAGCTTTCTCAGTTCGTCGACGTAAGCTTCCATCAACGGACTCTGATAATTCTTGTTTACTTGGCGGATGACAAGCTGTGAGTCACCCCTGACAATGAGCTTCTTAATCCCAAGGTCTGCCGCGATCCTGAGACCGGCAAGCAATCCTTCATACTCTGCAGTATTGTTTGTTGCTTGCTCCTTGGGAAAGTGCATCTGGACTATGTACTTGAGGTGCTCTCCGGTGGGCGCGATAAGAAGCACACCGGCGCCGGCGCCTTGCAGCGAGAAAGCACCATCAAAGTACATCAGCCACTCTTTGCTCGCTTCTTTGTCGGGGATGCTCGTCTCCGGGATTTCTTCGTCCGGAGTTGGCGTCCATTCCGCTATGAACTCTGCCAATGCTCTGCTCTGGATGGTTGAAGTGCTTTCAAACTTGAGACCAAAGCTTGACAGTTCCAGTGCCCACTCAACAATCCTGCCTGTCGCTTCAGGATTCTGCAGTATCCTCTTCAGCGGAAAGCGAGTGACCACTGTGATCTCATGTGCTTGGAAGTAATGGCGCAGCTTTCTCGAGGCCATGAGAAGGCCGAAAAGCAGTTTCTGCACACCAGAGTACCTTGACCTAGCCCCCTGCAAGAGGGAACTGACAAAGTAAACTGGGCGCTGCACCGTTTTCTTCCGTATCTCCTCGTGTATCAGCGCGGGTTCATCTTTGTCGGGACCAGAGCTTGTCGGGGAAGCCCCCTGCTTGTCGCTGGATGCGCTTGCCGCGGTTGCTGGCTCATCATCCGCCTCTCTCTCTGCCACTAACGCAGCACTAACCACTTGATTGGTTGCCGCTATGTACAGCAGCAACTTCTCTTGTGGCTTAGGCACGACAAGTATTGGAGGGGAGGACAGGTATCTCTTCAGGTCTTGCAGCGCAGCCTCCGCGTCCGGAGTCCATTTCATTGGACCCGCCTTTTTCAATAGTTTGAAAAACGGCAGGGCGCGCTCAACAGACCGAGAGATAAACCTGCTGAGAGCAGCCACGCAACCGGCAAGTTTCTGAACATCTTTGACGCGCTTCGGGGCTTCAATCTGCTCGACGGCCCTGATCTTGTCGGGGTTGGCTTCAATTCCCCGCTGAGACACGAAGAACCCGAGAAGCTTGCCGGAGGGAACTCCGAACACGCACTTCTCTGGGTTGAGCTTGAGGCTGATCTTGCGCAGATTTGCAAAAGTCTCGTCCAAGTCTTGGATCAGGGTTGCTCTGTCCTTGCTCTTGACCACTATATCATCCATGTAGGCTTCCACATTTCTGTGTATTTGTGGCTCAAGAGCAATATGGACTACTCTTGCAAATGTTGAACTGGCATTTTTTAATCCGAAAGGCATCCGTACAAAGCAGTACGTGCCACATGGAGTAATAAATGCGGTCTTCTCTTCATCCTCTTCTGCCATGAAGATCTGGTGATACCCGGAATATGCATCAAGAAACGAAAGCAAATCACATCCAGCTGTGGAGTCAACAATCTGGTCAATGCGCGGCAAAGGAAATGGGTCTTTGGGACAAGCTTTGTTAACATCGGTGAAATCGATGCAAAGCCTCCATTTCCCGTTTGCCTTGCGCACGACTACAGGATTGGCCAACCACGTGGGATGGAGCACTCCTCTGACGAGGCCTGCTGCTTCCAGTTTCTTGATTTCCTCCGCAATGAATTCTTGGCGCTCCACCGCCTGCTTCCGGACTTTTTGCTTGACGGGCCGCGCATGAGGACAGACGGCAAGGTGGTGCTCAATCACTTTCCTGGGAACACCGGGGATGTCAGACGGTTGCCATGCAAACACGTCGACGTTCGCCCGCAGGAAAGCAACGAGCGCGCCTTCCTATTTAGGGTCAAGCGTGGCATTGATGGTGAAGGTACCACCAGCGCCATCCTCCTTGGCGGGCACCTTCTTCGTCTCTGGCGGAGCCGCCATCGTCTTCTTGTGCTCGCCGGCGGAGCTCGATGGTGCGTCCTCGACGGCAGCGCAGCACTCCAAAGAGGCGCGCTTGCCGGAGTGGGCACCAGAGCTTTTGCCGGACTCGGCCTTCTTGCCGGTGGAGCTCGATGGTGCGTCCTCGACGGCAGCGCAGCACTCCGAAGAGGTGCGCTTGCCGGAGTGGGCACCAGAGACCCTGCTGGACTTGGTCTCCTTGCCGGTGGGGCTCGACGGCGCGTCCTCGACGGCAGCGCAGCACTCCGAAGAGGTGCGCTTGCCGGAGTGGGCACCAGCGTCCCTGCCGGACTTGGTCTTCTTGCCGGTGGAGCTCGATGGCGCGTCCTCGACGGCAGCGCAGCACTCCGAAGAGGTGCGCTTGCCGGAGTGGGCACCAGAGTCCCTGCCGGACTTAGTCTTCTTGGTCCCGGGAGCTTCAGCGGCAAGTGAATCGCGGTCTGCCGTGGCTGCTGCTTCCCGGTAGATCTTGTCGGCACAGATAAGAGCGTCCTTCGTATCGCCGGGGACATAAATGACGCTTATCGGGCCTGGCATCTTCAGCACGTTATACGCGTAGTGAGAGGCCGCCATGAACTTGGCGAGCGCTGGATGGCCAATTATCCCATTGTAAGGCAACGGGATATCGGCAACGTCGAACGTGACCCTCTCAGTCCTGAAGTTTAACTCGCTGCCGAATGTTACCGGCAGCGTGACCTTCCCCTTCGGCTTGCTCCTTCCCGGGTTGATTCCTTGGAATGTGCCGGTCTCTTCGAGCTCGCCGTCAGGGATCTGGAGTTTTCGGAGCACAGCGGAGGAGATCAGGTTTAAGCCGGCCCCGCCGTCGACTAGCATCTTGGTGACCTTGAGGTTGCGGATGGTTGGTGAAACCAACATCGGCAGACACCCGACCGCGGTTGTGCGATCAGGGTGGTCCTCAATGTCAAAGATGATAGGCGTGCTGGACCACTTCAGAAGCTTGCGCGATTCGATGGGTGGCTCCACTGCATTGACTTCCCGCACCCACTGTTTGAGTTGGCGGTGCGAGGTATGCAGGGAAGCACCCCCGTCAACGCACAAGACCTCTGTGGCTTTCTGAAACTCCTGCTCACTGGTCTCAACGTCATCCATGTCTTCATCCTCACCGTCGTCGTCGTCGTTGTCGCGACCGCGGGGAGGTCTGTCTCCTTGCCGCTGCTTGGCCTTGCCGCGGCGTCCTTCCTGGCCGGTGCGCTTCTGGCCAGGTTTCTCGGCACCCCATTGGGCTCTCTCTTTATCGCGCCGCTCGTACTCAGCCCTCTGTTGCTAGACGAGCTGCTCGACCTTCTTGCAGTTCTCGAGGTCATGGCCCTTGGTGCGGTGAATCTTACAGTACCTCTTGCCGGAGCCGTCCCGCTTGTCGGCGACCGCCACAGCCTGACAGTTGGTGCACGCGGCAACTTCCTTGCCGGAGCTACCAACTGTAGCCTTCGTGGTGTCACCTTCATTGCCGGACTGCTCAACGACCAGCACCTCGTTGTTCTGCTTCTTCCTGTTGTTGCGCCGCCGGCTTCTCTTTGACGGGGCGGCATCCTCACTGTCAGATCCTCCTGCTCCAGTGCTTTCCCCGGGGAATTTCCTCCCCTCCTCAGCGCGTGCACATCTGTCGGCCAGGGCATAAAGCTCGCTGACGTCCCGAATCTTGCACATCGCCAGCTCCTCCCGCATCCTGCGGTTACGCACGTTCTGATGGAACGCGCTGATTACCGCGGCAGGGTGGATATTTGGGATGTTGTGGTGTACACGGCTGAACCTTTGGGTATACTGGCGCAGGGGCTCTCCTTCCTTCTGGACGAGCAGATGAAGATCGCTCTCTTGGCCATGAGGTTTGTGACCGCCTGTGAAGGCGCCAACAAACTGATGGCATAGCTGAGCCCAGGAGGATATGGAGTTGTCCGGCAAGTGCATGAGCCAGGACCTGACGTTGGGCTTGAGTACCAACGGGAAGTAGTTGGCAAGGATCTTGTTGTCCCGCCCCCCAGCAGCCTGCACCGCGATGGTGTAGATGCTGAGGAACTCCGACGAATGCAACTTGCCATCGTACTTCTCTGGTACGTCGGGCTTGAAGTTCTTCGTACTGGGCCACTGGACTTGCCGCAGCTCACGAGTGAACGCAGGGCAACCTACCGGGTACGGCAGGTCGCCTGGTTCCCCTGGCGCATGCATGTCGACAGAGGGCCCAGCGCGCTGGTCTGACTGACGTCGCGCTTCTCTCCGGTGCTCGATGCGTGTACGAGCGTCTTCCTGCTGCCGTTCTTGAAGAACTTGTCGTTGGTCGCGACGAGCTCGCAGATCCGACGACGCGGTGGAATCGCTGTCGTGGCGGATCCGGCGGGTCGGCGATCTTGGCCTTCGGGGTGGGGAGTGCACAGTAGTTGCACCCCCACCAGTCTTGTCTCCACCAGTTTGCGCCTGGCTGACTCGCTGCGGCTGCAACGTGCTTGGCTGCCGAGGAGTGTCGCCGTTGGCGAAGCCGATGAGACTCTGGATAGTGGCCCTCCAGTCGTCGATTTTGTCCGCCGCTGGAGGGTAGTCTAGGAGCAGCTGAGCTCGCGCCAGAGCTTCCGCTGCGGTGGCGGGCGGCGGTAGCGAACGGTGCGTAGAGCGGGATACGCTCGGACTCCTAACCACGTTAGAAGGAGCAGTATCCCGTCCAGGCGACCGTGTCTCGCTCGCTCCGGCTTGTTGACGCGCATGGTGGTCCTGGGCGCTCCGGGGTCCACCAGCTCGATCTTGGTCCAGCGAGCGCATGGTACCGTGAGTACCATGGCGCTGCCGGTCCCGCGCCTCCTGGGATGGGCGCGGTGCATGCACGGACGCCGAGGTCTTGGAGTGCGCCCGGTCGTTGTGGGAGCCGGCCACGCCGCTGATGGGCAGCGCAGCCTTGTCCTGGGACCTGGCAGCACCAAGAGTTCCCTCGTCGATGCGTTCCCTTCCGCCGGCGCCTGCCCCACCATCCGTTTGCTCCGGCGGTGGGTGGCTCGGCGCGGACGGAGCAGCTGCCTCCGAAACTTTCTTCTTCGGCGGCATGTTGATGAAGATGGTGAAGATCGATGAAGAAGATGAAGATCTAGCCCGCAAGAACGCTGGATCTGATTCACACAACTTCGACGCCCCCTACCTGGCGCGCCAGAGATGCCGGGGTTTCTGATCCACGGGCACCTATGGGACCGGTGAACCGGGTCCCTTTTGGTTCGGCGGGGGGCGGAGGTTGCGCAAAGAGCAGATCGAGGCGAAGCAAGCGGGCGGTTGGTCCTGCGAAGAGTAAACCGAGGTGAAGCACGCGAGCGATTTACCCAGGTTCGGGCCGCAAGGATGCGTAAAACCCCACTCCTGCTTTGTGGATTGGTATTGATCTCTCGCTCGGGAGCGAGAGCGAGCGTGAGTGTGTGGAAATGCTGAACCTCGCGAGGGCTCTCGAGGTGGCCGACCCCCTCTACGTTGCACACGGGCCTCCTTTTATACTCAAGGGGTTACCGACATAGAGCAACGGGGGCCAAGGGCAAAAATGGAAAGGGTGCCGTGGGTAGGCACAGCTAGGTGCTGTAGTAGGCACAGCTAGCAGCTACAGTGTTATCATACCTAACCCTGACGGCAGGGGACAAGGGCATTAAATGCCCGTCTGTGTCGCCTAGACGGCTCCAAAAGGGACCGCTAGGGACGCCACCGTCTTGCCACGATGGTTGTCTTGTCAGCGCCTGCGTGCCACCGCACGCCCCTAGCTGCACAGCCTCCTGCCACGTGCGCTCGGGAGGGGCCCCGGAGCGACACGTGGGTGGATGTGCTGGAGCGCGGGCGTGGAGTGGGGGCTTGCCGCGGCAAGCGCCTTGCCACGGCCGTCGACTTGTCGCTTCCGGGAGCTTGTCGCTCACCGGGCCTTGCCGGGGCGCGAAGCGCGTCGCGGCAAGTTCCTTGGAATGCCTCGGACGGCCTTCCCGGCAAGCGCCTCTTGCCGGGGCCTTGGAACGCTTCTGATGGCCTTCCCGGCAAGTTCCTCTTGCCGGGGTCTTGCCTTCTTCCCGGCAAGCTCCTCTTGCCGGGGTCTTGTCTTGAGTACTTTGTTCTTGAATGGTCTTCAGAGGGACCACAAGGAATCTTGGCGGTGATCTGGCAGGCCTTGCCGCGGGGGTGCTGCGACTGCCCGTGCACAAGTTCGGGGTACAAGGGTACCCCTACTCTAGTACACCGACATCCACATATAATATTAGAAATTCTACAGAGCTCCCACTCACTTTCTTGTAAATACAGGCTTCTCCAAAAATCTATATAAAACCAAATGCTTTGATCACACTATCAAAATGTTTATTCCAACTCCGAGAGGCTTGCACCAGTCCATAAATGGATCGTTGGAGCTTGCACACTTTGTTAGCTCCCTTTGGATCGACAAAACCTTTTGGTTGCATCACATACAACTCTTCTTTCAGAAATCCATTCAAGAATGTAGTTTTGACATCTGTTTGCCAAATTTCATAATCATAAAATGTGGCAATTGCTAACATGATTCGGACAAACTTAAGCATCGCTACGGGTGAGAAGGTCTCATCGTAGTCAATCCCTTGAACTTGTCAAAAACCTTTCGCAACAAGTCGAGCTTTGTAGACAGTAACATTACCGTCAGCGTCAGTCTTCTTGAAGATCCATTTATTCTCAATTGCTTGCCGATCATCGGGCAAGTCAACCAAAGTCCACACTTTGTTCTCATACATGGATCCCATCTCAGATTTCATGGCCTCAAGCCATTTTGCGAAATCTGGGCTCACCATCGCTTCTTCATAGTTCGTAGGTTCATCATGATCTAGTAGCATGACTTCCAGAACAGGATTACCGTACCACTCTGATGCGGATTTTACTCTGGTTGATCTACGAGGTTCAGTAGCAACTTGATCTGAAGTTCCATGATCATCATCATTAACTTCCTCACTAATTGGTGTAGGTGTCACAGAAACCAGTTTCTGTGATGAACCACTTTCCAATAGAGGAGCAGGTATAGTTACCTCAGCAAGTTCCACTTTCCTCCCACTCACTTCTTTTGAGAGAAACTCCTTCTCTAGAAAGGATCCATTCTTAGGAACGAATGTCTTGCCTTCAGATCTGTGATAGAAGGTGTACCCAACAGTCTCCTTTGGGTATCCTATGAAGACACATTTCTCCGATTTGGGTTCGAGCTTATCAGGTTGAAGCTTTTTCACATAAGCATCGCAGCTCCAAACTTTAAGAAATGAAAACTTTGGTTTCTTGCCAAACCATAGTTCATAAGGCGTTGTCTCAACAGATTTCGATGGTGTCCTATTTAACGTGAATGCGGCCGTCTCTAAAGCATAACCCCAAAATGATAGTGGTAAATCTGTAAGAGACATCATAGATTGCACCATATCTAGTAAAGTACGACTATGACGTTCGGACACACCATTACGATGTGGTGTTCCGGGTGGCGTGAGTTGTGAAACTATTCCGCATTGTTTCAAATGTAGACCAAACTCGTAACTCAAATATTCTCCTCCATGATCAGATCGTAGAAACTTTATTTTCTTGTTACGATGATTTTCAACTTCACTCTGAAATTCTTTGAACTTTTCAAATTTTTCAGACCTATGCTTCATTAAGTAGATATACCCATATCTTCTTAAATCATCTGTGAAGGTGAGAAAATAACGATATCCGCCACAAGCCTCAATATTCATCGGACCACATACATCTGTATGTATGATTTCCAACAAATCTGTTGCTCTCTCCATAGTTCCGGAGAACGGCGTTTTAGTCATCTTGCCCATGAGGCACGGTTCACAAGTACCAAGTGATTCATAATCAAGTGGTTCCAAAAGTCCATCAGTATGGAGTTTCTTCATGCGCTTTACACCGATATGACCTAAACGGCAGTGCCACAAATAAGTTGCACTATCATTATCAACTCTGCATCTTTTGGCTTCAACATTATGAATATGTGTATCACTACTATCGAGATTCATCAAGAATAGACCACTCTTCAAGGGTGCATGACCATAAAAGATATTACTCACATAAATAGAACAACCATTATTCTATGATTTAAATGAATAACCGTCTCGCATCAAACAAGATCCAGATATAATGTTCATGCTCAACGCTGGCACCAAATAACAATTATTTAGGTCTAATACTAATCCCGAAGGTAGATGTAGAGGTAGCGTGCCGACTGCGATCACATCGACTTTGGAACTATTTCTCACGCGCATCGTCACCTCGTCCTTTGCCAGTGTTCGCTTATTCCGTAGTCCCTGTTTCGAGTTGCAAATATTAGCAATAGAACCAGTATCAAATACCCAGGTGCTACTGCGAGCTCTAGTAAGGTACACATCAATAACATGTATATCACATATACCTTTGTTCACCTTGCCATCCTTCTTATCCACCAAATACTTGGGGCAGTTCCGCTTCCAGTGACCAGTTTGCTTGCAGTAGAAGCAGTCAGTCTCAGGCTTAGGTCCAGACTTGGGTTTCTTCTCCTGAGCAGCAACTTGCTTGTTGTTCTTCTTGAAGTTCCCCTTCTTCTTCCCTTTTCCCTTCTTGAAACTGGTGGTCTTACTGACCATCAACACTTGATGCTCCTTCTTGATTTCTACTTCCGCAGCCTTTAGCATTCCGAAGAGCTCGGGAATTGTCTTATCCAACCCTTGCATATTATAGTTCATCATGAAGCTCTTGTAGCTTGCTGGAAGTGATTGGAGAATTCTGTCAATGACGATATCATCCGGAAGATTAACTCCCAATTGAATCAAGTGATTGCAGTACCCAGACATCTTGAGTATATGCTCACTAACAGAACTATTCTCCTCCATCTTGCAGCTATAGAACTTATTGGAGACTTCATATCTCTCAATCCGGGCATTCTTTTGAAATATTAACTTCAACTCCTGGAACATCTCATATGCTCCATGACGTTCAAAACGTCGTTGAAGTCCCGGTTCTAAGCTGTAAAGCATGGCACACTGAACTATCGAGTAGTCATCAACACGCGACTGCCAGGCATTCACAATGTCTCCAGTTGCTGGTGCAGGTGGTACACCCAGCGGTGCTTCCAGGATGTAACTCTTCTGTGCAGCAATGAGGATAATCCTCAAGTTACGGACCCAGTCCGTGTAATTGCTACCATCATCTTTCAACTTTGCTTTCTCAAGGAACGCATTAAAATTCTACGGAACAACAACACGGGCCATCTATCTACAATCAAACATAGACAAGCAAGATACTATCAGGTACTAAGTTCATGATAAATTTAAGTTCAATTAATCATATTACTTAAGAACTCGCACTTAGAAAGACATCCCTCTAATCTTCTAAGTGATCACATGATCCAAGTCAACTAAACCATAACCGATCATCACGTGAAATGGAGTAGTTTTCAATGGTGAACATCACTATGTTGATCATATCTACTATATGATTCATGCTCGACCTTTCGGTCTCAGTGTTCCGAGGCCATATCTGCATATGCTAGGCTCATCAAGTTTAACCCAAGTATTCTGCGTGTGCAAAACTGGCTTGCACCCGTTGTAGATGGACGTAGAGCTTATCACACCCGATCATCACGTGGTGTCTGGGCACGACAAACTTTGGCAATGGTGCATACTCAGGGAGAACACTTTTATCTTGAAATTTAGTGAGAGATCATATTATAATGCTACCGTCAATCAAAGCAAGATAAGATGCATAAAAGATAAACATCACATGCAATCAATATAAGTGATATGATATGGCCATCACCATCTTGTGCTTGTGATCTCCATCTCCGAAGCACTGTCATGATCACCATTGTCACCGGCGCAACACCTTGATCTCCATCGTAGCATCGTTGTCGTCTCGCCAATCTTATGCTTCTACGACTATCGCTACCGCTTAGTGATAAAGTAAAGCAATTACAGGGCGATTGCATTGCATACAATAAAGCGACAACCATATGGCTCCTGCCAGTTGCCGATAACTCGGTTACAAAACATGATCATCTCATACAACAAAATATAGCATCACGTCTTGACCATATCACATCACAGCATGCCCTGCAAAAACAAGTTAGACGTCCTCTATTTTGTTGTTGCAAGTTTTACGTGGCTGTTACGGGCTTAGCAAGAACCGTTCTTTCCTACGCATCAAAACCACAACGATAGTTTGTCAAGTTGGTGATGTTTTAACCTTCGCAAGGATCGGGCGTAGCCACACTCGATTCAACTAAAGTTGGAGAAACTGACACCCGCCGGCCACCTGTGTGCAAAGCACGTCGGTAGAACCAGTCTCGTGTAAGCATACGCGTAATGTCGGTCCGGGCCGCTTCATCCAACAATACCGCCGAACCAAAGTATGACATGCTGGTAAGAAGTATGACTTATATCGCCCACAACTCACTTGTGTTCTACTCGTGCATATGACATCTACGCATAAAACCTGGCTCTGATACCACTGTTGGGGAACGTAGTAATTTCAAAAAAATTCCTACGCACACGCAAGATCATGGTGATGCATAGCAACGAGAGGGGAGAGTGTTGTCCACGTACCCTCGTAGACCGAAAGCGGAAGCGTTAGCACAACGCGGTTGATGTAGTCATACGTCTTCATGATCCGACCGATCAAGTACCGAACGTACGTCACCTCCGAGTTCAGCACACGTTCAGCTCGATGACGTCCCTCGAACTCCGATCCAGCCGAGTGTTGAGGGAGAGTTTCGTCAGGATGATGGCGTGGTGACGATGTTGATGTTCTACCGACGCAGGGCTTCACTACAATATTATCGAGGTAGACTATGGTGGAGGGGGCACCGCACACGGCTAATAGATCAAACGATCAATTGTTGTGTCTATGGGGTGCCCCCCTGCCCCTGTATATAAAGGAGCAAGGGGGGGTGCAGCCGGCCAGGGAGGAGGCATGCCAGGAGGAGTCCTACTCCCACCGGGAGTAGGACTCCCCCCCTCTTCCTAGTTCGATTAGGACTTCGGAGGGGGAAGGAGTGGAGGAGAATAAGGAAGGGGGGTGCTGCCCCCTCTCCTTGTCCTATTCGGACTAGGGGGGAGGGGCGCGTGGCCCAGCCCTAGCCACCTCTCCTCTCTTCCACCTAGGCCCACTAGGGCCCATTAAGTCTTCGGGGGGTTCCGGTAACCTCCCGGTACTCTGGTAAAATCCCGATTTCACCCGGAACACTTCCGATATCCAAACATAGGCTTCCAATATATCAATCTTCATGTCTCGACCATTTCGAGACTCCTCGTCATGTCCATGATCACATCCGGGACTCCGAACAACCTTCGGTACATCAAAACATATAAATTCATAATATAACTGTCATCGAAACTTTAAGCGTGCGGACCCTACGGGTTCGAGAACTATGTAGACATGATCGAGACATGTCTCCGGTCAATAACCAATAGCGGAACCTGGATGCTCATATTGGCTCCCACATATTCTACGAAGATCTTTATCGGTCAGACCACATAACAACATACGTTGTTCCCTTTGTCATCGGTATGTTACTTGCCCGAGATTCGATCATCGGTATCTCAATACCTAGTTCTATCTCGTTACTGGAAAGTCTCTTTACTCGTTCCGTAATACATCATCCTGCAACTAACTCATTAGTTGCCATGCTTGCAAGGCTTAAGCGATGTGCATTACCGAGAGGGCCCAGAGATACCTCTCCGACAATCGGAGTGACAAATCCTAATCTCGAAATACGCCAACCCAACAAGTACTTTCGGAGACACCTGTAGAGAACCTTTATAATCACCCAGTTACGTTGTGACGTTTGGTAGCACACAAAGTGTTCTTCCGGTAAACGGGAGTTGCATAATCTCATAGTCATAGGAACATGTATAAGTCATGAAGAAAGTAATAGCAACATACTAAACGATCGGGTGCTAAGCTAACGGAATGGGTCATGTCAATCACATCATTCTCCTAATGATGTGACCCCATTAATCAAATGACAACTCATGTCTATGGTTAGGAAACATAACCATCTTTGATCAACGAGCTAGTCAAGTAGAGGCATACTAGTGACACTCTGTTTGTCTATGTATTCACACATGTATTGTGTTTCTGGTTAATACAATTATAGCATGAATAATAAACATTTATCATGATATAAGGAAATAAATAATAACTTTATTATTGCCTCTAGGGCACATTTCCTTCAGTTTGGCGCATCAAAGCGCCCTCTGTTGCTCAATGAACAGATGTCCCAATGGGCCGAACTTCATAGGATATCAGGCGCTGCCATGAAGGATGTCGTAATCCGGTTGTGGCCAACCAAGTCTGTTCTGGATAGCTATTTCGGTTTGGTGCAGAGGGTTGTTGATGCGGTGCTGCGTATCGATGCTATGAAGCGATCATCGTGCATTGAGGGTGCGCGGACGGCTTTTGCCCGAGTTAAAACATTCTGGGGGAAGATGAAGGCCATCGATGTTGCGATGAAGAGTCGACCCAAAGGCAAGGACCGCCCGGAACCGGAGCATTATTTTGAAGACGTCCTAGAGGCCGCCCGCTTTATAGAGGGTCAGTGCTCGAAAGACATAATGTTCGAGTGAGGTGTATGAAAAATGTAAAAGACAGTTTTATAGTTAATCTGTTTATGTTTTACTTGAAAGCTTGAATTCCTCCTGTGCGGCCGTTTTGATATAATCTGAATGTTTTCCAGTCGTCGGCTTCAGCCCCCTCGTAGGAAGTATGGGGGTGTTCGGAAAGGCATTCAATCACTCTTCACCAACGTCTTGGTCCATGAAGGAGGTGATAATGTAGCGAACTAGGCAATGACTATAGGGCGTTAACGCTTTCACTTAGCCATAGGAGTTTTATTGTGGGGCTACGACATAGCCCCTGGTATGTATGCGGCGTATGATGCCTTACATATTTGATCTGAAAAAGATTCCTCATGTGACACAGAGAATTGCTAAAGATTCCAAGAAGTCGTCAAGTGGTTGACCAGCTCACGCCGCATCATGACAGTCAGTTTTCGGCTCTCTCCACTGAGGTGCTCGTTCGGTTTAGACCAAGGCACAATCGCAGTAGTTCTCCCTTTACTACCCTAGCCGATAGAGCGGAACGTAGGGTAGCAAGCATAGGAGCCGGGCAACCCAACTATTGACCAAAGACAATGATTCAGAGCTGATGCATATAAGGCTGAACTTGCGACGCCGAAGTATGCTATAGAGTTGTTCGGACTTTTACTGGCAACTCATTTGTTCCCACACCAAGCCCCAGGCAGGTTATGCCAAGGTATTTCTGTGAAATAACCATAGGAGCCATATTTGTTAGGGAAACAATGCAGATGATTAGTGATACGTCTCCAACCTATCTACTTTTCCAAACACTTTTGCCCTTGTTTCGGACTCTAACTTGCATGATTTGAATGGAACTAACCCGGACTGACGCTGTTTTCAGCAGAATTACCATGGTGTTATTTATGTGCAGGAGCAAACGTTCTTGGAATGACCTGAAACTTCATGGAGACACTTTTCAGAAAATAAGAAAAATACCTGCCAAAGATGAAGGCCAGGGGGCCACCACCTTGCCACGAGGGTGGGGGGTGTGCCCCCCTACCTCGTGGGCCCCCTGTTGCCTCTCCGACTCCAACTCCACCTCCATATATTGAGTTTCGGGGAGAAAAAATCAGAGAGAAGAAATCATCGCGTTTTACGATACGGAGCCGCCGTCAAGCCCTCAAACCTCTCGGGAGGGCTGATCTGCAGTCTGTTCGGGGCTCCGGAGAGGGGAATCCGTCGCCATCGTCATCATCAACCATCCTCCATCACCAATTTCATGATGCTCACCGCCGTGCTTGAGTAATTCCATCGTAGGCTTGCTGGACGGTGATGGGTTGGATGGGATCTATCATGTAATCGAGTTAGTTTTGTTAGGGTTTGATCCCTAGTGTCCACTATGTTCTGAGATTGATGTTGCTATGACTTTGCTATGCTTAATGCTTGTCACTAGGGCCCGAGTGTCATGATTTCGGATCTGAACCTATTATGTTTTCATCAATATATGAGTGTTCTTGATCCTATATTGCAAGTCTATAGTCACCTATTATGTGTTATGATCCGTTAACCCCGAAGTGACAATAATCGGGATACTTACCGGTGATGACCGTAGTTTGAGGAGTTCATGTATTCACTATGTGTTAATGCTTTGTTCCGGTTCTCTATTAAAAGGAGACCTTAATATCCCTTAGTTTCTGTAAGGACCCCGCTGCAACGGGAGGGTAGGACAAAAGATGTCATGCAAGTTCTTTTCCATAAGCATGTATGACTATGTTCGGAATACATGCCTGCATTATATCAATGAACTGGAGCTAGTTATGTGTCACCCTAGGTTTTGACTATTACATGATGAACCGCATCCGGCATAATTCTCCATCACCGATCCATTTCCTACGAGCTTTCCATATATTGTTCTTCGCTTATTTACTTTTCCGTTGCTATTGCTATCATCACTACAAAATACCAAAAACATTACTTTTACTACTGTTACCTTTTGCTACCGTTATCACCACTATCATATTACTTTGCTACTAAACACTTTGCTGCAGATATTAAGTTTCCAGGTGTGGTTGAATTGACAACTCAGCTGCTAATACTTGATAATATTCTTTGGATCCCCTTGTGTCGAATCAATAAATTTGGGTTGAATACTCTACCCTCGAAAACTGTTGCGATCCCCTATACTTGTGGGTTATCAAGACTATTTTCTGGCGCCCGTTGCCGGGGAGCATAGCTCTATTCTTTGAGTCACTTGCAATATATATCTGCTTATCATTATGAAGAACTTGAGAGATCCAAAAACCAAGATCTATCCCTCAACTACGAGGGGAGGTAAGGAACTGCCATCTAGCTCTGCACTTGATTCACCTTCTGTTTTTAGTAAGCTTGCGACACCTACACCTACTTCTGCTATTCGTTCTGATATGTCGCATGTTATTGATGATGCCACTTCTGTATGCATGATACTTATGATGAAACTACCTCTATGCCTGATACTACTATGCCACTTAGTGCTTTTCTTGATAAACAACTTGCTAGGGCTAGAGAAATTGAAAATATTGAATCTGATGATACTAATGAAAGTGATGATGAAGAACCACTTCCCATTCCTAAGGGTTATGTTTTTGATCAAGATGCTTCTTTAGCTATTTTAGCTTGCACAAATAGAACTGAACTTAAAAATTATTAGCTAAATGGAGTAAGCAATCTCTAAATGCTAGAATGAAACATGACCCTGCTTTTGCTACTTCACCTATCTTTGTTATTGATAAGGATTATGAATTCTCTGTTGATCCTGATATAATTACTTTGGTTGAATCTGATCATTTTCATGGTTATGAATCTGAAACTATTGTGGCACATCTTACTAGATTAAATGATATAGCTACCCTGTTTACTAAAGATGAGAGAACTCGCTACTTTTATATCCTTAAAATATTTCCGTTCTCATTAAAGGGTGATGCTAAGATATGGTTTAATTCTCTTGATCCTGGTTGTGTGCGTAGTCCCTACGATATGATTTATTACTTCTCTGCTAAATATTTCCCTGCTCATAAGAAACAAGCTGCTTTAAGGGATATATATAATTTTGTGCAAATTGAAGAAGAGAGTCTCCCACAAGCTTGGGGGAGGCTTCTCCAATTACTTAATGCTTTGCCTGATCATCCTCTTAAGAAAAATGAAATACTTGATATCTTTTATAATGGACTCACCGATGCCTCCAGAGATTACCTGGATAGTTGTGTTGGTTCTGTTTTCTGGGAAAGACCACCGGATGAAGCTAAAATTCTATTGAATAATATGTTGACAAATGAAAATAATTGGACACCTCCGGAGCCAATTCCTGAGCCTATTCCTAAACCAACTCCAAAGAAGATGGGTATTCCATTTCTCAGTCCTGAAGATATGCAAGAGGCAAAGAAATGTATGAAAGAAAAGGGTATTAAAGCTGAAGATGTTAAGAATTTACCTCCTATTGAAGAAATACATGGTCTTAATTTACCGCCTATTGAAGAAACATATAATCCAAATCCTTTACCTATTGAAGAAACTCATGTTCTTGATAACCTGACACAGGTAGTAAAGGTAAATTCTCTCTATAGATATGATAAAGCTGTAATCCCATTTACTAAAATTGCTAGCCCATGCTTAGATGAGTTTGATAAATTTATGGCCAAGCAAGAAGATTTTAATGCTTATTTTGGTAGACAATTAAATTACAATTCAAATATGCTTGGACACTTGGGTGATTATATGGCTAATGTCAAAGGTGAACTTAAACTTATTAGTAAACATGCTTCTATGGTTACCACTCAAGTAGAACAAGTACTTAAAGCTCAAAATGATTTTCTCAATGAATTGAATAATAAGAATAATGATAATGCTGTTAGAGTTATGAATAGAGGTGGTAGAATGACTCAGGAACCTTTGTATCCTAAAGGCCATCCTAAGAGAATTGAGCAAGATTCTCAGAGAAATAATTTAGATGCACCTAGTTCTTCTAAAAAGAAGAAAAAGAAAAATGATAGGACTTTGCATGCTTCTAGTGAACCTATTACTGAAACACCTGAGAATCCAAATGATATTTCTATTTCTAATGCTGAAACACAATCTGGTAATGAACCTGAAACTAGTGGTAATGTTAATGATGATGCTCAGCCTAGTAATGATAATGATATAGAAATTGAACCTGCTGTTGATCTTGATAACCCACAACCAAAGAATCAACGTTATGATAAGAAAGACTTTGTTGCTAGGAAACATGGTAAAGAAAGAGAGCCTTGGGTTCAGAAACCCATGCCTTTTCCTCCAAAACCATCCAAGAAAAAGGATGATGAGGATTTTGAGCGCTTTGCTGAAATGATTAGACCTATCTTTTTGCGTATGCGATTAACTGATATGCTCAAAACCAATCCTTATGCTAAGTACATGAAAGATATTATTACAAATAAAAGAAAGATACCGGAAGCTCAAATTTCCACCATGCTTGCTAATTACACTTTTAAGGGTGGAATACCAAAGAAACTTGGAGATCCAGGAGTACCCACTATACCATGCTCTATTAAAAGAAACTATGTTAAAACTGCTTTATGTGATCTTGGAGCCGGTGTTAATGTTATGCCTCTCTCTTTATATCGTAGACTTGATTTGAATAAGGTGACACCTGCTGAAATATCTTTGCAAATGGCTGATAAATCAACTGCTATACATGTTCGTATTTGTGAGGATGTGCCTGTTGTAGTCGCAAATGTTACTATTTTAACGGACTTTGTTGTTCTTGATATTCCCGAGGACAATAGTATATCTATTATTCTTGGAAGACCCTTTTTGAATACTGCGGGGGCTGTTATTGATTGCATTAAAGGCAATGTCACTTTTCATGTTAATGGTAATGAGCACACGGTACACTTTCCGAGGAAACAACCTCAAGTTCATAGTATCAACTCTATTGGAAAAATTCCATCGATTATATTTGGAGGTTTTGAATTTCCTCTTCCTATTGTTAAGAAGAAATATGATATTCTTATTATTGGGGATGTGCATATCCCCGTTGAGGTAACATAGTGTTATTCGGACTTTCTCCGGTTCCATGTTATTCGGAATGAGTTCGTTAACAAGACTTGATCAACTTTGTTAGTGGATTCCTTTTGATGACCATGAGATGGATGAAACTAGAAGGCACAACCTTCTGTACCCCACTTTTACTTTCTATTATTTATATTAAATAAAATACAAATAAATACTTGTCTGTCTGTTATCTGATTATCCGTGCAATATAAAAATACCTCGAAAATAAAAGTTCTCCAAATGCCGTGAAAATTAAATATGTTTTTTCTAGAATATTTGAGGATTTATGGAACTGAGAACACACCAGGGGGCCAACCACCTGCCCACGAGGGTGGAGAGCGCGCCCCCTGCCTCGTGGGCCCACGGTGGCCCTCCTCCACTTATCCATTCACCCATACACTCCTTCTTCCTCCCCCAAACACGAATAACCAGCTCAAACCCGAGTCCAAGCTCATTTTGCTGCCATTTTCGATCTCCTTGCTCAAAGCACCTCTCACAAAACTGCTTGGGGAGATTGTTCCTTGGTATGTGACTCCCCCATTGGTCCAATTAGTTTTTGTTCTAGTGCTTTATTCATTGCAAATTTTGCTGCTTAGGTGACCCTGTTCTTGAGCTTGCATGTCAAATTTATATGGTCAAAAGTAGTTTTGATGCATGATATAGGCCCTAGGCACTTGTAGGAGTAGTTGCTATCAATATTATTGAGTTTGGTTTACTTTTATTTTGAAGTTACTAAAAAATCAGAATTTTTCAGAGGAAGAAAAATGCTTAGGAAAATGTTCCAAGGTGGTTCTTCAAGGAAGCAAGGACCCAGGCTTGCAATGCGTGATACTGATGAAGAGACACGAAGAGACGCTGCAGTGCATCCTTGTGAGTGGCCTTCTGAAAATTTTATGGATCGAGCGGGAATAAAAGAAGAATTCAACGCATATTTGCATAACGATGATCTCGTGAGCTTCGAGGAAGAGAAGTGCAGTCAGTATCATAATCTCACTAGTTCCTTTGTGAGGAGGTTTGAATTTTTAACTTCACATAATTCTCCAACTGTCCTGTTTGATCTTTATGAGAAATCTTATACCTTGGACTTAGAGGATTTTACCACTCCATGCAAACTTCCACAATGGGGTAGTATAAGGGATCCTCGCAAATCTGAATTTAGAGATTTTCTTGCTAGCATAACTGTGGGAGAATCTAGAGATATTACACAAGCTACCATAGGGAGCATTCACTTTCCTGCTATACATTATTTTGCTCTCTTCATAGGTAGATGCATTAATGGTAAAGATGAGGCATGTCACATGTGTGTCCCCGATCTCAGTATTCTTAGGAGTGCTGTGTTAGGAGACCAATCTTAAAATTTGGGAGCCATTGTTGCACGTAGGTTTCATCTTAATAGATTTAATGGAGATTTCTTTGGTGGAATTTATGCAACCCGCGTAGCTAATTTTCTTGGTATAGATGTACGCGAAGATGATATTGAATTACCTCCTGCCTATCTAGATTTTAATGCTATGGTTCACCACCAGTTTGTCGAGAGGAACGAATCACCTCTCCAGTATCGACTAATATTTGACAGACATCATGTTGTCCATATTACTCTCCCTGCTCCTGCTTTCTTTGATTATCAGGCAAGAGGAGGATATACTAGTACCAGAGAGGAGGCAGATGAGTACGAGAGGATAGAGGAGGCCGCTCGTCGCCACGCTGTAGCTCAACTGGCGATAGCTACTGCATCACAGTACGACCCCAGCTACTATTATGGATATCAGCTAGGCCAGCCGTGGCCATAGACCAACTTAGGCCAAAAGCCTAAGATTGGGGGAGTACGTATTTCTCATCGACATTACATTTATGCTCACACACTCGTTGCTAGATGTCGGTGCTCATACTTTTTCATTGTATCATCCATATTAGGTTACTTTCCTTTTTATGCTTTCTTCTTGTGTGTTTAATAAACCTTAAGAAAAATCAAAAAATTAGTTGTAGCTTTTAATCAGTTTAATTTCCATGCTTGTAGTAGTAATTAAAAAGAAAACCCAAAAATATTTCCTGTTCTTCTTTTGCTTGTTGGGAGCTTTCCCGTGTAAATAGTTTTATTTATTTTCTTTTCTTTGGGGTAGATAGGAGAAGACCATGATTAAATTGTTGAAGTGGCTCTTATATGCATTATTGTTGATCTAACAAAAGAGCCCATATTGCCTTGTCTTCTCCTATTTATTGAATGTTTGTAGATTCCAGCTTAGTCCAATGCACGTGCACTATTATTATTATTCACACTATTCGGTCGTGCAAGTGAAAGGCAATTATGATGATATATGATGGACTGTCTGAGATGAGGAAAGCTGGTATGAACTCGACCTCTTTTGTTTTTGTAAATATGATTAGTTCATCGTTCCGGATTCAGCCTATTATGAATAAACATGTTTGCAATGACAACTAGAGATCATAGTTTCTTGTGCCATGCTTGATTAGCTATGAGTTATAATGGTTTACCTTGCATGCCAACATGCTATTAAAATGGTTATGATGTGGTATGATAGGGTGGTATCCTCCTCTGAATGATTTAAGTGATTTGACTTGGCACATGTTCACGCATGTAGTTGAAACAAAATCAACATAGCCTTCACGATTTTTATGTTCATGGTGGATTATATCCTACTCATGCTTGCATTCGGTGTTGATTAATTTTAATGCATGTTCATGACTGTTGTCGCTCTCTAGCTGGTTGCTTCCCAGTCTTTTGCTAGCCTTCACCTGTACTAAGCGGGAATACTGCTTGTGCATCCAATCCCTTAAACCCCAAAGTTATTCCACATGAGTCCACTATACCTACCTATATACGGTATCTACCTGCCGTTCCAAGTAAATTTGTTTGTGCCAAACTCTAAACCTTCAAATAGATATCATGTTTTGTATGCTCGAATAGCTCATGTATCAACTAGGGCTGTATATTCTTCCATGTTAGGCGGGTTATTCTCAAGAGGAGTGGACTCCGCTCCTCACTCACGAGATAAATGGCTGGTCACCGGGATGCCCAGTCCCATGCTTTGTGCAAACTAAATCAAAATAATTGCAAACAAAACTCCCCCTGGGACTCTTGTTAGTTGGAGGCACTTGTTGTTTCGAGCAAGCCATGGATTGATGCTTGTGGTGGAAGGGGGAGTATAAACTTTACCATTCTGTTTGGGAACCGCCTATAACGTGTGTAGCATGGAAGATATCGCCATCTCTTGGTTGTTATGTTGACAATGAAAGTATACCGCTCAAAATATTATTCACCTATGTTTCAAAACCGAGCTCTGGCACCTCTACAAATCCCTACTTCCCTCTGCGAAGGGCCTATCTATTTACTTTTATGTTGAGTCATCATCCTCTTATTAGAAAGCACCAGTTGGAGAGCACCGCTGTCATTTGCATTCATTACGGTTAGTTTACATTGAGTGTGACTTGACTGGATCTATTTTACCATGAATTACAATGTCTAGTCAGTCCTTGGTCTTTAAAGGTGCTCTGCATTTATGTTTTGCGGTCTCAGAAAGGGCTGGCGAGATACCATCCTGTTATATCATATTATGATTGTTTTGAGAAAGTGTTGTCATCCGAGCTTTATTATTATGACTCGCTAGTTGATTATGCTATTGATATGAGTAAACTTGAGACCTATGCATTATTGCAAATGTGGTTAGTTATAATCTTTGCTGAAAACTTGAATGCTGGCTTTACATATTTACAACAACAAGAGCAAACAGAGTTTGCATAAGTTTTTCTTTATCACTTTCAGTTTGTCAACTGAATTGCCTAACGACAAGCAAAGGTTTAAGCTTGGGGGAGTTGATATGTCTCCAACGTATCTACTTTTCCAAACACTTTTACCCTTGTTTTGGACTCTAACTTGCATGATTTGAATGGAACTAACCCGGACTGACGCTGTTTTCAGCAGAATTACCATCGTGTTATTTATGTGCAGGAGCAAACGTTCTTGGAATGACCTGAAACTTCACGGAGACACTTTTCAGAAAATAAGAAAAATACCTACCAAAGATGAAGGCCAGGGGGCCACCACCTTGCCACGAGGGTGGGGGTGCGCCTGCCCCCCTAGGGCGCGCCCCCTATCTCGTGGGCTCCCTGTTGCTTCTCAGACTCCAACTCCACCTCCATATATTGAGTTTCGGGGAGAAAAAAATCAGAGAGAAGAAATCATTGCGTTTTACGATACGGAGCCGCCACCAAGCCCTAAAACCTCTCGAGAGGGCTGATCTGGAGTCCGTTCGAGGCTCCGGAGAGGGGAATCTGTCGCCATCTTCATCATCAACCATCCTCCTTCACCAATTTCATGATGCTCACCGCCGTGCGTGAGTAATTCTATCGTAGGCTTGCTGGACGGTGATGGGTTGGATGGGATCTATCATGTAATCGAGTTAGTTTTGTTAGGGTTTGATCCCTAGTGTCCACTATATTCTGAGATTGATGTTGCTATGACTTTGCAATGCTTAATGCTTGTCACTAGGGCCCGAGTGCCATGATTTCAGATCTGAACCTAATATGTTTTCATCAATATATGAGTGTTCTTGATCCTATCTTGCAAGTCTATAGTCACCTATTATGTGTTATGATCCGTTAACCCCGAAGTGACAATAATCGGGATACCTACCGGTGATGACCGTAGTTTGAGGAGTTCATGTATTGACTATGTGTTAATGCTTTGTTCCAGTTCTCTATTAAAAGGAGGCCTTAATATCCCTTAGTTTCCGTAAGGACCCCGCTGCCACGGGAGGGTAGGACAAAAGATGTCATGCAGGTTCTTTTCCATAAGCACGTATGACTTTGTTCGGAATACATGCCTACATTATATCAATGAACTGGAGCTAGTTTTGTGTCACCCTAGGTTATGACTGTTACATGATGAACCGCATCCGGCATAATTCTCCATCACCGATCCATTGCCTACGAGCTTTCCATATATTATTCTTCACTTATTTACTTTTCCGTTGCTATTGCTATCATCACTACAAAATACCAAAAACATTACTTTTACTACCGTTACCTTTTGCTACCGTTATCACCACTATCATATTACTTTGCTACTAAACACTTTGCTGCAGATATTAAGTTTTCCAGGTGTGGTTGAATTGACAACTCAGCTGCTAATACTTGAGAATATTCTTTGGCTCCCCTTGTGTCGAATCAATAAATTTGGGTTGAATACTCTACCCTCGAAAACTATTGCGATCCCCTATACTTGTGGGTTATCAATTAGTTCGGATATTGTTTAATGGGAATTGAGTGATATGCCAATGATTACTTGTGATATATATATATATATAATCCATCCTCCCTGCTATTTGACATGCTCGGGGTTGGAGGCGGAGGAACATGCATAGTACAGGCTCGAGAAATAGAGAGTGTGGTCTACAAAAAGTTATTTTGGACCTCCTGTCGCACGTCTATGCCGCCAGTCCTCAGTGGGGGGAATCCTTGATGAAAATAGCCCCTTAGGTGAGAGTATGGGTCCGGACTCTGATAGAGCCAGTTTCCGATGTTCATCCTGTTCGTCACCTGTTTTTAAAGGATAGCGAAGGAAGAAATAAAAAGAAAATAAATAATAATAAGAAAAGTTACTGGAGTGCTTGCAGGCTTGTCCGTATTGTGCTTCCAACAATGCCCATGGTATCTTGAGTGCGTAATGATGTATGCACAGTACAAACTTTGTAGGTGTACGGAGTGGGCGGCGGAAGCCAGGTTGCTATTTCTGTTCTAGGTGATCCTTAGGTGGAGACTCCTTCTGACCCTCGGTGTTTCGTTGGTGAACCTTTCCGTCATCCCCGTCGCTTGGCGGCCTCCTCCCCCTGTGTTAGGCATTGAGCTTGCCGACCTGTTTAAAGACCCAGCAGTTTCTATTGGTATGATTAGCTGGTTTATCGGGGTGGCCATGAATCTAGCAGGGTTGGTCCAATATCCTGTCGAGGTTGGATGGTTCGTCTCGATTCGCCTTGAATGGCTTCTTCCGTTGACCGAGCTTGGGGTTGATGAATCTGGCGTTGACCGCTGTGTCGCCTCATCTTTCGTTGTCATTGCGACTATTGTTTTTGCTTCCTCGTGGCTTGCCGTTGCCGTCTCGGATTTCGGAGGTGCCCTGGTTGTTGGCACTATTGCTTCTATGAGCGAGCCAGCTGTCTTCTCCCGTGCAAAAGAGGGTCATCAGAGCAGTGAGGGCTGTCATGGATTTAGGTCCTTCTTGGCCGAGGTGGCGTGCAAACCATTGGTCCCGGACGCTGTGTCTGAAAGCCGCAAGGGCTTCCGCGTCCGGACAGTCGACGATTTGGTTCTTTTTGACTAAGAACCGAGTCCAAAGCTCCCTGGCTGATTCTCCGGGCTGTTGGACAATGTGACCTAGGTCATCGGCATCCGGTGGCCGGACATGTGTTCCTCAGAAGTTATCGAGGAAGGACTCTTCCAAGTCCTCCTAGCTGCATAT
Source organism: Triticum urartu (assembly GCF_056163025.1). Taxonomy (NCBI): domain Eukaryota; kingdom Viridiplantae; phylum Streptophyta; class Magnoliopsida; order Poales; family Poaceae; genus Triticum; species Triticum urartu. Next base: position 91,898,790 of record NC_141875.1, read on the forward strand.
GGAATTTTCAGGTAGGCTGTTTAACCAGTACCGAGCTGGCCCTTTTAGTTTTAGTGGGAGGTATTTAATGGCGTGGAGGTCGTCCCCACGGGCCATATGGATGTGGAGAATGAAATATTCTATCCATACCGCGGGATCGGTTGTCCCGTCGTATGATTCAATATTGACGGGTTTGAATCCTTCGGGGAATTCATGATCCATTACTTCATCAGTGAAGCAAAGCGGGTGTGCAGCGCCTCTATGTTGGGCCACACTACGACGTAACTCTGAAGGAGTCCTTTTGCGGTTTTCAGCTCGGTCGTGGCAAGATTTGACACGTCCGAATAGGTAGCCATCGTCGCGTGTCGAAGCATGCTTTCGCGATCTGTAGATCGGTCTTGCGTGTCCTGCTCTATTGTCCAAGTCCCTCTGCAGGTTGTCTGGGTAATCGTGACCTGCGTTGTTCTTGCCTTTACGGTGAGGTGGGCGGTCTGGTGTTCGGCTTGAGTTGCCTCTTTATCCGGACAGAGTTGTCGACGACCTGTCGCATTGTGTGACAATGGTATGGGCTCCAACGCCCCGTCATCGGACTGGTATAGCAATCTATGATTTGGGTAGCTTTTGGCTAGGCCTCTAAGGCCATATTCTTCTGCGACCAGGACTTCGGTCCATCTGTCCTTGAGTAGGTCTTGGTCAGCTTGAAGCTGCTGCTGCTTCTTTTTCAGGCTCCTTGCCGTAGCTATCAGCCTGCGCTTGAAGCGCTCCTGCTCGAGGGGCTCTTTGGGTATGATGAAGTCTTCGTCGCCGAGGCTTACCTCATCTTCGGAGAGCGGAAGGTAGTTGTCGTCCTCCGAACCATCGCTGGGCGGGGCCGGCTTGCCCATTTTCCCGTTCATCCTGCTCGAATATTGCTCCCACAGGGTCTTCATTGCTTTTGGCACCGTCTGGAGTACTATTTTCTCCAGTGCCATCGTTGCTGCAACGTGACTTGGGGCGGCGTTTGGGGCACCAAAACTTAAACTGTGTCTCAGGAGTTTTAACTGGATCTCCCTTGTCCTTGCCGTGAGGCTTTTTAAGTGTATCGATCATGTACACGTCATATGAAGGGGTGGCCATCCCACGCCCGATGACTGGCGGGTCTTAGCCTTGCTCCTTATCGGCATCGTCGTCTATACCGTCAATGTCTTCGGGGCCAGAAGCGGGCATGTCGGTTAAATCCTCGATAGTGGCTATGAAGTGGGTGGCGGGTGGGAAGCGAAATTTCCCATCATCAGCCTCTGGCTCGAACCGAACATAGTTCGGCGGTGAGTCCTTCTCCAAGGACAAGTTCTTTAAAGAGTTCAGCGCACCACCCAAAGGTGAGTGCTGGAAGATGTCTATGGTGCTAAATTCAAAAATCAATAACCGATCTAGCTCGGTGTCCGCAGGTGTGCCCGGTCCGAAACTTATAGCTGGAGATGAGTCTGGAGTTCTATTGACGCAAATATTGCGGGGTGCCGAGCCCGTGTGCAGCTCCAACGCCGCGGACTCTGTGGCCTCGGATGGCATGATCTGCTCCGGCTCTAAGGCCGTTGCAGCAACAGGGACCATCTCCTGGATGTGATCCGATGACAGATTTAAGTCGTGTTCATCCGGGCGAGGGGGAGCAATCGCTACGGTCTCAAATCCATTGAAGATCAAGTCTCCATGGATATCCGTGACGTAGTTTCAAGCTTCCAAATCTGACCTGGTGGCCAGGGGCGTAGCTATCGATCTGCTCCAGATGGCCAAGCAAGTTGGCCCGCAGTACGAAGCCGCCAAACACGAGGATCTATTCGGGGAGGAAAGTTTCTCCTTGGACAGCGTCACTATAGACGATTAAAGGGGCCATCGAACCTTTCATCAACGGCACAGCGGAACTCTCAATGAAAGCACCAATGTCGGTGTCAAAACCGGCGAATCTCAGGTAGGGGGTCCCGAACTGTGCGTCTAGGATCGATGGTAACATGAGACGGGGGACACGATGTTTACCCAGGTTTGGGCCCTCTCTATGGAGGCAATACCCTACGTCCTTCTTGATTGATCTTGATGAATATGAATGTTACAAGAGTTGATCTACCACGAGATCGTAATGGCTAAACCCTAGAAGCCTAGCCTGTATGACTATGGTAATGAATATCCTTTCCGGACTAACCCCTCCGGTTTGTATAGACACTGGGAGGGGAATCTAGGGTTACATAGAGTCGGTTACATAAGAAGGAATCTTCATAGTCGGTCGCCAAGCTTGCCTCCCACGCCAAGGAGAGTCCAATCCGGACACAGGTACAGTCTTCATGTCTTCACAGCCCATCAGTCCGGCCCATGGATAACAGGCCGGACGCCCGAGGACCCCTTAGTCTAGGACTCCCTCAGCCGGCCCTTGGGGGCGCTCCATGGGGGGAGTCCTACTTGGACTCCCAGTTCAAGTAGGATTCGGTCCTCCCCTTTCCTAGTCCAAGTAGGAGAAGTAGGGAAGGAGGAAGAGAAGAGAAGGAAGGAGGGGGCGCCGCCCCCTCCCCTTGTCGAATTCGGACTAGGCAAAGGGAGCGCGCGCCACCTCCTACCGGCGCTCTCTCTTCTCCACTAAGGCCCACGGTGGCCCATTAACCTCCCGGGGGGTTCCGGTAACCCCCGGTACTACGAAACTTATCCGAAACAACCTGAACCATTCCGGTGTCCGAATGTAGCCTTACAATATATGAATCTTTATGTCTCGACCATTTCTATACTCCTCGTCATGTCCGTGATCTCATCTGGGACTCCGAACAAACTTTGGTTCATCAAAACACGAAACTCATAATAGAAACTGTCATCAAACGTTAAGCGTGCGGACCCTACGGGTTCGAGAACTACGCAGACATGACCGAGACATATCTCCGGTTAATAACCAATAGTGGAACCTGGATGCTCATATTGGCTCGTACATATTCTACGAAGATCTTTATCGGTCAGACCGCATAACGACATACATTGTTCCCTTTGTCATGAGTATGTTACTTGCCCGAGATTCGATTGTCAGTATCATCATACCTAGTTCAGTCTCGTCACCGGCAAGTCTCTTTACTCGTTCCGTAATGCATCATCCTGTTACTAACTCATTAGTCACATTGCTTGCAAGGCTCATAGTGATGTGCATTACCGAGTGGGCCCAGAGATACCTCTCCGATACACGGAGTGACAAATCCTAATCTCGATCTATGCCAACTCAACAAACACCATCGGAGACAACTGTAGAGCATCTTTATAATCACCCAGTTACGTTGTGACATTTGATAGCACACAAGGTGTTCCTCCGGTATTCAGGAGTTGCATAATCTCATAGTCTGAGGAACATGTATAAGTCATGAAGAAAGCAATAGCAGGAAACTAAACGATCATTTTGCTAAGCTAATGGATGGGTCTTGTCCATCACATCATTCTCTAATGATGTGATCCCGTTCATCAAATGAGAACACATGTCCATGGTCAGGAAACATAACCATATTTGATTCACGAGCTAGTCAAGTAGAGGCATACTAGGGACACTCTGTTTGTCTATGTATCCACACATGTACTAAGTTTCCGGTTAATACAATTCTAGCATGAATAATAAACATTTATCATGATATAAGGAAATATAAATAATAACTTAATTATTGCCTCTAGGGCATATTCCCTTCAGTCTCCCACTTGCACTAGAGTCAATAATCTGGATTACATAGTAATGATTCTTACACCCATGGAGTCTTGGTGCTGATCATGTTTTGCTCGTGAGAGAGGCTTAGTCAACTGGTCTGCAACATTCAGATCCGTATGTATCTTGCAAATCTCTATGTCTCCCTCCTTGACTTGATCGCGGCTGGAATTGAAGCGTCTCTTGATGTGCTTGGTTCTCTTGTGAAATCTGGATTCCTTTGCCAAGGCAATTGCATGATTATTGTCACAAAAGATTTTCATTGGACCCGATGCACTAGGTATTACACCTAGATCAGATATGAACTCCTTCATCCAGACTCCTTCATTTGCTGCTTCCGAAGCAGCTATGTACTCCGCTTCACACGTAGATCCCACCACGACGCTCTGCTTGGAACTGCACCAACTGACAGCTCCACCATTTAATATAAATATGTCTCCGGTTTGCGACTTAGAGTCATCCGGATCAGTGTGAAAGCTTGCATCGATGTAACCATTTAGCATGAGCTCTTTATCACCTCCATAAACGAGAAACATATCCTTAGTCCTTTTTAGGTATTTCCGGATGTTCTTGACCGTTGTCTAGTGATCTACTCCTAGATTACTTTGGTACCTCCCTGCTAAACTAATAGCAAGGCACACATCAGGTCTGGTACACAGCATTGCATACATGATAGAACCTATGGCTCAGGCATAGGGAATGACTTTCATTTTCTCTCTATCTTCTGAAGTGGTTGGGCATTGAGTGCGATCCAACTTCACACCTTGTAACACATGCAAGAACCCTTTCTTTGATTGATCCATTTTGAACTTCTTCAAAACTTTATCAAGGTATGTCCATTGTGAAAGTCCAATTAAGCGTATTGATCTATCTCTATAGATCTTGATGCCCAATATATAAGCAGCTTCACCAAGGTCTTTCATTGAAAAATTCTTATTCAAGTATACTTTTATGCCATTCAGAAATTTAGTATCATTTCTGATCAACAATATGTCATCTACATATAATACCAAAAATGCTAAAGATCTCCCACTCACTTTCTTGTAAATACAGGCTTCTCCAAAAGTATTTATAAAATCATATGCTTTGATCACACTATCAAAGCGTATATTCCTACGCCGAGAGGCTTGCACTAGTCCATAAATGGGTCGCTGGAGCTTGCACACTTTGTTAGCACCTTTGGATGACAAAACCTTCTGGTTGCATCATATAGAACTCTTCTTTAAGATATCCATTAAGGAATGCCGTTTTGACATCCATGTGCCAAATTTCATAATCATAAAATGCGGCAATTGCTAACATGATTTGGAAAGACTTAAGCATCGCTACGGGTGAGAAGGTCTCATTGTAGTCAACTCCTTGAACTTGTCGAAAACCTTTCGCAACAAATCGAGCTTTGTAGATAGTAACATTTCCGTCATCGTCAGTCTTCTTCTTGAAGATCCATTTATTCTCTATTGCTTGTCGATCATCGGGCAAGTCAACCAAAGTCCATACTTTGTTCTTATACATGGATCCCATCTCAGATTTCATGGCCTCAAGCCATTTCGCGGAATCTGGGCTCATCATCGCTTCCGCATAGTTCGTAGTTTCGTCATGGTCAAGTAACATGACCTCCAGAACAGGATTACCGTACCACTCTGGTGCGGATCTTACTCTGGTTGGCCTACGAGGTTCGGTAGTAACTTGATTAGAAGTTTCATGATCATCATCATTGGCTTCCTCACTAATTGGTGTAGGAATCACCGGAACTGATTTCTGTGATGAATTACTTTCCAATGAGGGAGAAGGTACAGCTACCTCATCAAGTTCTACTTTCCTCCCACTCACTCCTTTAGAGAGAAACTCCTTCTCTAGAAAGGATCCATTCTTAGCAACGAATATCTTGCCTTCGGATCTGTGATAGAAGGTGTACCCAACAGTCTCCTTTGGTATCCTATGAAGACACATATCTCCGATTTGGGTTCGAGCTTATCAGGTTGAAGCTTTTTCACATAAGCATCGCAGCCCCAAACTTTAAGAAATGAGAACTTGGGTTTCTTGCCAAACCATAGTTCATATGGTGTCGTCTCAACGGATTTCGATGGTGCCCTATTTAACATGAATGCATCCGTCTGTAAAGCGTAACCCCAAAACGATAGCGGTAAATCAGTAAGAGACATCATAGATCGCACCATATCTAATAAAGTGCGGTTACGACGTTTGGACACACCATTACGTACACTGTGGTGTTCCAGGTGGCGTTAGTTGCGAAACTGTTCCACATTGTTTCAAATGAAGACCAAACTCATAACTCAAATATTCACCTCCACGATCAGATCGTAGAAACTTAATTTTCTTGTTACGATGATTTTCCACTTCACTCTGAAATTCTTTGAACTTTTCAAATGTTTCAGACTTATGTTTCATTAAGTAGATATACCCATATCTGCTCAAATCATGTGTGAAGGTCAGAAAATAATGATACCCGCCGCGAGCATCAACACTCATCGGACCGCATAAATCAGTATGTATTATTTCCAATAAGTCTGTTCCTCGCTTCATTGTTCCGGAGAACGGAGTCTTAGTCATCTTGCCCATGAGGCATGGTTCACAAGCATCAAGTTATTCATAATCAAGTGATTCCAAAAGCCCATCAGCATGGAGTTTCTTCATGCGCTTTACACCAATATGACCTAAACGGCAGCGCCACAAATAAGTTGCACTATCATTATTAAACTTGTATCTTTTGGCTTCAATACTATGAATATGTGTATCACTACTATCGAGATTCAATAAAAATAGACCACTCATCAAGGATGCATGACTATAAAACATATTACTCATATAAATAGAACAGCCATTATTCTCTGATTTAAATGAATAACCGTCTCGCATCAAACAAGATCCAGATATAATGTTCATGCTTAACGCTGGCATCAAATAACAATTATTCAGGTCTAAAACTAATCCCGAAGGTAGATGTAGAGGTAGCGTGTCGACGGCGATCACATCGACTTTCGAACCATTTCCCACGCGCATCGTCACGTCGTCCTTAGCCAATCTTCGTTTAATCCATAGCCCCTATTTCGAGTAGCAACTATGAGCAACAGAACCAGTATCAAATAACCAGGCGCTACTACGAGCATTAGTAAGGTACACATCAATAACATGTATAGCAAATATACCTTTCACTTTTCCATCCTTCTTATCTGCCAAATACTTGGGGCAGTTCCGCTTCCAGTAACCAGTCCCTTTGCAGTAGAAGCACTCAGTCTCAGGCTTAGGTCCAGACTTAGGCTTCTTCACTTAAGAAGGAACTTGTTTGCCGTTCTTCTTGAAGTTTCCCTTCTTCCCTGTGCCCTTCTTCTTAAAACTAGTGGTCTTGTTGGCCATCAACACTTGATGCTCCTTTTTTATTTCTACCTCCACAGCCTTTAGCATGGCGAAGAGCTCAGGAATTGTCTTATCCATCCCTTGCATATTATAGTTCATCATGAAGCTTTTGTAGCTTTTGTACTCTATCAATGACACTATCATCAAGAAGATTAACTCCAAGTTGAGTCAAGTGGTTGTGGTACCCAGACATCCTGAGTATATGTTCACTGACAGAACTATTCTCCTGCATTTTGTAGCTGTAGAACTTATTGGAGACTTCATATCTCTCAATGGGCATTTGCTTGAAATATTAACTTCAACTCCTAGAACATCTCATATGCTCCATGACGTTCAAAACATCGTTGAAGTCCCATTCTAAGCCGTAAAGCATGGCACACTCAACTATCGAGTAGTCATCAGCTTTGTTGTGCCAGACGATCATAACATCTGGAGTTGCTCCTGCCGCGGGCTTTGCACCTAGCGGTGCTTCCAGGACGTAATTCTTCTGTGCAACAATGAGGATAATCCTCAAGTTACCGACCCAGTCCGTGTAGCTGCTACCATCATCTTTCAACTTAGCTTTCTCTAGGAACGGATTAAAATTCAAAGGAACGGTAGCACGGGCCATTTATCTACAACAACATAGACATGCAAAATACTATCAGGTACTAAGTTCATGATAAATTAAAGTTCAATTAATCATATTACTTAAGAACTCCCACTTATATAGACATACCTCTAGTCATTTAAATGATCACGTCATCCATATCAACTAAACCATGTCCGATCATCACGTGAGATGGAGAAGTTTTAAATGGTGAACATCACTATGTTGATCATATCTCCAATATGATTAATGCTCGACCTTTCGGCCTGTGCAAAACTGGCTTGCACCCGTTGTATTTTAATGTAAAGCTTATCACACCCGATCATCGCGTGGTGTCTCGGCACGACAAACTGTAGCAATGGTGCATACTCAGGGAGAACAATTGTACCTTGAAATTGTTGGGGAACGTGGTATTTCAAAAAAATTTACCTACGATCACGCAAGATCTATCTAGGAGATGCATAGCAACGAGAGGGGGAGAATGAGTCTACATACCCTCGTAGACCAAAAGCGGAAGCGTTTAGTAATGCGGTTGATGTAGTCGAACGTCTTCGCGATCCAACCGATCCAAGTACTGAATGTACGGCACCTACGCAATCTGCACACGTTCAGCTCGATGACGTCCCTCGAACTCTTGATCCAGTTGAGGCCGAGGGAGTGTTTCGTCAACACGACGGTGTGGTGACGGTGATGATGAAGTTATCGACGCAGGGCTTCGCCTAAGCACTACAACGATATGACCGAGGTGTGTAACTATGGAGGGGGGTACCGCACACGGCTAAAAGATCAACTTGTGTGTCTATGGGGTTCCCCACCCACGTATATAAAAGGGGAAGGGAGGAGCAGGCCGGCCAAGGGTGGCGCGCCCAAGGGGGGGAGTCCTACTCCAAGTAGGATTCGCCCCCCCCCCTTTCCTACTTCCACAAGGAGAAGAGGGGAGGAATAGGAGAAGAGAAGGAAAGGGGGGCAGCCCCCCTAGCCCTAGTCCAATTCGGTTTGGGCTAGGGGGGCATGCGCCACTCCTTGGCCTACCTCCTTTCTTCCACCACTAGGCCCATGAGGCCCAATAACTTCCCAGAGGGGGTTCCGGTAAACCCCGGTACTCCGAAACTCATCCGAAACGACCCAAACCATTCCGGTGTCCGAATGTAACCTTCCAATATATGAATCATTATATCTCGACCATTTCAAGACTCCTCGTCACGTCCGTGATCTCATCCGGGACTCCGAACAACCTTCGGTACATCAAATCACATAACTCATAATATAAATCATCATCGAACGTTAAGCGTGCGGACCCTATGGGTTCAAGAACTATGCAGACATGACCGAGACATATCTCCGGTCAATAACCAATAGCGGAACCTGGATGCTCATATAGGTTCCTACATATTCTACGAAGATCTTTATTGGTCAAACCGCATAACAACATATGTTGTTCCCTTTCTCATCGGTATGTTACTTGCCCGAGATTCGATCATCAGTATCATCATACCTAGTTCAATCTCGTTACCGGCAAGTCTCTTTACTCGTTCCATAACGCATCATCCTGCAACTAACTCATTAGTCACTTTGCTTGCAAGGCTTATAATGATGAGCATTACCGAGAGGGCCCAGAGATACCTCTCCGAAACACGGAGTGACAAATCCTAATCTCGATATATGCCAACTCAACAAACACCATCGGAATGGCTATGGAAATGCCATGATAGGTAGGTATGGTGGCTGTTTTGAGGAAGGTATATGGTGGGTGTATGATACCGGTGAAAGGTGCGCGGTATTAGAGAGGCTAGCAATGGTGGAAGGGTGAGAGTGCGTATAATTCATGGACTCAACATTAGGCATAAAGAACTCACATACTTATTGCAAAAATCGAATAGTTATCAAAACAAAGTACTATGCGCATGCTCCTAGGGGGATAGATTGGTAGGAAAATACCATCGCTCGTCCCTGACCGCCACTCATAAGGAAGACAATCAATAAATAAACCATGCTCCGACTTCGTCACATAACGGTTCACCATACGTGCATGCTACGGGAATCACAAAATTCAACACAAGTATTTCTCAAATTCACAACTACTCAACTAGCATGACTCTAATATCACCATCTCCATATCTCAAAACAATTATCAAGTATCAAACTTCTCATAGTATTCAATGCACTTTATATGATAGTTTTTATTATATCCCTCTTGGATGCCCATCATATTAGGACTAAATTCATAACCAAAGCAAACTACCATGCTGTTCTAAAAGACTCTCAAAATAATATAAGTGAAGCATGAGAGATCAATTATTTATTCAAAATAAAACCACCACCGTGCTCTAAAAGGATATAAGTGAAGCACTAGAGCAAATGACAAACTACTCCAAAAGATATAAGTGAAGATCAATGAGTAGTCGAATAATTATGCAACTATGCGAAGACTCTCTAACATTTAATAATTTCAGATCTTGGTATTTTATTCAAACAGCAAGCAAAACAAAAGAAAATAAAATGATGCCCCAAGCAAAACAAATATCATGTGGTGAATAAAAATATAGCTCCAAGTAAAGTTACCGATGAACGAAGATGAAAGAGGGGATGCCTTCCGGGGCATCCCCAAGCTTAGGATTTTGGTTGTCCTTCAATATTACCTTGGGGTGCCTTGGGCATCCCCAATCTTAGGCTCTTGCCACTCCTTATTCCATAGTCCATCGAATCTTCACCCAAAACTTGAAAACTTCACAACACAAAACTTAACAGAAAATCTTCGTGAGCTCCGTCAGTAAAATAAAACAAACCGCCACTTCAAGATAATGTAATGAACTCATTCTTTATTTATATTGGTGTTAAACCTACTGTATTCCAACTTTTCTATGGTTCATAAACTCTATTACTAGCCATTGATTCATCAAAATAAGCAAACAACACACGAAAAACAGAATCTGTCAAAAACAGAACAGTCTGTAGTAATCTGTAGGTTTTGAATACTTCTGGAGCCCCAAAAATTCTAAAATAAATTTCTGGACGTGAGTAATTTATCTATTAATCATCTTCAAAAAGAATTAACTAAATAGCACTCTCCAATAAAATGGTAGCAATTCTCGCGAGCACTAAAGTTTCTGTTTTTTACAGCAAGATCGCAAAGACTTTCCCCAAGTCTTCCCAAAGGTTCTACTTGGAACAAAAACTAATTAAACATAAAAAATCAATCATAACAGAGGCTAGATAAATTATTTATTACTAAAAAGGAGCAAAAATCAAGGAACAAAAATAAAATTGGGTTGCCTCCCAACAAGCGCTATCGTTTAACGCCCCTGGCTAGGCATGATGAATTCAATGATGCTCACATAAAAGATAAGAATTGAAACATAAAGAGAGCATCATGAAGAATATAACTAGCACATTTAAGCCTAACACACTTCCTATGCATAGGGATTTTGTGAGCAAACAACTTGTGGGAACAAGAATCAACTTGCATAGGAAGGTAAAACAAGCATAACTTCAAAGTTTTAAGCACATAGAGAGGAAACTTGATATTATTGCAATTCCTACAAGCATATGTTCCTCCCTCATAATAATTTTCAGTAGCATCATGAATGAATTAAACAATATAACCAGCACCTAAAGCATTCTTTTCATGATCTACAAGCACAGAAATTTTATTACTCTCCACACAAGCAAAATTCTTCTCATGAATAATGGTGGGAGCAAACTCAACGAAATAATTATCACGTGAGGCATAATCCAATTGAAAACTAAAATCTGATGACAAGTTTCATGGATATCATCATTCTTGATAGCATACAAGTCATCACAATAATCATCATAGATAGCAACTTTGTTCTCATAATCAATAGGAACCTCTTCCAAAATAGTGGATTCATCACTAAATAAAGTCATGACCTCTCCAAATCCACTTTCATCAATATAATCATCATAAATAGGAGGCATGATTTCATCATAATAAATTTTCTCATCAAAACTTGGGGGACAAAAAATATCATCTTCATCAAACATAGCTTCCCCAAGCTTGTGGCTTTGCATATCATTAGCATCATGGATATTCAAGGAATTCATACTAACAACATTGCAATCATGCTCATCATTCAAATATTTAGTGCCAAACATTCTAATGCATTCTTCTTCTAGCACTTGAGCACAATTATCGGAATTCTTATTTTCATGATAGATATTAAAAAGATGAAGCATATGAGGTACCCTTAATTCCATTTTTTTGGTAGTTTTCTTTTATAAACTAAACTAGTGATAAAACAAGAAACAAAAAGATTCGATTGCAAGATCTAAAGATATACCTTCAAGCGCTAACCTCCCCAGCAACAGCGCTAGAAAAGAGCTTGATGTCTACTACACAACCTTCTTCTTGTAGACGTTGTTGGGCCTCCAAGTGCAGAGGTTTGTAGGACAGTAGAAAATTTCCCTCAAGTGGATGACCTAAGATTTATCAATCCGTGAGAGGCGTAGGATGAAGATGGTGTCTCTCAAACAACCCTGCAATCAAATAACAAAGAGTCTCTTGTGTCCCCAACACACCCAATACAATGGTAAATTGTATAGGTGCACTAGTTCAGCGAAGAGATGGTGATACAAGTGGTATATGGATGGTAGATAAAGGTTTTTGTAATCTGAAAATATAAAAACAGCATGGTAACTAATGATTAAAGTGAGCGCAAACGGTATTGCAATGCATTGAAACAAGGCCTAGGGTTCATACTATCACTAGTGCAAGTTTTCTCAACAATAATAACATACTTGGATCATATAACTATCCCTCAACATGCAACAAAGAGTCACTCCAAAGTCACTAATAGCGGAGAACAAACGAAGAGATTATGGTAGGGTATGAAACCACCTCAAAGTTATCCTTTCTGATCGATCTATTCAAGAGTTCGTAATAAAATAACACGAAGCTATTCTTTCCGTTCAATCTATCATAGAGTTCGTACTAGAATAACACCTTAAGACACAAATCAACCAAAACCCTAATGTCACCTAGATACTCCAATGTCACCTCAAGTATCCGTGGGCATAATTATACGATATGCATCACACAATCTCAGATTCATCTATTCAAATCAACACAAAGAACTTCAAAGAGTGCCCCAAAGATTCTACCGGAGAGTCAAGACGAAAACGTGTGCCAACCCATATGCATAAGTTCACAAGGTCACGGAACTCGCAAGTTGATCACCAAAACATAGATCAAGTGGATCACATGATATCCCATTGTCACCACAGATAAGCACGTGCAAGACATACATCAAGTGTTCTCAAATCCTTAAAGACTCAATCCGATAAGATAACTTCAAAGGGAAAACTCAATCCATTACAAGAGAGTAGAGGGGGAGAAACATCATAAGATCCAACTATAATAGCAAAGCTCGCGATACATCAAGATTGTACCACCTCAAGAACACGAGAGAGAGAGAGAAAGAGAGAGAGAGATCAAACACATAGCTACTGGTACATACCCTCAGCCCCGAGGGAGAACTACTCCCTCCTCGTCATAGAGAGCACTGGGATGATGAAGATGGCCACTGGAGAGGGATTCCCCCTCCAGCAGGGTGCCGGAACAGGTCTAGATTGGTTTTCCGTGGCTACGGAGGCTTCTGGCGGTGGAACTCCCGATCTATTGTGCTCCTCGATGGTTTTAGGGTATATTGGTATATCTAGGAGGAAGAAGTACGTCGGTGGATCTCCAGGCTGTCCACAAGGAAGGGGGCGCGCCCAGGGGGGTGGGCGAGCCCCCCACCATTATGGGCAGCCCGGGACTCTGCTGGTCCATCTCCGATACTCCGTGGGCTTCTTCTAGTCCAAAAATAAGTTCCGTGAAGTTTCAGGTCAATTGGACTCCATTTGATTTTCCTTTTCTATGATACTCTAAAACAAGGAAAAAAACAGAAACTGGCACTGGGCTCTAGGTTAATAGGTTAGTCCCAAAAATAAATATAAAATAGCATATAAATGCATATAAAACATCCAAGGTTGATAATATAATAGCATGGAACAATAAAAAGTTATAGATACATTGGAGACATATCAGCATCCCCAAGCTTAATTCCTGCTCGTCCTCGAGTAGGTAAATGATAAAAACAGAATTTTTGATGTGGAATGCTACCTAACATATTTATCCATGTAATTCTCTTTATTGTGGCAAGAATATTCAGATCCATAAGATTCAAGGCAAAAGTTTAATATTGACATAAAAATAATACTACTTCAAGCATACTAACCAAGCAATCATGTCTTCTCAAAATAACATGGCCAAAGAAAGCTATCCCTACAAAATCATATAGTCTGGCTATGCTTCATCTTCACCACACAACGTATTTAAATCATGCACAACCCTGATGACAAGCCAGGCAATTGTTTCATACTTTTGATGTTCTCAAACTTTTTCAATCTTCACGCAATATATGAGCGTGAGCCATAGATATAGCACTATGGTGGAATAGAATGGTGGTTGTGGAGGAGACAAAAAAGGGAGAAGATAGTCTCACATCAACTAGGCATAGCAACGGACTATGGAGATGCCCATCAATAGATATCAATGTGAGTGAGTAGGGATTGCCATGCAACGGATGCACTAGAGCTATAAATGTATGAAAGCTCAACAAAAGAAACTAAGTGGGTGTGCATCCAACTTGCTTGCTCACGAAGACCTAGGGCATTTGAGGACGCCCATTGTTTGAATATACAAGCCAAGTTCTATAATGAAAAATTCCCACTAGTATATGAAAGTGACAAAACAAGAGACTCTCTATCATAAAGATCATGGTGCTACTTTGAAGCACAAGTGTGGAAACAGGATAGTAGCATTGTCCCCTTTTTTGGCCTTTCTTCTTTTTTTTTATTTGGCCTTTCTCTCCTTTTTTGGGACAATGCTCTATTAATTATGATCATCACACTTCTATTTATTTACAACTCAAAGATTACAACTCGATACTAGAACAAAGTATGACTCTATATGAATGCCTCCGGCGGTATACCGGGATACACTACAAAAAAAATACACTTCCGTGATGATACGTGTTTGTCACAGTAGGTCACGTTTTCTGCCATGAATGTACATCCATGACAAATTTATGACAGAATCAAGATAGTCATACCTGTGCTGTCGTGAAGTGTTCCATGACATTGCCAAAATTATCATCACGGAAGTGTCCACTTCCATGACGATAAATCGCGCATCACAGAAGTGCTTTCGTCAAGGGTGACCGACACGTGGCATCCACCGTAACGGAACGCCGTTAAGCTATTGGGTCGGATTTTGGATCCGATAACTCGTTAACAGCCAAAACCAATGCCGATTTCCACGTGTAAAATTCTCATTGGTTGACAGATCCACGCGTCAGCTCCGCGTTGGCATAGGTGTCACTCATCCAACGGTCGAGATGGGCCTATGATATGTTGACACGTGGACCGGCCCAAAAGTGGCCCACAAAGTTTAAATGGGTTGGCCCAACCGAAGGCCCATAAGATTTAGCGGACCATAATGGGCCGGCCCAGCTAAAGGCCCACAAAATTTAGCGGACCATAAAGGGCCGGCCCAGCTAAAGGCCCACATGATTTTGCAGACCATAATGGGCCGGCCCAGCTAAAGGCCCACAAGATTTGGCGGACCACAATGGGCCGGCCTAGCTAAAGGCCCACAAGATTCTGCAGACCATAATTGGCCGGCCCAGCTAAAGGCCCAACATTCTCTATCAAATCGGCCCGTCAACGGCCTGTCCTAAACTTGTCATCAACGCGGCCCATGGTCACTTCTAGCCCGTTAATAGTCCGCTAAGTAATTGGGCCGAATTACGGCCCGGTGTATTTCTGACCTGTTAAAGGTCCATCTTTATTTGGGCCCATTTACAGGTCATCAAAACTTTCGGCCCATAAATGACCGTGAAGGATTTGGGTCATATTCGGACATGTCTGACATTCGGTCTGTTAGAGGCCCACTATAGCTTTGGGCCACTTTCGGCCTGTTGTCATTTTTGGCCTGTTAACGCCGGATGTAAACCATGGGCCATATGTGGCCCAACGTCATATCGGGCCCATTAACGGCCCATATAAAAATGACGATAATCTAGCCCGACCGAAGTTCCGGCCTGTTAAAGGCCCGTGTATTAGGTCGGCGCATTTACGGCCCGTCCGAATTTCGGCCTGTCAAAGATCCGCATCGTAAATGGGCCACCATTTCGGCCTACTAAGTCCAATGGGTTATTTGGCACAATCAGGGCCCAATCTCACTTTCAGTCTATTAAAGTCCCATGTTTTTTATGGGCTCGAAATATTTACACCTGTAAACGGCCTATTTTACTAAGGGCCCAAATTATGTTTAGGCCTGTTAAAGGCCCACTATGGGCATAGGCCTACCAGAAAAATATGAAAGCTTATGTTGATTTAGGCCTAGATATTTTTAGTGGGCTACATGCCAATTTCGGCCCACTATGGAATGGGCCCAACGAATGTTGGCATGTTGGGCTCCTACGAAGCTTTTGGCCGAATACATTACTAAGATAAACCTACACTATACAAAAATAGCGTCGTAATTACTGCAGCCTGAGGCAGCATCATAAATGTTGTATCACAACAAAATAAATTCCAACCATACAACAAAAGGCCTGTTAGCATAAAGTTTACAGTCCTTCCAGATAAAAGCACCATCAGATGTATAGAAGCACAGATCATTTGACCTGAGTGCTAATGTTTCAGGCTGTAGAATCTGATGGAGTAGCACGATCTCCACCTTTTTCCGCCATTGCTCTTGAACAACGAAGGGAATGTCTGATAGTCTCAATACCATTCATATCTTGAAGACATTTCTCAACCACTATTCTTGTTTCTGAAACAACGTCCATTAGGGATTGGACCTGTGTCTGGAGCACAGATATATCACTCTATCTAGCAGGAAGATTTTGTTCAGTAGGCGATTTGGACGAGGTTACCTTGACAACCAACCCAGAATTACGCAGGAATGTGCTTTTTGCACTGTTAGTGGAGAGATACTGATGCACAGCAGCAAGAGGTGACATTGTGCCTGTAGTAGCATCGTCACCTTCAGGTGGTTTTGGCTGTTCAATCATTTGTTCCATAGCTTCCTGAAAGTTTGAACTTGTAGATTAGTGTACCAGATAAGTTACTAATGAGACAAAAACAAACAAAGTAGGTTAAACGTTTATACATAACTTATTTTGGTGAACTACTGTAATACAATAGCATGTATTGTAGTGCCAACTACATAATAAAATCACTTTCGGAACATATGTCCATGTAGCATGCCTACTGTATTGTCTATTTCCTCACATTTGTTGACATCTAAGGATAAAGAGACATGGTTTAAAGTAGGATGAACATAGTATGACATCATTCATATCATGGGAAAACAGATATAAAACAAACAGGCTATTTTATCATTGTGTGCGCACGTGAATATAACAACTAGATTACAGATCAAGACCAAAAGAATATCCTTCATCTCTTTTAAACCATGTAAGGTGAAATGATACGTTAAGAAAACTATGAATAAAAGTGAACAGAGTAACTGACATTGGCTGCAAACCAAGTAGTTAAATGAACACATCACAGTACCAATCAATTCAAGGCAGGAGGAGTAAGGAGTTACAACAGTGGCTTGAACTGGTGTGCTCATGCCCTTTATCTTGCTGGTGTGGCAATCCTTGAAGATTTGCATTGCATTCGGTTCAGGTTATTTTTGGTCTGCACGGGCTTTCCTCTGTATTTGGAACAAGTCAATATAGATACGATAATATGGCACAAAAAAAGAAGGAAGTAGCAGCTATTTACAATAGCCTCGCAGTGTGCAATATATCTACGAGATCCTGTTGTCTGTTGGAATTTCACTTTAGAATGGTTGGTTTTGTTCTTCAAACAGTTAGCCTAGAAGAAGATACACTTGTAAGACACATACATAAATACAAGTTCAATATGTGGTCTGATCAAATACATATAGCCTACCTGATACTTTGGATCAGACCAGTGTTTAACAAGGGCTGTCTAGTCTTCATCTGTAATATATTCCACTAGAGATGTTTGGGCGATTTCATTGTTAGCCTTGCCTTCAAAGTGAGATTTTCTAAGGTGGTACCGATACTGTCGCAGAGCAGACTGAAAAACATGAGTGCATGCTTGTTTAGTTGCATCATCTTTCGAATCCAACTTGAACCTCATCTGTTGAAAAAAGAATGTGAGTCTTATTAGGAGGAAGCTAGAAAGTATGGGACAGAGCAAGACAATATTACTAATTGCGATGAATAACATTACTTACGGATAAATGGTCAAGGAAGGTGTTAAACTGGGTATTGTCTTTCTCATTCATGTACTGGATCCACGTTGGGAGGATACGTGCATGACACCTAACGACAACAGCTGCCTCTGATACTAACTTGGCAGACTCCGTAGCATCACGTGGCCTTTTTAAACCTGTCTCAAAATGGATCTCCATTCTTCCTCCTTTAGATTTTGTTAATATGTCAAGCATTATCCCTGATGTCTGTTTCCTCTTGCGTCGTGGTGCTAGTTCAACAACGAATATGGAAAGTGTTAGTGTACATCAAACTGTGAGAGTACATATAAAGGAGCATGCAACTGCAACTTGCCTCGGTCAGGTACCGTCTTGGTGTTGATGCTCATGAGGTTCATCTAATCTTGCCAAGTCCTTTTGTGCCAGCAGTGCTTCAGAAGTAGTGTTAGGTGTGAAGGCAGCTTGGGAACTGGCCAGTTCTGGAGCAAACGAACGAGTAACTGGTTGAGATGCTGGTACATTTGAAGCGGATGCTGCAGCTGGTGGAGCAGGTGATACTGTGTTTATAGATTTAGCCGGTGGACTTGGACCTTCTACTGCACTATAAGTACCATCAGAATTTCGATGGCAGAACCTTTTCCGTTTCACCCGATGAGTAACAGCACTCCCTACTATATTATTTTCCTTGCTCTTTTTTGACTTTGCCATGTCAAGCTGTACCCACAACACAAAAGAATAAAATAACTCTTCAGAACTCATTGATGCATGATAGAGACAAGCAATTCTTTGATGTAAGACAACCGTATGAGGATGGAATATGTAAGAAAAACAGGACGGCATGACATATTCACAGCTACGATGTGCAAACTAAGCAGAAGGATTTTCAAGAAAATAGAAGTAATGCAAGCTAGACACCATATGAAAGATGCAACCAATATTACTCTGCCAAGTTAAAAGTGTCTTGTCATAAGTGGCAATTCGAAAAATTAGAAGCAGTACAACGTAGAAATCAATGCAAGATGCAACCACTATCAAACTGCCATGTTAAAAGCGTCCAATCATGAGTGACTGATGTGGGATACACAACAGCAGTACTTTGATGTAAGAACATGGTATGATAGATAGATGTAGTGTATTCTAGACACATAAAGCCATGTCATATGCACATGTATAACGTATAAACTCAGCAGGTGCAATTTAATCAAAATAGAAGAAATACAAGCTAGACAACATATGCAACATGAAACCAATTATCACACTGTCAACTTAGAGCAAGCACCTGCGATGGTGGAGTACGGGAGATGAACTCATCATGTAGACTTGGGACTTCAACTTCATTAGCAGTAGCAGTGGAAAATCTAGAGAGTCTCTGTTTACGTCGGTGCGGAGGACCACCAACATCCCCTAACTTACTCTTTTCCTTCCTATTTTCTGATATTGCCTTATGAAGTCAAAACCACAAGAAGATGAATAACATTAGCTCTGCATAACTGGTTGATGCATGATACAGACGAACACTACTTTGATGTAAGGCAAGCGCATGATAGAAGGATGGAATATATACAAAAAAAGACAGTGTTTCATATTCACACGTACGATAGGAGGATGGAATATGTATGAAAAAACAGCAAGTGGAAGGCATTTCAACAAAATTAGAAGAAATGAAAGCTAGGCACCATATGAACATGCAACCAATATCACTCTATCAGGTAAAAAGTGTCTCGTTGTAAGTGCCATTTCAAGAAATTAGAAGCAGTACAAGCTAGAAGACAATGCAAGATGCAACCTACATCACAGTCCCAAGTTAAATGTGTCTTATGGGTAAGTGATCGTTGCAGGTATAAGTTGTAAGCTACACAGATGCAATTCAACATAATCAGAAGCAATACAAACTAGACATCATACGAAAAACGCAACCACGTATAATAGTTCCAAGTAAGAGCAAGCACCTGTGATGGTGGAGTAGGGGAGATGTGCTCATCATGTACACGTATGTTCTAGAAACAGGAACACGTGTCATATTCACAGGCATTATGTGTAAAGTAAGCAGATGCAATTCAAGTTAGAAGCAATACAAGCTAGACATCATACGCAACATGCAACCACATATAATAGTGTCAAGTTAGAGCAAGCACCTGTGATGGTGGAGTAGGGGAGATGTGCTCATCATCTACACAGCTACGTTGACTGTCCAGCCTTGTGTTGTCTTGCGAATCTTGTTGGGAGGATGGCGCGGTAGAATCTGTAGAGACCCCCTGTTTGAGTTGCTCCGAAGGACCACCATCATACACTGCCGGACTAATTTCCTTCAGTTGTGATGATTTTGCATTGTGAAGTCAAACCGATAAGAAAAAGGAATAAAATTCGCTCTTCAGAACTCATTCATGCATGATACTGACGAACACTACTCGGATGAAAGGCAAACACATGATGCGAGGATGGAATATGTATGAAAACAGGATGGTGTGACATATTCACACCTAAGGTGTGGTAACTAAGCAGAAAGCATTTCAACAAATTAGAAGCACTGCAAGTTAGATACCATATGAAAGATGCAACCAATATCACTCTGCCAAGTTCAAACTGTATGGCGTTTCAACAAATTAGAAGCAGTACATGCTAGAAATCATAAGCAAGACACAACCAATATCACAGTGGCGACTTAAAGGTGCCTTATCATAAGTGACTGATGTGGGATATGCAAGAATAGTAGTCTGATGTAGAAACGGGAACACATGTCATATTCACAGGCATTATGTGTAAAGTAAGCAGATGCAATTCAACAAATTTAGAAGCAATACAAGTTAGACATCATACACAACATGCAACCACATATAATAGTGCCAAGTTAGAGCAAGCACATGTGATGGTGGAGTAGGGGAGATGTGCTCATCATCTACACAACTACGTTGACTGCCTAGCCTTGCGTTGTCTTGCGAATCTTGTTGGGAGGATGGCGCGGTAGAATCTGTAGAGAACCTCCGTTTCAGTTGCTCGGAAGGACCACCATCATCCAATGCCTTGCCAATTTCCTTCAGCTTTATTGATTTTGCATTATGAGGTCATACCAACAAGAAAAAGGAATATCATTTGCTCTTCAGAACTCATTCATGCATGATACTGACGAACACTACTCTGATGAAAGGCAAAGTCATGATACGAGGATGGAATATGTATGAAAAAATGGACGGCTTGACATATTCACACCTATGATGTGGTAAAAAAGCAGAAGGCACTTCAACAAATTAGAAACACTGCAAGACACCATATGGAAGGTGTAATCAATATCACTCTGCCAAGTTAAAACTGTCTCGTCATAGGTGGCGTTCATCAAACTAGAAGCAATACATGCTAGAAATCATATTCAAGACGCAAACCAATATCACACTGCCAACTTAAAGGTGTCCCATCATAAGTGACTGATGCAGGATACACAAGAAGAGTAGTTTCATGTAAGAACATGGTGTGATATACAGATATAGTTTGTACCAAAAACAGGAAAGCGTGTCATATTCACATGTATCATGTGTAAGCTAAGCAGATGCAGCTTACACTAATTAGGAGCAATACGAGCTAGACACCATATGCAACATGCAACCAGATATCACACTGCCAAGTTAGACCAAGCACCTTGGATGGTGGAGTAGGGGAGCGGAGACTTGGACCTTGTAATGCACTATCAGTACAAGAAGAATTGGTACAGATGCTCCGTTTATGTTGCTGTAGAGGACCACCATCATCGCCTTCCTTCCTCTTTCTTGATTTTGCCTTGTCAAGTCAAACCCACAAGAAAAAGGAATAAAATTTGCTCTTCAAAACTCATTGATGCATGATACTGACGAACACTACTTTCATGTAAGGCAGCCGCATGATAGGAGGATGGAATATGTATGAAAAATAGGACGGCGTGACATATTGACATGTATGATGTATAAAGTGTAAACTAAGCACAAGGTGCTTGAACTTGTTAGAATCGATGCAAGCTAGGAACCATATGAAAGATGAAACCAATATCACTCTGCCAAATTAAAAGGGTGCCCTAACAAATGTATTTGACCAAATTATAAGCAATACATGGCAACAGGCTAGAAATAATATGCAATATGCAACGAATAAAGGTGACTCATCGTAAGTGATTGATGCAGGATACAGAAGAGAGGTAGTTTCATGTAAGAACAAGGTTAACACATAGATGTAGTGTGTACCAAAAATAGGAAGGCATGTCATATTCACAGGTATAGTGTGTAAACTAAGCAGATGCAATTTACCCTAATTAGAAGCATTACAAGATAGACACCATATGCAACATGCAACCACATATCACACTGCGAAGTTAGAGCAAGCACCTGTGATGGTGGTGTAGGGGAAGTGCGGTCTTCAGGTACAGAGCTACATTCAATATCTTCATTTAGGCTTGCTGTTTCTTGAGAATCATGTGGAGAGGATGAAATTGCATTCTTTATAAGAGTATTGCGTCTCATATTAACCCACGCGCGTGACTGTCTCATCATAAGCGATAGACGCAGGATACACAAGAACAGTAGTTTGATGTAAGAACATGGTGTGATAGGCAGATGTAGTATGTAGCAAAAACAGGAAGGCGTGTCATATTCAGATGTATAATGTCTAAGCTAAGGAGATGCAATTTAACAAATTAGGAGCATTGATGAGGGATACACAAGAAAAGTAGTTTGATGTAAGAACATGGTTAATAGAAAGACGTAGTATGTACCAAAAATAGGAAGGCATGTCATATTCACAGGTATAATGTGTTAACTAAGCAGATGCAATTTACCCTAATTAGAAGCATTACAAGGTAGACACTATGCAACCACATATCACATTGCCAAGTAAGAGCAAGCACCTGCGATGGTGGTGTGGGGGAATTGCGGTGATCAACTAGAGAGCTACATTGACTATCTTCATTTAGCCTTGTTGTTTCTTGAGAATCATGTGGGGAGGATGACACTGCACTTTTTAAATGAGTAGGGCATCTCACAGTAACCCACTCGGGTGACTGTCTCATCATAAGTGATTGACGAGGGATACAAAAGAGCATTAGTTTGATGTACGAACATGGTTAATAGACATATGTAGTATGTATCAAAAACAGGAAGGAATGTAATTATCAAAGGTATAATGTGTAAAGTAAGCAGATGCAATTTAACCAAATTGGAAGCAATACAAGGTAGACACCATATGCAACATGCAACCACATTTGACAGAGCGAATTTAAAGCAAGCACCTGGGATGGTTGTGTGTGGCAATTGAGATCATCAACTGCAGAGCTACGTTTACCATCTCCAACTGCTGACACTGCACCCATTAGAGCGCTGAAACGCTTAGTGCTTATCTTCGAATTACACTGGAGCGACTTCTGTCTTTTCTTTTCTGCATTCATCAACACTGCGTCAGAGTCTGAAATACCCATGCATAAAAAAACAATAGTGTGAGTATGGGTGAAGTGTGTGCACAATTAGTACAGTGTAAAGGTAGCAGATAGCAGGTCGGTGAGAAATAAATGATGGGAGACATATGATAGCTCTACAACATGCATGGCACACTAAATTACTACAGGATTCTATGAAAATAACAGTCGACTGAAAGCAAATAGGTCAGTCCATTTTTTCTGCACCGTCCGATGTACAAAGAACGGGCAGATCGCCTTCATCTACCTCCAGCCAGTCAGTGTTGACGATCTTCCTCGAAACGCCAGCGACCACCGGCCCCGTATTCCTCCCCTGCCTGCGCCCTCCCCTCGACCTCACCGCACCGCCGTGCTTGGCACCGCCCCCCCCCCCGGCCATCCATTCAAGCCCCGCCGACCTCCAGATCAGGCGCAAGTAGCTCCTGCGCCCCACACCCCTATGATAGACACCGATGCTCCTCTTCCCCGGGGAACAGGCGTACTAGGTGCTCCGCGCGCCTAAGCGGGTGCTGCTTCTTTTAATTGCGGTTCGACTGACCCTGAATTGAAATCCAGGTGGGCTACTGACCTCTAGCAAAGGTGAAATAGTAAAAGGGAGGAAACCTTGTGCATTTACTATCACGAAGAAGATGCAGTAAGAAACTCTCAACTAGTTTCTTTCGTGGGATGAATATGGTGTGAGCGGAGACGTAAGATTTGCACGAATAAGGGAAGAGGAGTACCTCTTTCTGCTGGCAGTGCTGTGTCCTCCTTCTGTTTTTCCGACGATCTTCTTGTTGTTCGCCAGAAACCAGAAGTTGTGGAGGCCGCTGCAGCCTTGGACGAACCCATGGCCAAGTTGTTGAGTGTGGTGTAGTGGCCGTCTGTCGGCGGCGGGGAAGTAGATCCGAGGCGGCGAACGACGGCGTAGCGGGAACAGCTCCGGTGCGGTGGACGGTTGCGACAGTGGAGACACAGCAGTGAGGCGCAGGACGGCGTGGTCGGAGTGGTTCTGGTACGGCGCATGTCGGCGTCGGCGTCGTGGAGGCAGCTCTTCCTCGGCTTCAGCTGCTAAGTCCTTGAGGGTGTTGCGGTTGCGGTTGTGTTGGACGACGACGTCCGGGTACCGGCTCCGGCGTGATGGAGCAGGGCGGCGGTGGATTGGCCGCTATGGGGTGGAGGACGAAGGAGGCTGGGGTTTCGCGGCTGGTGGAGAGGGCGTTTTCGCGCCCACGGGGTATGAATGGGGAAACGGAGGGAGGCGGGGAACTAAGGGGGAACAATGTTTCGGTTTGAGACGCGCTTGTTTGAAATTTGGGGAAAGTTACAAACTTTGCCCCCATCTAAAATTTCGGACATATTGCGGGTTGGGGGTAGGACAGTCATGTCAGGTGTCCCAAATGTGGGTGGGATAGATTTCGGCCGAGCGCATGGGTAGGCGGCCACGGCGTATGAATGCTTCTCGGAGGCGGTTGAGACTGGCATCTTGGTGAAGTTACAAACCTACCCTGGTTTAGACCTTGGACATCGGGCCGATAGGTTACATGGGCCAGAGTCAAGACAGTAATTTCCTACCAACAAAACATTAGTCTCGCGTGGTTTCGGGTGACCAGAGGCCTATTTCGCGCTTCGCTCAATATTTGGGAGTAGAAGCATTAACGTTTTCAGTTCTCTTGAATTGAACTTTTAGGATTTCTCAAACTTCACAAATCTTTACTCTTGAAAATCCTAAAGCTACGATTATTTTGGAATGGAGGGGGTGCATTTGAATATACATTGTACATGAGTATATATTAAAAATATTGAACTTACCTCAGTTCATGCATGGTTCCAAATATAATCTCCTTGGTTGCAAAAAAAAAGTTAGATATGCGTATGAATATATATAGCATGTTCAAACTCACAACAAAGATTGATGCCCCCTTTTACATC
The DNA here is from genome assembly GCF_056163025.1 of Triticum urartu. NCBI lineage: Eukaryota > Viridiplantae > Streptophyta > Magnoliopsida > Poales > Poaceae > Triticum > Triticum urartu. The sequence continues at coordinate 91,924,024 of NC_141875.1, forward strand.
TGATTTACAAATGCCATTATCTCGGGTTCAAATAGATGAATGCACTTCCTATGAATTCGAATCTTCGAAACCCCCTTTATGTTGAATTCGACATGTATTCTATTTCGTAGCTAGCAATTTGGAATGTATCCATGCAAGTGAGAAATGTATAAAGTGCTTCACACTAACAACATGGAGTGCACTAATTAATGTTTATATATGAATTGCAAAAGCATCCATTGCCTGTATTTCAAACCGCTCTCACTCTATTGATCGATAATGTGAAATAAACACATGCACATGCTAGAATTCATTAGAGTATGGGTGTCTGATAGACCGATTTTCGTCCATACGCAATTTGCAAAATTCATGATCTCATCCAAAAATAATAATGCCATTTATATTTTAATTTAATGCGCAGAACCGCCTTTTACACGTAGATGCACTATGCCTCGCCCTGTTCTCACAAATGTGTTATATATCTCTCTATCTAACGCATAAGTGCACACACTTTATATGCATCGGCATTTCTGTTTCACACATGCTCACAATATCTCTCAGGGTGTCGGGGTGTCTCTTTCTGACTACCATGTACCACTCTTTTCACTAATCTCAGTTGGAAAATACTATTTCTCTCACATGCATATATACACATGCACGGTCTCTACTAGCCCTCTATATGCACATATATGTGCCTACGTGTCTCCCGCACGCACATTATCTTTAGGCCTCTCTCGCACACATTGCCCCCCCTGACACAACTCTCTCTTAGTAGTTGGCAGATATGATTTCATCGTATCATTCGGTAGGATATCCCTGGCTGTTAGGCTGGATGGTAATACGAGGCAAATTTTTACCCTAGTTCGGATCGGACCCTTGAAGTTGAAGAAAGAGCCTACTCTTGGTACTGTATATTAGTGATAGGGGTGTGTACAAAGTACACGTGAATACCAGGCATTGTGCGTGTGTGTATACTATCGACGAACTAGCCCCCAAGCTTGTATAACATACTAAGGGCCTAGGGTTACAAATCATATATAGTCGGCTTATCACCAGTGGGGATAGAGTCCTCCGCGACTCTGGTAGCTTCGTGTTGTACGCCGGGTCCTCCCCATGGGTCTTCGTATAAAACGTCTCGGTCCAACCTATATGTGGCGCAGGATGGAACCGACCCATGAGTCTTCATGTTGACCCACCACAACTAGAAATGATGTGCCCACCACACCACACACGCAATCGGCCACTAAGAAAATAAGCATATACAATAGTACAATGGTATCTAGCTCACGATACGTCTCCATATTTTGTTGATGACACTAACGGACTTTGCATTTGATGCGTGCTCCGTATTTTGTTGACGACACTTACGGTCATTGTATTTGAAGCGAAAGCACGATATGGTCACTGGACTTCAGAATAAGCTCATCACGGTCACCACATACATTTTGTCATGCTAACCAACATGTGGTTGGATGGTCAGAGGACAGTGGTTTCTCGAGCCCACCAAGGTTAAAGTCCCGATGCTCGCATTTATCTTGTGTTAATTTCAGTATTTTCCGGTGATGTACGTTCAGTGGGAGGAGACGTTCCACTCGACTACGAGGCACCTATGGTGACTTCATAAAATCTCAAGAACATATATGCTAGCCCACTCTCTCGAAGGTGCTCATAGGGGTAGGGTTCGCGTGTGTGCGCTTATAGCGGTGAGTGCTTGCGCGTATATATGAGCCCTTGCATCTGTACCGTGTTAAACAAATACATATCCTGATTATACAGTCACTGGCTCACCCGTACAACTCCGTATTTTGTTGATGACACAATCAATTGACCAGTCAAACGTTCCATGCGGCGCAACTAGTGTTGCACCATCGGGGCGCGTAACCGTGGGGCCCACCTGTCAGCCCGTATATGAAAGAAAGAAATGGTAGTTTGAGTCTGTATTGTGTTAATAAAATAGGAGTACATTTTAGGGTGATCATACGGTCACTGGCTCACCATACAGCTCCGTAATTTGTTGATAACACGATCAATTGACCAGTCAAACGGTCCACATTCAGCAGTGCACATTACCATAGGGCCCACCCGTTAGCGCGTATATGAAGGACAGAAATGGTAATAAATTAGTGGTCGGTGGGTATTCGAAGTCATGAGACCTCTGGTTGGTAGTCACTGGCGGTTGGAGGGCGTTCATTGGGCGGTGGGGTGGGGATCCCCAGAGAAAAAGCTTGGTGGGGGGGCTAGAGGGATGGCCGGTGCGGCGGCGGAACGGCGGTGGGGAGTGGTTTCGGGGAGGGCGGGCCGGCCGCGGGCGGCGGGGGTTGGCGGTTCGGCCGGTGGTGGCTGGCGGCTTAAGGGGGTGGAGTTTGATGATAAACTGGAGGCCCTTGATTTCGTATCCAACAGCTGGAAAATCTAATGACCAGAGATGAAAAAGTCAGCCGACTGACGTGTAGCCTCACCCCGCACGTACACATGCACGCACGCAAGACACGCACGCATGTAGGCGTGCAACACTGACACGCACACACACACACATGCTGGCGTGCAACACTGACACGTACACATGCACTCACGAACACACGCACGTACGCACCCATGCATGCAACACTGAAACGTACCCTTGCACGCACGCAACACTCGCACGCCTGCATGCACACAGCACACGACGCAAGACACACGCTCAACCTATACATGCATGCACCTTGTTAAGGACATGGATTGTTACAAGTATTAATCAATCTTATCTGTGATAAGCAGAACATTGATGTTTGCAGCGGTCTTTATGAATCACAACGTATCGAACGGGCTATCAACATAGTAGGCTTATCTACATGAAAAAGATGATGTCACACTCAATGAACAATCATCGGTTTATGAAATGCCCGCTTCTGACCGCCCTGGCCCACCAAAGGTTCCTCTGCTGTGCGCTGCCTGCGTTGGGTCACTAACATGCAGGCCATCCACCCAAAGAGCCCACACGTCAGTGGAAGAATGGTGCGGTGTCCTAGGTCAGAGTCGAGGGCGACACTCGTGGCACGCCCGGCTGAACACGCCTCCGTGCCGCATTCAAACGCCTCCATGAAACCCGCCTGTGTGGAAGCCGAGAAACCCACTCTGGACACACATCCGTTCATGACCGGGCCGACGTTAACGCAACGCCAGCCAAGCTCCTCCCGTTTGTCGTCTATTTAATCTCCTATTTAAACGAGGCCAAACATCGGCCAAGAATCGCACACCTCCGCCGCTCCCCTATCTCCTCCACCATTTTGTCCACTCTTACAATGGCTTACGAAGAGTAGTTATTCCGCATCCAAGCCGGCTGGCTAGCCCGCCGGATACAAGCTATGCAGCTCGCTGATCCACCTCCCTCCCCTCGCCCGACGGAGCCAGTTGCCACCCCAAGCCGGCGTGCGGTTCAGCAACTCGCCGCTCCAGGCCAGCTCGACGACGAGCGGCACACGGGCGTCGTTGCTGTCGTCCACGCCGCCGCCTCGTACCGCGTCTCCTGTTTCTGTGGCCGAGACTCCCATGCCGGCGGCCGCGCCATGCAAGCAGCGATAGAATCCGGGTGCGCGGAGAGCGATGAGTCGGTGGCTAGCGCCTCCGCATCCGCCGCCATCATCAAGGAGAAGTAGAACACGGGAGGCCGCCGCCGCTTTGGTCCCATGAAGGCCACCGCGGAGGTGACGCTAGTGTAACAGCAGGTGTCTTGCCAGATCCTTTTGTTGCGAGGACCTTCGTCGACCCCGCATGGGCTCCACGGAAGAGGGGAATGTTAGGATGAACTCGAGCCGGCGCCGGCCATGGCGAAGTAGTGGCCGGTGATGAACTCGAACCGGTGTTGGCCACCATCATCTTCGGCACCAGCCAATGATATCAGTTGGGCAGTGGGGAAGCGAGCCGTCCTTTGCGCTGAAGCATATACCTCCGGGGCTCCCGGCAGTCCGGTGATCGTGCTTCCGGACATGAGGAATACAAATCGATCGGCGGGCGACCATTTAGGCCAGGTATTATATACCTGTGCTGTCCAGAACTAGCACTGCATAGTTCATTTGAATGTAATGAAATCCGTCATGTTTGTATGAAAATCCGGTATTTTATATGATTTCCGTCGTTGTTTGTATGAAATATCAGTTTGTCTACGTGTTTGCGTGAATTTCGTCCGGTTGGTTGAGTTGTTGTCATAATGTGTGCGGCTACGGTTGGATGGCGTAATTTGCGGGTCGCCGGTTGGTCTGCGGGCGGCTCGGGAGGCGTTGTGGGACAAAAAACACAACTCATGCGAGCTCACCTCCAACGTGCACGCTGGAGGATGCATGACAGCATGAGCACCCGAGCCATTCCTCGTTCATCGGTGGCAAAGGCACCGGTGGACAAAAGGGTCGCCAATATTTTGGCTACCCCGGGCAAGATCCAAACAGCCCCTCCCAACAGATTCAAATCCCTCGTTCGCCGTGGAATTTTGCCATGTGTTGTTTTCATGGACTAGCAAGATGCTCGTGCATTGCACGGAACATTAAGATGCATTTTTTTTACAAACTCCCGCATGCATGCAAGGGATAATTAATGTCCTACTTTGCTAGTACCACGAGGCAAACACCATTAATATTGCATCGATTAGTGTTAGTGGCCTTGTATATCTGCAAATTGTAATTTTGATAGTGGCCCCTTGTATATAAAAATGGAGGGAGAAAGATGAGAGATAAGGTGAGGAGGAGTGGGGCGTGGTGGTGACTGGTGGTCGGACTGGGCGGGGGCATGGGGATGGACGGCGCATTATGTCTAGGTTTGTACCTCTCTCACACACACCCACATAGGTGGGGGACGTGCATGAAGAGAAGAGGTGCACGCACGGCACACGTACTCCCGTCTCTTTCCCAACCACACCCGCGCGGGTACACGGTGGAGCTCATTTCTGTACGAAAAAGGCAGCCCACGTGGTAATTTGGCACGTGTACTGGTTGTCCACTTGGTGGAGGGAGGATCGTCTACCACGGGTGAACAAACAAATTGCGACTTGACGTGTTATGTTAAATTAAAAAGAGAGGCAAACCATGTGGGGCCTACCTTAGAGGCAAGGCTCTATAACTGGAGTACTTTTGATGTGTCCCGTCAACTCGCAGAACGAGGAGAAGCTTGCTTAGTACGCCGTCTCCCCCGCCCACGGGCGCGGTGGCTCGCAGGATGAGGTGAAGCTTGCTTACGAGTAGTAGTAGTAGTAGTAGTAGTACTACTACTACTACTACTACTACTGTACGCCTTTACGCCCGCTCCCTCGCCCACGCGCGCGGTGCCTCAAGCACGAGGAGAAAATTTTACTACTCCCTCCGTTTACTCCTCGTCCCTACTACGTACTTTGGTTAGTACTCCCTCCATTTACTTATACAAGGCCACTATAAAAAAATACATTTTGCATCTATACAAGGCCACAAATAGTAATCGAGACAAAAGTTACTACTCCCTCCTTTCCAGTTTATGGCTCAATTTCAAAATCTCTCCAACCAAGGTAGACGGTGAGTGGTCAAATTAATTTCGTAGTTTGCACAAGTAATTAGTACCCTCATTTTTCTCAAGAAGTTATGTTTACCGATGCATTAATTAGAACGAATGCATGAATGACCACTAAATTTCCATGAACTTGTACATGCATTGGTTAGTTTCCTCTTGACACTGCTTGCGTCGGGTGATCTAACGCACCTCGAAATCCAACATGTAATGGTACTACTACTAGTATAGTAGAATTGAGACTTATCAAAAGGAAAAACGAATGTTTTTAGATGAGCCCTATAAACCCTAGTGGGTACGTACTCCGTAAAAACAGATTTTTTCCAAAACTAAGTCACTCCCTTTCATGAATTCTGTAGTATACTCCTCCGTCGACGCTCCCTTTCATGAATTCTGTACTTCCTATCGCCGACATGTGGGACATATAGCAATCGGGTCGATGTGTCAAGCACCAAATAACAGTGCAGAACAGCAGGGGGGACGCACCCCACTCGTACCGGCCCAGTAGTAGTAATGAGTAATGAGACGTCAAATCACAATGCCGCACCTTCCCAGACGGACGAAGCAACCATTATTTCACACTTCGGTTCGCCATCATCTCAAACCACGTAGTATTGCTTCTTCCTCAAGAGGGACACGCGCATCGCCTTGGTACATCATGACACGTGGGACCGCATGACAGGCCATGCTCCCCCACCGATCACTCGATAAAATCACCTCATTTTTACTATACTTCCTCCGTATTGGTTTACTACATGGCATGCACGTCGTTCTAGGTTGAGAATTTAACTGGCTATATATGTGATGAACAGTACTCTAGCCTTTTAAAAATGTATACTTTTGTACAGTAGTACTATCGATGGATTGCGCCATGGAGCAAAAATTGAAATTAAAAAAAAGGTGGTACATATAGAGAGCAACAACGATGCCACCTTACTCAGAGTCCTCATCCACGTCCTCGACTTCGTCCTTGTCCCTCTCCCTCTTGGCCGATACTTCTTTGCTTGAACCGCACACTTGGCTGTTGCTCTTCATCCAACCCTCGTAGATATTGAAACAAAGGTAGCCATCCATTGCAGCGTAGTGGATGTGGTCTATATCTAGTACATTCCGCTGCCATGCATGACGATGAAATGTGTAATGAGGTTTCTCCAGTTTACGGTACAAAGGATGAACCATGGCTCCTGCCAGGGTCAGCATTGAAGGTTGAGAGGAGGACACCAGGCTTGCCTTCTGGAGATCGAAGGGCTGGCCTACAACGAGACCTATCCGACACAGGACATCCCTATTGTTCTTAAAGCCTACAGTAACGAATTTCACTCTTTTGTCCTTGAGGAAGTTCTTAAAATCCTGGCACTCAATATCGGCATGGCATATGTGGTAGACCAAGCAAATGTTATGTATGCAAACCTGGATCATGGTGGGCTTCTTCCTCTCTTCGTCCTTTAGATCCTTCTCTCGTCCCAGGACTATGGTGTACTCAACATCTAGCCCAGCGACCCACTCATCATCTGAGTTTTCAAACATGCGTATGAAGCGAGAAAGGCATCCTTTCACCATCACGGAAGAACGGGTGTAGATGACGTCGAACTCATCACCGGTGATGGTTCTAACCTTGTACTCACCGCCGATCATGGAGATTTGGGACGCCATGGATTTGGGAGGAGGGTTAGGATTAGTGGAACTGCCGTAATGTGAATGGACGGGACGACTAGGAGCGAACCATCGTAGTATTAAAGGACATGCGGGGACGAGTAGGAGCGAACTGCCAGCGTGAGAACGGCAGGGTAGTGGCTTTCCATTCTCCCATGATACGGGCTTCCGAGAGCCCTTGGATCTGAGATCAAATGGTTGCATGGCGTGATTCTAGACCTATGGGTGAATATCCTATCCTGGAGGGTTATTCTGCAAATTTTCAGCAACTTAGCATGCGACCGTTTGATCTCAGATCCAAGGGCTGCCAGCAGCCTGTATCATGGTCGCGCCTACCACGACCGTCGCGTCGCTCGCGCGGTCATGCCCTTGGAGATTTAACACGATGCATTAGGCTATCTGATGTTGGCATGTCATACATAGTCATCACTTAGTCACTCATACTACAACAAGGTTGGCTATAAGTGTTTTTTACTCCTCTCTATCTCTTTCTTCGTACTCCCTCCGTCCCATAATATAAGAACGTTTTTGACACTAGTGTAGTGCCAAAAACATTCTTATATTATGGGACACAGGGAGTACTAGTATTTATTGCATTTTCCAAGGAGTGACCTCTTCCAATGAAATGGTGTTGCTAAGTTTGCCTCATTTAATTAGCTATAGACTCAAAATTGCCTTTTCACCTAGGTACACGCGCTTAGCACCGTTTCTTCCTTGGGTCACCAAACTAGTCTCTCTCTTCTTGATTAACTTGCCACATCAGACTTTATGCCTATGTGGCAAGCTTAAGCACCTGTAGGAGCAAGTAAAAGTAAGTACAATAGTGCGCTTTACATGGCATTTTTGCATATGTGGAGGAAAGAGAGGCAAGGAAAAAGTGGAGAAGTGGGCTCTCATGCAAGAGCCAGCCTCTACTACATGGTGGAGCATTGGGAGAGGCACCTATATGGAGGTGGTCAGGAATCGGGAGACTCACACCGGTCGTAGCGCCGCAATTAAAATGATAATGGCAAGTCAAATCACGGGGCCCCACCTGTCCACCAGTAACTCGCTGTCAAATCACACAGCCCTACGTTTGCAGCAGCCTACTCCCTCGTCTTCTCGCGTCTCTATCGAACCGACTAGGCGGAACTGCCCCTCCTACCACGCAGGAAAAGCCCCGCCCTCGACTTTTAAATACAACTACATCCTCTTAAGAATCCAATGATATAGTTTTTGTGACATAGTATTAGTCAAATGGATGACCTAGAACTACGTGCAGGCCCTATAAACCGAGACGCCTAAAAATAAAAAAACAAGACGAAGAGGGTAGTTCAGCACGTATCTTTTTAGATCAATATAGTTGGGTTTCACCAAGAAGCAAAACCAAGTGGTAGGCTCCTCCTGTCGTGTTGGCGTAGCAACTCAAGCAGGGTCAGTCCGCACATGAAATGGCGACACACTTAACAGGACCCCTTTGGCCGACATGTGGCTCATCCACCGTCTTGTTCCATGTGCGATGCACCAAATTACAGTTCGGAGCAGCGGTTGGAATTGGAGGCACCCCGGTCGTAGCGCCGCAGTAGTAGAAAATGAGCGATGAGGGGTCAAATCACAAAGCCCCACATTTCCCGCATTAAGCTGGACGGACAAAGCAACCATCATTTCACTCTAGGGCACAAGAGCATAAAGAAAAGAGAAAACAATGATGCATGCGGCAGCTACCTAGGGCACCCAAGGGTAGGGGTCTCCACTAAAGATCCTTTTTTTGAAAGCGCCTCCACCACAAATCGGCTTCTTCCTCATCCTCTTGAAGAAAACCGATGATGAGTGCGGCAGTAGGGTTTGTAGGAGTACTACGGCGTGCGGGGCCACGTCATAGTAAATGGGTTCGAGTCGACACCTTAAATATGTGTGGGCCACTTGATTTTACTGGAACGAGGCAGCATTTTGGGCTCGGGGACCAGTGGAGATATAGTACGTACAAAAAATTGTGGATGTAGGTTCGACCGAAAGGCAATGATGCATGGGCCCTGCATTTTGATATACCCGGGGCCGCGTGAAATTTTCTACTCTACTCAAAACTAGTAAGGTACACATGTATTGAACGCATGAGATTTCGAAACCAAATTATGAATAAATACACACTATAGCATGTAAAGCTTTGGGTCATATATGCATGATGTAGATGTTCGTTTAGTTCTTATAGTTCATCTCATTCAAAATCAATTAGTTTTATAAAAAATTTAAGATTCATGGGGTTGTGCATTGTAAATCATAAAGTAAAAAACAAATAATGGCAATTCATTTAGAAAAAATAATCAATTATGGTACAGAAGATTCTAGAACCAAGGAGAAGTGCTTGTGTTTTGAGGTTTGTGCATTATGCTTAAGTTCAACAATGGAGTCTTCTAAATTGTACATGTGGCAGATCTGGTGGAATGTTGATGATATCCAACGGCCAGTAGTGCTCGGATTTGCCTATCTCTGCACTGTCGGGTTAGCTTCATCCAGCGACCATCTTTCAAAGTTATTGGCACACTATATAGTTCTTGTGCCATAGTTGCATGTTTTGGAAAAAAGCTACTAGTGGGTTGTACTATCTATTTAGGAACAGAAGATGTATACATGGAAGTTGTAGGGAAAGAGATGACATGGAGCATCTCAATTCCTATGAGTAGGGACTGGAAAAGAGATTTCATTTGGTTCACATCATAGGAACTTTTCTATTGAATCTAGAGATGACATGTATCTCAATTCCTATGAGGAGGGATTAGAAAAGAGATGTAATTTGGTTCATATCATAGGAACTTTTCTATTGAATATACGCTAATGTTTATTTTCCTTTGAAATTAAGGGAGTATAGGAATCCATTCATATGAACCAAGTGGCTCTAAAGCTATAGAAATGATATCATGTTTATTTCTTTTGAAATGTGGAGTATATGAATCTATTCCTATGAACCAATTGGCTCTAAAGGAAAAAATCCTATAAAAATCATATCATATAGAGTTCCTATGATATTCCTCGACACTAAAGGATGCTTGAAATTGCTGCGGGTGATACGATGGTCTTTCTTTGTAGACTCCTCACCCATCTTTATAGTTACCTCTCGAAGATGAATGAAATGATATATATACATGGTATTCTACATATGCAATTTGGTACACGAAAACTCAGTAAAAGTTTGCGAGGTTCGAATTTTCAATAAAGCTATATGCACTGCATTTCGGAACGGAGGGAGCATACGGCAGTTGCTAACACTCATGTGGAAGATTTGTGTGTAGGAGGAGTGGCTGTTCTGTTAAATGACATGGCAAAACTGACACTGTCGGATGCCGATCTAATGGTTCTTATGGTGTTCGTCAGGAAAAGGCTTGTGGCGAACATTTTTTGGATAATGATTTACGGACACATGCATTGCATTGATACATGCCCCCCTCTCTCCCACGCACACGCACCCTCACGAGTCACGACTCTCCCGAGTCCTCTCACAGACTCGCATGTCGCACCCACCGTCTATCTACAAGTAGACGTCATGCACATATGTGCTCTTCACACCCTAGCCTTAGAACTTCTAAAAAACAAAAGACGGTGCGCACATTTTATTTTAGCTCACACATCACACACTTATACTATTACTCTTACGGCGAACGTTCTTTGGGCATAGTATATTGTACTCTCACGAAGAGAAGCGGTGCACGCACGCACTACTTCTCTCACACCCACTCGCGGGTACACGTAGGAGCGCATTTTTTTGAAGCTGGTACAACAAAATCACTCCACTATATATAAAAGCAGGAGCCTTAGCGCTTGCTTTACTAGGGTTCCTCTTGTTCACTCTCTCGTGCTCTCCAGATCTAAGCAACACATAGGTGGCCACACTCTCTCTCAGCTCACGGCTGGTCACAAATCCGGCCGGACAACCTCGACCGGGGCAGGGGTGTAGGTGCATCGTTCACGCTGTCATCGGCGATGAGGGAGGAGACCAACGGCTGCCCGTGCGTCCCGATCGGCGGCCGTGCCATTCTCTCTGAGAGAGCGCCGGCTCGGGAGGGCCTCCGACCCCTTCTTCCTCCCTGCGGTATTGTGGCCAAGATGCGGCCTCCCGACGCCGTCTTTGCCACATGCCGATGACCCTCAGGTATATATTCCTTCGAAACATGCCTTGCTCTACTGCCCCAGCTCCCTTTGTGTAGATCCTCTTCTACTTCTGTCTGCTGTTCCAAAGCTACCTAGACTTCTACTATTATTAGAAGTAAAGCTAGTTCATATAGTCAACTCAAAGCGTTGGTTCAAATAGGGAAGAAAGTGGGAAAGCTGTAGCATGAATCTAGGACTTGGTTCTAAGAGGAAACGGGGGAAAGTAGTAATATCTGTCACTGTTTAAATAACCGTATTTCGTATTTGCGCAAACAGGGATGTCTGTCTCCATATCGTTTCGGGATGTCTGTCTCCGTATCGTTTCTATCCACGCAATCAAAAGCACACACCTCAGTTTTAGTACAACTGTGCAAAATGAGATGGCTATCCCTCGTTGCCGTCATCTAACCTCCCGTCTTCAAGGTATCCCTACATTGGTAGTAACTAAGGTAGAATGACCAACGCAATCTAAAAGAAGCTGATTCGTGCGTTTTACTTCCTGATTGCAGTGTAGGGACGAGCGAAAACAACTGCATCCTAGTCCGGAATGCACTTTCTACCAGTTCATCCATGGACCGAGGACTGGCTGGCACGGCTGCACGGCGGTTTTTTGGACAGGTGCGCGGACAAGTAGCATTGTGGTCTGCTTATTTCTGCAAATAGCGGTGCTTAAATTTAGTGGAATGCACAAGCATTTCAGCTGGTCAGTACACTGTATGGTTCAGTTCAGCATTCCAGCTGAGACCACAATTATAATTGGTTATTCTGGAATGAGAGAACCTAACCCTGGATGGTGGCAACAAGAAAAAACCAGAGTGAACTCCAGGAAATTTAAGCCTGCCGGGAGGCCCTTTGCTCAGAGAAGCCTTGCTTGTTTTTTCTTGATTTGTAAACCTTCTCACAACTTTGTCTTTTGCTGTGAACTAGTATATGTTTGTTATGTTCTATGAATCATTGAGATGTATAAAATTGCTTAACTTATGCTTTTCAAGTTTTTTATGAAGACGAGTTTAATGTGAGTGTTCCACATGAGCGCTGGACTAGCGTGTGAACGTTTGGAATTTATTACATTGTGACCTCAATTAACTGCATGAACCACTGTAACAAGATACATAGTTGCTTATATGTCAGACAGCAGATTGTTGATTGTTAGCTGGTCGATAGCCTAGTGTTGAAGCGAGCTGAGCCAATGTGCCGTGTTTTGCACAACTGCTTACATGTGGGGTAGCACCAACATTGTTTACAAGTACTTATCTATACGTCGGCGCACGGTTCTCGAATGAGTGCTCTATTTCATCAAAACACACACTGCTCGTATGATAAACCATGACAACTTATGTCTTACCATGCCATATTCATGAAAAAACTAGTGAGGACGCATCTGTTTCAGCAAAAATTACGATGGTTCTCACATGATTCACGGGCACACAAAAGTAGCAGCAGTTCCCATAGACGGATTCAAACAGAGTACTAGCCCCAGAGGGGTCGATAACAGGCAAGGTTTGGATAATTAGACACAATCCAAACTACTATTAAACACTAGCTGGGGCAACTATTTCATGCCTCGATCTAATTTGGGCTGGACACAAGACGGACCTTGCCATGAACATCATCGAGGACGTCCAGCAGCAGCTCAATCCTGTGAACCTTCATGAAGACAACCTTGTGGACTTGCCACTGATAAACTTGTTTGTGGAGGCATGCCACATCATCTTCTTGCATAAGCTTGACAAGAACAGTATGCCTCACAAACGAAGGAGTAGCTTTGAACTTCTTGTGCTTCAGTACACCCTGGACAACACGCCTGACAACAGTGAGGCTGGAATACAACTCTTCATTTGTATAACCGCAAATGGCTTCCAGGATCCAACAGCCTAAGAACAATGTTTTCCCAGTTTGTATATTCAGGTCGTCCGCCTCATAGCGAGTGACATGTACAACCACACAATCCTTGTCTGCATCAGGGCTCTAATTGAAACAGAAACAAATTTTGAATTACTTTTCAGTATAATAAACACAAGTTATTTAAACCACTATGTATAGCATGGCATTGAAGCTAATAAAATTTTGCATTATTAATCACCACATACTTCCTTTTCTAAAAAAATCACCACATACTTAGATGAAAAACCACAATCGAGATCGGGAAAGAAGGAAATCACCTTGGGCAGCTCAGCGGGGGACACATCCTCGAAGGGGGAAAACTGCTCCTGCAGTGCCATGGGGTTGTAACCTCAAATGGGGCGTTGACCATCTCAGTAGTGGCCATGAGCGTATATGGGGTCGGCTCGGTGGTTTCCTCCATCTTCTTGGAGCTCTCTGTCTCGTGGGGACCAGCCTCCTGCGTCTGCTCCAATATCGGCAGATCTTTGCCTAGTTCTCCTTGGTCCATCATGAAACTGACGAATACTAGGAGACCATTGAAAGGAAAACACAATCACAATGACAATGAAACAAAAAAGAGTGTGGGGATCGCTTATTGCTTTGCAAAAGTTCTTTTTTTTCTCTGAACAAAAATATACCAACATCAAGGATCCGCTTACCTTCCCTTCGTTCGGAGAGAAGAACAGTGGCAGATGCGAGTGTTGCCTTTCTTGAAGACGGTGAGGGAGAAGGGGATTCAGCGAAGAGTGAAATGGTGGTTGCTTCGTCCATCAAACTTAGACTGTGGGGAGGTGGGGTTTTGTGATACGACAGCTCATTACTGTCGCGCTACGACCGGGGTGACTCTCCGCCTGTATACTGCCTTCTAATTTGGTGGATGGCATTTGGGCCCGCGCGCTGCATGGCCCGCATGTCGGTGAACAAAAGTATAATGGCATTCAGTAGAGGGAGACGTTTGAATGACCTAGGAGGAGCTAGAAGCGGTAGAGTGTCTCCACTGTACTAGTAGTAATAGTTTTTCTGGGTAGCTGTAGAGTGTCTCCACTGTACTAGTAGTAATTGTTTCTCTGGGCCCAAGACAAAACAGCCCATCCACACTAGTAAATAGTAAAATCAATTCAAAAACCCATATATTTACTGAATTGACGGATGGGTATGTCGAAGAGCAAAAAAGGAGTTTCAGGTGGGAAAAAGAGCTTCTGAACGTGCCGGACTTCTATTTACAACATATTGTGGTCATAATCCAGTAAATTTTACGACCCAGGATGTCCATTCTATGGACCTGACCGATCCATTTGACTGTGACTGCCGAAAACAGTGCTGGAGTTAGATGTTGTTGCCCTTTTCAATCTGGTTTTTTTGTAAACCTGATGAACAATTAACCCTCGTGCTTTTGTATAGTTTGTAAGCTGGAGTTAGATGTTCCTGCCCTTTTCAACTCGGTTGTGACTGTCATATTTTCTTTGAAGCAAGGCAAATGGCTTGCCATTCGTTTAATTTAGAGTGAAATATTGTAACAAATCCCAACCAAGGGAAATAACATCACTCTCGCCGGCTGCTTGAGCTCACTATGCATTACAGAAGCCAAGTGATTAGCCCCCACCAGCACCCACAAACTTATTTCGAACTAGCACATCAAATGGGCTGTAAATTTTCATAGGAAAGGCTGCATGACCGTGACAGATTTACATTCTGACATTTGGGACCCGCGAGGAAATAGCCTATCCAAGGTGGTGTCGACTTACTAGCCAGTCAACAAACAATTCTGCCTACCAGCCGTTGGATTGACATCCAACATCTGTCGTGTATCTTCTATCTCTTGTCTTCTTCTTCCTCCAGCCGCCCAAACCAAACCACCCTGTTGGCTCCGCCTGCTCCCGCCTCCCATGGTTGGCTGCGCCTCCGCCGCCCTACCATACGTACCCTCCAATGTTGGCCAGTCCCTCCCTCTATTCCCCCACACGTCCTATTATTCTCCGGCGATGTCAGCCCCAACACGCACCCGCGCCCGAACCAGTCAACCCTCATACTCCCCTCCGCCTGCGACTGGACCGGCACATCTTCAATGGCTCCTGTTCGTTTCGTCCGAGGCCTCGCCGTCGTCCTCCGCCTTGCGGCCTTGGTTCGCTCGCCGTGCGCAGTGCGCCGCCCTCTTGCGTTGTCAACGTCGTCAACAACCGAGAGGAACAAGGAGATGACTGTACATGGAGAGGATGACAATAGAGACCCACCAACGTCATGGCAGTACGCAAGCAAGTGCCTCTATAGTACAAGCCCAAAAATATGGTTCCTCCTAAAGGTTGGACATCTGGGGCTCACGTGATTGTCAACATAGTCAATAAACGAGAGAATTACACTACGAGCGGCTGACACCAGGGAGCCAGCAAGTCGCGCAGTTTTTTTTTGAGGAACAAGTAGTTGTTATTTATACTAGGTTTAGCGACGGATCAGGGTAACAATGGGGTTGTGCGGGGGCTATGGCCCGTCTAGCCAGGGTTTTATTTATGTTTACCACATCATGAGCCCATTTGTGTTTTTTTCTTGCTGAAAATGGCTAGCCCAGTTCTATTTTTTTTAAGAAATACCAAAACAAGGCTTACTTGCTTTATCGGCCCTGCTGGGCTGCAAATCTTTCAAGACGAGGAGAGTTTCATTCGGTTTGCCCAGAAATGGGCTGTACATTTTTAAAACACATCAAACCGGGAATTAGTTTCATTTATTTTCATTACAAGATCTTAACTTCCATTGATTTTTATGCGTGGACAATTATTTGGATTTTATATTTATATAAATTATTTTTCAAAATAGTTTGAATTTGAATCGATATTTCTGGATTAAAAATAGTTAACCGCACCAAAATATGCAAAATTTTGTATACTTTTTAACCGTGGCCACAATATGCGGTGTAATGCTAACAAAAAGAAGATGGGCTCCAAAAAATTCTTAAGAATTAGCAAATGGGTTGTACATTATTAGAAATAATGGCAGATGGGATGTATGCTGTTTTCCACAGATTTGAGGCTGACTTGTGCGCCTACTACAGGTTGACGCATATACTTTCATCAAAAAAAGGTTGACGCACACGCAACGCCCTGTCAACTTAGTCAACACACGAGAGTAGTGACTGTTGGATGTCCATCCAACGGCTGTCGTGCTTCTTCAATCTCTGCTCTTCATGCTCCAGCCGCTCAAACAAGCACCGGCGAGACTGCCTGCTCCCTCCTCCCGCGGCCTGCTATACTGCCGCACAGGCTTCACGGCCCCACCGTACTCCCATCGCTGGGCTAGCCATCCCTCTACTCACCCACACATGTTGTTATTCTCCGGCAACGGCAGACAAACCAGTAAACCGTCGTACTCCTCCGCGTAAGAAAAAACTGCGGAGTATTCCCTGGCTCCGTGTCGTTCCCTTCCTAGGCCTTGCCGTCGTCCACCGCCCCGGTGCTCTCGGCGCGGCCTGGTCAACATGGTCAATGAACTACATCCATCGGAAGTGGACTATACGTGGAGAGGCTGGCAGTTGGGTCCACGGCCGCACGCGAGGAAATGCCTCATTATTACGCGCAAAATAATGATTCCTCCACCTGACAGCTAGGACCCACAGGAAGGGCCTCTGTATTTAGCGGAAAAAAAATGTTTCCCCCGTTGATAGGTCGGATGCACCAGCTATATCTTCGCACGCAAGGAAGTGCCTCCTTATTACGTGCAAAAAAATGAATACCCCCTGCTAGCTAGGACCCACCATATTGTTGGGCTGACTTGTGGGCCTACTAAGTTGACGGGGACGGAGGGCTTTGTCAACTTAGTCAATACTCCAGTGACCGTATGATGTCCATCCAACGGCCATAGTGCTTCTTCAACCTGTGGTCTTCTTGCTCCAGCCGCCCAAAGCAGCGCCGGTCGTGCCGCCTGCTCCTGCCTCCCGTGGCCGGCTGTGCTACCGCGGAGGCCTCACCACCCCCATACTACTCCCACCACTGGCCAGGCCATCCCTCCACTCACCCACACCCCCTGTTATTCTGCAGCGACGGCAGCCTCACACCGCAGCCGAACCAGTGAACGCTCGTACTCCTCTCTGCGTGGGCATCCACTGCCGTGTCTTGCCCGGCTCCGCGTAGTCCCCTTCCTAGGCCTCGTCGTCGTCCACCGCTGTGGTGCTCTCGGCGCGGCGTGGTCAATGTGGTCAACGACCGACTTCCATCGGAAGAGTACTGTACGTGGAGAGGCTGACAGCTGGGTCCACAGCAGCCGCAAGGAAGTGCCTCCTTATTACGCGGAAAATAATTATTCCTCCACCTGACAGCGGGGACCCATGGACAGGCCACCAGTATTTTGCGAAAAAAATCGTTTCCCCCTGACTGTTGGGACCCACTGGACGGGCCATCGTATTTCATGAAAAAAACGTTCCCCCCGCTGTCAGCTCGGACCCACCGTAAGTGCCTCCTTATTACGCACAAAAAAAATGAATACTTCCCCGGCTAGCTGGGACCCACCTTGGTGGGAGGCTGACTTGTGGGCCCACTAAGTTGATGGGGACGAAGGGCTTTGTCAACTTAGTCAATATGAACGATTCTAGCTCCAGTGATCGTACGATGTCCATCCAACTGTCGTAGTGCTTCTTCAACCTCTGGTCTTCTTGCTCCAGCTGCCCAAAGCAGCGCCAGTCGTGCCGCATGCTCCTGCCTCCCGTGGCCGACTGTGCTGCCGCAGAGGCCTCACCGCCCCCTACTATTCCCAATGTTGGCCAGGCCCTGCGGCGATGGCAGCCTCACACCACAGCTGAACTAGTGAACCCTCGTACTCCTCTCCGCGCGGGCTTCCACTGTCGCGTCTTCCCTGGCTCCGCGTCGTCCCCTTCCTAGGCCTCGCCCTCGTCCACCGCCGTGGTGCTCTCCGCGCGGCGTGGTCAACGTGGTCAAGGAATGACTTCCATCGGAAGAGTACTGTACATGGAGAGGCTGACAGCTGGGTCCATGGCCACAGCCCAGTTTTTTTGTGATTTGCCAAGTAAGTCGCTTTTTCAGGCCTGTTGGGCTGCAAATCTTTCAAGACGAGGAGAGCTTTCATTCGGCTGGCCGAGAAAATGGCCCATCAGTAATGAGAAATGGGTTGTACATTTTTTAAACACATCAAACCGGCAATTAGTTTCAAATATCTTTTTTTTCATTTCAAAATTTTAAATTACATTAATTTTTATGCGTGGAGAATTTGTTGGATTTTATATTGATATACATTTATTTTTAAAATTAGTTTGAATGTGAGTCGAAATTTCGGGATTAAAAACAGTTCGGACCGCACCGAGATATGCAAAATTTCGTATAATTTTTTAACCGTGGCCACAATATGGGCTATAATGCTAACAAAAAGAATATGGGCTCCAAAAAAACCTTAAGAATTAGCAAATGGGTTGTAAATTATTAGAAATAATGGCAGATGGGTTGTATGCCGTTTTCTACAGATTTGAGGCTTTCCTAAAAAAAGGTTGACGCACAAGCACTGACTGTTGGATGTCCATCCAACGGCCGTCGTGCTTCTTCAATCTCTGCTCTTCCTGCTCCAGCCACTCAAACAAGCGCCGGCGGGACTACCTGCTCCCTCCTCCCCGTGACCGGCTGTGCTGCCGTGCAGGCCTCACCGCCCCACCGTACTCCCATCGCTGGCCTAGCCATCCCTCTACTCACCCACACCTGCTGTTATTCTCCGACGACGGCAGACGAACCAGTAAACCCTCGTACAGTCGTACTCCCCTCCACGTGGGAAACAACTGCCGAGTTTTCCATGCCTCCGTGTCGTCCCCTTCCTAGGCCTCGCCGTCGTCCATTGCCGTGGTGCTCTCGGCGCGGCGTGGTCAACGACCGACTTACATCGGAAGAGTACTATGCGTAGAGACGCTGACAGCTGGGTCCACAACAGCAGCAAGGAAGTGCCTCCTTATTACGCGCAAAATAATTATTCCTCCACCTGACAGTGGGGACCCACCGGACGGGCCACCGTATTTCGTGAAAAAAAACGTTTCCCCCTGACTGCTGGGACCCACCAGCTACACCTTCGCACGCAAGGAAGTTCGTCCGGGCAAAAAAAACAAAATGATTCGCCCCCGCTGACTGTTGGGACCCACCAGCTACATCTTCGCACGCAAGGAAGTGCCTGATAGTCGGGACCCACCTGGTCGAAGCATACGTAGCGTTGTCATTCTGGTCGCGAACGTGTACGTACATATATACTGGTGGATGTAGAGACACGCACGTGTAGTAGTAGAGGCGCGCACGTAGCATGTACACGTACGTACAGCGGCCAGGGTGCAAGAAAGAAAATACAGCCACGAATGTGTACATACGGGCGGGGTCTCGAACGCCTACTCGCGCATACGTACGGCGAGGGCTCGTTGACATGGCTGGGTCGGAACGGAGAAACGGCATCGTCGTCGTGTTCATGGGGAGGCAATGGAATGCGTCGTGTTCATGGGGACGCAACGCAATGTGTCGTGTTCAACGGGAGGCAATGGAATGCGTGGGAGCCAACCGGCTCGGTCGGAACGGAATGCGTGGTCATGTTCATCGGGAGGGCTTGGACGGAACAGGCGATGGAAATGAGGCCTGGCGTACCGCACAACGGAGGAAATGGACCTCCTACGTTCGGAACGGGGTCCTGTTGATCGGGAGGGGTCTGGCGTACCGCAAAACGGAGGAAACAGACCTCTTATGGTCGAAACGGGGGTCCTGTTGATCGGGAGGGGTGTGGCGTATCGCAAAACGGAGGAAATGGACCTCCTACGGTCGAAACGGGGGTCCTGTTGATCGGGAGGGGTGTGGCGTACCGCAAAACGGACGAAACGGACCTCCTACGGTCGAAACGGGGTTCCTGTTCATCGGGAGCGGTGTGGCGTACCGCAAAACGGGACTCCATGGGACACTGTTCATCTCCACCGTCGTCCTCCTCCAGCCTCCACGGGCTACCGTCGACCTCCTCCAGCCTCCACGGGCTCCTCTTCATCCAGCCTCCACCGCGCTCTACTCCACCGGCTACTGTTCAACCACCCCTCCACGGGCACCCTTCCATCGTCTACTGTTCATCCAGCCCTCCACACCACGGGGTCCTGTTCATCTAGAGGCAACGCCACCGCTCACTGTTCATCTAACCCCCCCCCCCCCCCGCAACTCTCACTGTTCATCCCAGAGGCAGCATCGATCGGCTTCAGTTAGCAGCAGTAGCGAAGGAATCGCTCGATCGGGTTCAGTTAACAGCCATCGATCGATCGCTCGGGTTTAGTAATGCGTAGCCTGCAGTGCAATCACTTGGGTTCAGTTAGAGCCCAACACCTCGCTCAGGTTCAGTTAGAGCCAACGCCTCGCACACACGCGCGTATGTGTACGAGAGAAACGTGCATCGCTCGGCCCCCGACCGTAACCGGGAACTCCCCGAAATTTTCCTCGCCCTCGCTTCTACCACGGTTTTTCCTGTCATGGACGGCCCAAAGAATGTCATGCAACTGCGTCTCCGGCCCGCCTAGGACGAAAAGCTCATTTTCTGTCATGATTTTTTGTCATAGAAGTAGGAGCCCACCACATCTATGATGATACCGGGTTTTGTCACAATTATCGTCACAGAAGTGTCATATGTATGACAGAAAAAAAATTGTTCCGCCCAAAATGTCACGGATGTGTCTGTTTTTGTAGTGATAGCAATGATGCATGAGTGACTTATATGAAAGAATTATGAACGGTGGCTTTGCCACAACTAAAATATCAACTACATGATCATGCGAAGCAATATGACAATGATGGAGCGTGTCATAGTAAACGGAACGGTGGAAAGTTGCATGGCAATATATCTCGGAATGGCTATGGAGATGCCATGATAGGTAGGTACGGTGGCTGTTTCGAGGAAGGTATATGGTGGGTGTATGATACCGGCAAAAGGTGCGCGGTATTAGAGAGGCTAGCAAGGGTGGAAGGGTGAGAGTGCGTATAATCCCTGGACTCAACATTAGTCATAAAGAACTCACATACTTATTGCAAAAATCTAATAGTTATCAAAACAAAGTACTACGCGCATGCTCCTAGGGGGATAGATTGGTAGGAAAAGACCGTCGCTCGTCCCCGACTGCCACTCATAAGGAAGACAATCAATAAATAAATCATGCTCCGACTTCGTCACATAACAGTTCACCATACGTGCATTCTACGGGAATCACAAACTTCAACACAAGTATTTCTCAAATTCACAACTACTCAACTAGCATGACTCTAATATCACCATCTCCATATCTCAAAACAATTATCAAGTATCAAACTTCTCATAGTATTCAATGCACTTTATATGATAGTTTTTATTATATCCCTCTTGGATGCCCATCATATTAGGACTAAATTCATAACCAAAGCAAACTACCATGCTGTTCTAAAAGACTCTGAAAATAACATAAGTGAAGCATGAGAGATCAATTATTTCTTCAAAATAAAACCACCGCCGTGCTCTAAAAGGATATAAGTGAAGCACTAGAGCAAATGACAAACTACTCCAAAAGATATAAGTGAAGATCAATGAGTAGTCGAATAATTATGCAACTATGCGAAGACTCCCTAACATTTAATAATTTCAGATCTTGGTATTTTATTCAAACAGTAAGCAAAACAAAAGAAAATAAAATGACGCTCCAAGCAAAACACATATCATGTGGTGAATAAAAATATAGCTCCAAGTAAAGTTACCGATGAACGAAGAAGAAAGAGGGGATGCCTTCCGGGGCATCCCCAAACTTAGGCTTTTGGTTGTCCTTGAATATTACCTTGGGGTGCCTTGGTCATCCCCAAGCTTAGGCTCTTTCCACTCCTTATTCCATATTCCATCGAATCATCACCCAAAACTTGAAAACTTCACAACACAAAACTTAACAGAAAATCTTCGTGAGCTCCGTTAGTAAAAGAAAACAAACCACCACTTCAAGGTACTGTAATGAACTCATTATTTATTTATATTGGTGTTAAACCTACTGTATTCCAACTTTTCTATGGTTCATAAACTCTATTACTAGCCATAGATTCATCAAAATAAGCAAACAACACATGAAAAACAGAATCTGTCAAAAACAGAACAGTCTGTAGTAATCTGTAGGTTTCGAATACTTATGGAAACACAAAAATTCTAAAAGAAACTGATGGACGTCAGGAATTTATCTATTAATCATCTGCAAAAATAATTAACTAAATATCACTTTCCAATAAAAAATGGCAGCAATTCTCGTGAGCGCTAAAGTTTCTGTCTTTTACAGCAAGATCGCAAAGACTTTCCCCAAGTCTTCCCAAAGGTTCTACATGGCACAAACAATAATTAAACATAAAACTCAATCATAACATAGGCTAGATAAATTATTTATTACTAAACAGGAGCAAAAAAAAGGAACAAAAATAAAATTGGGTTGCCTCCCAACAAGCGCTATCGTTTAACGCCCCTAGCTAGGCATGATGAATTCAATGATGCTCACATAAAAGATAAGAATTGAAACATCAAGAGAGCATCATGAAGAATATAACTAGAACATTTAAGCCTAACACACTTCCTATGTATAGGTATTTTGTGAGCAAACAACTTGTGGGAACAAGAATCAACTTGCATAGGAAGGTAAAACAAGCCTTCAAAGTTTTAAGCACATAGAGAGGAAACTTGATATTATTGCAATTCCTACAAGCATATGTTCCTCCCTCATAATAATTTTCAGTATAATCATGAATGAATTCAACAATATAACCAGCACCTAAAGCATTCTTTTCATGATCTACAAGCACAGAAATTTTATTACTCTCCACACAAGCAAAATTCTTCTCATGAATAATAGTGGGAGCAAACTCAACGAAATAATTATCACGTGAGGCATAATCCAATTGAAAAATAAAATCATGATGACAAGTTTCATGGATATCATCATTCTTGATAGCATACAATTCATCACAATAATCATCATAGATAGCAACTTTGTTCTCATAATCAATTGGAACCTCTTCCGAAATAGTGGATTCATCACTAAATAAAGTCATGACCTCTCCAAATCCACTTTCATCAATATAATCATCATAAATAGGAGGCATGCTTTCATCATAATAAATTTGCTCATCAAAACATGGGGGACAAAAAATATCATCTTCATCAAACATAGCTTCCCCAAGCTTGTGGCTTTGCATATCATTAGCATCATGGATATTCAAGGAATTCATACTAACAACATTGCAATCATGCTCATCATTCAAATATTTAGTGCCAAACATTCTAATGCATTCTTATTCTAGCACTTGAGCACAATTATCGGAATTCTTATTTTCATGATAGATATTAAAAAGATGAAGCATATGAGGTACCCTTAATTCCATTTTTTGGTAGTTTTCTTTTATAAACTAAACTAGTGCTAAAACAAGAAACAAAAAGATTCGATTGCAAGATCTAAAGATATACCTTCAACCGCTAACCTCCCCGGCAACGGCGCCAGAAAAGAGCTTGATGTCTACTACACAACTTTCTTCTTGTAGACGTTGTGGGGCCTCCAAGTGCAGAGGTTTATAGGACAGTAGCAAAGTTCCCTCAAGTGGATGACCTAAGGTTTATCAATCCGTGGGAGGCGTAGGATGAAGATGGTCTCTCTCAAGCAACCCTGCAACCAAATAACAAAGAGTCTCTTGTGTCCCCAACACACCCAATACAATGGTAACTTGTATAGGTGCACTAGTTCGGCGAAGAGATGGTGATACAAGTGGTATATGGATGGTAGATAAAGGTTTTTGTAATATGAAAATATAAAAACAGCAAGGTAACTAATGATAAAAGTGAGCACAAATGGTATTGCAATGCGTTGAAACAAGGCCTAGGGTTCATACTATCACTAGTGCAAGTTCTCTCAACAATAATAACATACTTGGACCATATAACCATCCCTCAACATGCAACAAAGAGTCACTCCAAAGTCACTAATAGCGGAGAACAAACGAAGAGATTATGGTAGGGTACAAAACCACCTGAAAGTTATCCTTTCTGATCGATCTATTCAAGAGTCCGTAATAAAATAACACGAAGCTATTCTTTCCGTTCAATCTATCATAGAGTTCGTACTAGAATAACACCTTAAGACACAAATCAACCAAAACCCTAATGTCACCTAGATAATCCAATGTCACCTCAAGTATCCGTGGGTATAATTATACGATATGCATCACACAATCTCAGATTCATCTATTCAAATCAACACAAAGAACTTCAAAGAGTGCCCCAAAGATTCTACTGGAGAGTCAAGAAGAAAACGTGTGCCAACCCATATGCATAAGTTCACAAGGTCACGGAACTCGCAAGTTGATCACCAAAACATACATCAAGTGGATCACATGATATCCCATTGTCACCACAGATAAGCACGTGCAAGACATACATCAAGTGTTCTCAAATCCTTAAAGACTCAATCCGATAAGATAACTTCAGAGGGAAAGCTCAATCCATTACAAGAGAGTAGAGGGGGAGAAACATCATAAGATCCAACTATAATAGCAAAGCTCGCGATACATCAAGATCGTACCAACTAAAGAACATGAGAGAGAGAGAGATCAAACACATAGCTACTGGTACATACCCTCAGCCCCGAGGGAGAACTACTCCCTCCTCGTCATAGAGAGCACCGGGATGATGAAGATGGCCACTGGAGAGGGATTCCCCCTCCAGCAGGGTGCCGGAACAGGTCTAGTTTGGTTTTCCGTGGCTACGGAGGCTTCTGGGGTCGTCGTGGTACTTGGGGTCGTCGGACTTGCTGGTTTCAATTCGATGGTAGTGGTACACTTGTCGACGAGGTACTTGGCGCATCTAAATCATCGGGTACTTGCCGGTCTCGGTCTTGACCGAGATGAGACAAAATGGCGACGGTGCATGATGAGTAGGGTCCTACAGCAACATGGGGTCGACGGTGGCGCAGCACGAGAAGAGCAGCAGCAGGACAAAGTGGACGGCATAGGCCTTGGCCCGGAGCAAGGGAGGCGGAGCTTCTGGAGGCTGGACGGGCCATGGACGCAGAGGAGTCCATGCCATGGCAGCGGCGGTTTGGGGCGTTTGACAGGAGCCGAAACCAGGAGGTGCTCGAGGACCTGGGCATTCGGGCAGGGGGCTCTGATGGTCGAAGGGCGTGGATGGAGCGGACGAGCGAATCCGGGCTTGGGACGGCTGGTCCTCACCAAATCAAAGAAGGAGCGGTGGCGCAGGAGAGTTCAAGCGGCTCCTTGGCGGATCCAAGCGAGGACAAGGCGTGGGAGGTTGGCGGTTGCGGCAGAGCTCCTGCACAGCGCGGCGGAGGGAACGGCCACGGCGGGCGCTGGTCGTCGGCAGGGGCTGCAGCGGCTGCAGGAAGTGGGCGGCGCAAGATGGTGTTGGCGCTCCTGCGGGCGTCCATGGAGACGGCGGCCTCCGGCTGGTCCGGTGGCTGGACTCCGGCGACGAGGAGGGGGCAAAGGGGAACGAGACGAAGCAGCTCTCTCTCTCCCTGCAATTGGCGGCGCTAGGGGGAGAACGAAGGGAGGCGGCACGTGGTAGGAACGAGAGGGAGATCGAGAGAAGGAGGGGGTTCGAGCGCACGGGATGGGATCGGGCTCCTCCCAGACGGCCCTAGCAGGGAACGGGAGATGAGGAGGGGATCGGGACAGGGCGGCTAGGGTTGAGAAGGCAGGGGCCGGCTGGGCCTAAAGTAACAAATGGGCCAGAGGAAGAGGTTGGGAGGCCCAGGTGGCCAGAGGCCTGGCTGGGCTCTCTCTCCCTTATTTTTTTAAAAAAATTTGTTTATATAAATAAACAATCAACAAAGGGGAAAATCCAGGGGGTTTTGGTTAGGGATATGAGATATATAAATATATATCTGGAACCCTGGATTTATGTAGGGTTTGAATAAATTGCTCTGGCTTTTTTAGAAGGTAGAAAAATAATTAGAGTTTGAATTATTCTCAAACTTCAATCATTTTTGAACCTGACCAAAACAACGCCAAATGAGATGAAATTTGGCAGATAGGTTGAAGGAAAAGTGTATGGTTTATAGGAAAATAATGAACATTTATGGATGACAGAAAAATGGCACTAGCAAAAATGAAAGGAAAAAGAAGGAAGAAGGCGGTGATGACACATGGGTAGATTTGAGAGAGATGGGAAGGGGTTGATACAAATGACAAGAATAGAGCAAGACAACATCATGAAGAATGCAATGCACATGGTGATTATGATGAAATGCAAAATGGCAAGAGGCACGATGCAATGCAAACAATGATGACATGACGAAATGCAACAAACAAATAAAACACCCGGCGACAACGGAAAACATGGAAGATGTCTGAAGCGTCGGTCTCAGGGTGTCACACATCCCCAAGCTTAGGCTTTTGGTTGTCCTTGAATATTACCTTGGGGTGCCTTGGTAATCCCCAAGATTAGGCTCTTGCCACACCTTATTCCATATTCTGTCGAATCTTCACCCAAAACTTGAAAACTTCACAAAACAAAACTTAACAGAAAATCTTCGTGAGCTCCATTAGTAAAATAAAACAAACCACCACTTCAAGGTACTGTAATGAACTCATTATTTATTTATATTGGTGTTAAACCTACTGTGTTCCAACTTTTCTATTGTTCATAAACTCTATTACTAGCCATAGATTCATCAAAATAAACAAACACCACACGAAAAACAGAATCTGTCAAAAACAGAAAAGTCTGTAGTAATCTGTAGGTTTCAAATACTTCTGGAACCCCAAAAATTATAAAAGAAACTGATGGACGTGAGGAATTTATCTATTAATTATCTGCAAAAATAATTAAATAAATAGCACTCTCCAATAAAAAATGGCAGCAATTCTCGCGAGCGCTAAAGTTTCTGTTTTTTACAGCAAGATCGCAAAGACTTTCCCCAAGTCTTCCCAAAGGTTCTACTTGGCACAAACACTAATTAAACATAAAAACTCAATCATAACAGAGGCTAGATAAATTCTTTATTACTAAACAGGAGCAAAAGGCAAGGAACAAAAATAAAATTAGTTTGCCTCCCAACAAGCGCTATCGTTTAACGCCCCTAGCTAGGCATGATGAATTCAATGATGCTCACATAAAAGATAAGAATTGAAACATAAAGAGAGCAAAGAATATAACTAGCACATTTAAGCCTAACACACTTCCCATGCATATGGCTTTTGTGAGCAAACAACTTGTGGGAACAAGAATCAACTTGCATAGGAAGGTAAAACAAGCATAACTTCGAAGTTTTAAGCACATAGAGAGGAAACTTGATATTATTGCAATTCCTACAAGCATATGTTCCTCCCTCATAATAATTTTCAGTAGCATCATGAATGAATTCAACAATATAACCAGCACCTAAAGCATTCTTTTCACAATCTACAAGCACAGAAATTTTATTACTATCCACACAAGCAAAATTCTTCTCATGAATAAGAGTGGGAGCAAACTCAACGAAATAATTATTGCATGAGGCATAATCCAATTGAAAACTAAAATCATGATGACAAGTTTCATGGATATCATCATTCTTGATAGCATACAAGTCATCACAATAATCATCATAGATAGCAACTTTGTTTTCATAATCAATTGGAACCTCTTCCGAAATAGTGGATTCATCACTAAATAAAGTCATGACCTCTACAAATCCACTTTCATCAATATAATCATCATAAATAGGAGGCATGATTTCATCATAATAAATTTGCTCATCAAAACTTGGGGGACAAAAAATATCATCTTCATCAAACATAGCTTCCCAAAGCTTGTGGCTTTGCATATCATTAGCATCATGGGTATTCAAGGAATTCATACTAACAACATTGCAATCATGCTCATCATTCAAATATTTAGTGCCAAACATTCTAATGCATTCTTCTTCTAGCACTTGAGCACAATTATCGGAATTATTATTTTCATGATAGATATTAAAAAGATGAAGCATATGAGGTACCCTTAATTCCATTTTTTGGTAGTTTTCTTTTATAAACTAAACTAGTGCTAAAACAAAAAACAAAAAGATTCGATTGCAAGATCTAAAGATATACCTTCAAGCGCTAACCTCCCCGGCAACGGCGCCAGAAAAGAGCTTGATGTCTACTACACAACCTTCTTCTTGTAGACGTTGTGGGGCCTCCAAGTGCAGAGGTTTGTAGGACAGTAGCAAATTTCCCTCAAGTGGATGACCTAAGGTTTATCAATCCGTGGGAGGCGTAGGATGAAGATGGTCTCTCTCAAGCAACCCTGCAACCAAATAACAAAGAGTCTCTTGTGTCCCCAACACACCCAATACAATGGTAACTTGTATAGGTGCACTAGTTCGGCGAAGAGATGGTGATACAAGTGGTATATGGATGGTAGATAAAGGTTTTTGTAATATGAAAATATAAAAACAGCAAGGTAACTAATGATAAAAGTGAGCACAAACGGTATTGCAATGCGTTGAAACAAGGCCTAGGGTTCATACTATCACTAGTGCAAGTTCTCTCAACAATAATAACATACTTGGACCATATAACCATCCCTCAACATGCAACAAAGAGTCACTCCAAAGTCACTAATAGCGGAGAACAAACGAAGAGATTATGGTAGGGTACGAAACCACCTGAAAGTTATCCTTTCTGATCGATCTATTCAATAGTCCGTAATAAAATAACATGAAGCTATTCTTTCCGTTCAATCTATCATAGAGTTCGTACTAGAATAACACCTTAAGACACAAATCAACCAAAACCCTAATGTCACCTAGATACTCCAATGTCACCTCAAGTATCCGTGGGTATAATTATACGATATGCATCACACAATCTCAGATTCATCTATTCAAATCAACACAAAGAACTTCAAAGAGTGCCCCAAAGATTCTACCGGAGAGTCAAGACGAAAACGTGTGCCAACCCATATGCATAAGTTCACAAGGTCACGGAACTCGCAAGTTGATCACCAAAACTTAGATCAAGTGGATCACATGATATCCCATTGTCACCACAGATAAGCACGTGCAAGACATACATCAAGTGTTCTCAAATCCTTAAAGACTCAATCCGATAAGATAACTTCAAAGGGAAAACTCAATCCATTACAAGAGAGTAGAGGGGGAGAAACATCATAAGATCCAACTATAATAGCAAAGCTTGCGATACATCAAGATTGTACCACCTCAAGAACACGAGAGAGAGAGAAAGAGAAAGAGAGATCAAACACATAGCTACTGGTACATACCCTCAGCCCCGAGGGAGAACTACTCCCTCCTCGTCATAGAGAGCACTGGGATGATGAAGATGGCCACTGGAGAGGGATTCCCCCTCCAGCAGGGTGCCGGAACAGGTCTAGATTGGTTTTCCGTGGCTACGGAGGCTTCTGGCGGTGGAACTCCCGATCTATTGTGCTCCCCGATGGTTTTAGGGTATGTTGGTATATATGGGAGGAAGAATACGTCGGTGGATCTCCGGGCTGTCCACGAGGCAGGGGGACGCGCCCCCCACCCTCGTGGGCAGCCCGGGACTCTCCTGGTCCATCTCCGATACTCCGTGGGCTTCTTCTGGTCCAAAAATAAGTTCTGTGAAGTTTCAAGTCAATTGGACTCCGTTTGATTTTCCTTTTCTGCGATACTCTAAAACAAGGAAAAAACAGAAACTGGCACTGGGCTCTAGGTTAATAGGTTCGTCCCAAAAATAATATAAAATAGCAGATAAATGCATATAAAAAATCCAAGGTTGATAATATAATAGCATGGAACAATCAAAAATTATAGATACGTTGGAGACGTATCAACTATCATCGGGAAGATTAACTCCTTGTTGAGTCAAGTGGTTGTGGTACCCAAACATTCTAAGTAAATGTTCATTGACAGAACTATTCTCCTCCATTTTGCAGTAGTAGAACTTATTGGAGACTTCATATATCTCAATTCGGGCATTTTCTTGAAATATTAACTTCAACTCCTGGAACATCTCATATGCTCCATGACGTTCAAAACGCCGTTGAAGTCCCGATTCTAAGTCGTAAAGCATGCACACTGAACTATCGAGTAGTCATCAGCTTTGCTCTGCCAGACATTCATAACATCTGGAGTTGCTCCTGCAGCGGGCTTTGCACCTAGCAGTGCTTCCAGGACGTAATTCTTCTGTGCAGCAATGAGGATAATCCTCAAGTTGCGGACCTAGTCCGTGTAGTTGCTACCATCATCTTTCAACTTAGCTTTCTCTTGGAACGCATTAAAATTCAAAGGAACAGTAGCACGAGCGATCTATCTACAACAACATAGACATGCAAAATACTATCAGGTACTAAGTTCATGATAAATTAAAGTTCAACTAATCATATTACATAAGAACTCCCACTTAGATAGACATCCCTCTAGTCATCTAAATGATCATGTGATCCATATCAACTAAACCATGTCTGGTCATCACATGAGATGGAGAAGTTTTCAATGGTGAACATCACTATGTTTATTATCTACTATATGATTCACGCTCGACCTTTCGGTCTCAGTGTTCCGAGGCCATATCTACATATGCTAGGCTCGTCAAGTTTAACCTAAGGATTCTGCTTGTGCAAAACTGGCTTGCACCCGTTGTATGTGAATGTAGAGCTTATCATACCCGATCATCACGTGGTGTCTCGGCACGACGAACTGTAGCAACGGTGCATACTCAGGGAGAACACTTATACCTTGAAATTTAGTGATAGATCATCTTATAATGTTACCGTCGTACTAAGCAAAATAAGATGCATAAAAAGATAAACATCACATGCAATCAAATAAGTGATATGATATGGCCATCATCATCTTGTGCCATTGATCTCCATATCCAAAGCACTGTCATGATCACCATCGTCACCGGCTTGACACCTTGATCTCCATCGAAGCATCGTTGTCGTCTCTCCAACTATTGCTTCTATGACTATCGCTACCGCTTAATGATAAAGTAAAGCAATTACATGGCAATTGTATTTCATACAATAAAGCGACAACCATATGGCTCCTGTCAGTTGCCGATAACTGTTACAAAACATGATCATCTCATACAACAATTTATATAATCACGTCTTAACCATATCACATCACAACATGCCCTGCAAAAATAAGTTAGATGTCCTCTACTTTGTTGTTGCAAGTTTTACGTGGCTGCTACGGGCTTCTAGCAAGAATTGTTCTTACATATGCATCAAAACCACAACGATTTTTCGTCAAGTGTGCTGTTTTAACCTTCAATAAGGACCGGGTGTAGTCAAACTCGATTCAACTAAAGCTTGAGAAACAGACACCCACTAGCCACCTGTGTGCGAAGCACGGCGGTAGAACCAATCTCATGAACGCGGTGATGTAATGTCGGTCTGGGCCGCTTCATCCAACAATACCGCCCAATCGAAGTATGACATGCTGGTAAGCAGTATGACTACTATCACCCACAACTCTTTGTGTTCTACTCGTGCATATAACATCTACGCATAGACCTGATTTGGATGCCACTGTTGGGGAACGCAGTATTTCAAAAAATTTACCTACGATAACGCAAGATCTATCTAGGAGATGCATAGCAACGAGAGGGGGAGAGTGAGTCTATGTACCCTCGTAGACCGAAAGCGGAAGCGTTTAGTAATGCGGTTGATGTAGTCGAACATCTTTGCGATCCAACCGATCCAAGTACCGAACATACGGCACCACTACGATTTGCACACGTTCAGCTCGATGACGTCCCTCGAACTCTTGATCCATTTGAGGCCGAGGGAGAGTTCCTCAGCACGACGGCGTGGTGACGGTGATGATGAAGTTACCGACGCAGGGCTTCGCCTAAACACTACAACGATATGACCGAGGTGTGTACCTGTGGAGGGGGGCACCGCACACGGCTAAAAGATCAACTTATGTGTCTATGGGGTGCCCCCCTCCCACGTATATAAAGGGGGGAGGAGGAGGACGGCCAAGGGTGGCGCGCCCAGGGGGAGTCCTACTCCAAGTAGGATTCACCCCCCCCCCCTTTCCTACTTCCACAAGGAGAAGGGGGGAAGGAATAGGAGAAGAGAAGGAAAGGGG
Source organism: Triticum urartu (assembly GCF_056163025.1). NCBI lineage: Eukaryota > Viridiplantae > Streptophyta > Magnoliopsida > Poales > Poaceae > Triticum > Triticum urartu. The sequence goes on from NC_141875.1 coordinate 91,956,227, forward strand.
CCGAGCCCCCTAGCCCTAGTCCAATTCGGTTTGGGCTATGGGGGGGCGCGCCACTCCTTGGCCTGCCTCATCTCTTCCATCATTAGGCCCCAATAACTTCCCGGAGGGGGTTCCGATAACCCCCGGTACTCCGAAACTCATCTGAAATGACCCGAACCATTTCGGTGTCCGGATGTAACCTTCCAATATATGAATCTTTATGTATCGACCATTTTGAGACTCCTCGTCATGTCTGTGATCTCATCCGGGACTCTCAACAACCTTCGGTACATCAAATCACATAACTCATAATATAAATCGTCATCGAAAGTTAAGCATGCGGACCCTACGGGTTCGAGAACTATGTAGACATGATCGAGACATATCTCCGGTCAAATAACCAATAGCAGAACCTGGATGCTCGTATTGGTTCCTACATATTCTACTAAGATCTTTATCACTCAAACCGCATAACAACATATGTTGTTCCCTTTGTCATCGGTATGTTACTTGCCCGAGATTCGATCGTCGGTATCATCATACCTAGTTCAATCTCGTTATCGGCAAGTCTCTTTACTCGTTCCATAATGCATCATACTACAACTAACTCATTAGTCACTTTGCTTACAAGGCTTATAGTGATGAGCATTACCGAGAGGGCCCAGAGATACCTCTCCGAAACACGGAGTGACAAATCCTAATCTCGATCTATGCCAACTCAACAAACACCATCGGAGACACCTGTAGAGTATGTTTATAATCACCCAGTTACATTGTGACGTTTGATAGCACACAAGGTGTTCCTCCGGTATTTGGGATTTGCATAATCTCATAGTCATCGGAACATGTATAAGTCATGAAGAAAGCAATAGCAATAAACTAAACGTCATAGTGCTAAGCTAACGGATGGGTCTTGTCCATCACATCATTCTCTAATGATGTGATCACGTTCATCAAATGACAACACATGTCTATGGCTAGGAAACTTAACCATCTTTGATTAATGAGCTAGTCAAGTAGAGGCAAACTAGGGACACTCTGTTTGTCTATGTATTCACACATGTACTAAGTTTCCGTTTAATACAATTCTAGCATGAATTATAAACATTTATCATGATATAAGGAAATATAAATAACAACTTTATTATTGCCTCTAGGGCATATTTCCTTCAAAAATTTAGTGAGAGGTCATCTTATAATGCTACCACCGTACTAAGCAAAATAAGATGCGTAAAAGATAAACATCATATGCAAACAAAATAAGTGATATGATATGGCCATCATCATCTTGTGCCTTTGATCTCCATCTCCAAAGCACCGTCATGATCACCATCATCACCAGCTTGACACCTTGATCTCCACCATAGCATCGTTGTCGTCTTGCCAACTATTGCTTCTCCGACTATCGCTACTGCTTAGTGATAAAGTAAAGCAATTACATGGTGATTGCATTTCACACAATAAAGCGACAACCATATGGCTCCTGCCAGTTGTCGATAACTGTTACAAAACATGATCATCTCATACAACAATTTATATATCATCACATCTTGATCATATCACATCACAACATGCCATGCAAAAACAAGTTAGATGTCATCTACTTTGTTGTTGCAAGTTTTACATGGCTGCTATGGGCTTGTAGCAAGAACCGTTATTACCTACGCATCAAAACCACAACAATTTTTCGTCAAGTGTGTTGTTTTAACCTTCAACAAGGACCGGGCGTAGTCAAACTCGATTCAACTAAAGCTAGAGAAACAGACACCCGCTAGCCACATGTGTGCAAAGCACGTCGGTAGAACCAGTCTCATGAACGCGGTCATGTAATGTCGGTCCGGGCCACTTGATCCAACAATACCACCGAATCAAAGTAAGACGTTGCTGGTAAGCAGTATGACTATTATCTCCCACAACTCATTGTGTTCTATGTTGGGGAACGTAGTAATTTCAAAAAAATTCCTACGCACACGCAAGATCATGGTGCTGCATAAGAATGAGAGAGGAGAGTATCGTCCATGTACCCTCGTAGACCGTAAGCGGAAGCGTTATGAGAACACGGTTGATGTAGCCATACGTCTTCACGATCCGACCGATCCAAGTACCGAACGTACGGCACCTCCGAGTTCAGCACACGTTCAGCTCGATGACGTCCCACGAACTCCGATCCAGCAGAGCTTCGCCGGAGAGTTCCGTCAGCACGACGGCGTGATGACGGTGATGATGTTGCTACCGACGCAGGGCTTCGCCTAAGCACCGCTACGATATGATCGAGGTGGATTATGGTGGAGGGGGCACTGCACACGGCTTGGAACAATCAAATTTTGTGTCCTAGGGTGCTTCCCTGCCCCCATATATAAAGGAGCAAGGGGGAGACCGGTCGGCCCTTACAGGGCGGGCCAGGAGGAGGAGTCCTCCTCCTAGTAGGAGTAGGACTCCCCTTTCCTACTCCTACTAGGAGGGGGAAAGGAAGGAGGAGAGGGAGAAGGAAAGGGGGGCGCCGCCCCCCTTCCCAAGTCCAATTCGGACCAGAGGGGGATGGGGTGCGCGACCTGCCCTGGCCGGCCCTATCTCTCTCCACTAAAGCCCATGTGGCCCATTACTTCTCCCCGAGGGTTCCGGTAACCCTCCGGTACTCCAGTTTTCTCTAGAATCACCCGGAACACTTCCGGTATCCGAATATAGTCGTCCAATATATCAATATTTATGTCCCAACCATTTCGAGACTCCTCATCATGTCTGTTATCACCTCCGGGACTCCGAACTACCTTCGATACATCAAATCAAATAAACTCATAATGCCGATCGTCACTGAAAGTTAAGCGTGCGGACCCTACGGGTTCGAGAACTATGTAGACATGACCGAGACACGTCTCCGATCAATAACCAATAGCGGAACCTGGATGCTCATATTGGCTCCCACATATTCTACAAAGATCTTTATCGGTCAAACCGCATAACAACATACGTTATTCCCTTTGTCATCGGTATGTTACTTGCCTGAGATTCGATTGTCGGTATCTCAATACCTAGCTCAATCTCATTACTGGCAAGTCTCTTTACTCGTTCCGTAATGCATCATCCCGCAGCTAACCCATTAGTTGCATTGCTTGCAAGGCTTATAGTGATGTGCATTACCGAGAGGGCCCAGAGATACCTCTCCGACAATCAGAGTGACAAATCCTAATCTCGATCTATGCCAACTCAACAAGTACCATTGGAGACACCTGTAGAGCACCTTTATAATCACCCAGTTATGTTGTGACGTTTGGTAGCACACAAAGTGTTCCTCCGGTAATCGGGAGTTGCATAATCTCATAGCCATAGGAACATGTATAACTCATGAAGAAAGCAATAGCAGTAAACTAAAATGATCAAGTGCTAAGCTAACGGAATGGGTCAAGACAATCACATCATTCTCCTAATGATGTGATCCCATTTATCAAATGACAACTCATGTCTATGGTTAGGAAACATAACCATCTTTGACCAACGAGCTAGTCAAGTAGAGGCATACTAGTGACACTCAGTTTGTCTATGTATTCACACATGTATTATGTTTCCGGTTAATACAATTCTAGCATGAATAATAAACATTTATCATGAAATAAGAAAATAAATAATAACTTTATTATTGTCTCTAGGGCATATTTCCTTCAGTATCCCACTAGCACTAGAGTTAATAATCTAGATTACACAGTAATGATTCTAACACCCATGGAGCCTTGGTGTTGATCATGTTTTGCTCGTGAGAGAGGCTTAGTCAACGGGTCTGCAACATTCAGATCCGTATGTATCTTGCAAATCTCTATGTCTCCCACCTGGACTTGATCGTGGATGGAATTGAAGCGTCTCTTGATGTGTTTGGTTCTCTTGTGAAATCTGGATTCCATTGCCAAGGCAATTGCACCAGTATTGTCACAAAATATTTTCATTAGACCCGATGCACTAGGTATGACACCTAGATCGGATATGAACTCCTTCATCTAGACTCCTTCATGTGCTGCTTCTGAAGTAGCTATGTACTCCGCTTCACATGTAGATCCCGCCACGACGCTTTGTTTAGAGCTGCTCCAACTAACAGCTCCACCGTTCAATATAAACACGTATCCGGTTTGCGATTTAGAACCGTCCGGATCAGTGTCAAAGCTTGCATCCACATAACCATTTACGACGAGCTCTTTGTCACCTTCATAAACGAGAAACATATCCTTAGTCCTTTTCAGGTATTTCAGGATGTTCTTGACCGCTGTCCAGTGATCCACTCCTGGATTACTTTGGTACCTCCCTGCTAAACTAATAGCAAGGCACACATTAGGTCTGGTACACAGCATTTCATACATGATAGATCCTATGGCTGAAGCATAGGGAACACTTTTCATTTTCTCACTATCTTCTACAATAGTCGGGCATTGAGTCTTACTCAACTTCACACCTTGTAACATAGGCAAGAAACCCTTTCTTAGCTTTATCCATTTTGAACTTCTTCGAAACTTTATCAAGGTATGTGCGTTGTGAAAGTCCAATTAAGCGTCTTGATCTATCTCTATAGATCTTGATGCCCAATATATAAGCAGCTTCACCGAGGTCTTTCATTTAAAAACTCTTATTCAAGTATCCTTTTATGCTATCCAGAAATTCTATATCATTTCTAATCAACAATATGTCATCCACATATAATATTAGAAATGCTACAGAGCTCCCACTCACTTTCTTGTAAATACAGGCTTCTCCAAAAGTCTGTGTAAAACCATATGCTTTGATCACACTATCAAAACATTTATTCCAACTCTGAGAAGCTTGCACCAGTCCATAAATGGATCGCTAGAGCTTGCACACTTTGTTAGCACCCTTTGGATCGATAAAACCTTCAGGTTGCATCATATTCAACTCTTCTTCCAGAAATCCATTCAGGAATGCAGTCTTCACATCCATTTGCCAAATTTCGTAATCATAAAATGCGGCAATTGCTAACATGATTCGGACGGACTTAAGCATCACTACTGGTGAGAAGGTCTCATCGTAGTCAACTCCTTGAACTTGTCGAAAAACTTTCGCAACAAGTCAAGCTTTGTAGATAGTAATGTTACCGTCAGCGTTAGTCTTCTTCTTGAAGATCTATTTATTCTCGATGGCTTGCCGATCATCGGGCAAGTCAACCAAAGTCCACACTTTGTTCTCATACATGGATCCCATCTCAGATTTCATGTCCTCAAGCCATTTTGCGGAACCTGGGCTCATCATCGCTTCCTCATAGTTCATAGGTACGTCAGGGTCAAGTAAAATGACCTCCAGAACAGGATTACCGTACCACTCTGGTGCAGATCTTACTCTGGTTGACCTATGAGGTTCGGTAGTAACTTGATCTGAAGATTCATGATCATCATCATTGGCTTCCTCACTAATTGGTGTAGGTGTCATAGGAACCGGTTTCTGTGATGGACTACTTTCCAATAAGGGAGCATGTATAGTTACCTCATCAAGTTCTACTTTCCTCCCACTCACTTCTTTCAAGACAAACTCCCTCTCTAGAAAGGATCCATTCTTAGCAACAAATGTCTTGCCTTTGGATCTGTGATAGAAGGTGTACCCAACAGTCTCCTTTGGGTATCCTATGAAGACACATTTCTCCGATTTAGGTTCGAGCTTATCAGGTTGAAGCTTTTTCACATAAGCATCATAGCCCCAAACTTTAAGAAACGACAACTTTGGTTTCTTGCCAAGCCATAGTTCATAAGGCGTCGTCTCAACGGATTTAGATGGTGCCCTATTTAACGTGAGTGCAGTTGTCTCTAAAGCATAACCCCAAAACGATAGCAGTGAATCAGTAAGAGACATCATAGATCGCACCATATCCAGTAAAGTATGATTATGACGTTCGGACACACCATTATGTTGTGGTGTTCCGGGTGGCGTGAGTTGCAAAACTATTCCGCATTGTTTCAAATGAAGACCAAACTCGTAACTCGAATATTCTCCTCCACGATCAGATCGTAGAAACTTTATTTTCTTGTTACGATGATTTTCCACTCTGAAATTCTTTGAACTTTTCAAATGTTTCCGAATTATGTTTCATCAAGTAGATATACCCATATCTGCTCAAATCATCTGTGAAGGTGAGAAAATAACGATACCCGCCGCAAGCATCAACGTTCATCAGACCACATACATCCGTATGTATGATTTCCAACAAATCTGTTGCTCGCTCAATAGTTCCGGAGAATGGCGTTTTAGTCATCTTGCCCATGAGGCATGGTTCGCAAGTACAAAGTGATTCATAATCAAGTGATTCCAAAAGTCCATCAGAATGGAGTTTCTTCATGCGATTTACACCAATATGACCTAAACGGCAGTGCCAGAAATAAGTTGCACTATCATTATCAACTCTGCATCTTTTAGCTTCAACATTATGAATATGTTTATCACTACTATCAAGATTCATTAAAAATAGACCACTCTTCAAGGGTGCATGACCATAAAAGATATTACTAATATAAATAGAACAACCATTATTCTCTGGTTTAAATGAATAACCGTCTCGCATCAAACAAGATCCAGATATAATGTTCATGCTCAACGCTGGCACCAAATAACAATTATTCAGGTCTAAAACTAATCCCGAAGGTAGATGTAGAGGTAGCGTGCCGACGGCGATCACATCGACTTTGGACCCATTTCCCACGCGCATCGTCACCTCGTCCTTAGCCAATCTTCGCTTAATCAGTAGTCCCTGTTTCGAGTTGCAAATATTAGCAACAGAACCAGTATCAAATACCCAGGTGCTACTGTGAGCTTTAGTAAGGTACACATCAATAACATGTATATCACATATACCTTTGTTCACCTTGCCATCCTTCTTATCCGCCAAATACTTGGGGCAGTTCCGCTTCCGGTGACCAGTTCCTTTGCAGTAGAAGCACTCAGTCTCAGGCTTAGGGCCAGACTTGGGTTTCTTCTCTTGAGCAGCAACTTGTTTGCCGTTCTTCTTGAAGTTCCCTTTCTTCTTCCCTTTACCCTTTTTCTTGAAACGGGTGGTCTTGTTGACCATCAACACTTGATGCTCCTTCTTGAATTCTACCTCCGCAACCTTTAGCATTGCGAAGAGCTCGGGAATTGTCTTATCCATCCCTTGCATGTTATAGTTCATCATGAAGCTCTTGTAGCTTGGTGGTAGTGATTGCAGAATTCTGTCAATGACACTATCATCCGGAAGATTAACTCCCAGTTGAATCAAGTGATTGTTATACCCAGTCATTTTGAGTATATGTTCACTGACAGAACTATTCTCCTCCATGTTGCAGCTGTAGAACTTATTGGAGACCTCATATCTCTCAATCCAGGCATTTGCTTGAAATATTAACTTCAACTCCTGGAACATCTCATATGATCCATGAAATTCAAAATGTTGTTGAAGTCCCAGTTCTAAGCCGTAAAGCATGGCACACTGAACTATCGAGTAGTCATCACCTTTGCTTTGCCAAACATTCATAACATTTGGTTCAGCTCCTGCAGCAGGTTTGGCACCTAGCGGTGCTTCCAGGACGTAATTCTTCTGTGCAGCAATGAGGATAATCCTGAAGTTACGGACCCAGCCCGTGTAATTGCTACCATCATCTTTCAACTTTGCTTTCTCAAGGAACGCATTAAAATTCAACGGAACAACAGCACAGGCCATCTATCTACAACAACATAGACAAGCAAAATACTATCAGGTACTAAGTTCATGATACAATTAATCATATTTAAGAACTCCCAATTAGATAGACAACCCTCTAATCATCTAAATGATTATGTGATCCATATCAACTAAACCATGACCGATCATCACATGAAATGGAGTAGTTTTCAATGGTGAACATCACTATGTTGATCATATCTACTATATGATTCACGCTCGAGCTTTCAGTCTCAGTGTTCCGAGGCCATATGCTAGGCTCGTCAAGTTTAACCCGAGTATTTCTGCGTGTGCAAAACTGGCTTGCACCCGTTGTATGTGAACGTAGAGCTTATCACACCCGATCATCACATGGTGTCTCGGCACGACGAACTTTGGCAACGGTGCATACTCAGGGAGAACACTTGTACCTTGAAATTTAGTGAGCGATAATCTTATAATGCTACCGTCAATCAAGAAGAATAAGATGCATAAAGGATAAACATCACATGCAATCAATATAAGTGATATGATATGGCCATCTTCATCTTGTGCCTTTGATCTCCATCTCCAAAGCACCGTCATGATCACCATCGTCACCGGCGCGACACCTTGATCTCCATCATAGCATCGTTGTTGTCTCGCCAAATATTGCTTCTACGACTATTGTTGTCGTTTAGTGAAAAAGTACAGCAATTACAGGGCGATTGCATTGCATACCATAAAGCGAAAACCATATGGCTCCTGCCAGTTGCTGATACCTCCGTTACAAAACATAATCATCTTATACAATAAAATATAGCATCATGCCTTGACCATATCACATCACAACATGCCCTACAAAAACAAGTTAGACGTCCTCTACTTTGTTGTTGCAAGTTTTACGTGGCTGCTACGGGCTGAGCAAGAACCGTTCTTACCTACGCATCAAAACTACAAAGATATTTCGTCAAGTTAGTGTTGTTTTAACCTTCAACAAGGACCAGGCGTAGTCACACTCGGTTCAACTAAAGTTGGAGAAACTGACACCCGCCAGCCACCTGTGTGCAAAGCACATCGGTAGAACCAGTCTCGTGTAAGCGTACGCATAATGTCGGTCCGGGCCGCTTCATCCAACAATACCGCCGAACCAAAGTATGACAGGCTGGTAAGCAGTATAACTTGTATCGCCCACAATTCACTTGTGTTCTACTCGTGCATATAACATCTACGCATAAACACTACAAAAAAAGACACATCCGTGACATTTTGGGCCAAACGAAAAAAAATCTGTCATACATATGACACTTCTATGGCGATGATTGTGAAAAAACCAGGTATCATCATAGATGTGGTGGTCTCCTACTTCTATGATAAAAAATCATGACAGAAAATGGGCTTTTCGTCCTGGGCGGGCCGGAGATGTAGCTGCATGACATTCTTTGGGCCATCCATGACGGAAAAAACCATGGTAGAAGCGAGGGCGAGGAAAATTTCGGGGAGTTCCCGGTTACGGTGGGAGGCCGGGGGCCGAGCGATGCGCATTTCTCTCGTACACGTACGCGCGTGTGTGCGTGGCATTGGCTCTAACTGAACCCGAGCGAGGCGTTGGGCTCTAACTGAACCCGATCGATTGCACTGCAGGCTACGCATTACTGAACCCGAGCGGTCGATCGATGGCTGTTAACTGAACCCGATCGAGCGATTCCTTCGCTACTACTGCTAACTGAAGCCGGTCGATTGGATGAACAGTGAGCGTTGCGGGGGGGTTGGATGAACAGTGAGCGGTTGCGTTGCCTCTGGATGAACAGGACCCCATGGTGTGGTGGAGGGCTGGATGAACAGTAGACGATGGAGGGGTGCCCGTGGAGGGGTGGTTGAACAGGACCCCGTGGTGTGGAGGGCTGGATGAACAGTAGACGGTGAGGGGTGGTTGAACAGTAGCCGGTGGAGTAGCGCGCGGTGGAGGCTGGATGAACAGGAGCCCGTGGAGGCTGGAGGAGGTCGACGGTAGCCCGTGGAGGCTGTAGGAGGTCGATGGTGGAGATGAACAGTATCCCGTGGAGTCCCGTTTTGCGGTACGCCACACCTCTCCCGATGAACAGGACCCCCGTTTCGACCGTAAGAGGTCCGTTTCGTCCGTTTTGCGGTACGCCACACCCCTCCCAATCAACAGGACCCCTGTTTCGACCGTAGGAGGTCCGTTTTGCGGTACGCCACACCCCTCCCGATCAACAGGACCCCCGTTTCGACCGTAGGAGGTCCATTTCCTCCGTTTTGCGGTACGCCACACCCCTCCCGATCAACAGGACCCTGTTCCGAACGTAGGAGGTCTGTTTCCTACGTTTTGCGGTATGCCAGGCCTCGTTTCCATCGCCTGTTCCGTCCAAGCCCTCCCGATGAACACAACCATGCATTCTGTTCCGACCCAGCCGGTTGGCTCCCACGCGTTTCGTTGCCTCCCGATGAACACGAGCATTCTGTTGCCTCCCCATGAACACGACGACAACGTTGTTTCTCCGTTCTGACCCAGCCATGTACACGAGCCCTGGCCGTACGTATGCGCGAGTAGGTGTTCGAGACCCCGCCTGTATGTACACATACGTGGCCGTATTTTCTTTCTTGCACCCTGGCCACTGTACGTATGTGTACATGCTATGTGCGTGCCTGTACTACGACATGTGCGCGCCTCTACATCCACCAGTATATATGTACGTACACGTTCGCAACCAGAATGACAACGCGACGTACGCTTCGACCAGGTGGGTCCCGACTGTCAGGCACTTCTTTGTGTGCGAAGATGTAGCTGGTGGGTCCCAGCAGTCAGGGGGGAAACGTTTTTTCTGCCAAATACGGTGGCCCGTCCAGTGGGTCCCCACTGTCAGGTGGAGCAATAATTATTTTGCACGTAATAAGGAGGCACTTCCTTGCTGCGGTCGTGGACCCAGCTGTCAGCCTCTCCACGTACAGTCCACGTCCGATGGAAGCCGTTCCTTGACCATGTTGACCACGCCGCGCCGACAGCACCAGGGCAGTGGACAATGGCGAGGCCTAGGAAGGGGACGACGCGGAGCCGGGGAAGACGCGGCAGTGGATGCCCAAGCATAGAGGAGTACGAGGGTTCACTAGTTCGTTGCGGTGGGAGGCTGCTGTCGCCGCAGAATAACAGGGGGTGTGGGTGAGTAGATTATGGCCTGGCCAGCGGTGGGAGTAGTAGGGGGTGGTGAGGCCTCCGCCGCATCGTAGCCGGCCATGGGAGGCGGGAGCACGAGGCACGACCGCCGCTGGTATGGGCGGCTGGAGCAAGAAGACCAGAGGTTGAAGAAGCACTACGGCTGTTGGATGGACATCGTACGGTCACTGGAGCTAGAATCGTGCATATTGACTAAGTTGACAAAGCCATCCATCCCCGTCAACTTAGTAGGCCCACAAGTCAGCCCGCCACTATACTGGGTCCCAGCTAACAGGGGGAGTATTCATTTTTTTGTGCGTAATAAGAAGGCACTTCCTTGCGTGCGAAGATATAGCTGGTGGGTCCGAGCTGTCAGCGGCGGTAATGTTTTTTTCGCGAAATACAGAGGCCCATTCGGTGTGTCCCTGATGTCAGGTGGAGGAATCATTATTTTGCGTGTAATAAGGAGGCATTTCCTTGCGTGCGGCCGTGGACCCAGATGTCGGCCTCTCCACGTACAGTCCACTTCAGATGCATGTCGGTCGTTGACCACGTTGACCAGGCCACGCCGAGAGTACCAGGGCGGTGGACGACGGCAAGGCCTAGGAAGGGAACGACACGGAGGCAGGGAAGACTCGGCAGTTGTTTCCCACGCGGAGGGGAGTACGACTATACAAGGGTTTACTGGTTCGTCCACCGTCGCCGGAGAATAACAGCAGGTGTGGGTGAGTAGAGGGATGGCTAGGCCAGCAATGGGAGTACGGCGGGGCGGTGAGGCCTGCACGGCAGCAGAGCCGGGCACGGGGAGGAGGGAGCAGCCAGTCTCGCCGGCGCTTGTTTGAGCGGCTGGAGCAGGAAGAGCAGAGATTGAAGAAGCATGACGGCCGTTGGATGGCCATCCAACAGTCACTGCTTATGCTTCAACCTTTTTTTAGGAAAGCCTCAAATCTGTGGAGAACAGCATACAACCCATCTGCCATTATTTCTAATAATTTACAGCCCATTTGCTAATTATTAAGGGTTTTTTTGGAGCCCATATTCTTTTTGTTAGCATTAATGCCCATATTGTGGCCACGGTTAAAAAATTATACGAAATTTTGCATATTTCGGTGCGGTCCAAACTGTTTTTAATCCCGAAATTTCGAATCACATTCAAACTGATTTTAAAAATAAATGTATATCAATATAAAATCCAACAAATTCTCCACGCATAAAAATTAATGTAATTTAAAATCTCGAAATGAAAAAAAAGATATTTGAAACTAATTGCTGGTTTGATGTGTTTTAAAAATTGTACAGCCCATTTCTCATTACTGATGGGCCATTTTCTCGGCCAGCCAAATGAAAGCTCTCCTCGTCTTGAAAGATTTGCAGCCCAACAGGCCTGACAAAGCGACTTACTTGGCAAATCACAAAAAAAAACTGGGTTGTGGCCGTGGACCCAGCTGTCAGCCTCTCCACGTACATTACTCTTCCGATGTAATGTCGTTGACCACGTTGACCATGCCGCGCCGAGAGCACCAAGGCGGTGGACGACGGTGAGGCCTAGGAAGGGGACGACGCGGAACCGGGGAAGACGCGGCAGTGGATGCCCACGCGGAGAGGAGTACGAGGGTTCACTGGTTCGGCTGCGGTGTGAGGCTGCCGTCGCCGCAGGGCCTGGCTAGCGGTGGGAGTAGTAGGGGGCAATTAGGCCTCAACAGCAGCACAGCTGTCCACTGGAGGCAGGAGCAGGCGGTCTCCCCGGCGCTGGTTTGGGCAACTGGTGCAAGAAGAGCAACGATTGAAGAAGTAGCAGGACCGTTCGATTCAAATCCAACGGTTACTGCTGCTAGAATCGTTTGTTGACTAAGTTGACAAGCCCTGCGTACGCGTCAACTTAGTAGGCCCACAGGTCAGCCTCCCAACCGGTGCGCCCCAGATGTCAGTGGGAGAAATCATTTTTTCGCGTAATAAGGAGGCAGTTGATTGCGTGCGGTCAGGCCAGCGGAGGGAGTAGGGTGGGCCGGGGAAGCCTGCGCGGCATCACAGCGGGCCACAAGAGGAGGGAGCAGGCAGTCTCGCCGGCACTAGTTTAGGCGGCTGGAGCAGGAAGATCAGAGATTGAAGAAGCACGTCGGCCGTTGGATGGACATCCAACAGTCATTGCTGCTAGAATCATGTGTTCACTGACAAAGCCTTGCGTAAACAAGTCAGCCTCGAAATATGTGGCGTGCATAGCCCATTTGCTATTATTTTTATAATTTTTACTCATTTTCTAATTCATATGGAATTTATTGCAGCCCGTTTTCCATTTTTAGAATTGCTGGCCATTTTCTAGTCAGTACCAGGGTCAAAAAATTAACTAAATATGTGGGAATTTTTGAAGATTCGCAATTTTTTGCTGGGGAACAAAATATTCTTAATCCAAAAATTAATAGCCATACTAAAACAAATTTAAAAATAAATTAGTACTATGTCATGTTAAATGCAATGAAATATGTATAAGATATCAGTGAAGAACAAAAACAAAAAGAGAAACTTATATCCCATTTGCTATAAATTTTTTGGAATGTTCAACCCCTTTTGATATTACTTTTAACAGACATTGACCATACTCTCAAGCCAGGCCGGAATGCATCCCTCCTCGTCCTGAAAGATTTGCAGCCCAGTAATTCGGAGAAAACAAACAGGCCTAGCTTGGGTATTCTTCAAAAAGAAATATTGGGCTACCTATTTTCCCAAAGAATTGGTGCATGAGCATTTAGCTTTATTTATTTATTTATTTACTTATTTATGTTCAGGGGACCATGAGCATGTACCTGGGCCGGATTCATGTGAGAGACTCCCTTCCAGTTAATTATGGGCTTCTCTATTGGGCCTTCATCAGTGGGCTGCATGTTATCAACAAGTGGAAAATGTGTTCCGTACGAAAAATAGTATGCGCTACGTACGGTATGGGGCACTAAAGGATCGAACCGTGCAACGACTTCCAAAACATTGTGTTTGTCGTTCTAACAACACATTTATTCAAGCAACAGACAAAATATACTACTGATTGTACATTGAAAACAACAGCAGCAGCAACCAAGGCTGGGGGTGCAACAGAAGCAGTAAGCAGGCCAGAAGAGTGAAGACGCAGCTCTCTCTTCCAAACCAAACATCAGCCATCATTACAAAAGGGCTACCAAAAAGAACAAGTGTATGCATCAAACTAAATAAAGATCCTACTACACCAAGTGTACGCATCTAACTAACTGGCTCAGTTAGACGTTACTATTTATTAAGCTGTGGAGATTGGCTGACGGCTTGAACCAGATGGGTGCCTGACAGGGGAAACTCCAGCCAGCAGGTCGAAGTCTGATACTTGCGACCCTCTCTCCTACTTTGGGCTGTAGAGCGTGGCGGCACATATCAGGGTATGGTGCATGCAGAGACGCATGGTACGCTGTACACACAGTTTTGCCTGATGAACGAAACCGCGCTGCCATCATGATCCTTGCCGTCGGTTATCTCCTGGTTAATTGGATAATTCAGTCCAACAAACAGAGAGCGTGTACCAAGGCTACTTACCAACCTCCAGTCAAAAATTCCTGAAGGCCCAGAGAAGCTGGGATCCTGCTCAAAGACCTTGCAGTGACTGTGATTGTATTCCGCAAAACAACACGTCCGGTACGTGCGAACGATCATCAATCTTTCGCCGTCATCTGATCGAGCCAGGAACCACTTGCAACTGCCATGCCGCTTTTCTTTGAAAGGTTCTGGGATTAGGAAGGGTAGGGACACCAGGCGGCCTACAACATCATATCAAGTTGGAGTCAAATAAAAAAGGGCTCTTGATTTAGTCAATCTTAAGAATAGCATGTTATGAGCATGAATATTTTTTCAGCAAATGTTGACAGTAATATAAGCAAGCCATCATGATATCATAGGAAAGTAACATACTACTGTAAAAGCCGTTTGTAGTGATGACTAGAGTAGGCCAGCAATACGTCCAGCCATAGAAGGAGTCGACAGCGTAAATGAAGCCCTTGTGTTCAATGGCATCAGAGAACCATGGAGGATGTATGATCCTGCGATGGACGTGCAGATTTATCCACTTACCGCACTGACCTGTCAGATAGGCGAGACCGCGGTTGAAGAACGCAATTAGCCTGAAGTCTTTATAATTCGCAGATCTTGTGGGCACTTGGCAGATTACAACCTTGAGCAAATTAAACTTAGTGTCATGTTGGCTACTGTAAGATTCCGAGTATTCTGGGCCGCGGTGCCAAAGCAGTGTAGTGTTAATCGAAGGAAGGGGGATCAATAGCCGAGTGTAGACCTCCACGAGCATCCAGCTGTCGCGGCCGTCGACGAGCACCATCCAAGACGTGTTCATGCCGACCCAGTACATACCATTAATGTAGTTGATGCTGATGGGGATCGGATCACAGTCAAGGGGGTTGATGCTCGCCACCCTACGATTGTTATGCTACGTGACACGCCGTTTCTGAAGATCAGGCGGCATCAACAAGCAAGGAGCTGGCTTAAAAAGCTCCGGCCTGAGGGCTTTGAGTAAACTGTACAGCCCCGACGAGCATGCGGCGAGTGGCATGGTACCGAGATTGTCCACACGCGAAACAATGAGCTTGATTACCTCTGTGGGAGCGAATTCCAGCCACTCTTTCGGCGGACGCTGCTCGGTTCTGCCATTATTAGTGCTTGGGTTTCATACAAGGGGGGAGGCGCCTTAGCGGGGATGGAAGATTGAACGAGATTATGTGCGGACAAAGATGGAGAAGCGAATATGTGCTGCGGGAAGTGGACAGGTGATGATGACTACAGCATGCCGCTTGACTTACGAGACACATACCAGCAGCGTAGGGTCATGTCGATGCCAAACAACTTGCTTGAGTGATCACAGTACTGGTACTCCCTACAGTGCTATGCTCTACCTTGCTTGAGTAGAGTAGTAGAGTAGGACTCTGCTCTACTACTAGCACCGGAGGAGTAGTATATTCTAATCTAAAATAGTTACAAACTTCAATGCCCGAGCGTGGAACGACTACGAACCGTGCTCAAAGACCGTGTCTATGTGGTGTTTGGACATGGGCGACAACCTCAACACCAACGGTGCTGCTCCCGTTTCACCGTATGTGTTTCTGTCCTTCCTGTTCGAAATCGTGGTAGAATTCATGATTTATTTTGTGCTTATTCAGATTAAATCTCGTAGTAACTTGCTCATATATTCAACTGGCGCAACATCCCCTATAGCCACTCCCGTTTCATGGACGGCCTGGTCGATGCCTCCAAGGAGCCCTTCGTCCACTGCTATGAGTGCTCGATGCCGTTTTGTGGCTCGATGGCGGACATGGTGCATCACCTCACGGATGCGTGCAGCGGTCACTGCTGGCCCTTGGTGGAGAACATCAAGTACGAGACGTGCTACCCGTTCACCATGCCGGAGTCGCTGGAGGATCGACGTGAGAGGGAGGGGGAGGAGATAGCGATGAACGTGAATGTGAGGGGGAGGAGATAGCGATGTTGTGTGAGGCACAGTATTTATAGCGAGCAATGGCACACCTACGTAAGATACGGACTGAGCTGCACTGACTTAACTACAGGTCCAGTTGCGTCACTGACATGTGGGCCAGACCCCTGTTGGGCCCATATGTCAGTGACCCAATGCACCTGCAGTTAAGTAACAGCTACGTGGGCATATTTGTTGGAGTAAATTACGGGGGAGCGAAGGGGTGGAAATATTGCTAGTCACAACGGATTGGACGAGCGTGGGGGGAAGAGAGTCATGCATGCAGATTTTTCACACGGGGTGGAGTGGTGGGACCGCCGAAGGGAGAAGGAGAGTTTGGCAGGCATATTGTTTCCACACATGGAGAGGAAAAGATTTGGAGACGAACGGGCTTCCTGCAGGTATGGGGAACGGTGCATAATAAGTCATCTTGCATGCCGGGCTAGGTATAGTCTCAAGTCATTAAAAACATACACGCCCCACACATGTTCATATTTCAAGGTGCACTAAATTATTGCATGCGATGATTAAGGCTGGCCATAATGGTGGTATCTTAGCTGGTATCATGCACACGGGAATAGCAAACATGCTGATGTGGCAAGGAATTAAAGAAGAGAGGGCGGTTAGAGTAACTAGTGTTCATGCATGCATTGGTAAACACATTTTTTTGTGAAGAGCGACAGCACTAGTTGAGTACTTTTGCAGACTTCAAAAACTATTCCACCGCCTCTACTATCTTGCTAAGAGTAGGTGAAATTTTTGAATTGAGCCCTTTAAACTAGAAGGGAGGTAGTGGTACTCTAATAGCTAACCTTGTTGTGATGACAAGATAGGACATGGCACGCACCTGGATGGAGGAACTAGTCTGCATTGTGCATTTAAGTTTTGTCTGAAGTTAATGTACCTCTACTTTCACCAGACTTATAGAAAAATGTGTCAACATTCACAATGTCAAATCAATATTTTTACACTCATTATAAAACGTAGTTCTTATACTCATTATAATCAGTATTGTAGATGTTGATATTTTTAGTATAAATTTGGTCATGGGATTTCATTGATGCCTGTCAAAGCATGGAGGAAGCGGAGCTTAGGGCTTGCATTGCCGGTCTCTACATAGGTATTTCTCTTCATAATCCTATAATTTTAGAGACTGATTGCGCTTTTGTGGTAGCGTCTCTTGCATCGGGGGACTATGACAGGTCTGCTATGCGTGACCTGAAGCTGAAAGCGTTGAGCATCTCGAAGTTGATCAACAATCTTCAATTGTCAAAGATTATCCGTTCGGCCAATAAGGTGGCACATTTAATCGCTAAGTATAGCTTTGATAATAGATTAGATGGTATTCTTGTAAATAACGTACCGCCCTGTGTGGTGAATATTGTATCGAATGAGTGTACTAGTGTGGCTGGTTAATTAATATAAGGTGGTGTTCAAAAAAAGTATAAATTTGGTCAAACACTTTGCAAACGGTTGACGGGAGTAAAAAGGACCAGAGGGAGTATCATGCATGTGGAGTAGGCAAAAAAATTGCTTGTCTAAAAAAGTCAAGAGAATTGCTCATTTATAGCCGGTCGAAGTCTCAAAGGGCGCTACCACGCGAGGGAGGCGAAGGTCATGGGAGGCGCTACGTTTGACGGAATTAAGTGAAGTTACATCCACGCGCCGGCATGGTGTGCGAACAGGCAGAAGCTATACCGTCAGGCCTACGATATGGGTCTAGTAGACATGACATCTAGTGGGTCCCGCATAGTTCTTGAGAACTCTTTGGGGGCTTGCGGCCGTTTATCCACCGGGCAAGCCAGCAACCCCACGCCGTTCGCACGCCCTACTCGTCCCCATCTTCTATTGTACCTTACAACAGTTCGCTCCCAGTCGTCCCGTCCTTTCACATTAGTTCGCTCCCAGTTTTTTTTGCAGGGTACAACAGTTCAACTTCTCCTAACCCTCCTCCAAAATCCATGGCCTCCCAAATCTCCATGGTCGCCGCTGAGTACCAGGTTAGAGCCATCACCGGCGATCAGTTCATCGTCATCTACACACATGGATCCGAGACGGTGAAAGCATGGCTTGCTCGCTTCCTACGCATGTTCAACAGTTCAACGGATGAGTGGGTCGCTGGGCTAGATGTTGAGTACACCACAGTCCTGGGACGAGAGAAGGATCTAAAGGACGAAGATAGGAAGAAGCCCGCCATGATCCAGGTTTGCGTACATAATGTTTGCTTGGTCTACCACATATGCCATGCCGATGTTGAGGTGCCAGGATTTTAAGAACTTACTCAAGGACAAAAGAGTGAAATTCGTTACTATAGGCTTTAAGAACGACAGGGATGTCCTGCGTCGAATAGGTCTCGTTGTAGGCCAGCCCTTTGATCTCCAGAAGGCAAGCCTGGTGTCCTCCTCTCAACCTTCAATGCTGACCCTGGCAGCAGCCATGATTGATCCTTCGTACGCTAAACTGAAGAAACCTCATCACGAGTTTCATCATGCATGGGAGTCGAAGACATTAGATGAAGATCACATCCTGTACACAGCAATGGATGCCTACCTTTGTTTAAATATCTACAAGGGTTGGATGAAGAAGCAGAGCCCAGTGTCCGGTTCAAGCAAAGAAGCGTCGGCGAAGAGGAAGAGGGACGAGGACGAAGTCGAGGACGTGGACTCGGACTCTGAGTAGGTGGCAGTGCCGTCGCTCATGCTGGTTCTACTGTAGTGTCAAGCAGACTAGTTGCTTAGTTTATTTTCAAGGGTGTGTTGTGCTGAGGCCCCAGCAGAACTATGTTTATGTTCTTTCTCGTTATTTGAACTCTTTAGTACGTACAGTAGTACTAGTACTATGTCTTACTACTTTTCTTCTTGCAGTTGGTACTACTGCTTGTATCTTCGTGTTCCTACTGCACTTAATACGTTCGTACTAGTAGTATAATTTGGGTCAGTCAATTTGTGAAAGAAGTTTGACGAAGCGAAGGAAGAAGATGGCAGAAGAGGTGGAAGAAGCCCTTCTAGCCATCCATGTTGCATCAAACGGCTCACATGAGTCGACTGACCCAAATTGCTCCTTCAGATTGCAGGATCCACGTGGCATTCAAGGTCTCGAAGGTAGATTCTGCGTCCGCAACCGGTTTGCGGGCTCGACGCACGCGCGACCGGCTTCCGCCGCGACAGCCACCATGCGTGCCTCCTCCGTGCGGCCGGAGACGACAATGACATGGTAGTTCCTCCTCCCCGGCGTGCTGGAGCACGCGCTCGTGCTCCTCTTCGTACGCTGCGTGCATAGACGCGGCTACACCAGCTGCTCGCATGCTTGGCAGCGCGGCATCATCGCGAGGAGGGACTACAGACGACGTGAGCGGGAGAGCCTTCAGCTTCATGGCACAGGGATGGCGGCGACATGGCGGTGATGGGCGAGAAATTGTTGGCCGGAGCAGGCGGGCGCCGGCATGCGCAACGGCGGCGGCGGCATATTGATGAGTGCACGTGTGGGAGCTAACTTTAGTTTTATATATATAAGGTTGGTCAAACTTAAAAGAAAACCGTACTAGTACACGTAAACATTAGACTTAGGCAGCGCTTTTATTAGTTAGTACCACAGCCACGATACGGAATCATGTGCAAGCGCGTGAACCGCGGCCGCGTGGTTGATCGAATGGTGCATCACCGTGTCACGCTCGAAGGACATCCATCGAACCTTTTTGTGTGTGTGAAAACAATCCTCGAATATTACTCAACTTTTTTTCCTATGAAAGTTCTTGACGCTGCAATATTTCCATATATTTGAATTTAGCTCCAGTTCGTGTTTATTTGGATTTGGACGTTTTAGGTGCGCCCTAGTTTTTTTTAATACTGATTTTGTGTGTGTGACTGAGAGAGAACGTGTGTATGTGTCCATATGTGTGTTGTGGCGGAAGGGCAATGTGGAGACGGTGTGCGTGTGATACAGACATAGAGAGGTGTGAATGTGCAAATGATCATGCATGAGTGAGACATAGACAGATGCCGATACGTTGTGTATACATGAGAGAATGGTCTTCTAGTTTAGGGCATGTTTGGTTCCAATAAGTCACCTGACTTATAAGTCAAGTGACTTAAAATCAGTGACTTATAAGTCACGCCTGTTTGGTTGTCATCTGACTTATAAGTCACCTGACCACACCTTCCCACCTTGTTTTTTAATGTAAAGGTGATGGGACCCACGTAAAAAGGGGTGACTTATAAGTTTTAAGTTGGGGTCGAGCAACTTATGACTTATAAGTTGGGGTGACTTATAAGTTGGGTCCATTTGGCAAAATAAGTCACTTTTTGCACTTTTCAACTTATAAGTTGGTGACTTATTTGGAACCAAACAGGGCCTTACTTGTGTGTGTGTGTGTGAGAGAGAGAGAGGGAGAGGGAGAGAGAGATAGAGAGAGGAGCATCCGTAACACAACAACCATCTCTCTCGATTCGTCCGTCCCTCGCGCGGTCGCATGCAACACATGCATCGACGTGCACATTTTGACACCCTCACATGGCCCCTGCCCACCTCAAGGCCCGCACAATCTCTTCGTGAATACCCATTTCTCTCCTTAGGTTTGTTTTCTCTCAATATCTCTCTCTCTCTCTCTCACACACACAAAGAGAGAGAGACACACGCAGCACAACACACACACACACACACTCCCTCGAGCACACAATTCATCCCCATCCAAGGTTATAGGCGACCACTCTCGCTTGTGCTTCTTTGCACCCCAACATGCACAACACCTCAATATTCAAAGAGGGCATCGAGCAGATCGAAGACGGTGACCACACCATGCTAGAGAATGCGGGGTCATTTGGAAGCAGGGCGATGTGACGACGGCTGACTGACTCCTCCCCCCACCCTCTCTCTCTCTTGCACAAAATTACCAATCCCTCTCTCCCCCGCACAAAATTGTCAATCCCTCAACCCATGAGATCCTTCCCCTCTCGTCCATGTTTTTCCAGCTCTCTCATCAAACATGTTGTCTCTTCTCCTTCCACGTATACAGAATCCAGATGCACACGCATCTCATGTATATTACATGTATCCATCTTTCTCACAGACCTAACTTCTTCCTCTCTCTTTCTCTCTCTATCTCTCTCTCTCTGTCTCGTTAGGTTTGTCTCCTACTCTCTCGTCCACATACATACAATCTTTCCCGCCCTATCTGCTCCATCTTCAAAAGCTCTCTCTCTGCACGTTTCATTCACACATTGGGATATGTCAAAATGTTGCTTCTATAATGGTTGATGTAGAGTTATGGTTGTTTTTGTTGCATCCTACAAAGTAATAACTATGAAATGCATTTAGATTCTCATTTGACTGGGATTATGTGAGTTTGAGCATGTTGTGAAGTACTATAGACCTTGTATACATCTTGGGATTCGACAATGATTGTAACTATTGAATTGTATAGACCATTACATTCGAAGTCAATAGCCTAATATATTTATTTCACAATTTCAACAAATGATTAGTTCACTACAAACTAAGAAAACAAATGTGTACTCCCTCCATTTTTATTTAAGTCCGCGTATTAGCATTGGTCAAAGTCAAGTTTTGTAGACTCTCAGAAAGCTTATAACAAAAAATATTAACATATACAATAACAAATAAATACCATTAGATTCATTATTGAAAGTACTTTCACATCATACATATTTTTTATGGTAAATGTTTATATTTTTCTATAAACTTGGTCAAACTTTAGGAAGTTTGACTTCAGTCAAACCTAATATGCAGAGTTTACTACTACTACTCGCTAGTTGCTTAGCTGAATCACTCAACACGCCACACGGGGAGTCCAGTGTCACAAAATTTTGAGGTCGGCCGGAAAATCTCCCGCGACCCTGATTCAAGCAGTGGGAAGTTACCATCATAGCCTTCGGAACAGGCCTACAGATGACGCTTGGTAGGGGGCTGTTTTCGTAACTTCAGGTTCACCCTACCCAGCCAACCCCACCCCGGCACCTAGAGTAGTACACCTGAATACTCCCCATTTTCTATCCCCACCGCAAAATAGACTTCTCCATGGCACCACAGCCTTCGTGCTCCTCCCCTTTACATCGGCGCACTCATCCACCGCAGCGCATCTGCCTCATTGACGACCTCATACGCCGCACTAGAGCCGGTCCACCATCGTCGTCGTACACAGAGCCTCTTCCCCGGCATCGTCTTCCACGGTCTCGGTCTACTTCCCGGAAGCCGACGCCAAGCGCAGAAGTACCACCGTCGTGGACAATGAACTGACTCCCGTTACCGACCATGACTCACAGAGGCCGCCGCGACCATCGTTCTCCTCCTCAATTAGTAATGTGTGTATTGAATCACTTAGTAGTACATGTGCAGTTCCAATTTTGTTCATACCTACCCTTCAAATTTCCTGGGTGCTATTGTTCCTGTAAAAGTAATTGGTTATAGCCTCCATTGTCCAACAGAATATCAGCTTGTAATTGTGCGTCGCTCCTGTATCGCGCTGTGCCTGGGTAGGTTTTTCATCTGCAACCAGTAGTGTGGCAAATGATGGAAAGGTTTTTAGAACTAGCAAGATGCCCATGCGTTGCACGCATCAATATGCATTTGTATGAGTAGTTTATCTTGTGGGAGAAAAGGATGAACGAGGGAAGGCCTTATTTGCAAATCTGGAGAGGGGTATGGGTATCTTTTTGCAAAATTCCCATTTGTTTCCTTCCTATCTGTCAGATATAAATCGGACGGCCTATATTGCAAGAAAAAAAAGTATAGAGAAAAAAAGTAGACAGTAAAGGAAGTAGAGGTAAATATTAAATATAAAATATAAAATAAATATAACAGTAGAGAAGAGAGTAGAGATAGCATGTTGAGATTTTTAAAGCGCCGTGCATTGCGATTCTGTTGGAGATGCTCTAACATGGCAGACGAGTGCTTTAATGTTGCCCACAAGATGCGCGAGTATTACTAGTAGTATATTTTTCTTGCCATGTTGAGATTTTAAAACCACGAGTGTGAACATGCAGAGGAGCAATGAAGACCAAACACGGAATATTCGGGACATCTTCAAGGAGCGTGGCAAGTTAAAGAGGAGCTGCACCGAACCTATAAAACAAGCTTTGGTAGGTAACACCCTTTCAATTACTTCCGTGTAGCCTCGTGTTCTTCGATGTGTATATGTTGTAGTTTCTGTTTCTCTTAAGCGTGGTGTTCTTCGATGTATAATAAGAAGAGTCTTAATCGTCCTAATGCTTTCGTTTTTAGCTTGATGTAGGAAGTGGGTGTTCTCACCTTGTAGTCTGTTTTTATTTTTTTCCTTTTGAATTCACTTCTCCGAGTTCTGTTTATCTGGCTTCTACTAAATGGATCTAGGTTGCTCTGAGTATTGATCTAAAAAAGAAGTAACTTCATGTTAGGATGCAGTTCCTGCGAGGAGGGAAGTATGGTCAACCTCGAGATCATGTTTCCAAAATGAGGTTGGATTACACACAAGGTGCCAGTTCCCTAATGATGCTGGATTAGACACAAGGTGCAAATTCCCAGATGATGTTGGATTACACACAAGCCAGGTGGAGTCGTCAGCTGTTCGTGTCCTCGTGGCATTAGTAAAGGCTAAAAGAAAGCGTGCAGCAGCCCTTGAGAATGTAGCTGAGTTCCTGAAGAAGCGAAAAGAGCAATCAGATGCTCTCTTCACCCAAGCCAAACAAGAGATGGAAGAAGCCAGAAATAAGCTAGCAGAGGCAGAGCAGGCTAGGCGTCTCCTGCTATCTAAAACTGTTGTCAATACAAAATTTCCTTCATAATAGCTAGGTTCAAATGTTTATCCAGCCAGCATGCCTGTTGTGATGTCCGTGCATCTACTGATGTGGCACAAAATGTATTTTTTCAGGTCATGTAATAACAGCAATTACTTTCCAAACAATAACAGACGAAGCATTGGACATGGTATAGTTCACGCGCAAGCCCGACATTCCAAGTTCAACTTCCACATCAAACTCATGTTCACAGATATCTGCACATTCATACATAATGTCCACAACCATGATTCACTTCAAAGCCAAAAAATGTGAGGAGAGTTATAAATAAAGAAAATCCTATACTAGTTCCTGCTACCAGTGCGAGCACAACAAGTTAAGACCATGCGTAAATTAATTATATTTTAGTCATTTTTTGTGTTTTAAAATGCCTGCCGGCTCGTGGAAGGACGTGTTGCCGGCACACGCGCAGATTCAATGAACGCAGGCGAGGAAATCTTAAGCTGGTTGCACGCGGCGAGGAGGCGTGCTCAGCCGGGCCTGCAGCGAGTGCGGCCCTCTTGGCCGGCGCGCCGGTTCAATGCCTGCGCTATGAGAGGTCGCGTCCGTGTCAGAGCAATTACGCGGCGAGGAGGCGTGCTCAGCTGACTATTCCTACAAAGGTGCTCCACCACGTACTCGGTACCCGCGAATGCAGCAATCGTGCACCTAGGGTTTTAGGGTTTATTTGTTAACGTCGCCTTTACGTAACACTCATGTGTGTGAGACAGCGAGAGGCCGACTGCATGCGTGCGCCTCTTCTCTTCGTATATGTACTCCACCGTTTGTCTGGTGTCCAAAAAATTATAATAACTACTAGCAATGTGCCAATGCGTTGCCACACGATCAAAGTAGATTAATACATATTCACCGATTTGATAGAAAAAAAGTCTAGTTTTGAAATACGTATATCACTAAAAATATGTTATGTTTCACTCAAAATATATTCCTTTGGCGGTTTTGATGAGATAAGGGAGGAATGTTGTTGTTTTCAAGATTCGAGAAGTGATATATGTCTAATTTCTACTCTTACTAGCAAGATGCCTGTGCGTTGCACGGAAAATCAAGATCTTGTGGGAGAAAAGGATGAACGAGGGAAGGCCTTATCTGCAAATGTGGTGAAGAGTGCGGGTAAATTGCCATATTTTCCTTCCTATCCATCAGATATAAATCGGATGACCTACATTGCAGGATGGCAGGCCCACCATCATCACCAACTCTATTTTTTATCCCTACTCTTATAAAAAGCATTGTCGATGATGATCGTGTGCCTGCCATCCTACAATATCGGCCGTCCGATCTATATCTGACGGATAGGAAGGAAACTATGGCAATTTTGCAAAAAGATACCCACACCCCTCTCCACATTTGCAAATAAGGCCTTCCCTCGTTCATCCTTTTCCCCCACAAGATAAACTACTCATACAAATGCATCTTGATGTTTCATGCAACGCATGGGCATCTTGCTAGTTGTTGCAAAAAGCCCATGTGTGTGAGAGAGAGAGGGGGAGTGGAGGAGGACGGAGTGCATGTGTGGAAAAGACACAAGGAGTGTGTGTGCGATAGGTATCAGCTTAAAATGAGGCGATAGTGTGTGTGTGCACGATCGAGAGGGCGTGTCTCAAGAAGGGAAGAAAAATCTACATAGATACAAGGAGCGGGAGAGAGACATGTATGCGATGGTGGAAGCACGATGTGCGGGTGTATAAACCTATCTAGAGGCTAGCTAGTCGATAAATGTTTGTGAGAGAAATACGAGTCGGGGTGCGAAAGCGAGAGTTTTGTGCGTGTGAGAGAGAGACAGTAGTCGGGAAGGGGAGTGGAAGCAGGAGTTGTGTGTGTGTCTGCGAGAGAGAGAGAGAGAGGAGACGGTAGTCGGGGTTGTCTGGTCGGTAAGGAAATGAATAATGTCAGTCTGGGATGGAGACGAAAAGGAGACCGCAACAAATGTTGTGTCTACAGGAGAGAGAGAGAGAGAGAGTAATTTTAGTGGTTTGAGTCATATGTAGAGACATATAGGGTGTGTGAGAGAATCCCATAGAGAGAAAGACAAAGTGAAAGACGAGTGGAGACTCTGTGTGTGGCGGTGGAAAAGAAAGCTTAGGTAAGAGAACAGTAGAGACGTGAGAGATAATGAAAACCGTGTAATGTATAATGATAGGGAGAGTGTGACACTTCTCAAGGGAGACGTTGAGAGACCATGTTTGCGAGGATAGGAGAAACATGAAGTGAGCGTGCGGGTGAGCTGGAGAAAAGAGAGTGATAGCTATGTAACACCCACGATGCGGCTATATCTCCCACGTGTCGGAGCACGACTTAGAGGCATAACCGCATTGTAGGCATGTCGCAAGAGGGGCAATCTTTACACATCCCATGTACTGAATAAGAAAGAGGTACATAGTTGGCTTACAATCGCCACTTAACACAATACATAAATATAGCATTACATCATCCAGATACAATCAAGGTCCGACTACAGAACCAAAATAAAGACAACCCCAAATGCATAAGATCCCCGATCGCCCCAACTGGGCTCCACTACTGATCGTCTGGAAAGGAAACGTAGTAACGTCCTGAGTCCTCATCGAACTCCCACTTGAGTTCAGTCGCATCTCCTGGAATGGTATCATAAGCACCTGCATCTGGTTTTGGAAGTAATCTGTGAGTCACGGGGACTCAGCAATCTCACACCCTCGCGATCAAGACTATTTAAGCTTATGGGTAGGTAAAAGGTATCTGAGGTGGAGCTGCAGCAAGCACTAGCATATATGGTGGCTAACTTACGCAAATGAGAGCGAGAAGAGAAGGCAAAGCACGTTCGAGAATCTATGATCAAGAAGTGATCCTAGAACTACTTATGTTCAAGCATAACACGAGACCGTGTTCTCTTCCCAAACTCCACCGAAAAGAGACCATCACGGCTACACACGCTGTTGATCCATTTTAATTAAGTTAAGTGTCAAGTTCTCTACAACCGGACATTAACAAATTCCCATCTGCCCATAACCGCGGGCACGGCTTTCGAAAGTTCAAAACCCTGCATGGGTGTCCCAACTTAGCCCATCACAAGCTCTCACGGTCAACGAAGGATATTCCTTCTCCCAGGACGACCCGATCAGACTCAGAATCCCGGTTACAAGACATGTTGACAATGGTAAAACAAGACCAGCAAAGCCACCCGAATGTGCCGACAAATCCCGATAGGAGCTGCACATATCTCGTTCTCAAGGCACACCAGATTGTCCAAACTTCTGGTAGGCCAGCCCAGAGTTGCCCCTGGTGGCCACCAGCGGCTGACAAGGTGGACCAACACTCAGAGGAGCACTGGCCCGGGGGGTTTAAAATAAAGATGACCCTTGAGACCGCGGAACCCAAGGGACAAAGGCTTAGGATGGCAAATGGTAAAACCAAGGTTGGGCCTTGCTGGAGGAGTTTTATTCAAGGCAAACTGTCAAGGGGTTCCCATTATAACCCAACCGCGTAAGGAACGCAAAATCAAGGAACATAACACTGGTATGACGGAAACTAGGGCGGCAAGAGTGGAACAAAACACCAGGCATGAGGCCGAGCCTTCCACCCTTTACCAAGTATATAGGTGCATTAAAGTAAACAAGATATAATAGTGATATCCCAACAATAAACATGTTCCAACAAGGAACAAACTCCAATCTTCACCTGCAACTAGCAATGCTATAAGAGGGGTTGAGCAAAGCGGTAACATAGCCAAATAACGGTTTGCTAGGACAAGGTGGGTTAGAGGCTTGACATGGCAATATGGGAGGCATGATAAAGCATATGGTAGGTATCGAGGCATAGGCATAGCAATAGAGCGAGCAACTAGCAAGCAAAAATAGAAGTGATTTCGAGGGTATGGTCATCTTGCCTGCAAAGTTCTCCGAGTTGACGTAAGCTTGATCCTCGTGCGCGTACTCAACGGGTTCCTTGATCACGTACTCGTCTCCCAGCTCTACCCAAAGCAAGAACACAAGCAAAGGGAACCACAATAAACCACGGCGCAATGCGCAAGCAACATGATGCAAAACATGGCATGATATGCGGGATGTGATATGCAATGCATATGCATGCTTCGGAAGGGAAAGATTGAACCAGGCCTCAACTTGGCAAACCAAGAGTGCCACTGGAAAGATGAGTTGATTTCGGTCAAAATCGATATAAAGATCACTGGAATCGGATGCACGGTTTGCAAATGGCAAGCAAAACAATAATGGCACAATCCTGCGATTAACAGCACGATGTCATCTAGAATGCAACAAGAAACTAAGCTACTGCACTCTAACATAACAACAAAGTACATGGCAGTAATCCACTCAAGATGCTTGACAAAAGATGAACACTGAGCTACGGCTAGATCACACAATAGAAGGTTCAAAAAAGCATGGCAAAAGTGCAAAAGATATCAGCATCTCAGACTTAGTGAAAATAACAGCATGTCAGGATTTAACATTAGGAAGCAATGTTTAGAGCAAGATAACAACATGCTATAGGAATATATCATGGCAAAGCAAGGCATGGCATGAAACTACTCAAAGCATATCGAAAAAGTCCCTTACTTACCATAAGCCAAAAGGGATCAGAACATGATGGCACCCATGTGAACATAGCAAGTTTCGTTAACAGATTCAGACTTAGCAGAAAACTGGACATGTCAAAAATAGAGTTACGTAGGCATGTTTGTGAGCTCGATGCACTCACCACAAGGCATTGCATGACAAACTAAGCATACACCCAGCAAGAAGGCATGTTCAAGAAGCTAACCATGGCAAGAACCATCTCATAGCATGCATGGAACAACTACAGCAACCTTGGCAAAATTGATTAACATGTAAACAATCTGCCAGGAACATTTTATAGCAAAAGTAGAGCAAGATTGGGTCATGCTAGGGTACTCCATAATTGCAAAAAAAGACATGGATGGATAGAACATAACAATATCTCAAAATAATCCTTACTGAACATTCTCAAAAGAGGCATGGATCGCTTTGTAGCAACATGAATACATGGCATAAAAATAACATCAGGGAAATGACTTGGAAGAATTCTAAGTCCCTGAAATCAGCAACATCGCGAGAGCTACTTTGCATGCTTGTGCTAGTCACCACATTGATCACAAAAATACATGTCATACACTCCTGTAAATATGGGATGTCATAGCCCAAAACACATGTAGGGCTCAAGTTCATAGGAGGCACACAATAATCATGGAAAAAATGACAAATGCTCATAATCTGTTATGAAACAGAAACTAACAGTATGAAGCACTCTTGCAACAGCATTTAGGGCATCAAGATGGACTCAAACAAGCATGGTGCAATGGAATGAAATGAAGAGCACAACCAGATGAACAATTTGATATCTCACACGCGCAAAACGGAGCTACGGATGATGAGATACGATGCGATGAACATGGCTAAAAATATGCAGAAAATGACTTAGTGAAAGAAAAAGAGGTCAACCCTAGATATTTTTGGATCCAGATCTGGGTGACGTGGATCCCGATGATGACCGGAGAAGGAGGTCGCCGGAGTGGTCGTGGTGGTTCGCTGGAGCTGCGGATCTGAGTCGCCGGAGTGGGGCCGGCCGGAAGCGGAGGCGGAGGCGACGATGCAGCGACGCGGCGGTCTGGGCGGCGCGGGCGGCGACCGGATCGCAAGGTGGCGGCAGGCGGCGACCGGAGTAGCGGACGGCGGCGGCGGCCCGGCGAAGGCGGCGTGGGGCGGCGCGGCTCCTCGCGCGGGGCACGGGCGGCTGGGAGACGCAGGCCGGGGAGGGCCCGACCCGGGCCCCAGCGGGCTGCGGCGGTGGCCGGCCGGCTGGTGCCACGTGGCGCTCGTCGGTTGGCTGCGGGCGCGGTGCGGATCTCGTCCGGTGGCGGCAGGAGCGATTCCTAGGGTTTCATTTGAGCGAAAATTCCTGGAGGGGCACATATTTATAGGTAGAGGGAGCTAGGAGAGTCCAAATGAGGTGCGGTTTTCGGCCACGCGATCGTGATCGAACGACCGAGAGGATGGAGGGGGTTTGGATGGGTTTTGGGCCACTTTGGAGGGGTGTTGGGCTGCAACACACACGAGGCCTTTACGGTTCCTCGGTTAATCGTTGGAGTATCAAACGGACTCCAAATGGCACGAAACTTGGCAGGCGGTCTACCGGTGGTGAACCAAGGCCGCTTGGCAAGTCTCAGTCCAATCCAAGAACGTTTAACACCCGCACACGAAAAGAGGCAAAAGGGGACACCGGAGGACGTAGGAGTGCCGGAATGCAAAATGGACAACGGGGAAAATGCTCGGATGCATGAGACGAACACGTATGCAAATGCGATGCACATGATGACATGATATGAGATGCATGACATGGACAAAATGCAAAATGAAGACAAAACCCAACCACGAGGGAATATCATAACTTAGTGCCGAAAATGGCAAGAGTTGAAATACAAATATGGCAAGTTACATACGGGGCGTTACAACACTCCACCACTACGAAAGGATCTCGTCCCGAGATCTAGGACTGGAAAAACTCCGGATATTCGAAACGGAGGTGGTCCTCGCGTCCCCAGGTGGCTTCACGATCGTAATGATGTGACCACTTCACTTTCAAGAATTTGATACACTTGTTGCGAGTCTTGCGCTCAGTTTCTTCAAGAATGGCAACGGGATGCTCATGATAAGACAGGTCTTCTTGGAGATCAATCTCTTCGAAGTTGATGGTGCGGTCAGGAGTCTTGAAACACTTGCGAAGCTGAGACACATGAAACACGTCGTGCACATTTGCAAAGTTGGACGGAAGCTCAAGTTGATAGGCGAGATCGCCTCTTTTGCCAATGATCTTGAAAGGACCCACGTATCTAGGGGCAAGCTTCCCTTTGATACCGAAGTGATGAGTACCTTTCGTTGGAGAGACGCGGAGGTAGACATGGTCTCCGATCTCGAAAGCCAAGTCACGATGCTTGTTATCATAGTAACTCTTCTGGCGCGATTGCGCGGCTTTGACATTTTCACGAATGACTTTGCACATTTGTTCAGCCTCTGTGATCAAGTCATTGCCAAGAAGTTGGCGTTCACTAGTCTCTGACCAGTTAAGAGGAGTACGGCACTTTCTGCCATAGAGAATCTCGAATGGGGCCTTGCCCAGACTCGCTTGGAAGCTGTTCTTGTAGGAGAACTCGGCATATGGAAGACAATCTTCCCACTTCATACCGAAGGAAATGACACAAGCCCTGAGCATATCTTCAAGAATTTGCTTTACTCGCTCGACTTGTCCACTAGTTTGAGGATGAAAGGTTGTGCTGAAGCGAATGCTGGTGCCCATAGCCTTCTGAAAGGAATCCCAAAACTTAGAGGTAAAGATGCTTCCACGATCTGAAGATATCAACTGCGGAATGCCGTGCAAAGAGACAATCCTGGAGGTATATAGCTCTGCCAACTGAGTTGTTGTGATAGATTCTTTGATAGGCAAAAAATGAGCCACTTTAGTGAGCTTGTTGATGACAACAAAGATAGCATCATTGCCACGCTTGGACTTGGGAAATCCAGTCACAAAGCCCATCTCAATATGGTCAAACTTCCATTCTGGAATGGCAAGAGGTTGGAGGAGACCAGCTGGTCGTTGGTGTTCTGCTTTCACTCTTCTGCAGACATCACATTCATTCACGAACTGAGCAATCTCGCGCTTCATTTGAGTCCACCAATACGACTGCTTAAGGTCATGGTACATCTTTGTACTTCCAGGATGAATAGAAAGGAGTGAATTGTGAGCCTCGTTCATAATGACTTTACGAAGGTCACCCTTAGGAACAACAATGCGATCCTCGAAGAATAGAGTATCTTTGTCATCAAGGCAATAGCACTTATACTTGGGTTGGCTCTTGGCAATCCCAATCTTCACCTTCTTCACCATAGCATCAAGAAGTTGAGCCTCACGAATCTGATATTCCAAAGTAGGAGAGACTTGGAGGTTGGCAAGGAATCCTTGAGAAACGACTTGGAGATTAAGTTTGCGGAAAGCTTCACAAAGATCCGGTTGGAAGGGCTTGAGAGTCAAACTATTGCAGTAAGCCTTCCTGCTCAAAGCATCAGTAGTGACATTGGCCTTGCCTGGAGTATATTCAATACTCGGATTATACTCTTGAATCATTTCGACCCAACGAGTCTGCATGAGGTTGAGGTTGGGCTGAGTGAAGATGTACTTGAGACTCTTATGATCAGTGAAGATGTCCACTTTTCTTCCCAACAAGAGATGTCTCCATGTTAAAAGAGCATGAACAACTGCCGCTAACTCGAGGTCATGAGTGGGGTAGTTCTTTCCGTTGGGCTTCAACTGGCAAGAGGTATAGGCCACAACTTTCTTTTCTTGCATCAACACAGCACCGAGACCTTGCAGGGAAGCATCATAGAAAACCTCGAATGGTTTGGATTCATCAGGAGGAGTCAGGACTGGAGCTGTGACTAACTTTTCCTTGAGGGTGTTGAAAGCGATGTCACATTCAGGCGTCCAGACATACTTCACATGCTTTTGGAGGAGGTTGGAAAGAGGCTTCGTGATCTTAGAGAAATTCTCAATGAATCTTCGACAATAGCTTGCGAGCCCAAGGAAGCTGCGGAGCTGCTTCACATTCTGAGGCGGTTCCCAATTCACAATTGCAGACACCTTCTTAGGATTAACAGCTATGCCCTTGGCGGAGATGATATGCCCAAGGTAGAGAACCTTATTGAGCCAAAACTCGCACTTTGAAAACTTCGCATAGAACTGATGTTCTCTGAGTTTGTCCAGCACCAATCTCAAGTGCTTGGCATGATCCTCCTTGTTCTTGGAAAAGACCAAAATGTCATCGAGATAGACCAAGACGAAGTCATTTGTGTAGGGGTTGAAGATGAAGTTCATCATGCGAGAGAACGTTGGAGGAGCGTTGACAAGGCCGAAATGCATGATAGTGTATTCATATGAACCATAGCTTGTTCTGAATGCTGTCTTGGGGATGTCTTGTTCACGAATGTGAATCTGATGATAGCCCATATGGAGGTCAAGCTTGGATAATACTTGAGCACCTTTGAGTTGTTCGAATAGCTCGTTGATGTTGGGAAGTGGGTACTTGTTCTTTATGGTCTTCTTGTTCAATGGACGGTAGTCGACACAAAGTCGGTCCGTGCCATCCTTCTTCTTGACAAAAAGAACACCACAACCCCAAGGAGAAGAACTCGGTCGGATCAGACCCATACGCTCTTGTTCATCGAGTTGTTTCTTCAGCTCCTTCAACTCTTTCGGTCCAAGCTTGTAAGGACGTTTGCAAACAGGTTCCGTGCCAGGCTCAAGATCAATGAGGAATTCAACTGGCCAGTGAGGAGGCATTCCTGGAAGCTCTTCTGGAAAGACGTCTTGATATTCACAAACGACTGGAATCTAGGAGATGGCATCCAACTCGCCCTTCTCATTGAGAGAAAACAGTCAAATGGTATCATCACGAGCGGCAAAGACGATCACATCCTCAGACGAGTGTGTCAATTGAATCTGCCTGGCAACACAATCAAGCTGAGCCTTGTGCTTAGAAAGCCAGTCCATGCCAAGAATTAGATCAATATCCGAGTCACCAAGAACATTAGGAGAAGACAGAAACTTATAGTCACCCATCTTGATAGACACATCCAGAACGAAAACTCAAGAAGTCATTGTCGGGCCGGAGAAACAATAGATAGAGGTCTCGGCAAAACTTGAGTAACCAAATCATGCATAGCCACAAAAGGTCTTGAAATGAAAGAATGCGATGCACCAGTATCAAAAAGGACTTTTGCAGGAATATCGTTAACAGGAAGGTTACCCATGATCACTTCTGAAGAGTCCTCTGCCTGAGCTGCGTTCATCATGTTGACCTTTGCAAACTTGGGATTATGCTTGACCACTGCATTGCTGGCAGATCTCACAGGAGGAGGAGGCGGAAGACACCTCTGGTTGAAGCATTTGTTTGCATAGTGACCCTTCTGCTGACACTTGTTGCACGTAACCTCTGAAAGTGGCCGGTGATACAGAGCACTTGACCTTGGAGCATGAGATGAAGCTTTGTTCTGAAAGCCTGGGTTGGGTGGGTGGGAAGATCCATTGCCACCTTTGCTCTTCTACTGATAAGGCTGACGGAACGGAGGAGGAGGAGGCAACCAGTACTTTTGCTGCTTAGCTGCCACTTGAGTTGAAGAAGAAGAAGGAGTTGCATCCCTGACTCTCTTCTTGGAAGCATCGCACTTGAGATGAGCGGCCTCTTGCTTTATTGCCATATTCTAGAATTCCTCATACTTTTTCGGCTCAAAAAGCACGAGAGCTAGTTGCAGATCTTCTCTGAGACCACCTCTGAACTGATAAATCATGCTCTTCTTGTCAGGGACGTCTTGCTTGGCGAAACGAGCGAGCCTCTGGAACATGATGTTGTATTGGTAAGCAGACAAGCTGCCTTGCTTTAGGTTGCAGAACTCCTCATGCTTACTCTCAACAACACTCTGAGGAATGTGGTGAGCTTTGAAGTCTCGGCGGAAATCATCCCAGGTAATCACACGACCTCCTCTGGAATCTTTGTATTGTTGATACCACTCAGCAGCTTGGTCTTTGAGTTGAAATGAAGCAAACTTGACAAAGTCCTCAGGCCTGACGTTGCTACACTCAAAATGTTTGCAGATATCCATGAGCCAATCGTCAGCGTCTGTGGCCTCGACACAGTTACTGAAAGACTTCGGCTGGTTTGCGAGGAACTGGTTGAGGGTAGCAAACTGAGTTTGATTGTTGCCATGGCCTTGATTTCCTTGGTTGCGCTCTTGCAAGAGTTGCATAATCAATTGCGTGTTGGCGTTGGTAGCGGCCATCACAGCTTGCCATGCCTCCGGAGGTGGAGGTGGTTCCGGATTCTGACGCGTTGGAGGAGCCATCCTGAAGAGGGTGACACCCGTTAGCATCTTGACAGGCATATATTCAAGCTGAATCAAATGGATCGAAAATGCAACATATAACCTTAACATTTGAACAAGAATGAACGAATGAATTCCAAATTAAATGATCACACTTCCATAAATTGAGAAGCCACTTAGATAGAGGTAGATGAATAAAACAACAAGGTACGGATATGAACAAATACTTGGTAAGGATTACCCAATCACAAACCAAATATCTGCGGAAGAAATACTAGAGCTACATGAATTCCCACCTATGAAACTCCCGAAACTTTCCGGTTATGCAATCAGGTGTTGGGGATACAGGGGAAGCATAATATCTCACCCAAAACTAGCAAATCCTACATCCAGCTGTATACATCCTTCAACACATAACCAAGAAACCTTCGGAAATCATTTACCTCAACCTTCGAAAAGCATCCGTTATACGAGTTATGGCAATACTCCCGAACTCACGCCCCAGTACTGGGTGGCATTGAGGTTATCTCACCAACAACTGCATAAAAGAGATTTTCGATGTCAGCGAAACTCAGGTATTCCAGAACTGCAACGATAAAATTGTGACGACAACACCTCGGAGCTCAACTCCCCGGGACACTGCCACAACCCCTAAATGTCAGGAGGCACCAAGAACAATGTTCTCGTCACAAAACCATCGAAACGATTCCAAGATACCCGTGTGATCCTAAAAAAATAGTGAAATTTGAGAAGAGAAGAGTCAAAACTCTACGTCGGGATGCCTCACCAGAGCGGCGAAGGGACTGAGGAGTAAAAAGAATCCTACTCTCCGATATATATAATCCTATAAGACTCAAAACATTTTTCTAGACTCAACAACGCCAGCGATTCGATCAAGCAGGGGGCTCCTAAGTCGGGGAAGGCTCTGATTACCAACTTGTAACACCCATGATGCGGCTATATCTCCCACGTGTCGGAGCACGACTTAGAGGCATAACCGCATTGTAGGCATGTCGCAAGAGGGGCAATCTTTACACATCCCATGTACTGAATAAGAAAGAGGTACAGAGTTGGCTTACAATCGCCACTTCACACAATACAGAAATATAGCATTACATCATCCAGATACAATCAAGGTCCGACTACGGAACCAAAATAAAGACAACCCCAAATGCATAAGATCCCCGATCGCCCCAACTGGGCTGCACTACTGATCATCTGGAAAGGAAATGTAGTAATGTTCTGAGTCCTCATCGAACTCCCACTTGAGTTCAGTCGCATCTCCTGGAATGGTATCATCGGCACCTGCATCTGGTTTTGGAAGTAATCTGTGAGTCACGGGGACTCAGCAATCTCACACCCTCGCGATCAAGACTATTTAAGCTTATGGGTAGGTAAAAGGTATCTGAGGTGGAGCTGCAGCAAGCACTAGCATATATGGTGGCTAACTTACGCAAATGAGAGCGAGAAGAGAAGGCAAAGCACGTTCGAGAATCTATGATCAAGAAGTGATCCTAGAACTACTTACATTCAAGCATAACACGAGACCGTGTTCTCTTCCCGGACTCCGCCGAAAGGAGACCATCACGGCTACACACGCTATTGATCCATTTTAATTAAGTTAAGTGTCAAGTTCTCTACAACAGGACATTAACAAATTCCCATCTGCCCATAACCGCGGCACGGCTTTCAAAAGTTCAAAACCCTGCAGGGGTGTCCCAACTTAGCCCATCAGAAGCTCTCATGGTCAACGAAGGATATTCCTTCTCCCAGGATGACCCGATCAGACTCGGAATCCCGGTTACAAGACATCTCGACAATGGTAAAACAAGACCGGCAAAGCCACCCGAATGTGCCGACAAATCCCGATAGGAGCTGCACATATCTCGTTCTCAAGGCACACCAGATTTTCCAAACTTCCGGTAGGCCAGCCCATAGTTGCCCCTGGTGGCCACCGGCGGCTGACAAGGTGGACCAACACTCAGAGGAGCACTGGCCCGGGGGGTTTAAAATAAAGATGACCCTTGAGTCCGCGGAACCCAAGGGAAAAAGGCTTAGGTGGCAAATGGTAAAACCAAGGTTGGGCCTTGCTGGAGGAGTTTTATTCAAGGCAAACTGTCAAGGGGTTCCCATTATAACCCAACTGCGTAAGGAACGCAAAATCAAGGAACATAACACTGGTATGACGGAAACTAGGGCGGCAAGAGTGGAACAAAACACCAGGCATGAGGCCGAGCCTTCCACCCTTTACCAAGTATATAGGTGCATTAAAGTAAACAAGATATAATAGTGATATCCCAACGATAAACATGTTCCAACAAGGAACAAACTCCAATCTTCACCTGCAACTAGCAACGCTATAAGAGGGGCTGAGCAAAGCGGTAACATAGCCAAACAACGGTTTGCTAGGACAAGGTGGGTTAGAGGCTTGACATGGCAATATTGGAGGCATGATAAAGCATATGGTAGGTATCGAGGCATAGGCATAGCAATAGAGCGAGCAACTAGCAAGCAAAAATAGAAGTGATTTCGAGGGTATGGTCATCTTGCCTGCAAAGTTCTCTGAGTTGACGTAAGCTTGATCCTCGTGCGCGTACTCAACGGGTTCCTTGATCATGTACTCGTCTACCGGCTCTACCCAAAGCAAGAACACAAGCAAAGGGAACCACAATCAACCACGGTGCAATGCGCAAGCAACATGATGCAAAACATGGCATGATATGCGGGATGTAATATGCAATGCATATGCGTGCTTCGGAAGGGAAAGATTGAACCAGGCCTCAACTTGGCAAACCAAGAGTGCCGCTGGAAAGATGAGTTGATTTTGGTCGAAATTGATATAAAGATCACCGGAATCGGATGCACGGTTTGCAAATGGCAAGCAAAACAATAATGGCACAATCCTGCGATTAACAGCACGATGCCATCTAGAATGCAACAAGAAACTAAGCTACTGCACTCTAACATAACAACAAAGCACATGGCAGTGATCCACTCACGATTCTTGACAAAATATGAACACTAAGCTACGGCTAAATCACACAACAGCAGGTTCAAACAAGCATGGAAAAAGTGCAAAACATATCAGCATCTCAGACTTAGTGAAAATAACATGTCAGGATTTAACATCAGGAAGCAATGTTTGGAGCAAGATAACAACATGATACAGGAACATATCATGGCAAAGCAAGGCATGGAATGAAACTACTCAAAGCATATAGCAAAATTCCCTTAGTGACCATAAGCCAAAAGGGATCGGAAAACATGATGGCACCCATGTGAACATAGCAAGTTTCATTAAAAGATTCAGACTTAGCAGAAAATTGGACATGTCAAAAACAGAGTTACGTAGGCATGGTTGCGAGCTCGATGCACTCACCACAAGGCATTGCATGACAAACTAAGCATACACCCAGCAAGAAGGCATGTTCAAGAAGCTAACCATGGCAAGAACCATCTCATAGCATGCATGGAACAACTACAACAACCTTGGCAAAATTGATTAACACGTAAACAATCTGCTAGGAACATTTTATAGCAAACGTAGAGCAAGATTGGATCATGCTAGGTTACTCCATAATTGCAAAAAAAGACATGGATGGATAGAAGATAACAATATCTCAAAATCATCCTTACTGAATATGCTCAAAAGAGGCATGGATCGCTCTGTAGCAACATGAATACATGGCATAAAAATAACATCAGGGAAATGACTTAGAAGAATTCTAAGTCCCTGAAATCAGCAACATCGCGAGAGCTACTTTGCATGCTTGTGCTAGTCACCACATTGATCACAAAAATACATGGAATACACCCCTGTAAAGCTGGCATGGCATAGCCCAAAACACATGTAGGGCTCAAGTTCATAGGAGGCACACAATAATCATGGCAAAAATGGCAAATGCTCATAATCTGTTACGAAACAGAAACTAACAGTATGAAGCACTCTTGCACCAGCCTTTAGGGCATCAAGATGGACTCAACCAAGCATGGTGTAATGGAATGAAATGAAGAGCACAACCAGATGAACAATTTCATATCTCACACGCGCAAAACGGAGCTACAGATGATGAGATACGGTGCGATGAACATGGCTAAAAAAATATGCAGAAAATGACTTAGTGAAAGGATCCCAAGTTTCGGACGATGCGGCAGCGCGGCGGCCTGGGCGGCGACCGGGACCGGCGGGCGGCGACCGGATCACGAGGTGGCGGCGGGCGGCGGCCAGAGTAGTGGACGGCGGCGGCGGCCTGGCGAAGGCGGCGCAGGGCGGCGCGGCTCCTCGCGCGGGGCACGGGCGGCGGGGAGACGCGGGCCGGGGAGGGCCCGACCCGGGCCCGAGCGGGCTACGGCGGCGGCCGGGCGGCTGGTGCCACGTGGAGCTCGTCGGTTGGCTGCGGGCGCGGTGCGGATCTCGTCCGATGGCGGTGGACGTGTCCGGTGGCGGCGGGAGCCATTCCTAGGGTTTCATCTGCGCGAAAATTCCGGGAGGGGCACATATTTATAGGTAGAGGGAGCTAGGAGAGTCCAAATGAGGTGTGGTTTTCGGCCACGCGATCGTGATCGAACGACCGAGAGGATGGAGGGGGTTTGGATGGGTTTTGGGCCACTTTGGAGGGGTGTTGGGCTGCAACACACACGAGGCCTTTATGGTTCCTCGGTTAACCGTTGGAGTATCAAACGGACTCCAAATGGCACGAAACTTGACAGGCGGTCTACCGGTAGTGAACCAAGGCCGCTTGGAAAGTCTCAGTCCAATCTGAGAACGTTTAAAACCCTCACACGAAAAGAGGCAAAAGGGGACACCGGAGGACGTAGGAGTGCCGGAATGCAAAACGGACAACGGGGAAAATGCTCGGATGCATGAGACGAAAACGTATGCAAATGCGATGCACATGATGACATGATATGAGATGCATGACATGGACAAAATGAAAAACAAAGACAAAACCCAACCACGAGGGAATATCATAACTTAGTGCCGAAAATGGCAAGAGTTGAAATAAAAATATGGCAAGTTACATAGGGGCGTTACAAGCTACCTGAAGGAGCATGCATGCGAGAGAGATGGGCGTGAAAGGAGTGAACAAAAAAGGGATTCAAATATTTGAATTTGAGATGATGATACATGTAATCCATACTCGAACCAAAATTGATCTATCAAACATGCATACTCATATGAATTCACGCACATCTATGTTATTTAATATGTAGATATTACTGATCCATACATTTTAGTAGAACATAATTTGGTTAAATTTTTTCGAATTCAACCTTAAGATTTCGAGATCGTTGTATTTGTAAATCATATTATACATATAAAGGAGCAGAATTCTTTGTTGTGCTTTTGAAAGTATATATAAAAATGATGTATATAGAATGTAATTCCAATTGAAAATGGATCCCGCCCGAAAAAAATAGAATACAAACGGGGTTCGAATTGAGTTGGCACGGTAAACATGCACTCTGCAAAATTTGAATGAAGCAGGGAAAGTCGCAGTAACCGCCCGAAACCAAAATCTGCGAGATGGAAATCACTACTACCTATCCCTGCCGCGCAAAGCCTATCTGCTGGATTTCTATAGGTTTCGATAGGGGTAGGTTTGTAGTTTCACCCAAACGTGACGTAACCGCCTCTCACCCGGATTCATACACGGTGGTGAAAGTGCGTTATATCGACTAGAGGGGGGTGAATAGGCGATTTTTATGAAAGTCTTCAAAACGTGGAAGTTATGAAGACAAACAGTAGAGATATGCCTATCACTATGCAGCGGAAGTTAGATTACACTAGGCAAGCCATGGTCAAGTATTCAATAGAGTGAAAGCACAATGACAAGTAGCTATAGTGTAATAAGGATCAGGTAGGAAGAAGTTATGAAGCCAAACAAATCATACAGTTACGTTGTGAAGACAAAAGATATAGCAAGCATGCAATGGCTTCACAATGAGTAACAGTAAGTAAAAGGAAGTGAAGATGAAATCAGTGACTCGTTGAAGACAATGATGTGTTGGACCAGTTCCAGTTGCTGTGACAACTGTACGTCTGGTTGGAGCGGTTAGGTATTTAAACCTTAGGACACACAGTCCCGGACACCCAGTCCTGAACACGCAGCTCAGGACACCAAGTCCTCACCGTATTCTCCTTGAGCTAAGGTCACATAGTCCTCGCCCAATCACTCTGGTAAGTCTTCAAGGTAGACTCCCAAACCTTCACAGACTTCGTTCACTGGAAATCCACAATGTCTCTTGGATGCTCTGAACGCGACGCCTAACCGTCTGGGGATGCACAGTCCTCAAGTGTAATAAGTCTTCAGATCACACAAACAAGAAGACTTAAGTGATGCCCAATGTTCTCTGGCTCTGGGTGGTTAGGGCTTTATCCTCGCAAGGAATTCTCTCTCTCAAAGGCTTCGAGGTGGGTTGCTCTCAAACGACAAAAGCCGTACTCTCAATTTGAGCAGCCAACAATTTATGGTTGTAGGGGGTGGGCTATTTATAGCCACTTGGCAACCCGACCTGATTTGTCCGAAATGACCCTGGGTCACTAAGGAACTGACACGTGTCCCAACGGTCAGACTTCAAACTCACATGGCAACTTTACTTGGGCTACAAGCAAAGCTGACTTGTCCGGCTCTGGACAAGATTCGCTCTCATTGTCTTCACTCAAGACATAGGTTTTTGGTTTAGGCATCACTTCAGTCATTCTGACTGGTTCTCCTGGACCCCACTTAACAGTACGGTGGTTCCTATGACTCAACACAAAAGAAAAAGGAACTACGAAAGATCTAAGTCTTCGAGCTCCATAGGCTTCATAACGTGTCTTCTTTTGTCATAGTCTTCAATGTGAATATCTTCATATACCACCTTTGACTTCAATGTCTTCATACATTTTTAGGGGTCATCTCTGGTAGTAAATTTGAATCAATGAGGGACTTCTACCTGTGTTATCCTGCAATTCTCACAAACACATTAGTCCCTCAACTAGCTTTGTCGTCAATACTCCAAAACCAACTAGGGGTGGCACTAGATGCACTTACAATCTCCCCCTTTTTGGTGATTGATGACAAACTAGTTGAAGTTTTCAACGGGGAATATAGTCTGTGAAATTGTAAAGGATAAGGAATTGTCTTCATAAGTTGCAAGGGCTCCCCCTGAAGATGTGCATATAAGTAATTTGCTTTTGGTATGCAAATGCACATGGCAGGTTGTACTTGTGGAGATTCACTTCAACTTATGATGACAATCCACTATGCATGTAAAAGTATATGAAGATAATGACATGCAC
The DNA here is from genome assembly GCF_056163025.1 of Triticum urartu. Classification (NCBI taxonomy): domain Eukaryota; kingdom Viridiplantae; phylum Streptophyta; class Magnoliopsida; order Poales; family Poaceae; genus Triticum; species Triticum urartu. Next base: position 91,998,454 of record NC_141875.1, read on the forward strand.
AATGAAAAATGGACGTCTGCAGAATGATCTAAGTGCGGAATTTATCGTCGCACATGCAGAATTTATCTTCGCAAAACAAAGTGGCAAACAAGTAGCAGACGACCATCGAGTTTAAGTGTTACAACTCAAAAAAAGCAAATCTAGCAAAACGGGAGTTGTAAGCACGAAGCAAAATGTAGCAAAGTAAAGGCACCCGCCCATATTGACCCGCTTGAAGACTATCAACTTCATATGCTTCTCCCCCTTTTGTCAGTGAGGACCAAAAAGGTTTGAAGACATAGAGTTTTCTATGCGTTCCCATGAGCAGCAGGGTCGTTGGAGGTGTTTGGCGGTGCAGAAGAGCTTGGTGGTGCTGAAGCAAATGGTGGTGAAGTAGCATCGTCTTCTTCCTCAATGATTCTGGCAGTGACTGTGGCAGCAGAGGAAGAAAACTCAGAGTCTTCAAGAGATGGAGTTCCCAGCAGCACAGCTCTTTGAGGAGGTGTGGAGTCAAACTTGAATCTCTCAGTGAAGCCATCCTCTTGAAGATCAGCTTCAGAAAGCATCATCGTTAGCCCTTTCCATGTGCGGCGACAGGTTTCATGGGCAACGAAAGCGTTCTTTGTGGCAAGATTTCGGATGCGATTTACATCCACCAAGAGGCTCTTCATCTGTCTCTTCAACCAGTCATGATGCCTATCCTGCTTTTGATGAAGGGCCACAAGAAGCTCTCAGTCGTTGAGAACACGAGTGCGCTTCTTGGGTCTTGAAGCAGTGGCACTGTCAGTGGCTTCAGTTGAAGCAGGGTGTGGTGCACGTGTAGTGCCAGCCAAAGGATACACCCTGGAGATGGCTTCAACACCTTCAATGTTCTGAGTGAAGCTCTGGTGTTCTGCATTCTGAAGACTCAAAGGTTGCTTGGCAGGCTCAGGATATATAGCTTCAGCAGAGGTATCCACATCTGGCAAGAAGATCCGATGGTTGCGGGCTGAGGGCTGATATGAGATTGCAGAGTGAAGCTTGATCAGTCTCATTACCCAAGGAGCATAGAACTTCAAACCAAGTAAATCTGAGCTTGATGCAGCAAGTTGGCATATGAAGAAGTCCTGTGCGTTGAAGCATTTGCCATGAAGGATACAAAATATCAGAGTCTTCATTGCACCCTCGATCTTGGCATTTGGAGAGTGCCCTTTGATAGGCCAGAGAGTCCGCCGGATAATGTGATAGATGGTTCTGGGCAGGTACTCAAAGTCTTCAATGAAGAAGTCTGTTGGATAAGGAGCATCGTGGGGCAATGGCTTCATCATGGAGAGCATCTGACTCATATTTGGTTCAGGCCTCTGGAATATGCTCTCAAGAGCTTCAGTGTGTAGTGGACAGCCTTCCTCGAAGAATTCGCTAGGAGTGGGCAGGACGGTGAGCTCAATGATATCAAATGCATTGGCTTCGTGATGGACATTGCCGGTCATCCACTCCAGGGCCCAAGTCTTTGGATCTCTGTTGTATCCTTTGATGTGGAGGGTGGCATAGAATTGCAGCAGAAGCTCTTCATTCTAGTGCTCTTCATCAGTTACAAACTGCAGCAGACCCACTTGCTTGAAGCAATCCAACGCTTCCTCTAAACAGGGCAGACCAGCAATGGCTTCAACATCAAGGCGCTTGTGCGGGAAGATGCGACCTTGGTTGTATAGGATGCATGAATAGTAGTTGCGCTGAGGATAGCTCCAGAACCTATCTGATGAAATCCTTTCCCTTGAATAGGGGTTCTTGGAGCTGTTGAAGAACGTATTATCTGCCTTGAAGCTATTGATGTTAAAGGAGCCAGGTGCTGATGCAGGACCTGGGAACCTCGGCAGCCTTGGGACTGGCTTCTGGACATGAGGCATGTGCTCAACATGGTAATCAAATTGAGGACCTGCAGCAGACTCAGGAACAGAAGTGTCTGGATCAGTAGCTTCGCTGTCTTCTGAAGCTTTTGGTGGGGAGGGCTCCACATTGGCTTCAGTGTTGGTTGTGGCAGCCTCAATATTGTCAGCCTCCGCTTGACTAGCTGGAGGGTCGGTCACAAGCACGTTCTCCTGAAGAACTGCTTCTTGGTGGAGCATAGGAGTGGGCTCTTGTGGTGCTTCTTCTGCGGCTGATGCAGCTGGAATGTCTTCAGCATAGACTTGAGGCCTTGGACCTTTGCGAAGCCTGCGGAATGCAGACGACGCCTGTGGGGTTGGAGTGGGCTGGGCCTCATTGTCTTCTTCCTCTTAAGGGCGATCCGCCCATGAAGCATCCTGTGCAATTGGCGTCAGTGGACGACCAATGCTGATGAGTTCGCTGTGTTCTAATTGAGGAAGGGCTGCATCATCTTCTACATTGTCACGATGACCAATGTCTTCAGCAGCGATGGGATCAGCTGCTGGAATGTCTTCAGGAACAGGAGCCTCTGTGGAAGCAGGCTCATGCACCGTCAGTTGACGTTCTGCATCAGGGTGAACCATAGAAATAGGTTCAACTATCAAGGGCTCTGTGGGAGCAGCCCGAGATTTCTTGGTCTTTCTCTTTTTCTTGCTGGGGGCAGTAGGAGAGGCTTCAGAGCTTTTCCTCTTCCTGGCTGCAGCCTCAGCAGTTCTTGTCTTCTTGAGCTCTGAAGCTGTTGACCGGCTCTTTGGCTTCGAGCTAGTCGTTGCAGTTGGGAAGACAAGCGGAACTGATTCCTGCCTTGGTGCCTCTTGTGCAGCTGGAATAGTCTTCTTCTTTTTCTTTGCAGCCATCTTGGGGTCGATGCCAGGACGCCCAAGTGCCTTGCGCTTCTTAGCCTCATTGTAGGCCTGCACACATCTGTCTGCCAGAGTCTTCATTCGCTCCCGCGAACCTTGAGCTTCTGCACGCTTCTTCAGAAAGTTTTCCTTTAGTTCGTGCAACATGATCTTGAAGCTCTTCACTTCTTGCACGCTAAGCTTGGCCATATGCTTCTTGAACTGAGCCTTTTCATGATCAATTTTCTGCTTCAGTTCAACAATGCGCTGGGCAATTGCAAGTTCTGAAGCAATAGCGCCTTGGAAGGTGACGCTGAGGCCAACGGGCAGCTGCAGATCTTCGAAGCTGATGTTTGGTGTGGCAAACCATTCGTCGATGAAGTTGTGGATGATGGCGACATCAAAGAGAGGCAAATTGTTGAAGATTTCAGCTTCTTCTTTGCTCTTGATGAGCTGCTCGAGAGCGTCATCTCCAAGATCTTCATCACTTGACAGATCAATGGCTTCGCTGCGCAGAATGGCAGCAGCTGTGAGCTCTTTGCCGGTGTGTGGCTGAGGCATCTTGGCCTTCTGGGGCTTGGAGACGCGGGATACGTCTTCAGACTACACACTGTCTTCAGGAGGTGCAGTTGCCAATGGCTTCGCCCTTGAGATTTTTGGTGAAGGGGCCGGCTTTGAAGCTTTTGGCTTCTTCGATTGCTTTGGCTTCGGTACAGCAGGAGCTTCATCAGACTCAGAGTCAGCTGGAGGGTCATTCACGACAGTCCCTTGGACTAAGATGCGGGTGATGAGGCCCTCAAGGTTGGCATACGGACCGATGACATTGGGTTCTGCTTCTCGCGTGCCATCTGCCCTTGATGCTGAGGGACCAGGGTTGAAGTCTAACCCAAATTTCTTCTTGTTCTGCTTCGCTGAGTTTTGGGCAAACTGGAAGTTGCGCTTGAACAGATTGTCGTCACGACACCAGAGTAGTGACGACGGATGTGCATCATCAGGCTGTGGCCCACGAACCATGCATGGATAGAAGCTTTGGGCAATAGCTTCATCTCTGGACCTGGGTACAAGGTTCTTGAATAAGATGTCTCCCCACGGTCTGTTGATGGCACTTTTCTCAGCATACTCTTGGGTTGTGAAGCGGTATTTGAACCATTGTTCTGCCCAATAGCGTCGAATCCATTGGATTCGGGTCTTGCGCTGACCACAATTCTCTTCAGGATCTGTTTTGTACATTTCTGCCAGTTCATCAGGCAGATCTTTGGATGTTCCTCCACGTCTCTGTCTGCCCCCCTTCCTTGCTGCTGTTTCTGAAGCCATAAACCTTAACTTGGAAGGCTTCAAGACGTTTAAAGGCTTCAAAGGCTTTCTTTTGCTGGACCAACAGGAACTGGCTTCAGGAGAATTTATGTGATGCTGTAAGAACTCTGCAAATGAATGCAGACTATGAGAACCAAAGGATTCTCCCACGGACATGTACCTGTGACAGCATTAAGGTGCGAGGGAAGGAGAAGAGGTCATATGCATTCTCAGAAGGTTTTGAAGATTAATCAGTTTAGAAGACATTGACCTCATCGTGCGAAGACATTCACTCATAGATAAGAAGTTGGTTCCAGATTTGTACGAACCCACAGATCAGTACAAGTGAGGAATCTAACTACTTCATGAAGCACAAGTGAATATACTAGGGATGTTATGAGATGTAGATTGAGAGATCTAACTTGTGTGAAGAGAAACTTCTTATGGTAGAAAGTGACAGAACCATGAGATCAAAAGGGGCTGTAAAAAGAAGTTTTATTTACCACACTTGGAACTGCTAGACGGAGTGGGAGATGATGCCGAGCAGTTCAATCCTCCGTGCCCTAACTTGGCGACGGTAGACACCTACGGCGACGGCGGAGAGGACGATGTCCGCGATCGGCGTGAAGACGGCGTCGGAGAGGTTGCGGCAGCGAAGCGCTTCGTCGCCGGCGTCGTCGAGAGCTAGCGGTGGCGCTAGGGTTCGTGCGAGGGTGGAAGAAGGAGATAATGACCGCGATAAGTGTGAATTTATAGGCACAGGGGCGGCACTGTGCTATTACTCAGGTGCCCCTGGTGATTCGCATCTGAGGAACGCGTGGCCAGTTTGCGGAAGTTTGGGGTTTGTTCCATGTCCCACGCACGCCTGGATTGTCGGGTGGTCGTTCCTGCTTCTCCGGATTTTATGTGGAGGAATGAGCATTGAAAACAGACTTTATGGTTGTCTCTATATCTTCTGCTGACAAGGACGCAGTGAAGACATTCGACAGTTTCAATAGAATGCATATGACTTAGAGAGATAGAGTTTGAGATAGAAAGCATAGAGAAGTTGGGGTCCGATCACATTCACTTAGTTCAAAAGATTCAACACGAAGATATAGCTATAAGTGAATGCTGTAGAGGACAGAACACTAGCATATATATATAATCAACATAGTGAAGATAATCATGAAAATATGTTGAGTTCGAAGCCAAACCAAATGTGAAGACATTGCAAGGTAACGCCATGAGAGAAACACTTCAAAATAGAACGTTTGGTGGTGGCGTTACCCACCGTATAGGAAGTATTAGACCCAGACACGGCGCACAATTATCATGGCGCTCCGAAGTCAAATTCCACATTAATGTATTCACACTTAGAATGTATGTCTTCATTGATTGAAGATATACTTCACTTCGTGTGTTGCACATCTAAGTCATCAATATGCATAAGGGTTAGGATGTGTGCCTGATCACAGGACATTTGAGGATTCCAGGATATTTAGCTCACACCATAACTTGCAAAACCTCTTCTCATCCAAGGGCTTGGTGAAGATATCTGCCAATTGCTCTTCAGTGTTGATGTGTATGATATCAATGTCTTCCTTCATAACATGATCTCTGAGAAAGTGATGACGAATTTCAATGTGCTTTGTCTTCGAGTGCTGAACTGGGTTGTTGGCAATCTTGATGGCGCTTTCGTTGTCGCAGTAAAGTGGCACTTGCTTCAGATGAATGCCATAGTCCTTGAGTGTTTGCTTCATCCACAGAAGCTGAGCGCAGCAAGATCCAGCAGCAATGTATTCAGATTCAGCAGTGGAGAGAGATACACAGTTCTGCTTCTTTGAAGACCAACATACAAGTGATCGTCCCAGAAAGTGACATGTGCCTGATGTAGACTTGCGATCAACTTTGTCACCAGCATAATCAGCATTCGAGAATCCAACCAAATCAAACTCTGAGCCCTTTGGATACCATAATCCTAGAGTTGGGGTGTGAGCCAAATATCGAAGAATTCGCTTCACAGCTAAGTGATGCGACTCCTTTGGTGCCGCTTGAAATCGAGCACACATGCAAACACTAAGCATAATATCTGGCCTAGATGCACATAGATAAAGTAAACAACCAATCATGGAGCGGTATACCTTTTGATCGAACTCTTTACCATTGTCGTCAGGACCCAGATGATGTTTGGCTGGCATTGGTGTTGTGAAGCCTTTGCAGTCTTGCATACCGAACTTCTTCAGGCAATCTTTGAGATACTTCTCTTGAGATATGAAGATGCCATTGCGTTGTTCTCGTATTTGAAGACCAAGGAAGAACTTCAGCTCCCCCATCATGGACATCTGATATTGCTCTTGCATCATATATCCAAACTCTTCACTGTACTTCTAATTGGTGCAGCCGAAGATAATGTCATCCACATATATTTGGCACACAAAAAGTTCACCATCATATGTCTTCGTGAAAAGAGTGGGATCTAGGGAACCAGGTATGAAGCCTTTGCTCTTCAGGAAGTATTTGAGTGTGTCATACCAGGCCCTAGGGGCTTGTTTGAGGCCATACAGCGCCTTGTTGAGCTTGTATACCATGTCAGGATGTTTTGGATTTTCAAAGCCAAGCGGTTGTGCAACATACACTTCTTCTTCAATCTTGCCATTGAGAAAGGCACTCTTCACATCCATTTGATATAGAAGTATGTTATGATGATTTGCATAGGCCAGCAGTATGCGTATGGCTTCAAGCCTAGCCACAGGAGCAAATGTTTCATCGAAGTCAATGCCTTCCACTTGAGTATATCCTTGAGCAATGAGACGAGCTTTGTTTCTGACAACTTGACCATGCTCATCTTGCTTGTTGCGGTATATCCATTTGGTGCCTATTATATTATGCTTCCGTGGATCAGGACGCTTAACCAGTTCCCATACATTATTTAGCTCAAACTGTTGAAGCTCTTCTTGCATAGCTTGAATCCATTCAGGTTCCATGAAGGCTTCTTCAACTTTCTTGGGTTCTGATATTGAGACGAATGCGAAGTGCCCACAGAAATTTGCTAGCTGAGTTGCCCTTGAACGAGTGAGTGGACCAGGTGCATTGATGCTGTCAATTATTCTGTTAATCTGCACTTCATTGGCAACACGAAGATGTACAGGGTGAAGACTTTGCTCTTGCTGATCTGTGTTGTTGTTGGGAGGAATGTCTTCAGGCTGAGCATTGTCTTCATGTTGATCAGGTGCTGAGATGATAAGTTCTTCTTCAAGATGAGCTTCAGAAGGTATAATCTCTCCAGTTCCCATTAGCTTGATTGATTCACTAGCTGGAATTTCATCTAGCACATTTGGCAGTTGCTCTCTTTGTGAACCATTTGTCTCATCGAACCGCACATCCACTGTTTCAACCACTTTGTAATGAAAGAGATTGAAGACTCTGTAGGAGTGCGAATCCTTTCCATATCCAAGCATAAAACCTTCATGTGCTTTTGGTGCAAATTTTGAGGTGTGATGTGGGTCCTTGATCCAGCACCTTGCGCCAAATACTCTGAAGTAACTGACATTTGGCTTTTTGCCAGTAAGGAGCTCATAAGATGTCTTGTTCAGAAGCTTGTGAAGATAAACACGATTGATTGTATGGCATGCAGTGTCAATGGCTTCAGTCCAGAATTTTCTTGGAGTCTTGTATTCATCTAGCATCGTTCTGGCCATCTCAATGAGTGTTCTGTTCTTGTGTTCGACGACGCCATTCTGCTGTGGCGTGTACGAAGCTGAGAATTCATCTGTGATGCCCAAGGTATCAAGATATGTATCAAGGACAGTGTTCTTGAATTCAGTGCCATTGTCACTTCTGATGTGCTTTATCTTGGCGCCAAAATTGTTCATAGCACGATTGGCAAAGCGTCTGAAGACATCATGCACTTCAGTCTTGTAAAGAATTATGTGCACCCAAGTGTATCTAGAATAATCATCAACAATAATGAAGCCATAGAGGCAAGCAGTAGTAGTAAAAGTTGAGTAGTGAGTGGGACCAAAAAGATCCATGTGAAGCAGTTCGAAGGGTCGAGTAGTGGTCATGATTGTCTTCGAGGGATGTTTTGCCCTCGTCATCTTCCCTGCTTCACAGGCACCGCATAAGTGATCTTTCTTGAACTTGATGCCCTCGATTCCTATGACATGCTTCTTCTTCGCAAGGGTGTGGAGGTTCCTCATGCCAGCATGCCCAAGCCTCCGATGCCAAAGCCAGCATTCTGAAGCTTTTGCAAGAAGACATACTGCAAGTTGTGGCCCTGCTGAGAAATCTACCACATACAAATCATCTTTCCGATACCCTTCAAACACTAGAGACTTGTCAGATTCCATTAGTACCAGGCAACGATATTTTCCAAATATTACGACCATGTTCAAATCGCAAAGCATTGAGACAGACATTAAGTTGAAACCAAGGGATTCAACAAGCATGACTTTATCCATGTGTTGATCCTTTGAGATTGCAACTCTACCTAGACCCAATACCTTACTTTTACCAGTGTCAGCAAATGTGATGTGGCTCTTGTCGGATGGACGTAAGGTTGAGTCCATAAGAAGGCTTCTTTTGCCAGTCATATGATTTGTACACCCACTGTCAATAATCCATTTTGAAGACTTTGAAGACGCTGGTGTCGTACCCTACAGTGCAGTTAGGGGGATAGGCTTCACGAAGAGAATTGTGAAGCAAAAACATTTGACGAACCAGTGGGTTATGAAAACTTAGATCCAGATTAGGACTAATAGGGAGAGTAGCATGCGATTCAGGAATGAAGTACATAATGATTCCATTCGGGCATTTTATCTTGCGCCCTACAAGATTTTTAAGGTCCCCAGCAATAGCGTCAGAAGATTTTGGTTTTCTGCTGGAGACCTTTCCCTGCAAAAGAGAGTTAAGCCTTCTTAACCACCCACATCTTCAAGGGTGGCTTAGAAGCAATAAGTCTAAGTGCAGCATCTGAGAATTTTGGCTTTGAAGCCTTAGCAAACAGTCTTGCAGGTGGACAATAGTACTCATAAGAATAAGCAGAATAATTTTTGGTCATATGAACATGACGGTTTTATGAACCGCTCTCATATTCATATGCCTGAGTATGGTTTCCCTGCAAAACATTTGCGTTAGTGTGACTCAGGTGAGTCCTCTGTTTGTATGAAGCCTTTGGTCTGAGGTTTGTCTTCTTCAAGTGAGGTGTCATGAAGACATTCACAGGAAGATTTTCCAGACACTTTTTCGGAACCCAGATCTTCTTCATAGGTGGTCCGTTCCTGCAGTTAGTACCAATGTACCTGGCAAACACTTCACCATTCTGATTCTTAAACAGTATATAGTTTGCATCAAAGGATTCATCAATGATAATGGGGTTAGCACAAGTGAAGCCAGATAAATTGGATGGATCTGCTGAAGGTTCCTTTGCAGCAACCCACTTGGTTTTGGGGTACTGCTCAGGTTTCCAGTAAGAGCCATCTGCATTTATTTTCCTTACGAACCCAACACCCTCTTTCCTAGGGTTTCGGTTCAGAATCTGCTTCTTGAGGACATCACATAATGTCTGATGTCCTTTAAGACTTTTATACATCCCTGTTTCAAGCAATGTCTTCAACCTAGCATTCTCATCAGCAATAGCAGTGGTATCCTCAGCAGAGGGGTTAGTTACCACATCAACAGTTGAAGATATTGCAACAGCAGTAGCAGTGGAACATTCAGCAACAGAAGTAGCATTATCATGCTCAATGCATTTAAGACATGGTGGTTCAAATCCTTCCTGAGCGGAACTGATCTGTTCGGCGCGAAGTGACTCGTTTTCCTTTTGAAGATCTTCATGAGCCGCTCTCAATTTCTCAAGTTCTTGCTTCCTTTGAAGATAATCATAGGAAAGCTTTTCATGAGTTGTTGAGAGAGTATCATGATGATCTTCAAGTTCCTGATACTTAATGTGAAGATTTTTTATGTCTTCAATTAAGGATTCAGATCGAGTCATTTCAGCACCCAACAGATCATTGCTTCTGTCTAACAGTTTTTGAATATGTTCCATGGCTTTTTGTTGTTCAGTTGCAATTTTAGCAAGTGTTTTGTAACTGGGTTTTGAATCACAATCAGAGTCATCGTCACTAGATGTTTGATAGTGAGTAGTGCGTTTGTTTACCTTGGCACCGCGTGCCATGAAGCAGTAGGTAGGAGTGGAGTAGTCCTTGTCATTTGCATCGGTGTCGGTGATGAAATCATTGTCTTCAGTGTTGAAGATGGACTTGGCGACGTATGCTGTAGCCAGACTTGCAATGCCAGAATCAGACTCCTCCTCAGACTCCACCTCTGCCTCCTCAGAAGCGGACTCCTCCTCTGAATCCATTTCCTTGCCAACAAACGCACGTGCCTTGCCAGATGAGCTCTTCTTGTGTGATGAAGACTTTGAGTTCAGTAATGTTCTGAGTCCTCATCGAACTCCCACTTGAGTTCAGTCGCATCTCCTGGAATGGTATCATCGGCACCTGCATCTGGTTTTGGAAGTAATCTATGAGTCACGGGGACTCAGCAATCTCACACCCTCGCGATCAAGACTATTTAAGCTTATGGGTGGGTAAAAGGTATCTGAGGTGGAGCTGCAGCAAGCACTAGCATATATGGTGCCTAACTTACGCAAATGAGAGCGAGAAGAGAAGGCAAAGCACGTTCGAGAATCTATGATCAAGAAGTGATCCTAGAACTACTTACATTCAAGCATAACACGAGACCGTGTTCTCTTCCCGGACTCCGCCGAAAGGAGACCATCACGGCTACACACGCTATTGATCCATTTTAATTAAGTTAAGTGTCAAGTTCTCTACAACAGGACATTAACAAATTCCCATCTGCCCATAACCGCGGCACGGCTTTCAAAAGTTCAAAACCCTGCAGGGGTGTCCCAACTTAGCCCATCAGAAGCTCTCATGGTCAACGAAGGATATTCCTTCTCCCAGGATGACCCGATCAGACTCGGAATCCCGGTTACAAGACATCTCGACAATGGTAAAACAAGACCGGCAAAGCCACCCGAATGTGCCGACAAATCCCGATAGGAGCTGCACATATCTCGTTCTCAAGGCACACCAGATTGTCCAAACTTCCGGTAGGCCAGCCCATAGTTGCCCCTGGTGGCCACCGGCGGCTGACAAGGTGGACCAACACTCAGAGGAGCACTGGCCCGGGGGGTTTAAAATAAAGATGACCCTTGAGTCCGCGGAACCCAAGGGAAAAAGGCTTAGGTGGCAAATGGTAAAACCAAGGTTGGGCCTTGCTGGAGGAGTTTTATTCAAGGCAAACTGTCAAGGGGTTCCCATTATAACCCAACCGCGTAAGGAACGCAAAATCAAGGAACATAACACTGGTATGACGGAAACTAGGGCGGCAAGAGTGGAACAAAACACCAGGCATGAGGCCGAGCCTTCCACCATTTACCAAGTATATAGGTGCATTAAAGTAAACAAGATATAATAGTGATATCCCAACGATAAACATGTTCCAACAAGGAACAAACTCCAATCTTCACCTGCAACTAGCAACGCTATAAGAGGGGCTGAGCAAAGCGGTAACATAGCCAAACAACGGTTTTCTAGGACAAGGTGGGTTAGAGGCTTGACATGGCAATATGGGAGGCATGATAAAGCATATGGTAGGTATCGAGGCATAGGCATAGCAATAGAGCGAGCAACTAGCAAGCAAAAATAGAAGTGATTTCGAGGGTATGGTCATCTTGCCTGCAAAGTTCTCTGAGTTGACGTAAGCTTGATCCTCGTGCGCGTACTCAACGGGTTCCTTGATCATGTACTCGTCTCCCGGCTCTATCCAAAGCAAGAACACAAGCAAAGGGAACCACAATCAACCACGGTGCAATGCGCAAGCAACATGATGCAAAACATGGCATGATATGCGGGATGTAATATGCAATGCATATGCGTGCTTCGGAAGGGAAAGATTGAACCAGGCCTCAACTTGGCAAACCAAGAGTGCCGCTGGAAAGATGAGTTGATTTTGGTCGAAATTGATATAAAGATCACCGGAATCGGATGCACGGTTTGCAAATGGCAAGCAAAACAATAATGGCACAATCCTGCGATTAACAGCACGATGCCATCTAGAATGCAACAAGAAACTAAGTTACTGCACTCTAACATAACAACAAAGCACATGGCAGTGATCCACTCAAGATTCTTGACAAAATATGAACACTAAGCTACGGCTAAATCACACAACAGCAGGTTCAAACAAGCATGGAAAAAGTGCAAAAGATATCAGCATCTCAGACTTAGTGAAAATAACATGTCAGGATTTAACATCAGGAAGCAATGTTTGGAGCAAGATAACAACATGATACAGGAACATATCATGGCAAAGCAAGGCATGAAATGAAACTACTCAAAGCATATAGCAAAAGTCCCTTAGTGACCATAAGCCAAAAGGGATCAGAAAACATGATGGCACCCATGTGAACATAGCAAGTTTCGTTAACAGATTCAGACTTAGCAGAAAACTGGACATGTCAAAAACAGAGTTACGTAGGCATGTTTGCGAGCTCGATGCACTCACCACAAGGCATTGCATGACAAACTAAGCATACACCCAGCAAGAAGGCATGTTCAAGAAGCTAACCATGGCAAGAACCATCTCATAGCATGCATGGAACAACTACAACAACCTTGGCAAAATTGATTAACACGTAAACAATCTGCTAGGAACATTTTATAGCAAACGTAGAGCAAGATTGGATCATGCTAGGTTACTCCATAATTGCAAAAAAAAGACATGGATGGATAGAAGATAACAATATCTCAAAATCATCCTTACTGAATATGCTCAAAAGAGGCATGGATCGCTCTGTAGCAACATGAATACATGGCATAAAAATAACATCAGGGAGATGACTTAGAAGAATTCTAAGTCCCTGAAATCAGCAACATCGCGAGAGCTACTTTGCATGCTTGTGCTAGTCACCACATTGATCACAAAAATACATGGAATACACCCCTGTAAAGCTGGCATGGCATAGCCCAAAACACATGTAGGGCTCAAGTTCATAGGAGGCACACAATAATCATGGCAAAAAATGACAAATGCTCATAATCTGTTACGAAACAGAAACTAACAGTATGAAGCACTCTTGCACCAGCCTTTAGGGCATCAAGATGGACTCAACCAAGCATGGTGTAATGGAATGAAATGAAGAGCACAACCAGATGAACAATTTCCTATCTCACACGCGCAAAACGGAGCTACAGATGATGAGATACGGTGCGATGAACATGGCTAAAAAAATATGCAGAAAATGACTTAGTGAAAGAAAAAGAGGTCAACCCTTGATATTTTTGGATCCAGATCTGGGCGACGTGGATCCCGAGGATGACCGGAGAAGGAGGTCGCCGGAGTGGTCGCGGTGGTTCGGCGGAGCTGCGGATCCGAGTCGCCGGAGTGGGGCCGGCCGGAACCGGAGGTGGAGGCGACGATGCGGCGGCGCGGCGGCCTGGGCGGCGACCGGGACCGGCGGGCGGCGACCGGATCACGAGGTGGCGGCGGGCGGCGGCCAGAGTAGTGGACGGCGGCGGCGGCCTGGCGAAGGCGGCGCAGGGCGGCGCGGCTCCTTGCGCGGGGCACGGGCGGCGGGGAGACGCGGGCCGGGGAGGGCCCGACCCGGGCCCGAGCGGGCTACGGCGGCGGCCGGGCGGCTGGTGCCACGTGGAGCTCGTCGGTTGGCTGCGGGCGCGGTGCGGATCTCGTCCGATGGCGGTGGACGTGTCCGGTGGCGGCGGGAGCCATTCCTAGGGTTTCATCTGCGCGAAAATTCCGGGAGGGGCACATATTTATAGGTAGAGGGAGCTAGGAGAGTCCAAATGAGGTGTGGTTTTCGGCCACGCGATCGTGATCGAACGACCGAGAGGATGGAGGGGGTTTGGATGGGTTTTGGGCCACTTTGGAGGGGTGTTGGGCTGCAACACACACGAGGCCTTTATGGTTCCTCGGTTAACCGTTGGAGTATCAAACGGACTCCAAATGGCACGAAACTTGACAGGCGGTCTACCGGTAGTGAACCAAGGCCTCTTGGCAAGTCTCAGTCCAATCTGAGAACGTTTAAAACCCTCACACGAAAAGAGGCAAAAGGGGACACTGGAGGACGTAGGAGTGCCGGAATGCAAAACGGACAACGGGGAAAATGCTCGGATGCATGAGACGAACACGTATGCAAATGCGATGCACATGATGACATGATATGAGATGCATGACATGGACAAAATGCAAAACAAAGACAAAACCCAACCACGAGGGAATATCATAACTTAGTGCCGAAAATGGCAAGAGTTGAAATAAAAATATGGCAAGTTACATACGGGGCGTTACAAGCTACCTGAAGGAGCATGCATGCGAGAGAGATGGGCGTGAAAGGAGTGAACAAAAAAGGGATTCAAATATTTGAATTCGAGATGATGATACATGTAATCCATACTCGAACCAAAATTGATCTATCAAACATGCATACTCATATGAATTCACGCACATCTACGTTATTTAATATGTAGATATTACTGATCCATACATTTTAGTAGAACATAATTTGGTTAAATTTTTTCGAATTCAACCTTAAGATTTCGAGATCGTTGTATTTGTAAATCATATTATACATATAAAGGAGCAGAATTCTTTGTTGTGCTTTTGAAAGTATATATAAAAAATGATGTATATAGAATGTAATTCCAATTGAAAATGGATCCCGCCCGAAAAAAATAGAATACAAACGGGGTTCGAATTGAGTTGGCACGGTAAACATGCACTCTGCAAAATTTGAACGAAGCAGGGAAAGTCGCAGTAATCGCCCGAAACCAAAATCTGCGAGATGGAAACCACTACTACCTATCCCTGCCGCGCAAAGCCTATCTGCTGGATTTCTATAGGTTTCGATAGGGGTAGGTTTGTAATTTCACCCAAACGTGACGTAACCGCCTCTCAGCCGGATTCATACACGGTGGTGAAAGTGCGTTATATCGACTAGAGGGGGGTGAATAGGCGATTTTTATGAAAGTCTTCAAAATGTGGAAGTTATGAAGACAAACAGTAGAGATATGCCTATCACTATGCAGCGGAAGTTAGATTACACTAGGCAAGCCATGGTCAAGTATTCAATAGAGTGAAAGCACAATGACAAGTAGCTGCAGTGTAATAAGGATCAGGTAGGAAGAAGTTATGAAGCCAAACAAATTATACAGTTACGTTGTGAAGACAAAAGATATAGCAAGCATGCAATGGCTTCACAATGAGTAACAGTAAGTAAAAGGAAGTGAAGATGAAATCAGTGACTCGTTGAAGACAATGATGTGTTGGACCAGTTCTAGTTGCTGTGACAACTGTACGTCTGGTTGGAGCGGTTAGGTATTTAAACCTTAGGACACACAGTCCCGGACACCCAGTCCTGAACACGCAGCTCAGGACACCAAGTCCTCACCGTATTCTCCTTGAGCTAAGGTCACATAGTCCTCGCCCAATCACTCTGGTAAGTCTTCAAGGTAGACTCCCAAACCTTCACAGACTTCGTTCACTGGCAATCCACAATGTCTATTGGATGCTCTGAACGCGACGCCTAACCGTCTGGGGATGCACAGTCCTCAAGTGTAATAAGTCTTCAGATCACACAGACAAGAAGACTTAAGTGATGCCCAATGTTCTCTGGCTCTGGGTGGTTAGGGCTTTATCCTCGCAAGGAATTCTCTCTCTCTCAAAAGCTTCGAGGTGGGTTGCTCTCAAACGACAAAAGCCGTACTCTCAATCTGAGGAGCCAACAATTTATGGTTGTAGGGGGTGGGCTATTTATAGCCACTTGGCAACCCGACCTGATTTGTCCGAAATGACCCTGGGTCTCTAAGGAACTGACACGTGTCCCAACGGTCAGATTTCAAACTCACATGGCAACTTTACTTGGGCTACAAGCAAAGCTGACTTGTCCGGCTCTGGACAAGATTCGCTCTCATTGTCTTCACTCGAAGACATAGGTTTTTGGTTTAGGCATCACTTCAGTCATTCTGACTGGTTCTCCTGGACCCCACTTAACAGTACGGTGGTTCCTATGACTCAACACAAAAGAAAAAGGAACTACGAAAGATCTAAGTCTTCGAGCTCCATAGGCTTCATAACGTGTCTTCTTTTGTCATAGTCTTCAATGTGAATATCTTCATATACCACCTTTGACTTCAATGTCTTCATACATTTTTAGGGGTCATCTCTGGTAGTAAAACCGAATCAATGAGGGACTTCTACCTGTGTTATCCTGCAATTCTCACAAACACATTAGTCCCTCAACTAGCTTTGTCGTCAATACTCCAAAACCAACTAGGGGTGGCACTAGATGCACTTACAGGTGGGCGCCAAAACACAGTGTGTCCTCAGCCGAAATCGACACCCTCCCCGATTCATATTCATACACGGTGGGCACCAAAAAAAAACTCTCGTCGGCAAATATTCGGTGTATGCGAGATTACCGTCCTATCCCCAACCGACTAATGTTGTTGCGATGTAGTAGAAATTTGAAACGGGGGCTAAGTTTGTAAATTTCCTCGCATTTGAGACAAGCGCGCCCTGAATACATGGTTGCCCCTTCCTCTCTACCTCCCTTTTCCCCATTCGTACTCCGTGGGCGCCAAAACACCCTCTCCACCCCACCCTCCTCCGCCCACCGCCGTCCTCCGCCCCATCCACCATCGTCCTCCTCCACCATGCCGGAGCTGATACCCCGACGTCGTCGTCCATTACAAGAGATCGACCTCTCTCATCCACGGCTTCGGACCGGGATCCTTGCATCCCGTCCTCTCGCTTCATCCCCGCCGTCGTCCACCTTGTCGGCGCCGCTCCTACGACCGCCTCGTCCACCGCGCCCCGCCGCCACCGTCTACCCTCCTAGATCTGCTTCCACGCCACCGACAGCCATCGCTACCACAGCACCGTCAAATTCTCAGCAGATGCGTACACGGCGCCGCACCAGAGGCAGTACTCTTTCGTATCTGCTCAACTTATTTATCGCAGCAAGAAAATAGATCGTCACTGCTTTACTCTAATTTCTTGTCTTGGTTGCGAAGTTGCCTTTGTCCGGTTTGCACCTTCAGATCTGCCATGGCACGCTCAACACTATACTCCCAATGCTTATGGTTTTCCCCTTCTATATTCCACACTAGTTAAATTACAGTAGACTAAATTTCAAAATTGGGTCAGTCGATTTTTCAGAGCTCGCCGGAGTTCGCCGGTGCAATCGAAGGGGCTCGGGTGGTTGTGGGGCCTCACCAAACGAAGAAAACTCGACGCGGGTGGGGGTTGGGGCGGGGTGGGGTGGCGGAGGAACACAGGCAGTGGGGGCCAGTGGTCCGGCCGGTGGCCCGTGCGGTGTTCTGTATGGGAAGAATCAGAGACGAGGAAGAAGAAGGGTTAGGAGACGTAGGATCTTCATCCAACCGCCTGAAATGGTCGAGAGACAGCTGGGAGTTGCATTCTTAATGCGCTCTGGTTCATCATGTGTTGGCACTGCGCAACCAACATTTTATTATCCAAAATCTGCTTGCTCTTCTTTACCATGTTCCTCTTCCGTTCTTCTTTAATATGTACTCTCTCCGTTCCTAAATACAAGTATTTGTATAGATTCCACCATGGACTACATATGGAGCAAAATGAGTGAATCTACACTCTAAAATGTATCTAGATACATCTGTATGTGATCCATAGTGGAAATCTCTACCAAGACTTATATTTCGGAACAGAGGGAGTATGATAGTAGTACAGTATGTTCCTTGTACTGAAGATGAGCAGGACATTTGCAGTGTAGAGATCTATACGGTTGGTTGTGATGGACACTTTGAGCCTCTTTGATTCGTAGGATCTTGTAAATATAGGAATAGGATTTGTAGTGGCCTGCCCACTTGAATCCTATAAGAATAGCAAGGAAATGCGGGAAGTTGTGTCGCCTTTGAGAGTTACACTGATATTAACAGTACCGCACCTTCACTTGAAGAGAGCTGGTATTTGAAGCCTTTCTAGCCGTACCGGCAATACTAGCAAATATATTCCAGCAAGTTCAACTTTGCTGATTTTACTCTGATGCTTAAGGTTTTCCCGTTATATCTACACTATGATCTGTGTAGCTGCTTTGTGTCGCACTAGCAGCAGTCCACTCTTGAAGCTAAACACTGCAATGACTTACAAAATTGGCACCAAGGCATTGAGTGTCATTCTGGATGCAATGAAACTCATACGCTCCCCACCTGTTGATTCTTGTTCAGAATATGATCCTAATGACTATTCTAACCTCGAGGAGTCAAAGGCAGATGGCCTGTCCTGTTCACCCATCAAGGTGCATGTTCTAATTTGGCAATGTTTTATTGATTGCGGGTATCTTGCATATGTTGTCTTGCATTTCTTCTACTTTGTTGCACCGCCATCTGCTTAGTTTACTCATCATATATGTCGAGATGCCATTCCCATCCATTATCAATACATATTCCATCTGTCATCATACCATGTTTTTTCACTCAAATGCTGTTCTTGTGCATCAGACATCAAAAAGGAAGAGGGTGATTGCCGAACCTGAAGGAGCACCAGCAAAGTCCTTGAAAAACGTGGTGGTGCCGGAGAAATCAGACAGCACCCCACTTATATTGGATGTACAACCAGTGACACAAAACGTAGGACCGACTCCAACAGACTGTACCCATACTTCACTGGCCATACCACTAGCCCCACCACACAGGACCTGCACTCCAGCAAAAGGTATACCGATTTCATTTGCCATAGCACCAGCTGTACCACAGAAAAATCCCACTCCAGCAAAAAGTACAGCAAGTCCACCGGCCGAAGACCTATCCCAACTGCAAAGACGGCCAATTCCTGCAGATTGGAACCCCATTCCATTTATTCTCAGTTTAAAAGACAATGCTTTCAATGTTGTTAGGGACTACATGCATATATTCCCATCATGGGAAGATTATTGTGAAGACAAACACCATTTTCACATCTTCCTGTCCAACTTACGTGTAAGTGCTATTATTCATGGTTATTATTTTCCTGTTTTCTGTTGATTGAACACATCAATGATTTACATTACATTGTTGTAACTAGGCGAGTGTCAATCTAGATAGTCATAACGAGCAAAGCTTGCTTGTGCTTTTCAAGGAAGCATTGCAGCAGTATCGGTGTTACCTGAGGAAATCACACTTTGATGGCAAGTCTACAAACGAATTTCCGGTTAAGTCTCCTGTGCTAAATTTAGAAGACATTGAATGGAAAAACCTTGTTATGCACTGGTCTTGTCCCCAGGATGAGGTACTTTCTATGAAATCACATGACAATTTGAACTTCTACTTTTCCGCATGTGCCTTACGGATCTTTTTTGTAGGAAATCTGCTCGAAGAAGAATTCCGGTTTGACAAGAACGATAGGATATCACAAATATGCTGCCCTCTGCTTTGCTCTTGTTAGTACCTGTTGTCCTGTATCACTGTATTTGCATACATACCTGGTTCATTATGTGACAGTAGTATGCATGATAGCTTGCTTATCAATTGTTCGCTCCAAATTACCTGATCTGTATGAATGGTTACATTAGTGTAGAATATATCCAATGCCAATGTTTTTTAGCTCTGCATTGTTCTTGTAAGTACATGTTGTCCTTTATCAGTGTACTTATAATGACAGGTAGTTGTTCATGTACCATCACTCTGCAGCTTATTTTCCTTTGCCCTCCATTTTCTACACATCAGATCTATATTTACTCTTACCATAAGGTTGGTACTGAAGAAGTTTAGTTGTGCATTGCTCTTGGTTGTACCTTTTGCCTGTATCGCTGCACTTACATTTATAGCTACTTGGTTATGTAGCATCACTCTTCATCTTATCTTAAATATTCTCCATTTTTTCATATATTATCACATCTATATTTACTCTTAACAAAATGTAGAATAAAGGCAATGCTTTTGAAGAAAATTCTATGGTAAACTTCTTGAATTGCCCCCCCCCATCAGCATGGACAAGGCCTTTATAGAGCCTGTCTTCACCAATAATGTAAGTTTGCCCATCTCAAGCCTTCAAACTTTGTTGTATATATTTGGTTAGGCATGACTGCAACAGTTGTTTATTTTTGGTGTTTGCATCAAATTGCTTGTTTAAAGTTTATTATGTAGTTCATAAACAAAATTTTGTCCTTTCTCAATTTAAGTTTTCAGTTGTACAACCAAGTTCCTTCTTCATACCATGTAAATTAAACTATACAGAGCAAGTGATCTTCTTTTGCATTGCATGTATGCTTCTGTTCTTCATCTGTAATCCAGTGGTGTGGTGAACCTACCCACTACAGCACAATGTCATATTCTGCAATGTCTTAACTATGAACAATGTCATATCATTCTACTATTATTTAAACTGTCTCTTTATTTGCCAATCTGAAATGGTATAAATTGACAGCACACTAACCATTGATACTTATGAGTTCTTGATCTGTAATCCAGTGGTGTCATGAAGCTGCCAACTCCTTCACAATGTCATTTCCTGCCATGTCTTGACCTGAATAATACCATATTGTGTTAATGCAATTTTAAACTGTGTCACTTTATTCGTCGGTAAGAAATGTGATGAATTGTCAGCACTGATACTTTTATGTGCAAAACCTGTCATCTGTATGCTTTTTTATCTTTCAGAGTGAGGAAGATATAAGTGTTGAACAAGCGCAGTCTCATCATCTTGCTCAGCTGCTTGCGCTGCAGCTCCCCGGCAGGGCTAACCTTTCTTGAACTCTATTGAAGTGTTGTCGATTTTGTATATTATTTTGTCGGCGTGTTTATTTGCACTGGTGGCGATCTTTGATGCCCAGTGTATGTAATCTGTTGTCTGCTTGTGCTTTATTATCATAGTGGCGAACTTTGATGCCCAGTGGATGTAATATGTCGTAATTTCTTTACTGTATAGTCTAGGTTTTTTCTTATTCACGATGTTGCAGTTATTTTACTGTATATATATCATGTCTTCGCAGTAAACCGGCCAAACCGTAAAATTACGGTACATAATCGGGCCGTCATGCAATCATGATGTAGGTTGGGCCTGAAACGTGCCGAACAGCTCACGGGCCGGCAACAGCCCGAAATGAACCCCGGCCCATGATTGTGCGAATCAAATCACGGGCTTTTAACAGGCCAAAATTGTCTTGGTCCTTGTTTGGCCCAATCAGATATCGGCTGCGAGCAGGCCGGATGCAAACCGGGCCGTAGTTAGGCCCAACTATATGATGGGCTTTTAACAGGCCGAAATTAATATAGGACTGAAATGTTAAACGGGCCCTTAACAGGCCAAAACTAATATCAGGCCGAATTACTAAGTGGGCCTTTAGCAAGTGGGCCCAAAAGCATAGTGTCCAGTTGACGGGCCGAATCTGATATGGGCCATAATTGAGCCCAAAGCCTCTTAAAGGGTCGGACCTGATCTGGGCCGTAATTTGGCCCAGAACATGGTAGGCTTTTAACGGGCTAGATCTCATATGGGCCACTATTAGGCTCGGAGCGTGGCAGGCCATTAATGTACCAGATCAAATATGGGCCGGCATTTGGCCCAAAACATGGCAGCTAGTTAATGGGCCGGCCTACTAGGGTCCTCAAAATCTTATGGGCCTACAGCTGGGCCGGCCCATTAATGTAGGTGAAATCTCGTGGGCCTTTAGCTAGGCCGGCCCATTATGATCTGCAAGAATCTTGTGGGCCTTTACCTGGGCCGGCCCATTATGGCACACAAAAATCTTGTGGGCCTTTACCTGGGCCGGCCCATTATGTCCCGCAAAATCTTGTGGGCCTTTAGCTGGGCCAGCCCATTATGGTATGCAAAATCTCATGGGCCTTTAGCTGGGCCGGTCCATTATGGTCCGCAAAATCTTGTGGGCCTTCAGTTGGGCCGACCCATTTAAACTTGATGGGTCGGTCCACGTGTCAACATATCATAGGCGCGTCTCGCCCATTGGATGAGTGACACCTGTGCCAACGCAGACCTGACACGTGTCTCCTCCGGCCAATGATGATTTTACACATGGAAAATCCCCATTGGTCGGGGCTGTTAACGGGTTATCGGATCCAAAACCTAACCCGATAGCTTAACGGCGTTCCGTTACGGTGGATGCCATGTGTCGGTCATCCTTGACGAAAGCACTTCTGTGACGCGCGATTTATCATCATGGAAGTGGACACTTCCGTGATGATAATTTTGGTAATGTCATGGAACACTTCTACGACAGCACAGGTATGACTATCTTGATTCTGTCATAAAATCGTCATGGATGTACATGCATGACAAAAAACGCGACCTACTGTGACAAACACGTATCATCACAGAAGTGTATTTTTTTGTAGTGAAACCTGGCTCTGATACCACTATTGGGGAACGCAGTAATTTGAAAAAAAATCCTACGCACACGCAAGATCATGGTGATGCATAGCAACGAGAGAGGAGAGTATCATCCACGTACCCTCATAGACCGTAAGCGGAAGCGTTATGAGAACGCGGTTGATGTAGTCATACGTCTTCATGATCCGACCAATCCAAGTACCGAACGTACGGTACCTCCGAGTTCAGCACACGTTCAGCTCGATGACGTCCCACGAACTCCGATCCAGCAGAGCTTCACAGGAGAGTTCCGTCAGCACGACGGCGTGATGACGGTGATGATGTTGCTATAGACGCAGGGCTACGCCTAAGCACCGCTACGATATGATCGAGG
The DNA here is from genome assembly GCF_056163025.1 of Triticum urartu. Classification (NCBI taxonomy): domain Eukaryota; kingdom Viridiplantae; phylum Streptophyta; class Magnoliopsida; order Poales; family Poaceae; genus Triticum; species Triticum urartu. The sequence goes on from NC_141875.1 coordinate 92,021,215, forward strand.
TGGATTATGGTGGAGGGGGGCACCGCACACGGCTTGGAACAATCAACTTGTGTGTCCTAAGGTGCTCCCCTGCCCCCGTATATAAAGGAGCAAGGGGGAAGGCTGGTCGGCCCTTACAGGGCGCGCCAGGAGGAGGAGTCCTCCTCCTAGTAGGAGTAGGACTCCCCTTTCCTACTCCTACTAGGAGGGGAAAAGGAAGGAGGAGAGGGAGAAGGAAAGGGGGCGTCACCCCCCCCCCCCCTTCCCTAGTCCAATTCGGACCAGAGGGGGAGGGGGCGCGTGGCCGGCCCTCTCTCTCTCCACTAAAGCCCATGTGGCCCATTACTTCTCCCGGGGGGTCCGGTAACCCTCCGGCACTCCGGTTTTCTCCGAAATCACCCGGAACACTTCCGGTATCCGAATATAGTCGTCCAATATATTAATATTTATGTCTCGGCCATTTCGAGACTCCTCGTCATGTCCGTGATCACATCCAGGACTCCGAACTACCTTCGGTACATCAAATCACATAAACTCATAATACTGATTGTCACCAAACGTTAAGCGTGCGGACCCTACGGGTTCGAGAACTATGTAGACATGACCGAGACACATCTCCGGTCAATAACCAATAGCGGAACCTGGATGCTCATATTGGCTCCTATATATTCTACTAAGATCTTTATCGGTCAAACCGCATAACAACATACGTTATTCCCTTTGTCATCGGTATGTTACTTGCCCGAGATTCGACCGTCGGTATCTCAATACCTAGCTCAATCGCATTACCGGCAAGTCTCTTTACTCATTCCGTAATGCATCATCCCGCAACTAACTCATTAGTTTCGTTGCTTGCAAGGCTTATACTGATGTGCATTACCGAGAGGGCCCAGAGATACCTCTCCGACAATCGGAGTGACAAATCATAATCTCGATCTATGCCAACTCAACAAGTACCATTGGAGACACCTGTAGAGCACCTTTATAATCACCCAGTTACGTTGTGATGTTTGTTAGCACACAAAGTGTTCCTCCAGTAATCGGGAGTTGCATAATCTCATAGTCATAGGAACATGTATAAGTCATGAAGAAAGCAATAGTAGTAAACTAAAACGATCAAGTGCTAAGCTAATGGAATGGGTCAAGTCAATCACATCATTCTCCTAATGATGTGATCCCATTTATCAAATGACAACTCGTGTCTATAGTTAGGAAACATAACCATCTTTGACCAACGAGCTAGTCAAGTAGAGGCATACTAGTGACACTTAGTTTGTCTATGTATTCACACATGTATTATGTTTCTGGTTAATACAATTATAGCATGAATAATAAACAATTATCATGAAATAAGGAAATGAATAATACCTTTATTATTGCCTCTAGGGCATATTTCCTCCATTCTACTCGTGCATATAACATCTACGCATAGACTTGGCTCTGATGCCACTGTTGGGGAACGCAGTATTTCAAAATTTTCCTATGATCACGCAAGATCTATCTAGGAGACGCATAGCAACGAGAGGGGAGAGTGTGTCCAAGTACCCTCATAGACCGAAAGTGGAAGCATTTAGTAACGCGGTTGATGTAGTCGAACGTCTTCGCGATCTAACCGATCCAAGCACCGAACGTACGACACCTCCGCATTCAGCACACGTTCAGCTCGATGACGTCCCTCGAGCTCTTGATCCAGTTGAGGCTGAGGGAGAGTTCCGTCAGCACGACGGCGTGATGACGGTGATGATGAAGTTACCGGCGCAGGGCTTCGCCTAAGCACTACGACGATATGACCGAGGTGTGTAACTGTGGAGGGGGGCACCGCACACGGCTAAGAGAAGACTTGTTGTGCCTTTGGGGTGCCCCCTACCACGTATATAAAGGGGGAGGAGAGGTGGCCGGACCTAGGGGGCGCGCCATGGGGGAGTCCTACTTGGCCTCCCGGTCCAAGTAGGATTCGGTCCCCCCCTTCCTAGTCCAAGTAGGAGAAGAAGGGAAGGAGGAAGAGAAGAGAAGGGAGGAGGGGGGCGTCGCCCCCTCCCCTTGTCCAATTTGGACTGGGCAAGGGGGGGCGCGCCACCTCTGGCCGGCCCTCTCTCTTCTCCACTAAGGCCCATGGTGGCCCATGAACCTCCCAGGGGGGGGGGGTCCGGTAACCCCGGTACTCCGAAACTTATCCAAAACGACCCGAACCATTCCGGCATCCGAATGTAGCCTTCCAATATATGAATATTTATGTCTCGACCATTTAGAGACTCCTCGTCATGTCCGTGATCTCATCCGGTACTCCGAACAAACTTTGGTTCATCAAAACACGAAACTCATAATACAAATCGTCATCGAACGTTAAGCATGCGGACCCTACGGGTTTGAGAACTATGTAGACATGACCGAGACATATCCTCGGTCAATAACCAATAGCGGAACCTAGATGCTCACATTGTCTCCTACATATTCTACAAAGATCTTTATCGGCCAAACCACATAACAACATACATTGTTCCCTTTGTCATCGGTATGTTACTTGCCCGAGATTCGATCATCGGTATCATCATACCTAGTTCAATCTCGTCACCAGCAAGTCTCTTTACTCATTCCATAATGCATCATCCCGTGACTAACTCATTAGTCACATTTCTTGCAAGGCTCATAGTGATGTGCATTACCGAGAGGGCCCAGAGATATCTCTCCGATACACGGAGTGACAAATCCTAATCTCGATCTATGCCAACTCAACAAACACCATAGGAGACACCTATAGAGCATCTTTATAATCACCCAGTTACTTGTGACGTTTGATAGCACACAAGGTGTTCCTCCAATATTCGGGAGTTGCATAATCTCATAGTCTGAGGAACATGTATAAGTCATGAAGAAAGCAATAGCAGAAAAACTAAATGATCATTATGCTAAGATAATGGATGGGTCTTGTCCATCACATCATTCCCTAATGATGTGATCCCGTTCATCAAATGACAACACATTTCCATGGTCAGGAAACTTAACCATCTTTGATTAACGAGCTAGTCAAGTAGAGGCATACTAGGGACACTCTGTTTGTCTATGTATCCACACATGTACTAAGTTTCCGGTTAATACAATTCTACGTGAATAATAAACATTTATCATGATATAAGGAAATATAAATAATAACTTTATTATTGCCTCTAGGGCATATTTCCTTCAGTTTGGACGTTGCCACTGGCCCAGGCACGTGCCCAGGCGGTGCCGCGCACTCCAGTGCGCCTCTGGCCTCCCATCTAGACGGAAAAGTGGCAACGTGGGGGAGGAGGCTGGTTGCGCCATCAGATCTCAACAGGAGTTAAACTCCAGTGGATCCTCTGCGGCTGCTGGACCCGACGTATCCTCCTCCTACAATCTTCTTCAACGGCAAGTTTCCTGTCCAGTTTTGCCTCCTCCTGAACACTCTCACACCAGGTCACAGAGTGGTATTGTTCAACCTAAACTATACAAAGATGGTTGTGTACGTTGGGGTTCGTTTTGTGCCACAGGTGAATCGCAAAGTGTGAGCGAAGCACTTGGTGAACCACGATGGAAGGAGGCCATGGATGAGGAATATGCTGCTCTCATGATGAACAAAACCTGGCATCTAGTTCCACCAGCCAAGGGGAGGAACATTATTGACTGTAAATGGGTTTACAAAGTAAAAAGGAAATCTGATGGCACTATTGACAGGTACAAGGCACGTCTAGTAGCCAAAGGTTTCAAGCAAAGATATGGGATTGACTACGAGGACACGTTTAGTCCTGTAGTAAAGGTTGCTACTATTCGATTAATTCTTTCAGTTGCAGTGTCTAGAAATTGGTGCATTCGACAGCTAGATGTAAAGAACGCGTTCTTGCATGGTGTTCTAGAAGAGGAAGTGTTCGTGAGGCAACCTCCTGGGTATGAAAATTTAAAATTTCCATGTCATGTTTGTAAGCTTGATAAGGCATTGTATGGGCTGAAACAAGCACCTAGGGCTTGGTACTCCCGCCTGTCATTGAAGTTACAGTCTCTAGGATTCTCTCCCTCTAAGGGGGACACATCATTGTTCTTTTACCATCATCATGGGATCACTATTTGTATGCTCATTTATGTTGATGATATTGTTGTTACAAGCTCATCATCTAAAGCAGTTGAGGCTCTTCTCAAGGATTTGAGCAAGGAGTTTTCCCTTAAGGACTTGGGTAATCTCCATTTTTTCCTCGGGGTTGAGGTAAAGAACGTGCCAAATGGTATTGTGCTATCACAAGGAAAGTATGTGCAAGAAATACTTCAGAGGATGGTCATGAAAGGCTGCAAACCGTCGTCTACACCCTTATCCACCTTTGAAAAATTGTCTCTTCATGATGGGGAGGTACTTGGAGCAGAGGACGCCGCCAGGTATAGGAGCATTGTAGGAGCTTTACAATATTTGACACTAACTCGGCCAGATATTTCATATTCAGTCAATAAAGTTTGTCAGTTCTTACATGCTCCTACTACTGTACATTGGACTACAGTAAAGAGGATCCTCAGGTATCTGCAAGGAACTAAGGATCATGGACTCAGACTTGGAAAATAAGATTCGATGCTAGTAAGTGCTTTTTCATATGCAAATTAGACAGGTTGTCCTGATGACAGGAGGTCAATAGGAGGTTTTGCAGTGTTTCTTAGCAGTAACTTGATCTCATGGAGTGCTCGTAAATAACCCACTGTCTCTCGATCAAGTACAAAGGCGGAGTATAAGGCTTTAGCAAACGCAACTTCTTAAGTTATTTGGGTTCAGAACTTGTTGACAGAATTGTGTGTTCATCATCCAAAGGCAGCCTTGCTTTGGTGCAATAATCTTGGTGCTACATATGTGTCTGATAATCCTATTTTTCATGCCAGGACAAAGCATATCGAGATTGACTATCATTTTGTCCGTGAACGGGTGGCCAACAAATTGTTGAATATCAGGTTTATCCCTACTGGTGATCAGGTGGCAGATGGTTTTACTAAGCCACTCACTCTGCGGCAGTTAGAAGCTTTCAGGCACAATCTCAACTTAGACAGTTGTGATTGAGGAGGAGTGTTAAACAATGTATTCTACGGTATTGTATAAACCGTATAGTTAGCCGTATAGGAGTGGTGGCGTGAGTTGTTAGGTTGTTGTGATTGCTTCCTTGGAGATCAATCCAAACCTAGCGGCATGTATATCTCCTGTAACCAACCGGACTTGTGCCCTATATTAACACGCAGCGCGTCCCTGCTCAATGCATACGCTTAACCTAGTTTTCACATTGCCAACCCCGGATGGTCACTTGGTGAAAGGAAAATTATTTGTAGGTCAAGCTCACCAAAAGAATGTTGTTATGGGGATGTCTTCACAAGGAGGGAAAAAAGATCTAACCAAATCTATTGCAAAGTCGGTCCCTACCTATCTAATGAGTGTGTTTAAACTCCTCTTGGGGTTCTGTGATGACCTCAATCAAATGATCGGCAATTATTGGTGAGCTTCTGAGAAAGGGGAGAGGAAAGCACAGTGGAAGGCGTGGGATGCACTACAAGCTCAGTTAGCTGCGTTGCCCTAACCCTTCAGTGGAGTAATTTCCCATTTTTGATGGAGACAGATTGTTTGGAGGCATTTAATCTTCTAAAGGCTAGCTACACTGATAGATCAAGATACACTTTCATGGTGGATGAAATAAAAGTGGAACTAAATACTCGTGCCACTCATGTAAGCCATTTGTTAACGAACTTCGCTACTACCTCTGCCCGGGTTTATTAGACCCCTCTTATTTTGGGCTAAAGTTTGATGATAAAATTAACTAATAAAATGTAAGTTATATGTCACAAAATTTATCCTATGGGAAAGCTCTTTCAAATACGAACTCAACAATATACTTTTTGTATCATATAATTTATAATTTGTTAGTTTTATAGATGGTCAAAAATTTACCCAAAATACAAGGGGGTCCAATAAACCCGGACAGAGATAGATGTCAGAAACACACTATGGTTTGGTTAGGGTATGGACCAGATGTGGTCGTAAATCGCTGTAACGAGGAATGCAACCCTGATATTTGAGTAATACAAAGTATTTTCCCGCAAAAGAATAAGACTCTCGGATGGACTCGAAGTGCGGCATTAATTAGTTACAGGGTCATGAGCTCTCTGCTTTGGAATTTCACATGAAACAGTTCAATTTCTGCATGATTTGGAGACAATTCCAGTGCTCCAACCACTGTTTCCGGTGAATGCCACATTCGATAAATACTGAGTATGATCACTAGCTAAGCAGGTGTGAGTATTTACAATATATACGAGACAATTCCGCCAGAATGGGAGAAATGGACTTGCGTCCTACTTATAGCTTGTCACGTAAAATCAGGAGTTGGTCAGTGTGCACCACGCGAAAGGGCGTGTTCCATCCTCATGCCCATGCTCATGGGACGAAGCAGAAGAACAGCTACCGCTGTGACTCGACGTCGCCTCCTTCCCTGTTCTCATTCTGTTGGTGTTGGCCCTCGGGGCCAGCCTCAGGAGATGCCGCCGTTGAGCCGCCCAGCTCGGACTTGCAGAGAGGGCACAGCGCGTTGATCTTGAGCCACTTGTCGATGCATTCCATGTGAAAGACGTGCCCGCAGGGAAGCTCTCGCAGATCTTCGTTGTTCGAGAACCTTGACAAACAGATGCAGCAAACCTGAAAGAGCCCAGAGGTTCCCAGATGTCAGCTAATCGCGCAACGCGGCACAAATGTGTATGCATGAGCACAAGTTTCCACACTTGATAAGTGTAAAATGGAAAACGGGTGGGAAACTCACGGCGTCTTCCGCGGAGATAGTCCGCTCCTTGTCAGTTCCAGATGCCAGAACGCCACCATTGTCTTCCCCCACATCTCCTCCGTCGCGGATCCTCATCGACTTGTACTTGTACGCCACCAGCGTGTTGATTACTTCTGCGGTAGCGCCTTTGTTCATATCCAGATCCTCGTGGAAGCCTACCATGGAGATTATGCAGGGCAGGCAGCAGCATATCATCGTGCACAGGATGAAAGGCAGTGCATAGCCGATGAAGCCGAATGCAAGGAACACTATACACAGCCTGGAAAATGGTTACAAACAAATAAGCAAGGTACATCCGAGGTGAAAGGAACGTGTCATGCAGAGCACCTAGCAACACACACCTGTACAAGTTAGGAGCGTCATGGACGGAAGAGCGGCCACCGAATATCCACACATTCCCCACAACAAACCACACGGCAAAGAAACAATCCAAGGCCAACTTCAAGCACGCAACCAATGCGTAGACCCTACAAGTAAAAAAATAAATCTTGTTACTTCGTAACTTTAAACATCAGGAAGAATTCAAAACGTTGCATCTCATCCAGGGGGCAGAGTAAAATGATCTAATGTACTCCCTCCGTCCCAAATAAGTGTCTCAACGTTGTACTAACTCTAGTACAAAGTTGTATTAAGCTTGAGACACTTATTTTGGAATGGAGGGAGTATTGAGCAATCCTGAAAGACCTAATGTTTACTCTCATTATTAGTTATGCAGAAGCAGCCAAATCGTGATAGCTAAACTGCTTCTGCAGGTGGTTCAGTCGAAGAGAATGTTCTTTTTTTCACAGGGGAAGAAAATGTTACCTTGGACTTGCAATCGGGAAATTGTTTCTTGGGACTCCAGTGTTGTTATCTTCATTTACAGCTTCTGATGCATGAGCAGATGAAATTGCTGCAAAAGAATCAGACTCGGATATGTTCCTTTGAGATGAACCCTGGGCTGATGGTTCTTGCTCGATGTTCTGGCAATTGCGATGGAGATAGCGCCAATAAAGATGTGGAATAGTAGCAACACAACCTATTATATAGCCAACAACCCACTCAAATAGTGGAGCGCGTGGATGCTCATTCCTTGATACCGACAGGACAGTAGCAGCTGCTATAATCTGACTAACATTTACAATAAGCTCGATTGAGATCCATAAGCCAGAATTCAAAGGATTCTGCTGACGATTGACTTGATCCCTTCTCACGAAAGATGCGCTTCGAAAGTCAGGCATACCGGCTGTGCCAGAACTTTCTGGGACAGGAGGAACTTCATTTGAAGGACCTCTGTTGTGGTTCAACTCATCCAAGTGATTATGATTGTCCGGACGGGATGTTGACGGCGACATCAGATCATTCCTTGGTATGTCGATTGTGTGATCATGACGAGTGACATTTCCAGGGTGATCCATCAGTAAAGGATGCTAATCTGCTGCACGTTCACACTGCGATTCAACAGGAGCGGCTGTAAACTGGAAACCAACCCAGCACCTTAGCTTGACATTTTCCTTGGTATGCAGCAGTTTCCGACAGAATGCTCTATATCTTTCTCACACACTTTGAACCGATGTGTTTCCCCCCTACACCACCTTCAGGTGACTTTTAGTGTACCTGAAGGAAAGGAAAGTTAATTGGAAACTTCAGTTCACTGCAAATCTCTGTCACAAAATTATGAAAGCCTTTGTATAAGGTAAGACATCATATATCAATAGACACGATTGCACTTGAAGGAAAGACCATAGCCTGACTTTATGAAAGATTACAATGATCATATTTAGTGTGTAAGGTAAGCCTCATTTACCATCCCCAATTCCAATGTAATGTTGCAAATTTTGGCATTATAGAATCAACCTTTTCATCAACAGTTTTCCGCAATCCTACAGCTTGACCACAAACCAATTATGCAAGGAAGAGAAAAGGATCAATCTACATTCCGAAGGCACGCCAGAAGTCGATGTTTTTTCCCAGTGGCATGCAACGAGTAGGAACTTAGGAACGATAGGATTAGTGGATCCAATGTAACATCTACCAACCCTAGAAACAAAGATCAATTGTGGCAGACCAAGATACTAGTTCAAACGCCACGTCGACACATTTAGCTCAAATGAGCATTACAATGAAAACGGAGGAAACAAAAAAAATGCTGCAATAATGCCCCTCCTAATCATCAATGCTCACCATTCCCCCAAATCACCTGGCCGTCTGATACGCATGGAGAGCAGCAGAAACAGGGAAACCAAATCCAACGGGCATTACTCATAAAAGCAGCATCCATCTCAACCCAACAATGTGGCTATGCGAATTCAATATTCCGCATAAACACAACCACAAGATCAAATCCAGTGGCTCACAACAATTCAATCAGACCAGCAAACCCTGAACGCGAATCAGCAAACCCAGAGGCAAACAGAACCACACCCAATTCCGACAATCGGGGCAATGCGGTCTTTGTATGAGGCAAGACGTCTTTTTTTTCGAAAAGAGGTAAGGCATCATATATCGTTCCACAGGACTACACCTGACTTTATGAAACATCGCGAAGAATGAGGGCATTTGTGCAAGGTAAGCATCGGTCACCATCCAAAGTTCCAATTCTTTTTGTCTAAAAATTTGGCATCACAGAATGTTTCATCAAATGAAAAAAAAAACATACAATCCTAGAACTTGACCACAGACCAATCATGGAAAACAGGCTAATCAGAATTCCAAAGGTAAACTGCAAGTTAACACACAATCTTTTTTTCCAAGTGGTGTGCATTGGATTAGCGGACCCAATGTGGAAAATACACCTACCAGCACCAGAAACAAAGACCAATTCCGGCAGGCCCCAAACACTAGTTCAAACGGCGCCACAAAATACTAGCTCAACGGAAGGAAACAAGAGAAACGCTCCTCCTAATCGTCAACGCCATCAAATCACCGGGACTGGTTCAAAAAAAAATGCATGTGGAGAACGGCAGCTACAGGGAAACCAAATCCAACGGGCATGTTACTCACGCCGTCTCAACCCAGCTACGTACGTACGTGGCTACGAGAATCCGATACCCAGCACGAACACGCCGACAGGAGCAGCCCGGCAGCTCGCAGCCGATTTCAATCGAGCCGGCGAACCTTGCGGCGACCGGCGCCGCCCCCCGACCCGATCCCGGAGCGAGGAAGGGAAGGGACGCACGTACCGGGCAGGGCGGGGGAAGGGGCGGGGCGTGGGCCGAAGCTTGGAGCTATAGGCCTCGTCCTCCTCTGGTCGTCGTCGTCGTCGCGGCGCTCCTGGCGGAAAATTCTATTCTCTCTCCTCCATTTTTGTCTGCTCCGTCGGTGCTTTGCCTTATGTAGGTCAGCGGTCAGGGACGAACAGGTCAAGCGGGGGTCAAGCGGGGGCAGCTCGGTAATTATAGATGGAACGCATCGCGGCCGTTCGTGTGGCCAGCGGGGCGGGATCGGACGGCCGGGGGGAGGTGGGCGGGTAGGCCGTTGGCGCGTGCAGGATTAGAAACTTCTTTGTTTGAAAACGGAGTCGTTTTCCTCGTAGAAACCGTGTGGGATTAGGTAGAGTAACAGTAGGGGCAAAGGATTATTAAGCCTTTATTTATTTCTTTTTCTTTTTGGCTTCGACTAATGTTAGGTAAAACAGACAAATGGCCAGTGCATAACACATTTTCCCTCTCGCAAATATAGCAAGCGCACATTTCAGGTGTGCGATTGTCCTATTTTTAGCAGAGTGACTAGTTAATAATAAATCTTTAAAATTGCTTATCTTTTCTAAGAAGCACCATTTGTTATGTCAGTGAATCATGATGATTTAAGTACTATATAGATTCCTTTTTTTCACAAAATGTGGTTTTGCGTTTCTGCTGAATATTGTTGCCCTTTCTACACTTTACACCCATGGATAGAACAGACAAGTTCAAATTGAATGCAGAACTTTGCAAAAAAAAAAAAAACTCAACGGCTTGGCCACTGAAAAAAATAGTCAATTGACACTGACACTCGCAGGTAAACATTATTTACAAAAGTAAGGCATATGTGGGAAATTGGAGTTTCATTGCTCCATTTGAATTTTCTGTAAATGTGATCACAGCATCAGCATCCGCAAAAAACTGTGCAGTACATCAGCTTCGAAACAAAAATGCCATTCGTTTCCAATCAATAAACAGAGAGCCGACTCAAGCATTGCCAATTTACGCATCTAGTTTCTTCTCAGCTTCACCAATCACCCGCAGTTGCTCGAAAAAGGCAGTGAGTTTCCTCATGTCCTCCTCTTGGACGCTGGGCGGGGCCTTCTCTCTGTAACCGGACGCTTCCATCTTCTGAGAAAGGGCATGCTGTAGCCTGCGCGCATGGATAACAAGAAACCATGTTACAGGTGATACAGTGGGATTAACAACAACGACAACCATACATGCGGATCTTTAGCGGGAGAGAACAATTAGATGGCAAATCAGGCTTACTTTTGGATTTCATCCCTCTTTTTCCTTAGCTTTTCGAGCTCCACTTCCGCGTTTAGAGCTCCTTGAAGCTGAAGGTATACGGACAGATCTTTGTTGACAACAGCAGTCGAACAGTCAAGTGGAGTTTCGTCACTCTCTGCCAGGATCTGGAAATTGTCCAACATCAAATCAGTATTTTTCATCAAACAGATGAAAAAGGATAAAAACAACTACTCCCTCCGTTCCTTGATATAAGGTGTATAGATTTTTGAGAAAAAATCCGAAATATAAGGTGTATTGCATTGCACCACTTGGCTGGATAATGTTTCTAGTGAATTTATTATATTTCCATATATTAGGCTAGCTCCTCTATTTTCTCATGTTAATTAGTTAGGTGTAATCTCACCCATAACTTGTGAAATTTTTTCTCCACATGCATTCTTTAATTTCCGTACCAAAAACTATACACCCTATATTAAGAAACGGAGGGAGTATGAAAATTGATTATTCTGCGATAGACAGTCACTTGAGATGATATGCTCCACTCCAGGCTTTACCAAAACATTAGATCCGTAAAGGAAGTTTTCAGATAATAAAACACATAATACAGCTAAGGAAATGCAAGGCAAAACCTTAAGTGACGATACAGAAGAAAGAGACACCACTAGAGATTGATAGCACTGAACAGTGGCAGCAATATCTTCGCCTCGACAAAGTGCAAAAGCAGGTCGCCTGTTCATGAAAAAGATAAGAAATAAGATGTCGATTTGGCAAGCCAACTGTAGAACAAGAAGAATCAAGCAACCATATATATCATGCACAGTACATTGTGAACACAAAGCCCAGGTACATGACCATATATACACACCTCTCATTTGTATCTGTTGGTGGCTTCAGAGATCTTAGTTTGTTCACAGTATCCAAGATAATACTAAATTCACTTTCAAGTTTATCATCTGCCCATTCCTGTGATAAAGAACAATTGCTTTCCACTAAGAAAAGGATATTGCAACATGAAATTCGATGTATTTAAAGTCTTCTGTTAGACATGAGTATTACCTGAACAACAGATGGATATTCTGATATCATGATGGAATTTTTTCTGCAAGAATCTTTGGGCTGAGGAAGACGCTGCCAGAGTTCTTCTGTTACATAAGGCATGAATGGGTGGAGCAGACGCAAACCATTGTCGAGGCAAACCCATAGGGCATCTCTACAAGCAGCTCTTGCTGAATCGAACTCTTGAGAGTCATTGAAGAAGTAAGGTTTTACAGCTTCTATAAATACATCACATAGCTGGTATTGCCACCATGAGTAAATAGCAGATGTTGCATCGGCGAACTTGTATGCTTCTAATGAGGTCACAGTCTTGCCAATAGCCTTGTTAAGTACCGAGAGTATCCATTTGCAGACCGGGGGCATTGAAGACACAACAATGGTTGCTGGTGGAGTATAATGATCACCAAGTTTGCCCATTGCAAAACGAATGGCATTCCACAATTTATTGCACCATTGGCGATATCCAACAACCCTCTTGATATCAAGATTTATCTTGTCAGACTGCAAAACAAGAGAGATTCTATAAAAAGATGAATTGGGAGCTTATAATACTACAACAGAAACTCAAATGGGTGTGACTATAACCTGAGAAGTGTAAGAAATCAGTGCGAAACGGAGTGCATCAGTGCCACATTCAGCAATGCCATCAGGAAAATCTTTCTTCTTCCCTTCTCTTGCAACACTTAACTCATTTTGATCCAGGTTGCCTTCTTCCAAACGTTTGAGGAGATCTTCAAGTGTCGTACCGTTTATCACCTCGAGGGGATCAACAACATTACCAAGTGACTTGGACATTTTGCGGCCATGTGCATCACGGATCATAGGATGCAAATACACCTGCAAAAGAGGGTGCAATCATGATTCAGTATGCAAGACAATTAAAGCATATCTTCAACTAGAAAAGAGTTGAAGCTCAATATGGTTGGTTAAATAAATAGTTTCGGAATTTAAAGAGAAGCACCTTCCATCCAGAAAAGAAAAGGAAAGTTAATGAGTTTAAGCATTTAACACTACATGATAGTCTCAATCAAGCACACAGTACAATATGACAAAGGACGATGATGACAGAAATGTAACTTGTGTTCAAAATTAACTAAGAACAGAGTTCATGCAGGAAGCTGACCCGTTGACACAAATGACAGATCGCGGAATAATAATTGAAAAAGGGTGGAAGTTTCTCCAACGAGTATCTGGAAAACTTATAGTGCACTATATTGTCAAACAATTACGCTCTCATTTTTTTAACTGAACCTTGTCTGTAACATCCACATACTCCAACTACCAAGGTTTAAGGTAGATTGCCGTGAGTAACATATCTTCAGAGTTCAATCAGGACAACACTGGAATGGCATGTAGAGGAAAATGGCAGAGCAGCAAATAGTGCAAAATGGACAACCTCATTAATCCATTCAGCAAATGTCAGTAGAATTCATAATGCATGATTTTGTGAAACAATGGTGGTTATGCACTGCCACTATTAAATGTAGATTGCTTCAGTTTTTGGACATTTGGGCATAGCTACTGTTACACTAAAGCAAAGTTTCACTATGTCCAGGCCTATGGAGACAGAAGGAAGAGGTAGCTATAAGCTAAAGAGTGCGCACAAGGAATTAGATTATTTATGTATAATGGATTATTAGAACTGTAGATAGAATACAGTTTGATTGTCAGAGAAAAACATTTCTGTCGTTACCTTCTGAAATGGCACATCACCACCAAGTTGCATACCCATCATCACCATACGTGCCACCCAGAAGAAGAGAATATCAAGTCCAGTTTCAAGTACTGAAGTAGGGTAGAAAGCACGAAGATCAGCAGTATCATCTGGCCAACCAAGCACTGTCAATGGGAAGAGACCAGATGAAAACCAAGTATCCAAAACGTCAGGGTCTTGATTTAACTGGAATTTCTTCCCCGGATACTTTTTCTGTGCCTCAAGCATTGCATCACATTCATTCCTTGCGACTATCCAACGGTCATTGTTTGATCCCAGATCATTCAATTGCTCATCTTCTAGTGTCACATACCACGCAGGTACACGATGTCCCCACCAGAGTTGCCTTGAAACACACCAATCGCGTATATTTTCAAGCCATCTGCAAGAATGGTGGATGGATCATGTTTCTTGATATTTCATTACTTTCAGCTGAAGTCTGCAAGAGGTGGCACTTATAACTAGGCAAAAGGAGATACCTGTACCAGTCTTGTTCATATTGTTGCGGAATAATCTCAATTTTTTTGGATCTTACAGCATCAAGACCTGCCTTTGCCATCGTATGGCAATTAACAAACCATTGAGGCTTTATCATAGGTTCCACTACATCATTACTTCTTGAACAAATGCCCAAATTCATTTCATTCTTTTTTGTGTCCTTGTACAACCCCTTAATTGGCAGAATAAAACATTGTTAGTCCAAAACTCAGAACTACTCCCTCTGTTCCTAAATATATGTCTTTCTAGAGATTTCAATATGGACTACATACGGATGTATATAGACATAGTTTAGAGTGTAGATTCACTCATTTTGCTACGTATGTGGTCCATATTGAAATCTCTAAAAAGACTTATATTTAGGAACGGATGGAGTACTTAATTAATCCAAATGAAATAAATTGGAAAAGGCAAAAAAATCAGTCTAAAGTGATTAGTAAAGGTAAATAGTTGGTCACTGGATTCCACAGGCATGCAAATTTCTAATAAGAGATGAGAATCCGTTACAATGGATACCCAACCAAAATGGGATAACATGAAGAAGCCTTGAAGCAACATATACACAAACTACCAAAACACATATTTCTCATAAAAAGAACGCTGTACTGAGAGACTCATTAACTAGATTAATCAGAAAGGGTGAAGGACAACCATGTAAGAGGTAGAAATGTTTATACAAGAAACAATATTGCTTAAGGCTAGCAAGTTCCAATTTGTTTTTTGTAGTAAGTGTTAGCAAAATAGAAATGTGAATATTACATTACATAAGTTCATGATATTTCACTGTATAGTCTCTCTTTGTATGCCATCACCTAAAATTTATACTAATCCAGCGCAATAACCTAACAACCATTCTTCAAATACTACATCATAAACGTTATGCACCAATAGCTAAATGAAACCAGTAATACCTTTTCCTTCAGTGCATCAATAACTGCAACCCGAGCAGCAAATCTTGGCATTCCTTCAAATTGTGCACCTCCATTGCTGTTTATCTTCCCATCATCTGTGAAGATATTGATGAACTCTAGGTTGTGTCGTTTTCCAACCTCAAAGTCATTTGGGTCATGGGCAGGTGTAATCTGCAAAACGAGCACGCAAATAAATTAGGTAAACTGAAATAAAAATAAATTAGGTCAGTCCTAGGCATTATAACATACCTTGACAGCCCCAGTACCGAAAGTGGGATCCACTAACACCGCATCGCAGATTATTTTGAGTTTTCGGCCATTGAACGGGTGAATGGCATGCTTTCCATGCAGATGCTTATACCTTTTATCCTCAGGATGAACAGCTATTGCCGTATCACCGAGCATTGTTTCAATTCTTGTTGTTGCGACAATAATTTCACCTAGTCCTTCTTCAAGAGGATAGGCAAAGGATATCAACACACCAAACTGTACAGGACTACTATAACCAGGGACCTTCAGCATAGTTTCCTCTTTAAGCTCTAGATGATCCACCTGAGAAAACAGCATTTTTAATGAAGAAGTTGATCTTAGTCATGGGTGTGGAATCAAACTGTACAGTGTAGACAATACAATAAGCTTTGTTAACCTCTATGTCAGATATTGCTGTTAAAAGTGTGCAGTCCCAATTCACAAGGCGGTAGTCCCTGTAAAGGACCAAATCATACATAAGAGGTAAGAAAACTAGGTCGGTCATTGAATGACATAGAGATGATAGTTAAAAATATGTTAACACTTACAGCAACAGGAGAGGAAACTAACCTATAAATTAGGCCATCTTTGTGCAACCTAACAAATGCTTCGGTTACAGCTTTCGATCGTTGTTCATCCATTGTGAAACACTGATACACGAGTTAAGATCATCAAGTTGGTAATTTCAGAGTAAGAAATATAAGAGTAAAAAAAACAAGTGCATGTGCTTTTTTTCTCAACTAAAGAAAACAGGAATTTTACCTCACGGGACCAATCAAGCGAAGCCCCAAGCCTACGTAATTGACCCAGTATGGTACCACCGTACTGATCTTTCCATTTCAGAACCTGACCGAAAGATGATGACAAAAAATAGAATAAGCAAGAAAATGATTACCACAATGGAATCAAATTAAGCCCAGTGTGAAGCTATGCTCACTGCGATTTTATGACTACATCGGATGTTGAGCCCGATTATTAATATTCCATAGTATAAAGGTAATGATTAAATGAATTATGATCTGATACAGGAGAAGATGAACAACAAACATAACCATGTATTAAGGGGAATATAGGTGCTTACTTCAGATATAAATTTGTCACGGCCTATGTCATGCCTTGTCAGCTTCCTTTCACGCATTAGCTTCTTTTCCACTACAACCTGGCTTAGGAGAACATATTATTAAATCAAACAGAGGGTGTAGAATATAATGCAGGTTGAAGACAATACAAAATAACTACATTTGGCAACACCATACAAGATGAGAGAATTCCTTATTTAACACTGTCTAAATTTTATGCCCTATTTGACATCGACAAATAATTTCTTCCCTATCTAGCAAGGAGTCTAAATTTTATGCCTTTTATAACACTTTAGTCCATTTTTAGCCTAAATGACACTTGAAAAGACTCTTTTACCCCTCATGTGGTATGTTTGTGCACGTGTGCTGTTTGATGATTTTTTTTATCATCTTTATGAATAATTATTATACTATTATTTGTTGGATTTTCCTATGGAGCCCACATAATCTATTTTGAATATCTAAGTTTTCTTTTAGGGGGGGCAAGGCCCTTGCCAGCACCCTATGCCTCCACCACTGTGTGTGTTGTTGTGTGTGTGCTCCTGCCAATGCGTGCTGGGTTTATTTATAGCACTAGATCGATTCAGAAAACACACGTACGTGCAAAACTGGCTTGTAAGCTAGCAAGCAAGCATGCAGCTGGATGGATTTCCAGCCGTACGTGGTCAAGCCAGTACGTACCTCACACGTATGTGAGCTAGCTGATCCATTCTATCGATCGTTTCTAGGCGGCTCGCACTAGTGCAACATGATCGATACCATCACGACGGAACAACTCGGCGGATCGGTAGACTTGTTTATGGCCAAAGGCTTTCTTTTATTTTTGTATTGCTTTGACCTGGTGTCTCTTGTTGTGGTATATAATACACGGGGTACATGTATATATATTACTAACCTGGACCTAACCTAAACCGACTAGGAATAAATATCCTACGTGGATACCTATACGAACACGGGATTAACTCTTACAATGCGTGTGTGTGCGCTACTGCCTCACTGATGTTGAGTGTATACTACTGCCCCCCTCCCCACACACACATCACATGAGGGACAAAAGGGTCTTTTCAGGTGTCATTTAGGCTTAAAATGGATGAAAGTGTCATAAAGGGTATAAAAATTGAACTCGTTGTTAGATAGGGAAGAATTTTTTTTGAGTGTTAAATAAGGAAACGAAATTTAAGATAGTGTTAAATAAGGAATTGTTTTATACAAGATTTAGTTTCATTTGCTAAAAGGGAAAAAGAAAGTCTGATAAAGAGAAAGTACATCATTCTGCCAAAACTAAAATATCCATGTGGCCATTGCTTCTAGTTAGGTGCATGCGAAATTGGCAAGCCTACCGGTAAGGCAGTAACACGGTAAGAAACATCTGGGCTTTGGAAATAGTGTTCCAAATACTTTTGCCAATATTACAAACATTACATATACTAACAGGGCCTAGAACCCCTGTAGGCAGCTTTATTTTAGTGGTGGCACACAAACAACAAACACGGTATTTTTTCATAAGTTGAGTGACAGCAAGTGCCACCAAAGAAGATATGAGTAACTCAACTGTACTATATGTGTATGTCATTCACAAGATGAACTTAATCAAGTCCAAGATACAGACCTGTGTAGCAATTCCAGCATGGTCCACTCCTGGGACCCACAGAGCATTATATCCCGACATTCTCCTCCACCTTATCATAGCATCCTGCATTGTTGAAACAAAATAAAAGCAAAGAGCTTAAAATGTCTCGTGAGTGACCAGGGAATGGCAAATAGGTCTCACATCTCTACAAGCATAAAATTTACACCTCTATAGCCACTGTAAGTGCATGACCAATATGAAGCGCTCCAGTCACATTCGGAGGTGGTAGAACCTGAAATGAAATAACTTAGCACTTTTGCTGGAAGGAAATCCAAATCCACATTTGTACAAAAACACTAGTGATCCCATAAGATGACATCATGCTAACCCAGCTCCCAGTGCACATCTTGCATGAAGCTAATAAGAAGTGGGTCACTTACTATAACAAAAGGTGGTTTTGTGCTTGCAGGGTCTGCCCCAAAATATCCTGCTGACTCCCACCAGGAGTACCACCTACATTGTGGGGAGAAAAGGTATTCAGTTCAGGTAGGCGTCTCAGATGCTATGAATTACAAATACGAGAAAAGCAGACTAGCGCATCTTACGATTTTTCAACTGCACTTGGGCTATACTGCTTAGCCATTTGAGGTGCAAGCGATTTCTTCTCCCCACTAGGGGTCTTAGGGTCAATGAAATCCTCGGGGTTTTCATCCCCCGCAGCCTTCTTCTTTTGCTTCTTCTCACTTTTCTTAGGTCCATCCGATGTTGCTTGAGCCTGCAGACGACGAAATCAGCACAAACCCATCTCCACCAAGCGTTCCAGCACCAAACTCATTTAAGGATGTTGCAACCTGGAGCCTAGCAGTCTCCTTTTGCTTTGCCTTGAGCTTTTTCTCCTCTTTCTCTCTAGCCTGCAAGTAGAACACTGAACCCATAAGGGATCTTTTCCCATAAACATAACTAATAATTTCATCTTGGCACTGGACCTGTAGTTTCTAACATCAGCACAATTCACAGATGACCACACAACCAATTCGGGAGAACTGGTTGTCAATTACAAATGCACGTCAAGACGAACAACAGCACAGGGACAAAATTCGCGAAAGCAATTTCACACGGATCTCGGCCAAGCATACCTTCTGCTCTTTCTTCAGTTTCCGCTCCCGCTCTAGCTCCAGCTCCTTGTCGTCAAGCTGCTGCTCGCATCACCACCAAAAAAGAGAGGAGAGAAATCGGGTGAGCCGCTGATAATAAACAGAGCGCAAAATTGGACTGCCGTCGCGGCAACTTCCGCACAGACCTTCTCCTCTGAAGCCGCCTTCCCCGGTGCCTGCGCCGCGGGCTGCACGAGGCCAGCAAAACTCGAATCAGAGGCGCGCGAGCGAAGAGATCCATCGATGGGAGCGGATGAGCGCGGGATTACCTTCTCCATGGTGAGAGATCGGGTGGTACGGCTGGTCGCGCCGCCGGCGCTTGCTTGGACGTTGCGGAGCACGGCGAGAGCAGAGGGTCGCTGAGAGGTTAGGGTTTTGCGGGATTTCTTTTGGTTTTCGAGGATGGTGAAAGGGGTTAGCGGATACCGTGCCCGAGTGTGACACTGACATGTGGGTTTATCAGATGGGCCGGGATGCCATCGCTTTGTAGCCCGTGTTCTCTCCCTGAATGGGGCGGCCCAGGAAAAACCATATGTCTGGCCCAGCAGCGCAGCACTTGTTCCTAAGCCCGATAAACCCTTCCTCCTTGAGTTTTTTTATAAAAAGAAAATAGCGCCCTCCTTGAGCCCTTAATTTTGGCAAATCCTATTTGGCGCTGCAGGCGTCCGTTAATGTGTATTCTGCAAACGGGCGCCTGCAGCGCCCCGCACTGGGCCGGCCCATCTCACCCTGGTTCCTTTCTGTTTTGTAGAGGCAAAAAAGGTAGCGCTCCCGACAGGTATCGAGCCCCAACCAAACTTGGCCAAACGGGCTGGCACGGCCCGGCCCGGCCCGGCCTGAGTTAAACGGGCCAGGCACGGCACGGCCCGACCAGGCACGCTTAGTACGTGGGCCGGGCCGGGCCGGCACGCGTGCTGACCTTCGCGGCCCAAGCGCGTGTCGGCACGCTGGCCCGGTAAGCACGCCAGCACGAGAGATCGAGGCATGCTACGTACGTGATCTCTTGCCTAGTGCCTAGGAAAAAAATCTCACACGTCGTGCACTCACGCAGGAGGCACATCGAAGCATGTCTCTCTCGTTCGCGCGTGCCTCGGCTCTCGTGCGCATATCGCTTTCATGGGCCACACCTCCGGGTCCCTCACACAACGTTTCTTTTGACTGAGACGCTTCTGCCCAGCTAGTCGCCACACGCCAGACGGTTAAGCGTGCCGTGCCGAGCCGGCACGCGTGCCTGCCTAGCCAGCCCAGGCACGGCCCAGGCATGCGGGCTATCGTGCCGGCACGCCTAGGCCGGCCCATTTGGCCAGGTATGGCCCCAACCTTCCCTTCGAATTAACAGGCAGCTACCACCGCGCCACCCAGCTAGATTCGATCAATAAAATCCTTTTACTTCCATTCTTATTTCATCTGTCCTTTCACCTTTTTCCTTTATCGTTTATCGTTTTTGTTTTTTCTTTTTATTCTTCCTGCCTCGATGTTTTTTATAATTTTTGAACTTTTTCTTCAAATCGATGAACTATTTTTTAAATTCATTGAACTTTTTTTCAAATTCGATGAACTTTTTTTTAAATTCACTGAACGTTTTTCCATTTCAATGAACTTTTTCGATTTTTAATGAACTTTTTTTCAATTTCGATGAACTTTTTTCTAATTTTTTAAACTTATCTTAAAATTTGATTAACCTTTTTCCAAATTCAGTGAACTTTTTTCAAATTCGATGAACTTTTTTCAAAATTGATGAACTTTTTTCTAAATTTGATGAACTATTCTTCAAAATTGCTGAACATTTTTTCAAAAGAGATGAACTTTTTCGAATTTGGTGATTTTTGGGGAGAGGGGGTTTTCTGAAAAAAGAATTTGTAAAATAGTCAACTGGCCCGGTCAACCATTGACCACGAGATGAGAAACGACCAACTGCCCTGAACTAGCGATCCTGCGAGATGGGAAACGAGTGACTCCCGAACCAGCGATCGCCTCCTTTCCTGGACCGGCCCACGGAAGCTGGCGCACGATGCGCTGCGGGCGCTGGTTGAGGAAAGTGGCGCTTGATGGAGAACGTTGCAGAAAACAAAAAATTTCCTACGGTTTCACCAAGATCCATCTATGAGTTCATCTAGCAACAAGTGATCGGATGCATCTACATACCTTTGTAGATCGCGAGCGGAAGCGTTCAAAGAACGGGGATGAGGTAGTCGTACACGACGTGATCCAAATCACCGGAGATCCTAGCACCGAACGGACAGCACCTCCGCGTTCAACACACGTACGGAACAGCCACGTCTCCTCCTTCTTGATCCAGCAAGGGGAGAGGAGAGGTTGAGGGAGATGGCACCAGCAGCAGCACGACGGCGTGGTGTTGATGGAGCTGCAGTACTCCGGCAGGGCTTCGCCAAGCGCTATGGAAGAGGAGGAGGTGTTGGAGAGGGAGAAGGAGGCAACCAAAGGCGTGGGAGAAAAGCCCTCCTTCCCTCACTATATATAGGAGGGCCAAGGGGGGCGCCGGCCCTAGGAGATCCAATCTCCTAGGGTGGGGCGGCGGCCAAGGGGGGTTTCCCTCCCCCCCAAGGCACCTAGGAGGTGCCTTCCCCTCCTAGGACTCTTTCCCCTTGTAACCCTAGGCGCATGGGCCTCTTGGGGCTGGTGCCCTTGGCCCATGTAGGCCAAGGCGCACCCCCTTACAGCCCATGTGGCCCCCCGGGACAGGTGGCCCCACCCGGTGGACCCCCGGGACCCTTCCGGTGGTCCCGGTACAATACCGATTACCCCGAAACTTGTCCCGATGGCCGAAACAGGACTTCCCATATATAAATCTTTACCTCCGGACCATTCCGGAACTCCTCGTGACGTCCGGGATCTCATCCGGGACTCCGAACAACATTCGGGTTACTGCATATACATATCCCTACAACCCTAGCGTCACCGAACCTTAAGTGTGTAGACCCTACGGGTTCGGGAGACATGTAGACATGACCGAGACGACTCTCCGGTCAATAACCAACAGCGGGATCTGGATACCCATGTTGGCTCCCACATGCTCCACGATGATCTCATCGGATGAACCACGATGTCGAGGATTCAAGCAAACCCCGTATGCAATTCCCTTTGTCAATCGGTATGTTACTTGCCCAAGATTCGATCGTCGGTATCCCAATACCTCGTTCAATCTCGTTACCGGCAAGTCACTTTACTCGTACCGTAATGCATGATCCCGTGACCAGACACTTGGTCACTTTGAGCTCATTATGATGATGCATTACCGAGTGGGCCCAGTGATACCTCTCCGTCATACGGAGTGACAAATCCCAGTCTTGATCCGTGTCAACCCAACAGACACTTTCGGAGATACCCGTAGTATACCTTTATAGTCACCCAGTTACGTTGTGACGTTTGGTACACCCAAAGCACTCCTACGGTATCCGGGAGTTACACGATCTCATGGTCTAAGGAAAGGATACTTTGACATTGGAAAACTCTAGCAAACGAACTAAACGATCTTATGCTATGTTTAGGATTGGGTCTTGTCCATCACATCATTCTCCTAATGATGTGATCCCGTTATCAATGACATCCAATGTCCATAGCCAGGAAACCATGACTATCTGTTGATCAACGAGCTAGTCAACTAGAGGCTTACTAGGGACATGTTGGTATCTGTTATTCACACATGTATTACGATTTCCGGATAACACAATTATAGCATGAATAAAGACAATTATCATGAACAAAGAAATATAATAATAATGCTTTTATTATTGCCTCTAGGGCATATTTCCAACAGTCTCCCACTTGCACTAGAGTCAATAATCTAGTTACATTGTGATGAATCGAACACCCATGGAATTCTGGTGTTGATCATGTTTTGCTCTAGGGAGAGGTTTAGTCAACGGATCCGCTACATTCAGGTCCGTATGCACTTTACAAATCTCTATGTCTCCATCTTGAACATTTTCACGAATGGAGTTGAAGCGACGCTTGATGTGCCTTGTCTTCTTGTGAAACCTGGGCTCCTTGGCAAGAGCAATAGCTCCAGTGTTGTCACAGAAGAGCTTGATCGACCCCGACGCATTGGGTATGACTCCTAGGTCGGTGATGAACTCCTTCACCGAAATTGCTTCATGTGCTGCCTCCGAGGCTGCCATGTACTCCGCTTCACATGTAGATCCCGCCACGACGCTCTGCTTGCAACTGCACCAGCTTACTGCCCCACCATTCAAAATATACATGTATCCGATTTGTGACTTTGAGTCATCCAGATCTGTGTCGAAGCTAGCGTCGACGTAACCCTTTACGACGAGCTCTTCGTCACCTCCATAAACGAGAAACATTTCCTTAGTCCTTTTCAGGTATTTCAGGATATTCTTGACCGCTGTCCAGTGTTCCTTGCCGGGATTACTTTGGTACCTTCCTACCAAACTTACGGCAAGGTTTACATCAGGTCTGGTACACAGCATGGCATACATAATAGAACCTATGGCTGAGGCATAGGGGATGACGCTCATCTCTTCTATATCTTCTGCCGTGGTCGGACATTGAGCTGAGCTCAATTTCATACCTTGCAACACAGGCAAGAACCCCTTCTTAGGCTGATCCATATTGAACTTCTTCAATATCTTATCAAGGTATGTGCTTTGTGAAAGACCTATGAGGCGTCTTGATCTATCTCTGTAGATCTTGATGCCTAATATATAAGCAGCTTCCCCAAGGTCCTTCATTGAAAAACTCTTATTCAAGTAGGCCTTGATGCTGTCCAAGAGTTCTATATCATTTCCCATCAAAAGTATGTCATCTACATATAATATGAGAAATGCTACAGAGCTCCCACTCACTTTCTTGTAAACGCAGGCTTCTCCATAAGTTTGCGTAAACCCAAACGCTTTGATCATCTCATCAAAGCGAATGTTCCAACTCCGAGATGCTTGCACCAGCCCATAAATCGAGCGTTGGAGCTTGCACACCTTGTCAGCATTCTTAGGATCGACAAAACCTTCCGGCTGCATCATATACAATTCTTCCTTAAGGAAACCATTAAGGAATGCCGTTTTGACGTCCATTTGCCAAATTTCATAATCATAAAATGCGGCAATTGCTAACATGATTCGGACGGACTTCAGCTTCGCTACCGGTGAGAAAGTCTCATCGTAGTCAACCCCTTGAACTTGTCGATAACCCTTAGCGACAAGCCTAGCTTTATAGATGGTCACATTACCATCCGCGCCTGTCTTCTTCTTAAAGATCCATTTATTTTCTATGGCTCGCCGTTCAACGGGCAAGTCAGTCAAAGTCCATACTTCGTTTTCATACATGGATCCTATCTCGGATTTCATGGCTTCTAGCCATTTGTCGAAATCCGGGCCCGCCATCGCTTCTTCATAGTTCAAAGGTTCACTGTTGTCTAACAACATGATTTCCAAGACAGGGTTGCCGTACCACTCTGGTGCGGAACGTGTCCTTGTGGACCTTCGAATTTCAGTAGGAGCTTGATCAGAAGTATCTTGATCATAATCAATAACTTCCTCTCTAGTTGGTGCAGGCACCTCAGGAACATTTTCTTGAGTTGTGCCATTTTCCGGTTCAAGAGGTAACACTTCATCAAGTTCTACTTTCCTCCCACTTACTTCTTTCGAGAGAAACTATTTCTCTAGAAAGAATCCATTCTTGGCAACAAAGATCTTGCCTTCGGATCTGAGGTAGAAGGTATACCCAACAGTTTCTTTAGGGTATCCTATCAAGACGCATTTTTCCGACTTGGGTTCGAGCTTTTCAGGTTGAAGTTTCTTGACATAAGCATCGCATCCCCAAACTTTTAGAAACGACAACTTAGGTTTCTTACCAAACCATAATTCAAACGGTGTCGTCTCAACGGATTTCGACGGAGCCCTATTTAAAGTGAATGCGGCAGTCTCTAAAGCATACCCCCAAAAAGATAACGGTAAATCGGCAAGAGACATCATAGATCGTACCATATCTAATAGAGTGCGATTACGACGTTCGGACACACCATTACGCTGAGGTGTTCCAGGCGGCGTGAGTTGTGAAACTATTCCACATTTTCTTAAGTGTGTGCCAAATTCGTGACTCAAGTATTCTCCTCCACGATCTGATCGTAGAAACTTGATTTTCCTGCCACGTTGATTCTCAACCTCACTCTGAAATTCCTTGAACTTTTCAAAGGTTTCAGACTTGTGTTTCATTAAGTAGACATACCCATATCTACTCAAGTCATCAGTGAGGGTGAGAACATAACGATAGCCACCGCGAGCCTCAATACTCATTGGACCGCACACATCCGTATGTATGATTTCCAATAAGTTGGATGCTCGCTCCATTGTTCCTGAGAACGGAGTCTTGGTCATCTTACCCATGAGGCATGGTTCGCACGTGTCTAATGATTCGTAATCAAGAGACTCTAAAAGTCCATCTGCATGGAGCTTCTTCATGCGTTTGACACCTATGTGACCAATGAAGGAAATATGCCCTAGAGGCAATAATAAAGTTATTATTTATTTCCTTATAATCATGATAAATGTTTATTATTCATGCTAGAATTGTATTAACTGGAAACATAATACATGTGTGAATACATAGACAAACAAAGTGTCACTAGTATGCCTCAACTTGACTAGCTCGTTAATCAAAGATGGTTATGTTTCCTAACCATGAACAATGAGTTGTTATTTGATTAACGAGGTCACATCATTAGTTGAATGATCTGATTGACATGACCCATTCCATTAGCTTAGCACCCGATCGTTAAGTATGTTGCTATTGCTTTCTTCATGACTTATACATGTTCCTATGACTATGAGATTATGCAACTCCCGTTTACCGGAGGAACACTTTGGGTGCTACCAAACGTCACAACGTAACTGGGTGATTATAAAGGAGCATTACAGGTGTCTCCAAAGGTAGATGTTGGGTTGGCGTATTTCGAGATTAGGATTTGTCACTCCGATTGTCGGAGAGGTATCTCTGGGCCCTCTCGGTAATACACATCACATAAGCCTTGCAAGCATTACAACTAATATGTTGGTTGTGAGATGATGTATTACGGAACGAGTAAAAGAGACTTGCCGGTAACGAGATTGAACTAGGTATTGGATACCGACGATCGAATCTCGGGCAAGTAACATACCGATGACAAAGGGAACAGACGTATGTTGTTATGCGGTCTGACCGATAAAGATCTTCGTAGAATATGTAGGAGCCAATATGGGCATCCAGGTCCCGCTATTAGTTATTGACCGGAGACGTGTCTCGGTCATGTCTACATGTCTCCCGAACCCGTAGGGTCTGCACGCTTAAGGTTACGATGACAGTTACATTATGAGTTTATGCATTTTGATGTACCGAAGGTTGTTCGGAGTCCCGGATGTGATCACGGACATGACGAGGAGTCTCGAAATGGTCGAGACGTAAAGATTGATATATTGGAAGCCTATGTTTGGACATCGGAAGTGTTCCGGGTGAAATCGGGATTTTACCGGAGTACCGGGAGGGTTACCGGAACCCCCCGGGAGCCATATGGGCCTTCATGGGCCTTAGTGGAAAGGAGAAAGGGGCAGCCCAAGGTGGCTGCGCCACTTCCCCCTCCCCTAGTCCTATTAGGACTAGGAGAAGGTGGCCGGCCCCCCTCTCTCCCTTCCCCTCCGAGGAATCCTAGTTGGACTAGGATTGGGGGGAGGAATCCTACTCCCAGAGGGAGTAGGACTCTCCTGCGCCTCCCTCCTTGGACGGCCAGCCTCCCCTCCTCTCCTCCTTTATATACGGAGGCAGGGGACACCTCTAGACACACAAGTTGATCCATGTGATCTATTCCTTAGCCGTGTGCGGTGCCCCCTGCCACCATATACCTCGATAATACTGTAGCGGAGTCTAGGCGAAGCCCTGCTGCTGTAGTACATCAAAATCGTCACCACGCCGTCGTGCTGATGGAACTCTTCCCCGACACTTTGCTGGATCGGAGTCCGGGGATCGTCATCGAGCTGAACGTGTGCTCGAACTCGGAGGTGCCGTAGATTCGGTGCTTGATCGGTTAGATCGTGAAGACGTACGACTACTTCTTCTATGTCGTGTCATCGCTTCCGCAGTCGGTCTGCGTTGGGTACGTAGACAACACTCTCCCCCTCGTTGCTATGCATCACATGATCTTGCGTGTGCGTAGGAAATTTTTTGAAATTACTACGAAACCCAACAGTGGTATCAGAGCCTAGGTTATTTATGTTGATGTTATATGCACGAGTAGAACACAAGTGAGTTGTGGACGATACAAGTCATACTGCCTACCAGCATGTCATACTTTGGTTCGGCGGTATTGTTGGACGAGACGACCCGGACCAACCTTACGCGTACGCTTACGCGAGACCGGTTCCCTCGACGTGCTTTGCACATAGATGGCTTGCGGGCGACTGTCTCTCCAACTTTAGTTGAACCGAGTATGGCTACGCCCGGTCCTTGCGAAGGTTAAAACGGAGTCTATTTGACAAACTATCGTTGTGGTTTTTTGATGCGTAGGTGAGATTGGTTCTTACTTAAGCCCGTAGCAGCCACGTAAAACATGCAACAACAAAGTAGAGGACGTCTAACTTGTTTTTGCAGGGCATGTTGTGATGTGATATGGTCAAAGCATGATGCTGAATTCTATTGTATGAGATGATCATGTTTTGTAACCGAGTTATCGGCAACTGGCAGGAGCCATATGGTTGTCGCTTTATTGTATGCAATGCAATCGCGATGTAATGCTTTACTTTATTACTAAACGGTAGTGATAGTCGTGAAAGCATAAGATTGGCGAGACGACAACGATGCTACGATGGAGATCAAGGTGTCGCGCCGGTGAAGATGGTGATCATGACGGTGCTTCGGAGATGGAGATCACAGGCACAAGATGATGATGGCCATATCATATCACTTATATTGATTACATGTGATGTTTATCTTTTATGCATCTTATCTTGCTTTGATTAACGGTAGCATTATAAGATGATCTCTCACTAAATTATCAAGAAGTGTTCTCCCTGAGTATGCACCGTTGCGAAAGTTCTTCGTGCTGAGACACCACGTGATGATCGGGTGTGATAGGCTCTACGTTCAAATACAACGGGTGCAAAACAGTTGCGCACGCAGAATACTCAGGTTATACTTGACGAGCCAAGCATATACAGATATGGCCTCGGAACACGGAGACCGAAAGGTCGAGCGTGAATCATATAGTAGATATGATCAACATAAAGATGTTCACCGATGAAACTACTCCATCTCACGTGATGATCGGACATGGTTTAGTTGATTTGGATCACGTGATCACTTAGAGGATTAGAGGGATGTCTATCTAAGTGGGAGTTCTTAAGTAATATGATTAATTGAACTTAAATTTATCATGAACTTAGTACCTGATAGTATCTTGCTTGTTTATGTTGATTGTAGATAGATGGCTCGTGCTGTTGTTCCGTTGAATTTTAATGCGTTCCTTGAGAAAGCAAAGTTGAAAGATGATGGTAGCAATTACACGGACTGGGTCCGTAACTTGAGGATTATCCTCATTGCTGCACAGAAGAATTACGTCCTGGAAGCACCGCTAGGTGCCAGGCCTGCTGCTGGAGCAACGCCAGATGTTATGAACGTCTGGCAGAGCAAAGCTGATGACTACTCGATAGTTCAGTGTGCCATGCTTTACGGCTTAGAATCGGGACTTCAACGACGTTTTGAACGTCATGGAGCATATGAGATGTTCCAGGAGTTGAAGTTAATATTTCAAGCAAATGCCCGGATTGAGAGATATGAAGTCTCCAATAAATTCTATAGCTGCAAGATGGAGGAGAACAGTTCTGTCAGTGAGCATATACTCAAAATGTCTGGGTATAATAATCACTTGATTCAATTGGGAGTTAATCTTCCGGATGATTGCGTCATTGACAGAATTCTCCAATCACTGCCACCAAGCTACAAGAGCTTCGTGATGAACTATAATATGCAAGGGATGAACAAGACTATTCCCGAGCTCTTCGCGATGCTAAAAGCTGCAGAGGTAGAAATCAAGAAAGAGCATCAAGTGTTGATGGTCAACGAGACCACTAGTTTCAAGAAAAAGGGCAAAGGAAAGAAGAAGGGGAACTTCAAGAAGAACAGCAAGCCAGTTGCTGCTCAAGAGAAGAAACCCAAGTCTGGACCTAAGCCTGAAACTGAGTGCTTCTACTGCAAGCAGACTGGACACTGGAAGCGGAACTGCCCCAAGTATTTGGCGGATAAGAAGGATGGCAAAGTGAACAAAGGTATATGTGATATACATGTTATTGATGTGTACCTTACTAATGCTCGCAGTAGCACCTGGGTATTTGATACTGGTTCTGTTGCTAATATTTGCAACTCGAAACAGGGGCTACGGATTAAGCGAAGATTGGCTAAGGACGAGGTGACGATGCGCGTGGGAAACGGTTCCAAAGTCGATGTGATCGCGGTCGGCACGCTACCTCTACATCTACCTTCGGGATTAATATTAGACCTAAATAATTGTTATTTGGTGCCAGCGTTGAGCATGAACATTATATCTGGATCTTGTTTAATGCGAGACGGTTATTCATTTAAATCAGAGAATAATGGTTGTTCTATTTATATGAGTAATATCTTTTATGGTCATGCACCCTTGAAGAGTGGTCTATTCTTATTGAATCTCGATAGTAGTAATATACATATTCATAATGTTGAAGCCAAAAGATGCAGAGTTGATAATGAAAGTGCAACTTATTTGTGGCACTGTCGTTTAGGTCATATCGGTATAAAGCGCATGAAGAAACTCCATACTGATGGACTTTTGGAACCACTTGATTATGAATCACTTGGTACTTGCGAACCGTGCCTCATGGGCAAGATGACTAAAACACCGTTCTCCGGTACTATGGAGAGAGCAACAGATTTGTTGGAAATCATACATACCGATGTATGTGGTCCGATGAATATTGAGGCTCGTGGCGGATATCGTTATTTTCTCACCTTCACAGATGATTTAAGCAGATATGGGTATATCTACTTAATGAAACATAAGTCTGAAACATTTGAAAAGTTCAAAGAATTTCAGAGTGAAGTTGAAAATCATCGTAACAAGAAAATAAAGTTTCTACGATCTGATCGTGGAGGAGAATATTTGAGTTACAAGTTTGGTGTACATATGAAAACTGTGGAATAGTTTCGCAACTCACGCCACCCGGAACACCACAACGTAATGGTGTGTCCGAACGTCGTAATCGTACTTTACTAGATATGGTACGATCTATGATGTCTCTTACTGATTTACCGCTATCATTTTGGGGTTATGCTCTAGAGACGGCCGCATTCACGTTAAATAGGGCACCATCAAAATCCGTTGAGACGACGCCTTATGAACTGTGGTTTGGCAAGAAACCAAAGTTGTCGTTTCTTAAAGTTTGGGGCTGCGATGCTTATGCAAAAAAGCTTCAACCTGATAAGCTCGAACCCAAATCGGAGAAATGTGTCTTCATAGGATATCCAAAGGAAACTATTGGATACACCTTCTATCACAGATCCGAAGGCAAGACTTTTGTTGCTAAATTCGGAAACTTTCTTGAGAAGGAGTTTCTCTCGAAAGAAGTGAGTGGGAGGAAAGTAGAACTTGACGAGGTAACTGTACCTACTCCCTTGTTGGAAAGTAGTACATCACAGAAAATTGTTCCTGCGACACCTACACCAATAAGTGAGGAAGTTAATGATAATGATCATGAAACTTCAGAACAAGATACTACTGAACCTCGTAGATCAACCAGAGTAAGATCCGCACCAGAGTGGTACGGTAATCCAGTTCTGGAAGTCATGCTACTAGATCATGATGAACCTACGAACTATGAAGAAGCAATGGTGAGCCCAGATTCCGCAAAGTGGCTTGAAGCCATGAAAGCTGAGATGGGATCCATGTATGAGAACAAAGTATGGACTTTGGTTGACTTGCCCGATGATCGGCAAGCAATTGAGAATAAATGGATCTTCAAGAAGAAGACTGACGCTGATGGTAATGTTACTGTCTACAAAGCTCGACTTGTCGCGAAAGGTTTTCGACAAGTTCAAGGGATTGACTACGATGAGACCTTCTCACCCGTAGCGATGCTTAAGTCCGTCCGAATCATGTTAGCGATTGCCGCATTTTATGATTATGAAATTTGGCAGATGGATGTCAAAACTGCATTCCTGAATGGATTTCTGGAAGAAGAGTTGTATATGATGCAACCGGAAGGTTTTGTCGATCCAAAGGGAGCTAACAAAGTGTGCAAGCTCCAGCGATCCATTTATGGACTGGTGCAAGCCTCTCGGAGTTGGAATAAACGTTTTGATAGTGTGATCAAAGCATTTGGTTTTATACAGACTTTCGGAGAAGCCTGTATTTACAAGAAAGTGAGTGGGAGCTCTGTAGCATTTCTGATATTATATGTGGATGACATATTACTAATTGGAAATGATATAGAATTTCTGGATAGCATAAAGGGATACTTGAATAAAAGTTTTTCAATGAAAGACCTCGGTGAAGCTGCTTACATATTAGGCATTAAGATCTATAGAGATAGATCAAGATGCTTAATTGGACTTTCACAAAGCACATACCTTGACAAAATTTTGAAGAAGTTCAAAATGGATCAAGCAAAGAAAGGGTTCTTGCCTGTGTTACAAGGTGTGAAATTGAGTAAGACTCAATGCCCGACCACTGTAGAAGGTAGAGAGAATATGAAAGATGTTCCCTATGCATCAGCCATAGGATCTATCATGTATGCAATGCTGTGTACCAGACCTGATGTGTGCCTTGCTATAAGTTTAGCAGGGAGGTACCAAAGTAATCCAGGAATGGATCACTGGACAGCGGTCAAGAACATCCTGAAATACCTGAAAAGGACTAAGGATATGTTTCTCGTATATGGAGGTGACAAAGAGCTCATCGTAAAAGGTTACGTTGATGCAAGCTTTGACACTGATCCGGACGATTCTAAATCGCAAACTGGATACGTGTTTACATTAAACGGTGGAGCTGTCAGTTGGTGCAGTTCTAAACAAAGCGTCGTAGTGGGATCTACATGTGAAGCGGAGTACATAGCTGCTTCGGAAGCAGCGAACGAAGGAGTCTGGATGAAGGAGTTCATATCCGATCTAGGTGTCATACCTAATGCATCGGGTCCAATGAAAATCTTTTGTGACAATACTGGTGCAATTGCCCTGGCAAAGGAATCCAGATTTCACAAAAGGACCAAACACATCAAGAGAAGCTTCAACTCCATCCGGGATCTAGTCCAGGTGGGAGACATAGAGATTTGCAAGATACATACGGATCTGAATGTTGCAGACCCGTTGACTAAGCCTCTTCCACGAGCAAAACATGATCAGCACCAAAGCTCCATGGGTGTTAGAATCATTACAGTGTAATCTAGATTATTGACTCTAGTGCAAGTGGGAGACTGAAGGAAATATGCCCTAGAGGCAATAATAAAGTTATTATTTATTTCCTTATAATCATGATAAATGTTTATTATTCATGCTAGAATTGTATTAACTGGAAACATAATACATGTGTGAATACATAGACAAACAAAGTGTCACTAGTATGCCTCTACTTGACTAGCTCGTTAATCAAAGATGGTTATGTTTCCTAACCATGAACAATGAGTTGTTATTTGATTAACGAGGTCACATCATTAGTTGAATGATCTGATTGACATGACCCATTCCATTAGCTTAGCACCCGATCGTTAAGTATGTTGCTATTGCTTTCTTCATGACTTATACATGTTCCTATGACTATGAGATTATGCAACTCCCGTTTACCGGAGGAACACTTTGGGTGCTACCAAACGTCACAACGTAACTGGGTGATTATAAAGGAGCATTACAGGTGTCTCCAAAGGTAGATGTTGGGTTGGCGTATTTCGAGATTAGGATTTGTCACTCCGATTGTCGGAGAGGTATCTCTGGGCCCTCTCGGTAATACACATCACATAAGCCTTGCAAGCATTACAACTAATATGTTGGTTGTGAGATGATGTATTACGGAACGAGTAAAAGAGACTTGCCGGTAACGAGATTGAACTAGGTATTGGATACCGACGATCGAATCTCGGGCAAGTAACATACCGATGACAAAGGGAACAGACGTATGTTGTTATGCGGTCTGACCGATAAAGATCTTCGTAGAATATGTAGGAGCCAATATGGGCATCCAGGTCCCGCTATTGGTTATTGACCGGAGACGTGTCTCGGTCATGTCTACATTGTTCTCGAACCCGTAGGGTCCGCACGCTTAAGGTTACGATGACAGTTACATTATGAGTTTATGCATTTTGATGTACCGAAGGTTGTTCGGAGTCCCGGATGTGATCACGGACATGACGAGGAGTCTCGAAATGGTCGAGACATAAAGATTGATATATTGGAAGCCTATGTTTGGACATCGGAAGTGTTCCGGGTGAAATCGGGATTTTACCGGAGTACCGGGAGGGTTACCGGAACCCCCCGGGAGCCATATGGGCCTTCATGGGCCTTAGTGGAAAGGAGAAAGGGGTAGCCCAAGGTGGCTGCGCCACTTCCCCCTCCCCTAGTCCTATTAGGACTAGGAGAAGGTGGCCGGCCCCCCTCTCTCCCTTCCCCTCCGAGGAATCCTAGTTGGACTAGGATTGGGGGGAGGAATCCTACTCCCAGAGGGAGTAGGACTCTCCTGCGCCTCCCTCCTTGGCCGGCCAGCCTCCCCTCCTCTCCTCCTTTATATACGGAGGCAGGGGGCACCTCTAGACACACAAGTTGATCCACGTGATCTATTCCTTAGCCGTGTGCGGTGCCCCCTGCCACCATATACCTCGATAACACTGTAGCGGAGTCTAGGCGAAGCCCTGCTGCTGTAGTACATCAAGATCGTCACCACGCCGTCGTGCTGACGGAACTCTTCCCCGACACTTTGCTGGATCGGAGTCCGGGGATCGTCATCGAGCTGAACGTGTGCTCGAACTCGGAGGTGCCGTAGATTCGGTGCTTGATCGGTTGGATCGTGAAGACGTACGACTACTTCTTCTACGTCGTGTCATCGCTTCCGCAGTCGGTCTGCGTTGGGTACGTAGACAACACTCTCCCCCTCGTTGCTATGCATCACATGATCTTGCGTGTGCGTAGGAAAATTTTTGAAATTACTACGAAACCTAACAACCAAGGCGGCAGTGCCACAAGTATGTGGGACTATCATTATCAACTTTACATCTTTTGGTACTCACACTATGAATATGTGTAGCATTACGCTAGAGATTCATTAAGAATAAACCTTTCACCATAGGAGCATGACCATAAAACATATCTCTCATATAAATAGAACAACCATTATTCTCGGATTTAAATGAGTAGCCATCTCGAATTAAACGAGATCCCGATACAATGTTCATGCTCAAAGCTGGCACTAAATAACAATTATTAAGGTTCAAAACTAATCCCGAAGGTAAATATAGAGGTAGCGTGCCGACGGCGATCACATTGACCTTGGAACCATTCCCGACGCGCATCGTCATCTCGTCCTTTGCCAGTCTCCGTTTATTCCGCAGCCCCTGCTTTGAGTTACAAATGTGAGCAACTGCACCGGTATCAAATACCCAGGAGCTACTATGGGTACTAGTAAGGTACACATCAATTACATGTATATCATATATACCTTTTGTTTTGCCGGCCTTCTTGTCTGCTAAGTATTTGGGGCAGTTCCGCTTCCAGTGACCACTTCCCTTGCAATAAAAGCACTCAGTCTCGGGCTTGGGTCCATTCTTTGGCTTCTTCCCGGCAGCTTTCTTGCCAGGCGCGGCAACTTCCTTGCCGTCCTTCTTGGAGTTCTTTTTACCCTTGCCCTTCTTGAACTTAGTGGTTTTATTTACCATCAACACTTGATGTTCCTTCTTGACTTCTACCTCTGCTGATTTCAGCATAGCAAATACTTCAGGAATGGTCTTTTCCATCCCCTGCATATTGAAGTTCATCACAAAGCTCTTGTAGCTTGGTGGAAGCGACTGGAGGATTCTGTCAATGACCGCGTCATCCGGGAGATTAACTCCCAGCTGAGTCAAGCGGTTATGTAACCCAGACATAGTGAGCATGTGCTCACTGACAGAACTATTTTCCTCCATCTTACAGCTGAAGAATTTGTCGGAGACTTCATATCTCTCGACCCGGGCATGAGCTTGGAAAACCATTTTCAGCTCTTCGAACATCTCATATGCTCCGTGTCTCTCAAAACGCTTTTGGAGCCCCGGCTCGAGGGAGTAGTCATCAGCACGTGTCTGCCAAGCGTTCATAACATCTTGGTTCTGTGGGACGGGTGGATCACCTAGCGGTGCTTGTAGGACATAATCTTTCTTGGCAACTATGAGGATGATCCTCAGGTTCCGGACCCAGTCCGTATAGTTGCTGCCATCGTCTTTCAGCTTGGTTTTCTCTAGGAACGCGTTGAAGTTGAGGACTACGTTGGCCATTTGATCTACAAGACATATTGTAAAGATTTTAGACTAAGTTCATGATAATTAAGTTCATCTAATCAAATTATTCAATGAACTCCCACTTAGATAGACATCCCTCTTTAAGTCATCTAAGTATAACATGATCCGAGTCAACTAGGCCGTGTCCGATCATCACGTGAGACGGACTAGTCAACGTCGGTGAACATCTTCATGTTGATCGTATCTTCTATACGACTCATGCTCGACCTTTCGGTCTTCTGTGTTCCGAGGCCATGTCTATACACATGCTAGGCTCGTCAAGTCAACCTAAGTGTTTGCATGTGTAAATCTGTCTTACACCCGTTGTATGTGAACGTTTTGAATCAAACACCCGATCATCACGTGGTGCATTGAAACAACGAACTGTCGCAACGGTGCACAGTTAGGGGGAACACTTTCTTGAAATTATTATGAGGGATCATCTTATTTACTACCGTCGTTCTAAGCAAACAAGATGCAAAACATGATAAACATCAAATGCAATCAATTATAATAGTGACATGATATGGCCAATATCACATAGCTCCTTTGATCTCCATCTTGGGGCTCCATGGTCATCTTGTCACCGGCTTGACACCATGATCCCCATCATCATGATCCCCATCATCGTGTCTCCATGAAGTTGCTCGCCAACTATTACTTCTACTACTATGGCTAACACGTTTAGCAATAAAGTAAAGTAATTTACATGGCGTTTCTCAATGACACGCAGGTCATACAAAAATAAAGACAACTCCTATGGCTCCTGCCGGTTGTCATACTCATCGACATGCAAGTCGTGATTCCTATTACAATAGCATGAACATCTCATACATCACATATAGATCATTCATCATTCATCACAACTTTGGCCATATCATATCACAAAGCACTTGCTGCAAAAACAAGTTAGACGTCCTCTAATTGTTGTTGCAAGTTTTACGTGGCTGAAGTAGGGTTCTAGCAAGAACGTTTTCTTACCTACGTGAAAGCCACAACGTGATTTGTCAACTTCTATTTACCCTTCATAAGGACCCTTTTCATCGAATCCGCTCCAACTAAAGTAGGAGAGACAGACACCCGCCAGCCACCTTATGCAACTTGTGCATGTTAGTCGGTGGAACCGGTCTCACGTAAGCATACGTGTAAGGTTGGTCCGGGCCGCTTCATCCCACAATACCGTTGAAGCAAGATAAGACTAGTAGCGGCAAGAAAGTTGACAACATCTACGCCCACAACAAATTGTGTTCTACTCGCGCAAGAAGAACTACGCATAGACCAAGCTCATGATGCCATTGATGGAGAACGTTGCAGAAAACAAAAAATTTCCTACGGTTTCACCAAGATCCATCTATGAGTTCATCTAGCAACAAGTGATCGGATGCATCTACATACCTTTGTAGATCGCGAGCGGAAGCATTCAAAGAACGGGGATGAGGTAGTCGTACACGACGTGATCCAGATCACCGGAGATCCTAGCACCGAACGGACGGCACCTCCGCGTTCAACACACGTACGGAACAGCCACGTCTCCTCCTTCTTGATCCAGCAAGGGGAGAGGAGAGGTTGAGGGAGATGGCACCAGCAGCAGCACGACGGCGTGGTGTTGATGGAGCTGCAGTACTCCGGCAGGGCTTCGCCAAGCGCTATGGAAGAGGAGGAGGTGTTGGAGAGGGAGAAGGAGGCAACCAAAGGCGTGGGAGAAAAGCCCTCCTTCCCTCACTATATATAGGAGGGCCAAGGGGGGGGGGGCGCCGGCCCTAGGAGATCCAATCTCCTAGGGTGGGGCGGCGGCCAAGGGGGGTTTCCCTCCCCCCCCCAAGGCACCTAGGAGGTGCCTTCCCCTCCTAGGACTCTTTCCCCTTGTAACCCTAGGCGCATGGGCCTCTTGGGGCTGGTGCCCTTGGCCCATGTAGGCCAAGGCGCACCCCCTTACAGCCCATGTGCCCCCCGGGACAGGTGGCCCCACCCGGTGGACCCCCGAGACCCTTCCGGTGGTCCCGGTACAATACCGATTACCTCGAAACTTGTCCCGATGGCCGAAACAGGACTTCCCATATATAAATCTTTACCTCCGGACCATTCCGGAACTCCTCGTGACGTCCGGGATCTCATCCGGGACTCCGAACAACATTCGGGTTACTGCATATACATATCCCTACAACCCTAGCGTCACCGAACCTTAAGTGTGTAGACCCTACGGGTTCGGGAGACATGTAGACATGACCGAGACGACTCTCCGGTCAATAACCAACAGCGGGATCTGGATACCCATGTTGGCTCCCACATGCTCCACGATGATCTCATCGGATGAACCACGATGTCGAGGATTCAAGCAACCCTGTATGAAATTCCCTTTGTCAATCGGTATGTTACTTGCCCGAGATTCGATCGTCGGTATCCCAATACCTCGTTCAATCTCGTTACCGGCAAGTCACTTTACTCGTACTGTAATGCATGATCCCGTGACCAAACACTTGGTCACTTTGAGCTCATTATGATGATGCATTACCGAGTGGGCCCAGTGATACCTCTCCGTCATACGGAGTGACAAATCCCAGTCTTGATCCGTGTCAACCCAACAGACACTTTCGGAGATACCCGTAGTATACCTTTATAGTCACCCAGTTATGTTGTGACGTTTGGTACACCCAAAGCACTCCTACGGTATCCGGGAGTTACACGATCTCATGGTCTAAGGAAAGGATACTTTGACATTGGAAAACTCTAGCAAACGAACTAAACGATCTTATGCTATGTTTAGGATTGGGTCTTGTCCATCACATCATTCTCCTAATGATGTGATCCCGTTATCAATGACATCCAATGTCCATAGCCAGGAAACCATGACTATCTGTTGATCAACGAGCTAGTCAACTAGAGGCTTACTAGGGACATGTTGGTATCTGTTATTCACACATGTATTACGATTTCCGGATAACACAATTATAGCATGAATAAAGAAAATTATCATGAACAAAGAAATATAATAATAATGCTTTTATTATTGCCTCTAGGGCATATTTCCAACAGCGCTTAGAGCGCCAACTAGGAGCTCCCCTTAATTTTACCATGCTCAACCATGTCACGGCCCCCTTTTGCAAAAACCCTAATACCTAAACTCCATTGCGGCCACGTCCTATACTCGGTTGAGATCACATCCGTAGCCTCTAATCTAACCAAATAAAAGAAAGAGGAGAAGCGCAAATCCAAGGATGCCTCCGGGTTTTTTTCCGAGAACCAATGATGCCTCCGTTGACCCTATCGACGTCGTCAATACCTCGTCACGGAGGAGGCCGGGGAAAAGATCGATGGCTACATGATCAAGGCCCAATCCCTGGTCGCTCCCCTAGACACCTGCACTTGGTCACGCCTCATTGAGAACTATGATTGTCTCAACATCTACGTTGGTCGCTACACCTCCGTCAAGAGCCTTCCTCCCGGGCACCAAGTTGGCCATCCTGCTTGTTGGCCGCCGTTCCCAAGCACCACTATGTGAAGGTCAACACCCTGACCACGGAGCACCATGGTGAGCTCTGACTTTTTATGTGCAATTTAATGTTCTAACACCGCCACCCCAGCTAGTCCTCTGCCTCAAACACTTCAGTAGCTGGTCTGTAGGTTCGTGTGGCCGAAGGACCATGGACAGTGATGTGGTTGCTTGATGTCCATGTGGAGTGTGGCTTGGCATGAGGTGAGATTCATCTCTACTCCTAATGTGTGAGTTGGTTTAATAGTATCCACGGTTTATTTTCGTCCCGCCACTTTCAACCGTTTTATTTCACTGAGTTTTTTAGTCCCCTTCTCCATCCCACCGGTTTAGTTTCGCATCACCCTCTCACACAACGAAAAAAATCTGAACGGATCAGAACTTTCCATACTAATGCAAGTTATTTTGTAATATCTTTATGTGAAAGAATCAATCACGATCAATCTCTAAAGATCAAATCTAAATTAATTACCTTAAATCGCTCAATCACATTAATTAGGAAACAAATAACATGTTGGGTAACGTAGTAATTTCAAAAAAATTCCTACGCACACGCAAGATCATGGTGATGCATAGCAACGAGAGGGGAGAGTGTGATCTATGTACCCTTGTAGACCGACAGCGGAAGCGTTATGACAACGCGGTTGATGTAGTCGTACGTCTTCACGGCCCGACCGATCAAGCACCGAAACTACGGCACCTCCGAGTTTTAGCACACGTTTAGCTCGATGACGATCCCCGGACTCCGATCCAGCAAAGTGTCGGGGAAGAGTTCCGTCAGCACGACGGCGTGGTGACGATCTTGATGTTCTACCGTCGCAGGGCTTCGCCTAAGCACTGCTACAATATTATCGAGGATTATGGTGGAAGGGGGCACCGCACACGGCTAAGAAAATGATCACGTGGATCAACTTGTGTGTCTAGGGGTGCCCCCTGCCCCCGTATATAAAGGAGCAAGGGGAGGAGGCCGGCCGGCCCCTATGGCGCGCCAAGGAGGAGGAGTCCTCCTCCTAGTAGGAGTAGGAGTAGGACTCCCCTCTTTCCTACTCCTACTAGGAGGGGGAAAGGAAGGGGGGAGGGAGAAGGAAAGGGGGGCACCGCCCCCCTCTCCTAGTCCAATTTGGACCAGGGGGAGGAGGCGCGTGGCCCACCCTGGCTGCTCCTCTCTCTCTCCACTAAGGCCCATAAGGCCCATTACTTCTCCCGGGGGGTTCCGGTAACCCTCCGGCACTCCGGTTTTCTCCGAAATCACCCGGAACACTTTCGGTGTCCGGATATAGCCGTCCAATATATCAATCTTTATGTCTCGACCATTTCGAGACTCCTCGCCATGTCCGTGATCACATACGGGACTCCGAACTAACTTCGGTACATCAAAACTCATAAACTCATAATATAACTGTCATCGAAACCTTAAGCGTGCGGACCCTACGGGTTCGAGAACAATGTAGACATGACCGAGACATGTCTCCGGTCAATAACCAATAGTGGAACCTGGATGCTCATATTGGCTCCCACATATTCTACGAAGATCTTTATCGGTCAGACCGCATAACAACATACGTTGTTCCCTTTGTCATCGGTATGTTACTTGCCTGAGAATCGATCGTCGGTATCTCAATACCTAGTTCAATCTCGTTACCGGCAAGTCTCTTTACTCGTTTCATAATACATCATCTTGCAACTAACTCATTAGTTGCAATGCTTGCAAGGCTTATGCGATGTGCATTACCGAGAGGGCCCAGAGATACCTCTCCGACAATCGGAGTGACAAATCCTAATCTCGAAATATGCCAACCCAACATTTACCTTTGGAGACACCTGTAGAGCTTCTTTATAATCACCCAGTTACGTTGTGATGTTTGGTAGCACACAAAGTGTTCCTTCGGCAAACGGGAGTTGCATAATCTCATTGTCATAGGAACATGTATAAGTCATGAAGAAAGCAACAGCAACATACTAAACAATCGGGTGCTAAGCTAATGGAATGGGTCATGTCAATCACATCATTCTCCTAATAATGTGATCCCGTTAATCAAATGACAACACATGTCTATGGTTAGGAAACATAACCATCTTTGATTAACAAGCTAGTCAAGTAGAGGCATACTAGTGACGTTTAGTTTGTCTATGTATTCACACAAGTATTATGTTTCCGGATAATACAATTCTATCATGAATAATAAACATTTATCATGATATAAGGAAATAAAATAATAACATTATTATTGCCTCTAGGGCATATTTCCTTCAGTCTCCCACTTACACTAGAGTCAATAATCTAGATTACACAGTAATGATTCTAACACCCATGGAGCTTTGGTGCTGATCATGTTTTGCTCGTGGAAGAGGCTTAGTCAACGGGTCTGCAACATGCAGATCCGTATGTATCTTGCAAATTTCTATGTCTCCCACCTGGACTAGATCCCGGATGGAATTGAAGCGTCTCTTGATGTGCTTGGTTATCTTGTGAAATCTGGATTCCTTTGCCAAGGCAATTGCACCAGTATTGTCACAAAAGATTTTCATTAGACCCGATGCACTAGGTATGACACCTAGATCGGATATGAACTCCTTCATCCAGACTCATTCATTTGCTGCTTCCGAAGCAGCTATGTACTCCGCTTCACATGTAGATCCCGCCACAACGCTTTGTTTAGAACTGCACCAACTGACAGCTCCACCGTTTAATGTAAACACATATCTGGTTTGCGATTTAGAATCGTCCGGATCAGTGTCAAAGCTTGCATCAACGTAACCATTTACGATGAGCTCTTTGTCACCTCCATATATGAGAAACATATCCTTAGTCCTTTTCAGGTATTTCAGGATGTTCTTGACTGCTGTCCAGTGATCCACTCCTGGATTACTTTTGGTACCTCACTGCTAGACTTATAGCAAGACACACATTAGGTCTGGTACACAACATTGCGTACATGATAGAGACTATGGCTGAAGCATAGGGAACATCTTTCATCTTCTCTCTATCTTCTGCATTGGTCGGGCATTGAGTCTTACTCAATTTCACACCTTGTAACACATGCAAGAATCCTTTCTTTGCTTGATCCATTTTGAACTTCTTCAAAATTTTGTCAAGGTATGTGCTTTGTGAAAGTCCAATTAAGCGTCTTGATCTATCTCTATAGATCTTAATGCCCAATATGTAAGCAGCTTCACCGAGTTCTTTCATTGAAAAACTCTTATTCAAGTATCCCTTTATGCTATCCAGAAATTCTATATCATTTCCGATTAGTAATATGTCATCTACATATAATATCAGAAATGCTACAGAGCTCCCACTCACTTTCTTGTAAATACAGGCTTCTCCAAAAGTCTGTACAAAACCAAATGCTTTGATCACACTATCAAAGCGTTTATTCCAACTCCGAGAAGCTTGCACCAGTCCATAAATGGATCGCTGGAGCTTGCACACTTTGTTAGCTCCCTTTGGATCGACAAAACCTTCCGGTTGCATCATATACAACTCTTCTTCCAGAAATCCATTCAGGAATGCAGTTTTGACATCCATCTACCAAATTTCATAATTATAAAATGCGGCAATTGCTAACATGATTCGGACAGACTTAAGCATCGCTACGGGTGAGAAGGTCTCATCGTAGTCAATCCCTTGAACTTGTCGAAAACCTTTTGCGACAAGTCGAGCTTTGTAGACAGTAACATTACCGTCAGCGTCAGTCTTCTTCTTGAAGATCCATTTATTCTCAATTGCTTGCCGATCTTTGGGCAAGTCAACCAAAGTCCATACTTTGTTCTCATACATGGATCCCATCTCAGATTTCATGGCTTCAAGCCATTTTGCGGAATCTGGGCTCACCATCACTTCTCCATAGTTCGTAGGTTCATCATGATCTAGTAGCATGACTTCCAGAACAGGATTACCGTACCACTTTGGTGCGGATCTTACTCTGGTTGATCTACGAGGTTCAGTAGTATCTTGTTTTGAAGTTTCATGATCATCATCATTAGCTTCCTCACTAATTGATGTGCTACTTTCTGAAAGTGCAACTATCCCTAGGTGGTTTTGGTAATTCATAACAACATATAGCTCATTGAGCTAATGCTATTCCAAGATGACTATTTCAGGAAAGCTCAATGATTGGCATGGCATGGATGTGAAAGTGGAACCCTCAAAATGCTAAGGACAAAGGATTGGCTCAAGCTCAAAAGCTCAAGACTCTTCATTTTATATTTTAGTGATCCAAGATCACATTGAGTCTTTAGGAAAAGCCAATACTATCAAGGAGGGATGAGGTGTTGCTTAATGAGCCTCTTGCTTCATGTGCTTAGTGATACGCTCCAAAACCCTCAACTACTTTCCCACATCCACATATGACCTAAACCCTAAGCCAAACTCGGTCCTACCGATTCTTTCTATCCGGCGCCACCGAGTTTCACTTGTCATAAGCCACTGCCAAACCCTAGCAATTCGGTTCTACCGATAGGGATCTCGGTCTCACCGAGATGGGATTGCAAACTCTCTATTTCCCTTTCGTAACTTTTCGGTCTCACCGAAAGAGCAAATCGGTCCCACCGAGATTGCAATATAAACTCTCTGTTTCCCTTTTGTAACTTTTCGGTCTCACCGAAAGAGCAAATCGGTCCCACTGAGTTTACCTGACCAACTCTCTGGTTAGCTTATTACCAAACTCGGTCTCACCGAGTTTGTGTAATCGGTCTCACCGAGATTACGTTATGCCCAAACCCTAACCATATCGGTCCTACCGAGTTGCATGTCAGTCCCACCGAAAATCTCTAACGGTCACTAGGTTTACCTTTTCGGTCCGACCGAGTTTGTTGATTCGGTCCCACTGAGATTGGAAAACTGTGTGTAACGGTTGGATTTTGTGTGGAGGCTATATATACCCCTCCACCTCCTCTTCATTCATGGAGAGAGCCATCAGAACACATAGACAATTCCAACTCATATGTT
This sequence comes from Triticum urartu, assembly GCF_056163025.1. Classification (NCBI taxonomy): domain Eukaryota; kingdom Viridiplantae; phylum Streptophyta; class Magnoliopsida; order Poales; family Poaceae; genus Triticum; species Triticum urartu. The sequence continues at coordinate 92,065,574 of NC_141875.1, forward strand.
CTGAGAGAGAACCACCTACTCATGTGTTGAGACCAAGATATTCCATTCCTACCATATGAATCTTGATCTCTAGCCTTCCCCAAGTTGCTTTCCACTCAAATCTTCTTTCCACAAAATCCAAATCCTATGAGAGAGAGTTGAGTGTTGGGGAGACTATCATTTGAAGCACAAGAGCAAGGAGTTCATCATCAACACACCATTTGTTACTTCTTGGAGAGTAGTGTCTCCTAGATTGGCTAGGTGTTACTTGGGAGCCTCCGACAAGATTGTGGAGTTGAACCAAGGAGTTTGTAAGGGCAAGGAGATCGCCTACTTCGTGAAGATCTACCGCTAGTGAGGCAAGTCCTTCGTGGGCGATGGCCATGGTGGGATAGATAAGGTTGCTTCTTCGTGGACCCTTTCATGGGTGGTTGCTTCTTCGTGGACCCTTCGTGGGTGGAGCCCTCCGTGGACTCGCGCAACCATTATCCTTCATGGGATGGGTGGAGCCCTCCGTGGACTCGCGCAACCGTTACCCTTCGTGGGTTGAAGTCTCCATCAACGTGGATGTAGGATAGCACCACCTATCCGAACGACGGGAAAAACATCCGTGTCTCCAATTGCGTTTGAATTCTCCAAACCCTTCCCTTTACATTCTTGCAAGTTGCATGCTTTACTTTCCGCTGCCAATATACTCTTTGCATGCTTGCTTGAATTGTGTGATGATTGCTTGACTTGTCCTACAATAGCTAAAATCTGCCAAGAACTAAAATTGGGAAAAGGTTAAGTTTTTATTTGGTCAAGTAGTCTAATCACCCCCCTCTAGACATACTTTCGATCCTACAAGTGGTATCAGAGCTTTGGTCTCCATTTGCTTTGATCTCCATAGCTTTTGGTGGTCATAGCCTTGGTTTCACAACCTAGGAGAGTATGGCGTCTAGCGAGAGAAATTATCACCGTAGAGGTCCTTACTTTGATGGTACTAATTTTGCTAGTTGGAAGCATAAAATGAAAATGCATATTCTTGGACATAACCCCGCCGTTTGGGCTATTGTGTGTGTTGGTTTGCAAGGTGACTTCTTTGATGGGAAAGAACCAAACCGTGAAGCTACCGCGGATGAGTTGAAGATGTTGCAATACAATGCTCAAGCTTGTGATATTCTCTTCAACGGATTGTGCCCCGAAGAATTCAACAAAATCAGCCGTCTTGAGAATGCAAAGGAAATTTGGGACACTTTGATTGATATGCACGAAGGTACCGACTCCGTCAAGGAATCCAAGTTGGATGTGCTTCAAAGTCAACTTGACAAGTTCAAAATGAAGGATGGTGAAGGTGTCGCTGAAATGTACTCTAGGCTTGCTCTCATCACAAATGAGATTGCCGGCTTAGGAAGTGAAGAGATGACCGATAGATTCATCATCAAGAAGATTCTAAGAGCCTTGGATGGAAAATATGATACCGTGTGCACATTGATCCAAATGATGCCCAATTACAAAGATCTCAAGCCAACGGAGGTGATTGGAAGAATTGTTGCTCATGAGATGTCACTTAAGGATAAAGAGGAACTTCACAACAAATCAAGTGGTGCCTACAAAGCCTCATGTGAAGCCCCTACATCATCAAGTGAGAAACAAAACTTCAATGAAGAATTGAGCTTAATGGTGAAGAACTTCAACAAGTTCTACAAGAGTAGAAGCAAAGATAGAAGCTTCAAGTCAAGGTCCTATAATGACAAAAGATTTTCTAGTCGAGAGCGAAACTGCTACAGTTGTGGAAGACCCGGACACTATTCCAATGAGTGTACGGCTCCCTACAAGAGAAGAGAAGATTCTCCAAAAAGAAGAAGCAAAGAATCACCACCAAGAGAGAGAAGGAGTAGAGATGATCGTTATGAACGAAGATACTCACGGAGAAGCAAGGATTCGAAAAGGAAGGAAAAATCATCAAGGAGCTACACAAAACAAAGACATCAAGCTCATGTTGGTGAATGGGTATCCGGCTCCGACTCCGACAGCCACTCCGAGAGAAGTTATCACTCCGACTCCGAAGATACTCAAGATGAAGGTGTTGCCGGTCTAGCACTTGTGTCAACCAACTCCTACGACATATTTGACTCACCAAATGAAGGAATTGGAAGATGCTTCATGGCCAAAGGTCCTAAGGTAACACACCCCGAGTATGTTGATTTCAATAGTGATGGAGATGACTTGTTAGGTGATGATTTGCTTGTTGACAACTCTAGTGATGAATACTATGATGAAACGTCAATTAATCATGCTAATCAAGATAAAACGAATGACAATGATAAGGAGAAGATTGAGGCTCTAACTAAAGAACTAAACACTCTTAAGTTAGCTCATGAAACTATCTTCGAAGATCATCGAGAACTTTTAAGAGCTCATGAGAAATTACGCTTTGAAAAGCTCAATCTTGAGCAAGAGCATGAGTTCTTAAAAGCAATCAATGATGATCTCCGCAAGAAAAGTTCTTCTTACATTGCCAAGCGTTTACTCTTATCCACTTACATGCCTCAAGTCAAGTCTAGTAACAAGAACAAGAAAGATTCTTCCTCTAGCAGTAAAAATGATCATGCTAAATCCAATATTGTTGCTTCTAGTAGTTCTCTTGATTCCACTAATGATTCTCTTAGCCAAGTTACACTTGAGCAAGAAAATAGCTTATTGAAGGGAATTATAGAGAAAGGAGTGTACAAAAGCCTTGCCGGGAGTAAGCAATTCGAGGAAATTGTGCGCAAGCAAGGAATTCACCGGAAGAATCAAGGTGTTGGTTTTGAACGAAAGTTCAATGCCAATGGAGTTGAGTGGGAAGAAGATCAATACCCCAAGACAAAGTTTGTTCCTCAACAAGAGAAGTATGATACTTCTTTCAAGGGGACACAAGCTCAAGATGATCTTCCACCACAAGACTACAAGCAAAAAGGCAAGGACAAGCTTCAAGAGGAAATTGATGCATTTGAAGAAGCTCCTAAGACCTTAGTCAAGTGGATTCCCAAGACTACTTCAAGTTCCACTTCATCAAGTACGACTACAACTCCAAGGATTCCCATCAAGATGGTGTGAATCCAAAAGAAGAAGAACTAGAGAGTTCTTGAGGGTGACTCCGCCAACATACTTCACTCTTATCATTTTGGCAAGAACAAGTGCAATCAACTTCCACATCTTGCACTAGTTCAAGGAGTCACAAACCCTCTTGTTGGTAAGACAAGGGACAAGGTAACCTAAAAGTTTTCATGGACATCATCTTGTGTGTGCATCACTCTATGTCTATGGATATCCTTGTTTGTTCCTTGTGGGACTAACCCATGTAGGTATTGAAACTGCAATTCACTCAAATGGATAGCTCCAAGTGATCTACATCAACATTGAGCATCCACATCTTCAACATCTACATGAAGTCATCATCGACAAAACCCGAGGTTAGTTCATCCCTCTAAGGGGGGATATCACATCTAGGGGGAGCTTTACTCTAAGACTTGAGCTAAAGCAACTCTAAAGATGTGAACACAACAATGCTTTATGTAAAAGTGGTAACCCCACTTGAGCTTAAACGATGAGTATGACCTATGATCAAGTGTTCTCACTTGACTCCTAAGTCAATATACTCATATATAGATGACCTTGTCATCGCAAATTGCTTGATAGATGCTAGAATTGGTTGTGCATGCCTTGTCACATATTTCATTTGCCATCTTATTGTGTGAGCATGCTGGTTGCATATTTTACTCATTCGAGGACATCCACTTGTTGTTTTGATTGTTTGGTTTTATTTCCTTTTGCCAAGTGGATGGACAAGAATGCCTAAGAACCTCCTCTAGCTATCTATGCTTTTCTCGTCTCAAACTCTATTCATGCTACATCACAAAATTTGATCAAGTCAGATTCGAACCACTCTGTGTGAGGAGCGCTCGGAGTCCCCGATTCGTCATAGACTTAAACTTCCAAAACCTCTTTATGATTCTCGGTCTGACCGATACCCTACTTTTGTTCCTACCGAGATCATTAAGTTGATCTAGGTTTTCGATCTTGGTGCAACCGATTTGAACCATTCGGTCACACCGAGTTGCAACAACTGTATACAGTTTTGCATCTCGGTGCCACCGAGTTGTTCCACTCGGTCACACCGACAGGGTCGGGCTATATACAGTCACGGGCAAAAATTTGGAAATTTCTCCGAACCCCTTCGCCCGCGTGATAGCCTGCTCTGCCAACTTGGTCTCCGGATCGTCTCCTCGCCACCAGCCGCCTCCAGTCGCTGGTCTCCGTCGCTGTCAACGGAAATTCAACCCCGCCATTGCCGCCGTAGCGAGTCTCCGCCGAACTAGGGTATGGACTCGATCTTTGTGCTATTCCCCAATCCGATTCTTAGCACATTGTGATCATCATGATTCTTGCCATGTTTGTTAAACTTCTATCCAGTCAATGAACTCGTAGATTAGGTTTAATTCGAAAATTTTAGGGTTAGGTTTCCGCCGAAACCATCTCGGACCCACCGAGTTGAAAAACTCGGTCCCACCGATTTGGCTTATGCCATTGCACAAGTGAGACTCGGTCTGACCGAGAATTACTTATCAGTGTGACCGATTTTGGAACTCTGTGAAACCCTAGCAGTCTCGGTGCCACCGAACTGTGACTCGGTCTGACCGAGTTCACTAGTTTAGGTGCCAAAACTGCTTCGGTATCACCGAGTTTAGAAATCGGTAGATCCGAGATGCTTTCAGTGGGAAACTAAAACTAAGTTTTTGAATTATTCTTTTGCAAAAATCTCTGCATTTTGTGATTCTTATCCACTCTATCTCATCTATAACCTATTCACAGGGTCAGCAGTCAGAGTTTGCATCATGTCAGACCAAAGTGATAGCCAGAACTTGTCAGAGCAGCAAGTGCAGATGAGTGAGGGCACTAGTCCCTCAAGTTCCTCAGATGATGGCAGCAGGAGCACCCCTAGCAATCTGCCTAAAGCTGCCACAAGATAGAGAAAGAAGAGAACCTCAGACTCAGAAGATGAGGATTATGTGGCAGAAGAGGAAACAACTTCCAAGAGAGTTGAGCCAGCACAGGGCATAAAACCAGGGATGAAGATCAAAAGGCCAGCAGGCAGGCAACCTATGTCAAAGGCCAGAGCTTCAACTAAGAAGCCCACTCCCATTGAGCCAGTTGCTGCTAAAGGCAAGAAGAGGAAAGAAAGGGTGAAGAAAACTGTAGCCAGAGTGCTTGGCAAGGCTTCCATCATGGAAGATGAAGAGGAAGAAGAAGAGGTAGCTGCACCAGCACCTAAGGCACCCATGCTGATGGGTGATGCCATAAGAACAGGGGCAGCTGCTTCCAAGGCCAAGCCAGCTCCAAAGCCAAAGCCAAAGAGGAACACAAGAAGCATCCCAGCTACTGAGAAGAACAAGGCCCCAGTGCCTGAAGCTGCAGAAGAAGAAGAGAATGTTCTTAGAAAGCTCAAGCCCAAGATCCCAGACCACAACGATGCTCATCCTGTGGCTGAGGATATGAAACTCATGAGAGATTCAGGGCTCCGGAAGTGGAGAGAAGCAAACCCGTATGCTTCAAGGAGAAGGACTGCCGTTGACTACAGGTTTCACACCAAGGAGCAGCAAGACTTTTATGAGACAGTGCTGCTAGACAAGAAGCCAATTGTCTGTGATATGAGATGGGTTGATTGGCAATACATCAAGGACAACGAAGAGTACTACCCTGGAGTGCAGGATAGCTTCAAGGCATGTGGAGTAGAGGACTTTGTTGGGCAGAAGCTCACAAAGTGGAACGAGGAACTCATCATGCAGTTCTACTCCACAGCCCATTTCTATCCAGATGGCAGGATTGTATGGATGTCAGAGGGTACGAGGTACCAGTCTACAGTTGCTGAATGGGCTCAGCTGATTAATGCCCCAGAAGAGCATGACGATGACTTGGACATTTATGCCAAGAAGAAGATGGACCACAACTCAATGTCAAATATGTACAAGGAGATTCCAAATGAAGCACTTGATACGTTCAAGTTTGGCTCAGTACACTATCTTCTGTCAGGGCTGCCAACCATCAACTGGATTCTTAGGCACACCCTATTGCCCAAGTCTGGAGATCACAAGATGATCAGGGGCCACGCGATCAACTTGCTTCATATCTTTGACGTGCCACAGAAATTCAAAGTCATGAGCCTTATGATTGAAACAATCAAGAGGACAGCAGCAGACCAGAAGAGGAGCTGTGGATATGCCCCATAGATTCAGGAGCTCATCAACTCTAAGATGGGCACGGGCATATACTTATTGGACAAGGAACACCTGCCCATCCGTCCAGACTTTGAAGATAATCAAGTGGTCATGATTGAGAATGAGCCATCATCTGCCCAAGCACAAGCCAAGAAGGAGAAGGCGAGGAAGGAGAAAGCTGCCAAGATGCCTACTCAAGAGGAGGCATTTGAATATTTCCTGAAAACCAAACAAGAGCAGCTTGGTTACTTGATTGCATCCACCCTGCGGATTGAGCAAGGACTAGCCACCCTAACTCAGAACCAGGCAAGCTTAGAGAGGATCATGGAACAAAAGTTCTATGACTTGGATGTCAAAGTGACAGAGATTTAGACTGCAGTGGAGCAGCTCCAGGATGACATGCAGGAGAGGAGAGGCAAGACTACAACTGATGCCTTTGCCAGAGTGCCACGAGGTCCAAGGTCGTCTGCAGTGCCAGTTGCTGACCCCAGAGCCACCACGTCTGCACCAGCTACAGCCTCAGTTCCACCAGCTCTAGCGTCCACTTCAGCCTCGACTCCGACCACGTCTACAGAAGGCTTCGTCCTTGGAGTGCTCCGGACTCCACCACCACCTGAAGATCAAGCCTGAGTGTCGACTTAGCACTATGCATTTTCTAGGAACTTTTTGGTAACTTGTTGCCAAAGGGGGAGAAAATGTATAGATCATAGGCTTCGAGAGAGAGTGTTGCTTTTATTCTCTCTTGTTTTATTTGGTGGTTTTTCGAACTTTGTTTGCTTTTGTGTGAGATACTATGTCATTGCTCGTGAGACATTGATGATCATGTGTTTGATCATAAGCTACACTTAATGTTTGCTTAATATTTGTTGGGAAACGTAGCATAAATTCAAAATTTTCCTACGTGTCACCAAGATCTATCTATGGAGTCATCTAGCAACGAGGGAGGAGTGGATCTACATACCCTTGTAGATCGCGCGTGGAAGCGTTCAAGAGAACGGGGTTGATGGAGTCGTACTCGTCGTGATCCAAATCACCGATGATCCTAGCGCCGAACGGACGGCACCTCCGCATTTAACACACGTACGGAGCAGCGACGTCTCCTCCTTCTTGATCCAGCAAGGGGGGAGGAGAGGTTGATGGAGATCCAACAGCACGACGGCGTGGTGGTGGAAGTAGCGGGATTCCAACAGGGCTTCGCTAAGCGCTGCGGGAGGAGGGAGATGTGTCACGGGAGGGAGAGGGAGGCGCCAGGCCTTAGGTATGGTTGCTCCTCCTTTTCCCCACTATATATAGGGCCAAGGGAGAGGGGGGAGGCGTAGCCCTTGCCCCTTCCTCCAAGGAAGGGTGCGGCCAAGGGGGGGAGGAGTCCATCCTCCCCAAGGCACCTCGGAGGTGCCTTCCCCTTTTAGGACTCTCCCCTTTTCCTCTTCTCTTGGCGCATGGGCCTCTTGGGGCTGGTGCCCTTGGCCCATGTAGGCCAAGGCGCACCCCCTACAGCCCATGTGGCCCCCCGGGACAGGTGGCCCCACCCGGTGGACCCCCGGGACCCTTCCGGTGGTCCCGGTACAATACCGGTGACCCCGAAACTTGTCCCGATGGCCGAAATAGCACTTCATATATATAATTCTTTACCTCCGGACCATTCCGGAACTCCTCGTGACGTCCGGGATCTCATCCGGGACTCCGAACAACTTTCGGGTTACCACATACTAATATCTCTATAACCCTAGCGTCACCGAACCTTAAGTGTGTAGACCCTACGGGTTCGGGAGACATGCAGACATGACCAAGATGACTCTCCGGTCAATAACCAACAACGGGATCTGGATACCCATGTTGGCTCCCACATGTTCCACGATGATCTCATCGGATGAACCACGATGTCAAGGACTTAATCCATCCCGTATACAATTCCCTTTGTCTAGCGGTATTGTACTTGCCCGAGATTCGATCGTCGGTATCCCTATACCTTGTTCAATCTCGTTACCGGCAAGTCTCTTTACTCGTTCCGTAACACATCATCCCGTGATCAACTCCTTGATCACATTGTGCACATTATGATGATGTCCTACCGAGTGGGCCCAGAGATACCTCTCCGCTTACACGGAGTGACAAATCCTAGCCTCGATTCGTGCTAACCCAACAGACACTTTCGGAGATACCTGTAGTGCACCTTTATAGTCACCCAGTTACGTTGTGACGTTTGGTACACCCAAAGCATTCCTACGGTATCCGGGAGTTGCACAATCTCATGGTCTAAGGAAATGATACTTGACATTAGAAAAGCTTTAGCGAACGAACTACACGATCTTTGTGCTAGGCTTAGGATTGGGTCTTGTCCATCACATCATTCTCCTAATGATGTGATCCCGTTATCAACGACATCCAATGTCCATGGTCAGGAAACCGTAACCATCTATTGATCAACGAGCTAGTCAACTAGAGGCTTACTAGGGACATGGTGTTGTCTATGTATCCACACATGTATCTGAGTTTCCTATCAATACAATTCTAGCATGGATAATAAACGATTATCATGAACAAGGAAATATAATAATAACCAATTTATTATTGCCTCTAGGTCATATTTCCAACAGTCTCCCACTTGCACTAGAGTCAATAATCTAGTTCACATCGCCATGTGATTAACACTCACAGGTCACATCGCCATGTGACCAACATCCAAAGAGTTTACTAGAGTCAATAATCTAGTTCACATCACTATGTGATTAACACTCAATGAGTTCTGGGTTTGATCATGTTGCTTGTGAGAGAGGTTTTAGTCAACGGGTCTGAACCTTTTAGATCCGTGTGTGCTTTACAAATCTCTATGTCATCTCCTAGATGTAGCTACCACGTTCTATTTGGAGCTATTCCAAATAACTGTTCTACTTGGAGCTATTCCAAATTGTTGCTCCATTATACGTATCCGGCATCTCTACTCAGAGCTATCCGGATAGGTGTTAAGCTTGCATCGACGTAACTCTTTACGTCGAACTCTTTATCACCTCCATAATCGAGAAAATTCCTTAGTCCACTAGTTACTAAGGATAACTTTGACCGCTGTCTTGTGATCCATTCTTGGATCACTCTTGTACCCCTTGACTGACTCATGGCAAGGCACACTTCAGGTGCGGTATACAGCATAGCATACTGTAGAGAGCCTATGATAAAAGCATAGGGGACGACCTTCGTCCTTCCTCTTTCTTCTGCCGTGGTCGAGCTTTAAGTCTTAACTTCATACCTTACAACTCAGGCAAGAACTCCTTCTTTGACTGATCCATCTTGAACACCTTCAAGATCATGTCAAGGTATGTGCTCATTTGAAAGTACCATTAAGCGTTTTGATCTATCCTTATAGATCTTGATGCTCAATGTTCAAGTAGCTTAATCCAGGCTTTCCATTGAAAAACACTTTCCAAATAACCCTATATGTTTTCCAGAAATTCTACGTCATTTCTGATCCATAATATGTCAACAACATATACTCATCAGAAATTCTATAGTGCTCCCACTCACTTCTTTGGAAATACAAGTTTCTCATAAACTTTGTATACACCCAAAATCTTTGATCATCTCATCAAAGCATACATTCCAACTCCGAGATGCTTACTCCAGTCCTTAGAAGGATTGCTGGAGCTTTGCATACTTATTAGCATCTTTCAGGATTGACAAAACCTTCCGGTTTGTATCACATACAACCTTTCCTCAAAAACCGTCGAGGAAACAATGTTTTGACATCCTATCTGCAAGATTTCATAAATAATGCAGTAATCGCCAATATAATTCCAACAGACTCTTAGCATCGCTACGAGTGAGAAAGTCTCATCATAGTCAACTCCTTGAACTTGTCGGAAAACATCTTAACGACAAGTCGAGCTTTCTTAATGGTGATATTTACCATCATTGTCTGTCTTCCTTTTAAAATCCATCTGCACTCAACAGCCTTATGACCATCGAGCTGTTCTGTCAAAGACTACACTTTGTTTCCATACATGGATCCTCTCTCGGATTTTATGGCCTCGAGCCATTTATCGGAATCCGGGCCCACCATCGCTTCTCCATAGCTCGTAGGTTCATTGTTGTCTAGCAACATGACATCCAAGACAGGATTACATACCACTCTGAAGTAGTACGCATCCTTGTCATCCTACGAGGTTTGGTAGTGACTTGATCTGAAGTCTCATGATCACTATCATAAGCTTCCACTTCAATTGGTGTAGGTGCCACAGGAACAACTTCCTGTGCCCTGCCACACACTAGTTGAAGAGACGGTTCAATAACCTCATCAAGTCTCCACCATCCTCCCACTCAATTCTTTCGAGAGAAACTTTTCCTCGAGAAAGGACCCGATTCTAGAAACAATCCTTTATTGCTTTTGAATCTGAGACAGGAGGTATACCCAACTGTTTTGGGTGTCCTATGAATATGCATTTATCTGCTTTGGGTTCGAGCTTATCAGCCTGAAACTTTTTCACATAAGCATCGCAGCCCCAAACTTTTAAGAAATGACAGCTTAGGTTTCTCTAAACCATAGTTCATACGGTGTCATCTCATCGGAATTACGTGGTGCCCTATTTAAAGTGAATGTGGTTGTCTCTAATGCCTAACCCATAAACTATCGTGGTAATTCGATAAGAGACATCATGGTATGCATCATATCCAATAGGGTGCAGTTATGATGTTCGGACACACCATCACACTATGGTGTTCCAGGCTGTATTAGTTGTGAAACAATTTCCATAATGTCTTAATTCTATGCCAAACTCGTAATTCAGATATTCATCTCTATGATCATATCATAGATATTTTATCCTCTTGTCACGACGATCTTTCAACTTCACCCTGAAATTACTTGAACCTTTCAATAATTCAGACTCGTGATTTATCAAGTAAATATACTCAACATCTACTCAAATCATCTGTGAAGTAAGAACATAACGATATCCACTACACGCCTCAGCACTCATTGGACTGCACGCATCAAAATGTATTACTTCCAACAAGTTGCTTTCTAGTTCCATTTTACTGAAAACAAGGCTTTCAGTCATCTTGCCCATGTGGTATGATTTGCACGTCTCAAGTGATTCAAAATCAAGTGAGTCCAAACGATCCATCTGCATGGAGTTTCTTCATGCATATACACCAATAGACATGGTTCGCATGTCTCAAACTTTTCAAAAATGAGTGAGCCCAAAGATCCATCAACATGGAGCTTCTTCATGCGTTTTATACCGATATGACTTACGTGGCAGTGCCACAAGTAGGTGGTACTATCATTACTATCCTATATCTTTTGGCATGAACATGTGTATCACTACGATCGAGATTCAATAAACCATTCATTTTAGGCGTAAGACCATTGAAGGTATTATTCAAATAAACAGAGTAACCATTATTCTCCTTAAATGAATAACCGTATTGCGATAGACATAATCCAATCATGTCTATGCTCAACGCAAACACCAAATAACAATTATTTAGGTTTAACACCAATCTCGATGGTAGAGGGAGCGTGCGATGCTTGATCATATCAACATTGGAAATACTTCCAACACATATCGTCAGCTCACCTTTAGCTAGTCTCCGTTTATTCCGTAGCCTTTTGTTTCGAGTTACTAACACTTAGCAACCGAACCGGTATCTAATACCCTGGTGCTACTAGGAGTACTAGTAAAGTACACATCAACACAATGTATATCCAATATACTTCTATCGACCTTGCCAGCCTTCTCATCTACCAAGTATCTAGGGTAATTCTGCTCCAGTGGCTGTTCCCTTTATTATAGAAGCACTTAGTCTCGGGTTTGGGTTCAACCTTGGGTTTCTTCACTAGAGCAGCAGCTGATTTGTCGTTTCATGAAGCATCCCTTTTTGCCCTTGCCCTTCTTGAAACTAGTGGTTTCACCAACCATCAACAATTGATGCTCCTTCTTGATTTCTACTTTCGCGGTGTCAAACATCGTGAATATCTCAAGGATCATCATATATGTCCCTGATATATCATAGTTCATCACGAAGCTCTAGCAGCTTGGTGGTAATGACTTCGGAGAACCATCACTATTTCATCTGGAAGATCAACTCCCACTCGATTCAAGCGATTATTGTACTTAGATAATCTGAGCACAAGTTCAACAATTGAGCTTTTCTCCCTTAGTTTGCAGGCTAAGAAAATCGTCGGAGGTCTTATACCTCTTGACGTGGGCACGAGCCTGAAATCCCAATTTCAGCCCTCGAAACATCTCATATGTTTCGCGACGTTTCAAAAACATCTTTGGTGCCTCAATTCTAAACCATTTAGCATTACGCACTGAACTATCATGTAGTCATCAAAACGTGTATGTCAAATGTTCGCAACATCCACAGACGACGTTCGAGGTTTAGCACACTGAGCGGTGCATTAAGGACATAAGCCTTCTATGAAGCAATGAGGACAATCCTCAGTTTACGCACCTAGTCCGCATAATTGCTACTATCAACTTTCAACTAAATTTTCTCTAGGAACATAATTAAACAGTAGAACTGAAGCGCGAGCTACGACATAATTTGCGAAGACCTTCTGACTATGTTCAAGATAATTAAGTTCATCTTATGAACTCCCACTTAGATAGACATCCCTCTAGTCATCTAAGTGATTACATGATCCGAGTCAACTAGGCCGTGTCCGATCATCACGTGAGACGGACTAGTCATCATCGGTGAACATCTTCATGTTGATCGTATCTTCTATACGACTCATGCTCGACCTTTCGGTCTTCTGTGTTCCGAGGCCATGTCTATACACATGCTAGGCTCGTCAAGTTAACCCTAAGTGTTTTGCATGTGTAAAACTGTCTTACACCCGTTGTATGTGAACGTAAGGATCTATCACACCCGATCATCACGTGGTGCTTCGAAACGACGAACTTTAGCAACGGTGCACAGTTAGGGGAGAACACATTCTTGAAATTGTAATGAGGGATCATCTTATTTACTACCGTCGCTCTAAGCAAATAAGATGCATAAACATGATAAACATCACATGCAATCAAATAATAGTGACATGATATGGCCAATATCATATAGCTCCTTTGATCTCCATCTTGGGGCTCCATGATCATCTTGTCACCGGCATGACACCATGATCTCCATCATCATGATCTCCATCATCGTGTCTTCATGAAGTTGTCACGTCAACTATTACTTCTACTACTATAGCTAACGGTTAGCAATAAAGTAAAGTAATTACATGACGTTTATGTTGACACGCATGTCATAAATAAATAAAGACAACTCCTATGGCTCCTGCCGGTTGTCATACTCATCGACATGCAAGTCGTGATTCCTATTACAAGAACATGATCAATCTCATACATCACATATATCATTCATCACATCCTTTGGCCATATCACATCACATAGCATACCCTGCAAAAACAACTTAGACGTCCTCTAATTGTTGTTTGCATGTTTTACGTGGCTGCTATGGGTTTCTAGCAAGAACGTTTCTTACCTACGCAAAGACCACAACGTGATATGCCAATTGCTATTTACCCTTCATAAGGACCCTTTTCATCGAATCCGATCCGACTAAAGTGGGAGAGACAAACACCCGCTAGCCACCTTATGCAACTAGTGCATGTCAGTCGGTGGAACCAGTCTCACGTAAGAGTACGTGTAAGGTCGGTCCGGGCCGCTTCATCCCACGATGCCGCCGAATCAATATAAGACTAGTAACGACAAGCATATTGAACAAAATCAACGCCCACAACTACTTTGTGTTCTACTCGTGCATAGAAACTACGTATAGACCTAGCTCATGATGCCACTGTTGGGGAACGTAGCATAAATTCAAAATTTTCCTACGTGTCACCAAGATCTATCTATGGAGTCATCTAGCAACGAGGGAGGAGTGGATCTACATACCCTTGTAGATCGCGCGCGGAAGCGTTCAAGAGAACGGGGTTGATGGAGTCGTACTCGTCGTGATCCAAATCACCGATGATCCTAGCGCCGAACGGACGGCACCTCCGCATTTAACACACGTACGGAGCAGCGACGTCTCCTCCTTCTTGATCCAGCAAGGGGGGAGGAGAGGTTGATGGAGATCCAACAGCACGACGGCGTGGTGGTGGAAGTAGCGGGATTCCAACAGGGCTTCGCTAAGCGCTGCGGGAGGAGGGAGATGTGTCACGGGAGGGAGAGGGAGGCGCCAGGCCTTAGGTATGGTTGCTCCTCCTTTTCCCCACTATATATAGGGCCAAGGGAGAGGGGGGAGGCGTAGCCCTTGCCCCTTCCTCCAAGGAAGGGTGCGGCCAAGGGGGGGAGGAGTCCATCCTCCCCAAGGCACCTCGGAGGTGCCTCCCCTTTTAGGACTCTCCCCTTTTCCTCTTCTCTTGGCGCATGGGCCTCTTGGGGCTGGTGCCCTTGGCCCATGTAGGCCAAGGCGCACCCCCTACAGCCCATGTGGCCCCCCGGGGCAGGTGGCCCCACCCGGTGGACCCCCGGGACCCTTCCGGTGGTCCCGGTACAATACGGGTGACCCCGAAACTTGTCCCGATGGCCGAAATAGCACTTCATATATATAATTCTTTACCTCCGGACCATTCCGGAACTCCTCGTGACGTCCGGGATCTCATCCGGGACTCCGAACAACTTTCGGGTTACCGCATACTAATATCTCTATAACCCTAGCGTCACCGAACCTTAAGTGTGTAGACCCTACGGGTTCGGGAGACATGCAGACATGACCGAGATGACTCTCCGGTCAATAACCAACAGCGGGATCTGGATACCCATGTTGGCTCCCACATGTTCCACGATGATCTCATCGGATGAACCACGATGTCAAGGACTTAATCAATCCCGTATACAATTCCCTTTGTCTAGCGGTATTGTACTTGCCCGAGATTCGGTCGTCGGTATCCCTATACCTTGTTCAATCTCGTTACCGGCAAGTCTCTTTACTCGTTCCGTAACACATCATCCCGTGATCAACTCCTTGATCACATTGTGCACATTATGATGATGTCCTACCGAGTGGGCCCAGAGATACCTCTCCGCTTACACGGAGTGACAAATCCCAGTCTCGATTCGTGCTAACCCAACAGACACTTTCGGAGATACCTGTAGTGCACCTTTATAGTCACCCAGTTACGTTGTGACGTTTGGTACACCCAAAGCATTCCTACGGTATCCGGGAGTTGCACAATCTCATGGTCTAAGGAAATGATACTTGACATTAGAAAAGCTTTAGCGAACGAACTACACGATCTTTGTGCTAGGCTTAGGATTGGGTCTTGTCCATCACATCATTCTCCTAATGATGTGATCCCGTTATCAACGACATCCAATGTCCATGGTCAGGAAACCATAACCATCTATTGATCAACGAGCTAGTCAACTAGAGGCTTACTAGGGACATGGTGTTGTCTATGTATCCACACATGTATCTGAGTTTCCTATCAATACAATTCTAGCATGGATAATAAACGATTATCATGAACAAGGAAATATAATAATAACCAATTTATTATTGCCTCTAGGGCATATTTCCAACAATATTATCATCTTATCTATCTTATGTGATCATTCACTATTCTTGGTGATGAGTGCATGTATTTCATTCTTATCATTTTAAGCGCTCCACCAAGATGTATGTGACATGGAAGAGTAACCCATGACTCTAACTCTTTGTGCATTTGCAGTCCAAAGCAAATTTTAAATATGCACAAATTTAGGGGGAGCTCTTACTTGTCACATACTTCTCAAAGCGACGATATATTTCATGCTTATTATCATTTGTCGAAGCTTTGATCTATATGTTGTCATCAATTACCAAAAAGGGGGAGATTGAAAGTGCAACTATCCCTAGGTGGTTTTGGTAATTCATAACAACATATAGCTCATTGAGCTAATGCTATTCCAAGATGACTATTTCAGGAAAGCTCAATGATTGGCATGGCATGGATGTGAAAGTGGAACCCTCAAAATGCTAAGGACAAAGGATTGGCTCAAGCTCAAAAGCTCAAGACTCTTCATTTTATATTTTAGTGATCCAAGATCACATTGAGTCTTTAGGAAAAGCCAATACTATCAAGGAGGGATGAGGTGTTGCTCAATGAGCCTCTTGCTTCATGTGCTTAGTGATATGCTCCAAAACCCTCAACTACTTTCCCATATCCACATATGACCTAAACCCTAAGCCAAACTCGGTCCTACCGATTCTTTCTATCCGGCGCCACCGAGTTTCACTTGTCATAAGCCACTGCCAAACCCTAGCAATTCGGTTCTACCGATAGGGATCTCGGTCTCACCGAGATGGGATTGCAAACTCTCTGTTTCCCTTTCGTAACTTTTCGATCTCACCGAAAGAGCAAATCGGTCCCACCGAGATTGCAATATAAACTCTCTGTTTCCCTTTTGTAACTTTTCGGTCTCACCGAAAGAGCAAATCGGTCCCACTGAGTTTACCTGACCAACTCTCTGGTTAGCTTATTACCAAACTCGGTCTCACCGAGTTTGTGTAATCGGTCTCACCGAGATTACGTTATGCCCAAACCCTAACCATATCGGTCCTACCGAGTTGCATGTTAGTCCCACCGAAAATCTCTAACGGTCACTAGGTTTACCTTTTCGGTCCGACCGAGTTTGTTGATTCGGTCCCACCGAGATTGGAAAACTGTGTGTAACGGTTGGATTTTGTGTGGAGGCTATATATACCCCTCCACCTCCTCTTCATTCGTGGAGAGAGCCATCAGAACACATACACAATTCCAACTCATATGTTCTGAGAGAGAACCACCTACTCATGTGTTGAGACCAAGATATTCCATTCCTACCATATGAATCTTGATCTCTAGCCTTCCCCAAGTTGCTTTCCACTCAAATATTCTTTCCACAAAATCCAAATCCTATGAGAGAGAGTTGAGTGTTGGGGAGACTATCATTTGAAGCACAAGAGCAAGGAGTTCATCATCAACACACCATTTGTTACTTCTTGGAGAGTGGTGTCTCCTAGATTGGCTAGGTGTTACTTGGGAGCCTCCGACAAGATTGTGGAGTTGAACCAAGGAGTTTGTAAGGGCAAGGAGATCGCCTACTTCGTGAAGATCTACCGCTAGTGAGGCAAGTCCTTCGTGGGCGATGGCCATGGTGGGATAGACAAGGTTGCTTCTTCGTGGACCCTTCGTGGGTGGTTGCTTCTTCGTGGACCCTTCGTGGGTGGAGCCCTCCGTGGACTCGTGCAACCATTACCCTTGATGGGTGGAGCCCTCCGTGGACTCGCGCAACCGTTACCCTTCGTGGGTTGAAGTCTCCATCAACGTGGATGTAGGATAGCACCACCTATCCGAACGACGGGAAAAACATCCGTGTCTCCAATTGTGTTTGAATTCTCCAAACCCTTCCCTTTACATTCTTGCAAGTTGCATGCTTTACTTTCCGCTGCCAATATACTCTTTGCATGCTTGCTTGAATTGTGTGATGATTGCTTGACTTGTCCTACAATAGCTAAAATCTGCCAAGAACTAAAATTGGGAAAAGGTTAAGTTTTTATTTGGTCAAGTAGTCTAATCACCCCCCCTTTAGACATACTTTCGATCCTACACTTTCCAATAAGGGAGCAGGTACAGTTACCTCGCCAAGTTCTACTTTCCTCCCACTCACTTTTTTCGAGAGAAACTCCTTCTCTAGAAAATTTCCGAATTTAGCAACAAAAGTCTTGCCTTCGGACCTGTGATAGAAGGTGTATCCAATATTTTCCTTTGGATATCATATGAAGACACATTTCTCCGATTTGGGTTTGAGCTTATCAGGTTGAAGCTTTTTCACATAAGCATTGCAGCCCCAAACTTTCAGAAATGACAACTTTGGTTTCTTGCCAAACCACAGTTCATAAGGCGTTGTCTCAACGGATTTTGATGGTGCCCTATTTAACATGAATGCAACCGTCTCTAGAGCATAACCCCAAAACGATAGCGGTAAATCAGTAAGAGACATCATAGATCGCACCATATCAAGTAAAGTACGATTACGACGTTCGGACACACCATTACGCTGTGGTGTTTCGGGTAGCGTGAGTTGCGAAACTATTCCGCATTGTTTCAAATGTACACCAAACTCGTAACTCAAATATTCTCCTCCACGATCAGATTGTAGGAATTTTATTTTCTTGTTACGATGATTTTCAACTTCACTCTGAAATTCTTTGAACTTTTCAAATGTTTCAGACTTATGTTTCATTAAGTAGATATACCCATATCTGCTTAAGTCATCTGTGAAGGTGAGAAAATAACGATATCCGCCACGAGCCTCAACATTCATCGGACCACATACATCTGTATGTATGATTTCCAACAAATCTGTTGCTCTCTCCATAGTACCGGAGAATCGTGTTTTTGTCATCTTACCCATAAGGCACGGTTCGCAAGTACCAAGCGATTCATAATCAAGTGGTTCCAAAAGTCCATCAGTATGGAGTTTCTTCATGCGCTTTATACCGATATGACCTAAACGGCAGTGCCACAAATAAGTTGCACTATCATTATCAACTCTGCATCTTTTGGTTTCAACATTATGAATATGTGTGTCACTACTATCGAGATTTAATAAGAATAGACCATTCTTCATGGGTGCATGACCATAAAAGATTTTATTCATAAAAATAGAACAACCATTATTCTCTGATTTAAATGAATAACCGTCTCGCATCAAACAAGATCCAGATATAATGTTCATGCTTAACGCTGGCACCAAATAACAATTATTTAGGTCTAATATTAATCCAGAAGGTAGATGTAGAGGTAGCGTGCCGACCGCGATCACATCGACTTTGGAACCATTTCCCACGCGCATCGTCACCTCGTCCTTAGCCAATCTTCGCTTAATCTGTAGTCCCTGTTTCAAGTTGCAAATGTTAGCAACAGAACCAGTATCAAATACCCAGGTGCTACTGCGAGCACTAGTAAGGTACACATCAATAACATGTATATCACATATACCTTTGTTCACCTTGCCATCCTTCTTATCCGCCAAATACTTGGGGCAGTTCCGCTTCCAGTGACCAGTCTGCTTGCAGTAGAAGCACTCAGTTTCAGGCTTAGGTCCAGGTTTGGGTTTCTTCTCTTGAGCAGCAACTTGCTTGCTGTTCTTTTTGAAGTTCCCCTTCTTCTTCCCTTTGCCCTTTTTCTTGAAACTAGTGGTCTTGTTGACCATCAACACTTGATGCTCCTTCTTGATTTCTACCTCCGCAGCTTTCAGCATTGCGAAGAGCTCGGGAATAGTCTTATTCATCCCTTGCATATTATAGTTCATCACGAAGCTCTTGTAGCTAGGTGGCAGTGATTGGAGAATTCTGACAATGACGCAATCATCTGGAAGATTAACTCCCAATTGAATCAAGTGATTATTATACCCAGACATTTTGAGTATATGCTCACCGACAGAACTGTTCTCCTCCATCTTGCAGCTATAGAACTTATTGGAGACTTCATATCTCTCAATCTGGGCATTTGCTTGAAATATTAACTTCAACTCCTGGAACATCTCATATGCTCCATGACGTTCAAAACGTCGTTGAAGCCCCGATTCTAAGCCGTAAAGCATGGCACACTGAACTATCGAGTAGTCATCAGCTTTGCTCTGCCAGACGTTCATAACATCTGGTGTTGCTCCAGCAGCAGGCCTGGCACCCAGCGGTGCTTCCAGGACGTAATTCTTCTGTGCAACAATGAGGATAATCCGCAAGTTACGGACCCAGTCCGTGTAATTGCTACCATCATCTTTCAACTTTGCTTTCTCAAGGAACGCATTAAAATTCAACGGAACAACAGCACGGGCCATCTATCTACAACCAAACATAAACAAGCAAGATACTATCAGGTACTAAGTTCATGATAAATTTAGGTTCAATTAATCATATTACTAAAGAACTCCCACTTAGATAGACATCCCTCTAATCCTCTAAGTGATTACGTGATCCAAATCAACTAAACCATGTCCGATCATCACGTGAGATGGAGTAGTTTCATTGGTGAACATCACTATGTTGATCATATCTACTATATAATTCACGCTCGACCTTTCGGTCTCCGTGTTCCAAGGCCATATCTGTATATGCTTGGCTCGTTAAGTATAACCTGAGTATTCCGCGTGTGTAACTGTTTTGCACCCGTTGTATTTGAACATAGAGCCTATCACCCCCGATCATCACGTGGTGTCTCAGCACGAAGAACTTTCGCAACGGTGCATACTCAGGGAGAACACTTCTTGATAATTAGTGAGAGATCATCTTAAAATGCTACTGTCAATGAAAGCAAGATAAGATGCATAAAAGATAAACATCACATGCAATCAATATAAGTGATATGATATGGCCATCATCATCTTGTGCTTGTGATCTCCATCTTCGAAGCACCGTCATGATCACCATCGTCACCGGCGCGACACCTTGATCACCATCGTAGCATCGTTGTTGTCTCGCCAATCTTATGCTTCCACGACTATCGCTACCGCTTAGTGATAAAGTAAAGCATTACAGCGCAGTTGCATTGCATACAATAAAGCGACAACCATATGGCTCCTGCCAGTTGCCGATAACTCGGTTACAAAACATGATCATCTCATACAATAAAATTTAGCATCATGTCTTGACCATATCACATCACAACATGCCCTTCAAAAACAAGTTAGACGTTCTCTACTTTGTTGTTGCAAGTTTTGCATGGCTGCTACGGGCTTAAGCAAGAACCAATCTTACCTACGCATCAAAACCACAACGATAGTTTGTCAAGTTGGTGCTATTTTAACCTTCGCAAGGACCAGGCGTAGCCACACTTGGTTCAACTAAAGTTGGAGAAACTGACACCCGCTAGCCACCTTTGTGCAAAGCACGTCGGGAGAACCGGTCTCGCGTAAGTGTACGTGTAATGTCGGTCCGGGCCGCTTCATCCAACAATACCGCCGAACCAAAGTATGACATGCTGGTAAGCAGTATGACTTATATCGCCCACAACTCACTTGTGTTCTACTCGTGCATATAACATCAACACATAAAACCTAGGCTCGGATGCCACTGTTGGGTAACGTAGTGATTTCAAAAAAATTCCTGCGCACACGCAAGATCATGGTGATGCATAGCAACGAGAGGGGAGAGTGTGATCTACATACCCTTGTAGACCGATAGCGGAAGCGTTATGACAACGCGGTTGATGTAGTCGTACGTCTTCACGGCCCGACCGATCAAGCACCGAAACTACGGCACCTCCGAGTTTTAGCACACGTTCAGCTCGATGATGATCCCCGGACTCAGCAAAGTGTCGGGGAAGAGTTCCATCAGCACGACGGCGTGGTGACGATCTTGATGTTCTACCGTCGCAGGGCTTCGCCTAAGCACCGCTACAATATTATCGAGGATTATGGTGGAAGGGGGCACCGCACACGGCTAAGAAAACGATCACGTGGATCAACTTGTGTGTCTAGGGGTGCCCCCTACCCCCGTATATAAAGGAGAAAGGGGAGGAGGCCGGCCAGCCCCTATGGCGCGCCAAGGAGGAGGAGTCCTCCTCCTAGTAGGAGTAGGACTCCCCTCTTTCCTACTCCTGCTAGGAGGGGGAAAGGAAGGGGGGAGGGAGAAGGAAAGGGGGGCTCCGCCCCCCTCCTCCTAGTCCAATTCGGACCAGGGGGGAGGAGGCGCGCGGCCCATCGTGGATGCTCCTCTCTCTCTCTCCACTAAGGCCCATTACTTCTCCCGGGGGGGTTCCGGTAACCCTTCGGCACTCCGGTTTTCTCCGAAATCACCCGGAACACTTCCGGTGTCCGAATATAGCCGTCCAATATATCAATCTTTATGTCTCAACCATTTCGAGACTCCTCGTCATGTCCGTGATCACATCCGGGACTTGGAACTAACTTCGGTATATCAAAACTCATAATATAACTGTCATCGAAACCTTAAGCATGCGGACCCTACGGGTTCGAGAACAATGTAGACATGACCGAGACATGTCTCCGGTCAATAACCAATAGCGGAACCTGGATGCTCATATTGGCTCCCACATATTCTACGAAGATCTTTATCGGTCAGACCGCATAACAACATACGTTGTTCCCTTTGTCATCGGTATGTTACTTGCCCGAGATTCGATCGTCGGTATCTCAATACCTAGTTCAATCTCGTTACCGGCAAGTCTCTTTACTCGTTTCGTAATACATCATCTCGCAACTAACTCATTAGTTGCAATGCTTGCAAGGCTTATGTGATGTGCATTACCGAGAGGGCCCAGAGATACCTCTCCGACAAACGGAGTGACAAATCCTAATCTCGAAATACGCCAACCCAACATTTACCTTTGGAGACACCTGTAGAGCTCCTTTATAATCACCCAGTTACGTTGTGACGTTTGGTAGCACACAAAGTGTTCCTCCGGCAAACGGGAGTTGCATAATCTCATAGTCATAGGAACATGTATAAGTCATGAAGAAAGCAATAGCAACATACTAAACGATCGGGTGCTAAGCTAATGGAATGGGTCATGTCAATCACATCATTCTCCTAATAATGTGATCCCGTTAATCAAATGACAACACATGTCTATGGTTAGGAAACATAACCATCTTTGATTAACAAGCTAGTCAAGTAGAGGCATACTAGTGACGTTTAGTTTGTCTATGTATTCACACAAGTATTATGTTTCCGGATAATACAATTCTAGCATGAATAATAAACATTTATCATGATATAAGGAAATAAAATAATAACATTATTATTGCCTCTAGGGCATATTTCCTTCATAACCAACTTTAAGAAATCTCATTATTAAAGCATTTATGTACCTACTTAATTTGTAATGGAATATTATCTCATTATTAAATTATTTATGTACTACCTATTTAATTTGTAATCGAATATTATCCAATGGCAGCAAAAAAATGTGGACGCCTCATCTCACTTCCGTCGTCCTGCCATACCGCTCGAAGAGTCCGAGCGCCGCTGCCACCACATAGCCTCGTGCTCTACCCCATCCTGGATTCCTCCCTCTCCCTCACTCTCCGTCTCTCGTGCACGCTCATGCAGGGGATGGGCCGCTTGGCCGCTCCCTGCAGGTTGCCACCATCCTCCTTAGCATTGTGTCGTTAGCACCTTCGCTAGGTATCGAGGGTTCCAAGAGCTCAGTATGATCTGGCGTTGTCCGGTTAAGAGTCGTGGTCGCATTTGCCTCTGTCACATCGAGCATCTCTGTGGCGATGGCCGCGCAGATCGTGTAGACCGTCGTCGATGGTGGCCTCTCTATCACTATGGCGCATTGATTCCGCATGTATCCGCCGCATCTGATGATCTCCTCTGGCAAGTGAAGGAAATATGCCCTAGAGGCAATAATAAATTTGGTATTTATATTTCCTTATATCATGATAAATGTTTATTATTCATGCTAGAATTGTATTAACCGGAAACTTGATACATGTGTGAATACATAGACAAATAGAGTGTCACTAGTATGCCTCTACTTGACTAGCTCGTTAATCAAAGATGGTTAAGTTTCCTAACCATAGACATGAGTTTTCATTTGATGAACAGGATCACATCATTAGAGAATGATGTGATTGACTTGACCCATCCATTAGCTTAGCACTATGATCGTTTAGCCATTGCATAATCTTCGGTATTCGGGAGATCGCTTAGCACTATAAGATTATGCAACCCCCGAATACCGAAGGAACACTTAGTGTGCTACCAAATGTCACAACGTAACTGGGTGACTATAAAGATGCTCTACAGGTGTCTCCGATGGTGTTTGTTGAGTTGGCATATATCGAGATTAGGATTTGTCACTTCGTGTATCGGAGAGGTATCTCTGGGCCCTCTCGGTAATGCACATCACTATAAGCCTTGCAAGCAATGTGACTAATGAGTTAGTTGCGGGATGATGCATTACGGAACGAGTAAAGAGACTTGCCGATAATGAGATTGAACTAGGTATTGAGATACCGACGATCGAATCTCGGGCAAGTAACATACCGATGACAAAGGGAACAAGGTATGTTGTTATGCGGTTTGACCGATAAAGATCTTCGTAAAATATGTAGGAACCAATATGAGCATCTAGGTTCCGCTATTGGTTATTGACCGGAAGTGAGTCTCGGTCATGTCTACATAGTTCTCGAACCCGTAGGGTCCGTGTCGGTGTCAAAACCAGCGGATCTCGGGTAGGGGGTCCCGAGCTGTGCGTCTAAGGCGGATGGTAACAGGAGGCAAGGGACACGATGTTTTACCCAGGTTCGGGCCCTCTTGATGGAGGTAAAACCCTACGTCCTGCTTGATTATTCTTGATAATATGAGTAGTACAAGAGTAGATCTACCACGAGATCGGAGAGGCTAAACCCTAGAAGCTAGCCTATGGTATGATTGTATGTTGTCCTACGGACTAAAATCCTCCGGTTTATATAGACACCGGAGGGGGCTAGGGTTACACAAGGTCGGTTACAAAGGAGGAGATGTACATATCCGTATTGCCTAGCTTGCCTTCCACGCCAAGTAGAGTCCCATCCGGACACGGGACGAAGTCTTCAATCTTGTATCTTCATAGTCCAACAGTCCGGCCAAAGGATATAGTCCGGCTTTCCGGAGACCCCCTAATCCAGGACTCCCTCAGTAGCCCCTGAACCGGGCTTCAATGACGATGAGTCTGGCGTGCAGTGTTGTCTTCGGCATTGCAAGGTGGGTTCCTCCTCCGAATACACCACAAAAGAGTTTGAATACAAGGATAGTGTCCGACCCTGCAAAATAAGTTCCACATACCACCGTAGAGAGAGAATAATATTTCCACAAATCCAATCTGCTGACACGTTTTGGCAGCATGACATCACGCCACGGCCCGGTAATTATTTGAACCGTTTTTCTTTAACCAGCCCCGCACATAACGCGAGGCGGTTTCTTGACACGTCTTGTCAAAGCAGAGATCGTGTTCCCTTTATCACGGGATTCTCATCAATACAAACGTGGGTAACCCAACCGTGCCTGTTGGTATGACTCCTAGAATTTAGGTAAGTCTAGAACGGCCACGAGGAGGACGCCTGACATTCATCCCCTTTATAAAGGGACAAGGCTTTTTCTTCTTTCCCTCCCGCGCTCAATCAAATCCTTCCCCCGCCTCGAGTTCTAACACCCAAAGCCCAGGTCAGGTGCTTCGGACCTTCAATCATGTCCGGATCTAGCCTTCAAGGCCGGTGGATGCCTTCCTCCATCATGGAGGAGGACATCAAAAAGTTGAGGGAGGCCAGATATTTGACCGCCGAAATTTCGCACAGGCTGCCCGCCCGAGGGCAGGTCGTCCCTACTCCCGAACCCAACGAGAGCGTTGTGTTCGTCTCCCACTTCCTCCGAGAACTAGGCCTTGCTCTAGATCCCTTTGTTAGGGGTCTCATGTTCTATTACGGGCTGGATTTTCATGATCTGGCCCCGGATTCCCTTCTTCACATCTCGTCATTTATTGTCGTTTGTGAGGCCTTCCTCCGCATTACCCCTCACTTCGGCCTATGGCTCAAGACCTTCGATGTGAAGCCGAAGATGATCGAGGGGCAGTACGCAGCGTGCGGAGGTGCTCTAATAAGCAAAATTGCTGACGCTCCATGGCGAAAGGGTTCCTTTCCAGAGGTGTCCGGATTGTGGCAACGGGAGTGGTTTTACGTCACAGCTCCCGAAAGTGCCAAGTGGGTAGCTGCCCCCACCTTTCGCTCGGGCCCTCCACCACAATTGATGTCATGGATCAGCAAGGGGCTGAGCTAGGGTCCAGCCAAGGACATGCCAATACTGCAGAGACGTATCCAAGATATCTTCGAGGGAGATTTCAGTCCGGTTATGGTAATGCAAGTTATGCTGGTTCGTCGAGTCCAACCTTGCAAACGTCGGCCCCTCCGCATGTGGGAATTCAACCCGGAAGGACCGCACACTATTTAGAATTTCCTCGGCATGACGCATGAGAAGATGTACAAATCATTCTTTGGACCCCAAATAGAGTGTCCGGACACTACCGAGGACGTGGGCCTGAGCAGCAACCGCACCGCTGCCCAAGTAAGTAATCCTATGGCCGAACACACTGTCCTTTTTATTTATCATGACATCATTCTGAAGAATCACTCTTTGACCAGGACTGGATAACAAAGGCGAAGATGATCCGGTGTTCGGCCCCCCTTCCCGAAGGCTTGGATAATCCGGTGCTGGAAAAGATGCTCGAGCCAGCACCTTGTCTGGTGCCCTCAAAGGAAGATGAAGGGGGGAATCAAGAGGGCGAAAACGGGCCTCCATCGCTACCTATTCCAACCGAGGGAATGAGCGCCTCCGCGAGGGAGGATAACCAAGGGGAAGAATCTGACATTCTCTCTCCCCGAAGAAGGAAGAGGACTACTTCTGAAGATCCAAAAACCAAGGTTTCCAAACGGGAGAAGAAATCTCCGCCAGAGGGTCCTGCCTCGGAGGGTGTTCTTGCCGCACAATGTCCACGCGGGGATCAGCCCTCTAACGAGCTGTAAGTAATCAAAAAGTACTTAATAGTGAAGATACCCTACCTTACTTCTGAGGAAAATAACCGAAGCATTTATCTTGCAGTTTGGATCTTAGCCCTTCTCAGTAGAGCTTGTCTTCGGGGGATCTTCTTCCAGAGATGATGGAGAGCGAAACGCCTCCCCCTGCCACACCACCTCACGAGGCGGGCGACCCCGAGGTGTCGTCGCGGAGGGTTTCTCCTGATCCGGCAAGGCCAGTAGGTAATCCTATGGCCACCCGAAGTCCCTAGTATCCGGCTCTTGAAGAGAGCAATCAAAAGAGTCCGGCACCATCTGGTATGTGGTCGGACGTACTAAGGGATCTGCTAGAGCGAGCGACTATCTCAGAAGAGCACCGTACGTTGATGGGTACGGTGATTGAAATGATTTCGTCCGCCGAAAGCGGGTTGCATGAAGCCTTTATGAGTCTACTGATGGGTTTTGAGGTACGTGAAATGATGTACATTTTTGACAGTACCGCACATTTTTAGGTGTGCCCTGTGTAGATAGTAGCCCCTGAGACTCTGCTTGTCTTCGAGAACGGCGGCAAACAGAGGATCATAGTCCCAGGTAATAACCAGACCGCCTTTATGTGCAGGTGGTTGAAGCTCCGGTGGCTAGCCGGACTGATGGGTTTGCCGAACTAAAGCGGCAACTGGATGCGGCAGATGCCGACATCGTGCTTGTTAACAAGCGGCTTGACGAGGCACAGGGTAGGTGATTTTTATGGTGAATGTCACATAGTAAGAGCAGCATGATGCTAGTATCTTTAATATGTTGTGACTGTAGATGGAGCTGCCACCGCGGAGACCCTTCGGGCGGAGCTTGCCCAAGCCAAGGAACAAGCAAGGAGTAGTAATGCGGCCGCTTTAAAGGCGGCCGAAGAGTTAAGGGCCGAACAGGCCGCACATTGCGGGAGTAAAGAGAAAATTGCCAAGATGGCCATGGAGCTAAAAGATGCTGCTGACCGGTATCGGCTTCTTGAAGAAGAAAACCGAGTGAAGGTGACGGACCTGGAGAAGGCCTGGGTGGCTACCAAGGAGGCCCGCTCCAAAATTAGAGCGATGAAGGAGGAGCTGAATCAAGCTGCGGATATTGTTTCTGGGAAGCCCTTCTTGTTGCGGACTAAGTTCGGAGATCCGAAATATGCTCCTCTGGACCAGCTATGGAGTTCTGCGGATGAGTACATGGATTTGGCTGCGAGTGCTGCGGATGCGACCGAGTACTTCAAGGATCAGAAAGGTCCTGAAGTGGAGAA
Organism: Triticum urartu; assembly: GCF_056163025.1. Lineage (NCBI taxonomy): Eukaryota > Viridiplantae > Streptophyta > Magnoliopsida > Poales > Poaceae > Triticum > Triticum urartu. The sequence goes on from NC_141875.1 coordinate 92,093,567, forward strand.
GCTGTTCTGGTCACAGTTTCACGCTCCAGTCCGTCTGCTGCTGCTGAATGAGCGATTGACCGGTTGGGCCGAGCTCCATAGATTATCCGGACTGGACATGAGGTCCATTGTGGATCATTTGTGGCCAGGAGGGCCAAGGCCGAGTAGCTACTTTAGCTTAGTGCAACAATTCCTTGGCACTATGCCACACATTGATGTTGTAAAGAGGTCGGCGTGCATAGAAGGCTCGCGGATGGCCCTTGCCCGTGTCAAAACATACTGGGCGGAGATGGATGCCACCACTGTTGCGGCACAGGGTTCGGCCATAGGCCGAGTGGCTGTCGAGCACTACTTTGAAGAAGTTCTTGAAGGCGCTCGTTTGATAGAGGCTCAGTGCTCGAAGAATATTATGTTTGAATGACATGTATTCCCATTCTAAAAACAATGTTTTATTGAATTTATCAAGGCTGTATTTATACTTTTGCCCAAAAGTGCTATGATGCCTCCTGTGCGGCCGTTTATGTATATATGTATATAACCTGAAAGATTGCAGTCGTCGGCTTTAGCTTCCACGCATATAATGCGGGGGTGTTCGCAGAAGACACATGTTCACACTTGATCCAACGTCTTGGTCCATTAAGGAGGTGATAGCGCAGCGAACTAGGCAACCGGACTATAATGCTTTAACACTTTCACTTAGCTAGAGGAGTTTGACAGTGGGGCTACTATATAGCCCCTGGTGGCTCCGCACTCATCCGAATTCGGGGTGCATATATGCCTGGCCGGGAAACGGCCCTTCATTAAAGCGGAGGAATCCCGAAGATTCCGCTAGGTCATCGAGTGGTTGACCAGTCTCACGCTATATCATGACAGTCAGTTTTCGGCTTTCTCTACTGAGGTGCTCGTCCGGATGAACCAGGGCACAATCGCAGTAGTTCTCCTGGTGCCACCTTAGCCGATAGAGCGGAACGTAAGGCAGCAAAACATAGGAGTTGGGCAAACCCAACATTTTACCAAAGACATGATTCGGAGCTGATGCATATAAGGCCAAACTCGCGATGCCGAACACTCCCTAAGGCAAATTGGGCTTAACCAGTGCCCTTTGTAATAAGCCCCTGGTGTTCAGGTACGTGCAATATTCTGACGTGGCCACATGCCAATACGTCAGCATCCTTCTCAATTGTACTGAGAATCCGGGGGATGTGTATCAACAAGAGACAGTAAAAAAGGTTTACGCAGGGTCTTAATCTAAAAAGAATCCTTGGAATGGGTCCCTGATGCACGTCTGTGCCTGTGTCTCCATTGTGCCGTATCCTGGACGGGTGTAGCATGATGGTCATCTGTAAAAGAGAGGAACTTAGTTGAAAAGTTGCCGTGCAAAAGCTAAGTTATACTAAATAAACAATATATAGTTCAAAATGAGTAAAGTTGAGCCTGATTGCTACTTGTGTGCGCGCGTTGAGCCCCTTGTATTGTAATAGGGGTATAGCCATCAAACATGTATCAATTACATATAGCTGCACCAGACTCGTCCAACCGTGTCCGTGGTCTTAACGACCTGTCAGATGCTTTAGTTGGTGAGGCCGTTTAGTGTGCGGCTGTCAAGGCAGCCACGCGGTCTTCCGCGCGCAAGGAGCACTCAATATTTCCATTTACTGTAATTATGCCACGTGGACCGGGCATTTTAAGCATGAGGGAAGCGTAATGCGGTATTGCGTTAAAGCAAGCGACAGCTTCGCGTCCGAGTAGTGCTTGATAGCCACTTTGGAACAGAGCGATGTGGAAGGTTAAATTTTCGTTGCGGAAGTTATCGGGGAAGCCGAATATAACCTCTAGTAGTAGGGAGCCCGTGCAATGGGATTCTGGGCCTGGCGTTACTCCTTTAAAGGTAGTATTGCTATGGATAATTTTTGTTGGGTCTATCCCCATTTTGCGGACAGTGTCCTGATATATCAGGTTTAAACTACTGCCGCCGTCCATCAGGACTCGTGTGAAGTGGTATCCGTCAATTATCGGGTCTAACACCAAGGCAGCCCATCCTGCACGCCGGATACTTGCCGATAATCCCGATGGTCGAAGGTGATCGGTTGGGACGACCAGTGGCAGAACTCCGATGTGATAGGCCCTGGGACATGTGTCTCTAGGAGTGCCGCTTTGTTTCTCCCCTTTGTCACGTGTAACACGTTTACTGTTTTAACTTCTGGTGGGAATTTCTTTTGTTCCCCAGTGCTTTGCTTGCGAGGCTCGTCCCCGTCTTCGCTTGGTGTATCCTGCCCCTTGTGTTCGGTGTTGAGCTTGCCGGACTGCTTGAAGACCCAACATTCTCTATGGGTATGATTTGCAGGTTTATCAGGGGTGCTGTGGATCTGACATATTTTGTCCAGAATCTTGTTTAGGCTAGACAGTTCGTCTTTGTTGCCTTTGGAGGGCAGATTTTGCTGACCTGGCTGAGAGCTTCTGAATCCGGCATTTACCACCGTGCTCTTCGGGCTGTCTTCTTTACTCCGGCGCTTGTTTTTGCTGCGTCGTGGTTTCCTGTTTTCATCCCTGACTTCAGATGTACTTGGGTCGCTGGTGCTGCACCGGGCTAACCAGCTGTCCTTGCCCGCGCAAAAGCAGGTCATGAGGCTTGTTAATGCTGCCATTGTTCTCGACTTTTCTTGGCCGAGGTGTCTGGCGAGGCATTCGTCTCGAACGCTGTGCTTGAAAGCTGCTAAGGCTTCGGCGTCCAGACAGTCGACTATTTGGTTCTTTTTAGTGAGGAACTTGTTCCAAAGCTTTCGGGCTGACTCTCCGGGCTGTTGAGTTATATGACTTAAATCGTCTGCATCCGGTGGTCGGACATAGGTCCCTTGAAAATTTGCCCGAAAAGCGTCTTCAAGCTCTTCCCAGCTTCCAATGGAGTTTTCAGGGAGGCTTTTAAGCCAGTGCCGAGCTGGCCCTTTGAGCTTGAGGGGTAAGTACTTGATGGCGTGGAGATCGTCTCCTCGAGCCATGTGGATATGGAGGATGTAGTCCTCAATCCAGACCCCAGGGTCTGTCGTTCCGTCGTATGCCTCTATGTTTACGGGTTTGAATCCCTCTGGAAATTCATGGTCCAGCACCTCATCGGTGAAACATAGGGGGTGTGCGGCACCCCTGTATTTGGGTGTACTGTGATGTTCGGATGTTTGTTGTGTTGCATTGCATACTGGAGCGCGCTTGCGTGGCCCGTATATGGATCTGGCCGCGTCATCCTTTTGATGTGAGCCCTCGCGTGGATCCCGTACTGGCTTATGTGCGGCGTCGTTTGCCTCTCTATGTTGGCCACGAGGTCGTCTGTCCAACCGGATGGCCGTTTTGTTTTTCAATTGCGGGGGATCTAAGGCCTCCCCATCGAATTCAGGTAGCAACTTTCGCTTCGGGTAGCTCTTGGTGTGGCGATTACCGCCGTACTTCGCGCCAGTGTTGAGTACTTCACTCCATCTGATTCTGAGTGTGCCTTGTGCAGCCCTGAGCCTTTGCTTCTGCTTTTTCAGACTCCTCGCAGTGGCAACAAGCCTTTGATGGGCATTCTGTTGCTCCGGGTGCCTGTTCGGTGTGATGTCGTCCGGACTGTTATCTTCGACAGAGTCGGGTTGTTCGGTTTGATTCTCCGTGTTGCCGTGGTCGGGCGATGGTTCACCCTGCTCTAATGCTGGGTCTATATGATCGCTGTTTCTGCCAAGGCAGGATTTGGAGCGGTGCTTACGCCGCCGCTTTGACTGCTTCTCGAGGGAACAATCCTTCGTTGCGTCCTTCTGTTCCTCGTCGTTTTCTTTGGGTGTGTCCACCATGTATACATCATATGATGAAGTGGGCGTCCAGTGCCCTGTGGGCAGTGGTTCCTGTTCGTCTCCTACATCGTCGTCCATACCGTCGATGTCTTCGGAGTCGAAGTCGAGCATGTCGGTCAAATCGTCGACAGTGGCTACTAAATGGTTGGTGGGTGGGCGGTGAATTTCTTCGTCATCCGCGTCCGAATCCTGCCAAACATAGTTCGGCCAGGACTCTCCTGACAGGGAGAGAGACCTTAATGAGCTCAGTATGTCGCCGAAGGGCGAGTGCTGAAAGATATCCGCGGAGGTGAACTCCATGATCGGTGCCCAGTTGGATCCGATAGGCACAGGCGCAGGCGGTTCGGAGTCCATGGGCGGGGAAGAATCCGGCAGTTCGATGTCACGGCTCTCGTGAAGGGTAAGGTCGATATTCGGCTCGATCGCCGATGAGAGTGCGGCCTCCGTGGCGGGGTCTATCCACCCGTCCATGGATGGTGCAATTGGCTCCGAATTGAGGGTCGGAGCGGTTGCCTGAACACTGTCCGATGGTAGAGCTAAATCATGCTCATCGTGACCGTGCGGCGCTCTTGCCAGGGGCTCGAATCTGTCGAAGATCGAGTCTCCGCGAATATCGGCCGTGTAGTTTAAGCTTTCGAACCTGACCTGGTGGCCAGAGGCGTAACTCTCGATCTGCTCCAGATGGCCAAGCAAGTTGGCCCGCAGTACGAAGCCGTCGAATACAAGGATCTGTCTGGGGAGAAAAGTCTCACCCTGGACTGCATCGCTATCGATGATCGAAGGAGCCATCAAGCCTAATGACGACGACACAGAGGAACTCCCAATGAAAGCACCAATGTCGGTGTCAAAACTGGCGGATCTCGGGTAGGGGGTCCCGAACTGTGCGTCTAAGGCGGATGGTAACAGGAGGCAGGGGACACAATGTTTTACCCAGGTTCAGGCCCTCTTGATGGAGGTAAAACCCTACGTCCTGCTTGATTATTCTTGATAATATGAGTAGTACAAGAGTAGATCTACCACGAGATCGGAGACAAACCCTAGAAGCTAGCCTATGGTATGATTGTATGTTGTCCTACAGACTAAAATCCTCCGGTTTATATAGACACCGGAGGGGGCTAGGGTTACACAAGGTCGGTTACAAAGGAGGAGATGTACATATCCGTATTGCCTAGCTTGCCTTCCACGCCAAGTAGAGTCCCATCCGGACACGGGATGAAGTCTTCAATCTTGTATCTTCATAGTCCAACAGTCCGGCCAAAGGATATAGTCCGACTGTCCGGAGACCCCCTAATCCAGGACTCCCTCAGTCCGCACGCTTAACGTTCGATGATGATCGATATTATGAGTTTATGTGTTTTGGTGTACCGAAGGTAGTTAGGAGTCCCGGATGTGATCACGGACATTGACGAGGAGTCTCAAAATGGTCGAGACATGAAGATTGATATATTGGACGATGTTATTCGGACACCGAATGAGTTTCGGGGGTCACCGGATAAATATCGGAGTGCCGGAGGGTTATAGGAACCCCCGGGGGAATTAATGGGCCTCTATGGGCCTTAGTGGGGAGAGAGGAAGGGCCGGGAGGGGCTGCCCGCCCCCCTTGGGTCCGAATTGGACTAGGGGAAGGGGGTGGCGCCCCCCTTTCCTTCCCTTCCCCCTCTTCCTTACTTCCCCCTCTCTCCCTCTTGATGGATTCCTACTAGGACTTGGACTCCTAGTAGGATTCCCCTCTTGGGGGCGCGCCCTAGGGCCGATCGGCCTCCCCCTTGCTCCTTTATATACGGGGCAGGGGGCACCCTAGAACACACAAGTTGACAATTGTATTAGCCGTGAGCGGTGCCCCCCTCCACAGATTTCCACCTCGGTCATATCGTTGTAGTGCTTGGGCGAAGCCGTGCGTCGGTATCTTCATCATCACCATCATCACGCCATCGTGCTGACGAAACTCTCCCTCGGCCTCAACTGGATCAAGAGTACGAGGGACATCACCGAGCTGAACATGTGCAGATCGCGGAGGTGCCGTGCGTTCGGTACTTGATCGGTTGGATCACGAAGACGTTCGACTACATCAACCGCGTTTCATAACGCTTCCGCTTTCGGTCTACGAGGGTACATAGACATACTCTCCCCATCTCGTTGATATACATCACCTAGATGGATCTTGCGTGTGCGTAGGAATTCGTTCCCCAACAGTGGCATCTGATCCAGGTCTATGCGTAGATGTTATATGCACGAGTAGAACACAAAAGAGTTGTGGGCGTGGGTATATACATATTGCTTGCCGTCACTAGTTGATTCTTGATTCAACGGTATTGTTGGATGAAGCGGCTCAAACCAACATTACGCGTATGCTTACGTGAGACTGGTTCTACCGACATGCTTCGCACACAGGTGGCTAGTGGGTGTGTGTTTCTCCAACTTTAGTTGAATCGGTTTCAATGAACAGGGTTCTTTCTGAAGATCAAAAAGCAATCACTATACTACGTTGTGGTTTTGATGTGTAGGTAAGAACAGTTCTTGCTAGAAACTCGTAGCAGCCACGTAAAACTTGCAACAACAAAGTAGAGGACGTCTAACTTGTTTTTGCAGGGCATGTTGTGATGTGATGTGGTCAAGACGTGATTATATAAATTGTTGTATGAGATGATCATGTTTTGTAACACAGTTATCGGCAACTGGCAGGAGCCATATGGTTGTCGCTTTATTGTATGAAATGCAATCACTATGTAATTGCTTTACTTTACTTTATCACTAAGCGGTAGCGATAGTCGTGGAAGCAATAGTTGGCGAGACGACAACGATGCTTTGATGGAGATCAAGGTGTCAAGCCGGTGACGATGGTGATCATGACGGTGCTTTGGAGATGGTGATCAAAAAGGCAGAAGATGATGATGGCCATATCATATCACTTATTTGATTGCATGTGATGCTTATCCTTTATGCATCTTATTTTGCTTAGTACGGCAGTAGCATTATAAGATGATCTCTCACTAAATTTCAAGGTACAAGTGTTCTCCCTGAGTATGCACCGTTGTTACAGTTCGTTGTGCCGAGACACCACGTGATGATCGGGTGTGATAAGCTCTACGTTCACATACAACGGGTGCAAGCCAGTTTTGCACAAGCAGAATACTCGGGTTAAACTTGACGAGCCTAGCATATGCAGATATGGCCTCGGAACACTGAGACCGAAAGGTTGAGCGTGAATCATATAGTAGATCTGATCAACATAGTGATGTTCACCATTGAAAACTACTCCATCTCACGTGATGATCGGACATGGTTTAGTTGATATATATGGATCATGTGATCACTTAGATGATTAGAGGGATATCTATCTAAGTGGGAGTTCTTAAATAATATGATTAATTGAACTTTAATTTATCATGAACTTAGTACCTGATAGTATTTTGCATGTCTATGTTGTTGTAGATAAATGGCCCGTGATGTTGTTCCGTTGTTTTTAATGCGTTCCTAGAGAAAGCTAAGTTGAAAGATGATGGTAGCAATTACACGGACTGTGTCCGTAACTTGAGGATTATACTCATTGCTGCACAGAAGAATTACGTCCTGGAAGCACCGCTAGGTGCCAAACCCGTTGCAGGAGCAACGCCAGATGTTATGAACGCCTGGCAGAGCAAAGCTGATGACTACTCAATAGTTCAGTGTGCCATGCTTTACAGCTTAGAACCGGGACTTCAACAACGTTTTGAACGTCATGGAGCATATGAGATGTTCTAGGAGTTGAAGTTAATATTTCAAGCAAATGCCCGGATTGAGAGATATGAAGTCTCCAATAAGTTCTACAGCTGCAAAATGGGGGAGAATAGTTCTGTGAGTGAGCATATACTTAGAATGTCTGGGTACCACAATCACTTGACTCAGCTAGGAGTTAATCTTCCAGTTGATAGTGTCATTGACAAAGTTCTTCAATCACTGCCACCAAGCTATAAGAGCTTCATGATGAACTATAATATGCAAGGGATGGATAAGACGATTCTCGAGATCTTCGCAATGCTAAAGGTTGCGGAGGTAGAAATCAAGAAGGAGTATCAAGTGTTGATGGTCAACAAGATCACTAGTTTCAAGAATAAGGGTACAGGGAAGAAGGGGAACTTCAAGAAGAACGTCAAACAAGTTTCTGCTCAAGTGAAGAATCCCAAGTCTGGACCTAAGCCTGAGACTGAGTGCTTCTACTGCAAAGGGACTGGTCACTGGAAGCGGAACTGCCCCAAGTATTTGGCAGAGAAGAAGGATGGCAAAGTGAAAGGTATATTTGATATACATGTTATTTATGTGTACCTTACTAATGCTTGCAGTAGTGCCTGGGTATTTGATACTGGTTTTGTTGCTAATTTTTGCAACTCAAAACAGGGGCTACGGATTAAGCGAAGATTGGCTAAGGACGAGGTGACGATGCACGTGGGAAATGGTGCCAAAGTCGATGTGATCGCCGTCGGGATGCTACCTCTACATCTACCATCGGGATTAGTTTTAGACCTGAATAATTGTTATTTGGTGCCAGCGTTGAGCATGAACATTATATCTGGATCTTTTTTGATGTGAGACGGTTATTCATTTAAATCAGAGAATAATGGTTGTTCTATTTATATGAATAATATCTTTTACGGTCATGCACCCTTGATGAGTGGTCTATTTTTACTAAATCTCGATAGTAGTGATACATATGTTCATAGTATTGAAGCCAAAAGATATAAGTTTAATAATGATAGTGCAACCTATTTGTGGCACTGCCGTTTAGGTCATATTGGTGTAAAACGCATGAAGAAACTCCATTCTGATGGACTTTTGGAATCACTTGATTATGAATCACTTGATGCTTGCGAACCATGCCTCATGGGCAAGATGACCAAGACTCCGTTCTCTGGAACAATGGAGCAAGCAACAGACTTGTTGGAAATAATACATACTGATGTATGCGGTCCGATGAGTGTTGATGCTCGCGGTGGGTATCGTTATTTTCTTAACTTCACAGATGATCTGAGCAGATATGGGCATGTCTACTTGATGAAACATAAATCTGTAACATCACAAATTTTCAATTTGGAATGTTATACATAGATCATTCTTGCATATCATATTTATTGCTTTTCGTCTCGCAATCCTCGAAATCCTAAGCAACTCAAGGACCCTCGGAGAGAGTTGGGGATTTCCCCGGTTTTCAAAATTGATTTTTATCAAATTCTGAAACGAGGAGTTTGGTTTTAATTATTTTTCTCTCCGAAAATATTTTATATTAAAGTATATGAGAGGAGATAATATGACTTCTCCAAAATAATTCAAATATTGGAGGAAAAATATTAAAATCAAATATTTGATTTTATTTGGATTTTAGTTGCATTGGAAAAATTGTACGTTTTCAAAATTGCATTTTAGGGCCAAGAAAATGTTCACCTCGTTCTAAATATACTATTTAGACGGTAAAAATTTGTTTTGGCATTTTTAGATTTTTATTTTATTTTCTAAGAATTATTTTCCGTTCGGCGGAAATGTTTTAAAAAAATAGCTTCGGGCGCCGACTGGGCCGAAACCCAGCGGGTCGGCCCATCTCCAGCCGCCGCCGTCTCCCGCGCGCCGCCGCCGACTCGGACAGAGTCCGAGACGGACTCCTCCACCGGCGCCGCCTTGCCCCTCCTCCAAGCCGCCCCCGCCCTTTATATACGCCGCCCGAGCCCCCCCGCCACAACCACAAACCCTGCCGCCGCAGCAGCCCGCTCCCGAGCCGAGCCACGCGCCGCCGCCTCCCGCGCCTCGCCGTCATCGCCGCAAGTCGCCGCTGCCCCGCTGCCCCGCTAGCCTGCCGCCCGAGCCCCGCCTCACGGGAGGTACCACTCCGTTTCGTCGCCGCCGTTTTTTTTAAAGAAAACCAATTCGGTTTTTTTAGAAAAAAACCCTAGTTCGTTTTTTTAGATCGGTTTGCCGGTTTTTCCTGGTTATTCTATTTAGCGGACGCCCGTCCGTACGTTCATTTTAACGATCGGTTTTCGCTCATTAGTTACAGACAACGAACGCTCGTTCGTTAGCCTGTTCGTCAGTTTTCTTTTATCGGATTTTTCCCGCGGTTATTTCTGATCCGATTTTCGTTCTAGTTTATCTTTTCGCTCGTTTGTCGGAATCAGGCGATTCAAGCGCCTAGATCTTCGTCTCGAGACCCTCTTTTCATTTAACCAACTTGAACAAGCTTTTGTTACTGTAAAATTTGACCTAGGTCCAGATTAGTAAACGGATCTTGTTTCTTTCGCCGTTTGAGTTTCGTTGCTTCGTTCGATTTGATTCTTTTGCAAACCGGAGTTCTTAAGTTGAACTTTCTGGTTCTACCTTCTTATTTGAGTTTTACCCGTGCTTCTTTGCTTGTTTGCTTATGTATGCTATTGTTTGTTTGCGATAGAATTTCTGGAGTGTGAAGCGTGTTATTTGGAGTCTCTAGGTTACGCGGATCGTCAGCAAGGCAAGTAACACTTTGATCATATCCCTTATCACCCAGTTTTATGCATTAGTTCCAATCCTCAAACATTGCATGATTAGGATGTTATTAATATGTGGGTTGGGAAGTAGTTGATGAGGTAGAACCTATTGCCCTGTTACATTCAAACCCTTGGGAGTTACTTCTACGTGTTGCTTATATGCTATGCTATGCTCGTAGACGTGCTTTGGGTGAGTGAAATCCATGACAGATGTGAGATTGATAATTAATGGTTCAACTTAAGGTGGCAACTTAAATACACATCTGGGTGGATTGAGGCACCTGGAGTACCTAGTGTTGCCTGTATTTTTTGGAAATCCTGGAGTACCCGTGTGATCTTCCTATGGACCGCCACCCAGGCTCAAAGGGAACTGACACTATTCATGCTAGAAACTTCCGTGTGCAGCCATAAGATATTATGGGCTCTAGCATAGTTGAGTAAGTTACTGAAGCTCTCAAAGAGGTAGATCAGCAGGTAGTGGGTTGTAGGTTTGGTATAGTCTGCCCGGAGTAGAGAGTTAATGTTTCTGAAAGGCTGTGTCTCGGTCATCTGTTTCTCAAACATCTTGTAGTGCGAGAAATTCAACGGAGGAGATCGAGTCTTGTGGGGAAAAGTGTGCAAACCTCTGCAGAGTGTACAATCTAATCATGGTTAGCCGTGTCCCCGGTTATGGACATCTTGAGTATCTAGTACTTGGAGTATCTTAAGTATCTCATCACTCTAAGTTAATATTGTCGGGTTGATAATTACTTTAATTGGGATTGAGTTGGAGGAACCTTCTCAATGATGTTTCAACTACCATGATAGTTAAATTAAAATCTATTCCTTTGTTGTAGGGAAAAATTGGCTTTTCGCAAAACTGTAATCATAGAGCTTTCCACCAGCCAAATATGCATGTAGTGTTAGCATTATTCTATTCTTGCTCTACTGTGTTACTTTGCCAGCATATTCCATGTGCTAACCCATTTTCAGGCTGCAACGTATTATGTTGCAGACTTCTCAGATGAAGAGTATGGTTCGTTAGGTCATTGTCGTGCAGCTCAGCAATGCCGTTGGAGTTGATGGACTCACTTTATCTTCCAAGCCTTCCGCTGTTATCGTATTAGATGGCCTTAAGCCATATTTATTGTAATAAGTTCTCTTTGGAGACATTCGATGTAATAAGTGTGTGATTGCTACTCTATTATAAATCCTCGAGTACTGTGTGTGTCAGCATTACCGATCCAGGGATGACACTGAAGCACAGAGACTTGATTGTTTGAGGTCGGGTCGCTACAAGATGGTATCAGAGCACACGCTGAGTGTAGGACACGACCACTAAGCTAAAAGCCATAGATCACTATTCTCTTCTCATTTTTGACTCCTCTCCATTTTCTACTCTTTAGGATGGCGAATGCAAGGAAAAAGTTTACACAACCGGATGAAGAAGCACCTTTTGGACGACACTTGAAGGAAGTCACTAGGTACCTGAATATAGGAATACCAAGCTTCACCGGGACATACAACGCCACCTTACCAGAAGAGGAGCGCTAGATGATTCAAGTACAAGTTCCAGGAAGAACCTTCACGCCAGTCACTAAACCCATAGAATTTTCCTTTGATGCACCAACCTAGAGTTTAGGAAAGAGTATGGCAGCTCACATCACCATGGGACGCATTGGAGAAGTTTATCACAAGGAGCTTAAGGATACTATCTACCAGATCTGTGGGCGCCGAGATGAGCAATGGGAGATGATCAACACCAGGAAGGATAGATCCATTGCAGCTTTCACCCAGGAGTTAAACCAGCACATTCGACGCCAGGAGAACCAAATGTGCGCAGACATGATGGACTTGAAGAAGGCGAAGACTAGGATCATCGAGCTGGAGGAAGAACTCAAGGCTACACGTGAAGATGTTGGGGAACGTAGCAATAATTCAAAATTTTCCTACGTGTCACCAAGATCAATCTATGGAGTCATCTAGCAACGAGGGAGGAGTGGATCTACATACCCTTGTAGATCGCGCGCGGAAGCGTTCAAGAGAACGGGGTTGATGGAGTCGTACTCGTCGTGATCCAAATCACCGATGATCCTAGCGCCGAACGGACGGCACCTCCGCGTTCAACACACGTACGGAGCAGCGACGTCTCCTCCTTCTTGATCCAGCAAGGGGGGAGGAGAGGTTGATGGAGATCCAGCAGCACGACGGCGTGGTGGTGGAAGTAGCGGGATTCCAACAGGGCTTCGCCAAGCGCTGCGGGAGGAGGGAGATGTGTCATGGGAGGGAGAGGGAGGCGCCAGGGCTTAGGTGTTGCTGCCCTCCCTTCCCCCCACTATATATAGGGCCAAGGGAGAGGGGGGGGGGGCGCAGCCTTGGCCCTTCCTCCAAGGAAGGGTGCGGCCAGGGAGGAGTCCATCCTCCCCAAGGCACCAAGGAGGTGCCTTCCCCCTTTAGGACTCTTCCTTTCCCTTATCTCTTGGCGCATGGGCCTCTTGGGGCTGGTTCCCTTGGCCCATATAGGCCAAGGCGCACACCCCTACAGCCCATGTGCCCCCCCGGGGCAGGTGGATCCCCGGACCCCTTTCGGCACTCCCGGTACAATACCGATAATGCGTGAAACTTTTCCGGCGACCAAAACAAGACTTCCCATATATAAATCTTTACCTTCGGACCATTCCGGAACTCCTCGTGACGTCCGGGATCTCATCCGGGACTCCGAACAACTTTCGGGTTACCGCATACTAATATCTCTATAACCCTAGCGTCACCGAACCTTAAGTGTGTAGACCCTACGGGTTCGGGAGACATGCAGACATGACCGAGATGACTCTCCGGTCAATAACCAACAGCAAGATCTGGATACCCATGTTGGCTCCCACATGCTCCATGATGATCTCATCGGATGAACCACGATGTCAAGGACTTAATCAATCCCGTATACAATTCCCTTTATCTAGCGGTACGATACTTGCCCGAGATTCGATCGTCGGTATCCCGATACCTTGTTCAATCTCGTTACCGGCAAGTCTCTTTACTCGTTTCGTAACACATCATCCCGTGATCAACTCCTTGATCACATTGTGCACATTATGATGATGTCCTACCGAGTGGGCCCAGAGATACCTCTCCATTTACACGGAGTGACAAATCCCAGTCTCGATTCGTGCCAACCCAACAGACACTTTCGGAGATACCTGTAGTGTACCTTTATAGCCACCCAGTTATGTTGTGACGTTTGGCACACCCAAAGCACTCCTACGGTATCCGGGAGTTGCACAATCTCATGGTCTAAGGAAATGATACTTGACATTAGAAAAGCTTTAGCATACGAACTACATGATCTTGTGCTAGGCTTAGGATTGGGTCTTTGTCCATCACATCATTCTCCTAATGATGTGATCCCGTTATCAACGACATCCAATGTCCATGGTCAGGAAACCGTAAGCATCTATTGATCAACGAGCTAGTCAACTAGAGGCTTACTAGGGACATGGTGTTGTCTATGTATCCACACATGTATCTGAGTTTCCTATAAATACAATTCTAGCATGGATAATAAACGATTATCATGAACAAGGAAATATAATAATAACTAATTTATTATTGCCTCTAGGGCATATTTCCAACAGTCTCCCACTTGCACTAGAGTCAATAATCCAGTTCACATCGATATGTGATTAACACTCAAGGTCACATCCCCATGTGACTAACACCCAAAGAGTTTACTAGAGTCAATAATCTAGTTCACATTACCATGTGATTAACACTCGATGAGTTCTGGGTTTGAACATGTTATGCTTGTGAGAGATGTTATAGTCAACGGGTCTGAATCTTTCAGATCCGTATGTACTTCGCAAATCTCTATGTCATCTTGTAGATGCAGCTACTACGCTATATTTGGAGCCATTTCAAATAACTGTTCTACTTGGAGCTATTCTAAATTGTTGCTCCATTATACGTATCCGGTATCTCTACTCAGAGCTATCCGGATAGTGTTGGGTTTCGTTGTAATTTCAAAAAATTTCCTACGCACACGCAAGATCATGGTGATGCACAGCAACGAGAGGGGAGAGTGTTGTCTACGTACCCACGCAGACCGACTGCGGAAGCGTTGACACAACGTAGAGGAAGTAGTCGTACGTCTTCACGATCCGACCGATCCAAGCACCGTTACTCCGGCACCTCCGAGTTCTTAGCACACGTACATCTCGATGACGATCCCCGGGCTCCGATCCAGCAAAGCGTCGGGGAGGAGTTCCATCAGCACGATGGCATGGTGACGATCTTGATGTTCTACTGACGCAGGGCTTCGCCTAAGCACTACAATGATATGACCGAGGTGGAATATGGTGGCAGGGGGCACCGCACACGGCTAAGGAACGATCACGTGGATCAACTTGTGTCTAGAGGTGCCCCCTGCCTCCGTATATAAAGGAGCCAAGGGGGAGGGGGCCGCCGGCCAGGAGGAGGGCGCAGGAGGAGTCCTACTCCTACCGGGAGTAGGACTCCCCCCAATCCTAGTTGGACTAGGATTCCCCGAGGGGGAAAGAGAGAGAGGGGGGCCGGCCACCTCTCCTAGTCCTAATAGGACTAGGGGAGGGGGGAGGCGCGCGGCCATCTTGGGCTGCCCCTTTATCCTTTCCACTAAAGCCCATTAAGGCCCATATGGCTCCCGGGGGGTTCCGGTAACCTCCCGGTACTCCGGTAAAATCCCGATTTCACCCGGAACACTTCCGATGTCCAAATATAGGCTTCCAATATATCAATCTTTATGTCTCGACCATTTCGAGACTCCTTGTCATGTCCGTGATCACATCCGGGACTCCGAACTAACTTCGGTACATCAAAATGCATAAACTCATAATAACTGTCATCGTAACGTTAAGCGTGCGGACCATACGGTTCGAGAATAATGTAGACATGACTGAGACACATCTCCGGTCAATAACCAATAGCGGGACCTAGATGCCCATATTGGCTCCTACATATTCAACGAAGATCTTTATCGGTCAGACCGCATAACAACATACGTTGTTCCCTTTGTCATCGGTATGTTACTTGCCCGAGATTCGATCGTCGGTATCCAATACCTAGTTCAATCTCGTTACCGGCAAGTCTCTTTACTCGTTCCGTAATACATCATCCCGCAACTAACTCATTAGTTGCAATGCTTGCAAGGCTTATGTGATGTGCATTACCGAGAGGGCCCAGAGATACCTCTCCGACAATCGGAGTGACAAATCCTATTCTCGAAATACGCCAACCCAACATCTACCATTGGAGACACCTGTAGAGCTCCTTTATAATCACCCAGTTACGTTGTGACGTTTGGTAGCACACGAAGTGTTCCTCCGGCAAACGGGAGTTGCATAATCTCATAGTCATAGGAACATGTATAAGTCATGAAGAAAGCAATAGCAACATACTAAACGATCGGGTGCTAAGCTAATGGAATGGGTCATGTCAATCAGATCATTCAACTAATGATGTGACCTCGTTAATCAAATAACAACACTTTGTTCATGGTTAGGAAACATAACCATCTTTGATTATCGAGCTAGTCAAGTAGAGGCATACTAGTGACACTAAGTTTGTCTATGTATTCACACATGTATTATGTTTCCGGTTAATACAATTCTAGCATGAATAATAAACATTTATCATGATATAAGGAAATAAATAATAACTTTATTATTGCCTCTAGGGCATATTACCTTCAGTCTCCCACTTGCACTAGAGTCAATAATCTAGATTATAATGTAATGATTCTAACACCCATGGAGCCTTGGTGCTGATCATGTTTTGCTCATGGAAGAGGCTTAGTCAATGGGTCTGCAACATTCAGATCCATATGTATCTTGCAAATCTCTATGTCTCCCACCTGGACTAGATCCCGGATGGAATTGAAGCGTCTCTTGATGTGCTTGGTCCTCTTGTGAAATCTGGATTCCTTTGCCAAGGCAATTGCACCAGTATTGTCACAAAAGATTTTCATTGGACCCGATGCACTAGGTATGACACCTAGATCGGATATGAACTCCTTCATCCAGACTCCTTCGTTCGCTGCTTCCGAAGCAGCTATGTATTCCGCTTCACATGTAGATCCCGCTACGACGCTTTGTTTAGAACTGCACCAACTGACAGCTCCATCGATTAATGTAAACACGTATCCGGTTTGCGATTTAGAATCGTCCGGATCAGTGTCAAAGCTTGCATCAACGTAACCTTTTACGGTGAGCTCTTTGTCACCTCCATATACGAGAAACATATCCTTAGTCCTTTTCAGGTATTTCAGGATGTTCTTGACCGCTGTCCAGTGATCCACTCCTGGATTACTTTGGTACCTCCCTGCTAAACTTATAGCAAGGCACACATTAGGTCTGGTACACAGCATTGCATACATGATAGAGCCTATGGCTGAAGCATAGGGAACATCTTTCATTTTCTCTCTATCTTCTGTAGTGGTCGGGCATTGAGTCTGACTCAACTTCACACCTTGTAACACATGCAAGAACCCTTTCTTTGCTTGATCCATTTTGAACTTCTTCAAAATCTTGTCAAGGTATGTGCTTTGTGAAAGTCCAATTAAGCGTCTTGATCTATCTCTATAGATCTTTATGTCTAATATGTAAGCAGCTTCACCGAGGTCTTTCATTGAAAAACTCTTATTCAAGTATCCCTTTATGCTATCCAGAAATTCTATATCATTTCCAATCAGTAATATGTCATCCACATATAATATCAGAAATGCTACAGAGCTCCCACTCACTTTCTTGTAAATACAGGCTTCACCGAAAGTCTGTATAAAACCAAATGCTTTGATCACACTATCAAAGCGTTTATTCCAACTCCGAGAGGCTTGCACCAGTCCATAAATGGATCGCTGGAGTTTGCACACTTTGTTAGCTCCTTTTGGATCGACAAAACCTTCTGGTTGCATCATATACAACTCTTCTTCCAGAAATCCATTCAGGAATGCAGTTTTGACATCCATCTGCCAAATTTCGTAATCATAAAATGCGGCAATTGCTAACATGATTCGGACAGACTTAAGCATCGCTACAGGTGAGAAGGTCTCATCGTAGTCAACCCCTTGAACTTGTCGAAAACCTTTTGCGACAAGTCGAGCTTTGTAGACAGTAATATTACCGTCAGCGTCAGTCTTCTTCTTGAAGATCCATTTATTCTCAATTGCTTGCCGATCATCGGGCAAGTCAACCAAAGTCCATACTTTGTTCTCATAGATGGATCCCATCTCAGATTTCATGGCTTCAAGCCACTTTGCAGAATCTGGTCTCACCATCGCTTCTTCATAGTTCGTAGGTTCATCATGATCTAGCAGCATGATTTCTAGAACAGGATTACCGTACCACTCTGGTGCGGATCTCGCTCTGGTTGATCTACGAGGTTCAGTAGTATCTTGTTTTGAAGTTTCATGATCATCATCATTAGCTTCCTCACTAATTGGTATAGGTGTCGCAGAAACAGTTTTCTGTGATGTACTACTTTCCAATAAGGGAGCAGGTACAGTTACCTCATCAAGTTCTACTTTCCTCCCACTCACTTCTTTCGAGAGAAACTCCTTCTCTAGAAAGGATCCATTCTTAGCAACGAATGTCTTGCCTTCGGATCTGTGATAGAAGGTGTACCCAGCAGTCTCCTTTGGGTATCCTATGAAGACACATTTCTCCGATTTGGGTTCGAGCTTATCAGGTTGAAGCTTTTTCACATAAGCATCGCAGCCCCAAATTTTAAGAAACGACAACTTTGGTTTCTTGCCAAACCATAGTTCATAAGGCGTCGTCTTAACGGATTTTGATGGTGCCCTATTTAACGTGAATGCGGCCGTCTCTAAAGCATAACCCCAAAACGATAGCGGTAAATCAGTAAGAGACATCATAGATCGCACCATATCCAGTAAAGTACGATTACGACGTTCGGAAACACCATTGCGCTGTGGTGTTCCGGGTGGCGTGAGTTGCGAAACTATTCCACAATTTTTCAAATGTACACCAAACTCGTAACTCAAATATTCTCCTCCACGATCAGATCGTAGAAACTTTATTTTCTTGTTACGATGATTTTCAACTTCACTCTGAAATTCTTTGAACTTTTCAAATGTTTCAGACTTATGTTTCATTAAGTAGATATACCCATATCTGCTTAAGTCATCTGTGAAGGTGAGAAAATAACGATATCCGCCACGAGCCTCAATATTCATCGGACCACATACATCTGTATGTATGATCTCCAACAAATCTGTTGCTCTCTCCATAGTATCGGAGAACGGTGTTTTAGTCATCTTGCCCATGAGGCACGGTTCGCAAGTACCAAGTGATTCATAATCAAGTGGTTCCAAAAGTCCATCAGTATGGAGTTTCTTCATGCGCTTTATACCGATATGACCTAAACGGCAGTGCCACAAATAAGTTGCACTGTCATTATCAACTCTGCATCTTTTGGTTTCAACATTATGAATATGTGTGTTACTACTATCGAGATTCATCAAAAATAGACCACTCCTCAAAGGTGCATGACCATAAAAGATATTACTCATATAAATGGAACAACCATTATTCTCTGACTTAAATGAATAACCGTCTCGCATCAAACAAGATCCAGATATAATGTTCATGCTCAACGCTGGCACCAAATAACAATTATTTAGGTCTAATATTAATCTCGAAGGTAGATGTAGAGGTAGCGTGCTGACCGCGATCACATCGACTTTGGAACCGTTTCCCACGCGCATCGTCACCTCGTCCTTCGCCAGTGTTCGCTTAATCCGTAGTCCCTGTTTCGAGTTGCAAATATTAGCAACAGAACCAGTATCAAATACCCAGGTGCTACTGCGAGCTCTAGTAAGGTACACATCAATAACATGTATATCACATATACCTTTGTTCACCTTGCCATCCTTCTTATCCGCCAAATACTTGGGGCAATTCCGCTTCCAGTGACCAGTCTGCTTGCAATAGAAGCACTCAGTTTCAGGCTTAGGTCCAGGTTTGGGTTTCTTCTCTTGAGTAGCAACTTGCTTGCCGTTCTTTTTGAAGTTCCCTTTCTTCTTCCCTTTGCCCTTTTTCTTGAAACTAGTGGTCTTGTTGACCATCAACACTTGATGCTCCTTCTTGATTTCTACCTCCGCAGCTTTCAGCATCGCGAAGAGCTCGGGAATAGTCTTATTCATCCCTTGCATATTATAGTTCATCACGAAGCTCTTGTAGCTTGGTGGCAGTGATTGGAGAATTCTGTCAATGACGCAATCATCTGGAAGATTAACTCCCATCTGAATCAAGTGATTATTATACCTAGACATTTTGAGTATATGCTCACTGACAGAACTGTTCTCCTCCATCTTGCAGCTATAGAACTTATTGGAGACTTCATATCCCTCAATCCAGGCATTTGCTTGAAATATTAACTTCAACTCCCAGAACATCTCATATGCTCCATGACGTTCAAAACGTCGTTGAAGTCCCGATTCTAAGCCGTAAGGCATGGCACACTGAACTATCGAGTAGTCATCAGCTTTGCTCTACCAGACGTTCATAACATCTGGTGTTGCTCCAGCAGCAGGCCTGGCACCCAGCGGTGCTTCCAGGACGTAATTCTTCTGAGCAGCAATGAGGATAATCCTCAAGTTACGGACCCAGTCCGTGTAATTGCTACCATCATCTTTCAACTTTGCTTTCTCAAGGGACGCATTAAAATTCAACGGAACAATAGCACGAGCCATCTATCTACAATCAACATAAACAAGCAAGAAACTATCAGGTACTAAGTTCATGATAATTTTAAGTTCAATTAATCAAATTACTTAAGAACTCCCACTTAGATAGACATCTCTCTAATCCTCTAAGTGATCACGTGATCCAAATCAACTAAACCATAACCGATCATCACGTGAGATGGAGTAGTTTTCAATGGTGAACATCGTTTATGTTGATCATATCTACTATATGATTCAAGCTCGACCTTTCGGTCTCCGTGTTCCGAGGCCATATCTGCATATGCTAGGCTCGTCAAGTTTAACCTGAGTATTCTGCGTGTGCAAAACTGGCTTACACCCGTTGTAGATGGACGTAGAGCTTATCACACCCGATCATCACGTGGTGTCTGGGCACGACGAACTTTGGCAACGGTGCATACTCAGGGAGAACACTTCTTGATAATTTAGTGAGAGATCATCTTATAATGCTACCGTCAATCAAAGCAAGATAAGATGCATAAAAAGATAAACATCACATGCAATCAATATAAGTGATATGATATGGCCATCATCATCTTGTGCTTGTGATCTCCATCTCCGAAGCACCATCGTGATCACCATCATCATCGGCGTGACACCTTGATCTCCATCGTAGCATCGTTGTCGTCTCGCCAAGCTTGTGCTTCCACGACTATCGCTACCGTTTAGTGATAAAGTAAAGCATTACATCGTGATTGCATTGCATACAATAAAGCGACAACCATATGGCTCCTGCCGGTTGCCGATAACTCGGTTACAAAACATGATCATCTCATACAATAAAATTCAGCATCATGCCTTGATCATATCACATCACAACATGCCCTGCAAAAACAAGTTAGACGTCCTCTACTTTGTTGTTGCAAGTTTTACGTGGCTGCTACGGGCTTAAGCAAGAACCAATCTCACCTACGCATCAAAACCACAACGATAGTTTGTCAAATAGACTCCGTTTTAACCTTCGCAAGGACCGGGCGTAGCCATACTTGGTTCAACTAAAGTTGGAGAGACAGTCGCCCGCAAGCCACCTATGTGCAAAGCACGTCGGGGGAACCGGTCTCGCGTAAGCGTACGCGTAATGTTGGTCCGGGTCGTCTCGTCCAACAATGCCACCGAACCAAAGTATGACATGCTGGTAGGTAGTATGACTTATATCGCCCACAACTCACTTGTGTTCTACTCGTGCATATAACATCAACATATAAAACCTACGCTCGGATGCCACTGTTGGGTTTCGTAGTAATTTCAAAAAATTTCCTACGCACACGCAAGATCATGGTGATGCACAACAACGAGAGGGGAGAGTGTTGTCTACGTACCCACGCAGACCGACTGCAGAAGCATTGACACAACGTAGAGGAAGTAGTCGTACGTCTTCACGATCCGACCGATCCAAGCACCGTTACTCCAGCACCTCCGAGTTCTTAGCACACGTACAGCTCGATGACGATCCCCGGGCTCTGATCCAGCAAAGCGTCGGGGAGGAGTTCCGTCAGCACGATGGCGTGGTGACGATCTTGATGTTCTACCGACGCAGGGCTTTGCCTAAGCACTACAACGATATGACCGAGGTGGAATATGGTGGCAGGGGGCACCGCACACGGCTAAGGAACGATCACGTGGATCAACTTGTGTCTAGAGGTGCCCCCTGCCTCTGTATATAAAGGAGCCAAGGGGGAGGGGGCCGCCGGCCAGGAGGAGGGCACAGGAGGAGTCCTACTCCTACCGGGAGTAGGACTCCCCCCCCAATCCTAGTTGGACTAGGATTCCCCGAGGGGGAAAGAGAGAGAGGGGGGCCGGCCACCTCTCCTAGTCCTAATAGGACTAGGGGAGGGGGGAGGCGCGCGGCCATCTTGGGCTGCCCCTTTCTCCTTTCCACTAAAGCCCATTAAGGCCCATATGGCTCCCGGGGGGTTCCGGTAACCTCCCGGTACTCCGGTAAAATCCCGATTTCACCCGGAACACTTCCGATGTCCAAATATAGGCTTCCAATATATCAATCTTTATGTCTCGACCATTTCGAGACTCCTCGTCATGTCCCTGATCATATCCGGGACTCCGAACTAACTTCGGTACATCAAAATGCATAAACTCATAATAACTGTCATCGTAACGTTAAGCGTGCGGACCCTACGGTTCGAGAATAATGTAGACATGACTGAGACACATCTCCGGTCAATAACCAATAGCGGGACCTGGATGCCCATATTGGCTCCTACATATTCAATGAAGGTCTTTATCGGTCAGACCGCATAACAACATACGTTGTTCCCTTTGTCATCGGTATGTTACTTGCCCGAGATTCGATCGTCGGTATCCAATACCTAGTTCAATCTCGTTACCGGCAAGTCTCTTTACTCGTTCCGTAATACATCATCCCGCAACTAACTCATTAGTTGCAATGCTTGCAAGGCTTATGTGATGTGCATTACCGAGAGGGCCCAGAGATACCTCTCCGACAATCGGAGTGACAAATCCTATTCTCGAAATACGCCAACCCAACATCTACCATTGGAGACACCTGTAGAGCTCCTTTATAATCACCCAGTTACGTTGTGACGTTTGGTAGCACACGAAGTGTTCCTCCGGCAAACGGGAGTTGCATAATCTCATAGTCATAGGAACATGTATAAGTCATGAAGAAAGCAATAGCAACATACTAAACGATCGGGTGCTAAGCTAATGGAATGGGTCATGTCAATCAGATCATTCAACTAATGATGTGACCTCGTTAATCAAATAACAACACTTTGTTCATGGTTAGGAAACATAACCATCTTTGATTATCGAGCTAGTCAAGTAGAGGCATACTAGTGACACTAAGTTTGTCTATGTATTCACACATGTATTATGTTTCCGGTTAATACAATTCTAGCATGAATAATAAACATTTATCATGATATAAGGAAATAAATAATAACTTTATTATTTCCTCTAGGGCATATTTCCTTCAGATAGGTGTTAAGCTTGCATCGACGTAACTCTTTACGTCGAACTCTTTATCACCTCCATAACCGAGAAACATATCCTTATTCCTCGAAGGATAATTTAGACCGCTATCTGGTGATCTACTCCTAGATTACCTTTGTACCCTCTTGCCAGATATGTGGCAAGGCACACATCAGGTGCGGTACTCAGCATGGCATACCGTATAGAGCCTATGACAAAAGCATAGGGGATGACCTTCGTCCTTCCTCTTTCTTCTGCCGTGGTCGAGCTTTAAGCCTTAACTTCATACCTTACAACTCAGGCAAGAACTCCTTCTTTGACTGGTCCATCTTGAACACCTTCAAGATCATGTCAAGGTATGTGCTCATTTGAAAGTACCATTAAGCGTTTTGATCTTATCCTTATAGATCTTGATGCTCAATGTTCAAGTAGCTTAATCCAGGCTTTCCATTGAAAAACACTTTCCAAATAACCCTATATGCTTTCCAGAAATTCTACGTCATTTCCGATCAATCAATATGTCAACAACATATATTCATCAGAAATTCTATAGTGCTCCCACTCTCTTCTTTGGAAATACTAGTTTCTCATAAACTTTGTATACACCCAAAATCTTTGATCATCTCATCAAAGCATACATTCCAACTCCGAGATGCTTACTCCAGTCCTTAGAAGGATTGCTGGAGCTTTGCATATTTATTAGCATCTTTCAGGATTAACGAAACCTTCCAGTTGTATCACATACAACCTTTCCTCAAAAATCGTCGAGGAAACAATGGTTTTTGGCAACCTATCTGCAAGATTTCAAAAATAATGTAGTAATTGCTAATATAATTCCAACAGACTCTTAGCATCGCTACGAGTGAGAAAGTGTCATCGCAGTCAACTCCTTGAACTTGTTGGAAAACATCTTAACGACAAGTCGAGCTTTCTTAATGGTGATACCTACCATCATTGTACGTCTTCCTTTTAAAATCCATATGTACCTAACAGCCTTACGACCATCAAGTAGTTCTCCCAAAGTCTACACTTTGTTTTCATATATGGATCCTCTCTCGGATTATATGGCCTCGAGCCATTTTGGAATCCAGGCCCACCATCGCTTCTCCATAGCTCGTAGGTTCATTATTGTCTAGCAACATGACTTCCAAGACAGGATTACGTACCACTTTGAAGTAGTACGCATCCTTGTCATCCCACGACGTTTGGTAGTGACTTGATCTAAAGTTTCATGATCACTATCATAAGCTTCCACTTCAATTGGTGTGGGTGCCACAGGAACAACTCCTGTGCCCTGCCACACACTAGTTGAAGAGACGGTTCAATAACCTCATCAAGTCTCCACCATCCTCCCACTCAATTCTTTCGAGAGAAACTTTTCCTCGAGAAAGGACCCGATTCTAGAAACAATCCCTTATTGCTTTCGGATCTGAGACAGGAGGTATACCCAACTGTTTTGGGTGTCCTATGAAGATGCATTTATCCGCTTTGGGTTCGAGCTTATCAGCCTGAAACTTTTTCACATAAGCGTCGCAGCCCCAAACTTTTAAGAAATGACAGCTTAGGTTTCTCTAAACCATAGTTCATACGGTGTCATCTCATCGGAATTACGTGGTGCCCTATTTAAAGTGAATGTGGTTGTCTTTAATGCCTAACCCATAAACTATCGTGGTAATTCGATAAGAGACATCATGGTATGCATCATATCCAATAGGGTGCAGTTATGATGTTCGGACACACCATCACACTATGGTGTTCGAGGCTGTATTAGTTGTGAAACAATTTCCACAATGTCTTAATTTTGTGCCAAACTCGTAATTCAGATATTCATCTCTATGATCATATCATAGATATTTTATCCTCTTGTCACGACGATCTTTCAACTTCACCCTGAAATTACTTGAACCTTTCAATAATTCAGACTCGTGATTCCTCAGGTAAATATACTCAACATCTACTCAAATCATCTGTGAAGTAAGAACATAACGATATCCACTACATGCCTCAGCACTCATTGGATTGCACACATCAAAATGTATTACTTCCAACAAGTTGCTTTCTAGTTCCATTTTACTGAAAACGAGGCTTTCAGTCATCTTGACCATGTGGTATGATTTGCATGTCTCAAGTGATTCAAAATCAAGTGAGTCCAAATGGTCCATTTGCATGGAGTTTCTTCATGCATATACACCAATAGACATGGTTCGCATGTCTCAAACCTTTCAAAACAAGTGAGCCCAAAGATCCATCAACATGGAGCTTCTTCATGCGTTTTATACCGATATGACTTACGTGGCAGTGCCACAAGTAGGTGGTACTATCATTACTATCTTTTGGCATGAACATGCGTATCACTACAATCGAGATTCAATAAACCATTCATTTCAGGTGTAAGACCATTGAAGGTATTATTCAAATAAACAGAGTAACCATTATTCTCTTTAAATGAATAACCGTATTGCGATAGACATAATCCAATCATGTCTATGCTCAACGCAAACACCAATCTCGATGGTAGAGGGAGCGTACGATATTTGATCAACCTTGGAAATACTTCCAACACATATCGTCATCTCACCTTTAGCTAGTCTCCGTTTATTCCATAGCTTTTATTTCGAGTTACTAACACTTAGCAACCGAACCGGTATCTAATACCCTGGTGCTACTAGGAGTACTAGTAAAGTACACATCAACATAATACATCCAATATACTTCTATCGACCTTGCCAGCCTTCTTATCTACCAAGTATCTAGGGTAATTCTGCTCCAGTGGCTGTTCCCTTTATTACAGAAGCACCTAGTCTCGGGTTTGGGTTCAACCTTGGATTTCTTCACTAGAGCAGCGGCTGATTTGCCATTTCATGAAGCATCCCTTTTTGCCCTTGCCCTTCTTGAAACTAGTGGTTTCACCAACCATCAACAATTGATGCTCCTTCTTGATCTCTACTTTTTTGGTGTCAAACATCGCGAATATCTCAAGGATCATCATATATGTCCCTGATATATTATAGTTCATCACGAAGCTCAAGCAGCTTGGTGGTAATGACTTCGGAGAACCATCACTATTTCATCTGGAAGATCAACTCCCACTCGATTCAAGCGATTGTTGTACTCAGACAATCTGAGCACAAGTTCAACAATTGAGCTTTTCTCCCTTAGTTTGCAGGCTAAGAAAATCGTCGGAGGTCTTATACCTCTTGACGTGGGCACGAGCCTGAAATCCCAATTTCAGCCCTCGAAACATCTCATATGTTTCGCAACGTTTTAACACGTCTTCGGTGCCTCAACTCTAAACCGTTTAACTGAACTATCACGTAGTTATCAAAATGTGTATGTCAGATGTTCGCAACATCCACAGACGACGTTCGAGGTTCAGCACACTGAGCGGTGCATTAAGGACATAAGCCTTTTACTGTCTGCATAATTGCTACTATCAACTTTCAACCAATTTTTCTCTAGGAACATATCTAAACAGTAGAACTGAAGCGCAAGCTACGACATAATTTGCGAAGACCTTGTGACTATGTTCAGGATAATTAAGTTCATCTTATGAACTCCCACTCAGATAGACATCCCTCTAGTCATCTAAGTGATTACATGATCCGAGTCAACTAAGCCGTGTCCGATCATCACGTGAGATGGACTAGTCATCATTGGTGAACATTTTCATGTTGATCGTATCTACCATACGACTCATGCTCGACCTTTCGGTCTCTTGTGTTCCGAGGCCATGTCTGTACATGCTAGGCTCGTCAAGTCAACCTAAGTGTTTCGCGTGTGTAAATCTGTCTTACACCCGTTGTATGTGAACGTTAGAATCTAACACCCGATCATCACGTGGTGCTTCGAAACAACGAACTGTCGCAACGGTGCACAGTTAGGGGGCACACTTTCTTGAAATTATTATGAGGGATCATCTTATTTACTACTGTCGTTCTAAGTAAACAAGATGCATAAACATGATAAACATCACATGCAATCAAATAGTGACATGATATGGCCATCATCACTTTGCTCCTCTTGATCTCCATCTTCGGGGCTCCATGATCATCATCGTCACCGGCATGACACCATGATCTCCATCATCATGATCTCTATCATCGTGTCTTCATGAAGTTGTCTCGTCAACTATTACTTCTACTACTACAGCTAACGGTTAGCAATAAAGTAAAGTAATTACATGACATTTATGTTGACACGCAAGTCATAAATAAATTAAGACAACTCCTATGGCTCCTGCCGGTTGTCATACTCATCGACATGCAAGTCGTGATTCCTATTACAAGAACATGATCAATCTCATACATCACATATATCATTCATCACATCCTTTTGGCCATATCACATCACATAGCATACCCTGCAAAAACAAGTTAGACGTCCTCTAATTGTTGTTTGCATGTTTTACGTGGCTGCTATGGGTTTCTAGCAAGAACGTTTCTTACCTACGCAAAACCACAACGTGATTGCCAATTGCTATTTACCCTTCATAAGGACCCTTTTCATCGAATCCGATCCGACTAAAGTGGGAGAGACAGACACCCGCTAGCCACCTTATGCAACTAGTACATGTTAGTCGGTGGAACCAGTCTCACGTAAGAGTACGTGTAAGGTCGGTCCAGGCCGCTTCATCCCACAATGCCACCGAATCAAGATTGGACTAGTAACGGTAAGCATATTGAACAAAATCAACGCCCACAACTACTTTGTGTTCTACTCGTGCATAAAAACTACGCATAGACCTAGCTCATGATGCCACTGTTGGGGAACGTAGCAATAATTCAAAATTTTCCTACGTGTCACCAAGATCAATCTATGGAGTCATCTAGCAATGAGGGAGGAGTGGATCTACATACCCTTGTAGATCGCGCGTGGAAGCGTTCAAGAGAACGAGGTTGATGGAGTCGTACTCGTCGTGATCCAAATCACCGATGATCCTAGCGCCGAACGGATGGCACCTCCGCGTTCAACACACGTACGGAGCAGCGACGTCTCCTCCTTCTTGATCCAGCAAGGGGGGAGGAGAGGTTGATGGAGATCCAGCAGCACGACGGCGTGGTGGTGGAAGTAGCGGGATTCCAACAGGGCTTCGCCAAGCGCTGCGGGAGGAGGGAGATGTGTCATGGGAGGGAGAGGGAGGCGCCAGGGCTTAGGTGTTGCTGCCCTCCCTTCCCCCCACTATATATAGGGCCAAGGGAGAGGGGGGGGGGCGCAGCCTTGGCCCTTCCTCCAAGGAAGGGTGCGGCAAGGGAGGAGTCCATCCTCCCCAAGGCACCTAGGAGGTGCCTTCCCCCTTTAGGACTCTTCCTTTCCCTTATCTCTTGGCGCATGGGCCTCTTGGGGCTGGTGCCCTTGGCCCATATAGGCCAAGGCGCACACCCCTACAGCCCATGTGGCCCCCCGGGGCAGGCGGACCCCCTTGGTGGACCCCCGGACCCCTTTCGGCACTCCCGGTACAATACCGATAATGCGTGAAACTTTTCCGGCGACCAAAACAAGACTTCCCATATATAAATATTTACCTCCGGACCATTCCGGAACTCCTCGTGACGTCTGGGATCTCATCCGGGACTCCGAACAACTTTAGGGTTACCGCATACTAATATCTCTATAACCCTAGCGTCACCGAACCTTAAGTGTGTAGACCCTACGGGTTCGGGAGACATGCAGACATGACCGAGATGACTCTCCGGTCAATAACCAACAGCGGGATCTGGATACCCATGTTGGCTCCCACATGTTCCACGATGATCTCATCGGATGAACCACGATGTCAAGGACTTAATCAATCCCGTATACAATTCCCTTTATCTAGCGGTATGATACTTGCCCAAGATTCGATCGTCGGTATCCCGATACCTTGTTCAATCTCGTTACCGGCAAGTCTCTTTACTCGTTTCGTAACACATCATCCCGTGATCAACTCCTTGATCACATTGTGCACATTATGATGATGTCCTACCGAGTGGGCCCAGAGATACCTCTCCGTTTACACAGAGTGACAAATCCCAGTCTTGATTCGTGCCAACCCAACAGACACTTTCGGAGATACCTGTAGTGTACCTTTATAGCCACCCAGTTATGTTGTGACGTTTGGCACACCCAAAGCACTCCTACGGTATCCGGGAGTTGCACAATCTCATGGTCTAAGGAAATGATACTTGACATTAGAAAAGCTTTAGCATACGAACTACATGATCTTGTGCTAGGCTTAGGATTGGGTCTTTGTCCATCACATCATTCTCCTAATGATGTGATCCCGTTATCAATGACATCCAATGTCCATGGCCAGGAAACCGTAACCATCTATTGATCAACGAGCTAGTCAACTAGAGGCTTACTAGGGACATGGTGTTGTCTATGTATCCACACATGTATCTGAGTTTCCTATCAATACAATTCTAGCATGGATAATAAACGATTATCATGAACAAGGTAATATAATAATGACTAATTTATTATTGCCTCTAGGGCATATTTCCAATAGAAGATTATGAGGAGGAAATTGTCGTACTAGTGGAGAAGAATGACGACCTGATTAAGAAGATCGGAATATTCATGGGAGACCCCACACTAGTAGAAGAAGACGAAGAACCCAAGGAGATTCGCCCAGAGGACTACATCATCATCAACGACACCGACTCTGACCTGAGCGATGATGACTTTGAAGACGAAGCTGGAGCAGATATCATGGAGTATGCAACTGAGGAATATTTTTAGTAGACCACCACATCAGTAGTAGTATTCCACCATGTAAATAGAGTAGTCCGAGCACTTTTGCGATAGTTCTATATCGATTGTATGCCCTTGCTTGATTGATTGAGTGAAATGATTGTGTTTGTCTCCTGTGCATACGGGTAGTGCTTTCTCAATAGACCTCATTCTATTCTAATCTCTCCCATGTAAACCCATCAGATGCCTCCGAGACGTGACCCCGGATTTGCTTTCCCACCGGAGCTCACTCAGTTGATCCAGCAACAGAATACCCTGATGCAGTTGTTAGTTCAGAACCAAGGCAACAACAACAACAACAACAACAACAACAACAACAATCCACCACCACCACCACCAGTTGACAACTTAGCCTGTTTTTTGAGGTTGCAGCCGCCGGTGTTTTGCAGTAGCACCGAGCCCAAAGTAGCAGATGATTGGCTCTGCAGGATTGGAAGGGAGTTAACCACTTCAGGATGTACTGATGCTGAGAAGGTGCGTTTTGCCGCACATCAGTTGGATGGACCAGCAGCCTCATGGTGGGAGAATTACACTGTCACCTACCCTATAGCCACGGTGACATGGGACCAGTTTCAGCAAGCCTTCCGTACAGCCCATGTATCAACTGGAGCTATGAGTATGAAGAAGCGTGAGTTTCGGAACTTACGCCAGGGGAACCGTACTGTGGCTCAGTACGCGGATGAGTTTAGCAAGTTATCTCACTATGCCCCTAATGATGTGGCCACAGATGCTGCAAAGCAGGAGAAGTTTATGGAAGGGCTAAATGATGAGATGAGCATGCAGTTGATGGTGGCAACATTCAACAACTACCATGAGTTGGTAGATAAGGCTCTTATGATTGAAAGGAAGCAGCAGCAGATTGAGAGCCGTAAGAGGAAGTATGGACAAGGGAGGTATAACTCAGGAGCTCAGCAGAAGCCTCGCCTAACCCCGAACTCGGGAGGACTTGTTCATAACCATGGAGGCCACCTCCATAATGGAGGAAGTAACCATAATCATACTGGCCCAAGGATGGGAATGGGAATGGAGCAAGCAATAATCAGAACCGCCCCAATCCAGCCACACCCACCAAGAGAGACCTAAGCCACGTTACTTGTTTCAAGTGCGGGAAGACTGGACACTATTCCACGGAGTGCCCTGAAGGGAAGAATGGAAACGGAAATGGGAGCGCTGGGAAGAAGCCCAATCCATTCAACAAAGGACAAGTGAACCATGTTAACGTGGAGGAGGTTGAAGAGCAGCCAGACGAGGTTATAGTTAAGTTTTTGGTTAAGTCATTCACCACTCTTGTTCTTTTTGATACTGGTGCATCGCATTCATACATATCAAGGGAATTCGTGGATAAGTTTAAACTACCGACCCAAACCCTTAGGACCCCTTTGCTAGTAAGCTCACCTGGAGCAGAATATATGGCTAGTTGATGGTGCGACCAGATACCCTTAACCATTGGCAACCATGTTTTTCCGTCCGACCTAATTATCTTGGAGTCACAAGGATTGGGTGTGATATTAGGCATGGACTGGATGTCAAAGTATGGAGGAAGCATTAACTGTGTTAGTAAGTCAATTTGTCTCACCACCCCGGAGGGAAAAAGGATCAAGTATGTATCTAGGCATGTGCCTAGAAGGAGCCAAGTAAATACCCTCACGGGAGTTGTTCAGGAAGAAGTGCCTGTAGTAAAGGATTACCCAGATGTTTTCCCAGAGGAGTTACGAGGCATGCCACCGGATCGAGACATTGAGTTTTTGATTGAGCTATTGCCAGGCACAGGGCCAATATCCAAGAGACCCTATCGGATGCCCGTGAATGATCTGGAGGAGATTAAGAAACAAATCAAGGAGTTATTGGAGAAAGGTTACATTCGGCGGAGTTCATCACCATGGGGAGCCCCAGTGCTTTTGGTTGAGAAGAAGGATAAGTCCCTAAGAATGGTTGTTGATTATCGGGCCTTGAATGAAGTGACGATTAAGAACAAGTACCCATTGCCGATGATCAATGATCTGTTTGACCAGCTGCAAGGAGCTAAGGTGTTTTCGAAGATTGATCTGCGATCAGGATACCATCAGTTGAAGATACGAGAGAAGGATATACCAAAGACATCATTCACCACACGGTACGAGTTATACGAATATACGGTCATGTCGTTTGGACTGACTAACGCCCCTGCCTATTTCATGAGCATGATGAACAAGGTGTTCATGGAATATTTGGATAAGTTTGTAGTGGTGTTCATTGATGATATAATGGTATATTCGAAGAATGAAGAGAAACACAAGGAGCATTTGTGTTTAGTTCTCGAGAAACTCAGGGAACATTAGTTGTATGCCAAGTTCAGCAAATGCGAGTTTTGGTTGAAGGAAGTCGGATTCCTTGGACATGTTATATTAGGAGAAGGTATAGCAGTAGACCCCACCAAGGTTCAGTCAGTCACTGAATGGTTGGCACCCACTTTAGTTAGCGAGATCCGCAGTTTTCTTGGACTCGCAGGATACTATCGGAGATTCATTGAGAATTTTTCCAAGATTGCGAAGCCAATGATAGAATTATTGAAGAAGGATACCAAGTTTAAATGGACGAAAGATTGTGAGGCAAGTTTCCAGGAGTTGAAGAAACGTTTGACTACAGCCCCAGTGCTGACATGCCAGATATACATAAGGATTTCCAAGTGTATTGCGACGCTTCTCGCTTAGGACTTGGAAGTGTGCTCATGTAGGACGGAAGAGCTGTTTCGTATGCCTCACGACAACTAAAACTGCACGAATTGAATTATGCCACACATGATTTGGAGCCTGCAGCCATAGTGCATGCGTTGAAGACTTGGAGGCACTACCTTATTGGAAACCATTGTGATGTGTACACGGATCATAAGAGTTTGAAGTACATTTTCACCTAGAAGGAACTGAACCTTAGGCAGAGGAGATGGTTGGAGCTCATAAAGGATTATGATATGAAGCTTCACTATCATCCAGGAAAGGCCAATGTCGTAGCAGACGCTTTGAGCCGGAGGAGTTATGCTAATACCCTAGAGAGCACGGGATTGCCGAAGGAGTTAGCAGAGAATCTCAGGGAACTATGTTTGGAGATTGTTCCTAGAGGTTTTGTTGCAACAATGGAGGTTCATTCTACATTGTTAGGAAAGATTCGAGAAGCTCAGAAGTGAAAGTGCGTTATATCGACTAGAGGGGGGGTGAATAGGCGATTTTTATGAAAGTCTTCAAAACGTGAGAGTTATGAAGACAAACAACGAAGATTATGCCTATTACTATGCAGCGGAAGTTAGATTACACTAGGCCAGCCATGGTCATGTATTCAATAGAGTGAAAGCACAATGACAAACAACTGCAGTGTAATAAGGATCAGGTAGGAAGAAGTTATGAAGCCAAACAGATCATACATTCACGTTGTGAAGACAAAAGATAAAGCAAGCATGCAATGGTTTCACAATGTGTAACAGTAAGAAAAGGAAGTGAAGATGAAACCAGTGACTCGTTGAAGACAATGATATGTTGGACCAGTTCCAGTTGCTGTGACAACTGTACATCTGGTTGGAGCGGCTAGGTATTTAAACCTTAGGACACACAGTCCCGGACACCCAGTCCTGAACACACAGTCCAGGACACCAAGTCCTCACCGTATTCTCCTTGAGCTAAGGTCACTTAGTCCTCGCCCAATCACTCTGGTAAGTCTTCAAGGTAGACTCCCAAACCTTCACAAACTTCGTTCACTGGCAATCCACAATGTCTCTTGGATGCTCTGAACGTGACGCCTAACCGTCTGGAGGATTCACAGTCCTCAAGTGTAATAAGTCTTCAGATCACACAGACAAGAAGACTTAAGTGATGCCCAATTTACTCTGGCTCTGGGTGGTTAGGGCTTTTCTCCTCACTAGGAATTTTCTCTCAAAGGCTTCGAGGTGGGTTGCTCTTAAACGACAAAAGCCGTGCAC
Organism: Triticum urartu; assembly: GCF_056163025.1. Lineage (NCBI taxonomy): Eukaryota > Viridiplantae > Streptophyta > Magnoliopsida > Poales > Poaceae > Triticum > Triticum urartu. The sequence continues at coordinate 92,127,206 of NC_141875.1, forward strand.
TGAAATCTGAGCAGCCAGCCATTTATGGTTGTGGGGGTGGGCTATTTATAGCCACTTGGCAACCCGACCTGATTTGTCCGAAATGACCCTGGGTTACTAAGGAACTGACACGTGTCTCAACGGTCAGATTTCGAACTCTCATGGCAACTTTACTTGGGCTACAAGCAAAGCTGACTTGTCCGGCTCTGGACAAGATTCGCTCTCATTGTCTTCACTCGAAGACATAGGTTTTTGATTTAGGCATCACTTCAGTCATTCTGACTGGTTCTCCTGGACCCCACTTAATAGTATGGTGGTTCCTATGACTCAACACAAAAGAAAGACGAACTACGAAAGATCTAAGTCTTCGAGCTCCATAGGCTTCATAACGTGTCTTCTTTTGTCATAGTCTTCTAAGTGAATATCTTCATATAGCACCTTTGGCTTCAATGTCTTCATACATTTTTAGGGGTCATCTCTGGTAGTAAAACCGAATCAATGAGGGACTTCTACCTGTGTTATCCTGCAATTCTCACAAACACATTAGTCCCTCAACTAGGTTTGTCGTCAATACTCCAAAACCAACTAGGGGTGGCACTAGATGCACTTACAATCTCCCCCTTTTTGGTGATTGATGACAAACTAGTTGAAGTTTTCAACGGGGAATATAGTCTGTGAAATTGTAAAGGAATTGTATTCATAAGTTGCAAGGGCTCCCCCTGAAGATGTGCATATAAGTTAATTTGCTTTTGGAATGCAAATGCACATGGCAGGTTGTACTTGTGGAGATCCACTTCAGCTTATGATGACAATCCACTATGCATGTGAAAGTATATGAAGATAATGACATGCATAATGGAAAATGGACGTCTGCAGAATGAGATAAGTGCGGAATTTATCGTCGCACATGCGGAATTTATCTTCGCAACACAGGGTGGCAAACAAGTAGCAGACGACCATCGAGTCTTAGTGTTACAACTCAAAGAACCAAATGAAGCAAAAACGAGAGTTGTAAGCACGAAGCAAAATGGCACGAAGCAAAATGTAGCAAAAATATAGCACCCGCCCATATGGACCCGCTTGAAGACTATCAACCCATATGCTTCTCCCCCTTTTGTCAGCAAGGACTAAAAAGGTTTGAAGACATAGGGTATCTACTCGTTTCCAGGAGCAGCAGGGTCGTTGGAGGTGTTTGGCGGTGCAGACGAGCTTGGAGGTGCTGAAGCAGGTGGCGGTGATGTAGCATCGTCGTCTTCATCAATGATCCTTGCAGTAACTGTGGCAGCAGATGAAGAAAACTTAGAGTCTTCAAGTGATGGTGTGTTGCGCATCACAGCCCTTCTGGGGGGTGTGGTGTCAAACTTGAAGCGCTCAGTGAAGCCATCCTCTTCAAGTTCAGCTTCAGTACATATCATTGAGAGCCCTTTCCATGTTCGACGGCAGGTTTCATGTGTAACGAAGGCATTCTTGGTGGCAAGGTTTCGAAGACGATTGACATCCACCAAGAGGCTTTTCATCTAACGCTTTAGCCAGTCGTGATGCCTATCTTGTTTCTGGTGAAGGGCCACAAGAAGCTCTCGGTCAGTGAGGGCACGAGCGCGCTTCTTGGGTCTTTGAGCATTTGTGCTGTCTGTGGCTTCAGTAGATGCTGGGTGTGGCGCACGTGTAGTGCCAGCCAGCGAATACACCCCGGATATGGCTTCAACACCTTCAACGTTCTGCGTGAAGCTCTGGTGTTCTGCATTCTGAAGATTTAAAGGTTGCTTGGCAGGTTCAGGATATATGGCTTCAGCAGAGGTATCCACATCTGGCAAGAAGATCCGATGGTTTCAGGCTGAGGGCTGATACAAGATCGCAGAGTGCATTTTGATCAGCCTCATCACCCAAGGAGCATAGAACTTCAAACCAAATAATTCTGAGCCTGACGTTGCAAGTTGGCGTATGAAGAGATCCTGTGCGTTGAAGCATTTGCCATGCAGGATATAGAATATGAGAGTCTTCATTGCACCCTCAATCTTGGCATGTGGAGAGTGTCCCTTAATGGGCCAGAGAGTCCACCGGATGATGTGATATATGGTCCTGGGCAGGTACTCAAGGTCTTCAACGAAGAACACAGTTGGATAGGGTGCATCCTGAGGCAATGGCTTCATCATTGAGAGCATCTGACTCATATTTAGTTCAGGCCTCTGGAATATGCTCTCAATAGCTTCAGAATGTAGTTGACAGCCTTCCTCGAAGAATTCGCCAGGAGTGGGCAGGCCGGTGAGCTCAATGATATCAAATGCATTGGCTTCATGATGGACATTGTTGGTCATCCACTCCAGGACCCAAGTCTTCGGATCTCTGTTGTATCCTTTTATATGGAGGGTGGCATAGAACTGAAGCAGAAGCTCTTCATTCCAGTGCTCTTCATCAATGACAAACGGCAGCAGACCCACTTGCTTGAAGCAATCCAAGGCTTCCTCAAGACATGGCAGACCAGCAATGGCTTCAACCTCAAGGCGCTTGTGCGGGAAGATGCGACCTTGGTTGTATAGGATGCTTGAGTAGTAGCTGCGCTGAGGATAGCTCCAGAACCTATCTCATACAATCCTTTCCCTTGAATAGGGGTTCTTGGAGCTGTTGAAAAATGTATTGTCTGCCTTGAAGCTATTAATATCAAAGGAGCCAGGTGCTGATGCAGGACCTGGGAACCTTGGCAGCCTTGGGACTGGCTTCTGAACATGAGGCCTGTGCTCAACATGGTAATCAAATTGAGGACCTGCAGCAGACTCAGGAACAGAAGTGTCTGGCTCAGTAGCTTCGCTGTCTGCTTAAGCATTTGGTGGGGCGGGCTCCACATTGGCTTCAGTGTTTCTGGTGGCAGCCTCAACATTTTCATCCTCCGCTTGTGTAGTTGGAGGGACAACCTCAGGCACGTTCTCCTGGAGAACTGCATCTTGATGTAGCGGGGGAGTGGGTTCTGGTGGTGCTTCTTCATTGTCTTCGGTTGATGCAGCCGGAATTTCTTCAGTATGGACTTGAGGCCTTGGACCTTTGCGAAGCCTACGGGACGCAGATGACGCATGTGGGGTTGGAGTGGGCTGGGCCTCAAAGTCTTCTTCCTCCTGAGGGCGATCCGCCCATGACTCATCTTGTGCCATTGGCGTCAGAGGACGACCAATGCTGATGAGTTTGCTTGTTCCAAGCTGAGGAAGGGCTGCACCATCTTGTACATTGTCCTGGTGACCAATGTCTTCAGCAGCGATGGGGTCGGCTGCTGGAATGTCTTCAGCTTCAGGAGCCTCTGTGGGAGCAGGCTCATGAACTGTCAGCTGACGTTCTGCGTTGGGGTGAATAACAGAGAGGGGTTCAACCATCAAGGGCTCTGTGGGAGCAGCCCGAGATTTCTTGATCTTTCTCTTCTTCTTACTGAGGGCAGTAGGAGAGGCTTCAGAGCTTTTTCTTTTTCTGGCTTCAGCCTCTGCATTCCATGTCTTCTTAAGCTCTGAAGCGGTTGACCGGCTCTTTGGCTTCGAGCCAGTCGTGGCGGTTGGGAAGACAATCGGAATAGCTTCTTGTCTTGGTGCCTCTGGTTCATTCACAGCAGGCTGCTTCTTCTTCTTCGCGGCCATCTTGGGGTCGATGCCAGGACGCCCAAGTGCCTTGCGCTTCTCGGCCTCATTGTAGGCCTGCACACATCGTTCTGCCAGAGACTTCATCCGCTCACGCGAGCCCTAAGCTTCAGCATGCTTCTTCAGGAAATTTTCCTTGAGCTCATGCAACATGGTTTTGAAGCTCTTCACTTCCTGCACGCTGAGCCTGGCCATGTGCTTCTTGAACTGAGCCTTTTCATGATCAATTTTCTGCTTCAGCTCAACAATGCGCTGAGCAATGGCCAGTTCTGAAGCAATTGCGCCTTGGAAGGCGACGCTGAGGCCGACAGGCAGCTGCAGATCTTCGAAGCTTATGTATGGGGAGGCAAACCATTCGTCGATGAAGTTGTGGATGATGGCGACATCAAAGAGAGGCAAATTGTTGAAGATTTCAGCTTCTTCTTTGCTTTTGATAAGCTGCTCTAGAGCGTCATCTCCAAGATCTTCATCGCTAGATAGATCAATGGCTTCGCTGCGCAGAATGGCAGCAGCAGTGAGCTCTTTGCCGGTTTTTTGCTGGGGCTCCTTTTCTTTCTGGGGCTTGGAGACGCGGGATACGTCTTCAGACTGCACACTGACTTCAGGAGGTGCAGTTTTCAATGGCTTCGCCCTTGAGATTTTTGAGGCAGGGGCTGGCTTTGAAGCTTTTGGCTTCTTTGACTGCTTTGGCTTCGGCACAGCAGGAGCTTCATCAGACTCAGAGTCAGCTGGAGGGTCATTCACGGCAGTCCCTTGGACTAAGATGCGGGTGATGAGGCCCTCAAGATTGGCATACGGACCGATGATATTGGGTTCTGCGTAGCGTGTGCCATCTGCCCTTGGTGCGGAGGGACCAGGGTTGAAGTCTAACCCAAATTTCTTCTTGTTCAGCTTCGCTGATTTTTGGCAAACTGGTAGTTGCGCTTGAACAGATTGTCGTCACGACACCAGAGGAGTGACGACGGATGCGCATCATCAGGCTGTGGTCCTCGGACCATGCATGGGTAGAAGCCTTGAGCAATGGCTTCATCTCTGGTCTTGGGTAAGAGATTCTTGAAACGGATGTTCCCCCATGGTCTCCTGATGGCACTTTTCTCAGCATACTCCTCGGTGATGAAGCGGTATTTGAACCATTGTTCTGCCCAATAGCGTCGAATCCATTGGATTCGAGTCTTGCGCTGCCCATAGTTCTCTTCAGGATCTGTTTTATACATTTCTGCCAGGTCTTCAGGCAGATCTTTGGAAGTTCCTTCACGTCTCTGTCTGCCCCCCTTCCTTGCTGCTGCTTCTGAAGCCATAAACTTTAACTTGAAAGGCTTCAAAGCATTCAAAGGCTTCAAAGGCTTTCTTTTGCTGGACCAACAGGAACTGGCTTCAGGTGAGTTTATGTGATGCTGTAGGAATTCTGCAAATGAATGCAGACTATGAGAACCGAAGGATTCTCCCACGGACATGTACCTGTGACAGCATTTAGGTGCGAGGGAAGGGGAAGAGGTCATATGCATTCTCATAAGTTTTTGAAGATTAATCAGTTTAGAAGACATTGACCTCATCGTGCGAAGACATTCACTCATAGATAAGAAGTTGGTTCCAGATTTGTACGAACCCACAGATCAGTACAAGTGAGGAATCTAACTACTTCATGAAGCACAAGTGAATATACTAGGCATGTTATGAGATGCAGATTGAGAGATCTATCTTATGTGAAGAGAAACTTCTTATGGTAGAAAGTGACAAAACCATGAGATCAAAAGAGGCTGTAAAAAGAAGTTTTATTTACCACACTTGGAACTGCTAGACTGAAGTGGGAGATGATGCCGAGCAGTTCAGTCCTCCGTGCCCTAACTTGGCGACGGAAGACACCTACGGTGATGGCGGAGAGGACGATGTCCGCAGTCGGCGTGAAGACGGCGTCGGAGAGGTTGCGGCAGCGAAGCGCTTCATCGCCGGCGTTGTCGAGAGCTAGCGGTGGCGCTAGGGTTCATGCGAGGGTGGAAGAAGGAGATAATGACCGCGGTAAGTGTGAACTTATAGGCGCAGGGGCGGCACTGCACTATTACTCAGGTGCCCCTGGCGATTCGCATTTGAGTAGTACGTGGCCATCATGCGGTATTTTGGGGGCAGTTCCACATCCCACGCACGCCTGGATTGTCGGGCGGTCGTTCCTACTTCTCCGGATTTTATGTGGAGGAATGAGCATTGAAAACGGACTTTATGGTTGTCTCTTTATCTTCTGCTGACAAGGACGCAGTGAAGACATTCGACAGTTTCAATAGAATGCATATGACTTAGAGAGATAGAGTTTGAGATAGAAAGCACAGAGAAGTTTGGGGTCCGATCACATTCACTTAGTTCAAAAGATTCAACACGAAGACATAGCTATAAGTGAATGCTGTAGAGGACAGAACACTAGCATATATATATATATATATATATCTATACAATCAACGTAGTGAAGATAATCATGAAGACATGTTCGAAGCCAAACCAAATGTGAAGACAACCAAATGTGAAGATATTGCAAGGTAACGCCATGAGTGAAACACTTCAAAATAGAACGTTTGGTGGTGGCGTTACCCACCATATAGGAAGTATTAGACCCAGACAGGGCGCACAATTATCGTGGCGCTCCGAAGTCAAATTCCACATTGATGTATTCACACTTAGAATGTATGTCTTCATTGATTGAAGATATACTCTACTTTGTGTGTTGCACATCTAAGTCATCAATATGCATAAGTGTTAGGATGTGTGCCTGATCACATGACATTTGAGGATTCCAAGATATTTAGCTCACACCGTAACTTGCAAAATCTCTTCTGATCCAAGGGCTTGGTGAAGATATCTGCCAATTGCTCTTCAGTGTTGACGTGTATGATATCAATGTCTTCCTTCACAACATGATCTCTGAGAAAGTGATGATGAATTTCAATGTGCTTTGTCTTCGAGTGCTGAACTGGGTTGTTGGCAATCTTGATGGCGCTTTCGTTGTCGCAGTAAAGTGGCACTTGCTTCAGATGAATGCCATAGTCCTTGAGTGTTTGCATCATCCACAGAAGCTGAGCGCAGCAAGATCCAGCAGCAATGTATTCAGATTCAGCAGTGGAGAGAGATACACAGTTCTGCTTCTTTGAAGACCAACATACAAGTGATCGTCCCAGAAAGTGACATGTGCCTGATGTAGACTTGCGATCAACTTTGTCACCAGCATAATCAGCATCCGAAAATCCAACCAAATCAAACTCCGAGCCCTTGGGATACCATAATCCTAGAGTTGGTGTGTGAGCCAAATATCAAAGAATTCGCTTCATAGCTAAGTGATGCGACTCCTTTGGTGCCGCTTGAAATCGAGCACACATGCAAACACTAAGCATAATATCTGGCCTAGATGCACATAAATAAAGCAAAGACCCAATCATGGAGCGGTATACTTTTTGATCGAACTCTTTACCATTGTCGTCAGGACCTAGATGGTGTTTGGCTGGCATTGGTGTTGTGAAGCCTTTGCAGTCTTGCATACCGAACTTCTTCAGGCAATCTTTGAGATACTTCTCTTGAGATATGAAGATGCCATTGCGCTGTTGTCGTATTTGAAGACCAAGGAAGAACTTCAGCTCCCCCATCATGGACATCTGATATTGCTCTTGCATCATATATCCAAACTCTTCACTGTACTTCTGATTGGTGCAGCCGAAGATAATGTCATCCACATATATTTGGCACACAAACAGTTCACCATCATATGTCTTCGTGAAAAGAGTGGGATCCAGGGAACCAGGTATGAAGCCTTTGCTCTTCAGGAAGTATTTGAGTGTGTCAGACCAGGCCCTGGGAGCTTGTTTGAGGCCATACAGTGCCTTGTTGAGCTTGTATACCATGTCAGGATGTTTTGGATTTTCAAAGCCAGGCGGTTGTGCAACATACACTTCTTCTTCAATCTTGCCATTGAGAAAGGCACTTTTCACATCCATTTGATATAGAAGTATGTTATGATGATTTGCATAGGCCAGCAGTATGCGTATGGCTTCAAGCCTAGCCACAGGAGCAAATGTTTCATCAAAGTCAATGCCCTCCACTTGAGTATATCCTTGAGCAATGAGACGAGCTTTATTTCTGACAACTTGACCATGCTCATCTTGCTTGTTGCGGTATATCCATTTGGTGCCTATTATGTTGTGCTTCCGTGGATCAGGACGCTTGACCAGTTCCCATACATTATTCAGTTCAAACTGTTGAAGCTCTTCTTGCATAGCTTGAATCCATTCAGGTTCCATGAAGGCTTCTTCAACTTTCTTGGGTTCTGATATTGATACGAATGCGAAGTGCCCACAGAAATTTGCTAGCTGAGTTGCCCTTGAACGAGTGAGTGGACCAGGTGCATTGATGCTGTCAATTATTCTGTCAATCTGCACTTCATTGGCAACACGGGGATGTATAGGGCGAAGACTTTGCTCTTGCTGATCTACGTTGTTGTTGGGAGGAATGTCGTCAGGCTGAGCATTGTCTTCATGTTGATTAGGTGCTGAGATGATAAGTTCTTCTTCAGGATGAGCTTCAGAAGGTATAATCTCTCCAGTTCCCATAAGCTTGATTGATTCACTAGCTGGAACTTCATCTAGCACATTTGGCAGTTGCTCTCTTTGTGAACCATTTGTCTCATCGAACCGCACATCCACTGTTTCAACCACTTTGTAATGAAAGAGATTAAAGACTCTGTAGGAGTGCGAGTCGTTTCCATATCCAAGCATAAAGCCCTCATGTGCTTTAGGTGCAAATTTTGAAGTGTGATGTGGGTCCTAGATCCAGCACCTTGAGCCAAATACTCTGAAGTAACTGACATTTGGCTTCTTGCCAGTTAGGAGTTCATAAGATGTCTTGTTCAGAAGCTTGTGAAGATAAACACGATTGATTGTATGACATGCAGTGTCAATGGCTTCAGTCCAGAATTTTCTTGGAGTCTTGTATTCATCTAGCATCGTTCTGGCCATCTCAATGAGTGTTCTGTTCTTGCGTTCGACGACGCCATTCTGTTGTGGCGTGTACGGAGCTGAGAATTCATGTGTGATGCCCAAGATATCAAGATATGTATCAAGGCCAGTGTTCTTGAATTCAGTGCCATTGTCACTTCTGATGTGCTTTATCTTGGCGCCAAAATTGTTCATAGCTCGATTGGCGAAGCGTCTGAAGACATCCTGCACTTCAGTCTTGTAAAGGATTATGTGCACCCAAGTATATCTAGAGTAATCATCAACAATGACGAAGCCATAGAGGCAAGCAGTAGTAGCAAAGGTTGAGTAGTGAGTGGGACCGAAAAGATCCATGTGGAGCAGTTCGAAGGGTTGAGTAGTAGTCATGATTGTCTTCGAAGGATGTTTTGCCCTTGTCATCTTCCCTGCTTCACAGGCACCGCATAAGTGATCTTTCTTGAACTTGACGCCCTCAATGCCTATGACATGCTTCTTCTTCGCAAGGGTGTGGAGGTTCCTCATGCCAGCATGTCCAAGCCTCCGATGCCAAAGCCAGCATTCTGAAGCTTTTGCAAGAAGACATACTGCAAGTTGTGGCCCTGCTGAGAAATCTACCACATACAAATCATCCTTTCGGTACCCTTCAAACACTAGAGACTTGTCAGATTCCATTAGTACTAGGCAACGATATTTTCCAAACATTACGATCATGTTCAAATCGCAAAGCATTGAGACAGACATTAAGTTGAAGCCAAGGGATTCAACAAGCATGACTTTATCCATGTGTTGATCCTTTGAGATTGCAACTCTACCTAGACCCAATACCTTACTTTTACCAGTGTCAGCAAATGTGATGTGGCTCTTGTCGGATGGACGTAAGGTTGAGTCCATAAGAAGGCTTCTTTTGCCAGTCATGTGATTTGTATACCCACTGTCAATAATCCATTCTGAAGACTTTGAAGTCGCTGGTGTCGTACCCTACAATGCAGTTAGGGGGATAGGCTTCACGAAGGGAATTGTGAAGCAAAAACATTTGACGAACCAGTGGGTTATGAAAACTTAGATCCAGATTAGGACTAATAGGTAGCATGCGATTCAGGAACGAGGTACATAATGATGCCATTCGGGCATTTTATCTTGCGCCCTACAAGATTTTTAAGGTCCCCAGCAATAGCGTCAGAAGATTTTGTTTTTCTGCTGGAGACCTTTCCCTGCAAAAGAGAGTTAAGCTTTCTTAACCACCCACATCTTCAAGGGTGGCTTAGAAGCAATAAGTCTAAGTGCAGCATCTGAGAATTTTGGCTTTGAAGCCTTAGCAAATAGTCTACCAGGTGGACAATAATACTCATAGGAATAAGCAGAATAATTTTTGGTCATATGAACATGACGGTTCGATGAACCACTCTCATATTCATATGCCTGAGTATGGTTTCCCTGCAAAACATTTGCGTTAGTGTGACTCAGGTGAGTCCTCTGTTTGTATGAAGCCTTTGGACCATATGAAGCCTTTGGTCTGAGGTTTGTCTTCTTCAAATGAGGTGTCATGAAGACATTCACAGGAAGATTTTCCAGACACTTTTTCGGAACCCAGATCTTCTTCATAGGTGGTCCATTCCTGCAGTTAGTACCAATGTACCTGGCAAACACTTCACCATTCTGATTCTTAAACAGTTTATAGTTTGCATCAAAGGATTCATCAATGATAATGGGGTTAGCACAAGTGAAGCCAGATAAATTGGATGGATCTGCTAAAAGTTCCTTTGCAGCAACCCATGTGGTTTTGGGGTACTGCTCAGGTTTCCAGTAAGAGCCATCTGCATTTATTTTCCTCACGAACCCAACACCCTCTTTCCTAGGGTTTCGGTTCAGAATCTGCTTCTTGAGGACATCACATAATGTCTGATGTCCTTTAAGACTTTTGTACATCCCTGTTTCAAGCAATGTCTTCAACCTAGCATTCTCATCAGCAATAGCAGTGGTATCCTCAGCAGAGGGGTTAGTTACCACATCAACAGTTGAAGATATTGCAACAGCAGTAGCAGTGGAACATTCAGCAACAGAAGTAGCATTATCACGCTCAATGCATTTAAGACATGGTGGTTCAAATCCTTCCTGAGCGGGACTGATCTGTTCGGCGCGAAGTGACTCGTTTTCCTTTTGAAGATCTTCATGAGCCGCTCTCAATTTCTTGCTTCCTTTGAAGATAATCATAGGAAAGCTTTTCATGAGTTGTTGAGAGAGTATCAAGACAATCTTCAAGTTCCTGATACTTAACGTGAAGGTTTTTTATGTCTTCAATTAAGGATTCAGATCGAGTCATTTCAGCACCCAACAGATCATCGCTTCTGTCTAACAGTTTTTGAATATGTTCCATAGCTTTCTGTTGTTCAGTTGCAATTTTAGCAAGTGTTTTGTAGCTGGGTTTTGAATCACAGTCAGAGTCATCGTCACTAGATGTTTGATAGCGAGTAGTGCGTGTGTTTACCATGGCACCGCGTGCCATGAAGCAGTAGGTAGGAGTGGAGTCGTTCTTGTCATTTGCGTCAGTGTCGGTGATGCAGTCATTGTCTTCAGTGTTGAAGATGGACTTGGCGACGTATGCTGTAGCCAGACTCGCAATGCCAGAATCAGACTCCTCCTCAGACTCCACCTCTGCCTCCTCAGATGCGGACTCCTCTGAATCCATCTCCTTGCCAACAAACGCACGTGCCTTGCCAGATGAGCTCTTCTTGTGTGATGAAGACTTTGAGGAAGACTTGGAAGAAGACTTTGAGTATTTCTTCTTCTTCTTGTCGTCAGAATCATATTCCTTGCTCTTCTTCTTCCTTCTGTTCTCATTGTCCCACTGTGGACACTCAGAGATGAAGTGTCTAGTTTTCTTGCACTTGTGACATGTTTTCTTCTTGTAGTCATGAGCAGAAGCTTCATCATTCCTTGAGCTTGATCGTGAAGATTTTCTGAAGCCTTTCTTCTTGGTGAATTTTTGGAACTTCTTCACTAGCATTGCAAGTTCCCTTCCAATGTCTTCAGGATCATCAGAACTGCTGTCAGATTCTTCTTCAGATGAGGAAACAGGTTTTGCCTTCACGGCACGAGTTCGCCCATAGTTTGGACCGTAGATATCTCTTTTCTCAGAAAGCTGAAACTCATGTGTGTTGAGCCTCTCAAGTATGTCAGATGGATCGAGTGTCTTGAAATCAGGACGTTCTTGAATCATCAGGGCTAGGATGTCAAACGAACTATCAAGTGATCTCAGCAGCGTCTTGACGATTTCATGTTTGGTGATCTCAGTGGCGCCGAGGGCTTGAAGCTCATTTGTGATGTCAGTGAGCCGATCAAATGTGTGCTGGACATTCTCATTGTCATTTCGCTTGAAGCGGTTGAAGAGGTTGCGAAGAACACTGATTCTTTGATCTCTCTGGGTTGAGACGCCTTCATTGACCTTGGAGAGCCAGTCCCAGACTAGCTTGGATGTCTTCAAGGCACTCACACGGCCATACTGTCCTTTTGTCAGATGGCCACAGATGATATTTTTGGCAGTAGAGTCCAGTTGAGTGAACTTCTTGACATCAGCAGCAGTGACACCTTCTCCAGCCTTGGGAACGCCGTTCTCGACGACATACCATAGGTCGACGTCAATGGCTTAAAGATGCATGCGCATCTTATTCTTCCAGTAGGGATATTCAGTTCCATCGAAGATGGGGCACGCAGCGGAGACTTTGATTATCCCTTCAGTCGACATAGCTAAAACTCCAGGTGGTTAAACCGAATCACACAGAACAAGGGAGCACCTTGCTCTGATACCAATTGAAAGTGCATTATATCGACTAGAGGGGGGGTGAATAGGCGATTTTTATGAAAGTCTTCAAAACGTGAGAGTTATGAAGACAAACAGCGAAGATTATGCCTATTACTATGCAGCGGAAGTTAGATTACACTAGGCCAGCCATGGTCATGTATTCAATAGAGTGAAAGCACAATGACAAACAACTGCAGTGTAATAAGGATCAGGTAGGAAGAAGTTATGAAGCCAAACAGATCATACATTCACGTTGTGAAGACAAAAGATAAAGCAAGCATGCAATGGCTTCACAATGTGTAACAGTAAGAAAAGGAAGTGAAGATGAAACCAGTGACTCGTTGAAGACAATGATATGTTGGACCAGTTCCAGTTGCTGTGACAATTGTACGTCTGGTTGGAGCGGCTAGGTATTTAAACCTTAGGACACACAGTCCCGGACACCCAGTCCTGAACACACAGTCCAGGACACCAAGTCCTCACCGTATTCTCCTTGAGCTAAGGTCACTTAGTCCTCGCCCAATCACTCTGGTAAGTCTTCAAGGTAGACTCCCAAACCTTCACAAACTTCGTTCATTGGCAATCCACAATGTCTCTTGGATGCTCTGAACGCGACGCCTAACCGTCTGGAGGATTCACAGTCCTCAAGTGTAATAAGTCTTCAGATCACACAGACAAGAAGACTTAAGTGATGCCCAATTTACTCTGGCTCTGGGTGATTAGGGCTTTTCTCCTCACTAGGAATTTTCTCTCAAAGGCTTCGAGGTGGGTTGCTCTCAAACGACAAAAGCCGTGCACTGAAATCTGAGCAGCCAGCCGTTTATGGTTGTGGGGGTGGGCTATTTATAGCCACTTGGCAACCCGACCTGATTTGTCCGAAATGACCCTGGGTTACTAAGGAACTGACACGTGTCTCAACGGTCAGATCTCGAACTCTCATGGCAACTTTACTTGGGCTACAAGCAAAGCTGACTTGTCCGGCTCTGGACAAGATTCGCTCTCATTGTCTTCACTCGAAGACATAGGTTTTTGATTTAGGCATCACTTCAGTCATTCTGACTGGTTCTCCTGGACCCCACTTAACAGTACGGTGGTTCCTATGACTCAACACAAAAGAAAGACGAACTACGAAAGATCTAAGTCTTCGAGCTCCATAGGCTTCATAACGTGTCTTCTTTTGTCATAGTCTTCTAAGTGAATATCTTCATATAGCACCTTTGGCTTCAATGTCTTCATACATTTTTAGGGGTCATCTCTGGTAGTAAAACCGAATCAATGAGGGACTTCTACTTGTGTTATCCTGCAATTCTCACAAACACATTAGTCCCTCAACTAGGTTTGTCGTCAATACTCCAAAACCAACTAGGGGTGGCACTAGATGCACTTACAAGAAGGAGGACAAAGAGATTGCAGAGATAAAAGAGAAAATGAGCGAAGGAAAGGCCAAAGGTTTTCGTGAGGATGAGCACGACACCTTATGGTTTGAGGACCGTGTTTATGTGCCCAATAACACAGAGATCAGTAAGTTAATACTTCAGGAGGCTCATGACTCACCATACTCGATACACCCCAGAAACACCAAGATGTATTTGGATTTGAAGGAATGTTTCTGGTGGACAGGGATGAAGAAGGATATCGCCGAGTATGTGGCCGTATGTGATGTATGCCAGAGAGTGAAGGTAGAGCATCAAAAGCCAGCAGGATTGTTACAGCCTATGCCGATACCCGAATGGAAGTGGGATAAACTTGGCATGGATTTTATCACCGGATTGCCCAGGACCAAATCAGGCTATGACTCTATATGGGTAGTAGTTGACCGCTTGACCAAAGTGGCACACTTTATCCCAGTGAAAACAACTTATAGAAGTGCGAAGTTGGCCAAGATATATATGTCCAGGATCGTATGTCTGCATGGAGTTCCAAGGACCATCGTATCCGATAGAGGAACACAGTTTACCTCAAAGTTTTGGCATCAGTTACACCAGACCTTGGGAACGAGATTGGAGTTCAGTACAACATTTCACCCACAGACAGATGGACAGACCGAGAGAGTCAACCGGATTCTAGAGGACATGTTGAGAGCCTGTGCGCTAGATTATGGATCTAGTTGGGATGACAATCTGCCCTACGCAGAGTTCTCATAAAACAATAGTTACCAAGCCAGTTTGAAGAGGGCACCATTCGAAGCCCTCTATGTACGAAGGTGCAGAACCCCGTTAATGTGGGATGAAGTTGGAGATCGACAATTGTTTGGACCAGACTTGATCAAAGAGTCTGAGGAGAAAGTTAAACTGATTCGAGATAGACTAAAGATAGCTCAGTCCAGACAGAAGAGTTATGCAGATTCGAAACGCAAGGAGGTAACCTATGAAATTGGAGATAGAGCATACCTGCGAGTATCACCCTTGCAAGGAGTGAAACGTTTTGGAGTTAAGGGAAAGTTAGCCCCGAGATTTGTAGGACCGTATCGTGTTTTGGAACGGATGGGAGAAGTTGCCTACAAGTTGGAGTTACCTGAAGGACTGTCAGGAGTTCACGATATGTTTCACGTTTCCCAGTTGAAGAAGTGCCATGCTGAGATGGCCGACATACCGCTAAGAGATACCGTACCCTTGGAGGCGATTCAGTTGGACAATGACTTGACTTATGAGGAGAAGCCAGTCAAGATTTTGGAGTTTACCAGTCGAGTCACCCGCAGCAAGGTCATTAAGTTTTGCAAAGTTCAGTGGAGCCATCATACCGAGGACGAAGCCACATGGTAACGAGAAGATGATCTTCGCAAAGACCACCCAGACCTATTTTCTAGCCAGCCGAAATCTCGAGGGCGAGATTCATCTTAAGGGGGGTAGGTTTGTAACATCCTAAATTTTCAATTTGGAATGTTATAGATAGATCATTCTTGCATATCATATTTTATTGCTTTTTGTCTCGCGATCCTCGAAATCCTAAGCAACTCAAGGACACTCGGAGAGAGTTGGGGATTTCCCTGGTTTTCAAATTTGATTTTTATCAAATTCTGAAACGAGGAGTTTGGTTTTAATTATTTTTCTCTCTAAAAATATTTCATATTAAAGTATATGAGAGGATATAATATGACTTCTACAAAATAATTGAAATATTGGAGGAAAAATATTAAAATAAAATATTTTATTTTATTTGGATTTTAGTTGCATTAGAAAAATTGCACGTTTTCAAAATTGCATTTTAGGGCCAACAAAATGTTCACCTCGTTCTAAATATTCTATTTAGACAGTAAAAATTTGTTTTGGCATTTTTAGATTTTTATTTTATTTTCTAGGAATTATTTTCTGTTTGGTGGAATTGTTTAAAAAAAACAGCTTCGGGCACCGGCTGGGCCGAAACCCAGCCGGGCCGGCCCATCTCCCGCCGCCGCCGCCGACTCGGACAGAGTCCGAGCCGGACTCCTCCACCGCCGCCGCCTTGCCCCTCCTCCAAGCCACCCCGCCCCCGCCCTTTATATACGCCGCCCGAGCCCCCCCGCCACCCCCACAAACCCCCCGCTGCCGCAGCCCGCTCCCGAGCCGAGCCGCGCGCTGCTGCCTCCCGCGCCTCGCCGCCGTCGCCGCTTCACCGCGCCGCCGCCGCCCCGCCACCCGAGCCCCGCCTCGCTGGAGCCTCGCCGGAGGTACCACTCCATTTCGTCGCTGCCATTTTTTTAACAAAACCAATTAGTTTTTTAGAAAAAAACCCTAGTTCATTTTTTTAGATCGGTTCGCCGGTTTTTCCCAGTTCTTCTATTTAGCGGACGCCCGTCCGTACGTTCATTTTAACGAACGGTTTTCGCTTGTTAGTTACAGACAACGAATGCTCGTTCGTTAGCCTGTTCGTCAGTTTTCTTTTATCGAATTTTTCCCACGGTTATTTCTGATCGCGATTTTTGATCCAATTTTCGTTCTACTTTATCTTTTTGCTCGTTTGTTGGAATCAGGCGATTCAAGCGCCTAGATCTTCGTCTCGAGACCCTCTTTTCGTTTAACCAACTTGAACAAGCTTTTGTTACTGTAAAATTTGACCTAGGTCCAGATTAGTAAACGGATCTTGTTTCTTTCGCCGTTTGAGTTTCGTTGTTCCGTTCGATTTGATTCATTTTGCAAACCGGAGTTCTTAAGTTGAACTTTCTGGTTAGACCTTCTTATTTGAGTTTTACCCGTGCTTCTTTGCTTGTTTGCTTATGTATGCTATTGTTTGTTTGCGATAGAATTTCCAAAGTGCGAAGCGTGTTATTTGGAGTCTCTAGGTTACGCGGATCGTCAGCAAGGCAAGTATTGATCATATCCCTTTATCACCTAGTTTTATGCATTAGTTCCAGTCCTCAAACATTGCACGATTAGGATGTTATTAATATGTGGGTTGGGAAGTAGTTGATGAGGTAGAACCTATTGCCCTGTTACATTCAAACCCTTGGGACTTACTTCTACGTGTTGCTTATATGCTATGCTATGCTCGTACACATGGTTTTTGTGAGTGAAATCCATGACAGATGTGAGATTGATAATTAATGGTTCAACTAAAGGTGGAAACTTAAATACACATCTGGGTGGATTGAGGCACTTGGAGTACCCAGTGTTGCCTGTATTTCTTGGAAATCCCAGAGTACCCATGTGATCTTCCTATGGACCGCCACCCAGGCTCAAAGGGAACTGAGACTATTCATGCTAGAAACTTCCGTGTGCAGCCATAAGCTATTATGGGCTCTAGCATAGTTGAGTAAGTTACGTGAAGCTCTCGAAGAGGTAGATCAGCGGGTAGTGGGTTGTAGGTTTGGTATGGTCTACCCGGAGTAGAGAGTTAATGTTTCTGAAAGGCTATGTCTCGGTCATCCATTTCTCAAACATCTTGTAGTGCGAGAAATTCAACGGAGGAGATCGAGTCTTGTGGGAAAAAGTGCGCAAACCTCTGCAGAGTGTACAATCTAATCATGGTTAGCCGTGTCCCCGGTTATGGACATCTTGAGTATCTAGTACTTGGATTATCTTAAGTATCTCATCACTCTAAATTAATATTGTCGGGTTGATAATTACTTTAATTGGGATTGAGTTGGAGGAACCTTCTCAATGATGTTTCAACTACCATGATAGTTAAATTAAAATCTATTCCTTTGTTGATGGGGAAAATTGGCTTTTCGCAAAACTGTAATCATAGAGCTTTCCACCAGCCAACTATGCATGTAGTGATAGCATTATTCTGTTCTTGCTCTACTGTGTTACTTTGCCAGCATATTCCATGTGCTGACCCATTTTCGGGCTACAACGTATTATGTTGCAGACTTTTCAGACAAAGAGTAAGGTTCGTTAGGTCGTTGCCGTGCATCTCAGCAATGCCGTTGGAGTTGATGGACTCACTTTATCTTCCAAGCGTTCCGCTGTTATCGTATTAGATGGCCTTAAGCCATATTTATTGTAATAAGTTCTCTTTGGAGACATTCGATGTAATAAGTGTGTGATTGCTACTCTGTTATAAATCCTCGAGTACTGTGTGTCAGCATTACCGATCCAGACATGATACTGAAGCACAGAGACTTAACCGTTTGAGGTCGGGTCGCTACAAAATCTGAAACATTTGAAAAGTTCAAAGAATTTCAGAGTGAAGTGGAAAATCATCGTAACAAAAAAATAAAGTTTCTGTGATCTCATCGTGGAGGAGAATATTTGAGTTACGAGTTTGGTCTTCATTTGAAACAATGCGGAATAGTTTTGCAACTCGCGCCACCCAGAACACCACAACGTAATGGTGTGTTCAAACGCCGTAATCGTACTTTATTAGATATGGTGCGATCTATGATGTCTCTTACTGATTTACCGCTATCATTTTGGGGTTATGCTTTAGAGACGGTCGCATTCACGTTAAATAGGGCACCATCTAAATCCGTTGAGACGACACCATATGAACTGTGGTTTGGCAAGAAACCCAAGTTGTCGTTTCTGAAAGTTTGGGGCTACGATGCTTATGTGAAAAAGCTTCAACTTGATAAGCTCGAACCCAAATCGGAGAAATGTGTCTTCATAGGATATCCAAAGGAGACTATTGGGTACACCTTCTATCATAGATCCGAAGGCAAGATATTCGTTGCTAAGAATGGATCCTTTCTAGAGAAGGAGTTTCTCTCGAAATAAGTGAGTGGGAGGAAAGTAAAACTTGATGAGGTAATTGTACCTGCTCCCTTATTGGAAAGTAGTTCATCACAAAAATCAGTTCCAATGATTCCTACACCAGTAAGATAGGAAGCTAATGATGATGATCATGAAACTTCTAATCAAGTTACTACTGAACCTCGTAGGTCAACCAGAGTAAGATCCGCACCAGAGTGGTACGGTAATCCTGTTTTGGAAGTCATGTTACTTGACCATGACGAACCTACGAACTATGAGGAAGTGATGATGAGCCCAGATTCCACAAAATGGCTTGAAGCCATGAAACCTGAGATGGGATCCATGTATAAGAACAAAGTATGGACTTTGGTTGACTTGCCCAATGATCGGTGTCGGTGTCAAAACCGGCGGATCTCGGGTAGGGGGTCCCGAACTGTGCGTCTAGACCGGATGGTAACAGGAGGCAAGGAACACGATGTTTTACCCAGGTTCGGGCCCTCTTGATGGAGGTAAAACCCTACGTCCTGCTTGATTAATATTGATGATATGGGTAGTACAAAAGTAGATCTACCACGAGATCAAGGAGGCTAAACCCTAAAAGCTAGCCTATGGTATGATTGTTGTTCTATATGTTGTATCGACTAGCCTGGCCCTGGTTTATATAATGCACCAGAGGCCTAGGTTAACAAGAGTCCTAGCCGAATATGCCGGTGGGGAGAAGTCCTTGTCTTGATCGCCAAGTCTTTGTGGAATCTTCCTTGTATGCGGCAGCTGTCTGAACTGGCCCATGAGTATACGGCCATGGGGGGCCTCGGCCCAATCTAATAGATCGGGAGACGACGTGGTGAGTACCCCCTAGTCCAGGACACCGTTAGTAGCCCCCTGAACCGGTCTTCAAGTTAGGGACGCTCCTCGATTCTTCCGAACTGTTCTTCATCTTCGGTCGTCGGTCTTGAAAATTGGTTCAACAAATCTTCTTTATCTTCGATCTTGAGGATCGCCGAAATGCATTCGACGAGTTTACACGTCGGGTATCCGAGGAGCCCCTTTAAGTTTCCGGCCTTTACCAATGCCTTGTTTTTTTATGCCACACCTCGGGTTTGAAGTTGTTCCCGGGCGGCAGCGTCCTCTTGCGTCCAAGCTCCAACACCGGACTGTATTCGAGGTATCTTTTGCGACCAAGCACCAATGCTGGACCGCTTCCCAGCTCTAACGCCGGAATGTACCCGAGCTCCAACGCCGGACTATGTATCCGAGCTCCAACGCCGTACTGTATATCCGAGCTCCAACGCCAGACTGTATCCAAGGTGTCGTAAATCACCTTGGTTCAAAGAAGTTTGAAGGAGTTTAGCCGAGCTTAATGCCGGAAATGCCCTCTATGGAGCCAGCCACTAGTGCCCGAGCTTTATGCCGGGCTACTTCCGAGGTGGTGCACCACCCCGAATGTGGGCCGATTTTTGTGAATATTTTTTATTGGTGCAATTTATTCTCTGCCGAGATATATAGCCAGTAGCCCTCAAGGTGTGTACCGGTCTAAAACCCGAGATGCACCTGAAGGATGACGTAAGATCGTTGATCCCAGTAGCCACTGAGACTCAGGTTGATTTGCAAAATCGGCCTGAGGATCAAGTCCAAGCTCGGCAGAATACTTCGGGACACTAAAAGCGGCGTGCTCAGTCCTCGAGACTCGGGTTGGGTGCGGCCGAACAACCTGAAGATCAAAATCTCCGCGGAAACTATATTGCACATAAAATTTTCTGCATTGGACAAGCAATGCAGTAGCCCCCGAGACACTGGTCGGGTGGTAACACCAGATCAGGGGATCAATGTGCCCCTTTAATATTTGTGAATAATAAGCCCGAAGCCCAGTAGCCCCCGAGCCTTAATGCGGGCACGGGTGGCCGAATTAAGGATCAATATCCATAGTAAAATCACAAATTATGTGTAATGACTCTATGTATCCAAGTACTTTACGTCATTAATGCTCGGATCCGCATTGTACAAAACTTTGTTGACCGACCATCGGCTTCCAGCTCCTCGGCCAGTAGCCGAGGAGTGTTTGTCCTACTTTATAAAGCCTTTATGAGGGCAAAGATTTACAACAAACAAGGCAATCTGGCCATACGGTTTTATAAACGAAGGTACGCAGAGAGTTATATTACTGTTTAATAGAAGAAATGTCTTCCAAAGAAAATAGTCCCGCTATCGGTTCCTTTCTTTGGGTTGTCATGCTAAGCATGATCATTAAACCTCAGCTCTAATGTAAGAGCAAAATATTGAGGATTTAGTTTGGGAGGCCAGTTAATAGCCCCTGGTAGTGTTCGGCGACAGTCGGGGTCAAGCCGTAAACACTTTGGCCAATGTTATGAACGGCCCATCATTTAACATAGTCATCGGATCACTGACCAGTTTACGCTTATTGTGAAAGTCAGTTTTCGGCTTTCTCCACTGAGGTGCTTAACCATGTGAGCTGGAAGCACAATCGCAGTGGTTCTCCCTTTGCACGCCTAGCCGAACAAAACGGAACGTAGGAAGCAAGTGCAGGAGCCGGGCAACCCAACTATTGACCGAAGACACAATTCGAAACCGATGCATATATAGCAATATCTGAGAATGTTTTTGCCGAATCCCTAAAGGTGTCCGGCGTTGCACTGTGAGACTAATGCTGGAAAAGCACAAATATTTTAAAAGTGCCAAAAAGCTTGGAAAACCAAGAAACGTCAGTAAAAACATGACGTTCGAACAATATCAAGTGTTCGGTGCCAATCCAAAAGTTGGTCTTAGAAAAAGGAAGTGCTTCTGTCGTGCTTTAACATGATACATCTTATCTCAAGACTTCGAGCGGGTCAGCCTACGGCTTCAACCTCCTATCCCGAGGGCGGAGTACTTCTCATCAGGCCAGTTTAGCAAACTAAACTCTAGCGGCTTTGAGAGAGAAATTAGGCTCCCCGGCTGACCGCACACTCGTGTCGAAAAAAGGAGTGATAAATAATAATAATAAAACTTTGCAACGACTAAGAAGAAGAACACTTATTATAAAACGGCTCAAATAAACTTAAGAGCCCCCAAGTGACTTGGGTAGAAGAATGATTGCATGTACCGAAGTACTTATATCATATCTATGTTCAACCGAACTTTAAACGCGTCTTAACCGACCGTCAGCTTCTCCCTCTTTGGTCAAGGACCGAAAAGTGTTATGTACTCCATCGGTCGAGAATATCGACGGTGTTTCCAATAACCAGGCAATCAGGCCATAAGGCTGTAACAGACAAAGCGCGCTCAGGGAACTTATGCTATATTACCGTGAAGTGTAAGAAGCATCTTCGAAGAAAATAGTACCCCCATCGATACCTTTCTTCGGTGCTCATTGTTATTATGAGACTTGTGCAATAGATTTTTTGTACTCATGAGTTCCGTTGTGTGCCGACCATCATTGAAAACTATAAGAGCGCTAGCTTTCGACTTCACCCAGTCTGAGGTCCGGCTCGGGCGACCCGATCGTGACAATCGCAGAGGTGCTCCCTTTACTCCCTAGCCGAACAATCGGAATGTAGGGGTAAACACAGGAGCAAGGCAACCCAGCTTGCAAATCGCTTAAGTCAATATGGTGCATATTGTGGCATAATACACGAACAAGGAACGAAGCCGTACAAGTATAATCATATGCAAGTGGAAAAGCTTCATGAAGGAAGTCCCCAAACGAATTGGGTATTTGAATTTATGCGTCACAAACACAGTTTGGGCAAGGAAATTTTTTTACAAGCAACTTTTTTCCGAAAAAGTATAATGCTTGGCCGAACCGAACACAAGTTAGAAATTAAAGCTTTGAGCATGAAAGCGACTTAGCTGGTTAATATGTTCGGTATTGATGACGCAGTCCGAGCTTGATACGGGGCAAGGTTCCATCCCCCAAGCCGGTCCTGAGGTGGCGGAGCGGAGAGCTCGACACGCCGAAGTGGTGACATAGCATGGTCAATGCAGACCGGCAGAGTGACGCTGAAGTCCCCGGATCATTTTCCTGTGCACAAAAAATAGTGCAAACCGGAGATAATAGTAATAATGATAATTAAAAAAAATGTTGCATAATAAATAATTTATGCAAAGTGAGGAATAGAAGAAATATGGCCTGGCGCCGAAGTCAATGTCGATGCAGGGCGTCGGCATGATGTAGTAAAGGCGTGGCAAAGCCTGAATTCATAGGTCGGTCCGAGCTTCGGATGCGGCGTTCGCCGGACTATGTACGGGAACTGATCGAACCACCACGCGGCCGTCGTTAATGCGGTCACCATTTGATAGACCTGTGTACATATCATGGACAAACCAGAGTAATAATTCCTTGGGAAAAATGAACCCAAACAAGCAAAAAATACTGGGATTAATAGCACCTGGTTTATTTGTTGTAGCAATCCGAAGGAAGGTGATTCCCAAAATTGGGACTCGCTCCGCACACCCATTGCCTGATGGGCGATAAAACGACGGCATGGCAATGCTGGTAAAGGTTGACTCGCCGAGGCAAAGCCCTCGGCCCAGCTAACGTGACGGAGCTGGTCGGCTAGTGACGCCGAAGTGTCCAGAGTAGGTTGATGAAGAGATGGCGAAGCCCCCGGTCCAGTCGAGATGTCGAAGCCTCGACGTCAGCCGATGAGTCGAAGTAGGTCGGCATGATGGACACCAGCTTGAAGAAGCAATAGTGCGGCCCTGTCAATGCAGGTCGTGACGTGGTCGATGCCGGCTTGATAAAGCGACCGTGCGGCGATGCCGGTATGCCCGCTCCGTGTAATCCGTGGGGCGGCGATGTTGATGATGATTTATCCTTCGCGATGCCGGACTCTTGTTTGGCTTGCCGAGATGATGATCCGAAGAAGTTGAGCTCGGCTAAAGTGATAACGTGTCTAGCGTAGGTCGGCAGCCGTGGAGTAATATTGCCGGACTGGTTTGACACCAGCATGATGTCGAAGATCATGTTCAAAAGATCTTAAAGTTGGTGGGATGTGTTCGGGAACAAAACACAATACCCCATACAAAACTTCCTTCAAAAGGGATGTCCGAAATCCCGTTCATAAAAAAGATGAACTTGGGTCGGATTCGTTTTCGCGCAGAAAACAGATTCAAAAAGTGATGCACTAATCGGAAGGTTCCCGGAGTTTGGATGGTCGGATCGAGCTGAAATTTTGAGAGGTGGTAGATATAGAAATTCCTCAGCCGATCAACGATTGGATCTTCCAAAGGACATCCGAGCTAGAAACTGGACACCACGCCCTAAACTCATCCAAATTCCCATCCAGATTTGACAGGGCTCCGGTATATCGTGGATTGCCAGAGATTCCTCCATAGGAACTCAACAAATTTTCCAGGGTTGTTATAGACTCAATTCCGCACAATTCCACCAAAGCGATCATCAAAGCGATACTCGAGGAGGTGGTGGCGGCAGATACGAGTTTGCTATCCAAAAAAAACAGCACGGTCGCTTGAGGGCAATGTTGACGTTGAGCCCCCGAGCTCCATAGATGATTCCTCAGTGATCTTGATAGAGATCGGAGTTGATGTTTGATGAAGGCCCTCATCCGAACATGGTGATCCGAACACGGGGCGCAATTCTTGGTCGAACCAAGGTGACCAGTCGAACTGGTGACGAAGACGCCGAAGTCGCAGTTGATCTGCAAGCGAGCCATCGATCCTTTTGTCGATCACACAGTGGAACTCTCAATGAAACCACCGATGTCGGTGTCAAAACAGGCGGATCTCGGGTAGGGGGTCCCGAACTGTGCATCTAGGCCGGATGGTAACAGGAGGCAAGGAACACGATGTTTTACCCAGGTTCGGGCCCTCTTGATGGAGGTAAAACCCTACGTCCTGCTTGATTGATATTGATGATATGGGTAGTACAAGAGTAGATCTACCACGAGATCAAGGAGGCTAAACCCTAAAAGCTAGCCTATGGTATGATTGTTGTTCTGTATGTTGTATCGACTAGCCTGGCCCTGGTTTATATAATGCACCAGAGGCCTAGGTTAACAAGAGTCCTAGCCGAATACGCCGGTGGGGAGAAGTCCTTGTCTTGATCGCCAAGTCTTTGTGGAATCTTCCTTGTATGCGGCAGCTGTCTGAACTGGCCCATGAGTATATGGCCATGGGGGGCCTCGGCCCAATCTAATAGATCGTGAGACGACGTGGTGAGTACCCCCTAGTCCAGGACACCGCCAATCGGCAAGCCATGGAGAATAAATGGATCTTCAAGAAGAAGACAGACGCTGACGGTAATGTTACTGTCTACAAAGCTCGACTTGTTGCGAAAGGTTTTTGACAAGTTCAAGGAGTTGACTACGATGAGGCCTTCTCACCCGTAGCGATGCTTAAGTCCATCCAAATCATGTTAGCAATTACCGCATTTTATAATTATGAAATTTGGCAAATGGATGTCAAAACTGCATTCCTTCATGGATATCTTAAAAAAGAGTTGTATATGATGTAACCAGAAGGTTTTGTCGATCCAAAAGGTGCTAACAAAGTGTGCAAGCTCCAACGATCCATTTATGGACTGGTGCAAGCCTCTCGGAGTCGGAATATACGCTTTGATAGTGTGATCAAAGCATATGGTTTTATACAGACTTTTGGAGAAGCCTGTATTTACAAAAAGGTGAGTGGTAGCTTTGTAGCATTTCTGATATTATATGTAGATGACATATTGTTGATCGGAAATGATACTGAATTTCTGAATAGCATAAAAGGATACTTGAATAAGAATTTTTCAATGAAAGACCTCGGTGAAGCTGCTTATATATTGGGCATCAAGATCTATAGAGATAGATCAAGATGCTTAATTGGACTTTCACAAAGCACATACCTTGATAAAGTTTTGAAGAAGTTCAAAATGGATCAAGCAAAGAAAGGGTTCTTGCCTGTGTTACAAGGTGTGAAGTTGAGTCAGACTCAATGCCTGACCACTGTAGAAGATAGAGAGAAAATGAAGGCCATTCCCTATGCTTCAGCAATAGGTTCTATCATGTATGCAATGTTGTGTACCAGACCTGATGTGTGCCTTGCTATTAGTTTAGCAGGGAGGGACCAAAGTAATCTAGGAGTGGATCACTGGACAGCGGTCAAGAACATCCTGAAATACCTGAAAAGGACTAAGGATATGTTTCTCGTTTATGGAGATGACAAAGAGCTCGTCGTAAACGGTTACGTCAATGCAAGCTTTGACACTGATCCGGATGACTCTAAGTCACAAACCATATACGTATTTTTATTGAATGGTGGAGCTGTCAGTTGGTGCAGTTCCAAGCAGGGCGTCGTGGCGGGATCTACGTGTGAAGCGGAGTACATAGCTGCTTCGGAAGCAGCAAATGAAGGAGTCTGGATGAAGGAGTTCATATCCGATCTAGGTGTCATACCTAGTGCATCGGGTCCAATGAAAATCTTTTGTGACAATACTGGTGCAATTGCCTTGGCAAAGGAATCCAGATTTCACAAGAGAACCAAGCACATCAAGAGACGCTTCAATTCCATCCGCGACCAAGTCAAGGAGGGAGACATAGAGATTTGCAAGATACATATGGATCTGAATGTTGCAGACCCATCAACTAAGCCTCTCTCACGAGCAAAACATGATCAGCACCAAGACTCCATGGGTGTTAGAATCATTACAATGTAATCTAGATTATTGACTCTAGTGCAAGTGGGAGACTGAAGGAAATATGCCCTAGAGGCAATAATCAAGTTGTTATTTATATTTCCTTATATCATGATAAATGTTTATTATTCATGCTAGAATTGTATTAACCGAAAACTTGATACATGTGTGAATACATAGACAAATAGAGTGTCAGTAGTATGCCTCTACTTGACTAGCTCATTAATCAAAGATGGTTAAGTTTCCTAACCATAGACATGAGTTGTCATTTGATGAACGTGATCACATCATTAGAGAATGATGTGATTGACTTGACCCATCCATTATCTTAGCACTATGATCATTTAGTTTATTGCTATTGCTTTCTTCATAACTTATACATGTTCCTATGACTATGAGATTATGCAACTCCCGAATACCAGAGGAACACTTAGTGTGCTACCAAACGTCACAATGTAACTGGGTGACAATAAAGATGCTCTATAGGTGTCTCCGATGGTGTTTGTTGAGTTGGCATAGATCGAGATTAGGATTTGTCACTTCGTGTATCGGAGAGGTATCCCCGGGCCCTCTCGGTAATGCACATCACTATAAGCCTTGCAAGCAATGTGATTAATGAGTTAGTTGCGGCATGATGCATCACATAACGAGTAAAGAGACTTGCCGGTAACGAGATTGAACTAGGTATTGAGATACCGACGATCGAATCTCGGGCAAGTAACATACCGATGACAAAGGGAACAACGTATGTTGTTATGGGGTTTGACCGATAAAGATCTTTGTGGGAGTCCTGGATTAGGGGGTCTCCAGACAACCGGACTATCTCCATTGGCCGGACTGTTAGACTATGAAGATATAGGATTGAAGACTTCATCTCGTGTCCGGATGGGACTCTACTTGGCGTGGAAGGCAAGCTAGGCAATACAGATATGTATATCTCCTCCTTTGTAACCGACCTTGTGTAACCCTAGCCCCTCCGGTGTCTATATAAACCGGAGGGTTTTAGTCCGTAGGACAACATACAATCATACCATAGGCTAGCTTTTAGGGTTTAGCCTCTCTGATCTCGTGGTAGATCTACTCTTGTACTACCCATATCATCAATATTAATCAAGCAGGACGTAGGGTTTTACCTCCATCAAGAGGGCCCAAACCTGGGTAAAACATTGTGTCCCCTGCCTCCTATTACCATCTGCCTTAGACGCACAGTTCGGGACCCCCTACCCGAGATCCGCCAGTTTTGACACCGACATTGGAAACACAGAGCGCTCTCTCCAAACGGAGGAGCACACTGCGACCCTCACAACAGAAGCGCAAAGCAGCCTCTCAAGGCAATCCACCAGTTCGGCGTTTCAAGGCCCGGACACCTTCAAGCATGCTCAGGGCAATCGGCAACTAGACCGCCTGGCGTGATCTGAGCTCATGTAGCAATGCGGCCCCACCCCAGTCCCAGCCAAACGGCGAAACTCGTGCCACGTGTACATAATTACGCATTAAAAATACCATGGGCACAGGTGGGGAGGGGGGCACAACTGCGGCACGCCCCAAGACGCGGCTTAAACCGCACTAGGGGCTTCCCGTTTGGTTATTTTTCTCTTTTTCAGGACCTTAATCTCTGGAAACCCTGCCCAGCAGCACTATTGCCGAACACATGATGCAGCAACCAAGGAGGCAGAAAGCTACGTCACACCACAGAATTCCCAGGTGGATTACAATAATGAGCGAAATATTTGATTTAATACTATTCCTCAGCTTGCCCTTGGAAGGGACATAGTCCTACTCTTTGCTTATCGCACCATCTGTATCATTCTGCTTTAAACACACCTTTTTGAATAAACAATGCATAACATTACGACTATTATTGCATTCTTGTTATACATATATGTGTTCATTAATGACACCTTGCAACCGTACACTTTGGTACGGCCAATACACCAGGGGCTTACGTACCCCCAATATGGTGTGAAAAGTCCGACCACTTTCACAAGTGCGGCACCCCGAACTTATAGCATTATATGCATCAGCTCCGAATCATGTCTTTGGTCAAATGTTGGGTTTGCCCAGCTCCTATGTTTTGGTACCTTACGTTCCGCTCTATCAGCTAGGGTAGCGCTAGGAGAACTACTGTGATTGTGCCCTGGTTCTGCTGGGCTCAGGACCTCAGTAGAGAAAGCTAAAACTGACTGTCATGATAAGGCGAGAGACTGGTCACTGTTCGGCGAGGTTTTCGAGTCCCTAAAGACTTATGTCGCTTAGAGCGAGGGGCCGACCCTGTCCGGCTTAAAGGCATGTATCACGCTCCGAATTCGGCCTTCCGAATACCAGGGGCTTTGCCGAAATTTAAAATTATAGAATTCTATGGCTAAGTGAGAGTGATAAAGCATTATTAGTCCGGTTGCCTTGTTCGCTGTGCTGAGCACCTCCCTCGAAGGACCCAAACATGGTTACAAGAGTGCTCAGGTTTATCCCGAACACCCCAGCACTCGTGGCATGGGGGCAGAAGACGAGGACTAGCCATCTCTCAGACTGGATAAACAGCCAAACAGAAGGTAATATTTTAAATTCACACAAGCGTTGCATAGCGCATATGAAACAAGTTTTCATCATACAGGATCACACGAGCAAGTTTACTCAAATATTACATCCTTTGAACATTCGTCTTCTACAAGACGGGCACCCTTCAGGACACCCTCATAATAAATTTCAGGGGTGCGATGCTCCTTGCCCTGCGGCGGCCCTTCCTTGATCAGCTTCACGACGTCTAGCTTGGCCCACTACACCTTCACACGGGCGAAAGCCCGGCGTGCACCTTCGATGCAGACAGACTGCTTGATGACCTCCAGTCGTGGGCAGGCATCCACAAGACGCCTCACCAGGCCGAAGTAGCTGTTCGGAAGGGCGTCGCCAGGCCACAGCCGGACTATAAGGCCCTTCATGGCCTGTTCGGCCGCCTTGTGCAGCTCAACCAACTGCTTTAGCTGGTCGCTCAGAGGCACTGGGTGTTCGGTCCTAGTATACTGAGACCAGAACAGCTTCTCCGTTGAGCTTCCCTCCTCGGCCTGGTAAAACTGTGCGGCACCCGACACGCTGCGGGGAAAATCTGCGAATGCTCATGGAGAGCTCCGAATTCGGGTAAGTAATCGGTAATTTACTTTTACATGCTTGCTCTGCATATAGAATGCCTTACCCGCCGCTATCTTCTTCATTGCGTCGATCTCCTGGAGGGCCTTTTGGGCTTCGGCCTTGGCACTTTTTGCGCTCTCGAGGGCCGCGGCAAGCTCAGACTCTCGCGTGTTCGAGTCAAGCTCCAACGCCTCGTGCTTCGTCACGAGAGCCTGGAGCTCTTGCTGCACCTCGCCCACCCGAGCCTCTTGCTTTTCTTGCTCGGTGCGCTCCTTGGCGGCTTTATCTTCGGCCTCGGACAACGCTTGCTTTAGGGTCACCACTTCGGTCATGGCCCCTGGCAAATTCACGATGATCCTGTCATTTTGCAATCGCACTCTTTTTATACATATCCACAGACTAGGTACTACTTACCTTTGTTCTCCTCGAGCTGCCTCTTGGCAAGGCCGAGCTCGTCCTGGGACCCTTAAGGTCCTGCTTCAGTACGGCGACCTACGCAGTCAGTGCGGCGGACGCCAGTAGCGAAGCCTGCATATGCATATTGACACACTCATATTAGACTCCTGCGATATTGTTTGATCCTCTGTTCGGCTTATCTTTGTGAACACCGAACGGAGCATCAGGGGCTACTGTCTATGCGGTAATATTTTCCTATATTTTAAACACATACCTCAAAGCCTGTTAGAAGGCTGGTACAGGCTTCAGTCAATCCGCTCTTGGCGGACTGAACCTTCTGGATCACCGCACTCATGATAGTACGGTGCTCCTCATCGATGGAAGTGCTGCGAAGCGCTTCCAGCAGATTGTCCGGCGCCTCTGGATGCACAGAGGTCACCGGTACAGGCGTCTCGCCCCTCCTAGAAGGAGGCCACCTGCCCGAGTCCGGAACCACTAGAGGTCCCGGTGCGGTGTTCGGTTGAGGGCCGAACTCGGAGCTCTCAGGGGCCTTGTCCCCTCGGCTCCCGGAGTCCGGGAGGCCGCCTTGAGGCGCCTCCGGGACTATCTCCCCTCGACCCGGTGCCTCGTGAGACAGCACCTCGGCGTCGTCCGCAGGATGAGGGGAGGTGGCGGTCGGGACTGGATCGCTATCCATATCCGACGAGCCCAGGGAGCCGTCCGATGATACATCAATACGGGCTCGGGGCGGCCTGCACGATCATATTTCGACGTTAGGTGAAGTAGTGCCACAAATGAATACTATGAGTTACTCTGGTATCCGAATACTTACGACTTCCCCAGGGGCTTGGCCCTGGGCAGCAACTCGTCTTCGCTGTCGGCGGCGGTGGTGGAGCTGTCCGGAAGGAGAGTCCTCCCCTACTTGGACCCTTCGGCCTCCCCAGTTGGGGCGGCCTTCCTTTTCTTGTCTCCCCGTCTGGAGGGGGAGCATCTTCTTCTGCCTCCTCGTCTTCAGGGGAGGATTGCGCCATAGAGTCCTCGGACGGTGAGTCCGATGACGCCTGGCGTCGGGAACTCTT
Source organism: Triticum urartu (assembly GCF_056163025.1). Lineage (NCBI taxonomy): Eukaryota > Viridiplantae > Streptophyta > Magnoliopsida > Poales > Poaceae > Triticum > Triticum urartu. The sequence goes on from NC_141875.1 coordinate 92,157,906, forward strand.
TCGGGTTCCCTTGGCCTTCTTGGTCTTCTCCGGCACCGTATAAGGAGCCGGAGTCAGCATCTTCGTCAGAAGAGCGTCTGCTAGGCCTTCAGGCAAAGGAGCTGGATAGTCGATTTGTCCGGCCATATCCTGCCAGTCCTGTCAAAGGTACGGGAGTTTAGATCCCGCATGGAGTCAATCTATGAAAAATAAGTATCCTGTAAGAGGTAAAGCAGCTTACCGCACTGGCTTGGCACTTCGCGCTGAATCCGCGATCCTCAGTAATGGGAGGGGGGACCTCGGCGCTCTTGAACAGCACCCTCCAGGCATCTTCGTGAGTTGTGTCGAAGAGCCTGTTCAGAGTTCGGTGCTGCGCCGGGTCGAACTCCCACAAGTTGAAGGCCCGTTGCTGGCACGGGAGGATCCGGCGGTGGAGCATGACCTGGACTACGTTGACAAGTTTTATCTTCTTGTTCACCATGTTTTGAATACATGTTTGGAGTCCGGTCAGCTCTCCCGAACTACCCCAGGACAGGCCCTTCTCTTGCGAGGAGGTAAGCCGTGTGGGGAAGCCAGATCGGAACTCGGGGGCCGCTGCCCATGTAGGGTCACGCGGCTCGGTGATGTAGAACCACCCCAATTGCCACCCCTTTATGGTCTCCACGAAGGAGCCCTCGAGCTATGTGACGTTGGGCATCTTGCCCACCATGGCGCCTCCGCACTCCGCCTGGCGGCCCTTCACTACCTTCGGCTTGACATTGAAAGTCTTCAACCATAAGCCAAAGTGGGGCTTGATGCGGAGGAAAGCCTCGCACACGACGATAAACGCCGAGATGTTGAGGATGAAGTTCGGGGCCAGATCGTGGAAATCCAGGCCGTAGTAGAACATGAGCCTCCGGACAAATGGGTGGAGAGGAAATCCCAGTCCGCGGAGGAAATGGGTGAGGAACACTATGAAGGAAATATGCCCTAGAGGGCAATAATAAAGTTATTATTTATTTCCTTATATCATGATAAATGTTTATTATTCATGCTAGAATTGTATTAACCGGAAACATAATACATGTGTGAATACATAGACAAACAGAGTGTCACTAGCATGCCTCTACTTGACTAGCTCGTTGATCAAAGATGGTTATGTTTCCTAACCATAGACATGAGTTGTCATTTGATTAACGGGATCACATCATTAGGAGAATGATGTGATTGACTTGACCCATTCCGTTAGCTTAGCACTTGATCGTTTAGTTTGTTGCTATTGCTTTCTTCATGACTTATACATGTTCCTATGACTATGAGATTATGCAACTCCCGTTTACCGAAGGAACACTTTTTGTGCCACCAAACGTCACAACGTAACTGGGTGATTAAAAAGGTGCTCTACAGGTGTCTCCGAAGGTACTTGTTGGGTTGGCGTATTTCGAGATTAGGATTTGTCACTCCGATTGTCGGAGAGGTATCTCTGGGCCCACTCGGTAATGCACATCACTATAAGCCTTGCAAGCGTTGCAACTAATGAGTTAGTTGCGGGATGATGTGTTACGAATCGAGTAAAGAGACTTGCCGGTAACGAGATTGAACTAGGTATTGAGATACCGACGATCGAATCTCGGGCAGGTAACATACCGATGACAAAGGGAACACCGTATGTAGTTATGCGGTCTGACCGATAAAGATCTTCGTAGAATATGTGGGAGCCAATATGAGCATCCAGGTTCCGCTATTGGTTATTGACCAGAGACGTGTCTCGGTCATGTCTACATAGTTCTTGAACCCGTAGGGTCCGCACGCTTAAAGTTCGATGACGGTTATATTATGAGTTTATGTGTTTTGATGTACCGAAGTATTTTGGAGTCCCGGATGAGATCGGGGACATGACGAGGAGTCTCGAAATGGTCGAGACGTAAAGATCGATATATTGGACGACTTTATTCGGACATCGGAAAGGTTCCGAGTGATTCGGGTATTTTCGGGAGTACCGGGGAGTTACAGGAATTTGTATTGGGCCTTAATGGGCCATACGGGAAAGGAGAGAAAGGCCTCAAAGGGTGGCCGCACCCCTCCCCATGGGCTGGTCCGAATTGGACTAGGGAGGGGGGCGCCCCCTTTCTTCCTTCTCCTTTTCCCTTCCCTTTCCTTCCCTCCTACTCCTACTACTTGGAAGGGCTCCTAGGTCTACTAGGAAAGGGGGAATCCTACTCCCGGTGGGAGTAGGACTCCCCTAGGGCGCGCCATAGAGAGGGCCAGCCCTCCCCCTCCTCCACTCCTTTATATACGGGGGCAGGGGGCACCCCAAAGAGACACACAATTGATCTTTTGATCTCTTAGCCGTGTGCGGTGCCCCCTCCACCATAATCCACCTCGATCATATCGTAGCGGTGCTTAGGCGAAGCCCTGCGTCGGTAGAACATCATCATCGTCAACACGCCGTCGTGCTGACGAAACTCTGCCTCAACACTCGGCTGGATCAGAGTTCGAGGGACGTCATCGAGTTGAACGTGTACAGAACTCGGAGGTGCCGTGCGTTCGGTACTTGATCGGTCGGATCGTGAAGACATATGACTACATCAACCGCGTTGTGCTAACGCTTCCGCTTTCGGTCTATGAGGGTACGTGGACACACTCTGCCCTCTCGTTGCTATGCATCACCATGATCTTGAGTGTGCGTAGGAATTTTTTTGAAATTACTACATTCCCCAACAGTGGCATCCGAGCCAGGTTTTATGCGTTGATGTAATATGCACAAGTAGAGCACAAGTGAGTTGTGGGCGATATAAGTCATACTTCTTACGAGCATGTCACACTTTGGTTCGGCGGTATTGTTGGATGAAGCGCCCCGGACCGACATTACGCGTACGCTTACGCGAGACTGGTTTTACCACCGTGCTATGCACACAGGTGACTAGCGGGTGTCTGTTTCTCCAACTTTAGTTGAACCGAGTGTGGCTACGCCCGGTCCTTGAGAAGGTTAAAACAGCACCAACTTGACAAACTATCATTGTGGTTTTGATGCGTAGGTAAGAATGGTTCTTGCTAAGCCCGTAGCAGCCACGTAAAACTTGCAACAACGAAGTAGAGGACGTCTAACTTGTTTTTGCAGGGCATGTTGTGATGTGATATGGTCAAGACGTGATGAGATATAAGTTGTTGTATAAGATGATCATGTTTTGTTGAAGTTATCAACAACTGGCAGAAGCCTTATGGTTGTCTCTTTATTGCATAAGATGCAAGCACCAAATAATTGCTTTACTTTATCGCTATGCGATAGCAATAGTTGGCGAGACGACCATGTGACGACACATTGATATAGATCAAGATGATGGAGATCATGGTGTCATGCCGGTGACGATGGAGATAATGACATTACTTTGGAGATGGAGATCAAAGGCACAAGATGATCATGGCCATATCATGTCACATATTATGATTGCATATGATGTTTATCTTTTATGCATCTTATTTTGCTTAGTTCGATGGTAGCTTTATAAGATGATCCCTTACTAAAATTTCAAGGTATAAGTGTTCTCCCTGAGTATGCACCATTGCCAAAGTTCGTCGTGCCCAGACACCACGTGATGATCGGGTGTGATAAGCTCTACGTCCATCTACAACGGGTGCAAGCCAGTTTTGCACACGCAAAATACTCAGGTTAAACTTGATGAGCCTAGCATATGCAGATATGGCCTCGGAACACTGAGACCGAAAGGTCGAGCGTGAATCATATAGTAGATATGATCAACATAGTGATGTTCACCATTGAAAACTACTCCATTTCACGTGATGATCGGTTATGGTTTAGTTGATTTGGATCACATGATCACTTAGAAGATTAGAGGGATGTCTTTCTAAGTGGGAGTTCTTAAGTAATATGATGAATTGAACTTAAATTTATCATGAACTAAGTCCTGGTTGTATTAGCATATCTATGTTGTAGATCAATAGCTCGTGTTTAGCTCCCCTATTTTATTTTTGATATGTTCCTAGAGAAAATTAAGTTGAAAGATGTTAGTAGCAATGATGCGGATTGGATCCGTGATCTGAGGATTATCCTCATTGCTGCACAGAAGAATTATGTCCTTAATGCACCGCTAGGTGACAGACCTATTGCAGGAGCAGATGCAGACGTTATGAACGTTTGGCTATCTTAATATGATGACTACTTGATAGTTTAGTGCACCATGCTTAACGGCTTAGAATCAGGGCTTCAGAGACGTTTTGAACGCCATGTAAGATGTTCCAAGAGTTGAAATTGGTATTTCATACTCATGCCCGTGTTGAGAGGTATGAGACCTCTGACAGTACTTTGCCTACAAGATGGAGGAGAATAGCTCAACCAGTGAGCATGTGCTCAGATTGTCTGAGTACTACGATTGCTTGAATCAAGTGGGAGTTAATCTTCCAGATAAGAGAGTAATTGACAAAGTTCTCTAGTCACTATCACCGAGTTACTAGAACTTAGTGATGAACTATAATATGCAAGGGATGACAAAAGTAATTCCCAAGCTCTTCGTGATGCTGAAATCGACGAAGGTAGAAATCAAGAAAAGCATCAAGTGTTGATGGTTGACAAAGACCAGTAGTTTCAAAAAGGGAAAAGGGAAGAAAGGGAACTTCAAGAAGAACAGCAAGCAAGTTGCTGCTCAAGTGAAGAAGCCCAAGTCTGGACCTAAGCCTGAGACCGAGTGCTTCTACTTCAAAGGGACTGGTCACTAGAAGCGGAACTGCCCCAAGTATTTGGCGGATAAGAAGGATGGCGAGGTGAACAAAGGTATATTGGATATACATGTTATTGATGTGTACTTTACTAGTGTTTATAGCAACCCCTCGGTATTTGATACTAGTTCAGTTGCTAAGAGTAGTAACTCGAAACGGGAGTTGCAGAATGAACAGAGACTAGTTAAGGGTGAAGTGACGATGTGTGTTGGAAGTGGTTCCAAGATTGATATGATCATCATCGCACACTCCCTATACTTTCTGGATTAGTGTTAAACCTAAAATAAATGTTATTTAGTGTTTGCGTTGAGCATGAATATGATTGGATCATGTTTATTGTAATACAGTTATTCATGTAAGTTAGAGAATAATTGTTGTTCTGTTTACATGAATAAAACCTTCTATGGTCATACACCCAATAAAAATGGTTTGTTGGATCTCGATCATGGTGATACACATTTTTATAATATTGAAGACAAAAGATGCAAAGTTAATAATGATAGTGCAACTTATTTGTGGCACTGCCGGTTAGGTCATATTGCTGTAAAGCGCATGAAGAAAATCCATGCCGATGGGCTTTTGGAATCACTTGATTATGAATCAGTTGATGCTTGCGAACCATGCCTCATGGGCAAGATGACTAAGACTCCGTTCTCCGGAACAATGCAGCAAGCAACAGATTTGTTGGAAACCATGCATACTGATGTATGTGGTCGATGAATATTGAAGCTCGCGGCAGGTATCATTATTTTCTGATCTTCACAGATGATTTGAGCAGATATGAGTATATCTACTTGATGAAACACAAGTCTGAAACATTTGAAAAGTTCAAAGAATTTCAGAGTGAAGTGGAGAATCATCGTAACAAAATAAAAGTTTCTACGATATGATCGCAGAAGTAAAATATTTGAGTTACGTGGTTGGCCTTCAGTTAAAACAATGTGAAATAGTTTCACTACTCACGCTACCTGGAACACCACAGTGTAATGGTGTGTCAGAATGTCGTAACCGTGCTTTATTAGATATGGTGCGATCTATGATGTCTCTTACCGATTACCACTATCATTTTGGGGTTATGCATTAGAGACAGCTACATTCACGTTAAATAGGGCACCATCTAAATCCGTTGAGATGACACCGTATGAACTGTGGTTTGGCGAGAAACCTAAGCTGTCGTTTCTTAAAGTTTGGGACTGCGATGCTTATGTGAAAAAGTTTCAACATGATAAGCTCGAACCCAAATCAGAGAAGTAATTCTTCATAGGATACCCAAAAAATGTTGGGTACACCTTCTATCACAGACCCGATGGCAAGATATTCATTGCTGAGAATGGATCCTTTCTAGAGAAGGAGTTTCTCTTGAAAGAAGTGAGTGGGAGGAAAGTAGAACTTGATGAGGTAACTGTACCTGCTCCCTTATTGGAAAGTAGTTCATCACAGAAATCTATTCCTGTGACTACTACACCAATTAGTGAGGAAGCTAATGATGATGATCATGTAACTTCAGATCAAGTTACTACCGAACCTCGTAGGTAAACCAGAGTGAGATCCGCACCAGAGTGGTACGGTAATCCTGTTCTAGAGGTCATGTTACTTGACCATGACGAACCTACGAACTATGAGGAAGCGATGATGAGCCCAGATTCCGCGAAATGGCTTGAGGCCATGAAATCTGAGATGAGATCCATGTATGAGGGCAAAGTATGGACTTTGATTGACTTGCCCAATGATCGGCGAGCCATTGAGAATAAATGGATCTTCAAGAGGAAGACAGACGCTGATAGTAGTGTTACCATCTACAAAGCTAGAATTGTCGTAAAAAGGTTTTCGACAAGTTCAAGGTGTTGAGTACGATGAGAGTTTCTCACTCGTATCTATGCTTAAGTCTGTCCGAATCATGTTAGCAATTGCCGCCTTTTATGATTATGAAATTTGGCAGATGGATGTCAAAACTGCATTCCTGAATGGATTTCTGGAAGAAGAGTTGTATATGATGCAACCGGAAGGTTTTTTCAATCCTAAAGGTGCTAACAAAATATGCAAGCTCCAGCCATCCATCTATGGACTGGTGCAAGCATCTCGGAGTTGGAATATATGCTTTGATAAGTTGATCAAAGCATATAGTTTTATACAGACTTGCGGCGAAGCCTGTATTTACAAGAAAGTGAGTGGGAGCACTACATCATTTCTGATAAGTATATGTGAATGACATATTGTTGATCGGAGATAATGTAGAATTATTCTGCAAAGCATAAAGGAATGTTTGAAAGGATTTTTTCAAAGAAAGACCTCGGTGAAGCTGCTTACATATTGAGCATCAAGATCTATAGAGATAGATCAAGACGCTTGATAAGTTTTTCAATGAGTACATACCTTGAAAAGATTTTGAAGTAGTTCAAAATGGAACAGTCAAAGAAGGAGTTCTTGCCTGTGTTACAAGGTGTGATGTTGAGTAAGACTCAAAACCCGACCACGGCAGAAGATAGAGAGAGAATGAAAGTCATTCCCTATGCCTCAGCCATAGGATCTATAAAGTATGCCATGGTGTGTACCAGATCTATTGTATACCCTACACTGTATTTAGCAAGGGAGTACAATAGTGATCTAGGAGTAGATCACTAGACAGCGGTCAAAATTATCCTTAGTGGAATAAGGATATGTTTCTCGATTATGGAGGTGAAAAAAAGGTTCGTCGTAAAGGGTTACGTCGATGCAAATTTTGACACTGATCCAGATGATTCTAAATCTCAATCTGGATACATATTGAAAGTGGGAGCAATTAGCTAGAGTAGCTCCGTGCAGAGCATTGTTGACACAGAAATTTGCAAAATACTTACGGATTTGAATGTGGCAGACTCGTTGACTAAACTTCTCTCACAAGCAAAACATGATCACACCTTAGTACTCTTTGGGTGTTAATCACATAGCGATGTGAACTAGATTATTGACTCTAGTAAACCCTTTGGGTGTTGGTCACATGTCGATGTGAACTATGGGTGTTAATCACATGGTGATGTGAACTATTGGTCTTAAATCACATGGCAATGTGAACTAGATTATTGACTCTAGTGCAAGTGGGAGACCGAAGGAAATATGCCCTAGAGGCAATAATAAAGTTATTATTTATTTCCATATATCATGATAAATGTTTATTATTCATGCTAGAATTGTATTAACCGGAAACATAGTACATGTGTGAATACATAGACAAACAGAGTCTCACTAGTATGCCTCTACTTGACTAGCTCATTGATCAAAGATGGTTATGTTTCCTAACCATAGACTTGACCCATTCCGTTAGCTTAGCACTTGATCGTTTAGTTTGTTGCTATTGCTTTCTTCATGACTTATACATGTTCCTATGACTATGAGATTATGCAACTCCCGTTTACCGGAGGAACACTTTGTGTGCCACCAAACGTCACAACGTAACTGGGTGATTATAAAGGTGCTCTGCAGGTGTCTCCGAAGGTACTTGTTGGGTTGGCGTATTTCGAGATTAGGATTTGTCACTCCGATTATCGGAGAGGTATCTCTGGGCCCACTCGGTAATGCACATCACTATAAGCCTTGCAAGCATTGCAACTAATGAGTTAGTTGCGGGATGATGTGTTATGAATCGAGTAAAGAGACTTGCCGGTAACGAGATTGAACTAGGTATTGAGATACCGACAATCGAATCTCGGGCAATTAACATACCGATGACAAAGGGAACAACGTATGTAGTTATGCGGTCTGACCGATAAAGATCTTCGTAGAATATGTGGGAGCCAATATGAGCATCCAGGTTCTGCTATTGGTTATTGACCAGAGACGTGTCTCGGTCATGCCTACATAGTTCTCGAACCCGTAGGGTCCGCACGCTTAAAGTTCAATGACGGTTATATTATGAGTTTATGTGTTTTGATGTACCGAAGGAGTTCGGAGTCCCGGATGAGATCGGGGACATGACGAGGAGTCTCGAAATGGTCTAGACGTAAAGATCGATATATTGGACGACTTTATTTGGACATCGGAAAGGTTCCGAGTGATTCGGGTATTTTCGGGAGTACCGGGGAGTTATGGGAATTCTTATTGGGCCTTAATGGGCCATACGGGAAAGGAGAGAAAGGCCTCAAAGGGTGGCCGCACCCCTCCCCATGGGCTGGTCCGAATTGGACTAGGGAGGGGGGCACCCCCTTTCTTCCTTCTCCTTTTCCCTTCCCTTTCCTTCCCTCCTACTCCTACTACTTGGAAGGGCTCCTAGTTCTACTAGGAAAGGGGGAATCCTACTCCCGGTGGGAGTAGGACTCCCCTAGGGCGCGCCATAGAGAGGGCCGGCCCTCCCCCTCCTCCACTCCTTTATATACGGGGGCAGGGGGCACCCCAAAGAGACACACAATTGATCTCTTGATCTCTTAGCCGTGTGCGGTGCCCCCTCCACCATAATCCACCTCGATCATATCGTAGTGGTGCTTAGGCGAAGCCCTGCGTCGATAGAACATCATCATCGTCACCATGCCGTCGTGCTAACGAAACTCTCCCTCAACACTCGGCTGGATCAGAGTTCGAGGGACGTCATCGAGTTGAACGTGTGCAGAACTCGGAGGTGCCGTGCGTTCGGTACTTGATCGATTGGATCGTGAAGACGTACGACTACATCAACCGCATTGTGCTAACGCTTCCGCTTTCGGTCTACGAGGGTACGCATCACCATGATCATGAGTGTGCGTAGGAATTTTTTTGAAATTACTACGTTCCCCAACAGTGGCATCCGAGCCAGGTTTTATGCGTTGACGTAATATGCACGAGTAGAACACAAGTGAGTTGTGGGCGATATAAGTCATACTGCTTACGAGCATGTCACACTTTCGTTCGGCGGTATTGTTGGATGAAGTGGCCCGGACCGACATTACGCGTACGCTTACGCGAGACTGGTTTTACCACCGTGCTATGCACACAGGTGACTAGCGGGTGTCAGTTTCTCCAACTTTAGTTGAACCGAGTGTGGCTATGCCCGGTCCTTGATAAGGTTAAAACAGCACCAACTTGACAAACTATCATTGTGGTTTTGATGCGTAGGTAAGAATGGTTCTTGCTAAGCCCGTAGCAGCCACATAAAACTTGCAACAACGAAGTAGAGGACGTCTAACTTGTTTTTGCAGGGCATGTTGTGATGTGATATGGTCAAGACGTGATGAGATATAAGTTGTTGTATAAGATGATCATGTTTTGTTGAAGTTATCAACAACTGGCAGAAGCCTTATGGTTGTCTCTTTATTGCATAAGATGCAAGCACCAAATAATTGCTTTACTTTATCGCTATGCGATAACAATAGTTGCAAGAGCAATAGTTGGCGAGACGACCATGTGACGACACATTGATATAGATCAAGATGATGGAGATCATGGTGTCATGCCGGTGACGATGGAGATCATGACAGTACTTTGGAGATGGAGATCAAAGGCGCAAGATAATCATGGCCATATCATGTCACATATTATGATTGCATATGATGTTTATCTTTTATGCATCTTATTTTGCTTAGTTCGACGGTAGCTTTATAAGATGATCCCTTACTAAAATTTCAAGGTATAAGTGTTCTCCCTGAGTATGCATCGTTGCCAAAGTTCGTCGTGCCCAGACACCACGTGATGATCGGGTGTGATAAGCTCTACGTCCATCTACAATGGGTGCAAGCCAGTTTTGCACACGCAGAATACTCAGGTTAAACTTGACGAGCCTAGCATATGCAGATATGGCCTCGGAACACTGAGACCGAAAGGTCGAGCGTGAATCATATAGTAGATATGATCAACATAGTGATGTTCACCATTGAAAACTACTCCATTTCACGTGATGATCGGTTATGGTTTAGTTGATTTGGATCACGTGATCACTTAGAAGATTAGAGGGATGTCTTTCTAAGTGGGAGTTCTTAAGTAATATGATTTATCGAACTTAAATTTATCATGAACTTAGTCCTAGTAGTATTAGCATATCTATGTTGTAGATCAATAGCTCATTGAGGGAGTCCTGGATTAGGGGGTGTTCGGGTAGTCGGACTATACCTTCAGCCGGACTCCTGGACTATGAAGATACAAGATTGAAGACTTTGTCCCGTGTCCAGATGGGACTTTCCTTGGCGTGGAAGGCAAGCTTGGCGATGCGGATATTCAAGATGTCCTACCATTGTAACCGACTTTATGTAACCCTAACCCTATCCGGTGTCTATATAAACCGGAGGGTTGTAGTCCGTAGGCGATCAACCCCATACACAACAATCATACCATAGGCTAGCTTCTAGGGTTTAGCCTCCTTAATCTCGTGGTAGATCTACTATTGTACTACCCATATCATGAATATTAATCAAGCAGGAGTAGGGTATTACCTCCATCGAGAGGGCCCGAACCTGGGTAAAAAACATCGTGTTCCCTGTCTCCTGTTACCATCCGGCCTAGACGCACAGTTCGGGACCCCCTACCCGAGATCCGCCGGTTTTGACACCGACATTGGTGCTTTCATTGAGAGTTCCTCTGTGCCGTCACAATCAGGAAGGATGCCTCTTCCCGTCTTTAAAGACGGCGCCGTTGCTAAGGGAGCCTTGGATGTCGGCCAAACCCTCCGGCTAGGTGGTTTCCTCATGACCGCCTGTTCGGCTGTTGCGCCGACGGTGACCTCTCGGGTCATCAAAAGCAACCTACATGTCAGCTCAGAGCTCGTCGAGCAGCTAGATCCAATGGAGCTCTCTTCCGTAAACGAGCTCTTGTATCGCATCGCCGCCCTGGGGGTCGCTACGGATTACGACCAGGTTGGGCTTAAACCCGATCTAAGAGAAATTAACTCTCCCCAAGTCACCCACCACGTTGCCGTGGTAGAGACGCTGTGTGGCGACCCTTCATCTATTTTAAGGACCAGCTACGTCCGAATTCCCGACCCCTCCAAGCCGGATACCCGCGGAGGGGGAGATATAACTCAAGACCTGAGCTTAGGATCTGGCAACGGGCCAGATTCACTGGACAACATCCAAGAATCCGAACTTCAGAGTTCGGAAACTCTTCGGCCTCCCAATCTTGGATTGGGTGAGGTTTCAGATTCAACAACACCCGCCCACCCAATCATAAGCGATCTCTCCCAAATCAGGCAGAGGCCCGAGGAAACAGTACATCATTACTGGGCCAGATTCCTCCTGGTTATGAACAGGATAAAGGATTGCCGCGAGGGAGACGCAATCTCAATTTTCTGCAGTAATTGCACGGACGAGGGAATCCTTAATGCCGTAAGTCGTCGTGATATTACACGCTTCGCTGACTTGGTGTCCATAGTACAAAAATACTGTGCGATGGAAAGTGCCTGGAAAACCGAAATAAAATTTTGGGATAATCCGGCCTTGAATAGTAATCCCGTCCGAACTAAGAGGGTGCATCATCATAGGACACCCGGGATAAACACCAAAAAGCCAAAACCCTCTACAGGGCATGGAACCGTACTGGAAAGGTGGCTTGATGGACCCTGTAGAATCCACAATACAGAGGACGCCACACCAACTCACAGCCTTAGAGCATGTTGGATACTCCGGCAGGTGGCCAAAATTGGCGAGGACCTCTTAATTCTGGAGGCCGTAGAAAGCCAGCCCGAGGACACCAGTACCGTTCTCACAGTCTTCGAGACTTTCACATCAAACAATATGCAAAAAAGAACACTCCGCAGCCTCGCCGAAGTCTATCAAGTTGCAACAATAAATCCATGGAGCGACACTGCTATTACCTTCAACACAAGTGATGAACCTAGATTCCGAACAGCCCGAGCACCAGCCGCATTGGTCCTCAGTCCCATAGTGGACGGCTTTCGCCTCACCAAGGTGCTCATGGATGGAGGCAGCGGACTGAACCTCATTTATGAGGAAACCCTTCAAAAAATGGAAATAGACTGGAACCGCATCGAGCGAAGCAGCACAACCTTTAGAGGAATAATCCCCAGTCGGGAAGCGCGCTGCACAGGAAAAATCACACTAGATGTGGTGTTCGGCACGCCGGATAATTACAGGTCCGAAGAAGTCACGTTTCAGGTGGCCTCGTTTAAGAGCGGATATCACGCTTTACTAGGGCGGGAAGCATTCACAATCTTCCAAGCAATACCCCATTACGGGCACATGAAGCTTAAGATGCCCGGGCCGAATGGAATTATCACTCTAGCTAGTGATCCGGACATAGCACTCCACGCCGAAAACAAGACGGCCGCATTAGCCCTTGAGGCACTATCCGAAGCCTTAGCGGCCGAGGAACTGACTGCGCTGCGCTCCACGGTTAACAGGGATGATATGATACTCGATAAGAGATCCAAATCCACATCCTTCAAGCCAGCTGACGAAATAGTCAAATTCCAGGTCCATCCAATGGACCCCAATAAAACAGCTTCCATCAGGGCACGACTGAACCCTGATGTAGACGCCGCACTGCGAGAGTTCCTACGAGAGAACTGGGACATATTCGCCTGGCACCCTTCAGGGATCCCACGTAGGCTGGCCGAACACAGCTTAAATATCCTAAAAGGATTCAAACCTGTCAAACAAGCCCTTTGGCGTTTTTCTGAACCCAAGAGACAGGCTATGGGAGAGGAGCTAGCCAAGCTATTGGAGGCCGGATTCATTAGAGACATAAAACATCCGGACTGGCTAGCAAACCTGGTGATGGTACCAAAGAAGGACAAATCCTGGCGCCTGTGTGTCGATTTTAAAGACCTTAACAAGGCTTGCCCAAAGGATCCCTTCCCCCTCCCCCGCATCGATCAAATTATCGATGCCACCGCAGGACACGATTCGTTGTGCTTCCTCGACGCATACTCCGGATACCATCAAATCAAGATGGCAGAATCAGACCAAGCTGCAACAGCATTCATCACACCATATGGCCCATTCTGCTTCAACACAATGCCCTTCGGGCTGAAAAACGCCGGCGCAACATATCAGCGCATGATCCAGACATGTCTGGCAAACCAGATCGGCAAAACAGTGGAGGCGTATGTGGATGATGTGGTCGTCAAATCAATACATGTCGAATCTCTAATAGACGACTTGAGGCTTACATTCGATAACCTCCGAAAATATGACATCAAGCTCAACCCGGAAAAATGCGTCTTTGGTGTTCCAGCCGGAAAGCTCTTGGGCTTCATTGTATCCGGTAGAGGAATTGAAGCAAATCCAGCCAAGATCCGAGCTTTGTCACAATTGGATATCCCAAAGGACCTCAAACAAATACAAAAATTAACCGGATGCGTGGCGGCTTTAAGCCGCTTCATCACTCGCTTGGGAGAAAAGGCACTACCCCTCTATCGCCTCCTTCGGTGCACCGAACACTTTGAGTGGACAGAGGCCTCCACGGCCGGACTTGATGAAATAAAAGCCATATTGGCAACAAACCCAGTCCTGGCCGTGCCGAACACCGGCGAACCAATGTTATTGTACATTGCAGCAACACATCAAGTTGTCAGCGCAGTGCTCATTGTCGAGCGGGAAACGGATGGACACAAATTCCCCCTTCAAAGGCCGGTCTACTACGTATCCACTGTCCTCACTCCATGCAAATCACGGTACCCGCATTATCAAAATATTGCATACGCGATATTCATGGCATCCCGGAAGCTACGACACTACTTTCAAGAGTGTTCCATAACAGTAGCCTCGGAAGTACCACTCAACGATATTATCAACAACCGCGACGCAACGGGCCGGATTGCAAAATGGGCCATCGAGCTTCTCCCGTTCGATATAACCTATAAGCCACGGCGAGCTATTAAATCGCAAGTTTTGGCCGACTTCGTCGCACAATGGACGGAGGCCGAGCTCCCTAAAGAGTACGGCACATATTCAAACTGGATTATGCATTTCGACGGCTCCAAAATGTTGGCCGGACAGGGGGCTGGCGTCGTCCTGACGTCTGCCACAGGAGACACAGTCCAATATGTGCTCCAGATCATGTACATGGATTCCAACAATGCAGCCGAATATGAGGCCCTCCTACATGGTCTCCGGATAGCAGTATCCATGGGTATCCAGTGCCTAGAGGTACGTGGGGATTCAAACCTCGCGATATCCCAAATAAATGGAGACTTCGACGCCAAGGACCCAAAAATGGCAGCTTACCGCAACGCCGTCCTAAAAATGTCAGCTCGGTTCGAAGGGCTAGAGTTTCACCATATAGCCCAAGAAAACAATCAAGCAGCGGACATCCTAGCACGCATCGGAGCAAAACACGATGCAGTCCCCTCAACATCTTTTTGGAAAGATTGTTCAAGCCATCCGTAGCATGGGAGGGGGGACCCGCAAATAACAGCCTGGACCCAGCCGCACCACTCGACGCCGAACAATCTGACACAATTGGAGGCTCTGCCAATGAAATTACACCTTCAGCCCACGTAATAATGGCGGTCATCGCCCTGTGGACAGAACCATTCCTAGCCTACCTTACTAGGCAGGAACTCCTGGAGGACCAAAACGAGGCCCGCTGCATAGTGCGGCGATCTAAAGCCTTCAGAGTCCATGAGGGAGAGCTTTATAAGAAAAGCACTACCGGAGTCCTTCAAAGGTGCATCTCCGAAGAGGAAGGGCGGAACCTTCTGGCTGAAATTCATGCCGGACTCGGTGGTCACCACGCCGCTGCTCGGTCCCTTGTTAGCAAGGCTTTCGGTGCAGGCTTTTATTGGCCGACGGCCCGGGCAGACGCTCAGGACCTAGTCCAACGATGCGCTGGTTGCCAACTTTTTGCCAACCAAAGCCATATGCCACCCACCCCACTCCAAACTATACCCATCACCTGGCCTTTTGCGGTCTGGGGGCTTGACATGGTCGGACCCCTTAAAGTGGGACCGATAGGAAAAAATACTTACTGGTCATGGTGGATAAATTCACCAAATGGATAGAAGCCAAGCCTGTTAAAATGGCTGAATCCGGACCTGTGATAGACTTCATATCCGGGGTTGTACACTGTTATGGCGTCCCCCACAGCATCATAACCGATAACGGTACAAACTTTACCGCCGACGAGGTAAAACTCTGGTGCAAAAACATGGGCATCAAGCTCGATTATGCTTCCGTCTATCACCCACAAACCAACGGCCAGGTCGAACGTGCAAATGGTCTTATCATGAGTGGCATTAAACCCAGACTGGTGCGGTCCCTCAAGGAATCTAACACGCACTGGGTAGAGGAGCTCGACTCCGTGCTATGGGGGCTGCGGACCACGCCAAATCGCACCACCGGATACACACCATTTTTTATGGTGTACGGCGCAGAGGCAGTTCTGCCCTGCGACATAATTCATGACTCACCTAGAGTGCGCATGTATGAAGAAAGAGAAGCCGAGCTCGATCGGCAGGACAACTTGGACGCCCTGGAGGAGGAGCGTGACGTGGCAAAAGCCCGTTCCGCATCTTATCAACAGCAGGCCCGAAGATATCAAAGCAGAGAAGTACGGGCCAAAAATTACAATGTTGGCAAACTAGTTCTACGCCTGCCGGATAAGAAAAAGGACAAACTCAAGCCCAAGTGGGAAGGTCCATTCATAATTGACCAAGTCCTGACTGGCGGGGCGTACCGCCTGCGAGATGCGTCGGATAACCGACTCGAGCCGAACCCGTGGAACGCCACCCGTCTCCGAAGATTCTATGCCTAGCGCCGGACTCTGTGTTCGTCTCCTTCCTCTGTCCATTTTTTGCATTTTTCTGTCTTACATTTCTCTCCTTCCCCTCTTTTCTTTTATAGCCCTTAAAGGCTTATCTAGTGACGCGCCACTCGCGCTCATTAAACCTGGGGGCTTCTTTAACAGAAGCTTATTTATACGGGCTTCACGCCCAACACATGCGTCAAACTTCCGCATGTACCTTTTTCTTCACCATTATATGCATCAATATGACTTAAGTTTTGGCCAAGCTGGGTTGCCTGGCTCCTGTGCTTACCCCTACGTTCCCGATTGTTCAGCTAGGCGGTAAAGGGAGCACCTCTGCGATTGTTACTGCCGGGTCAGCCGAATGTGTACCTCAGACTGGGCGAAGCCGAAAGCTAGCGTTCTTAAGGGAATATTTGGTTGGTGAGATAAAAGCTGATCTTTTTACTCATTTTATGCGCCCCCAGATGCTTTTTTCTGCATCTTTTTACGCAGTCCGGACATGCACTTTAGGGCATGCCTCCCAGCGAAAGGAACCCCTAACGGAACTATTCTCTCTGGAAGATGTTTCTTACTAACCATGTAATATAACATAACTAGTTGGGAACTTGTCTGATAAAGCACTAATGACCCCTACGCTTGGTCTCCACGCATACCACGGTTCTTATATAACCGCTATGGTATTCGGACACACTCCGGACCGTCAGGTCCCAAGGTTGAAGCGAAAAGATCGGCAACGACAAACGATCTACAATCCGGCTAGAAGGCATTACACATGTCAATTCAAAATTACATAGTCATTCTGACTGATTGTATTCCTCTCCTATACCATCTAATAGGCTGTCTAATTTATAGTCCTGCTGGGAATACTTCTCGGCCAACTCTACTTGGCCGAATACTAAGCTCACAGGGATCTCCTTCCCGTCAGGCCCCACTGGTCCGACCTCGGCCATGTGGTTTGGGTCAGACTTCGTAAAACGAGTCTTCACCATGGCCCAGGCTTCCCGAGCGCCTTGTCGGCAGGCCGATATCTTCCACAACCGGAAGCGCCGCCGATCTCCCTTCAGCTTCTCCGCAAGCTCTCCAAGGCCCTCGGGCATGGAGTGGGCAGGCCATAAGGCTTGGGCAACGCCTCGCATCGCCTGCCGAATTCGCTCGTGCAGTTGCACGAGTTCAGGAAGAAGGTCACCCATAGAACCGGGCATCTCCTCTGCAGGACGACCTATGAGCATACCTACAGACATTACTCTGTTAGTCGACTTCCTCGCCGAACTCTTTTTTCAAAGTTCGTTCAAGCACTTACTAAATATGCCGCGTTGAAGCCGCTGATTCTCCTTCGTGGAGTCGGACAGCTGGCCACGAACATCTTTAAGTTCGATGTCCAGCCTGGTGTTGGCATCCTGAAGATCATTCTTCTCTCGCCTCACCTTTGTCAACATACTCTCACCGGCCTTTAGCCGGCGTAAGAGTTGTTGCTTTTCCGGATCGAGTCCGGCGCCATCTGCAACATGATTTGTCAGATTTGCACCCACACCGCACAATACTAATCTTTCGGAGTGTATCTTACCTGAGGGGGTCTCTTTGGGCTCCCCTGCTGCGGCTAGTGCGGCCTCTAGTTGGGCCTTGCACTTTCCAGCTCCTGGGACAGTACAGTATTCTTCTCTGTAAGAACCTGCATATTAAATGATCCTTAAATCAGTTGCTCTAACTGTTTCATGTCTCGGGGGCTACTGGTATATATATATTTGACCAAAATTTTCTTACCCGTATGTCTTTTACATACTGCTCCGTGGCTCTGGCTAAACCATTTTGAGCGGCACGGAGGTACGCATCTCCCGAATTAAAGGCATCTAAAGCCTCTTGGGAGAAACAAGCGTCACGTAGAACTGTCCGGCGACGCCTGTGGTTCATGGCACTCTCCACTTCAGAATTTGTGGCAGACAGCCTGTCCGCATCCTCTGTCGGAGGAGCGTCCGGTGCGCGCCTTGTGCTCGCCTCCGCTTCCTGGCCAGACGTTGGAGCCTGGTTGGTGGAGGCGCGATTGGCAACCTCTCCGGATGTAGTCCGGCGAGGTCTCTTCGTTCTGAAGATAGCACGAATGTTAATATTCCCTTACAGAATAACACCAGGGAAACAGAGGGTGCGCTATACCTTTGCGCCGGCATCTCAGTCCGGACTACATTCCTTTTTGCCCCACGGGGCCCTGCGGCCCCTCGTTGGCTAGCCGCTGCAGGTTCGGCCTCCTGCCTCGGAAATCTCCCCTGCAAAACACGGTTGTCGTCAGAAACACCGGAATACGTGAGAGTGGAATCTCTCTCAAGGGAATGAGACTCCGGTTTCTGTCACCTGGGAGGCCGGGATTAACCCTGGGTAATCAGCCGTGATGGCTACCAAGGTATTGTCCTTGCTTAGCTGATGGAACACCCCGTCGATAAGCTCCACCAATATGTCCGGATCCTCTTCGGAGTCCGGATTGAGGGACTGTTCTGGGTCCTCGGGCTGTGGAGGGCGGTTGCTTATATCCTTTACCTCCTGTCGCAGTTCCTGCATTGAAATCGTTAGACTACCTATCTAACCATGGGAGTACAAAACAAACGGGCAAGCGCAATTGTTCACTTACCCCACTTGGAGGATCATACATACTGAATCCGGCCCGCGGGTTGACGCGGAGGAATTCCTCCTTTTCTCCCTTGTACAAAGAGGATAAGATCTTTACTAAGGCGGCGGCTGAGGCCGGCCCCTTACGACCGTAACGTGTGGTGTCATCCTCCCCGTTGAAATCCCACATGGGGTGGCCTCTATATTGAAGCGGCTGCACCCCCCGCATAATGCATGCGACCATGACTCCAATCATGGTTAGTCCAGAATGAGCCAATAGTCTTATCCGGCCCATTAGGTAAAGGACGTCTCTGTCGCTTTCTCTCTGAGAGCTCCGCGGACGCCAGCTCAAGCGTTTCTTCAATGGAGCACTGTTGAACTCAGGGAGACCGACCCGGATAGGGTCCGGTAGTGGGACGTCATCTAGATAAAACCATTCCGAAGGCCAGTCCTCGGACGCCTTCTTTGGGGTTCCGGATAGGTATCCGGTCCCGGCGATGCGCCATACTTCGGCTCCGCCCACTTGGTATATAGACCCCTTTTGAGAACGGGGCACCAGGCAGAATAACCTCTTCCACAGCGCGAAATGAGCCTCAACGCCTAAAAATAGCTCGCAAAGGGCGACGAAACCCGCAATATGCAATACGGAGGCGGGCGTGAGATTGTGCAGATGGAGGCTGTAGAACTCCAGAAGCCCGCGGAGAAATGGATGAATTGGAAATCCCAGTCCCCTTATTAGATAGGGGACGAGGCACACCCGCTCTCCTTTAGAAGGATTGGGGGTGCTCTCCGCTTGTTTTCCGCCATTGTAGGTGGCGAGACCGGCTCGGACCGGGACCATGTATGCTTGAGGGAGAAATCCCTTGGCCTGAAGGGACGCTAACTTGCTATGCGGGATGGTGCAACTCTCCTAGTCCCCGGGTTTGGGACCGGAGGGGCGAGGGGAGGAACTGCGACGGCTGGTCATGTTGGAATGGACCTTTGCTGGAAGCGCTCTGATGATAACTCGTGGAAAGGAGAAGATGTGGTTTGAACCTAAATCCCCATCCCGTTAAATAGGCGGCTCGTTTATACGGCTAGGGGTGTGGATGTAAAAACACCCCGGCTTTTCGCATTTGTTTGAACACGTGGAACACGACCATTATTGGGCGTGGAAGCCGAGGAGCACTACATTACAAAAATCGGACATTATTCCTACAGGTACACAAGATTTGGAGAAGAACCCGCCTTGCAATGCCGAACAATCTGCGCGCTGGACTCATCGTCATTGAAGCCTGGTTGAGGGGCTACTGAGGGAGTCCTGGATTAGGGGGTGTTCGGGTAGCCGGACTCATGGACTATGAAGATACAAGATTGAAGACTTCGTCCCGTGTCCGGATGGGACTTTCCTTGGCGTGGAAGGCAAGCTTGGCGATGCGGATATTCAAGATCTCCTACCATTGTAACCGACTTTATGTAACCCTAACCCTATCCGGTGTCTATATAAACCGGAGGGTTGTAGTCCGTAGGCGATCAACCCCATACACAACAATCATACCATAGGCTAGCTTCTAGGGTTTAGCCTCCTTGATCTCGTGGTAGATCTACTCTTGTACTACCCATATCATCAATATTAATCAAGCAGGAGTAGGGTATTACCTCCATCGAGAGGGCCCAAACCTGGGTAAAAAACATCGTGTTCCCTGTCTCCTGTTACCATCCGGCCTAGACGCACAGTTCGGGACCCCCTACCCGAGATCCGCCGGTTTTGACACCGACACTCGTGTTTAGCTCCCCTGTTTTATTTTTGATATGTTCCTAGAGAAAATTAAGTTGAAAGATGTTAGTAGCAATGATGCGGATTGGATCCGTGATCTGAGGATTATCCTCATTGCTGCACAGAAGAATTATGTCTTTGATGCACCGCTAGGTGACAGACCTATTGCAGGAGCAGATGCAGACGTTATGAACGTTTGGCTAGCTTAATATGATGACTACTTGATAGTTTAGTGCACCATGCTTAACAGCTTAGAATCGGGGCTTCAGAGACATTTTGAACGCCATGGAGCATATAAGATGTTCCAAGAGTTGAAATTGGTATTTCATACTCATGCCCGTGTCGAGAGGTATGAGACCTCTGACAGTACTTTGCCTACAAGATGGAGGAGAATAGTTCAACCAGTGAGCATGTGCTCAGATTGTCTGAGTACTACGATTGCTTGAATCAAGTGGGAGTTAATCTTCCAGATAAGAGAGTAATTGACAAAGTTCTCTAGTCACTATCACCGAGTTACTAGAACTTAGTGATGAACTATAATATGCAAGGGATGACAAAAGTAATTCCCAAGCTCTTCGTGATGCTGAAATCGACGAAGGTAGAAAGAAAGAAAAGCATCAAGTGTTGATGGTTGACAAAGACCAGTAGTTTCAAAAAGGGAAAAGGGAAGAAAGGGAACTTCAAGAAGAACAGCAAGCAAGTTGCTGCTCAAGTGAAGAAGCCCAAGTCTGGACCTAAGCCTGAGACTGACTGCTTCTACTTCAAAGGGACTGGTCACTAGAAGCGGAACTGCCCCAAGTATTTGGCGGATAAGAAGGATGGTGAGGTGAACAAAGGTATATTGGATATACATGTTATTGATGTGTACTTTACTAGTGTTTATAGCAACCCCTCGGTATTTGATACTAGTTCAGTTGCTAAGAGTAGTAACTCAAAACGAGAGTTGAAGAATGAACAGAGACTAGTTAAGGGTGAAGTGATGATGTGTGTTGGAAGTGGTTCCAAGATTGATATGATCATCATCGCACACTCCCTATACTTTCTGGATTAGTGTTAAACCTAAAATAAATGTTATTTAGTGTTTGCGTTGAGCATGAATATGATTGGATCATGTTTATTGCAATATAGTTATTCATCTAAGTTAGAGAATAATTGTTGTTCTGTTTACATGAATAAAACCTTCTATGGTCATACACCCAATAAAAATGGTTTGTTGGATCTCGATCATGGTGATACACATTTTTATAATATTGAAGCCAAAAGATGCAAAGTTAATAATGATAGTGCAACTTATTTGTGGCACTGCCGGTTAGGTCATATTGATGTAAAGCGCATGAAGAAAATCCATGCTGATGGGCTTTTGGAATCACTTGATTATGAATCAGTTGATGCTTGCGAACCATGCCTCATGGGCAAGATGACTAAGACTCCGTTCTCCGGAACAATGCATCAAGCAACAGATTTTTTGGAAATCATGCATACTGATGTATGTGGTCTGATGAATATTGAAGCTCGCGGCAGGTATCATTATTTTCTGATCTTCACAGATGATTTGAGCAGATATGAGTATATCTACTTGATGAAACACAAGTCTAAAACATTTGAAAAGTTCAAAGAATTTCAGAGTGAAGTGGAGAATCATCGTAACAAAATAAAAGTTTCTACGATATGATCGCAGAAGTAAAATATTTGAGTTACGAGTTTGGCCTTCAGTTAAAACAATGTGAAATAGTTTCACTACCCACGCCACCTGGAACACCACAGTGTAATGGTGTGTCAGAATGTCATAACCGTGCTTTATTAGATATGGTGCGATCTATGATATTTCTTACCGATTACCACTATCGTTTTGGGGTTATGCATTAGAGACAGCTACATTCACGTTAAATAGGGCACCATCTAAATCCGTTGAGATGACACCGTATGAACTGTGGTTTGGCGAGAAACCTAAGCTGTCGTTTCTTAAAGTTTGGGACTGCGTTGCTTATGTGAAAAAGTTTCAAAATGATAAGCTCGAACCCAAATCGGAGAAGTAAATCTTCATAGGATACCCCAAAAAATGTTGGGTACACCTTCTATCACAGATCCGAAGGCAAGATATTCATTGCTGAGAATGGATCCTTTCTAGAGAAGGAGTTTCTCTCGAAAGAAGTGAGTGGGAGGAAAGTAGAACTTGATGAGGTAACTGTACCTGCTCCCTTATTGGAAAGTAGTTCATCACAGAAATCTGTTCCTGTGACTACTACACCAATTAGTGAGGAAGCTAATGATGATGATCATGTAACTTCAGATCAAGTTACTACCGAACCTCGTAGGTAAACCAGAGTGAGATCCGCACCAGAGTGGTATGGTAATCCTGTTCTAGAGGTCATGTTACTTGACCATGATGAACCTACGAACTATGAGGAAGCGATGATGAGCCCAAATTCCGCGAAATGGCTTGAGGCCATGAAATCTGAGATGAGATCCATGTATGAGAGCAAAGTATGGACTTTGATTGACTTGCCCAATGATCGGCGAGCCATTGAGATTAAATGGATCTTCAAGAGGAAGACATACGCTGATAGTAGTGTTACCATCTACAAAGCTAGAATTGTCACAAAAAGGTTTTCGACAAGTTCAAGGTGTTGAGTACGATGAGATTTTCTCACTCGTATCTATGCTTAAGTCTGTCCGAATCATGTTAGCAATTGCCGATTTTTATGATTATGAAATTTGGCAGATGGATGTCAAAACTGCATTCCTGAATGGATTTCTGGAAGAAGAGTTGTATATGATGCAACCGGAAGGTTTTTTCAATCCTAAAGGTGCTAACAAAATATGCAAGCTCCAGCGATCCATCTATGGACTGGTGCAAGCATCTCGGAGTTGGAATATATGCTTTGATAAGTTGATCAAAGCATATAGTTTTATACAGACTTGCAGTGAAGCCTGTATTTACAAGAAAGTGAGTGGGAGCACTACAGCATTTCTGATAAGTATATGTGAATGACATATTGTTGATCAGAGATAATGTAGAATTATTCTGCAAAGCATAAAGGAACTTTTGAAAGGATTTTTTCAAAGAAAGACCTCGGTGAAGCTGCTTACATATTGAGCATCAAGATCTATAGAGATAGATCAAGACGCTTGATAAGTTTTTCAATGAGTACATACCTTGAAAAGATTTTGAAGTAGTTCAAAATGGAACAGTCAAAGAAGGAGTTCTTGCCTGTGTTACAAGGTGTGAAGTTGAGTAAGACTCAAAACCCGACCACGGCAGAAGATAGAGAGAGAATGAAAGTCATTCCCTATGCCTCAGCCATAGGTTCTATAAAGTATGCCATGGTGTGTACCAGATCTATTGTATACCCTACACTGTATTTAGCAAGGGAGTACAATAGTGATCTAGGAGTAGATCACTGGACATTGGTCAAAATTATCCTTAGTGGGATAAGGATATGTTTCTCGATTATGGAGGTGACAAAAGGTTCGTCGTAAAGGGTTACGTCGATGCAAGTTTTGACACTGATCCAGATGACTCAAAGTCTCAATCTGGATACAGATTGAAAGTGGGAGCAATTGGCTAGAGTAGCTCCGTGCAAAGCATTGTTGACATAGAAATTTGCAAAATACTTACGGATCTGAATGTGGCAGATCCGTTGACTAAACTTCTCTCACAAGCAAAACATGATCACACCTTAGTACTCTTTGGGTCTTAATCACGTAGCGATGTGAACTAGATTATTGACTCTAGTAAACCCTTTGGGTGTTGGTCACATGTCGATGTGAACTATGGTGTTAATCACATGGTGATGTGAACTATTGGTATTAAATCACATGGCGATGTGAACTAGATTATTGACTCTAGTGCAAGTGGGAGACTGGAGGAAATATGCCCTAGAGGAAATAATAAAGTTATTATTTATTTCCTTATATCATGATAAATGTTTATTATTCATGCTAGAATTGTATTAACCGGAAACATAATACATGTGTGAATACATAGACAAATAGAGTGTCACTAGTATGCCTTTACTTGACTAGCTCGTTGATCAAAGATGGTTATGTTTCCTAACCATAGACATGAGTTGTCATTTGATTAATGGGATTACATCATTAGGAGAATGATGTGATTGACTTGACCCATTCCGTTAGCTTAGCACTTGATCGTTTAGTTTGTTGCTATTGCTTTCTTCATGACTTATACATGTTCCTATGACTATGAGATTATGCAACTCCCGTTTACCGGAGGAACACTTTTTGTGCCACCAAACGTCACAACGTAACTGGGTGATTATAAAGGTGCTCTGCAGGTGTCTCCGAAGGTACTTGTTGGGTTGGCGTATTTCGAGATTAGGATTTGTCACTCCGATTGTCGGAGAGCTATCTCTAGGCCCACTCGGTAATGCACATCACTATAAGCCTTGCAAGCATTGAAACTAATGAGTTAGTTGCGGGATGATGTGTTATGGAATGAGTAAAGAGACTTGCCGGTAACGAGATTGAACTAGGTATTGAGATATCGACAATCGAATCTCGGGCAATTAACATACCGATGACAAAGGGAACAACGTATGTAGTTATGCGGTCTGACCGATAAAGATCTTCGTAGAATATGTGGGAGCCAATATGAGCATCCAGGTTCCGCTATTGGTTATTGACCAGAGACGTGTCTCGGTCATGTCTACATAGTTCTCGAACCCGTAGGGTCCGCACGCTTAAAGTTCGATGACGGTTATATTATGAGTTTATGTGTTTTGATGTACCGAAGGAGTTCTGAGTCCTGGATGAGAACGGGGACATGACGAGGAGTCTCGAAATGGTCGAGACGTAAAGATCGATATATTGGACGACTATATTCGGACATCGGAAAGGTTCCGAGTGATTCGGGTATTTTCGGGAGTACCGGGGAGTTACGGGAATTCGTATTGGGCCTTAATGGGCCATACAGGAAAGGAGAGAAAGGCCTCAAAGGGTGGCCGCACCCATCCCCATGGGCTGGTTCGAATTGGACTAGGGAGGGGGGCGCCCCCTTTCTTCCTTCTCCTTTTCCCTTCCCTTTCCTTCCCTCCTACTCCTACTACTTGGAAGGGCTCCGAGTTCTACTAGGAAAGGGGGAATCCTACTCCCGGTGGGAGTAGGACTCCCCTAGGGTGCGCCATAGAGAGGGCAGGCCCTCCCCCTCCTCCACTCCTTTATATACGGGGGCAGGGGCACCCCAAAGAGACACACAATTGATCTCTTGATCTCTTAGCCGTGTGCGGTGCCCCCCTCCACCATAATCCACCTCGATCATATCGTAGCGGTGCTTAGGCGAAGCCCTGCATCGGTAGAACATCATCATCGTCACCACGCCGTGGTGTTGAGAAACTCTCCCTCAACACTTGCTGGATCGGAGTTCGAGGGACGTCATCGAGTTGAACGTGTGCAGAACTCGGAGGTGCCGTGCGTTCGGTACTTGATCGGTCGGATCGTGAAGACGTACGACTACATCAACCGCGTTGTGCTAACGCTTCCGCTTTCGATCTACGAGGGTACGTGGACACACTCTCCCCTCTCGTTGCTATGCATCACCATGATCTTGAGTGCGCGTAGGAATTTTTTTGAAATTACTACGTTCCCCAACACACTACCCTCTCATGGGGCCTGGGGGTGGGGATGAGTTGCCCCTCCTCTGGGAGCTGGTGCGCGATGTCGTCGGGAAAGTATCCGGCTCTCCTCAGCTTCTTGACGTGTCCCTCCATGATGGAGGAGACCATCCACCTGCCTCCCGCTCCGGACATGGTTGGAGAAGGTCGAGGTGGGAAATACGAACTTGGGCGTTGGGGCTCGAGTGTGCGAAGGTGGATGAGCAAAGAAGGAAGAAGGCGTGGATGAAAAGGTAAATCCTTATCCCTTTATATGGGCGGACGAAACTATGCGTCCCCACTAGCCTGGTAAAACTCGCTTCTCCCCCAAGCGCCATAATTGATGGCACGGTTGGGTTACGCACACCCGTATTGATGAGAATCCCGTGATAAGGGGACACGATCTCTGCTTTGACAAGACGTGTCAAAAAATTGCCTCGCGTTATGTGCGGGGCTAGTTAAAGGAAGCGGTTCGAATAATCACCGGGCCGTGACATAATGTCGTGTTGCCAAAACAAGTCAGCGAATTGGATTTGTGGAAATATTATTCTCTCTACGGTGGTATGTGGAACTTATTTTGCAGGGTCGGACACTATCCTTATGTTCAAATTCTTCCGTGGTATATTCGGAGGAGGAACCCGCCTTGCAATGCCGAAGACAATACTGCGCGCCGGACTCATCGTCATTGAAAGCCTGGTTCAGGGGCTACTGTGGGAGTTCTGGATTAGGGGGTCTCCGGACAGCCGGACTATCTCCATTGGCCGGACTGTTAGACTATGAAGATACAGGATTGAAGACTTCATCTCATGTCCGGATGGGACTCTACTTGGCGTGGAAGGCAATCTAGGCAATACAGATATGTATATCTACTCCTTTGTAACCGACCTTGTGTAACCCTAGCCCCTCCGGTGTCTATATAAAATGGAGGGTTTTAGTCTATAGGACAACATACAATCATACCATAGGCTAGCTTTTAGGGTTTAGCCTCTCTGATCTCGTGGTAGATCTACTCTTGTACTACCCATATCATCAATATTAATCAAGCAGGACGTAGGGTTTTACCTCCATCAAGAGGGCCCGAACCTGGGTAAAACATTGTGTCCCCTGCCTCCTGTTACCATCCGCCTTAGACGCACAGTTCGGGACCCCCTACACGAGATCCGCCGGTTTTGACATCGACAATCTTCATAGAATATGTATGAACCAATATGAGCATCCAGGTTCCGCTATTGGTTATTGACCGGAAGTGAGTCTCGGTCATGGTCTACATAGTTCTCGAACCCGTAGGGTCCGCATGCTTAACGTTCGATGACGATAGGTATTATGAGTTTATGTGTTTTGATGTACCAAAGGTAGTTCGGAGTCCCGGATGTGATCACGGACATGACGAGGAGTCTCGAAATGGTCGAGACATAAAGATTGATATATTGGACTATGTTATTCGGACACCGAATGAGTTTCGGGGATCACCGGATAAATATCGGAGTACCGGAGGGTTATAGGAACCCCCTGGGGAACTAATGGGCCTCTATGGGCCTTAGTGGAAAGAGAGGAAGGGCCAGGAGGGGCTGACCACCCCCTTGGGTCCGAATTAGACTAGGGGAAGGGGGCGGCGCCCCCCCTTCCTTCCCTTCCCCCTCTTCCTTCCTTCCCCCTCTCTCCTTCTTGATGGATTCCTACTAGGACTTGGAGTCCTGGTAGGATTCCCATCTTGGGGGCGCGCCCTACGGCCGGCCGGCCTCCCCCTTGCTCCTTTATATACGGGGAAGGGGGCACTCTAGAACACACAAGTTGACATTTGTCTTAGCCGTGTGTGGTGCCCCCTCCACAGATTTCCACCTCGGTCATATCGTTGTAGTGCTTAGGCGAAGCCCTGCGTCGGTAACTTCATCATCACCGTCGTTCTGACGAAACTCTCTCTCGGCCTCAACTAGATCAAGAGTACGAGGGACGTCACCGAGCTGAACGTGTGCAAATCACGGAGGTGTCGTGCGTTCGGTACTTGATCGGTTGGATCGCGAAGACGTTCGACTACATCAACCGCATTTCATAACACTTCCGCTTTCAGTCTACGAGGGTACGTAGACATACTCTCCCCCTCTCATTGCTATACATCACCTAGATGGGTCTTGCGTGTGCGTAGGATTTTTTTTGAAATTACTGCGTTCCCCAACAGCAAGGACACAGGAGTCGACTCATTATTGAGGACAAACGGCCGCTGCCATGAGGTGAGAGCTGTCTCATCCTGTAAGGAGGTGGGAGACGTCGCCGCCATTCGTCACGAACTGACATGGATGTCGCTTCCCCTATGTTGGCACGCTTCTCTTGGATCGACAACGAATATCAGCTCTGCCGAGGTCAGGCTTTCTAAATTCTAATAAACTTTTCTCAATTAGATCGGCTTATTAGATTGTCCAATGGACACAACATGGAGTAGTAATGTACATCATGTTTGTGGGCGACGATGGTTTATATCTGCTGGATTCCTATAATCTTACCTGCAGACCTTGCGCTATATTTTACACCAGGCGCGCAAGCTAGAAGTTGATGAGAATTTCTGTACGATCCTCGGATTCCTTGAGATTGCACCGACGTACGTACTCTCCATAATAATGAAGGAGAGAACATCGTTTAATTAATAGTAACAAGACACGATCATCAACTGTGAAAAATAGCAGGTGTAAGATATATATGCACCGCTTTGCTAGCTCCAATAAATCTATTGATTACTCATGGTTCTTCAATTGGGTTGTTACGAAAACATGAAAATTACTTTTAAATTATTCTAACTTGTATGACACTCAATAAATATATTGATTAGTCATGCTGCTTCAGTTGGGGTGTTGTCGACGTTGACATTGAAAATTCTACTACCACGGCTCATACCCAAGTCTGCATCGGATGATCAGAATACTAAATTTTGTAGGTAATGCTCTTTCTTCCCAGTTTTCACTTTTCATCAAGGCCTTATATAAGGTTGATTGACTGGCGGTATGCTTGCTCTGGTCCCGAGAAAGAGGATGAACAGAGAATGATGATCGATTGCTCCTACTACATTGTATATCTTGTGAATTGGCAAGTAGTACAGAGTACAAACTGTATAATGTTTACCTCAAAATAAAAGGTTGTACAGCTGGTACAATTTGTCATATATAAAGTATGCTCTTTCGTGCTAAATTTTATTGTTGCTATTTGCAGATGAAGTGGATACTACCAGTGTGTTACTGTACGATACTGTGGGCATATGATAAAAAATAAAGTATCAGTGCAGTAACCATATTACGGACATTTTTGTTGCTTACCACCAACCGTTAGGCTTCTCTATTGAGAAAGTATCTCCTGGAAACCTAAGTTTCAGTGGGAACATGAAAACCAAGACATGGGTCGTTGGATTTATGATCTAAGGGTTGTTTCTTCCACCAACCCATTGCGTGCATTTTATAGAAACACCCCGGGAATTTGTGCAAAATAGTAACCAGTCCTATGGGCAGTTTTATGTAAAAATATGAGGTTTGATCAACAACACAAGTTTCAAATCCAACGGCCCATGTTTTAGTTTCCATGTTTCCACTGAGTGAGTGGTTTCCAGGAGATACTTTCTCCTTCTCTATTAGCAAGAGGTCAATTTGTCAGTGGAGACATAGCTGCAAAGATGCAGTATTTCAACTTTGAGAATATTTAAGCTTTTGGATTTCAGATTATAGTTGCCATCAGCAAACGGGTATGCTCTTGTACTAATGTCTGTCGGTTATCTTTAGTCTGTAGAACTTTGGAACTAAATTTGTTTGATATTCTGATTTGGACAATTGGATTTAGGGAGAACCCACTTTGATTACTTTTCACCATTGGATTTATGTCGTATCGCCATAGGACCATACGAGAAGACTGGTAACCCACAAGTATAGGGGATCGCAACAGTTTTCGAGGGTAGAGTATTCAACCCAAATTTATTGATTCGACACAAGGGGAGCCAAAGAATATTCTCAAGTATTAGCAGCTGAGTTGTCAATTCAACCACATTTGGAAACTTAATATCTGTAGCGAAGTGTTTAGTAGCAAAGTAATATGATAATAGTGGTAACGGTAGCAAAAGGTAACAGTAGTAAAAGTAATGTTTTTGGTATTTTGTAGTGATGATAGCAATAGCAACGGAAAAGTAAATAAGCGGAGAACAATATATGGAAAGCTCGTAGGCAATGGATCGGTGATGGAGAATTATGCCAGATGCGGTTCATCATGTAACAGTCATAACCTAGGGTGACACAGAACTAGCTCCAGTTCATTGATATAATGTAGGCATGTATTCCGAATATAGTCATACGTGCTTATGGAAAAGAACTTGCATGACATCTTTTGTCCTATCCTCCCGTGGCAGCGGGGTCCTTACGAAAACTAAGGGATATTAAGGCCTCCTTTTAATAGAGTACTGGAACAAAGCATTAGCACATAGTGAGTACATGAACTCCTCAAACTACGGTCATCACCGGTAAGTATCCCGATTATTGTCACTTCGGGGTTAACGGATCATAACACATAATAGGTGACTATAGACTTGCAAGATAGGATCAAGAACACTCATATATTGATGAAAACATAATAGGTTCAGATCTGAAATCATGGCAGTCGGGCCCTAGTGACAAGCATTAAGCATAGCAAAGTCATAGCAACATCAATCTCAGAACATAGTGGATACTAGGGATCTAACAAAACTAACTCGATTACATGATAGATCTCATCCAACCCATCACCGTCCAGCAAGCCTACGATGGAATTACTCATGCACGGCGGTGAGCATCATGAAATTGGTGATGGAGGATGGTTGATGATGACGATGGCGATGGATTCCCCTCTCCGGAGCCCCGAACGGACTACAGATCGGCCCTCCCGAGAGGTTTTAGGGCTTGGCGGCGGCTCTGTATCGTAAAACGCGATGAATTCTTCTCTCTGATTTTTTTCTCCCCGAAACACAATATATGGAGTTGGAGTTGGAGTCAGAGAGGCACCAGGGGGCCCACGAGGTAGGGGGCGCGCCCTAGGGGGGCAGGCGCACCCCCACCCTCGTGGAAAGGTGGTGGGCTCCCTGGCCTTCATCTTTTGCAGGTATTTTTTATATTTTCCAAAAAGTTGCTCCGTGAAGTTTCAGGTCATTCCGAGAACGTTTGTTTCTGCACATAAATAACACCATGGTAATTCTGCTGAAAACAACGTCAGTCCGGGTTAGTTCCATTCAAATCATGCAAGTTAGAGTCCAAAACAAGGGCAAAAGTGTTTGGAAAAGTACATACGACGGAGACGTATCAAAGACCACAGTGGAGACAGTCTAGGTCTCGTCGCCCTCCTCTGACCCTCCTGCCTCAAGACCATCGCTTGTCTTATGCATCAACGTGTTTATATTTTTTTTGTTTCCGATTACATGGAGTGGCAAAGATGAATTTACAATGAAGTTTCACATTTATTTATTTATTTTATGCATATAATTAATAATGTTTTTGGTTTTATAACCCATGATAAGAACGGTCAAATTATAACCCATAATCATATAAGAACATGAACATACCTCTCTGATTGTGAATACATTCTTCTTCATTAAATGCCAAAAGTCGCACTTATGTGATCTTCAGTAAGTAAGTAGTTTCCGGTCAATACACCATGGCAGTTATCATGTTGAAAATTATCAACATTTTTGTTCGCACATTAATATTGAACATTACCTACACAGAGCTTGTCCAAATTTCTGTACAGAATAGTATGCCCTTTCTCTCTACCATTCCCTTTTCCGCAGAACAGGGCTACTAGGTTTCATACCCTCCCTTATCCCATCCTGTCTTCGTCCTGTGCTCCTGGGTTCCACCCCATGGCGATACAGACCATTATAGGTAATGCGGAACTTCCTTGCGGTTAGTAATGGGTGCGCAAGGCGCAAAAAAGAAAAAGAAGTAATGGGTGCGGCAACTACCTTTGATTGTTTACCATTCTCTGGTCTACACATATGGCATTTGCTAATTAACTGTATTCTTTTTCTTCCTTGAATAGTGCACGTGAGAACTGTTTCAATTTTAATGCAGACAATATGCCATCTTTCGCAGTACATGAGGACCATTTCATTGATTTCCTAAAGTTGAAAATAAAACATCAAATGATGGTAAAGCGAGAAGATAAAGTTTGGGATTTGACAATAATACTAGAGTAAGGGCGGATGCAGAGATAGAGGTAAAATTTGGTCCCATAGAGAAAAGACCCCGCTTGAGTGCCGCTCCTGGCGGCACCAGGGCGCCAAACCTAGTCGCCAAAGGATAGGCCAAATCAAGCGGCCCGCCGCCACTGCCGCTGGCACTTGCGTGGCGGCGGCTGGGCATCCATACGTCATTCTGACAACGATGCTAGGAGCTCACGGCGGTGGCCCCGAGGTTGGTCGTGACGCTGGTCTAGTCAGTGTGACTGCAGATGCGGCGGTCCCCTTCGGCTGCGTGGGCGATGATGAAGCAAGCGGGAGATGGGTGTCCTTCTTCATGTTGCTTGGGGAGTGGCCTTGGGGCGCCTCGACGACATCTGGCAGGGACGGCGTGGCAGTTGGCGGCACTCCGGCGGCTACTGGCGTGTGGATCCGACGGTTGGCTACTTGACACCCACTCCAAGGGCGGGGTTGTGGCTGCTACGGGTTGCTCAGGCTTCGGCCCGGCAGCTCTGCTCTGCGGGATGGCGGCCCCCCTCCAGGCTTGATGCGACAAATCTGGCCATCTTGCTAGCCCGACGTGGTTGTGGCATGGTGGAGGCTACTGGACCGGTGGCCCCGGATTTGGTGTTAGCGGCTTTGGCTGGGGGGAGGGGGTGGTGCATGCGTCTAGACGTGGTGCATCATGGGACCCCATGACAAGTTCATTGTCGGCCTTGGCAGGATGGGGTTTGTTTGTTGTGCCGGTGCGAGCAGTTGATGGTTGAGTATCTCCGAAAGAAATCCTATGTTTGGCCTTTGCCGGGTCTGGCGATGGCGATGCCCGTGGGCGTCATGCTCTTTCTTGGAAGCGTTGTTGTTGTGTGGTGCTCCTCTCGGCCCGTCCCCCCGACCTTGTCTCCGGAGGGAAAGCTCAGATCCTCAGGATCGGGCGACAAAGGGGCCTTCACGTCTTCTTCCTTCTTTGGGGAATCGTCTTAGAGTCGGCCACTACCCGAAGACTGGTGGATGGCGGCATCTTCGCCGTGTAGTTTGTTGAGGCAGCCATTTCGGGGGCGATGGTGTCTGTTTGGCAACGATGATGGAGTTGAGAGGAGCTTCGTTCGTGGCTCGGGCTTCGGTAGTCAGATCTTCTCGACGTGTCCGAGGTGCTCTTTCGCTGGTTGTTTGGTTGCTTTGAAGTCAAAGCTGTAGTGCCGCATGTCCTGCACATTTCCCTTGTGATGCTCGTCGTCAGAGTTGGAGTTGTCAGTTGTTTGCACTTGTGGCCTGCTGTTGGCATGTGTCATCATGGTTTCAGTGCAGCTGCTTGTGGGGTTGGCTTCGATGATGAAGGTCTATGGTGAAGTCGGAGTTGCTCGTTCGGAGGTAACTGGTGATGACGATGACGCTTGCGACTACTCGCCAGATGTCTTTTCCTCTTTGTAGCTTTATGTTCTATGTCGATAGCCAGGTTGGCCGGTGTACCCATGTTATGTGGGCTGGATATATCAGTTTTTGCCTGGTTTCCCGTCAATTAACGGTCAATTCTCACTCTCTAATCAATGAAAATGGCAAGTCTTTTGCCTCGTTTCAAAAAAAGAGATAAAGGTGAATGGGGAGGAGGGACGACAAGAGATAGGCCGCTTTGTTTTTCACTGATGGTTAAGGAGATGCTGCCTCCGCGAGAAGAAAGACAAGGATAGAAAGAATTGGGTTGCGTTCGATCTGGAGGTATCCAAAACATAGGATTGGAAGCATGTGTAGGAATAGAAGATGATTGCAGCTATAAAATGGAGGAGCAAGAAACCAGAAAAAGCTTACAACAAGGCCCGCGGCAACGTTTACAACGGAAGATGATTGCAGCTATAAATTGAGCATTGTTTACATATTCATTTTCGGCTCGTGGCAATGCACGGGCAGTCTACTAGTATATATGATAACCTAGTTGTATACTACAATTTCTTCAAGGAGAATTAAGATTGGCAACATATTTGGTATTTGCAATGTGTTAAAATTGCTACTTAAATTGGTCTAAAGCTACTGAAATTTTCCTTTTTATAGATTTTTTCCTGCAAATACTGATTGTTACAAATTTAACTCACTACTTAAATTTCGTACAAATGAGGGTCTCAAGGTAGCAACAAGAAGCACATATCACAACAATCACCAACAACAAATGTTTGCTCTTCATGCTTTGTTTTGATGTACAGATACAAGCTTCATGGTAGGCATGGTAGCTTGCCTCTTCTTTTCTTCAACATGCGTTGCTTCATTTGTTGGGTTGGAGAGCGAGGGAGAGAAAAATGACGTACTTTTGTTCCAAGCATCCTATTGCAAATGAAGAAAGAGCAAAGTCGCTAGATTACTTCCATTTTTCTCTATATATCATGGTATGCATGTGGTAGTTCTCTAAATCTTGTAGGTATGTTTTCTGTAAATCATGGTAGTTCTAAATTCTCTACATGTGTCATGGTGGTGAGGGTAGCAGACGCGACAACAGACGGCGGTTCTGTCTGCACCTGGTGTGGTGGACTGGCTAGGGAGCAATGAATTTGTACTCGTATTTGGTCAAGAATGGAGATGGATTCGAGAGAGATATCGCTGGGAGCACCATTTTTGTACCAGCCATTTTTCTGTCCTCTCTTGGTTATCCCTCTTGTTGGAAGGAGGATGACACTACTAGGGAAAAGGCTAGCAGTAGCGCGAGGTTTTGCCTTAGCAGTAGCGCGGGGCCCAGTGCTACTGCTAACAATACATAGCAGTAGAGTGCTTGCTAAGAAGCACACTACTGCTAATAGCAACAGCGCCTCTTTTAAGAACATGTTGCTGCTAAAAGCACGCTGCTACTACGTGCATTCCCGCGCTACTGCTAAATTTTCCTATATTTTTTTCTGCAGCATATTGGCGCTGTATTTGTACAGATTTTATACAGTAGTCTGATCATATGATTTTATGATCATGAAGAGTTATCATATATATACCAGTGGGTGAAAGAGATGTCGATTAGATCCAAGTGGAGGCAACATGGTGCAGATCCAAAGTAATAACTCATCATGGTCATAATGATATAACAACTCAGCATCATCATCATCATAATAATAACTCATCACCGTTATCATAATAATAAGTCATACTCATCATCATCATCATCATCATCATCAACATCATCGTTGATACGTCTCCAACGTATCTATAATTTTTATTGCTCCATGCTATATTTTCTTCTATTTTGGATGTTTATGGGCTTTATTATACACTTTTATATTAATTTTGGGACTAACCTATTAACCCAGAGCCCAGTGCCAGTTTCTGTTTTTTTGTGCCTATTTTAGGGTTTCGAAGAAAAGGAAATTCAAACAGAGTCCAATTGACCTGAAACTTCACAGAACTTATTTTTGGACCAGAAGCAACCCAGAAGACTTGGAGTGTATGTAAGGGAAGCCACGAGGAAGCCACGAGGCAGGGGGCGCGCCCTCCACCCTCGTGGGCCCCTTGTGGCTCCCCTTACGTACTTCTTCCGCCTATATATATCTCCATATACCCTAAAATGATCGGCGAACACAATAGATCGGGAGTTCCGCCGCCAGAAGCCTCCGTAGACACCGAAAGCCAATCTAGACCCGCTCTAGCACCCTGCCGGAGGGGGAATCCCTCTCTGGTGGCCATCTTCATCATCCGAGTGCTCTCCATGACGAGGATGGAGTAATTCTCCCTCGGGGCTGAGGATATGTACCAGTAGCTATGTGTTTGATCTCTCTCTCTCTCTCCTGTGTTCTTGAGGTGATACGATCTTGATGTATCGCGAGCCTTGCTATTATATTTGGATCCTATGATGTTTCTTCCCCCTCTACTCTCTTGTAATGGATTGAGTTTCCCCTTTGAAGTTATCTTATCGGATTGAGTCTTTAAAGATTTGAGAACACTTGATGTATGTCTTGTTGTGCATATCTGTGGTGACAATGGGATATCACGTGATTCACTTGATGTATGTTTTGGTGACCAACTTGCAGGTTCTGCCCATGAACCTATGCATAGGGGTTGGCACACGTTTTCGTCGTGATTCTCCGGTAGAAACTTTGGGGCACTCTTTGAGGTTCTATGTGTTGGTTGAATAGATGAATCTCAGATTGTGTGATGCATATCGTATAATCATACCCACGGATACTTGTGGTGACATTGGAGTATCTAGGTGACATTAGGGTTTTGGTTGATTTGTGTCTTAAGGTGTTATTCTAGTACGAACTCTAGGGCTGTTTCTGACACTTATAGGAATAGCCCAACGGATTGATTGGAAAGAATAACTTTGAGGTGGTTTCTTACCCTACCATAATCTCTTCGTTTGTTCTCCGCTATTAGTGACTTTGGAGTGACTCTTTGTTGCATGTTGAGGGATAGTTATGTGATCCAATTATGTTATTATTGTTGAGGGAACTTGCACTAGCGAAAGTATGAACCCTAGGACTTGTTTCAACGCATTGCAATACTGTTTACGCTCACTTTTATCATTAGTTACCTTGCTATTTTTATATTTTCGGATTACAAAAACTATTATCTACTATCCATATTGCACTTGTATCACCATCTCTTCGCCGAACTAGTGCACCTATACAATTTACCATTGTATTGGGTGTGTTGGGGACACAAGAGACTATTTGATATTTGGTTGCAGGGTTGCTTGAGAGAGACCATCTTCATCCTACACCTCCTACGGATTGATAAACCTTAGGTCATCCACCTGAGGGAAATTTGCTACTGTCCTACAAACCTCAGCACTTGGAGGCCCAACAACGTTTACAAGAAGAAGGTTGTGTAGTAGACATCAAGCTCTTTTCTGGTGCCATTGCCGGGGAGGTTAGCGCTTGAAGTTATATCTTTAGATCTTGCAATCGAGTCTTTTAGTTTCTTGTTTTATCACTAGTTT
The DNA here is from genome assembly GCF_056163025.1 of Triticum urartu. NCBI lineage: Eukaryota > Viridiplantae > Streptophyta > Magnoliopsida > Poales > Poaceae > Triticum > Triticum urartu. Next base: position 92,195,276 of record NC_141875.1, read on the forward strand.
AGTTTATAAAAGAAAATTACAAAAAAATGGAATTAAGGTTAACTCATATGCTTCATCTTTTTAATGTCTTTCATGAAAATAAGGATTCCGATAATTGTGCTCAAGTGCTAGAAGAAGAATGCATTAAAATGTTTGGCACTAAATCTTTGAATGATGAGCATGATTGCAATGTTGTTAGTATGAATTCCTTGAATATCCATGATGCTAATGATATGCAAAGCCACAAGCTTGGAGAAGCTATGTTTGATCAAGATGATATTTTTTGTCCCCCAAGTTTTGATGAGCAAATTTATTATGATGAAATCATGCCTCCTATTTATGATGATTATTTTGATGAAAGCGGATTTGGAGAGGTCGTGACTTTATTTAGTGATGAATCCACTATTTCGGTAGTGGTTCCAATTGATTATGAGAACAAAGTTGCTATCTATGATGATTATTGTGATGACTTGTATGCTATAAAGAATAATGATATCCATGAAACTTGTCATCATGTTTTTAATTTTCAATTGGATTATGCCTCACATGATAGTTATTTCGTTGAGTTTGCTCCCACTACTATTGATAAGAAGAAATTTGCTTATGTGTAGAGTAATAAAAATTTTATGCTTGTGCATCATGAAAATAGTGCTTTATGTGATAGTTATATTGTTGAATTCATTCACGATTCTACTGAAAATTATTATGAGGGAGGAATATATGCTTTTAGGAATTGCAATAATATCAAGTTTCCCATCTATGTGCTTAAAATTTTGAAGTTATGCTCGTTTTGCCTTCCTATGCTAGTTGATTCTTGTTCCCATAAGTTGTTTGCTCACAAAATCCCTATGCATAGGAAGTGGGTTAGACTTAAATGTGCTAGTCATATTCTTCATGATGCTCTCTCTATGTTACAATTCTTATCTTTTATGTGAGCATCATTGAAATCATCATGCCTAGCTAGGGGCGTTAAACGATAGCGCTTGTTGGGAGGCAACCCAACTTTATTTTGGTTCCTTGCTTTTTACTCTTGTTTAGTAATAAATAATTCATCTAGCCTCTGTTTAGATGTGGTTTTATGCTTTTAATTAGTGTTTGTGCCAAGTAGAACCTTTGGGAAGACTTGGGGAAAGTCTTGTTGATCATGCTGTAAAAAAACAGAAACTTTAGCGCTCGCGAGAATTGCTGCCATTTTTATTTGGAGAGTGCTATTTAGTTAATTCTTTTTGCAGATGATTATAGATAAATTCCTCACGTCCAGCAATTTATTTGAGAATTTTATTAGTTCGAGAAGTATACGTTTGATCCAGATTACTACAGACTGGTCTGTTTTTGAAAGATTCTATTTTTCGTGTGTTGTTTGCTTATTTTAATGAATCTATGGCCAGTAAAAGAGTTTATAAACCATAGAGAAGTTGGAATACAGTAGGTTTAACACCAATATAAATAAAGAATGAGTTCATTACAATACCTTGAAGTGGTGATTTATTTTCTCATACTAACAGAGCTTATGAGTGTAACATCCCAAAATTCAATTTGGAATGTTATACACTAGATCATCATTGCATATCACATTTATTTGCATTTTGGTTGATCCTAGAAATTCTATGCAACTCAAGGACCTCGGAGAGAGTTGGGGCTTTCTTTATTTTCATATTTGAGTTTTCTCAAATTTTGAAAATAGGATCATTTAATTTTATTTATTTTATCTCCAATTATTTCTATCATCCAAATATGAGAGAGGGAATAAAATGACTTTCCCAAAATAAAGAAATATTGAGGATTTAATAAAAAATCAAATAAGATTTTATTTTGGTTTTATTTGCTATTTTATTTGAATTTAGGAAAAATTGCACGTTTTCAAAAATTGCATTTAGGGCCAAGAAAATGTTCATCCTGTCCTAAATATTTTATTTAGACGGTGAAAATTTGTTTTGGAAATTTTAGATTTTTATTTATTTTTCTAGAATTTTTCTTAGTTTCGGCGAAATTATTTAAAAAAACCGTGCCCGACTGGGCCAAGGGCCCAGCCAAGCCAGGCCGCCTCCTCACTGTGCAACCACCGGACTCGGAAGGGAGACCGAGCCGGAGCCGCCTCGCTGCCGCCCGACCCCCTCCCCAAGTCAGCCCCCCCTCCTTAAATACCACCCCGGGCCCCCCCTGGAGTCCCGAGCAACCGCCGCCGCAACCCACGCCGCCCGCGCCGCCGCAAGCCGCCGCCGCTAGGAGCCGCCGCCCCGCCACCCCACGCCGCCCGGAACCCCGCCGGACCTCGCCGGAGCCCAAGCCGAGGTAGCCGCCGCCCGGTTTTCTGAGAAAAACAGATTTGTTTTTTTAGAAAACCCTAGTTTTCGTTTTTAAATAGATCAGTTTTTTCTGGTTTATTTATTTAGCGAGCGTTCGCTCGTTCGTTCATTTTAACGAACACGTTCATCATTAGATCCAGATAACGAACGTTCGTTCGTTAATCTGTTCATCGTTTTTCTTTTTCTCAAATTAACTCCGCGATTTTTCTGATCGCGATTCCTGATCCGATTTTCGTTCTAGTATAACTTTTCGCTCGTCTATCGGAATCAGTCGATTCAAGCACCTGGAGTTTCATATCGAAACCCTATTTTCGTTTAACCAACTCAAACAAGTTTTTGCCTCAGTAAAATTTGACCTAGATCCAGAATAGTAAACGAAGCTTGTTTCTTTTGCCGTTTGTTTTTCGTTGCTTCGTTCGATTTGATTCTTTTTGCCAACCGGAGTTCTTAAGTTGAACTTTCGGGTTAGTTCTCTTATTTGAGTTTTACCTGTGCATTAGTTGAGTACTTATTGTATGCATGTTTGTTTGCGATAGAGTACCCGGAGTGCGCCGCTTGCTACTTTGAATCGCTAGGTTTTGCGGATCATCAGCAAGGCAAGTAACACTTTGATCATATTTCCTTTTACCCAGTTTTTATTGCATTAGATCAATCCTCACACATTGCATGATTAGGATCTAATTAAATTGTGGGTTTGGGAAGTAGAAGAGGTAGTACCTATTACCTGTTATTATCAAACCTTTGGGAGTTACTTCTACGTTTGCTTATTGCCATGCTATGCAAGTAGACGTGGATTGGGTGAGTGTATCCATGACAGATGTGAGTTTGTTAAATCAAAGGTTTATCTAAGGTGGCAACTTAAATACACATCTGGGTGGATTGAGGCACCTGGGTATTCCAGCGATTGCCTGTTTTTCTTTTGGACCGCCGCCCAGGCTCAAAGGGATCATGAGATTATTCATACTAGAAACTTCCGTGTGCAGCCACAAACTATTATGGGCTCTAGCATAGTTGACTAAGTCGTGCGAACTCTTACAGTGGTAGACTACCAGATGTAAGGGGATGTAGGTTGGTACGGTCTACCCGTTCTTAACGTGCTAGCGCTTCTGAAAGACTATGTCTCGGTCATCCGTTTCTCAAACATCTTGTAGTGCGAGAATCCCAACGAAGGAGATCGAGTCTTGTGGGGAAAAGTGCGCAAACCTTTGCAGAGTGTATAAACTAATCATGGTTAGCCGGGTCCCCGGTTATGGACATCTTGAGTATTTAGTACTTGGATTATCATGTGAATCTCATCATGTTACTCTAATTAATTTGTTGGGTTTTTAATGATGATGTTTAATTGGGATTGAGAGGGTGTCTACACTCTCAATGCTTAACAACCACCATGATAGTTAAATAAAATATTTTCCTTTGCAATAGGGAAAAATTGGCTTTACGCAAAACTGTAACCATAGAGCTTTCCACCAGCCAAATATGCATGTAGTATAGCCTTATTCCTTTATTGCTCTCTATGTGTTACATTCCCAGCATATTCCATGTGCTGACCCGTTTTCGGGCTGCAACGTTCATGTTGCAGACTTTTCAGACAACGAGTAAGGTGCCTTTTAGGTCGTGGTTCTATACTCAGTGATGCCGTTGGAGTTGATGGACTCACTTATCTTCCAAGCCTTTCGTTGTTTTCGTTATTAGATGGCCTTAAGCCATATTTATTGTAATAAGTTCTCTTTTGAGACTCGATGTAATAAGTGTGTGATTGCTACTCTGTTATAAATCCTTCAAGTACTATGTGGTGTCAGCATTACTGATCCAGGGATGACAACGGAGCACAGAGATTGGACCGTTTGAGGTCTGGTCGCTACAAGATGGTATCAGAGCACACGCTGACTGTAGGACACGACCACTAAGCTAAAGCCCTAGATCACTACCTCACTCTTCTCATTCTGACTCCTCATATTTTCTACTCTCTTAGGATGGCGGATGCAAGGAACAGGTTCACACAACCAGATGAAGATACACCCTTTGGACGTCACTTGAAGGAAGTCACTAGATATCTGAACATAGGAGTATCAAGCTTCACCGGAACCTACAACGCCACTTTACCTGATGAAGAGCGCTGGATGATTAAAGTTCAAGTTCCAGGAAGGACGTTCATGCCAGTCACTGAGCCCATGGAGTTTTCGTTTGATGCACCAACCTGGAGCCTAGGAAAGAGCATGGCAGCTCACATCGCCATGGGACACATTGGAGAAGTTTACCGCAATGCTCTCAAGGATACTATCTACCAGATTTGTGGGCGCTGAGATGAGAACTGGGAGATGATCAGCACCAGGAAGGATAGATCAATTGCAGCTTTTATCCAGGAGTTAAACCAGCACATTCGACGTTAGGAGAACCAGATGTGCGCCGACATGATAGATCTGAAGAAGGCAAGGACTAGAATCAAGGAACTGGGGGAAGAACTCAAGGCTACACGTGAAGATTATGAAGAGGAAATCAAAGTATTAGTGGAGAAGAATGATGATCTGATCAAGAAGATTGGAATATTTATGGGAGACCCTACACCAGTAGAGGAAGACGAAGAACCCAAGGAGATTCTCCTAAAAGACTACATCATCATCGACGACACCGACTCGGATCCAGATGATAGCGATGATGACTATGTTGATCAAGCTGGAGCAGATATCATGGAGTCTGCAACCGAAGAATATTTCTTGTAGACCACCCCATCAGTAGTAGTATTCCACCATGTAAATATAGTAGTCTGAGCACTTTTGCGATAGTTAGATCGATTGTATGCCCTTGTTTGATTGAATGAACTGAATTGTTTGCTTTTGCCTCATGTGCATATGCGTAGTGTTTTCTCTCCAGACCCCTCTCTGTTCTTAATCTCATCTTTTCTAAACCCTCAGATGCCTCCGAGACGTGACCCCGGATTTACCTTCCCACCAGAGCTCACCCACTTGATCCAGCAGCAGAACACATTGATGCAGTTGCTAGTCCAGAATCAGAATCAGGGGAACAACAATAACAACAACAACAACAACCCACAACCACCACCACAACCTGTTGATCACTTAGCCCGTTTTCTTAGGCTGAATCCGCCGGTGTTTTCCAGTAGCACCAAGCCGATAGTAGCAGATGATTGGCTCCGCAAGACAGCAAGGGAGTTGACCACGGCAGGATGCACAGATGCGGAAAGGTGAAGTTTGCCGCACATCAGCTTGAAGGACCCGTAGCATCATGGTGGGAGAATTTCACCGCCACTTTCCCTATCGACACTGTCACATGGGACCAGTTCCAGCAGGCTTTCCGTACTGCCCATCTTTCAGCAGGAGCTATGGCCATGAAGAAGCGAGAGTTTTGCAACTTGCGCCAAGGAGGACGGACAGTTGGCCAGTATGTGGAGGACTTTAGTAAGCTAGCACGTTATGCTCCAGATGACGTTGCTACGGATGCAGCTAAGCAGGAGAAGTTTCTGGAAGGACTGAATGATGAGTTGAGCATGTAGTTGATACTAGCAACCTTCAACAAATACCAGGAGTTGGTAGATCGTACTCTCATGATTGAAGGGAAGCAGCAGCAAATTGAGAACCGTAAGAGGAAGTATGGACAAGGGAAGTACAATTCAGGAGCTCAGCAAAAGCCACGTTTTACCCCTAGACCGGGAGGACATTTTCAGCATACCCGTGGAGGAGGTAGCTCGCACAATCATAATGGCACCAAGAATGGTAATGGGAATGGAGGAAGCAACGGTCAGAACCATACCAACCCATCAACCCCAGCCAAGAGAGACCTGAGCCAAGTCACTTGCTTTAAGTGCCAGAAGACCGGACATTATGCCAATGAATGTCCTGAATCCTAGAATGGAAATGGCAATGGAAGCTCTGGGAAGAAGCCGAACCCTTTCAATAGGGGACAGGTGAACCACGTAAATGTGGAGGAGGTTGAAGCCCAGCCCGATGCAGTAATAGGTAAGTTTTTGGTTAAGTCTTTTACTGCAATTGTTCTTTTTGATACTGGTGCATCGCATTCATACATATCAAGGGGATTTGTGGATAAGTATAAACTGCCAACCCAAGCCCATAGGTCACCCATGTTAGTAACCTCGCCTGGAGCAGAGTATATGGCTAGTCTATGGTGTGATCGGTTACCATTAATGATTGGTAACTATGTATTTCCCTCGGACCTAATAGTATTGGAATCTCAAGGAGTGGATGTGATATTAGGCATGGATTGGTTATCGAAGTATGAAGGGAACATTGAATGTGCCAGTAAGTCAATTTTGCTTACCACCCCAGAAGGGAGAAGGATCAAGTGTGTATCCCGGCATGTGCCAAAAAGGACTCAAGTAAATTCGTTAACAGGAGTTGTGCAGGAGGAAGTACCAGTAGTGAAGGATTTCCCTGATGTATTTCCAGAGGAGTTACCAGGCATTCCACTAGATAGAGACATTGGGTTTTTGATTGAGCTTTTGCCAGGCACAGGGCCAATATCTAAAAGACCATACAGGATGCCCGCAAAGGATTTGGAGGAGATTAAGAAGCAGATTAAGGAGTTACTGGATAAAGGTTATATTCGCCCAAGTTCTTCGCCTTGGGGATCGCTAGTACTTCTACTAGAGAAGAAGGATGGATCGTTAAGGATGGTTTTTGATTATCGAGGATTGAATGAAGTAACCATCAAGAACAAGTACCCACTACCAATGATCAATGATCTGTTTGATCGATTTCAAGGAGCTAAGGTATTTTCCAAGATCGAGCTGCGATCAGGATACCATCAGTTGAAGATTCGAGAACAGGATATACCTAAGACGGCTTTTACCACCAGGTATGGGCTGTACGAGTATACCGTTATGTCATTTGGTCTGACTAATGCACCTGCTTATTTTATGAACATGATGAACAAAGTGTTTATGGAGTTTTTGGATAAGTTTGTCGTAGTGTTCATTGATGATATCCTAGTTCACTCGAAGAATGAAGAGGAGCATAAGGAGCATTTGCGTTTGGTACTTGGTAAGATCAGAGAACATCAATTATATGCCAAGTTTAGCAAATGTGAGTTATTGAAGAGTTATTGAAGAAGGATACCAAGTTCATATGGACCAAGGAATGTGAAGCCAGTTTCTAGGAGTTGAAGAAACGTTTGGTTACATCACCAGTGTTGATTTTGCAAGATCAGACTAAAGGATTATGAGGTGTATTGCGACGCTTCACGTCGAGGACTTGGAGCAGTGCTTATGCATGAAGGAAGAGTTGTTTCCTATTGTAAGTGCATCTAGTGCCCCTTAGTGATTTTGGTGTATTGAAGACTTATAGGTTAAGGGACTAATGCGTGTGTGAGTGTACACAGGTCTATAAGTCTATGAGGAGTTTGATATTTACAGGAAAAGTCGACCCCTAAAAATGAATATCTTCGACTGAAGATTTTGGTATTTCTGAAGACTTTCATGAAGACTTTGAAAGTGAAGAAATTGGTGTGTCCGTGAAGACTTGATATTCATGCGAGAAATATGAAGCTTGAAGACTTTCGTGTTCATAGTTTTGTTTTTCTCTTTCTTGAGTCATAGGAAACACCGTACTGTTAAAGGGGGTTGAGGAAATACTAAGGAAAAATTTCCATGTGGTGCTCAACTCAAAATCCTACACCTACCAATCCCTTCGAGTGAAGCCATTGGGAATCTCATACAGTTCAGTCAATTTCTTCAGTGACAGAGATGAAGTTCTTCTGGTCTCTGAGGAATTTGTCCTGGCTGAGGAGTTAGGAATTCGGCAGTGCGGATTGCCTACACAGTGAGGAACATGATAGCCCTGAGGATTTTTCTACTCAAAATTCCGACCGTTGCTGTGCTATGCGCCAGTTGTCCCAAAATATCTATCCACCTAATGGTCATATCATTGAAGGGCATTTATGTCTTATCATGTCGGGCTGCTCCCTAGGCTATAAATAGCCGCCCCCTACAACCACTAGCTGGTTGGCTGCTCTGAGAGAAACTGACACTTGTCATTTGAGAGCAACCCATCCTTCGAGGACTTTGAGCGAAAATCATCAAGTGAGGAAAAACCAAAAACCCAAAACCCAAACACCTACAAACCCCAAGTGATTGAGCATCACTGAAGAGATTGATCCTGAGTGGATCTGACGCTTGTTACCTTTGAAGATTGTGCTTCTTCCAGACAGTTAGGCATCATGGTCTAGAGCATCCAAGAGGAATTGTGGATCACCGAGTGACCAAGTTTGTGAAGGTTTGGAAGTCACCTGAAGACTTACCACGAGTGATTGGACAAGGTATGTGTGACCTTAGTTCAAGGAGAATACGATGAGGACTGGGTGTCTTGGACTAAGTGTCCTTGACTAGGTGTCCGGGACTGTGTGTCCTCGAGTTTAAATACTCAGCCGCTCCAACCAGACATACAACTGAGACAGCAGTTGGAACTGGTCTACCAAATCATTGTCTTCACCGAGCTTACTGGTTCTATTTCCTCAACTCTTTCATTTCCTCATAACTGTGCTGTGTGTTTGTTCATATCTTTGTTTGAAGACTTTGACTGAAGACTTTCTCAATTTCCTCAGTTCAATTTCTTCAGTCTGTTTGTCTTCATCCTGTGTTATCCTGTGATTACGCTTCCTGTACTCTGTGCTTGTCTTCATTTCATCATGATGACTATGCTTGTATTCTGTTATGTTTACTTTTGAGTACTTATTCCGCTGCTAGTAGTTCTTCTCTAAGGAATTTCCTCACCGGCAAATTCCTCAGTGAAGAATTTCATAAAAATCGCCTATTCACCCCCCTCTAGTCGATATAACGCACTTTCAATTGGTATCAGAGCAAGGTACTCCCTTGTTCTGTGTGATTTTGGTTTAACCGCCTGGAGTTTTAGTTATGTCGACCGCAGGTATGATCAAGGTCTCTGCTGGGTGTCCTACCTTCGATGGGACGGACTACCCCTACTGGAAGAATAAGACGCGAATGCATCTTGAAGCAATTGATAACGATCTCTGGTATGTTGTGGAAAATGGTGTTCCCTCAGTCACACCTTCTCCGAATGCTGCCGATGTGAAGAGATTCAAGCAACTCGACTCTCAAGCGAAGAATATCATATGTGGCCATCTGAGCAAAGGACAGTATGGCAGAGTGAGTGCTTTGGAAACAGCAAAGCTTATCTGGGACAGGTTGTCCAAAGTGAATGAAGGAGTCTCAACTCAGCGTGACTCTCGAGTTGATGTTCTTCGCAATCTCTTCAACCGCTTCAAAAGACTCGACAATGAAAATGTTCAACAAACCTTCGATCACCTCACTGACATCTCAAATGAGCTTCAAGCACTTGGTGCCAATGACATCACCGACCACCAGGTGGTGAAGAAATTGCTGAGATCGCTTGATTCCTCATTTGACACTCTGGCATTGATGATACAAGAACGTGCTGATTACAAGTCACTTGATCCCGCTGATATTCTCGAGAGGCTAAATACTCATGAGTTCCAACTTGCTGAAAAGAGAGATCTCTATGGTTCAAGCTATGGCAGAACACGTGCACTGAAGGCCAAGGCGGTATTTGAGTCCGAAGATGAAGACTCTGGTAGCAGCCTTGGTGATCCTGAAGAACTGAGCCATGATCTGGCTCTGCTCGTGAAGAAGCTCCAAAAATTCTCAAGACGTGGTCGCCTTGGAAGATCCTCAAGGAGCAATGATTCCTCATCCAGTGACTACAAGAAGAGGCTATGTCACAAGTGCAAGAAACCTGGACATTTCATTCAAGATTGTCCTCAGTGGGAAAAGGAATCAAAGAAGAAGAATACAAGGATTACAGTTCTGATGATGCAAAGAAAAAGAAGAAATCCACAAAATCCTCATCATCAAAAATCCTCAAAGCCTTCATATCACAAGAAGAGCAGCTCCAAGAAGGCCAGGGCATTCATTGGCAAGGAAATGGACTCTAAGGCTGAATCTGAAGAAAATGAGGAAGAGGAGTCATCTGAGGAGTCCGAATCCGGAGTGGCGAGCCTAGCTCTCGCTACTGCATTCGTCAGCAAGTCTATCTTCAACACTGAAGAAAATGACCTCACCAACAAGGCTGATGAAGGCGATGATGACTACGCTCCCACCTATTGCTTCATGGCAAAGGGTGCCAAGGTACTCAAATATACCTCCTCTGAATCAAGTGAGAATGAATCTGATGAAAACCTTAAGCCCAGCTATTCTAAACTTGCTAAGATTGCTATAAAACAACAAAGGGCTTTAGAAAAGGTTCAAAACATGCTAAATAAAAGTGATGATATGTTGGATGAAGAAATGGATCGCACTGAAACTTTGACTGAAAATCTTCAGAGACTTCAGTCCAAGCTTGACAAACTTCAAATTCATCATAACACTCTCTTATCGGATCATGAGAAGCTTTCTTATGAATTTCTTCAAAGAAAGCAAGACCTTGAGAAGCTAAGAGTGAGTTATGAAGATCTTCAGAAGGAGCGCGATTCATTACTTGCTCAACAAATCAGCGCATCTCAGGAAGAATTTGTTCCTCCATGCTTGAAGTGCATTGAACGTGAATCTGCTAATTCTTCACCTGAATGTTCAAATGTTGCTAATGTTTCAAATTCTTCACATGCCTCTGCTATCACTAATTCCTCATCTGAGGACATTGCTAGTATCACTGACAATGCAGGGCTGAAGGAATTGTACACGACAGGCATGTACAAAATCCTCAAAGGGCATCAGGCTCTTTGTGATGTGCTTAAAAAGCAGATCCTCAACAGGAACCCTAGGAAAGAGGGTATCGCCTTTGAGAGGAAACTCAATGCTGATGGTACATATTGGAAGCCTGAGCAGTACCCCAAAACTACATGGGTTGCTGCAAAGGGACCTCCAGTTGATCCATCTAACTTATCTAGATTTGCATGTGAATCTCCTCATTCTGATGATGAGTCAATTGACTCCAACTATAAGCTATTCAAAAATTAGAATGGTGAAGTATTTGCTAGATATATTGGCACTAACTGCAGGAACGGCTCCCCTATGAAGAAAATCTGGGTTCCCAAAAGATGCCTTGAAAATCTTCAGGTGAATGTCATCATGACGCCACCTGTGAAGAATAGGAACCCCATATCAAATTCCTCATACGGACCAAATTCCTCATATGGATCAAAGTCCTCATATGAACATCATCGTGCTAACCCGTCTGTTTCGCAGGGAAGATCTAAGGATTATGGATATGTGCATTATTCTTCAAATCATTATGTCCATAAGTCCTTGAAGAATTTCTCTGCTTACTCATATGCTTACTCTAACCCATCTTATGTGAAATGAAATGGATTGGCTTCTATGCCATCCTTCTCGTATGGAGCTCGCAGAATGATGAACTCTTTGCCACCCCTTCAGATGTGGGTGGTGAAGAAAAAGAACTAATCTCTTCTGCAGGGTCAGGTCTCCATACGCACATAATCGTCTGAAGAATTTTCTGGAGACCTGAGCATGCGTGATAGGACGCATGCTAATCATGAAGAAATGAACTTTCATTTCTCACGTCCTCATATTGCTTTATCAGTTCTTTTACTTGATGAAATTGAGCTGATGAATTGATGTCATATTCTTCACTGATGAAGTATATGAGTTTGTAAGCTGCACTAATTCATCTGCAGGATGATCAACCCAAAGCCACTGAGTGGGTCCTCGATAGTGGATGTACAAACCACATGACTGGTGACAAGAATCTATTGATGGATGCTCCATATCTCCGTCGCATCTGAAGCATATCATCTTTGCTGACAAAGGCAAAAGTCGGGTATTGGGTCTAGGTAAGGTTGCAATTACAAAGGATCGACACATGGACAAAGTCATGCTTGTTGAGTCCTTAGGATACAACCTTATGTCTGTCTCAATGCTTTGTGATCTTGATATGGTTGTTGTCTTTGGCAAGTACCGTTGTGTTGTGGTTATGGAAGCTGACAATTCCAAAGTCTTCGAAGGCTTTAGGAGAGGGGACCTGTATATTGTTGATTTCTCTACAGGACCACAACCAGCCATGTGCTTACTTGCAAAAGCTTCAGAAGGCTAGCTCTGGCATCGACGACTTGGTCATGCAAGCATGAGGAATTTGCAAACTCTTGCGAAGAAGAAGCATGTCATTGGCATCGAGAATGTCAAATTCCTCAAGGATCACCTATGCGGAGCCTGTGAAGCTGGGAAGATGACCAAGGCCAAGCATCCAGCGAAGACTATCATGACCACCACTCGCCCATTTGAATTGCTTCACATGGATCTCTTTGGTCCTAATCATTATTCTGCTATCTCAAATGAAGAATCTCAATATGGCTTCGTTATTGTTGATGATTATTCTTGTTACACATGGGTACACCTTGTTACTTACAAACATGAAGTGCAGGAAGTCTTCAAACGATTTTCCTCGAGGGCTTCAACCAAATTTGGTGTGAAGATCAAGCACATCAGAAGTGACAATGGCACTGAGTTCAAGAATTCTGGTCTCGATGACTATCTTGATGAACTTGGTATCACTCATGAGTTATCTGCTCCTTACACTCCTCAGCAGAACGGCGTCGTGGAGCACAAGAACAGGACTCTTGCTGAGATGGCTCGCACTATGCTTGATGAATACAAAACACCTCATCGTTTCTAGACTGAGGCAATTGATAATGCGTGCCACATCATCAACAGAGTATATCTTCACAAATTCTTCAAAAAGACTGCCTATGAACTCCTCACTGATAAGAAACCCAATGTAAGTTGTTTCAAAGTCTTCGATGCTAAATGTTGGATTAGAGATCCTCATCACAACTCAAAATTTGCATCGAAAGCACATGAAGGTTTTATGCTTGGTTACGGAAAGGACTCGCACACCTACAGTGTCTTCAACAACGTTCTTCACAAAGTTGTTGAAACTGTAGATGTGCGGTTCGATGAAACTAAGGGCTCCCAAAGAGAGCACCTACCTACTGTGATAGATGAACCAGCACCTGAGGAAACTATCAAGTTCAAGGCTACTGATGATGTCATTCCTACTGAAGAATCTGCTGAAGAATTCATTCCAGAACATGAAGAACGTCGAGCTAATGCACCTAAAGAAAATGCTGAAGAAAATGGTGCTGAAGAAAACGCTGATCAAATTCTTCAACGACAACCAGCTCATCCTCGCATTGCAAAATAAGTGCAAGTTGAAAAGATCATCAATGACATCAAAGCGCCAGGTCCTCTCACACGCTCAAAAGCTTCACATTTGTCTAACTTTTGTGGGCAGTATGCTTTTGTATCTATTACAGAGCCCACTAAGGTAGATGAAGCATTTCTGGAGCCTGAGTGGATTCAGGCCATGCAAGAGGAATTACATCAGTTCGAGCTTAACAATGTCTGGGAACTGGTCAAACGTCCAGATCCTCGCAAGCAGAATATCATCGGCACAAAGTGGATCTACCGCAACAAGCAAGATGAAAATGGCCTTGTGGTGAGGAATAAGGCACGGCTTGTAGCTCAAGGCTACACACAGGTTGAAGGAATTGATTTCGATGAAACTTTTGCACCTGTTGCTAGACTTGAGGCTATTCGCATATTACTTGCTTATGCTAACCATCATGATATCACTCTATATCAAATGGATGTGAAAAGTGCATTCCTCAATGGTAAGCTTGAGGAAGAAGTATATGTTGCTCAACCCCAGGTTTTGAAGATCCAAAGAATCCTGACAAAGTCTTCAGACTCAACAAGGCCCTCTATGGCCTCAAGCAGGCCCCATGGGCTTGGTATGATACTTTGAAGGAACTCTTCATGAAGAAAGGCTTCAAACCCGGTTCACTCGACCCTACTCTTTTCACTAGATGGTGAATTGTTTGTGTGCCAAGTATATGTTGATGATATTATCTTTGGCTGTACTGACCAACGTTATAGTGATGAATTTGCCTATATGATGAGTGAAGAATATCAAATGTCTAGGATGGGAGAGTTGAAATTCTTCTTAGGTCTTCAAATTCATCAAAAACACAATGGCATATTCATATCTCAGGAGAAATACCTCAAGGATGTACTGAGGAAAGTCGGCATGCAAGATTGCAAAGGCGTCAAAATTCCTATGCCCACAAATGGCCATCTGTGCACTGATGAAAATGGTATTGACTTCGATCATAAGGTATACTGCTCCATGATAGGTTCCTTATTGTACTTATGTGCATCTAGGCCAGATATAATGCTTAGTGCTTGCATGTGTGCCCGATTTCAAGCTGCACCGAAGGAATCACACCATAAGGCTGTGAAGCATATTCTTCGATATCTAGCTCACACACCAACACTTGGATTATGGTACCCCAAGGGCTCGGCTTTTGATCTTGTTGGATATTCTGACTCTGACTATGCTGGTGATCATGTGGATCGCAAGTCAACATCTGGTACATGTCATTTCCTCAGACGATCTTTGGTCTGTTGGTCCTCGAAGAAACAGAACTGCGTATCACTATCTACTGCTGAAGCTGAGTACATTGCCGCTGGTTCTTGTTGTGCCCAATTGCTATGGATGAAGCAAACTCTCAAGGACTATGGCGTCAACATGAAGAATGTGCCTCTCTTCTGTGACAATGAGAGTGCCATCAAGATTGCTCACAACCCAGTTCAACACTCGAAGACAAAGCACATTCAGATTCGTCATCATTTTCTTCGTGATCATGTGTTGAAGGGCAACATTTCTATTGAGCATGTGAAGACTGAAGAACAGCTAGCCGATATCTTCACAAAGCCCTTGGATGAGAAGAGATTTAGCAAGTTGCGGTGTGAGCTAAATATCCTAGAATCTTCGAATGTTCTTTGAAAAGGACACTCATCCTAACACTTATGCAAAATTGATGACTTAGATGTGCAACACATGAAGAAATGTTTTTCTTCAATCAATGAAGAATAACACTCTTAGTGTGAAGAAATTAATGAAGCATTTGATTCTCAAAACCCTACGATAATTGTACGCGGTATCTGAAATCATCATTCTTATATGGTGGGTCACGCCACCACCAAAAGTTGAAATTCCTCAAATTATTCATATTCTTCAACTTTGCATAGTCTTCACTGGTTCCGTCGTTTTTCTTCATTGGCTATATATATATATATATATGAGTTTATGTCCTCTACAGCATTCACTTATTGCTATTTCTTCAAGTTGGTTTTCTGCTAAGTGAATGTGATCGGACCCTTCCCCTCTATGCTATACTCAACCCAATCTGTTCACAAATTCTTCATGTGCGTTCTATTTGAAACTCGTTCAAAATCTTCACTGTGTCCTTGTCAGCTGAAGAAATTGCGAACGGAACTTTAAAACCTATCTTATCGAAATTTTTGGTTTTGCCGCTCAAACCGTTCCGCATCCCACGATACACTTATCCACTCACCCACGATCTAACACAATCTCCACCTCTCACTACGTGGGTGACACATGTCATGCGAATGAGAAGGGTCAGGGGCACGTTCGTCCAATTTCTTCGGGCGAGCAGTTTTTCACTGTGGCAATAAATACCCCTCCTTCCCTTCCTCACTTCTTTTACTCCGCTCGACCTCTCTCTCCAGCTCGAGCTTCTCAAACCCTAGCGCCGCTGCTACTTCATCGCCGCCGGTGAGGAAGAGCTTCACTGCCTCGACCTTGTTGCTGACGTCCTCGCGCCGACCACGGACATCTTCACTCCGCCGCCGCCGTAGCCGTCTTCCTCCGCCAAGTTAGGGCGTGGAAGATCTGCACAGACGAACTTCACATCTCCTCACTCCAGTTCATCGTGTTCTTCGTCCAGGGTAAATAAAAGTTACTTTTACTGCCCTTGTTGATTCGAATGATGATCTACAAAATCTTCAAAAGTGTTTTTCTTCATATCTTCACACACTGAACACCTCACAAAGTCATCTGTTCTTGATTCGTTTCTGTAAGCATCATTTTTCTTCAAGATTCCTCAATTGTGTGGATCTTTGATCTATACAACTCTGGAACATAAGACAAAGAACGCTTAGTGAAAATCTTCAAGACTCTTCTGGTCAAATTCCTCAAACTTGTTCATTTTAAAAAACCTTCTGAGAATGCATATGACCTCTCCAAATTCCTCGCAACTATACTCTGTTCACACGTACACATGTCAGCTGCTGAATCACTAGGTTCTCATCAACTTAACTCATTTGCAGCGTTGCTCGAAGAAAATTTGCATACTTCTTCAGAGAATTCAATTGTTCAAATTCCTCAACTGAAGAAAATGGCTGATGGTAAAAGGCCACAGAAGGGAGGAAAGAGGCCTGAGGTAAATACAACGTTTGAAATCCCTGATGACATATATGCTGGGTACTGCACACCTACTGAGGAAACCAAGAATGAGCGCAAAGTACGCATTCAGAAGATAGAGAGGAGATGGGCAAGAGAATGGAGGGAGTACAGATATATCACTCCTAAGTATATGAAGAAATTCGCACTCAATCCTCCATGCCCAAGAGCACCACTGGCACCTGGCCAAATTGCTGATCCCACCAGCCTCAAGCGAGGTGAGGACTATCCTGATGAATTGGCCAAGCGCCAAGGCAAGTTGGCTAAGCAAGCCAAAGAAGCAGTGAGGAAATTCAATGAAGACTCTGCTGCTGCTGCCTCTGCTAAGGTCCTTGCTGTCAAGCCAAAGAAGGCTATGTCAAAGAAGCCTGCGTGCAAGCCAAGTGCTTCCTCGGCAATGCCCTCACGGCCAGAATCATCAAAGCCCTCACGGCCAATTCCTCATGCTACTCCTATTCCTCCAAAGTCCTCAGCTCCTCCGCCAAAGCCTTCAGCTGTTCTGACCAAATCCTCAGCACCTGTGCATCTCGCTTCGTGCCAAAGGACTGCCGGCATCTCCATCGCCTCAGGTGTCTCAGCTAGTTCCTCAGCTGCACCAAGTTCCTCAGCTGGCCCCTCACTGCTCAAGACAAAGGCCACTGCTGGACGAGGTCCACGCCCAAGTCCTCAAAAGAAGTAGGTCGCTTTCCAAGTGCCGTCTGATGAAGACGAAGCTGATGATGATGATGAACTTGCAGAAATCATCAGAGATAGGCAAGTCAGGGCCGCTAGAGCCAAAGGATCAGAGGTGCCACTTCTTTTGGATCCCAAGCTAATCCTCGACTACATTGATGATTGGCACAAGGACCCCAACACTCCCTTGCCTGACTTCAAGCTGACTCCTGGCCAGAGTCACATGCTGACCCACTTCATTCAAGAAGAAAAGTGGAAATTTGAGAAGGCCAGGCAGATCAAGAAAGCGCAGTACAAGAAAGAGCGCTATCTGAAGAAAAACGTTGTCTCTATGACAACTGAAGAACTTGTCACTACTCAGACTGAGATTAAGAAACTCAGTGATGACTTTGAAGCATATCGCGCTGATTGGCTTGGAGCCATGGTTTGTTTTGTGAAACTTGCGGATAACTTCACTTCCAATGTTGCAGCCCCAACACAACAGGAAATTCCTCAGGCTGAAGCATCTGCTCAGCCTACTGAAGAAAATGCCAGCACCGCTGATGAAAATCAGGCTGCTGAAGATAATGTGAGTTCCAGGGCTGATGACTGCATTCCAGCCGCTGAAGAAATTGCCAGGGCACCCACTAGTGGTGTGCCTGAAGAAACTGAAGAACTCAGGGCAACTGCATCAGTTGTGCCTAAAGAAAATCAACCAGATTCCTCAGCTACTCCTGCACCAACTTCAACTCCAATCCTTCCATCTGCATCGGATGTGAAGAAGACCAAGGCTGCAGAGCGTGCTGCAGTGAAGAAAAGGAAAGCATCAGCTGCTTCAGATTCTTCAGCTCCGAAGAAAATGAAGCATATGACAAGTTCATTTGCACATCCGATTGATGATGTTCCCATCTCAACCAGGCCATCAAAGGACCTTATTCCTTTTGATGAAGAATATGTAATCCCCAGCGGATCTGATGAAGCAACTCATTCTGCTGCTTCGTCTGAACCGTTGGATCAAGAAATTGAAGTGGATGCGATCCCTTCAACACCTATCATCTCCTCGCCTATGCCTCAGTTCACAGCTGAAGAGGCTGGCGTTGAAGAAATGGAAGATGAAGATGTGGACATTGGCTGCTCCACACCCATAATCAGTGATGAATTCTGGGAAAGTCAGCATCCAAACTCTCCAATGTTCACCCCTCTACAGCAAATTCCTCAGTCCCCCACACAAACTGTTCACATGGGCTCTGAAGAAACTCATCCCACTGCATCTGTCCATGAGGAAATTCCAGCCACTAGCGCTGAAGAAACTGCTGCTGCTGAACAACCAACGACGCAGACTGCCACTGAGGAGGAACCAGAAATTCCTCAGCCTGAAGAACCTGCGATTGAGATTCTTGAGGTCGTGATGCAACTCACTGGCACTCCTCTGCCGAAGCCAAAGGACCCATTCTCACGCAAGCAAAAGTTCAAGGCAGATGATTTCTTTGGCGAGCACGTATTCTTCGAAGATTACAACCCATATGACTCTCCTCGCATTAGGAAGAGGCATTTCTGGACTGCTAGTCAAGCCAATTTCTATTCCTCAGTGCTGTTCAACAAGGAGAAGATTTTCTACCATGAGCATATTCCTCACGTGGATATGGAATCTATGTCGTGCTTCGCACCAGTCCTCAGTGTTCTTCACGACGCTGGGCTGCTCAACTTTTGCTCTGACATCTGCGATTGGAATGAAGAACTGATTCTTCAATTCTATGCAATGCTGCACATCACCGGAGATGCTGAAGATGTGAATTCATGGGTGCTGGACTGGATGTCTGAAAACACCTCACTACACTGCACCAGCCTCTGAATTGCTTCGTGCTCTACCACTCAGTCCTCCCCTTGAAGAAGCTCGCTGCATCTACAGTGAACCTGAGCTCACACATCATTACATGCAGGTGCTGATGAAACCTTTGAAGCCAGGTCAAGCACCAAGAACCAAATTCCTCGTGAAGGAATTGTTGTACGTGCCCAGAATTGTTTATCGTATTCTTACGAGGACAATCAGTCCTATCAAAGGCCACGACTCATCTGATGAGGAAATTGTTGGCATCATGAAGAATCTGGTATTCAACATCGTTCATGGCATTCCTGTCAATTATCACGATTTCTTCATGAGGACTATGGCCAATGTTGCACTGTCTCTGTTTGAGCTAAAGCCTTATGCACCTTGGATCATGAGATTCCTCAGGACAAGGTCTTCACTCAACTACAAAGCTGATTTCCAGAATCATCTCAGATACTTGCCCCCAATTGAAGTCCTCAAGCAGACATATTCCTCAGTTGATGGAAAGGGCAAGGCACCGGCTGTAATTGATGAAGGCATTCATCCATTGGATGGTCAGTTTCGCAAAGCTGCATCTTATTCCACCAATGATGACTTTGCCACACATGACTCTGCCAATGCACCCAAGTCCACTCCTCAAGCCACTGCACCGCGCGTGATGACTGACTGTGAACTTCTGCTTAGTCTTCACCAGAAGGTGGATCGAAATCACAAATGGGTTAAGCGCCAGTTTGGTTCACTTCTTCACAACATGATTGCCACACACAATGCAGTGAAGAAAAACCACTACTACCTCCATCAAGTCTTCGGTCGCACCTGGGCAATCCTGTCACATCTGTATGGTGAAGAAGATCTGAAGAACATGGTTCTTAATGAAGATTTTGACTGGTCTGCACCTCCACTGAAGAAATTCAAGAAGGTCAAGGTTCCTTCTCTAGTGGCCAGCTCATATTCTTCATCGTGCGACACTGATGAACATGAAGATTTGGACGACACTGCGGCAGGCCCTACATCAACCAACGACCCCAACAACGCTGGCACTCCTTCATCAACATGATTATCTTCAGGGGCGTTAGTCCTCATTTTCGATCCTTTTGGTCATTCGATGACAAAGGGGGAGAAATATGAGTTAGTCTTCAAGCGGGTCTACTATATGGGCATTTTTTTGCTAAGTTACAACTCTCGTTCTTCTAAAACTTTATTGGATCGAGTTGTAATCTTAAACCCGATGGTGCTCTGATACTTTTGATGCACTGTGCTCTGATACTCTTGATGCACTATTCTGCATGCTTATTCCTTGTTAATATTATTGCACGCATGCTGAATTTCATCAGGCACCATATTTCATCATGCATTTCAAATTCTTCATATTATATGTTAAATGCATGTATGAATTACAAGATATAGGGGGAGATCTCCATGATTCAACTCTTCAAGTGTGCATTGCTTCAAAACCAAATTCCTCACTATGCACATCTTCGGGGGAGTTCTTCTATATCTTGCAATCAAATTCCTCAATATCAGTATTTACACTTCATATGTTTATTCCCGTTGAAAACTTAACCTATATTGTCATCAATCACCAAAAAGGAGGAGATTGTAAGTGCATCTAGTGCCCCTTAGTGATTTTGGTGTATTGAAGACT
The DNA here is from genome assembly GCF_056163025.1 of Triticum urartu. NCBI lineage: Eukaryota > Viridiplantae > Streptophyta > Magnoliopsida > Poales > Poaceae > Triticum > Triticum urartu. The sequence goes on from NC_141875.1 coordinate 92,215,970, forward strand.
TATAGGTTAAGGGACTAATGCGCGTGTGAGTGTACACAGGTCTATAAGTCTATGAGGGGTTTGATATTTACAGGAAAAGCCGACCCCTAAAAATGAATATCTTTGACTGAAGATTTTGGTATTTCTGAAGACTTTCATGAAGACTTGAAAGTGAAGAAATCGGTGTGTCCGTGAAGACTTGATATTCATGCGAGAAATATGAAGCTTGAAGACTTTCGTGTTCATAGTTTTGTTTTTCTCTTTCTTGAGTCATAGGAAACACCGTACTGTTAAAGGGGGTCGAGGAAATACTAAGGAAAAATTTCCATGTGGTGCTCAACTCAAAATCCTACACCTACCAATCCCTTCGAGTGAAGCCATTGGAAATCTCATACAGTTCAGTCAATTTCTTCAGTGACAGAGACGAAGTTCTTCTGGTCTCTGAGGAATTTGTCCTGACTGAGGAGTTAGGAATTCGCCAATGCGGATTACCTACACAGTGAGGAACATGACAGCCCTGAGGATTTTGCTACTCAAAATTCCGACCGTTGTTGTGCTATGCGCCAGCTGTCCCAAAATATCTATCCACCTAACGGTCATATCATTGAAGGGCATTTATGTCTTATCATGTCGGGCTGCTCCCTAGGCTATAAATAGCCGCCCCCTACAACCACTAGCTGGTTGGCTGCTCCGAGAGAAACTGACACTTGTCATTTGAGAGCAACCCATCCTCCGAGGACTTTGAGCGAAAATCATCAAGTGAGGAAAAACCAAAAACCCAAAACCCAAACACCTACAAACCCCAAGTGATTGAGCATCACTGAAGAGATTGATCCTGAGTGGATCCGATGCTTGTTACCTTTGAAGACTGTGCTTCTTCCAGACGGTTAGGCGTCATGGTCTAGAGCATCCAAGAGGAATTGTGGGTCGCCAAGTGACCAAGTTTGTGAAGGTTTGGAAGTCGCCTAAAGACTTACCACGAGTGACTGGACGAGGTCCATGTGACCTTAGTTCAAGGAGAATACGGTGAGGACTGGGTGTCTTGGACTAAGTGTCCTTGACTGGGTGTCCGGGACTGTGTGTCCTCGAGTTTAAATACTCAGCCGCTGCAACCAGACGTACAACTGAGACAGCAGTTGGAACTGGTCTACCAAATCATTGTCTTCACCGAGCTTACTGGTTCTATTCCCTCAACTCTTTCATTTCCTCATAATTGTGCTCTGTGTTTGTTCATATCTGTGTTTGAAGACTTTGACTAAAGACTTTCTCAATTTCCTCAGTTCAATTTCTTCAGTTTGTTTGTCTTCATCCTGTGTTATCCTGTGATTACGCTTCCTGTACTCTGTGCCTGTCTTCATTTCATCATGATGACTATGCTTGTATTCTGTTATGTTTACCTTTGAGTACTTATTCCTCTGCTAGTAGTTCTTCACTAAGGAATTTCCTCACCGGCAAATTCCTCAGTGAAGAATTTCATAAAAATGGCCTATTCACCCCCCCTCTAGTCGATATAACGCACTTTCACCTATGCCTCACGACAGCTTAAGCCTCAGGAGTTGAATTATGCTACGCATGATTTGGAGTTAGCAGCCATAGTGCAAGCATTGAAGACTTGGAGACATTTTCTCATTGGAAACCATTGTGAGGTGTACACGGATCACAAGAGTTTGAAGTATATCTTCACGCAGAAGGAGTTGAATCTCAGGCAAAGGAGATGGTTGGAGCTCATCAAGGATTATGATATGAGATTGCATTATCACCCTGGAAAGGCTAACGTAGTAGCTGACGCGTTGAGCCGTAAAAGCCATGTCAACACCTTAATGACGGGAGATTTACCAAGGAAGTTAGCCGAGAATCTTCGTGAGCTATGTTTAGAGATAGTTCCGAGAGGCTATGTAGCAGCCTTGGAAATTCAGTCTACCTTGATGTATAAGATCAGAGAAGCTCAAAAGACTGACAAGGAGATCGCTTCTATTAAGGAGAAAATGATCAAGGGAAAAGCTAAGGGATTTCGTGAGGATGAGCACGATACCTTATGGTTTGAAGACCGTGTTTATGTGCCTAATGACCCGGAGATCAGGAAGTTAATTCTACAGGAGGCCCATGATTCACCATATTCGATTCACCCAGGAAATACCAAGATGTATTTGGATTTGAAGGATATTTTCTGGTGGACCGGAATGAAGAAGGATATTGTGGAGTATGTAGCAATTTGTGATGTATGTGAGAGAGTAAAGGCAGAGCATCAGAAGCCAGCGGGATTGCTACAACCATTGCCAATACCCGAATGGAAGTGGGATAAGCTAGGCATGGATTTTATTACAGGATTGCCCAGAACTCGTTCAGGCTATCACTCGATTTGGGTTGTAGTCGATCGTTTGACAAAGGTAGCTCATTACATCCCAGTGAAGACTACCTATACCAGTGCTAAGTTAACAAAGATATACATGACCAGGATCGTATGTCTGCATGGTGTTCCAAGGAGCATTGTATCGGATAGAGGAACCCAGTTTACCTCAAAGTTCTGGAATCAGTTGCACAAAACTTTGGGTACCAGGCTAGAGTTCAGTACAGCTTTCCATCCGCAGACAGATGGACAGATCGAGAGAGTCAATCAGATTTTGGAGGATATGCTGAGAGCTTGTGTGCTAGATTACGGATCTAGTTGGGACGAGAATTTGCCATACGCAGAGTTCTCTTACAACAACAGTTATCAATCCAGTTTGAAGATGGCCCCTTTCAAAGCCTTGTACGGAAGGAGGTGCAGGACCCCATTGTCGTGGGATGAAGTTGGAGACCGCCAGCTGTTTGGACCGGATCTGATTAAGGAGTCTGAACAGAAAGAAAAATTGATTCGCGATAGGCTCAAGGTAGCCCAATCCAGGCAGAAGAGATGCGAAGATTCTAAACGCAAGGAGAAAGTTTACAAAGTCGGAGACCGAGTTTATCTTCGAGTATCTCCACTTCGAGGAGTTAAGCGTTTTGGAGTTAAGGGAAAGTCAGCGCCACGTTTTGTAGGACCATACAAAGTTTTGGAGCGTATGGGAGAAGTAGCCTACAAGTTGGAATTGCCCGAAGGATTGTTAGGAGTTCATGATGTATTCCACGTTTCCTAGTTGAAGAAGTGCCACGCAGAGATGGCTGATATACCGCTGAGAGATACAGTGCCACTGGAAGCGATACAGTGCCACTGGACAGTGATTTGACCTATGAGGAGAAACCAGTTAAGATTCTTGAGTATGCCAGCCGAGTCACTCGCAGCAAGGTTATCAAGTTTTGCAAAGTTCAGTGGAGCCACCACACGGAGGATGAAGCCACCTGGGAACGAGAGGAAGATCTGTTGAAGGACCACCCTCACCTATTTTCTAGCCAACCCGAATCTCGAGGGCGAGATTCATCTTAAGGGGGGTAGGTTTGTAACATCCCAAAATTTCAATTTGGAATGTTATACACTAGATCATCATTGCATATCATATTTATTTGCATTTTGGTTGATCCTAGAAATTCTATGCAACTCAAGGACCTCGGAGAGAGTTGGGGATTTCGTTATTTTCATATTTGAGTTTTCTCAAATTTTGAAAATAGGATCATTTGATTTTATTTATTTTATCTCCAATTATTTCTATCATCCAAATATGAGAGAGGGAATAAAATGACTTTCCCAAAATAAAGAAATATTGAGGATTTAATAAAAAATCAAATAAGATTTTATTTTGGTTTTATTTGCTATTTTATTTGAATTTAGAAAAATTGCACGTTTTCAAAAATTGCATTTAGGGCCAAGAAAATGTTCATCCTGTCCTAAATATTTTATTTAGACGGTGAAAATTTGTGTTGGCAATTTTAGATTTTTATTTATTTTTCTAGAATTTTTCTTAGTTTCGGCGAAATTATTTAAAAAAAAAACCCCGCACCCGACTGGGCCAAGGGCCCAGCCGAGCCAGGCCGCTTGCCGCCGCCTCCTCACCGTGCAACCGCCGGACTCGGGAGGGAGACCGAGCCGAAGCCACCTCGCCGCCGCCCGACCCCCTCCACAAGTCAGCCCCCCCTCCTTAAATACCACTCCCCCTGGAGCCCCGAGCCACCGCCGCCGCACCCCACGCCGCCCGCGCCGCCGCAAGCCGCCGCACGCCCCCCCGCCGCCGCACGCTGCCGCCGCCTGCCGCCGCCGCCGCCAGGAGCCGCCGCCCCGCCACCCCACGCCGCCCGGAACCCCGCCGGAGCCCGAGCCGAGGTAGCCGCCGCTGCCCGGTTTTCTGAGAAAAACCGATTTGTTTTTTAGAAAACCCTAGTTTTCGTTTTTTAAATAGATCGGTTTTTCCAGTTTATTTATTTAGAGAGCGTTCGCTCGTTCATTCGTTTTAATGAACGCGTTCATCGTTAGATCCAGATAACGAACGTTCGTTCGTTAATCTGTTCGTCGTTTTTCTTTTTCTCGGATTAAATCCGCGATTTTGTTGTTCGCGATTCCTGATCCGATTTTCGTTCTAGTATAACTTTTCGCTCATTTATCGGAATCAGGCAATTCAAGCGCGTGGAGTTTCGTCTCGAAACCCTCTTTTCGTTTAACCAACTCAAACAAGTTTTTGCCTCGGTAAAATTTGACCTAGATCCATAATAGTAAACGAAGCTTGTTTCTTTTGTCGTTGCTTCGCTCGATTTGATTCTTTTTGCCAACCGGAGTTCTTAAGTTGAACTTTATGGTTAGTTCTCTTATTTGAGTTTTACCTGTGCAGTAGTTGAGTACTTATTGTATGCTTGTTTGTTTGCGATAGAGTACCCGGAGTGCGCCGCTTGCTACTTTGAATCGCTAGGTTTTGCGGATCATCAGCAAGGCAAGTAACACTTTGATCATATTTCCTTTTACCCAGTTTTTATTGCATTAGATCAATCCTCACACATTGCATGATTAGGATCTAATTAAATTGTGGGTTTGGGAAGTAGAAGAGGTAGTACCTATTACCTGCTATTATCAAACCTTTGGGAGTTACTTCTACGTTTGCTTATTGCCATGCTATGCAAGTAGATGTGGATTGGGTGAGTGTATCCATGACAGATGTGAGTTTGTTAAATCAAAGGTTTATCTAAGGTGGCAACTTAAATACACATCTGGGTGGATTGAGGCACCTGGGTATTCCAGCGATTGCCTATTTTTCTTTTGGACCGCCACCCAGGCTCAAAGGGATCATGAGATTATACATACTAGAAACTTCCGTTCGCAGCCACAAGCTATTATGGGCTCTAGCATAGTTGACTAAGTCGTGCAAACTCTTACAGTGGTAGACTAGCATATGTAGGGGATGTAGGTTGGTACGGTCTACCCGTTCGTAAGGTGCTAGCGCTTCTGAAAGACTATGTCTCGGTCATCCGTTTCTCAAACATCTTGTAGTGCGAGAATCCCAACGGAGGAGATCGAGTCTTGTGGGGAAAAGTGCACAAACCTCTGCAGAGTGTATAAACTAATCATGGTTAGCCGGGTCCCCGGTTATGGACATCTTGAGTATCTAGTACTTGGATTATCATGTGAATCTCATCATGTTACTCTAATTAATTTGTTGGGTTTTTAATGATGATGTTTAATTGGGATTGAGAGGGTGTCTACACTCTCAATGCTTAATGACCACCATGATAGTTAAATAAAATTTATTCCTTTGCAGTAGGGAAAAATTGGCTTTACGCAAAACTATAACCATAGAGCTTTCCACCAGCCAAATATGCATGTAGTATAGCATCCTTCATTGCTCTCTGTGTGTTACATTGCCAGCATATTCCATGTGCTGACCCATTTTCGGGCTGCAACATTCATGTTGCAGACTTTTCAGACGACAAGTAAGGTGCCTTTTAGGTCATGGTTCTATACTCAGTGATGCCGTTGGAGTTGATGGACTCACTTATCTTCCAAGCCTTCCGTTGTTTTCGTTATTAGATGGACTTAAGCCATATTTATTGTAATAAGTTCTCTTTTGATACTCGATGTAATAAGTGTGTGATTGCTACTCTGTTATAAATCCTTCAAGTACTGTGTGGTGTCAGCATTACTGATCCAGGGATGACACCGGAGCACAGAGATTGGACCGTTTGAGGTCTGGTCGCTACAATGAGTTTTCTATTAAGTTTTGTGTTGTGAAGTTTTCAAGTTTTGGATAAAGATTCGATGGACTATGGAATAAGGAGTGGCAAGAGCCTAAGCTTGGGGATGCCCAAGGCAACCCAAGGTAATTTTCAAGGATGACCAAGAGCCTAAGCTTGGGGATGCCCCGGAAGGCATCCCCTCTTTCATCTTCGTTCATCGGTAACTTTACTTGGAGCTATATTTTTATTCGCCACATGATATGTGTTTTTCTTGGAGCGTCATTTTATTTTATTTAGTTTTGCTTGCTGTTTGAATAAAATACCAAGATCTGAAATTATTAAATGTTAGAGAGTCTTCACATAGTTGCATAATTATTCAACTACTCATTGATCTTCACTTATATCTTTCGGAGTAATTTGTTGTTGCTCTAGTGCTTCACTTATATCTTTTTAGAGCATGGTGGTGGTTTTGTTTTATAGAAACTATTGATCTCTCATGCTTAACTTATATTATTTTGAGAGTCTTAAATAGCATGTAATTTGCTTAAATAATCCTAATATGCTAGGTATTCAAAATTAGTAAAAACTTTCATATAAGTGCATTGAATACTAAGAGAAGTTTGATGCTTGATGATTGTTTTGAGATATGGAGGTAATAATATCAAAGTCATGCTAGTTGAGTAGTTGTGAATTTGAGAAATGCTTGCATGCACGTATGGTAAACGTTGTGTAACAAATTTGAAACATGAAGTGTTATTTGATTGTCTTCCTTATGAGTGGCGGCCGGGGACGAGCGATGGTCTTTTCCTACCAATCTATCCCCCTAGGAGCATGCGCGTAGTGCCGAGGTTTTTGATGACTTGTAGATTTTTTCAATAAGTATGTGAGTTCTTTATGACTAATGTTGAGTCCATGGATTATACGCACTCTCACCCTTCCATCCTTGCTAGCCTCTTCGGTACCGCGCATTGCCCTTTCTCACATTGAGAGTTGGCGCAAACTTCGCCGGTGCATCCAAACCCCGTGATATGATACGCTCTTTCACACATAAACCTCCTTATATCTTCCTCAAAACAGCCACCATACCTACCTATTATGGCATTTCCATAGCCATTCCGAGATATATTGCCATGCAATTTTCCATCGTTCCGTTTATTATGACACGCATCATCATTGTCATATTGCTTTGCATGATCATGTAGTTGACATCGTATTTGTGGCAAAGCCACCGTTCATAATTATTTCATACATGTCACTCTCAGTCCATTGCATATCCCGGTACACCGTCGGAGGCATTCATATAGAGTCATACTTTGTTATAGTATCGAGTTGTATCATTGAGTTGTAAATAAATAGAAGTGTGATGATCATCATTTTCTAGAGCATTGTCCCAAGTGAGGAATAAAAAAAGAGAAAGGCCATAAAAAAGAGAAGGCCCGAAAAAAAGAGAAAGGCCGTAAAAAAAGAGAAGGCCCAAAAAAATGAAAAAATGAGAGAAAAAGAGAGAAGGGACAATACTACTATCCTTTGCCACACTTTTGCTTCAAAGTAGCACCATAATCCTCATGATAGAGAGTCTCTTGTTTTGTCACTTTCATATACTAGTGGAATTTTCATTATAGAACTTGGCTTGTATATTCCAACAATGGGCCTCCTCAAGTGCCCTAGGTCTTCGTGAGCAAGCAAGTTGGATGCACACCCACTTAGTTTCTTTTGTTGAGCTTTCATACACTTATAGCTCTAGTGCATCCGTTGCATGGCAATCCCTACTCCTTGCATTAACATCAATCGATGGGCATCTAAATAGCTCATTGATTAGCCTCGTTGATGTGAGACTTTCTCCTTTTTGTCTTCTCCACATAACCCCCATCATCATATTCTATTCCACCCATAGTGCTATATCCATGGCTCGCGCTCATGTATTATGTGAAGGTTTATGAGTTTGAGATTACTAAAGTATGAAACAATTGCTTGGCTTGTCATCAGGGTTGTGCATGACGAGAGCATTCTTGTGTGACAAAAATGGAGCATGACTAAACTATATGATTTTGTAGGGATGAACTTTCTTTGGCCATGTTATTTTGAGAAGACATAATTGCTTAGTTAGTATGCTTGAAGTATTATTGTTTTTATGTCAATATTAAACTTTTGTCTTGAATCTTATGGATCTGAATATTCTTACCACAATTAAGAATAATAACATTGAAATAATGCCAAGTAGCGCTCCGCATCAAAAATTCTGTTTTTATCATTTACCTACTCGAGGACGAGCAGGAATTAAGCTTGGGGATGCTGATACGTCTCCAAAGTATCTATAATTTTTTATTGCTCCATGCTATATTATATTCTGTTTTGGATGTTTATGGGCTTTATTATACACTTTTATATTATTTTTGGGACTAACCTATTAACCCAGAGGCCAATGCCAGTTTCTATTTTTTTTGCCTATTTTAGGGTTTCGAAGAAAAGGAAAATCAAACGGAGTCCAATTGACCAGAAACTTCACAAAACTTAATTTTGGACCAGAAGCAACCCAGAAGACTTGGAGTGTACGTAAGGGAAGCAACGAGGAAGCCACGAGGCAGGGGGCGTGCCCACCCCCCGTGGGCGCGTCCTCCACCCTCGTGGGCCCCTTGTGGCTCCCCTTACGTACTTCTTCCGCCTATATATATCTCCATATACCCTAAAACGATCGGGGAACACAATAGATCGGGAGTTCCGCCGCCAGAAGCCTCCGTAGCCACCGAAAGCCAATCTAGACCCGTTCTGGCACCCTGCTGGAGGGGGAATCCCTCTCCGGTGGCCATCTTCATCATCCCAGTGCTCTCCATGACGAGGAGGGAGTAGTTCTCCCTCGGGGCTGAGGGTATGTACCAGTAGCTATGTGTTTGATCTTTCTCTCTCTCTCTCTCTCTCTCTCTCTCTCTCTCTCGTGTTCTTGAGGTGATACGATCTTGATGTATCGCGAGCTTTGCTATTATATTTGGATCCTATGATGTTTCTTCCCCCCTCTACTCTCTTGTAATGGATTGAGTTTCCCCTTTGAAGTTATCTTATTGGATTGAGTCTTTAAAGATTTGAGAACACTTGATGTATGTCTTTCCATGCATATCTGTGGTGACAATGTGATATCACGTGATTCACTTGATGTATGTTTTGGTGACCAACTTGCGGGTTCCGCCCATGAACCTATGCATAGGGGTTGGCGCATGTTTTCGTCGTGATTCTCCGGTAGAAACTTTGGGGCACTCTTTGAGGTTCTATGTGTTGGTTGAATAGATGAATCTGAGATTGTGTGATGCATATCGTATAATCATACCCACGGATACTTGAGGTGACATTGGAGTATCTAGGTGACATTAGGGTTTTGGTTGATTTGTGTCTTAAGGTGTTATTCTAGTACGAACTCTAGGGCTGTTTGTGACACTTATAGGAATAGCCCAACGGATTGATTGGAAAGAATAACTTTGAGGTGGTTTCTTACCCTACCATAATCTCTTCGTTTGTTCTCCGCTATTAGTGACTTTGGAGTGACTCTTTGTTGCATGTTGAGGGATAGTTATGTGATCCAATTGTGTTATTATTGTTGAGCGAACTTGCACTAGCGAAAGTATGAACCCTAGGCCTTGTTTCAACGCATTGCAATACCGTTTACGCTCACTTTTATCATTAGTTACCTTGTTGTTTTTATATTTTCAGATTACAAAAACTATTATCTACTATCCATATTGCACTTGTATCACCATCTCTTAGCCGAACTAGTGCACCTATACAATTTACCATTGTATTGGGTGTGTTGGGGACACAAGAGACTCTTTGTTATTTGGTTGCAGGGTTGCTTGAGAGAGACCATCTTCATCCTACGCCTCCTACGGATTGATAAACCTTAGGTCATCCACTTGAGGGAAATTTGATACTGTCCTACAATCCTCTGCACTTGGAGGCCCAACAACGTCTACAAGAAGAAGGTTGTGTAGTAGACATCAATAGTCATCTAACAACTTTTACTCGTTATCATAATAATAAGTCATACTCATCATCATCATAGTCATCTAACCAACCCAAGTTAATTGTTCTTAGCAGATGATCATGAGTATTAGCTAGGGCCTGCTACCCTCTCTAAGGTAAAATAGCATAAAACAACATAACCCCTGACTCTCCATTATGGAGAATGAAGATTATCCTGTCTCCAATTCGTGGGCTTCGCACAATGTTGCTTCCAAGTAGCTCCCTACGATTATTCATAACTTTTTTCCATTCTTTGATTGTGAGGTCTTCATTTGTTCGAGAAATCTTGTATGAACAACACTGACCCATAGGCAGACTTGGCTGTAAGCTAACAACATCAATGTGACCTTTCGTATGCATCAGATGAGGCACACAATCCTTCCGGATTTTCTATTGAAGAGCAAAATACTAATGTAGTTTAGCTTTAGAAGAATGCATGCAAAAGATGCACTGGTGTCATAATAATAATAAATCTTACCATGCCATTTTCATGGATGTTGTCATAGTTCAACACGTGGACTAGTGGCACGTATTAACCATAATGTCGAGGAGTTCCATATCTTATTGAAAGTCTCAACATCAATAATAAAGGAGACAAGATGATCTTTCTCCTCGTAAGTTAGTTCAAAGCCATCAGTATAGTAGGTTTTGTCTACTACTTTCCGAATATTTTTTGAAGATTGGAAATAAGATGTCAACTGTTTTCATAAAAACAATATAAATTACTTAATAAATATGTTTGAGAAACTCACATAAAGGGAGAAGTGGAAGCGTGTCAACATCGACCCAAATGTCGATATTAGGTTCGTTGATGTCATCTTTAGGATCACCCAGATCGAAGGTGACATGCATACCCTCCTGAAAACCATATGCATTGCATAGTGTTGCCAATTCGAGCAACCAAAATGGGAGTAGGTTACCGTGTTGTATAGCTTTACATCAAAAGCATAACCATGATGGGTCCTAAGGTTAACTCTCTTTATCTCCATATTCTCATGATCTTTAAAATCCAGCTTCTCCAAGACATAACGTCTTGCATGGCGGGTGTCGGTTCTATATCCGGCATATCTCGTAGTAGGGGTCCTAAGCTAGGCGTCTTGAAGCGATGGTAACACGGACACAGGATTTTACCCATGTTTGGGCTCTCTCGAAGAGATAATACCCTATGTCCTGCTTTTGATTGTATTGATATGGGTGTAGTACAGGGTACATGTATCTACCACGAGATTGTTCTAATGAATATCAGATCATCTATTAACTAGCCTGGCCTTGATTTATATAATACACCATAGGCCTAGGGTTTTAGGAGAGTCCTCGTCTTGTGCATCAAGTCTTGTGGAAACCTCCTTCTATGCGGCATGGGTTGCCGTAAGTGGCCCATGAGTGAATCTCCATGGGGGTCCTTGGCCCGATCCAGCTAGTCGGGAGACGACGTGGTGAGTACCCCCTAGTCCAGCTGTCAGTTGCCCCCTGAACCGGTCTTCAAGTTGATGACGCTCCTTGATTCTTTCGAACTGTTCTTCATCTTCGGTCGTCGGTCTTGAAAACTGGTTCAACAAATCTTCTCATCTTCAATCTTGAGGATCGCCAAAGTGAATCCGAAGAGTTTACACGTCGAGTATCCGAGGAGCCCCTTTAAGTTCTCGGCCTTTATCAATGCCTTGTTATTTTTTTACGCCACACCTCGGGTTTGAAGTGTTTCATGTGCGGCGGTGTCCTCTCGCGTCCGAGCTCCAACGCCGGACTCCATCCAAGGTGTCCTTTTGCAGCCAAGCTCCAATGCCGGACTGTATCCAAGCTCCAACGCGGACTGTATCCAAGCTCCAACGCCGGACTGTGTACGAGGTGTCATAGATCACCTTGGGTCAAAAAAGTCTGAAGGAGCACAGCCGAGCTTAATGCCAGATAAGCCCTAGATGGTACATATTGTTGTCCGAAGATGTTTGCCCATAGTTCGGTAATGCCGAACACTAAGCACATTGAATTTTTTGCATTGAATAGCCAATGCAGTAGCCCCCGAGCCACTGGTCGTTTGGCAACACCAGATCAGGGGATCGATGTGCCCCTTTAATATTTGTAAATGGTAAGCGCAAAGCCTAGTAGCCCCGAGCCTTAATGTGGGCACGGGTGGCCGAATTAAGGATCAATATCCGTTTGACATAAAATTTTGTTGTGTTTAGCATAAACATCTCAGAAAGAGAATGAAGATCTCTTAAAAGAGCTTAGAGCCAGTGAAATCCGAGCTCGCCAAGGTCGGCCCCAAGGGGTTTAAAACATGGGTTGCAGTAAATGGATTTTACTCACAATTTTTATGTGTAATGATTCTATGTATCCAAGTACTTTACATCATTAATGCTCGGATCCGCATTATACAAAACTTTGTTGACCGACCATCAGCTTCAACCTCCTCGGCCAGTAGCCGAGGAGTGTTTGTCCTACTTTATAAATACTTTATGAGGGCAAAGATTTACGGCAAACAAGGCAATCTGACCATACGGTTTTATAAACAAAGGTACACGAAGAGATATGTTATATTACTATTAACGTAAGAAACATCTTCCAAAGGAAATAGTCCCGCTATCAGTTCCTTTCTTTGGGTTGTCATGCTGACCATGATCATGAGACCTCACCCCCGATCAATGTGGGAGGAAAATAGTGAGGCTTTAGTTCGGGGAAAGTTCTCGAACTCTATGGTCTGAATGGACCGAAATTTTCACTTCCGTTGTTGCCAACCAATTATATTCTTTAAGATAGCCAACTTTTGGCTTCACCCACTCTGAGGTACTAACCCGGATGACCCAAAAGTAACAATCACAGAGGTGCTCCCTTTACCCCCTAGCCGAACAATCGGGAATGTAGGGGGTAAGCACAGGAACCAGGCAACCCAGCTTGGCCAAAATCTTAAGTCAAATTGATGCATATTTATGGCTTTATAACAATAATTACGGAAGTCAGCGCTCGTATATTGAATACAAACACTGATGATATATTTTTTTTTATTTTGACTCCATTGCGACCGTTTATAATCCGAAAGTGGCCCATCATCGGCTTCTACCCCTTTGTAGATGCTACGCGGGGTGTTTCCGTACTAACAAGACAACCCTTAGCCAATGTCTCGGGGCCCGGAGGCGGTTGTGTTAGCAGAAACAAGGCAATCAGATATCTAGGCTTTATAACTTTCACTTAGTCATAGGAGCTTAAAGTTGGAAGGCCAGTTACTAGCCCCCGGTTAGTGTTCGGCACTGACCGAATTATAGCCATTAACACTTCGGCTGATGTTATGAAAGGCCCATCATTTAACACGGGGTAATCGCTATCGATCTATAGTTTGACACTGTCATTGGATCGCTGACCAGTTTACGCCCATTGTGATAGTCAGTTTTCGGCTTTCTTCGCTAAGGCGCTTAACCATTCGAGTTGGAAGCACAATCGCAGTGGTTCCCCCTTTGCACACCTAGCCGAACAAAGCGGAACATAGGAGACAAGCACGGGAGCTGCGCAACCCAACTATTGACCGACCCAGTCAAAAAAAAAACCCAACTATTGACCGAAGACACAATTCAAAACTTATGCATATAATGCAATATTCGAGAACATTTTGTCGAGGAGTCCATGGAGTACCTTGGCTTTTTGGTGGGTTCGGCTCTAGTCGTAATCCGTGTTGATATTGCCGAAGCTTTAAAGGTATCCGACATTGTACTGTGAGTCTTATGCTGGGAACACACAAATCGGTTAAAAGTGCCATAAGCTTGGAAAACACCCAAAAAAATCACATAAAAACTTTACAACTAAATTAGACCAGGTTTTTTGGTGCCAACCTAAATTGGTCTTAATTGTTTTGTCCTTCTGTCGTGCTTTAACATGACACATCCGATCTCTAACCTTCAAGTGGGCCAGCCTTTGGCTTCAACCTCCTTATCCGAAAGGCGAAGTGCTTCTTTGAGGCCGGTTTAGTGAACTAAAATCGAGCGGCTTTAGAGAGAAACCGGGCTATCCGGCTATTGACCGCACACTAGAGTCGAGAAACGAGTGGCGAAAAAAGACTTTGCAATGACTAAGAAGAAAACTTTCATCATGAAATGGCTCATATAGATTTTAAGAGACCCCAGTTAACTTGGGTAAAACCAGTGTTAAATTTAATGCTTGGTTGAGCCGAATAAAAATTAAAAAGTGTGAGCATGAAAGCGACATAGCTGGTTAATGTGCGCGGCGTAGATGACGCAGTCCGGGCTTGTGGCGGGGCGAAGACACCCATTGATCTCTGACAGATCCAAGATGGTGCGCAGTCTTCAGCATTGCCGAGGTCCTAGCCCCTAAGCCAGTTCCGAGGTGGCCGAGCGAGGAGCTCGGCTTGATGAGGTGGTGATGTAGCACAGTCACCGAGGAGATGGAGTAGGTCGGCACGGTGGCGCCGAAGTCCTTGGAGTAGGTTGATAAAGAGATGGCAAAGCCCCTGGTCCAGCCAAGGTGATGCGCCAAGGTGACAATACAACTTGGTCGACGGAGGGGGGACGACGACGTCGGCACGCCATGGTGACCCTGTGACGCATCCGAAGTCGATTAGTTGCACACATAAGATAGTGCAAGCCAAAAGTAAAAAAAAAATCTACTTAACTGACTTAAGTGAAGTAAATAGTTAAAGAAATATGGCTTGTGCGCCGAGGTCGGCCCGGTGGAGTGGCAGCGGAGTTGCCGGCGCATGGACGCATGCCGAGGTGACCCCACAGCTTGGTCGGCGGAGCCGGGATGATGGTATCGGCTAACATTTGATACATCTCCAATGTATCTATAATTTTTGATTGTTCCATGCTGTTACATTATCAATCTTGGAAGTTTTATAATCATTTTATATCATTTTGTGGTACTAACCTATTGACATACTGCCAAGTGCTAGTTGCTATTTTTTGCATGTTTTTTACATCACAGAAAATCAATATCGAACGGAGTCCAAATGCAATGAAACTTTACGGAAATTTTTTATGGACCAGAAGACACCTAACGGGCCAAGGCTGCGCCTGGGGGTGCTTCGAGGAGAGCACAACCCACCAGGGCGGCCTCCAGGTGCGCCCTGGTGGGTTGTGCCCACCTAGGGTGCCCCCGGACCGCTTCTTTGCTCTATAAATACCCCAATATTCTAGAAACCCTAGGGGAGTCGATGAAAATCAATTCCAGCCGCCACAGAGTCCAGAACCACTAGATCCAATCTAGACACCATCACGGAGGGGTTCACCACTTCCGTTGGTGCCTCTCCGATGATGCGTGAGTAGTTCTTTGTAGACCTTCAGGTCCTTAGTTAGTAGCTAGATGGCTTCCTCTCTCTCGTTTGATTCTCAATACAATGGTCTATTGGAGATCCATATGATGTAACTCTTTTTGCGGTGTGTTTGTTGGGATCGGATGAACTTTGAGTTTATGATCAGATCTATCTTTTTATACCCATGAAAGTTATTTGAGTTTCCTTGATCTCTTATATGTATTATTGCTTATAGCCTTGTATTTCTTCTCCAATATTTGGGTTTTGTTTGGCCAACTTGATCTATTTATCTTACAATGGAAAGAGGTGCTTTGTAGTGGGTTCGATCTTACAATGCTTGATCCCAGTGACAGCAAGGGAACCTACACGTATGTATCGTTGCTACTAAGGATAAAACTATGGTGTCTATCTCTACGTACATAGATCTTTTCTACATCATGTCATCGTTCTTATCGCATTAATCCGTTTCTCCATGAACTTAATACACTAGATGCATGCTGGATAGCAGTCGATGTGTGGGGTAATAGTAGTAGATGCGGGCAGGAGTCGGTCTACTAATCTTGGACGTGATGCCTATGTAATGATCATTGCCTGGATATCGTCATGATTATTTGAAGTTCTATCAATTTCCCAACAGTAATTTATTTACCCACCATTTGCTATTTTTCTCGAGAGAAGCCACTAGTGAAACCTATGGTCCCCGGGTCTCTTTCTCATATTATTTGCCTTCGCGATCTATTTTATTTGCCTTTTATTTTCAGATCTACTAAACCAAAAATACAAAAATACCTTGCTGCAATCTATTTTATTTGGCGTTCGATCTATCAATATTTACAACTTTCTCCCGTCCACGTGCCAATTTCTGGCACCGTTACCCGAAAGGGATTGACAACCCCTTTTACACGTCGGGTTGTGAGTATTTGTTATTTGTGTGCAGGTGATGTTTACATTGTGTTGCTTGGTTCTCCTACTGGTTCGATAGCCTTGGTTTCACATCTGAGGGAAATACCTACCACCGATGTGCTGCATCATCCCTTCCTCTTTGGGGAAATACCGACGTAGCTTCAAGCGACATCAAAAGGAATTTCTGGTGCCGTTGCTGGGGAGGATCTTAAACATATACCAGGTTCCTAATCACAAATCTCATCTCCTCGCACTTTACATTATTTGCCATTTGCCTCTCGTTTTCCTCTCCCCCACTTCACAAAATTTGCCGTTTTATTCGCCCCTCTTTTCCGTTCGCCGTTTTCTTGCCGGATCAGTTTTTGAGTGCAATCTTGTTGTGTAGTCATCATGACTCAAGAGAACACCAATTTGTGTGATTTATCAAATACCAACAACAATGATTTTATTGGCACTCCGCTTGCTCCTCCCGCCACTAGTGCAGAGTCTTGTGATATTAATACTGCTTTGTTCAATCTTGTTATGAAAGATCAATTTTCCGGTACTCCTAATGAGGATGCCGCGTCCCATCTTAATAACTTTGTGGAATTATGCGATATGCAAAAGAAAAAAGATGTGGACAATGATGTTGTGAAGATGAAATTATTTCCATTTTCTTTGCGTGATTCTGCAAAAAATTGGTTCTCTTCTTTGCCTCGCAATAGTATCGATTCTTCGAATAAATGCAAAGATGCTTTTATCACTAAGTATTTTCCGCACGCAAAAAATATTTCCCTTAGAACCTAGATCATGAATTTCAAGCAACTTGAACATGATCATGTTGCACAATCTTGGGAAAGGATGAAAATGATGCTAAGGAATTGCCCAACTCATGGGTGAAATCTTTGGATGATCATACAAAAATTTTATGCGGGGTTGAATTTTGTTTCTCGTAATCTTTTAGATTCTGCCGCGGGTGGTAATTTTATGGAAATTACTTTGGGTGAAGCCACCAAATTTCTTGATAATATCATGGCAAATTATTAACAATGGCATACCAAAAGAGCTCCTACTAGTAAAAAAGTTAATTCGGTTGAAGAAATTTCTACTTTGAGTGAAAAAGTTGATGCTCTTATGAAAATGGTTGCTAGTAAAAGTGCTCCTATTGATTTTAATGATATGGCTTTGTCTACTTTGATTGAGCAAACTAGTGATGCCGTAGATGTGAATTTTATCTCTCAAAATAATTTCAACAACAATGCTTATAGAGGTAATTTTAATCCTAGGCCTTTTCCTAGTAATTCCTCTAATAATTATGGTAATTCCTATGGAAATCCTTCTTATAATAATAATAGGAACACCTCTGATCTTGAGAATAATATCTATCTTCCCTATTTGGTGTGTACTTACAAACCCAATGCACTCCACAAAAATTGACATGTTTATAGGAGACATTTTCATCATAACTAGTGCAATCATCATTAGTATCATGGATATTCAAAGAATTCGTACTAACAACATTGCAATCATGCTCATCATTCAAATATTTAGTGCCAAACATTTTATAGATTTCTTATTCTAGCATTTGAGCACAATTATCCTTTCCATCATACTCACGAAAGATATTAAAAAGGTGAAGCGTATGAGACAAACTAAATTCCATTTTTTTATAGTTTTATTTTATAAACTAAACTAGTGATAAAACAAGAAACTAAAAGACTCGATTGCAAGATCTAAATATATACCTTCAAGCACTCACCTCCCCGGCAACAGCGCCAGAAAAGAGCTTGATGTCTACTACACAACCTTCTTCTTTTAGACGTTGTTGGACCTCCAAGTGCAGAGGTTTGTAGGACAGTAGCAAATTTCCCTCAAGTGGATGACCTAAGGTTTATCAATCCGTGGGAGGCGTAGGATGAAGATGGTCTCTCTCAAGCAACCCTGCAACCAAATAACAAAGAGTCTCTTGTGTCCCCAACACACCCAATACAATGGTAAATTGTGTAGGTGCACTAGTTCGGCGAAGAGATGGTGATACAAGTGGTATATGGATAGTAGATAAAGGTATTTGTAATCTGAAATTATAAAAACAGCAAGGTAACTAATGGTAAAAGTGAGCGTAAACGGTATTGCAATGTGTGGAAATAAGGCCTAGGGTTCATACTTTCGCTAGTGTAAGTTCCCTCAACAATGATATCATAATTGGATCACATTACTATCCCTCAACATGCAACAGAGAGTCACTCCAAAGTCACTAATAGCGGAGAACGAACGAAGAGATTATGGTAGGGTACGAAACCACCTCAAAGTTATTCTTTCCAATCAATCCGTTGGGCTATTCCTATGAGTGTCACAAACAGCCCTAGAGTTCGTACTAGAATAACACCTTAAGACACAAATCAACCAAAACCCTAATGTCACCTAGATACTCCAATGTCACCTCAAGTATCCGTGGGCATGATTATACGATATGCATCACACAATCTCATATTCATCTATTCAACCAACACAAAGAACCTCAAAGAGTGCCCCAAAGTTCCTACCGGAGAATCACGACGAAAACGTATGCCAACCCCTATGCATAGGTTCATGGGCGGAACCCGCAAGTTGATCACCAAAACATACATCAAGTGAATCACGTGGTATCCCATTGTCACCACAGATACGCACGGCAAGACATACATCAAGTGTTCTAAAATCTTTAAAGACTCAATCCGATAAGATTACTTCAAAGGGGAAACTCGATTCATAACAAGAGAGTAGAGGGGGGAAGAAACATCATAGGATCCAAATATAATATCAAAGCTCGCGATACATCAAGATCGTATCACCTCAAGAACACGAGAGAGAGAGAGAGATCAAACACATAGCTACTGGTACATACCCTCAGCCCCAAGGGAGAACTACTCCCTCCTCGTCATGGAGAGCACCGGGATGATGAAGATGGCCACCGAAGAAGGATTGCCCCCTCCGGCAGGGTGCCGGAACGGGTCTAGATCAGATTTCAGTGGCTACGGAGGCTTCTGGCGGCGGAACTCCCGATCTATTGTGTGTTCTAGAAGTTGTAGGGTACGATGATATATATGGGTGCAGGAAGTACATCAGAGGAGCCACGGGGGGCCCACGAGGCAAGGGGCGCGCCCTAGGGGGGGCGCGCCCCACCCTCGTGAGCACCTCACGTATCTCCTCACGTGGAGTCCAAGTCTATCTGGTGGCTTTTGTTCCAAAAATAACTTCTCCAGTTGATTTCATTCCGTTTCGACTCCGTTTGATATTCCTTTTCTTTGAAACACTGAAATAGGCATAAAACAGCAAATCTGGGCTGGGCCTCCGGTTAATAGGTTAGTCCCAAAAAAATATAAAAGTGGAAAATAAAGCCCAATATTGCCCAAAACAGTAGATAATATAGCATGGAGCAATCAAAAATTATAGATACGTTGGAGACGTATCACTATGCTTAGAGCTAAAAGAGAATTTTTAGAAAAAGCGTTTTCTAGTGATTACTTTCGTAAAAGTGATGAAGATCTTAAAATGATTGGTGTTTCTTCTATTGATTCCTTGTTTAGTAAAGTTAAGATTGATGAAAAATGGACTAGAGAAGAGTCAACTTTAGTTAGAAGGCATCCCGATATTTCGGAGGGTGAAAATCTTGTTGAGAAAATTGATAAAAGTGGGTTTGAAGAGGTCAAAACTTTAGCTAGTGATGTGCCCACTCTTTTGGATTGCAAAGACTTTAATTATGATAGTTGATGTTTGATTGATTGTATTTGTTTGTTGCAATCCATGGTAAATTCACCACATGCTTATGAACAAAATAATGCTTTTACTAAACATATTGTTGATGCTATGATGAAAGCTTTATAAGAAAAGTTGGAATTAGAAGTTTCAATTCCTAGAAAATTGCATGATGAGTGGGAACCTACTATCAAATTCAAGATTAAAAACTATGAGTGTTTTGCTTTGTGTGACTTGGGTGCTAGTGTTTCTACAATTCCGAAATCTTTATGTGATGTGCTTGGTCTTACCGATATTGAATCATGTTCCTGGAATTTGCACTTGGAGGATTCTACTATTAAAAAGCCTATGGGAAGAATTAATGATGTTCTTATTCTTGAAAATAGGAATTATGTGCCCGTAGATTTTATTGTTCTTGATATTGATTGCAATCTGTCTTGTCCAATTATTCTTGGTAGACCGTTTTTACGCACTATCAGTGTCGTGTTTGATATGAAAGAAGGCAATATTAAGTTCCAATTTCCTTTGAGGAAGGGTATGGAACACTTCCCAAGAACAAGAATTAGGCCACCATATGAATCAATCATGAGGGAATCTTATGGATCTCGAACCGGAGGTGACAAAACATAGATCCTTGCTTTATGCCTGGCTAAGGGCGTAAAACTATAACGCTTGTTGGGAGGCAACCCAATGAATAAAATTTATTTTTGCTTTTTGCTTCCTGTTCTTGAGTGTTTGCACAATTATGCTACTGTTATGATTGTGTTTTATGTTTTAGTTAGTGTTTGTGCCAAGTAAAGCCTTTAGGATCTTCTTGGGTGATAGTTGTTTGATCTTGCTGAAAAAACAGAAACTTTTACGCTCACAAAAATAATTCTCATTTTTAACCAGAGAGCGATAAAATGCCCATTCCTTTTGCAGTAGATCGATATACAAATTTATCAGGTCTTCCTATTTGTTCAGAGTTTTTGGAGTTACAGAAGTATTCTAAACACCTAGATTTCTACAGACTATTCTTTTTTGACAGATTCTATTTTCTTTGCGTTGTGTGCTTATTTTGCTGGCTCTATGGTTTTCTTTGATGAGTTTTTTCCGTAGAAAAGTTGGAATATAGTATATATAATGCAAGAACAAAATATGAATTGGTTTACTACAACACTTATAGTAGTGATTTGTTTTCTTATACTAACGGATCTCACGAAGGTTTTTGTTGAGCTTTGTGTGATTGAAGTTTTCAAGTTTTGGGTTAACTTACGATGGATGAAGAAATAAGGAGTAAGAAGAGCCTAAGCTTGGGGATGCCCCGGCATCCCAAGCTATTATCCAAAAGAGATCAAGCAACTAAGCTTGGGGATGCCCCCTAGTGGCATCCCCTCTTTCTTCTAACGACCATCGGTATTTTACTTGAAGCTATATTTTTATTCGTCACATACTATGTGTTTTGCTTGGAGCGTCTTGTATGATATAAGTCTTTGCTTGTTTTATTTTGTGTTTTTAGTCTTGATTCCTTGCTGGACACACCTATTTGAGAGAGCCAAAATTATTTCATGACTTGTTAGAATTGCTCTCTATGCTTCACTTAAATTTTTATGAGCTATGGTCTTGCTCTAGTGCTTCACTTATATCTTTTTGAGCACGATGTGCTTTAGTATTTTTGAAAAAATAATCTCTTGATTCACTTAGATTTATTTGAGAGTTAGTAAAATTTTCAAGAAATTCTCTCTTGCTTCACTTAAATTAATTTGAGAGAAAGAAATTTTATGCTCAGGATCTTCACTTATATTTGTTTGAGCTTATCAAAAGCAACATATGAAAATTAGTTCCAAAGTTATAAATATCCAAGAAGGATATAATAAAAACTTTCTTGAAGATCACTGGACAAAATAAACTTGATTCTTAGTAATAGTTTTGAGATATGATGATGTGATATGGGAGTTATGTTGATGAGTAATTATGCTTTAGCAAGACTATTGGTGTTAAGGTTTGTGATTCCCTATGCAAGCACGAAAGTCAATAATTATGCAATGAAATTATATCCTACTTGTGGTGCATTATTCGGTGTTAATTATGCTCAATGCTCGCTTATGAGATTATTTGAAGTTCTATCAATTGCCCAACAGTAATTTGTTTACCCACCATTTGCTATTTTTCTCGAGAGAAGCCACTAGTGAACCTACGGTCCCCGGTCTCTTTATCATATAATTTGCCTTCGCGATCTATTTTATTTGCCTTTTATTTTCAGATCTACTAAACCAAAAATACAAAAATACCTTGCTGCAATTTATTTTATTTGGCGTTCGATCTATCAATATTTACAACTTTCTCCCGTCCACGTGCCAATTTCTGGCACCGTTACCCGAAAGGGATTGACAACCCCTTTCACACGTCGGGTTGCGAGTATTTGTTATTTGTGTGCAGGTGATGTTTACATTGTGTTGCTTGGTTCTCCTACTGGTTCGATAACCTTGGTTTCACATCTGAGGGAAATACCTACCACCGCTGTGCTGCATCATCCCTTCCTCTTTGGGGAAATACCGACGTAGCTTCAAGCGACATCAAAAGGAATTTCTGGTGCCGTTGTCGGGGAGGATCTTCAACATATAACAGGTTCCTAATCACAAATCTCATCTCCTCGTAATTTACATTATTTGCCATTTACCTCTCGTTTTCCTCTCCCCTGCTTCACAAAAATTTGTCGTTTTATTCGCCCCTCTTTTCCGTTCGCCGTTTTCTTGCCGGATCTGTTTTTGAGTGTAATCCTGTTGTGTAGTCATCATGACTCAAGAGAACACCAATTTGTGTGATTTATCAAATACCAACAACAATGATTTTATTGGCACTACGCTTGCTCCTCCCGCCACTAGTGCGGAGTCTTATGATATTAATACTGCTTTGTTGAATCTTGTTATGAAAGATCAATTTTTCGGTACTCCTAATGAGGATGTCGCGTCCCATCTTAATAACTTCGTGGAAAAATGCGATATGCAAAAGAAGATGTGGACAATGCTGTTGTGAAGATTAAATTATTTTCGTTTTCTTTGCCTGATTCTGCAAAAAAAATGGTTTTCTTCTTTGCCTCGCAATAGTATCGATTCTTCGAATAAATGCAAAGATGCTTTTATCACTAAGTATTTTCCGCACGCAAAAAATATTTCCCTTAGAACCCACATCATGAATTTCAAGCAACTTGAACATAAGCATGTTGCACAATCTTGGGAAAGGATGAAAATGATGCTAAGGAATTGCCCAACTCATGGGTTAAATCTTTGGATGATCATACAAAAAATTTATGCGGGGTTGAATTTTGTTTCTTGTAATCTTTTAGATTCTGCCGCGGGTGGTACTTTTATAGAAATTACTTTGGGTGAAGCCACCAAATTTCTTGATAATATCATGGCAAATTATTAACAATGGCATACCAAAAGAGCTCCTACTAGTAAAAAGGTTAATTCGGTTGAAGAAATTTCTTCTTTGAGTGAAAAAGTTGATGCTCTTATGAAAATGGTTGCTAGTAAAAGTGCTCCTATTGATTTTAATATGCCTTTGTCTACTTTGATTGAGCAAACTAGTGATGCCGTAGATGTGAATTTTATTTCTCGAAATAATCTCAACAACAATGCTTATAGAGGTAATTTTAATCCTAGGCCTTTTCCTAGTAATTCCTCTAATAATTATGGTAATTCCTATGGAAATCCTTCTTATAATAATAATAATAATAATAATAGCAATAATAATAGGAACACCTCTGATCTTGAGAATAATATTAAAGAATTTATCAACACGCAAAAAGTTTTCAACATTACCATAGAAGAAAAGTTGAATAAGATTGATGATTTGTCTAGAAGTGTTGATAGAATCTCTCATGATGTGGAGCGTCTCAAAATGAAAAAATTTGTGCATAAGGTAGAGGACTCAATTAAAGATCTTTATGTTTCTATGGATGAAAGTAAGAAAAGAACTTTTATGCTTAGAGCTAAAAGAGAATTTTTAGAAAAAGCGTTTTCTAGTGATTACTTTCGTAAAAGTGATGAAGATCTTAAAATGATTAGTGTTTCTTCTATTGATTCCTTGTTTAGTAAAGTTAAGATTGATGAAAAAGGGACTAGAGAAGAGTCAACTTTAGTTAGAAGGCATCCCGATATTTCGGAGGGTGAAAATCTTGTTGAGAAAATTGATAAAAGTGGGTTTGAAGAGGTCAAAACTTTAGCTAGTGATGTGCCCACTCTTTTGGATTACAAAGACTTTAATTATGATAGTTGCTCTTTGATTGATTGTATTTCTTTGTTGCAATCCATGGTAAATTCACCCCATGCTTATGAACAAAATAAAGCTTTTACTAAACATATTATTGATGCTATGATGAAAGCTTTAGAAGAAAAGTTGGAATTAGAAGTTTCAATTCCTAGAAAATTGCATGATGAGTGGGAACCTACTATCAAAGTCAAGATTAAAAATTATGAGTGTTTTGCTTTGTGTGACTTGGGTGCTAGTGTTTCTACAATTCCAAAATCTTTATGTGATGTGCTTGGTCTTACCGATATTGAATCATGTTCTTGGAATTTGCACTTGGCGGATTCTACTATTAAAAAGCCTATGGGAAGAATTAATGATGTTCTTATTCTTGAAAATAGGAATTATGTGTCCATAGATTTTATTGTTCTTGATATTGATTGCAATCCGTCTTGTCCAATTATTCTTGGTAGACCGTTTTTACGCACTATCAGTGTCATGTTTGATATGAAAGAAGGCAATATTAAGTTCCAATTTCCTTTGAGGAAGGGTATGGAACACTTCCCTAGAACAAGAATTAGGCCACCATATGAATCAATCATGAGGGCATCTTATGGATCTCGAACCAGAGGTGACAAAACATAGATCCTTGCTTTATGCCTAGCTAAGGGCGTAAAACTATAGCGCTTGTTGGGAGGTGCTACCTCTTTTAGCACTGCGTTGGTTTTCCCCAAAGAGGAAGGGATGATGCAGCAAAGTAGTGTAAGTATTTCCCTCGGTTTTTGAGAACCAAGGTATCAATCCAGTAGGAGGCTACGCGCGAGTCCTTCGCACCTGCACAAAACAAATAAATCCTCGCAACCAACGCAAATAGGGGTTGTCAATCCCTATAGGGCCACTTACGAGAGTGAGATCTGATAGATATGATAAGATAATATTTTTGGTATTTTTATGATAAAGATGTAAAGTAAAATAAAGGCAAAGTAAATAACAAAGTAAATAACTAAGTAGTAAGAGATTGATATGATAAAGACAGACCCGGGGGCCATAGGTTTCACTAGTGGCTTCTCTCGAGAGCATAAGTATTCTACGGTGGGTGAACAAATTACTATCGAGCAATTGACAGAATTGAGCATAATTATGAGAATATCTGGGTATAATCATGTATATAGGCATCACGTCCGAGACAAGTAGACCGACTCCTGCCTGCATCTACTACTATTACTCCACTCATCGACCGCTATCCAGCATGCATCTAGAGTATTAAGTTAAAAACAGAGTAATGCCTTAAGCAAGATGACATGATGTAGAGGGATAGACTCATGCAAAAATAATTAACTAAATATCACTTCCAACATAAAAATTACAGCAGTTCTCGTGAGCGCTAAAGTTTCTGTTTTTGACAGCAAGTTCAACAAGACTTTCCCCAAGTCTTCCCAACGGTTGTACTTGGCACAAATACTAATTAAACACAAAAAACACAACCAAAAAAAAGGCTAGATAATTTATTTATTACTAAAAAGGAGCAAAAATCAGGGAATAAAAATAAAATTGGGTTGCCTCCCAACAAGCGCTATCGTTTAACGCCCCTAGCTAGGCATAACAAGCAAGAATAGATCTAGGTATTGCCATACTAGTAAGATACATTATTAAAACTCATTTCATATTATCTACGTTCGGCAACAAGTTTTATTTGAGGCAAGAAAAAGTAATCAAAAGGGCTAAATTTATTGGGACAAAAGTCTCCAAGATCAACCTTGGGAGGTATAGGTTCCTCCTTCGATCCTTCATATTGCACAACCAATTCATCATTATAAGCATTCTTTTGACAGAACTTTCTGAGCCTATATTCAAGAGAATATCCCAATTCATTATTTCAAATAGCCAAATCATCATTAACTTCAGAAATTCTATCAATTAAAACATTGGTAGGCACCCTTTTTCTAAGATTTTCATTGAAAGCAACATAGTCTAGAGATTGAAAACGCATTATTTCTTCTTGATCAAAGAGGATGGCCTCTATGGGAGGACGACAAGCTTCCACCCTATAATGCGCAAAGATTTCTTTGGCCTCTTTTATTATGAATCGAAACCCATGAGCTAAAAAGATAGTAACGACACGCTTAACAGAAGAATGCTCAATATTAGAAAATTCTAGGAAAATCCTTTGTATGGAAGGATTCATGTGCATGAATTGCCTTTCAAGTTCAACTATAAGCATGGCAATAGCATCCGCAAGACTACTAGTTCCATGAAGGATAGAACTACCCATAGAGGGTAAAGCACTGGCACAAGTAAAGAAATCTTGAATAACTCCTTTTCCAATAATATTACCACTACCAACACAGAATCTTTTTATATGTGAGATAGTGGGTTCTTTAGTGGGAGCATCAAAATTATTCTCAACAATAGTATCCCCAATTTTAGACATAGAGGCAGAAGGTAAAGAACTAGCCATAACAACAAGTAAGCAAACTAACACACAAGAAAAAAGTAAGCGGGCAAAAAGAGGCAAATAGAGGGAGGATAGAGAGAGAGAGGGCAAATAAAATGGCAAGGGTGAACTGGGGGAGAGGAAAACAAGAGGCAAATGGCAAATAATGTAATGTGGGACATAAGGGTATGTGATGGGTACTTGGTATGTTGACTTTTGCGTAGACCTCCTCGGCAACGGCGCCAGAAATCCTTCTTGCTACCTCTTTTAGCACTGCGTTGGTTTTCCCCGTAGAGGAAGGGATGATGCAGCAAAGTAGCGTAAGTATTTCCCTCAGTTTTTGAGAACCAAGGTATCAATCCAGTAGGAGGCTACGCGCGAGTCCCTCGCACCTGCACAAAACAAATAAATCCTTGCAACCAACGCAAATAGGGGTTGTCAATCCCTATAGGGCCACTTACGAGAGTGAGATCTGATAGATATGATAAGATAAGATTTTTGGTATTTTTATGATAGAGATGCAAAGTAAAATAAAGGCAAAGTAAATAACTAAGTAGTAGGAGATTGATATGATAAAGATAGACCCGGAGGCCATAGGTTTCAGTAGTGGCTTCTCTCGAGAGCATAAGTATTCTACGATGGGTGAACAAATTACTGTTGAGCAATTGACAGAATTGAGCATAATTATGAGAATATCTAGGTATAATCATGTATATAGGCATCATGTCCGAGACAAGTAGACCGACTCCTGCCTGCATCTACTACTATTACTCCACTCATCGACCGCTATCCAGCATGCATCTAGAGTATTAAGTTAAAAACAGAGTAATGCCTTAAGCAAGATGACATGATGTAGAGGGATAGACTCATGCAATATGAATAAAACCCCATCTTGTTATCCTCGATGGCAACAATACAATACGTGCCTTGCTGCCCTTACTGTCACCGGGAAAGGACACCGCAAGATTGAACCCAAAGCTAAGCACTTCTCCCATTGCAAGAAAGATCAATCTAGTAGGCCAAACCAAACTGATAATTCGAAGAGACTTGCAAAGATAACCAATCATACATAAAAGAATTCAGAGAAGATTCAAATATTATTCATAGATAGACTTGATCATAAACCCACAATTCATCGATCTCAACAAACACACCGCAAAAAGAAGATTACATCGAATAGATCTCCACAAGAGAGGGGGAGAACATTGTATTGAGATCCAAAAAGAGATAAGAAGCCATCTAGCTACTAACTATGGACCCGTAGGTCTGAAGTAAACTACTCACACTTCATCGGATGGGCTATGGTGTTGACGTAGAAGCCCTCCGTGATCGATGCCCCCTCCGACGGAGCTCCAAAACAGGCCCCAAGATGGGATCTCGTGGATACAGAAAGTTACGGCGGTGGAATTAGGGTTTTGGCTCCGTCTCTGATTGTTCGGGGTACGTGGGTATATATAGGAGGAAGAAGTACGTCAGTGGAGCAACAGGGGGCCCACGAGGGTGGAGGGCGCGCCTGGGGGGGAGGCGCGTGAAGGAAATATGCCCTAGAGGCAATAATAAAGTTATTATTTATTTCCTTATATCATGATAAATGTTTATTATTCATGCTAGAATTGTATTAACCGGAAACATAATACATGTGTGAATACATAGACAAACAGAGTGTCACTAGTATGCCTCTACTTGACTAGCTCATTGATCAAAGATGGTTATGTTTCCTAACCATGGGCATGAGTTGTCATTTGATTAACGGGATCACATCATTAGGAGAATGATGTGATTGACTTGACCCATTCCGTTAGCTTAGCACTTGCTCGTTTAGTTTGTTGCTATTGCTTTCTTCATGACTTATACATGTTCCTATGACTATGAGATTATGCAACTCCCGTTTACCAGAGGAACACTTTGTGTGCTACCAAACATCACAACGTAACTGGATGATTATAAAGGTGCTCTACAGGTGTCTCCGAAGGTACTTGTTGGGTTGGCGTATTTCGAGATTAGGATCTGTCACTCCGATTGTCGAAGAGGTATCTCTGGGCCCTCTCGGTAATGCACATCACTTAAGCCTTGCAAGCATTGCAACTAATGAGTTAGTTGTGGGATGATGTATTACGGAACGAGTAAAGAGACTTGCCGGTAACGAGATTGAACTAGGTATTGAGATACCGACGATCGAATCTCGGGCAAGTAACATACCGATGACAAAGGGAACAACGTATGTTGTTATGCGGTCTGACCGATAAAGATCTTCGTAGAATATGTGGGAGCCAATATGAGCATCCAGGTTCCGCTATTGGTTATTGACCGGAGACATGTCTCGGTCATGTCTACATAGTTCTCGAACCCATAGGGTCCGCACGCTTAAAGTTTCGGTGACGATTGTATTATGAGTTTATGTGATTTGATGTACCGAAGGTAGTTCGGAATCCCGGATGAGATCGGGGACATGACGAGGAGTCTCGAAATGGTCGAGATGTAAAGATCGATATATTGGATGACTATATTCGGACATCGGAGAGGTTTCGAGTGATTCGGGTATTTTCGGGGGTACCGGGGAGTTACGGGAATACGAGGAAGAAGTAATGGGCCTCATGGCCCAAGTGGTGGAAGAGAGGAGGCAGGGCGCGCGCCCCCCCTAGCCCAAACCGAATTGGACTAGGGGGCCGGCCCCCCTTTCCTCCTTTTCCTCCCTCTCCTTCCTTCTCCTTCTCCTCCTTCCTTTCCTCCTCCTAGTAGGAGTAGGAAAGGGGAGTCCTACTCCTACTAGGAGGAGGACTCCTCCTCCTGGCGCGCCCATAGAGGGCCGGCCGGCCTCCCCTTTGCTCCTTTATATATAGGGGCAGGGGGCACCTCTAGACACACAAGTTGATCAGTTGATCTCTCCCATCCGTGTGCGGTGCCCCCCTCCACCATATTCCACCTCGGTCACATTGTAGCGGTGCTTAGGCGAAGCCCTGCGTCGGTAGCAACAACATCACCGTCACCACGCCGTCGTGCTGACGGAACTCTTCCGTGAAGCTCTGCTGGATCGGAGTTCGCGGGACGTCATCGAGCTGAACGTGTGCTGAACTCAGAGGTGCCGTGCGTTCGGTACTTGAATCGGTCGGATCGTGAAGACGTACGACTACATCAACCGCGTTGTGCTAACGCTTCCGCTTTCGGTCTACGAGGGTACGTGGACAACACTCTCCCCTCTTGTTTCTATGCATCACCATGATCTTGCGTGTGCGTAGGAAAATTTTGAAATTACTACGTTCCCCAACAGTGGAGTCATACTGCTTACCAGCATGTCATACTTTGGTTCGGCGATATTGTTGGATGAAGCGGCCCGGACCGACATTACGCGTAAGCTTACGCGAGACTGGTTCTACCGACATGCTTTGCACACAGGTGGCTGGCGGGTGTCAGTTTCTCCAACTTTAGTTGAACCAAGTGTGGCTACACCCGGTCCTTGCGAAGGTTAAAACAGCACCAACTTGACAAACTATCATTGTGGTTTTGATGCGTAGGTAAGAACAGTTCTTGCTAAGCCCGTAGCAGCCACGTAAAACTTGCAACAACAAAGTAGAGGACGTCTAACTTGTTTTTGCAGGGCATGTTGTGATGTGATATGGTCAAGACATGATGCTAAATTTTATTGTATGAGATGACCATGTTTTGTAACTGAGTTATCGGCAACTAGAAGGAGCCATATGGTTGTCGCTTTATTGTATGCAATGCAATTGCGCTGTAATGCTTTACTTTATCACTAAGCGGTAGCGATAGTCGTGGAAGCATAATGTAGCGATCAGACCTCAAACAGTGTGATCTCTGTGCTCCGGTGTCATCCCTGGATCAGTAATGCTTACACCACACAATACTCGAAGGATTTATAACAGAGTAGCAATCACACACTTATTACATCGAGTGTCTCAATAGAGAACTTATTACAATAAATATGGCTTAAGGCCATCTAATAGCGATAACAGCAGAAGGCTTGGAAGATAAGTGAGTCCATCAACTCCAACGACATCACTGAGTATAGAACCACGACCTAAAAACTCCTTAATCGTCGTCTGAAAAGTCTGCAACATTAATGTTGCAGCCCGAAATGGGTCAGCACATGGAATATGCTGGCAAGGTAACACATAGAGAGTAATGGAATGAAACAGCTATACTATATGCATATTTGGCTGGTGGAAAGCTCTATGGTTACAGTTTTGCGTAAAGCCATTTTTTCCCTACAGCAAAGGAATAAATTTTATTTACTATCATGGTAGTTGTTAAACATTGAGAATGGTTGACAGCATCCTCAATCCCAATTAAACATCATCATTATCAAAACCCAACAAAATTAATTTAGAGTAACATGTTGAGATTCATATGATAATCCAAGTACTAGATACTCAAAAAGTCCATAACTAGGGACACAGCTAATCATGATTAGTTTATTACACTCTGTAGAGGTTTGCGCACTTTTCCCCACAAGACTCGATTGCCTCCGTTTGGTTTCTCGCACTACATGGTGTTTGAGAAGATGGATGACCGAGACATAGTCTTTCAGAAGCACTAGCACCTTACGATGGATAGACCGTTACACCTACTTTCCCCTACATCTGCTAGTCTACCCTGTAAGAGTTCGCACGACTTAATCAACTATGCCAGAGCCCATAATGGCTTGTGGCTGCACATGGAAGTTTCTAGTATGAATAATCTCATGATCCCTTTGAGCATGGGTGGCGGTCCAGAAAGAAACAGGCAATCCTGGAATACCCAGGTACCTCAATCCAACCAGATGTGTATTTAAGTTGCCACCTTAGATAAACCATTAATTAACAAACTCACATCGGTCATGGATATCACTCACCCAATCCACGTCTACTAGCATAGCATGGCATAATGGCAAACGTAGAAGTAACTCCCAAAGGTTTGATAATAAAACAGGTAATAGGTACTACCTCAACTACTTCCCATCCCACAATTTAGTTACATCCTAATCATGCAATGTGTGAGGATTGATCTAATGCAATAAAACTGGGTAGTAGGAAAGGTATGATCAAAGTGTTACTTGCCTTGCTGATGATCCGCGAAACCTAGAGATTCGAAGTAACAGGCGGCGCACTCCGGGTATTCTATCACAGACAAACAAACAAGCATACAATAAGCACTCATAAATGCACAGGTAAAACTCAAATAAGAGATCTAACCAGAAAGTTCAACTTAAGAACTCCGGTTTGCAAAAAGAAACAAATCGAACGAAGCAACGAAAGTCAAACGGAGGAAGAAAACAACTTCGTTCTACTAATATGGATCTAAGTCAAAACTTGTTTAAGTTGGTTAAACGGATAGAGGGTTTCGAGACGAAACTCCAGGCGCTTGAATCGCCTGATTCCGATAAACGAGCGAAAAGTTATACTAAAACAAAAATCGGATCAGAAATCGCGATCAGAAATTAATCGCAGAAAATCCGAGAAAAAGAAAAAGGACGAACGGATTAACGAGCGAACGTTCGTTAACCGGATCTAAACGACGAATACGTTCGTTAAAATGAACGAATGAGCGAACGCTCGCTATTTAACCTAAACCGAGAAAAAAAATAAGATCTAAAAAAACGACGAAAAACTGACGGGTTTTCGAAAAAAAACGACGACATGGATTTCGAGGCGACCTCGGGCGGCGGGTCGGCGAGGCGGCGGCGTCAGGCGAGGCGACGGCGACGGGCGGCGGCGGCGAGGCACGGCGGCGGCGGCGCGAGCGGGCGGTGGCGGCTCGGGCGGGGTGGGGCGGCTCGGGGCTAGGGTTTCGGCCCAGGGGTGGGCTGGCTTATAAAGGCTAGTCGGGCCGGAGTCCTTGTCGAACACGGCCCGTAGGTCGGTGCGATTTTTTTTATTTATTTTTTCTAAAATAATTACGCGCAGAAGAAAAATAAAAAGAAATACTAAACGGACTCCAAAAATCCCGACATAAATTTTCCTGGGCTTCTAAAATCAAGCCGCACAAGGTGAACATTTATTTGGGGCCTAAATGCAATTTTGAAAAACGCACATTTTTCCTAAATTCAAATAAAATAATGAAAAACTCCGAAACAAAATCTTATTTGATTTTATTATTAAATCCTCAATATTTCTTTATTTTGGGAAAGTCATTTTATTCCCTCTCTCATATTTTTGTAATAGAAATAATTGATGATAAAATAATTAAAATCAAATGATCCTATTCTCAAAATTTGAGAAAACTCAAATATGAAAATAACGAAATCCCCAACTCTCTCTGTGGGTCCTTGAGTTGCGTAGAATTTCTAGGATCAAAACCAAAACCAAATAATATATGATATGCATTGATGATCTGATGTATAACATTCCAAATTGACAATTTGGGATGTTACAAACCTACCCCCCTTAAGATGAATCTCGCCCTCGAGATTCGGGTTGGCTAGAAAATAGGTGAGGGTGGTCTTTGAGCAAATCTTCCTCTCGCTCCCAGGTGGCTTCATCCTCCGTGTGGTTGCTCCACTGAACTTTGCAAAACTTGATAACCTTGCTGCGAGTGACTCGGCTGGCAAACTCGAGAATCTTAATTGGTTTCTCCTCATAGGTAAAATCGTTATCCAACTGAATTGCTTCCAATGGCACCATGTCTCTCAAGGGTATGTCAGCCATCTCCGCGTGGCACTTCTTCAACTGAGAAACGTGGAACACATCATGAACTCCTGACAATCCTTCGGGCAATTCCAACTTGTAGGCCACTTCTCCCATACGTTCCAATACTCGGTATGGTCCTACAAATCGTGGCGCTAACTTTCCCTTAACACCAAAACGCTTTGTTCCCCGAAGTGGAGATACTCGAAGATAAACTCGGTCTCCGACTTCGTAAACTGTCTCCTTGCGTTTAGAATATGCATAGCTCTTCTGCCTGGACTGGGCTATCTTGAGCCTATCGCGAATCAATTTCACCTTCTGTTCAGACTCTTTAATCAAATCAGGCCTAAACAACTGGCGGTCTCCAACTTCGTCCCACGACAACGGTGTCCTGCACCTCCTTTCGTACAAAGCTTCGAAAGGGGCCATCTTTAAACTGGTTTGGTAACTATTGTTGTAAGAGAACTCTGCATATGGCAAATTGTCGTCCCAACTAGATCCATAATCTAGCGCACAAGCTCTCAGCATATCCTCCAAAATCTGATTGACTCTCTTGGTCTGTCCATCTGTCTGTGGATGAAAAGCTGTGCTGAACTCTAGCCTGGTACCCAAAGTTTCATGCAACTGCTTCCAGAACTTTGAGGTAAACTGGGTTCCTCTATCTGATACGATACTCCTCGGAACTCCATGCAGACATACGATCCTGGTCATGTATATCTTTGCCAACTTAGCACTGGTGTAAGTGGTCTTTACTGTGATGAAATGAACTACTTTCGTCAACCGATCGACTACAACCCAAATCGAGTCATAGCCTGAACGAGTCCTGGGTAATCCCGTGATAAAATCCATGCCTAACTTATCCCACTTCCATTCGGGTATCGGCAATGGTTGTAAAAATCCCGCTGGCTTCTAATGCTCTGCCTTTACTCTCTGACACACATCACAAACTGCTACATACTCCGCAATATCCTTCTTCATTCCGGTCCACCAGAAAATATCCTTCAAATCCAAATATATCTTGGTATTTCCTGGGTGAATCGAATATGGTGAATCGTGTGCCTCTTGCAGAATCAACTTCCTGATCTCCGGATCATTGGGCACATAAACACGGTCTTCAAACCATAGGGTGTCGTGCTCATCCTCACGAAATCCTTTAGCCTTTCCTTCGCTTATTTTCTCCTTTATAGAGGCAATCTCCTTGTCAGTCTTCTGAGCTTCTCTGATTCTATCCATCAAAGTTGACTGAATCTCCAATGCTGCTACATAGCCTCTCGGAACTATTTCCAAACATAACTCTCGAAGATTTTCGGATAACTCCCTTGGTATTTTTCCCGTCATTAATGTATTAACATTGCTCTTACGGCTCAATGCGTCAGCTACTACATTAGCCTTTCCGGGATGGTAATGCAATCTCATATCATAATCCTTGATGAGCTCCAACCATCTCCTTTGTCTGAGGTTTAACTCCTTCTGCGTGAAAATGTACTTCAAACTCTTATGATCCGTGTACACCTCGCAATGGTTTCCAATGAGGAAATGTCTCCATGTTTTCAATGTATGCACTACGGCTGCTAATTCCAAATCATGCATAGCATAATTCAACTCATGAGGTTTCAGTTGTCTTGAGGCATATGAAATAACTCTCCCTTCCTGCATAAGCACTGCTCCAAGTCCTCGATGTGAAGCGTCGCAATACACCTCATAGTCCTTGGTCTGATCTGGCAAAATCAACACTGGTGAAGTAACCAAGCGTTTCTTCAACTCCTGGAAACTAGCCTCACATTCCTTAGTCCATTTGAAATTGGTATCCTTCTTTAATAACTCCGTCATAGGCTTTGCAATCTTGGAGAAACTCTCAATGAATCTTCGGTAGTATCCTGCGAGTCCAAGAAAACTCCGTATCTCTCCAACTGTGGTTGGTGCTTCCCACTTGGTCACGGTATCAACCTTAGTGGGATCAACTGCTATTCCTTCTCCGGATATAACGTGTCCGAGGAATCCTACATCCTTCAACCAAAACTCACATTTGCTGAACTTGGCATACAACTGATGTTCTCTGAGCTTACCAAGCACCAAAGGCAAATGCTCCTTATGCTCCTCTTCATTTTTCAAGTAAACTAGGATATCATCAATGAACACCACGACGAACTTATCCAAAAACTCCATAAACACTTTATTCATCATGTTCATAAAATAGGCAGGTGCGTTAGTCAGACCAAATGACATAACGGTATACTCGTACAGCCCATACCTGGTGGTAAAAGCTGTCTTAGGAATATCCTGTTCTCGAATCTTCAACTGGTGGTATTCTGATCACAGATCGATCTTGGAAAATACCTTAGCTCCTTGCAATCGATCAAACAGACCATTGATCATTGGTAGTGGGTACTTGTTCTTAATCGTTACTTCATTTAATCCTCGATAATCAACAACCATCCTTAACGATCCATCCTTCTTCTCCACTAGAAGTACTGGCGATCCCCAAGGCAAAGAACTTGGGCGAATATATCCCTTATCCAGTAACTCTTTAATCTGCTTCTTAATTTCCACCAAATCCTTTGCAGGCATCCTGTATGGTCTCTTTGATATTGGCCCTGTGCCTGGCAATAGCTCAATCAAAAACTCAATATCTCTATCCGGTGGCATGCCTGGTAACTCCTCTGGAAATACTTCAGGGAAATCCCTTACCACTGGTACTTCCTCCTGCACAACTCCTGTTAAACAATTTACTTGAGTCCCTTTTGGCATATGTCGGGATAGATACTTGATCCTTCTCCCTTCTGGGGTGGTAAGCAAAATTGTCTTACTGGCGCAATCGATGTTTCCTCCATACATCGACAGCCAATCCATACCCAGAATTACATCCAATCCTTGTGATTACAAAATGATTAAATCCGAGGGAAACACATGCCTACCTATACTCAATGGCACTTGAAAACATCCTTGACTGGCCATATACTCCGCTCGTGGTGAGCTTACTAGCATAGGTGTTCTAAGAACCTTAGTGGGCAGGTTATACTTATCCACAAATCCCCTTGATATGTATGAATGCAATGCACCAGTATCAAAAAGAACGAGTGCAGTAAATGACTTAGCCGAAAACTTACCGATTACGGCATCCGGCTGCTCTTCAACCTCCTCCACGTTAACGTGGTTCACCTGTTCCCTGTTGAAAGGGTTCGTCTTCTTCCCAGAACTTCCATTGCCATTCTGGCCTTCAGGACATTCATTGGCATAATGTCCGGTCTTCTGACACTTAAAGGAAGTGACTTGGCTCAGGTCTTTCTTGGCTGGGGTTGATGGGTTGGTGCGATTCTGGCCGTTGCTTCCTCCATTGCCATTACCATTCTTGGTGCCATTGTGATTGTGCGAGCTACCTCCTCCATGGGTATGCTGAAAATGTCCTCCCGGTCTAGGGGTAAAAAATGGCTTCTACTGAGCTCCTGAATTGTACTTTCCTTGTCCATACTTCCTCTTGCGGTTCTCAATTTGCTGCTGCTTGCCTTCAATCATAAGAGCACGGTCTACCAACTCCTGGTATTTGTTGAAGGTTGCCACCATCAACTGCATGCTCAACTCATCCTTCAGTCCTTCCAGAAACTTCTCCTGCTTGGCTACATCCGTAGCAACGTCATCTGGGGCATAACGTGCTAATTTACTAAAGTCCTCCACATACTGGCCAACTGTCCGTCCTCCTTGGCGCAAGTTGCGAAACTCACGCTTCTTCATGGCCATAGCTCCTGCTGAAACATGGGCAGTACGAAAGGCCTGCTGAAACTGGTCCCATGTGACAGTGTCGACAGGGAAAGTGGCTGTGAAATTCTCCCACCATGATGTTGTGGGTCCTTCAAGCTGATGTGCGGCAAACTTCACCTTCTCCGCATCTGTGCATCCTGTTGTGGTCAACTCTCTAGCTGTCTTGCGGAGCCAATCATCTGCTACTATCGGCTCAGTGCTACTGGAAAACACCGGCGGATTCAGCCTAAGAAAACGGGCTAAGTGATCAACAGGTGGTGGTGGTGGTGGGTTGTTGTTGTTGTTCCCCTGATTCTGATTCTGGACTAGCAACTGCATCAATGTGTTCTGCTGCTGGATCAACTGGGTGAGCTCCGGTGGAAAGGTAAATTCGGGGTCACGTCTCAGAGGCATCTAAGGGTTTATAAAAGATGAGATTTAAGAATAGAGGGGGTCTAAAGAGAAAACACTACCCATATGCACATGAGGCAAAAGCAAACAATTCACTTCATTCAATCAAACAAGGGCATACAATCGATCTAACTATCGCAAAAGTGCTCGGACTACTGTATTTACATGGTGGACTACTACTACTGATGAGGTGGTCTACTAGAAATATTCTTCGGTTGCAGACTCCATGATATCTGCTTTGGCTTCATCAACATAGTCATCATCGCTATCATTTGGGTCCGAGTTAGTGTCGTCGATGATGATGTAGTCTTCCAGACGAATCTCCTTGGGTTCTTCGTCTTCATCTACTGGTGTAGGGCCTCCCATAAATATCCCGACCTTCATTGTTAGGTCGGCATTCTTATCCACTAATACTTCAATTTCTTCTTCATAATCTTCACGTGTAGCCTTGAGTTCTTCCTCCAGTTCCTTGATTCTTGTCCTTGCCTTCTTCAGGTCTATCATGTCGGCGCACATCTGGTTCTCCTGTCGTCGAATGTGCTGGTTTAACTCCTGGATAAAAGCTGCAATTGATCTATCCTTTCTGGTGCTGATCATCTCCCAGTGCTCATCTCGGCGCCCACAAATCTGATAGATAGTATCCTTGAGATCATTACGGTAGACTTCCCCAATGCGTCCCATGGCGATGTGAGCTGCCATGCTCTTTCCTAGACTCCAAGTTGGTGAATCAAAAGAAAACTCTATGGGCTCAGTGACTGGCATGAACGTCCTTCCTGGAACTTGAACTTGAATCATCCAGCGCTCTTCTTCAGGTAAAGTGGCGTTGTAGGTTCCGGTGAAGCTGGGTACTCCTATGTTCAGGTATCTCGTGACTTCCTTCAAGTTACGTCCAAAGGGTGTATTTTCATCCGGTTGCGTGAACTTGTTCCTTGCATCCGCCATCCTAAAGAGTAGAAAAGATGAGAGGTCAGAAGAGAAGAGAGTGAATAGTGATCTAGGTCTTTAGCTTAGTGGTCGTGTCCTACAGTCAACGTGTGCTCTAATACCATCTCTTTTGTAGCGACCAGACCTCAAACAGTCTGATCTCTGTGCTCCGGTGTCATCCCTGGATCAGTAATGCTGACACCACACAGTACTCAGAGGATTTATAACAGAGTAGCAATCACACACTTATTACATCGAGTGTCTCAATAGAGAACTTATTACAATAAATATGGCTTAAGGCCATCTAATAGCGATAACAGCGGAAGGCTTGGAAGATAAGTGAGTCCATCAACTCCAACGGCATCACTGAGTATAGAACCACGACCTAAAAACTCCTTAATCGTCGTCTGAAAAGTCTGCAACATTAACGTTGCAGCCCAAAATGGGTCAGCACATGGAATATGCTGGCAAGGTAACACATAGAGAGTAATGGAATGAAACAACTATACTATATGCATATTTGGCTGGTGGAAAGCTCTATGGTTACAGTTTTGCGTAAAGCCAATTTTCCCTACAACAAAGGAATAAATTTTATTTACTATCATGGTAGTTGTTAAACATTGAGAATGGTTGACATCATCCTCAATACCAATTAAACATCATCATTATCAAAACCCAACAAAATTAATTTAGAGTAACATGTTGAGATTCACATGATAATCCAAGTACTAGATACTCAAAAAGTCCATAACCGGGGACACGGCTAATCATGATTAGTTTATTACACTCTGCAGAGGTTTGCGCACTTTTCCCAACAAGACTCGATCACCTCCGTTTGGTTTCTCGCACTACATGGTGTTTGAGAAGACGGATGACTGAGACATAGTCTTTCAGAAGCACTAGCACCTTACGATGGATAGACCGTTACACCTACTTTCCCCTACATCTGCTAGTCTACCCTGTAAGAGTTCGCACGACTTAATCAACTATGCCAGAGCAATGGCTTGTGGCTGCACAGGGAAGTTTCTAGTATGAATAATCTCATGATCCCTTTGAGCCTGGGTGGCGGTCCAAAAAGAAACAGGCAATCCTGGAATACCCAGGTACCTCAATCCACCCAAATGTGTATTTAAGTTGCCACCTTAGATAAATCATTAATTAACAAACTCACATCGGTCATGGATATCACTCACCCAATCCACGTCTACTAGCATAGCATGGCATAATGGCAAATGTAGAAGTAACTCCCAAAGGCTTGATAATAAAACAGGTAATAGGTACTACCTCAACTACTTCCCATCCCACAATTTAGTTAGATCCTAATCATGCAATGTGTGAGGATTGATCTAATGCAATAAAACTGGGTAGTAGGAAATGTATGATCGAAGTGTTACTTGCCTTGCTGATGATCCGCGAAACCTAGAGATTCGAAGTAACACGCGGCGCACTCCGGTATTCTATCGCAGAAAAACAAACAAGCATACAATAAGCACTCATCTAATGCACAGGTAAAACTCAAATAAGAGATCTAACCAGAAAGTTAAACTTAAGAACTCCGGTTTGCAAAAAGAAACAAATCGAACGAAGCAACGAAAGTCAAATGGCGGAAGAAAACAACTTCGTTCTACTAATCTGGATCTAAGTCAAATTTTACAGTAGCAAAAACTTGTTTAAGTTGGTTAAACGGATAGAGGGTTTCGAGACGAAACTCTAAGCGCTTGAATCGCCTGATTCCGATAAACGAGCGAAAAGTTATACTAAAACGAAAATCGGATCAAAAATCGCGATCAGAAAATAATCGCGAAAAATCCAAGAAAAAGAAAAATGACGAACGGATTAACGAGGGAACGTTCGTTAACCAGATCTAAACGACGAATACGTTCGTTAAAACGAACGAATGAGCGAACGCTCGCTATTTAACCTAAACCGAGAAAAAAAATAAAACCGATCTAAAATAAAATAAAATAAAATAACAAAAACAAAAAAAACCGACAAAAAACCGACGGTTTTTTGAAAAAAACAGTGGCACGGATTTCGAGGCAACCTCGGGGGCGGGTCGGCGAGGCGGCGGTGTCCGGCGAGGCGACGGGCAGCGGCGGCGGGCGGCGGCGTCCGGCGAGGCGACGGGCAGCGGCGGCAGGCGGCGAGGCGCGGCGGCGTCCGGCGAGGCGACGGGCAGCGGCGGCAGGCGGCGAGGCGCGGCGGCGGCGGCGGCTCGGGCGGGGCTGGGGCGGCTCGGGGCTAGGGTTTCGGCCCGGGGGTGGGCCGGCTTATAAAGGCTAGTCGGGCCGGAGTCCCGGTCGGACACGGCACGTAGGTCGGTGCGATTTTTTTTAAAATAATTACGCGCAGAAGAAAAATAAAAAGAAATACTAAACGGACTCCAAAAATCCCGAAATAAATTTTCCCGGGCTTCTAAAATCAAGCCTCACAAGGTGAATATTTATGTGGGGCCTAAATGCAATTTTGAAAAACGCACATTTTTCCTAAATTCAAATAAAATAACGAAAAACTCTGAAACAAAATCTTATTTGATTTTATTATTAAATCCTCAATATTTCTTTATTTTGGAAAGTCATTTTATTCCCTCTCTCGTATTTTTGTAATAGAAATAATTGATGATAAAATAATTAAAATCAAATGATGCTATTCTCAAAATTTGAGAAAACTCAAATATGAAAATAAAGAAATCCCCAACTCTCTCCGTGGGTCCTTGAGTTGCGTAGAATTTCTAGGATCAAAACCAAAAGCAAATAATATATGATATGCATTGGTGATCTAATGTATAACATTCCAAATTGAAAATTTGGGATGTTACACATAAGATTGGCGAGACGACAACGATGCTATGATGGTGATCAAGGTGCCGCGCCGGTGACGATGGTGATCATGACGGTGCTTCGGAGATGGAGATCACAAGCGCAAGATGACGATGGCCATATCATATCACTTATATTGATTGCATGTGATGTTTATCTTTTATGCATCTTATCTTGCTGTGATTGACGGTAGCATTATAAGATGATCTCTCACTAAATTTCAAGATAAAAGTGTTCTCCCTGAGTATGCACCATTGCCAAAGTTCGTCGTGCCCAGACACCACGTGATGATCGGGTGTGATAAGCTCTACGTCCATCTACAACGGGTGCAAGCCAGTTTTGCACACACAGAAATACTCGGGTTAAACTTGACGAGCCTAGCATATGCAGATATGGCCTCGGAACACTGGAGACCGAAAGGTCGAGCGTGAATCATATAGTAGATATGATCAACATAATGATGTTCACCATTGAAAACTACTCCATTTCACGTGATGATCGGTTATGGTTTAGTTGATATGGATCACGTGATCACTTAGATGATTAGAGGGATGTCTATCTAAGTGGGAGTTCTTAAGTAATATGATTAATTGAACTTTAATTTATCATGAACTTAGTCCTGGTAGTATTAGCATATCTATGTTGTAGATCAATAGCT
The DNA here is from genome assembly GCF_056163025.1 of Triticum urartu. Lineage (NCBI taxonomy): Eukaryota > Viridiplantae > Streptophyta > Magnoliopsida > Poales > Poaceae > Triticum > Triticum urartu. Next base: position 92,257,731 of record NC_141875.1, read on the forward strand.
CGCGATGTTGCTCCCAGTTTATTGTGTTCCTAGAGAAAAATTATGTTGAAAAATGTTAGTAGCAATGATGCGGATTGGATCCGTGATCTGAGGATTATCCTCATTGCTGCACAGAAGAATTATGTCTTTGATGCACCGCTAGGTGACAGACCTATTGCAGGAGTAGAGGCAGACGTTATGAACGTTTGGCTAGCTCAATATGATGACTACTTGATAGTTTAGTGCACCATGCTTAACGGCTTAGAATCGGGACTTCAAAGACATTTTGAATGTCATGGACCATATGAGATGTTCCAGGAGTTGAAGTTAATATTTCAAGCAAATACCCGAGTTGAGAGATATGAAGTCTCCAATAAGTTCTATAGCTAAAAAGATGGATGAGAATAGCTCAAGCAGTGAGCATGTGCTCAGATTGTCTGGGTACTACAATCGCTTGAATCAAGTGGGAGTTAATCTTCCAGATAAGATAGTGATGGACAGAATTCTCTAGTCACCATCACCAAGTTAGTAGAACTTCGTGATGAACTATGATATGCAAGGGATAACAGAAATGATTCCCAAGCTATTCGTAATGCTGAAATCAAACGAATGTAGAAACCAAGAAAAATATCAAGTGTTGATGGTAGACAAGACCACTAGTTTCAAGAAAAGGGCCAAGGGAAGAAGGGGAACTTCAATAAGAACGGCAAGCAAGTTGCTGCTCAAGTGAAGAAGCCCAAGTCTGGTCCTAAGCCTGAGACTAAGTGCTTCTACTGCAAAGGGACTGATCACTGGAAGCAGAACTGCCCCAAGTATTTGGCAGATAAGAAGGATGGCAAAGTGAACAAAGGTATATTTGATATACAGATTATTGATGTGTATTTTACTAGTGTTCATAGAAACCCCTCGGTATTTGATACTAGTTCAGTTGCTAAGAGTAGTAACTCGAAACGGGAATTGCAGAATGAACAGAAACTAGTTAAGGGTGAAGTGACGATGTGTGTTGGAAGTGGTTCCAAGATTGATATGATCATCATCGCACACTCCCTATACTTTCGGGATTAGTGTTGAACCTAAATAAGTGTTATTTGGTGTTTGAGTTAAGCATGAATATGATTTGATCATGTTTATTGCAATACGGTTATTCATTTAAGTAAGAGAATAAATTGTTGTTTTGTTTACATGAATAAAACCTTATATGGTTACACACCCAATGAAAATGGTTCATTGGATCTCGATCGTAGTGATACGCATATTCATAATATTGAAACCAAAAGATGCAAAGTTAATAATGATAGTGCAACTTATTTGTGGCACTGCCGTTTAGGTCATATTGGTGTAAAGTGCATGAAGAAACTCCATGCTGATGGACTTTTGGAATCACTTGATGCTTGCGAACCATGCCTCATGGGAAAGATGACTAAGACTCCATTCTCCGGAACAATAGAGCGAGCAACTGACTTATTGGAAATAATACATACTGATGTATGCGGTCCGATGAGTGTTAAGGCTCACGGCAAGTATCGTTATTTTCTGACCTTCACAGATGATTTGAGCAGATATGGGTATGTCTACTTAATGAAACACAAGTCTGAAACATTTGAAAAGTTCAAAGAATTTCAGAGTGAAGTGGAGAATCATCGTAACAAGAAAATAAAAGTTTCTACGATATGATCGCAGAGGTAAAATATTTGAGTTAAGAAGTTTGGCCTTCAGTTAAAACAATGTGAAATAGTTTCACTACTCACGCCATCTGGAACACCACAGTGTAATGGTGTGTCCGAACGTCATAACCGTACTTTATTAGATATGGTGCGATCTATGATGTCTCTTACCGATCTACCACTATCGTTTGGGGGTTATGCATTAGAGACTGTTGCATTCACGTTAAATAGGGCACCATCTAAATCCGTTGAGACGACACCGTATGAACTATGGTTTGGCAAGAAACCTAAGCTGTCGTTTCTTAAAGTTTGAGGTTGCAATGCTTATGTGAAAATGTTTCAACCTGATAAGCTCAAACCCAAATCGGAGAAGTGCGTCTTCATAGGATACCCAAAAGAAAATGTTGGGTACACCTTCTATCACAGATCCGAAGGCAAGATATTCGTTGCTGAGAATGGATCCTTTCTAGAGAAGGAGTTTCTCTCGAAAGAAGTGAGTGGGAGGAAAGTGGAACTTGATGAGGTAACTGTACCTGCTCCCTTATTGGAAAGTAGTTCATCACAGAAATATGTTCCTGTGACTACTACACCAATTAGTGAGGAAGCTAATGATGATGATCATGTAACTTCAGATCAAGTTGCTACCGAACCTCGTAGGTAAACCAGAGTGAGATCCGCACCAGAGTGGTACTGTAATCCTGTTCTGGAGGTCATGTTACTTGACCATGACGAGCCTACGAACTATGAGGAAGCGATGATGAGCCCAGATTCCGCGGAATGGCTTGAGGCCATGAAATCTGAGATGAGATCCATGTATGAGAACAAAGTATGCACTTTGATTGACTTGCCCATTGATCGGCGAGCCATTGAGATTAAATGGATCTTCAAGAGGAAGACGGACGCTGATAGTAGTGTTACTATCTACAAAGCTATAATTGTCGCAAAAAGGTTTTTGACAAGTTCAAGGTATTGACTACGATGAGAGTTTCTCACTCATATCTATGCTTAAGTCTGTCCGAATCATGTTAGCAATTGCCGCATTTTATGAAATCTGGCAAATGGATAAACAAAACTGCATTCCTTAATGGATTTATTGAAGAAGAGTTGTATATGATGCAACCAGAAGGTTTTTTCAATCCTAAAGGTACTAACAAAACATGCAAGCTCCAACGATCCATCTATGGACTGGTGCAAGCATCTCGGAGTTGGAATATACGCTTTGATAAGTTGATCAAAGCATATAGTTTTATACAGACTTGCGGTGAAGCCTGTATTTACAAGAAAGTGAGTGGGAGCACTACAGTATTTCTGATAAGTATATGTGAATGACATATTGTTGATCGGAGATAATGTAGAATTATTCTGCAAAGCATGAAGGAGTGTTTGAAAGGAGTTTTTCAAAGAAAGACCTCGGTGAATGTGATGGCCTGGCTTATTAGGGATGATAGACTACTCATATCAATAAGGAATTCCTTCTTTTCCGGGAGCCCATCCGGACAGAACTCCCAAGTTAAGCGTGCTCAGCTTGGAGTAGTTTCGGGATGGGTGACCGACCGGGAAGTTGCTCCCGGGTGCGCACGAGTGAGGACAAAGTGCGTAGAAAAGACTAGTATTGATCTGTGGGGCCAGTCTATATCCCGCCAGGAGTAACGACCACCGGCGGGTGTGTCCGGGGCGTTATAAGTTGGTATCAGAGACGACCCTCGCGGTTACACGGATGGTTGCGGACAGGTGCGTGGTCATGTTGTTCATGACGTTTGTGACCCGTCGTGGCACACGGCATGACATATGTACTAGACTGGAAGCACAAACATATGTGCCAAGAGGGAATGTTCCTGTGGCCCGACGAGGACGTCGGTTCCTCTGAGTGGGGGTGTATGTGATGGCCTGGCTTATTAGGGATGATAGACTACTCATATCAATAAGGAATTCCTTCTTTTCTGGGAGCCCATCCGGACAGAACTCCCAAGTTAAGCGTGCTCAGCTTGGAGTAGTTTCAGGATGGGTGACCGACCAGGAAGTTGCTCCCGGGTGCGCACGAGTGAGGACAAAGTGCGCAGAAAAGACTAGTATTGATCTGTGGGGCCAGTCTATATCCCGCCAGGAGTAACGACCACCGGCGGGTGTGTCCGGGGCGTTATAGTGAAGCTTCTTACATATTGAGCATCAAGATCTATAGAGATAGGTCAAGACGCTTAATAAGTTTTTCAATGAGTACATACCTTGACAAGATTTTGAAGTAGTTCAAAATGGAACAGTCAAAGAAGGAGTTCTTGCCTGTGTTACAAGGTGTGAAGTTGAGTAAGACTCAAAACCCGACCATGGCGGAAGATAGAGAGAGAATGAAAGTCATTCACTATGCCTCAGCCATAGGTTCTATAAAGTATGCCATGCTGTGTACCAGACCTATTTTATACCCTGCCCTGAGTTTGGCAAGGGAGTACAATAGTGATCTAGGAGTAGATCACTGGACATTGGTCAAAATTATCCTTAGTGGAATAAGGAAATATTTCTCGATTATGGAGGTGATAAAAGAGTTCGTCGTAAAGAGTTACGTCGATGCAAGCTTTGACACCATTCTGGATGATTCTAAGTCTCGATCTAGATACATATTGAAAGTGGGAGCTATTAGCTAGAGTAGCTCTATGCAGAGCATTGTAGACATAGAACTTTGCAAAATACTTATGGATCTAAATGTGACAGACCCGTTGACTAAAATTATCTCACAAGCAAAACATGATCACACCTTAGTACTCTTTGGGTGTTAATCACATAGCGATGTGAACTAGATTACTGACTCTAGTAAACCCTTTGGGTTTTGGTCACATGTCGATGTGAACTATGGGTGTTAACCACATAAAGATGTGAACTATTGATGTTAAATCACATGGCGATGTGATCTAGATTATTGACTCTAGTGCAAGTGGGAGACTGAAGGAAATATGCCCTAGAGGCAATAATAAAGTTATTATTTATTTCCTTATATTATGATAAATGTTTATTATTCATGCTAGAATTGTATTAACCAGAAACATAATACATGTGTGAATACATAGACAAACAGAGTGTCACTAGTATGCCTCTACTTGACTAGCTCATTGATCAAAGATGGTTATGTTTCCTAACCATAGACATGAGTTGTCATTTGATTAACGGGATCACATCATTAGGAGAATGATGTGATTGACTTGACCCATTCTGTTAGCATAGCACTTGATCGTTTAGTTTGTTGCTATTGCTTTCTTCATGACTTATACATGTTCCTATGACTATGAGATTATGCAACTCCCGTTTACCAGAGGAACACTTTGTGTCCTACCAAACGTCACAACGTAACTGGGTAATTATAAAGGTGCTCTACAGGTGTCTCCGAAGGTACTTGTTGGGTTGGCGTATTTCGAGATTAGGATTTGTCACTTCGATTGTCGGAGAGGTATCTCTGGGCCCTCTTGGTAATGCACATCACTTAAGCCTTGCAAGCATTGCAACTAATGAGTTAGTTGTGGGATGATGTATTACGGAACGAGTAAAGAGACTTGCCGGTAACGAGATTGAACTAGGTATTGAGATATCGATGATCGAATCTCGGTCAAGTAACATATTGATGACAAAGGGAACAACGTATGTTGTTATGCGGTCTGACCGATAAAGATCTTCGTAGAATATGTGGGAGCCAATATGAGCATCCAGGTTCCGCTATTGGTTATTGACCAGAGACATGTCTCGGTCATGTCTACATAGTTCTCGAACCCGTAGGGTCCGCACGCTTAAAGTTTTGGTGACGATTGTATTATGAGTGTATGTGATTTGATGTACCGAAGGTAGTTTGGAATCCCGGATGAGATCGGGGACATGACGAGGAGTCTCGAAATGGTCAAGACGTAAAGATCGATATATTGGACGACTATATTCGGACATCAGAAAGGTTTCGAGTGATTCAGGTATTTTCGGGGGTACCGGGGAGTTACGGGAATACGAGGAAGAAGTAATGGGCCTCATGGGCCTAGTGGTGGAAGAGAGGAGGCATGGCGCGCCGCCCCCCTAGCCCAAACCGAATTGGACTAGGGGGCCAGCCCCCCTTTCCTCCTTTTCCTCCCTCTCCTTCCTTCTCCTTCTCCTCCTTCCTTTCCTCCTCCTAGTAGGAGTAGGAAAGGGGAGTCCTACTCCTACTAGGAGGAGGACTCCTCCTCCTGGCGCGCCCATAGAGGGCCGGCCAGCCTCCCCCCCTTGCTCCTTTATATACAGGGGCAGGGGGCACCTCTAGACACACAAGTTGATCAGTTGATCTCTCCCAGCCGTGTGCGGTGCCCCCCTCCACCATATTCCACCTCGGTCATATCGTAGCGGTGCTTAGGCGAAGCCCTGCGTCGGTAGCAACATCATCACCGTCACCACGCCGTCGTGCTGACGGAACTCTCCCATGAAGCTCTGCTGGATCGGAGTTCGCGGGACGTCATCAAGCTGAACGTGTGCTGAACTCGGAGGTGCCGTGCATTCGGTACTTGAATCGGTCGGATCGTGAACACGTACGACTACATCAACCGCGTTGTGCTAACGCTTCCCCTTTCGGTCTATGAGGGTACGTGGACAACACTCTCCCCTCTCGTTGCTACGCATCACCATGATCTTGCGTGTGCGTAGGAAAATTTTGAAATTACTACGTTCCCCAACAGCGCGCCCCCTACCTCGTGGCCTCCTGTTACGTGGCTTGACGTAGGGTCCAAGTCTCCTGAGTTATATTCGATGAGAAAATCACGTTCCCGAAGGTTTCATTCCGTTTGGACTCCGTTTGATATTCCTTTTCTTCAAAACCCTAAAACAGGCAAAAAACAACAATTCTGGGCTGGGCCTCCGGTTAATAGGTTAGTCCCAAAAATAATATAAAAGTGGATAATAAAGCCCAATAATGTCCAAAACAGTAGATAATATAGCATGGAGCAATCAAAAATTATAGATACGTTGGAGACGTATCAGGAGGCAACCCAATGAATAAAATTTATTTTTGCTTTTTGCTTCCTGTTCTTGAGTGTTTGCACAATTATGCTACTGTTATGATTGTGTTTTTATGTTTTAATTAGTGTTTATGCCAAGTAAAGCCTTTAGGATCTTCTTGGGTGATAGTTGTTTGATCTTGCTGAAAAAACAGAAACTTTTACACTCACAAAAATAATTCTCATTTTTAACCAGAGAGCGATAAAATGCCCATTCCTTTTGCAGTAGATCGATATACAAATTTATCAGGTCGTCCTATTTGTTCAGAGTTTTTGGAGTTACAGAAGTATTCTAAACACCTAGATTTCTACAGACTTCTGTTTTTGACAGATTCTATTTTCTTTGTGTTGTGTGCTTATTTTGATGGCTCTATGGTTTTCTTTGATGAGTTTTTTCCGTAGAAAAGTTGGAATACAGTATATATAATGCAAGAACAAAATATGAATTGGTTTACTACAACACTTACAGTAGTGATTTGTTTTCTTATACTAATGGATCTCACGAAGGTTTTTGTTGAGTTTTGCGTGATTGAAGTTTTCATGTTTTGGGTTATATTACGATGGATGAAGGAATAAGGAGTAAGAAGAGCCTAAGCTTGGGGATGCCCCGGCATCCCAAGCTATTATCCAAAAGAGAGCAAGCAATTAAGCTTGGGGATGCCCCCGAGTGGCATCCCCTCTTTCTTCTAACGACCATCGGTATTTTACTTGAAGCTATATTTTTATTCGTCACATACTATGTGTTTTGCTTGGAGCGTCTTGTATGATATGAGTCTTTTCTTGTTTTATTTTGTGTTTTTAGTCTTGATTCCTTGCTGGCCACACCTATTTGAGAGATCCAAAATTATGTCATGACTTGTTAGAATTGCTCTCTACGCTTCACTTAAATTTTTATGAGCTATGGTCTTGCTCTAGTGCTTCACTTATATCTTTTTGAGAACGATGTGCTTTAGTATTTTTGAAGAAATAATATCTTGCTTCACTTAGATTTATTTGAGAGTTAGTAAAATTTTCAAGAAATTCTCTCTTGCTTCACTTAAATTAATTTGAGAGAAAGAAATTTTATGCTCATGATCTTCACTTATATCTGTTTGAGCTTATCAAAAGAAACATATGAAAATTAGTTCCAAAGTTATAGATATCCAAGAAGGATATAATAAAAACTTTCTTGAAGATCACTGGACAAAATAAACTTGATTCTTAGTAATAGTTTTGAGATATGATGATGTGATATGGGAGTTATGTTGATGAGTAATTATGCTTTAGCAAGAATATTGGTGTTAAGGTTTGTGATTCCCTATGCAAGCACAAAAGTCAATAATTACACAATGAAATTATATCCTACTTGTGGTGCATTATTCGGTGTTAATTATGCTCAATGCTCGCTTATGAGATTATTTGTTTCTTGGTTGGTCGCTTCTCAATCTTTTGCTAGCCTTCATTTTGCACTAAGTATGATCACTACTTGTGCATCCAAAAACCTTTAAACCAGTTTTGCCACATGAGTCCGCTATATCAACCTATATGCGGTATTCTTTTGCCGTTCTAAGAAAAAGTGTATTTGCCATCTCTAATTTTCAAAATAAACTTCTCTTTTGTGTGTTTGTTTCGCTCGCGGAGCGGTGAGGGGTGGCTAATATTTTCCATGCTAGATGTGTTATTCTCACGATGAGTGTTTATTCACTTGTCATTGCACGAGAGTAAGGAAAAGGTATTAGGGATGCCCAGACCCGAAATGAAAAATGAATTTACTTTATGTTGTCAAATAATAAATTCCTTGGAAAGTGTTGGTATGGAAGGCACCCGTGGATACGGTTAGCCATGGAAAGTGAAAGTATGGTGGAAAAAAGAATAAACTTTATTTTCTTTTTGGGAACCGCCTATGATATACTCCCTCCGTTCCTAAATATTTGTCTTTTTAAAGATCTCAAATGGACTATCACATACGGATGTATATAGACTTATTTTAGTGTGTAGATTCACTCATTTTGCTTCGTATGTAGTCACTTGTTAAATCTCTAGAAAGACAAATATTCCGGAATGGAGCGAGTATCTAGCATGGAAAGTGTTGGGAACTCTAAGTTGTTTTTGTTGGTGGGAAGGACTCACCTCCCAAAATGTTTTTATCTCTAAGTTTTTTGCTTTGAGCTCTGGCACCTCTACAAATCCCTACTTTCCTCTGCGAAGGGCCTTTCTTTTACTTTATGCAATTTTTATTTTTGAATTTGAGTCTCCAGATTCTCTTATAAAAGCACCAACTAGGAGGCACTAAGATCGTACTTGAGCATTGGGTGTAGTTAATATGTGAGTGTGTCTCATGAATGGATCAATGATTGAGCATGGTGGGCTAGGGATAGCTTATTTTAGCATTGATATTTTGAAAGACATGGTTGCTTGTTGATATGCTTGAGTATTTAAGTTATCATGTCAAAACTAGACAATTGCTTTGAACAATATAAAAGTCCAAATGTCCATGCTATAAAGAAAAGAATATGATATGATATGTTAGGCAGCATTCCACATCAAAAATTCTGTTTTTATCACTTACCTACTCGAGGACGAGTAGGATTTAAGCTTGGGGATGCTGATACGTCTCCAACGTATCTATAATTTTTTATTGTTCCATGCTGTTATATTATCAATTTTGGATGTTTTAGAATCATTTTATGTCATTTATATCATTTTTTGGTACTATCCTATTAACATAGTGTCAAGTGGCAGTTGTTGTTTTTTGCATGTTTTTTACATCGCAGAAATTAAATACCAAACGGAGTCCAAATGCAATGAAACTTTACGAAGATTTTTATGGACCAGAAGACAGCTAATGGGCCAAGGCTGCGCCTGGGGGGGTGCTCCGAGGAGAGCACAACCCACCAGGGCGCGCTTGGAGGCCAGGAGTGCCCTGGTGGGTTGTGCCCACCTCGGGTGCCCCCGGACCGCCTCTTTGCGCTATAAATACCCCAATATTCCAGAAACCCTAGGGGAGTCGACGAAAATCAATTCCAGCGGCGCAGATTCCAGAACCACCATATCCAATCTAGACACCATCACGGAGGGGTTCACCACTTTCATTGGTGCCTCTCCGATGATGCGTGAATAGTTATTTGTAGACCTTCGGGTCCGTAGTTAGTAGCTAGATGGCTTCATCTCTCTCGTTTAATTCTCAATACAATGGTCTCTTGGAGATCCATATGATGTAACTCTTTTTGCGGTGTGTTTTTTGGGATCAGATGAACTTTGAGTTTACGATCAGATCTATCTTTTTATATCCATGAAAGTTATTTGAGTTTCTTTGATCTCTTATATGCATGATTTCTTATAGCCTTGTATTTCTTCTCCGATATTTGGGTTTTGTTTGTCCAACTTTATCTATTTATCTCGTAATGGGAAGAGGTGCTTTGTAGTGGGTTCGATCTTATGGTGCTTGATCCCAGTGACAGAAAGGGAACCGACATGTATGTATGGTTGCAACTAAGGATAAAACGATGGGTTCTATCACTATATAGATAGATCTTGTTTACATCATGTCATCATTGTTATTGCATTACTCCATTTCTCCATGAACTTAATACACTAGATGCATACTTGATAGCGATCGATGTGTGGAGTAATAACAGTAGATGCAGGCAGGAGTCGGTCTACTAATCTTGGACGTGATGCCTATGTAATGGTCATTGCCTGGATATCATCATGATTATTTGAAGTTCTATCAATTTCCCAATAGTAATTTGTTTACCCACCGTTTGCTATTTTTCTCGAGAGAAGCCACTAGTGAAACCTACGACCCCCGGGTCTCTTTCTCATATTATTTGCCTTTGCGATCTATTTTATTTGCCTTTCATTTTCAGATCTACTAAACCAAAAATACAAAAATACCTTGTTGCAATTTATTTTATTTAGCGTTCGATCTATCAATATTTACAACTTTCTCCCGTCCACGTGCCAATTTCTGGCGCCGTTATCCGAAAGGTATTGACAACCCCTTTTACACGTCGGGTTGCGAGTATTTGTTATTTGTGTGCAGGTGTTGTTTACATTGTGTTGCTTGGTTCTCCTACTGGTTTGATAACCTTGGTTTCACATCTGAGTGAAATACCTACCGCCGCTGTGCTGCATCATCCCTTCCTCTCTGGGGAAATACTGATGTCGCTTCAAGCGACATCAACATTACATAGTAAAGGTTGGTCATCTATATGCATAAAGTAGCACAAGTCAGATATTAATAATAAAATAAATAAAAATTCTTAACATAATTTATTTATGCAAAATTAATTATTAAAAGAGATTTGGCCTGGCGAGAGGCCGATGTCGACAGGGCGTCGCGCGACGAGGTGCCGGATTTGCAGGGTTGCCCGAGTTACGGACGTGACGTGCGCAGGACTGCGGTGGCATATTGGATCGCCCTGAAACGACGGCCGCAGTGTAGACCGGAGTGCAAAACCTATAGCACCAATTGTCGCTAACCAATAGAAAATAATCTTTGAAATATAATTAATATGCACATCGCGAATAACTTAGAGCGATTGCACCTGGTGATTTATCTGACGACGTCCATACTGATGGCAGACGAGATGATTATGTACGAGGGACGTCCTGGCCAGAGTGCCTCAAGACTACATCTGGCCGACCAACATATGAAACGCTCGATCTGAATGCGGATGTTGGTTTGGCAAAGGTTCTGACGTGTAGGTTGGGCGGCCGAGGTGACGATAGGATATGGTCACAGTCGAATTTTGACGTCTATCCTGCGACAACCCTAACCTCCCGCGACTCCGCTCGCGGCCGCCGCCGCCACCGCGCCGCCCCCTTCGCCGCCCTCGCCCATGGCCCCCTTAGCCCATGCCGCTTCCCCGCCGCCGCCCCTCCCCCTCCCCCTCCCAGCCCGGCCGGGGACGAAGGGCCTGACTCGGATCCCGACCCGTGCCTCTCTCCGGCGGTCGTTCTTTTCGCCCCTGCTGCTCCAGCCCTGGCGCCGGCCGCTCTGGCCCCTGCTGCTCCGGCCCCGGCGCCCGCCGCTCTGGCCCCGGCCGCCCCGGACCTGGCCGCTCCGGCCCCTGCGGCTCCAACCCCGGCGCCCGCCGCTCTGGCCCCGGCCGCCCCGGCTTGGGTGGAGGTTGGGAGACGGCGCCGCCCGAGCCTGGAGAAGGTGGTTGCTCCCCCTCCCAGGAAGGATGCTGGACTGCCTTGCACTTTCAAGCAGAGGACTTTCGGCCTCTGCTTTCGGTGCTTGGCGTTGGACCACTTCGTCGCGGGCTGCCGCGGCCCTGTCCGGTGCTTGGGATGTGGCCACTCCGGCCATCGCGAGCGGGAGTGCTTGGCACGACATCCTGCCGGTTCAGAACCTCGTCGTCCCCCGCTCGCGCCTACCGGGCCTCGTCAGCGGCCTCCCCCCTGCAGCGGATCGCCTCCAGCCCCACTTCATCGACCTGGTCGCACTTGGGCTTTGGTGGTTTCTCACCAAGACAACCCTGCGACTGATGGTGTCGTGTCGGCGGCTGACCCCGGCGTGCCTCCTGCTGTTTTGGAGCCCTTGCGGCCTCTCCTTGCAGCTCAGGCGGAGGCGCTCGGCGCTGAGCTACAGGCCTTGTTCGCTGCTCTTCTTGAGGTGCTGTTCAAGCCTCTTCAAGACTTGGTTGCTGCTGTGGAGAGTTGGACTGCTCAAGTCTCAAGCCTATGGGAACCTATGGAAGCTATCGGAGGCAGCCAAGACCCTGCCAATGTTGAATCTGCTCCTCCTGTTGTGGCCGTTGGTGAGGATTGCAGTGCGCTTGTTGTGGCTGGCTGCTCAGCTGAGTTGAGTGAGAAGGCTCAGTCCGTTGATGATCCGCCTGCCTTGGAGAAGGTCATGCTTGAGGATGATCCTCCTAACTTGGCTTCTGTCCTACTCGGGATGGTGAGTCAAGGCGTGGAGGAGCGGGCCAAGGTGTCTTCTTGTTTTGACATGGTTATGTCTGAGGTGGAGCTTGTTGAGCAGTCGACACTGGAGGAGCCGAAGGTTTCCAGTGCTCCTTGCACCAGCAAGCCTTCAAAGGAGCTGATCCGGATGTATGCAAATGAGCCTCTTGGGAGAGCCTCCTCTCCGTGGGGGGAGTTCCTCAAAGATCTTGCTCTCACTGTGTCGAGATCGCCGCAAGTTTTGCAGGTGGGAGAGGCTGCTCCTTCTCTCTTACAGTGATGAAGCTGCCGTTTGGACAAGAAAAACAAAGATTGCGACATTCCTGTAGCCAAGCGCGCAGAGTATAGGCGAGCGGAGGCCTTTGGAGAGGTTCCAACACTCAAGAACAAAGGAAAAGCATCTGAAGAAGACCTGAATGAGAAGATGCAACACTATCTGCAGATGTACAAGAAGGAACACACGCCCAAGGCGATCGAGGCGGTGCGCGCATTAGTTCAGGCCAATGCTTGACCACTTCTGTTGCGAGGGTGCACTTCGGTGTGCTGCCATTGTAGAGAGTTTGTGGGTGTTTGTGGAGTTCGTCTTTGTTGGATAGAAGGCATGGCCTCCATTCCTAGGTCTGGGGCTCTTGTTTCCGGCACAGATGATGTGCCATGAGTTGTTGGGTGTGGTTTTTGCCAGTTTCCCATATTAACCGTGTGTTGTATGGTTTTCGGGTCTGGTTTCCCTATTAACTGGACCACTTTCCCTCTTCTATAATGCAAAGGCAGAGCACCTGCCGTTCACACTCAAAAGAATTTTGACATCTGCCAGGCCGCGAATGAGGAGTCGGTCGGCGAGAACTTTGGCCAGATATCTCTGCAAAAAATAATGCAGTACAAACCAATCGAAAATATTCTGTATGTAGTAATTTACGTCCTAAACGAATAGTTAGGAAAAATAAAACCTGCTGACGGCGACGACGTGAACAAACAAGCTGATCCATACTGAACTAGCGAGAAGGATCCAGTTCACTTTTGACCTTTGCATGATGATTCACCAGTACGTGAACTAGTAGTGCTAGTTGAATTACTATAATTCACTGACTACAGTGGTGGATCCAGGAATTAAACTTAGCCGGGGCGGAACATTTGAGGTACAGATTTTTTGATTGACAAATGCAAGTCCACTGAACCAAATCTCATAAAATTCAAATATTAAGCTATATGCATTCAAAAATTAACATAACCAATGATTTAAATAGTCGTCAGCCCCTAGTTCGAGTCGGATATAGTCCGGCTATGAGTCATCCGCCAAGGACAAGTTCTTTAATGAGTTTAGCATGTCGCCCAAAGGCGAGTGCTGGAAGATGTTTGCGACGCTGAATTCGAAGATTGATAAATGATCAAGTTCGGCGTCCGCGGGCTCACATGGTTCGGAACTTACGGCCGGAAACGAGTCTGGAGTTCCGGTGGAACAGGCATCGTGTGAGATCAAGCCTATGTGCGGCTCCAACGCCATGGAATCTGTGGCCTCCGTGGTGGGGTCGATCCTCCCGTCCTTGGATGGCGCAGTCTGCTCTGGATCTAAGGTCAGGGCGGTTATGGGAGCTGTCTCCTGGATGCGGTCCGATGACAGATTTAGGTCATGTCCCTCGGGGTGACCAGGAGTGGTATCCGCGGTCTCGAATCCGGCGAAGATCAAGTCTCCACGGATGTCCGCAACGTAGTTCAAGCTCCTAAATCTGACTTGATGGCCAGGGGCGTAGATTTCGATCTGCTCCAGATGGCCAAGTGAGTTGGCCCGCAGAGCGAAGCCGCCGAACACGGAGATCTGTCCGGGGAGGAAGGCTCCCCCTTGGGCAGCATCATTGTGGATGGTTGAAGGAGCCATCGAACCTCTTGATGACGGCACAGTGGAACTCTCAATGAAAGCACCAAAACTGAGGGAGTCCTGGACTAAGGGGTCCTCGGGCGTCCGGCCTGTTAGCCATGGGCCGAACTGATGGGCTGTGAAGATACGAAGACCGAAGACTGCACCCGTGTCCGGATGGGACTCTCCTTGGTGTGGAAGGCAAGCTTGGCGACTAAATATGTAGATTCCTTTCTTTGTAACCGACATATTGTAACCCTAGATCCTCCCGGTGTCTATATAAACCGGAGGACTTAGTTCGGAGGAGGATACTCATTATCATAGCCATACAAGCTAGACCTCTAGGGTTTAGCCATTACGATCTCGTGGTAGATCAACTCTTGTAATACTCATATTCATCAAGATCAATCAAGCAGGATGTAGGGTATTACCTCCATAGAGAGGGCCCGAACCTGGGTAAAATATTGTGTCCCCTGTCTTCTGTTACCATCGACCTTAGACGCACAGTTCGGGACCCCCTACCCGAGATCCGCCGGTTTTGACACTGACATCGTGACTTACCCCTCGGGAACCCAGTCATGGACGCGGCGGATCTACGGCCCGATGCCTGCCTCGCCAAATACTCTGGGGTTGCCGTCGCTCGCCATTTTGCCCTGGGGTTCACCCTCGTACTTCCTCTGTGTGCACCAGCCCCCCTATCAGCGTTCTGGCCGGGCGCACGGAAGGAGGCCACACCGCGGGTCGAGCAGGTGGCGGGCGCCCCACACATGGCATCTTAGGAAGGTGGCGGGCGTTTGGCGGCGGTGCAGGTGGTGGCGGTGGCGCAGGACGGCCGGACGGCGGACGAAACAGAGTGGCGTCGAGTGGCCCGGTTAGACCCTAGGATTCATTTGGGGACGTTGTTGCATGGTCCCACATGTAAGCTGCGTACCCACGTCCACGTGGTCCCACATGTAAGCTCCGGACCCACTACTGCTAACGCCAATAGATGGAATGGACTCAAAACTGCCCGTTTGGGCTCGTCATAGCAGTTGCACACAGTCTAGGGGTAAAACTGAGCATGATTCGCAACTGAGGGCAAAACTGAGTACATGAACACCACTGAGGGCAAAAAGATAATTAACCCAATTAAAAATGAAACACCTCAATTGAAAGAGAGGGCTCCAAAATTAGGAAGCATAGTGTATTAGATCATAAAAAACAACAATTGCATCGATACATATAGCAAGGTAGCAACAGTCACGCAGCCAAAATAATAGTTTATCATACGAATGGACGGTTAGCCGGATATTATCCAATGTAGCCGAGTGCATTTTGTCGACCCCTTGGCTTACCCTGGATGATGAGTTCTCAGATTTGTTTTACAAGAAAATCTATTATGTACGCCGTCACGATGTCATCATGTGCGGTAAGCCAAGGGGTCACAATAACACTCAAATTTCTTTATTGTGTTATTGTGGCTCGCGCGGGCCAGAATAACACTCGAATCTATTATGTGGTAATCCGTCGCGCGGGCCACAATAACACTCGAATTTTATCACTATATGCCGAGTTTTTTTCCAATACGCTGAGTGTTTTCGAGCCGTACCATGGTGTATGTGGTGGTGCGCCGAGACTCCGCTCCGTGCGTCTTGGCATCAACACACGGCTTAGAGGGCCATAAGCCGATGAAAGGATCGTGAAGAGGTGTCTATAGAGGGGGGGTGATTAGACACTAAGTGTCAAAAGTTGCAGTTTTTAATATTCTTAAGTTTAAGTGGAGTTTAAGCACAAGTTTAACAAACACAATACATATCAAGCAAGCATGCAATGAGTATATGAGCAGCGGAAAGTAAAGCATGCAACTTGCAAGAATGTAAAGGGAAGGGTTTGGAGTATTCAAACGCAATTTGAGACACGAATGTTTTTGTCGTGGTTCCGATAGGTGGTGCTATCGTACATCCACGTTGATGGATACTTCAACCCACTGAGGGTAACGGTTGCGCGAGTCCACGAAGGGCTCCACCCACGAAGGGTCCATGAAGAAGCAACCTTGTCTATTCCATCACGGCCGTCGCCCACAAAGGACATGCCTCACTAGCGTTAGATCTTCACGAAGTAGGCGATCTCCTTGCCCTTACAAACTCCTTGGTTCAACTCCACAGTCTTGTCGGAGGCTCCCAAGTGACACCTAGCCAATCTAGGAGACACCACTCTCCAAGAAGTAACAAATGGTGTGTTGATGATGAACTCCTTGCTCTTGTGCTTCAAATGATAGTCTCCTCAACACTCAACTCTCTCTCACAGGATTTGGATTTGGTGGAAAGAAGATTTGAGTGGAAAGCAACTTGGGAAAGCCTAGAGATCAAGATTCATATGGTTGGAATGGAATATCTTGACCTCAACACAAGTGTAGGTGGTTCTCTCTCAGAAAATGTGTATTGGAAGTGTAGGTATGTTCTGATGGCTCTCTCCACGAATGAAGAGTGGGTGGAGGGGTATATATAGCCTCCACACAAAATCTAACCGTTACACACAGTTTGCCAAACTCGGTGGGACGGAATGGTTAAACTCGGTCGGACCGATTCAGCAAACCTAGTGACCGTTAAGATTTTCTGTGGGACTGAGATGCAACTTGGTAGGACCGATATGGTTAGGGTTAGGGCATAACGTAATCTCGGTGTGACCGATTACACAAACTCGGTGGGACCGATTTTGGTAATAAGCTAACCAGAGAGTTGGTCAGGCAAACTCGGTGGGACCGATTACACAAACTCGATGGGACCGATTTTGGTAATAAGCTAACCAGAGGGTTTGCATTGTAATCTCGGTAGTACCGATTGCTCAAACTTGGTGAGACCGATTTTGGTAATGGACATACACAGAGAGATTACAATCCCATCTCGGTGAGACCGAGATCCCTATTAGTGAAACCAATTTGCTAGGGTTTGTGGCAGTGGCTATGACATTTGAAACTCGGTGGCGCCGGATAGATAGAATCGGTGGGGCCGAGTTTGACTTTTGGTTTAGGTCATATGTGGATGTGGGAAGGTAGTTGAGGGTTTTGGAGCATATCACTAAGCACTTTGAGAAAGCAAGCCATTAAGCAACACCTCATCCCCTCTTGATAGTATTGGCTTTTCCTATAGACTCAATGTGATCTTGGATCACTAAAATAGAAAATGTAGTCTTGATCTTGAAGCTTGAGCCAATCCTTTGTCCTTAGCATCTTGAAGGGGTTCCACATCCTCTAGTCCATGCCACTCCATTGTTGAACTTATCTTAAACATACTAGGTAAAAGTGTTAGTCCAACAAGAGATATGTTGACATTAATTACCAAAACCACCCAGGGAGCACTTGTGCTTTCAGCCGAGTGACCGACATAATACTTTTTTGACGAAAATGCTGCTGTGCAGCTTTTCATTGAATATGAGAGAGGGAAGACAACGCCTGTTAGTTACAAAATTTGCACGAAATGTGCACCACCGCATTCCGTATCCTAATGTCTAGTTTGGTTCTAGAGGTCTATGCAGCAGGTTATTGATCTTGTTACGACCGACTATCGTTCAAGTGTTGATGTCTTCAATCAGGCGGCGGAAGACTTGCACCCCCGTCGAGAACTTGTTAACGAAGATCCACGCATTTCGTTCTTTCCATGCCGTCCACCAGACCAGCTGCACCAGCGAGCTCCATCCACGTCTATGGTCCCTCGGCACCCTGGACCGGCTTTGATCCCACCATTCTAGAAGGTTTGCCGCGGTTGCGGACGGTGCCAGCATCGCCGGTAGACCGCACCGGCTTAGCACCCTCTGCCAAAGCTCTGTGGTGAAGGAGCATGAGGCGAGCAGGTGAAATGCGCTCTCCGGCATCCTCTGGCAGAGACTGCATGATGCATTGTGTAGCCATCCTCGTTTGGCCAGGTTGTCGGCGGTGAGGCATCAATTTAGCACCGCAAGCCAGGAGAATATTTTGCACTTCATGGGTGCGTCGGCCTTCCAGATGATATGTTTGAATTCAGTCCACATCGATCCCTCGAATTGAATCGCATACGCTGATGCCGACGTGAATCGTCCGTCAGCCGTCCATTTCCATTCCACCCAGTCCGGCTCGTCGGTCAGCACCACATGTTGAAGTTGCACCCAGAGTGTGGTGAACTCCCGGATGGCTTGGCCCGAGGGGTTTGCTTTGATATGTCTTGTCCATCTTGTGCCGCCGATTGCTTCTGCCACCGTGAGCTTCTTTCTTGTGCAGTGTTTGTAGAGCTCAGGGGGGCAAATGTTCGAACTTGCACTTAGGAGCCAAGGTTCCGTCCAAAAGCTTATCTTCTTGCCGTTTCCAAGATGGAATTTCGCTGATGCATTGAAGAGTGCCCTTACACGCTCATCCGTGGGCAGTGGCAAGCCTGGCCATGGTTTTTCAGGTTGGGTTCATGTTTGCCAAAGCCATCTCATTCTAAGTGTTGTGCTCTGTGCCTCAACATTGGTGATGCCAAGCCCTCCGAGCTCTCGTGGTCTGCATACGGCCCTCCAGTTTACCAAACATTTCCCGCCCGGGGCGACCTCTTTGCTCTCCCAAAGGAATCCTCTTCGGACCTTATCAACAGCTTTGCGTAGCCAGACTGGAGGGTCAATGGAGATCATTTGGAAGACAAGCATGGCCGAGAGGACCTGTTGCACTAGGCTCAGCCGGGCGTCCATGGAGAAGTGAGCTAATTTCCATCCTTTCATCTTGCCGTAGACCTTGTCCAGCGCCGGTTGCCAGTCAGCTCTAGTGATCCTGCAGTCAGAGAGAGGCATACCCAGGTATGTGCAAGGAAAGTGCTTGATCGGACAGCCCAGCTCCCCGGCAATTGCTTCCATATCTATCCCTCCACAGCAGATAGGTGTTAATGAACTCTTTCCATAGTTCGTACGCAATCCTGATGTTGTACCAAAGGTGTCTAGCATATCCCGAACAGCCTTCATCTCTTGGATGTCTGGGTTTATGAATATAATTGCATCATCGGTGTATAGGGATGTTCTGTAGGCCAATCTCTGGTTGCCAATGGGCTTTAGAATCCCTACTTGAGATGATTTGGCGAACATTGTTGCCATGCAGTCCAGGACGATGACGAAGAGGAGCGGTGATAATGGGTCGCCTTGGCGCAAACCTCTTCTATGGATAATTGGCTCGGAAAGCTTCCCATTGATGAGCACCCGAGTGGATTGAGTGGCAAGCAGATTTGAAATCCAATTCAACCATTTCCTGCCGAACCCCTTCGCCTGCAAAACTTCCAGCAAGAATTCCCATGACACCGTATCAAATGATTTTTCGATGTCAAGCTTGATCATCATGGCTGGGGTCTTTGCTTGTCGTAGCGCCCTTGCAATCCCACCGACATAATACTCTCGGCATAACTGAGAAACACAAGACAAAATATGTTTTTCTTGTATTGGCAGAATCATTTTCTTTCACGAGGAAAACACAAAAGATTTATGAAATACGTTAGATGAGAAAGCGAGGAGAACATAATAAAGAAACAAATAGGAGAAAATCATGCAGTAGTTTAACCGTTGCCGTTTCTGAATGATTTAATGTCCTTGCCATTTTTCTGACGGAGGACTCTGACAACAATTGGGACCTTGAGCTGCTCGTTCTCTGTCTCTTGAAGAGTTGGTCGACTGGCAACGTCCTTTTGCCCTCTTCCCTGTGCTCTCGGAGGAGGACTCGGTGGCCTGGCCTCACTCTACATCTGGGCGTTTTTCCTGTGAAATCGTTATATGGCAAACTCATATCTGGATCGACCACTACCAAATTTAAGTGTCCGGAGGGCCCGCATCCCTCCTAAGGTTAAGGTCTTCCTATGGCAAGCTCTACGAGGGCGCCTTCCGGCAGTTGACCAGATTCGCAAGCGTAATGGTCCGCGATCTGATAGATGTGCTTTATGTGGCCAGAGAGAAGACACAACTCACATCTTCTTCAACTGTGTCTTGGCTAAGCTATTTTGGTGTTGTATCAGATCGCGGCTTCATGTCTCTTGAAGGCCTGCTTCCTTCTTAGAACTTTGTCTTTTGGCTTCTAACCTGGTTGGGGCTCAGAGAAGAATGTTCTGGATGGGATTCGCAGCCATGCGCTGGACCCTTTGGACGACTAGGAACAAGTTTACCATTGAACACATTTTTCCTGCTAAACCCGCTGATTGCTTATTTAAAACTTGCATATTGCTGCAGTAGTGGAGATTCTTTTTTTTTTGAAGGGAGCAGTAGAGATTCTTGATTAAGGAGGAGGATCGGGACGCATTTGATGATATGGCTACCAAGATTCGGGCTACAGCTACTACCCTTCCTCGAGTTCAGGCCGGCGGTTAGGAGCTGATGACCCTACTATCGTCGTTCCTGAGTCTCCGGTCTGTGTGCTGTGTACTAGCTTGGCTACCAAGATTCGGGCTACAGCTACTACCCTTCCTCGAGTTCAGGCCGGCGGTTAGGAGCTGATGACCCTACTATCGTCGTTCCTGAGTCTCCGGCCTGTGTGCCGTGTACTAGCCTGGGAGCTATGTATGTTAACTTCTGTCTGCCGTGTTTTGGCGTTGATACTTTGCGAATGGTGTGTCGTTTCGTTTGGTACGGCTACATTGTTGACTCTGCCGGATGGCTTTATTTATAAAGTCAGACTCTAAACTTTTCTCTAAAAAAGTTGTCTGTCTTGCCACTGAGATATTCGCGTGCTAGCAAATTAACAAGTGATCACAAAAAAAACTTTAAGCACGGACTTAATTACCGCCTTCAAATCTCTAATCTCTCTCCAATCAAATTATTGCAGGAAATTATCATTTCTTGCTTACCACATTCGTCTCCCCACCGGGACTCTAGCAAGCGACCGGGTGTAGAGGTACTACACAATGGCGGGTGTAGACCACCCAAGTCGCCGCTCCACGACCCGTCGCTCACCTCGCACGACCGCGTCCTTGCCGCCGTGCGGCGTTCCACGGCGCGCTCGTACGGTTCTTCCGGCGGCGTGGTCGAGATCAGGTCCAGTCCGTACGAGTACCTGATGTACATCAACATCGGCACGCCACGCACCCGGATGCTCGCCATCGTCAACACCGGCGGCAACCTCGTGCCGTTCAAATGCATCAACGGAACCTCCGGCCCTCCGCCAGCCGCCGCGGGGGCGGGGGGGGGGGGGGGGGGGGGGGGGGGGGTGGGGGGGCGTTGAGCTACGTGTTCGACACCTCCTCCTCGTCGTCCTACGGCTTCGTGGTCTGCCGGTTGCCCTCATGCCACGCGGTCCGCGGCACCTCCTGCGACGCCAACTCCCTCTGCCAGTACCACTTCTCCTCCGGTGACGGCTCCACGACGGACGGCATCCTCTCCACCGAGACCTTCACCTTCGACGACGCTCCCGGCGGCTGTGTTGGATGCCGCGATCGTTCGCAGCTGCAAGCCTGCAACTGACCAGAGTCAACTTCGGCTGCAACACGAACACGACCGGCGGCAGCCCGTTCCTCTTGACCGGGAACCTCTCCCTCATCGACCAGATCGGTGCCCAGACATCGCTCGGCCGGAGGTTCTCGTACTGCCTCGCGCCCTTATCCGTCAACGCCTCCTCCATCAATTTCGGCGCCCGCGCCACCGTGACGAAGCCCGGCGCGGTGACCACGCCGCTGGTCCCGTCGGCCGTGGACGCTTTCTACACCATCCTGCTCACGTCCGTCAAGATCGGGAACTCGACCATCGTACCGCCGAAGCTGTCCCCCGTCGTCGTCGACTCTGGTACGGCACTGACGTTCCTCGACAAGGCGCTGCTGGACCCGATCGTGGAGGAGCTCAGCAGTCGCCGGAGAAGCTGCTGGACCTGTGTTACGAGGTGGGCGGTACGATTCCGGACTGGGTGCTGGAGAAGCTGTTCCCGGAGGTGACGCTGGGGTTTGGCGGCGGCGCCGTGATCACCCTGAAAGCGAAGAACGCGTTCGTACAGCCGCAGCGGGGGACCGTGTGCTTGGCCATGTCCGCGGCGACGGACAATGTGGCGGTCATCGGTAACATCACGCAGCAGAACTTCTGGGTCGGCTTCGACCTGGACAAGGGCGCCATCACCTTCGCCGCGGCCGACTGCGCGAAATCCTACCCCTCTCCTCCCGCCTCTAATCACCATGAGTAGATATAGCTAATCACCATGTACTCCCTCCATTCCGAATTACTTGTCTTAGATTTGTCTGGATACGAAGGTATCTAGCACTAAAATAAGTCTAGATACATCCGTATCTAGACAAATTCAAGACAAGTAATTCGGAACGGAAGGAGTAATAACTAGGATTATCGAGTACCGCCTCTGTCCAGAAATACTTGTCCAAAGAATTGATGTATCTAGATGTATTTTAGTTTTAGATACATTCATTTGTATCTATTTCTAAGACTAGTATTTCGGGATGGAGGGAGTAACTAAGGGGGTGTTTGTTTCCGGGACTTTTTAGTGTACGGACTAAAAAAAGTCTCTCTTAAAGACTTTTTAACCAAACGGGAGGGACTACTAGGGACTAAAAGTTGCTTTTTTGATACTAAATGAAGAAGACTCTCAAGGAGAGTCTTTTTTGGGACTTTTCCAACAATGCCCCTCCATGCACCCATTGGCCCGTCACCCTATGATGTTGTTTGGTTGTTATTTTTTTATATAATAGGGGTAACATGGTCATTTAATAACCTGAGGGACAAAGCATGGCCAACAAGGTGGAGGTTCAGCCCAGATATGGGGAATCGCTTGAGCAATGGTGTCTACGGCAGGAGGATGTCTCGGCTAACCGGAGAGCACACAGAGCAAAGTGTCTGCTGGTCATGTGGACATTATGGAAGCATAGGAATGATGTGGTGTTTAATGGAGCAACGCCATCATTTCAACACGCCATGCAACGGATTCACGAGGAAGGACAATTGTGGGGTCTCTTCAAGGAGGATAATATAGGGTTCGAGGTAGCTCAAGTTGCGTGGGATGTCAGCGAGTAGTAGGCTTTGGTAGTCAAAGGTAGGCGGAAATCCGCTTGTACATAACGCTGTAACGGTGGACATGGATTTCGTATCCTTTCTTCTCTAATGAATGATACGCACTCTCTCCTACGTATTTGAGAAAAAAAAATAACCTGAGTGACTAGGTATTTTTTAGTCCCTAGAAACAAACAGGGAATGACTTTTTAAGGAATAGAGACTAGAAAAAGTCATAAGACTTATGAATCAAACAGGGCCTAATAACCCTTACGTCTATTGTTTTGCCATAATAAATCTATGCATGCATGCGTTGATGTGTCTCAGTGTCGAAGTTGGACCATGAATGCAACATGTACTTTCATCTCCGAAACTACTTTTCAGAGGATGCATGACCTGCACGACGGGAGTGCTGATTTTCGTATGTCAATAAGTTGATATACTAAAGCGGTCAAACATGTGATTGTAGCATCATCACGATTTAGCTGGTCGATGTTGTGTCTGAAGCAAACGGCCTGGGTAAAAACCCTACCAATTAGCCGAATGCATCGGTCTGATGTAGAGACCAAGGGTAATCATCTTTCTGAAAAAAAAAAACATACCAATTTGAGTTGGTTGATCCATCATCCATAGTAGCAGCGACGATACCGCTAGTACCAGATGCGTGTGACGACAAGTGGTGCTTCAACTGCCTAGCGGCAACGCTGTCACCCCAGTCGATGTTGCTGCGACTGGTTCACAACGATGCGAACGAACGGTAGAGGGGTTGGTACCACTGGCTGATGGCGTGGCCGCAAGCCGGCCAGCGACCAGACATGCACAACCGCGATGTTGCATCCGCGTGTCGCTCTGCTAGTGCTACCTGCCGACCAACGAAAAACGATGATGCCATACGACCACCAGGACGCTCTATTGTGAGCAGTGGCCCAATGTGTTGCGAGACATTCGGTGACAAGGGATGCACCTGAGCAGTGATGCGGCAAGCCATCCTAAAATGGGGACGAGTGGAGAGTGGCGGCGGTCAGCGAGGGCTCTCTACTGCGAGCGATGACTCTAGTTGTTGCTAGCCACCCGGTGATAGGAGTGAGACGGGTAGCGCGCCTACTGGAGACCTGGGGAGCCGCGAGCGATGTGCAGGGGCAACACAAAGGCGATCCAACGCATATAAGCGGCCCAATCTTATGGTGTAGGAGTCGACCTATCCGTGGTCTTTTTTTAAGAGACACCGAAACGACTGAAAGTGCTAATTGGAGGAGGAGCTCCATGGAGCCCTTTGTTTTAAAATTTTAAACCTCATTTTTAAGTTTCAAAAAATCTAAAGAACACACGCGTTCATACTGATGTATAGTAGTACATGTGTGTAAAATTTGAAGATGGTTTTGAAATGATCACGATATTCCCTTTTGTGTGTAGCTCCAACCATAATGTATTTCATCGTCCGACTTTACACACATGTAAAACAGATCAATATGAACATGTATGATTTTTACAGAATTTTTTGACACTTGAAAAAGTTATTTGCATTTTTTACAAAAAAAAGCTTTATGGAGTTTTTTCTAAAAAAAATGCCCTACTCCCAAACGACATCTTATATCTTATATTTATTAGGAAAACAATAGCTGATACAATGGAAGACAACTAGACGTAGATTGACCAGTATAAAATAAAATTGCATTGCAAAACATACTAGACTTCTTATTCATCCAATTGCATGCCCCCCGTCGGAGTTTGAAAATTACACTGAAACAACAATAAAGAAATTACACCTACAAACGCCTTCATCACACCAGGCTTTAAGGACGCAATAGTTACAAGCCCCTTTAGACGAGATGTAGGAGTCACTAAAGAAGCATCAGGAGGAGCATCAACCCATGTAGTTTAGGTTTGGAATCCATCACCACCAATCCCGAGGATTGGAGAAACTAGACCATGCCACAGTACAACACATAAATAGATGTCAAAGTCGTCACATCTTTATTTTTGCGGCAATTCAAAGTCGTCACATCAAAAGCCAACCAATTGCTTTTATTGAAAGACACACCAACTAGTGAGATCAGAAGAGAGCCAACAAATTTTATGGTACAAACTTTCACAGGCCCTTCACCGGAGCCGGATCAGACGTCGTTGAGGTTGGACATACCTTAGTCCAACACGTCATCGCCGGCAATCACCTCATCGATGTCACCGGAGAAACAAAACCCGAAGGGGAGAAACGAAAAACGGACAGATTGGTCCCTATTCCTCTTGCTCTCGCTGATGCCGTGGAGTGAGGAAGAGGGGAGGAGGTGTGTGTGCTTGGGGGTGGGGGGGGGGGGGGGTGTTGATGAGGCGGCTAGGATAAGTCTTGCACAACAAGGTTTTATTTGGCCGAATTAGCGATACCGATCAGTGTGCTTAATCGATCGACCGTGTGCACTTTTGGACTGACTAAGTATGAAATTTGAATTATTAAATGAGGTTAGAGAAGAAAGTGGGGAGAACAAAAGAAAAGAAGACGGGAAAAATTTGCAATCAGTTTAATCGCTGCCGTTGTAAAAAATTCAATGTTCATGCAATTTTTATGGCCAAGGAAAAGAATCAATCAGCTGCCCTGTCTGGCCACCGGAATGTTCGCCTGCTAATTAACAAGTATAACTACTAATCATCTTTTAGCACGAACTTAATTACCGCCTTCAAAATCACAAATCTCTCTCCAATTCACCATTACGCACACGGCGGGAAATCAGCAATTCATACCAAATCCTTACATGCCACATTGGCACGCCGCCCACCCGGATGCTCGCCCTCGTCGACAGCGGCAGCAACCTCGTGTGGTTCAAATGCAGAAACGGAACCTCTACCTCCGGTCCTCGGCCAGCCGCCGGGGGAGCAGCGCCGGTGTTCGACCTGTCCTCCTCGTCGACCTACGGCCTCGTGGCCTGCCGGCTACCCTCGTGCCAGGCGATCTACGGCACGTCCTGCGACGCCAACCAATTCTGTCAGTACCAGTCCTCCTACGGCGACGGCTCCACCACGTCCGGCATCCTCTCCACCGAGACCTTCTACTTCGACGACGCTCCCGGCGGCTGTCTTGGATGCCGCGAGCGTCCGCAGCTGCATCTGTCCAGGGTCAACTTCGGCTGCGCCACGAAAGCGACCGGCAACACGTTCCAGCTGGCCGGCTACGTCGGCCTTGGCGCCGGGAACGGCTCCCTCGTGAACCAGATCGGAGCCCTGACGTCGCTCGGCCGGAGATTCGCCTACTGCCTCGCGCCCTTCTACGTCAACGTCTCGTCCATCCTCGACTTTGGCGCCCGCGCCACCGTGACGGAGCCGGGCGCGGTGACCACGCCGCTGATCCCCTCCGCCGTGGACGCTTTCTACACCATCCTGCTCACGTCCGTCAAGATCGGGAGCTCGACCATCGCGCCGCCGAAGCCGTACCCCATCATCGTCGACTCTGGCACGTCACTGACGTTCCTCGACAAGGCGCTGCTGGACCCGATCGTGGAGGAGCTCAGCAAGAGCATCAAGCTCCCGCGCAAGCAGTCGCCGCAGAAGCAGCTGGATCTGTGCTATGACGTGGGCGTGGGCGGTGCGACGCAGGATTGGGAGAAGAATTTCCCGGAAGTGACGCTGGAGTTTGGCGGCGGCGCAACGATTACGCTGCAGGCGCGGAACGCGTTCGCGGAGCTGCCGGTGGGGACCGTGTGCTTGGCGATGGCGCCGGTGACGGACGATCGGTCGGTGGCGATCATCGGGAACATCGCGCAGCAGAACTTCCGGGTGGGGTTCGACCTGGACAAGGGCACCGTCACCTTCGCCGCTGCCGACTGCGCGAGCTCCTACCCCTCTCCTCCCGCCTCTGTCTCTCTGTAGCACCATGAACTCAGCGTTTGGATGCTCGCGATCCATGTGTTGCACTTTGGATAATGCGCGCGTACACATGACCCGTGCTTGGGCGACCCGTACGTATGCATGCATGATGCGTGTCTCCATCCATCGAATGCTCAAAACAAAAAAGAACATCGGTCGATCGATCGCTCGCTCGCTCGCTGACATTTTGCAAATAAATAAGCGTGACTCGACTCGACTCGACTCGACTCAACTCGCATGCGTGCGTCCACTCGATGAACCCCCGCACCGTACGACTCTTGTAGGGACAGCCAGCTTTCTGTTTCGATGGTTTTCCATGGAGAGAAAAACAAGTCTTTTTTCTGCGACAAAGATAAGCAGCATAGCTTAGCATAGTATACATGGAGCTGCATTGCATGAGTCAACCACCCCTTTTTGCATCTTGTCTTGCAATGCCGTACGCGGCCGGCCTCTATTCAGAATCAACTTAATTCGATCAAGTCCAGGAGTAACAAAAAGAATTAATCAATACCCCAACGGTATCTTGCTTGACGTACGTCGACTCCAACGGTGGTCAACCGGCCGGTCAGAGTACTGACTATTTAACCAATCAACAACTAGCAACCCTGTCCATCTCGACAAAACTGGCCTCCTTCCTCACCAATTTCTCATGCCGCCGGTGGCGGTCGGTGGTCGCCATGCCATCGCCGCAAGCCGAGGCACATCAAGTGCTCGCACGTTCACCAGAGACATCGATGCCCGCCCACACCGGACGAGCTTCACCAAAATCTCTGTCGAGAGGGGTCTATTCTTTTTTCCCCGCCATTCATTCATTAGTGCACGACACGAGACGAAACAGGCCCCTCGGCTAGACGACGGGCTAACGTGCAAACAGACAATATAACTGGACACTCAAAAGATGACCTCGGCAGCACACAACAATGTCTTCCTCGGTGACCCACATCCACTGATATAAGACGTCACCGCCCACGCTCCACATGCAACGCTAGAATTCTTGTCGTTGCAACTAGGTCACCTTCTCTCCCATCCGCCATGCTTCCGCGTCCGACACCACCTCAAAATGGCCCTTCTCCTCACATTGACCCCTCTACCCGCGAGCCTCCCAACCGGCCATGGCCTCAGCCTCCATCCACCTCCCATCGCCGACGACGTCAAGGCAGACGTGCAGCACGCAGACGAGTGCCGCCGGAGCTGTGCGGGCAGCGACGTGCAGCATGAACGACGGGTCGACGGCGAGGAGGAGGAGCTCAAAAGTGCTCTGCCCACAGGCTACGCGCACCTCTGGTAGGGAGCACCAAGGGCGCATCTCTTCTCGTTTGGATTCCATTCCGTTCCGTTGCCGCAACCGGCGCTGGATCGATCGGGAATCGCGTACCACCAATAACACACGCTGGATGCATGGCTCCGCACTACTTCGACCTCTTCATCAGCCGGCTTTGATTCCTTCACCAAGCCCAAAGAGATCGATCATGCATGCATCGTCGACCGTTTCCACGTCTCCAAGCTCAACCATCGTCGACCAACCCCAACACCTCCTCCGAACCAACAACCCAACCTCCTCTCTACACTCTTGTCTAGTAATGCATGTGTGCAAGTACTCGTGTACCAATCGGTACATCCATGCATGCCTACGTGTACGTCACCACAACTTCACCTATTTTTTTAGTTTTTTTTTTTTGAGAATCACAACTTCACCTAGCTAGCTGCCTTGTCTTACACTAGTTTAGTGATCCAAATGGTCTTAGTATATTAGTAACCCACGTATCCTTGCAATGGTGGCATGGCACTTTTTTTTCGCGAATACGCTTGAGAGCATATCTTTTTATTGATAGGTAGAAAGAGTGAGTACCCGCGCGCGCGCGGGGGGGGGGGGGGGGGGGGGGGGGGGGGGGCTCGGTGTCTAGCACGCAGGCAAGACAAGGAGCAGGGAGCAGTGATGACGGGCTGCGCAGCCCGGATACATGGCTAAGCTCCTATGGCAGCAGCACAATAAGACCGTGAGCTCCAGCCCTAGCCCAAGAGCGTGCATCGCTCTGGATAAGCTCAAGGAGCCAGGAAGCGGAGGGGGACTCGCCATTGAAAACGCAGCGGTTTCGCTGCTTCCAGATAGACCAGGCCGTCAGGGTTTCGAGGATGGCCAACCCCTTGAGGTGCCTTGTGGGGGAGCTGATGATTTTCTTTTTGAAAATAAATAAATATTTTTTTAACGCGAGCATTTCAAGTTTCTGAACAAAATATTGTAATGTCAAACATTTGTGAAATGCGAACAATTTTTTGGGAATCTCAAATATTTATGAAAAAAGAAACAAATTTGAAAACAAGAACAAATTTTGAAATAGTGAACAATTTTTTGAAAATGCAAATAATTTTTATGTACAGTAATAAATATTATAACACGAACATGTGGCAGAAATTTTCCAACACCAACACAAAAAATAAAAAAATTAGTTCTTTATGTTTGGTATTTGGTTTGTCGGTTGTTATGCCCACCCCTAGCTCCAAGGACAAAAAAGTTCGTGAAACTGAAGAAGTTCACCGATTTGAAAAAAAGTTTACGAATTTGGAAAAAAATTGGAAAACTGAAAAAGTTCATTGATTTGAAAAAAAAACCCCTACAAAAGTGCTTATTTTTTTCAATTTCCCGAACTTTTTGGCACATTTATGTACTTTTCTCAAATCGATAATTTTTTTTCAATTTCATGGACTTTTTGTTCCATTTGTGTACTTCTATCATACCGATAAACTTATTTAAACTTGCAGACTTTTCTTTAAACTATGATTTTTTTAAAAAAAATTGAAAAACCGGCAACTAGGAGTGGGTGTTCGGTATAAACCAAAAATTTGGTTTTTACCATCCGGTTAATTTTTTAATTCAGTTAGACAAACAAAAACCAAAAATTGTAATTTAAAATAGATAACTGAAAATTCAGTATGGTATAGTTTTCAGTAGTTGTGATTCAAATGCAGCAGCAACACCTTTTATATAGTTGGAAATCTTTTCGTCATCTCCTCTCACAGACGAGATGGGACTATACCCGGGAGAAGTTGGTTGTGCGCAATACCCGCGCCTCCTGTTGGGCAATTATATACGCTGACTCGGATTGTTCAGTTAGCCGGGTTGTTGTTGTCCCACCGGGCCGCCTGATGGTTCATTGGCGACATGTAGGAGACACAACTGACCTTGTTCTCCTTTGTGATGGCCCAGAGCTGCGCCTCAGCGGCAGTCGTTTCCTGGTAAGGATGGCAATGGGTAGGGTATGGAGCGGGTAGAGCAATACCATACTCATACCCGTACCCATGGGTACGAAACTTTATCCGTACCCATACCCGATGGGTACCCATACGCATTGGATATCCAATGGGTAGATCAAACAGTATACAAATTATTCGCAATTTTACATTCATCTATAGCACATTTGAGGAAAAAAACATTGATCTCAACTCAATAATAGATGGATGGCTACATGACAATTATCTTAATTCAAAATGATAATTGGTGACAACTTTAACATAGGTTCACAATCTCACAACACAACTTTAAAATAGGTACACTTTTTATCATGGGTAAGGTTCACATATTTAGTATAAATGGGTAGAGTATGGATATATCCATGGATGAAATGCTATACCCGTGCCCTACCCATGACTTAACGGGTAGGGTATGGGTACTATCCGTGGGCACAAAATTATGCCCGTATCCTACCATCCTTATTTCCTGGCGAGCAGTGGCTTGAGCGCGGACGACATCATAGATGACACACTGCTCTGCGACGAAATTAGGGTTCATTGCGGCTATGGTCCGACACGGTCTTCTCGCCCGCGCACTCGCCGTAGATCTAGCCCTGCGCCAGCCGGTGCTGTTCTAGGAGGAACAGGTTGTATCGATGTCCCTCCCACGCCTGTTGGAACAAAGGTGCTGGCCCAGGCTGCACCTCCGCCATGGCGGCGTTGTATTGCGCCTGCGCCTGCTCCATGGTGAAGCTGACGTGCACATGAGGCACGGGAGCCGGGATGATGTCGTTTGAGCCCGTCTCCATCGTGGAGTTGTCTTCTCGTCGGAGACCTTGGGCGAACTGGCAGGCAAGCCAGCCTCATTTCGCCTGGCATGGCGGTTCTGCCACGCGACGGCAAGGGTGGCCACCGCATGCTTCATCTCTAGTGACAGACTGTCCCATAGATCATTCCCGCTCGCGGTCATAGTGGTTGTCCACCCGTCCCGTCATCTCTCAGACGGCGAGCCTGCTTAATAACGGCATACAAATGAACATGCAATAGAATCGCCGTGGTAGATATCCGTCCGTCCCATCCAGTAACGCGTCTCTGGCATTGAACATGCGCAGACACCAGAGACGCTCTCGGGCGGCGCCATCGACCAACGCGTCGCTTC
This sequence comes from Triticum urartu, assembly GCF_056163025.1. Lineage (NCBI taxonomy): Eukaryota > Viridiplantae > Streptophyta > Magnoliopsida > Poales > Poaceae > Triticum > Triticum urartu. Next base: position 92,289,291 of record NC_141875.1, read on the forward strand.
AATGGCGGAGGCAGCGAGAGGTCGCATCCATCCTGAGTCGTGTTCAATGTGGAGAGACACAACATCGGCATGAATGCGGGTAGCTGGCGCGGGCTAAGAACACGGGCGCGGAACGAGGGGTGGTCAGATGTGGGCTTGGGAGCGATCCGGACACGAGCAAAGAGTTCGGTAAATTACTAAATTGAAAAAAGTTCACAAATTTGACAAAAGAGTTTGGTAAATTACTAAATTGAAAAAAGTTCACAAATTTGACAAAATAGTTTAGAAAAAGTTCACGAATTTAAGAAAATATTCACGAATTTGAAAAGTTCACATATTTAAGAAAATGTTCAATATTTAAAAATAGTCTGTGAATTTTGAAAAAAAAAATAGAAAATAAATAAAAAATTTACAATCAGGAGAAACGAAAATAATAATACGGCATTTCAAAATCGCTCCTGTTTTGTTCAGTAAAAGTTTGAACCTTTTTTTTAGAAAATATTTCATATGTATGAATGCTGTTGTGTTTTCTTATTTATTTGGCGCCACAAATTTTCACAAGGTGTGGTGGGTGAATTGGTTAGCAACACGTGTGCTTAAGTGTGAGGTCTTGAGTTCGAGTCCGCATGAGTTCACCTTTTTATTCTATTTTTACCCCGCTTTTATTGTTAGGAGGGGCATGGCTTAGTGGGCCGGCCCGTTCTTGTCTGTGTAATCCGTATACGAGGATTCACGGCATCTACACTATTATTAAACAGGAGAACTTGGCGGACGAAAACTCTGCCGGACCCACGCTCGCGCAAGATCGGAACGGTTTCACAAATTCTGTTCGCGTCCCAACAACAAATGGCTAAACTACAGAAAATTAGCCACATCTACACTACTATTAAACACACGCTCGCGCAAGATCGGAACGGTTTCACAAATTCTGTTCGCGTCCCAACAACAAATGGCTAAACTACAGAAAATTAGCCACATCTACACTACTATTAAACACACGCTCGCGCAAGATCGGAACGGTTTCACAAATTCTGTTCGCGTCCCAACAACAAATGGCTAAACTACAGAAAATTAGCCACATCTACACTACTATTAAACACACGCTCGCGCAAGATCGGAACGGTTTCACAAATTCTGTTCGCGTCCCAACAACAAATGGCTAAACTACAGAAAATTAGCCACAATTAACGGCAATTAAACACGTCCGCCTAACAACAAATAGCTAAACTTACGGGAATCAGATGGATCTTCCTACCCTTGCCCACCCGGACGTACGTCGCAGCCGCAGAGCCTGTCCTGCGCCATCGCAGCCATGTGGCGCGGACGACGACCGCGCCGAAGAGCTTCTCGCGAAAGTAGGTGCAGACTATCCTCTTGTGCGCAATATGTGGCCGGTTCCATCCCAGTTAATCTCAGTGTCTTTCTTCGATGTCGCTATTCAGACGGACACTGCAGTGAGACGTCGGCGCCGCAAGCCACTGTTGCGCCGTCGCCGCCCAGCCAGTTTTGGCCATCGCCCCCTTTCGCGGCCGACGACGTAGGCGCCGACGAACTCCTCAGGCAACGCACCTGCCTGCACCAAAGGAACATGGGTATGATTTTACAGGATATTCAATTGGGTTAACTTATGGGGCCGACCAGTTCCTGATTTTACACAAAATTCTATTTAACATATATGTGCGTTCTTCATTTGCTTCCCTAATCCATGTCAAATTTGCATCCTTATAACAATGTTCTTCACTCTCAAATTTGCATATTTACAACAATGTGCTGATCAATGCATCATTTTTGTGCAAACCATAATAGATCTACCTCCTGTAACTTCAACATGAATTTTAACAGTGCATCAAACTGGAGCCCTCCATCATATTGGTTTAACAGTATAGTATTCAAATCTATATGACTGAATGAATAAAACCCAGTCAGTATGATGTATTTGTAACCTGATCCAAGAGAGTGCGGAAGAAAACCCAGTCCAACAATATGCATTTTTTCTGTACATAAATGAGGTCGTCTTCTATTATCAAATTTGCATATTAGATGGCTGCGGGATAAGTATTGCATGATAAACAAAAATATTAAACCAAACATATAGGCTCGGAAACAGTTTGGATTTTACAAGAGAAAATCTACTAAAGTAAATTCAGGTAGAATCAATGGCAGAGCTAGGATTTGGAAACAGGATAGTCCTCCTCCAAAATTATGTCGTTTCAGTTACAGAGAAGCTTTGATGTATCACAGTAGTCTAACTGATGCATTCAACAAATAACTGGAATATTCAGAAATTATGTGAGTAAGTACCTGATCATTTTGGCCAAAACAAAAGCCAAGACTATCATGAAGTAAACCTGTCAATAACTTCTTCTGTACAACGCTGAAAAGCTTCGGGATGAGTATTGAAAACATGTCAATGTGTATGGCAGGCAGGTACGCATCCCCATTCCCATCTTTGTGTTTATTCCAGAGTCCCAAAAATTTAGGATGGAACGAATTCCATGACTCTTAGATAGTTAGATGGTCTTCAAAATCCATTTCTTGTAAGCCTGCAAAAGCACTTCTGTTTTAACAGGGGGGCCGGGACAACAAGAAATATATCTAAAAGGTCGTGCTATATCATGAATAACACTTGTGCAGCTGCCGTAAGTAGTACTGAAGATGCCAGAGATGTTTATGGACTTCTAATAAGGCAAGTTATTCCAAGAAAGGAAATTTTTGAGGTGATAAACTCTTTGAGCCAACCACCGTCCTCTATATATGAGAACCATACCATCATCATTCTTCAAACTGTATTATCCTACAGTCATACATGCTTATCCTACTGTACTATCGTACTATGCTTCTCTTGATCCTCTTTGATTTGCTATAAACCTCACATTTGGAAACTTAACCCTGCACATCTAAGAACATGTGTTCATTTTTCAAAATAGAAGTAAATTTCTTTGGCAGGATCAAGCCAAATCAACCTCATCTGTCTTGGTCCCTATCGCCCCTAGCCACCCAGAATTCTAATCCACCAATCAATCAGCTTTATCGCAGTATGGTTGCCTGAAGAATATTAACTAACTGGAATCCCCACTCATAACAGTTGCCCCAACCAAGTTAAGAACGTCTAATCGAACAGCTTACTCCAAGATTAGGCAGACCAAAATAGGATCACCCCAACTTCTAATTTTTCTCCCCGATTCTAAAATGACTCTCATGCTTAAACCTAGACTACTGAGCTACATATGTACTATACAGGAATGGATAGCAATTAGGGATTGGAAGAAGTGGGTAATGGGGAGTAACTCACATCAGATACAAGCAGATATGAAAGCTGAAGTGGGGAATAGATCGTCTAATGGCGCCGGCTTGCCCTTGCAGGGACCAGCCACCGCGGCACTGCTGCCGGACCTAGGCAGGGCAGGGTGCGGCGCAGTCGCACGCACAGGGTGGTGGGAGCCACCGACGAGCGAGATGGAGATGAAGGCACCGGGCGCGGAGGTTGCGATGCACGATTGCCACTGCCCCCAATCTGATGGAGACGAGTCCCGCGCCCAGCGACCATGCCGAGCTCGAGCGGATCCTTGGGCACTTCGGCGACAGACTCGACGAGGAGGGGCCGAGAAGATTGGGGGGAGTGCGAGCCTGCAAGACCTCGCTCCGGTGATGGGGACGAAGAGGATGGGCGGCCTGAGGAGGTAGAGAGAGATAGTGTGTGTGTGTGTGTGTGTTGTGGGCTTGTGGCCACCATGGAATAGGGAGCAGTGGGGAGACAGTGAAGGGATAAGGTTAGGGGCAGGTTGGTGAGAGAGGTGAGGAGAACCGAGAGGGAGAGACAAGTGTGCTTTTTTTAGCTCTTTTTTCTTTTTTAAGGGGTCATTTCTTTTCTTTTCTGAGCTGGTATTTTAGCCCTTTTGGTCTAAGTCAGATCAGATATAGCGTCCGATGTTGTCCAATTCATTTTTTTTATCCCTAGCGCATTTGGTCATTTGGTTTGTATTCAGTATTGGACTTTGTCTAATTCTTTTTTATCAGGTGTGTTCAGTTTGACTATGTGGATGTGCGATCGTTTTATACAGTCACAAGGGGTACAAAAAGTATTCATTCACAATCATTTTGAAAGTTTTATAAAACTATTAAGATTTTTATCGGTATTTGTTATTGAACCTATCAAAATTTCATAATCATGCAAGTTGTGGTCTCTGAATGTTAAATTTCATGGAGTATCTACGGGCGGTATTTTGTCCGACACTCATATTTTGTTGTATAGGATGATTCATTGCCAGCCATATAAAGGTTTTGATTTTGAAATATGTCAAGTTTAGTTCAAATTTATTTATACTTACATTTTCTTCGGCATTATTTTTATGTTAATTTTTAAATTTACGCCATGAATTTGTTTTTTCAGTTTTACAAGTATTTGTTAAGACAACTGAACACTTTTATGTTTCACAGTGAGTGTTTTTGGAAGTGTTAAAGGTCATCAAGAATATTTTATTATATTAACACTTGAATAGGATTATATGACACTAAGATGTATGTAACATTTTCACTCTTTATGATAGCCAGGTGGCAATAAAAATAAGGAGAGAAACAATGAAATCCTTGACGAGGACCTCTAATTCCTAAAAGGATGACCTTCGTATTTTCTTGATTTTACCACCTGCTTGCAAGTTGGAAACTGTGTTCAAATATATTTGTTGTAGGTTGTAACCTAGATGTGTAGAGAATCTTGCCTTGTGCAAGAAAACGTGCGTTGTAGGTTGTAAAAGAGTAAAATTTATGCGTTAATAAAGACGTGTGTTGCACGTGCACACTTACTAGTACTTTTATAAAGATGATTTTGCCCTTTATTATAAAGGGGTATGAGACAATCTCAGTTCTCGATGTGTTTAGAGGAGTCTACCGAAACATAAGTGTTTTTTTAAAACGAAAACTTTAGTGGAACGCCGCACGGCGGCAAGCAGGCGGCCGTGCAAGGTGAGCGACGGATTGTGGAAAGGCGACTGGACAGAGTCCCGGTGGATGAACTCCACGGTAAAGCCTTCGCCACCGACGTACGTCGTGCATCCGCCCACATGAGTTCACCTTTTTATTCTATTTTTACCCTGCTTTTATTGTTAGGAGGGGCATGGCTTAGTGGGCCGGCCCGTTCTTGTCTGTGTAATCCGTATACGAGGATTCACGGCATACTTTTATAAAGATCATCTTGCCCTTTATTATAAAGGGGTATGGGACAATCTCAGTTCTCGATGTGTTTAGAGGAGTCTACCGAAACATAAGTGTTTTTTTTAAAACGAAAACTTTAGCGAAACGCCGCACGGCGGCAAGCAGGCGGCCGTGCGAGGTGAGCGACGGATTGTGGAACGGCGACTGAACAAAGTCCCGGTGGATGAACTCCACGGTAAAGCCTTCGCCACCGACGTACGTCGTGCATCCGCATAGCTGGGCTGGCAGGACGACGCCAACGACAAGGAGAGCGTAGCATCTCGCACCTGCCATTGCCTATGATCGATGATGTTCTGGCGTAGTAAGGCCAACTCCACCACGCGATCCCAAACGGACGTCTGTTTTGCCCGGATTTTGTCCGTTTGGGTAGGGCAATGGGGTCGTCTCCGGACCGTTTCTGGGATGCGGTGGCCGTGCCCCCAATGTGCGGACGTATCCTGTTCGCATACATTTTTTTGCAAGCCCTTAACTTTTTTATCATTCATTTTTGGTACATGAGGATACATCACCAAATTTTGATTAGAAAAGTAAGATCAAAGAAAACAAGAACCACAAGAATACATTTTAGAAGATATCCAACTTTCATAACTGCTCTTGTAAGTTGGATTAGTGCCTTCTCGATGCATTCATTGTTTATCTGTGGAGGAGGCTCGATCTTGCGTGCTTCTTTCTTCTTCGAGTCTAAAGAAGTAGAGGTTGCTTCCTCGCATCTAGTCTTATGTCTAGTCTCTAATCTATCAACAAGTGCGCTAGTCTCATCTCTAGTCTCTATGCTAGCTAAAAGTGCACGAACATTTACTAAATTGCGCTGTATCAATATATCGATGTACTCTTCTTCCCAATACCAAAACTTGCATCCATGCTACACCATAAAATTTTAAGTTAGCACAACTAGTCAAATCTAGGAGCACAAACCGAAGCTAAAAAGAACACATACCCGATCGTTTAAGCACTTGATGAACACCCATCCGGAATGTTCCGGCGTTGTAGACACGTGGCGCATGACCTTCTTTGGGCAGTGGTCGCACTTAATGTGTTGCAACGATGCGCCGGCGAGCTTTTCGGCTAGCACTGAGCCCGACTGACCGCCATTCATGTATCTGCCGCCGGACCACCGACGGTGTAGATCCGAGCGGCCAGAGGAGGAGCCACTGCCTGCATGCGGCCTTGCGGCCCTGCCAGGGCCTTCCGCCCCGGTGCTCGGCCAGTCCATGGCGTGGCGCGGCCTCCCACAGTCGGGCGAGCTCAAGACCGACCGGATCCGCCCCAAATCCGGCCGGCGGGTGCGCAAATCAGGTGGCCGTGGTTGGGTAGCTCGGGGGCACTGAGGGGAAGAGGCTGGACGAGCGCACGTCCGAGCTGTACAGCTGCAATGGCAGTGGCGGTTGCGGCGGCGAGGGAAGAGTGGGGATAGTTGAGAAGAGTGGAGGGGGTGCGGCCGGAGGGAGGGGGGTAGAAAAAGGAGCCCCTCTGCCATCGACGGGTGAGCCAGGGGAGGACACGCGCAGACGCCCTGCCCGCCCGCGTGCTGTCCGTTTCACCTTAAAAGCGGCACAAACTTGGACCGGGATGAGTCAAAAGCGGACAAAAAATGAACAAAATTTGTTTGCGCCCGCGCGCTGGGCCGTCTAGTTTGTCTGTTTTACTCTAAACAGACGCATGCATATAGGATGGGATAGCGCGGTGAAGTTGGCCTAACACGCAATGCTGAGGTAGCCTTATTAATGGGGGGGGGGGGAGGGGTTAGTGTAACATAAGCGTAGAGTTGATTGGGAGGGCGGTTACTAGTTTCTACTCGTTAACTTTCTACTACTACCTTTTGCATTTGAAACTGAAGAGTTTGAAGGCAGTAATTAATTCCATGCTAAGAGATGAGGAGTAATTAATTACTTACCAATCTTGCAGAAGACTAGTTACAGCGGGAATAACTTCGGTAGTAATATTGAGTCCAACTCAGCAAATTTACTTATGTGGCAATGAGTTAATAAGGAAAGAGGTAGTTTGAGTAACTTAGCTAGTTACTGTAACATCACATGTCCCAATGCAATATGAATTTATAAACTAATAAATAAGACTTTGCATGTTACCATACTTATGTAGGCTAGTCATAGTGGGAGTAACTTAGCTAGTAACATAACGCACTTCGAGAAAATTCTGCTTATATGGCAAGTAATTAATGAGAGATGGTAACATAATATGTTACTGTAACATAATATGTTACTGTAACATAATATGTTACTGTAACATAATGTTTTTCAAGACAAGATGAGTCTACGAGCTAATAAATGAAGCTATTTATGATACTACTAGTATGTTACTTTGCATTATGAAGGTAGTAACTTAGACTAGTGTCATATGCATGACACCAGTCTAAGTTACTCCCTACTATGACCAGCCTTAGTACCCATTATAAAGATAGTAATATAATTTAGGGATATGTGTATGTTACTCTTCATTGTGGCTAGTTGAAGAGGGATAATCGGGCATTGGTTATTTTTGTGGATGCTAGCAACTGCTAGTCTTCGAGAAATGGCAAGGATTAGAGCATCTCCAACGGCGCAAATCCAAATTTTCAAAGAATAATTGAAGTTACAAAATATGGATATTTTGTCCAAATAGTACCTCCAGCAGCATACCCAAAAGTGCAGCATCTTTTAAAAAAAAGTGTACGCGTTTAGGCATATACCCATATTTTGCTACGAAATACCCATCCTATCCAAAATTGTGGCGGAAAGAAAAACCGTCCAAGTGAAAATTGGACATCTCCACACTCACGTGTAAAACTGACACATATCGGTTCACATACACGGATACGACAATCGGTCATCCACCTTATCTCCTAAATGTTTTTTATTTCACAACACTCAAAATAATTATCGAACAGTACAATTCATTCATAAATAACATGCAAATATCTACTTCTAATATCTCGGTTGGTAGTCTCCGTGGTTAAATTTCGTTCCACCAACGCCGGTTTATTTTCGTTCTCCCTCCCACCTCCCGTATACCAAAAAAAAACCTACCAAAACCACGTAAGAGCAATACCTCTCGTCCCTCGCACGCCTCGCACTCGCATGCCTGAACAAAAAAAAAACCAGCGAAAAAAAACCGACAAAAAATCATCCGACTCGCACGCACGAGCGAGTGACCTCCAGAGTGCCCTCGAGCGAGGCCTCCAGATCGCTTCGCCGCCGCCCTCGCACTCGCATCAGGCAACTTGCAATCCAGTCCTTCGTCACAGCCCTCACGCTCGCATCAAGGATCGAGGCCTCCAATGGGATCGGCGGCGTCGAACCCTTTGAGGAGCCGCCACCGACCCCCTTGAGGAGCCGTTTGCCGATCCCCTTTAGGAGCCGGCGCTGATCCACGCGCCGCCACCTATGCAGAACCCTAGGGCAGGGCGCTAGGAACCACCGACAAGAGCATACTCGCTCTCGTAAGCGACCGACGCACCCCTCCCTACCCCTCCCCTGATTCGTCTGCGGCCTCGCGGATCGGATCTGACTTACTGACCGGTCAGTTTCTTCCCCTCGTGATGTTGCTTTGGCAGGTGGCCAGGGTCTCCGTGGTCGGCATCGGCGTCGACGTCGTCCACGGCTCCATCAGGCTCGACATCCTAGGTAACGCTCCAAATCTCCCAACCTCCTGCTGCCTTCTCCTATGGTACCGCTCGATCAATGCGGATTTGGTTGCATCACTGTGTTGGCCGCTGCTCCCGTGGTTCTACGATTAACAACGCGTTTGGTTGGGGGGAGTAGGATGTGGGGAATGGGAGTTCACAGGGTGTGAGGTTCAACGTCCCATGTTTGGTTCAGGTACATGGGAATTCATCAGGGATAGGGAAGGGGAATTTGACAGTGTTACATGGGAATTCATCCATGTTTGGTTCAGGTACATGTCCGCAACAGAAGGCAATCGAAAATCACTGCTAATACATGGGAAAATTCATTGGTTATCGATAATACTCCTGGTAATCGATGAGGACCTATCCCCCTTCTTTTCTTTGTTCGACCATCCTCATGCTTCCACAGCTGTAGTCGCCTGCTCTCCAGACCGTCGTCGGGTTTGTGAAGATTTGATGTCATTCTAATGGCCGCTACGCGTGGGTCACGGACACCCCGATCTGGCTCTCCACCTCACGCCGACGCGGTGCCTCCTAGCGACGACTTCCTCCTCCTCACGCCCTTGCCGTCCTCCTCCGCAAGACTTCGCCGTCACCTACGCGAGACCGACGCGCGGGAGGACGACGTCGACCATGGAGCACCGCGGACGTGCTACCACCATGGTGGGGACGAGGCGGAGTATGTCGCGGCGGCGGCGACGAGCACCGCGAACGCACTACCACCATGATGGGGACGAGGTGTTACATCCCTCCCCTCGAGATCAGCTCCAGCCTGATGACGACAACCTGATCCCTACAGGTGATGATGACGTGCTCCGGCCAAGACAAGCCCCGTCCATATTCGTCACCGCGGGCTGCACCCCTCTCTCTTCCTTCACCACCACGAGTTGAGGAGGAGCACCATCAACTCTCTTGATTGAGTGTCTACTCTGATAGAAAAGAAGATGAAGTATGTGACCATCGTAGCTACTATTGAATTCATGTATATACATTGAATATTCATCCAACTTTTTGTACTGTTTTCCCAAATGACAAATGTGTTGATCTGAAGGAGAGAGGGTGAGAAGAAAAGGTACGTCGTGCAACTGGTAGCGGGAGAGAATTGTCTAGCCGGCAATCATGGATTTATAGCAAGGGCCACTGAGGGAGTCCTGGATTAGGGGGTCTCCGGACAACCGGACTGTTGGACTATGAAGATACAAGATTGAAGACTTCGTCCCGTGTCCGGATGGGACTCTCCTTGGCGTGGAAGGCAAGCTTGGCGGATATGTAGATCTCCCCCCTTGTAACCGACTCTGTGTAACCCTAGCCCTCTCCGCTGTCTATATAAACCGGAGGGTTTAGTCCGTAGGACAACATACAATCATACCATAGGCTAGCTTCTAGGGTTTAGCCTCTACGATCTCGTGGCAGATCAACTCTTGTAATACTCATATCATCAAGTTCAATCAAGCAGGAAGTAGGGTATTACCTCCATCGAGAGGGCCCAAACCTAGGTAAACATCGTGTCCCCCGCCTCCTGTTACCATCCACCTTAGACGCACAGTTCGGGACCCCCTACCCGAGATCCACCGGTTTTGACACCGACATTGGTGCTTTCCTAGAGAGTTCCACTGTGTCGTCATCATAAGGAGGCATGGCTCGTCTCGTTGCCAAGAACAACATCACCTTTGGGGGAGCTCTGGCTGTAGGCCAAAACTCTCCGACTAGGCGGCTTCGTCATGATCGCCCGCTCGGCCGCTGCACCGACGATGACTTCTTGGGTCATCGAAAATAGCCTCCACATCGGCTCGAAATTCACCGAGCAGATGGATCCAATGGAGCTCTCCTCTTTGAACGAGCTCTTGGACCGCATCACCGCTCTGGGAGTCGCCACAGACTATGATCAGATTGGGCTTAAACCCGACCAAAGGGAGATTAACTCTCCGTCGGTCACCCATCAGATAGCGGTGGTGGAGGAGCAATGCGGCGATTCTTCCTCTATCCTGAGGACGAACTATGTCCGGATTCCCGATCTCTCTGAGCCGGATACCCGTCCACGGGAGGACATCGCCCTAACCCTGAACCTAGAATCAGGCTGCATGCCGAACCTGCGGGGCAACATCCCGGAGCCCGAACTTCCAAGATCGGAAACTCCCCCGCCCCTGGGTCTTAGATTGGGTCAAGGTCTGGACTTAAATCCACCCACCAACCCAGATATAAACGATCTTTCCCACATTAGGCAAGAGCCCCAAGAGACAGTACATCACTATTGGGCCAGATTCCTCCTTGTAATGAACAAGGTCAAGGACTGTCGCGAGGAAGACGCAATTTCGTTCTTTTGCAACAATTGCATGGACAAGGGAATCCTCAACGCCATAATTCGCCGTGACATTGCACACTTCGCTGACTTGGCGGCCATAGTATGGAAGTACTGTGCGATTGAAAGCGCCTGGAAAACCCAAACAAAATTTTGGGATAATCCGGCTCTGACAAAACCCCCAGTCCGAACTAAAAGGGTGCACTCTCATAAGTCGCCCGACTCAATTACAAAGAAGCAAAAGCCCACTACAGGGCATGGAACCGTATTGGAGGGATGGCTTAACAGGCCCTGCAAAATTCATAGTACAACGGATACCATACCAACACACAACCTTAGAGCATGTTGGGTACTCCGGCAGGTGGCCAAGAGCGGTGAGGATCTCCTCATTCAAAACACAACAGAGCACCATCCCATGAATAACAATACAGTATTGACAGTCTTCGAGACCTTCACCTCAAATAATAGGCGTAAGCGAGCACTCCATAGCCTTGCCGAAGTCTGCCACATGGCAGCAATAAATCCATGGAGTGACACATCTATCACCTTCAATGCCAGTGACGAACCTAAATTCCGAATAGCCCGAGCACCAGCCTCCTTGGTCCTCAGTCCAATTGTGGACGGCTTTCGGCTTACTAAAGTGCTCATGGACGGCGGCAGCGGATTAAACCTCATTTATGAGGAGACTCTTCAAAAAATGGAAATAGACAGAAACCGTATTGAGCAAAGCAGCACGACCTTCCGAGGAATCATCCCCAGTCGGGAGGCACGTTGCGTCGGGAAAATCACACTAGATGTGGTATTCGGCACTTCGGAGAATTACAGGTCCGAAGAAATTACATTCCAAGTGGCCCCGTTCAGTAGCGGGTACCATGCCCTTCTAGGGCGGGAGGCATTCATGACCGTCCAAGCCATACCCCATTACGGGTACATGAAGCTCAAAATGCCCGGGCCCAATGGAATCATCACTCTAGCTAGTGACCCGGACATAGCACTCCGCGCCGAGAACAAAACAGCCGCACTGGCCCTCGAGGCATTATCCGAAGCCCTTGCGGTGGAGGAATTAACTGCGCTGCGCTCCACAGTGGACAGGGACGACGTGATACTCGACAAAAGATCCAAGTCCACCTTTTTTAAACCAGCGGATGAAATAGTCAAATTCCAAGTCCATCCAACAGACCCCACAAAAACAGCATCCATCGGGGCACAGTTAAACCCCACTGTAGACGCCGAACTACGGGAGTTCCTGCGCTAGAATTGGGACATATTCGCCTGGCATCCTTCAGACATGCCAGGAATCCCATGCAGGCTGGCCGAGCATAGCCTTAACATTCTAAAGGGATTCAAGCCGGTCAAGCAGACTCTTCGTCGTTTCTTCGATCCTAAGAGACAAGCCATTGGAGAGGAGCTAGCCAAGTTACTGGAGGCCGGATTCATTAGAGAAATAAAACATCCGGACGGGCTAGCAAACCTGGTAATGGTACCAAAGAAGGACAAATCATGGCGCCTATGCGTCGACTTCAAGGACCTTAATAAGGCTTGCCCAAAGGATCCCTTCCCCCTCCCTCGCATCGATTAAATTATCGACGCCACCGCAGGACACGACTTATTGTGCTTCCTCGATGCATAGTCCGGTTACCACCAAATTAAGATGGCGGAGTCCGATCAAGCCGCAACGACATTTATCACTCCATACATCCCCTTCTGTTTTAACACAATGCCCTTCGGGCTCAAAAATGCCGGCGCAACGTATCAATGCATGATTTAGACATGTCTGGAAAAGCAGATCGGCAAAATAGTGGAGGCATACGTAGACGATGTGGTCGTTAAAACCAGACACATTGACTCCTTAATAGACGACTTGAGGCTCACGTTCGACAATCTCCGAACATACGACATTAAGCTCAATCCGGAAAAATGTGTTTTCAGCGTACCCGCCGGAAAGCTCCTGGGCTTCATTGTCTCCAGTAGAGGAATTGAAGCAAATCTGGCTAAAATCTGAGCTCTGTCGCAGTTGGCTATCCCAACTGACCTCAAGCAAATCTAGAAGTTAACTGGATGTGTGGCGGCCTTAAGCCGCTTTATCTCCCGATTAGGAGAAAAGGCACTCCCCCTTTATCGCCTTCTTCGGCGCACCGAACACTTCGAGTGGACGGACGCAGCCATGGCCGGATTGGAAGAAATAAAAGCCATCCTGGCCACCAACCCAATCTTGGCCGTGCCAAATGTCGGCGAACCAATACTGTTATATATAGCGGCAACTCACCAAGTTTTAAGCGCAGTGCTCGTCGTCGAACGAGAGACGGACGGACATAAATTCCCACTTCAAAAGCCGGTATATTATGTATCCACTGTCCTCACTCCATGCAAATCACGGTACCCACATTATCAAAAGATAGCATACGCGGTATTCATGGCATCCCGGAAATTATGACACTACTTTCAAGAGTGTTCAATTACGGTGGCCTCAGAAGTACCACTCAACGACATAATAAACAACCGCGATGCCACGGCCGGATTGCCATATGGGCTATCGAGCTCCTCCCGTTCGACATAACATATAGACCACAGCGAGCCATTAAGTCGCAAGTACTAGCCGATTTCGTCACCGAGTGGACAGAAGCCGAACTCCCTAAAGAGTACGGCGCGTACTCCAATTGGATCATGCACTTTGACGGCTCTAAAATGCTGGCTGGTCTGGGGGCTGGCGTCGTCCTGACGTCCCCCACCGAAGATACAGTCCAATACGTACTCCAAATACTATACACAGACTCCAACAACGCAGCCGAATATGAGGCCCTATTACATGGTCTCCGGATGGCAGTTTCCATGGGCATTCAATGCCTGGAGGTGCATGGGGACTCGAACCTCGCAATATCTCAAATAAATGGAGACTTCGATGCCAAGGATCCGAAAATGGCGGCATACAACGTCGTCCTCAAAATGTCAACTCGGTTCGAGGGGCTTGAATTCCACCATGTGGCTTGGGAAAACAATCAGGCGGCGAATATCCTCTCCCGTATCGGCGCTAAGCGCGATCCTATCCCACCTAACATATTCTTGGAAAGGCTATTTAAGACATCCGTGGTATGGGAAGGGGACACCGGTAACAATAGTCCGGACCCGGCCACAACACCAAATACCAAACACTCTGACACAATCGGAGGCTCTGCCATCGAAATAACACCTTCAGCCCATGTGATAATGGCCGTCATCGCCCAGTGGATAGAACCATTCCTGGCCTACCTAACCAGGCAGGAACTACCCAAGGACCAAAATGAGGCACGCTGCATAGTGAGGTGATCTAAAGCCTACAAGGTCCACGAGGGAGAGCTTTATAAGAAAAGCACTACCGGAGTCCTTCAAAGGTGCATCTCCGAAGAGGAAGGGCGTAAGCTTTTGGCAGAAATCCATGCTGGACTCAGCGGCCACCACGCCGCAGCCCGGGCCCTTGTAAGCAAGGCCTTCCGTACAGGTTTCTATTGGCCGACGCCCGAGCAGATGCACAGGATCTGGTCCAACGTTGCGTCGGTTGCCAGCTTTTTGCAAACCAAAGCCATATGCCGCCTACCACTCTCCAAACAATCCCCATTACTTGGCCCTTTGCGGTCTGGGGGCTTGATATGGTCGGACCCCTTAAAGGGGGAACCCATAAGATAAAATACTTACTGGTCATGGTGGATAAATTCACCAGATGGATAGAAGCCAAACCCGTTAAAACGGCTGAATCCGGACCGGTGATAGACTTCATATCCGGGGTTGTACACCGTTATGGCATCCCCCACAGCATCATCACTGACAACGACACGAACTTTACAGCCGACGAGGTAAAACTTTGGTGCAGCAACATGGGCATCAAGCTCGATTATGCTTATGTCTATCACCCGCAAACTAACGGTCAAGTCGAGCGAGCAAATGGTCTTATCATGAGCGGCATCAAACCCAGATTAGTGCGGTCCTTAAAGGAATCAAACACGCACTGGGTAGAGGAGCTCGACTCCGTACTATGGGGGCTGTGGACCACGCCAAATCGCACTACCGGATACACACCGTTTTTTATGGTGTACGGCGCAGAGGCGGATCTGCCTTGTGACATAATTCATGACTCACCTCGAGTGCGCATGTACGAAGAAAAAGAGGCCGAGCTCGATCGGCAGGACAGTTTGGATGCCCTGGAGGAGGAGCACAACATGGAAAAAGCCCGTTATGCATTCTATCAACAACAGGCTCGAAAGTATCAAAGCAGAGAAGTACGGGCCAAAACCTATAACGTTGGCGAACTAGTTCTATGCCTGCCGGAGAAGAAAAAGAACAAGCTCAAGCCCAAATGGGAAGGTCCCTCCATTATTGACCAGGTTCTGACCGGTGGAGCGTACCGTCTACGGGATGCATCGGACAATCGACTCGAGCCAAACCCATGGAACGCAGCCAGACTCCGAAGATTCTACGCCTAGTGCCGGACTCTATGTTCGTCTCCTCACCCCCGTCAATTTTTTGCATATCCGTTATCTGTCTTTTCTCTCTTTCTCTCTTCTTTTCTCTTCTCCTCAAGGCCTTAAAAGGCTAACTTGTGTCTTGACTACACAATCTTGATGCGCTAACCGCGCTCATTATACTTGGGGGCTTCTTATACAGAAGCTTAATATAACTATTTTTCTGGGCTTTATGCCCCACACATGTGTTATTCTTCCACATGTACCTTTTTCGCCATTATATGCATCGATATGACTTAAGTTTTAGCCAAGCTGGGTTGCCTGGCTCTTGTATTTATGCCCTACGTTCTCGTTAATTCGGCTAGGGCATAAGGGGAGCACCTCTGCGATTGTTACTGCCAGGTCAGCCGGATGTGCACCTCAGACTGGGTGAAGCCGAAAGCTAGTGTTCTCAAGGGAATATTCGGTCAGTGAACAAAAGATGACTTTTATTTATTTTGATACATACCCCCAGATGTTTATAGCATGCGTCTCTTTTCATAGTTCGAACATGCACATTAGGGCATGCGTACCCAGGGAAAGGAACCCTTAACGGAACTATTCTCCCTGGAAGATGTTTCTTACTATCCATGTAATATAACATAGCTAGTTGGGTACTTGTCTGCTCAGGCACTTATGACCCCTACGCCTGGTTTCCAGGCATACCCCGACTTTTACATAACCGAGCGGGTATTCGACTACACTCCGGACTATCGGGTTCGGAGGTCGAAGTGAAAAGGTCCGCCATGACAAATGATTTACAATCCGTCTAGGGACATTATATATGTCACTTAAAGTACACAGTCACTAAGACTGACTAAATTCTTCTTCTATACCATCAAACAGGCTGTCTAGCCTACAATCCTGTTGGGAATACTTTGCGGCTAATTCTACTTGGTCATACACCAAACTGACGGGGATCTCTTTCCTATCGGGCCCCATGGGTCCGACCTAGGCCATGTGGTTTGGGTCAGCTTTGGTATATCGCGTCTTCACCATGGCCCAGGCTTCCCTTGCACCTTGTCGGCAGGCTGATATCTTCCATAATCGGAAGCGCCGCCGTGCTCCCTTGAGCTTCTCTATAAGCTCCCCCATGCCTCCTAGCAGGGAGGCGGATGGCCACAAGGCTTGGGCAATACCCTGCATCACCTGCCGAACTTGTTCGTGCAGTTGTGAGAGCTCTGGTAGAAGATCACCTGCAGACCCGGGCATCTCCTTCACGGGACGACCCGTCAGCATACCTGCAGACATAACTCTGTTAGCCGGCTTCTTCGTCGAACTCTTTCAAAAGTTTGTTCAAGCACTTACTGAAAATGTCGCATCGAAGCCGCTTATTCTCCTTCATGGAGTCCGCAAGCTGGGCTCAGACATCTTTCAGTTCCATGCCCAGCTGGATATTGGCATCCTAGAGATTATTTTTCTACTGCATGACCCGCGTAAGCACGCGCTTGCCAGCATTTAGCTGTCGATTAGCACATTGCGCATTCTCCGGCACGGCCTCCGGCTTCACTCCGGAGTCATCTGCAACATCTGTTGTTAGATTTGCATGCATGCCGCATACTATCTGGCACCTGTCATTCTTTGCAATGGAAACAAGTGTTACCAGAGGGGGCCTTCTCGGACTCCTTCAACGCGGCAACCGCGGCCCGTAGCTGGGCTTTGCACTCTTCCAGATCTTGAGACAATTGGGTATTCTTTTCTGTAAGAACCTGCACAAATAATGATCCTTAAATCAGTTGTGTCAACTGTTTCAAGTCTCAGGGGCTACTAATATATATAATCGTCAGATTTTCTTACCCGTATATCCTTTACATACTGGTCAGTGGCTCTGGCAAGACCGTTTTGAGCAGCACGGATGTATACGTCTCCTGAGTTGAAGGCATCGAATGCCCCTTGGGAGAAACAAGCGTCACGAAGTATGGCCCGGCGACGCCTGTGATTCATGGCGCTCTCCACTTTGGAATTTGTAGCGGATAGTCTATCCGCATCCTATGTAGGAGGAGCATCCGGCGTTCGCCCTGTGTTAGCTTCCGCCTTTATGTCCGGCCATGGAGCCCGACTGGTGGAGGCGTGATCAGCAACCTCTCCGGATATAGTCCGGCGAGCGTTTTTCCTACTAGGAAACATGGACGTCATTATATTTTAATAAAGACGACAACCAGGGAGCGAGGTTCTGTATCATACCTCTGCGCCGGCGTCTCAGTCCTGACCGCCTTCCTTTTTAGCCTACCCGGCTTCGGTGTCCCTTGTTGGCGAGTCACTGCGGGTTCGGCATGGCGTCCCGAGGGCCTTCCCTGTAAAACACCATATGTGTACGGTAGGTGAAGTGCATAAAAGAGGATCCTTCTCGAAAGTTGGGACTCCGGTTTTCTTACATGCGATGCAGGGAGTAGCCCAGGATAGTCGGCTATGATGGCCACCATGGCATCATCGCAGCTCAATTGATAGAATGTCCTGTCAATCAGCTCCACAAATATGTCCGGATCCTCTTCGAGTCCGGGATCGAGGGCCCGGTCAGGGTCCTCTGGTTGTGGAGGTGGGCTGTTGACCTCCCTTACGGCTTTTCGCAGTTCCTGCGATGAAACGGCAAGGTGAGTATTTATGACGAAGAATGCGGGAAGGTTGGGAGTAAAAAGTGACAGCTCACCCAGCTTGGAGGGTTGTACATGGAGAATCCATCCCGTGGCTTAATACGGATGAACTCCTCTTCCTCTCCCTTGAATAAATCGGACAGAATTTTTGCTAGAGCAGCAATTGAGTCCGGTCCCTTACGCCCACAGCGGGTGGCATCATCTTCCCCGTTAAAGCGCCACATGGGGTGCCCTCGATATTGAAGTGGCTGCACCCCCCGCATTATACATATTGACATAACCTCGATTATTGTCAGTCCTGATTGAGCCAACACTTTTATTCGGCCCATCAGGTAACAGACTTCTCCGTTATCTTCCTCCTGAGGGCTCCGTGGGCGCCAGCTTCGGCGTTTCTTCAAAGAGGCATTGTCGAACTCGGGAAGACCCATCCGGATAGGGTCTGGAAGGGGGGTGTCCTCCATGTAAAACCACTCCGAAGGCCAGTCTTCGGATGTCTTCTTCGGGGTACCGGACAGGTATCCGGTCCCGACGATGCGCCATATTTCGGCTCCGCCCACTTGATATATTGACCCCTTCTGTGTATGGGGCACAAGGCAGAATAGCCTCTTCCACAGCTCGAAATGAGCTTCGCAGCCCAGAAACAGCTCACAAAGGGCAACATAACCAACGATGTGTAATATGGAAGCGGGGGTGAAATTATGCAACTGGAGGCCATAAAACTCCAGGAGCCCGCGGAGGAACGGATGGATCGGAAATCCAAGTCCCCTTAGTAAATAAGGGACAAGGCATACCCGCTCCCCCTTGGAAGGATTGGGGAAGCTCTCCGCTTGCTCCCCGCCATTATAGGTGGCGAGCCGGCTCAAACGGGGACCATATACGCTGGAGGGAGAAATCCTTGGGTCTGTAACTCTACTAATTGGCTGTGCGGGATGGAACACTTCTCCCAGTCACTGGGCTTAGGGCTACGGGAGCGGGAGGAGGAGCTGCGATGGCCGGCCATGTTAGAATGGATTTTTCCAAGCGCGCTCTGATGGATACTCGCCGTGGGAGGATGGTGTGGTTTGGATCTAAGAATCCCCGTCTCTTTAATAGACAGTTTACTTACATGGCTAGGGTGGCGAATTTAAAAATGCCCTGGCTCCTCGCATTCGCTAGACACGTGGAAGATAGCCCTTATTGGGCGTGTAAGCCAAGAAGTGCAACATTTATGGGGAGCCAGACACTACTCAACAGATATTCAGAATTTGGAGAAGAACCCGCCTTGCAATGCCAAAGATAATTTGCGCGCCGGACTCATCGTCATTGAAGCCTGGTTCGGGGGCTACTGAGGGAGTCCTGGATTAGGGGGTCTCCGGACAGCCGGACTATATCCTTTGGCCGGACTGTTGGGTTATGAAGATACAAGATTGAAGACTTCGTCCCGTGTCCGGATGGGACTCTCCTTGGCGTGGAAGGCAAGCTTGGCAATACAGATATGTAGATCTCCTCCCTTGGAACCGACTCTGTGTAACCCTAGCCCCCTCCGGTGTCTATATAAACCGGAGGGCTTAGTCCGTAGGACAACATACAATCATACCATAGGCTAGCTTCTAGGGTTTAGCCTCTACGATCTCGTGGTAGATCAACTCTTGTAATACTCATATCATCAAGTTCAATCAAGCAGGAAGTAGGGTATTACCTCCATCGAGAGGGCCCGAACCTGGGTAAACATCGTGTCCCCTGCCTCCTGTTACCATCCACCTTAGACGCACAGTTCGGGACCCCCTACCCGAGATCCGCCGGTTTTGACACCGACAACCACAGAGTGATTTCTAGCAATCAGGGAGGCTAGAGAGACTTGGTTGTTGTTCTGTTTGCTGTGTGAGAGGATGGTCACTCAATGTAAGAGCGCAGGGAATGTTGCTTGCTACTGCTACTGCGTGTGCTATTGTGTTGTTTTGTAATATGTAATATTTCTGAATTGTTAGAGATATTGCCGCAATGAGATTTGTTACCATTATGGATATATGGTCTTTTCCAGTGCATTGCAAAACTAGTTTCTGATCAGATACCCTGGTAACCCTCATGATTGGGTGGTGAGTATGTAAGTAGTTTCTCTTACTGTATTTTCCATTCTTATTTAGGCTTGCTCAGAGGATAGTGCAAGGAGATGTCCCACAAGCACTGACAAATTGTCGAGTAAGTATACTTTTCAATGCAAGGATGCTATATTGTCGAGGGTTATATCAGATGGAGAGAACTACACCAAAAAATTGAAGGAGACGTATGTTGGGTTTCGTAGTAATTTCAAAAAATTTCCTACGCACATGCAAGATCATGTGATGCATAGCAACGAGATGGGAGATTGTTGTCTACGTACCCACGCAGACCGACTGCGGAAGCGTTGACACGACGTAGATGAAGTAGTCGTACGTCTTCACGATCCAACCGATCAAGCACCGAAACTACGGCACCTCCGAGTTTGAGCACACGTTCAACCCGATGACGATCCCCGGACTCCGATCCAGCAAAGTGTCGGGGAAGAGTTCCGTCAGCACGACAGCGTGGTGACGATCTTGATGCACTACAGCAGCAGGGCTTCGCCTAAACTCCGCTACAGTATTATCGAGGATTATGGTGGCAGGGGGCACCGCACACGGCTAAGGAATAGATCATGTGGATCAACTTGTGTGTTTCTGGGGTGCCTCTGCCTTAGTATATAAAGGACTACAGGGGGGAGGTTGGCCGGCCAAGCTTGGCGCGCCAGGAGAGTCCTACTCCCTCTGGGAGTAGGATTCCCCCCCCCCCCCAATCCTAGTTGGAATAGGATTCGCGGAGGGGGAAAAGAGGAGGAGGGGGCCGACCACCTCTCCTAGTCCTAATAGGACTAGGGGAAGGGGGAGGCGCGCAGCCCATCTAGGGCAGCCCATTCTCTTTTCCACTAAGGCCCATTATGGCCCATATAGCTCCCGGGGGGTTCCGGTAACCCTCCCGGTACTCCGGTAAAATCCCGATTTCACCCGGAACACTTCTGATATCCAAACATAGGCTTCCAATATATCAATCTTTGCGTCTCGACCATTTCGAGACTCCTCATCATGTCCCCGATCTCATCCGGGACTCCGAACTCCTTCGGTACATCAAAACTCATAAACTCATAATATAACTGTCATCGAAACCTTAAGCGTGCGGACCCTACGGGTTCGAGAACAATGTAGACATGACCGAGACACGTCTCCGGTCAATAAACAATAGCGGGACCTGGATGCCCATATTGGCTCCTACATATTCTACGAAGATCTTTATCGGTCATACCGCATAACAACATACGTCGTTCCCTTTGTCATCGGTATGTTACTTGCCCGAGATTCGATCGTCGGTATCCAATACCTAGTTCAATCTCGTTACCGGCAAGTCTCTTTACTCGTTCCGTAATACATCATCCCGCAACTAACTCATTAGTTGCAATGCTTGCAAGGCTTAAGTGATGTGCATTACCGAGAGGGCCCAGAGATACCTCTCCGACAATCGGAGTGACAAATCCTAATCTCGAAATACGCCAACCCAACATCTACCTTTGGAGACACCTGTAATGCTCCTTTATAATCACCCAGTTACGTTGTGACGTTTGGTAGCACCCAAAGTGTTCCTCCGGCAAACGGGAGTTGCATAATCTCACAGTCATAGGAACATGTATAAGTCATGAAGAAAGCAATAGCAACATACTAAACGATCGGGTGCTAAGCTAATGGAATGGGTCATGTCAATCAGATCATTCAACTAATGATGTGATCCCGTTAATCAAATAACAACTCCTTTGTCTATGGTTAGGAAACATAACCATCTTTGATTAACGAGCTAGTCAAGTAGAGGCATACTAGTGACACTCTGTTTGTCTATGTATTCACACATGTATTATGTTTCCGGTTAATACAATTCTAGCATGAATAATAAACATTTATCATGAAATAAGGAAATAAATAATAACTTTATTATTGCCTCTAGGGCATATTTCCTTCAGTCTCCCACTTGCACTAGAGTCAATAATCTAGTTCACATCGCCATGTGATTTAACAGCAATAGTTCACATCACCATGTGATTAACACCCATAGTTCACATTGATATGTGATCAACACCCAAAGGGTTTTACTAGAGTCAGTAATCTAGTTCACATCGCTATGTGATTAACACCCAAAGAGTACTAAGGTGTGATCATGTTTTGCTTGTGAGATAATTTTAGTCAACGGGTCTGTCACATTCAGTTCCATAAGTATTTTGCAAATATTTATGTCAAAAATGCTCTGCACGGAGCTACTGTAGCCAATTGCTCCCACTTTCAATATGTATCTAGATCGAGACTTAGAGTCATCCAGATCTGTGTCAAAACTTGCATCGACGTAACTTTTTACGACGAACCTTTTTGTTCACTTCCATAATTGAGAAATATTTCCTTATTCCACTAAGGATAATTTTGACCGCTGTCCAGTGATCTACTCTTAGATCACTATTGTACTCCCTTGCTTAACACAGTGTAGGGTATACAATAGATCTGGTACACAGCATGGCATACTTTATAGAACCTATGGCTGAGGCATAGGGAATGACTTTCATTCTCTTTCTATCTTCTGCTGTGGTCGGGCTTTGAGTCTTACTCAACTTCACACCTTGTAATACAGGCAAGAACTCTTTCTTTGACTGCTCCATTTTGAACTACTTCAAAATCTTGTCAAGGTATGTACTTATTGAAAAAACTTATCAAGCGTCTTGATCTATCTCTATAGATCTTGATGCTCAATATGTAAGCAGCTTCACCAAAGTCTTTCTTTGAAAAACTCCTTTCAAACACTCCTTTATGCTTTACAGAATAATTCTACATTATTTCCGATCAACAATATGTCATACACATATACTTATCAGAAATGCTATAGTGCTCCCACTCACTTTCTTGTAAATACAGGCTTCACCGCAAGTCTGTATAAAACTATATGCTTTGATCAACTTATCAAAATGTATATTCCAACTCTGAGATGCTTGCACCAGTCCATAGATGGATCGCTGGAGCTTGCATATTTTGTTAGGACCTTTAGGATTGACAAAACCTTCTGGTTGTATCATATACAACTCTTCTTTAAACCCATTAAGGAATGTAGTTTTGTTTATCCATTTGCTAGATTTCATAAAATTGCGGCAATTTCTAACATGATTTGGACAGACTTAAGCATCGCTACGAATGAGACAATTTCATCGTAGTCAACACCTTGAACTTTGTCAAAAACATTTTTCGACAAGTCTAGCTTTGTAGATAGTAACACTACTATCAGCGTCCGTCTTCCTCTTGAAGATCCATTTATTTTCTATGGCTTGCCGATCGTCGGGCAAAATCCATCAAAGTCCATACTTTGTTCTCATACATGGATCATATCTCAGATTTCATGGCCTCAAACCATTTCGCGGAATCTGGGCTCATCATCGCTTCCTCATAGTTCGCAAGTTCGTCATGGTCTAGTAACACGACTTCCAGAACAGGATTACCGTACCACTCTGGTGAGGATCTCACTCTGGTTTACCTACGAGATTTGGTAGTAACTTGATCTGAAGTTACATGATCATCATCATTAGTTTCCTCACTAATTGGTGTAGTAGTCACAAGAACAGATTTCTGTGATGAACTACTTTCCAATAAGGGAGAAGGTACAATTACCTTATCAAGTTTTTCTACTTTCCTCCCACTCACTTCTTTTGAGAGAAACTCCTTCTCTGGAAAGGATCCATTCTCAGCAACGAATTTGCCTTCGGATCTGTGATAGAAGGTTTACCCAACATTTTTCTTTTGGGTATCCTATGAAGACGCACTTCTCCGATTTGGGTTTGAGCTTATCAGGTTGAAACTTTTTCACATAAGCATTGCAACCTCAAACTTTAAGAAACGACAACTTTGGTTTCTTGCCAAACCACAGTTCATAAGGCGTCGTCTCAACGGATTTTGATGGTGCCCTATTTAACGTGAATGCAGTTGTCTCTAATGCATAACCCCAAAACGATAGTGGTAGATCGGTAAGATACATCATGGATTGCACTATATCCAATAAAGTACGGTTATGACGTTCGGACACACCATTACATTGTGGTGTTCCAGGTGGCATGAGTAGTGAAACTATTTCACATTGTTTTTAACTGAAGGCCAAACTCGTAACTCAAATACTCTTCTCTACGATCAGATCGTAGAAACTTTATTTTCTTGTTATGATGATTTTTCACTTCACTCTGAAATTCTTTGAACTTTTCAAATGTTTCAGACTTATGTTTCATCAAGTAGATATACTCATATCTGCTCAAATCATCTGTGAAGATCAGAAAATAATGATACTTGTCGCGAGCCTCAATATTCATCGGTCCACATACATCAGTATGTATGATTTCCAACAAATCTGTTGCTCGCTCCATTGTTCCGAAGAACAGGGTCTTAGTCATCTTGCCCATGAGGCATGGTTCGCAAGCATCAACTGATTCATAATCAAGTGATTCCAAAAGCCCATCAGCATGGAGTTTCTTAATGCGCTTTACACCAATATGACCTAAACGGTAGTGCCACAAATAAGTTGCACCATCATTATTAACTTTGCATCTTTTGGTTTCAATATTATGATTATGTGTATCACTACGATCGAGATCCAACGAACTATTTTCATTGGGTGTGTAACCATATAAGGTTTTATTCATATAAACAGAACAACAATTTATTCTCTTACTTAAATGAATAACCGTATTACAATAAACATGATCAAATCATATTCATGCTCAACGCAAACACCAAATAACACTTATTTAGGTTCAACACTAATCTCGAAATTATAGGGAGTGTGCGATGATGATCATATCAATCTTGGAACCACTTCCAACACGCATCGTCACTTCACCCTTAACTAGTCTCTGTTTATTCTGCAACTCCCGTTTCGAGTTACTAATCTTAGCAACTAAACTAGTATCAAATACTAAGGGTTTGCTATAAACACTAGTAAAGTACACATCAATAACATGTATATCAAATATACTTATGTTCACTTTGCCATCCTTCTTATCCACCAATCACTTGGGGTAGTTCCGCTTCCAGTGACCAGTCCCTTTGCAGTAGAAGCACTTAGTCTCAGGCTTAGGACCAGACTTGGGCTTCTTCACTTGAGCAGCAACTTGCTTGCTGTTCTTCTTGAAGTTCCCCTTCTTCCCTCTGCCCTTTTCTTGAAACTAGTGATCTTGTCAACCATCAACACTTGATGTTTTTCTTGATTTCTACCTTCGTTGATTTCAGCATCACGAAGAGCTTGGGAATCATTTCCGTTATCCCTTGCATATCATAGTTCATCACGAAGTTCTACTAACTTGGTGATGGTGACTAGAGAATTCTGTCAATCACTATCTTATCTGGAAGATTAACTCCCACTTGATTCAAGTGATTGTAGTACTCAGACAATCTGGGCACATGCTCACTAGTTGAGCGATTCTCCTCCATCTTTTAGCTATAGAACTTGTTGGAGACTTCATATCTCTCAACTCGGGTATTTGCTTGAAATATTAACTTCAACTCCTGGAACATCTCATATGCTCCATGACGTTCAAAACGTCTTTGAAGTCCCGATTCTAAGCCATTAAGCATGGTGCACTAAACTATCAAGTAGTCATCATATTGAGCTAGCCAAACGTTCATAACGTCTGCATCTGCTCCTGCAATAGGTCCGTCACCTAGCGGTGCATCAAGGACATAATTCTTCTGTGCAGCAATGAGGATAAACCTCAGATCACGGATCCAATTCGCATCTTTGCTACTAACATTTTTCAACACAATTTTCTCTAGGAACATATCAAAATAAACACAGGGAAGCAACAACGCGAGCTATTGATCTACAACATGATTTGAAAAATACTACCAGGACTAAGTTCATGATAAATTTAAGTTCAATTTAATCATATTACTTAAGAACTCCCACTTAGATAGACATCCCTCTAATCCTCTAAGTGATCACGTGATCCAAATCAACTAAACCATGTCCGATCATCACGTGAGATGGAGTGGTTTCATTGGTGAACATCACTATGTTGATCATATCTACTATATGATTCACGCTCGACCTTTCGGTCTCCGTGTTCCGAGGCCATATCTGCATATGCTAGGCTCGTCAAGTATAATCCGAGTATTCTGCGTGTGCAAAACTGGCTTGCACCCGTTGTAGATGGACGTAGAGCTTATCACACCCGATCATCACGTGGTGTCTGGGCACGACGAACTTTGGCAACGGTGCATACTCAGGGAGAACGCTTCTTGATAATTTAGTGAGAGATCATCTTATAATGCTACCATCAATCAAAGCAAGATAAGATGCATAAAAAGATAAACATCACATGCAATCAATATAAGTGATATGATATGGCCATCATCATCTTGTGCTTGTGATCTCCATCTCCGAAGCACCGTCATGATCACCATCGTCACCGGCGTGACACCTTGATCTCCATCGTAGCATCGTTGTCGTCTCGCCAATCTTATGCTTCCATGACTATCGCTACCGCTTAGTCATAAAGTAAAGCATTACATCGCGATTGCATTGCATACAATAAAGCGACAACCATATGGCTCCTGCCAGTTGCCGATAACTCGGTTACAAAACATGGTCATCTCATACAATAAAATTCAGCATCATGCCTTGACCATATCACATCACAACATGCCCTGCAAAAACAAGTTAGACGTCCTCTACTTTGTTGTTGCAAGTTTTACGTGGCTGCTACGGGCTTAAGCAAGAACCAATCTCACCTACGCATCAAAACCAAAACGATAGTTTGTCAAATAGACTCCGTTTTAACCTTCGCAAGGACCGGGCGTAGCCATACTTGGTTCAACTAAAGTTGGAGAGACAGTCACCCGCAAGCCACCTGTGTGCAAAGCACGTCGGGGGAACCGGTCTCGCGTAAGCGTACGCGTAATGTTGGTCCGGGTCGTCTCGTCCAACAATGCCACCGAACCAAATTATGACATGCTGGTAGGCAGTATGACTTATATCGCCCACAACTCACTTGTGTTCTACTCGTGCATATAACATCAACATAAATAACCTAGGCTCGGATGCCACTGTTGGGTTTCGTAGTAATTTCAAAAAATTTCCTACGCACACGCAAGATCATGTGATGCATAGCAACGAGATGGGATATTGTTGTCTACGTACCCACGCAGACCGACTGCGGAAGCGTTGACACGACGTAAAGGAAGTAGTCGTACGTCTTCACGATCCAACCGATCAAGCACCGAAACTACGGCACCTCCGAGTTCGAGCACACGTTCAGCCCGATGACGGTCCCCGGACTCCGATCCAGCAAAGTGTCGGGGAAGAGTTCCGTCAGCACGACAGCGTGGTGACGATCTTGATGCACTACAGCAGCAGGGCTTTGCCTAAACTCCGCTACAGTATTATCGAGGATTATGGTGGCAGGGGGCACCGCACACGGCTAAGGAATAGATCACGTGGATCAAATTGTGTGTTTCTGGGGTGCCTCTGCCTTAGTATATAAAGGACTACAGGGGGGGAGGTTGGCCGGCCAAGCTTGGCGCGCCAGGAGAGTCCTACTCCCTCTGGGAGTAGGATTCCCCCCCCCCCCAATCCTAGTTGGAATAGGATTCGCGGAGGGGGAAAAGAGGAGGAGGGGGCCGGCCACCTCTCCTAGTCCTAATAGGACTAGGGAAAGGGGGAGGCGCGCAGCCCATCTAGGGCAGCCCATTCTCTTTTCCACTAAGGCCCATTATGGCCCATATAGCTCCCGGGGGGTTCCGGTAACCCTCCCGGTACTCCGGTAAAATCCCGATTTCACCCGGAACACTTCTGATATCCAAACATAGGCTTCCAATATATCAATCTTTACGTCTCGACCATTTCGAGACTCCTCATCATGTCCCCGATCTCATCCGGGACTCCGAACTCCTTCAGTACATCAAAACTCATAAACTCATAATATAACTGTCATCGAAACCTTAAGCGTGCGGACCCTACGGGTTCGAGAACAATGTAGACATGACCGAGACACGTCTCCGGCAATAACCAATAGCGGGACCTGGATGCCCATATTGGCTCCTACATATTCTACGAAGATCTTTATCGATCAGACCGCATAACAACATACGTCGTTCCCTTTGTCATCAGTATGTTACTTGCCCGAGATTCGATCGTCGGTATCCAATACCTAGTTCAATCTCGTTACCGGCAAGTCTCTTTACTCGTTCCGTAATACATCATCCCGTAACTAACTCAGTAGTTGCAATGCTTGCAAGGCTTAAGTGATGTGCATTACCGAGAGGGCCCAAAGATACCTCTCCGACAATCGGAGTGACAAATCCTAATCTCGAAATACGCCAACCCAACATCTACCTTTGGAGACACCTGTAATGCTCCTTTATAATCACCCAGTTACGTTGTGACGTTTGGTAGCACCCAAAGTGTTCCTCCGGCAAACGGAAGTTGCATAATCTCACAGTCATAGGAACATGTATAAGTCATGAAGAAAGCAATAGCAACATACTAAACGATCGGGTGCTAAGCTAATGGAATGGGTCATGTCAATCAGATCATTCAACTAATGATGTGATCCCGTTAATCAAATAACAACTCCTTTGTCTATGGTTAGGAAACATAACCATCTTTGATTAACGAGCTAGTCAAGTAGAGGCATACTAGTGACACTCTGTTTGTCTATGTATTCACACATGTATTATGTTTCCGGTTAATACAATTCTAGCATGAATAATAAACATTTATCATGAAATAAGGAAATAAATAATAACTTTATTATTGCCTCCAGGGCATATTTCCTTCAACGTACGGGCCTGACGCTGATCCTCACGTGCTACCGTTTGACCCTCTTGTGGCCATTGCCACGACTGGCAGTAGACCGAATGGCCGGATGGCGGTTCACCTCGATTCTTTCATAACCTCCTCCCTTCCGAGAGTCAACACGCTCCGTGCTATGAGTACTGGCTCTACTCCTACCGTAGAGTGTCACATACCACATTCCGTGAGCATTATTGAGGATATTCAGGTCAGTGCTTCTTCATTGATCCTTCATGGTCTTGCATATTTGCATTTCAACATGAATGACATTTGCATTGCCATATTGTAGACTCGATTGATTGACACCGAGAAAGAACAAGATGAAAATCATGCCAAGCTGAAGGCACAAGATGATCTAGTGAAGTATTTACAACATATGGTGGCCAATCGTTATTCCATGCAAGGCCAACCAGTGCCAGAGATGCCACCGACGCCAAAGTGGAACATTGTGAGTTTCGTTCAAACTATTTCTATCACCATTTTCGGCATTACCATATGCATTCATCTCACTATTGGGTCAATCCATCACAACTCAACCCATCACAAGGGTCGAACAATGTTCCGGTAGTTCCACCTCAAGTTGGTGGAGTTGGGGCAGCAAACGGAATAATGCCTTCTAATGTTGATGTTATCACTCCGGTTGATGGAGTTGGGGCAGCAAACGGAATGATGCCTTCTAATGTTGATGTTATCACTCCGATCTCCAAAATCGCGTTAACTTCATGTTATGTTATGTTTGAAACTGTTCCTTGTATGTTGAGAACTCTTGCATCTTGAGACTTGTAAACTTGTGGTAGTCGAGTGTCTTCACTACTATTGCTTTTATGTGGAATGTTTTTCAAAATCAATCATTGCTTCTTTTGTTCAATGATGCCTATATGTGACATGTTCTATGTGTGATGAACTATATGCTGCTGCTGTATATGTTTTGCTGCAGGAAAGAAACAAAAACAGGAAAAAAGGCTCCTAGGCACACAATTACCGAGGGTGGCTCTCGGCAATGACTGTGAAACTAGACCAGAATGCACCCTTTACCGAGAGGCCTCTCGCTAAAGGTGTCAGGTTACCGAGAGGCCTCTTGGTAAACGATAATAACCTGTGGTTCCCCTGACAACTTTACCGAGAGGAGCTCTCGGTAAAGGGAAAAGGATTGCTAAGGTTGGCTCTTGGCAAAGTTGGCCCTCGGCCTGTTCTCGTGGTCCCACATGTCAGGAGGTGACACGTGTCCGCCTCCTAGTGGTTCTCTTTTCCGGGAGGGGCTCTTGGCAAAGTTGGCCCTCGGCCTGTTCTTGTGGTCCCACATGTCAGGAGGTGACACGTGTCAGCCTCCTAGTGGTTCTCTTTGCCGAGAGGGGCTCTCGGCAAAGTTGTCCCTCGGCATGTTCTCGTGGTCCCACATGTAAGGAGGTGACATGTGTCAGCCTCTTACTGGTTCCCTTTGCCGAGAGGGCCTCTCGGCAAAGTTGGGCCTCGGCTTGCTCTCGTGGTCCCACATGTCAGGAGGTGACACGTGTCAGCCTCCTACTGGTTCTCTTTGCCGAGAGTGGCTCTTGGAAAAGTTGGCCCTCGGCCTGCTCTCATGGTCCCACATGTCAGGAGGTGACACGTGTCAGCATCCTACTGGTTCCCTTTGCTGAGAGTGGCTCTCGGCAAAGTTGGCCCTCGGCCTGTTGTTGTGGTCCCACATGTCAAGAGGCAACGTGTGTCAGCCTCCTAATGGTTCCCTTTGCCGAGAGTGGCTCTCGATAAAGTTTACGTGGTCCCACATGCCTGGAGCTAACGGACTTATCCGTTAGCTGCTTTATTTTGCCGAGACGGGCTGTTTAGCTCTCGGCAAAGGCTTTGCCGAGTGCCCGTGTTATGGCTCTCGACAAATTCCTGTTTGCCGAAGAGGTGTACGCCGGGTGGCTTTTGCCGAAGGTGACACTCAACAAAGGCGTTGTCGGCGGTTTTTGGGCCTTTACCGAGTGTCCGTGGCACTCGGCGTATAGGGTGATTCCAGTAGTGGGAGGATCTTATGAGTGATTTTTGCTTTTGTTTTGAGCAGCTAATTACCAATTGACATGGGTGGTTTGATTGCCGGTGCAAAATATCGAGGAGAATTTGAGGATAGGCTTAAAGAAGACGCAGATTCTGATGGACATGTCATTCTCTTCATTGAGGAGATTCACACTGTTGTTGGAGCAGCTAACAAGATACATGAATCGTTATTGCTTTGACTCATGAAATCATGAGATATTTTTCCTTATTTCTTACACTAACTTCCTACATGTTTTATTTGATAATGACATTTACCTCGTTTTTCTTTAAAGATGGCATGCATAGGCTAAAAATTGAGGATTAGACTGATCTATTTACTCAATAAGTTTTACCAAACATGTGACGGTTGTGCTGGCGCTACTGTCATCCTTTGGATCTCATAGATCACTGAATTTATGTTCAGCATAAAAAAAGGCTGCTTGGCTGCACCAATTCCATGTAGCTAATTGATATGTCTCCAACGTATCTATAATTTTTTATTGTTCCATGCTATTATATTATCTGTTTTGGATGTTTATGGGCTTTATTATAAACTTATATATTATTTTTGGGACTAATCTATTAACCCAGAGCACAGTGCCAGTTTCTGTTTTTCCTTGTTTTAGAGTATCGCAGAAAAGGAAAATCAAATGGAGTCCAATTGACCTGAAACTTCATGGAACTTATTTTTGGACCAGAAGAAGCCCACAGAGTATCGGAGATGGACCAGGAGAGTCCCGGGCTGCCCACGAGGGTGGGGGGCACGCCCACCCCCTGGGCACGCCCCCCTGCCTCGTGGACAGCCTGGAGATCCATCGACGTACTTCTTCCTCCCATATATACCCATATACCCTAAAAGCTTCGGAGAGCACAATAGATCGGGAGTTCCGCCGCCAGAAGCCTCCGTAGCCACCGAAAACCAATCTAGACCCGTTCCGGCACCCTGCCGGAGGGGGGAATCCCTCTCCGGTGGCCATCTTCATCATCCCGGTGCTCTCCATGATGAGGAGGGAGTAGTTCTCCCTCGGGGCTGAGGGTATGTACCAGTAGCTATGTGTTTGATCTCTCTCTCTCTCTCTCTCGTGTTCTTGAGGTGGTACGATCTTGATGTATCGCGAGCTTTGCTATTATAGTTGGATCTTATGATGTTTCTCCCCCCTCTAATCTCTTGTAATGGATTGAGTTTTCCCTTTGAATTTACCTT
Organism: Triticum urartu; assembly: GCF_056163025.1. NCBI lineage: Eukaryota > Viridiplantae > Streptophyta > Magnoliopsida > Poales > Poaceae > Triticum > Triticum urartu. The sequence goes on from NC_141875.1 coordinate 92,321,536, forward strand.
ATCGGATTGAGTCTTTAAGGATTTGAGAACACTTGATGTATGTCTTGCGTGGGATACCCGTGGTGACAATGGGGTATTCTATTGATCCACTTGATGTATGTTTTGGTGATCAACTTGCGGGTTCCGCCCATGAACCTATGCATAGGGGTTGGCACACGTTTTCGTCTTGAATCTCCGGTAGAATCTTTGGGGCACTATTTGAAGTACTTTGTGTTGGTTTGATTAGATGAATCTGAGATTGTGTGATGCATATCGTATAATCATACCCACGGATACTTGTGGTGACATTGGAGTATCTAGGTGACATTAGGGTTTTGGTTGATTTGTGTCTTAAGGTGTTATTTTACTACGAACTCTAGGGCTGTTTGTAACACTTATAGGAATAGCCCAATGGATTGATCGGAAAGAATAACTTTGAGGTGGTTTCGTACCCTACCATAATCTCTTCGTTTGTTCTCCGCTATTAGTGACTTTGGAGTGACTCTTTGTTGCATGTTGAGGGATATTTATATGATCCAATTATGTTATTATTGTTGAGAGAACTTGCACTAGTGAAAGTATGAACCCTAGGCCTTGTTTCAACACATTGCAATACCGTTTGCGCTCACTTTTATCATTAGTTACCTTGCTGTTTTTATATTTTCAGATTACAAAAACCTTTATCTACCATCCATATACCACTTGTATCACCATCTCTTCGCCGAACTAGTGCACCTATACAATTTACCATTATATTGGGTGTGTTGGGGACACAAGAGACTCCTTCTTATTTGGTTGCAAGGTTGCTTGAGAGAGACCATCTTCATCCTACGCCTCCTACGGATTGATAAACCTTAGGTCATCCACTTGAGGGAAATTTGCTACTGTCCTACAAACCTCTGCACTTGGAGGTCCAACAACGTATACAAGAAGAAGGTTGTGTAGTAGACATGAAGCTCTTTTCTGGCGTCGTTGCCGGGGAGGTTAGCGCTTGAAGGTATATCTTTAGATCTTGCAATCGAATTTTTTTGTTTCTTGTTTTATCACTAGTTTAGTTTATAAAAGAAAACTACAAAAAAATATGGAATTGAGTTTGCCTCATACGCTTCATCTTTTTAACATCTTTCGTGAGTATGATGGAAAGGAAAACTGTGCCAAAGTGTTAGAAGAAGAATGCATTAAAATGTTTGGCACTAAATCTTTGTATGATGAGCATGATTGCAATGTTGTTAGTATGAATTCCTTGAATATCCATGATGCTAATGATATGCAAAGCCACAAGCTTGGGGAAGCTATGTTTGATGAAGATGATATTTTTGTCCCCCAAGTTCTGATGAGCAAATTTATTATGATGAAAGAATGCCTCCTATTTATGATTATTATATTGATGAAAGTGGATTTGGAGAGGTCATGACTTTATTTTGTGATGAATCTACTATTTCGGAAGAGGTTCCAATTGATTATGAGAACAAAGTTGCTATCTATGATGATTATTGTGATGACTTGTATGCTATAAAGAATAATGATATCCATGAAACTTGTCATCATGATTTTAGCTTTCAATTGGATTATGCCTCACATGATATTTATTTTGTTGAGTTTGCTCCCACTACTATTCATGAGAAGAAATTTGCTTATGTGGAGAGTAATAAAAATTCTATGCTTATGCATCATGAAAATAATGCTTTATGTGATAGTTATATTGTTGAATTCATTCATGATGCTACTTAAAATTATTATGAGGGAGGAACATATGCTTGTAGGAATTGCAATAATATCAAGTTTCCTCTCTATGTGTTGAAAATCTTGAAGTTATCCTTGTTTTACCTTCCTATGCAAGTTGATTCTTGTTCCCACAAGTTGTTTGCTCATAAAATCCCTATGCATAGGAAGTGGGTTAGACTTAAATGTGCTAGTCATATTCTTCATGATGCTCTCTTTATGTTTCAATTCTTATCTTTTATGTGAGCATCATTGAAATCATCATGCCTAGCTAGGGGCGTTAAATGATAGAGCTTGTTGGGAGGCAACCCAACGTTATTATTGTTCCTTGCTTTTTTTTCCTGTTTAGTAATAAATTAATTATCTATCCTCTGTTATGATTGAGTTTTTATGTTTTAATTAGTGTTTGTGCCAAGTAGAACCGTTGGGAAGACTTGTGGAGAGTCTTGTTGATCTTGCTTAAAAAACAGAAACTTTAGCGCTCACGAGAATTGCTGCCATTTTTTTATTGGAGAGTGCTATTTAGTTAATTCTTTTTGAAGATGATTAATAGATAAATTCCTCACGTCCAGAAATTTATTTTAGAATTTTTGGGGTTACAGAAGTTTGCGTTAGTTACAGATTACTACAGACTGTTCTGTTTTGGACAGATTCTGTTTTTCGTGTGTTGTTTGCTTATTTTAATGAATCTATGGCTAGTAAAAGAGTTTATAAACCATAGAGAAGTTAGAATACAGTAGGTTTAACACCAATATAAATAAAGAATGAGTTCATTACAGTATCTTGAAGTGGTGTTTTGTTTTCTTTCGCTAACGGAGCTTACGAGTTTTCTGTTAAGTTTTGTGTTGTGAAGTTTTCAAGTTTTGGGTAAAGATTCGATGGATTATGGAATAAGGAGTGGCAAGATGTAACACCCCGGATGTAATTTACCTTATCTGTACTCCAACCCTTGCCATTTCTGGCACTAATTATATTATTTCCTCGTTGTCGGGTTTTTGTCTCCGTGTGTTTTGTCTTTGTCATGCATCTCATATCATGTCATCATGTGCATTGCATTTGCATACGTGCTCGTCTCATGCATCCGAGCATTTTCCCCGTTGTCTGTTTTGCATTCCGGCGCTCCTATGTCACCCGGTGTTCCTTTCTACCTCTTTTCGTGTGTGGGGGTTAAACGTTTTCGTATTGGACCGAGACTTGTCATGCGGCCTTAGTTTACTACCGGTAGACCGCCTGTCAAGTTTCGTGCCATTTGGACTTCGTTTGATACTCCAACGGTTAACCGAGGGACTGAAAAGGCCTTGTGTGTGTTGCAGCCCAACACTCTCCCAATCTGGCGCAAAAACCCACCTAAACCCTCTCCATCATCTAGAGCGTTCGATCATGATCGCGTGGCCGAAAACCACACCTCATTTGGAGCTTCCTAGCTCCCTCTACCCCTATATAAAGACCCCCCCACGAAAATTCCGGGTCTTCTCCTACCCTAAGCCTAAAATTTGCTCTCGCCGCCGCCAGACAACGTCCGCTCAGTCCGGACACCTCGCCACGGCCAATCGAGAGCCGCCACTTGTCCCGGCGCGCCCCACATCGCATGTCTCCGCCGCCGGCCCGCAGAGGCCCGTGGAGGGCCCTCCCGACCCACGCGCGCCCGCCGCCGCCACTCCTCACCCGTGGAGCCGCGCCGCCCGCGCCGGCCTCCCGCTTCGCCGCCGACGCCCTTCGCTGCCCCGCCGCCATCGCCGCCGACCAGCCGCCGCTCCGGCGCCGCCTCCAGTGCCCCGCGCCGCCGCCGGACGCCGCCGCGTCGACCCCCTCGTCGTCCGCGCCGGCGAACGCTGCCAAGTCCGGCAAGTTCCACTTTGGTGAACCCCCATCTCCGGCGAGTTCGTCGTCAGCTACAGGAACTCCGGCCATCCTCGTAACCCGCACTGGATCTGGATCTGGGCGATTCGCGGTTGACTTTTTCCCCTCCGAACCCTAGATTTTTGCTATCTTTGACATGCCATAACTTCGTCATCGTAGCTCCGATTCGTGCATGTAGCATATCAAAATGTTCGTCTCGACGAGTACATAATTTCATCTCATTGCATCATTTTCTTTTGAGCTCATCTTCATGCCCGAAATGCTGTTGGAAGAGGGCTATGTGAGGAATATTTCAGATTTGTTTCAGCAAATGGCCTTTTGTCATTTTTGCCATGATTTATGTGTGCATGATATGATCCTGAGCTCTACATGTGTTTTGTTATATGCCATACCATCTTTGCAGAGGTGCTTACCATGCATTTTTGTGATATTTGTGGTGACTAGCACAAGCATGCAAAGTAGCTTAATCGTTGATGTTGATTTCAGGGACTTAGGATTATTCTAAGTCCTTGTCCTGATATTGTTTTTATGCCATATGTTCATGTTGTTTCCTAGTGATCCATGCCTCTTTTGAGGATGATCAGTAAGGATGTTTTGTTAATATTGTGGTGCTCTATCATCCATGTCTTTGTTTGCAATTATGGAGCACCCTAGCTTGAGTCAATCGAGCTCTACTTTTGCTATAAAATGTTCCTGGCAGATTGTTAACTTGTTTAGCGATTTTGCCAAGCTTATTGTTGTTGATCCGTGCATGCTATGTTGTTGTTCTTGCCATGTCTAGCTTCTATGCCATGTCTTCTTGATGGGTGTATGCTTAGTTGGTCATGCAATGCCTCGTAGTGAGTGCATCGAGCTCGTAAACATGCCTGCTTGTTAATCTGTTTTGCATGCTCCAGTTTTTCACTAAGTCTGAATCTGTTTATGTTTTTGCTATGTTCACATGCTTGCAATTGTATTTTCTGATCCCTTTTGGCTCAAGGTCACTAAGGGACGTTTGTTATATGCTTAGAGTAGCTTAATGCCATGCCTTGCTTTGCCATGATATGTTCCTGTAGCATGTAGTTTTCATGCTCTAAAGATTGCTTTCTGATGATACATTCCAGACTTGTGTTAATTTCACTAAGTCTGAAACCTGTTATCATTTGCACTTTTGCCATGCTTGTTTAAACCTGCTAATGGATGAATTAGCCGTAGCTCAGTGTTCATCTTTTTTCAAGTTTCATGAGTGGATCCCTGCCATGTATTTTGTTTTCATGTTTGAGTGCTGTAGCATATTTAGCTTGATGCATTTAGATGGCTACTTGCTGTTTATCGCACACCGGTGCCATATTTGTTTTGCTTGCCATTTCCAAACCGTGCATCCGATTCCGGTGATCTTTATATCGATTTCAACCGAAATCACCTCACCTTTCCAGTGGCACTCTTGGATTTCCAAGTTGAGTCCAGGTTCAATCATTCCTGTCCAAATCATGCATATGCATCACATATCGCATCCCGCATATCATACCATGTTTGCATCATGTTGTTTGTGCATTGCACGTGGTTGATTGTTCTCCCTTTTGCTTGTTGTTCTTGTTTGGATAGAGCCGGGAGACGAGTTCGTGAACGAGGAGCCCGTTGAGTTCACTTACGAGGATCAAGGCAACTCTAAAAACTTTGCAGGCAAGATGACCATACGCTCGAAATCACTTCTATCTTTGCTTGCTAGTTGCTTGCTCTTTTGATATGCCTATGCTACGATACCTACCACTTGCTTATCATGCCTCCCACATTGCCATGTCAAACCTCTAACCCACCTTGTCCTAGCAAACCGTTGTTTGGCTATGTTACCGCTTTGCTCAACCCCTCTTATAGCGTTGCTAGTTGCAGGTGAAGATTGGAGATCGTTCCTTGTTGGGAACATTGTTTATTGTTGGGATATCACAATATTATCTTGTTTATCTTAATGCACCTATATACTTGGTAAAGGGTGGAAGGCTCGGCCTTATGCCTGGTGTTTTGTTCCACTCTTACCGCCTTAGTTTCCGTCATATCGGTGTTATGTTCCCGGATTTTGCGTTCCTTACACGGTTGGGTTATAATGGGAACCCCTTGACAGTTCGCCTTGAATAAAACTCTTCCATCAATGCCCAACCTTGGTTTTACCATTTGCCACCTAGCCTCTTTTTCCCTTGGGTTTCCGGAGCCCAAGGGTCATCTTTATTTAAACCCCCCCTGGGCCAGTGCTCCTCTGAGTGTTGGCCCAAACTAGAGCCCTGTGTAGCGCCCCCTCGAGGAAACTCGAGGTTTGGTTTTAGTTGTATGGAGCGCTCATCTGAGTGTGCCCTGAGAACGAGATATGTGCAACTCCTATCGGGATTTGTCGGCACATTCGGGCGGTGTTGCTGGACTTGTTTTACCATTGTCGAGGATGTCTTGTAACCGGGATGCCGAGTCTGATCGGATTGTCTTGGGAGAAGGAATATCCTTCGTTGACCGTGAGAGCTTGTGATGGGCTAAGTTGGGACTCCCCTGCAAGGATTTGAACTTTTGAAAGCCGTGCCCATGGTTATGGGCAGATGGGAATTTGTTAATGTCCGGTTGTAGATAACCTGAAACTTAACTTAATTAAAATGCACCAACCGCGTGTGTAACCGTGATGGTCTCTTCTCGGCGGAGTCTGGGAAGTGAACACGGTGTTGGAGTAATGTTTGACGTAGGTTGTTCTAGGATCACTTCTTGATCATAGTGTTCGACCGTGCTTTTGCCTTCTCTTCTCGCTCTCTTTTGCGAATATGTTAGCCACCATATATGCTAGTCGCTTGCTGCGGCTCCACATCATACCTTACCTTACTTATAAGCTTAAATAGTCTTGATCGCGAGGGTGTGAGATTGCTGAGTCCCCGTGACTCACAGTTTACTTCCAAAACCAGATGTAGGGACCGATGATACCGTTCTAGAGGATATGACCGAGCTCAAGTGGAAGTTTGATGAAGACTCTCGTCGTTACTATGTGTATTTCCCAGATGATCAGTAGTGGTGCCCAGTTGGGGCGATTGGGGACTTTGTCGCATTTGGGGGTTAATCTTTATTTTGGTACCGTAGTCGGACCCTGAGTGTATTGGATGAATGTAATGACTTATTTATGTATTTGTGTGACGTGGCGAGTGTAAGCCAACTATGTACTTTACCCTTTTATTTATTTACATGGGTTGTTGTGAAGATTACCTCACTTGCAACATTGCTTTCAATGCGGTTATGCCTCTAAGTCGTGCTTCGACACGTAGGAGATATAGCCGCATCGAGGGCGTTACACAAGAGCCTAAGCTTGGGTATGCCCAAGGCACCCCAAGGAAATATTAAAGGACAACCAAGAGCCTAAGCTTGGGGATGCCCCGGAAGGCATCCCCTCTTTCGTCTTCGTTCATCGGTAACTTTACTTGGAGCTATATTTTTATTCACCACATGATATGTGTCTTGCTTAGAGCGTCATTTTATTTTCTTTAGTTTTGCTTGTTGTTTGAATAAAATACCCAGATCTGAAATTACTAAATGTTAGAGAGTCTTCATATAGTTGCATAATTGTTCGACTACTCATTGATCTTCACTTATATCTTTCGGAGTAGTTTGTCATTTGCTCTAGTGCTTCAGTTATATCTTTTTAGAGCACGACGGTGGTTTTATTTTGTAGAAACAGATGAACTCTCATGCTTCACTTATATTATTTTGAGAGTCTTTAGAACATCATGGTAATTTGCTTTGGTTATGAAATTAGTCCTAATATGATGGGTATCCAAGAGGGATATAATAAAAACTTTCATATAAAGTGCATTGAATACTATGAGAAGTTTGATACTTGATAATTGTTTTGAGATATGGAGATGGTGATATTAGAGTCATGCTAGTTGAGTAGTTGTGAATTTGAGAAATACTTGCGTTGAAGTTTGTGATTCCCGTAGCATGCATGTATGGTGAACCGTTATCTGACGAAGTCGGAGCATGGTTTGTTTATTGATTGTCCTCCTTATGAGTGGCGGTCGGGGACGAGCGATGGTCTTTTCCTACCAATCTATCCCCCTAGGAGCATGCGCGTAGTACTTTGTTTCGATAACTAATAGATTTTTGCAATAAGTATGTGAGTTCTTTATGACTAATGTTGACTCCATGGATTATACACACTCTCACCCTTCCACCATTGCTAGCCTCTCTAGTACCGTGCAACTTTCGCCGGTACCATAAACCCACCATATATCTTCCTCAAAACAGTCACCATACCTACCTATTATGGCATTTCCATAGCCATTATGAGATATATTTTCATGCAATTTTCCACCGTTCCGTTTATTATGACACGTTTCATCATTGTCATATTGCTTTGCATGATCATGTAGTTGACATTGTATTTGTGGCAAAGCCACCGTTCATAATTCTTTCATACATGTCACTCATGAGTCAATGCACATCCCGGTACACCGCCGGAGGCATTCATATAGAGTCACACTTTGTTCTAGTATCAAGTTGTAATCATTGAGTTGTAAATAAATAGAAGTGTGATGATCATCATTAATAGAGCATTGTCCCAAAAAAAGGAAGGCCAAATAAAAAAAGGCAAAAAAAGGAAAGGCCAAATAAAAAAATAAAAAAATAAAAGGGACAATGCTACTATCCTTTTTTCCACACTTGTGCTTTAAAGTAGCACCATGATCTTTATGATAGAGAGTCTCTTGTTTTGTCACTTTCATATACTAGTGGGAAATTTTCATTATAGAACTTGGCTTGTATATTCCAACAATGGGCCTCCTCAAGTTCCCTAGGTCTTCGTGAGCAAGCAAGTTGGATGCACACCCACTTAGTTTCTTTTGTTGAGTTTTCATACATTTATAGCTCTAGTGCATCCGTTGCATGCCAATCCCTACTCACTCACATTGATATCTATTAATGGACATCTCCATAGCCCGTTGATACGCCTAGTTGATGTGAGACTATCTTCTCCCTTTTTGTCTTCTCCACAACCACCATTCTATTCCACCTATAGTGCTATGTCCGTGGCTCATGCTCATGTATTGCGTGAAGATTGAAAAAGTTTGAGAACATCAAGAGTATGAAACAATTGCTTGGCTTGTCATCGGGGTTGTGCATGATTTAAATACTTTGTGTGGTGAAGATGGAGCATGGCCATACTATATAATTTTGTAGGGATAGCTTTCTTTAGCCATGTTATTTTGAGAAGACATGATTGCTTAGTTAGTATGCTTGAAGTATTATTATTTTTATGTCAATATTAAACTTTTGTCTTGAATCTTATGGATCTGAACATCATGCCAAAATGAAGAGAATTACTTAGAGAAATATGATAGGTAGCATTCCACATCAAAAATTCTGTTTTTATCATTTACCTACTCGAGGACGAGCAGGAATTAAGCTTGGGGATGCTGATACATCTCCAACGTATCTATAATTTTTGATTGTTCCATGCTATTATATTATCTGTTTTGGATGTTTATGGGCTTTATTATACACTTTTATATTATTTTTGGGACTAAAATATTAACTCAGAGCCCAGTGCCAGTTTCTGTTTTTTCCTTGTTTTAGAGTATCGCAGAAAAGGAAAATCAAACGGAGTCCAATTGACCTGAAACTTCACGGAACTTATTTTTGGACCAGAAGAAGCCCACGGAGTATCGGAGATGGACCAGGAGAGTCCCGGGCTGCCCACGAGGGTGGGGGCGCGCCCACCCCCCCTGTGTGCGCCCCCTGCCTCGTGGACAGCCCGGAGATCCACCGACGTACTTCTTCCTCCCATATATACCCATATACCCTAAAAAATTCGGAGAGCACAATAGATCAGGAGTTCCGCCGCCAAAAGCCTCCGTAGCCACCGAAAACCAATCTAGACCCGTTTCGGCACCCTGCCGGAGGGGGGAATCCCTCTCCAGTGGCCATCTTCATCATCCCGGTGCTCTCCATGACGAGGAGGGAGTAGTTCTCCCTCGGGGCTGAGGGTATGTACCAGTAGCTATGTGTTTGATCTCTCTCTCTCTCTCTCTCTCTTTCTCTCTCTCTCTCTCATGTTCTTGAGGTGGTACGATCTTGATGTATCGCGAGCTTTGCTATTATAGTTGGATCTTATGATGTTTCTCCCCCCTCTACTCTCTTGTAATGGATTGAGTTTTCCCTTTGAAGTTACCTTACCGGATTGAGTCTTTAAGGATTTGAGAACACTTGATGTATGTCCTGCGTGGGATACCTGTGGTGACAATGGGGTATTCTATTGATCCACTTGATGTATGTTTTGGTGATCAACTTGCGGGTTCTGCCCATGAACCTATGCATAGGGGTTGGCACACGTTTTCATCTTGAATCTCCGGTAGAATCTTTGGGGCACTCTTTGAAGTACTTTGTGTTGGTTTGAATAGATGAATCTGAGATTGTGTGATGCATATCGTATAATCATACCCACAGATACTTGGGGTGACATTGGAGTATCTAGGTGACATTAGGGTTTTGGTTGATTTGTGTCTTAAGGTGTTATTTTACTATGAACTCTACGGCTGTTTGTGATACTTATAGGAATAGCCCAATGGATTGATCGGAAAGAATAACTTTGAGGTGGTTTCGTACCCTACCATAATCTCTTCGTTTGTTCACCGCTATTAGTGACTTTGGAGTGACTCTTTGTTGCGTGTTGAGGGATTTTTATATGATCCAATTATGTTATTATTGTTGAGAGAATTTGCACTAGTGAAAGTATGAACCCTAGGCCTTGTTTCAACGCATTGCAATACCGTTTGTGCTCACTTTTATCATTAGTTACCTTGCTGTTTTTATATTTTCAGATTACAAAAACCTTTATCTACCATCCATATACCACTTGTATCACCATCTCTTCGCCGAACTAGTGCACCTATACAATTTACCATTCTATTGGGTGTGTTGGGGACACAGAGACTCCTTGTTATTTGGTTGCAGGGTTGCTTGAGAGAGACCATCTTCATCCTACGCCTCCTACGGATTGATAAACCTTAGGTCATCCACTTGAAGGAAATTTGCTACTGTCCTACAAATCTCTGCACTTGGAGGCCCAACAACGTCTACAAGAAGAAGGTTGTGTAGTAGACATCACTAATAAACCGTGGGACAACATATTTTCGGAATCTCCAGCATTTGATTCATTTTGGGTGATGTATGTGAAATAGTAAGAGAGAGGGCGAGCTAGCGGTGCCTAGGGTTCCTCCTCCCGCTTCCCCCCCCCCCCCGCCGCCGGCCGCCCTCCCCTCCCGCCGCCTCCGGCCATGCCTCTCGCGCCTCTCCTCCCCCTCCCCTTCCCCTCCTCTTCCGCCTCCCTGTCCGCTCGCGCGCCCCCACACGGGCGTCGGGCGGACCCCGGGATCTGCCTCTCCTCCGGCCCCACCTCCTCATCCTTCTTCCCACGCCGTCGCCGGTGAGGTCCGTCGGGCCCTACCCGTGCAGCGCCGGCGGCGGCGGGCCGTTCTTTCCCCACGCGCGCTTGGGGAGGCGCAGGGGCCTCCTGAGGGCGGCGGTGCATCTCGGCCAGCAGCGGTACGGCTCGGTGGCGGGCCTCGGGGTCCTCGGTGCAGTGGCTTGGTCATTGGTCGCTGGACGACTTGGCGGTGTTGGTGGCCGGCGGCGCCCGGGCGGCCCAGATATGGGCCCTTTCGGGCTTCATCTGGTCTTGGGTGGGCCGGCAGCTTGGTGCGTGGCGACGCTTCGGTGGTCTGCGGGCGGTGGTGGCTTCGTCGGCCGGCGAGCTGCAGCGTGACGGCAGGGCCTGTCCGGATCCTTTTGGGTTCGGCCGGGCCTCGGCGCCTGGCAGGCCCCTTATCCGTGCGTCCGGTCGGCTCCACGGCGGCGGTGGTGGTTGTCCCCTCACATCGGCGATGTTGCGGATGCCCCCGAGGCCTCTAGCTCTTCTCCCGCCCTCCAGGTCTCGTGTCGGTGACCTCAGGGAGACGACGAAGTTGATTCGGTGACCGTGGTGGCACATGTTGGTCGGCGGCGTGATGGGCGGTGCACTATGATTCGTTTGGGGTGGTGGGGGGGTTTGGGTTGGGAGAAATCTCTGGCGGCTCTTCCGGCCCCGACGCGGCGACGCCTGTGGGTGCCGCCGGACCTTCCTGAAGGGCGTCGGGTACACCCTCCCCCCACTACCCCCCGCGTACCGGGGGAAACCCTAGGACTAGTCCGGGCAACAGCGGCGTCGTCGTCTCCTTCTTGAAGGTGTTGCTTGGTACGCGACACTTCGGAGTGCTGGGAGCGTGGTGGTACTTCTCTGGAGGGTGCAGCGGTCGCCGGTCGTCTTCGTTCGTTGATCTACCGTTGTTGGCATTAGTTTCTCTTTCTTTCTTCTCTGTTTTTTCTTTGGTCTTGTTTGTGCTGCGGCCCCAGCACCTATCGTTGGATGTATCGGTGGTTGCTTTGTAATACAAAGCGGGGGGAAACCCTTTTTCGTAATAGTAAGATTTATAGATACTGGGATGCATCAACGCAATTTTACAGCCTTAATCTATAATCTGGTTGATGATTGTTACATAGATAAACTCCTGATTCTTCCATACAACAAAACAGTTCGTCAGTTGTTTTACTCGTGTATTCTCACATAATATTTTTTTGCTGGGTTACAAAAATAATGCATAACATGTTGATCACAATACCGTGCCAGCTTGTTAGAGATGGCAAAGCTGTTCTATGCAGGGTACGCCTCCGAGCTAGCCGCTGCCTACTGTATCCAATGTTCTGTTGCATCCGGTGCGACCTCAAAGAATACCTTCTTCTACCTGGGCATTGAGCCCCTCAGGGACGACGAGGTGCAGCGCCTGGGGTGGAAGCAGTTCAACTACACGATGATGAAGTGAGTGAAGGGGTTAAGACGGTTGCGTTGTGCGTGCGCTTTCTTGCTGGTGAGTGTCGCCTTTGTGACTAGGTGTTCTTTGCTGTCTATGCCCTCTGTAGTTTAAGGTGTTTGTTCTTTTAGCAGCCATTAAAATACTGCAATGTAAATGAATGTCTTCTCTATGTCTGCATCATGCACTAGAAGTATAGAACTAATGGCAGTGTTTTGTCTATACAATATATTAGTATATTATACATGTTTTTGATTCTAAGTGTATTATAAATTAGTATAGACTATCTATCATCTTTTCATTCAGTTTTTGCAGAGAAGTTCAGTTGCCTTACGATGGCTTTACCAACAGTTCTTTTTGTGCAGTTGACACAATGGTATGATGTAGCATGTTGGCGTATAGTTTTATCCACCATTTATAGGGAATACGTATTAGGTTCCCTTGCTGCGAATGTTAAAAAACTTAAATGCAGTGAATGATTGTGTTTTTAGATGGAAAACGTCATTTCCAGTAATAGTTGGACAACCTGAAAAGAATTGCTCGAGTAACATGTTTCCAAGCAGCATACTGCGCATAATCTTTCAAATTATAGGCAAGGTTATACAAGAAACACTGGCCTAGGAGTTAGTGTAGTACTTTGTTCATCATTCCATAATTTCTTTGCACCAAGACGTGGATCCTAATGGCTTACTAACATCCTAATTTTCCATCATGGTGGTTTGAGTTTGTTGCCTGCGCTTATTACTAGGAAATGAATCTCTCAGCCTGGTTCTAACAAACTTAACTGAACTTCTGTACACGAGATAAATAAATACACTATATTAAGATGTTAAGAGTCCTTATACTGATATTTTATTTAGTTATTTTTATTCAAGGATACATTAATTAAGCTTCAAAGTTAATTGTCATTTTTAGTAAATTGGTGTGTGGTAGCATTCTTTAGGTAGTTGTTAATTTACAACACTCTGCACATGTATTGACCGTGCGTCCGTTCTGCTTCCTTCTTTTTTCTTTCTTTCTGATTCTAGAATCGAATTCGTCCTTGGCGTGGCCCGTTGAAATTTCTCCAGTCTGTTTCCTTGCAAGAATCAGCACAGGCAAGGTAACAATTCAATTCGTTGGGTGTTTTTCTTGCGATTCCCCTTCCGGGCCGTATGATTCTTGGCAGGGGAAGAAGCTATTTGGGTTGAATCAGACGAGGTGCAGGAGCAGATTGGGAAGGGCTCCTTTGGCTCTGCGCTTCTGGTGAGGCACAAGGTTGAGAGGAAGAGGTTGATGCAATTCCATTGCAATTCCACCCTTGCTTGCTCTCCACATTCCCTGGACTATCTCTCAATCTCAAGTATGCCTTGTTGCAGGTATGTCTTGAAGAAGATCCGGCTTGCCCGTCAGACCGTCAGGTGACGGCGATCCGCGCACCAAGATGTCTTTTTCATTCCCTATTTTGTGCCATGTCACATGTCAACATTCAACTTAGATGCATGGTTTCTTTGACCTTTGGATGAAATTCGGCATTTTGTTCATGCAGATGGAGCTCATCGTAAAAGTAAGTGTTGAGTATGTATTTTATACTGCATGTATATTAGAGTTATGGCCCACCTCCTATTCTTGTATAGATGTATAATTAAGGTAGAAGCCTTCCCTTATATTATATATGCGTGCACCAGCACTCCAATCAATACATCGCATTGCAAATCATCTGTTAATATGGTATCAGCCTTTTCGATCTAACCCTAGGGTCCGCCGCCGCGCCTCCCCGCGCTGCCGCCGCTGCACCCCACCACCGCACCCGCGCCGCCGCGCCCCTACTACCCCGCGCAGCCGCCGCCCGTGCGTAGCTTCCGCCCCGCTGGCCAGCCGCTGTCGCCGCCTTTTGTTTTCCTCTACGCTGCCGTTGCTTTTTTCCTCTAAAGCTGCCGCGGCTTTGCTAGCCAGCCGCCGCGTTGACTTTTCTTCACGTAGCTAGCCAGCACGTCCGCCTCGCTTGCTTCTTGTCACGCCCGCGTAGCCGCCTCGCTTGCCCGCCGTCGCGATCTTCCACCCGCGCCGCAGCTTCCTTTAGCCGCCGCGCCGCAGCTTCCATCAGCCGCCGCGCCCGACGCCGCTGCCACCTCCTCCACTGCCTTGCTACGTTTCTACACGCATGTCTCGAAGCCGCTGCTGCCCGTGCGTCCCGCGCTGCTGCAGCCGCTCCGCGCCTTTTTCTATCGCGCGCCGCAACTTCCCCGTCGCCACGCAGCGCCTTCCCGCGCACCACCGCCGCCGCCGCGCAGCGCATCCCCGCGCGTGCCGCCGCGCCATGCCTTCCCACGCGCGTCATCACTGTCCTTCATAAACTCTTCGGACTACTTCACCATCTGCGGTGAAATTACTCCACCGACCGCGTTGATCCAATCGCGTCCTCCCGCACCCGCCGGATGTTACCCGTTGTCGCCATCATCGCCTCCCCCGCAGCACCCGCAAGGGGGAGGGGGCCGACGCAACCGGCATGGCGGAGGTCGCCACCGCCTGCCGCAGCAGCGGGCCCAGGACGCCGGGGGAGGGGGGGAGGGAGGGGGCGCCGCACTATCAGCAGGCTCTTCCCGCTGGCCACCAGGCGTTCATCGGCGCACCCTTCCAGCCGACTGGCGCCGGCTATGGCGCCCTTCTTGCGCCGCCGCGCCTTGGTGGTCATGGCCCGACCGTTCCGACGCCTCCCTACGGGGGCCTTCCGCCGCCGCTGGTACCTGCGCCATGGGACCCCACCCTCCTTGCCGCCCGGTACTCCGCGCCGTCGCTGAGTAGCTCTGTCGATGGAGGCGACTGGTACATGGACTCAGGTGCTACTGCGCACATGGCAGCTCATCCCGGTAACCTAACCTCCTCCACTCTCGTTCACACACCCACTCGTATCACTGTCGGCAACGGCTCCTCCTTACCTATTACTCATATCGGTAGCACTAGCTTTCCCTCCACTTCCACTCCCATCACTATGTCTAATGTTCTTGTTTAACCTGATTTAGTCACAAACCTAGTTCCCGTTCGTCGTCTTACTCGTGAAAACCCACTTACTGTTGAATTTGACGGTGTTGGCTTTTCTGTGAAAGACGCCCGTACTCGAATGGTCCTTCACCGATGTGACAGTCCTGATGAGCTCTACCCCGTGCATGCCAGCGCCTCCACATCCACACCCGTCGCCCTTGCCGCCGGCGTTGACCTTTGGCACGCTCGTTTGGGTCACCCCAACCACACTGTCTTACGTCAAATTCTTAGGAGTTTCTCTTTCTCATGTGATAAGCTTGACGAGCACTCTTGTGAGGCCTGTCGCTTAGGCAAGCACGTTCGTCTTCCCTTTAGTGCGTCTTCTTCAGTTTCCACTTTTCCGTTTCAATTACTTCATAGTGATGTTTGGACGTCTCCCGTTGTGAGTAACACGGGCTATCTATACTACTTGGTGGTCTTAGATGATTATTCTCATTATGTATGGACTTTTCCCCTTCGTCATAAATCCGATGTTTTCGCCACACTCACCGCCTTTTATTCCTATGTCACCACCCAGTTCGGTCGCCCCATACTCGCACTTCAAACTGATAACGGAAAAGAGTTTGACAACGTCGCTTTTTGCACACTTCTCACCTCTCACGGCACCACCTTCCGTCTGACTTGCCCCTACACTTCCCAGCAGAACGGCCGCGCCGAGCGCATTCTCCGTACCCTTAATGATTGCGTTCGCACGTTACTCTTTCACTCTAACGTGCCCGCTCGGTTTTGGCCTGATACCCTCGCTACCGCCACTCTCTTAGTTAACATTCGTCCATGTCGTCCTCGGTGGAACTACGCCCCTCACCACCTTCTCTTCGGCACACCATCGTCTTATGATGGTCTCCGCATCTTCGGGTGTCTCTGTTATCCTAGCACCGCATCCACCACGCCACACAAGCTCGCACCACGATCTGTCCCATGCGTCTTCCTTGGCTACCCTCCTAACACCAAAGGTTACCGGTGCTATGATCCTGTCACTCATCGTGTGTACACCTCGAGGCATGTGTACTTTGTTGAGACGGTGTTCCCTTTTTTTTAGGTTCCTCCGGCTTCGGCCCCTTCGGCACCGACCCCCGCGCCCCCTTCGTGGAGTGATGCGCGGTGGCAGCCCCCGGCGCCCCCCCGGCACAGGGCCCTCTGCCGCCACCACCTGGCTTCGTGACTCCCTCCCCCGGTGTCGAGTCCGAGCGGGCCCCGGGGTCCCCGTCTCCCTCCTACGAGGTTGAGCCTGGCACCCCGCCCGCCCACCCTGCGACGGGCTCGACGTCACCCTCACCCGTCGCCTCTTCCGCCGCCGCGGCCGCCACGGCCTCCGCTGCTGGGGCCCTCGCTGCCGCACCGGGTGCCCCTGCCGCCGCGGCACCCGCCGGCCCCGCTGCCCCACCACTTGGCGTGACTACCCGTGCCCGAGCAGGAGTGCTTCGTCCCAGCACGCGCTACTCCGCCGACGAGTATGTGTGCGTCACCTCGATGTCGACGCCATCACCCGTCCCCACCTCCGCTCGCGCTGCCCTTCGGGATCCCCACTGGCTAGCTGCGATGCAGGAGGAGTTCGACGCCTTACAGCGCAACCGCACGTGGCAACTTGTTCTGCGACCCCTCCGTGCCAACATCATATCTGGCAAGTGGGTGTTTCGTCAGAAGACTCGCTCGGACGGTTCTCTCAAGCGCTACAAGGCTCGATGGGTGGTTCGTGGTTTTCGGCAGCGCGCGGGCGTGGACTTCACCGACACCTTTGCCCCGGTTGTGAAACCGGGCACGATCCGCGCCGTCCTTTAGCTGGCCATCTCGCGCGCCTGGCCTGTGCATCAGTTGGATGTTTCCAACGTCTTCTTGCACGGTCATCTCGCCGAGAAAGTGTTCTGTGAGCAGCCTACTGGTTTCGTCGACGCCGAGCACCCTGACTTCGTGTGCTTACTCTCCCGCTCTCTGTACGGGTTGAAGCAGGCGCCTCGGGCTTGGTACCAGCGTATCGCAGCCTTCCTGCAGTCTCTAGGCTTTCGGTCCACTCGCTCCGATGCCTCACTCTTTGTCTATCATCAGGGAGTTGACACTGCATATTTGCTGCTCTACGTCGACGACATCATCCTCACGGCGTCCACCCCCGATCTCCTTCAGCGGCTGACTGCTCGTCTTCGTGACGAGTTCGCCCTCAAGGACTTGGGGCCCCTGCACTACTTTCTCGGCATCGAGGTGACCCGCTGGGCTGACGGTTTCTTTCTGCATCAGCAGAAGTATGCCCACGAGCTCCTTGAGCGTGCCAGTATGCTTAACTGCAAGCCAGCGCCCACCCCCGTCGACACGAAGGCGAAGGTCTTTTCTCTGGAGGGGTCTCTCGCGTCCGATGGAGCGTTTTATCGCTCTATTGTCGGTGCTTTACAGTACTTGACGCTGACTCGCCCCGACCTGCAGTACGCTGTTCAGCAGGTGTGCCTCCATATGCATGCCCCGCGTGACTCTCACTGGACTCTGGTGAAGCGTATTCTCCGTTACATACGCGGCACCATGTCCTTGGGACTCACCCTGATGGCCCGCGCCTCCACCGACCTCGTGGCCTACTCGGATGCTGACTGGGCTGGCTGCCCCGACACGCGACGCTCTACGTCAAGCTACTGCGTCTACCTTGGGCCCTCGTTGATCTCTTGGTCATCGAAGCGGCAGCCCACGGTCTCCCGCTCCAGTGCCGAGGCAGAGTATCGCGCCGTGGCCAACGCCGTGGCCGAGTGCTCTTGGATACGTCAGCTGCTCCAGGAGTTGCTTTGTGATGTTCACAAGGCCACTCTTGTCTACTGCGATAACGTCAGCGCGGTCTACCTCTCCGCCAACCCGGTGCACCATCGACGGACGAAGCATATTGAGCTCAATATTCACTTCGTGCGAGAGCAGGTTGCCCTTGGCCGTGTTCGGGTTCTCCACGTGCCGACGACGCAACAGTTTGCTGATGTGATGACTAAGGGATTGCCTACTCCCGTCTTCGAGGAGTTTAGGTTCAGTCTCTGTGTTTCTGGCGACGCTTCGACTGCAGGGGGGTGTTGAGTATGTATTTTATACTGCACGTGTATTGGAGTTGTGGCCCACCTCCTAGTCTTGTATAGTTGAGGTAGAGGCCTTCCCTTGTATTATATATGCGTGCACCAGCACCCCAATCAATACATCGCATTGCAAATCATCTATTAATAGTAAGGAGCCCTTACATCGTGGAATACAAAGATTCTTGGGTGGAGAAGGTGAGCATGGTCCTCCTCTCTTCTCTTATGATCTTATCTTGCAACGTTTCAATGTTCCTACTGAAAATTTCAAAAAGAAAAAAATGTTCTGACGGAAGGATTCATGTGACCGCCGACGTCTGAAATTCGTGTTTTTTGTTGTTGTCATCAGGGGTGCCATGTGTGCATCATGATTGGTTACTGTGGGGGAGCGGACACGTATGTGTGTAACTTGTGAAGTGAGCTCTGAACTGAATTTGGAACCTGTAACGAAATTGTGGCTCGCTGTTTTTCCGTGTGCATTTGCAGGCTAGAGGCCATTAAGAAGGCTAACGGCAACCATTTCTCGGAGGAGGTGCTCAACTACTTTGTAATATGTCTTGTTCAGTAGCCGCAAATTCCGCTTACTAAATTTTGCCCCGTTGCAATGCCAATTTTTCTGGATGCAGAAACTCTGTGTGTGGCATGTGCAGCTCCTGATGGCGCTTGATTACTTGCATGCCAATCATATCCTTCATCGAGATGTCAAGGTTGTTACATTTGTAATCTTTATCTGGTACTCACATTTCATTTCAGTTAAGCCTAGCCGGTTGCTCACCATGCATAGTACTTTTTTCAGTGTTCAAATATATTTCTTACAAAGGACCAAAATATACGGATCGGTAAGTACGCTCTAATAAAACTAGTTACTAGGAAAAATACTTGAAAGAATTGACGGCAATATCTTCTGTTTCCGAATATATATGTTGTCTGAAACAGGTGATTTTGGGTTGGCTAAAGTGTTTACTTCTGATGATTTAGCTTCGTCGGTAAGTTGTTCTTGCTCAATCCATAGGCACGTGTTTCTTTCTAATATATAAGTTGCTTATATAATTTGATATATTGTGTTTGTTCTGAAGGTTGTAGGAACTCCCAGTTACATGTGCCCTGAACTTCTTCCTGACATTCCATATGGCTCCAAGTCCGACGTATGGTCGTTAGGCAAGTATTCCTGTCTAATATTCAGTCACATGTCTTGCTCTGAATGTCGCATTGTTCTCTTGTCTAAACATCAGCAATTTTCAGGATGCTGCATCGATGAGATGACTGCGCTGAAGCATGCATTCAAAGCATTTGTAAGTTGATATGCTCTTTAAGCATTTGGTATTATGTTTTGCCAAAAGTTGCATTTAAGATGATGTTTTTCCCTAACAGGATATGCAGACACTGATAAACAAGATTAACAAGTCTGTTGTCGCCCCTCTACCGACTATATATTCTGGCGCATTGTAAGAACTTGTAACAGATTAACTTGTAGGAAGTTCTTGTGAGCTATTCATGGCATCTGAAAATTATTTTTATAATATGTTTAATTTCTGTCATGCGGTAGGGGACTCATCAAAAGCATCCTGCGCAGAAATCTAGATCACAGACCGTGTACGAGTCATTTTCCTAGAGAATATTTATTTTATTTTAATGACTATAATCTTGTTTCTGCACTCATTTGCGCATCTCATCGCCTCATACTGATTATGTTTTCCAGGCTGTAGATCTGCTAAACCATCCGCATCTTCAGCCCTATGTATCGGAAATCCAATCGAAATCAAGTCCGGCTCAAACGGATCAGGCCCCCGCGTTGCCCCCCGCTCGGGCGACTTGGGTGGCTCTCCAACCCTAGCCGCCGTCGGGGCCTTGCCCATCTTTCTCCCCTCCTCCCGCTGCCGCTGGAGGACGCCGCCGGCTTGCGCCCGGAGGCCGACGGCGGTGGCGGGGGCTCTTCCTCCCTCCCGCATCTCAGGGGTGGCGGGGCCCCAACATGCGTGGAGGTGCAGCCGATCTAGAAGCGACGGCGTTGGATTCGACGGCGGCGGCGGTCGGCCCTGCCTCGGACCACGGGCGGCTGCTGCGGTGGCAGGCCTGGATCGGGCGGCGGCGCGATGCGGTCTTCGGCGGCATGTCAATTGGCTTTACATTGGCGGCGGCATCGAGGGCCTGGTGGACTGCTTGGCGACACCCATGGCAGATCTGTTCTGGCCGGTGTAGCAAGTGATGGTGGCCATCTTCTTCGTCGGCGGTGGCCAGCCAGAAGCTTGGTGATCGGATTTCGAGATCCATTATCTAGTCCCGGCTGCGAGTTGGGGAGACATGGTTGCCAGTGAAAACCGAGCCGACGGCAGGCGATGGCGGCGTTCTACGTTGTTACCTTGATGAAGGCATCGCCGTGTAACTACTGTCGACCCACTCGTGCTGCTCCGGAGGAAACCCTAGGATCTGGTGTTTCAGATCGGACGATGGCGGCACTACGGTGTCGTTTCTCTCTTGGGAGCATTGTTTGTGGAGCAGCGTTGGAAGTCAGAGGCGGGAGGTGGAGCGGCTTCGTCTTGCATGGAGTTTCGATGGAGATGTCAAGTCATGCCTGACCGACAGGTGCTACGCTTTGTCATGCCTGGTCGGCAGGTGCTACGCACGACAGATCTTCCAAGGACTTCAAGCTGTGTCGGCTGGTGGTACTTAACAGCATGGCGCTGAGGTGTATCAGTGGCGACCGCTGTTTGCGCGCAGGGAGGGGGTGCCATTGGGCGCCGTGATGGCGTCGACGATAGCTAGACCGAGCAAGGTTGATGCATCAATACAGTTCTGAAAATGGAGCGGTGGCAATTGGCGGCGGCGGCTTTTGAGAGCACGCCGGATCAGTGTGTGCCCCAGCCCCGGCAAGTGGCTAGGTTGGGGTCTCGTGTCTTAGATGTTAGGCTTGGCTGTGATGTCTGTTTAGTATTAGGCCCAGCCTATCTGCGCCCCTTCATCAACTGAATAGGTGTAGCGACAGTTTGTTGCTTAGATGGCGGCTTTAGTCTTACTGTTGTATCACTTTGTAAGGTCTTGTGAAAATAATTAATAAAATGGCCGTATGCATCGTCCAGATGCAGAGGCCAGGGGTCATCCTCCTTCTCTAAAATAAAAAATACTTCCTAACAGACATGAAAAAACAAGACTGTGTTCTGATGATGAAGACAATTGCAAACCCCGATATATTAAGAGTCATTCATTTAAAGTACAGAGGATTGTGGAACTTTGCAATGCCACTGCTAACCATGGCCCTCCTCAGTCTACCAGAACAGCAAAAGATTGTTCAAAACTGCTTCATCAAGAGATGGGTCAGTTACCGGTCCAGGTCACCAAGGAAGTTGTCAAAGAAGCGATGCGGGATAAACATTCAAAAGAAACAGGATCACCGGGACCTACTCCACGAAGGGCGTCCTCGACTCCTAGGAGACGGCTAGAACCTGCAAAAACATTTCATGCTAGAACAGCTCACAAAGAGGAGGTACGTACTATCTGGCCATACAAAAGGTTAAACTCTTGTACACAGTAAAAAATAATTGAACACGCGGGAGAGCTGTGTATCAACTTGCAGGTTCGCGTTATGTGTAGTACATGTGTGACGTATTGTGTGTACTTTGATCAAATATTATGCATTAACCTTTTGTTGTTTTGACACTAGCAGCCTCCGCCGTCAAGGTCTTCAGTGGACTAGACGATACAAGCTACACGACGAGCATCACTGTCCCCACACATGTTCAAAGCAGCTGAGAAGAGGCGAATCGCCAACATTCTCACCAGATTGAAGTCTCCTGATGTTTCAGTTAACGCACCTTGAATCGACAGAATTGCTGAATTCCCACTGGCATCATCTGAAGATCCATTGCATCCCATCATGAAGCTCTTGCCACCATCTATCACTGACAAATCAATCACCAAGGACAAATGCACTTTCCAAGTGCTCAGGGGGGACAGCGAAAGCCACACCAACACTCGTGATTTGAACCTGCTCAGTATCGACAATAATCAACTCGGAAGTTCATCCAATTGGAGGCAGAAGAGGTTCGACACGACGTCCTACCAGCAGCGAGCTGAGGCTCTAGAGGACTTGCTTGAGTTCAGTGCCCAGTTGCTCCAACAAGAGAGAGAGATTTCAGGAGCTCGCCCCCCCCCCCCCCCCCTTGTGGATCAGTAATTCAATTTTCTAACATGAAATGGTCCTCTGAGTACAACTCCGAAACCATGTTGACATTTTGAGAAAGGAACAATTCTTGGATGTACTTCAATACTATAAGTTATCTTAAGATTTTGCTGATATCTGAATAAAGTTGTAATTGTTGTTCTTGTTTTTGTATTTCTGCATTGATAAGATTGTTTCAGTGTAGGCCCTTCTGCCTTGAAAGATCACATGGATATGCAGCCGACACTTCTTCTCCAAAATAATAAGGGAAAAACGAGCTTTTAACAGGTAAGACTATAAGTCGTACGTTATATTTTGCTATTCTTGCTTGCTTGAGTATATAGCATGTTTAGTGATGAATAAGCTTGTGGTGAGCTGTATTCTGAATTATCCGATATACATGTAGGCTCCCAAGTTTATTCAAAGTGTTGTTCTATAAGATGATAGGCGCCCAAGAAGATTAATGCCATTGACTTGTCATGATCACAAGGGCTTTAATCAATTGAAGTGGTGTTTTATCCGTAATCTGATTCTCTTTCAAGCCAAAAGTAAACTGTGAGAGCCGGCGAAACATAGAAAAAACTATATTTATAGAACAACATAATTTCCTCATTTTACGCAGATATCTTATTCACTAAAAAATCGTAAACTCAACACACATCAACAACGTACAGCTCTGTATGTAGATTCACTCATTTTGGACATATTTTAGAGTGTAAATTCACTCATTTTGCTCCGTATATAGTCACTTGTTGAAATCTCTAAAAAGACACAAATATTTAGGAACGAAGGGAGTATGTCTTAGAGCATCCACATGATGACATCAAGAACCTAAGGGGTGAGAGGAACAGGGAGACAACAAGTCTGATTTCATGTTAACAAAAACTGACACAACATTTGATGTGATGTGGGTCAAAAGATACACATTAGACATAACTAATATTGAGCCACTAGAATATGTATGTGTTGGGGATCGTTGCAGAAATTTAAAATTTTCTATGCATCACCAAGATCAATCTATGAAGAAACTAGCAACGAGAGAGAGAGGGGGGGGGGGGGGAGTGCATCTTCATACCCTTGAAGATCGCGACACGGAAGCGTTACAAGAACGCGGATGAGGGAGTCGTACTCGTGGCGATTCAGATCACGGTTGATTCTGATCCAAGCACCGAACAACGGCGCCTCCGTGTTCAACACACGTGCAGCCCGATGACGTCTCCCACGCCTTGATCCAGCAAGGAGAGAGGGAGAGGTTGGGGAAGACTCCGTCCAGCAGCAGCACGACGGCGTGGTGGTGTTGGAGCAGCGTGGTACTCCGGCAGGGCTTCGCCAAGCGTCGCGAGAGGAGGAGGAGGTGTTGGGGAGGGGAAGGGCTGCGCCTAGGATGTGGTATTGCTGCCCTCCCACCTCCCCTCTATTTATAGGGGCAAGGGAGAGGGGGGGCGGCCCCCTCTAGATGGATCTAGAGGGGGGCGGCGGCCAAGGGGGGAGGCTTGCCCCTAAGCCAAGGGGGCGCCCCCTTTAGGATTCCCCCAAACCCTAGGCGCATGGGCCCTAGGGGGTTTGGCGCCAAGCCCACCTAGGGGCTGGTCCCCCCTCCATATTCAGCCCATAGGGCCCTCCGGGGCAGGTGGACCCTCCCGGTGGACCCCCGGAACCCTTTCGATGGTCCCGGTACAATACCGATAAACCCCCGAACACTTCCGACGACCGAATAAGGACTTCCCATATATAAATCATTGTCTCCGGACCATTCCGGAACTCCTCGTTACGTCCAGGATCTCATCCGGGACTCCGAACAACATTCGGTAACCACGCACAAACTTTTCCTATAACCCTAGTGTCATCGAACCTTAAGTGTGTAGACCCTACGGGTTTGGGAATCATGCAGACATGACCGAGACATCTCTCCAGCCAATAACCAACAACGGGATCTGGATACCCATGTTGGCTCCCACATGTTCCACGATGATCTCATCGGATGAACCACGATGTCGAGGATTCAATCAATCCTGTATACAATTCCCTTTGTCTACCGCTATAGCACTTGCCCGAGATTCGTCGGTATACCGATACCTTGTTCAATCTCGTTACGGCAAGTCTCTTTACTCGTTCCGTAACACATCATCCCGTGACCAACCCCTTAGTCACATTGAGATAATTACAATGATGTCTTACCGAGTGGGCCCAGAGATACATCTCTGTCATACGGAGTGACAAATCCCAGTCTCGATTCGTGCCAACCCAACAGATACTTTCGGAGATACCCGTAGTGCACCTTTATAGCCACCCAGTTACGTTGTGACGTTTGGCACACCCAAAGTATTCCTACGGTATCTGGGAGTTGTACAATCTCATGGTCTAAGGAAAAGATACTTGACATTAAAAAAGCTTTAGTAGACAAACTACACGATCTTGTGCTATGCTTAGGATTGTGTCTTGTCCATCACATCATTCTCCTAATGATGTGTTCCCGTTATCAATGACATCCAATGTCCATGGTCAGGAAAATGTAAACATCTATTGATCAACGAGCTAGTCAACTAGAGGCTCACTAGGGACATGTTGTGGTCTATGTATTCACACATGTATTACGATTTCCGGATAACACAATTATAGCATGAACAATAGACGATTATCATGAATAAGGAAATATAATAATAACCATTTTATTATTGCCTCTAAGGCATATTTCCAATAGTATGTTCCCATTGCAACACATGGGCAATTAGCTAAATTTGAGGGGACCAGCTGCGGCTTGATCACCTTTTTCCCTTCTCTATCCTATTCTTTCACTGATCAGGCGTGTATGTGGACGTTTGAGGAGGATTGGAGGGGACTGGATGTAAATGCTATAACATTATTGTGTTTGATAATATGTGTTAGCCGATTGTCAAAAAAATATGTATGTTAGCTAAGAGGGTACTGTTCTCGGTTATTTCTTAGCTATGTGAATTGTATCTTAGTTTTTTAAAGCCCGTGGCAACGCACGGGCACTCTACTAGAAAGTACTAATGATGTATCTACCTCTTCCAAGATAGGTAGGAGTAGCATGTTCTAGAAGATGTGTTTTGCTACCGTAGTTTCTAAATGGGGTTTCAAGTGCCTAAATTTAATTGTAATAGTTTGCCAGCCAATTGCACATTGCAATTAAGTTTCTTGTTGTAGCATCTTGGAACATTCGTTTAAAGGGAACACAATCATCCATGTGTTAATTTTAATTAATGGATAATAGCAATATTCATGCTTTCACGAGACACTCGATCTTAAGCATAAATTAAAAAGAGCATTCAAGTGTTTTTATCATTTGTAATGCAGAGCACAATAAAGAGGTCAATGTTTGGGTACCACCTTTATTTTGTTCATCAGGATATGATAATCTTTATGTGTATAAGGTAGAATTAATTTCTTTTATTGAAATACATTGCATGTGAAGTAGATTAAAATTATTTTTTCATTTGTTATTGGCTATCTTTTATATCTAAATAAAATTCGACATGCAACTAATACAAAATTTAAAAAGCCCGTGGCAACACACGGGCAGTCTACTAATATCACTAATATAACAATAGTTTAATTGTAAATATTACATCTGAGATAGCAGGATGTGCAACAAGTTTCTGAAATTCATTGATTCCAAATTCAACGATGCTAGAGTCATAGCCGGCAAATATCGTCCTACACATAGTTCCCCTTGAGCTTATAACCCAACAAAATATGAGCGTAAATGGTCTGCCCTCGGTTCTCTGGTACATCACGGCAGCGCATCTAGGCTATACAACGTGATGATTATCAAGTTGCAACAATGAGCGGTGATGGAGTGGCGGAAAGTAGACCGTAAGGGGATATGAGTGGGCCAGGTGTGTTAGACAGTTAGAGTCATACGTGGCGGCAGTCTGGACTCCCAGAAACCTCTTCCTCCCCTCTCCCCCTCTAGTTTGCCTCCGGCTTGCAGAAAAACGAACAGCCGGACGCGTCAACGGACCGATGCGGGACTGCATTGCATGAAAAATCCGTCCAGACAACTTAGTCCGGATGGTTGCCGAAGGTTTGAGGGTCTTGAAATTTTGATGTAATTTTTATTATGTTTGAGATGTTTATACTTTGAACTTTGATAATAGTTCTGGAATAATTTTTCGCAACAAAAGAAGACATTGTCAGAGGTTAAATTTGTTGCTAAAAATGCAAAAATGTTGTTGGCGAGGAATGTGAGGTATTAAAATTCACCACTCAACTGTTATTAATAAAATGTTTGTTGGGCATAAAATGTTTGTTTTATCAATTGACGTGGAAACGATGGGGTAATGAGCCATACTCTTTGGGCTTGGGGACGTGTGATGTTAGATAAGAAAACCAAGAATGTTGTATGGGACCATGGTTCACCCGAACCTACGCTCCACGCCATTGATCTTCGGACAACATTTTTCGAGATATGTGCATGGCGGAAACAGTTTACGCAAGATGGCAAACAGATATGCATGGCGTCAATAGTTTAGTGAAGATTAGAAGCCCTACATTGATAAAATAAGCCTACTTGATGCTTACATCATAGGTAGTAAAAAAATATTATTACATGTATACAAGCACTGTTCATCATTGTTTATTGCATCGTTTTGTGCATCAACTCTCTCCCCAAGATATGCATTGAGTAGGCTTAAGGAATCACGCACAACTGATTCACAACAAGGGCATCTCATTTTGATCTGGACATTTTTAAAACACATCGACTTGTCACAAGTTTTGAATATAATTGTTTGTAGTCGTTGGTATATTTACAACTCCCGTCTCTTAAATACTGTGCTACATGATATGTCACGTTTAACCTTTTCTCTTTTTTTGTCTTTTCCCTATATATAGGTTGATGTCCTGCTAATCATGCAGGCAAAACCAAACAAAAAACTGTTAGAAAATTAGCGTTTGCGACATTGACATCAGTACAGATTCTCACAAACATCAATGAATATGTTGTATAATTTGTACATAAGTTTTACTATGAAACGAGTTTGTAAACGTTCTTTTGGCCTAATATTTTTTTAATAGTCCAAGTGAATTCCTCTTTTTCTTATATATACAAGTTATGCTCATAGAGACGTGTGCAAAAAGTGCTACAGCACTTAGAGACATGTGCTAGCCCATGAAAAAGAATTACTTCCCACGCAAGCGTAGGGGGTCCTTATAAGCACCAGGTTTAACCGTGACTTTGACTAATTAGGACTTAACGTGGAATTTTGAATTTAAAACAGGATACAGATCCACAAGTGAGGGCTGATACATCTTACGGCATGGATCATAGGTTCGGGTGAACCATGGTCCTAAAAAAACCTCTCTAAGAAAACTCAATCTGCACGTGGATGATCATGATTTTATCCACACTTAATTTTAATATTTCGAATGGATCCACATTTTTCTTTTCTTTTCTTTTTGCCAGAAGTGTCCACACTATTTGATCACCTGTATCGATTTAGAATTACGTGAAAATCATGACGTAAGTTTAAAAAATGATATAAATTTAGCAAGATAAAAGGGAAACACAGATATCCAAACCTGAAGCAAACCGAGACGTGGAGATGAAATTACAAAGAGCGTTGTGCTCTCTTTTTTTTCTGTCTAATAACACACTAACGTACGTGATTATTACATGACGATTCCATCAGCTAAGCTAGCTACAGAGAGGCGGGAGGAGAGGGGTAGGATTTCGCGCAGTCGGCAGCGGCGAAGGTGACGGTGCCCTTGTCCAGGTCGAAGCCCACCCGGAAGTTCTGCTGCGCGATGTTCCCGATGATCGCCACCGACCGATCGTCCGTCACCGGCGCCATCGCCAAGCACACGGTCCCCACCGGCAGCTCCGCGAACGCGTTCCGCGCCTGCAGCGTAATCGCGGCGCCGCCGCCAAACTCCAGCGTCACTTCCGGGAAATTCTTCTCCCAATCCTGCGTCGCACCGCCCACGCCCACGTCGTAGCACAGATCCAGCTGCTTCTGCGGCGACTGCTTGCGCGGGAGCTTGATGCTCTTGCTGAGCTCCTCCACGATCGGGTCCAGCAGCGCCTTGTCGAGGAACGTCAGTGACGTGCCAGAGTCGACGATGATGGGGTACGGCTTCGGCGGCGCGATGGTCGAGCTCCCGATCTTGACGGACGTGAGCAGGATGGTGTAGAAAGCGTCCACGGCGGAGGGGATCAGCGGCGTGGTCACCGCGCCCGGCTCCGTCACGGTGGCTCGGGCGCCGAAGTGGAGGATGGACGAGACGTTGACGTAGAAGGGCGCGAGGCAGTAGGCGAATCTCTGGCCGAGCGACGTCAAGGCGCCGATCTGGTTCACGAGGGAGCCGTTCCCGGCGCCGAGGCCGACGTAGCCGGCCAGCTGGAACGTGTTGCCGGTCGCTTTCGTGGCGCAGCCGAAGTTGACTCTGGACAGATGCAGCTGCGGACGCTCGCGGCATCCAAAACAGCCGCCGGGAGCGTCGTCAAAGTAGAAGGTCTCGGTGGAGAGGATGCCGGACGTGGTGGAGCCGTCGCCGTAGGAGTACTGGTACTGACAGAATTGGTTGGCGTCGCAGGACGTGCCGTAGATCGCCTGGCACGAGGGTAGCCGGCAGGCCACGAGGCCGTAGGTCGACGAGGAGGACAGGTCGAACACCGGCGCTGCTCCCCCGGCGGCTGGCCGAGGACCGGAGGTAGAGGTTCCGTTTCTGCATTTGAACCACACGAGGTTGCTGCCGGTGTCGACGAGGGCGAGCATCCGGGTGGGTGGCGTGCCGACTCTGACGTACATCAGGTACTCGTACGGAGTGGACACGATCTCGGCCACGCCGCCGCTAGGATCGCCGCCGGCGTACGAGCGCGCTGTGGAGCGCCGCACGGCGGCAAGCACGCGGTCGTGCAGGGTGAGCGACGGGTCGTGGAGCGGCGACTTGACAGAGTCCCGGTGGATGAACTCCACGCTAAACCCGCCGTCACCGACGTACGCCGCCGTGGACCCGCACAGCTGCGCTGTCAGGACGAGGACGACGAGCGAAATAGCGCGACCCGCCATCGTGCGCGCACTCTTCTTACTGTCAGTGTTGGTTAGCTCTGCCGATCGCTTGCTAATGGCCTTCTCTGCTTGGTGCGTATTAATAGGGGGTGGGGGAGTGGGGAGGCGAATGTGGCATGTAAGGATTTGGTATAAATTGCTGATTTCCCGCCGTGTGCGTAATGGTGATTTGGAGAGAGATTGGTGATTTTGAAGGCGGTAATCAAGTTCGTCGTAAAGGATGATTAGTGGTTACTTTGTTAATTAGCACGCGAATATTCCATTGGCAAGACAGGGCAGCTGATTGAGTACTTCGCCATAGAAATGGCATGACATTAAATCCTTTAGAACGGCAGCGATTAAACTGAATGCAAAGTTTCGCGTTTTCTTTTCTTTTTTATTGAAAGAAAGTTTTCTTTTCTTTTGTTCTCCCCACTTTCTCCTCTAACCTCATTAAATAATTCAAATTTCATACCTAGTCAGTCCAAAAGTGCTCACGGTCGATCGATCAAGCACACTGATCGGTATCGCTAAGAGCATCTCCAACGGCCGTATAAAAATTCCGCGCCTAATAAACGTTATAGCGCGCCACTGTAGCACTTTTAATGTGCCGGTACCAACTTTGCTTTGGCAGACGCCTAAAAACGCGCGCCCAAAAGGCAGACAGTGCAAATTGTGAAGCGCGCGCAATCCGACGCCAAAAATATGAGCGCGCGATAGCGTTTTTCATCACGCGCCCAAAAACTTTTAGCGCTACAGCTTCTGCTGGAGCTGCCCGGCGCCCAAAAAACTAAACTTTTAGTGCGCGGAGTTCTTTTTGGGCGCCTGTTGGAGATGCTCTAATTCGGCCAAATAAAACCTTGCTGTGCAAGACTTATCCTAGCCGCTGCATCAACACCTTGCCACCTTGGTGATGGCAGGCGATGACGAGTTGGACTAAGGTATTTCCTACCTCAACGACGTCTAATCCGGCTCCAGTGAAGGACCTGTGAAAGTTTGTATCATCAAATTCGTTGGCTCTCTTCTGATCTCACTAGTTGGTGTTTTTTTTTTCAATGAGAGCAATTGGTTGCCCTTTGGTGCGACAACTTCGATATCTATTTATATGTTGTACCATGTCATGGTCTAGTTTCTCCAATCCTCGGAATTGGTGGTGATGGATTCCAAACCTAAATTGCATGGGTTGATGCTCCAATTGATGCTTCTTTAGTGACTCCTAGATCTCGTCTAAAGGGCCGAGTGACTATTGTCTTTAAAGCCAGGTGTGACGAAGGCGTTTGTAGGTGTATTTTTCTTTATTGTTGTTTCAGTTCAATTTTCAAACTCGAGGGGGGGGGGGGGGGGACGGGGGACGGGGGGACGCACACAATTGGATGAAGAAGAAGTCTAATATGTTTTGGAATGTAATTTTATTTTGTCTTGGTCGATCTACGTCTAGTTGTCATTCCATTGTATCAGCTATTATTTTCCTAATAAATATAAGATATGATATGTGGTTTCGCAGTAGGGCATTTTTAGGATGAACTCCATAAAGCTTGTTTTCTTGAAAAAAATGAAAATGATATTTTTAAGTGTAAAAAAATTCTGGAAAAAAAAATCAAACATGTTCATATTGATGTGTTTTACATGTGTGTAAAGTCAGATGATGAAATACATTATGGTTGGAGCTACACACAAAAGAAAAAATCGTGATCATTTCAAAACCAATCTTCAAATTTCACAGACATGTACTACTATACATCAGTATGAACTTGTGTGTTCTTTAGATTTTCTGAAACTTAAAAATAAGGTTTAAAATTGTAAAATAAAGGGCTTCATGAAGCTCGTCCTCCATTTAGCACTTTCAGTAAACCCTAAACCCTAAAGACCACGGATAGGTCGCCTCTTACACCATAGGATTGGGCCGCTTATTTTCGAAATTTCACATATTTCAGTGGGGTCCAAAATATTTTTAACACCGAAATTTTGATGCATTTTAAAACTTATTTCAAAATAAATTTAAATTAGATCAGGATTCATTAAAAATAAGTGAAATTTGAGATCTTAAAATCTGAAATAATTTTCGGAATATGTGAAATTTCCGAAATTTCGTATATTTCAGTGAGGTCCGAAATTATTTTGTTTCGGAAATTAAAAACCTTGTGCATGGCAAAACATTAGACGTGGGAGTTATTAGTTATTCGATAGTCCTAGTTATTACATGGTGATATTAGCTATATCTACTCATGGTGATTAGCTATATCTACTCATGGTGATTAGAGGCGGGAGGAGAGGGGTAGGATTTCGCGCAGTCGGCAGCGGCGAAGGTGATGGCGCCCTTGTCCAGGTCGAAGCCAACCCAGAAGTTCTGCTGCGCGATGTTCCCGATGACCGCCACATTGTCCGTCGCCGCCGACATGGCCAAGCACACGGTCCCCGGCTGCGGCTGTATGAACGCGTTCTTCGCCTTCAGGGTAATCACGGCGCCGCCGCCAAACCCCAGCGTCACTTCCGGGAAAAGCTTCTCCAGCACCCAGTCCTGAATCGTCCCGCCCACGTCGTAGCACAGGTCCAGCAGCTTCTCTGGCGACTGCTTCAGCGGGAGCTTGATGCTCTTGGTGAGCTCCCCCATGATCGGGTCCAGCAGCGCCTTGTCGAGGAACGTCAGTGGCGTACCGGAGTCGACGATGACGGGGGACCACTTCGA
This sequence comes from Triticum urartu, assembly GCF_056163025.1. Classification (NCBI taxonomy): domain Eukaryota; kingdom Viridiplantae; phylum Streptophyta; class Magnoliopsida; order Poales; family Poaceae; genus Triticum; species Triticum urartu. The sequence continues at coordinate 92,353,842 of NC_141875.1, forward strand.
GGGTACGATGGTCGAGTTCCCGATCTTGACGGACGTGAGCAGGATGGTGTAGTAAGCGTCCACGGCCGAGGGGATCAGCGGCGTGGTCACCGCGCCAGGCTCCGTCACGGCGGCGCGAGCGCCGAAGTTGATGATGGAGGAGGCGTTGACGGAGAAGGGCGCGAGGCAGTACGAGAACCTCCGGCCGAGCGATGTCGCGGCGCCGATCTGGTTGACGAGGGAGATGCTCCCGGCGCCCAAGCCGACATTGCCGGCCAAGAGGAACGGGTTGCCGCCGTTCGTGTTTGTGTTGCAGCCGAAGTTGACTCTGGTCAGTTGCAGCTGCGGACGTTCGCGGCATCCAACACAGCCGCCGGGAGCGTCGTCGAAGATGAAGGTCTCTGTGGAGAGGATGCCGTCCGTCGTGGAGCCGTCGCCGTAGGAGAAGTGGTACTGGCAGATGGAGTTGGCGTCGCAGGAGGTGCCGCGGACCGCGTGGCATGAGGGCAGCCGGCAGGCCACGAGGCCGTAGGACGACGAGGAGGACGTGTCGAACACGTAGCTCACCGGCGCGGCCCCAGCGGCCGGCGGAGGACCGGAGGTCCCGTTGGTGCATTTGAACGACATGAGGTTGCTGCCGGTGCTGACGATGGCGAGCATCCGGGTGCGCGGCGTGCCGATGTTGACGTACATCAGGTACTCGTACGGACTGGACCTGATCTCGGCCACGCCGCCGGAAGGATCGCGGACGGTGTACGAGCGCGCCGTGGAACGCCGCACGGCGGCAAGCACGCGGTCGTGGGAGGTGAGCGACGGGTCGTGGAGTGGCGACTTGGGAGAGTCCCGGTGGATGAACTCCACACTAAACCCGCCGCCGACGTACGCCGTGCACCCGCACAGCTGCACCGTCAGGACGACGCCAAGGAGCAACAGTGCCCGCCATGTCGTACCCGCCATTGTGTCCTAACTCTTCTTCTCAGTGTTAGCTCTACACCCGATCGCTTGCTAATGGCCTCCTCTGCTGCTGTTGCAGTATTAATAGGGGCATGGGGAGACGAATGTGGTAAGAAAGAATTGCTAATTTCCTGCAATAATTTGATTGGAGAGAGATTAGAGATTTGAAGGCGGTAATTAGGTTCGTGCTTAAAGCTTTTATGTGATCACTTGTTAATTAGGGCATATCCAGCCGTTGGCCCCAGGGGGCGTCTAAAAGCGCCGCCTGGGGGTGAGCCGGCGCAAAAATGGCCCTGGAGCGAGTCGGTCCCCAGCCATCGGCCCCCAGGCGCGTACTAAAAAAAAGGACCGTTCGACGAAGTTATGATAAAAACTAGTTAAATTTCGGTCAAACATGACAAATTTTGATGAAATTCGCGCATTTTCATTACATTAACCTAATCTAAAAAAGAAAGGGGTTGAAGTCGTCGCCGCCGTCGCCGCCATCGTCGTCGTCGGCCTTCTCTTCCTTGACGCGGACGCCCCTGCTGGACCCCTGCCCGGCGTCGCCATGGCGGACTGGCGGCGGTGCGTCGTCGTCGTCGTCACTGTCGCATAAGACGACGACCCCGTCTTCATCGCGGCCGCGTCGGCGCTCCTCGAAGCGGCGCAGGGCGGCGCGCTGGCGCTCCTTCTCCTTCTCCCGGCGCGCCTTCTCCATCGCAATGGAGTCCTAGCGCGCCCATTCTAGGACCGCGTCGTCGTCGTCGAACTCCACCTTCACTGGCACCAGCCCCGGCTCCGTCTTCACCGGCGCCAGCCCCGGCTCCATCTTCGGCTTGACGAAGCGTGGAGGAGCCGACGAGGAGGAGGCGCGACGGCCGCCCTCGTTGATGACGATGCCGACGCTGCGAGTGCGCCAGCCGATTGGCGTCTTCGCCGCGGGCTCGGCCTTGACGCCGAGAAGCGCCCGAGAACCGGAGGAGTGGGAAGATGAGCGAGAGGAGGAGGACGAGGAGGAGGCGAACCTCCTTGGCTCCCATGCGCGTCGGTGTTGCGACGGGGCGGCCCTCGTCGCAGGATAGGTCAACGGCGGGTTGTTGCCACCGTCGAGGTGCGCCAGCACGCCATCCAGCGTGCGGCCCGGGACGCCCCACCACAGGTGGCGCCCCTCGCTTTTCTTCACGCCGCCGACCACCGGCGCACCGTTGGTGGAGGCCAGGCGCTGCTGCTGGCGGCGCTGGAAGTACGCCGCCCAAGCCGCGTGATTGCCGCCGGCGTACTGGGGGAGGGAGCGCTCGTCGTCGGTCAGGGAGGCGCGCGCGACCTCGACCTCCTCGGCGAAGTATCTGGGCTTCGCCACGGCGTCGGGTAACGGGGGAACGGGCACTCCCCCGTTGCTGAGCCGCCACCCCGTCGGCCCGGCGCACATGTCCGACGGCGCCGGGATGTTCGCCTGGAACAGGAGCCAGGACTCCTGTTCGCGGAGCGAATGGCGGCCGAAGCCGTTCGCCGCCGCCTCGTCTCCGGGGAAGCGCTCTGCCATGGCGACGGCTCGGCGGTGGTAGAGAGGGAGAGAGAGGGGATGCTGGTGGCGCTCGGGAGAGGAAGATGGAGACAGAGAGAGAGAGGGGCTAGGCGGCCGCGAGGGGGGCGAGTCTGGTGTGGGCACCGGCGAGAACCGCCGGCTTTTATAGCCGCTCCGCGCCCGTGTGTACGCGTGCGAGGGAGGGGAGGCGTCGGCGCGCCGTCCCGTGACGCGCCGCCCGTGAGGAATCAATGGCAAGGCTGACCGGCGGCAGCCTTGCCATTGATTCCCCGCGGGAACCGGGGCAGTTGGGGGGAAGACGAGCCGCCGTGTCCCTGACGCGGCTGGCCCGCGGCTTTTTCGCGCTAAAACAGTTCGCCCTGGCGCCCCCGGGCGCCCCCCAGCGCGCCGGGTTCGGTCTGAGTCCGCCGGCACTGTTTTCGGCCCAGGCCGACGAAAATCGGGCTCCTGTGGGCGCGACTGGGCAGTTTTTTCTGCGCCGGCGCAAAAAAACACATCTGAGGAGGCCTTCCTGGGGTGCGGCTAAAGATGCCCTTAACTAGCATGCGAATATCCCAGTGGCAAGATAGACAGCTGATTGATTCTTTTCCTCCGCCGAAAAAATGGCAGAAACATTAAACCATTCAGAAAGGGAACCGTTAAACTGCATGATTTCTCCTATTCTTCTTTTTTATTATCTTGTCCTCACTTTCTCATCCGACCTTATTTAAAAATTCTCATGCGTCTTCCTAGTGAATATTTTTCGATTCTATCACTATAGAAAAAACATATTTTGCCTTGTGTTTCTCGGTACCTCAAGAGTGTTATATCGGCCACTCGGCTTATGGCCCTCTATGGAGTATGTCGACGTCGAGATGGTGTGTCTCGACGTACGACCACATACGCCGTGGCATGACCTGAAAACACTCAGCATATAGTCATACAACCCGAGTGTTATTGTGGCACGTGGCGAACAACCACGTGGCCTTCCTCATCGCGCTTGATGGTACAGTAACGGTGGTCTGTATAAGCCGAGTGCTGCCTAATAGAACTCACGGCCTATATAATACTTATTCTTAAATCCAAAAACATTAATCGGCAACAACCAGCCTAAAAAACACATCTGTCCCATGCATCCTCGCAACACCTAAAAAAAGAAGCTCTAATATGTGACATTGTAGCGCCATGCAGACACCAACACCGGAAACTTCCTGACATAAGTATGAATTATTAGCACATCATAAATTACACTGCCAAGAAAGCGTACTAAAACACTGTTTTATAAGAAAAACATATTCCCCATGTGCCAACCCAAATAATAAACATTTTTTTTGAAATCCCTACAACACCTACGGCACAACGAAGTGCACACAACCCTTCTAATACATACTACATCTGTAATAGCCAGCATTCCTGCAATTGTTATTCCATTATTTTTATGCTTGGAGTTGAGTTGTTTGGTTTCAGATTTGCTAGAAGAACTATTGAGAGCTGTGAGTACCAAATGTGTCAGCATGTTATTTTATGCTTTTCATTTGTATTTATTGTTTTGCCTCGATGCACTCTTCTCTGCTGAACTATTCATGAAACACTGATATAGAGGCACGAGCATCTTGCACAATTCCACAGATGACTCTAAGGAAAAAATAAATTAGCAAATGCTTAGTTGTTTTACATCAAGAATTATATTATACTTAATGGGCATGACAAGATATTGTTTATATTTACATCAACGTACATTAAGATATGCTGACAACTGAATCTTTAAGACTCATTGTTCTTTCTTTTGAAGTCCATGGTGCAACATGGGATGGGATCCATTAGTTTGGTACAAGATGCGGTGCATTGATCCATTTCCCAAAGGTTACCATGAAGCATGGGATCTCGTGCTCATTCAAAGATGATAATGTAGCTATCATATCGAGGAGAAGCCGAGTTAGCATGAAGTGAGGAATAGGGCAACAAAGTCTTTTTCTCCAAATGAAGAGGAGAAAAAACCACCTGACTATACAGAAGAAAGCTGAAAGAGTGCCCGTCGCTCACCCCGCATGGGCATGGTGTAAAGACTTATACTCATGGGAGTATTTAGAAACGGAGGGAGTAGTATTTATGTTTTGCTTTGCACAGTACAAAATGTAGGCAGTATTTGAATAGGTTTAGCAAGCAATTAGTTTTATCTTTCCCCGCAAAAAAAAGTTTTATCTTGCACCACGTGTATCGTCTTTATGCGATTACGCGAAGCAAAATAACACCTTTCCTCATCACCTAAATAAAACTAAAAAAATAAAATAAAAAAGTAGCTACAAAGAAGAGTCCGCCGGCCATGGATAGGAGGTAGCACAGTCTACACTGGCGAATGTGGCGGTGCGCCTGTCGAGGTCGAACCCGATGTGCATGTTCTGCTGGGCGACGCTCCCCAAGACCATGCCCTGATCTCCCTTGGTGACCTCCACCAATGCCATGCACATCGTCCCCTCCCGCAGCATCACGAACGTGTTCTCCGCCTTGAGCGTCACCACCCCGCCGCCTCGCAGGCCCAGCTTCACCTCCGGGACAATCTTCCCGAACGCCGTCTCCCCCACCCGGGACACGTCGTAGCAAATAGGTATACCCTTGTCCGGCGACTTCACCCGCCGGAGCTTGATGCTCCGAGTCAGCTCCTCCACCATCGGGTCCAGCAGCTCTTTCACAAGTAACGTCAGGGTCGTGCCAGAGTCCACCACAATGCGGGCCCGCCGCGGCAACGGCAAGCTCCTGACCCCGATCCTGACGGACTCGAGCGCGATGGTGAGGTATGCGTCCACGTCGGAGTGGAGCAGCGGCGTGGTTGCTGCGCCCGGCTCCGTCACGGCGGCGCGGGCGCCCAAGTTGAGGATCGAGGGGGTGTTCACGAAGGACGGCACGAGGCAGTAGGAGAACCTCCGGCCGATCGATGTGGCCGCACCGAGCTGGTTGGCGAGGGAGAAGTTCCCGTCGCCGAGCCCAACCAGGCCGTCCCCGGTGAAGGAGCCTTTCGTGGACGTGGAGCAGCCCAAGTTGAAACGGGCCACCTGCAGCTGCGGACGGTCGCGGCACCCGACGCAGCCGCCTGGGGCGTCGTCGAAGGTCAAGGTCTCCGTGGAGAGGACGCCGCTGGTCTCCGAGCCGTCGGAGTAGGAGTAGACGTACTTGCAGTTGGACTTTGCGTCGCAGGACACGCCGGTGCCGGTGAACGCGTGGCACGTGCCGGAATGGCAGTCCACGCGGCCGAACGTCGACGACTTGGACGGGTTGAACACCACCCTCGGCGGCGCTCGCCGGGCGGCTTCGGGATGATCGGCGGTGCCGTCGCTGCTGCATTTCACCCACAAGAGATCGCTGCCGGTGTCGGCGAAGGCGAGCATCCGTGTAGGTGGCAACCCGATGTTGATGTACATGAGGAAGTCGAACGGCGGGATGGAGATGACCTCAGCCACGCCGCCGCCAGGAGAGCCAGTGCCGGCGGTGGCGGCGTACGAGCGTGCGAGTGCCGCGGCGCGCCCCGTGGAACGCCGCGCGGCCGCGAGCATGCGGTCATGCGGGGTGAGCGATGGGTCGTGGAACGGCGACTTGACGGAGTGGTCACGGTGGATGAGCTCGACGCTAAACCCGTCGCCACGGCCGACGTACGCCGTGCACCCGCACAGCTGCGCCGCCAGGAGGACGACGCCGGCGAGCAGGACAGCATGAGATGCCACACCCGTCATTTCTGCCCGAAATCCCAAGGATTAGCTTCACTGATCGAGTCGCGGGTGCCGCTGGTGCTGCGTACGTACGTATAATTATAAACGATGATGGTGATGCATAGATGGTAATTAGTAAATGGGGAGCCGAGACGAATGGGGCAAGTCATGATTTCATATGAATTGTGATTGACTGCAAAATAGTGCACACTCATGCATGCATGGGCAATGAATGGTGATCGCACATTAATTTGATTGGAGAGGGGATCATGCGGTTTCGATATTGCTAAAATTATGATTAGTGATTTCTTGTCAGTTTTGTACTGACCGTAATCCAGATCGACTGGCAAGACAGGGAGGCGGTCGATTCTTTTCCAATGCCTGCATGAGCATGACCCATCCCACATGCACACATTAGGTTTCAGATGCATCTAGTATACTAGTAGATCATTTGTCTTGTCACAAATTGTTCAAAAAGTTGTGTCGCCCCAATCCGTTACGAAAATGTTGATCTTCCGGACATCCTTCAATCCTTCCCGACCAAGCCTTCCTCCTTTCCGATAAAATACCTTGGGTTGTCTTTGTCCGTAAAGAGTCTAAAGAGAATTCACTACCAATCGCTCGGGGACAAGGTGGCGTGTCACCTCACTCCTTGGGTGGGGAGGCATATTGCGTTTGGCGGATCATGCGGTCTTGGTCAAGTCGCTCCTCACATTGATTGTTATCTACTACATGACGGTGTTAAAGTTACCAGTCGACTAGGGATGTAAACCAGGTCCCGTTTAATCCTGTTTAAAGTCCACTTATGATATGATAGTTCAAAAAGGTTTTCTGTTTGTTTAAGGAAAATGAACTACTCAAGCTAGCAAAAACTAACTAGACAGGATTGCGGTTGCCATTTATTTGCCACCTACATCCCTACAGTCGAGGTCAAGAAGATCGATGCCCTCGGACGGGCTTTCCTTTGGGCAGGTTGCAATAAGGTCACAGGTTGAAAATGCAAGATAAATTGGGAACAAGTGTGCAAGTCCAGGCTGCATGGTGGTCTTGGAATCCTAAATCTCTACAAGTTTGCCATTGCTCACTTGTAGTTTTGTAGAAACGTAATATGGTTTCTATATAATTAGTGATTACTTGTCAGTTTTGTAGAAGCGTAATATGATTAGTGATTGCTTGCAGGGAGGTGGTATTCTTTTCCGGTGATTCAACGGTAACTCTTTGAGAAAAGGCCAGGAATAAACTCATGGACAACCTGCATATGACCCCCATCCCACATGCACACCTTAGGGTTTTTCTTTTACATAGTACAATCGAAATCGCTCACACACACGAGCATACACTCACATCTATAAGCGCACACACGTACACCCTATCTCTACGAGCATCTCTGAAAGAATGAACCGGCAAATCATCATGAGATTGACAAAGTCGTCACAGACGTCTTCGTAGTCGTCGGGACCGTCTTCTCCTATTGTAGGCACATCTCTGCAAGGTCTGGAATGAATACAAGAAAATGCGAGCACCAATGTCAAGCCTAGAAATTAAAATCTGATGGGCTGGGGATACCACTGCCCTCGCCACACATTAGATTTCAAGTGTATCTAGTATACTACTCCCTTCATTCACTATTGTAAAATGTTTTGAATATTTTAATATAAACTATATATACGAACTGAAATGAGTGAACAAATACACCAAAACGTGCGTACATACATTTGATTTCAGAGAAAACTTATACAACTTAGTGAATAGATGGAGTAGATCATTGATGGCGCGCATTGCCGGGTTACAACGCCTGCCTATATTTATAGTAGAAAGACTGAATTTTCAAATAGGCAGGCATGATAAAAACATAAAGCACTAATGGATAGTTGTGAATGGTCCTTTTTTTTCTTGGGTCTAACCGGCTTAGAGTTGGGTTCACATTGCAGTGTTGCAATACATGCTAAGTAATGATTGATCATTTGTGCTAGGTTTGATAATGGATATGGTTTGGTAATAATCGTATTGTATAAATCTACATGCACATATCCATGAGGTGTCATCTTAAAACAAGAAATTGATAGCCCTTATAAGCATAGTCCAAGAAATTGTTGCAAATAAATTAGAGCCTTTTGAATACGGAAGATATGGGAATTTGTGACAAAATAGCATGGCCGAAACCTAAGCATTGTTCTAAATCAGATTTCTAAGCCACTCTATATGTTTTCATTTATGGGCGGAGCCAAATACAGATACTTAAGCAGCAACCCCGTGCCTTATACGCAACTACCATTCATTCCCACGCCGGTTACTGAATGGTAACTAAGGGTGTCCCCATGGATGCGGCTAAGTCGGTCTTCGTTTAGCCCCCCCCCCCCCCCCCCATTGAATGGTCTGAGAAGGAGGGAGATAAGCATTGTCACCACCGACCTCCACTTCGCACCTTCTCACCAATAATAAGAACCTTCCGTCCAAAGGAGGCATATGTTGGATGGTCGACTTCACTCAATATCAAGAAGATCACTAATATAAACATATAAAGAGGATACCAAATCATATTATCATACAATCGTAAGCCTACTAAGGTTCCTCCATATGCCCGAGAATTGGGGTAACTACTCGCACATCGCAGGATGAATCATGATAAATATGGTGGTAGCGTTAAAGTAATATGAGTGTGAATCCACACCGACTAATGTACTACAAAGAGATGGAGATGAAGTGGTGATGATGAAGCTGGATGGTGATGATGCCCCCTCAATGCGGTGATGTGGCGGCGGAGACCCTGAATCAACCCCCCTCTGGAATCCTTCAGAGGCTAGAGTTCTTCGTTCTGGATCTGTTTTCTGGTTCCGTGACATCTTTGATCTTCAATCCATCTGCACGGGGATGAAGTAGTTGACGAGGCGGAGGCGGCGGCAGGCGGTACGACCGCTGGTATGAGCACATGTGCTCGTACCATACGCCGTCTTTCGCTTTGGAGGATTTTGTATGAGCTTTTTCTTCTCTGATTTGTTTCACCCTTTTTATGGCGGTGTTTTATCACGTTAATTAACATGATTTTATCATCACAAATTGAGTTCTTTCCTTAATGTTCTAGATTATTCCCGTATATGATATCCCGGCGATTGCATACAAAAAGAAGTACACGAATGCAGTAAAGTCCAAAAAATCTTATACTATGGAACGAAATAAAATGTGTAAATCATCGCAAAAATTGGACTCATGACCACCACTGACGGGCCCAAACAAGTGCCACCACATGTAACAACTTAGTAGTGGTGGGCGTTTTCTGGCGCCCGCCACTGATTTGTATTTGTGCAAAAAAACCTTATCGAGCTATTTTTGTTTTATGGGTATATTTTTGTTTTCATTTTTTGTGGGGTTGAATTTAGTACTTAAGTACAGTCAGCTCAAACTATTGCCATTTTTTGAGTTAATTTATTATTTTTAAAGTATTAAATGAATGTCTAGCCAATAAAATGAGCAAACTGCTCTGTGATTAAAACACGATACACAGCTCAGGGTTATCTGCCTGCTGTGGAGATGGTGGAGTGAAAGGAACATGATTCGCCACGGCGAACGGAGGACTCCTGCGGACGTGTTTGCCAGCCAAATGATGATCAGTACCGCGGAATGGAATGAGTTCCATGCGAGTCCACCAAAGGCGCCGTCTCTGGACAAAGGTAGAGGGAAGCCGCCACCTCAGGATTGGATTATGATCAACCTGGATGCCTCTTTTCTTGCCGTGAACGGACAGGGGGGTTGGGGCTGCTTAGCCAGGGACATGCTTGGGGATGTCCTGTTCGCTGCAGCGGGACATCTTGCTAATCTTTCCACGGCTACATATGCTGAAGCTTTGGCCCTCATGAAAGCCATCAATTTAGCAGAAAGCTTTGGTATGGGACGGGTATTTTTCATGACTGACTGTCTACCCCTGAAGCAAGCGATGGAAGCCAACTTATCTGATCGAAGCAACCTCGGGTGCCTCTTCCGTGAGTCCAAGTATCTACTGCAGATGGGTTTCATTGAGTATAAGATTTTGTTCGAACGTCGCTCGTGTAATAAGCCAGCCCATCTGTTGGCTGGCCGTGGTGGTAGAATGGGCATTGGTAGTGACCATGTGTGGCTCACGAACCTGCCCCCTGATGTAATGTGTGCTGTGGCGGACGATTTGGTCCAGCCCACTAGCTAATGGAATGCATGGTGTTTCAGCTCAAAAAAAAAAAACACGATACACAGCTGAGAACTGAAAAGAATGAAACTTGGAATGGTGTCATAACGTGACCCCTATAGTGTGTGGTCAATATTTGAGATCATTACAGGAAAAACATGATGCACTTCGTGTACAAATTGAAGAGTCTCTCTTGAAATGTCAGAGTTTCTAACGGAAACTGTCAACTTTTGCAATGTTGAATATATACCAATGAAAGTCCCATGCTCAAATTTCCAACTATTTTGAGTTGATTTGACAATTTTAGAGCATTATATGAATTTCTAGCCATTAAAATGAGCAAAATGAAGTTCAATTTGAAAATATATGCAAATGAGGTCTGAAAAGAATGAAACTTGGCATGTTGTCATCACATGATCCACATAAGATGTGGTAAATTTTTTAGAGATTAGGGGGAAACTTGATGCACTTCGTGTACAAATTGAAGAGCTTTTTGTGAAGTATCAAGGTGTAAGGGCATATTTATCCCTAAGTGTTTTGGTGTTTGATGACAGCGTATTTGCGGACTAATCGTGTGCCTTGAGTATTCCAGACACTTCATTGCTAGGCACAAGACGGTTGGGTGCCCCTCGAAGACTGATGAAGACGGCGTCTTTTCTACATTTCTTTTTGATGGATTTGAGTCGTAGGAAAGCCGTACTATTAAGAGGGGGTCCGCGTTGGAAAGGTTTGTGTGTAATCATCACGTACACGTCTCCTTCTTGTCCCCTCCTTTTTCCTTGGAGCTTCCTCCGTTTTCTTGCCTCCCTTGTCTGGCTGCTGTGGTTGGTCACGGTAGTACTGCTCCCAGGAAAGCGGTAGTACCGTAGGCACCCGCGGTAGTACCGCGCGGTGGCACGGTAGTACTGCTCCCCTGGAGCCGCACTACCGCTGCCCACCAGGCTAGTGCCGCCCCTTCGCGGTAGTAGGGGCGGATGTAATTTTTTACATCCGCACCCACCGCGGTAGTACCGTTTTCGCCGCGCGGTAGTACCGCGCTATGCAGTCAGGCAGTAGTACCGTCCCTCGGCGGTACTACTATGTCGGGTTTTTGCTACTTCCGTTTCTTCGCGGAAGTAGGCACGGAAGTTTCCTTCCCTCTGGCTGGGGTTTTTTGCCTTGCGGTAGTACTGCATGGGGGGCGCGGTAGTACCGCGCTTGCGGAAGTACCGCCCCCAGTTCCTGCGCGTCCGTTTATCTTTACTTTCACTGGGGTTGCGTCAGCACCGTGGGTCGGTACGGTAGTACCACACAGCCGTGCGGCAGTACCGCTTGGTTGCAAGCTGTAGTACCGCGCGGCCTTGCGGTAGTACCGCTTGACAGGCGCGGTAGTACCGCTGGCCGCGGGCTGGTTGGTGGGTAACGGTTGGATCTTTGTCCCACACTATATAAGGGGTCCCCTTCTTCCCTGTTGACTCACCTCTTCCACCCCTAAGCTCCATTATTGCTCTAAGCTCCATTTTCGCCCGATCTCACTCCCTAGCCGACCAAACTTGTTGATTTGCTCGGGAGTGGTTGAGAAGGCCTTGATCTACACTTCCACCAAGAGATATTTGATTCCCCCCACTAATCCCTTGCGGATCTTGTTACTCTTGGGTGTTTGAGCATCCTAGACGGTTGAGGTCACCGCGAAGCCATAGTCCATTGTGGTGAAGCTTCGTGGTGTCGTTGGGAGCCTCCAATTGAGTTGTGGAGATTGCCCCAACCTAGTTTGTAAAGGTTCGGTCGCCGCCTCCAAGGGCACCAATAGTGGAATCATGACATCTCGCATTGTGTGAGGGCGTGAGGAGAATACGGTGGCCCTAGTGGCTTCTTGGGGAGCATTGTGCCTCCACACCGCTCCAACGGAGACGTACTTCCTCTCAAAGGGAAGGAACTTCGGCAACACATCCTCGTCTCCACCGTCTCCACTCTTGGTTATCTCGTGCCTTTACTTGTGCAAGCTTATTTGTTTCATATATCGTGCTTGCTTGTGTTCCTATCCTTGTTGCATCATATAGGTTGCTCACCTAGTTGCATATCTAGACAACCTTCTTTGATGCAAAGTTTAAATTGTTAAAGAAAAGTTAAAATTGTTAGTTGCCTATTCACCCGCCCTCTAGTCAACCATATCGATCCTTTCATAGGGTTTTCGAATGTAAAGAGTCGACTTTCGTAGAGAAATATTTTCTTTATACATCATTTCTTTGATAATTTTTATGTTCAATGTATACCACTGAAAGTCCCATGGTCAAATTTAGGACAATTATGAGTTGATTTGATGATTTTAGGGCATTATTTGAATTTCTAGCGATTTAGATGAGAAAAATGCTATTCAATTCAAAATATATGCGCAAATAAGGTCTGAAAGGGATGACACTTGACATGATGTCATTATGTGACCCCTCTAGGGCGTGGTAAAATTTGAGGGCGTTACCGAAAAAACTTGATGCACTTTGTGGACAAACTGAAGTGCCTCTCAAGAAGTGTCAGTGTTTCGAACGAAGAAGAGAATTCTTTTATTTATACACCATTTCTCCGTTAAACTTTTTCTACATTGAATATACACCATTGAAAGTCTCATGCTCAAATCGGGACTATTCTGGGTTGATTCAATAATTTCAAAGCATTACACGAATGGCATTGAAATAAGCAAAAGGCTCTTCACTTCAAAAAAACATATCGAATGTTGTCATAAAAGGATGAAACTTGGCATCATATCATTATATGATTCCTAGAACCCGCCTCGCCGCCCGCTAGTTTCTTCTGAACGTTGCCGGCAGATAGTTACGCCTCCACCGCCTTGCAAGTGTTCGACGGTTTGCCTACGTGAGTTTTTTTGGTCTCATTTTGTTTTGGCCAATTGAATTCAACCAAACCATTGCAATTGAAGATGAAGCGACTTTTATCATGCTATTTACTTCATTTGAAACTTTTGGTGTGTTTGAATTTCAATAACTTAGTTTGTAAACTATGAATTCATAATATCCGTGAACTGCGTGAACTACGTGAACCTTAATTGTTATGTTTGGTTTTTAAGATGTGTGCTAATATGTAGTTGAAACGGATTAAGTAAACTAGAATTGGAATAATCTGGGGGAAACAAAATTTTACACCGCTAAATTTAGGGATTGGTTAGAAACAACGAAACCTGAGGAGTAAAATACTCCACTGAGGTTTACCCGGCTGTTTACCCCTCTAAAATATACAAACAACCAAAATTTAGTGGGAAAGCTTTGACTGGGCTTGTTGGATCTTCTTTTTTTTGTCGTTTTAAGAGGAGAATAATATTTTGAGAGTGATTTTTCTATATCCTGTATGTAGATCATCCGTGATTTCTTTGATATTCATGCTAGTTGTTTATTTGTTGTTAAAATTTATTTTGTTTCATAATGTTTCTTTTCTTTTCTTATTTCAATGTGTACATCATGTTTCATTGTTTATTGACAAAAAAAATAATGCACTAGCTTCAGATTAGTTTGATGATACACAAGGAAACATTGTGATTCACTTTGGAACGAGAGAAAAGCATTATGATTCACTTCGAAACATGAAAAATTTTGACAACAACAAAATAAAGGTAGCATGAATCTCATTTCTTGTAATGTTTTTATATATTTTGCAGATGCATGCGATCGCAAGCAAATATGTCAAAAAATAATGCACTCGCTTCAGATTAGTTTGATGATTCACCATGGTACACAACAAAACATTATGATTCACCTTGGAACCAGAGAGAAACCTGATGTAACACTTTGAAACATGACATATTTGGACAACACAACAAAAAAAGTAGTATGAATCTCATATATAGTAACCATGAACAGTAGATTTCCGTGCATGATAGAACCTCATTTCTCGTAATGTTTTATATATTTTGTAGATGCATGCGATCGCAAGCAAATAATAAATCTCCCCTTGTCTAAAAATGCCAACTAGTAATGCTGATTAGATATGCAGAGAGCCGGAGGGGGAGGGAGCTGCGGAGGACCTTTTGGGCCTCGGCCTTGGCACTTTTTACACTCTCGAGGGCCGCGGCAAGCTCAGACTCCCGCGTCTTGGAGTCAAGCTCCAACGCCTCGTGCTTCGCCACAAGAGCCTGGAGCTCTTGTTGCACCTCGGCCACCCGAGCCTCGTGCTTCTCTCGCTCGGTGCGCTCCTTGGCCGCTGTATCTTCGGCCTTGGCCAGCGCTTGCTTCAGGGTCGCCACCTCGGCCGTGGCCCTTGGCAAACATACAATGATCCTGTCATTTTGCAATCGCGTCCTTTTTTATATATACATATCTATAGACGGGGTATTACTTACCCTTGTTCTCCTCGAGCTGCCTCTTGGCAAGGCCGAGCTCTTTCTTGGACCCCTCAAGGTCCTACTTCAGTACGGCGACCTCCGTAGTTAGTGCGGTGGACGCCAGCAGCGAAGCCTGCATATGCATATTGACATACTTATATTAGACTCCTGCGATTTTATTTGATCCTCTGTTCGGCTTTTATTTGTGAACACCGAACAAAGCATCAGGGGCTACTGTCTATGCGGTAATATTTCTACTACATTTTAAAACACTTACCTCAAAGCCTGTTAGAAGGCTGGCATAGGCTTCAGTCAATCCGCTCTTGGCGGACTGAATCTTCTGGATCACCGCACTCATGATAGTGCGGTGCTCCTCGTCGATGGAAGCGCTGTGAAGCGCTTCCAGCAGATTGTCCGGTGCCTCTGGATGGACAGAGGTCACCGGCACATGCGTCTTGCCCCTCTTAGAAGGAGACCGCCTGCCCGAGCCCGGAACCGCTAGAGGGTCCGGCACGGTGTTCGGCTGAGGGCCGAACTCGGAGCTCTCGGGGGCCCCGTCCCCGCGGCTCCCGCAGCCGGAAGGTCGCCTTGAGGCGCCTCCAGGACTGTCTCCCTTCGATCCTGTGCCTCTTGAGACAACACCTCGGCGTCGTCGACATGATGAGGGGAGGTGGCGGTCGGGACTGGATCGCTATCCATGTCCGACAAGCCCAAGGAGCCGTCCGATGATACATCGATACTGGCTCGTGGCGGCCTGCATAATCACGTTCGGCATTAGGGAAAGCAGTGCGACAAAGGAATCCTAGGAGTTACTCTGGTATCCGAATACTTACGATCTCCCCGGGGGCTTGACCCTGGGCAACCACTCGTCTTCGCCTTCATCGGCGGTGGTGGAACTGTCCGGAAGGAGAGTCCTTCCCTTCTTGGACCCTTCGGCCTCCCCGGTTGGGCGGCCTTCCTTTTCTTGTCTCTCCTAGTCGGTGGGGGAGCATCTTCTTCTTCCTCTTCCTCGTCTTCAGGGGAAGAGTGCGCCGCAGAGTCATCAGACGGTGAGTCCGACGACGCCTGGCGTCGGGAACTCTTTCGAGTTCCCTTGGCCTTCTTGGTCTTCTCCGGCACCTTATAAGGGGCCGGAGTCAGCATCTTCGCCAGAAGAGCGTCTGCGGGGCCTTCGGGCAAAGGAGCCAGACAGTCGATCTGTCCGGCCATCTTCTGCCAGTCCTGTCAAAGGTACTGGAGTTTAGATCCCGCATAGAGTCAATCTATATATAAAAAAATAAGTATCCTGTGAGAGGTAAAACAGCTTACCGCACTGGCTTGTCGCTTCGCGCTGAATCCGCGATCCTCAGTAATAGGGGGAGGGACCTCGACACTTTTGAACAGCACCCTCCAGGCGTCTTCATGAGTCGTGTCGAAGAGCCTGCTCAGAGTTCGGTGCTGCGCCGGATTGAACTCCCACAAGTTGAACTCCCGTTGTTGGCACGGGAGTATCCGGTGGATGAGCATAATTTGGACTATGTTGACAAGCTTGAGCTTCTTGTCCACCATGTTTTGAATACATGTTTGGAGTCCGGTCAGCTCTTTCGAATTACCCCAGGACATGCCCTTCTCTTTCCAGGAGGTGAGCCGCATGGGGATGCCAGATCGGAACTCGGGGGCCGCTACCCATGCGGGGTCGCGCGGCTCAGTGATATAGAACCACCCCGATTGCCACCCCTTTATGGTTTCCACAAAGGAGCCCTCGAGCCATGCTATGTTGGGCATCTTTCCCACCATGGCGCCTCCGCACTCCGCCTGGCGGCCGCCCACCACCTTCGGATTGACATTGAAGGTCTTCAGCCATAAGCCGAAGTGGGGCTTGATGCGGAGGAAGGCTTCGCACACAACGATAAACGACGAGATGTTGAGGATGAAGTTCGGGGCCAAATCGTGGAAATACAGGCCGTAATAAAACATGAGCCCCGGACGAAGGGATGGAGAGGGAACCCTAGTCCGCGGAGGAAATGGGTGAGGAATACTACCCTCTCATGGGGCCTGGGGGTGGGGATGAGCTGCCCCTCATCTGGGAGCCGGTGCGCGATGCCGTCGGGCAGGTATCCGGCTCTCCTCAGTTTCTTGATGTCTCCCTCCGTGACGGAGGAGACCATCCACTTGCCTCCCGCTCCGGACATGACTGGAGAAGGTCGAGGTGGGATGTGCGGACTTGGGCGCTAGAGCTCGAGTGTGCGAAAACGGATGGGTAAGGGAGGAAGAAGGCGTGGATAGAAAGGTGAATCCTTATCCCTTTATATGGGCGGACGAAACTAAGCGTCCCCACTTGCCTGGTAAAACTCGCTTATCTCCCAAGCGCCGCAATTGATGGCGCGGTTGGGTTACCCACGCCCGTATTGATGAGAATCCCGTAATAAGGGGACACGATCTCTGCTTTGACAAGACGTGTCGAAAAACTCCCTCGCGTTATGCGTGGGGCTGGTTAAAAGAAACGGTTTGAATAATCACCGGGCCGTGACATAACGTCATGTTGCCAAAACAAGCCAGCAAATTAGATCTGCAAAAATATTATTCTCTCTATGGTGGAATGTGGAACTTATTTTGCAGGGTCGGACACTATCCTCGTATTCAAATTCTTCTGCGGTGTATACGGAGAAGGAACCCGCCTTGCAATGCCGAAGACAATACTGCGCGCTGGACTCATCGTCATTGAAGCCTGGTTCAGGGGCTACTGAGGGAGTCCTGAATTAGGGGGTCTCCGGACAGCCGGACTATCTCCATTGGCCGGACTATTAGACTATGAAGATACAAGATTGAAGACTTCGTCTCGTGTCCGGCTGGGACTCTACTTGGCGTGGAAGGCAAGCTAGGCAGTACGGATATGGATATCTCCTCCTTTGTAACCGACCTTGTGTAACCCTAACCCTCTCCGGTGTCTATATAAACCGAAGGGTTTTAGTCCGTAGGACAACAACCATAACATACAATCATACCATAGGCTAGCTTCTAGGGTTTAGCCTCTCTGATCTCGTGGTAGATCTACTCTTGTACTACCCATATCATCAATATTAATCAAGCAGGACGTAGGGTTTTACCTTCATCAAGAGGGCCCGAACCTGGGTAAAACATCGTGCCCCCTGCCTCCTGTTACCATCCGTCCTAGACGCACAGTTCGGGACCCCCTACCCGAGATCCGCCGGTTTTGACACCGACAGAGGCATATGTTGGATGGTCGACTTCACTCAATATCAAGAAGATCACTAATATAAACATATAAAGAGGATACCAAATCATATTATCATACAATCGTAAGCCTACTAAGGTTCCTCCATATGCCCGAGAATTGGGGTAACTACTCGCACATCGCAGGATGAATCATGATAAATATGGTGGTAGCGTTAAAGTAATATGAGTGTGAATCCACACCAACTAATGTACTACAAAGAGATGGAGATGAAGTGGTGATGATGAAGCTGGATGGTGATGATGCCTTTTCAATGTGGTGATGTGGCGGCGGAGACCCTGAATCAACCTCCCTCTAGAATCCTTCAGAGGCTAGAGTTCTTCGTTCTGGATCTGTTTTCTGGTTCCGTGACATCTTTGATCTTCAATCCATCTGCACGGGGCTGAAGTAGTTGACGACGCGGAGGCGGCGGCAGGCGGTACGACCGCTGGTACGAGCACATGTGCTTGTACCATACGCCGTCTTTCGCTTTGGAGGATTTTGTATGAGCTTTTTATTCTCCGATTTGTTTCACCCTTTTTTATGGCAGTGTTTTATCAAGATAATTAACATGATTTTATCACCATAAATTGAGTTCTTTCCTTAATGTTCTAGATTATTCCCGTATATGATATCCTGGCGATTGCATACAAAAAGAAGTACACGAATGCAGTAAAGTCTAAAAAATCTTATACTATGGAATGAAATAAAATGTGCAAATCATCACAAAAATTGGACTCATGACCACCACTGACGGGCCCAAACAAGTGCCACCACATGTAACAACTTAGTAGTGGCGGGCGCTTTCTGGCGCCCGCCACTGATTTGCATTTGTGCAAAAAAAACCTTATCGAGCTATTTTTGTTTTATGGGTATATTTTTGTTTCCATTTTTTGTGGGGTTGAATTTAGTACGTAAGTACAGTCATGTCAAACTATTGCCATTTTTTGAGTTAATTTATTATTTTTAAAGTATTAAATGAATGTCTAGCCAATAAAATGAGCAAACTGCTCTGTGATTAAAACACGATACACAACTAAGGACTGAAAAGAATGAAACTTGGAATGGTGTCATAACGTGACCCCTATAGTATGTGGTCAAAATTTGAGATCATTACAGGAAAAACATGATGCACTTCGTGTACAAATTGAAGAGTCTCTCTTGAAATATCAGAGTTTCTATCGGAAACTGTCAACTTTTGCAATGTTGAATATATACCAATGAAAGTCCCATGCTCAAATTTCCAACTATTTTGAGTTGATTTGACAATTTTAGAGCAGTATATGAATTTCTAGCCATCAAAATGAGCAAAATGAAGTTCAATTCGAAAATATATGCAAATGAGGTATGAAAAGAATGAAACTTGGCATGTTGTCATCACATGATCCACATAAGATATCGTAAATTTTTTAGAGATTAGGGGGGAAACTTGATGCACTTGGTGTACAAATTGAAGAGCTTTTTGTGAAGTATCAGGGTTTTTGAATGTAAAGAGTTGACTTTCATAGAGAAATATTTTCTTTATACATCATTTCTTTGATAATTTTTTATGTTCAATGTATACCACTGAAAGTCCCATGGTCAAATTTAGGACAATTATGGGTTGATTTGACGATTTTAGGGCATTATTTGAATTTCTAGCGATTCAGATGAGAAAAATGCTATTCAATTCAAAATATATGCGCAAATAAGGTCTGAAAGGGATGGCACTTGACATGATGTCATTATGTGACCCCTCTAGGGCGTGGTAAAATTTGAGGGCTTTACCGGAAAAACTTGATGCACTTTGTGTACAAACTAAAGTGCCTCTCAAGAAGGGTCAGTGTTTCGAACGAAGAGAATTATTTTATTTATACACCATTTCTCCGTTAAACTTTTTCTACATTGAATATACACCATTTAAAGTCTCATGCTCAAATCGGGACTATTCTGGGTTGATTCAATAATTTCAAAGCATTACATGAATGCCATTGAAATGAGCGAAAGGCTCTTCACTTCAAAAAAACATATCGAATGTTGTCAGAAAAGGACGAAACTTGGCATCATATCATTATATGATTCCTAGAACCCGCCTCGCCGCCCGCTAGTTTCTTCTGAACGTTGCCGGCAGATTGTTACGCCTCCACCACCTTGCAAGTGTTCGACGGTTTGCCTACGTGAGTTTTTTTTGGTCTCATTTTGTTTTGGCCAATTGAATTCAACCAAACCATTACAATTGAAGATGAAGCGGCTTTTATCATGCTATTTACTTCATTTGAAACTTTTGGTGTGTTTGAATTTCAATAACTTAGTTTGTAAACTATGAATTCATAATATCCGTGAACTGCACGAACTGCGTGAACCTTAATTATTATGTTTGGTTTTTAAGATGTGTGCTAATATGTAGTTGAAACGGATTAAGTAAACTAGAATTGGAATAATCTAGGGGAAACAAAATTTTACTCCGCTAAATTTAGGGATCGGTTAGAAACAACGAAAACTGAGGAGTAAAATACTCCACTGAGGTTTACCCGGCTGTTTACCCCTCTAAAATTTACAAACAACCAAAATTTAGTGGGCAATCTTCGACTGGGCTTGTTGGATCTTTTTTTTGTCGTTTTAAGAGGAGAATAATATTTTCAGAGTGATTTTTCTATATCATGTATGTAGATCATCCGTGATTGCTTTGATAGTCATGCTAGTTGTTTATTTGTTGTTAAAATTTATTTTGTTTCATAATGTTTCTTTTCTTTTCTTATTGCAATGTGTACATCATGTTTCATTGTTTATTGACAAAAAAAAATGCACTCGCTTCAGATTAGTTTGATGATACACAAGGAAACATTGTGATTTCACTTTGGAACGAGAGAAAAGCATTATGATTCACTTCGAAACATGACAAATTTTGACAACAACAAAAGAAAGGTAGCATGAATCTCATTTCTTGTAATGTTTTTATATATTTTGCAGATGCATGCGATAGCAAGCAAATATGTCAAAAAATAATGCACTCGCTTCAGATTAGTTTGATGATACACCATGGTACACAACAAAACATTATGATTCACCTTGGAACCAGAGAGAAACCTGATGTAACACTTTGAAACATGACAGATTTGGACAGCACAACAAAAAAAAGTAGTATGAATCTCATATATAGTAACCATGAACAGTAGATTGCCGTGCATGATAGAATCTCATTTCTTGTAATGTTTTATATATTTTGCAGATGCATGCGATCGCAAGCAAATAATAAATCTCCCCTTGTCTAAAAATGCCAACTAGTAATGCTGATTAGATATGCAGAGAGCCGGAGGGGGAGGGGGCTGCGGAGGACCTGGCGCAGTCTGCTGCGGCGAAGGTCACGGTGCCCTTGTCGAGGTCATAGCCGACGTGCATGTTCTGCTGCGCGATATTCCCGATGATGGACACAGGCGTAGACTGCTCAGACGCCGCCGCCACCGCCAAGCACACAGTCCCCTCCTGCACCTCCACGAACGTGTTCTCCGCCTTCAGCGTGACCGTCGCGCCGCCGCCCAGCCCCAGCGTCACATCAGGGATCATCGCCGCCACCCGCCCCTTCCGTACCCCGCTCACGTCGAAGCACAGTGGCAGGAGCTCTTCCGGCGACTTCGCCGGCGGGAGCTTGACCCTCCGGGTCAGCTCTCCCACCAATGGGTCCAGAAGATCGTTCGCCAGGTACGTCAGCGTCGTGCCGGAGTAGACGATGACGGGGGACTCCTGCGGCGCCTCGAAGGTCTTGTTCCCGATCTTGACGGACTGGAGATCGACGGTGTAGTAGGCCTTCACTTCAGATGGGATCAGCGGTGTCGTCGCCGCGCCCGGCTCCGTCACGGTGGCACGGGGGCCGAAGTTGAGCACGGAGGAGGCGTTGATGGAGTAGGGCACGAGGCAGTAGGAGAACCTCCGGCCGAGCGATGTGTCTGCGCCTAACTGATTGACGAGGGAGAGGTCGCCGCCGCCGAGCCCGACGAGGCCGTCCCCGATGAACGAGCCGATCATGGTCGTGGAGCAGCCGAAGTTGACGTTGGCCACGCGTATCTTCCCATCGCCGCGGGTGCCTTGGTCGTCGGCGAAGGTGAAGGTCTCCGTGGAGAGGAGGCCGCTCGTCTGGGAGCCGTCGCCGTAGGAGTAGAGATACCTGCACTTGGAGTCGGGGCAGGAGGCATCGGGGAGCGCGCGGCATGCGCCGGAGCCACAGCTCACGAGACTGAACGTCGTCGAATTGGAGGAGTTAAACTGGACGCCCGGCGGCGGCGCGGACGAGGGCGCGGGGGCGCGAGCGGGAGCGGGCGCATGGGCGTGGCGGGCTGCCGCGAGACCAGGAGCGCCGGCTCCGCTGCTGCAGTTGAGCCAGATGAGGTCGCTACCGGTGTCGGCGATGGCGAGCATGCGGGTGGGCGGCGTGCCCACGTTCACGGCCATCAGGTACTCGAAGGGCCTGGAGGTGAGCTCGGAGACGGCGCCGTCGGCTGACGGTGCGTCGGCGCGGCCGTAGGAGCGCGAGAGCGCAGCGCGCGGCCTCGAGCACGCGGGCGGGCGCGGTGAGCGACGGGTCACGGTACGGCGACTTGACGGAGTCACGGTGGATGAACTCCACGCTGAACCCATCGCCGCCGACGTACGCCGTGCACAAGAACACGTGCGCCGTCAGGACGACGCCAACGAGCAGGAGAGCGCGGGAGGTCGTCGTCCCAGGCATTGTGTGCTGAACTGCTGACTCAACTGCGGGATTGCTTTGCCAATGGTGTGTAGCTGCTGCTGCTATGCAGAGTATTAATAGGGGAATTGGCGTACGATTAAAATGGTAAGTTGATTAATGGGGAGACGAATGGGGCAAGTCGGTATATGGTATGACCTGTGATTGCGCCATCAGCCAGCTTCTTGCTAGTTATTCCCACGCACTTCTTGGGCAATATTTTGTGCTACTCCCAGATTTCAGCTGTTTTAACATTGAAAATGCCAATATTTTATGTAAGATTAATTAACATTCATAATGGCAATGTTTTGGAACAGATTGTACGTTTCAATTGTTTTCACTTCACGACGCTAACACAAACCGGAACTTGGACTTGGTCGCCCTTGCATCCAGATGCAACCTTGTTCTCAAACTTGAGCAGCGTCACGTCTATTTCTCATACATCTGCTCCATCCGATGGTATTTCCACATGGTAGATGGGGCTATACTCTCTCCACCTCGAAGACCTTCCTGAGAACGTGATGGTGAGCTTGATACTCGCCATGTTTGTGCCTGTGCGCAATGCAATACTAGCGTATGCTTGTTATTTGAAAAAATCACAATACTTGACTACCCAAAATTTTCTTGTGCAACATGAAACGTAAACTTTAGTAGTAGAAGATTGCATTTTAAATTCTTCATGTAAAACCAGTTGCTGTTCTGGCGCGCTGATCCTACGGGGCCTTAGCATGACGATTTCCCGATTGTGTGCTACAACAAGTTGTGTCCGACTGCGGTGATGGAGGGGCGATGACGGTGGCGCGCCTTCGGCTCGCTTTCAGTGCTGGTAGTCGCCGCTAGGTGGTCTACGGATCTGGATGTTATTTCTATTATTTCTGATATTCGTTGTACTGTCATGATCGAAAATGAATAGATCGGGAATTTTCTCGCAAAAAAAAACAGTAGTTCGATCTTTACTTTCAGGTAAGCTAGCGAACCTCCTGAAACCAAACAAGGGATTTTTTTTCATCAGTTGAAAGTATCCAACTTCACACAAGAAGGCCAAACCTCGACACCGCAAAATTTCTCTAGTGACTTTTCTTGACAATCTTTTTTGTGTGAATAAATTCTTGTACTACTCCAAACACTCAATTTTTACAATCAACTTCAAAGACTTCTAAAGCGCAGAGAGGGCCTGATCCAAGCCAAACAACAGTTCGGCGTTGGGATCTCCCGAAGTTTGCCATAAAATGACTAGACTTATTTTGACTACGGCGAATATGAGTAATACAAGAATCACATTCATCCATGCTTCTCTTGATTTCCTCGACCAAAAAAGCATACTTCGTATTGTTGCCTTCTCTACTCTTGATCATCATGACTGCCTCAAGGCAACCACATTCAACATCAGATGGTAGGGAACACCATTGAAGTGCCAAAGATAAACCTGCATGGAGTGCAAGAAGCTCAAATTCCAGGGCGTCATTGCATCAAAAGATTTGCCGGCACACATTGAGAACAACTGCACCTTCATGATCTCTAAGCACCATACCAGCCTCTACTGCACCATTTAGGAAAGAGCCATGCACATTGAGCTTGTTGCGTCCATACATAGGTCGAGACCACAACACATTGGTTGGTTGACATCTATTGTCACATGCAGGATAGACATGTGGGAAACACAAAGGGACGAATAGTTTTCCTTTAATGGGACCAAAGTTTGGATCCATGTTGATGGAACAAAGTGTATAAAGGCAGCTGAACAAAAAACTCTTGGATACCTACACTATGGGGAGGGGGAGCGGGGGGGGGGGGGGGGGGGGGGGGGGGTGTTGAGAGAACAAGTTCATCTCTGACGAACCAAATCCTCGAAAACAGTAACAAAACACGAACTCTTATCCCCTCATTAAGATCACATAGGAACAACGATAACGAATCATCCCTGGATGCACTAGTAACATTTAACGCTAGCAATGACCATTCAAACAAGAAGCGAATTCCAGAGTTGTCGTGCGAGTTGGGACAGGAACAAAAGACGGGGAATGTATCTTCTTCCTCCAACCGACATATTAAACAAGTTGAACAGACGACCATGTTCCTTTTCATCTTATTGTACCTGTTGAGGAACATAGTAATTTCAAATAATTTCCTACGCATACACAAGATCATGGTGATGCATAGTAATGAGAGGGGAGAGTGTTGTCTACGTACCCTCGTAGACCGTTCGCGGAAGCGTTATATCAACACGGTTGATGTAGTCGTACGTCTTCACGTCCGACCGATCCAAGTACCGAAAGCACGACACCTTCGAGTTCTGCACACGTTCGGCTCGGTGACGTCCTCGCCTTCTCGATTCAGCAAGAGGGGCGAAGTAGTAGATGAGTTCCGGCAGCACGACGGCGTGGTGACGGTGTTGGTGAAGAACAATCTCCGCAGGGCTTCGCCTAAGCACTACGAAAACTATGACGGAGGATAAACTAGAGGGGACGGGGTTGCCGGCACACGGCTTGGTGTTTTTCTTGATGTCTCTTTGGTGCTAGCCCTACCCCTCTATTTATATGTTGAGCCCTGGGGTCGAAACTTGGAGTAAAAGCCTCCTCAAAGTCGGTTTCACCCGAAAGGGAAGAGTCCTTCTCGGACTCTAGGGCTAGACGCCAGGGTTCCCGGCGTCTACCCCCTAGACGCCAGGGGTTCCTGGCGTCTAGCCTCTGGTCTCCGCAAAACTTCCTTTTGCACTTTCCAAAAGCCTCGTGGGCTTTCCCTTTTGGCCCAGATAAAGTGTTCTCGTGCCCAAACATTTCGGGAAACATCTGGAACCCCTTCCGGAGATCAAACACTACTATCCCATATATCAAACTTTATCTCCGGACCATTCCGGAGTTCCTCGTCATGTCCGTGATCTCATCCCGGACTCCGAACAACATTCGGTCATCAACATACATAACTCATATAGTACTATATCGTCAACGAACGTTAAGCGTGCGGACCCTACGGGTTCGAGAATTGTGTAGACATGACCGAGACACCTCTCTGGTCAATAACCAGTAGCGGGACCTGGATGCCCATATTGGCTCCTACATATTCTACGAAGATCTTTATCGGTCAGACCGCATAACAACATACGTTGTTTCCTCTGTCATCGGTATGTTACTTGCCCGAGATTCGATCGTCGATATCTCAATACCTAGTTCAATCTCGTTACCGGCAAGTCTCTTTACTCGTTCCGTAATACATCATCCCGCAACTAACTCATTAGTTGCAATGCTTGCAAGGCTTATAGTGATGTGCATTATCGAGTGGGCCCAGAGATACCTCTCCGACAATCGGAGTGACAAATCCTAATCTCGAAATACGCCAACCCAACAAGTACCTTTGGAGACACCTGTAGAGCACCTTTATAATCACCCAGTTACGTTGTGACGTTTGGTGGCACACAAAGTGTTCCTCCGGTAAACGGGAGTTGCATAATCTCATAGTCATAGGAACATGTATAAGTCATGAAGAAAGCAATAGCAACAAACTAAACGATCAAGTGCTAAGCTAACGGAATGGGTCAAGTCAATCACATCATTCTCCTAATGATGTGATCCCGTTAATCAAATGACAACTCATGTATATGGTTACGAAACTTAACCATCTTTGATCAACGAGCTAGTCAAGTAGAGGCATACTAGTGACACTCTGTTTGTCTATGTATTCACACATGTATTATGTTTCCGGTTAATACAATTCTAGCATGAATAATAAACATTTATCATGAAATAAGGAAATAAATAATAACTTTATTATTGCCTCTAGGGCATATTTCCTTCAGTCTCCCACTTGCACTAGAGTCAATAATCTAGATTACACAGTAATGATTCTAACACCCATGGAGCCTTGGTGCTGATCATGTTTTGCTCGTGGAAGAGGCTTAGTCAACGGGTCTGCAACATTCAGATCCGTATGTATCTTGCAAATTTCTATGTCTCCCACCTGGACTAAATCCCGGATGGAATTGAAGCATCTCTTGATGTGCTTGGTTCTCTTGTGAAATCTGGATTCCTTTGCCAAGGCAATTGCACCAGTATTGTCACAAAAGATTTTCATTGGACCCGATGCACTAGGTATGACACCTAGATCGGATATGAACTCCTTCATTTGCTGCTTCCGAAGCAGCTATGTACTCCGCTTCACACGTAGATCCCGCCACGACGCTTTGTTTAGAACTGCACCAACTGACAGCTCCACCGTTTAATATAAACACGTATCCGGTTTGTGATTTAGAATCGTCCGGATCAGTGTCAAAGCTTGCGTCAATGTAACCATTTATGATGAGCTCTTTGTCACCTCCATAAACGAGAAACATATCGTTAGTCCTTTTCAGGTATTTCAGGATGTTCTTGACCGCTGTCCAGTGATCCACTCCTGGATTACTTTGGTACCTCCCTGCTAGACTTATAGCAAGGCACACATCAGGTCTGGTACACAGCATTGCATACATGAGAGAGCCTATGGCTGAAGCATAGGGAACATCTTTCATCTTCTCTCTATCTTCTGCAGTGGTCGGGCATTGAGTCTTACTCAACTTCACACCTTGTAACACAGGCAAGAACCCTTTCTTTGCTTGATCCATTTTGAACCTTTTCAAAACTTTGTCAAGGTATGTGCTTTGTGAAAGTCCAATTAAGCGTCTTGATCTATCTCTATAGATCTTGATGCCCAATATGTAAGCAGCTTCACCGAGGTGTTTCATAGAAAAACTTTTATTCAAGTATCCCTTTATGCTATCCAGAAATTCTATATCATTTGCAATTAGTAATATGTCATCCACATATAATATCAGAAATGCTACAGAGCTCCCGCTCACTTTCTTGTAAATACAGGCTTCTCCAAAAGTCTGTACAAAACCAAATGCTTTGATCACACTATCAAAGCATTTATTCCAACTCCGAGAGGCTTGCACCAGTCCATAAATGGATCGCTGGAGCTTGCACACTTTGTTAGCTCCCTTTGGATCGACAAAACCTTCCGGTTGCATCATATACAACTCTTCTTCCAGAAATCCATTCAGGATTGCAGTTTTGACATCCATCTGCCAAATTTCATAATCATGAAATGCGGCAATCGCTAACATGATTCGGACAGACTTAAGCATCGCTACGGGTGAGAAGGTCTCATTGTAGTCAATCCCTTGAACTTCTCGAAAACCTTTTGCAACAAGTCGAGCTTTGTAGACAGTAACATTACCGTCAGCGTCGGTGTTCTTCTTGAAGATCCATTTATGCTCAATTGCTTGCCGATCAACGGGCAAGTCAACCAAAGTCCACACTTTGTTCTCATACATGGATCCCATCTCAGATTTCATGGCTTCTAGCCATTTTGCGGAATCTGAGCTCCCCATCGCTTCTTCATAGTTCATAGGTTCATCATGATCTAGTAGCATGACTTCTAGAACAGGATTACCGTATCACTCTGGTGCGGATCTTACTCTGGTTGATCTATGAGGTTCAGTAATAACTTGATCTGAAGTTCCATGATCATCATCATTAACTTCCTCACAAATTGATGTAGGTGTCACAGAAACCGGTTTCTGTGATGAACTACTTTCCAATAAGGGAGCAGGTACAGTTACCTCATCAAGTTCTACTTTCCTCCCACTCACTTCTTTCGAGAGAAACTCCTTCTCTAGAAAGGATCCATTCTTGGCAACGAATGTCTTGCCTTCGGATCTATGATAGAAGGTGTACCCAACAGTCTCCTTTGGGTATCCTATGAAGACACATTTCTCTGATTTGGGTTCGAGCTTATCAGGTTGAAGATTTTTCACATAAGCATCGCAGCCCCAAACTTTAAGAAACGACAACTTTGGTTTCTTGCCAAACCACAGTTCATAAGGCGTCGTCTCAACGGATTTCGATGGTGCCCTATTTAATGTGAATGCGGCCGTCTCTAAAGCATAACCCCAAAACGATAGCGGTAAATTAGTAAGAGACATCATAGATCGCACCATATCTAGTAAGGTACGATTACGACGTTCGAACACACCATTACGCTGCGGTGTTCCGGGTGGCGTGAGTTGCGAAACTATTCCGCTTTGTTTCAAATGTAGACCAAACTCGTAACTCAAATATTTCCTCCATGATCAGATCGTAGAAATTTTATTTTCTTGTTACGATGATTTTCAACTTCACTCTGAAATTCTTTGAACTTTTCAAATGTTTCAGATTTATGTTTCATTAAGTAGATATACCCATATCTGCTTAAATCATCTGTGAAGGTGAGAAAATAACGATATCCGCCATGAGCCTCAACATTCATCGGACCACATACATCTGTATGTATGATTTCCAACAAATCCGTTGCTCTCTCCATAGTACCGGAGAACGGCGTTTTGGTCATCTTGCCCATGAGGCACGGTTCGCAAGTATCAAGTGATTCATAATCAAGTGATTCCAAAAGTCCATCAGTATGGAGTTTCTTCATACGCTTTACACCGATATGACCTAAACGGCAGTGTCACAAATAAGTTGCACTATCATTATCAACTCTGCATCTTTTAGCTTCAGCATTATGAATATGTGTATCACTACTATCGAGATTCATCAAAAATAGACCACTCTTCAAGGGTGCATGGCCATAAAAGATATTACTCATATAAATAGAACAACCATTATTCTCTGATTTAAATGAATAACCATCTCGCATCAAACAAGATTCAGATATAATGTTCATGCTCAACGCTGGCACCAAATAACAATTATTTAGGTCTAAAACTAATCCCGAAGGTAGATGTAGAGGTAGCGTGCCGACCGCGATCACATCGACTTTGGAACCATTTCCCACGCGCAACGTCACCTCGTCCTTTGCCAGTGTTCGCTTAATCCGTAGTCCCTGTTTTGAGTTGCAAATATTAGCAATAGAACCAGTATCAAATACCCAGGTGCTACTGCGAGCTCTAGTAAGGTACATATCAATAACATGTATATCACATATACCTTTGTTCACCTTGCCATCTTTCTTATCCGCCAAATACTTGGGGCAGTTCCGCTTCTAGTGTCCAGTCTGCTTGCAATAGAAGCACTCAGTTTCAGGCTTAGGTCCAGATTTGGGTTTCTTCTCCTGAGCAGCAACTTGTTTGCTGTTCTTCTTGAAGTTCCCCTTCTTCTTCCCTTTGCCCTTTTTCTTGAAATTGGCGGTCTTATTGACCATCAACACTTGATGCTCCTTCTTGATTTCTACCTCCGCAGCCTTTAGCATTGCGAAGAGCTCAGGAATCGTCTTATCCATCCCTTGCATGTTATAGTTCATCACGAAGCTCTTGTAGCTTGGTGGCAGTGATTGAAGAACTCTGTCAATGACACTATTAACAGGAAGATTAACTCCTAGTTGAGTCAAGTGATTATGATACCCAGACATTTTGAGTATATGTTCACTGACAGAACTATTCTCCTCCATCTTGTAGTTATAGAACTTATTGGAGACTTCATATCTCTCAATCCGGGCATTTTCTTGAAATATTAACTTCAACTCCTGAAACATCTCATATGCTCCATGACGTTCAAAATGTCATTGAAGACCCGGTTCTAAGCCGTAAAGCATGGCACACTGAACTATCGAATAGTCATCAGCTTTGCTCTGCCAGACGTTCATAACATCTGGCTCCTGCAGTAGGCTTGGCACTTAGCGGTGCTTCCAGGACGTAATTCTTCTGTGCAGCAATGAGGATAATCCTCAAGTTACGAACCCAGTCCGTGTAATTGCTACCATCATCTTTCAACTTTGCATTCTCAAGGAACGCATTAAAATTCAACGGAACAACAACAAGGGCCATCTATCTACAATCAACATAGACAAGCAAAATACTATCAGGTACTAAGTTCATGATAAATTTAAGTTCAATTAATCATATTACTTAAGAACTCCCACTTAGAAAGACATCCCTCTAATATTCTAAGTGATCACGTGATCCAAATCAACTAAACCATAACCGATCATCACGTGAAATGGAGTAGCTTTCAATGGTGAACATCAATGTGTTGATCATATCTACTATATGATTCACGCTCGACCTTTCGGTCTCAGTGTTCCGAGGCCATATCTACATATGCTAGGCTCGTCAAGTTTAACCTGACTATTCTGCGTGTGCAAAAACTGGCTTGCACCCGTTGTAAATGGACGTAGAGCTTATCACACCCAATCATCACGTGGTGTCTGGGCACGACGAACTTTGGCAACGGTGCATACTCAGGGAGAACACTTTTATCTTGAAATTTAGTGAGAGATCATCTTATAATGCTACCGTCAATCAAAGCAAGATAAGATGCATAAAAGATAAACATCACATGCAATCAATATAAGTGATATGATATGGCCATCATCATCTTGTGCTTGTGATCTCCATTTCCGAAGCACCGTCATGATCACCATCGTCACCGGCACGACACATTGATCTCCATCATAGCATTGTTATTGTCTCGCCAATCTTATGCTTCCACGACTATCGCTACCGCTTAGTGATAAAGTAAAGCATTACAGCGCAATTGCATTGCATACAATAAAGGGACAACCATATGGCTCCTGCCAGTTGCCGATAACTCGGTTACAAAACATGATCATCTCATACAATAAAATTTAGCATCATGTCTTGACCATATCACATCACAACATGCCCTACAAAAACAAGTTAGACGTCCTCTACTTTGTTGTTGCAAGTTTTACGTGGCTGCTACGGGCTTAAGCAAGAACCTTTCTTACCTACGCATCAAAACCACAACGATAGTTTGTCAAGTTGGTGCTGTTTTAACCTTCGCAAGGACCGGGCGTAGCCATACTTGGTTCAACTAAAGTTGGAGAAACTGACACCCGCCTGCCACCTGTGTGCAAAGCACGTCGGTAGAACCAGTCTCGCGTAAGCGTACGCGTAATGTTGGTCCGGGCCGCTTCATCCAACAATACCGCCGAACCAAAGTATGACATGTTGGTAAGCAGTATGACTTATATCGCCCACAACTCACTTGCGTTCTACTCGTGCACAACATCAACGCATAAAACCTAGGCTCGGATGCCACTATTGGGGAACGTAGTAATTTCAAAATATTTCCTACGCACACGCAAGATCATGGTGATGCATAGCAATGAGAGGGGAGAGTGTTGTCTACGTACCCTCGTAGACCGTTCTCGGAAGCGTTATATCAACGCGGTTGATGTAGTCGTACGTCTTCACGTCCAACCGATCCAAGTACCGAAAGCACGACACCTCCGAGTTCTGCACACGTTCGGCTCGGTGACGTCCTTGCCTTCTCGATCCAGCAAGAGGGGCGAAGTAGTAGATGAGTTCCGGCAGCACGATGGCGTGGTGACGGTGTTAGTGAAGAACAATCTCCGTAGGGATTCTCAAGCACTACGAAAACTATGACGGAGGATAAACTAGAGGGGACGGGGTTGCCGGCACATGGCTGTTGGGGAACGTTGCAGAAAACAAAAAAATTTCCTACGTTTCACCAAGATCAATCTATGGAGTGAACTAGCAACGAGAGGAGAGTGCATCTACATACCCTTGTAGATCGCGTGCGGAAGTGTTTAAGAGAACGGGGATGAGGGAGTCGTACTCGTCGTGATCCAAATCACCGGAGATCCTAGCGCCGAACGGACGGCACCTCCGCATTCAACACACGTACGGTCAGCGTGACGTCTCCTCCTTCTTGATCCAGCAAGGGGGAAGGAGAGGTTGATGAAGATCCAGCAGCACGACGGCGTGGTGGTGGATGCAGCAGTGATCGCAGCAGGGCTTCGCCGAGCTTCTGCGAGAGGGAGAGGTGTAGCAGGGGAGAGGGAGGCGCCAAGGCTTGAGGTGCGGCTGCCCTCCCTCCCCCCTTTATATAGGCCCCCTAGGGGGGTGCGCCGGCCCTAGGAGATGGGATCTCCTAGGGGGGCGGCGGCCAAGGGGGTGGAGTACCCCCCAAGGCAAGTGGAGGCGCCCCCTCCCCTAGGGTTCCCAACCCTAGGCGCATGGGGGGCCAAGGGGGGGGGGCGCACCAGCCCACGATGGGCTGTTTCCCCTCCCCACTTCAGCCCATGGGGCCCTCCGGGATGGGTGGCCCCACCCGGTGGACCCCCTGGACCCATCCGGTGGTCCCGGTACAATACCGGTGACCCCGAAACTTTCCCGATGGCCAAAACTACACTTCCTATATATAATTCTTCACCTCCGGACAATTCCGGAACTCCTCGTGACGTCCAGGATCTCATCCGGGACTCCGAACAACTTTCGGATTACTGCATACTCATATCTATACAACCCTAGCGTCACCGAACCTTAAGTGTGTAGACCCTACGGGTTCGGGAGACAAGCAGACATGACCGAGACGACTCTCTGGTCAATAACCAACAACGGGATCTGGATACCCATGTTGGATCCCACATGCTCCTCGATGATCTCATCGGATGAACCACGATGTCGAGGACCTAATCAATCCTGTACTCAATTCCCTTTGTCAATCAGTGCGTTACTTGCCCGAGACTCGATCGTCGGTATCCCAATACCTCGTTCAGTCTCGTTACCGGCAAGTCACTTTACTCGTACCGTAATGAATGATCCCATGATCAACCACTTGATCACATTGAGCTCATTATGATGATGCATTACCGAGTGGGCCCAGAATACCTCTCCGTCATATGGAGTGACAAATCCCAGTCTCGATTCGTGCCGACCCAACAGACACTTTCGGAGATACCTGTAATGTACCTTTATAGTCACCCAGTTACGTTGTGACGTTTGGCACACCCAAGGCACTCCTACGGCATCCGGGAGTTGCACAATCTCATGGTCTAAGGAAATGATACTTGACATCCAGAAAAGCTACAGCAAACGAACTACACGATCTTTGTGCTATGCTTAGGTTTGGGTCTTGTCCATCACATCATTCTCCTAATGATGTGATCCCGTTATCAATGACATCCCCATGTCCATAGCCAGGAAACCATGACTATCTGTTGATCAACGAGCTAGTCAACTAGAGGCTCACTAGGGACACATTGTGGTCTATGTATTCACACATGTATTACGATTTCCGGATAATACAATTGTAGCATGAATAATAGACAATTATCATGAACAAGGAAATATAATAATCATTTTATTATTGCCTCTAGGGCATATTTCCAACAGTCTCCCACTAGCACTAGAGTCAATCATCTAGTTACATTGTGATGAATCGAACACCCATGGAATTCTGGTGTTGATCATGTTTTGCTCTAGGGAGAGGTTTAGTCAACGGATCTGCTACATTCAGGTCCGTATGTACTTTACAAATCTCTATGTCTCCATTTTGAACACTTTCACGAATGGAGTTGAAGCGACGCTTGATATGCCTGGTCTTCCTGTGAAACCTGGGCTCCTTGGCAATGGCAATAGCTCCAGTGTTGTCACAGAAGAGAGTCATCGGGCCCGACGGATTGGGTATGACTCCTAGGTCGGTAATGAACTTCTTCACCCAGACTGCTTCGTGTGCTGCCTCCGAGGCTGCCATGTACTCCGCTTCATATGTAGATCCCGCCACAACGCTTTGCTTGCAACTGCACCAGCTTACTGCCCCACCATTCAAAATATACACGTATCTGGTTTGTGACTTAGAGTCATCCAGATCTGTGTCGAAGCTAGCGTCGACGTAACCCTTTACGACGAGCTCTTCGTCACCTCCATAAACGAGAAACATTTCCTTAGTCCTTTTCAGGTACTTCAGGATATTCTTGACCGATGTCCAATGTTCCTTGCCGGGATTACTTTGGTACCTACCTACCAAACTTACGGCAAGGTTTACATCAGGTCTGGTACACAGCATGGCATACATAATAGACCCTATGGCTAAGGCATAGGGGATGACACTCATCTCTTCTATATCTTCTGCCGTGGTCGGACATTGAGCTGAGCTCAATTTCACACCTTGCAACACAGGCAAGAACCCCTTCTTAGACTGATCCATATTGAACTTCTTCAATATCTTATCAAGGTATGTGCTTTGTGAAAGACCTATGAGGCGTCTTGATCTATCTCTATAGATCTTGATGCCTAATATATAAGCAGCTTCTCCAAGGTCCTTCATTGAAAAACTCTTATTCAAGTAGGCCTTAATGCTGTCCAAAAGCACTATATCATTTCCCATCAAAAGTATGTCATCTACATATAATATGAGAAATGCTACAGAGCTCCCACTCACTTTCTTGTAAACGCAGGCTTCTCCATAAGTCTGCATAAACACAAACGCTTTGATCATCTCATCAAAGCGAATGTTCCAACTCCGAGATGCTTGCACCAGCCCATAAATCGAGCGTTGGAGCTTGCACACCTTGTCAGCATTCTTAGGATCGACAAAACCTTCCGGCTGCATCATATACAATTCTTCCTTAAGGAAACCATTAAGGAATGCTGTTTTGACGTCCATTTGCCATATCTCATAATCATAGAATGCGGCAATTGCTAACATGATTCGGACGGACTTCAGCTTCGCTATGGGTGAGAAAGTCTCATCGTAGTCAACCCCTTGAACTTGTCGATAACCCTTAGCGACAAGACGAGCTTTATAGATGGTCACATTACCATCCGCGTCTGTCTTCTTCTTAAAGATCCATTTATTTTCTATGGCTCGGCGCTCAATGGGCAAGTCAGTCAAAGTCCATACTTCATTTTCATACATGGATCCTATCTTGGATTTCATGGCTTCCAGCCATTTGTCGGAATCCGGGCCCGCCATCGCTTCTTCATAGTTCGAAGGTTCACCGTTGTCTAACAACATGATTTCCAAGACAGGGTTGCCGTACCACTCTGGTGCGGAACGTGTCCTTGTGGACCTTCGAA
Source organism: Triticum urartu (assembly GCF_056163025.1). Taxonomy (NCBI): domain Eukaryota; kingdom Viridiplantae; phylum Streptophyta; class Magnoliopsida; order Poales; family Poaceae; genus Triticum; species Triticum urartu. Next base: position 92,389,172 of record NC_141875.1, read on the forward strand.
GTTCAGTAGGAGCTTGATCAGAAGTATCTTGATCATCATCATTAACTTCCTCTCTAATTGGTGCAGGCACCACAGGAACATTTTCCTGAGCTGCACTACTCTCTGCTTCAAGAGGCAGTAATTCATCAAGCTCTACTTTCCTCCCACTTACTTCTTTCGAGAGAAACTCCTTCTCTAGAAAAGAGCCATTCTTGGCAACAAAGATCTTGCCTTCGGATCTGAGGTAGAAGGTATACCCAATAGTTTCTTTAGGGTATCCTATGAAGACGCATTTTTCCGACTTGGGTTCGAGCTTTTCAGGTTGAAGTTTCTTGACATAAGCATCGCATCCCCAAACTTTTAGAAACGACAGCTTAGGTTTCTTCCCAAACCATAATTCATACGGTGTCGTCTCAATGGATTTCGACGGAGCCCTATTTAAAGTGAATGTGGCAGTCTCTAAAGCATAGCCCCAAAATGACAGCGGTAAATCGGTAAGAGACATCATAGATCGCACCATATCTAATAGAGTGCGATTACGATGTTCGGACACACCATTACGCTGAGGTGTTCCAGGCGGCATTAGTTGTGAAACTATTCCACATTTTCTTAAGTGTGTGCCAAATTCGTGACTTAAGTATTCTCCCCCATGATCTGATCGCAAGAACTTGATTTTCCTGTCACGTTGATTCTCAACCTCGCTCTGAAATTCCTTGAACTTTTCAAAGGTCTCAGACTTATGTTTCATTAAGTAGACATACCCATATCTACTCAAGTCATCAGTGAGGGTGAGAACATAATGATAGCCACCGCGAGCCTCAACACTCATTGGACCGCACACATCAGTATGTATGGTTTCCAATAAGTTGGTTGCTCGCTCCATTGTTCCTGAGAACGGAGTCTTGGTCATTTTACCCATGAGGCACGGTTCGCATGTGTCAAATGATTCATAATCAAGAGACTCTAAAAGTCCATCTGCATGGAGCTTCTTCATGCGTTTGACACCTATGTGACCAAGGCGGCAGTGCCACAAGTATGTGGGACTATCATTATCAACCTTACATCTTTTGGTATTCACACTATGAACATGTGTAGCATTACGCTCGAGATTCATTAAGAATAAACCATAAACCATCGGAGCATGACCATAAAACATATCTCTCATATAAATAGAACAACCATTATTCTTGGATTTAAATGAGTAGCCATCTCGAATTAAACGAGATCCTGATACAATGTTCATGCTCAAAGCTGGCACTAAATAACAATTATTGAGGTTTAAAACTAATCCCGTAGGTAAATGTAGAGGTAGCGTGCCGACGGCGATCACATCGACCTTGGAACGATTCCCGACGCGCATCGTCACCTCGTCCTTCGCCAGTCTCCGCTTATTCCGCAGCTCCTGCTTTGAGTTACAAATGTGAGCAACCGCACCGGTATCAAATACCCAGGAGCTACTACGAGTACTGGTAAGGTACACATCAATTACATGTATATCACATATACCTTTCGTGATGCCGGCCTTCTTGTCCGCTAAGTATTTGGGGCAGTTCCGCTTCCAGTGACCACTTCCCTTGCAATAAAAACACTCAGTCTCGGGCTTGGGTCCATTCTTTGGCTTCTTCCCGGCAGCTTGCTTACCGGGTGCGGCAACTCTCTTGCCGTCCTTCTTGAAGTTCTTCTTACCCTTGCCTTTCTTGAACTTAGTGGTTTTATTCACCATCAACACTTGATGTTCCTTTTTGACTTCTACCTCTGCTGATTTTAGCATTGCAAATACTTCAGGAATGGTCTTTTCCATCCCTGCATATTGAAGTTCATCACAAAGCTCTTGTAGCTTGGTGGAAGCGACTGGAGGATTCTGTCAATGACCGCGTCATCCGGGAGATTAACTCCCAGCTGAGTCAAGCGGTTATGTAACCTAGACATAGTGAGTATGTGCTCACTGACAGAACTGTTTTCCTCCATCTTACAGCTGAAGAACTTGTCGGAGAAATCATATCTCTCGACCTGGGCATGAGCTTGAAAAACCATTTTCAGCTCTTCGAACATCTCATATGCTCCGTGTCTCTCAAAACGCTTTTGGAGCCCCGGTTCTAAGATGTAAAGCATGCCGCACTGAACGAGGGAGTAATCATCAGTACGTGTTTGCCAAGCGTTCATAACGTCTTGTTCTGCAGGGAGAGCAGGTGCTTCACCTAGCAGTGCTTGTAGGACATAATCTTTCTTGGCAGTTATGAGGATGATCCTCAGGTTCCGGACCCAGTCCGTATAGTTGCTGCCATCATCTTTCAGCTTGGTTTTCTCTAGGAACGCGTTGAAATTGAGGACAATGTTGGCCATTTGATCTACAATACATGTTGTAAAGATTTTAGACTAAGTTCATGATAATTAAGTTCATCTAATCAAATTATTCAATGAACTCCCACTCAGATAGACATCCCTCCGGTCATCTAAGTATAACATGATCCGAGTTAACTAGGCCGTGTCCGACCATCACATGAGACGGACTAGTCAACATCAGTGAACATCTTCATGTTGATCGTATCTTCTATACGACTCATGCTCGACCTTTTGGTCTTCTGTGTTCCGAGGCCATGTCTGTACATGCTAGGCTCGTCAAGTCAACCTAAGTGTTTGCATGTGTAAATCTGTCTTACACCAGTTGTATGTGAACGTTGGAATCTATCACACCCGATCATCACGTGGTGCTTCAAAACAACGAACTGTCGCAACGGTGCACAGTTAGGGGGAACACTTTGTTGAAATTATTATGAGGGATCATCTTATTTACTACCGTCGTTCTAAGTAAACAAGATGCAAAAACATGATAAACATCACATGCAATCAAATAATAGTGACATGATATGGCCAGTATCATATAGCTTCCTTTGATCTCCATCTTGGGGCTCCATGATCATCTTGTCACCGGCATGACACCATGATCTCCATCATCGTGTCTCCATGAAGTTGCTCGCCAACTATTACTTCTACTACTATGGCTAACACGTTTAGCAATAAAGTAAAGTAATTTACATGGCGTTTCTCAATGACACGCAGGTCATACAAAAAATAAAGACAACTCCTATGGCTCCTGCCGGTTGTCATACTCATCGACATGCAAGTCGTGATCCCTATTACAAGAACATGATCTCATACATCACATATATATCATTCATCATTCATCACAACTTTGGCCATATCACATCACATAACACTTGCTGCAAAAACAAGTTAGACGTCCTCTAATTGTTGTTGCAAGTTTTTACGTGGCTGCAATAGGGTTCTAGCAAGAACGTTTTCTTAACTACGCCAAAACCACAACGTGAATTGCCAATTTCTATTTACCCTTCATAAGGACCCTGTTCATCGAATCCGATCCGACTAAAGTGCGAGAGATAGACACCCGCCAGCCACCTTATGCAACTAGTGCATGTCAGTCGGTGGAACCGGTCTCACGTAAGCGTACGTGTAAGGTTGGTCCGGGCCGCTTCATCCCACGATGCCGCCGAATCAAGATAAGACTAGTAACGGCAAGCAAATTGGCAATATCGACGCCCACAACTACTTTGTGTTCTACTCGTGCATAGTAACTACGCATAGACCTAGCTCATGATGCCACTGTTGGGGAACGTTGCAGAAAACAAAAAAATTTCCTACGTTTCACCAAGATCAATCTATGGAGTGAACTAGCAACGAGAGGAGAGTGCATCTACATACCCTTGTAGATCGCGTGCGAAGCGTTCAAGAGAACGGGGATGAGGGAGTCGTACTCGTCGTGATCCAAATCACCGGAGATCCTAGCGCCGAACGGACGGCACCTCCGCGTTCAACACACGTACGGTCAGCGTGACGTCTCCTCCTTCTTGATCCAGCAAGGGGGAAGGAGAGGTTGATGAAGATCCAGCAGCATGACGGCGTGGTGGTGGATGCAGCAGTGATCGCAGCAGGGCTTCGCCGAGCTTCTGCGAGAGGGAGAGGTGTAGCAGGGGAGAGGGAGGCGCCAAGGCTTGAGGTGCAGCTGCCCTCCCTCCCCCCTTTATATAGGCCCCCTAGGGGGTGCGACGGCCCTAGGAGATGGGATCTCCTAGGGGGGGGCGGCCAAGGGGGTGGAGTACCCCCCAAGGCAAGTGGAGGCGCCCCCTCCCCTAGGGTTCCCAACCCTAGGCGCATGGGGGCCCAAGGGGGGGCGCACCAGCCCACCATGGGCTGGTTCCCCTCCCCACTTCAGCCCATGGGGCCCTCCGGGATGGGTGGCCCCACCCGGTGGACCCCCGGGACCCATCCGGTGGTCCCGGTACAATACCGGTGACCCCGAAACTTTCCTGATGGCCGAATCTACACTTCCTATATATAATTCTTCACCTCCGGACAATTCCGGAACTCCTCATGACGTCCAGGATCTCATCCGGGACTCCGAACAACTTTCGGATTACTGCATACTCATATCTATACAACCCTAGCGTCACCGAACCTTAAGTGTGTAGACCCGACGGGTTCGGGAGACAAGCAGACATGACCGAGACGACTCTCTGGTCAATAACCAACAGCGGGATCTGGATACCCATGTTGGCTCCCACATGCTCCTCGATGATCTCATCGGATGAACCACGATGTCGAGGACCTAATCAATCCTGTACTCAATTCCCTTTGTCAATCAGTACGTTACTTGCCCGAGACTCGATCGTCGGTATCCCAATACCTCGTTCAGTCTCGTTACCGGCAAGTCACTTTACTCGTACCGTAATGAATGATCCCATGATCAACCACTTGATCACATTGAGCTCATTATGATGATGCATTACCGAGTGGGCCCAGAGATACCTCTCCGTCATATGGAGTGACAAATCCCAGTCTCGATTCGTGCCGACCCAGCAGACACTTTCGGAGATACATGTAATGTACCTTTATAGTCACCCAGTTACGTTGTGACGTTTGGCACACCCAAGGCACTCCTACGGCATCCGGGAGTTGCACAACCTCATGGTCTAAGGAAATGATACTTGACATCCAGAAAAGCTACAGCAAACGAACTACACGATCTTTGTGCTATGCTTAGGTTTGGGTCTTGTCCATCACATCATTCTCCTAATGATGTGATCCCGTTATCAATGACATCCCCATGTCCATAGCCAGGAAACCATGACTATCTATTGATCAACGAGCTAGTCAACTAGAGGCTCACTAGGGACACATTGTGGTCTATGTATTCACACATGTATTATGATTTCCGGATAATACAATTATAGCATGAATAATAGACAATTATCATGAACAAGGAAATATAATAATCATTTTATTATTGCCTCTAGGGCATATTTCCAACAACGGCTTGGTGTTTCTTGATGTCTCTTTGGTGCTAGCCCTACCCCTCTATTTATATGTTGAGCCCTGGGGTCGAAACTTGGAGTAAAAGCCTCCTCAAAGTCGGTTTCACCCAAAAGGCAAGCGTCCTTCTCGGACTCCAGGGCTAGACGCCAGGGTTCCCGGCGTCTACCGCCTAGACGCCAGGGTTCCTGGCGTCTAGCCTCTGGTCTCCGCAAAACTTCCTTTTGCACTTTCCAATAGCCTCATGGGCTTTCCCCTTTGGCCCAGATAAAGTGTTCTCGTGCCCAAACATTTTGGGAAAAAATCTGAACCCCTTCCGGTGAATTCCGGAACCCTTCCGGAGATCAAACACTACTATCCCATATATCAAAATTTATCTCCGGACCATTCCGGAGTTCCTCGTCATGTCCGTGGTCTCATCCCGGACTCCGAACAACATTTGGTCATCAACATACATAACTCATATAGTACTATATCGTCAATGAACGTTAAGCGTGCGGACCTTACGGGTTCGAGAACTATGTAGACATGACCGAGACACCTCTCTGGTCAATAACCAATAGCGGGACCTGGATGCCCATATTGGCTCCTACATATTCTATGGAGATCTTTATCGGTCAGACCGCATAACAACATACGTTGTTCCCTTTGTCATCGGTATGTTACTTGCCCGAGATTCGATCGTCGGTATCTCAATACCTAGTTCAATCTCGTCACCGGCAAGTCTCTTTACTCATTCCGTAATACATCATCCCGCAACTAACTCATTAGTTGCAATGCTTGCAAGGCTTATAGTGATGTGCATTACCGAGTGGGCCCAGAGATACCTCTCCGACAATCGGAGTGACAAATCCTAATCTCGAAATACGCCAACCCAACAAGTACCTTTGGAGACACCTGTAGAGAACCTTTATAATCACCCAGTTATGTTGTGACGTTTGGTGGCACACAAAGTGTTCCTCTGGTAAACGGGAGTTGCATAATCTCATAGTCATAGGAACATGTATAAGTCATGAAGAAAGCAATAGCAACAAACTAAACGATCAAGTGCTAAGCTAACGGAATGGGTCAAGTCAATCACATCATTCTCCTAATGATGTGATCCCGTTAATCAAATGACAACTCATGTATATGGTTACGAAACTTAACCATCTTTGATCAACGAGCTAGTCAAGTAGAGGCATACTAGTGACACTCTGTTTGTCTATGTATTCACACATGTATTATGTTTCCGATTAATACAATTCTAGCATGAATAATAAACATTTATCATGAAATAAGGAAATAAATAATAACTTTATTATTGCCTCTAGGGCATATTTCCTTCAGTACCAAGTCGCCATAGTACTTGTTTCAAGCCGCCAACCAAAAGAGATTGCCTTTGGAGGAGCCAGAGTAGACCATGTTATGAATATGCAACTTTTATTACTAGGAGGCCAAAGCTAGCATATATACATGTACAACAGGATGCCAAAAGGCTAGAATACAAAAGGCCAAAGGCCATCATCAATATAACTCTAACCCCCCCTCAAACTCATGGTGGATTTATAACACTGAGTTTGGAGAGGTGAAATCCATGTTGCGCTCTAGTATGGGCCTTCCTGAAGAAGTCCGCTAGTTGTACCTCGAAAGGCACATACTGAAGAGCAACAACATGATCCTGCACAACAACATGCACATAAGAAGCATCAACACCAACATGCTTGGTAAGCTCATGCATCACATGGTCCCACATAATATTGACAGCTCTTGTACTATCGGATAAGAGGTGGTAGGTGTAGTAACAGAAACACCAAAATCTGCCAGTAACCATCATAACCAAGTCACCTCTACCATCAAAAGAGAAATAGCCCGCAACTCGGCCTCTGCACTTGAATGGGAAACTGAGTCAGTTTCTTTCGTCTACCAAGAAATAAGAGAACCACCAAGAAAAACACAGTAAGCAGAAATTGAACAGCGATCCGAAGAATCACTAGCCCACGTAGTATCTGAATAGGCCTGGAGCTAGAACGAGCTGGAATGGGGAGAAAGACAATGAGAGATTGTGCCACGAAGATATCACAGAACATGAAGAAGGTGACTACAGTGAGCTGAAGTGGGAGCAAAAAGAAACTGACTCGGAATATGGAATGATAGTATAAGATGACGATAATGCATCGGATTAGACAAGAGCTCATCGTCAGAAGCCCGAAAGTGAACATTGAGCTCTATAGGAATCTCAATAGTGCGCTCATCACTAAGAGTTGCATGAGCAAGAAGATCCTGGATATACTTTTGTTGGGAAATAAAAAAAGCCATCAGAGGTGGAGGAAACCTGAATCCCAATAAAGCAATGAAGAGACCATACATAAGAAACTGCTCACTGAGATGGGCCTTAACAAAGAGAATGTATTCAGAATCGTTGCTAGTGATGATCATGTTATCAACATATAGAAGAAGAAGAGTGCGACCATGAGAAGAAAGGTATACAAAGACCGCTGGATCATGAAGACTGGGCAAAAAGCCAGATGCAATGACCACAAAGGAAAAACGCTCAAACCAAGCGCAAGGGCTTGCTCAAGGCCATAGAGAGAGCGATGAATATGACAAATCATGTCATCAGGAACTGAATACCCAGGTGATGGATGCATATAAACCTCCTCACACAACTCACCATTAAGAAAGGCATTATTAACATCAAGCTGAGAGACGAACCAATGGCGAATAGAGGCCATAATGAGAAGTGTGCAAACAGTGGACATATGGGCCACAGGAGAAAAAGTCTCATCCTCATCATGACCATGCTCCTACTGAAAGCGACGAACCACAAGATGAGCTTTATAACGCTAAAGAGAACCGTCAAAGCGACTCTTAATCTTGTAGACACACTTACAAGTAATGGAACGAACACTGGGAGGAAGATAAACCAGATCCCACATGCTGATGCGCTCAAGGGCATCAATCTCCTTTTCCATTCAGGATAAACCACATCATCTCAATGAGAAGCAGGCCCAAAAATGGTCGAAAGACCATAGCAAGAAGGAGAATATCGGCTAGGGGGCATACAAGGTCGTGAATGAAGACCATAAGTCGGTTGAGAGGAGGAAGACGACAGACCATAAGTAGAGGGCACATGTTGGGGAACATAGTAATTTCAAAAAAATTCCTACGCACACGCAAGATCATGGTGATGCATAGCAACAAGAGGGGAGAGTGTTGTCCACGTACCCTCGTAGACCGAAAGCGGAAGCGTTAGCACAACACGGTTGATGTAGTCGTACGTCTTCACGATCCGACCGATCAAGTATCGAACGTACGGCACCTCCGAGTTCAGCACACGTTCGGCCTGATGACATCCCTCGAACTCCGATCCAGCCGAGTGTTGAGGGAGAGTTTCATCAGCATGATGGCGTGGTGACGATGATGATGTTGTATCGATGCAGGGCTTCACCTAACCACCGCTACAGTATTATCGAGGTGGACTATGGTGGAGGGAGGCACCGCACACAGCTAAAAGATCAAACGATCAATTTTTGTGTCTATGGGGTGCCCCTGCCCCCGTATATAAAGGAGCAAGGGGGGGTGCGGCCAGCCTAGAGAGGGGCGCGCCAGGAGGAGTCCTACTCCTACCGGGAGTAGGACTCCTCCCCTTTTCCTTGTTGGACTAGGAGTGTTGGAAATATGCCCTAGAGCCAATAATAAATTGGTTATTATTATATTTCCTTGTTCATGATAATCGTTTATTATCCATGCTAGAATTGTATTGATAGGAAACTCAGATACATGTGTGGATACATAGACAACACCATGTCCCTAGTAAGCCTCTAGTTGACTAGATCGTTGATCAATAGATGGTTACGGTTTCCTGACCATGGACATTGGATGTCGTTGATAACGGGATCACATCATTAGGAGAATGATGTGATGGACAAGACCCAATCCTAAGCCTAGCACAAGATCGTGTAGTTCGTATGCTAAAGCTTTTCTAATGTCAAGTATCATTTCCTTAGACCATGAGATTGTGCAACTCCCGGATACCGTAGGAATGCTTTGGGTGTACCAAACGTCACAACGTAACTGGGTGGCTATAAAGGTGCACTACAGGTATCTCCGAAAGTGTCTGTTGGGTTGGCACGAATCGAGACTGGGATTTGTCACTCCGTGTAACAGAGAGGTATCTCTGGGCCCACTCGGTAGGACATCATCATAATGTGCACAATGTGACCAAGGAGTTGATCACGATACGATGTGTTAAGGAACGAGTAAAGAGACTTGCCGGTAACGTGATTGAACAAGGTATCGGGATACCGACGATCGAATCTCGGGCAAGTATCATACCTGTAGACAAAGGGAATTGTATACGGGATTGATTGAATCCTTGACATCGTGGTTCATCCGATGAGATCATCGTGGAACATGTAGGAGCCAACATGGGTATCCTGATCCCGCTGTTGGTTATTGAGCAGAGAGATGTCCCGGTCATGTCTGCATGATTCCCTAACCCGTAGGGTCTACACACTTAAGGTTCGATGACGCTAGGATTATAGGGAAAGTATGTATGCGGTTCAGAGTCCCGGATGAGATCCCGGACGTCACGAGGAGTTCCGAAATGGTCCGGAGGTAAAGATTGATATATAGGAAGTGTGGATTTGGCCACCGGAAGTGTTCCGGGCATCACCGGTAATGTACCGGGACCACCGGGAGGTGCCACCAGCCCCGGAGGCTTTCGTGGGCCAAGAGTGGGAAGGGACCAGCCCCTAGGTGGGCTGGGGCGCCTCCCACCAAGGCCGAAGGCGCCCTCAAGAGGAGAGGGGGCAAACCCTAGGGGCAGATGGGCCCTAAGGCCCACCCTAGGTGCGCCCCCCTCTCTCTCCCCCTTGGCCGCCACCTAGATGGGATCTGGGGGCTGCCGCCACCCCTAGGGAGGGAACCCAAGGTGGGGGCACAGCCCCTCCCCTTCCCCTATATATAGTGGAGGTTTTGGTCTGCCCAACACACGAGTCTCTCTCCCAAGGCGCAGCCCTACCTCTCTCGCTCCTCGTCTCTCGTAGTGCTTGGCGAAGCCGTGCTGGTGTACCGCGCTCCTCCACCACCACCACGCCGTCGTGCTGCTGGACAGAGTCTTCCCCAACCTCTCCCTCTCTCCTTGCTGGATCAAGGCATGGGAGACGTCACCGGGCTGCACGTGTGTTGAACGCGGAGGTGCTGTTGTTCGGCGCTTAGATCGGAATCGACCGCGATCTGAATTGCCACGAGTACGACTACCTCATCCGCGTTCTTGCAACGCTTCCGCTTAGCGATGTACAAGGGTATGTAGATGCACTGCTCTTACCCTCATTGCTAGACTACTCCATAGATTGATCTTGGTGATGCGTAGAAAATTTTAAATGTCTGCTACGATCCCCAACAGTGGTATCAGAGCCAGGTTTATGCGTAGTTTCTATGCACGTGTAGAACACAAGTTGCTGTGGGCGTCGATTTTGTCAATTTACTTGTCGTTACTAGTCTTATCTTGATTCAGCGGCATCGTGGGATGAAGCAGCCCGGACCGACCTTACACGTACGCTTACGTGAGACAGGTTCCACCGACTGACATGCACTAGTTGCATAAGGTGGCTAGCGGGTGTCTGTCTCTCCCACTTTAGTCGGAGCGAATTCGATGAAAAGGGTCCTTATGAAGGGTAAATAGAAATTGGCATATCATGTTGTGGTTTTGGTGTAGGTAAGAAACGTTCTTGCTAAGAAACCTATAGCAGCCACGTAAAATTTGCAACAACAATTAGAGGACGTCTAACTTGTTTTTGCAGCATATGCCGTGTGATGTGATATGGCCAAAAGGATGTGATGAATGATATATGTGATGTATGAGATTGATCATGTTCTTGTAATAGGAATCACGACTTGCATGTCGATGAGTATGACAACCGGCAGGAGCCATAGGAGTTGTCTTAATTTATTTATGACCTGCGTGTCAACATAAACGTCATGTAATTACTTTACTTTATTGCTAACCTTTAGCCGTAGTAGTAGAAGTAATAGTTGGCGAGACAACTTCACGAAGACACGATGATGGAGATCATGATGATGGAGATCATGGTGTCATGCCGGTGACGATGATGATCATGGCGCCCCAAAGATGGAGATCAAAAGAAGCAAAATGATATTGGCCATATCATGTCACTTTTTGATTGCATGTGATGTTTGTCATGTTTTTACATCTTATTTGCTTAAGAACGATGGTAGCTTAAATAAGATGATCCCTCACAATAATTTCAAGAATTGTGTTTCCCCTAACTGTGGACCGTTGCTAAGGTCCGTTGTTCCGAAGCACCACGTGATGATCGGGTGTGATAGGTTCTAACGTTCGCATACAACGGGTGTAAGCCAGATTTACACACGCAATACACTTAGGTTAACTTGACGAGCCTAGCATGTACAGACATGGCCTCGGAACACGGAAGACCGAGAGGTCGAACATGAGTCGTATAGAAGATACGATCAACATGAAGATGTTCACCGATGATGACTAGTCCGTCTCACATGATGATCGGACACGGCCTAGTTGACTCGGATCATGTATCACTTAGATGACTAGAGGGATGTCTATCTGAGTGGGAGTTCATTATATAATTTGATTAGATGAACTTATTTATCATGAACAATAGTCTAAGTTGTCTTTGCAAAAAAAAGGTTGTAGATCAATAGCTCGCGTTGTAGCTCCCTGTTTCAATACGTTCCTAGAGAAAGATTAAGTTGAAAGATATTGTAAGCAATGATGCAGACTAGGTCCGTTTCCCGAGGAGTGTCCTCACTGCTACACAGAAGGCTTATGTCTTTGATGCACCACTCGGTGTGCCAACCCCTCCAGCGTCGTCTGTGGATGTTATGAACATCTGACAGATATGTCCTGATGACTACTTGATAGTTAAGCGCACCATACTTTACGGCTTAGAATCGGGATTCCAATGACGTTTTGAACGCCATAGAACATATGAGATGTTCCAAGAGCTGAAATTGGGATTTCAGGCTCATGCCCATGTTGAGAGGTATGAGACATCTGACAAGTTCTTTGCCTACAAGATGGAGGAGAATAGCTCAGCTAGTGAGCATGTGCTCAGAATGTCTGGGTGCTACAATCACTTGAATCAAGTGGGAGTTAAACTTCCAGATAAGATAGTGATTGATAGAGTTCTCTAGTCACTATCACTAAGCTACTAGATCTTCGTGATGAACTATGACATGCAAGGGATGGAGATGATCCCGGAGCTGTTCGCGGTGCTTAAGACCGCAAAAAGTAGAAATCAAGAAGAAGCATCAAGTGTTGATGGTTTAACAAGACCACTGGTTTCAAGAAGGGCAAGGGCTAGAAGGGAAACTTCATGAATGGCAAACCAGTTGCCGCTCCAGTGAAGGAACCTAAGGTTGAACCCAAACCCGAGACTAAGTGCTTCTATTGTAAGGGGAACGGTCACTGGTAGCGGAACTACCCCAAATGCATGGTAGATAAGAAGGCTGGCAACTTCAACAAAGTATATACGTGTTATTAATGTGTACCTTACTAGTACTCCTGGTAGCACCTGGGTATTGGATACCGGTTCAGTTGCTATTATTGGTGACTTGAAGCAAAAGCTACGGGCTAAACGAGACTGGCTAAGGGCGAGGTGACGATGTGTGTTGGAAGTGTTTCCAAAGTTGATGAGATCACCATCGCACGCTCCATCTGCCTTCGGGATTAGTATTGAACCTAGATAAATGTTATCAGGTGTCTACGTTGAGCATGAATATGATTAGATCATGTTCATTGCAATACGGTTATTCATCTAAGTTAGAGAATAATGGTTATTCTGTTTACATGAATAATACCTTTCAAGGTCATGCACCCTATGTGAATGGTTCATTGAATCTCGGTCGTGGTAATACACATGTTCACACCAAAAGATGTAGAGTTAATAATGATAGTAACACTTTCTTGTGGCACTGCCGCTTAGGTCATATTGGCGTAAGATGCATGAAGAAACTCCATGTCAATGGATGTTTGGAGTCACTTGATTTTGAATCGCTTGACACATGCGAGCCATGCCTCATGGGCAGGATGACTAAGACCCAGTTTTCAGGTACAATGAAATGGGAAAGTGACTTGTTGGAAATCGTACATGCTGATGTGTGTGATCCAATAAGAATTGAGGCGTGCGGTGGACATCGCTATTTTCTTATCTTCACTGACGATTTGAGTAGATATGGGTATATTTACTTAATGAAGCACACGTCTGAAACGTTTGAAAAGTTCAAGCAATTTCAGAGTGAAGTTAAGAACTATCATAACAAGAAGATCAAATTCCTACGATCTAATCTATGGAGAATTTCTGAGTTTTGAGTTTGGCAATCACTCAACACATTGTGAAATTGTTTCACAGTTGACACCACCTAGAACACCACAGCGTAATGGCGTGTCCGGACGTCGTAATCGAACCTTATGAGATATGGTGCGATCTATGATGTCTCTTACCGATCTACCGCTATCATTTTGAGGTTATGCGTTAGAGACAGCTGCATTCACTTTAGATAGGGCACCAACTAAGTCCATTGAGACGACGTCGTATGAACGTTGGTTTGGCAAGAAACCAAAGTTGTCGTTTCTTAATGTTTGGTGCTGCGATGCTTAAGGCTTCAGCCGAAAAAGCTCGAACCCAAAGCGGACAAATACATCTTCATAGGATACCCAGAGGTAATAGTTGGGTATATGAGGGAGTCCGGGATTAGGGGGTCTCCGGACAGCCGGACTATCTCCATTGGCCGAACTGTTAGACTATGAAGATACAAGATTGAAGACTTCGTCTCGTGTCCGGATGGGACTCTACTTGGCGTGGAAGGCAAGCTAGGCAATACGAATATGGATATCTCCTCCTTTGTAACCGACCTTGTGTAACCCTAACCCTCTCCGGTGTCTATATAAACCGAAGGGTTTTAGTCCGTAGGACAACAACCATAACATACAATCATACCATAGGCTAGCTTCTAGGGTTTAGCCTCTCTGATCTCGTGGTAGATCTACTCTTGTACTACCCATATCATCAATATTAATCAAGTAGGACATAGGGTTTTACCTCCATCAAGAGGGCCCGAACCTGGGTAAAACATCGTGTCCCCTACCTCCTGTTACCATCCGGCCTAGACGCACAGTTCGGGACCCCCTACCCGAGATCCGCCGGTTTTGACACCGACATTGGTGCTTTCATTGAGAGTTCCTCTGTGTCGTCGCCGTTAGGCTTGATGGCTCCTACTATCATCGATAGCGATGCGGTCCAGGGTGAGACTTTCCTCCCCGGACAGATCTTCGTATTCAGCGGCTTTGCACTGCGGGCTAATTCGCTTGGCCATCTGGAGCAGATTGAAAGCTACGCCCCTGGCTATCAGGTCAGATTTGGAAGTTTGAACTACACGGCCGACATCCACGGAGACTTGATCTTTGACGGATTCGAGCCACAGTCAGGCGCGCCGCACTGTCACGATGGGTATGACCTAGCTCCGCCACCGAACAGTACCCCAGAGGCTGCGCCCACATCAGCTCCGACCCTTAGCTCGGAGCCAATTGCGCCAGTCGAGGATGGATGGTTAGTCACCGCCTTAGGGCCTGCAGTCTCAACGGCGATCGAGCCGAACACCAGCCTAACCCTCTGCGCAGCCCGTGACTCCAAGGTGCCGGACTCTTTTCCGGACTTCGAACCATCCGCGCCCCTGCCAATCGAATCCGATTGGCCGCCGATCATGGAATTCACCGCCGCAGATATCTTTCAGCACTCGCCCTCGGCGATGTTCTGAATTCACTAAGGTCTCTCTCTTTGTTAGGAGAGCCGTGGCCGGATTATGGCCAACAGGATTGGGATGCAGACGACGAAGAAATTCGACGCCCACCCACCACCCACTTAATAGCCACTGTCGACGACTCAACCGACATGCTCGACTCCGAAGACATCGACGGTATGGACGACGATGCGGGAGGCGAAGAGGAACCACCGCCCACAGAGCGTTGGATGACCACCTCATCATATGACGTATACATGGTGGACACACCAAAAGAAGACGACGACGAGGAACGGAAGGACGCACCGAAGGCTTGTTCCCCCGAGAAGCAGTCAAAACGGCGGCGCAAGAGCCGCCCCAAATCCCGCCTCGGTAGAAATAACGACCATACAGACCCAGCGTTGGAGCAGGGCGAAACACTGCCGGACCACGGCAATATGGAGAATCAAACCGAACAAACCAATTCTATCAAAGATAATAGTCCGGACGGCATAAAGCCAGATAGGCACCCAGAGCAGCAGAATGCCCGTCAAAGGCTTGTTGCCACCGCGAGGAGTCTGAAAAAGCAGAAGCAAAGGCTCAAGGTTGCGCAGGACACACTCCAAATCATATGGAGCAAAGTACTCAACACAGCAGCAAAGTACGGGGGCAATCGCCCCACCAAGAGCTACCCAAAGCAAAAGTTGCTACCTGAATTCGATGAGGAGGCCTCAGACCCCCCACAACCAAAAATAAAAACGGCCACCTGGCCGGATAGACGACCTCATGGCCAACATAGAGCGGCAAACAACGCCACCCACAAGCCAATACGCGATCCACGCGAGGGCTCGCACCAAAAGGACGGCTCAACCAGATCCATCTATGGACCACGCAAGCACGCCCCAGCATACGATGTAACACAACAAACATCCGAACAATGCGGTACACCCAGATACAGGGGTGCCGCACACCCCCTATGTTTCACCGACGAGGTGCTGGACCATGAATTTCCAGAGGGATTCAAACCCATAAACATAGAGGCATATGACGGAGCAACAGACCCTGGGGTCTGGATTGAGGACTATATCCTCCATGTCCATATGGCTCGAGGAGATGATCTCCATGCCATCAAGTACTTATTCCTCAAGCTCAAAGGGCTAGCTCGTCACTGGCTTAAAAGCCTCCCCGAAAACTCCATTGGAAGCTGGGAAGAGCTCGAAGATGCTTTTCGGGCAAATTTTCAAGGGACTTATGTCCGACCTCCGGACGCGGACGATTTGAGTCATATAACTCAATAGCCCGGAGAGTCAGCCCGAACAGGTTTCTTACTAAAAAGAACCAAATTGTCGACTGTCCGGACGCCGAAGCCTTGGCAGCTTTTAAGCATAGCGTCCGTGACGAATGGCTTGCCAGACACCTCGGCCAAGAAAAGCCGAGAACAATGGCAGCATTAACAAGCCTCATGACCTGCTTTTGCATGGGTGAGGACAGCTGGCTAGCCAGATGAAGCACCAGCGACCCCAGTACATCTGAAGTTAGAGATGGAAACGGGAAATCACGGTGCAACAGCAATAACAAACGCCAGAATAAAGAAGACAGCACGAAGAGCACGGCAGTAAACGCCGGATTCAAAAGCTCTCGGCCAGGTCAGCAAAAGCCGCCCTCTAAAGGCGCTAGAGACGAACTGTCCAGCCTAAACAAAATTCTGGACTAAATATGTCAGATCCATAGCACCCTTGGTAAACCCGCTAATCGTACCCACAGAGAATTTGGATCTTCAAGCAGTCCGGCAAGCTCAACGCCGTACACAAGGGGGAGGATACACCAAGCGAAGACGGGGATGAGCCTCTCAAGCAAGACACTGGGGAACAAAAGAAATTTCCACCAGAAGTCAAAACAGTAAACGTGTTACACGTGACCAAGGGAAGAAACAAAACGGCACTCCCAGAAAAATATGCCCAAGGGCCTATCACCGCGGAGTCGTGCCACTGGTCGTCTCAACCGATCACTTTCGACCATCGAGATTACTCAGCAAGTATCTGGCGTGCAGGATGGGCTGCCCTGGTATTAGACCCAATAATTGACGGATACCACTTCACACGAGTCCTGATGGACAGTGGCAGCAGTCTAAACCTGATATACCAGGATACAATCCGCAAAATGGGGATAGACCCAACAAAAATTTGCCAAAGCAATACTACCTTTAAAGGAGTAACGCCAGGACCAGGGGCTCATTGCACGGGCTCCCTACTACTAAAGGTTATATTCGGCTTCCCATGATAACTTCCGTAGCGAACATTTAACCTTCCACATCGCTCCGTTCCAAAGTGGCTATCAAGCCCTACTCGGACGCGAAGCTTTCATTCGCTTTAATGCAATACCGCACTACGCTTCCCTCACACTCAAGATGCCCGACCCACGTGGCATCATTATAGTGAACGGAAGTATTAAGTGATCTTTGCACGCCGAAGAGAGTGCGGCTGCCTTGGCAGCCGCACACTAAAAACGGCCTGACCAACTAAAGCATTAAACAGGTCGTCAAGACCTCGGACACGGTTAGACGAGTCCGGCACAGCTATATGTAATTCATACCGGATCAATGGTCACACCCCTATTACTAATACAAGGGGCTCAACACGCACAGACAAGTGGCAATTTTTACTCATCTTGAATTATACATGGTTTCTTTAAAAACTATCTTTTTGCACGAGAACTTTTTCACCTAAGTTCCTCTCTTTTACAGATGATCATCGTGCTACACCCGTCCAGGATACGGCACAACGGAGACACAGGCGCAGACGTGCAGCAGGGACCCGCTCCAAGGATTCTTTTTAGATTAAGACCTTGTGTAAACCTTTTTTACTGTCTCTTGTTGATACACATCCACCGAATTCTCAGCACAATTGAGAAGGATGCTGACGTCTTGGCATGTGGCCACGTCAGAATAATGCACGTACCTGGACACAAGGGGCTTCTTACAAAGGGCACTATTTAGGCCCGATTTATACCTTTAAGACCGAATACCTTAGGGAGTGTACGCGAGTTTGGCCTTATATGCATCAGCTCTGAATCATTGTCTTTGGTCAAATGTTGGGTTTGCCAGGCTCCTGTGTTTTGGTGCCTTACGTTCCACTTTATCGGCTAAGGTAGCACCAGGAGAACTACTGCGATTGTGCCCTGGTTCATCCGGACGAGCACCTCAGTAGAGAAAGCCGAAAACTAACTGTCATGATATAGTGTGAGACTGGTCAACCACTCGATGACCTATCGGAATGTTAGAATTCCTCCGCCTTAATGAAGGGCCGTTTTCTGGCCAGGCATGTACGCACCCCGCGATCGGGAGAGTGCGGAGCCACCAGGGGCTATCTAGTAGCCCCACTGTCAAACTCCTATGGCTAAGTGAAAGTGTTAAAGCATTATAGTCCGGTTGCCTTGTTCGCTACGCTATCACCTCCTTAATAGGACCAAGACGTTGGGTTAAGTGTGAACACGCGTTTTTCGCGAGCACCTCCGCATTATATGCGTGGGGGTTGAAGCCGACGGCTGCAATCTTTCAGGTTATACACATGTATACATAAACGGCCGCACAGGAGGCATCATACTACTTTCAGGCAAAAGTATAAACATGGCCTTATAAAACTTCATAAAAGCATTGTGTTTACAATGAGAATACATATCACTCAAACATAATATTCTTCGAGCACTGGGCCTCTATCAAACGAGCACCCTCGAGAACCTCCTCGAAATAATGCTCGGCGGCCACTCGGCCTATGGCCGAACCCTGCGCCGCAATAGTGGTAGCGTCCATCTCCGCCCAGTATGTTTTAACATGGGCAAGGGCCATCCGCGAGCCTTCTATGCACCCCGACCTCTTCATCACATTAATGCACGGCACCACACCAAGGAACTATTGCACTAAGCTGAAATAGCTGTTCGGCTTTGGCTTTTCCGGCCATAGCTGATCCACAACAGACCTCATGGCGAGTCCGGACAACCTATTCAGTTCGGCCCATTCGGCTAGCTGGTCAGTCAATGAAAGTAGACGCTCTGGAATCTTGAATTGCGACCAGAACAGCTTGTCCACTTCACGATCTGTCTGACCTTGGAAGTACTTGGCAGCATCGGCAGCACTCGCCGCCAAATCGATATACGCATCTGCCGAACTCCACAGCCGATCCAGAGGGGCATACCGTGGCTCTCCGAACTTCCTCCATAACATGAAGGGTTTCCCAGCCGCAATATCCCCGGCTTCCCGCAGCTCCTCCTTCTTCGCTCTCATAGCAGAACGGGTGTCTTTGTCCGCCATCGTGGCCTTCTCAAGGTCCGTTGCCTTCGCTCGGTTTTCTTTTTCAAGGACCCGGCAACGATCGGCAGTGTCTTTTAATTCTACGGCCATCTTGGCCACCTTCTCTTAGCTCTCGCAATGTGCGGCCTTCTCGGCTTTCAACTCTTCGGCCGCCTTCAAAGAAGCCGCATTACTAATCCTCGCTTGTTCCTTGGCTTGGGCAAGTTCTGCCCGCAAGGTTTCCACGGTGGCAGCTCCGTTTGCAGTCACAACATATTAAAGATACTGGCATTATGCTGCTCTTACTATGTGGCGTTCACCAGATAATAACACGTACCTTGTGCCTCGTCAAGCCTCTTGTTAACAAGCTCGATGTCGGCGTCTGCCGCATCCAGTTGCCATTTTAATTTGGCAAACTCACTAGTCCGGCTAGCCACCGGAGCTTCCACCACCTGCATAGGGGCAGTCTGGTTATTGCCTAGGAATATGATCCTTTGTTCATCGCCGTTCTCGACGACAACCAGAGTCTCAGGGGCTACTATCTACACAGGGCACACCTAACATGTGCAGTATTATCACATATTATCTCACGTACCTCAAAGCCTGTTAGTAGACTCATAAAGGCTTCATGTAATCCGCTTTCGGCGGACGAAATTCTCTCCATCATTGTAACCATCAGCGTACGGTGTTCTTCTGAGATGGCCGCTCGCCCCACCAACTCCCTCAGAACGTCCGACCGCATACCAGACGGTGCCAAACTCTTTTGTCTGCTCTCTTCGGGAGCTGGACGCTGGGGACTTCGGGGGTCCATGGGAGTATCTTCTGGCCTCACCGAATCCGGAGAGGCCCTCCGTGACGACACTTCGGGGTCGCCCGCTTCTTGAGCGGAGGAGTCCGGGGGAGGCATTTCGCTCTCCATCATCTCTGGAAGAAGATCCCCCGAAGACGAGCTCAGCTAAGAGGGGCTAAGGCCCGAACTGCAAGATATATGCGGTGGTTATTTTCTCAGAAGAAAGATAGCATACCTTTACTATTAAAGTATTTTGGATCACTTACGACTCGTAGGAGGGCTGATCCCCCCCGCGGACTTTGTGCGGCAGAAGCACCCCCCGAGGCAGGACCCTCTGTGGGAGACTTCTTCTCCCGTTTGGAGGCTTCGGCTTCCGGATCCCCGGAAGCAGTCCTTTTCCTCCCCCGGTTATCCTCCTTCATGGAGACGCTCATTCCCTCGATTGTAACTGGCAGCGACGGGGCCCGTGTCCGCCTGTATTATCCCCCCCCCCCGTATCTTCCTTCGAGGGCTCCGGGCAAGGTGCGACCTCGAGCATCTTTTCCAATACCGGATTTTCCAAACCCTCAGGGAGGGGGGCCAAACACCGAATCATCTTCGCCTTTGTTAGCCAGTCCTGGTCAAAAAGCAAACTCTCAGAAATAACTTCGTGACGAATAAAAGACGGTGTGTTCGGCCAAAGGATTTCTTACTTGTTCGGCGGCGCGGTTACTGATCAGGCCCACGTCCTCGGTAATATCTGGACACTCTACTTGAGGTCCAAAGAATGACTTGTACATCTCCTCGTGCGTCAGGCCGGGGAAACTTTGAAAGGCACGCGGTCCCTCTGGGTTGAACTCCAACAAGCGAAGGGGCCGGCATTTGCAAGGCTGGACTTGACGAACCATCATAACTTGTATTACTGCAACCAAATTAAAATCTCCCTCGAAGAAATCTCGGATGCAGCTTTGCAGTATAGGCATGTCCTTGGCTGGACCCCAGCTCAGACCTCTGCTAATCCATGACATCAGTTGTGGTGGGGGCCCGAGCGGAAAGCGGGGGCAGCCGCCCACTTGGGACTTCTGGGAATGGTAACGTAAAACCACTCCCGTTGCCACAATTCGGACACCTCTGGAAAGGAACCTTTCGGCCATGGGGCTCCTGCCATCTTGCCTATTGATGCACCTCCGCACGCTGCATGTTGCCCCTCGATCATCTTCGGCTTTACTTCAAAGGTCTTGAGCCACAGGCCGAAGTGAGGGGTAACGCGGAGGAAGGCCTCACACACGACAATAAATGTCGTGATGTGGAGAAAGGAGTCCGGAGCTAGATCGTGGAAATCTAGCCCGTAATAGAACATCAAACCCCTGACGAAGGGATCCAGAGTGAGGCCTAGACCTCGGAGGAAGTGGGAGACAAACATGATGTTCTCGTTGGGTTTGGGAGTAGGGACGATCTGGCCTCGAGCAGGCAGCCGATGCGAAACCTCGGCGGTCAGGTATCTGGCCTCCCTCAACTTCTTAATGTCCTCTTCCGTAATGGAGGAGGGCATCCATTGGCCTTGAAGGCTGGATCCGGACATGATTGAAGATCCAGAGCACCTAACCTGGGCTTTGGGTGTTAGAACTCGAGGCGAGGGAAGGGTTCGATTGAGCACGAGAGGGAAAAAGCGAAAACCATGTCCCTTTATAAAGAGGGTGAATACCAAGCGTCCTCTCCGTAGCCGTTTAGGACTTGCCTATAATCTAGGAGTCCTAGACACGGTTGGGTTACCCACACCCGTATTGATGAGAATCCCATAATAAGGGGACACGATCTCTGCTTTGACAAGACGTGTCGAAAAACTGCCTCGCGTTATGTGCGGGGCTGGTTAAAAGAAACGGTTCGAATAATCACCGGGCCATGACGTAACATCATGCTACCAAAACAAGCCAGCAAATTAGATTTGCGAAAATATTATTCTCTCTACGGTGGTACGTGGAACTTATTTTGCAGGGTCGGACACTATCCTCGTTTTCAAGTTCTTCTGTGATGTATTCGGAGAAGGAACCCGCCTTGTAATGCCGAAGACAATATTGCGCGCCGGACTCATTGTCATTGAAGCCTGGTTCAGGGGCTACTGAGGGAGTCCGGGATTAGGGGGTCTCCGGACAGCCGGACTATCTCCATTGGTCGGATTGTTAGACTATGAAGATACAAGATTGAAGACTTCGTCTCGTGTCCGGATGGGACTCTACTTGGCGTGGAAGGCAAGCTAGGCAATACGAATATGGATATCTCCTCCTTTGTAACCGACCTTGTGTAACCCTAACCCTCTCCGGTGTCTATATAAACCGAAGGGTTTTAGTCCGTAGGACAACAACCATAACATACAATCATACCATAGGCTAGCTTTTAGGGTTTAGCCTCTCTGATCTCGTGGTAGATCTACTCTTGTACTACCCATATCATCAATATTAATCAAGCAGGACGTAGGGTTTTACCTCCATCAAGAGGGCCCGTACCTGGGTAAAACATCGTGTCCCCTGCCTCCTGTTACCATCCGGCCTAGATGCGCAGTTCGGGACCGCCTACCCAAGATCCGCCGGTTTTGACACCGACAGTATACCTTCTATCTCAGATCCGAGGGCAAAGTGTTTGTCGCTAAGAACGGGTCCTTTCTCAAGAAGGAGTTTCGCTCGAAAGAATTAAGTGGGAGGAAGATAGAACATGATGAGGTTGTTGAACCTCTACTTCAACCGGAAAGTGGTGCAACACAGAAAGATGTTTCTGTGGCGCCTACATCGGTTGAAGAGGAAGTTAATGATAGTGATCATGAAGCTTCGGATCAAGTTGCTATCGAACCTCGTAGGTCGACAAGGATATGTACTACTCCTGAGTGGTACGGTGATCCTGTCTTATATATCATGTTGGACAACGATAAACCTACGAGCTATGGATAAGCGATGGTAGGCCCATATTCCGACAAATGGTTAGAAGCCATGAAATCCAAGATAGGATCCATGTATCAGAACAAAGCATGGACTTTGATGGACTTGCCCGATGATCGGCAAGCCATTGAGATAAATGGATCTTTAAGAAGAAGACGGGCGTGGACGGTAATGTTACCGTCTATGAAGCTCAACTTGTGGCAAAGAGTCTTTTCACAAGTTCAAGGAGTTGACTATGATGAGATTTTCTCACCCGTAGCGATGTTTAAGTCCGTCAGAATCATGTTAGCATTAGCTGTATTTTTCGATTATGAAATCTAACAGATGGATGTCAAAACAAGTTTTCTTACCAGTTTTCATAAGAAAAGTTGTATGTGATACAAAAAAAGGTTTTGTCGATCCTAAGGATGCTAAAAGGTATGCTGGCTCCAGTGATCCTTCTATGGACCAGAGCAAGCATCTCGAAGTCGGAATATGTGCTTTGATGGAGTGACAAAGCTTTTAGGTTTATACAATGTTTGCTAGAAACTTGTATTTACAAGAAAGTGAGTGGGAGCACTACAACATTTCTGATAAGTATATGTGGATGACATATTGTTGATCTGAAATAATGTAGAATTTCTGGAAAGCATAAACGGTTGTTTGAAGAATGTTTTTCAAAGGAAGACCTGGAAAAAGCTGCTTACATATTGGGCATCAAGATCTATAGAGATAGATCAAAACGCCTGATGATACTTTCAAATAACGCACACCTTGACATGATTTTGAAGGAGTTCAAAATAGATTAGTCAAAGAAGGGATTCTTACCTAAGTTGTAAGGTGTGAAGTTGAGTAAGACTCAAAGCTTGACCACGGCAGAAGAAAGAGGAAGGACGAAGGTCGTCCCCTATGCTTTTGTCATAGGCTCTATACGGTATGCCATGCTGAGTACCGCACCTGATTTGTGCCTTGCCACATGTCTGGCAAGAGGGTACAAAGGTGATCCAGAAGTGGATCACTGGACAGTGGTCAAAATTATCCTTAGAGGAATAAGGAAATATTTCTCGGTTATGGAGGTGATAAAGAGTTCGATGTTAAGAGTTACGTCGATGCAAGCTTTAACACCTATTCGGATGACTATGAGTAGAAAAACGGGATATGTATAATGGAGCAACCATTTGGAATAGCTCCAAGTGGAACGTGGTAGCAGCATCTATGATATGACATAAAGTTTTGCGTAGTACATGCGGATCTGATTGTTGCAGACCCGTTGACTATAACCTCTCTCACAAGCATAACATGATCAAACCCAAAACTCATTGAGTGTTAATCACATAATGATGTGAACTGGACTATTGACTATAGTAAACTCTTGGGTGTTAGTCACATGGCAATGTGACCTATGAGTGTTAATCACATAGCGGTGTGAACTAGATTATTGACTCTAGTGCAAGTGGGAGACTGTTGGAAATATGCCCTAGAGGCAATAATAAATTGGTTATTATTATATTTCCTTGTTCATGATAATCATTTATTATCCATGCTAGAATTGTATTTATAGGAAACTCAGATACATGTGTGGATACATAGACAACACCATGTCCCTAGTAAGCCTCTAGTTGACTAGCTCGTTGATCAATAGATGGTTAAGGTTTCCTGACCATGGACATTGGATGTCGTTGATAATGGGATCACATCATTAGGAGAATGATGTGATGGACAAGACCCAATCCTAAGCCTAGCACAAGATCGTGCAGTTCGTATGCTAAAGCTTTTCTAATGTCAAGTATCATTTCCTTAGACCATGAGATTGTGCAACTCCCGAATACCATAGGAATTCTTTGGGTGTACCAAACGTCACAACGTAACTGGGTGGCTATAAAGGTGCACTACAGGTATCTCCGAAAGTGTCTGTTGGGTTGGCACGAATCGAGACTGGGATTTGTCACTCCGTGTAACGGAGAGGTATCTCTGGGCCCAGTCAGTAGGACATCATCATAATGTGCACAATGTGACCAAGGAGTTGATCACGGGATGATGTGTTACGGAACGAGTAAAGAGACTTGCCGGTAATGAGATTGAACAAGGTATTGGGATACTGACGATCGAATCTCGGGCAAGTATCATACCAGTAGACAAAGTGAACTGTATACGGGATTGATTGAATCCTTAACATCGTGGTTCATCCGATGAGATCATCGTGGAACATGTAGGAGCCAACATGGGTATCCAGATCCCGCTGTTGGTTATTGACCAGAGTGATGTCCCGGTCATGTCTGCATGATTCCCTAACCCGTAGGGTATACACACTTAAGGTTCGATGACGCTAGGGTTATAGGGAAAGTATGTATGTGGTTCAGAGTTCCGGATGAGATCCCAAACGTCACGAGGAGTTCCGGAATGGTCCGGAGGTAAAGATTGATATATAGGAAGTGTGGATTTGGCTACCGGAAGTGTTCCGGGCATCACCGGTAATGTACCGGGACCACCGGAAGGGTTTCGGGGGTCCACCGGGAGGTGCCACCAGCCCCGGAGGCTTTCGTGGGCCAAGAGTGGGAAGGGACCAGCCCCTAGGTGGGCTAGGGAGCCTCCCACCAAGGCCCAAGGCGCCCTCAAGAGGAGAGGGGGCAAACCCTAGGGGCAGATGGGCCCTAAGGCCCACCCTAGGTGCGCCCCCTCTCTCTCCCCCTTGGCCGCCACCTAGATGGGATCTGGGGCTGCCGCCACCCCTAGGGAGGGAACCCTAGGTGGGGGCACAGCCCCTCCCCTTCCCCTATACATAGTGGAGGTTTTGGGCTGCCCAACACACGAGTCTCTCTCCCAAGGCGCAACCCTACCTCTCTCCCTCCTCGTCTCTCATAGTGCTTGGCGAAGCCCTGCTGGAGTACCGCGCTCCTCCACCACCACCATGCCGTCGTGCTGCTGCTGGACGGAGTCTTCCCCAACCTCTCCCTCTCTCCTTGCTGGATCAAGGCATGGGAGACGTCACCAGGCTGCACGTGTGTTGAACGCGGAGGCGCCGTTGTTCGGCGCTTAGATCGGAATCGACCGCGATCTGAATCGCCACGAGTACGACTACCTCATCCGCGTTCTTGCCACGCTTCCGCTTAGAGATCTACAAGGCTATGTAGATGCACTCCTCTTCTCCTCGTTGCTAGATTACTCCATAGATTGATCTTGATGATGCGTAGAAAATTTGAATTTCTGCTACGATCCCCAACAAGGAGAGAGAGCGGAAAGAGGTGGAGGAGAAGAAGGAAGGGGGGCGCCGCCCCCTCTCCTTGTCCTATTCGGACTAGGGGGAGGGGGCGCGGCCCTTTCCTTGGCCGCCTCTCCTCTCTTTCCACCAAGGCCCACTGTCAGTGTCAAAACCGGCGGATCTCGGGTAGGGGGTCCCGAACTGTGCGTCTAGGATCGATGGTAACGGGAGGGAGGGAACACGATGTTTTACCCGGGTTCGGGCCCTCTTGATGGAGGTAAAACCCTATGTCCTGCTCGATTTATTCTTGATGATATGGGTATTACAAGAGTTGATCTACCACGAGATCGGAGAGGCTAAACCCTAGAAGCTAGCCTATGGTATGATTGTTGTTCTGTATGTATATATCTATTGACTAGCCTGGCCTCGGTTTATATAATGCACCAGAGGCCTAGGATAACAAGAGTCCTAGCCGAATACACCGGTGGGAAGGAGTCCTTGTCTTGATCACCAAGTCTTGTAGAATCTTCCATGTATGCGGCAGCTGTCCGAACTGGCCCGTGAGGATACGGCCATGGGGGTCCTCGGCCCAATCTAACAGATCGGGAGATGACATGGTGAGTACCCCCTAGTCCAGGACACCATCAGTAGCCCCCTGAACCGGTCTTCAAGTTAGAGACGCTCCTCGATTCTTCCGAACTATTCTTCATCTTCAGTTGTCGGTCTTGGAAACTAGTTCAACAAACCTTCCCATCTTCGATCTTGAGGATCGCCGAAATGCATTCGACGAGTTTACACGTCGGGTATCTGAGGAGCCCCTTTAAGTTTCCGGCCTTTACCAATGCCTTGTTATTTTTATGCCACACCTTGGGTTTGAATTTGTTCCCGGGAGGCAGTGTCCTCTTGCGTCCGAGCTCTAACGCAGGATAGCATTCGGTATCTTTTGCAGCCGAGCACTAATGCCGGACTGCTTCCGAGCTCCAACGCCGAAATATATCCGAGCTCCAATGCCAGACTGTGTCCAAGCTCCAACACCGGACTATATCCAAGATGTCATAGATCATCTTGGTCCAAAAAAGTTGAAGGAGTTTAGCCGAGCTTAATGCTAGAAATGCCCTCTATGGAGCCAGCCACTAGGGCCCGAGCTTTATGCCGGACTGCTTCCGAGGTGGTGCACCACCCCGACTGTGGGCCGATTTTTTGTCAATTTTTTATTATTGCAATTTATTCTCTGCCGAGATATATGGCCAGTAGCCCTCAAGGTGTGTATCGGTCTAAAACCCGAGATGCACCTGAAGGATGACGTAAGACCGCTGATCCCAGTAGCCGCTGAGACTCAGGTTGATTTGCAAAATCGGCCTGAGGATCAAGTCCTAGCTCGGCAGAATACTTTGGGACACAAAAAGCGGCGTGCTTAGTCCTCGAGACTCGGGTTGGGTGCGGCCGACCAACCTGAGGATCAAAATCTCCTCGAAAACTATATTGCACATAAACTTTTCTGCATTGAACAGGCAATGCAGTAGCCCCTGAGACACTGGTCGGGTGGCAACACCAGATCAGGGGATCGATGTGCCCCTTTAATATTTCTAAATAATAAGCCCGAAGCCCAGTAGCCCCCGAGCCTTAATGCGGGCACGGGTGGCCGAATTAAGGATCGATATCCATAGAAAAATCACGAATTATGTGTAATGACTCTATGTATCCAAGTACTTTACGTCATTAATGCTCGGATCCGCATTGTACAAAACTTTGTTGACCGACCATCGGCTTCCACCTCCTCGGCTAGTAGCCGAGGAATGTTTGTCCTACTTTATAAAGCCTTTATGAGGGCAAAGATTTACAACAAACAAGGCAATCTGGCCATACGGTTTATAAACAAAGGTACGTAGAGAGTTATATTACTGTTAACAGAAGAAATGTCTTCCAAAGAAAATAGTCTCGCTATCGGTTTATTTCTTTGGGTTGTCATGCTAAGCATGATCATGAAACCTCAGCTCTAATGTAAGAGAAAATATCGAGGATTTAGTTTGGGAGGCCAGTTAATAGCCCCCGGTAGTGTTCGGCGACAGTCGAGGTCAAGCCGTAAATACTTCGGCCATTGTTATGAGTGGCCCGTCATTTAACACAATCATTGGATCGCTGACCAGTTGACGCGTATTGTGACAGTCAGTTTTCGGCTTTCTCCACTGAGGTGCTTAACCGTGTGAGCTGGAAGCACAACCGCAGTGGTTCTCCCTTTGCACGCCTAGCCGAACAAAGCGGAACGTAGGAAGCAACTGCAGGAGCCGGGCAACCCAACTATTGACCGAAGACACAATTCGAAACCGATGCATATATAGCAATATCCGAGAATATTTTTGCCAAATCTATAAAGGTGTCTGGCATTACACTGCGAGACTTGTGCTGAAAACACACAAATAGTTTAAAAGTGCCATAAGCTTGGAAAAAACCAAAAAACGTCAGTAAAAACTTGACGTTCGAACAAGATCAAGTGTTCGGTGCCAATCCGAAAATTGGTCTTAGAAAAAAAGAGTGCTTCTGTCGTGCTTTAACATTACACATCCGATCTCAAGACATCAAGCGGGTCAGCTTACGGCAGAAGCCTCCTATCCCGAAGGCGGAGTGCTTCTCGTTAGACCAGTTTAGCGAACTAAACTCGAGCGGTCACTAGAGAGAAAATGGGTTATCTGGCTATTGACCACACACTCACGTTGAAAAAGGAGCGATAGAAAAAGACTTTGCAACGACCAAGAAGAAAACACATTTACTATAAAATAGCTCATATAAATTTTAAGATCCCCCAAGTGACTTGGGTAAAAGATTTTATGTATAATGATTGTATGTACCGAAGTACTTATATCATATCTTTGTTCAACCGAACTTTAAACGCGTCTTAACCGACCGTCGGCTTCTCCCTCTTCGGTCAAGGACCGAAAAGTGTTATGTACTCCATCGGTCGAGAATATCGACGGTGTTTTCAATAACCAGGCAATCAGGCCATAAGGCTGTAACAGACAAAGCGCGCTCAGGGAACTTATGTTATATTACCGTGAAGTGTAATAAGTATCTTCGAAGAAAATAGTACCCCCACCGATACCTTTCTTCGGTGCTCATTGTTATTATGAGACTTGTGCAATATATTTTTTGTACTCATGAGTTCCGTTGTGTGCCGACCATCATTGAAAACTATAAGAGCGCTAGCTTTCGGCTTCACCCAGTCCGAGGTCCGGCTCGGGCGACCCGATCGTGACAATCGCAGAGGTGCTCCCTTTACTCCCTAGCCAAACAATCGGGAACGTAGGGGTAAGCACAGGAGCCAGGCAACCCAGCTTGCAAATCGCTTAAGTCAATATGGTGCATATTGTGGCGTAATACACGAACAAGGAACGATGCCGTACAAGTATAATCATATGCAAGAGGAAAAGCTTCATAAAGGAAGCCCCCAAATAAACGGGGTATTTAAATTTATGCGTCACAAACAAAGTTTGGACAAGGAAATTTTTTACAAGCAACTTTTTTCCAAAAAAGTATAATGCTTGGTCGAACCGAACACAAGTTAGAAATTAAAGCTTTGAGCATGAAAGCAACTTAGCTGGTTAATGTGTTCGGTATTGATGACGCGATCCGAGCTTGATGCGGGGCAAGGTTCCATCCCCCAAGCTGGTCCCGAGGTGGCGGAGCGGAGAGCTCGACACGCCGAAGTCGTGACATAGCATGGTCAATGCAGACCGGCGGAGTGACGCCGAAGTCCCCGGATCACTTTCCTGTGCAGAAAAAATAGTGCAAACCGGAGATAATAGTAATAATGATAATTAAAAAAATGTTGCATAATAAATAATTTATGCAAAGTGAGGAATAGAAGAAATATGGCCTGGCGCAGAAGTCAACGTCGATGCAGGGCGTCGGCGTGATGTAGTAAAGGCGTGGCAAAGCCTGAATTCACAGGTCGGTGTGAGCTCCGCATGCGGCGTTCGCCGGACTATGTACGGAAACTGATCAAACCCCCACGCGACCTCGTTAATGCGGTCATCATTTGATAGACCTGGTTTATTTGTTGTAGCAATCCGAAGGAAGGTGATTCCCAAAATTGGGACTCGCTCCGCACACCCATTGCCTGATGGGCGATAAAACGATGGCATGGCAATGCTGGTAAAGGTTGACTCGCCAAGGCAAAGCCCTCGGCCTAGCTAACGTGACGGAGCTGGTCGACTAGTGACGCCGAAGTGTCCAGAGTAGGTTGATGAAGAGATGGCGAAGCCCCCGGTCCAGCCGAGATGTCGAAGCCTCGACGTCAGCCGATGAGTCGAAGTAGGTCGGCGTGATGGACACCAGCTTGAAGAAGCAATAGTGCGGCCCTGTCGATGCAGGTCGTGACGTGGTCGATGCCGGCTTGATGAAGCGACCGTGCGGCGATGCCGGTATGCCCGCTCCGTATAATCCGTGGGGCGGCGATGTTGATGATGATTTATCCTTCGCGATGCCAGACTCTTGTTCGGCTTGCCGAGATGATGATCCGAAGAAGTTGAGCTCGGCTAAAGTGACGACGTGTCTAGCGCAGGTCGGCAGCCGTGGAGTAATATTGCCGGACTAGTTTGACACCAGCATGATGTTGAAGATCATGTTCAAAAGATCTTAAAGTTAGTGAGATGTGTTCGGGAACAAAACACAATACCCCATACAAAAATTCCTTCAAAAGGGATGTCCGAAATCCCGTTCATAAAAAAGATGAACTCGGGTCGGATTCGTTTTCGCGTAGAAAACAGATCCGAAAAGTGATGCACTAATCGGAAGGTTCCCAGAGTTTGGACGGTCGGATCGAGCTGAAATTTTGAGAGGTGGTAGATATAGGAATTCCGCAGTCGATCAACGGTTGGATCTTCCAAAGGACGTCCGAGCTAGAAGCTGGACACCACGCCCTAAACTCATCCAAATTCCCATCCAGATTTGACAGGGCTCCGGTATATCGTGGATTGTCAGAGATTTCTCCATCGGAACTCGATGAAATTTTCCAAGGTTGTTATAGACTCAATTCCGCACAATTCCACTAAAGCGATCGTCAAAGCGGTACTCGAGGAGGTGGTGGCAGCAGATACGAGTCTGCTGTCCAAAAAAAAACAGCACGGTCGCTTGAGGGCAATGTCGACGTTGAGCCCCCGAGCTCCATAAATTATTCCTCCATGATCTTGATAGAGATTGGAGTTGATGTTTTATGAAGGCCCTCGTCCGAACATGGTGATCCGAACACGGGGCACAATTCTTGGTCGAACCAAGGTGACCAGTCGAACTGGTGACGAAGACGCCGAAGTCGCAGTTGATCTGCAGGCGAGCCATCGATCATTTTGTCAATCACACAGCGGAACTCTCAATGAAAGCACCAATGTCGGTGTCAAAACCGGCGGATCTCGGGAAGGGGGTCCCGAACTATGCGTCTAGGATCGATGGTAACAGGAGGGAGGGAACACGATTTTTTACCCAGGTTCGGGCCCTCTTGATGGAGGTAAAACCCTACGTCCTACTCGATTTATTCTTGATGATATGGGTATTTCAAGAGTTGATCTACCACGAGATCGGAGAGGCTAAACCCTAGAAGCTAGCCTATGGTATGATTGTTGTTCTGTATGTATATATCTATCGACTAGCCTGGTGTCGGTGTCAAAACCGGCGGATCTCGGGTAGGGGGTCCCGAACTGTGCGTCTAGGCCGGATGGTAACAGGAGACAGGGGACACTTTGTTTTACCCAGGTTCGGGCCCTCTCGATGGAGGTAATACCCTACTCCTGCTTGATTAATATTGATGATATGGGTAGTACAAGAGTAGATCTACCACGAGATCAAGGAGGCTAAACCCTAGAAGCTAGCCTATGGTATGATTGTTGTGTATGGAGTTGATTACCTACGGACTACAACCCTCCGGTTTATATAGACACCAGATAGGGTTAGGGTTACACAGAGTCGGTTACAATGGTAGGAGATCTTGAATATCCGCATCGCCAAGCTTGCCTTCCACGCCAAGGAAAGTCCCATCCGGACACGGGACAAAGTCTTCAATCTTGTATCTTCATAGTCCAGGAGTCCGGCCGAAGGTATAGTCCGGCTACCCGGACACCCCCTAATCCAGGACTCCATCAGTAGCCCCTGAACCAGACTTCAATGACGACGAGTCCGGCGCAAATTGTCTTCGGCATTGCAAGGCGGGTTCTTCCTCCAAGTCCTTCGTAGAAGATTGTAAACACCAAGACTAGTGTCCGGCTCTGTAAAATAAGTTTCCACATATTGCCATAGAGAGAACAATATTAACACAAACCAAATCTGCTGACGTATTCCGCAGTGCACTATCACACTACGGCCAAGCCCTTTACTCGAATCGTTTTTACTTTTCCACCTCAGCATGTTTTGCGAGGTGGTTTCCTTAGCACGTCTTGTCAAAGCAGAGATCGTGTGCCCCCCTCTTTACGGGATTCTCATCAATACGGACGCGGGTAACCCAATTGTGCCCGTTAGCATGTTTTCTCAATTAAAGGTGAGTCCCAAACGGTTACGGGGAGGGCTCCTATTATTCAACCTCTTATAAAGAGACCAAGGCCTTACTCCTTTTTCTAATCTCAAAACGAGTTTGCCCGTCGCCTCGAGTTCCAACACCCTAGGCTCTAGATTCCAGGCGCTTCAGACCTTTGACAATGTCCGGTTCCGACCTTCAAGGCCGATGGATGCCCTCCTCCGTCACGGAGGAGGATGTGCTAAAGCTGAGAGAGGCTAAGTTCTTGACCGCCGAAATTCCGCATAGGTTGCCTGCTCAAGGGCAGGCTATTCCCAGTCCCAGGCCCGGTGAGAGCGTAGTGTTCATGTCTCACTTCCTTCGGGGGTTAGGCTTCCCGATGGATCCCTTCGTGAGGGGGCTGCTGTTTTAGTACGGGCTGGAATTTCATGACTTAGCTCCGGAGTCCATCCTCCACATTTCCTCATTCATCGTTGTGTGCGAAGCGTTCCTCCGCGTTACTCCTCACTTTGGTTTATGGCTCAAGACTTTTGGAGTGGAGCCGAAGATGATCGAGGGACGGCGCGCAGAGTGCGGAGGTGCTGTCATCAGTAAGAATGCCGATGCTCCATGGCCCGAGGGCTCCTTTCAAGAGGAGCTCGGCTTGTGGCAACGAGAGTGGTTCTATATCACCGCTCCCAGGAGTGCCAAGTGGGTGGCGCCTCCTGCCTTTCGCTCGGGTCCCCCACCACGGCTAGCGTCATGGGTCAACAAAGGATTAGATTGGGGGTTATCCAAAGACGTGCCCCTGTTGCAGGGCCACATTAGGGATCTCTTAAAAGGAGACCTCAACCTGGTCAAGGTGATGCAGGTCATGCTGATTCGCCGAACATTGCCCGGCAAACGTCGCTCCCTTCGTCTGTGGGAGTTTAATCCGGAGGGACCACGAGCTCTTCAGCATTTTATGGACGCAATGCCCATGGAGATGTATAGACTGTTCTTCGGATCACACGAGATGTGTCCAGATTTAACCGAGGACGCAGGCCTAACCAGCAATCGCCCGGATTCTCAAGTAAGCAACCTTGTGCCCGGACCTTCTATCCGTATAAACTTGCCCCTAAAAGAGCCGTTCTTTTAAACAGGAGTGGATAGCGAAGGCAAAGCTGATCAAGTGTCCGGCTCCCCTTCTTGAAACCAGGACGGATCCCGTGCTGGTCAGGATGCTGGAGATAATGCCTTTGGAGGGGAGGACAAGGAAGCTATGGCCTCCTCGAAGGAGGCTGCTCCGAAGGGAGGAACCGACAATTCCTCTCCTAAGGGGAAGAAGAGAGCCGCCTCTGACGACCCGGAGACCATGGCCTCGAAACGGGGGAGAAAATCCTCCTCAGAGGGTCCGACGTCGGGGAGTTCCTCGGCCGGACCACGCCCTCAAGGGGATCAGCCCTCCAGCGAGCCGTAAGTTGAGAGAGGTTTTCCTTTTGAGGGATGAGAGAAATCCTTGATTTAAATCTAAGAAGACTAACCGAAATTTTACCTTATAGCTCGGACCTCAGCCCTTCTCAGCAGAGCTTGTCTTCGGGGGATCTTCTTCCGGAGATGATGGAGAGCGGGACGCCTCCCCCTGCCGTACCGCCTAGCGAGGCGGGCGACCCTGAGGTGTCGTCGCGGAGGGTTTCTCCGAATCCGGCAGGGGCGGAAGATAACTATGTGCCCCCCCAAGGCTCTCCACGTCCGGCCTTTGAAAGAGGTCATAGGGCAAGTCCGGTACTGTCTGGTGCTCGGTCGGAGGAACTAAAGATTCTGCTGGGGCGAGCTTCTATCTCAGAAGAGCACCGTGCATTGATGGGCACGGTGATTGAAAGGATTTCATCCGCAGAAAGCGGATTGCATGAGGCCGTCAAAAGTTTACTGATGGGTTTTGAGGTACATTAGATAATGTACACTTTTGTCAGTTGCGCATAAATAAGATGCGCCCTGTGTAGATAGTAGCCCCTGAGACTCTGCACGCTGACGGCGCGCAGAGGATCATAATCCCAAGTCTAAGATGTCGCCATTGAATGTAGGTGGCGAGGTGTCCGGAATCAAGCCGAACTGATGATGTGGCCGAACTAAAGCGGCAACTGGACGTGGCAGATGCCGACATCGCGCGTGTCAACAAGCGGCTTGATGAGGCTCAAGGTATGTAATTCTTCGGGCGGCATTAGGTAAGAGGAGCTTCATGCCAGTGTCTTACAATGTGTGTGCTTGACGCAGATGGTACGGCCGCCGTGGAGAATCTTAGGGCAGAACTTGCCCGAGCTAAGGAGCAAGCCAGAAAAAGCGATGCGGCTGCCAAGAGGGCCCTTGAAGAGCTGAGAGCCGAACAGGCTGCTCACTGCCAAAGCAAGGAAGAGATGGCCGAGATGGTCGAGAAGTTAAAGAGCGCTGCAGACCGTTGCAAACTTCTTGAGAAAGAAGACCGGGCGAGACAGACGGACTTAGAGAAGGCCGTTGCCGATGCCAAGGACGCTCGCTCTGCGATGAGAGCTGCGAAAGAGGAGCTGCGTCAGGCCGAACAGATTGCGGCTGGAAAGCCCTTTAATGCTGTGGAGGAAGGTTTGTGATCCGAAGTTTGCTCCATTGGACCGGATGTGGAGTGTGGAGGACACCTATCTAGATTTGGCAACAAGCGCTGCTGATGTGACCGAACACTTTTGAGATCTGGAAGATCACGAAGTGGAAAAGCTTTTCTGGTCACAGTTTCATAATCCAGAGCGTCCACTGGCAGTGGACGATCGCTTGGCTCAATGGGTCGAGCTGAATAGATTGTCCGGACTCGCCATGAAGTACGTCATGGGTCATCTGTGGCCTGGGAGACCGGAGCCGAAGAGTTATTTCAGCTTGGTGCAGCAATTCCTTGACGCGGTGCCGTGTATAAATGCAATGAAGAGGTCAGCATGCATAGAGGGCGCTAGGATGGCTCTTGCCCGTGTTAAGACATACTGGGCAGAGATGGAGACCACCATTGTTGCATCCCGAGATTCGGACAAAAGCCGAGTACCCTCCGAGCACTATTTTCAGGAAGTTCTTGAAGGCGCTCGTATAATAGAGACGCAGTGCCCGAAAGATGCTATGTTATGATAGCATATGTAATTATAAAGTAATATTTTTGATAAATTGTAGTGGCCTTTTTTATACTTATGCCTCCAAGTATTGTTAACACCTTCTATGCGGCCGTTTTAAGATATATATATATATATATATATATATATATATATATATATATATATATATATATAATCTGAAAGATGGCAGTCGTTGGCTTCAGCCCCCACGCACATAGTGCGGGGGTGCTTGCAGAAGATGCATTTTCACACTTAACCCAACGTCTTGGTCCTACAAAGGAGGTGATAGCGCAGCGGGCCAGGCAACCGGACTATAATGCTTTAACACTTTCACTTAGCCATAGGAGTATGAAAATGAGACTCTTTAGGTAGCTCCTTGGTGGCGACTGCGCTTGTCCGAATTCGGGGCGCGTAAGTGCCTGACCGGGAAGCGGCCCTTCGTTAAAGCGGAGGAATCCGATAGATTCCGATCGGTCATCGAGTGGCTGACCAGTCTCACGCTACATCATGACAGTCAGTTTTCGGCTTTCTCTACTGAGGTGCTCGCCCTGGCCGAACCGGGGGCACAATCGCAGTAGTTCTCCTGGTGCTACCTTAGCCGATAGAGCGGAACGTAAGGTAGCCGAACTCAGGAGCCGGGCAACCCAACATTTGACCAAAGACATGATTCGGAGCTGATGCATATAATGCCAAAACTCGCGACGCCGAACACTCCCTAAGGTGTTCGGTCTTTATGAGTGCGGGCCAAGCAACACTCTTTATTAAAAAAGCCCCTAGTGTCCAGGTACGTGCAAAAATTCTGACGTGGCCATATGCCAAGACGCCAGCCTCCTCCTTGGTTATATTAGAAAGAAAAAACCAGGGGATGTGTAGCAACAAGAGACAGTAAAAAAGGTTTACGCAAGGTCTTAATCTAAAAAGAATCCTTTAGGACGGGTCCCTACTGCACGTCTGCGCCTGTGTATCCGTTGTGCCGTATCCTGGACGGGCGCCGCACGACGTTCATCTGTAAAAGAGAGGAACTGAGTTGAAAATGGGTCGTGCCAAAAAAGTTTAAAATAAGTAAAGTATAAAGTAAGATATATAAGTTTGAGCTTTATTGTCTCTTATTGTATATGCGTGGAGCCCCTAGTGCAGGGGTATATGGCTTCTAGTCCTGCATCAATGATGATTTTGCACCGAACTCGTCTATCCGCGTTCGTGGTCTTAAATGACCTATTTTGAAGTTTTTTGGCCGGTGAGGCCATTTTGCTGTGGGGCTATAAAAGCGGCCGCACAGTCCTCCGCTTGGGGAGGCGCAGTTTAGTGCTTCCCCTTCAAAGAGATGATGCCTCGTGGACCGGGCATCTTAAGAATAAGAGATGCGTAATGCGGTATTGCGTTAAAGCGAGCGAAAGCTTCGCGTCCCAGTAGTGCTTGATAGCGACTTGAGAACGGGACGATGTGGAAGGTCAGCTTTTCACGGCGGAGGTTATCGGCAAAGCCGAATGTGACTATGAGCCGGAAAAAACCCGTACAATGGGTGTCCGGACCAGGTATTACCCCTTGAAAGGAGGTTTTGCTATGACGGATTCTTGCTGGGTTTATCCCCATGTGCTGGATTGTATCCTGATATATCAGGTTTAGTCCACTGCCGACGTCCATAAGGACATTTGAAAACTTGAGTCCGCCAATTATTGGATCGAGTATCAAGGCAGTCCAGCCTACATTCTTGATATTCCTAGAATAATCTAGCTGATCGAAGATGATCGGTTTTGACAACCAGTGGCAGGACCCTTTGGGCCGTGTGGTGCGTACCTTTACGGGCGCCGCACGTTTTGTTATGTGAAGTGAGTTCACTGTTTTTACTTCTTGTGGGAAGTTCTTTTGTTTCCTGGTGCTCTGCTTTTGGGGTTCGTCCTCGTCTTCGCTTGGTGTGTCGAGCCCCTTGTGTTCGGCATTGAGTCTGCCGGATTGTTTGAAAACCCAACAGTCTCTGTGGGTGTGGTTAGCAGGCTTCCCGGGAGTACTGTGTATCTGACATATCCTGTCCAAGATTTTATTTAGGTTGGATGGATCGTCCCTGTTATCCTGGGGGGCGATTTTTCCTAATTTTGTCATGAGCCTTTGAATCCGGCATTGACTACGGTGCTCTTCGGACTTTTGTCCTTATTCCAGCGATGGTCCTTGTTGCGTCACAGTTTTCCGTTTCCATCCCTGGTTTCGGATGTACTTGGGT
This sequence comes from Triticum urartu, assembly GCF_056163025.1. Classification (NCBI taxonomy): domain Eukaryota; kingdom Viridiplantae; phylum Streptophyta; class Magnoliopsida; order Poales; family Poaceae; genus Triticum; species Triticum urartu. The sequence continues at coordinate 92,427,197 of NC_141875.1, forward strand.
TGCTGGGGCTGCACCTTGCCAACCAGCTGTCCTCCCCTGCACAAAAGCGGGTCATGAGGCTTGTTAGTGTGGCCATTGTTCTTGGTTTTTCTTGGCCGAGGTGTCTGGCGAGCCATTCGTCTCGGACATTATGCCTGAAAGCTGCTAAGGCTTCAGCGTCCGGACAGTCGACTATCTGATTCTTTTTAGTGAGGAATCTATTCCAGAACTGCCGAGCTGATTCTCCAGGTTGTTGAGTTATGTGACTAAGATCGTCTGCGTCCGGAGGACGGACATAGGTCCCTTGAAAGTTTGCCCGGAAAGCATCCTCGAGCTCCTCCCAGCTTCCAATTGTGTTTTCTGGAAGGCTTTTAAGCCAATGCCGGGCTGGCCCTTTAAGCTTAAGGGGTAGATATTTTATGGCGTGGAGATCATCTCCTCTAGCCATGTGTATGTGGAGGATATAATCCTCGATCCAGACTCCAGGGTCTGTTGTTCCATCATATGCCTCTATGTTTACGGGTTTGAATCCCTCTGGGAATTCATAGTCCAGGACCTTATCGGTGAAACATAGGGGGTGTGCGGCACCCCTGTATTTGGGTATGCCGGATTCTGATGATGGCTCCATAGCGTTGCTTATGAAAGCTTGCTTTCTTGGCCCATAAATGGACCTGAATGGGCCATGATGCGAATCCTTAAGTGGGTCGCATGCCGATTTGTGTGCGGCGCCACTTGCCGCTTTATGGGGTCGTCTATCCGACCGTGTGGCTTTTTCATTTTTTGAATGCGAGGGCTCTAGGGCCTCTTCGTCGAATTCAGGCAATAGCTTTCTTTTCGGATAGCTTTTAGTGCGGCGACTGTCGCCGTACTTATCTGTTGTATTGGTTACTTTGCTCCATCTAATCCGGAGTGCATCTTCCGCTGTTTTAAGCTTCCGCTTCTGCTTTTTTAGGCTGCATGCAGTTGCAATGAGCCTCTCGTGGAGATTCTTCTGCTCCATAGGTTTATTCGGCGTGAGGTTGTCTGGAATGCCGTTTTCGCCGGAGGAGGGATGTTCGGTTTCTCTATCTGTGTTTCCCTGTTCGGACGGTTGCTCTAAGGCCTGCTCGTCGTCTGCCGGCTCGTCCTACTCTATGGCTGGGTTTTTGTCGATGTGGGGCTTGGGTCGGCGTTTACGCCGACGCTTTGATTGCTTTTCGGGGGGTCGATTTCCCGTCCCATCCCCTTTTTCCTTGTTGTCGCTTCCTTTAGGGGTATCCACCATGTACACATCATGGGATGAGGTGGCTATCCAATGCCCTATGGGCGTTGGTTCGTCGGTATCTCCTGCATCGTCATCCATGCTGTCGATGTCTCCGGAGTCACAGTTGAGCACTTCGTTTAAATTGTCGACAGTGGCTACCAGGTGGGTGGTGGGTGGGCTTTGAATTTCTTCATCGTCCGTATCCCATCCTCGCTGGCCGTAATCCGGCCAGGGCTCTCCTGATAAAGAGAGAGACTTTAGAGAATTCAGGATGTCCCCGAAGGGCGAGTGCTGAAAGATGTCCGCGGCGGTGAACTCCATTATTGGCGCCCAATCGGGTTCGATCGGCAGGGACACGAGGGGTTCGGAGTTGGGAGAGGAATCCGGCTCCTTGGAGTCACGGGCCGTGCAGAGTGCGGGGCTGGCGTTTGGCTCGATCGCCTTTGAGATTACAGCCCCCGAGGTGACGTCCAGCCGCTCACCCTCGATTGGCGCAGCTGGCTCCAAATTAAGGGTCAGAGCCGGTGCGTTTGCGGCCTCCAGGGTATTGTTCGGCAGCAGAGCTAGATCATGCCCCACGAGACAGTGCGGCGCGCTTGGCTGTGGCTCGAATCCGTCGAAGATCAAATCTCCGCGGATGTCTGCCGTGTAGTTTAGGCTTCCAAACCCGACTTGATGGCCAGGGGTGTAGCTTTCGATCTGCTCCAGGTGGCCAAGTGAATTGGCCCGTAGTGCGAAGCCACCGAAGACGAAGATCTGTCCGGGGAGAAAAATCTCACCCTGGACCGCATCGTTGTTGATGATCGAAGGAGCCATCGGGCCTAAAGGCGACGACATAGAGGAACTCTCAATGAAAGCACCAATGTCGGTGTCAAAACCGGCGGATCTCGGGTAGGGGGTCCCGAACTGTGCGTCTAGGCCGGATGGTAACAGGAGACAGGGGACACTTTGTTTTACCCAGGTTCGGGCCCTCTCGATGGAGGTAATACCCTACTCCTGCTTGATTAATATTGATGATATGGGTAGTACAAGAGTAGATCTACCACGAGATCAAGGAGGTTAAACCCTAGAAGCTAGCCTATGGTATGATTGTTGTGTATGGAGTTGATTGCCTACGGACTACAACCCTCCGGTTTATATAGACACCGGATAGGGTTAGGGTTACACAGAGTCGGTTACAATGGTAGGAGATCTTGAATATCCGCATCGCCAAGCTTGCCTTCCACGCCAAGGAAAGTCCCATCCGGACACGGGACGAAGTCTTCAATCTTGTATCTTCATAGTCCAGGAGTCCGGCCGAAGGTATAGTCCGGCTACCCGAACACCCCCTAATCCATGACTCCCTCACCTGGCCTCAGTTTATATAATGCACCAGAGGCCTAGGATAACAAGAGTCCTAGCCGAATACGCCGGTGGGAAGGAGTCCTTGTCTTGATCAGCAAGTCTTGTAGAATCTTCCATGTATGCGGCAGCTGTCCGAACTGGCCCGTGAGTATACGGCCATGGGGGTCCTCGGCCCAATTTAACAAATCGGGAGATGACGTGGTGAGTACCCCCTAGTCCAGGACACCGTCACCCACTAAGGCCCATTATGTCCCCGGGGGGTTCCGGTAACCTCCCGGTACTCCGGTAAAATCCCGATTTCACCCGAAACACTTCTGATATCCAAACATAGGCTTCCAATATATCAATCTTCACGTCTCGACCATTTTGAGACTCCTCGTCATGTCCGTGATCACATCTGGGACTCCGAAAAACCTTCGGTACATCAAAACATATAAACTCATAATATAACTATCATCAAAACGTTAAGCGTGCGGACCCTACGGGTTCGAGAACTATGTATACATGAACGAGACACGTCTCCAGTCAATAACCAGTAGCGGAACCTGGATGTTCATATTGGTTCCCACATATTCTACAAAGATCTTTAACGGCCAGACCGCATAACAATATACGTTGTTCCCTTTGTCATCGGTATGTTACTTGCCCAAGATTCGATCGTCGATATCTCAATACCTAGTTCAATCTCGTTACCAGCAAGTCTCTTTACTCGTTCCGTAATACATCATCCAGCAACTAACTCAGTAGTGCAATGCTTGCAAGGATTAAGTGATGTGCATTATTGAGAGGGCCTAGAGACACCTCTCCGACAATCGGAGTGACAAATCCTAATCTCGAAATACGCCAACCCAACAAGTACCTTTGGAGACACCTGTAGAGCACCTTTATAATCACCCAGTTACATTGTGACGTTTGGTAGCACACAAAGTGTTCCTCCGGTAAATGGGAGTTGCATAATCTCATAGTCATAGGAACATGTATAAGTGATGAAGAAAGCAATAGCAACATACTAAACGATCGGGTGCTAAGCTAACGGAATGGGTCAAGTCAATCACATCATTCTCCTAATGATGTGATCTCATTAATCAAATGACAACTCTTTGTCTATGGTTAGGAAACTTACCCATGTCTGATCAATGAGCTAGTCAAGTAGAGGCATACTAGTGACATACTGTTTGTCTATGTATTCACACATGTATTATGTTTCCGGTTAATACAATTCTAGCATGAGTAATAAACATTTATCGTGATATAAGGAAATAAATAATAACTTTATTATTGCCTCTAGGGAATATTTCCTTCAGAGGGCACATAAGTAGACTCACCCACAACACGTGGACGATGAGTATAATGTAAAGGAAAGGAGTTGTGACGCCCCGAGTCCGATGCGCCAGGTGACCTCCAGTTATTCGCTGTTGTTGCCTTGTCTTTTGCTAGCATGTTGCATCTTGTCATATCATCATGTGCATTGCATCATCATGTTTTTGAAACTTGCATCAGTCCGGGTTTTCCCCAGTTCCGTCCATTGTCCGTTCTGAGCCCAGCCACACTTGCACGCGCCCGCGGCATGTCCGAAATAATATTTTATAAGTGGCTAGAAAATGTTCTCGGAATGGGATGAGAGTTGGCGTGTGGTGTTGTTTTGTTGTCGGTAGGCCGCCTGCCAAGTTTCATCGCGTTCGGAGTTCGTTTGATAGCCCAACGGATAACTATAGCGACATTATAGTCGGTCTAACGTCGGACGTTTTCGGTCTCCGAAAACTGTTGCCGGGCTTTCCCTCTCTTTCCTCTCTAGTCTGTCTACACAGTCTGCTACTCACCGCCAGGCCCTACCTAACCTCTCTCGTCAGCCCACGACCCTCCTCGCGCGCGCCCGAAAGCTGTCCCGGACCCGACTCGGGCTGTCGCTACCGTTGTGTCCGGAACATCCCCAAAGATCTACAAAACATCTCCGCTTTGTTAATTGGGCTCCCTAACTATTTTATTCACGACCGTCCGTTTACGATCGTAGGGATGAGGTAGCCCCTAACCTAATCCACTTAATGTATATATAGTCCAACCCTAAATTTGAGGAGAGATGTCCCATCCTCCCAGCCGCCGCCGCCATGCCACCAAATCCCCCTCGGGATCCTTCCACCAACCAGCTTCTTTTCCCCGATCCAATCCAGCCAACCAGCGCCAGCCTCTGCTTCCCCTCGATCCACCCAAGCCCATCGATCCTCTCCCTCCTCGCTCTCCTTCGTCGACTAGGGAGACGAGCTCATCCTGAGCGCCTCCGCCTTACCTCATCGTCGGCCGGCTTCGTCGGAGACCACCCCTGCCAGGACCGACCTCTTCTGCTCCCCTTCCTCCTTCCCGTTTCCTTCTCCTCCTCTGTCTCAACTCCCTCTCCGTCTCTGTACCAAGTATGATCAGGAGAGCACCTGACTCCATGGATGGCCTCGAGTTCTTCCCCAACGCCAGCCTTCTCAACCACCTCGCGTCACCGCCCCCCGTTGCAGCTGCTTCCTCGAGCTCCCTCACATGGCGTCCATGGCGCCCTGGTTCCTCCTCAACCCTGCCATCTTCAGCACCCGCACCATGGAGCTCCATGTCCACCGGCTCGCCTCCGCTTCGATCCGGCAGGGAAAGGGACCCCGGCGATCTCCCGCGACCGGACCCGGCCACCCCGACGCCCTATGCCCTCGGGCCCCATAGGACCTCCTTCCTCTGTGCCAAGCATCGTCGGCCGGCCATCGAAGCCGCGCGCCAAGCTCCTCTGCTCGCTCACCTGCATCCGCCTCGTCCCTGCTCCAGAGAAGGACGAGCAATGCCATGCCGTTGACTGCATCGCCAGATCCGCCGCCCACGTCCTCGACTGGATACGCCATGCTCCCCGTCCTCCGCCCAAGTCCCTGCCGCTGCGCCGCCGTTGGCCAGGCCTCACCTCTGCTTCGCTCGAACAGGGAGGAGAACGCCTCTGCCTCTGTTCGCTCGGGCCGCCCTCGCGTTGACCGGGCACGATGCCACAGCGACCGCGCGTGGGCCTCATCTTCCCTCGCCCCGGCCCAGAGCTTCCTCCAGCAAGTCCGGCCCAGCACCAAGGCGCAGTCCCAGCTCCCTTCGCCCGCGAGGCCCAGCTCCGCGCGCGCCTGCAGGCCCAATGTGAGCAGCTCCCCAGCCCAGATCCCAGATTCAGCCCGATTGTGTTTTTTCCTCTACATCGAATTCCTCTTTTATTCCAGAGACAACAGTTTTGCAGAAAAGCCCTTGTGGATCATGCATATAATAACTCACAATTGGTGCATCGGATTAAAATGAATTATATATGAAAGTTGCTTAGAATTTTGTCTAGTTTAATAATATGCAACTTTCATAAATGTTGTTTGTTTAAATTTGATCCTATGCCATGCTAAAATGCTTTAATTCATAACTTAATAACCGTAGCTCCGTTTTTAATAATCTTTATATGTAAATGGGGTAGAATTTTGCCTAGTTTATCATGGTGACATTGTTTTGCATCCCTAACAACTCTAAAATATGGTTTAGGGAAGAACAGGACCTAACCTAATATATGCACATGAGGAGTTTTCGGATTTGTTGTTTTGTTGTTCCGGCCTCATTTAAACTTGCCTAGATAGGTAGTTTTCTTTTGCTTAACCCCTTGTCATGTTAAGAACATTTAATATGGTTGAGTACATAACAAGATCGAACTAAATAGTGGAATGTGGTGTTTTGTCAATATGCATCCCGATGCATATTGAGCTCCACTTAATTTGTAGTTTTGTTTGTGCATTTTTCCATGCCATGCTTCATTAAACCGGACATGCAACATACTTGGTTGTGCATCATGCCAGGTCTATGTGGTGGTTGTTTACTATGTTGTCTGTTTCTTTCCGGTGTGCTTCTTCGGGTTCTTTCTGGTAACGTCGCGTTTGTGAGGATCCGTTCGACTACGTCTGCTTGTCTTCTTCATGGACTCGTTCTTCTTCCTTGCGGGATCACAGGCAAGATGACCATACCCCCGAAATCACTTCTATCTTTGCTTGCTAGTTGCTCGCTCTTTTGCTATGCCTATGCTGCGATACCTACCACTTGCTTATCATGCCTCCCATATTGTTGAACCAAGCCTCTAACCCACCTTGTCCTAGCAAACCGTTGTTTGGCTATGTTACCGCTTTGCTCAGCCCCTCTTATAGCGTTGTTAGTTGCAGGTGAAGATTGAAGTTTGTTCCTTGTTGGAACATGGCAATGTTGTTCCTTGTTGGAACATGTTTACTTGTTGGGATATCACAATATATCTTATTTAATTAATGCATCTATGTACTTGGTAAAGGCTGGAAGGCTCGGCCTTATGCCTGGTGTTTTGTTCCACTCTTGCCGCCCTAGTTTCTATCATATCGGTGTTATGTTCCCGGAATTTGCGTTCCTTACGCGGTTGGGTAATAATGGGAACCCCTTGACAGTTCCCCTTGAATAAAACTCCTCCAGCAAGGCCCAACCTTGGTTTTACCATTCGCCACCTAGCCTTTTTCCCTTGGGAGTCGCGCATCCCGAGGGTCATCTTTATTTTAACCCCCCCGGGCCAGTGCTTGTCTAAGTGTTGGTCCGAACTAGAGTCCTTTGCAGCGCCACCTCGGGGAAACTTGAGGTCTGGTTTTAGTTGTACGGAGCGCTCATCCGGTGTTGCCCTGAGAACGTGATATGTGCAGCTCCTATCAAGATGTCGGCGCATCAGGCGGTCTTGCTGGTCTTGTTTTACCTGTCGAAATGTCTTGTAACCGGGATTCCGAGTCTGATCGGGTCTTCCCGCTAGGAGGTCTATTCCTTCGTTGACCGTGAGAGCTTGTGATGGGCTAAGTTGGGAGACCCCTGCAGGGATTGAACTTTCGAAAGCCGTGCCTGCGGTTATGGGCAGATGGGAATTTGTTAATGTCCGGTTGTAGAAAACCTGAAGTTGACCTTAATTAAAATACATCAACCGCGTGTGTAACCGTGATGGTCTCTTCTCGGCGGAGTCCGGGAAGTGAACACGGTGTTGGAGTTATGCTTGACGTAGGTTGTTCTAGGATCACTTCTTGATCATACTTTTATCGACCATGCTTTGCCTTCTCTTCTTGCTCTCATTTGCGTATGTTAGCCACCATATATGCTAGTCGCTTGCTGCAGCTCCACCTCATACCTTTACCTTACCCATAAGCTTAAATAGTCTTGATCGCGAGGGTGCGAGATTGCTGAGTCCCCGTGACTCACAGATACTTCCAAAACCAGCTTGCAGGTGCCGATGAGCCCGTGCAGATGACGCAACCAAGCTCAAGGAGGAGCTCGATGAAGATCTTGTCCTTTGTGTTGTTCCGTTCTAGTTGATCAGTAGTGGAGCCCAGTTGGGGTCGATCGGGGACCTTGTCGCATTTGGGGTTCTTCTTTTATTTTGGTTCCGTAGTCGGACCTTGATTGTATTTGGATGTTGTAATGCTTTATTCATGTATTTGTGTGAAGTGGCGAGTGTAAGCCAACTATGTCTCTTTTCCCTTATGTATTACATGGGTTGTGTGAAGATTACCTCACTTGCGACATTGCTTTCAATGCGGTTATGCCTCTAAGTCGTGCTTCGACACGTGGGAGATATAGCCGCATCGAGGGTGTTACAAGTTGGTATCAGAGCCTTCCCCGACCTTAGGAGCCCCCACTGGTTGATCGAATTAGCGGACGAGTTGAGTCTAGAAAAATGTTTTGAGTCATTTAGGAATTATATATCGGAGAGTTTAGGAATTCTTTTTACTCCCCAGTCCCTTCATCGCTCTGGTAAGGCATCCTGACGTAGAGTTTTGACTCTTCTCTTCTCATATTTTACTAATTTTTTTTAGGATCACGCGGGTATCTTGGAATCGTTCCGATGGTTTTGTGACGAGAACATTGTTCTTGGTGCCTCCTGACATTTAGGGGTTGTGACAGTGTCCCGGGGAGTTGAGCTCCGAGGTGTTGTCGTCACAAGTATATCGTTGCAGTTCTGGAATACCTGAGATTAGTTTCGCCGAAATCGAAAATATCTTTTATGTAGTTGTTGGTGAGATAACCTCGATGCCACCCAGTACTGGGGCGGGAGTTCGGGAGTATTGCCATAACTTGTATAACGGATGCTTTTCGAAGGTTGAGGTAGATGATTTCCGAAGGTTTCTTGGTTATGTGTTGAAGGATGGATACGGCTGGATGTAAGATTTGCTAGTTTTGGGTGAGATATTATGCTTCCCCTATATCCCCGACACCTGATTGCATAACCAGAAAATTTCGGGAGTTTATAAGTGGGAATTCAAATAGCTCGTAGGATATCTTTCCGACAGATGTATGGTATGAAATTGGGGTTCGACGTCTAGTGGTCCACCTATTCACGGTTGGTTTTACAGTGGTCTCGTTGTGTCTTAAAGAGTCCTTGGCTATGCCGACTCGGGGATGCTTCGTATGTCATGTGCACTGCCTTGTACATGATGGTGCTGTACGATCGAGCCCGTGTAGGCCCCACCACGAAAACTTCGGACGAAATCTCTATCATATGTTTGTTCCGGCTTATTTTGCAAGCCAATCCTTTGTTTTTGTTTGGAGTTGTGGTATTCGAGTTGCTTCAATGTCAAGTGTTGATTCCATACCTTCCCCAAATAGTGTTCTCATACTCCGATGTGAATACTAATCCTTCTCGATAATCGAGATTGTTATGCCAATCTTGTTCTACCGGGGTGTCTCTCTTCAAGTGGATCCGATCACTTCAACATTCACAAGATCAATTATCAGTTCTTCTCAATGTTGTTTGTTTCATCCATCTCCAAGTTGCCTTTGTTTTTTCCCGCCCTCCTCCCTTGTTTTCTTTAGGGACTCAGATTTCTTAATCAAGTATCCTTTTATTGATATGATGTCGCTCCATGCAGTTCCGTCAATGTTCTTATCCGGTGATTCTCATGAAGATACTAACGAAGCTTCTAGTTCATCATTCTTCTTTCTTTTATCTTCTCCAGTGGTTTCAAGTCAAGCTTTGTTGATCTTACCCCTTTCCTCATTTCAATGCCTTCTCATACCGGTGTACCTCATAACAATTCACTTCTCACTATTCATTTGTTCCGGCGTGCTCAAAGCTTTCTCAAAAGGCTCGTCTTGTCATTCAAGATCTGTTCAACCTATTTCAAGGTTGTTATCCCATTCAAGCCATTTAATTCAACTGGTGCAATCTCTCCTTCAAATCATTCAAGGGTGTTTCTCTTGAGTGGGCCCTAACCCACAGGTCTTTTCCCAGGATCCTACCTGACTCTTCCTATTTTCCCGAAGCTATCCTCAAAATTTCCTTTCGAAGTTTGACGTAAGAATGAATTATCATCAGTCAAATGCCTTTCTCCAAGATCTGTCAAATTCTTTTCATCGTTGGTTCAACCTTTATAATTTTCATTCTGGAGTGCCTCAACAATTCATGGTGGTGTTCCTGATCGTCATTCTCAGATTTTGAAGACCGAAGAAGAGTTTCTTTTAAATATTGCCCCATTCTCTGCCATCCTCTCATAATTGGTTTTGATTGTGAGAATTCTTTTCACCCATCCGGAGCAATTCAGGAGTCTTTTCAGTTTGATTATCTGGAGCCCATCATCTCAAAGTTATTCGTTCTCAGCCTTTCAGTTATCATCCTCCAATCTTACCGGTGCACCATTCAAATATTCTCTAATCAGTTCGTGATCCCTTTGTTCACTTGTATCTAAATTCTCCCAATCATCTTCATTCATTTGCTAATTCTTCCCGGTGTTTCTTCATGTTTTAATCGTTCTTTTTTCAATTCTTACGGTGGTTCGTTCAAGAGTTTTTCTTCCTTCGTGTATCATATCTATGCATTCGTGCTTTTCAAATTCTACCGGTGGATCATTGAAGACCTTCCCAAGTTCATGATATATCTCTCTTCAATCCGTTGCAACTGGAATAAGTAGTATGCCAAATCCGTTGCTTGTTATCAATTAAATTGGCGAAGGTTAAGCATAATGTAATTCTTATTCTTGTTTCATACATATGTTAATCTTTTCTTCCGAAGTTTGTTCACGATGATTAAATTCTTGATTTCAAGTGCTCGTCTTTCTTTCCTGGAGTTCCAAGCTCTAATTATCACGGAGATCCATCTAAATCATTACAAGGTTTCACCTTGTGTTTTCAACTTCTCTTTCTTTCGTTATCCTTTTGTTTACCGGAGTTCTTTATGGAGGTTCTACATGATGGTTCATAAAGGATTTAATTCCTTCTCGAAGTTTTCATCGAGATTCTTTTCTAAGGAGCTCAAGCATTCTTCATCTTGCTATCCGGAGTGCAATTTCTTTCTACCGTATCTTTGGAGGTGGTATTATGTCATTCTTGATAATTTGAGTTCATGTTTCATGATTCACATGTTATTAAGTATGATGTATTTTAAATCCATCAATCTCTTGTTTGGAGTTATCTTGGGCTATATTTTACCTAAAGCCTTCCCTAAGGGTTGTTGCTATTTATGGTGCTCTTAAAGAACCCAAGTTCGTCTTTTATACTTCCGGTGAATAAGTTCCTCGCCTCCTTGTTCATACCAATCCAATTCTTTTCCCGTGAGTGGCTGGTTGTCACCTCATAATTTGAGATGTATTCCATAAGATCATATCAAGCTTATTCTTTTCGTTGTTGGTTTTCCAACAACTCCATTCTACCATTTGTTGTAAACGTGCCCACTCAAGATCTTGTTTCTCGTCGTTCATTCCATTCCATTCCATTCTCATATCTGTTCCGGAGGCATTGTGATATTGATTTCTTCAACCATCACCCCGATGTTAAAGTTCATATTCTTTTCCTCGCTTATCCCATTTATCCGGAGCGTTGTGTCCCTTTTGCTCAAGCTCTTTAATTTTATCAAGGCTTCATCCCTTTTCAACCGAAGTGCTACCCGTATCTGTTCTTTCTTATTCCTCTTTCTTTACGGAGTGCTTTCAACTTTGTTCATCTCTGTTGCTTTCTTTCTTTCATTTGTTCAACCTTTCAAGGTTCGTGGTTTCACTCATTGGTCAAAGAAGCAACTTAGGTTTACCTCTTCTCTTTCTCTTCCGTTTTCCCTCCGGTGCCATTCTAGATCTCGGGACGAGATCCTCTCGTAGTGGTGGAGTGTTGTGACGCCCCGAGTCCGATGCGCTAGGTGTCCTCCAGTTATTCGCTGTTGTTGCCTTGACTTTTGCTAGCATGTTGCATCTTGTCATGTCATCATGTGCATTGCATCATCATGTTTTCGAAACTTGCATCTGTCTGGGTTTTCCCCATTTCCGTCCATTGTCCGTTCTGAGCCCAAACACACTTGCACGCGCCCGCGGCATGTCCAAAATAATATTTTATAAGTGGCTGGAAAATGTTCTCGGAATGGGATGAGAGTTGGCGTGTGGTGTTGTTTTGTTGTCGGTAGGCCGCCTGCCAAGTTTCATCGCGTTCGGAGTTCGTTTGATAGCCCAACGGATAACTATAGCGACATTATAGTCGGTCTAACATCGGATGTTTTCGGTCTCCGAAGACTGTTGCCAGGCTTTCCCTCTCTTTCCTCTCTAGTCCGTCTACACAGTCCGCTACTCACTGCCAGGCCCTACCCAACCTCTCTCGTCAGCCCGCGACCCTCCTCGCGCGCGCCCGAAAGCTGTCCCGGACCCGACTCGGGCTGTCGCTACCGTTGTGTCCGGAACATTCCCAAACATCTACAAAACATCTCCATTTTGTTAATTGGGCTCCCTAACTATTTTATTCACGACCGTCCGTTTATGATCGTAGGGATGAGGTAGCCCCTAACCTAATCCACTTAATGTATATATATAGTCCAACCCTAAATTTGAGGAGAGATGTCCCATCCTCCCAGCCGCCGCCGCCATTCCACCAAATACCCCTCGGGATCCTTCCACAAACCAGCTTCTTTTCCCCGATCCAATCCAGCCAACCAGTGCCAGCCTCTGCTTCCCCTCGATCCACCCAAGCCCATCGATCCTCTCCCTCCTCGCTCTCCTTCGTCGACCAGGGAGACGAGCTCATCCCGAGCGCCTCCGCCTTACCTCGTCGCCGGCCGGCTTCGTCGGAGACCACCCCTGCCAGGACCGACCTCTTCTGCTCCCCTTCCTCCTTCCCGTTTCCTTCTCCTCCTCTCTCTCAACTCCCTCTCCATCTCTTTACTAGGTATGATCAGGAGAGCACCCGACTCCATGGATGGCCTCGAGTTCTTCCCCAACGCCAGCCTTCTCAACCACCTCGCGTCACCGCCTCCCGTTGCAGCTGCTTCCTCGAGCTCCCTCACATGGCGTCCATGGCGCCCGGGTTCCTCCTCAACCCTGCCATCTTCAGCACCCGCACCATGGAGCTCCATGTCCACTGGCTCGCCTCCGCTTCGATCCGGCAGGGAAAGGGACCCCGGCGATCTCCCGCGACCGGACCCGGCCACCCCGACGCCCTATGCCCTCGGGCCCCATCGGACCTCCTTCCTCTGTGCCAAGCATCGCCGGCCGGCCATCGAAGCCGCGCGCCTAGCTCGTCTGCTCGCTCGCCTGCATCCGCCTCGTCCCTGCTCCAGAGAAGGACGAGCAGCGCCGCGCAGTTGACTGCATCGCCAGATCCGCCGCCCACGTCCTCGACTGGATACGCCATGCTCCCCGTCCTCCGCCCAAGTCCCTGCCGCTGCGCCGTCATTGGCCAGGCCTCACCTCTGCTTCGCTCGAACAGGGAGGAGAACGCCTCTGCCTCTGTTCGCTCGGGCCGCCCTTGCGTTGACCGGGCACGATGCCATAGCGACCGCGCGTGGGCCTCATCTTCCCTCGCCCCGGCCCAGAGCTTCCTCCAGCAAGTCCGGCCCAGCACCAAGGCGCAGTCCCAGCTCCCTTCGCCCGCGAGGCCCAGCTCCGCGCGCGCCTGCAGGCCCAATGTGAGCAGCTCCCCAGCCCAGATCCCAGATTCAGCCCGATTGTGTTTTTTTCCTCCACATCGAATTTCTCTTTTATTCCAGAGACAACAGTTTTGCAGAAAAGCCCTTGTGGATCATGCATATAATAACTCACAATTGGTGCATCGGATTAAAATGAATTATATATGAAAGTTGCTTAGAATTTTGTCTAGTTTAATAATATGCAACTTTCATCTATGTTTAAAATGTTGTTTGTTTAAATTTGATCCTATGCCATGCTAAAATGCTTTAATTCATAACTTAATAACCGTAGCTCCGATTTTAATAATCTTCATATGTAAATGGGGTAGAATTTTGCCTAGTTTATCATGGTGACATTGTTTTGCATGCCTAACAACTCTAAAATATGGTTTAGGGCAGAACAGGACCTAACCTAATATATGCACATGAGGAGTTTCCGGATTTGTTGTTTTGTTGTTCCGGCCTCATTTAAACTTGCCTAGATAGGTAGTTTTCTTTTGCTTAACCCCTTGTCATGTTAAGAACATTTAATATGGTTGAGTACATAACAAGATCGAACTAAATAATGGAATGTGGTGTTTTGTCAATATGCATCCCGATGCATATTGAGCTCCACTTAATTTGTAGTTTTGTTTGTGCATTTTGCCATGCCATGCTTCATTAAACCAGACATGCATCATACTTGGTTGTGCATCATGCCATGTCTATGTGGTGGTTGTTTACTATGTTGTCTGTTTCTTTCCGGTGTGCTTCTTCGGGTTCTTTCCGGTAACGTCGCGTTTGTGAGGATCCGTTCGACTACGTCCGCTTGTCTTCTTCATGGACTCGTTCTTCTTCCTTGCAGGATCAGAGGAAAGATGACCATACCCTCGAAATCACTTCTATCTTTGCTTGCTAGTTGCTCGCTCTTTTGCTATGCCTATGCTGCGATACCTACCACTTGCTTATCATGCCTCCCATATTGTTGAACCAAGCCTCTAACCCACCTTGTCCTAGCAAACCGTTGTTTGGCTATGTTACCGCTTTGCTCAGCCCCTCTTATAGCGTTGTTAGTTGCAGGTGAAGATTGAAGTTTGTTCCTTGTTGGAACATGGCAATGTTGTTCTTTGTTGGAACATGTTTACTTGTTGGGATATCACAATATATCTTATTTAATTAATGCATCTATATACTTGGTAAAGGGTGGAAGGCTCGGCCTTATGCTTGGTGTTTTGTTCCACTCTTGCCGCCCTAGTTTCCGTCATATCGGTGTTATGTTCCCGGATTTTGCGTTCCTTACGCGGTTGGGTAATAATGGGAACCCCTTGACAGTTCGCCTTGAATAAAACTCCTCCAGCAAGGCCCAACCTTGGTTTTACCATTCACCACCTAGCCTTTTTCCCTTGGGAGTCGCGCATCCCGAGGGTCATCTTTATTTTAACCCCCCCCCCCCCGGGGCCAGTGCTTGTCTAAGTGTTGGTCCGAACTAGAATCCTTTGTAGCGCCACCTCGGGGAAACTTGAGGGCTGGTTTTAGTTGTACGGAGCGCTCATCCGGTGTTGCCCTGAGAACGAGATATGTGCAGCTCCTATCAGGATGTCGGCGCATCGGGCGGTCTTGTTGGTCTTGTTTTACCTGTCGAAATGTCTTGTAACCGGGATTCCGAGTCTGATCGGGTCTTCCCGCTAGGAGGTCTACTCCTTCGTTGACCGTGAGAGCTTGTGATGGGCTAAGTTGGGAGACCCCTGCAGGGATTGAACTTTCGAAAGCCGTGCCCGCGGTTATGGGCAGATGGGAATTTGTTAATGTCCGGTTGTAGAAAACCTGAAGTTGACCTTAATTAAAATACAACAACCGCGTGTGTAACCGTGATGGTCTCTTCTCGGCGGAGTCCGGGAAGTGAACACGGTGTTGGAGTTATGCTTGACGTAGGTTGTTCTAGGATCACTTCTTGATCATACTTTTATCGACCATGCTTTGCCTTCTCTTCTTGCTCTCATTTGCGTATGTTAGCCACCATATATGCTAGTCGCTTGCTGCAGCTCCACCTCATACCTTTACCTTACCCATAAGCTTAAATAGTCTTGATCGCGAGGGTGCGAGATTGCTGAGTCCCCGTGACTCACAGATACTTCCAAAACCAGCTTGCAGGTGCCGATGAGTCCGTGCAGATGACGCAACCAAGCTCAAGGAGGAGCTCGATGAAGATCTTGTCCTTTGTGTTGTTCCGTTCTAGTTGATCAGTAGTGGAGCCCAGTTGGGGTCGATCGGGGACCTTGTCGCATTTGGGGTTCTTCTTTTATTTTGGTTCCGTAGTCGGACCTTGATTGTATTTGGATGTTGTAATGCTTTATTCATGTATTTGTGTGAAGTGGCGAGTGTAAGCCAACTATGTCTCTTTTCCCTTATGTATTACATGGGTTGTGTGAAGATTAGCTCACTTGCGACATTGCTTTCAATGCGGTTATGCCTCTAAGTCGTGCTTCGACACGTGGGAGATATAGCCGCATTGAGGGCGTTACAGGAGTGGAGAGGTAGAATCACTTGAGGTGGAGATGGGAATGTATCGGTGATGAAGGTGGAGAAGGGGAAGGTATCGGTGATGAAGGTGGAGAGTCATGCCATGAGGAAGGAGAAGAAATCATGGGAGAGGACGGTGTCGGATCTGCAACAACGAGGCGAGGAAAAGGAATACTAGGCACATATGGAGGTGTATCGAAAACTTAAGAAAAGAGATGTCCTCCATGGAAAAGTCCAAGGAGGATGGACATAAGTTGAAGGGATGAGACTCATCAAAGGTCACATCCCGAGAAATATGCATCTGATGACCTACATGATCCCAACACCGATAGTGAAAGGATCGACATGGTCGACTAGAGGGGGAGGGATGGTGAATAGGCGACTAATTTTTTTAGCTTCTTTTAATAAATTGAAGCTTGACAAGAAAGTAGGTTGTCTAGATATGCAACTAGGTGGACAACCTATATGCCAAGCTCAACCACAACACAAGCAAGCACAAGACACAAACACAATAATCTTGCACAAAGTAGAGGTAAGAAGTAACCGCCAGTTGAGACGATGAAGACGAAAATGTGTTATCAAAGTTCCCTCCTTTGGGAGGAGGTACGTGTCCGTTTGAGCGGCGAGCCACTAAGGCCATCATATTCTCCATACCTCCTCACACAATAAAAGATGTCGTCAATCCACTAGCAGTGCCCTTGAAGACGGCAATTGGACCATTAGAAACAAGGTTGGGGATCTCTCCACGACTTAATTGGCTACTTCGACTATGCCTATCTCATGAAAAAGGCCTTTAGCCATGCTGAGTTGAGAACGCCCATACGGGTAATCGCTACTCAGCGATGGTCGGCCCGACCCAGGAGGGCCCGAACAACCCCCACCTAGCCCCGATTTCCCCTAACCTAGCCACCACTCCCTCGCCTCTCTCTCTCACGAACATGGCGACCATGGCAGTTTGTCCTCCACCTCTCTCCTGCCGCAGATAGCCCTTGCAGTTCACCGTCAAGGTCGCCTGTGTTATAGTCTCAATAGCATTGATGTTTTCCAATGTAAATGGATTAATATGGAACTGTCCAGTGTTCTTGTTAATCAATGAACATTGTCCATGAATGTTGATTTTTGTAATAAGTATTCATGAGTTTGCATCATTGGTTGTTCATGCTTATTTTATAGAATGAAAAGTAACACTTGTGCCGCTGAAAATTAGCAACGAGCTATGTCTCACACACATGCTACCAAACACAATCTCATCAAAGCATGCTCAACATATACATAACCACCGGAGTACTGGAGATGCATGTACTTAACATGTTTACACTAAGCATGTATCAAAAGAAAACAACTATGTTAGGATGAGAACAATTACCAAACACATCCTTAGAGCATCTCCAACAGGAGCGCGATATTAGCGCTGCGCTGGAAAAATCTGTTTATTTTACACGCGCGCAGCCGTTCCAAGCACTCCAGCGGAGGCGCAAAAAACGCACGCGCGACATAAGTGGTTCAGTGCGCGGAGCGAAACGGCATCATGCGCCGCTTATTTCGTGCGTCCGCGCCGTGACTTCCACCTACTGCCATGTCCAGGCGTTGCCGCCGCCGCCCGCACCTTCCCATTTGCTCCAGCGACCTGACGGCGCTTCCCCGGCCTATCCCCGCGCCGCCGCTGCTTCCTCCACCTCCCTCTAGTCACCGCTGCCCCTCGAGCGCGTCATTCCTCCGACGAACAGCGCCCGGCCGCCCACTGCCGCTCGGCGTCCACATGGTGTTCGACAAAACGCTTGCATGGTATGTATTGCTTCAACTTCACATTTCTTACATGAATTTGGTGCATGTTGTTTGTAGTTTTTATAGACTCGTTTAAATTTAATATTGTAGATGAGTTCTTCATATGATTCTTCCGACAAAGAATTTGATATTCAAGAGGAGGAGGACCTTGCAATGATCCTAGCCATGCACATCAATAAAAATCTGAAGCATGGTGGTTCGGTTATGGGTCGATAGAAAATATGGAGGGATAAGATCGATTCCAACAACAGATTGATGAGGCAATATTTTGTGGATAATCCCGTATACCCCGAGTCATACTTCCGGCGTCGTTTTAGGATGAGCACCGAGTTGTTCAGGCGCATTGCCGAGAAACTGGCGAGCCATGATCGGGTTTTTCAGCAAAGGAGGAATGCCACCGGAGAACTCGGGCATAACGCCTTTCAAAAGGTGATAGCCGCTTTGCGTATGTTGGCATACAATATTCCGGCTGATTGTGACGCCCCAAGACCGGAGCTTCAGATGCCTTCCAGGGTTTCCGGGTTTCGTCGTGTGATTTGTTTGGTTCGTTGCATCATGTGCATTGCATCATGCCATCATCTCATAAATCTTTTGCAACTCAACTAAATAAATTGCATGGATCTTCGGTCCATTTAAACCGAGGAACTCAAATGGTGGTTTCTCTTTAAAACATATCCTCACGATAGTAGGGAGCTATATTCAATATTTCTTTAATTTCAAATTCACCATAACACACTTGCAAAAATCCTAGTGCCTTTGTTATCATAACCCTTGGCCTCGAACTTTTTCCGTAAATTCTTTCGTCATTTTCCGGAGGTCCACCAAAAATCCGAACATTTTTGTACACTTCTATAACCAAGCCCTAGTTCAAACCCTTTTGAACTAAATTCAAACGAGTTTGAATTACATCTTTCAATCTTGCCTCTCCTGTTTTTCGTGGACCGTGCACATTTTTACGAGTCCGTGAAAATTATTCCCATGCCCAGATTCCACTCTACCTTCTCTTTCTTTTCTTCCTCTTTTTCTGTTTTGTTTTAATATGGAAAAGAGTAAGAGAGAGAGAGAGAGAGAGAGAGAGAGAGAGAGAGAGATCCCAGCCAGGCCTCTGGCCACCTGGGCCTCCCTTCCACCAGGTCGGCCTTCCTTCCCCGCAGTCAAAGTGGCCCAAGGCCCAGCAGCTGACCTCCCTCCTAACCCTAGATGGCCGAAGCCCAGCTCCTACACCGCACTCATCTCCCTTCGTTTCCTCCTAGCGCCGCCAGGAGAGCCCCACGCTCGATCTCCCCGTTCTTTCCCCTCCCGCAGCGCCACACACACACACACGCACAGGACTTGCTCGATCCCCCTCCTCTTTCTTCGATCTCTAGCGCTGCCTCAGCCTCCATGGCCTCTCTCGCTCACCGCCGAACCTCATCGCGCTAGCGCTCCAACCTCCGCCGCCGCTTTAGTCCGAGGACCCCGCCTCCCGCGTCTCCTCGTCCGCGTCCCGCCTCCTCTTCTCTGCGTTCGCGCCTGCCCGAGCGTCGGCTTCGCCCGCTGCCTCCTCTGCACGTCGCGCCCGAGGCCCCGCGAGCCTCCCGCTCGTCCGCCGTACATCCTCCATGGCGCCTCCTCGCCTCCCGAGGCCTGCAGGCCCGTGCCTCCCTCCGCGGGCGGGCTTGAGCAGGAGCTCCCCGAGTCGGTGCCCGTCGGTCACCTCCACACGCTCGCCGTCGTACACTTCCGGCGCCTCCGATCCTCCTCTGCATCGTCTCCCCGTCACCATGGCCTCGCCTCAGCTCGAAGCAGATGAACAGCAGCGTCCGCCGCACGCTTCCTTTGCTTCGTCACGCCCGCGCCAAGTCGTGTTTGTGGATTTCGTCAAGTTCGAGCTTCGTTGAACGAGGGCTTTTGCCTTTCTCATTTTGGGACGCAACAAGTTCATCTTCGAAAGTACGTTCGGTGGCACCGAAGACTTTTCATGCGTCAAAGTCCATCCCCGAGGATTTCACCAAGTATCATGACGGCCGTTATTCGTCAAGTACCTCTTCGGATCACCAAGTTTCGGCTACCATCGTCGTGAACTATTTTTGGAACGTGTATCACTAACGCCAAGTACTAGTTCTACGAGGATCGCCAAGTTCGACGACGCTCTCCGCCCGAACGACTACCGCCGACGCGTACCTCTCCGTCGCCGTGGGTTTCGTCAAGTTCAACGGTGAATCCCGAAGCCTTCGGATTCGTCAAGTCCAAAGATGCAAGTACCACTCCGAACCATGTACGACGACCGTCGCTGAAGACCCGTGTAACGCGAACTTCAAGTTCGACTACCGTCGCGTGTACCCCTACTTCCACTACCGAACGTCCCGAGAATGTCTACTTCCCCTACACCGCATCGAACTTGAACCCCTCCGATAACGCACGCTTCGAAGGTATAACCATCGAGACGACGCCTGTGGATGAATGCTTGTGTTGTATGAGTTGCACCCTATGTTTGAACCGTGTCCGAGTTGTCACTTGCTCGGTCCTCCTCGTTGCCATGCCGTCCATCCGTGGGAACCTGGAATCCGGGATCATCCCACCATCTTTTGCATGCTCCCATCACTTTTCCTTTTGCACCGGTATTTCCATGAGCTATTGGAACCGTTATCGTTGTCATGGCACTCCCTTTCTTTCCACCACGGTGACAAATGCTTCTTAATGCTCTTGTCAACTTTTAATAAAAATTGCATAAACTTGCACATGTCATTCGCATCATGATAATAACATTTAAATGTTTAAAATTATTGTTGCACCTAATTGATAATTTACTTATGGGGATTTACCGGATTTGTTGTTTGTTATTTCCGGCCTCATTTAAACTTGCCTAAATGTTTAGTTTACTTTTGCTTCACCTCTTGACATGCTTAACAACATTTTATATTGTTGGGTACATAACCGAGAGAGAACTAAATAAGTCATGTGGTGTTCCGTCAATATGCAATCCCGTTACATATTGAGCTCCACTTAATTTGTAGTTTTGGTTATTGCACTTTGCCATGTCATGCATATTTAAACCGGACATGCATCATACTTGGTTGTGCATCATGCCATGCTTATGTGATGGTTGTTTACCATGTTGTTTGCTTCTTTCCGGTGTTGCTTCTTCGGGTTAGTTCCGATAACATCGCGTTTGTGAGGATCCGTTCGACTACGTCCGTTTGTCTTCTTCATGGACTCGTTCTTCTTCCTTGCAGGATTTCAGGCAAGATGACCATACCCTCGAAATCACTTCTATCTTTGCTTGCTAGTTGCTCGCTCTTTTTCTATGCCTATGCTGCGATACCTACCACTTGCTTATCATGCCTTCCATATTGCCATGTCAAACCTCTAACCCACCTTGTCCTAGCAAACCATTGTTTAGCTATGTTACCGCTTTGCTCAGCCCTCTTATAAATTTGCTAGTTGCAGGTGAAGATTGGAGTTTTTTCCAAGTTGGAACATAGATTGTTGTTGGGATATCACAATATCTCTTATTTATTTAATACATCTATATACTTGGTAAAGGGTGGAAGGCTCGGCCTTATGCCTGGTGTTTTGTTCCACTCTTGCCGCCCTAATTTCCGTCATGCCGGTGTTATGGTCCTTGATTCTGCGTTCCTTACACGGTTGAGTTATAATGGGAACCCCTTGACAGTTCGCCTTGAATAAAACTCCTCCAGCAAGGCCCAACTTTGGTTTTACCATTTGTCACCTAGCCTTTTCTTTCCCTTGGGTCGGCCGGCTCAAGGGTCATCTTTATTGAACCCCCCCGGGCCAGTGCTTCTCTAAGTGTTGGTCCAACTGAGCGATGTCCGGGGCTACCAGGGGCAACTCTGGGCTGGCCTTCCCGGCGTCTTGCTCATCCGGTGTGCCCTGAGAACGAGATATGTGCAGCTCCTATCGGGATTTGTTGGCACATCTGGGTGGCTTTGCTGGTCTTGTTTTACCATTGTCAAAATGTCTTGTAACCGGGATTCCGAGCCTGATCGGGTCTTCCTGGGAGAAGGAATATCCTTCGTTGACCGTGAGAGCTTGTGATGGGCTAAGTTGGGACACCCCTGCAGGGATTTGAACTTTCAAAAGCCGTGCCCGTGGTTATGGGCAGATGGGAATTTGTTAATGTCCAGTTGTAGAAAACCTGAAACTTATCTTAATTAAAATGCATCAACCGCGTGTGTAACCGTGATGGTCTCTTTCCGGCGGAGTCCGGGAAGTGAACACGGTGTTGGAGTTATGCTTGACGTTGGTTGCTCTAGGATCACTTCTTGATCATAGATTCTTGACCGTGCTTTTGCCTTCTCTTCTCGCTCTCATTTGCGTATGTTAGCCACCACATATGCTAGTCGCTTGCTGCAGCTCCACCTCATACTCTTTTACCCTACCTATAAGCTTAAATAGTCTTGATCGTGAGGGTGTGAGATTGCTGAGTCCCCGTGACTCACAGATACTTCCAAAACCAGGTTGTAGGTGCCGATGTTATCGTGCAGGTGACGCAACCAAGCTCAAGGAGGAGCTCGTTGAAGTTCTTGTTCATCGTGTTGTTCCGTTTTTTTCAGTGGATCAGTAGTGGAGCCCAGTTGCGACGATCGGGGACCATGTTGCTTTTGGGGTAGTCTTCTTTTATTTTGGTTCCATAGTCGGACCTTGATTGTATCTGGATGATGTAATGCTTTATTCATGTATTGTGTGAAGTGGCGATTGTAAGCCAACTATGTATCTCTTTCCCTTATGTATTACATGCGTTGTGTGAAGATTACCTCACTTGCGACATTGCTTACAATGCGGTTATGCCTCTAAGTCGTGCTTCGACACGTGGGAGATATAGCCGCATCATGGGCGTTACACTGATCTAGTTGATGACCACTTGGCCATGGGTGAGAGTCAAGCCATCATGTGTGTCAAGCGCTTCACAGTCGGAATTGTGCAAGTATTTGGTCCGGAGTATTTGAGAGCTCCCAATGCTGAAGACGCCGTAAGGCTTTTGGAGATGAACAAGCTCGCGGGTTCCTAGCTATGCTTGGCTCAATAGATTGCATGCATTAGAGTTGGAAGAACTGTCATAAAGCATGGCATGGACAATTCCACGACCAGAAAAAGGGCTCTACTATAATCCTTGAAGCGGTGGCCGATCAAGAGACTTGGATTTGGCATGCTTTTTTGGAATGCCTGGATCTTTGAGTGACATAGACGATGTTAATAGGTCACCACTCATGAATAAGATTGCAAATGGTGAACTGCCACCGGTGCAGTTTGTAGCAAATGACCATACATACAACTATGGCTACTATCTTGCGGATGGCATCTACCCAAAGTGGCAAACATTTGTGAAGCCGTTGAAAAAACCGAAAGGTAAGAAAAATCTAGATTTTCACAATGCTCAGGCTAGTAAAGATGTGGAAAGAGTTTTTGGGATTTTGCAAGCCCAATTTGCTATTGTGAGAGGACCGGCTAAATTTTGGTATCAAAAGATCCTTTGGTACATCATGCATGCTTGTGTGATCATGCATAACATGATCATTGAGAATGAGCGTGGCCAAGATTTAGACTACTCTCAGTATGAACTCTTGGGACATCCCGTGCGAGTGCGGCGGAGGGCTGCGAGGATGGCCCGATTTGTTCCCTTTGTCATCGGTATGTTACTTGCCCGAGATTCGATCGTCAATATCTCAATACCTAGTTCAATCTCGTTACCAGCAAGTCTCTTTACTCATTCCATAATACATCATATCGCAACTAACTCATTAGTTGCAATGCTTGCAAGGCTTAAGTGCTGTGCATTATCGAGAGGGCCCAGAGACACCTCTACGACAATCGGAGTGACAAATCCTAATCTCGAAATACGCCAACCCAACAAGTACCTTTGGAGACACCTGTAGAGCACCTTTATAATCACCCAGTTACGTTGTGACGTTTTGTAGCACACAAAGTGTTCCTCCGATAAATGGGAGTTTCATAATCTCATAGTCATAGGAACATGTATAAGTCATGAAGAAAGCAATAGCAACATACTAAACGATCGGGTGCTAAGCTAACGGAATGGGTCAAGTCAATCACATCATTCTTCTAATGATGTGATCTCATTAATCAAATGACAACTCTTTGTCTATGGTTAGGAAACTTAACCATCTCTGATCAATGAGCTAGTCAAGTAGAGGCATAATAGTGACATACTGTTTGTCTATGTATTCACACATGTATTATGTTTCCGGTTAATACAATTCTAGCATGAATAATAAACATTTATCATGATATAAGGAAATAAATAATAACTTTATTATTGCCTCTAGGGCATATTTCCTTCAGTATCCCACTTGCACTAGAGTCAATAATCTAGATTACACAGTAATGATTCTAACACCCATGGAGCCTTGGTGCTGATCATGTTTTGCTCGTGGAAGAGGCTTAGTCAACGGGTCTGCAACATTCGGATCCGTATGTATCTTGCAAATTTCTATGTCTCCCACCTGGACTAAATCCCGAATGGAATTGAAGCCTCTCTTGATGTGCTTGGTTCTCTTGTGAAATCTGGATTCCTTCGCCAAGGAAATTGCACCAGTATTGTCACAAAAGATTTTCATTGGACCCGATGCACTAGGTATTACACCTAGATTGGATATGAACTCCTTCATCCAGACTCCTTCATTTGCTGCTTCCGAAGCAGCTATGTACTCCACTTCACATGTAGATCCCGCCACAACGCTTTGTTTAGAACTGCACCAACTAACAGCTCCACCGTTCAAAGTAAACACGTATCCAGTTTGCGATTTAGAATCGTCCGAATCAGTGTCAAAGCTTGCATCAATGTAACCGTTTACGATGAGCTCTTTGTCACCTCCATAAATGAGAAACATATCCTTAGTCCTTTTCAGGTATTTCATGATGTTCTTGACCGCTGTTCAGTGATCCACTCCTGGATTACTTTGGTACCTCCCTGCTAGACTTATAGGAAGGCACACATCATGTTTGGTACACAGCATTGCATACATGATAGAGCATATGGCTGAAGCATAGGGAACATCTTTCATTTTCTCTCTATCTTCTGTAGTGGTTGGGCATTGAGTCTTACTCAACTTCACACATTGTAACACAGGCAAGAACCCTTTCTTTGCTTGATCCATTTTGAACTTCTTCAAAACTTTGTCAAGGTATGTGCTTTGTGAAAGTCCAATTAAGCATCTTGATCTATCTCTATAGATCTTGATGCCCAATATATAAGCAGCTTCACCGAGGTCTTTCATTGAAAAACTCTTATTCAAGTATCCCTTTATGCTATCCAGAAATTCTATATCATTTCAAATCAACAATATGCCATCCACATATAATATTAGAAATGCTACAGAGCTCCCACTCACTTTCTTGTAAATACAGGCTTCTCCAAAAGTCTGTACAAAACCAAATGCTTTGATCACACTATCAAAGCGTTTATTCCAACTCCGAGAGGCTTGCACCAGTCCATAAATGGATCGCTGGAGCTTGCACACTTTGTTAGCTCCCTTTGGATCGACAAAACCTTCTGGCTACATCATATACAACTCTTCTTCCAGAAATCCATTCAGGAATGTAGTTTTGACATCCATTTGCCAAATTTCATAATCATAAAATGCGGTAATTGCTAACATGATTCAGACAGACTTAAGCATCGCTACAGGTGAGAAGGTCTCATCGTAGTCAATCCCTTGAACTTGTCGAAAACCTTTTGCAACAAGTCGAGCTTTATAGACAGTAACATTACTGTCAACGTCAGTCTTCTTCTTGAAGATCCATTTATTCTCAATTGCTTGCGGATCACCGGGCAAGTCAACCAAAGTCCATACTTTGTTCTCATACATGGATCCCATCTCAGATTTCATGGCCTCAAGCCATTTTGCGGAATCTGGGCTCACCATCGCTTCTTCATAGTTCATAGGTTTGTCATGGTCTAGTAACATAACTTCCAGAACAGGATTACCATACCACTCTGGTGCGGATCTTACTCTGATTGACCTACGAGGTTCAGTAACAACTTGATCTAAAGTTTCATGATCATCATCATTAACTTCCTCACTAATTAGTGTAGGTGTCGCAGAAACCGGTTTCTGTGATGAACTACTTTCCAATAAGGGAGCCGGTACAGTTACCTCATCAAGTTCTACTTTCCTCCCACTCACTTCTTTCGAGAGAAACTCCTTCTCTAGAAAAACTCCGAATTCAGCAACAAAAGTCTTGCCTTCGGATCTGTGATAGAAGTTGTACCCAACAGTCTCCTTTGGGTATCCTATGGAGACACATTTCTCCGATTTGGGTTCGAGCTTATCAGGTTGAAGCTTTTTCACATAAGCATCGCAGCCCCAAACTTTCAGAAACGACAACTTTGGTTCCTTACCAAACCACAGTTCATAAGGCGTCGTCTCAACGGATTTTGATGGTGCCCTATTTAACGTGAATGCAACCGTCTCTAAAGCATAACCCCAAAATGATAGCGGTAAATCAGTAAGAGACATCATAGATCGCACCATCTCTAGTAAAGTACGATTACGACATTCGGACACACCATTACGCTGTGGTGTTCTGGGTGGCGTGAGTTGCGAAACTATTCCGTATTGTTTCACATGAAAACCAAACTCATAACTCAAATATTCTCCTCCACGATCAGATCGTAGAAACTTTATTTTCTTGTTACGATGATTTTTAACTTCACTCTGAAATTCATTGAACTTTTCAAATGTTTCAGACTTATGTTTCATTAAGTAGATATACCCATATCTGCTTAAATCATATGTGAAGGTGAGAAAATAACGATATCCGCCACGAGCCTCAACATTCATCAGACCACATACATCTGTATGTATGATCTCCAACAAATCTTTTGCTCTCTCCATAGTTCCGGAGAACGGCGTTTTAGTCATCTTGCCCATAAGGCACGGTTCGCAAGTACCAAGTGATTCATAATCAAGTGGTTCCAAAAGTCCATTAGTATGGAGTTTCTTCATCGCTTTACACCGATATGACCTAAATGGCAGTGCCACAAATAAGTTGCACTATCATTATCAACTCTGCATCTTTTGGCTTCAATATTATGAATATGTGTATCACCACTATCAAGATTTAGCAAAAATAGACCACTCTTCAAGGGTGCATCACCATAAAAGATATTACTCATATAAATAGAACAACCATTATTCTCTGATTTAAATGAATAACCGTCTCGCATCAAACAAGATCCAGATATAATGTTCATGCTCAACTCTAGCACCAAATAACAATTATTTAGGTCTAATACTAATCCCGAAGGTAGATGTAGAGGTAGCGTGCCGATTGCGATCACATCGACTTTGGAACCATTTCCCACGCGCATCGTCACCTCGTCCTTAGCCAATCTTCGCTTAATCCGTAGCCCCTGTTTCGAGTTGCA
The DNA here is from genome assembly GCF_056163025.1 of Triticum urartu. Classification (NCBI taxonomy): domain Eukaryota; kingdom Viridiplantae; phylum Streptophyta; class Magnoliopsida; order Poales; family Poaceae; genus Triticum; species Triticum urartu. The sequence goes on from NC_141875.1 coordinate 92,454,344, forward strand.
AACATTAGCAACAGAACCAGTATCAAATACCCAGGTGCTACTGCGAGCATTAGTAAGGTACACATCAATAACATGTATATCACATATACCTTTGTTCACCTTGCCATCCTTCTTATCTGCCAAATACTTGGGACAGTTCCGCTTCCAGTGACCAGTCTGCTTGCAGTAGAAGCACTCAGTCTCAGGCTTAGGTCCAGACTTGGGTTTCTTCTCCTGAGCAGCAACTTGCTTGTTGTTCTTCTTGAAGTTCCCCTTCTTCTTCCCTTTGCCTTTTTTCTTGAAACTGGTGGTCTTATTGACCATCAACACTTGATGCTCCTTCTTGATTTCTACCTCCGCTGCCTTTAGCATTGCGAAGAGCTCGGGAATTGTCTCATCCATCCCTTGCATATTATAGTTCATCACGAAGCTCTTGTAGCTTGGTGGCAGTGATTGGAGAATTCTGTCAATGACGCTATCATCCGGAAGATTAACTCCCAGTTGAATCAAGTGATTGCAGTACCCAAACATCTTGAGTATATGCTCACTGACAGAACTATTCACCTCCATCTTGCAGCTATAGAACTTATTGGAGACTTCATATCTCTCAATCCGGGCTTTTGCTTGAAATATTAACTTCAACTCTTGGAACATCTCATATGCTCCATGACGTTCAAAACGTCGTTGAAGTCCCGGTTCTAAGCCGTAAAGCATGGCACATTGAACTATTGAGTAGTCATCAGCTTTGCTCTGCCAGACGTTCTTAACATCGTCAGTTGCATCAGCAGTAGGCTTGGCACTCAGCGGTGCTTCCAGGACGTAATTCTTCTGTACAGCAATGAGGATAATCCTCAAGTTACGGACCCAGTCCGTGTAATTGCTACCATCATCTTTCAACTTTGCTTTCTTAAGGAACGCATTAAAATTTAACGGAACAACAGCACGGGCCATCTATCTAGAACCAACATAGACAAGGAAGATGCTATCAGGTACTAAGTTCATGATAAATTTAAGTTCAATTAATCATATGACTTAAGAACTCCCACTTAGATAGACATCCCTCTAATCCTCTAAGTGATCACGTGATCCATATCAACTAAACCATGTCCGATCATCACGTGAGATGGAGTAGTTTCAACGGTGAACATCACTATGTTGATCATATCTACTATATGATTCACGCTCGACCTTTTGGTCTCCGTGTTCCGAGGCCATATCTATTATATGCTAGGCTCGTCAAGTTTAACCTGAGTATTCCGCGTCTGCAACTGTTTTGCACCCGTTGTATTTGAACGTAGAGCCTATCACACCCGATCATCACGTGGTGTCTCAGCACGAAGAACTTTCGCAACGGTGCATGCTCAGGGAGAACACTTATACTTTGATAATTTAGTGAGGGATCATCTTATAATGCTACCGTCAATCAAAGCAAGATAAGATGCATAAACGATAAACATCACATGTAATCAATATAAGTGATATGATATGGCCATCATCATCTTGTACTTGTGATCTCCATCTTCGAAGTACCGTCATGATCACCATCGTCATCGGCGCGACACCTTGATCTCCATCGTAGCATCGTTGTCGTCTCGCCAATCTTATGCTTCTACGACTATCGCTACCGCTTAGTGATAAAGTAAAGCATTATAGGGCGATTGCATTGCATACAATAAAGCGACAACCATATGGCTCATGCCAGTTGCCGATAACTCGGTTACAAAACATGATCATCTCATACAATAAAATTTAGCATCATCTCTTGACCATATCACATCACAACATGCCCTGCAAAAACCAGTTAGACGTCATCTACTTTGTTGTTGCAAATTTTATGTGGCTGCTACGGGCTTAGCAATAACCGTTCTTACCTAAGCATCAAAACCACAATGATAGTTTGTCAAGTTGGTGCTGTTTTAACCTTCTCAAGGACTGGGCGTAGCCACACTCGGTTCAACTAAAGTTGGAGAAACTGACACCCGCCAGCCACATGTGTGCAAAGCACGTCGGTAGAACCAGTCTTGCGTAAGCGTACGTGTAATGTCGGTCCAGGCCGCTTCATCCAACAATACCGCCGAACCAAAGTATGACATGCTGGTAAGCAGTATGACTTATATCACCCACAACTCACTTGTGTTCTACTCATGCATATGACATCTACGCATAAAACCTGGCTCGGATGCCACTGTTGGGGAACATAGTAATTTCAAAAAAATTCCAATGCACACGCAAGATCATGGTGATGCATAGCAACGAGAGGGGAGTGTGTTGTCCACGTACCCTCATAGACCAAAAGCGGAAGCGTTAGCACAACGCGGTTGATGTAGTCGTACGTCTTCACGATCCGACCGATCAAGTACCGAACGTATGGCACCTCCGAGTTCAGCACACGTTCAGCCCAATGACGTCCCTCGAACACCGATCCAGCCGAGTGTTGAAGGAGAGTTTCGTCAGCACGACGGCGTGGTGACGATGATGATGTTCTACCGACGCAGGGCTTCACCTAAGCACTGCTACAACATTATCGAGGTGGACTATGGTGGAGGGGGGGCACCACACACGGCTAAAAGATCAAACGATCAATTGTTGTGTCTATGGAGTGCCCCCTGCCCCCGTATATAAAGGAGCAAGGGGGGTGCGGCCGGCCTAGAGAGGGGCGCGCCAGGAGGAGTCCTACTCCTACCGGGAGTAGGACTCCCCCTTTTCCTTGTTGGACTAGGAGAGAGAGGGGAAAGAGGTGGAGGAGAAGAAGGAAGGGGGGGCGCCGCCCCCTCTCCTTGTCCTATTCGGACTAGGGGGGGAGGGGGCGCAACCCTTGCCCTGGCCGCCTCTGTCGTGGTTCCAAGTCTGACAGTAGTGTAGGGGGGTAAGTATGGAGAGGCAAAATCTTAGCTATGGAGAAGTTGTAAGAACGCAAGGTTTACGAGTTCAGGCCCTTCTCGGAGGAAGTAATAAACCTACGTCTCGGAGCCCGGAGGCGGTCGACTGGATTATGAGAGTATGAATTACAGGGGTGCGAACCCTTTACACTGAGGAGGGGGGTGGCTTATATAGAGTCCGCCAGACCCCTCCGGCCCTCAGTTATCCAGGGTTTTAAGTACATTAAGGTCGGGCGTTACTGGTAACGCCCCTAATAAAGTGCTATGATGACCATAAAAGCTACTTAATGGCCGACCGTTAGCGTGCGGAGTGACTTTAGGTCTCGTGGCCGTCGAGTGGTTGGATCTTGGTCAAGTGGTTGCTTCTTGGTCGAGTGTCTTCGAGTCCGTTGAGTGAAACACCGCCAAGTCGATTGAAATGTGATTTCTTCTGGAGGTGTCCTTGGGTAGGTCAGTTTGGACAGGTCCATGACCCTACCCTAGGTACATAGCTTCATCATTAGCCCCCGAATGAATCGAGGTTTGAGTGGGAAATGGTTTGAGCACATCTCCGACTCATTTTTCATGTCGTGAGCATACCTTGTTTTGAATCAATGGACCAGAGTGATGACAACAACTTTCTTTCCAGTCGCCTTGATCCATTCTTAGGTTTTGTCGAGTGAGTTCTTATACTTGAAGAGTTCTGAGTGACGGTGCGGAGGAGATCTTCGGTCCGACGAGTTGTTCTGCTGCCCGCGGATTTCGTGGGATCCAAATTTCGGGAAGCGCGCGGGACGGGAGAGGCCGCAAGAAACGGATGGGATAGCGCGGAGCCGCCTCGATCCCTGCACCACCTTTTTCGCCACGTATCGCGCGCGCGATCGCCGCGGGATTTGGCAGGGCCGTCCGGGCCTACAAGTCAGCCACTCGGAAGCAGCCTCATATAAGGTGTTGGGCCGGGGCTCTGTTCCGCATGCCACCATTCGCTCTCTGTTTTCTCCCGATTTCTCCACCACCCTTGCTCCCGTCTCGTCGCCGGATCTCGGCTCGAGCTCGAACTGCCACCATGGGGATGGACAAGACGGTCGCGCTGGAACGCACGAAGAAGGCAACCGCGAAGGCGAAGGGCAAGCGGACCAACCGGGGCGGATCCTCGTCGAGGTCCGGCCTGCCGGCGGGCTGGATCCAGGGCGACTGGATCCGCTCGGCAATCACGCAGGACGACCTCGATGACCTGGTGGAAGGGGGATTTATCCCCCACAAGTCGGCTCGGCTCCCGGGAGACGAGACTGAGCCGCAGCCCAGAGAGGGTGAGTGCGTCCTCTTAGCAACTCACATAGATCGTGGGTTCTCGCTGCCTCCCCACCCTTTCTTCCGGGGTTTTTTGAACTTCTTTGGGGCTCAGCTCCACCATTTTACTCCGAATACCATAGTCTATCTGGCCGCTTTCGTGTCTATGTGCGAAAACTTCTTGGGCTGTCGACCGCACTGGGGGCTCTTCAAACATATCTTCACTTGCCGTTCCCAGTCGGTCAAAAAGACCAAGTTGAGTGACGAGAGGACTCGGGTGATCCAGATGTGCGGTGGTCTGGGGATCCAGATGAGGAGAAAAAGTACTTTCCCAGCGATGATCCTTCCTGACTCGGTCCGGGGCTGGCAGTCGACTTGGTTTTACTGCAAGGATCAGCCGACCCCTGGCCAGTCGACTGGGCTTCCTCCTTTCTCCTTGGCTCGAGTGGAGAAGCCTGCTCCCCTGAAGATAGTTCTAGAAGAGAAGGTGCAGGTCAAGGAGCTGGTCGAACGGGTCGTCCAGCTCGTCCGCGACGGAGTGACCGGGATGGATCTGCTGGAGGTCTTTCTCAGTCGACGCATCCAACCCCTTTAGGCGCGCGATCATCCGATGTGGATGTATTCTGGGCTCGAAGATACCACTCGGATCCACCCGGAGGAGGTCAGTGAGGATACCTTGGAGAGTTGGTTGAGAGGAATCACTGGCAACAAAGACAACCCTCGGGGATCCAGGAGGGTGATTCCATTCGACAACTCGCGTCAGCCGGAGCAGGTATGTTTCTGTAAGTAACTTTCCGACTCTCCATGTGATGTCCCGTTTGTGGTCGACTGAATGTCTTTTGATTGTTATTTTTTCAGGCCCTCATTGAAATGTACTCAATGCCCAATGGAGAGCAAGGGCAAGACTTGGAAGGCGAGGTGAGCGGCGGCGATAGTGGCGAGTCGACTTCTGATGGTGAAGAGGATGGAGAAAGCGAAGACTCAAGCGACGAAGAAGAAGTTGAGTCGCCTCCTCGCAGGGAGAGGCGATCCAAACTTGCCCAAGAACGCCCGAGCGTCCGTGAAAAGGCGACTGCTCAAGCTGGTCAATCTTTGAAGCGTCCTCGGATCTCTTCACCAACCCCGACCGAGAAAGCGCCCAAGCACCCCAAAGTTGCGGAGCCGAAAATCCGGAAGGCGTTGCCGAAGATTAAGATTGAAATCCCCATCGCTTCTGCGTAAGTGTCTTCCTCTGTATACACTCGACGCTCAGCGCCGTTTGTTTTTCTTGTTTTAACCGGACGAACTTTGGAACTGCCAGCGCTGCCACTTCTAGGAGCTCAGCTTACAGGGATGATGATGAGGTGATGGAGGATGCGGTCACGTTAAAACTGGGTATGACTCCTGCCATACTGTCTTTATTTTGGTCGATTCAACTGCAACGTGTGCCATTGGGTGATGTGATTTTGACGATTGAACTTTGCATAGCTCCCAACGTTATTGACCTCCCCGATGATGATGAAGAGCCCGAGAGGCCTTTGATGAGGAAAAATAGGCAGACTCCTACAAGCGAGGCGCCATAGTCGACGCCAAGGACGGAACCAGTCGTTCAAGACACTGGCGACGCCAATCGGGGTTCTGTTACCTTTGCTGTGCCACTGTCGAGTGCCTTGCCCTCTTCATCGACTGCTCAGGCTCTCGTCGACCCACCTTCAGTTTTTGCGACCCATCATGTCCCGGAGACGAAGCGAATGCTGCCAAGGAAGCCATACGTCAGGCGGGCATCATGATGGAGAAGATGAGGATGGTGCGGGACGCCAGTCAGGCTGCCTACGACGCCAGCTTGGCCCTCCAAAGCAATGTTCAGGTTAATTGGTCACTGCTTGTTTTGTTAGGATATGTTATCTGAAGACTCTTTTCCGAAAATCTTTGCATCTGTACACCCACTGGGTGCGTCGATTGAAATTTTTGAACCGGTGGGGGCACGCTGAGTGCACCCACTGGGTGTAGTCCCCGAGACTACGGTGGACTGCTGGCAGTCGACTGTAGTCGTTGTATTTTTTCAAATGTATAAACCAAACTGGTAGTTTGTCTCTTCCACTCGGTCTGGTTGAGTGGGATCAGAACCGGTGGGGGCACGCAAAGTGCACCCACTGGGTGTAGTCCCCGAGACTACGGTGGACTGCTGGCAGTCGATGGTAGTCTGAGTTCTACTTTCTCTCTTTCTGCCTTATTTTTACTTCCTAGACTCGACTTCGGTGGGCCGGTTGAGTGGGATCAGAACCGGTGGGGGCACGCAAAGTGCACCCACTGGGTGTAGTCCCCGAGACTATGGTGGACTATGGGCAGTCGACCGTAGTCTTAGTATTTATTGCCTTTGTTGTTTTTCGCTGTAAAATAACTTCTCCTCTTTGATTGCAGAAATCTTGTGATCTGGGAGCTCACTTTGCTGATTTGGAGAAACAGCAGATCCAACTGAACCTTGACTTGGAGCTGGCCAAGACAGAGCTGCAGAAGGCTAAGGATGGTGCCAATGGTAAGACGGGTTTGTCGACTGGTTTGCCTTGGGCTTGAGTACCCTTCTGCTCTTTCTGAATCAAGCACCATTTCTTTGCAGAAAAGCTGAGAGAAGCTCTGGCAAAGAAGGACCAGGATCTAGCTGCTGCCCGAAAGGAAGCTGACGACAGAGTCGCTCTGGCCGAACAGAAGCTGGCTTCGGTCGGCCAGTTTGAAGAAGAGAATACCAGGCTGAAGTCTGCTCTGAATGACTCCAACAAGGAGTGCTCGCGCTAGAAGAAGGCGAATCTCGTCCAGGGCGAGAAAATGGAAAGCATTGCTCGTAGGAGGGATGATCTGGAGAGCTATCTGAGAAGTCTTGCCAAGAAGTTGTTCATCAGGCTTGAAGGTGCACATTCTGTTCCGACTGATTTTTTTGTGTCGACTCAGTGTATGAAAATTGACTTATCCTTGGATCGTGAATGCAGAGTTTTGCCAGAACTTTGAAGAGGAGACTGGGCGGATCGAACCAGGTTTGGATCCAATCAACTCTCCCGTGAAAGATGAATCTACCATGAATCTGCTCCGACTGGAATCTCGCATTGACGGTGCCGTGGACTACTTGGCTCGACTGAAGGTCGCCATGTCACGGATCGACCCGGCACTTTGGCCAGAGGCCACACTCCAAAACCATCTTGAGTCTCTGATGACTCGACTTAACGGAATCCCTGACCGAGTGCAGGAGTGGAAGAAGTCTTCTGCTTGGTGTGGCGCTGATGTGGCTCTGTCTTTGGTTCGTTTCCACTGCAAGGAGGTGCAACAAGATAAGCTGGCTGCAATCAAGGTTGCCAACACCCAGAAGCATGACTTCCGAACTTTTATGGAGACTTTCATTGCTGCTGCCACTCGGATTGCCGATGGCGTCGACCTGGACGAGTTCATCGAGCCTGCCAGCCCTCCTCCTGCGGAGTGAACAAACTTTTATGCCCCACCTTAAATTTGCCTCGTAATGCCGAGTGGTTTTTGTAACCGTTAAACTCTTTTGGGCTGAATGCCTGAGCACTTTGACCTGTGGTCTGGGCCCTTTAGGATTTATCTGAACTCGGTTTATCGTTGAATATCTTTATGAATCCCCCGCCGAGTGGAAATAGTTCTTCTTTCGAGACAACTTTTTGTACTTGTGGCGCGGCTCCAAAGGGGAAGGTAGCAGTTGACTTGCACCTCGTAACTGCAGAGCAGGATGGAGTGCACGTTGTATTTGTGGCGAAGCTCTCCAAGGAGGAGGTGGCCGTCAATCTGCAGCTTGTTACTGCAGAGCGGGATGTGTTTCGTACTTAGGCAAGTACCTGACCGCAGCTAAGTCTTCAAACGAGAAAACTTAGGCAAGTACCGGACTGCAGCTAAGCCCCCGAGTGGGAGGACTGCTCTCCACTCGGTAGGATTTTTCAAACTTAGGCGAGTGCCTGACTGCAGCTAAGTCCTCAAGCGAGAGAACTTAGGCGAATACTGGACTGCAGCTAAGCCTCTGAGTGGGAGGGCTGCTCTCCACTCGGTAGGATTTTTTTTTTCAAACTTAGGCGAGTGCCTGACTGCAGCTGAGTCCTCAAGAGAGAGAACTTAGGAGAGTACTGGACTGCAGCTAAGCCCTGGAGTGGGAGGGATGCTCTCCACTCGATAGGATTTTTTCAAACTTGGGCGAGTGCCTGACTGCAGCTAAGTCTTCAAGAGAGAGAACTTAGGCGAGTACTGGACTACAGCTAAGCCCCCGAGTGGGAGGGCTGCTCTCCAGTCGGTAGGATTTTTTCAAACTTAGGCGAGTGCCTGACTGCAGCTAAGTCCTCAAGCGAGAGAACTTAGGCGAGTACTGGACTGCAGCTAAGCCCCCGAGTGGGAGGGCTGCTCTCCACTCGGTAGGATTTTTTCAAACTTAGGCGAGTGCCTGACTGCAGCTGAGTCCTCAAGCGAGAGAACTTAGGCGAGTACTGGATTGCAGCTAAGCCCCCGAGTGGGAGGGCTGCTCTCCACTCGGTAGGATTTTTTTTCAAACTTAGGCGAAACGGATTCGCAACTAAGACTCTGAGTGGGAGGCTGGCTCGCCACTCGGTAGGAAATCGTTTTTATAAACTTAGGTGAAGCGGATTCGCAGCTAAGCCACCCACTGGGGGATTTCTTACATAAACAAAAACAATAATAATCACTGGGAAAATTATAATGCTCTTGTCTTTGATAAATAAACTACAGGAGTTTTTTCTTATTACATCTTATCTGAATGATAACTCAAGTATAAAAGGGGCGGAGTAGCTCCGCATTCCAGGCTCGTGGCTCATCAATCTGGCGATCGACATTGTAGAGGTGGTATGCTCCATTGTGGAGGACTCTGGTGACTATGAAGGGGCCTTCCCAAGTAGGAGCGAGCTTGTGTGGTTTCTGCTGATCCACTCGGAGGACTAAGTCTCCTTCTTGGAAGGCTCGGCTCTTCACGTTTCTGGCATGGAATCGACGCAAGTCTTGCTGATAGATGGTCGATCGAATCAAGGCCATTTCTCTTTCTTCTTCTAGGAGGTCGACTGCGTCCTGCCGGGCTTGTTCTGCTTCATCTTCAGAGTAGAGCTCGACTCGAGGAGCGTTGTGAAGCAGGTCACTCGGTAAGACTGCCTCGGCTCCGTAGACCAGAAAGAATGGGGTTCTTCCGGTCGATCGATTCGGGGTTGTTCTTAATCCCCAAAGGACTGATGGAAGCTTGTCGACCCATGCACCTGCTGCGTGCTTGAGATCGCGCATCAATCGGGGTTTCAGTCCTTTGAGAATCAGGCCGTTCGCCCTTTCTGCTTGCCCATTCGACTGGGGGTGAGCGACCGAAGCATAGTCGACTCGAGTGCCCTGAGAGGCGCAAAAGGCCCTGAATTTGTCGGAATCGAAGTTTGACCCGTTGTTGGTGATGGTGCTGTGTGGAACTCCATATCTGAATATCAACTCTCTGATGAAATTGATAGCGGTGCAAGCATCAAGATTCTTGATAGGCGTGGCTTCAATCCATTTGGTGAACTTGTCGACTGCTACCAGCACATGAGTGAAGCTGCTCCTGCCTGTTCTCAGTGGTCCAACCATGTCCAGCCCCCAAACAGCAAAGGGCCAGATGAGTGGAATGGTTTTCAGGGCTGACGCGGGTTGTGCGGCATATTGGAGTAATACTGACATCCTTCACATTTGTTGACTATCTCTTTTTCCATCTCATTGGCTCTTGGCGAGTAGAACCCCGCTCGGTATGCTTTAGCCACAATGGTCCGAGAGGACGCATGATGACCACAGGTCCCCGAGTGGATATCGTTAAGGATCATCTGACCTTCTTCTGGTGTAATACACTTCTGGCCGACCCCAGTCGCGCTTTCTCTATATAACTGTCCCTTTATGACTGTAAAGGCCTTGGATCGATGGATGTTCTGTCGAGCCTCTTCTTCGTCTTCCGGGATATCTTTCCTTAGGATGTACGCGATGTACGGTTCTGTCCAGACGGGAGTGATAACCAAGACTTCCATGATCAGGTCGACCACAGCTGGAACTTCAACTTCAGTCGGATCCGTGGCGCTTTTTGGCTGCGGGGCCTCTTCAGTGAAGGGATCCTCCTGGACTGATGGTGTGTGGATGTGTTCCAAAAACACATTGCTGGGAATGGCTTCTCTTTTGGAACCTATTTTTGCCAGATCATTAGCTGCTTGATTTTTCAGTCGGGGTATGTGATGAAGCTCTAACCCCTCGAATTTCTTCTTCAGCTTTCTCACTGCATTGCAATAACCAGTCATGGCTGGACTTCTGATGTCCCATTCCTTCATCACTTGATTAACCACCAAATCTAAGTCGCCATAGACCATGAGGCGACGAACGCCGAGTGAAATGGCCATGCGCAACCCATATAAAAGTGCTTTGTATTCTTCCTCGTTGTTAGAGGAATCAAAGTGGATTTGAAGAACATATCTGAGTTTATCTCCTCTGGGGGAGACCAACACCACTCCGGCGCCGGAACCATTTAGCATCTTGGAACCGTCGAAGAACATGGTCCAATGCTCCGAGTGAACCTGAGTCGGCAGTTGCTGTTCAATCCACTCGGCGACGAAATCTGCGATTGCCTGGGACTTGATAGCTTTCTTTGCCTCAAACTTGATATCTAGAGGAAGGAGTTCAATCGCCCATTTTGCCACTCGACCAGTTGCGTCCCTGTTATGCAAGATCTCTGACAACGGAGCGTCGCTGACGACTGTAATGGAATGATCAGAGAAGTAGTGGGAAACTTTCTCTGTGGTCATATAAATCCCATATACGAGCTTCTGATAATGAGGATATCTTTGCTTCGATGGGGTCAAGACTTCAGAAATATAATACACTGGGCGCTGAACTTTGAAGGTTTTCCCTTCTTCTTCCCGCTCGACCGTAAGTACCGTACTGACGACTTGTCATGTGGCTGCAATGTAAAGCAGCAAAGGCTCCTTGCTGATTGGGGCAGCAAGCACCAGGTGGGTGGAGAGCAGAGCTTTGAGCTCTGCGAACGCTGCGTCAGCTTCAGGAGTCCACTCGAACTTGTCAGACTTCTTCATCAATCGGTAAAGAGGCAATGCCTTTTCACCGAGACGAGATATGAATCGACTTAGGGCGGCCAAGCAACCAGTAAGCTTCTGAACATCGTGCACTCGCACAGGACTTTTCATTCGGATTATAGTACCGACTTTTTCTGGATTGGCGTCGATTCCCCGTTCGGAAACGAGAAAACTGAGTAACTTTCCGCCAGGAACCCCGAATGTGCATTTTGATGGATTAAGCTTGATATCAAACCTTCTGAGGTTGGCAAAGGTTTCTGCAAGGTCAGTCAGCAGGTCGGAACCCTTCCGTGACTTGACCACAATATCATCCATGTACGCCTCCACATTCCGACTGATTTGGGCGAGCAAACACTTCTGAATCATCCTCATGAATGTGGCTCCAGCATTCTTGAGGCCGAATGGCATGGTAACATAACAGAAGCACCCGAATGGAGTGATGAAAGCTGTTTTGATCTCGTCAGGCCCATACAGACGGATCTGATGGTACCCGGAATAGGCGTCTAAAAAAGACAGTCGCTCACATCCCGTAGTTGAGTCGACTATCTGGTCGATGCGGGGGAGAGGAAAATGATCTTTCGGGCAGGCCCGATTGATATGTTTAAAGTCAATGCACATGCGAAGTGACTTGTCCTTCTTGGGGACCATGACAACATTGGCGAGCCACTCGGAGTGGTAGATTTCTCGGATGAACTCCGCCGCTAAGAGCCGAGCCACCTCTTCGCCAATGGCCTTTCTCTTCTGGACGGCGGACCGTCGGAGATGTTCCTTGACAGGTTTTACTTTTGAGTCGACTCTTAGGCGGTGCTCAGCCAGCTCCCTGGGAACACCCGGCATGTCAGAGGTCTTCCATGCGAAAATGTCCCAGTTCTCACGGAGGAACTGGATGAGCGCTTCTTCCTATTTGGAGTCGAGTGTTGTCGAGATATGAGTTGGAGCAGCGCTGGGGTCGGTCGGGTGGATGTGAGCTGTCTTCGTATCGCCAGTCGACTGAAAAGCTGACTCTGTAGCGGGCTTCTTGGCTCGCAACAAATCACTCGGGTCTGTAGTCTTCTGGTATTCCTGCAACTCCACCACTGCCATCTGAGCATCAGCGATCTTCGAACCTTTCTGAAAACATTCTTCCGCTTTCTTTCGATTGCCCGTAATAGTGATCACACCTTTGGGGCCAGGCATCTTCAATTTGAGGTACACGTAACATGGTCGGGCCATGAAGCGTGCATAAGCCAGCCTCCCCAAAATAGCGTGGTAGGCACTCTGGAAGTCTACAACTTCAAATGTCAATTTTCTTTGCGGTAATTTTTGGAATCACCGAAAACCACATCAAGAGCAATCTGGCCGAGTGATTCGGCCTTCTTCCTAGGAATGACTCCATGGAAACCCATGTTGCTGGCACTGAGTCTGGACATCGGAATGCCCATCCCTTTCAACGTCTCAGCATACAATATGTTCAGACCACTGCCACCATCCATCAGGACTTTGGTCAGTCGAGTGCCTTCAACAACTGGGTCGACCACCAAAGCTTGCCTCCCAGGGGTGGCGATGTGCGTTGGGTGGTCGGACTGGTCGAATGTTATGGCAGTCTGAGACCATTTCAGGTAACTAGGTGTCGCAGGAGCAACCATATTCACCTCCCGGTTAATAACTTTCAGTCGACTTCTGCTTTCAACATCGGCAAAAATCATCAGAGTGGAATTGACCTGAGGGTACCCGTCGTCACTGTCTTCCTTGTCCTCGACCTTGTCCGACTCCTTTTCCTTACCTTTGGGCTGCTTGCCCTGGAACTGCTGGATCAAGAGTCGACACTGTCGAGTGGTATGTTTCGGGTAAATGAAATTACCCTCTTCATCTTTCTTTGTGTGGACGAGACATGGTAAGTCCAACACATCATTTCCGTCCTGGTCTTTAACCTTTTTGGGGTTCCAAGGTCCTTTAGGTTTCCCTTTAAACATTCCTTGGGTTAAAGCCAAGGCTTCCCCGGGAGCCGCTGGCTCGGCTTTCCGCTTCTGTTTCCGATTGGAATTTTCTCCGGTTTCTTGGGCGACTGACTTGAGCTTGCCACTCCTGAGTCGATCCTCATCCTCACCATTAGCGTACTTGGTGGCAATCTCCATCATCCGATTCAGGGACATATCACTGGTTCGACCGAATTTCAAATTCAGTTCTCTATACTTGACGCCTTCCTTGAAGGCACAAACTGCTTGGTGGTGAGGCACATTCTCCACCGAGTGATGTAACGTGATCCACCTCTGGATGTAATCCCTCAAAGTTTCATTCGGCTTCTGCACGCAAGACCGCAGTTCCGTCAGCCCTGCCGGTTGCTTGCATGTGCCTTCAAATGTGGTGACGAACACTCGGGAGAGATCTTCCCAAGTGTAAATGCTGCTAGGCGCTATCTGGTTCAGCCACGCTCTGGCCGAGCCCTCCAACATGAGAGGCAGGTGCTTCATGGTGAAAGTGCGTTATATCGACTAGAGGGGGGGGGGGGTGAATAGGCGATTTTTATGAAAATCTTCAAAACGTGATAGTTATGAAGACAAACAGTGAAGATTATGCCTGTTACTGTGCAGCGGAAGTTAGATTACACTGGGCCAGCCATGGTCATGTATTCAATAGAGTGAAAGCGCAATGACAAACAGCTTCAGTGTAATAAGGATCAGGTAGGAAGAAGTTATGAAGCCAAACAGATCATACATTCATGTTGTGAAGACAAAAGATAAAGCAAGCATGCAATGGCTTCACAATGAATAACTGTAAGAAAAAGGAAGTGAAGATGAAACCAGTGACACGTTGAAGACAATGATTTGTTGAACCAGTTCCAGTTGCTGTGACAACTGTACGTCTGGTTGGAGCGGCTAGGTATTTAAACCAAAGGACACACAGTCCCGGACACCCAGTCAAGGACACTTAGTCCAAGACACCCAGTCCTCACCGTTTTCTCCTTGAGATAAGGTCACACAGACCTCGCGCAATCACTCAGGTAAGTCTTCAAGGTAGACTCCCAAACCTTCACAGACTTCGTTCACTGGCAATCCACAATTTCTCTTGGATGCTCAGAACGCGACGCCTAACCGTCTGGAGGATGCACAGTCCTCAAGTGTAATAAGTCTTCAGATCACACAGACAAGAAGACTTAAGTGATGCCCAATTTACTCTGGCTCTGGGTGGTTAGGGCTTTTCTCCTCACTAGGAATTTTTCTTTCAAAGGCTTCGAGGTGGGTTGCTCTCAAACGACAAAAGCCGTGCACTGAAATCTGAGCAGCCAACCGTTTATGGTTGTGGGGGGGTGGACTATTTATAGCCACTTGGCAACCTGACCTGATCTGTCCGAAATGACCCTGGGTCACTAAGGAACTGACACGTGTACCAACGGTCGAATTTTGAACTCACACGGCAACTTTACTTGGGCTACAAGTAAAGCTGACTTGTCTGACTCTGGACAAGATTTTCTCTCAAAGTCTTCGCTTGAAGACATAGGATTTGAATTAGGCATCACTTCAGTCATTCTGACTGGTTCTCTTGGACCCCACTTAACAGTACGGTGATTCCTATGACACAACATAAATGAAGTAAAACTACGAAGGATCTAAGTCTTCGAGTTCCATAAGCTTCATAGGGAGTCTTCTCATGTCATTGTCTTCAATATGAATATCTTCATAAACCACCATTGTCTTCAATGTCTTCGTACATTTTTAGGGGTGATCTCTGGTAACTAAACCGAATCAATGAGGGACTTCTACCTGTGTTTTCCTGCAATTCTCACAAACACGTTAGTCCCTCAACTAGGTTTGTCGTCAATACTCCAAAACCAACTAGGGGTGGCACTAGATGCACTTACAATCTCCCCCTTTTTGGTGATTGATGACAAAATAGTTGAAGTTTTCAACGGGGAACATAATTTGTGAAATAGTAAAGGCATTTGTCTTCATAAGTTGCAAGGGCTCCCCCTGAAGATGTGCATATAAGTAATTTGCCTTTTGAATGCAAATGCACATGGCAGGTTGTACTTGTGAAGATCCACTTCAACTTATGATGACAATCCACTATGCATGTGAAAGTATATGAAGATAATGACATGCATAATGGAAAATGGACGTCTGCAGTAAGAGATGAGTGCGGAATTTATCGTCGCACATGCGGAATTTATCTTCGCATAACGGAGTGACAAACAGGTAGCAGACGGCCATCAAGGCTAAGTGTTACAACTCAAAGAAGCAAATGTAGCAAAAACGGGAGTTGTAAGCACGAAGCAAAATGTAGCAAAATATAAAGGCACCCGCCCAAGTGACCCGCTTGAAGACTATAAACATCATGCTTCTCCCCCTTTTGTCAGTGATGACCAAAAAGGTTTGAAGACATAGAGTTTTCTACGCGTTCCCAGGCGCAGCAGGATCGGTGGAGTTGTTTGGTGGCGGTGCAGATGAGCTTGGTGCAGATTCGACGTGTGTTGAAGCAGGTGGAGATGATGTCGCGTCGTCGTCTTCTTCAATAATCCGGGAAGACACGGTGGCAGTAGAAGAAGAGAATTCTGACTCTTCAAGTGATGGTGTGCTTCGCATCACAGATCTTCTTGGAGGCGTGGAGTCAAATTGGAATCTCTCTCTGAAGCCATCCTCTTGCAGTTCAGCTTCATTGCTCATCATGGTGAGGCCTTTCCAAGTGCGGCGATAGGTCTCGTGTGCGACAAACGCATTCTTGGTTGCCAGATTTCTGATGCGATTGACGTCTTGCATGATGCTTCTCATCTGCCGTTTGAGCCAGTTGTGATGCCTATCTTGCTTTTGGTGAAGAGCCACAAGAAGCTCTCGGTCATTGAGTGCTCGAGCGCGCTTCTTGGGTCTCTTGGCAGCTGTGCTGTCAGTGGCTTCAGTTGATGCAGGGGCACGTGTGGTGCCAGCCATTGGATACACTCGAGAGAGAGCTTCAACACCTTCAATATTTTGAGTGAAGCTCTAGTGTTCTGCATTTTGAAGACTTAATGGTTGCTTGCCAGGCTCTGGATATATTGCTTCAGTAGATGTGTCCACATCTGGCAAAAATATCCTATGGTTGCGGGCTGAGGGGTTGATAGGAGATTGCAGAGTGAAGCTTGATTAGCCTCATAACCCAAGGAGCATAGAACTTTAATCCAAATAGTTCTAAGGCAGACGCTGCAAAGTGACGGATGAAGAGATCATGTGCATTGAAGCATTTGCCATGAAGAATGCAGAAGATGAGAGTCTTCATTGCACCATCGATTGTTGCATATCGAGAGTGTCACTTTACAGGCCATAGAGTCCGCCTTATGATGTGATATATTGTTCTGGGCAGGTACTCTAAGTCTTCAACGAAGAACCTAGTTGGATAGGGTGCATTAGGAGGCAGTGGCTTCATTATTGAGAGCATCTGACTCATATCTGGCTCAGGACGCTGAAATATGCTCTCAATTGCTTCAGCATGGAGTTGGCACCCTTCTTCAAAGAATTCGCCAGGAGTGGGAAGGCCGGTAAGCTCAATTAGGTCGAAAGCATTGGCTTCATGATGGATATTGCCTGTCATCCACTCCAGAATCCATGTCTTCGGATCTCTGTTATAGCCTTTGATATGCAAAGTGGCATAGAACTGGAGCAGAAGCTCTTCGTTCCAGTGCTCTTCATCAGTGATAAATGGCAGCAAACCCACTTGCTTGAAGCAATCCAGTGCTTCTTCCAGACCAGGCAGACCAGCAACAGCTTCAACCTCAAGGCGCTTGTGAGGAAAGATGCGGCCTTGGTTGTATAGGATGCATGAATAATAGCTGCACTGTTGATGGCTCCAAAACCTATCTGATACAATCCGTTCCCTTGAATAAGGGTTCTTGGAGCGGTCGAAAAACGTGTTATCTGCCCTGAAGCCGTTGATGTTGAAGGAACCAGGAGCTGATGCAGGACCTGGGAACCTTGGCAGTCGTGGGATCGGCTTCTGGACCTGGGGTCTGTACGCAATATGATAGTTGAATTGTGGTCCGGCAGCAGACTCAGGCACAGAATGTTCAGGAGCAGTAGCTTCGTTGTCTTCTGAAGCTATTGTTGGGTTGGGCTCCACATTTGCTTCGGCGTTTTTTGTGGCAGCCTCAACATTTGCAGACTCAGGCACATTCTCCTGGAGAACTGCTTCTTGGTGGTGTGGGGAAGTTGGAGCTTGTGGTATCTCTGCATGCTCTTCGGCTGATGCAGCCGGAATGTTGTCAGCAGCCTAAGCCCTTGGCCCTTTGCGAAGCCTACGGAATGTAGGCGCCGGTGGAGTTGTAGTGGGTTGGGGATCATCTTCCTCCTGTGGGCGATCTGCCCACGATGCATCTTGTGTGATTGGCGTCAATGGACGACCAATACTGATCAGTTCGCTTGTCTCAAGCTGAGGAAGGGCTGCATCACCTTGCACATTGTCTTGGAGACCAATGTCTTCAGCAGCGTTGGGTTCGTCTGCTGGAATGTCTTCAGCGTTGGGTTCATGCACAGTCAACTGACGATCTGCGTCAGGATAGCGGACGGAGAGGGGTTCAACTGTCAAGGGCTCTGTGGGAGCAGCCCGAGATTTCTTGGTCTTGCGCTTCTTGATGATGGGTTCAGAAGGAGAGGCTTCAGAATGTTTTCTCTTCTTAGCTTCAGCCTCTGCAGTCCGTGTCTTCTTGTGCTGTGAGGCGGTTGATCGACTCTTTGGCTTCGAGCCAGTCATTGCAGCGGGGAAGACAATCGGAGCAGTTTCTGACCTTGGCGCTTCAGGTTCAGGCACAGCATCCTTCTTTTTCTTCTTCGCGGCCATCCTGGGGTCAATGCCGGGACACCCAAGTGCCTTGCGCTTCTCTGCCTTATTGTAGGCCTGCACGCAGTGATCAGCCAAAGTCTTCATGCGCTCTCGCGAGCCTTGAGCTTCAGCACGCGTCTTCAGAAAGTTCTCTTTCAGCTCGTGCAACATGATCTTGGAGTTTTTCACTTCTTGCACGCTGAGCTTGGCCACGTGCTTCTTGAACTGAGCCTTTTCATAATCAATTTTCTGCTTCAGTTCTACAATTCGCTGGGCTATTGCAAGTTCTGAAGCAATTGCACCTTGAAAGGCAACGCTGAGGCCTATTGGTAGCTGCAGATCATCGAAGCTTATGTCTGGTGTGTCAAACCATTCATCAATGAAGCTGTGGATGACAGCGACATCAAACAGAGGCAGATTGTTGAAGATTTCAGCCTCCTCCTTGCTCTTGATGAGCTGCTCAAGAGCATCATCTCCAAGATCTTCATCGCTTGAGAGATTAATGGCTTCGCAGCGCAGAATGTCAGCAGCTGTGAGCTCTTTGCCTGTGTGTGGCTGAGGCTTCTTGGCTTCTTGGGGCTTGGACACTCGTGATAAGCCTTCTGACTGCACACTGGCTTCAGGAGGTGCAGTTGCTAAAGGCTTCACTCTTGCGATCTTGGGAGAAGCGGCTGGCTTTGAAGCTTTTGGCTTCTTCTGCTTCGGCTTCGGCGTAGCAGGGGCGTCATCTGACTCAGTATCTGCTGGAGGGTCATTCACAGCAGTCCCTTGGACTAGGATGCGAGTGATGAGGCCTGCAAGATTGGCATACGGCCCGATGATATTGGGATCGGCGTCGCGTGTGCCATCTGCCCTTGGTGAGGAGGGACCAGGGTTGAAGTCAAGCCCAAATTTCTTCTTATTTATCTTCGCTGATTGTTGTGCAAACTGAAAGTTGCGCTTGAAGAGATTATCATCGCGGCACCAGAGAAGTGATGACGGATGTGCTTCAGCTGGCTGTGGTCCTCTCACCATGCATGGATAGAAGCCTTGAGCAATGGCTTCGACTCTGGACCTGGGTACGAGATTTTTGTATAGTACGTCTCCCCACGGTCTCTTGATGCCGCACTTCTCCGCATATTCCTGAGTGACGAAGCGGTAGTGGAACCATTGCTCTGCCCAATATCTTCGAATCCATTGGATTCGTGTCTTGCGCTGACCATAGCTTTCTTCAGGATCAGTTTTGTACATCTCTGCCAATTCATCAGGCAGATCTTTGGACGTTTCACCACGTCGCTGTCTGCCCCCCTTTCTTCCTGCTGTTTCTGAAGCCATGAATAACTTGGAAGGCTTCAAGATGTTCAAAGGCTTCCTTTTGCAAGAACTGGCTTCAGGAGAGTTGATGTGATGCTGCAAGTACTCTGCAAATGAATGCAGACTATGAGAACCAAAGGATTCTCCCACGGACATGTACCTGTGACAGCATTAAGGTGCGAGGGAAGGGGAAGAGGTCATATGCATTCTCAGAAGATTTTGAAGATAAATCGGTTTAGAAGACATAGACCTCATTGTGCGAAGACATTCACTCACAGATAAGAAGTTGGTTCCAGATTTGTACGAACCCACAGATCAGTACAAGTGAGGAATCTAACTACCTTATGAAGCACAAGTGAATATACTAGGCATGTCATGAGATGTAGCAAGATAACTAACTGATGTGAAGAGAAACTCCTTATGGCAGAAAGTGACTGAACTATGGGATCAAAAGAGGCTGTAAAAAGAGGTTTTATTTACCACACTTGGAACTGCTAGACGAAGTGAGAGTTGAGGTCGAGCAGTTTGATCCTCCGTGCCCTAACTTGGCGACAGAAGACACCTACGGCGACGGCGGAGAGAGCGATGTCCGCTGTCGGCGTGAAAACGGCGTCGGAGAGGTTGCGGCAGTGAAGCGCTTCGTCGTCGGCGTCGTCGAGTGCTAGCGGTGGCGCTAGGGTTCGTGCGAGGGTGGAAGAAGGAGATAATGACCGCAGTGAATCGTGTATTTATAGGGATAGAGGCGGCACTGCGCTATTACGCAGGTACCCCTGGCGGTTCGCATTTGAGGCACGCGTGGCCAGTTAGAGGAAGATTGGGATTTGTTCCACGTCCCACGCACGCCTAAATTGTCGGGCGGTCGTTCCTGCTTCTCCGGATCTTATGTGGAGGAATGAGCATTAAAAACGGACTTTTATGGTTGTCACTATGTCTTCAGCTGACAAGGACACAGTGAAGACATTTGACAGTTTCAACAGAATGCATATGACTTGGAGAGATAGAGTTTGAGATAGAAAGCATAGAGAGGTTAGGGTCCGATCACATTCACTTAGTTCAAAATATTCAACCAAGAAGACATAGCTATAAGTGAATGCTGTAGAGGACAGAACATCAGTGCATATATATCCATATAATCAACGCAGTGAAGATAATCATGAAGACATATTGAGAATGAAGCCAAACCAAATGTGAAGACATTGAGAGGTAACGCCATGAGAGAAACACTTCAAAATGGAACGTTTGGTGGTGGCGTTACCCACCGTATAGGAAGTATTAGACCCAGACACGGCGCACAATTATCGTGGCGCTCCGAAGTCAAATTCCACATTAATGTATTCACACTTAGAATGTATGTCTTCATTGTTTGAAGATATACGCTACTTCGTGTGTTGCACATCTAAGTCATCAATATGCTTAAGTGTTAGGATGTGTGCCTGATCACAGGACATTTGAGGATTCCAAGATATTTAGCTCACACCGTAACTTGCAAAATCTCTTCTCATCCAAGGGCTTGGTGAAGATATCTGCCAATTGCTCTTCAGTGTTGACGTGTATGATATCAATGTCTTCCTTCACAACATGATCTCTGAGAAAGTGATGACGAATTTCAATGTGCTTTTTCTTCGAGTGCTGAACTGGGTTGTTGGCAATTTTGATGGCGCTTTCGTTGTCGCAGTAAAGTGGCACTTGCTTCAGATGAATGCCATAATCCTTGAGTGTTTGCTTCATCCACAGAAGCTGAGCGCAGCAAGATCCAGCAGCAATGTATTCAGATTCAGCAGTGGAGAGTGATACACAGTTCTGCTTCTTTGAAGACCAACATACAAGTGATCGTCCCAGAAAGTGACATGTGCCTGATGTAGACTTGCGATCAACCTTGTCACCAGCATAATCAGCATCCAAAAATCCAACCAAATCAAACTCTGAGCCCTTTGGATACCATAATCCTAGAGTTGGGGTGTGAGCCAAATATCGAAGAATTCGCTTCACAGCTAAGTGATGCGACTCCTTTGGTGTCGCTTGAAATCGAGCACACATGCAAACACTAAGCATGATATCTGGCCTAGATGCACATAAATAAAGCAAAGACCCAATCATGGAGCGGTATACCTTTTGATCGAACTCTTTACCATTGTCGTCGGGACCCAGATGATGCTTGGCTGGCATTGGTGTTGTGAAGCCTTTGCAGTCTTGCATACCGAACTTCTTCAGGCACTCTTTAAGATATTTCTCTTGAGATATGAAGATGCCATTGCATTGTTGCCGTATTTGAAGACCGAGGAAGAACTTCAGCTCCCCCATCATGGACATCTGATATTGCTCTTGCATCATGTATCCAAACTCTTCACTATACTTCTGATTGGTGCAGCCGAAGATAATGTCATCCATATATATTTGGCACACAAACAGTTCACCATCATATGTCTTCGTGAAAAGAGTGGGATCCAGGGAACCAGGTATGAAGCCTTTGCTTTTCAGAAAGTACTTGAGTGTATCATACCAGGCCCTAGGGGCTTGTTTGAGGCCATACAGTGCCTTGTTGAGCTTATATACCATATCAGGATGTTTTGGATTTTCAAAGCCAGGTGGTTGTGCAACATACACTTCTTCTTCAATCTTGCCATTGAGAAAGGCACTTTTCACATCCATCTGATAGAGAAGTATGTTATGATGATTTGCATAGGCCAGCAGTATGCGTATGGCTTCAAGCCTAGCCACAGGAGCAAATGTTTCATCGAAGTCAATGCCCTCCACTTGAGTATATCCTTGAGCAACGAGACGAGCTTTGTTTCTGACAACTTGACCATGCTCTTCTTGCTTGTTGCGGTATATCCATTTGGTGCCTATTATGTTGTGCTTCCGTGGATCAGGACGCTTAACCAGTTCCCATACATTATTCAGCTCAAACTGTTGAAGCTCTTCTTGCATAGCTTGAATCCATTCAGGTTCCATGAAGGCTTCTTCAACTTTCTTGGGTTCTGATATTGAGACGAATGTGAAATGCCCACAGAAGTTTGTTAGCTGAGTTGCCCTTGAACGAGTGAGTGGACCAGGTGCATTGATGCTGTCAAGTATTTTGTCAATTTGTACTTCATTTGCAACACGAGGGTGTGTGGGGCGAAGACTTTGCTCTTGTTGATCTGTGTTGTCATTTGGAGGTATATCTTCAGGCTGAGCATTGTCTTCATGTGGATCAGGTGCTGAGATGATAAGTTCTTCTTCAGGATGAGCTTCAGAAGGTACAATTTCTCCAGTTCCCATAAGCTTGATTGATTCATTTGCTGGAACTTCATCTAGCACATTTGGCAATTGCTCTCTTTGTGATCCATTGGTTTCATCAAATCGCACATCCACTATTTCAACCACTTTGTAGTGGAAGAGATTGAAGACTCTGTAGGAGTGCGAATCCTTTCCATATCCAAGCATGAAGCCTTCATGTGCTTTTGGTGCAAACTTTGAGGTGTGGTGTGGGTCCTTGATCCAGCATTTTGTGCCAAATACTCTGAGGTAACTGACATTTGGCTTCTTGCCAGTTAGGAGTTCATAAGATGTCTTGTTCAGAAGCTTGTGAAGATAAACACGATTGATTGTATGGCATGCAGTATCAATGGCTTCAGTCCAGAATTTTCTTGGAGTCTTGTATTCATCTAGCATTGTTCTGGCCATCTCAATGAGTGTTCTGTTCTTGCGTTCGACGACGCCATTCTGCTGTGGCGTGTATGGAGCTGAGAATTCATGTGTGATGCCCAAGGTATCTAGATATGTATCAAGGCCAGTGTTCTTGAATTCAGTGCCATTGTCACTTCTGATGTGTTTTATCTTGGCGCCAAAATTGTTCATAGCTCAATTTGCGAAGCGTCTGAAGACATCCTGCACTTCAGTCTTGTAAAGGA
Organism: Triticum urartu; assembly: GCF_056163025.1. NCBI lineage: Eukaryota > Viridiplantae > Streptophyta > Magnoliopsida > Poales > Poaceae > Triticum > Triticum urartu. The sequence continues at coordinate 92,477,483 of NC_141875.1, forward strand.
TTATGTGCACCCAAGTATATCTAGAATAATCATCAACAATTACGAAGCCATAGAGGCATGCAGAAGTAGTAAAAGTTGAGTAGTGAGTGGGACCGAAAAGATCCATGTGAAGCAGTTCGAAGGGTTGTGTAGTAGTCATGATTGTCTTCGAAGGATGTTTTGCCCTTGTCATCTTCCCTGCTTCACAGGCACCGCATAAATGATCTTTCTTGAACTTGACGCCTTCGATGCCTATGACATGCTTCTTCTTTGCAAGGGTGTAGAGGTTCCTCATGCCAGCATGCCCAAGCCTTCGATGCCAAAGCCAGCATTCTGAAGCTTTTGCAAGAAGACATACTGCAAGTTGTGGTCCTGCTGAGAAATCTACCACATACAAATCATCTTTCCGATACCCTTCAAACACTAGACATTTGTCAGATTCCATAAGCACCAGGCAGCGATATTTGCCAAACATTACAATCATATTCAAATCGCAAAGCATTGAGACAGACATTAAGTTGAAGCCAAGGGATTCAACAAGCATGACTTTATCCATGTGTTGATCCCTTGAGATTGCAACTCTACCTAGACCCAATACTTTACTTTTACCAGTGTCAGCAAATGTAATGTGGCTCTTGTCGGATGGACGTAAAGTTGAGTCCATGAGAAGGCTTCTTCTGCCAGTCATGTGATTTGTACATCCACTATCAATAATCCATTCTGAAGACTTTGAAGTCGCTGGTGTCGTACCCTACAGTGCAGTTAGGGGGATAGGCTTCACGAAGGGTATTGTGAAGCATAAACATTTGACGAACCAGTGGGTTAAGAAAACTTAGATCCAGATTTGGACTAATAGGGAGAGTAGCATGCGATTCAGGAATGAAGTACATAATGATGCCATTTGGGCAGTTTATCTTGCGCCCCACAAGATTTTTATGGTCCCCAGCAATAGCATCAGAAGATTTTGTTTTTGTGCTGGAGACCTTTCCCTGCAAAAGAGAGTTAAGCTTTCTTAACCACCCACATCTTCAAGGGTGGCTTAGAAGCTATAAGTCTAAGTGCAGCATCTGAAAATTTTGGCTTTGAAGCCTTAGCAAACAGTCTAGCAGGTGGACAAAAATACTCATAGGAATAAGTAGAATAATTTTTGGTCATATGAACATGACGGTTCGATGAACCGCTCTCATATTCATATGCCTGAGTATGGTTTCCCTGCAAAACATTTGCATTAGTGTGACTCAGGTGAGTCCTCTGTCTGTATGAAGCCTTTGGACCATATGAAGCCTTTGATCTGAGGTTTGTCTTCTTCAAGTGAGGTGTCAAGAAGACATTCACAGGAAGATTTTCCAGACATGTTTTCGGAACCCAGATCTTCTTCATAGGCGGTCCATTCCTGCAGTTAGTACCAATGTACCTGGCAAACACTTCACCATTCTGATTCTTAAACAGTTTATAGTTTACATCAAAGGATTCATCAATGATAATAGGGTTAGCACAAGTGAAGCCAGATAAATTGGATGGATCTGCTGAAAGTTCCTTTGCAGCAACCCATGTGGTTTTGGGGTACTGCTCAGGTTTCCAGTAAGAGCCATCTGCATTAATTTTCCTCACGAACCCAACACCCTCTTTCCTAGGGTTTCGGTTCAGAATCTGCTTCTTAAGGACATCACATAGTGTCTGATGCCCTTTCAGACTTTTGTACATTCCTGTTTCAATCAATGTCTTCAACCTAGCATTCTCATCAGCAATAGCAGTGGTATCCTCAGGAGAGGGGTTAGTTACCACGTTAACAGTTGAAGGTATTGCAACAGTAGTAGCAGTGGAACATTCAGCAACAGAATTAGCATTATCACGCTCAATGCATTTAAGACATGGTGGTTCAAATCCTTCCTGAGCGGGACTGATCTGTTCGGAGCAAAGTGACTCATTTTCCTTTTGAAGATCTTCATGATCCGCTCTCAACTTCTCAAGATCTTGCTTCTTTTGAAGATAATCATAGGAGAGCTTTTCATGAGTAGTTGAGAGAGTCTCAAGACGATCTTCAAGTTCCTGATACTTAACGTGATGATTTTTATGTCTTCAATTAAGGATTCAGAACGAGTCATTTCGGCACCCAACAGATCATCGCTTCTGTCTAACAGTTTTTGAATATGTTCCATGGCTTTCTGTTGTTCAGTTGCAATTTTACCAAGTGTTCTGTAGCTAGGTTTTGAATCACATTCAGAGTCATCGTCACTAGATGTTTCATAATGAGTAGGGCGTGTGTTTACCTTGGCACCGCGTGCCATGAAGCAGTAGGTAGGAGTGGAGTCGTTCTTGTCATTTGCGTCGGTGTCGGTGTTGCAGTCATTGTCTTCAGTGTTGAAGATGGACTTGGCGACGTATGCTTTAGCCAGACTCGCAATGCCAGAATCAGACTCCACCTCTGCCTCCTCAGATGCGGACTCCTCCTCTGAATCCATCTCCTTGCCAACAAACGCACGTGCCTTGCCAGATGAGCTCTTCTTGTGTGATGAAGACTTTGATGAAGACTTGGAAGAAGACTTTGAGTATTTCTTCTTTTTCTTGTCGTCAGAATCATATTCTTTGCTCTTCTTCTTCCTTCTGTTCTCATTGTCCCACTGTGGACACTCAGAAATGAAGTGTCCAGTTTTCTTGCACTTGTGACATGTTTTCTTCTTGTAGTCATGAGCATAAACTTCATCATTCCTTGAGCTTGATCGTGAAGATTTTCTGAAGCCTTTCTTCTTGGTGAATTTTTGGAACTTCTTCACTAGCATTGCAAGTTCTCTTCCAATGTCTTCAGGATCATCAGAACTGCAGTCAGATTCTTCTTCAGATGAGGAGACAGCTTTTGCCTTCAAAGCACGAGTTCGCCCATAGTTTGGACCGTAGATATCTCTTTTCTCAGAAAGCTGAAACTCATGTGTGTTGAGCCTCTCAAGTATGTCAGACGGATCGAGTGTCTTGAAATCAGGACGTTCTTGAATCATCAGGGCCATGATGTCAAACGAACTATCAAGTGATCTCAGTAGCGTCTTGACGATTTCATGTTTGGTGATCTCAGTGGCGCCGAGGGCTTGAAGCTCATTTGTGATGTCAGTGAGCCGGTCAAATGTGTGCTGGACATTCTCATTGTCATTTCGCTTGAAGCGGTTGAAGAGGTTGTGAAGAACACTGATTCTTTGATCTCTCTGGGTTGAGATGCCTTCATTGACCTTGGAGAGCCAGTCCCAGACTAGCTTTGATGTCTTCAAGGCACTCACACGGCCATACTGTCCTTTGGTCAGATGACCACAGATGATATTCTTGGCAGTAGAATCCAGTTGAATGAACTTCTTGACATCAGCAGCAGTGACACCTTCTCCAGCCTTGGGAACGCCGTTTTCGACGACATACCATAGGTCGACGTCAATGGCTTCAAGATGCATGCGCATCTTATTCTTCCAGTAGGGATATTCAGTTCCATCGAAGACGGGGCAAGCAGCGGAGACTTTGATTATCCCTGCAGTCGACATAGCTAAAACTCCAGGTGGTTAAACCGAATCACATAGAACAAGGGAGCACCTTGCTCTGATACCAATTGAAAGTGCGTTATATCGACTAGAGGGGGGGGTGAATAGGCGATTTTTATGAAAATCTTCAAAACGTGAGAGTTATGAAGACAAACAGTGAAGATTATGCCTATTACTGTGCAGCGGAAGTTAGATTACACTGGGCCAGCCATGGTCATGTATTCAATAGAGTGAAAGCGCAATGACAAACAGCTTCAGTGTAATAAGGATCAGGTAGGAAGAAGTTATGAAGCCAAACAGATCATACATTCATGTTGTGAAGACAAAAGATAAAGCAAGCATGCAATGGCTTCACAATGAATAACTGTAAGAAAAAGGAAGTGAAGATGAAACCAGTGACACGTTGAAGACAATGATTTGTTGAACCAGTTCCAGTTGCTGTGACAACTGTACGTCTGGTTGGAGCGGCTAGGTATTTAAACCAAAGGACACACAGTCCCGGACACCCAGTCAAGGACACTTAGTCCAAGACACCCAGTCCTCACCGTTTTCTCCTTGAGATAAGGTCACACAGACCTCGCGCAATCACTCAGGTAAGTCTTCAAGGTAGACTCCCAAACCTTCACAGACTTTGTTCACTGGCAATCCACAATTTCTCTTGGATGCTCAGAACGCGACGCCTAACCGTCTGGAGGATGCACAGTCCTCAAGTGTAATAAGTCTTCAGATCACACAGACAAGAAGACTTAAGTGATGCCCAATTTACTCTGGCTCTGGGTGGTTAGGGCTTTTCTCCTCACTAGGAATTTTTCTTTCAAAGGCTTCGAGGTGGGTTGCTCTCAAACGACAAAAGCCGTGCACTGAAATCTGAGCAGCCAACCGTTTATGGTTGTGGGGGGGTGGACTATTTATAGCCACTTGGCAACCCGACCTGATCCGTCCGAAATGACCCTGGGTCACTAAGGAACTGACACGTGTACCAACGGTCGAATTTTGAACTCACACGGCAACTTTACTTGGGCTACAAGTAAAGCTGACTTGTCTGACTCTGGACAAGATTTTCTCTCAAAGTCTTCGCTTGAAGACATAGGATTTGAATTAGGCATCACTTCAGTCATTCTGACTGGTTCTCTTGGACCCCACTTAACAGTACGGTGATTCCTATGACACAACATAAATGAAGTAAAACTACGAAGGATCTAAGTCTTCGAGTTCCATAAGCTTCATAGGGAGTCTTCTCATGTCATTGTCTTCAATATGAATATCTTCATAAACCACCATTGTCTTCAATGTCTTCGTACATTTTTAGGGGTGATCTCTGGTAACTAAACCGAATCAATGAGGGACTTCTACCTGTGTTTTCCTGCAATTCTCACAAACACGTTAGTCCCTCAACTAGGTTTGTCGTCAATACTCCAAAACCAACTAGGGGTGGCACTAGATGCACTTACACATGGCCACTTCATCATTGCCGCCGCCAATCTGGACGGCCACTCGGTAGTCCTCAAGCCAAGTATCGGGCTTGGACTTGCCAGTGAACTTACTGACTCCAGTCGCGAACCTGAAGTTGGGAGGAATCACAGCGGCCCTGATGGCTCTACTAAAGCACTCTGGCCCCGAAACATGTACTCTGCTGCTGGTAGGTGCATCTCTGTCGTGACCTTCTCGATGAGCCCTGTTCCTGTCGACCAAACCTTGGACGAGAATGGATCTCGCATCAAAGCCTGGCCCTCTGGGGTCGACTGGAATCCTTCGCCCAGCACTATGAGGGCGCCTGTCATCCTGCTGGCGAGGCACATACGACCCGCTCCTCGGGGGAGGCGTGGGCACTCGACGTCGACCGTCACGATCGACTCGGTGATCATACTGCTCATGGTTCCCATACTGGTCACGCTGGTCTCCACGTCCCTCACGCCTCGGGGGCGATCTCGGGCTGTGAGCCGACTGGACTGTGTCCGCGGCAACGGATTTGCTGTGAATCCTGTTCCACGACTGAGAAACAGCGGAATTTTGGTCTCCTGCTGCCCGGAGTAACGCTCTAATCTGCAACAAGCCTCTGCCAGCCTCCGACTGGGAAGGCTGAATCGACTCCGCTAGATGGGTCACAGCTGCTAAATTCTGAATCGGAGTTCGATATACCTGTGGGGGCGGGAAGAGCTGACGTCGACTGGATTCGGGAACCTGTTGTCGCGCACGCTCGTCGAGTGCTCGCTGGAGGTTCTCCAGTCGATTGCGCTCGGCCAAGTTTGCCAGGCACGCATCTTCCAAGGCGCGAGCCTCGGGGGTTTCTCCAACGATAGGAGTGTGCAGTGCATCCACATTCCGGTGGCAAAGTTCTTCTCTCTGCAGCGACGTGAGAGGCTCAGGAAGATATTCCTCATGGGGACGCGGCGGGTCGCCTCCACCCGCGCCTCCGTCGGTGCGGGGAAAACTGGGAGGACTGGGCGGTCCATCGACCATCAGAACCTCCGCCGCCGGATCGCTGCTGTCGCACTCGAATGCGGTCTCTGCGGAGCCAGTCGATAGGTCGAACATGCCGTAGAGGGATTCGTCGGGCTCGATCGCCGCGACTTGAGGGGTGGCTGACTGACGTGCCACCGCGTGTCTCACTCACCGCTGAAGTCTCGACCGACCGGAGCACTTGCGCCGGCGGGAAACGGGGAGGGAGGACAACACAGGAGCCGACCGGTAGGGGGTCGACGGTTGCCGCAGGAGAACGCCGCGGACGCACGCGCTAAAGTGCGTTGCCCCGCGAATAGGGAGTGTGTCCACGTCGAGCGGAGCCTCTTGGAGCCAAGCAGAGTCGTCGACGATGAACGTGAGCGCACCGAGACGGATCTCGTGGCCCTCCACCAAAACTCCGCCGAAAACCATGATGATTCGGGTCGGAAAAGGTCGCAACTCCTCCAACAAACGCTAAAACACCTGCCCCACGGTGGGCGCCAACTGTCGTGGTTCCAAGTCTGACAGTAGTGTAGGGGGGTAAGTATGGAGAGGCAAGATCTTAGATATGGAGAAGTTGTAAGAACGCAAGGTTTACGAGTTCAGGCCCTTCTCGGAGGAAGTAATAGCCCTACGTCTCGGAGCCCGGAGGCGGTCGACTGGATTATGAGAGTATGAATTACAGGGGTGCGAACCCTTTACACTGAGGAAGGGGGTGGCTTATATAGAGTTCGCCAGACCCCTCCGGCCCTCAGTTATGCAGGGTTTTAAGTACATTAAGGTCGGGCGTTACTGGTAACGCCCCTAATAAAGTGCTATGATGACCATAAAAGCTACTTAATGGCCGACCGTTAGCGTGCGGAGTGACTTTAGGTCTCCTGGCCATCGGGTGGTTGGATCTTGGTCGAGTGGTTGCTTCTTGGTCGAGTGTCTTCGAGTCCGTCGAGTGAAACACCGCCAAGTCGATTGAAATGTGATTTCTTCTGGAGGTGTCCTTGGGTAGGTCAGTTTGGACAGGTCCATGACCCTACCCTAGGTACATAGCTTCATCAGCCTCTCCTCTCTTTCCACCAAGGCCAACTAAGGCCCATTATGTCCCCGGGGGGTTCCGGTAACCTCCCGGTACTCTGGTAAGATCCCGATTTCACCCGGAACACTTCCGACATCCAAACATAGGCTTCCAATATATCAATCTTCACGTCTCGACCATTTTGAGACTCCTCGTCATGTCCGTGATCACATCCGGGACTCCGAACAACCTTCGGTACATCAACACATATAAACTCATAATATAACTATCATCAAAACGTTAAGCGTGCGGACCCTACGGGTTCGAGAACTATGTAGACATAATCGAGACACGTCTCCGGTCAATAACCAATAGCGGAACCTGGATGTTCATATTGGTTCCCACATATTCTATGAAGATCTTTATCGGTCAGACCGCATAACAACATACATTGTTCCCTTTGTCATCGGTATGTTACTTGCCCGAGATTCGATCGTCGGTATCTCAATACCTAGTTCAATCTCGTTACCGGCAAGTCTCTTTACTCGTTTCGTAATACATCATCCCGCAACTAACTCATTAGTTGCAATGCTTGCAAGGCTTAAGTGACGTGCATTACCGAGAGGGCCCAGAGATACATCTCCGACAATCGGAGTGACAAATCCTAATCTCGAAATACGCCAACCTAACAAGTACCTTTGGAGACACCTGTAGAGTATCTTTATAATCACCCAGTTACGTTGTGACGTTTGGTAGCACACAAAGTGTTCCTCCGGTAAACGGGAGTTGCATAATCTCATAGTCATAGGAACATGTATAAGTCATGAAGAAAGCAATAGCAACATACTAAACGATCGGGTGCTAAGCTAACGGAATGGGTCAAGTCAATCACATCATTCTCCTAATTATGTGATCTCATTAATCAAATGACAACTCTTTTTCTATGGTTAGGAAACTTAACCATCTCTGATCAATGAGCTAGTCAAGTAGAGGCATACTAGTGACATACTGTTTGTCTATCTATTCACACATGTATTATGTTTCCAGTTAATACAATTCTAGCATGAATAATAAACATTTATCATGATATAAGGAAATAAATAATAACTTTATTATTGCCTCTAGAGCATATTTCCTTTAGAGGGCACATAAGTATACTCACCCACAACACGTGGACGATGAGTATAATGTAAAGGAAAGGAGTGGAGAGGTAGAATCACTTGAGGTGGAGATGAGAATGTATCGGTGATGAAGGTGGAGAAGGGGAAGGTATCGGTGATGAAGGTGGAGAGTCATGCCATGAGGAAGGAGAAGAAACGATGGGACAAGACGGTGTCAGATCTGCAACAACGAGGCGAGGAAAAGGAATACTAGGCACATATGGAGGTGTATCGAAAACTTAAGAAAAGATATGTCCTCCATGGAAAAGTCCGAGGAGGATGGACGCAAGTTGCAGGGACGAGACTCATCAAACGTCACATCCCGAGAAATATGCATCTGATGACCTACATGATCCCAACACCGATAGTGAAAGGATCGACATGGTCGACTAGAGGGGGAGGGATGGTGAATAGGCGACTAATTTTTTTAGCTTCTTTTAATAAATTGAAGCTTGACAAGAAAGTAGATTGTCTAGATATGCAAGTAGGTGGACAACCTATATGCCAAGCTCAACCACAACTCAAGCAAGCACAAGACACAAACACAATAATCTTGCACAAAGTAGAGGTAAGAAGTAACCGCCAGTTGAGACGATGAAGACGAAAATGTGTTATCAAAGTTCCCTCCTTTGGGAGGAGGTACGTGTCCGTTCGAGCGGCGAGCCACTAAGGCCATCATATTCTCCTTACCTCCTCACACAATAAAAGATGTCGTCAATCCAATAGCGGTGCCCTTGAAGACGGCAATCGGACCATTAGAAACAAGGTTGGGGATCTCTCCATGACTTAATTGGCTACTTCGACTATGCCTATCTCATGAAAAAGGCCTTTAGCCATGCTGGGTTGGAACGCCCATACGGGTGATCGCTACTCAGCGATGGTCGGCCCGACACAGGAGGGCCCGAACAACCCCCACCTAGCCCCGATTTCCCCTAACCTAGCCACCACTCCCTCGCCTCCTCTCTCTCACAAACATGGTGACCATGGCAGTTTGTCCTCCACCTCTCTCCTGCCGTAGATAGCCCTTGCAGTTCACCGTCAAGGTCGCCTGTGTTATAGTCCCAATAGCATTGATGTTTTCCAATGTAAATGGATTAATATGGAACTGTCCAGTGTTCTTATTAATCAATGAACATTTTCCACGAATGTTGATTTTTGTAATAAGTATTCATGAGTTTGCATCATTGGTTGTTCATGCTTATTTTATAGAATGAAAAGTAACACTTGTGCCGCTGAAAATTAGCAACGAGCTATGTCTCACACACATGCTACCAAACACAATCTCATCCAAGCATGCTCAACATATACATAACCACCGGAGTACTGGAGATGCATGTACTCAACATGTTTACACTAAGCATGTATCAAAAGAAAACAACTATGTTAGGATGAGAACAATTACCAAACACATCCTTAGAGCATCTCCAACAGGAGCGCGATATTAGCGCTGCGCTGGAAAAATCTGTTTATTTTACACGCGCGCAGCCGTTCCAAGCACTCCAGCGGAGGCACAAAAAACGCGTGTGCGACATAAGTGGTTCAGCGCCCGGAGCGAAACGGCATCATGCGTCGCTTATTTCGTGCGTCCGCGCCGTGACTTCCACCTACTGCCATGTCCAGGCGCTGCCGCCGCCGCCCGCACCTCCCCATTTGCTTCGGCGACCTGACGGCGCTTCCCCGGCCTATCCCCGCGCCGCCGCTGCTTCCTCCACCTCCCTCTAGTCACCACTGCCCCTCGAGCACGTCATTCCTCCGACAAACAGCGCCCGGCCGCCCACTGCCGCTCGGCGTCCACATGGTGTTCGACAAAACGCTTGCAAGGTATGTATTGCTTCAACTTCACATTTCTTACATGAATTTGGTGCATGTTGTTTGTTGTTTTTATAGACTCGTTTAAATTTAATATTGTAGATGAGTTCTTCATATGATTCTTCCGACGAAGAATTTGATATTCAAGAGGAGGAGGACCTTGCAATGATCCTAGCCATGCACATCAATAAAAAACCGATGCATGGTGGTTCGGTTATGGGTCGACAGAAAATTTGGAGGGATAAGATCGATGCCAAAAACAGATTGATGAGGCAATATTTTGTGGATAACCCCGTCTACCCCGAGTCATACTTCCGGCGTCGTTTTAGGATGAGCACCGAGTTGTTCAGGCGCATCGCCGAGAAACTGGCGAGCCATGATCGGGTTTTTCAGCAAAGGAGGAATGCCACCGGAGAACTTGGTCATAACGCCTTTCAAAAGGTGATAGCCGCTTTGCGTATGTTGGCATATGATATTCCGGCTGATTGTGACGCCCCAAGACCGGAGCTTCAGATGCCTTCCAGGGTTTCCGGGTTTCGTCGTGTGATTTGTTTGGTTCGTTGCATCATGTGTATTGCATCATGTCATCATCTCATCATCTCATAACGGTGCCTCCCTCCGCGGGCGGGCTTGAGCAGGAGCTCCCCGAGTCGGTGCCCGTCGATCACCTCCACACGCTCGCCGTCGTCCGCTTCCGGCGCCTCCGACCCTCCTCTGCATCGTCTCCCCGTCACCATGGCCTCGCCTCTGCTCAAAGCAGATGAACAACAGCGTCCACCGCACGCTTCCTTTGCTTCGTCACGCCCGCGCCAAGTCCTGTTTGTGGATTTCGTCAAGTTCGAGATTCGTTGAATGAGGGCTTTTGCCTTGCTCATTTTGGGACGCGACAAGTTCATCTTCGAAAGTACGTCTACATGTTGACCTGACAAGTTCCATGGCACCGAAGACCTTTCATGCGTCAAGTCCATCTCCGAGGATTTCACCAAGTACCACAACGGCCGTTATTCGTCAAGTACCCCTTCGGATCACCAAGTTTCGGCTACCATCGTCGTGAACTACTTTCGGAACGTGTATCACTAACGCCAAGTACTAGTTCTACGAGGACCGCCAAGTTCGACGACGCTCTCTGCCCGAACAACTACCGCCGACGCGTACCTCTCCGTCGCCGTGGGTTTCGTCAAGTTCAACGGTGAACCCCGAAGCCCTCGGATTCGTCACGTCCGAAGATGCAAGTACCACTCCGAACCATGTACGACGACCGTCGCCGAAGACCCGTGTAACGCGAATGTCAAGTTCGACTACCGTCGCGTGTACCCCTACTTCCACTACCGAACGTCCCGAGAACGTCTACTTCCCCTACACCGCATCAAACTTGAACCCCTCCGATAACGCACGCTTCGAAGGTATAACCATCGAGACGACGCCCGTGGATGAATGCTTGTGTTCTATGAGTTGCACCCTATGTTTGAACCGTGTCCGAGTTGTCACTTGCTCGGTCCTCCTCGTTGCCATGTCATCCATCCGTGGGAACCCGGAATCCGGGATCACCCCACCATCTTTTGCATGCTCCCCATCACTTTTCCTTTTGCACCGGTATTTCCATGAGCTACCAGAACCGTTATCGTTGCCGTGGCAATCCCTTTCTTTCCACCACGGTGACAAATGCTTCTTAATGCTCTTGTCAACTTTTAATAAAAATTGCATAAACTTGCACATGTCATTCGCATCATGATAATAACATTTAAATGTTGAAAATTGTTGTTGCACCTAATTGATAATTTACATATGGGGATTTACCGATTTGTTGTTTGTTATTTCCGGCCTCATTTAAACTTGCCTAAATGTTTAGTTTACTTTTGCTTCACCTCTTGACATGCTTAACAACATTTTATATTGTTGGGTAGATAACCAAGAGAGAACTAAATAAGTCATGTGGTGTTCCGTGAATATGCAATCCCGTTACATATTGAGCTCCACTTAATTTGTAGTTTTGGTTATTGCACTTTGCCATGTCATGCATATTTAAACCGGACATGCATCATACTTGGTTGTGCATCATGCCATGCGTATGTTTGTTTGTCTTCTTCATGGACTCGTTCTTCTTCCTTGCAGGATTTCAGGCAAGATGACCATACCCTCGAAATCACTTCTATCTTTGCTTGCTAGTTGCTCGCTCTTTTGCTATGCCTATGCTGCGATACCTACCACTTGCTTATCATGCCTCGCATATTGCCATGTCAAACCTCTAACCCACCTTGTCCTAGCAAACCGTTGTTTGGCTATGTTACTGCTTTGCTCAGCCCCTCTTATAACGTTGCTAGTTGCAGGTGAAGATTGGAGTTTGTTCCATGTTGGAACATGGATTGTTGTTGGGATATCACAATATCTCTTATTTATTTAATACATCTATATACTTGGTAAAGGGTGGAAGGCTCGGCCTTATGCCTGGTGTTTTGTTCCACTCTTGCCGCCCTAGTTTCCGTCATGCCGGTGTTATGTTCCTTGATTCTGCATTCCTTACACGGTTGGGTTATAATGGGAACCCCTTGACAGTTCGCCTTGAATAAAACTCCTCCAGCAAGGCCCAACTTTGGTTTTACCATTTGTCACCTAGCCTTTTCTTTCCCTTGGGTCGGCCGGCTCAAGGGTCATCTTTATTGAACCCCCCCGGGCCAGTGCTTCTCTAAGTGTTGGTCCAACTGAGCGATGTCCGGGGCTACCAGGGGCAACTCTGGGCTGGCCTTCCCGACGTCTTGCTCATTTGGTGTGCCCTGAGAACGAGATATGTGCAGCTCCTATCGGGATCTATCGGCACATCTGGGTGGCTTTGCTGGTCTTGTTTTACCATTGTCGAAATGTCTTGTAACCGGGATTCCGAGCCTGGTCGGGTCTTCCTGGGAGAAGGAATATCCTTCGTTGACCGTGAGAGCTTGTGATGGGCTAAGTTGGGACACCCCTGCAGGGATTTGAACTTTCGAAAGCCGTGCCCGCGGTTATGGGAAGATGGGAATTTGTTAATGTCTGGTTGTAGAAAACCTGAAACTTATCTTAATTAAAATGCATCAACCGCGTGTGTAACCGTGATGGTCTCTTTCCGTTGGAGTCCGGGAAGTGAACACGTTGTTGGAGTTATGCTTGACGTAGGTTGCTCTAGAATCACTTCTTGATCATAGATTCTTGACCGTGCTTTTGCCTTCTCTTCTCGCTCTCATTTGCGTATGTTAGTCACCACATATGCTAGTCGTTTGCTGCAGCTCCACCTCATACTCTTTTACCCTACCTATAAGCTTAAATAGTCTTGATCACGAGGGTGTGAGATTACTGAGTCCCCGTGACTCACAGATACTTCCAAAACCAGGTTGTAGGTGCCGATGTTATCATGCAGGTGACGCAACCAAGCTCAAGGAGGAGCTCGTTGAAGTTCTTGTTCATCGTGTTGTTCCGTTTTTTTCAGTTGATCAGTAGTGGAGCCCAGTTGGGACGATCGGGGACCATGTTGCTTTTGGGGTAGTCTTCTTTTATTTTGGTTCCGTAGTCGGACCTTGATTGTATCTGGATGATGTAATGCTTTATTCATGTATTGTGTGAAGTGGCGATTGTAAGCCAACTATGTATCTCTTTCCCTTATGTATTACATGGGTTGTGTGAAGATTACCTCACTTGCGACATTGCTTACAATGCGGTTATGCCTCTAAGTCGTGCTTCGACACGTGGGAGATATAGCCGCATCGTGGGCGTTACACTGATCTAGTTGATGACCACTTGGCCATGGGTGAGAATCAAGCCATCATGTGTGTCAAGCGCTTCACAGTCGGAATTGTGCAAGTATTTGGTCTGGAGTATTTGAGAGCTCCCAATGCTGAAGACGCCGTAATGCTTTTGGAGATGAACAAAGCTCGCGGGTTCCCAGCTATGCTTGGCTCAATAGATTGCATGCATTGGAGTTGGAAGAACTGTCATAAAGCATGGCATGGACAATTCCACGACCAGAAAAAGGGCTCTACTATAATCCTTGAAGCGGTGGCCGATCAAGAGACTTGGATTTGGCATGCTTTTTTGGAATGCCTGGATCTTTGAGTGACATCGACGATGTTAATAGGTCACCACTCATGAATAAGATTGCAAATGGTGAACTGCCACCGGTGCAGTTTGTAGCAAATGACCATACATACAACTATGGCTACTATCTTGCGGATGGCATCTACCCAAAGTGGCAAACATTTGTGAAGCCGTTGAAAAAACCGAAAGGTAAGAAAAATCTAGATTTTCACAATGCTCAGGCTAGTAAAGATGTGGAAAGAGTTTTTGGGATTTTGCAAGCCCAATTTGCTATTATGAGAGGACCGGCTAAATTTTGGGATCAAAAGATCCTTTGGTACATCATGCATGCTTGTGTGATCATGCATAACATGATCATTGAGAATGAGCATGGCCAAGATTTAGACTACTCTCGGTATGAACTCTTGGAACATCCCGTGCGAGTGTGGCGGAGGGCTGCGAGGATGGCCCGATTTGTTGCCTCCTATCATGCCATGCGACGTGCCGAAACGCATGATGGTCTTCAGAAAGATCTAATCGAGGGGTGGTGGGCATGGAATGGACGACAAAACTAGTGATTTGTATGTTTGATGTTCAATTGTTGAACTATTTGTTGTATTGGAAGACAAACTTTTTTTGAGTTGTAATAAAACTGAACTATTTATTGTTGATTTATTTTTTATGTGTTTGATCTTCTTGATTTTGTTTGAAGTGTCAAATGTTATTTGTGTTGGGCGTGCACGCTGTTTTTTTGCAGCCCATGCTGGAGCGGCTCGCGTGCGCTATACTTTCCAGTGGCCACTGGAGCCAGCGATGTGCTACGCGCAAAAACTTGCTATTTCAGCGCTGTAAAGGTTATTTTAACGCGCCGCGCGTTGCACACCTGTTGAAGATGCTCTTAAGGGAGCTCACAGCCATCTATTTGTGCATAGTGAGCAAGCTTTGACTTGGTTTGTTGGATCTTACGTTATTTTTGCCATTTTAGGAAGAGAATAATGTTGCGAGAGTGCTTTTCTATATCGGCTGTGTATGGATTGTCCGTGATTACTTTTGATATTCATGCTATTTTTTACTTGTTGTTAAAATTTATTTTGTTTTATAATGTTTTGTTTCTTTTCTTATTTCAATGTGTACCTCACGTTTCATTGCTTATATTGACAAAAACAAAAAATAGTGCAATGTAAGGAATGAGACACGATGTATGTTCTGCTGCGCGATATTCATAATGTTTTGATGATACACGATGAAACATTATGATTCACTTTGGAACAAGAAAAAAATCTGATGTAACACTTTGAATTTTGAAACATGACAAATTTTGACAACAACAAAAAGTAGCATGAATCTCAAAGTAACCATCAACGGTATATTCCCGTGCATGCATGATCGAATCTCATTTCTCGTAACGTTTTGTATCTTGCAGATGCATTCGATTGCAAGCAAATAAATCTCCCCTCGTCTAAAAAGGTAAACACTTCTAATGTTGATTAGATATACACAGAGCCAGAGGACCTGGCGCTGGCGCAGTCTGCTGGGGCGAAGGTCACGGTGCCCTTGTCGAGGTCGTACCCAACGTGCATGTTCTGCTGCGCAATATTCCCGATGATGGACACAGGAGGAAACTGCAGGGCCACCACCGCCAAGCACAGGGTCCCCTCATGCAAAACTACGAACGTGTTCTCGGACTTGAGCGTGACCGCCGCGCCACCGCCCAGTTCCAGCGTAACGTCAGGGATCATCGCCGCAACCTGCCCCTCTCCTACACCGCTCACGTCGAAGCACAGTGGCAGGAGTTCTTCCGGCGACTTCGCCGGCGGGAGCTTGACCCTCCGGGTTAGCTCTTTCACCAATGGGTCCACAAGCTCGTTCGCGAGGTACGTCAGCGTCGAGCCGGAGTCGACGATGACGGGGTACTGCTGCGGCGCCGCGAAGGTCTTGTTCCCGATCTTGACGGACCGGAGGTCGACGGTGTAGTAGGTCTTCATTTCGGATGGGATCAGCGGCGTCGTCGCCGCGCCGGGCTCTGTCACGGCGGCGCGGGGACCGAAGTTGAGCACGGAGGAGGCGTTGATGGAGTAGGGCACGAGGCAGTAGGAGAACCTCCGGCCGAGCGATGTGTCTGCGCCTAACTGATTGACGAGGGAGAGGTCGCCGCCGCCGAGTCCGACGAGGCCGTCCCCGATGAACGAGCCGATCATGGTCGTGGAGCAGCCGAAGTTGACGTTGGCCACGCGCATCGCCCGATCGCCGCGGTTGCCTTGGTCGTCGGCGAAGGTGAAGGTCTCTGTAGAGAGGAGGCCGCTCGTCGACTGGGAGCCATCGCCGTAGGAGTAGAGATACCCGCACTTGGAGTCGGCGCAGGAGGCTTCCGGGAGCGCGCGGCATGCGCCGGAGCCGCAGCTCACGAGACCGAACGTCGTCGAATTGGAGGAGTTGAACTGGACGCCCGGCGGCGGCGCGGGGGCTGGAGCGGGAGCGGGCGCGCGGGCGTGACGGGCGGCCGCCAGACCAGGAGCGCCGGCTCCGTTGCTGCAGTTGAGCCAGATGAGGTCGCTGCCGGTGTCGGCGATGGCGAGCATGCGGGTGGGCGGCGTGCCCACGTTCACGGCCATCATGTACTCGAAGGGCCTGGAGGTGAGCTCGGACACGGCCCCGTCGGCTGATGGTGCGTCGGCGCGGCTGTAGGAGCGCGAGAGCGCAGCGGCGCGCGATGTGGACCGGCGCGCGGCCTCGAGCACGCGGGCGGGCGCGGTGAGCGATGGGTCACGGTACGGCGACTTGACGGAGTCACGGTGGATGAACTCCACGCTGAACCCATCGCCGCCGACGTACGCCGTGCACAAAAACTTGTGCGCCGTCAGGACGACGCCAACGAGCAGCAGAACGCGGGATGTCATCGTCGCAGGCATTCTGTCCTAACTCAACTGCGGGATTGCTTGCCAATGGTGCGTTGCTGCTGCTATGCAGAGTATTAATAGGGGAATTGGAGTAAGTTGATTAATGGGGGGACGAATGGGACAAGTCAGTATAGGCTATGAACTGTGATTCCCATCAGCCAGCTGCTTGCATTATGCATACTAATTATGTACGTGCTGCACTACGCACGGAATTCAGGGTAGATGTACGTGCTGCACTACGCACGGAATTCAGGGTAGATTCCACTCGAGAGCTGGAGAGTATGGGAAAAGATCACCAGGCTGTTCGTCTCGTCCGCTCCCGCGAGCGGCGAGGCGAACCCTTGCGCTCTCCTCCTCCAGCCCCCCGTTCCTCCCCCTCCCCTCCTCGCTGTCGCCGCCAACGCCGGCCGGGCTTCTCGGCTTGGAGGCGTGCCGTTCTGCAAGACGGCATGGCGTGACAGCAGAACGGCGCGGCGTGGCGGCGGCCAGAGCTGCATGGCAGCGGCGGCCTTGGTTGGCGGCGTGGGCGGCTGCTCGTCAAGGGCTCGGTGGGGGCGTGCCAGCTAGGGTGGCGACGGTGGGCATCTCGGCCCAGATCTGGATCAGGCGGGTGCTCGGGCAGGCGACCGGCGGGCAACGCGGGCCAAGATGGCAAGGGCCGCTCGGCGGCGTGCGGGGCGGGGTGGTGCGGCTGGCTGCTTCGGGGGTTGGCCCGGTTCCGCCTGGCTCGCAGCGGCGCTCTGGCAGGTGGATGTCAGCGGCGCCCAGCGGGTGTGGGCGGCGTGGCTCCTGTTCTCGGTCGGCGGCGTGGTGGGCCTCGTGGTGGTGGCCCCATGGTGGCGGGGGCCTGCGGGGAGTTGGGCATCTCCGTCTCCAACCTGGACCAGCCATGGACGGGGACTTCGGCGGCGTCCCTCCCCTTCGGCGGCTCGACGCGCGGGTGCGTGCCCCGCGGCTACAACGCTTGGAGCTCGGCGGGCGGCGCGGGTTGGGAAGAGGTCGGGGTGGCCGCTGCTCCGGCCGTGGATGGCTCCATGGTGGCTTGGCAAGTCGGCTTCGGTGACGGCTGGCTCGTCCTGGCGTCGGTTCGTCCGTCGGTGGCTTGTATCGGCCTTTGGCCCCCCTCTTCGTCGTCCGGTCGCTATGTTCAGCGAGGGCTAGCCTTCTGCGGTCCATCGCTCGTCTCGTGCAGAGTGCCGCATGACTAATCTCGTCTCGCGCACGTACAACAGGACCAAGCCCATCTCGCACGGTGTTGCGGGAGCAAGCTCACCTCACGCCCGGTGTTGCAGGACGGGTCGATGGAGGCCTGGTGGCCGGCCTATCGGGTCTCGGCGCTGGGGATCGCCCAGGGGTGCGAAAGGTGGGACCTTTCCGTTCGTCTCTTTGGTTGGGATAGCGCCAGGTCCCGGGTGAGGGGGTGTCAAGGTCTTGGATGCCGGGGCGGCGGCCCTAGTGGTGGTTGTGCGGCTCTCACGGGCGGAGGCCGTGGCTCGGTGCTGCCCGGTGGCCATGGCTGTGTGGGCGGCATGGTCGCCGGGGCGTGGCATTCGGTGGCGGTGAGTTTTAGCCGGGGTGAAAACATGTTCTATCTTTGGACGGACCGGCGGCGGCATAGCTCGTACCCTTCTTGAAGGCGTCGTCGCGGCTCTCATTGCCCGTCGCGCGGCTCCGGGGGAAACTCTGATCATTGGATTGGGCGGTGGCGGCGCTCTGGTGTAGTACCTTTCCTGAAGGCGCCGCCTTGGAGCCCAAGGTTTATCATATGCGGCTTCATCTCTTCGTGGTGGTAGTGCTATAGGTGGTGTTGCCACACTCAACGCCTATGTATCATGCCTTAGGTGTGAGCGTGTGTTGTGGTCGTGTGCGTTTGTACTGGGTTGTTGGGATCATGCTTTACATATAAAGCAGGGCGAAAGCCTGTTTCGGTAGAGCTGGAAAGTACGTAATATACTCCCTCTGTTCTTAAATGTATAAGTCTTTTAGAGTTTTAGAGATTTCAATATGGAGTACATACAAAGCATGAATCTACACTTTAAAATATGTCTACATACATCCGTATATAGTATAAGGGCAGTGCTTCAGTAGAGCCCCCCCCAAACGTAGAAGGGCAGAATGGTCATACGGAGAAGACGTATGCCCACCTCGTATTGTACAGTTCTGCCGGTCGTACGTATACTGCGTGCATGCCAAAAAAATGCCAGTTGCACGAACTACTCGCCCGCCCCGTCTTCTCGCCCGCCCGACGATCACGGTACTTCCAAGTGGCCGATCGCTGCCATTGCGGATCGCCGCTGTCCGAACCCCGTCCGACGCCACCGTCGCCGTCCCGACGGCGTTCGTCGCCACATCTCACCGTCGTCGCCCGACGCCGCGGACGAGAAGGGCCCGACGTTAGATGCCGCCTCCGCACCACTGTCCCCCGCCCCCGCCGCGGATCCTTCCAAACATCCGGCGGGTTGCTCGTCGTGCACGTCGCCGCCTGCTAGGTTCAAGGTAGGGACACCTGCCTCAAGGCCGTCGTCGAATGCCGGCGACGTCTACACCACGGCCCAAGGTTTGTCAATAAACCTAGCAGGCATGATGGATAGAAGTGATTTAGTTCATGTACTGATTTAGGGTTTAGGGTTCATCAAAACCTCCCGCCGCAGCGCCGCCTCTACAGACTACCGCATGATTTAGAGAACTAGCATTGCCCTTGGGCATGATCCACTGTACTAAACTTAACACGCGATAAATTATCAATGTTTTGTAGTTCTGTGAGTTAGGTTTGTTGACATGGACGAATAACCTGCATTCACGAGGGATGAGAATGATACTGATAAGGTGACTAAGACTGATAACGATAATTTTAACAAAGATGATGACAACAGGAAGAACGATTCCATCTCGTCATATGATATCTTACCTCCGGAGGATTTTGATAATAGTGAACATGGCGCAAATACTGAAAATGTAAGTGGCATATATTTTGATTTTATTTTTGAATTTGCAAGGTATGGCATGGCTAACTATTTATCTATGTATACGGATTTGCAGGAAGATGTGGATGTTGCGATGTGCAAAATAGTTTGCAGAATCATTCGCAGATAACTTGAGCGAGGTTAGTTGATAGATGTTGTACATCGATCAATAGTATGAATTAAATGATAGTAATTGACATATATATTTTCATATGAATTTTTTAGGAGGAGTCAGATGGTCCTAGCGATGATCATGATGAGGGTGAGATCGACATTGAGGAGGCTCGAAGGCAGCATCACATGCTGGAGACACATTGGAAGGTCATGCCTATGACCTTTCGGTCGCAAGGGGTTGCATACATATTCTACAACAATCGTGCCAAAGAGCACGGGTTTAGCATCAGGAAACAGAAGGTGAAACAAGGCGCTTCAGGAATGATACGGTACTGGTGGTTTCTTTGCACCAGGGCGGGGAGAAGGTAGAGCAAGTTCATAACGATGGAGAGCCGCAAGCGCAAGCTTAGAGCGGAGACTCATTGCGACCGCGGTGCACATATGGTGGTGAAGATGGACAGAGAACGTGTTATTTGGTTCGTCGCATCATTCGTGGATGATCACAACCACACGATGGCTCGGCCCGACGAGGTTTGTTTTTTGTGGTCACACAGATGGATTGGAGATGGCAAGAGGGCCGAGATAGTGGCGATGGAAGCGATCGGGATAAGAAAGCATATAATAATGGACAACTTCATCAGTAGATATGGTTCGTACGATAAGTGCGGGCTTATCAGGAGGGACATTTACAATCTTTGTTGCAGACAAAAATTAAGCTCATTGCAAAGGGTGATGCTGAGACGGCAAATGGCATTATGAGGAGCAGGAAGGAGAAGGACCCTGAGTTTTTTTAGTATGTGCTTGACAAGGAAGGGCGACTGAAGAGTATGTTCCGGTGCGATGCACAGTCGCGGAGGGACTATCAGGACTACGGAGATGTGGTCGTGTTTGATAGCACATATAAGATGAACATATATGGTATGTTGTTCGTCCCCTTTGTCGGATTTAACAACCACCATTGCACCACAGTGTTTGGTTGTGCCATCATTGCTGATGAGACGGAAGGGACATACATGTGGCTGTTGCAGACATTTATGAAGGCAAACTGTCAAGTGAAGCCAAAGTCAATAATCACAGACGATGATGCTGCAATGATCTAGGCTATTCGGATTGCCCTTTGATATGTGTTCGATCGTGTTTGCTCCTGGAATATCGAGAAAAATATGCAGAGGCACCTGCATTACAAGTCACTGGATGAGTTCAGATCACTCATGTACCATGCCACCTCTCAAGCGAACTTTGAGCAGAGATGGACCGCTTTCTATGATAAGTGGAAGACGGATAGAACTAAAGAGTGGCTTAACATGATGTACAGGAAGAAGAGACTTTTGGCAGCTTCATATCTTTTCGATGGTTTTTTTTCTTAGTATGCGAAGTAACTAGAGGAGCGAAAGTCTCAACTCCTGCCTTCACCTTCACCTCGACTATGGTATGACAATAGTTGATTTGGTAGTGCATTATGAGAACTGTATAGTTCGCCTGCGTGAGAACGAGGCGTACGATGACTGCGAGGCACACCAGAAAGAACCACCGTCGGTTACTGAATATAAGACCCATGAGGATCATGCCGCCAAAGTATTCACACCTGCTAATTTCTACATCCTGCAAGATGATTTGCATAAGATGGGTCAACTGGAGATATTTGAGACACTCATGGGAATTGAGCGTCAGACATTCATGGTGATATGGAAGGATAACCACAAGTTTAGGTACAATGTTGTTTATGAACCAGGTAACTCAAAAGAAACGATAACATGCAGTTGTCTTAGGATGGTTCGGGAAGGGCTGCCATGTAACACCCCGGATGTTACTTGCCATATTTGTAACTCCGACTCTTGCCATTTTCGGCTTTAAGTTATGAGATTCTCTTCGTGGTTGGGTTTTTGTCTTCGTTTTGCATTTTGTTCATGTAGTGCATTTCTTATCATGTCATCATGTGCATCGCATTTGCATTCGTGTTCGTCTCATCCATCCGAGCATTTTCCCCGTTGTCCATTTCGCAATCAGACACTCCCACATGCACCGGTGCACCCCTCTTGTCTCTTTTCGTGAGCGGGTGTTAAACGTTCTCGGAATGGACCGAGATTTTCCAAGTGACCTTGGTACACCACCGGTAGACCGCATGTCAAATTTCGTTCCATTTGGAGCCCGTTTGATACCCCAACGGTTAACCGGGTAACCACAAAAGCCTCTTGCGTGTTGCAGCCCAACACCCCTCCAAAACAGCCCAATAACCCACCTGAACCATCTCCATGTCCTCCGTCGCCGGATCACGATCGTGTGGGCGAAAACTACACCTCATTTGGACACTCCAAACTCCCTCTACCTATAAATATGTGCCCCTTGAGGGAGTCCTGGACTAAGGGGTCCTCGGGCGTCCGGCCTGTTATCTATTGCGCCGGACTGATGGGCTGTGAAGACATGAAGGCCGAACACTGTACCTATGTCCGGATTGGACTCTCCTTGGCGTGGAAGGCAATCTTGGCGACCGGCTATGTAGATTCCTTCGTATGTAACCGACTCTATGTAAACCCTAGATCCCCTCGGTGTCTATATAAACTGAAGGGGTTAGTCTGGAAGGGGGATACTCATTACCATAGTCATATAGGCTAGGCTTGTAGGGTTTAGCCATCCCGATCTCGTGGTAGATCAACTCTTGTAACACTCATATTCATCAATATCAATCAAGCAGGACGTAGGGTATTACCTCCATAGAGAGGGCCCGAACCTGGGTAAACATCTTCTCCCATGTCTCCTGTTACCATCGGTCCTAGACGCACAGTCCGGGACCCCCTACCCAAGATCCGCTGGTTTTGACACTGACATTGGTGCTTTCATTGAGAGTTCTACTGTGTCGTCGATGAAACGCTCGATGGCTCGCCTCGTCCTTAAAGACAACATCACCTCCGGGGGAGCTCTGGCCCCGGGCCAAACCCTCCGGTTGGGCAGCTTCACTATGATCGCCCGCTCGGCCGTTGAGCCGACGATGAACTCTCGGGCCAACGGAAACCCCCTTCGCATCAACTCCGAGCACTCCAAGCAGATGGATCCGATAGAGTTTTCGTCTTTGAACGAACTCCTAGATTGCATCGCCGCTTTGGGAATAGCCACAGACTATGATCGGATCGGGCCTAAAACGATCAAGGAGAAATCGAGACCCTACCGGTCACCCACCAGATTGCAGTAGTAGTGGAGCAGGACGGCGAGTCTTCGTCCATACTGAAGACGGACTATGATCGGACCGCCGATCAGGAAGAGCCGGATATCCACCCGCGAAAAGATGTGACCAGCCCTCTGAACATAGCACCGGACGGCGATCCTAAACAATCAGAAGATATTCCGGAACCCGGACTGTTAAGCCCAGAAGGTTGTAATACTCTGGATAATCGGTCAGGTCGGGGTTCGGATTTAATTCCACCCACCCACCCGGATATAGACGCTCTCATGAGCATAAAACGACAGTCTCAGGAAACGGTCCACCACTTCTGGGCCAGATTCCTCCTTGTCAAGGACAAGATAAAAGATTGCCGTGATGAGGACGCAATATTAGTGTTCTACAACAATTGCGCAGATGAAGGAATCCTCAACGCCATCAATCGCCGCCGCATACTGAAATTCGCTGACTTAGCAACCATCGTACAAAAGTAAAACACGATGGAGAGCACCTGGAAAACTCAGGTAGCTCGCTGGGAACCGTCAGTCCCAACTCAACTCCCCATACAGGCGAAAAGGGCACACCCTCACGGCACCCCCAGTCCAACAATCAAGAAACACAAAACCGCTATGCGGCACGGCACCGTTCTGGTGGGATGGCTCGACGGCCCATGCAAAATACATACAACGCCAGATACCGTGGCAACCCATAGCCTTAGGGCATGTTGGATACTATGACAGGTAGCCTAGAGCGGCAAGGACATTCTTATCAAGGATGACCCAGAACGGCATCCCCCAGGGGACGATAACTCAAGAGTATTGACGGTCTTTGAGACATTCGCTTCAAACAACAAGCGCAAAAGGGCGCTTTGCGAGCTCGCTGAAGTCTGCCAAATCGCTGCGATAAACCCCTGGAATGACACAGCTATAACATTCAACGCCGGTGACGAACCAAAGTACAGAACAGTACGGGCGCCAGCCGCGTTAGTCCTCAGTCCCATCGTGGACGGGTTTTGACTTACCAAGGTCCTCATGGACGGCGGCAGCGGACTAAACCTCATTTATGAGGACACACTCCATAAAATGGAAATAGACAGGAGCCGCATCATACAAAGTAACACAACCTTCTGAGGAATTATTCCAGGTCGGGAGGCGCGGTGCACGGGCAAAATCACACTTGACATAGTATTCGGCACACCGGAGAACTATCGGTCCAAAGAAATAACTTTCCAAGTGGCCCCTTTCAGGAGTGGATATCACGCCCCGTTGGGGCGGGATTCTTTTACACGCTTTCAGGCCATACCCCATTACGGGTATATGAAGCTCATAATGCCCGGACCAAACGGTATAATCACTCTTGTCAGTGATCCGGACATAGCACTCTGCGCTGAAAACAAAACCACATCCCTGGCCCTAGAGGAGCTATCCGAAGCCCTCGCGGCCGATGAATTAACTACACTATCCTCCATAGTGGACAGGGACAACGTGACCCTCGACTATAGGTGCCCCTTAGTGATTTTGGTGTATTGAAGACTTATAGGTTAAGGGACTAATGTGTTTTTGAGTGTACACAGGTCTATAAGGCTATGAGGAGTTTGATATTTACAGAGAAAGTCGACCCCTAAAAATGAAGTTCTTCGACTGAAGACTTTGAATTTTGGAAGCTTTCTGAAGACTTTGAAAGTGAAGAAATTGGTGTGACCTTGAAGACTTGGCATTCATTCGAGGAACATGAAACGTGAACACTTTTTTTTTCATAGTTTCATTTTCTCTTTCTTGAGTCTTAGGAAACACTGTATTGTTAAAGGGGGTCGAGGAAATACTAAGGAAAAATTTCCATGTGATGCTCAACTCAAAATCCTACACCTACCAATCCCTTCGAGTTAAGACATTGGAAATCTCATACAGTTCAGTCATATTCTTCAATGACAGAGACGAAGTTCTTCTGGTCTCTGAGGAATTTGCTCCGACTGAGGAGTTAGGAATTCGCCAGTGCGGATTGCCTACATAGTGAGGACCATGATAGCCCTGAGGATTTTGGTACTCAAAATTCCGACCGTTGCTGTGCTATGCGCCAGCTGTCCCAAAATATCTACCCACCTAACGGTCATATGATTGAAGGGCATTTATGTCTTATCATGTCGGGCTGTTCCCTAGGCTATAAATAGCCGCCCCCTACAACCACTAGCTGGTTGGCTGCTCCGAGAGAAACTGACACTTGTCATTTGAGAGCATCCCATCCTCCGAGGACTTTGAGCGAAAATTATCAAGTAAGGAGAACCCAAACCCAAACACCTACAAAGCCCAAGTGATTGAGCATCACTGAAGAGATTGATCCTGCGTGGATCCAACGCTTGTTACCTTTGAAGACTGTGCTACTTCCAGATGGTTAGGCATCAAGGACTAGAGCATCGAAGAGGAATTGTGGATCGCCGAGTGACCAAGTTTGTGAAGGTTCGGAAGTCACCTGAAGACTTACCATGAGTGATTGGGCGAGATCTGTGTGACCTTAGCTCAAGGAGAATACGGTGAGGACTGTGTGTCCGGGACTATGTGTCCTCAGGTTTAAATACCTAGCCGCTCTAACCAGATGTACAACTGAGACAGCAGTTGGAACTGGTCTACCAAATCATTGTCTTCACCAAGCTCACTGGTTCTATTTCCTCAACTCTTTCATTTCCTCATAACTGTGTTGAGTGCTTGTTCATATATGTGTTTGAAGACTTTGACTGAAGACTTTCTCAATTTCCTCAGTTCAGTTTCTTCAGTCTGTTTGTCTTCATCCTGTGTTATCCTGTGCTTACGCTTTCTGTACTCTGTGCTTGTCTTCATCTCATCATGATGACTATGCTTGTGTTCTGTTATGTTTACTTTTGAGTACTTATTCCGCTGCTAGTAGTTCTTCGCTAAGGAATTTCCTCACCTGCAAATTCCTCAGTGAAGAATTCATAAAATCGCCTATTCACCCCCCTCTAGTCGATATAACGCACTTTCAATTGGTATCAGAGCAAGGTACTCCCTTGTTCTGTGTGATTTTGGTTTAACCGCCTGGAGTTTTAGTTATGTCGACCGCATGTATGATCAAGGTCTCTGCTGAGTGTCCTACCTTCGATGGGACGGACTACCCCTACTGGAAGAATAAGATGCGAATGCATCTTGAGGCAATTGATAACGATATCTGGTATGTTGTGGAAAATGGTGTTCCCTCAGTCACACCTTCTCTGAATGCTGCTGATGTGAAGAGAGTCAAGCAACTCGATTCTCAAGCGAAGAATATCATATGTGGCCATCTGAGCAAAGGACAGTATGGAAGAGTGAGTGCTTTGGACACTGCTAAGCTTATCTGGGATAGGGTGTCCAAGGTGAATGAATGAGTCTCAACACAGTGTGACTCTCGATTTGATATTCTTCGCAATCTCTTCAACCGCTTCAAAAGACTCGACAATGAAAATGTTCAACAAACCTTCGATCGCCTCACTGACATCTCAAATGAGCTTCAAGCACTTGGTGCCACTGACACCACCGACCATGAGGTGGTGAAGAAATTGCTGAGATCGCTTGATTCCTCATTTGATACTCTGGCATTGATGATACAAGAACGTGCTGATTACAAGTCACTTGATCCCGCTGATATCCTCGAGAGGCTAAATACTCATGAGTTCCAGCTTGCTGAAAAGAGAGATCTCTATGGTTTGAGTTATGGGATATCACGTGCACTGAAGGCCAAGGCAGTATCTGAGTCCAAAGATGAAGACTCTGGTAGCAGCCTTGGTGATCCTAAAGAACTAAGCCATGAGCTAGCACTGCTCGTGAAGAAATTCCAGAATTTCTCAAGACGTGGTCGCTTTGGAAGACCCTCAAGGAGCAATGATTCCTCATCCAGTGACTACAAGAAGAGGCTTTGTCACAAATGCAAGAAACCTGGACATTACATTCAAGATTGTCCTCAGTGGGAAAAGGAATCAAAGAAGAAGAAATACAAGGATTACAGTTCTGATGATGCGAAGAAAAAGAAGAAATCCTCAAAATCTTCATCATCAAAATCCTCAAAGTCTTCATCTCACAAGAAGAGCAGCTCCAAGAAGGCTCGGGCATTCATTGGCAAGTAAATGGTCTCTGAGGCTGAATCTGAAGAAAATGAGGAAGAGGAGGCATCTGAGGAGTCCGAATCTGGTGTGGCGAGCCTAGCCCTCGCTACTGCTTTCGTCAGCAAGTCTATCTTCAACACTGAAGAAAATGACCTCACCAACAAGGCTGATGAAGGCAATGATGACTACGCTCCCACCTATTGCTTCATGGCAAAGGGTGCCAAGGTACTCAAATGTACCTCCTTTGAATCAAGTGAGAATGAATCTGATGAAAACCTCAAGCCTAGCTATGCTAAACTTGCTAAGATTGCTGTAAAACAACAAAGGGCTTTTGAAAAGGTTCAAAACATGCTAGACAAAAGTGATGATATGTTGGGTGAAGAAATGGATCGCACTCAAGCCTTGACTAAAAATCTTCAGAGTCTTCAGACTAGGTTTGACAACCTTCAAGGTCATCATAACACTCTCTTATCTAATTATGAGAAGCTTTCTTATGAATTTCTTCAAAGAAAGCAAGATCTTGAAAAGCTAAGAGTGAATTATGAAGATCTTCAGAAGGAGCGCGATTCATTACTTGCTCAACAAATCAGCGCTTCTCAGGAAGAATTTGTTCCTCCATGCTTGAAGTGCATTGAACGTGAATCTGCTAATTCTTCACCTGAATGTTCAAATGCTATTAATGTTTCAAATTCTTCATCTGCCTCTGCTATCACTAATTCCTCATCTGAGGACACTGCTAGTATCACTGACGATGCAGGGCTGAAGGAATTGTACATGACAGGCATGTACAAAAGCCTCAAAGGGCATCAGACTCTTTGTGATGTGCTTAAAAAGCAGATCGTCAACAGGAACCCTAGGAAAGAGGGTATTGTCTTTGAGAGGAAACTCAATGCTGATGGTACATATTGGAAGCCTGAGCAGTACCCCAAAACCTCATGGATTGCTACAAAGGGACCTCCAGTTGATCCATCTAACTTATCTGGCTTTGCATGTGAATCTCCTCATTCTGATGATGAGTTATTTGACTCCAACTATAAACCGTTCAAAAATTAGAATGGTGAAATATTTGCTAGATATGTTGGCACTAACTGCAGGAACGGTTCCCCTATGAAGAAAATATGGGTTCCCAAAAGGTGCCTCGAAAGTTTTCAAGTGAATGTCTGTTGGGGAACGTAGCAATAATTCAAAAATTTCGTATGTGTCACCAAGATCAATCTAGGAGATACTAGCAACGAGAGAGAGGGAGTGCATCTTCATACCCTTGAAGATCGCTAAGCGGAAGCGTTACAAGAACGCGGTTGGTGGAGTCGTACACGCAACGATTCAGATCGCGGTCGATTCCGATCTAAGCGCCGAACAACGGCGCCTCCGCGTTCAACACACGTACAGCCCGGGGACGTCTCCTCCTTCTTGATCCAGCAAGGGGAGAGGAGAAGTTGAGGGAGAATTCTGGCAGCACGACGACGTGGTGGTGGAGTTTGTGGTATTCCTGTAGGGCTTCGCCAAGCTCTACGGAGGAGAAGGAAGAGTTGGAGGAAGGATGGGCAGCGCAGGGAAGGGGTGCGGTTGCCCTCTCTCTCCATCACTATATATAGGGGGAAGGGGGTGGAGGAGGCGCCCTAGGGTTCCCCAGGGGAGGGGCGACGGCCACAGGGAAAACCCTAGATGGGTTTGGGCGCCCCCACCCCTAGGAAACTTGCCCCCCAAGCCGGGAGGGGTGGCTGCCCTAGGGGAGGCGCCCCCACCTCACCAAGTTACATGAGATAGGGTGGGAGGGGCTCTCAGCCCCTTAGTGGGCTGATGTGCCCCCTCCCCTTGGCCCATAAGGCCCCCCAACGCTTGCCGGGGCCTCCGAAACCCCTTTCGGACATGCTGGTCGTCACCCGGTACCCCCGGAACAATTCCGGACTCCAATACCCTTTGTCCAATATATCGATCTTCACCTCAGGACCATTCCGGAACTCCTCATCACGTCCAGGATCTCATGCGGGACTCCGAACAACCTTCGGTAACCACATACTATTTCCCATAACAACTCTAGCGTCACCGAACCTTAAGTGTGTAGACCCTATGGGTTCGGGAACCATGCAGACATGACCGAGACATCTCTCCGGCCAATAACCAATAGCGGGATCTGGATACCCATATTGGCTCCCACATGTTCCACGATGATCTCATTGTATGAACCACGATGTCGGGGATTCAATCAATCCCGTATACAATTCCCTTTGTCTATCGGTATGTTACTTGCCCAAGATTCGATCATCGGTATCCCTATACCTTGTTCAATCTCGTTACCGGCAAGTCTCTTTACTCGCTCCGTAACACATGATCCCGTGGCTAACTCATTAGTCACATTGAGCTCATTATGATGATGCATTACCAAGTGGGCCTAGAGATACCTCTCCGTCACACGGAGTGACAAATCCCAGTCTCGATTCGTGCCAACTCAACAAACACTTTCGGAGATACCCGTAGTGTGCCTTTATAGCCACCCAGTTATGTTGTGATGATTGGGACACCCAAAGCATTGCTACGGTATCCAGGAGTTGCACTATCTCATGGTCTAAGGAAATGATACTTGACATTAGAAAAGCTTTAGCATACGAACTAGACGATCTTGTGCTAGGCTTAGGATTGGGTCTTGTCTATCACATCATTCTCCTAATGATGTGATCCCGTTATCAACGACATCCAATTTTCATGGTCAGGAAACCGTAACCATCTATTGATCAACGAGTTAGTCAACTAGAGGCTTACTAGGGACATGGTGTTATCTATGTATCCACACATGTATCTGAGTTTCCTATCAATACAATTCTAGCATGGATAATAAACGATTATCATGAACAAGGAAATATAATAATAACCAATTTATTATTGCCTCTAGGGCATATTTCCAACACTCCTAGTCAAACAAGGAAAAGGGGGGGAGTCCTACTCCCGGCAGGAGTAGGACTCCTCCTGGCGCGCCCCTCTCTAGGTTGGCCGCACCCCCTTGCTCCTTTATATACGGGGGCCTTTCGGTCATCTTGCCCATGTGGTATGATTTGCATGTCTCAAGTGATTCAAAATCAAGTGAGTCCAAATGATCCATTTGTATGGAGTTTCTTCATGCATATCTACCAATAGAAATGGTTCACATGTCTCAATCTTTTCAAAAACGAGTGAGTCCAAAGATCCATCAACATGGAGCTTCTTCATGCGTTTTATACCAACATGACTCAAATGGCAGTGCCACAAGTATGTGGTACTATCATTACTATCTTATATCTTTTGGCATGAACATGTGTATCACTACGGTCGAGATTCAATAAACCATTCATTTTAGGTGCAAGACCATTGAAGGTATTATTCAAATAAACAGAGTAACCATTATTCTCCTTAAATGAATAACCGTATTGCGATAAACATAATCCAATCATGTCTATGCTCAACGCAAACACCAAATAACAATTATTTAGGTTTAACACCAATCCCGATGGTAGAGGGAGCGTGCGATGTTTGATCACATCAACCTTGGAAACACTTCCAACACATATCGTCATCTCACCTTTAGCTAGTCTCCGCAGCCTTTTATCTCGAGTTACTAACACTTAGCAACCGAGTCGGTATTTATTACCCTGGTGCTACTAGGAGTACTAGTAAGGTACACAATAATATAACGTATATTCAAAATACCTCTATCGACCTTGCCAGCCTTCTCATCTACCAAGTATCTAGGGTAGTTCTGCTTCAGTGACCGTTCCCCTCATTACAGAAGCACTTAGTCTCGGGTTTGGGTTCAACCTTGGGTTTCTTCACTAGAGCAGCAACTGATTTGCCGTTTCATGAAGTATCCCTTCTTTCCCTTGCCCTTCTTAAAACTAGTGGTTTAACCATCAACAATTGATGCTCCTACTTGATTTCTACTTTCGCGGTGTCAAACATCGCGAGTTGCTCAAGGATCATCATGTCTATCCCTGATATGTTATAGTTCATCACGAAGCTCCAATAGCTTGGTGGCAGTGACTATGGAGAACCATCACTATCTCATCTGGAAGATTAACTCCCACTCGATTCAAGCGATTGTAGTACTCAGACAATCTGAGCACATGCTCAACGATTGAGCTTTTCTCCCTTAGTTTGCAGGATTAAGAAACTTGTCAGAGGTCTCATACCTCTTGACGTGGGCACTAGTCTGAAATCCCAATTTCAGTCTTTGGAACATCTCATATGTTCTGCGACATTTCAAAAACGTCTTTGGTGCCACAATTCTAAACCGTTAGCATTACGCACTGAACTATCACGTAGTCATCAAAACGCGTATGTCAGATGTTTCCGAACATCTACAGACAACGCTCGAGGTTCAGCACACCGGGCGGTGCATTAAGGACATAAGCCTTCTGCACAACAATGAGGATAATCCTCAGTTGACGGACCCAGTCCGCATAATTTCTACTATCAACTTTCAACTAAATTTTCTCTAGGAACATATCTTAAACAGTAGAACTAAAGTGTAAGCTACGACATAATTTGCAAGGACCTTTTGACAATGTTCATGATAATTAAGTTCATCTGATTATTTAATGAACTCCCACTTAGATAGACATCCCTCTAGTCATCTAAGTGATACATGATCCAAGTCAACTAGGCCGTGTCCGATCATCACGTGAGACGGACTAGTCGTCATCGATGAACATCTTCATGTTGATCATATCTACTATACGACTCATGTTCGACCTTTCGGTCTCTTGTGTTCCGAGGGCATGTCTGTACATGCTAGGCTCGTCAAGTCAACTTAAGTGTTTCATAGGTGTAAATCTGGCTTACACCCGTTGTATGCGAACGTTAGAATCTATCACACCCGATCATCACGTGGTGCTTCGAAACAACGAACCTTCGCAACAGTGCACAGTTAGGGGGAACACTTTCTTGAAATTTTAGCGAGGGATCATCTTATTTATGCTACCGTCGTTCTAAGCAAATAAGATGTAAACATGACAAACATCACATGAAAATCATAAAGTGACATGATATGGCCAATATCATCTTGCACCTTTTGATCTCCATCTTCGAGGCGTGGCATGATCACCTTCGTCACCGGCATGACACCATGATCTCCATCATCATGATCTCCATCATCGTGTCTTCATGAAGTTGTCTCGCCAACTATTACTTCTACTACTATGGCTAACGGTTAGCAATAAAGTAAAGTAATTACATGGCGTTTTTCATTGACACACAGGTCATACAATAAATTAAGACAACTCCTATGGCTCCTGCCGGTTGTCATACTCATCGACATGCAAGTCGTGATTCCTATTACAAGAACATGATCAATCTCATACATCACATATATATATTTCGTCACATCCTTTTGGCCATATCACATCACATATCATACCCTGCAAAAACAAGTTATACGTCCTCTAATGGTTGTTGCATGTTTTACGTGGCTGCTATGGGTTTCTAGCAAGAACGTTTCTTACCTACGCAAAAGCCACAACGGTGATATGCCAATTGCTATTTACCCTTCATAACGACCCTTTTCATTGAATCCGATCCGACTAAAGTGGGAGAGACAGACACCATGCAGGCACCTTATGCATCTAGTGCATGTCAGTCGGTGGAACCAGTCTCACGTAAGCGTACGTGTAAAGTCGGTCCGGGCCGCTTCATCCCACAATGCCGCTGGATCAAGATAAGACTAGTAACGGTAAGCAAATTGAACAAATCATCGCCCAGAACTGCTTTGTGTTCTACTCGTGCATAGAATCTACGCATAGACCTAGCTCATGATGCCACTGTTGGGGAACGTAGCAATAATTCAAAAAATTTCTACGTGTCACCAAGATCAATCTAGGAGATACTAGCAACGAGAGAGACGGAGTGCATCTTCATACCCTTGAAGATCGCTAAGCAGAAGCGTTACAAGAACGCGGTTGGTGGAGTCGTACACGCAGCGATTCAGATCACGGTCGATTCCGATCTAAGCGTCGAACAACGGCGCCTCCGCGTTCAACACACGTACAGACCGGGGACGTCTCCTCCTTCTTGATCCAGCAAAGGGAGAGGATAAGTTGAGGGAGAACTCCGGCAGCACGACGGCGTGGTGGTGGAGTTTGTGGTATTCCTGTAGGGCTTCGCCAAGTTCTACGGAGGAGAAGGAAGAGTTGGAGGAGGGAGGGGCTGCGCCAGGGAAGGGGTGCGGCCGCCATCTCTCTCCCTCACTCTATATAAGGGGAAGGGGTGGTGGAGGCGCCCTAGGGTTCCCTAGGGGAGGGGTGGCGGCCACAGGGAAAACCCTAGATGGGTTTGGGCGCCCCCACCCCTAGGAAACTTGCCCCCCAAGCTGGGAGGGGTGGCTGCCCTAGGGGAGGCACCCCCACCTCTCCAAGTTATGTGAGATGGGGTGGGACGGGCCCTCATCCCCTTAGTGGGCTGATGTTCCCCCTCCCCTTGGCCCATAAGGCCCCCAACGCTTGCCGGGGCCTCCGAAACCCCTTTCGGACATGCTGGTCGTCACCCGGTACCCCCGGAATAATTCCGGACTCCAATACCCTTCGTCCAATATATCGATCTTCACCTCCGGACCATTCCGGAACTCCTCGTCATGTCCAGGATCTCATGCGGGACTCCGAACAACCTTCGGTAACCACATACTATTTCCCATAACAACTCTAGCGTCATCGAACCTTAAGTGTGTAGACCCTATGGGTTCGGGAACCATGCAGACATGACCGAGACATCTCTCCGGCCAATAACCAATAGCGGGATCTGGATACCCATATTGGTTCCCACATGTTCCACGATGATCTCATCAGATGAACCACGATGTCGGGGATTCAATCAATCCCGTATACAATTCCCTTTGTCTATCGGTATGTTACTTGCCCGAGATTCGATAATCGGTATCCCTATACCTTGTTCAATCTCGTTACCGGCAAGTCTCTTTACTCGTTCCGTAACGCATGATCCCGTGGCTAACTCATTAGTCACATTGAGCTCATTATGCTGATGCATTACCAAGTGGGCCTAGAGATACCTCTCCGTCACACGGAGTGGCAAATCCCAGTCTCGATTCGTGCCAACTCAACAGACACTTTCAGAGATACCCGTAGTGTGCCTTTATAGCCACCCAGTTACGTTGTGATGTTTGGCACACCAAAGCATTCCTATGGTATCCGGGAGTTGCACAATCTCATGGTCTAAGGAAATGATACTTGACATTAGAAAAGCTTTAGTAGGCGAACTATACGATCTTGTGCTATGCTTAGGATTGGGTCTTGTCCATCACATCATTCTCCTAATGATGTGATCCCATTATCAATGACATCCAATGTCCGTGGTCAGGAAACCATAACCATCTATTGATCAATGAGCTAGTCAACTAGAGGCTTAATAGGGACATGTTGTGGTCTATGTATTCACACATGTATTACGGTTTCCAGTTAATACAATTATAGCATGAACAATAGACAATTATCATGAACAAGGAAATACAATAATAACCATTTTATTATTGCCTCGAGGGCATATTTCCATCAGTCTCCCACTTGCACTAGAGTCAATAATCTAGTTCACATCACTATGTGATTGTAAAGAATCCAACACCCATGGGGTTTGTTCATATCTTGCTTGCGAAAGAGGTTTATTAGTCAATGGGTCTGAACCTTTCAGATCCATGTGTGCTTTACAAATCTCTATGTCATCTTGTAGATGCAGCTACCACGCGCTACTTGGAGCTATTCCAAATAACTACTCTTCTATACGAATCCGGTTTACTACTCAGAGTCATCTGGATTAGTGTCAAAGTTTGCATCGACGTAACCCTTTACGACGAACTCTTTTACCACCTCCATAATCGAGAAAATTCCTTAGTCCACTAATTACTAAGGATAAGGTCGACCGCTGTCATGTGATCCATTCCTGGATCACTCTTGTACCCCTTGACTGACTGATGGCAAGGCACACTTCAGGTGCGGTACACAACATAGCATACAGTAGAGCCTACGTCTAAAGCATAGGGGATAACCTTCGTCCTTTCTCTCTCTTTTGCCGTGGTCAGGTCTTGAGTCTTACTCAATACTCACACCGTGTAACACAGCCAAGAACTCCTTCTTTGCTGATCTATTTTGAACTCCTTCAAAATCTTGTCATGGTATGTATTCATTTGAAAGTACTATTAAGCGTTTTTAATCTATCCTTATAGATCTTGACGCTCAATGTTCAAGTAGCTTAATCCAGGTTTCCATTGAAAAACACTTTTCAAATAAACCTGTATGCTTTCCAGAAATTCTACATCATTTCTGATCAACAATATGTTAACAACATATACTCATCAAAAATTCTATAGTGCTCCCACTCACTTCTTTGGAAATACAAGTTTCTCATAAACTTTGTATAAACCCAAAATCTTTGATCATCTCATCAAAGCGTACATTCCAACTCCGAGATGCTTACTCCAGTCCTTAGAAGGATTGCTGGAGCTTTGCATACTTGTTAGCATCTTTCAGGATTGACAAAACCTTCTGGTTGTATCACATACAACCTTTCCTCAAGAAAATCGTCGAGGAAACAATGTTTTGACATCCTATCTGCAAGATTTCATAAATAATGCAGTAACTGCTAACATAATTCCAACAGACTCTTAGCATCGCTACGAGTGAGAAAGTCTCATCGTAGTCAACTCCTTGAACTTGTCAGAAAACATCTTAATGACAAGTCGAGCTTTCTTAATGGTGACATTTACCATCATTGTCTGTCTTCCTTTTAAAATCCATCTACACCGAACAGCCCTATAATCATCAAGTAGTTCTTCCAAAGTCTATACTTTGTTTTTATACATGGATCCTCTCTCGGATTTTATGGCCTCGAGCCATTCGTCGGAACCCGGGCCCACCATCGCTTCTCCATAGCTCGTAGGTTCATTGTTGTCTAGCAACATGACTTCCAAGACAGGATTGCATACCACTCTGAAGTAGTATGCATCCTTGTCGACATATGAGGTTTGGTAGTGACTTGATCCGAAGTTTCATGATCAGTATCATAAGGTTCCACTTCAATTTGTGTAGGTGCCACAGGAACAACTTCCTGTGCCCTGCTACACACTAGTTGAAGTGACGGTTCAATAACCTCATCAAGTCTCCATCATCCTCCCACTCAATTCTTTCGAGAGAAACTTTTTCTCGAGAAAGGATCCGTTTCTAGAAACAATCACTTTTGCTTCCGGATCTGAAATAGGAGGTATACCCAACTGTTTTGGGTATTCTATGAAGATGCATTTATCCGCTTTGGGTTTGAGCTTATCAGTCTGAAACTTTTTCACATAAGCGTCGCAGCCCCAAACTTTTAAGAAACGGCAGCTTAGGTTTTTCTAAACCATAGTTCATATGGTGTCATCTCAATGGAATTGCGTGGTGCCCTATTTAAAGTGAATGCGATTGTCTCTAATGCCTAACCCATAAACGATAGTGGTAATTCGATAAGAGACGTCATGGTATGCACCATATCCAATAGGGTGCAGTTATGATGTTTGGACACACCATCACACTATGATGTTCCAGGCGGTATTAGTTGTGAAACAATTTCCACAACGTCTTAATTGTGTGCCAAACTCATAACTCGGATATTCATCTGTATGATCATATCATAGACATTTTATCATCTTGTCACGACGATCTTCAACTTCACTCTAAAATTACTTAAACCTTTCAATAATTCAGACTTGTGTTTCATCAAGTAAATATACTCAACATCTACTCAAATCATCTGTGAAGTAAGAACATAACGATATCCACTGCGTGCCTCAGCACTCATTGGAGTGCACCACATCAAAACGTATTACTTCCAACAAGTTGCTTTCTTGTTCCATCTTACTGAAAACGAGGCCTTTCAGTCATCTTTCCCATGTGGTATGATTTGCATGTCTCAAGTGATTCAAAATCAAGTGAGTCCAAATGATCCATTTGTATGGAGTTTCTTCATGCATATCTACCAATAGAAATGGTTCACATGTCTCAATCTTTTCAAAAACGAGTGAGTCCAAAGATCCATCAACATGGAGCTTCTTCATGCGTTTTATACCAACATGACTCAAATGGCAGTGCCGCAAGTATGTGGTACTATCATTACTATCTTATATCTTTTGGCATGAACATGTGTATCACTACGATCGAGATTCAATAAACCATTCATTTTAGGTGCAAGACCATTGAAGGTATTATTCAAATAAACAGAGTAACCATTATTCTCCTTAAATGAATAACCGTATTGCGATAAACATAATCCAATCATGTCTATGCTCAACGCAAACACCAAATAACAATTATTTAGGTTTAACACCAATCCCGATGGTAGAGGGAGCGTGCGATGTTTGATCACATCAACCTTGGAAACACTTCCAACACATATCGTCATCTCACCTTCAGCTAGTCTCCGCAACCTTTTATCTCGAGTTACTAACACTTAGCAACCGAATCAGTACTTATTACCCTGGTGCTACTAGGAGTACTAGTAAAGTACACAATAATATAACGTATATACAAAATACCTCTGTCGACCTTGCCAGCCTTCTCATCTACCAAGTATCTAGGGTAGTTCTGCTTCAGTGACCGTTCCCCTCATTACAGAAGCACTTTGTCTCGGGTTTGGGTTCAACCTTGGGTTTCTTCACTAGAGCAGCAACTGATTTGCCGTTTCATGAAGTATCCCTTCTTTCCCTTGCCCTTCTTAAAACTAGTGGTTTAACCATCAACAATTGATGCTCCTACTTGATTTCTACTTTCGCGGTGTCAAACATCGTGAGTTGCTCAAGGATCATCATGTCTATCCCTGATATGTTATAGTTCATCACGAAGCTCCAATAGCTTGGTGGCAGTGACTATGGAGAACCATCACTATCTCATCTGGAAGATTAACTCCCACTCGATTCAAGCGATTGTAGTACTCAGACAATCTGAGCACATGCTCAACGATTGAGCTTTTCTCCCTTAGTTTGCAGGATTAAGAAACTTGTCAGAGGTCTCATACCTCTTGACGTGGGCACTAGTCTGAAATCCCAATTTCAGTCTTTGGAACATCTCATATGTTCTGCGACATTTCAAAAACGTCTTTGGTGCCACAATTCTAAACCGTTAGCATTACGCACTGAACTATCACGTAGTCATCAAAACGCGTATGTCAGATGTTTCCGAACATCTACAGACAACGCTCGAGGTTCAGCACACCGGGCGGTGCATTAAGGACATAAGCCTTCTGCACAGCAATGAGGATAATCCTCAGTTGACGGACCCAGTCCGCATAATTTCTACTATCAACTTTCAACTAAATTTTCTCTAGGAACATATCTTAAACAGTAGAACTAAAGTGTAAGCTACGACATAATTTGCAAGGACCTTTTGACAATGTTCATGATAATTAAGTTCATCTGATTATTTAATGAACTCCCATTTAGATAGACATCCCTCTAGTTATCTAAGTGATACATGATCCGAGTCAACTAGGCCATGTCCGATCATCACGTGAGACGGACTAGTCGTCATCGGTGAACATCTTCATGTTGATCATATCTACTATACGACTCATGTTCGACCTTTCGGTCTCTTGTGTTCCGAGGCCATGTTTGTACATGCTAGGCTCGTCAAGTCAACCTAAGTGTTTCGCATGTGTAAATCTGGCTTACACCCGTTGTATGCGAACGTTAGAATCTATCACACCCGATCATCACGTGGTGCTTCGATACAACGAACCTTCGCAACGGTGCACGGTTAGGGGGAACACTTTCTGGAAATTTTAGCGAGGGATCATCTTATTTATGCTACCGTCGTTCTAAGCAAATAAGATGTAAACATGACAAACATCACATGAAAATCATAAAGTGACATGATATGGCCAATATCATCTTGCACCTTTTGATCTCCATCTTCGAGGCGTGGCATGATCACCTTCGTCACCGGCATGACACCATGATCTCCATCATCGTGTCTTCATGAAGTTGTCTTGCCAACTATTACTTCTACTACTATGGCTAACGGTTAGCAATAAAGTAAAGTAATTACATGGCGTTTTTCATTGACACACAGGTCATACAATAAATTAAGACAACTCCTATGGCTCCTGCCGGTTGTCATACTCATCGACATGCAAGTCGTGATTCCTATTACAAGAACATGATCAATCTCATACATCACATATATATATTTAGTCACATCCTTTTAGCCATATCACATCACATAGCATACCCTACAAAAACAAGTTAGACGTCCTCTAATTGTTGTTGCATGTTTTACGTGGCTGCTATGGGTTTCTAGCAAGAACGTTTCTTACCTACGCAAAAGCCACAACGGTGATATGCCAATTGCTATTTACCCTTCATAACGACCCTTTTCATTGAATCCGATCTGACTAAAGTGGGAGAGACAGACACCCGCCAGGCACCTTATGCATCAAGTGCATGTCAGTCGGTGGAACCAGTCTCACGTAAGCATACGTGTAAAGTCGGTCCGGGCCGCTTCATCCCACAATGCCGCTGGATCAAGATAAGACTAGTAACGGTAAGCAAATTGAACAAATCATCGCCCACAACTGCTTTGTGTTCTACTCGTGCATAGAATCTACGCATAGACCTAGCTCATGATGCCACTGTTGGGGAACGTAGCAATAATTCAAAAAATTTCTGCGTGTCACCAAGATCAATCTAGGAGATACTAGCAACGAGAGAGAGGGAGTGCATCTTCATACCCTTGAAGATCGCTAAGCAGAAGCGTTCTAAGAATGCGGTTGGTGGAGTCGTACACGCAGCAATTCAGATCACGGTCGATTCCGATCTAAGCGCCGAACAAGAGGAGGAAGAGTTGGAGGAGGAGAAGGAAGAATTTGAGGAGGGAGGGGCTGCGCCAGGGAAGGGGTGCGGCTGCCCTCTCTCTCCCTCACTATATATAGGGGGAAGGGGGTGGAGGAGGTGCCCTAGGGTTCCCTAGGGGAGGGGCGGTGGCCACAGGGAAAACCCTAGATGGGTTTGGGCGCCCCCACCCCTAGGAAACTTGCCCCCCAAGCCGGGAGGGGTGGCTGCCCTAGGGGAGGCGCCCCCACCTCTCCAAGTTAGGTGAGATGGGGTGGCAGGGGCGCTCAGCCCCTTAGTGGGCTGATGTTCCCCCTCCCCTTGGCCCATAAGGCCCCCCAACGCTTACCGGGGCCTCCGAAACCCCTTTCGGACATGCTGGTCGTCACCCGGTACCCCCGGAACAATTCCGGACTCCAATACCCTTCGTCCAATATATCGATCTTCACCTCCGGACCATTCAAAAATTCCTCGTCACGTCCGGGATCTCATCCGACTCCGAACAACCTTCGGTAACCACATACTATTTCCCATAACAACTCTAGCGTC
This sequence comes from Triticum urartu, assembly GCF_056163025.1. Lineage (NCBI taxonomy): Eukaryota > Viridiplantae > Streptophyta > Magnoliopsida > Poales > Poaceae > Triticum > Triticum urartu. Next base: position 92,518,022 of record NC_141875.1, read on the forward strand.
ACCGAACCTTAAGTGTGTAGACCCTACGGGTTCGGCAACCATGCAGACGTGACCGAGACATCTCTCCGGCTAATAACCAATAGCGGGATCTAGATACCCATATTGGCTCCCACATGTTCCATGTTGATCTCATCGGATGAACCACGATGTCGGGGATTCAATCAATCCCGTATACAATTCCCTTTGTCTATCGGTATGTTACTTGCCCGAGATTCTATCGTCGGTATCCCTATACCTTGTTCAATCTCGTTACCGGCAAGTCTCTTTACTCCTTCCGTAACGCATGATCCCGTGGCTAACTCATTAGTCACATTGAGCTCATTATGATTATGCATTACCAAGTGGGACCAGAGATACCTCTCCGTCACATGGAGTGACAAATCCCAGTCTCGCTTCGTGCCAACTCAACAGACACTTTCGGAGATACCCGTAGTGTGCCTTTATAGCCAGCCAGTTACGTTGTGACGTTTGGCACACCCAAAGCATTCCTACGGTATCTGGGAGTTGCACAATCTCATGGTCTAAGGAAATGATACTTGACATTAGAAAAGCTTTAGCAGACGAACTATACGATCTTGTGCTATGCTTAGGATTGGATCTTCTCCATCACATCATTCTCCTAATTATGTGATCCTGTTATCAACGACATCCAATGTCCATGGTCAGGAAACCATAACCATCTATTTATCAACGAGCTAGTCAACTAGAGGCTTACTAGGGACATATTGTGGTCTATGTATTCACACATGTATTACGGTTTCCAGTTAATACAATTATAGCATGAACAATATACAATTATCATGAACAAGGAAATACAATAGTAACCATTTTATTATTGCCTCTAGGGCATATTTCCAACAATGTCCTCAGGACACCACGTGTGAAGAATAGGAACCCCAGATCAAATTCTTCATATGGACCAAATTCCTCAAAAGGATCAAAGTCCTCATATGAATATCATCGTGCTAACAACTCTATTTCGTAGGGAAGAGCTAAGGGCTATGAATATGGGCATTATTCTTCTAATCATTATGTTCATAAGTCCTCGAAGAATTTCTCTGCTTATTGATATGCTTATCCTAACCCCTCTTATGTGAAACGAAATGTACTGGCTTCTATGCCACCTTTCACGTATGGAGCTCGCAGAGTGATGAACTCTTTGCCACCCCTTCAGATGTGGGTGGTGAAGAAGAAGAATTAATCTCTTCTGCAGGGTCAGGTCTCCAGACGTACGTAATCATCTGAAGAATTTGCTGGAGACCTGAGTATGCCTGATAGGATGCAGGCTAACCATGAAGAAATGAACTTTCATTTCTCACGTCCTCATACTGCTTTATCTATTATATTGCTTGATGAAATTGATCTAATGAATTGATGTCATATTCTTCACTGATGAAGTATATGAATTCGTAAGCTGCACTAGTTCATCTACAGGATGATCAACCCAAAGCCACTGAGTGGGTCCTCGATAGTGGATGTACAAATCACATGACTGGTGACAAGAATATATTGATGGATGCTCCATTATCTCCGTCGCATATGAAGCATATCATCTTTGCTTACAAAGGCAAAAGTCAGGTATTGGGTCTAGGTAAGGTTGCGATCACAAAGGATCGACACATGGACAAAGTCATGCTTGTCGAGTCCTCAGGATACAACCTCATGTCTGTCTCAATGCTTTGCGATCTTGATATGGTTGTTGTCTTTGGCAAGTACCATTGTGTTGTGGTTATGGAAGCTGAAAATTCCAAAGTCTTCGAAGGCTTTAGGAGAGGAGACCTGTATATTGTTGATTTCTCTACAGGACCACACACTACTAGGAAAAGGGCTATAGATAATATGGACACTAATGGCGCACCAGACATGTGGTGCGCCACTACTATATAGCAGTGGCCCACCATGTGCTAGTGCGCCATTAGTGTCTATCACACTAATGGCGCACCACACCAATGGTGTGCCACTACTAACATATTTTTTTTCCAAAAATACTAATGGCGCACCAGGGAACAGTGCACCATTACTAGTTTAACTAGTAATGGCGCACCACTCACCACGTGCGCCACTACTATCATTTTTTTTTGCAAAACTACTAATGGCGCACCACAAGCTGGTGCGCCATTAGTAACCAGGGTTACTAATGGCGCATTTGTGGGTGGTGCGCCATTAGTAACCTGGGACCAGCTAGATATTTTGGACAGACACACCTACACACTCACTTTCCCCACTTCATTCTCTCCACCTCCTCCTCCAAGCTTGTCTCGGCTGCCTCCTCCTCCTCACCTCATTTACACCATAGATTCATCCAAATTAAGTGGTTAAGTTACCTTTTTTGATAGGTAAGTAAGGGGAAAGCTATCTTTATGTTGTAGATCTACTTTTTTTCTCCCTCCAACAACGTGCACATGCACTTTTTATGGCCTTGCTAGATCTATGTATGTTTGTGGTGTTGCATATGTTTGTGGTGTTGCATATATGTTTGTGTTTGCAGGTACCGGTATTTGAAATGCGATAGTTGCCAATATTTTTCTGGAATTTTGATTCATTTCAGTTTCGGCGAGAATTTTGGCACTATGCATTCTTTTTGGTACTATTTTTAGGGAAAGTCATGCCAAAATTTTTCTTGGTTCTAAAATATCGATTTTCTCGACCCCGCAGGAGACCATGGTCCGCACGATGACCGAAGGCATCGTGAATAGGTTTTTGAGCTCCGTGAAGGCCGAGATGCTTCAAAAGAACGAGACGAAGATAAGATGTCCGTGTCGAAGATGCAAGCTGAAGAGCCTTATTGCGGACCTGGATTCCGGGCAGGTGCGGGACCACCTGCTCTTGCGTGGTTTCATGGATGGCTATTGGCGGCAAGGTGATGAAGATGACTATGAAGTCGTCCATGGGTGGCGGGCAAGAAATGAGGAAGGGCAGAAAGACAACCACCACGGCTCGGGCGGGCGAGAAGATGAAGAATCTGCAGGACATGATCACGATGGTGATGTTGTACACAGTCATCATGTAGAAGATGCAGGACATGATGATGAGGAAGATCAAGAGGAAGGGCATGATCATGAAGATGAATATGCCGGAGCAGATGACGATGGACCATCGATGGGCTGGGTGCAGGACCCTCATATTCAAGAGCTGCTTCTCAAGCAGACGGATAACGCAAGAGCTGCCGCCCGAGAGAAAGCCAAGCTGGATCAACTGGAGATAGACGCGGTTACTCCATTGGATGAAGGATGCATGCCCAAGGATACCCGCCTGAAAGTAACGCTCATGGCTCTGGAGATGAAGGTAAAACACAAAATGACCGACACATGCTTCGACGAGAACATGTCATTCTGGCACGAACGTCTTCCCAAGGGGAACAAGTGCCCGACCAGTTTCGAGGAGGCGAAGAAAATCGTGTGTCCTCTGGATTTACCGCACGTGAAATACCATGTGTGCATGAACAATTGCATCATTTATCGGGACGAGCACGCGGAGTCTACCATATGTCCGATGTGCGGGGTCACTCGATACAAGAAGAGGAAGAAAGCTCCTCGAAAAGTGGTGTGGTACTTTCCGATCACTCCTCGTATGCAGCAGTATTTCGCGGACCCTAAGCTAGCAAAGCTCCTGCGTTGGCACGCGGATAGGGAGGAGAAGAAGCGAGAAGATGGCGGAAATGATCCGGAGATAAATAAAAAAGACAAGATGCTGAGTCACCCTAAGGATGCGAGCCAGTGGCAAGCGTTGAACTTCGAACACCCAGAATTTGGGGACGATCCAAGGAACATCGTCCTGGGCGCGAGCACTAATGGAGTCAATCCGTTTGGCAGCCAGAGAAGCACAGATAGCACCTGGCCTGTGTTTGTGTGGATGTACAACCTTCCCCCCTGGTTGTGCATGAAGAGGAAGTACATTCACATGAGTATGCTAATTGAAGGGCCGAAACAACCAGGGAACGACATCAATCTATATCTGGGGCTGCTGAAAGAGGAGCTAGACACGCTGTGGAAAACGCCAGCCAATACGTGGGACGCCGTAGAGAAAGAATATTTCCCTATGAGAGCCGCACTGCTCACGATGGTGCACGACTATCTCGGTTATGGATATCTTGCGGGGCAGGTGGTCCATGGATTTTCTGGATGCGTCAGGTGCATGGATGACACAACGTATAGCCAGCTAGATAGAGATCCCTGGTCTTTGAAAACCGTGTTATGGGACATCGAAGGTGGCTTCGCGACGATGACCCGTGGAGAAAACGCAAGGATCTGTTCGATGGTGAAACCGAACCCCGAAGACGCCCGTGTACGAGGAGCGGCGAGGAAATAGACGAGCTGTTGAAAAATTGGAAAGATTCCCCACTACCGGGAAAGAAGCAAAAGGCGCCAGAGCCGGGAAAGAAGCGAAAGGCACCAGAGCCGCTGCTGAAGGTATGGAAAACGAGGTCTGTTTTCTGGGACTTGCCATATTGGAAGATCCACCGTGTGCCTCACAGCCTTGATGTGATGCATATCACGAAGAATGTGTGCGAGAGTCTGCTTGGTACCCTGCTCAACATGCCAGAGAGGACCAAAGATGGGCCGAAAGCAAGGGCAGACTTGAAATCAAGTGGCATCAGGGAGTAGCTTCACGCTAATGATGATGATGATGATGAGGCGAAGCAGGACACGGAAATTCGTCGCAAAGGCAAAAAGACCAAGAAGACCGGAAATGACTTCCCTCCCGCGTGCTTCACTCTAAGTCAGGAGGAGATCGATCAGTTTTTCACCTGCCTCATAGGAGTAAAACTTCCTTACAGTTACGCGGGGAAGATAAGCAGATACCTAGACTCAGGGAAGCAGAAGTTCAGCGGGATGAAGTCTCATGACTATCACATGCTAATGACGCAGATACTTCCAGTTGCAATCCGTGGGATCATGGATGCGCACGTCCATGAAATGCTATTTGGCCTATGCAACTTTTTCGACGTCATCTCTCGGAAGTCGGTTGGCGTGAGGCAACTCAGAAGGCTACATGAAGAGATTGTGGTGATACTATGCGAGCTTGAGATGTACTTCCCGCCCGCATTCTTCAACGTTATGGTGCATCTGCTGGTCCATATCGTGGAGGATATCATCCAACTCGGGCCGACGTTCCTGCACAGCATGATGCTATTCGAAAGGATGCATGGTGTCATCAAAGGATACGTTCGCAACATGTCACGTCTAGAGGGAAGCATAGCCAGGGGCTTTCTAACCGAAGAGTGCACCTCCTACTGCACGAATTATCTAGGCCACGAGAATCCCATTGGTCTGCCCGGCAACAGGCACCTCGGCAGGCTCGCTGGATGGGGTCACCATGAGGGTCGCCGTGAAATGCATGTCGACTTCGAGGGTCGACTCGCCGACTTTGAAAGAGCAAACCTAGTCGCGCTAAAACACATAGACGTGGTCGATCCTTGGGTGGTAGAGTACAAAACCTTTATTGAGAAGACGTACAATGACCGAGGCCAACAGAGGACGGACGGAGATATAATCAAAGAGCACAACTCATGTTTCACGCGTTGGTTCAAGCAGAAGCTTCCTTCGTACCCTTTACATGAGGATTCTTCCACGGAAGAACAACTCATATTCGCCTTATCACAGGGTGCCGAGCACAACCTGATGACGTATGAGGCGTACGATATCAACAGCTACACATTCTACACCGAGGGAAAGGACATGAAGAGCGATGGTTATCAGAACTCCGGGGTAATGATGGAATCCTACACCGGTAACGACAAGGACAGATACTATGGAAGGATCGAGGAGATCTGGGAGCTGAGCTACGCTGGAGAGAAGGTCTCGATGTTCCATGTCAGATGGGCCAAGAGCGTCATAAAAGAAGACCGGTATTTCACCACCATGGTTATACCCAAAGCCAAATCCAAGACCGCGTGCGCAAACGTCACCACAAAAAATGAGCCATGGGTACTGGCTTCCCAAGTGGACCAGTGCTTCTTCATTACCGACCCGTCAAAGCCCTGTCGTGTTGTCGTGAGGAGAGGCAAAAGGAAGATCATCGGAATGGATGGAGTCGCCAATAAGCAAGACTTCGACAAGTACGGCGACCCGAAGATGGAACATGACGACGACGATGAAGTACCAGCATACACCAAAAGAAGAAGCAGGACCACCCTACCTAAAGGACGTCCGTTCAAGAGAAGAACTCCATTTACGAAAAATAAGGCCAAGAAGATTGTGAACAGATAGCTAGCTAAGATCGATTGTATTTAAGTTGTAGCCTTCATTTCTCGATTGTATTTCATGGGCACTTTTTGAACTCATGAATATTTTTAAATTTCATGGGCACTTTTGTAGCGACCAGACCTCAAACAGTCCGATCTCCGTGCTTTAGTGTCATCCCTGGATTAGTAATGCTGACACGCACAATACTTGAAGGATTTAAAACAGATTAGCAATCACACACTTATTACATCGAATGTCTCAAAAGAGAACTTATTACAATAAATATGGCTTAAGGCCATCTAATAACGATAACAGCGGAAGGCTTGGAAGATAAGTGAGTCCATCAACTCCAACGGCATCACTGAGTATAGAACCACGACCTAAAGGCTCCTTACTCGTCGTCTAAAATGTCTGCAACATGAATGTTGCAGCCCGAAAACGGGCCAGCACATGCAATATGCTGGCAATGTAACACATAGAGAGTAATGGAGGAATAAAGCTATACTACATGCATATATGGCTGATGGAAAGCTCTATGTTTACAGTTTTGCGTAAAGCCAATTTTCCCCTACTACAAAGGAATAAATTTTATTTAACTATCATGGTAGTTGTTAAACATTGAGAAGATAGACATCCTCTCAATCCCAATTAAGTATCATCATTAAAACCCAACAGTATTAATTAAAAGTAACATGATGAGATTCACATGATAATCCAAGTACTAGATACTCAAGATGTCCATAACCGGGGACACGGCTAACCATGATTAGTTTATACACTCTGCAGAGGTTTGCACACTTTTCCCCACAAGACTCGACATCCTCCGTTGGGATTCTCGCACTACATGGTGTTTGAGAAATAGATGACCGAGACATAGTCTTTCAGAAGCGCTAGCACCTTACGATCGGGTAGACAGTACCAACCTACATCCCCTACATCTGCTAGTCTACCACTGTAAGAGTTCGCACGGCTTAATCGACTATGCTAGAGCCCATAGTAGCTTGTGGCTGCACTCGGAAGATTCTAGTATGAATAAATCTCATGATCCCTTTGAGCCTGGGTGGCGGTCCATAAAGAAAAACAGGCAATCGTTGGAATACCCAGGTGCCTCAATCCACCCAGATGTGGGTTTAAGTTGCCACCTTAAATAAACCATTAATTTGTCAATCTCACATCTGTCATGGATACACTCTCCCAATCCACGTCTACTAGCATAGCATGGCATAATAAGCAAACGTAGAAGTAACTCCCAAGGGTTGATAGAAAAAACAGGTAATAGGTTCTACCTCATCTACTTCCCAAAACCCACATATTAATCAGATCCTAATCGTGCAATTGTTTGAGGATTGATCTAATGCAATAAAAATGGGTAGTAAAGAGGTATGATCAAAGTGTTACTTGCCTTGCTGATGATCCGTGAAACCTAGAGATTCGAAGTAGCAAGCTGCGAACTCCAGGTACTCTATCGCAAACAAACAAGCATACAATATGTACTCATCTATTGCACGGGTAAAACTCGAATAAGAAAACTAACTAGAAGGTTCAACTTAAGAACTCCGGTTTGCAAAAAGAATCAAATCAAACGAAGCAACGAAAGTCAAACGGCGAAAGAAACAAACTTCATTTACTAATCTGGATCTAAGTCAAATTTTACATATGCAAAAACTTGTCTGAGTTGGTTAACGGAAAGAGGGTTTCGAGACGAAACTCCAGGCGCTTGAATCGCCTGATTCCGATACACGAGCGAAAAGTTATACTAGAACGAAAATCGGATCAGAAATCACGATCAGAAATAACCGCGGAAAAATCCGAAAAAAGAAAAACTGACGAACAGATTAACGAACGAACGTTCGTTAACTGAAACTAAACGACGAATTCGTCCGTTAAAACGAACGAACGGGCGAACGCTCGCTAAATAAATAAACCTGAAATAAAACCGATCTATTTATAAAAAAATGAATCCAGGGTTTTCTAAAAAAATGGATCGGTTTCTTTAGAAAATCCGGGGCGGGGGGCGGCTACCTTGGCTCGGGCTCCGGCGAGGTCCGGCGGGGTTCCAGCGGGGCTTCGGTGGCGGTGGGCGGCGTGGGGTGGCGAGGCAGCGGCTCCTGGCGGCGGCGGCGCAAGGCGGCAGGGCGGCGGTGGCTTGCGGCGGCGGCGCAAGACGGCGAGGGGCTGCGACGGCGGTGACTTGGGGCTCTAGGGGGCCCCGGGGTGGTATTTAAAGGGGGAGAGGCGGCGGCGGCTCCGACTTGGGGAGGGGGTCGGGCGGCGGTGGCGGCTCGGACTCTCCCGAGTCCGGCGGCGGCACGGGATGGGGAGGCGGTGGCGCAGGTGGGCCGCCCTGGCTCGGCTGGGCTTCGGCCCAGTCGGGCGCGCGGGAGGTTTTTTTTTTAAATCTCGTCGAACTAAGAAAAATCTAGAAAATAAATAAAAATCTAAAAATGCCAAAACAAATTTTCACCATCAAAATAAAATATTTAGAACAAGATGAACATTTTCTTGGCCCTAAAATGCAGTTTTGAAAATGTGCAATTTTTCCTAAATTCAAATAAAATAGCGAGAAAACTCCGAAATAAAATCTTACTTGATTTTTTTATTAAACCTTCAATATTTCTTTATTTTGGGAAAGTCATTTTATTCCCTCTCTCATAATTTTATTATAGAAATAATTGAAGATAGAATAAATAAAATCAATGATCCTATTTTCAAAATTTGAGAAAAACCCAAATATGAAAATAACGAAATCGCCAACTCTCTCCGTGGGTCCTTGAGTTGTGTAGAATTTCTGGATCAGGCCAAAAGCAAATAAATTTGGGATGTTACAAACCTACCCCCCTCAAGATGAATATCGCCCTCGAGATTCGGGTTGGCTAGAAAATAGGTGAGGGTGGTCCTTCAGCAGTTCTTCCTCTCGCTCCCAGGTGGCTTCATCCTCGGTGTGGTGGCTCCACTAAACTTTGCAAAACTTGAGAACCTTGCTGCGGGTGAATCGGCTGGCATACTCAAGAATCTTGACTGGTTTCTCCTCATAGGTCAAATCACTATCCAACCGAATTGCTTCCAGCGGCACTGTATCTCTCAGCGGTATGTCCGCCATCTCTGCGTGGCACTTCTTCAACTGGGAGACGTGGAACTCCCGACAATCCTTCGGGCAACTCCAACTTGTAGGCAACTTCTCCCATATGCTCCAAAACTTTGTATGGTCCCACAAAACGTGGCGCTAACTTTCCTTTAACTCCAAACCGCTTAACTCCCCGAAGTGGAGATACTCGAAGATAAACTCGGTCTCCGACTTCGTAAACTGTCTCCTTGCGTTTAGGATCCGCGTAGCTCTTCTGCCTGGACTGGTCTACCTTGAGCCTATCGCGAATCAATTTCACTTTTTGTTAAGACTCCTTAACCGAATCCGGTCCAAACAACTGGCGGTCTCCAACTTCATCCCACGACAATGGTGTTCTGCACGTCCTTCCGTACAAGGCTTCGAAAGGGGCCATCTTCAAACTGGATTGATAACTGTTGTTGTAGGAGAACTCTGCATATGGCAAATTCTCGTCCCAACTAGATCCATAATCTAGCGCACAAGCTCTCAGCATATCCTCCAAAATCTGATTGAGTCTCTCGGTCTGTCCATCTGTCTGCGGATGAAAAGTTGTACTGAACTCTAGCCTGGTACCCAAAGTTTCGTGCAATTGATTCCAGAACTTTGAGGTAAACTGGGTTCCTCCATCTGATACAATGCTCCTCGGAACTCCATGCAGACATACGATCCTGGTCATGTATATCCTTGCCAATTTAGCACTGGTGTAGGTGGTCTTTACTGGGATGAAATGAGCTACCTTCGTCAAGTGATTGACTACAACCCATATCGAGTCATAGCTTGAACGGGTCCTGGGTAATCCCGTGATGAAATCCATGCCTAGCTTATCCCACTTCCATTCGGGTATCGACAATGGTTGTTGCAATCCTGCTGGCTTCTGATGCTCTGCCTTTACTCTCTGACATACATCACAAACGGCTACATACTCCGCAATATCCTTCTTCATTCCGGTCCACCAGAAAGTATCCTTCAAAACCAAATACATCTTGGTATTTCCTGGGTGAATCGAGTATGGTGAATCATGGGCCTCCTGCAGAATCAACTTCCTGATCTCCAGGTCGTTAGGCACATAAAAACGGTCTTCAAACCATAGGGTATCGTGCTCATCCTCACGAAATACTTTAACTTTACCTTTGCTCATCTTCTCCTTTATAGAGGCAACCTCCTTGTCAATTTTCTGAGCTTCTCTGATCTTATCCATGAAAGTAGATTGGATCTCCAATGCGGCTACATAGCCTCTCGGAACTATCTCCAAACATAGCTCACGAAGGTCTTCGGCAAACACCTTCGGTAAATCTCCCGTCCTTAGTGTGTTGACATGGCTCTTACGCCTCAGCGCATCGCCTACTACGTTAGCCTTTCCGGGATAATAATGCAATCTCATATCATAATCCTTGATGAGCTCCAACCATCTCCTTTGCCTGAGATTTAGCTCCTTCTGTGTGAAAATATACTTCAAACTCTTGTGATCCGTGTATACTTCACAACGGTTTCCAATGAGAAAATGCCTCCAAGTCTTCAATGCATTCACTACGGCTGCTAACTCCAAATCATGCGTGGCATAATTCAACTCATGAGGTCTCAGCTATCGTGAAGCATACAAAACAACTCTTCCCTCCTGCATAAGCACTGGTCCAAGTCCTCGACGTGAAGCGTCGCAATACACCTCATAATCCTTGCTTTGATCTGGCAGAATCAATACTGGTGATGTAACCAAACATTTCTTCAACTCCTGGAAACTGGCCTCACATTCCTCAGTCCATTTGAAATTGGTATCCTTCTTCAACAACTCCGTCATATGCTTCACAATTTTTGAGAAATTCTCAATGAATCTCCGGTAGTATCCTACAAGTCCAAGAAAACTCCGGATCTCTCCAACTGTTGTTGGTGCTTCCCAATTTGTCACAGTGACAACCTCGGTGGGATCTACTGCTATACCTTCTCCGGATATAACGTGTTCGAGGAATCCAACTTCCTTCAACCAAAACTCACATTTACTGAACTTGGCATATAACTGATGTTCTCTGAGCTTCTCAAGTAGCAAACACAAATGCTCCTTATGCTCCTCTTCATTCTTTGAGTAGACTAAAATATCATCAATGAATACCATGACAAACTTATCCAAAAACTCCATAAACACCTTGTTCATCATGTTCATGAAATATGCAGGTGCGTTAGTCAGACCAAATGACATAAAGGTATACTCGTACAACCCATACCTCGTGGTAAAAGCCGTCTTAGGTATATCCTGCTCTCGAATCTTCAACTGATGGTATCCTGATCGCAGATCGATCTTGGAAAATACCTTAGCTCCTTGCAATCGATCAAACAGATCATTGATCATCGGCAGTGGGTACTTGTTCTTGATTGTTACTTCGTTCAATCCTCGATAATCAACAACCATCCTTAACGATCCATCCTTCTTCTCCACTAGAAGTACTGGCGATCCCCAAGGTGAAGAACTTGGGAGAATATAACCTTTATCCAGTAACTCCTTAATCTGCTTCTTAATCTCCTCCAAATCTTTTGCGGGCATCCTGTATGGTCTCTTAGATATGGGCCCTGTGCCTGGCAAAAGCTCAATCAAAAACTCAATATCTCTATCCAGTGGCATGCCTGGCAACTCCTCCGGAAATATGCCAGGGAAATCCTTCACCACTAGTACTTCCTCCTGCACAACTCCTGATAAGGAATTTACTTGAGTCCTCTTCGGCACATGCCGGGATACATACTTGATCCTTCTTCCTTCTGGCGTTGTAAGCAAAGTTGACTTACTGGCGCATTCAATGTTCCCTCCATACTTCGATAACCAATCCATGCCTAATATCACATCTAATCCTTCAGATTCCAATACTATTAGGTCCGAGGGAAATACATAGTTACCAATCCTTAATGGTAACCGATCGCACCATAGACTAGCCATATACTCTGCTCCAGGCGAGGTTACTAACATGGGTGACCTAAGGGCTTGGGTTGGCAGTTTATACTTATCCATAAATCCCCTTGAGATGTATGAATGCGATGCACCAGTATCAAAAAGAACGAGTGCAGTAAATGTCTTAACCAAAAACTTACCTATTACAGCATCTGGTTGAGCTTCAACCTCCTCCACGTTAACGTGGTTCACCTGTCCCCTATTGAAAGGGTTCGGCTTCTTCCCAGAGCTTACATTGCTATTTCCACTCTGGGACTCAGGACATTCATTGGCGTAATGTCCAGTCTTCTGGCACTTATAGCAGGTGACTTGGCTCAGGTCTCTCTTGGCTGGCGTCGATGGGTTGGTACGGTTCTGGCCGTTGCTTCCTCCATTCCCGTTACCATTCTTGGGGCCATTATGATTATGCGAGCTGCCTCCTCCATGGTATGCTAAAAATGTCCTCCTGGTTTAGGGGTAAAACATGGTTTTTGCTGAGCTCCAGAATTGTACTTCCCTTGTCCATATTCCTCTTGCGGTTTTCAATCTGCTGCTGCTTCCCTTCAATCATAAGAGCGCGATCTACCAACTCCTGGTAGTTGTTGAAGCTTGCTACCATCAACTGCATGCTCAACTCATCATTCAGTCCTTCCAGAAACTTCTCCTGCTTAGTTGCATCCGTAGCAACGTCATCTCGTGCATAACGTGCTAGCTTACTAAAGTCATCCACATACTGGCCAACTGTCCGTCCTCCTTGGCACAAGTTGCGAAACTCATGCTTCTTCATGGCCATAGCTCCTGCTGACACATGGGAAGTACGGAAAGCCTGCTAAAATTGGTCCCATGTAACCATGGCTATAGGGTAGGTGACGGTGTAATTCTCCCACCATGATGCTGCTGGTCCATCCAACTGATGTGCGGCAAAGCGCACCTTCTTAGCATCAGTACATCCTGTAGTGGTTAACTCCCTTCCAATCTTGCGGAGCCAATCATCTGCTACTATAGGCTCGGTGCTACTAGAGAACACCGGCGGATTCAGCCTAAGAAAACGTGTTAAGTGATCCACAGGTGGTGGCGGTGGTGGGTTGTTGTTGTTCCCCTGATTCTGATTCTGGACTAGCAACTGCATCAATGTATTCTGCTGCTGGATCAACTGAGTGAGCTCCGGTGGGAAAGAAAATCCATTGTCACGTCTGGGAGGCATCTGGGGGGTTTAGAAAAGAGGAGAATATAGAATAGAATGGGGTCTAGAGGGAAAACACTACCCATATGCACATGAGGCAAATGCAAACAAAATCACTTCATTCAATCCAACACGGGCATACAACAGTCTATCTATCATTACAAAAGTGCTCGGGCTATACTAGATACATGGGGGAATACTACTACTGATATGGGGGTCGACTAGAAAAACTGCTCCAATGAAGACTCCATGATATCTGCTCCAGCTTCATCAACATAGTCATCATCGCTATCGTCTGGGTCCGAGTCGGTGTCGTCGATGATGATGTAGTTCTCTGGACAAGTGCAATCTTCGTCTTCTCCTCCAATTGCAGGAAATCCCATGAATATTTTTAGCTTCTTCTTCAGATCATCGTTCTTCTCCATGAGTGTTGCTATTTCCTCCTCATATCCATCACATGTAGAATTCAATTCTTCTTCCAGCTCCATGATCTTGGTCATGGCATTCTTCAGGTCTATCATGCCTGCGCACATCTGGTTCTCCTGGCGTCGAATGTGCTGGTTTAACTCCTGGATGAAAGCTGCAATTGATCTATCCTTCCTGGTGTTGATCATCTCCCATTGCTCATCTCGGCGCCCACAAATCTGGTAGATAGTATCCTTGAGATCCTTGTGGTAGACTTCTCCAATGCGTCCCATAGTGATGTGGGCTGCCATGCTCTTTCCTAGACTCCGGGTTGGTGCATCAAAGGAAAACTCTATGGGCTCAGTGACGGGCATGAACGTCCTTCCTAGAACTAGAACTTGAATCATCCAGCGCTCCTCTTCAGGTAAAGTGGCGTTGTAGGTTCCGGTGAAGCTTGGTACTCTGATGTTCAGGTATCTAGTGACTTCCTTCAAGTGACGTCCAAAGGGTGTATCTTCATCCGGTTGCGTGAACTTGTTCCTTGCATCCGCCATCCTAAAAGAGTAGAAAAGATGAGGAGTAGGAAATGAGAAGAGGGAGTATTGATCTAGGGCTTTAGCTTAGTGGTCATGTCCTACAGTCAGCATGTGCTCTAATACCATCTTGTAGCGACCATACCTCAAACAGTCAGATCTCCGTGCTTTAGTGTCATCCCTGGATCAGTAATGCTGACACGCACAGTACTTGAAGGATTTATAATAGAGTAGCAATCACACACTTATTACATCGAATGTCTCAAAAGAGAACTTATTACAATAAATATGTCTTAAGGCCATCTAATAACGATAACAGTAGAAGGCTTGGAAGATAAGTGAGTCCATCAAATCCAACGACATCACTGAGTATAGAAGCACGACCTAAGGGCACCTTACTCGTCGTCTGAAAAGTCTGCAACATGAACGTTGCAGCCCGAAAACGGGCCAGCACATGGAATATGCTTGCAATGTAACACATAAAGAGTAATGGAGGAATAAAGCTATACTACATGCATATATGGCTGGTGGAAAGCTCTATGGTTACAGTTTTGCATAAAGCCAATTTTCCCTACTGCAAAGGAATAAATTTGATTTAACCATCATGGTAGTTGTTAAACATTGAGAAGATAGACATCCTCTCAATCTCAATTAAGTATCATCATTAAAACCCAACAGTATTAATTAATAGTAACATGATGAGATTCACATGATAATCCAAGTACTAGATACTCAAGACGTCCATAACCGGGGACACGGCCAACCATGATTAGTTTATACACTCTGCAGAGGTTTGCACACTTTTCCCCCACAAGACTCGATCTTCTCCGTTGAGATTCTCGCACTACATGGTGTTTGAGAAACAGATGACCGAGACATAGTCTTTCAGAAGTGCTAGCACCTTACGATCGGGTAGACAGTACCAACCTACATCCCCTACATCTGCTAGTCTACCACTGTAATAGTTCGCACGACTTAATCGACTATGCTAGAGCCCATAGTAGCTTGTGGCTGCACACAGAAGTTTCTAGTATGACTAAATCTCATGATCCCTTTGAGCCTGGGTGGCGGTCCATAAAGAAAAACAGGCAATCGCTGGAATACCCAAGTGCCTCAATCCACCTAGATGTGTGTTTAAGTTGCCACCTTAAATAAACCATTAATTTATCAATCTCACATCTGTCATGGATACACTCTCCCAATCCATGTCTACTAGCATAGCATGGCATAATAAGCAAACGTAGAAGTAACTCCCAAGGGTTGATAGAAAAAAAGGTAATAGGTTCTACCTCATCTACTTCGCAAAACCCACATATTAATCAGATCCTAATCGTGCAATTGTTTGAGGATTGATCTAATGCAATAAAACTAGGTAGTAAAGAGGTATGATCAAAGTGTTACTTGCCTTGCTGATGATCCGTCAAACCTAGAGATTCGAAGTAGCAAGCGGCGCACTCCGGGTACTCTATCGCAAACAAAGAAGCATACAATAAATACTCATCTAATGCACGGGTAAAACTCAAATACGAAAACTAACCAGAAAGTTCAACTTAAGAACTCCGGTTTGCAAAAAGAATCAAATCGAACGAAGCAACGAAAGTCAAACGGTGAAAGAAACAAACTTTGTTTACTAATCTGGATCTAAGTCAAATTTTACAGATGCAAAAACTTGTTTCAGTTGGTTAAACGGAAAGAGGGTTTTGAGACGAAACTCCAGGCACTTGAATCGCCTGATTCCGATAAACGAGCGAAAAGTTATACTAGAACGAAAATCGGATCAGAAATCGCGATCAGAAATAACCGCGGAAAAATCCGAAAAAAGAAAAACTGACGAACAGATTAACGAACGAACGCTCGTTAACTGAAACTAAACGACGAATTCGTTCATTAAAACGAACGAACGGGCAAACGCTCGCTAAATAAATAAACCGGAAAATAAAACCGATCTATTTATAAAAAAAGGAATCTAGGGTTTTCTAAAAAAACCGGATCGGTTGTTTAGAAAAACCGGGGCGGCGGGCGGCTACCTCGGCCCGGGCTCCGGCGAGGTCCGGCGGGGTTCCGGCGGGGCTCCGGTGGCGGTGGGCGGCGTGGGGTGGCGAGGCAGCGGCTCCTGGCAGCGGCGGCGCAAGGTGGCGGTGGCTTGCGGCGGCGGCGCAAGGCAGCGAGGTGTTGCGGTGGCGGCGACTTGGTGCTCCAGGGGGCCCCGGGGTGGTATTTAAAGGGGGAGAGGCGGCGGCGGCTCCGACTTGGGGAGGGGGTCGGGCGGCGGCGGCGGCTCAGACTCTCCCGAGTCCGGCGGCGGCACGGGACGGGGAGGCGGTGGTGCGGGCCGGCCGGCCTGGCTCGGGTGGGCTTCGGCCCAGTCGGGCACGGGACGTTTTTTTTATAATTCCCCACCGAACTAAGAAAAACCTAGAAAAATAAATAAAAATCTAAAAATGCCAAAACAAATTTTCACCGTCTAAATAAAATATTTAGAACAGGATGAACATTTTCTTGGCCCTAAAATGCAGTTTTAAAAACGTGCAATTTTTCCTAAATTCAAATAAAATAGCGAGAAAACCCCGAAACAAAATCTTACTTGATTTTTTTATTAAACCTTCAATATTTCTTTATTTTTGGAAAGTCATTTTTATTCCCTCTCTCATATTTTTATTATAGAAATAATTGAAGATAGAATAAATAAAATCAATAATCCTATTTTCAAAATTTGAGAAAAACCCAAATATGAAAATAACGAAATCCTCAACTCTCTCCGTGGGTCCTTGAGTTGCGTAGAATTTCTGGATCAGGCCAAAAGCAAATAAAATATTATATGCAGTGATGACCTAATGTATAACATTCCAAATTGAAAATTTGGGATGTTACAACTTTTTGAATTCATGAATAATTTTTCAAATTTGATGATATTTTTTCATATTCAATATGAAAATATTGAATATTCATGAGGACACTCGATCTCGATCCCCCTCCATGTCGATCGCTATCCCCCCTCGCCAGATCCCCCTCGCTGCCAAGCACCCCCTGCACCCTCCCCCGCTCCACCGCCGCCGACGACCCACCACACCCTCCCCTGCTCCACAGCCACCGAGGACACCGTCGCACCCTCCCCTGCTCCACCGCCGCCAAGGACACCCCCGCACCCTCCCCCGCTCCACCGCCCCGCCGACCCACCGCACCCTCCCCCGCTCCACTGCCGCCGACGACCCACCGCACCCTCCCCCGCTCCACCGCCGCCAAGGACACCCCCGCACCCTCCCCTGCTCCACCGCCGCCGACGACCCCCCACACCCTCCCCCGCTCCACCGCCGCCGCCGACCCCCCGCACCCTTCCCCGCTCCACCGTCACAAATGAGTGCAACGAAAAATCCAAAAAAAACAAATTTGATTATATTTTCAAATAACAAATTTGATGATATTTTCAGATAACAAATTTGATGATATTTTTTATATCCATAAATATTTTCAAATAAAAATTTGATGATATTTTTAAAAAATTATTACAGTTTTTATAAAAATATATTACTATTTCATATTCATATTCATTTTCTAAAAAATTATTAGATGCAACAAAAAATAATAATAATGAAAAATTACTTATGGCGCACCGCTGGCTGGTGCGCAATTACTATCTAAAACAAGATTACTTATGGCGCACCGCTCGATGGTGCGCCATTGGTATAAAAAAACATACTAATGGCGCACTGCCTGGGGGTGCGCCATTAGTAATCTTCCCCCTAGCTAATTTGCCCGATCCCTTCGTCCCTCCCTCGGCAGATCCACTTCCCTCCTTCGCCACACCCTCACGCCCCCTCCTTCCGCTGCGACGACCCCCGCGCCCCGCCTCGCCATCTCAGTCCTCGCCGCCGACGGCCTACTGCCATGACTGCCAGCTGGACGCCGCGGCGCACCCAGCCGTCCGAAGGCTCCGCTGCCCCGCAGCCGGCACAGGAGCCCCTTAACGCCTCCCTCCGTCGAGCATCCGCTCCCACCAGCAGCGCCTCTCGCCCAGCAACGCCTCCTCCCGGAGCTACGCCGGCAACCAATCCATAGGCAGGTAGCCACCACTCCTTCGTCCCCCCTTCTTCCTCCTCCCTCCTCCCTCACCCCTCCCTCCTTCCTCTTGCATCCTCTGTCTGTTCATTCCCCCCCCCTGATTTTTGAATTGGATGAGTACTTGCGCTAGATTGGGTATTGTGAGAATATAACGATGGCCATTTCCTGATGAATACTTGCTGCATGATTTTTTCCGGTGCATGCTAAAGTTTACTTGTGAAAGGATTTTGCATGATAGGTGTTTGTGATAATGCTTCAGATGAGCAAATGTTTTGGTTTAAACATGTTAGCAGTGAAACGTGCAATGACTAGTGATATATGAAAAGGAAAAAGATTAAGTTGTTTTATCTGCACCGTCTTGACCTGAAATCAAAGCTTAGTAGTAACATTCAGTTTGAGAGAGCAGGAGCTTTGTCTTGGTTATAGACTTATACTGGTCGAAATTTGTTAACACATTAGTACTGGTGGTCGTCTTGATGCAGGAGCTCAAGAACCTGCGGCCACAGCTCTACTCCGCCTCCGAGTACTGCGAGAAGTCCTACCTCAACACCCACCAGAAGCAGATGTGAGTAGCCACCTCTACTATTCCTCCTCTCCTCCATTAGAAGTAGTCGCAAAGTTATTGAGTGGACGGACATGCTTAGATGGGCCTGGAAGACAGGAATAACATTTAACTTGAAATGGTCATGAATTGGAACTAAGTGTGTGTAGAACAGTGATAACTTACACTAGTTTTGTAGCCTCTAGCAAGTTTACGAGCAAACAAAATTTTCCTTCTCTTTTAGAAATATGCAGGCAGCTCCCTGATCAGTGTTGTTGTTGGTTGCTGTAAAAAACTAGTTACCAGTGCACAAATGAGTCTGAGACATGCCAAGCTAAGCTACTCACCATTTGAACTTTTTGCGGCATCATGAGTTATCTGGATGTTAGAGTACTCTAGTATAGTACTCCTATTTGTATGGTAAATTTGGTGAATGAACAGTCAACAATGTAGTGAATGAACAGTCAACGGTGTAGTGATTTAAGGAGGAAAGTTATCCGGCTGGATTTTCTTCTTCTTAAAAGCTTCAACTTCAAAGTATAGTTTTACAAGCTTCTGCAACTTTTTCTTAACTGCTGCTGCTGTTATGCCTGTATTCACTGCTGGTGCTGTTGTACTTGTGATGATGTTGTACTTGTGATGATGTTACTTGTGATCTTCTGAAATGACCCATTGGCGACTTCATTACGTGGGGATAATGATTTTGCAGGTACCCTGAGAGGCCCTTGAGTTTGCCGGAATGTCGATTAACTTCCGTTTCGGCAAATTCAGGTACTCCATATGTCCTATTTTCAGCAAAGGTCATGCTGAAATTTTCCATGAATTTTAGCATGACTTTGCTTAAAATAGGACATATGGGGTACTTGCGACTAATGCATGGGCCGGGGTATCTTAGTACTTAATTAAGTAGGATCAACTGCCTCAGCGTCAACCTAGCTAGGGTGCCTCGGCATCGATAAACCTTAAATGATGAAAACTTAACTTAGCATTTAGGGTGCCTCAGCGTCAACAAACCCTAAATTATAAAACCTTGGCTTTTAGGGTGCCTCGGTGTTGATAAAATCCTAAATGATGAAAGCTTAGGCTTTTAGGGTGCCTCGGCGTCGACAAACCCTAAATGATAAAAGCTTAGCTTTTAGGATGCCTCGGTGTCGACAAACCATAAATGATGAGACCATGATCTTGTTCCTTGACAATAACCAACTTTTTGACCGAACTTTTTTCCTATTTAGAGCGAAACATGGCCCACAACGATGAGGCTGGCGGTTCGGGCAAGCAATTCTGGGAGCTCTCCCAGGAGATGGAGGAAGAACCTCACCGCTATGAGGAAGCCATGGAAGACACCGATTTTCGGTGTCAAAACCGGCGGATCTCAGGTAGGGGGTCCCGAACTGTGCGTCTAGGCCGGATGGTAACATGAGGCAGGGGACACGAAGTTTTACCCAGGTTCGGGCCCTCTTGATGGAGGTAAAACCCTACGTCCTGCTTGACTAATATTGATGATATGGGTAGTACAAGAGTAGATCTACCATGAGATCAAAGAGGCTAAACCCTAGAAGCTAGCCTATGGTATGATTGTTGTTCTGTATGTTGTCCTACGGACTAAAACCCTCCGGTTTATATAGACACCGGAGAGGGTTAGGGTTACACAAAGTCGGTCACAATGGTAGGAGATCTACATATCCGTATCGCCAAGCTTGCCTTCCACGCCAAGGAAAGTCCCTTCCGGACATGGGACGAAGTCTTTAATGTTGTATCTTCATAGTCCAGGAGTTCGGCTGAAGGTATAGTCCGGCTATCCGAACACCCCCTAATCCAGGACTCCCTCAGTAGCCCCTGAACCAGGCTTCAATGATGATGAGTCTGGCACGCAGATTGTCTTCGGCATTGCAAGGCAGGTTCCTCCTCCAAGTACTTCGTAGAAGATTTTGAACACAAGGATAGTGTCCGGCTCTGCAAAATATGTTTCCACATATTGCCACAGAGAGAATAATATTTACACAAATCTAATCTGCTGACGTATTCCGTAGTGTGACATCACACCACGGCCAAGCCTTTATCCGAATCGTTTTATTACCCCACCTCAGCGCGTCATGCGAGGCGGTTTCCTTGGCACGTCTTGTTAAAGCAGAGATCGTGTCCCCTTATTCCGGGATTCTCATCAATACGGGCGTGGGTAACCCAACCGCGCCATTGATTACGGCGCTTGGAGATAAGCGAGTTTTACCAGGCTGGTGGGGACACGTAGTTGCATCCACCCATATAAGGGGATAAGGATCCACCTTTTCACCTACGCCTTCTTCCTCCCTTGCTTATCCATTCTCGTGCACTCGAGCTCCAGCGCCCAAGTCCGCACTCCCCACCTCAACCTTCTCCAGCCATGTCCAGAGCGGGAGGCAAGTGGATGGTCTCCTTCGTCATGGAGGGACACATCAAAAAACTGAGGAAGGCCGGATACTTGTCTAACAACATCGCGTACCAGCTTCCCGAAAAGGGGCAGCCCCTCCCCACCCCAAGGCCCCATGAGAGGGTAGTGTTCCTTCCCCACTTCCTCCGCGGACTGGGCTTTCCGATCCACCCATTCGTCCGGGGACTCATGTTCTACTAGGGCCTGTATTTCCATGATCTGGCCCCGAACTTTATCCTCAACATCTCGGCATTTATCGTCATGTGCGAGGCTTTCCTCTGCATCCGCCCCCATTTCGGCCTATGGCTTAAGACTTTCAATGTCAAGCCGAAGGTGGTGCGCGGCAACTAGGCGGAGTGCGGAGGCGCCATGGTGGGCAAGATGCCCAATGTCTTATGGCTCGAGGGCTCCTTTGTGGAGACCCTGAAGGGGTGGCAATCGGGGTGGTTTTACATCACCGAGCCGTGTGACCCTGAGTGGGTCACAACCCTAGAGTTCCGGTCCGGACCCCCAACGCGGCTCACGTCCTGGAAAGAGACGGGCCTGTCGTGGGGCAACAATGGAGAGGTGTCTGGACTGCAAACATGCATCCAAACCCTGGTGGACAAGCAGCTCAAGCTTGTCAACGTAGTCCAGGTTATGCTCATCCGCCTGATCCTCCCGTGTCAACAACGGGCCTTCAATCTGTGGGAGTTCAACCCGGCACAACACCGAATTCTGAGTAGGCTCTTCAACATGACGTACGAAGATTCCTGGAAGGTCCTTTTCAAGGGCGCCGAGGCTCCCGCATCCGCTACCGAGGATCGCGGATTCGGCGCGCAGCATCACGCTAGTGCGGTAAGTTGTTTGTACCTTTTACAGGGTATTAGTTTTCCATAGTTTAACTCAATGTGGGATCTAAGATCCCTTACCTTTGACAGAGTTGGAAGGCGATGTCCGGACAGATTGACTGTCTGGCTCCTTTGCCCGAAGACCCAGCCGATGCCCGTTTGACGAAGCTGCTGGTTCCGGCACCCTATGTGGTGCCGGAGAAGAAGGCCACAAAAAAGGCCACGGGGACTCGAAAGAGTGCCCGGCGCCAGGAGGTGCCGGGTTCACCATCCGACGGCTCCGAGGCGCATTCCTCCCGTGAAGATGAGGAAGAAGAAGAAGAGACCTCTCCCCCTCCAGCGAGAGGAGAGAAGAAAAGGAAGGCCGCCCTCTCTAGGGAGGCAGGAGGGTCCAAGAAGGGGAGAACCCTTCCCCCGGACTACTCCACCAACGCCGCCGACGACGGAGAAGAGTGGCCGCTCAGGGCCAAGCCCCTGGAGAAATCGTAAGTATCTGGATACCAGAGTAATTCATAGTATTCCTTTATTGCACAGCTTTCCCTTATGTCGAATATGATTATACAACCCATCCAAAGACCGGCTCGACGCATCGTCGAGCGGTTCACTGGACTCGTCGGATGTGAATTCGCTTCCGACAGCTTCCTCCCCCCGCCCTACGGACGACGCCGAAGTGTTGTCTCAACAGGTTCCAAGCCGGGAGGAGGTGGTCCTAGAGGCACCGCAAGGCGACCTCCCGGACTCCAGGAGTAAAGGGGATAAAACCCCCCAGGGCTCCAAGTCCGGCTCTAGGCCGGACACCGCTCCGGAACCTTCAAAGGTTCCAGAGTCCGGCGGGGGACCTCCTTCCAAGAGGAGCAAGCCCACTGTGCGGTGACCCCCGTCCAACCGGAGGCACCGGACAATCTGTTGGAGGCGCTCCAAGGCGCCTCCATCGACGAGGAGCACCGCACCATTATGAGTGCAGTGGTCCAGAAGGTTCAGTCCGCCAAGAGCGGACTGACTGAAGCTTATACTAGCCTTTTAACAGGCTTTGAGGTAAGGAAAGAATGTGTAAATAATATTACCGCATAGACAGTAGCCCCTGATGCTCTGTTTGGCATTCAGGAAGAAAAGCCGAATAGAGGATCAAATAAAATTCACAGGAGTCTAACAAAAAGGAGTCAATTTGTGTATGAAGGCTTCTCTGCTTGCGTCCGCCGCACTGACTGCGGAAGTGGACATGCTAAAGCAGAACCTCGAGCGGTCCGAGTGAGAGCTCGGGCGTGCCAAAAAGCAGCTCGAGGACAATGAAGGTAAGAAATACCTTGTTTAAATATATATATAAAGGTGCAATTGCAAAAAATGACAGGATTATCGTGGCTATTGTAGGGGCCACGTCTGAGGTGGCGACCCTTAAGCAAGCGCTGCTCGAGGCCGAGAAGAGGGCGGCCACGGAGCGCACCGAGCGGGAGAAGTATGAGGCCCAGGTTGGCAAGGTGCGGCAAGAGCTCCAGGCTCTCATGAAGAAGCATGAGAGTTTGGAGCTTGACTCAAAGACGCGAGCGTCCGAGCTCGTGGCGGCTATTGAAAATGCCAAGTCTGCCAAGGCCGAATCCCAGAAGACCCTCCAGGAGTTGGATGAGGTGAAAAAGATAGCGGCAGGTAAGGCATTCTTTATGCAAAGAAAACACATAAACGTGAGCTACTTGTTACTTACCCGAATCCGGAGCTCTCTAGGAGCGTTTGCAGATCTTCCCCGGAGCGTGTCTGATGCCGCCGCATTCTATCGAGCTGAGGAGGGCAGCTCGACAGAGAAGGTGTTCTGGTCTCAGTATGCTGAGGCCGGACACCCCATGCCCCTGAGCGACCAGATGAAGCAACTTGTCGAGCTCCACAAGACGGCCGAACAGGCCATGAAGGGCCTCATAGTTCGGCTGTGGCCTGAAGAGGCTCTGCCTAGGAGCTATTTAGGGCTGGTGCGGCGGCTGGTGGGGGCCTGTCTAAGGCTCGAACTCATCAAGCGCTCCGTCTACATTGAAGGTGCCCGTAGGGCCCTTGCCCATGCTAAGGTGCACTGGGGCAAGATGTATGCTGAGAAGCTTGTGAAGGACGGGCCACCGCCGGGGAAAGAGCATCGCAAGCCCGAGAATTATTATAAGGATGTTCTGAAGGGTGCCTGCCTTGTGGCAGATGAATGTTCCAGGGATGTAATTTTTGAGTAAAATTTGCTCGTTTTGTCCTGTGCGCTAAAAACTTGTTCATATGCGCTAAGCAATGCTGTTGGAATTTAAAATATTACCTTCTGTGCGGCTGTTTATCAATTCTGCGAGATGGCGAGTCGTCGGCTTCTGCCCCCGTGCCGCTAGTGCTGGGGTGTTCGGGGATAAAACCTGAGCGCTCTTTTCCCCATGTTTGGGTCCTTCGAGGGAGGTGCTCAGCACAACGAACAAGGCAATCAGACTATAATGCGTGAACACTCTCACTTAGCCATAGAATTCTATAATTTTAAATTTCGTTGAAGCCCCTAGTATTCGAAAGACCGAGTTCGGGGCGCTATCCACGCCTTGGCCGGACAGAGCCGGCTCCTCGCTCTAAGCGGCATAAGTCTATAGGGACTCGAAAAACGTCTCGAACAGCGACCAGCTCTCGCTTCATCATGACAGTCAGTTTTAGCTTTCTCCACTGAGGTGCTCGACACAGCTCAACTGGGGCGCAATCGCAGTGGTTCTCCTAGTGCTACCTTATCCGATATAGCGGAACGTAAGGCACCAAAACATAGGAGCCGGGAAAACCCAACTATTGACCCAAGACATGATTCGGAGCCGATGCATATAATGCTATAAGTTCGGGGTGCCGCACTTGTTAAAGTGTTCGGACTTCTCACACCATATTGAGGGGTACTAAAGCCCCTGGTGTATTTTGGCCGTAACAACGTGTACGGGTGCAACATGTCATTAAGGAACATATATAAAAAAGAGTAATGCAAAAATAGACAAAAGCTATGCATTGTTTATTAAAAAGGGCTGCGATCAAAGTAGAATGATACAAATAAAGCGATAAGCAAAAGATTGGACTATTTTAACATGTCCGTTCCAGGGGCAGGCTGCGGAATAGTATGCGAAACAGGTATACTGCTCGTGATAGAGACCGCCTGGGAGTTCCGTAATGCGGCATGGCTTGTCTGCTTCCCTGGTTCTTGCATCTTTGTGCGGCAATTGAACTGCCGAACAGGCCTTCCGAAGAGTGGAGTCCTGAAAGTAAGAGAAAATTAAAAAAATCGGCAGCCCCTGGTGTGGTTTAAGCCGTGTTTCGGGCGTGCCGTGATGGTGCCCCTCCCCCTGTACCCATGGTATTTCTAGAGCGTAGTTATGTACGCGAAGTACTGGTGTCGCATTTTTGCGAGGGCTGGGGTTGGGGCCGCATTGCTATGCCTGCTCGGAACGTGCCAGGCGGTCTTGTTGTAGGTTACTCCGGGTGCGCTTGACGGTGTCCGGATGTTTAATGGCCGGACTCAAGAACTGCTTGGAGAGGCTGCTTTGTACTTCTGCTGCAAGGGCCGCCGTGTGCTCCTCCGTTCGGAGGGAGCGTTCGGTGTTTCCATTGATCGTAATTACTCCTCGAGGGCCTGGCATCTTGAGCTTAAGGTATGCGTAGTGCGGTACCGCATTGAACTTGGCGAATGCGGTTCGTCCGAGCAGTGCGTGATAGCCACTGCGGAATGGGACTATGTCGAAGATTAACTCCTCGCTTCGGAAATTATCCGGAGATCCGAAGACCACTTCAAGTGTGACTGAGCCTGTACAATTGGCCTCTACACCTGGTATTACGCCTTTAAAGGTCGTTTTGGTGGGCTTAATCCTCGAGGGATCTATGCCCATTTTCCACGGTATATCCTGGTAAAGCAGGTTCAGGCTACTACCGCCGTCCATAAGGACTCTAGTGAGATGAAATCCGTTAATAATTGGGTCTAGAACCAATGCGGCGAATCCGCCATGACGGGTGCTAGTGGGATGGTCCCTTCGATCAAAGGTGATCGGGCAGGAGGACCATGGGTTGAACATTGGGGCGACTGACTCTACCGCGTATACGTCCCTTAACGCGCGCTTCCGCTCCCTCTTAGGGATGTGGGTTGCGTATATCATGTTCACCATCCGCACTTGTGGGGGAAAACCCTTCTGTCCACTATTGTTCGGCGGCCGGGGCTCTTCGTCGTCATCGCTATGCAGCACCTTGTCTGTATTTTCGGCATTTAACTTGTCTGCCTGCTTGAACACCAAACAATCCCTGTTGGTGTGATTGGCCGACTTTTCGGGGGTGCCATGTATCTGGCACAAGCAGTCGAGTATTCGGTCCAAACTGGACGGGCCCCTAGGATTTCTTTTGAATGCTTTTTCCGCTGACCGGATTTATAGCCTCTGAATCCAGCATTAATTGTCGTATCCTCAGCGTTGTCACCGTTAATGCGGCACTTCTGCTTGTTGCGATGCGACATGCCACTACTATCCCTAGTATCCGAATTACCAGGGTTCTTGGTCATGTTGTTGCTACGAGCAAGCCAGCTGTCTTCTCCCGCGCAAAAGCGGGTCATGAGTGTCGTGAGTGCTGCCATAGATTTCGGCTTTTCCTGTCCAAGGTGCCGGGCAAGCCACTCATCACGAATATTGTGCTTGAAGGCTGCTAGGGCCTCAGCGTCTGGACAGTCGACTATTTGATTTTTCTTTGTTAGGAACCGTGTCCAGAATTGCCTGGCCGATTCCTCTGGCTACTGAATTACGTGACTTAGGTCATCGGCGTCTGGGGGTCGCACATAAGTGCCCTGGAAATTGTCGAGGAATGCGGCTTCCAGGTCCTCCCAACAACTAATTGATCCTGTTGGCAAGCTGTTAAGCCAATGCCGAGCTGGTCCTTTAAGCTTGAGTGGGAGGTATTTGATGGCGTGGAAATCATCGCCACAGGCCATGTGGATATGAAGGAGATAATCCTCGATCCATACCGCAGGATCTGTTGTGCCATCATATGAGTCGATGTTTACGGGTTTGAAACCCTCGGGGATTTGATGATCCATTATTTCATCTATGAAGCATAGTGGGTGTGCGGCGCCTCTGTACTGGGCTATATCACGACGTAGCTCCAATGAGCTTTGTCTACTGTGTTCGGCCTTGCCCAATTTGTGGCCGGCGTGACGGTTACCATCTCGAGTCGTGGGGCACCCACGCGATCCGTAGATCGATCTTGTTTGCCTTGCCTTGTCCTCCAACATATCTCGCAGGTCCGGCGCATTTTCCCGTGCCTTGGTACGGGGTGCGGCTTGAGTGGAGGGTCGAGAGGCCTCTCTGTCTCAGCCACGAGGTGGCCGATCGACCGTATCGAGTGTAGGTGATGTAGGTTTAAGTGCTTCCTCCTCTAATTGGGGTAGCAACCTGCGCTTTGGGTAGCTCTTGGAGGGGCGTTCGAGTTTATGCTCTTCGGCCGCAAGGACTTCAGTCCATCTGTCGACTAGCAAATCTTGATCAGCTCTAAGCTGTTGCTATTTTTTCTTGAGGCTTCTTGCTGTGGCCATAAGCATGCGTTGAAAACGCTCTTGCTCGACAGGATCCTCTGGCTTGCCTCGTCTTCGGAGGGAGGCATATAATTATCGTCCTCGACCTCTCTGTCTGCCGCTCTCTCATGAGGGCTGGTTTCTCCATCCTCCTGTGCTAAATCTTGCTGGAGGGGGTTTTCTTCGGCACTTTCCGGAGTATTATTATCTCCCGTGCTAGAATCACCGTATTTGTTTTGGCGGGATTTTGAGCGGCGCCGCTGATGCCGGCGCTTAGGGTGTTTCTTGGAGGGGTCATCCTCCGCTGTTCCATCACCATCTCCTTCTTTCAGGGTGTCCACCATGTATATGTCATATGACGAGGTGGCTCTCCAGGGCCTAATAGGCGCTGGTTCTTCATCGTCTCCTTCATCGCGTCCATACCATCGATGTCTTCGAAGTCGATCATGTTGGTTAAATCGTTGATAGTGGCTACAAAGTGGGTGGTGGGTGGGCTTTGAATTTCTTCCTCATCCGTACCCCAACCTTGCTGACCGTAGTCCGACCAAGGCTCTCCTGATAAAGAGAGAGACTTCAGTGTCTTCAAAATATCGTCGAAAGGCGAGTGCTGAAAGATGTCTACGGCGGTAAACTCCATGATCGGCGCCCAATCGGATTCGATCGGCAGGGGCGCGGAGGGTTCGGAGTCCGGAGAGGAGTCCGGCTCCTTGGAGTCACGAGTCTCGCGGAGTGCGGGGCTGGTGTTTGGCTCGATCGCCGTTGGGATCGCAGCCCCTGAGGCGGCGTCCAACCGCCCATCCTCGATCGGCACAGTTGGCTCCGAATTAAAGGTCGAAGCCGATGCGGGTGCGGTCTCCAGGGCACTGTCCGGCGGCAGAGCTAGATCATGCTCGTCATGACAGTGCGGCGCGCTCGGCAGTGGCTCGAATCCGTCGAAGATCAAGTCCCCGCGGATGTCAGCCGTGTAGTTTAAACTTCCAAATCTGACCTGACGGCCAAGGGCATAGCTTTCGATCTGCTCCAGATGGCCAAGTGAATTGGACCATAGTGCGAAGCCGCCGGAGACGAAGATTTGTCCGGGGAGGAAGGTCTCACCCTGGACTGCATCGCTATTGATGATCGTAGGAGCCATTGAGCCTTACGACAACAACACAGAGGAACTCTCAATGAAAGCACCAATGTCGGTGTCAAAACCGGCGGATCTCGGGTAGGGGGTCCTGAACTATACGTCTAGGCCGGATGGTAACAGGAGGCAGGGGACACGAAGTTTTACCCAGGTTTGGGCCCTCTTGATGGAGGTAAAACCTTACGTCCTGCTTGATTAATATTGATGATATGGGTAGTACAAGAGTAGATCTACCACGAGATCAGAGAGGCTAAACCCTAGAAGCTAGCCTATGGTATGATTGTTGTGCTGTATGTTGTCCTACGGACTAAAACCCTCCGGTTTATATAGACACCGGAGAGGGTTAGGGTTACACAAAGTCGGTCACAATGGTAGGAGATCTACATATCCGTATCGCCAAGCTTGCCTTCCACGCCAAGGAAAGTCCCTTCCTGACACGGGACGAAGTCTTTAATCTTGTATCTTCATAGTCCAGGAGTCCGGCTGAAGGTATAGTCCGGCTATCCAGACACCCCCTAATCCAGGACTCCCTCACCGATCCTCACTACACAACCCCTAGTGGCGTCGGCGGTGACACCACTGATGGTGCCACCGAGGATGCCACCACTGATGATGGCAGCGCACGCACAGATGGCAGCGAACCGAAGGGGCAACGGAAGGACCTGTGCCCGAACGTGCTCCGCACCGTCAAGGAGGAATTTACTCAATTGAACTCCGACGGGCATCCAACGGCGCCCAAAGAATTAGTCAAGGGGTACTCCCTTCAGCTCGGGTGCATTCTCCGGAGAACCGTCTCGATCAACACCGAGAACCTAAGGCATAAGGACCGAGGGAATTTGCGCAGCCTCCTCTTCACAAAGCTGAACGAACGATACAAGTTCCCCACTGACTTTGCAAACACACACCTCTCAGGGAATAAAGTGAACAGTCCCGCCCTCACGACGATGAGCACGACCCTGTCTACTTGGAGAAGCGCGATGAAGAGAATGATTGAAAAAGGTGGTAGTTATGAGAAGATCAAGGCGAAAAAGCCTTCGATCAGCGAAGATGACTACAAGGAGTTCAAGATCAAGTGCGAGAGCAGCGCAACCTCCGAATCAAGTCAGTGGGGGAAAGAAATGCGGGAGTTGAACTTAGGGGAACAGAAACTCGGTCCCAACGGTTATAGAGTGGCGGAGCCTATATGGGACAAGGAGTACGCGGAGCGTGTCGAGCAAGGCCTACCGCCCCGCTTCGAGAAATACCGTGACAAGCAGACCAGGAACTATGTCAGGGCCCGGTACAAGGAGGACCCGGTAACAATGGAGCTTACCACGGATCCAAAGACCATGGCGCTTGAGCTTGTTCTGGTAAGGAATACACCCCCGCGTAATTAGCTCCATATGGTTGCATTCTAATTAATGAAGCCAAATTTCTAAATGGTTCACATTCCTTCCGCAGGAGACTGAAAGCAGTAGCGCGGGGTCGTCTTAGAGCACCCCTTGGGACAACACTCTAAATAGGGTGTTGAACGTAATGAAAAACAAGGATAAGCTCAGTAAGCCGTTGTCAGATGGTCGTGTGGCCGACAAAGGCTTGTCCACAAAATGGTCATCATACTATAACACTGGTGGGCGAAAGGAGAGAAAGACCAGCTCGGAAAGCCAGTCGCGCGAGGTTCAAGAACTCAAGGCACAAGTGGCATGGATTCCAGAGATTGTCCAAGAGCAAGTGCAACAACAACTGGGATCGACGCTCACCGCCATTGTGCCTACCTTGATTCACGGGATGACGACGTGGATTGCAGGCGGCCAACAGGGGCCGCCCCCGGTTCCCAGCTTCATGGCCGGCAACTCACACAACGCGCATGCGGTGCCATTGGTGTCTCCGGCGGAGGCGGTATTGGTGTCTCCGACGCCGGCACGGGCATCAGAGCATAATGCACCCGGGTGTATGCCGGCCGGCACCTCGGCAGCAAGCGCCCCCTCAGTCAGTTGCACGCCCGCCGTTGGCGGTGCCTCAACATTAGCCGAGCTCGACGCCATCACAGTAACTAATTAAGCCTCTCGGCCGATGACTTCATCTCCTTGCGTTTGACTGGGTATCCCTTACGCCCTACATGTCTTCACAGGGCGCCACCGATGTTCCATGCACTCTCCTGCACTTCGTGGGCGGCGAGTTGATCGATGTCGCCAAGGTCAGAATCGTTCAACCGGGCAACCCCGTGTTCCATGGTAATCCGATGCCACCCACTGTGTATAGGGTTGAACTGGTTCGGGTGCTTCTAGGTGATAACCCACAAGTATAGGGGATCGCAACAGCTTTCGAGGGTAGAGTACAACCCAAATTTATTGATTCGACACAAGGGGAGCCAAAGAATATTCTCAAGTATTAGCAGCTAAGTTGTTAATTCAACCACACCCGGAAACTTAGTATCTGTAGCAAAATGTTTAGTAGCAAAGTAATATGATAGTGATGGTAACGGTAACAAAAGAGTAACGAAAGCAAAGTAATGTTTTTGGTGTTTTGTAGTGATTGTAACAATAGCAATGGGAAAGTAAATAAGCGTAAACCAGTATATGGAAAGCTCGTAGGCATCAGATCAATGATGGATAATTATGCCGGATGCAGTTCATCATGTAACAGTCATAACATAGGGTGACACATAACTAGCTCCAATTCGTCAATGTAATGTAGGCATGTATTCCAAATATAGTCATAAGAGCTTATGGAAAAGAACTTGCATGACATCTTTTGTCCTACCCTCCCGTGCCAGGGGGGTCCTAATGGAAACTAAGGGATATTAAGGCCTGCTTTTAATAGAGAACTGGAATAAAGCATTAGCACATAGTGAATACATGAACTCCTCAAACTACAGTCATCACCGGTAAGTATCCCGATTATTGTCACTTCAGGGTTAACGGATCATAACACATAATAGGTGACTATAGACTTGCAAGATAGGATCGAGAACTCTGATATATTGATGAAAACATAATAGGTTCAGATCTGGAATCATGGCACTCGGGCCCTAGTGACAAGCATTAAGCATAGCAAAGTCATAGCAACATCAATCCCAGAACATAGTGGATACTAGGGATCAAACCCTAACAAAACTAACTCGATTACATGGTGAATCTCATCCAACCCATCACCGTCCAGCAAGCCTATGATGGAATTACTCACGCACGGAGGTGAGCATCATGAAATTGGTGATGGAGGATGGTTGATGATGACGACAGCGATGAATCCCCCTCTCCGGAGCCCCGAACGGACTCCAGATCAGCCCTCCTGAGAGGTTTTAGGGCTTGGCGACGACTCTGTATCGTAAAACGCGATGATTTCTTCTCTCCTATTTTTTCTCCCTGAAAGCAGTTATATAGAGTTGGAGTTGGAGTCGGGCGGTCTCCAGGGGGCCCACGAGGTAGGGGGCGCGCCCTAGGGGGGGGGCTCCCCCACCCTCGTGAGAAGGGTGTGGCCCCCCTGGTCTTCATCTTTGGCG
Source organism: Triticum urartu (assembly GCF_056163025.1). NCBI lineage: Eukaryota > Viridiplantae > Streptophyta > Magnoliopsida > Poales > Poaceae > Triticum > Triticum urartu. The sequence continues at coordinate 92,550,304 of NC_141875.1, forward strand.
AAGATTTTTTATTATTTATTGTAAAATATCCCGTGGAGTTTCAGGTCATTCAGAGAAATTTTGTTTTCTGCACATAAAACAACATCATGGCAATTCTGCTGAAAACAGCGTCAGTCCGGGTTAGTTCCATTCAGGTCATACAAGTTAGAGTCCAAAACAAGGGCAAAAGTGTTTGGACAAGTAGATACGTTGGAGACGTATCAACTCCCCCAAGCTTAAACCCTTGCTTGTCCTCAAGCAATTCAGTTGACAAACTGAAGGAAATAAAGAAAAACTTTTACAAACTCTGTTTGCTCTTGTTGTTATAAATATGTCAAGCTAGCATTCAAGTTTTCAGCAAAGATTATAACTAACCATATTTGCAATAATTCTCAGGTCTCATGTTTACTCATATCAATAGCATAATCAACTAGCGAGCCATAATAATAAATATCGGATGACAACACTTTCTCAAAACAATCATAATATGATATAACAAGATGGTATCTCGCTAGCCCTTTCTAAGACCGCAAAACATAAATGCAGAGCACCTTTAAAGATCAAGGACTGACTAGACATTGTAATTCATGGTAAAAGAGATCCAATCATAGTCACAGCCAATATAAATTAACAGTAATGAATGCAAATGACAGCTGCGCTCTCCAGCTAGTGCTTTTTAATAAGAGGGTGATGACTCAACATAAAAGTAAATAGATAGGCCCTTCGCAGAGGGAAGCAGGGATTTGTAGAGGTGTCAGAGCTCGGTTTTAAAATAGAGGTGACTAATATTTTGAGCGGTATACTTTCATTGTCAACATAACAATCAAGAGATGGCGATATCTTCCATGCTACACACACTATAGGCGGTTCCCAAACTGAATGGTAAAGTTTATACCCCCCTCCACCAACAAACATCAATCCATGGCTTGCTCGAAACAACAAGTGCCTCCAACATACATCAGGTCCCAAGGGGAGTTTTGTTTGCAATTATTTTGATTTAGTTTGCATAAAGTATGGGATTGGGCATCCCGGTGACCAGCCCTTTATCTCGTGAGTGAGGAGCGGAGTCCACTCCTCTTGAGAATAACCCGCCTAACATGGAAGATACAGACAACCCTAGTTGATACATGAGCTATTCAAGCATACAAAACATGATGATTATTTGAAGGTTTAGAGTTTGGCACATACAAATTTACTTGGAACGGCAGGTAGATACCGCATATAGGAAGGTATCGTGGACTCATGTGGAATAACTTTGGGGTTTAAGGAGTTTGGATGCACAAGCAGTATTCCCGCTTAGTGCAGGTGAAGGCTAGCAAAAGACTGGGAAGCGACCAACTAGAGAGCGATAACAGCCATGTACATGCTTTAAAATTAATAAACATTGGATGCAAGCATGAGTAGGATATAATCCACCATGAACATAAATATCGCGAAGGCTATGTTGATTTGTTTCAACTACATGCGTGAACATGTGCCAAGTCAAGTCACTTAAATCATTCAGAGGAGGATACCACCCTATCATACCACATCGTAACCATTTTAATAGCATGTTGGCACGCAAGGTAAATCATTATAACTCATAGCTAATCAAGCATGGCACAAGCAACTATGATCTCTAGTTGTCATTGCAAACATGTTTATTCATAACAAGCTGAATCAAGAACGATGAACTCATCATATTTACAAAAACAAAAGAGGTCGAGTTCATACCAGCTTTTCTCATCTTAGTCAGTCCATCATATATCATCATAATTGCCTTTCACTTGCACGACCGAACGATGTGAATAATAATAAGAGTGCATGTGCATTGGACTAAGCTGGAATCTGCGAGCATTCAATAAACAGGAGAAGACAAGGCAATATGGCTCTTTTGTTAGATAAACAATAATGCATGTAAGAGGCACTTCAACAATTTAATCATGGTCTTCTCCTACTGACCCCCAAAGAAAAGAAATAAAACTATTTACACGGGAAAGCTCCCAACAAGCAAAAGAAGAACGGGAAATATTTTTGGGTTTTCTTTTTAATTACTACTACAAGCATGGAAAGTAAATTAATTAAAAACTACAACTAATTTTTTGGTTTTTCTTAAGGTTTATTAAGAACACAAGAAGAAAGCGTAAAAGGAAATAAACTAGCATGGATGAGACAATGAAAAAGTATGAGCACCGACATCTAGCAATGAGTGTGTGTAAACATAAATGTAATGTCAGTGAGAAATACGTACTCCCCCAAGCTTAGGCTTTTGGCCTAAGTTGGTCTACGGCCACGGCTGGCCTGGCTGATATCCATAATAATAGTTGTTGGGGTCGTACTGTGATGCAGCGGCTATCGCCTCCTGAGCTGCAGCGTGGCGACGAGCGGCCTCCGCTCTCCTCTCATACTCATCTGCCTCCGCTCTGGTAATAGTATATCCTCCTCTTGCCTGATAATCAAAGAAAGCAGGAGTAGGGAGAGTAATGTGGACAGCACGACGTCTGTCAAAGATTAGTCGGTACTGGAGAGGTGATTCGTTCCTCTCAACAAAATGGTGGGAAACCATAGAATCAAAATCTAAATAAGCAGGAGGCAACTCCATGTCTCCTTCACGAATATCTATCTCAAGAAATTTAGCTAAGCGGGTTGCATAAATTCCTTCAAAGAAATCTCCATTATGTCTATTATGATGCAACCTACGAGCTACAATGGCTCCCATATGATAAGATTGGTCTCCTGACACAGCACTCCTGAGAATGCTAAGGTTAGGGACACACATGTGACATGCTTCATCCTTAGCATTTATGCACCACTACTAGGAAAAGGCCTACTAATGGCGCACTGGTTTTGCCTACTAATGGCGCATTACCAGTGCGCCATTAGTAGCACGCCACTAGTATATCTTACTAATGGCGCACCTGGCGCATTACCAGTGCGCCATTAGTAGCACGCCACCATTACCTGTGGTGCGCCATTAGTATCTAGTATACTAATGGCGCACCAACTAGTGCGCCATTAGTATGTAACAGCATGCGCCATTAGTGTGCCTCCCGGGGGGCCATACGTAAGCATGGCTTTGTCATACTAATGGCGCATTCTCTATTGATGCGCCATTAGTATCCTTTGGCATACTAATGGCGCACCTGGTGGTGATGCGCCATTAGTATGAATATTTGGTTTTTTTTCCTTTTCTGATTTTTGCGCAGGTTACAAAATATATTATTAGACAGAATATAAAATATATTATTAGACAGAATATAGACAGCAGCACACAGCAACATCAGATTCATCGAATACAATAGAAGATTAGTCTCCCAATACAATTCATCATATTAGTCTCCGAATTCAAAAGACCGAACAAAGATAAAACATTACAAGTCTCAAGACCGCGAGTATCGAGTTTGTCGGAAGTAATACTAATCCTAACAAGTCCTACTAATCATCATCATACAACTTCTACTCGTTATTCATAACAAGGCATACGATCATCATCTTGATAGTCTTCGAACCAACCCTACTTAATTGTTCTTAGCACATGATCATCAGTATTAGGCAGGACCTAAATACCCTATTTAAGCTAAAATAGCATAAAACAATATAGACCCTGACTCTCCATTATGGAGAATGGAGAACATCCTGTCTCCAATTCTTGCGCTTTGCTTCCTTTTGCTTCCATGAAGCTCCTTACGACTGTCCATACATTTTTTCCATCCTTTGATTTTCATGTCTCCACTTCTTTTAGAAATCTCGTATGGACAGTTGAGATTCGTAGGACGACCTGGCTGTATGTTCAAAACATTAACACTACCTTTCAGATACATCATATGAGGCACACAATTATCTGGGATTATCTGTTGAAAAACATAGTAATAACTTCATAGTTAGCAATGATGTACTAGTTTTAGAAGTATGCAAAAGATGCACGGATGTCGTAATAGTAAAAATCTTACCAGGGTATCTCCATGGTAGTTACCGTAGTTGAACACATGCACTAGTGGCATGTATTTACCATAATGTTGAGGAGTTTGATTGTAGATATTGTAATTCTCAATGTCAGTACAAAATCCGACCAAATGATTTTTCTCCTTGTAAGTTGTTAATTCGGAGCCATCGGTGTAGTGGGTTTTGTCTACCATCTCCCACACATTCTTTGAACAATAAAAATAAGCTGTCAATGGAAATAAGCTGTCAACTATTTTGAAATAAACAATATAAATTGGCTAATAACTATGTTTGAGAAACTCACATAGCGATAGAACTGGAGGCGTATCAACAAGGACCCAAATGTCCATATTGTCTTGGTTGATGTCAGGATTACCAAGATCCATCGTGATAAGCATACCCTCATCAAAACCATACATCTTGCAAAATGCTTCCCAATTTTTGCAACCAAAATGGGTTACGCTCTCAGAATTATATAGATTTACTTCAAAGTCCACATCGTGATGAGTCCTTAGGTGAATTTTCTTTGTTTCAGAAATTTCATGGTCTTCAAAATCCATCCTCTCCAAGACATAGCGTCTTGCATGGCATGGGATAAGCTATACTCGAATTGTAAAAGATGAAAATTACACGTTGAAATAGTTGAAGTCATGCTTAATTATGAAAATAACACTTGTCGTTGTTGTGTACCGTTTCAACTTCGAAGGTCTCCTCGAGCTTAATGCTGAAGCGCCGATCATCGTCCAGGTGAGGCATGTCGCACAGACCTCGATCGTCGTGGCACCAGTCGCACTCCGCCGGGAGACTTTCATCGTCCGATGATGATGACGACATATCCTGGGACAGCTCCTAGAATTGCTTGCCGCCCGAACCACCGGCCTCATCGTTGTGGGCCATGTTTCTCTCGAAATAGGAAAAAAGTTTGGTCAAAAAGTTGGTTATTGTCAAGGAACAAGATCATGGTCTCATCATTTAGGGTTTGTCGACACCGAGGCACCCTAAAAGCCTAAGTGTACATCATTTAGGTTCTCATCGACACCGAGGCATCCAGGGCAGCCAAGTTAAGTTTTCATCATTTAGGGTTTATCGATGCCGAGGCACCCTAGGTTGGGCCTAATCACTTGGCACTAATCACTTGGCTCTATTGCCACCTATGGTTTAATACAGCAAGAATAAAGGGTCAGTTGATCCTACTTAATTAAGTACTAAGATACCCCGCCCATGCATTAGTAGCAAGTACCTCATATGTCCGATTTTTAGCAAAGTCATGCTAAAATTCACGGAAAATTTCAGCATGACCTTTGCTGAAAATAGGACATATGGAGTACCCGAATTTGCCGGAACGGAAGTTAATCGACATTCCGGCAAACTCAAGGGCCTCTCGGGGTACCTGCAAAATCATCACGACACGAAGGGCCTCTCAAGGGCCTCAAGCAGCAGCGGCATCTCCCAGGACCCCATTTTTTTGCTAAATTTCTTTGAGCACCAATCAGAGCAGAAAATTTAGCATATTTCTATACAACAGCACTGTAAAGATGAAGAACAGTTCTACAATAGCCCATCTTTGATCATCATCTTTGCATCTGTTTCTCAATGTGATCACAAGTAATTCAGAGGCATCACAAGTAATTCAGAGCATCACAAGGCATTAGTAGTTCAGTACATGAACAAGTTTTACAAAGCACATCAATATGTTACAGCAAACAAAGTTCTGAAATTTGTGTGCCTAACTGAATTTTTAGTAATCGAATAAACTGAATTTTCGAAACTGCAAGAAGAAATTTTAAAAAAATCCTCTCATCTCATATGAGGAGTGTTAATCCTAAGACTAATAGTTTGTTGTCCCTGTCCATTTGTCCCTCCCCAACTAGATACTAGAGTAGCACTGTTGATGCCCTGTTCTTGCTGAACTTTATGACAGTATATACAACAACTTATCCTAAATGTGGCTAGAACTGCAGATTTACAAATTAAAGGACACAAACTCAAGCAAGCTTCCTGAACAATACCCTAACAGAAAACATAGGACAATCAATGAATTTATATAACCAGTAAGAACAAGGGGATGATTTTAGCAAGTTAAGTGCAGCTCTAGCACCTGTGGATGAAATGTATCATGTATTAAACCATCAATTAGCTGCTGAAAAATATAAATGTACCATGTGAACATATAATACCTTCACAAGCGAACTCAATGAGTGTGAACCAACAGAGTGTGGGTCACCACAGATTGTGTAGTCAAAAACCTTCAGGACAGAGTGAAAATAGTTACAATATGCTTGCAAGTAATTTGAGGAGGGAACTACACTACACAAGAACTAAACTTTGGTTAACTGAATGCATTAGCTACTAAGATGTCCAGATTAACAAACTACAGTGCACAAATCTCCTGTCATCATCAGTAAGTTCACAAATCTGATTAGGTAATGTTCCACTGTGTAGTTCACAAACTATAGTTCACAAATCTGATTAGGTAATTTGATTAGGCCCCCCATGCTTCTGCAAACCAGCCCAATGTTCCAACCAGTGAGAGACTTGAGTAATAACTTAGTCAATAATATACTATTCTTAAACATCAACCACAAGATAACTGTAATCTTAAGAGGTACTTTAATAAACCATAATTTTCTAAAATGACATCTAACTTGCAAAGCTTTGATCATCAGGTACATTGATCTAATGGTAAATTCACCACATGTAGTTAAAGTCCGCACGCACTTATCTCTCTCCTCACTTTGAACCACGTCCTCACAGAGATATTGCAACTGCTGCTCAGCCAAATCACCCAACCTCCTCCTAATTTTGACATTATCCCACCAACCCCCAATCACCTCTGCTACAGTAATATTAAAACTGGTGTTAGCATTATACAATCTATGGAACTTACTACACAGTGGAACATTACCTAATCCATCATGGAGATTTGTGCACTGTAGTTTGTGCACAAATCTCCTGTCATCATCAGTAAGTTCACAAATCTGTCATCATCAGTAAGTTCACAGCGGAACATCATCTACAGTGCACAAATCTGAACCTAGGAACCTAGGAACCTAGGAACACAGGAGAGGGAGGAAGGAGGAAGGAGGAGAGGTACCTGGGCGGCAGGACGGCGGCTGCGGCGGCAGCGGCTGGAGGACGGCGTCGTAGACGAACTCGAGGGCGGGGGCACCGGATGCTCCTCTCGTTGATGGGGGAGGGGAGGGGCTGGAGGCAAACCCTAGCCGCCAAGCGCACGAGTGCTGCAGCTAGGTGGAGTAACCTTTGCCGGAGACGACGGAGCAGGTGGCCGGCGTCGTGGTTGGTGAGGAGCAGGTGGCCGATGTCGTGGTTGGTGAGGAGAGCGCGAGGAAGAGCGCCCCGTGCACGATGAGGAGGCGCGGCGTAGGCGTCGTGGGTCGGGAGGCGGCGCACGTAGGGGGAGGCGGCGCTCGAGGGGGAGGAAGGGGAGAGGGAGACAGCGGGGGCGCATGGGCGGCTGCGGCGCCGTGGGTCGGGGCAGCGGTGGCGGCACGGTGGAGGGAGGGACGAGGGAGGGAGCGGCGCGGTGGAGGGATAGGAAGGACGAAGTGTCTGGCGAGGGCAGTAGGTGGAGTGGGGGGAGGGTTCTAATGGCGCACCTCCCCTCGGTGCGCCATAAGTACGACTATTCTAATGGCGCACCTCCCCTCGGTGCGCCATTAGAATTTTGTTTTAATCTAGCCCACTAACCATATCTACAGCCTAACCCTATCTACAACAGAACCCACCCACTAGCCCGACTGGTCAGCACGCAGCACACACACCAGGAGGTCCTGGGTTTGATTCCCAGGCTCCCCAATATTTTTTTATGCATTTTAAATGCTGTTTTTGATATTTATTTGTGTTTAAATATGTTCAAACTTGTTTAAATCATAATAGTAATATTTTTATAAAAACAGTAATAATTTTTTAAAAAATATGTTCAAATTTGTTACTTGAAAATATCATCGGCGGCGGCGGTGGAGTGGGGGAGGGTGCGGGGGGTGCCCGTTGGCGGCGGTGGAGCGGGGGAGGGTGCGGGCGGCCGGGTGCTCGTCAGCGGCGGTGGAGTGGGGGAGGGTTGCGGTGGGTCGTCGGCGGCGGTGGAGCTAGCGAGGGAGGGTGCGGGTGCGATCGAGATGGAGGGGGGTCGAGATCGAGATGGAGGGGGAATCGAGATCGAGATGGAGGGGGATACTAATGGCGCACCTTGTAATAGTGCGCCATTACTAGTTTAAACTAGTAATGGCGCACTTTGAAACGGTGAGCCATTAGTAGTTTTGCAAAAAAATAATAAGAAAAAAATTACAGTAATGGCGCACTCTCTGCCTGGTGTGCCATTACTAGTTAGAACTAGTAATGGCGCATTGTCGACCTGATGCGCCATTAGTATGTATGGAAAAATGAAAAAAAAAAAATTAATACTAGTGGCGCACCCTGTTTCTGGTGCGCCATTAGTGTCTTCCACACTAATGGCGCATCACCAACAGGTGCGCCATTAGTATATAGTAGTGGCGCACTACTTCTCTGGTGTGCCATTAGTATCAATCCTATCTATAGCCCTTTTCCTAGTAGTGCACCTACCTATGAAGAGAGCAAAATAATGTATAGCAGGAAAGTGAATGCTCCCTATGGTAGCTTGCGTCATATCTCTGGATTCCCCTACAGTTATACTAGCAATAAAATTTCTAAATTCAGATTTAGGGGGATCCTTAACCCTACCCCATTGTGGAAGTTTGCAAGCAAAAGTGAAATCCTCTAAGTCCATGGTATAATATTTGTCATAAAGATCAAACATGACTGAAGGAGAATTACGCGAAGATGAATACTCAAACCTCCTCACAAAAGAGCTTGTGAGCTCATTATACTAGGGGCATTTGTCTGCCTCAAAGTCCTCAAGATCGGCATTACGCAAATATGCGTTAAATTCTTCTTTGATTCCCGCTTGATCCATAAAATTTTCAGAAGGCCATTCACACGCCTGAACCTCCGCGGTGCGCGACAAATTATACTCAGGCTTCGGTGCCTTTTACTTCGAGCTCTGGCTCGATGAGCCCCTCAATAATCTCCTCATCATTTTCTGAAAAATTCTGAAATTTTTAGTAACTTCAAAATAAAAGTAAACCAAACTCAATAATATTGATAGAAACTACTCCTACAAGTGCCTAGGTCCTATATCATGCATCAAAACTACTTTTGACCATATAAATTTGACATGCAAGCTCAAGAACAGTGTCACCTAAGCAGCACAATTTTGCAATGAATAAAGCACTAGAACAAAAACTAATTGGACCAATGGAGGAGTCACATACCAAGGAACAATCTCCCCAAGCAGTTTTGTGAGAGGTGCTTTGAGCAAGGAGATTGAAAATGGCAGCAAAACGAGCTTGGACTCGGGTTTGAGTTTGTTTTTCGTGTTTGCGGGAGGAAGATGAAGTGTGTGACTATAAGAATAAGTGGAGGAGGGCCACCGTAGGCCCACGAGGCAGGGGGCGTGCCCTCCACCCTCGTGGCAAGGTGGTTGGCCCCCATGGTGTGTTCTTTGTTCCATAAATCCTCAAACATTCTATAAAAAATCATATTTAATTTTCAGGGCATTTGGAGAACTTTTATTTTCGAGGTATTTTTATATTGCACGGATAATCAGATAATAGACATAAAGTTATTTATTTTTTACTTTATTTCAACTAAATAACAGAAAGTATAGAAGGGGTACAGAGAGTTGTGCTTCTAGTTTCATCCATCTCATGCTCATCAAAAGGAATGCACTAATAAGGTTGATCAAGTCTTGTTAACGAACCCATTCCGATTAACATGAAATCGGAGAAATTTCGAATAACACTAGGTTACCTCAACAGGGATATGCACATCCCCAATAATAAGTATATCATATTTCTTCTTGACAGTAGGAAGAGGAAATTCAAAACCTCCAAATATAATCGATGGAATTTTTCTGATAGAATTGATACTATGAACTTGAGGTTGTTTTCTCGGAAAGTGTACGTATGCTCATTACCATTAACATGAAAAGTGACATTGCCTTTGTTGCAATCAATAACAGCCCCTGCAGTGTTAAGAAAAGGTCTTCCTAGAATAATAGACATACTATCGTCCTCGGGAATATCAAGAATAACAAAGTCCGTTAAAATAGTAACGTTTGCAACCACAATAGGCACATCCTCACAAATACCGACAGGTATAGCAGTTGATTTATCAGCCATTTGCAAAGATATTTCAGTAGGTGTCAACTTATTCAAATCAAGTCTACGATATAAAGAGAGAGGCATAACACTAACAACGGCTCCAAGATCACATAAAACAGTTTTAACATAGTTTCTTTTAATGGAGCATGGTATAGTAGGTACTCCTGGATCTCCAAGTTTCTTTGGTATTCCACCCTTAAAAGTATAATTATCAAGCATGGTGGAAATTTCAGCTTCCGGTATCTTTCTGTGATTTGTAACAATATCTTTCATGTACTTAGCATAAGGATTCATTTTAAGCATATCAGTCAATCGCATACGCAAAAATATAGGTCTAATCATTTCAGCAAAGCGCTCAAAATCCTCATCATCCTTTTTCTTGGATGGTTTGGGAGGAAAAGGCATGGGTTTCTGAACCCAAGGTTCTCTTTCTTTACCATGTTTCCTAGTAACAAAGTCTTTCTTATCATAACATTGATTCTTTGATTGTGGGTTATCAAGATCAACAACAGGTTCAATTTCTACATCATTATCATTACTAGATTGAGCATTATTATGAACATCATCATTAACATTTTCATTAGGTTCATGTTCATTATCAGATTGAGTTTTAGCATCAGAAGTAGAAATTCATTTGGATTATCAGGTGGTCCAGCAATAGGTTCACTAGAAGTTTGCACAGTTCTATCATTTTTCTTTTTTAGGTGCATCAATTTTATTTCTCTGAGAATCTTGCTCAATTCTCTTAGGGTGGCCTTCAAGATACAAAGGTTCATGAGTCATTCTACCAGTTCTAGTAGCCACTTTAACAGCCTAATTATTTTTCTTACTATTCATCTCATTGAGCAATTCTTTTTGAGCTTTAAGTACTTGTTCTACTTGAGTGGTAACCATAGAAGCATGTTTGCTAACAAGTTTAAGTTCACCTCTAATATTAGCCATATAATCACCCAAGTATTTAATCATATCAGCATCTTGTTTTAATTATCTACCAAAATAAGCATTGTAGTCTTCTTGCTTAAACATAAAATTATCAAACTCATCCAAGCATTGACTAGCAATTTTAGTAGGAGGGATTTCAGCTTTATCATATCTATAGAGAGAATTTACCTTTACTACCTGTGTCGGGTTATCAAGGTCTGGTGGTTCTTCAATAAATAAAGGATTAAGATCACATGTTTCTTTAACAGGTGGTAAATTAAGACCATGTATTTCTTCAATAGGAGGTAAATTCTTAACATCTTCAGCTTTAATACCTTTTTCTTTCATAGATTTCTTTGCCTCTTGCATATCTTCAGGACTAAGAAATAGAATACCTCTCTTCTTCGGAGTTTTTTAGGAATAGGATCATTAATTGGAGAAGGAGCTGGCTCAGGAGGTGCCCAATTATTTTCATTTGTCAACATATTATTCAATAAGATTTCAGCTTCATCCAGTGTTCTTTCCCTGAAAAGAGAACCAGCACAACTATCCAGGTAATCTCTGGAAGCATCAGTTAGTCCATTATAAAAGATATCAAGTATTTCATTTTTCTTAAGAGGATGATCATGCAAAGCATTAAGTAACTTGAGAATCCTCCCCCAAGCTTGTGGGAGACTCTCTTCTTTAATTTGCACAAAGTTGTATGTTTCCTTTAAAGCGGCTTGTTTCTTATGAGCAGGGAAATATTTAGCAGAGAAGTAATAAATCATATCCTGGGGACTACGCACACAACCAGGATCAAGAGAATTAAACCATATCTTAGCATCACCCTTTAATGAGAATGGAAATATTTTAATGATATAAAATTATCGAGATCTCTCATCATTAGTGAACAGGGTGGCTATATCATTTAATTTAGTAAGATGTGCTACAACAGTTTCAGATTCATAGCCATGAAAAGGATCAGATTCAACCAAAGTAATTATATCAGGATCAACAGAGAATTCATAATCCTTATCAGCAACACATATAGGTGAAGTAGCAAAAGCAGGGTCAGGTCTCATCCTAGCATTTGGAGATTTCTTATTCCATTTAGCTAATAACCTTTTGAGTTCATACCTATCTTTGCAGGCTAAAATAGCTAAAGAAGCATCTTGATCAAATAAATAACCCTCAGGAATAACAAGTGATTCTTCATCATCACTTTCATCTTCATAATCAGATTCAATATTTTCAATCTCTCTAGCCCTAGCAAGTCGTTCCTCTAGAAAATCACTAAGTGGCATAGTAGTATCAGGCATAGAGGTAGTTTCATCATAAGTATCATGCATAGCAAAAGTAGCATCATCAATAACATGCAACATATCAGAACGAATAGCAGAAGCAGGTGTAGGTGTCGCAAGCTTACTCATAACAGAAGGTGAATCAAGTGCAGAGCTAGATGGCAGTTCCTTACCTACCCTCGTAGTTGAGGGGTAGATCTTGATTTTTGGATCTCTCAAGTTCTTCATAGTGTCCAGCACATATAAATCCCAAGTGACTCAAAGAATAGAGCTTTGCTCCCCAGCAATGGCGCCAGAAATTAGTCTTGATAACCCACAAGTATAGGGGATCGCAACAGCTTTCGAGGGTTGAGTATTCAACCCAAATTTATTGATTCGACACAAGGGGAGCCAAAGAATATTCTCAAGTATTAGCAACTGAGTTGTCAATTCAACCACACCAAGAAAATTAGTATCTGCAGCAAAGTGTTTAGTAGCAAAGTAATGTGATAGTCATGGTAATGGTAACAAAAGAGTAACGAAAGCAAAGTAATGTTTTTGGTGTTTTGTATTGATTGTAACAATAGCAACGGGAAAGTAAATAAGCGTAAACCAGTATATGGAAAGCTCGTAGGCATCAGATCAATGATGGATAATTATGCCGGATGCGGTTCATCATGTAACAGTCAAAACATAGGGTGACACAGAACTAGCTCCAATTTGTCAATGTAATGTAGGCATGTATTCCGAATATAGTCATACGTGCTTATGGAAAAGAACTTGCATGACATCTTTTGTCCTACCCTCCCGTGGCAGCGGGGTCCAAATGGAAACTAAGGGATATTAAGGCCTCCTTTTAATAGAGAACCGGAACAAAGTATTAGCACATAGTGAATACATGAACTCCTCAAACTACGGTCATCACCGGTAATTATCCCGATTATTGTCACTTTGGGGTTAACGGATCATAACACATAATAGGTGAGTATAGACTTGCAAGATAGGATCTAGAACTCTCATATATTGATGAAAACATAATAGGCTCAGATCTGAAATCATGGCACTCGGGCCCTAGTGACAAGCATTAAGCATAGCAAAGTCATAGCAACATCAATCTCGGAACATAGTGGATACTAGGGATCAAACCCTAACAAAACTAAGTCAATTACATGGTGAATCTCATCCAACCCATCACCAGCAAGCCTACGATGGAATTACTGATGGATGGCGGTGAGCATGATGAAATTGGTGATGGAGGATGGTTGATGATGGCGACGGCGACGAATCCCACTCTCCGGAGCCCCGAACGAACTCCAGATCAGCCCTCCCGAGAGGTTTTAGGGCTTGGCGGCGGCTCCGTATCGTAAAACGCGATGATTTCTTCTCTCCTATTTTTCTCCCCGAAAGCAGTTATATAGAGTTGGAGTTGGAGTCGGGGGGTCTCCAGGTGGCCCACGAGGTAGGGGGGCGCGCCCTAGGTGGGGGTGGGGCGCCCCCCACCCTCGTGAGAAGGGTGTGGGCCCCCTGGTCTTCATCTTTAGCGAGGATTTTTTATTATTTATTGTAAGTTATCCCGTGGAGTTTCAGGTCATTCCGAGAACTTTTGTTTTCTGCACATAAAACAACATCATGGCAATTCTGCTAAAAACATTGTCAGTTCGGGTTAGTTCCATTCAAATCATACAAGTTAGAGTCCAAAACAAGGGCAAAAGTGTTTGGAAAAGTAGATACGTTGGAGACATATCACCAGGCTGCGACGAGTTGTTACCTCCGATTCGACCTGCTGGGGCCGACGAAGATGATGTGGTGACCCTCAGCGCCTACGTAAGCTGGCCCCTGCTTTGGCCGAAGAGCCAGATTCATTTGGGGGCGAGGGACACCACCCCACAGACAACACCGCCAGTCGTGCCGGTGCCAAGCCATGGCAAGACCACCGCAACGCTACGGGACATCCCTATGGCACAGGATCCGAACATGCATATGGCACATGATCCGGACGACAACGACAATGACGATGGCACATTTGCCAACATCCATAAGTACTTTGCCGAACATGGGTACGGTGAAGAATTCTTCGGGCCTCCTTCTCAAGAACCCAACCCTGAAAAAGACGATCGCGATCATGCTGGTTCCGCGGAGAAACCAAATTGCAACAGGCGTCGTCTGGTGTTCAGTTCTCAGGAGACGCCTCCAGCTGCCGCCTTCACCGAGCCTCAGATAGCCGAGGTGCCAAATATTATCTGCCCCAACACACTCAAGAAGGCGGTATGTGAGCAGAACTCGATCCCATTACAGCAGAAGAAGAACAGACAAAAAAGAAAGAGTAACAAGGGTGCCAGCCAGCTGGCACCGAGTACGATCCGTCCTCAGGACGGTCCACCTTCACCTAAGGATATCTCGAGGAGGGTGCATGTGGTGCATAGGCCGATGCTACCGACTAATCTGCTCAATGCTGCAACCGGTGCTATGCGGAGTCTGCATGACAGTGTTCTTTCTTTGGAGAAGCAGCGTCTCTCAGAGAATGATGTGGCATACCTGGTTTTCATGGCCAAGGTGCCGGAGGGCAAGGGCTTTGTGGATAACGCCATCGGGGGTACGATCGTCCTGCGGTTTGATGACATCTTCGCTATGTTTAACCTTCATCCGCTGCACTACACCTTCGTTCGGCTATTTTCGCTGAGTGTGGAGATGTGGATCATTAGAGACAAGACCCTGGACATCATGATAGTCGACCCCTTCTACATGCGTGCCAAGATCTTGGGCAGCGCTGGGGACCGGCAAGTCATGAGTTCTTACCTCGAAGGCATCATTCTGGCAAACCCAGATAAGGATAACTTCCTCGTGCCTTACTTTCCCGAGTAAGTCATCCCCTCACCACCCCGTAACATATGATTTCTTAGATTTCGATCGTTCTTTTTTCTAACATTCCGTGTTTTGTGTAGTGACACACATTGCACACTCATCCTCTTAAGCCCAAAATATTCCATGGCCACGTATTTCGACTCGGACCGTCAGTTGAAGAAAGACTACACAAATATCAAGAAATTTCTTGATGATGTTCTCCCCGGCTATGCCAGATCTGGAGGAACCTTCACCAGTCCAGTTCGTAGGTACGGCAAGCACGTGTTCGCCCACACTACGATGTTCCCCTGCGTCAAGCAGCCGCCTGGCGGTCATAAGGATGCCTACTACGCCCTCCATCACATGTGGGCGATCGTGCGGGACCATAATCACCTTCTGCTACCAAATAATCTCAAAGATTGGGCCGCAAGCTTGTCGGCAATCCAGGACACGGACATCAGACAAGTATTCTTTCTCATCCAGTCAGAGTTTGCGGAAATCATCCATCAAGATGTCCTTCGTTCCTCGGGGCAGTTCTACCTCAGATATCAACCGTCCAACAGTGAGATAGACACAACACTACAAATGCAGGCTGACAACACCCGTGATTTCATGACCATCACAAGAGACGACGGCTTCATCCACGCTCCGGTCCCTGAGTCGAGTCGAAAGTAGTGATGCTATGTGTAGTTCTGAAACATCGATTGGCTCATGTTGTAATTAAACTTTAATGAACTTGTATGTCTCTTTGGTTTGGACAGTCGTTCAACTTATATGTAATCGATGCTATTTATTAGTAGGACCATGAATCGTGCTATTAATGTGTTGCTTTTGTCTTCCGATCCTTTTGTTGCATACTTATATATTGCTTATGTATTGTCTGTGAATTGTTACTAACGTTTTGTTTGGCTACTGCATAGAGATGCCATTGTATGTCGTGTACAAGGGTAAGGTTCCCGGAGTCTACGACGGCTGGGAGGAGTGTCGGAGACAGGTTCACCGTTTCAGCGGTAACAGTTACAAAGGGTACACCACTAGGGCGGAGGCGGAAGTTAGATACGCGCGCTATCTAGCGGGAGAGACGAGGGAGCGTTGGAGGAACCGGATGAAGACCAGTTTCATCGCGATGATGCTCATCGTGATGACGGCAGCTCTCTTCTATGTGATAGTAGTTTAGATGATCGATATCGACTTGTAATGTGAAGACAAACTCGCAACTCGCGGTTTCGAGACTTGTAATGTTCTAAATTTGTTCGGTATTTTAAATTCGGAGACTAATATGCAGTGCGCCATTAGTAAGCCAGAGCACACTAATGGCGCATCATTCACTAGTGCGCCATTAGTATGCCAAAGCACATGGGTAAATAGGCCCCCCTAGGAGGCATACTAATGGGACACCGTGGGCTATACTAATGGCGCACTGCATGGTGCGCCATTAGTATACCAGATACTAATGGCGCACCACAGGTGCGCGCCATTAGTAAAAAATACTAATGGTGTGATACTAGTGGCGCATTTGTAGTGCGCCATTAGTAGGCAAACAGGTGTGCCACTAGTAGGCCTTTTCCTAGTAGTGACAACCAGCCGTGTGCCTACTTGCAAAAGCTTTAGAAGGCTGGCTCTGGCATCGACGACTTGGTCATGCAGGCATGAGGAATTTGTACATGATTGCAAAGAAGAAGCATGTCATTGGCATCGAAAATGTCAAATTTCTCAAGGATCACTTATGCGGAGCCTGTGAAGCTGGGAAGATGACAAAGGCTAAGCATCCAGCGAAGACTATCATGACCACCACTCATCCATTTCAATTGCTTCACATGGATCACTTCGGTCCTAACCATTATTCTGCAGTCTCAAATGAGGCATCTCAATATGGCTTTGTTATTGTTGATGATTACTCTCGATACACATGGGTACACATTGTTACTTACAAACATGAAGTGCAGGAAATCTTCAAACGATTTTCCTCGAGGGCTTCAACCAACTTTGGTGTGAAGATTAAGCACATCAGAAGTGACAATGGAACTGAGTTCAAGAATTCTTGTCTTGATGAATATCTTGATGAACTTGGTATTACTCATGAGTTATCTGCTCCTTATACTCCTCAGCAGAATGACGTCGTGGAGCGCAAGAACATGACTCTTGCTGAGATGGATTGCACTATGCTTGATGAATACAGAACGCCTCATCGTTTCTGGATTGAGGCAATTGATACTGCGTGCCACATCATCAACAGAGTATATCTTCACAAATTCTTCAAGAAGACTGCCTATGAACTCCTCACTGATAAGAAACCCAATGTAAGTTATTTCAAAGTCTTCGATGCTAAATGTTGGATTAGAGATCCTCATCACAACTCAAAATTTGCACCGAAAGCACATGAAGGTTTTATGCTTGGTTACGGAAAGGACTCGCACACCTACAGAGTCTTCAACAACGTTCTTCACAAGGTTGTTGAAACTGTAGATGTGCGGTTCGATGAAACTAATGGCTCGCAAAGAGAGCACCTACCTACTGTGATAGATGAACCAGCACCTGAGGAAACTATCAAGTTCAAGGCTACTGAGGATGTCATTCCTACTGAAGAATCTGATGAAGAATTCATTCCAGAACATGAAGAACGTCGAGCTAATGCACCTGAAGAAAATACCATAGAAAATGGTGCTGAAGAAAATGCTGATCAAATTCCTCAACGACAACCAGCTCATCCTCGTGTTGCAAAAGAAGTGCAAGTTGAAAAGATCATCAATGACATTAAAGCGCTAGGTCCTCTCACACGCTCAAAAGCTTCACATTTATCTAACTTTTGTGGGCACTATGCTTTTGTCTCTATCACAGAGCCCACTAAGGTAGATGAAGCATTTCTTGAGCCTGAGTGGATTCAAGCCATGCAAGAAGAATTACATCAGTTCGAGCTCAACAACATCTGGGAACTGGTCAAACGTCCAGATCCTCGCAAGCACAATATCATTGGCACAAAGTGGATCTATCGCAACAAGAAAGACGAAAATGGCCTTATGGTAAGGAATAATGCACGGCTTGTAGCTCAAGGCTACACACAGGTTGAAGGAATTGATTTCGATGAAACATTTGCACCTGTTGCTAGACTTGAGGCTATTCACATATTACTTGCTTATGCTAACCATCATGATATTACTCTATATCAAATGGATGTGAAAAGTGCATTCCTCAATGGTAAGCTTGAGGAAGAAGTATATGTTGCTCAACCACCAGGTTTTGAAGATCCAAAGAATCCTAACAAAGTCTTCAGACTCAATAAGGCCCTCTATGGCCTCAAGCAGGCCCCACGGGCATGGTATGATACTTTGAAGGAATTCTTTATGAAGAAAGGCCTCAAACCCGGTTCACTCGACCCTACTCTCTTCACTAAATCTTATGATGGTGAATTGTTTGTGTGCCAAATATATGTTGATGATATTATCTTTGGATGTACTGACCAACGTTATAGTGATGAATTTGCCTATATGATGAGTGAAGAATATCAAATGTCTATGATGGGAGAATTGAAATTCTTCTTAGGTCTTCAAATTCGTCAACAACGCAATGGCATATTCATATCTCAGGAGAAATACCTCAAGGATGTACTGAGGAAATTCGGCATGCAAGATTGCAAAGGCGTCAAAATTCCTATGCCCACAAATGGCCATCTATGCACTGATGAAAATGGTATTGACTTCGATCATAAGGTATACCGCTCCATGATTGGTTCTTTATTGTACTTATGTGCATCTCGGCTAGATATAATGCTTAGTGTTTGCATGTGTGCCCGATTTCAAGCTACACCGAAGGAATCACACCATAAGGCTGTGAAGCATATTCTTCGATATCTAGCTCAAACACCAACACTTGGATTATGGTACCCCAAGGGCTCGACTATATTGATCTCTGGCACAAGGACCCAAACACTCCTATGCCTGATTTCAAGTTGACTCCTGGCCAAAGTCACATGTTGACCCATTTCATCCAAGAAGAAAAATGGAAATATGAGAAGGCCAGGAAGATCAAGAAAGCGCAATATAAGAAGGACAAATTTCTGAAGAACAACGTTGTCACTATGACAACTGATGAACTTGTCAAAATCCAGTCTGAAATCAAAACCCTCAGCGATGACTTCAAAGCCTACTATGCTGATTGGCAAGGAGCCAAGGTCAGGTTTGTTCAACTGACTGATAACTTCACCTCAAATGTTGCACCCCCAATGCAACAGGAAATTCCTCATGCTGAAGCATCTGCTCAGCCAACTGAAGAACATGCCAGCACCGCTGATGACTTTCAGGCTGCTGAAGAAAATGTGAGTTCCAGGGCTGATGACTGCATTCCAACTGCTGAAGAAATTGCCAGGACATCCACTTGTGGTGCGCCTAAAGAAAATGAAGAAGTCAGGGCAACTGCATCAGTTGTGCCTGAAGAAAATCAACCAGATTCCTTTGCTCCTCCTGCGCCTACACCAACTCCGATCCTTCCATCTGCATCAGATGTGAAGAAGACTAAGGCTGCAGAGCGTGCAGCAGTGAAGAAAAGGAAGCCATCAACTTCATCAAATTCTTCAGCCCTGAAGAAGATGAAGCCACTAACAAGCTCGTTTGCAAACCCAATTGATGATGTTCCTATTTCAACCATGCCATCAAAGGACCTTGTTCCTTTTGATGAAGAATATGTGATCCCTAGCGGATCTGATGAAGAAAATCCTTCTGCTGCTTCATCAAAGCAGATGGATGAAGAAATTGAAGCAGATCAGATCCCTTCAACAACGGTTGTTTCTTCGCCTATGCCTCAGTTCACAGCTGAAGAGGCCGGCGTTGAAGAAATGGGAGATGAAGATGTGGACATTGGTTGTACCACACCCGTGCTAAGTGATGACTTTTGGGAAAGTCAGCATCCAATTTCTCCACTGTTCACACCTTTACAGCAAATATCTCAGCCCCCTACACAAACTGTTCAAATGGGCTCTGAAGAAACTCACCCCACTTCGTCTGTACGTGAAGAAATTCCAGCCACTAGTGCTGAAGAAACTAATTCGGCTAAACATCTGAAGATGCAGACTACCATAAAGAGGAACCAGAAATTCCTCAGCCTGAATAACCTAAGATTGTGATTCCTAAGGTTGTGATGCAACTCACTGACACGCCTCTACCCAAGCCAAAGGATCCATTCTCCAGGAAGCAAAAATTCAAGGCTGATGATTTCTTTGGCGAGCATGTATTCTTCACAAACTACAACCCCTATGACTCTGCTCGCATTAGGAAGAGGCATTTCTGGACTGCCAGCCAGGCTAATTTCTATTCATCAGTGTTGTTCAACAAAGACAAAATCTTCTACCATGAGCACATTCCTCACGTGGATATGGAATCTCTGCCGTGCTTCGTGCCAGTCCTTAGTGTTCTTCACGATGCTGGACTGTTAAATTTCTGCACTGACATCTGTGATTGGAATGAAGAACTCGTTCTTCAATTTTATGCGACACTACACATCACAGGAGATTCTAAAGATGTGAATTCATGGGTGCTGGACTGGATGTCTGAAAACACTCACTACACGGCACCAACTACTGAATTGCTTCGTGCTTTACCACTCAGTCCTCCCCTTGAAGCTGCTCGTTGCATCTACAGTGAACATGAGCTTACAAATCACTACATGCAAGTTCTGATGAAGCCTTTGAAGCCAGGTTAGGCCCCACGAACCAAATTCCTCGTGAAGGATTTACTCTATGTGCCTAGAATCATCTATCACATTCTGACGAGGACAATGAGTCCCATCAAAGGCCACGACTCATCTGATGAGGAAATTGTCGGCATCATGAAGAATCTGGTTTTCAACATCATTCATGGCATTCCTGTCAATTATCATGATTTCTTCATGAGGACTCTGGCAAATGTTGCACTTTCACCATTTGAGCTGAAGCCTTATGCACCCTGGATCATGAGATTCCTCAGGACAAGGTGTTCACTCAACTACAAAGCTGATTTTCAGAATCACCTCAGCTACTTGCCCCCGATTGAAGTCCTCAAGCGGACCTATTCCTCAGCTGATGAAAAGGGCAAGGCTCCAGCTGTTATTGATGAAGGCATTCGTCCATTGGATGGTCAGTTTCGCAAGGCTGCATCTTATTCCACCAATGATGACTATGCCACACATGACTCTGCTGCCAATGCACCCAAGTCTACTCCCCAAGCCACTGCTCCTCATGTGATGACTGACCGTGAGCTTCTGCTTAGTCTTCACCAGAAGGTGGATCGAAACCATAAATGGGTTAAGCGTCAGTTTGGTTCATTTCTTCACAACATGATTGCTACACACAATGCAGTGAAGAAAAACCATTACTACCTCCATGAAGTCTTCGGTCGCACCTGGGCCATTCTATCACATCTGTATGGTGAAGAAGATCTCAAGAAAATGGGTCTCAAGGAGGATTTTGACTGGTCTGCACCTCCACTCAAGAAATACAAGAAGGTCAAGGTTCCTCCTTTGGTGTCCAGCTCCTATACTTCATCACGCGATACCGACGAGCATGAAGACTTGGATGACACTGTAGCAGGCCCTTCCACGACCAATAACCCCAACAACGCTGGCGCTCCTTCATCTACTTGATATTCTTCAGGGGCGTTAGTCTTCATTGTCAATCCTTTTGGTCATTCAATGACAAAGGGGGAGAATTTTGAGTTAGTCTTCAAGCGGGTCTGTCTATATGGGCGTTTTTTGCTAAGTTACAACTCTCGTTCTTCTGAAACTTTATTGGACCGAGTTGTAAACTTAAACCCGATGGTGCTCTGATACTTTTGATGTGTCTTTCTGCATGCTTATTCCTCATATATGTTAATGCACGCATGCTGAATTACATCAGTCACCATATTTCATCATGCATTTCAAATTCCTCATTATGATATGTCAATTGCGTGTATGAATGACAAGATATAGGGGGAGATCTCCATGATTCTACTCTTCAAGTGTGCAACGCTTCTAAAGCAAATTCCCCATCATGCACATCTTCAGGGGGAGTTCTTCTATATCTTGCAATCAAATTCCTCAATATCAGTATTTACACTTCATATGTTTATCCACGTTGAAAACTTAACCTGTATTGTCATCAATCACCAAAAAGGGGGAGATTGTAAGTGCATCTAGTGCCCCTTAGTGATTTTGGTGTATTGAAGACTTATAGGTTAAGGGACTAATGTGTTTTTGAGTGTACACAGGTCTATAAGGCTATGAGGAGTTTGATATTTACAGAGAAAGTCGACCCCTAAAAATGAAGTTCTTCGACTGAAGACTTTGAATTTCTGAAGACTTCCTGAAGACTTTGAAAGTGAAGAAATTGGTGTGACCTTGAAGACTTAGCATTCATTCGAGGAACATGAAGCGTGAAGACTTTTGTTTTCGTAGTTTCTTTTTCTCTTTCTTGAGTCTTAGGAAACATCGTACTATTAAAGGGGGTCGAGGAAATACTAAGGAAAAATTTCCATGTGATGCTCAACTCAAAATCCTACACCTACCAATCCCTTCGAGTGAAACCATTGGAAATCTCATACAGTTCAGCCATATTCTTCAGTGACACAGACGAAGTTCTTCTGGTCTCTGAGGAATTTGCTCTGATTGAGGAGTTAGGAATTCGCCAGTGCGGATTGCCTACATAGTGAGGAACATGATAGCCCTGAGGATTTTGGTACTCAAAATTCCGACAATTGTTGTGCTATGCGCCAGCTGTCCCCAAAATATCTACCCACCTAATGGTCATATCATTGAAGGGCATTTATGTCTTATCATGTCGGGCTGCTCCCTAGGCTATAAATAGCCGCCCCCTACAACCACTAGTTGGTTGGCTGCTCCGAGAGAAACTGACACTTGTCATTTGAGAGCATCCCATCCTCCGAGGACTTTGAGCGAAAATCATCAAGTGAGGAAAACCCAAACCCAAACGCCTACAAACCCCAAGTGATTGAGCATCCCTGAAGAGATTGATCCTGCGTGGATCCGATGCTTGTTACCTTTGAAGACTGTGCTTCTTCCAGACGGTTAGGCGTTAAGGTCTAGAGCATCCAAGAGGAATTGTGGATCGCCGAGTGACCAAGTTTGTGAAGGTTCGGAAGTCACCTGAAGACATACCACGAGTGATTGGGCGAGGTCTGTGTGACCTTAGCTCAAGGAGAATATGGTGAGGATTGTGTGTCCTTAGGTTTAAATACCTAGCCGCTACAACCAGATGTACAACTGAGACAATAGTTGGAACTGGTCTACCAAATCATTGTCTTCACCAAGCTCACTGGTTCCATTTCCTCCACTCTTTCATTTCCTCATAACTGTGTTGAGTGCTTGTTCATATCTGTGTTTGAATACTTAGACTGAAGACTTTCTCAATTTCCTTAGTTCAATTTCTTCAGTCTATTTGTCTTCATCCTGTGTTATCCTGTGCTTACGCTTTCTGTACTCTGTGCTTGTCTTCATCTCATCATGATGACTATGCTTGTGTTCTGTTATGTTTACTTTTGAGTACTTATTCTGCTGCTAGTAGTTCTTTGCTAAGGAATTTCCTCACCTGCAAATTCCTCAATGAAGAATTTAGAAAAATCGCCTATTCGCCCCCTCTAGTCGATATAACGCACTTTCATCGGCAAACGCCCTAAATCCACATCCTTTAAACCAGCAGAAGAAATAGTCAAATTCTAGGTCCACCCAATGGACCCCAAGAAGACAACATCTATCGAAGCTCAACTGAACCCAACAGTCGACACCGCACTACGAAAATTCCTGCGCGAAAACTGGGACATATTCGCCTGGCACCCTTCAGATATGCCAGGGATCCCACGGGAGCTGGCCGAACATAGCCTCAATATATTAAAGGGGTTCAAGCCGGTCAAGCAATCACTGGGGCTCTTTTCCGAACCCAAGCTACAAGCCATGGGGGACGAGCTGGCCAAACTCATCGAGGCCGGATTCATTAGAGAAATCAAACACCTGGACTGGTTGGCAAACCTGGTGATGGTACCAAAGAAGGACAAATCCTGGTGCCTGTGCGTCGATTTCAAAGACCTCAACAAGGATTTCCCTAAGGACCCCTTCCCCCTCCCCTGCATTGATCAAATCATCGACGCCACCGCAGGACACGACTCACTGTGTTTCCTCGATGCATATTCCGGATACCATCAAATCAAAATGAAAGAGTCCGATCAAGCCGCAACAGCATTTATCACCCCATATGGGCCATTCTGCTTCAACATCATGCCCTTTGGGCTCAAGAACGCCGGCGCCACATACCAACGCATGATTCAAACTTGCCTGGAGAAACAGATCAGCAAAACAGTAGAAGCTTACGTCGATGACGTCGTCATCAAAACCAGGCACATCGAAACACTAATAGACGACTTACGTCTTACATTCGACAACCTCCGGGCGTATGACATTAAGCTCACCACACAAAAGTGTGTCTTCGGCGTCCCCGCGGGAAAACTGCTAGGCTTCATCATTTCCAATAGAGGAATTGAAGCAAACCCGGCCAAAATCCGAGCTTTGTCACAATTGGCTAAGCCCACAGACCTTAAACAAGTCCAAAAGCTCGCAGGTTGCGTAGCAGCTCTCAGCCGCTTTATCTCCAGATTGGGAGAAAAGGCACTGCCACTCTATCGCCTTCTACGACGAACCAACCACTTCGAATGGACGGATGCGGCAACAGCCGGACTGGAGGAAATAAAAACCCTTCTTGCAGGAAATCCAATTCTGGCCGCACGAAATGCCGACGAACTGATGTTACTATATGTATCGGCAGCACACCAGGTGGTGAGCGCCGTACTCATCGTCGAACGAGAACAGGATGGACATAAATTCCCGCTTCAGAAGCCAGTATACTACGTATCTACTGTCCTTACACCATGCAAATCCCGGCAACCTCATTATCAGAAAATAGCATATGCGGTCTTCATGGCATCCCGAGAGCTCCGTCACTACTTCGAGGAGTGTTCAATCACGGTGGCCTCCGTAGTACCACTCAATGACATTATAAACAACCGTGATGCTACGGGCCGGATTGCCAAATGGGCCATTGAACTCCTCCCATTTGAAATTACATATAAACTGCGTCGAGCTATCAAATCCCAAGTACTGGCCGACTTCATCGCTGAATAGACAGAGGTCGAACTCCCTAAAGAGTACGTCACATACTCGAATTGGGTAATGTACTTCGACGGCTCCAAAATGCTGGTAGGGTTAGGAGCGAGTGTCGTTTTAACGTCCTCTACTGGAGACATTGTCCAGTACGTTCTCCAAATAGTATACATATACTCCAATAACGCAGCAGAATACGAGGCCTTATTACATGGTCTCTGAATGGCTGTCTCCATGGGCATACAATGCCTAGAAGTACGCGAGGATTCCAACCTGGCAATATCTCAAATAAATGGAGATTTCGACGCTAAAGATCCGAAGATGGCAGCATATCGTAACACAATCATAAAAATGCCGGCCCAGTTCGAGGGGCCCGAGTTCCATCATGTGGCCCGAGAAAGTAATCAAGCGGTGGATGTTCTTGCTCGTATCGGCGCTAAGCGCGACCCCGTCCCATCTAACATTTTCCTAGAAAGGCTATTCAAGCCATCCATGGTGTGGCAAGGGGAAAACGGCAATACTAGTCCGGAACCAAACATAATCCAAGATCCCGGAAACACCGACGTCGTTGAGGGATCATGTCGGGCTTGGCGGTCACCATGCCGCAGCTCGGGCCCTTGTTAGCAAGGCCTTCTGTACAGGGTTTTATTGGCCGACGGCCCGAACAGATGCACAGGACCTTGTCCAATGTTGCATCGGATGCCAACTCTTTGCCAATCAAAGCCATATGCCCCCACCGCCTTACAAACAATCCCGATCACTTGGCCTTTTGCGGTCTGGGACTCGATATGGTTGGACCCCTTACATGGGGAGCCATAAGAAAAAATATCTGCTGGTTATGGTGGAAAAATTCACTAAGAGGATAGAGGCTAAGCCGGTCAAAACGGTTGAGTCCGGCCCGGTGATAGACTTCATATCCGGTGTTGTGCACCATTATAGTGTCCCACACAACATCATCACTGACAACGGCTCCAATTTCACAGCCGACGAAGTAAAAACCCGGTGTACTAATCTGGGTATTAAACATGATTATGCCTTCGTCTACCACCCACAAACCAACGGTCAAGTCAAACGAGCCAACGGTCTTATTATGAGAGGCATCAAGCCCAGACTAGTGTGGTCCTTGAAAGAATCAGACAAGCACTGGGTTGAGGAGCTCGACTCCGTACTCTGGGGGCTGCGGACCACTCCCAACCGCACTACCGGATACACAACTTTCTTCATGGTGTATGGCGCAGAGGCCGTATTGCCCTGCGATATTATTCATGACTCACCTCGAGTGCGTATGTACAAAGAGAGAGAAGCCGAGCTTGATCGGCAGGATGGCCTAGATGCCCTGGAGGAGGAACGCGATGTCGCAAAAGCCTGTTCAACATTTTACCAACAACAGGCTCGAAGATAGCAAAGCAGAGAAGTACGGGCCAAGACTTACAACATTGGCGAACTCGTTCTACGCCTGGCGGAGAAGAAAAAGGACAAACTCAAGCCCAAATGGGAGGGTCCCTTCATAATTGAGGAAGTTCTCACCGGAGGAGCATACCATCTTCGTCATGCATCCGACAATCGCCTCGAGCCGAACCCCTAGAACGCGGCCAGATTCCGAAGATTCTATGCCTAGCGCCAAACCTCGTGTTCGTCTCCTCCTCCCATGTAGTTTCCATTATTATTTCTCTCTTTTTCGATTATTTTCTTCTTTCTTGCTTTAAAAGCTTTGGTACGGCTAGATCACACACCATCGACACATACATCTCTAAATATGTATGTCACTTGTACCTAGGGGCTTCTTGGACAGAAGTTCTTGTCATTCCTTGAGCATTAAGCTCCTCACATATGAGTTTTTCCATATGTACCTTTTCTTCACCACTATATGCATCAATATGACTTAAGTTTTGGCCAAGCTGGGTTACCTGGCTCCTATGCTTATGCCCTACGTTCCCGTTAGTTCGGCTAGGGTATAAAGGGAGCACCTCTACGATTGTTACCACCGGGTCATTCGGAAGCGTACCTCAGACTAGGTGAAGCCGAAAGCTAGCGTTCTTAAGGGAATATTCGGTCGGTGAATTAAAGATGTTTTCTAAACTCACTCCATTGTGCACCCCTAGAAGTTACACAAATTGTGGTTGAGGGAGTCCTGGATTAGGGGGTCTCCGGATAGCCGGACTATATCCTTTGGCCGGACTGTTGGACTATAAAGATACAAGATTGAAGACTTCGTCTCGTGCCCGGATGGGACTTTACTTGGCGTAGAAGTCAAGCTAGGCAATACGGATATGTATATCTCCTCCTTTGTAACAGACCTTGTGTAACCCTAGCCCCCTCCGGTGTTTATATAAACCGGAGGGTTTTAGTCCGTAGGACAACAGACAATCATACCATAGGCTAGCTTCTCAGGTTTAGCCTCTCAGATCTCGTGGTAGATCAACTCTTGTAACACTCATATCATCAAGAACAATCAAGCAGTACGTAGGGTTTTACCTCCATCAAGAGGGCCCGAACCTGGGTAAACATCATGTCCCCTGCCTCCTGTTACCATCCGCCTTAGACGCACAGTTCGGGACCCCCTACCCGAGATCTGCCGGTTTTGACACCGACACTGGTGCTTTCATTGAGAGTTCCATTGTGCCGTCACCGTAAGGAAGGATGCCTCGTCTCGTTGTTAAAAACAACATTACCGCCGGGGAGCCCTGGCTGTCGGCCAAACTCTCCGGCTAGGCAGTTTCATCATGACCGCCCGTTCGGCTGCTGCACCGACGATGACTTCTCGGGTCATCGAAAACAGCCTCCACGTCAGCTCGGAATTTGCCGAGCAGATGGATCCAATGGAGCTCTCATCCCTAAACGAGCTATTGGATCGCATCATCGCCTTGGGATTCAGTATGGACTATGATCAGATTGGGCTTAAACCCGATCAAAGGGAGATTAACTCTCCATCGGTCACCCATCAGATTGCAGTGGTGGAGGATCAATGCGGTGATTCTTCCTCTATCTTGAGGACTAACTATGTCCGGATTCCTGAGCTCTCCGAGCCGGATACCCGTTTACGGGAGGACATCACCCAAGCCCTGAACCTAGAGTCAGGCGGCGGGCCAGACTTATCGGGCAACATCCCGAAACCCGAACTTCCAAGATTGGAAACTCCTCAGCCCCTGGGTCTCAGATCGGGTAAGGGTTCGGACTCAAAGCCACCCACCCACCCAAGCATAAACGATCTCTCCCACATCAGGCAAGCGCCCCAGGAAACAATACATCATTATTGGGCCAGATTCCTCCTTGTGATGAACAAGGTTCATGACTGTCACGAGGAAGATGCAGTCTCATTTTTCTGCAATAATTGCACGCACAAGGGAATCCTTAACACCATAAGTCACCGTGACATATCACGCTTCGCCGACTTGGCGTCCATAGTATGAAAGTACTCTGCGATGGAAAGCGCCTGGAAAACCGAAACCAAATTTTGGGATAATCTGGCTCCGAATATACACCCAGTCCGAAGTAAAAGGGTGCACTATCATAAGACACCCGAGTTAACTACAAAGAAGCAAAGACCCGCTACAGGGCGTGGAACCGTATTGGAGGGATGGCTCAAGGACCCTGCAATATTCATAGTACAGCGGATACCATACCAACACACAGCCTTAGAGCATGTTGGGTACTCCGGCAGGTGGCCAAAAGTGGTGAGGATCTTCTCATCCCAGATGCCACAGAGCACCATCCCGAGGATAACAATACGGTATTAACAGTCTTTGAAACCTTCGCATCAAATAATAGGCGCAAGCGAACACTCCGTAGCCTTGCCGAAATCTGCCACATGGCAGCAATAAATCCATGGAGTGACACGGCTATTACCTTCCATGCCAGTGACGAACCTAAATTCCGAACAGCCCGAGCACTAGCTGCACTAGTCCTCAGTCCAATTGTGGACGGCTTTCGACTCACCAAAGTACTCATGGACGACGGCAGTGGATTAAACCTCATCTATGAGGAAACTCTTCAAAAATTGGAAATAGACTGGAACCGCATTGAGTAAAGAAGCATAACCTTCAGAGGAATCATCCCTAGTAGGGAAGCACGTTGTGCTGGGAAAATCACACTAGATGTGGTATTCGGCACGCCGGAGAACTATAGGTCCGAAGAGATTACATTCCAAGTGGCCCTGTTCAGTAGCGGATACCACGCCCTTTTAGGGCGGGAGGCGTCACGATCTTCCAAGCTATACCCTATTACGGGTACATGAAGCTCAAAATGCCCGGGCCCAATGGAATCATCACTCTTGCTAGTGATCCGGACACAGCACTCCGCACCGAAAACAAAACAGCCGCATTGGCCCTCGAGGCATTATCCGAAGCCCTTGCGGCCGAGGAATTAACTGCGCTGCGCTCCACAATGGACAGGGACGACGTGATACTTGACAAGAGATCCAAGTCCACCTCTTTTAAACCAGCGGATGAAATAGTCAAATTCCAAGTCCACCCAACGGACCTTACAAAAACAGCCTCCATCGGGGCAAAGTTAAACCCCACTGTGGACGCCGCCCTACGAGAGTTGCTGCGCGAGAATTGGGACATATTCGCCTGGCACCCCTCAGACATGCCAGGAATCCCATGCAGGCTGGCCGAACGCAGCCTTAATATTCTAAAGGGATTCAAGCCGGTCAAGCAGACTCTTCGGCGTTTCTCTGAACCTAAGAGACAAGCTATGGGAGAGGAACTGACCAAGTTATTGAAGGCCGGATTCATTAGAGAAATAAAACACCCGGACTGGCTAGCAAACCTGGTGATGGTACCAAAGAAGGACAAATCCTGGCGCCTATGTGTGGATTTCAAGGACCTCAACTAGGCTTGCCCACAGGATCCCTTCCCCCTCCCCCACATCGATCAAAGTATCGAAGCTACCGCAGGACACGATTCATTGTGTTTCCTTGACGCATACTCCGGCTACCACCAAATCAAGATGGCGGAGTCCGACCAAGCCGCAACGGCATTTATCACACCATACGGCCCCTTCTGTTTCAACACAATGCCTTTTAGGCTCAAAAACGTCGGCGCAACATATCAACGCATGATTCAGACATGTCTGGAGAAACAGATCGGCAAAACAGTAGAGGCATATGTAGATGATGTGGTCGTCAAAACCAAACACGTCGACTCTTTAATAGATGACTTGAGGCTCACATTCGACAACCTCCGAACATACTGACATCACGCTCAATCCGAAAAATGCATTTTCGGTGTACCAGCCGGAAAGCTCCTGGGTTTCATTGTCTCCAGTAGAGGAATTGAAGCAAATCCGGCCAAAATCCGAGCTCTGTCACAGTTGGCTATACCAACAGACCTCAAACAAATCCAGAAATTAATCGGATGTGTGGCGGCTCTAAGCCGCTTTATCTCCTGCTTAGGAGAAAAGGCATTACTCCTTTATCGCCTCCTTCGGTGCACCGAACACTTCGAGTGGACGGACGCTGCCATAGCCGGATTGGAAGAAATAAAAGCCATACTGGCAACCAACCCAATCCTGGCCGCGCCAAACATCGACGAACCAATGCTGTTGTACATTGCGGCAACTCATCAGGTTGTAAGCGCAGTGCTCCTCGTCGAACGAGAAACGAAGGGACATAAATTCCCCCTTCAAAAGCCGGTATATTATGTATCCACTGTCCTCACTCCATGCAAATCACGGTACCCACATTATCAAAAGATAGCCTATGCGGTATTCATGGCATCCCGGAAGCTGCAACACTACTTTCAAGAGTGTTCAATTACAGTAGCCTCGGAAGTGCCACTTAATGATATTATAAACAACCGCAACGCCAAATGGGCCATTGAGCTCCTCCCATTCGACATAACATACAAACCCCGGCGAGCCATTAAATCGCAAGTATTGGCCGACTTTGTCACCGAATGGACGGAAGCCAAACTCCCTAAAGAGTATGGTGCATACTCCAATTGGATCATGCACTTCGACGGCTCCAAAATGCTGGCTGGTCTGGGGGCTGGCGTCGTCCTGACGTCCCCAACCGGAGATACAGTTCAATACGTACTACAGATACTATATACAGACTCCAACAACGCAGCCGAATACGAAGCCCTGTTAGATGGTCTTCGGATGGCAGTCTCCATGGGCATTCAACGCCTGGAGGTGCGTGGGGATTCGAACCTCACAATATCCCAAATAAATGGAGACTTTGATGCCAAGGATCCGAAGATGGCGGCCTATCGCAACGCCGTCCTGAAGATGTCAGCTCGGTTCGAGGGGCTCGAATTTCACCATGTGGCTCGGGAAAACAATCAGGCGCCGGATATCCTCACCCGCATCGGTGCAAAATGCGATGCAGTCCCCCCAACATCTTTTTGGAGAGGTTGTTTAAGCCATCCGTGGTATGGGAAGGGGACACCGGTAACAATAGTCCGGACCCGGCCAAAATGCCCGATACCGATCACTCTGACATTATCGGAGGCTCTACCACCGAAATAACACCTTCAGCCCACGAAATAATGGCCATCATCGCCCCGTGGACAGAACCATTCCTGGCTACCTAACTAGGCAGGAACTTCCCGAGGACCAAAATGAGGCACGCTGCATAGTGCGGCGATCTAACGCCTACAAGGTCCACGAGGGAGAGTTGTATAAAAAAAGCACTACCGGAGTCCTTCAAAGGTGTGTCACACCCTAGCTGGTTCATGCATTGGAGTGTTGCATCATGTCCACTTTTACAGAAACTTGAAATGGGGATGACAGAACCCCCAGCACCCCCCTGGAAACAACTAGGGTTTACCAAAATTATTTTCAATGAACCCAAAATGCCCTTCACAAAATGTTCATCATTTCTGGATTGGGTTAAAACCCCTGAAAAAATGGTGCACTCTTTTCTAGGACATTCTGGATTTTTTTGAATTAAATCATAAGTATTTGAATTTGGGCATTTAAATGCTATAAAATATTTTAAATGCCCAAATAATTCTGGATTTAAGTAAGGGCTATTAGGAGTAATCCCAACAGAGCCCACAATTATTTTCAGGATTTTAGTAAATGCCTAAGTATTTTTAATAAAGCCCTAAAGTTACAGAAAAATAGAAAAAGAAAACAAAACAAGAAAAGAGAGAAAGAGAAAGGCTTACCTGGCACCACCCAGCAGGCCCACCTGCGGGCCCAACCCAGCCACCGCTCCAGCGAGATGCTTGGCTTGGCCAGCAGGCAAGCAGCTACTCGACGGCGAGCACAGCATGCGTGCCACACAGCTGCCCGCCGCCTCGCCGCTCCCCTCGTCGAGCTGTCGATGTGGGATGAACCCTCTCTCTCTCCCCGACCTCGCAGACACTCGCCCTCCCCTCTGGCTCCTCTCTCTCGCCCTCCCCGACGTCGCCCGAGACGTCACCGTCGCTGCCGCTCGCCGCAGCTGCATCCAATGCCGTCCCCACGCCCTCTCACCGTGTCCGGACGGTTCACCGTCGTCGACTACGTCGACTAGCCAAGTCGCATGACACCGGAGCCCCTGCATCATCCCCGCCGCCATCGTCTTCAACCTCAGGCTGCCCCAGATCGCCGTCGCCGTTCCCACCGCACCGAGACTTCCCCGAGCACGCTGACCGTCCCTGCAGCTTCCCTATGAGCTGCTGAACCTCCTCATGCTTTCTGTTTCGCCCCTAGAATACAGTAGACGCCGCGTCTCTTGTGCCCGAACGCGTCGCCGCCTGACCACGACGCCGGCGCTGCTTCGGTGACCATTTGGTCACGGGCTTGTGCCTGTCACACTCCTTGTGCCGCGTAGAGGCTGTAGGTGCTAGCGCCACGCCGCCTAGGTCACTGCAGCCACGCGCACGAGCTGACCCGAGCTTTGGCCTCCGCCAAGCTCGTCACCGGTGATGCTCTGGCCAGTCCCCGGCCAAGCTATCACCACGGCTGGATGCGGGCGAGCACCAGCTGCCCGTAGCTGCTCTCCGCGCAGCAAATGGAGCCCTGTGGGCAAATCCCGCAGCACGCCGCCGCGTCTGGCCTCGCCGGCAGGCTTTGACCCGCTGACCGGCGAGTTGAACACGTCTGACCCGTGTGGACCCAAGTTGACTCCCCCCTAAGCCTATGAGAGGTGGGGCCGGCTTGTTAATTAGTTTAGGATTAGTGCTAAGTAATTTTAGTTAGTTTAGGTCACTGACATATGGGCCCAGGCCCCACTGATAGTTAGTTAGTATTAACTTAATCCTGTTAGTTAGCTGAGACACTGACAGACAGGGCCCACCAGTCAGGTTTGACTGGCCCTGGCGCCTTTAACTCGCTGACATCACAGTGACGCAGTGCTGATGCAATTATTCATTTTCTGGATTTATTTTTATATAGGAAATTCCAGAAAATAGCCAAAACTTCTAAAAACATAGAAAATCGACCATAGCTCCAAATCAAACAAATTATATATGAAAAATGATCAGAAAAAATCAACCTATCCATCTGTAATGGTTTCATGCATGACAAACCACTTTAACCTTGCTGTTTAGGTGAAACAACCTAATACACTTATTATGCATAAGAACTTTAACCTTCATTTGAATCTTTGATTCAAATGGACCCATTTCAACTTGTTTCACATTGCATTAGGCAGGACACATCATTTTGCCATGTCATAGCATGCATCATATTGTTGCATATTGTCATGTGTTGATTAGTAAGCCATGGGAACGAAATTCTTGTCGATAGACTTGTCTTCCTTGCATCCTTCATAGCTCTCAAGTCCTCGGACATAAACATCATCTTGGGTATGGACCGGATGTCAGCTCATTATGCTAAGATTGATTGTGCCACTAGAACCGTTCAACTTACTCACCCATCGGGCAAGACAGTCAATGTCTTAACTCGAGTGGCCAAGCGCCAGCTTTACTCCCTAAATGCCAACCCCCTTCTAGACCTTGAAGATATTCCGGTAGTCCGGGACTTTCCGGATGTCTTTCCAGAAGAACTGCCAGGTGTTCCACCTGACAGGGATGTCGAGTTTGTGATAGACTTTGTTCCAGGAACCGTTCCAATTTCTATAAGACCCTATAAGATGGCACCCTTAGAACTAGCCGAGCTTAAGAACCAACTCGATGAGTCCTTGAAAAAGGGTTTCATCCGTCCTAGTTCCTCTCCTTGGGCTTGCCCCATCCTCTTCGTCAAGAAGAAGGATGGAACGGATCGGATGGTTGTAGATTAGCGACCTGTCAACTTGGTCACCATCAAGAACAAGTGTCCGCTTGCCAGGATCAACGATCTGTATGACCAGCTCGCTGGATCCTCAGTCTTTTCAAGATGGATTTGAGGTTGGGCTACCATCAAATCAAAATCAGAAATGGGGACATTCCCAAAACGGCCTTTGTTACTCGTTATGGCCAATACGAGTACACCGTTATGTCCTTCGGTTTAACCAATGCCCCAGCCACCTTCTCTCGGTTAATGAACTCGGTCTTCATGGAGTATTTGGATAAATTCGTCATAGTATACCTCGATAACATACTCATCTACTCCAAGAATGAAGAGGAACATGCCGAACATCTGAGGCTGGTATTGACAAAACTTCGAGAGCATTGCCTTTATGCCAAATTCTCCAAGTGTGAATTTTGGTTGCCAGAAGTGACCTATCTAGGCCATGTAATCTCTGGTAAGGGTATTGCTGTCAATCCCAAGCGAGTTCAAGCCATCTTTGATTGGACTCCACCTGAGACGGTCAAGCAAGTTCGGAGCATCCTTGGCTTAGCGAGCTACTGCCGCCGCTTCATCGAGAATTTCTCCAAGGTTTCTAAACCTCTAACTGAACTCCTCAAGAAAGATAAAAAGTACGAGTGGACCCCACAGTGCGAGTTCAGCTTTCAGGAACTGAAAAGACGTCTGACATCTGCTCCCATACTGGTACACCAGATTTTTCCAAGGACTTTATTATCTATTGCGACGCCTCGCGACAAGGACTAGGTTGCATATTCATGCAAGATCGTCAGGTAGTTGCCTATGCCTCACGGCAATTACACCCACATGAGGAAAACTATCCCACACATGATCTAGAGCTTGCAGCTGTAGTCCACACACTCAAAACTTGGCGACATTACCTTCTCGGTAATCGTTGCGAGATCTTCACCGATCACCAAAGTTTGAAATATATCTTCACCCAACCGGATTTGAATCTCAGGCAACGATGTTGGGTCGAGTTGATCTCGGATTACGACTTAGGAATAACTTACACCCCGGGCAAGGCCAATGTCATGGCTGATGCGCTAAGTCTTAAATCTTATTGTAACAACCTGATGTTACAACAAAGTCAACCACTTCTCCATGAGGAATTTCGTAAGCTGAATCTTCACA
This sequence comes from Triticum urartu, assembly GCF_056163025.1. Taxonomy (NCBI): domain Eukaryota; kingdom Viridiplantae; phylum Streptophyta; class Magnoliopsida; order Poales; family Poaceae; genus Triticum; species Triticum urartu. The sequence goes on from NC_141875.1 coordinate 92,585,855, forward strand.
TTGTTCCTCGAGGATTCCTATCCACCCTGGTGGCAAAGCCTAACCTTACGGATCAAATCATAGCTGCCCAGAAGCGTGATAAGGGCATATCCCGGATTAAGGAAAACATCGCTAGCGGAGTTGCTAAATGTTTTTCCATGGATGAGAGAGGTGTTGTCTTCTTTGAGAACCGCTTGGTGGTTCCCAAGAAACAACATTTACGCCAGTTGATTCTTAAGGAAGCTCATGAATCCCCTCTCACCATTCATCCCGGTAGTACCAAAATGTATCAAGACCTACGCCAGAGGTTTTGGTGGACTAGGATGAAGAGAGAAATTGCTCAATACATTGCTAGTTGCGACGTCTGTCGTCGTGTTAAAGCAGAGCATCAACGGCCCGGTGGCACCCTTCAACCTTTGGCTATTCCTGAGTGGAAATGGGATAAAATTAGTATGGATTTCATTACTCGGTTTCCCAGGACCAAGAGAGGGAATAATGCCATCTTCGTCGTGATCGACCGTCTTTGCAAAGTAGCCCATTTCCTACCTGTTCGTGAGAGTATCACCGCTGGCGAGCTAGCTGATTTATACATCTCCAGAATAGTGCCTCTTCATGGTGTCCCATTGGAAATTAACTCAGACCGTGGGAGTGTCTTCACCTCTTGATTTTGGGAAAGTTTCCAAAATGCTATGGGAACTTGTCTCCCTTTTAGCACCGCCTTCCATCCTCAATCAAGTGGTCAAGTAGAGCGAGTCAATCAAATTTTGGAAGATATGCTCCGAGCTTCTGTCATCTCATTCGGAATGGGTTGGGAGAAATGCCTTCCATTCGCGGAGTTTGCTTACAACAATAGTTATCAAGCTAGCTTGGGCAAAGCTCCTTTCGAAGTTCTCTATGGACGAAAATGTCGAACGCCTCTTAACTGGTCAGAAATAGGGGAAAGACAACTCTTTGGCCCGGATATGATTCAGGAAGCAGAAGAGCAGGTTCGCCTTATTCGTGAGAAATTGAAAACAGCCCAATCTCGTCAAAAGAGCCAATATGATCGTAAACATAAGCTCATGACTTATGAAGTCAGCGAGAAGGCTTACCTTCGGGTTACTCCATTAAAGGGAACCCATCGTTTCAGTATCAAAGGCAAATTGGCTCCTCGTTACATTGGACCCTTTCGCATTCTTGCTAAACGTGGAGAAGTTGCCTACCAATTGGAGCTACCTTGGCATCTTTCCAAAGTTCACGATGTCTTCCACGTTTCTCAACTCAGGCGTTGCTTCGCGGATCCTATCCGTGGAGTGGACCACGAAACGCTTGATCTACAAGATAACCTCTCATATCGGGAATATCCCGTTCGTATCCTTGATCAAGCCGAGCGTACCACTCGACGCCATAATATCAAGTTTCTCAAGGTTCAATGGTCACACCATTCTGAGAAGGAAGCCACTTGGGAAAGGGAGGATCGTCTTTGACTCGAGTACCCCACCTTCTTCCCGAAGGATCCTAAATCTCGGGACGAGATTCTTTTGAGTGGGGGTGAGTTGTCACACCCTAGCTGGTTCATGCATTAGAGTGTTGCATCATGTCTACTTTTACAAAAACTTGAAATGGGGATGACAGAACCCCCGGCACCCCCCTGGAAACAACTAGGGTTTACTAAAATTATTTTCAATGAACCCAAAATGCCCTTCACAAAATGTTCATCATTTCTGGATTGGGTTAAAACCCCTGGCAAAAATGGTGCGCTCTTTTCTAGGACATTCTGGATTTTTTGAATTAAATCATAAGTATCTGAGTTTGGGCATTTAAATGCTATAAAATATTTTAAATGCCCAAATAATTCTGGATTTAAGTGAGGGCTGTTAGGAATAATCCCAACAGAGCCCACAATTATTTTCAGGATTTTAGTAAGTGCCTAAGTATTTTTAATAAAGCCCGAAAGTTATAGAAAAATAGAAAAAGAAAACAAAACAGGAAAAGAGAGAAAGAGAAAGGCTTACCTGGCGCCACCCGGCAGGCCCACCTGCCGGCCCAGCCCAGCCACCGCTCCAGCGAGCTGGTTGGCTTGGCCAGGCAGGCAAGCAGATGCTCGATGGCGAGCACAGCATGCGTGGCACGCAGCTGCCCGCCGCCTCGCCACTCCCCTCGTCGAGCTGTCGACGTGGGACGAACCCTCTCTCTCTCCCCGACCTCGCAGACACTCGACCTCCCCTCTGGCTCCTCTCTCTCGCCCTCCCCGACGTCGCCCGAGACGTCACCGTCACCGCCGCTCGCCGCAGCCGCGTCCAAAACCGTCCCCGCGCCCTCTCACCGTGTCCAGATGGTTCACCGTCGTCGACTACGTCGACTAGCCAAGCCGCACGACGCCGGAGCCCCTGCATCGTCTCCGCCGCCGTCGTCTTCAACCTCGGGCCACCCCAGATCACCGTCGCCGTTCCGACCGCACCGAGCCTTCCCCGAGCATGCTGATCGTCCCTGTGGCTTCCATGTGATCTGCTGAACCTCCCCGTGCTTTCCGTTTCGCCCCTAGAATACCGGAGATGCCGCGTCTCTTGTGCCCGAACGCGCCGCCGCCTGACCACATCGCCGGCACTGCTCCGGTGACCATTTGGTCAAGGGCTTGTGCCCGTCACACTCCTCACGCCGCGTAGAGGCTGTAGGTGCTAGTGCCACACCACCTAGGCCACTGCAGCCACGCGCACGAGCTGACTCGAGCTTAGGCCTCCGCCAAGCTCGTCACTGGCGATGCTCCGGCCACTCCCCGGCCAAGCCATCACCACAGCTGGATGCGGGCGAGCACCAGCTGCCCGTAGCTGTGCTCCGCGCAGCAAATGGAGCCCTGTGGGCAAATCCCGCAGCACGCCGCCGCGTCTGGCCTCGCCGGCAGCCTTTGACCCGCTGACCGGCGAGTTGACCATGTCTGTCCCGTGTGGACCCAAGTTTACTCCCCCCCGAGCCTATGATAGGTGGGGCCGGCCTGTTAATTAGTTTAGGATTAGTGCTAACTAATTTTAGTTAGTTTAGGTCACTAACATGTGGGCCCAGGCCCCACTGACAGTTAGTTAGTATTAACTTAATCCTATTAGTTAGCTGAGACACTGACAGACAGGGCCCACCAGTCAGGTTTGACTGGCCCTGGTGCCTTTGACTCGCTGACGTCATAGTGACGTAGTGCTGACGCAATTATTCATTTTCTAGATTTATTTTTATATAGGAAATTCCAGAAAATAGCCAAAACTTCTAAAAATCATAAAAAATCAACCATAGCTCCAAATCAAACAAATTATATATGAAAAATGATCAGAAAAATTCAATCTATCCATATGTAATGGTTTCATGGATGACAAACAACTTTCACCTTGCTGTTTAGGTGAAACAAGCTAATACACTTATTATGCATAAGAACTTTAACCTTCATTTGAATCTTTGATTCAAATGGACCCATTTCAACTTGTTTCACATTGCATTTGGCAGGACACATCATTTTGCCATGTCATAGCATGCATCATATTGTTGCATATTGTCATGTGTTGATTATGTTCTGTGTGTCCTTCGTGGTAGGTTCTGCCTCCGAGGATATCTCCAAGTATCCAACTGAAGGGCAGTACCCTACTACAACTCCATCAGGCAAGCAGCCCCATTGATCATATCGATACAATCCCATGTTCTCGCCTCTGCTCTCATTTACTGCATTAAGATAACAACGTTTCAAACTGCTGTGTGCTGCGGTAGATGAACCCTTATCCTCTGCATGACCTGTCATTGCCACAGTAACTAGATGAAACCCACTAGCATGTGCAGGAGTTGATTGAGCCATGTTTGTGTTTCCTACCTTGCTATGCCTACTATGCTTAGAGTTGTGTCACGTCTGGTTCATCTGGGTGATGGGCTAGAGTGAAATGATTCTGACGGTAATGTGAGTGGTGCGTTGAACTTGATTTGGTAAAGGTATCGATGGGAGGCCATGTAGGAGTACATGGTGGGTTGTTTCATTGAGGCCGTCCATAAGAACTGAGATCTGTATGCGTGATTTAAGATTCAGCTACTACCACACATTGGGCCCTGAAATATGACCCCGCTCGACTTACTGACCCCTCTCGTCCTTTGCCCAGGAGTTGCAACTAGTTTCTGGTGTTTGTAGGTTATGTGTTGGCGGCCGTGCGTAGCACTGACCCTAGGGGTGGGCTATGATGCGGTAGATACACCATGGCACGGTGTACCGAGTCGCCCGTTTGGTGTCTCGGGAACCCTGCATACATCGTTTGGGGCCGTTGAGGACACCCCGGCCGGATCTCCTTGCGGATGGAACCTGAATAGGCGATAAACCTGGACTAGAGACTTGTGCGGTTAGTCAGGTCGTGGTCTACACCCACGCCGGCTTTCGCTTGAAGTCTGCCGAGCACATGTCGTGTGTAGATGCTAAGTGGTGGAAACATGTGTGACGAAGTACACCCCTGCAGGGTATAAAACTATTAGAATACCCGCATCCGCGGTAAAGGACTACTTGGTTGCCTATACAGTTCATAGACAAGTTAATGGTTACTACTAAAAGACTGAAGATAAGTGTGAGTACCGAGGATGGCTCTCTCGTAGGATGACGAGGGAGGATCCCCGGTGGAGTATTGTGTTGGTGATTAGTGGACTCGTGTGCGAAAACTATTTTACTAGTGGTGTCCCATAGGATAGCTTAGCCAAGAGTCAAAGATGGCTTCCTGCAATAACTCCACCACCTTCTTGAGAATGAGCATGTATAGTAGGTTCTGATGTAAGACTTGCTGAGTACCTTTGTACTCATGTTTGCTTAATTACTGTTTTCAGACGACAACACCGCCCCCTCCGATGGGTTTTATGTAGATCTCGACGTCGATGAGTGACTTGCCACCCAGGTGGTGATCCTGGCCTTGGAGGGCCCTATGTAGATAGACAGGCTTCGAGAAGCCTTCTTGCTTTCTAGTGTCTGTACTCAGGCTATTTGCTTCCGCATGTGCTTGTATGCTTGTATGACTTGATTGTCGGGTCATGTGACCCCTACCTGTATGAACATGTTATGTATGGCTCTCTAGAGCCTTTAAATAAAGTACTTGAGTTGTAGAGTCTTGTTGTGACGCCATGTTGTATTTGCACATATCGAGCATATTGTGTGTATGATTGAAATGCTTGGTATGTGTGGGATCCGACAATCTAGTTGTTTATCCTTGGCAACCTCTCTTATGGGGAAATTTAGTCTAGTGCTCCTTGAGCCATAGTAGTTCGCTACAGCCCGGTTCACCGGAGTCCTGCAAGCCCAGCACTACTGCTCAGGACACTTGACTGGTCGGCATGTGTTTCACTTCGTTCCTATGTCTGTCCCTTCGGGGAAATGTCACGCGGTGACTTCCGGAGTCCTGTCTAGCCTGCTACAGCCCGGGTTCCCTAGAGTCCTGTTAGCCTAGTGCTACAGCCCGGATTCACACGCTGATGACCGACATGCTCGATGATTCATGTATGCCTGTCTCCATAGGTCTGTGCCGCTTTGGGTTCATCAGTAGCCATGTCGGCCCGGGTTCTCTGTCATATGGATGCTAGCGACACTATCATATACGTGAGCCAAAAGGTGAAAACGGTCCAGGGCCACGGTAAGGCGACACCCGTGGGGATACCGTGCGTGAGGCCGCAATGTGATATGAGGTGTTACCAGCTAGATCGATGTGACATGGAATCGGGGTCCTGACAAGGTGCATCTCCGAAGAGGAAGGGCGGAAGATTTTGGCAGAAATTCACACCCGACTCGGGGGCCACCACGCCGCAGCCCGGGCCCTTGTAAGCAAGGCCTTCCGTATAGGTTTTTATTGGCCGACGGCCCGGGTAGATGCACATGACTTGGTCCAACGATGCGTCGGTTGCCAGCTTTTTGCAAACCAAAGCCACATGCCACCCACCGCCCTCCAAACAATCCCCATTACCTGGCCCTTCGCAATCTGGGGGCTTGACATGGTTGGACCCCTTAAAGGGGGAACCCATAAGAAAAAATACTTACTGGTCATGGTGGATAAATTCACCAAATGGATAGAAGCCAAACCTGATAAAACGGCCGAATCTGGACCGGTGATAGACTTCATATCCGGGGTTGTACACCGTTATGGCGTCCCCCATAGCATCATCACTGACAACAGCACGAACTTCACGGCCGACGAGGTAAAACTCTGGTGCAGCAACATGGGCATTAAGCTCAATTATGGCTCTGTCTATCACCCACAAACTAACAGCCAAGTTGAGCGAGCAAATGGTCTTATCATGAGCGGCATCAAACCCAGATTAGTGCAGTCATTAAAGGAGTCTAACACGCACTGGGTAGAGGAGCTCGACTCTGTACTCTGGGGGCTGCGGACCATGCCGAATCATACTACCGGATACACACCCTTCTTTATGGTGTACGGCGCAGAGGTGGTTCTGCCCTGCGACATAATTCATGACTCACCTCGAGTGCGCATGTACGAAGAAAGAGAAGCCGAGCTCGATTGGCAGGACAGTCTGGACACCCTGGAGGAGGAGCGCGACGTGGCAAAAGCCCGTTCCGCATTCTATCAGCAACAGGCTCGCAGATACCAAACAGAGAAGTACGGGCCAAAACTTATAACGTTGGCGAGCTAGTTCTACGCCTGCCGGAGAAGAAAAAGACCAAGCTCGAGCCCAAATGGGAAGGTCCCTTCATTATTGACCAAGTTCTGACCAGTGGAGCATACCGTCTACGGGATGCATCGAATAATCGACTTGAGCCGAACCCATGGAACGCAGCCTGGCTCCGAAGATTCTACGCCTAGTGCCGGACTCTATGTGCGTCTCCTTCCTCTGTCCATTTGTTGCATATACATTATCTGTCTTTTTTCTCTTCCTTTCTTTTGTTATTTCTCAAGGCCTTCAAGGGCCAACTTGTGCCTTGCTTGCACACTATTGACGCGCTAACCGCGCTCATTATACCTGGGGGCTTCTTACATAGAAGCTTAATTATTCATCTGGGCTCCATGCCCCACACATGTGTTATTCTTCCGCATGTACCTTTTCTTCGCCATTATATGCATCAATATGACTTAAGTTTTGGCCAAGATGGGTTGCCTAACTCTTGTATTTATGCCCTACGTTCCCGTTAATTCAGCTAGGGTATACGGGGAGCACCTCTTCGATTGTTACTGTCGGGTCAGCCGGATGTGTACCTCAGACTGGGTGAAGCCGAAAGCTAGCGTTCTTAAGGGAATATTCGGTCGGTGAACAAAAGATGATTTTTATTTATTTTCCATATGTGCCCCCAGATGTGTTTGCCTGCGTCTCCTCTCGCAGTCTAGACATGCACTTTAGGGCATGCGTACCCAGGGAAAGGAACCCTTAACGGAACTATTCTCCCTGGAAGATGTTTCTTACTACCCATGTAATATAACATAACTAGTTGGATACTTATTTATTCAAGCACTAATGACCCCTACACCTGGTTTCCACGCATACCCCGGTTCTTATATAACTGAGCGGGTATTCGGATACACTTCGGACTATTGGGTCCCGAGGTTGAAGCGAAAAGGTCCGCCATGACAAATGATTTACAATCCGGCTAGAAGGCATTATACATGACACTTTAATTACATAGTCATGTTGACTGACTAAATTCCTCTTCTATACCATCCAACAGGCTGTCTAGACTATTGGGAATACTTTGCGGCTAATTCTACTTGCCCATACACTAAGCTAACGGGGATCTCTTTCCCATCGGGCCCCACAGGTCCGACCTCGGCCATGTGGTTTGGGTCAGCCTTGGTATACCGCGTCTTCACCATGGCCCAGGCTTCCCTGGCACCTTGACGGCAGGCCGATATCTTCCATAATCGGAAGTGCCTCCGTGCTCCCTTGAGCTTCTCCGCAAGCTCTCCAATGCCTTCTGGTAGGGAGACGGATGGCCACAAGGCCTGGGAAATACCTTGCATCACCTGCCGAACTTGTTCGTGTAGTTGTGAGAGCTCGGGTAGAAGATCACCCGCAGACCCGGGCATCTCCTCCGTGGGACGACCCGTCAGCATACCTGCAGACATAACTCCGTTAGCCGGCTTCTCCGCCGCACCATTTTAAGGGTTCGTTCAAGCACTTACTGAAAATACCGCGTCGAAGCCGCTTATTCTCCTTCTTGGAGTCCGCAAGCTGGGCTCGAACATCTTTCAGTTCCACGCTCAGCTTGGTATTGGCGTCTTGGAGATTGTTTTTCTCCCGCTTGACCTTAGTCAGCACGCGTTCGGCAGCCTTTAGCTGTCGTACGACATGCTGGTCCTCCAGATTGTCTCCAAAGTCATCTGCAATATCTAATGTTAGATCTGTAGCCATGCCGCACACTATATGGTACCTATCATTCTTTGAAACAAATGTTACCAGCTGGGGAATTTTCAGGTTCCTTCAATGCGGCAATGGCGGACCGAAGTTGGGTCTTGCATTCCTCCAGCTCCTGTGACAGTCGAGTATTCTTCTCCGTAAGAACGTGCACAATAAATGATCCTTAAATCAGTTGTGCCAACTGTTTCAAGTCTCAGGGGCTACTGATACATATAATCGCCAGATTTGCTTACCCGTACATCCCTTACATACTGGTCCATGGCTCTGGCTAGACCATTTTGAGCAGCACAGAGGTACGCGTCTCCAGAATTGAAGGCATCAAATGCCTCTGGTGAGAAGCAAGCGTCACGGAGTACGGCCCGGCGACGCCTATGATTCATGGCGCTCTCCACTTCTGAATTTGTAGCAGACAGTCTATCTGCATCCTCTGTAGGAGGAGTATCCAGCGTCCGCCCCATGTCGGCTTCCGCCTCTATGTCCGGCCCTGGAGCCCGACTGGTGGAAGCATGATCGGCAGCCTCTCCGGACATATTCCGGCGAGTGTTTTTTCTACTAAAAAACATGGATGTCATTACATTTTGAGAAATACGACAACCACAGAGCGAGGTTTTGGTCATACCTCTGCGCCGGCGTCTCCGTCCTGACCGCCTTCCTTTTTGGCCTACCCGGCCTCGATGTCTCTTGTTGGCGAGTTGCTGCGGTTTCGGCATGGCGTCCCGAATGCCTTCCCTATAAAACACCATATGTATATGGTAGGTGAAGTGTCTAAAAGGGGATCCTAGTTTTTGGAGTTGGGATTTTGGTTTTTCTTATGTGCGACGCAGGGAGCAGTCCGGGATAGTTGGCCGTAATGGCCACCATGGCGTCATCACAACTCAATTGATATAACTGCTTGTCTATCAGCTCCACGAATATGTTCGGATCTTCTTCGAGTCCGGGACCGAGGGCCCGGTCAGGGTCCTCTGGTTGTGGAGATGGGTTGTTGACCTCCCTTACGGCTTTTCCTAGTTCCTGCCGTAAAATGGCAAGGTGAGTACCTACGACAAAGAATGAGGGAAGAATGGGAGTAAGGAGATATAACTCACCCAGCTTGGAGGGTTGTACATGGAGAATCCATCCCGTGGCTTGATGCGGATGAACTCCTCTTCCTCTCCCTTGAACAACTCGGACATAATTTTTGCTAAAGTAGCAGCGGTGTCCAGTCCCTTACGCCCACAACGGGTGGCATCATCTTCCCCGTTAGAACACCAGAGGGGATGCCCTCGATATTGAAGTGGCTGCACTCCCCGCATTATGCATATTGACATAACCTCTATTACTGTCAATCCTGATTGAGCCAGCGCTTTAATCCGGTTCATCGGGTAAAGGACTTCTCCGTAGTCTTCCTCCTGGGGGCTCTGTGGGTGCCAGCTTCGGCATTTCTTCAGAGGAGCATTGTTGAACTCAGGAAGAACCCGCCGAACAGGGTCCGAAAGGGGGACGTCCTCCATATAAAACCATTCCGAAGGCCAGTCCTCGGACGTCTTCTTCGGAGTACCGGACAGGTATCCGGTTTCGGCGATGCGCCATATTTCGGCTCCGCCTACTTGATAAAGTGACCCCTTCTGTGTGCGGGGGACGAGGAAAAATAACCTTTTCCACAGCTCGAAATGAGCCTCGCAGCCAAGGAATAACTCGCCGAGGGCAACGTAGCCGGCGATGTATAATATGGAAGCAGGGGTGAAATTATGCAGTTGGAGGCCGTAAAACTCCAGGAGCCTGCGTAGGAACGGATGAATTGGAAATCTGAGTCCCCTTAATAAGTAAGGAACAAGGCATACCCACTCCCCTGTAGAGGGGCTGGGGAAGCTCTCTGGTTGCTCCCCACCATTGTAGGTGGCGAGCCCGACTCGGACGGGAACCATATACACTGCAGGGAAAAATCCATGAGTCTGCAGTTCGACTAATCAACTGTGTGAGACAGAACACCTCTCCCAATCACCGGGCTTAGGGCTACGGGGGCGAGAGGAGGAGCTCCGGTGGTCGGCCATGTTGGAGTGAATTTTTCCGAAGCGCGCTCCGATGGATTCTCGCTGTGGGAGGATGGTATGGATTGGATCTAAGAATCCCCATCCCTTTAATAGACAATTTATTTATCTGGCTAGGGGGGTAAATGTAAAAATGCCCTGGCTCCTCGTATTCATTCGACGCGTGGAAGATAGCTCTTATTGGGCGCGGAAGCCAAGAGGTCCAACATTTATGGGGCCGGACACTACTTAACAAACATTTAAAATTTGGAGAAGAACCCGCCTTGTAATGCCGAAGACAATACTGCATGTCAGACATGACGTCATTGAAGCCTGGTTCGGGGGCTACTAAGGGAGTCCTAGATTAGGGGGTCTCCGGACAACCGGACTATATCCTTTGGCCAGACTGTTGGACTATGAAGATACAAGATTGAAGACTTCGTCTCGTGTCCGGATGGGACTTTACTTGGCGTAGAAGGAAAGCTAGGCAATACGGATATGTATATCTCCTCCTTTGTAACCGACCTTGTGTAACCCTAGCCCCCTTCGATGTTTATATAAACCGGAGGGTTTTAGTCCGTAGGACAACAGACAATCATACCATAGGCTAGCTTCTCAGGTTTAGCCTCTCAGATCTCGTGGTAGATCAACTCTTGTAACACTCATATCATCAAGAACAATCAATTTGGACGTAGGGTTTTACCTCCATCAAGAGGGCCCGAACCTGGGTAAACATCGTGTCCCCTGCCTCTTGTTACCATCCGCCTTAGACGCACAGTTCGGGACCCCCTACCCGAGATCCGCCGGTTTTGACACCGACAGTGGTGCTCGCATCAAAATTCGGACATGTACATTAAATTCATGCACACCCAGAGAAAGGAACCCTTAACAGAACTATTCTCTCTGGAAGATGTTTCTTATGATATCAATGTAGTATAACATAGCTAGCCGGATACAACTTGTCTGTTCAAGCAACTATGACCCCTACGCCTAGTTTTCCAGGCATACCCCGGCCTATTCGGCCGCGACGGTATTCGGAAACACTCCGCACCTTCGGGTATGGAGGTTGAAGCTACTCGGTCATGACAAATGATATACAATTCAGCTAGATGAGGAAAGTACACAGTCACTTGGACTCGAACACCTCTTCCTCTACACCTTCCAACAGGCAGTCTAACTTACAATCCTGTTGAGAATATTTGGCGGCCACCTCTACTTGGTCATACACTATACTAATGGGAATTTCTTCCCCATTCGGCCCTACCGACCTGACACGAGCCATGTGATTAGGATCCAGCTTGGTATAGCGCGTCTTCACCATGGCCCAGGCCTCTCGCACACCCTCTCGGTAGGCGGATATCTTCCACAGCCAGATACGCCGCCGCGCTCCCTTGAATAGCTCTACCAACTTCTCCATGCTTCCTAGAGGGGAGTCGGATGGCCATAAAGCCTTGGCTACACTCCACATAGCCTGCCGTGCTTGCTCGTGCAACTGCGATAGCCCTTGCAGAAGATCACTTGATGATCCGGACAGCTCCTCTTCGGGGCGGTTCGTCAAAACAGCTGCAATTACAGCTATATCAGCTACCGTTACCTCCAAACTGCTATAAGATAAAAGCAAGCACGTACTGAATATGCCGCCTCACAGCTTCTTGTTCTCCTTCACAGAGTCGGCTAGCTGCACTCGCACATCTTTCAGTTCTTCGCCCAGTTTGGTGTTCAAATCCTAGAGTTTCTTTTTCTCTTCAATGACTTTTGTCAATACACGCTCACCCGTTGCTAGTAGCTTTTTGGCTCCATGTTCTTCGCTTCGAGCGGCATCTAGCTGCTCTCGTACTTAGTCTAACAACCCAACATAAAGATTAGAACCCAGATTCACACTATTGGTGTATCATTATGAGTTTCCGATATAGGAAACTATTACCGGGAGATGCCTTGTATTTGTCTAGTTCGGCATTGGCAGCAAGCAGCTACCGCTGACACTTTTCTAGTTCCTGAGCTAGCCTAGTATTCTTTTCCGTAAGCACTGGATCATACATTGATCCTTAAATCAGTTGTTTCAACCCCTTTATGTCTCGGGGGCTACTGGCATATGGTTATCATAGTCAGACAAAGCGAATTTACCTGCACATCTTTCAAATGTTGCTTTGTGTCCATGTTAATCCCATCTTGAGCAGCCCGGATGTATGCATCCGCTGAGTTGAAGGCGTTAAACGACTCTTCTGAAAAGCCAGGGTCTTGTAAAATGGCCCGGCGGCGCCGATGATTCATAGCACTCTCCACTTCCGAGTTGGTAACGGATACATCATCCGAGTCCTCGGCTGGAGGACAGCATGGCGTCGCCCTGCATCATCCCCCGTCTTCACGGCAGGATTTGAATCCTGGCTGTGGGAAGTACGGCCTCTGGATATAGTCCGGCGCGCCTTCCTCCTGACACATGGAAAACGGGAAGGTCACGGTTGGACATGACTGGTCAGGTGCAGGTTGGCGAATTCATACCTCTTCGATTAAGGCATGACCGTGTCTTCGTTTGCTTTCCTCTTGGAAGGCTTGTACGACGTGGGAGCTGATCTCTTCAAAATCGCCGAACGTCTCCCCTGTGAAGCACGATAAAGTGCGGTGGGTGAGGCGGAATAAGAGCACTCTTTTAGAGAAGGTGTTTCTTAATTATTTACATGTGAAGCAGGAAGAAGGCCAGGGTAGTCGGCGGTGATGGCCACTTCTGTGCCGTCATAGCTTATCTGGTAGAACACTCCCCCCGCGAGCACCACGAATATAGCCGGATCCTCTTCAAACCCAGGATCTAGTTCTCGGTTGTGGATCTTCGGCTGTGGGGCAGGACTATGAAGTCCCTCGGTGACCTTCCGCCAGTGCTGTCATAACAAACAAACTTGAAATTTATCAGAAGTAATCCGGAAGGGGAATGAGTGGAATCGAGGGGTCGAAGCTTACCCAACTGGGAGGATTATACATAGAATATCCATCTCTATTCTTAATGCGAAGCAACTCCTCTTCCTCCCCTTTAAAAAGCTCGTCCAATATTTTGGCCAGAGCGGCGGGGGTATCCAGACCCTTCCAGCCATAATGGGAGGCGTCATCCTCTCCATTATAGTGCCACATGGGCAGCCCTCTGTATTGTAGCGGCTGAACCCCACGCACTATGGAGATCACCATTACCTCGATTATTGTAAGTCCGGACTAAGCGAGCGTATTTATCTTGCTCATAAGCTGGCAAACTTCTACACTGTCATTCTCTTCAAGACTCCGAGGATGTGAACTGTGGTGTTTCTTCAGCTGAACGCTTGCAAATTCAGGAAGACCCTTTCGAACTGGGTCGGGAAGCGCGACGTCCTCAATATAAAACCATTCCGAAGGCCATTCTCCGGATGCCTTCCTTGGTGTGCTGGACAGATATCCGGTATCAGCGATACGCCATACTTCGGCTCCGCCCACTTCAAATATTGACCCCTCGTGATTACATAGCACAAGACAGAACAACTTCCTCCACAACTCGAAGTGAGCCTCGATACCCAGGAATAGTTCACATAAAGCAACGTAACCCACAATGTGCAGAACAGAGGCATGGGTGAAGTTGTGCAACGGGAGGCCATAGTATTTCAGAAGCCCTTGGAGGAACAGATGAATGGGAAATCCAACGCCCCTTAGCAGGTAGGGGACGAAATATACTCGCTCTCCCCCGGATGAATTGGGGAAGTCCTCTGCCCGAATCTCACCGTTGAAGGAATCTAGCCCTGCTCGAACAGGAACTAGATTTGCGGGGGGGAAGAAATCCCTGTGTCTGTAGCTCCGTCAATTGACTGTGGGACACTGAACACCTCTCCCACTGGTCTTTCTCTGGGTCGGAACGGGTGGAGGAGCTGGGGGCGCTAGCCATGCTGGAATGGTTTCTCCCAAGCAGTTTCCGGGGATTTCCTCTGTGTGGTGCCGAATGGATCTAGGATCCAATCTATTTCATAGGCGCTCTTCCTTGCATGGGAGGGGTGTTATCTGCAAAAATACCCTGACCTTCCGCCTTCGCTAGACATGTGGGAGGCCAAGTTATTTGACGCACAGAAGCCGAGGGGAGCGGCATGGAACCAATGGCCGAATACATCACTTGGAGATCATTAAAGGAGGAACCCGCCATGCAATGTCGAAGACAATTTGTGTGCCGAACACCTTGCTATTGAAGACTAGTTCGGGGGCTACTGAGGGAGTCCTGGACTAAGGGGTCCTCGGGTGTCCGGCCTGTTATCTATTGGGCTGGACTGATGGGCTGTGAAGACATGAAGGTCGAAGACTGTATCTGTGTCCGGATTGGACTCTCCTTGGCGTGGAAGGCAAGCTTGGCGACCGACTATGAAGATTCATTCTTATGTAACCGACGCTATGTAAACCCTAGATCCCCTTGGTGTCTATATAAACCGGAGGGGTTAGTCCGGAAGGGGGATACTCATTACCATAGTCATATAGGCTAGGCTTCTAGGGTTTAGCCATCACAATCTCGTGGTAGATCAACTCTTGTAACAGTCATATTCATCATTATCAATCAAGCAGAGCGTAGGGTATTACCTCCATAGAGAGGGCCCGAACCTGGGTAAACATCTTGTCCCCTGTCTCCTGTTACCATTGATCCTAGACGCACAGTTTGGGACCCCCTACCTGAGATCCGCCGGTTTTGACACCGACACCCCTCCCTCGAATTTCGGGTCCAAACCCTAGCCATCTCCCTCCTCCTCCGCCGGACACGTGCGCCGCCACCTGACGAATCGGGGCGCGCCACGTCGCCTCCCCGCGCCCACATCACCACCGCCGCCCGGGGCCCAGATCCGGCCCGCCCCGGGCCAAACCGGGCCACACTAGGCCCGCGCCGCCCGTGCGCTCCTCCGCCGCCCAGTTCGCAGTGCCGCCGCCTCCCGCGCCCGTTCGACCGCCGCCTCGCTCGCCGCCGACCTCCACCGGCCGCCGCTTCCCCGCCGCCTCCCCCCACATGAGCTCGCGCCTGCGCCCGCTCCTCCTCGCGCCGCCCGCCGCCGCTGTCGCTTCGCTGAGCCGCCCGGCTCGCCGGCCATCGCCAGCCACCGTGGGATGCCGCCGCCTTGCCGTCTCTCCCGTCTCTGAACAGATCCGGCAAGGGCCCGGCCGGATCCGGCCAGTCCACGTCATCGGCCTCCTCCTCCTCAAGCTCCGGTCACCATGACGTCTACTCCGGCGATGTCTTCAGCAATCCTCGAAAAGCATGCACGAACCCTAGATCTGGAATCCGGAGGGTAAAATCTCCTAAGTCCTGAATCTCTGTAATATTTTCATGCCTACTTCATCATGATGTATCTCGGTGCTCGATGCTCCAAATCATGCATATGATATATCAAATAGTTTGTCTCGTTGAGCTCTTCATGGTAGAAGCATTTCCATGCATTTTACTGTACCTTATGATGGCATTTTCTTTGATGCAAGATTTCTACAAAATGTTAGCTGCTGGTAGTTACCAGATCAAGAGGTTTTGTCATTTTTGTTGCATTTGATGTGTGCATTATTTGATCATGAGGTCTACATGCGTTTTGAACTACAACATGCCATCTTTACAGTGGTGCGAGTCTTGTATTTGTGTGATCTATGTGGTGACTAGCACAAGCATGCAAACTAGGCTCCGTGATTTTGCTGTTTTCAGGGACTTAGGATTTTGCTAAGTCCTTTTCCTGCTGTTATTTTGATGCCATGTAAACTTGATGCTATAGTGAGATCCATGCTTATTTTGGGATACTTCAGTAAGGATGTTTTGAACATGTGGTTATGCTCTATCCATACATTCCCCTGTTTGAAACTATATAGTTTTCTAGAATGTCTTTTACTTGCTGTACTTTTGCTATAAAATGTTCCTGGAAGAATGTTACCATGTTAATCAATATTTCCATGGTTGTTCCTAGTGATCCATGAATCCTATGAACTTGCTCTTGCCACGTTTAGCTTCATGAACATGTCTTCTTACTGTTGGTATGCTTGTTTTATCATGCAATGATTTGTGGTGAGTGGTATGAGCTCACAAAGTTGCTATCATAATTCTGTTTATGCCATGCTCTGTTTTTCTGCCAAGTCTGAAACTGTTAATAAAACTTGCTATGTTTACATGGGTGCCATCATATATTCTGTGCCTTTTTGGCTCATCTTAAATAAGGGACTTTTGCTCTATGCATTTAGTAGAATAATACCATGCCTTTTTTTGCCACGATACATTCCTGTAGCATGTTGTTTGCTTGCTCGAAACATTGCTTCCTGGTGTTGTTTTTGACATGTTAGTATTTTCAAAGTATGTGATGCTGATATCTTTTGCACTTTTGCCATGCTTGTTTGAACCTGTTCTATTGTGTTTTAGCCGTAGCTCAGTGTTCATGTTTTGTCAAGCATCCCTTGTACATCACTTCCATATGCTTTGTTGCTATGTTGGGGTGCAGTAGCTTAGTTTCTTGTTGCATTCTAAGTGGCCTCATGTTGTTAATCATAGTTTTGCGTCAGTCTTGTTTTGCTTGCCATTTGCAAACCGTGCATCCGTTTCCGGTGATCTTTATACCGATTTCAACCGAAATTATCTCATCTTTCCAGCGGCACACTTGTTTTGCCAAGTTGATGCCTTGATCATTCTTTCCTTTCCGGAGCACGCATATGCATTGCATATCATGCCATGTATTGCATCATGTTGCTTGTGCATTGCATCGTGATTGATTGTTGTTCCATTGCTTGTGTTATTGCTTTGGGTAGACCCGTGAGACGAGTACGTGACCAATCTGAGAACTTTGCAGGCAAGATGACCATACCCTTGAAATCACTTCTATCTTTGCTTGCTAGTTGTTCATTGTATCGCTATGTTGTGCTACCTACCACTTGCTATATCATGCCTCCAATATTGCCATGCCAAGCCTCTAATCCACCTTCCCTAGCAAACCGTTGTTTGGCTATGTTACCGCTTTTGCTCTGCCCCTCATATAGCATTGCTAGTTGCAGGTGAAGTTGAAGTTTGTTCCATGTTGGAACATGGATATTGTTGGGATATCATTATTATATCTTTTTTACTTTAATGCATCTATATACTTGGTAAAGGGTGGAAGGCTTGGCCTTATGCCTGGTGTTTTTTTCCACTCTTGCCGCCCTAGTTTCCGTCATACCGGTGTTATGTTCCTTGATTTTTGCGTTCCTTATGCGGTTGGGTGTTATGGCAACCCCTTGACAGTTTGCTTTGAAAAAACTCCTGCAGCAAGGCCCAACCTTGGTTTTAACATTTTCCACCTAAACCATTTCCCTTGGGTTCCCGGGCTCAAGGGTCATCTTTATTTTAAACCCCTAGGCCAGTGCTCCTCTGAGTGTTGGTCCAAAACAGAGCCACTTACAGCGCCACCTCGGGGAAACTTGCGGGCTGGTTTTAGCTGTACGTAGTGTTCATCCGGTGTGCCCTGAGAATGAGATATGTGCAGCTCCTATCGGGATTTGTCGGCACATCCGGGCGTTCTTGCTGGTCTTGTTTTACCATTGTCGAAATATCTTGTAACCGAGATTCCGAGACTGATCGGGTCTTCCTGGGAGAAGCTATATCCTTCGTTGACCGTGAGAGCTTGTGATGGGCTAAGTTCGGACACCCCTGCAGGGTATAAACTTTTGAGAGTTGTGCCCGCGGTTATGTGGCAGATGGGAATTTGTTAATATCCGGTTGTAGAGAACTTGACACTTGACTTAACTAAAATGAATCAACTGAGTGTGTAGCCGTGATGGTCTCTTTCCGGCGGAATCTGGGAAGTGAACACAGTCTTGTGTTATGCTTGAACGTAAGTAGCTTCAGGATCACTTTTTGATCACTTCTAGTTTCTCGACCGTTGCGTTGCTTCTCTTCTCGCTCTTATTTGCATATGTTAGCCACCATATATGCTTAGTGCTTGCTGCAGCTCCACCTCACTACCTTCTCCTACACATAAGCTTAAATAGTCTTGATCTCGCGGGTGTGAGATTGCTGAGTCCTCGTGACACACGGATACTTCCAAATAGTTGCAGGTGCCGGTGATGCCAGTGCAGGTGATGCTACCAAACTCAAGTGGGAGTTCGACGAGGATTTGGGTCGTTACTACATTTCGTTTCATGATGATCAGTAGTGGAGCCCAGTTGGGACAATCGGGGATCTAGCATTTGGGGTTGTCTTCCTTTATTTTGGTTCCGTAGTCGGACCTTTGATTGTTCTTTGGATGATGTATGGATTATTTATGTTTTTTCTGAAGTGGCGATTGTAAGCCAACTCTTTATCCCTTTCTATTCAGTACATGGGATTGTGTGAAGATTACCCCTCTTGCGACAAACCTACCATGTGGCTATGCCTGTAAGTCGTGCCCTGACACGTGGGAGATATAGCCGCATTGTGGGTGTTACAAGTTGGTATCAGAGCCATCCCCGACTTAGGAGCCCCTGCTTGATCGAATTGCTGATGTTGTTGGGTCTAGAACAAAATGTTTTGAGTTTTAGGATTATATATATCAGAGAGTAGGATTCTTTTTACTCATCAGTCCCTTCGTCGCTCTTGTGAGGCCTCCTGACATAGAAGTTTTGACTCTTCTCTTCTCAAATTTCATGAAAAAAAAATTAGGATCACGCGGGTATCTTGGAATCGTTCTGATAGTCTTGTGACGAGAACATTGTTCTTGGTGCCTCCCGACATTTAGGGGTTGTGGCAGTGTCCCAGGGAGTTGAGCTCCGAGGTGTTGTCGTCACAATTTTATC
This sequence comes from Triticum urartu, assembly GCF_056163025.1. NCBI lineage: Eukaryota > Viridiplantae > Streptophyta > Magnoliopsida > Poales > Poaceae > Triticum > Triticum urartu. Next base: position 92,604,934 of record NC_141875.1, read on the forward strand.
GTTGCAGTTCTGGAATACCTGAGTTCGCCAACATCAAAAATCTCTTTAATGCAGTTGTTGGTGAGATAACCTCGACGCCACCCAGTACTAGGGCGGGTGTTCGGGAGTATATCCATAACTCGTATAACGGATGCTTTTCGAAGGTTGAGGTACATGATTTCTGAAGGTTTCTTGGTTGTGTGTTGAAGGATGGATACAACTGGATGTAAGAATTGTTAGTTTGGGTGAGATATTATGCTTCCCCTGTATCCCCAACACCTGATTGCATAACCAGAAAGTTTCGGGAGTTTTACAGGTGGGAATTCAAGTAGCTCTAGTATTTCTTCCCGTCGATATTTGGTTTGTGATTGGGTAATCCTTACCACTTATTTGTTCATATCCGTACCTTGTTGCTCTATTCATCTACCTTTATCTAAGTGGCTTCTCACCTTAATGGACGTGTGATGATTTACTTTGGAATTCATTCGTTCATCCTTGTTCGAATGTTTATTGTGAGACTATATGTTGCAATTTCGATCCATTGATTCAGCTTGAATATGTCTTTCGAAATTCTAACGGATATCACCCTCTTCAGGATGGCTCCTCCAATGCGTCAGAATCCGCCACCACCTCCACCTCCGGAGGCATGGCAAGCTGTCATGGAAGCCACCAACGCCAACACTCAGATGCTTTTGCAAATCTTGCAAGAGCGTAACAAAGGGCAAGGCAACCAAGAAAATCAAGGCCAAGGCAACAGTCAACCTCAGTTTGCAACCCTCAATCAGTTCCTCGCAAACCAGCCGAAGTCCTTCAGCAACTGTGTCGAGGCCACAGACGCCGATGACTAGCTCGTGGATATCTGCAAGCATTTTGAATGTAGCAATGTCAGGCCTGAGGACATTTTCAAGTTTGCTTCGTTCCAACTTAAGGACCAAGCTGCTGAGTGGTATCAACAATACAGATATTCCAGAGGAGGTCGTTTGATTACCTGGGATGATTTCCATCGAGACTTCAAAGCTCATCACGTCCCACCAAGCGTTGTTGAGAGCAAGCGTGAGGAGTTCCGCAATCTCAAGCAAGGCAGCATGTTTGTGTATCAATACAATATCCAGTTTCAGAAACTTGCTCACTTCGCTAAACAAGAGGTTCCTGACGAAAAGAATATGATCTATCAATTCAGAGGTGGTCTCAAAGATGATGTGTAGTTAGCTCTCGTGCTTCTTGAGTCGACCAAGTTCGATCAATTCTATGACATGGCTTTGTAAAGCAAGAGGCTGCTCAGCTCAAGTGTGTGGCATCTAAGAAGAGAGTCAGGGATGCAGTTCAGTCTTCTTCCTCATCACAAGTGGCAGCTAAGCAACAAAAGTTCTTGTTGCCTCCTCCTCCGTTTCGCCAGCCCTACCAACAGAAGAGCAAATGTGGCAATGGATCTTCCCACCCACCCTACCCAGGCTATCAGAACAAAGCTCAGTCTCAAACTCCAAGGTCAAGTGCTCCTTATCATCGTCTGCTCTCAGAGGTTACTTGCAACAAGTGTCAGCAGAAAGGGTAATATGCAAACAAGTGCTTCAACCAAAGGCGCCTTCCTCCTCCTCCTGTGAGATCTTCCAGCAATGCAGTGGTCAAGCATAATCCCAAGCATGCTAAGGTGAACATGATGAATGCAGCCCAGGCAGAGGATTCTTCAGAAGTGATCATGGGTAACCTTCCAGTTAACTCCTTTCCTGCAAAAGTAATGTTTGATACTAGTGCATCGCTTTCTTTAATTTCAAGACCTTTTGTTGCCAAGCATGAGTTTGTGACCAAAAATATTCCTTTCCCGTTGAAGATTCTGTCCCCGGGTAAGCAAATGACATCTAATAATTGCGTCCCAGATGTGTCTATCAAGATGGGAAACTATAAATTGTTGTCTTCTCCAATTGTTCTTGGTGACTCGGATATTGATCTAATTCTCGGGATGGACTGGCTTTCTAAGCACAAGGCTCAGCTTGATTGTGCTGCCAGGAAGATTCAATTGACACACTCTTTTGAGAATGTGATCATCTATGCCGCTCGTGATGAAACCATTCGACTATTTTCTCTCAATGAGAAGGGCGAGTTGAATTCCATCTCTTAGATTCCAGTCGTTTGTGAATACCAAGATGTCTTTCTAGAAGAGCTTCCGGGAATGCCTCCTCACCGGCCAGTTGAATTCGTTATTGATCTTGAGCCTGGTACGGAACCTGTTTGCAAGCGTCCTTACAAGCTTGGACCAGAGGAGTTGAAGGAGTTCAAGAAACAACTCGAGCGTATGGGTATGATCAAAACGAGTTCTTCTCCATGGGGTTGTGGTGTTCTTTTTGTCAAGAAGAAAGATGCAATGGAACGACTCTGCGTCGACTACCATCCATTGAACAAGAAGACAATAAAGAACAAGTATCCACTTCCCAACATCAATGAGCTATTCGAGCAACTTAAAGGTGCCAAAGTATTCTCCAAGCTTGACCTCCGTATGGGTTATCATCAGATTCACATTCGTGAACAAGATATCCCCAAGACAGCATTCAGAACAAGCTATGGTTCTTATGAATATACTAGCATGTCTTTCGGCCTTGTCAATGCTCCTCCAATGTTCTCTCGCATGATGAAATTCATCTTCAACCCTTACACAAATGATTTCGTCTTGGTGTATCTCGATGATATCTTGGTCTTCTCTAAGAATAAGGAGCATCATGCCAAGCATTTGAGATTGGTGCTCGACAAACTCAGAGAGCATCAATTCTATGCGAAGTTTTCCAAGTGTGAGTTCTGGCTTGACGAAGTTCTTTACCTTGGTCATATCATCTCCACCAAAGGAATCGCTGTTAATCCCGAGAAGGTGTGTGCAATTGTGAATTGGGAACCTCCTTAGAATGTCAAGCAGCTCCACAGTTTTCTTGGGCTTGCAAGCTATTGTCGAAGATTCGTTGAGAATTTCTCTAAGATTGCAAAGCCTCTTTCCAACCTCCTCCAGAAGCATGTCAAGTATGTCTGGACGCCTGAATATGACGTTTCTTTCAACATCCTTAAAGAGAAGCTGGTCACAACTCCTGTCTTGACTCCTCCCGACGAATCCAAGCCATTCGAAGTTTTCTGTGATGCTTCCTTGCAAGGTCTCGGTGCTGTGTTAATGCAAGAGAAAAAATTTGTGTCTTATACCTCTCGTTAGCTGAAGTCCAACGAAAGGAACTACCCCACTCACGATCTAGAGTTGGCGGCAGTTGTCCATGCATTATTAACGTGGAGACATCTCTTGTTGGGAAGTAAAGTGGACATCTTCACAGATCATAAGAGCCTCAAGTACATCTTCACTCAACCCAACCTCAACCTCAGACAGACATGATGGGTCGAAAAGATTCAAGAATACAATTGAGTATTGAATATACTCCAAGCAAGTCCAATGTCATTGCAGATGCTTTGAGCATGAAGGCTTACTGCAATAGCTTAATTCCCAAGCCCTTCCAACCGTACCTTTGTGAAGCTTTCCGCAAACTGAATCTCCAAGTTGTTCCTCACGGCTTTCTTGCCAACCTCCAAGTCTCTCCTACTTTGGAAGATCAAATTTGTGAGGCACAACTTCTTGATACCATGGTGAAGAAGGTGAAACATGGGATTGCCAAGAGCCAACCCAAATATAAGTGATATCGCATTGATGACAAAGACACTCTATTCTTCGAGGACCGGATTGTGGTTCCTAAAGGTGATCTAAGGAAAGTCATTATGAACGAGGCGCACAATTCCCTTCTATCCATTCATCTTGGAAGTACGAAGATGTACCATGACCTCAAGTAGTCGTATTGGTGGACTCGAATGAAGCGAGAAATTGCTCAATTCATGAATGAATGTGATGTCTGCAGAAGGGTGAAAGCAGAACACCAATGACCAGCTGGTCTCCTCCAACCTCTTGCTATTCCAGAATGGAAGTTTGACCATATCGAGATGGACTTCGTGACTGGATTTCCTAAGTCCAAGCGTGGAAATGATGCTATCTTCGTTGTCATCGACAAGCTTACGAAAGTGGGTCATTTCCTTCCAATCAAAGAATCTATCACAGCAGCTCAGCTGGCAGAGCTATACTCCTGCAGGATTGTCTCCTTGCACGGTATTCTGCAATTGATCTCTTCAGATCATGGAAGAATTTTCACCGCCAAGTTCTGGGACTCCTTCCAGAAGCCCATGGGCACCAACATTCGCTTCAGCACAGCTTTCCATCCTCACACTAGGGGCCAAGTCGAGCGAGTAAACCAAATTCTCAAAGATATGCTCAAGGCTTGTGTCATTTCCTTCAGTATGAAGTGGGAAGATTGTCTTCCATATGCCGAGTTATCCTACAACAACAGCTTCCAAGCAAGTTCGGGCAAAGGCCCCATTCGAAATTCTCTATGGCATAAAGTGTCGTACTCCTCTCAATTGGTCAGAGACTGGTGAATGCCAACTTCTTGGCAATGCCTTAATCACAGAAGCTGAAGAAATCTGCAAAGTCATCCGTGAAAATCTGAAAGTCGTGCAATCGCGCCAGAAGAGTTACTATGATAGCAAGCACCGTGACTTGGCTTTCGAGATTGGAGACCATGTCTACCTCCGTGTCTCTCCAATGAAAGGCACTCGTCGCTTCGGTATCAAAGGGAAGCTTGCCCCTAGATATGTGGGTCCTTTCAAGATCATTGGCAAAAGAGGCTACCTCGCCTATCAACTTGAGCTTCTGCCAAACTTCGCAAATGTGCACGATGTGTTTCACGTGTCACATCTTCGCAAGTGCTTCAAGACTCCTGAGCGCACCATCAACTTCTAAGAGATTGATCTCCAAGAAGATCTGTCTTATCATGAGCATCCCGTTGCTATTCTTGAAGAAACCGAGCACAAGACTCGCAACAAGTCAATCAAATTCCATGAAAGTGAAGTGGTCACACCATTCCGACCGAGAAGCCACCTAGGAACGCGAGGATCACCTCCGTTCCGAATATCCAGAGTTCTTTCAGTCCTACATCTCGGGACGAGATCCTATCGTAGTGGTGGAGTGTTGTAACACCTGATACGTCTCTGTCGTATCTATAATTTTTGATTGTTCCATGCCAATATTATACAACTTTCATATACTTTTGGAAACTTTTTATACTATTTTTGGGACTAACATATTGATCCAGTGCCCAAGTGCCAGTTCCTGTTTGTTGCATGTTTTTTGTGTCGCAGAAAATCCATATCAAACGGAATCCAAATGGGATAAAAACGGACGAAGAGTATTTTTGGAATATTTGGAGAATATGGGAAGAAAATCAATGCGAGACGGTGCCCGAGGTGGCCACGAGGCAGGGGGCGCGCCCCACCCCCCTGGGCACGTCTCTGACCCTCGTGGGCCCCTCGTTAGGCAGTTGCTGCTATTCTTTTGCCACAAGAAAGCTAATTTTCAGGAAAAAAATATCGGCGAAGGTTTCAGTCCTATCGGAGTTACGGATCTCCATATATATACGAAATGGTGAAAGGGCAGACATGTAGAACACAGAAACAGAGAGAGACAGAGAGACAGATCCAATCTCGGAGGGGCTGTCACCCCTCCCATTCCATGGAGGCCAAGGACCAGAGGGGAAACCCTTCTCCCATCTAGGGAGGAGGTCAAGGAAGAAGAAGAAGAAGGGGCCCCCTCTCCCCTTCTCTTCCGGTTGTGCCAGAATGCTGTTGTGGCCATCATCATCATCACCGCGATCTACACCAACACCTCTGCCATCTTCACCAACATCTCTATCACCTTCGCCCCCTCTATCTACAGCGGTCCACTCTCCCGCAACCCATTGTACCCTCTACTTGAACATGGTGCTTTATGCTTCATATTATTACCCAATGATGTGTTTCCATCCTATGATGTCTGAGTAGATTTTCGTTGTCCTATCGGTGTTTGATGAATTGCTATGATTGATTTAATTTGCTTGTGGTTATGTTGCTGTCCTTTGGTGCCCACCATATGAGTGCGCGTGTGGATCACACCATAGGGTTAGTTGTATGTTGATAGGACTATGTATTGGAGGGTAAGAGTGACAGAAGCTTCAACCTAGCATAGAAATTGATGCATACGGGATTGAAGGGGGACCAATATATCTTAATGCTATGGTTGGGTTTTACCTTAATGAACGTTAGTAGTTGCAGATGCTTGCTAATAGTTCCAATCATAAGTGCATAGAATTCCAAGTCAGGGATGACATGCTAGCAGTGGCCTCTCCCACATAAAACTTGCTATCGGACTAGTAAAGTAGCCAATTGCTTAGGGACAATTTTGCAACTCCTACCACCACTTTTCCACAGTCGCTATATTTACTTTATTCTGTCTTTATCTAAACAACCCCTACTTTTTATTTACGTGCTCTTTATTATCTTGCAAACCTATCCAAAAACACCTACAAAGTACTTCTAGTTTCATACTTGTTCTAGGTAAAGCGAACGTTAAGCGTGCATAGAGTTGTATCGGTGGTCGATAGAACTTGAGGGAATATTTGTTCTACCTTTAGCTCCTCGTTGGGTTTGACACTCTTAATTATCATAAGAGGCTACAAATGATCCCCTATACTTGTGGGTTATCAACACCCCGGATGTTACTTGCCATATTTGTAACTCCGACTCTTGCCATTTTCAGCTTTAAGTTATGAGATTCTCTTTGTGGTTGGGTTTTTGTCTTCGTTTTGCATTTTGTTCATGTCATGCATTTCTTATCATGTCATCATGTGCATCGCACTTGCATTCATGTTCGTCTCATGCATCCGAGCATTTTCCCCGTTGTCCGTTTCGCAATCCGACACTCCCACCTGCACCGGCGCACCCCTCTTGTCTCTTTTCGTGAGCGGGTGTTAAACGTTCTCGGAATGGTCCAAGATTTGCCAAGTGGCCTTGGTACACCACCGGTAGAACGCAGGTCAAATTTCGTTCCATTTGGAGCCCGTTTGATACCCCAACGGTTAACCGGGTAACCGCAAAAGCCTCTTGTGTGTTGCAGCCCAACACCCCTCCAAAACAGCCCAATAACGCATCTAAACCATCTCCATGTCCTGCGTCGTCGGATCACGATCATGTGGGCGAAAACTACACCTCATTTGGACACTCCAAACTCCCTCTACCTATAAATATGTGCCCCTCCCCCGAACTTCGGGTCCAAACCCTAGCCATCTCCCTGCTCCGCCGCCAGACACGTCCGCTGGACGTCCGAACACGTCCGCCGCCGCCGCCCGACGAATCGGGGCGCGCCATGTCGCCTCCCCGCGCCAAGATCGCCGCCGCCGCCCGGAGCCCAGATCCGACCCGCCTCGGGCCGAAAGGGCCACGCCGAGCCCGCGCCGCCACGCTCGCAGCACCGCCACCTCCCGCGCCCGTCCGGCCGCCGCCTCGCTCATCGCCGACCTCCGCCGCCCACCGCACCACGTCGCCGGCTGCCGCTTCCCCTCCGCCGCCTCCCGCATGAGCTCGCGCCCGCTCCTCCTCGCGCCGCCCGCCGTCGCTTGGCCGAGCCACCTGACTCGCCGGCCGTCGGCGGCCACCGTGGGACGCCGCCGCCTCGCCGTCTCTCCCGCCTCCGACCAGATCCGGCAAGGGCCCGGCCGGATCCAGCTACTCCACGTCACCGGCCTCCTCCTCCTCAAGCTCCGGCCACCGCGACGTCTACTCCGACGATCCTCGAAAAGCATGCACGAACCCTAGATCTGGAAGCCGGAGGGTAAAATCACCTATGTCCTGAATCTCAGTAATATCTTCATGCCTAGTTCATCATGCCGTATCTCGGTGCTCGATGCTCCAAATTATGCATATGATATATCAAATTTTTCGTCTCATTGAGCTCTTCATGGTAGAAGCATTTCCATGCATGTTACTGTACCTTATGATGCCGTTTTCTTTGATGCAAGAGTGCTATAAAATGTTAGCTCCTGGTAGTTATCAGATCATGAGGTTTTGTTATTTTTGTTGCATTTGATGTGTGCATTATTTGAGCATGAGGTCTACATGTGTTTTGAACTACAACATGCCATCTTTACAGGGGTGCCACTCTTGTATTTTTGTGATATATTTGGTGACTAGAACAAGCATGCAAACTAGGCTCCGTGATTTTGCTGTTTTCAGGGACTTAGGATTTTGCCAAGTCCTTTTCCTGCTGTTATTTTAATGCCATGTAAACTTGATGATACAGTGATCTATGATTATTTTGGGATACTTTAGTAAGGATGTTTTGAACATGTGATTATGCTCTATCCATCCATGCCCCTGTTTGAAACTATATAGTTTTCTATAATGTCTTTTACTTGCTCTACTTTTGCTATAAAATGTTCCTGGCAGAATGTTAACATGTCAATCAATATTTCCATGGTTGTTGCTATTGATCCATGCATCCTATGAACTTGCTCGTGCCACATTAGCTTCATGAACATGTCCTCTTACTGTTGATATGCTTGGTTTGTCATCCAATGCTTTGTGGTGAGTGGTATGATCTCACAAAGTTGCTATCATAATTCTGTTTATGCCATGCTCTGTTTTTCTGCCAAGTCTGAAACTGTTAATAAAACTTGCTATGTTTACACGGGTGCCATCAGATATTCTGTGCCTTTTTGGCTCATCTTCAGTGAGGGACTTTTGTTCTATGCATTTAGTAGAATAATACCATGCCTTTGTTTGCCACAATACATTCCTGTAGCTTGTTGTTTGCTTCCTCTAAACATTGCTTCCTGAAGTTGTTTTTGACATGTTTGAAAGGGCATTTCCCTACTTTATGTTTTGGATGATGATGACAAACTCTTTATTGGTCTAATCGTGTGATATATGTTTCAGGTTCTCAATGCTTAGGCTTACATCAGATTGCTATTGCCTCTCGTAGGAAAAAAGATCGAAGATGTGTCCTCTACGCTTTTATTTTCTTTGGTCGTAGAGTACCAGATGAGGATCCAGATGCGACCGAGGAGTCAGAGGAGGACGCCAGAGCTTTGGGACGCTAGCTTCGCTCTTTTCCTTTTTGGTGTCTTGATGCCAAAGGGGGAGAGGGTTCTATAGGTCTCGGGGATTTGCATGGGTTTTTCTTTTTCTCATTTTCTCGTGTTGGTCTTTGTTCGTGGACTTGTTTCGTTCCTTGCTGTGTGTGAGACTTGTTACCCATGTTACCTGAAAGTGCATCTATCCCTAGGTGGTTTTGGTAATTCATAACAACATATAGCTCATTGAGCTAATGCTATTCCAAGATGATTATTTCAGGAAAGCTCAATGATTGGCATGGCATGGATGTGAAAGTGGAACCCTCAAAATGCTAAGGACAAAGGATTGGCTCAAGCTCAAAAGCTCAAGACTCTTCATTTTATATTTTAGTGATCCAAGATCACATTGAGTCCATAGGAAAAGCCAATACTATCAAGGAGGGATGAGGTGTTGCTTAATGAGCCTCTTGCTTCATGTGCTTAGTGATATGCTCCAAAACCCTCAACTACTTTCCCATATCCACATATGACCTAAACCCTAAGCCAAACTCGGTCCTACCGATTCTTCCTATCCGGCGCCACCGAGTTTCACTTGTCATTAGCCACTTCCAAACCCTAGTAATTCGGTTCTACCGATAAGGATCTCGGTCTCACCGAGATGGGGTTGCAAACTCTCTGTTTCCCTTTTGTAACTTTTCGGTCTTACCGAAAGAGCGAATCGGTACCACCGAGATTGCAATGTAAACTCAGTGTTTCCCCTTTGTAACTTTTCAGTCTCACCGACTTCCACTCGGTCTCACCGAAAGAGCAAATCGGTCCCACCGAGTTTGCCTGACCAACTCTCTGGTTAGCTAATTACCAAATTCGGTCTCACCGAGTTTGTGTAATCGGTCTCACCGAGATTATGTTATGCCCAAACCCAAACCATATCGGTCCTACCGAGTTGCATGTCAGTCCCACCGAAAATCACTAACGGTCACTAGGTTTACATTTTCGGTCCGATCGAGTTTATTGATTCGGTCCCACCGAGATTGGAAAACTGTGTAACGGTTGGATTTTGTGTGGAGGCTATATATAACCCTCCACCTCCTCCTCATTCGATGAGAGAGCCATCAGAACACACACACCATTCCAACTCATATGTTCTGAGAGAGAACCACCTACTCATGTGTTGAGACCAAGATATTCCATTCCTACCATATGAATCTTGATCTCTAGCCTTCCCAAGTTGCTTTCCACTCAAACCTTCTTTTCACCAAATCCAAATCCTATGAGAGAGAGTTGAGTGTTGGGGAGACTATCATTTGAAGCACAAGAGCAAGGAGTTCATTACCTACACACCATTTGTTACTTCTTGGAGAGTGGTGTCTCCTAGATTGGCTAGGTGTCACTTGGGAGCCTCCGACAAGATTGTGGAGTTGAACCAAGGAGTTTGTAAGGGCAAGGAGATCGCCTACTTCGTGAAGATCTACCGCTAGTGAGGCAAGTCCTGTGTGGGCGATGGCCATGGTGGGATAGACAAGGTTGCTTCTTTGTGGACCCTTTGTGGGTGGTTGCTTCTTCGTAGACCCTTCGTGGGTGGAGCCCTGTGTGGACTCGCGCAACCGTTACCCTTGGGTGGAGCCCTGTGTGGACTCACGCAACCGCTACCCTTCATGGGTTGAAGTCTCCATCAACGTGGATGTAGGATAGCACCACCTATCCGAACCACGGGAAAAACATCCGTGTCTCCAATTGCGTTTGAATTCTCCAAACCCTTCCCTTTACATTCTTGCAAGTTGCATGCTTTACTTTCCGCTGCCAATATACTCTTTGCATGCTTGCTTGAATTGTGTGATGATTGCTTGACTTGTCCCAAAATAGCTAAAATCTGCCAAGAACTAAAATTGGGAAAAGGTTAAGTTTTTGTTTGGTCAAGTAGTCTAATCACCCCCCTCTAGACATACTTTCGATCCTACAAGTGGTATCAGAGCTTTGGTCTCCATTTGCTTGATCTCCATAGCTTTTGGTGGTCATAGCCTTGGTTTCACAACCTAGGAGAGTATGGCGTCTAGCGAGGGAAATTATCACTGTAGAGGTCCTTACTTTGATGGTACTAATTTTGCTAGTTGGAAGCATAAAATGAAAATGCATATTCTTGGACATAACCCCGCCGTTTGGGCTATCGTGTGTGTTGGTTTGCAAGGTGACTTCTTTGATGGGAGAGAACCGAACCATGAAGCTACCGCGGATGAGTTGAAGATGTTGCAATACAATGCTCAAGCTTGTGATATTCTCTTCAACGGATTGTGCCCCGAAGAATTCAACAAAATCAGCCGCCTTGAGAATGCAAAGGAAATTTGGGACACTTTGATTGATATGCACGAAGGTACCGACTCTGTCAAGGAATCCAAGTTGGATGTGCTTCAAAGCCAACTTGACAAGTTCAAGATGAAGGATGGTGAAGGTGTCGCCGAAATGTACTCTAGGCTTGCTCTCATCACAAATGAGATTTCCGGCTTAGGAAGTGAAGAGATGACCGATGGATTCATCATCAAGAAGATTCTAAGAGCCTTGGATGGAAAATATGATACCGTGTGCACATTGATCCAAATGATGCCCAATTACAAAGATCTCAAGCCAATGGAGGTGATTGGAAGAATTGTTGCTCATGAGATGTCACTTAAGGATAAAGAGGAACTTCACAACAAATCAAGTGGTGCCTATAAAGCCTCATGTGAAGCCCCTACATCATCAAGTGAGAAACAAGACTTCAATGAAGAATTGAGCTTAATGGTGAAGAACTTCAACAAGTTCCACAAGAGTAGAAGCAAAGATAGAAGCTCCAAGTCAAGGTCCTACAATGACCAAAGATCTTCTAGTCGAGAGCGAAACTGCTACAATTGTGGAAGACCCGGACACTATTCCAATGAGTGTACGGCTCCCTACAAGAGAAGAGAAGATTCTCCAAAAAGAAGAAGCAAAGTATCACCACCAAGAGAGAGAAGGAGTAGAGATGATCGTTATGAACGAAGATACTCACGGAGAAGCAAGGATTTGGAAAGGAAGGAAAAATCATCAAGGAGCTACACAAGACGAAGACATCAAGCTCATGTTGGTGAATGGGTATCCGGCTCCGACTCCGACAGCCACTCCGAGAGAAGTTATCACTCCGACTCCAAAGATACTCAAGATGAAGGTGTTGCCGGTCTAGCACTTGTGTCAACCAACTCCTACGACATATTTGACTCACCAAATGAAGGAATTGGAAGATGCTTCATGGCCAAAGGTCCTAAGGTAACACACCCCGAGTATGTTGATTTCAATAGTGATGAAGATGACTTGTTAGGTGATGATTTGCTTGTTGACAACTCTAGTGATGAATACTATGATGAAATGTCAATTAAACATGCTAATCAAGATAAAACGAATGACAATGATAAGGAGAAAATTGAGGCCCTAACTAAAGAGCTAAACACTCTTAAGTTAGCTCATGAAACCATCTTCGAAGATCATCGAGAACTTTTAAGAGCTCATGAGAAATTATGCTTTGAAAAGCTCAATCTTGAGCAAGAGCATGAGTTCTTAAAAGCAATCAATGATGATCTCCGCAAGAAAAGTTCTTCTTACATTGCCAAGCGTTTACTCGTATCCACTTACATGCCTCAAGTCAAGTCTAACAAGAAAGATTCTTCCTCTAGTAGTAACAATGATCATGCTAAATCAAATATTGTTACTTCTAGTAGCTCTCTTGATTCCACTAATGATTCTCTTAGCCAAGTTACACTTGAGCAAGAAAATAGTTTATTGAAGGGAATTATAGAGAAAGGAGTGTACAAAAGCCTTGCCGGGAGTAAGCAATTCGAGGAAATTGTGCGCAAGCAAGGAATGCACCGGAAGAATCAAGGTGTTGGTTTTGAACGAAAGTTCAATGCCAATGGAGTTGAGTGGGAAGAAGATCAATACCCCAAGACAAAGTTTGTCCCTCAACAAGAGAAGTATGCTTCTTTCAAGGGGACACAAGCTCAAGATGATCTTCCACCACAAGACTACAAGAAAAAAGGCAAGGACAAGCTTCAAGAGGAAATTGATGCATTTGAAGAAGCTCCTAAGACCTTAGTCAAGTGGATTCCCAAGACTACTTCAAGTTCCACTTCATCAAGTACGACTACAACTCCAAGGATTCCCATCAAGATGATGTGGATCCAAAAGAACAAGAACTAGAGAGTTCTTGAGGGTGACTCCGCCAACATACTTCACTCTTATCATTTTGGCAAGAGCAAGTGCAATCAACTTCCACATCTTGCACTAGTTCAAGGAGTCACAAACCCTCTTGTTGGTAAGACAAGGGACAAGGTAACCTAAAAGTTTTCATGGACATCAACTTTTGTGTGCATCACGCTATGTATATGGATATCCTTGTTTGTTCCTTGTGGGACTAACCCATGTAGGTATTGAAAGTGCAATTCACTCAAATGGATAGCTCCAAGAGATCTACATCAACATTGAGCATCCACATCTTCAATATCTACATGAAGTCATCATCGACAAAACCCAAGGTTAGTTCATCCCTCTTAGGGGGGATATCACATCTAGGGGGAGCTTTACTCTAAGACTTGAGCTAAAGCAACTCTAAAGATGTGAACACAACAATACTTTATGTAAAAGTGGTAACCCCACTTGAGCTTAAATGATGAGTATGACCTATGATCAAGTGTTCTCACTTGACTCCTAAGTCAATATACTCATATATAGATGACCTAGTCATCGCAAATTGCTTGATAGATGCTAGAATTGGTTGTGCATGCCTTGTCACATATTTCATTTGCCATCTTACTGTGTGAGCATGCTGGTTGCATATTTTACTCATTCGAGGACATCCACTTGTTGTTTTGATTGTTTGGTTTCATCTTCTTTTGCCAAGTGGATGGACAAGAATGCCTAAGAACCTCCTCTAGCTATCTATGCTTTTCTTGTCTCAAACTCTATTCATGCTGCATCACAAAATTTGGTCAACTCAGATTCGAACCACTCTGTGTGAGGAGCGCTCGGAGTCCCCGATTCGTCATAGACTTAAACTTCCAAAACCTCTTTATGATTCTCGGTCTGACCGATACTCCACTTTCGGTCCTACCGAGATCATTAAGTTGATCTAGGTTTTCAATCTCGGTGCAACCGATTTGAACCTTTCGGTCACACCGAGTTTCAGTAACTGCACGCAGTTATGAATCTCGGTGCCACCGAGTCGTTCCACTCGGTCACACCGACAGGGTCGGGCTATATATAGTCACGGGCAAAATTTTGAAATTTCTCCGAACCTTTTCGCCCGCGCGATAGCCTGCTCTGCCCTCGTGGTCTCCGGATCGTCTTCTCGCCGCCAGCCGCCTCTAGTCGCTGGTCTCCGTCGCCGTCAACGGGAATTCTGCCCCGCCGTTGCCGCCGTAGCAAGTCCCCGCCGAACTAGGGTATGGACTTGATCTTTGTGCTATTCCTCAATCTGATTCGTAGCACATTGTGATCATATTGATTCTAGCCACGTTTGATAAACTTCTATCTAGTCAAAACGCCCGTAGATTAGGTTTGATTCGAAAATTCTAGGTTTAGGTTTCCGCCGAAACCATCTCGGACCCACCGAGTTGAAAAACTCGGTCCCACCGATTTGGCTTATGCCATTGCACAAGTGAGACTCGGTCTGACCGAGAATTACTTATCGGTGTGACCGATTTTGGAACTCTGTGAAACCCTAGCAGTCTCGGTGCCTTCGAACTGTGACTCGGTCCAACCGAGTTCACTAGTTTAGGTTCCAAAACTGCTTCGGTATCACCGAGTTTGAAAATCGGTAGATCCGAGATGATTTCAGTGGGAAACTAAAACTAAGTTTTTGGATCATTCTTTTTGCAAAAATCTCTGCATTTTGTGATGCTCATCCACTCTATCTCTTCTATAAACTATTCACAGGGTCAGCAGTCAGTTTGCAGCATGTCTGATCAAAGTGATAGCCAAAATATGTCAGAGCAGCAGGTGCACATGAGTGAGGGCACTAGTCCCTCCAGCTCTTCTGATGAAGGCAGCAGGAGCACTCCTAGCAATTTGCCAAAGGCTGCCACGAGACAAAGGAAGAAGAGGACTTCAGATTCCGAAGATGAGGACTATGTGGCAGAGGAAGAGGCCACTTCCAAGAGAGTTGAGCCAGCTCAAGGCACTAAGCCAGGCCTGAAAATCAAAAGGCCAGCAGGTAGGCAGCCCATGTCAAAAGCAAGAGCCTCAACTGAGAAGCCCACTCCTCAAGAGCCAGTTGCTGCAGAAGGCAAGAAAAGAAAGGAAAGGGTGAAGAAGACTGTGGCTAGAGTGCTTGGCAAAGCTTCCATCATGGAAGAGGAAGAAGAAGAAGTAGCTGCACCAGCGCCCAAGGCACCCAAGCTAATGGGAGATGCCATAAAATCAGGGGGAGCTGCTTCCAAGGCCAAGCCAGCTCCAAAGCCAAAGCCCAAGAGAAATACAAGGAGCATTCCTGCAGCTGAAAAGAACAAGGCCCCAGTGCCTGAGACTGTTGCTGAAGAAGAGGAAGAGAATGTCCTAAGGAAGCTAAAGCCCAAGATCCCAGACCACAACGATGCTCATCCTGTGGCTGAGGACATGAAGCTCAGGAGAGATTCAGGGCTGAGGAAGTGGAGAGAAGCAGACCCATATGCTTCAAGGAGAAGGACTGCCGTGGACTACAGGTTTCATACCAAGGAGCAGCAGGATTTTTATGAGACAGTGCTGCTAGATAAGAAGCCCATTGTCTATGATATGCGATGGGTTAATTGGACATACATCAAGGACAATGAGGAGCACTATCCTGGAGTGCAAGGCAGCTTCATAGCTTGTGGAGTAGCTGACTTTGTTGGGCGGAAGCTCACAAAGTGGAACAAGGAACTCATCATGCAGTTCTACTCCACAGCTCACTTTTATCCAGATGGGAGGATCACATGGATGTCTGAGGGTACAAGGTACCAATCCACAGTTACTGAGTGGGCACAAATCATTAATGCCCCAGAGGAGCAAGATGATGACTTGGATATCTATGCCAAGAAGAAGATGGACCACAACTCAATGTCAAATATGTACAAGGAGATCCCAAATGAAGCACTTGATGCCTTCAAGTTTGGCTCAGTACATTACCTTCTGTCAGGGCTCCCGACGATCAATTGGATACTAAGGCACACCTTACTGCCCAAGTCTGGAGATCACAAGATGATCAGAGGCCATGCTATCAACTTGCTACATGTGTTTGATGTGCCTCAGAAGTTCAAGGTGATGAGCCTCATAGTGGAAACAATCAAGAGGACTGCAGCAGACCAGAAGAGGAGCTGCGGATATGCCCCTCAGATTCAGGAGCTCATCAACTCCAAGATGGGCACGGGCATATATTTATTGGACAAGGAACATTTGCCCATCCGTCCAGATTTTGAGAACAATGAAGTTGTGATGACTGAGAACGAGCCATCATCTGCCCAAGCATATGCAAAGAAGGAGAAGGCGAGGAAGGAGAAAGCTGCCAAGATGCCAACTCAAGAGGAAGCATCTGAGTATTTCTTGAAGACTAAACAAGAGCAGCTTGGTTACTTGATTGCATCCACGCTGAGGATTGAGCAAAGTCTGGCCACCCTCACTCAAAATCAGCAGAGCCTAGAGAGAATCATGGAACAGAAGTTCTATGACCTGGATGTCAAAGTAACGGAAGTTCAGTCTGCAGTGGAGCAGCTCCAGGAGGACATGCAGGAGAGGAGAGGCAGGACTACTACTCATGCCTTTGCCAGAGTGCCAAGAGGTCCGAGGTCGTCTGTCGTGCCAGTTGCTGACACAAGAGCCACCACCTCAGCACTAGCCACAGCCTCAGTTCCACCAGCTCCAGCATCTACTTCAGCACCAACTCCAGCATCTACTTCAGCATCTACCGAAGCCTTCGTCCTTGGAGTGATCCGGACTCCACCACCACCTGAAGATCAAGCCTGAGCGTCGATCTAGTGCTATGCATTTTCTAGGAACTTTTTGGTAACTTGTTGCCAAAGGGGGAGAAGATGTATAGATCATAGGCTTCGAGAGAGAGAGTGTTGCTTTTCTCTCTTGCTTTATTTGGTGGTTTTTCGAACTTGTTTGCTTTTGAGTGCTTAAAATACTATGCTTGTGAGACATTGATGATCATGTGTTTGATCATAAGCTACACTTAATACTTGCTTAATGCTATTATCTTATCTATCTTATGTGATCATTCATTATTCTTGGTGATGAGTGCATGTATTTCATTCTTATCATTTTAAGCGCTCCACCAAGATGTATGTGACATGGAAGAGTAACCCATGACTCTAACTCCTTGTGCATTTGCAGTCCAAAGAAAATTTTTAAATATGCACAAATTTAGGGGGAGCTCTTACTTATCACATACTTCTCAAAGCGACGATATATTTCATGCTTATTATCATTTGTCGAAGCTTTGATCTATATGTTGTCATCAATTACCAAAAAGGGGGAGATTGAAAGTGCATCTATCCCTAGGTGGTTTTGTTAATTCATAACAACATATAGCTCATTGAGCTAATGCTATTCCAAGATGATTATTTCAGGAAAGCTCAATGATTGGCATGGCATGGATGTGAAAGTGGAACCCTCAAAATGCTAAGGACAAAGGATTGGCTCAAGCTCAAAAGCTCAAGACTCTTCATTTTATATTTTAGTGATCCAAGATCACATTGAGTCCATAGGAAAAGCCAATACTATCAAGGAGGGATGAGGTGTTGCTTAATGAGCCTCTTGCTTCATGTGCTTAGTGATATGCTCCAAAACCCTCAACTACTTTCCCATATCCACATATGACCTAAACCCTAAGCCAAACTCGGTCCTACCGATTCTTCCTATCCGGCGCCACCGAGTTTCACTTGTCATTAGCCACTTCCAAACCCTAGTAATTCGGTTCTACCGATAAGGATCTCGGTCTCACCGAGATGGGGTTGCAAACTCTCTGTTTCCCTTTCGTAACTTTTCGGTCTTACCGAAAGAGCGAATCGGTACCACCGAGATTGCAATGTAAACTCAGTGTTTCCCCTTTGTAACTTTTCAGTCTCACCGACTTCCACTCGGTCTCACCGAAAGAGCAAATCGGTCCCACCGAGTTTGCCTGACCAACTCTCTGGTTAGCTAATTACCAAATTCGGTCTCACCGAGTTTGTGTAATCGGTCTCACCGAGATTACGTTATGCCCAAACCCAAACCATATCGGTCCTACCGAGTTGCATGTCAGTCCCACCGAAAATCACTAACGGTCACTAGGTTTACATTTTCGGTCCGATCGAGTTTATTGATTCGGTCCCACCGAGATTGGAAAACTGTGTAACGGTTGGATTTTGTGTGGAGGCTATATATAACCCTCCACCTCCTCCTCATTCGATGAGAGAGCCATCAGAACACACACACCATTCCAACTCATATGTTCTGAGAGAGAACCACCTACTCATGTGTTGAGACCAAGATATTCCATTCCTACCATATGAATCTTGATCTCTAGCCTTCCCAAGTTGCTTTCCACTCAAACCTTCTTTTCACCAAATCCAAATCCTATGAGAGAGAGTTGAGTGTTGGGGAGACTATCATTTGAAGCACAAGAGCAAGGAGTTCATTACCTACACACCATTTGTTACTTCTTGGAGAGTGGTGCCTCCTAGATTGGCTAGGTGTCACTTGGGAGCCTCCGACAAGATTGTGGAGTTGAACCAAGGAGTTTGTAAGGGCAAGGAGATCGCCTACTTCGTGAAGATCTACCGCTAGTGAGGCAAGTCCTGTGTGGGCGATGGCCATGGTGGGATAGACAAGGTTGCTTCTTTGTGGACCCTTTGTGGGTGGTTGCTTCTTCGTGGACCCTTCGTGGGTGGAGCCCTGTGTGGACTCGTGCAACCGTTACCCTTGGGTGGAGCCCTGTGTGGACTCGCGCAACCGTTACCCTTCGTGGGTTGAAGTCTCCATCAACGTGGATGTAGGATAGCACCACCTATCCGAACCACGGGAAAAACATCCGTGTCTCCAATTGCGTTTGAATTCTCCAAACCCTTCCCTTTACATTCTTGCAAGTTGCATGCTTTACTTTCCGCTGCCAATATACTCTTTGCATGCTTGCTTGAATTGTGTGATGATTGCTTGACTTGTCCCAAAATAGCTAAAATCTGCCAAGAACTAAAATTGGGAAAAGGTTAAGTTTTTATTTGGTCAAGTAGTCTAATCACCCCCCTCTAGACATACTTTTGATCCTACATTACCTTTCCGTTCATCGGTCATTATCGTTATTATTGCACTCTAAGTATTATATTGTCTCTCGTTTTTATGCTCAGAGTGGTGAGTCTATAAAATCTAGGGGAAGTCTAGTCTTGAAAGTGTACCCATGCTTTCTAACAGCTAGTTCCTATTGGGGCACATATTCAAGGGGAGTTCCGTCTAGATTTCATTGACTTATCTCTTGCGAATCATGTTGTTGTCATCATCCACCAAAAAGGGGGAGATTGAAAGGGCATTTCCCTACTTTATGTTTTGGATGATGATGACAACTCTTTGTTGGTCTAATCGTGTGCTATATGTTTTAGGTTCTCGATGCTTAGGCTTACATCGGATTGCTATTGCCTCTCGTAGGAAAAGATCGAAGACGTGGCCTCTACGCTTTTATTTTCTTTGGTCGTAGAGTACCCGTAATATCAAAAGGGAATCCTCATTAGGAAGCTCTGGGCAAATCTTTTCACGTACACTTTCCTCACCCCTCATTTGTCTTCCTCAGTTGTGAGAGAGAGTGTTCGCCCTTTCTTTCCTTCTGTTTTTGGCTCTTCCCAGCGGTTGTACTGCCCCCTGGAGCGGTTGTACCGCTGGACCTTGTCTCTCTCTAGCTTTTACCGAGCGGTTGTACCGCTGCCTCCGGGCGGTGGTACCGCCACCTTGCTCAACAAAGGCTAGGGCGGTGGTTCCGGCCATGCACCGCTCAAGTACCACTCAAGGTTCTGTTTTGATGCGGTTCTCGGGCGGTGGTGGCCTGGTTGATCCTCGTTGACCGGTACCACCGGTGGTCTGAGCGGTTCTTCCTCTCAGAACTTCGCCGTCCAAGAGCTCAAGGCCATGCGGTTGTTCCGTTCTTGCACCACTTAAGTACCGGCCTGGTCTCTGTTCTGAGGCGGTAGTTGTGCGGTGGTTGGGCAGTTGGTCCGGTCATTTTTCTTAACCGGTACTACCGCCCAGTGGCCCGGTTGTACCGCCTGGTAGGGTTCTGCAGCTACACCGTGAGTCCCGGTTGTACCGGGACAAGGACCGGTTGTACCGCTGCGGGGCTGAAAACGCAGCTACGGCTGGATTTCTAGGGTTACTATATAAGAGTGTTTCTCCCACCTACCACTCTCACCTTTGACCTCTCTCACTCCACCATTAATGCACTTCAAGCTCTCTTGCCCGATCTCTCTCTCTAGCCACTAAAACTTGTTGATTTGCTAGGGATTGAAGGAGGAGACCTAGATCTACACTTCCACCAAAGGATATTTGCTTCCCCCATACTTTCTTGTGTGGATTTTGTTACTCTTGGGTGTTTGAGCACCCTAGACGGTTGAGGTCACCTCGGAGCCATATTCCATTGTGGTGAAGCTTCGTGGTTTCGTTGGGAGCCTCCAATTAAGTTGTGGAGAGAGCCCCAACCTTGTTTGTAAAGGTTCGGTTGCCGCCTTCAAGGGCACCAATAGTGGAATCACGGCTCTCGCATTGTGTGAGGGCATGAGGAGAATACGGTGGCCCTAGTGGCTTCTTGGGGAGCATTGTGCCTCCACACCGCTCCAATGGAGACGTACTTCCTCTCAAAGGGAAGGAACTTCGGCAACACATCCTCGTCTCCACCGTCTCCACTCTTGGTTATCTCGTGCCTTTACTTGTGCAAGCTTATTTGTATCATATCACTTGCTTGCTTGTGCTCCTATCCTTGTTGCATCATATAGGTTGCTCACCTAGTTGCATATCTAGACAACCTACTTTGATGCAAAGTTTAAATTGTTAAAGAAAAGCTAAAAATTGTTAGTTGCCTATTCACCCCCCCCCCCCCTCTAGTCAACCATATCGATCCTCTCAATTGGTATCAGAGCCTTGTCTCTTTATTAAGGACTTTACCGTCCGAAGAGTATGGTTGATACCGTAGACGGTGTGGAGGAACACTCCGGTGCGAATCCGACCTCGTCTACGGGCGATGGGGGAACTTCGGTCTCTCGTGAGGAGTTCAATGTGGCCTTGGAGACATTGAAAACCTCCATGACGACCGAGGTTGAAAGCATGTTTACTAAATTCCTTGAGGGGCTTAAACTGTCCACCGCACCGTTAAAAGTGGGTGATCCCACCGACAAGGTGACGGATGCTATCTCCGATAAGGGGGAAGGTAGTAGTGAAAAGGCTCCTTCTTCTAGTGGTAAAAATGGCACCGGCATCTTTGCTCATGTGGAACCACCACTTGTTTATGGTGGACCGGTTCCCTCCACTCATTTGAATCACGCCGGTCCTCCCCCTAAGATTGTGAAAAATGAGGACTTTGATTCTTGGGTTTACCTCTTTAAACGTCATTTAAATCATGTGAACACTAACCTTTGGAGAATCATTGAAGAAGGTTTCTATCCGCATGATCCAAGAAACTTCACTCCTCGAGAAGCCGTGGAAAATCAATTCAATGAGAATGCTCTCTTCATCATTCAAGATGCAATTCCACCCGAAGACCTACCTCATCTTCGTCCCTTCGCCTTGGCCAAAGATGCATGGCATTGTGTTGTCTCTCTCTACCGGGGAAGCGCAAGCATTCAATGCTCCAACTATTAAGTGGTGCAAGATGAGGCCAATGAGTTTGCAATGAAATAAGATGAAGAACCTCGTGAGCTTTATCAGAGAGTAACCAAACTCGCAGTCTCACTACGAGATCATGGGAGCAAGGACACGGATGACAATTGGATCAAGCGCAAATTCCTCAAGGCAATGATGCCCTATCACAAGGTCATGTCCTCCGTCATTCATCAAAGACCGGACTTCCACACTTTGACCTCAAGCGAAGTGTTGGATGAGTTTGTGGCCATGAACATTTTGGACAAGACCGCCGACAATGTGGTGCTTCGTTCTCAAAGGTCAAAGAAGCCCAACCTTGCATTGAAGGCCAAGCTGTCCATTGAAGAAGAAGAAGAAGAGGAAGAAGAGGAGAGCAACCCCGAGGATACAAAGTATGCATATCATGAACACATGGCACTCGCTTCAAGGCAATTTGGGAGCAAGAAAAACTCGAGGCCAAACTTTAGCAAAAACAACTCAAGTGGCACGAAGAGCAAGCAACGTGTAAGGACTTGCTACAATTGTGGCAACATGAGTCATTTTGTTGCGGAGTGTCCGTATGAGAAGAGGGAAGACAATGGTGGCAAGCTCATCCGAAAGGACAAGGACAAGTCGTTCCCCAACAAGAGCAACTTCACCAAGAAGACTCCTCCCAAGGCATTGGTGGTACAATAAGAGTACAATGAGGATGATGACGATGATGAAGGTGATGAGTCAGTTGCCATGGCCTCCGTTGCCATTGCGACGACTCCACGGGTGTCTCTCTTCGACTCACCCAATGAGAGCATCACCGCCAAGTGCCTCATGGCTAAAGCCACCAACAAGGTAACCCCCAACATCAAAACTACCATCATTAATCATCCTTCTCCGACGGATAGCATTAATGAACTTGAGGGAACTAATGTGGAGGAGAATGAGTTTGAGACCTTTATGGGTAAAGTCAAGGGCAAGTCCAAGAAGCACTTTGTTGCTCTCTTGGAACAACTTGGTGAAGCCAATGACATGATCGACGCTCACGAAGATACCATCCCTAAGATGGAAGGGCATAGCCGTGACTATGCCGATGAGATTTCGGATCTTTCCAATGCTCTTGAGGAAGAGTGTGGTCTTCGTTTGGCTCTTGAGGAGTCACACAACGAAGATCATGCTAAATTAAAGAAAGATCTTGATCATGCTCGTGTTGTTTCTCGTGTGCTAAATTCCGAGAAGGCCGACCTTGGGGTTGATCTTGCTAGACTCAAAGAGGAGTTTGATATACTTGACAAGGACCACAAGGTCTTGAAGGGTATTCACGCTAGTCTCAAGGAGTCTCATGATCAACTCCAAGTGAAGCTAACTAAGGAGAAAGCCACATTTCCTCATATGGTTTTAATTGATAATGCAAATGCTACTAACCCGTGTTGTGAGCATATACATCTTGTTGAGGAAAATGCTAAGTTGAAGGAGCAGCTTGAGAAAGGCCTTGTGTCATGTATACAAGGTGAGAAGAACCTCAACGTCCTTTTGAGTAGTCAAAAGGAAGTCGTGGCCAAGGAAGGGATTGGGTACGCACCCAAGCCCAAGAACAAGAAGAAGAATGACAAGGCCAAACGACCTCCCCCTCTCAAGCAAACTTTTGTGAAGGAGGGAGAGAGTGCATCCAAGGAGAAGAAGAACAATGCGAAGGGTGGCGGTGCCGAGAAGGGCAATGCCACCCCTCCAAACAAAGCCGGCGACTTTAATCCTTCTTATGTGTTATGCCGTGATAGTGATGGGCATGTTTATGCCAAATTTGTTGGTTCTCCCTATGAATACATTGAATGGTCTATTTGTGTTCCTAAGACCCTTGTTACTAACATCAAAGGACCCATTACAAAATGGGTACCTACAACCAAGCATTAATCTCTTGTAGGTGTTTGCTTCTGGTGGGGGATCATGGTTGCTCGATAGTGGAGCTACAAATCATATGACTGGAAGCAAGGACTTGGTGGTGGACGTGCACAAGATTTCCTCTATGCCCACCAATGTCGAATGGGGTGATGCCTCGTCCTCTAAGGTATTGGGACTCGGCAAGGTTGTCATTTCTCATGATCTCACGATCGAGAAGGTCATGCTTGTAGAGTCCCTTGCATCCAATTTACTTTCCGTTCGTCAACTTGCAATCATGGGCTTTGCCACCTTCTTTCATATTGATACCATGGCCCTCTTGTGGAGCAAGACTCTTAAAGTAGCCTTTGTTGGGCATGTCGAGAACGGTCTATATGTGATTAACTTTTTGGAGCGACCCACTAAGACCACGACATGCCTAATGGCTAAAGTTGATGTGGGATGGCTTTGGCATCGCCGTCTGGCCCATGTCAATATGAGATTTTTGCAAAGTCTTCTCAAGGGGGACCATGTCCGTGGACTAACAAATGTTAGTTTTGCTAAAGATCGTGCTTGCAGTGCTTGTATCGAAGGAAAGCTACATGAGAAGGCTCACCCTCCCACGACTATCATTTACTCAAAGAGGCCTTTGGAGCTCCTTCACATGGATCTCTTTGGGCCTCCATCCTTCGATAGTCTTGGGGGTAGGAAGTATTGTTTGGTGATTGTGGATGACTACTCAAGATACACTTGGGTGTATTTCTTCAAGAGGAAGAGCGAGACCCAGCAAACCGGCATTGACTTTGCAAATGAAGCACAACATCAACACAGTGCAAAGATCTTGACAATAAGAAGTGACAACGGCACCGAGTTCAAGAACTACACCTTGGATGAGTTTCTTAGTGATGAGGGGATCAAGCATCAATACTTCGCACCTTACACCCCTCAACAAAATGGTGTTGCAGAGAGGAAGAACCGGACATTGATGGATGCGGCAAGGACCATGATGGCGGAGTTCAAGTCTCCGTACAACTTTTGGGCCGAAGCCATCAACACCGCATGTCATGCATCCAATCGGCTCTACCTCCACAAGGGCTTGAACAAGACTCCATATGAGATACTCACCGGTAACAAGCCCAACCTCAAGTACTTCCGGGTGTTCGGGTGTAAGTGTTTCATTCTCAAGAAAGGTGTTCGGTTGTCTAAATTTGAGGCTAGAGCTTATGAGGGCATATTTGTTGGTTATGCTACAAACTCTCATGCTTACCGTGTCCTCAATAAATCCACGAGACTTATTGAGGAGACGTGTAACGTGGAGTTTGATGAGAATAACGGCTCCCAAGTGGAGCAAAGTGGCACTTGTGATGTAGGTGATGAAATTCCTCCCCAAGCCATAAGAAGAATGGGTGTTGGCTTTATCCTACCCATTGAGGAACCCCTTGTGACCGAAGGAGAAGGACAAAGCTCCACTCAAGTGGAGCCATCACCAACCCAAGGCCCACATGCTTCCGAAGAACAACATGAAGGCCCTCATCCTCAAGAACAAGACCAAGGGCAAGATCATGCTCAAGACGGTGTTGACACACCAAGTGATGCCCAAGGTCAAGTTCTCTCCTCCGGGCAAGTTCAAGAACAAGAACAAGCTCAAGACGACGCTCAAGATGATCAAGTGACTACTTCTCGTCTCACCTCCGAGGAGGAATTGGAGCGTCGTGCCGCCAAGGTTGCTTCCAAGCTCTCCACCAAGGATCATCTCATGACGAATGTGCTTGGAAGCTTAAGAAAGGGGGTAAGCACTCGTAGACAATTAGCAAACTATTGTGAGAATCACGTGTTTGTCTCTTGTGTCGAACCCCACAAGGTCTATGAGGCGCTCGAAGTCCAGATTGGCCCAATGCCATGCATGAAGAACTCAACAACTTCGAGCGCAACAAAGTGTGGAGATTGGTGCCAAGACCGACGGAGAACCACAATGTCATTGGAACCAAGTGGATATTTTGAAGGAAATATGCCCTAGAGGCAATAATAAAGTTATTATATATTTCCTTATATCATGATAAATGTTTATTATTCATGCTAGAATTGTATTAACCGGAAACATAATACATGTGTGAATACATAGACAAACAGAGTGTCACTAGTATGCCTCTACTTGACTAGCTCGTTGATTAAAGATGGTTATGTTTCCTAACCATAGACATGAGTTGTCATTTGATTAACGGGATCACATCATTAGGAGAATGATGTGATTGACTTGACCCATTCCGTTAGCATAGCACTTGATCGTTTAATTTGTTGCTATTGCTTTCTTCATGACTTATACATGTTTATATGACTATGAGATTATGCAACTCCCGTTTACCAGAGGAACACTTTGTGTGCCACCAAACGTCACAACGTAACTGGGTGATTATAAAGGTGCTCTACAGGTGTCTCCGAAGGTACTTGTTGGGTTGGCGTATTTCAAGATTAGGATTTGTCACTCCGATTGTCGGAGAGGTATCTCTGGGCCCTCTCGGTAATGCACATCACCTAAGCCTTGCAAGCATTGCAACTAATGAGTTAGTTGCGAGATGATGTATTACGGAATGAGTAAAGAGACTTGCCGGTAATGAGATTGAACTAGGTATTGAGATGCCGACGATCGAATCTCGGGCAAGTAACATACTGATGACAAAGGGAACAACGTATGTTGTTATGCGGTCTGACCGATAAAGATCTTCGTGGAATATGTAGGAGCCAATATGAGCATCCAGGTTCCGCTATTGGTTATTGACCGGAGATGTGTCTCGGTCATGTCTACATAGTTCTCGAACCCGTAGGGTCCGCACACTTAACGCTATGATGACAGTTATATTATGAGTTTTGATGTACCGAAGGAGTTCGGAGTCCCGGATGAGATCGGGGACATGACGAGGAGTCTCAAAATGGCCGAGACATAAAGATCGATATATTGGACGACTATATTCGGACATCGGAAAGGTTCTGAGTGATTCGGGTATTTTTCGGAGTACCGGAGAGTTACGGGAATTCCCCGGGGAGTATATGGGCCTTATTGGGCTTCAGGGGAAAGAGAGAGGAGAGGTTGGGCCCCCCCCCAAGGCCTAGTCCGAATTGGACTAAGGGGAGGGGCTGCGCCCCCTCCTTCCTTCTCTTCTCCCTTCCCTTGCCTTGACTCCTACTCCTACTACTTGGAAGGGGGGAATCCTACTCCCGGTGGGAGTAGGACTCCTCCAGGGCGCGCCATAGGGGCCGGCCCTCTCCCCCCTCCTCCACTCCTTTATATACGTGGCCAATGGGCACCCCATAGACACAACAATTGATCTCTTGATCTCTTAGCCGTGTGCGGTGCCTCCCTCCACCATAATCCACCTCGATCATATCATAGCGGTGCTTAGGCGAAGCCCTGCGTCGGTAGAACATCATCATCGTCACCACACCGTTGTGCTGACGAAACTCTCCCTCAACACTCGGCTAGACCGGAGTTCGAGGGACGTCATCAAGTTGAACGTGTGCAGAACTCGGATGTGCCGTGCGTTTGGTACTTGATCGGTCGGATCGTGAAGACGTACGACTACATCAACCGCGTTGTGCTAACGCTTCCGCTTTCGGTCTACGAGGGTACATGGACACACTCTCCCCTCTCATTTCTGTGCATCACCATGATCTTGCATGTGCGTAGGAAATTTTTTGAAATTACTACGTTCCCCAACAGTGGCATCCGAGCCTAGGTTTTATGCGTTGATATAATATGCACGAGTAGAACACAAGTGAGTTGTGGGCAATATAAGTCATACTGCTTACCAGCATGTCACACTTTGGTTCGGCAGTATTGTTGGATGAAGCGGCCCGGACCGACATTACGCGTATGCTTACGCGAGACTGGTTCTACCGACGTGCTTTGCACACAGGTGGCTGGCGGGTGTCAGTTTCTCCAACTTTAGTTGAACCGAGTGTGGCTACGCCCGGTCCTTGCGAAGGTTAAAACAGCACCAACTTGACAAACTATCGTTGTGGTTTTGATGCGTAGGTAAGAACGGTTCTTGCTCAGCCCATAGCAGCCACGTAAAACTTGCAACAACAAAGTAGAGGATGTCTAACTTGTTTTTGCAGGGCATGTTGTGATGTGATATGGTCAAGACGTGATGACATATAAGTTGTTGTATGAGATGATCATGTTTTGTTGAAGTTATCGGCAACCAGAAAAAGCCTTATGGTTATCTCTCTATTGCATAAGATGCAAGCGCCAAATAATTGCTTTACTTTATCGCTATGCGATAGCAATAGTTGCAAGAGCAATTGTTGGTGAGACAACCATGTGACGACACATTGATATAGATCAAGATGATGGAGATCATGGTATCATACCGTGATGATGGAGATCATGACGATGCTTTGGAGATGGAGATCAAAGGCACAAGATGATGATGGCCATATTATGATTGCATGTGATGTTTATCTTTTATACATCTTATTTTGCTTAGTTCGACGGTAGCTTTATAAGATGATCTCTCACTAATTATCAAGGTACAAGTGTTCTCCCTGAGTATGCACCGTTGCGAAAGTTCTTCGTGCTGAGACACCACGTGATGATCGGGTGTGATAGGCTCTACGTTCAAATACAATGAGTGCAAAACAATTGCACACGTGGAATACTCAGGTTAAACTTTACGAGCCTAGCATATAACAGATATGGCCTCGGAACACTGAGACCGAAAGGTCGAGCGTGAATCATATAGTAGATATGATCAACATAGTGATGTTCACCATTGAAACTACTCCATCTCACGTGATGATCGGACATGGTTTAGTTGATTTGGATCACGTGATCACTTAGAAGATTAGAGGGATGTCTTTCTAAGTGGGAGTTCTTAAGTAATATGATTAATTGAACTTAAATTTATCATGAACTTAGTCCTGGTAGTATTAGCATATCTATGTTGTAGATCAATAGCTCGCGTTTAGCTCCCCTATTTTATTTTTGATATGTTCCTAGAGAAAATTAAGTTGAAAGATGTTAGTAGCAATGATGCGGATTGGATCCGTGATCTGAGGATTATCCTCATTGCTGCACAGAAGAATTATGTCTTTGATGCACCGCTAGGTGACAAACCTATTGCAGGAGCAGATGCAGATTTTATGAACATTTGGCTAGCTCAATATGATGACTACTTGATAGTTCAGTGCACCATGCTTAAACGGCTTAGAATCGGGACTTCAAAGACATTTTGAACGTCATGGACCATATGAGATGTTCCAGGAGTTGAAGTTAATATTTCAAGCAAATACCCGAGTTGAGAGATATGAAGTCTCCAACAAGTTCTATAGCTAAAAGATGGAGGAGAATAGCTCAAGCAGTGAGCATGTGCTCAGATTGTCTGGGTACTACAATCGCTTGAATCAAGTGGGAGTTAATCTTCCAGATAAAATAGTGATTGACAGAATTCTCGAGTCACCATCACCAAGTTAGTAGAACTTCGTGATGAACTATAATATGCAAGGGATAACAGAAACGATTCCAAGCTCTTCGTGATGCTGAAATCAACGAAGGTAGAAATAAAGAAAAGCATCAAGTGTTGATGGTAAAAAAACCACTAGTTTCAAGAAAAGGGCAAAGGGAAGAAGGAGAACTTCAAGAAGAATGGCAAGCAAGTTGCTGCTCAAGTGAAGAAGCCCAAGTCTGGTCCTAAGCCTGGAACTGAGTGCTTCTACTGCAAAGGGACTGGTCACTGGAAGCGGAACTACCCCAAGTAATTGGCGGATAAGAAGGATGGCAAAGTGAACATAGGTATATTTGATATACATGTTATTGATGTGTACTTTACTAGTGTTTATAGCAAGCCCTCAGTATTTGATACTAGTTCAGTTGCTAAGAACAGTAACTCGAAACGGGAGTTGCAGAATAAACAGAGACTAGTTAAGGGTGAAGTGACGATGTGTATTGGAAATGGTTCCAAGATTGGTATGATCATCATCGCACACTCCCTATACTTTTGGGATTAGTGTTAAACCTAAAATAAATGTTATTTAGTGTTTGCGTTGAGCATGAATATGATTTGATCATGTTTATTGCAATACGGTTATTCATGTAAGTTAGAGAATAATTGTTGTTCTGTTTACATGAATAAGACCTTCTATGGTCATACACCCAATGAAAATGGTTTGTTGGATCTCGATCATGGTGATACACATATTCATAATATTGAAGCCAAAAGATGCAAAGTTAATAATGATAGTGCAACTTATTTGTGGCACTGCCATTTAGGTCATATTGGTTTAAAGCGCATGAAGAAAATCCATGCTGATTGGTTTTTGGAATCACTTGATTATGAATCAGTTGATGCTTGTGAAGCATGCCTCATGGGCAAGATGACTAAGACTCCGTTCTCCGGAACAATGGAGCGAGCAACAGATTTGATGGAAATCATACTTACTGATGTATGTGGTCCGATGAATATTGAGGCTTGTGGTAGGTATCATTATTTTCTGATCTTCACAGATGATTTGAGCAGATATGAGTATATCTACTTGATGAAACACAAGTCTGAAATATTTAAAAATTTCAAAGAATTTCAGAGTGAAGTGGAGAATCATCGTAACAAAAATAAAAGTATCTACGATATGATCGCAGAAGTAAAATATTTGAGTTACGAGTTTGGCCTTCAGTTAAAACAATGTGAAATAGTTTCACTACTCACGCCAACTGGAACACCACAGTGTAATGGTGTGTCCGAACATCATAACCGTACTTTATTAGATATGGTGCGATCTATGATGTCTCTTACCGATCTACCACTATCATTTTGGGGTTATGCATTAGAGACAGCTGCATTCACATTAAATAGGGCACCATCTAAATCCGTTGAGACGACACCGTATGAACTATGGTTTGGCAAGAAACCTAAGCTGTTGTTTCTTAAAGTTTGAGGTTGCAATGCTTATGTGAAAAAGTTTCAACCTGATAAGCTCTAACCCAAATCGGAGAAGTGTGTCTTCATAGGATACCCAAAAGAAAATGTTGGGTACACCTTCTATCACAGATCCGAAGGCAATATATTCATTGCTTTGAATGGATCCTTTCTAGAAAAGGAGTTTCTCTCGAAAGAAGTGAGTGGGAGGAAAGTAGAACTTGATGAGGTAACTGTACCTGCTCCCTTATTGGAAAGTAGTTCATCACAGAAATCTGTTCCTGTGACTACTACACCGATTAGTGAGGAAGCTAATGATGATGATCATGTAACTTCAGATCAAGTTACTACCGAACCTCGTAGATAAACCAGAGTGAGATCCGCACCAGAGTGGTACAGTAATCCTGTTCTGGAGGTCATGTTACTTGACCATGACGAGCCTACGAACTATGAGGAAGCGATGATGAGCCCAGATTCCGCGAAATGGCTTGAGGCCATGAAATCTGAGATGAGATCCATGTATGAGAACAAAGTATGGACTTTGATTGACTTGCCCAATGATCAGTGAGCCATTGAGATTGAATGGATCTTCAAGAGGAAGACGAACGCTGATAGTAGTGTTACTATCTACAAAGCTAGAATTGTCGCAAAAAGGTTTTCGACAAGTTCAAGGTGTTGACTACGATGAGAGTTTCTCACTCGTATCTATGCTTAAGTATGTCCGAATCATGTTAGAATTGCCGCATTTTATGAAATCTGGCAAATGGATAAACAAAACTGCATTCCTTAATGGATTTATTAAAGAAGAGTTGTATATGATGCAACCAGAAGGTTTTGTCAATCCTAAAGGTACTAACAAAATATGCAAGCTCCAGCGATCCATCTATGGACTGGTGCAAACATCTCGGAGTTGGAATATACGCTTTGATAAGTTGATCAAGCATATAGTTTTATACAGACTTGCGGTGAAGCCTGTATTTACAAGAAAGTGAGTGGGAGCACTACAGCATTTCTGATAAGTATATGTGAAAGACATATTGTTGATCGGAGATAATGTAGAATTATTCTTCAAAGCATAAAGGAATATTTGAAAGGAGTTTTTCAAAGAAAGACCTCTGTGAAGCTGCTTACATATTGAGCATCAAGATCTATAGAGATAGATCAAGATGCTTGATAAGTTTTTTCAATGAGTACATACCTTGACAAGATTTTGAAGTAGTTCAAAATAGAACAGTCAAAGAAGAAATTCTTGCCTATGTTACAAGGTGTGAAGTTGAGTAAGACTCAAAACCCGACCACGGCAGAAGATAGAGAGAGAATGAAAGTCATTCCCTATGCCTCAGCCATAGGTTCTATAAAGTATGCCATGCTGTGTACCAGACCTATTGTATACCCTGTCCTGAGTTTGGCAAAGGAGTACAATAGTGATCTAGGAGTAGATCACTGGACATTGGTCAAAATTATCCTTAGTGGAATAAGGATATGTTTCTCGATTATGGAAGTGACAAAAGGTTTATCGTAAAGGGTTACGTCGATGCAAATTTTGACACTGATCCAAATGACTCTAAATCTCAATCTGGATACATATTGGAAGTGGGAGCAATTAGCTAGAGTAGCTCTGTGCAGAGCATTGTTGACATAGAAATTTGCAAAATACTTACGGATCTGAATGTGGCAGACCCGTTGACTAAAATTCTCTCACAAGCAAAACATGATCACACCTCAGTACTCTTTGGGTGTTAATCACATAGCGATGTGAACTCGATTATTGACTCTAGTAAACCCTTTGGGTGTTGGTCACATGTCCATGTGAACTATGGGTGTTAATCACATGGTGATGTAAACTATTGATGTTAACATGGCGATGTGAACTAGATTATTGACTCTAGTGCAAGTGGGAGACTGAAGGAAATATGCCCTAGAGGCAATAATAAAGTTATTATATATTTCCTTATATCATGATAAATGTTTATTATTCATGCTAGAATTGTATTAACCGGAAACATAATACATGTGTGAATACATAGACAAATAGAGTGTCACTAGTATGCCTCTACTTGACTAGCTCGTTGATTAAAGATGGTTATGTTTCCTAACCATAGACATGAGTTTTCATTTGATTAACGGGATCACATCATTAGGAGAATGATGTGATTGACTTGACCCATTCCGTTAGCATAGCACTTGATCGTTTAATTTGTTGCTATTGCTTTCTTCATGACTTATACATGTTCCTATGACTATGAGATTATGCAACTCCCGTTTACCAGAGGAACACTTTGTGTGCCACCAAATGTCACAACGTAACTGGGTGATTATAAAGGTGCTCTATAGGTGTCTCCGAAGGTACTTGTTGGGTTGGCATATTTCGAGATTAGGATTTGTCACTCCGATTGTCAGAGAGGTATCTCTGGGCCCTCTCGGTAATGCACATCACCTAAGCCTTGCAAGCATTGCAACTAATGAGTTAGTTGCGAGATGATGTATTACGGAACGAGTAAAGAGACTTGCCGGTAATGAGATTGAACTAGGTATTGAGATGCCGACGATCGAATCTCGGGCAAGTAACATACCGATGACAAAGGGAACAACGTATGTTGTTATGCGGTCTGAACGATAAAGATCTTCGCGGAATATGTAGGAGCCAATATGAGCATCCAGGTTCCGCTATTGGTTATTGACTAGAGACGTGTCTCGGTCATGTATACATAGTTCTCGAACTCGTAGGGTCCGCACGCTTAACGCTACGATGACAGTTATATTATGAGTTTTGATGTACCGAAGGAGTTCGGAGTCCCGGATGAGATCGGGGACATGACGAGGAATCTCGAAATGGTCGAGCCGTAAAGATCGATATATTGGACGACTATATTCGGACATCGGAAAGGTTCTGAGTGATTCGGTTATTTTTTGGAGTACCGAAGAGTTACGGGAATTCCCCGGGGGGTATATGGGCCTTATTGGGCTTTAGGGGAAAGAGAGAGGAGAGGTTGGGCGCCCCCCAAGGCCTAGTCCGAATTGGAATAAGGGGAGGGGTTGCGCCCCCTCCTTCCTTCTCTTCTCCCTTCCCTTGCCTTGACTCCTACTCCTAGTACTTGGAAGGGGGGAATCCTACTCCCGGTGGGAGTAGGACTCCTCCAGGGCGCGCCATAGGGGGCGGCCCTCTCCCCCCTCCTCCACTCCTTTATATACGTGGCCAAAGCGCACCCCATAGAGACAACAATTGATCTCTTGATCTCTTAGCCGTGTGCGGTGCCTCCCGCCACCATAATCCACCTCGATCATATCGTAGCGGTGCTTAGGCGAAGCCCTGCGTCGGTATAACATCATCATCGTCACCACGCTGTCATGCTGACGAAACTCTCCCTCAACACTCTGCTGGATCGGAGTTCGAGGGACGTCATCGATTTGAACGTGTGCAGAACTCGGAGGTGCCATGCGTTCGGTACTTGATCAGTCGGATCATGAAGACGTACGACTACATCAACCGTGGTGTGCTAACGCTTCCGCTTTCGGTCTACGAGGGTACGTGGACACACTCTCCCCTCTCGTTGCTGTGCATCACCATGATCTTGCATGTGCGTAGGAATTTTTTTGAAATTACTATGTTCCCCAACATATTTAGCAACAAGCAAGATGCCCATGGGATTATCATTCGCAACAAGGCTCGTTTGGTAGCACAAGGCTACTCCCAAGTCGAGGGTATCGACTACGGTGAAACCTTTGCTCCCGTTGCTCATCTTGAATCCATTCGCATGTTGATTGCATATGCTTCTCATCATAACTTTAAGTTACAACAAATGGATGTGAAGAGTGCTTTTCTTAATGGTCCCATTAATGAATTGGTTTATGTCAAGCAACCCCCCCGGGTTCGAGGATCCCTACTTTCCCGATCGTGTGTATCAACTCGATAAGGCACTCTATGGCCTTAACAAGCCCCATGTGCGTGGTATGACCACCTTACTGAGTTGTTACAAGACCGTGGTTTTGAAGTTGGGCTAATCGACCCCACTCTTTTTACTAAGAAGGTCAAAGGGGAGTTGTTTGTGTGCCAATTATATGTTGATGATATTATCTTTGGTTCCCCTAACAAAGCTTTCAATGAGGAATTTGCCGCTCTCATGACCTCAAAGTTCGAGATGTCTTCCATGGGAGAGTTGAAGTTCTTTCTAGGGTTCGAGGTGAAGCAAAGAAGAGAAGGAACCTTCATCAACCAAGCCAAATATACTCAAGACATGCTCAAGAGATTCAAGCTAAGTGATGTCAAGCCGGCTTCCACTCCAATGCCCACCAAGTGCCAACTTGACATAGATCCCAATGGTAAAGCGGTGGATCAAAAGGTATATCGCTCCATGATAGGTTCCTTGCTTTACCTTTGTGCATCTAGACCGGATATCATGTTGAGTGTGGGAATTTGTGCACGGTTTCAAGCCGCATCTAAGGAAAGTCACTATGTGGCAGTCAAACGAATCTTTCGATATTTGGCTCATACCCCAAACTTTGGCCTATGGTACCCAAGAGGAGCAAACTTCAAGCTTGTAGGGTATTTGGATTCCGATTGGGCGGGAGACAAAGTGGATAGGAAGTCCACTTCCGGAGAGTTCCAATTCCTTGGTTGCTCTTTGGTAAGTTGGTCTTCCAAAAAGAAAAGTTGTGTGTCTCTCTCGTCCACCGAAGCGGAGTATGTGGCAGCCGGTAGTTGTTGTGCACAACTCTTATGGATGAGGCAAACTTTAAAGGACTACGGTGTCATTTGTGACAAAGTGCCTCTTTGGTGTGACAATGAAAATGCCATCAAGATCTCTCTCAACCCGGTGCAACACTTCAAGACGAAGCATATTGAGATCCGGTATCACTTCATCCGGGATCACATTAGGCGAGGAGAGATCGAGCTCAACTATGTCAACACTCATGATAACCTTGTAGATATCTTCACGAAGCCCTTGGATGAAGCAAGATTTCGCAAGTTAAGTCATGAGCTAAATATCATTGATTCAAGCAATGTTGCTTGAACCCTTGCACACCCCACCATACTCAACGTGTTGTCTTGTTTAGATGTAGGCATGGACATAGGGGGAGTGATGTTCTCTCAATGAACTCTCCCTCCCCCCATTATGCATAAATTGATCAAGTCTTTCACATTAGCCATGTTTGATGGTACTTGTGCTTCAAAGATGAGTTTTAGTCATGGACCCAAGGATAATTCTTCGCGGTGCCATACCAATTGACTCAAACATAGGTGGCTCCGGCCACCGTCCTCTCTTGGGGAGGTTGGAGTTAGCTTTTTGTTCTCGTGTTGTTTTCTCTCGTTCTTTCTTTGCTCTTTGCGTTGGGTTATCCTAGGGTGTTGTTTCTCTCCTGTTTCATGCTCTTTCTTCCCCCCTTCGGATTGCACTCATTTGATCTTGGCTTGGGCATAGGTGGTCGGGCGGTACAACCGGGATCACGGGCGGTTCTACTGCTGGTACCTGGTTGTGCCGTCCCAATGGGTCTCCGTTCGGTGCTTGGACGGTTCCACCGCTCAAACCCATGGTAACCTATGTCCGGTACTACCGGTGGACGCCAGGCGGTACTACCGCTGCCTTCCAAGCACTGGAAGTATTGCCTCCAACCACCGGTCTATACCTGACGAGCGGTACAACCGCTCCCCGGAGCGGTACTACCGGGGCGTATCTACGGGCCTATATATACTCAACGGGGCTGAAGGGTTTTCTTTTTCCCTTTGCCCTCGTTCCTCTTCTCTGTGCCCTAGCCGCCGGCCCTCTTTGCCCCTGCCCCGGAGTGCGTCTCGCGCTTCGGATCCTTGGGCTCTCCGTGGATTCTCTCCATGGAAGTCTCCCGATCTCTTCCCATGGATGGTGGTAATGCCTCGTGTTCTTTGCTCCTAGATCTTTCTAGGGTTCTTCCTTTGTCTAGGGCATTACTTAACTTTCCGCGATTAGTGTTTGAACTATGGAGTAGAAGAGATCTTTGTTTGCCTCCTGTCTTGTTTGCAGCACTTAGAATTCAGAATATTACTTGTGTGATTAGTATGCCTCAGTTAGATCTATCTCCCCTGGTAGTGCCACTGTCAGCGGTTCTACCGCCCCTACGAGCGGTACAACCGCTGGAGCGGTGCTATCGGCGGAGGAACCGGTACAACCGGAGTATATCAACCACCCAGCACTGTTCTATCTTCTCTGTTTCCGCAACATGTTCCTTTTCTGCTTGTGTGTGCAATCCTCTCATCCTTGCTGGGTTTTGTGTGCTCTTTTCGTGTGTGTGTTCAGGTGGCTCTAGTTCTCGCTCTGCTCCTCGCAAGACCAAGAAGAGGGCACGAAGGACCTTGCGCCCGGTTGTGTCTGATGATGAAGAAGAAGTTGTGATTCCCACCAAGCCCACTCGCCGTGAAAAGTCTGCAGCTGCTAAGCAATGTGTGGTTAGGCCGTTGCATCGTTGGAAAGCCAGGGAATGGGAAGCCTTCCGATCGAAGAATCCATATGAGGTTCCCATTGCTCCTCGTTGGACCACCGTTCGGTTCCGGAATGAGATGCAAGTGCGGATTGTTCATGAACTCTTTGAGCACAACAAGAATAGATATGCCAAGCAGTGGACAATTGATCTTGACCATTGGAGGAACAACATGGAGTATTTTGGTGAGGCGCTGGCTCTCTGCGAGGAGTTTGATCTTGTCAAGCTCATGTCAGTCAACTGTGACTTTGATGTTCAACTCATCCATCAGTTCTATGCCACGGTTCATTTTGGGGAAGATGACGCGCGCACTCTCACCTTCATGTGTCGTGATGAATTGTTTCACGTTCTCTGGAGGGCATTCTGCAATGCTATTGGGTACAAGGATACCGGTCTGGAAGGAAGGGGTGGCATTCGTCCTCATGACTTTCCTGGGTCCATGCTTAAGGAGAAGCTTGCCCCTCTGTACATTCGGGGCCGTGGGATTATTGGAGAATCCAAGGATTTGGAGAAGCTCTATGACATCATGCACCGAGTGTTCAGCAATGTGCTCTTGGCCAAGGTGGGCAATCAAGATGAGATTCATGGTTATCTAGTTGATTTGATGGTTGCTATGAAGACCATGGTGGGGACAGGGGCAACGTTTGATGTGTCCAATTGGATGTGGCATGAGATGTACAACATGTTCATCTACCGTAAAGTCCCAATCTATGCTCCATTTGTCATGTGCTTTCTGAACTCTGTGTGGGCTGTTCGTCGTCCTGGAGAGCTCCTCACTTCTCCAGACAACCTCACTGTTCATGAGGTCAAGCTCCTTAAGAAGAAGAAGCATGCCAAGCCTCGCTTCCTTGCCAATGCTCCTGAGGATGTCTATGCTACTTCTGACGATGAGGACTTTGAGATGGAGCCAGGGGCCAAGCCTTCATGGGTGGCTAAGCTCACTGCCAAGGTGAAGAAGACCTTTTGTCTCCAGGCTGACATCCAAAAGAGGATTTATGAGGCACATGTTAATGAGAAGCTTGCACGACGTCGCCAAAATTGCAATGATGAAGCACCTCAACATGCCGGTTCAGAGTGGCTCTGAGAAGAGCATCACCCCGGAGGAGCGTTGGATATCTACCCATAGCACCTGGACTGATGATGAAGCCCCTCCCCAGCCATCCTCCTCATTTGCAGCAGCTGACAATGCCATGGAATAATCCGATCACGACGACGATGACGACTCTGATGATGAGGATCCAGATGCGACCGAGGAGTCAGAGGAGGACGCCTGAGCTTTGGGACGCTAGCTTCGCTCTTTTCCTTTTTGGTGTCTTGATGCCAAAGAGGGGGGAGGGTTCTATAGGTCTCGGGGATTTGCATGGGTTTTTCTTTTTCTCGTTTTCTCGTGTTGGTCTTTGTTCGTGGACTTGTTTTGTTCCTTGCTGTGTGTGAGACTTGTCACTCATGTTACCTTTCCGTTCATCGGTCATTATCGTTATTATTGCACTCTAAGTATTATATTGTCTCTCTTTTTTATGCTCGGAGTGGTGAGTCTATAAAATCTAGGGGGAGTCTAGTCTTGAAAGTGTGCCCATGCTTTCTAACAGCTAGTTCCTATTGGGGCACATATTCAGGGGGAGTTCCGTCTAGATTTCATTGACTTATCTCTTGCAAATCATGTTGTTGTCATCGTCCACCAAAAAGGGGGAGATTGAAAGGGCATTTCCCTACTTTATGTTTTGGATGATGATGACAACTCTTTATTGGTCTAATCGTGTGCTATATGTTTCAGGTTCTCGATGCTTAGGCTTACATCGTATTGCTATTGCCTCTCATGGAAAAGATCGAAGACGTGTCCTCTACGCTTTTATTTTCTTTGGTCGTAGAGTACCCATACTATCAAGAGGGAATCCTCATTAGGAAGCTCTGGGGGAATCTTTTCACGTACACTTTCCTCACCCCTCATTTGTCTTCCTCAGTTGTGAGAGAGAGTGTTCACCCTTTCTTTCCTTCTGTTTTTGGCTCTTCCCAGCGGTTGTACCGCCCCCTAGAGCGGTTGTACCGCTGGACCTTGTCGCTCTCCAGCTTTTACCGAGCGGTTGTACCGCTGCCTCCGGGCGGTGGTACCGCCACCTTGCTCAACAAAGGCTAGGGCGGTGGTTCCGGCCATGCACCGCTCAAGGTTCTGTTTTGATGCGGTTCTCAGGCGGTGGTGTCCCGGTTGATCCGATTGATCCTCGTTGACCGGTACCACCGGTGGTCTGAGCGGTTCTTCCGCTCAGAACTTCGCCGTCCAAGAGCTCAAGGCCATGCGGTTGTTCCGGTCTTGCACCGCTCAAGTACCGGTCTCGTCTCTGTTCTGAGGCGGTAGTTGTGCGGTGGCTGGGCGGTTGGTCCGGTCATTTTTCTTAACCGGTACTACCGCCCAGTGGCCCGGTTGTACCGCCTGATAGGGTTCTGCAGCTACACCGTGAGTCCCGGTTGTACCGCTGCGGGGCTGAAAACGCAGCAACGGCTGGATTTCTAGGGTTACTATATAAGAGTGTTTCTCCCACCTACCACTCTCACCTTTGACCTCTCTCACTCCACCATTAATGTACTTCAAGCTCTCTTGCCCGATCTCTCTCTCTAGCCACTCAAACTTGTTGATATGCTAGGGATTGAAGGAGGAGACCTAGATCTACACTTCCACCAAAGGATATTTGCTTCCCCCATACTTTCTTGTGTGGATTTTGTTACTCTTGGGTGTTTGAGCACCCTAGACGGTTGAGGTCACCTTGGAGCCATATTCCATTGTGGTGAAGCTTCGTGGTTTCGTTGGGAGCCTCCAATTAAGTTGTGGAGAGAACCCCAACCTTGTTTGTAAAGGTTCGGTCGCCGCCTTCAAGGGCACCAATAGTGGAATCACGTCTCTCGCATTGTGTGAGGGCGTGAGGAGAATACGGTGGCCCTAGTGGCTTCTTGGGGAGCATTGTGCCTCCACACCGCTCCAACGGAGATGTACTTCCTCTCAAAGGGAAGGAACTTCAACAACACATCCTCGTATCCACCGTCTCCACTCTTTGTTATCTCGTGCCTTTACTTGTGCAAGCTTATTTGTATCATATCACTTGCTTGCTTGTGCTCCTATCCTTGTTGCATCATATAGGTTGCTCACCTAGTTGCATATCTAGACAACCTACTTTGATGCAAAGTTTAAATTGTTAAAGAAAAGCTAAAAATTGTTAGTTGCCTATTCACCCCCCCCCTCTAGTCAACCTTATCGATCCTTTCAATGTTAGTGTTTTCACAAAGTCTGTGATGCTGATATCTTTTGCACTTTTGCCATGCTTGTTTGAACCTGTTTAGTGTGTTTTAGCCATAGCTCAGTGTTCATGTTTTGTCAAGAATATCTTGCACATCAATGCCATATGCTTTGTTGCTATGTTGGGGTGCATTAGCTTAATTTCTTGTTGCATTCTAAGTGGCATCATGCTGTTAATCACATTTTTGCATCATTCTTGTTTTGCTTGTCATTTGCAAACCGTGCATCTGTTTCCAGTGATCTTTATATCGATTTCAACCGAAATCATCTCATCTTTCTAGAGGCACACTTGGTTTTCCAAGTTGATGCCTTGATCATTCTTTCCCTTCCACAGCACACATATGCATTGCACATCATATCTTGCATATCATGCCATGTATTGCATCATGTTGCTTGTGCATTGCACCGTAATTGATTGTTGTTCCATTGCTTGTGTTCTTGCTTTGGGTAGAGCTGGGAGACAAGTACGTGACCGAGGAACCTGTTGAGTACGCTAACGAGGATCAAGCTTTCGACAACTCTGAGAACTTTGCAGGCAAGATGACCATACCCTCGAAATCACTTCTATCTTTGCTTGCTAGTTGTTCGTTCTATCGTTATGTCACGCTACCTACCACTTGCTATATCATGCCTCCCATATTGCCATGTCAAGCCTCTAACCCACCTTTCCTAGCAAACCGTTGTTTGGCCATGTTACCGCTTTTGCTCTGCCCTTCATATAGCATTGCTAGTTGCAGGTGAAGTTGAAGTTTGTTCCATGTTGGAACATGGATATTGTTGGGATATCATTATTATATCTTTTTTACTTTAATGCATCTATATACTTGGTAAAGGGTGGAAGGCTCGGCCTTATGCTTAGTGTTTTTTTCCACTCTTGCCGCCCTAGTTTCCGTCATACCGGTGTTATGTTCCTTGATTTTTGCGTTCCTTACGTGGTTGGGTGTTATGGGAACCCCTTGACAGTTCTCTTTGAATAAAACTCCTCCAGCAAGGCCCAACCTTGGTTTTAACATTTGCCACCTAAGCTTTTTCCCTTGGATTCCGCGGACTCAAGGGTCATCTTTATTTTAAACCCCCGGGCCAGTGCTCCTCTGAGTGTTGGTCCAAAACAGAGCCACTTGCAGCGCCACCTCGGGGAAACTTGCGGGCTGGTTTTAGCTGTACGTAGTGTTCATCCGGTGTGCCCTGAGAACGAGATATGTGCAGCTCCTGTAGGGATTTGTCGGCATATCCGGGCGGTCTTGCTGGTCTTGTTTTACCATTGTCGAAATAACTTGTAACCGGGATTCTGACACTGATCGGGTCTTCCCGGGAGAAGGAATATCCTTCGTTGACCGTGAGAGCTTGTGATGGGCTAAGTTGGGACACCCATGCAGGGTATAAACTTTCGACAGCCATGCCCGCGGTTATGTGGCAGATGGGAATTTGTTAATATCCGGTTGTAGAGAACTTGACACTTGACTTAACTAAAATGAATCAACCGCGTGTGTAGCCGTGATGGTCTCTTTCCGGCGGAGTCCGGGAAGTGAACACAGTCTTGTGTTATGCTTGAACGTAAGTAGCTTCAGGATCACTTCTAGTTTCTCGACCGTTGCGTTGCTTCTCTTCTCGCTCTTATTTGCGTATGTTAGCCACCATATATGCTTAGTGCTTGCTGTAGCTCCACCTCACTACCTTCTCCTACCCATAAGCTTAAATAGTATTGATCTCGCAGGTGTGAGATTGCTGAGTCCTCGTGACTCACAGATACTTTCAAACAATTAATTGCAGGTGCCGATGATGCCAGTGCAGGTGATGCTACCGAACTCAAGTGGGAATTCTACGAGGATTTGGATCGTTACTACGTTTCGTTTCCTGATGATCAGTAGTGGAGCCCAGTTGGGATGATCTGGGATCTAGCATTTGGGGCTGTCTTCCTTTATTTTGGTTCTGTAGTCGGACCTTTGATTGTACTTTGGATGATGTATGGATTATTTATGTTTTGTGTGAAGTGGCGATTGTAAGCTAACTCTTTATCCCTTTCTATTCAGTACATGGGATTGTGTGAAGATTACCCCTCTTGCGACAAACGTACCATGCGGCTATGCCTCTAAGTCGTGCCCCGACACGTGGGAGATATAGCCACATTGTGGGTGTTACATGCCATGCAAACATATTCCCTTTATTCTCTATCATCTGAACTTAACTGAAATACCAAAGTGTTGTGTCCTTCATCGGTTGTCTAAACATGTGAGAGATGGGTTGCCTGTTCAGCGGAAGAGTGATATGTTTGGATGGGGTTGGCAGGGCCATTGGAGAGAGAACGGTATAGTGCAATAACCATTAAATCCGTAGAAGCTGCTCATGTCGCAAAAAATGATCCCTTCTTGTTCAACGAGTTGATGAAGTGTCTGGACAACATAATAGCGTAGAAAAAGATTTCAGAGGAGGAACTTATAGGAAGTAGAAGGTATGCTATGCTTATGAAGGAGGCAAGTTAGGCGCAACAAATTGAGCCTGGTATTGGTGATCCTCAGAAAGTTTCAACGAAGGGTGCACTTAATAAGGGACGGTCAAAGGGGGGCCCGACATTGCAAAGAATGGTAGGCCAAAAGATTTCACAGAGAAGAAAAGTGGTCCTTTGTGCAGTCTGTGTAGTCTCCTAGGTCATAACAAGGCTACATGTCGTCTGAACGAGAAGTGAGGTGCTACCTTCTTATTTTGTTATGTTGCTAATTTGATTTCACTGACTATATTTTCTCACCCATTTCTTTATATTTTGTTCAGGAATCAGGCGTAGAGAAGTAGCTTGGCGAAGAATAAAAGTGGTCGCACGAGTCATGTCTGAATAATCTATGCTGCTTTTTATTCGTACGTGTGTGCCAGAAAACTTAATAAGTGATTTGTTTATGTTTCTTCAAAATATTTATGTAATAAATTTTTATTTTGTATTGTTATGTGAAATAGTCTGTAGTTTGAAAATTCTGTTTATTTTGTTAGTTTTTGTTTGGTGATGATCACTGTATTTGTTCGTACCCGGGCTGACCCGCGCGGCGATTTTGTTTGCTTTTGTTTCATGACGATGACACTGTATATGTTACTACCCGAGCTGACCAACGTGGCGAGAAAAAGTGTGCCCGGCCTGACCCGCGTGGCATAAATTTTTCTGCCCGACCGGTACTAGATCGAGAGTTGGCGTTATTTCCGAGCCAAATCAAGTCGGACGGTGACTCGGGACAGCAAATACGCCAGGAAACGGCCCAGCAGTTGGGTCCAATGGGGCTGGGAGCTTTCAGAGGAGTTCAACGGCTATGCCAAGCCCAGCTATTTAAGACGCTCCTCACTCGCCCCCGCTTCCAAGGTGGGACTAAACACCTGAGTGGTGCCCCGCACGCGCGAGGGGAGGGGGTGTGGGCCAGGGAAGGGGGCGAGTGGTGGCGTGTCCCATTGAGCCGAACTGGGCCGGCCGGTGACAACGCAGAAAACATCCTCGTGAGCCTCGTGGCCACCGAGTGCAGTGCGGGGCGTGATGGGGCGCGATGTTTAGTCTCACCTCTGAAGCGAGGGGGGCACGAGGAGCGACTTAAATAGCTGCCTCCACGCACTCTTCTTAACTCTATTATTACTCCCCACAACCCCGTTGGACCCCATTTCTGGGTCCATTAGTGGGCTCAATCAGCCGCCCGAGTCACCTTCGGGTTTCATTTGGGTAGGTTTTGTACGCTACTACGGGCCCAACAGTGGTGGTTGGGCATTTGT
Source organism: Triticum urartu (assembly GCF_056163025.1). Classification (NCBI taxonomy): domain Eukaryota; kingdom Viridiplantae; phylum Streptophyta; class Magnoliopsida; order Poales; family Poaceae; genus Triticum; species Triticum urartu. The sequence goes on from NC_141875.1 coordinate 92,648,922, forward strand.
TTTCTAACTTAATTTTTTAACATATAGCAGCGGCCGACCGCATTTCATATTTGTCTGTAAGGGCCATGGCGGCGTAATCATCACAGTATATACAGCATAAAAACTGCGAATATAACAAGTTGAAAAATCATCATCCACAATGATGCAAATAAGAGTGACATTGAAAAATAGATATTGTAGCAAATACCGACCACGTCACATTTATTTAGTTGCAAAACATGCAAAATCATGCCGCATTACAATAAAGAGATGTCTTAATATGAAAATTGTATCAAGTACCGACAATGACACGTTTATTCAGTGGAGATAATAGCCAACACCTCATCCTCCGACTCATTTCTTCTCCATGATCTTGAGGATCTTCACTTTCACTACTTCCATTGTGTTGCATTCAGAAAAAAGTATTTCAGCTAGAATGCGTCCCATTGAAGAATTAGGCTCAGCCTGGTCAAACTCAAATATCCAATCATCTCCGTCCCAGTTTTCAACACATGTCACCATGAAAAGACCACAAGAGACTCTGCAACAAACCTTGAGTCAAGTATTGATGGATCAGAGAAGTGCATACTAATTCAACATTTGAACATACCCGTCCTCTTGTAACGGCATATCGTACTCCCTTATTAGCCATGAAGATACGTCAGGATGTTCTGTTCCAATAATGGAGTTCATGTCCGTCGTATCTTTAGCTATTTCTGCTCTCTGAAATAAAAATGTGAAATCCATATGAAGTATGTATCAAATTACTATATCTTGTTTTATGTAAATTTGTAAGCTTACCAGCTTAGTAATCTTTGAAATAACTCTGTTTCTGCTTTTACCAGTAGAATTTAAAACTTGAAACTCTTTTTTCTTGTTGTGCATGACAACTGTTATCCAATGATTTTATTCCATATTAAAAGGAAAGTATGCCTACAACAAAGTTTATTCATGCTGGTGTACACCTAGATAGTTATGTAGTACGAAGGATCATACTAAAATGAAGTACCTTATCTTTGACGTAATACTCTTCAGTAACTTTAGACACTATTTTAGTTTGGTTAGTGAAATGCTTCAGAACATGCTTCTTAGAGTTCTTAACCTTTCCATCAGCACGAAGAATAAGTCAGTGGGACACCCAAGATGATAATATGTGATGATCAACACATGGATTATGGTTCTGCATATGGTTGCAATAACTATTGATGACCTGAAAATATCATAACAACAGTATGACTATTACAAAATTAATAAAAATGACATGTACAACTTAATAAATTACTGCTAATACTTACACCGCCATGCAACCACTTCTTTGAAGTGATGGCTTGAAGCATATCAGGTGTACATGTTTCCCCACCAATTCCCTCATGTGCACCATAGTTTTCTTGCAAAGCTTCTCCGAGTCTGCTAGTGTCTGGATATAAACCTTCACGACCTCTATGTGTTCCTCATTAATGTAATCCGTACTAATGAGAGCGTTCCTTATACCAAACAGACCTAAAATAGTAGCAAACAATTAGTTAATGAAGTGTGCATGCAAGGACAGAAATATCTAGCAATAATAAATAACCTAGCACTCACTTTTTTAGACGTTTACGTCCACTGTTATGCCGGTAGGGTGAACGATAGTATTTTGACTCTTTCCGCTTGTGTTTCCCATCATGCTCCTTAGTGCGACTTTCCTTCACATTTTTCATATGGGTTTTCAGACTATCCATACTAATCTCCTCAGATTTATCGTCACTAGACCCGTCTAACACTGTATTTATATTCTTGGGGTTGCAGTAAGAGCTGAAAAGTCATTTGTGTCTACGGTTGCTAGAGATGAATCGGGTGAATTATCATTCTCCTCAATCACGAAGGGGTCGGCTTTATCTCCTGCGCCGGGTGTATTGTGTTGCACACCTTTCTCACATGCGAACTTCTTCCCGTTCCTAGTGGTGAAGGATGCCTCCACCTTGTCCTCCATATCTTTTTTTGCAGGAGTTGATTTTACGCCTGTCCAATATTTTGGACCATACTTCCTCACCCAGTCTTCACTATGCTCCACAAACTCAACATCATCACGAAACCCCCTATTTGGCTTGAAGACAAGACCTTTCTTCTCCAGCTTCTCCACTACTATCTTCAATAACACATCGAAAGCATAAACTACATGCAAACATTATGAATAATCCCATGTAAATTGAAGTACACATCACTCATTACCTCAGCACATTTTTCAGGGAGAAGATGAATTTCTTTTTGCATATCTTTGACGCATTTCATCACTTAATCTAATGTAGTGTCCCTGCTCGATGAAGACTCGTCTCTATTATCTTTCCTTTTTCGGGCATGGCCTATTCGATCTTGTGGTTAAAATTCTTCCTCCGCAATTTTTCCTTGTTGACCAATTAATGTCTGTCTGTACTTCTCACTTATTAAGTCACCAATCTATGACACGTTAAATCAATTTAAAATGCTCAACATTTAAATAGTACTCCCTCCCTCTAGGTGAGTAAGTCACCTTAGGAGTAGCAGCGCGACCTAGGTGGCTTTAGATTGGGCGATGAGGAGCACCGGGACGAGCTAAACTTGCAATCACAGCACCGGGTCAAAGGGAAGCAAAATCAGCATTTAATCCCATACCTTTTCAGCTCTCCATGCAGGCCCATGTGCGTGATTGCAGGCAAAACCGTCTTCAATCTCTTCCCTAATCAACGCATGGCCGCAATGCATGCAGTGGTCGTTCTCCTGCGGGCGCCACCTCTTCCTCCGCACGCCTCCTTTGGGCGAAAATTTTCAGTCCAAATCTGCCTCCCACATATCTTCTTCCTCCCCGCGCCTCCTTTAGCTCCAAATTTTTGGTTTTAGATGAACAACGCGGAACTGTGAAATACATCTATAAATAGGCTACCCGATGGCTGGGTTTGCAACATCTCGCATTCATCTTCCTCCTCCCGTCAATGGCGACGTTCGATCTCAATGAGCCACCACCAGTAGAGGAAATAGTGGAGGATGGAGTAGTTCGTGGTGGAGAGGACGTAGGCCGCCGTGGTGGGGAGAATGGAGGAAGCTGGCCGCCGCCACCAGATGCACTGGTGGTAAGTGCTCGTGCTCGAGGCACAGCAGATGCCGTCGTCCTAGGTGGTCGCCGGCCGCCACCTCTAGGCATGGCAGGCCGTCCGCGTGGAGGCTTCTTCTGTACCAGCGGTGATACGTCGTGGGGGCTCCCACTGCTTGGCCTAGTTCATCGTCCTCGCGCCGTGTACACTCCAAGCATCGGCATTGCAGCGTCGGACACGCCACCGTCCGGCCTCCTTGGACGAACCATGCCAAGCTATACGATAGGCACGGCAGGATTTGATCCTCAATGGCGCCCATCTTCTTCTCCACGATGCCAATCTACTCCTCCATGGCTCCCTTCCCCTTGGTGCGGATCTTCTCCGTGGCGCTAATCTCCTGCTCAACTACCATGGCGCGCACATCCTCCCTCATCTCCATCGAACCCATCTGGAGACCTTCCCCTTCCATGGCGAACAACCTCCTTTTTCTCTCCTACCCCGAACAGCCTCCTGCCATGGCTTATAAAGAAAGGAAAGAACCTCATGCATGGCATGCAGCTTTGTTGTCACACTTGAGAAGAGGAAAACAGGAGGGGAGGGGTTTCCACGGGGAGGAGAACGAGGCAACGGAAGGAAACGAGGAGGAAAGAGAGCGCTCGTGAATGAGCCTGGGAGGGGATTGAGGAGAATTCAATGTTACACGCCTTATGGTTTTTAGGAAAATCTGAATTTTGTAAGGTGACTTAGGGCCTGTTTGGTTTCAATAAGATGACTTAAAACCAGTGATTTATAAGTCATACCTGTTTGATTGTCACCTGATTTATAAGTCACCTGAGCAGATCTTCCCACCTTGTTTATTTATCTAAGGAAAAGCCTTGTTTTAAACCGGATGATTTCCCTCACCGATCAGCCGCCTTCGCAGCCAGCCACGTGTCCACGTGGGGATTGCTGCTGTTTCCTCGCGCACGCGCTGGCGCCAGGTTTTAGCTAGCCCCTGTGGCTACACAGCTAGTAGCTGCTACTAGTATGCCCTTAAAAAAAACTGCTACTACTACTAATCCCAGCGCATATGCATACATGCATGGCTGCATGCGGCCGAACCGACACGCCAGGAGCCCAGGAAGATGCTCTGCTCTCTCTCTCATCTGCCGTCCACTGCCATTGGTTTTTATTCATTTTCTTTTACAGAGTGGATTACATTCTGGTTTAAAAAAAAAGTTGACTACATTCTTTTGGGACGATTCTAAGTGTCTGATGCAACTATGATCCATGCTGCAACGTGTTTTTTTTCATGTGATATAAGTGTTTGGCTCGCCATGTTACATCAATGTAATATCATTTACTTTATTTTTTCTCTGACCAATATATATTTGTTTCGTCGGAAAGTCGGTGGTGTGGACGCTACAAAGGGCGGTTGGCGCTACCGCATACACACGCCGTTATAAGACCGGTCGGCTGTAAAGCCTAACGCGTGGCGCTGCGAGGCCTGGTCGATGCTGCAACTTTGTTGGCCGATTTTTTTTTTGGCTGGCGCTAACGCGTGGCTCGGGACATTTAGCGGCGATCGCCGTTTTGCAACATGTCACGTTTCACTCGTCATTTGAAACATGACCCATGTCGCGCTTGGGAGGTTTGCAACAATGTGAGCGTTGCGAACATTCACCGCAACACAACATCGACAATGTTGCGGCCATCGCAACATGTCCATGTTGTAGTTGAAAATCTCCCAAGTTCTAGTTGTCCCGTACAACATCGCCCATGTTGCAATCGAACATTGCCAACATTGCGGTCGCCGCAACATGTCCCATGTTGCAGTCCCATCTCCCATGTTGCACCCGTCACCACACGACATCGTCCATGTTGTGGTTGCAACATCGCCAACATTGCGGCCTTCGCAACATGTCATGCGTTGCAGTCGCAACATCTCCCAAGTTGCACCCGTCGCCGCACAACTTCTCGTGCGTTGCAGCCCCAACACATCATTGGCATAGTTGCTACAGGGTGGTGTTGTGAATCAGGAGACTCATATTTCATAGCAGCATGGGCACCCTTGCACAAGCACGCCGTCCTCACATGTTGTCTTAGAGCATTATGTGCCACCCCCAGCGACGCCTTGCAGCAGCTGGTGCCCCCTCTTAGCACCGAATGAAGCTACAAGAACGGTGACGTTGTGTTCGAACGCTCGAACATTTTAAGGTAGTCTTCTGACACTCAAGGTCAGCCGCCCCGCCGGTGATGTTTTTGTTCCTGCAAAGCAGTACGATCATGCCGCAAAGCCAAGCGCAACGTTACAAAACTTGTTGCCGCTACTGATAATAATCATTTCCCAAAACCTTTTTATTGTTACGATCACTAAAAATGTTTCATTTCAAATTTTAGTAAATTTTTTGGGTGTACCATATTTTTTTCTAAATATCAAAATATTTTTTAATCATGTGTGTGTGCGTACTTTTGGTTGCAATAGCCGGTGGGTTTTACTACAAATCTACACCATTTTTTTCTTCTGATTCTTATCTCCTTTCTAAATGTAACTCGGCAATAGAGTTCGACGTGCAAAAGAGCGCACAACTGCACACACCATAGACTATGCAGCGTGACCCTCGCAGGCAAGTTCTGCTTTCCTAATCATATCCGGTCCATGTACGTACTGAGCGGTCAAACCCATGTGATGGTCAAATCAAACGGTTGGCTACGTTGTAAATCAACGGCTAGCGAGGCGGATGATATTTCGCTATTATGATCCGGTTGATGGGTAGCAGCGGCCTTTATCTAAAGGTGGTGGGGCTCATGCAAAAGGGGTGACTTATAAGTTTTAAGTTTGGGTGGAGCAACTTATGACTTACAAGTTGAGGTGACTTATAAGTTAGGTCTGTTTGGCAAAATAAGTCATTTTTTACAGTTTTTGACTTATAAGTTGGTGACTTATTTGGAATCAAATAGAGCCTTACTCACCTAGACGGAGGGAGTACCATAAGTGCATGCAGTACAAACCATTAATACTTACCTTCCCATTATCACGGCCATATGATGTGTCGTACGCGTCACGCTTCTTAGCCTCATCTTCCGACCAATTAAGCATCAACGGATATTCATGAGCCAGTGGCTGCACTTTCTCCCAAAACAAGTATTGCATGAACATGAATTATATTAGGAATCTTTTTGACAAACTATAGTTGGAAAGAGAAAATATAACGTAAATTTTGTAAGATCTGACACCGTCTTTGTGATGCCATCAACGCAAACGCGTAAAGTAAACGCATTCCGATGAAATGCTTTGATGGCCTTCACATCCTCTACTAACTTGTAATAAGCATTAGGAACTTCTTTCGTGGAGTGCGGTGCAAGAACCGTGCCTAGAAGAACCAACACAATTTTACACAGGAAATCATCATCATACGTGCCACTAGTAACGGTGTTCTCAATCAGCTGGTCTATCATTATTTCACCCGTACTAGAATCTAGAAAACGACTAGGCACCTTCACCTCCGCCTTTAACCCCCCTTTACCTAGCACTTTCATGGCATCTTTGCCCTTGTTCTCTAGCCCAAAAAAGTCAAACACATCTTCAGTGCACAATGATATCGCAACATTTTTTATGGCATAATGAACCTTTTTGTGTCCAAGGCATATGATTGAATTATGAATTTCAGCAAACACTTTTGCATGACCACACTAGGAATCATCAACATTTTTTCCAATCTAGTGCTTGCAAAACGCTTTTTCTGCCTAGAGTTCAGTTTGCTGACCAACAAAGACCACTTCTCAACACAACAATATATCTCTCCGTACTCGTCCATCACTACGAATAGAAGCAACAAAATATTAGCTACTTTACATGCCTACATGACAAACATGATGAATGCACAGTGCGTTCGAAAAAAAAAACTTACCTCGTGCCATGGGATCGGGGCCCGGCCATGAGGGACGACGGCGTGCTGGGAAACGGTGGCGTTACAGACAATGGACGGCGTGCTGGGGAACGGAGACAGTGGACGGCGGCGTTGCAGACAATGGATTGCGGACGGTGGCGTGAGTGATGGGGCAGGGTCAGGGCGTCGGAGTGAGGTGGCCTTGGGGGCATCAGCGGCAGATGGCGTTCGGGGCAGATGGCGTCGGGGGGCTGCTACCTCTTGAGCACTGCGTTGGTTTTCCCTTGAAGAGAAAAGGGTGATGCAGTAGAGCAGCGTAAGTATTTCCCTCAGTTTTTGATAACCAAGGTATCAATCCAGTAGGAGGCCACGGACGAGTCCCTTGCACCTACACAAACAAATAAACTCCTCGCAACGAACGTGATAAAGGGGTTGTCAATCCCTTCACAGTCACCTACGAGAGTGAGATCTGATAGATATGATAAGATAATATTTTTGGTATTTTTATGATAAAGAGAAATAAAGATGCAAGTAAAATAAATGGCAGAGGAAATAACTAAGTATTGGAAGATTAATATGATGGAAAATAGACCCGGGGGCCATAGGTTTCACTAGAGGCTTCTCTCGAGAGCATAAGTATTACAGTGGGTGAACAAATTACTGTTGAGCAATTGACAGAATTGAGCATAGTTATGAGAATATCTAGGTATGATCATGTATATAGGCATCACGTCGGAGACAAGTAGACCGACTCCTGCCTGCATCTACTACTATTACTCCACACATCGACCGCTATCCAGCATGCATCTAGAGTATTGAGTTCAAGAGAATAGAGTAACGCTTTAAGCAATATGACATGATGTAGAGGGATAAACTCATGCAATATGATATAAACCCCATCTTGTTATCCTCAATGGCAACAACACAATACGTGCATTGCTGCCCCTACTGTCACTGGGAAAGGACACCGCAAGATTGAACCCAAAGCTAAGCACTTCTCCCATTGCAAGAAAGATCAATCTAGTACGCCAAACCAAACTGATAATTCGAAGAGACTTGCAAAGATAACCAATCATACATAAAAGAATTCAGAGAAGATTCAAATATTGTTCATAGATAAACTTGATCATAAACCCACAATTCATAGATCTCAACAAACACACCGCAAAAGAAGATTACACCATCGTAATACTTATGCTCTCGAGAGAAGCCACTAGTGAAACTTATGGCCCCCGGGTCTATTTTCCATCATATTAATCTTCCATCAACAAGCTATTTCCTTTTCCGTTTATATTTGCTTTCTTTACTTTGCATCTTTATCATAAAAATACCAAAAAAATATCTTATTATATCTATCAGATCTCACTTTCGTAAGTGACCGTGAAGGGATTGACAACCCCGTTATTGCATTGGTTGCGAGGATTTTATTTGTTTATGTAGGTGGGAGGGGCTCATGCGTGGCCTCCTACTGGATTGATACCTTGGTTCTCAAAAACTAAGGGAAATACTTACGCTACTTTGCTGCATCACCCTTTCCTCTTCAAGTGAAAACTAACGCAGTGCTCAAGAGGTAGCAAGAAGGATTTCTGGCGCCGTTGCCGGGGAGGCTTACGCAAGGTCAAGTCAAGATTTGGACTCCCGACAACGAGCCATTTCTGGCGCCGTTGCCGGGGAGTCTACGCAAAAGTCAACATACCAAGTACCCATCACAAACCCTTATCTCCCGCATTATATTATTTGCCATTTGCCTCTCATTTTCCTCTCCCCCACTTCACCCTTGCCATTATATTCGCCCTCTCTCTCCGTCCTCCTCCTCTTTCTCTATTTCCCTCTTTTTGCCCGTCTCTTGTTTGCCTGTGTGTTGGATTGCTTGCTTGTCGTTATGGTTAGTCCCCTATCTTCTCCGTTGTCTCCCAAAAATGAAGTTCTTAATTTTAAGCAAAGGAAAGGAGAAAATCTAAAAGATGCTTGGTATAGAATTTGCAATGCTCAAAATAGATCTACCAGAAAGCAATCTACTTCCGTTCTTCTCCGCAATTTTTATGTAGGCACTACTCCTTGGCACAGATATGTCCTTGATACCATTACCGGATGGAATTTCTTGGGTAGCCACACTTTTGATTCCTATAATGCTATGATAGATTTGTTTGGCTCACCCCCTCTATTGGTTAATGGAACTATGTTAACTTTGGGGCATATAATGCAAAAACTTGAAATTATTGAAAATAAAGTTACTACCGTAGAGTTAATTGAAAATTTGGATAAAAATATCCACAACCAAATTACTCAATATGGATCTAAAGTAGGAGTCACTTTGAAAAATATTAAGGAGAAGGAACCCATAGTTAATGAAAGAATAAATCGGGATTCCTCTAGAATCGATAAACTTGAGGGTATCATTACCAACTTGGGAACCGCTTTTTCTTCCGTAAAGAATACTCCAAATCCTCCAACTAAAATTACCAATCTTATGTATGTTCCTAAAAATAAGGGTGAATCTTCTAGCAAGGAAACTGCGGATCTCAAATCTATAAGTATTCATCCCAATCTTTTGGCTATCATTAAGGAACCGTTTGCTACTAATGCTTGTTTAAATTTTGTACCTAGAAGTTTGATAATTGATAAAAGGAAAGAAACTCTTAAGGGTGATAGATGTCTTATTGAAGAATTACCAACTAAAGATACCTAGATCCATCCTTGCTTTTATGCCTAGCTAGGGGCGTTAAACGATAACGCTTGTTGGGAGGCAACCCAATTTTATTTTTATTCCTTACTTTTTGCTCCTGTTTAGTAATAAATAATTTATCTAGCCTCTTTTTTGGTTGTGTTTTTTGTGTTTAATTAGTGTTTGTGCAAAGTAGAACCGTTGGGAAGACTTGGGGAAAAGTCTTTTTAATCTTGCTGTAAAAAACAGAAACCTTAGCGCTCACGAGAATTTCTGCCATTTTTATTTGGAAAGTGATATTTAGTTAATTATTTTTGCAGGTGATTAATAGATAAATTCCTCACGTCCAGAAATTTATTGTAGAATTTTTGGGGTTCCAGAACTTGTGTTAGCTACAGATTACTACAGACTTTTCTGTTTTTGACAGATTCTGTTTTTCGTGTGTTGTTTGCTTATTTTGATGAATCTATGGCTAGTAAAATAGTTTATAAACCATAGAGAAGTTGGAATACTGTAGGTTTAACACAAATATAAATAAAAAATGAGTTCATGACAGTAACTTGAAGTGGTGTTTTGTTTTCTTTCGCTGACAGAGGTCACGAGATTTTCTACTTTAAGTTTTGTGTTGTGAAGTTTTCAAGTTATGGGTGAAATATTTGATGGATTATGGAACAAGGAGTGGCAAGAGCCTAAGCTTGGGGATGCCCATGGCACCCCAAGATAATCTAAGGACACCTAAAAGCCCAAGCTTGGGGATGCCCCGGAAGGCATCCCCTCTTTCGTCTACTTCCATCGGTAACTTTACTTGGAGCTATATTTTTATTTACCACATGATATGTGTTTTGCTTGGAGCGTCTTGTATTATTTGAGTCTTTATTTGTTCGTTTTCCACAATAATCCTTGATGTACACACCTTTTGAGAGAGACACACATGATTTAGAAATTGTTAGAATACTCTATGTGCTTCGCTTATATCTTTTGAGTTATATAGTTTTTTCTCTAGTGCTTCACTTATATCTTTTAGAGCACGGTGGTGGATTTGTTTTATAGAAACTATTGTTCTCTCATGCTTCACTTAGATTATTTTGAGAGTCCTACAAAACAGCGTGGTAATTTGCTTTAATTATGTTAGGCATTCAAGATTAATAAAAAATTTCTTATGAGTGTGTTGAATACTATGAGAAGTTTGATACTTGATAATTGTTTTGAGATATAGAGATGGTGATATTAGATTCGTGCTAGTTGAGTAGTTGTGAATTTGAGAAATGCTTGTGTCGAAGTTTCTGATTCCCGTAGCATGCACGTATGGTGAACCGTTATGTGATGAAGTCGGGGCATGATTTATTTATTGATTGTCTTCCTTACGAGTGGCGGTCGGGGACGAGCGATGGTCTTTTCCTACCAATCTATCCCCTAGAAGCATGCGCATAGTACTTTCCTTCGATACCTAATAGATTTTTGCAATAAGTATGTGAGTTCTTTATGACTAATGTTGAGTCCATGGATTATACACACTCTCACCCTTCCACCATTGCTAGCCTCTCTAATACCGCGCACCTTCCGCCGGTATCATACACCCACCATATACCTTCCTCAAAACAGCCACCATACCTACCTATCATGGCATTTCCATAGCCATTCCGAGATATATTGCCATGCAACTTTCCACCGTTCCGTTTACTGTGACACGCTCCATCATTGTCATATTGCTTTGCATGATCATGTAGTTGACATTGTATTTGTGGCAAATCCACCATTCATAATTCTTTCATACATGTCACTCTTGATTCATTGCATATCCCGGTACATCGCCGGAGGCATTCACATAGAGTCATATATTGTTCTAAGTATTAAGTTGTAAGTAAATAAAAGTGTGATGATCATCATTTTAGAGCATTGTCCCAAGTGAGGAAATGATGATGGAGATTATGATTCCCCCACAAGTCGGGATGAGACTCCGGACTAAATAAAAAAAGGAGGCCATAAAAAAAGAGAAAAGGCCCAAATAAAAAAATGAGAGAAAAAGAGAGAAGGGACAATGCTACTATCCTTTTACCACAATTGTGCTTCAAAGTAGCACCATGATCTTCATGATAGAGAGTCTCCTATGATATCACTTTCATATACTAGTGGGAATTTTTCATTATAGAACTTGGCTTGTATATTTCAATGATGGGCTTCCTCAAAATGCCTTAGGTCTTCATGAGCAAGCGAGTTGGTTGCACACCCACTTAGTTTAAGTTTGAGCTTTCATACACTTATAGCTCTAGTGCATCTGTTGCATGGCAATCCCTACTCACTCACATTGATATCTATTAATGGGCATCTCCATAGCCTGTTGATACGCCTAATTGATGTGAGACTATCTTCTCCCTTTTTGTCTTTTCCACAACCACCATTCTATTCCACATATAATGCTATGTCCATGGCTCACGCTCATGTATTGCGTGGAGATTGAAAAAGTTTGAGAACACCAAAAGTATGAAACAATTTCTTGGCTTGTCATCGGGGTTGTGCATGATTTAAATATTTTGTGTGGTGAAGATGGAGCATATCCAGACTATATGATTTTGTAGGGATAGCTTTCTTTGGCCATGTTATTTTGAAGAGACATAATTGCTTAGTTAGTATGCTTGAAGTATTATTATTTCTATGTCAATATTGAACTTTTGTCTTGAATCTTTCGGATATGAATATTCATACCACAATTAAGAGAATTACATTAAAATTATGCCAAGTAGCATTCCGCATCAAAAATTCTGTTTTTATCATTTACCTACTTGAGGACGAGCAGGAATTAAGCTTGGGGATGCTTGATACGTCTCCAACGTATCTATAATTTTTGATTGTTTCATGCTATATTATATCCTGTTTTGGACATTATTGGGCTTTATTATACAATTTTATATTATTTCTGGGACTAACCTATTAACCGGAGGCCCAACCCAGAATTGCTGTTTTTTGTCTATTTTAGGGTTTCGCAGAAAAAGAATATCAAACGGAGTCCAAACGGAATGAAACTTTCAGGAACGTGATTTTCGGAACGAACATGATCCAGAGGACTTGGACCCTATGTCAAGAAAGCAACCAGGAGGGCACGAGGTAGGGGGGCGCGCCTACCTCCCCAGACGCGCCCTCCACCCTCGTGGGGCCCATGTCGCTCCACCGACGTACTTCTTCCTCCTATATATACGTACATACCCCCAAACTACCAGATACGGAGCCAAAACCCTAATTCCACCGCCGTAACTTTCTGTATCCGCGAGATCCCATCTTGGGGCCTTTTCTGGAGCTCCGCCGGAGGGGCATCGATCACGGAGGGCTTCTACATCAACACCACAGCCTCTCCGATGAAGTGTGAGTAGTTTACTTCAGACCTTCAGGTCCATAGTTATTAGCTAGATGGCTTCTACTCTCTTTTTGGATCTCAATACAAAGTTCTCCCCCTCTCTTGTGGAGATCTATTCGATGTAATCTTCTTTTGCGGTGTGTTTGTTGAGACCGATGAATTGTGGGTTTATGATCAGGTTTATCTATGAACAATATTTGAATCTTCTCTGAATTCTTTTATGTATGATTGATTATCTTTGCAAGTCTCTTCGAATTATCAGTTTGGTTTGGCCTACTAGATTGATCTTTCTTCCAATGGGAGAAGTGCTTAGCTTTGGGTTCAATCATGCAGTTTCCTTTCCCAGTGATAGTAGGGGCAGCAAGGCACGTATTGTATTGTTTCCATCGAGGATAACAAGATGGGGTTTATTTCATATTGCATGAGTTTATCCCTCTACATCATGTCATCTTCCTTAAAACATTACTCTGTTCTTCTGAACTTAATACTCTAGATGCATGCTGGATAGCGGTGAATGTGTGGAGTAATAGTAGTAGATGCAGGGAGGAGTCTATCTATTTGTCTCGGACATGATGCCTATATACATGATCATACCTAGATATTCTCATAACTATGCTCAATTCTCTCAATTGCTCAATAGTAATTTGTTTACCCGCCATAATACTTATGCTCTTGAGAGAAGCCACTAGTGAAACCTTGTTGGGGAACGTAGCAGAAATTCAAAATTTTCCTACGTGTCACCAAGATCTATCTATGGAGAGACCAGCAACGAGGGGAAGGAGAGTTGCATCTACATACCCTTGTCAATCGCTAAGCGGAAGCGTGCAAGTGAACGGGGTTGATGGAGTCGTACTCGTCGTGATCCAAATCACCGATGACCAAGTGCCGAACGCACGGCACCTCTGCGTTCAACACACGTACAGCCCGGTGACGTTTCCCACGCCTTGATCCAGCAAGGAGAGAGGGAGAGGTTGAGGAAGAATCCATCCAGCAGCAGCACAACGGCGTGGTGGTGGTGGAGGAGCGTGGCTATCCTGCAGGGCTTCGCCAAGCACCACAGAAGAGGAGGAAGAAGAGACGCAGGGCTGCACCAACGAGAGATTGAATCGCCTCTGTTATGGGCAGCCCTAGGCCTCATATATATAGGGAAGGGGAGGGGCTGCGCCCCCTCTAGGGTTCCCACCCCCTAGGGGGGCAGCAGCCCTAGATGGGGATCAAGGATGGCGGCCAAGAGGGGGAGAGGAGAGGGAGGCGCACCAATATGGGCCTTAAGGCCCATATCCCTTAGGGTTTGCCCCCTTTCCACCTCTTAGGCGCCATGGGCCCTTGTGGGAGGCGCACCAGCCCACTAAGGGGCTGGTCCCTCACCACTCTTAGCCCACGCAAGCCTCCGGGGTTGGTGGCCCCACTTGGTGGACCCCCGGGACCCTCCCGGTGGTCCCGGTACATTACCGATAAACCCCGAAACTCTTCCGGTGACCAAAACAGGACTTCCCATATATAAATCTTTACCTCCGGACCATTCCGGAACTCCTCGTGACGTCCGGGATCTCATCCGGGACTCCGAACAACATTCGGTAACCACATACAAGCTTCCTTTATAACCCTAGCGTCATTGAACCTTTAGTGTGTAGACCCTACGGGTTCGGGAGACATGTAGACATGACCGAGACGTTCTCCGGTCAATAACCAACAGCGGGATCTGGATACCCATGTTGGCTCCCATATGTTCCATGATGATCTCATCGGATGAACCACGATGTCAAGGACTTAATCAATCCCGTATACAATTCCCTTTGTCTATCGGTACGATACTTGCCCGAGATTCGATCGTCGGTATCCCGATACCTTGTTCAATATCGTTACCGGCAAGTCTCTTTACTCGTTCCGTAACACATCATCCCGTGATCAACTCCTTGATCACATTGTGCACATTATGATGATGTCCTACCGAGTGGGCCCAGAGATACCTCTCCGTCACACGGAGTGACAAATCCCAGTCTCGATTTGTGCCAACCCAACAGACACTTTCGGAGATACCCGTAGTGTACCTTTATAGCCACCCAGTTACGTTGTGACGTTTGGCACACCCAAAGCACTCCTACGGTATCCGGGAGTTGCACAATCTCATGGTCTAAGGAAATGATACTTGACATTAGAAAAGCTTTAGCATACGAACTACACGATCTAGTGCTATGCTTAGGATTGGGTCTTGTCCATCACATCATTCTCCTAATGATGTGATCCCGTTACCAACGACATCCAATGTCCATGGTCAGGAAATCGTAACCATCTATTGATCAACGAGCTAGTCAACTAGAGGCTTACCAGGGACATGGTGTTGTCTATGTATCCACACATGTATCTGAGTTTCCTATCAATACAATTCTACCATGGATAATAAACGATTATCATGAACAAGGAAATATAATAATAACTAATTTATTATTGCCTCTAGGGCATATTTCCAACAGTCTCCCACTTGCACTAGAGTCAATAATCTAGTTCACATCGATATGTGATTAACACTCAAGGTCACATCCCCATGTGACTAACACCCAAAGAGTTTACTAGAGTCAATAATCTAGTTCACATTTACCATGTAATTAACACTCGATGAGTTCTGGGTTTGATCATGTTTTGCTTGTGAGAGAGGTTTTAGTCAACGGGTCTGAATCTTTCAGATCCGTATGTACTTCACAAATTTCTTATGTCATTTTGTAGATGCAACTACTACGCTACATTTGGAGCTATTCCAAATAACCGTTCTACTATATGAATCCAGTTTACTATTCAGAATAATCTGATTAGTGTCAAAGTTTGCATCGGCGTAACCCTTTACGACGAACTCTTTTACCACCTCCATAATCGAGAAAATTCCTTAGTCCACTAGTTACTAAGGATATCTTTGACCGCTGTCCTGTGATCCATTCTTGGATCACTCTTGTACCCCTTGACTGACTCATGGCAAGGCACACTTCAGGTGCGGTACACAGCATAGCATACTGTAGAGCCTACGTCTTAAGCATAGGGGACGACCTTCGTACTTTCTCTCTATTTTGCCATGGTCGAGCTTTAAGTCTTAACTTCATTCCTTACAACTCAGGCAAGAACTCCTTCTTTGACTGATCCATCTTGAACACCTTCAAGATCATGTCAAGGTATGTGCTCATTTGAAAGTACCATTAAGCGTTTTGATCTATCCTTATAGATCTTGATGCTCAATGTTCAAGTAGCTTAATCCAGGCTTTCCATTGAAAACACTTTCCAAATAACCCTATATGCTTTCCAGAAATTCTACGTCATTTCCGATCAACAATATGTTAAAACATATACTCATCAGAAATTCTATAGTGCTCCCACTCACTTCTTTGGAAATACAAGTTTCTCATAAACTTTGTATAAACCCAAAATCTTTGATCATCTCATCAAAGTGTACATTCCAACTCCGAGATGCTCACTCCAGTCCTCAGAAGGATTGCTGGAGCTTTGCATCCTTATTAGCATCTTTTCAGGATTGACAAAACCTTTCGGTTGTATCACATACAACCTTTCCTCAAGAAAATCGTCGAGGAAACAATGTTTTGACATCCTATCTGCAAGATTTCATAAATAATGCAGTGACTGCTAATATAATTCCAATAGACTCTTAGCATCGCTACGAGTGAGAAAGTCTCACCGTAGTCAACTCCTTGAACTTGTCGGGAAACTTCTTAACGACAAGTCGAGCTTTCTTAATGGTGACATTTACCATCATTGTCCGTCTTCCTTTTAAATCCATCTGTACTCAACAGCCTCACGACCATCAAGTAGTTCTTCCAAAGTCTACACTTTGTTTTCATACATGGATCCTCTCTCGGATTTTATGGCCTCGAGCCATTTATCAGAATCCGGGCCCACCATCGCTTCTCCATGGCTCGTAGGTTCATTGTTGTTTAGCAACATGACTTCCAAGACAGGATTACGTACCACTCTGAAGTAGTACGCATCCTTGTCATCCCACGAGGTTTGGTAGTGACTTGATCTGAAGTTTCATGATCACTATCATAAGCTTCCACTTCAATTGGTGTAGGTGCCATAGGAACAACTTCCTGTGCCCTGCCACACACTAGTTGAAGAGACGGTTCAATAACCTCATCAAGTCTCCACCATCCTCCCACTCAATTCTTTCGAGAGAAACTTTTCCTCGAGAAAGGACCCGATTCTAGAAACAATCCCTTATTGCTTTCGGTTCTGAGACAGGAGGTATACCCAACTGTTTTGGGTGTCCTATGAAGATGCATTTATCCGCTTTGGGTTCGAGCTTATCAGCCTGAAACTTTTTCGCATAAGCGTCACAGCCCCAAACTTTTAAGTAATGACAGCTTGGGTTTCTTTAAACCATAGTTCATACGGTGTCATCTCATCGGAATTACGTGGTGCCCCTTTTAAAGTGAATGTGGTTGTCTCTAATGCTTAACCCATAAACTATCGTGGTAATTCGATAAGAGACATCATGGTATGCATCATATCCAATAGGGTGCAGTTATGATGTTCGAACACACCATCACACTATGGTGTTCCAGGCTGTATCAGTTGTGAAACAATTTCCACAATGTCTTAATTCTGTGCCAAACTCGTAATTCAGATATTCATCTCTATGATCATATCATAGATATTTTATCCTCTTGTCACGACGATCTTTCAACTTCACCCTGAAATTACTTGAACCTTTCAATAATTCAGACTCGTGATTCATCAAGTAAATATACTCAATATCTACTCAAATCATCTGTGAAGTAAGAACATAACGATATCCACTACATGCCTCAGCACTCATTGGACTGCACACATCAATATGTATTACTTCCAACAAGTTACTTTCTAGTTCCATTTTACTGAAAAACGAGGCTTTCAGTCATCTTGCCCATGTGGTAAGATTTGCATATCTCAAGTGATTCAAAATCAAGTGAGTCCAAACGATCCATTTGCATGGAGTTTCTTCATGCATATACACCAATAGACATGGTTCGCATGTCTCAAACTTTTCAAAAATGAGTGAGTCCAAAGATCCATCAACATGGAGCTTCTTCATGCGTTTTATACCGATATGACTTAAGTGGCAGTGCCACAAGTAGGTGGTACTATTATTACTATCTTATATCTTTTGGCATGAACATGTGTATCACTACGATCGAGATTCAATGAACCATTCATTTTAGGTGCAAGACCATTGAAGGTATTATTCAAATAAACAGAGTAACCATTATTCTCCTTAAATGAATAACCGTATCGCAATAGACATAATCCAATCATGTCTATGCTCAACGCAAACACCAAACTCGATGGTAGAGGGGGCTTGCGATGCTTGATCATATCAACATTGGAAACACTTCCAACACATATCGTCAGCTCACCTTTAGCTAGTCTCCGTTTTATTCCGTAGCTTTTATTTCAAGTTACTAACACTTAGCAACCGAACCGGTATCTAATACCCTGGTGCTACTAGGAGTACTAGTAAAGTACACATCAACACAATGTATATCCAATATACTTCTATCGACCTTGCCAGCCTTCTAATCTACCAAGTATCTAGGGTAATTCTGCTCCAGTGGTTGTTCCCCTTATTACAGAAGCACTTAGTCTCGGGTTTGGGTTCAACCTTGGGTTTCTTCACTAGAGCAGCAGCTGAATTGCCGTTTCATGAAGTATCCCTTTGTTCCCTTGCCCTTCTTGAAACTAGTGGTTTCACCAACCATCAACAATTGATGATCCTTCTTGATTTCTACTTTCGCGGTGTCAAACATCGCGAATATCTCAAGGATCATCATATATGTCCCTGATATATCATAGTTCATCACGAAGCTCTAGCATCTTGGTGGTAATGACTTCGGAGAAAACATCACTATCTCATCTGGAAGATCAACTCCCACTCGATTCAAATGATTGTTGTACTCAGACAATCTGAGCACAAGCTCAACAATTGAGCTTTTCTCCCTTAGTTTGCAGGCTAAGAAAATTGTCGGAGGTCTTATACCTCTTGACGTGGGCACGAGCCTGAAATCCCAATTTCAGTCCTCGAAACATCTCATATGTTTCAAAAACGTCTTCGGTGCCTCAACTCTAAACCGTTTAGCATTACGCACTGAACTATCATGTAGTCATCAAAACGTGTATGTCAGATGTTCGCAACATCCACAGACGACGTTCGAGGTTCAGCACACTGAGCGGTGCATTAAGGACATAAGCCTTCTATGAAGCAATGAGGACAATCCTCAGTTTACGAACCTAGTCCGCACAATTGCTACTATCAACTTTCAACTAATTTTTCTCTAGGAACATATCTAAACAGTAGAACTAAAGCGCGAGCTACGACATAATTTGCAAAATCCTTTTGACTATGTTCAGGATAATTAAGTTCATCTTATGAACTCCCACTCAGATAGACATCCCTCTAGTCATCTAAGTGATTACATGATCCGAGTCAACTAGGCCGTGTCCGATCATCACGTGAGACGGACTAGCCAACGTCGGTGAACATCTTCATGTTGATCGTATCTACCACACGACTCATGCTCGACCTTTCGGTCTTCTGTGTTCCGAGGCCATGTCTGTACATGCTAGGCTCGTCAAGTCAACCTAAGTGTTTGCATGTGTTCCGAGGCCATGTCTGTACATGCTAGGCTCGTCAACACCCGTTGTATATGAACGTATGAATCTAACACCCGATCATCACGTGGTGCTTCGAAACTACGAACTGTCGCAACGGTGCATAGTTAGGGGAGAACACTTATTGAAATTTTAATGAGGGATCATCTTATTTACTACCGTTGTTCTAAGTAAACAAGATGTATAAACATGATAAACATCACATGCAATCAAATAATAGTGACATGATATGGCCAATATCATATAGCTCCTTTAATCTCCATCTTCGGGGCTCCATGATCATCATCGTCACCGGCATGACACCATGATCTCCATCATCATGATCTCCATCATCGTGTCTTCATGAAGTTGTCTCGCCAACTATTACTTCTACTACTACAGCTAACGGTTAGCAATAAAGTAAATTAATTACATGACGTTTATGTTGACACGCAGGTCATAAATAAATTAAGACAACTCCTATGGCTCCTGCCGGTTGTCATACTCATCGACATGCAAGTCGTGATTCCTATTACAAGAATATGATCAATCTCATACATCACATATATCATTCATCACATCCTTTTGGCCATATCACATCACATAGCATACCCTGCAAAAACAAGTTAGACGTCCTCTAATTGTTGTTTGCATGTTTTACGTGGCTGCTATGGGTTTCTAGCAAGAACGTTTCTTACCTACGCAAAGACCACAACGTGATATGCCAATTGCTATTTACCCTTCATAAGGACCCTTTTCATCGAATCCGATCCGACTAAAGTGGGAGAGACAGACACCCGCCAGCCACCTTATGCAACTAGTGCATGTCAGTCGGTGGAACCAGTCTCACGTAAGAGTACGTGTAAGGTCGGTCCGGGCCGCTTCATCCCACGATGCCGCCGAATCAAGATAAGACTAGTAACGGCAAGCATATTGAACAAAATCAATGCCCACAACTACTTTGTGTTCTACTCGTGCATAGAAACTACGCATAGACCTAGCTCATGATGCCACTATTGGGGAACGTAGCAGAAATTCAAAATTTTCCTACGTGTCACCAAGATCTATCTATGGAGAGACCAGCAACGAGGGGAAGGAGAGTTGCATCTACATACCCTTGTCGATCGCTAAGCGGAAGCGTTCAAGTGAACGGGGTTGATGGAGTCGTACTCGTCGTGATCCAAATCACCGATGACCAAGTGCCGAACGCACGGCACCTCCGCGTTCAACACACGTACAGCCCGGTGACGTTTCCCACGCCTTGATCCAGTAAGGAGAGAGGGAGAGGTTGAGGAAGACTCCATCCAGCAGCAGCACAATGGCATGGTGGTGGTGGAGGAGCGTGGCTATCCTGTAGGGCTTCGCCAAGCACCACAGAAGAGGAGGAAGAAGAGACGCAGGGCTGCACCAACGAGAGATTGAATCGCCTCTGTTATGGGCAGCCCTAGGCCTTATATATATAGGGAAGGGGAGGGGCTGCGCCCCCTCTAGGGTTCCCACCCCCTAGGGGGGCGGCAGCCCTAGATGGGGATCAAGGATGGCGGCCAAGAGGGGGAGAGGAGAGGGAGGCGCACCAATATGGGCCTTAAGGCCCATATCCCTTAGGGTTTGCCCCCTTTCCACCTCTTAGGCGCCATGGGCCCTTGTGGGAGGCGCACCAGCCCACTAAGGGGCTGGTCCCTCACCACTCTTAGCCCACGCAAGCCTCCGGGGTTGGTGGCCCCACTTGGTGGACCCCCGGGACCCTCCCGGTGGTCCCGGTACATTATCGATAAACCCCGAAACTCTTCCGGTGACCAAAACAGGACTTCCCATATATAAATCTTTACCTCCGGACCATTCCGGAACTCCTCGTGACGTCCGGGATCTCATACGGGACTCCGAACAACATTCGGTAACCACATACAAGCTTCCTTTATAACCCTAGCGTCATCGAACCTTAAGTGTGTAGACCCTACGGGTTCGGGAGACATGCAGACATGACCGAGACGTTCTCCGGTCAATAACCAACATCGGGATCTGGATACCCATGTTGGCTCCCATATGTTCCACGATGATCTCATCGGATGAACCACGATGTCAAGGACTTAATCAATCCCGTATACAATTCCCTTTGTCTATGGGTACGATACTTGCCCGAGATTCGATCGTCGGTATCCCGATACCTTGTTCAATCTCGTTACCAGCAAGTCTCTTTAATCGTTCCGTAACACATCATCCCGTGATCAACTCCTTGATCACATTGTGCACATTATGATGATGTCCTACCGAGTGGGCCCAGAGATACCTCTCCGTTACACGGAGTGACAAATCCCAGTCTCGATTCGTGCCAACCCAACAGACACTTTCGGAGATACTCGTAGTGTACCTTTATAGCCACCCAGTTACGTTGTGACGTTTGGCACACCCAAAGCACTCCTACGGTATCCGGGAGTTGCACAATCTCATGGTCTAAGGAAATGATACTTGACATTAGAAAAGCTTTAGCATACGAACTACACGATCTAGTGCTATGCTTAGGATTGGGTCTTGTCCATCACATCATTCTCCTAATGATGCGATCCCGTTACCAACGACATCCAATGTCCATGGTCAGGAAACCGTAACCATCTATTGATCAACGAGCTAGTCAACTAGAGGCTTACCAGGGACATGGTGTTGTCTATGTGTCCACACATGTATCTGAGTTTCCTATCAATACAATTCTAGCATGGATAATAAACGATTATCATGAACAAGGAAATATAATAATAACTAATTTATTATTGCCTCTAGGGCATATTTCCAACAAACCTATGGTCCCCAGGTCTATTTTCCATCATATTAATCTTCCGTCAACAAGCTATTTCCTTTTCCATTTATTTTGCTTTCTTTACTTTGCATCTTTATCATAAAAATACCAAAAATATTATCTTATCATATCTATATCAGATCTCACTTTCATATGTGACCGTGAAGGGATTGACAACCCCTTTATTGTGTTGGTTGCGAGGATTTTATTTGTTTGTGTAGGAATGAGGGACTCGTGTGTGGCCTCCTACTGGATTGATACCTTGGTTCTCAAAAACCGAGGTAAATAATTATGCTACTTTGCTGCATCACCCTTTCCTCTTCAAGGGAAAACCAACGCAGTGCTCAAGAGGTAGCAATAAGGCGGCGTGGAGTGGCAATCATGGAGGCAGCGTGGACTAGGGATTTGACCCCCAATGGACATGCATGTATATGCCGGACCCATCCATTAATTGCGTTGGCTTTTAAAAAAACATTATCGCAAGTACATTAATTGATAAGTATGTTTTTTTGAGTCTGCCAAATGCCTCGAAACATTTTCCACACGTTGGCATCACCATTGACAGCACCCACGCCAATTTGCATATTTTTCCGACGCTCGATGCATTTCCTAGGATTTCCCGGTGAAAAAACCGTAAAACACTGGCCGGACGTGACTCACCGTTCGTTTTATGTACGTTTTTGTTCCAACCTTGCGTGGGGGCCTACGTCGGCCATGCACACACCCTCGTAACAATTGGTTTCATTTCTTGCATGCGATCACGTAACCCTAGTGCAACCAGCTCCGTTTCGGTCTGCCAAATGGCCCGAAACTTTTGTTAGAAATATGCCCTAGAGGCAATAACAAAATGGTTATTATTATATCTCTTTGTTCATGATAATTGTCTATTGTTCATGCTATAATTGTGTTATCCGAAAATCGTAATACATGTGTGAATACATAGACCACAACACGTCCCTAGTGAGCCTCTAGTTTACTAGCTCGTTGATCAAAAGATAGTCATGGTTTCCTGACTATGGACATTGGATGTCATTGATAACGGGATCACATCATTAGGAGAATGATGTGATGGACAAGACCCAATCCTAAGCATAGCTCAAAGATCGTGTAGTTCGTTTGCTGTAGCTTTTCCGAATGTCAAGTATCATTTCCTTAGACCATGAGATTGTGCAACTCCCGGATACCGTACGAGTGCCTTGGGTGTGCCAAACATCACAACGTAACTGGGTGACTATAAAGGTACATTATAGGTATCTCTGAAAGTATCTGTTGGGTTGGCACGAATCGAGACTGGGATTTGTCACTCCGTATGACGGAGAGGTATCACTGGGCCCACTCGGTAATGCATCATCATAATGAGCTCAATGTGACCAAGTGGTTGATCACGGGATCATGCATTACGGCACGAGTAAAGTGACTTGCCGGTAACGAGATTGAACAAGGTATTGGGATACCGACGATCGAGTCTCGGGCAAGTAACGTACCGATTGACAAAGGGAATTGTATACGGATTGATTGAATCCTCGACATCATGGTTCATCCGATGAGATCATCGTGGAGCATGTGGGAGCCAATATGGGTATCCAGATCCCGCTGTTGGTTATTGACCAGAGAGGCGTCTCGGTCATGTCTGCATGTCTCCCGAACCCGTAGGGTCTACCCACTTAAGGTTCGGTGACGGTAGGGTTGTAGAGATATTACTATGCAGTGACCCGAAAGTTGTTCGAAGTCCCGGATGAGATCCCGGATGTCACGAGGAGATCCGGAATGGTCCGGAGGTAAAGATTTATATATGGGAAGTCAAGTTTTGGCCATCGGGAAGGTTTCGGGGGTTACCGGTATTGTACTGGGACCACCGGAAGGTTCCTGGGGGTCCACCGGGTGGGGCCACCTATCCCAGAGGGCCACATGGGCTGAATTGGGTGGGGAACCAGCCCCTTGTGGGCTGGTGCGCCCCCCCTTGGGCCTGCCCTGCGCCTAGGGTTGGGAAACCCTAGGGGTGGGGGCGCCCCCCACTTGGCTTGGGGGGAAAGCCACCCTTGGCCGCCGCCCCTTGGAGATCCATCTCCCTAGGGCCGTCGTGCTGCTGGATCTTCATCAACCTCTCCTTCCCCCTTGCTGGATCAAGAAGGAGGAGACGTCTTCCTAACCGTACGTGTGTTGAACGCGGAGGTGCCGTCCGTTCGGCACTAGGTCATCAGTGATTTGAATCACGTCGAGTACGACTCCATCAACCCCGTTCTCTTGAACGCTTCCGCGCGCGATCTACAAGGGTATGTAGATGCACTCCTCTCTCCCTCGTTGCTAGATGACTCCATAGATTAATCTTGGTGATGCGTAGAAAATTTTAAAATTCTGCTACGTTCCCCAACAGTGGCATCATGAGCTAGGTCTATGCGTAGTTACTATGCACGAGTAGAACACAAAGCAGTTGTGGGTGTCTATATTGTCAATTTGCTTGCCGTTACTAGTCTTATCTTGATTCGGCGGCATCGTGGGATGAAGCGGCCCGGACCGACCTTACACGTACGCTTACGTGAGACTGGTTCCACCGACTGACATGCACTAGTTGCATAAGGTGGCTGGCGGGTGTCTGTCTCTCCCACTTTACTCGGATTGGATTTGATGAACAGGGTCCTTATGAAGGGTAAATAGAAATTGGCAATTCACATTGTGGTTTTGGCGTAGGTAAGAAACGTTCTTGCTAGAAACCTATAGCAGCCACATAAAAACTTGCAACAACAATTAGAGGACGTCTACCTTGTTTTTGCAGCAAGTGTTTTGTGATGTGATATGGCCAAAGGATGTGATGAATGATATGTGATGTATGAGATGATCATGTTCTTGTAATAGGAATCATGACTTGCATGTCGATGAGTATGACAACCGGCAGGAGCCATAGGAGTTGTCTTTATTTATTTATGACATGCGTGTCAACATAAACGTCATGTAATTACTTTACTTTATTGCTAAAGAGTTAGCCATAGTAGTAGAAGTAATAGATGACGAGACAACTTCAAGAAGACACGGTGATGGAGATCATGGTGTCATGCCGGTGACAACGATGATCATGGAGCCCCGAAGATGGAGATCAAAAGGAGCAAATGATATTGGCCATATCATGTCACTATTTGATTGCATGTGATGTTTATCATGTTTTACATCTTATTTGCTTAGAACGACGGTAGCTTAAATAAGATGATCCCTCGTAATAATTTCAAGAAAGTGTTCCCCCTAACTGTGCACCATTGCGAAGGTTCGTTGTTTCGAAGCACCACATGATGATCGGGTGTGATAGACTCTGACGTTCGAATACAACGGATGTAAGCGAGATTTACACACGCAATACACTTAGGTTGACTTGACGAGCCTAGCATGTACAGACATGGCCACGGAACACGGAAGACCGAAAGGTTGAGCATGAGTCGTATAGAAGATACGATCAACATGAAGATGTTCACCGATGTTGGCTAGTCTGTCTCACGTGATGATCGGACACGGCCTAGTTAACTCGGATCATGTTTCACTTAGATGACTGGAGGGATGTCTATCTGAGTGGGAGTTCATTGAATAATTTGATTAGATGAACTTAATTATCATGAACTTAGTCTAAAATCTTTACAATATGTCTTATAGATCAAATGGCCCACGTTGTCCTCAACTTCAACGCGTTCCTAGAGAAAACCAAGCTGAAAGACGATGGCAGCAACTATACGCACTGGGTCCGGAACCTGAGGATCATCCTCATAGCTGCCAAGAAATATTATGTCCTAGAAGCACCGCTAGGTGACGCACTTGTCCCACAGAACCAAGACGTTATGAACGCTTGGCAGTCACGTGCTGATGATTACTCCCTCGTTCAGTGCGGCATGCTTTACAGCTTAGAACCGGGGCTCCAAAAGCGTTTTGAGAGACACGGAGCATACCAGATGTTCGAAGAGCTGAAAATGGTTTTTCAAGCTCATGCCCGGGTCGAGAGATATGAAGTCTCCGACAAGTTCTTTAGCTGTAAGATGGAGGAAAATAGTTCTGTCAGTGAGCACATACTCAGAATGTCTGGGTTGCATAACCACTTGACTCAGCTGGGAGTTAATCTCCCGGATGACGCGGTCATTGACAGAATCCTTCAGTCGCTTCCACCGAGCTACAAGAGCTTTGTGATGAACTTCAATATGTAGGGGATGGAAAAGACCATTCCTGAGGTGTATTCAATGCTGAAATCAGCAGAGGTGGAAATCAAAAAGGAACATCAAGTATTGATGGTGAATAAAACCACTAAGTTCAAGAAAGGCAAGGGTAAGAAGAACTTCAAGAAGGACAGCAAGGGAGTTGCCGCGCCCGGTAAGCAAGCTGCCGGGAAGAAGCCAAAGAATGGACCCAAGCCCGAGACTGAGTGTTTTTATTGCAAGGGAAGTGGTCACTGGAAGCGGAACTACCCCAAATACTTAGCGGACAAGAAGGCCGGCAACACTAAAGGTATATGTGATATACATGTAATTGATGTGTACCTTACTAGTACTCGTAGTAGCTCCTGGGTATTTGATACCGGTGCGGTTGCTCACATTTGTAACTCAAAGAAGGAGCTGCGGAATAAGCAGAGACTGGCGAAGGACGAGGTGATGATGCGCGTCGAGAATGGTTCTAAGGTCGATGTGATCGCCGTCGGCACGCTGCCTCTACATTTACCTACGGGATTAGTTTTAAACCTCAATAATTGTTATTTAGTGCCAGCTTTGAGCATGAACATTGTATCAGGATCTCGTTTAATTCGAGATGGCTACTCATTTAAATCCGAGAATAATGGTTGTTCTATTTATATGAGAGATATGTTTTATGGTCATGCTCCGATGGTGAATGGTTTATTCTTAATGAATCTCGAGCGTAATGCTACGCATATTCATAGTGTGAATACCAAAAGATGTAAGGTTGATAATGATAGTCCCACATACTTGTGGCACTGCCGCCTTGGTCACATAGGTGTCAAACGCATGAAGAAGCTCCATGCAGATGGACTTTTAGAGTCTATTGATTACGAATCATTTGACACGTGCGAACCATGCCTCATGGGTAAAATGACCAAGACTCCGTTCTCAGGAACAATGGAGCGAGCAACCAACTTATTGGAAATCATACATACTGATGTGTGCAGTCCAATGAGTATTGAGGCTCGCGGTGGCTATCGTTATGTTCTCACCCTCACTGATGACTTGAGTAGATATGGGTATGTCTACTTAATGAAACACAAGTCTGAGACCTTTGAAAAGTTCAAGGAATTTCAGAGTGAGGTTGATAATCAACGTGACAGAAAAATCAAGTTCTTGTGATCAGATCGTGGGGGAGACTACTTGAGTCACGAATTTGGCACACACTTAAGAAAATGTGGAATAGTTTCACAACTCATGCCGCCTGGAACACCTCAGTGTAATGGTGTGTCCGAACGTCGTAATCGCACTCTATTAGATATGGTGCGATCTATGATGTCTCTTACCAATTTACCGCTGTCATTTTGGGGCTATGCTTTAGAGACTGCCGCATTCACTTTAAATAGGGCTCCGTCGAAATCCGTTGAGACGACACCATATGAATTATGGTTTGGGAAGAAACCTAAGCTGTCGTTTCTAAAAGTTTGGGGATGCGATGCTTATGTCAAGAAACTTCAACCAGAAAAGCTCGAACCCAAATCGGAAAAATGCGTCTTCATAGGATACCCTAAAGAAATTGTTGGGTATACCTTCTACCTCAGATCCGAAGGCAAGATCTTTGTTGCCAAGAATGGGTCCTTTCTAGAGAAAGAGTTTCTCTCGAAAGAAATAAGTGGGAGGAAAGTAGAACTCGATGAAGTATTACCTCTTGAACCGGTAAGTGGCGCAGCTCAAGAAAATGTTCCTGAGGTGCCTGCACCGACTAGAGAGGAAGTTAATGATGATGATCATGAAACTTCAGATCAAGTTGCTACTGAACTTCGTAGGTCCACGAGGACACGTTCCGCACCAGAGTGGTACGGCAACCCTGTCTTGGAAATCATGTTGTTAGACAACGGTGAACCTTCGAACTATGAAGAAGCGATGGCGGGCCCAGATTCCGACAAATGGCTGGAAGCCATGAAATCCGAGATAGGATCCATGTATGAAAATGAAGTATGGACTTTGACTGACTTGCCCGATGATCGGCGAGACATAGAAAATAAATGGATCTTTAAGAAGAAGACAGACGCGGATGGTAATGTGACCATCTATAAAGCTCAGCTTCATGCTAAGGGTTATCGACAAGTTCAAGGGGTTGACTACGATGAGACTTTCTCACCCGTAGCGAAGCTGAAGTCCTTCAGAATCATGTTAGCAATTGCCGCATTCTATGATTATGAGATATGGCAAATGGACGTCAAAACGGCATTCCTTAATGGTTTCCTTAAGGAAGAATTGTATATGATGCACCCGGAAGGTTTTGTCGATCCTAAGAATGCTGACAAGGTGTGCAAGCTCCATCGCTCGATTTATGGGCTTGTGCAAGCATCTCAGAGTTGGAACATTCGTTTTGATGAGATGATCAAAGCGTTTGGATTTACGCAGACTTATGGAGAAGCCTGCATTTACAAGAAAGTGAGTGGGAGCTCTGTAGCATTTCTCATATTGTATGTGGATGACATACTGTTGATGGGAAATGATATAGAATTCTTGGAAAGCATAAAGGCCTACTTGAACAAGTGTTTTTCAATGAAGGACCTTGGAGAAGCTGCTCAATGCCCGACCACGGCAGAAGATAGAGAAAAGATGAGTGTCGTCCCCTATGCCTCGGCCATAGGGTCTATCATGTATGCTATGCTGTGTACCAGACCTGATGTAAACCTTGCCGTAAGTTTGGTAGGAAGGTACCAAAGTAATCCCGGCATGGAACACTGGACAACAGTCAAGAATATCCTGAAGTACCTGAAAAGGACTAAGGACATGTTTCTCGTGTATGGAGGTAACGAAGAGCTCGTCGTAAAGGGTTACGTCGATGCTAGCTTTGACACAGATCTGGATGACTCTAAGTCACAAACCGGATACGTGTATATTTTGAATGGTGGGGCAGTAAGCTGGTGCAGTTGCAAGCAAAGCATTGTGGCGGAATTTACATGTGAAGCGGAGTACATGGCAGCCTCGGAGGCAGCACAAGAAGCAGTCTGGGTGAAGGAGTTCATTACCGACCTAGGAGTCATACCCAATGCGTCGGGCCCGATGACTCTCTTCTGTGACAACACTGGAGCTATTGCCCTTGCCAAGGAGCCCAGGTTTCACAAGAAGACCAGGCATATCAAGCGTCGCTTCAACTCCATTCGTGAAAGTGTTCAAAATGGAGACATAGAGATTTGTAAAGTACATACGGACCTAAATGTGGCAGATCCGTTGACTAAATCTCTCCCTAGAGCAAAACATGATCAACACCAGAACTGCATGGGTGTTCGATTCATCACAATGTAACTAAAATATTGACTCTAGTGCAAGTGGGAGACTATTGAAAATATGCCCTAGAGGCAATAATAAAATGGTTATTATTATATTTATTTGTTCATGATAATTGTCTATTGTTCATGCTATAATTGTGTTATCCGGAAATCGTAATACATGTGTGAATACATAGACCACAACACGTCCCTAGTGAGCCTCTAGTTGACTAGCTCGTTGATCAAAAGATAGTCATGGTTTCCTGACTATGGACATTGGATGTCATTGATAACGGGATCACATCATTAGGAGAATGATGTGATGGACAAGACCCAATCCTAAGCATAGCTCAAAGATCGTCTAGTTCGTAGCTTTTCTGAATGTCAAGTATCATTTCCTTAGACCATAAGATTGTGCAACTCCCGGATACCGTAGGAGTGCCTTGGGTGTGCCAAACGTCACAACGTAACTAAGTGACTATAAAGGTACATTACAGGTATCTCCGAAAGTATCTGTTGGGTTGGCACGAATCGAGACTGGGATTTGTCACTCCGTATGACGGAGAGGTATCTCTGGGCCCACTCAGTAATGCATCATCATAATGAGCTCAATGTGACCAAGTGGTTGATCACGGGATCATGCATTACGGCATGAGTAAAGTGACTTGCCAGTAACGAGATTGAGCAAGGTATTGGAATACTGACGATCGAGTCTCGGGCAAGTAACGTACCGATTGACAAAGGGAATTGTATACGGATTGATTGAATCCTCGACATCGTGGTTCATCCGATGAGATCATCGTGGAGAGCATGTGGGAGCCAACATGGGTATCCAGATCCCGCTGTTGGTTATTGACCGGAGAGGCGTCTCGGTCATGTCTGCATGTCTCCCGAACCCGTAGGGTCTACACACTTAAGGTTCGGTGACGCTAGGGTTGTAGAGATATTAGTATGCAGTAACCCGAAAGTTTTTCGGAGTTCCGGATGAGATCCCGGACGTCACGAGGAGTTCCAGAATGGTCCGGAGGTAAAGATTTATATATGGGAAGTCAAGTTTTGGCCATCGGGAAGGTTTCGGGGGTTACCGGCATTGTACCGGGACCACTGGAAGGGTCCCGGGGGTTCACCGGGTGGGGCCACCTATCCCGAAGGGCCCCATGGGCTAAATTGGATGGGGAACCAGCCCCTTGTGGGCTGGTGCACCCCCCCTTGGGCCTGCCCTACGCCTAGGGTTGGGGGCGCCCCCCACTTGGCTTGGGGGGAAAGCCACCCTTGGCCGCCGCCCCTTGGAGATCCATCTCCCTAGGGCCGGCACCCCCCCAAGGCCCCTATATAAAGAGGGGGGAGGGAGGGCAGCCGCCCCCCTTGCTCTTGGCGCCTCCCTCTCCCTCCGTAACACCTCTCGTCCCCGCTTGCGCTTGGCGAAGCCCTACCGGGATCCTGCTGCATCCACCACCACGCCGTCGTGCTGCTGGATCTTCATCAACCTCTCCTTCCCCCTTGCTGGATCAAGAAGGAGGAGACGTCTTCCTAACCGTACGTGTGTTGAACGTGGAGGTGCCGTCCGTTCGGCACTAGGTCATCAGTGATTTGAATCACGTCGAGTACGACTCCATCAACCCCGTTCTCTTGAACGCTTCCGTGCGCGATCTACAAGGGTATGTAGATGCACTCCTCTCTCCCTCGTTGCTAGATGACTCCATAGATTGATCTTGGTGATGCGTAGAAAATTTTAAAATTCTGCTACGTTCCCCAACAACTTTTACCACACGTTGGCATCAGCATCGACAGCACCCACGCAGATTTGCATATTTTTCTGACGCTTGATGCATTTCCTAGGATTTTCTCGATGAAAAAAACCCTAAAACACTATCCGGACGTGATGCGACATTTATTTTGTTTCCGTTTTTGTTCCAACCTTGTGTGGCGGCCTACATCGGCCGTGCCCACACGTCTGCATACTCTGGTGCAATTGCATGCATGCGATCACGTAGATCTTGTGCAACCAGCTCCGTTTCGGCCTGCCAGAGGGGGGTTCCCAAGTATGTTTTTTTTCGACTCTGTCAAATGGCCCGAAACTTTTACCACACATTGGCATCACCATCGACAACACCCACACCAATTTGCATTTTTTGACGCTCGATGCATTTCCTAGGATTTTCATGGTGAAAAAACCCTAAAACACCGGCCAGATGTGATGCAACGTTCGTTTTGTGTCCATTTTTGTTCCAACCTTGAGTGGGGGCCTACGTCGTCCGTGGCCACATGTCGCGCACTTTGGTGCAATTACATGCATGTGACCACGTAGACCTTGTGCAACCAGCTCCGTTTCGGTCTGCTGGAGGGGGGTTCCCAAGTGCGTTTTTTTACTCTGCCAAATGGCCCGAAACTTTTACCACACGTTGGCATGACCATCGATAGCACCCACGCCAATTTACATATGTTTCCGACACTCGATGCCTTTGCTAGGATTTTCCTAGTGAAAAAACCCTAAAACACTAGCCGTACGTTCGTTTTGTGTCCGTTTTTCGTTCCAACCTTGTGGGGGGCCTACGTGAGCCATGCACACACCCTCGTAAAAATTGGTTTCATTTCATGCAACCAGCACCGTTCAGGTGTGCCGGTAGGGCAACTCTCAAACATGTTTTTTCCACCTCGACTGAATGACCCCCAAATTTTTCCACGTACTCTAGGCACCATGGGGAGCACGCACGACAATTTTCGGTATTTTTTTACGTCCGATGCTTTTTCTAGGGTTTTTCTGACAAAAAACCCTAAAAAACTGCCCGGACGTGACACAATGTGCGCTCGGTGTCGGATTTCATTCATATCTTGCGTGGGGCCCTGCGTTGGCCATGCACACATCCTCGCAAAATTTGGTTTCATTTCATGCAAGCGATCGCGTGCCCCTAGTGCAGCCAGCATCGTTCGGGCTACTCTCGAAGACGTTTTTTTACCTTGACCGTATGTACCCCCAACTTTTTTCACGCACTCCATGCACCATGGGGAGAACGCGCGACAATTTTTGGTATTTTTTTTATGTCCGATGCTTTTTCTAGGGTTTTCCTGACGAAAAAACACTAAAAAAACTGCCCGGACGTGACGCGACGTGCGTTCTGTGTCCGATTTCATTCATATCTTGCGTGGGGGCCTGCGTTGGCCATGCACACACCCTCGTAAAAATTGGCTTCATTTCATGCATGAGATCACGTACCCCTAGTGCAACCAGCACCGTTCGGGTCTGCCGGTCGGGCTACTCTCAAAGACGTTGTTTTCACCTCGACCGTATGACCCCTCAACTTTTTCCACGTACTCCAGGCACCATGGAGAGCACACTCGACAATTTTTGGTATTTTTTTTACGTCCGATGTTTTTTTCTAGGGTTTTCCCGGCGAAAAAACCCTAAAAAACTGCTCGGATGTGACGCGACGTGCGTTCGATGTCCGATTTCGTTCATATCTTGCGTGGGGGCCTACATTGGCGATGCAGACACCCTCGCAAAATTTGGTTTCATTTCATGCATGCAATCACGTACCCCTAGTGCAACCAGCCCCGTTCGGGTCCTCCGGTTGGGCTACTCTCAAAGACATTTTTTCATCTCGACCGTACGACCCCCAACTTTTTCCAGGTATTCCAGGCACCATGGGGAGCATGCACGACAATTTTCGGTATTTTTTACGTCCGATGCTTTTTCTAGGGTTTTCCCAGCGAAAAAACCCTAAAAACTGCCCAGACGTGACGCGGCATGCGTTCGGTGTCCGATTTTGTTCATATCTTGTGTGGGGGGCCTACGTTGGCCATGCACACACCCTCGGAAAATGATATCACGTACCCCTAGTGCTACCAGCACCGTTCGAGTGTGCCGGTATTTCATGTGTTTACTCCACGTTTTTACCATGTCAATCGAAATATCCCATCTATTATATTATTAAAACGATAGAAAACGAAGGGAGATGATCCAATATTACAAAGTTATGATAAATGCACGGCAATGATTTGTTGACCTCAACTTATGGCGGTGTAAAGGCATACAGAGTCCACACGGCCAACGGCAAGACCAGCTTATAGGCAAAAGGAATTACATGGCCAGCTTAAGAAAAGAGTCCATAATCCATACGCCAACTTCCATCGGCTGGCTAGACTAGCGTATAGTCAATTAGTACACGAGCGTGTTATTTCATCACCACGACACTACGCACGTAATAACAGCAACAATATAAAAAAATGTATTAAAAACATATATAATGGGAGTATATTACAAGACGTGTACCATAATTATATGTACAACTCTATCATCTGACACGTACAATAATGTATGGATGTATACTCCATCAAGTACATGAAAAGAAAGTTCAGCTGGATTACGAATTAGTCACGTATATAGATAATGTCCAGTCAAAAATGACTGTTCAGTAAAAAAAACTAACATTCGGACTAGGAGCCACGCATCAAACCATCCACGTATATCAGCAGAAATCTATATGGACGCAGCGATGTCCAAACCTATAAAAACAGAGGATGCACCAAATACTAAATAAAAATAAATTTACTTTATCACTGGCACCTCAGCTGTTAAGTACACTAGATGATACCCCGCACGTTGCTGCGGGAATTTTTAGCACTACATGATAAGTATTTATCAGGTAAGAAATAATAAAATCCTAAAAAAATGTATTTTTTTAACCTTCGATGAAACAATATGAAAAGCTAGGAGAATTCGTATATTGTAGAGTATCTCCATACTTGCTTAGATTTTCCTGATAATAATTCAAGGTAATATAATTTGATTATCTATTAGAAGTGCATCAGAGCAAAAAGAAATTCATGCTAATTTGCGAGCCTTGCGTGTTAATATGGAAAAATTGTAATTAGCTTCGATTCTCCACTATGATAATAATTTTGGGTGGAAAAGTAACCAAAGGTACTCCATGTTCAACATCTTATTTAAAAGACTGCTATCCAGCATAGAACAATTAAAGTTTAGGAGAATCAGAAATGGCCATACTTGATCCTCTCACCAAGGATTGTCATTAACACTATATTTGTTCTTACATTTTTAACACGATTGTATATTATAATGATACACACATGGTTGAAAACATAATATCACTTAATATCCTAGCATAGATAAACAATAATATGATATCATCTATCTTCAAACCAGAAACACACCAACAGTCTTATTTGTCATCACAGTTGTACATCCCAGGGAGGAGTAGACATGACTGGGTATAAAATCTTGTAACATTTGCAAATTTTTATTAGCACAACATGGGCGAATTGCATAAAGGAAAAATCAAAATTACAATGCCAATAGCAATAATAGTCTCTTTAAGGATTTTTATGAAAAAAAAGCATAGCAGTTTGTTCTGCAGAAAGGTGAATGAGGCAATTGCATGGAGTGAACATATTGGTAGTTGTGTTACCTTCATACAGTGCAAACACTTAATAAAAGCTTCAAATTTTTTTAGATTAACGTCTTCACTCTATTTATTCATGAAGTTCAGGGATTTCAAATTACATGCAGGATACTATCAGGTGGCACATGCAGCCATACTTTACGAAGATCATTCAAGACCCCTTCCTTCGCCATCATATGCGCCGTTGTGTTTGCTTCTCAATGAAGCCTCATTTACAACAGTAGCTTGATCTCCTCAACATCCAGCCCCAGCACAGAGAAATTCTTGTGTTGATCATTTAGCACAGAAGCTACAGCCCTGCAATCGATTATGAAAGCTTCAATTTATGGAAGGAAATGTATAACATATCATTATGTAAAACAAATGCAAATATGATTTATTTCATTTTGTTTGTATAATATCTGGAAAAATTCCCTTTTAAACTTACACTTGAAGCCGCTAGTCGATTAACCTGCAACTCATATCCACAACAATATTTACATAATCTTTGATTTTGAATGATAAATCTGAAACACATGGCTAATCTATCACTGTGCTAGCTCGCCAGGCTAGATGATGTTCAGATAGAACAGTAGTACTGAAACACACATGCCTAATAAACCATCTATTCGAGTATTGGATTGTTCTGATGGCATTCATAGTGGAATAGTACTGTCGGTCAGGAACATACCTGAAAATGACCAAAGGAATATGCCTTGATTCACAAAACAATCAAAGTAAAAAAAACAACAAAATTCATACTAACCTACACGTCTGTGCATGTATGAGAGAGAGAGAGATGCGGGATTGTAGTTGCACGTACTTATTCCTTCCAATCAGCGCTTTATATATACAAAAGAAAAAGAAGAGAGATCAGTACGACCCATCGTTTCCAATCAAAGTTGTTCATTTGTTTATTCCTTCCAACTATGAATATAAAGAAAATAAAACGAAGAGGAATCAGAGATTGTTGTTTAATGCTTGCGGGGAGTGCTTGCATTAGAGAGGATTGGGGATTAGAAAGACTGACCGGACTTGGTGGGCGGAAGAGGCGGCTGGAGACATAACAGATCTGCCTTCTAAAAAATGATTCCTGCCGCACACAAATCAGAGCTTCCAACCCAAACAAACTCAAGATCGTTAGGATTTGGATTTGTCGAGATAGAGAGGAAGGAGAGCCCCCACCTTTTGGCATAGGTGATGTCGGAGGACGACGACAACGGTGACACGTGTGGCACGCCTGGAGCTCTGGTCGACACCGGGGCGCGGGCTTGGGTCAGCACTGTCCGCCGGGCTTGATTCGACAACGGATTGCAGGCTCACAGGGGCCCAGGTCAGCAGCAGCATCCTGGTATTTGGGGGCGACCCCCACGAACGCCAGGCTGGCAGCAGCACCGCGCCATGAGCACCACCATCGCCGCTGAAGGTGAGGTGTGTATGGTAGCTTTTGCACGGCTGAGTATGGATGGGTTGATTTATTTTGGTGAGTGGAACCGGACGGAGTGGGAGAATACCAATGGCATGGTGGAGAAGATAACGCACATTTATTATTGAGGAGCCCGTGGTTAACGGATGAAGCAGATGTGGGATGGTAACGAAACGTCGTGCCTCGGTCATTTCTGTACGCGGGTAGCAACACGTTCGACGTGGCATCATGCATATTAGGAGTTCGCTGATGTGGTAGAATGCTGAGTTGGATGCCCTGCATGTTAAGATAAATACTTGTAGTGGGGATGAATCTCTTAAGTATATAGGATACGCTAAAAGTAAAAAAAATTGATTGCATTTTTTGTGGCAAAAAAAACTGATTGCGAACAAAGATTCTAAATAGAAGATGGAATGTCATAAAAATGCTAAGGATAAAGGAAATTGACTGCGTGAGATTGGTGCTAGATAGATTAATGTATGCAATAAAATGTTAATCTTCTTTTTGTTGCCGAAGAATAAAATTTTAATCTTCGTCGCAACTTACCATCAAATATTTATTCATAGTACGAAGTTTGCAATTTTCTACCAGCATATGCGTACAAAAAACATAGTCAAAGATACATGCTAGAGACCGATTCAATGTGAAATTATCATTCATATGTATTTTTAGTCGAGCAAATTGATATAGAAATGATTAGAAAAATGAGCTATGACAAGAATAATGTATAATATAATATTTTAGCTCTAAAATTTGAATACATAGAGACGGGTCACGAGAATAGAGCAAGAGAAGGATTCCTCAAAATAGAAAAGACAATTGAAACACGATCAGTGGTGAAGTCCGTGATGGGTGACGACACATGCATGGTTAATTACGAGCCATCAATGTTTGTTTTGAGAGTTCCACAGAAAGTCGTATATAGTAAAATATAAATACACGATGAGTGACGATTGTAAGAAGAAAATCCAAGCAAAAATAAAGAAATTATTATCAAACTACAGTTTTGTACGATGGTTGTACTCCCTCCGTCACAAAATAAGCGTCTCAACTATGTACTAACATTACTAGAAAGTTGTACTAAGGTGAAAAAATCAAAAATTATTGTCAAACTACAGTTTTGTACGATAGGTTGTACTCCCTCCGTCACAAAATAAGTGTCTCAACTCTGTGCTAACTTTACTATAAAGTTGTACTAAGGTTGAGACACTTATCTTGGGTTGGAGAGAGTAGATGTCAGTGTCGTCACCAAGGCCCTTACAAAAAACTAATATGCTCCATGAATTTTTTTTCTAAATTTAATCATATTTTCTCAAGACACACAATTTGATTAATATGTTTTTTGTCACACGAATTTAATTGAATAATCACCGTAATGCCCAGCATAACCTTAACTTAAACTGCAAGAGAAAACCGAGATATTATAGTAACAGGGAAATTAATGTGAGGTTTACACAAGAAAATTAAATACTAACGGGAGGAACAATCATATGAATTTTCCGTGTGGGCATATCTAACGTAAGCTTGAAGTATGGAAAAATATTGAAATATTTCTACGGTAAATATCCTAGAAAAAGCAACGTGCAGATATTTACCGTAGAAATATTTCAATATTTTTCCATACTTCTTCTTTTTTTTCCCCGCAAAAAAAAAGAAGTATGGAAAAATATTGAAATATTTCTACGGTAAATATCCTAGAAAAAGCAACGTGCATGGGTTCTATATATGCAGCCATGTGGGGTCTAAGAGTACTCAAATATAATGATAGGAGCTGAATGAATATGAGCAGATGTATATGCAGGAATTAGTATGGTCACCAGTAGAGTTAACCACATCTTCAGGCGAGAAAATGTGAATATGTAAGTATAGTACATAAGACTATACAAAGTGTGTCTACTATGCAAAAATAGAAGAAAAGAATTGTTTAGGCAGAAAAAGGAAAATGGCTGTGAAAAGTTAAATTACAATCGATGTAATACAAAATGTAGCTTAACAGGAATATTTTAAACAACACCCAAAGCAAATTTCTTGAGACCTGCTTTGTAGGAAATATTTTTCTATTTTTCAAAGATTTATCACGTGCTAATACTGTAGTTTCAAATCAA
Source organism: Triticum urartu (assembly GCF_056163025.1). Lineage (NCBI taxonomy): Eukaryota > Viridiplantae > Streptophyta > Magnoliopsida > Poales > Poaceae > Triticum > Triticum urartu. The sequence goes on from NC_141875.1 coordinate 92,687,602, forward strand.
ATATCAGTTTCCCACAAGGAAATAACTAAATGGTGAGCAATTCTGAATATGTTATTTCATGTTGTATGTAGGTGACAAGTTCTTTAGTAATTCCTGACATAAACAAAGTTCTTTTACAATTTCTTTTTTCGAAACGGAGGCAAAAGATTTGCCTCATCTATTAAATAAGAGAGAGTAGAGTAGAGTTTTACAGCGACCACCTCAACACGGCATGCGAACTACTCACGAAATACAATAGGCCCTAGTTTCTTTGCACCAGCTGTAACCCAAAGCTTGGCCTCCTCAAGGATTGTGTTAAGAAGAATAGGCGGCGAAGCACTTTTGTGTCGGAACACCCTAGCATTACGTTCATTCCAGATGGTCCAGGAGACGAGGAGGGTGAGGGAGGCCAAGGCACTCCTGTTGGGTACGTGGCTTCCAGTACCATCTTCCCACCAATCCAGGACGGAGTCATGGAGATGCCATCCGGAGGTGTCAATGTGATGAAGGCACAGCTTGGCCGCGAGAGACCTCCAAAGCCGAATAGTGAATTGACACTTGAAGAGAAGATGAGCACCCGTTTCCTGCTCCCTAGAGCAAAGAGGGCACAGACCGCAGTTGGCCCACCCGCGCCTCTTGAGGTGGTCCGCAGTCCAGATCCTATTCTGAATAGCCAACCAAGCAAAGAATTTGATCTTCGGAGGAGCCCAAACTTTCCAAACCATGAGATCCATTGGGGACAAGGTTAAGCCAAGAAACTGCACTTTGTAAGCACTGGCTGCCGAGTATATCCCATCATTGGAATGCTTCCAGGTGATGTCGTCCTCCCGATGCTCCTCAAGATGGACGTCATCCAAAAGCATCCAAAGAGTGAAAAACTCTCGAATGTGGTCTCCAGTGACGACGGTGTTGCAGCTGATTTTGAAGATCCAAGCGTCCTCTCTAACAGCCTCCCTAACCTTCCAATTCTTCCTCCTGGAGGCCTCATAGATGTGCGGGGCGATCTCCTTGGGCTTACGGCCAAGGAGCCAAGGAGAATCCCAGAAAGGCGTTTTGGCTCCATTGCCCAGAGTAATGGTGGTGGAGGCATAAAAGAAGGTGAGATCGTCCTCCGTGCAAGGGCTGCCAAAACCAACCCACAATCTATGGGGCTCCTTCCATTCATACCAAGGCCACCTAAGGCGAAGGGCACGCGCAAATTTTTCAAAGTTAAGCACCCCAAGGCCACCGTACTCCTTCGGCCTACAAACAGTGTCCCACTTCACTTTGCACTTGGCACCGGTAGTCTTGTCCGCTCCTGACCAGAGGAAGGCCCGTTCAATCTTGGTCAGACTCTGAAGAGTGCTTTGAGGCACGATGAGCGGCGTGATTGAGAACACCGCTTGGGAGCAAAGGACTGACTTGACAAGGGCCGTGTGCCCCATAGTTGTGATGTTTTGGCCTTCCCAAGTAACCAATTTACCGGCCGCCTTGTCCTCGAGATACTGGAAATCCACACGCTTGAGTTGCCAGACCGAGAGCGGGAGGCCTAAGTATTTGACCGGGAAGGACGCACGGGTGGCCAGTAAGTTCCCAAGGATGGGCTCAAGATGAATGTGGGCGCACCTAATTGGCATGACCGAGCTCTTCTAAAAGTTGCAACAGAGGCCCGTAACCTTGCCAAAGCCACGCAAGATCGCAGCAAGGTTGTCAATGTCCTTCTTGAAAGGAGCCACAAAGACGGCCGCATCATCAGCATAAAGCGAAGTCCGCATCTCGGTGCCCCGCCCCCGGACCTTGCGAAGGAGACGTTTCCTTGTTGCCAACTCAAGGATTTTCTGGAGCGGGTCGATCGCAATGACAAAGAGCAGGGGGGAAAGGGGATCCCTCGCCTAAACCCGCTGCCGTGCTTGATGGGCGGCCCTGGCAGACCGTTGAGAAGAATGCGGGAGGATGAAGTCGAAAGAAGAGCAGCTACCCAAGCACAAAATCTGGTGGGAAACCCAAGCCGTTGGAGAAGCTCCAGGAAATATCCCCAATTCACAGAGTCAAAAGCCTTCTTGATGTCAAGCTTGAAGAGGAGGGCAGGAGTTTTGCACTTATGTAACCTCCGCGCGAAGTTCCTCACATACATGAAGTTGTCATGGATACTGCGCCGCTTGATGAAAGCGCTTTGAGCGTTTGAGACAAGACCATCCATAAGAGGGGCAAGCCGGAGCGAGAGGACTTTGGCGATGATTTTGGCAATGGAGTGAATGAGGCTAATGGGCCTATAGTCAGAAATGCCCTCAGCCCCATCCTTCTTGGGAAAGAGAACAACGTTGGCAGAGTTGAGCCAGTGGAACTCGTCAATGTGAAGGGAGTCAAAACGTTGGACCACCCTCATGACCGTATGCTTGATGACCCCCCAACACCTCTTAAAGAACAATCCCGTGAAGCCGTCAGGGCCAGGCGCTTTATCAGAAGGCATGTCCTTGATGGCCTCCCAAACCTCCTCCTCAGAAATGGTGGCATCGAGACCGTGCAAATCATGGGGCTCAATGCCTAGCTCCTCCCAGTTAAAGTCCTTACCGCTCGATCCCCTTCTCCCCATCACCTCATCGAAGTGGTCGTGAATGATCTTCTCTTTTTCTTTGTGCTCGGTTACCCAACCATGCTCGTGCTTGATCCGATGAATGTGGTTCTTTCGTCGCCTAGCATTAATGCGCCGATGAAAAAAATTGGTGCTAGCATCACCATCTTTCAAATTTGCAACCCTCGCACACTGACTCTTGCGAGCCCTCTGGAGCACCGACAAGCTAATAACCCTTCTCTTCAGTCTCGGGCGGAGGTCACGCTCTTCAGGGGAGAGGGATCTCCCCTCCTGCGCAATGTCAAGGTGAAGAATCACCAGCTGAGCCGCATGAAACTGGACCTTCGCCTTGGAGAAAAGCTTCTTACTCCACTCAGAGAGGCGCAGCGCGGTTTTCTTGAGCTTTTGATACAGAATTTGGTACGGCTCAGTGTGTCGCACCCGCTCGGCCCAAGCCTTCGAGACCACCTCATCGAAACCGGGCAATGACACCCAGAAGTTTTCAAACTTGAAGGACCGAGGCCGCCTAGGCCCCCTATCATCGGCGAGCAGCAGAGGGCAGTGATCGGAAAGGGACGACGAAAGGGCGTGAAGCACATGGGTGTTGAAAGACAAGTCCCAGGTCGCATTACAGAAGAAGGAGTCCAGCTTGCAAAGGGTTGGGTTTTCTCTCTCGTTGCTCCACGTGAACCGCCTATTCTGCAGATGGATCTCCTTGAGTTCACATGACTGAAGAGTGTCACGAAAGCGCTTAATCCTCCTCCGGTTGAAATTTCGCTTGTTCTTGTCCCTAGAACGGTATATTTGGTTGAAGTCCCCAAGCACGAGCCAGCCCAAACCCCGAAGTGGCTTGCAGGAGCATATCTCAGCAAAGAAAGCCTCCTTGCGCACATAGTCAGTAGGCCCGTAGACATTAGTGAGCTTGAAACACATTTCATTCTCGAGGACTCGGACCGACGCCGAAAGACAATAATCCGAGACAGAAATGTCGGAGACCTCGAGAGCACTGTCATCCCATAGCAGCAACAGTCCACCCCTTGTCCCCACAGCCGGGCGTTGCGCAAAATTCCGGAGCCTGTTACCACCAAGAAAGGCAGCAGTAAACACATCCACGTTCTCCAGTTTTGTCTCTTGCAGGCACACAATTTGGCAGGAGGAAGACGCAATCGTAGCACTAACAGTTGCCCTCCTGGCCGGGAACTTTAAACCCCTAACATTCCAACACAGCGTGTTGATGGGCTGACTTAACATGGAGACCACAAAAACACACATGGTTGAGCAGAACCATAGGAGCCTAAGTCTGAGAAGAAAGCCAATATTGTTGAGCAGAACTATGGTTGAGCAGAACCATGGGCTGACTTTACAATTAGATATATACCACTGAATGCCACAACATCATTACAAAAGCCAATATTGCCTGTAAAGATTTCAAAACCAATATGGAAGGTAAAATATACAAATATACGATTCGATAAAAAATCTAGCCGTGCAAATGCGCGGGTGAACCTGCTAGTTCATACCTAAAACATTATCAATAACTGATAAATTATACAAACATTCCATTACTCATTAGAGCAACATAATTTCGTTCATATTTAGGATATTTTACATTCGAACAGAACTTTACATGAAAAATAAATTAACACTAAAATAAATCTAACTACTCCTCCTCGCTAGTCAGAAGATCGATCACTACGGGCTCGCTATCGTCTACGCCGCCGTCTGAGTCATTGGACTTGCCGAAGTGTGCGAAATTTTTTTCTGCAGTAGCCGACTGCTACTCTAGCAGATCGGTCGATTCCATAACCGCCTGCCAGTACCCCGGCTCGTCGGCCGGGTCCCTCGGGTCAACCACATCCGCCGACGGCATCCAACCGGTCTCCGAAGTGGAGTTCCAGAACGTGTGGATCAAACTCGGCGACTCCAACTAGTCGCCCTCCTCTTGCACCGCCGCCAGTTCCGGCGGGATCTGAAACTCAGGGGCGGCCGCTGGAGCGGTGGGCGCGGCGGCGGGAGCGGCCGGGGCGCTTGCGCGAGCGCGTCGACCGGCACGGGCCTGCACGATTGGGGCGGCGGGGGCGCCAGGGGCGCGTTTGGAGCATCTTCGTGGAAGCCCTGGGACTTGTAGAAGGCGATGACGGTGTCTAAGTTGCGGCTGTCTCAAAAGTCCCGGCGACCTTTGGGGTTCCATGGATCGGGTTGTGCGGACCCCGCCGTGGCATAGCCGTCGCTCGTGACATGCCAGCCGTGTGCTAGGTGACACGATGGCGGCACGGGGATGCTGTGACAGTAGATATCCACGGTCCGTGGCCCGATGAGGCTAGAGGGCCACAGACTGCCCGGTGCGGCGCCGCGTCCACCACCTCTACCGCCGTTGCCAGAGCCTCCAGCCCGACGACTGCTCCCTGCGCCTCCACTACCGCCTCCCCAGCCAAACCAACGCCGGCCGAAACATCCGCGTCCACAAGGCATCACGCCGGAGAGAGTTGCGCCGTTGGCAGACCGATCTAGGGTTTCAGTGGGTCGGGGCGGCTTCTGTGTGGAACAAGCACGGGTTGGGGCGGTTTTCTGTGTGAGGGGAATGCGGGTCGGGGACGGTTGTGTTTTATGGGAGGGAAGCGGGTCATTTCACTAAGGGACGGAGGGGCACGCGGCAGCGGGGCGGCGATGCATGCGTAGCCGAGGCAAGGCGAGGCGGCAGTGCGGTAGGCGATGTGCGGCGACCGAGGCAGCAGCGGGACAGAGGGCCGGCGGGGCAGCGGGGCCAGGCCGCAGAGGGGGCAAGGCGGCAGCGGGGGGCAGGCATGACCGAGGCGAGGCCAGGCGGCAGCGGCGCGGGTGGCAGTGCGGCGGGCGATGCGCGACGACCGATGTGGCGGCGGGGCAGCGGGGCAGGCGGCAAAGGGGGCCAGGCGGAAGCATAACAGCGCTGCCATGCATGCATGCACGACACCGTGATCAAGCTGGGAGAAAACATGCCATATTCGTATACATATATGCCACGGCCGGGCGGGCACTTTTTCAGAATATGCCCATCATGCCCCTCGTTACGAAGTAGCACCAGGTAATCTCGGCTCTTCTTGTGTTAGGGGGGTCTATCGAAGCAAAAGTGTATAATTTATACTAGTAAATGTGGCCACGCGTTGCAACCGGATAAACAAATCCTAAAGGTTTGTATCGGTTTTGTTCCATTTCTGCCCCCAGCTTTTGCACATCCTTTGTTGTGCCAATTTTGCTATTCTTTTTTTCGAAAGGAATTTTGGTATTCATGGATACCTGAAGGTCTGTATCAATCTGTATTTATTATGCATCAGCAGGGGCGAAGTGTAGTGACAAATTCAGTTGACTTCCTGCAGAAGTGTGTTAATATCCTCATGAGTCACGACGGATACACCTTAGATCAGAGAGTGGACCTGAAATGTAAGCAAAACATACAACACCGGTCGACAGTTCAGCTAGGGAGGCCACATCCAATGGCGACACTAGAATCAAAGAAGACGAACCCTCGTCAGATCGGCAAAGACACCCGAACATGCTAAGCAAAGTCGCAAAATAACAAACAGGGGAGGTCACATGCATTTGAACAGCCTCACATACTCAAATTCTTTTCCCTTTTGTTAGAAAATCACTCTGCATTTTTCATAGTAAAAGCAAAAGGGGGAAATACGTGAAACCAATGGCAATCAAAGATACTTACATGGTTGAGAATTATGTATGGCAAACACATATATATAATAAAGAAAGTTGAAACATCTTTGCCTCTATGAGAATGAATAGAAAAAAAGAAAGTAGTGCCACCTGTATCTTACTGCTTTCAATATCACTTCTTCTTCGATACAACCCCCAGAAACACATTAACGGACGAGATTTGTCCACACCCCTTCATAATAAAGGGCAAGATGGTCTTTCTAGAAAATACGTCGGAGATCTGGCCTCTTCTGAGTCCGCCTTGGGTCGGCCCATTAGTGATTGTGTACTGTCGCACGCATGGATCGAAAATCCAAAAAAACAGTGCTATATTAGGTATAGAACACAAGACCTCCAGGGTCGTGAAATTTTTACTAGCCACCAGAACCATCACGAGCTGGTGATAATTGTGTGGCGCAGTAATTTATCACCTAGAATTGACGTACTGTAGGTGTTTTTTTATGAGGAATACTGTAGAAGATCAAAACTGGTATACAACCGGACCGGACATTCTAGCAAAAGCGTCTTTTATAGCTAAAATAACTAATGTGTTTTTTCAACTTTTGGATTTTTAAAAAAATATGAAATTCTTTTGGAAACGTGATTTTTTTCAAATTTCTGAACCTTTTTTTGAAAAATACTTTGATATTGTGAATATTTTCCAAATCTTGAGAACAGTTTTTCAGAATTGTAAAAAAAATTCTGAAACTGTAGACATTTTTTAAAAAGACGAATAATTTATCAAATTTGTAAACATTTTCTTGAAAACATGACAAATTTTCAATTTTCGAACATTAAAAAAAATGCAAACACTTTTTCAAATTGGCAAGCATTATTGGAAAACAAACCACAAACATTTTTTTCAAATTGGAAAAAAAGTGTTCAAGTTAGTACAATTTTCATACATACTTTGAAATTCCAAAACTGTTGACAAATTTCTGGAAATTGTTAGGAAAAAATAAAAAAAGTTTATGTTGAGTGATAATGACGGGAATTACAAATACACTCATCTAACTGGTATATTTTAGGCTATGGATAAATGATCCCAGCGTCTTGTAAGAGCCTGGCATGGACATATGAGGCATCCATGTCAGGTTTTAACGACTTCCAATATCATTTACATGTTGCGACACGTCTGACCATTTATCACCCTATTTTCACGGAGAAAACTCTAGAAAATGCAAAACTTCTCAAAGATCTAAACAACTTGGCATTGTGTCTTGATTGGTCATAAAAGTTGGTGGAAAATACTGGAGGTTATTTGACGGATGTCGAAAAGCAACAAGCTTTCAAACGGGCCCTTCTAGCCTATCCGAACACCCTCCATTAAACATAGTCTATTTTTGGACATCCTTAAAATGAATACCACTTTTGAAAGAAGGTAGGCATGCCTGGTTTGGATGATTTTCGACACCATATGCTAGTAGTGACACATCCGGTCATTTATCGGCCTTCTTAACCAAGAAAACTTCAAAAAATGCAAAATTAGGCGAAACCCCAAATAATTTGGCATGGTGCCTTGAATTGGTCATACAAGGCCATGAAAAATGGGGCAATTTAAGGGCAAGTCGGCATGTCCATTTTAGGCATCCATGCCTGATTTGAACGACTTCCGACACTGTATGCACGTTTTGACACGTTTTGCCATTAATAGGACTTTTTCACTGAGAAACTCCAAAAAAGGCAAAACTTGGCAAAACCCATACCATTTGGCATGGTGCCTTGAATACAAGGCCATGAAAAAATGGGTTCATTTACGGGATGTCGAGAAATGAGTTGCTCCCAAACAGATCCTTCTGGCCTATTCGAACACTCTTCATTGAACATGATATTTCTTTGGAAATATCAAGACTGCCCCAACTTTTGCAAGCAAGTGGGCATGTCCATGTAAGGCATCCATACCTGGTTTGAATTATTTCCGACACTGTATGCACATTGCGACATGTTCTGTCATTAATTGTCATTTTTTCACCGAGAAAACTCCAGTAAATGCACAACTTGTCGAAAACCCAAAAAATTTTTTATGATGCCTTGAATTGTTCATACGAGGCCCTTAAAATTTCAAGGATGTCGAAAAATAACATGCTCTTAGACGGAGCCTTCTGGCCCCAAAACATACTTTGTCCAACGTAGTCTATTTTTGTTCATCCTTGAAATGATCCCAACTATTGCCACCAGATGTGCATGCCCCTCATAGGCATCCATGCCATGTTTGAACAATTTCTGACACCGTATGCAAGTTGCGACACGTCCAACCTTTTTTGCATTTTCTTACTGAGAAAACTCTAGAAAAATGCAAAACTTGTTGAACACCGTGGAAGATTTGAACTACTTCCGACACCATATGCAAGTTGCGACACGTCTAGCCATTTATCGATCTTTTTTGACCAAGAAAACTTTAGAAAATGCAAAACTTGTCGAAAACCCATGCAACTTGGATTGGTGCCTTTAATTTGTCATACAAGGCCATGGAAAAAATATTAGAGGCATGGATGCCTACCATGGGCATACCACCTACTCGCAAATGTTTAGGTCATTTCAAGAATGTCCAAAAAATACACCATGTTCAACATAGCATGCCCAAGTAGTCATCCATGCCAGGTTTGAAGGAAAAATGTATTTAAAATCATAATTTATATAGATACTTAAAACTGTCATTTTAAGTTTCTAACATAACTAGTAAATACAAAATGATAGAATTCAAAACAACAAATGTTTTTTAAAAACATTTAATAAATATATAAACAAAAAAAGAATTAAAATCATGATTTGAATTAGTTACTTTAAACTGTAACTTTGGTATTTCAAGTTTTGTACAGGTTTAAAAAAAGTTTAAAAAGGAAAAAAAGATAAATTAACAAAACATGAGAAAAACAAAAAATAGAATAGAAAATAAAATCTTAGGCCTTTCCCAACTAAGTGACGACATCGCTCCTGTTAAGCGACTATTGAAATTTGTTCCGAAATAAAAAAAATTCTCATTTTTTAAAAAAATTCACAAATCCAAAAAATGTTCAGGCAAATTTAGAACACTTTTTTGATATCATATATTTAGTCTCATTTCTGAAAAATGTTTTGAAATTTATTTTTTGTCCGTGCTCTGAGAAAATTTTTGTTTTCACAAATTTGTTTGTGCTTTTAAAAAAATATTTGAATTTTGACATTTTGAAAAAAAGTTAAAGACACAAACATTTTATGAAATTACCTTACAATTTTCAAAAATGCAAATAATTTTTAATTTATGAATAAAATATGGACATAACGAACCTTTTGAAAATTTGGGCAACATTTTGAAAGCATGACCATTTTTTGAACAAGAAAGAAGAAATGTAACAGGAAAAGGAAATTAAATAAATAAAAAGAAATTATGGAAAAATGACCAGTTCACAAAGTGTTCGTAAAATCTTTTTAAAATTCCCAGTCGGTCACTTACTTAATGAGCCTAGCTTTACATTATAAACCAAAGGCATGCTGTCGCATTGGTTGTGGACGCACTTAATCTTTTGTGTGGTCGTGGGTTGGATTCCCAGCTTGTGCGATCGTTTTTCGCCATTTTTCATCCACATGGCACCGCAAGTGGGCCGGCCCAATTAAGCTCCCCGGTGTATAAGTTACTACAAAGATAGATACAAATTGCGAAATGCTTATAATACCCTTTATACGTGTTGCGAGGGGGGTTGTACCGAAGCGGGACTCATATCAATATTAATATCTCAAGCTTAACCTGCAAAATAAAGGATTACATGCAATTGCAATTCAAAGAGCGCAACAGTAATGGTTGAAGAAAAAACTATAGAAATAGCTTAACCGCCAAATTCTCTGTAGATATTTGGAAATAACTATGCAACAAACAAAGATAGCAGAAGTCAGATTAGAGATTCATGAGATTTGTTCATCTGCTTATAGAAATATAGAAATAGAAGGACATGGGAATATTACTATCTGCTTATAGCAGAGACCATTTATGACACTAAGAGGGTATGCCTGGTGCTTTAGGAGAGCATCGTAAAAGAACCAACCATATACTCCCTCCGTTCCTAAATACTTGTTTTTCTAGACATTTCAAATAACTACTACATACGGATGTATGTAGACATATTTTAGAGTGTAGATTCACTCATTTTGCTCCATATGTAGTCACTTGTTGAAATGCCTAGAAAGACAAGTATTTAGGAACGGAGGGAGTATAAGATAAGAACAGTAAGATTGATATCTAGCGTGTAATGATTAACACACAAATGCAGATGCTTACCCCAAAGCAGTTCAGTAAGCTGAAAATTACAAAGATGAAATGATTTTATAGACGATACAATTTTTTCTATTTAGTCATAAACATATATAATAATGCTAAAAATGTGATATTTGAGAAGCAAAGCCACCAAACTCGGACCTAAAAGAAGTACAAGATTATTAACTAAGAACAGCTGACATACATCATTCGTTTCGCCAGCACGACTTGCAGCATCAAAGAAAATATCCTCAAAAGGATTTTCAAAACCGCCCTTGAATCTACCAACTATACCACATCCAGCAGCATCTCTCTCATACTGGTCAGAGCCAACCTATAAAAATCAGGCCAAGTTATGAATGCAGATTACATGAGATTGTAAGGAGCATGCTTACTCTAAACGGTTGGTCTTATTTTTTTTAGAAAGGTTGATGACCCTGGCAAATAGTATAGGGAAACAAAAACCAGACAATTAGTCAAATCGTATTTTTGTCTAGTTAGCAATTAATTCTCTGTAACTCATGAAGATACAAAAAAGCAGCCACTAATTTACATCAAAGCAACGTAGACATATGTATATACACAGAATTAAATTGTTACATGATCATAGAGAGTTATCTTTTCTTCATCCTTTAGAGTATACAGAGAAGAGGCAAAAATGTTGTCTTAGTGGTTCAGTAATATTCGAAGTTCTATAATTAAGCGTCACAATTTGAAAGAAATTCAAATACCTCATAAGCCCGTTGAACCTCTTGAAACTTCATTTCCCCATCAGCATTGCCTTTCTTTGTATACAATTGAGCCTTTTTTGCAAGCTTTTAGGAGAGAGCAAGAGTAGAAAGATGGTGAGGTAAATTCCATGACATCCAACATGAATTATCTAGTAGTGTAGTGTATACCAAAAATAAAATTCCATTCCAAAATATCGAACATCCAAATGAGCTTTGCGTACAACTAACTTGTACATGCTTCACATTTTTTGAGGCATGTTTTTGGAATTGGTTAGCATGGAGTCCTGGGCAAATATTGACAAAAAAACATAAAGGCAGCACTATCATAATGGGTGAATGGTGATCTGATTTGTGCACAAAATATTCACGAAGAACTAAAATGGGTGGATGGTGATTTCATTTCGAAGCATATAACTTATCATGCTTATGCCACATAATGTGTGTGTATTTGGAGCCTGGAACATCTACCAACTAAAACTACTCCCAAAAGGCAATCTTCAAGTTCAATCGTATGACGTAACACATAAAGCTACAGATTACAGTTTAGATGCATATATTTGGCTCACTCAATTCAGTTTAGAGATTACCCACACCCAAATATGGAAATACTAATTAAATAGAACCATGCACTACCTGAAACTACATGATGCCAATGCCATTACCTTTGTTTCCTGGACGACTGCATACTGAAATATGGACGCCAAAGAGTAGCTCTAACGTGGTAGTCCTTGTCAGTTGTCGTCATTCAACTACCGATAGAAATCTTGTTTGCTGATGACAATCTCACCAAACAAAACCCGGAAGAGTTTATTAAACCTCAGCTAGATGCCTTTCCCCCAAATAGTAGTATATTATATGAAGAGAAGCATAACTGACAATATACAATGATTTGCATTTGCTAACCACCGCCACCTTCGCCTGGCCATCTACCAGAAAATTTTGTACAAATGCTTCGACTTCAACTACAAAAAAAATTCACTTGTGGTGGTCTATCTGTCGGAGGCCTCACTGCACAACATCATCCACTCTAGTTGCCCTGCCCTGGAGCGCTTGCTGATTGTTTTGGGAATAGAAATCCCTATCAGTTGTCTCCAAATAAAGTTGCATCACCTTAAAAGCATTGGAATTTGTTTTGAAGGACAACAAATCATCATCGAAGATGCCCCTTCACTTCAAAGGTTGCTCCTTCACTATTGTTATATACCTTCGCAAATAACTGCCCTCTCTGTCCCTAAACTGGAGACATTAGGTGTAATTCGTGATCCATTTAATTATCACAAGTTGGTGTTTGGCTCCACACTTATTCAGGTACCATATATTATCATCTACACATTTGTAATCATAAGCTGCATTTTTCATTTGTGCGCATAAGTTTTATATCATCTTGGAGTTCACTTTGGGTACTAATATTATGTTATATGCTCAATGAAGAGTTCGTCCATGGATAGCCTATCAATGGTGCTGGATTCTATCAAGATCTTATATATCTGAATGTTTAGTTATGATCTGAACACAATTATTAGATTGTTGTGATGCTTTCCATGTCTGGGGAATTTCTATATAAAGGTGATGATTTCATACACATTGAAAGCATGTATATATTCTACTAGAATTAACCGTTCAGTTGTCACTCTTTCGACATACTCTTTTTTTAGACCTTAGATGTTTTCAATCTTCATGTCTACTTAGGCACTAACACATGGAGAAAACGTATAACCAATCGGTGACGTAATAAGCACCGGGGTTTTCTTAGTTCTCATGACATTCTTTTGAGGACAATAACGATGGAACGATATGCATCCAACCAGGCAAACAAAAGCTTTTTCACATTCTTCCTATTGAATGCGAGGTTACTATTGTCCATGAAGCTTAAGTTTTTCAACAAGAAATTTCTCATGGACGGATATGTTGAATAGAAAAAAAAAGAAGTTTCAGGTGGACAGATGGGCTTCTGAACGTGCTCGGCTTCTATTTACAACAACTTGTGGTCATGTTACAGTAAATTTTTTCGCACAGGATGTTGATTTTATGGATCAGACCGATCCATTTGTTTGTGACTGCCAAAAATAGTGTTTGGGTTAGATGTTATTGCCATATTTAACCTGGGTTTTGTCTAAATTTGATGAACAATTAATCCTTTGGCTTTTGTACCTTTTGCAAGCTTGAGTTAGATGTTGTTGCCCTTTTTAACTTGGCTGTGACTGTCGTATTTTCTTTGAAACAAGGCAAATGGCTTGCCATTTCCTTTATTAAAGAGAGAAACATTGTAACAACAGGGACCCAGCAGATTGCCTAGTTATTTTTTAGTTGTAGAGACAGAGCAGGGTATCAGCTGCACTGTGCGGGGGTTGTGACCCGTTAGCCCAGGCTTTTATTTAAGCACATGGCGAGCCTGTTACGTCTCCAACATATCTAGTTTTCCTAATGCTTTTCCTCTTGTTTTGGACTCTAATTTGCATGATTTGAATGAAACTAACCCCGTACTGACACTATTTTCAGCAGAACTACCATGGTGTTGTTTTTCTGCAGAAATAAAAGTTCTCGGAATGAAAACGAAACTTTGCAGGGAATTTTTATATAATATATAAGAATTTCTGGAGCCAAGACCTACCAAAGGGGGGCACCTGGGTGGGCACAACCCACCAGGGCGCGCCCCCCTCACCAGGCGCGCCCAGGTGGGTTGTCCCCACCTGGTGGCTCCGCAAACCCTGAAACCAATGCTATGAAATCCTATTTTCGGAGAAAAAAATCAAGGAGAAAGAATTATCGCGATCCACAAGACGGAGCCACCACCAAGCCTTGTTCTTCCTCGGGGGGGGGGGGGGGGGCAAATCGGGAGTCTGTTTGGGGCTTCGGAGAAGGGGATCTTCGTTCTTCGTCATCACCAACCCTTCTCCATCGCTAATTCCATGATGCTCCCCACCAGGAGTGAGTAATTCCTTCGTAGGATCACTGGTCGGTGAGGAGTTGGATGAGATTCATCATGTAATCGAGTTATTTTTGTTAGGGCTTGATCCCTAGTATCCACTATGTTCTTAGATTGATGTTGCTATGACTTTGCCATGCTTAATGCTTGTCACTTTTGGCCCGGGTGCCATGATTTCAGATCTGAACGTTTATGTTATCACCATTAGATTAATGTATTAGATCCGATCTTGCAAGTTATAGTCACCTACTACGTGTTATGATCCGGTAACCCCGGAGTGACAATAACTGGGACTTCTTCCGATGATTACCGTAGTTTGAGGAGTTCATGTATTCACTATGTGTTAATGCTTTGTTCCGGTTCTCTATTAAAAGGAGTCCTTAATATCCCTTAGTTTCCAATATGGACCCCGCTGCCACGGAAGGGTAGGACAAAAGATGTCATGCAAGTTCTTTTAATAAAGCACGTATGACTATTTACGGAATACATGCCTACATTATATCGATGAACTGGAGCTAGTGCCGTATCGCCCTAGGTTATAACTGTCTCATGATGAATATCATCCAACAAGTCACCGATCCAATGCCTACAAATTTATCCTATGTTGTTTCTACTAACTTACTACTGCTATCATCACTGTTACACTTGCTACAACTATTGCTATCACTGTTACCATTACTATTGCAGCTGCTACTCTTATCAAAACTATCATACTACTGTGCTACAGATCCCTTTGCTATAGATAATTAATCTCCAGGTGTGGTTGAATTTACAACTCAGCTTCTAATACCTTCAAATATTCTTTGGCTCCCCTTGTGTCGAATCTATAAATTTGGGTTGAATACTCTACCCTCGAAAACTGTTGCGATCCCCTATACTTGTGGGTTATCAAGACCTTTTTCTAGCGCCGTTGCTGGAGAGCATAGCTATATTTGTTGAGTCACTTGGGATTATTATCATATTATCACTATGAAGAATCTGAAGGATGCTAAGACTAAGATATTTCCCTCAAAGATGAGGGGAGGTAAGGAACTACCATCCAGTTCTGCTTTAGATTCACCTTCTATTATAAGTAAACTTGCAACACCACCACATGCTATTAATTCTGATATGTCACAAGTTATTGATGATGCTACTTCTGCTATGGATAATGCTTATGATGATGCTAGTACCTTTCTTGATAATGATGATGTGCCACTTGGTGATTTTCTTGATAAACAAATTGCTAGAGTTATACAACATGATGTTGTTGAATCTGATGATGAGCTTGAAACTAAACTCCTGAAACACCTACTAGAACTAGCCTTCCTATATATGAATTGCCTAAGGTGCCTAAAGGTTATCTTATGAGTGAAGAAACAACTAGAGATATTCTTGCTTGCAATGATAGAGATGATCTAGAGAAATTATTATGCAAGTATAAAGAAAAGTCTCTGAATGCTAGAATGAAACGTGATCCTAAGTTTGCTACTTCGCCTATCTTTATTGATCATAAGGATTATGAATTCTCTGCCAACCCAGAGTTAATTACTTTGGTTGAATCTGATCCTTTCCATGGTTATGAAACTGAAATTGTTGTGGCACATCTTACTAAGTTGAATGACATAGCCACCCTTTTTACTCATGATGAGAAAACTCGCTATTACTTTATTATCAAATTATTTCCTTTCTCATTAGAGGGTGATGCTAAAGCTTGGTACAATACTCTTGCTCCTGGTTGTGTGTGTAGTTCCCGGGATATGATTTATTACTTCTCTAAAAAATATTTTCCTGCTCATAAGAAACAAGCTGCCTTACAGGAAATATTTAACTTTGTGCAAATTAAAGAAGAGAGTCTCCCACAAGCTTGGGGGAGGCTTTGCCAATGACTTAATGCTTTGCCTGATCATCCTCTTAAGAAAAATGAAATACTTGATATCTTGTATAATGGACTAACCGATGCTTCTAGGGACTTCCTAGATAGTTGTGCTGGTTGTGTTTTCAAGGAACGAACTATTGGACAAGCTGAGGAATTGTTGAATAACATATTGAAAAATTATGATGATTGGACTATTCCTGAACCACCGCCTAAACTCACTCTGAAGATGAGGGGTATATTATATCTCAGTCCTGAAGATATGCAAGAGGTAAAGAAATCTATGAAGGAAAAAGGTATTAAAGCTGAGGATGTTAAAAATTTACCTCCTATTGAAGAGATACATGGGCTTAATACACCACCACTACCTAAGGTGGTAGAGGTAAATTCTCTAATGAAGTTCAATGATAATGATAATCCTCCCAATATGCATCCTAGTCAATGCCTTTATGAGTTTGAAAATTATATTAGAAAACAAGATCACTTCAATGCAAATGTTATGAAACAATTGAAATACAATTCTAATATGATTGCTCGCTTGAGTGACTTGTTATTTAGAATATCAAATGATGTTAGAGGTGTTGGAAAACATGCTTCTATGGTACAAACCCAGTTAGAACAAGTTGCTAAATCTCAAAGAGAGTTGCTTGATCAAATGAATAATGATATGCATGACTTTGCTGTTAGAGTTGCAACTAGAGGAGGTAAAATGACCCAGGAACCACTTTATTTTGAGGGACACCCAAAAAGAATTGAACAAGATTCACAAAGAACCAACACTAGTGCACCTAGTCCTTCTAGAAAGAAAAATAAAAAGAAAAATGATAGGACTTTTCATGCTCCTAGTGAACCTAAAATAGAAAGACCTCCTGACATAGATAATGAAGTTTCTATCTCTGATGCTGAAACTCAGTCTGGTAATGAACATTCACCTAGTGATAATGAAAAAGACAATGTTGATGTTCATATAGACTCTCAACCAAATAATAAAGAGCTAGACAATGATGTTGAGATAGAACCACATGTTGATCTTGATAACCCACATCCTAAGAATAAAAGGTATGGTAAAAGAGACTTCACTGGTAGAAAACACGATAAAGAAATAGAACCGTGGGTTCAAAAACCTATGCCTTTTCCACCTAAGTCAACTAAAAATAATGATGATGAAGAATTTGAACGCTTTGCTGAAATGACGAGGCTAGTCTTTTTGCTTACTCGCTTGACTGATATTGAAAATGCCTCCTTATGCAAAGTATATGAAAGACATCATCACAAATAAGAGAAAAATACCGGAAGCTGAAATCTCCACTATGCTTGATAATTATACTTTTAAAGATGGAGTACCTAAAAATCTTGGAGATCCGGGAATACCAACTATACCTTGTGCTACCTCTTGAGCACTGCGTTGGTTTTCCCTTGAAGAGGAAAGGGTGATGTAGTAAAGTAGCGTAAGTATGTCCCTCAGTTTTTTAGAACCAATGTATCAATCCAGTAGGAGACTACACGCAAGTCCCTCGTACCTACACAAACAAATAAGAACCTCGCAACCAACGCGATAAAGGGGTTGTCAATCCCTTCACGGTCACTTACGAGAGTGAGATATGATAGAGATAATAATAAGATAAATATTTTTGTTATTTTTATGATATAGATTGAAAGTAAAGATTGCAAAGTAAAATAGATAGGAAACTTATATGATAAAAGATAGACCCGGGGGCCATAGGTTTCAGTAGTGGCTTCTCTCAAGATAGCATAAGTATTACAGTGGGTGAACCAATTACTGTCGATAAATTGATAGAAAAGTGCATAATTATGAGAATATCTAGGCATGATCATGTATATAGGCATCACATCCGAGACAAGTAGACTGAAACGATTATGCATCTACTACTATTACTCCACACATCGACTGCTATCCATCATGCATCTAGAGTATTAAGTTCATAAGAACAGAGTAACGCATTAAGCAAGATGACATGATGTAGAGGGATAAATTCAAGCAATATGATATAAACCCCATCTTTTTATCCTTGATGGAAACAATAAAATACGTGCCTTGCTGCCCCTACTGTCACTGGGAAAGGACACCACAAGATTGAACCCAAAGCTAAGCACTTCTCCCGTTGCAAGAAAGATCAATCTAGTAGGCCAAACCAAACTGATAATTCAAAGATACTTGCAAAGATAACCAATCATACATAAAAGATTTCAGAGAAGAATCAAATATTGTTCATAGATAATCTTGATCATAAACCCACAATTCATCGGATCTCGACAAACACACCGCAAAAAGAGTTACATCAAATAGATCTCCAAGAAGATCGAGGAGAACATTGTATTGAGATCCAAAAAGAGAGAAGAAGACATCTAGCTAATAACTATGGACCCGAAGGTCTGAGGTAAACTACTCACACATCATCGGAGAGGCTATGGTGTTGATGTAGAAGCCCTCCGTGATTGATTCCCCCTCCGGCGGAGCTCCGGAAAAGGCCCCAAAAGGGGATCTCTTGGGTACAGAAGGTTGCGGTGGTGGAAATAGGGTTTCATGGTGCTCCTCAATGTTTTCGGGGTATATGGATATATATAGGAGGAAGAAGTAGGTCAGTGGAGCCACGAGGGGCCCACGAGGGTGGGGGCGCGCCTAGGGGGCAGGCGCGCCTCCCTGCCTCGTGGCCTCCTCGTTGATTTCTTGACGTCCACTCCAAGTCCTCTGGATCATGTTTGTTCCAAAAATAACTCTCCCGAAGGTTTCATTCCGTTTGGATTCCATTTCATATTCCTTTTCTGCGAAATACTGAAATAGGCAAAAAACATCAATTTGCACTGGGCCTTGGGTTAGTAGGTTAGTCCCAAAAATAATATAAAAGTGTATAAATAAGCCCATTAACATCCAAAACAGATAATATAATAGCATGGAACAATAAAAAATTATAGATACATTGGAGACGTATCAAGCATCCCCAAGCTTAATTCCTGCTCGTCCTCGAGTAGGTAAATGATAAAAACAGAATTTTTGATGTGGAATGCTACCTAGCATAATTCTCAATGTAATTTTCTTTATTGTGGCATGAATGTTCAGATCCGAAAGATTCAAGACAAAAGTTTAATATTGACATAAAAATAATAATACTTCAAGCATACTAACTAAGCAATCATGTCTTCTCAAAATAACATGGCAAAAGAAAGTTCATCCCTACAAAATCATATAGTTTGGTCATGCTCCATTTTCCTCACACAAGAATGCTCTCATCATGCACAACCCCAATGACAAGCCAAGCAATTGTTTCATACTTTAGTAATCTCAAACTTTTTTCAACTTTCACGCAATACATGAGCGTGAGCCATGGATATAGCACTATGGGTGGAATAGAATATGATGATGGAGGTTATGCGGAGAAGACAAAAAAGGAGAAAGTCTCACATCGACGCGGCTAATCAACGGGCTAGGGAGATGCCCATCAATTGATATCAATGCAAGGAGTAGGGATTGCCATGCAACGGATGCACTAGAGCTATAAATGTATGAAAGTTCAACAAAAGAAACTAAGTGGGTGTGCATCCAACTTGCTTGCTCATGAACACCTGGGGCATTTGAGGAAGCCCATTGTTAGAATATACAAGCCAAGTTCTATAATTAAAAATTCCCACTAGTATATGAAAGTGACAAAACAAGAGACTCTCTATCATAAAGATCATGGTGCTACTTTGAAGCACAAGTATGGAAAAAGAGGATAGTAGCATTGTCCCTCTCTTTTTTTGGGCCTTCCTTTTTTTATTTGGCCTTTCTCCTTTTTTATTTGGGACAACGCTCTATTAATGATGATCATCAGACTTCTATTTATTTACAACTCAATGATTACAACTCGATACTAGAACAAAATATGACTTTATATGAATGCCTCCAGCGGTGTACCGGGAAGGGCAATGAATCAAGAGTGACATGTATGGTAAATTACGCATGGTGGCTTTGCCACCAATACGATGTCAACTACATGATCATGCAAAGCAATATGACAATGATGAAGCGTGTCATGAATGAGATGGTGGAAAGTTGCATGGCAATATATCTCGGAATGGCTATGGAAATGCCATAATAGGTAGGTATGGTGGCTGTTTTGAGGAAAATATAGGGAGGCTTATGTGTGATAGAGCGTATCATATCACGGGGTTTCGATGCACTGGCGAAGTTTGCACCAACTCTCAAGGTGAGAAACGGCAATGCACGGTACCGAAGAGGCTAGCAATGATGGAAGGTGAGAGTGCGTATAATCCATGGACTCAACATTAGTCATAAAGAACTCACATACTTACTGCAAAAATCTACAAATCATCAAAAACCAAGAACTCGCTCGTCCCCGACCGCCATTCATAAGGAAGACAATCAAAGAACACCTCATGTTTCAAATTTGTTACACAACAGTTACCATACGTGCATGCTACGGGACTTGTAATATTCAACACAAGTATTTCTCAAATTCACAACTACTCAACTAGCACATTCTAATATCACCATCTCTATATCTCAAAACAATTATCAAGTATCAAACATCTCATAGTATTCAATGCATTTTTGTATGATAGTTTTTATTGTACCCATCTTGGATGCCTATCATATTAGGACTAATTTCATAACCAAAGAAAATTACCATGCTATTCTAAAGGACTCTCAAAATAATACAAGTGAAGAATGAGAGATCAGTAAAACCACCACCATGCTCCAAAAGATATAAGTGAAGCACTAGAGCAAAATTATCTAACTCAAAAGATATAAGTGAAGCACATAGAGTATTCTAATAAATTCCAATTCACGTGTGTCTCTACCAAAAGGTGTGTACAACAATGATGATTGTGGTAAACTAAAAAGAAAAGACTCAAATCATACAAGATGCTCCAAGAAAAACACATATCATGTGGTGAATAAAAATATAGCCTCAAGTAAAGTTACCGATAGAAGAAGACGAAAGAGGGGATGCCTTCCGGGGCATCCCCAAGCTTAGGCTTTTGGTTGTCCTTGAATTTTAACTTGGGGTGCCTTGGGAATCCCCAAGCTTAGGCTCTTGCCACTCCTTATTCCATAATCCATCAAATCTTTACCCAAAACTTGAAAACTTCACAACACAAAACTTAAACAGAAAATCTCATGAGCTCCGTTAGTATAAGAAAACAAACCACCACTTAAGGTACTGTAATGAACTCATACATTATTTATATTGGTGTTAAACCTACTGTATTCCAACTTCTCTATGGTTCAGAACCTCCGATACTAGCCATAGATTCATCAAAATAAGCAAACAACACGCGAAAAACAGAATATGTCAAAAACAGAACAGTCTGTAGTAATCTGAAGGTTTCGAATACTTCTGTAACCCCAAAAATGATAAAATAAATTTATGGACGTGAGGAATTTATCTATTAATTATCTGCAAAAAGAATCAACCTAATCGCACTCTCTAGTAAAAAATAGCAGCAAATCTCGTGAGCGCTAAAGTTGATGTTTTTTAAAGCAAGATCGCAAAGACTTTCCCCAAGTCTTCCCAAAGGTTCTACTTGGCAAAAACATTAATTAAAAGCATAAAACCACATATAAACAGAGGCTAGATGAATTATTTATTACTGAACAGAACCAAAAATCAAGAAACAAAAATAAAATTGGGTTGCCTCCCAACAAGCGCTATCGTTTAACGCCCCTAGCTAGGCATAAAAGCAAGAATAGATCTAGGTATTGCCATGATAACGATAAGGTAAATCACAAAAACTCATCTCATACTCCCAACGTTCAGCAGCAAGCTTTCTTTGTGGCAATCAAAAGTAATCAAAAGGGCTAAATTTAATGGGACAAAAGTCCCCAAGATCATGCTCGGGAGGTATTGGTTCCTCCTTTGGCCCCTCATATTGCACAACCAATTCATCATTATAAACATTCTTTTGGCAAAAAGTCATGAGCCTTTGTTCAATGGAAAAACCTAACCCATTATTCTGGATAGCAAAATTATCATTAAGTCCAGAGATCCTGTCAGCAAGAACATCAGTAGGAACCCTTTTTCTAAGGTTTTCATTAAAAGCAACATGATCTAAATATCGTAAACGCATAATGTCTTCTTCATAAAAAAAGATTGCTTCTATGGGAGGACGACCGACATCCACCCTATAATGCGCAAAAATTTCATTGGCCTCTTTTATTATAAATCTGAACTCATGAGCTAAAAGATGGTTGTTGCTCGCTTAACAGAAGAATGCTCAATATTAGAAAATTCCAGGAAAATCCTTTGTATGGAAGGATGCATATGTAAAAATTGTCTTTCGAGTTCAACTATGAGCAAATATATAGCATCTCGGTGCTCGATGCTCCAAATTATGCATATGATATATCAAATTTTTCGTCTCGTTGAGCTCTTCATGGTAGAAGCATTTCCATGCATGTTACTGTACCTTATGATGCCGTTTTATTTGATGCAAGAGTGCTATAAAATGTTAGCTCCTCGTAGTTATCAGATCATGAGGTTTTATTATTTTTGTTGCATTTGATGTGTGCATTATTTGAGCATGAGGTCTACATGTGTTTTTAACTACAACATGCCATCTTTACAGGGGTGCAACTCTTGTATTTTTGTGATATATGTGGTGACTAGAACAAGCATGCAAACTAGGCTCCGTGATTTTGCTGTTTTCAGGGACTTAGGATTTTGCCAAGTCCTTTTCCTGCTGTTATTTTAATGCCATGTAAACTTGATGCTACAGTGATCCATGATTATTTTGGGATACTTCAGTAAGGATGTTTTGAACATGTGATTATGCTCTATCCATCCATGCCCCTGTTTGAAACTATATAGTTTTCTATAATGTCTTTTACTTGCTCTACTTTTGCTATAAAATGTTCCTGGCAGAATGTTAACATGTCAATCAATATTTCCATGGTTGTTGCTATTGATCCATGCATCTTATGAACTTGCTCCTGCCACATTAGCTTCATGAACATGTCTTCTTACTGTTGATATGCTTGGTTTGTGATCCAATGCTTTGTGGTGAGTGGTATGATCTCACAAAGTTGCTATCATAATTCTGTTTATGCCATGCTCTGTTTTTCTGCCAAGTCTGAAACTGTTAATAAAACTTGCTATGGTTTACACAGGTGCCATCAAATATTCTGTGCCTTTTTGGCTCATCTTCAGTGAGGGACTTTTGTTCTATGCATTTAGTAGAATAATACCATGCCTTTGTTTGCCACAATACATTCCTGTAGCATGTTGTTTGCTTGCTCTAAACATTGCTTCCTGATGTTGTTTTTGACATGTTTGAAAGGGCATTTCCCTACTTTATGTTTTGGATGATGATGGCAAACTCTTTATTGGTCTAATCATGTCCTATATGTTTCAGGTTCTCAATGCTTAGGCTTACATCGGATTGCTATTGCCTCTCGTAGGAAAAGATCGAAGACGTGTCCTCTACGCTTTTATTTTCTTTGGTCGTAGAGTACCAGATGAGGATCCAGATGCGACCGAGGAGTCAGAGGAGGACGCCAGAGCTTTGGGATGCTAGCTTCACTCTTTTCCTTTTTGGTGTCTTGATGCCAAAGGGGGAGAGGGTTCTATAGGTCTCGGGTATTTGCATGGGTTTTTCTTTTTCTCGTTTTCTCGTGTTGGTCTTTGTTCGTGGACTTGTTTCGTTCCTTGCTGTGTGTGAGACTTGTTACTCATGTTACCTTTCCATTCATCGGTCATTATCGTTATTATTGCACTCTAAGTATTATATTGTCTCTCTTTTTTATGCTCAGAGTGGTGAGTCTATAAAATCTAGGGGAAGTCTAGTCTTGAAAGTGTGCCCATGCTTTCTAACAGCTAGTTCCTATTGGGGCACATATTCAAGGGGAGTTCCGTCTAGATTTCATTGACTTATCTCTTGCAAATCATGTTGTTGTCATCATCCATCAAAAAGGGGGAGATTGAAAGGGCATTTCCCTACTTTATGTTTTGGATGATGATGACAACTCTTTGTTGGTCTAATCGTGTGCTATATGTTTCAGGTTCTCGATGCTTAGGCTTACATCGGATTGCTATTGCCTCTCGTAGGAAAAGATCGAAGACGTGTCCTCTACGCTTTTATTTTCTTTGGTCGTAGAGTACCCGTAATATCACGAAGGAATCCTCATTAGGAAGCTCTGGGGGAATCTTTTCACGTACACTTTCCTCACCCCTCATTTGTCTTCCTCAGTTGTGAGAGAGAGTGTTCGCCCTTTCTTTCCTTCTGTTTTCGGCTCTTCCCAGCGGTTGTACCGCCCCCTGGAGAGGTTGTACCGCTGGACCTTGTCTCTGTCCAGCTTTTACCGAGCGGTTGTACCGCTGGCTCCGGGCGGTGGTACCGCCACCTTGCTCAACAAAGGCTAGGGCGGTGGTTCCGGCCATGCACCGCTCAAGTACCACTCAAGGTTCTGTTTTGATGCGGTTCTCGGGCGGTGGTGGCCTGGTTGATCCGGTTGATCCTCGTTGACCGGTACCACCGGTGGTCTGAGCTGTTCTTCCGCTCAGAACTTCGCCGTCCAAGAGCTCAAGGCCATGCGGTTGTTCCGTTCTTACACCACTCAAGTACCGGTCTGGTCTCTGTTCTGAGGCGGTAGTTGTGCGGTGGTTGGGCAGTTGGTCCGGTCATTTTTATTAACCGGTACTACCGCCCAGTGGCCCGGTTGTACCGCCTGGTAGGGTTCTGCAGCTACACCGTGAGTCCCGGTTATACCGGGACAAGGACCGGTTGTACTGCTGCAGGGCTGAAAACGCAGCTACGGCTGGATTTCTAGGGTTACTATATAAGAGTGTTTCTCCCACCTACCACTCTCACCTTTGACCTCTCTCACTCCACCATTAATGCACTTCAAGCTCTCTTGCCCGATCTCTCTCTCTAGCCACTCAAACTTGTTGATTTGCTAGGGATTGAAGGAGGAGACCTAGATCTACACTTCCACCAAAGGATATTTGCTTCCCCCATACTTTCTTGTGTGGATTTTGTTACTCTTGGGTGTTTGAGCACCCTAGACGGTTGAGGTCACCTCGGAGCCATATTCCATTGTGGTGAAGCTTCGTGGTTTCGTTGGGAGCCTCCAATTAAGTTGTGGAGAGAGCCCCAACCTTGTTTGTAAAGGTTCAGTCGCCACCTTCAAGGGCACCAATAGTGGAATCACGGCTCTCGCATTATGTGAGGGCGTGAGGAGAATACGGTGGCCCTAGTGGCTTCTTGGGGAGCATTGTGCCTCCACACCGCTCCAACGGAGACGTACTTCCTCTCAAAGGGAAGGAACTTAGGCAACACATCCTCGTCTCCATCGTCTCCACTCTTGGTTATCTCGTGCCTTTACTTGTGCAAGCTTATTTGTATCATATCACTTGCTTGCTTGTGCTCCTATCCTTGTTGCATCATATAGGTTGCTCACCTAGTTGCATATCTAGACAACCTACTTTGATGCAAAGTTTAAATTGTTAAAGAAAAGCTAAAAATTGTTAGTTGCCTATTCACCCCCCTCTAGTCAACCATATCGATCCTCTCAATTGGCATCAGAGCCTCGTCTCTTTATTAAGGACTTTACCGTCCGAAGAGTATGGTTGATACCGTAGATGGTGTGGAGGAACACTCCGGTGCGAATCCGACCTCGTCTACGGGCGATGGGGGAACCTCGGTCTCTCGTGAGGAGTTCAATGTGGCCTTGGAGACATTGAAAACCTCCATGACGACCGAGGTTTAAAGCATGTTTACTAAATTCCTTGAGGGGCTTAAACTGTCCACCGCACCATTAAAAGTGGGTGATCCCACTGACAAGGTGACAGATGCTATCTCCGATAAGGGGGGAAGCTAGTAGTGAAAAGGCTCCTTCGTCTAGTGGTAAAAATGGCACCGGCATCTTTGCTCATGTGGAACCACCACTTGTTTATGGTGGACCGGTTCCCTCCACTCATTTGAATCACGCCGGTCCTCCCCCTAAGATTGTGAAAAATGAGGACTTTGATTCTTGGGTTTACCGCTTTAAACGTCATTTAAATCATGTGAACACTAACCTTTGGAGAATCATTGAAGAAGGTTTCTATCCGCATGATCCAAGCAACTTCACTCCTCGAGAAGCCGCTGATAATCAATTCAATGAGAATGCTCTCTTCATCATTCAAGATGCAATTCCACCCGAAGACCTACCTCATCTTCGTCCCTTCGCCTTGGCCAAAGATGCATGGCATTGTGTTGTCTCTCTCTACCGGGGAAGCGCAAGCATTCAATGCTCCAACTATGAAGTGGTGCAAGATGAGGCCAATGAGTTTGCAATGAAATAAGATGAAGAACCTCATGAGCTTTATCGGAGAGTAACCAAACTCGCGGTCTCACTACGAGATCATGGGAGCAAGGACACGGATGACAATTGGATCAAGCGCAAATTCCTCAAGGCAATGATGCCCTATCACAAGGCCATGTCCTCCGTCATTCTCAAAGACCGGACTTCCACACTTTGACCTCAAGCGAAGTGTTGGATGAGTTTGTGGCCATGAACATTTTGGACAAGACCGCCGACAATGCGGTTCTTCATTCTCAAAGGGCAAAAAAGCCCAACCTTGCATTGAAGGCCAAGCTGTCCGTTGAAGAAGAAGAAGAAGAGGAAGAAGAGGAGAGCAACCCCGAGGATACAAAGTATGCATATCATGAACACATGGCACTCGCTTCAAGGAAATTTTGGAGCAAGAAAAACTCGAGGCCAAACTTTAGCAAAAACAACTCAAGTGGCACGAAGAGCAAGCAACGTGTAAGGACTTGCTACAATTGTGGCAACGTGAGTCATTTTGTTGCGGAGTGTCCGTATGAGAAGAGGGAAGACAATGGTGGCAAGCTCATCCGAAAGGACAAGGCCAAGTCGTTCCCCAACAAGAGCAACTTCACCAAGAAGACTCCTCCCAAGGCATTGGTGGTACAAGAAGAGTACAATGAGGATGATGACGATGATGAAGGTGATGAGTCGGTTGCCATGGCCTCCGTTGCCATTGCGACGACTCCACGGGTCTCTCTCTTCGACTCACCCAATGAGAGCATCACCGCCAAGTGCCTCATGGCTAAAGCCACCAACAAGGTAACCCCCAACATCAAAACTACCATCATTAATCATCCTTCTTCGACGGATAGCATTAATGAACTTGAGGGAACTAATGTGGAGGAGAATGAGTTTGAGACCTTTATGGGTAAACTCAAGGGCAAGTCCAAGAAGAACTTTGTTGCTCTCTTGGAACAACTTGGTGAAGCCAATGACATGATCGACGCTCACGAAGATACCATCTCTAACATGGAAGGGCATAGCCGTGACTATGCCGATGAGATTTCGGATCTTTCCAATGCTCTTGAGGAAGAGCGTGGTCTTCGTTTGGCTCTTGAGGAGTCACACAACGAAGATCATGCTAAATTAAAGAAATATCTTGATCATGCTCGTGTTGTTTCTCGTGTGCTAAATTCCGAGAAGGCTGAACTTGGGGTTGATCTTGCTAGACTCAAAGAGGAGTTTGATATACTTGACAAGGCCCACAAGGTCTTGAAGGGTATTCACGCTAGTCTCAAGGAGTCTCACGATCAACTCCAAGTGAAGCTAACTAAGGAGAAAGCCACATTTCCTTATATGGTTTTAATTGATAATGCAAATGCTACTAACCCGTGTTGTGAGCATATACATCTTGTTGAGGAAAATGCTAAGTTGAAGGAGCAGCTTGAGAAAGGCCTTGTGTCATGTATACAAGGTGAGAAGAACCTCAACGACCTTTTGAGTAGTCAAAAGGAAGTCGTGGCCAAGGAAGGGATTGGGTACGCACCCAAGCCCAAGAACAAGAAGAAGAATGACAAGGCCAAACGACCTCCCCCTCTCAAGCAAACTTTTGTGAAGGAGGGAGAGAGTGCATCCAAGGAGAAGAAGAATGATGCGAAGGGTGGCGGTGCCAAGAAGGGCAATGCCACCCCTCCAAACAAAGCCGGCGACTTTAATCCTTCTTATGTGTTATGCCGTGCTAGTGATGGGCATGTTTATGCCAAATTTGTTGGTTCTCCCTATGAATACATTGAATGGTCTATTTGTGTTCCTAAGACCCTTGTTACTAACATCAAAGGACCCATTACAAAATGGGTACCTACAACCAAGCATTAATCTCTTGTAGGTGTTTGCTTCCGGTGGGGGATCATGGTTGCTCGATAGTGGAGCTACAAATCATATGACCGGAAGCAAGGACTTGGTGGTGGACGTGCACAAGATTTCCTCTATGCCCACCAATGTCGAATGGGGTGATGCCTCGTCCTCTAAGGTATTGGGACTCGGCAAGGTTGTCATTTCTCATGATCTCACGACCGAGAAGGTCATGCTTGTAGAGTCCCTTGCATACGATTTACTTTCCGTTCGTCAACTTGCAATCATGGGCTTTGCCACCTTCTTTGATATTGATACCGTGGCCCTCTTGTGGAGCAAGACTCTTAAAGTAGCCTTTGTTGGGCATGTCGAGAACGGTCTATATGTGATTAACTTTTTGGAGCGACCCACTAAGACCGCGACATGCCTAATGGCTAAAGTTGATGTGGGATGGCTTTGGCATCATCGTCTGGCCCATGTCAATATGAGATCTTTGCAAAGTCTTCTCAAGGGGGACCATGTCCGTGGACTAACAAATGTTAGTTTTGCTAAAGATCGTGCTTGCAGTGCTTGTATCGAAGGAAAGCTACATGAGAAGGCTCACCCTCCCATGACTATCATTTACTCAAAGAGGCCTTTGGAGCTCCTTCACATGGATCTCTTTGGGCCTCCATGCTTCGATAGTCTTGGGGGTAGGAAGTATTGTTTGGTGATTGTGGATGACTACTCAAGATACACTTGGGTGTATTTCTTCAAGAGGAAGAGCGAGACCCAGCAAACCGGCATTGACTTTGCAAATGAAGCACAACGTCAACACAGTGCAAAGATCTTGACAATAAGAAGTGACAACGGCACCGAGTTCAAGAACTACACCTTGGATGAGTTTCTTAGTGATGAGGGGATCAAGCATCAATACTCCGCACCTTACACCCCTCAACAAAACGGTGTTGCAGAGAGGAAGAACCGGACATTGATGGATGCGGCAAGGACCATGATGGCGGAGTTCAAGTCTCCGTACAACTTTTGGGCCGAAGCCATCAACACCGCATGTCATGCATCCAATCGGCTCTACCTCCGCAAGGTGTCAGAGTAAATGACCACGGGTAGCCTAGCCGGCACCCCCTGGCTCTTCTGAAAAATTACAAGCCAATCCGGCCCTCAAGAATCCAAGACGTGGGGCCGCCTTCCCCTTGCCGGCTGTCTCCCAGGCCGGCTATTGGAAGGCGACTCGACATTAGCCCTCATGAAGAAAGCCGCGGGAGGGCCGGCTCCGAGAAGCCGGCCGCGAGAAGGCCGACTCCAAGAAGCCGGCTCCCACAAAGCGGTCAAGATCGTACCCTCGAAGTCTGCATCCACATAACGGCGATGTGACAGGGCATGGCTACAGTGAAGCCTGCCACCCCCGAATCCCGAAGCACACCTGGCACAGTGCGTCGTACGGGTGGCCATGGCCCGTCCGGCACGGCACTGTTGCCACGTTGACCCTGATGTCATCCATGACGGGCTGCCAGTGCGGCCCACGGGCGGTGGGCCCCTTCGGGCAGAGAGACACCCGAAGGCGGCCAGGCCTCCCCCAGTCGGCCCAAGACAGAGCCGGCTCTCCAAAGCCGGCTTGCCACCTCCCTCGAAGGAGATGCCCCGTTAAGGAGACAAGACGCGGTGAGGCTACAGTGATCACCCGCCGGACGGCGGCACTGTAGCCACGCCCACCTCGGCGAAGCCCTCGTCACCAGGATTGAGCAACAGTAACCAGCCACCGACAAGGCCCCGGACAGTGGGGCCTGCCTGTCGACCAAGGAGCCGACAGCCGGCGGGACCCACCAGCCGGCGGGCCCCAGCAGCCGGCGCAGAAGCAGGCGAGTGTAGTCACAGACGGCTGGGCCCCACGCCCAGCCGGATTACCATTGTACCCCCGGGGGGTAGGCCTATATAAACCCCCCGGGACACCCATGCAAAGGGTTGATCCAAGCTAGTTCTAGACACCACATAGTGAGGGGAGGAGGGCTAGCCGTGCTCTTCTTCTTCTTCTTCTTCTTCTCACAAAACAGCTCAAGGAGCATCGTGTAGCTACTTGTTCATCTAGTGATCATGCGGAGACCCCGCAGAGCAGCAGTAGGGGTGTTATCTCCACGGAGAGCCCTGAAGCTGGGTAAGATTCGCCGGCGTGCATGTCTTTGCCTCATCCCGCTTCCAGGCACCGGCGACGTCTTACTGGCTCCCACAATGATAAGCCACCCGTTGTCATATGTCACACCTACCACCCGACATTTGGTGCCCACCGCGGGGCCAGGTGCACCGTCGCCCGAAGACCTGTTCTGGACGGGAACCCTCTTCCTCCCCAGCGAGCGTAGCCAGCCCGGCACGCCCGATGGCGCTTGCCACGACGCGCTGCAAGGCGTCACCAACGTCTGCGCAGCGAGCGGCCTCTCCGATCTCCTTGACAAGACCCTCATCTCCGACGAGCTCGCCTCTAATGCGGGCACCGACCACCTCGTCAACCTCCTCGGCCAGCTCCGCGTCTCCGGCGAGCCTGCTGTGGACTTGGAGTCAGTTGGCTCCACCGATCCGATGCCTGTCGACTCCGACACGGCCTCACTCGACACTTTCCCCACCGAGGTCACGATCTACAACGACCCGCTTCCCCGGGCCGATGGCTGCGACGCTGTCACCACCGAGGTGATGGTCATCGGCCATGGCGACGCTTCTGACGAGAGCGCCCATGACACCCCGCATGCGGCGGTCCATGACTTGTCCATCCCCTCCCGGCCGATGCCGATGCTGAAGCACTGGAGGCTCGCTGCCTCGCCCTCCTCGCGGAGGGCCGAAAGTTGGCTTCCATGAGATGCCTCACTGAGGCCCACCGGCGCGAAGCCGACCGCGCCGCCTTTGGCACGCCGCCCCCAGGCGGGCCCAGCCGGGCCGGCGTTGTCAGGTAGCGCGGCGCTGTCATCGCCGACACGCTAGGAGTCGACCGCCCAGTCTACGCCACTCCACTCAAGAACCTGCGTGCCGCCCAGGCGGCCGTAGACGAGTTAGACGGATTGGGGGCCGAAGAACTCCCCCACATGACCAGACGCATCCAACAGCTAATCGATGCGGCCGCGCAGCGGCACGAAGCCGACGCCCGCGCGGAAAGCCCTCGCCCGCGCCGAGATCATGACGCGACATCCCGGACGCCGACTGCGGGTAAAACCCACGTGCGGCACGAGAAAGAGCCGGCTGCCAGCCGAAGCCGAACCCGAATCTCCATCGAGCGAGACGCAGAAGGCCATCCCCGGGCTATGGAGTGGCGGGGCAACCCGCCTCCGCCACGGCCCCGTGGGGAGAGATATCCCACCCCACCTCCTGTTGCGCATCCGACCCTCAGCGGCCGACTAGGTCGCCGCGAAGGAGTCGGCGAGAACGACGCCCGCCATCGGATCGACCGCCTAGCGCGATCCCTGGCGCTAGAAGAAGAAGATGATGTCGGCCCGCCTTGCTTCGGCCCCCCGCATCCGCGACGAGCCTTTCCCCAAAGGGTTCTCGCTCCCAAGAGACACGCCCAAGTACAACGGCTCCGTGAAGCCGGAATATTGGTTGATCGACTACTCCACGGCGGTTAGCATAGCAAACGGCAACAGGCGCGTTGCTGTGAAGTACGTGCCCTTCATGCTGCAAGGCACGACGCGGACCTAGCTCAACAACCTCAAGCCATACAGCATCAACAGCTGGCTAGACTTCACAGAAGCCTTCGTCCGCAACTTCACCAGCACCTACAAGCGGGCTCCCAAGCCCAGACAGCTCTCCTTGTGTGTACAAGGCCCCGCCGAGTCCACTCGCGACTACCTCACGCGTTGGGCCGAGCTCCGCAACTCTTGCGAAGGGGTGCACGAGGTGCAAGCCATAGAATACTTCACTGCCGGGTGCCGAGAAGGCACCCTCCTCAAGCATAAGCTTCTCTACGACAAGCCGACTACCCTCGACAAGCTTCTGGACATAGCGGACAAGTACGCCACCGCCGAATCCTCAATGAAGACCGAGCTAGGAGTAGACGCGTCCGGGAAAGTACTCAACCCGGCGCCCAAGACGCCGGCTGGGGACTCCGGCCGACGCCCACACCAAAACGACCACAAGCGCAAGGGCCCCGTGCCGCCCTCCACCAGTCGGCAGGTGGCCACAGTCGAAGACAAGCAGCCCGAAGGGCGGCCCGCACCCAAGAAGCAGAGGGGCGGAAAGCTGGCTTGGCAGCCGACCTTCTCCTACGAGCAAACTCTCGATGCCCCATGCAAGTTCCACAGCGGCGCGAAGCCGTCCAAACACACAACCCGGAAGTGCCACTGGCTCACCCAAATCTCCAAAGGCGAAGGGCTCGCGCCGCCTCCGCCTGCCGGTCCGCCGCCTTCGGCTCCACATCCGCCGACCGCTCGGCCTGCAGTCGGAGCCGTGCACGATGAGTTCCCCGACGAGCATGCCGCCTATGTCGTCTTTACAAGCCAGCCTGAATACCGGCGCGGCAGACGCCTAGAGCACCAGGAGGTCAGCACGGTCGCTGCCAACCCTGCCGAGCAAATGCACTGGTCAGAAAAACCTATCAGCTGGAGCCGGGCCGACCACCCAGAGGTGATGCCATCTCCCGGCTCTTATGCGTTGGTTCTGGATGCCACCCTTGCAACAGACAGACGCGCCGCCCGTTTCTCCTGTGTGATGATAGACGGCGGGAGCAGCATCAACATCCTGTACCGTGACACCCTGGAGAAGCTGAACGTCAAGACGAAGCAACTCATGCCTACTCGGACTGTGTTCCATGGCATCGTACCCGACCTGTCCTGCGCCCCCATTGGCAAGATCAAGATTGATGTACTCTTTGGGGACAAGGAGCATTTCCACCGGAGGCGATCTGTTTTGAAGTGGTGGACCTGGAGAGCCCCTACCATGCATGCTTGGCCGACCTGCCTTGGCCAGGTTCATGGCTGTTCCTGAAGGAAATATGCCCTAGAGGCAATAATAAAGTTATTATTTATTTCCTTATATCATGATAAATGTTTATTATTCATGCTAGAATTGTATTAACCGGAAACATAATACATGTGTGAATACATAGACAAATAGAGTGTCACTAATATGCCTCTACTTGACTAGCTCGTTAATCAAAGATGGTTATGTTTCCTAACCATGAACAAAGTGTTGTTATTTGATTAACGAGGTCACATCATTAGTTGAATGATCTGATTGACATGACCCATTCCATTATCTTAGCACCCGATCATTTAGTATGTTGCTATTGCTTTCTTCATGACTTATACATGTTCCTATGACTATGAGATTATGCAAATCCCGTTTGCCGGAGGAACACTTTGTGTGCTACCAAACGTCACAACGTAACTGGGTGATTATAAAGGAGCTCTACAGTTGTCTCCAATGGTAGATGTTGGGTTGGCGTATTTGGAGAATAGAATTTGTCACTCCGATTGTCGGAGAGGTATCTCTGGGCCCTCTCGGTAATGCACATCACATAAGCCTTGCAAGCATTGCAACTAATGAGATAGTTGCGGGATGATGTATTACGGAACGAGTAAAGAGACTTGCCGGTAACGAGATTGAACTAGGTATTGGATACCGACGATCGAATCTCGGGCAAGTAACATACCGATGACAAAGGGAACAACGTATGTTGTTATGCGGTCTGACCAATAAAGATCTTCGTAGAATATGTAGGAGCCAATATGGGCATCCAGGTCCCGCTATTGGTTATTGACCGGAGACGTGTCTCGGTCATGTCTACATTGTTCTCGAACCGTAGGGTCCGCACGCTTAACGTTACGATGACAGTTATTATGAGTTTATGCGTTTTGATGTACCGAAGATTGTTCGGAGTCCCGGATGTGATCATGGACATGACGAGGAGTCTCGAAATGGTCGAGACATAAAGATTGATATATTGGAAGCCTATGTTTGGATATCGGAAGTGTTCCGGGTGAAATCGGGATTTTACCGGAGTACCGGGAGGTTACCGGAACCCCCCGGGAGCTATATGGGCCTTAGTGGGCTTTAGGTGAAAGGAGAAAGGGGCAGCCCAAGGTGGGCCACGCGCCTCCCCCCTCCCCTAGTCCTATTAGGACAAGGAGAGGTGGCCGGCCCCCCTCTCTCTTTCCCCCCTCAAGGAATCCTATTCCAACTAGGATTGGGGGGGGGGGGATCCTACTCCCATAGGGAGTAGGACTCCCTTGGCGCGCCCTCCTTGGCCGGCCGCCCCCTCCCCCTTGGCTCCTTTATATACGGAGGCAGGGGGGCACCCTAGGACACACAAGTTGATCCTTGAGATCGTTCCTTAGCCGTGTGCGGTGCCCCCTGCCACCATATTCCACCTCGATCATATTGTAGCGGTGCTTAGGTGAAGCCCTGCGACGGTAGAACATCAAGATCGTCACCACGCCGTCGTGCTGACGGAACTCCTCCCCGACGCTTTGCTGGATCGGAGCCCGGGGATTGTCATCGAGCTGTACGTGTGCTAAGAACTCGGAGGTGCCGGAGTAACGGTGCTTGGATCGGTCGGATCGGGAAGACGTACGACTACTTCCTCTACATTGCATCAACGCTTCCGCAGTCGGTCTGCGTGGGTACGTAGACAACACTCTCCCCTCTCGTTGCTATGCATCACCATGATCTTGCATGTGCATAGGAAATTTTTTGAAATTACTGCGTTCCCCAACAGTGGCATCCGAGCCTAGGTTTTATGGTTTGATGTTATATGCACGAGTAGAACACAAGTGAGTTGTGGGCGATATAAGTCATACTGCCTACCAGCATGTCATACTTTGGTTCAGTGGTATTGTTGGACGAGACGACCCAGACCAACATTACGCGTACGCTTACGCGAGACCGGTTCCCCCGACGTGCTTTGCACATAGGTGGCTTGCGGGCGACTGTCTCTCCAACTTTAGTTGAACCGAGTATGGCTACGCCCGGTCCTTGCGAAGGTTAAAACGGAGTCTATTTGACAAACTATCGTTGTGGTTTTGATGCGTAGGTGAGATTGGTTCTTGCTTAAGCCCGTAGCAGCCACGTAAAACTTGCAACAACAAAGTAGAGGACGTCTAACTTGTTTTTGCAGGGCATGTTGTGATGTGATATGGTCAAGGCATGATGCTGAATTTAATTGTATGAGATGATCATGTTTTGTAACCGAGTTATCGGCAACTGGCAGGAGCCATATGGTTGTCGCTTTATTGTATGCAATGCAATCGCGATGTAATGCTTTACTTTATCAGTAAGCGGTAGCGATAGTCGTGGAAGCATAAGATTGGTGAGACGACAACGATGCTACGATGGAGATCAAGGTGTCGCGCCGGTGACGATGGTGATCATGACGGTGCTTCGGAGATGGAGATCACAAGCACAAGATGATGATGGCCATATCATATCACTTATATTGATTGCATGTGATGTTTATCCTTTTATGCATCTTATCTTGCTTTGATTGACGGTAGCATTATAAGATGATCTTTCACTAATTATCAAGAAGTGTTCTCCCTGAGTATGCACCATTGCCAAAGTTCGTCGTGCCCAGACACCACGTGATGATCGGGTGTGATAAGCTCTACGTCCATCTACAACGGGTGCAAGCCAGTTTTGCACACGCAGAATACTCGGGTTAAACTTGACGAGCCTAGCATATGCAGATATGGCCTCAGAACATGGAGACCGAAAGGTCGAGCGTGAATCATATAGTAGATATGATCAACATAACGATGTTCACCATTGAAAACTACTCCATTTCACGTGATGATGGGTTATGGTTTAGTTGATTTGGATCACGTGATCACTTAGAGGATTAGAGGGATGTCTATCTAAGTGGGAGTTCTTTAAGTAATTTGATTAATTGAACTTAAATGTATCATGAACTTAGTCCTGGTAGTATTTTGCAAATTATGTTGTAGATCAATAGCTCGCGTTGTTGCTTTCATATATTTATTTTGATATGTTCCTAGAGAAAATTGTGTTGAAAGATGTTAGTAGCAATGATGCGGATTGGATCCGTGATCTGAGGTTTATCCTCATTGCTGCACAGAAGAATTATGTCCTTGATGCACCGCTAGGTGACAGACCTATTGCAGGAGCAGATGCAGACGTTATGAACGTTTGGCTAGCTCAATATGATGACTACTTGATAGTTTAGTGCACCATGCTTAATGGCTTAGAATCGGGACTTCAAAGACGATTTGAACGTCATGGACCATATGAGATGTTCCAGGAGTTGAAGTTAATATTTCAAGCAAATACCCGAGTTGAGAGATATAAGTCCCCAACAAGTTCTATAGCTAAAAGATGGAGGAGAATCGCTCAACTAGTGAGCATGTTCTCAGATTGTCTGGGTACTACAATCGCTTGAATCAAGTGGGAGTTAATCTTCCAGATAAGATAGTGATTGACAGAATTCTCTAGTCACCATCACCAAGTTAGTAGAACTTCGTGATGAACTATAATATGCAAGGGATAACGGAAACAAACTCCCAAGCTTTTCGTGATGCTGAAATCAACGAAGGTAGAAATCAAGAAAAACATCAAGTGTTGATGGTTGACAAGACCACTAGTTTCAAGAAAAGGGCAAAGGGAAGAAGGGGAACTTAAAGAAGAACGGCAAGCAAGTTGCTGCTCAAGTGAAGAAGCCCAAGTCTGATCCTAAGCCTGAGACTAAGTGCTTCTACTGCAAAGGGACTGGTCACTGGAAGCGGAACTACCCCAAGTGATTGGCGGATAAGAAGGATGGCAAAGTGAACATAAGTATATTTGATATACATGTTATTGATGTGTACTTTACTAGTGTTTATAGCAACCCCTCAGTATTTGATACTGGATCAGTTGCTAAGAGTAGTAACTCGAAACGGGGGTTGCAGAATGAACAGAGAGTAGTTAAGGGTGAAGTGATGATGTGTGTTGCAAGTGGTTCCAAGATTGATATGATCATCATCGCACACTCCCTATACTTTCGGGATTAGTGTTGAACCTAAATAAGTGTTATTTGGTGTTTGCGTTGAGCATGAATATGATTTGATCATGTTTATAGTAATACGGTTATTCATTTAAGTAAAAGAATAAATTGTTGTTCTGTTTACATGAATAAAACCTTATATGGTTACACACCCAATGAAAATAGTTCATTGGATCTCGATCTTAATGATACACATATTCATAATATTGAAACCAAAAGATGCGAAGTTAATAATGATAGTGCAACTTATTTGTGGCACTGCCGTTTAGGTCATATTGGTGTAAAGCGCATGAAGAAACTCCATGCTGATGGGATTTTGGAATCACTTGATTATGAATCACTTTATGCTTGCGAACCATGCCTTATGGGAAAGATGACTAAAACGCCGTTCTCTGGAACAATGGAGCGAGCAACAGATTTGTTGGAGATCATATATACTGATGTATGTGGTCCGATGAATATTGAGGCTCGCGATAGGGATCATTATTTTCTGATCTTCACAGATGATTTGAGCAGATATGAGTATATCTACTTGATGAAACAAAGGTCTGAAACATTTGAAAAGTTCCAAGAATTTCAGAGTGAAGTGGAAAATCATCGTAACAAATATGAAAAATTTCTACGATATGATCGCAGAAGTAAAATATTTGAGTTACGAGTTTGGTCTTCAATTAAAACAATGTGGAATAGTTTCACAAACTCATGCCACCTGGAACACCACAACATAATGGTGTGTCCGAATATCATAACCGTACTTTATTAGATATGGTGCGATCTATGATGTCTCTTACCGATCTACCACTATCGTTTTGGGGTTATGCATTAGAGATAGCTGCATTCACGTTAAATAGGGCACCATCTAAGTCCGTTGAGATGACACAATCTGAACTATGGTTTGGCAAGAAACCAAAGTTGTCGTTTCTTAAAGTTTGGGGTTGTGATGCTTATATGAAAAAGTTTCATCCTAATAAGCTCAAACCCAAATCGGAGAAATATGTCCTCATAGGATACCCAAAGGAGACTGTTGGGTACACCTTCTATCACAAATCCGAAGGCAAGACTTCTGTTGCTAAACTCGGAGTTTTTCTAGAGAAGGAGTTTCTCTCGAAAGAAGTGAGTGGGAGGAAAGTAGAACTTGATGAGGTAACTGTACCTGCTCCCTTATTGGAAAGTAGTTCATCACAGAAATCTGTTCCTGTGACTACTACACCAATAAGTGAGGAAGCGAATGATGATGATCATGTAACTTCAGATCAAGTTACTACCAAATCTCGTAGGTAAACCAGAGTAAGATCCGCACCAGAGTGGTACGGTAATCCTGTTCTGGAAGTCATGTTACTAGACCATGACGAACTTGTGAACTATGAGGAAGCGATGATGAGCCCAGATTCCGCGAAATGGTTTGAGGCCATGAAATCTGAGATATGATCCATGTATGAGAACAAAGTATGGACTTTGGTTGACTTGCCCACTGATCGGCAAGCAATTGAGAATAAATGGATCTTCAAGAGGAAGACAGACGCTGATAGTAGTGTTACTATCTACAAAGCTAGAATTGTCGCAAAAAGGTTTTCGACAAGTTCAAGGTGTTGACTACGATGAGATTTTCTCACTCGTATCTATGCTTAAGTCTGTCCGAATCATGTAAGCAATTGCCGCATTTTATGAAATCTGGCAAATGGATAAACAAAACTGCATTCCTTAATGGATTTACTAAAGAAGAGTTGTATACGATGCAACTAGAAGGTTTTGTCGATCCTAAAGGTGTTAACTAAATATGCAAGCTCCAGCGATCCATCTATGGACTGGTGCAAGAATCTCGGAGTTGGAATATACGCTTTGATAAGTTGATCAAGGCATATAGTTTTATACAGACTTGCGGTGAAGCCTGTATTTACAAGAAAGTGAGTGGGAGCACTACATCATTTCTGATAAGTATATGTGTATGACATATTGTTGATCGGAAATAATGTAGAATTATTCTGCAAAGCATAAAGGAGTGTTTGAAAGGAGGTTTTCAAAGAAAGACTTCGGTAAAGCTGCTTACATATTGAGCTTCAAGATCTATAGAGATAGATCAAGACGCTTGATAAGTTTTTTCAATGAGTACATACCTTGACAAGATTTTGAAGTAGTTCAAAATGGAGCAGTCAAAGAAAGAGTTCTTGCCTGTATTACAAGGTGTGAAGTTGAGTAAGACTCAAAGCCCGACCACGGCAGAAGATAGAAAGAGAATGAAAGTCATTCCCTATGCCTTGGCCATAGGTTCTATAACTCATGCTGTGTACCAGATCTATTGTATACCTTGCACTGTTTTGGCAAGGGAGTACAATAGTGATCTAGGAGTAGATCACTGGACAGCGGTCAGAATTATCCTTAGTGAAATAAGGATATGTTTCTCGATTATGGACGTGACAAAAAGGTTCGTCGTAAAGGGTTACGTCGATGCAAGTTTTTGACACTGATCAAGATGATTCTAAATCTCAATCTGGATACATATTGAAAGTGGGAGCAATTAGCTAGAGTAGCTCCGTGCAGAGCATTGTAGACATAGAATTTTGCAAAATACATACGGATCTGAATATGGCAGGCCCGTTGACTAAATTTCTCTCACAAGCAAAACATGATCACTCTTTGGGTGTTAAATCACACAGCGATGTGAACTAGATTATTGAATCTAGTAAACCCTTTGGGTGTTAGTCACATGGAGATGTGAACCAATCACATAAAGATGTGAACTATTGGTGTTAATCACATAGCGATGTGAACTAGATTATTGACTCTAGTGCAAGTGGGAGACTGAAGGAAATATGCCCTAGAGGCAATAATAAAGTTATTATTTATTTCCTTATATCATGATAAATATTTATTATTCATGCTAGAATTGTATTAACCGGAAACATAATACATGTGTGAATATGTAGACAAACAGAGTGTCACTAATATGCCTCTACTTGACTAGCTCGTTAATCAAAGATGGTTATGTTTCCTAACCATGAACAAAGTGTTGTTATTTGATTAACGAGGTCACATCATTAGTTGGATGATCTGATTGACATGACCCATTCCATTAGCTTAGCGCCCGATCGTTTAGTATGTTGCTATTGCTTTCTTCATGACTTATACATGTTCCTATGACTATGAGATTATGCAACTCCCGTTTGCCGGAGGAACACTTTGTGTGCTACCAAACGTCACAACGTAACTGGGTGATTATAAAGGAGCTCTACAGGTGTCTCCAATGGTAGATGTTGGGTTGGCGTATTTCGAGAATAGGATTTGTCACTCCGATTGTCGGAGAGGTATCTCTGGGCCCTCTCGGTAATGCACATCACATAAGCCTTGCAAGCATTGCAACTAATGAGATAGTTGCGGGATGATGTATTACGGAACGAGTAAAGAGACTTGCCGGTAACGAGATTGAACTAGGTATTGGATACCGACGATCGAATCTCGGGCAAGTAACATACCGATGACAAAGGGAACAACGTATGTTGTTATGCGGTCTGACCGATAAAGATCTTCGTAGAATATGTAGGAGCCAATATGGGCATCCAGGTCCCGCTATTGGTTATTGACCGGAGACGTGTCTCGGTCATGTCTACATTGTTCTCGAACCGTAGGGTCCGCACGCTTAACGTTACGATGACAGTTATTATGAGTTTATGCATTTTGATGTACCGAAGATTGTTCGGAGTCCCGGATGTGATCATGGACATGACGAGGAGTCTCGAAATGGTCAAGACATAAAGATTGATATATTGGAAGCCTATGTTTGGATATCGGAAGTGTTCCGGGTGAAATCGGGATTTTACCGGAGTACCGAGAGGTTACCGGAACCCCCCGGGAGCTATATGGGCCTTAGTGGGCTTTAGGTGAAAGGAGAAAGGGGCAGCCCAAGGTGGGCCGCGCGCCTCCCCCCTCCCCTAGTCCTATTAGGACAAGGAGAGGTGGCCGGCCCCCTCTCTCTCTTTCCCCCGTCGAGGAATCCTATTCCAACTAGGATTTGGGGGGGGTGGGGAATCCTACTCCCAGAGGGAGTAGGACTCCCTTGGCGCGCCCTCCTTGGCCGGCCGCCCCCTCCCCCTTGGCTCCTTTATATACGGAGGCAGGGGGGCACCCTAGGACACACAAGTTGATCCTTGAGATCGTTCCTTAGCCG
Organism: Triticum urartu; assembly: GCF_056163025.1. Taxonomy (NCBI): domain Eukaryota; kingdom Viridiplantae; phylum Streptophyta; class Magnoliopsida; order Poales; family Poaceae; genus Triticum; species Triticum urartu. Next base: position 92,728,810 of record NC_141875.1, read on the forward strand.
TGTGCGGTGCCCCCTGCCACCATATTTCACCTCGATCATATTGTAGCGGTGCTTAGGTGAAGCCCTGCGACGGTAGAACATCAAGATCGTCACCACACCGTCGTGCTGACGGAACTCCTCCCCGACGCTTTGCTGGATCGGAGCCTGGGGATTGTCATCGAGCTGTACGTGTGCTAAGAACTCGGAGGTGTCGGAGTAACGGTGCTTGGATCGGTCGGATCGGGAAGATGTACGACTACTTCCTCTACGTTGCGTCAACGCTTCCGCAGTCGGTCTGCGTGGGTACGTAGACAACACTCTCCCCTCTCGTTGCTATGCATCACCATGATCTTGCGTGTGCGTAGGAATTTTTTTGAAATTACTGTGTTCCCCAACAGTTCCCCACTATGCTTACCTCAAGATGAAGATGCCGAGCACCAAAGGCATCATCACCATAGCCGGCGATTACAAGAAATCTTCCGAGTGCGCAGCAGCCAGCAGCAGGCTGGCCGAGTCCCTTGTGATTGCCGAAGAAAAGAAGATGTTGGACCGAGTCGTGGCCATGGCCGGCAAACAGTCGGCCTTGTCCCCCGATCCCAAGGAGTATGATGCCCAAGGATCTTTCCAGCCGGCCAAGGAGACGAAGAAGATACCTCTTGACCCCGAGCACCCAGAGAGGTTTGCCGTCATCGGGGCAAACCTAAACAGCAAATAGGAAGGCGAGCTCGCCGATTTCCTCCGTGAGAATCGGGACATCTTTGCATGGTCCCCCAAGGACATGCCGGGTGTTCCGAAGGAATTCGCCAAGCACAAGCTACACGTCCGAGAAGACGCAAAACCAGTCAAACAACCCCTCCGCCGACTGTCGGAGGAGAAAAGAAGGATCGTAGGAGAAGAGATAGTCCGGCTTCTGGAAGCCGGCTTCATTATGGAAGTTTTCTTTCCAGAGTGGCTTGCCAACCCGGTCCTCGTGCTAAAAAAGAACAACAAGTGGCACATGTGCATAGACTACACGAGCCTCAACAAGGCCTGCCCCAAAGATCCCTTTGCCCTGCCAAGGATTGATCAAGTGATAGACTCCACGGCCGGATGCGAGCTGTTGAGTTTCTTGGATGCTTACTCAGGATACCACCAGATAAAGTTAGATCCGGTAGACCGCCTGAAGACCACCTTCATCACGCCATTCGGAGCCTTCTGCTACCTGACTATGACATTCGGCTTGAGAAATGCCGGTGCCACTTTTTAGCGTTGCATGCAGAAGTGCCTCCTCAAGCAGCTCGGCAGAAATGCCCACGTCTACGTAGACGACATTGTGGTGAAGACGGAGAAGCGCGACACCTTGCTGGAAGACCTCAAGGAAACATTTGAGAACCTACGCCGGTCCCAAATCAAGCTCAACCCCGAGAAATGCGTGTTCGGAGTGCCAGCCGGCCAACTCCTAGGCTTCCTGGTTTCCGAACGCGGCATCGAATGCAACCCAGTAGAGATCAAGGCCATTGAGAGAATGGCGATTCCCACCAAACTTTGAGACGTCCAGAAGTTCACCGGATGCTTGGCCTCCCTGAACGCTTCATCAGCCGGCTCGGAGAGAAAGCTCTCCCCCTCTACCACCTCATGAAGAAGACCACTCACTTCGAGTGGAATGACCAAGCCGACCAAGCTTTTCACGAGCTGAAGAAGATGCTGGCCATGCCGCCTGTCCTAGCGGCACCAACTGAGAAAGAGCCCATGCTCCTCTACATTGCCGCAACCAGCCAGGTGGTCAGCACTGTCATCATAGTCCAACGCCCAGAAGAGGGCCGAGCCCAGCCGGTCCAGAGGCCAGTGTACTATTTGAGCGAGGTGCTGTGTACCTCGAAGCAGAACTACCCGCACTACCAGAAGATGTGCTACGGCGTGTACTTCGCCGCCAAGAAGCTGAAGCCCTACTTCCAAGAGCATCCCATCACGGTTGTATGCACCGCCCCGCTGGCCGAGATCATAGGCAGCCGGGATGCATCCGGCCGGGTGGCGAAATGGGCCATCGAGCTGGCCCCGTACACGATTTTCTACCAGCATCGCACCGCCATCAAGTCCCAAGCATTGGCCGACTTCCTCGTCGACTGGGTCGAGACCCAGTACCTGCCGCCAGCTCCCGACTCCACTCATTGGCGCATGCACTTCGATGGGTCCAAGATGCGCACTGGCTTGGGAGCCGACGTCATCCTCACCTCTCCCAAAGGCGACAAGCTTAGATACACGCTGCAAATTCACTTTGCTGCCTCCAACAACGTGGCCGAGTACGAGGCGCTCATACACGGGCTCCGGCTTGCCAAAGAGCTCGGCATTCGCCGGATCCTATGTTATGGCAACTCGGACTTGGTGGTCCAGCAATCATCCGGCGACTGGGATGCGAAGGACGCAAATATGGCAAGCTACCGCTTCCTCGTTCAGCAGATCAGTGGGTACTTTGAAGGATGCGAGTTCATCCACGTACCGCGAGCCGACAACGAGCCAGCTGATGCCCTGGCTTGAATAGGCTCCACTCGGCAAGCAATACCAACCGGTGTCTCTCTACAACGCCTCCTCAAGCCGTCTATCAAGCCGTCTCCAGAGTCCGATTCCATCTTCGTGCCGCCTGACCCCGATACAGCCGGGTCTGGCTCGAAGAACCAAGTGGGTGACCCGGGAACTTTGATAGTCGGCCCGGGGGCATCAGCAGGCGGCTCGGGGATTTCCGTAGTTACGCCCGACCCGGGGACTGCCACACCCGGCTCGGGGACTGCGGTAGTCGGCCCGGAGGCTGCACCAACACAGCAGGCGGCGGCCGACTCCAGCATTTCACCACCCAGCCCGCCCGCCCTAGTCGCAGTAGCCGTGTTGGCAATAGAAGAAGTCACAGCTCCATCATGGGCTCAGTCCATCCTCAACTTCCTAATAAACCAAGATCTGCCGGCTGACGAAACAGAGGCAAGACAAGTCCAACGCCGAGCCGGAGCATACACAATTGTCAACAGAGAGCTCGTCAAGCGCAGTGTCACTGGAGTCCTCCAGCGATGTGTCGAGCAAGAGAAGGGCATTGCAATCCTTAGATACATCCACCAAGGAGAATGCGGCCACCATGCGACCTCAAGATCACTTGTCGCCAAAGCTTTCCGCCATGGTTTCTTTTGGCCGACTGCTTTGGATGACGCCAAGGAGTTAGTTAAACATTGCAAAGGGTGCCAACTCTTCAGCTCCAAGAAACACATGCCGGCTTCAGCACTCAAGACCATTCCCCTCACTTGGCCCTTCACCGTTTGGGGACTGGACATGGTGGGCCCATTCAAGATGGCGCGCGGCGGCATGACACATCTGCTTGTCGCTGTGGACAAATTCACCAAATGGATTGAGGCAAAGCTGATCAAGAAGCTGAATGGACCGACTGCCGTGACATTTATCACAGAAATAACAACTCGGTATGGTGTGCCACACAGCATCATCACTGACAATGGCACGAATTTCGCCAAGGGAGCCTTGGCACGTTTCTGCGCGACGCAAGGCATCCGGTTGGACTTAGCGTCCGTTGCCCACCCGCAGTCAAACGACCAGGTCGAGCGAGCCAACGGCCTCATCCTTTCCGGCATCAAACCCCGACTGGTCGTACCACTGGAGCGTTTGGCCGGCTATTGGCTCGATGAGCTGCCGGCCGTCCTCTGGAGTCTGCGCACTACCCCAAACAAGTCAACCGGCTTCACTCCTTTCTTCCTCGTGTATGATGTCGAGGCGGTTATCCCAACTGACATCGAGTTCGACTCGCCTCGGGTAACCATGTACACTGAGGCGGAGGCCAAGGAAGCACGAGAAGACGGCATCGACCTGCTGGAAGAAGGCCGACTGTTAGCCCTCAGCCGGTCTGCCATCTATCAGCAGGGCCTGCGCCGCTACCACAGCCGGAAGGTCAAGCCAAGATCCTTCCAAGAGGGCGATCTTGTGCTTCGGCTGATCCAGCGAACAGCCGACCAGCACAAGCTCTCGGTCCCTTGGGAGGGCCCCTTCGTCATCAGCAGAGCTTTAGGCAACGAATCCTACTACTTGATCGACGCGCAGAAGCCGAAGGCACGAAAGAGAGACGACTCCGGCAAGGAGTCGGAACGACCATGGAACTCCAACCTCCTCCGAAGATTTTACAGTTGAAATGCAGTACGTATCACGCTAACTTTTGTACTAAGTACGAGACAATAGGCCCCCCGAGGAGAGCTCGGGGACTGCCATCTTTTATCTATGAATGAAGAATATCATGCTTATGACCTTGTCATTACATTCACTTTTTTCGTCCGGCACCGGGTTCGACTAGTCGGCCCGGGGACTGGCCGCCTGGAGTTATATTAAGAAGTCCTACCCGCGGCCAGACAAGTAGTGTGCCGGCACCCAAGCCTTCTCTTGCCAAAAGTCGCAGTTCGAAGAACCGGTTGTCCGGCTGGCAAGAGTTAAAGGCAGGAAAGGACGCCCACACGAAAAACGGCTAGGGACTAACGGACTAATATAACAAAAGCCGGTTTTTCTCCCACCACCGACCGACTACTAGAGTAGCCGGCCGGCCGGCTTCCATTTGCCTCGCTTCAATCTAAGAAATCTCGAGTACTTGCCTTCCCAAATGGGGAAGGCGGCAAAGGAAACAGCCTAAGGATAAAAAGCATACACGAATGGAAACCAAACACGCACACGATCATATTTACACAAAAGACCTTCAAAAGGCCAGCATTCAACATAATCCGAATACACCCCCAGTGGGTGGAACTGCGCAAGTTTAATAAAAATTGTTCAAAGGGTAACAAGTAGGAAAAGCAAGGACGGCAGATTAAGCCAGGGGAGCGACTGGCAAGTCGGGCAGGTCGGTGGAGATGGCAGTGGCGGCTGGAGGAGTGGCCGGCTGGCGAACCTCGGCATGATCACCGCCTCCCGCAGAGGGCGCGCTAGCACGCGCCTCGTTGCTGGAAGCACGTTCAGGCTGAGGCTGGCTGGCCGCTTCACCGGCCGGCTCAACGTCTTCGCCCTCCTCTCCTTCGTCGTCTTCGCCTTCATCGCTGGAGGCGATCTCCTCTGCCGAGTCCTCACCCGCTGCCGGGTCCAGCCCGAACCACTCCTCCGGCTGGCAACACCGTCGTCATTTATTTCAGGAGCGAAGACGCTGATGTCAGTGCACTCGGCGATCGTCGAGGCACGCTGAGAGATAGCCGGCCGCACCTCCTCCATCTCCTCGTCGGCCTCCAACTGCCAGGTGCGCAGCTGGTCCAGGTTCAGCCCGGGATACCAGGCTCGGACGAACTCCAGCGCCCGCCCAGCTCCAAGCCGCGCCGCCAATGCCTTCCAGGCCTCGAAGCGGCCAACCGCAACCTCTAGCCAGTCGGCAGTCCGACTCGGGGTTCGGGGAATCGTCTCGCCTGGCCAGAGGGCGGCCAACACCTGCGCCCCGGCGCGCTGGAGGCGGCGGAGCATACGGTGAGCCGGCTGCAGCTGGGCTTGGACCGCCAAGAGTTGCTCCTCAAGCGTCCGGCTCGCGTCCGGCGCGATTTCAGCCCCCGCCTGTCGGCACGCCTCGTGATGGGCCTCGATGGTTTGGGTGGCGAAGACAGAGTAGCCGGGAAAGTAGTCTGCACAGAGAACAAAAGCAGCACAAGTCAGAACACAAATCAGGGGGCAAGGGGCAAGCAAGGAGTGAGGAAGGCAGCTTATCGTCGATCAGATCCTCGATACGACCGAAGCCCTTGATCAGCGCTTGTTTTGCCTCAGCCCAGCCCGCCGCTTCAGTCTCGAACTCGGCCTTCAGGGCGTCCTCGCTGTCCTGCGCCTTCTTCAGGGCCGCCTTGTGGCTCTCCTCCTGGTCGGCCAACTTCTTGGCCAGGCGGTCACGCTCCAGGACCAAGGCGTTGTACTCGGCTTCCTTGGCGCGAAGGGCGGCCTGGGCCCCGCTGAGCTGCCCCCTCAAGTCGGCATTGGCTCCTGCAAGCATGAAGACAAAGTAAAATCAATAAGGAAGAAGTCGTCAAGGAAGATCCGACCCGACTGCTCAGCAGTCGGCCCGAATCTCGGGGACTACACCCAGTGGGTGCGCTGACGCGCCCCCACTGGAGATGAACGAAACAAAGCACGCACTCCGGCTGCTGGTCAGGTCTTCGGTTCTCCGGCCCAGCTCCTAAGCCTGGGAGTTGAAGGCAGCAGCGCGGAGGTTATGATACTCCTGGAAGATCAGACAAGAGGCGAGAATAAGATAGTTGTCAGGACCTAGTAAGTTCCAAGCCGCCTGCGCAGTTGGAGATGTAGTTCACCATGTAAGACACCTATGCATGAGGCATCTCCCTGGTGCTCAGCCGGCACGGGTCGAAGCGGCCGCTCATCTGGGAAATCATGTGAGGCCGGCCTTGGAGCGGAAGTAACCCGGACTGACACGGTTTTCAGCAAAATTGCCATGGTGTTATTTTTGTGCAGAAATAAAATTTCTCGGAATGACCTGAAACTTCATGGAGAATATTTTTGGAATATATAAAAAATACTGGCGAAAGAATCAACACCAGGGGGCCACACCCTGTCCATGAGGGTGGGGGCGCGCCCCCTGTCTCGTGGGCCCCCTGAGGCTCCACCGACCTCAACTCCAACTCTATATATTCATGTTCGGGGAGAAAAATCAGAGAGAAGGATTCATCACATTTTACGATACAGAGCCGCCGCCAAGCCCTAATCTCTCTCGGGGCTCCGGAGAGGGGAATCTGTCCCCATCGTCATCATCAACCTTCCTCCATCACCAATTTCATGATGCTCATCGCCGTGCATGAGTAATTACATTGTAGGCTTGCTGGACGGTGATGGGTTGGATGAGATTTATCATGTAATCGAGTTAGTTTAGTTAGGCTTTGATCCCTAGTATCCATTATGTTCGGAGATTGATGTTGCTATGACTTTGCCATGCTTAATGCTTGTCACTAGGGCCCGAGTGCCATGATTTCAGATCTGAACCTATTATGTTTTCATGAATATATGTGAGTTCTTGATCCTATTTTGCAAGTCAATAGTCACCTACTATGTGTTATGATCCGGTAACCCTGAAGTGACAATAATCGGGACCACTCCCGGTGATGACTATAGTTTGAGGAGTTCATGTATTCACTGTGTTAATGCTTTGGTCCGGTACTCTATTAAAAGGAGGCCTTAATATCCCTTAGTTTCCAATAGGACCCCGCTGCCACGGGAGGGTAGGAAAAAAGGTGTCATGCAAGTTCTTTTCCATAAGCACGTATGACTATATTCGGTATACATGCCTACATTACATTGATGAATTGGAGCTAGTTCTGTGTCACCCTATGTTATAACTGTTGCAGGAGGAATCACATCCGACATAATTATCCATCACTGATCCATTGCCTACGAGCTTTTCACATATTGATATTTGTTAGTTACTTTTCCATTGCCACTGCTACAATCACTACAAAACTATTACTATTACTTTTGCCACTGTTACCGTTACTTCCATATTACTTTGCTACTAAATACTTTGCTACAGATATTAATTCTTTCAAGTGCGGTCGAATTGACAACTTAACTGTTAATACTTGAGAATATTCTTTGGCTCCCCTTGTGTCGAATCAATAAATTTGGGTTGAATACTCTACCCTCGAAAACCGTTGCGATCCCCTATACTTGTGGGTTACCAACAAGAAAGTGCCTCCTTATTACGCGGAAAAAATGATTGCTCCTGCTAACAGCTAGGATCCACTGGCAAAATCTTCGCACAGAAGGAAGTGCCTTCTTTGTATGCGTAAAAAACTATTCCTCCCGATGATAGCTGGGACCCGACAGATTTGGTGGCTGACCTATGGGCCTACTGTAACATCCCAAATTTTCAATTTGGAATGTTATACATTAGATCATCAATGCATATCATATTTTATTTGCTTTTGGTTTGATCCTAGAAATTTCTACGCAACTCAAGGACCCACGGAGAGAGTTGGGGAATTCATTATTTTCATATTTGAGTTTTCTCAAATTTTGCGAATAGGATTATTTGATTTTAATTATTTTATCATCAATTATTTCTATTACAAAAATATGAGAGAGGGAATAAAATGACTTTCCAAAAATAAAGAAATATTGATGATTTAATAATAAAATCAAATAAGATTTTATTTCGGAGTTTTTGGGTATTTTATTTGAATTTAGGAAAATGTGTGTTTTCCAAAATTGCATTTAGGCCCCAAATAAATGTTCACCTTGTGCGGCTTGATTTTAGAAGCCCGTGGAAATTTATTTCGGGATTTTTGGAGTCCGTTTAGTATTTCTTTTATTTGTTTTTCTGCGCGGAATAATTAAACAAAAAAAAACGCGAACCGACTTTGGGCCGTACCCGAGCGGGACTCCGCCCGGGGGGAAGCCTTTAAATACCGCCGCCTCGAGCCGCCCCAGCCTACCGCGCCCGAAATCAGAGCCGCCGCCGCCCGCCGCTGGAGCCACCGCCGCCGCCGCCGGACACAGGTCAACCTCGTTTTCGCCGCTGTTTTTTTTTAAAAGTCACGGTTAAAAAAAGTCGCGGTTTTTAGTTTTTTCGGTTTTTTAATAGATTGGTTTTTCCGATTTATTTAAATAGCGAGCGTTCGTTCGTTCGGTCTAGCGAACGTTCGTTGTTTTTATTTTTCTCGGATTAAATCCGCGATTTTTCTGATCGCGATTCCTGATCCGATTTTCGTTTTAGTATAACTTTTCGCTTGGTTATCGGAATCAGGCGATTCAAGCGCCTGGAGTTTCGTCTCGAAACCCTCTACCCGTTTAACCAACTTAAACAAGTTTTTTCCACTGTAAAAATTGCCGTAGATACAGAATAGTAAATGAAGCCTGTTTCTTTTACCGTTTGACTTTCGTTGCTTTGTTTGATTTGATTCTTTTTGCAAACCGGAGTTCTTAAGTTGAACCTTCTGGTTAGATCTCTTATTCGAGTTTTACCTGTGCATTAGATGAATACTTATTGTATGCTTGTTTGTTTGTCTGCGATAGAATACCCGGAGTGCGCCGCCTGTTACTTCGAATCTCTAGGTTTCGCGGATCATCAGCAAGGCAAGTAACACTTTGATCATACCTCCTACTACCCAGTTTTATTGCATTAGATCAATCTTCACACATTGCATGATTAGGATCTAATTAAATTGTGGGTTTGGGAAGTAGTTGAGATAGTACCTATTACTTGTTTATTTTCAAACCTTTGGGAGTTACTTCTACGTTTGCCCATTATGCCATGCTATGCTAGTAGACGTGGATTGGGTGAGTGATATCCATGACAGATGTGAGTTTGTTAATTAAGGGTTTATCTAAGGTGGCAACTTAAACACACATCTGGGTGGATTGAGGTACCTGGGTATTCCAGGATTGCCTGTTTTTCTTTATGGACCGCCACCCAGGCCCAAAGGGATCATGAGATTTTTCATATTAGAAACTTCCGTGTGCAGCCACAAGCTATTATGGGCTCTAGCATAGTGGATTAAGTCGTGCGAACTCTTACAGGGTAGACTAGTAGATGTAGGGGAAAGTAGGTGTAACGGTCTATCCATCGTAAGGTGCTAGCGCTTCTGAAAGACTCTGTCTCGGTCATCCGTCTTCTCAAACACCATGTAGTGCGAGAAACCAAATGGAGGCGATCGAGTCTTGTGGGGAAAAGTGCGCAAACCTCTGCAGAGTGTATAAACTAATCATGGTTAGCCGTGTCCCCGGTTATGGACATCTTGAGTATCTAGTACCTGGATTATCATGTGAATCTCAACATGTTACTCTAAATTAATTTTGTTGGGTTTTGTTTAATGATGATGCTTAATTGGGATTGAGGATGCTGTCTACCATTCTCAATGTTTAACAACTACCATAATAGTTAAATAAAATTTATTCCTTTGTAGTAGGGAAAAATTGGCTTTACGCAAAATTGTAACCATAGAGCTTTCCACCAGCCAAATATGCATATAGTATAGCTGTTTCATTCCATTACTCTCTATGTGTTACCTTGCCAGCATATTCCATGTGCTGACCCGTTTCGGGCTGCAACGTTAATGTTGCAGACTTTTCAGACGATGATTAAGGAGTTTTTAGGTCGTGGTTCTATACTCAGTGAGGCCATTGGAGTTGATGGACTCACTTATGTTCCAAGCCTTCCGCTATTGTAGTTACTAGATGGCCTTAAGCCATATTTATTGTAATAAGTTCTCTATTGAGACACTCGATGTAATAAGTGTGTGATTTCTACTCTGTTATAAATCCTCCGAGTACTGTGTGGTGTCAGCATTAGTGATCCAGGGATGACACCTGAGCACAGAGATCAGACCGTTTGAGGTCTGGTCGCTACACCTACTAAGCTGACGCATAGGCAGGGCTTTGTCACCTTAGTCAACAAATGATTCTAGCAGCTGGACCGTTGGATGTTAATCCAACAGCCATGTTGCTTCCTCAACCTCTGATCTTCTTGCTCCAGCCGCCCAAACTAGCGCCGGCGGGACCGCCTGCTCCTGCATCCCGTGGGCGGCAGTACTGTCATACGTCTCCATCCTATCTACTTTTCCAAACTCTTTTTCCCTTGTTTTGGATTCTACTTTGTATGATTTGAATGGAACTAACCTGGACTGACGCTGTTTTCTGTAGAATTGCCATGGTGTTATTTTTGTGCAGAAAAAAAGTTCTCAAAATGACCTGAAACTTCACGGAGATTGTTTTTGGAATAAATAAAAAATATTGGCAAAAGAATCAACCATAGGGGACCCACCACCTGTCCACAAGGGTGGAGGGCGCCCCCCTAGGGCGCACCCTCCTATCTTGTGGGTCCCACGAGGCTCCACCGACCTCAACTCCAACTCCATATATTCACGTTTGGGGAGTAAAAACCAAAGATAAGGAACCATCATGTTTTACGATACGGAGCTGCCGCCATCTCCTGTTCTTCCTTGGGAGGGCAGATCTTGTGTCCGTTTTGGGCTCCAAAGAGGGAAAATCATCGCGATCATCATCATCAATCTTCCTCCATCACCAATTTCATGATGCTCACCGCCGTGCGTGAGTAATCCCATCGTAGGCTTGCTGGATGGTGATGGGTTGGATGAGACTTACCATGTAATCGAGTTAGTTTTGTTAGGGTTTGATCCCTAGTATCCACTATGTTCTAAGATTGATGTTGCTATGACTTTGCTATGCTTAATGCTTGTCACTAGGGCCCGAGTGCCATGATTTCAGATCTGAACCTATTATGTTTTCATAAATAAATTTGTGTTCTTGATCCTATCTTGCAAGTTATAGTCACCTACTACGTGTTATGATCCAGCAACCCCGGAGTGATAATAGTCGGGACACTTCCCGGTGATGACCATAGTTTGAGGAGTTCATGTATTCACTAAGTGCTAATGCTTTGGTCTGGTACTCTATTAAAAGGAGGCCTTAATATCCCTTAGTTTCCAATAGGACCCCACTGCCACGGGACGATAGGACAAAAGATGTCATGCAAGTTCTTTTCCACAAGCATGTATGACTATATTCGGAATACATGTGATTGCAGCTGGAACTACGTCGGTATTTCCCGGAGAGGGAGGGATGATGTAGCACAGCGATGGTAGAGTATTTCCCTCAGTTATGAAACCAAGGTATCGAACTAGTAGGAGAACCAAGCAACACAACGTAAACAACCCCTGCACACAAACAACAACACCTCGCAACCTGACGTGTTAAAGGGGTTGTCAATCCCTTCCGGGGTACGGCGCCAGAAATTGCGTGTTGATGGGAGAAAGTTGTAATAGATTGAAATAATAGATCACAAATAAAATAAAGTGCAGCAAAGTATTTTTGTATTTTTGGTTTAATAGATCTAAAAATAAAAGCAAGTAAAAAGTAGATCGCAAAGGCAAATATATGAGAAATAAGACCCGGGGGCCGTAGGTTTCACTAGTGGCTTCTCTCGAGAAAAATAGCAAATGGTGGGTAAACAAATTACTGTTGGGCAATTGATAGAACTTAAAATAATTATCACGATATCCAGGCAATGATCATTACATAGGCATCATGTCCAAGATTAGTAGACCGACTCCTGCCTGCATCTACTACTATTACTCCACACATCGACCGCTATCCAGCATGCATCTTGTGTATTAAGTTCATGGAAAAACGAAGTATTGCAATAAGAACGATAACATGATGTAGAAAAGATCTGTTTATCTATATGGCGGTATATATAGATCTCGTATTTTTATCCTTAGTGGCAACGATACATACGTGTCGGTTCCCTTTCTGTCACTAGGATCAAGCACCGTAAGATCGAACGCACTACCGGGCACCTCTTCCCATTGCAAGATAAATAGATCGAGTTGGACAAACAAAACACAAATATCAGAGAAAAAATACAAGGCTATAAGAGATCATGCATAAAATAGATCAAAGAAACTCAAATACTTTCATGGATATAAAAACATAGATCTGGTCATAAACACGAAGTTCATCGATCCCAACAAACACACCGCAAAAGAGTTACATCATATGGATATCTCCTACCTCTTGACCATCCATTGGTTTTCCTTTGAAGAGGAAAGGGTGATGCAGCAAAGTAGCGTAAGTATTTCCCTCAGTTTTTGAGAACCAAGGTATCAATCCAGTAGGAGACTACACGCAAATCGCCTAGTACGTGCACAAAAAAATAAGAACCTTGCAACCAACGTGATAAAGGGGTTGTCAATCCCTTCACGGCCACTTGCAAAAGTGAGATCGAATAAAGATAATAAGATAAATATTTTTGGTATTTTTGTTGTATAGATTGGAAAATAAAGATTGCAAAATAAATAGTAAACTAGAATTGTAGATCGGAAACTTATATGATGTAAAGTAGACCCGGCGGCCATAGGTTTCACTAGTGGCTTCTCTCAAGATAGCATATATTACGGTGGGTGAACAAATTACTGTCGAGCAATTGATAGAAAAGCGCATAGTTATGAGAATATCTAGGCATGATCATAAACATAGGCATCATGTCCGTGTCAAGTAGACCGAAACGATTCTGCATCTACTACTATTACTCCACACATCGACCGCTATCCAGCATGCATCTAGAGTATTAAGTTCATAAGAACAGAGTAACGCATTAGGCAAGATGACATGATGTAGAGGGATAAACTCAAGCAATATGATATAAACCCCATCTTTTTATCCTCGACGGCAACAATACAATACGTGCCTTGCTGCCCCTACTGTCACTGGGAAAGGACACCGCAAGATTGAACCCAAAGCTAAGCACTTCTCCCATTGCAAGAAAGATCAATCTAGTAGGCCAAACCAAACTGATAATTTTAAGAGAATTGCAAAGATATCAAATCATGCATATAAGAATTCAGAGAAGAATCAAATATTGTTCATAGATAAACCTGATCATAAACCCACAATTCATCGGATCTCAGCAAACACACCGCAAAAAGAATTACATCGAATAGATATCCAAGAACATCGAGGAGAATTTTGTATTGAGATCGAAAGAGAGAGAAGAAGCCATCTAACTAATAACTATGGACCCGAAGGTCTATGGTAAACTACTCACACATCATCGGAGAGGCTATGGTGTTGATGTAGAAGCCTGTGACGCCCCTGATTTAATCGTACACTCAAACATGTACGATCAAGATCAGGGACTCACGGGAAGATATCACAACACAACTCTACAAGTAAAATAAGTCATACAAGCATCATATTACAAGCCAGGGGCCTCGAGGGCTCGAATACAAGAGCTCGATCATAGACGAGTCAGCGGAAGCAACAATATCTAACTACAGACATAAGTTAAACAAGTTTGCCTTAAGAAGGCTAGCACAAACTGGGATACAGATCGAAAGAGGTGCAGGCCTCCTGCCTGGGATCCTCCTAAACTACTCCTGGTCGCCGTCAGCGGGCTGCACGTAGTAGTAGGCACCTCCCGAGTAGTAGTAGTCGTCGTTGACGGTGGCGTCTGGCTCCTGGGCTCCAACGTCTGGTCGCAGCAATCAGGTATAGGAAAGGGGAAAAGGGGGAGAAAAGAAACCGTGAGTACTCATCCAAAGTACTCGCAAGCAAGGAGCTACACTACAAATGTATGCATTGGTATCAAATGGAATAAGGGTATCATATGTGGACTGAACTGCAGAATGCCGGAATAAGAGGGGGATAGCTAGTCCTTATCGAAGACTATGCTTCTGGTAACCTCCATCTTGCAGCAGAAGAAGAGAGTAGATGGTAAGTTCACCAAGTAGCATCGCATAGCATAATCCTAACCGATGATCCTCCCCTCGTTGCCCTGTGAGAGAGCGATCACCGATTGTGTCTGGCACTTGGAAGGGTGTGTTTTATTAAGTATCCGGTTCTAGTTGTCATAAGGTCAAGGTACAACTCCGGGTCGTCCTTTTACCGAGGGACACGGCTATTCGAATAGATCAACTTCCCTGCAGGGGTGCACCACATAACCCAACACGCTCAATCCCATTTGGCCAGACACACTTTCTTGGGCCATGCCCGGTCTCGGAAGATCAACACGTCGCAGCCCTACCTAGGCACAACAGAGAGGTCAGCACGCCGGTCTAAATTCTATGGCGCAGGGGTCTGCGCCCATCGCCCATTGCACACCTGCACGTTGCGTACGCGGCCGGTGAGCAGACCTAGCAACCTCCATTACAAAGGAAGTTGCGTTACGCGGTCCAACCCAGCGCGCGCCGCTCAGTCGCTGACGTCACGAAGGCTTCGGCTGATACCATGACATCGAGTGCCCATAACTGTCCCCGCGTAGATGGTTAGTGCGTATAGGCCAGTAGCCAGACTCAGATCAAATACCAAGATCTCGTTAAGCGTGTTATTCTGAAATAACCACGGACACCAACCAGGGCCAGGCCCACCTCTCTCCTAGGTGGTCTCAACCTGCCCTGTCGCTCCGCCACAAAGTAACCGTCGGGGGCCTTCGGGAACTCAGGCCCACCTCTACCAGGATGGAGCCACCTGCCCCTTCAGCCCCCAACATCGGAATCACTCGCGGGTACTCCTACGAGCCGACCCGACTTTAATCACCACAAGTATCATATATTATGTATAAGTATATACCCGTGACCACCTCCCAAGTGATCATGGCCCAATAGTATAGCATGGCAGATGGATAAGAATGTAGGGCCACTGATGGTAAACTAGCATCCTATACTAAGCATTTTTTTGCGGGTCTATACTAAGCATTTAGGATTGTAGGTAAGGTATCAACAGTTGTAGCAACAATGACAGGCTATGCATCAGGATAGGATTAACGGAAAGCAGTAACATGCTACACTATTCTAATGCAAGCAGTAGAGAGAAGAGTAGGCAATATCTGGTGATCAAAGGGGGGGGGGGGTTTGCCTGGTTGCTCTGGCAAGAAGGGTCGTCAACATTGTAGTCGACAACAGGGGTACCGGCAGCGGTCTCGGGGTCTACCGGAAAGAAGTAACGGAGGGGAACACAATAAATAATAGTGCAATCAAAGCATCACAAGGCATAACATGACAATACACGGTGCTAGGGGTGACCTAACGCGGTGTGAGGTGGTACCGACAAAGGGGGAAAACATCCGGGAAAATATCCCCGGGGTTTCGCGTTTTCGGACAGATGAATGGGAGGGGAAAATTTGCGAGTTTGCTATTCTAGGGAGGTGTGCCGGACGAACGGGCTGCGTATCCGGAATCGGCTCATCGTACTGAGCAACTTTCATGTACAAAGTTTTTTCATCCGAGCTATGGTTTATTTTATATTAATTTTAAAAGATTTAAATCATTTTTAGGATTAAGAGAATTAATTAAATCAAAATGCATTTATGACATCATCATGACATCAGCGTGATGCAAGCGGTCAAAGTTGACCGTTGACCAGTAACCTAATGGGTGGGTCCCGCATGTCATAGGCTGTTATTTAATTGACGATAGTTAGATTTATCAGTAGGTTAATTAGGTTTAATTAACTAGATTAATTAAGTTAATTAATTAATTAATTTTATTATTTATTATTTATTTATTATATATTATTATTAACTTTTTAATTCCTTTTTTATTAATCCGTTCTTGGGGTGGGGTCCCGCTGTCAATGGCCGAAAGGGGCCAAACGGGCGCTGGCAAACGGGTGCGGGCACCAGCTCGCTCGGTGGCTGGGGCGTGCGGGCGCCCGAGCGAAGGCCGGACCTGGGCGGCAGTGGGCACGGCAGCCCGAGGAGGGGCCGGCGGCAGGGAGGCGGAGGAGGGCCGCGGCATCGCCGATGAGCAGCAGCAGAGCAGACCGCGGAGCAAGGGGGCACAACCCCAGGCGGAGGCGGGTGCGGGATGCGAGCGGTGACCATGGCGGCAGAGGGGGGCGCTGGCAGCCAACCTAGACGGCAGCGGCGGCGGGGTTGCAACCGGAGCGTGCGGGCGAAGGCGGGACGCAGGGGGGGGGGCAGCAGTGAGCGGAGCCGGAGCAGGGGTCACGGGCGCAGGCACGTCCAGGGTCGTGCGCGCGTGGGCGCGGGGGGAGGGGAATGGAGGTCGCGGCGAGCGCGAGCGCGTGCACGGCTAGGGCGTGGCCGGGCCTCGATGTCCAACGGGGCAGGGGGAGGAGAAAGGAGAGAGAGCATGGGGAGGCGCTCACATCGGAGCCGTAGGGAACATGGCAACGGGGCGTGAGGTGGGGGACGGGGACGACGTGCGGCGCAGGGGAAGACGAGGAGGCAGTTCGGCGACGGCGTGGCGGTTCCAGGGCGAGGGCAGCTCCGGGTGGCAGCGATCCGGTGACGGGGCCGCGGGTGGTGGCTCGGCCAGGGTTGCCAAAGCCGATGCGGGGAGGCGAGGTGGCGGAGGAGGTGGTCTTCTGGCGGCGCCGGCAATGTGGCCCCAGCCGGCGACACGGAGCTCCGGCGGCGGCAACGTTTGACCCTCCCCACTCCCGATCCAGATCGGGATCGATGGGGGTGGAGGAGAGACGTGCGGGAGTGGGAGGGGGAGAGTGGGGAGTGGGGTAGGTTAGGGTTACGGTGGGTGAGGGGATAAGGGGAGTGAGGGGGCCGGCCTGGGCCGGTTTGGATAGCTAGCTGGGCCGGTTGGCCCAGCGTGGGGGGTTCTTCTTTTTTTTTACTTATTTTGTTTTAGTTTTTATTTATTTTCTATTTTGTGTTTTATTTTTATTCAAGTGTTATGAAATACAAAAGTTAAAACTAAATTAATATTATTACCTATATCTCTGCCATAAATAATTTGGCACTTTAAATAAGTATGTTGTATTTGTTTATTACTTAAAGGGCATTTAATTATTTGTTGTAACGACGTGTTAATTAATTTAGTCCATCTAACTATTTTATAAAAAGATGATTTCTCCACCACAATTACCTATGATTTATATGACGCATTTCGAACATTTTTGTTTTAATATTTGAAAACTTTTGTGGTTTGCCTTTAACTTAAATTTGAATTTGAATCGTTTTGAACTAACGTGAGACTAACAATAGTAACCGTGGTGACGTCGCATCATTAACGTGGGGTTACAGTAGCCTAATTATCCGGGCATCACAAAGCCCCATGATGAAATCCCCCTCCGGCAGATCACTGGAAAAGGTCCCCAGATGGGATCTCACGGGTACAGAAGGTTGCGGCAGTGGAAAAGTGTTTTCGTGGCTCCCCTGGATGTTTTCAGGGTATAAGAGTATATATAGGCGAAAGAAGTAGGTCGGTGGAGCTACGAGGGGCCCACGAGGGTGGGGGCACGCCTGCCCCTGGGCGCGCCGCCCTACCTCGTGGCCGCCTTGTTGCTTCCTTGACCTCCACTCCAAGTCTTCTGGATTGCGTTTGTTCCAAAAAAGATCCTCGCGAAGGTTTCATTCTGTTTGGATTCCGTTTGATATTCCTTTTTTGCGAAACACTGAAATAGGCAACAAAAACAGCAATTTGCATGGGGCCTTCGGTTAATAGGTTAGTCCCAAAAATAACATAAAAGTGCATATTAAAGCCCAATAAACATCCAAAACAGATAATATAATAGCATGGAACAATAAAAAATTATAGATAGGTTGGAGACGTATCAAGCATCCCCAAGCTTAATTCCCGCTCGTCCTCAAGTAGGTAAATGATAAAAACAGAATTTTTGATGTGGAATGCTACCTAACATAATTTTCAATGTAATTCTCTTTATTGCGGCATGAATGTTTAGGTCCAAAAGATTCTAGACAGAAGTTTAATATTGACGTAAAAATAATAATACTTCAAGCATGCTAACCAAGCAATTACGTCTTATCAAAATAACATAGCTAAATAAAGGTTATCCCTACAAAATCATATAGTTTGGCCATGCGTCATTTTCGTGACACAAAATGCTCCCATCATGCACAACCCCGATGACAAGCCAAGCAATTGTTTCATACTTAGCCTTTTTAAACACTTTCAACTTTCACGCAATACACGAGTGTGAGCCATGGACATAGAACTATGGGTGGAATAGAATATGATGATGGAGGTTGTGTGAGAAGACAAAAAGGGAGAAAGTCTCACATTGACGCGGCTAATCAACGGGCTATGGAGATGCCCATCAATTGATGTCAATGCAAGGAGTAGGGATTGTCATGCAACTGATGCACTAGAGCTATAAATATATGAAAGCTCGACAAAAGAAACTAAGTGGGTGTGCATCCAACTTGCTTGCTCACGAAGACCCTAGGGCATTTTGAGGAATCACATCATTGGAATATACAAGCCAAGTTCTATAATGAAAAATTCCCAGTAGTATATGAAAGTGACAAAATAGGAGACTCTCTATCATGAAGATCATGGTGCTACTTTGAAACATAAGTGTGGAACAAGGATTGTAACATTGTCCCTTCTCTCTTTTTCTCTCATTTATTTATTTTTTCTTTGGGACTTTTCTATTTTTATGGCATTTTTTTCGTCCAGAATCTCATCCTGACTTGTGGGGGAATCATAGTCCCCATCAACCTTTCCTGACATGGGACAATGCTCTAGTAATGAAAATTATCACACTTTTATTTACTTACAACTCAAGAATTACAACAAAATATGACACTATGTGAATGCCTCCGGTGGTGTACCGGGATATGCAATGAATCAAGAGTGACATGTATGAAAGAATTATGAAGGTGGCTTTGCCACAAATATGATGTCAACTACATGATCATGCAAAGCAATATGACAATGATGGAGCGTGTCATAATAAACGGAACGGTGGAAAGTTGCATGGCAATATATCTGGGAATGGCTATGGAAATGCCATAATAGGTAGGTATGGTGGCCGTTTTGAGGAAGATATAAGGAGGCTTATGTGTGATAGAGCGTATCATATCACGGGGTTTGGATGCACTGGCAAAGTTTGCACCAACTCTCGAGGTGAGAAAGGGCAATGCACGGTACCGAAGAGGCTAGCAATGATGGAAGGATGAGAGTGCGTATAATCCATGGACTCAACATTAGTAATAAAGAACTCACATACTTATTGCAAAAATCTACAAGTCATCAAAACCAAGAACTACGTGCATGATCCTATGGGGATAGATTGGTAGGAAAAGACCATCGCTCGTCCCCGACCGCCACTCATAAGGAAAGCAATCGCAGAACACCCCATGCTTCAAATTTGTCAGACAACGTTTACCATACGTGCATGCTAAGGGACTTGCCAACTTCAACACAAGTATTTCTCAATTCCACAATTACTCAACTAGCAAAACTCTAATATTACCACCTTGATATCTCAAAACAACTATCAAGAATCAAACTTCTCATAGTATTTAATGCACTCTATATGGAAGTTTTTATTATACCCATCTTGGATGCCTATCATATTAGGAATAATTTTATAGCCAAAGCAAATTACCATGTTGTTCTAAAAGACTCTCAAAATAATTTAAGTGAAGCATGAGAGATCAATAATTTCAATAAAATAAAACCACCACCGTGCTCTTAAAAGATATAAGTGAAGCACTAGAGCAAAATTATCTAGCTCAAAAGATATAAGTGAAGCACATAGAGTATTCTAATAAATTCCGATTAATGTGTGTCTCTCCAAAAAGGTGTGTACATCAAGTATGATTGTGGTAAACTAAAAAGCAAAGACTCAAATCATTCAAGACGCTCCAACCAAAACACATATCATGTGGTAAATAAAAATATAGCCTCAAGTAAAGTTACCGATACATGAAGACGAAAGAGAGGATGCCTTCCGGGGCATCCCCAAGCTTAGGCTTTTGGTTGTCCTTGAATTTTACCTTGGGGTGCCTTGGGCATCCCCAAGCTTAGGCTCTTGCCACTCATTGTTCCAAAATCCATCAAATCTTTACCCAAAAACTTGAAAACTTCACAACACAAAACTCAACAGAAAATCTCATGAGCTCCGTTAGTATAAGAAAACAAACCACCTCTTTAAGGTACTATAATGAACTCATTATTTATTTATATTGGTGTTAAACCTACTGTATTCCAACTTCTCTTTGGTTCATACCCCCCGATACTAGCCAAAAATTCATCAAAATAAGCAAACAACACACGAAAAACAGAATCTGCCAAAAACAGAATAATATGTAGTAATCTATAGGTTTCGAATACTTCTGTAACTCCAAAAATCCTGAGAAATTAGGACATCCTAAATAATTTGTATATTGATCTACTGCAGTTGGAATTGGTATTTTATCTTTCTCTGGTAAAAAATGAAAATTATTCTCGTGAGCGCAAACTTTTTTTCCAGCAAGATCAAATAACAATCATCCAAAAAGATCCTAAAGGCTTTACTTGGCACAAACACTAATTAAATGTAACATCCCAATTTTCAATTTGGAAGTTATACCTAGGTCATCATATGCATATCATATTTTATTTGCATTTTGGTTGCGATCCCAGAAATTTTAAGCAACTCAAGGACCCAAGGAAAGAGTTGGGGATTCCAATTATTTAGTATTTGAATTATCTCAAATTTGAAAAGAGGATCATTTTGATTTTAATAATTTTTCCCTTCGAAATATTTCCAATATTAAAAAAATGAGAGGAGATAATATGAATTGTCCAAATCATAGTGGAATATTGGAGGAAAGATTTTAAAATCAAATAAATATTTTATTTGGATTTTATTCGAGATTTTATTTGAATTAGAAAAATATGCATTTTTCAAAATTGCATTTTTAGGCCAGAAAAATGTTCACCTCGTACTAAATATTTTAATTACGCGGCGAAAATTGTTTTTGGCATTTTTAGAATTTTTTTTTACTTTATTAGGATTTTTGTTTTCGGCGCAAAATATTTAAAAAAAGTTTCCCGCTCGACTGGGCCGAAGGCCCAGCCGAGCAGGCCGGCCCGCTTGCGCCAACTGCCTCCGCGGACTCTGCCTGGAGTCCGGCTCGAACTCCGCCGCCGCCTGCCCCTCCCGCAAGCCAAGGCCGCCCCCCTCCTATAAGTAGCCCCGCCGCCGCCCCTCTCCACCCCGTCCTGAGATGCCGCAGCCGCCCACCGCCACCGCCACTGCCGCTGCAGCCCGCGTCGCTGCACGCCGCTGCCCGATGTCGCGCTGCCGCCGCCGGAGCCCCGCCTAGCCCCACCGCCTCGCCGTTGACCACGCCGCGAACGCCGCCGCCGCCAACGCCACCGCCGCCAACCGGTTTTGCCCGGTTTTCTTTGGTTTATTTCGGTAAACCCTAGATCTAACTAGTTTTTTTAGATCGGTTTTCTCAGTTTTCCTTCGGTTTCGTTATTTAGCAATCATTCGCCCATAAGCCTCTGTTTACGCACACGTTCATTCGTTTGTCTCTGATAACGAACGTTCGTTCAGTAGGCTTTTTCTTTTTGTTTTATTTTCGGCCAGGGACGTATCCGCGATTATTTTTATCGCAGATTAGCCCCTGATCTTCAAACCTTCACAGTTTTTCAACCGTTCGTCCAAATCTAGTGAAACCAACGCCAAAATATTCGTCTTGAACCCCTCTTTCCAGCTAGCCAACCTGAACATGGTTTTGCCAAATTAAAATTTGGTTTCAAGCAGATTGGAATTTGAACTTCTTTTGATTGTAGTTTGAGTTTCGTCGCTCCAATTTGAGTGATTCTTTTTACAAATCGAAGCTCTTCAGTTGAACATTCGATTTGGATCTTTTCTCTTGAGTTTTACCCTTGCATATATTGCTTGAGTGCTTATGTATGCTATTGTTTGTCTGCAATAGAATTTCCGGAGTGCGAAGCGTGCTACTACGAGTCTCTAGGGTTTGCGGATCATCGGCAAGGCAAGTAACACTTTGATCATACCGCTTTGTTACCTAGTTTTTTATGAATTAGTTAAACCCTCAAACATTGCATGAGTAGGATTGATATCATGTGGGTTGTGGGAAGTAGAAGATGTGGTATAACCCATTGCCCTTTTATATCAAACCCTGGGAGTTACTTCTACGTTATGCTTATACCGCTATGCTATGCTTGTAGACATGGTTTGGTTGAGTGTATCCATGACAGATGTGAGATTTGTTAAATAATGGATAACTTAAGGTGGCTACTTTAATACACATCTGGGTGGATTGGTTGAGGCACCCTGGAGCACCCAGTGGTTGTTTGGGCACCTGGAGCAATCCAGAGCTGTCCTGGGATATCCCGTAGTACCTGTGTGATCATCCTACGATTTGCCACCCAGGCTCAAAGGGATCATAAGATTATTCATGCTGGAAACTTCCGTGTGCAGCCACAAGCCATTATGGGCTCTGGCATAGTTGAGTAAGTTGTGGGTATCCTTTCCATGATGGGCTAGCAGATGTAGGGGATTGTAGGTGTATCGGCCTATCTATCGGTTAAGGGGGCATCTTCGGAAAGACTGTGTCTTGGTCATCCATTTCTAAAACATCATGCAGTGCGAGAAATACAACGGAGGAGATCGAGTCTTGTGGGGAAAAGTATGGAAACCTATGCAGAGTGTATAAACTAATCATGATTAGCCGTGTCCCCGGTTATGGACATCTTGAGTATCTGGTGCTTGAATTATTGATTTGATCTCATCACTCTTAATTAATTTTGTTGGGCTATTAATTACTTTTAACTGGGATTGAGTTGGAGGAACCTTCTCAATGTTTATCAACTACCATGATAGTTAAAAAAATATATTCCTTTGTTGTAGGAAAAAATGGATTTTCGCAAAAACATGAAAACCGTAGAGCCTCCACCAACCATATATGCATATAGTTATAGCTATTACCTGTTCATTGCTCTATAGTGTTGTTTTGCTAGCATATTCCATGTGCTGACCCATTTTTGGGCTGCAACGTATTATGTTGCAGACTTTTCAGATGAAGAGTAAGGTGCGCTAGGTCGTTGTCGTGCACTCAGCTATGCCTTTGGAGTTGATGGACTCACTTTATCTTCGAAGCCTTCCGCTGTTATCTTATTTAGAGGCCTTAAGCCATATTATTGTAATAAGTTATCTTTTGAGACTATCGATGTATTAAGTGTGTGATTGAAATTCTGTTATAAATCCTTCAAGTACTGTGTGTGTCAGCATTACCGATCCAGGGATGACACTTATGCACAGAGATTTGATCATTTGAGGTCGGATCGCTACATTAAAAAATAAAAACACAATCATAACAGAGGGTAGATGATTTATTTATTACTAAACAGGAACAAAAAGCAAGGAACAAAAATAAAATTGGGTTGCCTCCCAACAAGCACTATCGTTTAACGCCCCTAGCTAGGCATAAAAACAAGAATAGATCTAGGTATTGTCATCTTTGGTATGCAATCCATATGTGGCTCTCATAACAGATTCATAAGGTAATTTAATTTTCTTTCTAGGAAAGTGTTCCATGCATTTCCTTAACAAAAATTGGAATCTAATATTTCCTTGATTCATGTCAATAATTGCACCAATCATTCTAAGGAAAGGTCTACCAAGAATAATAGGAGATGTAGGATTGCAATCTATATCAAGAACAATGAAATCTACGGGCACATAATTCCTATTTACAACAATAAGAACATCATTAATCCTTCCCATAGGTTTCTTAATGGTGGAATCCGCAAGATGCAAATTTAAAGAACAATCATCAAATTCACGGAAACCTAACACATCACACAAAGTTTTTGGAATCATGGAAACACTAGCACCCAAATCACATAAAGCGTAGCATTCATGATCTTTAATCTTAATTTTAATAGTAGGTTCCCACTCATCATAAAGTTTTCTAGGGATATAAACTTCCAATTCAAGTTTTTCTTCATAAGATTGCATTAAAGCATCAACTATATGTTTAGTAAAAGCTTTATTTTGATCATAAGCATGAGGAGAATTTAGCACGGATTGCAACAAGGAAATACAATCTATCAAAGAGAAATTATCATAACTAAATTCCTTGAAATCCAAAATAGTGGGTTCATTGCTATGTAAAGTTTTGACCTCTTCAATCCCACTTTTACCATTTTTTGCATCAAGATGTAAAAACTCTGAATCATTGGGACGCCTTCTAACTAAAGTTGACTCATCTCCAGTCCCATATTTATAAAGATTCATATTGGCAAACAAAGACTTAATAGGAGATACACCAATCACTTTTAGATCTTCATCATTATTATCATGAAAACTAGAAGAACACGCTTTTACAAAGCAATCTTTTTTAGCATGCATCCTAGCAGTTCTTTCTTTGCACTCATCAATTGAAGTTCTCATGGCTTTGAGAGACTCATTGATATCATGCTTAGGTGGAATAGATCTAATTTTCAGAGAATCTACATCAAGCGGAATTCTATCCACGTTCCTAGCCAACTCATCAATCTTAAGCATTTTTTCTTCAAGCAAAGCATTGAAATTCTTTTGTGAATTCATAAATTCTTTAACATTAGTCTCAAAATCAGAGGGCATCTTATTAAAATTTCCATAAGAGTTGTTGTAGGAATTACCATAATTATTAGAGGAATTACTAGGGAATGGCCTAGAATTAAAATTTCCTTTATAAGCGTTGTTACCAAAATTGTTCCTACCAACAAAATTCACATCCATAGATTCATTATTAGTATCAATCAAAGTGGACAAATGCATAACATTAGGATCAGAAGAAACACTCTTATTAGCAAACAATTTCATAAGTTCATCCAACTTTCCTCTCAAAAAATTAATCTCTTCTATCGCATGAACTTTTTTACTAGTAGATCTTTCGGTGTGCCATTGAGAATAATTAACCATAATATTATCTAGGAGTTTAGTAGCTTCTCCTAAAGTTATTTCCATAAAAGTGCCTTCCGCGGCCAAATCTAAAAGATTTCTAGAAGTAAAAGTCAATCCAGCATAAAAATTCTGTATAATCATCCTTAAATTCAAACCATGTGTAGGGCAATTGTGTATCATTAATTTCATCCTCTCCCACGCTTGTGCAACATGCTCATGATCAAGTTGGTTAAAATTCATAATATCGTTTCTAAGAGAGATGATCTTAGCAGGAGGAAAATATTTAGAGATAAAAGCATATTTGGACTTATTCCATGAATCAATACTATTTTTAGGCAAAGAAGAGAACCAAGTTTTAGCACGATCTCTAAGCGAAAATGGAAATAGCTTCAATTTAACAATATCATTATCCACATCTTTGTTCTTTTGCATATCACACAAATCAACGAAGCTGTTTAGATGGGTAGCGACATCTTCACTAGGAAGGCCAGCAAATTGATCTTTCATGACAAGATTCAACAAAGAATTATTAATTTCACAAGATTCAGCATCGGTAAGAGGAGCAATAGGAGTGCTAATAAAATCATTGTTAATGGTATTGGAGGTGTCACATAATTTAGTATTATCTTGAGCCATCGTGACAAACAATCAATCCAACACACAATCACACAAGAGGCAAGCGAAAGAAGGCGAACGGAAAAGGGCGAACGGAAAAGAGGTGAATAAAACGGCAAGGGCGAAGTGGGGGAGAGGAAAACGAGAGGAAAATGGAAAATAATTTAATGCGAGGGATAAGAGTTTGTGATGGGTACTTGGTATATCTTGACTTGGCGTAGATCTCCCCGGCAACGGCGCCAGAAATGGCTAGTTGATGGGAGATCAAATCTTGACTTGCCTTGGTGCAAATCTCCCCGGCAACCGCAAAGAGTCTTGAGCATGCGTTGGTTTTCCCTTGAAGAGGAAATGGTGATGCAACAAAGTAGCGTAAGTATTTCCCTCAGTTTTTGAGAACCAAGGTATCAATCCAGTAGGAGACTACACGCAAATCACATAGTACCTGCACAAACAAATAAGATCCTTGCAACCAACGCGATAAAGGGGTTCTCAATCCCTTCACGACCACTTGCAAACGTGAGATCTGATAAAGATAATAAGATAAATATTTTTGGTATTTTTGTTGTATAGATTGGAAAATAAAGATTGCAAAATAAATAGTAAACTAGAATTGTAGATCGGAAACTTATATGATGTAAAGTAGACCTGGGGGCCATAGGTTTCACTAGTGGCTTCTCTCAAGATAGCATATATTATGGTGGGTGAACAAATTACTGCCGAGCAATTGATAGAAAAGCGCATAGTTATGAGAATATCTAGGCATGATCATAAACATAGGCATCACGTCCGTTTCAAGTATACCAAAACGATTCTGCATCTACTACTATTACTCCACACATCGAGCGCTATTAAATCTGAGAACAGTTTCATACTTAAACCATACTTGAACCATACCTGTACATGTATCTCTCAAAACCATACTTGAACCATACCCATTTATTGCCATTTTCAGCCCAACCAAAACTAAACGCTCTATTTTATCCACCCAAACCAATTTAAACCCAATACATAACCGTGAGTTTAAACCCAATACATAACTATGGGTTTGCTTCAATGTATATATGATTGCACAAATCGACATGCCAAGAAGCAAATGACATAGAAAAGGCATAAGTGCATCTACAATAGTTTGGGAACAAAGTTATCGTTGAGATACGGTCAACACACAGCAAGTGTCAAAAAGACAATGCCCACAACTAAAAAGCTCACTAACAAGTGTATTAAAATCAATTTCTTAGCTAAAGCACAAGCAAACACATTCGATTTGCATGTGGTGTTTCCCCATAATACAGAATTACATAGTGCATCACAGCATGTACTATTGGGGAACGTAGTAATTTCAAAAAAATTCCTACGCACATGCAAGATCATGGTGATGCATAGCAACGAGAGAGGAGAGTGTTGTCTATGTACCCTCGTAGACCGAAAGCAGAAGCGTTAGCACAATGCGGTTGATGTAGTCGTACGTCTTCACGGCCCGACCGAGCAAGCACCGAAACTATGGCACCTCCGAGTTCTAGCACACGTTCAGCTCGATGACGATCCCTGGACTCCGATCCTGCAGAATGTCGGGGAAGAGTTCCGTCAGCACGACAGCGTGGTGATGATCTTGATGTTGTACGGTCACAGGGCTTCGCCTAAGCACCGCTACAATATTATCGAGGATTATGGTGGAAAGGGGCACCGCACACGGCTAAGAGATCAATGATCAATGGTTGTGTCTCTGGGGTGCCCCCTTGCCCCCGTATATAAAGGAGCAATGGGGAGGAGGTGCGGCCAGGCAAGGGGCGCGCCAGGAGGAGTCCTACTCCCACCGGGAGTAGGACTCCCCCCTTTCCATGTTGGACTAGGACTTGGGGGGAAGGAGAGAAAGAGGGGAAAGGAAAGGGGGGGCGCCGCCCCCCCTCCTTGTCCAATTCAGACTTGGGGGGGGGGGCGCGGCTGCCCCTTGGCCTCCTCTCTACTTCCTCCACTAGGCCCATTAGGTTACCGGGGGGTTCCGGTAACCTCCCGGTACTCCGGTAAAATGCCGATTTCACACGGAACACTTCCGATGTCCAAACATAGGCGTCCAATATATCAATCTTTATGTCTCAACCATTTCGAGACTCCTCGTCATGTCCGTGATCACATCCGGGACTCCGAACAACCTTCGGTACATCAAAACATATAAACTCATAATGAAACTGTCATCGTAACGTTAAGCGTGCGGACCCTACGGGTTCGAGAACAATGTAGACATGACCGAGACACGTCTCTGGTCAATAACCAATAGCGGAACCTAGATGCTCATATTGGCTCCTACATATTCTACGAAGATCTTTATCGATCAGACCGCATAACAACATACGTTGTTCCCTTTGTCATCGGTATGTTACTTGCCCGAGATTCGATCGTCGGTATCTTAATACCTAGTTCAATCTCGTTACCGGCAAGTCTCTTTACTCGTTCTATAATACATCATCCCGCAACTAACTCATTAGTTGCAATGCTTGCAAGGCTTAAGTGATGTGCATTACCGAGAGGGCCCAGAGATACCTCTCCGACAATCGGAGTGACAAATCCTAATCTCGAAATACGCCAACCCAACAAGTACTTTCGGAGACACTTGTAGAGCACCTTTATAATCACCCAGTTACGTTGTGACGTTTGGTAGCAGACAAAGTGTTCCTCCAGTAAACAGGAGTTGCATAATCTCATACTTATAAGAACATGTATAAGTCATGAAGAAAGCAATAGCAACAAACTAAACGATCAAGTGCTAGTCTAACGGAATGGGTCAGGTCAATCATATCATTCTCCTAATGATGTGATCCCGTTAATCAAATGACAACTCATGTCTATGGTTAGGAAACATAACCATCTTTGATCAACGAGCTAGTCAAGTAGAGGCATACTAGTGACACTCTGTTTGTCTATGTATTCACACATGTATTATGTTTCCGGTTAATACAATTCTAGCATGAATAATAAACATTTATCATGATACAAGGAAATAAATAATAACTTTATTATTGCCTCTAGGGCATATTTCCTTCAGTCTCCCACTTGCACTAGAGTCAATAATCTAGATTACACAGTAATGATTCTAACACCCATGGAGCCTTGGTGCTGATCATGTTTTGCTCGTGGAAGAGGCTTAGTTAGCGGGTCTGCAACATTCAGATCCGTATGTATCTTGCAAATTTCTATGTCTCCCACTTGGACTAAATCCCGAATGGAATTGAAGCGTCTCTTGATGTGCTTGGTTCTCTTGTGAAATCTGGATTCCTTTGCCAAGGCAATTGCACCAGTATTGTCACAAAAGATTTTCGTTGGACCTGATGCACTAGGTATGACACCTAGATCGGATATGAACTCCTTCATCCAGACTCCTTCATTTGCTGCTTCCGAAGCAGCTATGTACTCCGCTTCACATGTAGATCCCACCACGACGCTTTGTTTAGAACTGCACCAACTGACAGCTCCACCATTTAATGTAAACACATATCCGGTTTGCAATTTAGAATCGTCCGGATTAGTGTCAAAGCTTGCATCAACGTAACCATTTACGATGAGCTCTTTGTCACCTCCATATACGAGAAACATATCCTTAGTTCTTTTCAGGTACTTTAGGATGTTCTTGACCGCTGTCCAGTGATCCACTCCTGGATTACTTTCGTACCTCCCTGCTAGACTTATAGCAAGGCACACATCAGGTCTGGTACACAACATTGCATAAATGATAGAGCCTATGGCTGAAGCATAGGGAACATCTTTCATTTTCTCTCTATCTTCTGCAGTGGTCGAACATTGAGTCTTACTCAACTTCACACCTTGTAACACAGGCAAGAACCCTTTCTTTGCTTGATCCATTTTGAACTTCTTCAAATCTTTGTCAAGGTATGTGCTTTGTGAAAGTCCAATTAAGCGTCTTGATCTATCTCTATAGATCTTCATGCCCAATATGTAAGCAATTTCACTGAGGTCTTTCGTTGAAAAAACTCTTATTCAAGTATCCCTATATGCTATCCAGAAATTCTATATTATTTCCAATCAATAATATGTCATCCACATATAATATCATAAATGCTACAGAGCTCCCACTCACTTTCTTGTAAATACAGGCTTCTCCAAAAGTCTGTATAAAACCAAATGCTTTGATCACACTATCAAAGCGTTTATTCCAAATCCGAGAGGGTTGCACCAGTCCATAAATGGATCGCTGGAGCTTGCACACTTTGTTAGCTCCCTTTGGATCGACAAAACCTTCTGGTTGTATCATATACAACTCTTCTTCCAGAAATCCATTCAGGAATGCAGTTTTTACATCCATCTGCCAAATTTCATAATCATAAAATGCGGCAATTGCTAACATGATTCGGACAAACTTAAGCATCGCTACGGGTGAGAAGGTCTCATCGTAGTCAATCCCTTGAACTTGTCGAAATCCTTTCGCAACAAGTCGAGCATTGTAGATAGTAACATTACCGTCAGCGTCAGCCTTCTTCTTGAAGATCCATTTATTCTCAATTGCTTGTCGATCAACAGGCAAGTCAACCAAAGTCCATACTTTGTTCTCATACATGGATCCCATCTCAGATTTCATGGCTTCTAGCCATTTTGCGGAATCTGGGCTCACCATCGCTTCTTCATAGTTCGTAGGTTCATCATGATTTAGTAGCATGACTTCCAGAACAGGATTACCGTACCACTCTGGTGCGGATCTTACTCTGGTTGATCTACGTGGTTCGGTAGTAACTTGATCTGAAGTTTCATGATCATTATCATTAGCTTCCTCACTAATTGGTGTAGGTGTCGCACAAACCATTTTCTGTGATGAACCACTTTCCAATAAGGGAGCAGGTACAGTTACCTCATCAAGTTCTACTTTTCTCCCACTCACTTCTTTCGAGAGAAACTCCTTCTCTAGAAAAACTCCGAATTTAGCAACAAAAGTCTTGCCTTCGGATCTGTGATAGAAGGTGCACCCAACAGTCTCCTTTGGGTATCCTATGAAGACACACTTCTCCGATTTGGGTTCGAGCTTATCAGGTTGAAGCTTTTTCACATAAGCATCGCAGCCCCAAACTTTCAGAAACGACAACTTTGGTTTCTTGCCAAACCGTAGTTCATAAGGCGTCGTCTCAACGGATTTCGATAGTGTCCTATTTAACGTGAATGAAGCCGTCTCTAAAGCATAACCCCAAAACGATAGCGGTAAATCGGTAAGAGACATCATAGATCGCACCATATCTAATAAAGTACGATTACGACGTTCGGACACACCATTACGTTGTGGTGTTCCGGGTGGTGTGAGTTGCGAAACTATTTCGCATTGTTTCAAATGTAGACCAAACTCGTAACTCAAATATTCTCCTCCACGATCAGATCGTAGAAACTTTATTTTCTTGTTACGATGATTTTCAACTTCACTCTGAAATTCTTTGAACTTTTCAAATGTTTCAGAATTATGTTTCATTAAGTAGATATACCCATATCTGCTTAAATCATCTGTGAAGGTGAGAAAATAACGATACCCGCCACGAGCCTCAACATTCATTGGACCACATACATCTGTATGTATGATTTCCAATAAATCCGTTGCTCTCTCCATAGTACCAGAGAACGGCATTTTAGTCATCTTACCCATGAGGCACGGTTCGCAAGTACCAAGTGATTCATAATCAAGTGGTTCCAAAAGTCCATCAGTATGGAGTTTCTTCATGTGTTTTACACCGATATGACCTAAACGGCAGTGCCACAAATAAGTTGCACTATCATTATCAACTCTGCATCTTTTGATTTCAACATTATGAATATGTGTATCACTACTATCGAGATTCATTAAAAATAGACCACTCTTCAAGGATGCATGACCATAAAAGATATTACTCATATAAATAGAACAACCATTATTCTCTGATTTAAATGAATAACCGTCTCGCATCAAACAAGATCCAGATATAATGTTCATGCTCAACGCTGGCACCAAATAACAATTATTTAGGTCTAATACTAATCCCGAAGGTAGAATGTAGAGGTAGCGTGCTGACTGCGATCACATCGACTTTGGAACCATTTCCCACGCGCATCGTCACCTCGTCCTTAGCCAATCTTCGCTTAATCTGTAGCCCCTGTCTCGAGTTGCAAATGTTAGCAACAGAACCAGTATCAAATACCCAGGTGCTACTGCGAGCATTAGTAAGGTACACATCAATAACATGTATATCACATATACCTTTGTTCACTTTGCCATCCTTCTTATCCGCCAAATACTTGGGGCAGTTCCGCTTCCAGTGACCAGTCTGCTTGCAGTAGAAGCACTCAGTCTCTGGCTTAGGTCCAGAATTGGGTTCTTCTCCTGAGCAACAGCTTGTTTGCTATTCTTCTTGAAGTTCCACTTTTTCTTCCCTTTGCCCTTTTTCTTGAAACTGGTGGTCTTATTGACCATCAACACTTGATGCTCTTTCTTGATTTCTACCTCTATGGCTTTTAGCATTGCGAAGAGCTCGGGAATAGTCTTATTCATCCCTTGCATATTATAGTTCATCACGAAGCTTTTGTAGCTTGGTGGCAGTGATTGAAGAATTCTGTCAATGACACAATCAACAGGAAGATTAACCCCTAGTTGAGTCAAGTGATTATGATGCCCAGACATTTTGAGTATATGTTCACTGACAGAACTATTCTCCTCCATCTTGCAGCTATAGAACTTATTGGAGACTTCATATCTCTCAATCCGGGCATTTGCTTGAAATATTAACTTCAACTCCTGGAACATCTCATATGCTCCATGATGTTCAAAACATCGTTGAAGACCCGGTTCTAAGCCGTAAATCATGGCACACTGAACTATCGAGTAGTCATCAGCTTTGCTCTGCCAGACATTCATAACATCTGGTGTTGCTCCTGCAGTAGGCTTGGCACTTAGCGGTGCTTACAGGACGTAATTCTTCTGTGCAGTAATGAGGATAATCCTCAAGTTACGGACCCAGTCCGTGTAATTGCTACCATCATCTTTCAACTTTGCTTTCTCAAGGAACGCATTAAAATTCAACGGAACAACAGCACGAGCCATCTATCTACAATTAAACATAGACAAGCAAGATACTATCAGGTACTAAGTTCATGATAAATTTAAGTTCAATTAATCATATTACTTAAGAACTCCCACTTAGAAAGATATCCCTCTAATCCTCTAAGTGATCACGTGATCCAAATCAACTAAACCATGTCCGATCATCACGTGAGATGGAGTAGTATCAATGGTGAACATCAATATGTTGATCATATCTACTATATGATTCACGCTCGACCTTTCGGTCTCCGTGTTCCGAGGCCATATCTGTTATATGCTAGGTTCGTCACGTTTAACCTGATTATTCCGCGTGTACAACTGTTTTGCACCCGTTGTATTTGAACATAGAGCCTATCACACCCGATCATCACGTGGTGTATCAGCACGAAGAACTTTCGCAATAGTGCATACTCAGGGAGAACACTTATACTTTCATAATTTAGTGAGGGATCATCTTATAATGCTACCGTAAATCAAAGCAAGATAAGATGCATAAACGATAAACATCACATGAAATCAATATAAGTGATATGATATGGCCATCATCATCTTGTACTTGTGATCTCCATCTCCGAAGTACCGTCATGATCACCATCGTCACCGGCGCGACACCTTGATCTCCATCGTAGCATCGTTGTCGTCTCGCCAATCTTATGCTTCCACGACTATCGCTACCGCTTAGTGATAAAGTAAAGCATTACAGCGTGATTGCATTGCATACAATAAAGCGACAACCATATGGCTCCTGCCAGTTGCCGATAACTCGGTTACAAAACATGATCATCTCATACAATAAAATTTAGCATCATGTCTTGACCATATCACATCACAACATGCCTTGCAAAAACAAGTTAGATGTCCTCTACTTTGTTGTTGCAAGTTTTACGTGGCTGCTACGGGCTAAGCAAGAACCGTTCTTACCTACGCATCAAAACCACAACGATAGTTTGTCAAGTTGGTGCTGTTTTAACCTTCACAAGGACCTGGCGTAGCCACACTTGGTTCAACTAAAGTTGGAGAAACTGACACCCGCCAGCCACCTGTGTGCAAAGCACGTCGGTAGAACCAGTCTCGCGTAAGGTTACGCGTAATGTCGGTCCGGGCTGCTTCATCCAACAATACCGCCGAACCAAAGTATGACATGCTGGTAAGCACTATGACTTATATCGCCCACAACTCACTTGTGTTCTACTCGTGCACGACATCAACGCATAAAACCTAGGCTCGGATGCCACTCTTGGGGAACGTAGTAATTTCAAAAAAATTCCTACGCACACGCAAGATCATGGTGATGCATAGCAACGAGAGAGGAGAGTGTTGTCTACGTACCCTCGTAGACCGAAAGCGGAAGCGTTAGCACAACGCGGTTGATGTAGTCGTACGTCTTCACGGCCCGACCGATCAAGCACGGAAACTACGACACCTCTGAGTTCTAGCACACGTTCAGCTCGATGACGATCCCCGGACTCTGATCCAGTAGAATGTCGGGGAAGAGTTCCGTCAGCACGACGGCGTGGTGACGATCTTGATGTTCTACCGTCGCAGGGCTTCGCCTAAGCACCGCTACAATATTATCGAGGATTATGGTGGAAAGGGGCACCGCACACGGCTAAGAGATCAATGATCAATGGTTGTGTCTCTGGGGTGCCCCCTTGCCCCCGTATATAAAGGAGCAATGGGGAGGAGGTGCAGCCAGGCAAGGGGCGCGCCAGCAGGAGTCCTACTCCCACCGGGAGTAGGACTCCCCCCCTTTCCATGTTGGACTAGGACTTGGGGGGAAGGAGAGAAAGAGGGGAAAGGAAGGGGGGCGCCGCCCCCCCTCCTTGTCCAATTCAGACTTGGGGGGGGGGGGGGAGGGGCGCACGGCTGCCCCTTGGCCTCCTCTCTACTTCCTCCACTAGGCCCATTAAGTCCCATTAGGTTACCGCGGGGTTCCGGTAACCTCCCGGTACTCCAGTAAAATGCCGATTTCACCCAGAACACTTCCGATGACCAAACATAGGCTTCCAATATATCAATTTTTATGTCTCGACCATTTCAAGACTCCTCGTCATGTCCGTGATCACATCCGGGACTCCGAACAACCTTCGGTACATCAAAACATATAAACTCATAATGAAACTGTCATCGTAACGTTAAGCGTGCGGACCCTACGGGTTCGAGAACAATGTAGACATGACCGAGACACGTCTCTGGTCAATAACCAATAGCGGAACCTGGATGCTCATATTGGCTCCTACATATTCTACGAAGATCTTTATCGGTCAGACCGCATAACAACATACGTTGTTCCCTTTGTCATCGGTATGTTACTTGCCCAAGATTCGATCGTTGGTATCTTAATACCTAGTTCAATCTCGTTACCAGCAAGTCTCTTTACTCGTTCTGTAATACATCATCCCGCAACTAACTCATTAGCTGCAATGCTTGCAAGGCTTAAATGATGTGCACTACCGAGATGGCCCAGAGATACCTCTCCGACAATCGGAGTGACAAATCCTAATCTCGAAATACGCCAACCCAACAAGTACCTTCGGAGACACCTGTAGAGCACCTTTATAATCACCCAGTTACGCTGTGACGTTTGGTAGCACACAAAGTGTTCCTCCGGTAAACGGGAGTTGCATAATCTCATAGTTATAGGAAGATGTATAAGTCATGAAGAAAGCAATAGCAACAAACTAAACGATCAAGTGCTATGCTAACGGAATGGGTCAAGTCAATCACATCATTCTCCTAATGATGTGATCCCGTTAATCAAATGACAACTCATGTCTATGTTTAGGAAACATAACCATCTTTGATCAACGAGCTAGTCAAGTATAGGCATACTAGTGACACTCTGTTTGTCTATGTATTCACACATGTATTATGTTTCCGGTTAATACAATTCTAGGATGAATAATAAACATTTATCATGATACAAGCAAATAAATAATAACTTTATTATTGCCTCTAGGGCATATTTCTTCATGTACGTGGATCAAAGATACTCGTTGTCGATGCGTCGTTGCTTATTGCACATAACCAATGCCCAGAAACTGGTTTGGACCCAGTTTATAGCCGTTAATAACCAAACTATTTAAGCCCATAACCAACTATACACAAATTGGTTTCTTCACATACCCAAACCAAAACCAAACTAAAAAAGATTTAGCCCAATAAAACCTGAACCAATCAAACCCAAAGTAATAACCGAACCGTTTCACCCAGTTTTTTTAATAACCATTCTCAGGTTTAACCGCTATCGAGCATGCATCTAGAGTATTAAGTTCATAAGAATAAAGTAACACATTAGGCAAGATGACATGATGTAGATGGATAAACTCAAGCAATATGATATAAACCCCATGTTTTTATCCTCGATGGCAACAATACAATACATGCCTTGCTGCCCCTACTGTCACTGGGAAAGGACACCGCAAGATTGAACCCAAACCTAAGAACTTCTCCCATTGCAAGAAAGATCAATCTAGTAGGCCAAACCAAACTGATAATTCGATGAGACTTGCAAAGATATCGATTCATGCATATAAGAATTCAGAGAAGAATCAAATATTGTTCATAGATAAACTTGATCATAAACCCACAATTCATCAAATCTCGGCAAACACACCACAAAAAGCATTACATCGAATAGATCTCCAAGAACATCGAGGAGAACTTTGTATTGAGATCCAAAGGGAGAGAAGAAGCCATCTAGCTAATAACTATGGACTCGGAGGTCTGTGGTAAACTACTCACACATCATCGGAGAGGCTATGGTGTTGATGTAGAAGCCCTCCGTGATCCAATCCCCCTCCGGCAGATCGCCGGAAAAGGTCCCCAAATGGGATCTCATGGGTACAGAAGGTTGCGGCGGTGGAAAAGTGGTTTCGTGGCTCCCCTGGATGTTTTCAGGGTATAAGAGTATGTATTGCCGAACGAAGTACGTCGGTGGAGCTACGTGGGGCCCACGAGGGTGGGGGCGCGTCGCCCTACCTCGTGGCCGCCTCGTTGCTTCCTTGACCTCCACTCCACGTCTCCTGGATTGCGTTTGTTCCAAAAAAGATCCCCACGAAGGTTTCATTCCGTTTGGATTCCGTTTGATATTCCTTTTCTGTGAAACACTAAAATAGGCAAAAAAATAGCAATTTGCACTGGGCATTTGGTTAACAGGTTAGTCCCAAAATTAATATAAAAGTGCATATTAAAGACAATTAAACATCCAAAACAGATAATATAATAGCATTGAACAATCAAAAATTGTAGATATGTTGGAGACGTATCAATCTCCAAGAGACAATTGTATTGAGGATCAAGAGAGAGAGATGAAGCCATCTAGCTACTAACTACAGACTACAAAGAACTACTCACGCTTCATCGGAGAGGCACCAATGGAAGTGGTGAACCCCTCTGTACTGGTGTTTAGATTGGATCTACTGATTTTGGACTCTGCGGCGGCTGGATGAATATTTCATCGACTCCCCTAGGGTTTTGGGAATATTTGGGTATTTATAGAGCAAAGAGGCGGTCCGGGGGGCACCTGAGGTGGGCACAACCCACCGGGGCGTGCCAGGGCCTCCTGGCTAGCCCTGGTGGGTTGTTCCCCCCTCGGGCACCCCCAGGTGCAACCTAGGCCCATCTTCTTCCTTTTGGCCCATAAAAATTCTCGTAAAGTTTCGTGCCATTTGGACTCCGTTTGATATTGATTTCCTGTGGTGTAAAAAACAGGAAATGGCACTAGGCACTATGTCAATAGGTTAGTACCAGAAAATGATATAAAATGATTATAAAACATCCAAGATTGATAATAAAACAACATGGAACAATAAAAAATTATGGATACATTGAAGACGTATCAGCACCCCCAAGCTTAACTCCTACTCGTCCTCGAGTAGGTAGGTGATCAAAACAGAATTTTTTAGGTGGAGTGATGTTCATCAAGTCATATCATATTCTTTTCTTTATAGCATGAACATTTGGACTTTTATATGATTCAAAGCAATAGTCTAGTTTTGACATAATAATTTAGATACTCAAGCATATCAACAAGCAACCATGTCTTCCAAAATATCAATGCTAAAATAAGTTATCCCTAGCCCATCATGCTCAAACATTGATTCATTCATGAAACACACTCAAATATTAACTACACCTAATACTTGAGCACGATCATATTGCCTCCTAGTTGGTGATTTTTATGAGAGAAGATGGAGATTCAAATTTCAAACTAAAAATTGCATAAAGTAAAAGAAAGTCCCTTTGCAGAGGGAAGTAGGGATTTGTAGAGGTGCCAGATCTCAAAGCGAAAATTTTGAGATAAAAACTTTTTGGGAGGTGTATCCATCTCACCAACGAAAACGACTTAGAGTTCCGAACACTTTCCATGCTAGATATGCCATAGGCGGTTCCCAAACAGAAAATAAAGTTTATTCCTTTTTCCACCAGAACTTTCACTTTCCATGGCTAACTGTATCCATGGGTGCCCTCCATACCAACACTTCCCAAGTAATTTATTATTTGACAACATAAAGTAAATTCATTTTTGTTTTTGCATTTCGGGATTGGGCATCCCTAATACCTTTGCCTTACTCTCATGCAATGACAAGTGAATAAACAGTTATCTTGAGAATAACACATCTAGCATGGAAAATATTAGCCACCCCTCACCGCTCCGCGAGCAAAACAAACACACAAAAGAGAAGTTTATTTTGAAAATTAGAGACGGCGCATGAAAATTTGCTTAGAACGGCAAAAGAATGCCGCATAGAGGTAGATATAGTGGACTCATGTGGCAAAACTGGTTTGAAGGATTTTGGATGCACAAGTAGAGGTCATACTTAGTGCAAAATGAAAGCTAGCAAAAGATTGGGAAGCGACCAACCAAGAAACGAATAATCTCATAAGAAAGCATTAAGCATAATTAACAATGAATAATGCACCACAAGTAGGATATAATTTTCATTGCATGACTATTGACTTTCGTACTTGCATAGGGAATCACAAACCTTAACACCCATATTCTTACTAGAGCATAATTAATCATCAACATAACTCACATATCACATCATCATATCTCAAAAACTATTACCAGGAATCAAGTTTATTTTGTCCAATGATCTTCATGACATTTTTTTCTTTATCCTTCTTGTATATCTATCACTTTGGGACTAATTTTCATGTGTTTCTTTTCATATGCTCAACCAAATATAAGTGAAGATCATGAGCATAACAAATTTTCTTTCTCTCAAAATAATTTAAGTAAAGCAAGAGAGAATTTCTTCAAAATTTTACTAAATCTCAAACAAATCTAAGTGAAGCCAGAGAGAATTTCTTAAAAAATACTAGGCACACTGTGCTCAAAAAGATATAAGTGAAGCACTAGAGCAAGTCCTAGCTCATAGAAGATTTAAGTGAAGCATAGAGAGTGATTCTAACAAGTCAGGACATAATTTTCGATCTCTCAAATAGGTGTGTCCAGAAAGGATCGATAACTTACAACAAAAAATTAAACAAGAAAAGACACATCTCATACAAGAAGCTCCAAGCAAAACACATGTCTCATGTGATGAATAAAAATATAGTCTCGAGTAAAATACC
The DNA here is from genome assembly GCF_056163025.1 of Triticum urartu. Classification (NCBI taxonomy): domain Eukaryota; kingdom Viridiplantae; phylum Streptophyta; class Magnoliopsida; order Poales; family Poaceae; genus Triticum; species Triticum urartu. The sequence continues at coordinate 92,768,183 of NC_141875.1, forward strand.
GATAGTTGTTGGAAGAAAGCGGGGATGCCAGTTGGGGGCATCCCCAAGCTTAGTTGGTTGCTTATTCTTGGATAATAGCTTGGGATGTCGGGGCTTACCCAAGCTTAGGCTCTTACATCCTTCCTTCATCCATCGTAAGATAACCCAAAACTTGAAAACATCAATCACACAAAACTCAACAAAGCCTTCGTGAGATCCGTTAGTACAAGAATAATAAACCACTACTATAAGTGTTGTATCAAACCAATTCATATTTTATTTTTATATTTTATCTACTGTATTACAACTTTTGTATGGCAAAAACTCATCAAAGAAAACCATAGAGCCATCAAATAAGCACACAACACAAAGAAAACAGAATCTGTCAAAACAGAACAGCCTGTAGCAATATGACTATTTCGAATACTTATGTAACTCAAAAAGCTCTGAAAAATTAGGAAGGCCTGAGAAATTTGTATATTGATGTACTGCAATTGGAATGGGTATTTTATCGCTCTCTGGTAAAAAACTAAAATTAATTTCGTGAGTGCAAACTTTCTGTTTTTTCAGCAAGATCAAACAACTATCACCCAAGAAGAACCTAAAGGCTTTACTTGGCACAAAAACTAATTAAAACGTAAAAAACACAATCATAAAAGTAGCATAATTTTGCTAACACTCAAGAATAGAAAGCAAAAAGAAAAAATAAATGTATTCATTGGGTTGTCTCCCAACAAGCGCTATAGTTTTATGCCCTTAGCTAGGCATAAAGCAAGGATCTAAGTTTTGTCATCTTTGGTTCGAGATCCATAAGATGCCCTCATGATTGATTCATAAGGTGGCTTAATTCTAGTTCTAGGAAAGTGTTCCATACCTTTCATCAAAGGAAATTGGAACTTAATATTGCCTTCTTTCATATCAATCACGACACTAATAGTGCGTAAAAACGGTCTACCAAGAATAATAGGACAAGATGGATTGCAATCAATATCAAGAACAATAAAATCTATGGACACATAATTCCTATTTGCAAGAATAAGAACATCATTAATCCTTCTCATAGGCTTTTTAATAGTGGAATCCGCCAAGTGCAAATTCAAGGAACATTCTTCAAGATTGGTAAGACCAAGCACATCACATAAAGATTTTGGAATTGTGGAAACACTAGCACCCAAGTCACACAAAGAAAAACACTCATAATTTTTAATCTTGACTTTGATAGTAGGTTCCCATTCATCATACAATTTTCTAGGAATTGAAACTTCTAATTCCAATTTTTCTTCAACAGCTTTCATCATAGCATCAACAATATGTTTAGTAAAAGCTTTATTTTGTTCATAAGCATGGGGTGAATTTATCATGGATTGCAACAAAGAAATACAATCAATCAAAGAGCAACTATCATAATTAAAGTCTTTGTAATCCAAAATAGTGGGTGCATCACTAGCTAAAGTTTTGACATCTCCAAACACACTTTCATCAATTTTCTCAACAAGATTTTCACCCTTCGAAATATTGGGACACCTTCTACCTAAAGTTGACTCTTCTCCAGTCCATTTTTCATCATTATTAAATTTACTAAACAAGGAATCAATAGAAGAAACACCAATCATTTTAAGATCTTCATCATCTTTGCAAGAATAATCACTAGAAAAAGCTTTTTCCAAAAATTCTCTTTTAGCTCTAAGCATAGCAGTTCTTTTCTTACTTTCATAGATAGAAACATATAGAGCTTTAATTGATTCATCTACTTTAGGCACAAAAATTTTCATCTTGAAATTTTCCACATCATGCGCAATTCTATCAACACTTGTAGATAGATCATTAATTTTGTTCAACTTTTCTTCTATGGAAGTATTGAAAACTTTTTGTGTGTTGATAAATTCTTTAATATTATGCTCAAGATCACAGGTGTTCTTCTTATTGTTATTATTATAAGATTGATTTCCATAGGAATTACCATAATTGTTAGAGGAATTACTAGGAAAAGGCATATGATTAAAATTTCCTCTATAAGCATTGTTGTTGAATTATTTATAGAGATAAAATTCACACCAGTAGCATCACTATTTTGCTCAATAAAAATAGACAAAGGCATTGCTGGGGAACACAGTAATTTAAAAAAAAATTCCTATGCACATGTAAGATCTATCATGGTGATGATAGCAATGAGAGGGGAAGAGTGTTGTCCACGTACCCTCGTAGACCGTAAGCGGAAGCGTTATGACAACGCGGTTGATGTAGTCGAACGTCTTCACAATCCGGCCGATCCTAGCACCGAAGGTATGGCACCTCCGCGATCTGCACACATTCAGCTCGGTGACGTCCCACGAACTCTAGATCCAGCTGAGTGTCGAGGGAGAGTTTCGCCAGCACGACGGCATGATGACGGTGATGATGAAGCTATCGGAACAGGGCTTCGCCTAAGCACCGCTACGATATGATCGAGGTGGATTATGGCGGAGGGGGGCGCCGCACACGGCTAAGAAAATGATCAACTTGTGTGTCTATGGGGTGCCCCCTCCCTCGTATATAAAGGAGTGCAGGAGGGGGGAGGGCCGGCCCTCTATGGCGCGCCCTAGGGGAGTCCTACTCCCACCGGGAGTAGGATTCCCCCCCTTCCAAGTAGGAGTAGGAGAGGAAGGTAGGAAGAGAGAGGGAGGAAGGAAATGGGGGCCGTCCCCCCTCCCAATTCGGATTGGGCTTGGGGGGCGCCCCCTCCTAGGTTGCCTCCTCCTCTCTCCCACTAAGGCCCAATAAGGCCCATACACTCCCCGGGGGGTTCCAGTAACCTCCTGGTACTCCGCTAAATGCCTGAACTCACACGGAACCATTCTGATGTCCAAACATAGTCATCCAATATATTGATCTTTATGTCTCGACCATTTCGAGACTCACCGTCATGTCCGTGATCATATCCAGGACTCCAAACTACCTTCGGTACATCAAAACACATAAATTCATAATATCGATCATCACCGAACGTTAAGCGTGCGGACCCTACGGGTTCGAGAACTATGTGGACATGATCGAGACTCATCTCTGGTCAATAACTGATATGTCTCCAATGTATCTATAATTTTTTATTGTTCCATGCTATTATATTATCTGTTTTGGATGTTAATGGGCTTTATTTTACACTTTTATATTATTTTTCAGACTAACCGATTTACCCAAGGCCCAATGCAAATTGTTGTTTTTTTGCCTATTTAATTGTTTCTAAGAAAAGGAAGATCAAACGGAGTCCAAATGGAATGAAACCTTCGGGAGCGTGATTTTTGGAACAAACGTGATCCAAAGGATTTGGAGTGGACGCCAAGAAATGGACGAGGTGTCCACAAGGCAGGGGCACGCCTACCCCCCTGGGTGTGCCCTCCCCCTCGTGGCTCAACTGACCTACTTCTTCCTCCTATATATGTTCACATACCCCGAAAACATCCAGGAGCACCGTGAAACCCTATTTCCACCGCCGCAACCTTCTGTACCCAAGAGATCCCTTCTTTGGGCCTTTTCCGGAGCTCCGCCGGAGGGGGCATTGATCACGGAGGGCCTCTACATCAACTCCACGGCCCCTCCGATGATGTGTGAGTAGTTACTTCAGACCTTCGGGTCCATAGTTATAGCTAGATGGCTTCTTCTCTCTCTTTGGATCTCAATACAAAGTTCTCCTCGATCTTCTTGGAGATCTATTCGATGTAACTTTTTTTGCGGTGTGTTTGTCGGGATCCGATGAATTGTGGGTTATTATCAAATCTACCTTTGAACAATATTTGATTCTTCTCTGAAATCATTTATGCATGATTGGTTATCTTTGCAAGTCTCTTTGAATTATCAGTTTGGTTTGGCCTACTAGATTGATCTTTCTTGCCATGGGAGAAGTGCTTAGCTTTGGGTTCAATCTTGCAGTGCTCGATCCCAGTGACAGAAAGGGAAAAGACACATATTGTATTGTTGCCATCGAGGATAAAAAGATGGGGTTTATATCATATTGCTTGAGTTTATCCCTCTACATCATGTCATCTTAGCTAAGGCGTTACTCTGTTCTTATGAACTTAATACTCTAGATGCATGCTGGATAGCAGTCGATGTGTGGAGTAATAGTAGTAGAAGCAGGCAGGAGTCGGTCTACTTGTCACGGACGTGATGCCTATATACATGATCATGCCTAGGTATTCACATAATTATTTGCTTTTCTATCAATTGCTCGACAGTAATTCATTCACCCACCGTAATGCTTATGTTATCTTGAGAGAAGCCACTAGTACCTATGGTCCCGGGTCTATTTTCCACCATATAAGTTTCCAATCTATTTTACTTTGCAATCTTTACTTTCAATCTATATCATAAAAATACCAAAATTTTTTATCTTATCATTATTATCTCTATTAGATATCACTCTTGTAAGTGACCGTGAAGGGATTGACAACCCCTTTATCGCGTTGGTTGCGATGTTCTTATTTGTTTGTGTAGGTACGAGGGACTTGCATGTGGCCTCCTACTGGATTGATACCTTGGTTCTCAAAAACTGAGGGAAATACTTACGCTACTTTGTTGCATCACCCTTTCCTCTTCAAGGGAAACCAACGCAGTGCTCAGGAGGTAGCAAGAAGGATTTCTGGCGCCATTGCCGGGGAGTCTACGCACAAGTCAAGACATACCAAGTACCCATCACAAACTCTTATCCCTCGCATTACATTATTTGCCATTTGCCTCCCGTTTTCCTCTCCCCCACTTCACCCTTGCCGTTTTATTCGCCCTTTTTCCGTTCGCCTTCTTCGCGTATGTATCTTTCTTTGTGTTTCCATGTGCCTTCTATTTGCTTGCATCTTTGCTTGCTAAAAATCTATTGATATGGATCCACTTAAAGTGTTCTACTTGGATTATCTTCAATCCTTATGCGCTCGTGCTGAAACCCCAACTAGCCTAGTTGATGGGAAATCATTAGATGAGCATGCTCATTTTGTGCATCACCGTTTGTCTGAAAAAGGGAGACTCTTATGGGGTCAAATAAATAGATTGCTATGTTATGCTTGGAATCTTTGTGAAATTTGTGATCTTACTTGTTGCTCTAAGAACCCTAAAAAACACCTCCCCTACCTATGTGAGTTTAATGATAATGAAATCTTATCTTCTTATGCAAAGGGTGTTTATAGTTACTACGATATCGAACAAATTGAAGAATTTGTTGCTTTTGAGGGTGCTTATGAAGTTGCTTCTTTGATTGAAAAGTATGATATTACTCTCTACGAATCTGAAAATTTTGACATACTTAAATATTGCTATGAAAACTATGCTCATAATGTCTATGTCAAAGATTTTTATTGAAAGAATGACTGTTTCTTCAAAAGAAAATAATGATATGCATGAATCTATAGATAATTATGATTCCGATGATTTTATTGAAATATCCCTTGATGAACATGATGCTTGCTATTCTTGTGGCCATGATGCAATATTTATGAAGATGAATTTGCTATAGTTCCTTATGTTAAACATGAGATCGTTGCTATTGCACCCATACTTGATAGTTCCTTCGATGAAAAGCATGATTGCAATGATGTTATTATAAATTCGCTTAATGTAAATTGTGTTAATGATATGCAAAACCTCAAGCATGGGGATGCTAGTTTTGCTATGACTACTATTTGTTGCAATGATCATGATTGGGGTGATTCTTCTTTTGATCTTGAAAATTTATTTAAGACCCATGATGAATATGAGATTGATAATAGTGTTTGCAATATTATTGAAAGTGGGTTTGAAAGAGTGTCAACTTTAGATCCCACATATTTGGAGCATGTTCAATCTTATGAAATTTTTGATAAAGGTGTGTTTGGAGAGGTCATGACTTTAGTTAATTTTAATCCCACTATTTTGGAAGAGTGTCAACTTTGCATACATGTGGATCGTGTTAAGAATATGTTTTGTGATAGCTATATTGTTGAATTTGCTTATGATCCTACATGTAATTATTATGAGATGGGAAAATATGGTTGTAGAAATTTTCATGTTACTAAATCACCTTTCGTTATGTTGAGATTGCTATTGTTTCTTTCCGCTTCCTTGCATATGCTAGTTTTTGCTTGCCTTGATAATTTGTTTGCCTATAAGATGCATATGCATAGGAAGTATGTTAGACTTAGATGTGTTTGTCACATGTTTTATGATGCTCCATTTGTGATTCAATTCTTGTCTTTCATGTGAGCATCATTGAAATCTTTATGCCTAGCTAGGGGAGTCAAACAATAGCGCTTGTTGGGAGGCAACCCAATTTTATTTTTGTTTTTTGATTTTTGATTATGTTTAGTAATAAATAATTCATCTAGCCTTTGTTTAGATTTGGTTTTATGCTTTTACTTAGTGTTTGTGCCAAGTAGAACCTTTGGTAAGACTTGGGGAAAGTCTTTGCGATCTTGCTGTTAAAAACAGAAACTTTAGCGCTCACGAGATTTGCTGCCATTTTTTTACTGGAGAGTGATATTTAGTTAATTCATTTTGAAGATGATTAATAGATAAATTCCTCACATCAAGAAATTTATTTTAGAATTTTTGGGGTTCCAGAAGTATTCGAAACCTACAGATTACTACAGATTGTTCTGTTTTTGACAGATTCTGTTTTTCGTGTGTTGTTTGCTTATTTTGATGAATCTATGGCTAGTAATAGAATTTATGAACCATAGAAAAGTTGGAATACAGTAGGTTTAACACCAATATAAATAAAGAATGTGTTCATTACAGTACGTTGAAGTGGTGGTTTGTTTCCTTTTACTAATGGAGCTTACGAGATTTTCTTTTATGTTTTGTGTTGTGAAGTTTTCAAGTTTTGGGTAAAGATTTGATGGATTATGGAACAAGGAGTAGCAAGAGCCTAAGCTTGGGATGACCAAGGCATCCCAAGGTAAAATTCAAGGAAAACCAAAAGCCTAATCTTGGGGATGCCCCGGAAGGCATCCCCTCTTTCGTCTTCGTCCATCGGTAACTTTACTTGGAGCTATATTTTTATTCGCCACATGATATGTGTTTCGCTTGGAGCATCCTGTATGATTTAAGTCTTTGCTTTTTAGATTACCACAATCATTCTTGCTGTACACACCTTTTGGGAGACACACACATGAATTGGAATTTATTAGAATACTCTATGTGCTTCACTTATATCTTTTGAGTTGGATAATTTTTGCTCTAGTGCTTCGCTTATATCTTTTAGAGCACAACAGTGGTTTTATTTTATATAAATAATTGATCTCTCATGATTCACTTATACCATTTTGAGAGTCCTTTAGAACAGCATGGTAATTCACTTTGGTTATAAATTCTAAATTCTAAGAGAAGTTGGATGCTTGATAGTTGTTTTGAGATATAAAGGTGGTAATATTAGAGGTGTGCTAGTTGAGTAATTGTGAAATTGATGAATACTTGTGTTGAAGTTGGCAAGTCCCGTAGCATGCACGTATGGTAAACATTGTGTGACAAATTTGAAGCATGAGGTGTTCTTTGATTGCTTTCCTTATGAGTGGCGGTCGGGGACAAGCGATGGTCATTTCCTAGCAATCTATCCCCCTAGGAGCATGCGCGTAGTGCTTGGTTTTGATGACTTGTAGATTTTTGCAATAAGTATGTGAGTTCTTTATGACTAATGCTGAGTCCATGGATTATACGCACTCTCACCCTTCCATCATTGCTAGCCTCTTCGGTACCATGCATTGCCCTTTCTCACCTTGAGAGTTGGTGCAAACTTCACCGGTGCATCCAAACCCCGTGATATGATACGCTCTATCACACATAAGCCTCCTTATATGTTCCTCAAAACAGCCACCATACCTACCTATTATGGCATTTCCATAGCCATTCCGAGATATATTGCCATGCAACTTTCCACCGTTCCATTTATCATGACACGCATCATCATTGTCATATTGCTTTGCATGATCATGTAGTTGACATCGTATTTGTGGCAAAGCCACCATGCTTAATTTTTCATACGTGTAACTCTTGATTCATCACAATCCCCGCACACCACCGGAGGCATTCACATAGAGTCATATTTTGTTCTAAGTATCGAGTTGTAATTCTTGAGTTATAAGTAAATAAAAGTGTAGTGATCATCATTAGAGCATTGTCCCATGTGAGGAAAGGATGATGGAGACTATGATTCCTCCACAAGTCGAGATGAGACTACGGGCGAAAAAAAAGAGGCCATAGAAAAAGAGAAAAGAAGGCCCAAACAAAGAGAGAGAGAGAGAGAGAGAGAAAAAAGAGAGAAGGGAAAATGTTACTATCCTTTTTCCACACTTGTGCTTCAAAGTAGCACCATGATCGTCATGATAGGGAGTCTCTTATTTTGTCACTTTCATATACTAGTGGGAATTTTTCATTATAGAACTTGGCTTGTATATTCCAATGATGGGCTTCCTCAAATGCCCTAGGTCTTCGTGAGCAAGCAAGTTGGACGCACACCCACTTAGTTTCTTTGATGAGCTTTCATATATTTATAGCTCTAGTGCATCCATTGCATGGCAATCTCTACTCCTTGCATTGACATCAATCGGTGGGCATCTTCATAGCCCATTGATTAGCCGCGTCAATGTGAGACTTTCTCCCTTTTTATCTTCTCACACAACCTCAATCATCATATTTCTATTCCACCCATAGTGCTATGTCCATGGCTCACGCTCATATATTGCGTAAAAGTTGAAAGAGTTTGAAAAGGCTAATTATGAAACAATTGCTTGGCCTGTCATCGGGGTTGTGCATGATGGGAGCATTTTGTGTGACGAAAATGAAACATGGCCAAACTATATGATTTTGTAGGGATAAGTTTTCTTTGGCTATGGTATTTTGATAAGACATAATTGCTTGCTTAGCATACTTGGAGTATTACTATTTTTATGTCAACAATAAACTTTTATCTTGAATCTTTCGGATCTGAACATTCATGCCACAATAGAGAAAAATACATTGAAGAACATGCTAGAAAGCATTCCACATCAAAAATTCTGTTTTTATCATTTACCTACTCGAGGACGAGCAGGAATTAAGCTTGGGGATGCTTGATACGTCTCCAATGTATCCATAATTTTTGATTGTTCCATGCTATTATATTATCTGTTTTGGATGTTAATGGGCTTTATTTTAAACTTTTATATTATTTTTGGCACTAACCTATTAACCCAAGGCCTAGTGCAAATTGTTTTTTTTTGCCTATTTTAGTGTTTCGCAGAAAAGTAATATCAAACGGAGTCCAAACGGAATGAAACCTTCGGGAGCGTGATTTTTGGAACAAACGTGATCCAGAGGACTTGGTGTGGACGTCAAGAAACGGACGAGGTGTCCATGAGGCAGGGGGCGCGCCTACCGCCTGGGCACGCCCTCCCCCTCGTGGGCCCCTCGTGGCTCAACCGACCTACTTCTTCCTCCTATATATGTTCACATACCCCAAAAACATCTAGGAGCACTGTGAAACCCTATTTCCACCGCCGCAACCTTCTATACCCAAGAGATCCCATCTTGGGGCCTTTTCCGGAGCTCCGCCGGAGGGGGCATTGATCACGGAGGGCCTCTACATCAACTCCATGGCCCCTTCGATGATGTGTGAGTATTTTACTTCAGACCTTCGGGTCCATAATTATTAGCTAGATGGCTTCTTCTCTCTCTTTGGATCTCAATACAAAGTTCTCCTCGATCTTCTTGGAGATCTATTCGATGTAACTCTTTTTGCGGTGTGTTTGTCGGGATCCGATGAATTATGGGCTTATGATCAAGTCTATCTTTGAACAATATTTGATTCTTCTCTGAAATCTTTTATGCATGATTGGTTATCTTTGCAACTCTCTTTGAATTATCAGTTTGGTTTGGCCTACTAGATTGATCTTTCTTGCCATGGGAGAAGTGCTTAGCTTTGGGTTCAATCTTGCAGTGCTCGATCCCAGTGACAGAAAGGGAAAAGACACATATTGTATTGTTGCCATCGAGGATAAAAAGATGGGGTTTATATCATATTGCTTGAGTTTATCCCTCTACATCATGTCATCTTAGCTAAGGCGTTACTCTGTTCTTATGAACTTAATACTCTAGATGCATGCTGGATAGCGGTCGATGTGTGGAGTAATAGTAGTAGAAGCAGGCAGGAGTCGGTCTACTTGTCACAGACGTGATGCCTATGTACATGATCATGTGTAGATATTCTCATAATTATTCGCTTTTCTATCAATTGCTCGATAGTAATTCGTTCACCCACCATAATACTTATGCTATCTTGAGAGAAGCCACTAGTGAAACCTATGCCCCCCGGGTCTATTTTCCATCATATAAGTTTCCAACCTATTTTACTTGGCAATCTTTACTTTCAATCTATATCATAAAAATACCAAAAATAATTATCTTATCATTATTATCTCTCACTCTCATAAGTGACCATGAAGGGATTGGCAACCCCTTTATCATGTTGGTTGCGATGTTCTTATTTGTTTGTGTAGGTACGCGGGACTTGCGTGTGTCCTCCTACTAGATTGATACCTTGCTTCTTAAAAACTGAGGGAAATACTTACGCTACTTTGCTGCATCACCCTTTCCTCTTCAAGGGAAAACCAATGCAGTGCTCAAGAGGTGGAAATAACCAATAGCGGAACCTAGATGCTCATATTGGTTCCTACATATTCTACGAAGATCTTTATCGGTCAACCGCATAACAACATACGTTGTTCCCTTTGTCACCGGTATGTTACTTGCCCGAGATTCGATCGTCGGTATCGTCATACCTAGTTCAATCTCGTTACCGGCAAGTCTCTTTACTCGTTCTGTAATGCTACATCCCGTAACTAACTCATTAGTTACATTGCTTGCAAGGCTTATAGTGATGTACATTACCGAGAGGGCCCAGAGATACCTCTCCGATACTCAGAGTGACAAATCCTAATCTTGATCTATGCCAACTCAACAAACACCATCGGAGATACCTATAGAGCATATTTATAGTCACCCAGTTACGATGTGATGTTTCATAGCACACTAAGTGTTCCTCCGGTATTCGGGAGTTGCATGATCTCATAGTCATAGGAACATGTATAAGTTATGGAGAAAGCAATAACAGTAAACTAAACGATCATCGTGTTAAGCTAACGGATGGGTCAAGTCAATCACATCATTCTCTAATGATGTGATCTCGTTTATCAAATGACAACTCTTTGTCTATGGCTAGGAAACTTAACCATCTTTGATCAACGAGCTAGTCAAGTAGAGACATACTAGTGACACTCTGTTTGTCTATGTATTCACACATGTACTAAGTTTCCGGTTAATACAATTCTACCATGAATAATAAACATTTATCATGATATAAGGAAATATAAATAACAACTTTATTATTGCCTCTAGGGCATATTTCCTTAGGTCCTCCACTTGCACTACAGTTAATAATCTAGATTACATTGTGATGATTCTAACACCCATGGAGTCTTGGTGCTAATCATGTTTTTCTCGGGAGAGAGGCTTAGCCAATGGGTCTGCAACATTCAGATCCGTATGTATCTTGCAAATCTCTATGTCTCCCTCCTGGAGTTGATCGCGGATGGAATTGATGCATCTCTTGATGTGCTTGGTTCTCTTGTGAAATCTGGATTCCTTTGCCAAGGCAATCGCACCATTTTTGTCACAAAAGATTTTTGTTGGATCCAATGCACTAGGTATGACACCTAGATCAGATATGAACTCCTTCATCCAGACTCCTTCATTTGCTGCTTCTGAAGCAGCTATGTACTCCGCTTCACATGTAGATCCCGCCAAGACGCTCTGCTTGGAACTACACCAACTGACAGCTCCACCATTTAACAATAATACATATCCGGTTCGTGACTTAGAGTCATTCGGATCTGTTTTAAAGTTTGCATCGGCGTAACCGTTTACGACGAGCTCTTTGTCACCTCCATAAACGAGAAACATATCCTTAGTCCTTTTTAGGTATTTCAGGATGTTCTTGACCACTGTCTAGTGATCCACTCCTGGATTACTTTCGTACCTCCCTGCTAAAATAATAGCAAGGCACACATCAGGCCTGGTAGACAACATTGCATAGATGATAGAACTTATGGCTGAAGTATAGGGAATGATTTTCATCTTCTCTCTATCTTCTGAAGTGGTCGAGCATTGAGTCTGACTCAACTTCACACCTTGTAACACAGGCAAGAACCCTTTCTTTGCTTGATCCATTTTGAACTTCTTCAAAACTTTATCAAGGTATGTGCTTTGTGAAAGTCCAATTAAGCATCTTGATCTATCTCTGTAGATCTTGATGCCTAATATATAAGCAGCTTTACCGAGGTCTTTCATTGAAAAATTCGTATTCAAGTATCCTTTTATGCTATTCAGAAATTTAGTATCATTTCTGATCAGCAATATGTCATCCACATATTATATCAGAAATGCTACAGAGCCCCCACTCACTTTCTTGTAAATACAGGCTTCTCCAAAAGTTTGTATAAAACCATATGCTTTGATCACACTATCAAAGCGTATAAATGGGTCGCTAGAGGCTTGCAGCAGTCCATAAATGGGTCGCTAGAGCTTGCACACTTTGTTAGCACCTTTTGGATCGACAAAACCTTCTGGTTGCATCATATACAACTCTTCTTTAAGATATTGTAACATCCCAAATTTTCAATTTGGAATGTTGTACATAGATCATCCATGCATATCATGATTTATTGCATTTCTGTTCCGCAGTCCTTGAAATCCTAAGCAACTCAAGGACCCACGAAGAGAGTTGGGGATTTTCCGGTTTTCATATTTGATTTTTTTATCAAATAATGAAACGAGGATTTTGATTTTAATAATTTTTCTCTCCGAGAAATATTTCATATTAAATCAAATGAGTGGAGATAATATGACTTATCCAAAATAATTGAAATATTAGAGGAAAAATATTAAAATCATTTATCGGATTTTTATTTGGTTTTATTCGGATTTTATTTGCATTAGAAAAATTGCACGTTTTCAAAATTGCATTTTAGGGCCAAGAAAATGTTCAACTCGTCCTAAATATTTTATTTAGATGGTGAAAATTTGTTTTGGCATTTTTAGGTTTTTATTTATTATTTTTTTAGGATTTTATTTCACTCGGCAAAGTTTAAAAAAAAAGAGGGTTCCCGCGCCGACTGGGCCAGGCCCAGCCGCGCCAGGTCGCCGCCGCAGCCTCCTGCGCGTGCGCGCCGCCGCCGCCACTCGGACCGGAGTCTGAGTTGGACTCCGCCTCTGCCGCGCCTTCCCCCCTCCTCCAAGTCGCTGCCCCACCCCCTTTATATACGCCGCCACCCCGCCCCAACACCACACCACCGCCGCCGCCGCCCGCGCCACGCCAAGCCGCTGCCGCTGCTTGCCGTCGCCGCCGCCGCCGCCTGCCACCGCCACCGCCGCAGCTCGCACCGCCGCCGAGCGCCGCTGCCCCGCAAGCCGCCGCCCGCCGCTGCCTCGCCTCGCCGGACCTCTCGCCGGAGGTAGCCGCCGCGCCCCGCCGCCGGTTTTTTTATAAAGACCGTTCGGTTTTTTTAGAAACCCTAGATCTGTTTTTTTCGGCTTCACCGTTTTTTTCTCTCGGTTCTTCTAGTTGGCGGACGTTTGTCCGAACGTTTGCTTTAACGAACGGTTCCTCGCCCGTTAGTTACAACTAACGGACGCTCGTTTGTTAGTCTGTTCGTGAGTTTTCTTTTATCGGATTTATTCCGCGATTTTCTCTGATCGCGATTTCTGATCCGATCTTAGTTTCTGTTTATCTTTTCGCTCGTTTATCGGAATCAGGCAATTCAAGCGCCTGGAGTTTCGTCTTGAAACCCTCTTTCCGGTTAATCAACTCAAACAAGTTTTTGCTACTGTAAAATTTGACCTAGTTTCAGATTAGTAAACGAAGCTTCTTTCTTTCGCCGTTTGACTTCCGTTGCTTCGTTTGATTTGATTCTTTTTGCGTACCGGAGTTCTTAAGTTGAACTTTCTGGTCAATCTATCTTATTTGAGTTTTGCTTTTGCATCGTTGCTTGTTACTTATGTATGTTATTGTTTGCTTGTGATAGAATTCCCGGAGTGCGAAGCGTGTTACGGCGAGTCTCTAGGATTTGCGGATCATCAGCAAGGCAAGTAACACTTTGATCATATCCCATTATTACCCAGTTTTTATGCATTAGTTCCAATCCTCAAACATTGCATGATTAGGATGTCATTAACTTGTGGGTTGGGAAGTAGTTGCTGAGGTAGAACCTATTGCCTTGTTATATTCAAACCCTTGGGAGTTACTTCTACGTATTGCTTATATTGCTATGCTATGCTCGTAGACGTGGTTTGGGTTTGAGTGAAATTAATGTCAGATATGAGATTGTTAATTAATGGTTCAACTTAAGGTGGCAACTTAATCAAACAACTGGGTGGATTGAGGCACCTGGGGAACCCAGTGTTGTCTGTATTTTTTTTGGAAATCCCGGGGTACCCATGTGATCTTCCTATGGACCGCCACGCAGACTCGAAGGGAACTGAGATGATTCATGCTAGAAACTTCCGTGTGTAGCCACAAGCTATTATGGGCTCTAGCAAAGTTGAGTAAGTTACGTGAAGCTCTTGAATAGGTAGATCAGCAGGTAGTGGGTTTTGTAGGTTTGGTATGGTCTACCCGGAGTAGAGAGTTAACGTTTCTGAAAGATTGTGTCTCGGTCATCCGTTTCTCAAACACCATGTAGTGCGAGAAATCCAACGGAGGTGATCGAGTCTTGTGGGGAAAAGTGCGCAAACCTCTGCAGAATGTACAATCTAATCATGGTTAGCCGTGTCCCCGGTTATGGACAATTCTTGAGTATCTAGTACTTGGGTTATCACATGTATCTCACCATGTTTAATTAATACTGTTGGGTTGTTAATCACTTTAATTGGGATTGAGTTGGGGATACCTTCTCAATGATGTTTCAACCACCATGATAGTTAAATTAAAATCTATTCCTTTGTTGTAGGGAAAAATTGGCTTTACGCAAAAACTATAACCATAGAGCTTTCCACCAGCCATATATGCATATAGTGATAGCATTATTTTGTTCTTGCTCTACTGTGTTACTTTGCCAGCATATTCCATGTGCTGACCCGTTTTTGGCTGCAACGTATTATGTTGCAGACTTTTCAGATGAGGAGTAAGGTTCATTAGGCCGTTGCCGTGCAGCTCAGCTATGCCGTTGGAGTTGATGGACTCACCTTATATTCCAAGCCTTCCGCTGTTATCGCATTAGATGGCCTTAAGCCATATTATTGTAATAAGTTCTCTTTTAGACTTTTCGATGTAATAAGTGTGTGATTGCTACTCTGTTATAAATCCTCGAGTACTATGTGTGTTAGCATTACCGATCCAGGGATGACACTGATGCACAGAGACTTGACCATCTGAGGTCGGGTCGCTACAAGATGGTATCAGAGCACACGCTGAGTGTAGGACACGACCACTGAGATAAACCCTAGGTCACACTTCTCTTCTCATTTCTGACTCCTCTCCATTTTCTACTCTTTAGGATGATGGAGATGAAGAACAAGTTTGCACAACCGGATGAAGACACGCCTTTTGGACGACACTTGAAGGAAGTCACTAGGTACTTGAACATTGGAATACCAAGCTTCACCGGGACGTACAATGCCACTTTACCAGAAGAAGAGCGCTGGATGATTCAAGTACAAGTTCCAGGAAGGACGTTCTCGCCAACCTCTAAACCCATAGAATTTTCTTTCGAAGCACCCACCTGGAGTCTAGGCAAGAGCATGGCAGCCCACATTACCATGGGACGCATTAGAGAAGTTTATAACAAGGAGCTTAAGGACACCATTTACCAAATATGTGGGTGCTGAGACGAGCAATGGGAAGTAATCAGCACCAGGAAGGATAGATCCATTGCAGCTTTCATTCAGGAGTTAAACCAGCACATTCGACGCCAGGAGAACCAGATGTGCGCGGATATGGTGGACTTGAAGAAGGCGAAGACTAGAATCATCGAGCTGGAGGAAGAACTCAAGTTTACACGCGATGGATATGAGGAGGAAATCAAGACACTACTGGAGAAGAATGACGACTTAGTCAAGAAGATCGGAGTTTTCATGGGAGGACCAGCACCAATAGAAGAAGAAGAACCCAAGGAAATACGCCCCGAGGACTACATCATCATCGACAACACCGATTCCGATCCTAGTGATGATGACTTTGAAGACAAAGCTGGAGCAGACATCATGGAGTCTTCCACCGATCAAAATTTCTAGATGACCACCAACTATTAGTAGTATTTTCCCCATGTATGTAGTAGTGAGCACTTTTGTGATAGTTCTAGACTGCTTGTATGCCCTTGCTTGATTTATTGAGTGAAATGATTGTGTTTGTCTCATGTGCATATGGGTAGTTCTTTCTCATTAGACCCCTTTTCTATTCTAAATCTCTCCCATCTAAACCCCTCAGATGCCTCCGACACGTGACCCCGGTTTTTCTTTCCCACCGAAGCTCACCCAGTTGATCCAGCAGCAGAATGCCTTGATGCAATTACTAGTTCAGAACCAGGGCAACAACAACAACAACCCACCGCCAGTGGACAACCTAGCCCGTTTTCTAAGGTTACAGCCGCCGGTGTTTTCCAGTAGCACCGAGCCTATAGTTGCTGATGATTGGCTACGCCGTATTGGAAGGGAGTTGAACACCGCAGGTTGCACAGATGCTGAGAGGGTGCGCTTTGCCGCACATCAATTGGATGGACCAGCAACCTCATGGTGGGAGAATTACACAGCCACTTTTCCTGTAGCCAACGTCACTTGGGACCAGTTTTAGCAAGCTTTCCGCACCGCCCATGTCTCAACTGGAGCTATGCAGATGAAGAAGCGGGAGTTCCGCAACCTACGCCAGGGGAATCGTACTGTGCCTCAATACGTGGATGAGTTTAGCAAGTTATCATGCTATGCCCCTAATGATGTGGCCACAGATGCCGCGAAGCAGGAGAAGTTTATGGAAGGGCTAAATGATGAGATGAGCATGCAGTTGATGGTAGCAACCTTCAACAACTACCAGGAGTTGGTAGACAAGGCTCTTATGATTGAAGGGAAACAGCTGCAGATTGAGAGCCGCAAGAGAAAGTATGGACAAGGGAAGTATAACTCAGGAGCTCAGTAGAAGCCTCGCCTAACCCCGAACTCGGGAGGACTTGTTCACAACCATGGAGGTCACAACCACACTGGAGGAGGATCACATAACCATAGTGGTGCTAAGAATGGGAATGGGAACGGAGCTAACAACAATCAGAACCGCTCCAACCCGTCCACTCCCGCCAAAAGAGACTTAAGTCAGGTTACCTGTTTTAAGTGTGGGAAGACAGGGCACTATGCCAATGATTGCCCCGAAGGAAGGAATGGAAACGGAAATGGAAGCGCTGGGAAGAAGCCCAATCCATTCAACAAAGGACAAGTGAACCACGTTAACGTGGAGGAGGTTGAAGAGCAGCCAGACGCGATAATAGGTAAGTTTTTGGTTAAGTCATTTACAGCTCTTGTTCTTTTCGATACTGGTGCATCGCATTCATACATATCAAGGGGATTCGTGGATAAGTTTAAACTACCAACCCAAACCCTTAGGACCCCTCTTTTAGTGATTTCACCCGGAGCAGAATATATGGCTAGCCGATGGTGTGACCAGATACCCTTAACCATTGGCACGCATGTGTTTCCATCCGACCTAATTATCTTGGAGTCGCAAGGATTGGATGTGATATTGGGCATGGACTGGATGTCAAAGTATGGAGGAAGCATTGACTGTGCGAGTAAGTCGATTTATCTCACCACCCCGGAGGGAAAAAGGATTAAGTATGTGTCTAGGCATGTGCCAAAAAGGAGCCAAGTGAATGCCCTTACGGGATTTGTTTAGGAGGAAGTGCCGGTAGTAAAGGATTACCCGGATGTTTTCCCAGAGGAGTTACCAGGCATGCCACCGGACAGAGACATTGAGTTTTTGATAGAGCTGTTACCAGGAACAGGAACAATATCCAAGAGACCCTATCGGATGCCCGCAAATGATATGGAAGAAATTAAGAAACAGATCAAGGAGTTATTGGAGAAAGGATACATTCGAAGAAGTTCATCACCTTGGGGAGCCCCCGTAGTTTTGGTTGAGAAGAAGGATAAATCCCTAAGGATGGTTGTTGATTATCGAGCCTTGAATGAAGTGACAATAAAGAACAAGTACCCACTATCGATGATCAACGATCTTTTTGATCAGTTGCAAGGAGCTAAAGTGTTCTCAAAGATCGATTTACGATCAGGGTATCATCAGTTGAAGATACGAGAGAAGGACATACCAAAGACGGCGTTCACAACGCGATATGGATTATACGAGTACATGGTCATGTCGTTTGGACTGACTAACGCCCCTGCCTATTTCATGAGCATGATGAACAAGGTGTTCATGGAGTATTTGGACAAGTTTGTTGTGGTGTTTATTGATGATATCATGGTATACTCGAAGAACGAGGAGGAGCACAAAGAGCATTTGCGTTTAGTTCTCGAGAAGCTCAGGGAACACCAGTTGTATGCTAAGTTTAGCAAATGCGAGTTTTGGCTGAAGGAAGTCGGATTCCTTGGACATGTTATATCAGGAGAAGGTATAGCAGTAGACCCCATTAAGGTTCAGTCAGTCACTGAATGGTTGGCACCCACCTCAGTTAGCGAGATCCGCAGCTTTCTTGGACTCGCGGGATACTACCAGAGATTCATTGAGAATTTTTCCAAGATTGCAAAACCAATGACTGAACTGTTGAAGAAGGATACCAAGTTTAAATGGACAGAAGAGTGTGAAGCAAGTTTCCAGGAGTTGAAGAAACATTTGACTACAGCCCCAGTGCTAGTACTGCCAGATATACATAAGGAGTTCCAAGTGTATTGCGATGCCTCTCGCTTAGGACTTGGATGTGTGCTTATGCAGGACAGAAGAGTTGTTTCGTATGCCTCATGACAACTAAAACCTCATGAGTTGAATTATGCTACGCATGATTTGGAGCTAGCAGCCATAGTGCATGCATTGAAGACTTGGAGACATTACCTTATTGGAAACCGTTGTGATGTGTACACGGATCACAACAGTTTGAAGTACATCTTCACCCAGAAGGAGTTGAACCTTAGGCAGAGGAGATGGTTGGAGCTTATAAAGGATTATGACATGAAGCTACACTATCATCCAGGAAAGGCCAATGTCGTAGTAGACGCATTGAGTCGGAAGAGTTATGCTAATATCCTTGAAAGTAAAGGACTGCCAAAGGAATTAGCAAAGGACATCATGGAACTTTGATTAGAGATTGTACCTAGAAGGTTCATTGCCACAATGGAGGTTCAGTCGACATTGCTGGACAAGATTTGGGAAGCTCAGAAAGATGATAAAGAGATTGCCGAGATAAAGGAGAAGATGGGCAAAGGAAAGTCCAAAGGTTTTCGTGAGGATGAGCATGATACCCTATGGTTTGAGGACCGAGTTTATGTGCCCAATAACCAGGAGATCAGGAAGTTAATACTTCAAGAGGTCCATGACTCACCATACTCGATACACCCCGGAAACACCAAGATGTATTTGCATTTGAAGGAACGTTTCTGGTGGACTGGTATGAAGAAGGATATTGCCGAGTATGTAGCTGTATGTGATGTATGTCAGAGAGTTAAGGCCGAACATCAGAAGCCAGTAGGACTGTTACAGCCTATGCCGATACCTGAATGGAAGTGGGATAAACTTGGCATGGACTTTATCACCGGATTACCTAGGACTAAAGTAGGATATGATTCCATATGGGTAGTAGTTGATCGTTTGACCAAAGTAGCTCACTTCATCCCAGTGAAAACCCCCTATACAAGTGCAAAGTTGGCCAAGATCTATATGTCCAAGATCGTATGTCTGCATGGAGTTCCGAGGACCATCGTATCTTATCGAGGAACACAATTTACTTCAAAGTTTTGGCATCAGTTACACCAGACTCTGGGAACGAGATTGGAGTTCAGTACAACGTTTCACCCGCAGACAGATGGACAGACTGAGAGAGTCAATCAAATTTTGGAGGACATGTTGAGAGCCTGTGCGCTAGATTATGGATCTAGTTGGGATGACAATTTGCCGTATGCAGAGTTCTCATACAACAATAGCTAGCTACCAAGCCAGTTTGAAGATGGCACTGTTTGAAGCCCTGTATGGACGCAGGTGCAGAACACCGTTGATGTGGGATGAGGTAGGAGACCGACAGTTGTTTGGACCAGACTTGATTAAAGAATCTGAGGAGAAGTTAAAATTGATCCGAGACCGACTGAAGATTGCTCAGTCCAGGTAGAAGAGTTATGCAGACTCAAAACGCAAGGACGTAACCTACGAAATTGGAGATAGAGCATATCTACGAGTATCGCCCTTGCGAGGAGTGAAACCTTTTGGAGTTAAAGGAAAGTTAGCCCTGAGATTTGTAGGACCGTATCGCATTTGGAACGGATGGGAGAAGTTGCCTACAAGTTGGAGTTACCTGAGGGATTGTCAGGAGTCCACAATGTGTTCCACGTTTCACAGCTGAAGAAGTGTCATGTTGAGATGGATGATATACCATTAAGAGATACAGTACCCTTGGAGGCGATTCAGTTGGACAGTGATTTGACTTACGAGGAGAAGCCAGTTAAGATTCTTGAGTTTGCCAGCAGAGTCACCCGCAGTAAGGTTATCAAGTTTTGCAAAGTTCAGTGGAGCCACCATACCGAGGATGAAGCTACCTGGGAACGAGAGGACGATCTCCGCAAGGACCACCCATACCTATTTTCTAGCCAACCCGAATCTCGAGGGCGAGATTCATCTTAAGGGGGGTAGGTTTGTAACATCCCAAATTTTCAATTTGGAATGTTATACATAGATCATCCATGCATATCATGATTTATTGCATTTCCGTTCCGCAATCCTTGAAACCCTAAGCAACTCAAGGACCCACGGAGAGAGTTGGGGATTTTCTAGTTTTCATATTTTATTTTTTATCAAATAATGAAACGAGGATTTTGATTTTAATAATTTTTCTCTTCGAGAAATATTTCATATTAAATCAAATGAGTGGAGATAATATGACTTCTCCAAAATAATTGAAATATTGGAGGAAAAATATTAAAATCATTTATTGGATTTTTATTTGGTTTTATTCGGATTTTATTTGCATTAGAAAAATTGCACGTTTTCAAAATTGCATTTTATGGCCAAGAAAATGTTCAACTCGTCCTAAATATTTTATTTAGACGGTGAAAATTTGTTTTGGCATTTTTAGGTTTTTAATTTTTTTCTAGGATTTTATTTCGGTCGGCGAAGTTTAAAAAAAAGAGGGTTCCCGCGCCGACTGGGCCACGCCCAGCCGCGCCAAGCCGCCGCGCCAGGTCGCCACTCGGACCGGAGTCCGAGTTGGACTCCGCCTCCGCCACGCCTTGCCCCCTCCTCCAAGTCGCTGCCCCACCCCCTTTATATACGTCGCCACCCCGCCCCAACACCACACCGCCGCCGCCGCCAGCGCCTAGCCATCGCCGCCGCCGCCGCCCCGCAAGCCGGCGCCCGCCGCTACCTCGCCTCGCCGGACCTCTCGCCGAAGGTAGCCGCTGCGCCCCGCCGCCGGTTTTTTTATAAAGACCGTTCGGTTTTTTTAGAAACCCTAGATCCGTTTTTTCCGGATTCGCCGGTTTTTTCTCTCTCTCGGTTCTTCTAGTTAGCGGAGGTTCGTCTGAACGTTCGTTTTAATGAACGGTTCCTCACCCGTTAGTTACAACAAACGAACGCTCGTTCGTTAGTCTGTTCGTGAGTTTTCTTTTATCGGATTTATTCCGCGATTTTCTCTGATTGCGATTTCTGATCCGATCTTAGTTTCTGTTTATCTTTTCGCTCGTTTATCGGAATCAGGCGATTCAAGCGCCTGGAGTTTTGTCTTGAAACCCTCTTTCCGGTTAATCAACTCAAACAAGTTTTTGCTACTGTAAAATTTGACCTAGTTTCAGATTAGTAAACGAAGCTTCTTTCTTTCGCCGTTTGACTTTCGTTGCTTCATTTGATTTGATTCTTTTTGCGTACCGGAGTTCTTAAGTTGAAATTTTTGGTCAACCTCTCTTATTTGAGTTTTTCTTGTGCATCGTTGCTTGTTACTTATGTATGTTATTGTTTGCTTGCGATAGAATTCCCGGAGTGCAAAGCGTGTTACTACGAGTCTCTAGGATTCGCGGATCGTCAGCAAGGCAAGTAACACTTTGATCATATCCCATTATTACCCAGTTTTTATGCATTAGTTCCAATTCTCAAACATTGCATGATTAGGATGTCATTAACTTGTGGGTTGGGAAGTAGTTGCTGAGGTAGATCCTATTGCCCTGTTATATTCAAACCCTTGGGAGTTACTTCTACGTATTGCTTATACTGCTATGCTATGCTCGTAGACGTGGTTTGGGTTTGAGTGAAATTCATGTCAGATGTGAGATTGTTAATTAATGGTTCAACTTAAGGTGGCAACTTAATCAAACAACTGGGTGGATTGAGGCACCTGGGGAACCCAGTGTTGTCTGTATTTTTTTTGGAATCCCGGGGTACCCGTGTGATCTTCCTATGGACCGCCACCCAGGCTCAAAGGGAACTGAGATGATTCATGCTAGAAACTTCCGTGTGCAGCCACAAGCTATTATGGGCTCTAGCATAGTTGAGTAAGTTACATGAAGCTCTTGAAGAGGTAGATCAGCAGGTAGTGTGTTTTGTAGGTTTGGTATGGTCTACCCGGAGTAGAGAGTTAACGTTTCTGAAAGACTGTGTCTCGGTCATCCGCTTCTCAAACACCATGTAGTGCGAGAAATCCAACGGAGGCGATCGAGTCTTGTGGGGAAAAGTGCGCAAAGCTCTGCAGAGTGTACAATCTAATCATGGTTAGCTGTGTCCCCGATTATTGACAATTCTTGAGTATCTAGTACTTGGGTTATCACTTGTATCTCACCATGTTTAATTAATACTGTTGGGTTGTTAATCACTTTAATTGGGATTGAGTTGGGGATACCTTCTCAATGATGTTTCAACCACCATGATAGTTAAATTAAAATATATTCCTTTGTTGTAGGGAAAAATTGGCTTTCGCAAAAACTATAACCATAGAGCTTTCCACCAGCCATATATGCATATAGTGATAGCATTATTTTGTTCTTGCTCTACTGTGTTACTTTGCCAGCATATTCCATGTGCTGACCCGTTTTCGGGCTGCAACGTATTATGTTGCAGACTTTTCTGACGAGGAGTAAGGTTCGTTAGGTCGTTGCCGTATAGCTCAGCTATGCCGTTGGAGTTAATGGACTCACCTTATCTTCCAAGCCTTCTGCTGTTATCGCATTAGATGGCCTTAAGCCATATTATTGTAATAAGTTCTCTTTTAGACTTTTCGATGTAATAAGTGTGTGATTGCTACTTTGTTATAAATCCTCGAGTACTGTGTGTGCAGCATTACCGATCCAGGGATGACACTGAAGCACAGAGACTTGACCATGTGAGGTCGGGTTGCTACAGATATCCATTAAGGAATGCAGTTTTGACATACATTTGCCAAATTTCATAATCATAAAATGCGGCAATTGCTAATATGATTCGGACGGACTTAAGCATCGCTACTGGTGAGAAGGTCTCATCGTAGTAAACTCCTTGGACTTGTTGAGAACCTTTTGCAACAAGTCAAGCTTTGTAGACAGTAACATTACCGTCAGCATCAGTCTTCTTCTTGAAGATCCATTTATTCTCTATGGCCTGCCGATCATCGGTCAAGTCAACCAAAGTCCATACTTTGTTCTCATACATGGATCCCATCTCAGATTTCATGGCCTCAAGCCATTTTGTGGAATCTGGGCTCATCATCGCTTCCTCATAGTTCGTAGGTTCGTCATGGTCAAGTAACATGACCTCCAGAACAGGATTACCATACCACACTCTGGTGCAGATCTTACTCTGGTTGACCTACGAGGTTTGGTAGTAACTTGATCAGAAGTTTCATGATCATCATCATTAGCTTCCTCACTTACTGGTGAAGGAATCACTGGAACTGGTTTCAGTGATGAACTACTTTCCAATAAGGGAATAGGTACAATTACCTCGTCAAGTTCTACTTTCCTCCCACTCACTTCTTTCGAGAGAAACTCCTTATCGAGAAAGGATCCATCCTTAGCAATGAATATCTTGCCTTCGGATCTGCGACAGAAGGTGTACCCAACAGTCTCCTTTGGGTATCGTATGAAGACACATTTCTCTGATTTGGGTTCGAGCTTATCAGGTCGAATCTTTTTCACATAAGCATCGCAGACCCAAACTTTAAGAAACGACAACTTGGGTTTCTTGCCAAACCACAGTTCACAAGGTGTCGTCTCAATGGATTTTGATGGTTCCCTATTTAACGTGAATGCAGCTGTCTTTAAAGCATAACCCCAAAACGATAGTGGTAAATTAGTGAGAGACATCATAGATCGCACCATATCTAATAAAGTGCGGTTACGACGTTCGGACACACCATTACGTTGTGGTGTTCCAAGTGGCATGAGTTGCGAAACTATTCTGCATTGTTTCAAATGAAGACCAAACTCATAACTCAAATATTCACCTCCATGATCAGATCGCAGAAACTTAATTTTCTTGTTACGATGATTTTCGACTTCACTCTGAAATTCTTTGAACTTTTCAAATGTTTCAAACTTATGTTTTATTAAGTAGATATACCCATATCTACTGAAATCATCTGTGAAGGTAAGAAAATAACGATACCCACCATGAGCATCAACACTCATTGGACCGCATACATCAGTATGTATTATTTCCAATAAGTATGTTTCTCGCTCGATTGTTCCAGAGAACAGAGTATTAGTCATCTTGCCCACGAGGCATGGTTCGCAAGCATCAAGTGATTCATAATCAAGTGATTCCAAAAGCCCATCAGCATGGAGATTCTTCATGCGCTTTACACCAATATGACCTAAACGGCAGTGCCACAAATAAGTTGCACTATCATTATTAAACTTATATCTTTTGGCTTCAATACTATGAATATATGTATCACTACTATCAAGATTTAGTAAAGATAGACCACTCATCAAGGGTGCATGACCATAAAAGATATTATTCATATAAATAGAACAACCAGTATTCTCTAATTTAAATGAATAACCGTCTCGCATCAAAAAAGATCCAGATATAATGTCCATGCTCAACGCTAGCACCAAATAACAATTAATTAGGTCTTAAACTAATCCCAAAGGTAGATGTAGAGGTAGCGTGCCGACAGCGATCACATCGACTTGGGAACCATTTCCCAGATGCATCGTCACCTCGTCCTTAGCCAATCTTCGCTTAATTCGTAGCCCCTGTTTCGAGTTGCAAATATTAGAAACAGAACCAGTATCAAATACCAAGGCGCTACTGCGAGCATTAGTAAGGTACACATCAATAACATGTATATCAAATATACTTTTCACTTTGCCATCCTTCTTCTCCGCCAAATACTTGGGGCAGATCCGCTTCCAGTGACCAGTCCCTTTGAAGTAGAAGCACTCAGTCTCAGGCTTAGGTCCAGACTTGGGCTTCTTCACTTGAGCTGCAACTTGCTTGTTGTTCTTCTTGAAGTTCCCCTTCTTCCCTTTACCCTTTTTCTTGAAACCCGTGGTCTTGTTGACCATGAACACTTGATGCTCTTTCTTCATTTCTACCTCCGCAGCCTTCAGCATTATGAAGAGCTCGGGAATCGTCTTATCCATCCCTTGCATATTATAGTTCATTACGAAGCTCTTGTAGCTTGGTGGCAGTGATTCAAGAACTCTGTCAATGACACTATCATCAGGAAGGTTAACTCCCAGCCGAGTCAAGTGGTTGTGGTACCCACACATTCTGAGTATATGTTCACTGACATAACTGTTCTCCTCCATTTTGCAGCTATAGAACTTATTTGAGACTTCATATCTCTTAATCCGGGAATTTGCTTGAATTATTAACTTCAACTCCTGAACATCTCATATGCTCCATGACATTCAAAACATCGTTGAAGTCCCAGTTCTAAGTCGTAAAGCATGGCACACTGAACTATCGAGTGTTCATCAGCTTTGCTCTACCAGGTGTTCATAACATCCAGCGTTGCTCCCGCAGCGGGTTTGTCACCTAGCGGTGCTTCCAGGACGTAATTCTTCTGTGCAGCAATGAGGATAATCCTCAAATTACGGACCCAGTCCGTGTAATTTCTACCATCATCTTTCAACTTAGCTTTCTCTAGGAACGCATTAAAATTCAATGAAACAACAGCACGGGCCATCTATCTACAACAATGTAGACATGAAAAATACTATCAGGTACTAAGTTCATGATAAATTAAAGTTTAATTAATCAAATTACTTAAGAACTCCCACTTAGATAGACACCCCTCTAATCATCTAAGTGATCATGTGATCCATATCAACTAAACCAGGTCCGATCTTCACGTGAGATGGATTAGTTTTCAATGGTGAACATCACTATGTTGATCATATCTACTATATGATTCACGCTCGACCTTTCAGTCTTAGCGTTCCGAGGCCATATCTACATATGCTAGGCTCGTCAAGTTTAACCCGAGTATTCTACGTGCGCAAAATTGGCTTGCACCCGTTGTATGTGAACGTAGAGCTTATCACACTCGATCATCAAGTGGTGTCTCGACACGACGAACTGTAGCAATGGTGCATACTCAAGGAGAACACTTATACCTTGAAATTTAGTGAGAGATCATCTTATAATGCTACCGCCGTACTAAGCAAAATAAGATGCATAAAGGATAGACATCACATGCAATCAATATAAGTGATATGATATGGCCATCATCATCTTGTGCCTTTGATCTCCATCTCCAAAGCACCGTCGTGATCACCATCGTCACCGGCTTGACACCTTGGTCTCCATCGAAGTATCATTGTCGTCTCGCCAACTATTGCTTATACGACTATCGCTCCCGCTTAGTGATAAAGTGTCACATCCCTAGTTCTGGTATGCTCAAGGCTAGCTAGTCATGTGTGCATCATGTTTAAATTTCATTTAAATTTGAAATGCGGATTTGTGAAACGCTCAGAACCATTTTTTGAAATGACCCAGATAAAAATTGCTCCAAAAAGGTCCAAGAAAATTTTCATGTTGCTCTCTGAAAATATTGGACAGAGATAAAAATCAAACCAATATTTTAGGAGCTCACAAATATTTATTTTGGCCATTTGGAATTAATCCGATATTTATTTGCTTTGGATATATATTGTTATATATATAATATTGTCCAAAAATTATGCCAGTAGTTGAGGAGCTCTAGAATAATACCACTAGCCCCTACAAAAATTGGCATAAGTAAATAAAATGATTTAGTATTTTACTAAATCATAAACAAATGTCAGAAAATAGAAAACAGAAAACAACAGAAAGGGAAATACTTACCTGGGCCTCCTACCTGGCAGCCCAGCGGCCCAGCAGGCCCGCCCGGCCAGCTGGCCGATACCAGTCGTCCCCTTCCTCGTGCCAGGAGGACAGGGGCACGCGCTCGCCGCCGCGCGCATGGGTGCCACGCCACCAGCCTGCCTGCGTGCCCTCCCCCTCGACGCTCTGACCTTCCTGGATGACGCCATGCGCCGCCCCGTTCCCCTCTCACTCTCCCGTGCCCATTCCTCTCCTCTCCCTCGCTCTCTCTCACCGCGCCCGAGCGCTGCCGTCACCGCCGTTCGCCATAGCCGCAGCCACCGCCTCCCCCTCGCCTCTCCGACAAGCCCGAGAGCTTCGCCACATCTCCCTCTTCCTCTCCGTCAAGCCACAAGACGTCGGACGCCCTGTGGAGCCGCCGTCGCCATCGTCTTCCTCGTCGGACGCCGCCGACCGCCGACTCTGATTCGCCGTCTTCAGTGCCTCCTCGAGCCCACTGGCCTGCTCAGCAACTCCGCCGTGAGCTCCTCTCCGCTTCCCCCTGCTTCCCCTCTCTTCTCCCCCTTGTTCCCGCGCCGTAGCCGTGGTTTCCACCCCGACCGAAGCCATCGCCGCCGCGAGCTTCGCTCCGGCTTCGCTCCGGCCACCCCTCCTCCTCCTACCTACCCCACTAGATGCGGGAGAGCACGGGCTACGCCCCGGTGCTCCCAGCTGCCGTCCCCGCGCCCTGCAGCGTGGACGCCACCGACGACCCTAGCCGGCCTGACGTGCGGGCCCGGCCTGCCAGGTGATTAGCTTAAGGCTAATCACCGTTTAACTAATCCTGACGCTGACAGTGGGCCCGGCGCCCTCTAATCCTAATTAGACCAATAAATCCCTCTGTTAACTAACCGAGTCACTGACGTGTGGACCCCACACGTCAGGTTTGACCTAGTCAGCGCCGTTGACCGCTGACGCAGTGCTGACATCATGTTGACGCAGTTATTCATTTTCTGGAATTATTTTAAAACAGGAAATTCCAGAAAATGTTCAAAACTTCAAAAATTCATATAAATTCAATCATAGCTCAGATTGAAATAATTTATATATGAAAAATTATCAGAAAAATGCAATCTATCCATCTGTACCAGTTTCATGCATGAAAAATCAAGTTATACCTGCTGTATATATGAAAACATATGAATGGCATTTATAAAGGCTTAATTTAGAGTTGCATTTGAACCCTTAGTTCAAATGGACCACTTCCAAACAGAATGCTAGATGCATTAGCACAAACCACATCACATATTCATGCATCATATTGCTGCATATGCTTGTGTTTGATTGTCGACACCGTTCCTTCTCGATAGGTCTTTGCTTCGGAGATCGATCGAGAGAGTACCTGTCAGAGGAGCAGTGCCCCCCTTGTTGATCTACCAGGCAAGCAAACCCCCCTTGTTCATTCCGATACAATCCCACTCTCTCGCTCCTGCTCTCTTTTATTGCATTAGGACAACAACGATTCAACTGCTACTTTATGCTGCGGTAGTTGAACCCATTCCTTTGCATGACCTGTCATTGCCACAGTAAATAGTTGAAACCCACTAGCATGTGTAGGAGTTGATTGAGCCATGTTGTGTTCCTACCATGCCATGCCTGCTATTGCTTAGAGTTGTGTCAGGTCTGATTCATTGGGAATGGATTGGAGTGTTATGATATGTTCTGATGCTGAGAGTTAAGTGTGTGAACACGATTTGGTAAAGGTAGCGGTGAGAGGCCATGTAGGAGTACATGGTGGGTTGTCTCACTGGAGCCGTCCTTAAGCACTGAGTTCTGTGTATGTTTTCCAATGACTAGCTACTACCACACATTGGAATGCTTAAGTGCCCCTCTCGACTTATTAACCAACTTGATCTCTGTCCAGGAGTTGCAATTAGTTTCTGGTGTTTGTAGGTAGTGCTATTTTTCTACCGAGTGACACCCGGCAGGGTGGGCTTGGGACAGACTAGGCACACGTGGCCCGGTGTACCGAGTGGCACCGGTTGGTGGGCTCGGGAACCCTGTACACATCGTTTGGGGCCGTGAGCGACACCCCGGCCGGATCTCCTTGCGGATGGAACCCGAATAGGCGATAAACCTGGACTAGAGTTTTGTGTGGTTAGTCAGGTCGTGGCCGACACCCTCGCCAGGCTTCTGCTTGAAGGTTGCCGAGATACATGACGTGTACATGGTGATAAGTGGTGAGAGCGTGTGTGAGGAAGTACACCCCTGCAGGGTTATCATGATCTATTCGAATAGCCGTGTCCTCGGTTATGGACTTCTTGGATGCTTACGTGGTACATAGACAACTTAAAGTGGATACTCTAAAATGCTCAAGACAAGTGTGAGTGCTATGGATGGCCTTCTCGTAGTGAGACGGGGATGAATCCATAGCAGTGTATTGATGTGGTGATTAGTGGACTCGTGTGCGCTGCTTCACCTCAAAGAAGTTTCTCGTAGTCATAGAATAGGATAGCCACTGGTCAAAGCTGGCTTGCTGTAACTAAACCCCACATTACCTTCTTGATACTAATGCATGTATGATAGGATCTGATGTAAGACTTGCTGAGTACCTTTGTACTCATGTTGCTTTATTTATGTTTTTGCAGTGGAGACTTCGGTCTTACTAGTAGTTCCGCTTGGACTTCGACGAGTAGCTTGTTACCTCAGCTACGATCTTGTACCCTTGGGAGGGTCTTGTAGATAGTCAGGCTTCTCAGCCTTTTTCTTTTGTAGTTGTCTGTACTCAGACATGTAATGCTTCCGTTGCTTGTATGCTCTGAATGTTGGGTCAAGTGACCCCTGTTTGTATTTAATGCTATGTGGCTCTTTTGGGCCTTTATCTATATGAGTTTGCGTTATGTTGTGATGCCATGTTGTACAACACATACTTGCATGTTATGCGTACGTGTAACGTTTATTGCTATGTGTGGGATCCGACAATCTAGTTGTTTATCCTTGGCAGCCTATCATATGGGGAAATGTAGTCTAGTGCTTTCTGAGCGATAGTAGTCCGCTACAGCCCGGTTCACCGGAGTCCTGCTAGCCCAGCACTACTGCTTGGAACACTTGACTGGCCGGCATGTGTTTCACTTCGTTCCTGTGTCTGTCCCTTCGGGGAAATGTCACGCGGTGACATCCGGAGTCCTGCCTAGCCTGCTATAGCCCGGGTTACCGGAGTCCTGTTAGCCCAGTGCTACAGCCCGGATTCACACGTTGACGACCGACATGCTCGATGTGATTCATGTATGCCTGTCCTCATGGGTTAGTGCCGCTTTGCATTCACGACTAGCCATGTCGGCCCGGGTTCTTGTCATATGGATGCTAGCGACACTATCATATACGTGAGCCAAAAGGCGCAAACGGTCCCGGGCCAGGTAAGGTGGCACCCGTGGGAATACCGTGCGTGAGGCCGCAAAGTGATATGATGTGTTACATGCTAGATCGGTGTGACTTAGGATCGGGGTCCCGACATAAAGTAAAGCAATTACATGGCAATTGCATTTCATACAATAAAGCGACAACCATATGGCTCCTGTCAGTTGCCGATAACTCTGTTACAAAACATGATCATCTCATACAACAAAATTTAGCATCATGTCTTGACCATATCACATCACAACATGCCCTGCAAAAACAAGTTAGACATCCTCTACCTTGTTATTGCAAGTTTTATGTGGCTGCTACGGGCTGAGCAAGAACCGTTCTTATCTGCGCATCAAAAACCAGAACGCGGTATAGTGATTGCTTTTTGATCTTCAGAAAGAACCCTATTCATTGAATCCGATTCAACTAAAGCTGGAGAAACAAACACCCACTAGCCACCTGTGTGCGAAGCATGTCGGTAGAACCAGTCTCACGTAAGCATAGGCGTAATGTCGGTCTGGGCCGCTTCATCCAACAATACCACTGAATCAAGAATCAACTAGTGACCGCAATCAATATGTATATACCCACGCCCACAACTCCTTTGTGTTCTACTCGTGCATGTAACATATACGCATAGACCTGGCTCAGATGCCATAGTTGGGGAACGCAGTAATTTCAAAAAAATTCCTACGCACACGCAGGATCTATCATGGTGATGCATAGCAACGAGAGGGGAAGAGTGTGGTCCACGTACCCTTGTAGACCGTAAGCGGAAGCGTTATGATAACGCGGTTGATGTAGTCGAACATCTTCACGATCCGACCGATCCTAGCAGCGAAGGTACAGCACCTGCGTGATCTGCACACGTTCAGCTCGGTGATGTCCCACAAACTATAGATCCAGCTGAGTGTCGAGGGAGAGTTATGCCAGCACGACAGCGTGATGATGGTGATGATGAAGCTATCGGAACAGGGCTTTGCCTAAGCACCGCTACGATATGACCAAGGTGGATTATGGTGGAGGGGGGGCACCGCACACGGCTAAGATAATGATCAACTTGTGTGTCTATGGGGTGCCCCCTCCCCCGTATATAAAGGAGTGGAGGAGGGGGGAGGGCTGGCCCTCTATGGCGCGCCTAGGGGAGTCCTACTCCCACCGAGAGTAGGATCCCCCCTTCCAAGTAGGAGTAGGAGAGGAAAGGAGGAGAGAGGGAGGAAGGAAAGGGGAGCCGGCCCCCCTCCCAATTCGGATTTGGCTTGGGGGCCGCCCCCTCCTAGGCCGCCTCCTCCTCCCTCCAACTAAGGCCCAATAAGGCCCATACACTCGGGGGGGGGGGGTTCCGGTAACCTCCCGGTACTACGGTAAATGCCTGAACTCACCCGGAACCATTCCGATGTCCAAATGTAGTCATCCAATATATCGATCTTTATGTCTCGACCATTTCGAGACTCCTCGTCATGTCCATGATCATATCCGAGACTCCGAACTACCTTCGGTACATCAAAACACATAAACTCATAATACCGATCATCACCGAGCGTTAAGCATGCGGACCCTACGGGTTCGAGAACTATGTAGACATGACCTAGAATCATCTCCGGCAATAACCAATAGCAGAACGCCGATGCTCATATTGCTCCCTAAATATTCTACAAAGACCTTTATTGGTCAAACCGCATAACAACATACGTTGTTCCCTTTGTCATCGGTATGTTACTTGCTCGAGATTTGATCGTCGGTATCATCAACCTAGTTCAATCTCGTTACTGGCAAGTCTCTTTACTCGTTCCGTAATGCTACATCCTGTAACTAACTCATTAGTTACATTGCTTGCAAGGCTTATAGTGATGTACATTACCGAGAGGGCCCAGAGATACCTCTTCGATACTCGGAGTGACAAATCCTAATCTTGATCTATGCCAACTCAACAAACACCATCGGAGACACCTGTAGAGCATCTTTATAGTCACCCAGTTATGTTGTGACGTTTGATAGCACACTAAGTGTTCCTCCAGTATTCGGGAGTTGCATGATCTCATAGTCATAGAACATGTATAAGTTATGGAGAAAGCAATAACAGTAAACTAAATGATCATTGTGCTAATCTAACGGATGGGTCAAGTCAATCACATCATTCTCTAATGATGTGATCCCGTTTATCAAATGGAAACTCTTTGTTTATGGCTAGGAAACTTAATTAACCATCTTTGATCAACGAGCTAGTCAAGTAGAGGTATACTAGTGACACTCTGTCTGTCTATGTATTCACACATGTACTAAGGTTCCAGTTAATACAATTCTAGCATGAATAATAAACATTTATCATGATATAAGGAAATATTAATAACAAATTTATTATTGCCTCTAGGGCATAATTTCTTGAGGCATATCATTAAAATCAATAGGAGCACATTTACTAGCAACCAATTTCATAAGAGCATCAACTTTATCACTCAAAGAAGAAATTTCTTCAACCGAATTAACTTTTTTTACTAGTAGGAGCCCTTTCGGTATGCCATTGTGAATAATTTATCATGATATTATCAAGCAATTTGGTGGCTTCACCCAAAGTAATTTCCATAAAAGTACCACCCGCGGCGGAATCTAAAAGATTACGAGAAACAAAATTCAATCCCTCATAAAATTTTTGTATGATCATCCAAAGATTTAACCCATGAGTTGCGCAATTCCTTAGCATCATTTTCATCCTTTCCCAAGATTGCACAACATGCTCATGTTCAAGTTGCTTGAAATTCATGATCTGGGTTCTAAGGGAAATAATTTTTGCGTGAGGAAAATACTTCGTGATAAAAGCATCTTTGCACTTATTCCAAGAATCGATACTATTGCGAGGCAAAGAAGAGAACCAAATTTTTGCAGAATCACGTAAGTAAAACGGAAATAATTTCATCTTGACCACATCATTATCCACATCTTTTTTCTTTTGCATATCGCATAATTGCACGAAGGTATTAAGATGGGATGCGGCATCCTCATTAGGAGTACCAGAAAATTGGTCTTTCATAACAAGATTCAGCAAAGCAGTATTAATATCACAAGTCTTTGCACTAGTGGCGGGAGGAGCAAGTGGAGTGCCAATAAAATCATTGTTGTTGGTATTTGAGAAATCACATAACTTGGTGTTCTCTTGAGTCATGATGACCACACAACAAGATTGCACTCAAAAATAGATCTGGCAAGAAAACGGCGAACAAAAAAGGAGAGGCGAATAAAATGACAAATTTTTGTGAAGTGAGAGAGAGGAAAACGAGAGACAATTGGCGAATAATCTACATTCCGAGGAGATGAGATTTGTTATTAGGAACCTATTTATGTTGAAGATCTTCCCTGGCAACGGCGCTAGAAGGCACATTGTGGGGAGACTATCTTGACTTGATCCTCCCCGGCAACGGCGCCAGAAGTTCCCCTTGATGGCAGCTGGAACTACGTCGGTATTTCCCTGGAGAGGAAGGGATGATGTAGGAAAACAACGGTAGAGTATTTCCCTCAGTTATGAAACCAAGGTATCGAACCAGTAGGAGAACCAAGCAACACAACGTAAACAGCCCCACAAACAACAACACCTCACAACCCGACGTGTTAAAGGGGTTGCCAATCCCTTCCGGGGTACGGCGCCAAAAATTATGTGTTGATGGGAGAAAGTTGTAATAGATTGAAATAATAGATCGCAAATAATATAAAATGCAGCAAATTATTTTTGTATTTTTGTTTTAATAGATCTGAAAATAAAAGCATGGAAAAAGTAGATCACAAAGGCAAATATATGAGAAATAAGACCCGGGGTCCGTAGGTTTCACTAGTGGCTTCTCTCGAGAAAAATAGCAAACGGCGGGTAAACAAATTACTGTTGAGAAATTGATAGAACTTCAAATAATTATGATGATATCCAAGCAATGATCATTACATAGGCATCATGTCCAAGATCATTAGACCGACTCCAGCCTGCATCTACTACTATTACTCCACACATTGACCGCTATCCAGCATGCATCTAGTGTATTAAGTTCATAGAAAACGGAGTAATGCAATAAGAACAATGACATGATGTAGACAAGATCTGTTTATCTATATGGCGGTAGATATAGATCTTGTCTTTTTATCCTTAGTGGCAATGATACATATGTGTCGGTTCCCTTTCTATCACTGGGATCAAGCATCGTAAGATCGAACCCACTACCTGGCATCTCTTCCCATTGCAAGATAAATAGATCGAGTTGGCCAGACAAAAACTAAATATCATATAAGAAATACGAGGCTATAAGAGATAATGCATAAAACAGATCAAAGAAACTCAAATACTTTCATGGATATAAAAACATAGATCTGGTCATAAAGTCGAAGTTCATCGATCCCAACAAACACACTGCAAAAGAGTTACATCATATGGATCTCCAAGAGACCATTGTATTGAGGATCAAGAGAGAGAGATGAAGCCATCTAGCTACTAACTATGGGCCCGAAGGTATACAAAGAACTACTCATGCATCATCGGAGAGGCACCAATGGAAGTGGTGAACCCCTTCGTGATAGTGTTTAGATTGGATCTGGTGATTCTGGACTCTACGGCAGCTGGATGAATATTTCATCGACTCCCCTAGGGTTTTGAGAATATTATGGTATTTATAGAGCAAATAGGCGGTCCGAGGGGCACCCGAGGTGGGCACAACCCACCGGGGCGCGCCAGGGCTTCTTGGCGCGCCCTGGTGGGTTGTGCCCCCTCGGGGCACCCCCCAGGTGCAACCAGGGCCCATATGCTTCCTTTTGGCTCACAAAAATCATCGTAAAGTTTCATGCCATTTGGACTCCGTTTGATATTGATTTCCTGCGATGTAAAAAACATGGAAAAACTAGAACTGGCACTGGGCACTATGTTAATAGGTTAGTACCAAAAAATAATATAAAATGATTATAAAACATCCAAGATTGATAAAAACACAGCATGGAACAATAAAAAAAATTATAGATACGTTGGAGTCGTATCAACCTGCCTACATTATATTGATGAATTGGAGCTAGTTCTGTGTCACCCTATGTTAAACTGTTGCATGATGAATGCCATCCGACATAATTATCCATCATTGATCCATTGCCTATGAGCTTTTCACATATTGATCTTTGCTAAGTTACTTTTCTATCGCCACTGTTACGATTGTTACAAAACTCCTATTGTTACTTTTGCCACTGTTACCGTTACTTCCATACTATTTTGCTACTAAATACTTTGCTGCAGATATTAAGTCTTCCAGGTGTGGTCGAATTGATAACTCAGCTGCTAATACTTGAGAATATTCTTTGGCTCCCCTTGTGTCTAATCAATAAATTTGGGTTGAATACTCTACCCTCGAAAACTGTTGCGATCCCCTATACTTGTGGGTTATCAAGACCTTTTTCTGGCGCTGTTGCCACGGAGCATAGCTCTATTCTCTGAGTCACTTGGGATTTATATCTGCTGATCACCATGAGGAATTTGAAAGATCAAAGAACCAAGATTTTTCCCTCAACTACGAGGGGAGGTAAGGAACTGCCATCTAGCTCTGCACTTGATTCACCTTCTGTTTTAAGTAAACTTGCGACACCTACACATGTTATTGATTCTAATATGTCACATGCTATTGATGATGCCACTTCTGCTATGCATGATTCTTATGATGAAACTACTTCTTGGCTTGATAATACTGTGCCACTTGGTGAATTTCTTGATGAAAAACTTGCTAGGGTTAGAGAGAATGAAATTACTGAAACTGATGATATTATTGAAACTAAAGATTATGATTCACCCCCTAGATATGAATTGCCTGTTGTACCTGAGGGTTATATTATGGATGAGGAAATTTCTAGAGACTTTCTTGCTTGTAATGATAGAGATGATCTTAAGAAAGTGTTAGTTAAGCTGCAAGAAAAGTCTTTTAATGCTAGAATGCAATATGATCCTAAGTTTGCTACCTCACCTATCTTTATTACTGATAAGGATTATGAATTCTCTGTCGATCCTGAGTTAATTACTTTGGTTGAATCTGATCCTTTCTATGGTTGTGACTCTGAAACTGTTGTGGCACATCTTACTAAATTGAATGATATAGCCACCCTATTTGCTCATGAGGAAAAAATTCGCTATTACTATATTTTTAAGTTGTTTCCTTTCTCATTAAAGGGTGATGCTAAGTTATGGTTTAATTCTCTTGCTCCTGGTTGTGTGCGTAGTCCCCGGGATATGATTTACTACTTCTCTGGAAAATATTTCCCTGCTCATAAGAAACAAGCTGCTTTAAAGGAAATATTTAACTTTGTGCAATTTGAAGAAGAGAGTCTCCCACAAGCTTGGGGGAGGCTTCTCCAATTATTTAATGCTTTGCCTAATCATCCTCTCAAGAAAAATGAAATACTTGATATCTTTTATAATGGACTAACCGATGCTTCCAGAGACCACCTGGATAATTGTGCTGGTTGTGTTTTTAGGGAACGAACTGTTGAGCAAGCTGAATTGCTATTGAATAATATATTGAGTAATGATAATGATTGGACACTTCCTGAACCAACTCCTAAGCCAACTCCAAAGAAAAGGGGTATTCTATTTCTCAGTCCTGAAGATATGCAAGAGGTAAAGAAATCTACGAAAGAAAAAGGTATTAAATCTGAAGAAGTTAAGAATTTACCGCCTATTGAACGAATACATGGTCTTGATAACCCGACACAGGTAGTAGAGGTAAAATCTCTCCATAGATTTGATGAAGGTGATATTCCTCATAATAAGTCTGCTAGTCAGTGCTTGGATGAGTTTGATAATTTTATTGTTAAACAAGAAAACTTCAATGCTTATGTTAGTAGACAATTGAAACGTAATGTTTATGTGCTTGACCACTTGGGTGATTATATTAGTAGAAATGTTAATGATCTTAAGCTTATTAGTAAACATGCTTCCATGGTTACAACTCAAGTAGAACAAGTACTTAAGGCACATGATGATTTTCTTAATGAGTTGAATAGTAAGAATAATGATAATGTTGTTAGGGTTATGACTAAAGGTGGCAAGATGACCCAGGAACCTCTGTATCCCGAGGGTCATCCTATGGAGTTGAGGAAGATTCTCAGAGAATTAATACTGATGCACCTAGTCCTAGTAATAAAAAGAAAAGGAA
The DNA here is from genome assembly GCF_056163025.1 of Triticum urartu. Classification (NCBI taxonomy): domain Eukaryota; kingdom Viridiplantae; phylum Streptophyta; class Magnoliopsida; order Poales; family Poaceae; genus Triticum; species Triticum urartu. The sequence continues at coordinate 92,806,151 of NC_141875.1, forward strand.
AACTGGTAGGACTTTGCATGCTTCTAGTGAACCTGTTGTAGATACACCTAAGAATCCTAATGATATTTCTATTTCTGATGGTGAGACACAATCTGGTGATGAACATGAACCTAGTGATAATTTTAATAATGATGTTCATGTCGATGCTCAACCTAGTAATGATAATGATGTAGAGATTGAACCTATTGTTCATCTTGATATTCCACAATCAAAGAATCAACATTATGATAAGAGAGACTTTGTTGCTAGGAAACTTGGTAGAGAAAGAGAACCATGGGTTCAGAAATCCATGCCCTTTCCTCGTAAGCCATCCAAGAAAAAGGATGCTGAGGATTGTGAGTGCTTTGTTGAAATTATTAGACCTATCTTTTTGCGTATGCGTTTGACTGATTGCTTAAAATGCCTCCTTATGCTAAGTATATGAAAGATATTGTTACTAATAAAAGAAAGATACCGGAAGCTGAGATTTCTACCATGCTTGCTAAATATACTTTTAAGGGTGGAATACCAAAGAAACTTGGAGATCCATGAGTACCAACTATACCATACTCCATTAAAAAACTATGTTAAAACTGCTTTATGTGATCTTGGAGCCGGTGTTAGTGTTATGTCTTTATCTTTATATCATAGACTTGAATTGAATAAGTTGACACCTACTGAAATTTCTTTGCAAATGGCTGATATATCAACTGCTATACCCATGGCATTTGTGAGGATGTGCCTGTGGTGGTTGCAAACATTACTATCTTAACGGAGTTTATTATTCTTGATATTCCCGAGGACAAATATATGTCGATCATCCTTGGTATACCCTTTTTGGAATACTGCAGGGGCTATTATTGATAGCAATAAAGGCAATGTCACTTTTCATGTTAATGGCAATGAGCATATGGTGCACTTTCCGAAGAAACAACCATAAGTTCATAGTATCAATTCTATTGGAAAATTTTCAACTATTACTATTGGAGGTTTTGAATTCCCTCTTCCTACTGCCAAAAAGAAATATGATATTCTTATAATTGGGGACATGCATATTCCCGTTGAGGTAACCTAGTGTTATTCGAAAATTCTCTGGTTTCATGTCATTCGGAAGAAGTTTGTTAATAAGACTTGATCAACCTTGTTAATGGATTCCTTTTGATGGGCATGAGATGGATGGATCTAGAAAGCACAACGTTGTGTACCCACCTTTTACTTTCTGTTATTTAGAATAAATAAAGCAAAAATAGTATTTTTTTTGTCTGTTTTCTGAATTATCCGTGAAATAAAAAATGCCCTGAAAATAAAAGTTCTCCAAATGCCCTGAAAATTTAGTATAATTTTTTATAGAATATTTGAGAATTTCTGCCACTGAACATGCACCAGTGGGCCACAAGGGTGGAGGGCACGCCCTACCCCCTAGGCGCGCCCCCTGCCTTGTGGTTCCCATGTGGGTCCCCTCCACTTATTCCAGCACCCATCCACTTTGTCTTCCTCAAGAAACAATCATCCCATAGCTCAAACCCATATTCTTGCTCATTTTGCTACCATTTTCGATCTCCTTGCTCAAAGCTCCATTTGCGAAACTGTTTTGGGGGATTGTTCTTCGGTATGTGACTCCTCCAAGTCCAATTAGTTTTTGTTCTAGTGCTTTATTTATTGCAATTTTTTGTTGCTATGGTGACCCTGTTCTTGATCTTGCATGTTAAATTTATATGGTCCAAAGTAGTTTTGGTGCATGATTTAGCCTCTAGACACTTGTAGAAGTAGTTGCTATCAATATTGTTGAGTTTGGTTCACTTTTATTTGAGTCACTAAAAATTTCAGAAATTTTCAGAGGAAGAAAATGATGAGATTGTTGAGAGGCTCTTCGAGCCGGGGTTCGAAGGAAAAACAAAATGAGGAGAAGGACAAGCCCAAGTACAATCTTCCTCGCACCATGGAGGTTCGGCCGTGTGAATGGCCATGTGATGCATTCTTGGAGGCGGCCGAAATTTATGAGGATTCCTATTATTTGGTTGGGAATGCAGGCATCACCGACTTTCTCCACGATAATTGTGATCAGTACCTCCTAGTCACTAATACTTTTGTGCAAATTTTCACTTTCATGCTAGGAGATCACCACGCACGGTAGAGTTTCACTTATATCATGAGCATAAGGAGATGACGCTTTATGAGTTTTGTGAGGTTTGTAAATTACCTTTTGAGGGCAGCATCGAGGAACCACGTCCTAGAGATGTGGAAGATTTTATTGATGAAGTTACCGTAGGGGAAGGGAGAGAGGTGTCAAAAGCGAGAGTGTCTAGTTTACATTTTCCCGTTCTGCGCTACTACTCATTATTTGTTGGGAGATGTTTAATTGGTCGCATGGACAGTGGAGGCTTTAGTGCTCCTGACCTTGCCATTTTGCGTGATGCTTTTACTTCGTGATAGAACTTTCAGTTTAAGCGCTATGGTTGCTAGACGGTTGAGTTTAAACCGTACAAAGGGTCCTATTTTCAGAGGTATCTTCGCCTCCCGTCTTGCTAGACTCTTCGAGATACCCATTAGGCATGGTGAAAAGGAGGAGAAGCTGCTACCCAGTCTATAGTTAGGTTAAAGCATGGTAGCACATAATTTTATCCGCTATGAGAAGGAAAAGAGACTCATTTATAACCTAGTATTTAGCGAGGATACTTTTTAGATTATTACCTTTCCTCCATCTGCTTTGTTCGATATTCATACAGGTAGGTACTTTGTTTTGCCCGCGGACATTCATGCATACTAGGAAGGGACACGATCCCCAGTTCCTGAGCCAGAACCATCACCTGATCCATATCAACAGTCTATTTATCAGTGGGAGCCACAGGAGCTCGCGAACTAGTGGAACCCCGAGGATCCTCCTCAATACACCAGAGAGGGCTACTTTGATCCATGGGCGTAGAACAACTTAGGACAAAATCCTAAGCTTGGGGGAGTACGTATTTCTCACCGACATTACATTCATGTTCACACACTCACTTCAGTTATCGGTGTTCATACTTTTTCATTGTATTATCCATGTTAATTTATTTCTTTGTCTCACTTTCTTGTTGTGTGTTTGAAAAAATTGAGAAAAACCAAAAAAATTAGTTTTAGTTTAGTTTACTTTCCATGATCATTTAGTTGTAGTTTTAAAAGTAAACCAAAAAAGATTTCTGTTTCTTCTTTTTGCTTGTTGGGAGCTTTCCCGTGTAAATAGTTTTTCTCGTTCTTGTTTTACTTTCTTCAGGAAAAACAAAAACTCCAAAAACATTTCAGTGTGTTTCATTGATTTTCTTTTCTTTGGGGGTCGAGAGGAGAATACCATGATGAAAATGTTGAGTGGCTCTCATATGCATTATTGTTGATCTAACTGAGAGCCCATATTACCTTGTCTTCTCCTTTGAATAAATGTTTGCAGATTCCAGCTTAGTCCAATGCACGTGCACTATTATTATTATCCACACTGTTCAGTCGTGCAAGTGAAAGGAAATAATGACGATATATGATGAAGTGATTGAGATGAGGAAAAGCTGGTATGAACTCGACCTATCTTGTTTTTGTAAATATGATTAGTTCATCATTCCTGATTCAGCCTATTATGAATGAAACATGTTTGCAATGACAATTAGATATTATAGTTACTCATGCCATGCTTAATCAGCTAGGGGTTTATAATGGTTTACCTTGTGTGCCAACATGCTTTTAATATGGTTGTGATGTAGTATGATAGGATGGTATCCTCCTTATGATTCGAGTGGCTTGACTTGGCACATGTTCACGCATGTAGTTGAAACAAAATCAACATAGCCTCCACGATATTTATGTTCATGGTGATTTATATCCTACTCATGCTTGCACTCAATGTTGGTTAATCTCAATGCATGTTTATGACTGATGTCGCTCTCTAGTTGGTCGCTCCCCAGTCTTTTTCTAGCATTCACTTGTACTAAGCGGGAATACTGCTTGTGCATCCACTTCCATAAACCCAAAGTTGTTCCATATGAGTCCACCATACCTACCTATATGCGGTATTTACCTATTGTTCCAAGTAAATTTGCATCTGCCAAACTCTAAACATTCAAATGATAATCTGTTGTGTATGCTCGAATCCCTCATGTAGCAACTAGGGATGTCAATATCTTCCATGCTAGGTGGGTTATTTTCACGATGAGTGGACTCCGCTCATCATTCACGAGAAAAATGGCTGGCAACCGGGATGCCCAGTCCCATGCTCAAATCAAATCAAAATATAATTTCAAACAAAACTACCATAGGGATGTTGTTAGTTGCGCCGTACCCATTGTTTCAGACCAGCTGTGGAATGTGCTTGTTGGTGGTGGGGGAGTATAAACTTTACCATTCTGTTTGGGAACCGCCTATAATGCATCTAATATGGAAGATACCGAGATCTCTTGGTTGTTATGTTGACAATGAAAGCATACCGCTCAAAATATTATTTATCTTTGTTTCAAAAACTCGAGCTCTGGCACCTCTGCAAATCCCTACTTCCCTTTGTGAAGGGCCTATGTATTTACTTTTATTGCTGAGTCATCATCTTCTTATAAAAAGCACTAGTTAGAGAGCACCAATGTCCTTTGTATGCATTGTTATTAGTTTATATTGAGTATGACTGGGACTGGATCTCTTTTACCATGAATTATAATGTCTGGTCAGTCCTTGATCTTAAGGGGTGCTCTGCATTTATGTTTCGTGGTCTAAGAAAGGGCTAGCGAGATACCATCTTGTTATATCATATCATGATTGTGTTGAGAAAGTGTTGTCATCCGAGATTTATTATTATTGCTCGCGAGTTGATTCTACCATTGATATGAGTAAATGTGAGACTTAAATGTTATTGCGAATATGGTTAGTTCATAATCTTTGCTGAAAACATGAATGTGGGCTTTACATATTTGCAACAACATGATCAAACAGAGTTTGTAAAAGTTTTCTTTATCACTTTCAGTTTGTCAACTGAATTGCTTGAGGACAAGTAATGGGTTAAGCTTGGGGGAGTTGATACATCTCCATCGTATCTACTTTCCAAACACTTTTGCCCGTGTTTTGGACTCTAATTTGTATGATTTAAATGGAACTAACTTGGACTGATGTTCTTTTCAAAAAAATTGCCATGGTGTTATTTTTGTGTAGATATAAAAGTTCTCGGAATGACCTGAAAGTTCACAGAGATTATTTTTGGAATAAATAAAAAATATTGGCGAAAGAATCAACCAGAGGGGACCCACCACCTGTCCACAAGGGTGGAGGGCGCCCTCCTTAGGGCACGCCCTCCTGTCTTGTGGGTCCCACAAGGCTCCGCCGACCTCAACTCCAATTCCATATATTCACATTCGGGGAGAAAAAAACTAGAGAGAAGGATTCATCAAGATTTACGATATGGATCTGCCACCATCTCTCGTCCTTCCTCCGGAGGGCAGATCTGGAGACCGTTGTGGGCTCCGGAGAGGGGAAATCATCGCCATCATCATCACCAACCTTCCTCCACCACCAATTTCATGACGTTCACCGCCATGCGTGAGTAATTCCATCGTAGGCTTGCTAGATGGGGATGGGTTGGATGAGATTTACCATGTAATCAAGTTAGTTTTGTTAGGGTTTGATCCCTAGTATCCACTATGTTCTAAGATTGATGTTGCTAGGACTTTGCTATGCTTAATGCTTCTCACTAGGGCCCGAGTGCCATAATTTCAGATTTTAACCTATTATGTTTTCATGAATATATTTGTGTTCTTGATCCTATCTTGCAAGTTATAGTCACCTACAACGTGTTATGATCCGGCAACCTCAGAGTTACAATAGTCGGGACACTTCCCGGTGATGACCGTAGTTTGAGGAGTTCATGAATTCACTAAGTGCTAATGCTTTGGTCTCGTACTCTATTAAAAGGAGGCCTTAATATCCCTTAGTTTCCAATAGGACCCCACTGCGACGGGAGGGTAGCACAAAAGTTGTCATGCAAGTTCTTTTCCATAAGCACGTATGACTACATTCGGAATACATGCCTACATTATATTGATGAATTGGAGCTGCTTGTGTGTCACCCTATGTTATAACTGTTGCCTGATGAATGTCATCTGACATAATTATCCATCACTGATCCATTGCCAATGAGCTTTTCACATATTGTTCTTTGCTAAGTTACTTTTTCGTTGCCACTATTACGATTGTTACAGAACTTCTACTCTTAGTTTTTCCACTGTTACCGTTACTTCCATACTATTTTGCTACTAAATACTTTGCTACAGATATTAAGTCTTTCAGGTATGGTTGAATTGACAACTCAGTTGCTAATACTTGAGAATATTCTTTGGCTCCCCTTGTGTCGAATCAATAAATTTGGGTTGAATACTCTACCCTCGAAAACTGTTGCGATCCCCTAGACTTGTGGGTTATCATACTGCCGCGCAGGCCTCACCACCCCACCCTAATACCACTACCGGTCAGGGCTTCCTTCTACTCACCCACACCCCATGTTATTCTCCAGCGACGGCAGCCTCACACCACAGGGAACCAGTGAACCCTCATACTCCGCTCTGTGTGGGTATCATTCCCTTAGCATCCATCGCCGTCGTCACTGCCTTGGTGCTATCGGTGTGACGTGGTAAACATTGTCAACGAACACCAGCCATCAAAAGATGACTGTACACGGTGAGGTCGATAGCTGGACCCACCAACTACATCTTCGCATGCAAGGAAGTGCCTCCTTATTACGCGCAAAAAATGATTCTCTCCCTGAAAGCTGGGACCCACCACATATATCTTTGCACACAAGGAACTGCCTCCTTATCCTCCCTGACGGCTAGGACCCACCCGGTCGAACCGTATGTTGGGTTGTCTGTCTGGTCGTGAAAGTGTACGTACATACTGGTCGATCGATCTCTCTACAATGATGAACCATGGCCGAGCATGTAGCGGCACGTGTAGTAGTAGAGCCCCCAATGTAGCAGTTCAGGTAGTCCCTTCTAAATTGTGTACACTTATGTACAGCCACATGCCAAAAAAATATGGCCACGTACGTACATACGGGCGGGGTCTCGAACGCATAGCTACTAGCGCATACGTACGGCCATGGCTCGTGTAAATGGAGAGGTAGCGGATGGCAGCAACGACGTCCTATTCATCGGCACGCAACTGGCTGGGTCAGAAGGGAGAAACAATGTCCTGTTCATCGGGAGGCAACAGACTGGGTTAGAATGCATCCTGTTCAACGGGAGCCAACCGGCTTGGATGGAACAGCCAAAACAGTTTCTAGCATACCGCAGTATGGAGGAAACGGCCTTCTGTTCGATCAGCTACGATCGAAACGGGATCCTGTTCATCTGGAGGGGTCTGGCGTACTGCAAAACGGAGGAAACGGACTTCTGTTCAAGCTCCTACGGTCAAAACGGGGTCCTGTTCATTGGGAGGGGTGTGGCGTACTGCAAAACAGGACTCCACGGGCTACTGTTCATCCACCGTCGACTTCCTCCAGCCTCCACCTTCTACTGTTCATCCACCGCGTCTTCCTCCTACCTCCACCAGCTACTGTTCATCCACGGGTTACTATTCATCCAGCCTTCACTGGCTACTGTTCAACCAGCCCTCCACAGGGTCCTATTCATCCACCCCAACTGGATCGGGTGTGGCGGCCTCCTCGTGGTCATGTTCATCCAGCGGCAACGGCCTCTACTACCACAGGGTCATGTTCATCCAACCCCACCGGGAACTGTTCATCCAACCCACAACAATGGTCACTGTTCATCAACAAGCAAGTTCGATCGGCTTCAGTTAGCAGCAGTAGCGAAGGAATCGCTTGAGTTCAGCTAACAGCCAAGGGATCGATCGCTCGGGTTCAGTAACGTAGCTAGTGCAATCGCTCGGGTTCAGTAAGCAAACGCCTCGCTCAGGTTCAGTTAGAGCCCAACGCCTCACACACATGCGCGTACGTGTACGAGGGAAACACACAAACCTCCATGCATTGCTCGGCCCCGATGTCGGGGCCGGATTTCCGGGACATAAATTCCCAGCAAACGACCCTTATGTCACCACCAGCCCCAGGATTACTGTTGCTGGTGGATATTTGTTGGGGAACGTAGCATGCAATTTCAAAATATTTCCTACGATCACGCAAGATCTATCTAGGAGATGCATAGCAACAAGAGGGGGAGAGTGTGTCCACGTACCCTCATAGACTGGAATCGGAAGCAAGAGGTTAACACGGTTGATGTAGTCGAACGTCTTCACGGTCCAACCGATCAAGTACCGAACGTACGGCACCTCCGAGTTCAGCACACGTTCAGCTCGATGACGTCCATTGAACTCTTGATCCAGCAGAGGGTCGAGGGAGAGTTTCATCAGCACGATGGCGTGATGATGGTGACGGGGATGTGATCCGTGCAGGGCTTCGCCTAAGAACTATGACGCTATGACCAGACGAGTAAATTATGGCGGGGGGCACCGCACACAGCTAAGAGAACAATTGTTGTGCTTTGGGGTGCCCCCTGCCCCCGTATATAAAGGAGGGCAGGAGGAGGTCGGCCACCAAGGGGGCACGCCAAGGGGGGTGTCCTACTAGGACTCCACTCCTAGTAGGATTCGCCCCCCCCCTCTTTTTCCTTTCTCATCGGAGGGGTAAAGGAAGGAGAGGGAGGGAGAAAGGGGGTCGCACGCCCTCCTCCTTGTCCTATTCAGACTCCATCGGAGGGGGCACGTGCCACCCCTTGCGGGGCCCCTTCTCTCTCCCCTAAGGCCCATGTAGGCCCAATACTTCCCTGGGGGGTTCCGGTAACCCCTCGGTACTCGGAAATATACCCGAACCTTTCCGAAACAATTTTGTTGTCCGAATATCATGATCCAATATATCAATCTTTACCTCTCGACCATTTCGAGACTCCTCGTCATGTCCGTGATCTCATCCGGGACTCCAAACAAACTTCGGTCACCAAAACACATAACTCATAAAATAAATAGTCATCGAACGTTAAGCGTGCGGACCCTACGGGTTCGAGAACTATGTAGACATGACCGAGACACATCTCCGATCAGTAACAAATAGTGGAACCTAGATGCTCATATTGGTTCCTCCATACACTACAAAAAAAGACACATCCGTGACATTTTGGGCCGAACGATTTTTTTTCTGTCATACATATGACACTTCTATGACGATAATTGTGACAAAACCCGGTATCATCATAGATGTGGTGGGCTCCTACTTCTATGACAAAAAATCATGGCAGAAAATGGGCTTTTCATCCTGGGCGGGCCGGAGACGCAGCTGCATGACATTCTTTGGGTCGTCCATGACGGAAAAAACCGTGGTAGAAGCGAGGGGGAGGAAAATTTCGGGGAGTTCCCGGTTACGGTGGGAGGTGGGGGCCGAGCAATGCGCGTTTCTCTCGTACACGTACGCGCGTGTGTGCGAGGCGTTGGCTCTAACTGAACCCGAGCGAGGCGTTGGGCTCTAACTGAACCCGAGCGATTGCACTGCAGGCTACGCGTTACTGAACCCGAGCGATCGATCGATGGCTGTTAACTGAACCCGATCGAGCGATTCCTTCGCTACTGCTGCTAACTGAAGCCGATCGATGCTGCCTCTGGATGAACAGTGAGCGTTGTGGGGGGAGGGGGGTTGGATGAATAGTTCCCTGTGGGGGTGGATGAACAGGACCCCGTGGTGTTGCTTCTGGATGAACAGGACCCCGATCGATCGAGCCGGTTGGGGCTGGATGAACATGACCCTGTGGAGGGCTGGATGAATAGGACCACCCCGTGGAGGGCAGGATGAATAGTAGACGATGGAGGGTAGGATGAATAGTAGCCCGTGGAGGGGTGGTTGAACAGGAGCCCCTGGAGAGGGCTGGTTGAACAGTAGCCAGTGGAGTAGCGCGCGGTGGAGGCTGGATGAACAGGAGCCCGTGGATGAACAGTCGCAGGTGGAGGCTGGAGGAGGTCGACGGTGGATGAACAGTAGCTCGTGGAGGCTGGAGGGGATCGACGGTGGAGATGAACAGTATCCCGTGGAGTCTCGTTTTGTGGTACGCCACACCCCTCCCGATGAACAGGACCCCCGTTTCGACCATAGCGCTCCAACACAAGTCCGTTTCGACCGTTTCGCGGTACGCCACACCCCTCCCGATCAATAGGACCCCCGTTTCGACCGTAGGAGGTCCGTTTCCTCTGTTTTGCGGTACGCCAGACCCTTCCCGATCAACAGGACCCCGTTCCGAACGTAGGAGGTCCGTTTCCTCCGTTGTCTGGTACGCCAGGCCTCGTTTCCATCGCCTGTTCCGTCCAAGCCCTCCCGATGAACACGACCACGCATTCCGTTCCGACCCAGCCGGTTGGCTCCCACGCGTTCCGTTGCCTCCCCATGAACACGACGCATTCGTTGCCTCCCCATGAACACGACGCATTCCGTTGCCTCCCCATGAACACGACGACGACGCTGTTTCTCCGTTCTGACCCAGCCATGTCAATGAGCCCTCGTTGTACGTATGCGCGAGAAGGCGTTCGAGACCCCGCCCGTATGTACACATACGTGGTCGTATTTTCTTTCTTGCACCCTGGCCGCCTCTACTACGACACGTGCGCGCCTCTACATCCACCAGTATATATGTACGTACACGTTCACGACCAGAATGACAACGCTACGTACGCTTCGACCAGGTGGGTCCCGACTGTCAGGCACTTCCTTGCGTGCGAAGATGTAGCGGGTGGGTCCCAGCAGTCAGGGGGGCGAAATATGGTGGCCCGTCCGGTTGGTCCCCGCCGTCAGGTGGAGGAATAATTATTTTGCACGTAATAAGGAGGCACTTCCTTGCTGCGGCCGCGGACCCAGCCGTCAGCCTCTCCACGTACAGTCCATGTCCGATGGAAGCCGTTCGTTGACCACGTTGACCATGCCGCGCCGAGAGCACTAGGGCGGTGGACGACGGCGAGGCCTAGGAAGGGGATGACGTGGAGCCGGGGAAGACGCGACAGTGGATGCCCACGCGTAGAGGAGTACGAGGGCACTGGTTCGCTGCGGTGTGAGGCTGCCGTCGCCGTAGAGTAACAGGGGGTGTGGGTGAGTAGAGGGATGGCCTGGCCAGCGGTGGGAGTAGGAGGGTGCAGTGAGGCCTCTGCCGCATCGCAGCCGGCCATGGGAGGCAGGAGCATGAGGCACGACCGGCGCTGGTTTGGGCAGCTGGAGCAAGAAGACCATAGGTTGAAGAACCACTACGGCCGTTGGATGGACATCGTACGGTCACTGGAGCTAGAATCATGCATATTGACTAAGTTGACAAAGCCCTCCGTCCCCGTCAACTTAGTAGGCCCACAAGTGAGCCTGCCACTATACTGGGTCCCAGCTAACAGGGGGAGTATTCATTTTTTTGTGCGTAATAAGGAGGCACTTCCTTGCGTGCGAAGATATAGCTGGTGGGTCTGAGCTGTCAGCGGCGGTAACGTTTTTTTCGCAAAATACAGAGGCCCTTTCGGTGGGTCCCTGATGTCAGGTGCAGGAATCATTATTTTGCGCGTAATAAGGAGGCATTTCCTTGTGTGCGGTCGTGGACCCAGCTGTCGGCCTCTCCACATGCAGTCCACTTCAGATGCATGTCGGTCGTTGACCACGTTGACCAGGCCGCGCCGAGAGCACCATGGCGGTGGACGACGGCGAGGCCTAGGAAGGGAACGACACGGAGGCAGGGAAGACTCGGCAGTTGTTTCCCATGCGGAGGGGAGTACGACTGTATGAGGGTTTACTGGTTCGTCTGCCATCGCCGGAGAATAACAACAGGTGTGGGTGAGTAGAGGGATGGCTAGGCCAGCGATGGGAGTACGGTGGGGCGGTGAGGCCTGCGTGGTAGCACAGCCGGCCACGGGGAGGAGGGAGCAGGCAGTCCCGCCGGCGCTTGTTTGAGCGGTTGGAGCAGGAAGAGCAGAGATTGAAGAAGCACGACGACCGTTGGATGGACATCCAACAGTCACTGCTTGTGCGTCAACCTTTTTTAGGAAAGCCTCAAATCTGTGGAAAACAGCATACAACCCATCTGCCATAATAATTTTCAGCCCATTTGCTAATTCTTAAGGTTTTTCGGAGCCCATATTCTTTTTGTTAGCATTACAGCCCAAATTGTGGCCACAGTTAAAAAATTATACGAAATTTTGCATATTTCGGTGCGGTCCGAATTGTTTTTAATCCCGAAATTTTGACTCACATTCGAACTGATTTTAAAAATAAATGTATATCAATATAAAATCCAACAAATTCTCCACGCATAAAAATTAATGTAATTTAAAATCTTGAAATGAAAAAAAAGATATTTGAAACTAATTGTCGGTTTGATGTGTTTTAAAAATGTACGGCCCATTTCTCATTACTGATGGGCCATTTTCTCGGCCAGCCGAATGAAAGCTCTCCTCGTCTTGAAAGATTTGCAGCCCAACAGGCCTGACAAAGCGACTTACTTGGCAAATCACAAAAAAACTGGGCTGTGGCCGTGGACCCAGCTGTCAGCCTCTCCATGTACAGTACTCTTCCGATGGAAGTTGTTCCTTGACCACATTGACCACGCCGCGTGGAGAGCACCACGGTGGTGGACGACGGCGAGGCCTAGGAAGGGGACGACGCGGAGCCGGGGAAGACGCGGTAGTGGAAGCCCGCGCGGAGAGGAGTATGAGGGTTCACTGGTTCGGCTGCGGTGTGAGGCTGCCGTCGCCGCAGGGCCTGGCCAGTGGTGAGAATAGCAGGGGGCGGTGAGGCCTCCGCGGTAGCACAGCCGGCCACGGGAGGCAGGAGCATGCGGCACGACCGACGCTGCTTTGGGCGGCTGGATCAAGAAGACCAGAGGTTGAAGAAGCACTACGGCCGTTGGATGGACATCGTATGGTCACTGGAGCTACAATCGTTCATATTGACTAAGTTGACAAAGCCCTCCGTACCCGTCAACTTTGTTGGCCACAAGTCATCCTCCCACTATGGTGGGTCCCCCTCATTTTTTTGTGCGTAATAAGGAGGCACTTCCTTTGCGTGTGAAGATATACCTGGTGGGTCCGACAAGTTAGCGGGGGGAACGTTTTTTTCGTGAAATACAGAGGCCCTTCCGGTGGGTCCCAGCTGTCAGGTGGAGGAATCATTATTTTGCGCATACAGTCCACGGCCAACGGATGTTGTTCGTTGACCAAGTTGACCAAGCCGCGCCGAGAGCACCATGGCAGTGGACGACGGCGAGCCCTAGGAAGGGAACAACACGGAGCCGGGGAAGACTCGGCAATGGTTGCCTATGCGGTGGGGAGTACAAGGGTTTACTGGTCCGGCTGCCGTTGCCGGAAAATAACAGGAGGTGTGGGTGAGTAGAGGAATGGCCTGGCCAGCAATGAAATAGGGTGGGGCGGTGCGGCCTGTGCAGCAACACAGCCGGCCACGGGAGGCAGGAGCAGGCAGTCCCACCGGAGCTGGTTTGGGCGGCTGGAGCAAGAAGATCAGATATTGAAGAAGTAGCACGGCCGTTGGATTAACATCCAACGGTCACTGCTGCCAGAATCATTTGTGGACTAAGTTGACAAAGCCAAAGTACATGTCAACCTAGTAGACCCACAAGTCAGCCTCCAAATTTGTCCCAAACAACATATAGCCCGAAATTTCTAGCTAGATTCAAATTAATTTTAAATCTAAATATACCTTAATTTAAATTCAAGGAAATTTTATCCACACAAAAACAATGAAATTTAAAATATCAAAATCCGAAAGAAAACAGTATTTTGGAACTAATTGTCTGTTTGCTGTATTTTTTCATTTTACAGCCCATTTCTTATTACTTATAGCCCATTTTCTGGGCAAAATGCATCCATCCTCGTCTTGAAAGATTTCCGGCCCAGCAGGGCGTAGAAAAGCAAGTAGGCCTACGTTGGTTATTCTACAAAAAACAAAATAGCTGGCTAGCAATTTTCAGAAAGGAAAAAAACAAACTGGGCTGGCCATGTGCTAAACATATGAAATAAAAGCTTGGGCTAGACGGGCCACGGGTCCCGCACAACCCAGTTGATACCCTTCTCCGTCCCGAAAAAACAAAATTACTGCGCGCGCTGCTGGGTCCCTACTGTCATCCTCACCATGCACAGTCATCTCCTTATTCCTCTTGGTTGTTGACTATGTTGACAACACCGGAGGGCGGCACCGCGGTGAGTGAACCAAGGCGGAAGACGATGGTGAGGCCTCGGACGGGAACGAACAGGAGCCGGGGCAGATCACAGCCAGCCGTGGGAGGCGGGAGCAGGCGGTCCCGCTGGCGCTGGTTTGGCTTTGGCAGCTCAAGGAAGAAGAGACTAAAGAAACGCGACAGACGTTGAATGTCAATCCAACGGTCAAGGTTGGCACAATCATTTTGTTGACTAAGCGGACACCAAGTAGCATACTTTTTTATATATAGGAAGAAAACTGCAAGGAAAATGCGTTCGTCTGCCATCCTCCTCACAGGGAACGTTCGCCACATAAGTGACTATCACCCTTTGTTTTCAACCGAGAGGTCTTGGGTTCGAGTCCCAGGAACTCTCAATTTTGTCCTCCTTCCTTCCTCGCAAAAAAGGGAAAGAAAATCGAAGACTTGGGAAGGCATACAGAACAAGCTAGTGTACCAGTAATGAGACGTTGCCGAGTTTTAGAAAAAAGAAAGACGTGCTCCTATAGCTGGTTCGAATCCAAACCTAGACTATGACTATATATGGTGCTATGCTACTCTGCAAGTAATGAAACTGACATATCCAACGTTCACTTCTCCTCTTCTCTACTTACTCTGCCTAGCATCAGAAGCTCTAGCCGCAGCAACCATGTCTGCTGGCTGCTCGTCCACCTGCTCTTCAGCAGGCAACAACCAGATATGCGCCAAGTCGCAACCCCTACCATCGCCTATGGGTCTCATCACACCCTCGCCGGCACGCACACCGCAGCCGATTGCTCATCGCAACCCGCTGCCGTTGGTGTGGTGCCACTACTGCAAATCACGCAGAGTCATCCATCGCGTCTCAACCACAATCTGCAACCCTGGCCGAGTCTTCTACAAATGCCTGAATCATGGGGTAATAATATGTTTAAGTGTTGTTCTGCTGCTTTCAGTTGCTGATTTTTTTAATAGTTTGGTTGATGATCTACCAATTTGATTCGTGTAGAAAAGGGAAGAGTCGTGTGATTTGTATTTCTGGGAAGTTGCTGATGTGGGGGAATGCAACTACGCAGATTATTTGGTTAGCCGAGGAATCCCAATACCAGCAGGTTGGGGTGTTGGACAAGTAACTGAAGGAACGGCAGAAGAGGAAGATGCAGAGTAGAAGCTTAAAGATGAAGTTCCTCTGATCATGGCCAAGCAACAGCTGCTGAACGGCCTTGACAACAATGAGAAGATGAAAGAGCTTGTGAAGATAATGGGAAAAATCAATGTGCTCTGTAGGATGATTGTCTCTTTATTTGCAGTGTATGTAGCACTCATGATGTATTCAGTGGCTACGACATGAGGACTTTGCTGAAACTAGTAATGAATGAAACCTGTGTAGCAGGCTGGGCGTAGTGTTGTGAACATATAATGATTTCTATTAACGGAAATCAGGCGGTATCCCCTTTTGCTCATATAAATAAATAAATAGCAGAGGCCCTGTCGGGTCAGCTTTGTTCTCATTCGAAGACGTCGAGCAAATTGCAGTCCAACAACAAACTATGTCATCAAATTCAAGCTTCACGGCCAAATATGAGTACAACTAAATAACAATGTCATCATGTTTATTTGTCATACAATCACCAAACACAAATCAGCATACATAACAAGTGATGTTCTCACAACAAAATACTAAACAACATGTTCATCAGATTTCGGTTGTCATAGCAAACACAATTTCACATAGTAGATAAAAAAACGTCTTCTGACAAGCAAATACAACAAAAGCAATGTAATCATCATCCACAGCAGCAGCGTCAACATCTTCGCCATGTGTATCAGTCTGAACCGTAATTCCCCACGGTGTTATCTTCTTCTTCGTCCTCAACATCCTCGAACGTTGGCTTCTTCTTGATCAACTCTTGTATGTCCACATCACGACAGACAATCATTTCGCCGGTGTCATTGACATGATGGTTCTCAAAGATATTAGGAACATCCGTGTTATCTTGTACATCAGGAGCAGTGTAAGCATCATCTTGTTGTGCAACTTCATTAAACGAATTCCTCTGCTCAAACCTTTGCAGTACTCTCCAGTCATCGCTACGTGCAAATGTGTCTTCCAAGAAAAATATCGGTGTTGCTTGATTTGCCAAAATAAAAGGCTCGTTGGTCTGGTACGCCGCCTTGACATTGATGGATTTTAAATAATCATCAGCTCTGGGTTTTGCGATCCTGGAAAACAGGTTATACCAACGACAGCACAACAGAACCACACACCGATGATCCTCGAAACTGGAGATATACTGCAACTGAATAATGTCTGTTATGTTAGCATACATTTCATTTGTCTCATTGTCATACGTATCCGTGCTCATGATGGCACTGTTTTGTGTCTTCCTGCCTTCTTCTCGTGCAAGGGTGTTGTAGCGCACATCTCCAACAACGCAAGATTCATAATGTCTTACCCGAGTATCAGGACCCATTGCTAGTGAGTAAAGGGCATCATCAACTACCTGCCCATCCTCTCTCATCTTCTTAACCTATGGTTAGAAAATAGACAAGCTGATCGTATTATGTACTCAATATATTAAAAAAACTGACAGTGCACTTCAAAAGCTTACATGGTTCTTGAACCATTTCGCAAATCCTGCCATAACCAGTTTGTCAATGTTTCTTGGATTTTGCGGCAGTAACTCCTCTTTGTAGATGCTGCACAACATAGTGATCATGTCAAACATCTAAATATATAAGAATGTGCTGCAAGTTTAGTAGATTACGATGTATAAGCTGCAGTACTGCACTTACTTGATATAAGGTAGTATCTCAGGACAGTTATTCAACACATAGCAAACCATTTTTTCCAAATCTTTAGGTTTGTCCTCTTGTCGACTCTTCCCTGTAACTCGAACAGAATAATCAAAAACATTGAGCCAGGGATTGTCTTTACCCACCTCTTTGCTAAGCTGATCAGCTGTTTCAATGTATTTTGAGCAGAATGTCAACGCTTCTATAGCAATGTAGGCCTCTGCAATGGAACTCTCGGGTCTAGCTCTGTTCCTAACATAGCCCTTGAAAGTGCCTAGCCGCCTTTCAATAGGGTACATCCAGCCATACTGTACAGGACCTCTAAGTAGTGCCTCATCAGGTAGATGAACAGCCAAATGCACCATCACATCAAAGAAGGCTGGAGGATATATCTTCTCAAGGTCGCATAGGATAGTTGGTATCTTGTCTCTAAGACGCTCCAAAGCATCTATCCTGATATTCCTACTGCAGATTTCCCTGAAGAATTGTCCCAATTATGCAACTGCTCTGTATAAGTTAGGGCAGCCCAATCCTCTAAGGATAACAGGTAAACCCCTTTGAAGTAGGATGTGGCAGTCATGAGTTTTCAACCCTTGTACCTTGTTTCCATCTGCACTGACTCTCCTTTTAGGGTTGGAAGCAAATCCATGTGGGAATCTCACACGTGACAGGACCTCACAGAATTCTTTTCTTTTTACCTTGTCCAAGACGTACACAGCTGGTGCCATATCCCGTGGTTTACCTTCATCTTGCACCTGCAAATCCTTTCTGATACCCAGGTGTGTCAAATCAATCCTAGATTTTAAGGTATCTTTCGTCTTGCCTTCAATATTAAGAAGTGTGCCGATAATGCTGTCACATATATTTTTCTTGATGTGCATCACATCAAGATTATTCCTTAGATCCAAATCTTTTCAATACTCCAAGTCCCACAAAGTGGACCTCCGGGTAAACAATAATCTCTCTTCTACCCTGCCACGCTTCCTTTTCCCGCTACCATAACCAGGATGGTTTCTTGGTGTAATATGCCTGACCTTCTCTAATTCCACTTGCAACTCATCGGCGGTGAGCCTCTTTGGCGCATCACGGTTTTCATGCTTTGCATTGAACACATGTCTTCGGTATTTTCTAGGATGCGGCTTGTCCTTGGCAAGGAAACGGCGGTGTCCAATGTAACAGATCTTGCTAAGTATTGCGTATGATAGCAGATTCCTGTCACAGTGAACACATGCATTGTAACCGTGTGTCGTTCTCCCTGACATTGTGCCCAAAGCCAGATAATCATGGATGCACCAAATTATAACAGCACACAGAAAGAAATCAGCTGGTGGACTGCTATATAGGTCTCGAGTGAGAACACCCTTCCATAGCTGTTGAAGTTCCTCCACAAGAGGCTCCATGAACAAATCAAAATCCTTTCCAGGACTTTTTGGACCTAGGATGATTCTTTGGTGCAGACATTTGGAGGCATGTTGTAAGGGATAACAAGCACTGGCCACATGCTCTATGTGACGCTTTGGTGGCCAAATGGGTTAAATCCATCTAAAGCTAAGCCAAGTCTAATGTTTCTCGGGTCAGCAGCAAACTCTTTGTGTTTATCATTGAAGCTTTTCCACTCACTACCATGAGATGGATGGCTCATTACATTCTGATCTCTGTACTCCTGGATCCTAGAATGCCACAGTACATCCTCCCTTGTTTCAGCATCATGAAACAACCTCTGCAATCTTGGTGTAATTAGAAAATGTCTCAGAACATTACGAGGAATCCTCTTCACAGCATCGCCATCTTTCCATCTTGATGATTTGCATTTCGGGCATTCACTTAAGTTGGCATAATCCTTCTGGAACAGAACACAATTATTCTTACAAACATGGAACATATCATATCCAATTCCAACTGCACGAAGGAAATTCTTCATTTTACTGTAGGTGTGTGGCAGCTCAGACGCATCTGGGAAAGATTCGCGGAAAGCAGCCAACATCGCATCGAATGATTTGTTGGTCATCCGCTCAGATGTCTTCACTTGAAGAAAGGTGACCATAGCTGAGAATACTGACAGCTTATTTCCTGGGGTGACAGCAACGTTGCATTGTTCCAACATGCGAGGCCACCGTTTTTCTTCTGCAGGTGAAAGTTCACGGAATGCACGAGCATTTCGTAGCATTGTTTCAATGTTGGACAAACTCACTGGCTCTGCCACCACCACCTCCTCCTCCTCTTCCACCTGAGCATCAGGCAGATCAAGATGGTGATCTGCTGCTTCCACGTAGTCAATAACATTGACGTTCACGGCTTCACCATGATGAACCCACCTAGTATATGTGACCAACATCCCATACAAGTGTAGATGATTTTGTACAGTTGACTGGGGTCTTGTAACTGAATTCATACAACTGCTACACGGGCAGAGCACATCTGATTTCGGACCACGGTACTCAGCTCTGATAAAGTTCATGAAGTTTTCAACCCCCTTGACATATGCAGCGGAGAATCTCTGAGCAGAAGTTATCCAAGTCCTATCCATCTGTTAGACATACAAATTAGTTCTTCTACTAGATATTACAGGAAAAACATATATGCTTTTTTATGAAGTCCAGAAAAAAATACCTAGGTCGATGTCTAAAGCTATGGCAAGATATTTGGACGAGCAGATCTAAGTAACGAAATATATGTAAAGCTAATTAAGCAAACAGATTTGAATGCCAAATTATGGCAGGCTGTTTCAGCAGTTAATGAGGCCAAGCACACAGCCATCGAACTATCGAAGGCCATCGCAGCAACAAAGATCGAGTATAAAACAGTGTAGAGCTATTTCAGCTAACAGATTGGCTACTAGACCATGGCAATCTACGTCATAATAAATATATGGCATGATATTTTAGCAACTAATCGGCCTTGGCATGCCATCTGAGCTAAGCAGATTGAGTGCAGAACAGGGCAAGGAAGCTTCTTAAGAAGAGCATATTAACAGTAAAATACTTCGGCAAACAGTGAGATTAACAGCGTCTATCAGCTAACATTCAGCGCTACACCGACATGAACGGGGCCTCAGTCTAGAATGCGCGTACCGTGGGAGAAGCTGACCGTCGTGCGTCTCCACACGAACGTCGCCAGCGGTGGCGGCGCTGACCGCCGTGCGCCTCCACAAGAACGTAGCCAGAGGTGGCGGCGCGGCTAGAGGACGACAGTCTACGAGAGCGTACTGTGGGAGCGAGAGGATCGCCGAACCGCGGCGCCAACATATCGGCGCGGCGGGGAGGGCGGCTTTGGTGGAGCGAATGGAGTGGAGGGGGATAGGGGGGAGGGGGGTTTGGGGAATATTATTGGCTAGTTGGCCGAAGGGCGGTTGAATCGGATTTGGGGGGAATTTTTGGGTGTGGGGGGGGGGGGGAGGATTTTCGCACAGTGGGCGGGGGGAGTTTGGCGCATGGTCGGTTTCTCCGAGTGCAGTCCCACGTGTCAGTGAAGAGGCAAGCTGAAGCGCGTTCCATTTGCGTGAGCCGTGTGCGGGACCAAACGTGTGTGGGGTGCAATGCGACCGCGACAGGAGTGCTGTGAGTGTACCACATTTTTTCCTTTTAAACTAGGTGCTTCGCCCCCTAAAAAAATATGTTGCTTCGCGCGATCCATCGATACTACTACTAGTAATCCGGCAATCCCGACTAAAACGGCGCGGCCGGGTGTTTTCCCGCGCGATATGCTGGGAGGTTGGCTTAGTTGGGTTTTTAGGACGAGTAATGCTACACCTATGTAATCCCAGTTACATAATTAACGTAATGTCAAACGTTTGAGCTTTTGATTGTAGATTGGGGGAGGGAGGGGCCCACCACCAAGAAAATCAGGGGAGGAGAGAGAGAGAGGCAATTTACGTTAACCCTTTCATAGGTTCTCGTAGGTGTAGAAAGATGTGTCCGATCCTGCAATATAGGCTGTCCGATCTATATCTAACGGATAGGAAGGAAACTATGACAATTTACCCGCACTCCTCTCCACATTTGCAGATAAGGCTTTCCCTCATTCATCCTTTTCTCCCACAAGATCTTGATCTTCCGTGCAATGCACGGGCATCTTGCTAGTACTCCTACAATATGTATATTATTGTGAATGTTCATATACACCGGCCGAGATGAATGCAAACACGGCAGATTTTCATTACATTCCGAACTTTTATAGCATAAAAAAATAAAAGAAACCCGACCCTAAACCTATTCTACGGCGGCGACCGACGTCCTCCATCTGTGATCTCCATGTACGGGGGCGGGGTTCAAGACCCGTGAAGTGAAGGTGCGGTCTCCGGCGAGGAAAAGTAGAACACGGGAGACGGACCGGCCAGTTGGCACACCATGCCTTGCCGCCTCCCATGCCTTGCTCATCCTCGGAGGAGTCCCCGACCTCGCGGTGCCGGACGTTGGACGGCGGCAAGTAGGACGCGTGGCTGACGGTGCTCCCGTCGTCGGCCGCCAGCGTGGCCACCGCTTGTGCGGCGACTTGAGTGAGGGCGGCGACCTCGAGCTCCATCCCTGAAGACAAGCTCTCCCGCAGAGCGTTCGCGCTTGCGGTCATGGTGGATGTGGTTCTAGGTAGGAGGACGATGCGCTATGGTGTGGAGGTTAGCTGGGAGTTACCGCTTTAAGTAGCGCATTCCAGTGAGGCCAAGCGTCCGGGTGCGTCATTAAGTCGCCGGAGTTGGTTCCGCGGGCACCGAGCCTCTTAACGACGACATACGAACGGACGGCATGAATGCGGGCAGCTGGCGCCGGCTGGGAACGAACCGCGCGACGGCGCGAGGGACGAGGGTTTTGGTGTGCGAGGGTAGTCAGTTGCGGTTGTGGCAACGTTGGAGATGCCCTTTGCTCACATGCGATCCCCGCATGTCATTGGAAAAGCAAGACGACCCGGCATGGTCTCAGGTCCAGAGGATGCAGTTGGCCGCGCTACACCACTCCGCGGACGCATCGCGGCGCCTCGTGCATCCTCGACGAGCCGGGTGTTGGGGTGTGTTTTGATTGTGGCCAAAGTGCACCTTGCCAAAATTTTGGTCATGACCAAAAGATTGTTCTTTGTTTAGATGGTTGCCATTTTTTGGCATGCCAATGAATTCTAGCCAACTCTAGTTCATTTTTCTTGCCAATGTCGGCCAAATCATGGGCAACCAATACCTCAACCAAAATTTTGGTCATGACCCAAAGATTGGTCTTTGTTTGGATGGTTGGCATTTCTTTGGCATGCCAATGAACTCTAGCCAACTCAAGTTCATTTTTCTTGCCAATGTCGGCCAAATCATGGGCAACGAATACCTCAACCAAAATTTTGGCCACCCAATGCTTTGATGGGGAAACCTTGGGCACAAACCAAACATACCGTTGGTTGTGCCACAGCACTAACGCCACCCTCGGCAAACTAAAACCGACCGTGTCTAGCGACGATATGAGCGTGTCGCTCACCGCGGTCGCCGTGTCCAGAGGCGGTGCTGGAGCTGCGCCCCGTTGTTGGCCCCAACGACTCACATGAACGGTTGTCGGTGGCGAGGAGGTCGTGGGCCAGCTCCTCCATTGGACTAGTCTGCGCTACGTCGTCCCGACGGGTGTGCCCCACATGTCTGTTTCCCTGTTTTCCCGGCCATATTCGAGCGTCAGTGCTCCACGTTGCGCATTAGGCCTTTCACTATGTAGGCCAAGCGAGACAACTTATAGTTTATTTGAGCCGTTCAAGTATAATCATGTGGTGTTTGCTTATTTCTCATTCCTCTCCAACCCTCTTCTCCATCGATCATGTCGCCCTCCAGTCGAGTCCATCCTCCCGCATGCCTCATTTGAACATTCCGCCGAGCATCATTCGCATGTACCCACCCTAGTCCTCTTTCAATGGATCTCCGGACCCCGAGATGAAATCGAGAGGGAACGAGTGGGGGCACGTGATACCTAAGGCAGATTCAAAATTTTGAACCGGTGATCATAGCATCCGCAAATCATATATAAAGGGTATTCAATGTTTGTTTCATTTTTGAACGTACAATATACTCCCTCCTATCCTTTCTAGTTTACATATAAGTTTTATGTGTAGTCAAAGTATATCTACTTTGATCAAAAAGGTATCAACATTCAACAACGCCTAATCAATATTGTTAGATTCATACGTACTCCTAGATTTGTACTCGAGATGGTTTCCAATTTTACTATTGACAAGATTAATAGTACATGAGATGTATAATGTGAAAATTATATCATTGGAAACTCCTTTAAAATATAAATTTGACTGTATGCTTTGTGTAAGTTGCATGTCATATATTATTACTCTAACATTTGGTCAAAGTTAGCCTTGAAAAACGCATTAGACCCTGTATGCTTTGTGTAAGTTGCATGTCATATATTAGTACTCTAACATTTGTGTAAGTTGCATGTCATATATTATTACTCTAACATTTGGTCAAAGTAGTATAGTGGAAGTGGATCATCTGACGTAGGTATCCCTGCCTTACCCTCCCTTTCGGTCACTTATTGGCGGACCCCATGCTTGCTAGGCCCCGCATGTCAGTTACTCAATGGGTTCGGCCACGTCAGGGGATCCTCATCCGTAGTATACTCCCTCTGTTTTATTTAATCCGCATAAAACGGAGGGAGTGGTGGTATAATAAATGACGCAGGCGGGGGAGGGGGGGACGTCGGTTTGCTCTCAACTGTGGTCCCACAAGCGAGCGAAAATGCAAGACGAAGCGCGTTCCATTCGGTGAGCGACGTGGAGGGTCCAGCGTGCCAGGCTGCAACGCGAACACGTCTAGAGCGATGTACAGTCAAAACCGATTGACCGGTCGTCATCGGAACCACTATTTACACCAGAACCTTTGCTGCTTGGCCTACGCCAGCCACTGCCCTAAAACCACACCAAATCTCCAGCCCATTCCCCCACCTTTCGATCCCCTAGCCCGCATCAAGCGTCCCCTAGTTCGCCGGAAAGCCATGGTGTGCTGCAAGATCACTTACTACAATATGCTGACGCCGGAGCGGCGCGCAGAAATCACGGCGGCGGTCGGCGCCACAGACCTCCGTTACAAAGCTCTCTTTGCAGCGGGCCAATCCCCGAGTTCTCTGGAGCCAAGCTTCGAGGAGGAGGAAGCCGATCCAATGTTCATGGCGGAGGTCGCGGCGCAGAAGGCCCCCAATGGGTCTGAGACGATGGACGTCGACTTCGTGCCGGCGTCCGAGTCCCCCATGGTGCAGGCGGACCAGCGGTTCAACATGGCGATACTAAAGGAGGACCGGGAGGCGGAGGCTCAACTCGACACGGAGCGCGCGCTTGACGCTGCCATCGAGGCTCTCCTGCAGGCGGAACTGGATGTCGTGGATGTGAACCGGGCGGCGGAGGCTCAACTTGAGGCGGAGCGCGCGGATGCCGCTGCCATCGAGGCCCTCATGTAGGCGGAACCGGACGTCCTGGACTTGAACCGGGCGGCAGAGGCTCGACTCAGCGCAGAGCGCGCGGATGCCGCTCTCATTGACGCCCTCCTGCAGGCGGAACCGGACGTCCTGGACTTGAACCGGGCGGCGGAGGCTCGACTCGACGCAGAGCGCGCGGATGCCGCTGCCATCGAGGCCCTCCTGCAGGTGGAACCGGACGTCCTCGACTTGAACCGGGATATGCTCTCGTCCGTGCAGAGCGCCCGCACGCTCCTCTTGAACGAGTAGCTGGAGGCCGAGGACAACCACGGTGCGGAGACACACGTCGGCAGCGCCGGCTGGTTCGCGCCGGCAGCCAAAGACGACGAGGTCATCTCTTTCCGCGAGCAGGGATAGTTTTTTCTTTATGTTGTTGTTTTTATGGATCTTTTGCTGTGTAAAAACATATATTTGTTATGCAAGTTGCCTGACTTGGGTCAGTCTACCATTTCAGGTGGTTGGATGAATATGCTACGTCTCCTAACCCTTCTTTCCTTCTTCCTCACCTCTTCTTCTTCCCCAACAGACCACCGCACGGGCCGTACGGATACTCCCCAACATGCGGTTGGATAAACATACTCTATGAACAAAAATTATGTGTCAGCGATAGGATGGCTGAGTTTGGTGTGTTCACATGTGACAGCACGTGTCAGTGAGGGTGCGTTCCCTTGGTTGGGTTTGCGGCATGCAGGAGCGACTGTGTGAGGCTGCGGTGCGACCGCGGCGTGCAGGAGCGACCATGTGAGGGTGCGGTGCGACCGCGATAGCCGTGCGCAAGTGTATCTCCTTCTCATTTTGAAAACTTTAGGCAAGCTTGGAAAAAATATGTGGCGAAGTTTGGCAATGCAAGGCCTAGACCCAAAGAGGATAAGTACGTACGTACAGGAGTACTAGTGTTAAAAAAGAAAGGCTGGTTTTCCTTTGTGGAATTTAATCGATACAAATCCTCGTTTCACGTGTCAATTAATGCGTATTTTTCTCCAAAGAGCTAACCATCTCACTCCTCATCGCTTGATTAATGCAGCGCCATGCAAACCAACCTTCTCACTCCCGCATGCATGCAGGGGATATTAATGTCCTTGGTTGCTAACCCCATCAATTTTGCCTCGATTAGTGTTAGTGGCCCTTTGCAAATTGTAATTTTGATATACTGGCCTTGTGAACAAAAAAATGGAGGTAGTAACTATATTTGACTTCCTTCCCACTGCGGTGACGTCGACGCTATTTTTTTGGGTGGTTTGGCGAAGTGCGTTCTACGGAGAACACCATTGAGGGAGACCACGGTAAGTCGTTCGCAAGTGCCGCCTGCAAGCCGAGACAACCGCCTTATTTGCATCCAGGAAGTCCTTTACTAGTACTACTATAACTAATGCGGTGAGATGGCTTCTCAAAGAAGACGATGGAGAAGCAGAGTCAGCGAAGAGTGAAATGATGGTTCCTTCGTCCGTGCTTTTGTGATTTGACGCCTCACTTCTTTGTGATTTGTGATAGAAGGGACAGGGGAGTAGACTCTGTGCTCTATATTGTACTACATGCGTCCAAGCATGGGAGAAAGAGGAGAGACGTTGCATTTTTCTATTCCTTCAATCAATCAATCAGGGAGCTTCGGTTCCAACTTTTTGGCTTTGGCAACACCGTCCACAATGGTTCCCACGATGCCAAAAGCTATTTTCACATTTGGTTACACATTGTGGATGCCCTTAACCATACCACTTGGTTTTTCTCCTGTGTGCTATCTATACAAATCTCAATTATATTGATCTAAAAAATTATAGAATCGAGATTAGTAAAAAGGAGGTGATTTTGCTGCGCGGATGGCGGGGGAGGTTTCTTATTTGAGCAATCCTACATCCACGTAATGGTTTACGTAAAGTTACGAACTAATGTGATGTGGGACTATTTGATTGGATTAAAGGAGAGGATTAGGCCCACCCCGCCTGAAAATCAGGGGGGGCATATATAGATTAGATGGAAAGTATATGTAGCAGCTACGTAGCCCTTTGTAAGTCTAGGATTAGGCTTCTTATTTTCGGAGGACGTTGTTCTGGCGGTTTGCTAACATGCGGTCCCACGTGTCAGTGCTTTACCAAGCCGATCAGCGTCCCACATGAGGCAGAACAACGGCAGAAGCAACACGTGGTTAAGTTGAAGAAGATGAGGGAGAAGCGGATTCAGCAACGAGTGAAATGATGGTTGCTTCGTCCCTCCAACTTAACTGCGGGAAATGTGCAGCTTTGTGATTTGACGCCTCATTGCTCATTACTACGCTGGTGCCATGACTAGGGTGCTTCACCCCGGCTGCTCTGGACTGTATTCCGGTATGGCACATGGACCCGGTAGCTTGATGTCCCACATGTTAGCGAAAGGGACTAGAAGATTTATGAAAGCGAGCGCTCCACTCTTACGACGGAGGAGTAGACGACACGACGGCCCAGTGAACTGTCACTTGTACTGTATAGTACTATAGTTTTGTTGTTTCGCACGATCCATAGATATAAACCCGATTAAACAGGAAAGGGCAGGATTTTTCCCACGCGGTAGATGATACTGGCCATACATTTCAAAGGCAATTTTAATGTATGCAAACTGAATAATTATAAGTAACAATATGATATCTAGTAAAACTAAAAACACATATGATTTATTGTGTTAGAGTGTAGTACTAGTGCTGTATTGCATAGTTGTTAGATGTAACATGCGAGAACGTGTAGAGATGTAGTTTTGGAGGGCCTACAGAGAGAAAAGCGTAATACGGTCACCGAACTTCAGAATAAGCTGATTACGGTCACTATATACGTTTTGCGGTGATTATACGGTCACTTTCTCACAGCTCAGCATCGGATTGCACTTTGTTGACCGGCCAAATAGTCTGCGTGGCGCCATGTTGGCTAGTTAAATTGACCACGTTCGTTATGGGTCCCACCTGTCAGTTCGCATAGGCAAAAGGTCAGATAAACACAAATTTACGTAGGCGCGACAAGGCTCCAACCCGTGCGCGGGAATCACCTGGTTGTGTATGTGTCTGTCAGGGCCTGATGTGTGCGCATGCACGTGTAGGTTGAGAACTTGAGCGTGAGAGTGTGTGTTCGTCGTGTGGTGTACTGGTGTGTGCATGCATGTGTGCGTGTGTGCGTGTGAGTGTTGCATGCGTGCGTGCGTGGCTGTGCGTGTACGTGTGAGTGTTGCGTGTGTGCGTGGGTGCATGTGTTTGTGTGAGTGTTGCGTGGATGCAGTTTGTGTTCATGCGTGCGTGTGTGTATAATCACCACACCAGCTCCTGTGTGTTAAAACAGACGGCTCAGCATACCAGTACAAGACCACCTTGTCCGCTGTGCCCGCGGTCATGACTTCGAACCACCATCCAAATATTTTTTTGTCGTTTGTTTTCCTTCTTACTAGCAAGAGGCCCATGCGTTGCATGTAACATCAAGATGCATTTGTATGACTTGTTTATCTTGTGAGAGAAAATGATGAATGAGGGAAGGCCTTATTTGCAAATGTGGAGAGGTGTGTGGGTACCTTTTTGCAAAATTGCCATAGTTTCTTTCCTATCCGTCAGATATAAATCGGACGGCCTATATTGTAGGATGGCAGGCACACCATCATCACCAACTCTATTTTTATAAGAGTGTATTTTATGTATTTTATAAGAGTGTACATGTAGAGTAGATACAAGTCGACAGGTGGGCACGATGGTAGTGAGATAATGTGATGCAACACTAGAGGTGCCACGTGGAGCGTCTAACTGGTCAACTAGTCATGTCATGAGCAAATACAGAGTTGTCGGTGAGCCCGTGACTGCATAATAACCACTAAACGTAAATGGTGACCGTAATGAGTGGATTCTGAAGTCCAATGTACGTATCGTGCTTTCGCTTCAAATACAATGATCGTCATTGCATATATCGCGAGAGAAAGATGAAACATGCGTGAATTTTCTGGGGGCTTACTTTTAGAGGACCTGGAGATAGTTTAGTGTGCATATGTGAAAGGGGCGTACAGGGGGGTATGCGATGGAGAGAGAGATGCTCTTCGTTTCTCTTTATTATGACTAACTTTGTATATAGTATATAATATACAAATTCACAGTGCGGAATAAATATCATTGTGGGCACCATGCAATGCAAATTAGCGTTCGTACTCCTCCATATAACTTTGTAATGTTGTATATATGTAGAAACTCTAAAATAATTTTTTGGCCACACTTTATTCAAAAGGAATGTTGTATGCGAAATAAACATGAAGAGAGGGCTTTTTAGATCAATGGGGTAAGTGATGTAACATGTGTCAATGTGTAGTTGATGCATTTGGCGGGGCCTAGAGAGGTATGTGTGTGTATTACATATTCGAGAGAGGCATGGACAGAGGGGCTGACGGGGGGCGTGGGAGAGATAGCACGAGAAATGAGAGTGGTCTAGAGAGAGAGAGACGAATATGACATCACGACAAGAGATTCTATTCCCTTGAGTGTGTATATGCAAGGGGGGAGGGAATAGAGGCACCATGAGAAATTTTCTGTGTGTGTGGTGTTTGTATTGGTATATGTGGGTGTGAGAAGATAATGAGACGTGGGGGCAGAGGGTGTGTCACCGCGTGAGGTCCGGTGGGTCAAGGTGAAGCCCTTCGTTCTGTTCCTCCTGCGCCACATTGGTCGGCCCGTGATGCATTTAGGAAAACCCATGGATGACTAGTCGTACAAGACAAAGATAGCAGAATTGTGAAGGACTCTGTGTCCACTGACAAAGCTGGCTAGGATTTGTAACCCTAGGTTCTCGGACTAAGGTGACCCCTTTATCTCTGATATTACTGTTCATCCAATCTAACTTTAAGGGGCATCCTACAGAATGCTCTGCTATAATCATACTCGTCGATTAGGAAGAGAGGTGTGAGACAATGCGTGAGAGATAGGCGTAAAGATAATGTGCGTACATGAGACACGTAGGCAGGTCCATGTATATAGAAAGGGTCGATGAGGATTGTGCGTGTGTATGTTTGCGAGAGGAAGAGTGCTTGTGATAAAGGTTAGTGAAAATAGTTGTAAATGGTTACGAGAGGGAGGGGGGGTTATATCTAGAGCATGTGTGCGAGAAACACACCTCGGGAGAGAGTGTGTGAGCATGTGTGAGAGACCACCAATGGAGAGTGAAACTACACGTAAAAGACTGCTCTACACATTGATTAAAGATATAAATTGTATCCAAATATTAGGATGGGATCATGATATTTGCAATTCGCGTAAGGAGCGGTCATTGATCCATCAGACATCTAGATTCTATCGAATTTGAGCATGTCTATGTTGTTATTCGACACAATTGATCCACATAGTTAGTATTTTGAACTCCAGACAATGCATCACTTTAGCAATCGAATATAAATGTGAGTATAGTTCATGTTGTGTGTGTAAAGCACATTATACATACGAAAGTTACACAATGGACATTATAAATAGCTACTACCTATGAACTAGCATACATTTGAATTCAACTTAAGGTGGTTTAAAAAATCGAATTCAACATGAAGTCCATTCAATTATTTGAATTTGATATCATGGCATTTGTAAACCATACCTAAATTATGGGGGCACCAATCTTTGCTCTGATTTTGTACATAATAGCATATGTAGTCGTGTACAAAATAGATTCAAATTTAGCTCCTAAATTCCAAAATAATCATAGTTATAGGATTTTCAAGTGTCAAAATTTCAATAAGAAGCGGATAATTTAATGAGGTTTTCAAACATACAAGGTCAAATATAACGTTGTATACTTAGGTCAATCCTCATAGTTTAAGAGTACTCTAAACGTGAATGCTTGTGTTTTAAAATTTCGAACGAAGCGCCAAAAGAGCCTCTACTCGCCCAAAACCGCGTGAGACCAATGTTTAGTAGTACAAGGAAATTACTTTTCTAATAACTCCGACCCGTGAAACCTACTGGCCCGACGTCCAAAGGTCTAAACCGGGGTAGGTTTGTAGCTTCATCTAGACGCCACGCAACTGCATCCGAAAAACATTCATACACAATGGCCGCCTAAGCACACATGCGAGCGACCGAAATCGCTCCCGCCCACTATTTGGGACACCTGGGATTACCATCCTACCCCCAACCCGCAGTAGGTCCAAAATTTAAGAGGGGGCGAAGTTGGTACTTTCCCCAAATTTCAAACAAGCGCGTCCCATTTCTATTCAAAAAAGCCAAAAACAAGCGCGTCCTAGACCGAAACATGGTTCCCTCCCCACCCGTCCGATTCCCCATTCGTACTCCGTGGGCACCAAAACTACCTCTCCACCAGCCGCAAAACCCCGGCGTCCTCCGTCCGCCACCCCATCCCACCCATCAACCGCCGCCCTCCTCCATCACGCCGGAGTCGATACCCCGACATCGTCGTCCACCACAACCTCAACCGCAACGCCCTCCACGGCTAGTAGTTGAAGCCGAGGCCGAGCCGTCCGTACCCGAGCCAGTTCAACCACGTCGTCCTGCGCCTCACCGCTGCCGCTCCAACTTCGCCACCCTCCACCACACCGGAGCTGTTCCTGCTACGCCGTCCTTCACCGCCTCGGATCTGCTTCCCCTCCGCCGACATACGGCCACGACAACACAGTCAGCAATTTGGCCATGGGTTCGTCCAAGCCTGCACCCTCCAGAACATCAGTTTCCCCAATAAAAAGAAGAAAATCGGCATGACTTGTGGAGGTGACCACACCGGCAACCGAAAAGGTACTCCTCTTCCCTTATTCGTGCAAATCTTACGTTTCTGCTTGCACGGTATTCATCCCACAGAAGACACTAGTTGACCGCTTCTTCTTGATACTAGATGTTCCTAGTAACTCGCGATGCACAAGGTTTCTCCTCATATACTATTTCACCTTAGCTAGAGGTCCGTCGCCCCCTTGAATTTCAATTTCTAGCCACTTGATTCCCAATTAACTGAAGCATTCCCCGGCGTAACAGGCGCTAGTACGCCTATTACGCCGAGGAAGCAGCGCCTTGGTGTTTATCTTGGGGGCGTGTGCGTCCTAGAGCTACTGGCGCCCGATCTGGAGGTCGGTCGGGATTAAAGGGATGGCCTGGGGGCGCTGCCAAGCACGGCAGTGGTGTGAGGTCGATGGGAGGGCGGGGCGGCGGAGGCAGGGGTCTGGGCCGGTGGTCGCTGGCGGTTCGAGAAAGATCGTCAACAGTGACTGGCGGGACGTAGACGAAGGCCATCTGCCCGTTCCTTATAGGTCGGATGGTTCATTAAAAAAATCGACTGACCTATTTATTTTCAGTCGTCTGCTATCTTAGATATGACCACATGTGGTGGTGTGCTGGAGGAGTACCTGCATTTCCTGTGCTCATATATTACAAAATCATACAGAGTAGAATCTAATTTTGTTTGCCATGCAACGTTGTAGAGCTATCATATGTCTCCTGTCATTTATTTTTCAGCCACCTGCTATCTGCTACTTTTACAGTGCACTAGTTCTGCACACACTTCACCCTTACTCGCACTGTTGTGTTTTTATGCAAGGGTATTTCAGACTCTGCTTCCATGAGAGAAGCCAAAAATAAAAGAGAGAAGTCGCTCCAGTTTGGCGTGCGGATAGGCAAGACACGTTTCAACGCTTTAAAGGGTGCAGTGTCAGCAGATGGAGACGGGGAACGTAGCTCCGGAGTTGATGACCTCGCTCACAATGAACCACCATCCCAGGTGCTTGCTTTAACTTCGCGGTGTCATATGTGGTTGCATGTTCCATATGGTGTCTAGCGTGTATTTGAAAGGCCGAAGTCGGTAAGATAAGGAAAGATATATTTTTTTCATGAACCACCATCCCGTGAGCACCAAAAGACAAATAGCTAGTCAGGGCACTGGCCGAGCCAGTGACAAGCCCTGCAAAGATAGGCATCACCTGGAAACCAACTAAAAAGCTGCGATGGTGGCGAAGCAGCCCGCCTCCCACCAGGCTCTCATGTCCTAGATGATCATGCTCACCACTCCAGCCGGATGTCTAGCTTGTATTGTTTCCAATTTGGTTAAGTTGCATCTGCTTAGCTTACACATTATACCTTTGAATATGACATGCCTTTCTGTTTTTGGTACATACTAGTACATCTGTGTATTAACCATGTTCTTACATCAAACTAATGTTCTTGTGTATCCCTCATCAATCACTTATGACGAGGCAAGTAGGCAAGGGGACTACTCCTCATTTAAAGAATGTAGCGTCAGCCTCCCAACATGATTCTTAAGAAACAGAAATGCTAGATGAAGATAGTGAACGTAGCTCTATAGTTGATTACAGCATTTCCCCTACACTACCATCGCAGGTGCTAGCTCTAACTTGGCAGCGTGATATGTGGGTGCATGTTGCATATGGTGTCTAGATTGTAATTCTTCTAATCTGGTTAAACTTCATGTGCTAGTCTGCTTAGCTTATACATTATACCTGTTAATGTGACATGCCTTCCTGTATTTAGTACATAGTACATTTGTCTATTAAGCATCTCCTTACATAAAACTATTGTTTTTTTGTATCCCGCATCAATCAACAAGATGAGACACCTTTAGTATATGCAGTGCGATATTAGTTGCATCTTTCATATGATTTATAGCATGCGCTGCTTCTAATTTGTTGAAATTCCATTTATGATGGGACGCTTTTAACTTGGCAGAGTCATATTGGTTTCATCTTTCATGTGGTGTCTAGCTTGCATTGCTTCTTATTTACAGGAATGGTTTCTGCTTAGTTTACACAAACAGTTGTGAACATGCCATGTCGTCCTATTTTTCGTACATATTCCATCCTGGTATCATGTGTTTGCCTTACATCAAAGTAGTGATTGTCAGTATCATGCATGAATGAGTTCTGAAGAGAGAATTTTACTGCTTTTTCTTGTTGGTTTTACTTGACAATTCAAAATCAGTAAAGCGGAAGGAAGTTAGCAAGGCAGCGGATAAAGGTGCTCCTTCTGAACAGAGGGCCTCTACAGTTTCTACTCCTCCACACCCCCAAGATTATTTCCAAGACAACACATGCATAGACACTCAACAAAGCTGTGTTTATGATGAGCACGTCTCCCCTAGTGCAGCATCACCGGTGCTCCCTCTAACTTGGCACTGTTATATGTGGTTGCATGTTATGTGTGATGTCTAGCTTATATTGCTTCTAATTTTGTTGAATTCCATCTGCTTACTTTACACATTATACTTGAACAAGACACATGTTCCTGTTTCTAGAACATACTATATCTGTCTATCACACCATGTTCTTCCATCAAATTACTATTGTTGTGTAACCTGCAACAATCACTTATCATAAGACACGTTTGACTTCGGAGTGTGATATAGGTTACATCTCACATTCTTTTCTAGCTTGTATTACTAATTTGTTGAAATGGCACTTATGACGAGACAACTTTAACTTGGTAGAGTGATATTCGTTGCATCTTTCATATGGTGTCTAGCTTTCATTGCTTCTAATTTGTTGAAATGCCTTCTCCTTAGTTTACACATCATAAGCTGTGAATATGCAATGGCACTAATGACGAGAGACCTATAACATGGTAGTGTGATGTTGTTTGCATCTTGCATATGATTTATTTCTTGTACTGCTTCACATTTGTTTAAACGCCATTTATGATGAGACACTGTTAACTTGGCAGAGCGATATTTGTAGCATCCTTCATATGGTGTCTACCTTCCATTGCATTGCTTCTAATTTGGTGAAATGTCTTCTTCTTAGTTTACACCACTACTTGGAAAAGGCCTACTAATGGCGCACCAGTTTTGCCTACTAATGGCGCACTACGGGTGCGCCATTAGTATACCAGATACTAATGGCGCACCAGTAGTGCGCCATTAGTATGCCTAGAGGTGCGCCATTACTATCTGACTTAGTAATGGCGCACCACATAGAAGTGCGCCATTAGTAATAATTTTTTTTCAACTTTTTTTTAAAAAAATCAATTTTTTTTATTTTTTTCTTAATCTTGGGTCACTATGTCTTAATCTCGAGTCAATATGCTTAATCTCAGGTGAAATCGCACTCTGTGGTCAAACTTCCCAAAAGGTCACCCATCCTCAAACTACTCCAGCCCAAGCACGCTTAACTTCATAGTTCTATCCAACCCCAGCACCACCTCACTTCACAGGTACTTGTTGATATATCTATCATATCAATCCTATTAAACCTTGCTGATGTCTAGGACTTTCTTCATGTTCATGAGTATGATGAAATTTTGAAAAAATATTTCAAACTTCCCGGTCATATTACGTATCATATTTTGAAAAATAATTCAATTTTTTTTGAAACCAAGTTTTTTTTCTGTTACTAGTGGCGCACCTAGCATACGGTGCGCCACTAGTAGGTTTGAAATTTTTTGAATTTTTTTGCCTCTGGATCTTAAAAGCCCATAACTTTTTTTGCCCCCGGTTAAATTCGGATGTAACTTTTCGAGTAGATGATTTTTCATATAAAAAACTTTTTAATCCGAGTTCGTATGCAAAAGTTATGCCCATTTTACAAATTTCTAAGAGATTTTGCAAATAAAGTCGAAATTCATATTTGTAAATTTTCCCAACAACTAGACCACATATCACATAGGAAACTTATTTTATTTTATTTTTTTGACATTTCCATCATTTTATTTTATTTTTTTTAAACTGAAAAGGCGGTCCACAGGGGGGGTGCATTCGGTACGTTTTGGGCCAAGCACCGTGGGAGTGGTGCGCCATTACTAGTTAAACTAGTAATGGCGCACCACACCCACGGTGCGCCATTACTAGTTAAACTAGTAATGGCGCACCACACCCACGGTGCGCCATTACTAGTTTTGAAAAAACAATAAAATAAATTCTAATTTTTTTAAAAAAAAACTTAGTAATGGTGCATTGTCCACTGGTGCACCATTACTAGTTTTGAAAAAATAAATAAAAAAATTGGAAAAAAAATTTGAAAATAATTTACTAGTGGCGCACCGTGGATGTGGTGCGCCATTACTAGTTTAACTAGTAATGGCGCACCACTCCCACGGTGTGCCATTACTAGTCTTGAAAAAAATGAAAAAAAATTGTTACTAATGGCGCACCGTGGATGTGGTGCGCCATTAGTATTTGGACACTAATGGCGCACCAACAAATGGTGTGCCATTAGTATATACTAATGGCGCACCACATGTCTGGTGCCATTAGTGTCATTTCCATATATAGCCCTTTTCCTAGTAGTGCACATCATAGTTCTGGTTATCTCTTTCGTCCTGTTTTTCTTACATATTACATCCTCCTATCATGTGGTTGTCTAACATCAAAGTTCAGTTCGTCATCATCACGCATCAAATTTGTTCTGAAGAACTAAATTGTTATTCATGTTTCTTGTTGGCTTGACTTAACATGGCACAGAGAAAGAGGAAGAAACACAAAATGGCAGGGAATGAGAAGCGGATGAATCCTGCAGATTCTGCTGGTACTGATGGTGCAATAGAAGGTCAAAGTCCAGCAGAAAATTCTACAAACATGGCATCCCATGCTACACGAGTTGCAAAAAAAGACAAGCAGAAATAAATAGCTGCCACCAAACAAGCAGAGACAGCCCTAGTTCTTGCAACACCTACCACAGTACTACCAGCTGCACGACGTACTCGTGCGTCAACTGAGCTAGCAGCGCGTTCCCAAGCTCCCTTGCCACCTTACACTACTTCCCAAGCACTCTTGACACAAGATGAGTTGGCAATATCAGATGAACCTTGTGAGCTTCAACAGCAAGAAGGTAGTTGCTGGAGTCAAGTTACAGTTGCATGCTTCTTTATATGTAGTCTCACAGTTTGATGTGCTCTAACACTTCCTATGTTTGTTGTTGGACTAGCACCTAGGAGCAAGAGGAAACAAACATCAGGGATAATGCTCGATAGGTTAACTAAATCTAGAGGAGGAAGAATGGAGATCCGTTTTGAGACAGGTTTAAAAAGGCCGCGTGATGCTACAGAGTCAGCCAAGTTAGTATCAGAGGCAGCGGTTGCTGTTAGGTGTCATGTACGTATCCTCCCAACATGGATTCAGTACAGGAATGACAAAGACGAAACCTAGCTCAACATCTTCCTCGACCATTTATCGATAAGTATGGTTATGTATGGAAACTAGTAATATCGTCTTGCTCTGTCCAATAATTTCTAGGTTGCTGATAATGAGACTCCCATAATTTTCAACAGATGGGGTTTAAGTTGGATAGCCAAGATGATGCAACCAGACAAGCTTGCACCCATGTTTTCAAGTCTGCTGTGCGACAATATCGGTATAACTTGAGGAAAACTCACTTTGAAGGCAAGGCTAACAGTGAACTTGCCCGAACATCTCCAGTGGAAGATATATCTGATGAAGACTGGAGAGGCCTCGTTAAACACTGGTCCGATCCGAAGTATCAGGTACATTATATATATGTCATCAGATCACATGTTGAAGTCCTATTTACGCATGTGCCACACAAATCTATCTTCTTGTAGGTGAACTGTTCAAAGAACAAGGCCAACCGTACGAAAGTGAAATTCCAATAGACGATAGGATCTCGTAGCTATATTGCACACTGCGAGGCTCTTGTAATTAGCTGCGAGGATCTCGTAGCCATATTATCAGATCTATATTGACTTTTTCCAAATGCAGAGGAAAGCCCGCAAGGACCAAAAAGTACCTGAACCAAATGCTGTGGAAATCTTCAAGGACTATCACACCAGCAAGAAATAGGGCATGACTACACCAGTCAAAGCCGTTGTTGTAAGTCCTTAATCCTCAAGCCTTTTAACTACTACTTACTCTGACTTGTGCCTTGAACTGCATGGTTTGCAGCCAATGTCTATTACTCTTTTCAATTTTATACACAATTGTCTTCGCGTATCATTGCACCTTACAAGGTTTAAAAGAGAGGAGTGATGTTCCTTTGATCTTGACCCGTAATCTAGTTCCGTGCTGGACTTGCCCACACAACGTTACAATTGCCTGTTTGTCTGTTCTCAGTTGTTTTGTGATATGAATGATGTCATACTATGCTTACTATATTATAAACTTCGTCTCTTTATCCTTAGCCCTCAATACAATGTGAAGAAATAGACAATGCATTAGCGATGGTACATGGTCATATGTTTGGAACCTGGTTTTATTATGTAGTTTGCAATAAAATACAACTAATATTTTACATGGGTTCACCAGAATAAGTTCTGTATATAGACCAAAGCTATTTTGTTTGATGCCTCCTTAATATCTTCTGTTCTGGTACTACTAATGTAAAACCTCAACTTTTCAGCGAGCTATGGAAAAAATGGTGGAACCGCCACCTTCTGAAGGTGGCGAGGAAACTATAACCGCAATGTCAGCTCTTGCTGCAGCGGGTCAGTACCTGTCCACTAACAGTACCAAAAGCACGTTCCTGCATAATACTGGGTTGGTTGTTAAGGCAATATCGTCCAAACTGCCTCATGATCAAGATATGAAAGCTCAAAGCAATGTTGTATCTGCGCTCCAGACACAAGTCCATTCTCTAACAGAGACCCATTGTGAAACAAGGAGAAACATTGCTCAACGACGTCAAGATATGCATGGTTTTGAAACCAGACTATCATACATTTGCTATGTTGTTCAGGAGCCTAGGGGAAATGAAGGCGAGGGTTATGGTTCTCCATCGGACAATACAACATGAAAACGTAACAGTCAGGTCAAATGAATTGAGCTTCTGAACTTCTGGTGGTGCATTTATCTGCTAGACTGTTAAGTTTTATGCCAACCTTCCTTTTGTTATATAGTTGTAATTTGTTTTGGTGCGATACAAAATTTATTCTTAACGTGCAGCCATTGCCTGAAGAAAATAGCAAGCCATTTTTGTATAGTGTAGGGCGTTCCCTATATTTGCACTGGTGGCGATCTTTGATGCCGAGTGGATGTAATCTGTGCAATCGCCTTAATAGCCTAGCATTAGTTTCGGCCTTATTTATTTCCTAGTCTTCTTTTTCCCTGGTTTGCTAGTGGCCGCAACTACCATGGGCCATATACGGGTCGTAGGATTCATGGGTCTCCTACGGGCCGTCGATAAATGGGCCTGTAATCGGCGGGCCTCGGGTTGTCGGATAAATCGGTCTACATGGGCCATAATCGGGCGTAATTGGTATCGGCCCAGCACGGTAACAGGCCGTTAACAGGCCGTAGGACAGCAAAGGCTTAATTCTGTCACAGGCATAACGGGTCGTTAATGGGCCAGAATATAGGACGAGCTGGAAACGGCGCAACGGGTTAACAGGCGAGAAACGAGCCAACTCTTTCCATGGGCCAAATTTGGCCCATTAGGGTAGCAGGCCAGTAACGGGCCGACTCTTGCCATGGGCCGAATTTGGCCCATTAGTGGAACAAGCCAGTAACGGGCCGACTCTTGCCATGGGCCGAATTTGGCCCATTAGGGGAACATGCCAGTAACGGGCCGGAAGTAATCGAGGGCCGAAAAGGAGCCTAAGAACGTATGGGCCGTCAATAGGCCGAAAGCTAACACGGGCTGGAAATGGCCCATGTAAATCATGGGCCGTTAACGGGTATAAAGAAAATTACTGTTCATTATGGGCTAGAGTCACAGTGGGCCTTTACCTGGGCCGGCCTATTATGGCACACGAAAATCTTGTTGGCCTTTACCTGGACCGGCCCATTATGGCCCGAGAAATCTTGTGGGCCTTCAGCTGGGCCAACCCATTATGGTCCGCAAAATCTCGCGGGCCTTTAGCTGGGCCGGCCCATTATGACCCGCAAAATCTTGTGGGCCTTTAGTTGGGCCGTCCCATTTAAACTTGTTGGGCCGTGCGACGTGTCGACGTATCATAGGCTCCTTCTGTCCAGTGAGTGGATGACATTTGTCTCGACGATGAGCCGACACGTGTTTCCTCTAGCCAATGATGATTTTACATGTGGAAAATCCCCATTGGTCGGGGCTGTTAACGGGTTATCGGATCCAAAACCCGACCCGATAGCTTAACGGCGTTCCGTTACGGTGGATGCCACGTGTCGGTCACCCTTGACGAAAGCACTTCTGTGACGCGCGATTTATCGTCATGGAAGTGGACACTTCCGTGATGATAATTTTGGTAATGTCATGGAACACTTGTACGACAACACAGATATGACTATCTTGATTCTGTCATAAATTTGATATGGATGTACATGCATGACAAAAAAAGCGACCTACTGTGACAAACACGTATCATCACGGAAGTTTATTTTTTGTAGTGATATTCTATGAAGATCTTTATCGGTCAAACCGCAATGATAACATATGTCATTCCCTTTGTCATCGGTATGTTACTTTCCCAAGATTTGATCGTCGGTATCTTCATACCTAGTTCAATCTCATTACCGGCAAGTCTCTTTACACGTTTGGTAATGCATAATCCCGTAACTAACTCATTAGTCACATTGCTTGCAAGGTTTATCATGATGTGCATTACCGAGAGGGCCGAGAGATACATCTCCGATACTCGGAGTGACAAATCCTAATATCGATCTATGCCAACCCAACAAACACCTTCGGAGATACCTGTAGAGCATATTTATAATCACCCAGTTACGTTGTGATGTTTGATAGCACACAAGGTATTCCTCTGGTATTTGGGAGTTGCATAATCTCATAGTCAAAGGAATATGTATAAGTCATGAAGAAGGCAATAGCAATAAAACTTAATGATCATAATGCTAAGCTAACGGATGGGTCATGTCCATCACATCATTCTCTAATGATGTGATCCCGTTCATCAAATGACAACACATGTCTATGTTTAGGAAACTTAACCATCTTTGATTAACGAGCTAGTCTAGTAGAGGCATACTAGGGACACTCTGTTTTTTCTATGTATTCACACATGTACTAAGTTTCCAGTTAATACAATTCTAGCATTAATAATAAACATTTATCATGATATAAGTAAATATAAATAACAACTTTATTATTGCCTCTAGGGCATATTTCCTTCAGTATTTCCTTGATATAGAATTCCAAGAAATTACAAGGATTTGAGTACAAGACCTTATAGGTCCATTGAGTACAAGAATGATTTCCAGTGGCAGATGATGGAAGCAACTCGTGGATCTCCAACGTTGATGGAGCCCCATTCCCACGGGAACAACTGACCTGGATAACTCCTATCTCGCATGGCTGCTATCTTTGAATCCTAGGTTGCGGGGTGTCTTCGTAGTGCTCCTCTCTGATTCATGATCTGGCCAAGACAATAGCCAAGGACAGTGAGTATGTTTGAATGTACTCGCAAACATGATGAACAGAAGATATACCGAATGCATATGTTCATGATGAACTAAATTATAGGCATGAACTGACTGAAAATTAAAGCATGTCAAAAATATTCGTACAGTGCAGAAGGACGAATAAGTCATGTTAGTAGTAAATCCAGGAAATGAAATGGAACATCGGGCGTTGGACTGCCCGAAGGATTCCAAGAAAAATGCCAAGCGGACGTCTAAAAGCGACGCCTCGAGTGGTCTTGAAAACACATGTCACAGTAGGGTGTCTGAAGCGACGCCTCATAAAGGGCTTATATGTGAACAACAAACCGAGTATCCAGGTGGACTAGCCATCACAAGTGATACCAAAAAATGTAAATGAAAATGAGTATCCCGAGTAGCCTAGACATCCAAGAGATACTCACAATTGCACATAAGAGGAAAGGGTTAGTCCACAACAATATTCATATCAACAATAATATTCATAGTGGCACCAGTAGTGACAATAATTATCCTGCAGAACGAACCATGATCAATTTAATTATTTCCTTTGGAGACTGACACTAAGACCGACACTTGACCAACCCAAACTGTCTTCCTTAACCATGGACAAGGCTATTCGAATAGATATAACTCTGCAGAGGGTGTACTCTTTACCCACGTGTATAGGATTTCTTTAGCCAACACCGAGACGCTGACTAATTCCCATTACTATCTTTGAGTTGAAAACACACTTGACCAGCACACACCAGATTAACTTTCCGGATGCCAGGAATCACCCAAAGCATCGTTCAAGAGAAACTCTAAGGCGGGGATACCATCGTCTCGAATAGCATGGGATCACGATTAACACGTGCGGATTACAAGGGGTGCCCCCTCTCGGCCTAGCCGGATACACCCATGCCCCCTGGCTCGATGACTGGCATTGCACTAAAAACCCTCATCGTGACCTCTCTGTATGGTGTGTGCAGGGGAAGTGGTTAACAACTTACTGAATCGTACCCTGCCCGTGGCAGGGACAAGTGGTAGCACGAAACTAGTATGGGGGTTACTGGAACAAGACTCGATCTATGGTCAACTCATTAGGTTTATAATTCCCACCAATGATTAGCACAACATATTTCCTTAGTGGTGCCCAACAGGGTCACCACCTGGCTTGTCTAGACATGCCCTCACTGTTCATTCTCCTCACAACGAGATTTCAGTCTCACGGTTGCTTTCCTCGTGACCGATTCTTTCCTGCAGATTAACCTGGACCATCACAGGCATATATGGCACTTGAAAATAAGACTACTAACATATACCTCATGTTGAAATGAAGAGAAAATACCATCAGGGGGTCATGCATGTATGACTAGCAATATGAAAATTCTATATGAATTCAAAACATATTCATAATTCAAGTATGCTCGCAAATAAACAACTGTGAATTCACCATATCATGTGTTCAAGATGCTTGCCTTGAGCATGCAGAAAGATTGGGTGCACTCCAAATGTTTGAAAAAGTAATCTTCCCTTCATTTCCTATTTTTGAAATAATGACATTACCACACAATTCCACAACAGCACATAAAAGTTTTTGGAAAATTTTGAAATAAATACTAAAATAAACTAGAAGAAAGTTTAGAAATAACAGAAAAGGAATCAAGTCATTGGAGTTGTGCTTTAAAAACTAGTGCCAGTCAAAGTTAGGGTCAACTCTAGATTTAAACCAAAACAGAAAAAGAAAACAGTTCATTTAGAAATATGCTTTCAAAATAGGAAGACGTACTTCAATGATTACGCGCCCCGGGATTACGCTTTCCGGAGGAGGGGACGTACTTTGAGGAATATGCCTCCACTTAAAATGAGCTGGCGCAGTGATAACCCACAAGTATAGGGGATCGCAACAGTTTTCAAGGGTAGAGTATTCAACCCAAATATATTGATTCGACACAAGGGGAGCCAAAGAATATTCTCAAGTATTAGCAGCTGAGTTGTCAATTCAACCACACCTGGAAACTTAATATATAAAGCAAGGTATTTAGTAGCAAAGTAATATGATAGTAGTGGTAACGGTGGCAAAAGGTAATGGTAGCAAAAGTAATATTTTTTGGGTTTTGTAGTGATTGTAACAGTAGCAGCGGAAAAGTAAATAAGCGAAGAACAATATATGGAAAAGCTCATAGGCATTGGATCGGTGATGGAGAATTATGCCGCATGTGATCGATCATGTAACAGTCATAACATAGGGTGACGAAGAACTAGCTCCAGTTCATCAATGTAATGTAGGCATGTATTCCGAATATAGTCATACGTGCTTATGGAAAAGAACTTGCATGACATCTTTTGTCCTACCCTCCCGTGGCAGCGGGGTCCTATTGGAAACTAAGGTATATTAATGCCTCCTTTTAATAGAGTACCGGGCCAAAGCATTAACACATAGTGAATACATGAACTCCTCAAACTACGGTCATCACCGGTAAGTATCCCGATTATTGTCACTTCGGGGTTAACAACACATAATAGGTGACTATAGACTTGCAAGAT
This sequence comes from Triticum urartu, assembly GCF_056163025.1. Taxonomy (NCBI): domain Eukaryota; kingdom Viridiplantae; phylum Streptophyta; class Magnoliopsida; order Poales; family Poaceae; genus Triticum; species Triticum urartu. The sequence continues at coordinate 92,849,267 of NC_141875.1, forward strand.
AGGATCAAGAACTCCCATATATTGATGAAAACATAATAAGTTCAGATCTAAAATCATGGCACTCGGGCCCTAGTGACAAGCGTTAAGCGTAGCAAAGTCATAGCAACATCAATATCAGAACATAGTGGATACTAGGGATCAAACCCTAACAAAACTAACTCGATTACATGATAAATCTCATCCAACCCATCACCGTCCAGCAAGCCTACGATGGAATTACTCACGCACGGCGGTGAACATCATGGAATTGGTGACGGAGGAAGGTTGATGATGACGATGGCGACAAATTCCATTCTCCGGAGCCCCGAACGGACTCCAAATCAACCCTCCCGAAAGAGTTTAGGGCTTGGCGGCGGCTCCGTATCGTAAAACGTGACGAATCCTTCTCTCTAATTTTTTTCTCCTCGAACATGAATAGATGGAGTTGGAGTTGAGGTCGGTGGAGCGTTAGGGGGCCCACGAGGCAGGGGGCGCGCCCAGGGGGGTAGGGCGCCCCCCGCCCTCGTGGACAAGGCGTGGGACCCCTAACGTCGATCTTTCTTCCAGTACTTTTTATATATTCCAAAAATAATCTCCGTTGATTTTCAGGTCATTCCGAGAACTTTTATTTCTGCACAAAAATAACACCATGGCAATTATGCTAAAAACAACATCAGTCCGGGTTAGTTCCATTCAAATCATGCAAGTTAGAGTCCAAAACATGGTGGACTCATATGGAACAACTTTGGCGTTTATGGAATTGGATGCACAAGCAGTATTCCCGCTTAGTACAAGTGAAGGCTAGAAAAAGACTGGGAAGCGACCAGCTAGAGAGCGACAGCAGTCATGAACATGCATTAAAATTAATCAACACCGAATCCAAGCATGAGTAGGATATAATGCACCATGAACATAAATATCGTAGAGGCTATATTGATTTTGTTTCAACTACATTCCTGAACATATGTGCCAAGTCAAGCCACTCGAATCGTTCAAAATAGGATACCACCCTATCATACCACATCACAACCATTTTAATAGCATGTTGGCAGGCAAGGTAAACCATTATAAGCTCCTAGCTAATTAAGCATGGCATAAGCAACTACAATCTCTACTTGTCATTGCAAACATGTTTCTTTCATAATAGGCTGAATCAGGAACGATGAACTAATCATATTTACAAAAACAAGAGAGGTCGAGTTCATACTAGCTTTTCTCATCTCAATAAGTTCATCATATAATCATCATTATTGCCTTTCACTTGCACGACCGAACGATGTGGATAATAATAATAATAGTGCACATGCATTGGACTAAGCTGGAATCTGCAAGCATTCAATTCAAGAGAGAAGACAACGTAATATGGGCTCTTTGTTAGATCAACAATAATGCATATAAGAGCCACTCAACATTTTCATTATGGTCTTCTCCTCTCGAACCCCAAAGAAAAGAAACAAAACTATTTACATGGGAAAGCTCCCAACAAGCAAAAGAAGAACAAGAAATCTTTTTGGGTTTTCTTTTAGTTATTACTACTACAACATGAAAAGTAAACTAACTAAAAGCTACAACTATTTTTTTTGTTTTTCTTAAGGTTTTTCAAACACACAAGAAGAAATCATAAAAAGGGAAATAAACTAGCATGGATATTACAATGAAAAAGTATGAGCACCGACAACTAGCATGAGTGTGTGAACATGAATGTAATGTCGGTGAGAAATACATACTCCCCCAAGATTAGGCTTTTGGCCTAAGTTTGTCTATGGCCATGGCTGGCCTGGTGGATATCCAAAGTTGTAACTGGGGTCGTACTAAGATGCAGTGGCAACTGATGAGCTGCAGCTTGGAGGCGAGCTGCCTCCGCCCTCCTCTCTTACTCGGTCGCCTTCTCCCTGGTTATAAAATATCTCCCCTTTTCCTAAAAGTCAAAGAAAGTAGGAGTAGGGAGAGCGATGTGATAGGTGCGTCGTCTGTCAAACATTAGTCGATACTGGAGGAACTGATCGTTCCTCTCAACAAACTGATGATGAACCATAGCATCGTAATCTAGATAAGAAGGAGGCAACTCAATATCATATCCACGTATGGGTATCTCAAGAAAATTAGCTAAATGGGTTGCATAAATTCCACCAAAGAAATCTCCATTAATCCTATTATTATGCAACCTACGTGCAACAATGGCCCCCAAGTTATATTGTCTATCTCCTAATACAGCACTCTTGAGAACACTAAGATCAGGGACACACATGTGACATGCTTCATGCTTACCATTTATGCACCTACCTATGAAGAGAGCAAAATAATGTATAGCAGGAAAATAAATGCTCCCTATGGTATCTTGCGTGATTTCCCTAGATTCCCCCACAGTTATACTAGCAAGAAAGTCTCTATATTCAGATTGCGAGGTTCACTAACATTACCCCACCGTGGGAGTTTACAAGCAGTGTTAAAATCCTCTAAATCCATGGCATAAGATTTATCATAAAGATCAAATAGGATAGTTTGTGAATTGCGCAAGGATGAAAATTTAAACCTTCTCACAAATGAATCAGTTAAATAGAGGTATTGACAGCACTTATCTGCCTTGAAGCTCTCAAGATCGGTATTACGCACATATGCTTCAAATTTCTCCTTGATTCCTGCTCGAACCATGAAGTCCTCTTACGGCCATTCACAAGGCCACACTTGAGCATCCCTCGGTGGTTCATCGTCCACATCGCGTATTGCGGGTCTGGGTCCTTGCTTCCTATGAAGAACCACCAAACTCAACAATATTGATAGCAACTACTCCTACAAGTGCCTAGAGGCAATATCATGCATTAAAACTACTTTTGACCATATAAATTTGACATGCAAGCTCAAGAACAGGGTCACTGAGGGAGTCCTGGATTAGGGGGGTCCTCGGACAGCCGGACTCTATCCTTTGGGCGGACTGTTGGACTATGAAGATGCAAGATTGAAGACTTTGTCCCGTGTCCGGGTGGGACTCTCCTTTGCGTGGAAGGCAAGCTTGGCAATTCGGATATGTAGATCTCCTCCCTTGTAACCGACTCTGTGTAACCCTAGCACCCTCCGGTGTCTATATAAACCGGAGGGTTTAGTCCGTAGGACAACAACAATTATAATCATAGGATAGCTTCTAGGGTTTAGCCTCTACTATCTCGTGGTAGATCAACTCTTGTAATACTCATATCATCAAGATCAATCAAGCAGGAAGTAGGGTATAACCTCCATCAAGAGGGCCCGAACCTGGGTAAACATTGTGTCCCTGCCTCCTGTTACCATCCGCCTTAGACGCACAGTTCGGGACCCCGTACCCAAGATCCGCCGGTTTTGACACCGACATTGGTGCTTTCATTGAGAGTTCCACTGTGTCGTCACCATAAGGTTTGATGGCTCCTTCGATCATCGGCAATGATGTGATCCAGGGTAAGGTTTTTCTCCCCGGACAGATCTTCGTATTCGGTGGCTTCGTACTATGGGCCAACTCGCTTGGCCATCTGGAGCAGATCAAGAGCTACGCCCCTGGCCATCAGGTCAGGTTTGGAAGCTTGAACTATACTACCGACATCCGCGGAGACTTGATCTTCGATGGATTCGAGCCCATGTCAGGTGCGCCGCACAGTCACGACGAGCATGACTTAGCTCTGCCGCCAGACGGTGTTCGGGAGATCACACATGTGGCCACTCTGGCCCTCAAGCCAGAGCAGATTGTGCCGTCCGAGGACGGGTGGATGGACCCTGCCACGGAGGCCGCACACTTAATGGCGATAGAGTCGAATACTGACTTCACTTCCTATGAGACCTATTTTGCCGGACCCTTGGATTCGTCCCCGGTCACAGGCTCCGAACAGCCTGAGTCCGTGCCTATCGAATCTGATTGGGCACCGATCATGGAGTTTACCTCCGCCGATATCTTTCAGCACTCGCCCTTGGGCGACGTGCTAAATTCATTAAGGTCTCTCTCCTTGTCAAGAGACCCTTGGCCGAACTATGTCCGGCTTGAGTGAGAAGCGGACGACGAAATTCATTCCCCACCCACCACCCACTTAATAGCCACTGTCGACGACTTAACCGACATGCTTGATTTCGGCTCCGAAGACATCGACGGTATGGACGACGATGCAGGAGAAGAACAGGAACCACCGCCCACAGGGCGCTGGATAGCCACCTCATCGTACGATATATACATGGTGGACACCCCCGAAGAAAGCGATGGCAATAAGGCAACAGAGGATAATCCCCTCGAGAAGCAATCTAAGCACTGGCGTCATTGGCGCCGCTCTAAGCCCCGCCATAGCAAAAGCAGCGATACCGGCACAAGAGACAATAATGCTGCAGATAGTGCCGAAGATGATGACAATCCCCTCCAGCCAGGCTTCGAGCGGGAGGATAAGCAAGCTAGCCCTAAGGAACAGGCGGCAGACGGAGAATCAGAGGATGACAATTTCATGCCCCTCTCCGATGATGAGGTGTGCATCGGCGATGAAGAATTTCTCGTGCCTGAGGATCCCGTCTAGCAGGAGCGCTTCAAGCACCGGCTTATAGCCACAGCAAAAAGCCTGAAGAAAAAGCAACAGCAGCTTCAAGCTAATCAAGATCTGCTAGCGGACAGATGGACTGAGGTGCTGGCAGCCGAGGAATACGAACTCGAGCGCCCAACCAAAAGTTACCCAAAGCGCAGGTTGCTACCCCAACTCGAGGAGGAAGCATTAAAACCTACGCTCCCAGCGTATGATACATACGAAAGTTACACAATGGACATTATAAATAGCTACTACCTATGAACTAGCATACATTTGAATTCAACTTAAGGTGGTTTAAAAAAATCGAATTCAACATGAAGTCCATTCAATTATTTGAATTTGATATCATGGCATTTGTAAACCATACCTAAATTATGGGGGCACCAATCTTTGCTCTGATTTTGTACATAATAGCATATGTAGTCGTGTACAAAATAGATTCAAATTTAGCTCCTAAATTCCAAAATAATCGTAGTTATAGGATTTTCAAGTGTCAAAATTTCAAAAAGAAGCGGATAATTTAATGAGGTTTTCAAACATACAAGGTCAAATATAATGTTGTATATTTAGGACAATCCTCATAGTTCAAGAGTACTCTAAATGTGAATGCTTGTGTTTCAAAATTTCGAACGAAGCACCAAAAGAGCCTCTACTCGCCCAAAACCGCGTGAGAACAATGTTCGGTAGTACAAGGAAATTACTTTTCTAATAACTCCGACCCGTGAAACCTACCAGCCCGACGTCCAAAGGTCTAAACCGGGGTAGGTTTGTAGCTTCATCTAGACGCCACGCAACCGCATCCGAAAAACATTAATACACAATGGCCGCCTAAGCACACACGCGCGCGGCCGAAATCGCTCCCGCCCACTATTTGGGACACCTGGGATTACCATCCTACCCCCGACCTGCAGTAGGTCCAAAATTTAAGAGGGGGCAAAGTTTGTACTTTCCCCAAATTTCAAACAAGCGCGTCCCATTTCTGTTCAAAAAAGCCAAAAACAAGTGCGTCCCAGACCGAAACATGGTTCCCCCCCACCCGTCCGATTCCCAATTCGTACTCCGTGGGCGCCAAAACTACCTCTCCACCAGCCGTAAAACTCCGGCATCCTCCGTCCGCCACCCCATCCCACCCATCAACCGCCGCCCTCCTCCATCACACCGGAGCCGATACCCTGACGTCGTCGTCCACCGCAACCTCAACCGCAACGCCCTCCACGGCTAGTAGTTGAAGCCGAGGCCGAGCCATCCGTACCCGAGCCAGTTCAACCACGCCATCCTGCGCCTCACCACTGTCACTCCAACTTCGCCACCCTCCACCGCACCAGAGCTGTTCCTTCTACGCTGTCCTTCGCCGCCTCAGATCTGCTTCCCCTCCGCCGACATACGGCCACGGCAACACAGTCAACAATTTGGCCATGGGTTCGTCCAAGCCTGCACCCTCCAGAACATCGGTTTCCCCGGTAAAAAGAAGAAAATCGGCACGACTTGTGGATGTGACCACACCGGCAACCGAAAAAGGTACCCCTCTTCCCTTATTCGTGCAAATCTTACGTCTCTGCTTGCACGGTATTCATCCCACAGAAGACACTAGTTGACCGCTTCTTCTTGATACTAGATGTTACTAGGAACTCGCCATGCACAAGGTTTCTCCTCATATACTATTTCACCTTAGCTAGAGGTCGGTCACCCCCCTGAATTTCAATTTCTAGCCACTTGATTCCCAATTAACGGAAGCATTCCGCGGCGTAACAGGCGTTAGTACGCCTATTACGCCGGGGAAGCAGCGCCTTGGTGTTTATCTTAGGGGCATGTGCGGCCTAGAGCTATTGGCGCCCGATCTGGAGGTTGGTCGGGATTAAAGGGATGGCCTGGGGGCGCTGCCAAGCACGACGGTGGTGTGAGGTCGATGGGAGGGCGGGGCGGCGGAGGCAGGGGTCTGGGCCGGTGGTCGCTGGTGGTTCGAGAAAGATTGTCAACAGTGACTGGCGGGAGGTAGACGAAGGCCATTTGCCCGTTCCTTATAGATCGGACGATTCATTGAAAAAATCGACTGACCTATTTATTTTCAGTCGACTATTATCTTAGATATGACGACATGTGGTGGTGTGCTGGAGGAATACCTGCATTTCCTGTGCTCATATATTACAAAATCATATAGAGTAGAATCTAATTTTGTTTGCCATGCAATGGTGTAGAGCTATCATATGTCTCCTGTCATTTATTTTTCAGCCACGTGCTATCTGCTACTTTTACAGTGTACTAGTTCTGCACACACTTCACCCTTACTCTCACTGTTGTGTTTTTATGCAAGGGTATTTAAGACTCTGCTTCCATGAGAGAAGCCAAAAAGAAAAGAGAGAAGTCGCTCTAGTTTGGTGTGCGGCTAGGCAAGACACGTTTCAACACTTTAAAGGGTGCAGTGTCAGCAGATGGAGACGGGGAACGTAGCTCTGGAGTTGATGACCTCACTCGCAATAAACCACCATCCCAGGTGCTTGCTTTAACTTTGCGGTGTCATATGTGGTTGCATGTTCCATATGGTGTCTAGCTTGTATTCGAAAGGCCGAAGTCGGTAAGATAAGGCAAGATATTTTTTTTACATGAACCACCATCCCGTGAGCACCAGAAGACAAATAGCTAGTCAGGGCACTGGCCGAGCAAGTGACAAGCCCAGCAAAGATAGGCATCACCTGGAAGCCAACTAAAAAGCTGCGATGGTGGCGAAGCAGCCCGCCTCCCACCAGGCTCTCAGGTCCTAGATGATCATGCTCACCACTCCAGCCGGATGTCTAGCTTGTATTGCTTCCAATTTGGTTAAATTGCATCTGCTTAGCTTACACATTATACCTTTGAATATGACATGCCTTTCTGTTTTTGGTACATACTAGTACATCTGTGTACTAACCATGTTCTTACATCAAACTAATGTTCTTGTGTGTCCCTCATCAATCACTTATGACGAGGCAGGCAGGCAAGGGGACTGCTCCTCATTTAAAGAATGCAGTGTCAGCCTCCCAACATGATTCTCGAGAAACAGAAATGCTAGATGAAGATAGTGAACGTAGCTCTGTAGTTGATTACAGCATTTCCCCTACACTAGCATCGCAGGTGCTTGCTCTAACTTGGCAGTGTGATATGCGGTTGCATGTTGCATATGGTGTCTAGATTGTAATTCTTCCAATCTGGTTAAACTGCACGTGCTAGTCTGCTTAGCTTATACATTATACCTGTTAATGTGACATGCCTTCATGTATTTAGTACATAGTACATCTGTCTATTAAGCATGTCCTTACATAAAACTATTGTTTTTTTGTATCCCGCATCAATCAACAAGACGAGACACCTTTAGTATATGTAGTGTGATATTAGTTGCATCTTTCATATAATTTATAGCATGTGCTGCTTCTAATTTAATGAAATTCCATTTATGATGGGACGCTTTTAACTTGGCAGAGTCATATTGGTGGCATCTTTCATGTGGTGTCTAGCTTGCATTGCTTCTTATTTGCTGGAATGGTTTCTTCTTAGTTTACACAAACAGTTGTGAACATGCCATGTCGTCCTATTTTTCGTACATATTCCATCCTGGTATCATGTGTTTGCCTTACATCAAAGTAGTGATTGTCAGTATCATGCATGAATGAGTTCTGAAGAGAGAATTTTATTGCTTTTTCTTGTTGGTTTTACTTGACAATTCAAAATCAATAAAGCGGAAGGAAGTTAGCAAGGCAGCGGATAAAGGTGCTCCTTCTGAACGGAGGGCCTCTACAGTTTCTACTCCTCCACACCCCCAAGATGATTTCCAAGACAACACATGCATAGACACTCAACAAAGTTGTGTTTATGATGAGCACGTCTCCCCTAGTGCAGCATCACCGGTGCTCCCTCTAACTTGGCACTGTTATATGTGGTTGCATGTTATGTGTGATGTCTAGCTTGTATTGCTTCTAATTTTGTTGAATTCCATCTGCTTACTTTACACATTATACTTGAATAAGACACGTGTTCCTGTTTCTAGAACATACAATATCTGTCTATCACACCATGTTCTTACATCAAATTACTACTGTTGTGTAACCTACAACAATCACTTATCATAAGACACGTTTGACTTCGGAGTGTGATATAGGTTACATCTCACATTCTTTTCTAGCTTGTATTACTAATTTGTTGAAATGGCACTTATGACGAGACAATTTTAACTTGGTAGAGTGATATTCGTTGCATCTTTCATATGGTGTCTAGCTTTCATTGCTTCTAATTTGTTGAAATGCCTTCTCCTTAGTTTACACATCATAAGCTGTGAATATGCAATGGCGCTAATGACGAGAGACCTCTAACATGGTAGTGTGATGTTGTTTGCATCTTGCATATGATTTATTTCTTGTACTGCTTCATATTTGTTTAAACGCCATTTATGATGAGACACTGTTAACTTGGCAGAGCGATATTTGTAGCATCTTTCATATGGTGTCTAACTTCCATTGCATTGCTTCTAATTTCGTGAAATGTCTTCTTCTTAGTTTACACATCATAGTTCTGGTTATCTCTTCCGTCCTGTTTTTCATACATATTACATCCTCCTATCATGTGGTTGTCTAACATCAAAGTTCAGTTTGTCTGCATCACGCATCAATTTGTTCTGAAGAACTAAATTGTTATTCGTTTTTCTTGTCGGCTTGACTTAACATGGCACAGAGAAAGAGGAAGAAACACAGAATGGCAGGGAATGAGAAGCGGATGAATCCTGCAGATTCTGCTGGTACTGATGGTGCAATAGAAGGTCAAAGTCCAGCAGAAAATTCTACAAACACGGCATCCCATGCTACACGAGTTGCAAAAAAAGACAAACAGAAACAAATAGTTGTCACCAAACAAGCAGAGATAGCCCTAGTTCTTGCAACACCTACCATAGTACTACCAGCTGCACGACGTACTCGTGCGTCAACTGAGCTAGCAGCACGTTCCCAAGCTCCCTTTCCACCTGACACTACTTCCCAAGCACTCTTGACACAAGACGAGTTGGCAATATCAAATGAACCTTGTGAGCTTCAACAACAAGAAGGTAGTTGCTGGAGTCAAGTTACAGTTGCATGCTTCTTTATATGTAGTCTCACAGTTTGATGTACACTAACACTTCCTATGTTTGTTGTTGGACTAGCACCTAGGCGCAAGAGGAAACAAACATCAGGGATAATGCTCGATAGGTCAACTAAATCTAGAGGATGAAGAATGGAGATCCGTTTTGAGGTAGGTTTAGAAAGGCCACGTGATGCTACAGAGTCAGCCAAGTTAGTATCAGAGGTAGCGGTTGCTTTTATGTGTCATGTACGTATCCTCCCAACATGGATTCAGTACAGGAATGACAAAGACAAAACCCAGTTCAACATCTTCCTCGACCATTTATCTGTAAGTATGGTTATGTATGGAAACTAGTAATATCGTCTTGCTCTGTCCAATACTTTCTAGGTTGCTGATAATGAGACTCCCATAATTTTCAACAGATGAGGTTCAAGTTGGATAGCCAAGATGATGCAACCAGACAAGCTTGCACCCATGTTTTCAAGTCTGCTCTGCGACAGTATCAGTATAACTTGAGGAAAACTCACTTTAAAGGCAAGGCTAACAGTGAACTTGCCCAAACATCTCTAGTGGAAAATATATCTGATGAAGACGGGAGAGACCTCGTTAAACACTGGTCTGATCCGAAGTATCAGGTACATTATATATGTCATCAGATCACATGTTGAAGTCCTATTTACACATGTGCCACACAAATCTATCTTCTTGTAGGTGAACTGTTCAAAGAACAAGGCCAACCGTACGAAAGTGAAATTCCAACAGATGATAGGATCTCGTAGCTATGTTGCACACTAGAGGCTCTTGTAATTAGCTATTGTTTCACTCTTTTCGCTATACCATATTATCATATCTATATTGACTTGTTCCAAATGCAGAGGAAAGCCGCAAGGACCAAAAAGTACCTGAACCAAATGATGTGGAAATCTTCAAGGACTGTCACACCAGCAAGAAGAAGGGCATGACTACACTAGTCAAAGCCGCTGTTGTAAGTCCTTAATCCTCATGCCTTTTAACTACTACTTACTCTGACTTGTGCCTTGAACTGCATGGTTTGCAGCCAATGTCTATTACTCTTTTCAATTTTATACACAATTGTCTTAGCGTATCATTGCACCTTACAAGGTTTAAAAGAGAGGAGTGATGTTCCTTTGATCTTGACCCGTAATCTAGTTCCATGCTGGACTTGCCCACACAATGTTACAATTGCATGTTTGTCTGTTCTCAGTTGTTTTGTGATATGAATGACGTCATACTATGCTTACTGTATTATAAACTTCGTCTCTTTATCCTTAGCCCTCAGTACAATGTGAAGAAATAGACAATACATTAGCGATGGTACATGGTCATATGTTTGGAACCTGGTTTTATTATGTACTTTGCAATAAAATACAACTAATATTTTACATGGGTTCACCAGAATAAGTTCTGTATATAGACCAAAGCTATTTTGTTTGGTTTTGATGCCTCCTTAATATCTTCTGTTCTGGTACTACTAATGTAAAACCTCAACTTTTCAGCAAGCTATGGAAAAAATGGTGGAACCGCCACCTTCTGAAGGTGGCGAGGCAACTATAACTGCAATGTCAACTCTTGCTGCAGCGGGTCAGTACCTGTCCACTAACAGTGCCAAAAGCACATTCCTGCATAATACTGGGTTGGTTGTTAAGGCAATATCGTCCAAACTGCCTCATGATCAAGATATGCAAGCTCAAAGCAATGTTGTATCTTCGCTCCAGACACAAGTCCATTCCCTAACAGAGACCCTTTGTGAAACAAGGAGAAACATTGCTCAATGTCGTCAAGATATGCATGGTTTTGAAACCAGACTATCAAACATTTGCTATGTTGTTCAGGAGCCTAGGGGAAATGAAGGCGAGGGTTATGGTGCTCCATCGGACAATACAGCATGAAAACGTAACGGTCAGGTCAAATGAACTGAGCTTCTGAACTCCTGGTGGTGCATTTATCTTCTAGACTGTTAAGTTTTATGCCAACCTTCCTTTTGTTATATAGTTGTAATTTGTTTTGGTGAGATACAAAATTTATTCTTAACATGCAGCCACCGCCTGAAGAAAACAGCAAGCCATTTTTGTATAGTGTAGGGTGTTCCCTATATTTGCACTAGTGGCGATCTTTGATGCCGAGTGGATGTAATCTGTGCAATCGCCTTAATACCCTAGCGTTAGTTTTGGCCTTATTTATTTCCTAGTCTTCTCTTTCCCTGGTTTGCTAGTGGCCGCAACTACCATGGGCCATATACGGGTCGTAGGATCCATGGGTCTCCTACGGGTCGTCGATAAATGGGCCTGTAATTGGTGGGCCTCGGGCCGTCGGATAAATGGGTCTACGTGGGCCATAATCAGGCGTAATTGGTATCGGCCTAGCACGGTAACAGGCCTTTACAGGCCGTAGGACAGCAAAGGCTTAATTATGTCAGAGGCATAACGGGTCGTTAATGGGCCAGAATATAGGATGGGCTGGAAACGGCGCAACGGGTTAACAAGCCAGAAACGGGCCAACTCTTGCCATGGGCTGAATTTAGCCCATTAGGGTAATAGGCCAGTAACGGGCCGACTCTTGCCATGGGCCGAATTTGGCCCATTAGTGGAACAGGCTAGTAACGGGCCGACTCTTGCCATGGGCCGAATTTGGCCCATTAGGGGAATAGGCCAGTAACGGGCCGAAAGTAATCGAGGGCCGAAAAGGAGCCCAAGAACATATGGGCTGTCAATATGCCGAAAGCTAACACGGGCTGGAAACGGCCCATGTAAATCACGGGCCGTTAACGGGTATAAAGAAAATTACTGTTCATTATGGGCTAGAGTCACCGTGGGCCTTTACCTGGGCCGGCCTATTATGGAACACGAAAATCTTGTGGGCCTTTACCTGGGCCGGCCCATTATGGCCCGCGAAATCTTGTGGTCCTTCAGCTGGGCCAGCCCATTATGGTCCGCAAAATCTCGTGGGCCTTTAGCTGGGCCGGCCCATTATGGCCCGCAAAATCTTGTGGGCCTTTAGTTGGGCCGGCCCATTTAAACTTGTTGGGCCGTGCCACGTGTTGAAGTATCATAGGCTCCTTCTGTCCAATGAGTGGATGACATCTGTCCCGACGATGAGCCGACACGTGTTTCCTCTAGCCAATGATGATTTTACACGTGGAAAATCCCCATTGGTCGGGGCTATTAACGGGTTATCGAATCCAAAACCCGACCCGATAGCTTAACGGCGTTCCGTTACTTGGATGCCACGTGTGGGTCACCCTTGATGAAAGCACTTCTGTGACGCGCGATTTATCGTCATGGAAGTTGACACTTCCGTGATGATAATTTTGGTAATGTCATGGAACACTTCTACGACACCACAGGTATCACTATCTTGATTCTATCATAAATTTGTCTTGGATGTACATGCATGACAAAAAAAGCGACCTACTGTGACAAACACGTATCATCACGGAAGTGTATTTTTTTGTAGTGATATTCTATGAAGATCTTTATCGGTCAAACCGCAATGATAACGTACGTCATTCCCTTTGTCATCGGTATGTTACTTGCCCAAGATTTGATCGTCGGTATCTTCATACCTAGTTCAATCTCGTTACCGGCAAGTCTCTTTACACGTTTCATAATGCATCATCCCGTAACTAACTCATTAGTCACATTGCTTCCAAGGCTTATCATGATGTGCATTACCAAGAGGGCCCAGAGATACATCTCTGATACTCGGAGTGACAAATCCTAATATCGATCCATGCCAACCCAACAAACACCTTCGGAGATACCTGTAGAGCATATTTATAATCACCCAGTTACGTTGTGATGTTTGATAGCACACAAGGTATTCCTCTGGTATTCGGGAGTTGCATAATCTCATAGTCACAGGAATATGTATAAGTCATGAAGAAGGCAATAGCAATAAAACTTAATGATCATAATGCTAAGCTAACGGATGGGTCATGTCCATCACATCATTCTCTAATGATGTGATCCCGTTCATTAAATGAAAACACATGTCTATGGTTAGGAAACTTAACCATCTTTGATTAACGAGCTAGTCTAGTAGAGGCATACTAGGGACACTCTGTTTTTTCTATGTATCCACACATGTACTAAGTTTCCAGTTAATACAATTCTAGCATGAATAATAAACATTTATCATGATATAAGTAAATATAAATAACAACTTTATTATTGCCTCTAGGGCATATTTCCTTCAGTATTTCCTTGATACAGAATTCCAAGAAATTACAAGGATTTGAGTACAAGACCTTATAGGTCCATTGAGTACAAGAATGATTTCCAGTGGCAGATGATGGAAGCAACTCGTGGATCTCCAACGTTGATGGAGCCCCATTCCCACGGGAACAACTGACCTGGATAACTCCTATCTCGCATGGCTGCTATCTTTGAATCCTAGGTTGTGGGGTGTCTTCGTAGTGCTCCTCTCTGATTCATGATCTGGCCAAGACAATAGCCAAGGACAAGGCAGTGAGTATGTTTGAATGTACTCGCAAACATGATGAACAGAAGATATACCGAATGCATATGTTCATGATGAACTAAATTATAGGCATGAGCTGACTGAAAATTAAAGCATGTCAAAAATATCCGTACAGTGCAGAAGGACGAATAAGTCATGTTAGTAGTAAATCCAGGAAATGAAATGGAACATCGGGCGTTGGACTGCCCGAAGGATTGCCAGAAAAATGCCAAGCGGACGTCTAAAAGCGACGCCTCGAGAGGTCTTGAAAACACATGTCACAGTCGGGTGTCTGAAGCGACGCCTCATAAAGGGCTTATATGTGAACAACAAACCGAGTATCTAGGTGGACTAGCCATCACAAGTGATACCAAAAAATGTAAATGAAAATGAGTATCCCGAGTAGCCTGGACATCCAAGAGATACTCACAATTGCACATAAGAGGAAAGGGTTAGTCCACAACAATATTCATATCAACAATAATATTCATAGTGGCACCAGTAGTGACAATAATTATCATGCATAACGAACCATGATCAATTTAATTATTTCCTTCGGAGACTGACACTAAGACCGACACTTGACCAACCCAAACTGTCTTCCTTAACCATGGACAAGGCTATTCGAATAGATATAACTCTGCAGAGGGTGTACTCTTTGCCCATGTGTATAGGATTTCTTTAGCCAACACCGAGACGCTGACTAATTCCCATTACTGTCTTTGAGTTGAAAACACACCTGACCAGCACACACCATATTAACTTTCCGGATGCCAGGAATCACCCAAAGCATCGTTCAAGAGAAACTCTAAGGCGGGGATACCATCGTCTCCAATAGCATGGGATCACTATTAACACACGTGGATTACAAGGGGTGCCCCCTCTCGGCCTAGCCGGATACACCCATGCCCCTTGGCTCGATGACTGGCATTGCACTGAAAACCCTCATCGTGACCTCTTTGTATGGTGTGTGCAGGGAAAGTGGTTAACAACTTACTGAATCATACCCTGCCCATGGCAGGGACAAGTGGTAGCACGAAACCAGTATGGGGGTTACTAGAACAAGACTTGATCTATGGTCAACTCAGGAGGTTTATAATTCCCAGCAATGATTAGCACAACATATTTCCTTAGTGGTACCCAACAGGGTCACCACCTGGCATGTCTAGACATGCCCTCACTGTTCATTCTCCTCACAACGAGATTTCAGTCTCATGGTCGCTTTCCTCGTGACCGATTCTTTCCTGCAGATTAACCTGGACCATCACAGGCATATATGGCACTTGAAAATAAGACTACTCACATATACCTCATGTTTAAATGAAGAGAAAATACCATCAGGGGGTCATGCATGTATGACTAGAAATATGAAAATTCTATATGAATTAAAAACATATTCATAATTCAAGTATGCTCGCAAACAAACAACTGTGAATTCACCATATCATGTGTTCAAGATGCTTGCCTTGAGCATGCAGAAAGATTGGGTGCACTCCAAATGTTTGAAAAAGTAATCTTCCCTCCATTTCCTATTTTTGAAATAATGACATTACCACACAATTCCACAATAGTACATAAAAGTTTTTGGAAAATTTTGAAATAAATACTAAAATAAACTAGAAGAAAGTTTAGAAATAACAGAAAAGGAATCAAGTCATTTGCAGTTGTGGTTTAAAAACTAGTGCCAGTCAAAGTTAGGGTCAACTTTGGATTTAAATCAAAATAGAAAAAGGAAACAGTTCATTTAGAAATATGCTTTCAAAATAGGAAGACGTACTTCAATGATTACGCACCCCGGGATTACGCATTCCGGAGGAGGGGACGTACTTTGAGGAATATGCCTCCACTTAAAACAAGCTGGCGCAGTGATAACCCACAAGTATAGGGGATCGCAACAGTTTTCGAGGGTAGAGTATTCAACCCAAATATATTGATTCGACACAAGGGGAGCCAAAGAATATTCTCAAGTATTAGCAGCTGAGTTGTCAATTCAACCACACCTGGAAACTTAATATCTAAAGCAAGGTATTTAGTAGCAAAGTAATATAATAGTAGTGGTAACGGTGGCAAAAGGTAATGGTAGCAAAAGCAATATTTTTTGGGTTTTGTAGTGATTGTAATAGTAGCAGCGGAAAAGTAAATAAGCGAAGAACAATATATGGAAAAGCTCGTAGGCATTGGATCGGTGATGGAGAATTATGCCGGATGCGAACGATCATGTAACAGTCATAACATAGGGTGAAAAAGAACTAGCTCCAGTTCATCAATGTAATGTAGGCATGTATTCCGAGTATAGTCATACGTGCTTATGGAAAAGAACTTGCATGACATCTTTTGTCCTACCCTCCCGTGGCAGCGGGGTCCTATTGGAAACTAAGGGATATTAAGGCCTCCTTTTAATAGAGTACCGGACCAAAGCATTAACACATAGTGAATACATGAACTCCTCAAACTACGGTCATCACCGGTAAGTATCCCGATTATTGTCACTTCGGGGTTAACAGACCATAACACATAATAGGTGACTATAGACTTGCAAGATAGGATCAAGAACTCCCATATATTGATGAAAACATAATAAGTTCAGATCTGAAATCATGGCACTCGGGCCCTAGTGACAAGCATTAAGCATAGCAAAGTCATAGCAACATCAATCTCATAACATAGTGGATACTAGGGATCAAACCCTAACAAAACTAACTCGATTACATGATAAATCTCATCCAACCCATCACCGTCCAGCAAGCCTACGATGGAATTACTCACGCACGGCGGTGAACATCATGGAATTGGTGACGGAGGAAGGTTGATGATGACGATGGCGACAAATTCCATTCTCCGGAGCCCCGAACGGACTCCAAATCAACCCTCCCGAAAGAGTTTAGGGCTTGGCGGCGGCTCCGTATCGTAAAACGTGACGAATCCTTCTCTCTAATTTTTTTCTCCTCGAACATGAATAGATGGAGTTGGAGTTGAGGTCGGTGGAGCGTTAGGGGGCCCACGAGGCAGGGGGCGCGCCCAGGGGGGTAGGGCGCCCCCCGCCCTCGTGGACAAGGCGTGGGACCCCTAACGTCGATCTTTCTTCCAGTACTTTTTATATATTCCAAAAATAATCTCCGTTGATTTTCAGGTCATTCCGAGAACTTTTATTTCTGCACAAAAATAACACCATGGCAATTATGCTAAAAACAACATCAGTCCGGGTTAGTTCCATTCAAATCATGCAAGTTAGAGTCCAAAACATGGTGGACTCATATGGAACAACTTTGGCGTTTATGGAATTGGATGCACAAGCAGTATTCCCGCTTAGTACAAGTGAAGGCTAGAAAAAGACTGGGAAGCGACCAGCTAGAGAGCGACAGCAGTCATGAACATGCATTAAAATTAATCAACACCGAATCCAAGCATGAGTAGGATATAATGCACCATGAACATAAATATCGTAGAGGCTATATTGATTTTGTTTCAACTACATTCCTGAACATATGTGCCAAGTCAAGCCACTCGAATCGTTCAAAATAGGATACCACCCTATCATACCACATCACAACCATTTTAATAGCATGTTGGCAGGCAAGGTAAACCATTATAAGCTCCTAGCTAATTAAGCATGGCATAAGCAACTACAATCTCTACTTGTCATTGCAAACATGTTTCTTTCATAATAGGCTGAATCAGGAACGATGAACTAATCATATTTACAAAAACAAGAGAGGTCGAGTTCATACTAGCTTTTCTCATCTCAATAAGTTCATCATATAATCATCATTATTGCCTTTCACTTGCACGACCGAACGATGTGGATAATAATAATAATAGTGCACATGCATTGGACTAAGCTGGAATCTGCAAGCATTCAATTCAAGAGAGAAGACAACGTAATATGGGCTCTTTGTTAGATCAACAATAATGCATATAAGAGCCACTCAACATTTTCATTATGGTCTTCTCCTCTCGAACCCCAAAGAAAAGAAACAAAACTATTTACATGGGAAAGCTCCCAACAAGCAAAAGAAGAACAAGAAATCTTTTTGGGTTTTCTTTTAATTATTACTACTACAACATGAAAAGTAAACTAACTAAAAGCTACAACTATTTTTTTTGTTTTTCTTAAGGTTTTTCAAACACACAAGAAGAAATCATAAAAAGGGAAATAAACTAGCATGGATATTACAATGAAAAAGTATGAGCACCGACAACTAGCATGAGTGTGTGAACATGAATGTAATGTCGGTGAGAAATACATACTCCCCCAAGATTAGGCTTTTGGCCTAAGTTTGTCTATGGCCATGGCTGGCCTGGTGGATATCCAAAGTTGTAACTGGGGTCGTACTAAGATGCAGTGGCAACTGATGAGCTGCAGCTTGGAGGCGAGCTGCCTCCGCCCTCCTCTCTTACTCGGTCGCCTTCTCCCTGGTTATAAAATATCTCCCCTTTTCCTAAAAGTCAAAGAAAGTAGGAGTAGGGAGAGCGATGTGATAGGTGCGTCGTCTGTCAAACATTAGTCGATACTGGAGGAACTGATCGTTCCTCTCAACAAACTGATGATGAACCATAGCATCGTAATCTAGATAAGAAGGAGGCAACTCAATATCATATCCACGTATGGGTATCTCAAGAAAATTAGCTAAATGGGTTGCATAAATTCCACCAAAGAAATCTCCATTAATCCTATTATTATGCAACCTACGTGCAACAATGGCCCCCAAGTTATATTGTCTATCTCCTAATACAGCACTCTTGAGAACACTAAGATCAGGGACACACATGTGACATGCTTCATGCTTACCATTTATGCACCTACCTATGAAGAGAGCAAAATAATGTATAGCAGGAAAATAAATGCTCCCTATGGTATCTTGCGTGATTTCCCTAGATTCCCCCACAGTTATACTAGCAAGAAAGTCTCTATATTCAGATTGCGAGGTTCACTAACATTACCCCACCGTGGGAGTTTACAAGCAGTGTTAAAATCCTCTAAATCCATGGCATAAGATTTATCATAAAGATCAAATAGGATAGTTTGTGAATTGCGCAAGGATGAAAATTTAAACCTTCTCACAAATGAATCAGTTAAATAGAGGTATTGACAGCACTTATCTGCCTTGAAGCTCTCAAGATCGGTATTACGCACATATGCTTCAAATTTCTCCTTGATTCCTGCTCGAACCATGAAGTCCTCTTACGGCCATTCACAAGGCCACACTTGAGCATCCCTCGGTGGTTCATCGTCCACATCGCGTATTGCGGGTCTGGGTCCTTGCTTCCTATGAAGAACCACCAAACTCAACAATATTGATAGCAACTACTCCTACAAGTGCCTAGAGGCAATATCATGCATTAAAACTACTTTTGACCATATAAATTTGACATGCAAGCTCAAGAACAGGGTCACTGAGGGAGTCCTGGATTAGGGGGGTCCTCGGACAGCCGGACTCTATCCTTTGGGCGGACTGTTGGACTATGAAGATGCAAGATTGAAGACTTTGTCCCGTGTCCGGGTGGGACTCTCCTTTGCGTGGAAGGCAAGCTTGGCAATTCGGATATGTAGATCTCCTCCCTTGTAACCGACTCTGTGTAACCCTAGCACCCTCCGGTGTCTATATAAACCGGAGGGTTTAGTCCGTAGGACAACAACAATTATAATCATAGGATAGCTTCTAGGGTTTAGCCTCTACTATCTCGTGGTAGATCAACTCTTGTAATACTCATATCATCAAGATCAATCAAGCAGGAAGTAGGGTATAACCTCCATCAAGAGGGCCCGAACCTGGGTAAACATTGTGTCCCTGCCTCCTGTTACCATCCGCCTTAGACGCACAGTTCGGGACCCCGTACCCAAGATCCGCCGGTTTTGACACCGACATTGGTGCTTTCATTGAGAGTTCCACTGTGTCGTCACCATAAGGTTTGATGGCTCCTTCGATCATCGGCAATGATGTGATCCAGGGTAAGGTTTTTCTCCCCGGACAGATCTTCGTATTCGGTGGCTTCGTACTATGGGCCAACTCGCTTGGCCATCTGGAGCAGATCAAGAGCTACGCCCCTGGCCATCAGGTCAGGTTTGGAAGCTTGAACTATACTACCGACATCCGCGGAGACTTGATCTTCGATGGATTCGAGCCCATGTCAGGTGCGCCGCACAGTCACGACGAGCATGACTTAGCTCTGCCGCCAGACGGTGTTCGGGAGATCACACATGTGGCCACTCTGGCCCTCAAGCCAGAGCAGATTGTGCCGTCCGAGGACGGGTGGATGGACCCTGCCACGGAGGCCGCACACTTAATGGCGATAGAGTCGAATACTGACTTCACTTCCTATGAGACCTATTTTGCCGGACCCTTGGATTCGTCCCCGGTCACAGGCTCCGAACAGCCTGAGTCCGTGCCTATCGAATCTGATTGGGCACCGATCATGGAGTTTACCTCCGCCGATATCTTTCAGCACTCGCCCTTGGGCGACGTGCTAAATTCATTAAGGTCTCTCTCCTTGTCAAGAGACCCTTGGCCGAACTATGTCCGGCTTGAGTGGGAAGCGGACGACGAAATTCATTCCCCACCCACCACCCACTTAATAGCCACTGTCGACGACTTAACCGACATGCTTGATTTCGGCTCCGAAGACATCGACGGTATGGACGACGATGCAGGAGAAGAACAGGAACCACCGCCCACAGGGCGCTGGATAGCCACCTCATCGTACGATATATACATGGTGGACACCCCCGAAGAAAGCGATGGCAATAAGGCAACAGAGGATAATCCCCTCGAGAAGCAATCTAAGCACTGGCGTCATTGGCGCCGCTCTAAGCCCCGCCATAGCAAAAGCAGCGATACCGGCACAAGAGACAATAATGCTGCAGATAGTGCCGAAGATGATGACAATCCCCTCCAGCCAGGCTTCGAGCGGGAGGATAAGCAAGCTAGCCCTAAGGAACAGGCGGCAGACGGAGAAATACATACTCCCCCAAGATTAGGCTTTTGGCCTAAGTTTGTCTATGGCCATGGCTGGCCTGGTGGATATCCAAAGTTGTAACTGGGGTCGTACTAAGATGCAGTGGCAACTGATGAGCTACAGCTTGGAGGCGAGCTGCCTCCGCCCTCCTCTCGTACTCGGTCCCTTCTCCCTGGTTATAAAATATCTCCCCTTTGCCTAAAAGTCAAAGAAAGTAGGAGTAGGGAGAGCGACGTGATAGGTGCGTCGTCTGTCAAACATTAGTCGGTACTAGAGGAACTGATCGTTCCTCACAACAAACTGATGAGAACCATAGCATCATAATCTAGATAAGAAGGAGGCAACTCAATATCATATCCACGTATGGGTATCTCAAGAAAATTAGCTAACTGGGTTGCATAAATTCCACCAAAGAAATCTCCATTAATCCTATTATTATGCAACCTACGTGCAACAATGGCCCCCAAGTTATATTGTCTATCTCCTAATACAGCACTCTTGAGAACACTAAGATCAGGGACACACATGTGACATGCTTCATCCTTACCATTTATGCACCTACCTATGAAGAGAGCAAAATAATGTATAGCAGGAAAATGAATGCTCCCTATGGTAGCTTGCGTGATTTCCCTAGATTCCCCCACACTTATACTAGCAAGAAAGTCTCTATATTCAGATTTGCGAGGTTCACTAACATTACCCCACTGTGGGAGTTTACAAGCAGTGTTAAAATCCTCTAAATCCATGGCATAAGATTTATCATAAATATCAAATAGGATAGTTTGTGAATTGCGCGAGGATGAAAATTTAAACCTTCTCACAAATGAATCAGTTAAATAGAGGTATTGACGGCACTTATCTGCCTCGAAGCTCTCAAGATCGGTATTACGCACATATGCTTCAAATTCCTCCTTGATTCCTGCTCGAACCATGCAGTCCTCCGACGGCCATTCACAAGGCCGCACTTGAGCATCCCTCGGTGGTTCATCGTCCGCATCGCGTATTGCGGGTCTGGGTCCTTGCTTCCTATGAAGAACCACCAAACTCAACAATATTGATAGAAACTACTCCTACAAGTGCCTAGAGGCAATATCATGCATTAAAACTACTTTTGACCATATAAATTTGACATGCAAGCTCAAGAACAGGGTCACTGAGGGAGTCCTGGATTAGGGGGGTCCTCGGACAGCCGGACTCTATCCTTTGGGCGGACTGTTGGACTATGAAGATGCAAGATTGAAGACTTCGTCCCGTGTTCGGGTGGGACTCTCCTTTGCATGGAAGGCAAGCTTGGCAATTCGGATATGTAGATCTCCTCCCTTGTAACTAACTCTGTGTAATCCTAGCCCCCTCCGGTGTCTATATAAACCGGAGGGTTTAGTCTGTAGGACAACAACAATTATAATCATAGGATAGCTTCTAGGGTTTAGCCTCTACTATCTCATGGTAGATCAACTCTTGTAATACTCATATCATCAAGATCAATCAAGCAGGAAGTAGGGTATAACCTCCGTCGAGAGGGCCCGAACCTGGGTAAACATTGTGTCCCTGCCTCCTGTTACCATCCGCCTTAGACGCACAGTTCGGGACCCCCTACCCGAGATCCACCGGTTTTGACACCGACATTGGTGCTTTCATTGAGAGTTCCACTGTGTCGTCACCATAAGGTTTGATGGCTCCTTCGATCATCGGCAACGATACGATCCAGGGTGAGGTTTTTCTCCCCGGACAGATCTTCGTATTCAGTGGCTTCATACTACATGCCAACTCGCTTGGCCATCTGGAGTAGATCAAGAGCTACGCCCCTGGCCATCAGGTCAGGTTTGGAAGCTTGAACTATACTGCCGACATCCGCGGAGACTTGATCTTCGACGGATTCGAGCCCATGTCAGGTGCGCCGCACAGTCACGACGAGCATGACTTAGCTCTGCCGCCAGACAGTGTTCGGGAGATCACACATGTAGCCACTTCGGCCCTCAATCCAGAGCAGACCGTGCCGTCCGAGGACGGGTGGATGGACCCCGCCACGGAGGCCACACACTTAGTGGCGATAGAGCCGAATACTGACTTCACTTCCTATGAGACCTGTGTTGCTGGACCCTTGGATTCGTCCCCGGTCACAGGCTCTGAACAGCCTGCGTCCATGCCTATCGAATCTAATTGGGCCCCGATCATGGAGTTTACCTCCGCAGATATCTTTCAGCACTCGCCCTTGGGCGACGTGCTAAATTCATTAAGGTCTCTCTCCTTGTCAGGAGACCCTTGGCCGAAGTATGTCTGGCTTGAGTGGGAAGCAGACGATGAAATTCATTCCCCACCCACCACCCACTTAATAGCCACTGTCGATGACTTAACCGACATGCTTGATTTCGGCTCTGAAGACATCGACGGTATGGACGACGATGCAGGAGAAGAACAGGAACCACCGCCCACAGGGCGCTGGATAGCCACCTCATCATACGATATATACATGGTGGACACCCCCGAAGAAAGCGATGGCAATAAGGCAACAGAGGCTAATCCCCTCGAGAAGCAATCTAAGGACTGGCGTCATCAGCACCGCTCTAAGCCCAGCCATAGCAAAAGCAGTGATACCAGCACAAGAGACAATAATGCTGCAGATAGTGCCGAAGACGAAGACAATCCCCTCCAGCCAGGCTTCGAGCGGGAGGATGAGCAAGCTAGCCCTAAGGAACATGCGGCAGACGGAGAATCAGAGGATGAAAATTTCATGCCCCTCTCTGATGATGAGGTGAGCCTCGGCGACGAAGAATTTATCGTGCCTGAGGATCCCGTCGAGCAGGAGCGCTTCAAGCACCGGCTTATAGCCACAGCAAAAAGCCTGAAGAAAAAGCAACAACAGCTTCAAGCTAATCAAGATCTGCTAGCGGACAGATGGACCGAGGTGCTGGTAGCCGAGGAATATGAACTCGAGCGCCCAACCAAAAGTTACCCAAAGCGCAGGTTGCTACCCCAACTCGAGGAGGAAGCATTAAAGCCTACGCTCCCAGCGTATGATGCGGCTGACCGGCCACCTCGCGGCCGAGACAAAGCGGCATATCAGGCCGAAGTCCAGCCCGCACCCCGTCGCCAACTAAACAAAAATACCAAGGCCTGGGGGCGCGCCCCAACGCGTGACGACGACCGTCACGCCGGATATACTAAAAGCAAATCCGGTCGGGCCGAATACAGCAGACAAGACTCGTATGATCTGCGTCGTGATATAGCCCGGCACAGAGGCGCCGCACACCCCCTATGCTTCACTGACAAAGTAATGGATCACGAATTCCAAGAAGGTTTTAAACCCGTGAATATTGAATCATATGATGGCACAACAGACCCCGCGATATGGATCGAAGAGTTCCTCCTCCACATCCACATGGCCCGCGGTGACGATCTACATGCCATCAAGTACCTCCCATTAAAACTCAAAGGACCTGCTCGGCATTGGCTCAATAGCCTGCCGCCAAACTCCATTGGCAGTTGGGAGAATTTGGAGGACGCATTCCATGACAACTTTCAGGGCACTTATGTGCGACCACCGGATGCCGATGACTTGAGTCACTGATACGTCTCCAACATATATATAATTTTTTATTGCTCCATGCTATATTATCTACTGTTTTGGGCAATATTGGGCTTTATTTTCCACTTTTATATTATTTTTGGGACTAACCTATTAACCGGAGGCCCAGCCCAGATTTGTTGTTTTATGCCTATTTCAGTGTTTCAAAGAAAAGGAATATCAAACGGAGTCGAAACGGAACGAAATCAACTAGAGAAGTTATTTTTGGAAGGAAACCTACCGGATAGACTTGGACCCTGCGTCAGAAGATGAAGGAGGAGCTCACGAGGGTAGGGGGCGCGCACACCCCCCTGGGGCGCGCCCCCTGCCTCGTGGACCCCCCTTCGATCCACCGACGTACTCCTTTCACCCATATATACCCATGTATCCTAAAACTTCCAGAACGGAGATTAGACCGGGAATTCCGCCGCCAAAAGCCTCCGTAGCCACCGAAAGCCAATCTAGACCCGTTCCGGCACCCTGCCGGAGGGGGCAATCCTTCTCCGGTGGCCATCTTCATCATCCTGCTGCTCTCCATGACGAGGAGGGAGTACTTCTCCCTCGGGGCTGAGGGTATGTACCAGTAGCTATGTGTTTGATCTCTCTCTCGTGTTCTTGATTTGGCACGATCTTGATGTATCGCAAGCTTTGCTATTATAGTTGGATCCTATGTTTCTCCTCCCCCTCTTCCCTCTTGTAATGAATTGAGTTTCCCCTTTGAAGTAATCTTATCGGATTGAGTCTTTAAAGATTTGAGAACACTTGATGTATGTCTTGTCGTGCGTATCTGTGGTGACAATGGGATATCACGTGATTCACTTGACGTATGTTTTGGTGATCAACTTGCGGGTTCCGCCCATGAACCTATGCATAGGGGTTGGCACATGTTTTCGTCATGATTCTCTGATAGAACTTTGGGGCACTCTTTGAGGTCCTTTGTGTTGGTTGAATAGATGAATCTGAGATTGTGTGACGCATATCGTATAATCATACCCACGGATACTTGAGGTGACATTGGAGTATCGAGGTGACATTAGGGTTTTGGTTGATTTGTGTCTTAAGGTGTTATTCTAGTACGAACTCTAGGGCTGTTTGTGAGACTTATAGGAATAGCCCAACGGATTGATTGGAAAGAATAACTTTGAGGTGGTTTCGTACCCTACCATAATCTCTTCGTTTGTTCTCCGCTATTAGTGACTTTGGAGTGACTCTTTGTTGCATGTTGAGGGATAGTTATGTGATCCAGTTATGTTAGTATTGTTAAGGGAACTTACACGAGCGAAAGTATGAACCCTAGGCCTTATTTCCACGCATTTCAATACCGTTTACGCTCACTTTTATCATTAGTTACCTTGCTGTTTTTACCATTCATATACCACTTGTATCCCCATATCTTGGCTGAACTAGTGCACCTATACAATTTACCATTGTATTGGGTGTGTTGGGGACACAAGAGACTCTTTGTTATTTGGTTGAAGGGTTGCTTGAGAGAGACCATCTTCATCCTACGCCTCCTACGGATTGATAAACCTTAGGTCATCCACTTGAGGGAAATTTGCTACTGTCCTACAAACCTCTGCACTTGGAGGACAACAACGTCTACAGGAAGAAGGTTGTGTCTTAGACATCAAGCTATTTTCTAGCGCCGTTGCCAGGGAGGCGAGGAAAGCGGCACTAACACCCCGTCAACTAAGCTCTTTTCTGGCGCCGTTGCCGGGGAGGCAAGGAAAGCGGCACTAACACACCCCGTCAACTAAGCTCTTTTCTGGCGCCGTTGCCGGGGAGGTGAGTTCTTGATGGTATATCTTTAGATCTTGCAATCGAGTCTTTTAGTTTCTTGTTTTATCACTAGTTTAGTTTATAAAAGAAAACTATAAAAAATGGAATTGAGTTTGTCTCATACGCTTCACCTTTTTAATATCTTTCGTGAGTATGATGGAAAGGATAATTGTGCTCAAGTCCTAGAAGAAGAAATCTATAAAATGTTTGGCACTAAATATTTGAATGATGAGCATGATTGCAATGTTGTTAGTATGAATTCCTTGAATATCCATGATGCTAATGATATGCAAAGCCACAAGCTTGGGGAAGCTATGTTTGATGAAGATGATATTTTTTGTCCCCCAAGTTTTGATGAGCAAATTTATTATGATGAAATCATGCCTCCAATCTATGATGATTATTGGTATGACACGTATGCTTTAAATAATAATGATAACCATGAAACTTGTCATCTTGATCTTAATTTTCAATCACATGATAGTTATTTTGTTGAGTTTGCTCCCACTATTATTCATGAGAAGAATTTTGCTTATGTGGAGAGTACTAAATTTTGCATGCTTGTAGATCATGAAAATAATGCTTTAGGTGCTGGTTATATTGTTTAATTCATTCATGATGCTACTGAAAATTATTATGAGGGAGGAATATATGCTTGTAGGAATTGCAATAATATCAAGTTTCCTCTCTATGTGCTTAAAGTTTTGAAGTTATGCTTGTTTTACCTTCCTATGCAAGTTGATTCTTGTTCTCATAAGTTGTTTTCTCACAAAATCCCTATGCATAGGAAGTGGGTTAGACTTAAATGTGCTAGTCATATTCTTCGTGATGCTCTCTTTATGTTTCAATTCTTATCCTTTATGTGAGCATCATTGAAATCATCATGCCTAGCTAGGGGCGTTAAACGATAGCGCTTGTTGGGAGGCAACCCAACTTTATTTTTGTTCCTTGATTATTGTTCCTGTTTAGTAATAAATAATTCATCTAGCCTCTGTTTAGATGTGGTTTTATGCTTTTAATTAGTGTTTGTGCCAAGTAGAACCTTTGGGAAGACTTTGGGAAAGTCTTGTTGATCATGCGGTAAAAAACAAAAACTTTAGCGCTCACGAGAATTGCTGCCATTTTTATTTGGAGAGTGATATTTAGTTAATTCTTTTTGCAGATGATTAATAGATAAATTTCTCAGGTCCAGAAATTTATTTGAGAATTTTATGAGTTCCAGAAGTATACGGTTGATCCAGATTACTACAGACTGTTCTGTTTTTGACAGATTCTGTTTTCATTGTGTTGTTTGCTTATTTTGATGAATCTATGGCTAGTAAAATAGTTTATAAACCATAGAGAAGTTGGAATACAGTATATATAACACCAATATAAATAAAGAATGAGTTCATTACAGTACCTTGAAGTGGTGATTTATTTTCTTATACTAACGGAGCTCACGAGTTTTCTACTTTAAGTTTTGTGTTGTGAAGTTTTCAAGTTTTGGGTAAAGATTCGATGGATCATGGAATAAGGAGTGGCAAGAGCCTAAGCTTGGGGATGCCCGATGCACCCCAAGGTAATATTCAAGGATAGCCAAGAGCCTAAGCTTGGGGATGCCCGGGAAGGCATCCCCTCTTTCGTCTTCGTTCATCGGTAACTTTAATTGGAGCTATATTTTTATTCACCACATGATATGTGTTTTGCTTGGAGCGTCAATTTATTTTGTTAGTATTTTCTTGCTTTTATTTAGAACAATGTTTTTCATCCTTTATTTCAATAAAAGTGGCATTGATAGCCTTTACTATGCCTATTTTAGAAGTATACATGTTGCTGTTTGAAAATAGAAAGTTTACCGCTGTTGCAATAATTCCCTAGAAAATTCAGAATGTGATAAAATGTTGAAACCTTTTGCATATTAAGCTCTGATAAATTTACTACAGTGGGAATTTTATTTCATATTTTTTGGATCTAGGGAAGTATGGATGTTGCAGCATTCTTTACAGACTATCCTGTTTAGGCAGATTGCTGTTATGTTTGCATTATTTGCATATGTTTGCTTCTTTAATGATTCTATTTGACGATAGGACTATTAAATATGCAGAGGCATTTAGTATGCAATGTTGAATAATAATTTTAGTGATTTGCTACAGTAGAGTATGATAAGGTCTTGGCAATGGTTTATACTAACTTATCTCACGAGTCCTTGTTGAGTTTTGTGTGGATGAAGCTTTTGAGATTTAGGGAGACCGTGATATGAGAGGAATTAAGGAGACACAAAAGCTCAAGCTTGGGGATGCCCAAGTCACCCCAAGATAATACTTCAAGAAGTCTCAAGCGTCTAAGCTTGGGGATGCCCCGGTTGGCATCCCACCTTTCTTCTTCAACAACTATCGGTTAGTATCGGTTGATCCTAAGTTTTTTGCTTCTTCACATGATGTTTGCTATTCTTAGATGTCGTTTTATTTTGATTTGCTTGCTGTTTGAATAAATTACCAAGATCTGAAATTATTAAATGTTAGATAGTCTTCACATAGTTGCATAATTATTCGACTACTCATTGATCTTCACTTATATCTTTCGGAGTAGTTTGTCATTTGCTCTAGTGCTTCACTTATATCCTTTTAGAGCACGGTGGTGGTTTTATTATAGAAATAGATGAACTCTCATGCTTCACTTAGATTATTTTGAGAGTCTTAAATAGCATGGTAATTTTCTTAAAATCCTAATATGCTAGGTATTCAAGAATAATAAAATTCTCTTATGAGTGTGTTGAATACTATGAGAAGTTTGATACTTGATAACTGTTTTGAGATATGGAGATGGTGATATTAGAGTCATGCTAGTTGAGTAGTTGTGAATTTGAGAAATACTTGTGTTGAAGTTTGTGATTCCCGTAGCATGCACGTATGGTGAACCGTTATGTGATGAAGTCGGAGCATGATTTATTTATCGATTGTCCTCCTTATGAGTTGCGGTCGGGGACGAGCGATGGTCTTTTTCTACCAATCTATCCCCCTAGGAGCATGCACGTAGTACTTTGTTTCGATAACTAATAGATTTTTGCAATAAGTATGTGAGTTCTTTATGACTAATGTCGAGTCCATGGATTATATGCACTCTCACCCTTCCACCTTTGCTAGCCTCTCTAATACCGCGCACCTTTCGCCGGTATCATACACCTACCATATACCTTCCTCAAAACAGCCACCATACCTACCTATTATGGCATTTCCATAGCCATTCCGAGATACATTGCCATGCAACTTTCCACCATTTCGTTCATCATGACACATTCATCATTGTCATATTGCTTAGCATGATCATGTAGTTGACATAGTATTTGTGGCAAAGCCACTGTTCATAATTCTTTCACACATGTCACTCTTGATTCATTGCATATCCCGGTACACCACCGGAGGCATTCATATAGAGTCATACTTTGTTCTAGTATCGAGTTGTATCATTGAGTTGTAAATAAATAGAAGTGTGATGATCATCATTCAATAGAGCATTGTCCCGAAAAAAAAGGGGGCCAAATAAAAAAAGAAAGGCCAAAAAAGGCCAAATAAAAAAAGGCCAAAAAAGGGGGGGACAATGCTACTATCCTTTTACCGCACTTGTGCTTCAAAGTAGCACCATGATCCTCATGATAAAGAGTCTCCTATGTTGTCACTTTCATATAATAGTGGGAATCTTTCATTATAGAACTTGGCTTGTATATTCCAATGATGGGCTTCCTCAAAATGCCCTAGGTCTTCGTGAGCAAGCAAGTTGGATGCACACCCACTAGTTTCTTTTGTTGAGCTTTCATACATTTATAGCTCTAATGCATCCGTTGCATGGCAATCCCTACTCACTCACATTGATATCTATTGATGGGATGTCCATAGCCCGTTGATATGCCTAGTTGATGTGAGACTATCTTCTCCCTTTTTGTCTTCTCCACAACCACCATTCTGTTCCACCTATAGTGCTATGTCCATGGCTCACGCTCATGTATTGCGTGAAGATTGAAAAAGTTTGAGAACATCAAAAGTATGAAACAATTGCTTGGCTTGTCATCGGGGTTGTGCATGATTTAAATATTTTGTGTGGTGAAGATGGAGCATAGCCAGACTATATGATTTTGTAGGGAGAACTTTCTTTGGCCATGTTATTTTGAGAAGACATAATTGCTTAGTTAATATGCTTGAAGTATTTTTTTTGTCAATATGAACTTTTGTCTTGAATCTTATGGATCTGAATATTCATACCACGAGTAAGAAGAATTACATTGAAATTATGCCAACTAGCATTCCACATCAAAAATATCTTTTTATCATTTACCTACTCGAGGACGAGCAGGAATTAAGCTTGGAGATGCTGATACGTGTCCAACGTATCTATAATTTTTGATTGCTCCATGCTATATTATCTACTGTTTTGGGCAATATTGGGCTTTATTTTCCACTTTTATATAATTTTTGGGACTAACCTATTAACCGGAGGCCCAGCCTAGATTTGTTGTTTTATGCCTATTTCAGTGTTTCGAAGAAAAGGAATATCAAACGGAGTCGAAACGGAACGAAATCAACTGGAGAAGTTATTTTTGGAAGGAAACCTACCGAATAGACTTGGACCCTACATCAGAAGATGAAGGAGGAGCTCACGAGGGTAGGGGGCGCCCCCCTGTCTCGTGGCCCCCTCTTCGGTCCACCGATGTACTCCTTTCACCCATATATACCCACGTATCCTAAAACTTCCAGAACGGACATTAGATCGGGAATTCCGCCTCCAGAAGCCTCCGTAGCCACCGAAAGCCAATCTAGACCTGTTCCGGCACCCTGCCGGAGGGGGAAATCCTTCTCCAGTGGCCATCTTCATCATCCCGGTGCTCTCCATGACGAGGAAGGAGTAGTTCTCCCTCGGGGTTGAGGGTATGTACCAGTAGCTATGTGTTTGATCTCTCTCTCTCTCTCGTGTTCTTGATTTGGCACGATCTTGATGTATCGTGAGCTTTGCTATTATAGTTGGATCCTATGTTTCCCCTCCCCCTCTTCTCTCTTGTAATGAATTGAGTTTCCCCTTTGAAGTTATCTTATCGGATTGAGTCTTTAAACATTTGAGAACACGTGATGTATGTCTTGCCGTGCGTATCTGTGGTGACAATGGGATATCACGTGATTCACTTGATGTATGTTTTGGTGATCAACTTGCGGGTTCCGCCCATGAACCTATGCCTAGGGGTTGGCACACGTTTTCGTTGTGATTCTCCGGTAGAAATTGGGGCACTCTTTGAGGTCCTTTGTGTTGGTTGAATAGATGAACCTGGGATTGTGTGACGCATATCGTATAATCATACCCACGGATACTTGAGGTGACATTGGAGTATCTAGGTGACATTAGGGTTTTGGTTGATTTGTGTCTTAAGGTGTTATTCTAGTACGAACTCTAGGGCTGTTTGTGACACTTATAGGAATAGCCCAACGGATTGATTGGAAAGAATAACTTTGAGGTGGTTTTGTACCCTACCATAATCTCTTCGTTTGTTCTCCGCTATTAGTGACTTTGGAGTGACTCTTTGTTGCATGTTGAGGGATAGTTATGTGATCCAATTATGTTAGTATTGTTGAGGGAACTTACACTAGTGAAAGTATGAACCCTAGGCCTTATTTCCACGCATTTCAATACCGTTTACGCTCACTTTTATCATTAGTTACCTTGCTGTTTTTATATTTTCAGATTACAAAAACTATTATCTACCATCCATATACCACTTGTATCACCATCTCTTCGCCGAACTAGTGCACCTATACAATTAACCATTGTATTAGGTGTGTTGGGGACACAAGAGACTCTTTGTTATTTGGTTGCAGGGTTGCTTGAGAGAGACCATCTTCATCCTACGCCTCCTACGGATTGATAAACCTTAGGTCATCCACTTGAGGGAAATTTGCTACTGTCCTACAAACCTCTACACTTGGAGGCCCAACAACGTCTACAAGAAGAAGGTTGTGTAGTAGACATCAGTCACATAACCCAACAGCCAGGGGAATCAGCCAGGAAATTCTGGACTCGGTTCCTAACTAAAAAGAACCAAATCATCGATTGTCCGGATGCCGAGGCCTTAGCGGCATTTAAGCATAACATCCGCGACGAGTGGCTCACCTGACACCTCGGCCAAGAAAACCGAAGTCCATGGTAGCCCTCACGACACGCATGACCCGCTTTTGTGTAGGTGAGGATAGCTGGCTGGCTCGCAGCTACAACACATCAAGAAACCCTGACAATTCAGATGCCAAAGATAGCAACGGCAGGCCACGTCGCAACAGACACAAACGCCATAACAACGACGACAACGCCGAAGACACGACAGTTAATGCCGGATTCAGTGGCTCTAAATCCGGTCAGTGGAAAAAGCCGTTCAAAAGAAGCAATCCGGGCCCGTCCAGCTTGGACCACATACTCGACCATTCGTGTCAAATTCATGGCACCCCCGATAAACCAGCCAACCACACCAACAGAGAATGCTAGGTGTTCAAACAGGCTGGAAAGTTGAATGCCGAAAACAAGGAAAAGGGGATGCATAGCCACGACGAGGAGCCCCGGCCACCGAACATAGGAGGACAGAAGAAATTTCCTCCCCAAGTGAAAATGGTAAACATGATATACGCAACCCATATTCCCAAGCGGGAACGGAAGCGTGCACTGAGGGACGTATATGCGATGGAGCCAGTTGCCCCAAAGTTCAACCCATGGTCTGCTTCTCCGATCACCTTCGATCACTGGGACCACTGCTACCTCTTTTAGCACTGCATTGGTTTTCCCCGAAGAGGAAGGGATGATGCAGCAAAGTAGCGTAAGTATTTCCCTCAGTTTTTGAGAACCAAGGTATCAATCTAGTAGGAGTCTACATGCGAGTCCCTCGCACCTGCACAAAACAAATAAATCCTCGCAACCAACGCAAATAGGGGTTTTCAATCCCTATAGGGCCACTTACGAGAGTAAGATCTGATAGATATGATAAGATAATATTTTTGGTATTTTTATGATAAAGATGCAAAGTAAAATAAAGGAAAAGTAAATAGCAAAGTAAATAACTAAGTAGTAGGAGATTGATATGATAAAGATAGACCCGGGGGCCATAGGTTTCACTAGTGGCTTCTCTCGAGAGCATAAGTATTCTACGGTGGCTGAATAAATTATTGTTGAGAAATTGACATAATTGAGCATAGTTATGAGAATATCTAGGTATGATCATGTATATAGGCATCACGTCCAAGACAAGTAGACCGACTCCTGCCTGCATCCACTACTATTACTCCACTCATCGACCGTTATCTAGCATGCATCTAGAGTATTAAGTTAAAAACAGAGTAACGCCTTAAGCAAGATGACATGATGTAGAGGGATAGACTCATGCAATATGAAGAAAACCCCATCTTGTTATCCTCGATGGAAACAATACAATACGTGCCTTTCTGCCCTTACTGTCATCGGGAAAGGACACCGCAAGATTGAACCCAAAGCTAAGCACTTCTCCCATTGCAAGAAAGATCAATCTAGTAGGCCAAACCAAACTGATAATTCGAAGAGACTTGCAAAGATAACCAATCATACATAAAAGAATTCAGAGAAGATTCAAATATTATTCATAGATAGACTTGATCATAAACCCACAATTCATCGGTCTCAACAAACACACCGCAAAAAGAAGATTACATCGAATAGATCTCCACAAGAGAGGGGGAGAACATTGTATTGAGATCCAAAAAGAGAGAAGAAGCCATCTAGCTACTAACTATGGACCCATAGGTCTGAGGTAAACTACTCACACTTCATCAGAGGGGCTATGGTGTTGATGAAGAAGCCCTCCGTGATCGATGCCCCCTCCGGCGGAGCTCCGGAACAGGCCCCAAGATGGGATCTCATGGATACAGAAAGTTACGGCGGTGGAATTAGGGTTTTGGCTCTGTCTCTGATCGTTTCGGGGTACATGGGTATATATAGGAGGAATAAGTACGTAGGTGGAGCAACAGGGGGCCCACGAGGGTGGAGGGCGGGCCTGGGGGGGAGGTAGGTGCGCCCCCCTACCTCGTGGCCTCCTGTTACATTTCTTGACGTAGGGTCCAAGTCCCCTGAGTTGTATTCGATGAGAAAATCATGTTCCTGAAGGTTTCCTTCCGTTTGGACTTCGTTTGATATTCCTTTTCTTCGAAACCCTAAAACAGGCAAAAACAGCAATTCTGGGCTGGGCCTCCGGTTAATAGGTTAGTCCCAAAAATAATATAAAAGTGGAAAATAAAGCCCAATATAGTCCAAAACAGTAGATAATATAGCATGGAGCAATCAAAAATTATAGATACATTGGAGACGTATCAAGCATCCCCAAGCTTAATTCCTACTCGTCCTTGAGTAGGTAAATGATAAAAAGAGAATTTTTGATGCGGAGTGCTACTTGGCATAATTTTAATTTAATTCTTCTTAATTGTGGTATGAATATTCAGATCCGAAAGATTCAACACAAAAGTTCATATTGACATAAAAATGATAATACTTCAAGCATTCTAACTAAGCAATTATGTCTTCTCAAAATAACATGGTCGAAGAAAGTTCATCCCTACAGAATCATATAGTCTGGCTATGCTCTATCTTCACCACACAAAATATTTAAATCATGCACAACCCCGATGACAAGCCAAGCAATTGTTTCATACTTTTGACATTCTCAAAACTTTTTCAATCTTCATGCAATACATGAGCGTGAGCCATGGATATAGCACTATAGGTGGAATAGAGTGGTGGTTGTGGAGAAGACAAAAAGGGAGAAGATAGACTCATATCAACTAGGCATATCAACGGGCTATGGAGATGCCCATCAATAGATATCAATGTGAGTGAGTAGGGATTGTCATGCAACGGATGCACTAGAGCTATAAGTATATGAAACCTCAAACAGAAACTAACTGGATGTGCATCCAACTTGCTTGCTCATGAATACCTAGGGCAATTTGAGGAAGCCCATCATTGGAATATACAAGCCAAGTTATATAATGAAATATTCCCACTAGTATATGAAAGTGATAGCATGAGAGACTCTCTACTATGAAGATCATAGTGCTACTTTGAAGCACAAGTGTGGTAAAAGGATAGTAACATTGTCCCTTCTCTCTTTTTCTCTCATTTATTTATTTATTATTTGGGCCTTTTCTCCCTTTTTATGGCCTCTTTTCTTTCTCTTTTTTTTATTTGGGCTTCTTTGGCCTCTTTTATTTATTTTTCGTCTGGAGTCTCATCCCGACTTGTGGGGGAATCATAGTCTCCATCATCCTTTCCTCACTTGGGACAATGCTCTAATAATGATGATCATCACACTTTTATTTTTCTTACAACTCAACAATTACAACTCGATACTTAGAACAAAATATGACTATATATGAATGCTTCCGGCGGTGTACCGGGATATGCAATGATGCATGAGTGACATGTATGAAAGAATTATGAATGGTGGTGTCGGTGTCAAAACTGGCGAACTCGGGTAGGGGCTCCCGAACTGTGCATCTAAGGTGGATGGTAACAGGAGGCAGGGAACACGATGTTTTACCCAGGTTCGGGCCCTCTCGATGGAGGTAAAACCCTACGTCCTGCTTGATTAATATTGATGATATGGGTAGTACAAGAGTAGATCTACCATGAGATCAGAGAGGTTAAACCCTAGAAGCTAGCCTATGGTATGATTGTCTGTTGTCCTACGGACTAAAACCCTCCGGTTTATATAGACACCGGAGGGGGCTAGGGTTACACAAGGTCGGTTACAAAGGAGGAGATATACATATCCGTATTGCCTAGCTTGCCTTCCACGCCAAGTAAAGTCCCATCCGAAAACGAGACGAAGTCTTCAATCTTGTATCTTCATAGTCCAACAGTCCGGCCAAAGGATATAATCCGGCTGTCCGGAGACCCCCTAATCCAGGACTCCCTCAGTAGCCCCTGAACCAGGCTTCAATGACGATGAGTCCGGCGCAGTGTTGTCTTCGGCGTTGCAAGGCGGGTTCCTCCTCCGAACAAATCACGGAAGAATTTGAATACAAGGATAGTGTCCGACCCTGTAAAATAAGTTCCACATACCACCGTAGAGAGAATAATATTTCCACAAATCTAATCTGCTGACTTTTTTTGGCAACATGACATTAAGCCATGGCCCGGTGATTATTCGAATCGTTTTTCTTCAACCAGCTCCGCACATAACGCGAGGCGGTTTCTTGACACGTCTTGTCAAAGCAGAGATCGTGTTCCCCTAATTACGGGATTCTCATCAATACGGTCGTGGGTAACCCAACCGTACCTAGGACTCCTAGATTTTAGGCAAGTCCCAAACGACCACTAGGAGGACGCTTGATATTCACCATCTTTATAAAGGGACAAGGCTTTTACTCTTTTCCCTCCTGTGCTCAATTGAATCCTTCCCCCGCCTCGAGTTCTAACACCCAAAGCCCAGGTTAGGTGCTTCGGACCTTCAATCATGTCCGGATCTAGCCTTCAAGGCCGGTGGATGCCCTCCTCCATTACGGAAGAGGACATCAAGAAGTTGAGGGAGGCCAGATACCTGACCGCCGAGGTTTCGCATCGGCTGCCTGCCCGAGGGTAGGTCGTCCCTACTCCTGAACCCAACGAGAATTTTGTGTTCATCTCCCACTTCCTCCGAGGTCTTGGCCTCACTCTGGATCCCTTTGTCAGGGGCTTGATGTTCTATTACGGGCTAGACTTTCACGATCTAGCCCCGGACTCCTTTCTCCACGTCTTGGCATTTATTGGCATCTGTGAGGCCTTCCTCCGCATTACCCCTCACTTCGGCCTGTGGCTCAAGACCTTTGACGTGAAGCCGAAGATGGTCAAGGGGCAGTATGCAGCGTGCGGAGGTGCATCAATAAGCAAGATAGAAGGAGCTTCGTGGCCAAAAGGTTCCTTTCTAGAGGTGTCCGGATTATGGCAACGGGAGTGGTTTTACATCACAGCTCCCAGAAGTGCCAAGTGGGTGGCTACCCCCACTTTCCACTCCGGCCCTACACCACAACTGATGTCATGGATTAGCAGAGGACTGAGCTGGGGTCCAGCCAAGGACGTTCCAATACTGCAGAGCCGCATTCAATATCTCTTCAAAGGAGATTTCAATCTGGTTACGGTGGTGCAAGTCATGCTGGTTCGTCGAGTCTAGCCTTGCAAACGCCGGCCCCTCCGCATGTGGGAGCTCAACCCAGAAGGGCCGCGCACTATCCAGAATTTCCTCGGCCTGACGCACAAGGAGATGTACAAATCATTCTTCGGACCCCAAATAGAGTGTCCGCATACTACCGAGGACGTGGGCTTGAGCAGCAACCGTACCGCCGACCAGGTAAGTAATCCTTTAGCCGAACACACCGTCTTTCATTTACCATGACATCATTCTGAGAAACCGCTCTTTGACCAGGACTAGCTAACAAGGGCGAAGATGATTTGGTGCTCGGCCCCCCTTCCTGAGGGTTTGGAGAATCCGGTACTGGAAAATATGCTCGAGCTAGCACCTTGCCCGGAGCCCTCAAAGGAAGATAAAGGGGGGAATAATGAGGTCGAAAGCGGGCCCCCATCGCTACCAATTCCAACCGAGGGAATGAGCGCCTCCGTGAAGGAGGATAACCAAGGGGAAGAATCGGAACTTTTCTCGCTTCAGGGAAGGAAGAGGACTGCCTCTGAAGATCCGGAAACCGAAGCTTCCAAACGGGAGAAGAAGTCTCCACCAGAGGTCCTGCCTTGGAGGGTGCTTTTGCCGCACAAAGTCTCCGCGAGGAGCAGCCCTCCAACGAGCTGTAAGTAATCAAAAAGTACTTTAATAGTGGAGATATACTACCTTACCTCTGAGGAAAATAACTGAAGCGTTTATCTTGCAGTTCGGATCTTAGCCCTTCTCAGCAGAGCTCGTCTTCGGGGCATCTTCTTTCGGAGATGATGGAGAGTGAAACGCCTCCCCCGGACTCCCCCGCTCAAGAAGCGGGCGACCTTGAAGTGTCATCGCGGAGGGCCTCTCCGGATCCGGTGAGGCCAGAAGATAATCCTATAGTCACCCGAAGTCCCCAGCGTCCGGCTCTTGAAGAGATCAACCAAAAGAGTTCGGCACCGTCTGGTATGCGGTCAGACGTAATGAGGGAGCTTTTGGAGCGAGCGGACATCTCAGAAGAACACCGTACGTTGATGGGTACAGTGATGGAAAGAATTTCGTCCGCCGAAAGCGGATTGCATGAAGCCTTTATGAGTCTACTGACGGGCTTTGAGGTACGTGAAATGATATACTTTTTGATAGTACCGCACATTTTTAGGTGTGCCCTGTGTAGATAGTAGCCCCTGAGACTCTGGTTGTCGTCAAGAACGGCGGCGAACAGAGGATCGTAGTCCCAGGTAATAACCAAACCGCCTTTATGTGCATGTGGTGGAAGCTCCGATGGCTAGCCGGACTAATGAGTTTGCCGAGCTAAAGCGGCAACTGGATGCGGCCGATACCGACATCGAGCTTGTTAACAAGCGGCTTGACGAGGCACAGGGTAAGTAATGTTTTCTGGTGAATGTCACATAGTAAGAGCAGCGTAACGCCAGTATCTTTAATATGTTGTGACTGCAGATGGAGCTGCCACCGTGGAGACCCTTCGGGCGGAACTTGTCGGAGCCAAGGAACAAGCAAGAATTAGTAATGCGGCTGCTTTAAAGGCGGCCGAAGAGTTAAGAGCCGAAAAGGCTGCACATTGCGAGAGAAAAGATAAAATTGCCAAGATGGCTGTAAAGTTAAAAGACACTACTGATCACTGCCAGCTCCTTGAAGAAGAAAACCTAGCGAAGGCGATAGACCTTGAAAAGGCTGCGGTGCCGACCAAAGACACCCGCTCTGCTATGAGGGCAAAGAAGGAAGAGCTGCGTGAAGCCAGGGATATTGCGGCTGGAAGCCCTTTTTGCTGCGGAGGATGTTCGGAGATCCACGGTATGCCCCTCTGGATCGGTTGTGGCGTTCGGCAGACGCATATATGGACTTGGCGGCGAGCGCTGTTGATGCGGCCGAATACTTCCGAGATCAAACAGATCGTGGAGTGGACAAGCTGTTCTGGTCGCAGTGTAACGTTCCAGAGCGTCCGCTTCCATTGACTGATCAGTTAGCCGAATGGGCCGAACTCAACAGGTTGTCCGGACTCGCCATGAGGTCCATCGTAGATCATCTATGGCCGGAAAAACCGAAGCCGAACAGCTATTTCAGCTTAGTGCAGCAGTTCCTTGGAGCGGTGCCGTGCATCAAAGAGATGAAGAGGTCGGCGTGTATAGAGGGCTCGCGGATGGCCCTTGCCCGTGTCAAAGCATACTGGGCGGAGATGGATGCTACCACTGTTGCGGCGCAGGATTCGGCCATAGGCCGAGTGGCTGTCGAGCACTATTTCGAAGAAGTTCTCGAGGGCGCTCGTTTGATAGAGGCCTAGTGCTCGAAGAATATTAGGTTTGAGTGACATGTATTCCCATTGTAAACACAATGTTTTTATGAAATTTATTAAGGCTGTATTTATACTTTTGCCCGAAAGTAATATGATGCCTCCTGTGCGGCCGTTTATGTATACATGTGTATAACCTGAAAGATTGCAGTCGTCGGCTTCAGCCCCCACGCATATAATGCGGGGGTGTTCGCAGAAGACGCGTATTCACACTTAATCCAACGTCTTGGTCCTAATAAGGAGGTGATGGCGCAGCAAACTAGGCAACCAGACTATAATGCTTTAACACTTTCACTTAGCCATAGGAGTTTGACAGTGGGGCTACTATATAGCCCCTGGTGGCTCCGCACTCTCCCGAATTCGGGGTGCGTACATGCCTGGGCGGGAAACGGCCCTTTGTTAAGGTGGAGGAATTCTAACATTCCGATAGGTCATCGAGTGGTTGACCAGTCTCACGCTATATCATGACAGTCAGTTTTCGGCTTTCTCTACTGAGGTGCTCGTCCAGATGAATCGCGGCACAATCGCAGTAGTTCTCCTGGTGCTGCCTTAGCCGATAGAGCGGAACGTAAGGCAGCAAAACACAGGAGCCGGGCAAACCCAACATTTTCCCAAAGACATGATTCGGAGCTAATGCATATAAGGCCAAACTTCGACGCCGAACACTCCCTAAGGTATTCGGTCTTTATGGTATAAACCGGGCCTCAACAGTGCCCTTTGTAAGAAGCCCCTGGTGTCCAGGTACGTGCATTATTCTGACGTGGCCACATGCCAAGACGTCAGCATCCTTCTCAACTGTACTGAGAATCCGAGGGATGTGTATCAACAAGAGACAGTAAAAAAGGTTTACGCAGGGTCTTAATCTAAAAAGAATCCTTGGAACGGGTCCCTGTTGCATGTCTGTGCCTGTGTCTCCGTTGTGCCATATCCTGGACGGGTGTAGCACGATGGTCATCTGTAAAAGAGAGAAACTTAGGTGAACAGTGTCGTGCAAAAAGGTAGGTTTAAAGAAACCATGTACAATTCAAGATGAGTAAAGATTGCCACTTGTCTGGGTGCGTTGAGCCCCTTGTATTTGTAATAGGGGTGTGGCCATCAAACCTGTATGAATTACATGTAGCTGCGGCGGACTCGTCTAACCGTGCCCGTGGTCTTGACGACCTATCAAATGCTTTAGTTGGTGAGGCCGTTTTTAGTGTGCAGCTGCCAAGGCAGTCGCACTCTCTTCGACACGCAAGGATCGCTCAATATTTCCATTCACTGTAATGATGCCACGTGGACCGGGCATCTTAAGCGTGAGGGAAGCGTAATGCGGTATTGCATTAAAGCGAGCGAAAGCTTCGCGTCCAAGTAGTGCTTGATAGCCACTCTGGAACGGAGCAATGTGGATGGTTAAATTTTTGCTACGGAGGTTATCGGGGACGCCGAATATAACCTCTAGTAGCAGGGAGCCCGTGCAATGAGCCCCTGGGCCTGGCGTTACTCCTTTAAAGGTAGTATTGTTGTGGCAAATTTTCATTGGGTCTATCCCCATTTTGCGGATTGTGTCCTGATATATCAGGTTTAGGCTGCTGCCACCATCCATCAGGACTGGTGTGAAATGGTATCCATCAATTATTGGGTCTAATACCAAGGCAGCCCATCCTACACACCGGATACTTGCTGAATAATCCTGATGGCCGAAAGTGATCGGTTGAGACGACCAGTGGCAGGACTCTGCGGTGATAGGCCCTTGGGCATATTTCTCTGGGAGTGCTGCTTTGTTTCTTCCCTTGATCACGTGTAACACATTCACTGTTTTGACTTCTGGTGGAAATTTCTTTTGTTCCCTAGTGTCTTGCTTGAGAGGCTCATCCTCGTCTTCGCTTGGTGTATCCTCCCCCTTGTGTACAGCATTGAGCTTGCCGGACTTCTTGAAGACCCAACATTCTCTGTGGGTATGATTAGCAGGTTTACCAGGGGTGCTATGGATCTGACATATTTGGTCCAGAATTTTTTTTAAGCTGGACAGTTCATCTCTGCTGCCTTTAGAGGGCAGCTTTTGCT
Source organism: Triticum urartu (assembly GCF_056163025.1). Lineage (NCBI taxonomy): Eukaryota > Viridiplantae > Streptophyta > Magnoliopsida > Poales > Poaceae > Triticum > Triticum urartu. The sequence continues at coordinate 92,891,140 of NC_141875.1, forward strand.
GACCTGGCCGAGAGCTTCTGAATCCGGCGTTTACTGCCGTGCTCTTCGGGTTGTGTTCTTTATTCCGGCGTGTATTATTTTGCTGTGTCATGATTTCCCATTTCCATCTCTAACTTCGGATGTACTTGGGTCGCTGGTGTTGCATCTGGCTAGCCAGCTGTCCTCACCCGCGTGAAAGCGGGTCATGAGGCTTGTTAATGCTGCCATTGTTCTCGGCTTTTCTTGGCCGATGTGTCTGGAAAGCCATTCGTCGCGGACGCTATGCTTAAAAGCTGCCAAGGCTTCGGCGTCCGGATAGTGGACTATTTGGTACTTTTTAGTAAGAAACCTGTTCGAAAGCTTTCAGGCTGACTCTCGGGGCTGTTGAGTTATATGACTCAAATCGTCCGCGTCCAGAGGTGGGACATAAGTCCCTTGAAAATTTGCCTGAAAAGCGTCTTCGAGCTCTTCCCAGCTTCCAATGGAGCTTTCGGGAAGGCTTTTAAGCCAGTGTCGAGCTGGCCCTTTGAGTTTGAGGGGTAAATACTTAATGGCATGGAGATCATCTCCTCGAGCCATACGGATATGGAGGATATAGTCCTCAATCCAGACCCCAGGGTCTGTTGTTCCATCGTATGCCTCTATGTTTATGGGTTTGAATCCCTCTGGAAATTCATGGTCTAGCACCTCGTCGGTGAAACATAGGGGGTGTGCGGCACCCCTGTATCTAGGTGTACCGTGGTGTTCGGATGTTTGTTGTGTTGCATCGTATGCTGGAGCGCGCTTGCGTGGTCCATAGATGGATCTGGTTGCGCCGTCCTTTTGGTGCGAGCCCTCGCGTGGATCGTGTATTGGCTTATGTGCGGTGTTGTTTGCCGCTCTATGTTGGCCTTGAGGTCGTCTATCTGGCCAGATGGCCGTTTTAATTTTTGGTTGTGGGGGATCTAAGGCCTCCTCATCGAATTCAGGTAGCAATTCCGCTTCGGGTAGCTCTTGGTTGGGTGATTACCACCGTACTTCGCTGCTATGTTGAGCACTTTACTCCATCTAATTCTAAGTGTGTCTTGCATAACCTTGAGCCTTTGCTTCTGCTTTTTTAGACTCCTCGCGGTGGCAACGAGCCTTTGATGGGCATTCTGTTGCTCCGGGTATCTGTCCGGTGTGATGTCGTCTGGACTATTATCTTTGACAGAGTTGGGTTGTTCGGTTTGATTCTCCATGTTGCCGTGGTCCGGCGATGGTTCACCCTGCTCTAATGTTGGGTCTGTATGATCGTTGTTTCTGCCGAGGCGGGATTTGGAGCGGCGCTTGCGTCGCCGCTTTGATTGCTTCTCGAGGGGACAACCCTTCGTTGCGTCCTTCCGTTCCTCCTCGTCGTCTTCTTTTGGTGTGTCCACCATGTATACGTCATGTGATGAAGTAGCTGTCCAGTGCCCTGTGGGCAGTGGTTCCTCTTTGTCTCCCGCATTGTCGTCCATACTGTCGACGTCTTCGGAGTCGAAGTCGATCATGTCGGTTAAGTCATCGATAGTGGCTACTAAGTGGGTCGTGGGTGGGCCGCGAATTTCTTCATCGTCCGCATCCCAATCCTGACGGTCATAGTTCCGCCAGGATCCTCCTGACAAGGAGAGAGACCTTAATGAGTTCAGTATGTCGCCAAAGGGCGAGTGCTGAAAAATATACGCGGAGGTAAACTCCATGATCGGCGCCCAATCGGGTTCGCTAGGAACGGGCGTAGGCGGTTCGGAGCCCGTGGCCTGAGAAGGATCCGGCAGTTTGACAACACGGCTCTCGTGCAGGGTAAGGTCAATGTCCGGCTCGATCGCCGATGAGGATAAGGCTTCCGTGGCGGGGTCCATCCACCCATCCATGGAAGGCGCAACTGGCTCCGAAATGAGGGTCGGAGCGGCTGCCGGTGCGATCTCCTGAACACTGTCCGATGGTAGAGCTAAATCATACTCATTGTGACCGCGTGACGCACAAGGCAGAGGCTCGAATCCGTCGAAGATCAAGTCTCCGCGGATATCAGCCGTGTAGTTTAAGCTTCCAAACCTGACCTGGTGGCCAGGGGCGTAACTTTCGATCTGCTCAAGTCTCCGCGGATATCGGCCATGTAGTTTAAGCTTCCAAAACTGACCTGGTGGCCAGGGGCATAACTTTTGATCTGCTCCAGATGGCCAAGCGAGTTAGCCCGCAGTGCGAAGCCGCCGAACACAAAGATCTGTCCGGGGAGAAAAGTCTCACCCTGGACTGCATCGCTATCGATGATTGTAGGAGCCATCAAGCCTAACGGCGACGACACAGAGGAACTCTCAATGAAAGCACCAATGTCGGTGTCAAAACCGGCGGATCTCGGGTAGGGGGTCCCGAACTGTGCGTCTAAGGCAGATGGTAACAGGAGGCAGGGAACACGATGTTTTATCCAAGTTCGGGCCCTCTCGATGGAGGTAAAACCCTACGTCATGCTTGATTAATATTGATGATATGGGTAGTACAAGAGTAGATCTACCACGAGATCAGAGAGGCTAAACCCTAGAAGCTAGCCTATGATATGATTGTTTGTGGTCCTACGGACTAAAACCCTCCGGTTTATATAGACACTGGAGAGGGCTAGGGTTACACAAGGTCGGTTACAAAGGAGGAGATATACATATCCGTATTGCCTAGCTTGCCTTCCACGCCAAGTAAAGTCCCATCCGAACACGAGACGAAGTCTTCAATCTTGTATCTTCATAGTCCAACAGTCCGGCCAAAGGATATAATCCGGCTGTCCGGAGACCCCCTAATCCAGGACTCCCTCAGGTGGCTTTGCCACAAATACGATGTCAACTACATGATCATGCTAAGCAATATGACAATGATGGAGTGTGTCATAATAAACAGAATGGTGGAAAGTTGCATGGCAATATATCTCGGAATGGCTATGGAAATGCCATAATAGGTAGGTATGGTGGCTGTTTTGAGGAAGGTATATGGTGGGTGTATGATACCGGCGAAAAGGTGCGCGATATTAGAGAGGCTAGCAAAGGTGGAAGGCTGAGAGTGCGTATAATCCATGGACTCAACATTAGTCATAAAGAACTCATATACTTATTGCAAAAATCTACAAGTTATCAAAGCAAAGTATTACGTGCATGCTCCTAGGGGGATAGATTGGTAGGAAAAGACCATCCCTCGTCCCCGACCGCCACTCATAAGGAAGACAATCAATAAATAAATCATGCTCCGACTTCATCACATAACGGTTAACCATACGTGCATGCTACGGGAATCACAAGCTTCAACACAAGCATTTCTCAAATTCACGACTACTCAACTAGCATGACTTTAATATCACCATCTCCATATCTCAAAACAATTATCAAGTATCAAACTTCTCATAGTATTCAACACACTCATAAGAGAGTTTTATTATTAATCTTGCATACCAAGCATATTAGGATTTTAAGCAAATTACCATGCTATTAAGACTCTCAAAATAATCTAAGTGAACCATGAGAGATAAATAGTTTCTATAAAACAAATCCACGACCATGCTCTAAAAGATATAAGTGAAGTACTAGAGCAAAATTATATAACTCAAAAGATATAAGCGAAGCACATAGAGTATTCTAACAAATTCCACATCATGTATGGCTCTCTCAAAAGGTGTGTACAGCAAGGATGATTGTGGTAAACTAACAAGCAAAGACTCAAATCATACAATACGCTCCAAGCAAAACACATATCATGTGGTAAATAAAAATATAGCTCCAAGTAAAGTTACCGATAGAAGTAGACGAAAGAGGGGATGCCTTCCGGGGCATCCCCAAGCTTTGGCTTTTAGGTGTCCTTAGATTATCTTGGGGGTGCCATGGGCATCCCCAAGCTTAGGCTCTTGCCACTCCTTGTTCCATAATCCATCAAATCTTTACCCAAAACTTGAAAACTTCACAACACAAAACTTAAAGTAGAAAATCTCATGAGCTCTATTAGCGAAAGAAAACAAAAGACCACTTCAAGGTACTGTAATGAACTCATTCTTTATTTATATGGGTTTTGTACCTACTGTATTCCAACTTCTCTATGGTTTATAAACTATTTTACTAGCCATAGATTCATCAAAATAAGCAAACAACACACGAAAAACAGAATCTGTCAAAAACAGAACAGTCTGTAGTAATCTGTAGGTACCGCAAGATCTGGAACCCCAAAAATTCTAAAATAAATTTTTGGACGTGAGGAATTTATCTATTAATCATATTCAGAAAAAATTAACTAAATATCACTTTCCAAATAAAAATGACAGCAGTTCTCGTGAGAGCTAAAGTTTCCGTTTTTTACAGCAAGTTCAACAAGACTTTCCCCAAGTCTTCCCAACGGTTCTACTTGGCACAAACACTGATTAAACACAAAAAACACAACCAAAACAGAGGCTAGATAAATTATTTATTGAATAATGGCAAGGAAAAATATTGGGTTGACTCCCAACAAGCGCTTTTCTTTAAAGCCTTTTTAGCTAGGCATTGATAATTTCAATGATGCTCACATGAAACACAAGAATTGAAGCACAAAGAGAGTATCATAAAACATGTGACAGACACATCTAAGTCTAACATACTTCCTATGCATAGGCATATTATAGGCAAACAAATTATCACGGCAAGCAAAAACTAGCATATGCATGGAAGAGGAAAGAAACAGTAGTAATCTCAACATAACGAGAGGTAATTTAGTAACATGAAAATTTCTACCACCATATTTTCCTCTCTCATAATGATTACATGTAGGATCATAAGAAAATTCAACAAAATAGCTATCAGATAAAATATATTCCACACGATCCACATGCATGCAAAGTTGACACTCTTCCAAAATAGTGGGATTAACATTAACTAAAGGCATGACTTCTCCAAACCCAATTTTATAAAAAAAATTCATAAGATTGAACATTCTCCAAATATGTGGGATCTAAAGTTGACACTCTTCCAAACCCACTTTCAATAATATTGCAAACACTATTATCAATCTCATATTCATCATGGGGCTTAAATAAATTTTCAAGATCATAAGAAGAATCACCCCAATCATGATCATTGCAACGAGTAGAGGACATAGCAAAACTAGCATCCCCAAGCTTAGGGTTTTGCATATTATACGCACAATTGACATTAATAGAATTTATAATAGAATCATTGCAATCATGCTTTCTATTCAAAGATCTATCATGAATCGCTTCATTAGGTAATTCATCACACTTTTCAGATTCACGAATTTCAAGCAAAACTTCATAAAGATAATCTAGTGCACAAAACTCACTAGCAATTGGTTTATCATAATTGGACCTCTTAAAAAGATTAGCAAGTGGATGAGGATCCATAGATCTTAGGTTCTCTGTTTAGTAATAAATAAACAACTATTCTAACCATACGAGCAAACAAGAAGCAAGCGAAAAAAGGGGCAAATAGATAAATAGAGGGAGGATAGAGAGAGAGGGCAAATAAAACAGCAAGGGTGAAGTGGGGGAGAGTAAAACGAGAGGCAAATGGAAAATAATGTAATGCAGGAGATAAGGGTATGTGATGGGTACTTGGTATGTTGACTTTTGCGTAGACCTCCCAGGCAACGGCGCCATAAATCCTTCTTGCTACCTCTTTTAGCACTGTGTTGGTTTTCCCCGAAGAGGAAGGGATGATGCAGCAAAGTAGCATAAGTATTTCCCTTAGTTTTTGAGAACCAATGTATCAATCCAGTAGGAGGCTACGCGCGAGTCCCTCGCACCTGCACAGAACAAATAAACCTCGCAACCAAGGCAAATAGGGGTTGCCAATCCCTATAGGGCCACTTACGAGAGTGAGATCTGATAGATATGATAAGATAATATTTTTGGTATTTTTATGATAAAGATGCAAAGTAAAATAAAGGCAAAGTAAATAACTAAGTAGTAGGAGATTGAAATGATAAAGATAGACCCGGGGCCATAGGTTTCACTAGTGGCTTGTCTCGAGAGCATGAGTATTTTACGGTGGGTGAACAAATTACTGTTGAGCAATTGATAGAATTGAGCATAGTTATGAGAATATCTAGGTATGATCATGTATATAGGCATCACGTCCGAGACAAGTAGACCGACTCCTGCCTGCATCTACTACTATTACCCCACTCATCGACCGCTATCCAGCATGCATCTAGAGTATTAAGTTAAAAACAGAGTAACGCCTTAAGCAAGATGACATGATGTAGAGCGATAGACTCATGCAATATGAAGAAAACCCCATCTTGTTATCCTCGATGGCAACAATACAATACGTGCCTTGCTGCCCTTACTGTCACCGGGAAAGGACACTGCAAGATTGAACCCAAAGCTAAGCACTTCTCCCATTGCAAGAAAGATCAATCTAGTAGGCCAAACCGAACTGATAATTCGAAGAGACTTTCAAAGATAACCAATCATACATAAAATAATTCAGAGAAGATTCAAATATTATTCATAGATAGACTTGATCATAAACCCACAATTCATCAGTCTCAACAAACACACCGCAAAAAGAAGATTACATCGAATAGATCTCCACAAGAGAGGGGGAGAACATTGTATTGAGATCCAAAAAGAGAGAAGAAGCCATCTAGCTACTAACTATGGACCCGTAGGTCTGAGATAAACTACTCACACTTCATCGGAGGGGCTATGGTGTTGATGAAGAAGCCCTCCGTGATCGATGCCCCCTCTGGCGGAGCTCCAGAACAGGCCCCAAGATGGGATCTCGTGGATACAAAAAGTTACGGCGGTGGAATTCGGGTTTTGGCTCCATCTCTGATCGTTTGGGGGTACGTGGGTATATATAGGAGGAAGAAGTACATCGGTGGAGCAACAGGGGGCCCACGAGGGTGGAGGGCGCGCCTGGGGGGGTAGGCGCGCCCCCTACCTCGTGGCCTCCTGTTACGTTTCTTCACGTAGGGTCCAAGTCTCCTGAGTTGTATCCGATGAGAAAATCACGTTCCCGAAGGTTTCATTCCGTTTGGACTCCGTTTGATATACCTTTTCTTCGAAACCCTAAAACAGGCAAAAAACAGCAATTCTGGGCTGGGCCTCCGGTTAATAGGTTAGTCCCAAAAATAATGTCCAAAATAGTAGATAATATAGCATGGAGCAATCAAAAATTATAGATACGTTGGAGACGTATCAACCACCCCACCATTATCCATCATGGTAGTTCTGTCGCATTGGTCCTTGACCCCATCATTGACGGATTTCACCTCACTCGAGTCCTTATGGACGGTGGCAGCAGCTTAAACTTTCTTTATCAGGATACAGTGTGCAAAATGGGTATAGACCCCTCAAGGATCAAACCCACCAAAACCACCTTTAAAGGTGTCATCCCAGGTGTAGAGGCCTGTTGCACGGGCTCAATAACACTAGAAGTAGTCTTCGGATCTCCAGACAACTTCTGAAGCGAGGAGTTAATCTTCGATATCGTCCCCTTCCGCAGTGGCTATCATGCACTGCTCGGACGAACCGCATTTGCCAGATTCAATGCGGTACCGCATTATGCATACCTCAAGCTCAAAATGCCAGGACCTCGCGGGGTTATAACAGTTAATGGAAACAAAGAACGCTCGCTCCACACGGAGGAGCACACTGCAGCCCTCGCAACAGAAGCGCAAAGCAGCCTTATGAGGCAAACCGCCAATTCGGTGAAAAAGACCCCGGACACCTTCAAGCGAGTCTGGACTACTCTGCAAGAGGATCACCAGGCATGTTTAGAGTTCGCCTAGCAATTCGGCCTTCGTCCTAGTCCCAGTCAAGCGGCGAAATTCGTGTCGCGCGTACATAATTACGCACTCAAGATACCATGGGCATAGGCGGAGGCACGGCCATGGCACGGCCCACAATGCGTCTCAACAACTTCCGGACCCGTATACCTTTAACATTTTCTTCCTTTCAGGCCCCTATTCTATGAAGGCCCTCTCCGATCGTCTGATTATCGGACCCGTCACGGGAAAGAAACACCAAGGAAGCAATAAGCTTTGACGTACAAGGGAATCCTCGGATGGTCTCTGATAATGATCGATATACCTGTTTTGCATACCCACACGTAGCTTGACCTTGGATAGGACATGTCAAATAGTCCTGATTTTTACTTATTGCACTACATGTATGCATACGCTTTGACGTATCATTTAAATAACAATATACAGCAACAACTCATTATTGCATTCCTTTATGTTTTTTTCCTGTCTGCTTACTTATGACAAGTAGCACCCGTACATTTTGATACGACCAGTGCGCCAGGGGCTTCAGTTTACCCCATAACACGGCATGAATAGTCTGAACACTTTTGACAGTGCGTCACCCCAAACTTATAGCATTATATGCATCAGCTCTGAATCATGTCTTGGGTCAATAGTTGGGTTTGCTCGGCTCCCATGTTTTGGTACCTTACATTCCGCTATATCGGCTAAGGTAGCACTGAGAGAACTACTGCGATTGTGTCCCGGTTCTTCGTGGCGAGCACCTCAGTAGAGAAAGCCGAAAAAAACTGACTGTCATGATGCGGCGAGAGCTGGTCGCTGTTCGAGAGGTCTCAAATGCTTAAAGATTTTTTCTGCTTCGGGCGAGGAGTCAGCCTTGTCCTATTTAGGCGTACATAGCGCCCCAAGTTCGACCTTCCGAATACTAGGGGCTTCGCCAAAATTTAAAATTGTAGACTTCTATGGCTAAGTGAGAGTGATAAAGCTTTATAGTCCGATTGCCTGGTTCGTTGCGCTGAACACCTCCTTCGAAGGACCCAAAACTGGGATAAAGAGTGATCAGGTTTATCCCGAACACCTCAGTACTAGTTACATGGGGGCAGAAGCCGACGATTGGCCAACTCTTAAATTTTATAAACGGCCGCATAGAAGGTAATATTTTAAATTAACAAGTGTTACATAGCGCACATGAACTCGTTTCACATTACAGGATCACATGAGTACATTCATTCAAATATTACATCCTTAGCACATTCCTCTGCCACAAGGCGAACACCCTTCAGGACACTGTCATAATACTTTTCAGGATGGCGATGCTCCTTGCCCTCTGGCGGCCCCTCCTTCACTAACTTTTCGCCGTCCATCTTCGCCCAGGCAAAAGCCCTGCGCGCACCCTCAATGTAGATGGACCACTTTATGACTTCAAGCCGGGGGCAGGCGTTCAGAAGCCGCCTTACCAGGCCGAAATAGCTGTCGGGCAGGGGCTCGCTAGGCCACATCCGGACTATGAGGCCCTTCGTGGCCAGTTCGGCCACCTTGTGAAGCTCGACCAGTTGCTTCAACTGGTCTCTCAAGGGCATCGGATGTTTGGCCCCAGTATACTGAGACCAGAACAACCTCTCCGTCGAGCTCCCTTCCTCGGCCCGGTAGAACTCCGCGGCATCCGACACACTGCTGGGTAGATCTGCAAACGCTCCTAGAGAGCTCCGAATTCTGGTAAGTAAAAGGAAAGTTTCCTTCACATGCTTGCTTTGCATAAAGAATGCCTTACTCGCCGCTATCTTCCTGGCCGCCTCAATTTCCTGGAGGGCCTTTTGGGCTTCGGCCTTGGCATTTTGTGCATTCTCGAGGGCCTTTGCAAGCTCGGACCCTTGCGTCTTAGAGTCACGCTCCAAGGACTCGTACTTCTTGACAAACTCCTGGAGCTCTTGCTGAACCTCGCCGACTCGGGCCTCTTGCTTCTCGTGCTTGGCGCGCTCCTTGGCTGCTTTGCCTTCGGCCTCAGACAATGCCTTCTTCAGGGTCGCCACTTCGGTCGTGGCCCCTAGTAAAATTCATGACGATCCTGTGATCTAACAACCAGTTTCCTTTTTCTTTATCAATAAACAAACGAGGTATCACTTACCTTTGTTGTCTTCGAGCTGCCTCTTGGTAAGGCCGAGCTCTTCCTCAGACCACTCAAGGTCCCGCTTCAGTGCGGAGACCTCGGCCGTGTGAGCGGCAGCGGCCAGCAGTGAAGCTTGCTTATTCACATAGACATATTTTGCTTAGACTCCTGTGATTATTATTTGATCCTCTATTCGGCCTTTCTTCCGAACACCAAACAGAGCATCAGGGGCTACTGTCTATGCTGTAACATTTTCTCATAATTTGATTACTTACCTCAAAGCCTGTTAGGAGGCTGGCACAGGCTTCAGTTAGTCCGCTTTTGGCGGACTGAATTTTCTTGACCACCACACTCATGATAGTGCGGTGCTCTTCGTCAATGGAAGCGCCACGAAGCGCTTCCAGAAAATTATCCGATGCCCCTGGATGGACAGAGGCCATCGGCACAGACTTGCTACCCCCGACATTAGAGCCCATGGGAGTCTTGCCCCTCGTGCGCCCAGCGTCCGGAATGTCGCCTTGGGGCGCTTCCGGAACTGTCTCCCCTTGGTTCGATACCCTTTGAGACAGTACCTCGACATCGTCCATAGGGCGGGGGGGGAGGCGGTCGGGAGTGAATTGTTGTTCATCTCTGACGGGCCCAAAGACTCATCCGAAGAGGATACGTCGATACAGGCTTTGGAGGGGCTGCATGATAAGAAGTAATAAAATAAAACATACCAAGAATAATTACGGTATCCGGCTTCCCAGAGCTTCGTAATGTTCTCCTCCGTAACAGAGGAGACCATCCACTTGCCTCCCACTCCAGACATGTTTGGAGTGGTTTTGCGGAGAAAATGCAAACTTGGGCGCTGGGGCACGAGTGTGCAAGAATGGATGGGCAGGGAAGAAGAAGGCATGGGTGAAAACGAGGAGTCCTTGGCCCTTTATAAGGGCAGAAGAAGCTATGCGCCTCCCCACCTGCCTGGTAAACTCGCTTATTCCCCAAGCACCGTAATTGATGGCGCGGTTGGGTTACCCACACCCGTATTGATGAGAATCCCGTGATAAGGGGACACGATCTCTGCTTCGACAAGACGTGCCAAGAAAACCGCCTCGCAATATGTGTAGTAGCTGGTTGAGAAAAATGGTTCGAATAATGACCAGGCCATGGCGTGATGTCACGTTATGAAAAGTTGTCAGCAGATTAGATTTGTGGAAATACTATACTCTCTACCGTGGTATGTGGAATTTGTTTTGCAGAGCCGGACATGATCCTTGTGTTCAAAATCTTCTATGGAGTATTCGGAGAAGGAGCCCTCCTTGCAATGCCGAAGACAATCTGCGCGCCGGACTCATCGACATTGAAGCCTGGTTCAGGGGCTACTGAGGGAGTCCTGGATTAGGGGGTCCTCGGACAGCCAGACTCTATCCTTTGTCCGGACTGTTGGACTATGAAGGTGCAAGATTGAAGACTTCATCCCGTGTCCGGGTGGCACTCTCCTTTGCGTGGAAGGCAAGCTTGGCAATTCGAATATGTAGATCTCCTCCCTTGTAACCGACTCTGTGTAACCCTAGCCCCCTCCGGTGTCTATATAAACCTGAGGGTTTAGTCCGTAGGACAACAACACAATTATAATCATAAGCTAGCTTCTAGGGTTTAGCCTCTACGATCTCGTGGTAGATCAACTCTTGTAATACTCATATCAACAAGATCAATCAAGCAGGAAGTAGGGTATTACCTCCATCGAGAGGGCCCGAACCTGGGTAAACATTGTGTCCCCTGCCTCCTGTTACCATCCGCCTTAGACGCACAGTTCGGGACCCCCTACCCTAGATCTGCCGGTTTTGACACCGACAGTCACCTAAGCAGCAAAAATTTGCAATGAATAAAGCACTAGAACAAAACTAATTGGACCATTGGAGGAGTCACATACCAAAGAACAATCCCCCAAAGTAGTTTTGTGAATGGAGCTTTGAGCTAGGAGATCGAAAATGGCAGCAAGATGAGCAAGAACTCGGGTTTGAGCTGGCTAGTGATTTTTTTTGGGAGGAAGAAAGAGTGTGTGGTAGCTGGAATAAGTGGAGGGGAGCCACCATGGGCCCATGAGGCAGGGGGGGCGCCCAGGGGGGTGGGCATGCCATGGACCCTCGTGGCCAGGTGCTTGCTCCCCCTGGTGTGTTCTCAGTGCCAGATATTCTCAAATATTCTAGAAAAAATCATATTTAATTTTCAGGGCATTTGGAGAACTTTTTATTTTCAAGGTATTTTTTATTGCATGGAAAAAATCAGAAAACAGACAGAAAAATACTATTTTTGCTTTATTTAATATAAATAACCGAAAGTAAAAAGAGGGTACAGAGAGTTGTGTTTTCTAAATTCATCCATCTCATGGTCATCAAAAGGAATCCACTAACAAGGTTGATCAAGTCTTGTTAACAAACTCATTCCGAATAACATGGAACCGGAGAATTTTTGAATAACACTAGGTTACCTCAACGGGGATATGCACATCCCCAACAATAAGAATATCACGTTTCTTCTTGATAGTAGGAAAAGGAAATTCAAAACCTCCAATAGTGATTGTTGAAGTTTTTCCAATAGAATTGATACTATGGACTTGAGGTTGTTTCCTCGGAAAGTGTAACGTATGCTCATTACCATTAACATGAAAAGTGACATTTCCTTTGGTGCAATCAATAACAGCCCCTGCGGTATTCAAAAAGGGTCTTCAAAGAATAATAAACATACTATCATCCTCGGGAATATCAAGAATAACAAAGTCCGTTAAAATAGTAACGTTTGCAACCACAACAGGCACATCCTCACAAATACCGACAAGTATAGCAGTTGATTTATCATCCATTTGCAAAGATATTTCAGTAGGTGTCAACTTATTCAAATCAAGTCTACAATATAAAGAGAGAGGCATAATACTAACACCGGCTCCAAAGATCACATAAAGCAGTTTTAACATAGTTTCTTTTAATGGAGCATGGTATAGTTGGTACTCCTGGATCTCCAAGTTTCTTTGGTATTCCACCCTTAAAAGTATAATTAGCAAGCATGGTGGAAATTTCAGCTTCCGGTATCTTTCTCTTATTAGTAACAATATCCTTCATATACTTAGCATAAGGATTCATTTTAAGCATATCAGTCAAACGCATACGCAAAAAGATAGGTCTAATCATTTCAGCAAAGCGCTCAAAATCCTCATCATCCTTTTTCTTGGATGGTTTAGGAGGAAAGGGCATGGGTTTCTGAACCCATGGTTCTCTTTCTCTACCATGCTTCCTAGCAACAAAGTCTCTCTTATCATAACATTGATTCTTTGATTGTGGGTTATCAAGATCAACAGAAGGTTCAATTTCTACATCATTATTATTGCTAGGTTGAGCATCAACATGAACATCATCATTAACATTATCACTAGGTTCATGTTCATTACCAGATTGTGTTTTAGCATCGGAGATAGAAATATCATTAGGATTATTAGGTGTGTCTACAACAGGTTCACTAGAAGCATGCAAAGTCCTATCATCTTTCTTTTTCTTCCTTTTAGAAGGACTAGGTTCATCTACAGTAGTTCTCTGAGAATCTTGCTCAATTCTATTGGGATGGCCCTCAGGATACAAAGGTTCCTGAGTCACTTTACCTCCTCTAGTTGCAACTCTAACAGCAAAGTAATTATTCTTACTATTCAATTCATTGAGCAAATCATTCTGAGCTTTAAGTACTTGTTCTACTTGAGTGGTAACCATAGAAGCATGTTTACTAATGAGTTTAAGTTCACCTTTAACACTAGCCATATAATCACTCAAGTGTTCAATCATATAATAATTATGCTTTAATTGTCTACCAAAATAAGCATTAAAATCTTCTTGCTTAACCATAAAGTTATCAAATTCATCCAAACATTGGCTAGCAAACTTAGCAGGAGGGATTTCAGCTTTATCATATCTATAAAGAGAATTTACCTTTACTACCTGTTTCGGGTTATCGAGACCGTGTGTTTCTTCAATAAGTGATGAATTATGACCATGTATTTCTTCAACGGGAGGTAAATTCTTAACATCTTCAGCTTTTATACCTTTTTCTTTCATAGATTTCTTTGCCTCTTGCATATCTTCGGGACTGAGAAATAGAATGCCCCTTTTCTTCGGAGTTGGCTTAGGAGTTGGTTCAGGAAGTGTCCAATTATTTTCATTAGTCAACATATTATTCAATAGCAATTCAGCTTGATCAACAACTCTTTCCCTGAAAACACAACCAGCACAACTATCCAGGTAATCTCTAGAAGCATCGGTTAGTCCATTATAAAAGATATCAAGTATTTCATTTTTCTTGAGAGGATGATCAGGCAAAGCATTAAGTAATTGGAGAAGCCTCCCCCAAGCTTGTGGGAGACTCTCTTCTTAAATTTGCAAAAAATTATATATTTCCCTTAAAGCAGCATGTTTCTTATGAGCGGGGAAATATTTAGTAGAGAAGTAGTAAATCATATCCTGGGGACTACGCACACAACCAGGATCAAGAGAATTAAACCATATCTTAGCATCACCCTTTAATGAGAACGGAAATAATTTAAGGATATAATAATAGCGAGTTTTCTCATCATTAGTGAATAGGGTAGCTATATCATTTAATTTAGTAAGATGTGACACAAAAGTTTTAGATTCATAGCCATAGAAAGGATCAGATTCAACCAAAGTAATTAACTCAGGATCAACAGAGAAATCATAATCCTTATTAGTAATAAATATAGGTGAAGTAGCATAAGCAGGATCATATTTCATTCTAGCATTCTGAGATTTTTCTTTCATCTTAGCTAATAGTTTCTTAAGATCACTTCTATCATTGCTGGCAAGAAAGTCTCTAGCAGTTTCTTCATCCATAACATAACCCTCAGGAACAACAGGCAATTCATATCTAGGGGGATAATCTTCATCATCACTTTCATCAATATTATCAGTTTCAATAATTTCATTCTCTCTAGCCCTAGCAAGTTGTTCATCAAGGAGTTCACCTAGTGGCACAGTAGTATCAAGCATAGAAGTAGTTTCATCATAAGTATCTTGCATAGCAGAAGTGGCATCATCAATAACATGCGGCATATCAGAATTAATAGCAGAAGCAGGTTTAGGTGTCACAAGCTCACTCAAAACAGAGGGCGAATCAAGTGCAGAGCTAGATGGTAGTTCCTTACCTCCCCTCGTAGTTGAGGAAAAATCTTGGTTCTTTGATCTTTCAAATTCTTCATAGTGATCAACAGATATAAATCCCAAGTGACTCAAAGAATAGAGCTATGCTCCCCGGCAACGGCGCCAGAAAATGTTCTTGATAACCCACAAGTTTAGGGGATCGCAATAGGATTTTAGGGTAGAGTATTCAACCCAAATTTATTGATTCGACACAAGGGGAGCCAAAGAATATTCTCAAGTATTAGCAGCTAAGTTGTCAATTCAATCACACTTGGAAACTTAATATCTGCAGCAAGGTATTTAGTAGCAAAGTAATATGATAGTAGTGGTAACGGTGGCAAAAGGTAATGGTAGCAAAAGTAATATTTTTTGGGTTTTGTAGTGATTGTAACAGTAGCAGCGGAAAAGTAAATAAGCGAAGAACAATATATGGAAAAGCTCGTAGGCATTGGATCGGTGATGGAGAATTATGCCGCATGCGATCGATCATGTAATAGTCATAACATAGGGTGACAAAGAACTAGCTCCAATTCATCAATGTAATGTAGGCATGTATTCCGAATATAGTCATATGTGCTTATGGAAAAGATCTTGCATGACATCTTTTGTCCTACCCTCCCGCGGCAGCGGGGTCCTATTGGAAACTAAGGGATATTAAGGCCTCCTTTTAATAGAGTACCAGACCAAAGCATTAACACATAGTGAATACATGAACTCCTCAAACTATGGTCATCACCGGTAAGTATCCCGATTATTGTCACTTCGGGGTTAACGGGTCATAACACATAATAGGTGACTATAGACTTGCAAGATAGGATCAAGAACTCTCATATATTAATGAAAACATAATAGGTTCAGATCTGAAATCATGGCACTCGGGCCCTAGTGATAAGCATTAAGCATGGCAAAGTCATAGCAACATCAATCTCAGAACATAGTGGATACTAGGGATCAAACGCTAACAAAACTAACTCGATTACATGATAAATCTCATCCACCCCATCACCGACCAGCAAGCCTACGATGGAATTACTCATGCATGGCGGTGAGCATCATGGAATTGGTGATGGAGGAAGGTTGATGATGACGATGGCGACAGATTCCCCTCACCGGAGCCCCGAACGGACTCCAGATCAGCCCTCCCGAGAGAGTTTGGGGCATGGCAGCGGCTCCGTATCGTAAAACGCGATGAATCCTTCTCTCAGATTTTTTTCTCCTCGAACACGAATATGAGGAGTTGGAGTTGAGGTCGGTGGAGCGTCAGGGGGCCCACGAGGAAGGGGGCGTGCCTAGGGGGTAGGGCGCACCCCCACCCTCCTGGACAGGGTGTGGGCCCCCTGACGTGGATCTTTCATCCAGTATTTTTTATATATTCCAAAAATAATCTCCGTTGATTTTCAGTTCATTCCGAGTACTTTTCTTTCTGCACAAAAATAACACCATGGCAATTCTGCTGAAAACAGTGTCAGTCCGGGTTAGTTCCATTCAAATCATGCAAGTTAGAGTCCAAAATAAGGGCAAACGTGTTTGGAAAAGTAGATACGACAAAGACGTATCACACAGCGCTGGGTCACTGACAGTGGGCCCGCCTGGCCCACTGGTTAGGTTTGATTGGTCAGCCGCCCACGTCGTCTCCTCTGGCCAAACAAAGGCGGCGCTCCGGCGAGGCTCGACGGTGATTGGCGGATCCGTTTGGAAAACTGAGGCCATCCGCAAGCTCAGGAGGTCGAGCCGAACACGTGGGTACCCTCCTTGGTCGCCGAAGTGGAGGGAGTCGCCGGCGACGAGCTCAACCGAAGAGCTCTGTCGGAGGCAAGTTGGGCGTTTCGCCCACGGGCCATCTTCAGTGAAAGTGATGAGCGGAACGGATTCGTGAGAGCTCCAGGAGTCTCCTGGTGGGGACAATGGAGTGGGGAGGCTGTGGTGGCTTCGGAATCAACGCGGCAGTGGCGGCGGCCATGGCTGCCGGAATTGGAGGAGACGACCTTCTTTGGTCGTACTGCTGCTATGGAGGATCACTGAGGGAGGGAGATAGGTAGTGGTGGACTGAGCGGGCTCGGGGGTCCATTTTATAGTGCAGGAGGGGCGGTTCCGTGGCTTCCCGAAGATGAACACGGTGGCATCCGCCATTGATGGCAGAACATGGATGGTGGTGAGATAGGCGTGGCCGGTGAAGGTAGGCCGGGGCGGGGCGGCTGAAGTTACTCCCGAGAGGTGCTGGGTGGCTCGGGGGTGTGCCACGCGTCGCGGGCGGGGACGTGGCCGTGCGGGACTCGTCGGGCGGCGGTCCCGGTCGTCGTGGACGGGAGTGGACGGCACTAGGGGCCAAGCGTAGGTGTCTGCGAGGGTCCTGGTGGTCGGGCTGACCCAGAGATGGATCAGGTTGAGATGGGAGGCAGCAGAGATACGGCATGAGCTCGGTGCCGACGTGTGTAAAACGCACGCTCTGGCCGCGCTCTCTGCACGCACCCAGGGTTCTCGACAGAATGCTAGGGTGGAATACAATGATCAAATCAAGATGATATTTGGCAGGGTAGTGCTACTGGAAACTATAGAGATGCTGGACATGGTGGTTTGGTCAAAAGAGCAAGTTTCAAATGGTGGTTTAGGGAGTTGCCAAATTCTGTCATGCTCACCACCTGTTCGACAGAATGCTAGGTAAAGCTAGAGGACTTTGTTGGATTTGAAACTTGGCAGGGTGGGCATCTTTAGATGATAGAGATGATGGTGGAGTTAGTTTGGCAGTATGAGAAACTTGCTAGTGCAAGTTTTACCAGAATTCAGTTCTGGACAGAAACTTCAGTGGCATGTTTGGTGGACTTAAAAGATGCAAATAGATCTGATCTACTGGAGTTAAGGTTTTGGTTGGAAGGACTACAAGTTGGCCAAATTTCAGAGTTAATGGAGCTAGGAAAATTAGGGTTGCACTTACAACTCAAGAATGGGGAAGAAATGAAAAGAGGATGTTTCACTCAAAATTTTCAAAAGACAAAGTTAGGTTTTTGCTCAAAAGTGATCTATAGGCATCACCTGACCTCTCAAAATTTTTGTGGGATTTTAAAACAATTATTTAAAATATTTGTAGTGCAACAGAAGAATTTTAAGGATTTAAAATGCTAGTAAAGAATTATTTGTGGACAATTTTATTATGGAAATATTTCCTAATGTTATTTATTATATAAATGAAATGATTTACAAAACAACCTAAGACCACAACATTTTACGAAAATAATCTTCTATGGGGGAAGAATTGTGTAAAACAAAATAGAAAAGGCTCTGAAATTAATAAATGACCTGGAGTAGCTCAAAATTTTATTTCTGACTTAGTAAATTTTGATTAAATCTTTAGGGTGTTACACCCGGCCACCCACCGTAACCGGGAACTCTCCGATATTTTCCTCACCCTCGTTTCTATCACGATTTTTTCCGTCATGGACAGCCGAAAGAATGTCATGCAGGTGCGTCCCTGGCCCGCCCAGGACAAAAAACATATTTTTTGTCATGATTTTTTTCATAGAAGTAGGAGCCCACCACATCTATGATGATATGTGGTTTTGTCGCAATTATCTTCATAGATGTGGCATAAGCATGACAGAAAAAAAAATCGTTCGAGCCAAATTGTCACGGATATGCCTTTTTTGTAGTGAAACGAATACCGTTGACTTTCATAGAGCAATCTTTTCTGTATACATAATTCTCTATTGATATTTCTATGTTGAATATACGCCATTGAAAGTCCCATGCTCAATTTTGGCACTATTTTGGGTTGATTTGATAATTTTAGAGCATTATATGAATTTCTAGCTATTAAAATTTGTAAAATGATCTTTGATTCAAAAAATATATGGAAATGAGCTCTGAAAAGGATGAAATTTTGCATGGTGTCATCACATAATCCCTATAGGGTGTGATAAATATTTGAGAGAGTTGCGGGAAAATTTGATGCACTTCGTGTACAAACTGAAGAGTTTCTCGCGAAGTATCGGGGTTTCAAACCGAAACAGTGGACTTTCATAGAGAAATCTTTTATTTATACATCATTTCTCTGTTAGACTTTTTCTATGTTGAATATACACCATTGAAGTCTCATACTCAAATTTGGTACTATTTTGGGTTGATTTGATATTTTCAGACCATTATATGAATTTCTAGCTGGTGGGTGCCTATATTAACTCGTCACTGGTTTCCTTACGGCGGCGGTCGGCTTTGTTTATCATCCGCCACTGGTACATTGCCAAAATAGTAGTGCTGATTCCATCACTGGTCCGCCAATAATATGACCCCACTTTTAAGCATTTTCCCAGTAGTGTGGGCACATGGCGCACAATTGAGGGAGAGGGTTTGGAACACAACCCATGTTGCAAAATCAGCCAATCGCAACAAGGTCCGCATTGCAAAGTTCGTGGGTGTACTGAGGTTTGTTGTACGCCGCATGACCTAAACTTGATCTGGCCGTAACGGAGGCGGTCGTCGTGTGCGCAGTTACAGCCAGGTGAGCGCCACCTTCTTTCTTAAAAGGATATTTCATATTTATAATTCGAACATGTGTCAAATAGATTATCGATTCTCAAACTAGTGTGTTTTTTATACAACATAAGTTCTATAGTGATTTTTAGGTCTCATATTGTGTGTGCATTTTACTTGTTCGTTTGCTTGTATTGTATATAGGTGCAACTAGTATGCATGAACTAGAGTTCGTTACTTTAGCATGTAGGTTCTATAGGTTCCTCAAGATGCTATTATGGGAGCTCCTAGCTACCTTATTTGTGCATAGTGAGCAAGCTTCGAGTGCGTTGCAAAGGGAAAAAAATCACCTCTTATACACACTCGACGACATCAGCAAATTCACTAAAACCTTTCATGATGCCATACAACCGACAACATGATAAGTGATGTTGCGTGTGTCCTTGAGGTGTCTCCAAAAATCTTTATGGGCACTATTTCAAACAGTATAGAAATCAACCTTAAGCCACTTGTTTACATAAAGCTCGCATCAACAGTTTAGTGTACATCATTGTATACGGGTTGGTTACCGTGCACTATGTGAAATAAAGAGGATGATTATGTATGTGCTAGCACATATGCCCATGCGTTGCAATGGGAGAGATATTTTTTACGAGAAGCAACGGGAAAGATAATTGATGTGTCATAAAAAAAAGGTCTCCATTATGGTAGGTGATAGAGCAAGGAGTAATGGTCTTCTCGCTGGACTTGTTTGACACGAGAAATCTTGATTGTCGTGGAGTTGGTCGGCGTGGTGGCGAGCACCCAACTCATGAGTTTTTCGTCCGCGGCAGTCTCCATCTCGGGGTTGTGCCTGCCTCCTCATTAGGTGGCTGTGCGGCGACCTTCGGGACACGTTTGCTTCGACCACTCCATCCTATGATAGCCTAACCATGTGGATTATTAATTGCAGTGCATAAATCTCATTTTATTAGCATAATCATGCATGAATGTCCCTTCTTTTTGAGGGTTTATTCTCTCTCATTATTTTAGTGCTCAAGTGCCCATAATTTTGCACTAATTAAAGTCAAACAACATATTCTCTTTTATTGACATGTGCCCACAATTTCTTTCATTTATAGTCAACCAGCATAGAACGAACACGCACCCCTAACCAATGGCCAGCGCGAATATTTAAGAAAATACTATAGCATCAGGTTAGAAATATTTTTAAATATTTTAGACATTCAAAAAATATGAATTCACGACTATTCTTGAAAATGTGAACAATTCTTTAAATCCCCGACAATTTTCAAAAAATGCGAATACATTTTTCTCAAAAATTCAAATATTTTTGGGGAAAATACGAAAAAATTAGAAACATTAATAGTTTTTGAAATTCACAAACAATATTTTGAAAACATGAAAATTTCTTAAAAACACAAATATTTTTGAATTTTAGTTTTATTCAAAACAATTTTAGAAAATGTTTTCTTAGACGCAAATATTATTTTGGATTTGTGGACATTTCACTAAAGTAAGAATAATTTTAAATATGGAAAATTTAATAAAATTTAATTTCATAAAAGAATCTCAAAGAATTTTGGAAAAAACAAACATTTTCTTAAATGAGAACAGTTTTTGAATGTGTAGATAATTTCGAAATGGGAAATTTTTAAAAGTTTCAAACATTTTTCAAAACCGGAACCAAATTTTGGAATTCTGACAAATTTCTGAAATTTTGAATACTTTTATAAATTTTTTACTTCACAGAAAAAATAAAAAAAGGAAAAAAGGAAAAAATAAATAAGAAAAAGAGAAAGAGAAAGAGAAAGATAAAGGAACAGAAAAAAATAGAAATAGAACAACGAAAAAGGGGAAACAGGCTGGCCCAGTCTTAGATGTCCTGTGGGAAGGTTCAACTATTTATCGTTCCGTGCAATACATAAGGTCTTGCCAACTTCGTGGGGGAATAATAAGTGGGCTGACTTCGTGGGGCCGGAGCACGTGGGGCTCAGTTACGGAATTCTGGAGAAACCTTCTTTTTCTTTTCTAGGATAGACGCACAAAAATTTAGTATCACCTCGAATAGAAAGAAAAATCTTTCCACCGATGAACGGAAGAAAAAATTGGACAAACACACCTTGCTTTATACTAGGTATAGATATAGATATAGAATAATGTTTTGAGAGTGCTTTTTTCTATGTCTCCTGTGTATGGATCCTCCATGATTCGTTTGAGATTCACGCTATTTTCTTTACTTGTTCTTAATTTTTTTTGTCTCATAATGTTTCTTTCCTTTTCTTATTTCAATGTGTACATCATGTTTCATTGTTACAAAAATAATGCATTGGCTTCAGATTAGTATGATGATACACAACGATACATTATGATTCGCTTTGGAACGAGAGAAAAATCTGATGTAACGCTTTGAAACATGACAAATCTCATAGTAACGATGAACAGTAGATTCCCCTGCATGATAGAATCTCATTTCTCGAAATGTTTTATATATTTTGCAGATACATGCGATCGCAAGCAAATATGTCAACTAGTAATGCTGATCAGATATACAGAGAGCCGGAGGACTTGGCGCAGTCTGCTGTGGCGAAGGTCACGGTGCCCTTGTCGAGGTCATAGCCGACGTGCATGTTCTGCTGCGCAATATTCCCGATGATGGACACAGGATGAAACTGGTCAGACGGCGCCGCCACCGCCAAGCACAGAGTCCCCTCCTGCAACTCCACGAACGTGTTCTCCGCCTTCAGCGTGACCGTCGCGCCGCCGCCCAGCCCCAGCGTCACGTCAGGGATCATCGCCGCCACCTGCCCCTTCCGTACCCCGCTCACGTCGAAGCACAGTGGCAGGAGATCTTCCGGCGACTTCGCCGGCGGGAGCTTGACCCTCCGGGTCAGCTCTTCCACCAATGGGTCCACAAGCTCGTTCGCGAGGTACGTCAGCGTCGTGCCGGAGTCGACGATGACGGGGGACTGCTGCGGCGCCGCGAGCGTCTTGTTCCCGATCTTGACGGACTGGAGATCGACGGTGTAGTAGGCCTTCACTTCAGATGGGATCAGCGGCGTCGTCGCCGCGCCCGGTTCCGTCACGGTGGCGCGGGGGCCGAAGTTGAGCACGGAGGAGGCGTTGATGGAGTAGGGCACGAGGCAGTAGGAGAACCTCCGGCCGAGCGATGTGTCTGCGCCTAACTGATTGACGAGGGAGAGATCGCCGCCGCCAAGTCCGACGAGGCCGTCCCCGATGAACGAGCCCATCATGGTCGTGGAGCAGCCGAAGTTGACGTTGGCCACGCGTATCTTCCCATCGCCGCGGGTGCCTTGGTCGTCGGCGAAGGTGAAGGTCTCCGTGGAGAGGAGGCCGCGCGTCTGGGAGCCGTCGCCGTAGGACTAGAGATACCTGCACTTGGAGTTGGGGCAGGAGGCATCGGGGAGCGCGCGGCATGCGCCGGAGCTGCAGCTCACGAGACCGAACGTCGTCGAATTGGAGGAGTTGAACTGGACGCCCGGCGGCGGCGCGGACGCGGGAGCGGGAGCGGACGCGTGCGCGTGCCGGGCGGCCGCCAGACCAGGAGCCACTTCTCCGTTGCTGCAATTAAGCCAGATGAGGTCGCTGCCGGTGTCGGCGATGGCGAGCATGCGGGTGGGCGGGGTGCCCACGTTCACGGCCATCAGGTACTCGAAGGGCCTGGAGGTGAGCTCGGAGACGGGGCCGTCGGCTGATGGTGCGTCGACGCGGCCGTAGGACCGCGAGAGCGCAGCGGCCTGCGATGAGGACCGGCGCGCGGCCTCGAGCACGCGGGCGTGCGCGGTGAACGACGGGTCATGATACGGGGACTTGACGGAGTCACGGTGGATGAACTCCACGCTAAACCCATCGCCGCCGACGTACGCCGTGCACAAGAACATGTGCGCCGTCAGGACGACGCGGGCGAGCAGGAGAGCGCGGGATGTCGTCGTCCCAGGCATTGTGTGCTGACTCGACTGTGGGGTTGCTTACCAATGGTGTGTTGCTGCTGCTGCTATGCAGAGTATTAATAGGGGAATTGGCGTAGGATGAAAATGGTAGGTTGATTAATGGGTAGACGAATGGGGCAAGTCGGTATATGGTATGAACTGTGACTGCTCCATCAGCCAGCTCCTTGCATTATGCTATGAATTACGTACGTGATGCACTCCGCATGGAATTCGGGGTAGGTTCGATTGGAGAGCTGGACAGGAGGACACCGGACTAAGTTTTCACGCACTTCTTTGGCAATATATTTTGTATACCAGGTCTCAGCTATTTTATAAGATTATTAATTAACATTCAAAATGGCAATATGGTTCAATTGTTTTCACTTCACAATCCTAACACAAACCGGAACTTGGCCGCCGTTTCATCCAGATGCAATCTTGTTCCCAAACTTGAGCACCTTCACGTCTATTTCCCAAACATCTGCTCCATCCGATGGTATTTCCACACTGGTAGAATCGGTACACTCTCTTCACCTTGAAGACCTTGCATTGATTGTGATGCTGGCCTTGATACTGCCTAAGTTTGTGCTTGTGCACAACCCAATATTAGCATATGCTTTTTATTTGACACAATCAAAATACTTGACTCCCCAAACTTTTCTTCTGCAACATGTAACGTAAACTTTAGGAGATTGAATTTTACATTCTTCAGGTAAAACAGTAGTGTGATCCTTACTTTTCAGGTAAGGAGGTAAAGTTAGCAAACCTCCTCAAACCAAACATGGGATTATTTTTTGTTGAGTTGGAATTATCCAACTTCACACAAGAAGGCCATACCTCGACGGTCCCAAATTTCTCTAGTGTCTTTCCTTGACAATCTCTAGCAGACCCCTATATCAAAAGTTCAAAACATATCTTTTATTCCATAGGATTAAACTTTTATTCATCTTGCACGTGTCTTGTCTAGACATCAGGAGCAGTTATTGGTATTTCCGCTATCTTTTGGACAATTTGGAAGTTGAGAAATGGTGTTATATTGATAACAACAAGGTTACTAATCCTTGTGTCCCTGTTAATCTGATTGTTAAAATGCTTCACGGTTGGCTTATTTTGCAGAAAAATCTAGGAAGACAAGGTAATGAGGTGGGGCGTAAATGGGGTTGAGATGATCGCTGGTGAAGTTTTAGGGATGCGCTTGGATGGAGGGCTTTGCATAGAAAACTGTAGGCTCTCCCAGGCTGAGCTCCTTTGGACTGCATCCAGTAGCTGTTTGGATCACTCTCACCCCACACTCTCCACTGGTGGCGACTATTGCAAAACCCTATTAGTAGAAACCTCATGTATGCTTGATGTTCTAAGAATCGTCTAGATCTGGCTTGTGGCTTCTCAGGATGATGATGCTCCAAATCTTTTTAGTTCTCTGGGCTATCAGCGTATATGCTGATATAGCCCCATGTGGTTTGGATGGTCGGTTGAGAATAGCCCAATTGTTTCCGTTCTGATCATGCATCATCATTTCCCTCCCACTTGATGGGTTTGTTGCTCTTGTTGCTTTGTAGCTAGTAGTTGTTAGGAAAGACATTGTGGTTTCTTATAATAGAAATCAAAGAGGAAGCTCTCTTTATAAAAAAATCAAACACAAATTCATTTCAAACACAAATTTAAACTAGTTCATTGCATAATTCGATAATGGTACCACATCAATATCATACATAGATAATTAAACAGTCCATTTTCTACTACATTAAATAGTATATCGACATTGAATTGGGTTAAGCATCGATATAAAACATATAAAACTGCATCTGCTACATCACTCTACTCATCGTTGCCCATAAGGTAGTCCCGAGTCAGAGGAGGAGGCAGGGATCACCCTTGACGGTGTCCTGGATTAGGGGGTGCACGCCACATCGGCTTGCATTCATGGGCCGGGCCGAGGACCCACCAACAACTGAAGAATGTCCCATGCATGCCCTGGCCCTCGGCGTACTCAAGATGGAATCCTCCGAAGACTTGTCGTATGATAATCCCCAAGTGCAAGGAATCACTGTAGCAATTTCCAAAGGTGGAAGTGATAAGTATGGAGTGTCGAACCCACAAGGAGCTAAAGGTAAGATCAATATTCTCTCAAGTCCCATCTACCACTGATATGACTCTAAGTACACCAAACGTTTGCTTCCATCTAGAAATGAGAAATAAAACTACGTTGTGGGTATGAAGAGGATAGCTTTGCATGATGTCGAAGAACTAAAATATAAAAATAGGTGTTGTTATCATAAAGTTAGAATATATTACAAATAGCGAGTGTGGAATAATGATGGAACAGTGTGCGGAATTTTCCTAGGCAATCGTTAACAAGATCGGTAATCATTATTGCAATTTTATATGAGGGAGAAGTATAAGCTAACATACTTCCTCTACTTGGATCATATGCACTTATGATTGGAACTCTAGCAAGCATCTATGACTACTAAAGATCATTAAGGTAAAACCCAACCATTTCATTAAAGTATCAAGTCCTCTTTACTCCCATACGCAAAGAACCCCCTTACTCGGGTTTAAGCTTCTGTCACTCTAGCAACCCACTATAAGCGAATCATGAACATATTGCAAACCCTACAGCGGGAATCCCTCACGCGTGTGCGACACAGAGGGCACCATATGACAGCACCAAAATAAAACATACAACTCAAACCAATCTAGATCATCAATCAACCCAAAAGACAAAACAAATATACTCAAAACATCATAGGATGGCAACACATCATTGGACATAATATGTGGCATAAAGCACCATGTTCAATTAGGGGATTACAGCGGGGTGTGGGAGAGTGGACCACTTAAAAGAGAGAGGACGGTGATGAAGGTGATGTTGATGAAGACGATCATCGTGGCGATGGTGTTGGGAAACGTAGCATGCAATTTCAAAAAAAAATCCTATGCTCACGCAAGATCTATCTAGGAGATGCATAGCAACGACAGGGGAGAGTGTGCCCATGTACCCTCATAGACTGAAAGCAGAAGAGTTTGACAATGCAGTTGATGTAGTCGAACTTCTTCTAGCTCTGACCGATCAAGCACCGAACGTACGGCACCTCCGAGTTCTGCACACGTTCAGCTTGATGACGTCCCTCGCCTTCTTGATCCAACAAGGTGTCGAGGAAGTAGATGAGTTCCGTCAGCACGACGGCGTGGTGACGGTGATGGTGAAGTGATTCTTCCAGGGCTTCGCCTAAGCACCGCAAAACTATGACCGGGGGTGTAAAGTATGGAAGGGGGCGCCGCACACGGCTAATGATTGTTGTTGTGTGTTCCAGACGCCCCCTCCCCACGTATATATAGGTGGGAGGGGGAGGGGAGCAGCTATGGGGCGCCCCAATTAGGAGGAATTCTACTTGGGGTCCTCCCCCAATTAGGCCTCCCTCCCTTCCTTATTTCCGGAGGGGGGGAGGGAAGAGGAAGGAGAGAAGGAAAGGGGGGCGAACCCCCACTTTACCTTATCCAATTCGGTCTCCTTCCTTGGGGGCGCCACCACTTGTGGGCTGCTGTGCTCCCCTCCTATGGCCCATATGGCCCATATCATTCTCCCGGGGGTTCTGGTAACCCCCCCGGTATTCCGATAAATACCCGATACGATCCGGAGCACTTCCGGTGTCCGAATACTATCATCCTATATATCAATCTTTACCTCTCGACCATTCCGAGACTCCTCGTCATGTCCGCGATCCTATCCGGGCTCCGAACAACATTCGGTCACCAAATCACATAACTCATATAATACTAAATCGTCATCGAACGTTAAGCGTGCGGACCCTACGGGGTCGAGAACTATGTAGACATGACCGAGACACCTCTCAGGTCAATAACCAATAGCGGAACCTGGATGCTCATATTGGCTCCTACATATTCTATGAAGATCTTTATCGGTCGAACCGTTATGACAACATACGTTATTGCCTTTGTCATCGGTATGTTACTTGCCCGAGATTCGATCGTCGGTATCTTCATACCTAGTTCAATCTCGTTACCGACAAGTCTCTTTACTCGTTCCGTAATACATCATCCCATAACTAACTCATTACTCACTTTGCTTGTAAGGCTTCTTATGATGTGTATTATCGAGAGGGCCGAGAGATACATCTCCGATACTCGGAGTGACAAATCCTAATCTCGATCTATGCCAACCCAACAAACACCTTCGGAGATACTTGTAGAGCATCTTTATAATCAACCAGTTACGTTGTGACATTTGATAGAACACAAGGCATTCCTCCGGTATTTAGGAGTTGCATAATCTCATAGTCGAAGGAATATGTATTTGACATGAAGAAAGCAATAGCAATAAAACTGAACGATCAATATGTTAAGCTAACGGATGGGTCTTGTCCATCACATCATTCTCCTAATGATGTGATCCCGTTATCAAATAAAGCTCATGTCCATGGTCAGGAAACCTTAACCATCTTTGATCAGCGAGCTAGTAAAGTAGAGGCTCACTAGGGACACAATGAAACGCCCTCGATGCGGCTATATCTCCCACGTGTCGAAGCACGACTTAGAGGCATAACCGCATTGAAAGCAATGTCGCAAGTGAGGTAATCTTCACACAACCCATGTAATACATAAGGGAAAGAGATACATAGTCGGCTTACAATCGCCACTTCACACAATACATGAATAAAGCATTACCACATCCAGATACAATCAGGGTCCGACTGCGGAACCAAAATAAAAGAAGACTGCCCCAAATGCTACACAGATCCCCGATCGACCCCAACTGGGCTCCACTACTGATCAACTATAACGAAACGACACAACGGACAAGATCTTCATCGAGCTCCTCCTTGAGCTTGGTTGCGTCACCTGTACGTTCTCATCGGCACCTGCAAGCTGGTTTTGGAAGTATCTGTGAGTCACGGGGACTCAACAATCTCACACCCTCGCGATCAAGACTATTTAAGCTTATATGTAAGGAAATGGTATGAGTTGGAGCTGCAACAAGCGACTAGCATATATGGTGGCTAACATACGCAAAAGAGAGCGAGAAGAGAAGGCAAAGCACGATCGAGAATCTATGATCAAGAAGTGATCCTAGAACAACCTACGCCAAACATAAATCCAACACCGTGTTCGCTTCCGGACTCCGCCGGAAAGAGACCATCACGGTTACACATGCGGTTGGTGTATTTTAGTTAAGATCAACTTCAGATTTTCTACAACCGGACATTAACAAATTCCCATCTGCCCATAACCGCGGGCATGGCTTTCGAAAGTTCAAATCCCTGCAGGGGTGTCCCAACTTAGCCCATCACAAGCTCTCACAGTCAACGAAGGATATTCCTTCTCCCAAGACAATCCGATCAGACTCGGCATCCCGGTTACAAGACATTTCGACAATGGTAAAACAAGACTAGCAGAGCCACCCAGATGTGCCGACAAATCCCGATAGGAGCTGCACATATCTCGTTCTCAGGGCACACCGGATGAGCAAGACGTCGGGTGGGCCAGCCCAGAGTTGCCCCTGGTAGCTCCGGACATCGCTCGGTTGGACCAACACTTAGAGAAGCACTGGCCCGGGGGGGTTAAAATAAAGATGACCCTTGAGTCTGCAGAACCCAAGGGAAAGAAAAGGCTAGGTGGCGAATGGTAAAACCAATGTTGGGCCTTGCTGGAGGAGTTTTATTCAAGGCGAACTGTCAAGGGGTTCCCATTATAACCCAACCGTGTAAGGAACGCAAAATCCGGGAACATAACACCGATATGACGGAAACTAGGGCGGCAAGAGTGGAACAAAACACCAGGCATAAGGCCAAGCCTTCCACCCTTTACCAAGTATATAGATGCATTAATTAAATAAGAGATATTGTGATATCCCAACAAAATATCCATGTTCCAACAAGGAACAAGCTCCAATCTTCACCTGCAACTAACAACGCTATAAGAGGGGCTGAGCAAAGCGGTAACATAGCCAAACAACGGTTTGCTAGGACAAGGTGGGTTAGAGGCTTGGCTCAACAATATGGGAGGCATGATAAGCAAGTGGTAGGTATCGCGACATAGGCATAGCAAAAGAGCGAGCATCTAGCAAGCAAAGATAGAAGTGATTCGAGGGTATGGTCATCTTGCCTGAAATCCTCCAAGGAAGAAGAACGAGTCCATGAAGAAGACAAACGGACGTAGTCGAACGGGTCCTCACAAATGCGACATTAACGGAACCGACCCGAAGAAGCAACACCGGAAAGAAGCACACAACATAGTGAACAACCAACACATGAACATGGCAGGATATGCGGGATGCGGTATGCGATGCATGTGCAAGACTTGGAAAGGAATGATTGAACCTGGCCTCAACTTGGAAATCCAAGAGCGCCACTGGAAAGGTGAGTTGATTTCGGTCGAAATCGATATAAAGATCACCGGAATCGGATGCACGGTTTGGAAATGGCAAGCAAAACAAATATGGCACCGGTCTGCGATAATCAGCAAGTAGCCTTCTAAATGCATCAAGATAAATATGCTACAGCACTCAAACATGACAACAAAATACATGGTAGGGATCCACTCATGAATCTTGACAAAAGATGAACACTGAGCTACGGCTAATTCACTCAATAACAGGTTCAAACAAGCATGGCAAAAGTGCAAAAGATAACAGGTTACAGACTTGGTGAAATTAACACAAGTCTGGAATTTATCATCAGGAAGCAATCTTTAGAGCATGAAAACTACATTCTACAGGAACATATCATGGCAAAGAAAGGCATGGAATGAAGCTACTCTAAGCATATAAAAAAAGTCCCTTAGTGACCTTGAGCCAAAAGGGATCAGAAAATACAATTGCAAGCATGTGAACATAGCAAAAAGATAAACAGATTCAGACTTAGTGAAAAACTGGAGCATGGCAAATCAATCAACGAGTAGGCATGTTTACGAGCTCGATGCACTCACTACAGAGCATCGCATGACAAAACAAGCATACACCAATGAAGAAGACATGGCATAGAAGCTAGACATGGCAAGAACAACATCATAGCATGCACGAATCAATGACAACAACCTCGGCAAAATCGCTAAACATGTTAACAATCTGCCAGGAATATTTTATAGCAAGTAGAGCTCGATTGACTCAAGCTAGGGTGCTCCATAAATGCAAACAAAGACATGGATGGATAGAGTACAACAATATCTACAAAACATTCTTACTGATTATCCTCAAAAGAGGCACAGATCACTAGGAAACAACATGAACATATGGCATAAAAATAATAACAGGACAAGGACTTAGTGAAATTCTAAGTCCCTGAAATCAGAATCATTGAGTAAGCTACTTTGCATGCTTGTGCTAGTCACCACAAAGATCACAAAAATACATGGCATACACCCCTGTAAACATGGCATGGCATTCATCAAAACACATGTAGAGCTCAGGATCATAGCATGCACACATTAATCATGGCAAAAATGACAAAAGGCCATTTGCTGAAACAGATCTGACATAATCATCACATAGCCCTCTTCCAACAGCATTTCGGACATGAAGATGAGCTCAAATGAAATGATGCAATGAGATGAAATAATGTACTTTTCGAGACGAACATTTTGATATGCTACACGCGCGAATCGGAGCTACGAGTGCAGAGTTATGATGCGATGAATATGGGCATATGAATCTGGAAACTTCGGGGACTTAGTGGAATTTACCTCCGCGAAAAGTCAACGCGGGATGAGGATAGCCGGGACGAGGGGGCCGTTTGGATGGCGGGGTTGGTGGATCTGATCCCGATCCGGAGGACCTCGCCAGAGTTCGCCGGAGAAGACGACGGAGAGGTGGCCGGTGACGGAGAAGGAGGTGCGGGGAGGCGAGGAGGTTGCCGGAGAGGGCCGGACGGCGGAGACCGGCGCGGGCGCGGCACCGGTGGACGTCGCCGGCGAGGCGGGGAGGCTTTAGCCAGCGGGATCAGGGGCGGCTCGCTGGATCCATGGCCGGAGCGGCCGGATCGGGGCGGTGACCGGCGATGGGTGGCGACGAAGCCGGCGATGAGGTGCGGCAGGGAGAGCGAGCGGCGGCGCGCGGCGTCCGGTCGCTGGAGACGGACGCGGGCGGCGTAAGGCGCGAGGGGCGCGGGCGTTCGTGCCACGGCGGCGGCGGGATGGGCCCCGCGGGCCCGATCTGGGCCCGGCGGGCCTGGCGCGGTGGGAGGAGAGAGAGGGCGGCGGCGGTGGTGAGGTGGCGGCGTCCGATCGGGCGAGGGGGCAGTGGCGGACATGTCCGGCTCGGCGTGGACGTGTCCGGCGGCGCGAGGATGAAGAAGACTAGGGTTCACCCGCGAATTTCGGAGGGGATCACATATATATAGGTAGAGGGAGCTAGGAGAGTCCAAATGAGGTGCAATTTTCGGCCACGCGATCATGATCGAACGACCGAGATGATGGAGGAGGTTTAGGTGTGTTTTGGGCCAAATTGGAGGGGTCTTGACCTGCAACAAACACGAGGCCTTTTCGGTCCCTCGGTTAACCGTTGGACTATCAAACGAAGTCCAAATGGCACGAAACTTGACAGGCGGTCTACCGGCAGTAAACCAAGGCCGCATGACAAGTCTCGGTCCAATCCGAGAACGTTTAACACCCGCACACGAAAAGAGGTAGAAAGGGACACCGGGTGACATAGGAGCGCCGGATTGCAAAATGGACAACGGGGAAAATGCTCAGATGCATGAGACGAACATGTATGCAAATGAATTGCACATGATGACATGATATGAAAAGCATGACACGCAAGCAATGACAAGGCAACAACGGCAAATAACTGGAAGACACTTGGCATATCGGTCTCGGGGCGTTACACACAATGCTGTCTATGTATTCACACATGTATTTAGGTTTCCGATCAATACAATTCTAGTTCAATACAATTCTATCATGAATAATAAACATTTATCATGAATAAGGAAATAGTACAAAATAACAACTTTATTATTGCCTCTAGGGCATATTTCCTTCAGTCTCCCACTTGCACTAGAGTCAATAATCTAGTTCATATCGCCAGGTGATTTAACAGCAATAGTTCACATCATCACGTGATTAACACCCATAGTTCACATCGCCATGTGACCAACACCCAAAGGGTTTACTAGAGTCAATAATCTAGTTCACATCGCCATGTGATTAACACCCAAAGAGTACTAAAGTGTGATCATGTTTTGCTTGTGAGAGAAGTTTAGTCAACGGGTCTGCCACATTCAGATCTGTATGTATTTCGCAAATTTCTATGTCTACAATGCTCTGCATGGAGCTACTCTAGCTAATTGCTACCACTTTCAATTTTTATCTAGATTGAGACTCAGAGTCATCTGGATCGATGTAAAAGCTTGCATCGATGTAACTCTTTACGGCGAACTCTTTATCACCTCCATAACCGATAAATATTTCCTTAGTCCTCTAAGGATAATTTTGACCGCTGTCTAGTGATCTACCCCTGGATCACTATAGTACCCCCTTGCCAAACTCATGGCAAGGCACACAATAGGTCTGGTACACAGCATGGCATTCTTTATAGAACTTATGGTTGAGGCATAGAGAATGACTTTCATGCTCTCTCTATCTTTTGCCGTGATCGGGCTTTGAGTCTTACTCAACTTCACACCTTGCAACATAGGCAAGAACCCTTTCTCTGACTGATCAATTTTGAACTTCTTCAAAATCTTGTCAAGCTATGTGCTTTGTGAAAGTCATATTAAGCGTCTCGATCTATCCCTATAGATCTTGATGCCCAATATATAAGTAGCTTCACCGAGGTCTTTCATTTGAAAAATTCTTATTCAAGTATCATTTTTATGCTATTCAGAAATTCTATATCATTTCCAATCAACAATATGTCATCCACATATAATATCAGAAATGCTACAGAGCTCCCACTCACTTTCTTGTAAATATAGGCTTCACCATTAGTCTGTATAAAACCATATGCTTTGATCACCTCATCAAGCGTATATTCCAACTCTGAGATGCTTGCACCATTCCATAGATGGATCGCTAGAGCTTGCACACTTTGTTAGCACCTTTAGGATCGACAAAACCTTCTAGTTGCATCATATACAACTCTTCTTTAAGAAATCCATTAAGGAATGCAGTTTTGACATCCATTTGCCAGATTTCATAATCATAAAATGCGGCAATTGCTAACATGATTCGGACAGACTTAAGCATCGCTGCGGGTGAGAAAGTCTCATCATAGTCAACTCCTTAAACTTGTTGAAAACCTTTTATGATAAGTCGAGTTTTGTAGACAATAACATTACCATCAGCGTCAGTCTTCTTCTTGAAGATCCATTTATTCTCTATGGCTCGCCGATCATCAGGCAAGTCCACACTTTGTTCTCATACATGGATCCTATCTCAGATTTCATGGCTTCAAGCCATTTATCGGAATCTGGGCTTATCATAGCTTATTCATAGTTCGTAGGTTCGTCATGGTCTAGTAACAAGACTTCCAGAATAGGATTACCGTACCACTCGTGCGGATCGTGCTCTGTTCGACCTACGAGGTCCAGTAGTAATTTGATCTAAAGTTTCATGATCATCATCATTAGCTTCTTCTCTAGTTGGTGTAGGTATCATGGGAACGGATTTCTCTGATGTGCTAGTTTCCAATTTGAGAGAAGGTACGATTACCTCATCAAGTTCTACTTTCCTCCCACTTACTTCTTTCGAGAGAAACTCCTTCTCTAGAAAGTTTCCATCCTTGGCAACAAATATCTTGCCTTCGGATTTGTGGTAGAAGGTGTACCCAATTGTTTCCTTAGGGTATCCAACGAAGTCGCACTTCTCCGATTTGGGTTCAAGCTTATCAGGCTGAAGCCTTTTGACATAAGTGTCGCAACCCCAAACTTTAAGAAATGACAGCTTAGGGTTCTTGCCAAACCACAGTTCATATGGTGCCGCCCTAACGGATCTAGATGGTGCCCTATTTAACGTGAATGCAGTTGTCTCTAATGCATAACCCCAAAATGATAGTGGTAAATCGGTAAGAGACATCATAGATCGCACCATATCTAATAAAGTATGGTTACGATGTTCGGACACACCATTACATTGTGGTGTTCCAGGTGGCGTGAGTTGTGAAATTATTCCACATTGTTTTAAATGAAGGCCAAACTCGTAACTCAAATATTCGCCTCCGCGATCAGATCGTAGAAACTTTATTTTCTTGTTACGATGATTCTCTGCTTCACTCTGAAATTCTTTGAACTTTTCAAACATTTCAGACTTGTGTTTCATCAAGTAGATATACCCATATCTTCTCAAAGTATTTGTGAAGGTCCGGAAATAATGATACCCGTCACGAGCCTCAATACTCATCGGACCGCATACATCAGTATGTATTATTTCCAATAAGTCATTAGCTCGCTCCATTGTTCCGTAGAACGGAGTTTTAGTCATCTTGCCCGTGAGGCATGGTTCGCAAGTATCAAATGATTCATAATCATGTGATTCCAGAAGCCCATCTACATGGACTTTCTTCATGCTCTTTACACCAATATGTACTAAATAGTAGTGCCACAAATATGTTGCACTATCATTATCAACTTTGCATCTTTTGGCATCAATATTATGAATATGTGTATCACTACGATCGAGATTCAATAAACCATTTACATTGGGTGTATGACCATAGAAGGTTTTATTCATGTAAACAGAACAACAAGTATTCTCTGACTTAAATGAATAACCATATTGCAATAAACATGATCCAATCATATTCATGCTCAATGCAAACACCAAATAACATTTATTTAGGTTCAACACTAATCCCGAAGGTAGAGGGAGTCTGCGATGGTGATCTTATCAATCTTGGAATCACTTCGAACGCACATTGTCACCTCGCCCTTAACTAGTCTTTGTTCATTTTGCAACTCCTGTTTCGAGTTACTAATCTTAGCAACTGAACTAGTATCAAATACACAGGGGCTACTATGAACATTAGTAAGCTATACATCAATAATCTGTATATCAAATATACCTATGTTCACTTTGCCATCCTTCTTAGCCACCAAATGTTTGGGGCAATTCCACTTCCAGTGAACATTTCCTTTGCAGTAGAAGCACTCAGTTTCAGGCTTGGGTCCAGCTTTGGGCTTCTTCACGGGAGTGGAAACTTTCTTCCCATTCTTATTGAAGTTCCCTTTATTTCCCTTGCCCTTTTTTCTGGAAACTAGTGGTCTTGTTAACCATCAACACTCGATGCTCTTTCTTGATTTCTACCTTCGCTGATTTCAGTATCGCGAAGAGCTTGGGAATCGTTTTAGTCATCCCTTGCATATTATAGTTCATCATGAAGTTCTAGTAGTTTCATGATAGTGACTAGTGTTGGAAACGTAGTATTTCAAAAGAATTCCTACGATCATGCAAGATCTATCTAGTAGCAATGAGCGGGGAGAGTGTGTCCACATACCCTCGTAGACCGAAAGCGGAAGTGTTTAGTAACGCGGTTGATGTAGTCGAACGTCTTCGCGATCCAACCGATCCAAGCACCGAACGTACGGCACCTCCGCGTTCAGCACACGTTCATCTTGATGACGTCCATTGATCTCTTGGTCCAGTTGAGGACAAGGGAGAGTTAGTCAGCATGGTAATGATGAAGTTACCAGCGCAGGACTTCGCCTAAGCACTACGACGATATGACCGAGGTGTGTAACTGTGGAGGGGGCACCGCACACGGCTAAGAGAAGGCTTGGTGTGTCTTTGGGGTGCCCCCTCCCACGTATATAAAGGGGGGAGGAGAGGTGGCCGGCCCCAGGGGGCGCGCCATGGGGGGAGTCGTACTTGGACTCCCAATCCAAGTAGGATTCGCCCCCCTGTCGGTGTCAAAACCGGCGGATCTCGGGTAGGGGGTCCCGAACTGTGCGTCTAAGGTCGATGGTAACAGGAGACAGGGGACACAATGTTTTACCCAGGTTCGGGCCCTCTCTATGGAGGTGATACCCTACGTCCTGCTTGATGGATCTTGATGAATATGAGTATTACAAGAGTTGATCTGCCACGAGATCGTAATGGCTAAACCCTAGAGGCCTAGCTTGTATGGTTATGATGATGTCATCATAATATATCGACTAGCCTGGCCTTGGATTATATAATGCACCAGAGGCCTAGGATAACAAGAGTCCTAGCCGAATACGTTGGTGGAGAGGAGTCCTTGTCTTGATCACCAAGTCTTGTGGAATACTCCTTGTATGTGGCATGGGCTGCCCGAAGTGGCCCATGAGTGAACTGCCATGGGGGTCCTCGGCCCGATCCACCTGGTCAGAAGACGATGTGGTGAGTCCCCCTAGTCTAGGACACCGTCAACCCCCCTTCCTATTCCCACTAGGAGGAGGAGGAGAGAAGGAAAGGGGGCCGGCCCCCCAACCCTAGTCCAATTTGGTTTGGGCTTGGGGGGGCGCCCACCACCACCCGGCTGCCGCCTCCTCTCTCCACTAGGGCCCATGAAGACCCATTAACTCCCGGGGGGTTCTGGTAACCCCGATACTCCGAAAAATGCCTGGACCTTTCCGAAACCATTCCGGTGTCCAAACATAACCTTCCAATATATCAATCTTTATGTCTCGACCATTTCGAGACTCCTTGTCATGTCTGTGATCTCATCCGGGACTCCGAACAAACTTCGATTCATCAAATCACATAACTCATAACATAAATCGTCATCGAACGTTAAGCGTGTGGACCCTACGGGTTCGAGAACTAGGTAGACATGATCGAGACACATCTCCAATCAATAACCAATAGCGGAACCTGGATGCTCATATTGGCTCCTACATATTCTATGAAGATCTTTATCGGTCAAACCGCATAACAACATACATTGTTCCCTTTGTCATCGGTATGTTACTTGCCCAAGATTTGATCGTCGGTATCATCATACCTAGTTCAATCTTGTTACCGGCAAGTCTCTTTACTCGTTTCGTAATACATCATCACGTGGCTAACTCATTAGACACATTACTTGCAAAGCTCATAGTGATGTGCATTACCGAGAGGGCCCAGAGATACCTCTCCGATACACGGAGTGACAAATCCTAATCTCGATCTATGCCAACTCAACAAACACCATCGGAGACACCTTATAATCACCCAGTTACGTTGTGATGTTTTATAGCACACAAGGTGTTCCTCCGGTATTCGGGAGTTGCATAATCTCATAGTGAGAGGAACATGTATAAGTCATGAAGAAAGCAATAGAAATAAAACTAAACGAACATTATGCTAAGCTAACGGATGGGTCTTGTCCATCACATCATTCTCTAATGATGTGATCCCATTCATCAAATGACAACACATGTCTATGGTCAGGAAACTTAACCATCTTTGATTAACGAGCTAGTCTAGTAGAGGCATACTAGGGACACTCTGTTTGTCTATGTATTCACACATGTACTAAGTTTCCGGTTAATACAATTCTAGCATGAATAATAAACATTTATCATGATATAAGAGGAAATATAAATAACAACTTTATTATTGCCTCTAGGGCATATTTCCTTCAACTGGAGAACTCTGTCAATCACTATCTTATCTGGAAGATTAACTCCCACTTGATTCAAGCGATTGTAGTACCCAGACATTATGAGTACATGCTCACTGGTTGAGATATTCTCCTCCATCTTGTAGGCAAAGTACTTGTCAGAGATCTCATACCTCTCGATACGGGCATGAGTCTGAAATACCAATTTCAGCTCTTGGAACATCTCATATGCTCTGTGGCGTTCAAAACGTTTTTGAAGTCCCTGTTCTAAGTCATAAAGCATGGCGCACTAAACTATCAAGTAGTCATCGTACTGAGGTTGTCAAACGTTCATAACGTCTGCTTCTGCTCCTGCAATAGGTCTGTCACCTAATGGTGCATCAAGTACATAATTCATCTGTGCAGCAATGAGGATAATCCTCAGATCACGGACCCAGCCCGCATCATTGCTACTATCATCTTTCAACTTAGTTTTCTGTAGGAACATATAAAAAATATAGGAGCTATATCATTAGCTATTGATCTACAACATAGATATGCAAATACTATCAGGACTAACTTCATGATAAATTAAGTTCAATTAATCAAATTGCTTAAGAACTCTCACTTAGATAGACATCCCTCAAGTCATCTAAATGATACGTGATCCAAATCAACTAAACCATGTCTGATCATCAAGTGAGATGGAGTAGTCTTCAATGGTGAACATCTCTATGTTGATCATATCTACTATATGATTCACGTTCGACCTTTTGGTCTCTAGTGTTCCGAGGCCATGTCTATACATGCCAGGCTCGTCGAGTTTAACCCTCGTATTCTGCATGTGCAAAACTGTCTTGCAACCATTGTATGTGAACGTAGAGTCTATCACACCCGATCATCACATGGTGTCCCAACACGACGAACTGTCGCAACGGTGCATACTCGGGAAGAACACTTATACCTTGAAATTTTAGTTAAGGGATCATCTTATAATGTGATACGTATCCAACGCATCTACTTTTCCTAACGCTTTTCCTCTTGTTTTGGACTCTAATTTGCATGCTTTGACTGAAACTAACCCCGGACTGACGTTGTTTTTAGCAGAACTACCATGGTGTTGTTTTTGTGCAGAAATAAAAGTTCTCGGAATGGAACGAAACTTTGCGAGGATTTTTTATACAATAAATAAGAATTTCTGGAGCCAAGATCCATCGGAGGGGGCACCTGGGTGGGCACAACCAACCAGGGCGCCCCCTCCTAGCGTGCCCAGGTGGGTTGTCCCCACCTGGTGGCCCCGCAGACCTTGAAACCGACGCTATAAAATCCTATTTTTCTAGAAAAAATCAAGGAGAAAGAATTATTGCGATCCACGAGACGAAGCCGCCATCACCTTCTGTTCTTCATTGGAAGGCCAGATCTGGAGTCTGTTTGGGGCTCCGGACAGGGGGCTCTTCGTTCTTCGTCATCACCAACCCTTCTCCATCGCTAATTCCATGATGCTCCCCACCGGGAGTGAGTAATTCCTTCGTAGGCTTGTTGTTGGTCATGAGTTGGATGAGATTCATCATGTAATCGAGTTAGTTTTATTAGGGCCTCACTACTGCAGGATGCTGCTAACGCGACACTATGATCAGAGACCCTTCGACGAAACTGTGTGCGATGCAATAATCACAAACGGTGGTGTAAAAAACTGTCAAAAAAGGTGCAAAACATTTGCGATGACGGATGCATCAAGCACGGTTCATATTTTAGTTGTATGTGCGATTCAGGGCATACGGTTCAGTTCAATTAACCATTTTCGATGAGAAGGAACAAAAGAAATGGGCAGCCAGATGAAAGTGTGTGCGATGTGCAGCATACGGTTCACTTGGATGAACTGTTTGTGATTAGGCAACACAAAAGAAACGGTCAGCCAGATCAAGGTGTGTGCGATGTACGACGTGCGGTTCACCCGGATGAAGTGTTTGCGTTGAGACAAGAGAACAGAAACGGTTCAATATAACAAATACCATAAATATTGCAAGGTTCAAATTCAAATATTACAACAACCAAATTCAAACATTGCAAGCTGCGTCATTTCTGAAAAGGGATCAGCTGCTGACAAGTCACGTATGGGTTTAACACAATAACTTCCAATTGCTTTGCCATATGCTCTTCCAATACGAAGTTTGGCATTTTTGGAGGCACTTCCATTCCGCAGTACCTGTCGGCTCTGATAATCATACCATTGATCTTTCCTAATTAAATGTGTGTTCAACCTCAGTACCGTCATCATCTTTGCTCTGGCAAGAAAGAACCTGGCGAGTGTAATCTCCGGTGGGGTCCCTCGGTAGGAGTTCAAAGTAATATTTGAGAGATGCATATCCAGGCATTCGATGTGATTGTCGTTAAAAACATCTTCCACCAGGCCTAATATGCACTGCAAAAGAAGAGAACGTGTTAGTGCCTACATGCAGTTTTGAACACTGCTACATGCCCATTTGGTTTGCAGGATTTGTAAAATGCACCAACGTGCCATCTTCGATCTGGCATGATTAAAATGGGCATTTGATTACAATCAAGAAACATGTAGCCTTCTTCACAAGAGGTTGGATTGGATGAAAAATTCCCTAAGAAAACTAGTACAGATGAATCCAAAGTAGAAATGATTATGGATGATTGTAACCGTATGAATGAAGCAACCAATATGGGTTGGGGGTGTATGTCCTAAAATCCTCCAAAATTCCTTCAGAAATCGTAGTACATTGTCATTGTAAACTTGGGAAAAGGTGCAAAAAATTGAACTCCCTTATGGTTAACATTTAACAGGAAAGGAACATCACCTCGATATACAGCTTCTTCAGGAACGAAAAGCATCTCATGCAACTGAAAACTTGGTCCAGGTTGGGGACGATAGATTCTAGTGCGAAGACCTTCACTGTGCCCAGAGTCTGGGTGAAGCTTCACTGGATGATAGATGAACATACATCTTCAAAACTAGAAATAACGTTGATATCAAGAAGGAGAGGTATATAAGGCGACTGTTGTACTTGAAAGTTGTAGTATTTGACAGACGAGTAGCCCACCACTTTCAGTTTTGGCGCAGAAATGACATTGATTCTTGTTGGACCTTGTTGATCAACTAGAAGTAATCTCTCAAGTGAAGGTGTGTCCTGGATGACCATATTTTGGTCCACCTTTTGTGATCTCTCGTTGCAGCACCAGCAACACACATAAATAGTCTGGAGAGTCCTGGAGGTGATATGCAAGGTACTCGACCAATTCATCGCCTGAAGACAAAGGAACTCGAGTGCAGTATAGCCATGGAGCAGGCGCTCCATGTCATCCTTTGGGATGCGGACGGTGACGAGCTCGAGGTGCTTTAGTCGTGGTAGAAAAAGAGCGGGCGCGTCATTAAGGGGGGATGGCAATTCATGAACTTGGCGAGGCGCGGCATGGGCGCAAAGCAGAGCGCGGACGTTGGCAGCAAGCGCATATGCCCATCATTATAACTTAGCTTCTCGAGCTGATCTATGGCGCGGGATCGGAACCACTTGTCAAGCTTGGCTCGTTCCTTGCCATTGGAACAGAACTTGCCCGCGATAAGGCCTTTGATTGGGCCATCGTGTCTGCCGAGGATCTGGAAGAATGCATCCAAGCTTTGGCGATAGCCATGGCAGAGCTTGTGGGCGTCGAGGAGGTCGACAAGGGTGCAGAGCCATAGGGTGCACCACCGCCGGGAAAGGGAGGCTGTCCTCGCCCGATATTTGATTGGGAGGAGGGATATGATGACTATCAACATATCATCAGGGAGGTTGTTGATGAAGTCTAGGCCTGCTGGAGTCGCTTGCGGTTCTTTCTCGACCCGCCTCCACTTGTTGGCAGCCTTGTTCTCCACCTCGTCGACGGGGACGGAAACCTCTGTCTCCATATTCACGTCGTGCCCCGGTGCTTCAGTAGCCCCGGTGTCACCACTCCCTCCGATGGGGCGCTTCGGTGGCATCCTCGTCCACTGACGACTTTGAGGACTTAGAGCGGCGTCGAGGATGCGGGCGGAGAGAGAGAGGAATTGTGTGTGTGGCAAGGATGGGGGGTCCGGCCGCTTGGTGGCGCCATTAATATAGACCAGTGGGAGCGAGGCGGGCA
The DNA here is from genome assembly GCF_056163025.1 of Triticum urartu. Taxonomy (NCBI): domain Eukaryota; kingdom Viridiplantae; phylum Streptophyta; class Magnoliopsida; order Poales; family Poaceae; genus Triticum; species Triticum urartu. The sequence continues at coordinate 92,933,176 of NC_141875.1, forward strand.
GAGGTCCAAGGCTGTCTCGCTTCCCGGTGAGAACAACTACTTAATCTCTAGTATGAATGAAATCTATGCTTAATCCCGGTGAGAACTATTAATTTTGAGCTGCATATTTTGACAAATCGCAGTGTCTCTTGGCTTAGTGCCAAAGTCTGGCTTTAATTTGCATACCATAATCGGAACCGTGTGCGTTGAAGAGATTCACAGATCCTGCGTTGAACAACTTGTACGCTTCTCAGTGAGCCTGCGCACCAGACTGCGCTCGCAGGCCTCTTGTTCAGTCAAGCAGCTGTCCACATGGTACCTCCTATAGCCATTAAAACCAAGACATGTGGCGTCACGTGAATGGTTAACCGAACGCACACGGTTTGAATTATACAAACGTTTGAGATATTAAAGTGGCAGCTGTTTTTTTTCAAAATGCCTTTGTTGGCTATCATTATTCGAGTGCGCCTTCTCTCAAAATGTACACGAAAAATACCACAGCATGTCGGGTGCCCTTCCATGATAGCATGCCAAGTTTCATGAATTTCAGACGAGTTTTAGATTTACTAGAATTTAAAAACAAAGTATCTCAATGTTTTGCCGGCAATCAACGGTTCCCTGGTGTTTGAAATTCATTCCCATTTCTTGCATGCACCCAAGGACACAGATTTGATTTTTCAACCAATTTATATGACTTGGAGCATGCACATGTAGTTCAAATTTGAATTATGCACAAAAATGCATTGAAAACTCAGATAATGCATAAAAATGTCCAAACGAACCCTGAAAAATCACAAAAATTCACACAACACTCCTGTTGTTCTATGTTGACACGAGAAAAAAAATTAAAGCAATAAGAGGCAATGGATATAGTTTCGTCCCCAAAGGTGGGGCGTTCCCTACCGAAAACCATCATGCTTGTTGTGAGAAGCTCCGGTTTGTGAGAAGCATATACCAAACCTGCCCCAAATGGGACAAAATTTTTACCACGGCATGTTGATGCCGCTCCATGATAGCATGCCAAGTGTCATGAATTTCAGACGAGTTTCGGATTTACTAGAATTTAAAAACCAGGCATCTCAATGTTTTGCCAGCAATCAACGGTGCCCTAGTGTTTGAAATTCATTCCCATTTCTTGCATGGGACCTAAGCATGCACCCAAGGACACGAATTTGATTTTTCAACCAATTTATATGCACTGGAGCATGCGCATGTAGTTCAAATTTGAATTATGCACATAAATGCATTGAAAACTCAGATAATGCATAAAAATGTCCAAACGAACCCCGAAAAATCACAAAAATTCACACAACACTGCTGTTGTTCTATGTTGACACGAGAAAAAAATTTGGAAGCAATAAGAGGCAATGGATATCGTTTCATCCCCAAAGGTGGGGCGTTCCCTACCGAAAACCATCATGCTTGTTGTGAGAAGCTCCGGTTTGTGAGAAGCATATACCCAAACCTGCCCAAAATGGGACAAAATTTTTACCACGGCATGTTGATGCCGCTCCATGATAGCATGCCAAGTTTCATGAATTTCTGACGAGTTTTGGATTTACTAGAATTTAAAAACCAGGCATCTCAATGGTTTGCCAGGAATCAACGGTGCCCTGGTGTTTGAAATTCATTCCTATTTCTTGCATGGGACCTAAGCATGCATCCAAGGACATAGATTTGATTTTTCAACCAATTTATATGCACTGGAGCATGCGCATGTAGTTCAAATTTTAAATATGCACATAAATGCATTCAAAACTCACTTAATGCATAAAAATGTCCAAACGAACCTTGAATAATTACAATTTTTTGACGACACACCTATAGTTGCATGTTCACTGCAGATAAAAGATCTAGCAATTGAAACACCGTCCATGGCCGTTGTGACCCCATTATGTAATTCAAATCAAGACGAAAAAGCAAGTAGATCCCACAAAGTTTATTATAACTAACAGTGTGAGATGCAGCACAAAATATGTTCGGACCGTGTCTGAATAAGGGATCGTGTCTGATGACACTTTGCGCGACAGTTTTTTGGCTGAAGCAATTCCAAATTTTTAGCTTTCACGGAAATATCTACCTCCCCGCCCCCTCCCCTTACCAAAAGCCACATTTCCCCTGTTTCCGCCTTCCTTTCCAAGTTGAAACCTTCACTCCTTGCTTGCAGCACCGCCGCCTCCTCGCCGGCGACCCTCCTTCATGCTGCTCGGCCTCGCCTATCCAAGCAGGTAATCCATACCCGACCCCCATCCTCCTCCTCCTTCCACATCCCACATGCCCCGGCCGCCAGCGCGAGTGAAAGATCGTGGATGTCGCCTAGAGGGGGGTGAATAGGCGTTTTAAAATAATTACGGTTTAGGCTTGAACAAATGCGGAATAAACCTAGCAGTTAATTTGTCAAGCACAAAACCTAAAATGGCTAGGCTCACCTATGTGCACCAACAACTTATGCTAAGCAAGATAAGCAACTAGGAGATAGCAAGATATATGACCAAGAACAATATGGCTATCACAAAGTAAAGTGCATAAGTAAAGGGCTCGTGTAAGAGATAACCGAGGCACGCGGAGATGACGATGTATCCCGAAGTTCACACCCTTGCGGATGCTAATCTCCGTTTGGAGCGGTGTGGAGGCACAATGCTCCCCAAGAAGCCACTAGGGCCACCGTAATCTCCTCACGCCCTCGCACAATGCAAGATGTCGTGACTCCACTAAGGGACCCTTGAGGGCGGTCACCGAACCCGTACAAATGGCAACCCTTGGGGGCGGTCACCGTACCAGTACACTTTGGCAACCCTTGGGGGCGGTCACCGAAACCCGTCAAATTGCTCGGGGCGATCTCCACCACCTAATTGGAGACCCCGATGCTTGCCCGGAGCTTTACACCACAATGATTGAGCTCCGAACACCACCAACCGTCTAGGGCGCCCAAGCACCCAAGAGGAACAAGCTCAAGGATACCAAGCACCCAAGAGTAATAAGCTTCTCTACTTGTAACTTCCACGTATCACCATGGAGAACTTAAACCGATGCACCAAATGCAATGGCAAGGGCACACGGAGTGCCCAAGTTCTTTGATACGTCCATTTTGCATCATGCTTTTATATCGCTATTTATTGCATTATGGGCTGTCATTACACATTATGTCACAATACTTATGTCTATTCTCTCTTATTTTACAAGGTTTACATAAAGAGGGAGAATGCCGGCAGTTGGGATTCTGGGCTGGAAAAGGAGCAAATATTAGAGACCTATTCTGCACAGCTCCAAAAGTCCTGAAACTTCACGAAAGTTATTTTCAGAATATATAAAAAATACTGAGCGCAAGAAGTACCAGAGGGGGGCCACTCACCAGCCACGAGGGTGGGGGCGCACCCTACCCCCCTGGGCGCGCCCCCCTGCCTCGTGGGCCCCCTGGTGGCCTTCCGATGCCCATCTTCTACTATATGGAGTCTTTCGTTGAGGAAAAAATCATAAGCAAGCTTTCAGGACGAGACTCCGCCGCCACGAGGCGGAACCTTGGCGGAACCAATCTATGGCTCTGACGGAGCTGTTCTGCCAGGGAAACTTCCCTCCGGGAGGGGGAAATCATCGCCATCGTCATCACCAACAATCCTCTCATGGGGAGGGGGTCAATATCCATCAACATCTTCACCATCACCATCTCCTCTCAAACCCTAGTTCATCTCTTGTATCCAATTCTTGTCCCTAAGTCTGGGATTGGTGCCTGTGTGTTGCTAGTAGTGTTGATTACTCCTTGTAGTTGATGCTAGTTGGTTTACTTGGTGGAAGATCATATGTTCAGATCCTATATGCACATTAATACCCCTCTGATTATGAACATGAATATGCTTTGTGAGTAGTTACGTTTTTTCCTGAGGACATGGGACAAGTCTTGCTATTGGTAGTCATGTGAATTTGGTATTCGTTAGATATTTTGATGAGATGTATGTTGTCTCTCCTCTAGTGGTGTTATGTGAATGTCGACTACATGACACTTCACCATTATTTGGGCCTCGAGGAAGGCATTGGGAAGTAATAAGTAGATGATGGGTTGCTAGAGTGACAGAAGCTTAAACCCTAGTTTATGCGTTGCTTTGTAAGGGGCTGATTTGGATCCATATGTTTCATGCTATGGTTAGGTTTACCTTAATACTTTTGTTGTAGCTGCGGATTCTTGCAATAGAGGTTAATCATAAATGGGATGCTTGTCCAAGTAAGGACAGTACCCAAGCACCAGTCCACCCACATACCAAATTATCAAAGTACCGAACGTGAATCATATGAACATGATGAAAACTAGCTTGACGATAATTCCCATGTGTCCTCGGGAGCGCTTTCTCTATATAAGAGTTTGTCCAGGCTTGTCCTTTGCTACAAAAAGGATTGGGACACCTTGTTACGCTATATTTACTTTTGTTACATGTTTCTCATTACAAATTATGTTATCACAAAACTATCTATTACCTACAATTTCAGTGCTTGTAGAGAATACCTTGCTGAAAACCGCTTATCATTTCCTTCTGCTCCTCGTTGGGTTCGACACTCTGACTTATCGAAAGGACTACGATAGATCCCCTATACTTGTGGGTCATCAAGATTATTTTCTGGCGCCGTTGCCGGGGAGTGAAGCACCTTTGGTAGGTGGAATTTGGTATGGAAAAATTTATATAGTGTGCTGAAATTTACTGTCACTTGTTACTATGGAAAGTAATCCTCTAAGGGCCTTGTTCGGGGTATCTTCGCCCCGACCAGTAGAGCAAAGAGTTGCTCCTCAACCTACTGAACCCACTGAAAATGAAAATGTCTACTTTGAAATTCCTTCGGGTATGAGAGAAAAATTGCTAGCTAATCCTTTTTCAGGAGATGGAACATTACATCCTGATGAGCACCTAATATATGTGGATGAAGTTTGTGGATTATTTAAGCTTGCAGGTATGCCCGATGTTGTTATCAAGAAGAAGGTCTTCCCTTTATCTTTAGAGGGAGATGCATTGACATGATATAGGCTATGTGATGATGTGGTATCATGGAACTACAAATGACTGAAATTGGAATTTCATCAGAAGTTTTATCCTATGCATCTTGTTCATCGTGATCGCAATTATATATATAAGTTTTGGCCTCGTGAAGGAGAAAACATCGCTCAAGCTTGGGGGAGGCTTAAATCAATGTTATATTCATGCCCTAATCATGAGCTCTCAAGAGAAATGATTATCCAAAAAAATTATGCTCGGCTTTCTGATAACAATCGCACCATGCTCGATACTTCTTGTGCTGGCTCTTTTATGATGAAGACTATTGAATTCAAACGGAATTTATTGGAAAGAATTAAACGCAACTCTGAAGATTGGGATCTCGACGAAGGTAAGGAGTCTGGTATGACACCTAAGTTTGATTGTGTTAAATCTTTTATGGATACCGATGTTTTCCGTAAATTTAGCACTAAATATGGACTTGACTCTGAGATAGTAGCTTCTTTCTGTGAATCTTTTGCTACTCATGTTGATCTCCCTAAGGAGAAGTGGTTCAAATACCATCCTCCCATAGAATTAAAAGTAGCTGCACCTATTAAAGTTGAAGAAAAGACTATCACTTATAATGATCCTATTGTTCCTACTACTTATGTTGAGAAACCACCTTTTCCTGTTAGGATAAAAGATCATGCTAAAGCTTCAACTGTGGTTTGTAAAAACAATATTAGAACCTATACACCTCCTGAGCAAGTTAAAGTTGAACCTAATATTGCTATTGTTAAGGATCTCTTGGCTGATAATATTGATGGGCATGTTATTTATTTCTGTGATGAAACTACTACAATTGCTAAACCTTGTGCTAAAGATAAACGTAGACCTGTGGTAGGCATGCCTGTTATTTCTGTTAAAACAGGAGATCATTGTTATCATGGCTTGTGTGATATGGGTGCCAGTGCTAGTGCAATACCTATTGACTTATACAACGAAATTATGCACGATATTGCACCTGCTGAGTTAGAAGATATTGATGTGACAATTAAACTTGCCAATAGAGATACTATTTCACCAATTGGGATTGTTAGAGATGTTGAAGTCTGTGGGAAAACTAAATATCCTGCTGACTTTCTTGTTCTTGGTTCCCCACAAGATAGCTTTTGTCCCATTATATTTGGTATACCCTTCTTAAACACTGTTAATGCTAGGATAGACTGCAAAAGGGATGTTGTTACCATTGGTTTAGGTGATATGTCTCATGAGTTCTACTTTTCTAAATTTCGTAGACAACACCGTGAAGAGGAATTGCGTAGTAAAGATGAAATTATTGGTCTTGCTTCTATTCCCATGCCTCCTAGTGATCCTTTAGAACAATATTTGCTAGACCATGAAAATGATATGTTTATGAATGAAAGAAGGGAAATAGATGAAGTGTTCTTTAAACAGGGACCTATCCTGAAACACAACTTACCTGTTGAAATCTTAGGGGATCCTCCTCCACCCAAGGATGATCCCATGTTTGAGCTTAAACCTTTGCATGATACTCTTAAATATGCTTATCTTGATGAAAAGAAGATATATCCTGTCATTATTAGTGCTAACCTTTCAGAGAAGGAGGAAGAAAAATTATTGAAAACTCTGAAGAAGCACCATGCTGCTATTGGATATACTCTTGATGATCTTAAGGGCATTAGTCCCACTCTATGTCAACACAAAATAATTTTGGAAAAAGATGCCAAACCAGTTATTGATCACCGACGACGACTGAATCCTAAGATGAAAGAAGTGGTAAGAAAAGAAATACTAAAGCTCCTTGAGGCAGGTATAATTTATCCCATTGCTGATAGTCAGTGGGTAAGTCCTGTCCATTGTGTTCCTAAGAAGGGAGGTATTACTTGATTAAGCTATGTACCTAGGGTAGGGTCATAGGCCTGACCTAGACTTCTTCCCCAAGGACATCACCCCAAAGCCAGCAGCATTCAAAGGGTGCCGTTATCCACTTCACTAGAGACATTCCACTTGGAAGATTCAATGTCACTTGATCGTCACCGAAGTCACTCGACAAACAGAAGATCTGAAGCCACCCTACACAGCAACGGTCGGACGTTTACTCATAGACTTAACTATCATTTATATCACTTTAATACCGACGTTACCTGTAACGCTCCTTCTTTATGTACATTGAACCCTGCATAATGGAGGGGAGCCGGGGTCCTGGCGCACTCTATATAAGCCACCCCTCTTCCAGGACAGGGGTTCGTATCTTTTGTAAACTCACACACGCATATAATCCAGTCGACCGCCTCAAGGCACCGAGACGTAGGGCTGTTACTTCCTCCGAGAAGGGCCTGAACTCGTAAACTCATGTGTACAACTACTCCACAGCTAGGATCTTGCCTCCTCATACCTACCCCCTATTCTACTATCAGTCTTAGATCCACGACAGTTGGCGCCCACCGTGGGGCAGGTGTCTTAGCAGTTTGTTGGAGAAGTTGCGACTTTTCTGATTCCTGTCATCATGGTTTCCGATGGAGGATTGGCTGAAGGTCGCGAGATCCGTCGTGGCGCGCTTGTCTTCATCGCCGACGAGTCTGCTTGGCTCCACTCGATGTCGAGGCGCTCCCCGTCCGTGGGGCGACGCACTTCCGCGCATGCGTCCGTGACGTCCTTCTTCGGCAGCCGTCGACTCAGTATCAGTCGGCTCCTACGGCAACCTCGCTTTCTGTTGATTGCCGGCGCCAGCGATCCAGTAGGTCGCGGTTTCAGTGGTGGGTGAGGCATGCGGTGGCCCGCCAATCGGCCACCCCACAAATCGCGGCGATCGAGCCCGATGAAACTCTCTATGGCCTGTTCGATCTATCGACTAGCTCCGTCGAGACCGCGTCCGAGTGCGACAGAAGTGTAACATCCCAAATTTTCAATTTGGAATGTTATACATATATCATCCATGCATATCATACTTTACTGCATTTCGTTTTGCGATCCTCGAAACCCTAAGCAACTCAAGGACCCTCGGAGAGAGTTGGGGATTTCCCAGTTTTCATATTTGAGTTTTATCAAATATTGAAACGAGGATTTTTGGTTTTAATTATTTTATCTCCGAAAATATTTCATATTAAAATACATGAGAGGAGATAATATGACTTCTCCAAAATAAATGAAATATTGGAGGAAAAACATTAAAATCAAATATTTGATTTTTATCCGGAGTTTATCGCTATTTTATTCGAATTAGAAAAATTGCACGTGTTACAAAGTAGCATTTTAGGGCCAAGAAAATGTTCATCTTGTTCTAAATATTTTATTTAGGCAGTGAAAATTTGTTTTTGGCATTTTTAGGTTTTTATTTTATTTTCTAGGGTTTTTTTAGTTTCGGAGAATTATTTTAAAAAAATAGCGCCTGACTGGGCCGAAGCCCAGCCGAGCCGGCCCGCTCCCCCGCGCCGCCGTCTCTCTCCAGGAGACCGACGCCGCCGCCGCCTCGGACCAGGAGTCCGGCCGGGACTCCTCCTCCCCGCCGCCTTGCCCCTCCTCCAAGCCGCAACCCCCCTCCTTAAATACCCCAACCCCGCCGCCACGACCACCCGACCCTGCCCAACCGCAGCGTCGCCGCCGCCCGTCGCCCCGTCGCCGTAGCCCGCCTCCCCGCCGCCGCAGCCCTGCCTCGTCGGAGGTAACATCGTCGTTGCCACCGTCGGTTTTTTTAAAACCGATCCGGTTTTTTTAGAAACCCCTAGTTCATTTTTTGGATCGGTTCACCGGTTTTTCTCGGTTTAGTTACTTTGCGGATGTTCGTCCGTACATTCGTTTTAACGAACGGTGTTCACTCGTTAGCCGCAGACAACGAACGTCCGTTCGTAAGCCTGTTCGTCAGTTTTCTTTTTCTCGGGTTTTCCACGATTATTTTCAATCGCGATTCCTGATCCGATTTTCGTTTCAGTTTATCTTTTCGCTTGTTTTTCTGAATCAAGCGATTCAAGCGCCTAGATCTTCGTCTCGAAACCCTCTTTCCGTTTAACCAACTTGAAAAATCTTTTGCTACTGCAAAATTTGACCTTAGACCAGATTAGTAAACGGATCTTGTTTCTTTCGCCATTTGAGTTTTGTTGCTTTGTTTGATTTGATTCTTTTCGCAAACCGGAGTTCTTAAGTTGAACTTTCTGGTTAGATCTTCTTATTTGAGATTTACCCATGTTTCTTTGCTTGATTGCTTATGTATTCTTTTGTTTGTTTGCGATAGAACACCCGGAGTGCGAAGCGTGCTACTACGAATCCTTAGGTTTTGCGGATCATCAGCAAGGCAAGTAACACTTTGATCATACCCCTTTATCACCCAGTTTTTACGCATTAGTTCCAATCCTCAAACATTGCATGGTTAGGATGTGATTAACATGTGGGTTGGGAAGTAGTTGATGAGGTGGAACCTATTGCCCTGTTATTATCAAACCCTTGGGAGTTACTCCTACGTATTGCTTATATTGCTATGCTATGCTCGTGGACGTGGTGGGTGAGTGAAATCCATGACAGATGTGAGATTGTTAATTAATGGTTCAACTTAAGGTGGAAACTTGAATACACATCTGGGTGGATTGTTTGTTGGGCACCTAGGGAATCCATTGTTGTCCTAGGATATCCCGGAGTACCCATGTGATAATCCTATGGTCCGCCACCCAGGCTCAAAGGGAACTGAGATATTTTCATGCTAGAAACTTCCATGTGCAGCCACAAGCTATTATGGGCTCTAGCATAGTTGAGTAAGTTGCGTGAAGCTTCCGAAGAGGTGGATCAGCAGGAAGTAGGATGTAGGTTGGTATGGTCTGCCCGGAGTAAGGAGTTAATGCTTCTGAAAGACTGTGTCTCGGTCATCCGTTTCTCCAACACCCTGTAGTGCAAGAAATCCAATGGAGGAGATCGAGTCTTGTGGGGAAAAGAGCACAAACCTCTGCAGAGTGTATAAACTGATCATGGTTAGCCGTGTCCCCGGTTATGGACATCTTGAGTATCTAGTACTTGGAGTATCATAAGTATCTCGTCACTCTAAACTAATATTGTTGGATTGTTAATTACTTTAATTGGGATTGAGTTGGAGGAACCTTCTCAATGATGTTTCAACTACCATGATAGTTAAATAAAATATATTCCTTTGTTGTAGGGAAAAATTGGCTTTTCGCAAAAACTATAACCATAGAGCTTTCCAGCAGCCAAATATGCATGTAGTGATAGCATTATTCTGTTCTTGCTCTACTGTGTTATCTTGCCAGCATATTCCATGTGATGACCCGTTTTCGGGCTGCAACGTATTATGTTGCAGACTTTTCAGATGAGGAGTAAGGTTCGTTAGGTCGTTGCCGTGCAGCTCAGCTATGTCATTGGAGTTGATTGACTCACTTTATCTTCCAATCCTTCCGCTGTTATCGTATTAGATGGCCTTAAGACATATTTATTGTAATAAGTTCTCTTTTGAGACACTCGATGTAATAAGTGTGTGATTGCTACTCTGTTATAAATCCTCGAGTACTGTGTGTGTCAGCATTACCGATCCAGGGATGACACTGAAGCACAGAGACTTGGTCGTTTGAGGTCGGGTTGCTACAAGCAGCGACCTCGCGGTGGAAGTCTTGATGGTCAATCGACCACGCAGTCCTCCCGGCTTCACCCGTGAAGTTGGGGGCGATGGCGTCGGTGACCCATCGCATGTCGACGAGGAGTACCGCCCTGAACCCCTCTCTTCACAGCGGAGGGAAGATCTTCGTCGATGTAATATGGATGCACTTGACACTCCTATCATTGGAGAAACCCCCGAGGCCCAGGCCTTGGAGGAGGCGCGCCTGGACAACTTGGCTGAGCACACTCGTCTGGAGAACCTCTAGCGCGCACTTGACGAGCGTGCTCAGCAGCGGATTCCCGAGTCCAGTCGACGACAACTTTTTCCGCCTTCGACTAAGGTATACTGAACTCTGATCCAGAATCTCACAGCTGCAGCTCGAATAGCAGAATCAATTCAACCTTCCCAGTCAGAAGCTGGCCGAGGTTTGATGCAGATTCGGTATTTACTCCGGGCAGCGGGAGAGAAGAACACAGCAGTATCTCAGTCGCGGAATAGGATTCATAGCAGATCTGTGGTGGCAGATACCGTCCAATCTTCTCAAAGCCCAAGATCGCCTCCGCGGCATGAGGAACATGGCCACGGGCAAGATCAGTACAGGAACCGCAAGCAATATGATCATCGACTCGACCACGATGATCGTCGTCGAGTGCCCATGCCTCCTCCGAGGAGTGGGTCATACGTGCCTCAGCGGCAAGATGACAGGCGCCCCCACAGCGCCGAACGAAGAATTTTGGTAGACCCGAGAGAGCCAGGTTTCGATGCAAGATCTATCCTCGTCCAAGGTCTGATTGATAGGAACAGGGCTCACAGAGAAGGCCACGATAGAGATCATCCGACTGGAAGCAGGGTGCACGTTTTAGGACCCGAGTGTTTCAGCAGAGCCATCAGAGCAGCAGTGATCCCTCCCAACTTCAGGTTGGCGACTGGAGTTAGCAAGTTCACCGGCGAGTCCAAGCCAGACACTTGGCTTGAGGACTACCGAGTGGCTGTGCAGATTGGTGGCGGCAATGATGATGTGGCTATGAAGCACCTCCCCTTGATGTTGGAGGGCTCAGCCAGAGCGTGGTTGAATCAGTTGGCTCCTGGCAGCATATAAAGTTGGAAGGAACTTGCTCGAGTGTTTGTTAGGACCTTTGAAGGCACTTGCAAAAGGTCGGCAGGGTTGACAGAATTGCAGTGTTGTGTCCAGAAACCGAATGAAACCTTGAGGGATTATATCCAGAGATGGATCACGTTGCACCACACAGTGAAGAATATGCCAGATCACCAAGCAATTTGTGCCTTCAAGGAAGGCGTTAAGTATCGGGAGTTGAATCTGAAATTCGGTCGGACAGGAGATATGACTTTGACTCGAATGATGGAGATTACCACCAAATATGCCAATGGTGAAGAGGAAGACCGACTCCGGAGCGGCAAACAAAAAACAATTGCCCAAGAAACCGGAGGAGGGAATTCCAGCCGGAAATAGAAGCGAAAGGCCGAACCATCTGCTCCTGGTGAAGCTTTAGTTGTTTCCCAAGGAAAGTTCAAAGGGAAGCCCAAAGGGCCCTGGACTCCCAAGAAAGTTAAGGATAAAGATGGGAATGATGTGTTTGATTTACCATGCCATATTCATACCAAAAAAGATGAAGAGGGGAACATCATTTACCCTAAACACACCACTTGACAATGTCGTTTCCTGATCCAGCAGTTCGGAGAGAAACAACCCAAGGAAAAGGAAAAGGAGTCGGACGGAGGTGAGGACAGGGAAGAAGATGATGATGGTTTTCCCAATGTCAATTCCACTCTGATGATTTTTGCTGATGTTGAAAGGAAAAGTCGGTTGAAAGTTATTAACATAGAAGTAAACATGGTTGCTCTTGCAACACCCAGTTATCTGAAGTGGTCCCAGACTGCCATCACATTCGACCAGTCGGACCATCTAGCTCATATAGCCACCCCTGGGAGGCAAGCATTGGTGGTCGACCCAGTAGTTAAAGGAACTCGATTGACTAAAGTGCTAATGGATGGTGGCAGTGGCCTGAATATCCTTTATGCTGAAACTTTGAAGGGAATGGGCATTCCGATGTCCAAGCTTAGTGAAAGCAACATGAGTTTCCATGGCATTATACCTGGCAAGAAAGCTCAGTCACTCGGCCAGATCGCCCTTGATGTGGTTTTCGATGATTCCAAGAATTACCGCAAGGAAAAGTTGACATTTGAAGTAGTGGATTTCAAGAGTGCTTACCATGCTATTCTGGGTAGGCCCGCTTATGCACGTTTTATGGCTCGACCATGTTACGTGTATCTCAAATTGAGGATGCCTGGTCCTTGAGGAGTAATCACTATCACTGGCAATCGGCAGAAGGCGGAAGAATGCTTCCAAAAGGGCTCAAAAATTGCCGATGCACAGATGGCAGTAGTAGAACTACAAGAGCATCACAAGAATGCAGATCTGAGTGATTTGCTGCGAGCTAAGAAGCCTGCCACAGATTCTGCATTTCAGTCGTCCGGTGAAACGAAGCCGATTCATATTCACCCGACCGACCCCAATGCCGCTCCGACCCATATCTCAACAACGCTCGACAGCAAATAAGAAGAAGCGCTCATCCAGTTCCTCCGTGAGAACTGGGACATCTTTGCATGGAAACCTTCTGACATGTTGGGTGTACCCAGGGGACTGGCTGAGCATCGTTTGCAAGTCGACCCAAAAGTAGAACCAGTCAAGGAACATCTCCGACGGTCCGCCGTTCACAAGAGAAAAGCAATTGGCGAGGAAGTGCCTCGGCTCCTGGCAGTTGAGTTCATCCGAGAGATTTACCACTCCGAGTGGCTTGCCAATGTTGTATGGTTCCCAAGAAGGATGATTCACTTCGCATGTGCATTGACTTCAAGCATATCAATCGGGCCTGCTCGAAAGATCATTTTCCTCTCCCCCGCATCAACCAAATTGTCGACTCGACTGCGGGGTGTGAGCGTTTGTCCTTTTTGGATGCCTATTCCGGGTACCATCAGATCCGACTATATGGACCTGATGAGATAAAAACAGCTTTCATCACTCCATTCGGATGCTTCTGTTATGTCACTATGCCATTCGGCTTGAAGAACACCAGAGCCACATTCGTGAGGATGATCCATAAGTGCCTGCTCACTCAAATCAGTCGGAATGTGGAAGCATACATGGATGACATTATGGTCAAGTCACGTAAAGGTTCCGACCTGCTGGCTGACCTTGCCGAAACCTTTGCTAATCTCAGAAGATATGATATCAAGCTTAATCCATCAAAGTGCACATTCAAAGTTCCCGGCGGAAAGTTACTCGGTTTCCTCGTTTCCGAACAAGGGATCGATGCTAACCCAGAGAAAGTTGGTGCTATACTTCGAATGAAACGCCCTGTGCGTGTGCACGATGTCTAGAAGCTTACTGGTTGTTTGGCCGCCCTGAGTCGATTCATTTCTCGCCTCGGTGAAAAGGCATTGCCTCTTTACCGACTGATGAAGAAGTCTGATAAGTTCGAGTGGACTCCCGAAGCCAATGCAGCATTTGCAGAGCTCAAAGCCCTGCTTTCCACCTAGCCGGTGCTTGCCGGACCAATCAGCAAAGAGCCTTTACTGCTTTATATTGCAGCCATTGGACAAGTTGTCAGTACAGTACTCACGGTCGAGCGGGAGGAAGAAGGAAAAACCTATAAAATTCAGCGCCTAGTTTATTATGTTTCTGAAGTTCTGACTCCGTCGAAGCAAAGATACCCACACTATCAGAAGCTTGTTTATGGGATTTACATGACTACGAAGAAGGTTGCACACTATTTATCTGATCATTCTATTACAGTCGTCAGCAACGCTCCATTATCAGAGATTCTGAACAACAGAGATGCAACTGGTTGAGTGGCAAAGTGGGCGATTGAACTCCTTCCCCTGGACATCAAATTTGAGGCAAAGAAAGCTATCAAGTTCCAAGCAATAGCTGATTTCCTCGCCGAGTGGATCGAACAGCAACTTTCGGCCCAAATTCACTCGGAGCATTGGACCATGTTCTTCGATTGATCCAAGATGTTGAATGGTTCCGGTGCTGGGGTGGTGTTGGTATCCCCCCGTGGTGACAAACTCAGCTATGTCCTCCAGATTCAATTTGACTCCTCCAACAATGAAGTTGAATATGAGGCACTTCTGTACAGGTTGCGTATGGCCATTTCACTCGGCATCCGTCGCCTCATGGTCTATGGCGACTCGGATTTAGTGGTCAATCAGGTGATGAAGGAATGGGACGTCAGAAGCCCAGCTATGACTGGTTATTGAAATGTAGTGAGAAAGTTAGAAAAGAGATTTGAGGGATTAGAGCTCCATCACATCCCTCGACTGAAAAATCAAGCAGCCGATGATCTGGCAAAGATAGGCTCCAAGAGAGAAACCATTCCCAGCAATGTGTTCTTGGAGCACATTCATACACCTTCAGTTCAAGAAGATCCCTTCACTGAAGAGCCCCCGCAGCCGAAGAGTGCCACCGATCTGACTGAAATCGAGGATCCAGCCTTGGTTGATTTGATTATGGAGGTTTTGGTCATCACCCCCGATTTGACAGTACCATATATCACATACCTTCTCAGAAGGGAACTCCCAGAAGATGAAGAAGAGTCTCGACAGATCGTTCGTCGATCTAAAGCCTTTACCGTGATAAGAGGGCAGTTGTTCAGAGAAAGTGTGACTGGAGTTTGCCAGAAATGCATAACACCTGAAGAAGGTCAAGTGATCCTCAATGACATCCACTCATGGACCTGTGGTCACCATGCGTCCTCTCGGACCATTGTGGCCAAAGCATGCCGAGCGGGATTTTACTGGCCACGGGCAAATGAGATGGCACAAGAAATAGTCGACAAATGTGAAGGTTGCCAGTTTTACTCCAACATGTCTCACAAGCCTGCGTCAGCCCTGAAGACCATTCCACTCGTCTGGCCCTTTGTTGTTTGGGGATTGGACATGGTTGGACCTCTGAGGACTGGTAGGAGTGGATTCACTCACGTGCTTGTAGTAGTCGACAAGTTCACCATGTGGATTGAGGCCAAGCCTATCAAGAACCTTGATGCCAGTATTGCTGTCAGCTTCATCAGAGAGTTAACATTCAGATATGGTGTTCCACACAGCATCATCACTGACAATGGATCAAACTTCGATTCTGATGAGTTCAGAACTTTCTATGCTTCACAAGGTACTCGAGTCGACTATGCCTCAGTCGCCCACCCCCAGTCGAATGGGCAAGCTGAAAGAGCAAATGGATTGATTCTCAAAGGACTGAAACCCCGACTGATGCATGATCTCAAACATGCAGCAGGAGCCTGGGTCAATGAACTGCCATCAGTATTGTGGGGATTGAGGACAACTCCCAATCAGTCGACTGGCAGAACCCCATTTTTCTTGGTTTATGGAGCCGAAGCTATACTTTCGAGTGACTTGCTCCACAATGCGCCCCGAGTCGAGCTTTTCTCAGAGGAAGAAGCAGAACAAGCACGACAAGATGCAGTTGATCTCCTGGAAGAAGAAAGGGAGATGGCCTTGATTCGATAAACCATCTATCAGCAAGACCTGCGTCAATTCCATGCTAGAAACATGAGGGGTCGAGCATTTCAAGAGGGAGACTTGGTTCTCCGAGTGGATCAGCAGAAACCACACAAGCTTGCTCCCTCTTGGGAAGGCCCCTTCGTGGTCACCAGAGTGCTCCACAATGGAGCATACCACCTCTACAACGTCGAGCACAAGAAAGATGAGCCGCGCCCCTGGAATGTGGAGGTGCTCCGCCCCTTTTATACTTAAGCACTCAGTCTGTTGAGATATAATAATAAGCACCTTTATAGTTTGTTTATCAAAGACAAGAGTTTTTATAGTCTTCTGAAAATGATTGTCGATTTCTTACGTTTGTTTCTGAAATCCCCTAGTGGGTGGCTTAGCTGCGAATCCGTTTTGCCTAAGTTGAAAAAATCCTACCGAGTGGTGAGCAAGTCTCTCACTCAGAGGCTTAGCTGCAGTCCAGTACTCGCCTAAGTTGAAAAAATCCTACCGAGTGATGAGCAAGACTCTCACTCGGAGGCTTAGCTGCAGTCCAGTACTCGCCTAAGTTGAAAAAATCCTACCGAGTGGTGAGCAAGTCTCTCACTCGGAGGCTTAGCTGCGAATTCATTTCGCCAAAGCTGAAAAAATCCTACCGAGTGGTGAGCAAGTCTCTCACTCGGAGGCTTAGCCGTAGTCCAGTACTCTCCTAAGTTGAAAAAATCCTACCGAGTGATGAGCAAGACTCTCACTCGGAGGCTTAGCTGCAGTCCAGTACTCGCCTAAGTTGAAAAAATCCTACCGAGTGGTGAGCAAGTCTCTCACTCGGAGGCTTAGATGCAGTCCAGTACTCGCCTAAGTTGAAAAACTCCTACCAACTGATGAGCAAGACTCTCACATGAAGGCTTAGCTGCAGTCTAGTACTCGCCTAAGTTGAAAAAATCCTACCGAATGATGAGCAAGACTCTCACTCGGAGGCTTAGCTGCAGTCCAGTACTCGCCTAAGTTTCAAAAATCCTATCGAGTGGTGAGAAAGTCTCTCACTCGGAGGCTTAGCTGTAGTCCAGCTCTCGCCTAAGTTTCAAAAATCCTACCGAGTGATGAGCGAACCTCACACTCGGGGGCTTAGCTGCAGCCCAAGGCTCGCCTAAGTTTCAAAAATCCTACCGAGTGTCGAGCAAACCTCACACTTAGGGGCTTAGCTACAGCCCAATGCTCGCCTAAGTTTCAAAAATCCTATCGAGTGATGAGCGAACCTCACACTCGGGGGCTTAGCCGCGGCCCAGTGCTCTCCTAAGTTTCAAAAATCCAACCGAGTGATGAGCGAACCTCACACTCGGGGGCTTAGCTGCAGCCCAGTGCTCTCCTAAGTTTCAAAACTCCTACCGAGTGATGAGCGAACCTCACACTCGGGGGCTTAGCTGCAGCCCAAGGCTCGCCTAAGTTTCAAAAATCCTACCGAGTGATGAGCGAACCTCACACTGGGGGGCTTAGCTGCAGCCCAGTGCTCGCCTAAGTTTCAAAAATCCTACCGAGTGATGAGCGAACCTCACACTCGGAGGCTTAGCTGCAGCCCAGTGCTCGTCTAAGTTTCAAAAATCCTATCAAGTGATGAAGAAACCTCACACTCGGGGGCTTAGCTGCAGCCCAGTGCTCGCCTAAGTTTCAAAAATCCTACCGAGTGATGAGCGAACCTCACACTCGGGGGCTTAGCTGCAGCCCAGTGCTCGCGGAAGTTTCAAAAATCCAACCGAGCGATGAGCAAACCTCACACTCGGGGGCTTAGCTGCAGTCTAGTGCTCGCCTAAGTTGAAAAACCATCCGTATCCGCAAGGACGACGAAGTGCAGGTCGACTGCAAACCTCTCCTCAGAGCTGCGCCACAAGTACAATGTGCGCTCCATCCCTATCCGCAAGGACGACGAGGTGCAGGTCGACTGCAAACCTCTCCTTAGAGCTGTGCCACAAGTACAATGTGCGCTCCATCCCTATCCGCAAGGACGACGAGGTGTAGGTCGACTGCAAACCTCTCCTCAGAGCTGCGCCACAAGTACAATGTGTGCTCCATCCCTATCCACAAGGACGACGAGGTGCAGGTCGACTGCAAACCTCTCCTTAGAGCTGCGCCACAAGTACAATGTCCGCTCCATCCCTATCCGCAAGGACAACGAGGCGCAGGTTGACTAAGATATTTCCCTCAGAGTTGCATCTCAAAAAATATTTCGAGTGAAGAATAAATTCCACTCGAAGGCAAACGCAAGCACATGCAGAGGATAAACCAAGATCATATAAAGTCTCAAGAGTTTCAGGACGAAGATAAAAATACTCGGGCGTCAGGCCCGAAGGAGTTTAACGATTACAAAAACTACTCGGTATTCTGAGGCAAATTTAAAGCAAGTTTAAGTATCAAGTTTGTTCACTCGGCAGGAGGAGGACTTGCAGGCTCGATGAACTCGTCCAAATCAATCCCGTCAGCAATTCGACTGGCGGCAGTGATGAAAGTCTCCATGAAGGACTGGAAGTCGTGCCTTTTTGTGTTGGCGACCTTGATCGCCGCCAGCTTCTCTTCTCGAGCTTCTCTGCAGTGGACCCTGACCAGTGACAGAGCCATGTCAGCACCGCATCAGGTAGAGGACTTCTTCCATTCCTGCACTCGACCAGGGACCTCATTGAGTCGAGCCATCAGAGACTCAGATCATTCTGAAGTGTTTCCCTTGGCCAGAGCGATGAGTCGATGCGTGAAACTACAACCTTCAGACGGGCAAGATAATTTGTAACACTGGCGACGCGGGATTCCAGTCGAAGCACATTCATGGCAGCCTCGTCGCCGACTGTAGAAAGGATAGGGTCCAAGCCCGTCTCGATCCATCCAGTCTCCCCTTCAAAGTTTTGGCAAAATTCTACAGAGTCAAGGAGTTAATGAGTCGACTGGTCAGGTCAAACTTGCAAACAGTAAAACAGTCGGATAAAAAAGGGGTACCTTCAAGCATAAGAAAGAGTTTCTTGGCGAGAGCTTTCAGATAAGCCTCCAGATCATTCCTCCTGCGAGTCATGCTTTCCAACTGGTCGTTCAGAGCCACTTTATCTTTTTTCAGACGAGTCGCCTCCCGATTGGATTCAGTGAGAGACGACTTCAGCTTGTTGATTTCTTCCTCTAGCGCTCTGACCGAAGCCAGTTTCTGGTCAGCAAGGGCAGTCTTCTCCTGAGCTTCCTTTTACGCAACTACAAGGTCCAAGTCCTTCTTCTCCAGGGCCAGCCTCATTTTCTCTGCAAAATACACATTTAGATCAAACAAAAATATGAAGAGGTAACTTGAAGGATGGTCAAGATAAGCAGTCGATAGGCTGTTACCTTCCGTACCAGCGACTTCACCCTGAGCCTTCTTCAAATTCTGCTAAGCCAACTCCAGGTCAAGGTTGAGTTGCCTTTGCTTTTCCTCAAATTCGGCAAACTTGGAGATAAGCGAACAAGATTTCTACAGTGAGTAAAAGACATATCAATCGACAAGATCAAAGATTATCTACTTCCGAGTGAATAAAACTTCAAAACTACTCAGACCTCAACCGACTGACAGCAGTCGACTACGGTCTCGGGGCCTACCCCCAGTGGGTGCACTTCGCGTTTCCCCACTGGTTTGGATTCCACTCGGTCGGTCCGCCCAGGCCGAGTAAAAAAAGGAGGAAGTGCTCAGACCCCAACCGACTGCCAGCAGCCGACTGCGGTCTCGGGGACTACACCCAGTGGGTGCACTTGGCATGCCCCCACTGGTTTGGATTCCACTCGACTACACCCAGTGGGTGTACAATCTCTAAGGGCAAGACAATGAAAGATTGCGCAAAGGAAAATATTCAGGTATCATATCCTAAAAGGAACAAGTTCAGTCGGAAGATTGACTTACCTGGAAATTGGCTCGAAGAGCCACGCTGGCGTCATAAGCAGCCAGACTGCTTTCGTGCGCCGCCTTCACCCGCTCCATCATTATGCCAGTCTAACGAATAGCCTCCGCAGCGGCGTCCGACTGGCTTTCTGGAACATGATAGGTGGCAAAGAAGGGGACGGACGGTCCAGACGCAGCGGCTTGGAGATCCAAGGCATGAAGTTGGATGGTTGAAACAAGCTCTGGAGCAGTCGATGATGCAGGACGCGCACTCGACACTGGATCAGCAAAGGTTACAGAAACCTTACTTGCATCTTCGAGCCGTTGAACTACTCGCTCCGCCTCCGGCTCCGACTGGGATGTCTTGTTAGCTGTTGCCTTCTTCTTCATGGGCCTCAGCGGCACATCCTCGTCATCATCCGGAAGCTCAATGACATTGGGAGGGGCTGCAAAGAAATCAGTCGACCCTAGATGAGTCACCAGAATTTAATCGACCGGACAATTGAGAACAAGATCACGAGGATTGTACACGGGTTGGAGGTGACTGCATCTTCCATGTCCTCATCTTAATACTAACGGGTGGAGGTCCCAGAAGTAGCAGCACTACAAATTTCAGAATTCAGTCGGTCATGTTTGACGAAATGAGTCGACTCAAATCCAGATTCATACTAAAACAAGAAATCAAGTCCAACTAATACCCGGAAGCAATGGGGATGGCCACTTTGATCTTCGGCAAGGCCTTTGGCGGTTTAGACGGCGTAGATTTCGGTTGCTTCGACGCCTTTTCAGTCGGCGCTGGAGAAGACGTTCGAGGGCGCTTCGATGACTGCCCAGTTTGCGCGGTCGCCTTGCCCCGGGCACTTGCCGGGTCGTGAGAAAGCTTGGATCGTTTTTCCCTACGAGGAGGAGAGTCGACCTCTTCTTTATCAGTCGGGTCGGCGTTGTCCTCGCCCTCTTCGTTGTCAGATTGCCACTCGCTGTTGTCACCTCCACTCGCTTCTCCCTCTAGGTCCTGCTCCTGCTCTCCGTTGGGCATCGAGTACATCTCAGTCAGGGCCTAGAAGACAACAACCAAGATAGGAGACAGTCGGACGATAGAAAATAGCTAATTGATAAATCAAGAAGACACTCAACCATTTGGAGTCATACCTTGTCGGTTTCGTACGAGTTGTTGAGTGGAGGAATCCTCCGAGATCCCCTGGGGTTGTCCTTGTTGCCAGTAATGCTTTTCAGCCACCCTTCCAACATAGCATCGTCGACTTCTTCTAGATGGATCCGAGTGGTGTCGTCGATGCCCAAATACGTAGCCTCCGCAGCGGCGTCCGACTGGCTTTCTGGAACATGATGAGTGGCAAAGAAGGGGCCGGACGGTCCAGACGCAGCGGCTTGGAGATCCGAGGCATGAAGTTGAATGGTTGAAACAAGCTCTGGAGCAGTCAACGATGCAGGACGCGCACTCGACACTGGATCAGCAAAGGTTACAGAAACCTTACTCGCATCTTCGAGCCGTTGAACTACTCGCTCCGCCGCCGGCTCCGACTAGGATGTCTTGTTAGTTGTTGCCTTCTCCCTCATGGGCCTCAGCGGCACGTCCTCGTCATCATCTGGAAGCTCAATGACATTGGGAGGGGCTGCAAAGAAATCAGTCGACCCCAGATGAGTCACTAGAATTTAATCGACCGAACAATCGAGAACAAGATCACGAGGATTGTACCTGGGTTGGAGGTGACTGCATCTTCCATGTCCTCATCTTCATACTGACGGGTGGAGGTCCCAGAAGTAGCAGCACTACAAATTTCAGAATTCAGTCGGTCATGTTTGACGAAATGAGACGACTCAAATCCAGATTCATACTAAAACAAGAAATCAAGTCCAACTAATACCTGGAAGCAATGGGGATGGCCACTTTGATCTTCGGCAAGGCCTTTGGCGGTTTGGACGGCGTCGCTTTCGGTTGCTTCGACGCCTTTTCAGTCGGCACTGGAGAAGACGTTCGAGGGCGCTTCGATGACTGCCCAGTTTGCGCAGTTGCCTTGCCGCGGGCACTTGTCGGGTCGTGAGAAAGATTGGATCATTTTTCCCTACGAGGAGGAGAGTCGACCTCTTCTTCATCACTCGGGTCGTCGCTGTCCTCGTCCTCTTCATCGCCAGATTTCCACTCGCCGCTGTCACCTCCACTCACTTCTCCCTCTGGGTCCTGCTCCTGCTCCCTGTTGGGCATCGAGTACGTCTCAGTCAGGGCCTAGAAGACAACAACAAAGATAGCTAGTTGATAAATCAAGAATACACTCAACCATTTGGAGTCATACCTTGTTGGTTTCGTACGAGTTGTTGAGTGGAGGAATCCTTCGAGATCCGCTGGGGTTGTCCTTGTTGCGAGTAATGCTCTTCAGCCACCCTTCCAACATAGCATCATTGACTTTCTCTGGATGGATCCGAGTGGTGTTGTCGGTGCCCGAATACATGCACATCGGATGGTCACGAGCTTTAAGGGGTTGAATGTGTCGCCTGAGGAAGACCTCCAACAGATCCATACCAGTTACCCCGTCACGGACAAGCTGGACTACTCGCTCAACCAGAACTTTCACTTGCGCCTTCTCCTCTGGGATCACTTTCAAGGCAGAGGGCTTCTCCACTCGGGCCATGGAAAAGGGGGGAAGTCCAGTCGACTGACCTGGAGTCGGCTGGTCCTTGCAGTAGAACCAGGTCGACTGCCACCCTCGGACCGACTCAGGAAGGATCATGGCTGGGAAAGTACTTTTACTCCTCATCTGAATCCCAAGACCCCCGCACATCTGAATCACTTGCGTCCTCTCATCACTCGGGTTGGCCTTTTTGACCGACTGAGAACGGCATGTGAATATGTGCTTAAAGAGCCCCAGTGTGGCCGACAACCCAGGAAGCTCTCACACATGGACACAAAAGCAGCGAGGTACACGATGGTATTCGGAGTAAATTGGTGGAGTTGCGCCCCAAATAAGTTCAAAAAACCTAGAAAGAAAGGGTGGGGAGGCAAGGAAAACCCGCGGTCGACATGAGTAGCGAGGAGAACGCGCTCACCCTCCTGTGGCTGCGGCTCGGTCTCGTTCCCCGGGAGTCACGCCGATTCGTGGGGGATCAGTCCCCCCTGGACTAGGTTGTCGATGTCGTCCTGGCGGATCGTCGAGCGAATCCAGTCGCCCTGGATCCAGCCCGGCGGCAGGCCGGCCCTCGTAGAAGATCCACCCCGGCTGGATTTCTTCCCCTTCGCCTTCGCCGTCGCCTTCTTCGCGCGCTCTAACGCCACCGTCTTCTCCTTCCCCATCGCGACGAGCAGAGCTCAAATGGGGCAGCGGCGCTGGAGCAGGAGCAGATGCAGCGGAGAAAACTGAGAGAGAAAGAGAAGAACAAAGACACGCTGTTCAAAGAAAACCCCGGCCCGACACCTTATATGGGGCCGCTTCCGAGTGGCTGACCTATGGGTCCGGACGACCCAATCAAATCCCGCAACAGTCGCGCGAGGTACGTGGAGAAAAAGGTGGCGCGGTGATCGAGGCGGCCGCACCTAATCCCTTCTGATTACTGTGGCTTCCCCCGTCTCGCGTGCTTCCCCAAAATCCAAATCCCGCGATATCCGCGCGCAGGTGGGCAATCTGTCAGACAGAATATCTTCTCCATATCAGTACTCAAGACATCACAGTAAAGTTCACTCGGCATATTCAAGAATGGATCAAGGCGACTAGAAAGGAGTTGAGATCATTATGGTTGTTCGTTTGGTCACGATAAGTCACTACCGGAGCACATAAATTGAATCGGAGGAATTCTCAACTCCTTCTCCACTCAAGCCCCGAACCATTCGGGGGCTAATGATGAAGCTATGTACCTAGGGTAGGGTCATAGGCCTGACCTATACTTCTTCCCCAAGGACATCACCCCGAAGCCAGCAGCATTCAAAGGGTACCATCATCCACTCGACTAGAGACATTCCACTCGGAAGATTCAATGTCACTCGACCGTCACAGAAGTCACTCGACAAACAGAAGATCTGAAGCCACCCTACACAACAACGGTCGGACGTTTACTCATAGACTTAACTATCATTTATAGCACTTTAATACGGACGTTACCTGTAACGCTCCTTCTTTATGTACATTGAACACCGCATAACGGAGGGGAGCTGGGGTCCTAGCACACTCTATATAAGCCACCCCCCTCTTCCAGGACAGGGGTTCGCATCTTTTGTAAACTCACACACGCATATAATCCAGTTGACCGCCTCAGGGCACCGAGATGTAGGGTTGTTACTTCCTCTGAGAAAGGCCTAAACTCATAAACTCGTGTGTACATCTACTCCACAGCTAGGATCTTGCCTCCTCATACCTACCCCCCTATTCTACTGTCAGTCTTAGATCCACGACATTACTGTCGTTCCTAATGATAAAAATGAATTGATTCCACAAAGAATTATTACAGGTTATAGGATGGTAATTGATTTCCGCAAATTAAATAAGGCTACTAAAAAATATCATTACCCCTTACCTTTTATTGATCAAATGCTAGAAAGATTATCCAAACATACACATTTTTGCTTTCTAGATGGTTATTCTGGCTTCTCTCAAATACATGTATCAGCTGATGATCAATCTAAGACCACTTTTACTTGCCCTTTCGGTACTTTTGCTTATAGATGTATGACTTTTGGTTTTTGTAATGCACCTCTACCTTTCAAATATGCATGATGGCTATATTTTCTGATTTTTGTGAAAATATATGTGAGGTATTCATGGATGATTTCTCCATTTGTGGATCCTCTTTTGATGATTGCTTAAGCAACCTTGATCGCGTTTTATAGAGATGTGAAGAAACTAACCTTGTATTGAATTGCGAGAAATGCCACTTTATGGTTAATGAAGGTATTGTCTTGGGGCACAAATTTTTTGAAAGAGGCATTGAAGTTGACAAAGATAAAGTTGATGCTATTAAAAATATATCGTGTCCCAAGGACATCAAACGTATAATAAGTTTCCTTGATCATGCCGATTTTTATAGGAGGTTCATTAAGGAGTTCTCAAAAATTTCTCGGCCTCTGACTAATTTATTACAAAAAGATATACCGTTCGTATTTGATAATGATTGTGTAGAAGCATTTAAAATACTTAAGAAAGCATTGATCTCTGCACCTATTTTTCAGTCACCTGATTGGAATTTATCTTTTGAAATTATGTGTGATGCTAGTGATTATGCTGTGGGTGCTGTTCTAGGGCAAAGAGTTGATAAGAAATTAAATGTTATTCAATATGCTAGTAAAACTCTAGACAATGCCCAGAGAAATTATGCTACTACTGAAAAAGAATTCTTAGCAGTTGTATTTGCGTGTGATAAGTTCAGACCTTATATTGTTGATTATAAAGTAACTATTCACACTGATCATGCTGCTATTAAATATCTTATGGAAAAGAAAGATGATAAACCTAGACTTATTAGATGGGTTCTCTTGCTACAAGAATTTGATTTGCATATTATTGATAGAAAGGGAGCTGAGAACCCCGTTGCAGATAACTTGTCTAGGTTGTTCTTGATGATCCACTACCTATTGATGATAGCTTTCCTGATGAACAATTAAATGTCATAAATTCTTCTCATACTGCTCCACGGTATGCTGATTATGCTAATTACATTGTTGCTAAATTTATACCACCTAGTTTCACATACCAGCAAAACAAAAAAGTTTTTCTATGATTTAAGACATTACTTTTGGGATGACCCACACCTTTATAAAGAAGGAGTAGATGGTGTTATCAGACGCTGTGTACCTGAGCATGAACAGCAAAAGATCCTACGCAAGTGTCACTCTGAAGCTTATGGAGGACACCACGCTGGAGATAGAACTGCACATAAGGTATTGCAATTCGGTTTTTATTGGCCTACTCTCTTCAAGGATGCCCATAAGTTTGTCTTATCTTGTGATGAATGTCAAGGAATTGGTAATATTAGTAGACGTCAAGAAATGCCTATGAATTATTCACTTGTTATTGAACCATTTGATGTTTGGGGCTTTGATTATATGGGACCTTTTCCTGCCTCTAATGGATATACACATATTTTAGTTGTTGTTGATTATGTTACTAAGTGGGTAGAAGCTATTCCAACTAGTAGTCCTGATCATACCACCTCTATTAAGATGCTTAAAGAAGTTATTTTTCTGAGGTTTGGAGTCCCTAGATATTTAATGAGTGATGGTGGTTCACATTTTATTCATGGTGCTTTCCGTAAAATGCTTGCTAAGTATGATGTTAATCATAGAATTGCATCTCCTTATCACCCACAGTCTAGTGGTCAAGTAGAATTGAGTAACAGAGAACTCAAATTAATTTTGCAAAAGACTGTTAATAGATCTAGAAAGAATTGGTCCAAGAAACTTGATGATGCACTATGGGCCTATAGAACTGCATATAAAAATCCTATGGGTATGTCTCCGTATAAAATGGTTTATGGAAAAGCATGTCACTTACCTCTCGAACTAGAACATAAGGCTTATTGGGCTATTAAAGAGATCAATTATGATTTCAAACTTGCCCGTGAGAAGAGGTTATTTGACATTAGCTCACTTGATGAATAGAGAACCCAAGCCTATGAGAATGCCAAATTGTTTAAAGAAAAAGTTAAAAGATGGCATGAGAAAAGGATACAAAAGCGTGAGTTTAATGTAGGTGACTATGTATTGCTATACAACTCTCGTTTAAGATTTTTTACAGGAAAACTTCTCTCTAAATGGGAAGGTCCTTTTGTTATCGATGAGGTCTATTGTTCTGGTGCCATAAAATCAACAACTTTGAAGGCACAAATCCGAAGGTGGTTAACGGTCAAAGTATCAAACATTATATCTCAGGTAATCCTATAAATGTTGAAACCAATGTTATTGAAACCGTAACCCCGGAGGAATACATAAGGGACACTTTCCGGAATGTTTCAAACTCCGAAAAGGAATAAGTATGTGGTACAGTAAGTAAACCGACTCCAAAACAGTTCTTGTGGCAATTTTTCTCCGTTTTGGAATATTTAGAAAATTAAAAAATAAGAAGTAGTCCAGGAAGGACACGAGGGCTCCACGAGGGTAGAGGGCGCGCCCCCTACCTCGTGGGCACCTCGTGTGCTCTCTGGACTCCGTTTTCTTGCATGTTGCGTATTTTGGTCGGTAAAAATTCATTATATAATCTCCCGAAGGTTTTGACTCCCGTATCACGCAATTATCCTCTGTTTGTGTTTCGAGCTGTTGCTGCTGCAGATTAGAGCAAGATGTCTTCGCAAGAGTCAGTCGGGGAGAGCAGGGTGTCTCATCTGGCATCGAGATCAATGACAAACAGCAATGCAAACCACTTTGGGCCAGCAACGGAGGAAGAGATAGAGGCTGATTTGAAGAGGATAGATGCCATGGAGGAGGATGAAGAAGTCACTTCTCGCTTTCGAGCTGGATTCACAATGGGGGAACTACAGAGCTCGGTTATCCCAACTCAGTTATCCCTTCCAATGTTAGATTTCTTTCTTATGAAAGTATGAAAAAGAGTGTCACTTGTTCTCCCGCAGCTATGCAACACCCTTGGGTGAAAGGAGCTTTGGCTGTTACAGGAAAGCTTCAAAAGGAAACAATGGACCTCAAGCAGCAAGTCAATAAGCTCGAGGAGGAGAATCGTATCCTGCGGGGCATCATTGCCAAGAATATCACATCACCATCCCCGAAAAAGGAGACATAATCACATGGGTATGGGCACTCCCCTTGGCAACTGCCTAGCTTGGGGGAGTGCCCCGGTATCGTATCACCATCACTTTTATCTTTACCTTTTTCTTAGTTCGATCCTTTTGATAATATTTTGACCTAGTAGAATAAAAGTTTTTAGTATGATCTAGTTTTGAGTTTTTCTTTATGATCCTTCTATGTAATCGAGTCCGTGAGCTATATAATAAAGATTAGTGTTGAGTCAAGGGCTTGATTATTTTGCCATGATCTTTAGTGAATAGAGGAAAATAGAAAAGAATAAAAAGAAATAAAAGAGATCATAATGATCTTATGGAGAGTAATGAGCTGACATATAAAAAGTATTATGAATAAAAGTTGTTGAGAGTTGACAAACATAGTTTCGGTCATCGTTGCAATTAAGAGGAAGTAATAAAAAAAGAGAGGTCTTCACATATAAATATACTATCTTGGACATCTTTTATGATTGTGAGCACTCATTAAAATATGACATGCTAAAGAGTTGACGTTGGACAAGGAAGACAACGTAATGGGTTATGTTTTCTTACATCTGAGATAAATTATATTGTCATGGATCATCCAAGATGATTGAGCTTGCCTTTCCCCCTCATGCTAGCCAAATTCTTTGCACCAAGTAGAGATACTACTTGTGCTTCCAAATACCCTTAAAACCAGTTTTGCCATGAGAGTCCACCATATCTACCTATGGATTGAGTAAGATCCTTCAAGTAAGTTGTCATCGGTGCAAGCAATGAAAATTGCTCTCTAAATATGTATGATTGATTGGTGTGGAGAAAATAAGCTTTATACGATCTTGTGATGTGGAAGAAATGAAAGCGACGGACTACATAATAAAGGTCCATATCACAAGTGGCAATATAAAGTGACGTTCTTTCGCATTAAGATTTTGTGCATCCAACCATAAAAGTGCATGACAACCTCTGCTTCCCTTTGTGAAGGGCCTATATTTTACTTTTATCTCCTACCTTACATAAGAGTCATGGTGATCCTCACCTTTCCTTTTTACATTTTATATTTTGGCAAGCACAATATGTTGGAAAGATCCTGGTATATATGGCTAATTGGATGTGAGTTTTCATGAACTATTATTGTTGACATTACCATTGAGGTAAAACGTTGGGAGGCAAAACTATAAGCCCCTATCTTTCTCTGTGTCCAATTAAAACTCCATACCCATAAGTATTGCGTAAGTGTTAGCAATTGTGAAAGACTATATGATAGTTGAGTATGTGGACTTGCTAAAAAGCTCTTATATTGACTCTTTCCTATGTTATGATAAATTGCAATTGCTCCAATGACTGAGATTATAGTTTGTTAGTTTTCAATGAAGTTTGTGATTCATACTTGAAATTCTGATCGAATTGTTACTCTAGCATAAGAGATCATATGACAATAATTATATAAGTTGTTGTTCTAAGAATGATCATGATGCCCTCATGTCTGTATTTTATTTTTATCGACACCTCTATCTCTAAACGTGTGGACATATTTTTCGATTTTGGCTTTCACTTGAGGACAAGCGAGGTCTAAGCTTGGGGGAGTTGATACGTCCATTTTGCATCATGCTTTTATATCGATATTTATTGCATTATGGGCTGTTATTACACATTATGTCACAATACTTATGCCTATTCTCTCTTATTTTACAAGGTTTACATAAAGAGGGAGAATGTCGGCAGCTAGGATTCTCGGCTAGAAAAGGAGCAAATATTAGAGACCTATTCTGCACAGCTCCAAAAGTCCTGAAACTTCACGGAAGTTATTTTCAGAATATATAAAATATACTGAGTGCAAGAAGTACCAAAGGGGGGCCACTCACCAGCCACGAGGGTGGGAGCGCGCCCTACCCCCCTGGGCGCGCCCCCTTCCTCGTGGGCCCCCTGGTGGCCCTCTGATACCCATCTTCTACTATATGGAGTCTTTCCTTGAGGAAAAAATCATAAGCATGCTTTCGGGACGAGACTCCGCCGCCACGAGGCGGAACCTTGGCAGAACCAATCTAGGGATCTGGCGGAGCTGTTCTACCGGGGAAACTTCCCTCCGGGAGGGGGACATCATCACCATCGTCATCACCAACGATCCTCTCATCGGGAGGGGGTCAATATCCATCAACATCTTCACCAGCACCATCTCCTCTCAAACCCTAGTTCATCTCTTGTATCCAATTCTTGTCCCTAAGTTTGGGATTGGTGCCTGTGGGTTGCTAGTAGTGTTGATTACTCCTTGTAGTTGATGCTAGTTGGTTTACTTGGTGGAAGATCATATGTTCAGATCCTGTATGCACATTAATACCCCTCTGATTATGAACTTGAATATGCTTTGTGAGTAGTTACGTTTGTTCCTGAGGACATGGGAGAAGTCTTGCTATTGGTAGTCATGTGAATTTGGTATTCGTTAGATATTTTGATGAGATGTATGTTGTCTCTCCTCTAGTGGTGTTATGTGAATGTCGACTACATGACACTTCACCATTATTTGGGCCTCGAGGAATGCATTGGGAAGTAATAAGTAGATGATGGGTTGCTAGAGTGACAGAAGCTTAAACCCTAGTTTATGCGTTGCTTCGTAAGGGGCTGATTTGGATCCATATGTTTCATGCTATGGTTAGGTTTACCTTAATACTTTTGTTGTAGTTGCGGATGCTTGCAATAGAGGTTAATCATAAGTGGGATGCTTGTCCAAGTAAGGACAGTACCCAAGCACCGGTCCACCCACATACCAAATTATCAAAGTACCAAACGTGAATCATATGAACGTGATGAAAACTAGCTTGACGATAATTCCCATGTGTCCTCGGGAGCGCTTTCTCTATATAAGAGTTTGTCCAAGCTTGTCCTTTGCTACAAAAAGGATTGGGCCACCTTGCTGCACTTTATTTACTTTTTTTACTTGTTGCTTGTTACAAATCATCTTATCACAAAACTATCTATTACCTACAATTTCAGTGCTTGCAGAGAATACCTTGCTGAAAACCGCTTATCATTTCCTTCTGCTCCTTGTTGGGTTCGACACTCTTACTTATCGAAAGGACTACGATAGATCCCCTATACTTGTGGGTCATCATCCTTATCTCTCAAATCCCACCGAAGCAACTAATGCTAGGGAGGAAAATGATAGGAAGAACAAGAAAGAGAACACCAAGAACTCCAAGATCTAGTTCCAAGGGGTTCCCCTCATATAGAGGAGAAAGTGATTGGTGGAAATGTGGATCTAGATCTCCTCTCTCTTTTCCCTCAAAAACTAGCAAGAATCCATGGAGGGATTGAGAGTTAGCAAGCTCGAAGAAGGTCAACAATGGGGGAAGAACATGAGCTCAAAAGATAAGGTTGAATGGGGAAGAAGACCCCCTTTTATAGGAGCTCCCGAATCCAACCGTTATGTGCTCAGTCCGCGCATGAGCGGTACTACCGTTGCTGGAGCGGTAGTACCAAGCAGGCATAGGACAACCAGGGCTAAGAAAGAAGAAGTACGCACACAAGAACGATACTACCACCCTGCGGGCAGTACTGCTGCTTCCTACAGCCGCTGGAAAAACAGAGGGCAACGAGTTGTGCGGTAGTTAGAGCGAACGTAGGAGCGGTACTACCGCTTAAACAAGCGGTACTACCGCGCCCTACTGCCGTCCCTACTACCGCTCCCCTGCGTGGTGTTTTACGAAAACCCGAGACGAAAAAGTCAAGACCACGGCAGGGGCGGTAGTACCAGCGGTACTATCGATGGCCGCGGTACTACCACGTAGCACAAGGCACCCCTTGTTTTGCACAACACGGAAACGCCAGTAGGCAGGAAGACAACGAGGGTTCAAGGAAAATGTGTATGTGATGAATCCACCCACCCATACTCTTCCAAAACAGATTCCATAAAACCAGAACTTCCATAACTTCTGCAAAAGAGCTCCGAATTGAGCAAACTCAAGCTTGTTGGATACAAGACGACGAGTAGCATCAAAATGGTGAAGAAGAGGCATAACCTCCAACATCAAAAACATCATAGAAGATG
This sequence comes from Triticum urartu, assembly GCF_056163025.1. Lineage (NCBI taxonomy): Eukaryota > Viridiplantae > Streptophyta > Magnoliopsida > Poales > Poaceae > Triticum > Triticum urartu. Next base: position 92,964,882 of record NC_141875.1, read on the forward strand.
CAAGTGAACTCCGTTTTCGATGAACTCGAGCTTGTCATCAAGATGACCATAAGCTCCAAAGGTCTCAAAGAGAACCAAACAAGAACCAAGAAAGATGATGCCATGATGCAATGGTTTGAGCTCTCTATGAACGATACGATCTAGCTACTCATCGAGAGCCCCCCTTGATAGTACGACAATCGATCCTATAACTCGGTCTCCCAACTACCACTATGAGACCGGTAAAATACAAAACCTATCAAGGGAAAACCTTTGTCTTGCACATAGTCCACTTGAGCTAGATGATGACGATATTGACTTCCTCAAGTTGGACCACCTTTCTTGATTGTGTTGGCTCGATGAAGACTAGTTATTTTCTCCCCCATACTCCACTATGGGCGAGCCACTCTTCGGCATATCTTCATAAATCCATTGTTACCATAATGGATGGCAAGCTTCAAGCATTTGATCTCTTCATGATGCTCCACTCGAACTTGCACATCGCAACCTAACCCCACAAAGAACTCTCACAAAAACCATGGGTTAGCAAACAAAGTGTAATGGACAATGCTTACCATACCATGGGATCACTTGATCCCTTAGTACATCTTGTATGCTTTGTGTGTTGATCAACTTGATTCATTCTTGACTTAATCTTGATCAACCTTGAATCTTTCTCTTCATTTGGATGATGTCTTGAAGGTACACATGAATGATCACACAATCTTCTTCTTCAAGACATGATTGCAATAAGCTCAACACTCACATGATCAATCTTTGGATAATTCCTTGAATAGCACCTTGGTTGACACAAACTCTCCTTGAAACCAACACAAGTACTCCAAGAAAAGCCTATGGACAAAACCTTTAAATATAACTATATGCAACCATTAGTCCATAGAGATTGTCATCAATTACCAAAACCAAATATGGGGCACCACATGTTCTTTCAGCGAGCATGGCACCTTCCACCCAAATCACCGACCCCTCCACCAAATAAGCGCCGGCCTTAGCCATGGTGCACGCAGTATAGCCAGGACCTCAAGGAGCATTTGGCAGCGGAGAAGCAAATCGCGGCCGCATGCGTGGATGAGGTCGCGATGGCTGCCATTCGTGCCGACCCCCAGATCTTGGAGGAGCACCTCGCTGTCGAGGCCACCGTTGATGCCTCACGCGCCGATGCTACGACGCGATTGGTTGCTTTAAATGACAGTTCATGGCGTTTTCTCGAGGCCACCGTCGGTGCCTTCGACGAAGATTACGAGGTGTTTTCTCATCGCACACGTGCTTACCTCATCTCGAGAGCCAGCAGGTCGGTGCCCGGAGCGGCTCAGGCAACTCGCGACTACAACGAGGGCACCCATGATGCGGAGGCCTCGCCCTGTTCCATGTCCAAGGAGCCAATCATCATTGATATCTCCGACAATGAGGAGTAGCTTGTGTTATTAGCTCACTATAAGGACCCATGTTCAGTTTGCTAGCTACTACCTTTCCTTAAAAATTCTAGTGAATTGTGCTATCTACTTTTACCATGCAATCTTCTGCTATAGTGTATATGTTCTATATGTCATGCAATGTGGTGTTCCATTAACTGCTTGGTTCAATTCTGCAAATGTGATGTTCAATTCTTCAGGGTGCAATATTTCCAGGTTGTTAAGCATGCTTGGTTTGGTTAACTGTCTGATCTTCTATTAGGAGTATGTTATATTGTTCAATTGGTGTTTAGTTAACTGCTTGGTTCACTTTTTGTGGCTTGGTTCACTTGTTGTGGTGTTTAGTTAACTGCTTGGTTCAATTCTGCAATGCGATGTTCAATTGTTGTGGCTGCATTCTGTTATTATATACCATGTGAGGAATAAATCGAATTTGGCTGTATTAAATACATGAGAAACAAATACAATTGCTATATTTCCAAGTTATTAAGCATGCTTGGTTTGGTTAACTATCTGATCTTCTATTAGGAGTATGTTATATTGTGCAATGTGGTGCTCAGTTAACGTTTGGTTCATTTGTTGTGGTGTTTAGTTAATTGCTTGGTTCAATTCTACAATGCGATGTTCAATTGATGTGGCTACATTCTCTTATTGTATACCATGTGAGGAATAAATCGAATTTGGCTATACTAAATACATGAGAAACAAATACAATTTCTATATTTCCAAGTTGTTAAGCATGCTTGGTTTGGTTAACTGTCTGATCTTCTATTAAGAGTATGTTATATTGTGCAATGTGGTGCTCAGTTAACGTTTGGTTCATTTTTTGTGGTGTTTAGTTAACTGCTTGGTGCAATTCTGCAATGCGATGTTCAATTATTGTGGCTGCATTCTATTATTGTATACCATGTGAGGAATAAATCGAATTGGGCTGCACTTAATACATGAGAAACATATACAAGTGCTATATTTCCCTAGTTCTTAATCATGCTTGGTTTGGATAAATGTGTTTTACATGTGGCTTGAATTAATCTGATGAATCTGCAATGTGCCTATTTACATCAACATATTTTACTGATAGCATGCGAACCCTTACTTAACCTGATTACTAACTACCTTATATGTGTTGCAGGGAAACAATGGGAAGCAGTGAGGTTTACAAGATGGTACTAACTATTATACCTTACCTTTTGTATTCCTTTGCCCCATTTCCAATATAGAGAAGATATTTATGCACATCCTTGTTTTCAGGCTTCATTGATGATTACCTCTCAAACCACCTCTGTGGTCAGGAGGCGAGGAAAGTTTTCATACAACACCCACGGTTCAATATTGAAGTGTTCCTGAAGAGTTCAAAGGATGGACGGTCAATCATCCACAGGCATTGGCCTAAAGTTGCAAAGACCTTCAACATGAATGAAGGCTCAATATTTGCCTTCCGCGTCAGCAGTTTTCTAGATGATATGCATCTCTCTATGTACTGTGTATGATGCTAATTTCAAAAGGTTCTAGATGTTGCATGTGAAACTTGCTATTGGTGCAGTTGTGTAATGGGGTAGCTGAGTGCTGAAGCTATATCATGTTGTACTTCGATGTATTTCAATTATGAAATCCTGCTTCCTTAATATGGAAATGGAATATATTATGTGCTTAATATGAATGTCAATTATATTAGTAAATGGATTATTAATAATAGGGCAATTAGCCTGCTAATTGGCCAATTAACTTGCTAATTGGGTTTTCTTATTGCAAATGGTTAATGAGAAACCACCGTGGGCGATGACCTCAGGCAACGCACACAGTTTCTAGGAATAAACCGTGTTGGATCAATGAACAATCACACACGACATTCTCTTCAAAACTATTTGCGTTACACCACCTTGCACAAACGTTCTCCTTGTAGTGACTGTCTGGGATGTTTATACGAATGGAAATGTTTAGTGGTGACTGACTGTGTGGGATGTACTTACGACCGGAAATGATTTCAGCTGTATAATTGTATTTTTTAGCACTACTATATGTATTTCTGTATTTGAGTGCTCGACGGTCGCACACGACCTCATTTTGCCGAGCGTGTGTGCCAGGAGGGCATATCCCCAACGGTTTCTGGGTCGTGTGGGAAGGACCCCCCCCCCTATCGCCCACACTCACTTGGCGACGGTTCCGAACGCCGTCGCGGAAAGGGGTTAAAACCCATTTGTTTAGGACCGACGCGTACCAGTGCCTCATCCCTAGTATCCACTATGTTCTAAGATTGATGTTGCTATGACTTTGACATGCTTAATGCTTGTCACTTTGGGCCGGGTGCCATGATTTCAGATCTGAACCGTGTATGTTCTCACCATTATATCCATGTTCTAGATCCGATCTGTTATAGTCACCTACTACGTGTTATGATCCGGCAACCCCAGAGTGACAATAGTCGGAACCACTCCTGGTGATGACCGTAGTTTGAGGAGTTCATGTATTCACCATGTGTTAATGCTTTGTTCTAGTTCTCTATTAAAAGGAGGCCTTAATATCCCTTAGTTTCCAATAGGACCCCGCTGCCACGGGAGGGTAGGACAAAAGATGTCATACAAGTTCTTTCCATAAGCATGTATGACTATTTACGAAATACATGCCTACATTATATTGATGAACTGGAGATAGTGCCATATCGCCCTAGGTTATAATTGTCTCATGATGAATATCATCCAACAAGTCACCGATCCAATGCCTACGAATTTATCCTATATTGTTCTTGCTAAGTTATTATTACTATCGTTACTGTTGCACTTGCTACAAAACTACCGCTATCATTGTTACTGTTACTGTTACTGATGTCACTATTATCCAAACTATCATATTACTTTGGTACTGATCACGTTGCTGCAGATAATTAATCTCCAGGTGTGGTTGAATTGACAACTCAGCTGCTAATACCTTCAAATATTCTTTGGCTCCCCTTGTGTCGAATCTATAAATTTGGGTTGAGTACTCTACCCTCGAAAATTGTTGCGATCCCCTATACTTGTGGGTTATCAAGACCTTTTTCTGGTGCCGTTGCCGGGGAACATAGCTATATTTGTTGAATCACTTGTGATTATTATCAATTTATCACTATGAAGAATCTGAAGGATGCTAAGACTAAGATTTATCCCTCTAAGACGAGGGGAGGTAAGGAACTGCCACCCAGTTCTGCTTTAGATTCACCTTCTGTTATAAGTAATCTTGCAGCACCCACATGCTATCAATTCTGATATGTTGCAAGTTATTGATGATGCTACTTCTGCTATGGATAATTGTGGCACCCCGGCTCAGAGCGACCGGTTTACCATGCATTGCCAGCCCAGAGATCATGTCTTCTGGCAACACACAACATATTGGTACAGAAAACAACCGCTTTATTGATGCTAGCGGACCAAAGTTTATATTACAACAGATGACGAGGCCAAGCGGCACACACGGTGCGGCTGAACAATATGTACATTATTTAGTGAACCTAAAGGGGGCCTCGATCATAACAACTATGCGGCAGCGGAACAACGTCGTAGCGGAACTCCATAGCACAGGGACACCGATTGGACACAATCTAGATGCGAGAAGCACTCCTTTCCAACAAGACTTTCCTGAAATCTGGCATGACACGCCAGGTCAGTACATTGAATGTCCTTGCAAGCTCACAACGAGCATAAACATAATGACAAACAATATCATGATAATTAACCAATTATTAATAATGCAACAATATATCCAACATGCTGTGATCATGCGCTTGTGAGAAAAATCCTTCGTACTGGCTTACCAACGGTGATCTCTTGGATCACGAACGTACCAACCTTGTGGTCTTAACTCAGGTTACCTCATGATCTTACCGGCGATTACAGCCATGACCAACACTTGGTCTTAAACATCGAGATGGCCTTCCCGCCATTATCCATAGTGCAAAGTTCATGACTTAGTGTGCAAAATTTATTAAACGTTGACCCATGGTGTGACCTACTTTCGAGCATGTCCGTAACCGTGGACTCGGCTATCGATAGATTAATACACTCTACAGAGGTAGCGCACTATACCCACACCACGGAACCCATGGCCTCGTACTCCCATTCGGGTGGACCAACGGCATTCCGACGAAACCCCTCCATTGCCTTAACACTCTCCTGGCCACTCCGACTCACTCCCCATTGGGCTAGTCCTGGGTGGCCCCGTGTCTACCAAAGACACCAACGACCACCGTTGTGGCCAAAACATAAACGTCCCACACGGGGACACGGTACCATAATCTCAACAACAGGCACAAAAGGTTATGTCTGCTTACCGGGCCAGGGTACCGCACGCCCATAACCTTCCCTCGTTGGAGGCACCGACCAGAGGCATGACAACGGACCAAATAAAGGCCTTCCCACAAAGGCAAATGTGGTTGCACTGGGAAAAACTCGATTCAGTGGCACCATGACCCGGTTAATGATATATTCAAGTTGGGTTATTAACAGGTTCAACTTAACGTGAAAGTAACCGGTGTCATAACATGCCATGCAAGTGCAGCACAAATATATGCATCATATATCATCGGAAATAACTGGGTCAACTATATCCACACTAAGCACAAACATCAACAACTCATGCCACTACTCTGGTTAGAATTAAACCTCACTTTAAACATAATATTTTCTAGCAAATTTTATCAGTTTTATCATGCAAGAAGAATAACTCCAAAGAATTACTTATATTCATAACTATATTACTTCTTCATAACAAAATTTACTTCTGGTTACTTTACCAAGTTAGTTAGCTTCAACCTTTCTATAAACTAAGCATGACAACTTAAACAAACAATCAACAGAATATAAATAATATAATAGTGATTTAAATGCATGGATTAAATCATTCATTCAAGTTGTAAAATCACAAATATTGTAATGGCACCATGAAAATGTTGTTGTGGCTTGCCTTAGTGCAGATGAGGTTCACAAGCCCCCTGGTGACCCTCAAGGCAAGCTTCACTCTTTGAAAATATTTGCAAACACCGAAAGAAAACATCAATAACCCTTTTGAAATTCACCAGAAAATCTGGACAGTAGAGAAAAATCCCATTTTTGGTGAGCTGCTAGATTTCTTCACCAAGAACATAATGCAAAAAGAATCAATTCATTTGGACTTATGGTTAAAGAGTTTTGGTTGTTTGAAGCTCTCTGGAAAAATGAAATTTGAATTTAAATAAAAACAGACTGGGGGTGACGTCGAAGGCATAAAGCATCGTGGGTGCCACCACTCGTACTGCTTCGCGCGCGTACTGAGTGGCTGACTAGCGGGCCCCGCTAGTCAGGTGAGAGGGAGGGGGGAGAGAAACAGGGGACGGCACTGCTCCGTCAGAGCACACGCCGGCGAGGAGAGCTTCTTGGCTAGAACGAGAGGGATGGATTGAAAGAGGAGACGGAGGCGCACCTACCCATACCCATAGAGTAGCTAGGGGTGGTCGGACGGTGTCGGAAACAGCCTCTCTAGAGGAGACAGAGAGCAGAGGTCGCTGGAGATGAAGACTACGGTGACCAGAGGCAACTCCGAGGGCTCCAACCGGGCGGAACAGCACCACCGAGGCACAGTGGAGGGCTTGGAAGTGAGGCCCGAGCCTGGGAGGGGCTGGAGCTACGGAGACGACCCGAGGGGATCACCAGCGAGCTCGAGCTCGGGGACGGTGGCCCGTGGCCTGCCCGGCCAGGCTACAACTTTCTACAAGATCATGGAGTGTCTGGGAGGAGTGGATGGTGCCAGAGGAGGCTAGGGAGGGCTCTATATATAGCCGAGCGTCGAGGGGGGATCGGGCTCCGCCGGTGGACACCTGGACACGGCGCCCGGTGACGAACGGCATCAGTGAGAGGGGGAGAAGGTGACGCAGCTCACGCAGGAACTGTGGGCGAGCTGGGACGAGCACAGGGGCACGGGGTGACGACGAGCACAGTGTGCAACGCACTGTTATGTTGGCCGGATCGCGCCCGTGCTCGCTGTGGCGAGCTCCAGCGTCGGCGAGCGCCAGGAGGGAGTTAAGGGGGTTTGGAAGAAGATTGTGGCGAAGTTTGGCAAGCTTAGGCAGTCGGGGCAGCGAGCACGCGCGAAACAGAGCGCTCAGTGGCACTCATAGCGCGGCGATATGCAGGTTGGCATCGTGCACACGCGTGGTCACCGCGTGAACTCTGACCTCAGGCCGACCTAAGCCCAAACTTCATGTTTGGCATGTTGTTCGTGGTAGTTTTAGTGGTTACCACACTTGAGTTTGATCACAGGCGCAGTAGAATGGATTTCAACTGCCTGGTAAGTTTCTGGACAGTAACTTTGAGAGCTTGCTGTGGTCAAACTACTGGGAGTTGGGAGCTGGGCTCTGGAGGTTAGCAATCATCTACTAAGGTGATGATGCACAAGAAAAATCAGCCACAATGGAGCAAGTAAAATGGTAGTTGTTGTAGAAACTACCATTTCTATCCAGAACAGAAAATATTTTCTATAGCAAAAATATTCCAAAAAGTGATGAAATATTTTTGCTCAGGAAGGTGCCCTAGGGTTCAAAGAATATTTGTGAATTTTCTCAGATTTTTGTGGGCAAGAAAAATTGGGGTTTCTTTGCAGCACATTGAGTTAGCTAGGGTTTACGAGAGGGAAATGAATATTTTTCATTTAAGAAAGATATTCCAAATATTATTTTGAGGTGAACCAGAGAGGAAATGATAGTTAGAGAGGGTAAATGAGGCACTTGGGTAAAAGTCAAGGGGTACCCAAGTGTTTAAGTCCATTTGAAAAGATTCAAAACTCCAAATTTCAAAATCCAACCACTGAAAATCAGGCAAAGAGAAGAGGGCAAAAACCAGGCTATCACAATAATGCTTATGATGATGCTAGTACCTTGCTTGATGATGATGATGATGTGCCACTTGGTGAATTTCTTGATGCACAAATTGCTAGAGTAATACAACATGATATTGTTGAATCTGATGATGAGCTTGAAACTGAAACTCCTGAAACACCTGCTAGAACTAGCCTTCCTAGATATGAATTGCCTAAGGTTATTCTTGCTTGTAGGGATAGATGTGATCTAGAGAAATTATTATGCAAGTATAAGGAAAAATCTCTGAATGCTAGAATGAAATATGATCTTAAGTTTGCTACTTCACCTATCTTTATTGATGATAAGGATTATGAATTATCTATCCACCTAGAGTTAATTACTTTGATTGAATCTGACCCTTTCCATGGTTATGAAACTGAAATTGTTGTGGCACATCTTACTAAGTTGAATGACATAGCCACCCTTTTTACTCATGATGATAAGACTCGCTATTACTTTATTCTCAAATTATTTCCTTTCTCATTAAAGGGTGATGCTAAAGCTTGGTACAATACTCTTGCTCCTGGTTGTATGCGTAGTCCCCAGGATATGATTTATTACTTCTCTGAAAAATATTTCCCTGCTCATAAGAAACAAGCTGCTTTATAGGAAATATTTAACTTTGTTCAAATTAAAGAAGAGAGTCTCCCACAAGCTTGGGGGGCTTTGCCAGTTACTTAATGCTTTGCCTCATCATCCTCTTAAGAAAAGTGAAATACTTGATATCTTCTATAATGGACTAACTGATGCTTCTAGGGATTTCCTAGATAGTTGTGCTAGTTGTGTTTTCAAGGAACAAACTATTGGGAAAGCTGAAGAATTATTGAATAACATATTGAAAAATTATGATGATTGGACTCTTCCTGAACCACCGCCTAAGCCCACTTCGAAGAAGAGGGGTATATTATATCTCAGCCCTCAAGATATGCAAGAGGCAAAGAAATCTATGGAGGAAAAAGGTATTAAAGCTGAGGATGTTAAAATTTTACCTCCTATTGAAGAAATACATGGGCTTAATACACCACCACCTCCTAAGGTGGTAGAGGTAAATTCTCTAATGAATTTCAATGAAAATGACAATCCTCACAATATGCACCCTAGCCAATGCCTTTATGAGTTTAATAACTATATTAGAAAACAAGATCACTTCAATGCAAATGTTATGAAACAATTGAAATACAATTCTGATATGATTGCTCGCTTGAGTGACTTGTTATTTAGGATCTCAAATGATGTTAGAGGTGTTGGAAAGCATGTTTTTATGGTTCAAACCCAGTTAGAACAAGTTGCTAAATCTCAAAGAGAGTTGCTAGAAGAAATGAATAATAATATACATGACTTTGTTGTTAGAGTTGCAACTAGAGGAGGTAAAATGACTCAGGAACCACTTTATCCTGAGGGACATCCAAAAAGAATTAACAAGATTCACAAAGGAACCACACTGCTGTACCTAGTCCTTCTAAAAAGAAAAGGAAGAAGAAAAATGATAGGACTTTGCATGCTTCTAGTGAACCTGAAGTAGAGGAACCTCCTGATAATGATAATGAAGTTTCTATCTCTGATGCCGAAACTCAAATTGGTAGTGAACACTCACCTTCTGATATTGAAAAAGTTAATGATGAGGTTCATGAACATAGTCAACAAAATAGTAAAGAACCAGACAATGATGTTGAGATAGAACCACCAGTTGATCTTGATAATCCACAACCTAAAAACAAAAGATATGATAAAAGTGACTTTGTGGCTAGAAAACACGGTAAAGAAAGAGAACCGTGGGTTCAAAAACCTATGCCTTTTCCACCTAAGTCAACTAAAAAGAAAGATGATGAAGAATTTGAACGCTTTGCTAAAATGCTGAGGCCAGTATTTTTGCATACTCGCTTGACCGATATCTTGAAAATGCCTCCTTATGGAAAGTACATGAAATACATCATCACCAATAAGAGAAAAATACCGGAAGCTGAAATCTCCACTATGCTTGCTAATTATACTTTTAAGGATGGGGTACCTAAAAAACTTGGAGATCCGGGAATACCAACTATACCTTACTCTATCAAAAAGAATTATGTGAAAACTGCTTCATGTGATTTAGGAGCTGGTGTTAGTGTTATGCCTTTCTCTTTATATAAAAGACTTGATTTTCATAAACTCACTCCTACTGAAATATCTTTGTAAATGGCTGATAAATCAACTGCCATACCTATCAGTATTTGTGAGGATGTGCCCGTTGTTGTTGCTAATGTTACTATTTTGACTGACTTTGTTATACTTGAGATGCCCGGAGACGACAACATGTCGATTATCCTTGGTAGACCATTCTTGAATACTACAGGGGTTGTTATTGATTGCAATAAAAGCAAGGTCACTTTTCACATCAATGGTAATGAGCATACGGTGCACTTTTCGAAGAAACAATTCCAAGTGAATGGTATTAATGTTATTGAAAAATCTCCGATGATCACTATTGGAAGTTTTCAAATACCTCTACCTACTGCCAAAAAGAAATATGAAATGATTATTGTTGGGGACATTCATATCCCCATTGAGGTAAACCTAGTGATTTACGGAAGTTCTTCGGTTTCATGCTAATCAAAAGTGGTTATTAATAAGACTTGATCAACCTTATTAATGGAAAATTTTTGAGAGGTATGAAGTTGATGAATTTAGTAAGCACTACCTTATGTCCCTACTTTTCGTTTTATGTTTCTATTAGTTAAATAAAATAAATTGCCATGTTTTATCTATTCTCTGAATTTCCCATGCAATAAAAAATGACCCAAAAATAAAAGTTCTCAGAATGCCCTAAAAATTTAATATGATTTTTTCTGAATATTTAAGAATTTTTGGTGCAAATAACGTCAGAGGGAGGTGCACCAGGTGGGCACAACTCACCTGGGTGCGCCAGGACCCCCAGGCACGCCCTGGTGGGTTGTGATCCCCACGTGGGCCCCCTCACTTATCCCTTCACACCACATCATCATTTACCTCCAGAAAAAATCTCCATTGCTCTCTCTCCCATGTTCTTGCTCTCAAACCCGTCGATTTCAATCTCTTTGCTCAAAGCTCCATTTCCGAAACTGTTTTGGGGGATTGTTGCTTGGTATGTAACTCCACTATTTGTCCAATTAGTTTTTGTTTTAGTGGTTTATATTTTGAATAATTAGCTACTCTTGGTGCTGCTGTAGATGAGCTTGCATGTTGAATTCTTAGAGTCCTAAGTAGTTTGAATACTTTCTATGGCCTCTATGTATCCCTATGAGTAGTTGATATCAATCTTATAAAGTTTTGTTGATAAATTTTTGTCACTCGAAATTTTTCAAAAAATTGTACACGAACATGATGAACCTATTTGGAAGGAGTTCTTCGAGGACGAGATTCCTCAGGGGCGTCTTCAAGTGACAACTCCGCTCGCCTATCTTATGTTGAACCAAGTGAAAGTTCCATTCGGGATGCAGCCACCAAAACATGATTATGGCCTTGCGATGATTATATAATTTGTGTGGGCATTAAGGAGGAATTTGAGCAATATGTTCACAATGCCGGTCTCGGTCCCTACATTTCAGATAAGTGCGAACAACACCACACTCTCACTAAATCATTTGTCAAAGGATTTAAATTCCATCCCCATGATTCTAGGGTGTCATTTAAGCTTTATGAAAATCTATTTACCACTTCATTAGAGAGTTTTGGTCACCACTACAAACTCCCATTCCGGAGTTTGCTTGATGAACCACCAAGGACTGAGTATCAACCATTCTTGACTAGTCTTTGCTATGGTGAGACGAGGGGAGTGACACAAGGTAGAATAAAGACCACTCATTTTCCCGCAATTCAGTACTTTGCATTATTTAACGGGAAATGTATAGTAGGCAAGCAAGACTGTAGTACACTTTGTGCTCCAGACTTGAGCCTCATATGCACCGCTTTCACCGGTGAAAGGAGTTATAACCTTGGAGCAATTCGTGCACGCAGACTGCAGCATAACGCTAATAGTGGCTATTTCTATGGTGGAATATATGCCATGTGTTTAGCATGAGGGCTGGGTGTTTCACCTTTGCCCTTTGACCCTATCCTACCCACGTAGTACTTAGACATTGATGCTTTGAAAATTCATAAGATCCTGAGAGGGAAAATTCATAACCTCACTTACAATATGTTGTTTAACCAAACATATATTGTGCACACATATTTGCCTGCGCCTGCTCTTTTTGACTATCACAGCAAGGGAATATATTTTGTTCTTGAGAGCGAGGCCAGAGCTCACAACGCGGCGGTAGAGGCAGCACGACAAGCTGAGGCATCCGCGCCGAGAGCCTCTGTGAGCTACCATGCCGACTACTATCCATACTATTGATCGATTACCGAGTTAGGCCAAAAGCCTAAGCTTGGGGGAGTACGTGTTTCCAACGAGCTTATATTCATGTCCACTTATTCCATTTGCCAGTGTCCACACTTTTTCATTGTATCATCCATGCTTAATTTATTTTCTTGCTTTCTTCTTGTGTGTTTGAAAAACCTTAGAAAAAAATTAGTTGTAGTTAATTTACTTTCTTTGCATGCTTAGTTGTAGCACTAAAAAGAAAACCCAAAAATATTTCCGTGTTCTTCTTGTGCTTGTTGGGAGCTTTCCCGTGTAAATAATTTTCTCGTTTTTGCTTTCCCTTTTATTTGCTTGTTCTAGAAAACCAAATACTCCAAAAATATTTCAGTGTGTTTCTCTGGATTTCTTTTCTTTTTATTCGAGTCTTACCGAGGAGAAGACCACGATGAAAATGTTGAGTGGCTCTCATTTGAATAATTGTTGATCTAATAAAGATCCCATTTTACCATGTCTTCTCCTGTTGAAGAAAATGTTTGCATATTTCAGCTTAGTCCACGGCACTCTTGCACTATTATTATTTTCATATCGTTCGGTCGTGCAAGTGAAAGGCAATAATGACGATATTCGATGAACTGGTCGTGGCAGAGAGAAACTGGTATGAACTTGACTTGTTCTGTTTGTGTAAATATGTTTAACCTAGTATCCATGATTCAGCCCATTATGATTAAACATGTTTGCAATGACAAGTAGAGATTATAGTTTCTCATGCCATGCATAAGTAGCTGGGAGTGGATAATGATTTAACTTGGATATCAACATTGCATTAAAATGATTGTGATGTAGTATGATGATATGGTATCCTCCTCTGAATGTTTGAGTGGCTTGTCTTGGCACATGTTCATGCATGTAGTTGAATCAAAACCAACATAGCCTCTATGATATTTATGTTCATGGTGTTCATATCCTACTCATGCTAGTGTCCAATGTTACTTATGCATAATGCATGTTCATGACCGTTGTTGCTCTCTAGTTGGCCGCTTCTCAATCTATTTGCTATCCTTCACCTGTACTAAGTGGGAATTTTGCTTGTATATCAAAAACCTTGAACCCAAAGTTATTCCAAATGGGTCCACCATACCTACATATATGTGGTATTACCCTGCCATCCTAAATAAATTTGCATGTGCCACCTCTAAAAACTTCTAATAAATATCCTTTTTGTGTGCCTGGATCGTTCATGGAACAACAGGAGGTGGTCGGTATCTTCCATGCTAAGCGGGTTATTCTCAGGTAGAGTGTTTATTCACTCGCCATCGCACGAGAAAAGGGCGGTAATAGGGATTCCCAGTCCCGAACTCAAAAATGCAAATAATTAAACAAAACTCCCCCGGGACTGTTGTTGGTTTGGACGGCACCGGTTGTTTCGGACAAGCCGTGGAGTGTGATTGTTGGTGGAGGGGGCTAAACCTTTAATTTTATCGCTTGGGAACCACCACTAGTGTGCTTAGCATGGAAGATATTGATAACTGATAGTCATGAAGTAAATGAGAAGGGTGCATGTCTCAAAATATCATTTACCTCTATTTTAAAAACTTGAGCTCTGGCACTGATAACCCACAAGTATAGGGGATCCATTGTAGCCTCTTTCAATAAGTAAGAGTGTCGAACCCAACGAGGAGCTAAAGGTAGAACAAATATTCCCTCAAGTTCTATCGACCACCGATACAACTCTACGCATGCTTAATGTTTGCTTTACCTAGAATAAGTATGAAACTAGAAGTACTTTGTAGGTGTAATGGGATAGGTTTGCAAGAATATAAAGAGCACGTAAATAAAAACTAGGGGCTGTTTTAGGTAAATAAGCAATAAAGTTAGTATAGCGAGTGTGTAAAAGTGGTGGTAGGAGTTACGAAATTGTCCATAAGCAATTGACTACTTTACTAGATCGATAGCAAGTTTTATGTGGGAGAGGCCACTGCTAGCATGTCATCCCTGACTTGGAATTCTATGCACTTATGATTGGAACTATTAGAAAGCATCCGCAACTACTAACGTTCATTAAGGTAAAACCCAACCATAGCATTAAGATATATTGGTCCCCCTTCAATCCCGTATGCATCAATTTCTATGCTAGGTTGAAGCTTCTGTCACTCTTGCCCTCCAATACATAGTCCTATCAACATACAACTAACCCTATGGTGTGATCCACACGCGCACTCATATGATGGGCACCAAAGAACAACAACATAATCACAAGAAAATTAAACCAATCATAGCAATTCACCAATTACCGATAGGACAACGAAAATCTACTCAGACATCATAGGATGGCAACACATCATTAGATAATAATATGAAGCATAAAGCACCATGTTCAAGTAGATGGTACAACGGCTTGCAGGAGAGTGGACCGCTGTAGATAGATGGGGAAAGGTGATGAAGATGTTGGTGAAGATGACGGAGGTGTTGGTGTAGATTGTGGGGACGATGATGGCCCCGGTGGTGTTCCGGCGCCACCGGGAGAGAGGGGGAGATGGGCCCCTTCTTCTTCTTCTTCCTTGACCTTCTCCCTAGATGGGAGTAGGTTTTCCCCTCTGGTCCATGGCCTTGATGGCGGCGGAGGGGCGAGAGCCCCTCCGAGATGGGATCTGTCTCTCTGTCTCTCTCTGTTTCTGCGTTCCAAATTCTGGCCTTTCACCGTTTCTGATATTCTCGGAGATCCATAACCTCGATTGGGCTGAAATTTTAACACGATTTGTATCCGAATATTGGATTTCTTGCGGCGAAAGAAGGGCACCAACCGCCTTACGGGGTGGCCACGAGAGTCAGGGGCGCTCCCCCCTACCTCGTGGCCCCCTCGGGCATCGTCTCGCGTAGATTCTTCTTTCCAAAAATCACATATATTCCAAAAAAATCTCCGTAAGTTTTTATCCAGTTTGGACTCCATTTGATATGGATTTTCTGCGAAACAAAAAACATGCAGCAAACAGGAACTGGCATTGGGCACTGGATCAATATGTTAGTCCCAAAAATAGTATAAAAAGTTGCCAAAAGTATATGAAAGTTGTATAATATTGGCATGGAACAATAAAAAATTATAGATACGACGGAGACGTATCAGCATCCCCAATCTTAATTCCTGTTCGTCCTCCAGTAAGTAAATGATAAAAAAGATAATTTTTATGTGGAATGCTACCTAGCATAATGTTGATCATGTAATCTAATCATGTCATGAATATTAAGACATGAGTGATTCAAAGCAATATGTCGGCGTTCTGGGAACGGGGGTCCCCGGACTTGCCTGCCTGCGGCCCATGGCGTGGCTGAGCTAGTAGGTCTGTACGGCCCTTCTTCATCGACGAGGTATTCAAGACCCTCGCGAGGGGCCAAGCCTTGTGAGGCGGAAGACGCAGGACCGCCTCAGGAGCGACCTCGCTAGGCAGGCTCACAAGGGGCGGAGAGATCAAGGCATGGCAAACCTTAGGAGGTCCTCGTGATGTGAGCCATGACGATCGAGACTAGGCGGGCGCCAGCGCGCAGTGTCCTTGCTTCCTCTTTGGTGCCAAGGGGGCAAGCGCAGGCATGGAGTACTGAGGCATCAAGGAAAGGTTTCCATATCGGTGCAACGAGACCAAGACCAGCAGGACGGCAAGACGGAGGTCACCATGGAGCCCAAGACAGCGTCACCACGAGAGCCTTTTGCAGGCGAAGACTACTTTTGTCAGGATAAGCTGTACTAGCTGTCCCCTTTCAACTGGCCGTTGTTGGCTCCCTTCCCGCTCAATATTTGGGGAGAGGACCAGGGCCTATATAAGTAGAACTAGCCACCACAGTAGTGGGGGAGGAAGAACTCATTCAGAGGCATCTCACCCACACAAGTTCGCCAAGCACAAGAAAACCTCAACCTCAGGAGGCTGTTCTTCCCCTTGTACTGTTCATCATTAGCCCGAGAGGCAATCCACCACCACCACACTGGAGTAGGGTATTACACCACAACGGTGGCCGAACCAGTATAAATCTTGTGTCTTTGTGTTGCAAGTTCATGGGGTTCATCCACGAGATCTTAGCGAGCTAGGGCATGGATCGATAGGGAGAAAACCTTCGCGTGCACCCTAGTGTTCGAACCTCGAGGGTTTTGCCAGAACCCGTGATCTGACATTTGGCGCGCTAGGTAGGGGGTGCGTCGTAGCTTCTCTTCCGTCGATCTGCGCTCCGTCGCCACCGCGCTTCGCCCACATGGCAGGCGCCCTGCCACCGACTCCGACAGCCAGCATCGACGATGGGGCCAGAAGGCTCCGAGCCCTGGCCCCCGCCCTGCGGCGGGTGTGGTGGCCACCCAAGTTCAAGCCGGAGATGCCGCCGCGCTACGACGACGCAGCGGACCCATCAGCTTTCCTGCTGGCATACGAGGAGGTCGTCCTCGAGGCCGGGGGTGATGACAAGGTCATGGCCAACTGGCTTCCCATGGCCCTCGTTGGTGAGCCGCGCTCCTGGCTGCTCAACCTTCCCTGATCCATGGTGGCGTCTTGGGAGGAGCTGCGCGACCTCTTCACTGCGTGCTACGCGGCACCGGCGCACCACGCGGTCACGGCCCTGCTAGGCGGCTCACAGGCGCCGCCTTCAGACCGCCACATCAAGCCATTCCTCTGCCAGATTGGTGCCGCTTCCAAGCGCTCGGGGACTCCGCCAGGCTGGGCTGTGCCTGAGGCCGACCTCACCTTCAGCTCAGAAGACCACCCCGACACCACCACCGGCTCGGGCATGCTTCCGATGCTCTGCACGCCCACCATCTGCAACGTGGCCGTCACCAAGACCCTCATCGACGGCGGCGCTGGCCTCAACTTGCTCTCCGTGGAAGCCTTCAGCCTTCTTCACGTGTCGCTCGAGCGGCTCAGCCTCAGCAAGCCTTTCTCAGGAGTTGGTGGCGGCACTGCCCACTCCCTGGGGCAGATCCGCCTTCCCGTCACCTTCGGCACGCACGACAACTACCGCACCGAGCTAGTATACTTCGACATCGCCCGCACCAGCCTCCCGTACAACGACATCCTCAGGTACCCAGCTCTAGCCCAGTTCATGGCGGCGACTCATCTAGCCTACAACCTCATGAAGATGCCTGGAAGCAAAGGTGTCCTCACCGTCAAGGGGGACACCAAGGAGGTCGTGATGGCACTCAAACTTGCCTTCAGGACCGCTGCGGTGGCGCAACCCGTCGGCGTCGGTGCCCCCGAGGCCAAGGAGGCCGCGCCAACCAAGAAGAAGCAGTTGTTCACCCAAGACAAGCCAGAAACCAAGCAGGTGCCGGTCGACGAGGACGGCTCCTCAGGAGCCACCTTCACCATAGGTGCCGGCCTCAACCCCAGCCAAGAGGAAGCATTGGTGAAATTCTTGCGCGCGAACAAGGATATATTCGCATGGGAGCCCAATCAGCTGGTGGGGGTCCCAAGAGAGGTGATTCAACACCACTTAAGGGTATGCCCCAATGTGCGCCCTATGAAGCAGCGAGCAAGGCAGCATTCCGCGGAGAAGCAGGCCTTCATCGTCCAATAGACCCGCAAGTTGGAGGCGGCAGGTGCCATTCGTGAGGTTAGGTACCCCGAATGGCTGGCGAACCCCGTCGTGGTGCCGAAGAAAGGCGGGAAGGAGCGAATGTGCGTCGACTTCACCAACCTCAACAAGGCGTGCCCTCAAGATACGTTCCCTCTCCCGTGCATCGACCAGATCATCGACTCCACCGTTGAGTGCGACCTACTATGCTTCCTGGATGCGTTCTTAGGGTATCACCAAATCAAGATGGCAGTGGAAGATGTAGAGAAGACAGCCTTCCTGACCCCGTGTGGGGTGTACTGCTACACCTGTATGCCCTTCGGACTGTGCAACGCAGGTGCGACCTTTCAGCGGCTGATGCACATCGCTTTAGGGCAGTAGCTCGGGAGGAACATGGAGGCCTACGTCGACGACATTGTCGTGAAGTCTCGGGAAGCAAGAACCTTGATCCAAGACCTGGAGGAGACCTTCAAAATCCTGCACCAGGTGAAGTTGCGGCTTAACCCGGAAAAGTGTGTGTTCGGTGTCCCTTCCGGCAAGCTGCTGGGATTCCTCGTGTCACACAAAGGGATCAAGGCGAACTCGGAGAAGATCAATGCCATTGAGGACATGAGCCCACCGCAGACCCTCAAGGAAATGCAGAAGCTGGCTGGTCGGGTGACTGCGTTGGGGCGCTTCATCTCCAAGCTAGGAGAGCGCGCCTTACCCTTATTCAAGCTGATGAAGAAGAAGGGCCCGTTCAAGTGGACTCTGGAGGCCGACCGAGCCTTCCCAGACCTCAAGAGATATCTGACCAGCCCTCCGGTGATGGTGGCGCCACGGCCTCTCGAGCCTCTAGTACTTTATCTTGCCACCACACCATACTCCGCCAGCGCTGCGCTAGTGGCGGTTCGGGAGGAGCACCAGGCCAATAGCGCGCCGTGCCAAGCTACACCGCCAGCCGAGATGACGCGAGAAGGCGCAGCAAGAGCCATAGCGGCAGCAACAGAAGACCAAGCTCGGCAGGACGACGCCGTAGAGATTCCCGCAAGCGATCAGGCGCCAGGGGTCCCGCCACCTCAGGAGGCACCCTAGCTTTCACAAGACGCGGGCCTCACAAACACGCCGGTCCTCGTCGAGCACCCGGTGTATTTCGTCAACACGGTGTTGAGGGACGTGAGGGCACGATATCCCATGCCTCAGAAGCTCCTGCTCGCGCTCCTGGTGGCATCGCACAAGTTGCAGCACTACTTCTAGGGCCACCCTATGAAGGTCGTCTCGGCCTACCCATTGGAGAGGGTGCTCAGGAGCCCCAACTCCGCTGGAAGGGTCGCTGAGTGGAACATCGAGCTGCAGGCGTTCCAGTTGGAGTTCAGCACTACCAGGGTCATCAAGGGAGCAGCGCTCGCTGATTTTGTGGCGGAATGGACGGATGCCCCGACACTTGAAGTGGGCGAGGACTGGTCCACCTCGCCAGGAAGTGAGGCGCCTAACGGATGGGTCATGTATTTTGATGGTGCCGTCGCGCACCAGGGCGCGGGGGCTAGAGCAGTACTCATCTCGCCCACGCAGGACAAGCTCTACTACGCTGTGCAGCTCTGTTTTCAGCAGGGTGAGAAGGTCTCCAACAACATCGCAGAATACGAAGGCCTCATAGCTGGCTTGAAGGCCGCGGCAGCTCTAGGGGTAAAGCGCCTCACCGTTAGGGGTGACTCACAGCTCCTAGTCAACTTCTCCAACAAAGTATATGAGCCAAAGGACGAGCACATGGAGGCGTACCTCGCAGAGGTACGTAAGATGGAAAAGCAGTTCCTAGGCCTGGAGGTGCAGCATGTGCCCCGTGGCACCAACAAGGAAGCCGACGACATCGCCAGGAGGGCATCCAAGCGGCAGCACCAAGAGCCCGGCTTCTTCGAGGAGCGGCTCTTCAAGCCGTCAGCGACGCCAGCACTTTCAAGCATGGAATGGCCTCGGGAGGAGCTCCCACAACCGCCTGCCACGGGAGCCCCAGCTTGTGGCCCGACCTCAGGAGCTTGCTTGCTCTTGGCGCTCGAGCCCCAAGAGGGATGTTGGACCAAGGAATTCAAGGAATATCTGAGGCAAGGGGCGCTATCGGAGAAGGAAGAGGACGCAGAGCGTGTGGCCCGGCAAGCCACGGCATACTGCATCCAGGACGGTGAGTTGTATAGGAAGCAACCAAATGATGTTTTGTTGTGTTGCATTTGCAGGGACTAGGGGAAGGAGCTGCTGATTGACATACACGGCGAGGGCTGCGGACACCACTCGTCGTCACGGACTCTTTTCAGCAAGGTGTTCCACAATGGATTCTACTGGCCCACGGCGCTCAACGACGCAGCTGAGCTGGTGAAGTCCTGCGAAGCTTGCCAGTTCCACGCCAAGCAGATCCATCAGCCAGCTCAGGGCCTCCAAACTATTACCGCTCACATGGCCGTTCACGATCTGGGGGCTAGATATCTTGGGCCCATTCCCTCGAGCGCCAGGGGGCTACCGCTACCTCTACGTCGCCATCGACAAGTTCACCAAGTGGGCGGAAGTGGAAGCCGTCCGCACCATCCTAGCTGGTTCCGCGGTTAAGTTCATCAAGGGCCTCGTGAGCCCTTTCGGGGTCCCCAACCGCATCATCACCGACAACGGCTCGCAGTTCACCAGTAACCTCTTCAAAACATATTGTGCTAACCTTGGAACGCAGATCTGCTATGCTTCGGTGGCGCACCCCAGGAGCAATGGCCAGGCTGAACGCACCAACGCGGAGGTCCTGAGAGGCCTCAAGACCAGGACCTTCAAGAAGAAGCTCGAGGCCTATGGCAGGGGCTAGCACGACGAGCTCTAGTCTGTGATGTGGTCCATCCGCACCACCGCCACTAAGCCAATGGGCGAGGTCATGTTCCTCCTTGTCTACGGAGCTGAAGCGGTCCTCCCTCATGAGGTCAAGCATTGCTCCGCACGGGTCCTGGCGTTTGATGAAACGTAGCAGGACGCCATGCAGGGGATGAACCTCGTACTTGGGGGGGAACAGCGCAGTGAAGCTGCATTGAGGGCGGCAAGGTACCATCAGGCACTACGGCGATACCACTGTCGCAACATCTGCTCCAGGACGCTCGAGGCAGGCGACCTCATCCTGAGGCGGGTCCTCTCCAGGGAAGGGTTGCACAAGCTCTCACCCATGTGGGAGGGCCCATTCAGGGTCGTCCATATCTCCAGGCCTGGCGCCGCGTGCCTGGAGACACAGGACGGGGTGCCCATCCAGAACACCTGGAACATCCAGCACCTCCGGAAGTTCTACCCATGAAGCAAGGCCCAATGCTTGTGAAGCAAGGCCCAATGCTTGTGAAGCAAGGCCTAGTGCCTATGAAGAAAGGCCCAGTGCCTGTGAAGAAGGCCCGGTGCCTGTGAAGAATCACCGCCCGTGACACTCTCACGTAATAATGAGTGGGGTTGTACACGCCCCGGAGTCCCAGGAGTGCCGCCCTCGGGCCTCAGGGGCTCCCTCCCATGCCTAGTGGCAGCACTTAGCTCCGTGCTGGTGAGAAGACTTGAAGACTAGACTAGGTGCCGGACACGGCTTTTCATTTGCTTTCCTTAGTTGGCTCGCCTTCTCTTAATCGAAGTTTGCTTCTGGTGTTCCTTGCTGATTTGGTTCCGTCGCCTTTTGCCGCCTTTTTCGAATCCAGTTCGCTTATGTTCTCTCTCTTGCATACCTCGCGAGGGGGCTAGGCAGGTGCCTTCGCGAGGGTTTCTTCCTCCTGTGTTGGTCCTTCTCTCTGCCTTCGGTCTGCTTTCTCGCGAGGCACCCTCGTTCGAGCCCACAAGCCGGCACATCTCTTCTAATCCATGCCCCTCGGGTACCGTGATATGAAGCGCTGGGTCAAGACTCGGGTGAACGATAAGTCTCCTAGCCCTAACAATTTTTTTGCAGTTCCTGAGCAACCACTAAGCCAAGACGGGCACGAGGCCTTGTGAAGAAGAGGCTGCCCCGAATGCGCCAGGCTAAGTTATCTCCGCACAAAATAAAGACATAGCACAGAAATAACAAGCATAGCGTAATGATTGAGGAATCATAGTTTGATACACGCCCCTCCGGGCCCATACTGGTTTCATTTTGATGCAGGAAAGAAAAGAGGAACAAAACAAAAAGTGGTGTTGCAGCAAACCATGAGGGCAGGCCTCCAGCGATGTCCCGAGCTTAGCCGGATCCCTCCTCGCGCTTCACGGAGGCGTGGCGACGAGATGACCCACTACCACCTTCGAAGCGAGCGCGGTGGCATGGCGGTTGGTCATAGCCGCCGCTGCTGGAGCTTTCACCAAGAGAAGAGCCATCGTAGCTGGACGAGGCGCAGCCGGCGGGCTCGCCCTCATCGTGGCCATCACCGAGACCGAGCACCTCCTCACTGTCGTTCGTCTCGGAGCAGCACCCGGCGTGGCGACCATCTTCCCCAAACACCCTCATATAGAGGATCGCATCACCGTCATACTTGAAATAGAGGGTGCACCGCCTGCCTAGGCCGCGCGTGCGGGCGAACGTCTGCCAACCGCGGGCCAGAGCTATGTTTCCCGCGGCAGAGACTTCAACCACGACCCAAGAGGCCCTGCTGCAGTAGCCATCCGCCTGCAGCCAGAGCCCGCCTGGACCAGAGGCCGGCAGCTCGTCGACAAAGAAGCGCGGAAGCTGAAGCCAGTTGCCGACCGGATCCTCCAACCAGACAACGAACTCCGGCAGCACCTAGGCCGAGTGGAAGCGTGGCCGGGGAGGCCGTGCAACCATGGCACGTTTCACCTCATCGACGGGGTTGCCGCGACCGGAGCGACCCCCACCACGCGCAGCGGCGCCACCCAGGAGTGGGGGGCCACCGCGGGAGTCGTGGTGTGCTTGCAGGGACGGCCGCGTCCCCGCTTGGGTGCCGGGGAGCCGGGCCCCTCGCGAGGGTCCTTTCCTTTCTCCATGATGGAGAACCTCTTCGACGGCGCCATTGGAGTCGGTGGTGGGGCAGAAGAGGAAGAAGCAAGGGGAATGGGAAGAAGTGGGGGACGGGGGCTCCGCCCCCTTCCTCATTTATAGCAGGAGAAGGCCAATCAGCGCCCCCCACGATCACAGGTAATGATGGTTTTCCTTGCATGTCGCAGGGACTTGTCAAGTCAGGCAGTTGCCGAGGCAGCATGGGGAAGCGAAGACGCCCATGTCCAATCAACCGCCACGCGTCAACCGAGGCCGCGGGCTTTTGGGGCCCACGGCACTCCGCGCTTGACCTTTGGCTTCGCCTCGAAGCCAAGCCTGAGCGTGCCTTGGGCCCAGGGGCTACTATCGCCGTTCTGGGAACGGGGGTCCCCAGACTTGCCTGCCTACGGCCCACGGCATGGCTGAGTTAGCAAGACTGTACGGCCCATCTTCATCGACGAGGTATTCAAGACCCTCGGGAGGGGCCAAGTCTCGCGAGGCGGACGACGCAGGACCTCCTCAGGAGCGGCCTCGCCAGGCAGGCTCACGAGGGTGGGGAGATCAAGGGAAGGAAAACCTTGCGAGGTCCTCGTGACGTGAGCCAGGACGATCGAGACCAGGCGGGCGGCAGCGCGCGCAGTGTCCTTGCTTCCTCTTTGGTGCCAAGGGGGCAAGCACAGGCACAGAGTACCGAGGCATCAATGAAAGGTTTCCATATCGGTGCAACGAGACCAAGACCAGCAGGACGGCAAGACGGAGGTCACCATGGAGCCCAAGACAGCGTCACCACCAGAGCCTTTTGCAGGCGAAGACTACTTTTGTCAGGATAAGCTGTACTAGTTGTCCCCTTTCAATTGGCCGTTGTTCGCTCCCTTCCCTCTCAATATTTGGGGAGAGGGCCAGGGCCTATATAAGTAGAACTATCCACCATAGTAGTGGGAGAGGAAGAACTCATTTAGAGGCACCTCACCCACACAAGTTCGCCAAGCACAAGAACACCTCAACCTCAGGAGGATGTTCTTCCCCTTGTACTGTTCATCATCAGCCGAAGAGGCAATCTACCACCACCACACTGGAGTAGGGTATTACACCACAACGGTGGCCTGAACCAGTATAAATCTTGTGTCTTTGTGTTGCAAGTTCGTGGGGTTCATCCACGAGATCTTAGCGAGCTAGGGCGTGGATCGATAGGGAGAAAACCTTCACGTGCACCCCAGTGTTCGAGCCTCGAGGGTTTTGCTGGAACCCGTGATCCGACACAATAGTCTATCATTTGACATTAAGACAATAATACTTCAGGCATACTAATAAAGCAATCATGTATTTTCAAAATAACATGGCCAAAGAAAGTTATCCCTACAAAATCATATGGTCTGGCGATGCTCCATCTTCACCACACAAAATATTCAAATCATGCACAACCCCAATGACAGGCCAAGCAATTGTTTCATACTTTTAATGTTCTCAAACCTTTTCAACGTTCACGCAATGCATGAGCGTGAGCCATGGATATATCACTATAGGTGGAATAGAATATGATGATGGAGGTTGTGTGGAGAAGACAAAAAAGGGAGAAAGTCTCACATCGCCGTGGCTAATCAATGGGCTATGGAGATGTCCATCAATTGATGTCAATGCGAGGAGTAGGGATTGCCATGCAACAGATGCACTAGAGCTATAAGTGTATGAAAGCTCAAACTGAAACTAAGTGGGTGTGCATCCAACTTGCTTGCTCATGAAGACCTAGGGAACTTGAGGAAGCCCATCGTTGGAATATACAAGCCAAGTTCTATAATTAAAATTCCCACTAGTATATGAAAGTGATAACTCAAGAGACTCTCTATATGAAGAACATGGTGCTACTCTGAAGCACAAGTGTGGTAAAAGGATAGTAACATTGTCCCTTCTCTCTTTTCTCTCATTTTTTTGGAGGGCTTCTTTGGCCTCTTTTATTTTTTTGTGGGCTTCTTTGGCCTCTTTTATATATTTTTTGTAAAGTCCAGAGACTCATCCCAACTTGTGAGGGAATCATAGCTTCCATCATCCTTTCCTCACATGGGACAATGCTCTAATAATGATGATCATCACACTTTTATTTACTTACAACTCAATATTACAACTCGATACTAGAACAAAATATGACTCTATATGAATGCCTCCGGTGGTGTACTGGGATGTGCAATGATCTAACGTAGCAATGAAATCAAAAAAAGGACAAGCCATGAAAACATCATGCTAGCTATCTTACGATCATGCAAAGCAATATGACAATAAATGCTCAAGTCATGTATATGATGATGATGGAAGTTGCATGGCAACATATCTCGGAATTGCTATGGAAATGCCATGATAGGTAGGTATGGTGGCTGTTTTGAGGAAGATATAAGGAGGCTTATGTGTGATAGAGCGTATCATATCATGGGGTTAGGATGCACTGGCGAAGTTTGCACCGACTCTCAAGGTGAGAAATGGCAATGCACGGTACCGAAGAGGCTAGCAATGATGGAAGGGTGAGAGTGCGTATAATCCATGGACTCAACATTAGTCATAAAGAACTCACATACTTATTGGAAAAATCTATTAGTCATCGAAACAAAGTACTACGCGCATGCTCCTACAGGGATAGATTGGTAAGAAAATACCATCGCTCGTCCCCGACCGCCACTCATAAGGAATACAATCAATAAATACCTCATGCGCCAACTTCGTTACATAACGGTTCACCATACGTGAATGCTACGGGAATCACAAACTTCAACACAAGTATTTCTACAATTCACGACTACCCACTATCATGACTCTAATATCACCATCTTTATATGGCAAAACTATTGCAAGGAATCAAACATATCATATTCAGTGATCTACAAGTTTTATGTAGGATTTTATGACTAACCATGTGAATGACCAATTCCTGTCATCTCCCTAAATAGATATAAGTGAAGCAAGAGAGTTTAATTCTTTATACAAAAGATATGCCCATGCTCTAACAAATATAAGTGAAGCAAAAGAGTATTCTACAAATGGCGGTTTTCTATGTGAAGAGAAACAGGCAATCCAAACTTTAAATGATATAAGTGAAGCACATGAAGCATTCTATAAGGCCATACTCAAATGATATAAGTGAAGTGCAAAGAGCATTCTATAAATCAACCATGGACTATCTCATACCAGCATGGTGCATCAAAGAAAAGTGAAAACTAAATGCAAAATACGCTCCTAGATCTGCACATATCACATGAACGAAACGAAACCGAAAACATACTGATACTTGTTGAAGAAAGATGGGATGCCTTCCGGGGCATCCCCAAGCTTAGACGCTTGAGTCTCCTTGAATATTTACTTGGGGTGCCTTGGGCATCCCTAAGCTTGATCTCTTTCCTCTCCTCCTTCTCCTCATATCGAGGCCTCCTCGATCTTTGATCACTTCATCCACACAAAACTCAACAGAAAGCTCGGTAAGATTCGTTAGTATAATAAAGCAAATCACTACTCTAAGTACTATTGCAAACCAATTCATATTTTGTTTTTGCATTGTCGCTACTGTAATATAACTCTTCCATGGCTTAATCCACTGATAGAAATCAATAGTTTCATCAAAACAAGCAAACTATGCATCAAAAATAGAATATGTCTTAAACAGGACAGTCTGTAGTAATCTGAACATTCACCATACTTCCGGTACTCCAAAAATTCTGAAAAAAAGGAAAAATAAACAATTTGTATAGAAATACAGTGCAAAAGGTTTTAGTACCGTCTGACATTCCAGTAAAAATGTAAAATCGTGCACTACAGCTAAAGTTTCTGTTTTGCACCGCACGAACCAACAAGCAATGTAAACATCCTAAAGGAAAATCTTGGCACATTATTTTTATAATACAATGGATTTGTACTTTATAAAAGCACACAATAGAAATAAATGACTCTCTAAAACTTCCGGGTTGTCTCTCTGGCAGCGTTTTCTTTAAAGCCATTAAGCTAGGCATATAGTGCTCAAGTAATGGATCCACCCGGATCCCAAGGTATATCAAAGCCAAATTTAATTAACAATGATTTGTGATTTAGTAGTGAGCACAAAGTAACATATATCATGCCACAACAAATTCTCACTCTCTTCCTATGCATCGGCATTTCATAAAAGAACAATTCATGCACACATAGTAAAGGCCAATGCATAGTATAAACAGTTTCTTGCAATTTTATTATATTGGAAACATGGAGAGGCGGAGATGTAGTTCCTCTCTCATAATAATTGCAAGTAGGAGCAGCAAGCACATGCATATTATATCTATCAAAATCATCATGTGTAGTAGTAAAACGCAACCCATCAATATAATCCTTAATAAGGACAAACTTCTCCGATATAGTATAGTCGGGAGAATTCAAAAAGATAATAGGACAATCATGCGTGGGTGCAATAGCAACAATTTCATGTTTAATATAAGGAACTATAGCAAGTTCATCTCCATAAGCATAATTCATATTGGCATTTTGGCCACAAGCATAGCAAGCATCATCAAAAAGGGATATTTCAAAAGAATCAACGGGATCATAACAATCATCATAGCATTCATCCTTTGGGAAATTCAAAGGGAAATTAAATAATGTATGGGATAAATAGTTACTCTCATTAGATGGTGGGAATGGGTGATCAATCCGCTCTTCCTTCTTTTGTTCTTCGCTCTCCTCCTCGTCTTTTTCATCCAATGAGCTCACAATGTCATTAATTTCTTCTTCCATACACTCCTGGAAAATATTAGTCTCTTCTTGGACAGTGGAGGAGTCCTCAATATATGGTTTAATACAAGGATTAGAAGCATAATTATCATAGAAATATTTAAGTATGGCCAAATTTTCAGATTTGTAGAGAGTAGTATCACACTCTTCAATAAAAGAAGCAATTTGACAAGTGCCCCTAAAAGCAACAAATTCTTCAATTTGTTGAACATCATAGTAATTATAAACACCCTTAGTATACGAAGATACGATTCCACTATCACTAAACCCACATTGGTAAGGAAGGTGTTTCTTACGGTCTTTAGAACAACAAGTACAATCATATATTTCACATAAATTCCAAGCATAGCACTGCAAACGATGAATTTGATCCAGTAAAAGTTTCCCTTTTTCAGATATGCGGTGTCGCACATAACAAGCATGCTCATCTAAAGATTTGCCCTCAACTAAGCTAGTTGGGGTTTCAGCCTGAGCACATAGGGATCAAGATGATCAAAGTAAAAAGCTACAGTAGTGTGATAGATTTTGAGTGGTTCTTCAACAATTGGTTCAGTAGGTACCACTAATTTTTTTCGTATTTTGTGTTTCCTACCCATAACTAAAGATAGAAAACAAGAGCACAAAATAAAAACTACTTGGTGATAAAGCAAACAAGCACGCACGAGAATATTCACCACATGTTATAACTCCCCGACAACGGCGCCAGAAAAAGGTCTTGATAACCCACAAGTATAGGGGATCAATTGTAGCCTCTTTCAATAAGTAAGAGTGTCGAACCCAACGAGGAGCTAAAGGTAGAACAAATATTCCCTTAAGTTCTATCGACCACCGATACAACTCTACGCACGCTTAACGTTCTCTTTACCTATAACAAGTATGAAACTAGAAGTACTTTGTAGGTTTAACGAGATAGGTTTGCAAGAATATAAAGAGCACGTAAATAAAAACTAGGGGCTGTTTTAGGTAAAGAAGCAATAAAGTTAGTATAGCGAGTGTGGAAAAGTGGTGGTAGGAGTTGTGAAATTGTCCCTAAGCAATTGACTACTTTACTAGATCGATAGCAAGTTTTATGTGGGAGATGCCACTGCTAGCATGTCATCCCTGACTTGGAATTCTATGCACTTATGATTGGAACTATTACAAGCATCCGCAACTACTAACATTCATTAAGGTAAAACCCAACCATAGCATTAAGATATATTGGTCCCCCTTCAATATCGTATGCATCAATTTCTATGCTAGGTTTAAGCTTCTGTCACTCTTGCCCTCCAATACATAGTCCTATAAACATACAACTAACCCTATGGTGTGATCCACGTGCGCGCTCATTTGATGGGCACCAAAGGACAGCAACATAATCACAAGCAAATTAAACCAATCATAGCAATTCACCAATTATCGATAGGACAACAAAAATCTACTCAGACATCATAGGATGGCAACACATCATTGGATACTAATATGAAGCATAAAGCACCATGTTCAAGTAGAGGGTACAGCGGGTTGCGGGAGAGTGGACCGCTGTAGATAGATGGGGGGAGGTGATGAAGATGTTGGTGAAGATGACGAAGGTGTTGGTGTAGATTGCGGTGACGATGATGGCCCCGGCGGTGTTCCGGCGCCACCGGAAGAGAGGGGGAGAAGGCCCCCCTTCTTCTTATTCTTCCTTGACCTTCTCCCTAGATGGGAGAAGGGTTTACCCTCTGGTCCATGGCCTCCATGGCAGCGGAGGGGCGAGAGCCCCTCCGATATTGGATATGTCTCTTTGTCTCTCTCTGTTTCTGCATTCCAGATTCTAGCCTCTCACCGTTTCTTATATTCCCGGAGATCTGTAACTCCGATTGGGCTGAAATTTTAATACAATTTGTATCCGGATATTGTCTTTCTTGTGGCGAAAGAAGGGCACCAACCGCCTTACGGGGTGGCCATGAGGTTCAGGGCCGCGCCCACCCCCCTGGGCGTGCCCCCTGCCTCGTGGCCCCCTCAGGCATTGTCTCGCGTTGATTCTTCTTCCCAAAAATCACATATATTCCAAAAAAATCTCCATAAGTTTTTATCCCGTTTGGACTCCGTTTGATATGGATTTTCTGCGAAACAAAAAACATGCAACAAACAGGAACTGGCACTGGGCACTGGACCAATATGTTAGTCCCAAAAATAGTATAAAAAGTTGCCAAAAGTATATGAAAGTTGTATAATATTGGCATGGAACAATCAAAAATTATAGATACGATGGAGACGTATCAGGAACCTCTGCAAATCTCTGCTTCCCTCTGCGAAGGGACTATCTATTTACTTTTATGTTGTGTCATCACCTTCTAAAACAAGCGCCAAAACCTGAGAGCACTTTGTTATGACTTATGCATTGTGTGTAGCTAATGTTGGGTGCATCATGAATGGATCTTTTCTACCTTTAATTACAATTTTTAGTCACTGCTTGAATTTTGGAGGTGCTCTGCATTTATATTTTGCGGTCTCAGAAAGGGCTAGTGAGATACCACTATTGTCATATTATATCATGATTGTTTTGACAACATGTTGTTGTCTGATATATCTTATTAGTGCTCGCTAGCTGATTATGTCATTGATATGAGTTAATATAATCTTTAAGAGTTATTGTCGGCATGGTTAGTTATAATGTTGGCTGAAAACCTGGATGTTGTTTAACCTTATTTATGCAAACAAGAGCAAAAGAGTTCATAAAAGTTTTTCTTTTTCACTTTCAGTTTATCAACTGAATTGCTTGAGCACAAGCAAAGGTTTAAGCTTGGGGGAGTTGATACGTCTCCAACGTATCTACTTTTCCTAACGCTTTTCCTATTGTTTTGGACTCTAATTTGCATGATTTGAATGAAACTAACCCTGGAGTGACGTTGTTTTTAGTAGAACTACCATGGTGTTGTTTTTGTGCAGAAATAAAAGTTCTCGGAATGGAACGAAACTTTGTGATGATTTTTTTATACAATAAATAAGAATTTTTGGAGCCAATATCCATCGGAGGGGGCACCTGGGTGGGCACAACCCACCAAGGTGCGCCCCCCCCCTTCCTGGCGCGCCCAGGTGGGTTGTCCCCACCTTGTGGCCCCGTGGACCCTGAAATCGACGCTATAAAATCCTATTTTTCCAGAAAAAATCAGGGAGAAAGAAATATCACGATCCATGAGACGGAGCCGTCGTCACCTCCTGTTCTTCATCAGGAGGCCAGATCTGGAGTCCGTGGGGCTCCGGAGAGGGGGATCTTCATTCTTCATCATCACCAACCCTTCTCCATCACTAATTCCATGATGCTACCCACCGGGAGTAAGTAATTCCTTCGTAGGCTTGCTGGTCAGTGAGGAGTTGGATGAGATTAATCATGTAATCGAGTTAGTTTTGTTAGGGCATCATCCCTAGTATCCACTATGTTCTAAGATTGATGGTGCTATGACTTTGCCATGCTTAATGCTTGTCACTTTGGGCCCGGGTGCCATGATTTCATATCTGAACCGTTTATATTATCACCATTATACCCATGTTCTAGATCCGATCTTGCAAGTTATAGTCACCTAGTACGTGTTATGATTCGGCAACCCTGGAGTGACAATAGTCGGGATCACTCCCAGTGATGACCGTAGTTTGAGGAGTTCATGTATTCACCGTGCGTTAATGCTTTGTTTTGGTTCTCTATTAAAAGGAGGCCTTAATATCCCTTAGTTTCCAATAGGACCCCGCTGCCACGGGAGGGTAGGACAAAATATGTCATGCAAGTTCTTTCCATAAGCACGTGTGACTATTTACGGAATACATGCCTACATTATATTGATGAACTGGAGCTAGTGTCGTATCGCTCTAGGTTATAACTGTCTCATGATGAATATCATCCAACAAGTCACCGATCCAATGCCTACAAATTTATCTTATATTGTTCTTGCTAAGTTACTACTGCTATCATCACTATTGCACTTGCTACAAAACTAGTGCTATCACTATTACCATTACAGTTACTACTGTCGCTATTATCAAAAATATCATATTACTTTGCTATTGATCATGTTGCTATAGATAATTAATCTCCAGGTGTGGTTGAATTGACAACTCAGCTGCTAATACCTTCAAATATTTTTTGGCTCCCCTTGTGTCGAATCTATAAATTTGGGTTGAATACTCTACCCTCGAAAATTGTTGCGAGCCCCTATACTTGTGGGTTATCATAATGCTACCGCCGTACTAAGCAAAATAAGATGCATAAAAGATAAACATCACATGCAATCAAAATATGTGACATGATATGGCCATCATCATCTTGTGCTTTTGATCTCCATCTCCAAAGCATCGTCATGATCTCCATCTCCAAAGCATCATCATCATCTCCATCGTCACCGGCTCGACACCTTGATCTCCATCGTAGCGTCGTGGTCGTCTCGCCAACTATTGCTTCTACAACTATCGCTAACGCATACTGATAAAGTAAAGCAATTACATGGTGTTTGCATTTCATACAATAAAGAGACAACCATAAGGCTCCTGCCGGTTGTCAGATATCTTACAAAACATGATCATCTCATACAATAACATTTATCACATCATGTCTTGACCATATCACATCACAACAAGCCCTGCAAAAACAAGTTAGACGTCCTCTACTTTGTTGTTGCAAGTTTTACGTGGCTGCTACGGGCTTCTAGCAAGAACTGTTCTTACCTATGCATCAAAACCACAACGGTGATTTATCAAGTTTGTTGTTTTAACCTTCAACAAGGACCGGCCGCAATCAAATTCGATTCAACTAAAGTAGGAGAAACATACACCCGCCAGCCACCTTTATGCAAAACTAGTTCCATGTCTGTCGGTGGAACCGTTCTCATGTACGTGGTCATGTAAGGTTGCTCCGGGCCGCTTCATCCAACAATACCGCCGAATCAAAATAAGACATTGGTGGTAAGCAGTATGACGATCACCGCCCACAACTCTTTTTGTTCTACTCGTGCATATCATATATGCATAGACTTGGTCTGATACCACTATTGGGAAACGTAGCATGCAATTTTAAAAAAATCCTATGCTCACACAAGATCTATCTAGGAGATGTATAGCAATGAGAGGGGGAGACTGTGTCCACATACCCTCATAGACCGAAAGTGGAAGCGTTAGACAACGTGGTTGATGTAGTCGAACTTCTTCTAGCTTCGACCAATCAAGCACTGAATGCACAACACCTCCGAGTTCTGCACATGTTCAGCTCGATGACGTCCCTCGCCTTCTTGATCCAGCAAGGTATCGAGGAAGTAGATGAGTTCCATCAGCATGACAGCATGGTGATGGTGATGGTGAAGTGATTCTTGCAGGGCTTCGCCTAAGCACCGCAAAACTATGACCGAGGGTGTAAACTATGGTGGGGGGCGCCGCACACAGCTAACGATTGTTGTTGTGTGTTCTAGGCGCCCCCTCCCCACGTATATATAGGTGGGAGGGGGAGGGGAGCAGCTATGGGGTGCCCCAAGTAGGAGGAATCCTACTTCAGGGTCCTCCCCCTATTCAGCCTCCCCCTTCCTTATTTCCGGAGGGGGGAAAAGGGAAGAGGAAGGAGAGAAGGAAAGGGGGGCGAACCCCCTCTTTCCCTTCTCCAATTCGGCCTCCTTCCTTGGGGGGGAGCCACCCCTTGTGGGATGGTGTGGTCCCCTCCTATGGCCCATATGGCCCATATCTTTCCCCCGGGGGTTCCGGTAACACCCCCCCCCCCCCCCCGGTACTCCGATAAATTCCCGATACTATCTGGAACACTTCCGGTGTCTGAATACTATCATCCTATATATCAACGTTTACCTCTCGACCATTCTGAGACTCCTCGTCATGTCCGTGATCTCATATGGGACTCCAAACAACATTCGGTCACATCACACAACTCATATAATACTAAATAGTCATCGAACGTTAAGCGTGCAAACCCTACGGGTTTGAGAACTATTTAGACATGACTGAGACACCTCTCAGGTCAATAACTAATAGAGGAACCTAGATGCTCATATTGGCTCCTACATATTCTACGAAGAACTTTATCGGTCGAACTGTTATGACAACAAGCGTTATTCCCTTTGTCATCGGTATGCTACTTGCCCGAGATTCGATCGTCGGTACACTACTAGGAAAAGGCCTACTAGTGGCGCACCTGTTTTGCCTACTAATGGCGCACTACAGGTGCGCCACTACTAGCACGCCATTAGTATTTTTTACTAATGGCGCACCTGTGGTGCGCCATTAGTATCTGGTATACTAATGGCGCACCATGCAGTGCGCCATTAGTATAGCCCACGGTGCGCCATTAGTATGCCTCCCAGGGGGCCATATTTACCCATGTGCTTTGGCATACTAATGGCGCACTTGTGGATGATGCGCCATTAGTGTGCTCTGGCTTACTAATGGCGCACTATGTGGTGGTCCGCCACTAGTATCAATATTAGGGATTTTTTTCTTTTCTGATATTTTCACAGGTTACAAAATATATTATTGGACAGAATATAGCTAGCACCACACAGCAACAGCAGATTCATCAAATACAATAGAAGATTAGTCTCCGAATACAATTCATCATATTAGTCTCCGAATTTAAAATACCGAACAAAGTTAGAACATTACAAGTCTTGAAACCGCGAGTAGCGAGTTTGTCTTCACGTTACAAGTCGATATCGATCATCTAAACTATCATCACATAGAAGAGAGCTGCGGTCATCACGATGAGCATAATCGTGATGAAACTGGTCTTCATCCGGTTCCTCCAACGCTCCCTCCTCTCTCCCGCTAGATATCGCGTGTATCTAACTTCCGCCTCTGCCCTAGTGGTGTACCCTTTGTAACTGTTACCGCTGAAAATGTGAACATGTCTCCGACACTCCTCCCAGTCGTCGTAGACTCCGGGAACCTTACCCTTGTACACGACATACGACGGCATCTCTATGCACTAGCCAAACAAAACGTTAGTAGCAATTCACAAACAATACATAAGCAATATATAAGTATGCAACAAAAGGATCGGAAGAGAAAAGCAACACATTAATAGCATCGATTACATCTAAGTTGAACGACTGTCCAAACCAAAGAGACATACAAGTTCATTAAAGTTTAATTACAACATGAGCCAATCGATGTTTCAGAACTACACATAGCATCACTACTTTCGACTCAACTCAAGGGACCGAAGCGTGGATGAAGCCACCGTCTCTTGTGATGGTCATGAAATCGCGGGTGTTGTCAGCCTGCATTTGTAGCGTTGTGTCTATCTCACTGTTGAACGATTGATTTCTGAGGTTGAACTGCCTCGAGGTACGAAGGACATCTTGATGGATGATTTCCGCAAACTCTGACTGGATGCAAAGGAATTCTTGTCTGATGCCCGCGTCCTGGATTGCCGACAAGCTCGCGGCCCAATCTTTGAGATTATTTGGTAGCAGAAGGTGATTATGGTCCCGTACGATCGCCCGCATGTGATGGAGGGCGTAGTAGGCATCCTTCTGACCACCAGGCGGCTGCTTGACATAGCAGAACATCGTATTGTGGGTGAACACGTGCTTGCCGTACTTACAAACTGGCCTGGTGAAGGTGCCTCCAGATTTGGCGTAGCCGGGGAGAACATCATCAAGAACTTTCTTGATATTTGTGTAGTCTTTCTTTGACTGACGGTCCAAATCAAAATACGTGGCCATGGAATATTTCGAGCCTAAGAGGATGAGTGTGCAATGTGTGTCACTGCACAAAACACGGAATGTTAGAAAAAAACGATCAAAATCTAAGAAATCATATGTTACGGGGCGGTTGAGGGGACGACTTACTCGGGAAAGTAAGGCACGAGGAAGTTGTCCTTATCTGGGTTTGCCAGAATGACGCCTTCGAGGTAAGAACTCGCGACTTGCCGGTCCCCAGCGCTGCCCAAGATCTTGGCACGCATGTAGAAGGGGTCGACTATCACGATGTCCGGGGTCTTGTCTCTAATGATCCGCATCTCCATACTCAGCGAAAATAGCCGAATGAAGGTGTAGTGCAGCGGATGAAGGTTAAACATAGCGAAGATGTCATCAAACCGCAGGACGATCGTACCCCCGATGGAGTTATCCACAAAGCCCTTGGCCTCTGGCACCTTGGCCACGGAAACCGGGTATGCCACGTCATTCTCTCTGAGACGCCGCTTCTCCAAAGAAAGAACACTGTCATGCAGACTCCGCATAGCACCGGTTGCAGCATTGAGCATATTAGTCTGTAGCATCGGCCTACCCGCCACATGCACCCTCCTCGAGATATCCTTAGGTGAAGGTGGCCCGTCCTGAGCACGGATCTTACTCGGTGCCGGCTAGCTCGCACCCGTGTTACTCTTTCTTTTCCGTCCCTTCTTCTTCTGATGTAATGGGACCGAGTTCTGCTCACAGACCGCCTTCTTGGATGTGTTGGGGCTGATAATATTTCGCACCTCGGCTATCTGAGGCTCGGTGAAGTCGGCAACTGGAGGCGTCTCCTGAGAACTGAACGCCAGACGACGCCTGTTGCAATTGGGTTTCTCCGCGGTACCAGCTAGATCACGATCGTCTTTTGTAGGGTTGGGTTCTTGAGAAGGAGGCCCCAAGAATTCCTCAGCGTACCCATGTTCGGCAAACTACTTATCGACGTTGGTAAATGTACCGTCGTCATTGTCGTCACCGTCCGTATCCTGTGCCATATGCATGTTCGGATCCTGTGCCATAGGGATGTCCGGCATGTCCGGTAGTGTTGTGGCGGTCTTGCCATGGCTTGGCGCCGGCACGACTAGCGGTGTTGTCTTTGGGGTGGTGTCCCCTGCCCCCAAACGAATCTGGCTCTTCGGCCAAAGCAGGGGCCAGCTTAGGCAGGCGCTGAGGGTCATCAGATCATCTTCGTCGGCCCCGGTGGGTCGAATCGGAGGTAACAACTCGTCGCAGCCTGGCAGCACCCGAACTAGTTGAACCCTATACACGGTGGGTGGCATCAGATACCGTGGAACACGGGGTTGCCTGGTTGAACGATTTTTCCCTTGGCGACATCGACCAACTCGTCGTTCACGAAGTGCGGGAGAGTCCACGGAACATCGGCGGCACCCTGTGAAAACATGTAGGGCGTCAGGGATGCCCAGTCAAAGGCAAGGAGATGAAGTCCTCGACCGAGAGGCTTAATTAGTTATCATGATGATGGCGTCGAGCTTGGCTAATGTCGAGGCACCGCCAACGTCGGGCGTGCAACTGACGGAGGGGCCGCTTGCTGCCGAGGTGCCGGCCGGCGTACACCCGGGTGCATTAAGCTCCAATGCCTATGCCGACGTCGGAGACACCAATACCGCCTCCGCCGGAGACACCAATGGCGCCGCCTGCGCGTTGTGCGAGTTGCTGGCCGTGAAGCTGGGAATCGGGGGCGGCCCCTGTTGGCCGCCCGCAATCCACGTCGTCAGCCCATGAATCAAGGTAGGCATAATGCCGGTGAGCATTGATCCCAGTTGTTGTTGCACTTGCTCTTGGACAATCTCCAGAATCCGCGCCACTTGTGCCTTGAGTTCTTGAACCTCGCGCGACTGGCTTTCCGAGCTGGTCTTTCTCTCCTTTCGCCCACCAGCGTTATAGTATGACGACCATTTTGTGGACAAGCCTTTGCCGGCCACACGACCAGCTGACGACGGCTTACTGAGCTTATCCTTGTTTTTCATTACGCTCAACGCCCTATTTAGAGTGATGTCCCAAGGGGTGCTCTGAGACGACCCCGCGCTACTGCTTTCAATCTCCTACGCCAGAACAAGCTCAAGCGCCCTGGTCTTCGGATCCGTGGTAAGCTCCTTTGTTACCGGGTCCTCCTTGTACTGGGCCCTGACATAGTTCCTGGTCTGCTTGTCACGGTATTTCTCGAAGCGGGGCGGTAGGCCTTGCTCGGCACGCTCCGCGTCCTCCTTCTCCCATATAGGCTCCGCCACTCTGTAACCACCGGGACCGAGTTTGTGTTCTCCTAAGTTCAACTCCCACATTTCTTTCCCACACTGACTTGATTCGGAGGTTGCGCTGCTCTCGCACTTGATCTTGAACTCCTTGTAGTCATCTTCGCTGATCGAAGGATTTTTCGCCTTGATCTTCTCATAACTATCACCTTTGTCAATCATTCTCTTCACCGCGCTTTTCCAAGTAGACAGGGCCGTGCTCATCGTCGTGAGGGCGGCACTGTTCACTTTATTCCCTGAGAGGCGTGTGTTTACAAATTCAGCGGGGAACTTGTATCATTCGTGCAGCTTTGTGAAGAGGAGGTTGCACAAATTCCCTCGGTCCTTATGCCTTAGGTTCTCGGTGTTGATCGGGACGGTGCTCCGGAGAATGCACCCGAGCTGAAGCGAGTACCCCTTGACTAATTCTTTGGGCGACGTTGGATGCCCGTCGGAGTTCACTTGAGTAAATTCCTCCTTGACGGTGCGGAGCACGTTTGGGCGCCGGTCCTTCCGTTACCTCTTCGGTTGGCTGCCATCTATGCGTGCGCTGGCATCATCAGTTGTGGCATCCTCGGCAGCACCATCAGTGGTGTCATCCTTGGCGGCACCATCAGTGGTGTCATCCCCGATGCCACTAGGGGTTGTGTAGTCAGGATCGGTGTCTTCCGCGGCGTCCTCATAGCGGTGAGATTGTTCCTCCATCTCCTGGGACAGCTCCCAGAATTGCTTGACGCCCGAACCGCCGGCCTCATCATTGTGGGCCATGTTTTGCTCTAAATAGGAAAAAAGTTTGGTCAAAAAGTTGGTTATTGTCAAGGAACAAGATCGTGGTCTCATCATTTAGGGTTTGTCGACACCGAGGCATCCTAAAAGCTAAGATTTTATCATTTAGGGTTTGTCTACGCCGAGGCACCCTAAAATCCTAAGCTTTCATCATTTAGGTTCTTATCGACACCGAGGCACCCTAAAAGCCAAGGTTTTATCATTTAGGGTTTGTCGACGCCGAGGCACCCTAAAAGCTAAGCTGGGAAGGAGAATTCTAAGTTGGGCCTAATCACTTGGCTCTATTGCCACCTATGGTTTAATGCAGTAAGAATGGCGGTGCAGTTGATCCTACTTAATTAATTACTAAGATACCCCGGCCCATGCATTAGTCGCAAGTACCCCATATGTCCTATTTTTAGGAAAGTCATGCTAAAATTCACGGAAAATTTCAGCATGACCATTGCTGAAAAGAGGACATATGGAGTACCCGAATTTGCCTGAATGGAAGTTAATCGACATTCCGGCAAACTCAAGGGCCTCTCAGGGTACCTGCCAAATCATTATCCCCACGTAATGAAGTCGCCAATGGGTCATTTCAGAAGATCACAAGTAGCAACATCACAAGTACAACATCATCACAAGTACAGCAGCAGCAGCAGCAGCAGCAGTGAATACAGGCATAACAGCAGCAGCAGGTTTATTCTTCTTCTTCATAAACATTAATTGGTGTGGGTGACTCTATCTACCCTCTAATGACTCACTCAACTTAATAGGACAACCCACAAGCATTGTTTTGATTCCAACAGCTGCTGTAAAATACATCCAGCAAAGGTGCTCTAAAATCAGAAATACTACCCCCAAATCTTTAGCTCAATTCTGAAAATACATGGTCTTCTAGTTACAATACTACCCCCCAACAGTTAATATCCCAGGTGAGTAACACACTTTGGTCTTCTAGTTACAAAACAAAACTGACATAATTCTAGATGCCATAATCAGATCAAAATTTCAAACCACACACTTACTTTCAACTATAAACAAAACTGACTTGTTGTTAATGAACAGTGGCTAAAGATATATAAAACTCCATTGCAAATGTGCCATGTCAATAAAACAACTCATGGAAGTAACTACTAGCAGCATGTCATTATCATGGCAGTCCACTATATATTTTTATGACAAAATACATCATTATCAGGGCACATTATGGCCATTTTCTTACATGATGCTAGCTGTACCTAACTGAATTTTTTGACAGTAGCTCAAGTTTTTGACAGTAGCTCCTCACTGTCTGTCGCCTGCAACACTTTTTATGCTAGCAGCTCAAGTTTGTGCCATTGGAGCAAATAAGCAGGAACCAACATATGTAAGGTTTCAACAAAACTCATCATCAGTATATATAAGCAGGATCTCTGTAAACAAACAAACACTAAGAGCAGAATGTTCTTGCAACAAACATTATCGTGTGACATCGAAAGGCATCACTCTGCTTAAAGGGAAGGCTGACTTAAGTGGCAAGATGATACAATTTGCGTAACATAACAATATATGCATGTGTAGATAGATGACCATACATACAAAGAAAGTATGTAACAAGTTTAAAGTGTACAGCCAAGAATGGACTAGTGCTCTCTGAATTGTTCAGCAAAGTCGCCAAACAACATTTAGTAACTCTGAAACCCAAAAAATCGATGGTGATGTTGAATCACGTAAAACACCATCAGGCATTATTACTGCGCATGTCCAAATCAGATTATGAAATATCTGTGACACCAGACATGAATGATCACCACTGCACTCCGCATCCTAGCTATAACATGGCACACCAAGCAAAATCTAACTGACTGACCCCAAAACAGAGATCTTGTTCTTGCTCAGAGCAGAGCACTTCACCAGGAGCCATGATGCATCACACATATCCTACCGTCCGGAGATCTCGGTTCTCGCGGGAAGTAAGGAAGGAGGCAAGCAAGAAGAAGAGATCCTGCGGAGGGAGGGAGGAGGTTACCTAAGGCACTCGGAGAGGACGTAGGGCGTGATCTGCTTGTCAGAGACCCGTTGATCTGCAGGTAGACAAACACAGGCCGAGTAAGATCATCGGGTCGATAAACACAGTGATAATGAAGTGTTAGTAGATTGCATCTTACATGTCCAGCTCTACTTTCTCATAGCTTTTTATCCCACTGATTGGATATATATTACATGTACACAGAATATCTCCGATAGAGGAATAGAGCTAGTTGC
The DNA here is from genome assembly GCF_056163025.1 of Triticum urartu. Lineage (NCBI taxonomy): Eukaryota > Viridiplantae > Streptophyta > Magnoliopsida > Poales > Poaceae > Triticum > Triticum urartu. The sequence continues at coordinate 93,005,637 of NC_141875.1, forward strand.
CGATAATTATCAAGGACTACGGAAGTTGGACATAACCAGGTACAATTAGATTTTTTTTGTGTAATGGGATTGGCCCCCGATTTCCATTTTCAAAAACTGAAGTAGTTTCAGCAACGATTAGATGCCAGTACCACATTTTTCATTTCATTCTGAACATTCATCTAGTGTTCACTGGGATCTTTAATGTTCTACAACCTTGGCGAGCTTGGGCAGGAAACATAATTTGCACACCTAAATATCATGTGTGTTGAATTTATAGGTGCATTAAGTTGACTGATGATGCATTGCAAAAAGTTCTAGAGAAATGCTCTGCTCTTGAAAGCTTGTACATGTATGCCCTTTCAAGGTAATATTGATAATATCCAAGATAAGAGAATTCTGTGTTTCAGTGAACTTGAGCATCTAACAATCTACTTCCCATCATGCAGTTCTACCATATCCTACCATCCCGAGATCTCGATTCTCACGGGAAGAAAGAAAGCAAGCAGGAAGAAGAGATCCAGAGGAGGGGGGATGGCGAGCGGGCGTTACCCTGAGGCGCTCGGAGAGGACGGAGGGCATGATCTGCTTGTACTTGGGCACCGCATTGTTCACCTTCTCCTTTTGCTTGCCCTTGCTCCACTTCTTCTTCTTCTGCTTGCCGCTGCCGGACTTGGCCGGCTTCGACGATGCCGCTGGGGCCTTCTCCTTCTTCAGTGCCTGCGAGCAAGACAAGAGATGGGGCGTAAGCGCCTGCTTGTTAAAGGGAAGACTGTCAGCGACGGTGATGGGGGGCAGGGTAGGGGCTGACTGGGGGCGGCGACGGAGACGGAGGGCAGGGGTTGTCAGCGACGGCGATGGGGGGCAGGGCAGGGGCCGACACGGGGAGGCTGACAGCGACGGCGAGGTCACGGAGGCTTCGGCGATGGCAGAGCTGCAGTGGTGGGGGCGCGGGGGCGGCAGGGCACGTAGGGGCGGCGGCGGCGTGGGTCGGGGCAGCGGGGGGAAGTGGATCTGGCGAGAGGGAGGGACGAAGGGGTCAGGCGAATTAGAGCTAGGGGGAGATTACTAATGGCGCACCCCCTAGCGGTGTGCCATAAGTATGTTTTTTATAGCAATGACGCACCCCTGAGCGGTGCACCATTTGAAATCCTTTTTTAGATAGCAATGGCGCACCACTCGACCGGTGCGCCATTAGTATGTTTTTCTATTATTATTTTTTAGAAAATGAATATGAATATGAAACAGTAATATTTTTTTATAAAAACAGTAACAATTTTTAAAAAAATATCATCAAATTTGTTATTTGAAAATATCATCAAATGGGGGTGCGGGGGGTGCTCGTCGGCGGTGGTGGAGCGGGGGAGGGTGCAGTGGGTCGTCGGCGGCGGTGGAGCTAGCGGGGGAGGGTGCGGGGGGATCGAGATCGAGATGGAGGGGGATAGCGATCGAGATGGAGGGGGATCGAGATCGAGTGTCCTCATGAATATTCAATATTTTTTCATATTGAATATGAAAAAATATCATCAAATTTGAAAAAATATTCATGAATTCAAAAAGTGCCCATGAAATTTAAAATTATTCATGATATCAAAAAGTACCCATGAAATACAATCGAGAAATGAAGACTACGATTTAAATACAATCGATCTTAGCTAGCTATCTGTTCACAATCTTCTTGCCCTTCTTTTTCGCAAATGGAGTTCTTCTGTGGAACGGACGTCCTTTATGTAGGGTGGTCCTGCTTCTTCTTGTGATGTATGTTGCTACTTCATCATCGTCGTCGTCATGTTCGATCTTCGGGTCGACATACTTGTCGAAGTCTTGCTCATTGGCTACTCCATCCATTTCGATGATCTTCCTTTTGCCTCTCCTCACGACAACACAACTGGGCTTTGACGGGTCGGTAATGAAGAAGCATTAGTCCACTTGGGAAGCCAGTACCCATGGCTCATTTTTCGCGGTGACGTTTGCGCCCGCGGTCTTGGATTTGGCTTCGGGTATAACCATGGTGGCGAAATACCGGTCTTCTTTTAGGACGCTCTTGGCCCATCTGACACGGAACATCGGGACCTTCTCTCCAGCGTAGCTCAGCTCCCAGATCTCCTTGATCCTTCAGTAGTATCTATCCTTGTCATTACCAGTGTAGGATTCCATCGTTACCCCGGAGTTCTGATGACCATCGCTCTTCATGTCCTTGTCCTCGGTGTAGAATGTGTAGTCGTTGATATCGTACGCCTCATAGGTCATCAGGTTGTGCTCGGCGCCCTGTGACAAGGCAAATATGAGTTGTTCTTCCGCGGAAAAATCCTCATGTAAAGGGTACGACCGAAGCTTCTGCTTGAACCAACGTGTGAAACATGAGTTGTGCTCTTTGATTATATCTCCGTCTGTCCTCTGTTGGCCTCGGTCATTGTATGTCTTCTCAATAAATGTTTTGTGCTCTACCTGTTGGGGAACGTAGTAATTTCAAAAAAATTCCTACGCACACGCAAGATCATGGTGATGCATAGCAACGAGGGGAGAGTGTGATCTAGGTACCCTTGTAGATCGACAACGGAAGCGTTTGGTTGATGTAGTCGTACGTCTTCACGGCCCGACCGATCAAGCACCGAAACTACGGCACCTCCGAGTTTTAGCACACGTTCAGCTCGATGACGATCCCCGGACTCCGATCCAGCAAAGTGTCCGGGAAGAGTTCCGTCAGCACGACGGCGTGGTGACGATCTTGATGTACTACTCCTGCAGGGCTTCGCCTAAGCACCGCTACAATATTATCGAGGACTATGGTGGCTGGGGGCGCCGCACATGGCTAAGGAATAGATCACATGGATCAACTTGTGTGTCTCTGGGGTGCCCCTGCCTCCGTATATAAAGGACCAAGAGGGGGAGGCCGGCCGGCTACATATGGCGCGCCAGGAGGAGTCCTACTCCCTCCAGGAGTAGGACTTCTTCCCCCAATCCTAGTTGGAATAGGACTCATGAGGTGGAAAAGAGAGAGAGAGAAGGAGGAGGAGGGCGCCGGCCCCCTCTCTCCTTGTCCTATTCGTACTAGGGGGAGGGGCGTGCGGCCCAAGCCCTAGCTGCCTCTCCTCTTCTTCCACTATGGCCCATTAAGGCCCATATAGCTCCCGGGGGGTTCCGGTAACCTCCCGGTACTCCGGTAAAATCCCGATTTCACCCAGAACACTTCCGATATCCAAACATAGGCTTCCAATATATCAATCTTTATGTCTCGGCCATTTCGAGACTCCTTGTCATGTCCGTGATCACATCCGGGACTCCGAAAAAACTTCAGTACATCAAAATGCATAAACTCATAATAAAACTATCATCGTAACCTTAAGCGTGTCGACCCTCTGGGTTCGAGAACAATGTAGACATGACCGAGACACGTTTCCGGTCAATAACCAATAGCGGGACCTGGATGCCCATATTGGCTCCTACATATTCTACGAAGATCTTTATCGGTCAGACCGCATAACAACATACATCGTTCCCTTTGTCATCGGTATGTTACTTTCCCGAGATTCGATCGTTGGTATTCCAATACCTAGTTCAATCTCATTGCCGGTAAGTCTCTTTACTCATTCTGTAATACATCATCCCGCAACTAACTCATTTAGTTGCAATGCTTGCAAGGCTTAAGTGATGTGCATTACCGAGAGGGCCCAGAGATACCTCTCCGACAATCGGAGTGACAAAACCTAATCTCGACATACGCCAACCCAACATGTACCTTTGGAGACACCTGTAGTACTCCTTTATAATCACCCAATTACGTTGTGACGTTTGGTAGTACCCAAAGTGTTCCTCCGGTAAACGGGAGTTGCATAATCTCATAGTTATAGGAACATGTATAAGTCATGAAGAAAGCAATAGCAACATACTAAACGATCGGGTGCTAAGCTAACGGAATGGGTCAAGTCAATAACATCATTCTCCTAATGATGTGATCCCGTTAATCAAATAACAACTCTTTTGTTTATGGTTAGGAAACATAACCATGTTCGATTAACGAGCTAGTCAAGTAGAGGCATACTAGTGACACTTTGTTCGTCTATGTATTCACACAAGTATTATGTTTCCGGTTAATACAATTCTAGCATGAATAATAAACATTTATCATGATATAAGGAAATAAATAATAACTTTATTATTGCCTCTAGGGAATATTTCCTTCAGTCTCCCACTTGCACTAGAGTCAATAATCTAGTTCACATCGCCATGTGATTTAACAACAATAGTTCACATCACCATGTGATTAACACCCATAGTTCACATCGATATGTGATCAACACCCAAAGGGTTTATTAGAGTCAGTAATATAGTTCACATCGCTATGTGATTAACACCCAAAGAGTACTAAGGTGTGATCATGTTTTGCTTGTGAGATAATTTTAGTCAACAGGTCTTTCACATTCAGATCCGTAAGTATTTTGCGAATTTCTATGTCAACAATGCTCTGCACGGAGCTACTCTAGCTTATTGCTCCCACTTTCAATATGTATCTAGATCGAGACTTAGAGTCATCTAGATCTGTGTCAAAACTTGCATCGACGTAACTTTTTACGACGAACCTTTTTGTCACCTCCATAATTGAGAAATATTTCCTTCTTCCACTAAGGATAATTTTGACCTCTATCCAGTGATCTACTCTTAGATCACTATTGTACTCCCTTGCTTAACAAAGTGGTAGGGTATACAATAGATCTGGTACACACCATGGCATACTTTATAGAACCTATGACCAAGGCATAGGGAATGACATTCATTCTCTTTCTATCTTCTGCCGTGGTCGGGCTTTGAGTCTTTACTCAATTTCACACCTTGTAACACAGGCAAGAAACTTTTTCTTTGACTGTTCCATTTTGAACTACTTCAAAATCTTGTCAAGGTATGTACTCATTGAAAAAACTTATCAAGCATCTTAATCTATCTCTATAGATCTTGATGCTCAATATGTAAGCAGCTTTACCGAGGTCTTTCTTTGAAAAATTCCTTTCAAACACTCCTTTATGCTTTGCAGAATAATTCTACATTATTTCCGATCAACAATATGTCATTCACATATACTTATCAGAAATGTTGTAGTGCTCCCACTCACTTTCTTGTAAATACAGGCTTCACCGCAAGTCTGTATAAAACTATATGCTTTGATCAACTTATCAAAGCGTATATTCCAACTCCGAGATTCTTGCACCAGTCCATAGATGGATCGCTGGAGCTTGCATATTTAGTTAACACCTTTAGGATCGACAAAACCTTCTAGTTGCATCGTATACAACTCTTCTTTAGTAAATCCATTAAGGAATGCAGTTTTGTTTATCCATTCACCAGATTTCATAAAATGCGGCAATTGCTAACATGATTCGGACAGACTTAAGCATAGATACGAGTGAGAAAATCTCATCGCAGTCAACACTTTGAACTTGTCGAAAACCTTTTGCGACAATTCTAGCTTTGTAGATAGTAACACTACTATCAGCGTCCGTCTTCCTCTTGAAGATCCATTTATTTTCTATGGCTTGCCGATCATCGGGCAAATCAACCAAAGTCCATACTTTGTTCTCATACATGGATCATATCTCAGATTTCATGGCCTCAAACCATTTCGCGGAATCTGGGCTCATCATCGCTTCCTCATAGTTCGCAAGTTCATCATGGTCTAGTAACATGACTTCCATAACAGGATTACCGTACCACTCTGGTGCGGATCTCACTCTAGTTTACCTACGAGATTTGGTAGTAACTTGATCTGAAGTTACATGATCATCATCATTAGCTTCCTCACTAATTGGTGTAGTAGTCACAGGAACAGATTTCTGTGATGAACTACTTTCCAATAAGGGAGCAGGTACAGTTACCTCATCAAGTTCTACTTTCCTCCCACTCACTTCTTTCGGGAGAAACTCCTTCTCTAGAAAAACTCTGAATTTAGCAACAAAAGTCTTGCCTTTGGATTTGTGATAGAAGGTGTACCCAACAGTCTCCTTTGGGTATCCTATGAAGACATATTTCTCCGATTTGGGTTTGAGCTTATTAGGATGAAACTTTTTCATATAAGCATCACAACCCCAAACTTTAAGAAACGACAACTTTGGTTTCTTGCCAAACCACAGTTCAAATTGTGTCGTCTCAACGGACTTAGATGGTGCCCTATTTAACGTGGATGCAGCTGTCTCTAATGCATAACCCCAAAACGATAGTGGTAGATCGGTAAGAGACATCATAGATCGCACTATATCTAATAAAGTACGGTTATGACGTTCGGACACACCATTACACTATGGTGTTCCAGGTGGCGTGAGTAGTGAAACTATTCACATTATTTTAATTGAAGACCAAACTCGTAACTCAAATATTTTACCTCTGCGATCATATCGTAGAAACTTTTATTTTCTTGTCACGATGATTTTCCACTTCACTCTGAAATTCTTTGAACTTTTCAAATGTTTCAGACTTATGTTTCATCAAGTAGATATACCCATATCTTCTCAAATCATCTGTGAAGTTCAGAAAATAATGATACTTGCCGTGAGCCTTAACACTCATCGGACCGCATACATCAATATGTATTATTTCCAATAAGTCAGTTGCTCACTCCGGAGAACGGAGTCTTAGTCATCTTGCCCATGAGGCATGGTTCGCAAGCATCAAGTGATTCATAATCAAGTGATTCCAAAATCCCATCAGCATGGAGTTTCTTCATGCGCTTTACACCAATATGACCTAAACGGCAGTGCTACAAACAAGTTGCACTATCATTATTAACTTTGCATCTTTTGGTTTAAATATTATGATTATCTGTATCACTATGATCGAGATCCAATGAACTATTTTCATTGGGTGTGTAACCATATAAGGTTTTATTCATGTAAACAGAACAACAATTTATTCTCTTACTTAAATGAATAACCGTATTACAATAAACATGATCAAATCATATTCATGCTTAACGCAAACACCAAATAACACTTATTCAGGTTCAACACTAATCCCGGAAGTATAGGGAGTGTGCGATGATGATCATATCAATCTTGGAACCACTTCCAACACACATCGTCACTTCACCCTTAACTAGTCTCTGTTTATTCTGCAACTCCTGTTTCGAGTTACTAATCTTAGCAACTGATCCAGTATCAAATACTGAGGGGTTGCTATAAACACTAGTAAAGTACACATCAATAACATGTATATCAAATATACTTTTGTTCACTTTGCCATCCTTCTTATCCGCCAAATACTTGGGGCAGTTCTGCTTCCAGTGACCAGTCCCTTTGCAGTAGAAGCACTTAGTCTCAGGCTTAGGACCAGACTTGGGCTTCTTCACTTGAGCAGCAACTTGCTTGCCGTTCTTCTTGATGTTCCCCTTCTTCCCTTTGCCCTTTTCTTGAAACTAGTGATCTTGTCAACCATCAACACTTGATGTTTTTCTCGATTTCTACCTTCATCAATTTCCGCATTACAAAGAGCTTGGGAATCGTTTCCGTTGTCCCTTGCATATCATAGTTCATCACGAAGTTCTACTAACTTGGTTATGGTGACTAGAGAATTCTGTCAATCACTATCTTATCTGGAAGATTAACTCCCACTTGATTCAAGCGATTGTAGTACTCAGACAATCTGGGCACATGCTCACTAGTTGAGCGATTCTCCTCCATCTTTTAGCTATAGAACTTGTTGGAGACTTCATATTTCCCAACTCGGGTATTTGCTTGAAATATTAACTTCAACTCCTGGAACATCTCATATGCTCCATGACGTTCAAAACGTCTTTGAAGTCCCGATTCTAAGCTGTTAAGCATGGTGCACTAAACTATCAAGTAGTCATCATATTGAGCTAGCCAAACATTCATAATGTCTGCATCTGCTCCTGCAATAGGTCCATCACCTAGCAGTGCATCAAGGACATACTTATTCTGTGCAGCAATGAGGATAAACCTCAGATCACGGATCCAATCCTCATCATTGCTACTAACATCTTTCAACACAATTTTCTCTAGGAACATATCAAAATAAACACATGGAAGCAACAACGCAAGCTATTGATCTACAACATAATTTGCAAAATACTACCAGGACTAAGTTTCATGATAAATTTAAGTTCAATTAATCATATTACTTAAGAACTCCCACTTAGATAGACATCCCTCTAATCCTCTAACTGATACGTGATCCAAATCAACTAAACCATGTCCGATCATCACGTGAGATGGAGTAGTTTCATTGGTGAACATCGTTATGTTGATCATATCTGCTATATGATTCACGCTCGACCTTTCGGTCTCCGTGTTCCGAGGCCATATCTGTATATGCTTGGCTCGTCAAGTATAACCTGAGTATTCCGCGTGTGCAACTGTTTTGCACCCGTTGTATTTGAACATAGAGCCTATCACACCCGATCATCACGTGGTGTCTCAGCACGAAGAACTTTCGCAACGGTGCATACTCAGGGAGAACACTTCTTGATAATTAGTGAGAGATCATCTTATAATGCTACCGTCAATCAAAGCAAGATAAGATGCATAAAAGATAAACATCACATGCAATCAATATAAGTGATATGATATGGCAATCATCATCTTGTGCTTGTGATCTTCATCTCTGAAGCACCGTCATGATCACCATCGTCACCGGCGTGACACCTTGATCTCCATCGTAGCATCGTTGTCGTCTCGCCAAGCTTGTGCTTCCACGACTATCGCTACTGTTTAGTGATAAAGTAAAGCATTACATCGCGATTGCATTGCATACAATAAAGCGACAACCATATGGCTCCTGCCAGTTGCCGATAACTCGGTTACAAAACATGATCATCTCATACAATAAAAATCAGCATCATGTCTTGACCATATCACATCACAACATGCCCTGCAAAAACAAGTTAGACGTCCTCTACTTTGTTGTTGCAAGTTTTATGTGGCTGCTACGGGCTTAAGCAAGAACCAATCTTACCTACGCATCAAAACCACAACGATAGTTTGTCAAGTTGGTGCTGTTTTAACCTTTTCGCAAGGACCGGGCGTAGCCACACTCAGTTCAACTAAAGTTGGAGAAACTGTCACCCACAAGCCACCTCTGTGCAAAGCACGTCGGGAGAACCGGTCTCGCGTAAGCGTACGCGTAATGTCGGTCTGGGCCGCTTCATCCAACAATACCGCCGAACCAAAGTGTGACATGCTGGTAAGCAGTATGACTTATATCACCCACAACTCACTTGTGTTCTACTCGTGCATATAACATCAACATATAAAACCTAGGCTCGGATGCCACTGTTGGGGAACGTAGTAATTTCAAAAAAATTCCTACGCACACGCAAGATCATGGTGATGCATAGAAACAAGGGGAGAGTGTGATCTACGTACCCTTGTAGATCGACAACGGAAGCGTTTGGTTGATGTAGTCGTACGTCTTCACGGCCCGACCGATCAAGCACCGAAACTACGGCACCTCCGAGTTTTAGCACACGTTCAGCTCGATGACGATCCCCGGACTCCGATCCAGCAAAGTGTCGGGGAAGAGTTCCGTCAGCACGACGGCGTGGTGACGATCTTGATGTACTACTCCTGCAGGGCTTCGCCTAAGCACCGCTACAATATTATCGAGGACTATGGTGGCTGGGGGCGCCGCACACGGCTAAGGAATAGATCACGTGGATCAACTTGTGTGTCTCTGGGGTGCCCCTGCCTCCGTATATAAAGGACCAAGAGGGGGAGGCCGGCCGGCCACATATGGCGCGCCAGGAGGAGTCCTACTCCCTCTGGGAGTAGGACTTCTTCCCCCAATCCTAGTTGGAATAGGACTCATGAGGTGGAAAAGAGAGAGAGAGGAGGAGGAGGGCGCCGGCCCCCTCTCTCCTTGTCCTATTCGGACTAGGGGGGAGGGGCGCGCGGCCCAAGCCCTGGCTGCCTCTCCTCTTCTTCCACTATGGCCCATTAAGGCCCATATAGCTCCCGGGGGGTTCCGGTAACCTCCCGGTACTCCGGTAAAATCCCGATTTCACCCGGAACACTTCCGATATCCAAACATAGGCTTCCAATATATCAATCTTTATGTCTCGACCATTTCGAGACTCCTCGTCATGTCCGTGATCACATCCGGGACTCTGAACAAACTTCGGTACATCAAAATGCATAAACTCATAATAAAACTGTCATCGTAACCTTAAGCGTGCGGACCCTACGGGTTCGAGAACAATGTAGACATGACCGAGACACATTTCCAGTCAATAACCAATAGCGGGACCTGGATGCCCATATTGGCTCCTACATATTCTATGAAGATCTTCATCGGTCAGACCGCATAACAACATACGTCGTTCCCTTTGTCATCGGTATGTTACTTGCCCGAGATTCGATCGTCGGTATTCCAATACCTAGTTCAATCTCGTTTCCAGTAAGTCTCTTTACTCGTTCTGTAATACATCATCCCGCAACTAACTCATTTAGTTGCAATGCTTGCAAGGCTTAAGTGATGTGCATTACCGAGAGGGCCCAGAGATACCTCTCCGACAATCGGAGTGACAAAACCTAATCTCGAAATATGCCAACCCAACATGTACCTTTGGAGACACCTATAGTACTCCTTTATAATCACCCAGTTACGTTGTGACGCTTGGTAGTACCCAAAGTGTTCCTCTGGTAAACGGGAGTTGCATAATCTCATAGTTATAGGAACATGTATAAGTCATGAAGAAAGCAATAGCAACATACTAAACGATCGGGTGCTAAGCTAACGGAATGGGTCAAGTCAATCACATCATTCTCCTAATGATGTGATCCTGTTAATAAAATAACAACTCTTTTGTTTATGGTTAGTAAACATAACCATCTTCGATTAACGAGCTAGTCAAGTAGGGGCATACTAGTGACACTTTGTTTGTCTATGTATTCACACAAGTATTATGTTTCCGGTTAATACAATTCTAGCATGAATAATAAACATTTATCATGATATAAGGAAATAAATAATAACTTTATTATTACCTCTAGGGCATATTTCCTTCACTACCACCCAAGGATCGACCATGTCTATGTGTTGTAGCGCGACTAGGTTTGCTCTTTCAAAGTCGGTGAGTCGACCCTCGAAGTCGACATGCATTTCGCTGCGACCCTCATGGTGACCCCATCCAGCGAGCCTGCCGAGGTGCCTGTTGACAGGCAGACCAACGGGGTTCTCGATGCCGAGATAATTCGTGCAGTAGGAGATGCACTCTTCGGTCAGAAAGCCCCTGGCTATGCTTCCCTCTGGACATGACATGTTGCGAACGTATCCTCTGATGACACCATTCATCCTTTCGAACGGCATCATGCTGTGCAGGAACATCGGCCCGAGTTGGATGAGATCCTCCATGATATGGACCAGCAGATGCACCATAACATCGAAGAATGCGGGTGGGAAGTACATCTCAAGCTCGCATAGTATCACCACGTTCTCTTCCTGTAGCCTTCTGAGTTGCCTCACGCCAACCGACTTTCGAGAGATGACGTCGAAAAAGTTGCATATGCCAAATAGCGTTTCACGGACGTGCACGTCCATGATCCCACGGATTGCAACTAGAAGTATCTGCATCATCAGCATGTGACAGTCGCAAGACTTCAACCCGCTGAACTTCTGCTTCGCTGGGACTAGGTATCTGCTTATCTTCCCCGCTTAACCGTAAGGAAGTTTTACTCCTACGAGGCAGGTGAAAAACTGCCCGATCTCCTCCTGACTTAGAGTGAAGCACGCGGGAAGGTAGTCATTTCCGGTCTTCTTGGCCTTTTTGCCTTTGCGACGACTTTCTGTGTCCTGCTTCGCCTCATCATCATCATCATCATTAGCGTGAAGCTCCTCCTGATGCCCATTGATTTCAAGTCTGCCCTTGCTTTCGGCCCATCTTTTGTCCTCTCTAGCTTGTTGAGCAGGGTACCAAGCAGACTCTCGCACGCGTTCTTCGTGATATGCATGACATCAAGGCTGTGAGACACGGTGGATCTTCCAGTACGGCAAGTCCCAGAAAACAGACCTCGTTTTCCATACCTTCAGCAGCGGCTCTAGCACCTTTCACTTCTTTCCCGGCTCTGGCGCCTTTTGCTTCTTTCCCGGTAGTGGGCAATCTTTCCAATTTTTCAACAACTTGTCTATTTCCTCGCCGCTCCTCGTACGCGGGCGTCTTCGGGGTTCGGTTTCACCATCAAACAGATCCTTGCGTTTTCTCCATGGGTCATCGTCGCGAAGCCACCTTCGATGTCCCATGAACATGGTTTTCGAAGACCCGGGATCTCTATCTAGCTGGCGATACGTTGTGTCATCCATGCACCTGACGCATCCAGAAAATCCGTGGACCACGTGCCCCATGAGATATCCGTAACCGAGATAGTCGTGCACCATCGTGAGCAGTGCGGCTCTCATAGGGAAATATTCTTTCTCTGTGGCGTCCCACGTATTGGCTGGAATTTTCCACAACGTGTCTAGCTCCTCTTTCAGCAGCCCCAGATACAGATTAATGTCGTTCCCTAGTTGTCTCGGCCCTTCAGTTAGCATACTCATGTGAATGTACTTCCTCTTCATGCACAACCAGGGGGGAAGGTTGTACATCCACACAAACACAGGCCAGGTGCTATGTGTGCTTCTCTGGCTGCCAAACGGATTGACTCCATCGGTGCTCGCGCCCAGCACGATGTTCCTTGGATCGTTCCCAAATTCTGGGTCTTTGAAGTTCAACGCTTGCCACTGGCTCGCGTCCTTAGGGTGACTCGGCATCTTCTCTTTTTTATTTATCTCCGGATCATTTCCGTCATCTTCTCGCTTCTTCTCCTCCCTATCCGCGTGCCAAATCAGGAGCTTTGCTACCTTAGGGTCCGTGAAATACCATTGCAGACGAGGAGTGATCGGAAAGTACCACACCACTTTTTGAGGAGATTTCTTCCTCTTCTTGTATCGAGTGACGCCGCACACCGGACATATGGTAGACTCCGCGTGCTCGTCCCGATAAATGATGCAATTGTTCATGCACACATGGTATTTCACATGCAGTAAATCCAGAGGACACACGATTTTCTTCACCTCCTCAAAACTAGTCGGGCACTTGTTCCCCTTGGGAAGACGTTCGTGCCAGAATGACATGTTCTCGTCGAAGCATGCGTCGGTCATTTTGTGTTTTACCTTCACCTCCAGAGCCATGAGCGTTACTTTCAGGCGGGTATCCTTGGGCTTGCATCCTTCATACAATGGAGTAACCGCGTCTATCTCTAGTTGATCCAGCTTGGCTTTCTCTCGGGCGGCAGCTCTTGCGTTATCCGTCTGCTTCAGAAGCAGCTCTTGAATATGAGGGTCCTGCACCCAGCCTCCATCGTCGTTTGCTCCGGCATCTTCATCTTCATGATCATGGCCTTCGTCTTGATCTTCCTCATCATCATGTCCGGCATCTTCTACATGATGACTGTGTACAGCATCATCGTCGTGATCATGTCCTGGAGATTCTTCGTCTTCTCGCCCGCCCTCGCCGCGGTGGTTGTCTTGCTGCCCTTCCTCATTTCTTGCCCGGCCCCCATGGACGACTTCATAGTCATCTTCATCACCTTGCCACCGATAGCCATCCATGAAACCACGCAAGAGCAGGTGGTCCCGCACCTGCCCGGAATCCGGGTCCGCAATAAGGTTCTTTAGCTTGCATCTTCGACACGGACATCCTATCTCCGTCTCGTTCTTTTGAAGCATCTCGGCCTTCGCGGAGCTCAAAAACCTATTCATGATGCCTTCGGTCATCGTGCGGACCATAGTCGCCTGCGGGGTAGAGCAAAACGATATTTTAGAACCAAGAAAAAATTTGGCATGACTTTCCCTAAAAATAGGACCAAAAAGAATGCATAGTGCCAAAATTCTCGCCGAAACGGAAATGAATCAACATTCCGGCAAAATATTGGCAACTATCGCATTTCAAATACCGGTACCTGGAAACACAAACATATATGCAACACCACAAACATACATAGATCTAGCAAGGCCATAAAAAGTGCATGTGCACGTTGTTGGAGCGAGCTAGGGAGAAAAAAAAAGTAGATCTACAACATAAAGATAGCTTTCCCCTTACTTACCTATCAAAAAAAGGTAATTTAACCACTTAATTTTGATGAATCTATGGTGCAAATGAGGTGAGGAGGAGGAGGCAGCCGACACAAGCTTGGAGGAGGAGGTGGAGAGAATGAAGTGGGGAAAGTGAGTGTGTAGGTGTGGCTGTCCAAAATATCTAGCTGGTCCCAGGTTACTAATGGCGCACCACCCACAAATGCGCTATTAGTAACCCTAGTTACTAATGGCGCACCAGCTTGAGGTGCGCCATTAGTAGTTTTGCAAAAAAAATAGTAGTGGCGCACTGCGTTGGTGGTGTGCCATTACTAGTTAAACTAGTAATGGCGCACTCATCCCTGGTGCGCCATTAGTATTTTTGGAAAAATAAAAAAATTGTTACTAATGGCGCACTGTGTGTCTAGTGCGCCATTAGTGTCTACCACACTAATGGCACACCAACTCATGGTGTGCCATTACTATATAGTAGTGGCGCACCACATGTCTGGTGTGCCATTAGTGGCCATATCATCTATAGCCCTTTTCCTAGTAGTGGTATCTTCATACCTAGTTCAATCTCATTACCGGCAAGTCTCTTTACTCATTCCGTAATACATCATCCAGTAACTAACTCATTAGTCACTTTGCTTGCAAGGCTTCTTATGATGTGTATTACCGAGAGGGCCCAGAGTGACCTCTCCGATACTCGGAGTGACAAATCCTAATCTCGATCTATGTCAACCCAACAAACACCTTCGGAGATACCTGTAGAGCATCTTTATAATCACCCAGTTACGTTGTGACGTTTGATAGCATACAAGGCATTCCTCCGGTGTTCGGGAGTTGCATAATCTCATAGTCGAAGGAATATGTATTTGACATGAAGAAAGCAATAGCAATAAAACTGAATGATCAATATGCTAAGCTAACGGATGGGTATTGTCCATCACATCATTCTCCTAATGATGTGATCCCATTATCAAATGACAACTCATGTCCATGGTCAGGGAACCTTAACCATCTTTGATCAACGAGCTAGTCAAGTAGAGGCTCACTAGGAACACAATGTTTGTCTATGTATTCATACATGTATTTAGCTTTTCAATCAATACAATTCTAGTGTGAATAATAAACATTTATCATGAATAAGGAAATATAAAATAACAACTTTATTATTGCCTCTAGGGCATATTTCCTTCAGATGGTTCCCTCGGCGGCATTCCGGCGCCACCGAGAGAGAGGGGAGAGAGTCTCCCCCTTGTGCTTCCTCCTCCATGGCCTCCCCCTAGATGGGGAGAGGTTCTTCCTCTGGTCCTTGGACTCCATGGTGATGATGTCCCCCTTCGGCTTCCTCCTCCATGCCCTTCGGTGATGATGGCTCCCTCTGGCAGGGTGCCGAAGAGGGCCTAGATTGATTTTTCATGGCTACAGAGGCTTGCGGTGGCTGAACTTCCAATCTAGGGTTCTTTTCGGGGGTTTGGGTATTTATAAGAATTTTTGGCGTTGGTCTCATGTCAAGGGGGTGCCCGAGGGGCCCACAAGCCGGGAGCACCCTTCCTTGGGGGTAGGGCGCGCCTAGAGGGCTTGTGGCCTCCTTGTACACTTCCTGGCCCAGCTCTTGTGCTTCGGGGGTCTCTTTTGGTCCATAAAAAATCACCGTAAATTTTTAGCCCATTCCGAGAACATTTATTTCTACACAAAAAATGACACCACGATAGTTCTGCTGAAAACAACGTCAGTCCGGGTTAGTTCTAATCAAATCATACCAAAACCATATAAAATTGTTGTAAACATGGCATGAATACTTCATAAATTATAGATACGTTGGAGACGTATCATCGTATACTTCAAGGCACATTTCAAGTGATCAGCATGTTTTTCCCTAGATTGTAGCCAACCATGTGTAAACCCTAGATACCCCTGGTGCCTATATAAGCCGAGGAGTTTACTCTGTAGAGGCATGCTTTCAAGGTTTAGATGTTTGAAATCATTCACACAATCTTGAGGTAGGTCATCTTGTACTTTGTACCCCATCCACAATCAATACAATACAAGCAGGGCGTAGGGTTTTACCTCCTCAAGAGGGCCCGAAGCTAGGTAAAATTGTGTCCCTTTTACTTCTTGTTCACCATCATGCCAAGATCACCAGCTCGGGGCCCCCTACTCAAGATCTGTCGCTTTTAGCACCGACATTGGTGGCCCATGCAGGTCCCATTGTGTTGTTGCAAAGGCTCGATGGCTCGTCTCCAGATCAACGACGACATCGGATGCGGGAGTACCTTTGTCCCCAGCCAGCTTTTCGCCTTCGGTAGCATCGTGTTGCACGCCAACTATACCGGTCACCTTAGCCAAGTCAATAACCTCTCCTCAGGCCAAACCATCGGGTTCGGGAATCTGGAGTATGCCGTAGATTCCCATGCCAAACTTGCTTTCTCGGGTTGTCAGACTAGCCTGAACATCTTACAGACACCATCGTCCCAACACTAGATTTAATCTCGAAGCAGGACCATGGAGCAATCTGCCCTTCGGATTTGTCCTTCAGCTCGAATACGGACAGCAAACTTCTGTGTCAAGCATCAAGCCCAACCAGCGAACATCAAGTGGCCCCTCGGGCAAACTCCTGGTCAGCTCTACCACCTACCAAGAGATGGGCAAAGCCGATTTCATGCTCTTGAACAAGATGTTAGATCGAAATTAGAGCCATGGAATCTTGGATGATAAGACCTCGGTCTATGATCAGATCGGATTTAAATCGAAAGGTGCGGAAATTTTATTACCATGATGAAGCCTATACCACATCACATGGAACCTGCAAAACCAAGTTGGGTGTTCTCTAGTGGGTTTGGCCAATATTAATTACATGGCTTCTAGGGTTTCTGGATAACTCTAGCTACCTACGTCCACCATTTAGGCAATAATCCTTGTTGCTAGATTAACTTTCGGGGTGTGTGAGTGAAGAGACTTATTTACAAATCTCTAGCCACACACTAAACTTTATCTAATACTCATGACCCCCTAGAAGATTGTGCATCTTCATTGCTCAGTCGTGTTTACTACAATTTACTATTCTTGACTATGATGAAGCCCAAAGAACTGTTAGCAGATCATCAACAGCCAGAGCCGATCGATTGTCAGAACTTTGTGCAAAGCTACATCATGTCATCAATGAGCTGAACTAAAGCAACGCTCTAGGGAAGCATAGCAAGAACATTGAACCCTCACATCCATATGTGATCTAGATCGAAACCTGCATCTACTCATAGAACCGCTCATGATGCCATTGTTGAGAAACGTAGTAGAAAACCAAAAAATTGCCCTATGATCAACCAGGAACACTATGAAGATGCAATAACGGTTTGGATCAGATCGTTACTGACTTCGATTAGATCGTACTTGAAGTCCCTTGAATCATAGATGAATGATCCCTCGAACCATCCATGAATAGTCCCTCGAATGGAAGACCGATAGCACGGCCACTCCATTGTTTACAAGCGTACGCTCTTCATGATCTGGCAGCGCTTCACCGTCCAGAGCTAGTCGTTGATAACCCACAAGTATAGGGGGCGCCAGTCTTCGGGGTAAGTATTTCACCCAAATTTGTTGATTCGACACAAGGGAAGTCAAAGAATATTTATGAGCCTTAGCAGTTGAGTTGTCAATTCAACCACACCTGGGAAATTATATTTCTACAAAAAAGTGTTCAGTAGCATAGTAGTTTGGTAGTTTTGATAGTAGCAGTAGCAAAGTGGAAGGCTCGGCCTTATGCCTGGTGTTTTGTTCCACTCTTGCCGCCCTAGTTTCCGTCATACCGGTGTTATGTTCCTTGATTTTGCGTTCCTTACGCGATTGGGTGTTATGGGAACCCCTTGACAGTTCGCTTTGAATAAAACTCCTCCAGCAAGGCCCAACCTTGGTTTTACCATTTTCCACCTAAGCCTTTTCCCTTGGGTTCTGCGGACTCAAGGGTCATCTTTATTTTAAACCCCAGGGCCAGTGCTCCTCTGAGTGTTGGTCCAAAACAGAGCCACTTGCAGCACCACCTTGGGGAAACTTGAGGGTTGGTTTTAGTTGTATGTAGTGTTCATCCAGTGTGCCCTGAGAACGAGATATGTGCAGCTCCTATCAGGATTTGTTGACACATCCAGGTGGTCTTGCTGGTCTTGTTTTACCATTGTCGAAATGTCTTGTAACCGGGATTCCGAGTCTGATCGGGTCTTCCTGGGAGAAGGAATATCCTTCGTTGACCGTGAGAGCTTGTGATGGGCTAAGTTGGAACACCCCTGCAGGGTTTTGAACTTTCGAAAGCCATGCCCGCGGTTATGGGCAGATGGGAATTTGTTAATATTCGGTTGTAGAGAACTTGACACTTAACTTAAATTAAATGAGTCAACCGCATGTGGAGCCGTGATGGTCTATTTCGGCGGAGTCCGGGAAGAGAACATGGTCTTGTGTTATGCTTGAACGTAAGTAGCTTCAGGATCACTTCTTGATCACTTATAGCTTCTCGACCGTGCGTTGCTTCTCTTCTCGCTCTCATTTGCGTATGTTAGCCACCATATAAGCTAGTGCTTGCTGCAACTCTACCTCACTACCCTTTTCCTACCCATAAGCTTAAATATTCTTAATCTCGCGGGTGTGAGATTGATGAGTCCTCGTGAGTCACGGATACTTCCAAACAGTTTCAGGTGTCGAGGAAACCAGTGCAGGTGACGATTCCGAACTCAAGTGGGAGTTCAACGAGGATTCGGGATGATACTATGTTTCTTTTCCAGATGATCAGTAGTGGAGCCCAGTTGGGACGATCGGGGATCTAGCATTTGGGGTGGTATTTCTTTATTCAGTTCTATAGTCGGACCTTTGTTTGTACCTTGGATGATGTATGGATTATTTATGTATTGTGTGAAGTGGCGATTGTAAGCCGACTCTTTATCCCTTTCTTATTCAGTACATGGGATGTGTAAAGATTACCCCTCTTGCGACATGCCTACCATGCAGCTATGCCTCTAAGTCGTGCCCCGACTCGTGGGAGATATAGCCGCATTGTGGGTGTTACAATTAGCTAGACTCAATGCATAAGAATGACAATAGCGCTCTCCAAATTGGTGCTTCAAATGAGAAGGTGATGAATCAACAATTAAATTAAATAACATAAAAGTAAATAGAAGGGCTCGTCGCAGAGGGAAGCAAAGATTTGCAGAGGTGCCAGAGCTCGAAGCTTAAAACAGAGATGAATACATTTTGAGAGGTGTGCTTTTCCTGTCAACATCTCGACAAAAGGATTTTCAATATCTCCCATGCTAAACACACTACCGGCGATTCCCAAGCGGAAAGGTAAGGTTTACTCCCCCTCAACCATACAAACACAAGCCTTGGCTAGCCAAATCCTCAGGTGCCTTCCAAGCAATCAAACTTTTCGGGGGAGTTTGTTTTATTATATTTTTGTTTAGTTTCCATTACAGGACTGGGCATCCCAATTACCAGCCTCTCTCGTGCAATCACAAGTGAATAAACACCCATCGCGAGAATAGCCCGCTTGGCATGGAAGATATTGACCGCCCCTGTCACTCCATGAGTGCACTACAAAAAAAGACACATCTGTGACATTTTGGGCCGAACGAAAAAAAATTCTGTCATACATATGACACTTCTATGATGATAATTGTGACAAAACCCGGTATCATCATAGATGTGATGGGCTCCTACTTCTATGACAAAAAATCATGACAGAAAATGGGCTTTTCGTCCTGGGCGGGCCGGAGAAGCAGCTGCATGACATTCTTTGGGCCGTCCATGACGGAAAAAACCGTGGTACAAGCGAGGCGGGGGGAATTTTGGGGAGTTCCCGGTTACGGTGGGAGGTTGGGGGCCGAGCGATGCGCGTTTCTCTCATACACGTACGCGCGTGTGTGCGAGGCGTTGGCTCTAACTGAACCCAAGCGAGGCGTTGGGCTCTAACTGAACCCGAGCGATTGCACTGCAGGCTACGCATTAATGAACCCAATCGATCGATCGATGTCTATTAACTGAACCCGATGGAGTGATTCCTTCGCTACTGCTGCTAACTGAAGCCGATCGATGGGATGAACAGTGAGCGTTGCGGGGGGGTTGGATGAACAGTGAGCGGTGGCATTGCCTCTGGATGAACAGGACCCCGTGGTGTGGTGGAGGGCTAGATGAACAGTAGACGGTGGAGGGGTGCCCGTGGAGGGGTGGATGAACAGGACCCCGTGGTGTGGAGGGCTGGATGAACAGTAGACGGTGGAGGGGTGCCCGTGGAGGGGTGGTTGAACAGGACCCCATGGTGTGGAGGGCTGGATGAACAGTAGAAGGTGGAGGGGTGCCCGTGGAGGGGTGGTTGAACAGGACCCCGTGGTGTGGAGGGCTAGATGAACAGTAGACGGTGGAGGGGTGGTTGAACAGTAGCCAGTGGAGTAGCGCGCGGTGGAGGCTGGATGAACAGGAGCCCGTGGAGGCTGGAGGAGGTCGACGTTGGAGATGAACAGTATCCCGTGGAGTCCCGTTTTGCGGTACGCCACACCCCTCCCGATGAACAGGACCCCCGTTTCGACCGTAGCGCTCCAACACAAGTCTGTTTCCTCCGTTTTGCGGTATGCCACACCCCTCCCGATCAACAAGACCCCCGTTTCGACCGTAGGAGGTCCGTTTCCTCTGTTTTGCGGTACGCCACACCCCTCCCGATCAACAGGACCCCCGTTTCGACCGTAGGACGTCCGTTCCTCCGTTTTGCGGTACGCCACACCCCTCCCGATGAACAGGATCCCGTTTCGAACGTGGTCGGTCGAACACAAGGCCGTTTCCTCCGCTCTGCGGTACGCCGGGCCTCGTTTCCATCGCCTGTTCCATCCAAGCCCTCCCGATGAACACGACGCATTCTGTTGCCTCCCCATGAACACGACGCATTCCGTTGCCTCCCCATGAACACGACGACGACGCTTTTTCTCCGTTCCGACCCAGCCATGTACACGAGCCCTCGCCGTACGTATGCGCGAGTAGGCGTTCGAGACCCTGCCCGTATGTACACATATGTGGCCGTATTTTCTTTCTTGCACCCTGACCATTGTACGTACGTGTACATGCTACGTGCGCGCCTCTACTACGACACGTGCACGCCTCTACATCGACCAGTATATATGTACGTACACGTTCGCAACCAGAATGACAACGCTACGTACGCTTCGACCAGGTGGGTCCCGACTGTCAGGCACTTCCTTGCGTGCGAAGATGTAGCTGGTGGGTCCCAGCAATCAGGGGGGCGAATCGTTTTGTTTTTTTTGCCCGGACGCACTTCCTTGCATGCGAAGGTGTAGCTGGTGGGTCCCAGCAGTCAGGGGGGAAACGTTTTTTTCGCGAAATACGGTGGCTCGTTCGGTGGGTCCCCACTGTCAGGTGGAGGAATAATTATTTTGCACGTAATAAGGAGGCACTTCCTGGCTGCGGCCGTGGACCCAGCTGTCAGCCTCTCCACGTACAGTCCACATCCGATGGAAGTTGTTCCTTGACCACGTTGACCACGCCGCCCCGAGAGCACCAGGGCGGTGGACGACGGCGAGGCCTAGGAAGGGGACGACGGGGAGCCAGGGAAGACGCGGCAGTGGAAGCCCGCGTGGAGAGGAGTACGAGGGTTCACTGGTTCGGCTGTGGTGTGAGGCTGCCGTCGCCACAGGGCCTGGCCAGCGGTGGGAATAGTAGGGGGCGATGAGGCCTCCGCGGCAGCACAGCGGGCCACGGGAGGCAGGAGCATGCGGCACGACCGGCGCTGCTTTGGGCAGCTGGAGCAAGAAGACCAGAGGTTGAAGAAGCACTATGGTCGTTGGATGGACATCGTACAGTCACTGGAGCTAGAATCGTTCATATTGATTAAAGTTGACAAAGGCCCCCGTCCCAGTCAACTTAGTAGGCCCACAAGTCAGCCTCCCACCATGGTGGGTCCCAGCTAGCAGGGGGAGTATTCATTTTTTGTGCGTAATAAGGAGGCACTTCCGGTGGGTCCGAGCTGACAGAGGGGGGAACGTTTTTTCGTGAAATACGCTGGCCCGTCCGATGGGTCCGAGCAGTCAGGGGGGAAACGTTTTTTCGCGAAATAAGGTGGCCTGTCCGGTGGGTCCCTGCCGTAAGGTGGAGGAATAATTACGCATAATAAGGAGGCACTTCCTTGCGGCCGCCTGGACCCAGCTGTCAGCCTCTCCACGTACAGTACTCTTCTGATGGAAGTCGGTCGTTGACCACGTTGACCACGCCACGCCGAGAGCACCAGGGCGGTGGTCTGGACGACGACGAGGCCTAGGAAGGGGACGATGTGGAGCTGGGGAAGACGCTACAGTGGAAGCCCGCGCGGAGAGGAGTACGAGGGTTCACTAGTTCGGCTGCGGTGTGAGGCTGCCGTCGCCACAGAATAACAGGGGGTGTGGGTGAGTGGACAGATAGCCTGGCCAGGCGGTGGGAGTAGTATGGGGGCGGTGAGGCCTCCGCGGCAGCACAGCCGGCCATAGGAGGCAGGAGCAGGCGGCACGACCGGTGCTGCTTTGGGCGGCTGGACCAAGAAGACCAGAGGTTGAAGAAGCACTATGGCCGTTGGATGGACATCGTACGGTCACTGAAGCTAGAAGCGTTTATTATAGACTAAGTTGACAAAGCCCTTGGTACGCTCCAACTTAGTAGGCCCACAGGTCAGCCTCCAAAACGGTGCGTCCCAGATGTCAGGGGGAGGAATCATCTTTTGGGCAGCCGAAGCTAAGAATATCCGAGATTGAAGAAGAAGCATGACATCCGTTGGATAGACATCCAAAGGCCACTACTGCTAGAACCGTGTGTTGACTATAATAAGTTGGCAAAGCCTTGCATACGCGTCAACTTATTTTTTAGGGGACGCGTCACTTAGTAGGCCCACAAGTGTGTGGCAGAGAACTTATAGCCCATTTGCATTTTGTAAGAATGTACAACCCATTTTGGAATTCTAATGGAATTTACAACATGCCATTTACAGTTTGTTAAAAGTATAGCCCATTTTCTAGCTAGGACAATGATTAATAATTTCAACCAACCGTTGAAGACAGAATTCAATAAAATTTCCCACATTTTGATGGGCTCCGAAATATTTTTATCCCGAAATTTCTAGTCAGATTAAATATAAATTTGTATTACGTAAAAAATCCAACGAAACATTGCGCGCACAACAATGAAAATTTAAGATTTTCAAAATCCATAAATAATATTTTATAAACTAATTTCGTGTTTGGTGCATTTTTTTATAGTTACTGCCCAGTTTTTATAATTACATCCCATTTATTATTTTTTTAAAGCCAATTTTCCTGTTAAGCCTAATGCATCCCTCCTAGGAAAGATTTGAAGCCCAGTGGGGCGCAGAATAACAAGTTGACCTTGCATGGGTATTCCTCAAAAAGACGTATAGCTGGGCTAGCCATTTTCATCTTTAAAAAATTAGTATCTGGGCTGGATATCTGGCCTGGGCTAGACGGGCCACAGCCCGCTCAGTTAATACCCTGCTCTCCTCTGAACAACAACGCAATCATCACCAAGAAAAACTCTGCAGTGCTCACGCCTCAAAAACACAAATACTGCTCGAGCTGCTTGGTCCCAGCTGTCGACCGCACTTTGTGCAATTCTCTCATTTACATTAACTACATAGGTTGACGATGGTGTGGGACCGTGATGTCAGGAAACCAGGAGAAAGCAAAAAAAATTATAGTTGTACATAATAAGGAGGCACTTGCGTACGTACGGCTATGGCCCTAGTGGGTCCCTAGTGTCATCCAGTCAAAATAAAGTCATCTCCTGAATCCTCATGTTCGTTGACGATGTTAACAATGCTCGGCGCCACGGCGAGCGCAACAACTCGAAGGACAATGGAGAGGGCCTCGCGGGCCCTACGGATGGTCTGATACAGCGTCCGCTACTCATTCAGGAAGCCAGGATCATCAGACACCTATGAGAACCTTCGAGAAACTGAGACGGCATGAAACGGTAAGGCCGCTCTTGGGAGCTCTGGTTTATTTCAAACCTGTATTAACATACAAGTGTAATTTACTCATCATCGAAAACAACGTGTAAAATACAGGCATAATGAAACCGAGGGCCCGAGGTCTGTAAGTAAAACCGGCGGGTTACGCGTGTAATTTGAGAGACCAGTGTATATTTTACGAGCACTGCTATA
The DNA here is from genome assembly GCF_056163025.1 of Triticum urartu. Lineage (NCBI taxonomy): Eukaryota > Viridiplantae > Streptophyta > Magnoliopsida > Poales > Poaceae > Triticum > Triticum urartu. Next base: position 93,029,860 of record NC_141875.1, read on the forward strand.
TGGACGACATTACCAGACGATACATGCACGACGTCCGTATCATGCCATCCATGGGCAAGGCTGAAACAGCAGCTAACGGCTAGATTAGCAATCGTCCGAGTGGCGTTCAGCGTTTTTATCGTGTGTCAAGTACTTCCGATATTTTACTAGTCGAAATCGACCAACCAAGCGCCTCCGCCCGAGACCATCTGCTTTAATTTACAAGCGTCAGTTTTACAAGCGGTTTTGGTTGGAAAACGACGATCCAATCACGGCCTAATATCATGAGTTGGTCGGAAAATCGTATGGTTTCACGTCTAACCTACCCGACTTGTCGTATAGGCTATGAATGAAACATCAGACGATGAACTTCTTAAGCACGGAAACAACAGAAGAGGATGATCTTCTTAACAAGCAAATCACTGGCATTAGATCGACATGCAAAACAATACGAAGCATTATTCTCAGGAAGCACAGTGAACAGCTCGTGATGCCGCATGCCACAACATTCCAAGCTCAACTTTGCAATCAAACACAAGGCCTGGCATTACATAGACAATATTCAGAACAAACTCTTAACACAGGAATATCTTAGCAGAGTAACTATTTACTTCTAAACTGAACACAGGAATAGGAAAGAACACTCGACGCTGCTCACAGCAAGGGCGTCCCACTCAAAAATATCAAATGCATGTCTTCTGGCTAACATCAATGAGCAAATTTTGACAAGGTTTTCTAATTCCAATATATTAAACTAACGTCTTCTTGCTAACATCAATGATTAAACTTTGACAAGCTTTTCCCATTCAAAATATGTAATGCCTATGATCGTGGAGTCCTGTTGCTTCTTGCTAACATCAATGATTAAACTTTGACAAGCTTTTCCCATTCAAAATATGTAATGCCTATGATTGTGGATTCATGTCGCTTCTTGTACTCGTTTGGGCACTTCTTGCCCAGGGCACTCCATGTGTTGTTAAATTGCCAATGGTCTCTGTAGACTAGTCATGTCACCGGTGTCTAATATTTATGGCACCGGCTGTAGCAATGGAGGGATTCGGTGTCAAACTAAGAAAAGGTGAAATTGGCACCTCTTTTGGCCTACATAGTGGAAGGCCTAATACTCTGTAAAGCTTCTCGGTCATTCCTTTTGTAATGTAGCGCAAACAATGACTGCTTCTTTCTGCAAAGTGGAACGACCAACTGGACCCAGTAATGTAGCAGTTTGCCTTGGACACATTGGCTCCTTTTGTGCAGTTGAACTAAAATCGAAGTCGGAATAAAACCGAGCTTTAATTTTGATATCCCTGTAAGAAACAAAAGGTATAAGGGAAACAATTACTGAGAGATAACGGTTGATGACTTGTACTCCCAGAAGAAAAACATCTACTGATCTACCTTATCTTAATGGGAAACAAAGCAGGAGAGTAGCAATTCTCAATCAGTGTGATTCATTCATATTAACTGAGACATTATCTTAACAATGCCTTGTTTCAAGGTGTATAAAGAACGAAAAAGCAGAAAAGTATCATTCCTAAAACAATGCGACTGATTCATTTTAACAGAGACATTATCTTAACAATACCTTGGTTAAACATGTAGAAAGAACTACAAAGCAGGATAGTACCATTTGTAAAACACTGTAAGTCTGTAACTAATATATAATAACAGAGACATTATCTGAACAATACATTTCTTAAACATGTACTCCGGCCGATCCCTAACAGAATTGGTACTCCTGCCGATCCCTAACAAGTGTTTGCAGTTTTGAACTAAGATTCAGTTCCAGGGTAGAGTGGGCGCAACAACAGTATGTGCTTCCATCTACTTATAAAGGGGGTGATGCAGAGTTTGTTGTAACAAAGCAACAAGCATCATGTCTGGGTTGGTTCCATTTTTGTTCACTACTTAATGGGAAAAGACAACAATACAATAGCTTTAATTCAACATTTATTTAAAACAGTACCAATACAAGTAGCACAACATCTCAAAGCACACTGCACAATCATGTGGACGAAGGCCTGTACTGACCTTTCATGAGACCGACAACGATAAAATACGAATCTGCCAACACGAATAGGAAATCCAATCTCGTTTTGTGCAGTTGCACTGAAATCAAGCAAAGTTTTTCGTGTAGCGAAGCAAAATGTCGCAATAGCAACAAGTTGAATAGATATCCCTACATAAACAGAGGCAAAAAAGGAATCAATTACTGGCTAATAAAGGAGGATGAAACATGCGGCCACAAAAATGGTAATCCTGCCAATCCCTAACAAGTGTTGCATTTTTGAAATAAGACTCAGTAGTTAATTCTGAGAGTGGCATCAATTACTGGCTTATAAAGGGGGTGATGCTGAATTTGTTGTAACAAAGCAACAAGCATCATGTCTGGGTTGGTCCCATTTTTGTTCACTACTTAATGGGAAAAGACAGCAATACAATAGCTTCAATTCATCATTTATTTAAAACAATACAAATACAAGTAGCACAGCTTCTAAAAACACACTGCACGATCATGTGGATGAAGGCAAGTACCAACCTGTCATGACACACACAAGATCACGTACGAATCTGCCAACACGAATAGGAAATCCAATCTTGCTTTGTGCAGTTGCACTGAAATCAAGCAAAATGTTTCGCATAGCGAAGCAAAATGTCACAATAGCAACAAGTTGAATAGATATCCCTGTATAAACAGAGGCAAAAAAGGAATCAATTACTGACTAATAAAGGAGGATGAAACATGCGGCCACAAAAATGGTAATCCCGCCAATCCCTAACAAGTGTTGCAGTTTTGAAATAAGATTCAGTAGTTAATTCTGAGAGTGGCATCAATTACTGGCTTATAAAGGGGGTGATGCTGAATTTGTTGTAACAAAGCAACAAGCATCATGTCTGGGTTGGTCCCATTTTTGTTCACTACTTAATGGGAAAAGTCAACAATACAATAGCTTCAATTCATCATTTATTTAAAACAGTACCAATACAAGTAGCACAGCATCTCAAAGCACACTGCACAATCATGTGGATGAAGGCCTGTACTGACCTTTCATGAGACGACCAACATAAAATACAAATCTACCAACACGAATAGGAAATCCAATCAAGTTTTGTGCAGTTGCACTGAAATCAAGCAAAGTTGCCGGTGTGACATTTAAGTTTTATATAGCAACAAGTTGAATAGATATCCCTGTTTTAAGATGCAAAAAAGAAAACAATTACTGGCCAATAAAGGAGGATGAAACATGCGGCCACAAAAAGAAGCATCTACCTTATCTTGATGGAAAACAAAGTATAGGACAGTAGCATTTCTAAAACGGTTGCATTGATTCATATTAACAGAGAAATTCTTTTAAAACAGATCAGTAGTTAATTCTGAGATTAACAACAGCAAAATAGCTGCATGGGACGTGCCAGCACCATGTGCGTCCACACGTATAAATGGGTGATGCAGAGTATGTAGCCAAGCAGCATATATGCGCTGGTCCCATATTTGTTCTCTTTGAACCTTCTTCCTATGTGAGGGCAGCAAATCTAGTCGTGCACAAACTACCCGACCCCCCAGTTTCTTTCCCTTTTCAACAAAGAGATCGGTTCCTTACGGATGTGTGTACTGGGTTACCCCCTTTTTCCCTTTTCGACCTACAAAGCAGCTGGATAGCCAGTCTATACTACTTTCCGCCCCTCCTTTCCTCATTGAACCACGTCCTAGATTCTTGCTCCAGCCCACCGCACCCTTCTTTCCTCTTTGAACCAAGACCTAGATTCGACTACAGATCGAAAAAGATCCACATGTAGCTAGAGCAACGACGGTTTCAAAGAAACTTATACCTTAGGGTCGTCGAGATGTGGCAAGGCGTGCGGCGGGAGGCCGGATCTTCCCACACTATGTATGGCAGCGAGGAAGAAGGGGTCGGTGGCCCTCCCGCATAGGCGCTGGGTGAAAGAGAACAGCGCAGCCGGTAGTGGATTGCCTCCCTCGCCGAAGGCGATAGAGTGAATGATGCACCTCCTCCCCTTCCCGGTGCGACGGGATATGAACGCCTCCTTCACCAGTTGTGAGGGGAGAGAGAGAGAGACAAGAGGCCAACGTAATCTTGTTTAGATCTGGTGAAGAGAGGGTGAGAGACTGTGAATATAGCAAACCCTAGCAAATGAACGCTGAGCCTCCAGCGTGTAACATATATGTAGTGTGGCGAGCGTGTGGAGAGTGCAAACCCTAGCGAACAAACGCTGAGGCTCCCGCTTATATATATACTACTGTAGTACGGACTGAGCTCCGATGCCTTCACTGCACCTGCTTTTGGCTGTATGACAGGTGAGCCAGCCACATTTTGGGCCCACCTGTCGTAAATCCAAAGGCAGGTGCACTAAGTCAATGAAGCTGCGTCCATATAGTACTCTCGTGTATACGACTAAAATATAGTGGAGTGGTTTTCTTATTCTCTCCATAACAATCGTTTTAAATTGTGTAAGTATGAAACAAAACTCTTTATTTAGTGTATAGTAAAGAAAACTAGTACTACTTCCGATGAACTAACGATCCACGCCCACGCGTCCTGGTCGCACTTCCTGTACTTCACGTGTGGTACACTACCCTCCCTTAAGTGAACAACCACACATGCGCCAAATTATCGGAAACGTGTGAGAGTGTGTACAAATAAAGAAATTTAATTTCAATTATCGGAAAGGTTTGAGAGTATTACAAAGTTTGACTTCAGTCAAATCTAATATACGGAGTAAATAAAAATGGAGGGCTACTATGTCCATCCGGGTTTTTAGTCCACACCATTTTTTAAATCAAAGTTAATAGCTGGACAAATAAAATTACAGGGGAGCTGGAGACAAAGTTGTGAGAAGGCTTAGAAATCAATACAAAACTTATGCTCTTAGTACCAACGTCGATCCTTCTTCGAGGAAACATTTGGTTCATAGCCAATTGTGTGATAAAATTGCACCAACGTGAAAGACGACTGCGTCTCCAACGCAACCAAGGTGAACTGACGAAGGATATCATCTTTGTGCGTAACAAGCAAAGAGCACTGATGGAAGACAGCTTATTTTTCGTCGAAAATCGATCAGCTTCACCAGCCAACGCAACCATGAGGCGCAACCATGAGCATCGATAGGTCATCGTGGTGATGCATCATCCATTTGGCATCAAGTTTGGGTGAGGCACCTAAGAAGTTCGACAAATCCTCACTGTGGTCTGTTTCTTCTCAGTAATCAAGCTCGAGGAAGGAAGAACCACGTGGCAGAGGACAGTGAGGCGGAACAACAATGGCCATCCAATTTTGTGCAGTTCCACTAAAATTGAGGAAGACATGCTCGGGTATGGAGACACGCATCGCTGTTTCCAAAAATATAAAAAAGGGTTAGCAACGACATCTCAATTGTCAATAAGAATTAATGAAAAGTACACCAACAAACAGAAGCATCATAATTATCTTGATGGGAACTAAACCAGGATACCCGAGAAAAAAACATTTCTTCATTTAACCAGTGATAGTACTACCACCATATGGACAATGACCGCACAACCACCATGTACTTTTTGTCGAAACAACATGTATACCTCCACCGAGACATAAATCAGGACAACTTTTTGAGTGGCATTTCCTCTATAATAGTACTAGTAGGTGATGTTGGACCAGCCGACGAACCCTAGCTACTATGCATGGGGAGCTGGGGAGTAGTCACATAGAAGAAAACCCGCACGTAGCGACCTGGGGAGCTGGACCAGTAGTAAGTTCTTGGGAGTCCGTGCTACAGCTAGTTGTCCTCCCCCAACTCGTCAATCTCTTCCAGTAGTGCTAGTACTCCATGGCGTGATCCATCGACAAGCAGGCGGGAAAGTTATGGTATACTACTCGGTTTGCGGTGAGTGGCATGCCGAGCGACCGTGTGGGGTCGAGCCGTGGAGGAGGGTGAGACACGAACACGACAGACGTGATTTAAACGTTGGTTTTGCTCGATGGCGCGATCCAACGAAACGAAACGTTGGTTTCTCTCTGTTTCCATTTTTTCTTCGAAAAAACAGAAACTTTTCCACTCCATTTTCATTCCTATTCCAAGGTTGCCCCGTTACAACATTCCATCAAATACAAAGGAAAACTAACACACATGCTGATGCATCTCAATGATTCACAGATCATAGCCAATATTTACTTCACAACTAAAGAAAAAAGTTGTGAGAGTGTGTACAATAGAAAAACTACTGATGGGGTCACTACGACTTAAACCCTAAACATGATTTAATTTCCTGGCCAGGTAGAACCTGCCGAAGGAAAGACGGCTGGCACCCTCAGATCATACGATGCTTTTGTGCAGTTCCACTAAAATCGACCTGAGCATCCCTGATGGCAAAGATATTGAAGAAGTGTGATTAGAATAATAGTACTGGCACTAGTTCATGAGACATAAACTCATCACAAGTAGAAGCCGGTAGAAGTAGAGAAAGATCGACATGGAGATGGAGCTACGGCAGTGGAGGAAGCCGGCTCCAAAAGGAAGATGGACTACCTAGGACGTCGGGCTGTAGCTAGAAGGGCGGTTGGGACGCAGCATCGGCCCATACTGCAATGACCCCGGATTGGGACGCACCGACTGTGGGTTTTCTCCCTCACCGATGTTGACCACGTCTACGCAGAACATTGTTCCCTTCCCCCAGCTGCGGGATTAGGCCCGTTGTTCTATGCTTGTGAAGAGAGCAACCTAAGCAAGCAGGCTTGTAGCTTAGGCTCCTGCTAGTGTATATATAGTGGTTTTCTTTTTCTCTCCATATCAACCATTTTATATTGCGTACGTGTCATTCAAGAGTGAAATGATGGTTGCTTCTTCCGACTAACTTACTGTGTGATTTGACTGCTCCTTAGTGGCCCCTACACGTACTCCCCCTAGGTGTATGCAACAGTCACACGTACACATGGACGCAAAAACGTGCGCGACGCCCTAATGCATGCATGTCCGAGCACACGACGGAACACACACGATCACGCTCAAGTGCTCAACCTACACGTGCATGCACACACATACTCAGTCAGGGTGAGCTAGTGACCGTATGAACACCGGAAAATATATATATTGAGCGCAATCAGCGTATTATGAAGTCCATTGACCGTATTTTTACAAATATACAGTGACAGACAGTGTATTTATCTCGTTTGAAATTAAGCCATATTAACCGGAGAGGAGGTAGCATGGACTAGCATTACTTTGTTGTGTCCCGTCAACTTGCCGAACAAGGAGAAGGTTGCAGGACGGGAGAAGCTTGCGCGCGGTGGCTCGCAGGACAAGGAGAAACTTTTGACTAATGCAAGCTCTCCCTCGCTCAGGCGGTGGACGTGCAACAGTTAATTCGGTGTCAGATTGCCAGAAGCATACACTATACTACTAGTGCTATTATTGTTCAACTTCCCGAACAGCCAAGCGCAAAGTTTACTAGTACTACTACTATAGTCCATAAAGGTACGTACTATACTAGTACTAGGAAGCGGATGGAGGAGCGTCTGCACTCTTATTATAATTTTAAAATGTGATAAAGCAATCTTCAACACATTTGGTTCTCTTCGAGGGTTCTCGCATGTGATAATGGAAGTTGATTGCATGGAACACTCGCCACAATTCTCTCTTAATTCTGGCTCATATCCTGTTACAAATAGTAGTTCTCAGTAATATTTCCTCTTTTTTGTTATTCAGCATGTAAACAGGTCAGCAAACCTTGCGGCGCATCTTCGTGCGAACCGTGCTTGCTGCACTTTGAATGTGGCCGAGAGCTGGCTTGATGAAACACCTCGCTTCCTACTTCTTTTTTGCGGGGTACCTCACTTACTAGTGACCAGTGTCTTGGCTGATCGTCCTAAGAATGCTTATATATGAATAAAGCTCTCTCATTTACCCGCAAAAAAGATTAAGCCATATTAACCGGAAAGGAGGGAGTATGGACTAGCACTACTTTTTGGTGTGTCCCGTCAACTCGCAGAACAAGGAGAAGCTTCCAGGACAAGGTGAAGCTCGCTTACGCCTTTTGACTAATGCAACCTACCCTCGGTGGACATGCATCAGTCCATTCGGTGTCAGATTGTCAGAGGCATACACTGTAGTACCCAACATGCGGAGTACCATCATTGTTCGACTTCACGAAGGGGCGAAGAGCCAAGCGCAGTAGTACGCGTACTTGGTTTTGCACCTTCATACTACTCCACCCTCCGTCACAGTTTACAGGGTGCGCTTCATTATGATGCATTTCTCTCAATGCATTTCCACCACCAGAGAGACTTTAGACGCGTTTGGTTTAATGCTCAATTAATTAGGGCGTGGTAACCGCAATCAAGTCCACAATTTTCTCTCCATGTACTGTACTACTACGGAGTGCATGCATGTGTGTACCCGGGGTGGAAGCACTGCATGCATGTGTGTACGCATTATTCCCTCTAGTAATAGATGCCGTGCTATAACTACCAATGCTATTTTTCAGGCCGACCGCTAGTCGCCTTGGTCCAACGTATTTTTTTTCTTTTTTCTGAAGCGCTCTGTATAAATAGTGATGGATGGAGTAGTATGAACGGATTCAAAGAAGAGCGTATTGATGATTGCTTCTTCAGAGCAACTTACAGTGGGAAAGGTGGGGCTTATGATTTGACTGCTCATTACTCACTATTAATGCGGCGCAACGACCGGGCTGAGTCTCCCATGCGGTTGTGCACTACCCCCTTGGTTCTTAAATATACTCCGGAGTATTTGTCTTTCTAGAGATTTCAACGAGTGACTACTCAAATATTTGTCTTTTTAGAGATTTCAAATGGACTGGCACATACGGATGTATATAGACATATTTTAGAGTGTAGATTCACTCATTTTGCTCCGTATGTAGTCACTTGTTGAAATCTCTGCTAAGACGAATAGAATATTTAGGAACGGAGGGAGTACACATACGAAGCAAAAAGAGTGAATCTACACTCTAAAATATGCCCGTTTGAAATTTGTAAAAAGACAAATATTTAGGAACGAAGGAGTATAATTTTGTGCATGGCACATGGACCCGGATGATGAAGAGGCTTCTGGCAATGCTATCAAGCTTCCATCATTTGTTTACATAATTGACGTACTATACAAATAATTTCCAGCGACATGAAATTGTACAATGGTGTGAGCTTTCTGCTTTTGTTTCGCGTGTCTTGCCATCGATGCTCTTTCGGAAACAATAAAAAACTAACTTCCTTGCTAATGCATGTCAATTATTAGCAGATCAGAACTAATAATTACATCACAACTGAACACAAAGTTGTGAGAAGGTGTTAAATTAAAATTGATCCATGCTTTCATTGGCAGCAACGTCCCCCTAGCTCTGTCTAAATCAACAAGGCATGTTGGGAAAAAAGTAGCTGTCTGGAGCATGCGACATTCCGATCATTTTGTGCAGTTCCACTAAAATAGAGCTGAGCGTCCCTGTTCCAAAGATATCAAGTGTGATTACGATAATAGAGGATTGTTGATGAAACAATAAACACACAAATAGAAGCCGGTCACCTTTGCAGTCTCTCTTAAGACTAACTAGTTGGAGAAGATTAGGCTCGGAGTTGGATGAGGAGGATAGAGCAAAACCAACCTCCCTTTGTGCAGTCACACTGAAATGTAGAGATGTTGACCGTGTGACATTTTAGTACAACTGCACAAAACACTCTTAAGAAAAAAGTGATTTGTGCAGTTCACCAAAAGGTCGCAATAGCAACGAGGTGAAATGGATAGCCCTGCTTGCAAAAAAGAGGTAGAAAGGAAACAATTACTGGCCAATAACAGTTGATGACACATGCGACAACAAAAAAGAAGCATATTCCTTGTCCTAAGGGAAGATAACAACACGGTTGTGTTTGTCTAAATCGGTGTGAGGACGAGAATGCAATATGGAAAGTACGTCGGACGAGCTATGTTTTGGGCAAAGAACTATGGAAGATCCACATGCAGACACGTGGGAAAACGGGCAGTGGAGCAAGGCCGGAGGGGATACCTGGAGGTCGTCGGGATGTGACTAGGTGAGCGGCGGCGGGCGGAATCTGCGAGCAGGTGGCGTAGGCCCTGCCGCGCCGGAGCTTGGTCAGAGAGAACGGTGTGTACCGCAGATCGGGACGTGCTGCCTTGGCGCCGTCGAATGAAGAAACGATGCACTTCCTCCCTTTCCCCCGGCGTACGGGATGCGGCCGGATCAGTGACCAACGGTGAGAGAGAGAGAAGCCACCGCACTCCCTTTCCCTCGGCGGACGGGATGCGGCCGGATCAGTGACCAACGGTGAGAGAGAGAGGCCACCGCACTCCCTTTCCCCCAGCGGACGGGATGCGGCCGGATCAGTGACCAACGGTGAGAGAGAGAGGCCACCGCACTCCCTTTCCCCCGGCGGATGGGATGCGGCCGGATCAGTGACCAACGGTGAGAGAGAGAGAGAGGCCACCGGAGCCTTGTGTGAGATACTCTGAAGAGCGGACTACCTTTTCCTCCATAAAAATCGTTTTATATTCTGTGTACGTGCCATTGAGTGCTATAACTTTATTTAAAAATAACGCGGCAACGCGTCAAGTCGAACTTTGTTTCGTGCACACGTGGTACACGACCTCCCTAGGTAAACAACCGCTACAGGCGTTCAAATTAGCACGTGGGCTGCCATTTCATAAAGAAATGAGCTCCACCGTGTACCCGCGCGGGTGTGGCTGGGCACGAAGCGTGAGTACGTGCACGGTGCACCTATTCTCTTCTTGTATATGTACACCACCTACGTGGGGTTGTGTGAGAGAGATACAAACCTAGAGAGATATAGTGTGTGGGTTCTTGAGAGTTTTTTTTGTGGGGGGGTCAATCAAAAAATTTAACATATGCAATGTGTGTGAAATAGAGTCCTGGATATAACATATATAGAGAGGGGGCGATCAACAAGAAGAGAGTGGAGGTATCATCGGCTTGAGGTGTCCATAGAATCGAAGAGAGGGATTATGTGTGTGTGTGTGCGCGATCGATAAAGAGTGCCATCGAATTTGTGTGTGCCCACGTCAAAGATATAGAGTGGCTGTCCTACTGGAAAGTGAGATGGGACATGTGCAGTTTGTCTCTGTGGCATGGATACCTACCTGCAGCGCTCGACTATTAGTGTGTGGTGGGGGAAGAGGGAGGGCCAATTAACTATAGAGGTACAATGGCTGGTATATGTGTGGAGGAGGAGAGAGGCCTACCTCATGTATTAAGGAGATCGATCTGCCTCATGTATTAAGGGAGATCGATCGGCATCCATGCATATGTGCAGGAGATGAATAAGGTTGGGAGAGAGACAGAGCTAGAGTGTTGGAGGGGGTGGTAGTGGAGTTGCTTCTGACAAATGGTGGGATAGGCTTGCTAGACAAACGGAGGGCACGCCCGCAATATCAATAAGAGAGGAGATGGCAACTTGTTGTCTGTGCACGTGCGTGTGAGAGACGGGTCAGGAGGCATGCACGAATGACGAGGGGGATGATGTGGCTGTGGTAATCAGACGTAACTACATAGGAAGATCAATCGCCCTTTGTAAGAGAAAGGAGAGACATAACTTGTGAGGTACGTCGATCGATGGGGGGTAGTTAAAGTCGATCTAGGTATATGTTGGGAGATCGATTGGTATACATGCATGTGTGTGTTAGAAGCAAATGAGGCACGAGGGGAAGGATAGAGAGAGGGATGCATGTAGGAGGTGGTATGAGAGGCATACAATATCGAGGGTGAGGAGTGTGCGAGTATGAGAACGATGAAAAGAGTGGTGGGAGTGAGGCATGGACGGTGACAAGAGAAGAGGGGAAGCTTGTGTTTGTGCTAGGCACACCTGGCTAGAGAGGCATATTGATCGATGTGTGCCGTAAAGAAGGAGCTGGGGGGCCTACACACACCGTGGGTGAACGACCTAAAGTGAAAAGACGAATTTGTGCGATGGAGCTAGAGAATGCTGAGGGAGGGTGAGAGGGATGCGGGTGTGTGCATGCACAAGACAAAGTTAGCGCTAGCTACAAAGATAAGAGGGTTGTGTGGGTGTAAAAGACGAATAGAGATCATATATACTTCATTATAAAAAGCGAATTCAGATACTTGAAGAATTTATCATAGTGTTTCAAACCGACGGATGTGTGAATATATATAACGGTGATACACATGGTGTGGTTATGAACATGGTATACTACATTTAATATATTTTATCTCTACTCTTATAAAAAAACGGAGTTGTTGATGATGGTGTGCCTGCCATCCTGCATTATAGGCCGTCTGATTTATATCTGGCGGATAGCAAGGAAACTATGATGGTTGAAGTTGGCAACAATCATGATTGTAGATTCTTATTGAAATAGAGAAACGAATTCAAATTTAGTTCGAATTGCAGCGGTAGTATAGACATTTGGAGTGCACTAAAATGTTGGTATGAGTAGGTTACATGCATTATACAGCAAGCGAAAAAATTTAATCGGACATAACATGGATTCATACTCCCTCATTCCATCTATATAGGGCGTAATGAGATTTTTAAGACCGCCTTTGACTATTGACAAGATTAATAGTACATGACATGCACAATGTGAAAATTATATCATTGAAAGAACCTTTCAGAGACGAATTTAATGGTGTGCTTTGTGTAAGTTGCATGTCATATATCATTGCTCTAATATTTGGTCAAAGTTAGCATCGAAAAACGCATTAGGCCCTATATAGATGGAAGGAGGGAGTAGCTTTGAATAGCATTTGTATAGTAAAACGGGGCAAGACTCTCCCTTTGTGTGGTGTGAATAGTTTTATTTTTTTTCGTTTTCTTTTGGGTTGAGGGAAGTGCGAATTGATTTGGTACGTACAAGTACAATATTACTACACGTAAGGCTTGTCCCTAAAATTCAACCCGCGTCTTGTTATATCCCGAAAATTCAGATATCGTGCTCCCAAAACTGGCGCCTTCACAACCCGCGCCTTGTTATCCCGAAATTACAACGCGCACGAAAACTCCCTCCAACTACCAAATCCCGACACGCGAAATCCCCCTTCTAACCCTGAGCCGAAAGGGCCGCTAGTTCAAATCGGTGGGGGGTACTTTTGTAACACACCCTACATTTTGGACAAGCGCGTTCCTAAGTCATGCTTCACCCCCCTCCCATCGCCCCCTTTTCGCCATTCGAAATCCCAGGCCGCCATAACCTCTCCGCTCCAGCCGCAAAACCCCACCCTCCTCCGTCTGCCACGTCACCGCTGCCCAGCCGGAGCCTCTTCCCGACGATGTCGTCCACCACAATAGCTCGACGTCCCTCGTCCACCTCACCGGATGAGGATCTGTTGTCCATCTCGCCGTCCCGCCGGTTCAGCCGCCCCGTCCTCCACCTCCAAGGAGCTGCTCCGACGATCGCCTCGTCTATCGCGGCTGCTCCATCCCCACAGCGCCGCCTTAACCTGCTCCTCCGAAACCATAGCATCCTCACCGACTCCTCAGACCAAGCCGAGGCCTACTCGGCGCCACCAAAGAGGTTGTACACTCATCGCATCGTACCTTCTCCTTAACTCGACCTCCTGGCACCGACGGTGCTCCATCCCGCACCCCCATGGAGCGGATACCTTGAAGCCGACGCCGCGGGCGACATCTCCACGGCGGCTCTCCCCCAGTGCGAGGCCCCTTCGGTGGCGGCGTCCATACCAGCCGGATCTGCTGCTGCTACTCCGGCTCTCGCTCGATCGCTCACTCACCCAGCTGCTGTTGCTGCTCCCCCCCTCGCTCGTGCTGCTGCTCTACTCCGATTAAGCCACACTTCAGTCGACTGAATTGACTTTTGGGTCAGTCAATTTTCAGGGGTTGGGGGGATCGCCGGAGTTAAGGAAGAACCACCCGCAGCGGGGACGGGGGCTCGCCGGAGAGGTACCCCACTATCTATCTTAGGGTTCAGGGTGGGGCGGGGGGCCTGGAGGGCTGGCCGGGGTGGCGGTGGCGAGTTGTTTCGGGGCGGCGAGGTGGCGCTGGGGTCGGCGGTTCGGCTGGTGGTGGCTGGCGGCTCAGGGGGGTGCAGGTTGAAGATGAACTGCAGGCCCTCCCTAAACTACATGTCAAGTGCCTCTCTGCTACCATTGCGTTCAGTTTCGGTAGTAGCATTCAGATTCCACAGTAAATTTCAGTTTCGACAGTTAAGTTCAGAGTCAACAGTTTTTACCTCATCTATTGTAGTCAGGTGGTTTTTGGTGATGTTAATTTTACATCCATTTTACATCATCTACTAGAGATGCTATTAGAATCCCACTTGAGATTGACGATGTCTGTCTTGTGCTGCTTCAGCCTTGACGTCTTACGGCTCACCGGAGCTGCTCCAACGACAGAAAGATCCATCACAACAGAGCAGTGCCCTGGACGCCGTCTACAGATTCCTCAGATCTTCCTCCACACCTCCGACAGCCACCTCTGCCTCAACTGCTTCAGCGACCAACCCAATGATGCTGAGGTCGACACGGCTACGGCAAAGAGGTTGTACACTTGTTGCATCACTTATTACTATACATTCACGTCGATCCATTAGGGCTATTTTGGTTCAACAGAAAAACATCGATCCACTGGTTGTTACCATCACTCTAAATTTCTGCATGCTCTCCTTACATAATCTCACCATATTTTTTCGTATGCATGTCAGATATTGTACACATTCATGCTGAACATGTAGAGAAAAAGAGAAGAGTTTTGCGCGGCAATACAATGTCATGCATACATCGCTCCATGGTGGGTTCAATGGCAAACCCTCCCCACCCCTCTCCAGATTGTAATCTAGAGGAAGATATCTGTTCTGAGGCGGATTCGGAGGCTGCTGACCACTCCTATTTACCCCCCAAGGTGTTTGATCTACCTTGGCATGATGGTGTTAGTCATATCATGCATATGTTGCCTTGCAGTGCCTACTTTTGACATCATATATGTCATCTGCTTAGTTTAGACATGTTCTGTAATGCCACCTGTTTAGTTTCTATATCATATATGGGAATTATGCAGTCTCATGTCTTTTAGCCAGCCATAATATATGTCAAATGTGCAATGCCATCCTGTTTAACCAGGCATCATATATTTGAATGATATCTTGCCCATCCTTTTCTTCGTTACATTTCCATTTGTCGACAATGTTTGTACATTAAACTACTCTTCCTGTGAATCAGCCATTTGGGTGGGAGATGGAAAAATCTGGAGTGAAAACAAGGCCTTCAGAGCATACAGTGCTACATGTCGAAGCAGATCTCTTGTTGGGTCCCGATAGCTCCTCAGAGATGAATTCGGAGACAGATGACCAGTCCTATTCCCCCACTGAGGTGTATGCTCTAACTTGGCACGGTTATACTGCTCATATCATGCATACGGTGTCTTGCATTGCATAGTTTAGACATCATATACACAATATTCAACACCATGTTCTTAGTTCAGACATCATATCGAATGCCCTCTGTTTAGCATACAAATCACATATGTGAATTAAATGATGCGATCCTGATTACTTAGATAACATGTAGGTGAATTATGTCATGCGATCCTGTTTAGTTATTCATCATATCTTTGAATTATGTTATGCTATGCTATCCAGTTTAGATAGACATCATATATGTGAAATTATGTCATGCTATCCGTTTTAGTTAAACAATATACATGTCAACTATTTCATGCCCTCTTTTTTCCACACTATCTATTGCATCTGTCTCTCATACAATGTCTGTACATTCAACTATGTTTCCTATTTATCAGCCATTTGAATTGGAGCGGGTGATGCCAGTATCTAGCGGACTAAAAACATGGTCTTCAAATAAAACAGTGCTACCTCTTGGCGGAGATAGCACCCCGGTTGTACATGCACAAGAACCAGCCCTACCACACATAACCCAAACTCTCGCAGATTGTACCCCTACTACGATGGACAGAGAACCAGCTTCACCCAATCTAACCCCAACCCCAGCCGATAGTAACCCAGTTCCTGTTGACACAGCACCATCTCCACCACAGAGCTCCCAAACAAGAGCAGTTAGTAAGGCAGCTCCAGTGCCCAAAGGGTCAGTACTATCACGGCGAACCCCAACTCCACCAGTTAGTACGCCTATTCCTGTGGAGGAAGCACAACCAGCTAGTCGTAATTTAGCATCTATCGCATTTGATGTTGTTAAATCGTATGTGAGTATCTTCCCATCTTGGAAATATTACACTGAAGATGAAGGAAAATGCCAGTTGCAGGTGTTTGTCTAGGAGTTATGTGTAAGTAATGTTATTCATGGCAATTACTTTGTTGTCCCATACATCCTACCTCCATGATGGTTATAATACAGCAAATTTTCCCATTTTTCTCTATAGAGAAGGACCAATTTGGAAACTCGGGATGAGGTAACCTGTGCTAATACCTCTGCTATCTTTAAGAATGCTTGGTGGCAGTATCGGAATTACCTAAAGAACACGTACTTCACCGGAAAAGAAACTCATCAAATTCCCTTACGTTCTCCTGAGACACATTTACTAGACGATGACTGGGAACACCTTGTTCTTAGGGATGGCAATTTTATCCATGGATCTGGATACCCATGGATATCCGACCCGGTTGGGCAAGGGTATGGAGCGCATTTCTGCCCATGGGTCCTTGGATATGGATACCCACGAATAGTCGGGTTGGGCACGGTTATAGTTTCTGCTCCATGGATATCCAGTGGATACCGTATGACATGTGGGGCCATATGCCAGTGACAGTAGAAAGAGCGGATCAATGGGAAATGGCAGGCAATATGCAACTGGTGCCATAAGCTATATGCTGCAGAATCAACCTCTGGTATGTCACACTTAAGGACTCATTGTATTACTTATTGCCTACTTATGCATGTAGTTTATGTTGTCATTTGTGAGTGAATGGTGATGAGTTAATTTGATCTTTGTGAAGGCTTCATGCTGACTTTTCTATGCCCATGGAGCTCCATGGGTATGTGGGTATCCAGCCGGTTTGGGCATGGGCACAAGTTGTGCCCATGGATAATTTGGTGGATGGGCAGAGGGTAGGAAGATGGGTTATGGGTTGGATTTGGACCAGCTCCACCCGCCCCAAACCCGACCCATTGCCATCCCTTGTTCTGTACTGGTCCCGAACCAAGAATGTGGTAAGGTCTATGAGCTCATTTTCTATTTTTAAGTATTATATTCTTGCGTCTTACTGTACTCTGTTCATGTAGAACAAGTGCCTAAACCTGAAGAACAACTGTTCTAATTTAAGATTCCATTGCTACCATAGGACATAGATATATGTTTGTTTGATGCTTTTATTATGTACTAGTACTTGGCAATAGAAGACTTGGTAGTTTAATCATGTACACCTTACTAATGAACTGGTTCACCGAAATGAGTTTCATATACTAGTACATGCTAAACTTGTTATGTGTCTGCTTGTTTCTTCTTTTAGAATGCTGGCAGAATATTGGGGAAGAGTGCCTTATTAAGCAACGGTAAAGGAAGTAATGTAGATAAGGTTCGGGATAGTGACACATCTTGTCTTGGTTTAGTGTTGGAGTTACTGGCCACTACCGCTTGCACAAGCTATTCAAACTCACTGTCTGAATCAGTTCGGTTTCTTGAGTCTCAACTACAAGCTGAAAGACATCGATCAGTTGTGCTGCGACAAGAAGCGGAAGGACTGCGGAAGTCCCTGGAGCATTCAGATGCATACTTTCTGGTGCAACAGCAAGCGTTGGAGGATTTTAGCGCCAAACATGACAAAGCTAATCAGCTTGCTAAGCTCATTGCCAGCATGGTGGATACCCAGGATAACGTTTCTTGAGCTCTTCTGAAGTTGTTTCAGTTATGTTCTTGTTTTGCTGCCGCGTTTATTTGCACTGGTGGCCAATTTTGACGGCGAGTGTATATGATATGCTGCTTTGTTCCCTATATTTGCACTGGTGGCGAACTTTGATGCCTAGTGGATGTAATCTGTGTAATAGCCGTGATAGCCTAGCATTAGTTGCTTGCTTATTTATTTCCTTGTTGTCTTGTTTATTTGTTTGCTTGTAGTCATTGCAGTTCTTTTTCCGCGGTTAACTAGTGGCTGCAATAACCTATTTTTTAAAACTAGGCCACACTAACCATGGGCTAATATTTACTATAGTGACACTGGGCCTCCTACGGGCCGTAGAAACTGTAGGCCTTCTAAGGGCCGTAGAAACAATGGGCCTTCTACGGGCCGTATCGTCAATGGGCCTTATACGGGCCGTATGATTGATTGGCCAAACATGGGCCAATAACAGGTCGCATTATAGCCGTAAACGGGCTAGAGTTGGAATCGTCCGTTCATGGGCCGACCGTAATGGGCCATCGTTAATAGGCCGTATTTGATGACGCTATGAAAACGGCTCAACGTATTAATGGACCACAAATGGGCCGACTGTAACCACGGGCTGAATTTGGCCAACAAGCAGAAAATGACAGTAACGGGCCGTAAGTAAACGAATGCTGGAAATGAGCCCAAGAATAAATGGGCTCTGAGAAGGCCGAAAGATAACATGGGCTGGAAACGGCCCAACGGAATAACGGGCCGTTAATGGGTATAAAGTGATACACTGTTCATTACGGGTCAGTTTCATCACGGGCCGTTAATGGGTGTAAAGTGATACACTGTTCATTATGGGCCAGTTTCACCACGGGCCGTTAATAGGCCAAGAGTTACATAGGGCCTCATATGGGCTGAAAGATGTCATTGGCCATACATGGGCCAGAAGTGGAAACGGGCTGGAATCATATTGGATGGCCCAGATGACGCTACTGGGCCTAATTCGGATAGGGCATAACGGGCCTTGGGTTAGCGGGCTGTAAATGGGCTATATGCGAACATGCCGTTAACATGCTTTCCATGGGCCGGCCCGCCACCTTTTAACCAAGTCAAATGGGTCGGCCTTTTCACGGGAATGGGCCTCTGTTGGGCCATGCCACATGTCGATGCATCATAGGCGCCTATCTGACCCACTGACGAGCTGACACGTGTTTCGTCCGGCCAATAAGAATTTTACACGTGGAAATTTCCCATTGGTCAGGGCTGTTAATGGGTTATCGGATCCAAAACCCGACCCGATAGCTTAACGGCGTTCCGTTACGGTGGATGCCACATGTCGGTCACCCTTGACGAAAGCACTTCTGTGACGCGTGATTTATCGTCATGGAAGTGGACACTTCCGTGATGATAATTTTGGTAATGTCATGGAACACTTCTACGACAGCACAGGTATGACTATCTTGATTCTGTCATAAATTTGTCATGGATGTACATGCATGACAAAAAACGCGACCTACTGTGACAAACACGTATCATCACGGAAGTGTATTTTTTTGTAGTGGTGGTACAGGCACACAAAACAGATGTTTATTTGAATGATTAGAGGTGGCATATGCAGATTCACTTAGAACGGCAGAGTAATACCACATATAGGTAGATATGGTAGACTCATCTGGAACAACTTTGGGTTTAAGGATTGTGGATGCAAAGAACTATTCCCGCTTAGTACAGGCGAAGGCTAGCAAATAGGTTGAGAAGCGACCATCTAGAGAAGCGGCCAACTAGAGAGCGACAACGGTCATAATCATGCATTGAGAATAATTAACATTGAATACGAGCATGAGTAGTATATAACCACTCGGAACATAAAATATTATGAAGGCAGCGTTGGTTTTGAATCAACTACATGTGTGAACATGTGCCAAGTCAAGCCACTCGAACTATTCAGAGGAGGATACCATACTGTCATACTACATCATAACCATTTTAATGCATGTCGACACTTAAGATAAATCATTATCCACGCCTTACTATTTAAGCATGGCATGATTAACTATAATCTCTAATTTTCATCACAAACATTACTCATAATATGCTAAATCAAGAACGACTGAGTTAAACATATTTACAAAAAAGAATACAAGAAGAGTTCATACCAGCTTTCCTTCACCCCAGTCACTTCATCAAATCATCATCATTATTGCCTTTCACTTGCATGACCGAATGATGTGAAAATAATAATAGTGCAAGTGTGTCATGGACTAAGCTGAAATCTGCAACATTTTATTAAAGGAGAAGACAAGGTAATATTGGCTCTTCATAGATCAACAATAATGCATATAAGAGCCACTCATCAATTTCATCGTGGACTTCTCCTTACGACAACTCAAAGAAAAGAAATAAATTCACAAAAACACATTGAAATATTTTTCAAGTTTTTAGTTTTTCTTAAGGAAGCAAATTAACAAAGGAAAAATGAAAAGCGAGAAACACTACTTACACGGGAAAACCCCAACAAACAGTAGAAGAAACAAGAAATCTTTTTGGGCTTCCTTTTACTACTAAGAACTAACTAAACAAGAAAGAAAAAAACAAAAAGAAGCGAGAAATATTTTAGGATTTTCGAAGTTTTTCAAACACACAAGAAGAAAGCGGAAATAAAACTAACATGGATATGGATATGGGTACTAAGAAATAGAGTACCTCTCTTCTTTGGAGTTGGCTTTGGCGGTGGTTCACAAAGTGTCCAATCATCAGCATTTCTCAATATATAATTCAATAGTTCTTCATCCTGTTCAACAGTTCGTTCACTGAAAACACAACCAACACAACTATCTAGGTACTGTAGCGACCAGACCTCAAACAGTCTGATCTCTGTGCTCAGGTGTCATCCCTGGATCAGTAATGCTGACACCACACAGTACTTGAAGGATTTATAATAGAGTAGCAATCACACACTTATTACATCGAGTGTCTCAATAGAGAACTTATTATAATAAATATGGCTTAAGGCCATCTAGTAACAATAACAGCGGAAGGCTTGGAAGATAAGTGAGTCCATCAACTCCAACGGCATCACTGAGTATAGAACCACGACCTAAAACTCCTTAATCATCGTCTGAAAAGTCTGCAACATTAACGTTGCAGCCCGAAAACGGGTCAGCACATGGAATATGCTGGCAAGGTAACACATAGAGAGTAATGGAATGAAACAGCTATACTATATGCATATTTGGCTGGTGGAAAGCTCTATGGTTACTGTTTTGCGTAAAGCTAATTTTTCCCTACTACAAAGGAATAAATTTTATTTAACTATCATGGTAGTTGTTAAACATTGAGAATGGTTGACAGCATTCTCAATCCCAATTAAGCATCATCATTAAACAAAACCCATCAAAATTAAATTTTAGAGTAACATGATGAGATTCACATGATAATCCAAGTACTAGATACTCAAGATGTCCATAACCGGGGACACGGCTAACCATGATTAGTTTATACACTCTGCAAAGGTTTGCGCACTTTTCCCCACAAGAGTCGATCGCCTCCGTTTGGTTTCTCGCACTACACGGTGTTTGAGAAACGGATGACCGAGACATAGTCTTTCAGAAGCGCTAGCACCTTACGATGGATAGACCGTTACACCTACTTTCCCCTACATCTTCTAGTCTACCCTGTAAGAGTTCGCACGACTTAATCAACTATACTAGAGCCCATAATAGCTTGTGGCTGCACACGGAAGTTTCTAGTATGAAAAATCTCATGATCCCTTTGGGCCTGGGTGGCGGTCCATAAAGAAAAACAGGCAATCCTGGAATACCCAGGTACCTCAATCCACCCAGATGTGTGTTTAAGTTGCCACCTTAGATAAACCATTAATTAACAAACTCACATCTGTCATGGATATCACTCACCAATCCACGTCTACTAGCATAGCATGGCATAATAGGCAAACGTAGAAGTAACTCCCAAAGGTTTGATAATACAACAGGTAATAGGTACTACATCAACTACTTCCCATCCCATAATTTAATTAGATCCTAATCATGCAATGTTTGAGGATTGATCTAATGCAATAAAACTGGGTAGTAGGAGGTATGATCAAAGTGTTACTTGCCTTGCTGATGATCCGCGAAACCTAGAGATTCGAAGTAACAGGCGGCGCACTCCGGGTATTCTATCACAGACAAACAAACAAGCATACAATAAGTATTCTTCTAATGCACAAGTAAAACTCAAATAAGAGATCTAACCAGAAAGTTCAACTTAAGAACTCCGGTTTGCAAAACGAATCAAATCAAACGAAGCAATGAAAGTCAAACGGCAAAAGAAACAGGCTTCGTTTACTATTCTGGATCTAGGGCAATTTTTACAGTGGCAAAAACTTGTTTAAGTTGGTTAAACGGATAGAGGGTTTCGAGATGAAACTCCAGGCGCTTGAATCGCCTGATTCCGATAAACGAGTGAAAAGTTATACTAAAACGAAAATCGGATCAGGAATCGCGATCAGAAAAATCACGGATTTAATCCGAGAAAAGAAAAACGACGAACGTTCGCTAGAACGAACGAGCGAACGCTCGCTATTTAAATAAATTGGAAAAACCGATCTATTTAAAAAAACCGAAATAAAAAAGCGAACAAAACCGTCGGAAAAACCGAACGGTTTTTCGGAAAAAAAAACGGCGTCTAAAAAAACTACCCGGCAACTCCGGCGAGGCTCCGGCGGCGGCGGCGGGGCTCCGGCGGTGGCGGCGGCGGCGCGCTAGGGTTTGGGGAGGTCCCGGGCTGGGCTCCCCGGCTTATAAAGCCTGGACGGGCCTAGTGTCCGGGTCGGACACGGCCCGTAGGTCGGTTGCGTTTTTTTTTAAATTAATTCCGCGCAGAAAAACAAATAAAAGAAATACTAAACGGACTCCAAAAATCCCGAAATAAATTTTCCCCGGCTTCTAAAATCAAGCCGCACAAGGTGAACATTTATTTGGGGCCTAAATGCAATTTTGAAAAACGCACATTTTTCCTAAATTCAAATAAAATATCGAAAAACTCCGAAATAAAATCTTATTGGATTTTATTATTAAATCCTCAATATTTCTTTATTTTGGGAAATTCATTTTATTCCCTCTCTCATATTTTTGTAATAGAAATAATTGATGATAAAATAATTAAAATCAAATGATCCTATTCTCAAAATTTGAGAAAACTCAAATATGAAAATAACGAAATCACCAACTCTCTCCGTGAGTCCTTGAGTTGCGTAGAATTTCTAGGATCAAAACCAAAAGCAAATAAATTATGATATGCAATGATGATCTAATGTATAACATTCCAAATTGAAAATTTGGGATGTTACAAACCTACCCCCCTTAAGATGAATCTCGCCCTCGAGATTCGGGTTGGCTAGAAAATAGGTGAGGGTGGTCCTTGAGCAAATCTTCCTCTCGCTCCCAGGTGGCTTCATCCTCCGTGTGGTGGCTCCACTGAACCTTACAAAACTTGATAACCTTGCTGCGGGTGACTCGGCTGGCAAACTCGAGAATCTTAACTGGTTTCTCCTCATAGGTCAAATTGTTATCCAACTGAATTGCTTCCAATGGCACTGTGTCTCTCAAGGGTATGTCAGCCATCTCCGCGTGGCACTTCTTTAGCTGGGAAACGTGGAACACGTCATGAACTCCTGACAATCCTTCGGGCAATTCCAACTTGTAGGCCACTTCTCTCATACGTTCCAATACTCGGTATGGTCCTACAAATCGTGGTGCTAACTCTCCCTTAACACCAAAGCGCTTTATTCCCCGAAGTGGGGATACTTGAAGATAAACTCTGTCTCCGACTTCGTAAACTGTCTCCTTGCGTTTTGAATCTGCATAACTCTTTTGCCTGGATTGAGCTACCTTGAGCCTATCACGAATCAATTTCACCTTCTGTTCAGACTCTTTAATCAAATCAGGCCCAAACAACTGGCGGTCTCCAACTTCATCCCATGACAACGGTGTCCTGCACCTTCTTCCGTACAAGGCTTCGAAAGGGGCCATCTTTAAACTGGATTGATAGCTGTTGTTGTAAGAGAATTCTGCATATGGCAAATTGTCGTCCCAGCTAGATCTGTAATCTAGCGCACAAGCTCTTAGCATATCCTCCAAAATCTAATTGACTCTCTCGGTCTGTCCATCTGTCTATGGATGAAAAGCTGTGCTGAACTCTAGCCTGGTACCCAAAGTTTCGTGCAACTGATTCCAGAACTTTGAGGTAAACTGGGTTCCTCTATCTGATACTATACTCCTCGGAACTCCATGAAAGTATACAATCCTGGTCATGTATATCTTTGCCAACTTAGAACTGGTGTAAGTGGTCTTTATCGGGATGAAATGAGCTACTTTCATCAATCGATCAACTACAACCCAAATCGAGTCATAGCCTGAACGAGTCCTGGGTAATCCCGTGATAAAATCCATGCCTAACTTATCCCACTTCCATCCGGGTATCGGCAATGGCTGTAGCAATCCTGTTGGCTTCTGATGCTCTGCCTTTACTCTCTGACATACGTCACAAACTGCTACATACTCCGCAATATCTTTCTTCATTCCGGTCCACCAGAAGGTATCCTTCAAATCCAAATACATCTTGGTATTTCCTGGGTGAATCGAATATGGTGAATCGTGTGCCTCTTGCAGAATCAACTTCCTGATCTCCGGGTCATTGGGCACATAAACACGGTCTTCAAACCATAGGGTGTTGTGCTCATCCTCACGAAATCCTTTAGCCTTTCCTTCGCTCATTTTCTCCTTTATATAGGCAATCTCCTTGTCAGTCTTTTGAGCTTCTCTGATGATATCCATCAAAGTTGACTAAATCTCCAATGCTGCTACAAAGCCTCTCGGAACTATTTCCAAACATAGCTCACGAAGATCCTCGGCTAACACCTTTGGTATTTCTCCCGTCATTAGTGTATTGACATGGCTCTTACGGCTCAATGCGTCAGCTACTACAATAGCCTTTCCGGGATGGTAATGCAGTCTCATATCATAATCCTTGATGAGCTCCAACCATCTCCTTTGTCTGAGGTTTGACTCCTTCTGCGTGAAAATGTATTTCAAACTCTTGTGATCCGTGTACACTTCACAATGATTTCCAATGAGGAAATGTCTCCATGTTTTCAATGCATGCACTACGGCTGCTAACTCCAAATCATGCGTGGCATAATTCAATTCGTGGGGTTTCAGTTGTCGTGAGGCATATGAAACAACTCTCCCTTCCTGCATAAGCACTGCTCCAAGTCCTCGACGTGAAGCGTCGCAATACACCTCATAATCCTTGGTCTGGTCTCGTCTGGCAAAATCAACACTGGTGTAGTAACCAAGCGTTTCTTCAGCTCCTGGAAACTAGCCTCACACTCCTTAGTCCATATGAACTTGGTATCCTTCTTTAACAACTCCGTCATAGGTTTTGCAATTTTGGAGAAATTCTCAATAAATCTCTGGTAGTATCCTGTGAGTCCAAGGAAACTCCGGATCTCTCCAACCGTTGTTGGTGCCTCCCACTTGGTCACGATATCAAATTTAGTGGGATCAACTGCTATTCCTTCTCCGGATATAACATGTCCGAGGAATCCTACTTCCTTCAACCAAAACTCACATTTGCTAAACTTGGCATATAGTTGATGTTCCCTGAGCTTTCTAAGAACCAAATGCAAATGTTCCTTATGCTCCTGTTCATTCTTCGAGTAAACCAAAATATCATCAATGAACACCACGACGAACTTATCCAAGAACTCCATAAACACTTTGTTCATCATGTTCATAAAATAGGCAGGTGCGTTAGTCAGACCAAATGACATAACGGTATACTCATACAGCCCATACCTGGTGGTAAAAGCTGTCTTAGGTATATCATGTTCTCGAATCTTCAACTGGTGGTATCCTGATCGTAGATCGTTCTTGGAAAATACCTTAGCTCCTTGCAATCGATCAAACAGATCATTGATCATTGGTAGTGGGTACTTGTTCTTGATCGTTACTTCATTCAACCCACGATAGTCAATAACCATCCTTAATGACCCATCCTTTTTCTCCACTAGAAGTACTGGTGATCCCCAAGGCGACGAACTTGGGCGAATGTAACCTTTATCCAGTAACTCCTTAATCTGCTTCTTAATCTCCACCAAATCCTTTGCGGGCATCCTGTATGGTCTCTTTGATATTGGCCCTGTGCCTGGTAATAGCTCAATCAAAAACTCAATATCTCTATCTGGTGGCATGCCTGGCAACTCTTCGGGAAATACATCAGGGAAATCCCTTACCACTGGTACTTCCTCCTGCACAACTCCTGATAAGGAATTTACTTGTGTCCTATTTGGCGCATGCCGAGATACATACTTGATCCTTCTTCCTTCTGGCGTCGTAAGCAAAATTGTCTTATTGGCGCAATCGATGTTTCCCCCATACATCGACAGCCAATCCATACCGAGAATTACATCCAAACCTTGGGATTCTAGAATAATTAAATCCGTTGGGAAAATATGCCTTCCTATACTTAATGGCACTTGGAAACATCCTTGACTGGCCATATACTCCGCTCCTGGTGAGCTTACTAGCATAGGTGTTCTAAGAACCTTAGTGGGCAAGTTATACTTATCCACAAATCCCCTTGATATGTATGAATGCGATGCACCAGTATCAAAAAGAACGAGTGCAGTAAATGACTTAACCAAAAACTTACCGATTACTTGTAACATCCCAAAATTCTAAATTTTGGAATGTTATAATAAATAGATAGATTTGATTGATTGTTTGATTGATTGACTGAAAGTGAGTGAATTCGAAACTCTTTGAAAGTTAAATGAGAGGGAATAAAAGGACTTTCCCAAACTTTCATATTTGCTTTCTGATCTCCATGAATTCAAATTCTTTTCAAACACAAAACCCCGGAGAGAAGATGACATGACTTCTTCCATTTATTTAAATGACAAGGGTTGTTGAAAATATTTGAATTTCATTTGAAAATATTTTCAATTCAGAAACTTTATGCAACTCAATGATTTTCACGAGAGAAGATAAAATGACTTCTTCAAATTATGAAATATGAGTTGGGAGTTTCAAAGGATCAATTTCAAGTCCTTTTGGAATTTATTTTCAGTTTGGATTTATTTGAGTTTTATTCAAATTATTTTTCTCCAAAAATAAAATATATGGAAATTAGGGTAACATGATTCCCTACATTAGAAAATTGGAGAAAAAAATTAATTTGAAATCATTTTGGTATTTTTAAAATGATTTTGTTGGATTTTAATAGACCAGTAGCACTCTTTGAATTATTAGAATTTGTGTGTATTTTATTTAATGCTAGAAAAATGTTCATGTCGTAGAAAATCTTTTTCTGAAAATTTTGATATATTATATGCCTATATAATATTTTTAGTTTTTATTATTTTTAAGTTCTCTAAAAAAGGTTTAAAAAAGAGCTCTCCGCCGAACTGGGCCGGCCCAGCGCCGCGCCGGCCCACACCGGGTCATCCCCGATCTCCAGCGGGAGACCGAACCCCGCACGACCACCGACCGCCGCCGTCTCATTCCCGGAGTCCGCCTCCGCGCCGCCTTGCCTTGCCCCCTCCCCCATGCCTTCGCCTCCCCTCCCCTCCTATAAATCCGCTCCGGGCCCCGCCTCCTCTCCTCTTTTCCCCGTCGCGCTGCAGCCGGAGATCGCCGCCACCAACCACTGCCGCCGCCGCCCTTTGCTGCTGTTTCCGCGCCGCAGCCGCTGCTGCTGTCCGCGCCACCGCCCCGCGCCGCATCTCCTAGCGCCGCCGACGTCGCCGCCTCACGTAGCCGTCGTCGCCTGCACATCGCCGGAGCCGCACCGCCCTCGCCGGAGATCCGTCGCCGGTTCCTCACCGAAGAACCGCCCCGAACCGGTATAAAACCGCCCCGGTCCGATTTATTTTCCTTATTCCGGTTTTCGTTTAAAAAAACGGTTTAGTTTTTTTTCTATTTAGAGAACGTTCGCTGGTTAGGTATAGAAAACGAACGTTCACCTTTTAGTTTTTTTCTGTAATTTCGGCCAGGGACCTATCTGTGATGATTTTATTTGCAGAATAGCCCCTGATCTTCAAAACACCGTAACTTTTTACGCGTTAGTCCAAATCCAACGAAACCAACGCCCACTTCTTCGTTATGATCCCCTCTATCCATTAATCCAACTCAAACATGTTTTTGAAAATTTTAAAATTTGAATTAGATCAGATTTGAATTCAAACTTCTTTTGATCATATCTTTTTATCCGTAACTCCGTTTGAGTTGATTCTTTTTGCAAATCGAAGCTCTTGACCTAAACATTCTAATAAGGCCAAATTCACATAATTTTGGTACTGTTAGAAATTGTTTTATGTTGCAAGAGTTATTTGCATGGTTTTGTTGTTTCCGAATCGTCTTCTTCGATCTTTCTGATCTTTTGAGTGATTGCTTATGTGTGGTTACTATTGCTTGCTTACGATAGATTGACCGGAGTGTGACAAGTAGATCTATCAAGAGTTTTGAGTGCAAATCATCTTCATCAACATTGCAGGCAAGTTCACACTTTGATCATACCTTTTTCTACAACCCAGTTTTATTGCATTAGATCAAATCCTCACACATTGCATGATTAGGATCTAATTAAATTGTGGGATGGGAAGTAGATGAGGTAGTACCTATTACCTGTTTATTATCAAACCTTTGGGAGTTACTTCTACGTTGCTTATTATGCCATGCTATGCTAGTAGATGTGGATTGGGTGAGTGATATCCATGACAGATGTGAGATTGATAATTAAGGGTTTATCTAAGGCGGCAACCTAACACACATCTGGGTGGATTGAGGCACCTGGTTATTCTAGGATTGCCTGTCTAGGCACCTGGGTAATCCAGGACTTGCCTGTTTTCTTTGGACCGCCACCCAGGCTCAAAGGGATCATGAGATTATTCATACTAGAAACTTCCGTGTGCAGCCACAAGCTATTATGGGCTCTGGCATAGTTGATTAAGTCGTGCGAACTCTTACGGGTAGACTAGCAGATGTAGGGGAAAGTAGGTGTACCGGTCTACCCACATGTAAGGTGCTAGCGCTTCTGAAAGACTGTGTCTCGGTCATCCGTCTTCTCAAACACCCTGCAGTGCGAGAAACCAAATGGAGGCGATCGAGTCTTGTGGGGAAAAGTGAGCAAACCTCTGCAGAGTGTATAAACTAATCATGATTAGCCGTGTCCCCGGTTATGGACATCTTGAGTATCTAGTACCTGGATTTTCATGTGAATCTCATCACGTTACTTTAAATGAATATTGTTGGGTTTAATGATGTTACTTAATTGGGATTGAGAATGCTGTCAACCATTCTCAATGTTCAACAACCACCAAGATAGTTAAATAAAATTTATTCCTTTGAAGTAGGGAAAAATTGGCTTTACGCAAAACTATAACCATAGAGCTTTTCCACCAGCCAAATATGCATGTAGTGATAGCCATTGTTCATCATTTTCTCTATGGTGTGAATTTGCCAGTACATTCAATGTACTGACCCGTTTCGGGCTGCAACGTCTCATGTTGCAGGTTTATCTTACGACGAGTAAGTGATACGTTAGGGTTACGATTTCTACACTCAACTTTGTCGTTGGTGTTTATGGGAATCCACAACCTTGTTGCTTCCGCTATTTTGGATTTGAGGTAATAGTATTTACGTTACTTTATACATGTGATTTACCTCTGTTATAAATCCTTTGAGTACTGTGTGTGTCAGCATACCGATCCAGGGATGACACTTAAGCACAAAGACTTGATCCCTTCGGGTCAGGTCGCTACAAGATGGTATCAGAGCACATGTTGACTGTAGGACGTGACCCTAGAAACTGGCAAGCCCATAGCAAAGATTTTTCTCTACAACTTTCCCTTTCAAAAAGATCTTTTACCTCTCTTCTCTTCTAAGCTTATTCAAAAATTCTCTTTAGTGAGACCATACCCCTTTCCCCGTTGACCACACAAAGATTCGACTGATGAGACCACTCCAAGAAGTACAGGATATCAGACCAGTAAGACCATTCGGAATGAAGAAGATTTTTCCATACATTATGATAATGGAAACTACGGCGGTTGAAGACTCTGAAGACTAGGAGAATTGGAGGCTCTAAAGAATCCCCAGATTTGTATGACCTAGGACTGCTACCGTGATGGAACTTGACAGACTATGGAAGTTGTCAATACCCGAGATCAAGGTGTGTTGGAGAAAGACCGAAACATGGAGCATAGAACTCAAGGATTTGTCAAGGAAAACCCTAAGGCAGGAGATATCAACTATGGAGAGATAGCTCATGGAAATGACAAGAGAACAACCATGGCTATCCATAAGGTTATCGCCCGCTTATGCTGTGGTCACCAAGCTGAGCTAAGCATGCATTCCTTCGGAAGGATTGGATGGTAGAAGGCTAATGGAGCATCTATCAGCAAAGGATGCAGTTTTAAACTTAGTTGGTGTATCACCAGGATCTGGAGTAGTACATCAAGAATTTTAAAATGGAGCTCCAGGAAGTCGTATTAGACAAGGAAGTATTTCATGAGGAACTCAGGATCCTGAAGATGAGAGTAGCCAAGCTGGAGGAGCTACAACCTCAAGATACCGGAGAATTGTCAGGAACTGAAGGACAGTATGACCATGGTTCATGTGAAGGATGTTGAAACCCAGAAGTTTGGAATGCCACTCCAGAAATATTAAAGGACGTCACGAGAAACTTTTTGTCAATAGAGAGGATCTGGCAGAAGAAATTGAGAAGGACAAACACGATCGGAAGAAGCCATTGGAGGCATGAACAAGACTTGAAGAGTTTGGCGACGTTGACCTTAGAAGACCAAACCCCTGTTATACACCTACGTTAGATGCGACGATTGTGAGCTGTCATTTGTTTGTTGTTTTTCCGACAGCCACAATAAAATCTGCCTTTTCAAAACTTTTGTTTGCATTGTGTGTATCCCTCTCTATCTCTCTTATCTCACCCCAAAACCCATGGACCTAATAGAGGATGAATGGAGATGAGCTTGTATTTTCGGGACCGATGAGTCAATTGGAGACAGACCGATGGATTCAGAACATGGAGGATCATATGGAGAACAACCCTATAGTCGGAAAGGATATGGCCCAGCATGCTCTTCAATGCTTTGAAAGAGGTGTTGCTACTTGGTGGAGGATGTATCAAACCATCAATGGATGGCAAGGAGTAACCACTTGGAAAGAATTTAAGTTGACCTTGCTAAAGTCTCAGTTTGTGTCCCAGAAATTGAAGCCTTATGGAAAGGATATGAAGAAAACTTATGCATGCAAGCTTTGTGGAGAAATAGGACACAACCATAAAGAACACAAGGATGAATGCCCTAATTGTGAAGGAAGTCACCCAGCTGAAGAATGCCCAACTAGGCAGATCACTTGTTTCTTGGGTGAAGGGACTACCCACTACCCTGCACAGTGTCACATTTACACCATGGTACAAGGAACCATCCAGCAGAAAAAAAGAAGAAATGAAAGGAGCCCTAATGGGAATTTTAAAAGAACCTGCGATGAAGGACGAGGTGGAGGACACACCCAAAGAGGAACCAATTAAACCCTACACCAAGTCTTGCTATTCATGTGGAGAAGAAGGACACATCTCCCAGAATTGTATGAATGGGAATCTAGTAGAATTCCCGACAGAGGAAGTAGAATATGACCCACAGGAAATAGAAGCCATGAATGGCATGGAAAAGTCCAGAAAGAGAAGTAGATTGGATTCCAGGAAGGATCTGAGTCATGTCACCTGTTATGGGTGCAAGGAGTCAGGGCACTACCACAACAATTGCCCAAAAAGGAAGCCAAGGACCCAAGTAGGCTATATAATCACAAGGAAACCTCGAATCTTCCCAGAAGTAATATGTTTCCGTTGTAATGAAGCAGGACACTTTGCCAGAGAATGCCCCAAGGAGAAGGAAACTTGTGCTAGATAGTTGAGTTTGCAACAGAAGAAGTGGAGTAGTAGAAGTGAGAACATTTTTCTTTTATATTGAGGTGGTGAGTTGAGACTTGTAATGGAAAAGCAAGAGATTGTAATCATTGGAGAATGGATAAAGTAGCAACGTTGGTACTGATTTGGATTTTATGAGTTGTTACTCTATGAGGAAAGATGTCGACCATTTTCGATATGAGAAATATGGTCTATGGAAAATTGGAGCCTTTTAAGGGTGGTAGTACCCTGTAAGAACCCTTGACTCTTGGAAAAGATAAGGATACTCCACTGAGTGGATTTCGGACAAAATGAATACGAGTTTTGTCTCGATATGTGTGATACCCCAAGAGTATGTGGGATGAAGTTGGAGACCGTCAGATGTTTGGACCAAATGTGATCAAGGAGTCGGAAGAGAATGTTAAGTTGATTCGAGATAGACTGAAGGTAGCTCAGTCCAGGTAGAAGAGTTATGCAGACTTAAAAAAACGCAAGGAGGTAGTCTATGAAATTGGAGGCAGAGCATGTCTTCATGTGTTCCCCCTGCGAGGAGTTAAATGAATTGGAGTTAAGGTAAAAGTTAGCCCCGAGATTTGTAGGACCATACCGAGTTTTGGAGCGTATGGGAGAAGTGGCCAACAAGCTGGAGTCACCCGAAGGACTTTCAGGAGTTCGTGATGTGTTTCACATTTCCCAGTTGAAGAAGTGCCATGCAGAGATGGCCAATATTCCCATGTAAGGACGCTTGACCCTCGAAAGGAAAATGATGTTCCACGAAGTGGAATATGGACGGCATAAGTATAAGTTTTTATCTCGGTATGAGGGATATCCCACGAGGATGAAGAGATGAAGTACTATTGGATATAAAGGAGGTATGATGTTGGTAATATGGAGCAATGGCAACCCCATGACAAGTCTTAGTACTCACGTCTTAGTTTGGTGTCAATAGAAGGAAGGAAGACAGTACAATTGGATGGATTTAAGAATACTAGGAATTTGGAAGATGGAATAATGATAAGTTGCCCAATGATAAGTTCAAGGATTTCAAGTGACGAGATGGGCCATAACCCACAGGCCCCAGGACCTGCCAAGAAGCAAGCACATTCTTGCTGAAGGAAAAACCCTGGAAATGGATATACCTTTGTCGACAGACGATTTTATAGGAGTTTACGCAAAACCTGAGAGTTTTGAAGGAACGATAGATGGTTGTTTGGCTTGCAGAATCTATGGATTTATCCGAACTTGGTTCGTCGACAAGAGAAATTCTGCAATGCTTGTGAGGATGACCGAGTGTTAGAATGCGAGATTCGCTAAACCATATACAAGGTAATGATTTGGGTGCGGGATGGATTGATCACCATACCGACTTACTCTTATTATTCGCCTTGCTATATGGGATGGTAAATCTGAGTGACTTGCCTATAGTAGAGAGACAACGATATTAAACCTTGTTAAACCTTAGAATGGTATAAGAATTTTTCCCTTGTACACGGCAGCTTTTGCCAACCGTAGGTTATACGGTGAGGATCAACCCAGACCCATTTCCTGCAGGAGAAACCATAAATTGTTGACCACCATGAGATATCGATAGTTGTTTAGTTTTGGCGCCAGACCCGTCAGCTACGAAGACCCAGTCGCGGAATAACCTTACCAAGATGAAAGGATAGAAGAATTGTGGTAAAGGTTATGCCACTACTGGAAGAGCCCAGAGAAGGAATTTGCCGAGAATCTGAGAAAACCGGCCCCGTCAAGAATAAGGATGGAGTATATGAGTATTGATGGGACCGAAACGATATTTTTAAGGGTGGTAGCACCC
Source organism: Triticum urartu (assembly GCF_056163025.1). NCBI lineage: Eukaryota > Viridiplantae > Streptophyta > Magnoliopsida > Poales > Poaceae > Triticum > Triticum urartu. The sequence continues at coordinate 93,063,431 of NC_141875.1, forward strand.
CAGACCCCGGAGACGATCGATGGATTTTGAGGAGACCCCCAAACCCTAACCTTTTTCTTTCTAGCCTCTCCGAATCTCGAGGACGAGATTCATTTTAAGGGTGGTAGGTTTGTAACATCCCAAAATTCTAAATTTTGGAATGTTATAATAAATAGATAGATTTGATTGATTGTTTGATTGATTGACTGAAAGTGAGTGAGTGAATTCGAAACTCTTTGAAAGTTAAATGAGAGGGAATAAAAGGACTTTCCCAAACTTTCATATTTGCTTTCTGATCTCCATGAATTCAAATTCTTTTCAAACACAAAACCCCGGAGAGAAGATGACATGACTTCTTCCATTTATTTAAATGACAAGGGTTGTTGAAAATATTTGAATTTCATTTGAAAATATTTTCAATTCAGAAACTTTATGCAACTCAATGATTTTCACGAGAGAAGATAAAATGACTTCTTCAAATTATGAAATATGAGTTGGGAGTTTCAAAGGATCAATTTCAAGTCCTTTTGGAATTTATTTTCAATTTGGATTTATTTGAGTTTTATTCAAATTATTTTTCTCCAAAAATAAAATATATGGAAATTAGGGTAACATGATTCCCTACATTAGAAAATTGGAGAAAAAAAATTAATTTGAAATCATTTTGGTATTTTTAAAATGATTTTGTTGGATTTTAATAGACCAGTAGCACTCTTTGAATTATTACAATTTGTGTGTATTTTATTTAATGCTAGAAAAATATTCATGTGGTAGAAAATCTTTTTCTGAAAATTTTGATATATTATATGCCTATATAATATTTTTAGTTTTTATTATTTTTAAGTTCTCTAAAAAAAGGTTTAAAAAAAGAGCTCTCCGCCAAACTGGGCCGGCCCAGCGCCGCGCCGGCCCACACCGGGTCATCCCCGATCTCCAGCGGGAGACCGAACCCCGCACGACCACCGACCGCCGCCGTCTCCTTCCCGGAGTCCGCCTCCGCGCCGCCTTGCCTTGCCCCCTCCCCCACGCCTTCGCCTCCCCTCCCCTCCTATAAATCCGCTCCGGGCCCCGCCTCCTCTCCTCTTTTCCCCGTCGCGCTGCAGCCGGAGATCGCCGCCACCAACCACTGCCGCCGCCGCCCTTTGCTGCTGTTGCCGCGCCGCCGCCGCTGCTGCTGTCCACGCCACCGCCCCGCGCCGCATCTCCTAGCGCCGCCGACGCCGCCGCCTCACGTAGCCGTCGTCGCCTGCACATCGCCGGAGCCGCGCCGCCCTCGCCGGAGATCCGTCGCCGGTTCCTCACCGAAGAACCGCCCCGAACCGGTATAAAACCGCCCCGGTCCGGTTTATTTTCCTTATTCCGGTTTTCGTTTAAAAAAACGGTTTAGTTTTTTTTCTATTTAGAGAACGTTCGCTGGTTAGGTATAGAAAACGAACATTCACCTTTTAGTTTTTTTTCTGTAATTTCGGCCAGGGACCTATCTGTGATGATTTTATTTGCAGAATAGCCCCTGATCTTCAAAACACCGTAACTTTTTACGCGTTAGTCCAAATCCAACGGAACCAACGCCCACTTCTTCGTTATGATCCCCTCTATCCATTAATCCAACTCAAACATGTTTTTGAAAATTTTAAAATTTGAATTAGATCAGATTTGAATTCAAACTTCTTTTGATCATATCTTTTTATCCGTAACTCCGTTTGAGTTGATTCTTTTTGCAAATCGAAGCTCTTGACCTAAACATTCTAATAAGGCCAAATTCACATAATTTTGGTATTGTTAGAAATTGTTTTATGTTGCAAGAGTTATTTGCATGGTTTTGTTGTTTCCGAATCGTCTTCTTTGATCTTTCTGATCTTTTGAGTGATTGCTTATGTGTGGTTACTATTGCTTGCTTACGATAGATTGACCGGAGTGTGACGAGTAGATCTATCAAGAGTTTTGAGTGCGAATCATCTTCATCAACATTGCAGGCAAGTTCACACTTTGATCATACCTTTTTCTACAACCCAGTTTTATTGCATTAGATCAAATCCTCACACATTGCATGATTAGGATCTAATTAAATTGTGGGATGGGAAGTAGATGAGGTAGTACCTATTACCTGTTTATTATCAAACCTTTGGGAGTTACTTCTACGTTGCTTATTATGCCATGCTATGCTAGTAGACGTGGATTGGGTGAGTGATATCCATGACAGATGTGAGATTGATAATTAAGGGTTTATCTAAGGCAGCAACCTAACACACATCTGGGTGGATTGAGGCACCTGGTTATTCTAGGATTGCCTGTCTAGGCACCTGAGTAATCCAGGATTTGCCTGTTTTCTTTGGACCGCCACCCAGGCTCAAAGGGATCATGAGATTATTCATACTAGAAACTTCCGTGTGCAGCCACAAGCCATTATGGGCTCTGGCATAGTTGATTAAGTCGTGCGAACTCTTACGGGTAGACTAGCAGATGTAGGGGAAAGTAGGTGTACCGGTCTACCCACATGTAAGGTGCTAGCGCTTCTGAAAGACTGTGTCTCGGTCATCCGTCTTCTCAAACACCCTGCAGTGCGAGAAACCAAATGGAGGCGATCGAGTCTTGTGGGGAAAAGTGAGCAAACCTCTGCAGAGTGTATAAACTAATCATGATTAGCCGTGTCCCCGGTTATGGACATCTTGAGTATCTAGTACCTGGATTTTCATGTGAATCTCATCACGTTACTTTAAATGAATATTGTTGGGTTTAATGATGTTACTTAATTGGGATTGAGAATGCTGTCAACCATTCTCAATGTTCAACAACCACCAAGATAGTTAAATAAAATTTATTCCTTTGCAGTAGGGAAAAATTGGCTTTACGCAAAACTATAACCATAGAGCTTTTCCACCAGCCAAATATGCATGTAGTGATAGCCATTGTTCATCATTTTCTCTATGGTGTGAATTTGCCAGTACATTCAATGTACTGACCCGTTTCGGGCTGCAACGTCTCATGTTGCAGGTTTATCTTACGACGAGTAAGTGATACGTTAGGGTTACGATTTCTACACTCAACTTTGCCGTTGGTGTTGATGGGAATCCACAACCTTGTTGCTTCCGCTATTTTGGATTTGAGGTAATAGTATTTACGTTACTTTATACATGTGATTTACCTCTGTTATAAATCCTTCGAGTACTGTGTGTGTCAGCATACCGATCCAGGGATGACACTTAAGCACAGAAACTTGATCCCTTCGGGTCAGGTCGCTACATTACTGCATCCGGCTGCTCTTCAACCTCCTCCACATTAACGTGGTTCACCTGTCCCCTGTTGAAAGGGTTCGGCTTCTTCCCAGAGCTTCCATTGCCGTTCTGGCCTTCAGGACATTCATTGGCATAATGTCCGGTCTTCTGACACTTAAAGCAAGTGACTTGGCTCAGGTCTTTCTTGGCTGGGGTTGATGGGTTGGTACGGTTCTGGCCGTTGCTTCCTCCATTACCATTACCATTCTTGGTGCCGTTGTGATTGTGCGAGCTACCTCCTCCATGGATATGCTGAAAATGTCCTCCCGATCTAGGGGTAAATCGTGGCTTCTGTTGAGCTCCTGAATTGTACTTTCCTTGTGCATACTTCCTCTTGCGATTTTCAATTTGCTGCTGCTTCCCTTCAATCATAAGAGCACGATCTACCAACTCCTGGTAGTTGTTGAAGGTTGCTACCATCAACTGCATGCTCAACTCATCATTCAGTCCTTCCAGAAACTTCTCCTGCTTAGCTGCATCCGTAGCAACGTCATCTGGGGCAGAACGTGCTAATTTACTAAAGTCCTCCACATACTGGCCAACTGTCCGTCCTCCTTGGCGCAAGTTGCGAAACTCTCGCTTCTTCAAGGCCATAGCTCCTGCTGAAACATGGGCAGTTCGAAAAGCCTGCTGAAACTGGTCCCATGTGACAGTGTCGACAGGGAAAGTGGCTATGAAATTCTCCCACCATGATGTTGCGGGTCCTTCTAGCTGATGTGCGGTAAACTTCACCTTCTCCGCATCTGTGCATCCTGCTGTGGTCAACTCTCTAGCTGTCTTGCGGAGCCAATCATCTGCTACTATCGGCTCGATGCTACTAGAAAACACCGGCGGATTCAGCCTAAAAAAACGGGCTAAGTGATCAACAGGTGGTGGTGGTGGTGGTGGTGGGTTGTTGTTGTTGTTCCCCTGATTCTGATTCTGGACTAGCAACTGCATCAATGTGTTCTGCTGTTGGATCAACTGGGTGAGCTCCGGTGGGAAGGTAAATCCAGGGTCACGTCTCGGAGGCATCTGAGGATTTAGAAAAGATGAGATTTAATAATAGAGGGGGTCTAAAGAGAAAACACTACCCATATGCACATGAGGCAAAAGCAAACAATTCACTTCATTCAATCAAACAAGGGCATACAATTGATCTAACTATCGCAAAAGTGCTCGGACTACTATATTTACATGGTGGACTACTACTACTGATGAGGTGGTCTACTAGAAATATTCTTCGGTTGCAGACTCCATGATATCTGCTTCGGCTTCATCAACATAGTCATCATCGCTCTCATCTGGGTCCGAGTCGGTGTCGTTGATGATGATGTAGTCTTCCGGGCGAATCTCCTTGGGTTCTTCGTCTTCATCTACTGGTGTAGGGCCTCCCATAAATATCCCGATTTTCATTGTTAGGTCAGCATTCTTATCCACTAATACTTCAATTTCTTCTTCATAATCTTCACGTGTAGCCTTGAGTTCTTCCTCCAGTTCCTTGATTCTTGTCCTTGCCTTCTTCAGGTCTATCATGTCGGCGCACATCTGGTTCTCCTGACGTCGAATGTGCTGGTTTAATTCCTGGATAAAAGCTGCAATTGATCTATCCTTTCTGGTGCTGATCATCTCCCAGTGCTCATCTCGGCGCCCACAAATTTGGTAGATAGTATCCTTGAGATCATTGCGGTAGACTTCTCCAATGCGTCCCATGGCGATGTGAGCTGCCATGCTCTTTCCTAGACTCCAAGTTGGTGCATCAAAAGAAAACTCTATGGGCTCAGTGACTGGCATGAACGTCCATTCCTGGAACTTGAACTTGAATCATCCAGCGCTCTTCTTCAGGTAAGGTGGCGTTGTAGGTTCCGGTGAAGCTTGGTACTCCTATGTTCAGGTATCTAGTGACTTCCTTCAGGTGACGTCCAAAGGGTGTATCTTCATCCAGTTGCGTGAACTTATTCCTTGCATCCGCCATCCTAAAGAGTAGAAAAGATGAGAGGTCAGAAGAGAAGAGAGTGAATAGTGATCTAGGTCTTTAGCTTAATGGTCGTGTCCTATAGTCAGCGTGTGCTCTGATACCATCTTTGTAGCGACCAGACCTCAAATAGTCTGATCTCTGTGCTCAGGTGTCATTCCTGGATCGGTAATGCTGACACCACACAGTACTTGAAGGATTTATAACAGAGTAGCAATCACACACTTATTACATCGAGTGTCTCAATAGAGAACTTATTATAATAAATATGGCTTAAGGCCATCTAGTAACGATAACAGCGGAAGGCTTGGAAGATAAGTGAGTCCATCAACTCCAACGGCATCACTGAGTATAGAACCACGACCTAAAACCTTAATCGTCGTCTGAAAAATCTGCAACATTAACGTTGCAGCCCGAAAATGGGTCAGCACATGGAATATGCTGGCAAGGTAACACATAGAGAGTAATGGAATGAAACAGCTATACTATATGCATATTTGGCTGGTGGAAAGCTCTATGGTTACTGTTTTGCGTAAAGCTAATTTTTCCCTACTGCAAAGGAATAAATTTTATTTAACTATCATGGTAGTTGTTAAACATTGAGAATGGTTGACATCATTCTCAATCCCAATTAAGCATCATCATTAAACAAAACCCATCAAAATTAAATTTTAGAGTAACATGATGAGATTCACATGATAATCCAAGTACTAGATACTCAAGATGTCCATAACCGAGGACACGGCTAACCATGATTAGTTTATACACTCTCCAGAGGTTTGCACACTTTTCCCCACAAGACTCGATCGCCTCCGTTTGGTTTCTTGCACTACACGGTGTTTGAGAAACGGATGACCGAGACATAGTCTTTCAGAAGCGCTAGCACCTTACGATGGATAGACCGTTACACCTACTTTCCCCTACATCTGCTAGTCTACCCTGTAAGAGTTCGCACGACTTAATCAACTATGCTAGAGCCCATAATAGCTTGTGGCTGCACACAGAAGTTTCTAGTATGAAAAATCTCATGATCCCTTTGGGCCTGGGTGGCGGTCCATAAAGAAAAACAGGCAATCCTGGAATACCCAGGTACCTCAATCCACCCAGATGTGTGTTTAAGTTTCCACCTTAGATAAACCATTAATTAACAAACTCACATCTGTCATGGATATCACTCACCAATCCACGTCTACTAGCATAGCATGGCATAATAGGCAAACATAGAAGTAACTCCCAAAGGTTTGATAATACAACAGGTAATAGGTACTACATCAACTACTTCCCGTCCCACAATTTAATTAGATCCTAATCATGCAATGTTTGAGGATTGATCTAATGCAATAAAACTGGGTAGTAGGAGGTATGATCAGAGTGTTACTTGCCTTACTGATGATCCGCGAAACCTAGAGATTCGAAGTAACAGGCGGCGCACTCCGGGTATTCTATCGCAGAAAAACAAACAAGCATACAATAAGTATTCATCTAATGCACAAGTAAAACTCAAATAAGAGATCTAACCAGAAAGTTCAACTTAAGAACTCCGGTTTGCAAAAAGAATCAAATCAAACGAAGCAACGAAAGTCAAACGGCAAAAGAAACAGGCTTCGTTTACTATTCTGGATCTAGGGCAATTTTTACAGTGGCAAAAACTTGTTTAAGTTGGTTAAACGGATAGAGGGTTTCGAGACGAAACTCCAGGCGCTTGAATCACCTGATTCTGATAAACGAGCGAAAAGTTATACTAAAACGAAAATCGGATCAGGAATCATGATCAGAAAAATCGCGGATTTAATCCGAGAAAAGAAAAACGACGAACGTTCGCTAGAACGAACGAACAAACGCTCGCTATTTAAATAAATCGGAAAAACCGATCTATTTAAAAAACCGAAACAAAAAAACAAACAAAACCGTCGGAAAAACCGAACGGTTTTTCAGAAAAAAAACGGCGTCTAAAAAAAACTACCCCGCAACTCCGGCGAGGCTCCGGCGGCGGCGGCGCTAGGGCGGCGGGGCGGCACGCTAGGGTTTGGGGAGGTCCCGGGCTGGGCTTCCCGACTTATAAAGCCTGGACGGGCCTAGTGTCCGGGTCGGACACGGCCCGTAGGTCGGTTGCATTTTTTTTAATTAATTCCGCGCAAAAAAACAAATAAAAGAAATACTAAATGGACTCCAAAAATCCCGAAATAAAATTTTCCCGGCTTCTAAAATCAAGACGCACAAGGTGGACATTTATTTGGGGCCTAAATGCAATTTTGGAAAATGCACATTTTTCCTAAATTCAAATAAAATATCGAAAAACTCCGAAATAAAATATTATTTGATTTTATTATTAAATCCTCAATATTTCTTTATTTTGGGAAAGTCATTTTATTCCCTCTCTCATATTTTTGTAATAGAAATAATTGATGATAAAATAATTAAAATCAAATGATCCTATTCTCAAAATTTGAGAAAACTCAAATATGAAAATAACGAAATCCCCAACTCTCTCCGTGGGTCCTTGAGTTGCGTAGAATTTCTAGGATCAAAACCAAAAGCAAATAAATTATGATATGCAATGATGATCTAATGTATAACATTCCAAATTGAAAATTTGGGATGTTACAGGTAGTCCCTAGAGGCATTGGTCAGTCCATTACAAAAGATATCAAGTATTTCATTTTTCTTAAGAGGGTGACCAGGAAAAGCATTAAGTAATTGGAGCAGGCTCCCCCAAGCTTGAGGGAGATTCTCTTCTTCAAATTGCACAAAATTAAATATTTCCTGTAAGGCAGCTTGTTTTTTATGAGCTGGAAAATATTTTTCAGAGAAGTAGTATATCATATACTAGGGACTACGCACAACAACCAGGAGTAAGAGTATTAAACCATGATTTAGCATCACCCTTTAATGAGAAAGGAAACAACTTAAGAATATAGTGGTAGCGAATCTTTTCCTCATGAGCAAATAGGGTGGCAATGTCATGCAATTTAGTAAGGTGTGCCACAATAGTTTCAGTTTTATAACCATGAAAATGATCGAATTCCACCAAAGTAATTAATTCAGGGTCCATGGGGAATTCATAATCCTTATCGGTAACAAAGATAGGAGAAGTAGCAAATTTAGGATTGTATTTCATTTTCTATATCATAGCTTTTTTTCTTTCAGCTTACTCGGCAATTTCTTAATGTCATCTCTATCACTACAAGCAAGAAATTCTCTAGTTATCTCCCTATCCATAACATAACCCTCGAGTATCTTAGGCATTTCAATTAACTCTAGTAGGAGAGCTAGGCATAATAGGTGAATCATAATTTTCATTAGTTTCAGCATTCTCAAGTTCTTTAGCTTTAGCAAGTTGTTCATCAAGAAATTCATCTAGTGGCACAGTTTTATCAAGTAGAATACTAGCATCATCATATGTTTCATTTATAGAAGAAGTAGCATCATGAATTACTTGCGACATATTAGATTGAATAACAGGTGGTGGTGTCGCAAGCCTACTTAAAATAGAAGGTGAATCAAGTGTAGAGTGTGATGGCAATTCCTTACCTCCCCTCATCTTAGAGGGTACGATTTTGGTCTTAGCGCCTTTCAGATTCTTAATAGTGATCAACAGATATAATTCCCAAGTGACTCAACAAATAGAGCTATGCTCCCGGCAACGGCGCTACAAAAAGGACTTGATAACCCACAAGTATAGGGAATCGTGACAGTCTTTGAGGGTAGTATTTCACCCAAATTTGTTGATTTGACATAAGGGGAGCCAAAGAATATTTATGAGCCTTAGCAGTTGAGTTGTCAATTCAACCACACCTAGGAAATTATATTTCTGCAGCAAATTCTTTAGTAGCATAGTAGTTTGATAGTTTTGATAGTAGCAGTAACAGGAACAGTAATAGAAGCAGTTTGTGATGATTGTAATAGCAGCAGCAACAGTAACTTAGCACAGATCAATATGAGAAAAACGTAGGAATTGGGTCAGTGATGGATATTTGTCTTGGATGATATTCATCATATAACAGTCACAACCTAGAGCGATACACAATAGCTCCAGTTCATCAATTCAACGTAGGCATGTATTCTGTATATAGTCATACGTGCTTATAATAAGAACTTGCATGACATCTTTTATCCAACCCTCTTGTGACAGGGGGTCCACAAGGAAACTAAGGGATATCAAGGCCTACTTTTAATAGAGAACCGGAACAAAGCATTAACACATGGTGAATACATGAACTCCTCAAATTACAGTCATCCCCGGAGAGTATCCCAATTATTGTCGTGGCCGGAGAATTAGAAGGGGGATATTAAAACCACACTGGGCTTCTAATTATCAGGATTAGAGAGGATCTAGATCTAGCTCAAATTGGGTCAACTAGAACTAAAACTAAAACTAGAGAACTAGAGGAGGCTCCAAAAACTTGTATATCCAAAGGTCAAAATCCTCTAGTATATACAGGTTGGAGGGAGGGGAGGGTGCGCCACAAGGGAGGAAGGTTTCCCTTCCCCCTTGCACCGGCCAAGGAGGGGGAACTCCGTCCAATTTAGCCTCGCCCCTTCCTTCTCCATGAAGAAAGGGGCCTCCTCCCTATTGGGCCCAATACTCTTTCCACCTCTTGGCCTTTTAAGGCCCGTTGATATTTAATTAAATGTAAAAGCCTCCTAACTATTATTAGAGCTTTTTATTATTAATTTAACATCTCCAAAAACATTTTCCACCTGTATATTATTTATCGGTAATACCCGGTATTACCCGATAAAGCCGAAAACTCTTCCAGTGACCCCGAAACGCTTCTGGTTCCTCTCGAAACTATTTTGAATATTAATGACACTATTTCATAAATATTTCCTCATTACTCATATCTCAGCAGATCATGATTACCTTAAGCTTGTGACCCTATAGGTTCGGTAAAACATAGACATGAACAAAACCCCTTTCGTCCAATGATCGATAGCGGAACCGTGGACGTCCATCGATCCCTATGAGTACACGAATGATATTCGAGTGAACCTTTGGTTATCATGTGTGTATTCCCTTTGCTTTGTGATAATTTACAAAACCCGAGGTGAGATATATCAGTATCCTCTTGAGTCATTCGCATGCTCATTATACTGGTCTCCTCGTTACCGGTTTCGTTCTTCTTTATCGTTGAAATGTTCCGGCATCCCCGTGACCTAGTCGCCTGTGTCAGGATAGACGATGATGGATGTCGTCACGGCGAGCAGGCCCCAAAAATATCTCTCCATCATCGGAGGAGCAAATCCCACTCTTGAGCTATCTAGCCCCTTGTCAAACTTTTCGATGAACCTATCAGTTGTCATTATGATCACCGTGTTACAGATGATGTTTGGGCAACCCCAAAGTTCATCGTATAGTAAGAAGTGAGTACGATACTCTCATGGTCTAAGAAACTAAAGCATATGTTAACTTGTGACGAAAGCATCTCAAAGTATAACAATCGAGTTTGGGGCAATTCAATATGATCATTCTTCTAACTTCATATTCTCAAAGTTGTTTTGGGGCTATCGTTACACTTAAGATATCTCAATATCTAGAAAACATGATCACAAATAACCCTTGAGCTAGTCTTAGAGGAGAGACTAGGAATCAGATTTTACTGTTTATCATTCCACACGTGCATATGAGTTTTCCACTTAATTGCATATTCCAGGATCACAACAGCTATAGCATAGAATATAAACTCTTAATTATAAACATGGAAATATAATAATACAATATTGTTGCCTCTAGGGCATATTTTCAATAGTTCGTCACTGGGACAACTACTAAACTATCTTTTTATCCTTAGTGGTAGTCACGGGAGAATGGAGGCGCGAGAGGTGCTTGAAACAGAGCCCTGCGTCTTCCTTCCGAAGACGAGGAGGCTCTCTAAGGCCTAGCTGGCAGCACAGCCAGTCAAACCCTCATCCTTTCAGCATGAATGTGTGTCCAGCCATCTGCGGTGACTCAAGCCCATGGTATCCCATCCCTTCTCGTGCAGGGCACAACATGAGTAGAGCTCCCCTATTCAATGTTGCAGGTGACATCAATGTTGGCAAATGGGGTGGCGATGTCTGAGGAGAGGCGGGTTGGCTTTAAGCAGTGGTTGGGGGTCATGAATGCGGAGGCAAGCGAGTCAGCAACCTCGGTTTCAAGGGACGGCGCAGGGATGTACGGTGACAAAGTAGATGATGTGGCTTGGGTCTGGATCTGGCTTCCAGGCTCATGCAGAACTGTCACATTGATGAGGCTCGAAGAGGCAATAACATCGCGCTACGGAGTGAGAGGAACCAAGGGTGCATGGGGATAGGATGGTCGGCTAGAATGGTAGAGAAGGCAGATGACGTGGTGGAGGGAGAGGTCGCAGCGGTGGTGGGAGCTGGGGCGGGCGTCGCGAGAGTCATACTTGTCTCACATGCATTGGTCTTGATCTATCTTTAGGACATGTTATCTCCATGTCAGCACCCAGTCACGGTAAACCAGTCAGGGACGGTTTTTGGCTAGTATTGGATTGTTTAGGGGGTAAGGGATAGTAAAATGGAGTTTTTCTACCTCTAATTCATCGGGTATTGTTTATTCTAATATATGGAGCACAAAGAGTGGTGGCGTGTCACTATTGTCGGCCCACTGGGCCACAAGCCGGCAGACCAAGAGTGCACCGTTGACTTTGCGCACAAAACTAAGAATCCCACTCAGATTAGGCTATATCAGATTCCATTTTATATGCCTACAAGTTTCTGGTAATACTACCTTTCAGATATAGTTTTATATTATTTTTTGGCAAAGATATAGTTTGAGGGCATCTCCAAAGTGGACCCTCAAACCTTCATTATATATCTAGACCACAGTGTCCGGACCACTTTTGACATTCAACGAGGGCCCATATATGTTCGTTAGCAGTTCGGACGTACGGATTCTGGTATCCTAGCAACAAACGTGAGGGGCTTTGCGGGAGTCCGAACATGCACTTGACCAACACAAAGCCTCCCGCGTGGTCCTTGTCTCTTTTCTCTCTTCACATGCATGCTCCCCTCTCATCTCTCTTTCCTCTCATCTGGACACCACATCATAATATCTCATTACATCCATGGCCCCTATCTACTCTTTATCCCCCAACCGGACTATTTCGTGAATAGCCTTCAATGGCTCTCTCCCGTATCATGTATGTGGACCACGTCCGAACATAGAAACAGACATTTGCCATGCTCATTTGCGGGTCAGCAATGTAAATGCCCTTATATGTTTGCCCTCACATCTCGGCCAGTTTGGATTTTAAGCCATTGTGCATAACAGGGTCATCTAGTCGGCATAAGAAGAAAGAAGTTTTGAAGGCTTGTGGAGCACATCAGCGGTGGTCCATGAAGTTTTGGTTTGACTACAACGACAAAGTGGCAACTGCTTCCAACCTTCCCGTGGAATTTGTTTAAGTTGGTCACTTGGTATCACCTACACTGTCGAGTGCTAACTGGTCCCCGTCTTAGAAGAAAATTAAAAAACCAACAGGTCGGTAGCTCAAACCAGTCTCCGCCGTCGACCACAGTGAACCCCCGCGTTCAACGTCCGAGATTTATCGCCCTTCGAGGCTTCGACCGTAGCAAGTCTGTTGGCAGTAGAATTAAGTGACGTGCTGATCTGATCAGCCGCAATATACAAATCGCCACGCCGTGTTTGCTGGTCACTTGGATGCTTTGCCACGAATCCACGGTAAAAAAAATTAGGATGGACTACGGAGGTGGGGCACGCGTAGTTGCCATGAAACTCGACTGGCTGGAATCTTTGGCCGTACGGCATACATTACTGCCACTGCTGCAATATATAAGGCCAGCAAACGCGCGCTGCTCACCCATAAACCGCTCCTGGTCCATTGCTTAACACACAGTACTCAGCTGAGAATCGAGTCCGGCGACAATATGAGGGTACGGGTTCTGTTTACTTGCAATATCTTTCGAAATTTTGTGTGGATTCTGCTTCATTGGTCTATTTTTGATCGATTTCTGCTTGGTGTTGTTGCAGACGGAGATGGTGATCAGGATGCACGCGAGCTCCGACAAGGGCCAGCACTCCAAGGCCATGAAGATCGCGGCGGCAATCGACGGTACGCAGCAACCCCCGTATACAAATTCCTCTGTTCTTGACGAGACTCCTCTGCAATTGCTCAATGCGTCTGAGTTCTGACATATGTGGCGGATTCGACCAGGAGTGGAGTCGGTGACGCTGGCGGGGGAGGGGCGGAACCTGCTGCGGGTGGTCGGCGAGGGCGTCGACTCCAACCACCTCACCAGCAGGCTGCGGCGGAAGGTGGGCCACGCCGACATCGTCGAGCTGCGCACCCTGCAGGCGGGCCGCGGCTACGCGAGCGCCACCAACGCTGCCGCCGGAGCCGGCTACCACTCTTCGCAGGCCGCGGGCGCGGGCGAACGCGGGGACGCTGCCGCCTATGGGGGGTACAACAGTTACACTACGGCCGGCTACTTGCCGGTGGCCGCCGATCAGTACCACCGCCAGCAGCAGCAGCCGTCGTACGAGTACGAGTACTACCCGCCGGCGCCGTACCCTGCCACCGTCGTCCACCACGAGTACACGACCGGCGATCCGACCGGCTGCTCCATCATGTAGCGCCACCAGTGGTAGCTCTCGGTTCGGCGATTCTGTTTTTTTTTTTGTCACTGCGTTCATTTTTCTTTGTTTTTCTTTTGTTGGGGAGTGCACTGTATCGTGTGTTCGTGTGTGTAGTGCGATCCATCGGGGCCAATTTTTGCCGGCCCTCGTTGGATCTGTAATTTCTTAGTCAAATGGGTGCCTGGACGATGTCAAACCGAGACGTGGAGTGCGAATTGTTTTTTTTAGATGGAGGCAAAAGCTTTGCCTTATGCATTAATTAAGAAGAGAATAGAGTTTTTTCTTTACAACACACACCCTTTACGTGACATGGCAATTACTCTCGCAAAATAAAAGACCTTAACTTCTTTGCCCCGGCGGTGATCCAAAGGCTTGCTTCGGCCACAATGGAGTTGAGCAGAATTGGTGGAGGAGCGCTCTTGTGCCGAAATACTCTTGCGTTTCTCTCGTTCCAGATTACCCATGACACGAGCATGGTAATCGACGCCTTGGCCTTCCTGTCCATAGTGCCGACGTCGCATGTACTCACCCACCAGCTCTCAACTGAGTCCATCAAGTGCTATGAGGTTGTGTCCATGTCATCAATGCCAAATCTCTGAATGACCAACCTCCAGAGCCTCAGAGAGTAGCGGCACTTGAAGAGGAGATGTGGCCCACATTCCTGCACGCCCTTGCACAATGGACAAGGACCGCAATTTGGCCACCCTCGCTTGGCCAACCGGTCGGCAGTCCAAATTCTGTCCTGAATCGCAAGCCAAGCAAAAAACTTCATTTTCGGTGGCGCCCAGGCCTTCCAAACCATTTGGTCCATGGGGAAAGAACCAGGCCCAAAATGTTTTGGTTCTATGCATTGAATTGTCATATTTTATCACATAGGAGTATTTTTTTGTCAAGCTTGTCTAATATTAGTTTAATGAAGAGCCACAAGTTGACAAGCCTAAGAGATTTTTGCCACACATTTTGTGTCCAAACGCCACGAATTTTTGCACGCACATAGCTTGGATGTAAATATAAAAAAAACCAGAATGTTGTTGACGTTTTTCTATTTTTAAGAATTTTACTGTTCATGGGTAGGAGCATCTGACCACCCTTTCCCCTTGGTACTGGCTTGTTTGAGATGCACTAATTATGATCACAAGATTCAAGGTTGCATAAAGTTTACAAGGCCTATATTAAATTATCGATGATACTAGTGATGCAAGTGAAGTTAATTTAGTCGGCAACAAAGTTCTGCTATTTTTTTGAGCCACAATATCGACAGAAATCATATTCTCGGCTGTAGTTGAAAATTTCACCAGACTATAATGTAAGTGCATCTCAGCGCTAAAGCTACAGAGAAGTGGATGCCCAAATCATTCTACCAAAGATATGCCAAGAGCGACCAGCATTCCCATTGTCAGGAAAATCAACTGACACATCGAGTTGCTTGGCGTAGTTTTCTGATCGTGCATCTGTGGGAGAACTCCGGCAACAGCAATGTAAATAAAACCACCAGCAGTAAATCCCTGTAGAAGTATGAATACCAGGTACCGAATCAGCTATAATAGCACACAAAGTAAACATTACTTATATTAACTACTCCATCCGATCCAAAATAAGTGTTGCAGTTTTGAACTAAGGTTGAACTGCGACACTTATTATGGATCGGAGGGAGTAATGATGTAATATGGATGGAAGCTAATTTGGTTGTGTGTGGAACTTGGGCGTCCCAAAAGAAGGAAGATTATATCCTATCAAGATCTATGAACGAGGCATTAGATGGTTTGCGTTGTGTAGAAAGTAGAAACAGCTTTAATAGAAAACCTAGCATGGTGACCCGCACATTAGCACAGCTAAATTTCCTATCGCGGCATCTTTTTAAAAAATCTCCATACTCCAGAACAAATTTTGGCCATTATGTTTCATATGAACATGCTTGCAAAAAGTTACACATGATAGTATCAGAAATCCATGACGAATAAAATGATAGCGTCCCCTGTACATGATCCTCAAACATTCTCTCCTCGCCACGCTTATTGTAGATTGTTTTCTCTAATGATGCCCTGTACATCAGTTCTCTTACGGGTTCTCAAAGGTTTGTATTGGGTTTCATCTCTAGCCTACCCCAACTTGCTTGGGACAGAAAGCTTTGTTGTTCTGGGCATGGCCTCTCCTATGGGTTGCTAGAAAGTTATAACTATTAGTTTGTATTCATTATTAATTTATGTAACATTCTGTATTCCTATTTCACTGACACATGTCAACAGTTACTTGTACTCCTTACTAGCCAACTCCAACAACTTGTATTACATACTTTGACATAATTTATTTCCTCCAACCTTGGATGTTGCATGGGAGCAATATATAGGTTCATTCGTATGATATGCCGCTTGCACATGCATCGCATTCATCTTCCCAACTAAGCTTGGTGTGCCTTCTTAACACAATCAAGACAGAAGCCAGGCAATGGGCAATGGCTGGTGCAAGGGGCCTCGCGGCGTTGCTTCCGACAATGTCGGTGTCAAGCGTGTAGAGGCGTCATGTTCTAATCACCGCCGAGTGTTGCCCTTAGGGCTTGTACAAACTTTTCTTTCTACAATGCATTGAAAAGCAAGGCTTTTGCATTTTCTCAAGTAAAAAAAAAATCCGATTATTTGTAGATCTACACCTGGTTGTATGGCGCTGAGTGTTGGCCGACTAAAAGGCGACATGTTCAACAGTTAGGTGTGACAGAGATGCACATGTTGAGATGGATGTGTGGCCACACAAGGAAGGACCTAGTCCGGAATGATGATATACGAGATAGAGTTGGGGTAGCACCAATTGAAGAGAAGCTTGTCCAACATCGTCTGAGATGGTTTGGGCATATTCAGTGCAGGCCTCCAGAAGCGCCTAGCGGATGGCTAAAGCGTGCCGGTTGCTACACCTAGTTGTACACGCACATACTACTTGATTCTTACAAATTTGCGATTCCACCCATACCTTTACCTCAATGGCGTAGCTTCGACTGTGCCAGACACCCCCCCCCCCCCCCCCCCCACACACACACACAACACATGACGATATGGCCCAAGCTCCAGCACTGCCTTAGCTCGACTCTTTTCTTTTGTACTCATGTTGACATCATCCCCATCATATTTGAATCTATGTATATGTCGATACATCTACCTATTTCATGCCGCCTATTGATACATCTGAGGCATGATGTATTGATATCCACTGTCTCTACATACTTAAATAGTACTGAATGGAAATAAAAAGAATACTTGACACTTCAGTTTTAGATTAAATTAATGTACAATTGTTTACTCTTAAATTTACTTATTTGTGACCTTAATATGGAGTACATATGGAAATAAATTTGCTATATATATTTAAATTCAAATTTTCATGTGTAAGAGAGTTGTATTTTCAACCTGCCTAATAAATTTTTATCTACTATTCCCTGATCTGAAATAATGCAACAGTATCATTCTTGCATACTAAATCAACTTTTTTACGCATTACTGATCAAACTTTAAAACATTGACTACACGCTCAGTTATGCACCTTGCATTTTCAAACCAAGGGACTGTTTTAGTAGATTTATACTTTTATCTATTTAATTAATACAATATGACCAGATCTAGTACAACTAAAATACTACCTCCGTTCCTAAATATAAGTCTTTTTAGAGATTCCACTACGGACTACTACGAAGTAAAATGGGTGAATCTATACTCTAAACATGTCCGTAGTGGAATCTCTAAAAGGACCTATATTTAGGAACGGAGGGAATACATATGATTTGCCTGATTCACATTCTATAGGAAGTACTTTCTCTGTAACTTTTTAGAGTCCATGACAGTGTCAAAAAACATCTTATATTAAGTTACAGAGGGAATAGATACTAAGCAAATAAGTGAAATCATTTGTTGATCAGCGGTGATGTCACTGCTTGCATATGTTATGGACTGATTTGGATGGACTTCGGTCACTGCCAATTCGGATACAAATACTGGTGTATTACATAGTGGGTTTAAGCTCATATGTAGGTACATTGATTTCTAAATCTAAGCCATTCAAATTGATGATCGATGGACTTAGATAATTCAGTCCATGTGGAAGCACATGCTGACTCGTTTGCCTTCCGTTTTAATAATAAAATAATAATATATAGATAACTTACCTCAATCAAAGAGGAATGTCCTGGATCCGTTCCCAACGACAGTGCCTATACATGAGGTAGAAAATTAGGGACTCAATCCAGAATGATAATTTTATTTCGGGAGAGGATAGAACAAGAACTTACCAGTGCTGTCCCACCCAGAGCAACCAGCGCAGAGAGAAAGTTGAAAAACAGGGCTTTAGTTACGGTGAATCCTGAGCGAACCAGAATCCCAAAATCCCCAATCTAAACAAAGAGATGAGAAGTTTATCATCAACCAGCAGTATCATTTTTCGTGTAATTCAATAAAACTGTTCAGCTCAGAAAAAAGGTTAATTCAAATAAAGTAGGACGCGTTTATCTGGGGAATGTTCGCTAGGGGCGAATTGCCAGCGAACACCCCACTTGCCATGCCGGAATAAATAAAATTGAAATGCGTTTTTTAGGGAAATGCCATGTACGGAAGGTGAAATTGACATGTATAGGAAAGAATTGCCGGCGATTTAAAAAAAAATTGCCATCCACGTGATCTGGATCCAATGGCTGTGGGGGCGTTCGCTGGGACTGCCTTCCCAGTGAACGTTCGCCCATTAGCATTTCCAATAAAGTATCCGACATGCTACACGTAAGCAAACAACAAGCATCACTGAAGATAATCTAACTAATCCGGTTGTAACAAACCAAGATTCATTTCCCAACTATGGAGAGCTTACAGAATAGAGATCCAAAGTTACAAGCATAGCATAATAATACTATAATAATATATGAAAATCTAAATTCCACGTGACACATTAGCTATTCATTCATATATCATGACCAATATTTTCACTCCAGCAGAACTTCCTGAGCGACCAGCATGCAAAAAGAGTTCATATATTTATGTGATCTCCAATTTTCACATGATACCACGGCAAAGTATATTCTAAAAAGATAAAAATCATTATTAGTCACAGATAAGAAAGATTAGATGTGATACTGGATTCTTATCTTCTGGATCAGATGCACTTGGATAGAGAATATCACAAAATTGCTAGAACAGCAGAACATGAACTGCCTCATGATCTTAGGGCACAAAGCCACAAACTACTTGTGGTCCCGGAACCGGTAACCAGATTGACACATCAGTACATCACACCATGTCTAAGCTAGCATTTCCAAACAGTCTTGGTCACGCTTGACATTTTGTGTCAATGTGAG
This sequence comes from Triticum urartu, assembly GCF_056163025.1. Taxonomy (NCBI): domain Eukaryota; kingdom Viridiplantae; phylum Streptophyta; class Magnoliopsida; order Poales; family Poaceae; genus Triticum; species Triticum urartu. The sequence continues at coordinate 93,082,561 of NC_141875.1, forward strand.
GTTCCATTTTGTGTCAATGTGAGGTTCCAAGACTTCCCTCTCCTCTTGGTACCAGTGAAAGTAGCAGCTGCTCATGGTCTAACATACTGAACCAATGCCAAATATGTGTTTTAACTAATACCACGTAACAATGCAAAAAAAAAAAAGTAACACTGGTAGGAGGCAAGAGGAGAGAATACTGTAAGTTAGATCTGAAATCAGTTACTTGAGGAGGAAGGTAACCTCTTGAGGAAGTTCATGAGCGAGCAGAAATAAAGTTCTAGACCATCCTCCAACAGAACCATGTAGCAGAAAAGCACTTCCAAGAGCCATCCCATCAGTGAAGTTATGCTGCATTAATCACATACTTATTTTCTGAAATTCCATCAAATCAAACCTAGTAAAGCTGAAAAATCTAATATACAATCAGACTGCACGCGCAAGACAAAAACATAAAAATAGCTGTGAGTATTCAGATCATAGACTTACAACACCATCTGAGAAAAGATTGAGGTAGCCAAACACGAGGTTGGAGTTTGAAACAGAGGGATCTTCACTCGATAATGTTTTGCCAGGGGCAGGATTAGTTTCAGAATTGATAGGCTCTCTGTCGGTGGCACCAGGCACCACGTCCAAACCTGATCTCTGTGATCCTAAAACGGCTTCCTGTGAATAATACAAAAAGTTTTCACTAAAACAGTAGGGATGACAGACTAGTTACAGTAGAAATTACCAAAATATTAATTTAGTTTCACTGCTACATTTGCTATTTTATCTCTTTTATTTATTGATGTGGTCAGTATGTAGATTGTTACCACAGCTGTGGCACACCACAGTTTTGTGTGTCATGGTGCACCTTTCACAAATATATCATTTGGCATGCTTTCAGGGCGACTTGACAGCCACAAAAGGTTATTGTTGTGTTCGCACAAACATACTTGTCTTTAGCAGAACCTAGTGTCCTTCAATTTTTGGAATGCACTAATTTTATTTCCCAGCTAACCAAGTTTCCACACTTTACAGGCATGTTTTCCATCCAAGGCCATTTTTTTTCACAAATTTCGACAACTATTGTACTTCGTAAATGTAAATGAACTATACAAGGAAAAAAGCAGATGTTGCACACCTGGGTGGGGGCACTATATTTGAGATATGTTTTGCCATATTCAAGTTGTACCAAAAAATTTAAAACAAATCATGCATGTCCATCAGGTGCTAAGGGTGTGTTTGATTCCAATCACCAAGTGGAATGGCATGGGTCGGACCCGTGACCGGCCTCGCTCCCGAACGCACCAATACCTCCAAATCAGAGGAATCACACGGAACCGGTTGCTCTCTTTCCTCACACTCCACCAAAACCATGCCGCGTCTCCTCTCTCAGGTCACCTCCCCCTCGTCTCTCCCTTCCCTCCCTCTGCTCTCTCACAGCCGCAACGCTCCCATCTGGGTAGCGGACCGGGCAGCAACCGACGGGGGCCGGTGGTTGCTGGCGGCGGCCTGGCCTGCAGAGGGGCGGCTGCAGTTTTCTGGCGACGACCAGATCTTCCAGGGAGCGGCGACGGCCTGATCTGCTGGTGGGCGGCGGCTTGATCTGCTGGCGCGGCGGCTTGATCTGCTGGTGGGCGACGGCGGACTGACTTGCCGGTGAGTGGGCGGCCGATTTGTTTGGGGCGGTGGCTGACCTGCTGCCCTGCTGGTGGCAACAACCTGGCTGGTAGCGACACGCATGGACCTGGGAAGAGGAGCCAGGTGTGCTGTTGTTCGTCAGAGACTAGCAGGCGAGCAACTTCTGGTCCTTCCTCCGATCTGAAGCTTTACTTCAGTAGACTAATGGAGGCAGAGGAGCAGTGGCAGATGGCTAATGGCAACCAGCCAACGAGTTCATTAGCTCTTAATCATTAATCATTGAGGAGTTTGACCGTGGCTTTGGTGCAAGAGGAAATAACAACAACAACAACAACAACAACAACAACAACAAAGCCTTTAGTCCCAAACAAGTTGGGGTAGGCTAGAGGTGAAACCCATAAGATCTCGCAATCAACTCATGGCTCTGGTACATGGATAGCAAGCTTCCACGCACCCCTGTCCATAGCTAGCTCTTTGGTGATACTCCAATCCTTCAGGTCTCTCTTAACGGACTCTTCACATGTCAAATTCGGTCTACCCCGCCCTCTCTTGACATTCTCCGCACGCTTTAGCCGTCCGCTATGCACTGGAGCTTCTGGAGGCCTGCGCTGAATATGCCCAAACCATCTCAGACGATGTTGGACAAGCTTCTCTTCAATTGGTGCCACCCCAACTCTATCTCGTATATCATCATTCCGGACTCGATCCTTCCTCATGTGGCCACACATCCATCTCACATACGCATCTCCGCCACACCTAACTGTTGAACATGTCGCCTTTTAGTCAGCCAACACTTAGCACCATACAACATTGCGGGTCGAACCGCCGTCCTGTAGAACTTGCCTTTTAGCTTTTGTGGCACTCTCTTGTCACAGAGAATGCCAGAAGCTTGGTGCCACTTCATCCATCCGGCTTTGATTCGATGGTTCACATCTTCATCAATACCCCCATCCTCCTGTAGCATTGACCCCAAATACCGAAAGGTGTCCTTCCGAGGTACCACCTGGCCATCAAGGCTAACCTCCTCCTCACACCTAGTAGCACTGAAACCGCATATCATGTACTCGGTTTTAGTTCTACTAAGCCTAAACCCTTTCGATTCCAAGGTTTGTCTCCATAACTCTAACTTCCTATTTACCCCATGTCGTCAACTAGCACCACATCATCCGCAAAGAGCATACACCATGGGATATCTCCTTGTATATCCCTTGTGACCTCATCCATCACCAATGCAAAAAGATAAGGGCTCAAAGCTGACCCCTGATGCAGTCCTATCTTAATCGGGAAGTCATCGGTGTCGACATCACTTGTTCGAACACTTGTCACAACATTATCGTACATGTCCTTGATGAGGGTAATGTACTTTGCTGGGACCTTGTGTTTCTCCAAGGCCCACCACATGACATACCGCGGTATCTTATCATAGGCCTTCTCCAAGTCAATGAACACCATATGCAAGTCCTTCTTTTGCTCCCTATATATCTCCATAAGTTATCGTACCAAGAAAATGGCTTCCATGGTCGACCTCCCAGGCATGAAACCAAACTGATTTTTGGTCACGCTTGTCATTCTTCTTAAGCGGTGCTCAATGACTCTCTCCCATAGCTTCATTGTATGGCTCATCAGCTTAATTCCACGGTAATTACTACAACTCTGAACATCCCCCTTGTTCTTGAAGATTGGTACTAATATACTCCGTCTCCATTCTCCTGGCATCTTGTTTGCCCGAAAAATGAGGTTGAAAAGCTTGGTTAGCCATACTATCGCTATGTCCCCGAGACCTTTCCACACCTCAATGGGGATACAATCAAGGCCCATCGCCTTGCCTCCTTTCATCCTTTTTAAAGCCACCTTGACCTCAGACTCCTGGATTCGCCGCACAAAACGCATGCTGGTCTCATCAAAGGAGTCGTCGAGTTCAATGGTAGAACTCTCATTCTCCCCATTGAACAGCTTGTCGAAGTACTCCCGCCATCTATGCTTAATCTCCTCGTCCTTCACCAAGAGGAGATAGTTGTAGATATTTCTGATGTCATTTTTATTATGCTTTGTTAATGTACCTTGTCAAAATGAACCAATGCCATTATGTTCCATCCCTCCAACCAAACAGTGAAATGTAACCATTCCATTCCATGTATTGTCTCCAAACAAACACAGGAACGGAACCGACCCATTCCAGTGGAATGGAATCATGACATTCCATTCCACTTCGTTCCGCAACCAAACACACCCTAACATGTCCACATGAAAATTTTGGTACCAAAACATGAATGCATGTGCCCTTAAAAAATTGGTGCAGCTTGCATAGTAAATAGTATGATATGCAAGGTGCATCAATTTGTTTGTTTCTCACATGATGCATATGATTCAAATTTTGCAAGTGTGTATGTCATCTCATAATGTCCATTCAAGATTTTTTTTCCATCCTTTTTCATAACATTTTGAATTGGAAAACACATACGCGGAATATAGGGTGCAACGCTGCACAGGTGGAGATCAGCATTTCCACACACAGGTACCCATGTAATGATAAGACTTGAAGGCTTAGGAGAACATATTGCATACCTTCAGAATTTATATCAACTAGAATTAGGTATACCTTAGTAGCATTTGACTCTTGCTCATTTTCAGCATCTATCATTTTTCCAGTTGCGCCATCATGCAAAGAATTTTGTTGCACTTGATCTGTGTCTTTACCCTCATCGTCACTTTTTATGTGACCCGACTTGGCCTTATCACTAATGTCTTGTCGCTTATGATGGTGATGATGGTGCCCATGGCTATGACCCCCCCTTTGAGAATTGTCCTCAACGTACCTCACAATCTTCTCGACAATAAAGAACAATACAATTCCAACTGCATGAAATGGTTGGATGTTTCGAGGAATATTGCATAGAAGCATGGAAAAAGAAAAGAGATTAGCAATTGAGTTATAAAATGATTAACAATGTCATCACTATATTTACATTTGTTCAGTAACATGCAGCAATGATTAATTCCTAACAAAACTGAGCAATCACATACTAAGAAATAATAAGATAAAATTGGTAGGCCTTATGGCATGTCAACATTGATTATCCTGAAAACAAAATTCCGACTTCTATAAATAATTGGTAGGCCTTTTGGCATGTTAACCTTAAGGGAAAACACTGTTTGATATAGGTATGTAAAAGGTAATACTCACATAAAATAGACAAGCCAACAGAAAGATCTTTCAGGGAGTGTGCATGTGACTGCTCATGAGCATGATCATGATCCTCATGATTGTGTGAATGAGAGTGCCCTCCACCTGTATACCCAATGAAACATAAAATGAGGAACAAATAAGAGTGCGGCTGAGACAGATTAGCACCACAAATGGTGTAAGAGTACTGCAGGTACAAAGGTCAGAAACATGCCAAAAAAAAAGGTTCAAGAAAAATGCATTACTTCGGGCATGTCTGAAACACTAGAGTTTCTCCGGATTTCTCAGGAAATGATATAATTCAAGCAGAAATGTCCTATAACATTCAAGGTTCCAAACAAGACCGCTGCTAGGTGTACAGTTTTTGTCCAAACTTTAATATCAGCATGACAAACAAATGATGCTATTACATGTTAGCTGAAGTGCAATACTTCAGTCCCGTATAAACTCTTAACAATCAGGGGAAAGGGTTAAAAAAATGTTAATCATGCCCTAGATCCTACAAATAAAAGATATCGATATCAAGTAGATGGTTCAGTTTTAGTTTCCTAACAGAGTGCACACATCGGATAATTTGTTTGCGAGCTACTATGCTTCTATTTGGCATACAAACAAAATATCTTTAGCGAGCAAACCATTTATCAACATTGCGCATCTACCCACCTGCTATACAGCACGATACCTCCTTTACCAGCATACATACAGGGAACAATATATAACAGCCATTAAAAACTGATAGGGAGGCTGACATGCAGCTACAGTTATCATGGAAACAATATGCTAAGTTACCTCCGTAGAGTTTTTGAGCTCTTTGTTTTTGGGGCTTTTCTTCTCCCTTTGCTTTTTGTTTCGGCTAGGCTGCTCTTTGCTTTAGTTTTTGTTCTGGTTTGAGTTTGTTCTGTAAACCTCACATCATTTCAACGCTTTCTTCTTCTAATACAAAATAACATGCTGTGCGGTGTGCGGTCGAGAAAATGTTAAGTTGCTAACTGGTGGCAATTGATATTGATAATGAGTAGATCAACTATTAGTGCACACAAATTCTGACTTTCTGAGATGCATGACAACGAAGGCATGAAACAAAAACATAAGAACAAAAGACATAAAATGCATCAATACCAAAAGCATGAGGCAGTTGATGAAGGAATGAATCTCCAAGCATTGCGCCTGCCTACAAAACATCATAAACAAAACGACAAAAATTCTGTTATTGATTATTCAACAGCAGCTCAGTGAGGAACCTAGAGAAAATTATAAAAGCAAAACAAATACTTGATATGATAAACAAAGAAATTCAATAAGTGTGATGCATAATGTCATCTCAGATTCTTTGTTAGATTAATTTTTGTTGAGGCGAAGTGGTTTTACAGTATTCCTGTGGCGCACACAGTACGTTGTGGGCTGTATTTGCCCGTACATGTGCGGTTCGAGGGGACCATACCTGAGCAGCCAGTTCCCTTAGACGCGTCACCCCTGGTTTCCTTAAAGGGAACTGTGCAACTACCAAAGAAGGAGTCCAAGGCTTGCACGTCAAGGTCAAGATGAAGGATGGCGGCCACCGACCAAGACCCTTATATAAGGGTATACCCACAAGACGATTAGGAGGGGTCTTCGACCACTCCAAAAACCCTAGAATAGTAAGATAGGGCTTTCGTAGATCCGATCTTTGGCATTCTGCCTAGATCGTCCACCTCCGTCTTATTCGGCGACTCGATCCTCAACTCGCCAGATACACCACTGTGCACCTCCACTGTAATCCCTCTGATATAATCTCATGTAAGCAGGAGTAGGGTTATTACTCGCCACGCGAGGACCCAAACCTAGGTAAACTTGTCCCCCGTGTCCATCTGGTAACCTAAGGTGATGTCCCTCTGTCATACAAATCTATGTACATCCACCGCATTGCTGTTAGGTACATCACGGAACACCATCAACAGCTAGCGCCGACCGGTGGGAGCCTCAAACTACTAGATCGGATCTACGGACCTATCCTATCTTCAAACTTCCTCTCCATCATCTCCACCAACGCAATCATCTTTTCGACCTTCATCGATATCATCGGCTCCGTCGGGCTGGTGCGTCAACCCAACCATGCCGTTTTACCAGCCAACACATCTAATCTTCCCAATGTGGTCATCACAGTCCACTTTGACCAAGCCATCGCCCATCTATTAGCTAGCTTAATATTAGTCTTTAAGAAAGTTCTAACAACTGCAAGTTCTGCACCTACCCCAAACACTGCAAGTGCATCCACAACGGCCTTCGACGGTTTCCCCTGAACTGCAAAATTCAAATAAAAAACAGTCAAAATGCGAACACTTACTCAGAAGAATGGTTGCCATGGATCAGAGCAGGGAACTCACACAAGATTACTGGGAGGAGGATGAGGCAGACGAGCGACGCCATGCTAACCAGCAGCGAGCACCCCATCGCTCTCAGCCACACGCCTGCCAAATCCCCGAAATTATCAGTGGTGTCGTGGCGTAGCACGCCTAGAAATCACACATTCCGCAGAAAGTATACAGAGCAGGTGAAAATCCTGACCCATGGGTGTTGACTCTGGCTGGAAATCGCGGTGGATGTGGTCGTGGTGGTGATCATGGTGGTGATGGTGGTCGTGGTCGAAGCCCTCGAGCTCGAGATCCGCCTCCTCGGCCAGTTCCTCGGGAAGCAGCCGCTGGATCTCGTCGCGGTGATGGTGGCTGTGGTGGTGGTGGTGCTCGTGATTGGAATCGTCGAGGGCGCCCCCGCAGCTGTGCCCGTGGTCATGGTGCTCGTGGGGCTCCTCGTCGTGGCCGCCGTGGAAGGGGCATGAGGACGCGGAGGAATCCCCGTGCCCAGCCGCGGCGGCGAGGAGGGCGGCCAGGAGCAGCAGGGAGAGGAGACGGCAGAGCATTGCGACCAGAGAGAGCGTTGGGGCCTCGCGGAGGCTTCTCTTTTGCCGCTGCTTGGGCCTTTGCTGGGCATGTACGCGGGATAACGTATCCAGTGCACCATGATCCTAAAAAAAAACATATCCAGTGCACCATGATTATCAAAAACAAAAAACATATACAGTGTATCGGCCCAACTGGTGCAGATACAGAACGGAACATAGAGTTGGTTGAAAGTATGCACGTAGATGGATTGCTAGAACAATCGCAATAAATCTCTCATTACTATATATAAAAATGTTCGCGAATATGCAAAAAAACGCCGACTCAGAAAATGTTCACGAATTCAAAATATTCATGAATTAAGAAAAGTGTTCCTCAAATTTTAAAAGATGTTCAAGAATTGAAAAAACGTTCCCCAAATTTCAACATAGTTCATGAATTTGATAAAAAAAAATCCCATATTTCAAAAATATGTGATATGCTTCAATCTAATTCACCCTTTTTATTTTAAGAAACAAGCAATTATGTGATATGTTCACGGATCACACCTTTCAATCATTTCAGTAATCGAGAGCATTAAAAGTGATATGGACATGATAAAATTTACAATCAGACAGATAAATGTGAAACTGAAATATGTGTTTCACATATTTCCCAATCATGCGGATCAAAGAAATGCTCCTTTTGAACGTAATTCGCGTCTGAGTCCAGGCTCATATACACCCGATGAACATTAAATTCAAAACAAATAGTAAAAAATTTAAAAAATATATGGATTTTTTTGGCATCGAAGATGCTCCAACTAATTTTAAAAATATATTAAATTTGCCACCCTCGCGCCAACATAAATTGCCATAAAAAGATTTGATTTGCCATGCTTAAAAAATTTGACGTCAAATTTTTAACATTATCGTAAAAAAACATGCATGAGAAACTAAAGTTTTTGAAATTATAGCAATTTTTTGTGGAAAAAATGTCATGGCAAATATACACACTATTCAGCTGGACCACATCAGTGTCTCTAACTCCAGCAAAATCAACATCCTTGGCAAGCATGTCATCCCTAGTTATTGACATTCAATCTGTACTCCACAGCAAACAATATGGATGCTACATAACCAATGAAAATCCTCCACTCAACAACAAACAACACCGCAAAAAACCCCACTCTACATCAAACAACATGCACTGAGAGGAAAATTTGCGAAATGTCCACGAAACTATCAAAACATGGATGCTACATACTACTCCCTCAGTCTCAAAATTTGTGTCTTAGATTTGTCTAGATACGGACTAAAACATGACTTGATACGTCCATATTTAGATAAATTTGATACGTCTCCAACGTATCTATAATTTTTGATTGTTTCATGCTATTATATTATCTGTTTTGGATGTTTAATGGGCTTTAATATACACTTTTATATTATTTTGGGGACTAACCTATTAACCAAAGCCCAGTGCAAATTGCTGTTTTTTGCCTATTTCAGTGTTTCGCAGAAAAAGAATATCAAATGGAATGAAACCTTCGCGAGGATCTTTTATGTAACAAAAGCAATCCAGGAGACTTGGAGTGGAGGTCAATGAAGCCACGAGGCGGCCACGAGACAGGAGGGCGCGCCCCCACCCTCATGGGCCCCTCGTAGCTCCACCGACCCACTTCTTTCGCCTATATATACTCTTATACCCTGAAAACATCCAGGGGATCCACGAAACCACTTTTCCACCGCCGCAGCCTTCTGTACCCGTGAGATCCCATCTGGGGACCTTTTTCAGCGATCTACCGGAGGAGGATTCGATCACGGAGGGCTTCTACATCAACACCATAGCCTCTCCGATGATGTATGAGTATTTTACCACAGACATTCGGGTCCATAGTTATTAGCTAGATGGCTTCTTCTCTCTCTTTGGTTCTCAATACAAAGTTCTCCTCGATGTTCTTGGAGATTTATTCGATGTAATACTTTTTGCGGTGTGTTTGCCGAGATCCGATGAATTGTGGGTTTATGATCAAGTTTATCTATGAAAAATATTTGATTCTTCTCTGAATTCTTATATGCATGATTTGATATCTTTGCAAGTCTCTTCGAATTATCAGTTTGGTTTGTCCTACTAGATTGATCTTCCTTTCAATGGGAGAAGTGCTTAGCTTTGGGTTCAATCTTCCGGTGTCCTTTCCCAGTAACAGCAGGGGCAGCAAGGCACGTATTGTATTGTTGCCATCGAGGATAAAAAGATGGGGTTTATATCATATTGCTTGAGTTTATCCCTCTACATAATGTCATCTTGCCTAATGCGTTACTCTGTTCTTATAAACTTAATACTCTAGATGCATGCTGGATAGCGGTCGATGTGTGGAGTAATAGTAGTAGATGCAGAATCGTTTCGGTCTACTTGACACGGACATGATGCCTACGTTCACGATCATGCCTAGATATTCTCATAACTATGCACTTTTCTATCAATTGCTTGGCAATAATTTGTTCACCCACCATAATATATGCTATCTTGAGAAAAGCCACTAGTGAAACATATGGCCCCCAGATCTACTTTACATCATATAAGTTTCCAATCTGCAATTCTAGTTTACTATTTATTTTGCAATCTTTACCTTGCAATCTATACAAAAATACCAAAAATATTTATTTTATTATCTTTATCAGATCTCGCTTTTTCAAGTGGCCGTGAAGCGACTGACAACCAATTTATCGCGTTGGTTGCAAGGTTCTTATTTGTTTGTGCAGGTACTAGGCGATTTGCGTGTAGTCTCCTACTGGATTGATACCTTGGTTCCCAAAAAAATTGAGGAAAATACTTACGCTACTTTGCTGCATCACCCTTTCCTCTTCAAGGAAAAATCAACGCATGCTCAAGAGGTAGCAAGAAGGATTTTTGGCGCCGTTGCCGGGGAGATTTGCACCAAGTCAAGTCCAGATTTGATCTCACGTCAACTAGCCATTTCTGGCGCCGTTGCCGGGGAGATCTACACTCAAGTCAAGACACACCAAGTACCCATCACAAACTCTTATCCCTAGCATTACATTATTTTCCATTTGCCTCTCGTTTTCCTCTCCCCCACTTCACCCTTGCCGTTTTCTTCGCCCCTCTTCCGTTTGTCCTTCTGTTTGCTCGTGTTACCATGTGGCTTCTATTTGATTGCATCTTCGCTTGCTAAAAATCTATTGATATGGATCCTCATCCTCTTGCTAATCTTTTTAAAAGATTCAATTATGATGAACCAATTGCTAGTATTTGAGTGCACTAGATTATCTTTATGAGGTTTTGCTTGAAATTCGTGAATCTGAAAATTGTGATGAAGTGTTTTATGAAGTGATTCACGATAGATCTTTGAATAAAAAGCATGATTGCAATGATGTTATTATAAATTCTATGAATTTCAATTGTGCTAATAATATGCAAAACCCTAAGCTTGAGGATGCTAGTTTTGCTATGTCTACTATTTGTTGCAATGATCATGATTGGGGTGATTCTTCTTGTGTTCTTGAAAATTTATTTAAGCCCCATGATGAATATAAGATTGATAATGATGTTTGCAATATTGAAAGTGGGTTTGGAAGAGTGTCAACTTTAGATCCCACGTATTTGGAGAATGTTCGATCTTATGCAATTTTCGATAAAAAATGGGTTTGGAGAGGTCATGACTTTAGTTAATGTTAATCCCACTATTTTGGAAGAGTGTCAACTTTGCATGCATGTGGATCGTGTTGAAAATGTTTTATGTGAATTTGCTTATGATCCCACATGCAATTATTATGAGAGAGGAAAATATGATTGTAGAAATTTTCATGTTACTAAATTACCTCTCGTTATGTTGAGATTGCTATTGTTTCTTTTCGCTTCCTTGTGTATGCTAGTTTTTGCTTGCTATGATAATTTGTTTGCCTATAAGATGCCTATGCATAGGAAGTATGTTAGACTTAGATGTGTTTGTCACGTGTTTCATGATGCTCTTTTTGTGCTTCAATTCTTGTCTTTTATGTGAGCATTATTGAAATTATCAATCCCTATAGCTAGGGGCGTTAAACGATAGCGCTTGTTGGGAGGCAACCCAATTTTATTTTTGTTCCTTGCTTTTTTTTGCTATTTAGTAATAAATAAATCGTCTATCCTCTGTTATGATTGTGTTTTTTATGTTTTAATTAGTGTTTGTGCCAAGTAAAGCCTTTAGGATCTTCTTGAGTGATTGTTGTTTGATCTTGCTGGAAAAAAACAGAAAGTATGCGCTCACGAGAATAATTTTCTTTTTTTACCAGAGAGCGATAAAATACCAATTCCAACTTAATTAGATCAATATACAAATTATTTAGGATGTCCTAATTTCTCAGGGTTTTTGGAATTACAGAAGTATTCGGAACCTACAGATTACTACAGACTGTTCTATTTTTGACATATTCTGTTTTTCGCGTGTTGTTTACTTATTTTGATGAATCTATGGCTAGTATCGGGGGGTATGAACCATAGAAAAGTTGGAATACAGTAGGTTTAACACCAATATAAATAAATAATGAGTTCATTACATATCTTAAAGTGGTGGTTTGTTTTTTTATACTAACGGAGCTCATGAGATTTTCTGTTGAGTTTTGTGTTGTGAAGTTTTCAAGTTTTTGGGTAAAGATTTGATGTATTTAGGAACAAGGAGTGGCAAGAGCCTAAGCTTGGGGATGCCCAAGGAACCCCAAGGTAAAATTTAAGGACAGCCAAAAGCCTAAGCTTGGGGATGCCCCGGAAGGCATCCCCTCTTTTGCCTTCGTCTATCGGTAACTTTACTTGAGGCTATATTTTTATTCACCATGTGATATGTGTTTCGCTTGGAGCGTCTTGTATGATTTGAGTCTTTGCTTTTTAGTTTACCATAATCATCCTTGCTGTACACACCTTTTGGAGAGACACACATGAATCAGGATTTATTAGAATACTTTATGTGCTTCACTTATATCTTTTGAGCTAGATAATTTTGCTCTAGTGCTTCACTTATATCTTTTTAGAGCACGGTGGTGGTTTATTTTATAGAAATTATTGATCTCTCATGCTTCACTTATATTATTTTGAGAATCTTTTAGAACAACATGGTAATTTGCTTTGGTTAAGAAACTAGTCCTAATATGATAGGCATCCAAGATGGGTATAATAAAAACTTTCATATAAAGTGCATTGAATACTATAAGAAGTTTGATACTTGATGATTGCTTTGAGATATGAATATGGTGATATTAGAGTCATGCTAGTTGAGTAGTTGTGAATTTGAGAGATACTTGTGTTAAAGTTTGTGATTCTCGTAGCATGCACGTATGGTGAACCGTTATGTGATGAAGTCAGAGCATGCTTTATTTTTTGATTGTCTTCCTTATGAGTGGCGGTCGGGGACGAGCGATGGTCTTTTCCTACCAATCTATCCCCCTAGGAGCATGCGCATAATACTTCATTTTGATAACTAATAGATTTTTTGCAATAAGTATGTGAGTTCTTTATGACTAATGTTGAGTCCATGGATTATACGCACTCTCACCCTTCCACCATTGCTAGCCTCTCTAGTACCGCGCAACTTTTGGCGGTACCATAAACCCACCATTTACCTTCCTCAAAACAGCCACCATACCTACCTATTATGGCATTTCCATAGCCATTCCGAGTTATATTACCATGCAACTTCCCACCGTTTCGTTTATTATGACACGCTCCATCATTGTCATATTGCTTTGCATGATCATGTAGTTGACATCGTATTTGTGGCAAAGCCACCGTTCATAATTTTTCATACATGTCACTCTTAATTCATTGCACATCCCGGTACACCGCCGGAGGCATCCACATAGAGTCATATTTTGTTCTAAGTATCGAGTTGTAATTCTTGAGTTGTAAGAAAATAAAAGTGTGATGGTCATCATTATTAGAGCATTGTCCCAGTGAGGAAATGATGATGGAGACTATGATTCCCCACAAGTCGGGATGAGACTCCGGACGAAAAAAAAGAAAAAAAAAGAGGCAATGAAAAAAAAGAGAAAAGGCCCAAATAAAATAAAAAATGAGAGAAAAAGAGAGAAGGGGCAATGCTACTATCCTTTTTCCGCACTTGTGCTTCAAAGTAGCACCATGATCTTCATGATAGAGAGTCTCTTATGTTGGCCATTTCATATACTAGTGGAAACTTTTCATTATAGAACTTGGCTTGTATATTCCAATGATGGGCTTCCTCAAAATCCCCTAGGTCTTCGTGAGTAAGCAAGTTGGATGCACACCCACTTAGTTTCTTTTGTTGAGCTTTCATATACTTATAGCTCTAGTGCATCTGTTGCATGGAAATCCCTACTCACTCACATTAATATCTATCGATGGGCATCTCCATAGACCGTTGATACGCCTAGTTGATGTGACACTATCTCCTTTTGTCTTCTCCACAACCACCATTCTATTCCACCTATAATGCTATATCCATGGCTCACGCTCATTTATTGCGTGAAGATTGAAAAAATTTGAGAACATTAAAAGTATGAAACAATTGCTTGGCTTGTCATCGGGGTTGTGCATGATTTAAATATTTTGTGTGATCAAGATAAAGCATAGCCAGACTATATGATTTTGTAGGGACAACTTTCTTTGGCCATGTTATTTTGAGAAGACACAATGGCTTGGTTAGTATGATTGAAGTATTATTGTTTTTGTGTCAATATTAAACTTTTGTCCTAAAAAGCCAAGCAATTCAGGAGATTTGGAGTGGAGGTCAAGGAAGCCACGAGGCAGGAGGGCGCGCCCAGGGGGTAGGCGTTCCCCCACCCTCGTGGGCTCCTCGTAGCTCCACCGACCTACTTCTTTCACATATATTGGAGGTCAAGGAAGCCACGAGGCAGGAGGGCGCGCCCAGGGGGTAGGCGTTCCCCCACCCTCGTGGGCTCCTCGTAGCTCCACCGACCTACTTCTTTCGCATATATATATATACTCTTATGCCCTAAAAACATCCAGGGGAGCCACGAAACCACTTTTCCACCGCCACAACCTTCTGTACCCGTGAGATCCCATCTGGGGACGTTTTCCGATGATCTGCCGGAGGGGGATTCAATCACGGAGGGCTTCTACATCAACACCATAGCCTCTTCGATGATCTGTGGCTAGTTTACCACAGACCTTTGGGTCCATAGTTATTAGCTAGGTGGCTTCTTCTCTCTCTTTGGTTCTCAATACAAAGTTCTCCTCGATGTTCTTGGAGATCTATTCGATGTAATACTTTTTGCAGTGTGTTTGCCAAGATCCGGTGAATTGTGGGTTTATGATCAAGTTTATCTATGAACAATATTTGATTCTTCTCTGAATTCTTATATGCATGATTTGATATCTCTGCAAGTCTCTTCGAATTATCAATTTGGTTTGGCCTACTAGATTGATCTTTCTTGCAATGGGAGAAGTGCTTAACTTTGAGTTCAATCTTGCGGTGTCCTTTCCCAGTGACAGCAGGGGCAGCAAGGCACGTATTGTATTGTTGCCATCGAGGATAAAAAGATGGGGTTTATATCATATTGCTTGAGTTTATCCCTCTACATCATGTCATCTTGCCTAATGTGTTACTCTGTCCTTATGAACTTAATACTCTAGATGCATGCTGGATAGCGGCCGATGTGTGGAGTAATAGTAGTAGATGCAGAATCGTTTCGGTCTACTTGACACGGACGTGATGCCTATGTTCATGATAATGCCTAGATATTCTCATAACTATGCGCTTTTCTATCAATTGCTTGGCAGTAATTTGTTCACCCACCGTAATATATGCTATCTTGAGAGAAGCCACTAGTGAAACCTATGGCCCCGGGTCTACTTTACATCATATAAGTTTCCAATCTACAATTCTAGTTTACTATTTATTTTGCAATCTTTACCTTGCAATCTATACAAAAAATACCAAAAATATTTATTTTATTATATTTATCAGATCTCACTTTTGCAAGTGGTCGTGAAGGGACTAACAACCCCTTTATCGCGTTGGTTGCAAGGTTCTTATTTGTTTGTGCAGGTACTAGGCGATTTGCGTGTAGTCTCCTACTGGATTGATACCTTGGTTCTCAAAAAAAACAGAAGGGAAATACTTACGCTACTTTGCTGCATCACCCTTTCCTCTTCAAAGGAAAGCCAACGCATGCTCAAGAGGTAGCAAAATCTAAGACAAGAATTTTGGGATGAAGGGAGTACAATGGTGCACGAATTACACAGTTGCTCCCTGATTCCTACAAGAGATTAATTCGTGACATTAGAGACAATTACCGCAAATTTCAAGGAGCAGACCGACAAGCAAATAGTCATAGGAGGTGCTTGCCGGGCCTACGGCGAACACCTTCATGCTTGGTCTCCGGACACCGCACTCGGGCGCGATAGTGGTCTTCCCCACACCGCCCTCTGTTGGGGAACACAGTAATTTCAAAAAAATTCCTACGCACATGCAAGATCATGATGATGCATAGCAACGAGAGGGAAGATTGTCGTCCACGTACCCTCGTAGACCGTAAGCGGAAGCGTTATGACAACGCGGTTGATGTAGTCATACGTCTTCACGATCGACCAATCCCTAGTACCGAACGTACGACACCTCCGCGATCTACACACGTTCAACTCGGTGATGTCCCACGAACTCACGATCCAGTAGAGCTTCGAGGGAGAGTTTCGTTAGCACGACGGCGTGATGACGGTGATGATGATGCTACCGGAACAGGGCTTCGCCCAAGCACTGCTACGATATAACCGAGGTGGATTATGGTGGAGGGGGGCACCGCACACGGCTAAAAGATCAATGATCAACTTGTGTGTCTATGGGGTGCCCCCCTCCCCGTATATAAATGAGTGGAGGAGGGGGAGGGCCGGCCCTCTCTATGGCGCGCCCTAGGGAAGTTCTACTCCCTTCGGGAGTAGGATTCCCTCCCTTCCAAGTAGGAGTAGGAGAGGAATGAAGGAGGAGATAGGGAGGAAGGAAAGGGGGGCTGGCCCCCCTCCCAATTAGGATTGGGCTTGGGGGGCGCGTCTCCCTCCTTTCCTTTCCCTCTCCTCTATTACACTAAGGCCCAATAAGGCCCATATACTCTCCGGGGGGGTCCGGTAACCTCCCGGTACTCCGGAAAAAATGCCCGAACCACTCGGAACCATTCCGATGTGCAAACATAGGCTTCCAATATATCGATCTTTACGTCTCTACCATTCCGAGACTCCACGTCATGTCCGTGATCAAATCTGGGACTCCGAACTACCTTCGGTACATCAAAACACAAAAACTCATAATACCGATCGTCACCGAACGTTAAGCGTGCGGACCCTACGGGTTCGAGAACTATGTAGACATGATCGAGACATGTCTCCGGTCAATAACCAATAGAGGAACCTGGATGCTCATATTGGCTCCTACATATTCTACGAAGATCTTTATCGGTCAAACCGCATAACGGTATACGTTGTTCCCTTTGTCATCGGTATGTTACTTGCCCGAGATTCGATCGTCGGTATCTCAATACCTAGTTCAATCTCGTTACCGGCAAGTCTCTTTACTCATTCCTACATCCCATAACTAACTCATTAGCTACATTTCTTGCAAGGCTTATTGTGATGTACATTACCGAGAGGGCCCAGAGATACCTCTCCGACAATCGGAGTGACAAATCCTAATCTTGATCCATGCCAACTCAACAAACACCATCGGAGACACCTGTAGAGCACCTTTATAATCACCTAGTTACATTGTGACGTTTGGTAGCACACAAAGTGTTCCTCTGGTATTCGGGAGTTGCATGATCTCATAGTCATAGGAACATGTATAGTTATGGAGAAAGCATAACAACAAACTAAACGATCATCGTGCTAAGCTAACAGATGGGTCAAGTCAATCACATCATTCTCTAATGATGTGATCCCGTTAATCAAATGGCAACTCATGTCCATGGTTAGGAAACTTAACCATCATTGATTCAACGAGCTAGTTAAGTAGAGGGAAACTAGTGACACTCTGTTTGTCTATGTATTCACACATGTACTAAGTTTCCGGTTAATACAATTCTAGCATGAATAATAAACATTTATCATGATATAAGGAAATATAAATAACAACTTTATTATTGCCTCTAGGGAATATTTCTTTCAGTCTCCCACTTGCACTAGAGTCAATAATCTAGATTACATTGTAATGATTCTAACACCCAAGGAGTCTTGGTGCTGATCATGTTTTGCTCGTGAGAGAGGTTTAGTCAACGAGTCTGCAACATTCAGATCCGTATGTATCTTGCAAATCTCTATGTCTCCCTCCTTGACTTGGTCGTGGATGGAATTGAAGCGTCTCTTGATGTGCTTGGTTCTTTTGTGAAATCTGGGTTCCTTTGCCAAGGCAATTGCACCAGTATTGTCGCAAAAGATTTTCATTAGACCCGATGCACTAGGTATGACACCTAGATCGGATATCAACTCCTTCATCCAGACTCCTTCATTTGCTGCTTCCGAAGCAGCTATGTATTCCGCTTCACATGTAGATCCCGCCACAACGCTTTGCTTGGAACTGCACCAACTGACAGCTCCTCCATTTAATAAAAACATGTATCCAGTTTGTGACTTAGAGTCATCCGGATCAGTGTCAAAGCTTGCATCGACGTAACCGTTTACGACGAGCTCTTTGTCACCTCCACATACGAGAAACATATCCTTAGTCCTTTTCAGGTATTTCAGGATGTTCTTGACCGCTCTCCAGTGATCCACTTCTGGATTACTTTGGTACCTCCCTGCTAAACTTATAGCAAGGCACACATCAGGTCTGGTACACAACATTGCATACATGATAGAGCCTATGGCTAAAGCATAGGGAACACCTTTCATTTTCTCTCTATCTTCTGCAGTGGTCGGGCATTGAGTCTGACTCAACTTCACATCTTGTAATACAGTCAAGAACCCTTTCTTTGCCTGATCCATTTTAAACTTCTTTAAAACTTTATCAAGGTATGTGCTTTGTGAATGTCCAATTAGGCGTCTTGATCTATCTCTATAGATCTTGATGCCCAATATATAAGCAGCTTCACTGAGGTCTTTCATTGAAAAAATCTTATTCAAGTATCCTTTTATGCTATTCAGAAATTCAGTATCATTTCCGATTAACAATATGTCATCTACATATAATATTAGAAATGCTACGGAGCTCCCACTCACTTTCTTGTAAATACAGGCTTCTCCGAAAGTCTGTATAAAACCATATGCTTTGATCACACTATCAAAGCATATATTCCAACTCCAAGAGGCTTGCACCAGTCCATAAATGGATCGCTGGAGCTTGCACACTTTGTTAGCACCTTTTGGATCGACAAAATCTTCGGGTTGCATCATATACAACTCTTCTTTAAGATATCCATTAAGGAATGCAGTTTTGACATCCATTTGCCAAATTTCATAATCATAAAATGCGGCAATTGCTAACATGACTCGGACGGACTTAAGCATCGCTACGGGTGAGAAGGTCTCATCGTAGTCAACTCCTTGAACTTGTCGAAAACCTTTCGCAACAAGCGAGCTTTGTAGACAGTAACATTTCCGTCAGCGTCAGTCTTCTTCTTGAATATCCATTTATTCTCTATGGCCTGCCGATCATCGGACAAGTCAACCAAAGTCCATACTTTGTTCTCATACATGGATCCCATCTTAGATTTCATGGCTTCAAGCCATTTTGCAGAATCTGGGCTCATCATCGCTTCCTCATAGTTCGTAGGTTCGTCATGGTCAAGTAACACGACTTCCAGAACAGGATTACCGTACCACTCTGGTGCGGATCTTACTCTGGTTGACCTACGAGGTTCGGTAGTAACTTGATTAGAAGTTTCATGATCATCATCATTAGCTTCCTCACTTGCTAGTGTAGGAGTCATAGGAACAGATTTCTGTGATGAACTACTTTCCAATAAGGGAGCAGGTACAGTTACCTCATCAAGTTCTACTTTCCTCCAACTCACTTCTTTCGAGAGAAACTCCTTCTCTAGAAAGGATACATTCCTAGCAACGAATGTCTTGCCTTCGGATATGTGATAGAAGGTGTACCCAACAGTCTCCTTTGGGTATCCTATGAAGACACATTTCTCCGATTTGGGTTCGAGCTTACCAGGTGATGACCCACAAGTATAGGGGATCTATCGTAGTCCTTTCAATAAGTAAGAGTGTCGAACCCAACGAGGAGCAGAAGGAAATGATAAATGGTTTTCAGCAAGGTATTCTCTGCAAGTACTGAAATAAGTGGTAACAGATAGTTTTGTGATGAGATAATTTGTAACGAGCAACAAGTAACAAAAGTAAATAAAGTGCAGCAAGGTGGCCCAATCTTTTTTGTAGCAAAGGACAAGCCTGGACAAACTCTTATATAAGGAAAAGCGCTCCCGAGGACACATGGGAATATCGTCAAGCTAGTTTTCATCACATTCATATGATTCGCATTCGGTACTTTGATAATTTGACATGTGGGTGGACCGGTGCTTGGGTGTTGTTCTTACTTGAACAAGCATCCCACTTATGATTAACCTCTATTGCAAGCATCCGCAACTACAACAAAAGTATTAAGGTAAACCTAACCATAGCATGAAACATATGGATCCAAATCAGCCCCTTACGAAGCAACGCATAAACTAGGGTTTAAGCTTCTGTCACTCTAGCAACCCATCATCTACTTATTACTTCCCAATGCCTTCCTCTAGGCCCAAATAATGGTGAAGTGTTATGTAGTCGACATTCACATAACACCACTAGAGGCTAGACAACATACATCTCATCAAAATATCGAACGAATACCAAATTCACATGACTACTAATAGCAAGACTTCTCCCTTGTCCTCAGGAACAAACGTAACTACTCACAAAGCATAAACATGTTCATAATCAGAGGGGTATTAATATGCATAAAGGATCTGAACATATGATCTTCCACCAATTAAACCAACTAGCATCAACTACAAGGAGTAATTAACACTACTAGCAACCTACTAGCACCAATCCCGGACTTGGAGACAATAATTGGATACAAGAGATGAACTAGGGTTTTGAGATGAGATGGTGCTGATGAAGATGTTGATGGAGATTGCCCTCTCCCGATGAGAGGAGCGTTGGTGATGATGATGGCGATGATTTCCCCCTCCGGGAGGGAAGTTTCCCCGGCAGAACAGCTCTGCCGGAGCTCTAGATTGGATCCACCAAGGTTCCGCCTCGTGGCGGCGGAGTTTCGTCCCAAAAGGTTGCTTCCTATTTTTTTCTCGGCGAAAGACTTCATATAGGTGAAGATGGTCATCGGAGAGCCACCAGGGGGCCCACGAGGTAGGGGGCGCGCCCTAGGGGGGGCGCCCCCACCCTCTTGAGCAGGGTGTGGGCCCCTGGTCTTCATCTTTGGCGAGGATTTTTCATTATTTATTATAAGGTGTTCCGTGGAGTTTCAGGACTTTTGGAGTTGTGCAGAATAGGTCTCTAATATTTGCTCCTTTTCCAGCCCAGAATTCCAGCTGCTGGCATTCTCCCTCCTGATGTAAACCTTGTAAAATAAGAGAGAATAGCCATAAGTATTGTGACATGATGTGAAATGACAGCCCATAATGCAATAAATATCGATATAAAAGCACCATGCAAAATGGACGTATCAACTCCCCCAAGCTTAGACCTCGCTTGTCCTCAAGCGAAAAGCCGAAATCGAAAAATATGTCCATATGTTTAGAGATGAAGGTGTAGATAAAAATAAAATACGGACATGAGGGCATCATGATCATTCTTAGAGCAACAACTTATATAATTCTTGTCATATTATATCTTATGCTAGAGTAATAATTCAATCACAATATCAAGTGTGAATCGTAAACTTCATCGAAAATTAACAAACTATAATCTCAGTCATTGAAGCAATTGCAATTTATCATAACATAGGAAAGAGTCAATGTATAAGAGCTTTTCAGCAAGTCCACATACTCAACTATCATATAATCTTTCACAATTGCTGACACTCATGCAATACTTATGGGTATGGAGTTTTAATCGGACACAGAGAAAGATAGGGGCTTATAGTCTTGCCTCCCAACGTTTTACCTCAAGGGTAATGTCAATAGTAATAGTTCATGAAAACCCACATCCAATTAGCCATATATACCGGGATCTTTCCAACATATTGTGCTTGCAAAGGGTAGAGTGTAAAAAGGAAGGGTGAAGATCACCATGACTCTTGCATAAGGTAGAAGATAATGATAAAAGATAGGCCCTTTGCAGAGGGGAGCAGAGGTTGCCATGCGCTTTTATGGTTGGATGCACAAAATCTTAATGCGAAAGAACGTCACTTTATATTGCCCCTTGTGATATGAACCTTTATTATGCAGTCCGTCGCTTTTATTACTTCCACATCACAAGATCGTATAAAGTTTATTTCTCCCACACCAATCAATCATACATATTTAGAGAGCAATTTTTATTGATTTGCACCGATGACAACTTACTTGAAGGATCTTATTCAATCCATAGGTAGATATGGTGGACTCTCATGGCAAAACTGGTTTAAGGGTATTTGGAAGCACAAGTAGTATCTCTACTTGGTGCTGAGAATTTGGCTAGCATGAGGGGGAAAGGCAAGCTCATCATGTTGGAAGATCCAAGACAATATAATTTATCTCAGATGTAAGCAAACATAACCCATTATGTTGTCTTCCTTGTCCAATGTCAACTCTTTAACATGTCATATTTTAATGAGTGCTCACAATCATAAAAGATGTCCAAGATAGTGTATTTATATGCAAAGACCTCTCTTTCTTTATTACTTCCTATTAATTGCAACGATGACCAAAACTATGTTTCTCAACCCTCAATAACTTTTATTCATCATACTCTTTCTATGTGAGCTCATTACTCTCCATAAGACTCACATGATCTCTTTGTTTCTTTTTTATTTCTTTCTCTTTTATTTTATTCACTTAGGATCATGGCAAAATAATCAAGCCCTTGACTCAACACTAATCTTTATTATATAGCTCACGGACTCGATTACATAGAAGGATAATAAAGAAAAACTCACAACTAGATCATGCCATAAACTTTATTCTACCAGATCAAAATACTACTAATAGGATCGAACTAAGGAAAAAGGTAAAGATAGGAGTTGTGATTGTGATACGATACAGGGGCACTCCCCCAAGCTTGGCAGTTGCCAAGTGGAGTGCCCATACCCAGGTGATTATGTCTCCTTTGTTGGTGAAGAAGGTGGAGGTGTTGTTGATGATGCGGGCTTGTCATCCATCTTCCAAGGCATAGGTTCACCATCGTAGAAGGATGATCGAGTCTCCGGAATCCTCGAATCTGCAGCCAAACTCATTCTTTTGAATCTATATTCATACTCATAGTTTTGGTTTTGCAGGTCATAGATTTGGGCTTGGAGGTGCTCGATCTTCTCATGTAGCTTGAATATGGCCTCCTCGGTGTTCTTGGCATCCGGCTTGTAGTTGTTAGTGAACTCCGCGAGCATCATGTGGCTAGCGTTGATTCCACGCTCCACCATCCCCTGGCACTTGAAAACTTTTTGCTCCATTGCTTCGAGCCTCGTCTCCACGCTTCCAGTTCCCTTTGGTCCCTCAGCATCGCGGATGTGCAGCAACCCATCACGCATCTCAATGGTTTGAGGGTGTCGCAGCACCTCCGCGAGGTAAGGGTTGATGAACTTCTCGAAGAACTTGTCCTTGGAAGCACTTGGGGACGTCATGATAATCTGTCAAAAAACAGCTCGAAACAAAAACAGGAGATTTTTGCGTGATACGGGAGTCAAAACCTTCGGGAGAATATATAATGAATTTTTGCCGACCAAAATACGTATCGTGCAAGAAAACGGAGTCCGGAAGGCACACGAGGTGCTCATGAGGTAGGGGGCGCGCCCTCCACCCTCGTGGGGCCCTTGTGTCCTTCCCGGACTGCTACTTAATTTTCTATTTTTCTAAATATTCCAAAACGAAGAAATATTGCCTTAAAAATTGTTTTGGAGTCGGTTTACTTACCGTACCACATACCTATTCCTTTTCGGAGTCTGAAACGTTCTGGAAAGTGTCCCTTATGTATTCCTCCGGGGTTACGGTTTCAACAATATTGGTTTCAACATTTATGGGATTACCTGAGATATAATGTTTGATTCTTTGACCGTTTACCACCTTCGGATTTGTGCCTTCGAAGTTGTTGATTTTTATGGCACCGGAACGATAGACCTCCTCGATAACATAGGGGCCTTTCCATTTAGAGAGAAGTTTCCCTGCAAAAAATCTTAAACAAGAGTTGTATAGCAATACATAATCACATAAATTAAACCCACGCTTTTGTATCCTTTTGTCATGCCATCTTTTAACCTTTTCTTTAAACAACTTGGCATTTTCATAAGCTTGGGTTCTCCATTCATCAAGTGAGCTAATATCAAATAACCTCTTTTCACCGGCAAGTTTGAAATCATAGTTGAGCTCTTTAATAGCCCAATATGCCTTATGTTCTAGTTCGAGAGATAAGTGACATGCTTTTCCATATACCATTTTATACGGAGACATAACCATAGGATTTTTATATGCAGTTCTATAGGCCCATAATGCATCATCAAGTTTCTTGGACCAATTCTTTCTAGACCTATTGACAGTCTTTTGCAAAATTAATTTGAGTTCTCTATTACTCAATTCTACTTGACCACTAGACTGTGGGTGATACGGAGATGCAATTCTGTGATTGACGTCATATTTAGCAAGCATTTTACAGAAAGCACCATGAATAAAATGTGAACCACCATCAGTCATTAAATATCTAGGGACTCCAAACCTTGGAAAAATAAATTCTTTAAGCATTTTAATAGAAGTGTTATGATCAGCACTACTAGTTGGAATAGCTTCTACCCACTTAGTAACGTAATCAACAGCAACTAAAATATGTGTATATCCATTAGAGGCAGGAAAAGGTCCCATATAATCAAAGCCCCAAACATCAAATGGTTCAATAACAAGTGAATAATTCATAGGCATTTCTTGACGTCTACTAATATTACCAATTCTTTGACATTCATCACAAGATAGGACAAACTTACGAGCATCCTTGAAGAGAGTAGGCCAATAAAAACCAGATTGCAATACCTTATGTGCAGTTCTATCTCCCGCATGGTGTCCTCCATAAGTTTCGGAGTGGCACTTGCGTAGGATCTATTCCTGTTCATGCTCAGGTACACAACGTCTAATAACACCATCTACTCCTTCTTTATAAAGATGTGGGTCATCCCAAAAGTAATGTCTCGAATCATAGAAGAACTTTTTCTTTTGTTGGTATGTGAAGCTAGGTGGTATAAATTTAGCAACTATGTAATTAGCATAATCAGCATACCAAGGGGTACTATGAGAAGTACTTATGACATTTAATTGTTCATCAGGAAAGCTATCATCAATAGGTAGTGGGTCATCAAGAACATTCTCTAACCTAGATAAGTTGTCTGCAACGGGGTTCTCAGCTCCTTTTCTATCAATAATATGCAAATCAAATTCTTGTAGCAAGAGAAACCATCTAATAAGTCTAAGTTTAGCATCTTTCTTCTCCATAAGATATTTAATAGCAGCATGATCTGTGTGGATAGTTACTTTAGAATCAACAATATAAGGTCTGAACTTATCACAAGCAAATACAACTGCTAAAAGTTCTTTTTCAGTAGTAGCATAATTTCTTTGAGCATTGTCTAGAGTCTTACTAGCATAATGGATAACATTTAATTTCTTATCAACTCTTTGCCCTAGAACAACACCTACAGCATAATAACTAGCATCACACATAATTTCAAAGGGTAAATTCCAATCAGGTGGCTGAACAATAGGTGCAGAGACTAATGCTTTCTTAAGTATTTCAAATGCTTCTACACAATCATCATCAAAGACAAACGGTATATCTTTTTGTAATAAATTAGTCAGAGGCCGAGAAATTTTTGAGAAGTCATTAATGAACCTCCTATAAAATCCGGCGTGACCAAGGAAACTTCTTATACCTTTGATGTCCTTGGGACATGGCATCTTTTCAATAGCATCAACCTTGGCTTTATCAACTTCAATATCTCTTTCAGAAACTTTATGCCCCAAGACAATACCTTCATTGACCATAAAGTGGCACTTTTCCCAATTCAAGACAAGATTAGTTTCTTCACATCTCTGCAAAACTCGATCAAGATTGCTCAAGCAATCATCAAAAGAAGATCCATAGACGGAAAAGTCGTCCATGAAAACCTCACAAATCTTTTCACAAAAGCCAAAGAATATAGCCATCATGCATCTTTGAAAGGTAGCAGGTGCATTACATAAACCAAAAGGCATATGTCTATAAGCAAAAGTACCAAAAGGGCATGTAAAAAGTAGTCTTTGATTGATCCTTAGCCGACACAGGTATTTGAGAGAAACCAGAATAACCATCTAGAAAGCAGTAATGTGTATGTTTGCATAATCTTTCTAGCATTTGATCGATAAAAGGTAAGGGGTAATGATCTTTCTTAGTAGCCTTATTTAATTTGCAGAAATCAATTACCATCCTATAACCTGTAATAATTCTTTGTGGAATCAATTCATCTTTATCATTAGGAACAACAGTAATGCCTCCCTTCTTAGGGACACAATGAACAGGACTTACCCACTGTCTATCAGCAACGGGATAAATTATACCTGCCTCCAGAAGCTTTAGTATTTCTTTTCTTACCACTTCTTTCATTTTAGGATTCAGACGTTGTTGAGGATCACGAACTGGTTTGGCATCTGCTTCCAAATTTATTTTGTGTTGATATAGAGTGGGACTAATGCCCTTAAAATCATCAAGAGTATATCCAATAGCAGCACGATGCTTCTTCAGAGTTTTCAATTATCTTTCTTCTTCATGATCTGAAAGGTTAGCACTAATAATAACAGGATATATCTTCTTTTCATCAAGATAAGCATATTTAAGATTATCAGGCAACGGTTTAAGCTCAAACACGGGATCACCCTTAGGTGGAGGAGGATCCCCTAGGATTTCAACAGGCAAATTATGTTTCAGCATAGGTTCCTATTTAAAGAATACTTCATCTATTTCCCTTCTTTCATTCATAAACATATCATTCTCATGGTCTAGCAAACATTGTTCTAAAGGATCATTAGGAGGTACGGCAATAGAAGCAAGACCAATAATTTCATCCTTACTAGGCAATTCTTCTTCACGGTGTTGTTTACTAATTTTAGAGAAATTAAATTCATGAGTCATATCATCCAAGCCGACAGTAACAACATCCCTTGTGCAATCTATGGTAGCATTAACAGTATTTAAGAAGGGTCTACCAAATATAATGGGACAAAAGCTATCTTGTGGGGAACGAAGAACAAGAAAATCAGCAGGATATTTAGTTTTCCCACACAAGACTTCAACATCTCTAACAATTCCCATTGGTGAAATAGTATCTCTATTAGCAAGTTTAATAGTAACATCAATTTCTTCTAACTCAACAGGTGCAATGTCATGCATAATTTCTTTGTATAAGTCAATAGGTATTGCACTTACACTAGCACCCATATCACATAAGCCATGATAACAATGATCTCCTATTTTAACAGCAATAACAGGCACGCCTACCATAGGTCTATGTTTATCTTTAGCACACGGTTTAGCAATTCTAGCAGTTTCACCGCAGAACTGAATAACATGCCCATCTATATTATCAGACAAGAGATCTTTAACAATAGCAATATTAGGTTCAACTTTAACTTGCTCAGGAGGTGTATATGTTTTAATATTGCTTTTACGAACCACAGTTAAAGCTTTAGCATGATCCTTTATCCTAACAGGGAAAGGTGGTTTTTCTACATAAGAAGTAGGAACAATAGGATCATTATAAGTGACAATCTTTTCTTCAACTTTAATAGGTGCAGCTACTTTTACTTCTATGGGAGGATGATATTTAAACCACTTCTCCTTAGGGAGATCAACATAAGTAGCAAAAGATTCACAGAAAGAAGCTACTATCTCAGAATCAAGTCCATATTTAGTGCTAAACTTACGGAAAATATCGGTATCCATAAAAGATTTAACACAATCAAACTTAGGTGTCATACCTGACTCCTTACCATTGTCGAGGTCCCAATCTTCAGAGTTGTGTTTAATTCTATCCAATAAATCCCATATAAATCCAATAGTCTTCATCATAAAAGAGCCAGCACAAGAAGTATCGAGCATGGTGCGATTATTTTCAGAAAGCCGAGCATTATTTTTTTGAAGAATTGTTTCTCTTGGAAGCTCATGATTGGGGCATGAATATAACATTGATTTAAGCCTCCCCCAGCTTGAGCGATGCTTTCTCCTTCGCGAGGCCAAAAATTATATATATAATTGCGATCACGATGAACAAGATGCATAGGATAAAACTTCTGATGAAATTCCAATTTCAATCGTTTGTAATTCCAAGACCTCATATCATCACATAGCCTATACCATGTCGAAGCATCTCCCCTCAAAGATAAGGGGAAGACCTTCTTCTTAACAACATCTCCGGATACACCTGCAAGCTTAAATAATCCACAAACTTCATCCACATATATTAGATGTTCATCAGGATGTTTTGTTCCATCTCCTAAAAAAGGATTAGCCAGCAGTTTTTCTATTATACCCGAAGGAACTTCAAAGCAAGCATTTCCATTTTCATTTTCATTTTCAGTAGGTTCAGTAGGTTGAGGAGCAACTCTTTGCTCTACTGGTCGGGGTGAAGATACCCCGAACAAGCCCCTCAGAGGATTACTTTCCATAGTAACAAGTGACAGTAAATTTCAGCACACTATATAAATTTTTCCTTACCAAATTCCACCTACCAAAGGCGCTTCACCCCCCGGCAACAGTGCCGGAAAAGAGTCTTGATGACCCACAAGTATAGGGGATCTATCGTAGTCCTTTCGATAAGTAAGAGTGTCGAACCCAACGAGGAGCAGAAGGAAATGATAAACGGTTTTCAGCAAGGTATTCTCTGCAAGTACTGAAATAAGTGGTAACAGATAGTTTTGTGATGAGATAATTTGTAACGAGCAACAAGTAACAAAAGTAAATAAAGTGCAGCAAGGTGGCCCAATCCTTTTTGTAGCAAAGGACAAGCCTGGACAAACTCTTATATAAGGAAAAGCGCTCCCGAGGACACATGGGAATATCGTCAAGCTAGTTTTCATCACATTCATATGATTCACGTTCGGTACTTTGATAATTTGACATGTGGGTGGACCGGTGCTTGGGTGTTGTTCTTACTTGAACAAGCATCCCACTTATGATTAACCTATATTGCAAGCATCCGCAACTACACCAAAAGTATTAAGGTAAACCTAACCATAGCATGAAACATATGGATCCAAATCAGCCCCTTACGAAGCAACGCATAAACTAGGGCTTAAGCTTCTGTCACTCTAGCAACCCATCATCTACTTATTACTTCCCAATGCCTTCCTCTAGGCCCAAATAATGGTGAAGTGTTATGTAGTCGACGTTCACATAACACCACTAGAGGCTAGACAACATACATCTCATCAAAATATAGAACGAATACCAAATTCACATGACTACTAATAGCAAGACTTCTCCCTTGTCCTCAGGAACAAACGTAACTACTCACAAAGCATAAACATATTCATAATCAGAGGGGTATTAATATGCATAAAGGATCTGAACATATTATCTTCCACCAATTAAACCAACTAGCATCAACTACAAGGAGTAATTAACACTACTAGCAACCTACTAGCACCAATCCCGGACTTGGAGACAAGAATTGGATACAAGAGATGAACTAGGGTTTTGAGATGAGATGGTGCTGATGAAGATGTTGATGGAGATTGCCCTCTCCCGATGAGAGGAGCGTTGGTGATGACGATGGCGATGATTTCCCCCTCCGGGAGGGAAGTTTCCCTGACAGAACAGCTCTGTCGGAGCTCTAGATTGGATCCACCAAGGTTCCGCCTCGTGGCGGCGGAGTTTCGTCCCAAAAGGTTGCTTCCTATTTTTTCTCGACGAAAGACTTCATATAGGAGAAGATGGTCATCGGAGAGCCACCAGGGGCCCACGAGGTAGGGGGCGCGCCCTAGGGGGGGGCGCCCCCACCCTCGTGAGCAGGGTGTGGGCCCCCTGGTCTTCATCTTTGGCGAGGATTTTTCATTATTTATTATAAGGTGTTCTGTGGAGTTTTAGGACTTCTGGAGTTGTGCAGAACAAGTCTCTAATATTTGCTCCTTTTCTAGCCCAGAATTCCAGCTGCCGGCATTCTCCCTCCTTATGTAAACCTTGTAAAATAAGAGAGAATAGCCATAAGTATTGTGACATAATGTGAAATAACAGCCCATAATGCAATAAATATCGATATAAAAACATGATGCAAAATGGACGTATCACCAAGTTGAAGCTTTTTCACATAAGCATCGCAGCCCCAAACTTTATGAAACTACATTTTTGGTTTCTTGCCAAACCATAGTTCATAAGGCGTCGTCTCAACGGATTTAGATGGTGCCCTATTTAACATGAATGTAGCCGTCTCTAAAGCATAACCCCAAAATGATAGCGGTAAATCAGTGAGAGACATCATAGATCGCACCATATCTAGTAAAGTACGATTACGACGTTCGGACACACCATTACGCTGTGGTGTGCCAGGTGGTGTGAGTTGCGAAACTATTCCGCATTGTTTCAAATGAAGTCCAAACTCATAACTCAAATATTTGCCTCCACGATCAGATCATAGAAACTTTATTTTCTTGTTACGATGATTTTCCACTTCACTCTGAAATTCTTTGAACTTTTCAAATGTTTCATACTTATGTTTCATCAAGTAGATATACCCATATCTGCTCAAATCATCTGTGAAGGTGAGAAAATAACGATACTGCCGCGAGCCTCTATATTCATTGGACCACATACATCGGTATGTATGATTTCCAACAAATCTGTTGCTCGCTCCATTGTTCTGGAGAACAGAGTTTTAGTCATCTTGCCCATGAGGCATGGTTCGCAAGTACCAAGTGATTCATAATCAAGTGATTCATAATCAAGTGATTCCAGAAGTCCATCAGAATGGAGTTTCTTCATGCGCTTTACACCAATATGACCTAAACGGCAGTGCCACAAATAAGTTGCACTATCATTGTCAACTCTGCATCTTTTGGCTTCAATACTATGAACATGTGTATCACTACTATCAAGATTTAGTAAAAGTAGACCACTCATCAGGGGTGCATGACCATAAAAGATATTACTCATATAAATAGAGCAACCATTATTCTCTGATTTAAATGAATAACCGCCTCGCATCAAACAAGATCCAGATATAATGTTCATGCTCAATGTTGGCACCAAATAACAATTATTTAGGTCTAATACTAATCCCGAAGGTAGATGTAGAGGTAGCGTGCCGACGGCGACCATATCGACTTTGGAACCATTTCCTACGTGCATCGTCACCTCGTCATTATCCAATCTTCGCTTAATCCGTAGCCCCTATTTCGAGTTGCAAATGTTAGTAACTGAACCAATATCAAATACCCAGGCACTACTGCGAGCATTAGTAAGTTACACATCAATAACATGTATATCAAATATACCTTTCACTTTGCCATCCTTCTTCTCCGCCAAATACTTGGGGCAGTTCTGCTTCCAGTGACTAGTTCCTTTGTAGTAGAAACACTCAGTCTCAGGCTTAGGTCCAGACTTGGGTTTCTTCACTTGAGCAGCAACTGGCTTGTTGTTCTTCTTGAAGTTCCCCTTCTTCCCTTTGCTCTTTTTCTTGAAACGGGTGGTCTTGTTGACCATCAACACTTGATGTTCCTTCTTGATTTCTACCTTCGCAACTTTTAGATTGCGAAGAGCTCGGGAATCGTCTTATCCATCCCTTGCATATTATAGTTCATCACGAAGCTCTTGTAGCTTGGTGGCAGTGATTGGAGAACTCTTTCAATGATACTATCACCAGGAAGATTAACTCCCAATTGAGTCAAGTGGTTGTGGTACCCAGACATTCTGAGTATATGTTCACTGACAGAAGTATCCTCCTCCATCTTGCAGTTGTAGAACTTATTGGAGACTTCATATCTCTCAATCCGGGCATTTGCTTGAAATATTAACTTCAACTCCTAGAACTTATCATATGCTCCATGACATTAAAAACGTCGTTGAAGTCCCGGTTCTAAGCCGTAAAGCATGGCACACTGAACGATCGAGTAGTCATCAGCTTTGCTCTGCCAGGTGTTCATAACATCTGGCGTTGCTCCTGCAGCAGGTTTGTCACCTAACGGTGCTTCCAGGACGTAATTCTTCTGTGCAGCAACGAGGATAATCCTCAAGTTACGGACCCAGTCCATATAGTTGCTACCATCATCTTTCAACTTAGCTTTCTCTAGGAACGCATTAAAATTCAACGGAACAACAGCACGGTCCATCTATCTACAACAACATAGACATGCAAAAATACTATCAAGTACTAAGTTCATGATAAATTAAAGTTCAATTAATCAAATTACTTAAGAACTCCCACTTAGATAGACATCTCTCTAATCATCTAAGTGATCATGTGATCCATATCAACTAAACCATGTCTGATCATCACGTGAGATGGAGTAATTTTCAATGGTGAACATCACTATGTTGATCATATCTTGATGCGGAGCATCCCAAGGTCATCCCCATGGACCTACCACCGTCTCACCAAGTGACTAGCGGACCAATGACACGAGCACGTGCAAGAGCTCTCGAAACTAAGGTGAACTCACTCCTCTCTGAACTACCACTTTCCATGCATGAGAATTGGCTACTACCTCAAGCGGAAACCCTATGTGTGATCAGGTGCTTGGAGGAGGGCCGCGGACCAACTACATTCAACGGACAAGACGGTGAGGACGCCAAGTTCACAGGACAAGAAGAAGAACTGCTCGAAGTCCCCAGGCTTCGGACGACCGACGAACCCCGGACGTCCGACGACCTCCAGGCTCCGGATGTCCGACCCTCTCCAGACGACCGACACTTCCATACCCGAGCCAAAACTACAAACTTCCGAAGCGCTATGTGATACGTCCATTTTGCATCATGCTTTCATATCGATATTTATTGCATTATGGGCTGTTATTACACATTATGACACAATACTTATGCCCATTCTCTCTTATTTTACAAGGTTTACATGAAGAGGGGGAATGTCAGCAGCTGGAATTCTGGGCTGGAAAAGGAGCAAATATTAGGGACCTATTCTGCACATCTCCAAAAGTCCTGAAACTCCACGGGAGCACTTTTCAGAATATATAAAAAATACCGAGCGCAAGAAGTACCAAAGGCCACACCCTGGCCACGAGGGTGGGGGCGCGCCCTACCCCCCTGGGCGCCCCCCGCTGCCTCGTGGTCCCCCTGGTGGCCCTCCGATGCCCATCTTCTATATGAGGTCTTTCGTCGAGGAAAAAATCATAAGAAAGCTTTTGGGGCGAAACTCCGCCGCCACGAGGCGGAACCTTGGCGGAACCAATCTAGGGCTCTGGCGGAGCTGTTCTGCCGGGGAAACTTCCCTCAGGGAGGGGAAAATCATCACCATCGTCATCACCAACGATCCTCTCATTGGGAGGGGGTCAATCTCCATCAACATCTTCACCAGCACCATCTCGTATCAAACCCTAGTTCATCTCTTGTATCCAATATTTGTATCCAAACCTCAGATTGGTACCTGTGGGTTGCTAGTAGTGTTGATTACTCCTTGTAGTTGATGCTAGTTGGTTTACTTGGTGGAAGATCATATGTTCAGATCCATTATGCATATTAATACCCCTCTGATTATGAACATTAATATGCTTTGTGATTAGTTACGTTTGTTCCTGAGGACATGGAGAAGTCTTGCTATTAGTAGTCATGTGAATTTGGTATTCGTTCGATATTTTGATGAGATGTATGTTTGTCATCCCTCTAGTGGTGTCATGTGAACGTCGACTACATGACACTTCACCATTGTTTGGGCCTAGAGGGAGGCATTGGGAAGTAATAAGTAGATGATGGGTTGCTAGAGTGACAGAAGCTTAAACCCTAGTTTATGCGTTGCTTCGTAAGGGGCTGATTTGGATCCATATGTTTCATGCTATGGTTAGGTTTACCTTAATACTTCTGTTGTAGTTGCGGATGCTTGTAATGGGGGTTAATCATAAGTGGGATGCTTGTCCAAGTAAGGGCAGTACCCAAGCACCGGTCCACCCACATATGAACTTATCAAAGTACCGAACACGAATCATATGATCGTGATGAAAACTAGCTTGACGATAATTCCCATGTGTCTTCGGGAGCGCTTTCCTTCATATAAGAGTTTGTACAGGCTTGTCCTTTGCTACCAAAAGGATTGGTCCATCTTGCTGCACCTTATTTACTTTTATTACTTGCTACTCGTTACAAATTACCTTATCACAAAACTATCTGTTACCGATAATTTCAGTGCTTGCAGAGAATACCTTACTGAAAACTGCTTATCATTTCCTTCTGCTCCTCGTTGGGTTCGACACTCTTACTTATCGAAAGGACTACGATAGACCCCCTATACTTGTGGGTCATCAAGACTATTTTCTGGCGCCGTTGCCGGGGAGTGAAGCGCCTTTGGTAGGTGGAATTTGGTAAGGAAAAATTTATATAGTGTGCTGAAATTTACTGTCACTTATTACTATGGAACATAATCCTTTGAGGGGTTTGTTCGGGGTATCTTCACCTCGTCCGGAACCACAATTAGTTACTCCTCAACCTACTGAACCTACTAAAAATGTTTACTTTGAAATTCCTTCGGGTATGATAGAGAAACTGCTAGCTAATCCTTTTGCAGGAGATGGAACATTACATCCCGACTTACACTTAATCTATGTGGATGAAGTTTGTGGATTATTTAAGCTTGCAGGTATGCCCGATGATGTTATCAAGAAGAAGTTCCTCCCTTTATCTTTGAAGGGAGATGCATTGACATGGTATAGGTTATGTGATGATATGGGATCATGGGACTATAAATGATTGAAATTGGAATTCCATCAGAAGTTTTATCCTATGCATCTTGTTCATCATGATCGTAATTATATATATAATTTTTGGCCTCGCGAAGGAGAAAGAATCACTCAAGCTTGGGGGAGGCTTAAGTCAATGTTATATTCATGCCCCAATCATGAGCTCTCAAGAGAAATGATTATTCAAAATTTTTATGCTCGGCTTTCTGACAACAATCGCTCCATGCTCGATACTTCTTGTACTGGTTCCTTTATGATGAAGACTATTGAATTCAAATGGAATTTATTGGAGAGAATTAAACGCAACTCTGAAGATTGGGATCTCGACGAAGGTAAGGAGTCAGGTATAACACCTAAGTTTGATTGTGTTAAATCTTTTATGGATACCGATGTTTTTCGTAAATTTAGCACTAAGTATGGAGTTGACTCTGAGATAGTAGCTTCTTTCTGTGAATCCTTTGCTACTCATGTTGATCTCCCTAAGGAGAAGTGGTTTAAATATAATCCTCCCATTGAAACAAAAGTAGTTGCACCTATTAAAGTTGAAGAAAAGACTATCACTTATAATGATCCTGTTGTTCCTACTGCTTATGTTGAGAAACCACCTTTCCCTGTTAGAATAAAGAATCATGCTAAAGCTTCAACTGTGGTCAACAAAAGTAATATTAAGACACCTAAACCCCCTAAGCAAGTTAAAGTTGAACCTAATATTGCTATGGTTAAAGATCTCTTGGCTGATAATATTGATGGGCAGGTTATTTATTTCTGTGAAGAAACTGCTAGAATTGCTAAACCTGGTGCTAAAGATAAACATAGACCTGTGGCAGGCATGCCTATTATTTCTGTTAAAATAGGAGATCACTGTTGTCATGGCTTATGTGATATGGGTGCTAGTGCTAGTGCAATACGTATTTCCTTATACAAAGAAATTATGCATGATATTGCACCAGCTGAGATAGAAGGTATTGATGTTATCATTAAGCTTGCCAATAGAGATACTATTTCACCAGTTGGGATTGTTAGAGATGTTGAAGTCTTTTGTGGGAAGGTTAAATATCCTGCTGATTTTCTTGTTCTTGCTTCCCCACAAGATAACTTTTGTCCCATTATATTTGGTAGACCCTTCTTGAATACTGTTAATGCTAAGATAGACTGCAATAAGGATATTGTTTCTGTTTGTTTAGGGGATATG
The DNA here is from genome assembly GCF_056163025.1 of Triticum urartu. NCBI lineage: Eukaryota > Viridiplantae > Streptophyta > Magnoliopsida > Poales > Poaceae > Triticum > Triticum urartu. The sequence continues at coordinate 93,118,423 of NC_141875.1, forward strand.
TCTCATGAGTTTAATTTTGCTAAATTTTGTAGACAACCCCATGATAAAGAATTGCCTAGTAAAGATGAAATTATTGGTCTTGCTTCTATTGCCGTGCCTCCTACTGATCCCTTAGAACAATATTTGCTAGACCATGAAAATGATATGTTCATGAATGAAAGAAGGGAAATAGACGAAGTATTCTTTAAACAGGGACCTATTTTGAAACACAACTTGCCTGTTGAAATCCTCGGGGATCCTCCTCCACCCAAGGGTGATCCCGTGTTTGAGCTTAAACCATTACCCGATACTCTTAAATATGCTTATCTTGATGAAAAGAAAATATATCATGTTACTATTAGTGCTAACCTTTGAGAGAAGGAGAAAGAGAAATTATTGAAAACTCTGAAGAAGCACCGCGCTGCTATTGGATATACCCTTGATGATCTTAAGGGCATTAGTCCCACTCTATGTCAACACAAAGTAAATTTTGAGGAAGATGCCAAACCAGTTATTGATCACCAACGACGGCTGAATCCTAAGATGAAAGAAGTGGTAAGAAAGGAAATATTAAAGCTCCTTGAGGCAGGTATAATTTATCCCGTTGCTGATAGTAAGTGGGTAAGTCCTGTCCATTGTGTCCCTAAGAAGGGAGGTATTACTATTGTTCCTAACGATAAAGATGAATTGATCCCTCAAAGAATTATTAAAGGTTATAGGATGGTAATTGATTTCCGCAAATTAAATAAGGCTACTAAAAAAGATCATTACCCTTTGCCTTTTATTGATCAAATGCTAGAAAGATTATCCAAACATACACATTTTTGCTTTCTAGATGGTTACTCTGGCTTCTCTCAAATACATGTGCCAGCTGATGATCAATCAAAGACCACTTTTACTTGCCCTTTCGGTACTTTTGTTTATAGACGTATGCCTTTTGGTTTATGTAATGCACCTGCTACCTTTCAAAGATGCATGATGGCTATATTCTCTGACTTTTGTGAAAAGATTTGTGAGGTGTTCGTGGATGATTTCTCTATTTATGGATCCTCTTTTGATGATTGCTTAAGCAAACTTGATCGAGTTTTGCAGAGATGTGAAGAAACTAATCTTGTCTTGAATTGGGAGAGGTGCCACTTTATGGTTAATGAAGGTATTGTCTTGGGGCATACAATTTCTGAAAGAGGTATTGAAGTTGACAAAGCTAAAGTTGATGTTATTGAAAAGATGCCATGTCCCAAGGACATTAAAGGTATAAGAAGCTTCCTCGGTCATGCCGGTTTTTATAGGAGGTTCATTAAGGACTTCTCAAAAAATTTCTCGGCCTCTGACAAACCTATTACAAAAAGATATTCCTTTTATCTTTGATGATGATTGTGTAGAAGCATTTGAGATACTCAAGAAAGCATTAATTTCTGCACCCATTGTTCAGCCACCTGATTGGAATTTACCCTTTGAAATTATGTGTGATGCTAGTGATTATGCTGTAGGGGCTGTTCTAGGGCAAAGAGTTGATAAGAAATTAAATGTTATTCAATATGCTAGTAAAACCCTAGACAATGCCCAGAGAAATTATGCTACTACTGAAAAGGAATTTTGAGCAGTTGTTTTTGCTTGTGATAAGTTCAGACCTTATATTGTTGATTCTAAAGTAACTATTCACACTGATCATGCTGCTATTAAATATCTTATGGAAAACAAAGATGCTAAACCTAGACTTATTAGATGGGTTCTCTTGCTACAAGAATTTGATTTGCATATTATTGATAGAAAGGGAGCTGAGAACACCGTTGCAGACAACTTGTCTAGGTTAGAAAATGTTCTTGATAACCCACTACCTATTGATGATAGCTTTCCTGATGAACAATTAAATGTCATAAATGCTTCTCGTACTGCTCCGTGGTATGCTGATTATGCTAATTACATTGTTGCTAAATTTATACCACCTAGTTTCACCTACCAACAAAAGAAAAAAGTTCTTCTATGATTTAAGGCATTACTTTTGGGATGACCCACATCTTTATAAAGAAGGAGTAGATGGTATTATTAGACGTTGTGTACCTGAGCATGAACATGAACAGATCCTACGCAAGTGTCACTCCGAGGCTTATGGAGGACACCATGCTGGAGATAGAACTGCACATAAGGTATTGCAATCCGGTTTTTATTGGCCTACTCTCTTCAAGGATGCCCGTAAGTTTGTCTTGACTTGTGATGAATGTCAAAGAATTGGCAATATTAGTAGACGTCAAGAAATGCCTATGAATTATTCACTTGTCATTGAACCATTTGATGTTTGGGGCTTCGATTATATGGGACCTTTTCCTTCCTCTAATGGGTATACACATACTTTAGTTGCTCTTGATTACATTACTAAGTGGGTAGAAGCTATTCCAACTAGTAGTGCTGATCATAACACCTCTATTAAGATGCTTAAAGAAGTTATTTTCCCAAGGTTTGGAGTCCCTAGATATTTAATGACTGATGGTGGTCACACTCCATTCATGGTGCCTTTCGTAAAATGCTTGCTAAGTATGATGTTAATCATAGAATTGCATCTCCTTATCACCCACAGTCTAGTGGTCAAGTAGAATTAAGTAACAGAGAGCTCAAATTAATTTTGCAAAAGACTGTTAACAGATCTAGAAAGAATTGGTCCAAGAAACTTGATGATGCATTATGGGCTTATAGAACTGCATATAAAAATCCCATTGGTATGTCTCTGTATAAAATGGTTTATGGTAAAGCATGTCACTTACCTCTTGAATTAGAACATAAGGCATATTGGGCCATCAAAGAGCTCAATTATGACTTTAAACTTGCCGGTGAGAAGAGGTTATTTGACATTAGCCCACTGGATGAATGGAGAACCCAAGCTTATGAAAATGCCAAGCTGTTTAAAGAAAAAGTTAAAAGATGGCATGATAAAAGGAAACAAAAGCTTGAGTTCAATGTAGGTGATTATGTATTGCTATACAACTCTCGTTTAAGATTTTTTGTAGGAAAACTTCTCTCTAAATGGGAAGGTCCCTACGTTATCGAGGAGGTCTATCGTTCCGGTGCCATAAAAATCAACAACTCCGAAGGCACAAATCCGAAGGTGGTCAACGGTAAAAGAATCAAGCATTATATCTCAGGTAATCCCATAAATGTTGAAACTAATACTATTGAAACCGTAACCCTGGAGGAACACATAAGAGATACTTTCCAGAACGTTTCAGACTCCGAAAAGGAATAGGTACGTGGTACGGTAAGTGTTGGGGATATTACTACTGGACGTAAACCGGCTAGGAGTAGCCGGATTAACTTTATGAAGATTAGAAGCCCATGAAGATGTAAGAATGATGGCGCTTTACGAAGGCCCAAGGCCCAAAGGCGAGTTAAGGCCTGTAGATGTAAGCCAACCTTATTATGTAACTTGCATTGTAAGATAGGAAGGATAGAGACCGAGCCGGACACGTTTATGATCCGGCCTCAGGACTCTGTAAACCGGCGGGCATCAACCTATGTATATAAAGGGATGACCCGGCAACGGTTTAGGGACAACACACAACAACTCGAAAGCCGGGCAAAGCGGATTCGCTCCCTAGTCATCGAAACCCTAGCAATACCAACGCAAACTAGACGTAGGCTTTTACCTTCATCGAAGGGGCCGAACTAGTATAAAAATCCTCGTGTCCCTTGTCCGGTCTAACCCCTTTAAGCCAACCCGTAGCGATGGCTCCACGACTAAGTCCTTTCATGAGGACATCTGCCATGACAAACCCACGACAGCTGGCGCCCATCGTGGGGCTATCGCATGATGGTTTCGAGTTCTTGAAGGGTAGCTTCAAAGGACTCAAGGGATACGCTGTGGGTCGGATGACGAAGAGTCGTCGCGGCAAGCTCTACATTGACGACGCATGATGGACTCCCGAGGCCGGTTCAATTGAATACGGGTACCGGGTCCCCTTTGGCGGGATTCACGTCTTCATCGGCAAGATCGACGAACCGGGCCCTGAGCCTGACACCTGCGCCAACATCATCGAGACGGCTCAGCGTGCAAGCCCTGCCCAGGTTCAGCCCACAGCAAGGCATGTCTTCATAGGTGTCATCCATGGAGCGGAATATGAGGATGGACCGGCATCTAATGGGGAAACCGTTGTCTGTTCTGATGACGAGTCTTCAACCGGAGAGACCGAGTCGCTATATCAGCTGCAGGACGGCCGGATTAGTGGAGGTTCCGATGGCAACAGTATTCCGGACCCCCTCGATCTGCCAAACCGGGTCGTTGTCTTCATGGCCGGTACACAACTAGCGCATCACTCTTCTACCACCGCGGCAATGCTCTTCAATTCAGCAATCGCAACGCCAGCGGGAGCAGGGGCTCTGCGCCGCCACCGACTCAGGTTTTGTCTGATTTGTTTGACGCTTTGGCAACATTGATGGCGACAGAAGTGGACGCCGCAGCCCGAGATCAGCACAATGCGGAGATTGCATAGGTGAAGGATCAGATAACTCAGGCTAAAGCGGACCTGGCAGCAGAGAACGCTAGGATGGCTACAGAACGGGCCGAGTTGGAAGCTCAGGCCTACCGGCTTAGGCTGGATCAGAGTGCCTCAGATGATGTCATGACAAGGAGATATCGGTCGCACCTCCCGCCGGGTTATGAGCCAAGAAATCTCTTCAACATGCCAGGAGCAGGAACCAGTAACCAGCCAGTCGGAAACCAGACTGAGGCACCGGGAACAGGAGCGCCGGTTCAGCCGTACACGATGGACCCCTTGTCAGAACAACATTGTGCCACAGTACGTTCCGATGCCTCCGGGGCATTACCCCAACCCATTGGATAACATTGTGGCCGCTGCTTCATGATTGGTAGCCCTCCCAATGGACGACGAGTCACCAGTGGCAATTGAGACACGACGGGCCAGAGAGCTCCTTCAAACAACTTTAAACCAGCAGCAGGCTTATTCGCATAGTCGCGAGAGGATTCATTCCACACCCTGCCCGAGTCGGAGCTACAGCAGGCACGTTGAGGATGAGCCGGCCGTGTCAAGCAGTGCACGTCACCGTAACTCGCCACGAGGGCATAACCCGGCAGCTGGTGGTGCTAATGCACAGGATGTGGTGGATCATGGTCGTGCACGTCGAGAAGCCGAGTTAGCAGCTCAGCACGCAGCTCGTCAACCTACTCCGGTTCTTCCTACCGCTTCAGTAGAGCCAGGCGTGGTCTTCAGTTCTTTAGGGGTGCCGTGTCTTACCCCCGTGTTGCGTAATGTACGACTGCCCAAGGATTTTAAAGGCCCTCGTAAGGTGCCCAACTACACCGCCGATTTGCAACCAGAGTCATGGGTTGAAAGTTATGAGATGGCAGTGGAGATGCTGGATGTGGATGAAGCGGTGTGTGCTAAATACTTCACCATGATGTTGGAGGGGACAACTCGTACTTGGTTAAAGAGCTTACCGGCTAACTCTGTCGGGTCATGGGCCGAGTTAAAACACCGGTTTATCCAGAATTTTAAAGATACTTGTAAGCAGCCTATGTCGATTGTGGACTTGGCCGCTTGTGTTCAAGAAGATGGGGAGTCTACAACCCATTGGGTGAAGCGGGGTCAGCTATTCTGCATTCGTCGGATCGCATCAACGCAGATACAACAGTTTTGACGTTGGACGGCAACTGTCGGTTTCTACCGTTAAAACTGAAGCTAGGAAGGCTCAAACGTCACTGCAATGACATGTCGACGCTTATAGCCGCTTTGGTTAAATATGCCGATTCAGATAATACCAAGGACCCTGACTCAAGGGAGGACAAACCGGGGAAAGGGAAGAAGAACGGCAACACCAAGGGACAACAGCATAACCCGGCAGGTCATGGGAACAATGGTAAGCACAAGGCACACAATAGTTTGGACTTTGTGGCTAACACCAATGCTCAGGATAACGGTCAGCGTCGTAAGGGCAAACAGCCCCAGAGGGGCGGAGGGTCAGGACTCAATCTGGAGCGCCTGTTAAATCAACCTTGTCCAAAGCATGGATCAAAGGAGAGGCCAGCTTCACATCTATGGAAGGATTGTTTCATCATGCGAGAGTTCAAGAACTCCAATATGTTTCAATAAGACAATGGCCCTCCCGGCGGTTCAGGAGGTGGTTTTCATGGGCCGGGTTATGGAGGCAGGAGCTCCGGTTCGGGATTTCAAGGCAATCAAACCGGACATGGCAATCAAGGGAACCAGGGCAATCAGGGAGGTTATAACCATCAGGGGAATCAACAGCAGCAGTCGGGTTATCAGAGCAATCCGAAGCAGTTGAATAGTGGGCAGTATCATGTCTTCACCACTAGCTTGTGCAAGCGTGATCAGAAGCTTCACAAGAGGGCCGTGAACTCTGTTGAACTGGTAGTGCCTCAGTATTTATGCTGGTCTGAGCAACCAATTTTATGGAGTCGAGAGGATCACCCACCCCGGGTTGATAATCCGAGCCATCTGGCCTTAGTGGTGGCACCTCAAGTTGGGGGGTATAAGTTCACCAAGGTGCTCATGGATGGTGGAATTAGCATCAACATCCTTTACTATGATACCTTCCGCTGGATGGGATTGACAGATAAGAATCTTAAACCGTCGAACATCATTTTTCACGGTGTGGTGCCTGGTAAGTCTGCGTATCTAGTAGGCAAGATAGCCCTAGAGGTGGCTTTTGGAGATGATCATGATTCAAGGTCAAAAACGTTGACTTTTGAGGTGGTGAAAATCAAGAGTCCATATCACGCCCTGTTTGGACGACCGACTTATGCCAAGTTCATGGCAAGGCCGTGTTATGTTTATCTACAGCTTAAAATGCTGGGTCATAAAGGGACCATCACAGTACATGGGAGCAGGAAGATTGCTTTGGAATGTGAAGAGGGTGATGCGGCTTATGCTGAGTCGGTTTGTGCCACAAAGGAGCTGAAGTTTTATAAAGACAAGGTTGACCCGGCCGACATGACTTCTTTGAAAAAACCAACTACAGAGCATGATCCGATGTTGAAGTTTAAATCGGCTACAGACACTAAGATGGTTGATTTTGTTCTTGGCGATTCATCCAAGCAGTTCAACATCAGCGCTAACCTGGATCCCAAATAGGAAAGCGCGCTCATCGAGTTCATCCGTGAGAACCGGGACATCTTTGCATGGAAGCCTTCTGACATGCCAGGTGTACCGAGGGAACTCAATGAGCACACACTTAATATTGATCCTAAGTTTAAACCGGTCAGGCAGTTTCTCCGCCGCTTCAACGAAGAACGACGTAAGGCTATTGATGAGGAGGTAGCTCGACTGTTGGCCGCAGGGTTTATCGTGGAGGTCTTTCACCCGGAGTGGTTGGCTAATCCGGTGCTGGTTCTTAAGAAAAACGGCACTTGGCGGATGTGTGTGGACTACACAGATTTGAACAAGGCTTGCGCAACAGATCCCTTTGCCCTCCCTCGTATTGATCAGATTATTGACGCTACAACGGGTTGTGACTGTTTGTGTTTTATGGATGCTTACTCTGGTTATCATCAGATCAAAATGGCAGTTAAGGACCAGGAGAAGACAACTTTTATAACTCCCTTTGGAGCCTTCTGCTATGTCTCCATGCCCTTTGGGCTCAAGAGTGCCCATGCAACTTATCAGCGTTGTGTTCAGAACTGTCTTCAGAAACAGATTGGGTGCAATGTTCATGCATATGTGGATGATATTGTGGTAAAGTCCAGGAAGGAGGAAACATGGATAGATGACTTGAGAGAAACTTTTGACAACCTCCGGGTTTATAAGATGATGCTTAATCCGGACAAATGTGTATTTGGTGTTCAGGCAGGCAAGCTCCTGGGTTTTCTGGTGTCTAACAGGGGCATTGAGGCTAACCCGGAGAAGATCACAGCTATCACCTCTCTAGCTAAACCGGCATGTATCAATGACGTTCAACGTCTGGCGGGCCGGATTGGAGCTTTGAGCCGGTTTATCAGTCATCTCGGGGAGAAGGCTATCCCTTTATATCAGATGCTAAAGAAAACGGGATGACTTTGTCTGGAGCGATGCGGTTGATAAAGCATTTGAGGATTTGAAGAGGCAGTTAGCTGAACCGCCTGTCCTTGCGGCTCCAGTCGATAAAGAGCCTCTACTGCTATATATGGCTGCTAATGCCCGGGCTGTTAGTGTGGCTATTGTTGTGGAGCGCACGGAGGCTGGAAAGGAGTATCCGGTTCAACGGCCGGTTTATTATATCAGTGAGGTGCTTATCGAATCAAAGCAGAGGTATCCGCATTGGCAGAAGCTGGTGTATGGGGTGTTTATGGCAAGACGGAAGCTCAAGCATTATTTTCAGGGTCATCCTATCACAGTGGTCAGTTCAGCCCCTCTGGGAGATATCATTCAAAACAGAGAAGCAACTGGCCGGGTTGCTAAGTGGGCTATTGAGCTTGGACCTTAGGGACTCAAATATACACCTTGCACAGCGATCAAGTCTCAAGCACTCGTGGACTTCATTAATGATTGGACCGAGTTGCAGGCGCCAGAGGAAAATCCAGACAACACTTATTGGACTATTCACTTTGATGGATCCAGACAATTGGAGGGCTCGGGGGCTGGAGTCATATTAACTTCCCCACGAGGTGACAAGTTTTGTTATGTTCTTCGCTTAATGTTCCCTCGCACTAAAAATGCAGCTGAGTATGAGGCCTTACTCCATGATCTTCGAATGGCTAAGGAGATGAACTTAAGCCGCGTTAAGTGCTTCGGTGACTCGGACCTGGTGGCTCAACAGGTATCTGGCACTTGGGATTCTAAGGACCCACTCATGGCTGCATATCGATGAGAGGTGGACATAGTGGCTGGTCATTTCAAGGGCTATCAAGTTGACCATATAGACCAGCGAAAGAATGAAGCGGCGGACGCTTTAAGTCATCGAGGCTCTCAGCGCAAACCGGTGCCACCTAATGTCTTCCTTGACATACTACATAATCCGTCAGTCAAGATACCCACAAAAGGGGAGTTGGCTATTCATGACCCGGAGGCCCAGTTGGTGGCAGCTTTGCATATTATACCGGATTGGACAGTCCCGTACCTGCCTTACATGAACCGGGGCGAGTTACCGGAGGATGAAACCTTGGCCCGACAGATAATCTGGCAATCCAAGTCAATGCCCATTATCAATGGGTAGTTACAGCGTCACAGGAGCAATTCAGCGTTGTGTGTCTCCTCAAGAGGGTTGTGAGATTTTGCGAGAAATCCACGAAGGAGATTGTGGTCACCACGCCGGCTCAAAGTCCTTGGTGGCTAAGGCTTTTCATCACGACTTTTCTATTGGTTGACGGCTCATGCTGATGCTGAGGATTTAGTCAAAAGGTGTGACGGTTGTCAGAAATTTGCACGCCGTGCTCATGTTCCGGCTCAGGAGTTGAGAATTATTCCAATTACTTGGTTGTTTGCAACTTGGGGGCTCGATATGGTTGGACCCTTTAAGAGATCCAAGGACAAAAAGACCCACCTATTAGTGGCGGTTGACAAGTTTACCAAGTGGGTAGAGGCAGAGCCAGTCAGTAAGTGTGATGCAGCCATGGCGGTTCAATTCATTAAAAAGGTGATATTCCAGTTTGGTTTTCCACATAGCATTATCACTGACAATGGTACCAATCTGTCCGAAGGAGATATGGAGGAATTTTGTCAACGCGAGCACATTCGGCTTGATGTAGCATCAGTGGCTCACCCCCAGTCTAATGGTCAAGCAAAGAGGGCAAATCAAGAAATTTTGAGAGGTATCAAACCCTGGCTTATGGTTCCTTTAAAGCGGACGCCGGGTTGTTGGGTGGAGGAGTTACCTTCCGTTTTATGGAGTATCAACACCACACCAAACAGGTCTACGGGTTACACGCCTTTCTTCATGGTCTACGGAGCAGAGGCGGTTCTCCCTAGTGACATCCGTCATGACTCACCCCGTGTTGCAGCTTACGTTGAAGCTGAGAATGAGAAAGCACGTCAGGACTCACTGGACCTGTTAGATGAGGAGCATGATTTAGCAACAGCACGTTCGACGATTTATCAGCAAGATCTCCAATGTTATCACAGCCGCCGGGTTAAGACCAGAACTTTTCAAGAAGGCGATCTGGTGCTCCGGCTCATCCAGGATCAGACTGATATGCACAAGTTATCCCCACCTTGGGAAGGACCTTTTGTGGTCAGCAAAAATCTGCATAACGGGTCATACTACCTCATCGATGTTCGAGAGCACAAAGACTCACGCAAATCAGAGGAGGAGACCCAGCGGCCGTCGAATATAGCTCTTGTTCGGCCTTACTATACTTGAGCCACATGCTCTTCTTATGTACATACCTATGACAATGTATATATTATATAATAAACCGGAGCCTAAGCTAAAGCGGGGTCTTTGTTCTTTTTTACATCATGTGTGGTTCCATGGGGGCTTCTACTTACAAAGCGGAGTTCTATTAACCCGGCTTATAAAGCCACATAAATATAAAGGAAATCACTAGGGGGCTTGGTCGTATCCGAACCATAGCTACACCTCTTGATCGGTTTAAGACCGAAAAGGGAAATCACTAGGGGGCTTGGTTGTATTTACACCATAGCTACACCTTTTGATAGGCTTAAAGCCAAAAGGAAATTATGTGGAACCAAAGAGAGTCTGTTGCATAAAGCGCAGCTCAAACATAGGTAACCACCGAGCATAGCTCAAATATTACTTGGGGGCTCCTTGCTTCTCAAAGAACAACGCGTTTGCACCTTTGTAATAGGCTATCAAGCCAGGCTTGGAAGCCAGGTGTATTCACCTAAAACCCCGGTTTATCCTGCCTCTTTAAGTAAGCCACTCCGTCCAGGTAAACCTGGTATGACCCATCGAACGTTTGACAAGTCAATCTCATAGACCCTGAACTTGTCAAAGTTAAAACGGTGATTGGTTAAAGATTGAGGTCCATCTTAAAAGGCTTTGCAAAATGGTTTAACTCAGTGGCCTGGCAGCCCATAAAAAGCCTCGATTTAGGGCCTGGCAGCCCATGAAAAACCTTGCATATTTCTTTTGTATTTGCTGATTTAGAATCTTTTGATAAGGGATCTATGAATATTTTCTGATAAACCGGTGTTTATTACAACCCAGCGTGGCTTTCAACGCTCAGTTGTCAGTACATGATCAATTTTAAACCGGCAGTACGTTGCTCCGGTCTGGTTTTGACTAAATGTCACCAACATTATACGAACAACCCCGTGGCTATTATAGCCCGGTATGGTCTTTCTATGAACCGGCAAGAGGGCAAGAAGTCCTTAACACTCCAAATTGGTGTTTTTTCACCCTTACTATACAAACAGTTGGTCAGCCAACAGAGTATATCGCAGGTATCATCTATTTTTATCTCTGTTTATTACAATCTTGGTTATCAATCCAAGTTACGTCTATATTTTTGGGCATTATGACCCGTCCAGTGGTAAACCACTAGGACATCTTCAAGTTTTTATATGCAGGAACAAAAGCCATAATGGACTCTGCATATTATAACTCCCAAAGGCATGGCCAAGTTTTAAGTCACAAGCAAAACAAACATGCTCGATGGCATGGCAGTTAAAGGTGTTCATGCTATCCTATTACAAGGCGCTTTAAACAGCCCACATTGAATAATTGTTTTAAAGAGTGGAAGACTGCAACTGGTAGACCGGCCTCCGGTTTATGATTCCTCATCTAGACGGCTTGACGATTGAGGGTCATCTTGAGTGGTCACATTCTCCTCATCTCTACCCAATCGCTGGAAGTCAATCGTTGACCAATCGATTCCAGTTAAGGTTTGAAAAACAACTTCTTCATGTATAAGGGTGGAAGGGTCGATGTCAGGAGCGTAAGTGTGCTTACGGATTGGCGGCACAAGATCTTCCACATTGTGGATCAATGCGGGTTGTCTTTTTCCTTCAGCATCGTAAACCAGTTGAAAATGTGACAGATTTGTGTCCTCCGCCAGTTTGCTTGCTATAGGCCGCATCTCCTTTGTCAGCCTTCAGAGATCGTCATTATTGAAGTATGAGCCGTCTTCTTTCACACCAGGATAGCCTTTGATGATATCTGTCGGTTCAAGATCTGGAATCCATGCCTTGGCCCGGATTAGCGCGGTTAGCACACCTGACCTTGCGGCTGATCTCTTCAGTTCATCCAACCGGGCAGGTAGCATGGCCAGCTTTTTGATGATTTCTTTGATCAGCGTTGGCGGAGGTTTGTTATAAGCGGCAGTGCAAATGGCTCGCTGGGATCCAGAATACAACTGTTCTATCAAAGTATAGGCTGCTTTAAGCTTCATCCGCATATCGGAGCCCAGATGAGTAATGCAGGTCCCTGTTATGGTAAAGCATCGGTAAACCGGTTTTTTGATAAGATGTTATGGATTGGAAAAACTTCATAAGAGAGAACTTACCAAACACAGCAGAAGTCATGGCATTAATCTGCCGCTTTAAGCTGGTCAGTTCTTCAACCACTGGTTTCAGGGCTGCCTCTGCGTCCTCGACCTTCTTTGTTAAACCGGCCTTTTCCGTCTCCTAGTCTGCACGCTCTTTATTAAAGGTCTCTTTTAGCCTTTCCATGGCTGATAAGGCATTTGTCAACTCCTCCTTGGCTTTAGAAGCCTCTGCTTGCTGAGGTTTGATGTTCTCCTGAAGGTCAGCGGTTTGAGCATCCCTTTTACTCAGCTCGGCCTGCAAAGGCAAGATATATCAACAATGAGATATGTATATTCGAAGTACCAAGCGTATAACAAGTTATGCACTTTGTACTTGGGGGCTAATGCCTATTTGCTCTATCATCAAAATTTTATTTGCAAGTCTCAAGTACAATGCAAGCATTATCCTTGACACTTGGGGGCTAATGTACATCTGTTCAAATGGATGCATGGATTAAAGACCCGGTTCACCTTGGAAAGGTAAACCGGCCCTTGGGGGCTACACAGGCGAAAACTACAGGAATACAATGATCACGTATGGTTTACTTCAAAAGATCAGTTGGTATATGGAGGACAAGCTTGCAAGAGTTAAGGTATTATAAAGTCCCGGTTGATGATTGCCATCATAAACCGGCCCTTGGGGGCTACTTGGGTTGGTACTTGTATTTTGGATTTAAGAAAGGAAAAGTGATGAAAATACCTCATAGCGCTCCTTCATCAGGTTCGCCAAACTGGCTTCATAATCACGGTTTGAGTGCCGACGGTTTAGAAAACTAGAGTGGAGTTCTTGAGTGCTGAGATGGGCGTAGCTTGACAAGTCGGTGCTCCATTTGCCTTTTTCCATGGAAGCACGCTCTTCCTTGGCACTATGTTTCGCCAATCTCACAGGATGGCCAGGAAAGGTGTGGCTCATACCAGTAATGATAACCTCGCCTTCTTTGTCTCCAGCAGCCTTTTTTGGAGTTGATGGAATGTCAGTAGCCTTTTCTGGACTTGAAGGTCTGTCAGCAGCCCGGATTGGACTTGCCGGTTCACCATCTGGTACGGCAGTTTCAACTTCTGCTGGTTCATCAACATTATGATCTGGAGGGGGCGGTTCGTCAAATGTGGCTTCAGTATTTGGATCCTCCGGTTCTGCAGTCTGCTCCAGTTCAACAACCACATGATCTTCGGGCGGTTTATTCACCCGAGCCTTCTTACTAGGTCTAGCTTTGGCTCTAAACAAAACAAGGTACAAAGGTTAGCACAACATATAAAGTATGAAACATCAAAAGAAAGGGGTGAAGTACTTACCCAGCTACGGTTTTGAGAGGAGGGAGTTGGGTCGCTGTTGACTCGCCAGAGGATGAAGGAGGTGTCACCTGATAATTCGAATCGGACGGATTAAGAGGTTGTCGAAAATAGCCTGCCTTGGGATAAGAAGTGTCAGAAGTGGGTAAGACCTCAGATCGGCGCTTTCGAACCGGGGTGTCTGGTAAACCGGTTGAAGTGACCTTTTGGCCGCTGTGCCGGGTTGTGCAGCGAGCCTCATGCTGCTGCTTCTTCAAAATAAATTTTGGATCCAAGTGAGCAAGAGGATGTGAAAAGCTTACTTTCCGGACCGCTTGACGGATTTTTTGTGTTGGCAGAGAGTCTGAACCGGAGGAAAGGATAATTAGCTCTACATCGTCAGCTTGGCTGCCCTCCACGTCCTCCTGATAAGTATCATTGTCAATGATATGTATGAAAAGGGAACCAGGTGAATCAAGTTCTACCTCAACTTCCGGTTCATCCGGGTCGTCATCCAGTTCCATACTGATGCGTTCAGGTGCCTTCCGCTTTGTGGTTTTCTTGACGGCTTTGGTTTTAGGGCGGGAAGGTTTTGCCGCTTTCTCTTGAGGTTTCTTCTTCCAGAACGGATCATCACCCTGTTTAAAAGTAAGGAGAAGGGTATTCAAGGATTGTACAGTCTAAAGATATCAAGTGTAAAGCGGAAGAACAATACTTACGACAGGCGGTTTGTTTTGCGTGGAAAAAGGGTCTAGTCCGGTTTGGCGACAGACAGCTTCCGATTCGTTCAATATCTTCTTAACAGCCTCAGTGACTTCATCTGTTAGCTGAATATTGATATGACGTTGGGAGTCTTCTACTTCACCAGTGTACTCGCACATTAAGCGGGAGCTGCGACTTAGCGGTAAGATACTCCAGGATATCCAGCAACGGACAAAGTCTACACCTGTTAAACCATTGGCCAAGAAGGCTCTCAGCTTGGCGAGTTGAGGAGCATACGGGGCCTATTCCTGGGCACTTAGTCGTTGTGGAAGCGGATGAGTATTGGCAAGCCGGTGGGCACGGTAACCTAGCAAAGGATTCTCATCTTCAGGGGAGGTGTCTTTACAGTAGAACTAGGTTTGATTCCACTCTTTGGGGTGACTGTGCAGCTTGGCATGAGGAAATTCAACCTCTTTTGTTTTCTGAATGGAGACGCCACCAAGTTTAGTATTGGGTCCGTCTACAAATTCAGTGCGTCGGTTCAGATGGAAGAAATCCCGGAACAACTCAACAGTTGGCTCTTCTTGTAAATACGCTTCACAGAAAACTTGAAAGTTGCATATATTGGATACCGAGTTGGGTCCAATATATTGAGGGTGGAGTTGAAAGTTGGCAAGCACATCCCGGAAAAAATTTGATCCGGGCGGTTTGAAACCATGACCTATGTGATCAACAAACACCACTACCTCACCCTGCTTAGGGGTGGGAGGATTTTCCGGCCCAGGAACTCGCCACCGGATCTCATTCTTCTTTGGTAAGGTTTCGATCTTGACCATTCTGTTCAGTTGCTCCTCTGTAACCCGGGAGGAAGCCCAGTTGCAGGAATAAAACTGCTTGGCAATTGCAAGTGAAAAGTTGGAAAGAGATGCCGGTTTACAATTCATTTATAGTGATGCATAAGGTACAACAGGACAAAGGAATTCAAGTATGTGAAATTGGTAAACCGGAGGCTGATACAATTATGAATGACAAAGCGATAAGCAGAAACAAAGGTATACACATACTATTAAACCGGAGTATAACAACGGGGATAAAGGGATTGCCGGTTTACAAGGGGACTAATGGTGTATAATAGATTACTCTCTACAAAGGGTAAACCATCTATGTGATAAAAAAGGAACAGATCTAAGGCAAGAACGACTAAGTAAGGTAAAACAGGTTTCGCAAGACTGCATTGAAATTTTGGATCTACCGTAAGTCAGGAAAAGGAAAAATATTGAGATTCAAAAGCTTGGTCCCGAAGCAGTTCACGAAAGGTCCAGATCAAGTTACGGTGTATCTAAAGATTGGATCAAATGGTTGAGATAAGGAGTTTCATAGCTACTATGCGGAACATATCAAGATCAAGTTCTACTGTCTTTGGGTTGACGAAGAACAAGAGGAGAGCAGCAGGAACCCGCATGAACCCTAACAGATCTATAGAGAAAAGAGGGAAAGCTTACAGCAGCGGGTGAGGTCGGAGATGCGCCGCGTCTTTCTGATACAACCAGGTTGATGCAGCGGCCATTGGTGATGCAGAGGCAAAGCTCGATGACGGCGGCGGCGCTCGGAGGCAGGGGCGTTACGAGGAGGAAGAAGAAGCAAAGAGACGAAGGGGAAAGAAGGGAATTACCCTTGTCCCTATTTATAAGGTAAAGGGGGAGGTGACAGGCACGAGAATCGAGGAGCCGGAATATTGGATACCTAACAGGAGCGGTCGCCTCGATTGTTGGAGCCTCATTAACTGAAGGTGAGATATATCATTTCTTAAATAACAAAGTGACTGCATGGCGATTTATCATGATCCTGGAGTATGACGTCACGGCGGTTTACAAGATCAAGGTGAAGATGCAAAGGAGGAATTTTTCTAAGTGTTGAAGATTGACATGAACAAGTTCAAACCAATCCGGGGCCTAATGTTGGGGATATTACTACTGGACGTAAACCGGCTAGGAGTAGCCGGATTAACTTTATGAAGATTAGAAGCCCATGAAGATGTAAGAATGATGGCGCTTTATGAAGGCCCAAGGCCCAAAGGCGAGTTAAGGCCTGTAGATGTAAACCGACCTTATTATGTAGCTTGCATTGTAAGATAGGAAGGATAGAGACCGAGCCGGACACGTTTATGATCTGGCCCCAGGACTCTGTAAACCGGCAGGCATCAACCTATGTATATAAAGGGACGACCCGATAGCGGTTTAGGGACAACACACAACAACTCGAAAGCCAGGCAAAGCGGATTCACTCCCTGGTCATCGAAACCCTAGCAATACCAACACAAACTAGACATAGGCTTTTACCTAATTACCTTCATCGAAGGGTCCGAACTAGTATAAAAATCCTCGTGTCCATTGTCCGGTTTAACCCCTTTAAGCTAACCCGTAGCGATGGCTCCACGACTAAGTCCTTTCACGAGGACATCTGCCGTGATAAACCCACAACAGTAAGTAAACCGACTCCAAAACAGTTCTAATGGCAATATTTCTTCGTTTTTGAATATTTAGAAAATAGGAAAATAAGAAGCAGACCGGAAAGGACATGAGGGCATGAGGCTCCCACGAGGGTGGGAGGCACGCACTACCCCCTGGGCACGCCCCCTGCCTCGTGGGCACCTCGTGCGCTCTCCGGACTCCGTTTTCTTGCACGATACTTATTTTGGTCGGTAAAAATTCATTATATAATATCCCGAAGGTTTTAACCACCGTATCACGCAAATATCTCTTGTCTTTGTTTCGAGCTGTTTTCTGTCAGGGTTGTCAAGGCCAGGCATCATGTCGTCCCCCTCCTCCAACAATGGTGACAATTATGCTTGGCTAATGAAGATAGAACTGAAGGGGGAAGAACCTATGGAGATCAACAAGGATGAAGGGATCAAGAAGGCCACGGAGGACCAAGTTCCGCCAGCAGAAGACATCCTCCAACTTGATCACAATCTTCTTCCCCAACTAAGATCGAAGCTTTCAAGATGATTGAGTTAGCTCGTATACAAAACAAGTATCTCACATGTGAAAATATTTTGTTGAAGGAGCATATCATCGCACTCAAGGGCATTATCCGCAAGTTGGAGGATCTCCTACGCTCGTTGTGCGACTATCCATCATCGCCAACACCTTCTTCACCAACAAAGAAAGAAACATAATCACATGGCTATGGGCACTCCCCTTGGCAACTGCCAAGCTTGGGGGAGTGCCCCGGTATCGTATCACCATCACTTTTATCTTTACCGTTTTTCTTAGTTCGATCCTTTTGATAATATCTTCATCTAGTAGAATAAAGTTTTAGTATGATCTAGTTGTGAGTTTTGCTTTATGATCCTTCTATGTAATCGAGTCCGTGAGCTATATATAATAAAGATTAGTGTTGAGTCAAGGGCTTGATTATTTTGCTATGATCTTGAGGGAATAAAATAAAAGAGAAAGAATAAAAAGAAATAAAGAGATCATATAGATCTTATGGAGAGTAATGACTTCACATATAAGAGTATGATGAATAAAAGTTGTTGAGAGTTGACAAAAATAGTTTTGGTCATCGTTGCACTTAATAGGAAGTAATAAAGAAAGAGAGGTTCACATATAAATACACTATCTTGGACATCTTTTATGATTGTGAGCACTCTTAAAGTATGACATGCTAAGAGTTGACGTTGGACAAGGAAGACAACGTAATGGGTTATGTTTTCTTACATCTGAGATAAATTATATTGTCATGGATCATCCAACATGTTGAGCTTGCCTTTCCCTCTCTTGCTAGCCAATTCCTTTGCACCAAGTAGAGATACTATTTGTGCTTCCAAATATCCCTAAACCCTGTTTTGCCATGAGAGTCCACCATATCTACCTATGGATTGAGTAAGATCCTTCAAGTAACTTGTCATCGGTGCAAGCAATAAAAATTGCTCTCTAAATATGTATGACTTATTAGTGCGGAGAAAATAAGCTTTATACGATATTGTGATATGGAAGAAATAAAAGCGACAGACTGCATAATAAAGGCTCATATCACAAGTGGCAATATAAAGTGACGTTATTTTGCATTAAGATTTTGTGCATCCAACCATATAAGTGCATGAAAACCTCTGCTTCCCTCTGCGAAGGGCCTATCTTTTACTTTTATCTTCTACCTTACATAAGAGTCATGGTGATCTTCACCTTTCCTTTTTACATTTTATCCTTTGGCAAGCGCAATATGTTGGAAAGATCCTGATATATATAGCTAATTGGATGTGAGTCTCCATGAACTATTATTGTTGACATTACCCTTGAGGTAAAACATTGGGAGGCAAAACTATAAGCCCCTATCTTTCTCTGTGTCCAATTAAAACTTCATACCCATAAATATTGCATGAGTGTTAGGAATTGTGAAAGACTAAAAGATGGTTGAGTATGTGGACTTGCTGAAAAGCTCTCATATTGACTCTTTCCTATGTTATGATAAATTGCAATTGCCTCAATGACTGAGATTAGAGTTTGTTGGTTCTCAATGAAGTTTATAACCCATACTTGAAATTGTGATTGAATTGTTACTTTAGCATAAGAGATCATATGACAATATATACAAATGTTGTTGTTCTAAGAATGATCATGATGCCCTCATGTCCGTATTTTATTTTTATCGACACCTCTATCTCCAAACATGTGGACATATTTTTC
The DNA here is from genome assembly GCF_056163025.1 of Triticum urartu. NCBI lineage: Eukaryota > Viridiplantae > Streptophyta > Magnoliopsida > Poales > Poaceae > Triticum > Triticum urartu. Next base: position 93,137,488 of record NC_141875.1, read on the forward strand.
GATTTCGGCTTTCACTTGAGGACAAGCGAAGTCTAAGCTTGGGGGAGTTGATACGTCCATTTTGCATCATGCTTTCATATCGATATTTATTGCATTATGGGTTGTTATTACACATTATGTCACAATACTTATGCCTATTCTCTCTTATTTTACAAGGTTTACATGAAGAGGGGGAATGCCGGCAGTTGGAATTCTGGGCTGGAAAAGGAGCAAATATTAGAGACCTATTCCGCACATCTCCAAAAGTCCTGAAACTCCATGGGAGCACTTTTTAGAATATAGAAAAAATACTGAGCGCAAGAAGTACCAGAGGGGCACACCCTGGCCACGAGGGTGGGGGGCACGCCCTACCTCCGGGGCACGCCCCGCTGCATCGTGGGCCCCCTGGTGGCCCTCCGATGCCCATCTTCTGCTATATGAGGTCTTCCGTCGAGCAAAAAATCATAATCAAGCTTTGGACAAAACTCCGCCGCCACGAGGCGGAACCTTGGCGGAACCAATCTAGGGCTCTGGCGGAGCTGTTCTGCTGGGGAAACTTCCCTCCGGGAGGGGGAAATCATCACCATCGTCATCACTAACGATCCTCTCGTCGGGAGGGGGTCAATCTCCATCAACATCTTCACCAGCACCATCTCGTCTCAAACCCTAGTTCATCTCTTGTATCCAATCTTTGTATCCAAACCTCAAATTGGTACATGTGGGTTGCTAGCAGTGTTGATTACTCCTTGTAGTTGATGCTAGTTGGTTTACTTGGTGGAAGATCATATGTTCAGATCCATTATGCATATTAATACCCCTCTGATTATGAACATGAATATGCTTTGTGAGTAGTTACGTTTGTTCCTGAGGACATGGGAGAAGTCTTGCTATTAGTAGTCATGTGAATTTGGTATTCGTTCGATATTTTGATGAGAGGTATGTTGTCATCCCTCTAGTGGTGTCATGTGAACGTCGACTACATGACACTTCACCATTGTTTGGGCCTAGAGGGAGGCATTGGGAAGTAATAAGTAGATATGGGTTGCTAGAGTGACAGAAGCTTAAACCCTAGTTTATGCGTTGCTTCGTAAGGGGCTGATTTGGATCCATATGTTTCATGCTATGGTTAGATTTACCTTAATACTTCTATTGTAGTTGCGGATGCTTGCAATGGGGTTTAATCATAGGTGGGATGCTTGTCCAAGTAAGGGCAGTACCCAAGCACTGGTCCACCCACATATCAAATTATCAAAGTACCGAACGCGAATCATATGATCCGATCGTGATGAAAACTAGCTTGACGATAATTCCCATGTGTCCTCGGGAGCGCTTTCCTTCATATAAGAGTTTATCCAGGCTTGTCCTTTGCTACCAAAAGGATTGGGCCATCTTGCTGCACCTTATTTACTTTTATTACTTGCTACTCGTTACAAATTACCTTATCACAAAACTATCTATTACCGATAATTTCAGTGCTTGCATAGAATACCTTACTGAAAACTGCTTATCATTTCCTTCTGCTCCTCGTTGGGTTCGACACTCTTACTTATCGAAAGGACTACGATAGATCCCCTATACTTGTGGGTCATCACTATGGACGACCGACGACCTCCAGGCTCCGGACGTCCGACCCCGACCAGACATCCGAGCGAAGTTCACCCGAGCCGAATCTACGGACGTCCGACAGGCACCGGACGTCCGGACCCTCGCGAGCCTCCGGACGACCGGTGACTCCCGGACGTCCGGCGCCTGTGTGCTGCCATGAGTTGGGCCGCAGCCCATGTATCCCCCCACTTCGCCCCCTTTTGCACTAAGACTATATATAGACCTCCTATTCCTCCTAGCTAGGGTTAGCATTGGTTTAGCTCATATTTAGAGATAGAGCATTGCTCATCCACATCGGATCTACTCCATGAGAGAGACCGCGGCCCCTCTTCAGAGAAGATCCCTTTGGATTCAAGACCTCCTTGCAGAGAAGATCCCCTCATGGATTCAAGACCTCCTCAAGGAGAAGACTGGCCACCTTTTTATCGTCCCTAGTTGATCATGTACCGTGTGATCTCTTATGTACTCAAGGATCTAGCACATGTGTGACTATTTCTTGTTGGTTTAGTGTTTCTCTTGTGTTTCCCCCCATGTTTTCCCTTGTTTCCCTCCTCGTGTTCTTCGTGTTCATCACGGGATCTGCTCCTTTCATGAAAGATCGGCCGATTAGGGTTCCACCCTACATCATCTTGATATCTAGAGCCACGTTGATCACGATTTCGGAGCCTCCCTTTTGTGTTGCTAGCCTAGTTTTTGTTGATTTTGTCCCTAATTCGAAAATTCCCACAAAAATAGCCCATTTTTTTTGTGATTTGTTGGTGTGTTGAAATTTTGTTGGATTTGATCCGTGGATTTGCTTTGTTTTGAGTGGATCTAGCTTTTCCCCCTTTCCCCACCCTTTCCATCCACGAAATCGCCCGGATTCGACGATTTTCTCCCCATCCACCCCGCCCACGTGAAGTTCATCCCATGCTCGAAACTCACCCTGGCACCAGATGTCCGACCCCCTCCGGACGTTCGATGGCCGAACGACCGGCCCAGCCCGGACGTCCGACGATCCTTGAAGAAACTGATTTTTTTCAGTTTAGTCACCACCGCCGCCCCACATTTCCGCATACGCACTCCTAGCACCTATACACCATCACCACTTCCGCATACCACCACCATTGCTTACCCATTTCACACTCCGATGCATTTTGTCATTCGAACTTTGAGAATTTGAGTTGCGATTCCGTATCCTTTTGCATTTCAGCTATCTAGGTACGGTTCGACATCAACATCACTATCGCTCTTTGCTACGTCTTGAGCTTGCGTTGGTTTTCCCCGAAGAGGAAGGGATGATGCAGCAGAGTAGCGTAAGTATTTCCCTCAGTCTTTGAGAACCAAGGTATCAATCTAGTAGGAGGCCACACTCAAGTCCCTCGCACCTGCACAAAACGATAGCTACTTGCAACCAACGCGATTAGGGGTTGTCAATCCCTTCACGGTCACTTACGAGAGTGAGATCTGATAGATATAATATTTTTGGTATAAAGATGCAAAGTAAAAAGTAAAAGCAAAGTAAAAAGCAAAGCAAGATTAAAGTGATGGAGATTGATATGATGAGAATAGACCCGGGGGCCATAGGTTTCACTAGTGGCTTCTCTCAAGAGCATAAGTATTCTACGGTGGGTGAACAAATTAGTGTTGAGCAATTGACAGAATTGAGCATAGTTATGAGAATATCTAGGCATGATCATGTATATAGGCATCACGTCCGTGACAAGTAGACCGAAACGATTCTGCATCTACTACTATTACTCCACTCATCGACCGCTATCCAGCATGCATCTAGAGTATTAAGTTAAAAACAGAGTAACACCTTAAGCAAGATGACATGATGTAGAGAGATAAATTCATGCAATATGAAATAAACCCCATCTTGTTATCCTCGATGGCAACGATGCAATACGTGCCTTGCTGCCCCTTCTGTCACTGGGAAAGGACACCGCAAGATCGAATCCAAAGCTAAGCACTTCTCCCATGGCAAGAATTACCAATCTAGTTGGCCAAACCAAACGGATAATTCGAAGAGACTTGCAAAGATAACCAATCATACATAAAAGAATTCAGAGAAGATTCAAATGTTATTCATAGATAGACTTGATCATAAACCCACAATTCATCGATCTCAACAAACACACCGCAAAAAGAAGATTACATCGAATAGATCTCCACAAGAGAGGGGGAGAACTTTGTATTGAGATTCAAAGAGAGAGAAGAAGCCATCTAGCTACTAACTATGGACCCGAAGGTCTGAGGTAAATTACTCGCACTTCATCGGAGAGGCTATGATGATGTAGAAGCCCTCCGTGATGACGGCCCTCTTCCGGCGGAGCTCCGGAACAGGCCCCAAGATGGGATCTCGTGGATACAGAAAGTTATGGTGGTGGAATTAGGTTTTTGGCTCCTGTTCTGATCGTTTGGGGGTACGTGTGTATATATAGGAGGAAGGAGTATGTCGGTGGAGCACCGAGGGGCCCATGAGGCAGGGGGCGTGCCCTAGGGGGGCGCACCCTCGTGGCCTCCTCTTTGACTCCTTGGAGTAGGGTCCAAGTCTCCTGGATCACGTTCGGTGAGAAAATCACGTTCCCGAAGATTTTATTCCGTTTGGACTCCGTTTGATATTCTGTTTCTCCGAAACACTGAAATAGGCAAAAACAACAATTCTGGGCTGGGCCTCCGGTTAATAGGTTAGTCCCAAAAATAATATAAAAGTGGAAAATAAAGCCCAATATAGTTAAAAACAGTAGATAATATAGCATGGAGCAATCAAAAATTATAGATACGTTGGAGACGTATCAGGCATCCCCAAGCCTAATTCCTGCTCGTCCTCGAGTAGGTAAATGATAAAAAGAGAATTTTTGATGCGGAGTGCTACTTGGCATAATTTTAGTGCAAATCTTCTTAATTGTGGTATGAATATTCAGATTAGAAAGATTCAAGACAAAAGTTTATATTGACATAAAAATAATAATACTTCAAGCATACTAACAAAGCAATTATGTCTTCTCAAAATAACATGGCCAAAGAAAGTTATCCCTACAAAATCATATAGTCTGGCTATGCTCTATCTTCACCACACAAAATATTTAAATCATGCACAACCCCGATGACAAGCCAAGCAATTGTTTCATACTCTAACTTTTTCAAAACGTTTTCAATCTTCACGCAATACATGAGCATGAGCCATGGATATAGCACTATAGGTGGAATAGAATGGTGGTTGCGGAGAAGACAAAAAGGAGAAGATAGTCTCACATCAACTAGGCGTATCAACGGGCTATGGAGATGCCCATCAATAGATATCAATGTGAGTGAGTAGGGATTGCCATGCAATGGATGCACTAGAGCTATAAGTATATGAAAGCTCAAAAAGAAACTAAGTGGGTGTGCATCCAACTTGCTTGCTCATGAAGACCTAGGGAAATTTGAGGAAGCCCGTCATTGGAATATACAAGCCAAGTTCTATAATGTAAAATTCCCACTAGTATAGGAAAGTGATAACATGAGAGACTCTCTACTATGAAGATCATGGTGCTACTTTGAAGCACAAGTGTGGTAAAAGGATAGTAACATTGTCCCTTCTCTCTTTTTCTCTCATCATTTTTTAATATATATATATATATATATTTTATTTTTATGGCCTCTTTTCTTTATTTTTTTATTTGGGCTTCTTTGGCCTCTTTTATTTATTTTTCGTCCAGAGTCTCATCCCGATTTATGGGGGAATCATAGTCTCCATCATCCTTTCCTCACTGGGACAATGCTCTAATAATGATGATCATCACACTTTTATTTTTCTTACAACTCAACAATTACAACTCGATACTTAGAACAAAATATGACTCTATGTGAATGCATCCGGCGGTGTACCGGGATATGCAATATGACAATGATGGAATGTGTCATGAACGGAATGGTGGAAAGATGCATGGCAATATATCTCGGAATGGCTATGGAAATGCCATGATAGGTAGGTATGGTGGCTGTTTTGAGGAAGGTATATGGTAGGTGTATGATACCGGCGAAAGGTGCGCGGTATTAGAGAGGCTAGCAAAGGTGGAAGGGTGAGAGTGCGTATAATCCATGGACTCAACATTAGTCATAAAGAACTCATATACTTATTGCAAAAATCTAGAAGTTATCAAAGCAAAGTATTATGCGCATGCTCCTAGGGGGATAGATTGGTAGGAAAAGACCATCGCTCGTCCCTGACCGCCACTGATAAGGAAGACAATCAATAAATAAATCATGCTCTGACTTCATCACATAACGGTTCACCATACGTGCATGCTACGGGAATCACAAACTTTAACACAAGTATTCTTTAAATTCACAAATACTCAACTAGCATGACTTTAATATTATCACCTCCATATCTCAAAACAATTATCATGCTTCAATCTTTTCTTAGTATTCAACACACTCAAAAGAAAGTTTCACAAATCTTGAACACCAAGCATATTATTATTAAGCAAATCACCATGCTATTAAGACTCTAAAAATAATTTAAGTGAAGCATGATAGATCAATAGTTTCTTTAAAACAAATCCACCACCATGCTCTAAAAGATCTAAGTGAAGCACATAGAGCAAAATTATAACGCTCAAAAGATATAAGTGAAGCACATAGAGCAAAACTACTTAGCTCAAAAGATATAAGTGAAGCACATAGAGTATTCTATAACATTTTAATTCATGTATGGCTCTCTCAAAAGGTGTGTACAGCAAGGATGATTGTGGCATACTAAGACACAAAGACACAAATAATACAAGACGCTCCAAGCAAAACACATATCATGTTGGTGAATAAAAATATAGCTCCAAGTAAATTACCGATGGAAGTACACGAAAGAGGGGATGCCTTCCGGGGCATCCCAAAGCTTTGACTTCTTGGTGTCCTTGGATTATCTTGGGGGTGCCATGGGAATCCCCAAGCTTAGGCTCTAGCCACTCCTTGTTCCATAATCCATCAAAAGAATTCACCCAAAACTTGAAAACTTCACAACACAAAACTCAAAATAGAAAACTCGTGAGCTCCATTAGCGAAAGAAAACAAAAGACCACTTCAAGGTACTGTAATGAACTCATTCTTTATTTATATTGGTGTTAAACCTACTGTATTCCAACTTCTCTATGGATTATAAACTATTTTACTAGCCATAGATTCATCAAAATAAGCAAACAACACACAAAAAACAGAATCTGTCAAAAACAGAACAGTCTGTAGTAATCTGTAGCTAGCGAAATATCTGGAACCCCAAAAATTCTAAAATAAATTGCTGGACATGAGGAATTTATCTATTAATCATATGCAAAAATAATTAACTAAATATCACTCTTAAAATAAAAATGACAGCAGTTCTCGTGAGCGCTAAAGTTTCTGTTTTTTACAGCAAGTTCAACAAGACTTTCCCCAAGTCTTTCCAACGGTTCTACTTGGCACAAACACTAATTAGACACAAAAAAACACAACCAAAACAGAGGCTAAATAATTTATTTATTACTAATCAGGAGAAAAAATCAAGGAATAAAAATAAAATTGGGTTGCCTCCCAACAAGCGCTATCGTTTAACGACCCTAGCTAGGCATAAAAGCAAGATATATCTAGGTATTGCCATCTTTGGTAGGCAATCCATAAGTGGCTCTCATGATAGTTTCATATGGTAATTTTATTTTATTTCTTGGAAAGTGTTCCATGCCCTTTTTTAATGGAAATTGGAATCTAATATTCCCTTCCTTTATATCAATAATCGCACCAACCGTTCTAAGGAAAGGTCTACCAAGAATAATAGGGCAAGAAGGATTGCAATATATATCAAGAACAATGAAATCTATGGGCACATAATTCTTATTTGCAACAATAAGAACATCATTAATCCTTACCATAGGTTTCTTAATAGTGGAATCCGCAAGATGCAAGTTCAGAGAGCAATCATCAAAATCACGGAAATCTTGTAGATCACACAAAGTCTTGGGAATAGTAGAGACACTAGCACCCAAATCACACAAAACATAAAACTCATGATCTTTAATTTTAATTTTAATGGTTGGTTCCCACTCATCATAGAGTTTTATAGGGATAGAAACTTTCAACTCAAGTTTTTCTTCATAAGATTGCATGAAGGCATCAACAATATGTTCGGTGAAGGCTTTATTTTGGCTATAAGCATGTGAAGAATTTAGCACGGATTGCAACAAGGAAATACAATCAATTAAAGAGCAACTTTAATAATTAAATTCCTTGAAATCCAATATAGTGGGTTTAGCAACATCTAGATTTTTATTTCTTTCAATCCCACTTTCATCAATTTCATCATTAAGATCTACATACTCCGAATTTTTTAGAACGCCTTCTTGGTAAAGGAAGATCATATTCAGTTTCATCAAGATTCATATTGCAAAACAAAGATTTAATAGGGGACACATCAATAACTTTTAGATCTTCATCTTGATTTTCATAGGAATTGGAAGAACACGCTTTAATAAAGGCATCTTTGGAAGCACGCATCCTAGCGGTTCTTTCCTTGCACTCATCAATGGAAATTCTCATGGCTTTGAGAGACTCATTGATATCATGCTTAGGAGGAATAGATCTAATATTTAAAGGATCAATCTCAAGAGAAATTCTATCAACATTTCTAGCCAAATCATCAACTTTAAGCAATTTCTCTTCAAGTAAAGCATTAAAATTCTTTTGTGAATTCATAAACTCTTTAACACTATTCTCAAATTCAGAGGGCATCTTATTGTAATTTCCATAAGAGTTGTTGTAGGAACTCCCATAGTTATTAGAAGGATTACTAGGATATGGCCTAGGATTAAAATTCCCTCTATAAGCATTGTTACCAAAATTATTTCTACCAACAAAATTCACATCCATAGATTCATTGTTATTCTCAATCAAAGTAGACAAAGGCATATCATTAGGATCAGAAGAAACACTCTTAGTGGCAAATAATTTCATAAGTTCATCCATCTTTCCACTCAACACATTGATTTCTTCTATCGCATGCACTTTTTTATTAGAAGATCTTCCAGTATGCCATTGAGAATAATTAACCATAATATTATCTAGGAGTTTAGTTGCATCTCCTAAAGTGATTTTCATAAAAGTGCCTCCCGCGGCCGAATCTAAAAGATTTCTAGAAGCAAAATTCAATCCGGCATAAAAAATTTGTATGATCATCCACAAATTCAAACCATGAGTAGGGCAATTACGTATCATTAATTTCATTCTCTCCCAAGCTTGTGCAACATGTTCATGATCAAGTTGCTTAAAATTCATAATATCGTTTCTAAGAGAGATGATCTTAGCGGGAGGGAAATACTTAGAGATAAAAGCATCATTGCACTTGTTCCAAGAATCAATACTATTCTTAGGCAAATACGAAAACCAAGCTTTAGCACGATCTCTAAGCGAAAAAGGAAATAGCTTCAATTTAACGACATCATTATCGACATCTTTTTTCTTTTGCATATCACATAAATCAACGAAGCTATTAAGATGAGTAGCAGCATCTTCACTAGGAAGGCCGGCGAATTGATCTTTCATAACAAGATTAAACAAAGCAGCATTGATTTCACAAGATTCAGTATTAGCAAGAGGAGCAATCGTAGTGCTAAGGAAATCATTATTATTGGTATTGGTGAAGTCACACAATTTGGTAGTACCTTGAGCCATCGCGACAAGCAAGCAAACTAGCACACAAGCAAACAAGAGCAAACGGGAAAAAGAGGCAAATAGAGAGGGAGGATAGAGAGAGAAGGCGAATAAAACGGCAAGGGTGAAGTGGGGGAGAGGAAAACGAGAGGCAAATGGCAAATAATGTAATGCGAGAGATAGGGATTGTGATGGGTACTTGGTATGTTGACTTTTTGCGTAGACTCCCCGGCAACGGCGCCAGAAATCCTTCTTGCTACGTCTTGAGCTTGCATTGGTTTTCCCCGAAGAGGAAGGGATGATGCAGCAGAGTAGCGTAAGTATTTCCCTCAGTCTTTGAGAACCAAGGTATCAATCTAGTAGGAGGCAACGCTCAAGTCCCTCGTACCTGCACAAAACAATAGCTACTCGCAACCAACGCGATTAGGGGTGGTCAATCCCTTCACGGTCACTTACGAGAGTGAGATCTGATAGATATAATATTTTTGGTATAAAGATGCAAAGTAAAAAGTAAAAGCAAAGTAAAAAGCAAAGCAAGATTAAAGTGATGGAGATTGATATGATGAGAATAGACCCGGGGGCCATAGGTTTCACTAGTGGCTTCTCTCAAGAGCATAAGTATTCTACGGTGGGTGAACAAATTACTGTTGAGCAATTGAGAGAATTGAGCATAGTTATGAGAATATCTAGGCATGATCATGTATATAGGCATCACGTCCATGACAAGTAGACCGAAACGATTCTGCATCTACTACTATTACTCCACTCATCGACCGCTATCCAGCATGCATCTAGAGTATTAAGTTAAAAACAGAGTAACGCCTTAAGCAAGATGACATGATGTAGAGAGATAAATTCATGGAATATGAAATAAACCCCATCTTGTTATCCTCGATGGCAACGATGCAATACGTGCCTTGCTGCCCCTTCTATCACTGGAAAAGGACACCGCAAGATCGAACCCAAAGCTAAGCACTTATCCCATGGCAAGAACTACCAATCTAGTTGGCCAAACCAAACGGATAATTCGAAGAGACTTGCAAAGATAACCAATCATACATAAAAGAATTCAGAGAAGATTCAAATATTATTCATAGATAGACTTGATCATAAACCCACAATTCATCGGTCTCAACAAACACACGGCAAAAAGAAGATTACATCGAATAGATCTCCACAAGAGAGGGGGAGAACTTTGTATTGAGATTCAAAGAGAGAGAAGAAGCCATCTAGCTACTAACTATGGACCCAAAGGTCTGAGGTAAATTACTCACACTTCATCGGAGAGGCTATGATGATGTAGAAGCCCTCCATGATGACGGCCCTCTTCCGGCGGAGCTCCAAAACAGGCCCCAAGATGGGATCTCATGGATACAGAAAGTTGTGGTGGTGGAATTAGGTTTTTGGCTCCTGTTCTGATCGTTTGGGGGTACATGTGTATATATAGGAGGAAGGAGTACGTCGGTGGAGCACCGAGGGGCCCATGAGGCAGGGGGGCGCGCCCTAGGGGGGGGTGCCCCCCACCCTCGTGACCTCCTCTTTGACTCCTTGGAGTAGGGTCCCAGTCTCCTGGATCACGTTCGGTGAGAAAATCACGTTCCCGAAGATTTTATTCTGTTTGGACTCCGTTTGATATTTTGTTTCTCCGAAACACTGAAATAGGCAAAAATAGCAATTCTGGGCTGGGCCTCCAGTTAATAGGTTAGTCCCAAAAATAATATAAAAGTGGAAAATAAAGCCCAATATAGTCCAAAACAGTAGATAATATAGCATGGAGCAATCAAAAATTATAGATACGTTGGAGACGTATCACTCTTCTTCGCCACGGACGCGTCATCAACAATGACCACCTCGACTACATCTTGGTATTCATGCCACCATTTTTACACCATACCGTACGCAAGAAACGGTAACCTCACCTTGGTATTGGACATATCACTCTTGCCATTACATTGATAGCCATCATAGCCTTACTCCTTTGTGTCGCTTACCCATCGAGACTAGCCTTTGAGTATTGCCGGCAACGAGACTTGTGCACATTAGTGATCATACTTCCCATAGCATACATACATCATTGTTGCATATCTTCGTATCATCTCTTGTGTCACAAGGTTGTCATCGCATACACAATTGCTATCTTGGTTCATGAAGCATTGCATGAGAAAAGAGCTCAAACAACAAAGAGCCAAATAAGCTTTTAAGCAAAAGGGAAAGATAAGCAAAGAGCTTTTAAGCAAGAACCATAGCATCATACAACATTAAGGCTGTCATACTCGATCATTTTGGATCATATCATAGAAACACCTTGCATAGAGCATACTTGGGATAGAAGTCGTTGCATTTTTGCTTAGTAGGTTGTGCACAAGTCTTTGTATCCGCCTATTGTGCAATCGTGCTAGCATCTCTCTAGTGTTGTGCAACAAGATCATTTTTGTGGATTCCACATTCTGGCTCATCCTTGGTTGCATGACCCCACTTATCTTTTTACGTGTGTGTTCCCGTGTACCGTATATTGCTTGGTCCACTTGTTGCACTGCAATCTTGCGAATCTTTTCCAACATTATTGTAGCTCACTTACAATTGCATCAAATTTTGTGCCACCATCCTAACCAAGCTCCACCATAAGCTTTTACTTGTGTAGGTGCGAGAAATGGACAAGAATTGGTACCATTTGTGCTATTTCCTTGTCCACGTTGGAGTGATCATTGATCCACTTTCAACTTCGGTCAAGGTACATTTGGAACTCGTTCTTCTCTTTCTAAGACTCACATTTTTCTCTTGGAATGATGGATAGGCCAAGTAATTCTACCAACCCACTCTTCATTGAGCACGACGACGACATGAACTCCTACGTCACCAAGAGCCACCCCTTTGGTGCACAACGTGCTTTGCATCAAGAGCAACAAGCAATGAGTGAACGCATCGACAACCTCGCCGCCGACTTGCGACTCTCCGAGCAACGTACAAGGGACTACTTCGACCACAAGCTCGACGATCACAAGCAAGAGAACGACGCAAGAATGAACAAGATTCGCGCTTTGTTGCTCAACCGCTCTTCTTCCACTTCGTCCTCATCAAGACGGACTCGCTCAAGTCGACACTCTGACTTCACCCTCTCCGGCTCAAGTACACCGACATCGAACACTCTTCGACGTGCCACGCGCAATGATCGTCAAGCAAACCTCAATCCTCTACGTGACACAAACTCTCAAGAGCACCGACAATGTCAAACCCAAGAGGCCTTTGCGCTAGCACGAGAAAGGCAACGACAACACCAACATGAAGCGGAAGAGCGAGCGCGTCTACACCAAGAAGCACAAGATGCCGAGGCACAACGTCAAGAGCAACAATTGCGAGATGCTCAAGCACTTGAGGCGCAACAAGCCCACCAAGATGCAAGTCGAGCCATAGCCAACCAAGGCCGACAAGCTCGTGAACAAGAGGAAGCACTTCACGAAGAAGCTCACGAATGAAGATTTCAAGCTCGCGTGCATTGTCAAGTTCCTCAAGCTCCTCCTCGAGCTCAACAAGCCCATCCACAAGCTCCTCAAGGACACCAAGTTCACCAAGAGCATGAAGACAATGGGAATCCTCCATGACAAGAGCAACATGAGGTTGAAAACCCTCCTCACCAAGAGAAACACAAGCTTGACAATCATCAACAACATGGACGTCATCGTCCCCGACCCCAACACAATGAAGATCAACACGGAAAGCTCAAGTTCACCATGCCCAAGTTCAATGGAAGCAACGATCCCGAAGAGTATCTTTCATGGGCATTGAAGGTCGACAAAATCTTCCATTTGCACAACTATGAAGAAGAGAAGAAGATCACGATGGCATCCCTTGAGTTCCAAGACTATGTCCTCATTTGGTGGGAACAAGTTATCGAGCGCCGAGAGGCAAGAGGTGAACCACCTATCACTACTTGGGCACAAATGAAGGATGTCATGAGAGCATGCTTCGTGCCTACCTACTACAACCGCGACCTCTTCAAGAAACTCCAACTACTCAAGCAAGGAACCAAGAGCATTGAAGAGTACAACAAGGAGATGGAGATTCCATGATACGAGCCAATGTCACGGAAGATGATGAGAAAACTATGGCACGTTTCTTGAATGGACTCAACCATCCTATCAAGACGATCGCCAACTTCCAACCATACTCGAACCTCATCGAGCTAGTGCATCAAGCTACCAAAGTGGAACTTCAAGTGCAAGACGATTACAAGTATGCCAAGTTCTCATCCAAGTCTTACGACTTCTCCAACACCCAAGCTTCAACGAGTCCAACACCGTCTACCAAGCCTTCTACAAGCAACGTCGACAAGTTGAGTTCCAAGAAAGCTTCGTCAACTCCAAGCCATCCTCTTACAACAAGCAACTTCATGCCGCGAGCTTCATCAACATCCACTCCAACCGATGAGACCGTCAAGACGAGTTCCTTCAAATGCTTCACATGCGGAGGCCGAGGCCACAAGTCCTATGAGTGCACCAACAAGCGGACCATGATACTCCACGACGACGGCACCTATGACTCGATGAGTGAAGGAGAAATGGACGCTCTTGAGCAAGTCTCCATGCACCAGCAAGTGAACGATAAAGAGGAACAAGTCTTTTGCGATGAAGATTCAAGTCCCGCTCTTGTTTTCTCCAAGGTCTTGACTCTCCAACATCACCAAGAAGAAGACCAAAGATGCCACATATTCCACACCAAGGCCGGCATCAATGGAAGATCCGTCAAGGTCATCATTGATGGAGGGAGTTGTCATAATCTCGCAAGTGAAGAACTTTGCTCCAAGCTCCAATTTCCCAAGACAAAGCACCCACATCCATACAAAGTGCAATGGCTTAGCGACTCCGACACTATCCAAGTCGAGCATCGAGTACAAGTCTCCTTCCAAATTGGCACCTACGAAGACACTTTGGAGTGCGATGTCATTCCAATGACCGTTTGCCACCTTCTCCTTGGACGCCCATGGCAATTTGATAGAGGAGTCATCGACAACGGCCGAACGAACCACTACATCTTCGAGATGAAAGGAAAGGAGTACGTACTTCGTCCCATGTCTCCAAGCCAAGTGATCGCCAACAAGCAAGCCACCCATCATGGAGAGCATAGTGAGAGAGCGAGCCACCAAAGAGAGAGTGAGCGCCACAAGCCCAAATCGAGCGCCTCCACGATGAGCGAAAAGAAAAACTTGGTCCTATTTGCCACCAAAAGTGAGATAAGAGGAGTGTGTGAGAACCCATCTAGTGTCCTATGTTGGGGAACATAGTAATTTCAAAATTTTCCTACGCACACATAGGATCATGGTGATGCATAGCAACGAGAGGGGAGAGTGTTGTCCACGTACCCTCGTAGACCGAAAGCGGAAGTGTTTGCATAATGCGGTTGATGTAGTCATACGTCTTCATGATCCAACCGATCAAGTACCGAACGTACGTCACCTCCGAGTTCAACACACGCCCAGCTCGATGACGTCCCTCGAACTCCGATCCAGCCGAGCTTTGAGGGAGAGTTCTGTCAACACGACGGCGTGGTGACGATGATGATGTTCTACCGACGCAGGGCTTCGCCTAAGCACCGCTACGATATTATCGAGGTGGACTATGGTGGAGGGGGCACCCCACACGGCTAAGAGATCCAAGAGATCAATTGTTGTGTCTAGAGGTGCCCCTGCCCCCATATATAAAGGAGCAAGGGAGAAGAGGAGGCCGGCCAGGAGGAGATGCGCCAGGGAGGAGTCCTACTCCCACTAGGAGTAGGACTCCCTCCTTTCCTAGTTGGAGTAGGAGAAGGGGGAAGGAGGGAGAGAGGAAGAAAAGGGGGGCGCCGCCCCCTCCTTGTCCAATTCATACTAGTGGGGGAGGGGGCGCGTGGCCTGCCCTGGCCGCCCCTTCTCTTCTCCACTAAGGCCCATCTTGGCCCATTAACCCCCCCCCCCGGGGGGGGGGGGGTCCGGTAATCCCCAGTACTCTGGTAAAATCCCGATTTCACCCGGAACACTTCCGATATCCAAATATAGGCTTCCAATATATCAATATTTATGTCTCGACCATTTCGAGACTCCTCGTCATATCCATGATCACATCCGGGACTCCGAACTTCCTTCGGTACACCAAAACACATAAACTCATAATATAATCGTCATCGAACTTTAAGTGTGCGGACCCTACGGGTTAGAGAACTATGTAGAAATGACCGATACACATCTCCGGTCAATAACCAATAGCGAAACCTGGATGCTCATATTGGCTCCTGCATATTCTACGAAGATCTTTATCGGTCAAACCACATAACAACATACGTTGTTCCCTTTGCCATCGGTATGTTACTTGCCCAAGATTCGATCGTTGGTATCTTAATACCTAGTTCATTCTCGTTACCGGCAAGTCTCTTTACTTGTTCTGTAATACATCATCCGGCAACTAACTCATTAGTTGCAATGCTTTCAAGGCTTATAGTGATGTGCATTACCGAGTGGGCCCAGAGATACCTCTCCGACAATCGGAGTGACAAATCCTAATCTCGAAATACGCCAACCCAACAAGTACCTTTGGAGACACCTGCAGAGCACCTTTATAATCACCCAATTACATTGTGACGTTTGGTAGCACACAAATGTTCCTCCGGTAAATGGGAGTTGCATAATCTCATAGTCATAGGAACATGTATAAGTCATGAAGAAAGCAATAGCAAAATACTAAACGATCATGTGCCAAGCTAACGGAATGGGTCAAGTCAATCACATCATTCTCCTAATGATGTGATCCCGTTAATCAAATGACAACTCATGTAAATGGCTAGAAAACATAACAATCTTTGATCAACGAGCTAGTCAAGTAGAGGCATACTAGTGATACTCTATTTGTTTATGTATTCACACAAGTATTATGTTTCTGGTTAATACAATTCTAGCATGAATAATAAACATTTATCATGATATAAGGAAATAAATAATAACTTTATTATTGCCTCTAGGGCATATTTCCTTTAGTCTCCCACTTGCACTAGAGTCAATAATCTAGATTACACAGTAATGATTCTTACACCCATGGAGCCTTGGTGCTGATCATGTTTTGCTCGTGGAAGAGGCTTAGTCAACGGGTCTGCAACTTTCAGATCCGTATGTATCTTGCAAATTTCTATGTCTCCCACCTGGACTTGATCCTGGATGGAGTTGAAGTGTCTCTTGATGTGCTTGGTTCTCTTGTGAAATCTGGATTCCTTTGCCAAGGCAATTGCACTAGTATTGTCACAAAAGATTTTCATTGGACCCGATGCACTAGGTATGACACCTAGATCAGATATGAACTCCTTCATCCAGCCTCCTTCATTCGCTGCTTCTGAAGCAGCAATGTACTCCGCTTCACATGTAGATCCCGCCACGATGCTCTGTTTAGAACTGCTCCAACTGACAGCTCCACCATTCAATATAAATATGTATCCGGTTTGCGATTTAGAATCGTCCGGATCAGTGTCGAAGCTTGCATCGACGTAACCATTTACGACGAGCTCTTTGTCACCTCCATAAATGAGAAACATATCCTTAGTCCTTTTCAGGTATTTCAGGATGTTCTTGACCGCTGTCCAGTGATCCACTCCTGGATTACTTTGGTACCTCCATGATAAACTTATAGCTAGGCACACATTAGGTCTGGTACACAGCATTGCATACATGATAGAGCCTATGGCTGAAGCATAGGGAACATCTTTCATCTTCTCTCTATCTTCTGCAGTGGTCGGGCATTGAGTCTTACTCAACTTCACACCCTGTAACACAGGCAAGAACCCTTTCTTTGCTTGATCCATTTTGAACTTCTTCAAAACTTTGTCAAGGTATGTGCTTTGTGAAAGTCCAATTAAGCGTCTTGATCTATCTCTATAGATCTTGATGCCCAATATATAAGCAGCTTCACCGAGGTCCTTCATTGAAAAACTCTTATTCAAGTATCCCTTTATGCTATCTAAAAATTCTATATCATTTCCAATCAGTAATATGACATCCACATATAATATCAGAAATGCTACAGAGCTCCCACTCACTTTCTTGTAAATACAGGCTTCTCCAAAAGTCTGTATAAAACCATATGCTTTGATCACACTATCAAAATGTTTATTCCAACTCCGAGAGGCTGGGACCAGTCCATAAATGGATCGCTGGAGCTTGCACACTTTGTTAGCTCCCTTTGGATCGACAAAACCTTCCGGTTGCATCATATACAACTCTTCTTTCAGAAATCCATTCAGGAATGCAATTTTGACATCCATTTGCCAAATTTCATAATCATAAAATGCAGCAATTGCTAACATGATTCGGACAGACTTAAGCATCGCTACGGGTGAGAAAGTCTCATCATAGTCAATCCCTTGAACTTGTCGAAAACCTTTTGCAACAAGTCGAGCTTTATAGACAGTAACATTACCGTCAGCGTCACTCTTCTTCTTGAGGATCCATTTATTTTCAATGGCTTGCCGATCATCGGGCAAGTCAACCAAAGTCCACACTTTGTTCTCATACATGGACCCCATCTCAGATTTCATGGCCTCAAGCCATTTTGCGGAATCTGGGCTCACCATCGCTTCTTCATAGTTCGTAGGTTCGTCATGGTCTAGCAACATAACTGAGGGAGTCCTGGATTAGGGGGTGTCCGGATAGTCGGACTATAACCTTTGGCCGGACTCTTGGACTATGAAGATACAAGATTGAAGACTTCGTCCCATGTCTGGATGGGACTTTCCTTGGCGTGGAAGGCAAGCTTGGCAATATGGATATGTGGATCTCCTCCCATTGTAACCGACTCTGTGTAACCCTAGCCCTCTCCGGTGTCTATATAAACCAGAGGGTTTTAGTCCATAGGACGAACAACAATCATACCATAGGCTAGCTTCTAGGGTTTAGCCTCTCTGATCTCGTGGTAGATCTACTCTTGTACTACCCATATCATCAATATTAATCAAGCAGGATGTAGGGTTTTACCTCCATCAAGAGGGCCCGAACCTGGGTAAAACATTGTGTCCCCTGCCTCCTGTTACCATCCGGCCTAGACACACAGTTCAGGACCCCCTACCCGAGATCCGCCGATTTTGACACCGACATTGGTGCTTTCATTGAGAGTTCCTCTGTGTCGTCACCTTTTAGGCCCGATGGCTCCTCCGATCTCCAACAATGATGCGGTCCAGGGTGAGACCTTTCTCCCCGGACAGATCTTCGTGTTCGGCGGCTTTGCACTGCGGGCCAATTCGCTTGGCCATCTGGAGCAGATTGAAAGTTACGCCCCTGGCCACCAGGTTAGGTTTGGAAGCTTAAACTACACGGCCGATATCCGCGGAGACTAGATCTTCGACGGATTCGAGCCTCTGCCTTGTGCGTCATGCGGTCACGATGAGTACGATTTAGCTCTACCATCGGATAATGTTCAAGAGATCGCACAGGCAGCCGCTCCGACCCTCAATTCGGAGCCAGGTGCGCCTTCTGCGGACAGGTGGATGGACCCCGCCACGGGGGCCTTACCCTCAGCGGCGATCGAGCCAAACATCGACCTTACCTTGCACGAGAGCCGTGCTGTTAAACTGTCGGATCCTTCTCCGGCCACGGACTCCGAACCGCCTGCGCCCGTTCCTGTCGAATCCGATTGGGCGCCGATCATGGAGTTTACCTCCGCGGATATTTTTCAGCACTCGCCCTTTGGCGACATACTGAACTCATTAAGGTCTATCTCCTTGTCAGGAGGATCCTGGCCGAACTATGTTCGGCAGGACTGGGATGCGGACGATGAAGAAATTCGAGGCCCACCCACCACCCACTTAGTAGCCATTGTCGATGACTTAACCGACATGCTCGACTTCGACTCCGAAGACATCGACGGCATGAGAGACGATGCGGGAGGCGAAGAGGAACCACCGCCCATAGGGCACTGGACGTCCACCTCATCACATGACGTATACATGGTGGACACACCAAAGGAAGACGACGACGAGGAACGGAAGGACGCAACGAAGGCTTGTCCCCTCGAGAAGCAGTCAAAGCGGCGGCGTAAGCGCCACCCTAAATCCCACCTTGGCAGAAATAACGATCATACAGACCCAGCGTTGGAGCAGGGCGAACCACTGCCGGACCACGGCAATACGGAGAATCAAACCAAACAAACCGATTCTGTCAAAGATAATAGTCCGGATGACATAACGCCGGACAGGCACCCAGAGCAACAGAATGCCCGTCAAAGGCTTGTTGCCACCGCTAGGAGTCTAAAAAAGCATAAGCAAAGGCTCAAGGCTGCGCAGGACACACTCCAAATCAGATGGAGCAAAGTACTCAACACAGCAGCGAAGTATGGCGGTAGTCGCCCCACAGAGCTACCCGAAGCAGAAGTTGCTACCTGAATTCGATGAGGAGGCCTTAGACCCCCCGCAACCAAAAATTAAAACAGCCACCTGGCCGGATAGATGACCTCACGGCCAACATAGAGCGGCAAACAATGCCGCACATAAGCCAATACGCGATCCATGCGAGGGCTCGCATCAAAAGGACGGCGCAACCAGATCCATCTATGGACCACGCAAGCGCGCCCCAGCATACGATGCAACACACCAAACATCCGAACACCATGGCACGCCCAGATACAGGGGCTCCGCACACCCCCTATGTTTCACCGATGAGGTGCTGGACCATGAATTTCCAGAGGGATTCAAACCCGTAAACATAGAGGCATACGACGGAACAACAGACCCTGGGGTCTGGATTGAGGACTATATCCTCCACATCCATATGGCTCGAGGAGATGATCTCCACGCCATTAAATACTTACCCCTCAAACTCAAAGGTCCAGCTCAGCACTGGCTTAAAAGCCTCCTTGAAAACTCCATTGGAAGCTGGGAAGAGCTCGAAGACGCTTTTCAGGCAAATTTTCAAGGGACTTATGTCCGACCCCCGGATGCGGACGATTTGAGTCATATAACTCAACAGCCCGGAGAGTCAGCCCGAAAGCTTTGGAACAGGTTTCTTACTAAGAAGAACCAAATAGTTGACTGTCTGGACGCCGAAGCCTTGGCAGCTTTTAAGCATAGCGTTCGCGATGAATGGCTTGCCAGACACCTCGTCCAAGAAAAGTCGAGAACAATGGCAGCATTAACAAGCCTCATGACCCGCTTTTGCGCGGGTGAGGACAGCTGGCTAGCCAGATGCAGCACCAGCGACCCAAGCACATCCGAAGTTAGAGATGAAAACGGGAAATCACGACGCAGCAAAAATAATAAGCGTTAGAATAAAGAAGACAGCCCGAAGAACACGGCGGTAAACGCCGGATTCAGAAGCTCTCGGCCAGGTCAGCAAAAACCGCCCTCTAAAGGTGCCAGAGACGAACTGTCCAGCCTGAATAAAATCCTGGACCAAGTATGTCAGATCCATAGCACCCCTGGTAAACCCACTAATCATACCCACAGAGAATGTTGGGTCTTCAAGCAGTCCGGCAAGCTCAACGCCGTACACAAGGGGGAGGATACACCAAGCGAAGATGAGGATGAGCCTCTCAAGCAAGACACTGGGGAACAAAAGAAGTTTCCATCAGAAGTCAAACAGTCAACGTATTACACGTGATCAAGGGAAGCAAAGCGGCCCTCCCAGATAAATATGCCCAAGGGCCTATCACCGCGAAATCCTGCCACTGGTCGTCTCAACCGGTCACTTTCGACCATCGTGATTACTCAGCAAGTTTCCGGCGGGTAGGATGGGCTGCCCTGGTATTAGACCCAATAATTGACGGATACCACTTTACACGAGTCCTGATGGACGGTGGTAGCAGTTTAAACCTGATATACCAGGATACAATCCGCGAAATGGGGATAGACCCAACGAAAATTTGCCATAGCAACACTACCTTTAAAGGAGTAACACCAGGGCCAGGGGCTCACTGTACGGACTCCCTGCTACTAAAGGTTATACTCGGCTTCCCCGATATGTCCCGTAGCGAACATTTAACCTTCCACATTGCTCCGTTCCAAAGCAGTTATCAAGCACTACTTGGACGCGAAGCTTTTGCTCGCTTTAATGCAATACCGCATTACGCTTCCCTCACACTCAAGATGCCCGGTCCACGTGGCATCATTACAGTGAACGGAAATATTAAGCGATCTTTGCGCGCCGAAGAGAATGCGACTGCCTTGGCAGCCGCACACTAAAAACGGCCTCACCAACTAAAGCATTTGATAGGTCGTCAAGACCACAGACACGGTTAGACGAGTCCGGCGCAGCTATATGTAATTCATACCGAATTGAGGGCGACACCCCTATTACAAATACAAGGGGCTCAACGAGCGCAGACAAGTGGCAATTTTTTTACTCATTTTTTATATACATGGTTTCTTTAAAAAACCACCTTTTTGCACGACAACTTTTTCACCTAAGTTCCTCCCTTTTACAGATGATCATCGTGCTACACCCGTCCAGGATACGGCACAACGGAGACACAGGCGCAGACGTGCGGCAGGGACCCGCTCCAAGGATTCTTTTTAGATTAAGATCCTGCGTAAACCTTTTTTACTGTCTCTTGTTGATACACATCCCTCGCATTCTCAGTACAATTGAGAAGGATGCTGATGTCTTGGCATGTGGCCATGTCAGAATAATGCACGTACCTAGACACAAGGGGCTTCTTACAAAGGACACTATTTAGGCCTGGTTTATACCATAAAGACCGAATACCTTAGGGAGTGTTCAGCGTCGCGAGTTTGGCCTTATATGCATCAGCTCTGAATCATTGTCTTTGGTCAAATGTTGGGTTTGCCCGGCTCCTGTGTTTTGGTGCCTTACGTTCCGCTTTATCGGCTAAGGCAGCACCAGGAGAACTACTGTGATTGTGCCCTGGTTCATTCGGACGAGCACCTCAGTAGAGAAAGCCGAAAACTGACTGTCATGATATAGCGTGAGACTGGTCAACCACTCGATGACCTATCGGAATGTTAGAATTCCTCCGCCTTAATGAAGGGCCGTTTTCCGGCCAGGCATGTACGCACCCCGAGATCGGGAGAGTGCGGAGCCACCAGGGGCTATCTAGTAGCCCCACTGTCAAACTCCTATGGCTAAGTGAAAGTGTTAAAGCATTATAGTCCGGTTGCCTCGTTCGCTACGCTATCACCTCCTTAATAGGACCAAGACGTTGGGTTAAGTGTGAACACACGTTTTTTGCGAGCACCTCCGCATTATATGCATGGGGGTTGAAGCCGATGGCTGCAATCTTTCAGGTTATATACATATATACATAAACGGCCGCACAGGAGGCATCACATTACTTTCCGGCAAAAGTATAAATACAGCCTTACTATATTTCATAAAAACATTGTGTTTACAATGGGAATACATGTCATTCAAACATAATATTCTTCGAGCACTGGGACTCTATCAAACGAGCACCCTCAAGAACCTCTTCAAAATAGTGCTCGGCAGCTACTCGGCCTATGGCCGAACCTTGCGCCGCAACAATGGTAGCATCCATCTCCGCCCAGTATGCCTTGACACGGGCAAAGGCCATCCGCAAGCCTTCTATGCACGCCGACCTCTTCATCGCGTTGATGCACGGCACTGCGCCAAGGAACTGTGGCACTAAGCTGAAATAGTTATTCGGCTTCGGCTTCTCTAGCCACAAATGATCTACAACAGACCTCATGGCGAGTCTGGACAACCTATTAAGTTCGTCCCATTCGGCTAGCTGATCAGTCAATGGAAGCGAATGCTCTGGAAGGTTGAATTGCGACCAGAACAGTTTGTCCACATCACGATCTGTTAGATCTTGGAAGTATTTGGCCACATCGGCGGCGCTCGCCGCCAAGTCCATATATGCATCTGCCGAACTCCACAACCGATCCAGAGGGGCATACCGTGGATCTCCGAACTTCCTCCATAGCATGAAGGGCTTCCCAGCCGCAATATCCCCGGCTTCCCGCAGCTCCTCCTTCTTTGCTCTCATAGCAGAGCGGGTGTCTTTGTCTGCCATCATGGCCTTTTCAAGGTCCGTTGCCTTCGCTTGGTTTTCTTTTTCAAGGAACCGGCAACGCTCGGCAGTGTCTTTTAATTCTACGGCCATCTTGGCCATCTTCTCTTTGCTTTCGCAATGCATGGCCTTCTCGGCTCTTAACTCTTCGGCCACCTTCAAAGCAACCGCATTACTAACCCTCGCTTGTTCCTTGGCTCGGGCGAGTTCCGCCCGAAGGGTCTCCACGGTGGTAGCTCCGTTTGCAGTCAAAACATATTACAGATACTGGCATCATGCTACTCTTATTATGTGACATTCACCAGAAAACATTACTTACCCTGTGATTCGTCAAGCCGCTTGTTAACAAGCTCGATGTCGGCGTCTGCCGCATCTAGTTGCCGCTTTAATTCGGCAAACTCACTAGTCAGGCTAGCCACCGGAGCTTCCACCACCTGCACATAAAGGCAGTCTGGTTATTTCCTGGGACTATGATCCTCTGTTCGCCGCCATTCTCGACGACAACTAGAGTCTCGGGGGCTACTATCTACATAGGGCACACCTAACATGTGCGGTACTATCAAATATTATTTCACGTACCTCAAAGCCTGTCAGTAGACTCATAAAGACTTCATGTAATCCGCTTTCGGCGGATGAAATTCTTTCCATCACCGTACCCATCAGCGTACGGTGTTCTTCTGAGATGGCCGCTTGCCCCAACAGCTCCCTCAGAATGTCCGACCGCATACCAGACGGTGCCGGACTCTTTTGTTTGCTCTCTTCAAGAGCCGGACGTTGGGGACTTCGGGTGACTATGGGATTATCCTCTGGCCTCACCGGATCCGGAGAGGCCCTCTGTGAAGACACTTCGGGGTCGCCTGCTTCTTGAGCGGAGGAGTCCGGGGGAGGCATTTCGCTCTCCATCATCTCCGGAAGAAGATCCCCCGAAGACGAGCTCAGCTGAGAAGGGCTAAGACCCGAACTGCATGATATATGCGGCGGTTATTCTCCTCAGAGGAAAGGTAGTATACCTTCACTATTAAAGTATTTTTTGGATCACTTACGACTCGTTGGAGGGCTGATCCCCCCGTGGACTTTGTGCGGCAAGAGCACCCCCCGAGGCAGGACCCTCTGTTGGACACTTCTTCTCTCGTTTGGAGGCCTCGGCTTCCGGATCCTCGAAAGCAGTCCTCTTCCTCCCCTGGTTATCCTCCTTTATGGATGCGCTCATTCCCTCGGTTGGAACTGGCAGCGATGGGGGCCCGCTTCCACCCATATTATTCCCCCTGTATCTTCCTTTGAGGGCTCTGGGCAAGGTGCACGCTCGAGCATCTTTTCCAATACCGGATTTTCCAAAACCTCGGGGAGGGGGGCCGAACACCGAATCATCTTCACCTTTGTTAGCCAGTCCTGGTCAAAGAGCGATCTCTCAGAAATAACTTCATGATGAATAAAAGACGGTGTGTTCGGCTAGAGGATTACTTACTTGTTCGGCGGCGCGGTTACTGCTCAGGCCCACGTCCTCGGTAGTATCCGGACACTCTATTTGAGGTCCGAAGAATGACTTGTACATCTCCTCGTGCGTCAGGCCGAGGAGACTTTGAATGGCACGCGGTCCTTCTGGGTTGGATTCCCACAAGCGAAGGGGCCGGCGTTTGCAAGGCTGGACTCGACGAACCAGCATAACTTGCACTACCACAACCAAATTAAAATCTCCCTCGAAGAGATCTTGAATGCGGCTTTGCAGTATAGGCGCGTCCTTGGCTGGACCCCAGCTCGGTCCTCTGCTAATCCATGACATCAGTTATGGTGGGGGGCCCGAGCGGAAAGCGGGGGCAGCCGCCCACTTGGCACTTCTGGGAGTCGTGATGTAAAACCACTCCCGTTGCCATAATCCGGACACCTCTGGAAAGGAACCTTTCGGCCACGGAGCTCTTGCCATCTTGCTTATTGACGCGCCTCCGCACGCTGCATGTTGCCCCTCGATCATCTTCGGCTTCACTTTAAAGATCTTGAGCCACAGATAGAAGTGAGGGGTAATGCGGAGGAAGGCCTCACACACGACAATAAATGTCGAGATGTGGAGAAAGGAGTCCGGAGCTAGATCATGGAAATCTAGCTCGTAATAGAACATCAAACCCCTGACGAAGGGATCCAGAGTGAGGCCTAGGCCTCAGAGGAAGTGGGAGACGAACACGACATTCTCGTTGGGTTCGGGAGTGGGGACGACCTGCCCTCGAGCAGGCAGCCGATGCGAAACCTCGGCGGTCAGGTATCTGGCCTCCCTCAACTTCTTGATGTCCTCTTCCATGACGGAGGAGGGCATCCATCGGCCTTGAAGGCTGGATCCGGACATGATTGAAGATCCAGAGCACCTGACCTGGGCTTTGGGTGTTAGAACTTGAGGCGGGGGAGGGGTTCGATTGAGCACGAGAGGGAAAAAGCGAAAACCTTGTCCCTTTATAAAGAGGGTGAATATCAAGCGTCCTCTCCGTAGCCGTTTGGGACTTGCCTATAATCTAGGAGTCCTAGACACGGTTGGGTTACCCACGACCGTATTAATGAGAATCCCGTAATTGGGGGAACACGGTCTCTACTTTGACAAGACGTGTCAAGATACCGCCTCGCGTTATGTGTGGAGCTGGTTGAAGAAAAACGGTTCGAATAAGCACCGGACCATGGCATAATGTCATGTTGCCAAAACATGTCAGCAGATTAATATTTGTGTAAATTTTATTCTCTCTATGACAATATGTGGAACTTATTTTGCAGAGCCGGACACTATCCTTGTGTTCAAAATCTTCTATGAAGTATTCGGAGGTGGAACCCGCCTTGCAATGCCGAAGACAATCTACGCGCCGGACTCGTCGTCATTGAAGCCTGGTTCAGGGGCTAGTGAGGGAGTCCTGGATTAGGGGGTGTCCGAATAGCCGGACTATAACCTTTGGCCGGACTCTTGGACTATGAAGATACAAGATTGAAGACTTCATCCCGTGTCCGGATGGGACTTTCCTTGGCGTGGAAGGCAAGCTTGGCAATATGGATATGTGGATCTCTTCCCATTGTAACCGACTCTGTGTAACCCTAGCCCTCTCCGGTGTCTATATAAACCGGAGGGTTTTAGTCCATAGGACGAACAACAATCATACCATAGGCTAGCTTCTAGGGTTTAGCCTCTCTGATCTCGTGGTAGATCTACTCTTGTACTACCCATATCATCAATATTAATCAAGCAGGGAGTAGGGTTTTACCTCCATCAAGAGGGCCCAAACCTGGGTAAAACATTGTGTCCCCTGCCTCCTGTTACCATCCGGCCTAGACGCACAGTTCGGGACCCCTACCCGAGATCCGCCGGTTTTGACACCAACAATAACCTCCGGAACAGGATTACCGTACCACTCTGGTGCGGATCTCACTCTGGTTGATCTATGAGGTTCAGTAACAACTTGATCTGAAGTTTCATGATAATCATCATTAACTTTCTCACTAATTGGTGTAGGTGTCACAGGAACCGGTTTCTGTGATGAACTACTTTCCAATAAGGGAGCAGGTACAGTTACCTCATCAAGTTCTACTTTCCTCCCACTCACTTCTTTCGAGAGAAACTCCTTCTCTAGAAAGGATCCAAATTTAGCAACAAAAGTTTTTCCTTCAGATCTGTGATAGAAGGCGTACCCAACAGTTTCCTTTGGGTGTCCTATGAAGACACATTTCTCCTATTTGGGTTCGAGCTTATCAGGTTGAAGCTTTTTCACATAAGCATCGCAGCCCCAAACTTTAAGAAACGACAACTTTGGTTTCTTGCCAAACCACAGTTCATAAGGCGTCGTCTTAACGGATTTCGATGGTGCCCTATTTAACGTGAATGCAGCCGTCTCTAAAGAATAACCCCAAAATGATAGAGGTAAATCAGTAAGAGACATCATATATCGCACCATATCTAGTAAAGTACGATTACGACGTTCGGACACACCATTGCGATGTGGTGTTCCGGGTGGCGTGAGTTGCGAAACTATTCCGCATTGTTTCAAATGAAGACCAAACTCGTAACTCAAATATTCTCCTCCATGATTAGATCGTAGAAACTTTATTTTCTTGTTATAATGATTTTCAACTTCTCTCTGAAATTCTTTGAACTTTTCAAATGTTTCAGACTTATGTTTCATTAAGTAGATATACCCATATCTGCTTAAATCATCTGTGAAGGTGAGAAAATAACGATACCCGCCGTGAGCCTCAACATTCATTGGACCACATACATCTGTATGTATGATTTCCAACAAATCTTTTGCTCGCTCCATAGTTCCGTTGAATGGCGTTTTAGTCATCTTGTCCATGAGGCACGGTTCGCAAGTACCAAGTGATTCATAATCAAGTGGTTCCAAAAGTCCATCAGTATGGAGTTTCTTCGTGCGCTTTACACCAATATGACCTAAACGACAGTACCACAAATAAGTTGCACTATCATTACCAACTCTGCATCTTTTGGCTTCAATATTATGATTATGTGTATCACTACTATCGAGATTCAACAAAAATAGACCACTCTTCAAGGGTGCATGACCATAAAAGATATTACTCATATAAATAGAACAACCATTATTCTCTGATTTAAATGAATAACCGTCTCGCATCAAACAAGATCCAGATATAATGTTCATGCTCAACGCTAGCACCAAATAACAATTATTCAGGTCTAAAACTAACCCCGAAGGTAGATGTAGAGGTAGCGCGCCGACCGCGATCACATCGACTTTGGAACCATTTCCCACGCGCACCGTCACCTCGTCCTTAGCCAATCTTCGCTTAATCCATAGTCCCTGTTTCGAGTTGCAAATATTAGAAACAGAACCAGTATCAAATACCCAGGTGCTACTATGAGCATTAGTAAGGTACACATCAATAACATGTATATCACATATACCTTTGTTCACCTTGCCATCCTTCTTATCCTCCAAATACTTGGGGTAGTTCCGCTTCTAGTGACCAGTCTGTTTGCAATAGAAGCACTCAGTTTCAGGCTTATGTCCAGACTTGGGTTTCTTCTCTTGAGCAGCAACTTGTTTGCCGTTCTTCTTGAAGTTCCCCTTCTTCTTCCCTTTACCCTTTTTGTTGAAACTAGTGGTCTTGTTGACCATCAACACTTGATGCTCCTTTTTGATTTCTACCTCCGCAGCCTTTAGCATCGCGAAGAGCTCGGGAATTGTCTTATTCATCCCTTGCATATTATAGTTCATCATGAAGCTTTTGTAGCTTGGTGGCAGTGATTGAAGAACTCTGTCAATGACACTAGCAACAGGAAGATTAACTCCCAGTTGAGTCAAGTGATTATGATACCCAGACATTTTGAGTATATGTTCACTGACAGAACTACTCTCCTCCATCTTGCAGCTATAGAACTTATTGGAGACCTCATATCTCTCAATCCAGGCATTTGCTTGAAATATTAACTTCAACTCCTGAAACATCTCATATGCTCCATGACGTTCAAAACGTCGTTGAAGTCCCGGTTCTAAGCCGTAAAGCATGGCACACTGAACTATCGAGTAGTCATCAACACGCAACTGCCAGGCATTCACAATGTCTGCAGTTGCTGGTGCAGGTGGTACACCTAGCGGTGCTTCCAGGATGTAATCCTTCTGTGCAGCAATGAGGATAATCCTCAAGTTACGGACCCAGTCCGTGTAATTGCTACCGTCATCTTTCAACTTTGCTTTCTCAAGGAACGCATTAAAATTTAATGGAACAACAACACGGGCCATCTATCTACAATCAACATAGACAAGCAAAATACTATCAGGTACTAAGTTCATGATAAATTTAAGTTCAATTAATCATATTACTTAAGAACTCCCACTTAGATAGACATCCCTATAATCCTCTAAGTGATCACGCGATCCAAATCAACTAAACCATGTCCGATCATCACGTGAGATGGAGTAGTTTCAACGGTGAACATCACTATGTTGATCATATCTACTATATGATTCACGCTCGACCTTTCGGTCTGAGTGTTCCAAGGCCATATCTGCATATGCTAGGCTCGTCAAGTTTAACCTGAGTATTCCGCGTGTGCAACTATTTTGCACCCATTGTATTTGAACGTAGAGCCTATCACACCCGATCATCACGTGGTGTCTCAGCACGAAGAACTTTCGCAGTGGTGCTGTTGGGGAACGTAGTAATTTCAAAAAATTTCCTACGCACACACAAGATAATGGTGATGCATAGCAACGAGAGGGGAGAGTGTTGTCCACGTACCCTCGTAGACCGAAAGCGGAAGCGTTATGACAACGCGGTTGATGTAGTCGTACGTCTTCATGGCCCGACCGATCAAGCACCGAAACTACGGCACCTCCGAGTTCTAGCACACGTTCAGCTCGATGATGATCCCCGGAGTCCGATCCAGCAAAGTGTTGGGGACGAGTTTCGTCAGCACGACGGCGTGGTGACGATCTTGATGTTCTACCGTTGCAGGGCTTCGCCTAAACACCGCTACAATTTATCGAGGATTATGGTGGAGGGGGGCACCGCACACGGCTAAGAGAACGATCACGAAGATCAACTTCTGTGTCTAGAGGTGCCCCCCTGCCCCCGTATATAAAGGAGCAAGGGGGGAGGCCGGCTGGCCCTTGGGGCGTGCCAAGGAGGGGGGAGTCCTCCTCCTAGTAGGAGTAGGACTCCCCTTTCCTAGTCCAACTAGGAAGAGAGAAAGGGGAAGGAAAGAGAGGGAGAGAGAGAGGGAAACAGGGGCCGCGCCCCCTCCCCTAGTCCAATTCGGACTCCTCATGGGAGGGGGCGCGCCACCTCCTGGGCTGCTGCCCTCTCTCTCCCCTCAGGCCCACTAAGGCCCAATACTTCCCCGGGGGGTTCCGGTAACCCTTCCGGCACTCCGGTTTTCTCCGAAATCACCCGAAACACTTCCGGTGTCCGAATATAGCCATCCAATATATCGATCTTTATGTCTCGACCATTTTGAGACTCCTCGTCATGTCCGTGATCACATCCAGGACTCCGAACAACCTTCGGTACATCAAAATATATAAACTCATAATGAAACTGTCATCGTAACGTTAAGCGTGCGGACCCTACGGGTTCGAGAACAATGTAGACATGACCAAGACACGTCTCCGGTCAATAACCAATAGCGGAACCTGGATGCTCATATTGGCTCCTACATATTCTACGAAGATCTTTATCGGTCAGACCACATAACAACATACGTTGTTCCCTTTGTCATCGGTATGTTACTTGTCCGAGATTCGATCATCGGTATCTCAATACCTAGTTCAATCTCGTTACCGGCAAGTCTCTTTACTCGTTCTGTAATACATCATCTTGCAACTAACTCATTAGTTGCATTGCTTGCAAGGCTTAAGTGATGTGCATTACCGGGAGGGCCCAGAGATACCTCTTCGACAATCGGAGTGACAAATCCTAATCTCGAAATACGCCAACCCAACATGTACCTTTGGAGACACCTGTAGAGCACCTTTATAATCACCCAGTTACGTTGTGACGTTTGGTAGCACACAAAGTGTTCCTCCGGCAAACGGAAGTTGCATAATCTCATAGTCACAGGAACATGTATAAGTCATGAAGAAAGTAATAGCAACATACTAAACGATCGGGTGCTAAGCTAATGGAATGGGTCATGTCAATCACATCATTCTCCTAATGATGTGGTCCCGTTAATCAAATGACAACACATGTCTATGGTTAGGAAACATAACCATCTTCGATCAACGAGCTAGTCAAGTAGAGGCATACTAGTGACGTTTAGTTTGTCTATGTATTCACACAAGTATTATGTTTCCGGTTAATACAATTCTAGCATGAATAATAAACATTTATCATGATATAAGGAAATAAATAATAACTTTATTATTGCCTCTAGGGCATATTTCCTTCAGTCTCCCACTTGAACTAGAGTCAATAATCTAGATTACATAGTAATGATTCTAACACCCATGGAGCCTTGGTGCTGATCATGTTTTGCTCGTGGAAGAGGCTTAGTCAACGGGTCTGCAACTTTCAGATCCGTATGTATCTTGCAAATCTCTATGTCTCCCACCTGGACTAGATCCCGTATGGAATTGAAGCGTCTCTTGATGTGCTTGGTTCTCTTGTGAAATCTGGATTCCTTTGCCAAGGCAATTGCACCAGTATTGTCACAAAAGATTTTCATTGGACCCGATGCACTAGGAATGACACCTAGATCAGATATGAACTCCTTCATCCAGCCTCCTTCATTCGCTGCTTCTGAAGCAGCAATGTACTCCACTTCACATGTAGATCCCGCCACGATGCTCTGTTTAGAACTGCTCCAACTGACAGCTCCACCGTTCAATATAAATATGTATCCGGTTTGATTTAGAATCGTCCGAATCAGTGTCGAAGCTTGCATCGACGTAACCATTTACGACGAGCTCTTTGTCACCTCCATAAACGAGAAACATATCCTTAGTCCTTTTCAGGTATTTCAGGATGTTCTTGACCGCTGTCCAGTGATCCACTCCTGGATTACTTTGGTACCTCCATGATAAACTTATAGCAAGGCACACATGATAGAGCCTATGGCTGAAGCATAGGGAACATCTTTCATCTTCTCTCTATCTTCTACAGTGGCCGGGCATTGAGTCTTACTCAACTTCACACCCTGTAACACAGGCAAGAACCCTTTCTTTGCTTGATCCATTTTGAACTTCTTCAAAACTTTGTCAAGGTATGTGCTTTGTGAAAGTCCAATTAAGCGTCTTGATCTATCTCTATAGATCTTGATGCCCAATATATAAGCAGCTTCACCGAGGTCCTTCATTGGAAAACTCTTATTCAAGTATCCCTTTATGCTATCTAAAAATTCTATATCATTTCCAATCAGTAATATGACATCCACATATAATATCAGAAATGCTACAGAGCTCCCACTCACTTTCTTGTAAATACAGGCTTCTCCAAAAGTCTGTATAAAACCATATGCTTTGATCACACTATCAAAGCGTTTATTCCAACTCCGAGAGGCTTGCACCAGTCCATAAATGGATCGCTGGAGCTTGCACACTTTGTTTGCTCCCTTTGGATCAACAAAACCTTCCGGCTGCATCATACACAACTCTTCTTCCAGAAATCCATTCAGGAATGCAGTTTTGACATCCATTTGCCAAATCTCATAATCATAAAATGCGGCAATTGCTAACATGATTCGGACAGACTTAAGCATCGCTATGGGTGAGAAGGTCTCATCGTAGTCAATCCCTTGAACTTGTCGAAAACCTTTTGTGACAAGTCGAGCTTTGTAGACAGTAACATTACCGTTGACGTCAGTCTTCTTCTTGAAGATCCATTTATTCTCAATTGCTTGCCAATCATTGGGCAAGTCAACCAAAGTCCACACTTTGTTCTCATACATGGATCCCATCTCAGATTTCATGGCTTCAAGCCATTTTGCGGAATCTGGGCTCACCATCGCTTCTTCATAGTTCGTAGGTTCATCATGATCTAGTAGCATGACTTCCAGAACAGGATTACCGTACCACTCTGGTGCGGATCTTACTCTGGTTGATCTACGAGGTTCAGTAGTAACTTGTTCTGAAGTTTCATGATCATCATCATTAGCTTCCTCACTAATTGGTGCAGGTGTCACAGAAACCGGTTTCTGTGATGTACTACTTTCCAATAAGGGAGCAGGTACAGTTACCTCATCAAGTTCTACTTTCCTCCCACTCACTTTTTTCGAGAGAAACTCCTTCTCTAGAAAGGATCCATTCTTAGCAACAAATGTCTTGCCTTCGGATCTGTGATAGAAGGTGTACCCAACAGTCTCCTTTGGGTATCCTATGAAGACACATTTCTCCTATTTAGGTTCGAGCTTTTCAGGTTGAAGTTTTTTCACATAAGCATCGCAGCCCCAAACTTTTAGAAATGACAACTTTGGTTTCTTGCCAAACCACAGTTCATAAGGCGTCGTCTCAACGGATTTTGATGGTGCCCTATTTAACGTGAATGCGGCCGTCTCTAAAGCATAACCCCAAAACGATAGCGGTAAATCTGTAAGAGACATCATAGATCGCACCATATCAAGTAAAGTACGATTACGACGTTCGGACACACCATTACGCTGTGGTGTTCTGGGTGGCGTGAGTTGCGAAACTATTCCGCATTGTTTCAAATGTAGACCAAACTCGTAACTCAAATATTCTCCTCCATGATCAGATCGTAGAAACTTTATTTTCTTGTTACGATGATTTTCAACTTCACTCTGAAATTCTTTGAACTTTTCAAATGTTTCAGACTTATGTTTCATTAAGTAGATATACCCATATCTGCTTAAATCATCTGTGAAGGTGAGAAAATAACGATATCCGCCACGAGCTTCAACATTCATTGGACCACATACATCTGTATGTATGATTTCCAACAAATCTGTTGCTCTCTCCATAGTACCGGAGAACAGCGTTTTAGTCATCTTGCCCATGAGGCACGGTTCGCAAGTACCAAGTGATTCATAATCAAGTGGTTCCAAAATTCCATCAGTATGGAGTTTCTTCATGCGCTTTACACCGATATGACCTAAACGGCAGTGCCACAAATAAGTCGCACTATCATTATCAACTCTGCATCTTTGGGCTTCAACATTATGTGTATCACTACTATCGAGATTCATCAAAAATAGACCACTCTTCAAGGGTGCATGACCATAAAAGATATTACTCATATAAATAGAACAACCATTATTCTCTGATTTAAATGAATAATCGTCTCGCATCAAACAAGATCCAGATATAATGTTCATGCTCAACACTGGCACCAAATAACAATTATTTAGGTCTATTACTAATCTCGATGGTAGGTGTAGAGGTAGCGTGCCAACCGCGATCACATCGACTTTGGAACCATTTCCCACGCGCATCATCACCTCGTCCTTCACCAGTGTTCGCTTAATCCGTAGTCCCTGTTTCGAGTTGCAAATATTAGCAACAGAACCAGTATCAAATACCGAGGTGCTACTGCGAGCTCTAGTAAGGTACACATCAATAACATGTATATCACATATACCTTTGTTCACCTTGCCATCCTTCTTATCCGCCAAATACTTGGGGCAGTTCCGCTTCCAGTGACCAGTCTGCTTGCAGTAGAAGCACTCAGTTTCAGGCTTGGGTCCAGACTTGGGTTTCTTCTCCTGAGTAGCAACTTGCTTGCTGTTCTTCTTGAAGTTCCCCTTCTTCTTCCCCTTGCCCTTTTTCTTGAAACTAGTGGTCTTGTTGACCATCAATACTTGATGCTCCTTCTTGATTTCTACCTCCGCAGCTTTTAGCATTGCGAAGAGCTCGGGAATTGTCTTATCCATCCCTTGCATATTATAGTTCATCACGAAGCTCTTGTAGCTAGGTGGAAGTGATTGGAGAATTCTGGCAATGACGCAATCATCCGAAAGATTAACTCCCAGTTGAATCAAGTGATTATTATACCCAGACATTTTGAGTATATGCTCACTGACAGAACTGTTCTCCTCCATCTTGCAGCTATAGAACTTATTGGAGACTTCATATCTCTCAATCCGGGCATTTGCTTGGAATATTAACTTCAACTCCTGGAACATCTCATATGCTCCATGACGTTCAAAACGTCGTTGAAGTCCCGGTTCTAAGCCGTAACATGGCACATTGAACTATCGAGTAGTCATCAGCTTTGCTCTGCCAGACGTTCTTAACGTCGTCAGTTGCATCAGCAGCAGGCCTGGCACCCAATGGTGCTTCCAGGACGTAATTCTTCTGTGCAGCAATGAGGATAATCCTCAAGTTACAGACCCAGTCCGTGTAATTGCTACCATCATCTTTCAACTTTGCTTTCTCAAGGAACGCATTAAAATTCAACGGAACAACAACAGGGGCCATCTATCTACAATCAAACATAAGCAAGCAAGATACTATCAGGTACTAAGTTCATGATAAATTTAGGTTCAATTAATCATATTACTTAAGAACTCCCACTTAGAAAGACATCCCTCTAATCTTCTAAGTGATCACGTGATCCAAATCAACTAAACCATAACCGATCATCACGTGAAATGGAGTAGTTTTCAATGGTGAACATCATTATGTTGATCATATCTACTATATGATTCACGCTCGACCTTTCGGTCTCAGTGTTCCGAGGCCATATCTGAATATGCTAGGCTCGTCAAGTTTAACCTGAGTATTCTGCGTGTGCAAAACTGGCTTGCACCCGTTGTAGATGGGCATAGAGCTTATCACACCCGATCATCACGTGGTGTCTGGGCACGACGAACTTTGGCAACGGTGCATACTCAGGGAGAACACTTTTATCTTGAAATTTAGTGAGAGATCATCTTATAATGCTACCGTCAATCAAAGCAAGATAAGATGCATAAAAGATAAACATCACATGCAATCAATATAAGTGATATGATATGGCCATCATCATCTTGTGCTTGTGATCTCCATCTCTGAAGCATCGTCATGATCACCATCGTCACCAGCGCGACACCTTGATCTCCATCGTAGCATCGTTGTCGTCTCGCCAAACTTATGCTTCTACGACTATCGCTACTGCTTAGTGATAAAGTAAAGCATTATAGGGCGATTGCATTGCATACAATAAAGCGACAACCATATGGCTCCTGCCAGTTGCCGATAGCTCGGTTACAAAACATGATCATCTCATACAATAAAATTTAGCATCATGTCTTGACCATATCACATCACAACATGCCCTGCAAAAACAAGTTAGACGT
This sequence comes from Triticum urartu, assembly GCF_056163025.1. Lineage (NCBI taxonomy): Eukaryota > Viridiplantae > Streptophyta > Magnoliopsida > Poales > Poaceae > Triticum > Triticum urartu. The sequence goes on from NC_141875.1 coordinate 93,173,437, forward strand.
CCTCTATTTTGTTTGTTACAAGTTTTACGTGGCTGCTACGGGCTTAAGTAAGAACCAATCTTACCTACGCATCAAAACCACAACGATAGTTTGTCAAGTTGGTGATGTTTTAACCTTCACAAGGACCGGACGTAGCCACACTCGGTTCAACTAAAGTTGGAGAAACTGACACCCGTCAGCCACCTGTGTGCAAAGCACATCGGTAGAACCAGTCTCGCGTAAGCGTACGCGTAATGTCGGTCTGGGCCACTTCATCCAACAATACCGCCGAACCAAATATGACATGCTGGTAAGCAGTATGACTTATATCACCCACAACTCACTTTTGTTCTACTCGTGCATATAACATCAACACATAAAACCTAGGCTCGGATGCCACTATTGGGGAACATAGTAATTTCAAAAAAATTCCTACGCACACGCAAGATCATGGTGATGCATAGCAACAAGAGGGGAGAGTGTTGTCCACGTACCCTCGTAGACCGAAAGAGGAAGCGTTATGACAACGCGGTTGATGTAGTCGTACGTCTTCACGGCCCGACCGATCAAGGACCGAAACTACGGCACCTCCGAGTTCTAGCACACGTTCAGCTCGATGACGATCCCCGGACTCCGATCCAGCAAAGTGTCGGGGAAGAGTTCCGTCAGCACGACGGCGTGGTGACGATCTTGATGTTCTACCATTGCAGGGCTTCGCCTAAGCACCGCTACAATATTATCGAGGATTATGGTGGAGGGGGGCACCGCACACGGCTAAGAGAACGATCACGAAGATCAACTTCTGTGTCTAGAGGTGCCCCCCTGCCCCCGTATATAAAGGAGCAAGGGGGGAGGCCGGACAGCCCTTGGGGCGCGCCAAGGAGGGGGGAGTCCTCCTAGTAGGAGTAGGACTCCCCTTTCCTAGTCCAACTAGGAAGAGAGAAGGGGGAAGGAAAGAGAGGGAGAGGGAGAGGGAAAGAGGGGCCGCGCCCCCCTCCCCTAGTCCAATTCGGACTCCTCATGGGAGGGGGCGCGCCACCTCCTGGGCTGCTGCCCTCTCTCTCCCCTCAGGCCCACTAAGGCCCAATACTTCCCCGGGGGGTTCCGGTAACCCTTCCGGCACTCTGGTTTTCTCTGAAATCACCCGAAACACTTCCGGTGTCCGAATATAGCCATCCAATATATTGATCTTTATGTCTCGACCATTTCGAGACTCCTCGTCATGTCCGTGATCACATCCAGGACTCCGAACAACCTTCGGTACATCAAAATATATAAACTCATAATGAAACTGTCATCGTAACGTTAAGCATGCGGACCCTACGGGTTCGAGAACAATGTAGACATGACCGAGACACATCTCCGGTCAATAACCAATAGCGGAACCTGGATGCTCATATTGGCTCCTACATATTCTACGAAGATCTTTATCGGTCAGACCGCATAACAACATACGTTGTTCCCTTTGTCATCGGTATGTTACTTGCCCGAGATTCGATCGTCGGTATCTCAATACCTAGTTCAATCTCGTTACCGGCAAGTCTCTTTACTCGTTCCGTAATACATCATCTTGCAACTAACTCATTAGTTGCATTGCTTGCAAGGCTTAAGTGATGTGCATTACCGAGAGGGCCCAGCGATGCCTCTTCGACAATCGGAGTGACAAATCCTAATCTCGAAATACGCCAACCCAACATGTACCTTTGGAGACACCTGTAGAGCACCTTTATAATCACCCAGTTACGTTGTGAAGTTTGGTAGCACACAAAGTGTTCCTCCAGCAAACGGGAATTGCATAATCTCATAGTCACAGGAACATGTATAAGTCATGAAGAAAGCAATAGCAACATACTAAACGATCGGGTGCTAAGCTAATGGAATGGGTCATGTCAATCACATCATTCTCCTAATGATGTGATCCCGTTAATCAAATGACAACACATGTCTATGGTTAGGAAACATAACCATCTTCGATCAACGAGCTAGTCAAGTAGAGGCATACTAGTGACGTTTAGTTTGTCTATGTATTCACACAAGTATTATGTTTCCGGTTAATACAATTCTAGCATGAATAATAAACATTTATCATGATATAAGGAAATAAATAATAACTTTATTATTTCCTCTAGTGCATACTTCCTTCAGGTGCATACTCAGGGAGAACACTTATACCTTGATAATTTAGTGAGAGATCATCTTATAATGCTACCGTCAATAAAAGCAAGATAAGATGCATGAAAGATAAACATCACATGCAATCAATATAAGTGATATGATATGGCCATCATCATCTTGTGCTTGTGATCTTCATCTCCGAAGCACCGTCATGATCATCATCATCACCGGCGCGACACTTTGATCTCCATCGTAGCATCGTTGTCGTCTCGCCAATTTATGCTTCTACGACTATCGCTACCGCTTAGTGATAAAGTAAAGCATTACAAGGTGATTGCATTGCATACAATAAAGTGACAACCATATGGCTCCTACCAGTTGCTGATAACTCGGTTACAAAAACATGATCATCTCATACAATAAAATATAGCATCATGCCTTGACCATGTCACATCACGACATGCCCTGCAAAAACAAGTTAGACGTCCTCTACTTTGTTGTTGCAAGTTTTACGTGGCTGCTATGGGCTGAGCAAGAACCGTTCTTACCTAGGCATCAAAACCACAATGATAGTTTGTCAAGTTAGTGCTGTTTTAACCTTCTCAAGGACCGGGCGTAGCCACACTTGCTTCAACTAAAGTTGGAGAAACTGACACCCGCCAGCCACCTGTGTGCAAAGCACGTCGGTAGAACCAGTCTCGCGCAAGCGTACGTGTAATGTCGGTCCGGGCCGCTTCATCCAACAATACCGCTGAACCAAAGTATGACATGATGGTAAGCAGTATGACTTATATCGCCCACAACTCACTTGTGTTCTACTCGTGCATATAACATCTACGCATAAAACCAGGCTCGGATACCACTGTTGGGGAATGTAGTAATTTCAAAATTTACCTACGCACACACATGATCAGGGTGATGTATAGCAACGAGACGGGAGAGTGTTGTCCACCTACCCTTGTAGACCGAAAGCGGAAGCATTTGCACAACGCGGTTGATGTAGTCGTACGTCTTCACGATTCGACCGATCAAGTACCGAACGTACGGCACCTCCGAGTTCAGCACACGTTTAGCTCGATGGCGTCCCTCGAACTCCGATCCAGCCAAGTTTTGAGGGAGAGTTTCGTCAGCACGACGGCGTGGTGACAATGATGATGTTCTACCGACGCAGGGCTTTGCCTAAGCACCGCTACGATATTATCGAGGTGGACTATGGTGGAGGGGGGCACCGCACACGGCTAAGAGATCCAAGAGATCAATTGTTGTGTCTAGAGGTGCCCCCATATATAAAGGAGAAAGGGGGAGATGCGGCCGGCCAGGAGGAGGCACGCCAGGGAGGAGTCCTACTCCCACCGGGAGTAGGACTCCCTCCTTTCCTAGTTGGAGTAGGAGAAGGGGGGAGGAGGAGGGAGAGAGGAAGGAAAGGGGGGCGCTGCCCCCCTCCTTGTCCAATTCTGACTAGAGGGGGAGGGGGCGCGTGGCCTGCCCTGGCCACCCCTTCTCTTCTCCACTAAGGCCCATCTTGGCCCATTAAACCCCTGGGGGGGGTTTCGATAACCCCCGGTACTCCGGTAAAATCCCGATTTCACCCAGAACACTTTTGATATCCAAATATAGGCTTCCAATATATCAATCTTTATGTCTCGACCATTTCGAGACTCCTCGTCATGTCCGTGATCACATCCGGGACTCCGAACTTCCTTCGGTACATCAAAACACATAAACTCATAATATAACCGTCATCGAACTTTAAGCGTGTGGACCCTACGGGTTCGAGAACTATGTAGACATGAACGAGACACGTCTTTGGTCAATAACCAATAGCGGAACCTGGATGCTCATATTGGCTCCTGCATATTCTACGAAGATCTTTATCGGTCAAACCGCATAACAACATACGTTGTTCCCTTTGTCATCGGTATGTTACTTGCCCGAGATTCGATCATCGGTATCTTAATACCTAGTTCATTCTCGTTATCGGCAAGTCTCTTTACTCGTTCTGTAATACATCATCCCGCAACTAACTCATTAGTTGCAATGCTTGCAAGGCTTATAGTGATGTGCATTACCGAGTGGGCCCAGAGATACCTCTCCGACAATCGGAGTGACAAATCCTAATCTCGAAATACGCCAACCCAACAAGTACCTTCGGAGACACCTGTAGAGCACCTTTATAATCACCTAGTTACGTTGTGATGTTTGGTATCACACAAAGTGTTCCTCCGGTAAACGGGAGTTGCATAATCTCATAGTCATAGGAACATGTATAAGTCATGAAGAAAGCAATAGCAGAATACTAAACGATCGTGTGCTAAGCTAACGGAATGGGTCAAGTCAATCACATCATTCTCTTAATGATGTGATCCCGTTAATCAAATGACAACTCATGTCAATGGCTAGGAAACATAACCATCTTTGATCAACGAGCTAGTCAAGTAGAGGCATACTAGTGACACTCTATTTGTTTATGTATTCACACAAGTATTATGTTTCTGGTTAATACAATTCTAGCATGAATAATAAACATTTATCATGATATAAGGAAATAAATAATAACTTTATTATTGCCTCTAGGGAATATTTCCTTCATCCTACACTATGTCCTTTTGTGAAAGGACAATGAAACACAAGCTAACACTTCTCACACTCTACCTTTAGTGTTATATTATCTTTTGTAGGAATTTCACGATGTTTTCCCCGACGAGCTACCTCCGGGACTATCTCCACTACGAGGCATCGAGCACCGCATCGACCTCATCCCTGGAGCACCTCTTCCGAACAAAGCTCCCTACCGCGTCAACCCCGAGGAACCTAAGGAGATCCAATGGCAAGTTCAACTACTCATCCACTTTGGACACGAAAAGACACTTGCTACGCTCTCCAAGCACTATTCTTGGCCCACGATGCTTCTCAGCGTCAACCGCTTCACCAACCAATACTCTACATCTCACAAAGCTAAGTGCAAAGCTCAATCTCATGGCCTTTATATGCCACTTCCAATTGCATATCAACCATGGGACGATTTTAGTACGGATTTTGTGCTTGGGTTGCCTAGAAATACGAATGGAAAGGATTCCGTGTTTGTTGTTGTGAACCGATTCTCCAACACGGCTCATTTCATACCTTGCAACAAGATAGATGATAATTCACATATTGCAAATCTATTTTGTAGGAAGATCTTCCAACCGTGCCTACTGATCGCCGAGTACGCCTACAACCGAGAAAGACATTCGCCTACCGGCAAGTCCACCTTCAAGGTCGTCTACGGATTCAACCCTTTGTCCCCATTGGACATCCTCCCTCTACCACTACAAGAGCGCATCAATTTGGACGCAAGAGCACGTGTGAATCATCTCAAGAAGGTGCATGAAGATACAAGGCAAACCATCGAGCGCCAAGTACAACGCCTTGCGACCAAGCTCAACCTCAACAAGAAACCTATGGTATTCAACATTGGAGATCTCGTGTGGCTACACCTTCGCAAGGATCACTTTCCCCAAGAACGCAAGTCCAAACTTCGACCACGAGCGGACAGATCCTTCAAGGTGCTTGCACGCTACAATGACAACGCTTACAAGATCGACCTCCCCCGCGACAAGTACAACATGAGCGATATCTTCAACGTCAAGGACCTCTCGCCCTTCCATGGTGATGAAGAATTTGATCCGAGGACAGATCTTCCCCAAGGGAGGGGAGATGATGCGGAGCATCCCAAGGTCATCCCCATGGACCTACCATCGTCTCACCAAGTGACTAGCGGACCAATGACACGAGCACGTGCAAGAGCTCTTGAAACTAAGGTGAACTCACTCCTCTCTGAACTACCACTTTCCATGCATGAGAATTGGCTACTACCTCAAGCGGAAACCCTATGTGTGATCAGGTGCTTGGAGGAGGGCCATGGACCAACTACATTCAACGGACAAGACGGTAAGGACGCCAAGTTCACGAGACAAGAAGAAGAACTACTCGAAGTCCCCAGGCTTCGAAAGACCGACGAACCCCGCACGTCCGATGACCTCCAGGCTCTGGACATCCGGCCCTCTCCAGACGACCGACACTTCCATACCCGAGCCAAAACTACGGACTTCCGAAGCGCTACGAATGACCGACGACCTCCATGCTCTGGACGTCCAACCCCGATCGGACGTCCGACCGAAGTCCACCCGAGCCGAATCTACGGACGTCCAACAGGCACCGGACGTCCGGACCCTCGCAAGCCTCTGGAAGACCGGTGACTCCCGGACGTCCGGCGCCTGTGTGCTGCCATGAGTTTGGCCGTAGCCCATGTATCCCCCCACTTCGCCCCCTTTTGCACTAAGACTATATATAGACCTCCTATTCCTCCTAGCTAGGGTTAGCATTGGTTTAGCTCATATTTAGAGATAGAGCATTGCTCATCCACATCGGATCTACTCCACGAGAGAGACCGCGGCCACTCTTCGGAGAAGATCCCTTTGGATTCAAGACCTCCTTGCGGAGAAGATCCCCTTGTGGATTCAAGACCTCCTCACGGAGAAGACCGGCTACCTTTGTATCGTCCCTAGTTGATCGTGTACCGTGTGATCTCTTATGTACTCAAGGATCTAGCACATGTGTGACTATTTCTTGTTGGTTTAGTGTTTCTCTTGTGTTTCCCCCATGTTTTCCCTCGTTTCCCTCCTCGTGTTCTTCGTGTTCATCGCGGGATCCTCTCCTTTCGTGAAAGATCGTCCGATTAGGGTTCCACCCTACATCATATCTACTATATGCTTCATGCTCGACCTTTCGGTCTCAGTGTTCCGAGGTCATATCTGCATATGCTTGTCTCGTCAAGTTTAACCCGAGTATTCCGCATGTGCAAAACTGGCTTGCACCCGTTGTATGTGAACGTAGAGCTTATCACACCCAATCATCACGTGGTGTCTCGGCACGATGAACTGTAGCAACGGTGCATACTTAGGGAGAACACTTATACCTTGAAATTTAGTGAGAGATCATCTTATAATGCTACCGCCGAACTAAGCAAAATAAGATGCATAAAGGATAAACATCACATGTAATCAATATAAGTGATATGATATGGCCATCATCATCTTGCGCCTTTGATCTCCATCTCCAAAGCGCCGTCATGATCACCATCGTCACCGGCTTGACACCTTGATCTCCATCGAAGCATCGTTGTCGTCTCGCCAGCTATTGCTTCTACGACTATCGCTACCGCTTAGTGATAAAGTAAAGCAATTACATGGCGATTGCATTTCATACAATAAAGCGACAACCATATGGCTCCTGCCAGTTGCCGATAACTGTGTTACAAAACATGATCATCTCATACAATAAAATTTAGCATCATGTTCATATCACATCACAACATGCCCTGCAAAAACAAGTTAGACGTCCTCTACTTTGTTGTTGCAAGTTTTACGTGGCTGCTACAGGCTGAGCAAGAACCGTTCTTACCTACGCATAAAAAACCACAACACGGTATAGTGATTGCTTTTTGATCTTCAGAAAGAACCCTGTTCATTGAATCCGATTCAACTAAACCCTTCCAAGTAGGAGTAGGAGAGGAAGGAAGGATGAGAGAGGGAGGAAGGAAAGGGGGCCCGGCCCCCCTCCCAATTTGGATTGGGCTTGGGGGCGCGCCTCCCTCCTTTCCTTTCCCTCTCCTCTATTCCACTAAGGCCCAATAAGGCCCATATACTCCTCGGGGGGTTCCGCTAACCTCCCGGTACTCCGGAAAAATGCCCGAACCACTCGGAACCATTCCGATGTCCAAACATAGGCTTACAATATATCGATCTTTACGTCTCAACCATTCCGAGACTCCTCGTCATGTCCGTGATGAAATCCGGGACTTCGAACTACCTTTGGTACATCAAAACACAAAAACTCATCATACCGATCGTCACCGAACGTTAAGCGTGCGGACCCTACGGGTTCGAGAACTATGTAGACATGACCGAGACATGTCTCCAGTCAATAACCAATAGCGGAACCTGGATGCTCATATTGGCTCCTACATATTCTACGAAGATCTTTACCGGTCAAACCGCATAACGGTATACGTTGTTCCCTTTGTCATCGGTATGTTACTTGCCCGAGATGCGATCGTCCATATCTCAATACCTAGTTCAATCTCGTTACCGTCAAGTCTCTTTACTCGTTCCGTAATGCTACATCCCATAACTAACCCATTAGCTACATTGCTTGCAAGGCTTATAGTGATGTATATTATCGAGAGGGCCCAGAGATACCTCTACGACAATCGGAGTGACAAATCCTTATCTTGATCCATGCCAACTCAACAAACACCATCGGAGACACCTGTAGAGCACCGTTATAATCACCCAGTAACGTTGTGACGTTTGGTAGCACACAAAGTGTCCCTCCGGTATTTGGGAGTTGCATGATCTCATAGTCATAGGAACATGTATAGTTGTGGAGAAAGCAATAGCAACAAACTAAACGATCATCGTGCTAAGCTAATGGATGGGTCAAGTCAATCACATCATTCTCTAGTGATGTGATCCCGTTAATAAAATGACAACTCATGTCCATGGTTAGAAAACTTAACCATCATTGATTCAACGAGCTAGTTAAGTAGAGGCAAACTAGTGACACTCTGCTTGTTTATGTATTCACACATGTACTAAGTTTTCAGTTAATACAATTCTAGCATGAATAATAAACATTTATCATGATATAAGGAAATATAAATAACAACTTTATTATTGCCTCTAGGGTATATTTCCTTCACCTCGCCCCCCACCTCACCACCACCTCCTCCAGCACCATGCGCTCGCCGCCAGGCATCCCACGAGGTCAAACAGGTGCGAGGAGTCGCCGGAGGGGGCTCGTCGTCGTCCGCGACCGCCACCAGCGCCATGTGCCGCCGCCCCTGCGACTTCGCCAAGATTCATCAAGGAGGAGACCCCTAGCCGAGCACGGAATCTAGCAGGGTCCGGCAACGCAGGCGCCGGCACGGTCCCTAACGCGGTCGCTGTCGCAAGGTCGGCAAAACACACACTCTCTCTCTCTCTCTCTCTCTCTCTCTCTCTCTCTCTTTCCCTCTCCCACTCACACACACACACTCACTTTCCGTTGTTGCCCAAGAAATGGATAACGAGTGAGGACATCGATGAGGAAAGGGAGTAGACGCAGAGGCGTTCGCAACCGACACATTCCCAGCGGGCGAGTTGAACTGCCTGACATAGCAACCTAGAGAGCTTCAAGATTCCTGTTTTTGATCCAACGATTGTTGGGTAGTTCGTTGGGAAACCTTAAAAATCTGATGTTCCACAGATAACATTTTCTTTTTATTATTTGGTTTCACAATGTTGACACATGCGATGGCAAGCAAATAAATACCCTTTTGACTTTTTTTGTTTTGCATGTTAGATTTGTCTGATGTCAAACTTTGTAAACATATTGACATGTACAATACCATTAGATTTACCATTGAATAGAATTTTCATATTGTTTATAAACTTGATCAAACTTTGACTCGGCATAAAAACAGAGGTACTACCAACTAGTAATGGTGATAAGATATATAGCTACCGCAAAGTCATTTTGCGCGGTACCATTACATGCGATACATCTGAGAGCACTCACTTTTTTCTATGATTCGTGTGAAGCTATGGCCCACTTAAATGTCTAGTACTAGTATATTACCTGTATCTTTCTTTTTAGTCATATAACTACCGCGAAGTCATTTTGCGCGTTACCATTACATGTCGGTGTATTTGAGACCACTCACATTTTCTGAGATTTGTGTGAAGTTATGGCTCACCTGAATGTATAGTACATTAGTACTTGTATATTTCTTGTATTTTTTAGACAAATTAGTGTCAGCTTAATGGGCCCAAAATACACCTTTTGTTAGGGAAGATACACATGCAACTCTCTCTCTCTCTCTCCAAAATGGATCCATAGACTTAGGGCCTGTTCTGATCTCCTCCAGCTTCTAACTTCATCAACTTCTCAAATAATTTTGTCCCAAACGTTTGGGCTCCAAGAAGCTAACTTCTCGAAGCCGATCCAAATCGCAGTGTAAAAATATGAAGCTCGAGCGGCCCAGCTCCACCGATCGAAGAATCAGAAGTTCGCCCAATTTACAGGAAGCTGCCACCGCCAAAGAAAACGGTTCGCTGCCCCCCGCTCGATAAAAAGAAACCATCGATCCCCAACCAATCGATTCCCCTCTCCCTCCCTCATATCGTTGCACCGGGCCGAACAAGGCTGCCCCCAGCCGGCCCAATCAGCGCCAAACGGGCCAAAGCCCTCCAAGTTGGGCTGCAGCTCTATGAGAAGCTGCCCAATGCAGCCGAACGGTCCTACTATCGCTACGTGAAGTTAGAAGCGAGGAGAAGAAGCTGGATATGTGAAGTTCTGAGAAGGCAGAGGAGATCCTAACAGGCCCTTACTTCATTTTCTCAAAAAATAGACTTTATTTCATCTTAGACAATTTAATAAACCATATCTTTTAAACTATATACTCTTTTTGGGAACTTTTTTATACATTTGGACTCTCCGGGTCAAGACAACTAGACCAAATTTGGATGCATTTCAAACATATTTAATTTTTTACATTTCACATTCCATATGTGAAAAAACCTATTTCAGTAGAAAAATGGGAAACAAACCAGTGAAAATGAAATGTAGGTTATGAAAGTGAAAAACAATATGAAACTAAAATGTCAACTTGTGAAACTGATTATTTTAAAATGTGTAACAGTTTGTTTGTAAAAGAGTGAAATATGTTCTTTCAAGAATACATGTGACTTTTCTGAAACAAGCCAATGAAAAGTGAAATGTAAGTTCTAAAAGTGAATACAATATGAAAATGAAATATCAACTTGTGAAGCTGATTGAAATCATTCTATTCAAAAGATTTTAAGTGGGTGAAATATGTGAAATATGTTTAATGAACTTTAAACTCATTTGAAATGTATATAAAATCGGCCTTTTTAAAAGGTCTTTGCGACATGAGTTCAAATAACAAAAAGTTTAAAAATCAAAATATTGGTTTGAAAGATGTGAATGATTTAAGTTAGTAAAAGTAAAATAAATGAGTGCATTTGTTTGGGACAGAGAAGGGCAGCGCATGCATGCAACCGTACTATACCATATTTGCTGTATCCGTCAGGGGGGGGGGGGGGAGTCATCAGGGCCGTTAGTGATATTGGAGGAGTCGATCTAGCCGACCATCCTTCGAACGACGTGGTTCTATCTCACGAGCTTCACCGCTTTCGCATCTGCCGCCGCCTCGTGCACCGACTACTCAAGGCCAAGGCGGAGTGCACGTCTTCCGACGGAGTCGGCGAGCGTCCGTCTCTACCATTGTCAGTGAGCGGCGGTAAACATCTGCGACGAGTTGCTCCTCATCGGGCACCCCCGACAATTCACGATGACGGTGGGAGGACTGTGTGTCTGCCTCCTACGTCGCCGCCCTCTCCCTTTCCCAACACCTCTCGAGGCAGGTAGCGCACGCCTTCTATTTGGACGTTTGCGTGCATTGTACCAACGGGGCGGGAACGCGCACCCATTGGTAACCTTTAGGAGTTGTGTAGAGGAGGGTTAGGAGGGTGGCAGACCAGCCCCGCGAAGCGGGCCAAGGGCGTGGAGCTCTGCGCGGTACGGGACGGGCCGGCGCCGGCATCCACGTTGTGGTGGCGGGCTACAGGGGACGGAGCTAAGCCGGAGTTGCTACTAGTGTTGACCCGTGACCGTTATAGCGTGATGCAGAGAGCCAGCTCCTCCTCGTCACCCTCTGCCTCATGGACGAAGGTGTCCCAGTCATCCTCTTTGTCGGATATGTCACCTCCGACCCTGCCAGTGCTCGACATTGGGATGAAAAGGGGGAAGTGAATGGATGTGGAGTGGAGGGGAATCGATGGAGTGCGGATCGAAAGTGAAGTGGAGCAAGGGTTTGCTCTGGGTGGGAATTTTAGTGGGGATGGGGTGGGGCCGATGCGCGCCAGCGTGGGCCTGGCTGATGTGGCGGACGCGTCCGGGCACTCCCGGGCCTCCCCATATCCACCCCAGATATGGGTTATATATGATAGGTGCGGGACAGACTAGGCATATAGGGCTGTTATGAGGCATTGGTCGGTGTAATTGTTTTTTGACCGTTTAGTAACCGGGTCGTCCGACCGGGCATATATGGGCGGTTGGAGTTGGTTGGATCGACGGGTGAAGAAAGAAGACAAACATTTGGAGGAAGACCAACCACAAGCGAGTTTGACTATAACACAAATTTCTTTTTAGTTAATCGCAAAGGCACTCCCTTCGAATTTCCATGCAATGTGACCATACTAATACATTTTATTTGTAGTATCACTATATTCAAGATAACATTAATTTAGGAAATTGCAGATTTGTTAGGCTATTTTTTTTCTTTATGCTCTGGTGGAACAGTAAAGAATTGGTTTGGTTGCATGATGAGTATTCTCCATTACACATTTTAAGACCTTCGACGTGAAGCATTTGTGCTAACTGCATATATTGCTTGTGCAGAATGGATAAGAATTGAGGAAGACGTTCTTATTATACTTGCTCAAATATCACGCGGATGAAGCTAAAGACAACATTACTCATATTGGACGAGAATTTCTTAAGCGCATCAAATATATCTTAATTTGTAGCCGATTTTTAGTTGGAAACCGTTCTATATACATGCATCATCAAATTGTATTTTTTTAACAGTTTACATTACAAATGAAGTGCACTTTAATTATTATGCAATTGTGTCCGTGTTTTTAACATGTGTTATCTTTATATAACTTCAGCAAAATATTTCAGAAACCCGTGGCAACGCACGAACATTCTACTGGTGATTGGTAATAGATGGATGAAGGAGCTCACCCCAATTGAATTCAGAAGGAGAAGGCTAGATTGGAAATTTAATATATATATATATATATATATATATATATATATATATATGAGAACTGAAAACTTAAGTAAAATGTTTGTAGATTTTTGTAGGGCTATCATTATATTGTGTTAGCACCCCTGACAGCACCAGCCCATCAGCCCAACCAACTACCAAGCCCGGCGAGGAGACGGCCCAAGGCCCAGCCAAGAGGATCAAGAAACCCAACCCAAGAGTGAGTGGCAGCCAGTGGGTGAACGCAACACAGGAGGGATAAAGGGAGAAGCTGGCAACCCTGAGGGGATCGAAGATCGATCAAGGCACGGCACGGCACGGTGGCGGCTACCTACTACCTTAGAACCCTAGTTCCTTTTCCACTCATCTCCAATTTGGCACCTTGGTGCTTGTAATCTTCAGATCTTGTGAACCACCACCATATTCTGAGAGTAATACTAGTGCCGTGCTAACACTTGGTACTCAGAGCCCAGCGCCCAATTTTGCTTCCGCCCTGGCGGCGTCCATCATCAAAACACGACAGCAGCGAGCGAAAAGGATGCAGAAGGACCAGGAGCCCGTCACCAAGGGCGACCTCAAGGAGTTCTTCAAGGAGCTGCGGGCGGAGTGGAAGGAGGACATCAAGTCTTCCGTCGCCGCCGAGTTCGCGTCATGGAGACCTGGGATTGACTCGCAGATCGCCGATCTGCAGGAGGAAGTCGACTTACTCAAGAAGCAGCGCGGGGCGACAAGGGAAACGACGCAGAGGAGGCGTCGGCAACAGATCACACCTATCTGTTGGCGCGGAAGAACAATTCGTCTTCGGACGGATCTCCGGCGCGTCTTCCTCCTCGGGCCGATGGCCTCGGCGCTGCATCACCTCCACGGACGGCGGTCGACGCGGTGCTCGTCAGCCGCCGGCCCCTCCGACCAACGGTACGGTCAATTCCCGGCTTCAGTTACCTGCTGTCACCAACACTCTGTCACCGGCTGGGGGTTCGGGGAATTTAGCACCATTTTTTGCCTCAAATGCTCCCAGTCCACCTTCCATGCCTTTTTCTGTGTTCGATGGAGAGAACCCACTGTTGTGGAAAGATCTCTGTGAACAATACTTCGCCATCTATGGGATCCCAGAGTCAGTTTGGGTGCAAATGGCTACACTGAATTTTTCTCCTACGACAGCAGTCTGGTTGCAATCAGTTCGTAAGAAAGTGTTATGCTTGGATTGGGAGGGGCTATGCAATGTTTTATCAACCCGCTTTGGGCGTGATCGCCATCAGCTCCTTATTAGACAATTTTTTGCCATTAAACAGTATAGTTCAGTACAGGATTACATTGATCGCTTTGAACATTTGATGAACCAGTTATTATCTTATTCTGACGAGGTTCATCCTTTCTACTTTTTGACACGGTTCATCGGCGGCCTGAGGGCGGACTTGCGCGCTGCGATCATGGTGCAGCAGCCTCCAGACTTGGACACAGCCTGCGCCCTTGCATTGGTCCAGGAGGAAGCGCATGACGGGGGAAGGCCGGAGCAGTTTCGTCCCCCTGAACAAGTTTTTCGGCCATCGCCTCGCCTACCTCCTCAGGCAGTGCCCCTCCACCAACCTCGTCCTCCTACAACACCAGTCACAGCGGATCGCCGCGGCCTCGAAGCGGCCCGTGCAGCACCGGTTGAACAACCAAGGCAAGCACCACAAGAAACAAACCCGCTGAACACTCTTCGTGCATACAGAAGAGCCAGGGGATTATGCTTCAAGTGTGGCGAGCGTTGGGGGCATGACCACACTTGTCCAACCACAATCCAGATGCATGTGTTGGAGGAATTAATGGATTTCATGGGGATTGAACAAAACACAGACGGAGAGACGAGTGTTAGTCCAGATTCCACTCAAGAAACAGTTTATGCAGTATCTTTGCAAGCATTCAACGGGAATGACTCTTCCAAACTACTGCAGTTCAGCGCATTGATCCAGGATCAAGCTATGGAAGTGTTGATTGACTCGGGCAGCTCAGCGTCCTTCATCAACTCACGTTGTGCCGAGGGCTTGCTGGGATTACAACAATTACCCAAAGCAGCTCGTGTGAAGGTTGCAAACGGAGCAGAGCTGCGGTGTGAGCAAGAATTAACTGAATGTCACTGGACAGTACAAGGGCATCAGTTTGCCACCTCTTTTAAAGTGTTGCCTTTGGGAGGTTTTGATGTGATTGTGGGAATGGACTGGCTGGAAGCTTTGAATCCACACATTGATTGGATCAACAAAACGGTGACAATTCCCTCGGCGTCTACCCCGATTCAGTTACAAGGGCACAAATTCTCTGAAAACAAATGCCCTCAAATATCTGCCGAAGAACTGCAGCACATGTGTGTCCAGGGCGAAGTGGATCATCTTGTGTACCTCTGTGCTACTCCTGATCAGCACAAACAAGCACAACATCTTGCTGATACATCATCAGTGCCAGTTGAAATTCAGCACATTTTAGAAGAGTTTTCTGATGTGTTTGCCACCCCCCGGGGCCTTCCACCTCGCAGAGCTTGCGACCACCAGATCCCACTCCTTCCAGGGGCTCAACCAATCAATATCCATCCGTATCGGCACTCACCAGATACCAAAAATGAAATTGAGCGTCAAGTCGAAGAGTTGCTAGCTTCGGGCATCATCCAACACTCCAATAGTCCCTTTGCTTCTCCGGCAATTCTGGTGCGCAAGAAAGACGGCCAATGGCATTTGTGCATTGACTATCGCAAGTTAAATGCGCTGACCGTCACTCCAAAATTCCCTATTCCAGTCATTGATGAATTACTCGATGAACTATCAGGAGCTAGCTGGTTTTCGAAGTTAGATCTCTGTTCTGGTTACCATCAAATCAGATTGGCAGAAGGAGAAGAATTCAAGACTGCTTTTCAAACTCACTCTGGTCACTACGAGTTCAAGGTCTTGCCATTTGGAGTGGCAGGGGGCCCAGCAACCTTTCAAGGAGCTATGAATCACACACTAAAACCGGTATCGCGTATCTGCGTTCTGGTGTTTTTCGACGACATTCTTGTCTTCTTCAAGACCTTTACTGACCATGTCAAGCATCTTCGAGAAGTCTTACAACTCTTGCGCAATGACCAATGGCAGATCAAAGCTTCCAAATGCTTTTTCGCTCAATGAGAACTCTCCTATCTGGGATTTGTCATCAGTGAACAAGGGGTTTCCACAGAACCTGATAAAATCAAGCAAGTGCAACAGTGGCCTCTTCCCATCAATGTCAAACAGCTAAGGCAATTCTTGGGCCTTTCCGGTTACTACCGCAAATTTGTTCGCCATTATGGTATTATAGCAAAGCCGTTGACACATCTTTTGAAGAAAAACATCCCTTTTGTGTGGACGAGTGAGTGCACAACATCGTTTGAGACCTTGAAAACTGCATTGGTGAAAGCTCCTGTCCTTGCCCTGCCAGACTTCTCGAAGCAGTTTGTCCTTGAGACCGATGCTAGTGATCTTGGCGTTGGAGCTGTTTTGCAACAAGACGGTCATCCCTTGGCATTTCTGAGTAAGCCTCTCGGTCCTCGCAATAAGGGGCTTTCTACATATGAGAAAGAATTGTTGGCTATTTTATTAGCAGTTGAACATTGTCGGTAGTACCTCCAGACAGCAGAGTTCATCATCAAAACTGACCAACGCAGCTTAGTTCATTTGGAAGATCAACGCTTGCACACCCCTTGGCAGCAGAAAGCTTTCACCAAGCTATTGGGTCTTCGCTACAGATTGTGCTACCGGAAAGGAGTCGACAATGGGGCTGCTGATGCTCTTTCTCGTCGGCCAATCTCAGAAACTGATGAGCTTTATGCTATCTCCCTCTGCCAACCCGAGTGGCTCGAGGAGGTGAAAGCTGGATATGCCCAGGATGCACCTACCCTCAAAATCATTAAGGAGATACAGGCTAACCCCCAATCACACCAGCAATTTTCTTTGGAAGATGGCCTCTTGCGTTACCAAGGGCGAATTTGGATTGAGCGCAATAGCCAAATGCAACAGCGCATGATGATCGCGGGGCATCGGTCGGCTATTGGTGGCCACTCCGGGGCCCCTGCAACATATCAGCGCTTGAAAACAGTTTGTGCATGGCCACGTATGAAGCGGCTTGTCACTGAATTTGTACAGGCCTGTGAGGTATGCCAACAAGCCAAGCCAGAGCGTTGCAAGTACCCCGGACTGTTGGAACCCTTGCCAGTCCCTGCACGTGCCTGGCAAATGGTGTCCATGGACTTCATCGAGGGATTGCCTCAATCTAGGCGAGCCAATTGTATTTTGGTGGTCGTCGACAAATTCTCCAAGTACAGTCATTTTCTGGCCTTGACACACCCATTCTCTGCATCTCAAGTGGCTACTGCTTATGTTGATCAAGTTTACAGATTGCACGGCTTGCCTGACTCAATTTTGTCGGACCGTGACCCCATCTTCACTAGCAGATTTTGGAAGGAGCTCTTTCGTCTGACCAACACAACACTGAGAATGAGTACTCCTTACCATCCTGCAACTGATGGGCAAACCGAGCGTACCAATCAGTGCCTGGAGACTTTCCTCCGGTGTTTTGTCCATGCCTGCCCAAAGAAATGGAGTTCTTGGCTGCCCCTCGCTGAATATTGGTTTAACACGAGTTACCACATCGCTCATGGAAAAACCCCCTTCTTTGTTCTCTATGGTCACGAACCACGACACTAGGGGATTGAGGCAGCTTCGGCTACTCCTGTCACCGATCTGGATGCCTGGCTCTCCGAGAGGGTGGAAATGCAAGCTTTAATCCGTCAACACTTACTGCGGGCTCAAACAAGAATGAAACATCAAGCTGATAAGAACCGATCTGAACGCAGCTTTGACATTGGTGACTCGGTTTATATCAAGCTTCAGCCGTATGTTCAGAGTCCAGTAGCTCGTCGCGCCTGTCACAAACTGTCTTTCCGCTACTTCGGGCCCTTCTTGGTGCAAGACCAGATTGGGCAGGTAGCATACAGAGTGGGATTGCCTGAACATTCAAAGATCCACCCCGTGTTCCATGTTTCGCAACTTCGCAAAGCCATCAAGCCAGGTGTGTCCGTTTCCTCTGTTTTGCCTGCTGATACTAACCAGTTTGCGATTCCCGTGAAAGTGCTTCACAGTCGCATGAAGACTAAAGCGAACAGAGTGGTGGCTCAAGTGTTGGTGCGCTGGTCCGGCGATTCCATCGAGCCAACTTGGGAAGACAGAGACGAGCTTCATTCGCGTTTCCCGTGCGCAGCGGTTTGGGGACAAGCCGCAACTCAAGCAGGGGAGGGTGTTAGCACCCCTGACAGCACCAGCCCATCAGCCCAACCAACTACCAAGCCCGACGAGGAGACGGCCCAAGGCCCAGCCAAGAGGATCAAGAAACCCAACCCAAGAGTGAGTGGCAGCCAGTGGGTGAACGCAACACAGGAGGGATAAAAGGAGAAGCTGGCAACCCTGAGGGGATCGAAGATCGATCAAGGCATGGCACGGCACGGCGGCGGCTACCTACTACCTTAGAACCCTAGTTCCTTTTCCATTCATCTCCAATTTGGCACCTTGGTGCTTGTAATCTTCAGATCTTGTGAACCACCACCATATTCTGAGAGTAATACTAGTGCCGTGCTAACATATTGGACATAAAAATATGAGACCTATTGTACCACGTGAAGAATATATTGCAGTGTATTTCATTTGGGTTACAGTTCACGAGTTATACATTATTCTGCCCACGAATCTTTGAGTACTCGATTAAGGGTCCGGGATCTGCCGGCACCTAGCGGAACCTCAGTTTTCCGCTTTCATAAGCTACACAGAGCCGGAGGGTGAGGGTGCGGGGTAGGAACTCGCGCAGTCTGCTGGAGCGAAGGTCAGGGTGCCCTTGTCGAGATCGTACCCAACGTGCATGTTCTGCTGCGCGATGTTCCCGATGATGGACACAGCAGAAAACTGGCCAGACACCGCCAAGCATAAAGTCCCCTCCTGCACCTCCAAGAACGTGTTCTCCGCCTTCAGCGTGACCGCAGCGCCGCCGCCCAGCCCCAGCGTCACGTCAGGGATCATGGCCGCAACCTGCCCCTCCCGCACCCCGCTTACGTCGAAGCACAGCAGCAGGGACGACTCCTCTGGCGGCTGCACCGGAGGGAGCTTGATCCGCCGGCTCAGCTCCTTCACCAGTGGGTCTACAAGCGCCGTCGGGAGGAATGTGAGCGTCGTGCCGGAGTCGACGAGGACGGGGGACCGGTCCGGCGCCGCGAAGGTCGCGTTCCCGACCTTGAGGGACTGGAGCTCGACGATGTAGTATGCCTTCACTTTGGATGGGATCAGCGGCGTCGTCACCGCTCCCGGATCCGTGACGGCGGCCCGGGGGCCGAAGTTGAGAGCGGAGGAGGCCTTGACGGAGTAGGGCACGAGGCAGTAGGAGAACCTCCGGCCCAGCGAGGTGTCTGCGCCGAGTTGGCTGACGAGGGAGAGGTCGCCGCCGCCGAGGCCGACGATGCCGTCCCCGACGAACGAGCCGACGAAGGTCGTGGAGCAGCCGAAGTTGACTTTGGCCACGCGCGTCGTCCCATCGCCGCGGGCGCCCGGGGCGTCGGCGAAGGTGAAGGTCTCTGTGGAGAGGAGGCCGCTCGTGTGGGAGCCGTCGCCGTAGGAGTAGATGTACGTGCACTTGGAGTTGGCGTCGCAGGAATGGGATGCCTCGGGGAGCTCGCTGCACGCGCCGGAGTTACAGTCCAAGAGGCCGAACGTCGTCGATTTGGAGGGGTCGAACTGGACGCCCGGCGGCTGCGCGTCCGCGTCACGGGCAGCCGCCAGACCACGACCGTCGCCTCCGTAGCTGCAATTGAACCAGGTGAGGTCGCTGCCGGTGTCGGCGATGGCGACCATACGAGTGGGCGGCGTGCCTATGTTCACGGCCATCAGGTACTCGCTCGTCCTGGGCGTGACCTCGGACACGACGCCGTCAGCTGAGGGCGCGTCGGCGCGGACGTAGGGACGCGAGAGCGCCGCGGCGCGGGCTGCGGACCGCCGCGCGGCCTCCAGCACGCGGGCGGGCGCGGTGAGCGTCGGGTCGTGGAACGGCGACCTGACCGAGTCACGGTGGATGAACTCCACGCTAAACCCATCGCCGCCGCTGCCGGCGTACGCCGTGCACGCGCACAGCTGCGCCGTCAGGACGACGGCGACTAGCAGGAGAGCGCGGGATCCCATCGTCCCATGCATCGTGTCCCAGCTTAACTCCCAAGGATTAGCTCTACTGGGGTTGCTTTGCTGCTGCTGCCGCCATGCAGAGGGCGGTATTTATAGGCTAATTTGCGTAAGATTATAATGGTGCGCAGATGGTTAATGGGGGCTGGGGAGACGAATGTGGTAAGTCGGGATATGATATGAAGTAGTCATGTACTGTTTTTTTTCCCGATGGAAGTAGTCATGTACCGTTGAGTGCCATTTAGCAACTAGCTAGTACATTATCGTAATCAGTTTTACTAAAGCACATGTAGATGTGCCATAAGTATTGCACATATAAGAGTCTCATGTCATGAATTTTACGCGGAGATTTATCTGAGTATTTTCTTTTTTATTTATCTTTATCTTTTTATGCTTCATTAAGTCACTAAGATGTGGAATAACTAATGGTAATTATTGTGTCAATAGTAATCACTTTTATGCTTCATTAAGTCATCTGAGTAATTAAGTCACCTAGACAGACCCGATGGTAATTACGTGTTGCGCACTACACATGGAATTAAGGGTTGATAGTGCTGTTTGCGCTGCTCTTTTTGCGTATGAAATTGAAGACTTTTGCAGGTAGCCATTAATTCGTGCCAAAAGAGGACGATGAGTAGAGTAGCAATTTCTAATCTTGTAGCTAATTTGTAGAAGGAGGACTGTCTCCGGAAGATGGGCCACTCAAGTGGCAAGAAGAGGCAGTGTTTGATTGCTTGGTGCCACCGGCCACCTGGAAAATTTGTAGCAATCGTTCTCCCGTTTAAGCTTCCTTTTATTCTATTCCACATCTCGCTCTTGATGTCGGGTTCATTCAGTGTTTCCATTCCGGACTTTTCTCCGGCAAATATGTAATCCGTTACATTTTCACTTTAGCTACGTGTTAGTCAGCAGAATTTCAAATTTGGGCCAGTCGCTTTTCAATGAAGGAAGGAGAAGGAAGGGCCTTGCCGGAGAGAAGGAGGGGGCTCGCCGTCATCTGGGGTGTATCTGATGCATCGGGACAATTGGTGCTACCGGTGCACCGGTCTAACGTCGCACATTAAAAATTTTCTAAAAAATCCGAAAAGATTCAATGCATTAACACAACATCAATGTATATTGTGACAGAAATTCAAATCAAAATTCGAAACATTGCTCGAGATACAAAAATGATAAATTTGACACTTAATAGTAAATAACACAAGTTGGCTTCAATCTTGGCCTATTAGCACATTGATGTCGAAATTGTTATTTTTGTATTTTCGGCAATGTTTCAAATTTTGATTTGAATTTTTTTGACAATATACATTGATGTTGTGTCAATGCACTATTTTTCTATGTATTTTTTTGAACATTTTGGAATGTGCAACAGGGCACGGTGCACCAGATAAGTTCCCCTCACTGTCATCACTCCATTATCTATCTTAGGGTTTTGGGCGTTGGTGGGGCGACGAGGCTGGCGCAGGAGCGTCGCCGGCTGTGGGCGGTGGTGGCTGGCGGTCCAGCCAGTGGTCCGTGGCGGCAGGAAGAAGAAATCGTCGGGAGGAAGAAGATGCACTGTGATATGTTTTCAGAAAACTGTTGTAGGTGGAAGATGACTACTGACATATATCAAGGGCAGAGAACCATCGACTGACCCAAATTGGGATTTCAGTCGACTAGCATTTAGCCCGTCACTTACACTTTTTTTAGCTGTAAGAGTGGTCATTCTTGATTAATTTTTAGAGTTACAATTGATACACCCCAAGGCTCGCTGAGCCAAATAAGATTACCACTATCGAGTGATAAAATGCTCCGAACTAAATTATGGGCTTCTGCATTTGAAGCTCAGTTTTCATGGACGTAGATCACCTCCTAGAATCCATTCTTCCTTTCTTGAATCTCCCTGATCATCGAGCTATAATGGCCAAGGTCGCCTTTGTTGAGAGCATCACAACCGAGCTAGAGATTACTATTCCAATGCATGGTGTGAGGTCTTCACCAGTGAGAGTAGTCCCGTGCCGGATCCTGCCTCCTGCTGGTTACATAAAATTCATTGTGGACGGCGGAACAAGGTTGTCCAAACCTTCTAGATGGTCTTGTTCATGGTA
The DNA here is from genome assembly GCF_056163025.1 of Triticum urartu. Classification (NCBI taxonomy): domain Eukaryota; kingdom Viridiplantae; phylum Streptophyta; class Magnoliopsida; order Poales; family Poaceae; genus Triticum; species Triticum urartu. The sequence goes on from NC_141875.1 coordinate 93,195,696, forward strand.
GTCAACGTGGACCCCAAGAATTCGATCCTATAAGTAGGGGCCGCCGAATACTTTTCATTTGCCTCAAATTTCCAAAAGATGACATCATCAACATCCAATTGAAGTTGAAACTGCTCCAGACGAACCCAAGGATCATTCCACGCAACCCAAGGCCATATTAGTGTGAGAGCTCTCGCAAATTTTCCTAAGTGGAGGATCCCAAGCCCACCGATGTGGGTGTGGCGGCAGACAGACTCCCAGTTGACCTTGCATTTTGTGCCTGAGGTTTTATCTTTTTTCTGGAAAGAGGGGAACACCCTCAGCTCTGCATTAAGTCATGCACACATCCATTTATTAAAAATACAAGGTTCAACATCCGAGTTCAACAAATAAATGCCACAAATGGCCGCCCCAAGGGCAATAAAAAGACATAGGAAAATTAGACTCATACTTGAAGTTTATCCTTAGTTGACCAAAGGAAAGCACGCTCAATCTTGTTGTTGTTGTGTAACACACCAGGGGGAGGTGAGGGGGGTGATGTGGTATAAACCACTTGTGAAGTAAGGACCAATTTAACCAAAGTCGGCCGACTGACCGTGGTGATTTTCTCCCTTGCCAGGGAGGAAGCTTCCTAGAATTCTAGAGTCTTCACGAAGAAATCAACGCTGCCCTACGACATTCTCGAGCTTATCCAAGACGCGGTCAAACTTTGGATCACCGCAGCGGCTAGGCACCTGAGTATCATCATGCCACGAGAGTAGTAGTTGTTATTGTTTTCTTTTCAAACGGGCTATGTCGTGGACCTGATATGTTGCACTCTAAAACTCTTCTCCTTAATTAATGAATGAGGCAAGCCTTTTGCCTTTGTTTTAAAAAAAGTGAATGACGGTGTGACGAAGGTGCAAACGGAGAGAGTGTCAGTGGTTGTTTGCAGAAATGTTGAAGGGGCGTTTCAGGACCCATCAACTTGTGTGTTTGATAAACTGACTCGTCCGGCAACGTTATAGGCATAGTCGTGTTGTGAAGCTTTGGCACTTGCAAATGATCTTTAGCCACAGAAAAATTGCTACCATTACATAGATGATGGATCATGAACATCATGTGTAACTAGGCAATACTTAGGTGATGGTTTTTTATAGCTAGTAGTTTACATAATGGGCTGGCCCATGTAGGGATGCGATATTGAACTCCCTTTTAGCCGGTTTTGTAAACATTTTAGAATGTTCTGCGCGAGGTTTGTTCCTTTTCTTTTAGTTCTTATTTTGATTCTGATTTCGATTTTTTTTCTTTGCTTTCTTTTTCCATTCATGAATATCTATAAATTTTTGCTCTCTTTAAAAAAAATCAATTTTTTCTAATTTATGAATATTTTTAAATTCATGTTTTTTCAAATTCATGGACTTTGTAAAATTCACAAATTTCTTTCAAAACCAATGTATTTTTTTATTATGCCATTTTATGAATTAGCAGAAAGAGGCGGGTGTTTTTCCTAAGCTAGTTTTTAGGCAATTTTCCTAAGGTAGTTGACTAGCCATAGACTAGCAAAAAAAATCAACGAACATGCGGAGCCCAAATCTGTCGCATTTTGCGTTGTTTAATTCGATTCCTGTAGACGACACACACAGTGTGTGTGTGTGTGTGTGTTTGGGGGGGGGGGGGGGGGGATTCTTAAACAGGCTGGCCCATAGAGCTGGGGTCTTTTCGGTTTTGGGGAGCATTCTTTTGGGTGTTTTTTTCTGTATTTTTAATAAATTATTAGTAAAGGTAAAAAAATGAGTGTATTTGTTTGGGAGAGAGAAGGGCAACGCATGCATGTAACCGTATTGTACCATGATTGAAAAGAATAATGCTATCGACAAAGGTATGATTGGTAATAGATGGATGAAGGGGCTCACCACAATTGAATTCAGGGAGAGGGAGATGATTAGTTTGGAAAGTTAGTAAAATGTTTGTAGATTTTTGTAGGTCTAGCATTATATTGGACTGAAAAACATGTGACCTATTGTATCATCTATCACGTTAAGAGTGCGTCGCAGTGTATTTCATTTGAGTAACAGTTCGCGAGTTACATTATTCTGGGCACCAATCTTGAGCACTCGATTAAGGGTCCGGGATCTGCCGGCACCCAGCGGAACCATAATTTTCCGCTTTCATAAGCTACAGAGAGCCGGAGGGTGAGGGTGCGGGGTAGGAACTCGCGCAGTCTGCTGGAGCGAAGGTCACGGTGCCCTTGTCGAGGTCGTACCCAACGTGCATGTTCTGCTGGGCGATGTTCCCAATGATCGACGCCGGAAGCTGCTCCGACTTCGCCGCCACCGCCAAGCACAGGGTCCCCTCCTGCACCTCCACGAACGTGTTGTCCGCCTTCAGCGTGACCGCGGCGCCGCCGCCCAGCCCCAGCGTCACCTCAGGGATCATGGCCGCAACCTGCCCATCCGGCACCCCGCTTACGTCGAAGCACAGCAGCAGGGACGACTCCTCTGGCGGCTGCACCGGAGGGAGCTTGATCCGCCGGCTCAGCTCCTTCACCAGTGGGTCTACAAGCGCCGTCGGGAGGAATGTGAGCGTCGCGCCGGAGTCGACGAGGACGGGGGACCGGTCCGGCGCCGCGAAGGTCGCGTTCCCGACCTTGAGGGACTGGAGCTCGACGATGTAGTATGCCTTCACTTTGGATGGGATCAGCGGCGTCGTCACCGCTCCCGGATCCGTGACGGCGGCCCGGGGGCCGAAGTTGAGCGCGGAGGAGGCATTGACGGAGTAGGGCACGAGGCAGTAGGAGAACCTTCGGCCCAGCGAGGTGTCTGTGCCGAGCTGACTGACGAGGGAGAGGTCGCCGCCGCCGAGGCCGACGATGCCGTCCCCGATGTACGTGCCGACGAAGGTCGTGGAGCAGCCGAAGTTGACGTTGGCCACGCGCGTCGTCCCATCGCCGCGGGCGCCCGGGGCGCGTCGGCGAAGGTGAAGGTCTCTGTGGAGAGGAGGCCGCTCGTGCGGGAGTCGTCGGCGTAGGAGTAGATGTACGTGCACTTGGAGTTGGCGTCGCATTCCCCGTGGAGCGCGCGGCACGTGCCGGAGTTACAGTCCACGACGCCGAACGTCGTCGATTTGTAGGGGTCGAACTGGACGCCCGGCGGCTGCGCGTCCGCGTCACGGGCGGCCGCCAGACCAGAACCGTCGCCTCCGTAGCTGCAATTGAGCCAGATGAGGTCGCTGCCGGTGTCGGCGATGGCGACCATACGAGTGGGCGGCGTGCCTATGTTCACGGCCATCAAGTACTCGGACGACCTAGACGTGACCGGGGACACGACGCCGTCAGCTGAGGGCGCGTCGGCGCGGACGTAGGAGCGCGAGAGCGCCGCGGCGTGGGCCGCGGACCGCCGCACGGCCTCGAGGACGCGGGCGGGCGCGGTGAGCGTCGCGTCATGGAACGGCGACCTGACCGAGTCACGGTGGATGAACTCCACGCTAAACCCATCGCCGCCGCTGCCGGCGTACGCCGTGCACGCGCACAGCTGCGCCGTCAGGACGACGGCGACGAGCAGGAGAGCGCGGGATACCATCGTCCGAGGCATTCCGTGCTAGCTTAACTCCCACGGATTAGCTCTACTGGGGCTGCTTTGCTGCTGCTGCTGCTATGCAGAGGGCAGTATTTATAGGCGAATTTGCGTAAGATTAAAATGGTTAATGGGGAGTCGAAGGGATCGTACAAGGTCGGCAGTAGCCCCTGTGAATACTCCGCCAGTATGAAAAGTTCTTAATGTCGGGATATGATATGAAGTCATGAGTGCCATTTGGAAGCTTGCTGCGTTAGGCTGGTTGTAATGGGGAATATCATATACTAGTATCATGCATATGATATTATTGTATGATACTACCTTTCTAATGTATAGTATCATATATTAGTATCATGTACTACTCTATTTATTGTTATGCATAACACAAAGTAGCATAGCATTTATTATGATACGGTATCATGATATGATATTACACCCTCTCTTTCTTCATTTAATGCTATGACACCTCATCAAAATTGACTAGTTGGCATGCATTATACTAGCTATAATACCACCATTACAACCAGCCTTATCATAATAAGTTTTGCTGAAGCACATTTGGATATGCCATAAATATTGCACATCTAAATTTTATGTCATTATTCATACGCGAAGATTCATCTTAGTATTTTCTCTTCATTTTGTATTTCTTATGCATTGAGTCAATTAGATGTGCAGTAACTAAGGCATATCTAAATATGTTCTAGACAGACTCGATGGTAATTATGTATTGCGCACTACACATGGAATCAAGGGTTGATAGTGCGGTTTGCACTGCTCTTTTTGCGTATGAAAAGGTAGCCATTAATTCATGCAAAGAAAAGGACGATGAGTAATTAGTAATTTCTAATCTTGTGGCTAATTTGTAGAAGGAGGATTGTCTCCAGAAGATCGGCCACTCGAGTGGTAAGAAGAGGGAGTGTTTGATTGCTTGGTGCCACAGGCCACTTGGAAAATTTGTAGTAATTGTTCTTTTGTTCTATGTCTCGCTCTTCGTGTTGGACTCACTAAGCAATTCCATTCCGCACTTTTCTGCAGCAAATATGCAATCAGTTACACTTTCACTTTAGCTATAAGCCAGTCAGCTGAATTTCAAATTCGGGTCAGTCGATTTTGAATGAAGGAAGGAGAAGGAAGTGCCTCGCCGGAGAGGAGGGGGCTCGCCATCATCGGGATGTATCTGGTGCACCGGGGCAATTGGTGTTATCGGTGCACCGGTTTTCAATCGCACACACAAAAATGTTCTAAAAAATTGAAAACAAATATGTGCATTGACACAACATCAATGTATGTTGCGATAAAGATTCAAATCAAAATTCAAAACATTGCCGGAGATACAAAAATGAGAAATTTGACACTGAGTAGTACATAACACAAGTTGGGCTTCAATTTTGGCCAATTAGCATATTGATGTCAAATTTGTTATTTTGTATCCCAAGGAATGTTTCGAATTTTGATTTCAATTTTGTTGTTAAAACATACATTGATGTTGTGTCAATGCACTATCATTTTTACGGATTTTTTGAACATTTCTGAATGTGCAACGGGGCTCAGTGCACTAGATACATTCCCCGTCGTCATCACCCCATTATCTATCTTAGGGTTCAGGATGGTGGCGTTGGTGGACGGCAGTGGTGGTGGGGCTTCGCCGGAGAAAAAAATGGACGTGGGCAGGTGTTGGGGATATTCCCCACGATTATGACCTGGCCATAGTTGACCCGGCCAAGAGCCAGGATGCTCTATGGGTCATCTCATATTCCGGGTTATGGCGAGACAACAAGGAAAGACCAAGGGCCGAGGGCGAGACCCGACATGAGGCCGGCTTAAGGAGACCCCAATGGGCTGGCTCACGGAGAAGGTCCAAGAAGAGGAAAAGTTCACTGACAAGGAAAGCAAGACCTGGACTAGTATCCGGCTTGTAATAAAAAAGAAACTAGTTATAGTCGTACTAGGACTCTATATGTAAGTCGGCCCCTTTAATAACTTATATAAGGAGGGACAAGGCATCTCAGGAGAGGAAGTTTTAGATAGACAGGCAAGTCTTAGACAAGATCAAAGTAGATGCTCTCGAGATGAGAGGTAGCGATAGAGCACCCTTGTAATCGAGATCATCATCAATAACAATCAAGCAGGATGCAGGCTTTTGCCTCCTCCGCGATAGGCCAAACCTGGGTAAAACTAGTGTCTCTCGATTTCGACCAACCCTGTTCGAGCAATCACGTAGCAACGATGGCCTCACAATTAAGTCCTTTTTCAAGGACATCTGCCATGACAAACCATGAGAGTTGGCGCCTACCGTGTGGACAGCCCCACGACGGTGTTGTATTCTTAGAGGGAGCTCTTTAGGGATCGAGAAACTTGCAAATGGCTGGATGAAGAAAATCCGGTTCAGAAGCATCTACATCAGCACCAAGTTCGCCAGCCGCGATCAAAATAATAATAATTGCGACACATAACATGATTCAGATTGGAGTCAAAAGTGACTCGGCAGCAGTAACCGAGCAGGTTCAGCAAGCGTCTACCTGACAACATCTGTTTGAGCCCTAGGAAGATATCTACTACCGTATGTCTGATGTATACTAAGCGAGGGATCAAATCAGCCGAAGTGTACAACAGATCAGAATAAAAAAAGACTACAACGGTGGCGAGACACAACGGTGACTTTGTTTTCCTGTCCACCTGCAAAGCCTGCCATGTTCATGTGGGGGTGGAGAAGGCTAAAGAACATACGTCTCAGTTTGATATGCATACTATAACCTTGTTTGGATCCATAGGTTAGAGTTAGTTTGAGTAGATAGAGCTTTCCAGTAGAAAGTTTACGTGGGCTAATGCTCTGCCAAACCCAACATATGAAAAGCTTGATCGAGTTCCCGCGAGCGTTGAGTGGGAACAGAAGTTCCCTCTCGTAACGGTACAGGCTCTCTCGCGCGGAATATCCGATCACACACCTTTGTTCGTGGACTCAGGGGAGCCAAACCACGTGGGAAATAAAAACACCTTTTCTTTCGAGATGGCATGGTTTGAACGAGAAGGTTTCTTGGATCTGATAGCCAGGGAATGGGCTAAGGATGCAGGAGGTAGGACTTCTGTCGAGCGTTGGCAGAATAAGATTAGGCATTTGAGAAGTTTCTTACGGGGTTGGGCTAAGCACCTTAGTGGCATTTATAAGGTTGAAAAGGAAAGACTCCTTTCTCTTATTCAGACCCTAGACTTACAGGCTGAATCCACGGTTTTGCAACCAACAGAGTTTCAGGTTAAACTTGATGCGGAGAAGAGGTTGAAAGAACTTCTCCGCGAAGAAGAATTGAAGTAGGCATTGCGGGCTAAGGTCCGCAAAGTTGTCCAGGGGGACGCGAACACTTAATTCTTTCACTTGATTGCTAATGGTAAGCACAGAAAGAAAAGAATCTTTCAGCTTGAACAAGATGAAGGAACTATTTTAGGATAGGACAACCTAAAACTTTACATAACCGAGTATTACGAGTAGTTATTTGGACCTCCGGAGGATAGTTGTGTGTCCCTCGATGAGTCCAGGACTGAGGATGTGCCTCAACTAACTGCCACAGATAATGATATTTTGGTTGCCCCTTTCTCAGAGAAGGAGGTGTTTGATGCTATAGAACAGATGAAAAACAATAAGGCTCCCGGACCTGATGGAATCCCGGTTGAGTTTTACAAAAAGTGTTGGCACATTATTAAGGGGGATTTGTTACCAATGTTTCACAATCTTTTCTCTGGACAGCTTCACTTATTTCACTTAAATTTTGGAACAATAACACTGCTTCCTAAGAAAACAGATGCTGTGAGAATAGAGCAGTTCAGGCCGATCTGCCTTCTCAATGTTAGTTTCGAAATCTTCACCAAGGTTGGGACTAATAGGCTCACACAGATTGTGCATTTCTGTGGTGCAGCATTCCCAAACTACTTTCATGCCGGACAGAAACATCCTAGAAGGGGTGGTCGTCCTTCATGAAACACTCCATGAAATCCATTCAAAAAAATTAGATGGAGTTGTTTTTAAGGTGGATTTCGAGAAAGCGGACGATAAAGTCAAATGGCCATTCCTTCAACAGGCATTGCGTATGAAAGGTTTTGATGAAGCCTGGCGCCATCAGGTTGAATCGTTTACACAAAAAGGGAGTGTTGGAATTAAAGTGAATGACGATATCGGTCATTACTTCCAGACACATAAAGGCCTGAGACAAGGGGATCTGATGTCCCCTATCCTGTTTAACATTGTGGTTGATATGTTAGCAATTATGATAGGAAGGGCTAAGGAGGCAAGTCAAGTAGGTGGCTTGGTACCTCATCTCGTTGATGAAGGTGTGTCCATCCTTCAGTACGATGATGATACAATCATCTTTATGGAGTATGACTTGGCCAAGGCGAGAAATATGAAGCTGGTGTTATGCCTTTTTGAACAATTGACCGAGTTAAAGATTAACTTTCACAAGAGCGAGTTGTTCTGCTTTGGTAGAGCCAAGGATGAACAAGAGACTTATAGGCAATTGTTTGGATGCGATTTGGGGGATTTACCTTTTATTTACTTAGGTATACCAATCCACCACCGTAAGCTGACAAACAGAGAATGGAAGTGCATCGAGGACCGATTTGAAAAGAAACTGAGTTGCTGGAAGGGCAAGCTCATGTCATACAGAGGCCGATTAATTCTGATAAATTCGGTTCTCACGAGTATGCCTATGTTTCTCTTGCCGTTCTTCGAAGTCCCAGTTGGAGTCAGGAAAAGACTGGACTTTTATCGATCGCGATTCTTTTGGCAGGGTGATGAACTAAAAAGAGAATACTGTCTAGCTAAATGGGATATCATCTGTAGACCGAAAGACCAAGGGGGTCTTGGTATTGAGAATCTTGAAGTTAAAAGCAGATGCCTTCTCAGTAAGTGGCTGTGGAAATTGTCGAGTGAGACCGATGCCATGTGGGCGCAAATCCTTCGTTCCAAGTATCTTCAGACCAAAACTTTGTCTCGGGTGACAGTAATGCCGACTGACTCGCCTTTCTGGAAAGGACTTATGAAAGTCAAACAATCCCCGTTTAAAGGACAAAGTTTATTATTGGTAACGGTGCTAGTACACGTTTCTGGGAGGATATTGGCTCAGAGAGACACCCTTAGCCATTCAATACCCGTCTTTATATCGTATTGTTCAACGATGTGAGGTGTTCGTTGCAACGGTATTTCAATATATCCCCCTTAATATTCAGTTCAGATGGTCGCTAGCGGGCAATCGTTGGGAAGAATGGCTCCGTCTAGTAAGTAGACTGATGGAGGTCAGCTTTCTCAACAACCAGATGAATTACGCTGGAAACTTACTAGGTCTGGAGCATTCACAGTTAACTCAATGTATATTGATGTTATCAATTTGATCTTCACTCCTAGCTCCAAGCATGTTTGGGCTGTCAAAGTTCCATTGAAAATAAAAGTGTTTATGTGGTTTGTCCATAAACAAGTTATTTTAACCAAGGACAACTTGACAAAGCGTAATTGGACAGGTCCTACCAGGTGTAGTTTCTGTCATCGGGATGAGACGATCAAACACCTTTTTCTTGATTGCCCGCTAGCCAAAGTTTTATGGCAGACGGTCCATATTGCTTTTAATATTACTCCACCGAATTCTGTCAACACGTTATTTGGAACGTGGCTTAACGGGATACAGCCCGACTTAGCGAGACATATTCGCGTAGGAGTCTGCGCCTTGCTGTGGACTATCTGAAATTGCAGAAATGATCTGGTTTTTAACAGGACAACACGCATTCATTTTTTGCAGGTTATTTTCCGAGCCACGGCATTGATCCGTTCGTGGTCGCTACTCACTCCGACGAAGACTAGAGAGCATTTGGTTACTGGATCTATCCGCTGGGAGATGGTCGCTCGGTATATCTTCAACCGGTTTGGATGACGGTCATGTAATAGGATAAACAATTAGTTTACCTATCTCTCTGTTTTGCCAGCCGGTTGTGGCATCCTTTATTTGGCTAGTTTGTATTCTAGCTTTTCTGGCTCTGTGTGAGCTCTTTTTTTGTCGTTGGGAGACTTCTAAACTTTCAGACCTGCTTAGAACATATTTATTTGTTTAATAAGAGGGCCGTATGCATCGCTCTAATGCAGAGGCCGAGGCATCCCCTTTTCGAAAAAAAAGTTAGTTTGAGTAAGTCTAGGCTCAAATAGCCCTAAAGTACTCAAACATGAGGACTAGTTTGAGCTACTTGCATCTAATTCGCTGAAAAAACTGTCCCACCCAAAAAATGCTAATTGAAACTAGTTCTTCTAATGCATTTATTTGTCAATCCAACCCTCTCATCCAAATATATGTTTGCTTAGAGTTAGTTCAGGCTAGCTAAATTAGACTATCGGCCTATGACAAAAATGTACAGGAGCCTGGTTATCCATTGAGGCCGACGGGATTTGACAGCTCATCGCCCGTGTCCGTATCAAGTTTGGAGACTTGTTTTTTCTTCTGGGAAAAGATCGAGACGAATCCGCTTCATCAAGGACTTATTAGACGTGTTCTGGTGTGTTTTTTGCTTCCGAGGATAATCAAGGCGGCGGAAGCAAAGCTAGCTCCACACATATCAAATTCGTCGGTTGTCGTTTGCTGCTGCTGCTTCCCATCGATCCACGTACAAGATTCCTGTCCCCAGGCATCAACGGAAGCAAGTCCGGACGAGAAAGAAAAAGGAGGCCGAAGCCATCGTGCACCAGACAAAGCTAGTACTCCTCCTCACCTGAGCTAAACCAAGCCAAAAGAAAATTAGTAAAATATTTACTAGCACTAATGGAGATCTAGTGTGTCTTTTTCCAACGTGGAGACTAATCCCAGCAAGCTGTCAGTCTCCTCCATAATCTCGAGCAAGATATGTACGGCAGCGAGGTCGCGTACGGTGCCGTGCTCCTGCTCGCGGAGTCCAGGCAGTCGACGCGCTCGCAGAGTACTAGCGTACGGCGTCGTGCTCCCGGTCGCACATGGTGGCGCGCTCGCGGACAGTGGCGCGTTCCATGTAGACGGCGCGCCCGTGGACGGCGGCGTGGTCCCGCCCGCAGGGGGCTGCGTTCTTGCGGACAGCGGCCTGCTCCCGCTCGCAGATGGCGGCGCACTCACGGACGGTGTTCCAGGAAGGTGACGCGCCCGTGGATGGCAGCCTGCTCCCGCTCGCGGGCGGCGATGCACTCGTGGAATGTAGCGTGCTCGCGGACGACAGTGTACACGCCCAACCAACTGTCGCGCCCGCATATGATAGTAACCTGCATATGCAGCGGACTGAAGAAGTGCAGGTTCAGAGTTGCGCCTGAACTGAACCTGCAGCGACCCTCAAAAAAAAAAACCTGCAGCGCTCTGCGTGGCGAGCTGGGCCATGGGCCTTGTAAGCGTGAGTTTGTCGATGACGGCTGGCCCGTTGTGCCGGCTACTTATTGTATCAAACCCGGATGATTCGGCAGGAATGAAAAGATCTAAACTAAACTCTCCCCTCACACGCTTCTCACCTACTTTCCTTTCTCTCCTTTTCCCCCAATTCTAGGTCAGGGATCCCAGAGCATTACAATCTGGTACTCAGAGCCAATTTTTCTCTGATCCACGCCGCCGCCACCACTCTCCCAACCTCTTGATTGTCCGGTAACATCCACTGAGCCAGGTGCAAGTCGCCCCGGCGAGCTCACGCAAAATCTTGCTTGGGGTTCGGTTCGATTCAGAGCGAGACGACGCCGCCGCCATCCAAGCCTTCGGCGCAGACCTCTCGTGTCCTGGACGAGATGACGGAGACCACCGACAAGTTGCAGAGCCTGCTCGAGTCGGTGATCCGCCGGCTGGACGCGAATCAGAAGACCGCCGACGAACGCCACCAGGCGCAGCTCTCTTACAATGTCCACGTCTCCACCGAGCTCAAGCACCTCATGAAGCAGATCGAACTCACCCAGGCCGACGTGGACGAGACCCGCAAAGGCGCGCCGTCGCCCGAACCCCCGGCCATGGGCAGCGCCGAAGCACGGTCTCCCTCGGTGACTACGGGCTCCATGGCACATGCGCCACCACCACCACCGCCCCCGCCGCCACCTCGCCCAGCGCTGACCCCCCTCTACACGGAAGGCACATCGCAGCTCCCGTTCGCCCGTCTCATCAATCATGGGCCATCGCTGCTGCTCACCGGGGCGCCCTCACCGACAGAGCATGGACGCTAAGCCAACACCTTCACCAAGCCGCCCAAACACGTTTTCCCTCGTTTTGACGGCACCGCCCCGCGCATCTGGCTTGAGCGCTACACTTCCTATTTTGAGCTCTACCGTGTGCCAGTGCACAATTGGGTCACCACCGCCGCACTCTACATGGAGGGTCTGGTGATACGTCTCCAACGTATCTATAATTTTTTATTGTTCCATGCTATTATATTATCTGTTTTGGATGTTTTATATGCGTTAATATGCTAATTTATATGATTTTTGGGAATAACCTATTAACCTAGAGCCCAGTGCCAGTTTCAGTTTTTTCCTTGTTTTAGAGTTTCGCAGAAAAGGAATACCAAACGGAGTCCAAACAGAATAAAACTTTCGTCATGATTTTTGTTGGACCAGAAGACACCTAGGAGACTTGGAGTACGAGTCAGACGAGCCTCGAGGCGGCCACAAGGGTGGAGGGCGCGCCCCCGACCTTGTGGGCCCCTCGTAGCTCCCCTGACCTAATTCTTTCGCCTATATATACTCTTATACCCCAAAAACATCCAGGGGAGCCACGAAACCACTTTCCACCGCCGCAACCTTTTGTACCCGTGAGATCCCATCTTGAGGCCTTTTCCAGCATCCTGTCGGAGGGGGAATCGATCACAAAGGGCTTCTACATCAACACCACTGCCTCTTCTAGATGGCTTCTTCTCTCTCTTTGATTCTCAATACAAAGTTCTCCTTGATGTTCTTGGAGATCTATTCGATGTAACACTTTTGGCGGTGTGTTTGCCGAGATCCGATGAATCCGATGAATTGTGGATTTATGATCAGCTTATCTATGAATATTATTTGAATCTCCTATGAATTCTTATATGCATGATTTGATATCTTTGCAAGTCTCTTCGAACTATTGATTTGGTTTGGCCAACTAGATTGGTTTTTCTTGCAATGGGAGAAGTGTTTAGCTTTGGGTTCAATCTTGCGGTGCTCGATCCTAGTGACAGAAGGGGAACCGACACGTATTGTATTGTTGCCATCGAGGATAAAAAGATGGGGTTTCATCATATTGCTTGAGTTAATTCCTCTACATCATGTCATCTTGCTTAAGGCGTTACTCCGTTCTTTATGAACTTAATACTCTAGATGCATGCTGGATAGCGGTCGATGTGTAGAGTACCAGTAGTAGATGCAGAATCGTTTCGGTTTACTTGACACGGACGTGATGCCTATATTCATGATCATTGCCTTAGGTATCGTCATAACTTTGCGCTTTTATACCAATTGCTCGACAGTAATTTGTTCACCCATCGTAATAACTTCTATCTTGAGAGAAGCCTCTAGTGAAACCTATGGCCCCCGGGTCTATTTTCCATCATATAAGTTTCCGATCTACAATTCTAGTTTCCTATTTACTTTCTTTTGCAATCTTTTACTTTCCGTTGCATAAACCAAAAATACCAAAAATATTACTTTATCGTTTATCCATCTCTATCATTTCTCACTTTGCGAATAACCGTGAAGGGATTGACAACCCCTTTGTCGCGTTGGTTGCAAGTTGGTGTTTGTTTGTGCAGGTATTCAGTGGCTTGTTGCGTAGTCTCCTACTGGATTGATACCTTGTTTCTCAAAACTGAGGGAAATACTTACACTCCTTTGCTGCATCACCCTTTCCTCTTCAAGGGAAAAACCAACACAAGCTCAAGAGGTAGCAAGAAGGATTTGTGGCGCCGTTGCCGGGGAGATCTACACCAAGCCAAGACATACCAAGTACCCATCATAAACTCTCATCTCTCGCATTACATTATTCGCCATTCGCCTCTCGTTTCCCTCTCCCCCACTTCTAAAACAATTTTCGAAATGATTCGCTTTTTCTTCGCCCCTCTTCCATTCATCTTCCTCGTTTTCTTTTTGTGTGCTCGTGTGTTGGATTGCTTGTTTTGTCACGATGGCTAAACATAATACCAAATTGTGTGAATTTTCCAACACCAACAACAATGATTTTATTAGTACTCCGATTGCTCCCTATACTAATGCGGAATCTTGTGAGATTAATACTGCTTTGCTGAATTTTGTTATGAAAGATCAATTTCCTGGCCTTCCCAATGAAGATGTCGCATCCCATCTTAATAATTTCATTGATTTGTGTAATATGCAAAAGAAAAAAGATGTGGATAATGATGTTGTTAAGTTGAAGTTGTTTCCTTCTCTCTTAGGGATCGCGCTAAAACTTGGTTTTCATCCTTGCTTAAAAATATTAGTGATTCATGGATGAAAACCAAGTTACCTCGGCCCAAAAACAGAAATAAAAGAGAGAGAGAGATAGTACCTGGCCACTTACCTCGGCCCAACACTGTAGCTGGCCCAGCCCACCAGGGGCACGCTTGTCTTCTTCCCCTTGCCAGCGCACGAAGCAGCTCGGTGGCGAGCGCCGACGTCGTGCCTGGCCACCTCCTGCTTGCTGCCGCCTCCCCGACGTCGCCCTGGAGACGCCACGCGCCCCCCAGGCCCTCTCAGCCTCTCCCCGAGCTCCCCTCCTCCTCTGGCTCTCTCGCACGCAAACCACCGAGCGCTGTCGTCGCCGCCGACGAGTGCAACCGCGGCCATCGCCTCTCCCTCGCCTCTCCATGATGTCCAGAGGCTCCGCCTCGACGCCACGGAGCCCCAAGACGAAGCACGCGCCCGTGGAACGCCCTAAGCGACGCCATCATCCTCATCCTCGCTGTCGGACGCCGGAGATCCCCCTCGCCGCCCCGCTCGCTTTGGTCCCTCCCCGAGCTCGCTCACTCGCTCCTCGTGTTCACCGTGAGCTGCTGATCATCCTCCCCCTCTCCGTTTTCTCTCTTGCACTCCACAGCCACAGCGCCCCTCTCGCCCGACTGCGCCGCCGCCCGCACTCGTCGCCGACACAGCTCCGGTGACCATTTGGTCCCGGGCGTGCGTCCAACATGCTCACCACCACGCGTAGAGCCTCCCTAGCGCCACGCTGCGCTCGTTTGCACCCTGCAGCACCAATCCCGCGAACACCCGAACTCCGGCCGCCGCCCAACTTGTCGCCGCCGCCACAGACCACCCCAGGTCTAGCCATCACCACCATGGGATACGCCATGCTGCGGGCGTCCCAACGCGCCCGGCCGCACGACCTCTCGTCGCCGGAGTTGGCCGGACGGGCAACCCCGTCGCGTTCTGCTTAGCACCAGCGGCTAATCGCCGTTTAGCTGACGTGGCACCATTAGTTTAGGTACTAATCACGTTTAGTTAGTGTTTTGTTTCGATGACAGATGGGCCCCACGCCATAATTAACCTCGGGCTTTATTTTCTGTTTAGTTTAGATTAACCCAGCGGGACCCACGCGTTAGAGTTGACCCTGCTGACGTGGCCGTTGACCTGGCCCACCTGTCAGCGAGCTAAACAGCCTTGTGCAACTGACGTGTGGCCCCCACACGTCAGGTTTGACCTGGTCAGCCGCAGTTGACCTGCTGACGTCACAGTGACGCAATGCTGACGCAGTTAATAATTTTTTGGATTTATTATCAATCAGAAAAATCCAGAAAATTGCCTAAACTTCTAAAAATCATAGAAAATAATCTATAGCTCAGAATGAAATAAATTATATATGAAAAATGATCAGAAAAATCCAATCTATCCATTTATGTTGTTTTCATGCATGTTAGAACACTTCAACCTTGCTGTTTAGGTGAAGCAAGTTAATGCACTAATATGACCTCTTATTTTGGGTTTGCATTTGAATCCTTGATTCAAATGAACTCAAACCAATCTGTTCTAAGTTGCATTAGCCAAAACACACTCATTTTGCCATGTCATGAGCATGCATCATATTGTTGCATTGCATTGATTGTGTTTCTTCCTTGTTTGCCGGTATTGTCCCCTCTCAGTAAACGTGGTTCCGACGATGAGTTCGATGACACCGATGAAGAGCTATTGCTATCTTCAGAAGTGCCAGGCAAGAAAACCCCCTTGTTCATTCCGATACAATCCCACTCTCTTGCTCCTGCTCTCTTTTACTGCATTAGGACAATAACGATTCAACTATTACATGCTGTGGTAGTTGAACCCCTTTCCTCTACATGACCTGTCATTGCCACAGTAAATAGATGAAACCCACTAGCATGAGTAGGAGTTGTTTGAGCCCTGATGTGCCTACTCATTCATGCTTGTTTGTCATGCGTGCTATTGCATAGAGTTGTGTCGGGTTTGATTCATCGGGAATGAATTGGAATGGTGATGAACATGTCCTATTGTGTGTGAGCTAAGTGTGTGAACACAATTTGGTAAAGGTAGCGGTGAGAGGCCATGTAGGAGTACATGGTGGGTTGTCTCATTGAGACCATTCTTAGGAACTGAGTTCTGTGTCTGTGATCCATGAACAGCTACTACCACTCATTGGGATCCTTAATTGACCCTCTCGGCTTCTTAATCACCCTAGTACTCTGTCCAGGAGTTGCAATTAGTTTCTAGTGTTTGTAGGTTATGTGTTGGCGGTCGTGCGTAGCGCTGACCCTAGGGGTGGGCTATGATGCGGTAGATACACCGTGGCACGGTATACCGGGCGCCCGTTTGGTGTCTAGGGAACCCTGTTCACATCGTTCGGGGCCATATGTGGAAACCTCGGCCAGACTCCCTGTGGATGGAACCTGGATAGGCGATAAACCTGGACTAGAGACTTGAGTGTTTAGGTAGGCCATGGCCGACACCCTCGTTGGGCTTCCGCTTGAAGGTTGCCGAGTACAGGTCGTGTAAACGACGGTAAGTGGTGGGAGCGTGTGTGAAGAAGTACACCCCTGCAGGGTTATCATTATCTATTCGAATAGCCGGATTCCTCGGATATGGAAACTTGGACCCCTTGCATAGTTCGTAGACAAGTGAAAGTGGATACTCTAAAATGCGCAAGATAAGCGTGAGTGCTATGGATGGCCTTCTCGTAGGGAGACGAGAGCGGATCCATAGTGGTGTATTAATATGGTGAATATAAGGACTCGTGTGCGCCACCTCAAAAGAGTTGCTTGCAGTCGTAGTTCAGGTTAGCCACTGAGTCAAAGCTGGCTTGCTGCAGTTAAACTCCACCACCCCCTTTGTTGATACCGATGCTTATGTAGTTAGTTCTGATGTAAGTCTTGCTGGGTACATTTGTACTCACGTTTTCTTAATTTATGTTTTGCAGAGAGACTTCAGTCTCGCTAGTAGTTCCACGTGGACTTCGACGTTTAGCTTGTTACCTCAGCTATGATCTTGTGCCCTCGGCAGGATCTGGTAGATAGTCAGGCTTCTCAGCCTTTTCATTTGTAGATGTCTGTACTCAGACATGTTAAGCTTCCGCATGTGCTTTGATTTGTATGCTATGATTGTTGGGTCATGAGACCATGTTTGTAATATCTTGGCTCCTCGGAGCCTAATGAATAAATACTTTGAGTCATAGAGTTATGTTGTGATGCTATGTTGTATTTACACATATCGAGCATATTGTGTGTATGATTGAAATGCTTGTTATGTGTGGGATCCGACAATCTAGTTGTTTATCCTTGGCAGCCTCTCTTATGGGGAAATCTAGTCTAGTGCTTC
Organism: Triticum urartu; assembly: GCF_056163025.1. Lineage (NCBI taxonomy): Eukaryota > Viridiplantae > Streptophyta > Magnoliopsida > Poales > Poaceae > Triticum > Triticum urartu. The sequence continues at coordinate 93,212,976 of NC_141875.1, forward strand.
CATGAGCCATAGTAGTCCGCTACAGCCCGGTTCACCAGAGTCCTGCTAGCCCAGCACTACTGCTCAGGACACTTGACTGGCCGGCATGTGTTTCACTTTGTTCCTGTGTCTGTCCCTTCGTGGAAATGTGACGCGGTGACATCCTTAGTCCTGCCTAGCCTGCTACAGCCCGGGTTACCGGAGTCCTGTTAGCCCAGTGCTACAGCCCGGATTCGCACGCTGCTGACCGACATGCTCGAAGTTGATTCATGTATGCCTGTCCCCATGGGTTAGTGCCGCTTTGGGTTCACGACTAGCCATGTCGGCCCGGGTTCTCTGTCATATGGATGCTAGCGACACTATCATATACGTGAGCCAAAAGGCGCAAACTGTCCCGGGCCATGGTAAGGCGACACCCGTGGGAATACCGTGTGTGAGGCCGCAAAGTGATATGAGGTGTTACCGGCTAGATCGATGTGACTTGGAATCGTGGTCCTGACAGCGTTGGTATCAGAGCCTAACTGCCTGTAGGATTACCAAGCCAAACTGGTCGATGTCGAGTCTAGAAATGCTTTAGTTATATGTAGGGGAATTGATTGTGGGAGGGAACGTAAGGCTCTTTTTACTCCTTTAACTTATGCACTCTGATCTGAGTCATTCTCTTCTCATTCTACGTGGGTTAAGGACTAGGCTCTCTCCTTCTATCAGGGTCACGTGTTACTAATCCATAGACTTATAGAATTGATAGTTTCAAGCCTCAGTTCCGTTCCTACTACTTCCGTATGTTGACAGTTGATCTCGGAACCTTGATATTGTGTTGTTGAGTGATTATGCCACCATTTTGCAGGATGTCTCAAATCTTTTGAGCATTTACAGTCGTTATGCTGTCCGAGTCATCCCAGGTCTCTAACTAGTCTGATGCATTCGCAAATCCCTTCTTCCCGTTTCCGATGTCCTTTTGGGCCAGATTAAGCACACTAACGGTCTTTTGAGGTACTCTACTACCTCGACATATATGTTGGAGCTATTATTATGACCCTAGGTGTTTTAGGGAGTCAGCTAGTAATCTAGCCATGTTTTGTGTTCCCAGTGTGATGATTTTGGCCACCATTCTCGAAAGCATCCCGTGATGCCATTTAGTAGTAGGTATTCTATTTCTGGATTCTTGAGCCCAAGATTTACTCTACTTACCTCGTGTTGATAGTGTTTGCTTGTTCATTTAGGTTATTAGTAATCTTTTGATAGTCCTCAAGGTCTGTGGTACATCGTTCTTCCAATACCATGAGCCAATATGGCAGAAGTTATTTGAACCAAAAGATCACAATCAGAGTACTCTTGAGGAGTTCTCCATCCATAATTGTGACTCTGCCAGTCCTACCTCTCTGCATGGGTTATCCGAAAGAAACATGTTGAACTTGATTCGACATACTAATCTATGCATCCACAACTCAAAAAAAATTATATGATCCTTGAGTTGTTCCTCTTCAGTTGTATCCCGACCGTCCTCTATCAGTTGATAGCCAAGAGTATGTGTGCATTTGTGTTCATCGATGCCTTCTATTCTTGTGGTACGTTAAGCCATTCTATTCCGGAATGACTAGGAGAAACAAACCCCAGTACCTCGTCCATATCTAGGATTGGGTCAAAGTAGTTGTATTCTGTGGATCAAAATGCCAATCCAGCTTTTGCTCTATTCTACCTTAAAGTGTTACCATATTTATGTCAAGGATATTATGGGAATTGCACCGTATCTTATGAATTCTTGACACAGTGATACTTCTCACCATCATCATTCATTCCTCGGTCCTTGTGTTGTTGTAACCGGAATGCCGACAAGTGAATTGTGATGTGTGAAATCAATACTCCGAGCAACTCGTTGCTTGGTAGTAAATGGACAACATTCTCATTCTTAGCTTGTTGGTTATTAAATCATCATCCTAACATTGATCGTGCTACCTAATCCTTATTTCTGGTGCACTCTTCGATCCATGAGTTAGGATTGTCTCAATCCCTCACTCTTTTGATCATATCATCTTGCCCTGAGAAGCAAGGTTGCTCTCGAGCTTAGTAACATATTGGTGGTTCGTGATTTTCCAAATATCTTCTCGGAAGTGTTACCAGGTTGTCACCTGACCGCTATGTTGAGTTCGTGACCAAGTTGGTTTCTTGTAGCCACGCCTTTTTCTCCAAGAATCGGTGTTGGATACCCCTGAGCTAGTTGGTTAAGCTAAACAACAACTTGGAGAGTTGGAAGATAAAAGCTTGTCTGACCTAGTTCATGTTAAGGGATATATTTTTGTGTGTGCGTGTGTTGAAGAAAGATGATATCTTCACCAGTTAGTCCTCGTGATCAGTTGTTGGATTTATTGTCTTGTCAAAACTTTGACTTGAGTATGGGCTATCGTCAAGTCAAATCAGAACCAATGATGTTCGTAATGTTGTCTTACTCGTGGTTGATCCCTCGAGCATACACCATTACATATTTTGGTCTGACCAATGATATCATCGTGTTCACATGATGGTGGAAGTCCAGTGATATGGAAACTTCGATGAGTTGCTGTTGAGCCCATCAGCAACATTTTGTCTCCCCCATGATTCATGTTGAACATTAAGCTAGTATTGGGAACTTTGTAACCATTGCCCTTCATGTTGCGTTCATGAGGTATATGTTTGGTGCAAGAAGTGGCTCTCTCCAAGTTCACGAGCATTAGGTGCAAGTTGCCGTCGTGAATTCGAGAAAGTTAGTTTTGCTTCCTCGGGAATCATCCCAAGTAAGTCATGCACGTGCGAAGTATACTATGGCTTGAGAGATTAGCTACCTCCATCCCATCGGTATTTCCTAGCACACCAAGCCACTGATTGATTTATTCAAAGAAAACAAGTTCATGCGCTAACCCTGAAGGGCCCGGACGGATATGCACAAGACTTCGTTATCTGAATGATGGTTCCCAACCAGAACTCGATAGTGTTTTTATTATAAGACTACTACGTGGTCATTCTTGTCTTGGACAACATGCTCACATGTATGTAGCAGAACCGGCTCAAGTTTTGAAGCCTGATATCGTAATTCATATCCCAAGAATCTCGCAACGTCATCTCGTCGATTGTGTTGCAAACTTTCTTTTGGACATGCTGAGTCTGGAATATCCTGACACCAACCAGATCTGAATCTCAGGCAGATACGATGGTTGGAACCTTCCCAACAGTTGTATTTTGTTCCCAGTTTGCACCACCATTGTGCCAATTCCCCATGGGATGCCCTTCTCGGTAGTTGCTATCCAGGATCATCTTCAAAAGTGGTCTTGTCATGGGTCCCATCCATTTCCGGTGATAAGCAAAAATCATCCATTGCGTTGTCTTCAACAAGGTAGTCCACATCATCCATTCTAGTTCGGGTATGCCATTCCTCTGAACTTCACCAAATGATTGTTGGTGAATTGCCTTAGGCCGGTATAGAGAGTTTCAATGATCTCCGTATCAAAAGTAATTCTTTTTGCCACTTAAGGGAATATTTTTGCGAGTCACCTTCTTTAAGATGTCTCGTTATGGGATCATGGCAACTCCACTCCTTGCTACGTCAACAACCGCTCACCACCCTCTTAAGCATGGAATTGTTTCCTACCAAATCGAGTCATCGCCATCTATTTCCTTTGACCCCGATGAGTGTCTTGTGTTTTAGCTCAAGTGGCATTCTTTCATCCAATTCGAGTTGTTCGTGACCCGTTCGATCTTTATGAAGATCAAATCTTGTAGAGTTTATCTCTATCGTCATCATGCTAGATGAAGATCTCGAAGGCCAAGACGTCAAGATCATGTGGTAGAACGAATCAACATCTTCGATGAGGGCACTTGGATCATGAAGATCGTGCTAGCTTTGTATCCCCTATGTCTTCTTACCTCACGTCTTGAATCTCGGGACGAGATTCTTGTTTAGTGGGGGTGAGCTGTCACATCCCTAGCTTATGGTACTGCCTGGTGTTTTGCATCTTGTTGCATCATGTTTAAATTCTATTTAAGTTGAAATGGGGATTGACCAAACCCTAGCATCAAAAAGAATTCAACTAGGTTCAAATAAAAATATTTTCAATGAACCCAAAATGCCTTCCCAAAAATGTTCATCATCTTTGGATTGGTCTAGAACCTCTGCCAAAAATGGTGCACATTTTTCTAGGACACTTTGGATTTTTGAAGTAATCCATAAGTATTTGAATTTGGACATTTAAATCTTATAAATATTTTTATTTCTCCAAATAATCCTGAAAGTACTTGAGGGCTGTTGGAAAATATTTCAAAGGTTCCTAAAATTATTTTCAGGATTTTACCAAGTGGTTTAGTATTTTTACTAAATCAAAAACAACAGCAGAAAATAGAAAAAAACAGAAATAAAAGAGAGAGAGAGAGATAGTACCTGGCCACTTACCTCGGCCCAACACTGTAGCTGGCCCAGCCCACCAGGGGCACGCTTGTCTTCTTCCCCTTGCCAGCGCACGAAGCAGCTCGGTGGCGAGCGCCGACGTCGCGCCTGGCCACCTCCTGCTTGCTGCCGCCTCCCCGACATCGCCCTGGAGACGCCACGCGCCCCCCAGGCCCTCTCAGCCTCTCCCCGAGCTCCCCTCCTCCTCTGGCTCTCTCACACGCAAACCACCAAGCACTATCGTCACCGCCGACGAGCGCAACCGCGGCCATCGCCTCTCCCTCGCCTCTCTGTGATGTCCAGAGGCACCGCCTCGACGCCACGGAGCCCCAAGACGAAGCACGCTCCCGCGGAACGCCCTAAGCGACGCCATCATCCTCATCCTCGCTGTCAGACGCCGGAGACCCCCCTCACCGCCCCGCTCACTTCAGCCCCTCCCCAAGCTCGCCGACTCGCTCCTCATGTTCACCGTGAGCTGCTGATCATCCTCCCCCTCTCCGTTTTCTCTCCTGCACTCCGCAGCCACCGCGCCCCTCTCGCCCGACTGCGCCGCCGCCCGCACTCGTCATCGACGCAGCTCCGGTGACCATTTGGTCCCAGGCATGCTTCCAACATGCTCACCACCATGAGTAGAGCCTCCCTAGCGCCACGCTGCGCTCGTTTGCACCCTGCAGCGCCGATCCCGCGAACACCCGAACTCCGGCCGCCACCCAACTTGCCACCACCGCCGCCACAGACCACCCCAGGTCCAGCCATCACCACCACCGTATGCGCCATGCTGCGGGCGTTCCAACTCACCCGGCCGTGCGACCTCTCGTCGCCGGAGTTGGCCGGACGGGCAACCCCGTCGCGTTCTGCTTAGCACCGGAGGCTAATCGCCGTTTAGCTGACGTGGCACCATTAGTTTAGGTACTAATCACGTTTAGTTAGTGTTCTGTTTCGATGACATATGGGCCCCACGCCCTAATTAACCCCGGCTTTATTTTCTATTTAGTTTAGATTAACCCAGCGGGACCCACGTGTCAGAGTTGACCCTGCTGACGTGGCCATTGACCTGGCCCACCTGTCAGCGAGCTAAACAGCCCTGTGCCACTGACGTGTGGCCCCCACACGTCAGGTTTGACCTGGTCAGCCGCAGTTGACCTGCTGACGTCACAGTGACGCAATGCTGACGCAGTTAATAATTTTCTGGATTTATTATTAATCAGAAAAATCCAGAAAATTGCCTAAACTTCTAAAAAGCATAGAAAATAATCTATAGCTTAGAATGAAATAAATTATATATGAAAAATGATCAGAAAAATCCAATCTATCCATTTATGCTGTTTTCATGCATGTTAGAACACTTCAACCTTGCTGTTTAGGTGAAACAAGTTAATGCACTAATATGACCTCTTATTTTGGGTTTGCATTTGAATCCTTGATTCAAATGAACTCAAACCAATCTGTTCTAAGTTGCATTAGCCAAAACACACTCATTTTGCCATGTCATGAGCATGCATCATATTGTTGCATTGCATTGATTGTGTTTCTTCCTTGTTTTCCGGTATTGTCCCCTCTCAGTAAACGTGGTTCCGACGATGAGTTCGATGACAACGATGAAGAGATATTACTATCTTCAGAAGAGCCAGGCAAGAAAAACCCCCTTGTTCATTCCGCTACAATCCCACTCTCTCGCTCCTGCTCTCTTTTACTGCATTAGGACAACAACGATTCAACTGTTACATGCTGCGGTAGTTGAACCCCTTTCCTCAGTATGACCTGTCATTGCCACAGTAAATAGATGAAACCCACTAGCATGAGTAGGAGTTGTTTGAGCCCTGATGTGCCAACTCATTCATGCTTGTTTGTTATGCCTGCTATTGCATAGAGTTGTGTCGGGTCTGATTCATCGGGAATGAATTGGAATGGTGATGAACATGTCCTACTGTGTGTGAGCTAAGTGTGTGAACACGATTTGGTAAAGGTAGTGGTGAGAGGCCATGTAGGAGTACATGGTGGGTTGTCTCATTGAAACGTTCTTAGGAACTGAGTTCTGTGTCTGTGATCCATGAACAACTACTACCACTCATTGGGATCCTTAATTGACCCTCTCGGCTTCTTAATCACCCTAGTACTCTGTCCAGGAGTTGCAACTAGTTTTTGGTGTTTGTAGGTTATTTGTTGGCGGCCGTGTGTAGCGCTGACCCTAGGGGCGGGCTATGATGTGGTAGATACACCGTGGCATGGTGTACCGGGCGCCCGTTTGGTGTCTCGGGAACCCTGTTCACATCGTTCGGGGCCGTATGTGGAAACCTCGGCCGGACTCCCTGCGGATGGAACCTGGATAGGCGATGAACCTGTACTAGAGACTTGAGTGTTTAGGTAGGCCGTGGCCGACACCCTCGTTGGGCTTTCGCTTGAAGGTTGCCGAGTACACGTCGTGTAAACGACGGTAAGTGGTGGGAGCGTGTGTGAAGAAGTACACCCCTGCAGGGTTATCATTATCTATTCGAATAGCCGGATTCCTCGGATATGGAAACTTGGACCCCTTGCATAGTTCATAGACAAGTGAAAGTGGATACTCTAAAATGCACAAGATAAGCGTGAGTGCTATGGATGGCCTTCTCGTAGGGAGATGAGAGCGGATCCATAGTGGTGTATTGATATGGTGAATATGTGGACTCGTGTGCGCCACCTCAAAAGAGTTGCTTGCAGTCGTAGTTCAGGCTAGCCACTGAGTCAAAGCTGGCTTGCTGCAGTTAAACTCCACCACCCCCTTTGTTGATACCGATGCATATGTAGTTAGTTCTGATGTAAGTCTTGCTGGGTATATTTGTACTCACGTTTGCTTAATTTATGTTTTGCAGAGAGACTTCAGTCTCGCTAGTAGTTCCACGTGGACTTCGACGTTTAGCTTGTTACCTCAGCTATGATCTTGTGCCCTCGGTAGGATCTGGTAGATAGTCAGGCTTCTCAGCCTTTTCATTTGTAGATGTCTGTACTCAGACATGTTAAGCTTCCGCATGTGCTTTGATTTGTATGCTATGATTGTTGGGTCATGAGACCATGTTTGTAATATCTTGGCTCCTCGGAGCCTAATGAATAAATACTTTGAGTCGTAGAGTTATGTTGTGATGCTATGTTGTATTTACACATATCGAGCATATTGTGTGTATGATTGAAATGCTTGTTATGTGTGGGATCCGACAATCTAGTTGTTTATCCTTGGCAGCCTCTCTTATGGGGAAATCTAGTCTAGTGCTTCCATGAGCCATAGTAGTCCGCTACAGCCCGGTTCACCAGAGTCCTGCTAGCCCAGCACTACTGCTCAGGACACTTGACTGGCCGGCATGTGTTTCACTTTGTTCCTGTGTCTGTCCCTTCGTGGAAATGTGACGCGGTGACATCCTTAGTCCTGCCTAGCCTGCTACAGCCCGGGTTACCGGAGTCCTGTTAGCCCAGTGCTACAGCCCGGATTCGCACGCTGCTGACCGACATGCTCGAAGTTGATTCATGTATGCCTGTCCCCATGGGTTAGTGCCGCTTTGGGTTCACGACTAGCCATGTCGGCCCGGGTTCTCTGTCATATGGATGCTAGCGACACTATCATATAGTGAGCCAAAAGGCGCAAACAGTCCCGGGCCATGGTAAGGCGACACCCGTGGGAATACCGTGCGTGAGGCCGCAAAGTGATATGAGGTGTTACCGACTAGATCGATGTGACTTGGAATCGGGGTCCTGACAGCGTTGGTATCAGAGCCTGACTGCCTGTAGGATTACCAAGCCAAACTGGTCGATGTCGAGTCTAGAAATGCTTTAGTTATATGTAGGGGAATTGATTGTGGGAGGGAACGTAAGGCTCTTTTTACTCCTTTGCCTTATGCCCTCTGATCTGAGTCATTCTCTTCTCATTCTACGTGGGTTAAGGACTAGGCTCTCTCCTTCTATCAGGGTCACGTGTTACTAATCCATAGACTTATAGAATTGATAGTTTCAAGCCTCAGTTCTGTTCCGACTACTTCCGAATGTTGACAGTTGATCTCGGAACATTGATATTGTGTTGTTGAGTGGTTATGCCACCATTTTGCAGGATGTCTCAAATCTTTTGAGCATTTACAGCCGTTATGCTGTCCGAGTCATCCTAGGTCTCTAACTAGTCTGATGCATTTGCAAATCCCTTCTTCCCGTTTCCGATGTCCTTTTGGGCCAGATTAAGCACACTAATGGTCTGTTGAGGTACTCTACTACCTCAACATATATGTTGGGGCTATTATTATGACCCTAGGTGTTTTAGGGAGTCAGCTAGTAATCTAGCCATGTTTTGTGTTCCCAGTGTGATGATTCTGGCCACCATTCTCGAAAGCATCCCGTGATGCCATTTAGTAGTAGGTATTCTATTTTTGGGTTCTTGAGCCCAAGATTTACTCTACTTACCTCATGTTGATAGTGTTTGCTCGTTCCTTTAGGTTATTAGTAATCTTTTGATAGTCCTCAAGGTATGTGGTACATCGTTCTTCCAATACCATGAGCCAATATGGCAGAAGTTATTTGAACCAAAAGATCACAATCAGAGTACTCTTGAGGAGTTCTCCATCCATAATTGTGACTCTGCCAGTCCTACCTCTCTGCATGGGTTATCCGAAAGAAACATGTTGAACTTGATTCGACATACTAATCTATGCATCCAAACCTCAAAAAAAATATGATCCTTGAGTTGTTCCTCTTTAGTTGTATCCCGACCGTCCTCTATCAGTTGATAGCCAAGAGTATGTGTGCATTTGTGTTCATCGATGCCTTCTATTCTTGTGGTACGTTAAGCCATTCTATTCCGGAATGACTAGGAGAAACAAACCCCAGTACCTCGTCCATATCTAGGATTGGGTCAAAGTAGTTGTATTCCGTGGATCAAAATGCCAATCCATCTTTTGCTCTGTTCTACCTTGAAGTGTTACCATATCTATGTCAAGGATATTATGGGAATTGCACCATCTCTTATGAATTCTTGACACAGTGATACTTCTCACCATCATCATTCATTCCTCGGTCCTTGTGTTGTTGTAACCGAAATGCCGACAAGTGAATTGTGATGTGTGAAATCAATACTCCGAGCAACTCGTTGCTTGGTAGTAAATGGACAACATTCTCATTCTTAGCTTGTTGGTTATTAAATCATCATCCTAACATTGATTGTGCTACCTAATCCTTATTTCTGGTGCACTCTTCGATCCATGAGTTAGGATTGTCTCAATCCCTCACTCTTTTGATCATATCATCTTGCCCTGAGAAGCAAGGTTGCTCTCGAGCTTAGTAACATATTGGTGGTTCGTGATTTTCCGAATATCTTCTTGGAAGTGTTACCAGGTTGTCACCTGACCGCTATGTTGAGTTCGTGACCAAGTTGGTTTCTTGTAGCCACGCCTTTTTCTCCAAGAATCGGTGTTGGATACCCGTGAGCTAGTTGGTTAAGCTAAACAACAACTTGGTGAGTTGGAAGATAAAAGCTTGTCTGACCTAGTTCATGTTAAGGGATATCTTTTTGTGTGTGCGTGTGTTGAAGAAAGATGATATCTTCACCAATTGGTCCTCGTGATTAGTTGTTGGATTTATTGTCTTGTCAAAACTTTAACTTGAGTATGGGCTATCGGCAAGTCAAATCAGAACCAACGATGTTCGTAATGTTGTCTTACTCATGGTTGATCCCTCGAGCATACACCATTACATATTTTGGTCTGACCAATGCTATCACCGTGTTCACATGATGGTGGAAGTTCAGTGGTATGGAAACTTCGATGAATTGCTGTTGAGCCCATCAGCAACATTTTCTCTTCCCCATGATTCATGTTGAACATTAAGCTAGTATTGGGAACTTTGTAACCATTGCCTTCATGTTGCATTCATGAGGTATATGTTTGGTGCAAGAAGTGGCTTTCTCCAAGTTCACGTGCATTAGGTGCAAGTTGCCGTCGTGAATTCAAGAAAGTTGGTTTTGCTTCCTCGGGAATCATCCCAAGACAGTCATGCACGTGCGAAGTATACTATGGCTTGAGAGATTAGCTACCTCCATCCCATCGGTCAAGCCACTGATTGATTTATTCAAAGAAAATAAGTTCATGCGCTAACCCTGAAGGGCCCGGACGGATATGCACAAGACTTCATTATCCCAATGATGGTTCCCAACCAGAACTCGATAGTGTTTTTATTATAAGACTACTACGTGGTCATTCTTGTCTTGGACAACATGCTCACATGTATGTAGCAGAACCGGCTCATGTTTTGGAGCCTGCTATCGTAATTCATATCCCAAGAATCTCACAACATCATCTCGTCGATTATGTTGCAAACTTTCTTTCGGACATGCTGAGTTTGGAATATCCTGACACCAACCAGATCTGAATCTCAGGCAGATACGATGGTTGGAACCTTCCCAACAGTTGCATTTTGTTCCCAGTTTGCACCACCATTGTGCCAATTCCCCATGGGATGCCCTTCTCGGTAGTTGCTATCCAGGATCATCTTCAAAAGTGGTCTTGTCATGGGTCCCATCCATTTCTGGTGATAAGCAAAAATCATCCATTGCGTTGTCTTCAACAAGGTAGTCCACTGTTGGGGAACGCAGTAATTTCAAAAAAATTTCCTACCCACACGCAAGATCATGGTGATGCATAGCAACGAGAGGGGAGAGTGTTGTCTATGTACCCACGCAGACCGACTGCGGAAGCGTTGACGCAACGTAGAGGAAGTAGTCGTACGTCTTCCCGATCCGACCGATCCAAGCACCGTTACTCCGGCACCTCCGAGTTCTTAGCACACGTACAGCTCGATGACAATCCCCGGGCTCCGATCCAGCAAAGCGTCGGGGAGGAGTTCCGTCAGCACGACGGCGTGGTGACGATCTTGATGTTCTACCGTCGCAGGGCTTCGCCTAAGCACCGCTACAATATGATCGAGGTGGAATATGGTGGCAGGGGGCACCGCACACGGCTAAGGAACGATCTCAAGGATCAACTTGTGTGTCCTAGGGTGCCCCCCTGCCTCCGTATATAAAGGAGCCAAGGGAGAGGGGGCAGCCGGCCAAGGAGGGCACGCCAAGGGAGTCCTACTCCCTCTGGGAGTAGGATTCCCCCCCCCCCCCAATCCTAGTTGGAATAGGATTCCTCGAGGGGGGAAAGAGAGACAGGGGGCCGGCCACCTCTCCTTGTTCTAATAGGACTAGGGGAGGGGGGAGGCACGTGGCCCACCTTGGGCTGCCCCTTTCTCCTTTCACCTAAAGCCCACTAAGGCCCATATAGCTCCCGGGGGGTTCCGGTAACCTCCCGGTACTCCGGTAAAATCCCAATTTCACCCGGAACACTTCCGATATCCAAACATAGGCTTCCAATATATCAATCTTTATGTCTCGACCATTTCGAGACTCCTCGTCATGTCCATGATCACATCCGGGACTCCGAACAATCTTCGGTACATAAAATGCATAAACTCCTAATAACTGTCATCGTAACGTTAAGCGTGCGGACCCTACGGTTCGAGAACAATGTAGACATGACCGAGACACGTCTCCGGTCAATAACCAATAGCGGGACCTGGATGCCCATATTGGCTCCTACATATTCTACGAAGATCTTTATCGGTCAGACCGCATAACAACATACGTTGTTCCCTTTGTCATCGGTATGTTACTTGCCCGAGATTCGATCGTCGGTATCCAATACCTAGTTCAATCTCGTTACCGGCAAGTCTCTTTACTCGTTCTGTAATACATCATCCCGCAACTATCTCATTAGTTGCAATGCTTGCAAGGCTTATGTGATGTGCATTACCGAGAGGGCCCAGAGATACCTCTCCGACAATCGGAGTGACAAATCCTATTCTCGAAATACGCCAACCCAACATCTACCATTGGAGACACCTGTAGAGCTCCTTTATAATCACCCAGTTACGTTGTGACGTTTGGTAGCACACAAAGTGTTCCTCCGGCAAACGGGAGTTGCATAATCTCATAGTCATAGGAACATGTATAAGTCATGAAGAAAGCAATAGCAACATACTAAACGATCGGGTGCTAAGCTAATGGAATGGGTCATGTCAATCAGATCATTCAACTAATGATGTGACCTCGTTAATCAAATAACAACACTTTGTTCATGGTTAGGAAACATAACCATCTTTGATTAACGAGCTAGTCAAGTAGAGGCATATTAGTGACACTCTGTTTGTCTATGTATTCACACATGTATTATGTTTCCGGTTAATACAATTCTAGCATGAATAATAAACATTTATCATGATATAAGGAAATAAATAATAACTTTATTATTGCCTCTAGGGCATATTTCCTTCATCCACATCATCCATTCTAGTCCGGGCATGCCATTCCTCTGAACTTCACCAAATGATTGTTGGTGAATTGCCTTAGGCTGGTATAGAGAGTTTCAATGATCTCCGTATCAAAAGTAATTATTTTTGCCACTTAAGGGAATATTTCTGCGAGTCACCTTCTTTAAGATGTATCGTTATGGGATCATGGCAACTCCACTCCTTGCTACATCGACAACCGCTCACCACCCTCTTAAGCGTGGGATTGTTTCCTACCAAATCGAGCCATCGCCATCTATTTCCTTTCACCCCGATGAGTGTCTTGTGTTTTAGCTCAAGAGGCATTCTTTCATCCAATTCGAGTTGTTCATGACCCGTTCGATCTTTATGAAGATCAAATCTTGTAGAGTTTTTCTCTATCGTCATCATGCTAGATGAAGATCTTGAAGGCCAAGACGTCAAGATCATGTGGTAGAACGAATCAACATCTTCGATGAGGGCACTTGGATCATGAAGATTGTGCTAGCTTTGTATCCCCTCTGTCTTCTTACCTCACGTCTTGAATCTCAGGACGAGATTCTTGTTTAGTGGGGGTGAGCTGTCACATCCCTAGCTTATGGTACTGCCTGGTGTTTTGCATCTTGTTGCATCATGTTTTAATTCTATTTAAGTTGAAATGGGGATTGACCAAACCCTAGCATCAGAAAGAATTCAACTAGGTTCAAATAAAAATATTTTCAATGAACACAAAATGCCTTCCCAAAAATGTTCATCATCTTTGGATTGGTCTAGAACCTCTGCCAAAAAATGGTGCACATTTTTCTAGGACACTTTGGATTTTTGAAGTAATCCATAAGTATTTGAATTTGGACATTTAATTCTTATAAATATTTTTAATTGTCCAAATAATCCCGAAAGTACTTGAGGGCCGTTGGAAAATATTTCAAAGGTGCCTAAAATTATTTTCAGGATTTTACCAAGTTGTTTAGTATTTTTACTAAATCAAAAACAACAGCAGAAAATAGAAAAAAAAACAGAAATAAAAGAGAGAGAGAGATAGTACCTGGCCACTTACCTCGGCCCAACACTGTAGCTGGCCCAGCCCACCAGGGGCACGCTTGTCTTCTTCCCCTTGCCAGCGCACGAAGCAGCTCAGTGGCGAGCGCCGACGTCGCGCCTGGCCACCTCCTGCTTGCTGCCGCCTCCCCGACGTCGCCCTGGAGACGCCACGCGCCCCCAGGCCCTCTCAGCCTCTCCCCGAGCTCCCCTCCTCATCTGGCTCTCTCGCACGCAAACCACCGAGCGCTGTCGTCGCCACCGATGAGTGCAACCGCGGCCATCGCCTCTCCCACGCCTCTCCGTGATGTCCAGAGGCTCCGCCTCGACGCCACGGAGCCCCAAGACGAAGCACGCGCCCGCGGAATGCCCTAAGCGACGCCATCATCCTCATCCTCGCTGTTGGAAGCCGGAGATCCCCCTCGCCGCCCCGCTCGCTTTGGCCCCTCCCAGAGCTCGCCGACTCGCTCCTCGTGTTCACCGTGAGCTGCTGATCATCCTCCCCCTCTCTGTTTTCTCTCCTGCACTCCGCAGCCACCACGCCCCTCTTGCCCGACTGCGCCGCCGCCCGCACTCGTCGCCGACGCAGCTCCGGTGACCATTTGGCCCCAGGCGTGCGTCCAACATGCTCACCACCACACATAGAGCCTCCCTAGCGCCACGCTGCGCTCGTTTGCACCCTGTAGCGCCGATCTCGCGAACACCCGAACTCCGGCCGCCGCCCAACTTGCCGCCGCCGCCACAGACCACCCCAGGTCCAGCCATCACCACCATCGGATGCGCCATGCTGCGGGCGTTCCAACGCGCCCGGCCTCGCGACCTCTCATCGCCGGAGTTGGCCGGACGGACAACCCCGTCGCGTTCTGCTTAGCACCGGCGGCTAATCGCCGTTTAGCTGACATGGCACCATTAGTTTAGGTACTAATCACATTTAGTTAGTGTTCTATTTCGATGACATATGGGCCCCACACTCTAATTAACCCCGGTCTTTATTTTTTGTTTAGTTTAGATTAACCCAGCGGGACCCATGCATCAGAGTTGAACCTGCTGACGTGGCCGTTGACCTGGCCCACCTGTCAGCGAGCTAAACAGCCCTGTGCCACTGACGTGTGGCCCCCACACGTCAGGTTTGACCTGGTCAGCCGCAGTTGACCTACTGACGTCACAGTGACGCAATGCTGATGCAGTTAATAATTTTCTGGATTTATTATTAATCAGAAAAATCCAGAAAATTGCCCAAACTTCTAAAAATCATAGAAAATAATATATAGCTCAGAATGAAATAAATTATATATGAAAAATGATCAGAAAAATCCAATCTATCCATTTATGCTGTTTTCATGCATGTTAGAACACTTCAACCTTGCTGTTTAGGTGAAACAAGTTAATGCACTAATATGACCTCTTATTTTGGGTTTGCATTTGATTCAAATGAACTCAAACCAATCTGTTCTAAGTTGCATTAGCCAAAACACACTCATTTTGCCATGTCATGAGCATGCATCATATTGTTGCATTGCATTGATTGTGTTTCTTCCTTGTTTGCCGGTATTGTCCCCTCTCAGTAAACGTGGTTCCGACGATGAGTTCGATGACACCGATGAAGAGCTATTGCTATCTTCAGAAGTGCCAGGCAAGAAAACCCCCTTGTTCATTCCGATACAATCCCACTCTCTTGCTCCTGCTCTCTTTTACTGCATTAGGACAATAACGATTCAACTATTACATGCTGTGGTAGTTGAACCCCTTTCCTCTACATGACCTGTCATTGCCACAGTAAATAGATGAAACCCACTAGCATGAGTAGGAGTTGTTTGAGCCCTGATGTGCCTACTCATTCATGCTTGTTTGTCATGCCTGCTATTGCATAGAGTTGTGTCGGGTCTGATTCATCGGGAATGAATTGGAATGGTGATGAACATGTCCTACTGTGTGTGAGCTAAGTGTGTGAACACGATTTGGTAAAGGTAGCGGTGAGAGGCCATGTAGGAGTACATGGTGGGTTGTCTCATTGAAACCGTTCTTAGGAACTGAGTTCTGTGCCTGTGATCCATGAACAGCTACTACCACTCATTGGGATCCTTAATTGACCCTCTCGGCTTCTTAATCACCCTAGTACTCTGTCCAGGAGTTGCAACTAGTTTCTGGTGTTTGTAGGTTATGTGTTGGCGGCCGTGCGTAGTGCTGACCCTAGGGGTGGGCTATGATGCGGTAGATACACCGTGGCACGGTGTACCGGGCGCCCGTTTGGTGTCTCGGGAACCCTGTTCACATCGTTCGGGGCCGTATGTGGAAACCTCGGCCGGACTCCCTGCGGATGGAACCTGGATAGGCGATAAACCTGGACTAGAGACTTGAGTGTTTAGCTAGGTCGTGGCCGACACCCTCGTTGGGCTTCCGCTTGAAGGTTGCCGAGTACATGTCGTGTAAACGACGGTAAGTGGTGGGAGCGTGTGTGAAGAAGTACACCCCTGCAAGGTTATCATTATCTATTCGAATAGCCGGATTCCTCGGATATGGAAACTTGGACCCCTTGCATAGTTCATAGACAAGTGAAAGTGGATACTCTAAAATACGCAAGATAAGCGTGAGTGCTATGGATGGCCTTCTCGTAGGGAGACGAGAGTGGATCCATAGTGGTGTATTGATATGGTGAATATGTGGACTCGTGTGCGCCACCTCAAAAGAGTTGCTTGCAGTCGTAGTTCAGGTTAGCCACTAAGTCAAAGCTGGCTTGCTGCAGTTAAACTCCACCACCCCCTTTGTTGATACCGATGCTTATGTAGTTAGTTCTGATGTAAGTCTTGCTGGGTACATTTGTACTCACGTTTGCTTAATTTATGTTTTGCAGAGATACTTCAGTCTCGCTAGTAGTTCCACGTGGACTTCGACGTTTAGCTTGTTACCTCAGCTACGATCTTGTGCCCTCGGCAGGATCTGGTAGATAGTCAGGCTTCTCAACCTTTTCATTTGTAGATGTCTGTACTCAGACATGTTAAGCTTCTGCATGTGCTTTGATTTGTATGCTATGATTGTTGGGTCATGAGACCATGTTTGTAATATCTTGGCTCCTCGGAGCCTAATGAATAAATACTTTGAGTCGTAGAGTTATGTTGTGATGCCATGTTGTATTTACACATATCGGGCATATTGTGTGTATGATTGAAATGCTTGGTATGTGTGGGATCCGATAATCTAGTTGTTTATCCTTGGCAGCCTCTCTTATGGGGAAATGTAGTCTAGTGCTTCCATGAGCCATAGTAGTCCGCTACAGCCCGGTTCACCGGAGTCCTGCTAGCCCAGCACTACTGCTCAGGACACTTGACTGGCCGGCATGTGTTTCACTTCGTTCCTGTGTCTGTCTCTTCGGGGAAATGTCACGCGGTGACATCCGGGGTCCTGCCTAGCCTGCTACAGCCCGGGTTACCGGAGTCCTGTTAGCCCAGTGCTACAGCCCGGATTCGCACGCTACTGACCGACATGCTCGAAGTTGATTCATGTATGCCTGTCCCCATGGGTTAGTGCCGCTTTGGGTTCACGACTAGCCATGTCAGCCCGGGTTCTCTGTCATATGGATGCTAGTGACACTATCATATACGTGAGCCAAAAGGCGCAAATGGTCCCGGGCTATGGTAAGGCGACACCCATGGGAATACCGTGCGTGAGGCCGCAAAGTGATATGAGGTGTTACCGGCTAGATCGATGTGACTTGGAATCGGGGTCCTGACAGGATGTTAATTTTGTTGGTAGGCACAATTTTGGTAATAACGCGTATAGAGGTAATTTTAACCCTAGGCCATTTCCTAGTAATTTCTCTAATAATTATGGTAATTCCTACAACAATTCTTATGGAAATTATAATAAGTTGCCCTCCAAATTTTAGAATAGTGTTAAAGAATTTATTAGTTCGCAAAAGAATTTCAATGCTTGGATTGAAGAAAAATTGCTTAAGATTGATGATTTGGCTAGGAACATGGATATAATTTCTCTTGATGTTGATTCTTTGAAACTTAGATCTATTCCACCTAAGCATGATATCAATGAGTCTCTCAAAGCCATGAGAATTTCCATTGATGAGTGCAAAGAAAGAACCGCTAAGATGCGTGCTAAAAAGATTGGTTTACAAAAGCATGTTCTTCTAGTTTCCATGGAAATAATGATGAAGATTTAAAAGTGATTGATGTGACTCTTGTTGAATCTTTGTTTTCCAATGTTAATCTTGATAAAGATGGGACTGGATATGAGTCAACTTTAGTTAGAAGGCGTCCCAATGATTCAGAATTTTTAGATCTTGATACAAAAATTTATAAAAGTGGGATTGGAGAGCTCAAAACTTTAGATAGCAATGAACCCACTATTTTGGATTTCACGGACTTTAATTATGATAATTGCTCTTTAATAGATTGTATTTCCTTGTTGCAATCCGTGTTGAATTCTCCTCATGTTTATACTCAAAACAAAGCTTTTACTAAACATATCGTTGATGCTATGATGCAATCTTATGAAGAAAAGATTAATTTGGAAGTTTCTATCCCTAGAAAACTTATGATGAGTGGCAACCTACTATTAAGATTAATATTAAGGATTATGAATGCTATGCTTTGTGTGATTTGGGCGCTAGTGTTTCCACGATTCCGAAAACTTTATGTGATGTGTTAGGTTTCCGTGAATTTGATGGTTGTTCCTTAAATTTGCATCTTGCGGATTCCACTATTAAGAAACCTATGGGAAGAATTAATGATGTTATTATTGGTGCAAATAAGAATTATGTGCCCATATATTTCATTGTTCTTGATATAGATTGCAATCCTACATGTCCTATTGTTCTTGTTAGACCTTTCCTTAGAACGATTGGTGCAATTATTGATATGAAAGAAGGAAATATTATATTTCAATTTCCATTAAGGAAAGGCATGGAACACTTTCCAAGCAATAAAATTAAATTGCCTTATGAATCTATTATGATAGCCACTTATGGATTGCATGCCAAAGATGATAATACTTAGATCTATTCGTGTTTTTATGCCTAGCTAGGGGCGTTAAACAATAGCGCTTGTTGGGAGGCAACCCATTTTTATTTTTGTTCTTGCTTTGTAGGTCATGTTTTGCTTTGAATAAATCATATAGCCTCTGGTTACATGTGGTTTTGAGTTTTAATTAGTGTTTGTGCCAAGTAAGACCTTTGGCATAGCTTATGGTAATAGTTGATTTGATCCTGCTGAAAAACAGAAACTTTTGCGACCAGGAGATTAGTTTTAATTTTTAATAGAAGCGCGATAAAATACTGATTCTTTTTGCAGAGGATTAATAAAAAAATTATCTGGGACTTCCTAATTTCTCAAAAAAATTGGAGTTACAGAAGTATTCGAAATATCCATATTGCTACACACTGTTCCGTTTTTGACTGATTCTGTTTTTCGCGTGTTGTTTGCTTATTTTGATGCATCTATGGCTAGTATCGGGGGGTATGAACCATGGAAAAGTTGGAATACAGTAGATAGTACACCAATATAAATAAAGAATGATTTCACAATAGTACGAAAAGTGGTGATTTATTTTTCTTATACTAATAGATCTTACGAGATTTTCTGTTGGAGTTTTCTGTTGTGAAGTTTTCAAGTTTTGGGTAAGGATTTGATGGACTATGGAATAAGGAGTGGCAAGAGCCTAAGCTTGGGGATTCCCAAGGCACCCCAAGGTAATATTCAAGGATCTCAAAAGGTAATATTCAAGGCAGCCAGGAGTGATCACCCATAGCTCGAGCCCGTATGCTGCTCCAGTGCTGCTAGTAAAGAAAAAATATGGGAGTTGGCGGTTTTGTGTTGATTTTCGACGACTGAATTCTGTTACAGTAAAGAACAAGTTCCCCTTTCCCATAGTGGACGAGCTTCTCGATGAACTGGCTAGTGTTGCTTACTTCTCCAAGATCAATCTTTGAGTCGGCTACCACCAAATACGCATGCGTGAAGAAGATGAGGAAACGATAGCTTTCAAGACGCACCATGGGCATTATCATTTTCGTGTGATGCCCTTTGGCCTATGCAATGCACCAGCCATGTTCCAGTGCCTGATGAACACCATCTTTGGGTGCCACGTACGTAAGTTCATCATCATTTTCCTTGACGACATCTTGGTTTTCAGTGAGGAACTACAGGAGCACGAAGAGCATCACCGGGTGACCTTGGACCTCCTACGCGAGCACTAGTTGTTCGCCAAGGCCTCCAAGTGCTTTTTTGCTCAAATCAGCATCGAGTACTTGGTCCATATCATCTCCATGGATGGCGTCGCAACAGACTCCAGCAAGACCAGTGCGATGAACGCCCGGCCCGTTCTAATGAACCAAACCGAGCTACACGGTTTCCTCGGACTGATCGGCTACTACCGGAAATTTGCCCCACACTACAGAATCATTGCCAAGCCCTCGACATGGCTGCTCACCAAGAAGGGATTCGAGTGGAACGAGAAGGCCCAGGACGCATTCATCATGCTCAAGAAGGCGATGATGAGCACACCCGTGCTCGCCCTTCCGGACTTCTCACGCCCGTTCACCATCGAGACCGATGCCTGCAACACTAGCGTGGGCACCGTGCTCATCCAAGGCGGTCACCCCGTGGCCTACCTCAACAAATCCTTGGGCGTGCGCAATCAGAAGCTGTCAACCTACGAAAAGGAATTCTTGGCCGTCATGATGGCAATCGACAAGTGGAGGCCATATCTTCAGCGGACGCCATTCGAGATCGTCACCAATCACAGGAGCCTCTGTGCTCTCAGCGATCAGCAATTGGCGACGGAGCTGTAGCGCAAGGCCATGGCGAAGATGGTCGGCATCCAATTCACCTTCCGCTACAAGCGTGGCACCGACAACAGTGCAGTAGACGCGCTATCGCGTGTCGGCCACCTGATGGCTCTCGACGCGCTCTCCTTGTGTCAACCACAGTGGCTCTAGGAAGTCGCCAACTCATACGCGACAGACCTGGACGCCCAGGATCTGCTCACCAAGCTCGTCGTCATTGACACCGACGACCAGGGGCGCACCCTATAGCAAGGCGTCATCAGGCAGCATGGGCGCCTATGGATTGGCGCGAACTCGGCCCTGCAGACGAAGCTCATCTCCGTGCTTCACCACAGTGCTGTCGGCGGCCACTCTGGCGCCACGGCGACCTACCACCGTGTCCATAAGATGTTCTCCTAGACCGGCCTGAAGCGCGCGGTCGAAGACTTCGTCAAGCAGTGCGCGGTGTGCCAGCACGCCAAGCACGAGCACATGCACCCAACCGGCAAGCTCCAACCGCTGTCGATCCCTCAAGAACCATGGCAGGAATTGACCATGCATTTCGTTGAAGGACTTCCCAAATCTAAGGGGTACCATGCCATTATGGTCATCGTCGACCGGCTCACCAAGTACACACATTTTGTGCCGCTCCGCCACCCCTTCACGGCCGCCCAGGTCACGCGCGCGTTCTGGGAACACGTCATCAAGCTCCATGGCGTGCCACACTCCATCGTGTCCGGTCGTGACAAGCTTTTCACCAGCGCAATATGGTGAGAGATCTTCGCCGCCGCAGGGACCAAGATTCTGTATTCCACGGTGTACCATCCGCAGACAGACGGCCAAATGGAGCACGTCAACCAGTGTCTGGAGATGCATCTTCGGTGCGCTGTGCACGACATGCCCAAGCAATGGCGCAAATGGCTACCTACGGCAGAATTCTGGTACAACTCGACCCATCACTCCTCTCTGAACCGCTCCTCGTTTAAAGCTTTATATGGAAGAGAACAAAATCTTGGAGGACTACCACAACTGAGCTTCGAGCTGCCAGAGGACGCCCAAGGCGGGGACCTAGACTGGGCCACGCACACTAAGTTTCTCCAATCGCAGCTAGCTCGCGCCCAAGACCGTTTCAAGAAACAGGCAGATCGTCACCGCGCCGAGCGCGCACTTGATGTGGGAGAACAGGTACTACTCAAGCTTTAACCTTATGCCCAGACTTCAATCGCCAATCGCCCTTCCTCATTACCGAGCGTGTGGGCACGCTCGCTTACCGGCTCCAACTCCCTCCAGACAGCCGCATACATCCTGTGTTTCACGTCTCCCAGTTGAAGCCCTTCGTCCCCGATTACACACAAGTCTTCTCTGAGCTCCTCAAGGTACCGGATCTAGCTGCCAATGAGTTACAACCGACAGCCATTCTGGACCGTCGCATGATGAATAAAGGAGATGCACCGGTCGTCTAGCTGCAGATTCAGTGGGATAACATGCCATTCGCAGTAGCAACCTGGGACGATTACTCGGTGCTTCGTCAATGTTTTCCAAATGCCAGCATCTTGGACGGGGAATCCTGTCAAGGGGGGACAATGTCGTGCCTGCATATGACAGTAACCTGCATATGCAGCGGACTGAAGAAGTGCAAGTTCAAAGTTGCACCTGAACTGAACCTGCAGCACCCTGCGTGGTGAGCTGGGTCGTGGGCCTTGTGAGCGTGAGTGTGTCAAGGGCGGCTGGCCCATTGTGCCGGCTACTTATTGTACCAAACCCGGATGATTCGGCAGGAAGGAAAAGATATGGACTAAACTCTCCCCTCACACGCTTCTCACCTACTCCCCTTTCTCTCCTTCTCCCCCAATTCTAGATCAGGGATCCCAAGGCATTACACCAACGCAGCAGCACTCACCGGAAGGCAAAGTGAATAGATTAAAAAAAACAAAGTAAACAATGATGGCGGCCATGCATCACATCAGCACAAATTTCAAGGTCATTGAAAGTGCTACTAACATAGGGGTGAGGTTGTACTACTCCCTCTGGTCCTTTTTAGTCTGCATATGGATGATCTATCAAATAGACATCCAATGCACGACCGCACACAGATTATGAGTCATCTAAAGGTGGTATCCAACCAATATAGGACAAGTGTTCACTATAAATGTGACGCCATACCACGCATATGGAGCATCCGCCGGCATCGTCTGCACCGGCATTTGTGCATGCCGCACCGCTCAACAGATGCGCCCAAGCCTCCGCCCCTGCAGTCTGATCTACATCAACGCCCTCACAGTCGACTCACGCGTCCGCGCCGGCTTACAACACCGCGGACGACTCGCGCGTCCGCCCCGGCTTACAACACTGCGGTCAACTCACGCGTACACGCCGGCTTCGAATGCCATGACCGACCCCCGCATCTACCAACACACTAGAGCCGCGCCCGTCCACACGAGTTGCTCAGCGGGCGGGTGCAAATCGCCGCCCCCGTGGCCCAGTCTACTCCAACAACTCTGAAGCAAATAATAATATATTATCAGCCTCTACCTGCATTGGATGGCTCAATGGGCAGATGCATAAATCTCCGTCGTTGTGGTTTGATCAACTTTAACAAGCCGCCGGGTCAAACCATCGACTGGGTTATTGACACGCGACTCATACAGGATCATCTATAACCCGTCGCGGTCAACCTCAACCTTTCGCGGATTCACATCACGTCATCAACGCTGAGGCATAAAAACGGCTAAGTCATTTTTGTGTTTTTCATGATTTTATTATTCAAATAAAATAAACTGGTGATACGTCTCCAACGTATCTATAATTTTTGATTGCTCCATGCTATATTATCTACTGTTTTGGACATTATTGGGCTTTATTATCCACTTTTATATTATTTTTGGGACTAACCTATTAACCGGAGGTCCGGCCCAGAATTGCTGTTTTTTGGCCTATTTTAGGGTTTCGAAGAAAAGGAATATCAAACGGAGTCCAAACGGAATGAAACCTTCGGGAACGTGATTTTCTCAACGAACAAGACCCAGGAGACTTGGAACCTACGTCAAGATACAAAAGAGGAGGCCACAAGGTAGGGGGGCGCGCCTACCCCCCCCCCCAGGCGCGCCCTCCACCCTCGTGGCCCCCCTGTTGCTCCACCGACGTACTCCTTCCTCCTATATATACCTACGTACCCCCAAACGATCAGATACGGAACCAAAACCCTAATTCCACCGCCGTAACTTTCTGTATCCATGAGATCCCATCTTGGGGCCTGTTCCGGAGCTCCGCCGTAGGGGGCATCGATCACGGAGGGCTTCTACATCAACACGATAGCCCTTCCGATGAAGTGTGAGTAGTTTACCTCAGACCTACGGGTCCATAGTTAGTAGCTAGATGGCTTCTTCTCTCTTTTTGGATCTCAATACAATGTTCTCCCCCTCTCTTGTGGAGAACTATTCGGTGTAATCTTCTTTTTGCGGTGTGTTTGTTGAGACCCATGAATTGTGGGTTTATGATCAAGTCTATCTATGAACAATATTTGAATCTTCTCTGAATTCTTTTATGTATGATTGGTTATCTTTGCAAGTCTCTCTTCGAATTATCAGTTTGGTTTGGCCTACTAGTTTGATCTTTCTTGCAATGGGAGAAGTGCTTATCTTTGGGTTCAATATTGCGGTGTCCTTTCCCAGTGACAGTAGGGGCAGCAAGGCACGTATTGTATTGTTGCCATCGAGGATAACAAGATGGGGTTTTCATCATATTGCATGAGTTTATCCCTCTACATCATGTCATCTTGCTTAAGGCATTACTCTGTTTTTAACTTAATACTCTAGATACATGCTAGATAGCGGTCGATGAGTGGAGTAATAGTAGTAGATGCAGGCAGGAGTCGGTCTACTTGTCTCGGACGTGATGCCTATATACATGATCATACCTAGATATTCTCATAACTATGCTCAATTCTGTCAATTGCTCAACAGTAATTTGTTCACCCACCGTGGAATACTTATGCTCTCGAGAGAAGCCACTAGTGAAACCTATGGCCCCAGGGTCTATCATCATATTAATCTCCTACTACTTAGTTATTTCCTTTGCTTTTTTACTTTGCCTTTATTTTACTTTGCATCTTTATCACAAAAATACCAAAAATATTATCTTATCATATCTATCAGATCTCACTCTCGTAAGTGGTCGTGTAGGGATTGACAACCCCTATTCGCGTTGGTTGTTAGGATTTATTTGTTTTGTGTAGGTACGAGGGACTCGCGTGTAGCCTCCTATTGGATTGATACCTTGGTTCTCAAAATTTGAGGAAAATACTTACGCTACTTTGCTGCATCATCCCTTCCTCTTCGGGGAAAACCAACGCTGTGCTCAAGAGGTAGCAAGAAGGATTTCTGGCGCCGTTGCCGGGGAGGTCTATGCAAAAGTCAATATAGCAAGTAGCCATCACATACCCTTATCTCCTGCATTACATTATTTGCCATTTTCCTCTTGTTTTCCTCTCCCCCACTTCAGCCTTGCGTTTTATTTGCCCTCTCTCTCTATCCTCCCTCTCTTTCTCTATTTGCCTCTTTTTGCCCGCTTGCCTTTCGTTTGCTTGTGTGTTAGTTCGTTTGCTTGTCGTTATGGCTAGTCCCTTACCTTCTGCCTCTATATCTGAAATTGGAGAAATTATTGTCGATATGGATAATAATAATATCATGAAAAATTCTGATGCTCCTGCTAAAGAACCACCCATCTTACATACAAAAAATTTCCGTGTTGGTAGTGGTAATATTATTGGGAAAGGAGTTATTCAAGATTTCTTTACTTGTGTCGGTGCTTTACCTTCCATGGGTAGTTCCATCCTTCATAGAACTAGTAGTCTTGCGGACGCTATTGCCATGCTTGTAGTTGAACTTGAAAGACAATTCATGCACATGCACCCTTGCATACAAAGGATTTTCCTAGAATTTTCTAATATTGAACATTCTCCTGTTAAGCGTGCCCCTACTATATTTTTGGATCATGAGTTTAAATTCATAATAAGAGAGGCCAAATAAATCTTTGCGCATTATAGGGTGGACGCTTGTCGTCCTCCCATAGAGGCCATCCTGTTTGATCAAGAAGAAATAGTGCGTTTTCAATCTCTAGACTATGTTGCTTTCAATGAAAATCTTAGAAAAAGGGTTCCTACCCATGTTTTAGTTGATAGAATTTCTGAACTTAATGATGATTTGGCTATTCGAAATAATGAACTAGGATATTCTCTTGAATATAGGCTCACAAAGTTCTTTCAAAAGAATGCTTACAATGATGAATTGGTTGTGCAATACGAAGGACCAAAGGAGGAACCTATACCTCCTAAGGTTGATCTTGGGGACTCTTGCCCCATTAAATTTAGCCATTTTGATTACTTTTGCTTGCCTCAAAGAAAACTTGCCGCCGAACGTAGAGAATATGAAATGAGTTTTAATGATCTATCTTATTATTATGGCAATACCTAGATCTATCCTTGCTTGTTATGCCTAGCTAGGGGCGTTAAACGATAGCGCTTGTTGGGAGGCAACCCAATTTTATTTTTATTCCTTGATTTTTGATCCTGTTTAGTAATAAATAATTTATCTAGCCTCTGTTTTGTTGTGTTTTTTGTGTTTAATTAGTGTTTGTGCCAAGTAGGACCGTTGGGAAGACTTGGGGAAAGTCTTGTTACACTTGCTGTAAAAAACAGAAACTTTAGTGCTCACGAGAACTGCTGCCATTTTTATTTAGAAAGTGCTATTTAGTTAATTCTTTTTGAAGATGATTAATAGATAAATTAGTCACGTCCAGAAATTTATTTTAGAATTTTTTGGGTTACAGATCTTGTGCTAGCTACAGATTACTACAGACTGTTCTGTTTTTGACAGATTCTGTTTTTCGTGTGTTGTTTGCTTATTTTGATGAATCTATGGCTAGTAAAATAGTTTATAAACCATAGAGAAGTTGGAATACAGTAGTTTTAACACCAATATAAATAAATAATGAGTTCATTACAGTACCTTGAAGTGGTCTTTTGTTTTCTTTCTCTAACGGAGCTCATGAGATTTTCTACTTTAAGTTTTGTGTTGTGAAGTTTTCAAGTTTTGGGTAAAGATTTGATGGATTGTGGAACAAGGAGTGGCAAGAGCCTAAGCTTGGCGATTCCCATGGCACCCCCAAGATAACCTAAGGACACCTAAAAGCCAAAGCTTGGGGATGCCCCGGAAGGCATCCCCTCTTTCATCTACTTCTATTGGTAACTTTACTTGGAGCTATATTTTTATTCACCACATGATATGTGTTTTGCTTGGAGCGTCTTGTATGATTTGAGTCCTTGCTTTTTAGTTTACCACAATCATACTTGATGTACACACCTTTTGTGAGAGCCATACATGATTTGTAATTTGTTAGAATACTCTATGTGCTTCGCTTATATCTTTTGAGTTATATAGTTTTGCTCTAGCACTTCACTTATATCTTTTTAGAGCATGGTGGTGGATTTGTTTTATAGAAACTATTGATCTCTCATGCTTCACTTATATTATTTTTAGAGTCTTAAATAGCATGGTAATTTACTTAAATAATCCAAATATGCTTGGTATTCAAGAATAGTAAAAACCTTCTTATGAGTGTGTTGAATACTAAGAGAAGTTTGATACTTGATAATTGTTTTGAGATATGAAGATGGTGATATTAAAGTTATGCTAGTTGAGTAGTTGTGAATTTGAGAAATACTTGTGTTAAAGTTTGTGATTCCCGTAGCATGCATGTATGGTGAACAGTTATGTGATGAAGTCGGAGCATGATTTATTTTTTGATTGTCTTCCTTATGAGTGGCGGTCGGGGACAAGCGATGGTCTTTTCCTACCAATCTATCCCCCTAGGATCATGCGCGTAATACTTTGCTTTGATAACTTGTAGATTTTTGCAATAAGTATATGAGTTCTTTATGACTAATGTTGAGTCCACGGATTATACGCACTTTTCTCACCCTTCCACCTTTGCTAGCCTCTCTAATACCGCGCACCTTTCGCCGGTATCATACACCCACCATATACCTTCCTCAAAACAGCCACCATACCTACCTATTATGGCATTTCCATAGCCATTCCGAGATATATTGCCATGCAACTTTCCACCGTTCCGTTGATTATGACACACTTCATCATTGTTATATTGCTTAGCATGATCATGTAGTTGACATCGTATTTGTGGCAAGCCACCATTCATAATTCTTTCATACGTGTCACTCTTGATTCATTGCATATCCTGGTACACCGCCGGAGGCATTCATATAGAGTCATATTTTGTTCTAAGTATCGAGTTGTAATTGTTGAGTTGTAAGTAAATAAAAGTGTGATGATCATCATTATTAGAGCATTGTCCCAGTGAGGAAAGGATGATGGAGACTATGATTCCCCCATAAGTAGGGATGAGACTCCGGACGAAAATAAATAAATAAAAGATGCCAAAGAAGCCCAAATAAAAAAAGAGAAAAGGGGCCATAAAAAAGAGAAGGCCCAAATAAAAAAATGAGAGAAAAAGAGAGAAGGGGCAATGCTACTATCCTTTTACCACACTTGTGCTTCAAAGTAGCACCATGATCTTCATGATAGAGAGCCTCATATGTTATAATTTTCATATACTAGTGGGAATTTTTCATTATAGAACTTGGCTTGTATATTCCAATGATGGGCTTCCTCAAAATGCCCTAGGTCTTCGTGAGCAAGCAAGTTGGATGCACACCCACCTAGTTTCTTTTGTTGAGCTTTCATACACTTATAGCTCTAGTGCATCCGTTATGGCAATCCCTACTCACTCACATTGATATCTATTGATGGGCATATCCATAGCCCATTGATACGCCTAGTTGATGTGAGACTATCTTCTCCCTTTTGTCTTCTCCACAACCACCATTCTATTCCACCTATAGTGCTATGTCCATGGCTCACGCTCATGTATTGCGTGAAGATTGAAAAAGTTTGAGAACACCAAAAGTATGAAAAAATTGCTTGGCTTGTCATCGGGGTTGTGCATGATTTAAATATTTTGTGTGGTGAAGATGGAGCATAGCCAGACTATATGATTTTGTAGGGATAACTTTCTTTGGCCATGTTATTTTGAGAAGACATGATTGCTTTGTTAGTATGCTTTAAGTATTATTATCTTTATGTCAATATTAAACTTTCATCTTGAATCATTTGGATCTGAATATTCACCACAATTAAGAAGAATTACATTAAAATTATGCCAAATAGCACTCCACATCAAAAATTCTGTTTTTATCATTTACCTACTCGAGGACGAGCAGGAATTAAGCTTGGGGATGCTTGATACGTCTCCAACGTATCTATAATTTTTGATTGCTCCATGCTATATTATCTACTATTTTGGACATTATTGGGCTTTATTATCCACTTTTATATTATTTTTGGGACTAACCTATTAACCGGAAGCCCAGCCCAGAATTGTTGTTTTTTTGCCTGTTTTAGGGTTTCAAAGAAAAGGAATATCAAACGGAGTCCAAACGGAATGAAACCTTCGGGAACGTGATTTTCTCAATGACCAAGACCCAGGAGACTTGGACCCTACGTCAAGACACAAAAGAGGAGGCCACAAGGTAGGGGCGCGCCCTCCACCCCCGTGAGCCCCCTATTGCTCCACCGACATACTCCTTCCTCCTATATATACATACGTACCCCCAAATGATCAGATACGGAGCCAAAACCCTAATTCCACCGCCATAACTTTCTGTATCCACGAGATCCCATCTTGGGGTCTGTTCTGGAGCTCCGCGGGAGGGGGCACCGATCACGGAGGGCTTCTACATCAACACCATAGCCCTTCCGATGAAGTGTGAGTAGTTTACCTCAGACCTACGGGTCCATAGTTAGTAGCTAGATGGCTTCTTCTCTCTTTTTGAATCTCAATACAATGTTCTCCCCCTCTCTTGTGGAGAACTATTCGATGTAATCTTCTTTTTGCGGTGTGTTTGTTGAGACCGATGAATTGTGGGTTTATGATCAAGTCTATCTATGAACAATATTTGAATCTTCTCTGAATTCTTTTATGTATGATTGGTTATCTTTGCAAGTCTCTTCGAATTATCAGTTTGGTTTGGCTTACTAGATTGATCTTTCGTGCAATGGGAGAAGTGCTTATCTTTGGGTTCAATCTTGCGGTGTCCTTTCCCAGTGACAGTAGGGGCAGCAAGGCACGTATTGTATTGTTGCCATCGAGGATAACAAGATGGAGTTTTCATCATATTGCATGAGTTTATCCCTCTACATCATGTCATATTGCTTAAGGCGTTACTCTGTTTTTAACTTAATACTCTAGATGCATGCTAGACAGCGGTCGATGAGTGGAGTAATAGTAGTAGATGCAGGCAGGAGTCGGTCTACTTGTCTCGGACGTGATGCCTATATACATGATCACACCTAGATATTCTCATAACTATGCTCAATTCTGTCAATTGCTGAACAGTAATTTGTTCACCCACCGTAGAATACTTATGCTCTCGAGAGAAGCCACTAGTGAAACCTATGGCCCCCGGGTCTATCATCATCATATTAATCCCCTACTACTTAGTTATTTCCTTTGCTTTTTTACTTTGCCTTTATTTTACTTTGCATCTTTATCACAAAAATACCAAAAAAATTATCTTATCATATCTATCAGATCTCAGTCTCGTAAGTGGCCGTGTAGGGATTGACAACCCCTATTCGCGTTGGTTGCGAGGATTTATTTGTTTTGTGCAGGTACGAGGGACTCGCGTGTAGCCTCCTACTGGATTGATACGTTGGTTCTCAAAAACCGAGGGAAATACTTACGCTACCTTGCTGCATCATCCCTTCCTCTTCGGGGAAAACCAATACAGTGCTCAAGAGGTAGCTGTCGTGGTTCTAAGACTGACAGTAGAATAGGGTGGTAGGAATGTAGAGGCAAGATCCTAGCTATGGAGGAGTTGTACACATGAGTTTACGAGTTCAGTCCCTTCTCGGAGGAAGTAACAGCTAGCCCTACGTCTCGGAGCCCAGAGGCGGTCGACTGAATATATGTGTGTGAATTACAGAAAGTGCGAACCCTTGTCCCAGAGGAGGGGGGTGGCTTATATAGAGTGCGTCAGGACCCCAGCTCCCGTCCATTACACAAGGTTCAATGCTCATAAAGGAGGGGCGTTACTGGTAACGTCTGCAGTAAAGTGTTATAAATGCCCATAAAGCTATGGTTTAAGTCCTGACCGTTGCAGAGTGGAGGGTTTCTCATCTTCTGGTGGTCGAGTGTCTTCAAGGTGGTCGAGTGAGCACATCTTCATGGTCGAGTGGATGATGGTTTCTCTTCGACTGCTTCTGATTCTTTGTAGAGATGTCCTTGGGGAGGGTATGTTGGACAGATCCATGACCCTACCCTAGGTACATAGCTTCATCATTAGCCCCCGAATGGATCAGGGTTTGAGTGTGGAAGGAGTTGGGAACACTTCCGACCCATTCTTTGTGCTATGAGTATATCTTGTTCTGGAACAGTGAGTTGAGGGGACGACATCGACTCCTTTCTCAGTCGCCTTGGTCCATTCTTGGTTTTTGTCGAGTGAATTTTCACGATAGAATTCCGAATGATAACGTAGAGGATGTTTGTCTTCAGTCTGGCAAGTTGCTCTGCCCTCCGCGGATTCCGCGGGATTCGAATTTTGGGAAGTGCGCCAGACGGGCGGAACCGTGGTTATCGGGACGGATTAGGCAAGTCTCCTCGATCTCCGCGCCACCTTTTTCTCCACGTACTGCGCGCGCGACTGTTGCGGGATTTGTTAAATCATCTGGGTCCACCAGTCAGTCACTTAGGGAACGACCTTATAAAAGGCACCGGACTAAGCCTCTGCCCCGTGCGCTCTCATTCTCTCTTCTTCTTCCCTCGATCTCTCTGCCACTCTCGCTTCCGCCCTCGTCACCGGACCTCTGCTCGAGCTCGACCCGTCGCCATGGGGAAGGAGAAGACGGTGGCGCTAGAACATGCGAAGAAGGCGACCGCGAAGGCGAAGGGCAAGCGGACCAGCCGGGGTGGATCCTCGTCGAGATCCGGCCTGCCGGCGGGCTGGATCCAGGGCGACTGGATCCGCTCGACAATCACCCAGGACGACCTCAATGACCAGGTGGAGGGGGGGCTGATCCCCCACAAGTCGGCACGGCTCCCGGGGAACGAGACCGAGCCGCAGCCAAGGGAGGGTGAGTGTGTTCTCCTCGCCACCCACGTAGATCGCGGATTCTCACTGCCTCCCCATCCTTTCTTCTGGGGTTTTTTTGAACTTCTTTGGGGCTCAGCTCCACCATTTCACTCCAAACACCATAGTCTATCTGGCCGCTTTCATGTCGATGTGTGAAAACTTCTTGGGCTGTCGACCGCACTGGGGGGCTTTTCAAACACATCTTCACCTGCCGCTCCCAGTCGGTCAAAAAGGCCAATCCGAGTGACGAGAGGACACAAGTGATCCAAATGTGCGGGGGTCTGGGGATCCAGATGAGGAGCAAGAGTACTTTCCCAGCCATGATCCTCCCCGACTCAGTCCGGGGCTGGCAGTCGACTTGGTTCTACTGCAAGGATCAGCCGACCCCGGGTCAGTCGACTGGACTTCCTCCCTTTTCCTTAGCTCGAGTGGAGAAGCCTGCTCCCCTGAAGGTGGTTCCAGGAGAGAAGGCGCAGGTCAAGGTGCTGGTCGAGCGGGTCGTCCAACTCGTCTGCGACGGGGTGACCGGGATGGACCTGCTGGAGGTCTTTCTCGGTCGACGCATCCAACCGCTTCAGGCGCGTGATCATCCGATGTGGATGTACTCCGGGCTCGAGGACTCCACTCGGATCCACCCGGAGGACGTCAGTGAGGACACCTTGGAGAAGTGGTTGATGGGGATCACCAGCAACCAAGACAACCCTCGGGGGTCTAGGAGGGTGATTCCATTCGACAACTCGCATCAGCCGGAGTAGGTGTGATTCTGTTTTACCAAGTGTCTTTCTGATTCACTGTGTGACATTTTGTTTATGGTCGACTGAATTTCCTTTGATCGTTGTCTTTTCAGGCCCTCATCGACATGTACTTAGTGCCCAATAGAGTGCAGGAGCAAGACGTCGAGGAAGAAGCGAGCGGGGGCGAGAGCGGCGAAGGGCACTCAGATGCCGAGGAGGACGAGGGGTTTCACATCCCTAGTTCTGGTATGACCTAGACCAGCTAGTCATTTGTGCATCATGTTCAAATTCCATTTAAATTTGAAATGGGGATTTGTGAAACCCTCAGAATCATTTCTGAAAATGACCCAAGTAAAAATTGCTCCAAAAGGGTCCGAGAAAATGCTCATGTTACGCCCCGATGGTCTCCGCCGCGCGTTTGATCGCCGGAAGGCGATTTCCGACGCCTCCGCCGCGTCTGGCCTCGCCGGCGTCGAGTCACCGGCGGGCTTTGACCCCGCAGACAGGAGGTTTGACCTCTCCATGGGTCGCCGACATGTGGGGCCCGTCCCTGTTAAGTTTTAGTTAGGATTAGTTTAACAACTAATTTAACCCTATTTAGCTAATTGGGTCACTGACGCGTGGGCCCAACCCCATTAACTAAACCAGTTTAGGTTTATTTTAAATCAGGATTAGCCACAGACACTGACGTGTGGACCCCACACGTCAGGTTTGACCTGGTCAGCCGCCTTTGACCTGCTGATGTAAGCATGACTCTGTGCTGACGCAATATATCATTTTCTGGTATTAAATTAAATTAGGAAATTCCAAAAAATGATATAAACTTCAAAAATTCATAGAAATTCAACCGTAGCTCAGATTGAAATAATTTATATATGAAAAATGATCAAAAAAAATTCAATCTATCCATCTGTACCATTTTCATGCATGACAAACCAACCTATACATGCTGTATATATGAAAACACACTTATGGCATATTTAAGAGCTTATTTTGGAGTTGCATTTGAACCCTTGGTTCAAATGGACCTCAACTAAATAAATGCTAGATGCATTAACTCAAACAACATCACATACTCATGCCATGTTCATGCATCATATTGTTGCATATGCTTGTGTTTGATTTCCGACACCGTTCCTTCTCGATAGGTCCTGCTCCGGAGAGTGTTCGAGAGTACCAGTCTGAGGAGCAATGCCCCCCTGTTGATCTACCAGGCAAGCAACCCCCTTGTTCATTCCGATACAATCCTACTCTCTCGCTCCTGCTCTCATTTATTGCATTAGGACAACAGCGATTCAACTGCTACTTTATGTTGCGGTAGTTGAACCCATTCCTCTGTATGACCTGTCATTGCCATAGTAAATAGTTAAAACCCACTAGCATGTGTAGGAGTTGTTTGAGCCATGTTGTGTTCCTACCATGCCATGCCTGCTATTGCTTAGAGTTGTGTCAGGTCTGATTCATCGAGAATGAATTGGAGTGTTATGATATGTTCTGGTGCTGAGAGTTAAGCGTGTGAACACGATTTGGTAAAGGTAGCGGTGAGAGGCCATGTAGGAATACATGGTGGGTTGTCTCATTGGGACCGTCCTTAAGAACTGAGTTCTGTGTAAGTTGTCCAATGACTAGCTACTACCACACATTGGGCTCCGGGCGCTCCAAGCTCTCTCGACTTATTAACCACCTTGAACTCTGTCCAGGAG
The DNA here is from genome assembly GCF_056163025.1 of Triticum urartu. Taxonomy (NCBI): domain Eukaryota; kingdom Viridiplantae; phylum Streptophyta; class Magnoliopsida; order Poales; family Poaceae; genus Triticum; species Triticum urartu. The sequence continues at coordinate 93,247,135 of NC_141875.1, forward strand.
TTGCAGATAGTTTCTGGTGTTTGTAGGTAGTGCTATTTTTCTACCGAGTGGCACCCGGCAGGGTGGACTTGGGACAGACTAGGCACATGTGGCCCGGTGTACCGAGTGGCACCCGGATGGTGGGCTCGGGAACCCTGTACACATCGTTTGGGGCCGTGAGCAAAACCCCGGCCGGATCTCCTTGCGGATGGAAACCGAATAGGTGATAAACCTGGACTAGAGTCTTGTGTGGTTAGTTAGGTCGTGGCCGACACCCTCGCCAGGCTTCCGCTTGAAGGTTGCCGAGATACATGACGTGTATATGGTGATAAGTGGTGAGAGCGTGTGTGAAGAAGTACACCCCTGCAGGGTTATCATGATCTATTCGAATAGCCGTGTCCTCGGTTATGGACTTCTTGGATGCTTACGTGGTACATAGACAACTTTAAGTGGATACTCTAAAATGCTCAAGACAAGTGTGAGTGCTATGGATGGCCTTCTCGTAAGGAGACGAGGATGAATCCATAATAGTGTATTGATGTGGTGATTAGTGGACTCGTGTGCGCTGCCTCATCTCAAAGAAGTTTCTCGTTGTCATAGAACAGGATAGCCACTGAGTCAAAGCTGGCTTGCTACAACTAAACCCCACATTACCTTCTTGATACAAATGCATGTATGATAGGATCTGATGTAAGTCTTGCTGAGTACCTTTGTACTCATGTTTGCTTTATTTATGTTTTGCAGGTGAGACATCTGTCTCACTAGTAGTACCGCTTGGACTTCGACGAGTAGCTTGTTACCTCAGCTACGATCTCGTACCTTGGGAGGGACTTGTAGATAGTCAGGCTTCTCTTCCTTTTTCCTTTTGTAGTTGTCTATACTCAGACATGTAATGCTTCCATTGCTTGTATGCTCTAAACGATGGGTCATGTGACCCCTGTTTGTATTAATGCTATGTGGCTCTTCTGAGCCTTTATCTATATGAGTTTGCGTTATGTTGTGATGCCATGTTGTACAACACATACTTGCATGTTATGCGTACGTGTGACATGTATTGCTATGTGTGGGATCCGACAACCTAGTTGTTTATCCTTGGCAGCCTCTCTTATGGGGAAATGTAGTCTAGTGCTTCCTTGAGCCATAGTAGTCCACTACAGCCCGGTTCACCGGAGTCCTGCTAGCCCAGCACTACTGCTCAGAACACTTGACTGGCTGGCATGTGTTCCACTTCGTTCCTATGTCTGTCCCTTCGGGGAAATGTCACGTGGTGACTTCCGAAGTCCTGTTAGCCTAGTGCTACAGCCCGGATTCATACGCTGTTGACCGACATGCTCGTTGTGATTCATGTATGCCTGTCTCCATAGGTCTGTGCCTCTTTGGGTTCACGACTAGCCATGTCGGCCCGGGTTCTCTGTCATATGGATGCTAGCGACACTATCATATACGTGAGCCAAAAGGCGCAAACGGTCCCAGGCCATGGTAAGGCAACACCCGTGGGGATACCGTGCGTGAGGCTGCAAAGTGATATGAGGTGTTACATGCTAGATCGGTGTGACTTAGAATCGGGGTCCCGACAAGGGGAGCGACGAATCGACTGATGACGAGGAAGTCGACTCGCCCCCTCGCAGAGAGAGGAGATCCAAACATGCTCACGACCCAGCGAGCGCTCCAGACCTGGTGGCCGCGCCGATTGGACAGTCTTCGAAGCGTCCCAGGACGTCTTCCCCAACGCCGACTGAGAAGGCTCCAAAGCAGTCCAAAGTTGTGTCGCCTCTAGCGCCGAAAGCGCCGAAAGCCACCTCCTCCAAACTTCCAAAAGCTTTGCCCAGGATCAAAGTGACCGTTCCTACTATCTCCGGGTAACCATCTGACTTGTCCTTTTAGTCGACTCAATTACTGGACGTAACCGATTGAATGTGGGTCTTTGCAGTGCTGCTACGTCAGGAACCTCTTCTTTCCAGTACCGGGACGAGGAAATGGAAGATGCGGCAACCTCCAACCCAGGTATAAACTCTTGCGATTTTGTTCTTGATTCTTTGGTCGATTGCGTTCGAGTGGTTCACTTGGGGTCGAATGATCTGCCTTGCAGCTCCACCCAACTTCATAGATCTTCCAGATGACGATGAAGATGTGGCTCTTAAGCCCAGGAAGAGCAAGAAGGTAGCAGCTGGCAGGATGTCTCGGCAAGAACCAACTACAACACCTCCCGTCTGTCAACCTGAGGACGCGGGCAGGGCTTCTGTGACCTTCGCTGCACCCTTGTTGAGTGAGCGCCCTGCACCATCGACTGCACCTGTGATTCCTTCAGCCGTCCAACTCCACGCCACGGAGCTCCAAGCCGCCGCACCTGGGTCGTCTGCTCAATTTTTCACCAGCTACCCCATCCCGGACAACCAGTCAGAAGCGGCTGCGGAAGCCATCCAACAAGCTGACATGATGATGGAGCGGGTGAAGACAGTGCATGAGAACAGCCAGGCTGCCTACGACGCCAGCTGCTCTTCGGGCCAATGTCCAGGTGAGTATACTTTCCGACTACTTTTGCTCTATGAGGAAGTGTTACTCGAAAAAAAACCTTCTTCAACATAATCTGCTGTTGTTTGCGTCGAATTAGAGCACCCACTGGGTGTTTTGTTGTTTTTGGTAGTTTTGATTTTCCACTCAGTCTGGGCGAGTGGGATCTGAACCGGTGGGGGCACGCTAAGTGCACCCACTGGGTGTAGTCCCCGAGACCGCGGTCGACTGCTGGCAGTCGACTGGGGTCTGAGTTCTTCTTTCTTTTCTTTTCTTACACTCGACTCCGGCGGGCCGGTCGAGTAGGATCCGAACAGGTGGGGGCACGCCAAGTGCACCCACTGGGTGTAGTCCCTGAGACTGCAGTCGACTGCTGGCAGTCGGCTGGGGTCTAAGCGAACTTCTTTAGGTTTTATTCACTCGAAAGTAAACAACCTTTGATCTTATCGACTGATCCGTCTTTTGCCTTCTGCAGAAGTCTTGTACTCCTATTTCTAAGTTTGCTGAACTTGAGGAGAAGCAGAGGCAACCCAACCTCGACTTGGAATTAGCCCAGCAGAACCTGAAGAAAGCTCAAGACGAAGCCGCTGGTACGGAAGGTAACTGACTGTTGACTGACTTTCAATATATCTCTTTGATCTCTTCTTTGATTCGATTGTTTCTTTTGCAGAGAAAATGAAGTTGGCTCTGGATAAGAAGGACTCAGACCTCGCCGCCGCGTAAAAAGCAGCCCAAGATAAAACTGCTCTCGCAGACCAGAAGCTTGCTTCAATCGGAACGCTGGAAGGAGAGGTGAACAAACTGAAATCTTGTCTCAATGAAGCTAACCGCGAAGTGACCAGTCTGAAGAAGGACAAGGTCGTCCTGAATGAAAAGTTGGAGTCTGCGATCCGCAAGAGGAATGACATGGAAGCCTACCTGAGGACTCTTCCCAAGAAGCTTTATCTCACGCTGGAAGGTATTTCTTTTAATCCGACTGTGTTGATGCTTGCGATCGGATCTTGCTCGGTCGATTGACTAATTTTTGGCTGCAGAATTCTGCCAAGACTTCGACGAGGAAACTGGAAGGGTCAAGACGGGTCTGGACCCTATCGCTTCTGCAGTCTGCGACGAAACTGTGATGAACATGCTCCGACTGGAGTCCCGTATTGCCAGCGCCACAAGCTACCTCGCGCGCCTGAAGGAGGTAATCTCTCGAATCGACTCATCGCTTTGGCCGGGGGCGACGCTTCAGAATGACTTGGAATTCCTAATGACTCGACTGAACGAGATCCCTGACCGAGTGCAAGAATGGAAGAAATCCTCCGCCCGGTGTGGTGCTGACATCGTGCTGTCCTTGGTGCGAGTCCATTGCAAGGAGGCTCGTGAAGACAAGCTGGCTGCGATCAAAGTCGCTAACACCAAAAAGCATGACTGCCAGTCCTTCATGGAGACTTTCATTGCTGCCGCCACTTGGATCGCTGATTGTATCGACCTGGACTCATTCGTGGAGCCTGCCAGCCCTCCTCCGGCCGAGTGAACAAACTTATGAAACTTGAATCTGCTTTAAATTTTCCTCGGAATGCCGAGTGATTGCTGTAACCGTTGAACTCCTTCGGGCTTGATGCTCGAGTACCTTTGATTTGCTACTTGGAATTTTTAGGATTTATCTAAATTTGGTTTATTTCCGAATGTGCTTGTGTTTGCCTTCAAATGCACTTTGCTCACTGCTTAGAATAGTCCTTGCGCTGGAGACACAGCTCTGAGGTGGCGGCTCCAGTCGACCTGTGCTTCGTCATCCTTGCGGATAGGGATGGAGCGGACGTTGTACTTGTGTCGTAGCTCCGAAGGAGAAGGTTTCAGTCGACCTGCACCTCGTCCTCCTTGCGGATAGGGATGGAGCGGACGTTGTACTTGTGCCGTAGCTCCAAAGGAGAAGGTTGCAGTTGACCTGCACCTCATCGTCCTTGCGGATAGGGATGGAGAGGACGTTGTACTTGTGCCGTAGCCCCGAAGGAGATGGTTGCAGTCGACCTGCACCTCATCATCCTTGCGGATAGGAGTATGTTTCGGACTTAGGCGAGCACTGGACTACAGCTAAGAGTCCCGAGTGAGAGGACTGTTCTCGATTCGATAGGATTTTTTCAAACTTAGGCGAGTACTGGACTGCAGCTAAGTCTCCTAGTGAGAGAACTTAGGAGAGTACTAGACTGTAGCTAAGCCCCCAAGTGGGAGGATTGCTCTCCACTCGGTAGGATTTTTTCAAACTTAGGCGAGTACTGGACTACAGCTAAGTCTCCTAGTGAGAGAACTTAGGTGAGTACTGGATTGCAGCTAAGCCCCCGAGTGGGAGGGTTGCTCTCCACTCGGTAGGATTTTTTCAAACTTAGGCGAGTACTGGACTGCAGCTAAGTCTCCTAGTGAGAGAACTTAGGTCAGTACTGGACTGCAGCTAAGCCCCCGAGTGGGAGTGAGGGAGTCCTGGATTAGGGGGTGTTCGGGAAGCCGGACTATACCTTCAGCCGGACTCCAGGACTATGAAGATACAAGATTGAAGACTTCGTCCCATGTCCGGATGGGACTTTCCTTGGCGTGGAAGGCAAGTTTGGCGATGCGGATATTCAAGATCTCCTACCATTGTAACCGACTCTATGTAACCCTAAACCTATCCGGTGTCTATATAAACCGGAGGGTTGTAGTCCGTAGGCAATCAACTCCATATACAACAATCATACCGTAGGCTACCTTCTAGGGTTTAGCCTCCTTGATCTCGTGGTAGATCTACTCTTGTACTACCCATGTCATCAATATTAATCAAGCAGGACGTAGGGTTTTACCTCCATCAAGAGGGCCCGAACCTGGGTAAAACATCGTGTTCCCTGCCTCCTGTTACCATCCAGCCTAGACGCATAGTTCGGGACCCCCTACCCGAGATCCGCCGGTTTTGACACCGACATTGGTGCTTTCATTGAGAGTTCCTCTGTGCCGTCACAATTAGGAAGGATGCCTCCTCCCGTCTTTAAAGACGGCGCCGTTGCTAAGGGAGCCTTGGCTGTCGGCCAAACCCTCCAGCTAGGTGGTTTCCTCATGACCGCCTGTTCGGCTGTTGCACCGACGGTGACCTCTCGGGTCATCAAAAGCAACCTACACGTCAGCTCGGAGCTCGTCGAGCAGCTAGATCCAATGGAGCTCTCTTCCGTAAACGAGCTCTTGGATCACATCGCCGCCCTGGGGGTCGCTACGGATTACGACCAGGTTGGGCTTAAACCCGATCTAAGAGAAATTAACTCTCCCCAAGTAACCCACCACGTTGCCGTGGTAGAGACACTGTGCGGCGACCCTTCATCTATTTTAAGGACTAGCTACATCCGAATTCCCGACCCCTCCAAGCCGGATACCCGCGGAGGGGGAGATATAACTCAATACCTGAGCTTAGGATCAGGCAACGGGCCAGAATCACTGGACAACATCCAAGAATCCGAACTTCAGAGTTCGGAAACTCTTCGGCCTCCGAATCTTGGATTGGGTGAGGTTTCAGATTCAACGACACCCGCCCACCCAATCATAAGCGATCTCTCCCAAATCAGGCAAAGGCCCGAGGAAACACTACATCATTACTGGGCCAGATTCCTCCTAGTTATGAACAGGATAAAGGATTGCCGCGAGGAAGACGCAATCTCAATTTTTTGCGGTAATTGCACGGACAAGGGAATCCTTAACGCCGTAAGTCGTCGTGATATCACACGCTTCGCTGACTTGGCATCCATAGTACAAAAATACTGTGCGATGGAAAGCGCCTGGAAAACCGAAATAAATTTTTGGGATAATCCGGCCTTGAATAGTAATCCCGTCCGAACTAAGAGGGTGCATCATCACAGGACACCCGGGATAAACACCAAAAAGCCAAAACCCTCTACAGGGCATGGAACCGTACTGGAAAGATGGCTTGATGGACCCTGTAGAATTCATAGTACAGAGGACGCCACACCAACTCACAGCCTTAGAGCATGTTGGATACTCCGGCAGGTGGCCAAAATCGGCGAGGACCTCTTAATTCCGGAGGCCGCAGAAAGCCAGCCCAAGGGCACCAGTACCGTTCTCACAGTCTCCGAGACTTTCGCATCAAACAATGTGCGAAAAAGAACACTCCGCAGCCTCGCTGAAGTCTATCAAGTTGCAACAATAAATCCATGGAGCGACACTGCCATTACCTTCAACGCAAGTGATGAACCTAGATTCCGAACAGCCCGAGCACCGGCCACATTGGTCCTCAGTCCCATAGTGGACAGCTTTCGCCTCACCAAGGTGCTCATGGATGGAGGCAGTGGACTGAACCTCATTTATGAGGAAACCCTTCAAAAAATGGAAATAGACTAGAACCGCGTCGAGCGAAGCAGCACAACCTTTAGAGGAATAATCCCCAGTCGGGAAGCGCGCTGCACAGGAAAAATCACACTAGATGTGGTGTTCGGCACGCCGGATAATTACAGGTCCAAAGAAGTCACGTTTCAGGTGGCCCCGTTTAAGAGCGGATATCACGCTTTACTAGGGCGGGAAGCATTCACAATCTTCCAAGCAATACCCCATTACGGGTACATGAAGCTTAAGATGCCCGGGCTGAATGGAATTATCACTCTAGCTAGTGATCCGGACATAGCACTCCGCGCCGAACAAGATGGCCGCATTAGCCCTTGAGGCGCTATCCGAAGCCTTAGCGGCCGAGGAACTGACTGCGCTGCGCTCCACGGTTAACAGGGATGATGTGATACTCGATAAGAGACCCAAATCCACATCCTTCATGCCAGCCGACGAAATAGTCAAATTCCAGGTCCATCCAACGGACCCCAATAAAACAGCTTCAATCGGGGCATGACTGAACCCTGATGCAGACGCCGCACTGCGAGAGTCCCTATGAGAGAACTGGGACATCTTCGCCTGGCACCCTTCAGACATGCCAGGGATCCCACGCAGGCTGGCCGAACACAGCTTAAATATCCTAAAAGGATTTAAACCTGTCAAACAAGCCCTTCGGCGTTTCTCCGAACCCAAGAGACAGGCTATGGGAGAGGAGCTAGCCAAGCTATTGGAGGCCGAATTCATCAGAGACATAAAACATCCGGACTGGCTAGCAAACCTGGTGATGGTACCAAAGAAGGACAAATCCTGGCGCCTGTGTGTCGATTTTAAAGACCTTAACAAGGCTTGCCCAAAGGATCCCTTCCCCCTCCCCCGCATCGATCAAATTATCGATGCCACCGCAGGACACGATTTGTTGTGTTTCCTTGACGCATACTCCGGTTACCATCAAATCAAGATGGCAGAATCAGACCAAGCTGCAACAGCATTATTCACACCATACGGCCCATTCTGCTTCAACACAATGCCATTCGGGCTAAAAAACATCGGCGCAACATATCAGCGCATGATCCAGACATGTCTGGCAAACCAGATCGGCAAAACAGTGGAGGCGTATGTGGATGATGTGGCCGTCAAATCAAGACATGTCGAATCCCTAGTAAACGACTTGAGGCTTACATTCGATAACCTCCGACAATATGACATCAAGCTCAACCCAGAAAAATGCGTCTTTGGTGTTCCAGCCGGAAAGCTCTTGGGCTTCATTGTATCCGGTAGAGGAATTGAAGCAAACCCAGCCAAGATCCGAGCTTTGTCACAATTGGATGTCCCAAAGGACCTTAAACAAATACAAAAATAAACCGGGTGCGTGGCGGCTTTAAGCCGCTTCATCTCCCGCTTGGGAGAAAAGGCACTACCCCTTTATCGCCTCCTTCGGTGCACCGAACACTTTGAGTGGACGGATGCCGCCACGGCCGGACTTGATGAAATAAAATCCATATTGGCAACAAACCCAGTCCTGGCCGCGCCAATCACCGGTGAACCAATGTAATTGTACATTGCAGCAACACACCAAGTTGTCAGCGCAGTGCTCGTTGTCGAGCGGGAAACGGACGGACACAAATTCCCCCTTCAAAGGCCGGTCTACTACGTGTCCACTGTCCTCACTACATGCAAATCACGGTACCCACATTATCAAAAGATTGCATACACGGTATTCATGGCATCCCGGAAGCTACGACACTACTTTCAAGAGTGTTCCATAACAGTAGCCTCGGAAGTGCCACTAAACGATATTATCAACAACCGCGATGCAACGGGCCGGATTGCAAAATGGGCCATCGAGCTTCTCCCGTTCGATATAACCTATAAGCCACGGCGAGCTATTAAATCGCAAGTTTTGGCCGACTTCATCGTGGAATGGACGGAGGCCGAGCTCCCTAAAGAGTACGGCACATATTCAAATTGGATTATGCATTTCGACGGCTCCAAAATGTTGGCCGGACTGGGGGCCGGCGTCGTCCTGACGTCCCCCACAGGAGACACAGTCCAATATGTGCTCCAAATCATGTACACGGATTCCAACAATGCAGCCGAATATGAGGCCCTCCTACATGGCCTCCGGATAGCAGTATCCATGGGTATCCAGCGCCTAGAGGTACGCGGGGATTCAAACCTCGCGATATCCCAAATAAATGGAGACTTCAACGCCAAGGACCCAAAAATGGCAGCTTACCGCGACGCCGTCCTAAAAATGTCAGCTCAGTTCAAAGGGCTGGAGTTTCACCATATAGCCCGAGAAAACAATCAAGCGGCGGACGTCCTAGCACGCATCGGAGCAAAATGTGATGCAGCCCCCCCCAACGTCTTTTTGGAAAGATTGTTCAAGCCATCCGTAGCATGGGAGGGGGAACCCGCAAATAACAGCTCGAACCCAGCCGCACCACTCGACGCCGAACAATCTGACACAATTGGAGGCTCTGCCAACGAAATTACACCTTCAGCCCACGTAATAATGGCGGTTATCGCCCCGTGGACAAAACCATTCCTAGCCTACCTTACTAGGCAGGAACTCCCGGAGGACCAAAACGAGGCCCGCTGCATAGGGCGGCGATCTAAGGCCTACAGAGTCCATGAGGGAGAACTTTATAAGAAAAGCACTACCGGAGTCCTTCAAAGGTGCATCTCCGAAGAGGAAGGGCGGAACCTCCTGGCTGAAATTCATGTCGGACTCGGTGGTCACCACGCCGCTGCTCGGTCCCTCGTTAGCAAGGCTTTCCGTATAGGCTTTTACTGGCCGACGGCCCGAGCAGACGCTCAGGAACTTGTCCAACGATGCGCTGGTTGCCAACTTTTTGCCAACCAAAGCCATATGCCACCCACCGCACTCCAAACTATACCCATCACCTGGCCTTTTGCGGTCTGGGGGCTTGACATGGTCGGACCCCTTAAAGGTGGAACCCATAGGAAAAAATACTTACTGGTCATGGTGGATAAGTTCACCAAATGGATAGAAGCCAAGCCTGTTAAAACGGCCGAATCCGGACCTGTGATAGACTTCATATCCGGGGTTGTACACTGTTATGGCGTCCCCCACAGCATCATAACCGACAACGGTACAAATTTTACCGCCGACGAGGTAAAACTCTGGTGCAAAAACATGGGCATCAAGCTCGATTATGCTTCCGTCTATCACCCACAAACCAACGGCCAGGTCGAACGTGCAAATGGTCTTATCATGAGCGGCATCAAACCCAGACTGGTGCGGTCCCTCAAGGAATCTAACACGCACTGGGTAGAGGAGCTCGACTCCGTGCTATGGGGGCTGCGGACCACGCCAAATCGCACCACCGAGTACACACCATTTTTTATGGTGTACGGCGCAGAAGCAGTTCTGCCCTGCGACATAATTCATGACTCACCTAGAGTGCGCATGTACGAAGAAAGAGAAGCCGAGCTCGATCAGCAGGACAACTTGGACGCCTTGGAGGAGGAGCGTGATGTGGCAAAAGCCCGTACCGCATTTTATCAACAGCAGGCCCGAAGATATCAAAGCAGAGAAGTACGGGCCAAAAATTACAATGTTGGCGAACTAGTTCTACGCTTGCCGGATAAGAAAAAGGACAAACTCAAGCCCAAGTGGGAAGGTCCATTCATAATCAACCAAGTCCTAACTGGTGGGGCGTACCGCCTGCGAGATGCGTCGAACAACCGACTCGAGCCGAACCCGTGGAACGCCACCCGTCTCCGAAGATTCTATGCCTAGCGCCGGACTCTGTGTTCGTCTCCTTCCTCCGTCCATCCCTTTTTGTATTTTTTCTGTCTTACATTTCTCTCCTTCCCATTTTGTTTTCTTTCATAGCCCTTAAAGGCTCATCTAGTGACGCGCCACTCGCGCTCATTAAACCTGGGGGCTTCTTTAACAGAAGCTTATTTGTACGGGCTTCACGCCCAACACATGCGTCAAACTTCCACATGTACCCTTTTTCTTCACCATTATATGCATCGATATGACTTAAGTTTTGGCCAAGCTGGGTTGCCTGGCTCCTGTGCTTACCCCTACGTTCCCGATTGTTCGGCTAGGCGGTAAAGGGAGCACCTCTGCGATTGTTACTGCCGGGTTAGCCGGATGTGTACCTCAGACTGGGTGAAGCCGAAAGCTAGCGTTCTTAAGGGAATATTCGGTCGGTGAAATAAAAGATGATCTTTTTACTCATTTTATGCGCCCCTAGATGCCTTTTTTTCTGCGTCTCTTCACGCAGTCCGGACATGCACCTTAGGGCATGCCTCCCAGCGAAAGGAACCCTTAACGGAACTATTCTCTCTGGAAGATGTTTCTTACTAACCATGTAATATAACATAACTAGTTGGGCACTTGTCTGATAAAGCACTGATGACCCCTACGCCTGGTCTCCACGCATACCCCGGTTCTTATATAACCGCTAGGGTATTCGGACACACTCCGGACCGTCAGGTCCCGAGGTTGAAGCGAAAAGGTCGGCAACGACAAACGATCTACAATACGGCTAGAAGGCATTACACATGTCAATTCAAAATTACACAGTCATTCTGACTGATTGTATTCCTCTTCTATACCATCTAACAGGCTGTCTAATTTACAGTCCTGCTGGGAATACTTCGCGGCCAACTCTACTTGGTCGTATACTAAGCTTACAGGGATCTCCTTCCCGTCAGGCCCCACTGGTCCGACCTCGGCCATGTGGTTTGGGTCAGACTTCGTAAAACGGGTCTTCACCATGGCCCAGGCCTCCCTAGCGCCTTGTCGGCAGGCTGATATCTTCCACAACCGGAAGCGCCGCCGAGCTCCCTTCAGCTTCTCCGCAAGCTCTCCAAGGTCCTCGGGCACGGAGTGGGCAGGCCATAAGGCTTGGGCAATATCTCGCATCACCTGCCGAATTCGCTCATGCAGTTGCAAGAGTTCGGGAAGAAGGTCACCCGTAGAACCGGGCATCTCCTCTGCAGGACAACCTGTGAGCATACCTACAGACATTACTCTGTTAGTCGACTTGCTCGCCGAACTCTTTTTTCAAAGTTCGTTCAAGCACTTACTAAAAATGTCGCGTCGAAGCCGCTGATTCTCCTTCGTGGAGTCCGACAGCTGGCCACGAACATCTTTAAGTTTGACGTCCAGCTTGGTGTTGGCATCCTGAAGATCATTCTTCTCTCACCTCACCTTTGTCAACGTACTCTCACCGGCCTTTAGCCGGCATAAGAGTTGTTGCTTGTCCGGATCGAGTCCGGCGCCATCTGCAATATGATTTGTCAGATTTGCACCCACACCGCACAATACTAATCTCTCGAAGTGTATCTTACCTGAGGGGGTCTCTTTGGGCTCCCCTGCTGCGGCTAGTGCGGCCTCTAGTTGGGCCTTGCACTTTTCCAGCTCCTGGGACAGTACGGTATTCTTCTCTGTAAGAAGCTGCATATTAAATGATCCTTAAATCAGTTGCTCTAACTGCTTCAAGTCTCGGGGGCTACTGGCATATATATATATATATATATATATATATATATATATATATATATATATTTAACCAAAATTTTCTTACCCGTATGTCTTTTACATACTGCTCTGTGGCTCTGGCTAAACCATTTTGAGCGACACGGAGGTACGCATCTCCCGAATTAAAGGCATCTAAAGCCTCTTGGGAGAAACAAGCGTCGCGTAGAATTGTCCGGCGACGCCTGTGGTTCATGGCACTCTCCACTTCAGAATTTGTGGCAGACAGCCTGTCTGCATCCTCTGTCGGAGGAGCGTCCGGTGCGCGCCTTGTGCTCGCCTCCGCTTCCTGGCCAGACATTGGAGCCTGGCTGGTGGAGGCGCGATTGGCAACCTCTCCGGATGTAGTCCGGCGAGGTCTCTTTGTTCTGAAGATAGCACGAACGTTAATATGCCCTGACAGAATAACTCCAGGGAAACAGAGGGTGCACTATACCTTTGCGCCGGCATCTCAGTCCGGACTTCATTCCTTTTTGCCCCACGGGGCCCTGCGGCCCCTCGTTGGCTAGCCGTCGCAGGTTTGGCCTCCTGCCTCGGAAATCTCCCCTACAAAACCTGGCTGTCGTCAGAAACACCGGGCTACGTTAGGGTGGAATCTCTTTCAAGGGAATAAAACCCCGGTTTCTGTCACCTGGGAGGCCGGGATTAACCCTGGGTAATCCGCCGTAATGGCTACCAAGGTATTGTCCTTGCTTAGCTGATGGAACACCCCGTCGATAAGCTCCACCGATATGTCCGGATCCTCTTCGGAGTCCGGATTGAGGGACCGTTCTGGGTCCTCGGGCTGTGGAGGGCGGCTGCTTATATCCTTTACCTCCTGTCGCAGTTCCTGCATTGAAGTCGTTAGACTACCTATCTAACCATGGGAGTATAAAACAAACGGGCAAGCACAATTGTTCACGTACCCAACTTGGAGGATCATACATACTGAATCCGGCCCGCGGGTTGACGCGGAGGAATTCCTCCTTTTCTCCCTTGTACAAAGAGGATAAGATCTTTACTAAGGCGACGGCTGAGGCCGGCCCCTTACGACCGTAACGTGTGGCGTCATCCTCCCCGTTGAAATCCCACATGGGGTGGCCTCTATGTTGAAGCGGCTGCACCCCCCGCATAATGCATGCGGCCATGACTCCAATCATGGTTAGTCCGGAATGAGCCAACAGTCTTATCCGGCCCATCAGGTAAAGGACGTCTCTGTCGCTTTCTCTTTGAGAGCTCCGCGGACGCCAGCTCAAGCGTTTCTTCAATGGAACACTGTTGAACTTAGGGAGACCGACCCGGATAGGGTCCGGTAGCGGGACGTCATCTATATAAAACCATTCCGAAGGCCAGTCCTCGGACGCCTTCTTTGGGGTTCCGGATAGGTATCCGGTCCCGGCGATGCGCCATACTTCGGCTCCGCCCACTTGGTATATAGACCCCTCTTGAGAATGGGGCACCAGGCAGAATAACCTCTTCCACAGCGCGAAATGAGCCTCAACGCCTAAAAGTAGCTCGCAAAGGGCGACGAAACCCGCAATATGCAATACGGAGGCGGGCGTGAGATTGTGTAGCTGGAGGCCGTAGAACTCCAGAAGCCCGCGGAGAAATGGATGAATTGGAAATCCCAGTCCCCTTATTAGATAGGGGACGAGGCACACCCGCTCTCCTTTAGAAGGATTGGGGGTGCTCTCCGCTTGTTTTCCGCCATTGTAGGTGGCGAGACCGGCTCGGACCGGGACCATGTATGCCTGAGGGAGAAATCCCTTGGCCTCAAGCGACACTAACTCGCTATGCGGGATGGTGCAACTCTCCCAGTCCCTGGGTTTGGGACCGGAGGGGAGAGGGGAGGAGCTGCGACGGCTGGTCATGTTGGAATGGACCTTTGCTGGAAGCGCTCTGATGATAACTCGCGGAAAGGAGAAGATGTGGTTTGGACCTAAATCCCCATCCCGTTAAATAGGCGGCTCGTTTATACAGCTAGGGGTGTGGATGTAAAAATGCCCCGACTTTTCGCATTCGTTTGACACGTGGAAGACGGCCATTATTGGGCGTGGAAGCCGAGGAGCACTACATTACAAAAATCGGACATTATTCCTACAGGTACACAAGATTTGGAGAAGAACCCCCCTTGCAATGCCGAACAATCTGCGCGCCGGACTCGTCGTCATTGAAGCCTGGTTCGGGGGCTACTGAGGGAGTCCTGGATTAGGGGGTGTTCGGGTAGCCGGACTATACCTTCAGCCGGACTCCAGGACTATGAAGATACAAGATTGAAGACTTCGTCCCGTGTCCGGATGGGACTTTCCTTGGCGTGGAAGGCAAGTTTGGCGATGCGGATATTCAAGATCTCCTACCATTGTAACCGACTCTATGTAACCCTAACCCTATCCGGTGTCTATATAAACCGGAGGGTTGTAGTCCGTAGGCAATCAACTCCATATACAACAATCATACCGTAGGCTAGCTTCTAGGGTTTAGCCTCCTTGATCTCGTGGTAGATCTACTCTTGTACTACCCATATCATCAATATTAATCAAGCAGGACGTAGGGTTTTACCTCCATCAAGAGGGCCCGAACCTGGGTAAAACATCGTGTTCCCTGCCTCCTGTTACCATCCGGCCTAGACGCACAGTTCGGGACCCCCTACCCGAGATCCGCCGGTTTTGACACCGACAGGGAGGATTGCTCTCCACTCGGTAGGATTTTTTCAAACTTACGCGAGTACTGGACTGCAGCTAAGTCTCCTAGTGAGAGAACTTAGGCGAGTACTGGACTGCAGCTAAGCCCCCGAGTGGGAGGATTGCTCTCCACTCGGTAGGATTTTTCAAACTTAGGCGAGTACTGGAGTGCAACTAAGTCTCCTAGTGAGAGAACTTAGGCGAGTACTGGACTGCAGCTAAGCCCCCGAGTGGGAGGATTGCTCTCCACTCGGTAGGATTTTTTCAAACTTAGGCGAGTACTGGACTGCAGCTAAGTCTCCTAGTGAGAGAACTTAGGCGAGTACTGGACTGCAGCTAAGCCCCCGAGTGGGAGGATTGCTCTCCACTCGGTAGGATTTTCTTTCGAACTTAGGCGAAACGGGTTCGCGACTAAGCCCACCCACTGGGGGATATCAGAAGTAAATAAGAACACAACAATCGACTGATAGGACCATAAGCTCTTGTCTTTGGTAAACAAATTACAAAGGTGTTTCTTATTACATTTTATTTGAACGAGTGCTTAAGTATAAAAGGGGCGGAGCAGCTCCGCGTTCCAAGCCCGTGGCTCGTCTTTCTGATGCTCAACACTGTAAAGATGGTATGCTCCATTGTGGAGAACTTTGGTGATGATGAAGGGGCCCTCCCAAGTCGGGGCAAGCTTGTGTGGTTTCTGTTGATCCACTCGAAGAACCTGGTCTCCTTCTTCAAAGGCTCAACCCCTCACATTTCTGGCGTGGAATCGACGCAAGTCTTGCTGATAAATGGTCGAGCGAATCAAGGCCATCTCTCTTTCCTCCTCTAAGAGATCGACTGAATCTTTCCGAGCCTCCTCTGCTTCCTCTTCGGAGAAGAGCTCAACTCGGGGTGCATTGTGGAGCAGGTCACTTGGCGAATAGCTTCGACTCCATAGACTAAGAAGAAAGGAGTTTCTCTGGTCGACCGATTAGGAGTTGTCCTTAAACCCCACAGAACTGACGGAAGTTCATCAACCCAAGCACCTGCTGCGTGTTTGAGATCACGCATCAGTCAGGATTTCAGTCCTTTAAGAATTAGGCCATTGGCTCTTTCTGATTGTCCGTTCGACTGCGGGTGAGCGACAGAAGCATAGTCGAATCAAGTGCCCTGAGAGGCGCAGAAAGCTCTGAACTCATCGGAATCGAAGTTCGATTTGTTGTCCGTGATGATGTTGTGTGGGACTCCATATCTGAATGTCAATTCTCTGATAAAACTGACATCGGTGCTAGCATCAAGGTTCTTGATAGGTTTAGCTTCGATCCATTTGGTAAACTTGTCGACTGCAACGAGCACATGAGTGAAGCCGCTCTTGCCAGTTCTCAGTGGTCCAACCATATCCAGTCCCCAAACAACAAAGGGCCAGATGAGGGGGATGGTCTTCAGGGCTGATGCTGGCTTGTGAGACATGTCGGAGTAAAATTGGCAGCCTTCACATCTGTCGACTATATCTTTCGCCATTTCATTTGCTCGTGGCCAATAGAATCCAGCTCGGTATGCTTTAGCCACGATGGCCCGAGAGGACGCATGATGACCACAGGTCCCCGAGTGGATGTCATTGAGGATCATTCAACCTTCTTCTGGTGTTATGCATTTCTGACTGACTCCAGTCACGCTTTCCCTGAACAGCTGCCCTCTTATCACAGTAAAGGCCTTGGATCGACGGACGATCTGTCGAGCCTCTTCTTCATCCTCTGGGAGTTCTTTCCTGAGGATGTATGCAATGTAGGGCACCGTCCAGTCGGGAGTAATGGCCAGAACCTCCATGATCATGTTGACCACGGTTAGGACCTCGACTTCAGTCAGATCTGTGGCGCTCTTAGGTTGCGGGGGCTCTTCAGTGAAAGGATCTTCCTGAACTGTCGGCGTGTGAATATGCTCCAAAAACATATTGCTTGGAATGACTTCTCTCTTGGAACCTATCTTTGCCAAGTCATCGGCTGCTTGATTTTTCAATCGGGGGATGTGCAATCTGACCGAGGGATGCAGCCTTCTTGCCTGGAATGACACCATGGAAACTCATATGGCTTTCGCTAAGTCTGGACATCGGAATGCCCATTCCTTTAAACGTTTCTGCATACAGTATGTTCAGGCCACTGCCACCGTCCATTAGGACCTTTGTCAGTCGAGTGCCTTCGACCACCGGGTCGACCACCAGTGCTTGCCTCCCAGGGGTGGCAATGTGCGCTGGATGATCAGACTGGTCGAATGTAATGGCAGTCTGCGACCACTTCAAGTAACTGGGTGTCACCGGAGCGACCATGTTCACTTCCCTGTTGATGACTTTCAATCGACTTTTGCTCTCAACATCAGCAAAAATCATCAGAGTGGAATTCACGTGGGGATAACCATCATCATCCTCTCCCTCATCCTCAGCCTTGTCTGCCTCCTTCTCCTTTTCCTTGGGATGTTTCTCTCGGAACTGCTGGATTAGGAGTCGACACTGCCGAGTGGTGTGCTTCGGGTAAATGAAATTACCTTCTTCATCTTTTTTGGTGTGGATATGGCACGGCAGATCCAACACGTCATTTCCATCTTGATCTTTTACTTTCTTGGGGTTCCACGGCCCCTTGGGCTTCCCCTTGAACTTTCCTTGAACCACAGCCAAGGCTTCACCAGGAGCAGCTGGCTCGGCCTTGCACTTCTGTTTCTGACTGGAGTTTCCTCCTCCAGCTTCGTGGGCGACTGCTTTGTGCTTGCTACTCCGGAGTCGCTCTTCCTCTTCACCATTGGCATACTTGGTGGCAATTTCCATCATCCGAGTCAGAGTCATGTTTCCTGTCCAACCGAATTTCAGATTCAACTCCCGATACCTGACACCTTCCTTGAAAGCACAAATTGCCTGATGATCAGACACATCTTCTACCGTGTGGTGTAGGGTGATCCATCTCTGGATATAATCCCTCAAAGTTTCATTCTGTTTCTGGACGCAACACTGTAATTCTATCAAACCTGCTAGCCGTTTGCAAGTACCCTCGAATGTTCTGACAAACACTCGGGCGAGATCTTCCCAAGTATAGATGCTGCCAGGCGCCAACTGATTCAGCCATGCTCTAGCCGAGCCCTCCAACATCAGAGGAAGGTGTTTCATGGCCACTTCATCATCGCCGCCACCAATCTGGACAGCCACTCGGTAGTCTTCAAGCCAAGTGCCAGGCTTGGAATCTCCGGTGAACTTACTAACGCCAGTCGCCAACCTGAAGTTGGGGGAATCACCGCAGCTCTAATAGCTCTACTGAAGCACTCTGGACCAGAGACATGCACCCTGTTGCTGGTTTGCGAATCTCTGTCATGGCCCTCACGGTGAGCTCTGTTTTTGTCGACCAAGCCCTGCACGAGAATAGATCTCGCATTAAAGCCTGGCTCCCTGGGGTCGACTGGAATACCTCTTCCGACATTGTGAGGGCGTCTGTCTTCATGTGGCCGAGGCACGTATGACCCACTCCTTGGAGGAGGCGTGGGCACTCGACGGCGATCATCGCGATCGGCTTGGTGATCATACTGCTCTTGGTTCCTGTACTGATCACATCAATCTCCACGTCCCTTACGCCTCGGGGGCGATCTTGGGCTATGGGCCGACTGAACTGTGTCTGCGACCATGGATCTGCTATGGATCCTATTCCGCGACTGAGACACGACCGTATTCTGCTCTCCCGCTGCTCGGAGCAAGGCTCTGATCTGCACCAGACCTCGGCCAGCTTCTGATTGGGAAGGTTGGATCGACTCTGCTATCCGGGCAGCAGCTACTAGATTCTGGATGGGGGTTCGATATACCTGAGTCGGAGGTGGAAAAAGTTGGCGTCGACTGGACTCAGGAGCACGTTGTCGAGCGCGATCGTCGAGTGCGCGCTGGAGGTTCTCCAGTCGAGTGCGCTCATCCAGGTTGGCCAAGCACGCCTGCTCCAAGGCCTGGGCCTCAGGGGTCTCTCCAACTATAGGAGTATGCAGGGCATCCATGTTCTGGCGACGAAGTTCCTCCCTCTGCTGCGAGGAGAGGGGTTCGTGGCGGTACTCCTCGTGAACGCGCGACGGATCGCCCTTCCCGTCACCTCCGCCTTCAAGATTGAAGCCAGGAGGACTACGTTGTCCATTGACCATCAGGACTTCAGCCGCTAGGTCGCTGCTGTCACACTCGGATGCGGTCTCTACGGAGCCAGTCGACAGATCGAACATGCCGTAGAGAGATTCGCCGGGCTCGATCGCCGCGACTTGAGGGGTGTCCGACTGGCGGGCCACTGCATGCTTCACCTACCGCTGAAGCCTCGACCGGTGCGTTTGCTCCGGCGGGTCACAGGGAGGGGGAAAGCTGCTGGAGTCGACTGGTACTGGGTCGACAGTTGCCGCAGGAGGACGATGCGGACGCACGCGCGAAAGTGCGTCACCCCACGGGCGGGGAGCGCGTCGGCATCGAGTGGTGCCTCCTGAAGCCAAGCGGAGTCGTCAGCGACAAACACGAGCACACCGAGACGGATCTCGCGGCCCTCAGCCAAACCTCCGCCTAGAACCATGATGAAGGGGATCGGAAAAATTGCAACTTCTCCAACAAGTCGCTAAGACACCTGCCCGACGGTGGGCGCCAACTGTCGTGGTTCTAAGACTAACAGTAGAATAGGGGGTAGGAATGTAGAGGCAAGATCCTAGCTATGGAGGAGTTGTACATACGAGTTTACGAGTTCAAGCCCTTCTCGGAGGAAGTAACAGCCCTACGTCTCGGAGCCCAGAGGCGGTCGACTGAATATATGTGTGTGAATTACAGAAAGTGCGAACCCTTGTCCCAGAGGAGGGGTGGCTTATATAGAGTGCGCCAGGACCCCAGCTCCCCTCCGTTACACAAGGTTCAATGCTCATAAAGGAGGGGCGTTACTGGTAATGTCTGCAGTAAAGTGTTATAAATGCCCATAAAGCTATGGTTTAAGTCCTGACCGTTGCAGAGTGGAGGGTTTCTCATCTTCTGGTGGTCGAGTGTCTTCAAGGTGGTCAAGTGAGCACATCTTCACGGTCGAGTGGATGATGGTTTCTCTTCGACTGCTTCTGATTCTTTGTAGAGATGTCCTTGGGGAGGGTATGTTGGACAGATCCATGACCCTACCCTAGGTACATAGCTTCATCAGTAGCAACTGGCAC
Organism: Triticum urartu; assembly: GCF_056163025.1. Lineage (NCBI taxonomy): Eukaryota > Viridiplantae > Streptophyta > Magnoliopsida > Poales > Poaceae > Triticum > Triticum urartu. Next base: position 93,267,298 of record NC_141875.1, read on the forward strand.
TTTTGAGTTAACCTCAAAGGTAGCGCCATGTTCATCTTCACGTGATTTTATGGTTCGGCAACCAAAAAAATGCATACGGTTCGGCAACCTTAAAATGCCAGCGGCTCTGATACGTCCATTTTGCATCATGTTTTCCTACTGTTATTTATGATGTTTTTATCCATTATAATGCTTTTTCGAGTAATTCTAATTCCTTTTCTCTCATAATATGCAAGGTATACACAAAGAGGGAGAATTCCGGTAGCTGGAAATCTGGACCTGGAAAATCTACATCAGGCTACCTATTCTGCACAACTCCAAACAAGCTGAAACTTCACGGATAATTTTTATGTAATATATGAAGAATATTGGAGCAAATAAGTGCTAGAGGGGGCCCACCAGGTGGGCACAACCCACCTATGCGCGCCAGGGAGCCCAGGCGCGCCCTGGTGGGTTGTGCTCACCCAGGCCCACCTCCGGTGCCCATCTTCTGGTATATAAGTCATTTTGACCTAGAAAAAATAAGTGGAGGACTTTCGGGATGGAGTGTCGCTGTCTCGAGGCGGAACTTGGGCAGGAGCACCTTTTCCCTCCGACGGAGCGATTCCGTCGGGGGAATTTCTCTCCTGGAGGGGGAAATCATCGTCATCATCATCACCAACAACTCTCCCATCTTGGGGAGGGAAATCTCCATCAGCATATTCAACAGCACCATCTCATCTCAAACCCTAGTTCATCTCTTGTGTTCAATCTTGTTACTGGAACTATAGATTGGTGCTTGTGGGTGACTAGTAGTGTTGATTACATCTTGTAGTTGATTACTATATGGTTTATTTGGTGGAAGATTATATGTTCAGATCCAATATGATATTTAATACCCCTCTGATCTTGAGCATGATTATCATTTGTGAGTAGTTACTTTTGTTCTTGAGGTCACAGGAGAAATCATGTTGCAAGTAATCATGTGAACTTGATATATGTTCGATATTTTGATAGTATGTATGTTGTGATTCCCTTAGTGGTGTCATGTGAACATCGACTACATGAAACTTCACCATATTTGGGCCTAAGGGAATGCATTGTGGAGTAGCAATTCGATGATGAGTTGTGAGAGTGACAGAAGCTTAAACCCCAGTTTATGCGTTATTCCGTAAGGGACCGATTGGATCCAAAAGTTTAATGCTATGGTTAGAATTTATTCTTAATACTTTTCTCGTAGTTGCGGATGCTTGCGGGAGGATTATTCATAAGTAGGAGGTTTGTTCAAGTAAGAGCAGCACCTAAGCACCGGTCCACCCACATATCAAATTATCAAAGTAGCGAACACGAATCAAACCAACATGGTGAAAGTGACTAGATGAAAATCCCGTGTACCCTCAAGAACGCTTTGCTTGTCATAAGAAACCATTTTGGCCTATCCTTTGCCTCAAAAGGATTGGGCTACCTTGCTGCACTTTTGCTACTATTATTGTTACTTGCTCGTTACAAATTATCTTGCTATCAAACTACTCTGTTACTTACAATTTCAGCACTTGCAGACATTACCTTGCTGAAAACCCCTTGTCATTTCCTTCTGCTCCTCGTTGGGTTCAACACTCTTACTTATCAAAAAGAGCTACAATTGATCCCCTATACTTGTGGGTCATCAGGCTCAAAAGCCTTTCCACAATTACAGTAGTAGCATTGTCTCATGTATATATTATGATCAACGGAATAAAGCCGGCTTATCTGGACCCCAAATGTTTTGCAGTAGTAGCATTGTCTCTTGTGTATCATATGCCGAGCTTTTCCATGATCATATGGTCACTTGGGGGCTTCCAACTCATCGAGTTTAGCTATTAACATCCCTCTTGACCCGACATATGCCATTATGAAACTTGGTTAAACCCGCCTGTTAGCTTGATGCTACTCCAAAAAGGTGACCAGGTGTACTCTTGATAAGTCAATCAAAATTGACCCTGAACTTGTCAAGGTTAAAATACCGACTTAAGTCACGTGAGAGCCGAGTTTCAGAAAGCGAGGATAAACCAAAAGAGGCTACAAGACCTGCTTCCAGGGGTAGCAAAACCAAGTCACGAGCCTTGAAAGCCGGTCTTATGTCGAGCCCCGAAAGCCGGCAATTATATCGTCTGTTATCATACACATACATCATCATACAATGCATCATATATACATGCATATATTTGTTTATGTTGCAGGAGCCAGTCTATTGACCAGGTTAACCATTTGCAGTTATAAAATTTGCTAAGTCAATCACTCTAATGCCTATATGGCCTTTGTTGACCCTGAACTTATCAAAGTTAAAACATTGGTTTATCACGCGAAAGCAGCTCTCCGGATAGCTAGGATAAACCAATGGCTATCAAGCCAGCTTCAACATGAAGCACCAATAACTGGCCTCAAAAGCCGACATTTTTTCCATGTCTATTTAAACTTGGTTCATATTAATTTTATATATCATATGATTTGTTATAATGGCAATTCATTGTCTTATCAAAGCATATTGGTTTCCTGTGTTTTAGGAGCCGGTCTTCAAAACTGGGTTACAGTGTAACTATGCAGGAACAAAAAAATCCTTGATAGCCAAAATGGCCGGGTATTATATGGTTTATCAAAACTAGTTTTAAATAACATGGCTATCAGAGCAGACTTTGAAACAATTGCAGAGTTTAATAAATTGCAAGTGGCAGTTCACAATTTGGATTATTCCGATGCTGCAATGAAGAAAAAAATTCAAACAAGGATATCATGGCAACCGACTTTATCAAACACAATGAAATATGAAGTGTTATGCAAGGCAGCACTCCTGATGGATTTAGCAACAAGTTCAACATTGATATGCAAAGCGCTCAGCAATATCATCCAGACAGTGGATGTGATTTTATTTTACAATGGAAGGAGAAGTCCCGAGTCGCCGCAGACACACGACCTGACACTTGGGGGATACATCAGTCAATTTTTGGCCTACAAAACATTAAGTCCCATGTAGCTGTGAACACTCAACATGGCACTTGGGGGCCAATGTACTGTCGCTTTCAAGCTGTGAACACTCAACTGTCGCTTTCATCACACCACAACACTGGAAGCCGATTCAATGGCAGATGGTTGTATTATTTCCCAATATTTTTTTCGCAAGAAACCAGCGTGAGAAGTTGATTATGAAGCGGGCTTATTGATATGACAAAAGATCCAGAATTTTCAGGATTCCAATTCTAAGACCCGGCGTCATCAACCTCCATGACCCGTCAACCTCAACAAGCTCTATATCCACAAGTCGGTATAGCACTCCGCATCTCAGGAAGATGACATTCACAAGCCAAAGAATTTGAAAACCAGCTCAACACTAGAAGGACTTTTATTCCAAATGTTTTTTAAGCCGAAGCACAAGAAACCGGCTCAATAACGGATGGGTTATTATTCCCAATATTTTACTACAAAGGACACACACTAGCAAGTTGATTGTGAAGCCGGCTCATTGATATGAAGAAGAAACCCTGATTTTCTAGAAATTGGCTCATTGAATAAAGGCGGCCTTTTAGGCGAGCCATTTTATCTTAACATATTAGTTATTCTTATTTTAGGAGCTTAGCATGAATAAATTCAAGCTAAACTGTGGGGTAATGTTGGGGATATTCCCCATGGTTATGACCCGGCCATGGTTGACCCGGCCAAGACCCAGGAGGTGAAGGAAATATGCCCTAGAGGCAATAATAAAGTTGTTATTTATATTTCCTTATAAAATGATAAATGTTTATTATTCATGCTAGAATTGTATTAACCGGAAACTAGATACATGTGTGGATAGATACACAAAACACAGTGTCCCTAGTAAACCTCTACTAGACTAGCTCGTTAATCAAAGATGGTTAAGTTTCCTAACCATGGACATGTGTTGTCATTTGATGAACGGGATCACATCATTAGGAGAATGATTTGATGGACAAGACCCATTCGTTTAGCTTAGCATAATGATCATTAAGTTTTATTGCTATTGTTTTCTTCATGTCATATACATATTCCTTTGACTATGAGATTATGCAACTCCCGGATACCCGAGGAATACCTTATGTGCTATCAAACATCACAACGTAACTGGGTGATTATAAATATGCTCTACAGGTATCTCCGAAGGTGTTTGTTGGGTTGGCATAGATCGAGATTAGGATTTGTCACTCCGAGTATCGGAGAGGTATCTCTGGGCCCTCTCGGTAATACACATCATGATAAGCCTTGCAAGCAATGTGACTAATGAGTTAGTCATGGGATGATGTATTACGAAATGAGTAAAGTGACTTGACGGTAAAAAGATTGAAGTAGGTATGAAGATACCGACGATCGAATCTCGGGAAGTAACATACCGATGACAAAGGGAATAACGTATGTTGTCATTACGGTACGACCGATAAAGATCTTCATAGAATATGTGGGAACCAATATGAGTATCCAGGTTCCACTATTGGTTATTGATCGGAGAGGTGTCTTGTTCATGTATACATAGTTCTCGAACCCGCAGAGTCCACACGCTTAACGTTCGATGACGATTTTGTATTATATGAGTTATGTGATTTTGTGACCGAATGTTGTTCGGAGTCTCGGATGAGATCACGGACATGACGAGGAGTCTAGAAATGGTCAATAGGTAAAGATTCATATATAGGACGATGATATTCGGACACCGGAAGTGTTCTGGGGGTACCGGGTACATATCGGGTCACCGAAAGGGGTTCCGGGCAGCCCCCGACAACTATATGGGCCTAATGGTCCAAGAGGGGGACAGACCAGCCCCTAAGGGGATGGTGCGCCCCCATATAGGCCGAATAGGAGGAGAAGGAAAGAGGGGGAAGAGAGAAGGAAGGGGAGGGATTCGGCCTCCCCCTTCCTTCCCTCCTCCCTCCTCCTTCCTGCCCCCTCCAGAAGATATGGAAGGGAGGGAGGCCGAATTGGGGTGGCGCCCAAGTAGGATTCCTCCTACTTGGGGCACCCCCTTGGCTGCCTCTCCTCCCCTCCAACCTGCATATATGTGGGGGGCACCACTAGAACACACATCAACAGTTGTTAGCCATGTGCGGCGCCCCACCCCCAGCATAGTTTACGCCTACGGTCATATTCACATAGTGCTTAGGCGAAGCCCTGCGCAGATCACTTCACCATCACCGTCACCAGGTCGTCGTGCTGACGGAACTCTCCCTCGACACTTTGCTGGATCAAGAGTTCGAGGGACGCCATGGATCAAGAGTTCGAGGGACGCCATCGAGCTGAACATGTCCATAACTCGGAGGTGTCGTACGTTCGGTGCTTGATCGGTCAGAACAAGAAGTTCGACTACATCAACCGCGTTGTCAAACACCTCCGCTTTTGGTCTATGAGGGTACGTGGACACACTCTCCCCCTCTCCTTGCTATGCATCTACTAGATAGATCTTGCGTGAGCGTAGGATTTTTTTTGAAATTGCATGCTAGGTTTCTCAACAGTGGTATCAGAGCCAAGTCTATGCGTAGATGATATGCATGAGTAGAACACAAAGAGTTGGGGCGGTGATCGTCATACTGCTTACCACCAATGTCTTATTTTGATCCGGTGGTATTGTTGGATGAAGCGGCCCGAACCAACCTTACATGACCACGTTCATGAGACCGGTTCCACCGACAAACATGCAACTAGTTTTGCATAAAGGTGGCCGGTGAGTGGTTGTTTCTCCTACTTTTGTTGAATCGAATTTGACTGCGGCCGGTCCTTGTTCAAGGTTAAAACAACAAACTTGATAAATCACTGTTGTGGTTTTGATGTGTAGGTAAGAACTAGAAGCCCGTAGCAGCCACGTAAAACCTGCAACAACAAAGTAGAGGACGCCTAACTTGTTTTTGCAGGGCATGTTGTGATGTGATCGACAACTGGTAGGAGCCTTATGGTTGTCTCTTTATTGTATGAAATGCAAACGCCATGTAATTGCTTTACTTTATCACTATGCATTAGCGATAGTTGTAGAAGCAATAGTTGGCGAGACGATCACGACACTACGATGGAGATCAAGGTGTAGAGACGGTGACGATGGAGATCATGACGATGCTTTGGAGATGGAGATCAAAAGCACAAGATGATGATGGCCATATCATGTCACATATTTTGATTGCATGTGATGTTTATCTTTTATGCATCTTATTTTGCTTAGTACGGCAGTAGCATTAATTATAAGATGATCCCTTAACTAAATTTCAAGTTATAAGTGTTCTCCCTAAGTATGCACCATTGCGACAGTTCGTCGTGCTGAGACACCACGTGATGATCGGGTGTGATAGGCTCTATGTTCACATACAACGGGTGCAAGACAGTTTTGCGCATGCAGAATAGTCGGGTTAAACTTGATGAGCCTATCATGTACAGACATGCATGGCCTCGGAACACTAGAGACTGAAAGGTCGAATGTGAATCATATAGTAGATATGATCAACATAGAGATGTTCACCATTGATGACTACTCGATCTCATGTGATGATCGGACATGGTTTAATTGATTTGGATCATGTAATCATTTAGATGACTCGAGGGATGTCTATCTAAGTGGGAGTTATTAAGTAATATGATTAATTGAACTTAATTTATCATGAACTTAGTCCTGATAGTTTTTGCATAACTATGTTGTAGATCAATGGCCCGTGCTACCGTTCCCTTGAATTTTAATGTGTTCCTAGAGAAAACTAAGTTGAAAGATGATGGTTGAAACTACATGGACTAGGTCCGTAACTGGAGGATTATCCTCATTGCTGCATAGAAGAATTATGTCCTTGATGCACCGCTAGGTGTGCCACCCACTCCAGCAACTGCAGATGTTGTGAATGCCTGGCAGTCGCGTGTTGATGACTACTCGATAGTTTAGTGTGCCATGCTTTACAGCTTAGAATCGGGACTTCAAAGACGTTTTGAACATCATGGACCATATGAGATGTTCCAAGAGTTGAAGTTAATATTTCAAGCAAATGCCCGAGTTGGGAGATATGAAGTCTCCAACAAGTTCTATAGCTGCAAGATAGAGGAGAATAGCTCTGTCAGTGAACACATACTCAGAATGTCTGGGTATCATAACCACTTGACTCAACTGGGAATTAATCTTCCAAATGATAGTTGTCGGTGTCAAAACTGGCGGATCTCGGGTAGGGGGTCCCGAACTGTGCATCTAAGGCGGATGGTAACAGGAGGCAGGGGACACGATGTTTACCCAGGTTCGGGCCCTCTTGATGGAGGTAATACCCTACGTCCTGCTTGATTGTTCTTGATAATATGAGTAATACAAGAGTTGATCTACCACAAGATCAGAGAGGCTAAACCCTAGAAGCTAGCCTATGGTATGATTGTGTGTTGTTGGTCCTACGGACTAAATCCTCCGGTTTATATAGACACCAGAGGGGGCTAGGGTTACACAGAGTCAGTTACAAGGAAGGAGATCTACATATCCATACTGCCAAGCTTGCCTTCCACGCCAAGGAGAGTCCCATCTGGACACGGAACAAAGTCTTCAATCTTGTATCTTCATAGTCCAACAGTCCGGCCAAAGGATATAGTCCGTCTGTCCGGATATCCCCTAATCCAGGACTCCCTCAGTAGCCCCCGAACCAGGCTTCAATGACGATGAGTCCTGCGCGCGGATTGTCTTCGGCATTGCAAGGCGGGTTCTTCTTCAAACTCTGAGTACCTGTTAAATAGTGTGCGGCTTCTCATAAATGTTGCGCTTCTTGGCTTCTGCGTCCAATAATGGCCATATTCCACGTGTCAAGCGAATGTGAGGAGCCAGGGTGTTTTTACATTTACCACCCCATCCATGTGAATGAACTATCTATTAAAGAGACGAGGATCCTCATATCCAAACCACACCATCCTCTCTTAGCGAGCATTCATCGGAGCGCGCTCGAATAAATCCATCCCAACATGGCCGGCCAGCGCAGCTCCTCCTCTCGCTCCCGCAGCCCCAAGCCCGGAGACTGGGAGAAGTGTTCCATCCCACACAACCAATTAGTGAAGCTACAGACCCAGGGATTTCTCCCTCCAGCATATATGGTCCCGGTTCGAGTCGGGCTCGCCACCTATAATGGCGGGGAGCAAGCGGAGAGCTCTCCCAACCCCTCTAAGGGAGAGCGGGTATGCCTTGTCCCTTATTTGTTAAGGGGACTCGGATTTCCAATCCATCCATTTCTCTGAGTGCTCCTGAAGTTCTACGGCCTCCAGTTGCACAACCTCACCCCTGCCTCCATACTGCACATCGCTGGTTACGTAGCCCTTTGCGAGCTGTTTCTGGGTTGCGAAGCTCATTTCGCGTTGTGGAAGAAGTTGTTCTACCTGTGCCCCATACACAGAGGGGATCAATATATCAAGTGGGCGGAGCTGAAGTATGGCGCATCGTCGGGACCGGATACCTATCCGGTACCCCGAAGAAGACATCCGAGGACTGGCCTTCGGAGTGGTTTTATATGGAGGATGTTCCTCTCCTGGATCCTATCCGGATTGGTCTTCCTAAGTTCGACAACGCCCCTTTGAAGAAACGCCTAAGCTGGCGCCCACGGAGCCCACGGGAGGAAGATGATAGAGACGTATTTTATCTGATGGGCCGGATAAAGTTGCTGGCCAAATCAGGACTGACCATAACCGAGGTTATGGCAATATGCATTATGCGGGGGGGCGGGGGGGTGCAGCCACTTCAATATCGAGGCCACCCCATGTGGCACTTCAACGGGGAAGATGATGCCACTCGCTGCGGGCGCAAGGGACCGGACTCAGTTGCTGTTCTAGCAAAAATTCTATTCGGTCTGTATAAGGGGGAAGAAGAGGAGTTCCTCCGCATCAAGCCACGGGATGGATTCTCCATGAACAACCCTCGAAGCTGGGTGAGCTTCCGCTCTTTTTACTTCCATCCTCCCCTTGTTTTCGTGATAAATATTTACCTTGCCGTTTCATCGCAGGAACTGCGTAAGGCGGTAGGGGAGATCAATAGCCCACCTCCACAACCGGAGGATCCTGAACAGGTCCTCGACCCCGGCCTCAAAGAGGATCCGGACATATTCGTGGAGCTGATTGATAGGATTTTCTATCAGCTAAGCTGTGATGACGCCACGGTGGCCATTATAGCCGACTACCCTGGGCTACTCCCAGCCTCGCAGGTAAATGAGACCGGAGTCCCAACCTTTGAAAAGGATTCCCTTTTATGCACTTCACCTACTGCATACAAACGGTGTTTTATAGGGAAGGCCCTCGGGACGCCATGCCGAGCCCGCGCAACTCACCAACAAGGGGTTTCAAAGCCGGACAGGCTAAAAAGGAAGGCGGTCCGGACGGAGACGCCGGCGCAGAGGTATGATGCAACACCTCACTCCGTGGTTGTCGTCTTTAAAAACATAATAACACCCGTGTTTCCTAGAAGGAAGAACGCTCGCCGGACAATATCCGGAGAGGTCGCCGATCACGCCTCTACCAGTCGAGCTCCAGGGCCAGACACAAAGGTGGAAGCTAACACGAGGCACACGCCGGATACTCCTTCTACAGAGGATGCGGATAAGATATCCGCTACGAATTCCGAAGTGGAGAGTGCCATGAATCACAGGCATCGCCGAGCCGTACTCCGTGACGCTTGTTTCTCCCGAGAGGCATTTGATGCTTTCAACTCAGGAGATGCGTACATCCGTGCTGCTCAAAATGGTCTAGCCAGAGCCACGGACCAGTATGTAAAGGATGTACGAGTAAGAAAATTTGATGAGTGTATATATCAGTAGCCCCTAAGACTTGAAACAGTTGGAACAACTGATTTAAGGATCATTTATTCTGCAGGTTCTTACAGAGAAGAATACTTGACTGTCATAGGAGCTGGAGGAATGCAAGACCCAACTTCGGGCCGCCGTTTCCGCATTGAAGGAACCTGAAAAGTCCCCAGCTGGTAACATTTGTTTCGAAGAATGATAGGCACCATATAGTGTGCGGCATGACTGCAGATCTAACAATAGATATTGCAGATGACTCTGGAGAGAATTCGGAGGACCAGCATGCCGTACGACAGCTAAAGGCTGGCGAACGCGTGCTGACTAAGGTCATGCGGGAGAAAAACAATCTCCAAGACGCCAATACCAAGCTGAGCGTGGAACTGAAAGATATTCGAGCCCAGCTTGCGGACTCCGTGAAGGAGAATAAGCGGTTTTGATGCGGCATTTTCAGTAAGTGCTTGAACGAACCCTTAAAAGAGTGCGGCGGAGAAGCCGGCTAACAAAGTTATGTCTGCAGGTATGCTGACGGGTCGTCTCGCGGAGGAGATGCCCGGGTCTGCGGGTGATCTTCTACCCGAGCTCTCACAACTGCATGAACAAGTTCGGCAGGTGATGCAAGGTATTGCCCAGGCCTTGTGGCCATCCGTCTCCCTGCCAGCATGCATTGGAGAGCTTGCAGAGAAGCTCAAGGGAGCACGGCGGCGCTTCAGATTATGGAAGATATCGGCCTGCCATCAAGGTACCAGGGAAGCCTGGGCCATGGTGAAGATGCGGTATACCAAGGCTGACCCAAACCACATGGCCCAGGTCGGACCTGTGGGGCCCGATGGGAAAGAGATCCCCGTTAGCTTAGTGTATGGGCAAGTAGAATTAGCCGCAAAGTATTCCAAACAGGATTGTAGGCTAGATAGCCTGTTGGATTGTATAGAAGAGGAATTTAGTCATTCTACATGACTATGTAATTAAAGTGACATGTATAATGCCTTCTAGCCGGATTGTAAATCATTTGTCATGGCGGACCTTTTCGCGTCAACCTCGGGACCCGATAGTCCGGAGTGTATCCGAATACCCACTCAGTTATATAAGAACCGGGGTATGCGTGGAAACCAGGCGTAGGGGTCATTAGTGCTTGAACAGACAAGTACCCAACTAGTTATGTTATATTACATGGGTAGTAAGAAACATCTTCCAGGGAGAATAGTTCCGTTAAGGGTTCCTTTCCCTGGGTACGCATGCCCTAAAGTGCATGTCCGGACTGCGAGAGGAGACGCGGCAAAAACATCTGGGGGCACATATGGAAAATAAATAAAAATCATCTTTTGTTCACCGACCGAATATTCCCTTAAGAACGCTAGCTTTCGGCTTAACCCAGTCTGAGGTACACATCCGGCTGACCCGGCAGTAACAATCGCAGAGGTGCTCCCCTTATGCCCTAGCCGAATTAACAGGAACGTAGGGCATAAATACAAGAGCCAGGCAACCCAGCTTGGCCAAAACTTAAGTCATATCGATGCATATAATGGCGAAGAAAAGGTACATGCGGAAGAATAACACATGTGCGGGGCATGAAGCCCAGATAAATAATTAAGCTTCAGTGTAAGAAGCCCCCAGGTATAATGAGCGCGGTTAGCGCGTCAATAGTGTGTAAGCAAGGCACAAGTTGGCCCTTGAAGGCCTTGAGAAAGAATAAAAGAAAGAAAGAGAAAAAAATACAGATAATGTATATGCAAAAAATGGAGAGAGGAAGGAGATGAACATAGAGTCTGGCACTAGGCGTAGAATCTTCGGAGCCTGGCTGCGTTCCATGGGTTCGGCTCAAGTCGATTATTCGATGCATCCCGCAGATGGTACGCTCCACCGGTCAAAACTTGGTCAATAATGAAGGGACCTTCCCATTTCGGCTCGAGCTTAGTCTTTTTCTTCTCTGGCAGGCGTAGAACTAGCTCGCCAACGTTATAAGTTTTGGCCCGTACTTCTCTGCTTTGGTATCTGCGAGCCTGTTGCTGATAGAATGCGGAACGGGCTTTTGCCACATCGCGTTCCTCCTCCAGGGTGTCCAGACTGTCCTGCCGATCGAGCTCGGCTTCTCTTTCTTCATACATGCGCACTCGAGGTGAGTCATGAATTATGTCGCAGGGCAGAACCGCCTCTGCGCCGTACACGATAAAGAAGGGTGTGTATCCGGTAGTACGATTCGGCGTGGTCCGCAGCCCCCAGAGTACGGAGTCGAGCTCCTCTACCCAGTGCGTGTTAGACTCCTTTAAGGACCGCACTAATCTGGGTTTGATGCCGCTCATGATAAGACCATTTGCTCACTCAACTTGGACGTTAGTTTGTGGGTGATAAACAGAGGCATAATCGAGCTTAATGCCCATGTTGCTGCACCAGAGTTTTACCTCGTCGGCCGTGAAGTTCGTGTCGTTGTCAGTGATGATGCTGTGGGGGACGCCATAATGGTGTACAACCCCGGATATGAAGTCTATCACCGGTCCGGATTCGGCCGTTTTAACAGGTTTGGCTTCTATCCATTTGGTGAATTTATCCACCAAGACCAGTAAGTATTTTTTCTTATGGGTTCCCCCTTTAAGGGGTCCAACCATGTCAAGCCCCTAGACCGCGAAGGGCCAGGTAATGGGGATTGTTTGGAGGGCGATGGGTGGCATGCGGCTTTGGTTTGCAAAAACCTGGCAACCGACGCAGCGTTGGACCAAGTCATGTGCATCTACCCGGGCCGTCGGCCAATAAAAACCTATACGGAAGGCCTTGCTTACAAGGGACCGAGCTACGGCGTGGTGGCCGCCGAGTCCGGCGTGAATTTCTGCCAAAAGCTTCCGCCCTTCCTCTTCGAAGATGCACCTTGAAGGACTCCGGTAGTGCTTTTTTTATACAGCTCTCCCTCGTGGACCCTGTAGGCTTTAGATCGCCGCACTATGCAGCGTGCCTCATTTTGGTCCTCGGGAAGTTCCTGCCTAGTTAGGTAGGCCAGGAATGGTTCTGTCCACGGGGCAATGATGGCCATTATTACATGGGCTAAAGGTGTTATTTCGGTGGCAGAGCCTCCGATTATGTCAGAGTGTTCGGTATCGGGCATTTTGGCCGGGTTCGGACTATTGTTACCGATGTCCCCTTCCCATACCATGGATGGCTAAAACAACCTCTCCAAAAAGATGTTGGGGGACCGCATCGCGTTTTGCGCCGATGCGGGCGAGGATATCCGCCGCCTGAATGTTTTCCCCAGCCACATGGTGAAATTTGAGCCCCTCGAACCGAGCTGACATCTTTAGGACGACGTTGCGATAGGCCGCCATCTTCGGATCCTTGGCATCGAAGTCTCCATTTATTTGGGATATTGCAAGGTTCGAATCCCCACGCACCTCCAGCCGTTGAATGCCCATCGAAACTGCCATCCGAAGACCATGTAACAGGGCTTCATATTCGGCTGCGTTGTTGGAGTCTGTATACAGTATCTGTAGTACGTATTGAACTGTATCTCCGGTTGGGGACGTCAGGACGACGCCAGCCCCCAGACCAGCCAACATTTTGGAGCTGTCGAAGTGCATGATCCAATTGGAGTATGCGCCATACTCTTTAGGGAGTTCGGCTTCCGTCCATTCGGCGACAAAGTCGGCCAATACTTGCGATTTAATGGCTCGCCGGGGTTTGTATGTTATGTCGAAGGAGCTCAATGGCCCATTTGGCAATCCGGCCCGTGGTGTCGCGGTTGTTTATAATATCATTAAGTGGCACTTCCGAGGCTACTATAATTGAACACTCTTGAAAGTAGTGTCGCAGCTTCCGGGATGCCATGAATACTGCATAGGCTATCTTTTGATAATGTGGGTACCGTGATTTGCATGGAGTGAGGACAGTGGATACATAATATACCGGCTTTTGAAGGGGGAATTTATGTCCGTCCGTTTCTCGTTCGACGACAAGCACTACGCTTACAACCTGATGAGTTGCCGCAATGTACAACAGCATTGGTTTGCCGATGTTTGGTGCAGCCAGGATTGGCTTGGTTACCAGTATGGCTTTTATTTCTTCCAATCTGGCTGTGGCAGCGTCCGTCCACTCGAAGTGTTCGGTGCACCGAAGGAGGCGATAAAGGGGTAATGCCTTTTCTCCTAAGCGGGAGATGAAGCGGTTAAGAGCCGCCACACATCCGGTTAATTTCTGGATTTGTTTGAGGTCCGTTGGGATAGCCAACTGTGACAGAGCTCGGATTTTGGCCGGATTTGATTCAATTCCTCTACTGGAGGCAATGAAACCCAGGAGCTTTCCGGCTGGTACACCGAAAACGCATTTTCCGGATTGAGCTTGATATCGTATGTTCGAAGGTTGTCGAATGTGAGCCTCAAGTCGTCTATTAGAGAGTCGACGTGTTTGGTTTTGACGACCACATCATCTACATATGCCTCTACTGTTTTGCCGATCTATTTCTCCAAACATGTCTGAATCATGCGCTGATATGTTGCGCCGGCATTTTTGAGCCCAAAAGGCATTGTGTTGAAACAGAAGGGGTCGTATGGTGTGATAAATGCTGTTGCGTCTTGGCCGGACTCTGCCATCTTGATTTGGTGGTAGCCGGAGTATGCGTCGAGGAAACACAATGAACCGTGTCCTGCGGTAGCATCGATAATTTGATTGATGCGGGGGAGGGGGAAGGGATCCTTTGGGAAAGCCTTGTTGAGGTCCTTGAAATCGACACATAGGCGCCAGGATTTGTCCTTCTTTGGTACCATCACCAGGTTTGCTAGCCAGTCCGGGTGTTTTATTTCTCTAATGAATCCGGCCTCCAATAACTTGGCTAGTTCCTCTCACATAGCTTGTCTCTTAGGTTCAGAAAAACGCCGAAGAGTTTGCTTGACCGGCTTGAATCCCTTTAGAATATTAAGGCTGTGCTCGGCTAGCCTACGTGGGATTCCTGGCATGTCTGAGGGGTGCCAGGCGAATATGTCCCAATTCTTGTGCAGGAACTCTCGTAGTGCGGCATCCACGGCGGGGTTTAATTGTGCCCCGATGGAGGTTGTTTTTATAGGGTCCGTTGGGTGGACTTGGAATTTGACTATTTCATCCGCTGGTTTAAAAGAGGTGGACTTGGATCTCTTGTCAAGTATCACGTTGTCCCTGTCCACTGTGGAGCGTAGCGCAGTTAATTCCTCGGCCGAAAGGGCTTCAGATAATGCCTCGAGGGCCAATGCGGCTGTTTTGTTTTCGGCGCGGAGTGCTGTGTCCGGATCACTAGCGAGAGTGATGATTCCGTTGGGCCCGGGCATTTTGAGCTTCATGTACCCGTAATGGGGTATGGCTTGGAAGATCGTGAACGCCTCCCGCCCTAAAAGGGTGTGGTATCCGCTACTGAACGGGGCCACTTGGAATGTAATTTCTTTAGACCTATAGTTCTCCGGCATGCCGAATACCACATCTAGTGTGATTTTCCCAGCACAGCGTGCTTCCCGACTGGGGATGATTCCTCTGAATGTTGTGCTGCTTTGCTCAATGCGGTTCCAGTCTATTTCCATTTTTTGAAGAGTTTCCTCATAGATGAGGTTTAATCCACTGCCGCCGTCCATGAGTACTTTGGTGAGTCGAAAGCCGTCCACAATTGGACTGAGGACCAGTGCAGCTGGTGCTCGGGCTGTTCGGAATTTAGGTTCGTCACTGGCATTGAAGGTAATAGCCGTGTCACTCCATGGATTTATTGCTGCCACGTGGTAGATTTCGGCAAGGCTGCGGAGTGTTCGCTTGCGCCTATTATTTGATGCGAAGGTTTCAAAGACTGTTAATACCGTATTGTTATCCCCGGGATGGTGCTCTGTGGTATCTGGGATGAGAAGATCCTCACCACTTTTGGCCACCTACCGGAGTACCCAACATGCTATAAGGTTGTGTGTTGGTATGGTATCCGCTGTACTATGAATTTTGCAGGGTCCGTTGAGCCATCCCTCCAATACGGTTCCACGCCCTGTAGAGGGTTTTTGCTTCTTTGTAATTAACTCGGGTGTCTTATGATAGTGCACCCTTTTACTTCGGACTGGGTGTATATTTGGAGCCGGATTATCCCAAAATTTCATTTTGGTTTTCTAGGCGCTTTCCATCGCACAGTACTTTCATACTATGGACGCCAAGTCAGCGAAGCGTGATATGTCACGGCGACTTATGGCGTTAAGGATTCCCTTGTCCGTGCAATTATTGCGGAAAAATGAGACTGCATCTTCCTCGCGACAGTCCTTAACCGTGTTCATCACAAGGAGGAATCTGGCCCAATAATGATGTACTGTTTCCTGGGGCGCTTGCCTGATGTGGGAAAGATCGTTTATGTTTGGGTGGGTGGGTGGATTTGAGTACGAACCCTTACCCGATCTGAGACCCAGGGGCCGAGGAGTTTCCAATCTTGGAAGTTCGGGTTCCGGGATGTTGCCCAGTAAGTCTGGCCCGCCGCCTGACTCTAGGTTCAGGGCTTGGGTGATGTCCTCCCGTAAACGGGTATCCGGCTCGGAGAGCTCAGGAATCCGGACATAGTTAGTCCTTAAGATAGAGGAAGAATCGCCGCATTGTTCGTCCACCACCGCAATATGATGGGTGACCAGTGGAGAGTTAATCTCCCTTTGATCGGGTTTAAGCCCAATCCGATCATAGTCCGTAGCGACTCCCAAGGCGGCGATCTGATCCAAGAGCTCATTTAGGGATGAGAGCTCCATTGGATCCATCTGCTCGGCAAATTCCAAGCCGACATGGAGGCGGTTTTCGATGACCCGAGAAGTCATCGTCGGTGCAGCAGCCGAACGGGTGGTCATGATGAGACTGCCTAGCCGGAGAGTTTGGCCGACAGCCAGGGCTCCCCCGGCGGTAATGTTGTTTTTAACAACGAGACGAAGCATCCTTCCTTACGGTGACGGCACAGTGGAACTCTCAATGAAAGCACCAGTGTCAGTGTCAAAACAGGCGGATCTCGGGTAGGGGGCCCCGAATTGTGCGTCTAAGGCGGATGGTAACAGGAGGCAGGGGACACGATGTTTACCCAGGTTCGGGCCCTCTTGATGGAGGTAATACCCTACGTCCTGCTTGATTATTCTTGATAATATGATTAATACAAGAGTTGATCTACCACGAGATCAGAGAGGCTAAACCCTAGAAGCTAGCCTATGTATGATTGTGTGTTTTTGGTCCTACGGACTAAACCATCCGGTTTATATAGACACGGAGGGGGCTAGGGTTACACAGAGTCAGTTACAAGGAAGGAGATCTACATATCCGTACTGCCAAGCTTGCCTTCCACGCCAAGGAGAGTCCCATCTGGACACGGGACGAAGTCTTCAATCTTATATCTTCATAGTCCAACAGTCTGGCCAAAGGATATAGTCTGGCTATCCGGATACCCCCTAATCCAGGACTCCCTCAATAGTGTTATTGACAGAGTTCTTCAATCACTGACACCAAGCTACAAAGGCTTCATGATGAACTATAATATGCAAGGAATGGATAAGACAATTCCCGAGCTCTTCGCTATGCTCAAAGCTGCGGAGGTAGAAATCAAGAAGGAGCATCAAGTGTTGATGGTTAACAAAACCACTAGTTTCAAGAAAAAGGGCAAGGAAAGAAGGGGAACTTCAAGAAGAATGGCAAGCAAGTTGCCACTCCCGGGAAGAAGCGCAAGTCTGGACCTAAGCCTAAAACTGAGTGCTTCTACTTCAAAGGGACTGGTCACTGGAAGTGGAACTGCCCCAGGTATTTGGCGGATAAGAAAGATGGCAAAGTGAACAAAGGTATATTTGATATACATGTTATTGATGTGTACCTTACTAATGCTCGTAGTAGTGCCTGGGTATTTGATACCGGTTCGGTGGCTCATATTTGTAACTCGAAATAGGGGCTACGGATTAAACAAAGATTTGCTAAGGACGAGGTGACGATGCGCGTCAGGAATGGTTCCAAGGTCGATGTGATCGCCGTTGGCACGCTACCTCTACATCTACCTTCGGGATTAGTTTTAGACCTGAATAATTGTTATTTGGTGCCAGCGTTTAGCATGAAAATTATATATGGATCTTGTTTAATGCAATACGGTTATTCATTTAAGTCAGAGAATGATGGTTGTTCTATTTATATGAGTAATATCTTTTATGGTCATGCACCCTTGAAGAGTGGTCTATTTTTATTGAATCTCGATCGTGGTGATACACATACTCATAATATTGATGCCAAAAGATGCAAAGTTGATAATGATAGTGCAACATATTTGTGGCACTGTCATTTAGGTCATATTGGTGTAAAGTGCATGAAGAAACTCCATGCGGGTGGACTTTTGGAATCACTTGATTATGAATCATTTGATGCTTGCGAACCATGCCTCATGGGCAAGATGACTAAGACTCCGTTCTCTGGAACAATGGAGTGAGCCACTGGCTTATTGGAAATAATACATACTGATGTATGCGGTCCGATGAGTATTGAGGCTCACGGCGGGTATCATTATTTTCTAACCTTCACAGATGATTTGACCATATATGGGTATATCTACTTGATGAAACACAAGTGTGAAACATTTGAAAAGTTCAATGAATTTCAGAGTGAAGTGGAGAATCATTGTAACAAGAAAATAAAGTTTCTACCATCTGATTGCGGAGGCGAATATTTGAGTTACGAGTTTGGCCTTCATTTAGAACAATGTGGAATAGTTTCACAACTCATGCCACCTGGAACACCACAGCATAATGGTGTGTCCGAACGTTGTAACCGTATTTTATTAGATATGGTGCGGTCTATGATGTCTCTTACCGATTTACCACTGTCATTCGGGGTTATGCATTAGAGATAGCCGCATTCACTTTAAATAGGGCACCCTCTAAATCCGTTGAGACGACACCGTATGAACTGTGGTTTGGCAAGAAACCTAAGCTATTGTTTCTTAAAGTTTGGGGTTGCGATGCTTATGTGAAAAAGCTTCAGCCTGATAAGCTTGAACCCAAATCGGAGAAGTGCGTCTTCATAGGATACCCAAAAGAAATTGTTGGGGTACACCTTCTATCACAGATCCGAAGGCAAGATCTTTGTTGCTAAGAATGGATCCTTTCTAGAGAAGGAGTTTCTCTTGAAAGAAGTGAGTGAGAGGCAAGTAGAACTTGATGAGGTAATTGTACCTTCTCTTGAAATGGGAAGTAGCTCATCACAGGAATTAGTTCCAGTGATGCCTACACCAACTAGAGAGGAAGCTAATGATAATGATCATGAAACTTCGGATCAAGTTACTACCGAACCTTGTAGGTCAACCAGAGGATGTTCCGCACCAGAGTGGTACGGTAATCCTGTTCTGGAAGTCATGTTACTGGACCATGACGAATCTACGAACTATGAGGAAGTGATGATGAGCCCAGATTCTGATAAATGGCTTGAGGCCGTGAAATCTGAGATATGATCCATGTATGAGAACAAAGTGTGGACTTTGGTTGACTTGCCCGATTATCGGCGAGCCATAGAGAATAAATGGATCTTCCAGAAGAAGACTGACGCTGATGGTAATGTTACTGTCTATAAAGCTTGACTTGTTGCGAAAGGTTTTTGACAAGTTCAAGGAGTTGACTACGATGAGAACTTCTCACCCGTAGCGATGCTTAAGTCTGTCCGAATCATGTTAGCAATTGCCGCATTTTATGATTATGAAATCTGGCAAATGTACGTCAAAACTGCATTCCTTAATGGATTTCTTAAAGAAGAGTTGTATATGATGCAACCAGAAGATTTTGTCGATCCTAAAGGTGCTAACAAGTGTGCAAACTCTAGTGATCCATTTATGGACTGGTGCAAGCATCTCGGAGTTGGAATATATGCTTTGATGAGGTGATCAAAGCATATGGTTTTATAGAGACTTTTGGAGAAGAATGTATTTACAAGAAAGTGAGTGGGAGCATTGTAGCATTTCTAATATTATATGTGGATGCCATATTGTTGATTGGAAATGGTATAGAATTTCTGGATAGCATAAAAGGATACTTGAATAAGAGTTTTTCAATGAAAGACCTCATTGAAGTTGCTTATATATTGGGCATCAGGATCTATAGAGATAGATCAAGACGCTTAGTTGGACTTTCACAAAGCACATACCTTGATAAATTTTTGAAGAAGTTCAAAATGGACCAGTCAAAGAAAGGGTTCTTTCCTGTGTTACAAGGTGTCAAGTTGAGTCAGACTCAATGCCCGACCACTGCAGAAGATAGAGAGAAAATGGAAGTCATCCCCTATGCCTCAGCCATAGGTTCTATCATGTATGTGATGACCCACAAGTATAGGGGATCGCAACAGCTTTCGAGGGTAGAGTATTCAACCCAAATTTATTGATTCGACACAAGGGGAGCCAAAGAATATTCTCAAGTATTAGCAGCTGAGTTGTCAATTCAACCACGCCTGGAAACTTAGTATCTGCAGCAAAGTGTTTAGTAGCACAGTGATATGATAATGGTGGTAACGGCAACAAAATTAAAGACAGCAAAAGTAATGTTTTTGGTATTTTGTAGTGATTGTAATAGTGGCAGCGGGAAATTAAATAAGCGTAAACCAGTATATGGAAAACTCGTAGGCACCAGATCAGTGATGGATAATTATGTCGGATGCGGTTCATCATGTATCAGTCATAACATAGGGTGACACAGAACTAGCTCCAATTCGTCAATGTAATGTAGGCATGTATTCCGTATATAGTCATACGTGCTTATGGAAAAGAACTTGCATGACATCTTTTGTCCTACCCTCCCGTGGCAGCGGGGTCCTATTGGAAACTTAGGGATATTAAGGCCTCCTTTTAATAGAGAACCGGAACAAAGCATTAGCACATAGTGAATACATGAACTCCTCAAACTATGGTCATCACCGGGAGTGGTCCGGATTATTGTCACTTCGGGGTTGCCAGATCATAACACATAGTAGGTGACTATAGACTTGCAAGATAGGATCAAGAACTCACATATATTCATGAAAACATAATAGGTTCAGATCTGAAATCATGGCACTCGGGCCCTAGTGACAAGCATTAAGCATGGCAAAGTCATAGCAACATCAATCTCAGAACATAATGGATACTAGGGATCAAACCCTAACAAAACTAACTCGATTACATGATAAATCTCATCCAACCAATCACCGTCCAGCAAGTCTACGATGGAATTACTCACGCACGGCGGTGAGCATCATGAAATTGGTGATGGAGGATGGTTGATGATGACGACGGCGACGAATCCCCCTCTCCGGAGCCCCGAACGGACTCCAGATCAGCCCTCCCGAGAGGTTTTAGGGCTTGGCGGCGGCTCCGTATCGTAAAACGTGATGATTTCTTCTCTCTTATTTTTTGTCTCCGAAAGCAAATATATAGAGTTGGCGTCGGAGGGTTTCCAGGGGGCCCACGAGGTAGGGGGCGCGCCCTAGGGGGGTGCCCCCCCACCCTCGTGGAAAGGGTGTGGGCCCCCTAGTCTTCATCTTTGGCGAGGATTTTTTATTATTTTTTCTAAGATGTTCCGTGGAGTTTCAGGTCATTCCGAGAATATTTGTTTTCTGCACATAAAACAACACCATGGTAATTCTGCTGAAAACAGCGTCAGTCCGGGTTAGTTCCATTCAAATCATACAAGTTAGAGTCCAAAACAAGGGCAAAAGTGTTTGGAAAACTAGATAGATACGACGGAGACGTATCAACTCCCCCAAGCTTAAACCCTTGCTTGTCCTCAAGCAATTCAGTTGACAAACTGAAAGAAAGAAAAACTTTTACAAACTCTGTTTGCTCTTGTTGTTGTAACTATGTCAAGCCAGCATTCAAGTTTTCAGCATAGATCTTAACTAACCACACTTGCAATAATTCTCAGGTCTCATAATTACTCATATCAATAGCATAATCAACTAGCAAGTCATAATAATAAATCTCGGATGACAACACTTTCTCAAGACAATCATAATATGATATAACAAGATGGTATCTCGCTAGCCCTTTCTGAGACCGCAAAACATAAATGCAGAGCACCTTTAAAGATCAAGGACTGACTAGACATTGTAATTCATGGTAAAAGAGATCCAATCATAGTCATACCCAACATAAATTAATAGTAACGAATGCAAATGACAGCTGTGCTCTCCAGCTAGTGCTTTTTAATAAGAGGGTGATGACTCAACATAAAAGTAAATGGATAGGCCCTTCGCAGAGGGAAGCAGGGATTTGTAGAGGTGCCAGAGCTCGGTTTTGCAATAGAGATAAATTGTATTTTGAGCGGTATACTTTCATTGTCAACGTAACAACTAAGAGATGGCGATATCTTCCATGCTACACACATTATAGGCGGTTCCCAAACAGAATGGTAAAGTTTATACTCCCCCTCCACCAACAAACATCAATCCATGGCTTGCTCGAAACAACGAGTGCCTCCAACATACATCAGGTCCCAGGGGGAGTTTTGTTTGCAGTTAATTTTGATTTAGTTTGCATAAAGCATGGGACTGGGCATCCCGGTGACCAGCCATTTTCTCGTGAGTGAGGAGCGGAGTCCACTCCTCTTGAGAATAACCCACCTAACACGGAAGATAAGGACAACCTTGGTTGATACATGAGCTATTCGAGCATACAAAACAGAATGTTTATTTGAAGGTTTAGAGTTTGGCACATACAAATTTACTTGGAACGGCAGGTAGATACCGCATATAGGAAGGTATAGTGGACTCATCTGGAATAACTTTGGGGTTTAAGGGATTGGATGCACAAGCAGTATTCCCGCTTAGTACAGGTGAAGGCTAGCAAAAGACTGGGAAGCGACCAACTAGAGAGCGACAACAGCCATGTACATGCATTAAAATTAATAAACATTGGATGCAAGCATGAGTAGGATATAATCCACCATGAACATAAATATCGTGAAGGCTATGTTGATTTGTTTCAACTACATGCATGAACATGTGCCAAGTCAAGTCACTTAAATCATTCAAAGGAGGATACCACCCCATCATACCACATTATAACCATCTTAATAGCATGTTGGCACACAAGGTAAATCATTATAACTCATAGCTAATCAAGCATGGCACAAGCAACTACGATCTCTAATTGTCATTTCAAACATGTTTATTCATAATAAGCTGAATCAAGAACGAGGGACTCATCATATTTACAAAAACAAAAGAGGTCGAGTTCATACCAGCTTTTCTCATCTCGGTCAGTCCATCATGCCTTTCACTTGCACGACCGAACGGTGTGAATAATAATAAGAGTGCACATGCATTGGACTAAGCTGGAATCTACGAGCATTCAATAAACAGGAGAAGACAAGGCAATATGGGTTCTTTGGTTAATTCAACAATAATGTATATAAGAGCCACTTCAACAATTTAATTATGGTCTTCTCCTACTGACCCCCAAAGAAAAGAAAAGAAATAAAAACTATTTACACGGGAGAGATCCCAACAAGCAAAAGAAGAACGGGAAATATTTTTGGGTTTTCTTTTTAATTATTACTACTACGGCAGAAAAATAAAATACTACTATTTTTTTGGTTTTTCTTAAGGTTTAACAAACACACAAGAAGAAAGCAGGAAAAGGAATTTAAACTAGCATGGATATTTCAGTGAAAAAGTATGAGCACCGACATCTAGCAATGAGTGTGTGTGAACATAAATGTAATGTCGGTGAGAAATACGTACTCCCCCAAGCTTAGGCTTTTGGCCTAAGTTGGTTTATGGCCACGGCTGGCCTGGCGGATATCCATAATAATAGTTGTTGGGGTCGTACTGTGATGAGGAATAGTTGGGATCATACTGTGAAGAAGAAGAAGACTCTGACTGCCACTGGCTGACAGTCATCTCTGGATCCCAAGAATAAACAGATTGTCGTGGAGGCTCATTTTGTGGTTCCTGTTCTGGCTCCTCGGTTGGTGCAGGGTTCCGGTAGGCGTGAATAGACATCAACTGAACAAGATATGTGCCTACAGTCAAATCAAACAAAGAAGGAGCAGGCAAGGTAATAGTCTCAAGATGATGTTTATTAAAGAACAATTGATATTTAAGCTCCCCTGCCCTATTCTTAACAATGAAATCATGTGCCACCATACTTCTATGATCTAGATAAACACGGGGCAACACCTTTTCTTCCTTCTCAACATGCCTAATAGGTATGTTAAAATGTGCGGCTATGCGTGTAGCATAAATGCCTCCAAAGATGGGGCCCTTAGTACGGCTCATATTTAACCGTCTAGCAATAATACCGCCCATACTGAAAGTGTTATCACTGTATAAACCTTGAGTAGAATAATTAAATCAGGGATACTAAGGTTTCCATAGTTTCCGCGTCCAATTAAACAACGACTAGCAAATAATGCAAAGTAACGTAAAACAGAAAAATGTATGCTAGTGATTCGTGCATCGGAAACCTTCCTGGTTTCTCCTACAGTGATATTATTAATAAATCCCTCCACATCATCATGATGTGGTTCTTCTGTATTGCCCTCAAAAGGGACTAAACAAATCTGACAGAAATCATAAAGTGACATCTCCTTATGCTCATCATATAAATGAAACTCCACCGTGGGTGGTGAGTTCCTAGAATGAAATTGAAAGTTTTGCACAAAGGTATTTGTGAGTAAGAGATACTGATCGCATTGGTCGTGGAGGAAAGTGGTGAGGCCTGCATTGTGAGCCAATTCATGAAAATCTTCATAGATACCGACTGCTCTCAAGAAATCTTCGGAGGACCATTCACACGCCTGAATCTCCGCGGTGCGTGGCAAATTATACTTAGGCTTCGATGCCTTTTCCTTCGAGCTTTGGCCCGATGAGCCCCTCAAGAATCTCCTCATTATATTCTGAAATATTCTGAAATTTTTAGTAACTTCAAACATAAGAGAACCAACTTCAATAAAACTGATAGCAACTACTCCTACAAGTGCCTAGAGCCTATATCAACCATCAGAACTACTTTGAACCATATAAATTTGACATGCAAGCTCAAGAACATGGTCACCTATGCAGCACAAATTTGCAATGAATAAAGCACTAGAACAAAAACTAATTGGACCAATGGAGGAGTCACATACCAAGGAACAATCTCCCCAAGCAGTTTTGCGAGAGGTGCTTTGAGCAAGGAGATCGAAAATCACAAAAGTGGATGGAACTCGTGCTTGAGTTGGTTTTTTGGGTTTGTGTGAGACAGAGGAAGAAGATGGGTGCTGGGATAAGTGGAGGAGGGCCACCGTGGGCCCACGAGGCAGGGGCGCGCCCTATAGGGGGGGCGCCCACCACCCTCGTGGCCAGGTGGCAGCTCCTCCCGCGGTAATTTTTGCACAGTAAATCCTCAAATATTCCCAAAAAAATCATATTAAATTGGCATGTCATTCTGAGGACTTTTATTTTCGGGATATTTTTATATTGCACGGATAATCAGATAACAGACAGAAAAATACTATTTTTACTTTATTTCTACTAAATAACAGAAAATATAAAGAGGGTACAGAAGCTTGTGCTTCTAGTTTCATCCATCTCATGCTCATCAAAAAGAATCCACTAACAAGGTTGATCAAGTCTTGTTAACAAACTCATTCCGATAACCATGAAACCAGAGAAATTTCGACTAACACTAAGTTACCTCAACGGGGATATGCACATCCCCAATAATAAGTATGTCATATTTCTTTTTGACAGTAGGAAGAGGAAATTCAAAACCTCCAAATATAATCGATGGAATTTTTCCAATAGAGTTGATACTATGAAGTTGAGGTTGTTTCCTCGGAAAGTGTACCGTATGCTCATTACCATTAACATGAAAAGTGACATTGCCTTTGTTGCAATCAATAACAGCCCCTGCAGTATTAAGAAAAGGTCTTCCAAGAATAATAGACATACTATCATCCTCGGGAATATCAAGAATAACAAAGTCCGTTAAAATAGTAACGTTTGCAACCACAACAGGCACATCCTCACAAATACCGACAGGTATAGCAGTTGATTTATCAGCCATTTGTAAAGATATTTAGGTAGGTGTCAGCTTATTCAAGTCAAGTCTACGATATAAAGAAAGAGGCATAACACTAACACCGGCTCCAAGATCACATAAAGCAGTTTTAATATAATTTCTTTCAATGGAGCAAGGTATAGTAGGTACTCCGGGATCTCCAAGTTTCTTTGGTATTCCACCCTTAAAAGTATAATTAGCAAGTGTGGTGGCAATCTCAGCTTCCAGTATCTTTCTTTTATTAGTAATGATATCCTTCATATATTTAGCATAAGGATTTGTTTTGAGCACATCAGTTAATCACATACGCAAAAAGATAGGCCTAATCATTTCGGCAAAGCGCTCAAAATCCTCATCATCCTTTTTCTTGGATGGTTTTGGAGGAAAAGGCATGGGTTTCTGAACCCAAGGTTCCCTTTCTTTACCATGTTTCCTAGTGACAAAGTCTCTTTTATCATAACGTTGATTCTTTGATTGTGGGTCATAAAGATCAACATCAGGTTCAATTTCTACATCATTGTCATTACTAGGTTGAGCATCATCGTGAACATCAGCATTAATATTTTTATTAGGTTCATGCTCATTACCAAATTGTGTTTCAGCATCAGACATAGATATATCATTTGGATTATCAGGTGGTTCAGCAATAGGTTCACTAGAAGTTTGCACGGTTCTATCATTTTTCGTTTTCTTCTTTTTAGAAGAACTAGGAACGTCAATATTATTTCTCTAAGAATCTTGCTCAATTCTCTTAGGGTAGGCTTCAGGATACAAAGGTTCCTGAGTCATTCTACCAGTTCTAGTAGCCACTCTAACAGCATAATCATTTTTCTTACTATTCATTTCATCAAGCACTTCTTTTTGAGCTTTAAGCACTTGCTCTACTTGAGTGGTAACCATAGAAGCATGTTTGCTAACAAGTTTAAGTTCATCTTTAATATCAGCCATATAATCACCAAAGCGTCTAATCATATAAGCATTTTCTTTTAATTGTCTACCAAAATAAGCATTGAAGTCGTCTTGCTTATACATAAAGTTATCAAACTCATCCAAGCACTAACTAGCAATTTTAGTAGGAGGGACTTCAGCTTTATCATATCTATAGAGAGAATTTACCTTTACTACCTGTGTTGGGATATCGAGATCAGGAGGTTCTTCAATAAATAAAGAATTGAGATCATAAGTTTCTTCAACAGGCGGTATATTAAGACCATGTGTTTCTTCAATAGGAGGTAAATTCTTAACGTCTTCAGTTTTAATACCTTTCTCTTTCATAGATTTATTTGCCTCTTGCATATCTTCGGGACTGAGAAATAGAACACCTCTCTTCTTTAGAGTTGGTTTAGGAATAGACTCAGTAATTGGAGCAGGAGCTGGTTCAGGAGGTGGCTCAGGAGGTGCCCAATTATTTTCATTTGTCAACATATTATTCAATAAGATTTTAGCTTCATCCGGTGTTCTTTCCCTGAAAAGAGAACCAGCACAACTATCCAGGTAATCTCTGGAAGCGTCGGTTAGCCCATTATAAAAGATATCAAGTATTTCGGGTTTCTTAAGAGGATGATCAGGCAAAGCATTAAGTAACTTGAGAAGCCTCCCCCAAGCTTGTGGGAGACTCTCTTCTTTAATTTGCACAAAGTTGTATATTTCCCTCAAAGCAGCTTGTTTCTTATGAGCAGGGAAATATTTAGCAGAGAAGTAATAAATCATATCCTGGGGACTACGCACACAACCAGGATCAAGAGAATTAAACCATATCTTAGCATCACCCTTTAATGAGAACGAAAATATTTTGAGTAAATAGAGGTAACGTGATCTCTCATCATTAGTGAACAGGGCAGCTATATCATTTAACTTAGTAAGATGTGCCACAACAGTTTCAGATTCATAGCCACAAAACGGATCAGATTCAACCAAAGTAATTATATCAGGATCAACAAAGAATTCATAATCCTTATCAGGAACACATATAGGTGAAGTAGCAAAAGCAGGGTCGGGTCTCATTTTATCTCTAAGTGATTCTTTGTTCCATTTAATTAATAACCTCTTAAGCTCATATCTATCTTTGCAAGCAAAAATAGCTGCAGAAGATTCCATATAAAAAAGATAGCCCTCGGGAATAACAGGCATATTTTCATCATCACTATCATCATCGTATTCAGATTCAATAATTTCTTTTTCTCTAGCCCTAGCAATTTGTTCATCAAGAAATTCACCAAGGGGCACAGTAGTATCAGACATAGAAGAAGTTTCATCATAAGTATGATGCATAGCAGAAGTGGCATCATCAATAACATGCGACATATCAGAACGAATAGCAGAAGCAGGTGTAGGTGTCGCAAACTTACTCATAACAGAAGGTGAATCAAGTGCAGAGCTAGATGGCAGTTCCTTACCTCCCATCGTAGTTGAGGGATAGATCTTGGTTTTTGGATCTCTCAAGTTCTTCATAATGATAAGCAGATATAAATCCCAAGTGACTCAAAGAATAGAGCTATGCTCCCCGGCAACGGCGCCAGAAATTAATCTTGATGACCCACAAGTATAGGGGATCGCAACAGCTTTCGAGCGTAGAGTATTCAACCCAAATTTATTGATTCGAAACAAGGGGAGCCAAAGAATATTCTCAAGTATTAGCACCTGAGTTGTCAATTCAACCACACCTAGAAACTTAGTATCTGCATCAAAGTGTTTAGTAGCACAGTAATATGATAATGGTGGTAACGGCAACAAAAGTAAAGACAGCAAAAGTAATGTTTTAGGTATTTTGTAGTGATTGTAACAGTAGCACCGGGAAAGTAAATAAGCGTAAACCAGTATATGTAAAACTCGTAGGCACCGGATCAGTGATGGATAATTATGTCGGATGCGGTTCATCATGTATCAGTCATAACATAGGGTGACACAGAACTAGCTCCAATTCGCCAATATAATGTACGCATGTATTCCGTATATAGTCATACGTGCTTATGGAAAAGAACTTGCATGACATCTTTTGTCCTACCCTCCCGTGGCAGCGGGCTCCTATTGGAAACTTAGGGATATTAAGGCCTCCTTTTAATAGAGAACTGGAACAAAGCATTAGCACATAGTGAATACATGAACTCCTCAAACTATGGTCATCACCGGGAGTGGTCCGGATTATTGTCACTTCGGGGTTGCCGGATCATAACACATAGTAGGTTACTATAGACTTGCAAGATAGGATCAAGAACTCACATATATTCATGAAAACATAATAGGTTCAGATCTGAAATCATGGCACTCGGGCCCTAGTGACAAGCATTAAGCATGGCAAACTCACAACAACATCAATCTCAGAACATAATGGATACTAGGGATCAAACCCTAACAAAACTAACTCGATTACATGATAAATCTCATCCAACCCATCACCGTCCAGCAAGCCTACGATGGAATTACTCACGAACGGCGGTGAGCATCATGAAATTGGTGATGGAGGATGGTTGATGATGATGACGGCGACGAATCCCCCTCTCCGGAGCCCCGAACGGACTCCAGATCAGCCCTCTCGAGAGGTTTTAGGGCTTGGCGGCGGCTCCGTATCGTAAAACGCGATGATTTCTTCTCTCTTATTTTTTTCTCTCCGAAAGCAAATATATAGAGTTGGAGTTGGCGTCGGAGGGTTTCTAAGGGGCCCACGAGGTAGGGGGTGCGCCCTAGGGGGGGTGCCCCCCACCCTCATGGAAAGGGTGTGGGCCCCCTGGTCTTCATCTTTGGCGAGGATTTTTTATTTTTTCTAAGATGTTCCGTGGAGTTTTAGGTCATTCCGAGAATATTTGTTTTCTGCACATAAAACAACACCATGGTAATTCTGCTGAAAACAGCGTCAGTCCGGGTTAGTTCCATTCAAATCATACAAGTTAGGGTCCAAAACAAGGGCAAAAGTGTTTGGAAAAGTAGATACGACGGAGACGTATCAGTATGCTACATTGTGTACCAGACCTGATGTTGCCTTGCTATAAGTCTAGCAAGAAGGTACCAAAGTAATCCAGGGGTGCATCACTGGACAACGGTCAAGAATTCCATAAGTACCTGAAAAGGACGAATGATATGTTTCTCGTTTATGGAGGTGACAAAGAGCTCGCCGTAAATGGTTACGTCGATGCTAGCTTTGACACTGATCCGGATGACTCTAAGTCACAAACCGGATATGTATTTATATTGAATGGTGGAGCTGTCAGTTGGTGCAATTCCAAGCAAAGCGTCATGGCGGGATCTGCGTGTGAAGCAGAGTACATAGCTGCTTCGGAAGCAGCGAATGAAGGAGTCTGGATTAAGGAGTTCATATCCGATCTAGGTGTAATACCTAGTGCATCGGTTCCAATGAAAATCTTTTGTGACAATATTGGTGCAATTGCCTTGGCAAAGGAATCCGGATTTCACAAAAGAACCAAACACATCAAGAGATGCTTCAACTCCATCTGTGATCAAGTCAAGAAGGGAGACATAGAGATTTGCAAAATACATACGGATCTGAATGTGGCAGACCCGTTGACTAAGCCTCTTCCACGACCAAAACATGATCAACACCAAGACTCCATGGGTGTTAGAATCATTACAATGTAATCTAGATTATTGACTCTAGTGCAAGTGGGAGACTGAACGAAATATGCCCTAGAGGGCAGAGGCAATAATAAAGTTGTTATTTATATTTCCTTATATCATGATAAATGTTTATTATTCATGCTAGAATTGTATTAACCAGAAACTTAGTACATGTGTGAATACATAGACAAACAAAGTGTCCCTAGTAAACCTCTACTAGACTAGCTCGTTAATCAAAGATGGTTAAGTTTCCTAACCATGGACATGTGTTGTCATTTGATGAACGGGATCACATCATTAGGAGAATGATGTGATGGACAAGACCCATCTGTTTAGCTTAGCATAATAACCGTTAAGATTTATTGCTATTGCTTTCTTCATGACATATACATATTCCTTTGACAATGAGATTATGTAACTCCCGGATACCAGAGGAATACCTTGTGTGCTATCAAACATCACAATGTAACTAGGTGATTATAAAGATGCTCTACAGGTATATCCGAAGGTGTTTGTTGGGTTGGCATTGATCGAGATTAGGATTTGTCACTCCGAGTATCTGTAGCGACCTGACCCAAATGGATCGAAGTCTCTGTGCTTAAGTGTCATCCGTGGATCGGTATGCTGACACACACAGTACTTGAGGATTTATAAGAGAGGTAAATCACATGTATAAAGTAACGTAAATACTCCTCAATCCAAATAGCGGAAGTAACAACAAAGTTGTGGATTCCCATCAACACCAATGACAAAGTTGAGTGTAGACATCGTAAACCTAACGTATCACTTACTCGTCATAAGAATCCTGCAACATGAGACGTTGCAGCCATATAGGTCAGTACATTGAATGTACTGGCAATTTCACACCATAGGATAATAATGAAAAATGTCTATCTCTATATGCATATTTGGCTTATGGAGGCTCTAAGTTTCACATTTTGGATAAAGCCAATTTTCCCTACAACAAAGGAATAGATTTTATTTTACTACAAAGTTTATGTCATTATTGAGAAGGTACCCCCAACTCAATCCCAAAATAATATCATTAACCCAACACATTAATTAAATAAAGTGATGATATCAAACAATAATTCAAGTACCAGATACTCGAGATGTCCATAACCGGGGACACGGCTAACCATGATTAGTTTATACACTCTGCAGAGGTTTGTGAACTTTTCCCCACAAGACTCGATCTCCTCCGTTGTATTTCTCGCACTGCATGATGTTTGAGAAACGGATGACCGAGACACAGTCTTTCTGAAGAGGTCCCCTTAACCGATAGATAGGTCGGTACACCTACAATTCCCCCTACATCTGCTAGCCCATCATGGAAAGGTTTCCCACAACTTACTCAACTATGCCAGAGCCCATAATGGCTTGTGGCTACACACGGAAATTTCTAGCATGAATAATCTTATGATCCCTTTGAGCCTTGGTGGCATTCCATAGGATGATCACACGGGTACCCCGGAATCTCCTAGGACAACACTGGATTCCCCAGGTGTCCGGGTAAACCACTGTGTTGACACAGGAACACGTCACGTGTACCCTCGACGCTGGGGGTGATGCACTGCAGCTCATGTCGAAGGAGACCCGACCGACAGCGCGATACGCAAGAGAGTCGACGGGCGCTTTTACAGACCCGAAAACCCCACACCCCCGGGAGGGACCCCGTCAGGGAGTGCGGCGGCTATGGGCTGCCCTAGGTCGATTCGCTCGCCCCTAGAGCCTCGGAATTCGCAGCTCTCAAACACAAAGAACAGCGAAGAACGAGAGAGAAAAACGGTGGAGAGATAAAACGTAGATGAAAAAGTAGTATATTGATTTGTTCGATTGTGTGTTGTTTCAATCGGCCGTCACCCCCAACATATATAAGAGGCGGCTGGACTTCACGTACAAGCAAAATATTTATCTAGGCTTTCCTTACAAGAAAATTACATCAATTCACGTCCAAAACCCTAGTCAAATTTGGACTGGTTTTATCCGAACTTTCCAAAACTGTTCGGTTTAAACTGGCTGCACCTTGCAGGTCCTTTTTGCGGTGGTAAACGATCTCGGATGAAAACAAGCCCAAAAGAAATCTTGACCGTTTCGACGAGACGAACAACTTTTATGTTGAAGGTTTTTTGATCAGAGATCATCTTGAGGGTCATATCGGTCTCCCAACACAGGCTATCTCCTCGCGCTACCCGTCAGACATGTGTCTGGTGGGGCGCGCCACATCTCGCCTCGTGACAGGGCTGCACTCCGATTGCTCTAACTTTTGCATACGAACTCGGATTTGAATGATTTTTATATCAAAATCGATCGTTTCGACGAGACGAAGACAACCGTGTAGATCATTTTTTCATTTGAGGTCGTCTTGGGGGCTTAATCGGCTAAACTGTACTTTGAATTTAAGATCTTGGTACTTCGAGCATAGTTTCGGCCTTCGAGATGAAATCGGACGGCGATGACCCAAATTTCAAATATGTTCATATCAATAATACGGAATTCTTTCATGTAGATCACTTCTCCATTTGAGCCCATCTAGATAATCATTTGAGCCCATCTTCAGCTTCTGGTCGGATTGACTATCACAACCTCCACCCCGGCAGGCCTTCCACCCGGGTAAGCTTTCCGCACCGACAAGGTTTCACCCCGGCAAGGTTTTTACACGGGCAAGGGTTCTCCCTAGCTCGGCAAGGTTTCTACCCCGGCAAGAGTTCCTCCTAGGCAAGGTTTCTACCCCGGCAAGAGTTCCTCTTCGGCAAGAGTTCCTCTTCGGCAAGGTTTCTCCCTCGGCAAGATTTCACACCGGCAAGCTTCTTCGCCGGCAAGCTTTACACGCCGGCAAGCTTCTCCGATGGCAAGCTTTCCACGCCGGTAAGCCTTCACATCGGCAAGGTTTTACCCTGGCAAGGTTTCATTCAGCCGGCAAGGGCCGAATACTTTCTCACTCAGGGCCGGCCCGCGAAGTGTTGCCTCTAACTTTTGCATACGAACCCTGATTCGTGACCATGCCAAAATCTGGTGTCAACACATGCCCCCTGTTTTTCGGCAAAGCTTGTGTGCCGAAAAATAACTTGTATTGTGTTTGTTCTAAGGACGATGTCAACACTCCATCGGCCATTTATTTTCCTCAGGACGATAATCAGGTATCGGCCATGTTTGTGCTAAGGGCGATAATCATATATCGGCCATTGCCCACTCAGGCTTCTTGCCACACACTTGGGTGGTATTTCTTCAAGTACTTGCCATTGAGAGCTCGAGGTAATAGTGCCCCTTGTACGGATTCCACCAAATAAGAGTTTCCGGGAACTGTTCTTGCAATTCTAAAAGGACCTTCCCAACTTGGAGACCACTTCCCGAATTTTCTGTCTCTTGAACCAATTGGGAGAATTACTTTCCAGACGAGATCGCCAACTTGAAAATTCTTCAACTTAACTTTCTTATTGTAAGCCCTTGCTACCCTCAACTTGTCCTTCTCTATGGCCTTCAAAGCAGCCAAACGTTTATCGGCAACCTCATCAATATTGTCCATCATCAAGTTATAAAAGTCTACTACCGATAAATTATTTTGTTTGGCTATTCTCAAAGCATTCAAATTTACTTCCACCGGTAAAACAACCTCTTGACCATATACTAGCTCATATGGAGTCACCTTTGTAGCACCATGCCTTGAAATTCTATGTGCCCACAAAGCTTCAGACAACAACTCATGCCATCTCCTCGGATTATCCTCAATCTTCTTCTTGATGAGCTTGATTAAAATCTTATTGCTAGACTCGGCTTGTCCATTAGCTTGGGCATAATACGGAGAGGAATTGAGCAACTTTATATTATAAGATTCGGCAAACTCTCTTACTTGGTGTGACATAAAAGATGAACCTTGATCTGTAGTTAACATTTGAGGAATACCGAATCTATGAATAATGTGCTCAGTTATGAATTGAATTACCTCCGTATGTGTCATGTTCTTGAGAGGTACTGCTTCAGACCCTTTAGTGAAATAATCAGTTGCCACTAATACGAACCGATGCCCTTTTGAGGAAGATGGATGGATTTGTCCAATGAAGTCTAAACCCCAACCTCTGAAAGGCCACGGCTTGATAATAGGATGTAACATAGCAGCAGGAGCCAATTGAATATCACCAGATTTTTGACAAGCTTCACACCCCTTATAATATCTGAAGCAATCATTAATCATAGTCGGCCAATAAAACCCAGCACGTCGCAATAACCATTTCATCTTGGGAGCCGACTGATGAGTGCCACAAATGCCTTCATGTACCTCTCCCATAGCAACTCTTGCCTGGTCTTCGTCCAAGCACTTTAGAAGAACATCATCGACTGTTCGGCGATAAAGACCGTCATCTCTCACTGTATACTTGAAAGCCATACGCCGAACAGACCTGTCCACCCTTTCACTCGGATTGCACAAGTAATCAACAATGGGCTTCCTCCAGTCGGTATTGTCACCTGCACTAGATTTTTTGTTAAGGGCCGAATCAGTGGGTTCTGGTTCGGCCTCTCCTAAATTGGCAAGACAAGACATCGGTCTTTGAGAAATATGAAACATGCCATGATCAACATGATAGCCGGATGCTTGCTGTGCCAAATCATTTGCTCTCCAATTGTCATGCCTAGATATATGAGTAATGCTAAAAAAAATCCAATGTAGAAATTAGATCCAGACATTTATCAAGATAAACATTAAGTGATTCGTCCAAACACTGAAAGACTTTGGATACTTGCTGCACTACTAGTAACGAATCACCGTAATCCTCAATATGTGTAACACCTATAGCAAGTAACATCTCTAGGCCGAATAACAATGCTTCATATTCGGCTTGATTGTTTGTGCAAAAATATTCTAGGCGGCGCGAGGCTTCAAAAACAGCACCGTGAGGAGATATATAAACAATACCAACACCTTGGCCATTGCTACAAACTGAACCATCAAAGTATAATCTCCATGATACTACTGAAACAAGGTTCATATCAATATCATGCTTGTCATTAATCTGATGTTCAACAATGAAATTAGCAACAATTTGGCCTTTCATGGATTTTAGAGATTCATATGCCAAATCATATTCAATCAAAGCATAAGCCCACTTGCCAACTCTACCACTAAGAATTGGCCTATGCAATATGTATTTAATGACATCGGTCTGAAAAGCTACTACGCAAGCACTCGGCACTAAATAATGTCTCAATTTTGTGCAAGCATAATATAAGCATAGACATAATTTTTCAATAAATGTATACCTTGTCTCGGCTTCCAATAAGCGCCTGCTCAAATATGTAATAGCATGCTCTTTTCTTTCGGTTTCTTGAGTCAAAACAGCACCAATAACTCCTTCTTCTGCTGCAATGTAAATCCTGAAGGGTTCCCTATGCTTGGGTGCTTTCATCACCGGAGGAGTGCACAAATAATTCTTGATCATATCAAATGCTTCTTGCTGTTTTGCCCCCCAAGTGAAATCAACATCATTCTTTAACCGAAGGATAGGAGTAAACGCATCAACCTTCCCTGACAGATTATCTATAAACCTCCTCAAGTAATTGACCTTGCCAAGGAACTTTTGCATATCTCTCTTGCATGTTGGAGCTTCCACTTTCTGTATGGCCTCTATATTTTTGGGATCAATCTCTATGCCATCTTCATGGATAATGAAGCCCATAAACTTACCAGCTGACACACTGAATGCACACTTCAAAGGATTCATCTTTAGTCCATAGTTTTTCATTCTTTCAAAAGCTAAACGCAAATCGGCCAAGTGAAATTCAAAAGCGTCCGATTTGACAACAATATCATCAATATAGACTTCAAGTATGACACCGAGTAAATCATGAAAAATCAAATTCATAGCCCTTTGATATGTGGCGCTAGCATTTTTTAATCCGAATGTCATCACTGTCCACTCGAATAAACCAAGAAAACCAAGGCAATGAAAAGTTGTCTTGGACATGTCCTCTTCGGCCATAAAAATTTGATTGTATCCGGCATTACCATCTAGAAAGCTAATAACTTTATGTCCAGAAGCATCATTAATAAGCATATCGGCTATTGGCATGGGATACTCATCTTTGGGTGTAGCCCTATTCAGATCTCTGAAGTCAATGCACACACTCAACTTGCCGGATCCTTTCTTTTCCACTGGGACAATGTTAGAAATCCACTCGGCATACCTGCAAGGTCTAATAAAATTAGCTTTAAGCAAACGACCGATCTCTTCCTTGATACGGTCACATGTTTTTGGATTAAACTTTCTGGCCGATTGTTTATATGGTCTAAAACCAGCCTTTATAGGTAACCGATGCTCCACTAGCTCTCAGCTTAAACCTGGCATCTCATGATATTCCCATGCAAAGCAACAAACATATTCTTTCAATAGCTCGATCAACTTAGCTTTATGATCGGCTCTTAAATTTGCATTTACAAATGTCGGCCTAGGAGTTGAACCATCTCCTATATCTATCTCTTCTAATGGATCGGCCGATGTAAAACCTTGTCCTAATTTATCCATATCATCTAACTCTTCTATGGACTCATACATATCGTTCTCATTGGACCGATATTCTACAAGTCGCTTTTGTAACCACTCTGAGTTAGGATCCATTTAAACATATCATACCTTGGAGCCGATTGCATTCAGTCGGCTTTAAAGAGACGGGCACGAAACCGTTCTTGGTTGCGCTGAGAAAATCAAACTCTGGCAAGTCACGTCTCGTCAGGCAAGTAGCATTTGGGTGTTGCCAATCCACTAATGCCTCGGCCAAAGCAACACAGACCGAGTTATCCGCATGAATGACTTCCACTTCATCATCAACCCACTGGATCAAAAACTGTGCATAGTGGACGGCATGCACTGGTTTGCATGAACCCAATCACGGCCTAGTATGACATTGTAGTTACCTTGCACCTCAGCGACAAAGAATGGGGTAGCCAAAGTTTTACTTCCCACCGTGAGCTCCACATACATCACACCTTTGGCTTCAGTTTTCTCTTTGCCTTCAAATCCATTGAGCACCATGTTGGTCTTTATCAACTCTTCATCATGCAGCCCCAATTTTTTGAAGACCGAATACGACATAAGATTCACCACAGCACCACCATCAACAAGCATCCGAGTGAGCGGTGATCCATTGATATGACCTCTGAGATACAACGGTTTCAGATGCGTTACTGGGTCTTTTGGCTTCTCGAATATTTCATTTTTAGGGCCAAAATCCAGCTGAGCCACACCCCCTTCCTCATTGACAGCACGAAACTCAGCAGGTAAGTAATATACCATATTGATATCCATACCTTCATGAACCGGCGTAGACTCATAGTCCAACATATCGTCCTCTTCTTCAAGTGCATCCACCGATTCTGAAATTTGTCCAAGTGAAGGAGAAGTAAGAAGTGTCGCAGACGATGTAATAGCTGTCGCATCGTCCTCCTTTGGTGGCGCAGGTGCTGCTGTGATAGGTGTAGAAGCGACTGCATCTTGTACTTGTTTAGGCCTCCACACTTGTTTTGTAGGCACCATGGGTCGAGTGTCATTGAACAACTTATCCCTTTGCTTCTCGGCTTCTTGTTTTGTCATCTCTTGACTCCTTAACCTCTGTAGTTTCCTCTTTTGTGTTTTTGTCAGCCCTGGAGGACACCACTTTGGCTGAGTGTATTTAGGATCTCTCATCTTCACTTGGCTGGTGTTTCCTTCAAGGTCATTAGCCGAGTACTTTGGCGCGATAGCAAGTATCGGCTCAGTCGGATTGTTATGCATAATCGGCTGTTGTATGGCAAATGTTTCGGAGCCCAACATGAGTGAGTCGGTATCGGTTTTTTCCTTGCCTTTGCTTGACTTGACCATTGCAGCACTTGGCGATTTAACACGCCACTCTTGCTTGCCGACCCTTTTTTGATTATCTTGCACTAGCCGATTGACACCATTGTTCAAACGGCCTCGTGTGGGATAAGAAAGTCTCTCATGAATGGGCCCCCTTTGTCCTGCCCAACCCGAATGAAAAGCATAAGGGGCCATTGGGGGCTGCCTCCATCCTCCATTGAAGTCCCCCATGTAGTATGGCACATAGGGGGGTGGCGGCATCCATGGTCCTGGCGCCCACGACCCATATGGCCTTGCATGATGCTGAAATTCTTCCCGAGGAGGTGACCTTGAGCGCTTCCAATTTGATGACCGGTTAGAGCTAGAACCGGCCGCATGATTGGCATACTTGGATAACAACATATCAAAAGTTGGCTTGATTTTCTTGTGCTGCACTTTTGCCTCATTCCTCTTCCACTTGCCAACTTCTGGACTCTTGGGTTTGACAAATTTAACTCGAGTATTTTCTTGCACTTGCGGTTGCCCCCCGAGTGTAGGATTCTTGATGGTGATTTTGATTGTCTCCTTGCCATAGGGTTGCTTGTCAAGCACAACCTGTCTCCCCAAGACCTTGTCGCCCTCCTTGTCTTTCCTGGGCTCACCAACAATGACATTAGCTTTATTAGCAGATTTGGCTACCTCCGGCCGAATGAGTAGCTTCTTCCCCTCCAAATCCATGGTATTCATTGGAAAAGGTTGTTTATCTACTTGCATCTTAGAAAAGTTCGATCGTCCGTCATTAATGGCCGATTGTATCTGTCGTTGAAAAACATTGCAATCATTAGTAGCATGAGAAAAAGAATTATGATACTTGCAATAAGCGCGTCGTTTCAGCTCTTCAAATGGCGGTAATGTATGAGATATTGTAATAATCTTAGCTTGCAGCAAAGCATCAAATATTCTATCACACTTAGCAATGTTAAAAGTAAACTTCATCTCTTCATCACGATTCTTATGAATTGGTTTCAGATCATTGCAAGTAAAGGGTTTGGCCTTAGATGGCCAAACAAATTCAGTAGAAAAAACATCACCCTCATCCTCCGAGTGATCACTATCATATTCCACCATATTCATCTTTGGACGATCGGCTTTGTATCTATGCACTTCTTTGAGGTCTTTGCTTCGGCTTTCCTGAGCCAAAGCCCTTTGTAAGACTTGGTTGATTTTTAAGAACTCATAGCCTTCTAGATTTTCTCTAATGGGAGTTCTCAAACCACTCAGCACTAGGTCTGCCAAGTCCCTCTCGGTTATCACCAAACTAAAACACCGGTTTTTTGTTTCTCTGAATCTCTTGACGTAATCGGAGACCGATTCATCATGCTTCTGTTTAACCGATGTTAGATGTGACAACTTGAGTTCATTGTCGCCGCTATAAAAGTGATCATGAAACTTCTACTCTAGCTGCGACCAAACCCGAATGGAACCATGTGGCAAAGAAGAAAACCATGAAAATGCGGTACCAGTTAATGATAAAGGAAATAAACGCACTTTCAATTCATTCAATGAGCCTGCCTCACCTAATTGTGCTAAATACTGACTAACATGCTCCCATGTGGTTTTTGTGCCTTCTCCATTAAACTTAACAAAATCTGGAATTTTATATCCTGGAGGGCACTGGATGGCATCAAAGTACTCGGGGTACGGCTTTTGGTAAATCCGATTCCGAGGTAACTCAACTCCAAAATTCTCTTGAAGCATCTTAGCCATCTCCTCTCTAACATTAGCTAGACCATCATCCATAGTGGATGATGAAGCTTGTGGCACTGGCATAGGAGGAGTAGGGTTACTAGCTGTAGGTAAGAATTGTGGCATGTATGTCGACCCATAATTTGGTAGTGGTCGAGTGGTTGTAGCTGTAGGTAGGGTTTGGTTCGGCGTTGCCACCGAACCTGGCATGCTCATGATAGGACTAATGGGTGCAGCCACAATCTGATTTGTTTGGGTAGGATAATAAGCCATCGGCACAGGAGGCGCCGATGCAATAGGTAAAGCCAGATTAGGGTTTTGCACACTAGCAGCTACACCATCATTACCACTAGACGATTGAGATGTATTCTTCTGAGAATTATTATTTTCTATGAAAGTTTGGTAGACTAGATTGTTACCATCAGCAATACGACTTTCAATCTCAGCCCACTGCTCAGGAGAAAAGGCAGTACTTACAGAGGGTTTAACCTGCTCGGCTTGAAGAGGAGGGAACTTGATTTCTTCAATCGGAGTGATATTGCCTTGGCGATCCTTCTTGAACTTTGCAAGGAACTCCTGCAAGTCCTTCTCCTCGCGCGCCTTCTTGTACTCCTCATAAACTTGGCGATGATGGGACGATATCTCATCAAGACTGGGCTTAATGATGTTATCGGCATCTACCTCAGATGGCTTGGGAATATCAGACATGGTGGATGATGACGATTGATCTTCGGTCCCCAGCGGAGTCGCCAAAAAGTGTGTTGACACACGAACACGTCACGTGTACCCTCGACGCCGGGGGTGATGCACCGCAGCTCACGTCGAAGGAGACCCGACCGACGGCGCGATACGCAAGACAGTCGACGGGCGCTTTTGCAGACCCAAAAACCCCACACCCCCGGGAGGGACCCCGTCAGGGAGTGCGGCGGCTATGGGCTGCCCTAGGTCGATTCGCTCGCCCCTAGAGCCTCGGAATTCGCAACTCTCAAACACGAAGAACAGCGGAGAACGAGAGAGAAAAACGGTGGAGAGATAAAACGTAGATGAAAAAGTAGTATATTGATTTGTTCGATTGTGTGTTGTTTCAATCGGCCGTCTCCCCCAACATATATAAGAGGCGGCTGGACTTCCCGTACAAGCAAAAGATTTATCTAGGCTTTCCTTACAAGAAAATTACATCAATTCACGTCCAAAACCCTAGTCAAATTTGGACTGGTTTTATCCGAACTTTCCAAAACTGTTCGGTTTAAACTGGCTGCACCTTGCGGGTCCTTTTTGCGGTGGTAAACGATCTCGGATGAAAACAAGCCCAAAAGAAATCTTGACCATTTCGACGAGACGAACAACTTTCATGTTGAAGGTTTTTTGATCAGAGATCATCTTGAGGGTCATATCGGTCTCGCAACACAGGCTATCTCCTCGCGCTGCCCGTCACACATGTGTGGGGTGGGGCGCGCCACATCTCGCCTCGTGACAGGGCTGCACTCCGATTGCTCTAACTTTTGCATACGAACTCGGATTTGAACGATTTTTATATAAAAATCGATCGTTTCGACAAGACAAAGACAACCTGTGTAGATCATTTTTTCATTTGAGGTCGTCTTGGGGGCTTAATCGTCTAAACTGTACTTTGGATATAAGATCTTGGTACTTCGAGCATAGTTTCGGCCTTCGAGATGAAATTGGACGGCGATGACCCAAATTTCAGATATGTTCATATCAATAATACGAAACTCTTTCATGTAGATCACTTCTTCATTTGAGCCCATCTTCAGCTTCTGGTCGGATTGACTATCACAACCTCCACCCCGGCAGGCCTTCCACCCGGGTAAGCTTTCCGCACCGACAAGGTTTCACCCCGGCAAGGTTTTTACACCGGCAAGGGTTCTCCCTAGCTCGGCAAGGTTTCTACCCCGGCAAGAGTTCCTCCTCGACAAGGTTTCTACCCCGGCAGGAGTTCCTCTTCGGCAAGGTTTCTCCCTCGGCAAGATTTCACACCGGCAAGCTTCTTCGTCGGCAAGCTTTACACGCCGGCAAGCTTCTCCGATGGCAAGCTTTCCACGCCGGTAAGCCCTCACATCGGCAAGGTTTTACCCCGGCAAGGTTTCATTCAGCCGGCAAAGGCTGAATACTTTCTCACTCAGGGCCGGCCCGCGAAGTGTTGCCTCTAACTTTTGCATACGAACCCTGATTCGTGACCATGCCAAAATCTGGTGTCAACACATGCCCCCCTGTTTTTCGGCAAAGCTTGTGTGCCGAAAAATAACTTGTATTGTGTTTGTTCTAAGGATGATGTCAACACTCCATCGGCCATTTATTTTCCTCAGGACGATAATCAGGTATCGGCCATGTTTGTGCTAAGGGCGATAATCATATATCGACCATTGCCCACTCAGGCTTCTTGCCACACACTTGGGTGGTATTTCTTCAAGTACTTGCCATTGAGAGCTCGAGGTAATAGTGCCCCTTGTACGGATTCCACCAAATAAGAGTTTCCGGGAACTGTTCTTGCAATTCTAAAAGGACCTTCCCAACTTGGAGACCACTTCCCAAATTTTCTGTCTCTTCAACCAATCGGGAGAATTACTTTCCGACAAGCTTTCCACGCTGGCAAGCTTCTCCGACGGCAAGCTTTCCATGCCGGTAAGCCCTCACATCGGCAAGGTTTTACCCCGGTAAGGTTTCATTCAGCCGGCAAAGACCGAATACTTTCTCACTCAGGGCCGGCCTGCGAAGTGTTGCCTCTAACTTTTGCATACGAACCCTGATTTGTGACCATGCCAAAATCTGGTGTCAACACACTGGTATATCCCCAGGGTGCCCCAACCATTCCACCCAGATGTGTATTAAAGTAGCCACCTTAAGTTTCCCTTAGTTAATATCACTCTCGCAACTTCCATGAATCTCACATACCAATCCACGTCTACGAGCATAGCAAAGTAGTATGAGCATAATGTATATTCCCGGGGTTGATAAAAGGGTAATAGGTTCCTACCTCAACAACTACTTCCGATAACCAAATGTTCACAATCCTACTCATGCAATGTTTGAGGGTTGAGACTAATGCATAAAACTGGGTAATAAATGGATATGATAAAAGTGTGAACTTGCCATGTACTGTTGATGAAGATGATTCACACTCATAACTCCTGATAGTTCTACTCGTCACACTCCGGTCAATCTACCGTGAGCAAGCAATTGCATA
The DNA here is from genome assembly GCF_056163025.1 of Triticum urartu. Classification (NCBI taxonomy): domain Eukaryota; kingdom Viridiplantae; phylum Streptophyta; class Magnoliopsida; order Poales; family Poaceae; genus Triticum; species Triticum urartu. The sequence goes on from NC_141875.1 coordinate 93,310,312, forward strand.
CATAAGCACTCATGCAAAAGAATCGAAGAAAAGAACTCGAAAAACTTCGAAAACAAGCAATTAACTCTTGCAACATAAAAAATTTCTAACATTACCAAAATTAGGTGGATTTTTATTATCAAAAAGTTTAGGTCAAGAGCTTCGATTTGCAAAAAGAATCAATTAAATTAGAGTTATGAAACTCAAGTTGTGAACAAAAGAAATTCAAATTCAAATTTGTTTGAAACCAAGTTTTAAACTTTCAAAATATGTTTAAGTTGGTTATCTAGATAGAGGAGATCATAACGAAGATTTTGGCGTTGGTTCCGCTGGATTTGGTTAAACGAGTAAAAAGTAGTAATCGATTGAAAACCAGGGGCTAATCTATAAGAAAAGTATTCACCGATAGATCCCTGGCTGAAAATTAAACTAAAAGAAAAATCTACCGGACGAACGTCCGCTACGAAAACCTAACGAACGGATTTGTTCGCTGTGAAGAGATAAATAGCGAGCATTCGCTAACTAACTAGATTAAATAAGAAAAACTGGTTTAAAATGAGAAAACCGGAAATAAACCGGATCGAACCTGGTTCGGTTTATTACCGGTTCGGGACGGTTTGACGCCGGCGGCGGTTTCTGGCGGCAGCGAGTTCTAGTGGCAGCAGCGGCGAGGCAGGGTGGTGCGGCGAGGCTCGGGGCGGTATTACGCGGCGGTGGCGGCTGCGCGGACGGAGGGCCGCGGCGGCAGCGCGGCTACAGCGGCACGGCTATGCGACGTCGGTGGCGAAGTGCGGCGCAGGATGGCGAGATGCAGCAGCGGCGGCGGCGCGAGCGATGCGAGGAGGAGAGGGCAGGGGCGGCTATTTAAAGGCGAGGAGGCAAGGTGGCGTGGGGGAGGAGGCACGGCGGCGAGGGGAGTCCGGGTGACGTATGGCGGCGAGCGGCTGCGTGCCCAGGGCGGAAACGGCTGGGCTGGGCCTGGCTGGAGCTAGGCCGGCCCAGTCGGCGGAATAGATTTTTTAAATAATTTTACAGACAAAAATAAAACGATATAAAATAAAAATATACTATAAGCATATAATATATCAAAAATTTCAGAAAATAATTTCTATAACATGAACATTTTTCTAGCATCAAATAAAATCCAGAAAAATTTAATAAAGCAAACAGGGCTACTGGTGCAATAAAACCTCATAAAAATCATTTTAAAAATACCAAAATAATTTCAAATTTATTTCTGTCCATTTTTCTATTGTAGGCAATCATTGTACCCTAATTTCCATATATTTTATTTTTGAGAAAAATAATTTGAATAAAACCAAATAACTCCAAACTGAAACATGATTTTCAGAATACCTTCAAAGGGACTTTAAATTTGATTTCTTTTAAACTTCCAACTCATATTTCATATGTTTTGAAGAAGTCACTTTATCTTCTCTCTTGAAAATCATTGAGTTGCATAAAGTTTCTGAATTTGAAATAATTCCAAATGGAATTTAAATATTTTCAAAACACTTTTTGAATTATTTAAATGGAAGAAGTCATACCATCTTCACTCCTGGGTTTTGTGATGAAATGAGTTTGAATTCATGAGGATCAGAAATGCAAGGTGAAAGTTTGGGAAAGTCATTTCATTCCGTGTGATTTAACTTTCAAAAGTTTCAAATTTCACTCAATTTCACACAAGCAATCACACCACAATCAAACAAACAACCAAAATTATTTATTCAATATAACATTCCAAAATTTAGAATTTTGGGATGTTACAATATCAGAGACGTATCTCTGGGCCCTCTCGGTAATACACATCATGATAAGCATTGCAAACAATGTGACTAATGTGTTAGTCACGAGATGATGTATTATGGAACAAGTAAAGAGACTTGCCAGTAACAAGATTGAATTAGGTATGAAGATACGACGATCGAATCTCGGACAAGTAACATACCGATGACAAAGGGAATAACGTATGTTGTCATCTCGGTACGACCGATAAAGATCTTTGTAGAATATGTGGGAACCAATATGAGCATCCAGGTTCCGCTGTTGGTTATGTTGGGGAACGCGGTATTTCAAAAAAATTCATACGATCACGCTAGATCTATCTCGGAGATGCATAGCAAAGAGAGGGGAGAGTGTGTCCACGTACCCTCGTAGACCGAAAGCGGAAGCGTTAAGTAACACGGTTGATGTAGTCGAACGTCTTCACGATCCAACCGATCAAGTACCGAACGAACGACACATCCACGATCTGCACACGCTCAGCTCGGTGACGTCCCTCGTATTCTAGATCCAGCTGAGGCTGAGGGTGAGTTCCGTCAGCACGACGGCGTGTTGACGGTGATGATGAAGTTACCGACATAGGGCTTCGCCTAAGCACTGCGACAATATGACCGAGGTGTAAAACTATGGAGGGGGCACCGCACACGGCTAAAGATCAACCTTTATGTCTATGGGGTTCCCCCTCCCCCGTATATAAAGGAGGGGAGGAGGAGGAGGGCCGGCCTCAAGGGGCGCTCCCAAGGGGGGATTCCTACTCCTAGTAGTAGTAGGTTTCCCCCTTTCCTAGTCCAAGTAGGAGAAGAAGGAAGGAGAGGAAGAAGAGAAGGAAAGGGGGGCGGCCCCCCTAGCCCTAGTCCAATTCAGTTTGGGCTAGGGGGCGCGCACCACTCCTTGGCCTGCCTCCTCTCTTCCACCATTAGGCTGGTGAGGCCCAATAACTTCCCGCGAGGGGGGGGGTCCGGTAACCCCCGGTACTCTGAAACTTATCCGAAATGACCCGAACCATTCCGGTGTCCGAATGTAGCCTTCCAATATATGAATCTTTATGTCTCGATCATTTCAAGACTCCTCATCATGTCCGTGATCACATCCGAGATTCCGAACAACTTTCGGAACATCAAATCACATAACTCATAATACATATCGTCATCGAACGTTAAGCGTGTGGACCCTACGGGTTCGAGAACTATGTAGACATGACCGAGACTCATCTCCTGTCAATAACCAATAGCGGAACCTGGATGCTCATATTGGTTCCTACATATTCTCCAAGATCTTTATCGGTCAAACCGCATAACAACATACGTTGTTCCTTTTGTCATCACTAGAAGAAATATGTCAACTAGTGACCTTCTGTCAGTGACCCTGGAAGAATTGGTCATAGATCTATGACCATTTGAGACCAATTGGTCAAAAGTTGTTCGGGGGGCTCCAAACCCTAAACTATAACGACCATTTTGGTCAGAAAGGTCGTAATTTCCTTACACGAAATGGTCATAAAGCATATAGCACTGGTCCGCTGCCTTATTTCTAGCTGATCATGACCAATATAGATGGTCATAACCTTGTAAATTGTGGTGGGTTGCTATGACTAGGCGCCACCTCATCAGTTTTGCCTATGTGTGAGTTTTTGCCCTAGGTTGTGAAGCAACCTATATTTATGTCATTCCAAAAATTCCCAAAAAAATCTCATAAATTCTTTGGGTCATATATTTGTCAAATATGTACAAAACCTTCCTTGCCTGGTTCAAAAATAATTCAATAATATTCATTTTCCTATTCTATTCAGAAAAACACTTTGTGAAGGAAGTGATATTTATATATTCTTGATTGCCCTCAAAATTGTTGGGCACTCTTTCCTATCGAAATCATTGCCGCATGATAAAATTCAGGTCCATTTGCCCAGCAAATCTTCCTCAGCAAATTTCCAAAGTTTTTGTCCACCTAGAAGCATTGTGAAGGAAGTACAAGATAGGAACATCGTTATGAGTTTAATTTTTGCCACATATTCTATATGCCAAAGTCATAACTCTACACAAAAGTTTAGCTCTATCTAACAATACATGTGAGCTCACCATCGAATCTTTGTTCCTGGTAATATTTTTAGTTTGTGAAGCAACTACATTTTATATTCCTTCATAATTGCTGAAAAATTTCCAGGACATTACCCTGACTATAGAAACCTCGTACACCGAATTTCAGCATAATCCAATTATCTATGTAAGCCCAGCTTCAATTTCTATTTTCTGTCCAAATTGACACATTGCAAAGGAAGTGCTATCTAGACACCTCCTATTGTCCTCAAACTTTTTGTGCCATCTTACATATAAAAATCATTGCCACATTCCAATATTCAGCTCCATTTTCCTATTAAATCTTCCTCAGCAAATTTATAAAGTTTCTATCTAGAGAGAAGCTTTGTGAAGGAAGTACAAGCTAGGATTATCCAAATGGTATAAAATTTTATAGTGCTTTAATATTCCCAAATTACCATACTCCACAAAATTTCAGCTCAATCCACATATCCATTTGAGCCCAGATTCAACATCCATATTTCTGCCCGATGTGGTACTTTGCAAAGCAAGTGCCATCCAAACTCCCCCATTTGAGCTGAAAATTTGCCAAGACAGTCTCCCTAGTAGATGATCATCCTCAGCCAAAACTCAGGCCCATTAGCCTTGTGAATTTCCCGTACCGCTTATCAAACACTTGGCTACTAATTCATGTTTGAGCATAGTTCGGTCTCCTTGTGAGATTCTTCTGTTGTTATTTTCTTCCTAGCATCTACCAGAGGAGTGCCCAACCTACTAGACATGCCTAGGCTACCCAGAACGGATGGCAATGCCACGGTCAGGCGGTGACCACGCGGCGGGCATGCGAGTCTACGCGCTTTGGAGTTGGGGCCCTGGGCCACCGTCCAAACCACGACGTATCACCACCAAACCATGTATTTATGATTAAATAGATACTTATGTAACTAGAAACGATTTTTGGAAAAAATAAAGAGCAAACTATAAGGCAGCTGCAGTTCAAATTTGACACGTTTCCTACTGAATGGGCGAAAATTTGTATTTTTCACGAGAGGTGGATAAAAACTTTCGACAACCAACCATTTTTTCAATTGTGCATTCAATATGGCTTAGTATTTTAGAAAAATGATTTGGTCCAATTTTGCAACAAATATATGGTAGGCCCTTCACAAAAAAAACTCATTTCGGGCACTCGAAAAATGGAAAATGAATTTTCCGTGCAAAGAAAATAAAAACTTCCTTAGGAAACATTGTTTGCCATTCCAATATGCACCCTTGTGCATAATATGAGATCATTTAAACAAACTATGCCATGAATGTGGCCATAAGATTGATCATTTGGCTTGAAAGCCATGAATCTTCACGCATAATAGCTCATTTCTGAGAACACTTTTTTAAAATAATTGCCGTATTACAAGTTTATTATTTTTCCTGGAAACTTGGTCACATATAATGACACAATGCGAAGGTTTCCCAAATTTTTGTTTTTTTTTTGAAATTTTTTATGCCCGTTTCAAAATGCGGTCAAAACAACGGGTTTGACCGTTCCTAGCTAGTGGTTGAATCTTGGAAAACTTTTGATGTTTCTCTGATTAAATAGATACTTATGTATCTAGAAATGATTTTTTGAAAAAATAAAGAGCAAACTATGAGGCAGCTCCAGTTCAAATTTGACCTGCTTCCTACTGAATCGGCGGGAATTTGTCTTTTTCACCAGAGGTGGATCAAGGCTTTTGACACCCAACCATTTGGTCAATTATGAATCAAATATGGCCTAGTATTTTAGAAAATTGATTTGGTCTATTTTTGCAACAAATATATGGTAGGTCCTTCACAAAAAGAACTCAATTCGGGCACTCGGAAAATGGAAAATGAATTTTCCATGCAAAGAAAATAAAAAGTCCCTTAGGCAACATTGTTTGCCATTCCAATATGCACCCTTGTGCATAATATATGAGATCATTGGAACAAACTATGCCATGAATGTGGCCATAAGATTGATCATCTGGCTTGAAAGCCATGAATCTTCACGCATGATAGCTCATTTCTGAGAACATTTTTTTAAAATAATTGCCGTATTACAAGTTTATTATTTTTCCTGGAAACTTGGTCACATATAATGACACAATGCGAAGGTTTCCCAAATTTTTGTTTTTTTTTGAATTTTTTATGCCCGTTTCAAAATGCGGTCGAAACAACGGGTTTGACCGTTCCTAGCTAGTGGTTGAATCTTAGAAAACTTTTAATGTTTCTCTGATTAAATAGATACTTATGTATCTAGAAATGATTTTAAAAAAAAAATAAAGAGCAAACTATGATGCAGCTCCAGTTCAAATTTGACCCGCTTCCTACTGAATCGGCGGGAATTTGTCTTTTTCACCAGAGGTGGATCAAGGCTTTTGACACCCAACCATTTGTTCAATTATGAATAAAATATGACCTAGTATTTTAGAAAATTGTTTTGGTCCAATTTTGCAACAAATATATGGTAGGTCCTTCACAAAAAGAACTCAATTCGGGCACTCGGAAAATGGAAAATGAATTTTCCATGTAAAAAAAAATAAAAAGTCCCTTAGGCAACATTGTTTGCCATTCCAATATGCATCCTTGTGCATAATATGAGATCATTTGAACAAACTATGTCATGAATGTGACCATAAGATTGATCATTTGGCTTGAAAGCCATGAATCTTCACGCATGATAGCTCATTTCTGAGAACACTTTTTTAAAATAATTGCCGTATTAACAGTTTATTATTTTTTCTGGAAACTTGGTCACATATAATGACACAATGTGAAGGTTTCCCAAATTTTTGACTTTTTTTGAATTTTTTATACCCGTTTCAAAATGCGGTCAAAACTACGGGTTTGACCGTTCCTAGCTAGTGGTTGAATCTTGGAAAACTTTTGATGTTTCTCTGACTAAATAGATACTTATGTATCTAGAAATGATTTTTTGAAATAATAAAGAGCAAACTATGAGGCAGCTGCAGTTTAAATTTGACCCGCTTCCTTCTGAATCGGCGAAAATTTGTCTTTTTCACGAGAGGTGGATCAAAAAATTTACACCCAACCATTTGGTCAATTGTGCATTAAATATGTCCTAGTATTTTAGAAAATTGATTTGGTACAATTTTACAACAAATATATTATAGGTCCTTCACAAAAAAAACCTCCTTTTGGGCACTCGAAAAATGGAAAATAGTTTTTTTGTCCAAAGAAAATGAAAACTTCCTTAGGCAACATTGTTTGCCATTCCAATATGCACCCTTATGCACAATATGAGATCATTTGAACAAACTATGCCATGAATGTGGCCATAAGATTGATCATTTAGGTTGAAAGCCATGAATCTTCACACATGATAGTTCATTTCTCAGAACACTTTTTTAAAACAATTGCCGTATTACAAGTTTATTATTTTTCCTGATAACTTGGTCACATATAATGACACAATGCGAAGGTTTTCCAATTTTTTGTTTTTTTGAATTTTTTATGCCCGTTTCATAATGCGGTCAAAACGACGGGAATGACCGTTCCTAGCTAGTGGTTGAATCTTGGAATTTTTTTGGTGTTTCTCTAATTAAATAGATACTTTTGTACCTAGAAATGATTTTTGGAAAAAAATAAAGAGCAAACTACGAGGCAGCCGTAGTTCAAATTTGACCCGCTTCCTGCTGAATCGGCGGAAATTTGTCTTTTTCACCAGAGGTGGATCAAAACTTTTGACACCCAACCATTTTGTCAATTGTGCATTAAATATGGCCTAGTATTTTAGAAAATTGATTTGGTCCAATTTTGCAACAAATATATGATAGGTCCTTCACAAAACCCGATTATTGGCACTCAAAAAATTGAAAAAAATGATATTTTGTGCAAAGAAAGTGAAAACCCCTCAAATCAACATTGTTTGTTGTCCCAAGATAGACACATGTGCACAATATTGTTACATTTTCAAGCTATGAAAGGACAATATGTTGAATGTTCACCCTAAATAGGAGGGTAAAAAATACAAGAGAAGTAAAAGGAAAAGACAAAATTACATAAGCTCAATTGTGATTGGTGGAATCAGTGTGGCATGGATTGATGACATGGCAAAGATCCGTCCATTGATCCATTCATACAGGCCACCGCACGCCATCTCCATCACCTGACCTCCCCTTTCACTCGTGCCCGAACCCCACCCGACCCCTCGTGCTCACCTCTCTCCCTCTTGCGCGAACCCTAGCGCTCCCCTCCTCCCTCCCGCCGCCATCTCCATCGCCCGACCTCCCGCCGCCACCTCCGTCTAGCGGAGCTCGCCGTCGTCCATGGCCTCCCCCACGCCCTCCTGCTCTCTCCCCTCCGCTTCCCTCCCCAACACCCACAGCCGCCACCCTCTCCCTCCCTTAGATCTCGATCCACAGCCGCCCCCAAGCCCACCCCCACCGTCGACGACCCTCACCGTAGAAGAGGTCGAGCTCGTCCTCCCCTCTACCTCCCACGGATCTCTCTCGCCCCTCTCGATCCCTCTCGAAGCTCCCGCATCCCACCTTGCACCCTCCCCCTTCTACTCCCAAACCCCGCGGCCCGGATCAGATTCCTCGAATTCTGATCTACCAGATCGAAGCGGAGTGGGGGCGGGTGCGAGCTCGTTGGTGCTAGGCGGCCGCACGCGGGGTCGCTGCTAGGGGCCATGCTCATGGTGCTCTTCAACGTCATCAGCGCCGACGAGGCCTACGCTGCCATAGGCCATGTCCCAGCCGCGTCGCCCGGACGAGGAAAGGAGAGGAGGACAAGCAGTCCCTGACGCCAAGGAGGACCATGTTCCATATGCGAAGCGGGGCACGCGGCTCGACGAGGCCGGCGTCGCGCACTTCCTCGCCGCGCTGGAGCGGGTAAGCTAATACGCTGGCCGTCTCTCTGTCACTCCATTTCTGTACCTCAATTTCGATCGCCTCGGCTAATGATGTGTTGGTTGGTTACGCGTGCGTGCGCGCTCAGACGTGGAAGAAGACGGTGGCGGGCGCGTCGAGGATGTTCGTGGAGAGGCACCGGAGCAGCCACGTGCAGCTCATCAGCGACATGGTCTAGCAGATGAGATCACCCAAGCTGCCGCCCGTCCACCCGCCTCGGCGCCGCCGTGCCCGTTGGATGTTCAGTTTCTATCTATGAACAAGTATGCGTCACTTTTTCTTTTTGTTTGACCAAACTCAAGTCCCCTTCCTAAAACTGCAGCCAAGCAGTACTTGCTACTGGAATAATCCCATGAATGAATTCTTTGTTGTGGTCAACTCTTTCTTGTCTCTCTACTAGGATTCATGCACCAAGCCCAGAATTAAAATTTTGTGTCAGGCTGCTAGTAAATCAGGCTGCTAGTAAATCAGGCTCTACTCTGTCCAATAGCAAGTTGGATAGCAACTGTAGTTAATTGCACGTACATATGGGTTTTGGTTCATTTTGTATGTATGTTTGTTTGTTCATGCTTACGACTTTGGCTAAAACACGTTGGATGCCCAATTCCTATGGTGAACCTTTTGGTTCAAGCAAGCAAACTCATGTTCCCTTTCTATGACTGAAGCCAAGCTGTACCTACTACTGGCATAATACGATGGATTCATTCTTTGTTTGTGGTCAACTCTTGTCTGTCTACTAGCATTCGTGCGAGAACCTGAATGTTGTGTAGGCTGCTGTGCTGTACTACCAGTAAACTAGTTTGTACTCTCTCCAACTGCAGGTTGGATAGCCTTGCAATTAATTGTACAGACATGCATATGATTTTTGGTTCAATTTGTATGTATGTATATGCTTAAGACTTTGACTAAAACTAGTTGGATGTTCAGTTCCCCATGAAGGTGACCAATCCCTAGCAGTGCCCATTGGTCCTTCCTGATAATTTCACCTCCTGTGATTTTAATCTTTGTTTCTTGCTTTCCACAGCGACCAAGTTCTCTTAACAGCGGGACATCTGAGTTCGTCATGGTGATGGAAGCTGACACGGAGCCGCTCGAAATCTCCTCGACCTCCCGTCATGTTTCTTGCGGACGGCAAGGTAGAAGTTCTGTCCATATACATCATACTAATGCTAATTAATTTATATGTTGTATCTTGCGCGATATGGTCATAACAGTAACTGTTAAGCTCATAATTCTGTATGTTGTCTTCAAGTTTTCTCTAATATAGATTTCTCAAATCTCTCTCTGAACTTCTCTAATAAAAAATGGTGTTAACTGTTAAAGCTCTTCGTGGTGACATGTTTCTGTTACCAATACAATAATATATTAGCACTCAAGGACTGTTTGAGTGATAGGCTGTTCATACTATTAGAGAAGTGAACTGATTAAGCTATTGCTTTCCCCAACAACAAAAAATAAACACGGCAGTTGAACAACGTGTATCCCTTCACTTGGAAGCCTATGAAACTTTCTGTAGCAGCAGTGCAACACACTTTATATATATGTATGAGGCTGGGTAGTTCAAATCTACTTTACTTCCTAACTCATTCATATATATCATGGAAATTGTGCAGGTTCCATGGTGCCAAGTGGCCTTTGGCCATCTTGAACTGGGACTCCAGTAACAAGTAGATGTTGCTGCCACACTCAATATTTTAAGTTGTTTTCTTTTTCTTTTTGGAGAGATGTTAATAACCTGAGAACACTTGCCTCCTCCCCAACCCTCGCCCCAGCCTGCCGGTGCTGGCTTGCTGCGTGGCTGTCGCCGCAACAGATAATTAGATTTTTGGGACTCTGTTTCTATGCTCTGCTCGATAGCATTTTGGATATTGATTGGACATGCTTTATATAAAACGATTTATCTTGTACATTGCTCTGCCTAACTTGTAGGAGTATACATGAAACCATACTTGTCAAATATCGATACTTGTCAAATATCGAGTATCACAGCTGAATAATAACGTCTTGTTTTCTGTTCACTGAATCAAAATTCTTCTCTCTTTTTACGATCAGCCCATCTTACAGCCATCAATAAGAAAAACACTTATCTTCATATTAGGATTATTATTTTCTTGTCTGCAGTATTATAATGTACATATGCTTTTCTGTTCACTGAATCACAATTCTTCACTCTTTTTACCATCAATCCATCTTCTTACAGTTGCATGTTTTTTTTGGCTGTCCAGATGACCAAGCCCAAGGAGGAAGCAGCTGCTCATCACTGAGGACAAGTAACTCCAGCAGGTTGACGCCGTAGATTCATAGTGTACCTTCTATATGCCCATCCAGTTCTGTGATTTGTGTCTTGAAACCCCAAAACCCCATGCCCATGTGGGAGCTGAACCATAGTTTTTTGCTTGTGGAAAATAATATCCTTGGCTGAATCGACTTGAGGTGGTTTCTTCAAAATTCTTGGAAATGATTTGGTAGTTTATTTTGGCGAGGAATTGTTTCATACTGAAGTTTACTGGTACATGTGTGGTTTGCTACTATTGCTTCGTTTGGGTTGGGTTGGTTCCAGCGGGGAGATGTGCATGCACACTGGCAGCATGAGCTAGCAGCCATGATTGCCAGCCAGTCACCACCATGTAAATGTAATAAATGTGTGGCCTATCTAGTGTGCTGCTGATAGAAATATAGATGTGGCCTATCTAGTGTGTTGCTGATAATATGTTTTTACCTCACTTGGCAGGCACCATAATCTGTTTTTTCCTCACTGTACTGTAGGAATAAATGTGTGGCCTATCTAGTGTGCTGCCGATAGAAATATAGATGGAAGATTTGTTGACCAGTTAAATTGAGCTTATTGTCAATTCTGCTTATAAGCTATGTTTGATGCTGCCTACAGGTTCTTATTCTTTTTTTTGCATAGGTGAAGTATGAAGTGTGAAGCCGTGAAGCCTATCAGCAAGAGTAGCATATTATGTATTGTAATATCAGGCAAAGTGTAATATTGGTCAGAGTAGCATATTATGTATTGTAATATTTAGTGTTGTTTTGGATGAATTTCATTTGCTCTATAATCTGTTTGAAATATTGATTGTGTATATAATTTCAATACCTATGAAATGGAAACCTGACCAGGGGGACCCACTTATGAAAATTGGTTGACAAATTTTGAAATTTCTGATGTGTGGGTCCAATTGTGATATCAGCATGACAAGTGGGACCAATATGACCAGTGGGACCAGCGCAAAAATAATGTGGCTAAAAATAGAAAATTAATAGTAATCGCAAAAATAATGTGGCTAAAAATAGAAAATTAATAGTAATGGCCCAGAAATTAAAAAGGCTGAATAGTTGGGCCTGGCCCATATAGCTGACCAAAATTAATAAGAAAAATATATATATAAAAAGGCTGAATTGTTGGGCTCGGCCCATGTAAAACACCGAACTGGACCGGGCTGAATCTTATCAACGACCTTTTCAATTGGTCGCAATTTTGCCACGTCAAATTGACACGTCGGATCCTACGTGACCTGGTCAGAGAGCTAGCGACCAAAACAGAAGGTCATAGAATCAACGACCTTTTGTTTTGGTCATGGAATTCCACGACCTTCTCGTTAATTTCAGTTTACGACCGCCAGCTTTTGACCTTCTATTTTTGGTCACAAATAAAAAACAATGACCTTTCAGTGACCAATAGTGATGGTCGCAAGTTGACATATTTCTTGTAGTGCATCGGTATGTTACTTGCCCGAGATTCAATCGTCGGTATCATCATACCTAGTTCAATCTCGTTACCGGCAAGTCTCTTTACTCGTTCCTTAATGCATCATCCCGCAACTAACTCATTAGTCACATTGCTTGCAAGGCTTATAGTGATGTGCATTACCAAGAGGGCCCAGAGATACCTCTCCGATACACGGAGTGACAAATCCAAATCTCGATCTATGCCAACTCAACAAAAACCATCGGAGACACCTGTAGAGCATATTTATAATCACCTAGTTATGCTGTGATGTTTGATAGCACACTAATTGCTCCTCCGATATTCGGGAGTTACATAATCTCATAGTCATAGGACATGTATAAGTCATGAAGAAAGCAATAGCAATAAATTAAATGATCATAGTGCTAAGCTAACTGATGGGTCTTGTCCATCACATCATTCTCTAATGATGCGATCCCGTTCATCAAATGACAACACATGTCCATGGCTAGGAAACTTAACCATCTTTGATTAACGAGCTAGTCAAGTAGAGGCATACTGGGGACATTTTGTTTGTCTATGTATTCACACATATACTAAGTTTTCGGTTAATACAATTCTAGCATGAATAATAAACATTTATCATGATATAAGGAAATATAAATAAAAACTTTATTCTTACCTCTAGGGCATATTTCCTTCAGTCTCCCACTTACACTAGAGTCAATAATCTAGATTACACAGTAATGATTCTAACACCCATGGAGTCTTGGTGCTGATCATGTTTTGTTCGTGAGAGAGGCTTAGTCAACGGGTGTGCAACATTCAGATCCGTATGTATCTTCCAAATCTCTATGTCTCCCTCCTTGACTTGATCGCGGATGAAATGGAGTCATCTCTTGATGTGCTTGGTTCTCTTGTGAAATCTGGATTCCTTTGCCAAGGCAATTGCACCAATGTTGTCACAAAAGATTTTCATTGGACCCGATGCACTAGGTATTACACCTAGATCGAAAATGAACTCCTTCATTTGCTGCTTCCGAAGCAGCTATGTACTCTGCTTCACACGTAGATCTCGCCACGACGCTCTGCTTAGAACTGCACCAACTGACAGCTCCACCATTTAATAAAAATACGTATGCGGTTTGTTACTTAGAGTCATCCGGATCAGTGTCAAAGCTTGCATCAATGTGACCGTTTACGATGAGCTCTTTGTCACCTCATAAACGAGAAACATATCCTTAGTCCTTTTCAGGTATTTCAGGATGTTCTTGACCGCTGTCCTGTGATACACTCCTGGATTACTTTGGTACCTCCCTGCTAAACTAATAGCAAGGCACACATCAGGTCTGGTACACAGCATTGCATACATGATAGAACCTGTGGCTGGGGCATAGGGAATGACTTTCATTTTCTCTCTATCTTCTGAAGTGGTCAGACATTGAGTCTGACTCAACTTCACACCTTGTAACACAGGCAAGAACCCTTTATTTGCTTGACCCATTTTAAAACTTTATCAAGGTATGTGCTTTGTGAAAGTCCAATTAAGCGTCTTGATCTATCTCTATAGATCTTGATGCCCAATATATAAGCAGCTTCACCGAGGTCTTTCATTGAAAAATTCTTATTCAAGTATCGTTTTATGCTATTCAGAAATTCAGTATCATTTCCGATCAACAATATGTCATCCAGATATAATATCAGAAATGCTACGGAGCTCCCACTCACTCTCTTGTAAATACAGGCTTCTCCAAAAGTCTGTATAAAACCATATGCTTTGATCACACTATCAATGCATATATTCTAACTCCAAGATGCTTGCACCAGTCCATAAATGGATCGCTGGAGCTTGCACACTTTGTTAGCACCTTTTGGATTGACAACACCTTCCAGTTGCATCATATACAACTCTTCTTTAAGATATCCATTAAGGAATGCAGTTTTGACATACATTTGCCAAATTTCATAATCATAAAATGAGGCAATTTCTAACATGATCCAGACGGACTTAAGCATCACTATGGGTGATAAGATCTCATCGTAGTCAACTCCTTGAACTTTTCAAAAAAGTTTCGCAACAAGTCGAGCTTTGTAGAATGTAACATTACCGTCAGCGTCTGTCTTCTTCTTGAAGATCCATTTATTCTCTATGGCTTGTCGATCATCGGGCAAGTCAACCAATGTCCACACTTTGTTCTCATACATGGATCCCATCTCAGATTTCATGGCCTCAAGCCATTTTGTGGAATCTGGGCTCATCATCGCTTCCTCATAGTTCGTAGGTTTGTCATGGTCAAGTAACACGACCTCCAGAACAGGATTACCGTACCACTCTGGTGCGGATCTTGCTCTGGTTGAATTACGAGGTTTGGAAGTAACTTGATTAGAAGTTTCATCATCAACATCATTAACTTCCTCACTAATTGGTGCAGGAATCACTGGAACTGATTTCTTTGATGAACTACTTTCCAATAAGGGAGAAGGTACAGTTACCTCATCAAGTTCTTCTTTCCTCCCACTCACTTCTTTTGAGAGAAACTCCTTCTCTAGAAAGGATCCATTCTTTGCAACGAATATCTTACCTTCGGATCTGTGATACAAGGTGTAACCAACAGCCTCCTTTGGGTATCCTATGAAGACACATTTCTCTGATTTGGGTTGGAGCTTATCAGGTTGAAGATTTTTCACATAAGCATCGCAGCCCCAAACTTTAAGAAACGACAACTTGGGTTTCTTGCCAAACCACAATTCATATGGTGTCGTCTCAACGGATTTCGATGGTCCCCTATTTAACGTGAATGCAGCCATCTCTAAAGGATAACCCCAAAACGATAGCGGTAAATCAGTAAGAGACATCATAGGTCGCACCATATCTAATAAAGTGCGGTTACGACGTTCGGACACACCATTATGCTGTGTTGTTCCAGGTGGTGTGAGTTGCAAAACTATTCCGCATTGTTTCAAATGAAGACCAAACTCATAACTCAAATATTCACCTCCACGATCAGATCGTAGAAACTTAATTTTCTTGTTACGATGATTTTCCACTTCACTCTGAAATTCTTTGAACTTTTCAAATGTTTCAGACTTATGTTTCATCAACTAGATATACCCGTATCTGCTTAAATCATTTGTGAAGGTCAGAAAATAACGATACCCGCCGCGAGCATCAACACTCATCGGACCGCATACATCAGTATCTATTATTTCCAACAAATCTGTTGCTCGCTCCATTGTTCCGGAGAACGGAGTCTTAGTCATTTTGCCCATGAGGCAAGGTTCTCAAGCATCAAGTGATTCCAAAAGCCCATCAGCATGGAGTTTCTTCATGCGCTTTATACCAATATGACCTAAATGATAGTGCCAAAAATAAGTTGCACTATCATTATTAAACTTATATCTTTTGGCTTCAATGCTATGAATATGTGTATCACTACTATCAAGATTCAGTAAAAATAGACCACTCATTAAGGGTGCATTATCATAAAAGATATTACTCATATAAATAGAACAACCATTATTCTCTAATTTAAATGAATAACCGTCTCGAATCAAACAAGATCCAGATATAATGTTCATGCTTAACGCTCGCACCAAATAACAATTATTCAGGTCTAATACTAATCCCGAAGGTAGATGTAGAGGTAGCGTGCCAACGGTGATCACATCGACTTTGGAACCATTTCCCACGCGCATCGTCACCTCGTCCTTAGCCAATCTTCGCTTAATCTGTAGCCCCTGTTTCGAGTTGCAAATATTAGCAACAGAACCAGTATCAAATACCCAAGCGCTACTGCGAGCATTAGTAAGGTACACATCAATAACATGTATATCAAATATACCTTTCACTTTGCCATCCTTCTTATCCGCCAAATACTTGGGGCAGTTCCGCTTCCAGTGACCAGTCCCTTTACAGTAGAAGCACTCAGTCTTATGCTTAGGTCCAGACTTGGGCTTCTTCACTTGAGCAGAAACTTGCTTGCCGTTCTTCTTGAAGTTCCCCTTCTTCCCAATGCCCTTTTTTATTGAAACTAGTGGTCTTGTTAAGCATCAACACTTGATGCTCCTTCTTGATTTCTACCTCCGTAGCCTTTAGCATTGCGAAGAGCTCGGAATTGTCTTATCCATCCCTTGCATATTATAGTTCATCACGAAGCTTTTGTAGCTTGGTGGCAATGATTGCAGAACTCTCTTAATGATACTATCATCGGGAAGATTAACTCCCAGTTGAGTTAAGTGATTGTGGTACCCAGAAATTCTGAGTATATGTTCACTGACAGAACTATTCTCCTCCATTTTGCAGCTATAGAACTTATTGGAGACTTCATATCTCTCAATTCGGTCATTTGCTTAAAATATTAACTTCAACTCCTGGAACATCTCATATGCTCCATGACGTTCAAAACATCGTTGAAGTCCCGATTCTAAGCCGCATAGCATGGCACACTGAACTATCGAGTAGTCATCAGCTTTGCTCTGCCAGACGTTCATAACATCTAGTGTTGCTCCTGCAGCGGGTTTTGCACCTAGCGCTGCTTCTAGGACGTAATTCTTTTGTGCAGCAATGAGGATAATCCTCAAGTTACGGACCCAGTCCATGTAGTTGCTACCATCATCTTTCAACTTAGCTTTCTCTAGGAACACATTAAAATTCAAAGGAACAGTAGCACGGGCCATTTATCTACAACAACATAGACATGTAAAATACTATCAGGTACTAAGTTCATGACAAGTTAAAGTTCAATTAATCATATTACTTAAGAACTCCCACTTAGATAGACATCCCTCTAGTTATCTAAATGATCACGTAATCCATATCAACTAAACCATGTTCGATCATCACGTGAGATGGAGAAGTTTTCAATGGTGAACATCACTATGTTGACCATATCTACTATATGATTCACGCTCAAACTTTCGGTCTCAGTGTTCCGAGGCCATATCTGCATATGCTAGGCTCGTCAAGTTTAACCTGAGTATTCTGCTTGTGCAAAACTGGCTTGCACCCATTGTATGTGAACGTAGAGCTTATCACACCCGATCATCACGTGGTGTCTCGGCACGACGAACTGTAGAAACAGTGCATACTCAGGGAGAACACTTATACCTTGAAATTTAGTGAGAGATCATTGAGGGAGTCCTGGACTAAGGGGTCCTCGAGCGTCCGACCTGTTAGCCATGGGCCGGACTGATGGGCTGTGAAGATACGAAGACCGAAGACTACACCTGTGTCCGGATGGGACTCTCCTTGGCATGGAAGGCAAGCTTGGTGACTAAATATGTAGCTTCCTTTCTTTGTAACCGACCTTGTGTAACCCTAGATCCTCCCGGTGTCTATATAAACCAGAGGACTTAGTCTGGAGGAGAGACATTATCATAGCCATACAAGTTAGACCTCTAGGGTTTAGCCATTACGATCTCGTGGTAGATCAACTCTTGTAATACTCATATCCATCAAGATCAATCAAGCAGGAGGTAGGGTATTACCTCAATAGAGAGGGCCCGAACCTGGGTAAAACATTGTGTCCCCTGTCTCCTGTTACCATCGACCTTAGACGCACAGTTCGGGACCCCCTACCCGAGATCCGCCGGTTTTGACACCGACATTTGTGCTTTCATTGAGAGTTCCACTGTGCCGTCATCAAGAGGTTCGATGGCTCCTTCAACCATCTACAACGATGCTGCCGAAGGGGGAGTTTTCCTCCTCAGACAGATCTTCGTGTTTGACGGTTTTGCTTTGCGGGCCAACTCGCTTGGCCATCTGGAGCAGATCGAAAGCTACGCCCCTGGCCATCAAGTCAGATTTGGGAGCTTGAACTACGTCACGGACATCCGTGGGGGCTTGATCCTCTCCGGATTCGAGACCGCGGCTACCACTCCTGGCCACCACGAGGGACATGACCTAAATCTGTCATCGGACTGCATCCAGGAAACAGCTCCCGTAACCGCTTCGGCCTTTGATCTGGAGCAGGCTGCGCCATCCAAGGACAGGAAGCTCAACCCCGCCACGGAGGCCACAGATTCCCCTGTGTTGGATCCGCACATAGACTTGATCTCACACGATACCTGTGCCACCGGAACTCCGGACTCGTTTCCGGCCGTAAGTTCCGCATCATGTGAGCTCGCGGACGCCGAAATTGATCATTTATCAATCTTCGAATTCAGCGCCGCAGACATCTTCCAGCACTCGCCTTTGGGTGACATGCTAAACTCGTTAAAGAATCTGTCCTTGGCGGGGGACTCATAGCCGAACTATATCCGGTTCGAACTAGGGGCTAACGATGGAGAATTTTGCTCCCCACCCGCCACCCACTTTATAGCCACGGTCGAAGATTTAACCGTCACACTTGATTACGACTCCGAGGACATCGACGGTATGGACGACGATGCCGAAGAAGAAGAGGCCCAGAACCCACCGTTCACCAGACGCTGGACGACCACTTTCGCGTATGATGTATACATGGTGGATGCACCAAAGGAGAACAACGGCGATGACAAGGAAGATCCAGCTGAGGATAAACCTTACGAAACACAATCCAAGCGTCGGCATCAGCAGCGCTGCTCTAAGTCACGCTGCAGTAAAGACAGCATCACCGGCACAGGAGAAGATAACACTCCAGAAGGTGCCGAAGACAACGAAGACCCCGTTGAAACAGCTAATGAAAAAGAGGAACGGGAAGATGGGCGGGTTAGCCTTGGTAAACAGGCCACACACGAAGACTCGGAGGACGGAAGTTATCTTCCGCTCTTTGAGGATGAGGTGAGCCTCGGCACCGACGATTTCATCATGCCCGAGGAACCTCTTGAGTAGGAGCGCTTCAAGCACCAGCTCATAGCCACTGCAAGGAGCCTGAAAAAGAAGAAGCAGTAGCTTCAAGCCGATCAAGATCTGCTCAATGATAAATGGACTGATGTCCTAGCAGCTGAAGAATACGGCCTCAAGCGCCTAACCAAAAGTTACCCAAAGCGCAAATTGCTACCTCACTTTGACGAGGAGGCATTGGAATACATACCACCATTGTACAATGCGGCTGACCGACCACCACGTGGTCGGGACAAAATGGCAACTCACGCCGAACACCAGCCCGCCCCGCCTCATCGCACAGGTAGGGGTAAATTAGCCCACGGCCATAGATATGACCTCCGGCAAAACCTGAACAATAAAGCAGGACATACCAGATCAATCTACGGATCTCGAGGACGTGCCTCGACACGCGACGACGGCCACCTATTCAGACGTGACAAACTTAGTCATGCGCGGGCTGAAAACCGTAGACGGACTCCATCAGAACTACGTCGCGATACGGACCGATATAGAGGCGCCGCACACCCTCATTGCTTCATTGATGATGTCATGGATCATGAATTCCTAGAAGGGTTCAAACCCGTGAATATAGAATCATACGATGGAACCATGGACCCTGCGTTGTGGATCGAAGACTTCATTCTCCACATTCATATGGCCCGCGGCGATGACCTCCACGCCATCAAATACCTCCCTTTAAAACTCAAGGGGCCAGCTCGGCACTGGTTAAACAACCTGCCTGGAAATTCTATCGGTAGCTGGGAGGACTTGGAAGAAGCCTTCCTTGACAACTTCCAAGGTACATATGTCCGGACACCAGACGCCGATGACTTAAGCCACATAGTTCAACAACCTGGAGAGTCTGCTAGGAAATTCTGGACTAGGTTCTTAACTAAAAAGAACCAGATCGTCGATTGTCCAGATGCCGAAGCCCTAGCAGCCTTCAAACACAGCATCCGCGACGAATGGCTCGCTCGCCACCTCAACCAAGAAAAGCCAAAATCCATGGCGGCCCTCACGACACTCATGACCCGCTTTTGTGCGGACGAGGATAGTTGGTTGGCCCGTAGCAAAAATAATGCAAGCGATGCCGGCACCCCTGAAGTTAAAAATAACAAGGACAAGTCTCGATGCAGATACAAGCATCGAAACAACAGTGATAACACCGAGGATACGGCGGTCAATGCCGGATTCAGTGGCTCCAAGTCCGGTCAGCGGAAGAAGTCGTTCCAAAAGAACAATTCAGGCCCATCCAGCTTGGACCGCATACTTGATCGTCCATGCCAGATTCACGGCATCCCGGACAAACCACCCAATCATACAAATAGATATTGTTGGGTTTTTAAACAGGCCGGCAAATTAAACGCCGAGAACAGGGAAAAGGGATCGCAAAGCGAGGACGATGACGAAGAGCCCCGGCTACCGAACACAGGGGGACATAAGAAGTTTCCCCCTCAGGTCAAAACGGTGAACATGATATATGCTACCCACATCCCCAAGAGGGAGCGTAAGCGTGCACTCAGGGACGTTTACGCGATAGAGCCAGTTGCCCCAAAATTCAATCCATGGTCATCATGCCCGATCACTTTTGATCGCCGGGATCATCCGACCAGTATCCACCATGGTGGCTCAGCCGCACTGGTCCTAGACCCAATAATTGATGGGTTCCACCTGACTCGCATCCTTATGGACGGAGGTAGCAGCCTCAATCTGCTCGATCAGGATACAACGTGAAAAAATGGGCATTAACCCATCACGGATCAAGCCCACCAGGACTACCTTCAAAGGGGTCATACTAGGTGTAGAGGCCCGCTGTACGGGCTCAATCACACTAGAGGTTGTCTTCGGATCTCCGGACAACTTCCGAAGTGAGGAGTTAATCTTCGACATCGTCCCCTTCCACAGCGGCTATCACGCACTGCTCGGACGAACCGCGTTTGCTCGATTCAACGCAGTACCACACTATGCTTATCTCAAGCTCAAGATGCCTGGTCCATGCGGCATCATAATGGTCAACGGAAATATGGAACGCTCCCTCCGTAGAGAAGAGCACACAGCTGCTTAGCAGCAGAAGTACAGAGCGGCCTTCTCAAGCAGAACCTTAATTCGGCTGCCGAGCCCACGGACACCATTAAGAGGGTCCGAACTACTCTGTAGCAGGAGAGCTTGGCTCGTCAAGAGCTCGACTAGCAATCCGGCCTCCGTCT
This sequence comes from Triticum urartu, assembly GCF_056163025.1. Taxonomy (NCBI): domain Eukaryota; kingdom Viridiplantae; phylum Streptophyta; class Magnoliopsida; order Poales; family Poaceae; genus Triticum; species Triticum urartu. Next base: position 93,331,701 of record NC_141875.1, read on the forward strand.
CAGTCCCGATAAGGTGGCGGCATTCGTGTCCCGCGTACATAGCTACGCACTTGAAATCCCATGGGCATCGACGGAGGCATAGCTAGCTTGTGGTCCATAGTACGGCTCAACCGACATCGGATACACACATACTTTCACTTTTACTTGTTTCCTTTGCAGGTCTCAATCCCACATGCCCCATCTGGTGGAATGGTCATCGGCCCTCTTGAAGGATAAACACACCAAGACGGCGAGAAACGCAGACATACAGGGACTTTTTAGGTGATTCCGTTGACGATAACCATACCTGTTTTTCAGGACCCATTTGCAGCTCTCCCTTGGTTTTGGCATGTCAAATAGCCTGTTGCTTATCGCACTACCTGTATCAATGTGCTTTGACGTACTAATTAAATTACAACGAGAATAGTTTGCGGCTGGAGCTTTAGGACCCCAGCTTTTTACCTTTGTACCTTTTCTGCTTTCTTTCTCTTTTTGAGCTCCCCTGTGGATAACCCTATCAGGTAGCACCCGTACACTTTGGTATGTTTGATGTTAGCCAGGGGCTTCATAGCACCCTACATTACGGCAACAAAAGTCCGAACACATTTTATAAGTATAGTTCGGCACCCCGAATTTAGCATTATATGTATTGGCTCCGAATCATGTCTTTGATCAATAGTTGGGTTGCCCGGTTGCTTACGTTCCGCTATATCGGCTAAGGTAGTAAAGGGAGAACTACTGCGATTGTGCCTTGGTTTATCCAAAGGAGCACCTCAGGAGAGAAAGCCGAAAACTGACTGTCATGATGCGGCGAGAGCCGGTCAGCTGTTCGGAGGTTACAAATCGTTGGAGATTTCTTCCGCATTACGCGAAGGATCGGTACTTCCCGATTAGACGCTTATAGCACTCTAGTTCAGATACTAGGGGCTGCACCCATGTTTTCATTATAAAACTCCTATGGCTAAGTGGGGGCATTCAAGCCGCATAGTCTGGTTGCCTGGTTCGTTACGCTAAACAACTCCTTCAAGGACCACATAATTGGATCAAGATTGTTTAGATCCCATCCCGAACACCCCCGTACTACCTACGTGGGGGCAGAAGCCGACGACTGGCCAACCCTCAGATTTCATACAACACGGCCGCATAGGAGGAAAAAATTAAAACATAACAAGCATTATATTACACAACATCGTTGATTCATGTTACATGACAGGATAATACAAATATTTTCATGGGAATATAACATCCTTCACACATTGCTCCGCCACAAGGCGAGATCCCTCCAGGACACCATCAAAATATAACTCGGGACGGCGGTGCTCCTTACCCTCAGGCGGCCCCTCGGTCATCAGCTTCTTGGCATCCATCTTTGCCCAGTGCATCTTGACACGGGCAAAGGCCATCAGGGCACCTTCAATACAGGTCGATCGCTTTATGACCTCAAGCCGTGGGCAGGCACTAACAAGCTGCTTCACAAGTTCGAAGTAGCTGCCGGGTATTGGCGCGGCAGGCCATAGTCGGACTATCAGGTCCTTCATGGCTAGCTTAGCTGCCTTGTGCAGCTCGACCAGCTGTTTCAGCTGGTCGCTGAAGGGCACCGGATGTTCTGGTCCAAGATATTGAGACCAGAACAACTTCTCCATAGAACTCCCTTCTTCGTCTTGATAGAACTCAGCAGCATCTGATATGCCGCGCGGCAAATCCGTAAATGCCCCTGGAGAGCTCCAAATTCGGGTAAGTAAAAGGAACGTTTCCTTCACAGACTTTCTTTGCATAATGAAAGCCTTACCCGCCGCGATCTTCTTGGCCGCCTGGATTTCCTGAAGGGCGCTCTGGGCCTCGGCTCGAGCCTCTTGTGCGCTCTGGCGGGCCTTCACAAGTTCGGACGGTTGCGTCTTAGAATCACGCTCCAAGGACTCATACTTCTTGACGGCGTCCTGGAGCTCTTGCTGGACCTCACTGACCCGGACCTCGTGTTTCTCGCATGCGGCGTGCTCCTTGGCTGCTTTGTCCTTGGCCTCAGCTAACGCCTTCTTGAGGGCCTCCACCTCGGTCGTGGCCCCTAATAAAACTCATGACACTTTAGTCAGCATGAAACATTCATCATTCCTCAATTCACGCGCAGGTCACTGTATACCTTGGTTGTCCTCCAGCTGCTTCTTCATGAGGCCGAGCTCTTCTTTGGACCGCTCCAGGCTCTACTTTAGGTTGGACACCTCCGCAGTACGAGCGACAGCAGCCAGCAGCGACGCCTGCTTATTCACATAGACATCTTATGTTAGACTCCTGCGGAAATTATTTTGATCCTCTGTTCGGCTTTTTCTTTCCGAACACCAAATAGAGCATCAGGGGCTACTGTCTACACTGTGATTACATTACTTACCTCAAAGCCTGTTAAAAGGATAGTGCAGGCTTCGGTCAGTCTGCTTTTGGCGGACTGAACCTTCTCGATTACCGTGCCCATAAGGACACAGTGCTCATCCACAATGGAAGCGCCTCGCAGCGCTTCCAGTAGATTATCCGGTGCCTCGGGTTGGACAGGGGTCACCGGCGCAATACGCATACCCCCTTCTTTTGAACGAGGTTGCGTGCCGGATTCGGGAGCCGCATCGGTCTCCGGAATCGAGTCCGGCTGAGGGCCAGACCAAACACGGCTCTCCTCACCACTAGTCTCCCTAGGGATCGGCTCCCACTGGTGTCCGGCGATGGAGGCATCGCCTTCGGGTGCCTCCTGAGCCTCTCCCCGGCCTGGGAAAGTCCTTCGGGACAACACCTCCGCGTCGTCCTTGGCCTTGGGGGAGTCAGCGGGCGGCGGTGACACGCTGGCCATCTCCTTTGAATCTAGCGAACCCTCTATCGAGGATTGCAGGGAGCTGTAGTGAGCTGGACTGTGATGGCATAATTTAAACATATTAATATTACAAAGTGGAAAGGCCAGGCGTTTGGATGCCCATAAGGTTTTTGGTACTTACGAGGCGGCCCGAGGCTTGGTCCGGGACATCCGCTCCGAACTGCTATTAACATCCCACGCGGAGTCATCCGCAAGGGTGCCCTTCCCCCTATTGGGCGCCTTCGCCTCCGAATTTTGGGAGGCCCCCCTTTTCTTCCTCCCCCTCTAGGGGGGAGTTGCTTTCCTCCTCCTCCTCCTCCTCGTCATCTTCGGTGGCCGAAGAGTGAGTCCCATCTTCGGACGTCACGTCCGAAGCACCTTTTCGGTGAAGGACACTCCGGGCCCCCTTGGCCGTTTTCTTGACCTTCTTCTCCGGGACATCATAAGGCGCTGGAAACAACATCTTCGTCAAAAGCGGGGCCTCTTGGTCTTCGGGCAGCGGAGACGGACAGTTAATCTTCCCTGCTATGTCGATCCAGGCCTAAATTTTTTTGATAGGAAGGCTTAGACCCCTTCTCAGAATATGTCAGTAAAGGCTATACCTTGAAAACATGAAAGAACTTACCAAATTATCCTGGCGTTTTAAGCTGATCCAGCGATCCTCGGTCGTAGGCGGTGGTGTCTCGCCAACCTTCAAGAGCACTTTCTAGATGTCTTCGTGCGTCGTGCCAAAGAGCTCTAGCAGGGTCTGGTGCTTGGCCTGATCAAACTCCCACAAATAGCAAGTCCGGTGTTGGCACGGAAGGATCCGGCGAATGAGCATAACCTGGATCATGTTGAAAAGTTTTATTCTCTTGGTAATCATGTTCTGGACGCACGTCTGGAGGCCAGTTAGCTCGCGCGAAGAACCCCAGGTTAGGCCCTTCTCTTGCCAAGAGATGAGCTGGAGCGGAGTTCCGGATCAAAATTCAGGGGCCGCCGCCCAATTGGTGTCGCACGGCTCGGTGATGTAGAACCACCCTGACTAACACCCCTTCACCGTCTCTACAAAGCAGCCTTCGGGTCATGTGACGTTGGGCATCTTGCCCACCATGGCACCTCTGCACTATGCTTGTTGGCCTCTCACCACCTTCGTCTTTACATTGAAGGTCTTCAGCCATAGGCCGAAGTGAGGTGGGATACGGAGAAAGGCCTTGCAAACGACTATACATGCTGAGATGTTGAGGATAAAGTTGGGGGCTAGATCATGAAAGTCCAGCCCGTAGTAAAATATCAGTCCGCGGACAAACGGGTGGAGAGGGAATCCCAGCCCGCAAACGAAATGTGTGAGAAACACAACCCTCTCATGGGGCTCTGAGGTAGGGACGATCTGTCCCTCGGCCGAGAGATGGTGAGTGATCTCCTTGGCCAGGTATCCGTCCTCTCGGAGCTCCTTGATGTCTTTCTTCTTAACAGAGGAGGCCGTCCACTTGCCACCAGCTCCGGATCTGGACATGGTTGGAATGCTTTCTCCGGCAGGGGAAGCTAGGGCTTGGGCGCTGGAGCTCAGGAATGGATGGGTAGAGGAAGGAGAAGGCAAGGGTGAGTGAGGGCGAATCCTTATCCCCTTATAAAGGTTACGAATGTCAAACGCCTTCCTACTCGCCTTAAAACTCGCCTATTCCCACGGGCTGTGTAAACGACACGGTTGGGTTACCCACGCCCATATTGATGAGAATCATGTGATAAGGGGACACAATCTCTACTTTGACGAGACGTGCCAATGACAACCGCGTCTCGAAACGTGGTGCAGCAGACGAAAAACGGTTCGAAATTATGAGCGGACAGATGTGATGTCATGTTACAAAAAGTTGTCAGCAGATTGGATTCGTGTAAAATTATATTCTCTCTGCGGTTGCGTGTGGTGTGTGTTATAGGTCTAGACACGTCGATACGTCCGAAGACTATTGTGGAGTTCGGAAGGAGGAATCCGCCTTGCAATGCCGAAGACAGGCCTACGCGTCGGATACCTTGTCATTGAAGCCAGGTTTAGGGGCTACTAAGGGAGTCCTGGACTAAGGGGCCCTCAGGCGTCCGGCCTGTTAGCCGTGGGCCGGACTGATGGGCTATGAAGATACGAAGACCGAAGACTACACCTGTGTCCGGATGGGACTCTCCTTGGCGTGGAAGGCAAGCTTGGCGACTAAATATGTAGATTCCTATCTTTGTAACCGACCTTGTGTAATCCTAGATCCTCCTGGTGTCTATATAAACTGGAGGACTTAGTCCATAGGAGACACATTATCATAGCCATACAAGTTAGACCTCTAGGGTTTAGCCATTACGATCTCGTGGTAGATCAACTCTTGTAATACTCATATCCATCAAGATCAATCAAGCAGGACATAGGGTATTACCTCCATAGAGAGGGCCCGAACCTGGGTAAAACATCGTGTCCCCTGTCTCCTGTTACCATCGACCTTAGACGCATAGTTTGGGACCCCCTACCCGAGATCCGCCGATTTTGACACCGACAATCATCTTATAATGCTACCGCCGTACTAAGCAAAATGAGATGCATAATGATATGGCCATCATCATCTTGTGCCTTTGACCTCCATCTCCAAAGCATTGTCATGATCACCATCGTCACCGGCTTGACACCTTGATCTCCATTATAGCATCGTTGTCATCTCGCCAACTATTGCTTCTACGACTATCGCTACCGCTTAGTGATAAAGTAAAGCAATTACATGGCGATTGCATTTCATACAATAAAGCAACAACCATATGGCTCCTGCCAGTTGCCGATAACTGTTACAAAACATGATCATCTCATACAACAATTTATATAATCACGTCTTGACCATATCACATCACAACATGCCCTGCAAAAACAAGTTAGACATCCTCTACTTTGTTGTTGCAAGTTTTACGTGGCTGCTATGGGCTTTTAGCAAGAACCATTCTTACCTACGCATCAAAACCACAATGATTTTTCATCAAGTGTGCTGTTTTAACCTTCAACAAGGACCGGGCGTAGTCACATTTGATTCAACTAAAGCTGGATAAACAGACACCCACTAGCCACATGTGTGCGAAGCACATCGGTAGAACCAGTCTCATGAAGTGGTCATGTAATGTCGGTCCGTGCCGCTTCATCCAACAATACTACCGAATAAAAGTATGACATGCTAGTAAGCAGTATGACTATTATCGCCCACAACTCTTTGTGTTCTACTCGTGCATATAACATCTACGCATAGACCTGGCTCGGATGCCACTGTTGGGGAACACAGTATTTCAAAAAAAATTCCTACGATCACGCAAGGTCTATCTAGGATATGCACATCAATGAGCGGGGAAGAGTGTGTCTACGTACCCTCGTAGACCGAAAGCGGAAGCGTTTAATAACGTGGTTGATGTAGTCGAACGTCTTCATGATCCAACCGAGCAAGTACCGAACGCACAGCACCTCGGCGATCTGCACACGTTCAGTTCGGTGACGTCCCTTGTACTCTTGATCTAGCTGAGGCCGAGGGTGAGTTCCGTCATCATGATGGCGTGTTGACGGTGATGATGAAGTTACCGACGCAGGGCTTCGCCTAAGCACTACGACAATATGACCGAGGTGTAAAACTATGGAGAGGGCACCTCACATGACTAAAGATCAACTTGTATGTCTATGGGGTGCCCCCTCCCTCGTATACAAAGGAGGGGAGGAGGAGGGCTGGCCTCAAGTGGCGCGCCCAAAGGGGGATTCCTACTCCTAGTAGTAGTAGGTTTCCCCCTTTCCTAGTCCAAGTAGGAGAAGAAGGAAGGAGAGGAAGAAGAGAAGGAAAGGGGGGCTGGCCCCCTAGCCCTAGTCCAATTCGGTTTGGGCTAGGGGGCGTGCGCCACACCTTGGCCTGCCTCCTCTCTTCCACCATTAGGCCCATGAGGCCCAATAACTCCCCCCCCCGGGGGGGGGAGGATTCGGTAACCCCCGGTACTCCGAAACGACCCGAACCATTCCGGTGTCCGAATGTAGCCTTCCAATATATGAATATTTATGTCTTGACCATTTAGATAATCCTCGTCATGTCTGTGATCACATCCGGGACTCGGAACAACCTTCAGTACATCAACTCACATAACTCATAATACGTATCATCATCGAACGTTAAGCGTGCGGACCCTACGGGTTCGAGAACTATGTAGACATGACCGAGACTCATCTCCGGTCAATAACCAATAGTGGAACATGGATCCTCATATTGGTTCCTACATATTCTATGAAGTTCTTTATCGGTCAAACCGCATAAAAACATACGTTGTTCCTTTTGTCATCGATATGTTACTTGCCCGAGATTCGATCGTCGGTATCATCATACCTAGTTCAATCTCATTACTGGCAAGTCTCTTTACTCATTCCATAACGCATCATCCCGCAAATAACTCATTAGTCACATTGCTTGAAAGGCTTATAATGATGTGCATTACCGAGAGGGGCCAGAGATACCTCTCCGATACACGACACCTGTAGAGCATCTTTATAATCACCCAGTTACATTGTGACGTTTGATAGCACACTAAGTGTTCCTCCGGTATTTGGGATTGCATAATCTCATAGTCATATGAACATGTGTAAGTCATGAAGAAAGCAATAGCAATAAACTAAACGATCATAGTGCTAAGCTAACAGATGGGTCTTGTCCATCACATCATTCTCTAATGATGTGATCCCGTTCATCAAATGACAACACATGTCCATGGCTAGGAAACTTAACCATCTTTGATTAACGAGCTAGTCAATTAGATGCATACTAGGGACACTATGTTTGTCTGTGTATTCACACATGTACTAAATTTCTGGTTAATACAATTCTAGCATGAATAATAAACATTTATCATGATATATGGAAATATAAATAACAACTTTGTTATTGCCTCTAGGGCATATTTCCTTTAGGTTATTGACCGGAGAGGTGTCTCGGTCACGTCTACATAGTTCTCATACCCGTAGGGTCCGCACGCTTAACATTCGATGACGATTTTGTATTATATGAGTTATGTGATTTGGTGACCGAATGTTGTTCAGAGTCCTGGATGAGATCACGGACATGACGAGGAGTCTCAAAATGGTCAAGAAGTAAATATTCATATATAGGATGATGATATTCGGACATCGGAAGTGTTCTGGGGGTACCGGGTACATATCTGGTCACCGGAAGGGGATCCGGGCACCCCCTCAGCAACTATATGGGCCTAATGGGCCAAGAGGGGGACAAACCTGTTGGGGAACGCAGTAATTTCAAAAAAAAATCCTACGCACACGCAAGATCTATCATGGTGACACATAGCAATGAGAGGGGAAGAGTGTTGTCCACGTACCCTCGTAGACCATAAGCGGAAGCGTTATGACAACACGGTTGATGTTGTCGTATGTCTTCACGATCTGACCGATCCTAGTACCGAAAGTACGGCACCTCCGCGATCTACACACGTTCAGCTCGGTGACATCCCACGAACTCTTGATCTAGCTGAGTGTCGAGGGAGAGCTTCGTCAGCATGACGGCGTGATGACGGTGATGATGAAGCTACCGGCGCAGGGCTTCACCTAAGCATTACGACGATATGACCGAGGTGGATTATGATGGAGCGGGGCACCGCACACGGCTAAGAGATCATTGATCAACTTGTGTGTCCTAGGGTGCCCCTGCCCCCGTATATAAAGGAGCAAGGGGGAGGCCGGCCGGCCCTTGGGGCGTGCTAGGAGAGGAGGAGTCCTCCTCCTACTAGGAGTAGGACTCCCCTTTCCTAGTCCTACTAGGAGGGGGAAAGGAAGGAGGAGAGGGAGAAGGAAAGGGGGGCACCCCCCTTCCCTAGTCCAATTCGGACCAGAGGGGGAGGGGGCATGCGGCCTGCCCTGGCCGGCCCTCTCTCTCTCTCCACTAAGGCCCATGTGGCCCATTAGTTCTCCGGGGGTTCCGGCAACCCTCTGGCACTCCGATTTTCTCCGAAATCACCCGGAACACTTCCGGTGTCCGAATATAGCCGTCCAATATATCAATCTTTATGTCTCGACCATTTCGAGACTCCTTGTAATGTCCGTGATTATATCCGGGACTCCGAACTACCTTCGGTACATCAAAACACATAAACTCATAATGCCGATCGTCACCGAACGTTAAGCGTGCGGACCCTACGGGTTCGAGAACTATGTAGACATGACCGAGACTCATCTCCGGTCAATAACCAATAGCGGAACCTGGATGCTCATATTGGTTCCTACATATTCTATGAAGATCTTCATCGATCAAACCGCACAACAACATATGTTGTTCCCTTTGTCATCAGTATGTTACTTGCCTGAGATTCGATCGTCGGTATCGCAAAACCTAGTTCAGTCGCGCTACTGGCAAGTCTCTTAACTCGTTCTGTAATGCATCATCCTGTAACTAACTCATTATTCACTTTGCTTGCAAGGCTTATAGTGATGTGCATTACCGAGAGGGCCCAGAGATACCTCTCCGATACTCGGAGTGACAAATCATAATCTCGATCTATGCCAACTCAACAAACACCATCGGAGACACCTGTAGAGCATCTTTATAGTCACCCAGTTACGTTGTGACATTTGATAGCACACTTATTGTTCCTCCAGTATTCGGTAGTTGCATGATCTCATAGTCATAGGAACATGTATAAGTTATGGAGAAAGTAATAGCAGTAAACTAAACGATCATCGTGCTAAGCTAACGGATGGGTCAAGTCAATCACATCATTCTCTAATGATGCGATACCATTAGTCAAATGACAACTCCTGTCTATGGTTAGGAAACATGACCATCATTGATTCAACGAGCTAGTCAAGTAGAGGCATACTAGTGACACTCTATTTGTCTATGTATTCACACATGTACTAAGTTTCCGGTTAATACAATTCTAGCATGAATAATAAACATTTTATCATGATATAAAGAAATATAATAAAAACTTTATTATTGCCTCTAGGACATATTTACTTCAGTCTTCCACTTGCACTAGAGTCAATAATCTAGATTACATTGTAATGATTCTAACACCCATGGAGTCTTGGTGTTGATCATGTTTTGCTCGTGAGAGAGGCTTAGTCAATGGGTCTGCAACATTCAGATCTGTATGTATCTTGCAAATCTCTATGTCTCCCTCCTTGACTTGATCGCTGATAGAATTGAAGCGTCTCTTTATGTGCTTGGTTCTCTTGTGAAATCTAGATTCCTGTGCCAAGGCAATTGCACCAGTATTGTCACAAAAGATTTTCATTGGACCCGATGCACTAGGTATGACACCTAGATCGGATATGAACTCCTTCATCCAGACTCCTTCATTTGCTGCTTCCGAAGCAGCTATGTACTCTGCTTCACATGTAGATCCCGCCATGACGCTCTGCTTGGAACTGCACCAACTGACAGCTCCACCATTTAATAAAAATACGTATCCGGTTTGTGACTTAGAGTCATCCGGATCAGTCTCAAAGCTTGCATCGATGTAACCGTTTACGACGAGCTCTTTGTCACCTCCATAAACGAGAAACATATCCTTAGTCCTTTTCTGGTATTTTAGGATGTTCTTGACCGCTATCCAATGATCTACTCCTAGATTACTTTGGTACCTCCCTACTAAACTAATAGCAAGGCACACATCAGGTCTGGTACACAGCATTGCATACATGATAGAGCCTATGGCTGAAGCATAGGGAACACCTTTCATTTTTTTCTCTATCTTCTGCAGTGGTCGGGCATTGAGTCTGACTCAACTTCACACCTTGTAATACAGGCAAGAACCCTTTCTTTGCTTGATCCATTTTGAACTTCTTCAAAACTTTATCAAGGTATGTGCTTTGTGAAAGTCAAATTAAGCGTCTTAATCTATCTCTATAGATCTTGATTCCCAATATATAAGCAGCTTCACTGAGGTCTTTCATTGAAAAATTCTTATTCAAGCATCCTTTTATGCTATTCAAAAATTCAGTATCATTTCCGATCAACAATATGTCATCTACATATAATATCAAAAATGCTACAGAGCTCCCACTCACTTTTTTGTAAATACAGGCTTCTCCAAAAGTCTGTATAAAACCATATGCTTTGATCACACTATCAAAGCGTATATTCCAACTCCGAGAGGCTTGCACCAGTCCATAAATGGATCACTGGAGCTTGCACACTTTGTTAGCCCCTTTTGGATCGACCAAACCTTCTGGTTGCATCATATACAACTCTTCTTTAAGATATCTATTAAGGAATGCAGTTTTGACATCCATTTGCCAAATTTCATAATCATAAAATGCGGCAATTGCTAACATGATTCGGACGGACTTAAGCATCGCTACAGGTGAGAAGGTCTCATCGTAGTCAACCCCTTGAACTTGTCAAAAACATTTTGCAACAAGTCAAGCTTTGTAGACAGTAACATTACCATCAGCGTCAGTCTTCTTCTTGAAGAACCATTTATTCTCTATGGCCTGCCGATCAACGGGGCAAGTTGTAACACCCACAATGCGGCTATATCTCCCACGTGTCGGGGCATGACTTAGAGGCATAACCGCATGGTAGGCATGTCGCAAGAGGGGTAATCTTTACACATCCCATGTACTGACTAAGAAAGGGATAAAGAGTCGGCTTACAATCTCCACTTCACACAATACATGAATATAGCATACATTATCCAGAATACAATCAAGGTCCGACTACAGAACCAAAATAAAGAAATACAACCCCAAATGCTAGATCTCTGATCGCCCCAACTGGGCTCCTCTACCGATCATTCGGAAAAGAAACATAGTAACGGCCCGAATCCTCGTCGAACTCCCACTCGAGTTCGGTAGCGTCCCCTGCGCTGGCATCATCGGCACCTGCATCTGTTTTGGAAGTATCTATGAGTCATGGGGATTCAGAAATCTCACACCCTCGTGATCAAGACTATTTAAGCTGAAGGATAGGAAAAGGGTAGTGAGGTGGATCTGCAGCAAAGCTCTAAGCATATATGGTGGCTAACTTACGCAAATGAGAGCGAGAAGAGAATCAAAGCACGGTCGAGAAGCAATAAGTGATCAAGAAGTGATCCTGAGACTACTTACGTTCAGGCATAACACCAAAAACCGTGTTCACTTCCCGGACTCCGCCGGAAAGAGACCATCATGGCTACACACGCGGTTGATTCATTTTAATTAAGTTAAGTGTCAAGCTCTCTACAACCAGATATTAACAAATTCCCATCTACCCATAACCGCGGTCATGGCTTTCAAAAGTTCAAAACCCTGCAAGGGTGTCCCAACTTAGACCATCACAAGCTCTCATGGTCAACGAAGGATATTCCTTCCCCCAGGAAGACCCGATCAGACACGGAATCCCGGTTACAAGACATTTCGACAATGGTAAAACAAGACCAGCAAGACCGCCCGAATGTGCCGAAAAATCCCGATAGGAGCTGCACATATCTCGTTCTCAGGGCACACCGGATGGGCAAGACGTCGGGTTGGCATAGACCCTGGTTGCCTAGGGGGCACCGGACATCGCCCAGTTCGGACCAACACTTAGAGAAGCACTGGCCCGGGGGGGTTAAAATAAAGATAACCCTCGGGCTCGTGAAAACCCAAGGGAAGGTTATAGGTTGTTAGGCAAATGTAAAACCAAGGTTGGGCCTTGCTGGATGAGTTTTATTCAAAGCGAACTGTCAAGGGGTTCCCATAACACCCAACCGCATAAGGAACGCAAAATCAATGAACATAACACCGGTATGACAGAAATTAGGGCGGCAAGAGTGGAACAAAACACCAGGCATAAGGCCAAGCCTTCCACCCTTTACCAAGTATATAGACGCACTAAAGTAAATAAGAGATAATAATGATATCCCAACAATATCCATGTTCCAACATGGAACAAACTTCAACTTCACCTGCAACTAGCAACGCTATAAGAGGGGCTGAGCAAAGCGGTAACATAACCAAACAACGGTTTGCTAGGAAAGTTGGGTTAGAGGCTTGACATGGCAACATGGGAGGCATGATATAGCAAGTGGTAGGTATCGTGGCAATAGCAATAGAGCGATCAACTAGCAAGCAAAGATAGAAGTGATTTCGAGGGTATGGTCATCTTGCCTGCAAAGTTCTCAGAGTTGACGAAAGCTTCATCCTCGTTAGCATACTCAACAGGTTCCTCGATCACGTACTCGTCTCCCGGCTCTACCCAAAGCAAGAACACAAGCAAAGGAACACCAATCAACCACGGTGCAATGCACAAGCAACATGATGCAAAACATGGCATGATATGCAAGACAAGATATGCAATGCATATGCGTGCTCCGGATGGAAAAGGATGAACAAGGCATCAACTTGGCAACCAAGTGTACCGCTGGAAAGATGAGATGATTTCGGTCAAAATTGATATAAAGTTCACCAGAAATAGATGCACGGTTTGCAAATGGCAAACAAAACAAGGATGGCACAATTCTGCGATTAACAGCACGATGTCATCTAGAATGCAACAAGAAACTAAGCTACTGCACTCCAACATAGCAACAAAGCACATGGCAGTGATGGTTGGAAATATGCCCTAGAGGCAATAATAAATTGTTCATTACTATATTTCCTTGTTCATGATAATTGTCTATTGTTCATGCTATAATTGTATTAACTGGAAATCGTAATACATGTGTGAATATATAGACCACAACATGTCCCTAGTAAGCCTCTAGTTGACTAGCTCGTTGATCAATAGATGGTCATGGTTTCCTGACCATGGACATTGGATGTCATTGATAACGGGATCACATCATTAGGAGAATGATGTGATGGACAAGACCCAATCTTAAGCGTAGCACAAGATCGTGTAGTTCGTTTGCTAAAGCTTTTCTAATGTCAAGTATCATTTCCTTAGACCATGAGATTGTGCAACTCCCGGATACCGTAGGAATTCTTTGGGTGTACCAAACGTCACAACGTAACTGGTGGCTATAAAGGTGCACTGCAGGTATCTCCGAAAGTGTCTGTTGGGTTGGCACGAATCGAGACTGGGATTTTTCACTCCGTATGACGGAGAGGTATCTATGGGCCCACTCGGTAGTGCATCATCATAATGAGCTCAATGTGACTAAGGAGTTAGCCACGGGATCATGCGTTACAGAATGAGTAAAGAGGCTTGCCAGTAACGAGGTTGGACGAGGTATGGGGATACCCACGTTCGAATCTCGCGCAAGTAACATACCGATAGACAAAGGGAATTGTATACGGGATTGATTGAATCCCCGACATCGTGGTTCATCCGATGAGATTATCGTGGAACATGTAGGAACCAATATGGGTATCCAGATCCCGCTATTGGTTATTGGCCGGAGAGGTGTCTCGGTCATGTATACATGGTTCCCGAGCCCGTAGGGTCTACACACTTAATGTTCGGTGACGCTAGAGTTGTTATGGGAAATAGTATGTGGTTACCGAAGGTTGTTCGGAGTCCCATATGAGATCCTAGACGTGACGAGGAGTTCCGGAATGGTCCGGAGGTGAATATCGATATATTGGATGAAGGGTATTGGAGTCCGGAATAGTTGCGGGGGTACCGGGTGACGACCAGCGTGTCCGAAAGGGGTTTCGGAGGCCCCCGCAAGTGTTGGGGGGGCCTTATGGGCCAAGGGGAAGGGGCACACCAGCCCACTAAGGGGCTATGCACCCCTCCCACCCCATCTCACGTAACCAGGAGAGGTGGGGGCGCCTCCCCTAGGGCAGCCTCCCCTCCTGGCTTGGAGGGAAAGTCTCCTAGGGGTAGGGGCGCCCAAAACCCATCTAGGGTTCCCTCTCTGTCCGCCGCCCCTCCCCTAGATGGGATATGAAGGGGCCGCCCCCCTCTCCCCTTCTCCTATAAATGGTGGGGGTGGGAGGGCTGCCAGAACACCTAGACCCTTCCCCTGGCGCAGCCCCTACCCCTCTCCTACACCTCCTCCTCTGCAGTGCTTGGCGAAGCCCTGCCGGAGAACCACGAGCTCCATCGCCACCACGCCGTCGTGCTGTCGGAGTTCTCCCTCAACTTCTCCACTCCCCTTGCTGGATCAAGAAGGAGGATACATCCTCGGGCTATACGTGTGTTGAACGCGGAGGCACCGTTGTTCGACGCTTAGATCGGAATCGACCGCGATCTAAATCGCTGCGTGTACGACTCCACCAACCGCGTTCTTGGAACACTTCCATTTTGCGATCTTCAAGGGTATGAAGATGCACTCCCTCTCTCTCATTGCTAGCATCTCCTAGATTGATCTTGGTGACACGTAGGAAATTCTTTGAATTATTGCTGCGTTCCCCAACAGTGGTATCAGAGCTAGGTCTATGCGTAGATTCTATGCACGAGTAGAACACAAAGCAGTTGTGGGCGATGATTTGTTTAATTTGCTTCCCGTTACTAGTCTTATCTTGATCCGGCGGCATTGTGGGATGAAGTGGCCCAGACCGACCTTACACGTACGCTTACGTGAGACTGGTTCCACCGACTGACATGCACTTGATGCATAAGGTGGCTGGCGGGTGTCTGTCTCTCCCACTTTAGTCGGATCGGATTCGATGAAAAGGGTCCTTATGAAGGGTAAATAGCAATTGCCATATCACCGTTGTGGTTTTGCGTAGGTAAGAAACGTTCTTGCTAGAAACCCATAGCAGCCACGTAAAACATGCAACAACAATTAGAGGACGTCTAACTTGTTTTTGCAGGGTATGCTATGTGATGTGATATGGCCAAAAGGATGTGACGAATTATATATATGTGATGTATGAGATTGATCATGTTCTTGTAATAGGAATCACGACTTGCATGTCGATGAGTATGACAACCGGCAGGAGCCATAGGAGTTGTCTTAATTTATTGTATGACCTGCGTGTCAATGAAAAATGCCATGTAATTACTTTACTTTATTGCTAACCGTTAGCCATAGTAGTAGAAGTAATAGTTGGCGAGACAACTTCATGAACACACGATGATGGAGATCATGATGATGGAGATCATGGTGTCATGCCGGTGACGAAGGTGATCATGCCACGCCTCGAAGATGGAGATCAAAAGGCGCAAGATGATATTGGCCATATCATGTCACTTTATGATTTTCATGTGATGTTTGTCATGTTTACATCTTATTTGCTTAGAACGACGGTAACATAAATAAGATGATCCCTCGCTAAAATTTCAAGAAAGTGTTCCCCCTAACTGTGCACCGTTGCGAAGGTTCGTTGTTTCGAAGCACCACGTGATGATCGGGTGTGATAGATTCTAACGTTCGCATACAACGGGTGTAAGCCAGGTTTACACATGCGAAACACTTAGGTTGACTTGACGAGCCTAGCATGTACAGACATGGCCTCGGAACACAAGAGACTGAAAGGTTGAACATGAGTCGTATAGTAGATACGATCAACATGGAGATGTTCACCGTTGATGACTAGTCCGTCTCACGTGATGATCGGACATGGCCTAGTCGATTCGGATCATGTATCACTTAGATGACTAGAGGGATGTCTATATGAGTGGGGGTTCATTGAATAATTTAATTAGATGAACTTAATTATCATGAACATAGTCTAAATTGTCTTTGCAAATTATGTTGTGGATTAATAGCTCGTGCTTTAGCTCTTTGTTTTAATACGTTCCTAGAGAAAGACTAAGTTGAAAGATATTGTAAGCAATTGTGCGGACTAGGGCCGTAGTCTGAGGATTGTCCTCACGGCTACACAGAAGGCTTCTGTCCTTGATGCACCGCTCGGTGTGCCAACCCCTCTAGCATCGTCTATGGATGTTGTGAACATCTGGTAGACATGTTTTGATGACTACCTGATAGTTTAGTGCGCCATGCTTTACGGCTTAGAGTCGGGGCTCCAAAAGCATTTTGAACGCCATAGAACATATGAGATGTTCGAAGAGCTGAAATTGGTATTTCAGGCTCATGCCCGTGTTGAGAGGTTGAGACCTCTGACAAGACCTTTGCCTACAAGATGGAGGAGAATAGCTCAGCCAGTGAGCATGTGCTCAGAATGTCTGGGTACTTCAATCACTTGAATCAAGTGGGAGTTAATCTTCCAGATAAGAGAGTGATTGACAAAAGTTCTCCAGTCGCTATGACCAATCTACTAGAGTTTCGTGATGAACTATAACATGCAAGGGAAGATAATCCCGGAGCTATTCATCGTGCTTAAGGCCGTAAAGGTAGAAATCAAGAAGGATCATCAAGTGTTGATGGTAAGAGCACTGGTTTCAAAGAAGGGCAAGGGCAAGAAGGGAAAATTCTTGAATGGCAAGCCAGTTGCCGCTCTAGTGAAGAAACCCAAGAACCCAAACACGAGACAAAGTGCTTCAATTAGGGGAATGGTCACTAGTAGAGGAACTGCCTCAAATACTTGGTAGATAAGAAAGCTGTCAACTTCAACAAAAGTATATTTGATATATGTGTGTTATTGATGTGTACCTTACTAGTACTCCTAGTAGCACCTGGGTATTAGATACCGGTTCAGTTGCTAATATTGGTAACTCGAAACAAAAGCTACGGAATTAAAGGAGACTAGCTAAGGGCGAGGTGACGATGTGTGTTGGGAGTGTTTCCAAGGTTGATGTGATAACCATCGCACGCTCCCTCTACCTTCGGGATTAGTGTTGAACCTAGATAAATGTTGTTTGCATTGGTGTCTGCGTTGAGCATGAACATGATTAGATCATGTTTATTGCAATATGGTCATTCATTTAAGTCAGAGAATAATGGTTATTCTATTTACATGAATAATACCTTCTATGGTCATGCACCCAATGTGAATGGTTTATTGAATCCCGGTCGTAGTTATACACATGTTCATAACATTGATGCCAAAATATGTAGAGTTGATAATGATAGTACCACTTTCATGTGGCACTGTCGCTTAGGTAATATTGGTGTAAAGCGCATGAAAGAACCTCCATGCTAATGGACTTTTGAAGTCACATGATTTTGAATCACTTGACACATGCGAACCATGCCTCCTTGGCAACATGACTAAAACCCCGTTCTTTGGAACAATGGAACATGCAAGTGACTTGTTGGAAATCATACATGCTGATGTGTGCGGTCCGATGAGCGTTGACGCGCGTGGTGGATATCGTTATTTTCTCACCTTCACTGGTGAATTGAGTAGATATGGGTATATTTACTTAATGAAGCATAAGTCTAAAATGTTTGAAAAGTTCAAGCAATTTCAGAGTTAAGTTGAGAATCATCGTAACAAGAAGATCAAGTTCCTTTGATCTGGTCAAAGGTAAAGTATCTGAGTTATGAGTTTGGCAATCACTAAAGACAAGGTGGAATCGTTTCACAGTTGACGCCGCCTGGAACACCATAGCATGATGGTGTGTCCGAACGTCGTAATCGAACCTTATTGGATATGGTGTATGATGTCTCTTACCAATCTACTGCTATTTTTTGGGGTTATGCATTAAAGACAATTACATTCACTTTAAATAGGGCACCGTCTAAGTCCGTGGAGACGACACCGTATGAACTATGGTTTTGCAAGAAACCAAAGTTGTTGTTTCTTAAGGTTTGGGGCTACGATGCTTATGTCGATAGGCTTTGGTCAGAAAAGCTCGAACCCAAAGCGGAAAATTGTATCTTCATAGAATACCCAAACAAGATGATTGGGTATACCTTCTATCTCATATCTGAGGGCAAAGTGTTTGTCGCTAAGAACAAGTCCTTTCTCGAGAAAGAGTTTCTCTCGAAAGAATTGAGTGGGAGGAAGATAGAACTTGATGAGGTTGTTGAACCTTCACTTCAACCAGAGAGTAGAGCATCACAAAAAGATGTTTCTGTGGCAACTACGTCAGTTGAAGAGAAAGCTAATGATGATGATCATGAAGCTTCAAATCAAATTACTATCGAACCTTGTAGGTCGACAAGGGTGTGTACAACTTCTCAGTGGTAACCCTGTCTTAAAGGTCATGTTGTTGGACAACGATGAACCTATGAGCTATGAAGAAGCGATGGTGGGCCCGGATTCCAACAAATGGCTAGAAGCCATGAAATCCGAGATAGGATCCATGTATGAGAACAAAGTATGGACTTTGGCGGACTTGCCCGATGAACGACAAGCCATTGAGAATAAATGGATCTTTAAGAAGAAGACAAACGCTGATGGTAATGTCACCATTTATGAAGCTCGACTTGTCTCAAAGAAGTTTCCGACAAGTTCAAGGAGTTGACTATGATGAGACTCTCTTAATCATAGCAATGCTAAAGTCTGTTAGAACTATGTTAGCAGTTGCTGCATTTTCATTTACGAAATCAGGCAGATGGGTGTTGAGGGAGTCCTGGATTAGGGGGTGTCCGGATGGCCGGACTATACCTTCAGCCGGACTCCTGGACTATGAAGATACAAGATTGAAGACTTCGTCCTATGTCCGGGAGGGACTTTCCTTGGCGTGGAAGGCAAGCTTGGCGATACAGATATGTGGATCTCCTACCATTGTAACCGACTTTGTGTAACCCTAACCCTCTCCGGTGTCTATATAAACCGGAGGGTTTTAGTCCGTAGGACAACATACAGAACAACAATCATACCATAGGCTAGCTTCTAGGGTTTAGCCTCTCCGATCTCGTGGTAGATCTACTCTTGTGCTACCCATATCATCAATATTAATCAAGCAGGATGTAGGGTTTTACCTCCATCAAGAGGGCCCGAACCTGGGTAAAACATCGTGTTCCCTACCTCCTGTTACCATCCGGCCTAGACGCACAGTTCAGGACCCCCTACCCGAGATCCGCCGGTTTTGACACCGACTTTGGTGCTTTCATTGAGAGTTCCTCTGTGTCGTCGCCGTCAGGCTTGATGGCTCCTACTATCATAGATAGTGATGCGGTCCAGGGTGAAACTTGTCTCCCCGGACAGATCTCTGTCTTCGGCGGCTTTGCACTGCGGGCTAATTTGCTTGGCCATCTGGAGCAGATCGAAAGCTACGCCCCTAGCCGTCAGGTCAGGTTTCGAAGTTTAAACTACACGGCTGACATCCGCGGGGACTTGATCTTCGACGGAGTCGAGCCACTGCCGAGCGTGCCGCACTGTCACGACAGGCATGATCTAGCTCTGCCGCCGAATAGTGCCCTGGAGGCCGCACCCGCATCGGCTTCGACCCTTAATTCGGAGCCAACTGCGCCGATCGAGGATGGGTGGTTGGAAGCCGCCTCAGGGGCTGCGATCCCAACAAGGATCGAGCCGAACACCAGCCTCGCACTCCGCGAGACTCGTGACTCCAAGGAGCCGGACTCCTCCCCGGACTCCGAACCTTCCGCGCCCCTACCAATCGAATCCGATTGGGCGCCGATCATGGAGTTTACCGCCGCGGACATCTTTCAGCACTCGCCCTTCGGCAATATTATGAAATCACTAAAGTCTCTCTCTCTTTGTCAAGAGAGCCCTGCCCGGATCATGGCCAGCAGGATTGGGATGCGGAAGACGAAGAAATTTGACGCCCACCCACCACCCACTTTGTAGCCACTGTCGATGATTTAACCGACATGCTCGACTTCGACTATGAAAACATCGACGGTATGGACGATGATGCGGGAGGCGAAGAAGAACCACCGCCCACAGGGCGCTGGACGCCCACCTCATCATATGACGTATACATGGTGGACGCACCAAAAGATGACGACGAGGAGCGGAAGGACGCACCGAAGGCTTGTTCCCTCGAGAAGCAGTCAAAGCGGAGACACAAGCGCCGCCCCAAATCCCGCCCCGACAGAGATAACGATCACGTAGACCCAGCGCTGGAGCAGGGCGAACCGCTGCCGGACAACGGCAATCCGGATAATCAAACCGAACAAACAGATTCTATCAAGGATAATAGTCCGGACGACATAACGCCGGACAGGCACCCGGAGCAGCAGAATGCCCGTAAAAGGCTTGTTTCCACCGCGAGGAGTCTTAAAAAGCAGAAGCAAAGGCTCAAGGCTGCGCAAGACACACTCGAAATCAGATGGAGTAAAATACTCAACACAGCAGCGAGGTACGGCGACAATCGCCCCTCCAAGAGCTACCCAAAGCGGAAGCTGCTACCTGAATTCGATGAGGAGGCCTCAGACCCCCCCACAACCAAATATCAAAGCAGCCACCTGGCCGGATAGACGACCCCTCTACCAACACAGAGCGGCATACAACACCACTCACAATACAACACGTGATACAACCAAAAGGTTTTTGTTAATCCTAAGGATGCTAAAAGGTATGCAAACTCCAGCGACCATTCTATGGACTGGAGCAAGCATCTCGGAGTTGGAACATACGGTTTGATGAGGTGATCAAAGCATTTGGGTTTATACAAAGTTTGCAAGAAACTTGTATTTGCAAGAAAGTGAGTGGGAGCACTACAACATTTCTGATAGGTATATATGGATGACATATTGTTGATCGGAAATGATGTAGAATTTCTAGAAAGCATAAAGGGTTGTTTGAATGGAGTTTTTCAAAGGAAGACTTGTGTAAAACTGCTTATATATTGGGTATCAAGATCTACGGAGATAGATCAAGACGCATGATAAGACTTTCACAGAGCACATACCTTGACATGATCTTGAAGGAGTTCAAGATGTATCAGTCAAAGAAGGAGTTCTTGCCTGAGTTGTGAGGTGTGAAGTTAAGACTTGAAGCTCGACCACGGCAAAAGAAAGAGAAAGGACGAAAGTCGTCCCCTATGCCTTAGCCATAGTCTCTATACGATATGCCATGCTGTGTACCGCGATGTGCGTTGCCACGTGTCTATCAAGGGGGTACAAGAGTGATCCAGGAGTGGATCATTGGACAGCGGTCAAAATTGTCCTTAGGAATAAGGAAATGTTTCTCGTTTATGGAGGTGATAAAGAGTTCGGCGTAAAGGGTTACGTCGATGCAAGCTTTAACACGGATCCGGATGACTCTGAGTAGCAAACCGGATACGTATAGTGGAGCAACCCTTTGGAATAGCTCCAAGTGGAGCATAGTAGCAATATCTACAATATGAAATCGAGATTTGCGAAGAACACACGAATCTGAATGTTGTAGGCCCATTGACTGACACTTCTCTCGTAAGCATAACATGATCAAACCCTAGAACTCATTGAGTGTTAATCACATGGCGATGTGAACTAGATTATTGACTCTAGTAAACTCTTCGGGTGTTAGTCACATGGCGATGTGAACTATGAGTGTTAATCACATAACGATGTGAACTAGATTATTGACTCTAGTGCAAGTGGGAGACTGTTGGAAATATGCCCTAGAGGCAATAATAAAATGGTTATTACTATATTTCCTTGTTCATGATAATTGTCTATTGTTCATGCTATAATTGTATTAACTCGAAACTGTAATACATGTGTGAATACATAGACCACAACATGTCCCTAGTAAGCCTCTAGTTGACTGGCTCATTGATCAATAGATGGTCATGGTTTCCTGACCATGGACATTGGATGTCATTGATAACGGGATCACATCATAGGAGAATGATGTGATGGACAAGACCCAATCTTAAGCGTAGCACAAGATCGTGTAGTTCGTTTGCTAAAGCTTTTCTAATGTCATGTATCATTTCCTTAGACCACGAGATTGTGCAACTCCCGAATACCGTAGGAATGCTTTGGGTGTACCAAACGTCACAACGTAACTGGGTGGCTATAAAGGTGCACTACAGGTATCTCCGAAAGTGTCTGTTGGGTTGGCACAAATCGAGACTGTGATTTGTCACTCCGTATGATGGAGAGGTATATCTGGGCCCACTCGGTAATGCATCATCATAATGAGCTCAATGTGACTAAGGAGTTAGCCACGGTATCATGCATTACTTAACAAGTAAAGAGGCTTGCCAGTAACGAGGTTGAACGAGGTATGGGGATACCGACGATCGAATCTCGGGCAAGTAACATACCGATAGACAAAGGGAATTGTATACGGGATTGATTGAATCCCTGACATCGTGGTTAATCTGATGAGATTATCGTGGAACATGTAGGAACCAATATGGGTATCCAGATCCCGCTATTGGTTATTGGCCAGAGAGGTGTCTCGGTCATGTCTACATGGTTCCTGAACCCGTAGGGTCTACACACTTAAGTTTCGGTGACGCTAGAGTTGTTATGGGAAATAGTATGTGGTTACCAAAGGTTGTTAGGAGTCCTGGATGAGATCCTGGACATGACGAGGAGTTCCGGAATGGTTCGGAGGTGAAGATCGATATATTGGACGAAGGGTATTGGAGTCCGGAATTGTTCCGGGCGTACCGGGTGACGACCAGCATATCCGAAAGGGGTTTCGGAGGCCCCGACAAGTGTTGGGGGGCCTTATGGGCCAAGGGGAAGGGGCACACCAGCCCACTAAGGGGCTGTGCGCCCCTACCACCCATCTCATGTAACCAGGAGAGGTGGGGGCGCCTCCCCTAGGGCAGCCTCCCCTCCTGGCTTGGAGGGCAAGTCTCCTAGGGGTGGGGGCGCCCAAAACCCATCTAGGATTCCCTCCCTGGCCGCCGCCCCACCCCTAGATGGGATCTGAAGGGGCCGGCCCCCTCTCCCCTTCTCCTATAAATAGTGGGGGTGGGAGGACTGCCAGAACACCTAGACCTTTCCCCTGGCGCAGCCCCTACCCCTCTCCTACACCTCCTCCTCCTCTGCAGCGCTTGGCGAAGCCCTGCCGGAGAACCACGAGCTCCATCACCACCACGCCGTCGTGCTGTCGGAGTTCTCCCTCAACTTCCCCTCTCCCCTTGCTGGATCAATGAGGAGACGTCCTCGGGCTGTACGTGTGTTGAACGCGGAGGCGCCGTTGTTCGACGCTTAGATCGGAATCGGCCGCGATCTGAATCGCTGCGTGTACGACTCCACCAACCGTGTTCTTGCAACACTTCTGTTTAGCGATCTTCAAGGGTATGAACATGAACTCTCTCTCACTCGTTGCTAGCATCTCCTAGATTGATCTTGGTGACACGTAGGAAATGTTTTGAATTATAGCTGCGTTCCCCAACAGTGATCTACTCAAGATGCTTGACAAAACATGAACACTGAGCTACGGCTAAATCACAAAAGTGCAGGCTCAAACAAGCATGGCAAAAGTGCAAAAGATAGCAGCATCATAGACTTAGTGAAAATACTAACATGCCAGAAAATAACATCAGGAAGCAATGTTTAGAGCAAGCAAACAACATGCTACAGGAACATGTCATAGCAAACTAAGGCATGGCATGAATCTACTAAATGCATAGAACAAAAGTCCCTTACTGATTATGAGCCAAAAAGGCACAGAAGATATGATGGCACTTATGTAAACATAGAAAGTTTTATTAACAGATTCAGACTTAGCAGAAAACTGAACATGGCATAAACAGAGTTATGAAGGCATCTTTGTGAGCTCGATTCACTCACCACAAGGCATTGCATGACAAGACAAGCATACATACAACAAGATGACATGTTCATAAAGATACCATGGCAAGAGAAAGTTCAGAGCATGCAAAGATCAACTACAACAACCATGGCAAAATTGATTAACCTGTAAAAATCCGCCAGGAACATTTTATAGCAAAAGTAGAGCAAGATTAAGACATGCTAGGGCACTCCATAATTGCAAACAGGGGCATGGATGGATAGAGCATAACCATATGTCCAAATAATCCTTAATGAAGCAACTCAAAACAAGCATGGATCTCACTGTAGCATCATGTTTACATGGCATAAAAATAACAACAGGAAAATGACAGTAAAATCCTAAGTCACTGAAAACAACAATATCACGAGGCCTAGTTTGCATGCTTGTGCTAGTCACCACATTGATCACAAAAATACATGGCAAGCACCCCTATAAACATGGCATGGCATAGATCAAAACACATGTAGAGCTCATGTTCATATGAAGCACCCATCAAATGTGACAAAAAAGACAAATCCCCATAATCTGATAAGTAGCAGCAGTAAACATTTTATAGCACTCTTGCATCAATGATTAGGGCATCAAGATGGACTCAAATAAGCATGTCACAATGGAATGAAATGAAGAGCATCTCCCAATGAACATTTTGATATATCATGCGCATGAAACGGAGCTACGGTCATGAAGTTATGATGCAACGAAGGAGGCATGAAAATGTCACAGTAAAGGACTTAGTGAAAAAATAGTTGAGCGGGGAATAGCTATGATGCACGCAGGGCGGGGTTAGCACTACTCACCAAGGGCCAAGCCCATCTGAGGAGGAGGGAGATGGGCCGGATTTGGGCCTGCTGTGCGGGGAGGGGCCCACACGGGCGCTCGCGGGGCCCACGAGCGGAGGCGCGATCGTCCCTGCCGAACCCGCCTAGATCGGAGAGGCAGGGGCGGCGGTGACCAACGGCGACGACGGCCGACAGAGCACGGAGAAGGGCGACGGCGGCCGGGAATGACAGCGACCGGCGCGGTCGGGTCCCAGGCGGAGCAGGGTGCGGGCGACGGGCGGCGTCTGGTCGCGCGGAAGCCGGGGCGGCGGGGACGCGGTCTTGGCCGGACGGCTCGGCTCGCCGATGGGGACCTACGGGCGGCGGCGCGCGGGATCCGGGCGGCGGGGCCGCGGGCGGATGCCGAGGAAACTCCGGTGGTGGAGGTCCCGGCGACGACGGCGACGAACGGCGGGGAAACTTCGGCGAGACGGGCGCGGGCGGCGACGCGCTCGGGCCAAGATGGGCTTGGGTGGGCCGGAGATGGATCTGGCGGGCCCACGCGGTGGGAGGCTGCGGCTGGCACTGTTGGGGCACAGAAAACGGGGCATATTAGGGTTAGGGTTAGGGTGCTCTCTCTCAGATTTGGACGGGGAATGATTATTTATACGCAGAAGGAGTTTGGAGTGTCCAAATGAGGTGTAGTTTTCGCCCACGCGATCGTGATCCGACGGCGGAGGACATGGGAGTGGTTTGGAAGGGTTATTGGGCCATTTTGGAGGGGTGTTGGGCTGCAACACAAACGAGGCCTTTACGGTTCCCCGGTTAACCGTTGGAGCATCAAACAGACTCCAAATGGCACGAAATTTGACAAGCGGTCTACCGGTGGTGTACCAAGGCCACTTGGCAAATCTCGGTCCATTCCGAGAACGTTTAACACCCGCTCACGAGAAGAGACAAGAGGGGTGCTCCCGTGCACGTGGGAGTGTCGGATTGCGAAACGGACAACGGGGAAATACTCGGATGCATGAGACGAACACGAATGCAAGTGCGATGCACATGATGACATGATATGAAATGCATGACATGAACAAAAGAAAAACAAAGACAAAACCCAACCACGAAGGAATCTCACAACACCTCTCTGGAAAAGGCAAGAGTCGGAGTTACAAATATGGAAAGTTGTATCTGGGGCGTTACACAAGTCAACCAAAGTCCACACTTTCATCTCATACATGGATCCCATCTCAGATTTCATGGCCTCAAACCATTTTGCGGAATATGGGCTCATCATCGCTTCCTCATAGTTCGTAGGTTCCTCATGGTCAAGTAACATGACCTCCGGAATAGGATTACCGTACCACTCTGGTGCGGATCTTACTCTGGTTGACTTTCCTCACTTACTGGTGTAGGAATCACTGGAACTGATTTCAGTGATGAACTACTTTCCAATAAGGGAGCAGGTACAATTACCTCACCAAGTTTACTTTCCTCCCACTCACTTCTTTCGAGAGAAACTCCTTCTCTAGAAAGGATCCATTCTTAGCAATGAATATCTTGCCTTCGGATCTGTGATAGAAGGTGTACCCAACAACCTCCTTTGGGTATCCTATGAAGACACATTTCTCCGATTTGGGTTCGAGCTTATCACGTTGAAGCTTTTTCACATAAGCATCGCAGCCCCAAACTATAAGAAACGATAACTTGGGTTTCTTGCCAAACCACAGTTCATAAGGTGTCATCTCAACGGATTTAGATGGTGCCCTATTTAACATGAATGTAGCTGTCTCTAAAGCATAACCCCAAAATGATAGCGATAAATCGGTGAGAGACATCATAGATCGCACCATATCTAGTAAAGTACGATTACGACGTTCGGACACGCCATTACTCTATGGTGTTTCGGGTGGCGTGAGTTGCGAAACTATTCCGCATTGTTTCAAATGAAGACCTAACTCGTAACTCAAATATTCTCCTCCACGATCAGATCCTAAAAACATTATTTTCTTTTTATGATGATTTTCCACTTCACTCTGAAATTCTTTGAATTTTTCAAATGTTTCAGACTTATGTTTCATTAAGTAGATATACCCATATCTTCTCAAATCATCTGTGAAGGTGAGAAAACAACGATATCCGCCGTGAGCCTCAATGTTCATTGGATCACATACATCAGTATGTATGATTTCCAGTAACTCTGTTGCTCGCTCTGTTGTTCCAGAGAACGGAGTTTTAGTCATCTTGCCCATGAGGCATGGTTTGCAAGTACCAAGTGATTCATAATCAAGTGATTCCAGAAGTCCATCAGAATGGAGTTTCTTCATGCGCTTTACACCAATATGACCCAAACGGCAATGCCACAAATAAGTCGCACTATCATTATCAACTTTGGATCTTTTGGCTTCAATACTATGAACATGTGTATCACTACTATCAAGATTTAGTAAAAAAATAGACCACTCAGCAAGGGTGCATGACCATAAAAGATATTACTCATATAAATAGAACAACCATTATTCTCTGATTTAAACGAATAACCGTCTCGCATCAAACAAGATCCAGATATAATGGTCATGCTCAACGCTGGCACCAAATAACAATTATTTAGGTCTAAAACTAATCCCGAAGGTAGATGTAGAGGAAGCGTGCCGACGGCGATTACATCGACTTTGGAACCATTTCCCACGCGCATCGTCACCTCGTCCTTAGCCAATCTTCGCTTAATCCGTAGCCCCTATTTCGAGTTGCAAATATTAGCAACAGAACCGTATCAAATACCCAGGCACTACTACGAGAATTAGTAAGGTACACATCAATAACATGTATATCAAATATACCTTTCACTTTGCCATCCTTCTTCTCCACCAAATACTTGGGGCAGTTCCGCTTCCAGTGACCAGTCCCTTTGCAGTAGAGGCACTCAGTTTCAGGCTTAGTTCCAGACTTGGGTTTCTTCACTTGAGCAGCAACTGGATTGATGTTCTTCTTGAAGTTCCCCTTCTTCCCTTTACCCTTTTTCTTGAAACTAGTGGTCCTATTGACCATCAACACTTGATGCTCCTTCTTGATTTCTACCTCCGCGGCCTTTAGCATTGCGAAGAGCCCGGGAATAGTCTTATCCATCCCTTGCATATTATAGTTCATCACGAAGCTCTTGTAGCTTGGTGGCAGTGATTGAAGAACTCTGTCAATGACACTATCATCAGGAAGATTAACTCTTAGCTGAGTCAAGTGGTTGTGGTAACCAGACATTCTGAGTATATGTTCACCGACAGAACTATTCTCCTCCAATTTGTAGCTGTAGAACTTATTGGAGACTTCATATCTCTTAATCCGGGCATTTGCTTGAAATATTAACTTCAACTCCTGGAACATCTCACATGCTCCATGATGTTCAAAACGTCGTTGAAGTCCCTGTTCTAAGCCGTAAAGCATGGCACACTAAACTATTGAGTAGTCATCAGCTTTGCTCTGCCAGGTGTTCACAACATCTGGCGTTGCTCCTGCAGCGGGTTTGTCACCTGGCGGTGCTTCCAGGATGTAATTCTTCTGTGCAGCAATGAGGATAATCCTCAAGTTACGGACCTAGCCCGTGTAGTTGCTACCATCATCTTTCAACTTAGCCTTCTGTAGGAACGCATTAAAATTCAACGGAACAACAGAACGGCCATCTATCTACAACAACATAGACATGCAAAATACTATCAGGTACTAAGTTCATGATAAATTAAAGTTCAATTAATCAAATTACTTAAGAACTCCTACTTAGATAGACATCTCTCTAATCATCTAAGTGATCACGTGATCCATATCAACTAAACCATGTCCAATCATCATGTGAGATGGAGTAGTTTTCAATGGTGAACATCACTATGTTGATCATATCTACTATATGATTCACGCTCGACCTTTCGGTCTCAGTGTTCCGAGGCCATATCTGCATATGCTAGGCTCTTCAAATTTAACCTGAGTATTCTGCGTGTGCAAAACTGGCTTGCACCCGTTGTATGTGAACGTACAACTTATCACACCCGATCATCATGTGGTGTCTCGGCACGACGAACTATAGCAATGGTGCATACTCAGGGAGAACACTTGTACATTGAAATTTAGTGAGAGATCATCTTATAATGCTACCGTCGAACTAAGCAAAATAAGATGCATACAAGATAAATATCACATGCAATCAATATAACTGATATGATATGGCCATCATCATCTTGTGCCTTTGATCTCCATCTCCAAAGCACTGTCATGATCACCATCGTCACCGGCTTGACACCTTGATCTCCATCGAAGCATCGTTGTCATCTCGCCAACTATTGCTTCTACGACTATCACTACTGCTTAGTGATAAAGTAAAGCAATTACATGGCGGTTGCATTTCATACAATAAAGCGACAACCATATGGCTCCTGCCAGTTGCCGATAACTGTGTTACAAAACATGATCATCTCATACAATAAAATTGAGCATCATGTCTTGACCATACCATATCACAACATGCCCTGCAAAAATAAGTTAGACGTCCTCTACTTTGTTTTTGCAAGTTTTACGTGGCTGCTACAGGCTGAGCAAGAACCGTTCTTACCTACGCATCAAAAACCACAATGCGGTATAGTGATTGCTTTTTGATCTTCAGAAAGAACCCTGTTCATTGAATCCGATTCAACTAAAGTTGGAGAAACTGACACCCACCAGCCACCTATGTGCGAAGCACGTTGGTAGAACCAGTCTCGCATAAGCGTACACGTAATGTCGGCCTGAGCCGCTTCATCCAACAATACCGTTGAATCAAGAATCAACTAGTGATGCCAAGCAATATGTATATACCCATGCCCACAACTCCTTTGTGTTCTACTCGTGCATATAACATCTATGCATAAACCTGGCTCTGATACCATTGTTGGGGAACGTAGTAATTTCAAAAAAAATCCTACGCACACGCAAGATCTATCATGGTGATGCATAGCAACAAGAGGGGAAGAGTGTTGTCCATGTACCCTCGTAGACCGTAAGCGGAAGTGTTATGAGAACGCAGTTGATGTAGTCGTACATCTTCATGATCCGATCGATCCTAGTACCGAAAGTATGGCACCTTCACGATCTGCACACGTTCAGCTCGGTGACGTCCCACGAACTCTTGATCCAGCTGAGTGTCGAGGGAGAGCTTCGTCAGCACGACGCCGTGATGACAGTGGTGGATTATGGTGGAGGGGGCACCGCACACGGCTAAGAGATCAATGATCAACTTGTGTGTCCTAGGGTGCCCCCTGCCCCCGTATATAAAGGAGCAAGGGGGGAGGCCGGCCGGCCCTTGGGGCACGCCAGGAGAGGAGTCCTCCTCCTCCTAGTAGGAGTAGGACTCCCCTTTCCTAGTCCTACTAGGACGGGAAAAGGAAGGAGGAGAGGGAGAAGGAAAGGGGGGCGCCCCCCTTCCCTAGTCCAATTCGGACCAGAGGGGGCGCGCGGCCTGCCCTGTCCGGCCCTCTCTCTCCACTAAGGCCCATGTGTCCCATTAGTTCCCCGGGGGGTTCCGGTAACCCTCCGACACTCCGGTTTTCTTCGAAATCACCCAGAACACTTCCGGTGTCCGAATATAGCTGTCCAATATATCAATCTTTATGTCTTGACCATTTCGAGACTCCTCATCATGTCCGTGATCATATTTGGGACTCCTAACTACCTTCGGTACATCAAAATACATAAACTCATAATACCGACCGTCATCGAAAGTTAAGCGTGCGGACCCTACGGGTTCGAGAACTATGTAGACATGACCGAGACTAATCTCCGATCAGTAACCAATAGCATAACATGGATGCTCATGTTGGTTCCTACATATTCTACGAAGATCTTCATCGGTCAAATCGCACAACAACATACGTTGTTCCCTTTGTCATCGGTATGTTACTTGCCCAAGATTCAATCATCGGTATCTCAATACCTAGTTCAATATCGTTACTGGCAAGTCTCTTTACTCGTTCCGTAATGCATCATCCTGTAACTAAATCATTAGTCACATTGCTTGCAAGGCTTATAGTGATGTGCATTACCGAGAGGGCCCAGAGATACCTCTCCGATACTCGGAGTGACAAATCCTAATCTCGATCTATGCCAACTCAACAAACACCATCGGAGACACTTGTAGAGCATCTTTATAGTCATCTAGTTACGTTGTGAAGTTTGATAGCACACTAAGTGTTCCTCCGGTATTCGGGAGTTGCATGATCTCATAGTCATAGGAACATGTATAAGTTATGGAGAAAGCAATAGCAGTAAACTAGACGATCATCGTGCTAAGCTGACATTTTGGTCAACTCAATCACATCATTCTCTAATGATGTGATCCCGTTAATTAAATGACAACTCATGTCTATGGTCAGGAAACATAACCATCATTGATTCAACGAGCTAGTCAAGTAGAGGCATACTAGTGACACTCTATTTGTCTATGTATTCACCCATGTACTAAGTTTCTGGTTAATACAATTCTAGCATGAATAATAAACATTTATCATGATATAAGGAAATATGAATAAAAACTTTATTATTGCCTCTAGGGCATATTTCCTTTAAGACCAGCCCCTAAGGAAAGAGGGGGAAGATAGAAGGAAGGGGAGGGATTCGGCCTCCCCCTTCCTTCCCTCCTCCCTCCTCCTTCCTTCCTCCTCCGGAAGATATGGAAGGGGGGAGGCCAAATTGCGGTGGCGCCCAAGTAGCGCCCAAGTAGGATTCCTCCTACTTGGGCACCCCCTTGGCTGCCTCTCCTCCCCTCCAACCTATATATTGTTGGGGATCGTTGCAGAAATTAAAAAATTTCTACGCATCACCAAGATCAATCTATGGAGAGACTAGAAACAAGAGAGAGGATCTAAGTGCCGAACAACAGCGCTTCCGCGTTCAACACACGTATAGCCCGGGGACGTCTCCTCCTTCTTGATCCAGCAAGGGGAGAGGAGAAGTTGAGGGAGAGCTCCAGCAGCACGACGGCGTGGTGGTGGAGCTTGCAGTTCTCCGGCAGGGCTTCGCCAAGCACTACTACTACTACGGAGGTGTTGGGGAGGGAGAGGGCTGCGCCAGGGGAAGGGGTGCGGCTCCCATGCGCCTCCCCACTATATATAGGGGTGGAGGGGGCTGGTTTATTGCCCTCCAAGTCCATTGGGGCGTTGGCAAAGGTGGGGGAAAGAAATCCCATCATATCCTTTCCCCACCGATTGTTATCCCCCCTTTTTAGGGATCTTGATCTTATCCCTTCGGGATATGATCTTATTCCTTCTAAGGGGGGATCTTGGTGCGCCTTGACCAGGGGTGTGGGGCCTTTCCCCCACTACCCACGTTCATGTGGGTCCCCCATGCAGGTGGGCCCCACTCCGGAACCTTCTAGAACCTTCCCGGTACAGCACCGAAAAATCCCGAACATTTTCTGGTGGCCAAAGTAGGACTTCCCATATATAAATCTTTACCTCCGGACCATTCCGGAACTCCTCGTGACATCCAGGATCTCATTCGGGACTCCGAACAACATTCAGTAACTGCACACTAATTCCCATAACAAATCTAGCGTCACCGAACCTTAAGTGTGTAGACCCTACGGGTTCGGGAATCATGCAGACATGACCGAGACAGCTCTCTGGACAATAACCAACAGCGGGATCTGGATACCCATGTTGGCTCCCACATGTTCGACGATGATCTCATCGGATGAACCATGATGTCAGGGATTCAATCAATCCTGTATACAATTCCCTTTGTCAATCGGTACGTTACTTGCCCGAGATTCGATCGTCGGTATCCCAATACCTCGTTCAATCTCGTTACCGGCAAGTCACTTTTACTCGTTCCGTAACACATCATCCCATGATCAACTCTTTGGTCACATTGAGCTCATTATGATGATGTCCTACCGAGTGGGCCCAGACATACCTCTCCGTCACACGGAGTGACAAATCCCAGTCTCGATTCGTGCCAACCCAACAGACACTTTCGGAGATACTCGTAGTGTGCCTTTATAGCCACCCAGTTACGTTGTGACGTTTGGCACACCCAAAGCATTCCTACGGTATCCGGGAGTTGCACAATCTCATGGTCTAAGGAAATGATACTTGACATTAGAAAAGCTTTAGCAGACGAGCTACACGATCTTGTGCTATGCTTAGGATTGGGTCTTGTCCATCACATCATTCTCCTAATGATGTGATCCCGTTATCAACGACATCCAATGTCCATGGTCAGGAAACCGTAACCGTCTATTGATCAACGAGCTAGTCAACTAGAGGCTTACTAGGGACATATTGTGGTCTACGTATTCACACATGTATTACGGTCTCCGGTTAATACAATTATAGCATGAACAATAGAAAATTATCATGAACAAGGAAATATAATAATAACCATTTTATTATTGCCTCTAGGGCATATTTCTAACAGTCTCCCACTTGCACTAGAGTCAATAATCTAGTTCACATCACTATGTGATTGTAATGAATCCAACACCCATGGGGTTTGATCATATCTCGCTTGTGAGAGAGGTTATTAGTCAACGGGTCTGAACCTTTAGATCCCTGTGTTCTTTACAAATCTCTATTTCATCTTGTAGATGCAGCTACCATGCGCTACTTGGAGCTATTCCAAATAACTGCTCTACTATACGAATCCGGTTTACTACTCAGAGTCATCCGGATTAGTGTCAAAGTTTGCATCGACGTAACCCTTTACGACGAACTCTTTTACCACCTCCATAATTGAGAATATTCCTTAGTCCACTAGTTACTAAGGATAAGTTTGACCGATGTCATGTGATCCATTCCTGGGTCACTCTTGTACCCCTTGATTAACTCATGGCAAGGCACACTTCAGGTGCGGTACATAGCATAGCATACTGTAGAGCCTACGTCTAAAGCATAGGGGACGACCTTCGTCCTTTCTCTCTCTTCTGCCGTGGTCAGATCTTGAGTCTCACTCAATGCTCACACCTTATAACACAACCAAGAACTCCTTCTTTGCTGATCTTATTTGAACTCCTTCAGAATCTTGTCACGGTATGTATTCATTTGAAAGTAATATTAAGCGTTTTTTATCTATCCTTATAGATCTTGATGCTCAATGTTCAAGTAGCTTAATCTAGGTTTTCCATTGAAAAACACTTTTCAAATAACCCTATATGCTTTCCAGAAATTCTACATCATTTCTGATCAACAATATGTCAACAACATATACTCATCAGAAATTCTATAGTGCTCCCACTCACTTCTTT
Source organism: Triticum urartu (assembly GCF_056163025.1). Lineage (NCBI taxonomy): Eukaryota > Viridiplantae > Streptophyta > Magnoliopsida > Poales > Poaceae > Triticum > Triticum urartu. Next base: position 93,365,912 of record NC_141875.1, read on the forward strand.
GGAAATACAAGTTTCTCATAAACTTTGTATAAACCCAAAATCTTTGATCATCTCATCAAAGTGTATATTCCAACTCCGAGATGCTTACTCCAGTCCTTAGAAGGATTGATGGAGCTTTGCATACTTGTTAGCATCTTTTAGGATTGACAAAACCCTTCTGGTTGTATCACATACAACCTTTCCTCAAGAAAATTGTCGAGGAAACAATGTTTTGACATCCTATCTGCAAAATTTCATAAATAATGCAGTAACTGCTAATACAATTCCAACAGACTCTTAGCATCGCTACGAGTGAGAAAGTCTCACCGCAGTCAACTCCTTGAACTTGTCGGAAAACATCTTAACGACAAGTCGAGCTTTCTTAATGGTGATACTTACCATCATTGTCTGTCTTCCTTTTAAAATCCATCTGTACCCAATAGCCTTACGACCATCAAGTAGTTCTTCCAAAGTATATACTTTGTTTTCACACATGGATCCTCTTGGGTTTTATGGCCTCGAGCCATTTGTCGGAATTCGGTCCCACCATTGTTTCTCCATAGCTCGTAGGTTCATTGTTGTCTAGCAACATGACCTCCAAGACAGGATTACGTACCACTCTGAAATAGTACGCATCCTTGTCGACCTACGAGGTTTGGTAGTGACTTGATCCAAAGTTTCATGATCACTATCACCAGCTTCCACTTCAATTGGTGTAGGCGCTATAGGAACAACTTCCTGTGCCCTGCTACACACTGGTTGAAGTGACGGTTCAATAACCTCATCAAGTCTCCACCATCCTCCCACCCAATTCTTTCGAGAGAAACTTTTCCTCGAGAAAGGACCCATTTCTAGAAACAATCACTTTTGCTTCCGGATCCGAAATAGGAGGTATACCCAACTGTTTTGGGTGTCCTATGAAGATGCATTTATCCGCTTTGGATTCGAGCTTATCAGGCTAAACCCTTTTCACATAAGCGTCGCAGCCCCAAACTTTTAAGAAATGACAGCTTAGGTTTCTCTAAACCATAGTTCATAGGGTATCATCTCAACGGAATTACGTGGTGCCCTATTTAAAGTGAATGCGGTTGTCTCTAATGCCTAACCCATAAACGATAGTGGTAATTCGATAAGAGACATCATGGTTTGCACCACATCCAATAGGGTGCAGCTATGATGTTTGGACACACCATCACACTATGGTGTTCCAGGCGGCATTAGTTGTGAAACAATTTCCACAATGTCTTAGTTGTGTACCAAACACGTAACTAAGATATTCATCTCTATGATCATATCATAGACATTTTATCCTCTTGTCATGACGATCTTCAACTTCACTCTGAAATTACTTGAACCATTCAATAATTCAGACTTGTGTTTCATCAAGTAAATATACTTAGAATCTACTCAAATCATCTGTGAAGTAAGAGCATAACGATATTCACTGCGTGCCTCAGCACTCATTGGATTGCACACATCAAATGTATTACTTCCAACAAGTTGCTCTCTTGTTTCATCTCACTGAAAACGAGGCCTTTCAGTCATCTTGCCCATGTGGTATGATTTGCATGTCTCAAGTGATTCAAAATCAAGTGAGTCCAAGCGATCCATCTGCATGGAGTTTCTTCATGCGTATAAACCAATAGACATGGTTCGCATGTCTCAAACTTTTCAAAAAAATGAGTGAGTCCAAAGATCCATCAACATGGAGCTTCTTCATGCGTTTTATACCAATATGACTCAAATGGCAGTGCCACAAGTATGTGTTACTATCATTACTATCTTATATCTTTTGGCATGAACATGTGTACCACTACGATCGAGATTCAATGAACCATTCATTTTAGGTGCAAGACCATTGAAGGTATTATTCAAATAAACAGAGTAACCATTATTCTCCTTAAATGAATAACCGTATTGTGATAAACATAATCCAATCATTTCTATGCTCAACGCAAACACCAAATAACAATTATTTAGGTTTAACACCAATCTCGATGGTAGAGGGAGCATGCGATGCTTGATCACATCAACCTTGGAAACACTTCCAACACATATCGTCATCTCACCTTCACCTAGTCTCCATTTATTCCGTAGCTTTTTATTTCGAGTTACTACCACTTAGCAACCGAACCGGTATTTAATACCCTGGTGCTACTAGGAGTACTAGTAAAGTACACATTATAATGTATATCCAATATACTTCTATCGGCCTTGCCAGCCTTCTCATCTACCAAGCATCTAGGGTAGTTCTGCTTCAGTGACCGTTCCCCTCATTTCAGAAGCACTTAGTCTCGGGTTTGGGTTCAACCTTGGGTTTCTTCACTAGAGCAGCAACTGATTTGCCGTTTCATGAAGTATCCCTTTCTTGCCCTTGCCCTTCTTGAAACTAGTGGTTTTACTAACCATCAACAATTGATGCTCCTATTTGATTTCTACTTTTGCGGTGTCGCGAATAGCTCAAGGATCATCATATATACCCCTGATATGTTATAGTTCATCATGAAGCTCTAGTAGCTTGGTGGCAGTGACTTTGGAGAACCATCACTATCTCATCTGGAAGATTAACTCCCACTCGATCCAAGCGATTGTAGTACTCATACAATCTGAGCACATGCTCAACGATTGAGCTTTTCTCCTTAGTTTGCAGGCTTAAGAAACTTGTCAGAGGTCTCATACCTCTTGACGTGGGCACTAGCCTGAAATCCCAATTTCAGTCCTTGGAACATCTCATATGTTCTGCGATGTTTCAAAAACGTCTTTGGGGCCTCAATTCTAAACCATTTAGCACTGCACACTGAACTATCATGTAGTCATCAAAACGTGCATGTCAGATGTTCGCAACATCCAAAACTGACACTTGAGGTTCAGCACACTGAGCGGTGCATTAAGGACATAATCCTTCTGCGCAGCAATGAGGACAATCCTCAGTTTACAGACCCAGTCCACATAATTGCTACTGTCAACTCTCAACTAAATTTTCTCTAGGAACATATCTAAAACAGTAGAACCAAAGCGTGAGCTACGACATAATTTACAAAGACCTTTTGACTATGTCCATGATAATTAAGTTCATCTAATCAAATTACTTAATGAACTCCCACTCAGATAGACATCCCTCTAGTCATCTAAGTGGTACATGATCCGAGTCAACTAGGCCGTGTCCGATCATCACGTGAGACGGACTAGTCATCATCAGTGAACATCTTCATGTTGATCGTATCCACTATACGACTCATGTTCGACCTTTCGGTCTCTTGTGTTCCGAGGCCATGTATGTACATGCTAGGCTCGTCAAGTCAACCTAAGTGTTTTGCATGTGTAAATCTGGCTTACACCCGTTGTATGCGAACGTTAGAATCTATCACACCCGATCATCACGTGGTGCTTCGAAACAACTAACTTTCGCAACGGTGCACAGTTAGGGGGAACACTTTCTTGAAATTTTATGAGGGATCATCTTATTTATGCTACCGTCGTTCTAAGCAAATAAGATGTAAACATGACAAACATCACATGCAAATCATAGAGTGACATGATCTGGCCAATATCATCTCGCGCCTTTGATCTTCATCTTTGAGGCGCGGCATGATCACCTTGGTCACCGGCATGACACCATGATCTCCATCATCGTGTCTTCATGAAGTTGTCTCGCCAACTATTACTTCTACTACTATGGCTAACGGTTAGCAATAAAGTAAAGTAATTACATGGCGTTTGCAATGATACGCGGGTCATACAATAAATTAAGACAACTCATATGGCTCCTGCCGGTTGTCATACTCATCGACATGCAAGTCATGATTCCTATTACAAGAACATGATCAATCTCATACATCACATATATATAATTCATCACATCCTTTTGACCATATCACATCACATAGCATACCCTGCAAAAACAAGTTAGACGTCCTCTAATTGTTGTTGCATGTTTTACGTGGCTGCTATGGGTTTCTAGCAAGAACATTTCTTACCTACACAAAAGCCACAAAGTGATATGCCAATTTATATTTACCCTTCATAAGGACCCTTTTCATCTAATCCGATTCGACTAAAGTGTGAGATACGGACACCCGCTAGCCACCTTATGCAACTAGTGCATCTCAGTCGGTGGAACCTGTCTCACGTAAGCGTACGTGTAAGGTCGGTCCGGGCCGCTTCATCCCATGATGCCGCCGAATCAAGATAAGACTAGTAACGGCAAGTAAATTGACAAAATCGACGCTCAAAACAACTTGTGTTCTACTCGTGCATAGAAACTACGCATAGACCTAGCTCATGATGCCACTGTTGGGGATCGTTGCAGAAATTAAAAATTTTCTACGCATCACCAAGATCAATCTATGGAGAGACTAGAAGAGAGAGAGAGGGGAGTGCATCTTCATACCCTTGAAGATCGCTATGCGGAAGCGTTACAAGAACGCGGATGAAGGAGTCGTACTCGTAGTGATTCAGATCGTGGTTGATTCCGATCTAAGCGCCGAACAACGGCGCCTCCGCGTTCAACACACGTACAGCCCGGGGACGTCTCCTCCTTCTTGATCCATCAAGGGGAGAGGAGAAGTTGAGGGAGAGCTCCGGCATCACGACGGCGTGGTGGTGGAGTTTGCAGTTCTCCGACAGGGCTTCGCCAAGCACTACTACTACGAAGGAGGTGTTGGGGAGGGAGAGGGCTGCGCCAGGGGAAGGGGTGCAGCTCTCATGCGCCTCCCCACTAAATATAGGGGTGGAGGGGCTGGTTTATTGCCCTGCAAGTCCATTGGGGCGTTGGCAAAGGTGGGGGAAAGAAACCCCATCATTTCCTTTCCCCACCGATTGTTATCCCTCCTTTTTAGGGATCTTGATCTTATCCCTTCGGGATATGATCTTATTCCTTCTAAGGGGGGATCCTGATGCGCCTTGACCGGGGGTGTGGGGCCTTTCCCCCACTACCCACGTTCATGTGGGTCCCCCCATGCAGGTGGGCCCCACTCCGGAACCTTCTAGAACCTTCCCGGTACAACACCGAAAAATCCTGAACATTTTCTGGTGGCCAAAATAGGACTTCCCATATATAAATCTTTACCTCCTGACCATTCCGGAACTCCTCGTGACATCCGGGATCTCATCCGGGACTCCGAACAACATTCGGTAACTGCACACTAATTACCATAACAACTCTAGCATCACCGAACCTTAAGTGTGTAGACCCTACGGGTTCAGGAATCATGCAGACATGACCAAGACAGCTCTTTGGCCAATAACCAACAGCGGGATCTGGATACCCATGTTGGCTCCCACATGTTCGACGATGATCTCATCGGATGAATCATGATGTCAGGGATTCAATCAATCCTGTATACAATTCCCTTTGTCAATCGGTATGTTACTTGCCCGAGATTCGATCGTCGGTATCCCAATACCTCGTTCAATCTCGTTACCGGCAAGTCACTTTTACTCGTTCCGTAACACATCATCCCGTGATCAACTCTTTGGTCACATTGAGCTCATTATGATGATGTCCTACCGAGTGGGCCCAGAGATACCTCTCCGTCACACGGAGTGACAAATCCCAGTCTCGATTCGTGCCAACCCAACAGACACTTTCGGAGATACCCGTAGTGTGCCTTTATAGCCACCAGTTATGTTGTGACGTTTGGCACACCCAAAGCATTCCTACGGTATCCGGGAGTTGCACAATCTCATGGTCTAAGGAAATGATACTTGACATTAGAAAAGCTTTAGCAGACGAACTACATGATGTTGTGCTATGCTTAGGATTGGGTCTTGTCCATCACATCATTCTCCTAATGATGTGATCCTGTTATCAACGACATCCAATGTCCATGGTCAGGAAACCGTAACCATCTATTGATCAACGAGCTAGTCAACTAGAGGCTTACCAGGGACATATTGTGGTCTACGTATTCACACATGTATTACGGTCTCCGGTTAATACAATTATAGCATGAACAATAGACAATTATCATGAACAAGAAATATAATAATAACCATTTTATTATTGCCTCTAGGGCATATTTCCAACATATATATGTGGGGGGGCACCGCAAGAACACACATCAACAGTTGTTAGCCGTGTGCGGAGTCCCCCTCCACAGTTTACGCCTCCGGTCACATACATGTAGTGCTTCGGCGAATCCCTGCGTGGATCACTTCACCATCACCGTCACCACGCCGTCGTGCTGACGGAACTCTCCCTCGACACTTTGCTGGATCAAGAGTTCGAGGGACGTCATCGAGCTGAACATGTGCAGAACTCTGAGGTGTTGTACGTTCGGTGCTTGATTGGTCGGAACGAGAAGAAGTTCGACTACATCAACCGAGTTGTCAAACGCTTTCGCTTTCAGTCTACGAGGGTACGTGGACACACTCTCCCCCTCTCATTGCTATGCATCTCCTAGATAGATCTTGCATGAGTGTAGGATTTTTTTTGAAATTGCATGCTATGTTTCCCAACAGGAGGCTCTATGGGTCACCTCATATTCCGGGTTATGGCAGGACTGCAAGGAGAGACCAAGGGCCCAGGGCTAGACCCGGCAGGAGGCCGGCTTAAAGGGAGCCCAATGGGACGGCTCACGGAGACGGTCCAGGAAGAGGAAAAGTTCCCTGACAAGGGAAGGAAGACCAAGACTAGTATCCGGCTTGTAATAGAAAAGAGACTAGTTGTAGTCCTACTAGGACTCTACATGTAAGCCGGCCCCTTTGTAACGCCCCGAGACCGATGTGCCAGGTTTCTTCCAGTTACTCGCTGTTATTGCCTTGTCATGTGCTTGCGTGTCATGCATTGCATATCATGTCATCATGTGCATTTCATTTGCATACGTGTTCGTCTCATGCATCCGAGCATTTTCCCCGTTGTCTGTTTTGCAATCCGGCGCTCCTACATCCTCCGGCGTCCACTTTTGCTTCTTTTCATGTGCCGGTACTAAACGTTCTCGGATTGGACCGAGACTTTCCAAGCGGCCTTGGTTTACTACCAGTAGACCGCCTGTCAAGTTTTGTGCCATTTGGACTTTGTTTGATACTCCAACGGTTAACCGAGGAACCGTAAAGGCCTCGTGTGTGTTGCAGCCCAACACCCCCTCCTAAGTGGCCCAAAACCCACCTAAACCCCCTCTATCATCTAGGTCGTTCGATCACGATCACGTGGCCGAAAACCGCACCTCATTTGGAGTCTCCTAGCTCCCTCTACCTATAAATATGTGCTCTCCTTCGAAATCTCGCGGATGAAACCCTAGCTCCTTCCACCTCGCGCCACCGGACAAAATCTCCCACGCCGGACATGTCCGCGCCGCCGCCACGTCATCCCGCCCGCCTCCTATCTCTCCCCACCTCCGCGGCCCGCCCGGCCCGCGGGAGGCCCGCCCCGGGCCGCAATGGGCCCGAGCCGCCTGCGAGCCGCCTTCTCCTCACCCGCGCCCGCACCTCCCGGCCGGAGCGCGCGCCGCCGCCTCCGCCCTACTCCGGCCGCCGCCTCGACCGGCCGCCACCCCGCACCTCCCCTCGCAGGACGGAGCTCGCCCGCCGCCGCCTGGCTTCCTCCTCTCCACCGTGAGCCCCGCGCCTCCCCGCTCCTTCTCCGGCCAGATCCGACCGCGGGAGGGCCGGATCCGGCGAGCTACACCCTCCGGCGACCTCCATCTCCACCACGGCGGTGTCTCCGGCGAGCCTCGGTTCGCGTGCATGAACCCTAGATCTGAGAGAGGTTGACTTTTTGCCCCGTTCCAGTATTTTTTTAGCGTTCTTCATCGCATCATAACTCATCAACCGTGGCTCCGTTTTGGGCGTGTAGCATATAAAATTGTTCGTCTCGACGAGTACTTCATTTCATTCCATTGCACCATGTTCATTTGAGTTCATCTTGATGCTCTAAATGCTGTTGCAAGAGTGCTAGTTTATATTAGTTTCAGATTCTTATCAGAGTTTGAGCATTTGTCATTTTTGCCATGATTAATGTGTGCCTCATATGAACTTGAGCCCTACATGTGTTTTGAAGTATGCCATGCCATCTTTACAGGGGTGTATGCCATGTATTTTTGTGATCTTTGTGGTGACTAGCACAAGCATGCAAAGTAGCTCTCGTAATGTTGCTGATTTCAGGGACTTGGAAATCTTCTAAGTCTTTGTCCTGTTAATATTTTTATGCCATGTATTCATGTTGCTACAGAGTGATCCATGCCTCTTTTGAGCATGATCAGTAAGGATGTTTTGTAGATATTGTTGTGCTCTATCCATCCATGTCTTTGTTTGCAATTATGGAGCAACCTAGCTTGACTCAATCGAGCTCTACTTTTGCTATAAAATGTTCCTGGCAGAATGTTTACGTGTTAAGTATTTTTGCCGAGGTTGTTGTAATTGATCCATGCATGATATGAGGTTGTTCTTGCCATGTTTAGCTTCTATGCCATGTCTACTTGTTGGTTGTATGCTTAGTTTGTCATGCAATGCTTTGTGGTGAGTGCATCGAGCTCGTAAACATGCCTACGTGAATCTGTTTTGCCATGTTCCAGTTTTCTACTAAGTCTGAATCTGTTAACGATAATTGCTATGTTCACATGGTTGCCATTGTGTTTTTGATCCCTTTTGTCTTATGGTCAGTAAGGGACTTTTATTGTATGCTTTGAGTAGCTCCATGCCATGCCTTGCTTTGCCATGATATGTTCCTGTAGCATGTTGATATCTTGCTCTAAACATTGCTTCCTGATGTTAAATTCCTGACATGTTGTTATTTCCACTAAGTCTGTGAACCTGATATCTTTTGCACTTTTGCCATGCTTGTTTGAACCTGCTATTGAGTGAATTAGCCGTAGCTCAGTGTTCATCTTTTGTCAAGCATCTTGACGGGATCCCTGCCATGTGTTTTGTTGTTATGTTAGAGTGCAGTAGCTTGTTGTTCTTGATGCATTTAGATGGCCTTGTGTTGTTAATTGCAGCTCGGTGCCATATTTGTTTTGCTTGTCATTTGCAAACCGTGCATCCGATTCCGGTGATCTTTATATCGTTTTCGACCGAAATCATCTCATCTTTCCAGTGGCACTCTTGGTTTTCCAAGTTGAGGCCTGATTCAATCTTTCCTTTCCGAAACATGCATATGCATCGCATATCACATCCCGCATATCATGCCATGTTTTGCATCATGTTGCTTGTGCATTGCACGTGGTTGATTGTGTCTCCCTTTGCTTGTGTTCTTGCTTTGTATAGAGCCGGGAGACGATTTCATGTTCGAGGCACCAGTTGAGTTCGTTTACGAGGATCAAGCTTTTCGTCTTCTCGGAGAACTTTGCAGGCAAGATGACCATATCCTCAAAATCACTTCTATCTTTGCTTGTTAGATGCTCGCTCTATTGCTATGCCTATGCTACGATACCTACCACTTGCTTATCATGCCTCCCATATTTCCATGTCAAACCTCTAACCCACCTTGTCCTAGCAAACCGTTGTTTGGCTATGTTACCGCTTTGCTCAGCCCCTCTTATAGCGTTGTTAGTTGCAGGTGAAGATTGGAGTTTGTTCCTTGTTGGAACATGGATATTTTGTTGGATATCACAATATCTCTTATTTTAATTAATGCATCTATATACTGGTAAAGGATGGAAGGCTCGGCCTTATGCCTGGTGTTTTGTTCCACTCTTGCCGCCCTAGTTTCCGTCATACTGGTGTTATGTTCCTTGATTTTGCGTTCCTTACACGGTTGGGTTATAATGGGAACCCCTTGACAGTTCGCCTTGAATAAAACTCCTCCAGCAAGGCCCAACATTGGTTTTACCATTTGCCACCTAGCCTTTTTCTTTCCCTTGGGTTCTGCAGACTCAAGGGTCATCTTTATTCAAACCCCCGGGCCAGTGCTCCTCTGAGTGTTGGTCCAAACTAGAGCCCCTTGCAGCGCCCCCTCGGAGAAACTCGAGGTTTGGTTTTAGTTGTACGGAGCGCTCATCCGGTGTGCCCTAAGAACGAGATATGTGCAGCTCCTATCGGGATTTGTCGGCACATCTGGGTGGCTTTGCTGGTCTTGTTTTACCATTGTCGAAATGTCTTGTAACCGGGATTCCGAGTCTGATCGGGTCTTCCTGGAAGAAGGAATATCCTTCGTTGACCGTGAGAGCTTGTGATGGGCTAAGTTGGGACACCCCTGCAGGGTTTTGATCTTTTGAAAGTCGTGCCTGCGGTTATGGGCAGATGGGAATTTGTTAATGTCCGGTTGTAGATAACATGAAACTTAACTTAATTAAAATGAATCAACAAAGTGTGTGGCCGTGATGGTCTCTTTTCGGCGGAGTCCGGGAAGAGAACACAGTCTCGTGTTATGCTTGAACGTAGGTTGTTCTAGGATCACTTCTTGATCATAGTTTCTCGACCTGCCTTTGCCTTCTCTTCTCGCTCTCATTTGCGTATGTTAGCCACCATATATGCTAGTGCTTGCTGCAGCTCCACCTCATACCTTTTCCCTACCTATAAGCTTAAATAGCCTTGATCGCGAGGGTGTGAGATTGCTGAGTCCCCGTGACTCACAGATTACTTCAAAACCAGATGCAGGGACCGATGATACCACTCTAGGTGATTCGACTGAGCTCAAGTGGGAGTTCGATGAGGACTGAGGAAGATACTACGTTTCCTTTCCAGACGATCAGTAGTGGTGCCCAGTTGGGGCGATCAGGGACTTTGTTGCATTTGGGGTTGTTCTTTATTTTGGTTCCGTAGTCGGACCTTGATTGTATCTGGATGAATGTAATGATATTTATGCTATTGTGTGACGTGGTGAGTGTAAGCCAACTATGTACCTCTTTTCCTTATTTCATTACATGAGTTGTGTGAAGATTACCCCACTTGCGACATTGCTTACAATGCAGTTATGCCTCTAAGCCATGCTTCTACATGTGGGAGATATAGCCGCATCGTGGGCATTACACCCTTTAACTTATATAAGGAGGGGCAAGGCACCCCAGGAGGGGAAGTTTTAGACAGACAGACAAGTCTTAGACAAGATCAAAGTAGATGCTCTCGAGATGAGAGGTAGCGAACCCTTGTAATCAAGATCATAATCATCAATAACAATCAAGCAGGATGTAGGCTTTTACCTCCACCGCGAGGGGCCGAACCTGGGTAAAACTCTTGTCTCTCGATTCCGACCAACCCCGTTCAAGAAAACACCTAGCAGCGATGGCCTCACGACTAAGTCATTTTTCGAGGACATCTGTCGTGACAAAACCATGACAACAGGGCTAGAGGGATGGCTAGGGGCGGCGGAAGCACGGTGGTGGGTGGCGGTTGAGGGGATGGAGGGGCCGCAAGGCTGGCACTGGAGCGCTGGCGGCTGCGGGCGGTGGTTGTTGGCGGTCCGGTCGGTGGTCTGTGGTGGAGGGAGGAAGAAATCGTCGAGAGGAAGGAGATGCACTGTGATCTATTTTCAGAAAATTGTTGTAGGTGAAAGATGATTGCTGACCGTTAGATTAGATATCAAGGGCGAAGAACCATCGACTGACCCAAATTGGGATTTCAGTCGACTAGCACTTAGCCAGTCCCTTACACTTTTCTTAGTTGTAAGAGTGGTCATTCTTGATCAATTTTCAAAGGTAAAATTGATACATCCCAAGGCTCTATGATCCAAATAAAATGACCAGTATCGAGTGATAAAATGCTCCATACTAAATTATGGGCATCTGCATTTGAAGCTTAGTTTTCGTGGACGAAGATCACCTCCCTGAATCCATTCTCCCTTTCTTGAATCTCCTTGATCAGAGAGCTATAATGGCCAAGGACGCCTTCGCTGAGAGCACCACAACCGAGCTAGAGATTACTCTTCCAATGCATGGCGTGAGGTCTACACTAGTGAGAGCAGTCCTGTGCTGGATCCTGCCTCCTGATAGGTACATGAAATTCATTATGGACGGCGGAACTTGACCTTGGAAGGTGTCCAAACCTTCTATATGGTCTTGTTCATGGTAGTCGACGTGGACCCCAAGAATTGGATCCTATAAGTAGAGGTCGCCGAATACATTTCGTTTGTCTCAAATTTCCAAAAGATGACGTCATCAACATCCAATTAAAGTTGAAACTGCTCTAGACAAACCCAAGGATTCCACGCAACCCGAAGCCATATTAGTGTGAGAACTCTCACAAATTTTCCTAAGTGGAGGATCCCAAGCCCACCGATGTGGGTGCGGAGGCAGAGAGACTCCTAGTTGACCTTGCATTTTGCGCCTGAAGTTTTATCTTTTTTTCAAAAAGAGGGGAACACCCTCAGCTCCGCATCGAGTGATGCACACATCCATTTATTAAAAATGCAAGGTTCAACATCCGAGTTCAACAAATAAAATGCCAAAAATGGCTGCCCCAAGGGCAATAAAAAGACATAGGAAAATGAGCCTCATACATGAAGTTTATCCTTAGCTAACTAAAGGAAAGCACGCCCAATCTTATTGTTGTTGTGTAGCACACCAGGGGGCCGGCGAGGGGGTGATGTGGTAAATGACTTGTCAAGTAAGGACCAATTTAACCAAAGTGGCCCGACCGACCATGCTGATGTTTCTTCCTTGCCAGGAAGGAAGCTTTTAAGAACGCTAGAGCCTTCACGAAGAAATCAAGGTTTCCCTACTACATTCTCGAGCATATCAAAGACACAGCCAAAGATTGGATCACCGCAGCGGCTAGGCACCTGAGTATCATCAATGCCGCGAGAGTAGTTGTTGTTGTTTTCTTTTCAAACGGGCTATGTTCTAGAGTTGATATGTTGCACTCTAAAACTCTTCTTAATTAATGAATGAGGCAAGCCTTTTGCCTCCGTTTAAAAAAAAGTGAACGACGGTGCGGCGAAGGTTCAAGCGGAGAGAGCGTCAGTGGTTGTTTGCAGAAATGTTGAAGGGACGTTTCATGGCCCATCAGCTCGTGTGTTTGGTAATCTGACTCATCCTGCAACGTTATAGGCATAGCCGTGTTGTGAAGCTTTGGTACTTGCAAATGATTTTCAGCCACAGATAAATTGCTACCGTTACATAGATGATGGATCATGAACATCATATTTTAAGTAGGCAATACTTAGGTGATGGTTTTTATAACTAGTAGTTTATGTACTCGGCCAGCCCATGTAGGGAGGTACTATTGAGCTCCCTTTAAGACGGGTTTGTAAATATTTTAGAATGTTTCGCATGAGGTTTATTCCTTTTCTTTTAGTTCTTATTTTGACTTTGATTTTGATTTTATTTTATTTTTCTGTGTTTCATTTTCCATTCATGAATATTTATAAACTTTTGCTCTCGTTAATGAAATCAAAATTTTCTAATTTGTGAATATTTTTAAATTCATGTTTTTTTTCAAAACCAATGTATTTCTTATTATGCCATTTTATGAATTAGCAAAAAAAAAGGCGGTCGTTTTTCCTATGCTAGTTTTTAGGCAATTTTCCTAAGGTAGTTGAAGCGGAAAAAAAATCAACGAACATGCGGAGCCCAAACCCTATTTGTCGCCTTCTGCGCTGTTTAATTCGATTCTTGTAGACGACACACAGTGTGGGTGGGAGGGGAGGGGGATTCTTAAACATGCCGACCCATAGAGCTGGGATCTTTCCGCTTTAGGGGTACTTTTGGGCGGTTTTTTCTGTTTTTTAATAAATTGTCTGGTTTACAAGATGTGACCAATTTAAGTTTGTAAAGGTAAAATAAATGAGTGTGTTTGTTTGGAAGAGGCGCAGCGCATGTATGTAACCGTATTGTACCATGATTGAAAAGAATAATGCTAAGGACAAAGGTTAATGATTGGTAATAGGTGGATGAAGGGGCTCACCACAATTGAATTCAGGGGGAGGGAGATGATTAGTTTGGGAAGTTAAGGAAAATGTTTGTCCACTCGCAAAGAAAAAAGAGGAAAATGTTTGTAGAATTTTGTAGGTCTAGCATTATATTGGACTGAAAAACATGTGACCTATTGTATCATCTATCACGTTAAGAGTGCGTCGCAGTGTATTTCATTTGAGTAACAGTTCGCGAGTTACATTATTCTGGGCACCAATCTTGAGCACTCGATTAAGGGTCCGGGATCTGCCGGCACCCAGCGGAACCATAATTTTCCGCTTTCATAAGCTACAGAGAGCCGGAGGGTGAGGGTGCGGGGTAGGAACTCGCGCAGTCTGCTGGAGCGAAGGTCACGGTGCCCTTGTCGAGGTCGTACCCAACGTGCATGTTCTGCTGGGCGATGTTCCCAATGATCGACGCCGGAAGCTGCTCCGACTTCGCCGCCACCGCCAAGCACAGGGTCCCCTCCTGCACCTCCACGAACGTGTTCTCCGCCTTCAGCGTGACCGCGGCGCCGCCGCCCAGCCCCAGCGTCACCTCAGGGATCATGGCCGCAACCCGCCCATCCGGCACCCCGCTCACGTCGAAGCACAGTGGCAGGAACTTTTCTGGCGACTGGGCAGGCGGGAGCTTGATCCGCTGTGTCAGCTCCTTCACAAGTGGGTCTAAAAGCGCTTCCGGGAGGTATGTGAGCGTCGTGCCGGAGTCGACGATGACGGGGGACTGGTCCGGCGCCGCGAAGGTCTTGCTCCCGACCTTGACGGACCGGAGCTCGACGGTGTAGTATGCCTTCACTTGAGATGGGATCAGCGGCATCGTCGCCGCGCCCGGATCCGTCACGGCGGCCCGGGAGCCGAAGTTGAGCGCGGAGGAGGCCATGACGGAGTAGGGCACGAGGCAGTAGGAGAACCTCCGGCCCAGCGAGGTGTCTGCGCCGAGCTGACTGACGAGGGAGAGGTCGCCGCCGCCGAGGCCGACGAGGCCGTCCCCGATGAACGTGCCGACGAAGGTCGTGGAGCAGCCGAAGTTGACGTGGGCCACGCGCGTCGTCCCATCGCCGCGGGCGCCCGGGGCGTCGGCGAAGGTGAAGGTCTCTGTGGAGAGGACGCCGCTCGTGTGGGAGCCGTCGCCGTAGGAGTATGAGTACCTGCACTTGGAGTCGGTGCCACAGGCTGCGTCGGGCAGCTCGCCGCACGCGCCGGAGTCGCAGTCCACGAGGCTGAACGTCGTCGATTTGGAGGGGTCGAACTGGACGCCCAGCGACTGCGCGTCCGCGTCACGGGCGGCCGCCAGACCAGGACCGTCACCTCCGGAGCTGCAATTGAGCCAGATGAGGTCGCTGCCGGTGTCGGCGATGGCGACCATAGGAGTGGGCGGCGTGCCTATGTTCACGACCATCAGGTACTCGGACGACCTGGACGTGACCTCGGACACGAAGCCGTCAGCTGAGGGCGCGTCGGCGCGGACGTAGGAGCGCGAGAGCGCCGCGGCGCGGGCCGCGGACCGCCGCGCGGCCTCCAGCACGCGGGCGGGCGCGGTGAGCGTCGGGTCGTGGAACGGCGACCTGACCGAGTCACGGTGGATGAACTCCACGCTAAACCCATCGCCACCGCTGCCGGCGTACGCCGTGCACGCGCACAGCTGCGCCGTCAGGACGACGGCGACGAGCAGGAGAGCGCGGGATCTCATCGTCCCATGCATCGTGTCCCTCCCAGCTTGACTCCCAAGGATTAGCTCTACTGGGGTTGCTTTGCTGCTGCTGCTACGCAGAGGGCAGTATTTATAGGCGAATTTGCGTGAGATTATAATGGTAGATGGTTAATGGGGAGACGAATGTGGTAAGCCGTGATATGATATGAAGTCATGAAACTGTTGAGTGCGATTTGGCAGCTCGCTGCGTTATTGTAATTACGTGCTGCACTACGCATGGGATGTAATCAAGGGTAGATAGTGCGGTTTCCACTGCATTTTTTGAAGGCACCCATTAATTCGCGCCAAAAGATCACGACGAGTAATTAGCAACTTCTAATCTTGTAGCTAATCTTGTAGAAGAAGGATTCTCTCCGGAATATCGACCACTGGAGTGGCAAGAAGAGGAAGTGTTTGATTGCTTGGTGCCACCGGCCACCTGGAAAATTTGTAGTAACCGTTCTCCCGTTTAAGCTTCCTTTTGTTCTACGTCTCGGCCTTCATGTCGGGCTATTTCAGCGATTCCATTCCGCATTTTTCTGCAGCAAATATGCAATCCGTTACACTTTTTTTAGCGGCATAAGAGTGGCATTCATTGATCAATGTTCAAAGGTGTTTTTTTTTTTTGCGAAAACTGCAATGTATTACTCAATTACAGGTTCAGTACAGTCTGTTGCTACTAACTCCAGCACTTCTGGAGGACCTGATCCAATCCAAGTCAAAGTCCTACCCTGAGCTCTACCAAAAGTAGCTAGACTGTCGCTGGCCTTATTCGACCGCGAAACATGAGTAATATAAGATTGCCGAAGAGTAAGAAGGTATCTAATCTCATTAACTAAAGAAGCATACGCTGAACGGTTTATATCCCCACCAGTGATCATGGCCACCACCATAGCAGAATCCACCTCAATAGTAATAGGTAGATCGGAACGCTGAATAGACGATGATAGTCCCTCCATGCAGGCACAAAGTTCTGCTTCAAGAGCATCTCGACAAGAGAATAAGGCTCTACATGCAGAAAAAATAATCTCACCTGAAGAATTCCTCAATATCATTCCAGCTCCGGCAGCATAAGTCGACACAAAGAATCCATCCGTATTGAGTTTTACCCAGCCCTGCGCTGGTTTCTCCCACCTTCGACATAACGCGTCGGTCTTTGAAACTGGAGGCACGCGATCCAAAGTAACAGAACTCTTTCCTTTCACCGGGTCCATGTGCGTGTTGGTACGGACAGCAAGCAGAGAACCTAGGTAGGACTGTAAGAAGCGAATAGAGACTTCCATTGGAGGGGCTGGTTTAGCGTGTGTGATCTCGTTCCTCACGTACCAGCTTCTCCAAAAAATGAACAGCATCATGCACCGCTCCAACTCAGACAGGGGCGCCAACGCATGTAATAACCATTCCTTTCCATTGTTAGCTAGTGAGTCAATCTCAGGGAGACTCTAGATTTTGGCCATGGCTCTATATAGATCCCGCCCATACTGGCATCTAACAAACGGATGATAATTGTCCTCCGGCTCCAGCCCACAGACCGGACAGATACTTGTAGTTTCCAGGCCAATCTTGTTTTTGTTTTTCCACGTTGGTAATCCATCAGTAGCAATTCTCCACGCATGATTTGCCACTGTAGGCGTGGCGCCACAGTTCCAAATAAACTTCCAACAACTCCTGCCGCCATTTGCCGAAGTGCTCGACGAGGCCACATTCCCTCTGGTTAGCTCATCAAAGGCTAGATGATAAGCACTCTTAACTGTGAAATTCCTAGACTTTTCTGGCCCCCATGCAATAATGTCCTCTCCCAGCCTAGGGGATGCTCTAATTTTCATTATTTCCTCAACATCTGCCGTCATAAAATATTGTGACAGAAGATCACTCCTCCACGAACCATTATCATTCAATAAGTCTGAAACAAAGCGAATCCGACAGCGTCCTTGCCTTGTGATCGGCTTGTACGAGAACGGTCGGGGAATCCAGTTATCGCGCCAAACTCGGATGCTCCTGCCATTGCCCACTCTCCATATTAGACCCTTCTTCAACAACTCCAACCCGTAACTAATAGCTTGCCATGACGATGATGCACTGCCCGCAAAAACTGTGTCCTCAAGTTTACCTTCCGGATAGTATCTTGCCTTTAACACTTGCGCACATAGACTTTCAGGCCTCGTAATTAACCTCCAAGCTTGGCGAGCTAGGAGAGCTTGATTGAATAGTCGAAAGTCTCGAAAACCAGCACCTCCTCTATCCTTAGGCTGCATAAGGTAATCCCAACCTCTCCAATGTACTTTCCTCTTCCCATCCGTGGAGCCCCAATAAAAATTCTGCACCATCCTAGTGAGGTCATCGCAAACCGAGAAGGGCAGTTTGAACACGCCCATTATATAAGTAGGTAATGCTTGGGCCACTGACTTGATCAAAGTCTCTCTGCCAGGCTGCGCTAGATGACCATCACCTCACTGGATAAGCCGCTTCGTAAGGCTTGTCTGAAGATTCTGAAACTTGCCTTTAGACATACGCCCATCTGGAGTTGGAAGCCCCAAGTATTTCTCCTCGAATACAGTACTAGTTACCCCAAGACATCTCTGACTTCATCTTGTATAATTTGCGGGCAAGCACTGCCAAAGAACATTGAACACTTACTATAGTTGAGGCTCTGTCCTGTTGCCACAGCATATAGGTCCAGAGCAGCCTTCACCCGTTCAGCCTGTCATCTAGAAGCTTCAAAAAACAGTAAGGTGTCGTCTGCAAACAATAAGTGTGACATGTCTGGTGCCCGCCGACAGACTCTTACTGGAGTGATATCGCCACTTTGCACTTTACTATGCAATATTGCAGATAAACCATCCGCCACAAACAAGAATAAGAATGGAGACAGTGGGTCACCTTGCCGAAGCCCTCACGATGGTGCAAACGAATCCAAGAGAGTTCCATTTAGTTCAATAGAATACCTCACCGATGTCACACATGCCATTATCCAGTCAAGCCATCGCTGAGAGAAACCCATCTTTTGCATCACTTGCCTCAAGAAACCCCAATCCACTCTATCATAAGCTTTGGACAGATCAAGCTTGTAAGCATAGAAACTCTTTGTTGGGTCTTTCTCTTGCTTAATGTAATGAATACACTCGAAAGCCACTAGGGCATTATCAGTGATCATCCTCCCAGGGATAAATGCACTCTGTTCACTTGATATTAAATCATCCAGAAGCGGCCTCAAGCGGTTCACAAGGCACTTAGATATTACCTTGTATATCACATTACACAGACTAATTGGTCTGTATTCAGCCAACTTAGTGGGGTTAGCAATTTTGGGGATCAAAACAATAGTCATAGAATTCACACCTTCCGGCATCGCCCCCGTCTGGAAAAAGTCTCTGACCGCAGCAAGCACGCCGTCCTTCACTGTCCCCCAATTCCTTTGGAAAAATCGTGCGGGAAACCCATCTGGCCCTGGCGCCTTTAGGGGTCCTATCTGAAACATAGCGTCAGCAATCTCTTTATCAGAGAACGGCGCACACAGCCTATCATTGTCCTCTTCCGACACCGTTCTGTGTAACAAATCAACAACAGGAGCTGCATCGAGCGAAGAATCAGCCGAAAAGATGTTCTTAAAATAATCATTCACCAAGGATCCCATGGCCCCAAGGTCCGAGTGCACAACACCTATGCTGTCAGTCAACTCCCTTATCTTATTTTTCCTGGCTCTCCAAACAGCTTTGCTCTGGAAAAATTTGGTGTTTCGATCACCCTCCTTAAGCCATGAAATTCGTGATCTTTGCAACCATAACATTTTCTCCTGGTACAACAGTTCATTCATTTTGTCAGTCAGTGTCCTAATCTCTTCCCGATCAGCATTCATGTACATGAGCTCTTCTAGCTGAGTCCGGGATTTTGCCAACTCCCTCATCACATTGCCGAATTTCCTACCCCATGATCCCAGCGAGCTCATGGTTTTTGTGAGAGCATCCTTTAACTGTGTCAAATTTCGAACCTCCCCAACGGCATCCCAGGCTTCTTTTATCACCTCTGGGAGTGCCGAATCTCTTTCCCAGAAAATCTCATATCGCCTGCACTTCCTCCCTACAGGTCCTGGGTCAGCCTCGCCCTTCAACAGAAGCATCACATGATCGGAGCAAGGCGATGGTATGTGTTCGACTTCAGCAAACGCAAACAAGTTACGCCATGCATTCGTCGCCACGGCTCTATCCAGGCGTACCTTAACGTTAGCAGAACCACTCCTCTTGTTGTCATAAGAGAAGGGTACTCCCGTGAAGCCCAAATCCACCAGCTCACAAATTTCCAAGGTATCCCGAAAGGCCACCATTTGCGACTCTGCCCTTGGTGTCGCTGAGATATGCTCAAAGTTCCACATTGCCTCATTGAAATCACCCAAAACTAACCATGGGAGGTTGCTTACAGTTTTCAAATTCTGTAGTTTTGCCCACATGATATGTCTGTTCACAACTCGAGGTTCTCCATAGACAAATGTAGCTTGCCATTGTACTGCTTCTTCCTGCACCCGGATAAGTGCATCAATGTGTCTCTCATCTTTATTCAAGATCTCCACGACATAATTCTCATGCCAATATAATGCCAAGCCACCACTCATACCATCACTATCAACACCACAAAACCCTTTGAGACCCAATCTGTTTCTAACTCTCCTCATCTTCTCTTCCTTCTGTCTAGTCTCACATAAAAATACAAAAGTGGGGGAACGCGACCGACAAATCGCCTCTCTCCTCCGCACCTTCTGCTCTACCTCCCCTGGATCCACCTCCTCTACCTCCTCTTCTTCCTCCCCGTCCCCCCTCCTATCGGGCCAGCACCCCCTCTACCTCCATCACTCCCACCACCTCTACCTCCTCGACCTCCAGAACCCACGGGTTCACTGACCCAATGCAGCCACTCACCCCATTCGCACAGTGCAATATCATGTACACCATCGCCACATTCCTCCACAACATGTCCCATACGTCCACAAAAATAGCAGAAATCTGGGAGTTTTTCATAGAACACCGAATACCTCTTCCTCTCCTTCAAGGTGATATGCACAAACCTTACTAATGGTATCGTAACATTAACAAACACCCGAACTCTCAAGAAATTTGATGGGTTGATCCTTCCTTCATTCACCGTGACTGTAAAGGGAGGTTCTCCCACCTTCTTTGCTACCTTCTCAGCCAGCTCCTTCTTCCTCGTCAACCCGTCCGGCAATCCTTTTATTCTTGCCCATAGGGATACATGTTTAGCTCATATTCTTCTACATCTGAAAAACCATCGTACTCAACTAACACCACCGGATCTCTCCTGAACTACCATGGTCCCCCTTCCATCACACGCTTCCAGTCCCCCAAGCAATGGCATTGAGCCAAGAACAAGTTGGGACCCTTAATGTTGAAGGTCACCCCCTGCGCACAAGCCCACGCGTTCCTCATGGAGTTCAACAGAGAAGCATGGCTAAACGGCCGAAGGGTATGAACCCTAAAAAGCGCCATCCAGCGCACGTCCTTGATCAAGTCCTCAAACTCCCCAGAAAGGTCCAAATCTTCTTCCTCCTCCCCTTGCAACTTGAGATTCTCAAACGCGCCCTCTAGATCGTGCCCCTGCTCATACTGGTCCCAATCTTCCACCTCCTCGCCCTTCTCTCCGTCCGCCTCCTTTCGGCCGATCGTACTCCCATGAACAACATCTCCCTTCACCACCCCATCGCCCGGACCAAGCCCGGTACCCGCCGCTGGATCTTCTACCCTAGCCGCCTCTACATCATCAACCCTAGCCGCCCCTACTTCCGTTTTCTCCATCCCTCCCTGCACCTCCTGGCCGCACAAGTTCTTCATGCAGTCGTCGGAGGCGAGTCCCGACACTTCCTTGATGTCCTTCGCTCGAGCCCCCGTCGCCGGGTGATGATTTCCACGTCGATCTTGGTGTACTTCGGCGCCACTGCCGAAGGAAGGGTTGGACCCCAGGAAACCCTAGGGGAAAGACTTTGGATTAACAAAGCCATCAACCGAAAGCCATCAACCGGCCAGGCTTTGTTCAAAGGTGTTGTACAATAGATACATCCCAGGGCTCGATGAGCCAAACAAAACGATAAGTCTCGCATGATAAAACGCTCCGAACTGAATTATGTGCATCTGAATTTGAAGCTCGGTTTTCGTGGACGAAGATTGCCTCCTCGAATTCACTCTTCCCTTCTTGTCCTAACTGATCACCAAGCTAGAATGGCGAAGTTCGCCTTCGTTGGTTACGTGAAATTCAATGTGGATGGAGGTGTGGCAAAGATGCAAGCGAAAGGAGCGTCAGTGGTTGTGTTGCAGAAATGTTGAATGGAAGTTTCGGGGCACATCAGCTCCGTGTGTTTGGTAATCTAACTCATCCTGCAAAGTTAGAGGCATAGGCGTGTTGTGAAGCTTTGGCACTTGCAAAGGATCTTCACGCACAGAAAATTTGCAAGTCGTTACATGGATGATGCATGGATCGTAAACATAATTTTTTGAACACAGTACAGACGCAAACGCTTATATATACGCGCATACACTCACCCTTATAGACGCACACACAAGCACACCTTACCCTTATAAGCACCTCCAAGAGACTGAGTCGGCATAGCATCTTGAGATTTTACGAAGTCACCTTACTTCTTAGGTACCTCGTAGTCGATGGGAAGGTTTCCTCCCACTAAACGTGCATCGCCGAAAATTCTGAAATAAATCCAGGTTAAATGCGAGCACCAGGACTTGAACCCTGGTGGGCTGGGGATACCACTGTCCTCCTAACTATCCAACCACAGATTGGTTTGCGGATCATGAACATCATGTCACGTGTAGTTGGCCAATAATACCTAGGTGATGGGTTTTTAAGCGCAAGTATTATATCTCGCATTAAGCGAGACCGAAACAACTCTCGCTGCAAGAGTCTACAGTAATGGGCCGGCCTACGCTTAAGAGAAAACAGTGTAGAAAAAGGAGCACGGGGGTAACTCAGAGCGCGGCGCGCTGGGGCAAGACGCGCCCCGCACCGCTCGCTCCCCCACGCGCACCCACTTGGGCCGGCCCATGATCGGCAGCCGGGCGCCCCCTATTTTCTTGTTTCGTTTTTTATTTCTTTCTTTCGTTTTTTATTTTTTTTTTCTTATTTAAATAGTTTGGAATTTCGAACTAGTTTCAAAATTCAAAAAATGAGAAGTTTGAAAAAGTTCGTGGAGCCAAAAAAATGTCCCTGGGTTCAAATGATGTTCATGAATTTGAACAATGTTTGTAATTTCCAAAAAATTCAAGATTTTAAAATATATTGGTGAATTTGGATATTTGATCAAGATTTATTCTCAGATGAGCAAATTTTAAATTCGATGAACATTTTTGAACTTGATGAAAAATGCCATATTGCGTGAACATTTTTTGAAAAAAACGGATGAACTTTTTGAAGAATGAATGAACATTTCTTGAGTTTGGTGGACATTTTTAAAAATAATGGTGAGCAAATTTTGAAAACGATGAACTTCTTCGAGTTAGATGAACGTTTTTTAGACAACTGATGAACAAATATTGAATTTGATGAACATTCTTAGAAAGCAGTAAACAAATTTCGAATTTGATGAACATTTTTTTAAAAGATGAAAAATATAGAATTGATGAACATTTTTTTATATTTGATGAGCCAAAATAAAATCCCGATGAACAATAAATGAATTCGATTAATATTTTCTGAATTGATGAAAAAATTTGAATTCAATGAACAAAATATGTTCGTGAATTGAAAAAATCGCAAAAATTGAAAATATTAAATAAGAAAGAAGATAAAAGAAAATGGAAGACAAAAAAAGAAAATAAAAAACCAATAAACAAAAGAAAAATGAAAAATGAAAAGAAGGAACGAAAGGAAAAAAACGTAAAATGGGCCGGGCCATACAACAACCAGAGAGCGAGGGGGCTAAGGGCGCGGTTGCTCGGCAGGCCCCTACACACCGAATAGGAAGCACCCTCCTGGACGATTTGCATTGGTGCTAGCCACTAGGGAAGTTTCAGGATGCTGATGAAGACATAAGGTGCGTTCTACTTGACGCATGATGGCCTAAGTTTCTACGGGTTTCTCTTCTTCTGGTTTTCCTGTTTTTTCACTTTTTGCTTCATGTTTATTCAGTTTTTTTTTCGTTTCCTTTTGTTATTTGTTAAGTTCTCCCTTTTCTTCTCCCGTATTTTCATTTTTCGTTTGTTTATTCCATTTTTAACGGTTTTTTCCTTACTCATTTTCCTTTTTTCCTTGTTTTTCAGCATTTCTTTGTTATTCTTCGTTTATATATCAATTCTCACTGTTTTTCTTTCTTTTTCATTTGTTTCATCATTTTATTTTAATTTTCTCTTTTCTTTGGTTTATTTTATTTTATTTTTGGTTTTCATTTATTTGGTTTTCTATATTTCTTTCAATTTTCATTCTACATTTATTATATGTCCGCAACATTTTTCTAATACACCTTTAACATTTTCCAATACGAATTTAACATGTTTAGTACATGGTTTTTTCTACACATAGTAACCAATTTTCTAATGCTTGATTAACATTTTTCTAATACAGGATCAACTGTTTTCGAATAAATGGTCAGCATTTTTCTATAAACACTTAAAACAATCAAATGCTTGATTGACATTTTTCAAAAACTAGATTAACAAGATCTAATACATGATTAATATTTTTTATGCATATTTAACATTTCTCAACTGCTTGATTAACATTTTCTAAATGCAATTTAACATTGTTTTAACACATGGTCAATATTTTTTCTAACACATTTAACATTTGTCAAATGCTTGATTAACATTTTTAAACACTTGTTCAACATTTTTATATACATGATCAAATATTTCTGTCATAATTTTAAATACAATGTCAGCATTTTTCTATACACATTTAACATTTTTCAAATGTTTGATTAACAGTTTAAAATACTTGTTCATTTTTTGAAATGATTGATTAACATTTTTATATACATGATAAAAAACAAATCATAATTTTTTAATACATGGTCAACATGTTTTCTACACACATTTAAATTTTTCCAAAATGCTAGCTTAACATTTTTCAAACACTTGTTCACAAAAAATTCAAGTGCTTCGTCAACATTTTTTCAAATGCTTAGTCAGCATTTTTCAACTGTCTATGTAGAGTTATTTTTGAATTATATTTCTTTAAAATATTTGGAAGTATAAAGAAAAGTAAAAAAGAAAGCAAAAAATGTGAAAAAAGACAAAACAGAAAACGGGGTCGTTGCTTCCTGCACGCCTGGGCCGGCCTAACTGGCCCAAGGGGAAGATTTTTTAGCAGAATTTGTGTTTGATATATCCTATTTGGACCAAATATAGTGTGAATTGTAAAGTACGTTCACACTCCTCAAATAGTTTATGTACTGGGCCGGCCCATGTAAGGAGGCACTACTGAACTCCCTTTTAGCAGGTCTTCTCGACTGACTTCGCTATACATTAGTAGTAGAGACTTTTCCGTCTAGTTAGGGTTTTACTTCCTTTCGTCGCCGCTGGCGATGTTGATAATTCTGTCCTCCTCCTTCGTTTGGGCCAAATATAGTACCATCTGCATACTCGTATCACCAGTTTGCAGCGACCACAATGGAGTATGTATATATGGGGTCTTCTGATGTGGTGTTTCAGGGTGTTTAACGACCTGGTGATAGTGGAAACTTTCGCCTGCAGTGAGTCGTTGGCACTTGGGGGGACCCCCACATTTAGAATATCATGGTGGCATCGGACTAACAGGGAATGGTGAACGATATTAACCAGGGAACCGGAGGTCCTCACGTAGCTATCATCATACATGAAATAATTGATCGCAAAGCTAATTTGTGGCACCCCGGCTTAGAGCAACCGATTTACCTTGCATTGCCAGCTCAGAGATCACGTCTTCTGACAACACACAACATCTTGGTATAGAAAACAACCGCTTTATTGATACTAGCGAAACATAGTTTGATATTACATCAAGTAGCGAGGCCAAACGGCACACACGGTGCGGCTGAACAATATGTACATTATTTAGAACATAAAGGGCCTCGATCATGACAACTACGCGGCACGGAACGACGGCGAAGCGGGACTCTATAGCACAGGGACACCGATGTGGACACGGTCTAGACTTGGGCAGCACTCCGATCCAACAAGACTTTCCTGAAATCTGGCATGGCACGCCAGGTTAGTACATTGAATGTACTTGCAAGCTCACAATAGGTAAACATGATGACAGATAATATCATGATATTTATTCAAATTATCATCAATGCAAAAGCATACTAGGAATGCAGTGAACATAATCTTGTGCACCAAGTCCCTCAGACTTTCCTACCAAACGGGTTACCTCGTAACCAAACGGTGATCTTTCTCGGATCACAAAAGAAACCAACACTTTGGTTTCCACCGTCAACATAATTTCTCAACCATCATCTTTCCAATAGTGTCAGGTGCTTAACATTAGTGTGCATGATTATTTATAAATGTTGATCCATAGTGTGACCTACTTTCGAGTTGTGTGCGTAACCGAGGACGCGGCTATCGATAGATTAAATACACTCTGCAGAGGTAACGCATTTTACCCACACCATGCAATTCATGGCCTCGCACTCCCATTCGGGTGGACCAACGGCATTTCGACGAAACCCTCTCATTGTCATGACACTCTCCCGGCCACTCTGAATTACTCCCCATGCCTACCAAAGGCATCAACGGCCACCGTCGTGGCAAAATATAAACGGTCCCAAATAGGAACAATGTACCATAACAACAAACGGGCACACAAGGTTATGTCTGCTTACCGGGCTAGGGCAACGCATGCCCATAACCTTCCCTCGTTGGAGATACCGACCAAAGGCATGACAACGGACCTAAAAAGGCCTTCCCATAAAGGCAAATATGGTTGCACTGGGAAAAACTTGATTCAGTGGCACCATGACCCGATCAACGATATGTTCAGGTTGAGTTATTATCAAGTTTAACTCAAAGTAAAAATAACCGGTGTCATGATATGCCATGAAAATGCAACCATACATCATGCATCACATATTATCGAAAATAAACGAAACAACCTTATCAAGTATTCGACTAACAGTAAGCATCAGCAAACACATACCACTTCTCTGGTTATTATAACTCATCAAACTTAACCATGATATTAACTTAAAATAATCCATTTTCTTACTTAAGAAAATAATAACTAAACTAGTCTTTTGCATAATCATTTTATTATCACGTACTCAAATATTACTTCTACTGACTTAAATTAACTTAGTTAGTTTCAAACTACTGTAAACTAAGTATTCCAAGCAAAGCAAGCATTCAACAGGAATAACCTTTATTTAAATGATTTAAATGCATGAGATAAATCATTATTCAAGTTGAAAAAATCACAAATATTGAGATGGGACCATGAAAATGTTGATGTGGCTTGCCTTAGTGCAGATGAGGTTCACACTCCTCCTGGTGATCCTCAAGACAAGCTTCATCTTCTGAAATTAATTAAAAATAGAGAAAGAAAATATCAAGAATCACTCTGAAAATCACCAGAAAATCTAGACATCAAAGAAAAATCTCATTTTTGATGAGTTGCTAGATCTTTTCAGTAACAACACAATGCAAAAAAGAATCACTTCATTTGGACTTAAGGTTAAAAGTTGTGGCTATTTGAAGTTTCTGTAAAAAATTGAAATATAAATAAAATGACCAGGGGTGACGTCAGCGCCACGCCAGCCTGTACCGCTTCAGCCACGGGGCTGAGTGGCTGACGGTGGGCCACCACTGCCAGTTCTAGGGGGAGAGGGAGAGAAACAGAGGCGGGGCGGTGATGCGTCGGCGTTTCTCCGGCGAGGAGAGGTCGGCGGCCAGATCTGGAGGGATAGAAAGCAAGAGGGGGTCGAGACGCACCTTCCCGTACCCGTAGAATAGCTAGGGGTGGTCGGACGGGGTCGAAACGGGCCTCTCCAGCGGCGGCAGGAAGTAGAGGTCGCCGGAGATGGAGACCACGGCGACGTGGGGCTGCACCAGGGGCTCCAATGGGGTTGGACAGCACCAGCGAAGCACCACAGGGGCGCTAGAAGAGTGGATTGAGCTTGGGAGGGGCTGGAAGGGTGGAGGAAAACCGAGGGGATTGCCGGCGAGCTCGAGCTCGAGGACGGCGGCCCGAGGCCTGCCCGGCCTGGCTGTGTCTTTCTACGGTGTTGTGGAGGTTGTAGGAGTGGTTGGTGATTCTCGAGGAGGCTGGGGGTTGCCGTATTTATAGGCGAGCGAGGAGGGGGGATCGGGCTCCGCCGGAGAGCTTCTGGACATGGCACCTGGCGACGAACGGCATCACCGAGAGGGGGAGAAGGCGACGCAGCTCACGCGAGTACTGTGAAAGGGCGGAGACGAGCACATGAGTGGGGATGGCGACGAGCATAGTGGCACGACACACTGTTGGGTTCGCCGGGTCATGCCCGTGCTCACTGCGGCAAGCTCCAGTGTTGGCGAGCGCTAGCGAGGAGTTAAGAGGGCCGAGACGATGATCTTGGCGCGGTTTGGCAAGGTGCGGTGGTCGGAGAAGCGAGCACGAGTTCAACAGAGGCTCGGGCGCGTCTCAGAGCGCGTCAGCCGCATGCCAGCGCGCCTGGAACAACGTGGTCACCGCATGAACTATGACATCAGGCCGCGCTAAGCTTAAACTTCATGTCTGGCTGGTAGTCCTTAGTGGTTTGAGTGGTTTCAACACTTTGAGTTGAACCCAGGAGCTGTGTGTGCTTGGTTTACTTCATGATAAGTTTCTGGACAGTAACTTGTGGAGTTAACTGTGAGTGATCCAGTAAGAGTTAAGGGCTGAGCTTTGGGGTTCAGTAATCTCTTAGGAAGGTAATGAAGCTCAAGAAAAATCAGCCTCATTGGATCAAGGAAAGTTATACTTGCTGTGTAAAGTGCCTATTTTGTCCAGAATAGAAATGATTTTCTATAGCAAAAATATTTCAAAAAATGATGCAATATTTTTGCTCAGGGAGGTGCCCTAGGGTTCAAAGAATATTTGGGATTTTTCTGAGGATTTTTGGAGCAATAAAAATAGGGGTTGCTTTGGAGCATATGCTGCTGATTAGGGTTTTTGAAGGAAAAATGAATATTTTTTCTAGGATTATTTTGGGATAAATCAGAGAAGAATTGATGGTTTGAAGGAGAGATGAGCCACTTGGGAGAAAATCAAGTGGATGCCCAAGGGTTTAAGTCCAAATGAAATGATTCAAAAATTCAAATTCAATTCAAATGGCAATAAAATCAGAAAAAAGGAGGGCAAAAACCAGGCTATGACATAATTTCAATTTTGTAGTTTTATTCACAAGCGTAGAAACTTCAACTTTGAGGCTCATGATCTCGCCGATTTCTCTTGTAACATAGGAATAGGTAGACATGTTTGTTTGGGCACCTTATGACCCAACTATTGTACCTATGAACATTGTTATGATCAATAAACCTGGCGAGATTTCTCAAAAGACAAAGCGTGTCTTTTCTCTAGTTTTGCTGCAAGGTGTGTATGGGACGCCACCTCAATGCGTCGGGCCAAGCTTTCCACCACAGCACAGCTTACGCATGGTACAATACAACACAGTGTATACGTGTTTTTTTATTAAAAAAATATTTTAAATACATACACTCCAAATTCATTTAAAAATTAACTATGAATTATACAAAATTTAATGCAGTGTAAAAACTGTTAGCGCATTTTTCTAAAAAAAGTTGATTGCATTCAGGAAAATAGTGATATCTAAGCATGTTCACGCTTTTTCTTAAATGCACGTGTCATACAATGTAGGAACAATGTTGGTGTAATTCAAAAAAAATGGTTTGCACAATTCAAAAAATATACGTTACATGTTTTAAAAAGTTCACGGGTTTCAAATATATGGTTGTGACATTTAAAAAATGTACAATATAAATAAGTGTTCGCATATGTTATTAACGCCATTGAAACAAATGTATGTTATAATATTTTTAAATGTCTACAATTTCAAAAATTGGTTTGTGCCATTTAAAAAATACAATGAAAAAAATGTCGACGTAGTTTTAGAAAAATGTTCTATATCATTGAAAAAATGTTTCAACATGTTTAAAAAAATGTTTAACATGTATTTCAAAAAATATTAATCATGTATTTTAAAAATCTTCAATGTGTATCAAAATATTTCTGATGTATACAAAATTTTACAACATGTATTGACAAAAGTAGACATGAATTGAAAAAATTGAAAAAAGAGAAACGAGAAAAACAAAGAAAAATTGATGAAAGCCATGAAAACCGAGAAGGGAAACACATAGAATAAAAGTAAAACAATAAAACAAAACTTTCCAAACCCGGCCCTGGCAGCTACAATATTGGGGCAGTCGACTAGAATTGCGCCAATAGCGAGACCAAAGGATCTCTCAGTGCGGGCAAGATATAGCCTCGTGCCGAATAGGCGGTTTCGGTATGTTCAACAAATCATGATTCGGTATCAGGCATGTGGGTTAGCAACACTGTTGAACCAACCGATGAGATGGGCCACACAACAAATTGGATAAACCCGGCTAGTCTTCAGGTACACCTTACTTCAAAAAAAAACTCCGTACAGACAACAGAAGCAGTTTCTGATAGGCCATCGCACACGCTCACATATGTGGACATCTGCAAGTCCTCCAGTTTACGCATTTTAACGTGTATTATGTAGGTGGCGCATGAACATGTTCGGAATTTCGGATGGGCTTGCCCATCTAAGGTTGTAGCAGGAGAAGCTGGTCCTGGTTTTGCGAAGCTTCTGGTCAGGGTTTTTTCCTTACGGATTTTCGTTCGGTTTCGAGTGGTTTTTTATTTTTCACTTTTTTTCGTTTTTATTCAAAAGCACAAACTTTTTTTTATCAAATTTGAACCTTTTTCTTTCAAATTTGTGGACATTTTGTTCAGTTTTTTTTCAAACTCCCATTATTATTACATTTATGAATTTTTTCGAAATTCCTGAACTTTTTCAACTTTTATGATTTTTCTGTTTTTTGTTATTTTTTTACTTATTTAGAACTTTTCCAAATTTAAGAAATTCTAAAAAATACGAACTATTTCCAAATTCATGGGATTATTCATTTTTATGATTTTTTTCAAACTCGTAATTTTTTAGGTTTTTTGTAAACCTTTTTTGAAAGTCAACGCTCAATAGGCCACTGGTCAACGGTCGACCGCTTCTTTGTGAACCGAACGACGAGCGAACCAGGAACCGCATGAAGAAGGAAACCGAGTGAGCTGTTCGCTCGTTTATTGGGTCTGTCCAAGAGCAGGCGGCGCGTCAGCACCCTTTGCACAACTGGCGCAAAAGGCACCATTTAGGTGAATTCGACGGGAGGGCGGGAACATATTCGGTGGCCTCAATGGCTTATAGTGGATGAATAACTCAGCATGCTCGTGTTTATTCTACCTGCATTTTATTTTCCTTTTTAAAACCATGCATGACAGATGCATATATTTATTACTCCGTATAGGATAGAAAAAAGGACGCATCTAGCGAGCGCCTGGCCGCTTGAGAGGGTTAGCCAGCGGCCTACGAAAAAGAAATATCACCTGGTCCTTTTGTCCTAAAAAAGAAACCCCGTTATTAAGGAAAATCATGAAACACATTTAATTTAAATTTCAGAAATTTTAAAAAGTCATAACTTTTAAACTGTGCGTCGGAATTAAGATTCGTTTTCACTGTTGGGATCCTTATGACGTGCTGTTCGAAACAAGATCTCGTATGGGTATATTTCGACGAATTTTTTTGTGTGCAACTCAATCCCTATTTGGTGCGACTATCAAGAAGTCAATGTGCAACTACATGACAGTCGGTGTGCAACTTTTCTCTACTTGTGGACATGCAATTTTCACTCATGCAAACAGATGTGAACGCATCTAAATCGGGTTTTCATTTTTCTTAAAAAAGTCATAACTTTTAAGTTGAATTTTGGAATTAAGATTTGCTTTCAACGTTGGAACCCACACGACATGCTCTTCAAAACTGGATTCCGCATGGGTATGTTTAGACAAATCTTATTGTGTGCAATTTAATCCCCGTTAGGTGCAAGTACCTAGTAGTCGATGTGCAACTATCTAAGAGTCGATGTGCAACTTTCTCCCTACCCATGGAAGTGCAGTTTCAGTGATGGCACCTCCACCCCAACCACCCCCTAACAGTGAGATGTGCAACTTCGTTTGTTACCCAGGCAAACTGCTTAGTAGTTATGTGCAACTTCCCCCTGCCCGTGAATGTGTGGATTGAACTATTTGTTGTCTCGGCCAACTGCCTAAAAATGAATGTGCAACTTCGGATGCTTCCCTAGCTAACTATCTAACAGTGATGTGCATTTTTTCTCCGTACCCCGTGGATGTGTAGTTTTCCCTGCTAGGACCCCGTTCGAACCATGCTGCTAGTGAGATGGCCCACTTTAGCGCCCCATCTGTATGCATCTTTTCATTCCCCTAGATGTGCAGTTTTCACCTTCCAACTATTCCTACTTCGAGTGTTGCATCAGCCAACTGCCTAGCAGACTATGTGCAACTCTATATGTTATCCCTGCCAACTCAAACTACACATCCACAAGTAGAAAGAGGAAGGAGTTGCACATCGACTACTAGACAATTGGCTAGAACAACGGACTAAGTTGCACATATTTCTGGTAAGGTGGGTGGGCAAGGTGTGCATGGAAAACTACACATCCATGAGTAGTGAGGGGCTTGCACATCGATGACTAGGTAGTTGGCTAAGGCGGTAAACTATTTGCATATCATAAAAGTTGGTTGTCATGGTTGTTATGTCGCAACCTCATAGGAAGTTAGATCATGCAGCACTAAAAATAGTTTTGAAAAAATTGCACCATGCAGTACTAAACTTGCACCATGCAATAATAGAGGTGCACCATATAGCACCAAAGTTGACATCGAAAAAAATTCGTCAAAATATACCCATACGGGATCTAGTTTCAAAGATATCGTCATAAGGATTCCAACGGTGAAAATGGATTTGAATTTCGACACACGGTTCAAAAGATATGACTTTTCAAAATTTAAAAACCCAAAATAAAAGCACGTAAGATCTGTTTTCTCTAAAGCAAAGTTATCAGTGTGAATGCATTTATGGCCACAGTGTACATGCGCTAGCAGACAAACCTTTTACCACATGCATGCGTGTGAGCCGGCCACTCGATTCAGCGAACAGGCACGCGTGCACTAGCACGTAATTAGGTAGAAAAAAGCTTACATTGCTAAGGATGCCTAGACTACATCTCAAGGAAAGAGGCTCTCGTACCCCTTCATCTGTGACTCTCGTCAGCACATGCCATAAGGCTTCCCTACCTCCTGTCAACATCGCAGCCGATCTGTCATGTCTCGTGTGGTCTCAGGGCCATGGATGCATGGTGGATCCCTGCCCTAGCCGGTACGAGGGCTCCGTTTTTAGGTGTTTTTAAGTTTTTTATTAGGGCTCGTGTCCTGTTCAGGAAGATGAGGCAGCGGCTCATTAAAGATGGAATAAGGTCTTCCTATCTAGCTTTCGTCTCGGCAGTGCGTCTAGCATCGTCAAAGAACGTGTAGAGGTGTGCCTCCAGTGGATCTCGCGATACTCAGTCGGTGTTTGTTTAGTGGATCTGCTTGGACATGGTCGTCGTTCATTTGCGTTTGTATGGTGTTTGCATGTTGGATCCTTTGGATACGTGTCTCTTCATCGACGATGGTTGCTATTCTAGTGCGCTGGCCCCGTGGGGTCTTAGCATGAGGACTTTCTGATTGCCTGCCACAATAAGGTTTGCCCAGTTTGGTGATGGTGGGCGATGACGGCAGCATGCCTTCGCCACACTCTAGTGCTTGTAGTTGTCGCTAGGCGGTCTACAGACCTGGATGTAATTTCTGATGGTCTTTGTATTGTCTTGACAGTTGATGAGTAGATTAGAAGACCCCCCCTCCCCCCAAAAAAAGAATGGCATGACTAATCTTGAAGAGGACACAACCCAACATCCATTCCATAACCACATCTAAAGAGCGAAAAAATGCAGATAAGATGATCTCTGTACAGGTAGGTCTTCTGGACCTTAATGCAGATGATGCTATCAGTGATGTTTAGTCTTGGACACCAGGCAAAGGAAAATTTCTAAAAGTTATTACACAGTAATGCATGCTCACCTCCCTACTGATGAACCTGCTAAATGGATATGGGAAAGCAGATGCACAATGAAAATAAAAGTGTTTGCCTGGTTGATACTCAATGATAGACTCAACACCAGTGATTTGCTGGTTAGAAGGCACCGGAGAACTACACATGAGGATAATACTTGCCCTTTATGTCCTGCCCATGCTCATGAATACAGGGACCATCTCTTCTTCACATGCCAATTCAGTACAAGGGTCTGGGACTACGTGCAGATCCAATGGTTGGCTGGTCTTTCTCCTAGAGAATGTCTGATTACTGCAAGGAAAAGTTTTAGCCACCCTTTTTTAGAGAGGTGGTCTACCTGTCTACTTGGAACATCTGGTTGGTTAGAAATGGAAGAATTTTTAGGAATGAGAGACCCTCTTTTGGTGCTTGCAAGAGGAGCTTTATTCATGATATTACATTGCTCTCTCACAGGTTCAAGGCCAGCATGAAGCCTCTGTTGTTGAATTGGATTAACTCTTTGCCCTAGATAGTCCGCACTATGTAATTATGTAAATATGTATGGGTGTACATAGGTAAGTAATGTACTAGTTTTTTCTTTTCGTTCTGATATATTTTGTATTTCTGTTTTGTGGGTTATGAATAAAGTACTATGGGGCTATTGCCTCACAGTTTTCAGCAAAAAGACAAAACGACCTAGGGATCATCGACACAAGTGATGATGACCAACGACCCGGAAAGAACACCATCAATCCTAGCTAAGAACAAAGCAGTGAAAACAAACAAGCATGGTAGGATCAAGTATACACAAAATGATAGAATTAAAGGTACGACCTCATTTAGGTAAGACACATGACTTAATTTGTACCACTAGTTCTTCCGAGAATATTGAAATCCCCTCCCCCCATAACTAGATTTTTTTGTTTGCAAATTCGGTTAAAAAACCATCCTTGTCCTAGGTCTACGCTGGACCATACACTACAACAAGATACTAATGAAAATCACTGCATTTCTCTTTATCAAGGCATAATTAAGTGTTTACCACATTCAAAATTCAACATATAAAAATCCACATCATTGGTACCAAGTAGAAGACCTCTGGATCTTCTCATAGGAGACAATTGAGGCCATTGGTACCAAGTAGAAGACCTTCGGATTTTCTAGTAGGAGGCAAGTGATGCCATTTATAGCATCTATTTTCAGCAAAGCTCTTAAGCCAGGACACTGTAACATCAACAATAAAGTGAATTTCCCTTCTACTTTATTTGAAGACAATATAAAAGTTACAAAAACATATTGAAAGTTGACAGTACTAACATAGCATGTACATACCACCAGTAGCGGAGCTAGCCCACTAGCCCAGGGTGGCCTGATAGTGGAAATTGTTCTTCTAATTATTACCTTTTTCAAAAAAATAAACCTTGCAACGAGGGTGGCCCAATCACAGGGGGGCAACAGCGGGAACTGTTCTTCTAATTATTACTATTTTCAAAAAAATAAGCCTTGCAACCCAATGTGGCCCAATCACATGGTGGGTCGTGGGCCACTGGGCCACCCCATCCAGGCTATGAAATTTGAAGACCAAATGTGATTCATAGCTTGAGAATAAAAAAGAGAAATCCAATTATGAAAACACAATTCAAATCTGGTGTGAATAGTACATTTATTTAGCATTGATGATCTGATTTCTTTTGCTTTTGTTTTTTCTTCTTGTGATGTGGAACACGTTGAGTTGAAATCTTGAGACATCATAACTTTTCAATCATAGTGAGCGCATGACAGCCAGATATGACAAATATGGCCCTTCAAACGCCTGCGATGCGCCCGGGCACGTCCGCGGGTGATGACCCACTAGTATAGGGGGTCAATTGTGGCTCTTTTCAATAAGTAAGATTGTCGAACCCAACGAGGAGCAGAAGGAAATGACAAGTAGTTTTCAGTAAGGTAATGTCTGCAAGTGTTGAAATTGTAAGTAGCGAGTAGTTTGATAGCAAGATAATTTGTAACGAGCAAGTAACGATAATAGTAACAAGTATGCATCAAGGTAGCCCAATCCTTTTGAGGAAAAGGACATGCCAAAATGGTCTCTTATAATAAGCAAAGCGTTCTTGAGGGTACACGGGAATTTCATCTAGTTACTTTCATCATGTTGGTTTGATTTGTGTTCGCTACTTTGATAATTTGATATGTGGGTAACCGGTGCTTAGGTGCTGTTCTTACTTGAACAAACATCTTACTTATGATTAACCCTCCCGCAAGCATCCGCAACTACGAGAGAAGTATTAAGAATAAATTCTAACCATAGCATTAAACTTTTGGATCCAATCGGTCCCTTACGAAATAGGGCATAAACTAGGGTTTAAGATTCTGTCACCCTCGCAACCCACCATCTAATTGCTACTCCACAATGCACTCCCTTAGGCCCAAATATGGTGAAGTTTCATGTAGTCGACGTTCACATGACACCACTAAGGGAATCACAACATACATACTATCAAAATATCGAACACATATCAAATTCACATGATTACTTGCAACATGATTTCTCCCGTGACCTCAAGAACAAAAGTAACTACTCACAAATGATAATCATGCTCAAGATCAGAGGGGTATTAATATGCATAATGGATCTGAACATATAATCTTCCAGCAAATAAACCATATAGTAATCAACTACAAGATGTAATCAACGCTACTAGTCACCCCCTAACAACAATATGTAGTTTTGGTAACAAGATTAAATACAAGAGATGAACTAGGGTTTGAGATGAGATGGTGCTGGTGAAGATGTTGATGGAGATTGCCCTACCCAAGATGGGAGAGTTGTTGGTGATGATGATGACGTGATTTCCCCTTCCGGGAGGGAAGTTCCCCCGGCAAAATCGCTCCACCGGAGGGCAAAAGTGCTCCTGCCCAAGTTCCGCCTCGAGGCGGCGGATGATGACCCACAAGTATAGGGGATCTATCGTAGTCCTTTAGATAAGTAAGAGTGTCGAACCCAACAAGGAGCAGAAGGAAATGATAAGCGGTTTTCAGCAAGGTATTCTCTGCAAGCACTGAAATTATAGGTAACAGATAGTTTTGTGATAAGATAATTTGTAACGAGTAACAAGTAACAAAAGTAAATAAAGTGCAACAAGGTGGCCCAATCCTTTTTGTAGCAAAGGACAAGCCTGGACAAACTCTTATATAGAGAAAAGCGCTCCCGAGGACACATGGGAATTATCGTCAAGCTAGGTTTCATCACGATCATATGATCCGTGTTCGGTACTTTGATAATCTGATATGTGGGTGGACCGGTGCTTGGGTGCTGTCCTTACTTGCACAAGCATCCCACTTATGATTAACCTCTATTGCAAGCATCCGCAACTACAACAAAAGTATTAAGGTAAACCTAACCATAGCATGAAACATATGGATCCAAATCAGCTCCTTACGAAGCAACGCATAAACTAGGGTTTAAGCTTCTGTCACTCTAGCAACCCATCATCTACTTATTACTTCCCAATGCCTTCCTCTAGGCCCAAATAATGGTGAAGTTTCATGTAGTCGACATTCACATAACACCACTAGAGGAGAGACAACATACATCTCATCAAAATATCGAACGAATACCAAATTCACATGACTACTAATAGCAAGACTTCTCCCATGTCCTCAGGAACAAACATAACTACTCACAAAGCACATTCATGTTCATAATTAGAGGGGTATTAATATGCATATAGGATCTGAACATATGATCTTCCACCAAATAAACCAACTAGCATCAACTACAAGGAGTAATCAACACTACTAGAAACCCACAGGTACCAATCCCAGACTTAGAGACAAGAATTGGATACAAGAGATGAACTAGGGTTTGAGAGGAGATGGTGCTGGTGAAGATGTTGATGGAGATTGACCCCCTCCCGATGAGAGGATCGTTGGTGATGATGATGGTGATGATTTCCTCCTCCCGAAGGGAAGTTTCCCCGGCAGAACAGCTCCACTAGAGCCCTAGATTGGTTTCGCCAAGGTTCCGCCTCGTGGCAGCGGAGTCTCGTCCCGAAAGCTTGCTTATGATTTTTTTCTCATCGAAGGACTCCATATAGCAGAAGATGGGCAAAGGAGGGCCACCAGGGGGCCACGAGGCAGGGGGCACGCCCCCACCCTCGTGGCCAGGGTGTGGCCCCCCTCTGGAACTTCTTGCACTCAGTATTTTTTATATATTCTAAAAATGACTTCTGTGAAGTTTCAGGACTTTTGGAGCTGTGCAGAATAGGTCTCTAATATTTGCTCCTTTTCCAGCCCGGAATCCCAGCTGCCGGCATTCTCCCTCTTTATGTAAACCTTGTAAAATAAGAGAGAATAGGCATAAGTATTGTGACATAATGTGTAATAACAACCCATAATGCAATAAATATCGATATAAAAGCATGATGCAAAATGGACGTATCAACTCCCCTAAGCTTATACCTCACTTGTCCTCAAGCGAAAGACGAAATCAAAAAATATGTCCACATGTTTAGAGATAGAGGTGTTGATAAAAATAAAATACGGACATGAGGGCATCATGATCATTCTTAGAACAGCAACTTATATAATTCTTGTCCTATGATCTCTTATGCTAGAGTAACAATTCAATCACAATTTCAAGTATGAATCATAAACTTCATTGAAAACTAACAAACTATAATCTCAGTCATTGGAGCAATTGCAATTTATCATAACATAGGAAAGAGTCAATATAAGAGCTTTTCAGCAAGTCCACATACTCAACTATCATATAGTCTTTCACAATTGCTAACACTCATGCAATACTTATGGGTATGGAGTTTTAATCAGACACAGAGAAAGATAGGGGCTTATAGTTTTGCCTCCCAATGTTTTACCTCAAGGGTAATGTCAACAATAATAGTTCATGAAAACTCACATCCAATTAGCCATATATGCTAGGATCTTTCCAACATGTTGTGCTTGCCAAAAGATAAAATGTAAAAAGGAAGGGTGAAGATCACCAAGACTCTTATGCAAGGTAGGAGATAAAAGTAAAAGATAGGCCCTTCGCAGAGGGAAGCAGAGGTTGTCATGCGCTCTTATGGTTGGATGCACAAAATCTTAATGCGAAAGAACGTCACTTTATATTGCCATTTGTCATATGGACCTTTATTATGCAGTTCGTCGCTTTTATTTCTTCCATATCACACGATCGTATAAAGCTTATTTTCTCCCACACTAATAAGTCATACATATTTAGAGGGCAATTTTTATTGCTTGCACCGATGACTACTTACTTGAGGGATCTTACTCAATCCATAGGTTGGTATGGTGGACTCTCATGGCAAAACTGGTTTAAGGATGTTTGGAAGACCAAGTAGTATCTCTACTTGGTGCAAAGAATTTGGCTAGCATGAGGGGGAAAGGCAAGCTCAATCATGTTGGATGATCCATGAAAATATGATTTATCTCAGATGTAAGAAAACATAACCCATTACGTTGTCTTCCTTGTCCAACGTCAACTCTTTAGCATGTCATATTTTAATGAGTGCACACAATCATAAAAGATGTCCAAGATAGTGTATTTATATGTGAAGACCTCTCTTTCTCCATTACTTCCTATTAATTGCAACGATAACCAAAACTATGTTTGTAAACTCTCAACAACTTTTATTCATCATACTCTTTCTATGTGAGCTCATTACTCTCCATAAGATCCATATGATCTCTTTTATTTCTTTTATTCTTTCTCTTTTCTTTTATTCAGTGAAGATCATAGCAAGATAATCAAGCCCTTGACTCAACACTAATCTTTATTATATATAGCTCATAGACTCGATTATATAGAAGGATCATAAAGCAAAACTCACAACTAGATCATACTAAAAACTTTTATTCTACTAGATCAAAATATTATCAAAAGGATCGAACTAAGAAAAATGGTAAAGATAAAAGTGATGGTGATACGATACCGGGGCACTCCCCCAAGCTTGGCAGTTGCCAAGGGGAGTGCCCATACCAGATACTCAATTCTTCTTTGTTGGTGGAGAGGGTGGAGTTGTTGATGATGTAGGCTTCTTCGTTAATTTGCGCTTGAGGACGGAATTTTGATCCCTTAGGTCATCGATCTCCTGCTCAAGGCTTAATATCTTCTTGCATAATTCCTGTTTGTTTTCCTGCAAGAGGCGAAAGGGGATAAACTCGATCTTAGGTTTCTTTGCTTTATCAGGGAGGCTTGACTTTTTGAACTCCACATGCATGTCCCCAGGTTGGGGTAATGGGACTTCATCTTCATCTGAACTCATCTCCTCCTTTCCCCTGGGTTCATAGTCATCTTCTTCTTC
This sequence comes from Triticum urartu, assembly GCF_056163025.1. NCBI lineage: Eukaryota > Viridiplantae > Streptophyta > Magnoliopsida > Poales > Poaceae > Triticum > Triticum urartu. The sequence continues at coordinate 93,405,841 of NC_141875.1, forward strand.
TGTAGTCCAACCACAATGCTCCATGTCCCCATAGACCTTAGGATCTACAAGATAATCAGCCACATAGCTTTCTCCTTCTGAATCCTGGGACGACATATTGCTCTAATCTGCAGCAGAAACAGCTCAAAACAAGAACATGAGATTTTTGCGTGATACGGGGGTCAAAACCTTCGGGAGATTATATAATGAATTTTTACCGACCAAAATACTTAACGTGCAAGAAAACGGAGTCCGGAGAGCACACGAGGTGCCCACAAGCCAGGGGGGTGCGCCCAGGGGGTAGGGCGTGCCCTCCACCCTCGTGGAGCCCTCGTGTCCTTCCCGGACTGCTTCTTATTTTTCTATTTTTCTAAATATTCCAAAACGGAGAAAAAATGCCATTAGAACTGTTTTGGAGTCGGTTTACTTACTGTACCACATACCTATTCCTTTTCGGAGTCTGAAACATTCCGGGAAGTGTCCCTTATGTATTCCTCTGGGGTTACGGTTTCAATAACATTGGTTTCAACATTTATAGGATTACCTGAGATATAATGTTTGATTCTTTGACCGTTCACCACCTTTGGGTTTGCGCCTTCGAAGTTGTTGATTTTTATGGCACCGGAACGATAGACCTCCTTGATAACGTAAGGACCTTCCCATTTAGAGAGAAGCTTTCCTGCAAAAAATCTTAAACGAGAGTTGTATAACAATACATAATCACCTACATTAAACTCACGCTTTTGTATCCTTTTGTCATGCCATCTTTAACTTTTTCTTTAAACAATTTGGCATTCTCATAGACTTGGGTTCTCCATTCATCAAGTGAGCTAATGTCAAATAACCTTTTCCCACCGGCAAGTTTGAAATCATAATTGAGCTCTTTAATAGCCCAATAAGCCTTATATTCTAGTTTGAGAGGTAAGTGACATGCTTTTTCATAAACCATTTTATACGGAGACATACCCATAGGATTTTTATATGCAGTTCTATAGGCCCATAATGCATCATCAAGTTTCTTGGACCAATTCTTTCTAGATCTATTAACAATCTTTTGCAAAATTAATTTGCGATCTGTATTACTCAATTCTACTTGACCACTAGACTGTGGGTGATAAGGAGATGCAATTCGATGATTAGCATCATACTTAGCAAGCATTTTACGGAAAGCACCATGAATAAAATGTGAACCACCATCAGTCATTAAATATCTAGGGACTCCAAACCTTGGAAAAATAACTTCTTTAAGCATCTTAATAGAGGTGTTATGATCAACACTACTAGTTGGAATAGCTTCTACCCACTTAGTAACGTAATCAACAGCAACTAAAATATGTGTATATCCATTAGAGGAAGGAAACGACCCCATATAATCAAAGCCCCAAACATCAAATGGTTTAATAACAAGTGAATAATTCATAGGCATTTCTTGACGTCTACTAATATTACCAATTCTTTGACATTCATCACAAGAAAAGACAAACTTAAGGGCATCCTTGAAGAGAGTAGGCCAAGAAAAACCGGATTGCAATACCTTGTGTGCAGTTCTATCTCCAGCATGGTGTCCTCCATAAGCCTCGGAGTGACACTTGCGTAGGATCTGTTCCTGTTCATGCTCAGGTACACAATGCCTAATAACACCATCTACACCTTCTTTATAAAGATGTGGGTCATCCCAAAAGTAATGTCTCAAATCATAGAAGAACTTTTTCTTTTGCCGGTATGTGAAACTAGGTGGTATAAATTTAGCAACAGTGTAATTAGCATAATCAGCATACCATGGAGCAGTGTGAGAAGCATTTATGACATTTAATTGTTCATGAGGAAATCTATCATCAATAGGTAGTGGGTCATCAAGAGCATTTTCTAACCTAGACAAGTTGTCTGCGACGGGGTTGTCAACTCTCTTTCTATCAATAATATGCAAATCAAATTATTGTAGCAAGAGAACCCATATAATAAGTCTAGGTTTAGCATCTTTATTTTCCATAAGATATTTAATAGCAGTATGATCAGTGTGAATAGTTACTTTAGAATCAACAATATAAGGTCTAAAATCACAAGCAAATACAACTGCTAAGAATTCTTTTTCAGTTGTAGCATAATTTCTCTGGGCATTGTCTAGAGTTTTACTAGCATATTGAATAACATTTAATTTCTTATCAACTCTTTGCCCTAGAACAACACCTACAACATAATCACTAGAATCACACATAATTTCAAAAGGTAAATTCCAATCAGGTGGCTGAACAATAGGTGCAGAGGTTAATGCTTTCTTAAGTATTTCAAAGGCTTCTACACAATCATCATCAAAGACGAATGGTATATCTTTTTGTAATAAATTAGTCAGAGGCCGAGAAATTTTTCAGAAGCCCTTAATGAACCTCCTATAAAAACCAGCATGACCAAGGAAACTTCTTATACCTTTGATGTCCTTGGGACACGACATCTTTTCAATAGCATCAACTTTAGCTTTATCAACTTCAATGCCTCTTTCAGAAATTTTGTGCCCCAAGACAATACCTTCATTAGCCATAAAGTGGCATTTCTCCCAATTCAAGACAAGGTTAGTTTCTTCACATCTCTGCAAAACTTGATCAAGGTTGCTTAAGCAATCATCAAAAGAGGATCTATAAACGGAGAAATCATCCATGAATACCTCACATATCTTTTCACAAAAATCAGAAAATATAGCCATCACGCATCTTTGAAAGGTAGCAGGTACATTACATAAACCAAAAGGCATATGTCTATAAGCAAAAGTACCGAAAGGGCAAGTAAAAGTGGTCTTAGATTGATCATCAGCTGACATGGGTATTTGGAAGAAATCAGAATAACCATCTAGAAAGCAAAAATGTGTATGTTTGGATAATCTTTCTAGCATTTTATCAATAAAAGGTAAGGCGTAATGATATTTTTTAGTAGCCTTATTTAATTTGCGGAAATCAGTTACCATCCTATAACCTGTAATAATTCTTTGCGGAATCAATTCATCTTTATCATTAGGAAGGACAATGATACCTCCCTTCTTAGGAACACAATGGACAGGACTTACCCACTGACTATCAGGAACGGGATAAATTATACCTGCCTCAAGGAGCTTTAATATTTCTTTTCTTACCACTTCTTTGATCTTAGGATTCAGTCGTCGTTGGTGATCAATAACTGGTTTGGCATCTTTTTCCAAATTTATTTTGTGTTGACATAGAGTGGGACTAATGCCCTTAAGATCATCAAGAGTATATCCAATAGCAGCACGATGCTTCTTTAGTGTTTTCAATAATCTTTCTTCCTTCTTCCCTGAAAGGTTAGCACTAATAATAACAGGATATATCTTATTTTCATCAACATAAGCATATTTAAGAGTATCAGGCAATGGTTTAAGCTCAAACACGGGATCACCCTTGGGTGGAGGAGGATCCCCTAAGATTTCAACAGGCAAGTTGTGTTTCAGAATAGGTCCCTGTTTAAAGAACACTTCATCTATTTCCCTTCTTTCATTCATATACATATCATTTTCATGGTCTAGCAAATATTGTTCTAAAGGATCACTAGGAGGTACGTGAATAGAAGCATGACCAATAATTTCATCTTTACTAGGCAATTCTTCTTCACAGTGTTGTCTAAGAAATTTAGGAAAGTTGAACTCATGAGACATATCACCTAAACCAATAGTAATAACATCCTTTTTATAGTCTATCCTAGCATTAACAGTGTTTAAGAAGGGTCTACCAAATATAATGGGGCAAAAGCTATCTTGTGGGGAATCAAGAACAAGAAAATCAGCAGGATATTTAGTTTTCCCACATAAGACTTCAACATCTCTAACAATTCCCATTGGTGAAATAGTATCTCTATTGGCAAGTTTAATGGTGACATCAATTTCTTCTAACTCAGCAGGTGCAATATAATGCATAATTTCTTTGTATAAGTCAATAGGTATTGCACTAACACTAGCATCCATATCACACAAGCCATGATAACAATGATCTCCTATTTTAACAGAAATAACAGGCATGCCTACCACAGGTCTATGTTTATCTTTAGCACAAGGTTTAGCAATTCTAGCAGTTTCATCACAGAAATAAATAACATGCCCATCAATATTATCAGCCAAGAGATCCTTAACGATAGCAATATTAGGTTCAACTTTAACTTGCTCAGGAGGTGTATAGGTTCTAATGTTGCTTTTACGAATCATAGTTGAAGCTTTAGCATGATCTTTTATCCTAACAGGAAAAGGTGGTTTCTCAACATCAGCAGTAGGAATAATAGGATCATTATAAGTGACAGTATTTTCTTCATCTTTAATAGGTGCAGCTACTTTTACTTGAATGGGGGATGATATTTAAACCACTTCTCCTTAGGGAGATCAACATGAGTAGCAAAACATTCACAGAAAGAAGCTACTATCTCAGAGTCAAGTCCATATTTAGTGCTAAATTTACGGAAAACATCGGTATCCATAAAAGATTTAACACAATCAAACTTAGGTGTCATACCTGACTCCTTACCTTCGTCAAGATCCCAATCTTCAGAGTTGCTTTTAATTTTTTCCAATAAATCCCATTTGAATTCAATAGTCTTCATCATAAAAGAGCCAGCACAAGAAGTATCGAGCATTGTGCGGTTGTTATCAGAAAGCCGAGCATAAAAATTTTGAATAATCATTTCTCTTGAGAGCTCATGATTGGGGCATGAATATAATATTGACTTAAGCCTCCCCCAAGCTTGAGCGATGCTTTCTCCTTCGCGATGCCATATATATATAATTGCGATCACAATGAACAAGATGCATAGGATAAAACTTCTGATGAAATTCCAATTTCAATCGTTTGTAGTTCCATGATCCCATATCATCACATAGCCTATACCATGTCAATGCGTCTCCCTCCAGAGATAAGGGAAGACCTTCTTCTTGATAACATCATCGGGCATACCTGCAAGCTTAAATAATCCACAAACTTCATCCACATATATTAGGTGCTCATCAGGATGTAATGTTCCATCTCCTGCAAAAGGATTAGCTAGCAGTTTTTCTATCATACCCGAAGGAATTTCAAAGCAGACATTTTCATTTTCAGTAGGTTCAGTAGGTTGAGGAGCAACTCTATGCTCTACTGGTCGGGGTGAAGATACCCCGAACAAGCCCCTCAAAGGATTACTTTCCATAGTAACAAGTGAAAGTAAATTTCAGCACACTATATAAAATTTTTCTTACCAAATTCCACCTACCAAAGGCGCTTCACTCCCCGGCAACGGCGCCAGAAAAGAGTCTTGATGACCCACAAGTATAGGGGCTCTATCGTAGTCCTTTCTATAAGTAAGAGTGTCGAACCCAACGAGGAGCAGAAGGAAATGATAAGCGGTTTTCAGCAAGGTATTCTATGCAAGCACTGAAATTATAGGCAACAGATAGTTTTGTGATAAGATAATTTGTAACGAGTAACAAGTAACAAAAGTAAATAAAGTGCAGCAAGGTGGCCCAATCCTTTTTGTAGCAAAGGACAAGCCTGGACAAACTCTTATATAGAGAAAAGCGCTCCCGAGGACACATGGGAATTATCGTCAAGCTAGGTTTCATCACGATCATATGATTCGCGTTCGGTACTTTGATAACCTGATATGTGGGTGGACCGGTGCTTGGGTGCTGTCCTTACTTGGAAAAGCATCCCACTTATGATTAATCCCTATTGCAAGCATCCGCAACTACAACAAAAGTATTAAGGTAAACCTAACCATAGCATGAAACATATGGATCCAAATCAGCCCCTTATGAAGCAACACATAAACTAGGGTTTAAGCTTCTGTCACTCTAGCAACCCATCATCTACTTATTACTTCCCAATGCCTTCCTCTAGGCCCAAATAATGGTGAAGTGTCATGTAGTCGACGTTCACATAACACCACTAGAGGAGAGACAACATACATCTCATCAAAATATCAAACGAATACCAAATTCACATGACTACTAATAGCAAGACTTCTCCCATGTCATCAGGAACAAACATAACTACTCACAAAGCATATTCATGTTCATAATCAGAGGGGTATTAATATGCATATATGATCTGAACATATGATCTACCACCAAATAAACCAACTAGCATCAACTACAAGGAGTAATCAACACTACTAGCAACCCATAGGTACCAATCCCAGACTTAGAGACAAGAATTGGATACAAGAGATGAACTAGGGTTTGAGAGGAGATGGTGCTGGTGAAGATGTTGATGGAGATTGACCCCCTCCCGATGAGAGGATCGTTGGTGATGACGATGGTGATGATTTCCCCCTCCCGGAGGGAAGTTTCCTCGGCAGAACAGCTCCACCAGAGCCCTAGATTGGTTCTGCCAAGGTTTCGCCTCGTGGCGGCGGAGTCTCGTCCCGAAAGCTTGCTTATGATTTTTTTTCTCATCGAAGGACTCCATATAGCAGAAGATGGGCATAGGAGGGCCACCAGGGGGCCCACGAGGCAGGGGGCGCGCCCAGGGGGTAGGGCGCGCCCCCACCCTCGTGGCCAGGGTGTGGCCCCCCTCTGGAACTTCTTGCGCTCAGTATTTTTTATATATTCTGAAAATGACTTCCGTGAAGTTTCAGGATTTCTGGAGCTGTACATAATAGGTCTCTAATATTTGCTCCTTTTCCAGCCCAGAATCCCAGCTGCCGGCATTCTCCCTCTTTATGTAAACCTTGTAAAATAAGAGAGAATAGGCATAAGTATTGTGACATAATGTGTAATAACAGCCCGTAATGCAATAAATATCAATATAAAAGCATGATGCAAAATGGACGTATCAGCGGCGCTTCGTCCCGAAAGTCCTTCCCTTATTTTTTCTAGGTAAAAACCACTTATGTACCAAAAGATGGGCACCAGAGGTGGGCCGAGGAGGCCACAACCCACCAGGGCACGACTGGGGGGCCTGGCACGCCCAGGTGGGGTTGTGCCCACCTGGTGGCCCCCTCTGGTGTTTATTGGCTCCAGTATTTCTCAAATAATCCAGAAAAAATCTCCATAAAGTTTCAGCTCATTTGGAGTTGTGCAGAATAGGTGGCGTGACGTAGCTTTTCCAGGTCCAGATTTCCAACTGCCAGAATTCTCCCTCTTGGTGTGTTCCTTGCAAATTATGAGAGAAAGGCATTAGAATTACTCCAAAAAGCATTATTATGGATAAAAATATTATAAATAATAGTAAGAAAACATGATGCAAAATGGACGTATCAACCCCCCAAGCTTAGACCTCGCTTGTCCTCAAGAGAAAACCGAAATTGAAAAACATGTCCACATGCTTTGAGAGAGAGGTGTCGATAAAAACAAAATACGGACATAGAAGCATCATGTTGATTATTATAACAACAACAAAATTTAACATAGGAATTTTATCATAGAACTTGCATCATATACTTCCTACGAATAAGTAACCGTTCATCACACAATCGAAGTATAAAGCAAAAACTCTATTAGAAACCAACAAACTATCTTCTCAGTCAACTTTGCAACTACAATTCATCATCTTTTCAGGAAGAGTCACGTGTCAGAGCCATTTAAGCAAGTTCACATACTCAACCATCATATAGTCTTCTATGATTGCTAACACTCACTTCGTACCCATGAGCAAAACGTTTCAACCGCACACATAGAAAGATAGGGGCTTATAGTTTCGCCTCCCAACATACTCATCTCAAGGGTGATGTCAACAATAATAACTCATGCTATCTATATTCAACTGGACATATGTGCCTAGATCTTTCCTCACCACATGATGCTTGCCAAAACAGAAAATAAAAAGGAATAGAAGGAAAACTTTGACTCTTTGCGTAAAAGTAAATATATAAAAGTAAAAGATCGGCCCTTCATAGAGGGAAGCAGAGGTTGCCATGCAGTTATTTGTTTGTATGCTCAATCCCTTAGTGCAAGAGAACGTCACGTTGTATTGCCCCTTAAGATGACAACCTTTATTATGCAGCCGGTCGCTTTTATTCTTTGTCATCCAAGTTCGTACAACGCTCAATTTTCTCTTACACTAAATGATCTCACACTTTTAGAAGCAATTTTTATTGCCTTTTTGCACCAATGACAACTTACTTGAGGGATCTTGCTCAATCCCTAGGTAGGTATGGTGGACTCTTGAAGAAGATTTGGGTTTAAGGGTTTTTGGATGCACAAGTAGTATCTCTACTTAGTACGGAATTTTTGGCTAGCAAAGATAGGGGGAAAGCATCACATGTTAAAGGATCTATGACAATATGACTTCTATGTGAATATAAACAAACATAAACCATTAAGTTGTCTTCCTTGTCCAACGTCAACAATTTTGGAATATAATATTTTGATGAGGGCTCACAATCACAAAAGATTTCTAGGATAGTATATCTATATGTGAATCTTCTCTTCCCTTATTAATTCTTCCATGAGTTGCATCATTGACTAATGCTATCACTACTGCAGGATGCTGCTAACGCGACACTACGATCAGAGACCCTTCGAGAAACTATGTGCGATGCAATAATCGCAAACGGTGTTGTATGAAAACCGTCAGAAACGTATAAAACGTTTGCGATGACGGATGCATCAAACACGGTTCAGGTTTTAGTTGCGTGTGTGATGAAGGGCATACGATTCAGTTCAATTAACTGTTTGCGATGAGGAGGAACAACAGAAATGGGCAGCCAGATGAAGGCGTGTGCGATACACATCATACGGTTCACTCGGATGAACTGTTTGTGATTAGGCAACACAAAAGAAATGATCAGCCAAATCAAGGTGTGTGTGATTGAGGGCATACGCTTCAGAAGGATTAAATGTTTGTGATTAGGCAACATAACAGAAACGGGTCAGCCAGATCAAAGTGTCTGCGTTTGATGGCATACACTTCACATGCTAATTAAAAGAACCGTGTGTGATGGTGCTGACATTGCCTATTGCGGTGCACCCTATGGTGCAAACATCGCGTACACGGCTGAGAAGGCATACGTGCCCACGTTACGCCCTCCGGGAATAGTGCCGCACTTATAACCGTCAGTAAATTTTGAGCATGCGTCCCGTCACATTCCAAATTGCAAACCTGTTCACACCGATCAAAACCTAAACGGCTTCCCACTTAGGGGCGTATTACTATGCGGTTATAAATACTACTACTCCAAGATGACTGCACATTCCTCCTCAACTCCTCATCCACAAAAAGTCAAAAACAAACAAGTCATTCATCATTGTCGGTGTCAAAACCAGCGGATCTCGGGTAGGGGGTCCCGAACTATGCATCTAGGCCGGATGGTAACAGGAGGCAGGGAACACGATGTTTTACCCAGGTTCGGGCCCTCTTGATGGAGGTAAAACCCTACGTCCTGCTTGATTAATATTGATGATATGGGTAGTACAAGAGTAGATCTACCACGAGATCAAGGAGGCTAAACCCTAGAAGCTAGCCTATGGTATGATTGTTGTATATGGAGTTGATTGCCTACGGACTACAACCCTCCGGTTTATATAGACACCGGATAGGGTTAGGGTTACATAGAGTCGGTTACAATGGTAGGAGATCTTGAATATACGCATCGCCAAGCTTGCCTTCCATGCCAAGGAAAGTCCCATCCGGACACGGGACGAAGTCTTAAATCTTGTATCTTCATAGTCCAGGAGTCCGGCTGAAGGTATAGTCCGGCTACCCGAACACCCCCTAATCCAGGACTCCCTCAGTAGCCCCTGAACCAGGCTTCAATGACGATGAGTCCGGCGTGCAAATTGTCTTCGGCATTGCAAGGCGGGTTCCTCCTCCAAGTCCTTCATAGAAGATTGTAAACACCAAGAGTAGTGTCCGGCTCTGCAAAATAAGCTTCCACATATCGCCATAGAGAGAATAATATTAACACAAATCAAATCTGCTGACGTATTCCGCAGTGCGTCATCACACTACAGCCAAGTCCTTCACTCGAATCGTTTTCACTTTTCCACCTCAGCGTGTTTTGTGAGGCGGTTTCCTTGGCACGTCTTGTCAAAGCAGAGATCGTGTACCCCCCTTTTACGGGATTCTCATCAATACGGACGTGGGTAACCCAACCGCGCCACTTATCACGACGCTTGGGAGGCAAGCGAGTTTTACTAGGCAGGTGGGGACGCACAACCGCATCCGCCCATATAAGGGGACAAGGATCCACCTTTTTACCTACGCCTTCTTCCTCCTTTGCCTATCCATCTCCTGCGCACCCGAGCTCCAGTGCCCAAGCCTGCACTTCCCACCTCAACCTTCTCCAGCAATGTCCGGAGCGGGAGGCAAGTGGATGGTCTCCTCCGCCACGGAGGGCAAAGTCAAGAAGCTAAGGAAGGCCGGATACCTGTCCAAGGACATCGCGCACTGGCTTCCCAAAGAGGGGCAGCTTCTCCCCACCCCAAGGCCCCATGAGAGGGTAGTATTTCTCCCCCACTTCCTCCGCGGACTGGGTTTTCCACTCCACCCATTTGTCCGGGGGCTCATGTTCTACTATGGCCTGGATTTCCACGATCTGGCTCCGAACTTCATCCTCAACATCTCGGCGTTTATCGTCGTGTGCGAGGCTTTTCTCCGCGTCCGCCCTCATTTCGGCCTCTGGCTCAAGACCTTCAACGTCAAGCCCAAGGTGGTGCGCGGTAGCCAGGCGGAGTGCGGAGGCGCCATGGCGGGCAAGATGGCCAACGTCCTATGGTTCGAGGGCTCTTTCGTGGAGACCCTAAAGGGATGGCAATCCGGGTGGTTTTATATCACCGAGCCGCGCGATCCGAAATGGACCGCAGCCCCCGAGTTCCAATCCGGACCCCCCACGTGGCTTATGTCCTGGAAAGAGACGGGCCTGTCGTGGGGTGACGAAAAAGAGGTGACCGGATTGCAAACATGCATCCAGTCCCTGGTGAACAAGCCAGTCCGGCTTGTTAATGTAATCTAGGTTATGCTCGTCCGCCGGATCCTCCCATGCCAACAACGGGATTTTAATCTGTGGGGGTTCGGCCCGGCGCAGCATCAAACCCTCAGTAGGCTCTTCGACACGACGTACGAAGACGCCTGGAAGATGCTATTCAAGGGCGCCGAGGCTCCCGCATCCGCTTCCGAGGACCACGGATACAGCTCGCAGCGTCACGCTAGCGAGGTATGCCATCTACACCTTTTACAGGATGTTAAGCTTTTTTCATAGTTTGACTCTATGCGGGATCTAAACTCCCTTACCTTTGACAGGCTTGGCGGGCGATATCCGGACCGATTAACTGTCCGGCTCCGCTGCCCGAAGACCCAGCCCCAGCTCTACTAGCGAAGCTGCTGGTTCCGGCGCCTTATGTGGTGCCGGAGAAGAAGGCCAAGAAGAAGAAGACCACGGGGACTCGAAAGAGTGCCCGCAACATGGTGGTGTCGGACTTGTCATCTGACGAGTCCGAGACGCCCTCCTCCCGTGAAAACGAGGAGGAGGAAGAAGAAAACTCTCCCCCCCAGCGGAGGGAGGAGAGAAGAGGAAGGCCGCCCCAACGGGGGAGGCCGAGGGGTCTAGGAAAAGGAAGACCCCTCCGCCGGACTACGCCCCCAACGCCGAAGAGGGCAAAGAGGAGTGGCCAAACAGGGCCAAGCGTCTGGCGAAATTGTAAGTTCGGATATCAGAATAAATCATGATGTTCCTTTGTTGCACAGCTTTCCCTAATGTTGAATGTAATTATGCAGTCCGCCCCGGGCCGAATTCGACGAATCGTCGGGCGACTCCCTGGACTCATCGGACGTGAACTCAGTTCCGCCTGCTGTCTCCCCCCTCACTGCAGACGACGCCGAAGTGGCGTCGCGACAAGCTCTGGGGCAAGAGGAGGTGGTCCCGGAGGAGCCGCAAGGCAACCTCCCAGACTCCAGGGGTGAAGGGGATAAGGCTCCCCAGGGCTCTCAGTCCGGCTTTGTGCCGGACACCGCGCCGGAATCTTCCACAGTTTCGGACCGTGGTAAGCGAACTCCTTCCAAGAGGAGCAAGCCTTCTGAGCCGGCGGCCTCCGTCCAACCAGAGGTGCCGGACAATCTGCTGGAGGTGCTTGACGATGCCTCCATCGACGAGGGGCACCGTACTATTATGAGTACGGTGATCCAGAAGGTTCAGTCCGCCAAGAGAGGACTGACTGAAGCTTGCGCTAGCCTTCTAACAGGCTTCGAGGTAAGTAAAAATATGTAAAAATATTACCGCATAGACAGTAGCCCCTGATGCTCTGTTTGGCGTTCGGAAAGAAAAGCCGAATAGAGGATCTATTAAATATCGCAGGAGTCTAACAAAAAAGAGTCAATATGCGTATGCAGGCTTCGCTGCTATCCACCGCCGCACTGACTGCGGAGGTGGGTGTCCTGAAGCAGGACCTCGAGCGGACCGAGAAAGAGCTCGGCCTTGCCAAGCGGCGGCTCGAGGAGGAAGAAGGTAAGAAATACCTTACAGAAAAAGTGCCTATAAAAAGGCTTGATTGCAAAAAGAGTAACAGGATTGTACTGCTTATTGTAGGGGCCACGACTGAGGTGGCGACCCTTAAGCAGGCGCTGTCTGAGGCCGAAAAGAAAATGGCCGCGGAGCGCACCGAGCGAGACGGACTTGGGGCTCAGGTCGGCGAGGTGCAGCAAGAGCTTCAGGCTCTCATGAAAAAACATGAGAGTTTGGAGCTGGAGTCGAACGTGCAAGCATCCGAGCTTGCAATGGCCCTAGAGGCTGCCAAGTCTGCCAAGGCCGAAGCCCAAAAGGCCCTCCAAGAGTTGGAGGAGATGAGGAAGATAGCAGCGGGTAAGGCATTCTTTATGCAAAGCAAAAATATAAAAGTGAACTACCTGTTACTTACCCGAATCCGGAGCTCTCCAGGGGCATTCGTAGATCTTCCCCGCAGCGTATCCGATGCCGCCGCATTCTACCAAGCTGAAGAGGGTAGCTCGACAGAGAAGGTGTTCTGGTGTCAGTATTCTGAGGCCGGAAACCCTGTGCCCTTGAGCGACCAGCTGAAACAGCTAGTTGAGCTCCACAAGGCGGCCGAGCAGGCCATGAAGGGCTTCATAGTTCGGCTGTGGTCCGGAGAGGCCCTGCCTGGGCGCTATTTCGGGCTGGTGCGGCGGCTGGTGGAGGCCTGTCCGAGGCTTGAGGTCATCAAGCGCTCCGTCTGCATCGAAGGTGCCCGTCGGGCCCTTGCCCGTTCAAAGGTGCACTGGGGTAAGCTAGACGGTGAGAAGCTTGTGAAGGACGGGCCGCCGCCGGGGAAGGAGCATCGCAAGCCCGAGAACTACTACAAGGATGTTCTTGCAGGTGCCCGCCTTGTGGCGGATGAATGTACCAAGGATGTGATATTTGAATGAACTCACTCGTGTTTATCCTCTGCGCTGAAAACTTGTTCATATGTGCTAAGAAATTCTTATTGAATTTAAAATATTACTTTCTGTGCGGCCGTTTATCAAAAATTGAGAGATGGACAAAATGAGAGTCCCACCTCTCCTCCCTCCGGCGCCCTAGGCTCCCCGGCGATCTTCCTCCTCAGCCAGTAAATTTGGTTTTCTCTCCACCCATCTTCTCCGGCGCTCTCTGATCTACCACCCTATACCCATCTCACATGGGTTCTCATGGTGGATCCACCTTGGATCTGGATTTCTCCAAAGGAGTGACTTTTGCGGATGAGGTTTTTAGATCTTGTGGGAAAACCATTCATCCCTCGGATGAAACGAACCATTTTATTATGGTTGTGTCTTTCAGCAGACATAGATTCCGTCTTGATGAGGATTCGGTGGCGGCGGCATTGGAATGTGCAACTGGAGGATCTGCAATCGATCTATCTGTGCAACTCATTGCGGACAAGGTATTCTCATTTATGGTATCTTGCAAACGTGTTGGCATGTTTATTCTCCATTTGCGCTCTTTCGCGTGTCCGCAATTCAAATGTTATTTTCATCTGTGGGGAAATGGCGGCCCTAATTGGAAACGTGAATTTACTATTTGGAAGAAAGAGTGTGATGCGGAATGGATTATCATCAGCCCCTCTAAGAGGCGTGCTTCTATTGGTTTGCTTGCTATGCATAAGCCTCCTTCCAAAACTGCCTTACGTTCGGGTTCTAGGCCTCCGAGGAACATTTCTTTCGCTACTTTCCAACAATACGATGCCTGCAAGGGATACTCTTATCCTGCTTCGCCAGGCCTTGTTGATCTGGTTTCAGATGCTGGGTATGCATTGCTGCCTCGTGAGAGAGACATCGTGGCTCCTCCGCCGGTGACTGAACTCCGATGGACGGTGGCAGAGCCACCCATTATTTTCGGAAAAGTCAACGTCCAAGCTATTTCCTCGGCTGGGATTTCTAATCCAGCCATTTCGGACGTGAATCTGCATGTGCATGGGAAGGAACGGGCTGGTCCGGTTGCGGCCCAGGTGACCACTTCAGCCCAGATTAATACCCAGCCCCAGGAAGTTTCCCCGGTCCAGTTTGATTTGGTCCAAGTTGCAGCTGGATCTCAATCTACCCCTCCACCTGTTATTGGAAATGAGGAGTCTATTACCCCGAGGGCATCGGAATCACCTATTGATTATGACAGATTTAATGATTTGGTGGATGACATGGTTTTCAAAGTCTGGAAATGTCAAAATTGTTTGTCCATGAGGCATTTATCCAGCGCGTGCAACAGCAAGGTTAGGTGCCGTAGATGTTTTCGGTTGGGACACCGGGCAAAGGGCTGTTCCGATTCTAGTCTATCTCCCTCTTACAAGTGGGTCCCATGGAGCAAATCCACCGTATCTAACCGGTCTACTAGTTTATCGGAGCGGGACTCCTCGATTTCTCCCATAGCTAGCCCGGAGGGGTCTATGACCAGTCCAATCAAGCCTGCCACCCCGTCCATCCCACCATTGCCAGTTGAGCCACCTCCCACAACGCCTCTGCCGCCCACCTCACCACCGCCTTCAGTCGTCTCGACTCCGGCTTTGGATCATCCCTCCCCAGCTCCGGCAATGGCCAACTTCCCGCTGGACCCGATGGATTTCCTCCCGCATGGCTTCGACATTATTGATGGAGGGGAGCTACACCTGCCTCGCACCTTCTTTGCGCCGGCGGTGGCTCCGGATAGACAGCATGAGGAGTATGCCATCGCCATTGTCGAGCCGGCTCCGCTACCTGAAGAAGTTGCCATCTTCCGGAACATGGTCAGTGATTTTGTTGTCAATAATCTGCAGAGAGTTGTGTTGGATGCCCAGCCGTGGATCCAAGGGGTTGGTTTGTTTAGATGGCGTAGTGCTCTGGCCCGCCAAGCATTAGTTGATCATCCTCCTTTCAACTTGGGCAACGATAGATTTGTCAGGTTTATTCCGCATGATGAAGGTATCAACTACAGAGCTGCACAGGGTTTTAGAAGGGGATGGGTTATGCTACTAGGCGTTCCTTTGGACTATAGGTGCTCTCAATATCTTGCAGATGTTATTAGTACTTTTGGCCGTTTTCATCATTGGCACCAGGATGATCCGATGATGGTCCGATCATTGGTCTATGTGTCTTTTCCTGCACCGACTATTGTTCCGAGATCAGTCACATACAGAGAATTTGCAGACTTTGGAGGGGTTCGGATCTCTTGGTCTGCACCAGTTTATATTCTATCTACGGACTTTGCTGATATCCTACCTGCTGATGAGGATCCAATGCCCTTCAATGGCAATCCCCACCCTCTCCCTGGCAACATGCAGTTCAACAACCATAACTGGGTCTTGCCTGAGTTCCCAGAACTGGGCTGGAACGATGTGCCTGCACCTGACAATGGGCAGCCACAGAATGAGCCCCCACAGTTTTAGGAAGTTCTGCAGCAGGATAATGTTGAGGAAGTTCAGTCTCAGGAATCCATCGTGCTCCAGCTGTCTGAGGATTCAGTTAACAATGCTAATGATGTTGCTGAAATGGCTGTTCTCCAACACCCAATGGGACTGCAGCAGCCTCCTCTGATGATCGGACAAGTTCTAACTACTTTTGGGCCTGTTATGCCCCCTGTAATGCAGTGGAAACGTACTTTTGAGAAGGTACTGCCGCTTATGGGGATCTCTGATATCCCAAGGTTTGGCTTCCGATCTGATCTTGGTGCTTTTCTGAACAAGCAGTCCTGGGCGACTCTTTTCAACAGTCCATCCCCAAAATTACAGCTTCTGCCTGCACCTGTTTCTGTGACTCAGTCTATGGAAGTGACACCTGTTAAACGGCCGGTAGCCCGAGCTCTTCGTTTTGATGATATTGATGAACCTGTTGCTGAAGCATTTGAGTTTACGACTGTTTCTAAAGTTACTCTAAAGCGTGGGAGAAAGCCAAAGGCCTCTCGAGTTATGGTGGATTCTGAGGTCAGGCGCAGTGCTCGTCTTAGTGCGATGCGTGATGGATATCGTCAGGTAACTTCTGGCACATCTCCTAGGAGGCCGCATACACTGAAGAAGCGCAAATCTATGCCTTCCCAGCCTGACGAAGACTCTACAGTGCCTCCTCTGATGGCCATAGTCGATCTTCAGCGAATTGGTACTCGTCTTCGTATCGCGCCGGAGAAGATCACGACGGATAAGCTTGCAGCTAATCCTACCCGCTCCAACAAAAGTGCAAGTTCAGATGATTAGTTGCTTCATCCAGGGTTTAGGTCCATGGCGTACCATAATCGCCATTTATCTGTTCTTATCTGTTTG
The DNA here is from genome assembly GCF_056163025.1 of Triticum urartu. Taxonomy (NCBI): domain Eukaryota; kingdom Viridiplantae; phylum Streptophyta; class Magnoliopsida; order Poales; family Poaceae; genus Triticum; species Triticum urartu. Next base: position 93,422,471 of record NC_141875.1, read on the forward strand.
GAACATTGTTGTTTTCGTCTGTTTAGTGGGTTGTAGGCCATTGCGTGGCTTACTTTTAATTGTGTGCTCTTTTGGTTTGTAATGAATCAAACTTCGTTTAGAGAGTGGAAAGTACTTTGTTGGAATGTTAGGGGTTTGAATTCTGAAGCGCGTCAGCTCGCTGTTAGGCAAAAGATCAATGAAAGTGGGTGCTCTGTTGTTTGCCTCCAAGAAACCAAATGCATGCATATTGATCAACGCTTCATTAGGAAATTCTGTCCTCGGCGTTTTGATAACTTTGTTTATGTGCCATCGGTTGGGGCATCAGCTGGTATGGTGGTCATATGGAATTCATCCTTCTTCACAGGCAATTTAATTGAGGCTAAGTCATTTGGTATTATTATAAAGTTTCAATCTAAGCATACATCAGAGACTTGGTCTCTTGTCTCAATTTACGGTCCGTGTCAAGGACCGGCGTGCGATGATTTTGTACAGTGGTTATATAATCTGGATATTCATTTTGAGGATAATTGGCTGCTTTTAGGCGATTTTAACTTTATGCGGTCGTTTGAGAACCGAAATCAGCCAGGTGGTGATGTGAATGATATCTTTTTTTTAACGAAATAATTGGTCATTTGGGTCTTGTTGAGCTGCCAATAAAGGGTCGTCAGTACACATGGTCTAATATGCAAACCACACCTCTGCTAGAACAAATTGATTGGTTCTTTACATCTGTGGCCAGGACACATGATCACCCCAACACAATGGTCCTACCGCTTGCGCGCACTGCCTCTGATCATGTTCCGTGTGTGGTTTCCATTGCCACTTGTATTCCTAAGGCAAAAGTTTTTTGCTTTGAAAACTATTGGGTTGATCTGCCTGGTTTTATGGATTGCGTATCTGAGGTTTGGAACAGACCTGTGGATAGATCTTCATCTGCATTAATCATTTCTACTAAATTCAAAACCCTTCGTTGTGCTCTTAAGAAATGGCATCTCAACCTATCCACAGTCATGGCTCTCATTTCGGACTGCAACAAAGTAATCATGTTTTTGGATAATATTGAGGAATTTAGGCACTTGAGTTGGCCGGAGTTCAATTTTCGCAAGATTGTCAAATTACATCTTGAAGATATTTTGCACTGGCAGTTCATTTATTGGAAGCAACGTTGCACGATCAGAAATATCAAAGTTGGTGAGGAAAATTCAAAATTCTTCCATGCTATGGCAACGGAAAGGTATCGGAGAAACACCATCTCCTCGATCAAATCTGTGGATGGGGATGTGATTTCTGACCATCATCAGTTAGCAGGGATGTTTTGGTCTGACTTCAATAGTAGAATGGGCCAGGCAAAAGGTATTCAAATGGGTTTTGACCTTGACACATTACTTACGCGGATTGATGGCCTGGAGAATTTGTCCTTGCCTTTCACGGACTCCGAGGTGGATACGGTGATTAAGAACATGCCTTCTGACCGCGCTCCGGGCCCTGATGGGTTTACTGGTCTTTTTCTCAAGAAATGCTGGAATATTCTAAAGCCAGATTTTATGAAGCTGGTCAAGGAATTTTATGAGGGAAAGTGTGACCTGGAGTGTCTAAATACATCTCTCATTACCCTTATTCCCAAAAAGTTGAGCCCGGAGTATATTGGTGATTTTAGGCCCATTTCGTTGACAAATACTTGCCTCAAGTTTTTAACTAAACTTTTGGCAAATCGTTTACAAAGTGTGGTCTTAAAATGTATTCACCGCAATCAATATGGGTTTCTTCGCTGTAGATCCATTCAAGATTGTCTCGCATGGTGTTTTGAATATATCCATCAGTGCAAGGCATCCAAAAGGCCTATAATCCTACTCAAGTTGGATTTCACGAAGGCGTTTGATACCATCGAGCATGAGCTGATTCTCAGGATCCTGAAATGTAAGGGTTTTGATGATCGCTGGACAGGTTGGATTGAGAGCATCTTGTCCTCTGGATCCTCTTCGGTTCTTTTAAATGGTGTGCCTGGTAGTCATTTTGTCTGTCGTTCGGGTGTGCGTCAAGGAGACCCATTATCCCCTTTGTTATTTGTGATTGCTGTGGATTTATTGCAGTCTGTGGTTAATGAGATGTGTGCAAGAAACATTCTCACACTGCCCATACCAACCTCTTCACGGGACTATCCGATTGTGCAATACGCTGATGACACTTTAATTGTCCTTCCTGCCGTGGACAGCCAGCTCATTGCTTTCAAGGATGTGCTTCAGACCTTTGCTAAGTCTACGGGTTTGCGGGTTAATTTTAGTAAATCTTCATTAATCCCAATGAATATGTCAGATGAGGAGGGTAAACGTGTGGCTGCTTTGCTTGGATGTGATGTTGGCTCCATGCCATTTACTTACCTGGGATTGCCAATGGGTACTAGTAGACCCACAATTTATGACCTGCTCCCCTTAGTGGACCGCATAGAGCGAAGATTGTCTGCCTCCTCTTGTCTGTTGAACCAGGGCAGCCGGCTACAACTCTTGAAATCTGTTCTTTCATCGATGCCAATATATTTCTTGTGCACTCTCTCATTACCTCAAGGAATTTTGAAGCAGATTGAACGCATAATGCGGCAAGTTTGTGGCGAGGCAACTCTGATACACCAAGACAATCATTGGCAGCTTGGGAGTTAGTATGTCGGCCCAAGAGCCATGGAGGACTTGGGGTTCTGGACCTGGGCATACAGAATGATGCCTTGTTGATCAAGCATCTCTTCAAATTTTTTAACAAGTTGGATGTACCTTGGGTTTCTCTTATCTGGGACACATATTATGCTGCTGCACCGCCCCAAGTAACTCGAAGTTGTGGTTCGTTTTGGTGACGTGACGTGATGAAACTGTTTGATAAATTTTGTAAATTGGCTGTCCCTCACGTGCACTCCGGAGACTCGGTGGTTTTTTGGCTGGATCGGTGGCAACTTAATAACGAGGTGGTTATCATGCAACAACGTTTCCCGAGGCTTCATTCTTTTGTGATTGATGACACTCTTACCATTAAGGAGGTGATGGAGTTGCCAGAACCGACCGACAATTTTCACCTGCCTCTATCAGTTGAAGCTTTTGAGGAATTCAACCAGCTCCAGGCTTTAATGCCTCTGATCAATTTGCATGAGGGAGTTAATGATGTCTGGAAATGGCCTTCAAGGACTGGGGATTATCGATCCAGGATCTACTATCAGTTTTGTTTTTCCGAAGTTGTGGTTGACCCCATATTTGGGTGGATCTGGAAATGTTCTTGCACCCTCAAACTCAAGGTGTTTGGCTGGCTCCTTTTGATGGATCGTCTAAACACTAGGAATATGATGCAGCGACGACATTGGATTATTCAGGATGGTACATGTGCTATGTGCTCCTCAGGTTTGCATGAAGATAGAGCTCATCTCTTCTTTGCTTGCAACTTTAGTCAACGGGTCTGGAATTATTTGGGCATCTCATGGAGTGTTCACCCTAACCAGAATACTTTTGAAATGGCTTGCGCAGCCAGGAAGGAATTTGGTCAGCCTTTTTTCACTGAGGTTGTCTTTACGGCTACTTGGAATATTTGGACCCAAAGAAATGGAAGGATCTTCAGAAATGAGTTGCCCACTTTCAGATCTTGGAGGAGGAATTTTATTCATGATATTTCTCTTTTAGCTCATAGAATCAAGTGTAAATATAGAGATAGACTAACCTCTTGGATAGCTTCCCTTCCCTAATCCCTCTCTGTGAGTAGCCTTTCTTTATCCTTTGTAATTTTGTACAGCGTACCTATTGTTTTTAATAAAGGGCTGTGAGGCTGTTGCCTTGCAGTATATAGTCAAAAAAAATTGAGAGATGGCCAGTCGTCGGCTTCTGCCCCCGTGCCACTAGTGCTGGGGTGTTCGGGATAAACCTGAGCGCTCTTTTTCCCATAGTTGGGTCCTTCGAGGGAGGCGCTCAGCACAACGAACCAGGCAATTGGACTATAATGCTTGAACACTCTCACTTAGCCATAGAACTCTATAATTTTAAATTTTGGTGAAGCCCCTAGTTCGGAAGACCGAGTTCGGGGCGCTATCCACGCCTTGGCCGGACAAAGCCAGCTCCTCGCTCGAAGCGGCATAAGCCTTTAGGGACTCGAAAAACCTCTCGAATAGCGACCGGTCTCTCGCCACATCATGACAGTCAGTTTTAGCTTTCTCCACTGAGGTGCTTAACCCAGCTGAACCGAGGCACAATCGCAGTGGTTCTCCTAGTGCTACCTTAGCCGATAGAGCGGAACGTAAGGCACCAAAACATAGGAGCCGGGCAAACCCAACTATTGACCCAAATCATGATTCAGAGCCGATGCATATAGTGCTATAAGTTCGGGGTGCCGCACTTGTGAAAGTGTACGGACTTCTCACACCATTGTGAGGGGTACTGAAGCCCCACCTGGGAGTTCCATAATGCGGCATGGCTTGTCTGCCTCCCTGGATCTTGCATCGTTTGTGCGGCAGTCGAATTGCCGAACAGGTCGTCCGAAGTATGGAGTCCTGAAAGTAAGAAAAAATTAAAAAAAGAATCCGGCAGCCCCTAGTACGTTTTAAGCCGTATTTTGGGCGTGCCGTTATTGTGCCCCTTCCCCTGTGTCCATGGTATTTCAAGGGCGTAGTTATGTACGCGAGGTACTGGTTTCGCTATGTCGCAAAAGCTAGGGTTGGGGCCGCATTGCTACGCTTGCTCAGAGTGTGCCAGGCGGTCCTGCTATGGGTTACTCCGGGCGCGCTTGGCAGTGTCTGGCTTTTTAATGGCCGGACTGGAGGATTGCCTGAGAAGGCTACTTTGTACCTCCGCTGCGAGAGCCGCCGTATGCTCCTCCGTACGGAGGGAGCGTTCGGTGTTTCCGTTGACCGTAATTACTCCTCGAGGGCCTGGCATCTTGAACTTTGCGAATGCGGTTCGTCCGAGCAGGGTGTGATAGCCACTGCGAAACGGGACTATATCGAAGATTAACTCTTCGCTTCAGAAATTGTCCGGGGATCCGAAGACCACGTCAAGTGTTACTGAGCCTGTACAGTTGGCTTCTACACCTGGTATAACGCCTTTAAAGGTCGTTCTTGTGGGCTTAATCCTTGAGGGATCTATGCCCATTTTCCGCACTGTATCCTGATAAAGCAGGTTCAGGCTACTGCCGCCGTCCATGAGGACTCTTGTGATATGAAATCCATCGATGATTGGGTCGAGAACCAATGCGGTGAAGCCGCCATGACGGATGCTAGTGGGATGGTCCCTTCGATCAAAAGTGATCGAGCAGGAGGACCATGGGTTGAACTTTGGGGCGACTGGCTCCATCGTGTATACGTCCCGTAGCGCACGCTTCCGCTCCCGCTTGGGAATGTGGGTTGCGTATATCATGTTCACCGTTCGCACTTGTGGGGGAAAGCCCTTCTGTCCATTGTTGTTCGGCGGCTTGGGCTCCTCGTCGTCGCTGTGCAGCCCCTTGTCTCTGTTTTCGGCCCTTAACTTGCCTGCCTGCTTGAACACCCAACAATCCCTGTTAGTGTGATTGGCTGGCCTTTCGGGGGTGCCATGTATCTGGCACAAGCGATCGAGTATTCGGTCCAAACTGGACGGGCCCTGAGTATTCTTTTTGAATGGCTTTTTCCGCTGACCGGATTTATAGCCTTTGAATCCGGCATTGACTGCCGTGTCTTCATTGTTGTCGCTGTTAACGCGGCATTTTTGCTTATTCCGACGTGTCCTGCCACTTTTGTCCTTGGTATCCGAATTACCAGGGTTCTTTGATAAGTTGTTACTGCGAGCTAGCCAGTTGTCTTCTCCCGCACAAAAGCGGGTCATGAGTGTCGTGAGGGCTGCCATGGATTTCGGCTTTTCCTGTCCCAGGTGCCGGGCAAGCCACTCGTCGCGGATGTTATGCTTGAAGGCTACTAGGGCCTCTGCGTTCGGACAGTCGACTATTTGGTTTTTCTTTGTTAGGAACCGTGTCCAGAATTGTCTGGCCGATTCCTCTGGCTGCTGAATTATGTGGCTTAAGTCATCGGCATCCGGCGGTCGCATGTAAGTGCCCTGGAAGTTGTCGAGGAATGCGGCTTCCAGGTCCTCCCAAGAACCGATTGAGTCTGCTGGCAAGCTGTTAAGACAATGCTGGGCCGGTCCTTTAAGTTTGAGCAGGAGGTATTTGATGGCGTGTAGATCATCGCTGCGTGCCATGTGGATGTGAAGGAGATAATCCTCGATCCATACTGCCGGATCTGTTGTGCCATCGTATGATTCGATGTTTACGGGTTTGAAACCCTCTGGGATTTTATGATCCATTACTTCATTCGTGAAGCATAGCAGGTGTGCGGCGCCTCTGTACTGGGCTACATCACGACGCAGCTTGGAAGAGCTATGTCTGTTGTGTTCGGCCCGGACGGATTTGTTGTATCCGGATTGAAGATCATTGTCACATGCCGTAGGGCGCCTGCGCGATCCGTAGATCGATCTTGTTTGTCTTGCCTTATCCTCCAGTATGTCTCGCAGGTCGGGCGCATTTTCCCGTGCCTTAGTTGAGCGGCGTCGGGGCATGGCTTGGGTGGAGGGCCGAGAGGCCTCTCTGTCGCGGCCGTGAGGTGGCCGGTCTGCCATGTCATGCGCTGGTGGTGTAGGTGCTTCCTCCTCTGATCGGGGTAGCGGCCTGTGCTTCGGGTAACTCTTGGAGGGGCGTTCGAGTTCATACTCTTCGGCCGCAAGGACTTCAGTCCATCTGTCAGCTAGCAAATCTTGGGCAGCTCTAAGCTGTTGCTGCTTTTTCTTGAGGCTGCTTGCCGTGGCTAAAAGCCTGCATTTAAAACGCTCTTGTTCGGCGGGGTCTGATGGTATGACGAATTCGTCGTCATCGAGGCTTGCCTCGTCTTCAGAGGGAGGCGTATAGTTATCATCCTCGACCTCTCGGTCTGCCGCTCTCTCATGAGGGCTGGCTTCTCCATCTTCCTGTGCCGAATCTTGCTGAGGTGGGTGTTCTTCGGCGCTATCCGGGGTAGTATTATCTCCCGTGCCGGAATCACCGTTTTTGCTTTGGCGGGATTTAGAGCGACGCCGCTGACGCCGGCGCTATGGCTGTTTCTTGGGGGCGTCATCCCCCACTGTTCCATCGCCATCTCCATCTTTTGGAGTATCCACCATATATATGTCATATGACGAGGTGGCCTTCCAGCGCCCTACAGGTGCTGGTTCCTGTTCGTCTCCTACATCGTTGTCCATGCCGTCGATGTCTTCGGAGCTGAAGTCAAGCATGTCGGTTAGATCGTCGACAGTGGCTACAAAGTGGGTGGTGGGTGGGCTTTGAATTTCCTCATCGTCCGTATCCCACCCTCGCTGACCGTAGTCCGGCCATGTCTCTCCTGATAAAGAGAGAGACTTAAGAGAATTCAGGATGTTGCCAAAAGGCGAATGCTGAAAGATGTCTGCGGCGGTGAACTCCATTATCAGTGCCCAATCGGATTCGATTGGCAGGGGCGCGGGGGGTTCGGAGTCCGGGGAGGAGTCCGGATCCTCGGAGTCACGGGTCATGCAGAGTGCGGGGCTAGCGTTCGGCTCGATCGCTTTCGGGATCGCAGCCCCCGAGGTGACGTCCAACTGCTCATCCTCGATTGGCGCAATAGGATCCGAGTTAGGGGTCAGAACCGATGCGTGTGCGGCCTCCAGGACACTGTCTGGGGACAGAGCTAGATCATGCCCCTCGAGATAGTGCGGCGCGCTTGGCCGTGGCTCGAGCCCGTTGAAGATCAAGTATCCGCGGATGCCAGCCATGTAGTTTAAGCTTCCAAACCTGACTTGATGGCCAGGGGTGTAGCTTTCGATCTGCTCCAGGTGGCCGAGCGAATTGGCCCGCAGAGCGAAGCCGCCGAAGACGAAGATCTGTCCGGGGAGAAAAGTCTCACCCTGGACCATATCGTTGTTGATGATCAAAGGAGCCATCGGGCCTAAAGGCGACGACACAGAGGAACTCTCAATGAAAGCACCAATGTCGGTGTCAAAACCGGCGGATCTCGGGTAGGGGGTCCCGAACTGTGCGTCTAGACCGGATGGTAACATGAGACAAGGGACACGATGTTTTTTACCCAGGTTCGGGCCCTCTTGATGGAGGTAAAACCCTACGTCCTGCTTGATTAATATTGATGATATGGGTAGTACAAGAGTAGATCTACCACGAGATCAAGGAGGCTAAACCCTAGAAGCTAGCCTATGGTATGATTGTTGTATATGGAGTTGATTGCCTACGGACTACAACCCTCCGGTTTATATAGACACCGGATAGGGTTAGGGTTAAATAGAGTCGGTTACAATGGTAGGAGATCTTGAATATCCGCATCGCCAAGCTTGCCTTCCATGCCAAGGAAAGTCCCATACGGACACGGGACGAAGTCTTCAATCTTGTATCTTCATAGTCCAGGAGTCCGGCTGAAGGTATAGTCCGGCTACCCGAACACCCCCTAATCCAGGACTCCCTCAATCATCGTTCCCTTGCGTCCGCCATGGATAGCGTGAGTTCTGGGTCGAGAGATTGCCACCAGGGAGAGGCGAGCCTGGAAGCGGGAGCACAAGCCCGCCTCACCGCGAAAGCAGCCAACATGTCCCGCCGCACGGCCGTAGCAGCAGAGAGGTCCCGCCGAAGTAGCACGGAGGACCCGCCGCACCGTCGATGCAGCAGACTGGTCTGGCCACGCCGCGGAAGCAGAAGAGATGTCCCACCGTGCCACAAATGCAGCAGAGATGTCCTCCCACGCCACGGCGGCCTGGGAAATTGCCTCACGAGAAGGCGAGGACTCTTACAGGCGCATGCATGCCCTCGTCCTTAGGCAGATGGATCAGATCTCCGGGTGGGCGAGGTTGCAGGATGACCTGCAAGCCTCGTTTAAACAGTCTACCGACGTCATTCGGCAACTAAATGAGAGCAATGCGAAGCTCTGGGCCGAGCGCGACCTGCAGAGGGTGAAGATCGTCGGAAGTGCGGAGCAGCAGGAGCAGACCACTGCCTTGTTGAAGAGGACCGGCATCACCGTCGAGAAACTTATGGATGAGAATGCCATGCTGCGCATCGAGCGCAGAAGGCTGGTGGAGGAATCTGTGGATGCTCTCAACCAGCATCTTGAGGACAAGAAAGAGCTCATCGCCGCCCGCCGCGGAGACTAGTTCCTGCTGTGGCTTCCTTCTTCTTTTGCCCTTGTGTATATCGGGCGTTGCCGCATGTGGGTTTTTTTAATTATGTTCATAAATATGTAAGACAATTATTATTCAATGTCATCGTACTTATATTCATCATGCTTGATATAAGTCGCAGTCGATGCTATATAGGTCTGTCGGATCTTACATCAAGACCCGTGCAAAACTTTCTTTTCATATTTTCATTTTTCTCTCTTAAATCTCAGTCCAGTGAGACATATAGACAGGCCGTAAAACAGGTGCTCGGGCGCCATTAATGGAGACATTGGGAGGGAGGTGCACGCGGGTAGCAGTCAAAAGGGCTCTCCTCCTGATGAGCACTTGCAGGGGTCTGATCGCACGCCTCCCGTACTCAAATAGCTACCCCGCACGGCACCTCCTAGACAATAAAAAAGGGGATGCGTGGCGCACGTAATTGGTAAGTCGAACGCCCACGATTTCAATAATACTTGCGTTTCCGATTTGTAACGTGACAACACTTGTTCCAACATGACTTTGTTGACTGTTAATGTGTGCGCCTTCGCAAATCGGACAGAAAAATTACCACAACATGTTGGTGCCATGTCATGAGACCATGCCAAGTTTCATAATTTTCAGGCATGTTTTGGAATTACAAGAATTAAAAAAAAACAAGTTTCTCAATCTTTCCGACCGAGCCACGACGCCCAGATGTTTGAATTTCACTCCCATATCTTGCATGGGACCTAGAAATTCACCCAAGGACACACATGTGATTTTTCAAACAACTTTGGTGCACTGGAGCATGTGCTTGTAGTCCAAATTTGAATTATGCACATTAAATTCCCAAAAACTCAATTAATGTATAAAAAAGGCCAAACAAACCCGGAATAATTCCAAAATTTAGCACGGTACTTCTATTTGGTCTAATCTGGCTGTATAAAAAAATTAAGGCGGGAGAAGGTAGTGTACGTATGTCGTTTCGCACACGGAGGTGACACGTTCCCTCTTAGAACCACGAGCCTTCTTGAGGGAAGCTTCGGTTTGCAAGAAGCTTACACCAAAGCTTGTCCCAATTCGGCCAAAAAATTACCGCAACATGTTGATGCCATGTCATGGCACCATTCCAAGTTTCATGATTTTTAGGCGTGTTTTGGAATTACATGAAAATTAAAAAACCAAGTTTCTCAATCTTTCCAGCCGAGCCACGACACCCACATGTTTTAATTTCACTCCCATCTCTTGCATGGGACCTAGAAATTCACCCAAGGACACGCATGTGAATTTTCAAACAATTTTGGTGCACTGGAGCATGTGCTTGTAGTTCAAATTTGAATTATGCACATTAAATGCCTAGAAACTCAATTAATGTATAAAAAAGGCGAAACAAGCCCGGAATAATTCCAAAATTTAGCACGGTACTTCTATTTGGTCTAATCTGGCTGTGTAAAAAAAATAAGGCGGGAGAAGGCAATGTACGTATGTCGTTTTGCACATGGAGGTGACACGTTCCCTCTCGGAACCACGAGCCTTCTTGAGGGAAGCTCCGGTTTGCAAGAAGCCAACACCAAAGCTTGTCCCAATTCGTTCAAAAAAATTACCGCAGCATGTTGGTGCCATGTCATGACACCATGCCAAGTTTCATGATTTTCAGGCATATTTTGGAATTACAGGACTTAAAAAACCAAGTTTCTCAATCTTTCCGGCCGAGCCACGATGCCCAGATGTTTGAATTTCACTCCAATCTCTTGCATGGGACCTAGAAATTTACCCAGGGACACACATGTGATTTTTCAAACAACTTTGGTGCACTGGAGCCTGTGCTTGTAGGTCAAATTTGAAGTATGCACATTAAATGCCTAGAAACTCAATTAATGTATAAAAAGGCGAAACGAGCCCGGAATAATTACAAAATTTAGCATGGTACTTCTATTTGGTCCAATATGGCTGTGTAAAAAAAATTAAGGCGGGAGAAGGCAGGGTACGTATGTTGTTTCGCACACGGAGGTGACATGTTCCCTCTCGGAACCACGAGCCTTCTTGAGGGAAGCTCCGGTTTGCAAGAAGCTTACACCAAAGTTTGTACCAATTGGGCCAGCATGTTCGTGCCATGTCATTACACCATGCCAAGTTTCATGATTTTCAGGCGTGCTTTGGAATTACAGGAATTAGAAAATCAAGTTTCTCAATCTTTCCGACCGAGCCATGACGCCTAGATGTTTGAATTTCAGTCTCATCTCTTGCATGGGACCTAGAAATTCACCCAAGGACACACATGTGATTTTTCAAACAACTTTGGTGCACTAGAGCCTGTGCTTGTAGTTCAAATTTGAATTATGCACATTAAATGTACAGAAACTCAATTAATGTATAAAAAGGCCAAATGAACCCGAAATAATTCCAAAATTTAGCACAATACTTCTATTTGGTCTAATCTGGCTGTGTAAAAAAATTAAGGCGGGAGAAGGCAGTGTACGTATGTCGTTTCGCACAAGGAGGTGGCACGTTCCCTCTCGAAACCACGAGCCTTCTTGAGAGAAGCTCCGGTTTGCAAGAATCCTACACCAAACTTGTCCCAATTCGGCCAAAAAAATTACCGCAACATGTTGGTGCCATGTCATGAGACCATGCCAAGTTTCATGATTTTCAGGTATGTTTTGGAATTGCAGGAATTATAAAAGCAAGTTTCTCAATCTTTTCGGCCGAGCCACGACGCCCAGATGTTTGAATTTCACTCACATCTCTTGCATGAGACCTAGAAATTTACCCAAGGACACACATGTGATTTTTCAAACAACTTTGGTGCACTAGAGTACGTGCTTATAGTTCAAATTTGAATTATACACATTAAATGCGCAAAAACTCAATTAATGTATAAAAAAGGCCAAACGAACATAGGATAATTCCAAAATTTAGCACGTACTTCTATTTGGTCTAATATACCTATGTAAAAAAATTAAGGCGGGATACGGCAGTGTACGTATGTCGTTTCGCACACGGAGTGTACGTTCGTGATGTTTTCTCGAGGCCACCGCCAGTGCCTTCTAGTGATTTGTCCTCTGTAATGTTAATATGCAATCTGATGTTCAGTTAATAGTTTGGTCCTCTGAAATGTAATGTTCAGTTAACACTTTGTCCAACAATTGCTACATTTCATAGTACTGTTCTCAAGCATTCTTTGTTTTGTTAACTGTCTTACCTTCTAGTGCATGTTTCTGTTCTGCAATGTCATGCTCAGTTAACTATTTTGGTTCATTTGGTCTGTTATCCATTTAACTATTTGGTTCAGTTCTACAATTTGATTTTCATTTGTTGTGGCTACAATTTTGTATTTTTATGCATGTGACACCCATTGAATTTGGTTGTACTCAATACATTTCTACTAATAGTATGGCAACTCTCAGTTAACCTGATCAAGATCTTCCTTATGTGTGTTGCAGGGAAACATTGGGAGACACTGCGGTTTACCATCAAGGTTTGTTCAAGCAGGGTCCTTTGGCTAATAGCACATTATTGTGCAGTTGCAGGAATCATTCTAATATTTAGGTTTCTTACAATTTGGTCTTGCACATGTAGGTCCTACTGTCAGAGGCTTAGACCCACTATTCGACCCATTTTGCATATGGGGAAATGAGATGTCCATGAATTTCAGTCAAGTCAAGAAACTCAGAAATATTGTTAGGATGAAGAAACTTGCGACGAATAACAGCAAGATCTTTGTTTGCACAATGAAGAAGACATCAGTCAACTATAGGATGGTACCAACTCTTTTACCTTGTTTTTACCCCTGGCGCCATTTCAAAATTTACAACAGCGATTTATGCATAGCTTTGTTTTCAGTACTTTTCAAAGCAGTTCACCGATGATTACCTCTCAAACCACCTGCATGGTCAAGAGGCGAGGAAGGTATTCATTCAACACCCATGTTACAATATTGAAGTCTTGCTGAAGAGGACGAAGGTTGGGCGGGCAATTATCCATAGCCACTGGCCTAAAGTTGCAAGGACATTCAACATCACTAAAGGCTCAATATTTGCCTTCCGCTTCTGCAGTTTCCCAGATGAGATTCATCTATCTATTTACCGTGTATGATGCTACTTTCCAAAGGTTTTTGATGCTGCATGTGAAACTTGGTGCTGTTGTGTAATGGCGTAACTTACTGCCGAAGCTATCTGATGTAATTCGATTATGAAATCCTGGTTGCTTTTATACGGATATGAAACATCCAGCGTGTTTTATAAGAAATATCAGTTTGATTAGTACATGGATTATCAATTATAGGCTAATTACCCTGCTTATTGGGGTTTTCTATTGCAAACGGTTACTCAGATAGCACCATGAGCGATGAACTCAAACAACCCGCTCGGTTTCTAGAAAGTAGGCGTGTTCGATCAACTAACAATCACACACGGCTTCGGACAGCGAACTGTTTGTCTTAGGCCACCTTGCACAAACGTTTCCACACAAAGAACTATGTGGGATATACATACCTACGAAAATGATTTTCTGGGATTCACCGTGTGGGACGTACATACCTAGGGAAATGATTTCTGGGATTCACAGTCTGGGATGTACATACATACATAAGGAAATGATTTCTGGAATTCACCGTGTGGGATGCACATACCTACGGAAATGATTTCTGGGATTCACCATGTGGGATGTACATACCTACGAAAATGATTTCTGGGATTCACCGTGTGGGATGTACATACCTACGGAAATGATTGGGTTTCCATGCCTCGCCCGATTGCACACGACCCCAACATGGGTCCCAGGAGGGCCTATCCCCGATGATTTCTGGGTTGTGTGGGAAGGACCCCCCTATCGCCCACACTCACTTGGCGACGGTTCCAAATGCCATCCCGGAAAGGGGTTTTAAACCATTTGTTTAGGACGTCGTTGTACCCGTGTATGTTTGTCAATCTCTAATAAAATTTTCTACCTATACTTTTCCTTATGTGGTGCCATCACCTACCATAGGATTAGTATACAATCTTATTGATTTATTTCATTTCTTAATTTGTTTCCTTTCTCTTTTTCTTTACTTTATTTCTATTATTTATTTGCAATATGAAACTAAAGAGAGCAAAAACTAAAACTAACTTTATTATATAACTTGCACACGATTACAATGATAGATCACTAAGCAAACTTTCAAATAAGAAAGGATCGAACTAAACTTTATTTCATCTAAAGCAAAAGATTGAACTAAGATAAGTAAAAGAAAAAAGATAGTGGGATGATATGATACCAGGGCACGTCCCCCAAGCTTGGCGGAAGCCAAGGGGAGTGCCCATGCCCGATACTCAATTCTCTTTTGGTGGTGAAGAAGATAATGGTGGTGGTGAAGGAGAGATCTTGTCCTCGGATTTCCATGGTAGTGGCCCAACAGATCTGATAGAAAACAGCAAGAAAAGAGAACAAAGGATTTCTCTGCGATATGGTGGTTAACAGGTTCGGTAAGTATATATAGATTTTTTTTATCTTGCAAGGCAAGTATATGGAAGAAAAACGGAGTATGGGAGGTGTCCCAGGTGGGCACAACCCACCTGGGCGCGCCAGGCAAGCCTGGCGCACCCTGGTGTCTTGTGCCCACCAGGGTATGCTTCCTGGGAGTTTCTTTATTTCCAAAATTTTAAAATATTCCAAAACTGATAAAAATATTTTTGCCGATTTTTCCGAGTCCGTTTACTTACCGTATCTCGTACCTCCTTATTTTCACAATTCTGGAGTGTTTCGGAAGGACTCTTTTATGTGTTCTTCCGGTGTCAAAGTTTGGATAATATTACTTTCAACATTACTAGGCGTACCTGAGATATAATGCTTTATTCGTTGCCCATTGACAACCTTCGGGTTAGTGCCTTCAAAATTATTTATTTTGATGGCTCCAGACCGGTAAACCTCCTCGATGACATAGGGGCCTTCCCTTTTCGAGAGGAGCTTTCCTGCAAAATATCTAAAATGAGAGTTGTACAAAAGAACATATTCTCCAACTTTAAACTCACGCTTTTGGATTCTTTTGTCATGCCATCTTTTAACTTTTTCTTTGAACAACTTTGCATTTTCATAAGCTTGGGTTCTCCATTCATCTAATGTGCCTATATCAAATAACCTCTTTTCACCAGCAGGTTTGAAATCATAGTTGAGTTCTTTAACTGCCCAATATGCTTTATGTTCTAACTCAGGAGGTAAATGACAAGCTTTTCCATAAACCATTTTATAAGAAGACAAACCCATAGGATTTTTGTAAGCTGTTCTATAGGCCCAAAGTGCATCATCTAATTTCTTAGACCAATTCCTCCTGGACCTATTGACAGTCTTTTGCAAAATTAATTTTATTTCTCTATTGCTAAGTTCAACTTGACCACTAGACTGAGGATGATAGGGTGATGCAATTCTATGGTTAACATCATACTTGGCAAGCATTTTACGGAAGGCACCATGAATAAAGTGTGAACCACCATCAGTCATTAAATATCTAGGGACTCAAACCTTGGGAAAATAACTTCCTTAAGCATTTTAATAAAGGTGTTGTGATCAACACTACTGGTTGGAATAACTTCTACCCATTTAGTAACATAATCAACATCAACCAAAATATGTGTATACCCATTAGAGGAAGGAAAAGGTCCCATGTAATCAAATCCCCAAACATCAAAAGGCTCAACGGCAAGTGAATAATTCATAGGCATTTCTTGATGCTTACCGATATTACCTATTCTTTGACATTCATCACAAGAAGAGACAAACTTACGGGCATCCTTGATGAGAGTAGGCCAATAAAATCCAGATTGCAATACCTTGTGAACAGTTCTATCTCTAGCATGATGCCCTCCATAAGCCTCGGAGTGACATTTTCGTAGGATTCGTCCATGTTCATGCTTAGGTACACAACGTCTAATAATACCATCTACTCCTACTTCATAAAGATGTGGCTCATCCCAAAATTAATGTCTTAAATCATAGAAGAACTTTTTCTTTTGTTGGTATGTAAAGCTAGGTGGTAAATATTTAGCAACAATGTAATTACCATAGTCAGCATACCAAGGAGTACTATTAGAAACATTTGTTGCAGCTAACTGCTCATCAGGAAACTATCATCAATAGGAAGTGGGTCATCAAGCACATTTTCAAGCCTAGAAAAATTACCAGCTATGGGCTTCTCAGCTCCTTTTCTATCAATGATATATAAATCAAATTCTTGTAACAAGAGAACCCAACAAATAAGTCTAGGTTTAGCATCTTTCTTTTCCATAAGATATTTAATAGCAGCATGGTCTGTGTGAACAGTTACTTTGGAATCAAAATATAAGGTCTAAATTTATCACAAGCAAACACTACCACTAAGAATTCTTTTTCAGTAGTAGCATAATTTCTTTGAGCACTGTCTAGAGTTTTACTAGCATAATGGATAACATTCAATTTCTTATCAACTCTTTGTCCTAGAACAACACCAACAACATAATCACTAGCATCACACATAATTTCAAAAGGCAAGTTCCAATCAGGTGGTTGAACAATAGGTGCAGATATTTGCTACCTCTTGAGCACTGCGTTGGTTTTCCCTTGAAGAGGAAAGGGTGATGCAGTAGAGCAGCGTAAGTATTTCCCTCAGTTTTTTAGAACCAAGGTATCAATCCAGTAGGAGGACACGCACGAGTCCCTCGCACCTACACAAACAAATAAACTCCTCTCGACCAACGTGATAAAGGGGTTGTCAATCCCTTCACAGTCACCTACGAGAGTGAGCTCTGATAGATATGATAAGATAATATTTTTGGTATTTTTATGATAAAGAGAAATAAAGATGCAAGTAAAATAAATGGCAAAGGAAATAACTAAGTATTGGAAGATTAATATGATGGAAAATAGACCCAGGGGCCATAGGTTTCACTAGAGGCTCCTCTTGAGAGCATAAGTATTACGGTGGGTGAACAAATTACTGTTGAGCAATTGACAAAATTGAGCATAGTTATGAGAATATCTAGGTATGATCATGTATATAGGCATCACGTCCAAAACAAGTAGACCGACTCCTGCTTGCATCTACTACTATTACTCCACACATCGACTGCTATCCAGCATGCATCTAGAGTATTAAGTTCAAAAGAACAGAGTAACGCTTTAAGCAAGATGACATGATGTAGAGGGATAAACTCATGCAATATGATATAAACCCCATCTTGTTATCCTCGATGGCGACAATACAATACGTGCCTTGCTGCCCCTACTGTCACTGGGAAAGGACACCGCAAGATTGAACCCAAAGCTAAGCACTTCTCCCATTGCAAGAAAGATCAATCTAGAAGGCCAAACCAAACTGATAATTCGAAGAGACTTGCAAAGATAACCAATCATACATAAAAAAATTCAGAGAAGATTCAAATATTGTTTGTAGATAAACTTGATCATAAACCCACAATTCATCGATCTCAACAAACACACCGCAAAAGAATATTACATCGAATAGATCTCCACAAGAGAGGGGGAGAACTTTGTATTGGGATCCAAAAAGAGAGAAGAAGCCATCTAGCTAAAAACTATGGACCCGTAGGTCTGAAGTAAACTACTCACACTTCATCGGAGAGGCTATGGTGTTGATGTAGAAGCCCTCCATGATCGATACCCCCTTCGGCGGAGCTCCGAAAAAGGCCCCAAGATGGGATCTCGTGGATACAGAAAGTTACGGCGGTGGTATTAGGGTTTTGCCTTTGTATCTGGTAGTTTGGGGGTACGTAGGTATATATAGGAGGAAAGAGTACGTCGATGGAGCAACGTGGGCCCCGCAAGGGTGGAGGGCGCGCCTGGGGGTAGGCGTGCCCCCCTACCTCGTGCCTTCCTCGTTGATTTCTTGACGTATGGTCCAAGTCCTCTGGATCATGTTCGTTCCAAAAATCACGTTCCCGAAGGTTTCATTCCGTTTGGACTCCGTTTGATATTCTTTTTCTGCGAAACCCTAAAATAGGCAAAAAAAATAGCAATTCTGGGCTGGGCCTCCGGTTAATAGGTTAGTCCCAAAAATAATATAAAAGTGTATAATAAAGCCCAAAAATGTCCAAATCAGGATATAATATAGCATGGAACAATAAAAAATTATAGATACGTTGGAGACGTATCAAGCATCCCCAAGCTTAATTCCTGCTCGTCCTCGAGTAGGTAAATGATAAAATAGAATTTTTGATGTGGAATGCTACTTGGCATGATTTCAATGTAATTCTCTTAATTGTGGTATGAATATTCAGATCCGGAAGATTCAAGACAAAAGTTCAATATTGACATAGAAATAATAATACTTCAAGCATACTAACTAAGCAATTATGTCTCTTCAAAATAACATGGCCAAAGAAAGTTATCCCTACAAAATCATAAAGTATGGCTATGCTCCATCTTCACCACACAAAGTATTCAAATCATGCACAACCCCGATGACAAGCCAAGCAATTGTTTCATACTTTTGGTGTTCTCAAACTTTTTCAATCTTCACGCAATACATGAGCGTGAGCCATGGACATAGCACTATAGGTGAAATAGAATGGTGGTTGTGGAGAAGACAAAAAGGGAGAAGATAGTCTCACATTAACTAGGCGTATCAATGGGCTATGGAGATGCCCATCAATAGATATCAATGTAAGTGAGTAGGGATTGCCATGCAACGGATGCACTAGAGCTATAAATGTATGAAAGCTCAACAAAAAGAAACTAAGTGGTGTGCATCCAACTTGCTTGCTCACGAAGACCTAGGGAATTTGAGGAAGCCCATCGTTGGAATATACAAGCCAAGTTCTATAATGAAAGATTCCCACTAGTATATGAAAGTGATAGCATAAAAGACTCTCTATCATGAAGATCATGGTGCTACTTTGAAGCACAAGTGTGGAAAAAAAGATAGTAGTATTGCCCATTTTTATTTTTATTTTTGTGGGCCTTCTTTTTTTATTTGGCCTTTCTCAATACTCTACGAATGATGATCATCACACTTCTATTTATTTACAACTCAATGATTACAACTCGATACTAGAACAAAGTATGACTCTATATGAATGCCTCCGGTGGTGTACCGGGATAGCAATGATGCATGAGTGACTTATATGACAATGATGGAGTGTGTCATAGTAAACGAAACGGTGGAAAGTTGCATGGCAATA
The DNA here is from genome assembly GCF_056163025.1 of Triticum urartu. Taxonomy (NCBI): domain Eukaryota; kingdom Viridiplantae; phylum Streptophyta; class Magnoliopsida; order Poales; family Poaceae; genus Triticum; species Triticum urartu. The sequence goes on from NC_141875.1 coordinate 93,441,744, forward strand.
TATCTCGGAATGGCTATGGAAATGCCATAATAGGTGGGTATGGTGGCTGTTTTGAGGAAGGTATATGGTGGGTGTATGATACCGGCGAAAGGTGCGCGGTATTAGAGAGGCTAGCAATGGTGGAAGGGTGAGAGTGCGTATAATCCATGGACTCAACATTAGTCATAAAGAACTCACATACTTATTGCAAAAATCTATTAGTTATCGAAGCAAAGTACTACGCGCATGCTCCTAGGGGGATAGATTGGTAGGAAAAGACCATCGCTCATCCCCGACCGCCACTCATAAGGAGGACAATCAATAAATACATCATGATCCGACTTCTTAACATAACGATTCACCATACGTGCATGCTACGGGAATCACAAACTTCAACACAAGCATTTCTCAAATTCACAACTACTCAACTAGCACGACTCTAATATCACCATCTCCATATCTCAAAACAATTATCAAGTTTCAAACTTCTCATAGTATTCAACACACTCATAAGAAAATTTTATTATTAATCTTGAATGCCTAACATAATTAAAGCAAATTACCATGCTGTTTTGTAGGACTCTCAAAATAATCTAAGTGAAGCATGAGAGAACAAAAGTTTCCATAAAACAAATCCACCATCGTGCTCTAAAATATATAAGTGAAGCACTAGAGCAAAAACTATATAACTCAAAAGATATAAGTGAAGCACATAGAGTATTCTAACTATTTCCGAATCATGAGTGTCTCTCTCAAAAAGGTGTGTGCAGCAATGATGATTGTGGAAAACTAACAAATAAAGACTCAAATAATACAAGACGCTCCATGTAAAACACATATCATGTGGTAAATAAAAATATAGCTCCAAGTAAAGTTACCGATAGAAGTAGACGAAAGAGGGGATGCCTTTCGGGGCATCCCCAAGCTTTGGATTTTAGGTGTCCTTAGATTATATTGGGGTGCCATGGGCATCCCCAAGCTTAGGCTCTTGCCACTCCTTGTTCCATAATCCATCAAATCTTTACCCAAAACTTGAAAACTTCACAACACAAAACTTAAAGTAGAAAATCTCGTGAGCTCCGTTAGCGAAAGAAAACAAAACACCACTTCAAGGTACTGTAATGAACTCATTCTTTATTTGTATTGGTGTTAAACCTACTGTATTCCAACTTCTCTATGGTTTATAAACTATTTTACTAGCCATAGATTCATCAAAATAAGCAAACAACACACGAAAAACGGAATCTGTCAAAAACATAACAGTCTGTAGTAATCCGTAGCTAACGCAAGATATGGAACCCCAAAAATTCTAAAATAAATTTCTGGACGTGAAGAATTTATCTATTAATCATATTAAAAAATAATTAACTAAATAGCACTTTCCAAATAACAATGGCAGCAGTTCTCGTGAGCGCTAAAGTTTCTGTTTTTTACAGCAAGATTAAAAAGACTTTCCCCAAGTCTTCCCAATGGTTCTACTTGGCACAAACACTAATTAAACACAAAAAACACAACCAAAACAGAGGCTAGATAAATTATTTATTACTAAACAGGAGCAAAAATCAAGGAATAAAAATAAAATTGGGTTTCCTCCCAACAAGCGTTATCGTTTAACGCCCCTAGCTAGGCATAAAAGCAAAGATAGATCTAGGTATTGCCATCTTTGGAAGGCAATCCATAAGTGGCTCTCATAATGGATTCATAAGTTAATTTAATTTTCTTTCTAGGGAAGTGTTCCATGCCTTTCCTTAACGGACATTGGAATCTAATATTCCCTTCCTTCATATCAATAATTGCACCAATCATTCTAAGGAAAGGTCTACCAAGAATAATAGGACAAGAAGGATTGCAATCTATGTCAAGAACAATAAAATCCACGGGCACATAATTCATATTTGCAACAACAAGAACATCATTAATTCTTCCCATAGGTTTCTTAATAGTGGAATCCGCGAGGTGCAAGTTTAAAGAGCAATCATCAAAATCACGGAAACCTAGCAAATCACACAAAGTCTTTGGAATCGTGGAAACACTAGCACCCAAATCACACAAAGCATAACATTCATGATCTTTAATCTTAATTTTAATAGTAGGTTCACACTCATCATAAAGTTTTCTAGGGATAGAAACTTCCAACTCAAGTTTTTCTTCATAAGATTGCATCAAAGCATCAACGATATGTTTGGTAAAGGCTTTATTTTGACTATAAGAATGAGGAGAATTTAGCACGGATTGCAACAAGGAAATACAAACTATCAAAGAGAAATTATCATAATTAAATTCCTTGAAATCCAAAATAGTAGGTTCATTAATATTTAAAATTTTGACTTGTTCAATCCCACTTTTAACAATTTTAGCATCAAGATCTAAAGACTCTGAATTTTTGGAACACCTTATAGGTAAAGGTGGATCATATTCAGTCCCATCATTATCAAGGTTCATATTACAAAACAAAGATTTAATAGGGGACACATCAATAACTTTTAGATCTTCATCTTTCTTATCATGGAAACTAGGAGAACACGCTTTTATAAAGCAATCTTTCTTAGCACGCATCCTAGCGGTTCTTTCTTTGCACTCATCAATGGAAATTATCATGGATTTGAGAGACTCATTGATATCATGCTTAGGAGGAATAGATCTAAGTTTCAAAGAATCAACATCAAGAGAAATTCTATCAACGTTCCTAACCAACTCATCAATCTTAAGCATTTTTTCTTCAATCAAAGCATTGAAATTCTTTAGCGAGGTAATAAATTCTTTAATATTAGATTCAAAATCAGAGGGTATATTATTAAAATTTCCATAAGAATTGTTGTAGGAATTACCATAATTATTAGATGAATTACTAGGATACGGCCTAGGATTAAAGTTTCCTCTATACGCGTTGTTACCAAAACTATTCCTACCAACAAAATTCACATCCAAAGATTCATTATTATTCTCAATCAAAGTAGACAAAGGCATATCATTAGGATCAGAAGAAACACTTTTATTAGCAAATAATTTCATAAGTTCATCCATCTTACGACTCAAAACATTAATTTCTTCTATCGCATGCACTTTCTTATTAGTAGATCTTTCGGTGTGCCATTGAGAATAATTAACCATAATATTATCTAGGAGTTTAGTAGCTTCTCCTAAAGTGATTTCCATAAATGTGCCTCCCGTGGCCGAATCTAAAAGATTTCTAGAAGCAAAATTCAATCCGGCATAAATTTTTTGTATAATCATCCACAAATTCAAACCATGTGTAGGGCAATTACGTATCATTAATTTTTTCCTCTCCCAAGCTTGTGCAACATGTTCATGATCAAGTTGTTTAAAATTCATAATATCGTTTCTAGGAGAGATGATCTTAGCGAGAGGAAAATACTTAGAGATAAAAGCATCTTTGCACTTATTCCACGAATCGATACTATTTTTAGGCAAAGATGAAAACCAAGCTTTAGCAAGATCTCTAAGCGAAAAAGGAAATAGCTTCAATTTAACAATATCATTGTCCACATCTTTCTTCTTTTGCATATCACACAAATCAATGAAGTTGTTTAGATGGGTAGCGGCATCTTCACTAGGAAGGCCGGAAAACGGATCTTTCATGACGAGATTCAGCAAAGCAGCATTAATTTCACAAGATTCAGTATTGGTAAGAGGAGCAATTGGAGTGCTAATAAAATCATTGTTGTTGGTATTGGTAAAGTCAGAAAATTTGGTATTATATTGAGCCATCGTGACAAGCAAGCAATCCGACACACAAGCCAACAAGAAAAGAGCAAAAAGAGGCGAATAGAGAAAGAGAGGGAGGATGGAGAGAGAGAGGGCGAATAAAACGGCAAGGGTGAAGTGGGGCAGAGGAAAACGAGAGGCAAATGGTAAATAATGTAATGCGGGAGATAAGGGTTTGTGATGGGTACTTGGTATGTTGACTTTTGCATAGACTCCCCGGCAACGGCGCCAGAAATCCTTCTTGCTACCTCTCGAGCATTGCGTTGGTTTTCCCTTGGAGAGGAAAGGGTGATGCAGTAGAGCAGCATAAGTATTTCCCTCAGTTTTTGAGAACCAAGGTATCAATCCAGTAGGAGGCCACGCACGAGTCCCTCGCACCTACACAAACAAATAAACTCCTCGCAACCAACGCGATAAAGGGGTTGTCAATCCCTTCACGGTCACCTACGAGAGTGAGATTTGATAGATATGGTAAGATAATATTTTTGGTATTTTTATGATAAAGAGAAATAAAGATGCAAGTAAAATAAATGGCAAAGGAAATAACTAAGTATTGGAAGATTAATATGATGGAAAATAGACCCGGGGGCCATAGGTTTCACTCGAGGCTTCTCTCGAGAGCATAAGTATTATGGTGGGTGAACAAATTACTGTTGAGCAATTGACAGAATTGATAATAGTTATGAGAATATCTAGGTATGATCATGTATATAGGCATCACGTCCAAAACAAGTAGACCGACTCCTGCCTGCAGCTACTACTATTACTCCACACATCGACCGCTATCCAGCATGCATCTAGAGTATTAAGTTCAAAAGAACAGAGTAACGCTTTAAGCAAGATGACATGATGTAGAGGGATAAACTCATGCAATATGATATAAACCCCATCTTGTTATCCTCGATGGCAACAATACAATACGTGCCTTGCTGCCCCTACTGTCACTAGGAAAGGACACCGCAAGATTGAACCCAAAGCTAAGCACTTCTCCCATTGAAAGAAAGATCAATCTAGAAGGCCAAACCAAACTGATAATTCGAAGAGACTTGCAAAGATAACCAATCATACATAAAAGAATTCAGAGAAGATTCAAATATTGTTCATAGATAAACTTGATCATAAACCCACAATTCATCGATCTCAACAAACACACCGCAAAAGAAGATTACATCGAATAGATCTCCACAAGAGAGGGGGAGAACTTTGTATTGAGATCCAAAAAGAGAGAATAAGCCATCTAGCTAATAACTATGGACCCATAGGTCTGAAGTAAACTACTCACACTTCATCGGAGAGGCTATGGTGTTGATGTAGAAGCCCTCCGTGATCGATACCCCCTCCAACGGAGCTCTGGAAAAGGCCCCAAGATGGGATCTCGTGGATACATAAAGTTATGGTAGTGGAATTAGGGTTTTGGCTCCGTATCTGGTAGTTTGGGGGTACGTAGGTATATATAGGAGGAAGGAGTACGTCGGTGGAGCAACATGGTCCCCACGAGGGTGGAGGGCGCGCCTGGGGGGTAGGCGCGCCCCCCTACCTCATGCCTTCCTCGTTGATTGCTTAACGTAGGGTCCAAGTCCTCTGGATCATGTTCGTTCCAAAAATCACGTTCCCGAAGGTTTCATTCCGTTTGGACTCCATTTGATATTCTTTTTCTGCGAAACCCTAAAATAGGCAAAAAAAACATCAATTCTGGGCTGGGCCTCCGGTTAATAGGTTAGTCCCAAAAATAATATAAAAGTGTATAATAAAGCCCAATAATGTCCAAAACAGGATATAATATAGCATGGAACAATCAAAAATTATAGATACGTTGGAGACGTATCAATATTAAGGCTTTCTTGAGTGTTTCAAAGGCTTCTAAACAATCATCGTCAAAAACAAAAGGAACGTCCTTTTGCAAAAGACTAGTGAGAGGCCTAGAAATTTTAGAGAAGTCTTTAATAAACCTCCTATAGAAACCAACATGACCTAGGAAACTATGAATACCTTTGATGTCCTTAGGACATGGCATTTTCTCAATTGCATCAACCTTAGCTTGGTCCACTTCACTACCTCTTTCAGAAATTTTATGACCCAAGACAATGCCTTCATTAACCATAAAGTGGCACTTCTCCCAATTCAAGACAAGATTTGTTTGTTCACATCTCTGCAAAACTCCCTCAAGATTGCTTAAACAATCATCAAAAGACTTCCCATAAATAGAAAAGTCATCCATGAAAACATCAACAATCTTTTCACAAAAGTCGGAGAATATAGCAGTCATACATCTTTGAAAGGTAGCTGGTGCATTACATAAACCAAAAGGCATACGTCTATAAGCATAGGTTCCAAATGGACAAGTAAAAGTGGTCTTTTCTTGATCAGGTTGCGAAACAGGTATTTGTGAAAAGCCAAAATATCCATCTAGAAAGCAAAAGTTTGTGTGCTTAGATAATCTTTCAAGCATTTGATCAATAAAAGGCAAAGGGTAATGATCTTTTCTAGTTGCTTTATTTAACTTTCTAAAATCAATTACCATTCTATAGCCTGTAACAATTCTTTGTGGAATAAGTTCATTCTTATCATTAGGAACAACTATAATACCTCCTTTCTTAGGGACACAATGAACAAGACTTGCACATCTACTATCAGCTATAGGATATATTATACCTGCTTCCAGAAGTTTTAATATTTCCGTTCTTACCACCTCTTTCATCTTCGGATTCAACCGAAGTTGGTGATCAACAACTGGTTTAGCATCAGGTTCCAAATTAATTTTGTGCTGACATAGAGTGGGACTAATTCCCTTTAAATCATCAAGAGTATATCCAATAGCAGCCCGGTTCTTCCTTAGAACTTTCAATAATCTTTCTTCTTCATGTTCTGAAAGGTTAGCACTAATAGTAACAGGATATATCTTCTTTTCATCAAGATAAGCATATTTCAAAGTGTCTGGCAACTATTTTAGTTCAAACACAGGATCACCTTTAGGTGGAGGAGGACCTTCCAGAGGTTCAGTAGGCAAATTGTGTTTAAGAAGAGGAAGTTGTTCAAATAAAACTTTATCTATTTCATTTCTTTCATGCATATGTAAATCATTTTCATGGTCTAGCAAATATTGTTCTAAAGGATCAGTAGGTGGCATAGAAATAGAAGCAAGACCAATTAATTCATCCTTATTAGGTAATTCTTTTTCATGATGATTTCTACTAAACTTGGAAAAATTAAAATCATGAGACTCACCATAAAGCTAACACCCACAATTTGTTTCTTACATCTATCTTAGCATTAACTGTGTTCAAGAAAGGTCTACCAAAGATAATGGGACGGAAGTCATCTACTCATCTTATGGGGAACCAAGAACAAGAAAATTAGTAGGGTATTTTATTTTCCCACACAAGACTTCAACATCTCTAATAATTCCACAAGGTGATATGGTGTATCTATTTGCGAGTTTAATAGTAACATCTATGTCTTCTAACTCTGTAGGTGCTATGTCTTTCCTAATTTATTGATACAAAGTGTAAGGGGTAGCAATCACACTAGCACCCATGTCACATAAACCATGATAACAGTGATCTCCTATTTTAACTGAAATGACAGGCAGGCCAACAACTGGTCTATTTTATCCCTTTTTCGGGTTTAGCAATTCTAGCAGCTTCTGCACAGAAGTAAATAACATGCCCATCTATATCTTCCTCCAAGAGATCTTTAACCATAGCAAAATTAGGTTCTACCCTAATTTGTTCATCAAGTTTAGGTGTTCTAACATAGCTTTTGTTAACCACAGTTGAAACTTTAGCATGTTCCTTTATCCTAACAGGAAAAGGGGGTTTCTCTATATAAGCAGAAGGAACAACTGGATCAACATTATAAGGTATAGTTTCTTCTTTAGCCGGTACTGGTTCTTTAATTTCTTCTTTAATAAGTGGGTGATATTTAAACCACTTCTCTTTAGGGAGTTCAACATGAGTAGCAAATGATTCACAAAAGGAGGCTACTATCTTAGAGTCAAGTCCATATTTTGTGCTAAACTTTTGAAAAGCATCGGCATCCATAAAAGATTTAACACAATCATACTTAAGTTTAATACCTGACTCTTTACCTTCTTGAGTTCCCAATCTTTAGCGTTGCATTTAATTCTTTTCGAAAGATCCCACTGGAATTCAATAGTCCTCTTCATAAATGAACCAACATAAGAAGTATCAAGCATGGTTTGATCATTACGAGAAAGCCGAGCATAAAAATTCTGGATAATAATTTCTCTTGAGAGTTCATGGTTGGGGCATGAATATAACATTTACTTAAGCCTCCCCCAAGCTAGAGCGATAATTTCTCCTTCAAGAGGCCAAAAATTGTATATATAATTCCGATCACGATGAACTAGATGCATAGGATAAAAAATTTGGTGGAACTACAATTTTAAACGATTCCAATTCCATGATCCAATATCATCGCATAGCCTATACCATGCCAATGCTTTTCCCTTCAAAGATAAAGGGAAAACATTTCTCATCACCTCATCTCCGGGTAAACCTGCAAGCTTAAACAATCCACAAATTTGTTCCACATATATCAAGTGCATATCAGGATGTTCGGTTCCATCTCATGCATAAGGATTAGCTAGCAGTTGTTCTATCATACCCGAAGGAATTTCATATTCAATATTTTTAGTAGGTGCAGTAGGTTGAGGGGTGGCTAATTGTGGTTCCGGACGAGGTGAAGATACCCTGAACAAACCCCTCAAAGGATTATTTTCCATAGTAACAACTAACAATATATTTCAGCACACTATATAAATGTCTGCTTACCGAATTCCACTTACCAAAGGAGCTTCACTCCATGGAAAAAGCGCCAGAAAATAGCCGTGATGACCCACAAGTATAGGGGGTCAATTGTAGCTCTTTTCGATAAGTAAAAGTGCCGAACCCAACGAGGAGCAGAAGGAAATGACAAGTAGTTTTCAGTAAGGTAATGTCTGCAAGTGCTAAAATTGTAAGAAGCGAGTAGTTTGATAGCAAGATAATTTATAACAAGCAAGTAACGATAATAGTAACAAGTATGAAGCAAGGTAGCCCAATCCTTTTGAGGAAAAGGACAGGCCAAAACGGTCTCTTATAATAAGCAAAGCGCTCTTGAGGGTACACGGGAATTTCATCTAGTTACTTTCATCATGTTGGTTTGATTTGTGTTTGCTACTTTGATAATTTGATATGTGGGTGGACCGGTGCTTAGGTGATGTTCTTACTTGAACAAACCTCCTACTTATGATTAACCCCCCCCCCCCCCCGCAAGCATCCGCAACTACGACAAAAGTATTAAGAATAAATTCTAACCATAGCATTAAACTTTTGGATCCAATCGGTCCCTTATGAAATAGTGATGACCCACGAGTATAGGGGATCTATCGTAGTCCTTTTGATATGTAAGAGTGTCGAGCCCAACGAGGAGCAGAAGGAAATGACAAGCGGTTTTCAGTAAGGTATTCTCTGCAAGCACTGAAATTATCGGTAATAGATAGTTTTGTGATAAGGTAATTCGTAACGAGTAACAAGTGACAAAAGTAAACAAGGTGCAGCAAGGTGGCCCAATCCTTTTTGTAGCAAAGTACAAGCCTGGACAAACTCTTATATAAAGGAAAGTGCTCCCGAGGACACATGGGAATTACCGTCAAGCTAGTTTTCATCATGCTCATATGATTTGCGTTCGTTACTTTGATAATTTGCTATGTGGGTGGACCGGTGCTTGGGTACCGCCCTACCTTGGACAAGCATCCCACTTATGATCAATCCCACTCGCAAGCATCCGCAACTATGAAAGAAGAATTAAGGTAAACCTAACCATAGCATGAAACATATGGATCCAAATCAGCCCCTTACGAAGCAATGCACAAACTAGGGCTTAAGCTTCTGTCACACTAGCAACCCATCATCTACTTATTACTTCCCAATGCCTTCCCCTAGGCCCATACAATGTTGAAGTGTCATGTAGTCAACGTTCACATAACACCACTAGAGGAAAGACAACATACATGTCATCAAAATATCGAACGAATACCAAATTCACATGACTACTTATAGCAAGACTTCTCCCATGTCCTCAGGAACAAATGTAACTACTCACAAATCATATTCATGTTCATAATTAGAGGGGTATTAATGTGCATAAAGGATCTGAACATATAATCTTCCACCGAATAAACCAACTAGCATCAACTACAAGGAGTAATCAACACTACTAGCAACCCACAGGTACCAATCTGAGGTTTTGAGACAAAGATCGGATACAAGAGATGAACTAGGGTTTGAGAGGAGATGGTTCTGGTGAAGATGTTGATGGAGATTGACCCCCTCCCGATGAGAGGATCGATGGTGATGATTTCCCCCTCCCGAAGGGATGTTTCCCCGGCAGAACAGCTCCGCCGGAGCCCTAGATTGGTTCCGTCAAGGTTTCGCTTCGAGATGGCGGCGCTTCATCCCGAAAGCTTCCTTCTGATTTTTTTCCAGGGCAAAAGACACCTTATACCAGAAGATGGGCATCGGGGGCCTGCCAGGTGGCCCACGAGGCAGGGGGTGCGCCTCCCACCCTCGTGGGCAGTGGCTGGCCCCCTCTGGTGCTTTCTTCGCCCAATATTTTTAATATATTCCAAAACTGACTTTCGTGGAGTTTCAGGACTTTCTCCCTCTTCATGTAAACCTTGTAAAATAAGAGAGAGAAGGCATAAGTATTGTGACATAATGTTTAATAACAGCCCATAATGCAATAAATATCGATATAAAAGCATGATGCCAAATGGACGTATCAACTCCCCCAATCTTAGACCTCGCTTGTCCTCAAGCGGAAGCCGATATCGAAAAATATGTCCACATGTTTAGAGATAGAGGTGTCGATAAAGTAATAATCTATTCACAATGATCATGATGCCCTCATGTTTGTATTTTTATTTTATATGACTACCTTGTCAACAATAATGCTTTATGAAAACCCACATCCAATTGGATATATATATATATATCAGGATCTTTCCAACACATAGTGATTGCCAAAGGATAAAGTGTAAAAAGGAAAGGTGAAGATCACCATGACTCTTGTATAAAGTATAAGACAAAAATAAAAGATAGGCCCTTCGCAGAGGGAAGCAGAGGTTGTCATGTGCTTTTGTGGTTGGATGCACAAAATCTTAATGCAAAAGAACGTCACTTTATACTACCACTTGTGATAGGGACCTTTATTATGCAGTTTGTCACTTTTATTTCTTCCATATCACAAGCTCGTATAAAGCTTATTTTCTCCACACTAATAGATCATACATATTTAGAGAGCAATTTTTATTGCTTGTAACAATGACAACTTACTTGAAGGATCCTACTCAATCCATAGGTAGATATGGTGGACTCTCATGGCTAAACTAGGTTTAAGGATATTTGGAAGCACAAGTAGTATCTCTACTTGGTGCAAAGAATTTGGCTAGCATGAGGGGAAAGGCAAGCTCAACATGTTGGATGATCCATGACAATATAATTTATTTCGGATATAAGAAAACATAACCCATTACGTTGTCCTCCTTGTCCAACATCAACTTTTTAGCATGTAATATTTTAATGAGTGCTCACAATCATAAAAGATGTCCAAGATAGTATATTTATATGTGAAAACCTCTCTTTATTTATTACTTCCTATTAATTGCAACGATGACCAAAACTATGTTTTTCAACTCTCAACTATTTTTATTCATCATACTCTTTATATTTGAAGTCATTACTCTCCATAAGATCAATATGATCTCTTTATTTCTTTTTGTTCTTTCCCTTTTTTTAAGATCATAGCAAGATAACCAAGCCCTCGACTCAAGACTAATCTTTATTATATATAGCTCACGGACTCGATTACATAGATAAGGATCAACACAAAAAACTCAAAGCTAGATCATACTAAACTTTATTCTACTAGATCAAGATATAACCAAAAGGATCGAACTAAGAAAAATGGTAAAGATAGGAGTGTGATGGCGATACGATACCGGGGAACTCCCCCAAGCTTGGCAGTTGCCAAGGGGAGTGCCCACACCTGTGTATTTATGTCTCTTTCTTCGGAGGTGGTGATGATGTAGGCTTGTCGTCCATCTTCCAAGGCATAGGCTCACTGTCGGTGTCAAAACCGACGGATCTCGGGTAGGGGGTCCCGAACTGTGCGTCTAGGCTGGATGGTAACAGGAGACAAGGGACACGATGTTTTTTACCCAGGTTCGGGCCCTCTCGATGGAGGTAATACCCTACTCCTGCTTGATTAATATTGATGATATGGGTAGTACAAGAGTAGATCTACCACGAGATCAAGGAGGCTAAACCCTAGAAGCTAGCCTATGGCATGATTGTTGTGTATGGAGTTGATTGCCTACGGACTACAACCCTCCGGTTTATATAGACATCGGATAGGGTTAGGGTTACACAGAGTCGGTTACAATGGTAGGAGATCTTGAATATCCGCATCGCCAAGCTTGCCTTCCACGCCAAGGAAAGTCGCATCCGGACACGGGACGAAGTCTTCAATCTTGTATCTTCATAGTCCAGGAGTCCGGCTGAAGGTATAGTCTGGCTACCCGAACACCCCCTAATCCAGGACTCCCTCAGTAGCCCCTGAACCAGGCTTCAATGACGACGAGTCCGGCGCGCAAATTGTCTTCAGCATTGCAAGGCGGGTTCCTCCTCCAAGTCCTTCATAGAAGATTGTAAACACCAAGAGTAGTGTCTGGCTCTGCAAAATAAGCTTCCACATATTGCCATAGAGAGAATAATATTAACACAAATCAAATCTGCTGACGTATTCCGCAGTGCGTCATCACACTACAGCCAAGTCCTTTACTCGAATCGTTTTCACTTTTCCACCTCAGCGTGTTTTGCGAGGCGGTTTCCTTGGCACGTCTTGTCAAAGCAGAGATCGTGTGCCCCCCTTTTACGGGATTCTCATCAATACGGACGTGGGCAACCCAATCGTGCCCGTTAGCATGTTTTCTCGATTAAAGGCGAGTCCCAAACGGTTACGGGGAGGGCTCCTGGTATTCAACCTCTTATAAAGAGACCAAGGCCTTACTCTTTTTTCCAATCTCAAATGAGTTCGCCCGTTGCCTCGAGTTCCAACACCCTAGGCTCCAGATTCCAGGCGCTTCGGACCTTCGACAATGTCCGGTTCCGACCTTCAAGGCTGATGGATGCCCTCCTCCGTCACGGAGGAGGACGTGCTAAAGTTGAGAGAGGCTAAGTTCTTGACCGCCGAAATTCCGCATAGGTTGCCTGCTCAAAGGCAGGCTATTCCCAGTCCCCAGCCCGGTGAGAGCGTAGTGTTCATGTCTCACTTCCTTTGGGGGTTAGGCTTCCCGATGGATCCCTTCGTGAGGGGGCTGCTGTTTTATTACGGGCTGGAATTTCATGACTTAGCTCCGGAGTCCATCCTCCACATTTCCTCATTCATCATTGTGTGCGAAGCATTCCTCCGTGTTACTCCTCACTTCGGATTATGGCTCAAGACTTTTGGAGTGGAGCCGAAGATGATCGAGGGACGGCACGCAGAGTGCGGAGGCGCTGTCATAAGTAAGAATGCTGATGCTCCATGGCCCGAGGGCTCCTTTCAAGAGGAGCTCGGCTTGTGGCAACGAGAATGGTTCTATATCACCGCTCCCAGGAGCGCCAAGTGGGCGGCGCCTCCTGCCTTTCGCTCGGGTCCCCCATCACGGCTAGCGTCATGGGTCAACAAAGGATTAGATTGGGGGTTATCCAAAGACGTGCCCTTGTTGCAGGGCCGCATCAGGGATCTCTTAGAAAGAGACCTCAACCTGGTCAAGGTGACGCAGGTCATGCTGATTCGCCGAACACTGCCCGGCAAACGTCGCTCCCTTCGTCTGTGGGAGTTTAATCCGGAGGGACCACGAGCTCTCCAGCATTTTATGGGCGCAACGCCCATGGAGATGTATAAAATGTTCTTCGGATCACAAGCAATGTGTCCGGATTTGACCGAGGACGCAGGTTTAAGCTGCAATCGCCCGGATACTCAAGTAAGTAACCTTGTTCCCGGACTCGCTATCCGTAAAATTGTCATAGACTCGCTCCTAAAAGAGTTGTCCTTTTAAACAGGAGTGGGTAGCGAAGGCGAAGCTGATCAGGTGTCCGGCTCCCCTTCCTGAGACCAGGCCGGATCCCGTGCTAGTCAGGATGTTGAAGATCGTGCCTTTGGAGGGAAGTGAGGGGGAGGACAAGGAAACTATGGCCTCCTCGAAGGAGGCCGCTCCGAAGGGAGGAACCGACAATTCCTCTCCTAGGGGAAGAAGAGGGCCGCCTCTAATGACCCGGAGACCATGGCCTCAAAGCGGGGGAAGAAGTTCTTGTCAGAGGGTCCGGCGCCGGGGAGATCCTCAGCCGAACTACGCCCCCAAAGGGATCAGCCCTCCAGCGAGCCGTAAGTAGAGAAAGATTTTCCTTTAGAGGGATGAGATAAATACTTACTTTTTATCTGAGAAGATTAACCGAAATTTTACCTTGTAGCTCGGACCTCAGCCCTTCTCAGCAGAGCTCGTCTTCGGGGGATCTTCTTCCGGAGATGATGGAGAGTGGAACGCCTCCCCCTACCGTACCGCCTAGCGAGGCGGGCGACCCTGGGGTGTCATCGCGGAGGGTTTCTTCGAATCCGGCAGGGGTGGAAGGTAGCCATATGGCCCCCCAAGGTTCTCTGCGTCCTGCCTTCGATGGAGGTCGTAGGACGAGTCCGGCACCGTCTGGTGCACGGTCGGAGGAGCTGATGATTCTGCTGGGGCGAGCTTCTATCTCAGAGGAGCACCGTGCATTGATGGGTACGGTGATTGGAAGGATTTCGTCCGCGGAAAGCGGATTGCATGAGGCCGTCAAAAGTTTGCTGACAGGTTTTGAGGTACGTTTGATAATGTACTTCTTTGTCAGTTGCGCATAAACAAGATGCGCCCTATGTAGATAGTAGCCCCTGAGACTCTGTGCGTTGTCAAAATTGACAGCGCGCAGAGGATCATAATCCCAGGTCTAATTTTCGCCTTTGTATATAGGTGGCGAAGTGTCCGGAATCGAGCCGAACTACCGATTTTGCCAAACTAAAGCGGCAACTGGACATGGCAGATGCCGACATCACGCTTGTCAATAAGTGGCTTGATGAGGCTCAAGGTATGTAATTCCTCGGGCGGCATCAGGTAAGAACAGTTTTATGCCTGTGTCTTACGATGTGTGTGCTTGACGCAGATGGTGCGGCCGACGTGGAGAGTCTTAGGGCAGAACTTGCCCGAGCTAAAGAACAAGCCAGCGAAAGTGATGCGGCCACCAGGAAAGCCCTTGAAGAGCTGAGAGCCGAACAGGCTGCTCATTGCCGAAGCAAGGAAGAGATGGTCGAAAAGTTAAAAAGCGCTACAGACTGTTGCAGACTTCTTGAAAAAGAAGACCAGGCGAAACAGACGGACTTAGAGAAGGCCGTTGCCAATGCCAAGGACGCGCGCTCTGTGATGAGAGCTGCGAAGGAGGAGCTGCGTCAGGCCAAACAGATTGCGGCTGGAAAGCCCTTTATGCTGCGAAGGAAATTTTGTGATCCGAAGTTTGCTCCGTTGGACCGGATGTGGAGTGTGGAGGATACCTATCTGGACTTGGTAGCGAGTGCTGCTGATGCGACCGAACACTTTCGAGATCAGAAAGATCGCGAAGTGGAAAAGCTTTTCTGGTCGCAGTTTCACAATCCAGAGCGTCCACTGGCAGTGGATGATCGTTTGGCTCAATGGGCCGAACTGAATAGGTTGTCTGGACTCGCCATGAAGTACGTCATGGGTCACCTGTGGCCGGGGAGATCGGAGCCGAAGAGTTATTTCAGCTTGGTGCAGCAATTCCTTGACGCGGTGCCGCGTATAAATGCAATGAAGAGGTCAGCATGCATAGAGGGCGCTAGGATGGCTCTTGCCCGTGTTAAGACATACTGGGCAGAGATGGAGACCACCGTTGTTGCGTCCCGAGATTCGGACAAAAGCCGAGTACCCTCCGAGCACTATTTTCAGGAAGTTCTTGAAGGCGCTCGTGTAATAGAGACGCAGTGCCCGAAAGATGCTATGTTATGATAGCATATGTAATTATAAAGTAATATTTTGATAAACTAAAGTGGCCTTTTTTATACTTGTGCCTCCAAGTATTGGGAACACCTCCTGTGCGGTCGTTTTAAGATATATATATATATATATATATATATATATATATATATATATATATATATATATAGAATCTGAAAGATGGCAGTCGTTGGCTTCAGCCCCCACGCACATAGTGCGGGGGTGCTCGCAGAAGACGCATTTTCACACTTAACCCAACGTCTTGGTCCTACAAAGGAGGTGATAGCGCAACGGGCCAGGCAACCGGACTATAATGCTTTAACACTTTCACTTAGCCATAGGAGTTTGACAATGAGACTATTTAGGTAGCTCCTTGGTGGCAACTGCGCTCGTCCGAGTTCGGGGCGCGTATGTGCCTGACCGGGAAGCGGCCCTTCGTTAAAGCGGAGGAATCCGATAGATTCCGATAGGTCATCGAGTGGCTGACCAGTCTCACGCTACATCATGACAGTCAGTTTTTGGCTTTCTCTACTGAGGTGCTCGCCCAGCCGAACCGGGGCACAATCGCAGTAGTTCTCCTGGTGCTACCTTAGCCGATAGAGCGGAACGTAAGGTAGCCGAACTCAGGAGCCGGGCAACCCAACATTTGACCAAAGACATGATTCAGAGCTGATGCGTATAATGCCAAAACTCGCGACGCCGAACACTCCCTAAGGTGTTCGGTCTTTATGAGTGCGGGCGAAACAACACTCTTTATTAAAAAAGCCCCTAGTGTCCAGGTACGTGCAAAAATTCTGATGTGGCCACATGCCAAGACGCCAGCCTCCTCCTTGGTTATATCAGAAAGAAAAAACCTGGGCATGTGTAGCAACAAGAGACAGTAAAAAAGGTTTACGCAGGGTCTTAATCTAAAAAGAATCCTTTAGGACGGGTCCCTACTGCATGTTTGCGCCTGTATCTCCGTTGTGCCGTATCCTGGACGGGCGCCGCACGACGTTCATCTGTAAAAGAGAGGAACTGAGTTGAAAACGGGTCGTGCCGAAAAAGTTTAAAATAAGCAAAGTATAGAGTAAGATATATAAGATTGAGCTTTATTGTCTCTTATTGTATATGCGTGGATCCCCTAGTGCGGGGGTATATGGCTTCTAGGCCTTCATCAATGATGATTTTGCGCCGAACTCATCTATCCGCGTTCGTGGTCTTGAATGACCTATTTCGAAGTTTTTTGGCCGGTGAGGCCGTTTTGCTGTGGGGCTGTCAAAGCGGCCGCACAGTCCTCCGCTTGGGGGGGCGCACTTTAGTGCTTCCCCTTCAAAGAGATGATGCCTCGTGGACCGGGCATCTTAAGCGTAAGAGATGCATAATGCGGTATTGCATTAAAGCGAGCGAAAGCTTCGCGTCCCAGTAGTGCTTGATAGCGACTTGAGAACGGGACGATATGGAAGGTCAGCTTTTCACGGCGGAGGTTATCTGCAGAGCCGAATATGACTTCGAGCTGGAGAAAACCCATACAATGGGTGTCCGGACCAGGTATTACCCCTTGAAAGGAGGTTTTGCTGCAACGGATTCTTGCTGGGTTTATCCCCATGTGCTGGATTGTATCCTGATATATCAGGTTTAGTCCACTGCCGCCGTCCATAAGGACATTTGAAAACTGGAGTCCGCTAGTTATTGGATCGAGTATCAAGGCAGTCCAACCTACATTCTTGATATTCCTAGAATAATCTAGCTGATCGAAGATGATCGGTTTTGACAACCAGTGGCAGGACCCTTCGGGATGGGCCGTGTGGTGCGTACCTTTACGGGCGCCGCACGTTTTGTTATGTGAAGTGAGTTCACTGTTTTTACTTCTTGTGGGAAGTTCTTTTGTTTCCTGGTGCTCTGCTTTTGGGGTTCGTCCTCGTCTTCGCTTGGTGTGTCGAGCCCCTTGTGTTCGGCATTTAGTCTACCGGATTGTTTGAAAACCCAACAGTCTCTGTGGGTATGGTTAGCAGGCTTCCCGGGAGTACTGTGTATCTGACATATCCTGTCCAGGATTTTATTTAGGTTGGATGGATCGTCCCTGTTGTCCTGGGGGCGATTTTTCCTGATTTTGCCGTGAGCCTTTGAATCCGGCATTGACTGTCGTGCTCTTCGGACTTTTGTCCTTAGTCCAGCGACGGTCCTTGTTGCGTCGCGGTTTTCCATTTCCATCCCTAGTTTCGGATGTACTTGGGTCGCTGGGGCTGCACCTTGCCAACCAGCTGTCCTCCCCTGCACAAAAGCGGGTCATGAGGCTTGTTAGTGCGGCCATTGTTCTTGGCTTTTATTGGCTGAGGTGTCTGGCGAGCCATTCGTCTCGGACGTTATGCCTGAAAGCTGCTAAGGCTTCAGCGTCCGGACACTCGACTATCTAATTCTTTTTAGTGAGGAATCTATTCCAGAACTGCCGAGCTGATTCTCCGGGTTGCTGAGTTATGTGACTAAGATCGTCTGCATCCGGAGGGCGGACATAGGTCCCTTGAAAGTTTGCTCGGAAAGCATCCTCGAGCTCTTCCCAGCTTCCAATTGTGTTTTCGGGAAGGCTTTTAAGCCAATGCCGGGCTGGCCCTTTAAGCTTAAGGGGTAGGTATTTTATGGCATGGAGATCATCTCCTCTAGCCATGTGTATGTGGAGGATATAATCCTCGATCCAAACTCCAGGGTCTGTTGTTCCATCATATGCCTCTATGTTTACGGGTTTGAATCCCTCTGGGAATTCATAGTCCAGGACCTCATCGGTGAAACATAGGGGGTGTGCGACGCCCCTATATTTGGGTGTGCCGGATTCTGATGATGGCTTCATAGCGTTGCTAACGAGAGCTTGCTTTCTTGGCCCATAAATGGACCTGACTGGGCCATGATGCGAATCCTTAAGTGGGCCGCATGCCGATTTAGGTGCGGCGCCGCTTGCCGCTTTATGGGGTCGTCTATCCGACCATGTGGCTTTTTCATTTTTTGAATGGGAGGGCTCTAGGGCCTCTTCGTTGAATTCAGGCAGTAGCTTTCTTTTCGGATAGCTTTTAGTGCGGCGACTGTCGCCATACTTGTCTGTGGTATTGATTACTTTGCTCCATCTAATCCGGAGTGCATCTTCCGCTGTTTTTAGCTTCCGCTTCTGCTTTTTTAGGCTGCGTGCAGTTGCAACGAGCCTCTCATGGAGATTCTTCTACTCCATAGGTTTATTCGGCGTGAGGTCGTCCGGAATGCCGTTTTCGCCGGAGGAGGGATGTTCGGTTTCTCTATCCATGTTGCCCTGTTCGGACGGTTGCTCTAAGGCCTGCTCATAGTCTACCGGCTCGTCCTGCTCTATGGCTGGGTTTTTGTCGAGGCGGGGCTTGGGTCGACGTTTACGCCGACGCTTTGATTGCTTTTCGGGGGGTCGATCTCCCGTCCCATCCCCTTTTTCCTCGTTGTTGCTTCCTTTAGGGGTATCCACCATGTACACATCGTGAGATGAGGTTGCTGTCCAATGCCCTATGGGCGTTGGTTCGTCGGTATCTCCTGCATCGTCATCCATGTTGTCGATGTCTCCGGAGTCGAAGTTGAGCACGTCGTTTAAATTGTCGACAGTGGCTACCAAGTGGGTGGTGGGTGGGCTTTGAATTTCTTCATCGTCCGTATCCCATCCTCGCTGACCGTAGTTCGGCCAGGGGTCTCCTAATAAGGAGAGAGACTTGAGAGAGTTCAGGATATCGCCACAAGGCGAGTGCTGAAAGATGTCTGCGGCGGTGAACTCCATTATCGGCGCCCAATCGGATTCGATTGGCAGGGGCGCAGGTGGGTTCGGAGTCCGGGGAGGAGTCCGGATCCTCGGAGTCACGGGTCGTGCAGAGTGCGGGGCTAGCATTCGGCTCGATCGCTTTCGGGATCGCAGCCCCCGAGGTGACGTCCAACCGCTCATCATCAATTGGTGCAATAGGCTCCGAGTTAGGGGTCGGAACCGATGCGTGTGCGGCCTCTAGGACACTGTCCGGGGGCAGAGCTAGATCATGCCCCTCGAGATAGTGCGGCGCGCTTGGCCGTGGCTCGAGCCCGTCAAATTTCAAGTCTCCGCGGATGTCAGCCATGTAGTTTAAGCTTCCAAACCTGACTTGATGGCCAGGGGCGTAGCTTTCGACTACTCCAAGTGGCCGAGCGAATTGGCCCGCAAAGCGAAGCCGCCGAAGACGAAGATCTGTCCGGGGAGAAAAGTCTCACCCTGGACCGTATCGTTGTTGATGATCAAAGGATCCATCGGGCCTAAAGGCGACGACACAAAGGAACCCTCAATGAAAGCACCAATGTCGGTGTCAAAACCGGCGGATCTCGGGTAGGGGGTCCCGAACTGTGCGTCTAGGCCGGATGGTAACAGGAGACAAGGGACACGATGTTTTTTACCCAGGTTCGGGCCCTCTCGATGGAGGTAATACCCTACTCCTGCTTTATTAATATTGATGATATGGGTAGTACAAGAGTAGATCTACCACGAGATCAAGGAGGCTAAACCCTAGAAGCTAGCCTATGGCATGATTGTTGTGTATGGAGTTGATTGCCTACGGACTACAACCCTCCGGTTTATATAGACACCGGATAGGGTTAGGGTTACACAGAGTCGGTTACAATGGTAGGAGATCTTGAATGTCCGCATCGCCAAGCTTGCCTTCCATGCCAAGGAAAGTCCCATCCGGACACGGGACGAAGTCTTCAATCTTGTATCTTCATAGTCCAGGAATCCGGCTGAAGGTATAGTCCGGCTACCCGAACACCCCCTAATCCAGGACTCCCTCACTCACCATCATAGAAGGATGATTGAGTCTCCGGGGTCCTCAAATCAGTAGCCAAACTCATCCTCTTGAATCTATATTCATACTCAAAGTTTTAGTTTTGCAGGTCATAGATCTGGGCTTGGAGGTGCTCGATTTTCTCATGAAGCTTGAAGATGGTCTCCTCAATGTTCTTGGCATCTAGCTTGTGGTTGTTGGTAAACTCTGCGATCATCATGTGGTTGTCGTTGAGTCCGCGTTCCACCATCCATTGGCACTTGAAAACTTGTTGCTCCATTGCTTCGAGTCTTGTCTCCATGCTTCCGGTCCTCCTTGGTCCCTCAACATCGCGGATGTGCAGCACCCTCGCATGCATCTCAATGGTTTGAGGGTGTTGCAGCACCTCCGCGAGGTAGGGGTTGATGACCTTCTCGAGGAACTTGTCCTTTGGGGCACTTGGAAACGTCATGGTGATCTAGATCTGTCAGAAAAACAGCTCGAACCAAAAGCAGGAGATATTTGCGTGGTACGGTGGTCAAAACCTTCGGGAGATTATATAATGAATTTCTATGGACCAAGAGAAGTATCGTGCAAGAAAACGGAGTCCGGAGGGCACACGAGGTGCCCACGAGGTAGGGGAGCGGGCCAGGGGGTAGGGCGCGCCCTCCACCCTCGTGGACGCTTTGTGTCCTTTTCGGACTACTTCTTATTTTCCTATTTTCTTAAATATTCCAAAACGAAGAAAAATTGCTATTAGAACTTTTTTGGAGTCGGTTTACTTACCGTACCACATACATATTCCTTTTCGGAGTCTGAAACATTCTGGAAAGTGTCCCTTATATACTCCTCCGGGGTTACGCTGTCAATAAGATTAGTTTCAACATTTATGGGATTACCTGAGATATAATGTTTGATTTTTGACCGTTTGAAGGAAATATTCCCTAAAGGCAATAATAAAGTTGTTATTTATATTTCCTTATATCATGATAAATGTTTATTATTCATGCTAGAATTGTATTAACCAGAAACTTAGTACATGTGTGAATACATAGACAAACAGAGTGTCACTAGTATGCCTCTACTTAACTAGCTTGTTTAATCAATGATGGTTATGTTTCCTAACCATAGACATGAGTTGTCATTTGATTAACGGGATCACATCATTAGAGAATGATGTGATTGACTTGACCCATCCGTTAGCTTAGCATGATGATCATTTAGTTTGTTGCTATTGCTTTCCCCATAACTTATGCATGTTCTTATGACTATGAGATCATGCAACTCCCGAATACCGGAGGAACAGTTTGTGTGCTACCAAACATCACAACGTAACGGGGTGACTATAAAGGTGCTCTACAGGTGTCTCCGATGGTGTTTGTTGAGTTGGCATAGATCAAGATTAGGATTTGTCACTCCGATTGTCGGAGAGGTATCTCTGGGCCCTCTCGGTAATGCACATCAATATAAGCCTTGCAAGCAATGTGACTAATGAGTTAGTTGCGAAATGATGCATTATGGAACGAGTAAAGAGACTTGCTGGTAACGAGATTGAACTAGGTATTGAGATACCGACGGTCGAATCTCGGGCAAGTAACATACCGATGACAAAGGGAACAACGTATATCGTTATACAGTTTGACCGATAAAGATCTTCGTAGAATATGTGGGAGCCAATATGAACATCCAGCTTCCGCTATTGGTTATTGACCGGAGACGTGTCTCGGTCATGTCTACATAGTTCTCGAACCTGTAGGGTCCGCACGCTTAATGTTCGGTGATGATCGGTATTATGAGTTTACGTGTTTTGATGTACCGAAGATAGTTCAGAGTCCCGGATTTGATCATGGACATGACGAGGAGTCTCGAAATGGTCGAGCCATACAGATCGATATATTGGAAGCCTATGTTTGAACATCGGAAAGGTTCCGAATGAGTTTGGACATATACCGGAGTACCGGGGGTTACCGGAACCCCCCGGGGAGTATATGGGCCCTAATGGGCTTTAGGTGAGAGAGGGAGGGCTGCCTAGGGCAGGCCACGCGCCCCCCAAGGCCTAGTCCAAATTGGACTAAGGGGGAGGGGCGGCGCCCCCTCCTTCCTTCTCTTCTCTCTTCCCTTTCCTTCTCTCCTACTCCTACTACATGGAAGGGGGGAATCCTACTCCTGATGGGAGTAGGACTCCCCAGGGCGCGCCATAGTAGAGGGCCGGCCCTCCCCCTCCTCCACTCCTTTATATATGGGGGAGGGGGCACCCCATAGACACACAAGTTGATCATTGATCCCTTAGCCGTGTGCTATGCCCCCTCCACCATAATCCACCTCGGTCATATCATAGCGGTGCTTAGGCGAAGCCCTGTTCCGGTAGCATCATCATCACCGTCATCACGCCATCGTGCTGGATCGTGAGTTCGTGGGACGTCACTGAGCCGAACGTGTGCAGATCGTGGAGGTGTCGTGCTTTCGGTACTAGGATCGGTTGATCGTGAAGACGTACGACTACATCAACTGCGTTGTCATAACGCTTCCGCTTACGGTCTATGAGGGTACGTAGACAACACTCTCCCCTCTTGTTGCTATGCATCACCATGATCTTGCATGTGCATAGGAATTTTTTTGAAATTACTGCATTCCCCAACAATGGCATCCGAGCCAGGTTTATGCATAGATGTTATATGCAGGAGTAGAACACAAAGGAGTTGTGGGCGTGGGTATATACATATTGCTTGCCGTCACTAGTTGTTTCTTGATTCGGCGGTATTGTTGGATGAAGCAGCCCAGACCGACATTACGCGTACGCTTACGCGAGACTGTTTCTACCGACGTGATTCGCACACAGGTGGCTGGTGGGTGTCAATTTCTCCAACTATAGTTGAATCGGATTCAATGAACAGGGTTCTTTCTGAAGATCAAAAAGCAATCACTATACCGCGTTGTGGTTTTTGATGCATAGGTAAGAACGGTTCTTGCTCAGCCCATAGTAGCCACGTAAAACTTGCAACAAACAAAGTAGAGGATGTCTAACTTGTTTTTGCAGGGCATGTTGTGATGTGATATGGTCAAGACATGATGCTAAATTTTATTGTATGAAATGATCATGTTTTGTAACACAGTTATCGGCAACTGGCAGGAGCCATGTGGTTGTCGCTTTATTGTATGAAATGCAATCGCCATGTAATTGCTTTACTTTATCACTAAGCAGTAGCGATAGTCGTAGAAGCAATAGTTGGCGAGACGACAACGGTGCTTCGATGGAGATCAAGGTGTCAAGCCGGTGACGATGGTGATCATGACGGTGCTTTGGAGATGGAGATCAAAGGCACAAGATGATGATGGCCATATCATATCACTTATATAGATTGCATGTGATGTTTATCCTTTATGCATCTTATTTTGCTTAGTTCGGCAGTAGCATTATAAGATGATCTCTCACTAAATTTCAAGGTATAAGTGTTCTCCCTTAGTATGCACCGTTGCTATAGTTCGTCGTGCCGAGACACCACATGATGATCGGGTGTGATATGCTCTACGTTCACATACAACGGGTGCAAGCCAGTTTTGCACACGCAGAATACTAGGGTTAAACTTGACAAGCCTAGCCTATGCAGATATGGCCTCGGAACACTGAGACCGAAAGGTCGCGTGAATCATATAGTAGATATGATCAACATAGTGATGTTCACCATTCAAAACTACTCCATCTCACGTGATGATCGGACATGGTTTAGTTGATATGGATCACGTGATCACTAAGATGATTAGAGAGATGCCTATCTAAGTGGGAGTTCTTAAGTAATTTGATTAATTGAACTTTAATTCATCATGAACGTAGTACCTGATAGTATTTTGCATGTCTATGTTGTTGTAGATAGGTGGCCCGTGTTGTTGTTCCGTTGAATTTTAATTCGTTCCTAGAGAAAGCTAAGTTGAGAGGTGATGGTAGCAACTACACGGACTAGGTCCATAACTTGAGGGTTATCCTCATTGCTGCACAGAAGAATTACATCCTGGAAGCACCGCTAGGTGACAAACCCGCTGCAGGAGCAACGCCAGATGTTGTGAACACTTGGCAGAGCAAAGCTGATGACTACTCGATAGTTCAGTGTGCCATGCTTTACGGCTTAGAACCGGGACTTCAACGATGTTTTGAACGTCATGGAACATATGAGATGTTCCAGTAGTTGAAGTTAATATTTCAAGCAAATGCCCGCATTGAGAGATATGAAGTCTCCAATAAGTTCTACAGCTGCAAGATGGAGGAGAATAGTTCTGTCAGTGAACATATACTCAGAATGTCTGGGTACCATAACCACTTGACTTAGCTGGGAGTTAATCTTCCTGATGATAGTGTCATTGACAGAGTTCTTCAATCACTGCCACCAAGCTACAAGAGCTTCATGATGAACTATAATATGCAAGGGATGGATAAGACGATTCCTGAGCTCTTCGCAATGCTAAAGGTTGCGGAGGTAGAAATCAAGAAGGGGCATCAAGTGTTGATGGTCAACAAGACCACCAGTTTCAAGAAAAAGGGTAAAGGGAAGAAAGGGAACTTCAAGAAGAACAGCAAGCCAGTTGCTGCTCAAGTGAAGAAACCCAAGTCTGGACCTAAGCCTGAGACTGAGTGCTTCTAGTGCAAAGGGACTGGACACTGGAAGTGGAACTGCCCCAAGTATTTGGCAGAGAAGAAGGATGGCAAAGTGAAAGGTATATTTGATATACATGTTATTGATGTGTACCTTACTAATGCTCGCAGTAGTGCCTGGGTATTTGATATTGGTTCAGTTGCTAACATCTGCAACTCAAAACAGGGGCTACGGATTAAGCGAAGATTGGCTAAGGACGAGGTGACGATGCGCGTGGGAAATGGTTCCAAAGTCGATGTGATCGCCGTCGGCACGCTACCTCTACATCTACCTTCGGGATTAGTTTTAGACCTAAATAATTGTTATTTGGTGCCAGCGTTGAGCATGAACATTATATCTGGATCTTGTTTGATGTGAAACGGTTATTCATTTAAATCAGAGAATAATGGTTGTTCTATTTATATGAGTAATATCTTTTATGGTCATGCACCCTTCATGAGTGGTCTATTTTTACTAAATCTTGATAGTAGTGATACACATGTTCATAGTATTGAAGCCAAAAGATGCAGAGTTGATAATGATAGTGCAACTTATTTGTGGCACTGCCGTTTGGGTCATATTGGTGTAAAGCGCATGAAGAAACTCCATTCTGATGGACTTCTGGAATCACTTGATTATGAATCACTTGGTACTTGCGAACCATGCCTCATGGGCAAGATGACTAAAACTCCATTCTCCAGAACAATGGAGCAAGCAACAGAGTTATTGGAAATCATACATACTGATGTATGTGGTCCAATGAATAATGAGGCTCGCGGTGAATATCGTTATTTTCTCACCTTCACAGATGATTTGAGTAGATATGGGTATATCTACTTAATGAAACATAAGTCTGAAACATTTGAAAAGTCCAAAGAATTTCATAGTGAAGTGGAAAATCACCGTAACAAGAAAATAAAGTTTCTACGATCTGATCGTGGAGGAGAATATTTGATTTATGAGTTTGGTCTTCATTTGAAACAATGCGGAATAGTTTTGCAACTCACGCCACCCGGGACACCACAGCGTAATGGTGTGTCCGTGTCGGATTTCGGGCTCCGGCAGACCCTTAAGGTTCAAACTCTGGGGTGCGCACAGAGATCTTCCCCCTACCGACTCGCGCTTCTATGACTCGCAAGAAATCTAGGCCGGAAAGAAGAACACTCAAGGGACACGAGGTTTACACTGGTTCGGGCCACCGATGTGGTGTAATACCCTACTCCGGTGTGTGGTGTGGTGGATTGCCTCAGGGGCTGATGATGAACCATACAGGGGAAGAACGGCCTCGCGAGATGTGTTCTTGAGCTGGTGCGGTGTGTTCTACTCGGTCTGGATCCCCCCCCCCCTCTATGGTGGCTAGTCCTACTTATAGAGGCCCTGGTCCTCTTCCCAAAATGTGAGTGGGAAGGGCGCCAACAATTGGCCATTTTGAAGGGGAACATCCAGTACAACTTATCCTGACCAAAGGTGGTCTTCGGCTGCCAAAAGCACTGGTGATGATGCCGTCTTGGGCTCCATGGTGACCTCCATCCTGACGCTCTGCTGGTCTTGGTCTCGTTGCACCGAAATGGTAACCTTTGCCCGATGCCTTGGACTGTGCTTGCTCCCTTTGCACCGAAGGGGAAACAAGGACACTGCACGGGCCGGCGCCCGCCTGGCGCCCGCCTGATCTCGATCGTCATGGCTTGTGTCACGGGCTCCTCGCGAGGTGCCCCTGCGTTGATCTCTCCGCCTCCTCGCGAGCCTGCCTGATGAGGCTACTCTTGAGGAAGCTTCCTGTCGTCCGCCCGCAGGGCTTGGCCCCTCGCGAGGGTCTTGAGTTTGAGCTGATGAAGCTGGGACGCACTGGGCCCCCACTCAAGCCACGCCGTAGGCAGGCAAGTCTAGGCACCCCCGTTCCCAGAACGCCGACAGTAGCCCCCAGGCCCGAGGCGCGCCTGGGCTGGGCCTAGCAGAGAAGCGAAGGGGCAAGCGCGAAGCACCACGGGCCCCAATAGCCTGCGGCCTTGGGCGCCACATGGCGACAGATTGGACGTGGGCGTATGGGCTTCCCCATGGCGCCTCGGCAACCGCACGACTTGACAAGTCCCTGCATGCAGAGAAATGGGTCATGATTACCTGCGATCGTGGTGGTCGGCGGCTGGCCTTCTCCAGCTATAAGTACGGGACTGTGCGAGCCTCGTTAGCTTATCCCTTCCTGCTACTCCTTTTCTTCTTCTTGGCTACTCGCCATTCCCATGGCTCCGCCAAAGAGATTCTCGGCCGCGGAGAAAGGAAAAGCTCGTCTGGCAGGGCCAGACTCCCCACCGACCAAGCACGGCCGGGGCCACCCTCGCAAGCACCCCGCGGTCCCCGTAGTGTCTTCCCGTGGCCATGGAGGCGGTTCCCTGCGCGGTGGTGAGCGCCCGGTTGCCGATGGGAGGCATGCCGTGGCCGTGAGGCCTCCCAGGCCGCGCTTTCGCTCAGCGGAGGTGCTGCCGGAGTTCGTCGTGTGGTCGGCGGACCCGACCAGCACCTGGCTCCAGCTCCCCCATTTCTTCGTAGGTGAACTGTCGGTGGGCGCTCGGGGCGGCCTCTGGCTTCAGGCAGATGGTTGCTGCAGCAGGACCTCCTTGGCTTCGCTGGAGGTCTCCGCTTCTGGGAATGCGGTCCTGACCCGTGGCTGGCAAACGTTTGCCTGTGCGCGCGGCCTGAGCCGGCGGTGCACCCTGCACTTCAAATTCGATGGCGACGCCACCCTCTACGTGAGGGTGTTCGGGGAAGACGGTCGCCGCGCTGGGTGCTGCCCCGAAGACGATGACCGCGGCCGCCTTCCCAGCCCCGGTGCTGACCAGGATGAAGGCGGCGGCAGGCGTGTAGGCGGCGGCGCTCGGGGCTCGCCAAGCTTCGGTGACTCTCTCCCAGGCAACAGCTCCTCCAGCGGTGGCCGCGACCAGCCCCCGCGCCATCGTGCCCGCCTGGGTGAAGGTAGCGGGTCAGCCCGCCGTCGCGCCCCGGTGAAGCGAGAGGAGGGATCCGCCTGAGCCCCCAGAGGCAGCTCGAGCTTTCGCCGCAAGTTGGTGCCGAGCAAGTCATGCCCATTTTGTTTTTCTTCTTTCCCTGCACAGAAAAAGAAGGTAGTGTAGGGCCCCGCAGGGGCGTGTTAGAACTGTTGATGTTGATCATCGTGTTGGTCCCTCTATTTCTGCGCTATGTTTCCGCGTCGCGTGCCCATGTGCGGGAATTATTTAGCTCAGTGGGGCTTGACGCGGTCCTCGCCTCCCGAGGCTGAGGCCTCGCCGCGCGCTTCATGTCCTGCAAGGATTAGCAGGAGGAGTAGCCTTCGGTTTGGTTGTGGGGGCAATCGGCCCAGGTCCTGCGCTCGTGTCGCGATGCCCGTGGGGCACGGACTAAGAGGGGTGCTCCCGCAGCGGACCCAGACAGGAAAGCTTCAAACGATCAGGGTAGAAAACACTCGCGAGGGCACCCGCGAACCTCCCTCGTGAGATTTGCGAGAGAAAACGAGGCAAGTGGGTGAAAAAGATAAAGAGTCACAAGCCTGGGACGGTAACAACTCCAGTAAAACTTCAAACAGGAACGAACAAGCCAACTGCAGAAAGCAAATGAAAAAGCCGCGTCCGGCACCTATTCTAGTCTTCGACGTCTTCTCACCAGCGCGGAGCTAAGTGCTGCCACTGGGCGTGGGCGGGAGCCTCCGAGGCCCGAGGGCGGCACTCCGGAGACTTCGGGGCGTGTACATCCCCACTCATTATTACATGAGAGTGTCACGGGTGGCGAGGCATTGGCCTTCTTCACAGGCACCGAGCCTTTCCCAAAATGCGGCAGCTTCACAGGCATTGGCCTTCTTCACAGGCACCGGGCCTTTCCATAGGCGCTAGGCCTCGCTCAGGGATAGAACCTCCGGAGATGTTGAATGTTCCACGCGTTCTGGACGGGTACCCCCTCCGGGGTCTCCAAGCGCGCGGAGCCAGGCCTGGAAACATGAACAACCTTGAATGGGCCCTCCCACATGGGAGAGAGCTTGTGCAGCCCCTCCCTGGAGAGAACCCGTCTGAGCATGAGGTCCCCTACCACAAGAGTTCTAGGGCGGATGTTGCGGCAGTGGTATCACCGCAGTGCCTGTTGATACCTTGCCGCTCGTAGCGTGGCTTCTCGACAGTGTTCCTCCCCCAGCACGAGATCCGTCCCCCGCATGGCGTCCTGCTGCGTCTCGTCGAATGCCAAGACCCGTACGGAGCGATGCCTGACCTCGTGAGGGAGGACAGCCCCTGCTCCGTAGACGAGGAAGAACGGGGTCTCGCCAGTCCGCTTGGCTGCGGTTGTGCGGATAGACCACAGCACGGACTGGAGCTCGTCATACCAGCCCCTGCCGCAAGCCTCCAGCTTCTTCTTGAAGGTCCTGGCTTTGAGGCCCCTCAGGACCTCCGCGTTGGCTCGCTCGGCCTGGCCGTTGCTCCGGGGGTGTGCCACCGAGGCGTAGCATATCTGCGTTCCAAGGTTAGGCACCCCAAACCGGCTCACGAGACCCTTGATGAACTTGACTGTGGAGCCTGCTGGGATGGTGCGGACAGCTTCAACCTCAGCCCACTTGGTGAACTTGTCCACAATGACGTAGAGGTAGCGATAGCCCCCTGGCGCCCGAGGGAACGGGCCCAGAATGTCTAGCCCCCAAACTGCGAACGACCACGAGAGGGGTATAGTCTATAGACCCCCCGCCAGCTAATGGATCTTCCTAGCATGGAACTGGCAGGCCTCGCAAGCCTTCACCAACTCAACGGCGTCGCTGAGTGCTGTGGGCCAGTAGAATCCACTACGGAATGCCTTGCCGGCGAGGGTTCGTGACGATGAGTGGTGCCCACAGTCTCCGCCGTGTATGTCCGCCAGCAGCTCCTTCCCTTGCTCTCTGGAGATGCAACGTAGGGACACGTCATTCAGTCGTTTCTGGTAGAGCTCCCCATCCTTGATGCAGTAAGCCGTGGCCTGCCGCGCTACACGCTCTGCCTCCTCCTCGCTCTCCGGCAGGGTCCTTTGCATCAAGTAGTTCTTGAGCTCTGTGATCCAACACCCTTCCTAAGGCTCTAACGCCAGGAGCAGGCGTGCCCCTGAGGCCGGGCCGCAGGCCGGAGCTCCCGAGGTAGGCAGCTGAGGGAGCTCCTCCCTTGGTTGCGCCGTGCTCGATAGTGACGGTGCCGCCGAGGGTTTGAAGAGCCGCTCCTCGAAGACGCCAGGCTCCTGAGGCAGCTGCCTGGATGCCCTCTTGGCAATGTCATCAGCCTATTGATTGGTGTCGCGAGGCACATGCTGCAACTCCAGCCCCCAGAACTGTTTCTCCATCTTGCGAACCTCAGCGAGGTAGGCTTCCATGTGCTCATCCTTTGGTTCGTATATCTTGTTGGAGAAGTTGACGAGGAGCTGCGAATCGCCCTTGATGATGAGGCGCTTTACCCCTAAGGCAATTGTGGCTTTCAAACCTGCTATCAGGCCTTCGTACTCTGCTATGTTGTTGGAGACCTTTTCTCCGTGCTGGAAACAGAGTTGCACGATGTAGTAGAGTTTGTCCTGGGTAGGGGATACAAGCACTGCGCCAGCTCCCGCGCCGTGTCGGGAGAATGCCCCATCGAAGTACATGACCCAGCCGTCTGGTGCCTCGCTTCCCGGGGAAAGTGATCGGTCCTCGCCTGCCTCGAGACCTGGTGCTTCTGCCCATTCTACCACGAAATCCGCAAGTGGGGCTCCCTTGATGACTCTGGTCGTACTGAATTATAGCTGAAATGCCTGTAGTTCGATATTCCATTCAGCGACTCTTCTAGCTGAGTTGGGGCTCCTGAGTACCCTTTCCAAGGGGTATGCTGAGACGACTTTGATGGGATGGCCTTGGAAATAGTGTCGCAGCTTGCGTGAGGCCACTAATAGCACGAGGAGGAGTTTTTGAGGCATGGGGTACCGCGCCCTTGCGTCCCGTAGCACCGTGCTGACGAAGTACACGGGATGCTCGATGAGGTTGAGGGTGCTGGCGCAGCTTGCATCCTCCGAAGGTCGAGGCATCTCCTGAGATGGTGGAGCCCCAGCGCTTGGTCGCTTGGAGAGGCCTCTCCTGCCCCGGGTGCGTTCTCCTGCTGCGGCTGTTCCCCTCCGGCTACGGTCGTGGTCCTCGCGAGGCCCTCTTGGCTTTGCTTTGCTTCAGCCCGGACGATCGCTGCGGCCTTGGTCCGGCACTCCTTCCTGACCGCCACCAGGGCTGCGCTAGCGGAGTAGGGGGTGGCCACAAGGTAGAGCGCCAGGGGCTCCCGTGGACGCGGAGCTACCATCACTGGTGGGCTGGTAAGGTACCTCTTGAGATCTTGGAATGCCTTGTCGGCCTCTTCAGTCCATTCGAAGGGGCCCTTCTTCTTCATCAGCTTGAAGAAGGGCAGTGCTCGTTCCCCCAGCTTGGAGATGAAGCGCCCTAGCGCGGTTACATGCCCGGTGAGCTTCTGCATCTCTCTGAGGGTCCTTGGCGGGCTCATGTCTTTGACTGCTTTGACCTTCTCCGGGTTGGCCTCGATGCCCCTATGGAACATGAGGAAAACTAGGAGCTTGCCCGAGGGGACCCCAAACACGCACTTCTCCGGGTTGAGCCGTAGGTCCACTTCGTTGAGGCTCGCAAAGGTTTCTTCCAGGTCTTGTATCAGGGTTTTTGCCTCCCGGGACTTCACCACAATGTCGTCGATGTAAGCTTCAGCGTTCCTCCCGAGCTACCAGCCTAAGACGATATGCATCAGCCGCTGAAAGGTTGTGCCTGCGTTGCGCAACCCAAATGGCATGCACGTATAGCAGTACACTCCACATGGGGTCAGGAAAGCTGTTTTTTCCACGTCTTCTACCGCCATCTTGATTTGGTGATAGCCCGAGAAGGCATCTAGGAAGCACAATAGGTCACACTCTGCGGTAGAGTCGACTATCTGGTCAATGCGGGGGAGCGGAAATGGATCCTGTGGGCAGGCTTTGTTGAGGTTGGTGAAGTCGACACACATGCGTTCCTTTCCTCCCTTTTTCGACACAATGACCGGATTAGCCAGCCAATCAGGGTAGCGGACCTCGTGGATAACTCCTGCCACTTCTAGCTTCCGGGTCTCTTGAACGATGAAAGCTTGTTTCTCAGTGGACTGTCGCCTCGCCTTCTGCTTCACGGGGCGCACGTTGGGGCACACGTTGAGCTGATGCTCAATCACACCCCTCGGGACCCCTGCTAACTGATCAGGTTCCCATGCGAACACCTTCTTGTTCGCACGCAGGAACCTCACCAGGGCCTTCTCCTGCTCGGGCTCGAGGTTGGCTCCTATGGTGAAGGTGGCGTCAATGGACCCGTCCTCATCGACCGGTACCTGCTTGGTTTCCGCCTTGTCTTGGGTGAACAACTGCTTCTTTTTAGCCGGCGCAGTCCCCTTGGGCTCAAGGGCGTCGGTGCTGGTGGGCTACGCCATCGCGGCCACCCTGAGAGCAAGCTTGAGCGCCTGCAGCGCATCCCTTGTGTCTCCTGACACGGTAAGGACGCCGCTGCTCCCGGGCATCTTCATGACGTTGTACGCCAGGTGAGTTGCTGCCATGAACCGGGCCAAGGGCGAATAGCCGAGGATGGCGTTGTAGGGGAGGCCGATGGGGGCGATGTCGAAGTCGATCAGCTCTGTGCGGAAGTTGTCGTGGGTGCCGAAGGTCACTAGGAGGCGGATCTGTCCCAAGGAAGCGGTGGAACCGACTCCGACACCCGAGAAAGGCCTGCTAGGCTGAAGCCGGTCTAGCGGCACGTGGAGGAGGCTGAAGGCCTCAACCGAGAGCACGTTGAGGCTGGCACCGCCGTTGATGAGGGTCCTGGTGAAGGCCACCTGGCAGATGGTGGGGGTGCACAGCATCGGGAGCGCGCCCGAACCGATGGGGTTGAAGGGGTGATCATCCGAGTCGAAGGTTAAATCGGCCTCGGGCGCCACCCAGCCCGGGGGCCTTCTCGACGCTTGGAGGCGGTGCTGATCCGGCGGGTGAACGGCTTGACGTGGTGGCTCGAGGGTGATGCCTGTGAGCCACCCAGGAGAGCTGCGACGACGGGCGGCACTGGTGCGGCATAACGGGCGAGGAAGAGGTCGCGCAGCTCCTCCCAAGAGGTCACAGAAGCCGTCGGCAGGTGGAGGAGCCACGCGCGCAGGTCACCGGCGAGGGCCATGGGAAACCAGTTGGCCATCACCCGGTCGTCGCCCCCAGCTTTGAGGACGGCCTCCTCATACGCCAGCAGGAAAACCAACGGATCCGTCACGCCGTTGTAGCGCGGCGGCATCTCAGGCTTGAACTTGTGCGGCCCCTGCACCTGTCACAAGGCGGGGGCCAAGGATCGGAGCCCCCCGGCCCCAGTGCCGGCATCGGTTGCCGGAGCGGGCGGCGCGTTGTCCGCCATGAGGGCGAAACGCGATGTTGGTGGGGAGCGGGTCATCGGGAGGGAGAACTCCGGCGCACCCCTACCTGGCGCGCCAAATGTCGGATTTCGGGCTCTAGCAGACACTTAAGGTTCGAACTCTGGGGTGCGCACAGAGATCTTCCCCCTACCGACTCGTGCTTCTATGACTCGCAAGAAATCTAGGCAGGAAAGAAGAACACTCAAGGGACACAAGGTTTATACTGGTTCGGGCCACCGATGTGGTGTAATACCCTACTCCAGTGTGTGGTGTGGTGGATTGCCTCAGGGGCTGATGATGAACCATACAGGGGAAGAACGGCCTCGCGGGAGGTGTTCTTGAGCTGGTGCGGTGTGTTCTACTCGGTCTGGATCCCCCTCCCCTCTATGGTGGCTAGTCCTACTTATAGAGGCCCTGGTCCTCTTCCCAAAATGTGAGCGGGAAGGGCGCCAACAATTGGCCATTTTGAAGGGGAACATCCAGTACAACTTATCCTGACCAAAGGTGGTCTTCGGCTGCCAAAAGCACTGGTGATGACGCCGTCTTGGGCTCCATGGTGACCTCCGTCCTGCCGCTCTGCTGGTCTTGGTCTCGTTGCACCGGAATGGTAACCTTTGCCCGATGCCTTGGACTGTGCTTGCTCCCTTTGCACCAAAGGGGAAACAAGGACACTGCACGGGCCGACGCCCGCCTGGCGCCCGCCTGATCTCGATCGTCATGGCTTGCATCACGGGCTCCTCGCGAGGTGCCCCTGCCTTGATCTCTCCGCCTCCTCGCGAGCCTGCCTGATGAGGCTGCTCCTGAGGAAGCTTCATGTCGTCCGCCCCACAGGGCTTGGCCCCTCGCGAGGGTCTTGAGTTTGAGTTGATGAAGCTGGGCCGCACTGAGCCCCCACTCAAGCCATGCCACAGGCAGGCAAGTCTGGGGACCCCCGTTCCCAGAACGTCAACAGTCCGAACGTCGTAACCGCACTTTATTGGATATGGTGCAATCTATGATGTCTCTCACTGATTTACCGCTATCATTTTGGGGTTATGCTTTAGAGACGGCTGCATTCACATTAAATAGGGCACCATCTAAATCTGTTGAGGCGACACCTTATGAACTGTGGTTTGGCAAGAAACCCAAGTTGTTGTTTCTTAAAGTTTGTGGCTGCGATGCTTATGTGAAAAAGCTTCAACCTGATAAGCTCGAACCCAAATCGGGGAAATGTGTCTTCATAGGATACCCAAAGGAGACTGTTGGGTACACCTTCTATCACAGATCTGAAGGCAAGATATTCGTTGCTAAGAATGGATCCTTTCTAGACAAGGAGTTTCTCTCAAAAGAAGTGAGTGGGAGGAAAGTAGAACTTGATGAGGTAATTGTACCTGCTCCCTTATTGGAAAGTAGTTCATCACTGAAATCAGTTCCAGTGATTCATACACCAGTAAGTGAGGAAGCTAATGATGATGATCATGAAACTTCTGATCAAGTTACTACCGAACCTCGTAGGTCAACCAGAGTAAGATCCGCACCAGAGTGGTACGGTAATCCTGTTTTGGAGTCATG
The DNA here is from genome assembly GCF_056163025.1 of Triticum urartu. Taxonomy (NCBI): domain Eukaryota; kingdom Viridiplantae; phylum Streptophyta; class Magnoliopsida; order Poales; family Poaceae; genus Triticum; species Triticum urartu. The sequence goes on from NC_141875.1 coordinate 93,476,887, forward strand.
TTACTTGACCATGACAAACCTACGAACTATGAGGAAAAGATGATGATCCCAGATTCCGCAAAATGGCTTGAGGCCATGAAATTTGAGATGGGATCCATGTATGAGAACAAATTGTGGACTTTGGTTGACTTGCCCGATGATCGGCAAGCCACAGAAAATAAATGGATCTTCAAGAAGAAGACTAACGCTGACGGTAAATATTACTGTCTACAAAGCTCGACTTGTTGCAAAAGATTTTCGACAAGTTCAAGGAGTTGACTACGATGAGACCTTCTCACATGTAGCGATGCTTAAGTCCGTCCGAATCATGTTAGCAATTGCCGCATTTTATGATTATGAAATTTGGCAAATGGATGTCAAAACTGCATTCCTTAATGGATATCTTAAAGAAGAGTTGTATATGATGCAACCAGAAGGTTTTGTCGATCCAAAAGGTGCTAACAAAGTGTGCAAGCTCCAGCGATCCATTTATGGACTGGTGCAAGCCTCTCAGAGTTGGAATATACGCTTTGATAGTGTGATCAAAGCATATGGTTTTATATAGACTTTTGGAGAAGCCTGTATTTACAAGAAAGTGAGTGGGAGCTCTGTAGCATTTCTGATATTATATGTAGATGACATATTGTTGATCGTAAATGATACTGAATTTCTGAATAGCATAAAAGGATACTTGAATAAGATTTTTTTCAATGAAAGACCTCTTGTGAAGCTGCTTATATATTGGGCATCAAGATCTATAGAGATAGATCAAGACGCTTAATTGGACTTTCACAAAGCACATACCTTGATAAAGTTTTTAAGATTTTCAAAATGGATCAAGCAAAGAAAGGGTTCTTCCCTGTGTTATAAGGTGTGAAGTTAAGTCAGACTTATTGCCCAACCACTGTAGAAGATAGAGAGAAAATGAAAGGTGTTCCCTATGCTTCAGCCATAGGCTCTATCATGTATGCAATGCTATGTACCAAACCTGATGTGTGCCTTGCTATCAGTCTAGCAGGGAGGTACCAATGTAATCCAGGAGTGGATCACTGGACAGCGGTCAAGAACACCCTGAAATACCTGAAAAGGGCTAAGGATATATTTCTCGTATATGGAGGTGACAAAGATCTCGTCGTAAACGGTTACATCGATGCAAGCTTTCACACTAATCCGGATGACTCTAAGTCACAAACCGGATACGTGTTTTTATTAAATGGTGGAGCTGTCAGTTGGTGTAGTTCCAAGCAGAGCGTCATGGCAGGATCTACATGTGAAGCGGAGTACATAGCTGCTTCGGAAGCAGCAAATGAAGGAGTCTGGATGAAGGAGTTCATATCCGATCTAGGTGTCATACCTAGTGCATCGGGTCCAATGAAAATATTTTGTGACAATACTGGTGCAATTGCCTTGGCAAAGGAATCCATATTTCACAAGAGAACTAAGCACATCAATAGATGCTTCAATTCCATCTGCGATCAAGTCAAGGAGGGAGACATAGAGATTTGCAAGATACATACGGATCTGAATGTTGCAGACCCGTTGACTAAGCCTCTCTCACGAGCAAAACATGATTAGCACCAAGACTCCATGGGTGTTAGAATCATTACAATGTAATATAGATTATTGACTCTAGTGCAAGTGGGAGACTGAAGGAAATATGCCCTAGAGGCAATAATAAAGTTGTTATTTATATTTCCTTATATCATGATAAATGTTTAATATTCATGCTAGAATTGTACATGTGTGAATACATAGACAAACAGAATGTCACTAGTATGCCTCTACTTAACTAGCTCGTTGAATCAATGATGGTTATGTTTCCTAACCATAGACATGAGTTGTCATTTGATTAACGGTATCACATCATTAGAGAACGATGTGATTGACTTGACCCATCTGTTAGCTTAGCACAATGATCATTTAGTTTGTTGCTATTGCTTTCTCCATAACTTATACATGTTCTTATGACTATGAGATCATGCAACTCCCGAATAACGGAGGAACAGTTTGTGTGCTACCAAACGTCACAACGTAACTGGGTGACTGTAAAGGTGCTCTACAGGTGTCTCCGATGGTGTTTGTTGAGTTGGCATAGATCGAGATTAGGATTTGTCACTCCGATTGTCTGAGAGGTATCTCTGGGCCCTCTCGGTAATGCACATCAATATAAGCCTTGCAAGCAATGTGACTAATGAGTTAGTTGCGGGATGATGCATTACGGAACGAGTAAAGAGACTTGCCAGTAACAAGTTTGGACTAGGTATTGAGATACCGATGATCGAATCTTGAGCAAGTAACATACCGATGACAAAGGGAACAACGTATATCGTTATGCGGTTGACCGATAAAGATCTTCGTAGAATATGTGGGAGCTAATATGAACATCCAGGTTCCGATATTGGTTATTGACTGGAGACGTGTCTCGGTCATGTCTACATAGTTCTCGAACTCGTAGGGTCCGCACGCTTAACGTTCGGTGACGATCGGTATTATGAGTTTATGTGTTTTGATGTACCGAATGTAGTTCGGAGTCCCAGATTTGATCACGGACATGACGAGGAGTCTCGAAATGGTCGAGACATAAAGATCGATATATTGGAAGCCTATGTTTGAACATCGGAAAGGTTCCGAATGAGTTTGGACATATACCGGAGTATGGGGGGTTACGGGAAACCCCCGGGGAGTATATGGGCCCTAATGGGCTTTAAGGGAGAGAGGGAGGGGCTTCCTAGGGCAGGCTACGCGCCCCCCAAGGCCTAGTATGAATTGGACTAAGGGGGAGGGGCGGCGCCCCCTCCTTCCTTCTCTTCTCTCTTCCCTTTCCTTCTCTCCTACTCCTACTACATGGAAGGAGGGAATCCTACTCCCTGTGGGAGTAGGAGTCCCCATGGCATGCCATAGTAGAGGGCCGGCCCTCCCCCTCCTCCACTCCTTTATATACGGGGGAGGGGCACCCCATAGACACACAAGTTGATCATTGATCCCTTAGCCGTGTGTGGTGCCCCCTCCACCATAATCCAACTCGGTCATATCGTAACGGTGCTTAGGCGAAGCCCTATTCCGGTAGCATCATCATCACCGTCATCACGCCGTCGTGCTGATGAAGCTCTCTCTCGACACTCTGCTAGGTCATGAGTTCGTGGGATGTCACCGAGCCGAACGTGTGCAGATCGCGAAGGTGTCGTACTTTCGATACTAGGATCGGTCGATCGTGAAGACGTACGACTACATCAACCGTGTTGTCATAACGCTTCCGCTTACGGTCTACGAGGGTACGTAGACAACACTCTCCCCTATCGTTGTTATGCATCACCATGATCTTGCATGTGCGTAGGAATTTTTTTGAAATTACTGCGTTCCCCAACACCGTTCACTACCCTCGGATTTGTGCCTTGAAAGTTATTGATTTTTATGGCACCGGAACGATAGACCTCCTAGATAACGTAAGGACCTTCCCATTTAGAGAGGAGTTTTCCTGCAAAAAATCTTAAATGAGAGTTATATAACAAAACATAATCACCTACATTAAACTCACGCTTTTGTATCCTTTTGTCATGCCATCTTTTAACTTTTTCTTTAAACAGTTTGGCATTCTCATAGGCCTGGGTTCTCCACTCATCAAGTGAGCTAATGTCAAATAGTCTCTTCTCACCGGCAAGTTTGAAATCATAATTGAGCTCTTTAATGGCCCAATATGCCTTATGTTCTAGTTCGAGAGGTAAGTGACATGCTTTCCCATAAATCATTTTATACGGAGACATACCCATAGGATTTTTATATGCAGTTCTATAGGCCCATAATGCATCATCAAGTTTCTTGGACCAATTCTTTCTAGATCTATTAACAGTCTTCCGTAAAATTAATTTAATCTCCCTATTACTCAGTTCTACTTGACCACTAGACTGTGGGTGGTATGGAGATGTAATTCTATGATTAACATCATACTTAGCAAGCATTTTACGAAAAGCACCATGAATAAAATGTGAACCACCATCAGTCATTAAGTATCTAGGGACTCCAAACCACGGAAAAATAACTTCTTTAAGCATCTTAATAGAGGTGTTATGATCAACACTGCTAGTTGGAATAGCTTCTACCCACTTAGTAACGTAATCAACAACAACTAAAATATGTATATACCCATTAGAGGAAGGAACAGTCCCATATAATCAAAGCCCCAAACATCAAATGGTTCAATAACAAGTGAATAGTTCATAGGCATTTCTTGACTTATGCTAATATTACCAATTCTTTGACATTCATCACAAGACAAGAAAAAATTACGGGCATCATTGAAAAGAGTAGGCCAATAAAACCGGATTGCAATACCTTATGTGCAGTTCTATCTCCAGCGTGGTGTCCTCCATAAGCCTTGGAGTGACACTTGCGTAGGATCTGTTCCTGTTCATGCTCAGGTACACAACATCTAATAACACCATCTACTCCTTCTTTATAAAGGTGTGTGTCATCCCAGAAGTAATGTCTTAAATCATAGAAAAACTTTTTCTTTTGCTGGTATGTGAAACTAGGTGGTATAAATTTAGCAACAATGTAATTAGCATAATCAGCATACCATGGAGCAGTACGAGAAGCATTTATGACAGCTAATTGATCATCAGGAAAGCTATCATCTATAGGGAGTGGGTCATCAAGAACATTTTCATCCCTTTCTATCAATAATATGCAAATCAGATTCTTGTAGCAAGAGAACCCATCTAATAAGTCTAGGTTTAGCATCTTTTTTTTTCATAAGATATTTAATAACAGCATGATCAGTGTGAAAAGTTACTTTAGAATCAACAATATAAGGTCTGAACTTATCATAAGCAAATACAACTGCTAAAAATTCTTTTTTAGTAGTAGCATAATTTCTCTGGGCACTGTATAGAGTTTTACTAGCATATTGGATAACATTTAATTTTGTATCAACTCTTTGTCCTAGCACAACACCTACAGCATAGTCACTAGCATCACACATAATTTCAAAGGGTAAATTCCAATTAGGTGGCTGAACAATAGGTGCAGAAATCAAGGCTTTCTTAAGTATTTCAAATGCTTCTACACAATCATCATCAAAGACAAAAGGAACATCTTTTTGTAAGAGATTAGTGAGAAGCCTAGAAATTTTTGAGAAATCTTTAATGAACCTCCTATAAAAACCGGCATGACCAAGGAAACTTCTTATACCTTTAATGTCCTTAGGACATGACATATTTTCAATAGCATCAGCTTTAGCTTTATCAACTTCAATACCTCTTTCAGATATTTTATGCCCCAAGACAATACCTTTATTAACCATAAAGTGGCACTTCTTCCAGTTCAAGACTAGATTAGTTTCTTCACATCTCTGCAAAACTCGCTCAAGGTTGCTTAAGCAATCATCAAAAGAAGTTTCATACACAGAGAAATCATCCATGAAAACCTCAACAACCTTTTCACAAAAGTCAGAGAATATAGCACTCATACATCTTTGAAAGGTAGCAGGTGCATTACATAAACCAAAAGGCATACGTCTATAAGCAAAGGTACCGAAAGGGTAAGTAAAAGTGGTCTTATCTTGATCCTCTTTCGACACGGGTATTTGAGAGAAACCAGAATAACCATCTAGAAAGAAAAAATGTGTATGTTTGGATAATCTTTTTAGCATTTGATTAATAAAAGGAAAAGGGTAATGATCCTTTCTAGTAGCTTTATTTAATTTGCGGAAATCAATTACCATTCTATAACCTGTGATAATTCTTTGTGGGATCAATTCGTCTTTATCATTAGGAACAACAGTAATGCCTCCCTTCTTAGGGACACAATGGACAGGACTTACCCACTGACTATCAGCAACATGATACATTATACCTGCCTCCAAAAGCTTTAGTATTTCATTTCTTACCACTTATTTCATCTTCGGATTTAACCGTCGTTGGTGATCAACAGCCGGTTTAGCGTCTTTCTCCAATTTTATTTTATGTTGGCATAGAGTGGGACTAATGCCCTTAAGATCATCAAGGGTATATCCAATAGCAGCACGGTGCTTCTTCAGAGTTCTCAATAATTTCTCTTCTTCCTGCTCTGAAAGTGTAGCACTAATAATAACAGGATATATATTCTTTTCATCAAGATAAGCATATTTAAGAGTATCAGGTAATGGTTTAAGCTAAAACACGGGATCACCCTTGGGTGGAGGAGGATCCTCTAGAATTTCAACAGGCAAGTTGTGTTTCAAAATAGGTCCCTGTTTAAAGAATACTTCATCTATTTCCCTTCTTTCATTCATAAACATATCATTTTCATGGTCTAGCAAATATTGTTCTAAAGGATCATTAGGAGGCACGGCAATAGAAGCAAGACCAATAATTTCATCTTTACTAGGCAATTCTTTATCATGGGGTTGTCTACGAAATTTAGCAAAATTAAAATCATGAGACATATCCCCTAAACCAACAGTAACAATATCCCTTTCGCAGTCTATCTTAGCATTAACAGTATTCAAGAAGGGTCTACCAAATATAATGGGACAAAAGTCATCTTGTGGGGAACCAAGAACAAGAAAATCAGTAGGATATTTAACTTTCCCACACAAGACCTCAACATCTCTAACAATCCCAACTGGTGAAATAGTATCTCTATTGGCAAGCTTAATAGTAACATCAATATCTTCTATCTCAACTGATGCAATATCATGCATAATTTCTTTGTATAAGGAATGAGGTATTGCACTCACACTAGAACCCATGTCACATAAGCCATGATAGCAATGATCTCCTATTTTAACAAAAACAACAGGCATGCCTACAACAGGTCTATGTTTATCTTTAGTATCAGGTCTAGCAATTCTAGCAGCTTCATCACAGAAGTAAATAACATGCCCATCAATATTATCGACCAAGAGATCTTTAACCATAGCAATACTAGGTTCAAATTTAATTTGCTCAGGGAGTGTATGTGTTCTAGCATTACTCTTACGAACCACAGTTCAAGCTTTAGCATGATCCTTTATTCTAACAGGGAAAGGTGGTTTTCAATATAAGCGGTAGGATCAATAGGATCAACATTATAAGTGATAGTCTTTTCTTCAACTTTAATAGGTTCAGCTACTTTTACTTCAATGGGAGGATGATATTTAAACCACTTATCCTTAGGGAGATCAACATGAGTAGCAAATGATTCACAGAAAGAAGCTACTATCTCAGAGTCAAGTCCATATTTAGTGTTAAATTCACGAAAAGCATTGGTATCCATACAATATTTAACACAATCAAAATTAGGTGTTATACCTGACTCATTACCTTCGTCGAGTTCCCAATCTTCAGAGTTGTGTTTAATTCTTTCCAATAAATCCCATCAGAATTCAATAGTCTTCATCATAAAAGAACCAGTACAAGAAGTATCGAGCATGGAGCGATTGTTGAGAGAAAACCAAGCATAAAAATTTTGAATGATAATTTCTCTTGAGAACTCATGATTGGCGCATGAATATAACATTGACTTAAGCCTCCCCCAAGCTTGAGCGATACTTTCTCCTTCGCGAGGCCAAAAATTATATATATAATTACGATCACGATGAACCAGATGCATAGGATAAAAGTTCTGATGAAATTCCAATTTCAATCGGTTGTAGCTCCATGATCCAATATCATAGCCTAAACCATGCCAATGCCTTTCCCTTCAAAGATAAAGGGAAGAACTTCTTCTTGATAACATCCTCGGGCATACCTGCAAGCTTAAATAATCCACAAAGTTCATCCACATAGATTAGGTGCATATCGGGATGTAATGTTCCATCTCCTGTAAAAGGATTAGCTAGCAGTTTCTCTATCATACCCGAAGGAATTTCAAAGTAAACATTTTTAGTAGGTTCGGTAGGTTGAGGAGCAACTCTTTGCTCTACTGGTCGGGGTGAAGATACCCCGAACTAGCCCCTCAAAGGATTGTTTTCCATAGTAACAAGTGATAGTAAATTTCAGCACACTATATAAATTTTTCCTTACCAAATTCCACTTACCAAAGGCGCTTCACTCCCCGGCAACGGCGCTAGAAAAGAGTCTTGATGACCCACAAGTATAGCGGATCTATCGTAGTCCTTTCGATAAGTAAGAGCGTCGAACCCAACGAGGAGCAGAAGGAAATGACAAGCGGTTTTCAGTAAGGTATTCTCTGCAAGCACTGAAATTATCGGTAACAGATAGTTTTGTGATAAGGTAATTCGTAACGAGTAACAAGTGACAAAAGTAAACAAGGTGCAGCAAGGTGGCCCAATCCTTTTTGTAGCAAAGAATAAGCCTGGACAAACTCTTATATAAAGGAAAGCGCTCCCGAGGGCACATGGGAATTATTGTCAAGCTAGTTTTCATCATGCTCATATGATTCACGTTCGTTACTTTGATAATTTGATATGTGGGTGGACCGGTGATTGGGTACTGCCCTTCCTTGGACAAGCATCCCACTTATGATTAACCCCTCTCGCAAGTATCCGCAACTACGAAAGAAGAATTAAGGTAAACCTAACCATAGCATGAAACATATGGATCCAAATCATCCCCTTACGAAGCAACGCATAAACTAGGGTTTAAGGTTCTGTCACTCTAGCAAACCATCATTTACTTATTACTTCCCAATGCCTTCCTCTAGGCCCAAACAATGGTGAAGTGTCATGTAGTTGACGTTCACATAACACCACTAGAGGAAAAACAACATACATCTCATCAAAATATCGAACAAATACCAAATTCACATGACTACTTATAGCAAGACTTCTCCCATGTCCTCAGGAACAAACGTAACTACTCCCAAATCATATTCATGTTCATAATCAGAGGGGTATTAATGTGCATAAAGGATCTGAACATATAATCTTCCACCGAATAAACCAACTAGCATCAACTTAAGGAGTAATCAACACTACTAGCAACCCACAGGTACCAATCTGAGGTTTTGAAACAAAGATCGGATACAAGAGATGAACTAGGGTTTTAGAGGAGATGGTACTGGTGAAGATGTTGATGGAGATTGACCCCCTCCCGATGAGAGGAACGATGGTGATGATGATGGTGACGATTTCCCCCTCCCAGAGGGATGTTTCCCCGGCAGAACAGCTCTGCCGGAGCCCTAGATTGGTTTCACCAAGGTTCCGCCTCGAGACGGCAGCACTTCGTTCCGGAAGCTTCCTTCTGATTTTTTTCTAGGGTAAAAGACACCTTATACCAGAAGACGAGCATCGGGGGCCTGCCAGGTGGCCCACGAGGCAGGGGGCGCGCCCAGGGGGTAGTGCGCGCCTCCCACCCTCGTGGACGGTGGCTGGCCCCCCTCTGGAACTTTCTTCGCCCAATATTTTTAATGTATTCCAAAACTGACTTTCGTGGAGTTTCAGGACTTTTAGAGTTGTGCAGAATAGGTCTCTAATATTTGCTCCTTTACCAGCCCAGAATTCCAGCTGTCGGCATTCTCACTCTTCATGTAAACCTTGTAAAATAAGAGAGAGAAGGCATAAGTATTGTGACATAATGTGTAATAACAGCCCATAATGCAATAAATATCGATATAAAAGCATGATGCAAAATGGATGTATCAAATAGCGCATAAATTGGGGTTTAAGCTTCTGTCACCCTCGCAACCCACCATCTAATTGCTACTCCACAATGCATTCCCTTAGGCCCAAATATGGTGAAGTGTCATGTAGTCGACGTTCACATGACACCACTAAGGGAATCACAACATACATACTATCAAAATATTGAACATATATCAAATTTACATGATTACTTGCAACATGATTTCTTCCGTGACCTCAAGAACAAAAGTAACTACTCACAAATAATAATCATGCTCAAGATCAGAGGGGTATTAATATGCATAATGGATCTGAACATATAATCTTCCACCAAATTATTAAACCATAAAGTAATCAACTACAAGATGTAATCAACACTACTAGTCACCCCCTATACAATCTGTAGTTTTGGTAACAAGATTGAATACAAGAGACGAACTAGGGTTTGATATGAGATGGTGTTGGTGAAGATGTTGATGGAGATTGCCCTCCCCAAGATGGGAGAGTTATTGGTGATGATGATGACGATGATTTCCCCCTCTGGGAGGGAAGTTCCCCGACAGAATCGCTTCACCGCAGGGCAAAAGTGCTCCTGCCCAAGTTCCGCCTCGAGGCGGCGGCGCTTCGTCCCGAAAGTCCTTCCCTTATTTTTCTAGGTCAAAACCCCTTATATACCAAAAGATGGGCACCGAAGGTGGGCCGAGGAGGCCACAACCCACCAGGGCGCCCCTAGGGGGCCTGGCGCGCCCAGGTGGGTTGTGCCCTCCTGGTGGCCCCCCTCTGGTGTTTATTGGCTCTAGTATTTCTCAAATAATCCATAAAAAATCTTCGTAAAGTTTCAACTCATTTGGAGTTGTGCAGAATAGGTGGCCTAACGTAGCTTTTCCAGGTCCAGATTTCCAGCTGCCGAAATTCTCCCTCTTGGTGTGTTCCTTGCAAATTATGAGAGAAAAGGCATTAGAATTACTACAAAAAGCATTATTATATGGATAAAAACATAAATAACAGTAAGAGAACATGATGCAAAATGGGCGTATCAGCGGGCAGTGATCGTGCACCCCTCAAAGCAACACAACTGCATCCGGACATCTCATACAAGATTCTCACATCCATACAAAAGCATGCAAACTTAAAAACCTACGTGCTATGTAGCTGCTCCTCGTTCGAGATGTTGACAATCTCCGTGCCCGGCTCCAGGTACATGGGGGACAGTTGCAGCTCCTGCTGCTCCGCTCTAGCCTCCACCTCTCCTCTATCTCCGCGTCGAGTTCGGCGAAGGGCGCGTCGAACGCCGCCTGCTCCTGCCGGAGCAACTGGCGGTTGGCCTCCACATAGGCCTCATCCTGGATGGACTCCAAGATGGCATGCTGCTCCGCCATCTCCGTGGCTTGGGCGACGGAGAACTCCGCCTCCGCCATGGTGACCCCCCCCTCCCGAAGCAGGCCGCTCCGCCTCATCCTCCTCCGGACCCGCTACCTCCATCGGCTCCGGAAGCGGCTCTCCCTCCTCCTCCTTCTCCTCCTCCTCCTCCTCCTTCGGCTCTGGCGAGTCAGGAGGCAGCCCGACAGCGATGCGGGCAACGCACCTTGCCTGGATCTCCTCCACGATGTGCCTCCGACGCTCTGGAGTGAGCATAGCGTACGTGGTGATCAGCCGCCGGACCATGGCGATGCCGGATAGTGTGGAAGAGTGGGGGAGAGGAGGCGCACGGGCTCGGGTGGTGGCACAGAGAGCAAGGAGGTGGATGGGCTAGGTTGGGGGACGCCAGCCGGCTTTAATAGTTGGCTTTGGCCTCGGGCGGCGAGCCGAAGCGGCGCCAAACAACGTTCACACCGCGGGCGATGGAGGAGGCATCCGTCGGACCGGCGGGTTCCAGGTGTTTCCGCGTGGGACCCTATCATCGGTCCTACGTGGCCCGCGCGTCCCCGTATCCGCCCCGTATTTAGGCTGGATATGAGGGCTGCCAGTCAGCCTAGGCGTTTGAGGCCCGTTCGAGGCGTTCGTCTCAATCAGATTTTTCATGACCGGTCAGTAACCGGGTGGGCCGCCCGAGCGTTTGAGGTCGGTTTAAGGCGTCCGGGTGTAGATGCTCTGAGGAAGCGAAGAAATGAAGCACCGAATATGTCCTCTTCCTGCAGGTGACTGTTCGAGGAAGCTTTTATTTCCACACTTGACCACATCACTTGCACACTCAAAGTTACAGTGAAAATCGACAAAAGCCATATGAAAACTATGTTTTGAAATTAAAAAAAACTCAATAAAAATTATATTACCTTCGTATCAAAAAGTTTGTCTTAGATTTATCTAGATGCGGATGTATCTAACACTAAAACGTGTCTAGATATATCCGTATCTTGACGAATCTAAGACAAGCTTTTTAAGATGGAGGGAGTATTACATTAAGGGTGTGATGCTCTATTAGCATGTGATATTCCAAGTTCAAACTCCAATCCATTTAGGTGGTATATAAACAAATTTGCTCCTCCTTGCGTTTTCTGCCACAATTATCCTGAAGCCAGGGAACAACCGTTGTCCAGTGGTGGCTAAATTTTATGTTTTGACTCTTTTTCGATACCTATTCGAGATCTGATTCTTTTGCTACCGGCAAGGTCCATGACGATAGGGTATAACTGCCTACCGCCAAGATCCCTAGCATTAGGGTTGCATGCCCTACCGCAAAAATTTGCTAAGTACGCCCTCCGTAAACTAATATAAGAGCATTTAGATCATTAAAGTAGTGATCTAAACACTCTTATATTAGTTTACAGAGGGAGTATTAAATACAGTGCGTGTTCGTGCCTACCGCCGAGCATATTGACGATAGGGGTGTATATGCTACCGTCATTCTGTTTGGCTGTAGGAATGTTTCCTACCGTCAAGGTCCCTGGCGGTAGCCTGTTACATCCTACCGCCATGTACTCTGACAGTAGCAAAACGGTCAGATCTCGAAATTTTTCCAAATTAGGATCAGATCTCGAATAGAGATCAGAAAAATGTCAAAACATGAAATTTTGCCTCCAATGGTGCGTATGTTACTCCAGAAATCAGAATTTGAAGGAGAAACACTACAAATCAGGAGGTGCTGCACGCAAAGTGGGCACGGGATGCCCCTCACTAGCCATACAGGATGTAGGTTGACTCACGGAGCAACACCCCGATTTGCTCCGTCTTCGTAGACAAGCCATTGACCGCGATTTGCCCACTCCTTTCTACCTGAGAAAATCGTACCACTGGCAAAAGCTGCTTTGACCGCCAGATTGCTGCGTGCTCGGCCTCGCGGGGAGACCAAAAGCTGTCGCGGCTTCAAAAGCAGCGATCCACGAAGATTCCATGCTCTCCAGTTTATCATTTGACCCGGCGTCCATACGAAGCTAAATTTTATGTTTTGATCCTTTTTTCAGACCTATTTAAGATCTGACCCTTTTGCTACCGCCAGGGACCATGGCGGTAGGGTATAACAGCCTACCGCCAAGGACCCTGACAGTAAGATCTCGAATAAGTTTCGGAAAAGGGTCAAAACATGATTTGCCCTCATATGGCCTGCCTTCAATTAAGTAGAGTATACAGATAGTCAGGTGTGAGGTTAGAGATGCCAAGTTAACTTATTAGTTTTGACTGATCTAGTCGCTGGAAGGTTAATTTTTTTGGTGTAGCCTGTGTACTCAAGTTAGAACCTTTTAGCAGTATGAATTAAACTAGAACTATGAATTAAACTAGTACTCATGTGGAGTATGAAAATTCATGTGGTGCTCCTTCTTATCAAGAAGATATAATATAGACAAATAAATCATCATGTGTTTCACAGAAAGGAAGGAAAATTAGTTCGGCGTGTCTTGCTCTGGAGAGACAGAGATGACGGCCGTCCACATCCGACTGGATGACTTGAGCACGAAGCGTCAAGAAAAGCAGCCTGCCCGTGCGTGCATAATGCGTTTGATTTGACACTATTTTCATTCATTCATTACGACCCGGCCTCCATGTCCCCCTCTTTCCGCGTCTCATCGCGATCTTCCTCGAAGAAGCAAGAAAAGGAGCGGTACGCGTCGCAGTGCAGTCTTGCTTGAAAGAATACACCTTCGACCCTTGCCATTTTGTCACCTACGCATTTCTAATTGGAGATTGAATTGACCATGAAATGGTCCATGATCAAATGACTACTACTACCAAAGAAACAGAGGAGAAGGCAGAAGCAAAGCAGAATCTTCAGCTACACAAACATACTTTAGATTCTTATTAAGGCACGATCTTGGCATGATTAGCTTACAAGTTTGTAAATATACCACCGAATCGGCTTCTGATTAGAATAATACGCAAAAGGCCACACCCGTATCAGACAATCAAATCAAATCAACTCGTGTGTGCGTGCGTGCGTGCAGCGCGCCGCGCGTCCTCTTCAATCTGTCGGGCTTAAACTGGACACCATGTTCAGATCTCCAGACAATTCACGCGGCTGAAAATCTTTCAGTTCGTCCGGACGATCCCTGCGGACCGCCTGCCTTTTCATTCTTCTTTGCCGTTGATGGATGGAAAAAAATTACCATTGTTTCACTTTCCAGGACACAAGCGTGCAAGAAAATGTTGCTTGCTGAAGAAAATTGTGCGTAGATTTGCTTTCAGTTTACCTTTTCCAAACGGTATCAGAAGTACAGTATAATAACACGCACCAAGGATCAGTTTTCAGTTCTCTTGGACGCCAAGAGAGTGTTGTGGTTCTGGCGTGGCAGGCACCCTGCAAATTTGCGAGATACAATTATAATAATAACAAATGCTGCAAGAGACCTGAATCGTGTCTAACAAGATATACGCTCATCGACCTCGTGCCGATGATGTTTTTTAATGCATGCACCAGATAGACTAGACTGCACGATTAGCTTTACAAGATTGTGTTTTCGCAAAACAAAACTTACAAAATAGGGCATAGTTTAAGCTTTTTATGGCAATGAGAAAGCGTAGAGTTACCCAGCGCTCGTGATTTTCTACTTGTGTGTCTTTCATGTAAGACAATTTATATTGAGCTAGACTAGAATGTTGCTAAGACTTGTTTGAGCTATTTATATTATTCTTTTACCAAATATTGTATGACACCTGGATTATATAGGCTTATTTTTGAAGTGTGCACAACCTCTATTTTATTTTTGGCTACGCCAGTGCAAATAGGGGTCTTGGAAACATATCGTAGTGTGATGGTGACGCTCCCTTCCGCCACTTAGAAGGAGCCAAGGGACATCACACAACCTTCTTCTAGCCAACATAGGGGGAGGGCACCATCATCTTGCCATCGATGAGCGTCAACAAGCACCACCAACTTGATCATCTCCACTTTCGCATGTTGCCTCGAGCAAACCGACAAGCACATGAAACGGGTCGAATGGCTACTTCGCGAAGAAACAAGGATGTATCTACAATAAATGGTCTTGGCCTGGTCCCTCCCATGTTGTGGATCCAGTTATGGGCTACATAGAAGTCAAAGCGGTCCAAGATATGCCACAGTCGTGCAATACCTTACACAAAAGGGCGGAGTGGCCTTAACAAACCACTTAAAATCTCTATGTGACCGTATTTTAGGGTAAGTTGAAGTGATACACGAGCTCAAGTTTAGTGACTTGTGTGTGTGCTATTTACTCTTATGTTCTTGTGTCATTATTAAGTCCATGCTGATTTTATGATGAAAATACATTTAAATTTGATTATCATTTGAGAGTCTTATTCGGCCATTGTGGTGTGACTCTCCCCCTACGAGACAGAAAAGACGATTTGGTTGCCAAATTCTTGATCTTCCAAAGGGCAAATAATGAGCTTGATCCTTGGACACCCTTCTACCAATGATGAAGGTGAGACTAGACATGGCCATCCTCCGGGCCGGGCCGGGCTTCGGGCCGGACCTGATCAAGCCCGAGGTAGAAAACTCAGGCCCGAGCCGCCCGTCGGGCCTAGTTTTTAGGCCCGAGCCCGGCCCGTCACAGCAAAAAAAACACCGGGCCTCGGACCGGGCCTCTTCAGTAAATGGTAGAAAGAGCGGGCCCAGGGCCGGACCTACTCTTCGGGCTCAAAACCTAGGCCCAGGCTCGGCCCGACCTAGTCTTCGGGCTCAAAACCTAGGCCCAGGCTCGGCCCGACCTAGTCTTCGGGCTCAAAACCTAGGCCCAGGCCCGCCCCGACCTAGTCTTCGGGCTCAAAACCTAGGCTCAGGCCCGGCCCGACCTAGTCTTCGGGCTCAAAACCTAGGCCCAGGCCCGGCCCGACCTAGTCTTCGGACTCAAAACCTAGGCCCAGGCCCGGCTCGACCTAGTCTTCGGGCTCAAAACCTAGGCACAGGCCCGGCCCGGGAGCAGTGTCGGGCCGGGCTTTTTCGTTTCGGGCTGGGCGGCCCATGGGTAGGACTAGGTGAGACGCGGTGCTCTCTTCCGGCACGCCTCTTCGTACGAGAGTAGTTAAGAGTTACTATGTGGGGTGTATACACCTCGAGTAGGGATGCTCGTAGGCGAGTGGATACATTTTTTATAAATACACATATACCTCACCCTTCTTTAACAACATTACACCAATTCAAAGCTATCCTGTGAACATGACGTGACGCTGGATATCTCGGGCTTCAAATGAGAAGGCCAATTATCAATTTCCGTCACTATTCTTTCAATGGTATGACAGGTTAATCAATACCCAATGGTATTTAACATCCAGAAAACTGTCAAATAAAATACGTCCCAAGCAGAAATATCACAAGTACCGCCACGCTCTGGGCCGTCACAAGGAAAACTATATCCAAAATCCTTTTTTATCCGGCATTAATTTGGAACCGCGTGCATCTAAAGCGCCTTTTACTAAAATCAATGTAGTTGTATGCAATGATTACTTGATTAGAGCATCTACAGCCGGACGCCCCAAACCGGCTTCAAACACACGGACGGTCCGTCCGGTTACTGACATGTCACAAAAATCTAACCCAGACAGGTGTCTCAAACGGGGCTCAAACGCCCGGGTTGATCGACACCCTTCGTATCCAGCCCAAATATGAGGTGAATATGGGGCGACGGCCGTGCACACCGTAGAGCGTAGAGGTCGGGCGTGCGTGGATCTGATCGTCTAGAACGCATGTTGTGTTTCTAGAAATATAATCTCGGAACCATGTATCACCATTGTCAATTGGGCATTGGACAAACCAATCGAGACAAGGTGGCGTGTCATCCGGCAACAAAGCTCCCGCGCAAGATTCGGTTCTGTTCCATCGGCGCGGCGCGACCCACCGGCAGCACGGATCCATGTTGGCTGAGGCCGACGGCGCAACCGTACTACGTGCGTGCGCCGATGACACGACGCGCCCAACAGTTCCATCCTCGACGCTTCCGCGCCGTCCGCTGGCGATCGCGCGGCCGAGAGGGTCCGGCCGTGCAGCGCAAGCCACGGCGGGCCCCGCCGCTCGCCGGTTCCGCGGGCCGCTGCCGGGCGCCCAACCGGCAGCCCGGGCCCACCCGCTCGCGCGGCCCGCCGTGCCGCCACTGCTCCGCTTTCCGTTCCGTTTCGGGAAAGCCGACCCCTGCCCGTTTTGCGCTCCGCACCTCGTGCTTCTGCGTTATTGTGGACCAGTCCTGGCGGGGGAAGGGGGCAGGGGTGTGGGTGGAAATACGGCGCGGTGCGTGCGTCGGTGCGTAAAGCCGGGCGCCGTGACCGTTGACCGCCGGTGACCGGTGGCAGGCACCGCCCGCCCGCCCGCCCGCCTGGTCTGTCTATAACCAACCTGCCGCCTCCCCGGGCCGCACAAAGCTGGACCAGAGGCAGCATTCGCAGCAGCAGAAGACGACGACGCCGACGCGCGCGGAGCTCGAGAGAGGCTGACGACGAGGACGACGACGCCGGTGGCCATGTCGGCGGAGACGGAGCGGAGCTCCACGGAGTCGTCCGCGGCGTCCGGGCTCGACTTCGAGGACACCGCGCTCACGCTCACCCTGCGCCTGCCCGGCGACCCCGACCGCAAGCGCGGCGCCTCCTCCTCCTCCTGCTGCTCCCTCGCCGACCGCTCCTCCCTCCTCGCCGAGGCTCCGCCGGCCCCCAAGTACGCGCCACCCTCCCTCCCTCCCTCCCCCTCCGCTGTCTCTTCCCCGTAAAAAAACGCTTTCTTTCTTGCGGCGAGCTGCGCGGGAGTTCGTTGGGCTGGGATTGACCTGACCCGGGGTTTCCCTTGTCTTTGTTTGGCTTTCTCAGGGCGCGGGTGGTGGGCTGGCCGCCGGTGAGGTCGTTCCGCAAGAACGCGCTCGAGAACGTCGCCGCCGGGTCCACCAGGGCGGCCTGCGCGCCGGCCAAGTTCGTCAAGGTGGCCGTCGACGGCGCGCCCTACCTGCGCAAGGTGAACCTGCGGGACTATGCCGGCTACGACCAGCTCCTCCGCGCGCTCCAGGGCAAGTTCTGCTCCCACTTCACCATCAGTGAGTCCCTGCCTCAATCGACCCTCCCCGCCTCCGGCCCCTGCTCATGCTTGCCGGCTTCATACTCTGACTTCTGAGCTGACGAGAAGCATCTGTATTGGGTGTGCGCAGGGAAGTTCGCGAATGACGAGATGAAGCTGGTGGACGCGGTGAACGGGACGGAGTACGTGCCCACCTACGAGGACAAGGACGGCGACTGGATGCTCGTCGGCGACGTCCCCTGGAAGTGAGCTTCTTGCGCCATCCTCCTCTCCATTAACCTTGATTTCGTTTCTTTACTTATGCAAAGTTTGTGTCCTGTTGCCAATTTCTGCTATGTGCTTGGATGATTGTTTGGACTGGGTTCATTAATTTGTTTGTCAGGCTCTTGGACTGATCAAATTGGATATCCTTGATCTGGGTGAATTGACCAAATCATGTAGTACTTTTACAAGTGATTTTGTTAAGATTAGATTGCTTGCTTGCTTGATTGGTTGATTGAGATCTGCAACGGACATGGTTGTCCTGGACTGATGCTTTACGATTTGGTTAGGAAACACCAAGGTTGCTTTGCTTGCGGTTTAGAGCAAGAGATTGATTTTTCATACATAATAATTAGATCCCCAGGAGATGTTGTTGGTTGTTGGCACTAACACAGTGCATTGCGTGGGTCTGTAGCATGAGATTTGAACAGATTAATTGCTTCCTTGATTCCGTCTGCATTTATCTAAAAATGATGTTATTGTAGCTTGTAAGAATATGGCAGACCTGAGCAAAGTGTTTTGGGAACCAACTGAATACCATTTTATTTAAAAAATTAACATAAGTGTCCTTTTATCCCCTGAAGTTAATCTGAAATTCACCTAGTGGAGCATGGATAATCGAAGCAAACGAATATACTCTGCCTGATTTACTTGCATCTCTATTTTTGAGCTCATGTCACATCCAGAGGAATTGGCCCTGTGGGTCAGTTATAAGAATTGGATGTCTGGTTCTTTCTCGGTTATTCTTGCGCCTTGTAGTGCATTACTACTATTTATATTCACATTCTACCCTGGCACATTAAGCAAACTTTGATGTCCAACCTCTTTCCAGTAACAGGGCAAACAATGATGCCTATCCATCAGCGTATGTCTAGCTAAAAAAGAATCCGCTTTGTAACTTTGTTAAGATATAGGCAACTAGGGATAAGGTTTCCTTTCTAGTTTTGTTCTCCACTAGTGTAATTCACTGTGACCCTTCAATAGTTTCTTGATCCTTCTAGGAAGTGTGGTTACTGCTCTGTGTGGGTTGTGGATAGTTTGGCGGTCTGGCCCTTGTCGAACTCCTTGTTATCTTTTATCTCGGTTGGATCGCAACGAACCACTCGAAACCGAGGATGACGAGAAGTGTTCTTGCCGGACTTTTGTTACACCGACACATTCCTAACTTCCTAACCTCTGGTATGCTTACTCAGGATGTTTGAGGAAGCCTGCCAACGCGTCCGCCTGATGAAGAACTCCGAGGCCGTGAACATAGGTATGCGCATGCTCGGTCGCTTTCGACACGATTTTCATGCTCCGCACCTGTCGTCTCACGCCGTACGTGCACGATCAGCCATGTTGATTCGCTGAACTCATTTCTGTTGCTCGCAGCACCCAGAGCTGCCCGGTGAGGCATGCTACGGATGGTGCTGCCTGAAAGGAGGAGGAGGCTTTGCTCTGCCGAGGAGATAGGAATGTGTACAGCTATCGGTTACTTACTGCTTTGGGTTTACTTGATGCTCTTGGGTCGTGAAAAGTTGTTGGTTTCATTACTCGTCTGTAGCAGCACCACTATAGTCTCTACTACTACCACATATAGAAGATGGTGATGGTGAAAGAAAGTACTGGGAGCTTGAAATATACACCTTTTTACATATAGTTTGTTGGTTTGTTTGTTTGTCTCTTGATGAATAAGACCAAACTTGCATTACTCAGTGTTCTCTGCGCACCGTCGCGAGCGAGGTTACCTGTGACACCACAGGTGTTGCCTTTGGCTTTGCCTTGGTAAATCTGAGTTTTTTTGTGTGTGTGTCAAGTGATGGTTTTTGTTTGAAGTTCATTTTATGCTAGACTGTAAGAAATGTGTCCACCTTGTTCATATATTGCTAATTTGGATGTATGGTGCATATCTGAGCTTTATCAGTGGAGTGAACATGCTGTAACCCCATGCCACTGTGCTGCCAAATGGAAATGGATCGGTCATTCAAAATGGGGCCAGAGCAGGGTGGGCCGTGTGGCACCTGACTGGCCTGGGTTGGGTCAAGATCGGATCAACCGTGTTGCGACCATGGTGGCTGGTATTATCAAAATAATTGTACTGTGCTGAAGGAATGATTGTTGTGGACTTGTGGTGCTGAACTGAAGGCCATGTTGATGCTGCTGTTGTTCCACGATCCCCTTTCCTTCCCTTTGCTTGAGGCTTGAGCTGATAAGCTCGGACGGGGGGTCGTTTTCGGCCCTTTTGCCGCCTTTCCCGCCAGTCACCTCGCTGTCTGGGGCCGCGCCGCGGTTATTCGGATCAGACCAGACCGGCTTCGGCGGGGTGGCAGGCTGGCTCCTTTCCCTTTCGCTCGCCGGAGACAACGACCCCGCCGCCCCATGTCGGGCCGCGCCGCGCCCGTCAGCGTCCTCGCCGTCTCTTCCCTTCCCCGTCAGTCAGGGAAACGGTGGACAAAACTTTCAGCTGGGCACATGCGATTGCACAGAGATCGTACGTGCTCAGACTTCAGAACCCAGGCAGGAACAGGAATCCCCAAGTTATATGCTATGGCTGCACCCATTTCCCTGCCGAGAAATTCTTGATGCTTTGCCGTGCGATGACTCGATGCTTGATTGGTCTCGGGGCAGGGGAAAAGGTTTGGGAGGAGGGCTTGGCGCTCACGCAACCCGCGGTTTCAAGGGAGCAATGATCAAAAGGGAGTTTTGGGGATGTGAAAACGAGCGCATTGTTCCATCTTAGCAAAAGCAGCCGAGCACAAAGGAGCTTGCTTGCCCTAACAATAACCACTTCTTTTTCCCCTCTAGTATGTATTCAAACAGGGCGGACAAAGTTTCTTTGAGTTTTTTTTTGCAGAAAGAAAGTTTTTTGAGTTATTTTAGTCATTTCAGGCTGGCGTTTCTTCTTCAGCCTTTTTACCAGCATTTTCCTCCGGATTTCTACAGGTTATCATGAGCCTTGCACGTTTAAGTTCATCTTAAGGCACGCCATGTTTGAACCGACACATGGGACTAGCTTGACAGAACATGCTAAGAAGGGTAAAATATGACACAAGGTTGATTAAATTGGTTTAAAAAATGTTTTTTAATTGAGTAATCTCAATAAGAAAGACAAAAGAGGGGATGAAAAAGGAAATTGCTAATGGCGCTCAAGCTCCATGGAGCGCAAAATTAAAGTAATTCAAATTTTTAGATTTCAAAAGATTCAGAAAAATTACAAACATTTTTTTACCTGAAAAAAGTACAAAAATCAAGTATTTTTATTAATTAACAGGGTACAAAAGAAGTACAAATGAGCCTAACCTAGCCAACACCTTCTCTAGGGAAGTAAATCATCATATTACAAAACTATGTTTGAATCAATCCAATCTTTGAACTTGCTTGCTTTCGCTGGGTTAGCTCTGATCTGAGTAGTCAAAAGACCTTCCTTAGGGCTCATTCGGTTTGGGGGAAATCAAAACGTAGGAATTAGGAGTAGTATAGGAATTTGATAGGATGGCACTTGCCAATCTAAGGATTTGACTTGCCTCGTTCCTACGCGCAAAATGAGCTTTGAGTGGATAGGTAGACAGGAAATGAATAGTATTCCTACGAAATTCCTGTACGTATTTCCTACAAACCGAATTCATCTATAGGAAATTTTCCTCTGGAATCCTTGTTTCTATGTTTTTCCTATGAAAATCCTTCAAACCGAATGAGGCCTTAAGGTAGTGAATCCACCCTTGGTGGTGGGCGGGAGCAGACCTGGAGATTTTATCATTTCTAACAGCCCAAGTAGCCCAACATGCCATGATAACGATATCCAGTGCAATGTCTACTGGTAGTTCTGTGCATGCATTTTGAATCTCATCAAATACTGACATGCCTCTATTTTTGAGTGGTGTAATGGGTTCCCAACTGTGGAGTGTGAATGAACAGTTTCAGAATAGATGAATGGAGGTTCTCTCAATGTTCTCGTTGCATAAAGCACAACCACAATTCTCCAGGTACATAGATTTTTGGTGTAGCAGATACCTGGTGTTCACTTTTTCATGAAGAATCAACTAGAAAAAGATCTTATGTCTCAGTCTGCATGAGGTTTTCTAGAGCTTTGAGAATATCTGATGTGTGAACATTACCAATCAACAACTTGTACATGTTCACACGGAGGAATTGCTTCTTAGTCCATGGGTATGTCCAAAGATCAGATGCTTGCCTATTTTGCCTTTCATGCAAATAAGCTTGTAGTATATTGAACTGATCATATGCTTGTTGTGACAGTGGCCTATGAATGTGAGATTCCAACTCTTGTAAATTTGAGACCTGTTGCAAAGTGACATCTTTGGAGATGGAGAAAGAGAATAGTTCGGGGAATTTTGTTTGGAGTGGGAGCTCCCACCAGCTGTCCCACCAGAAAAGCACGGTATCTCCCCTACCAGCCTTACAAATTGCAAATTGTTTGTAGGTGGGAAGAAGTTTTAAAATATCCTTCCACTAGAAAGAGCCAACTAGTTTATCTTTAGGCTGAGATTAAGAGTAGTGGGCCTCCCATATGATCTTCACCCATGGAATGTCTTCCTTATTCAAGAATTTGTGCAAGAATTTCATTAGCAGAGCTTGATTGTGGGTGCTAATATCCAACACACCAAGGCCCCCTTGGTTTTTAGGTTTAAAAACTTTGTCACATGCAATAAGTGATGGCCCTTTCTCTTGTTCTCCATATTTTCTCCAAAAACAATGTATGAATACTGTTTTGAGTTGGTTTATCACTGATATAGGATCCCTGAGAGTGCACATGAATAGGCAGACTTGTAAACACGGATTTGATGAGAATAAGCTTACCTCCAGAAGATAACATAGTAGAACATCCCATCAATGTATTATGAACCCTTTGTAGCAGTGGCATTAAGTCCTCAATCTTAGGCTTGGGAATGCTCAGTGAAAGGCCAAGATAAGTATGGGGAAACTACCCACTTGACAACCAAAAATCCGAGATAGTGCAATCATCTTATGATCAAGGGTGTTAATGGAGATCACGACTGACTTGGCATAGTTAACTTTCAATCCAGTGTACGCCTCATAGTGTAGCAACAGGTTCTTGATGTGGTTCAGTTGTCCAAAGTCAGCTTTGACAATAAGGATAGCGTCATCTGCATATTGGATAATTGGGTAAGAGTGATGCATCAAAGGTGTTTCAATCAGTGAATTATGCATTGCTTCATCTATCATGGACTGTAACAGGTCAGCTGCAATGACAAAGATCAAAGGAGATAGAGGATCTCCTTGTCTGACCCCTTTTTGCACAGGAATTGTTTGCCAGGGACACCATTTAACAACACTGATGACAAACCACTTCCATAGACCATCTTGATCCATCCATCCATTTAGAACCAAAGCCTCTAGCATGCATGATCTTGATGATATTGTCATGATTAAGAATGTCAAATGCCTTTTTTAGAGTATGCCAAAGGTGTACCATATTTTTATAGAAGGCAGAAAACAATAACAAGAAACTACCACTCACTGCAAACAACAAAGTGTAGTACATATTCCACACCAGAGCTAATCCGAAGAAAAGCCTATGCATACATTACAAACACAATGCAAAGGAACTTACCCTGACTAGAACATCAAAGCCGCGTCTCAACCAGCACCGATAATCTCGAAGAGCAATAACTTTACCTTCTCAAAATCAAGTTTAAGAAGAATGAGTTCTTTCTTAGACTGGTTAGACTGGTGAATATATTCATAGGACCGGGGAAGACAGTCCTGGATACACATGTTGTTGAGAAAGTCATATTGGTATTTTTGCACAATGTTGAGAATGATTTTCTGCAATCTATTGGCCAGAAATTTAGTAATGATCTTCATAGTACAGTTGAGCAATGAGACTGGTCTGAAGTCTCTTGGAGTGACAACAATATCTTTCTTCGGAATGATGTTATGAAGGAGCAGTTTATGATTTGCAAATTTACTGTACCATTGAAAAAAATCCTCAATTAATCTGTAAAAATCCTAATCAATAATGCTCCAGCATGCCTTGGGAAAAGTTGCATTAAATCCATCAGGTCCATGTGCTTTATCAGATGGTAGACCACATCATCAATCTCTTCCCTAGTAAAAGGTGCTTCTAGTGCCTCCAGATTATCATGACGAGACAACAAGTTATGGAGTAGGAGTGGGTTTGAAGTTGGGGAGGTAGTCCCCATTATGCTTTTGAAAGCCCTAAACATAATTGCAGCTTTGGTATTTGTGATCATTGTGCTCAAAACCCTGTTCATAAGCACATCAATCTGATTGCTTCTGATTTTAATAGTTGCCTTGGCATAGAAGTATTTGGTGTTAGCTTCACCCACCTTGATGTTTCTGATAGTGGCTCTTTGCTTCCATTAAATTCTCCGATGGCTGAGAAGTTTGCATAAGTGGTCTTTAAGAATATTTCTGCCATTGGACTCTTAGAAAGGTCCCTGAACTCTTCAATAGTATCATAGCAGAGGATTATAAAATTGGTATCCTTGATGGCATTTTTGAGGTCTAATAGAGATCTAGCCCATATCTTGAGCCCTTTCCTCATTCTCTTGAATGTAGCCGCAATGACTTTAGCACTATCACTTTCATTCACATTTTGCTCCCAATTAAGTTTGACAACATCTTTGAATTGGCTGTGATCTAACCAATAATTTTCAAATCTAAATATGTGGGCTTTAGGGATGGTAGTACCAATCTTAATCATTATAGGAACATGATCAAAGGTAGTCTTGGCAAGTGGATAGACAAAAGTTGCTGGATAATTGTTGGTCCAAGTCTCAAATGTGAAACATGAGTCCAACTTTTCTAGTAGTGGGGCCTCTTGCACATTACTCCAAGTAAATTCTCTTCCTTTTAGTGGGATTTCCACAAGAGCTTGTCTGCTAATGGTGTAAGTGCATCTAGTGCCACCCCTAGTTGGTTTTGGAGTATTGACGACAAACCTGGTTGAGGGACTAATGTGTTTGTGAGAATTGCAGGATAACACAGGTAGAAGTCCCTCATTGATTCAGTTTTCCTACCGGAGATGACCCCTAAAAATGTATGAAGACATTGAAGACAAAGGTGGTATGTGAAGACATTCACATTGAAGACTATGACAAGAGAAGACATCGCGTGAAGACTATGGAGCGCGAAGACTTAGTTATTTCGTCGTTTCCTTTTATTCTTTGTTGAGTCATAGGAACCACTGTACTATTAAGTGGGGTCCAAGTGAACCAGTCAGAATGACTGAAGTGATGCTTAACCAAAATCCTATGTCTTCGAGCGAAGACAATGAGAGCAAATCTTATTCAGAGCTGGATAAGACAGCTTTACTTGTAGCCCAAGTAAAGTTGCCGCGTGTGTTTGAAATCTAACCATTGGAACACGTGTCAGTTCTTTAGTGACCCAGGGTCATTTCGGACAAATCAGGTCGGTTTGCCTAGTGGCTATAAATAGCCCACTCCCTACACCATAAATTGGTTGGCTGCTGAGAGTTAGTGCATGGCTTTTGTCGTTTGAGAGCAACCCACCTCGAAGCCTTTGAGAGAGAAATCCTTGCGAGGACAAAGCCCTAAACACCCAGAGCCAAAGAGTGTTAGGCATCACTGAAGTCTTCCTGTCTGTGTGATCTGAAGACTTATTACACTTGAGGACTGTGAATCCTCCAGCCGGTTAGGCGTCGCGTTATGAGCACCCAAGAGTCATTGTGGATCGCCGGTGAACGAAGTCTGTGAAGGTTTGGAAGTCTACCTTGAAGACTTACCAGAGTGATTGGGCGAGGACTGGGTGTCCTTAGCTCAAGGGGAATAAGGTGAAGACGCGGTCTTCTGAGTTAAATCTCAGCCTCCCTAACCAGATGTACAGTTGTCACAGCAACTGGAACTGGTCCAACAAATCATTGTCTTCAACGAGCTACTGGTTCTATCCTTCCCATCTCTTTATTTGCAGTTGGTCCTTGTGAAGTCATTGACTGTTTGCATTATCTTTTTGTCTTCACTGAGTGACTGTTTGTTCTGATTGGCTTCATACTATCTTCCATCTTGATCCATACTGCCTAGCTGTTATTAGTCTTTGTGCTTTCACTTCATTGAATACTTGACTATGGCTTGCCTAGTGTAGTTTACCTTCCACTGCATGGTAATATGTTTATTTCTATCGTTTGTCTTCAAAACTTCCATGTTTTGAAGACTTTCATAAAAATCGCCTATTCACCCCCTTCTAGTCGATCACTAGCACTTTCAATTGGTATCAGAGCAAGGTACTCCCTTGTTCTGTGTGATTCGGTTTAACCACCTGGAGTTTTAGCTATGTCGACTGCAGGGATAATCAAAGTCTCCGCTGCGAGCCCCATCTTCGATGGAACTGAATATCCCTACTGGAAGAATAAGATGCGCATGCATCTTGAAGCCATTGATGTTGACCTCTGGTATGTCATCAAGAATGGCGTTCCCAAGGCTGGTGAAGGTGTCACCGCTGCTGATGTCAAGAAATTCGTTCAACTGGATTCCACTGCCAAGAATATCATCTGTGGTCATCTGACCAAAGGGCAGTATGGCCGTGTGAGTGCTCTGGAAACATCTAAGCTAGTCTGGACTGGCTCTCCAAGGTCAACGAAGGCGTCTCAACCCAGAGAGATCAAAGGATCAGTGTCCTTCGCAACCTCTTCAAGAGAAACGACAATGAGAATGTTCAGCTCACGTTTGATTGCCTCACTGACATCACAAATGAGCTTCAAGCTCTCGGCGCTACTGAGATCACCAAGCATGAAATCGTCAAGACACTCCCGAGATCACTTGACAGCTTGTTTGACACCCTAGCCCTGATGATTCAAGAACGCCCTGACTTCAAGAGACTCGATCTGTCTGACATACTTGAAAGGCTCAACACACATGAGTTTCAGCTTTCTGAGAAACAAGATATCTATGGTCCCAACTATGGCCGGACTCGTGCCTTGAAGGCAAAAGTTGTTTCCTCATCTGAAGAAGAATCTGGCTGCAGTTCTGATGATCCTGAAGACATTGGAAAGGAGCTTGCTATGCTTGTGAAGAAGTTCCAAAAATTCACCAAGAAGAAAGGCTTCAGAAAGTCTTCACGATCCAGCTCAAGGAATGATGAAGCTTCTGCTCATGACTACAAGAAGAGAACATGCCACAAGTGCAAGAAACTTGGTCACTACATCTCTGAGTGTCCGCAGTGGGACAATGAGAACAACAACAAGAAGAAGAGCAAGGAATATGATTCTGACGACAAGAAGAAGAAGAAGAAATACTCGAAGTCTTCTTCCAAGTCTTCCTCAAAGTCTTCATCAAACAAGAAGAGCTCATCTGGCAAGGCTCGTGCGTTTGTTGGCAAGGAAATGGATTTAGAGGAGGAGTCTGCTTCTGAGGAGGCAAAGGTGGAGTCTGAGGAGGATTCCGATTCTGGCATTGCAAGTCTGGCTACAGCCTACGTTGTCAAGTCCATCTTCAACACTGAAGACAATGACTTCGTCACCGACGCCGATGCTAATGACAAGGACAATTATGCTCCCACCTATTGCTTCATGGCACGCGGTGCCAAGGTAAACTCACGCAATACTCACTATCAAACATCCAGTGAAGATGACTCTGATTGTGATTCCAAACCCAGCTACAAAACACTTGCTAAAATTGCAATTGAAAAACAGAAAGCTATGGAACATATTCAAAAACTGTTAGACAAAAGCGATGACCTGTTGGATGCTGAAATGACTCGATCTCAGTCCTTAATTGAAGACATAAAAAAAAATCTTCATGTTAAGTATGAGGAACTTGAAAGTCGTCATGAAACGCTCTCAACAACTCATGAAAAGCTTTCCTATGATTATCTTCAAAGGAAGCAAGATCTTGAGAAACTGAGAGCGGCTCATGAAGATCTTCAAAAGGAAAACGAGTCACTTCGCGCCAAACAGATCAGTCCCGCTCAGGAAGGATTTGAACCACCATGTCTTAAATGCATTGAGCGTGACAACGCTACTTCTGTTGCTGGATGTTCTACTGCTGCTACTGTTGCAATATCTTCAACTATTGATGTGGTAACTAACCCCTCTGCTGAGGATGCCACTGCTATTGCTGATGAAAATGCTAGGTTGAAGACATTGCTTGAAACAGGGATGTACAAAAGTCTCAAAGGGCATCAGACACTATGTGATGTCCTCAAAAGGCAGATCCTGAACCGAAACCCTAGGAAAGAGGGTGTTGGGTTCGAAAGGAAAATGAATGCTGATGGCTCTTACTGGAAACCTGAGCAGTACCCCAAAACCACATCGGTTGTTGCAAAGGAACCTTCAGTGGATCCATCCACCCTAGCTGGCTTCAGTTGTGCTAATCCCATTGTCATTGATGAATCCTTTGATGCAAACTATAAACTGTTTAAGAATCAAAATGGTGAAGTGTTTGCCAGGTATATTGGTACTAACTGCAGGAATGGGCCACCTATGAAGAAAGTCTGGGTGCCGAAAAAGTGTTTGGAGAATCTTCCTGTGAATGTCGTCATGACACCACAAATGAAGAATACAAACCCCAGACCACAAGATTCATATGGTCCAAAGGCTTCATACAGACAGAGGACTCACCTGAGTCGCACTAACGCAAATGTTTTGCAGGGAAACCATACTCAGGCCTATGAATATGAGCGTGTTTCATCAAACCGCCATGTTCATAAGACCCAGAACTACTCTGCTTATTCTTATGAGTACTATTGTCCACCCGCAAGACTATTTACTAGGGCTCCAAAGCCAAAGTTCTCAGATGTTGCACTTAGACTCATTGCTTCGAAGCCACCCTTGAATATGTGGATGGCTAAGAAAGCTTAACTCTCTTTTGCAGGGAAAGGTCTCCAGCCGAAAATCAAATGCGTCTGAAGCTATTGCTGGGGACCTTAAACATCTTGTAGGGCGCAAGATCAAATGCCCAAATGGTCTTATTATGTATTTTGTTCCTGAGTCGCTTGCTACTTGCCCTATCAGTCCTAACCTCGATCTAAGCTTTAATAATCCTCTTGCTCGTCAAATGTTTATGCTTCACAATGCTCTTCGTGAAGCCTATCCCCCTAACTGCACTGTAGGGTATGACACCAGCTGCTTCAGAATGGATTATTGATAGTGGATGTACTAATCACATGACTGGCAAGCGAAGTCTTCTCATGGACTCAACCTTACGTCCATCTGACAAAAGTCACATCACATTTGCTGATACTGGTAAAAGCAAGGTATTGGGTCTAGGTAGAGTTGCAATCTCAAAGGATCAGCACATGGATAAAGTGATGCTTGTTGAATCCCTTGGTTTCAACTTAATGTCCGTCTCAATGCTTTGCGATTTGAACATGATTGTGATATTTGGAAAATATCGTTGCCTAGTTCTAATGGAATCTGACAAGTCTCTAGTCTTTGAAGGTTATCGGAAAGATGATTTGTACATGGTAGATTTCTCAGCAGGACCACAGGTTGTCGTATGCCTTCTTGCAAAGAAGAAGCACGCCATAGGCATCGAGGGTGTTAAGTTCAAGAAGGATCACTTATGCGGTGCCTGCGAAGCTAGAAAGATGACGAGGGCCAAGCATCCCTCGAAGACAATCATGACAACAACTCAACCCTTTCGAACTGTTACACATGGACCTCTTCGTCCCTACTCACTACTCAACCCTTACTACTACTGCTTGTTTCTATGGCTTCGTCATTGTTGATGATTATTCAAGATATACATGGGTGCATATAATCCTCTACAAGACTGAAGTGCAGGATATCTTCAGACGCTTCGCCAATCGAGCCATGAACAACTATGGAGTCAAGATCAAGCACATCCGAAGTGACAATGGCACTGAATTCAAGAACACCGGCCTCGACACTTATCTTGATACATTGGGCATCACTCATGAGTCCTCAGCTCCATACACGCCGCAGCAGAATGGCATCATGGAACGCAAGAACAGAACACTCATTGAGATGTCTCGGACGATGCTCGATGAATACAAGACACCAAGGAAGTTCTGGCCTGAAGCTATTGATACTGCATGCCATGTCATCAACCGTGTTTATCTTCACAAGCTTCTGAACAAAACATCCTATGACTCCTCACTGGTAAGAAGCCAAATGTCAGCTACTTCAGAGTATTTGGTGCCAGGTGCTGGATCAAGGATCCACATCACACATCAAAATTTGCACCGAAAGCACATGAAGGTTTTATGCTTGGCTACGGAAAGGATTCGCACTCCTACAGAGTCTTCAACCTCTTTCACTATAAAGTGGTTGAAACTGTGGATGTGCGGTTCGATGAGACTAACGGCTCGCAAAGAGAGCACTTGCCAAATGTGCTAGATCAAATTCCACCCAGTGAATCCATCAAGCTTATGGGAACTGGAGAAATCATACCATCTGAAGTACAGCCTGAAGAGGAACTTATCAACTCTACACCTGATCAACCTGAAGACAATGCTCAGCCTGAAGACAATCCTTCAAACGATGACAATGATCAGCAAGAGTAAAATCTTTGTCCAGTTCATCCTCGTGTTGCAAATGAAGTACAGATTGAGAAGATAATTGTAACGCCCCGAGACCGGTGCGCCAGGTGTCTTTCAGTTACTCGTTGTTGTTGCCTTGTCATTTGCTTGCATGCTGCATCTTGCCATGTCATCATGTGCATTGCATCATCATGTTTTCAAAACTTGCATCCGTCCTGGTCTCCTCATTCCGTTCGTTGTCCGTTCTGAGCCCAGACACAGTTGCACGCGCCCGTGGCAGGTGCGAAATATTATTTTATAAGTGGCCGGAAAATGTTCTCAGATTGGGTTGAAAGTTGCCGTGTGGTCTTATTATAGTGTAGATAGACCGCCTGTCAAGTTTCATCACATTCGGAGTTCGTTTGATAGCCCAACCGTTAAACTATAGCGGCATCATAGCCGGGCACACGTCAGACATTTTCGGTCCCCGGAAACAGTTGTCGGGCCTTTCTCCCTTCTCTTTTCTCAGCCTAAGGCCTTCTGCACAGTCCACTACCTACTGCCAGGCCCATCCTAACCTCTCTCGTCAGCCCGCGGCCCCCTCGCGCGCGTCCGGAAGTTGTCCCGAACCCGACCCGGGGAGTTGTCACCATTGGACTCAGATCATCCCCAAACATCTACAAAACGTCTCCGTTTTCTTATTTGGGCTCCCTAGCCTATTTTTCCCGACCGTCCGATTACGATCAGAGGGACCGAGGTAGCCCCTAACCTAATATGTGATGTATATATAGTCCACCCTTAGTCTTTTGGACAAACCCTAAAATCTAGGGACTTTGTCCCGTCGAGCCGCCGCCACCTACCGCATCTACCTCGGGATCCCCTTCTCCTCATTTTTCCTCCACCCACCAACCAGCTCTCTCCACTGCTACTCATCGATCCAAATTTCCCTCGGCCTCCAACCTCCAGACCTTCTGCTCGATCCGGATGGGATCGAGGCTGTGCCCCTCGTCCCCGCGCCCCTGTTTCGCTCGACCGGATCGGGGGCAGCCCGATCCCAAGCACCTCGCGCCGCCCGACCATCTTCTCCCCGTCGTCGCCTCCGGCGACCAGGCATCTGGATCCGCCGCCGCCTACCCCAGGTCGCGCCGCCCAAGCAGTGCAACGCGACTCCCCTTCTCTTCTTTTTCTCATGTGCCCTCCTTCTGCTCTAAGTGTCACCGCCATTTTTCTTGCAGGAGCCAAGCCCGAGCCTCCCGTCGCCAAAAGCCATCTTGGCCAGCCGCCGAAGCCAGACTAGACCATGCTGCAGCTCCTCTGCCTCCTTCCTCTCTCTCTTTCTCCTTCTCTGTCACTTCTCTCTCCCTCCGTCCCGCGGCTCACCTTGTCTGTCTCTCTCTCTTTCGGTTTCACAGGAACACCGGCCCCGCTGAATAAGCACCATCGGGACGCCGCCATGGCCTCCCCTGCTCACCCCGCCATCCAGATCAGGCCGGGAACCGCCGCCCCGCCGCCATCTCATCCGGTTCTAGCCGCCTGACCATGCCGCCGTCAGAGCTTTGGAGCGTGACGCCATGGACCTCCCCGTCGCGCCTCCACGCCATGGTGCCTGAGGCCTCCCTCCAGGACCACGCCGACTCGATCCTCTTCAGCAGCAGTCGTCGCCTCGTCCGGCCGCCGGAGTTCCCTCGCGCCAAGTTCGCCGTCGTCGCGCCGAGTCCGTTGCCAGACGTCGTCGTTGCCTCTGCTTCGCCCCCATGTTGTCGATGTCGCGTCCTATTCCGTCTGAAGCTCCGGCGCCAAGTTCCTCTGCTCGATCCCCTGCTGCGTTGACCGCAGCCCGATCCAGCCGACTCGGGCTCGTCCCACCGCACCGAGCAAGGCCCAGCCGGCTCCCCTGTGATTTCCGCATGGGCCGGCCTCCTCTCCAGCCGCGGCCCAGCGGCCTCCAAGGCCCAGTCAAGAGCCCCGCGGCTCAGCTGGCTCCAACGGCCTGGGCTTGGCCCGTGGTGAGGAAGCCCAGCACCCAGATCCAGCCGCATATGTTTTTTTTGTGCGCGCTGTGATTTTCCTATTTATTTCAGGGAGCTCCAGTTTTACAGAAAACCCCTTGTAGATCATGCATATAATAACTTAATAACCGTGCATCGGTTTAAAATAATTTATATATGAAATATGCTTAGTTTTTCATCTAGTTTCATAATAAGTCAGTTTCATCCATGTTTAAAATGCTTAAAATGTTGTTTGTTTAAATTTGCTTAAATAACTTGCTAAAATGCTTTAATTCATAACTTAATAACCGTAGCTTGGTTTTAAATGAACTTTATATGTAAATGGGGTAGAAAAATGCCTAGTTTAACATGGTGTACTTGCTTTGCATGTTTAACAACTCTAAAATTGTGTTTAGGTCAGATCAGTACCAAACCTAATATATGCATATGAGGATTTTCCGGAAATGTTGTTTTGTTGTTCCGGCCTCATTTAAACTTGCCTAGATAGATAGTTTCATTATGGTTCACCTCTTGCCATGCTAACAACATTTAATATTGTTGAGTACATAAACGAGATCGAACTAAATAAGTCATGTGGTGTTTCGTCAATATGCAACGGAGTTGCATGTTGAGCTCCACTTAATTTGTAGGGTTGTTTGTGCACTTTGCCATGCCATGCTTCATTAAACCGGACATGCATCATACTTGTTTGCGCATCGTGCCATGCTTATGTGATGTTTGTTCACTATGTTGTGTGCTTCTTTCTGGTGTTGCTTCTACGGGTTGGTTCCGATAACGTCGCATTTGTGAGGAACCGTTCGACTACGTCCGTTTGTCTTCTTCATGGACTTGTTCTTCTTCCTTGCGGGATTTCAGGCAAGATGACCATACCCTCGAAATCACTTCTATCTTTTCTTGCTAGATGCTCGCTCTTTTGCTATGCCTATGTAGCGATACCTACCACATGCTTTATCATGCCTCCCATATTGTTAAGCCAAGCCTCTAACCCACCTTGTCCTAGCAAACCGTTGTTTGGCTATGTTACCGCTTTGCTCAGCCCCTCTTATAGCATTGCTAGTTGCAGGTGAAGATTGGAACTTGTTCCATGTTTGGAACATGGTTATTTTGTTGGATATCACAATATCTCTTATTTAATTAATGCATCTATATACTTGGTAAAGGGTGGAAGGCTCGGCTTTATGTCTGGTGTTTTGTTCCACTCTTGCCACCCTAGTTTCCATCATATCGGTGTTATGTTCCCGGATTTTGCGTTCCTTACACGGTTGGATTATAATGGGAACCCCTTGACAGTTCACCTTGAATAAAACTCCTCCAGCAATGCCCAACATTGGTTTTACCATTCGCCACCTAGCCTTTTCTTTCCCTAGGGTCGGCCGGCTCAAGGGTCATCTTTATTAAACCCCCGGGCCAGTGCTCCTCTGAGTGTTGGTCCGCCTTGTCAGCCGCCGGTGGCCACCAGGGGCAACTCTGGGCTGGCCTACCGGAAGTTTGGACAATCCGGTGTGCCCTGAGAACGAGATATGTGCAGCTCCTATCGGGATTTGTCGGCACATTCGGGCGGTGTTGCTGGACTTGTTTTACCATTGTCGAGGATGTCTTGTAACTGGGATGCCGAGTCTGATTGGATTGTCTTGGGAGAAGGAATATCCTTCGTTGACCATGAGAGCTTGTGATGGGCTAAGTTGGGACACCCCTGCAGGGATTTGAACTTTCGAAAGCCGTGCCCATGGTTATGGGCAGATGGGAATTTGTTAATGTCCGGTTGTAGAAAACCTGAAGTTGATCTTAATTAAAATGCATCAACCGCATGTGTAACCGTGATGGTCTCTTGTCGGCGAAGTCCGGGAAGTGAACACGGTGTTGGAGTTATGCTTGACGTAGGTTGTTCTAGGATCACTTCTTGATCATAGTTTCTCGAACGTGCTTTGCCTTCTCTTCTCGCTCTCATTTGCGTATGTTAGCCACCAAATATGCTAGTCGCTTGCTGCAACTCCACCACATAACTTTTACCCTTCCTATAAGCTTAAATAGTCTTGATCACGAGGGTGTGAGATTGCTGAGTCCCCGTGACTCACAAATACTTCCAAAACCAGCTTGCAGGTGCCGATGATATCGTGCAGGTGACGCAACCGAGCTTAAGGAGGAGCTCGATGAAGATCGTGTTCGTTATGTCATTTCCGTTTCCAGTTGATCAGTAGTGGAGCCCAGTTGGGGTCGATCGGGGATCTGTGTAGCATTTGGGGTAGTCTTTTTTTATTTTGGTTCCATAGTCGGACCTTGATTGTATCTGGATGATGTAATGCTTTATTCATGTATTGTGTGAAGTGGCGATTGTAAGCCAACTATGTATCTTTTCCCTTATGTATTACATGGGTTGTGTGAAGATTACCTCACTTGCGACATTGCTTTCAATGCGGTTATGCATCTAAGTCATGCTTCGACACGTGGGAGATATAGCCGCATCGAGGGCGTTACAAGTTGGTAATCAGAGCCTTCCCCGATTTAGGAGCCCCCTGCTTGATCGAATCGCTGGCGTTGTTGAGTCTAGAAAAATGTTTTGAGTCATTTAGGATTATATATATCAGAGAGTAGGATTCTTTTTACTCCTCAGTCCCTTCGTCGCTCTGGTGAGGGCTCCTGACGTAGAGTTTTGACTCTTCTCTTCTCAAATTTCACTAAAAAAAATTAGGATCACGCGAGTATCTTGGAATCGTTCCGATGGTTTTGTGACGAGAACATTGTTCTTGGTGCCTCCTAACATTTAGGGGTTGTGGCAGTGTCCCGGGGAGTTGAGCTCCGAGGTGTTGTCGTCACAATTTTATCGCTGCAATTCTGGAATACCTGAGTTTTCGCCGACATCGAAAATCTCTTTTATGCAGTTGTTGGTGAGATAACCTCGACGCCCCCAGTACTGGGGCGGGAGTTCGGGAGTATTGCCATAACTCGTATAACGGATGCTTTTCGAAGGTTGAGGTAAATGATTTCTGAAGGTTTCTTGGTTATGTGTTGAAGGATGGATACAGCTGGATGTAGGATTTGCTAGTTTTGGGTGAAATATTATGCTTCCCCTGTATCCCCAACACCTGATTGCATAACCGGAATGTTTCGGGAGTTTATAAGTAGGAATTCAAGTAGCTCTTAGGATATCTTTCCGACAGATGTATGATATGAAATTGGGGTTCGACGTCTAGTGGTCCGCCTATCCACGGTTGGTTTTATAGTGGTCTCGTTGTGTCTTAAAGAGTCCTTGGCTATGCTGACTCGGGGACGCTTCGTATGTCATGTGCATTGCCTTGTACACGATGATGTTGTACGATCGAGCCCGTATAGGCCCCACCACGAAAACTTCGGACGAAATCTCTATCATATGTTTGTTCCGGCTTATTCTGCAAGCCAATCCTTTGTTTTTGTTTTGATTGTGGTATTCGAGTTGCTTTGAAGTCAAATGTTGATTCCATACCTTTTCCTAAGCGGTGTTCTCATATTTCTATGTGGATACTAATCTTTCTTGATCATCGAGATTGTCATGTCAATCTTTTCAACCGGTGTGCTTCTCTTCAAGTGGATCCGATCATTTTTCCCATCCGCAAGATCAATTATCAGTTCTTCTCAACGGTGTTTGTTTTCATTCGTCCCAAGTTTCCTTTTGTTTTCCCACCCACCCACCCCTTTTTCTTCGAGGACTCGGGTTTCTTTACCAAGTATCTACCTTGTGATTATAAAGTTTCTTCATTCTTTTCCGTCAATGTTCCTATCCGGTGATTCTCATGAAGATTCTAACGGAGCTTCAAGTTCGTCATTCTTCATTCTTTTCTTCTCCGGTGGATTCTAGTCAAGATTTGTTGATCATATCCTTTCCTCGTTTCAATGCTTTCTTATGTCGGTGCACCTCTTAATCTTCCCCGCTTGCTATTCAATTGTTCCGGAGTGCTCAAGATATCTCGAAGATTCACGTTTCCCATTCTCAATTCATTCAAGTTCTTTTGAGGATGTTATCTCATTCAAGCCATTTAAATCAATCGGTGCATTATATCTTCCTAAGCAATCATTTCAACGATGTTTTCTTTTGAGTGGGCCCTAACCCACAGGTTTTTTCCCAGGATCTTACCTGACTCTTCTAATTTTACTGGAGCTATTCTCAAATCTTTCAAAGTTTGACGTAAGAATGGGTTATCATCAGTCATATGTATTTCTCCAAGACTTTTCAAATTCTTTCCATCGTTGGCTCAACCTTTTCCAATTTTAATTCCGGAGTGCCTCAACAATTCATGGTGGTGTTTCCCATCGTCTGTCTCTGCTTTTGAAGACCGAAGAAGAGTTTCTCTTAAATCTTGGTCTGTTCTCTTAAAGAATTCTGCTTCTAGCTTGTTGCCATCCTCTCATAATTGTTTTTCGATGGTGAGAATTCTTTTCACCCATCTGGAGCCCATCATCTCAGAAGTATTCATTCTCATCTTTCAGCTCTCATTCTCTAAATCTTACCGGTGCATCGTTCAAGTATTCCCTAATCAACTCGGGATCTCTTCGTTCACTTGTATCTAAATCCCTTCAAGTATCTTCATTCATTCTCTAATTCTTCCCGGTGTTTCTTTATTTTATTTTCTTCGTTCTTTTTCAATTCTTATGGTGGTTTGTTCAAGAGTTCTCTTCCTTCGTTATCATATAGATTCATTCGTTCTTTCCAATCCTACCGGTGGTTCATTGAAGACCTTCCCAAGTTGACGCTATATCTATCTTAATCCTTTCTACGAGAATAAGTAGTATGCCAAATCCGTTGCTTGTCATCAATTTAAATTGGTGAAGGATAAGCATAACGTAATTCTTATTCGTGTTTCACCCAAGTGATTAATTCCCTATTCCGGAGGTTCATCAAATTCTCGATTCAAGTTGTCCATCTTTCTTTTCCAGAGCTCAAAGTTATTTCAATTATATCATTCCAAAGCTCCATTTAATCATTGCAAGGCTTCGATCTTCATCCTTCACTTCTTTTGATCATCCTTTTGTTACCGGAGTTCTTCATGGAGGTTTTATATGGTGTTTCATCAAGGATTTAATTCCTTCTCGAAGTGTTCATTGACATTCTTTTCAGAG
Organism: Triticum urartu; assembly: GCF_056163025.1. Taxonomy (NCBI): domain Eukaryota; kingdom Viridiplantae; phylum Streptophyta; class Magnoliopsida; order Poales; family Poaceae; genus Triticum; species Triticum urartu. The sequence goes on from NC_141875.1 coordinate 93,514,589, forward strand.
GAGCTCAAGCAGTCTTCATCTTGCAATTCGGAGTGCAATTCTTTCAAACGTATCATTTGTGGTGGTATTATGTCATTCTTGATAATTTGAGTTCATGTTTCATGATTCACATGTTGTTAAGAATGAGGTATTTTAAATCCATCAACCTCTTCATTGGAGTTATCGTGGGTTATATTTCACCTAAAGCCTTCCCTAAGGATTTTTGCTATTTATGGTGCTCATAAAGGATCCAAGTTCTTCTTTTATCCTTCCGGTGAATAAGTTTCTTGTCTCCTTGTTGATATAAATTCAATCTGTTGTTTCCGCTAGTGGCAGAATTTCACCTCAGTTTTGAGATGTTCTCAATAAGCCCACTTAAAGATTATCCTTTCGTTGTTGTTAATACAACAACTCTGTTCTAGCATTTGTTGTAAGCGTGCTCTCTCAAGACCTTGTTTTTACCTCCGTTCATGCCATTCCATTCTTTCTTTTCTTCCGGAGGCATTGTGATGTTGCTCTTTTCAACCCATCATATCGTTTTGTCAAAGATCATGTTCTTTTCATGCCTATCCATTTAACCGGAGTGTTGTGCCCTTTTGCTCAAGTTCTTTTCGCCTTATCAAGCCTTGCACCTCTTTTCAACCGGAGTGCTGTCTGAGATCTTTCTTACCCCTTGTTCCATTCATTCAATAGTTCCGGAGGTAGTATGTTGTGATTTCATCAAGTATCTTCTCATCTTACCAAGTTCTTATTCAATTCCTTTACTTGTCAACCAGAGTGATGTCCAAATTTGTTCTTCCTTGTTACTCTTCCCTACCAGAGTGCTTTCAACTTTGTTCTTCTTCGTTGCATTCTTCCTTTCAATTTGTTCAACCTCTCAAGGCTCGTGGTTTCACTCGTTTGTCAAGAAGCAACTTAGTTTTACCTGTTCTCTTCCTCTTCCGTTTTCCCTCCGGTGCCATCCTAGATCTCGGGACGAGATCCTCTCGTAGTGGTGAAGTGTTGTAACGCCCCGAGACCGTTGCGCTAGGTGTCTTTCAGTTACTCGTTGTTGTTGCCTTGTCATTTTCTTGCGTGCCGCATCTTGCCATGTCATCATGTGCATTGCATCATCATGTTTTCAAAACTTGCATCCGTCCCGGTCTCCTCGTTCCGTCCGTTGACCGTTCTGAGCCCAGACACACCTGCACGCGCCCGCGGCAGGTCTGAAATATTATTTTATAAGTGGCCAAAAAATGTTCTCAGATTGGTTTGAAAGTTGACATGTGGTCTTATTATAGTGTAGATAGACCGCCTATCAAGTTTCATCGCATTCGGAGTTCGTTTGATAGCCCAACCATTAAACTATAGCGGCATTATAGCCGGGCACATGTCGGACGTTTTCGATCTCCGGAAACAGTCGTCGGGCCTTTTCTCTTCTCTTTTCTTAGCCTGAGGCCTTCTGCATAGTCCACTACCTACCGCCAGGCCCATCCTAACCTCTCTCGTCAGCCCGCGGCCCCCCTCGCGCGCGTTTGGAAGTTGTCCCGAACCCGACCCGGGGAGTTGTCACCGTTGGACTCAGATCATCCCCAAACATCTACAAAACATCTCCGTTTTCTTATTTGGGCTCCCTAGCCTATTTTTCCTGACCGTCCGATTACGATTAGAGGGACCGAGGTAGCCCCTAACCTAATCTATGATGTATATATAGTGCACCCTTAGTCTTTTGGACAAACCCTAAAATCTAGGGACTTTGTCCCGTCGAGCCAGCGCCACCTACCGCATCTACCTCCGGATCCCCTTCTCCTCATTTTTCCTCCACCCACCAACCAGCTCTCTCCACTGCTACTCATTGATCCAAATTTCCCTCGGCCTCCAACCTGCAGACTTTCTGCTCGATCCGGATGGGATCGAGGCTGTGCCCCTCGTCCCCGCGCCCCTGTTTCGCTCGATCCGGATCGGGGACATCCCGATCCCGAGCACCTCGCGCCGCCCGACCATCTTCTCCCCGTCGTCGCCTCCGGCGACCAGGCATCTGGATCTGCTGCCGCCTACCCCAGGTCGTGCCGCCCAAGCAGTGCAACGCGACTCCCCTTCTCTTCTTTTTCTCCTGTGCCCTCCTTCTGCTCTAAGTGCCGCCGCCATTTTTCTCGCAGGAGCCAAGCCCGAGCCTCCCGTCGCCAAAAGCCACCGTGGCCAGCCGCCGAAGCCAAACTGGACCATGCCGCAGCTCCTCTGCCTCCTTCCTCTCTCTCTTTCTCCTTCTCTATCGCTTCTCTCTCCCTCCGTCCCGCGGCTCACCTTGTCTGTCTCTCTCTCTTTCGGTTTCACAGGAATACCGGCGCCGCTGAACGAGCACCATCGGGACGCCGCCATGGCCTCCCCTGCTCACCCCGCCATCCAGATCAGGCCGGGAACTGCTGCCCCGCCGCCCTTTCGTCCGGTTCCAGCCGCCTGACCTTGTCGCCGTCAGAGCTCCAGAGCGTGACGCCATGGACCTCCCCGTCGCGCCTCCACGCCATGGCGCCCGAGGCCTCCCTGCAGGACCATGCCGACTCGATCCTCTTCGGCAGCAGTCGTCGCCTCGTCCGGCCGCCGGAGTTCCCTCGCGCCAAGTTCGCCGTCGTCGCGCCGAATCCGTTGCCAGACGTCGTCGTTGCCTCTGCTTCGCCCCCATGTTGCCGCTGTCGCGTCATGTTCCGTCTGAAGCTCCGGCGCCAAGTTCCTCTGCTCGATCCCCTGCTGCGTTGTCCGTAGCCCGATCCAGCCGACTCGGGCTCGTCCCACCGCACCGAGCAAGGCCCAACCGGCTCCCCTGTGATTTCCGCATGGGCCGACCTCCTCTCCAGCCGCGGCCCAGCAGCCTCCAAGGCCCAGTCAAGAGCCCCGCGGCTCAGCTGGCTCCAACGGCCTGGGCTTGGCCCGTGGTGAGGAAGCCCAGCACCCAGATCCAGCCGCATATGTTTTTTTTGTGCGCGCTATGATTTTCCTATTTATTTCAGGGAGCTCCAGTTTTACAGAAAACCCCTTGTAGATCATGCATATAATAACTTAATAACCGTGCATCGGTTTAAAACAATTTATATATGAAATATGCTTAGTTTTTCATCTAGTTTCATAATAAGTCATTTTCATCCATGTTTAAAATGCTTAAAATGCTGTTTGTTTAAATTTACTTAAATAACTTGCTAAAATGCTTTAATTCATAACTTAATAACCGTAGCTCGGTTTTAAATGAACTTTATATGTAAATGGGGTAGAAAAATGCCTAGTTTAACATGGTGTACTTGCTTTGCATGTTTAACAACTCTAAAATTGTGTTTAGGGTAGATCAGTACCAAACCTAATATATGCATATGAGGATTTTCCGGAAATGTTGTTTTGTTGTTCCGGCCTCATTTAAACTTGCCTAGATAGATAGTTTCATTATGGTTCACCTCTTGCCATGCTAACAACATTTAATATTGTTGAGTACATAAACGAGATCGAACTAAATAAGTCATGTGGTGTTTCGTCAATATGCAACGGAGTTGCATGTTGAGCTCCACTTAATTTGTAGGGTTGTTTGTGCACTTTGCCATGCCATGCTTCATTAAACCGGACATGCATCATACTTGTTTGCGCATCGTGCCATGCTTATGTGATGTTTGTTCACTATGTTGTGTGCTTCTTTCCGGTGTTGCTTCTACGGGTTGGTTCCGATAACGTCGCGTTTGTGAGGAACCGTTCGACTACGTCCGTTTGTCTTCTTCATGGACTCGTTCTTCTTCCTTGCGGGATTTCAGGCAAGATGACCATACCCTCGAAATCACTTCTATTTTTTCTTGCTAGATGCTCGCTCTTTTGCTATGCCTATGCAGCGATACCTACCACATGCTTTATCATGCCTCCCATATTGTTAAGCCAAGCCTCTAACCCACCTTGTCCTAGCAAACCATTGTTTGGCTATGTTACCGCTTTGCTCAGCCCCTCTTATAGCGTTGCTAGTTGCAGGTGAAGATTGGAGCTTGTTCCATGTTTGGAACATGGTTATTTTGTTGGGATATCACAATGTATCTTATTTAATTAATGCATCTATATACTTGGTAAAGGGTGGAAGGCTCGGCCTTATGCCTGGTGTTTTGTTCCACTCTTGCCGCCCTAGTTTCTGTCATATCGGTGTTATGTTCCCGGATTTTGAGTTCCTTACATGGTTGGATTATAATGGGAACCCCTTGACAGTTCGCCTTGAATAAAACTCCTCCAGCAATGCCCAACATTGGTTTTACCATTCGCCACCTAGCCTTTTCTTTCCCTTGGGTTGGCCGGCTCAAGGGTCATCTTTATTAAACCCCCGGGCCAGTGCTGCTCTGAGTGTTGGTCCACCTTGTCGGCCGCCGGTGGCCACCAGGGGCAACTCTGGGCTGGCCTACCGGAAGTTTGGACAATCCGATGTGCCCTGAGAATGAGATATGTGCAGCTCCTATCGGGATTTGTCGGCACATTCGGGCGGTGTTGCTGGACTTGTTTTACCATTGTCGAGGATATCTTATAACCGGGATGCCGAGTCTGATCGGATTGTCTTGGGAGAAGGAATATCCTTCGTTGACCGTGAGAGCTTGTGATGGGCTAAGTTGGGACACCCCTGCAGGGATTTGAACTTTCGAAAGCCATGCCCGCGGTTATGGGCAGATGGGAATTTGTTATTGTCTGGTTGTAGAAAACCTGAAGTTGATCTTAATTAAAATGCATCAACTGCATGTGTAACCGTGATGGTCTCTTCTCGGCGAAGTCCAGGAAGTGAACATGGTGTTGGAGTTATGCTTGACGTAGGTTGTTCTAGGATCACTTCTTGATCATAGTTTCTCGAATGTGCTTTGCCTTCTCTTCTCGCTCTCATTTGCGTATGTTAGCCACTAAATATGCTAGTCGCTTGCTGCAGCTCCACCACATAACTTTTACCCTTCCTATAAGCTTAAATAGTCTTGATCACGAGGGTGTGAGATTGCTGAGTCCCCGTGACTCACAGATACTTCCAAAACCAGCTTGCAGGTGCCGATGATATCGTGCAGGTGACGCAACCGAGCTTAAGGAGGAGCTCGATGAAGATCGTGTTCGTTATGTCGTTTCCATTTCCAGTTGATCAGTAGTGGAGCCCAGTTGGGGTCGATCGGGGATCTGTGTAGCATTTGGGGTAGTCTTTTTTTATTTTGGTTCCGTAGTCGGACCTTGATTGTATCTGGATGATGTAATGCTTTATTCATGTATTGTGTGAAGTGGCGATTGTAAGCCAACTATGTATCTTTTCCCTTATGTATTACATGGGTTGTGTGAAGATTACCTCACTTGCGACATTGCTTTCAATGCGGTTATGCCTCTAAGTCATGCTTCGACACGTGGGAGATATAACCGCATCGAGGGCGTTACAATAATCGATAGCATCAATGCACCTGGTCCACTCACTCGTTCAAGGGCAACACAACTAGCAAATTTCTGTGGGCACTTTGCATTCGTCTCAATATCTGAACCCAAGAAAGTTGATGAAGCCTTCATGGAACCTGAATGGATTCAAGCTATGCAAGAAGAGCTTCAACAGTTCGAGCTGAATAATGTATGGGAACTGGTCAAGCGTCCTGATCCTCGTAAACACAATATCATAGGCACTAAATGGATATATCCCAACAAGCAAGATGAGCATGGTTAAGTTGTCAGGAACAAGGCTCGTCTTGTTGCTCAAGGATACACTCAAGTTGAAGGAATTGACTTCGATGAAACATTTGCTCCTGTGGCTAGGCTTGAAGCCATACGCATACTGCTAGCCTATGCAAATCATCATAACATCCTTCTGTATCAAATGGATGTGAAGAGTGCTTTTCTCAATGGCAAGATTGAAAAAGAAGTGTATGTTGCACAACCGCCTGGCTTTGAAGATCCAAAACATCCTGACATGGTTTACAACCTCAACAAGGCACTGTATGGCCTCAAACAAGCCCCTCGTGCTTGGTATGACACACTCAAAGACTTCCTTAAGAGCAAAGGCTTCAAACCTGGTTCCCTGGATCCCACTCTCTTCACGAAGACATATGATGGTGAACTGTTTGTGTGCCAAATATATGTGGATGACATTATCTTCGGCTGCACTAATCAGAAATACAGTGATGAGTTTGGATACATGATGCAAGAGTAATATCAGATGTCCATGATGGGTGAGCTGAAGTTCTTCCTTGGCCTTCAAATACGGCAGCAACGCAACGACATCATCATATCTCAAGAGAAATACCTCAAAAATTGCCTGAAGAAGTTTGGAATGCAAGACTGCAAGGGTTATACGACGCCAATGCCTACCAAGAGTCATCTGGATTCTGACGCCAATGGTAAAGAGTTCGATCAAAAGGTATGCCGCTCCATGATTGGTTATTTGCTTTATTTATATGCATCTAGGCCAGATATCATGCTTAGTGTTTGCATGTGTGCCCGATTCCAAGCGGCACCAAAGGAATCACATCACTTAGTTGTGAAGCGAATTCTTCAATATTTGGCTTACACCCCAACACTAGGATTATGGTATCCAAAGGGCTCAGAGTTTGATCTAGTTGGATTCTCGGATGCTGATTATGCTGGTGACAAGGTGGATCGCAAGTCTACATCAGGCACATGCCACTTTCTGGGACGATCACTTGTGTGTTGGTCTTCAAAGAAGCAGAACTGTGTATCTCTCTCCACTGCTGAATCTGAATACATTGTTGCTGGATCTTGCTGCGCTCAGCTTCTATGGATGAAGCAAACACTCATAGACTATGGCATTCATCTGAAGCAAGTGCCACTCTACTGCGATAATGAAAGCGCCATCAAGATCACCAACAACCCAGTTCAGCACTCGAAGACAAATCACATTCAGATCCATCATCACTTTCTCAGAGATCATGTCATGAAGGAAGATATTGATATCATTCACGTCAGCACTGAAGAGCAACTGGCAGATATCTTCACAAAGCCCTTGGATGACAAAAGGTTTTGCAAGTTGCGGTGTGAGCTAAATATCTTGGAATCCTCAAATGTCCTGTGATCATGCACACATCCTAACACTTATGCATGTTGATGACCTAGATGTGCAAACACACGAAGTAACGTATATCTTCAACCAATGAAGACTTACACTCTAAGTGTGAATACATTAACGCGGAATTTGACTTCAGAGCGCCACGATAATTGTGCGTCGTGTCTGGGTCTAATACTTCCTATACGGTGGGTAACACCACCACCAAAACTCTTGTTTAGAATACTTTCTGCTGGCGTTACATTTGCAAAGTCTTCGCATTTGGTTTGTCTTCTATGTGAACATGGCTTCATATTTATCTTCAATATATTGATTTGGTTTCTGTCCTCTACAGCATTCACTTATAGCTATGTCTTCTAGTTGAAACTTTTGAACTAAGTGAATGTGATCGGACCCTAACCTTTTTGTGCTCCCGTCTTAAATCTATCTATCCAAATCATATGCATTCTATTGAAACTGTAGAATGTCTTCTCTGCGTCCTTGTCAGCAGAAGATACAGAGACAAACATTAATCTGTTTTCAATGCTCAATCCTTTTTACCTGAAACCCGGAGAAGCGGGAACGACCACTCGACAATCTAGGCGTACGTGGGAACATGGAACAACCTCCGATGTGTTGCATGATCACCACATGTCCTTCAGATGTGAACCGCCAGGGGCACCTGCGTAATAATGTTGTGCCGTCCCTGTCCCTATAAATATACGCCTCACCCCAGTCATTATCTCCTCTTCCACTTCTCTCTCTCGCACAAACCCTAGCGCCACCGCTAGCCCTCAACGACACCGGCGACGAAGCGCTTATCTGCCGCGACCTCACCGGCGCCGTCCTCACGCCGGCCGTGGACATCGTCTTCTCCACCGTCGCCGTAGGTGTCCTCCGTCGCCAAGTTAGGGCATGGAAGATCGAACTGCTCGGCCTCATCTCCTACTATGTCTAGCAGTTCCTCGAGTGGTAAATAAAAACTCTTTTTACAGTCTTTTTGATCCGATAGATTCATCCTTTTCAACCACAAGTGGTTTCTGTTGCTACAAAGTTGGATCTATCCTGTTCTGCATCTCATAGCATGCCTAGTATGTTCACTTATGCTTCACAAAGTAGTTAGATTCCTCACTTGTACTTATTTGTGGATTCGTACAAATCTGGAACCAACTCTCTACATATGAGTGAATGTCTTCGCACTATGAGGTCAATGTCTTCTAAACTGATTTATCTTCAAAATCTTCTAAGAATGCATATGACCTCTTCCCCTTCCCTTGCATCTCTAATGTTGTCACAGGTACATGTCCGTGGGAGAATCCCTTGGTTCTCATAGTCTACATTCATTTGCAGAGTTCTTACAGCATCACATAAATTCTCCTGAAGCCAGTTCCTGTCTGACCAGTAGACGGAAGACTTTGACAGTGTTGAAGCCTTTCATTCTAAACTTCATGGCAAAAGAGAAATCAGCAAGGAAGGGTGGCAGACATCACCGTGGGGGTACATCAATGGACCTACCCGAAGATCTCTATGAACTATACAAAACTAACCCCGAAGAAAGCTATGGTCAGCGCAAGACACGAATCCAATGGATTCGAAGATACTGGGCCAAGCAATGGTTCAAGTACAGATTTGTCACCAAGGAGTATGCTGAAAAGAATGCTCTCTCGCGTCCTTGGGGAGATATTCTCTATAAAAATCTTCAACCCAAGACCAGAACTGAAGCCATTGCTCAAGGATTTTACCCTTGCATGGTCCGAGGGCCACAGCCTACTGATGCCGACCCATCATCATTGCTATGGTGTCGAGATGACAATCTATTCAAGCGCAACTATCAGTCTGCAAAGAACTCGGCCAAGGAAAACAAAAAGTCATTGGGATTAGACTTCAACTCAGGCCCCTCTGTGCCACATGCTGATGGCACACGCAAAGCTGAACCCAATCTTGTTGGGCCCTTCTACAACTTAGAAGGTCTCATCACTCACATTCAGGTTCAAGGGGCAGCCCTGGACCACTCTGCAGATGACGCTGATTCTGACGAAGCGCCTGCACCACCGAAGCCTGTGAAGCAAAATAAACCAAAGGCTTCAAAGCCCTCCTCTGCACCAAAGGTCTCACGGGCGAAGCCTCTGGCCACTGCACCTCCTGAAACCAGTGTGCAGTCTGAAAGATCTCTCTCGCATCTCCAAGTCCGACAAGTTGAAAAAGCCCATGCAACCAACTGGTCAAGCATTGACCCCTGCTGCTGTTTTGAGAAATGAGAATGACGCCATTGATCTGTCTAGCGACGACGATCTTGGCGATGATGCTCTTGAGCAATTGATAAAGAGCAAGAAAGAGGCGGAAATCTTCAACGATGTTCCCCTCTTTGATGTGGAGATTTTGTACAAGTTTATTGATGAGGGGTTTGACAGCCCATACCTCAGTTTTGATGATCTTCAGCTCCCAATTGGCCTCAGCGTCTCCTTCCATGGAGCCATTGCTCCTGAGCTGGCTCTTGCCCAGAAGATTGTTGAGCTGAAGCACAAGATTGACTATAAAAAGGCTCAGTTCAAGAAGCACATGGCCAAACTCAATGTTGAAGACATTCAAAACTTTAAGGTCATGATGCATGAGCTCAACGAGGCATTTCACAAGAACGAGAGCAGCTGAAGCCGAAGCAAGAAAGCGCAAGACCAAAGCCACCACTGATGATGCTCCACCAACCAAGAAAATAAAAACAAAGAAGAGAGACCGATCTGCTTCCACAGAGCCCCTTGTTGTCGAGCCAATTTCTGTTGCTCGTCCTTCCCCTGCACATCAAGAATGTCGTTTGGTAGTTCATGAGCCTGCTTCCACAAAGGCTCCTGAAGCTAAAGAGAATCCAGTTGTTGACCCCACCGCAGCTGAAGACATTGGTCATCAACACAATGTTGAAGATGATGAAGTCCTTCCTCAGATCGAGCACAATTTGGTATCATCGCCTGTTCTCACGAACAACGAACTCATCAGCATTGGTCGTCCATTGACGCCAATTGCTCAAGATGACTCATGGGCTGATCACCCTCAAGAATCCCCTCGTGATGAAGAAACACCAGTTACTCCCCCATCACAGGTCACCACTCTGGTGATTGACAGTGAAGACCTTGAGGCCCAACCAACTCCATCTCCACAGGCGTCGCCAGCGTTTCACAGGCTTCGCAAAGGACCAAGGCCACATGTCACATTGTCAAGTGTTCCAGAAGGAGAAGAGAGCCAATCCGTTTCACGCGAAGTCTTTCCTGAAGACTCTCCTACTGCGAACATCCCTGAGTCTGAAGCCGAAACTGTAAGTGCATCTAGTGCCACCCCTAATTGGTTTTGGAGTATTGACGACAAACCTAGTTGAGGGACTAATGTGTTTGTGAGAATTGCAGGATAACACAGGTAGAAGTCCCTCATTGATTCGGTTTTCCTACCAAAGATGACCCCTAAAAATGTATGAAGACATTGAAGTCAAAGGTGGTATATGAAAATATTCACATTGAAGACTATGACAAGAGAAGACACCATATGAAGCCTATGGAGCTCGAAGACTTAGATCTTTCGTAGTTCTTTTTCTTTTGTGTTGAGTCATAGGAACCACCATATTGTTAAGTGGGGTCCAAGAGAACCAGTCAGAATGACTGAAGTGATGCCTAACCAAAACCTATGTCTTCGAGTGAAGACTATGAGAGCGAATCTTGTCCAGAGTCGGACAAGTCAGCTTTGCTTGTAGCCCAAGTAAAGTTGCCGTGTGAGTTTGAAATCTGACCGTTGGAACACGTGTCAGTTCCTTAGTGACCCAGGGTCATTTCGGACAAATCAGGTCGGGTTGCCAAGTGGCTATAAATAGCCCACCCCCTACAACCATAAACGGTTGGCTGCTCAGATTCAGAGTACGGCTTTTGTCGTTTGAGAGCAACCCACCTCGAAACCTTTGAGAGAGAATTCCTTGCGAGGATAAAGCCCTAACCACCCAGAGCCAGAGAGAATTGGGAATCACTTAAGTCTTCTCTGTGTGATCTGAAGACTTATTACACTTGAGGACTGTGCATCCTCCAGCCGGTTAGGTGTCGCGTTCTGAGCATCCAAGAGACATTGTGGATTGCCGGTGAACGAAGTCTATGAAGGTTTGGGAGTCTACCTCGAAGACTTACTAGAGTGATTGGGCGAGGTCTGTGTGACCTTAGCTCAAGGGGAATACGGTGAGGACTGGGTGTCCTGAGCTGCGTGTTCAGGACTGTGTGTCCGGGACTGTGTGTCCTAAGGTTTAAATACCTAGCCGCCCCAACCAGACGTACAGTTGTCACAACAACTGGAACTGGTCCAACAATTCATTGTCTTCAACGAGTCACTGGTTTCATCTTCCTTTCCCTTTACTTACTGTTACTCCTTGTGAAGTCATTGTATGTTTGCACTATCTTTGTCTTCACTAAGTGACTGCGTGTTCTGTCTGGCTTCACAATATCTTCCTACCTGATCCTTACTACATTGCTGCTATTAGTCATTGTGCTTTCACTCTATTGAATACTTGACTATGGCTTGCCTAGTGTAGTCTACCTTCCGCTGCAGGGAAATAGGTTTATTTCTATCGTTTGTCTTCATAACTTCCACGTTTTGACGACTTTCATAAAAATCGCCTATTCACCCCCCCTCTAGTCGATATAATGCACTTTCAATTGGTATCAGAGCAAGGTACTCCTTTGTTCTGTGTGATTCGGTTTAACCACCTGGAGTTTTAGCTATGTCGACTGCAGGGATAATTAAAGTCTCCGTTGCGTGCCCCGTCTTCGATGGAACTGAATATCCCTACTGGAAGAATAAGATGCGCATGCATCTTGAAGCCATTGACGTCGACCTATGGTATGTCGTCGAGAACGGCGTTCCCAAGGCTGGAGAAGGTGTCACTGCTGCTGATGTCAAGAAATTCGTTCAACTGGACTCTACTGCCAAGAATATCATCTGTGGTCATCTGACCAAAGGACAGTATGGCCGTGTGAGTGCTTTGAAGACATCTAAGCTAGTCTGGGACTGGCTCTCCAAGGTCAATGAAGGCATCTCAACCCAGAGAGATCAGAGAATCAGTGTCCTTCACAACCTCTTCAACCGCTTCAAGCAAAATGACAATGAGAATGTCCAACACACATTTGACCGACTCACTGACATCACAAATGAGCTTCAAGCCCTCGGCGCTACTGAGATCACCAAACATGAGGTCGTCAAGACACTACTGAGATCACTTGATAGTTCGTTTGACATCCTAGCCCTGATTATTCAAGAATGTCCTGATTTCAAGACACTCGATCCGTCTGACATACTTGAGAGGCTCAACACACATGAGTTTCAGCTTTCTGAGAAAAGAGATATCTACGGTCCAAACTATGGGCGAACTCGTGCCTTGAAGGCAAAAGCTGTCTCCTCATCTAAAGAAGAATCTGACAGCAGTTCTGATGATCCTGAAGACATTGGAAGGGAACTTGCTATGCGTGTTAAGAAGTTCCAAAAATTCACCAAGAAGAAAGGCTTCAGAAAGTCTTCCCAATCAAGCTCAAGGAATGATGAAGTTTCTGCTCATGACTACAAGAAGAAAACATGTCACAAGTGCAAGAAACTTGGCCACTTCATCTTTGAGTGTCCATAGTGGGACAATGAGAACAAAAAGAAGAAGAAGAGCAAGGAATATGAATCTGACGACAAGAAGAAGAAGAAGAAATACTCAAAGTCTTCTTCCAAGTCTTCCTCAAAGTCTTCATCACACAAAAAGAGCTCATCTGGCAAGGCACGTGCGTTTGTTGGCAAGGAAATGGATTCAGAGGAGGAGTCTGCTTCTGAGGAGGCGGAGGTGGAGTCTGAGGAGGAGTCCGATTCAGGCGTCGCAAGTCTGGCTACAGCATACGTTGCCAAGTCCATCTTCAACACTGAAGACAATGACTTCATCACCGACACCAATGCAAATGACAAGGACTACTCCGCTTCTACCTACTGCTTCATGGCACGCGGTGCCAAGGTAAACACACGCACTACTCACTATCAAACATCTAGTGACGATGACTCTGATTGTGATTCAAAACCCAGCTACAAAACACTTGCTAAAATTGCAACTGAACAACAGAAAGCTATGGAACATATTCAAAAATTGTTAGACAGAAGCGATGATCTGTTAGGTGCTGAAATGACTCGATCTGAATCCTTAATTGAAGACATAAAAAATCTTCACATTAAGTATCAAGAACTTGAAAGTCGTCATGAAACTCTCTCAACAACTCATGAAAAGCTTTCCTATGATTATCTTCAAAGGAAGCAAGATCTTGAGAAATTGAGAGCGGTTCATGAAGATCTTCAAAAGGAAAATGAGTCACTTCGCACCAAACAGATCAGTTCCGCTCAGGAAGGATTTGAACCACCATGTCTTAAATGCATTGAGCGTGATAATGCTACTTCTGTTGCTGAATGTTCTACTGCTACTATTGTTGCAATATCTTCAACTATTGATGTGGTAACTAACCCCTCTGCTGAGGATACCACTGCTATTGCTGATGAGAATGCCAGGTTGAACACATTGCTTGAAACAGGGATGTACAAAAGTCTTAAAGGGTATCAGACACTATGTGATGTCCTCAAAAAGCAGATTCTGAACCGAAACCCGAGGAAAGAGGGTGTTGGGTTTGTAAGGAAAATGAATGTTGATGGCTCTTACTGGAAACCTGAGCAGTACCCCAAAACCATGTGGGTTGCTGCAAAGGAACCTTCAGCAGATCCATCCTATCTATCTGGCTTCACTTGTGCTAACCCCATTATCATTGATGAATCCTTTGATGCAAACTATATACTGTTTAAGAATCAGAATGGTGAAGTGTTTGCCAGGTACATTGGTACTAACTGCAGGAATGGACCGCCTATGAAGAAGATCTGGGTTCCAAAAAGGTGTCTGGAGAATCTTCCTGTGAATGTCATCATGACACCTCACGTGAAGAAGACAAACCTCAGACCAAAGGCTTCATACGGTCCAAAGGCTTCATATAGACAGAGGACTCACCTGAGTCGCACTAACGCAAATGTTTTGCAGGGAAACCATACTCAGACGTATGAATATGAGAGCGGTTCATCAAACTGCCATGTTCATAAGAACAAGAACTATTCTGCTTATTCTTATGAGTACTATTGTCCGCCTGCAAAACTGTTTGCTACGGCTCCAAAGCCAAAATTCTCAGATGCTGCACTTGGACTTATTGCTTCTAAGCCACCCTTGAAGATGTGGGTGGCTAAGAAAGCTTAACTCTCTTTTGCAGGGAAAGGTCTCCAGCAGAAAACCAAAATCGTCTGACGCTATTGCTGGGGACCTTAAACATCTTGTAGGGCACAAGATCAAATGCCCGAATGGTCTTACTATGTACTTCGTTCCTGAATCGCTTGCTACTCTCCCTATTAGTCCTAATCTGGATCTAAGCTTTCATAACCCATTGGTTCGTCAAATGTTTTTGCTTCACAATGCTCTTGGTGAAGCCTATCCCCCTAACTGCACTATAGGGTACGATCAGAATGGATTATTGATAGTGGGTGTACAAATCACATGACTGGCAAAAGAAGCCTTCTTATGGACTCAACCTTACGTCCATCCGACAAGAGCCACATCACATTTGCTGACACTGGTAAAAGTAAGGTATTGGGTCTAGGTAGAGTTGCAATCTCAAGGGATCAACACATGGATAAAGTCATGCTTGTTGAATCCCTTGGCTTCAACTTAATGTCTGTCTCAATGCTTCGCGATTTGAACATGATCATAATATTTGGAAAATATCGTTGCCTTGTACTAATGGAATCTGACAAGTCTCTAGTATTTGAAGGGTATCGAAAAGATGATTTGTACGTGGTAGATTTCTCAGCAGGACCACAGCTTGCCGTATGTCTTCTAGCAAAAGCTTCAGAATGCTGGCTCTGGCATTGGAGGCTTGGGCATGCTGGCATGAGGAACCTCCACACCCTTGCAAAGAAGAAGCATGTCATAGGCATTGAGGGCGTCAAGTTCAAGAAAGATCACTTATGCAGTGCCTGTGAATCAGGGAAGATGACGAGGGCCAAACATCCCTCGAAGACAATCATGACCACTACTCGACCCTTCGAACTGCTTCACATGGATCTTTTCGGTCCCACTCATTACTCAACTCTTACTACTACTGCTTGCCTCTATGGCTTTGTTATTGTTGATGATTATTCTAGATATACTTGGGTGCACATAATCCTTTACAAGACTGAAGTGCAGGATGTCTTCAGACGCTTCGCTAATAGAGCTATGAACAATCATGGCACCAAGATAAAGCACATCAGAAGTGACAATGGCACTGAATTCAAGAACACTGGCCTTGATACATATCTTGATACCTTGGGCATCACACATGAATTCTCAGCCCCGTACACGCCACAGCAGAATGGCGTCGTCGAACGCAAGAACAGAACACTCATTGAGATGGCCAGAACGATGCTAGATGAATACAAGACCCCAAGAAAATTCTGGCCTGAAGCCATTGATACTGCATGCCATACAATCAATCGTGTTTATCTTCACAAGCTTCTGAACAAGACATCTTATGAGCTCCTTACTGGCAAGAAGCCAAATGTCAGTTACTTCAGAGTATTTGGCGCAAGGTGCTGGATCAAGGACCCACATCACACCTCAAAGTTTGCACCAAAAGCACATGAGGGTTTTATGCTTGGATATGGAAAGGATTCGCACTCCTACAGAGTCTTCAATCTCTTTCATTACAAAGTGGTTGAAACAGTGGGTGTGCGGTTCGATGAGACCAACGGTTCACAAAGAGAGCAACTGCCAAATGTGCTAGATGAAGTTCCATCCAGTGAATCAGTCAAGCTTATGGGAACTGGAGAAATTATACCTTCTGAAGCTAATCCTGAAGAAGAACTTATCATCTCAGCACCTGATCAACATGAAGACAATGCTCAGCCTGAAGACATTCCTTCTAACAACGACAATGATCAGCAAGAGCAAAGTCTTCGCCCTGTACATCCTCGCGTTGCCAATGAAGTGCAGATTGAAAGAATAATTGATAGCATCAATGCACCCGGTCCACTCACTCGTTCAAGGGCAAGTCAGCTAGCAAATTTCTGCGGGCACTTTGCATTTGTCTCAATAACAGAACCCAAGAAAGTTGAAGAAGCCTTCATGGAACCTGAATGGATTCAAGCTATGCAAGAAGAGCTTCAATAGTTTGAGCTGAATAATGTATGGGAACTGGTTAAGCATCCTGATCCACGGAAGCACAATATAATAGGCACCAAATGGATATACCGCAACAAGCAAGATGAGCATGGTCAAGTTGTCAGAAACAAAGCTCGTCTCGTTGCTCAAGGATATACTCAAGTGGAAGGCATTGACTTCGATGAAACATTTGCTCCTGTGGCTAGACTTGAAGCCATACGCATACTGCTGGCCTATGCAAATCATCATAACATACTTCTATATCAAATGGATGTGAAGAGTGCTTTTCTCAATGGAAAGATTGAAGAAGAAGTGTATGTTGCACAACCACCTGGCTTTGAAGATCCAAAACATCCTGACATGGTATACAAGCTCAACAAGGCACTGTATGGCCTCAAACAAGCCCCTCGGGCCTGGTATGACACACTCAAATACTTCCTGAAGAGTAAAGGCTTCATACCTGGTTCCCTAGACCCCACTCTCTTCACGAAGACATATGATGGTGAACTGTTTGTGTGTCAAATATATGTGGATGACATTATCTTCGGCTGCACCAATCAGAAGTACAGTGAAGAGTTTGGATATATGATGCAAGAGCAATATCAGATGTCCATGATGGGAGAGCTGAAGTTCTTCCTCGGTCTTCAAATACGACAACAACGCAACGGCATCTTCATATCCCAAGAGAAGTATCTCAAAAATTGTCTGAAGAAGTTTGGTATGCAAGACTGCAAAGGCTTCACAACACCAATGCCAGCCAAACATCATCTGGGTCCCGACGACAATGGTAAAGAGTTCGATCAAAAGGTATACCGCTCCATGATTGGTTCTTTACTTTATCTATGCGCATCTAGGCCAGATATTATGCTTAGTGTTTGCATGTGTGCTCGATTTCAAGCGGCACCAAAGGACTCGCATCACTTAGCTGTGAAGCGAATTCTTCGATATTTGGCTCACACGCCAACTCTAGGATTATGGTATCCAAAGGGCTCAGAGTTTGATCTGGTTGGATTCTCGGATGCTGATTATGCTAGTGACAAAGTTGATCGCAAGTCTACATCAGGCACATGTCACTTTCTGGGACGATCACTTGTATGTTGGTCTTCAAAGAAGCAGAACTGTGTATCTCTCTCCACTGCTGAATCTGAATACATTGCTGCTGGATCTTGCTGCGCTCAGCTTCTGTGGATGAAGCAAACACTCAAGGACTATGGCATTCATCTGAAGCAAGTGCCACTTTACTGCGACAATGAAAGCGCCATCAAGATTGCCAACAACCCAGTTCAGCACTCGAAGACAAAGCACATTGAAATTCGTCATCACTTTCTCAGAGATCATGTTGTGAAGGAAAACATTGATATCATACACGTCAACACTGAAGAGAAATTGGCAGATATCTTCACCAAGCCCTTGGATGAGAAGAGATTTTGCAAGTTAGGGTGTGAGCTAAATATCCTGGAATCCTCAAATGTCCTGTGATCAGGCACACATCCTAACCCTTATGCATATTGATGACTTAGATGTGCAACACACGAAATAAAGTATATCTTCAATCAATGAAGACATACATTCTAAGTGTGAATACATTAATGTGGAATTTGACTTCGGAGCACCACGATAATTGTGCGCCGTGTCTGGGTCTAATACTTCCTATACGGTGGGTAACGCCACCACCAAACGTTCTAATTTGAAGTGTTTCACTCATGGCGTTACCTTGCAATGTCTTCACATTTGGTTTGTCTTCGATCTCAACATATCTTCATTATTATCTTCACTATGTTGATTATAGATACATATATATACTAGTGTTCTGTCCTCTACAGCATTCACTTATAGGTATGTCTTCTTGTTGAATCTTTTGAACTAAGTGAATGTGATCGGACCCTAACCTCTCTATGCTTTCTATCTCAAATTCTATCTCTTCAAATCATATGCATTCTATTGAAACTGTCGAATGTCTTCTCTGCGTCCTTGTCAGCAGAAGATATAGAGACAACCATTAAGTCCGTTATCAATGCTCATTCCTCCACATGAAACCCGGAGAAGTAGGAACGACCACCCGACAATCAAGGCGTGCGTGGGACGTGGAACAAACCCCGAAATTCCGCATAATGGCCATGTGTTCCTCAGATGCGAATCGCCAGGGGCACCTATGTAATAGCGCAGTGCTGCCCATGTACCTATAAATACACACTTCACAGCGGTCATTATCTCTTCTTCCACTCTCGTACGAACCCTAGCGCCACCGCTAGCCCTCGACGACGCCGGCGACGAAGCGCTTCGCTGCCGCAACCTCTCCGGCGCCGTCTTCACGCCGACCGCGGACATCGTCCTCTCCGCCGTCGCCGTAGGTGTCCTCCATCGCCAAGTTAGGGCACGGAAGATCGAACTGCTCAGCCCCATCTTCCACTCCGTCTAGCAGTTCTTAGTGTGGTAAATCAAACTTCCTTTTTACAGCACCGTTGATCCTATGGATTTGTCACTTTCTACCACAAGCAGTTTCTATTCACACAAGTTAGATCTCTCTCATACTGCATCTCATATCATGCCTAGTATATTCACTTATGCTTCACAAAGTAGTTAGATTCCTCACTTGTACTGATCTCTGGATTCGTACAAATCTGGAACCAACTCCTTATCTATGAGTGAATGTCTTCGCACGATGAGGTCAATGTCTTCTAAACTGATTTATCTTCAAAATCTTCTGAGAATGCATATGACCTCTTCCCCTTCCCTCGCACCTTAATGCTGTCATAGGTACATGTCCGTGGGAGAATCCTTTGGTTCTCATAGTCTGCATTCATTTGCAGAATTCTTACAGCATCACATAAATTCTCCCGAAGCCAGTTCCTGTTGGTCCAGCAAGCGAAAACCTTTGAAGCCTTTGAACGTGTTGAAGCCTTTCAAGTTAAAGTTTATGGCTTCAGAGAAATCAGTAAGGAAGGGTGGCAGAAAGCGCCGTGGAGAAACATCTAGAGATCTGCCAGATGAACTGTCAGAACTGTACAAGACAGATCCTGAAGAGGATTACAATCAGCACAAGACCCGAATCCAATGGATTCGAAGATATTGGGCAGAACAATGGTTCAAATACCGATTTGTAACCCAGGAATATGCTGAGAAAAATGCCATCAAGAGACCGTGGGGAGACATCCTATACAAGAATCTTCTACCCAGGTCCAGAGATGAAGCCATTGAACAGGGCTTCTATCCCTGCATGGTCCGTGGGCCACACCCTGCTGATGCACACCCATCGTCACTACTATGGTGTCGTGACGACAATCTGTTCAAGCGCAACTTCAGTTTGCCCAGAACTCAGCGAAGCAGAACAAGAAGACTTTGGGGTTAGACTTCAACCCTGGTCCCTCAGCATCAAGGGCAGATGGCACACGAGATGCAGAACCAAATGTCATCAGTCCTTTCTACAACCTTGAAGGCCTCATCACCCACATCTTAGTTCAAGGGACTGCAGTGAATGAGCCTGCAGCTGACGCTGAATCAGCTCCTGCAGTGCCGAAGCCAAAGCAGTTGAAGAAGCCTAAAGCTTCAAAACCTGCCCCTTCACCAAAAATCTCACGGGCGAAGCCACTGGCAACTGCACCTCCTAAAGACAGTGTGCAGTCCGAAGACTTATCTCGAATCTCCAAGCCCCAGAAGGCCAAGATGCCTCTGCCACACACCGGCCAAGAGCTAACTGCTACTGCCATTCTGCGCAATGACGCCATTGATCTGTCAAGTGATGAAGATCTAGCAGATGACGCTCTTGAGCAACTCATCAAGAGCAAAGAAGAAGCAGAAATCTTCAATGATCTGCCTCTCTTTGATGTGACCATCATCCACAACTTCATTGACGAGTGGTTTGACACGCCAAACATCAGCTTTGAGGATCTGCAGCTACCCATTGGCCTCAGTGTCGCCTTCCAAGGCACCATTGCTTGAGAGCTAGCTGTCGCCCAACGCATTGTTGAACTGAAGCAAAAGATTGACTATGAAAAGGCTCAGTTCAAGAAGCATATGGCCAAGCTCAGTGTGCAGGAAGTGAAGAACTTCAAGAGTATGATGCACGAGCTCAAGGAAGCCTTTGTAAAGAAACGTGCAGAAGCTCAGGGTTCGCCTGAGCGCATGAAGACTCTGGCTGACAGATGTGTGCAAGCCTATAATGAGGCTGAGAAGCGCAAGACACTTGGGCGTCCTGGCATCGACCCCAGGATGGTCGCAAAGAAGAAGAAGAAGCCTGCTACGGCTGAACCTAACGCACCAAGGCAGGAAGCAGTTCCGATTGTCTTCCCAACTAGACTGACTGGTTTGAAGCCAAAAGGCCGGTCAATCGCTTCAGAGCTCAAGAAGACAAGGACTGCTGAGGCTGAAGCCAGGAAGAGGAAACACTCTGAAGCCTCTCCAACTGCCTCCTCCAAGAAGAAGAGGAAGACCAAGAAAGATCGGGCTGCTCCCACAGGGCCTTTGATAGTTGAACCTATTTCGATGGTCTATCCTGAAGCTGAACGACAACTGACTATCCATGAGCCTGCTTCCACAGAGACTCATGAAGCTGAAGACTTTCCAGCAGCTGACCCCATCGCTGCTGAAGACATTGGTCAACATGACCATGTAGAAGATGGTGCAGTCCTTCCTCAGCTTGAGAACAGCGAACTCATCAGCATTGGTCGTCCACTGACGCCAATTGCACAGGATGCTACATGGGCGGATCGCCCACAAGAGGAAGAAGACTATGAGGCCCAGCCCACGCCAACTCCACAGGCGTCGCCCGCGTTGCGCAGGCTTCACAAAGGTCCAAGGCCTCAAGTCTCTGCTGAAGACAATCCGGCTGCATCAGCCGCGGAAGAAGAAGTCCCACAAGTTCCCACTCCCCTGTCCCAACAAGAAGAAGTTCTCAAGGAGAACGTGCCTGTGACCGACCCTCCAGCTCGTCAAGTGGAGGATGAAAATCTTGAGGCTGCCACAACCACCAATGAAGCTAATGTGGAGCCCTCCCCAATGGAAGAAGAAGACAGCGAAGCCACTGATCCCGTCACTTCTGTTCCTGAGTCTGCTGCTGGTCCCCAGTTCGACTATCATGTTGAGCACAGGCCTCAGGTACAGAAGCCAATTCCAAGATTGCCAAGGTTCCCAGGTCCTGCATCAGCACCTGGCTCCTTCAATGGCAATGGCTTCAGAGCAGACAACACATTCTTCGATAGCTCCAGGAACCCCTACTCAAGGGAAAGGATATCATCTGACCGATTCTGGAGCTATCCTCAGCGAAGCTATTACTCATGCATTCTTTACAACCAAGGTCGCATCTTCTCACACAAGCGCCTTGACATTGAAGCTATAGCTGGTCTGCCCTGTCGGGAAGAAGCTTTGGATTGCTTCAAGGAAGTTGGACTGCTGTCGTTCGTAACTGACCAAGAGCATTGGAATGAAGAGCTGCTGCTCCAATTCTATGCCACACTTCACATCCGCGGGTATAGCAGAGATCCGAAGACTTGGGTCCTGGAGTGGATGACTGGAAACATTCATCACGAAGCCAAAGCCTTTGACATCATTGAGCTCACTGGCTTGCCCACTCCTGGGGATCTCTACGAGCATGGCTGTCAGCTGCATAGTGAAGCTATTGAGAGCATCTTTAAGAGGTCGGAACCTGATATCAGTCACATGCTCAGCATGATGAAGCCATTGCCCCAAGATGCTGCTTATCCCACGGAGTTCTTCATTGAAGACCTTGAGTATCTACCAAGAACCATCTATCACATCATCAGGCGAACTCTCTGGCCCATCAAAGGGCACTCTCCAAATGCCAAGCTTGAGGGTGCAATGAAGACCTTGGTCTTCTATATTCTTCATGGAAAATGCTTCAATGCACAGGACTTATTCATCCTCTAACTTGCTGCATCATGCTCTGATCTGTTTGGCTTGAAGTTCTACGCCCCATGGGTAATGCGGCTAATCAAACTTCACTCTAATATCTCATATCAGCCATCTGCTCGCAATCATCGGATTTTTTTTGCCTGATGTGGATATCTCTATTGAAGCCATCTATCCTGAGCCTGCCAAAGCACCTCTAAGTCTTCAGAATGTAGAGCATTAGAGTTTCTCTCAGAACATTGAAGGAGTTGAAGCAGTCACTCGGGTGTATCCTCTGGCTGGCACTACACGTGCACCACACCCTGCTTCCACTGAAGCCACTGATAGTACAACTGCTCCAAGACCCAAGAAGCGCACTCGTGTTCTCAACGACCGAGAGCTTCTTATGGCTCTTCATCAGAAACAGGATAGGCATCATGACTGGCTGAAGCATCAGATGAAAAGCCTCTTGGTGGATGTTAATCGCATTCGCAATCTTGCCACCAAGAATGCTTTCGTTGCCCATGAAACCTGTCGCCGCACATGGAAAGGGCTAACGATGATGTGTTTTGAAGATGATCTTCAAGAGGATGGCTTCACTGAGCGATTCAAGTTTGACTCCACACCTCCTCGAAGGGTTGTGCTGCTAGGAACTCCATCCCTTGAAGACTCTGAGTTCTCTTCCTCTGCTGCAACAGTGACTGCCAGAGTTATTGAGGATGAAGACGATGCTACTTCACCACCACCTCCTTCAGCACGCTTCAACTCTGCTCCAAGCTCTTCAGCACCGCCAAACACCACCAACGCCCCTGCTACTTCACCTACTCCTCATGGGAACGAGTAGATGCTCTATGTCTTCGAACCTTTTTGGTCCTTACTGACAAAAGGGGGAGAAGCATATGAGGTTGATAGTCTTCAAGCGGGTCCATATGGGCGGGTGCTTTATATTTTGCTTCGTGCTTACAACTCTCGTTTTTTTGCTACATTTGGTTCTTTGAGTTGTAACACTTAAACTCGATGGTCGTCTACTAGTTATCTGCCACTTTGTTTTGCGAAGATAAATTCCGCATGTGTGACGATAAATTCCGCACTTAGATCATTCTGCAGACGTCCATTTTCCATTATGCATGTCATTATCTTCATATACTTTCACATGCATAGTGGATTGTCATCATAAGTTGAAGTGGATCTCCACAAGTACAACCTGTCATGTGCATTTGCATTCCAAAAGCAAATTACTCATATGCACATCTTCAGGGGGAGCCCTTGCAACTTATGAAGACAATTCCTTATCCTTTACAATTTCACAGATTATATTCCCCGTTGAAAACTTCAACTAGTTTGTCATCAATCACCAAAAAGGGGGAGATTGTAAGTGCATCTAGTGCCACCCCTAGTTGGTTTTGGAGTATTGACGACAAAACTAGTTGAGGGACTAATGTGTTTGTGAGAATTGCAGGATAACATAGGTAGAAGTCCCTCATTAATTCTGTTTTCCTACCAAAGTTGACCCCTAAAAATGTATGAAGACATTAAAGTCAAAGGTGGTATATGAAAATATTCACATTGAAGACTATGACAAGAGAAGACACCATATGAAGCCTATGGAGCTCGAAGACTTAGATCTTTCGTAGTTCTTTTTCTTTTGTGTTGAGTCATAGGAACCACCGTACTGTTAAGTGGGGTCCAAGAGAACCAGTCAGAATGACTGAAGTGATGCCTAACCAAAACCTATTTCTTCGAGTGAAGACTATGAGAGCGAATCTTGTCCAGAGTCGGACAAGTCAGCTTTGCTTGTAGCCCAAGTAAAGTTGCCGTGTGAGTTTGAAATATGACCGTTGGAACATGTGTCAGTTCCTTAGTGACCCAGGATCATTTCGGACAAATCAGGTCGGGTTGCCAAGTGGCTATAAATAGCCCACCCCCTACAACCATAAACGGTTGGCTGCTCAGATTCAGAGTACGGCTTTTGTCGTTTGAGAGCAACCCACCTCGAAGCCTTTGAGAGAGAATTCCTTGCGAGGATAAAGCCCTAACCACCCAGAGCCAGAGAGAATTGGGCATCACTTAAGTCTTCGCTGTGTGATCTGAAGACTTATTACACTTGAGGACTGTGCATCCTCCAGCCGGTTAGGTGTCGCGTTCTGAGCATCCAAGAGACATTGTGGATTGCCGGTGAACGAAGTCTGTGAAGGTTTGGGAGTCTACCTTGAAGACTTACCAGAGTGATTGGGCGAGGTCTGTGTGACCTTAGCTCAAGGGGAATACGGTGAGGACTGGGTGTCCTGAGCTGTGTGTTCAGGACTGGGTGTCCGGGACTGTGTGTCCTAAGGTTTAAATACCTAGCCGCCCCAACCAGACGTATAGTTGTCACGGCAACTGGAACTGGTCCAACAATTCATTGTCTTCAACGAGTCACTGGTTTCATCTTCCCTTCCCTTTACTTACTGTTACTCCTTGTGAAGTCATTGTATGTTTGCACTATCTTTGTCTTCACTGAGTGACTGCGTGTTCTGTCTGGCTTCACAATATCTTCCTACCTGATCCTTATTACATTGCTTCTATTAGTCATTGTGCTTTCACTCTATTGAATACTTGACTATGGCTTGCCTAGTGTAGTCTACCTTCCGCTGCAGGGAAATAGGTTTATTTCTATCGTTTGTCTTCATAACTTCCATGTTTTGAAGACTTTCATAAAATCGCCTATTCACCCCCCCCCCTCTAGTCGATATAACGCACTTTCAGAAACGACTGAAGATATTCCAGCTGCATCAGCCGATGATCAAGAAGAAGAACCAAGAGATGAAGAAAGAGTTGCTACACCCCCGTCCAACCCTGAAGTTGTTCTCGAAGAGAACGTGTCTGACCCTCCAGCTCCTGAAGTGGAGGTTACCAATACTGAGGCTGCCACCAACACTGAAGCCAATGACGTTGTCATGACTGAAGCTAATGTGACGCCTGAAGTTAATGTGGTGCCAGATGTCGCTGCACCTGAAGCTTATGCTGCACCTGATGCAAATCTGCAGCTTGAAGCCAATGCCTCTGCTCCTGTACCACCTCCCAGGCCACACACCATCGAGCAAGCATGTGATCGTGGTCAGCTTGTTACAGTCCGCTGGCCAATTCTGGTTCCTCCGCCTGCTCCTGGACCTCAATTTGCCTATCATGTGGAGCACGGGCCTCAGGTCCAGAAGCCAAAGCCAAGGCTACCACGATTCTCAGGTACTGCAATGTCACCAGGATCGTTTAATCAGAATGAATTCAAGGCACACAACACATTCTTCGACAGTGACAAGAACCCCTACACAAGGCCAAGAATCTCCTCAGATCGATTCTGGAGTTATCAGCAGCGAAGCTACTATTCTTGCATCTTGTACAACCAGGGGAGCATCTTCCCACATATGTGTCTTGATTGTGAAGCCATTGCTAGACTGCCATGCCTTGAAGAAGCCGTGGACTGCTTCCGTGATGCGGGTCTACTTAACTTTGTGACTGCCAAGGAACACTGGAATGAAGAACTTCTGCTTCAATTCTATGCTACCCTCCACATTCGTGGATACAACAGGGATCCGAAGATTTGGATGCTTGAGTGGATGACGGGCGATGTCCATCATGAAGCTAAAGCCCAAGACATCATTGAGCTTACAGCCCTCCCAATCCTGGCGAATATTATGAACCAGGTTGTCAACAGCACCAGAATGCTTTGAAGAGCATTTTCCAGAAGCCTGAGCCTAACATGAGCCAAATGTTGAGCATGATGAAGCCGCTGCCACGCGACGCTGAATACCCAACGGAATTCTTTATCGAAGACCTAGAGTATCTGCCCCGCACCATTTACCATATCATTAGAAAAACTTTATGGCCTGTCAAAGGACATTCATCTGCAGTGAAGCTTGAAGGAGCAATGAAGACTTTGGTTTTCTATATCTTCAATGGCATCAACTTCAATGCTCAAGACTTCTTCATCAGGCAGTTGGCTGCATCTGGCTCCAACATCTTTGGTCTAAAGTTCTATGCTCCATGGGTAATGTGCCTTATCAAGCTTCACTCTGCCTTCAACTATCAGCCGTCTGCGCGCAATCATCTAGTATTCTTGCCAGAGGTTGATCTGTCTGTTGAAGCCATTTACCCAGAGCCTGCAAAGGATCCAATTTATCTTCACAATGTTGATCGTCAAAGCTTCACCCAGCCCATTGAAGGAGTTCAGGCCGTCTCTCGTGTTTATCCCTTGGCTGGCAACACATGTGCCCCTCACGCCCAAACTGAAGCCACTGGAAGCATCATTGCCCAAAGGCCTCAGAAGCGATCTCGTGTTCTCAATGACCGAGAGCTTCTCGTCGCTCTACATCAGAAACAGGATAAGCATCATGACTGGCTTAAGCGTCAGATGCAAAGCCTCTTGGTGGACGTCAATCGCATTCGCAATCTTGCCACCAAGAATGCCTTTGTTACACATGAAACCTGTCGGAGGTCCTGGAAGAGTTTGACATTGCTCACTGCTGAAGCAGATCTTCAAGATGATGGCTTCACAGAATGATTCAAGTTTGACTCCACTCCTCCAAGGAATGCTCACTTGCGTCGGACTCCCTCACTTGAAGACTCTGACTATTCTTCCTCAGCTGCAACGATGAATGCCAGAGTCATAGATGATCAAGATGATGCCACCTCACCGCCTCCATCTTCAGCGCGTGTCGACACTGCACCAAGTTCTTCTGCACCACCGGACCTCAACGACGACCCTGCTGCTTCGCCTACTCCTCATGGGAACGAGTAGAAGCTCTATGTCTTCAAACCTTTTTGGTCATTATTGACAAAAGGGGGAGAAGCATATGAGTTGATAGTCTTCAAGCGGGTCCATATGGGTGGTTGCTTTACTTTTGCTACATTTGCCAAGTGCTTACAACTCTCGCTTTTGATACATTTGGTTCGTTTTTGAGTTGTAACACTTAAACTTGATGGTCGTCTGCTACCTTTTCGACACTATGTGATGCGATGATAAATTCCGCA
This sequence comes from Triticum urartu, assembly GCF_056163025.1. NCBI lineage: Eukaryota > Viridiplantae > Streptophyta > Magnoliopsida > Poales > Poaceae > Triticum > Triticum urartu. Next base: position 93,541,627 of record NC_141875.1, read on the forward strand.
TGTGCGACGATAAATTCCGCACGAAGTCATTTTGCAGACGTCTATTTTTCATTATGCATGTCATTATTTTTGTTATATCTGTTCATGCATGTTAAATTGTCTTAATAAGTAGACGAGGAGCTCCGCAAGTACAACCTGCCATGTGCATTTGCATTCAAAAGCAAAATACTTATATGCACATCTTCAGGGGGAGCCTTCCTGCTACTTACGAAGACAATGTCTAAATCCTTTACAATTTCACATACTTTATCCCCGTTGAAAACTTCAACCAGTTTGTCATCAATCACCAAAAAGGGGGAGATTGTAAGTGCATCTAGTGCCACCCCTAGTTGGTTTTGGAGTATTGACGACAAACCTGGTTGAGGGACTAATGTGTTTGTGAGAATTGCAGGATAACACAGGTAGAAGTCCCTCATTGATTCGGTTTTCCTACCGGAGATGACCCCTAAAAATGTATGAAGACATTGAAGACAAAGGTGGTATGTGAAGACATTCACATTGAAGACTATGATAAGAGAAGACATCGCGTGAAGACTATGGAGCGCGAAGACTTAGTTGTTTTGTCATTTCCTTTTCTTCTTTGTTGAGTCATAGGAACCACCGTACTGTTAAGTGGGGTCCAAGTGAACCAGTCAGAATGGCTGAAGTGATGCTTAACGAAAGAGCAAATCTTATCCAGAGCTGGATAAGTCAGCTTTACTTGTAGCCCAAGTAAAGTTGTCGCGTGTGTTTGAAATCTGACCGTTGGAACACATGTCAGTCCCTTAGTGACCCAGGGTCATTTCGAACAAATCAGGTCGGGTTGCCTAGTGGCTATAAATAGCCCACCCCCTACACCATAAATTGGTTGGCTGCTGAGAGTTAGTGCACGGCTTTTGTCATTTGAGAGCAACCCACCTCGAAGCTTTTGAGAGAAATCCCTGCGAGGACAAAGCCCTAAACACCCAGAGCCAAAGAGTGTTAGGCATCACTGAAGTCTTCCTGTCTGTGTGATCTGAAGACTTATTACACTTGAGGACTGTGAATCCTCCAGCCGGTTAGGCGTCGCGTTCTGAGCATCCAAGAGTCATTGTGGATCGCCGGTGAACGAAGTCTGTGAAGGTTTGGAAGTCTACCTTGAAGACTTACCAGAGTGATTGGGCGAGGACTGGGTGTCCTTAGCTCAAGGGGAATAAGGTGAAGATGCGGTCTTCTGAGTTAAATCTCAGCCTCCCTAACCAGACGTACAGTTGTCACAGCAACTGGAACTGGTCCAACAAATCATTGTGTTCAACGAGCTACTGGTTCTATCCTTTCCATCTCTTTATTTGCAGTTGATCCTTGTGAAGTATTGCCTGTTTGCATTATCTTTTTGTCTTCACTGAGTGACTGCTTGTTCTGATTGGCTTCATACTATCTTCCATCCTGATCCATACTGCCTAGCTGCTATTAGTCTTTGTGCTTCACTTCATTGAATACTTGACTATGGCTTGCCTAGTGTAGTCTACCTTCCGCTGCATGGTAATAGGTTTATTTCTATCGTTTGTCTTCGAAACTTCCATGTTTTGAAGACTTTCATAAAAATCGCCTATTCACCCCCTCTAGTCGATCACTAGCACTTTCAAATGGCTTCATTGAAAAGTAGCATATCAGTCACATTTCCTTCCTGTTTATTTTTATTATGGGGGTATCTCATATAGTTTAAATCCTCAAGAATCATCCAGTTTGCTTCATCATCCATTTAAAAAGCCAGCAACCAAATAATAAAATCTCTTCTGGCATCAAGATGGCATGGGGCATATAAATTAGTGAGGTGCCATTGTTCCTCTGAGTGAGTGGAGGTGAAATGAACAGTGATGGAGAAATCACCGGAGTGGAAAAGTTGCTCAGAGAAGACTTGATCATTCCATGCAATAAGAAGACCCCAGAAGCCCCATGTGATGGAAGGTATTCAAACTTAGAGATTCTTTTAGGGCAGAAAAAAAATACATATGAGAGCTATAAGAAAAATAACAAAATCATGATTTCTAGCACATGTACTATTCACTATGAAAGTACATGATTTTTTATAGCTCACATCAGAACGTATTTCATGACGAAATTTTACACACATCTAATATACATCTATAAGTACTTGTGTATTTATTTCAGAATTAAAAAATGATTTTTATTTTTAAAATTTCACGCTTCATGCAGTCCGAGAGCCAAAAAGCCCCAGTCAAGCAGAAAAAGGGAATTACCTTTAAAAGTTTTAAAATTTCCAGGCTTCATGGAGCCTAAGAGCCAAAAAGGCCCAGTAGAATAATAAAAGAAATTAGCTCTAAATGCTCTAAGGATCGCAATCCTTGTCCCAAAAATATTTTCTAGTTCCTACAAAATCCATAGCAAAACATCTACTCCACGCTGTCGTGAGCTCTTGCATTTTGTTCTCTCTCCCGCTTCTCAAATTGCCGCTGAAACACAGATGTGGTGTTGCCTCAGAGGGCTTGCGTTGGAGCCGCCGCCACCACATGAGTCACCTATGACGCAAAATCTAGAAGCATGCGACATGTCTTGCAACTCAAAGAAATCCTCGCCTAACCTGACACTTCGACAAGCACCACTAAACCCAAAGAACGAAGCTTGATACAAAAAAACATTGACAGGGAGGAAGACGAGCCCGGTCCAGCGGGGGTCCCACTCAGCGGGACCCCAGATGATTATGTATTATGCATTATCTCCATAATGATACGTTATTATTTCTTTTGAAAAGACGCCATGCTTCCATCATGATTAATTAATCGCAGTGATTTTTATCATTTAATATTGAGACGGAGAAAAAAATGAACTGCCGAATGACATGACATTTCTCGACCGTTGCACCTGATCTCCTATCATCCAACATCGCCATCATCGTCTCTGCAAGGAGAAGAAATTACCAGGAGGAGGAAAGAACCGCTCGACTATCCAACGGCCGCCGTACCACGCCCCCCATGATCGGACGGCCCGGATGGGCCGAACCGTCCATGCATCGCCACTGCGACGTCCTCTCCCTCACTCGCACTGTCGTCCTCCAGTGTGTGTCTGTCTGTGTACCACCGCCCCCTCCAAAACGCCAAAAAAATTCCCCACTTCTGCGCCCTTTCCCCGCTCCCCTCCCCTCCCTCCTCCCGAGATCCCATCCATGGCCGCCTCCCGCCCCCGGATCTGGCCCTGAGGCCGCCATTGCTGGATCCGCCTCCCCCCTCCGCGCCGTCGCGCTCCCTGCCCCTCCGCGCGCCCCGTTGATTGCGGCGGCCTGTCCTTTCCCCCCTTTCTTGGCGGTGCGTTCGTTCGTTGGTTCTTGATCCGTCGCATTTGCGCCGGCGAGCTGCCCGAGAGCAAGGAATTTGCCCTGAGATCTCCGGTCGCCGTTGTTGTCGAAGTCCCCCCCTCCCTGCCTGCCATTGCAATCTCCTGTTGCTGTCGCAAGGTGCGTCTTTTACATAAAATTTCCGCGAGGAATTTCACGGTCGGTTCCCCGGAGGACGGATTTCTCGCAATGGTTCTTTGATTGGGGGAGAATTTGATGTGGTGTTGGTGCCGCCGTATTCTGCCGCCATGTGGAAGCAATTTATCGGCAAGCTGTCGTGGAAATCGCTGAAATCTGGCCCTGGCGGCGGCGGCGGTGGGGGCTCGCCCACGGCGAAGTCCAATCCCATGTCCCCCAGGGAGAATGGGGCATTCGGGAAGCCCCCCGCCTCGCCCAGGTCCCCCTCGGGGGCCGCCGGGGCCGAGGGGAGGTCCAGGGAGGACGCCTTCATCGAGAAGGTGACCATTTGCTGCACGGTGTACGACTTCACCGACCGGGGCAAGGACTCGCCGGAGAAGGAGAGGAAGCGGCAGGTCCTCATGTCCCTCGTCGACTCCATTGGCGCCGCCGAGGAGCCCCTCACGGAGGCCATGATGTCGGCGTGCGTGCGCATGTTCGCTGTGAACCTCTTCAGGGTCTTCCCGCCCAAGGTCCGGTCAGGCAGCACCGCGTCGGAGACGGAGGAGGACGAGCCCTTCTTCGACCCCTCTTGGTACCACCTGCAAGTTGTGTATGAATTGCTTCTGCGGTTTGTGACCTCGCCATTTGTTGACCCCAAGGTGGCTAGGAAGTATGTGGACAGTTCGTTCATCTCAAAGCTGCTTGACCTGTTTGATTCTGATGATCCCAGAGAGAGGGACTGTTTGAAGACAGTGTTGCACAGGATATATGGAAAATTCATGGGAAACCGACCGTTCATCCGCAAGGCCGTGAGCAATATCTTCTATAGGTTCGTCTCCGAGGCCGATCATCACAATGGGATATCCGAGCTGCTGGAGGTGTTTGGCAGCGTGATAAGTGGGTTTGCAAAGCCATTGAAGGAGGAGCATAAGTTGTTCCTATGGAAAGCGTTGATCCCACTTCACAAGCCTAAGACAGTGGGTGTATATCTGCCGCAGCTGACCTACTGCATAACACAATTTATAGAGAAGGAACCCAAGCTTGCAGGAACTGTGATTAGGGGTCTGTTGAAGTACTGGCCGGTTACAAATAGTCAGAAGGAGATGATGTTCTTGGGGGAGTTAGAAGAAGTGCTTGAGTTGATTGATATGGCTGAGTTTCAGAAGTGCATGGTGCCATTATTCCGGAGGATTGCGACTTGCCTCAATAGCTCCCATTTTCAGGCAAGTTTCTTCCCCAAGCCATTGATTAATATTTGTCCCTAAACCGTGTCTCCCCGTAACAATTGCTTTTTGTCTTGCAACAATTGCTAGGGTTAGAAATACCGACAAGAAACAAGAAAAGCTTGTGAAACATCAGTAAGAATTTAACATGAGTGTCCTCTGGTAGGAAGTTATCATCACCATTATTTTGTAGAGTAGTTGCGAAGCTGTATACTGGTGCATTCTATTGCTTATTTTAGGTTTTTAGTCGAAGAATGTGCCTGTTCTCTTTCCTTTTCCTTGCACCTTTTAAATTTGCTAGTGTTACTTGCATGGTCCCATGCACCTTTTATGCCATAGTCATTATTGTTTATTATTTGATCAGTGGTTAAACTCATTCCTTGTTGGCTAAAGTGGGACAAAACACCTCAGTTGTTCGCCTTGTTGGTTCTGGTGCAATTGGTGGCCTGCACTTCACTTTGGAAGTCTGTAGAGAGTATACCACTCACATTTAAATATAGACATGAAATACCACGTTATTACTTTGGCTCTATCTTATATCTGGGTGGTTGCACAGTCACAAAAAGGTGAAATCCGCAATCCAAAGGCAGATAACTTGAAACTGGGCCCAATTAATGTGGCAGAATATATTGGTTGAGGTACAAGTTAGGATGATCACAACTGTTTGATAACCTATAAGGTCATGTCATGGTACAAATTATGGCTGCAACCACCCAAATAAATCAGATCCTGGGGTTTGTGGAGCTTGACAATCAATTAGTTAGAATTCTGCTTTCCATTTGATATTCTAATCAATTTATTGGGATATGCTAACCACAGAACCATGATTTGATTAAGGGCGTCGTTTGGACTGAAACATCACAGTATTTGATAGCTCAACGCTTGAAAGGAAACAAATCAGTGATTGGCATTGACTACTAAAATACTACTCCCTCTGTCCCATAATATAAGAGCGTTTTTGACATTAGTGTAGTGTCAAAAACATTCTTATATTGTGGGATGGAGGGAGTAGTTAATAGCAGTTGCTCTGGAAAGAACATCAGAAGATTTTTTATGTATACTGTCTTCTCCCCATCGAGTTTCATGTTAGAGAAGTGCATAAATATAAGATTATGAATGACCTAGTAGCACTACGACTGTCTTGGTTCATGACAATTCCATGTCCTGGAACAAGTATTGCAGGTCTTCTCTTGCAGTTTTTGGCCCAGTTATTTGTTAAGATTTCATTTTTCTTGAAAAAAAGAGTTAATCTATTCCCTGTCTTTTGGCAGGTTGCTGAGAGAGCCTTATTCTTGTGGAATAATGAACATTTGTTCGATATGATCTCCCAAAACCGTCAAGTGATTGTGCCAATCGTATACCCAGCTCTGGAGAGAAATGCACGTTTGCACTGGAACCAATCGGTTCTCAACGTTACTATGAATGTGAGAAAAATGTTCTTCGACATGGACGAGAGATTGCTTCTGTCTTGCCAGAGCAACTTCCAAGCGGACGAAGAGAAGCGAGCCGCGGCGGAGGAGCGTCGAAGGCTCACATGGGAGCAACTGGAGCGGAACGCTGACCCTGCGTTCCAACCAGCCAAAGCGTCCCCTTCCGCAGCCCCTCCGAGAATCCCCACCGTGACATGACATGGGTCCAAATATACTCCACCCCACCTTCCCTTGCTTCCTAGCTAGCTAGATGAAGTTGCTTGCTTCTCTGGGATACAGAAGGCGTTTTGTTACCTTTGTAAACCCCCACCCTTGCCACAAAGTCTGTAATTAATAGTTGTTGATTCGAAGACAATGGATTCTTGATTTTTTTTGGTTATTTTTGCGGCGAATTCTCGAGTAATGGGCATTGCTTTCTTGGCAAAATCTTGATCGAGATTTACCCCCCAGTGTTCTGTGAAGAGTGGGCGCTACTGACTTTGTATGTGAGGAGTGGCAATTTTGCAGCCATTTTTTTGTATGTGAAATTTCCGTTCTTTTTACAGTGTAATATAATGTCAGATTCACTTGTTTGTTTCTGAACAAAATGCCTTCTCTAACAACATATGCAAGTTACTGTACCTTTTGTTGAGATTTCACTTGTTTGTTTCTGAACAAAACACCTTCTCTAACAACATATGCAAGTTACTGTACCTTTTGTTGAGATTTCACTTGTTTGTTTCTGAACAAAATGCCTTCTCTAACAACATGAACAATGTGGAGTAGATAGAGGAAGAAAACAGGAGTTGCTGGAATCTCATGAATATCCCTTTTGGCAGCTGTTGGGCTTAGGCTATCCACTTGCTCTATTCCTGTGCCTTTTCTATGCTCATGTGATCTCATGAAAAAAGAACATGACAAACACATTCTCAAAGGGTTATGTAAAGAAAACATCCATAGAACAAGCTATGTCATTCTCACCTGCACCTAAAGCTGAAATGGTATATCCAAATAAACCATAGATCCCCGCCAACTCTTCGCAGTTATCGCTTCGTGCGAGGCCTGATCAGCGATTGTTCTCAGGGTGGCATGTTGCAGGTGGAGCCTGAGCTTGAGTTTAGTTTTTTTTGGGAGGCTACTTGAGCTTTGAGCTGAGCTCCCTATAAGAGGAGCCTCAAGGCGCCAACCATGGATGCCATCTGACTGACCCCTTCCATCTTCTTCTTTGCTTGCTTTTGCTCTTGGCCTTCTCTTCTATCTTTGCTGCTGTTTCTGCTGCGAGACCTTCGAGTGCCTCTTGCTGCGGCTGATGTGAAATTTGCTCCTCGTCATGATCAAGATTTTAGTTTAATTAAATGTCTTGTGATTGTTTGCATGTATTTGTATAATGGGATCTTCTGATTATTTGCAATGCATTCTTGAGATTTTGTACATTACACAAACTGGGTCCCACTATCTTTATGTGGAGTAGGGCAACCACTTCAAGGTAGGTGCAAAACTGCCCAACTTTTAGAACATTTGGTAGATGAGTAGTTTTGTTGAGATTAAGCAGGATTTAATATTCCAGTTATCTTGTAATGTACTCCCTCTGGAAAGAAATATACGAGTGTTTAGATCACTAAAGTAGTGATTGCGCTCTTATATTTCTTTACAAAGGGAGTACCAATTAAATAAGCAAGTTCTGGTTAATTGAGGAGGTGATCTTATAAGCTCCATAAGATAAACTGATCAAATGGCCTATACAAATAAATAGTTTCGGCGAAACAATATTCTGGTAGAACCATTCCTCTTTCCGAATATTCGGTGTTACATCTGAATGGGATAACTACAACTGAATTTTTACATTAGATGTCTATACTTGGTGTGAAACACACTAATGCTAAATCAACAACCCCCAATATCACCGATCGTAAATAAATGAACGACACCACTATTCGAGATTACGTGCTCTAATTTACCAATCGTGTTCCTTCCTAGTTATCCTCTGTAATGTCGTGCTACCACTACAAGCCAAATAGACCTCAGAAAATGCATGTGCACACCAAGGCAGTAAGCAGACTCGTCAAGAAGATAGACACTACATTGACGCCGTTGTTGTCCAGTATATTCATTCCAGAAATCCTCGTTACTGTTGGACCATCTACTCCAACCACCTACAGCAGCATAATACAGCGCCAAACAAACAATCAAATTATGGCTCAAAGATGATTACGGTATTTAAACATCTACAATGCTTGGAGTGTAATACCTTCTTGCGAACGCGACAGTATCCGCTGTACTGAACTGTTGCGCCCAGTAATGAATCGATCAGGCTTCCACATAGGCCAGCAGCTGTAGCTAAGGGTATAACTAGCAGTTGCCTCCAAAATACATCAGAAGCACACTGGGTTGTTAAGAATCCTAGTAGCACAAATGCAAGCCCAATCGAGCATCCAGCTGCTGCTGCTGCAAGAAGTCCATCTATGGTTACCCCGCCATTGGTCCCCTTCCGCACCCTCTAACGAAGTTTCATGTCAAAACAAAAAGGTGAGAGTATATTCATACTGAAGTTCTGTTCAATCAGAAAAGAAGATTTGGTTCATACCTTGAATGTTGTGATAATTCGTGGTTCAGATTTGCTAAGTATGCCAAGCTCAGAAGACCATGTATCACCATTGCAGCAAGAGTAATGTCCAATAACACCACCAATAAGGGCAGTTACAAGACCCGACTCTTTTGAATCCAAGCATTTGTCTTCACCTCCAGTAATTAGTGCTATCAGGACTACCAAGATACTTGCGATACCACTGTTTGACAAGACTTGCTTCCTGCCAATAAGAGTGGTGCGGACCTGCATTAGAAAGATTCAGAAGGGAATTTTCTGAAGCTGAAAGACGTCTTATCTCAACAAAGGAGGTCATAATATTGATCGAATTTAGAAACATACAAACATAGGCATCTTCCGCATCTCATTAGATATGTTGAGTTTTTTTTCCACCTTCTTTATAAATATCTAGTCAAATCTCACAATTGGAGAACTCTCTGGGGAAGGTGTAACAGATTGCATCAAGTAGCAAATATTCATGCTTTTTAGTCGGTGTTCTAGCAAAAGTTCATTCATGGTTCAACTTGATGCAGGAACCAAAAATACAGCTACTGGGCTGAAAGAGAATAGACACACCTCAAGATAATATCGCCAAATTAAACCAACATAATTGAAGACCTCGTAAGTTCTCGACGTTCTCTACAGAAGAAGTTGCTTTTGTTCTAACTAAAGTTTCCTATTCACATGCAAACTGAACCACATGCTTCAGGTTTAAACTCTACAGAAGTAGAACCACACTAGCACTTCTGTAAAATGAATCCATGCAAATTAACACCGGTTTCTGTCTTTCACATAATCATCATATAAAATCCATTCTTCTCCACAAAAAGGCTCACACTGACATCAATACTACTCAGGCTCGCAATTCTTCTTTTCAACATTTGAATTACAAACGTTTTCCGCTCAACGGTGAATTCTCTTTTGACAGATATTATGTCATCGTGCTGCTCTATAATTGGAACCGAACTCATTTGAGTTTTCTATCCCATGGGCCATCATAAACCAGTTTTATCCATCGTACACATGTGGGAGTGGAGCAACGAAGTTGTTACTGAATCAAAGCACTACGAGTAGTACATAATCGAAAGCAAGCATCCCTAACAATACCAAGACCAGCTTCCCAAGATCTGCCCACATCCCCTCATCAGAGTATTAATTGGCAAAGATGATAAAAGAGAGAAACGGAAGGAGCGATCTGGGCTCACCAGTTGCGCTGCCCCCCCTCTTTGAACTCAGGATCAAGCGCACGCTTCCTCGCCTCGCCGGTCCTCGTCACCCTCGACGCCGTGAAGAAGAACACCAGGAGCAGCCCCGCGAACCTGCAGAGACGCGAGCCGAGATCCCCGTCACGAAGGAGTCCAACGAAAAAGGAAGAAGATCTTCTCCAGGCTAAGCGCGCGCCCTCTCACCTGTACCCGGCGACGGTGTGGGCCACCATGGCCGGGACGCCCGCGAAGACGGCGGTGAAGTCGACGGACTTGCGCCGGACCGCGCGCGCCGCGATCGCGCCGCCCGCCGCGACGGCCACCGCCGCGCGGATCCACACGCCGCCGTTGACGCCGGCCGGATCCATCGCGGCGATCCTTCCTCTGCGCCCTCGGGATCCCCAATTGCTTTCTCGAGCTGGTCGTGGGGTCGATTTGGAGCTGCAGCGCGCGGGGCGAAGGCGAAGGTGGCTTGCTGCACTGTCTCTCGCGCTCGTGCTCGTGAGTCTCCTTGTGAGATTCCTTCAGGTTTAAGAGTTCATTCACAGGAGAAGATCGTTATGTTTTGGACTTTTTCCAGGAACCACCTTGACGTTGTTCCGAGTTGTAACCCATACCCATATTTTTCAGCAAGACTTGGACTTGGTACTGTTCCGAATAGGCCACAGAATGTCCTGTGGGATAGTAGGATTTTTACAAATTTCTTTATCATCAGGAACTACAGACCAATTTTATAATATAAACAGAAGAATCGGGTAAAAACACAGAAGAAGAAACAAGTCATAAAAAGGTTTGATTTACTGCAACAGTTTGCAGTTCAGAACATCTGCTGATTCCACAAATCCATGAGTAAAATCAAAAAATTCCATGGAAAATACACATGTTGTTTGCCTTGTTTCTGAACCCTTGACATTTTGCTAGCTAGCATCAGGTGAGAGGCAACTCAACTCAAGAGTGAAACGAACATGCTTAATAAAGAGTTAATAGGTCATCATCATCCTCATAAGATACCAGAGAGGGATTTAAGATGACCACTACTGCCTCCTTTTCAAAAGGTGATGATGATCATCAATACTACTATTATACTACCACCACTCTGCAGATTGGAGTACCCTAAAAAAACACAGTTTTGAAACTGGGCTAAAATCTTCCCCTGCCTCGACCTCGCCCTCGTCCCCTTCCCCGCCCGCGTCCTCGGAAATCTCTTCTCCCGCCACCCATTTCTTCAGGGCCGTTGAAGCTGAACATGTTCATCCGCAGGCGTTCGGCCTCTGAAGTCACGGGCATCGCCTGAAAGACATCACATAGCCATTTAATGAAACAATATTTCTGGACCGCCATTACTGGATGCTTTTTTAACAGGAAAGCGATATGAGATGGGAGTCGAAACTAACGTGGGAGTCTTCTAGATCTAGCTGTTCTTGGAGCTGCCTTGCCAGTTCCTCGTCTCGGCTGGTGTCTTGTATATGCCTTTCTGCTGCGGACACCGAACCGACTGCTTTTCTCCTCTCCCATTCATCGAGGGTAAAGACCGGGGTATCTTCCTGCTTGCTCCTGCCCTTGAATCGACCCCGACCAGGCCTATCTTCGGGCATAGCCATTTTCTGCAGTAGTTTCTGTGCAGCAGCTTGGTTCTGAACAGGGACAGCTTCGCTTACTGGGAATGCAAATGAAGAAGCTTCTGAGTTCTATCTGCACCCCAAAAATCATGCCCAGTAAATTTAAACAAAATGAAACTAGGGTTTTGGAGGCCAACCTTCTTTTGGTCTGATATCTGCAGTAGACTGTTTGGATTCAGCTTTGCTAATTGTATTCTCTCTGTTCATGTTACTTGAACCCTCATTCGTAGGTTTTGAACTGGAATTAACCGACACGTGGTCATGAGCAACTCCCAAGTTTCTACCCTTCTGGTCTGCTACGACATAAGATATAAGTCAGGGTGGCTCACAACTTACAGCTACATCACCAAAGGTTTTACAAAAATGTCGCTGCTCACGGCTAACATAGAGAAATCTTTTTCTGGAGGAAATAGTTCAGAACATCATAATCTTCCAAATATGTGGATTTCACAAATTGAGTCCAATACAAAATCCTACGCCTATTTACTTAAGATGCTATCTTTCCTGAAAGTACACAGCTACACGTCTACGCCTAATGACATCATTTTAGTGAACATACAAGAAGAAACAGAAAGAGAAGAAATATGATACGTTACCGGGGTATGCTTGCAACTGGAATGTCCTGTTTGGACGTGCTTCGATATCTAATTTCTCAAATGGTGGAGGCCCAACTCCATCGTCATCTTGTGATAACCTCAATACTGGGCGTGATAAGCCCGAGAATTTCTGGTTCATTTTCCATTCCTCATACAAAGATTGGACAGTTCCCCCGATGACGGTCACATTTTTTGCACCTAGGCACAATATGCCATGATTTACCGGAATCTTGTTCTCAAGACGAATCTATAGAGTGGAAAGAGAAAACGGAAAATGCATACAAAAGTCAATATTTAACACGTAGCCAAAGCACAAAAAATACAGATATTGTATGCTATTTTAAATGTTGCAAACTCGAACAGACTGTTGGACAGAGAACCAATGTGAATTAGTAATACTACATCCTAACCCAATCTCATGCTGCACCACACATCATTTCAAGTAGTTTATTTCACAACTGATCGCATAGAGCAGTATCTTGTTTTACAACGATTGGCTATGTTATATTCAATACTAGATGAGTGGAATAACTGAGCATTCTGCTTGGTAAGTACTCCGCATTTGCCAGGCTTGTCTCTAGTCTCTAATCCAAGTTGAATTGATAAGCAAAATTGAATAGCAGTCTAGGACGGCACATATACACGCTTATTAAACCAGGTACGTACGGTGACTGTGCATGTTGCCTCTGGTAGTATAAAAGAATGCCAACAGAAATTGCCGCTGCACGAGTAGAACCTTGAGACAGAAAATATGGTTAACTAACCTTTGTGCCTGGAGCTATCTCTTCTGTGATGAACGGGATAGGGGACAACTCAATGGCCACTGCTTCAGAAATACCATCAGTGAGGCCAAACCGCAGAAGGCGCCGTTGCTGCGGCTTATTAAAGGAGGCATCGACTCTGCTGCTATATATATCCCTTAGAGAAACTACCTGTATAAATTTCGAATGAAAAGGTTAACATAGAAAGTGGATCAAACACATCCCAGACAGCATATGCTCAAACACTAGTACAATGCAGACTAGGCCAAAATGAAAGCTAATAAGATCACTGTTTGACAAGCCAACACAGCTATTTCCTTCCAAGCCACGTAATTCATAAGTAAATGAGGTATTTCCCCGACTTGAAAACTAAGAACAAGTGTTGGGCATGGTGATTTCAGGCTTCAGCAGTGTACCTGCAGGACGATGGGGCCGTGGAGGTAGGAGAGCCGCTTCGTGGCCGTGGCGGCGGCGCGGTCGGGGAGGGACTTCCCGCCGAAGAGCCTCAGGTCCGTGTCGAGGAGGTCGGCCTCCAGGGCCTCCGGCGACGGGGAGGGGGAGGCGTGGAGGAGGGCCTGGATGGACTCGTCCAAGGTGTCACGGAAGCGCCACCCGCTCGCGGCGAGGGGCCGCAGGAGCGAATCCCCCTCGGGGAAGACCGACGAGCTTGACGCTTCCGCCGCCATCGCCGTCGGCGGGGTAAGCTCTACGGCGAGGTTTGGGTCACGGGTAGGACCGTAGGAACTTGGAAGTTCCAGAGGAGGCGCACTGACAATTTTGCTGTGGACAGAGAACCAAGGCAGGTTCCGGAAATCCGTAACCGCTCAAGGAAAGCGGGTGGTACTGAGAGCTAAACAACAAAGTTTTCTTTTTTCTAAAGCGAAACAGCAAAGTTATAGCCAAGAGAACAGCGACAACATGTTAAAAGAAGAAGAGAGTAGTGACAAAAAAAATTTATGACATAAAGAAAGTATACTCCAAAGTACGCGGAGTATACCATAAGATCGTCTCCAAGAACAAAGACAAGTGTCTAATTTGAAAATCTCTATTTATCCATGGAATGTTCGGACATGACCATAGACAGCAGAGGTTTGATCCTCATGTATTCGTCCTAGTAAAAACGCCCCTCCACCCATCTTACCTTTTTCAAACCCATATAGATCATACACATAGATCATTCAATAACAAATACTCCCTCCATTCCACAATGTAATGTTTCCTCTATCCCCGTGCTTCAACTTTGACCGTAAATTTAACTATCAAGACCGATTGCGGTGGGAGCAAAAATTATGTCAGTGAATTCGTATTTGAAAGAAGTTTTCAATTATATAATTTTTTTCTCCCGCCGCAATTGATCTCGTTGGTTAAATTTATGGTCAAAGTTGGACCTCGAAAAGCGCGGACGCACTATATTCTGAAATGGAGGGAGTATAACACACAACAACTTAAAACAATTCAACAATTTAAACAAGCTAACATGATTGACGACAAATAAAATGTAACAATTTGTACATAGCCAATAAAATGAATGAATCAAGCGTTTTCTTTTTCCGCGGGTTGATGATCCATTCCTTAGCATCGGCATCCATGAGGCTTTTGTGTCGACTAACGTGATCCTCGTCTTCCCTCTTTTGATGCTTGACAATGGTGTCGCGGGCAGCCCCACAGGCTTTGCTGACCCAACATCCAAACAGGCGAGCGCCTAAGACTCGAGAGGAGAGGGCGCACATTGGGAGAGGGTATGTTTTGTTTGGGATGGTTTGGGGTGGTGGGCGCGCTCTAGCGCATCCGCACCTCCCTTTATGCGGAAAGGGCTGAACGCTATCATCTCCTTGACGGCTTGAGAGATCTGGAAGCACCAGAACAGAGCAATCTTCGACAACATTCGCCCATCCACACAATGCCTTCTCGACCTCATTCGAGATGAGGCACGGTTGTGGGCAAGTGCAGGAGCAACCGGAGTAGCCAACATCATTGACACTGGTTGATTAGCCTAGCTAGGGTTAAGCAGCCCCGTGGACAACCTCATTCCCAAACAAATGGAGATTTGGAAGGCCTGCTGGGCGGTGTTTCTTGTCCGGTCGCGACATAGGAGAATGGTTGGAGATATACTGCAATTTTGGCTATGAGAAAATTATGGCACCAACTACAACTAGAAAATAATTTAAAGACAAAAGGAGCAATGCTTCTTTCTTTTTCCTCCTATACACACAATCATCTCGTATGGTTGTGGAGTCAGGACAAATAAGGACAGTCCGTGATCGTGGAGGCAGTTCTTGATGCAGAGAGATCGAATATGCACAAAAACACAACTGTTTTGTGCATGTGAGATTCAAAGGAGAGATCTTTAAAGCTGACTGCTAGACACATTTTAAGAGATATATAAAAAATCAAATTACACAGGACACACGATGAACACAACATAAATAGCTAATCACAACACGCATGAACGGAAACACTAGGTTGATAGGCCAACACGATAAACCAGAGCGTCAAGGTCACAACAAAATGGTATAGCAAGTCCACACCACACCAGACCAGGCACGTCCATCATTGCTTCCCGCAATTACCTACAGCAACTAAACGACGACCAACGAACCAAAACACACCACCAACCAGAGAACCATGCCAGCGACAGATACGCCTGCGCAAAAGGAGTCGCCAGCCCTCATATGATCCAAGTGCTCATGACTTGGGAGCAGATCGGGAGCGCAGCCTGCTCGCGACGCAGTCAGGGCTTCTTGCTTCGACCCACTTCCTCTTCTTCTTCAACTCCGGCTTAGATGGAGTGACGCAGCCGACATCCTGGTGACATTCCAGGTTATCAAATGTCACCCCCGACTCGCTCCTGCCATCATCCTTGCAGACCACATCAGCAGTGATCTTCTTCCTCGGGGCCTTGGCTTCATCCTTGACAGCTGCTGCCTTCTTCTTCATGTTTCTTCCTTCCTTCTGCTCAACTTCACCAGCATCATTCATCGTGTTGCTGCTCAGATCAGCATCCTGCTTGGCAACTGGTGCGTGCTCAGAGACCTCATCAGCAGATGGCAGCTCGTTTGAGGAGTCAGCTGAGCTTGAATCCCCTGAGTTTGCTCCTGCCCGATTTGTTGCAATGAGATAGTGTGCCACAGATTTGTACCCAAGCCTGACAACCTGCATCATAGAAAAACACCTGCTTGCTTAGCACTGTTCGAGCAATTAGCAACAAAAAAAGTATAACCCCAGTAAATGATTGTGACTTTTGGCTCTATTATGTTTCTTCCAACTTTGGTCATTTAAAAGTACAACTAACAGTCATGGAAACACTATCTCATTCCATTCTGAAAGCATATATGCTGTATATTACCTTCCGGTACGCATTACCAGTAGGGAACCATCCTCTCTTAGTTCTGCAGATGCTGCAATTGCAAATGCCACGGCAAACTGGACATGTCCAATTAGGATTGCTCTTAGCTTCCAGCACATTCTCACCATACCTGCATTAGTTATAAAATGTCAGTCCAATGAAAAATACACAGCCATATGCTAATCCTTCTGTTACAACATTGCAGTAACAAAATGGAGGTGAAATCTCACTATCAATTTGGAACCAGTGAGAATTTAGGGGGATTCAGTTCAATTCAGGATCAAAATTTCCCCAGCCCTCCCTGTTTTCATCCCACAAGCTTTCCAAATAATCAGAACTAGGACCTCAGATGGCATAACTTGAACACTATAAATCATATATGTTTCACAAACTGCAAGTCAGAATGTTTTCGTTTTTTTGTTCATCTAACTTGAATACTATCAACCTTTATGATGCAGATACAAACCCTATTACAAAACATCAATGTATGCATAATCATATATTACCAGACAGATTGGTAACAAACATTTCACAGAAGCATGCCTGCTCGCAGTAAATTAACAGAAAATTGTATGTTTCATTTGCGAATGTTCATGTTCAATTTTTTGAAAAAGAACTCACCTCATGTACAAACAATCTCCACAGAACTGCCCTTGGACAATCTGGCAATTACAGCATCTTGTATGATGACCCAGAGTTTTCTGGCTGTATCATGGAAGGATAATGCTTGTGTCAGGGTTAAGAAAAGATGACAAACAAAAACAAAGTTACTAAACACATCATGCATCCTCAAGAAAACTTCTCTGTTACACCACAAGCTGCGACTGCAATAGCTTCCAACACCATGTGTTGTTACCTTTTACATTCTCTTTACACTAAGAATATCAGACCCTTTTTACCACACACTATGTGTTATATGTTCATCCTAATGCTGCTATTTATGCTATAAGTTCAGCAAACTGCACATACAAGAACGACCTAGCAAAGGAACGTGCAGAAAAGTTACACCAATCCTAGAAGTTCTTGGGGGAAAACTTACCGGCACTGATGACAGGTTTGGCCCCTCACTTGATCATAGATGCGCTTCCCATCCTTGCCATAACCGTCCACAAAGAGAGTCCAGGGTGTGGCACATGTACCTAAAAGCTTCTCATGCTCTTCAGTGTAAACTTCTTCCTTGCACCCTTCCTCAATAGAGAAATGCCTTCCACCATCAAGACCCTTCTCCCTCTTTTCGCAAATTTCAACATATCTAACTGGCTCCACGCTCTTCAACCTAAATTGAACATGATCGCAAAAGAGTAAGATCCACATTAATGTCATGAAAGGTACGCCTGCGGTGAATGAATGTTGAGGATTGAAGGAAATGAATATCGAAAGTTAACAACCAACTAGCTTAAACTCAATCAACATAACTACAAGAATTCTTCTGTAGTATTGCCTAACTTAAACCGTTGAAAAAAAAGACGCCCCAAAACAACTTGATGTACTGTAAAAGGACTGCCACTATTGGATCTGAACTTGTGGCATGAACTGGACTGTAAATATCCCTTGAGAAATCAACCTATTCCAGGAAACTAAGTATTGGAGGTGCCAATTTTAGAAGGTAAGCATTGGATTCGAGGTGCCAACCTTAGAAGGTAAGCATTAAAATACTGCCAAAAGTAGTGGTCAGAATGAAACAAACGGTCAGGAAGGGGAATATATGGAAGTAAATAGCGGACAGAATACCGGATTCGGCGTTATACTAGCAAATTTATACAACATGAAAAAAAATGGCACATTCATACTGCAAAAGGGGAACGAAATCAGCATGTTCATACTTGATGATAGACGCACAAGAATTATAAGCTGCACAAGAAGAGCATTTGCAGTGGGATGAAAATGATGAACGCAAGAACAATAAGCTGTACAAGAAGTCCGTGGATTCCTTCCATAAACCGAACAGGAGAAGCTTGCCAAGAAGATAGATCCGCTGCAAACGAACCTGAGAGACCGGCGTGCCGGCATCGGGGAGGCGGTCCTGATCCTGGGAGCGGCGGCGTCGGGGGAGCCCGGCGTCTCCGGCCTCCGACGCCAGCGGCCGCGACCGGTGCCGGTGCCGGCGGGGGTGGCGGACTGGTTGAAGCGGGTGGCGAGGTCGACGAGGCCGAGCTTCTGCATCCGCTCCATGTTCTCCTTGATCCTCGCCTCCCGCTCCCGCTCGTAGCCCTCCGCCGCGGCCGTCAGCGGGGACACGGGCGACGGGGTCCTCGGCGCCTCGACCTCCGCCGCCTCGGCCGCCAGCGGGGCCTTGGGGGGGCGGCCGCGGCGCTTCGCCTGTGCGGCCGGGGAGGCGTCGGCGCTGGCGGTGGTCGCCATGGCTCCTTCTTCCGGCGGCGGCGGCGTCTCCGAGGGGGCGCGGCGGCGAGGTTTTGGGGGGAAGGGAAGGGGAGAAAGCCGGGAAAGGCCAACGGTTAGATTGAGGTTTTTGCCAGTGCGCGGCGTGGTGGGGTGTATATAATGCGACCGCTCGGTTTTTTACCGTGCCGCGTGATGGGCTGGGGTGACCGTTGGAGGCCTGCTGCTGAGGCTGGCAGGTGGGGCTCGTGCCTCGCAGGGAGGAGCCGTGGCCCACCCGCCAGTGAGGTTTACCTCGGTAACTGTATGTATGTCCACAGTGCGCTCGTGGTGGTAGTAGTGGAGAGTGGGTTGACGAGACGCACGACTGGACTGGGCGACTTGGCTTTGGGCCCCCATGTCAGTCTTGGTTCTTGCGCTTTGCGCGCCGTTTGCTCGCTCGTGGGTCGTGTGTGCCCGGCATGGGCTGAGTGCGTGCCTAGTGAAGCGGCACAGCCTCCATGATTTTTATTTTGTAATTTAGCTTCTTCTTTTTTACTTTTGTTTGGAATTTTAACCATCAAAGAGTGAATTGAAAGTAAACCGAACTGTCGTTTGTATAATCATGGCAATGTTAGGGAGGATGTGAGATGCAGCGTTGTGTCTACCGAATATGAAAATGGGAGTAGTACGCTCAAAAAGTTATACAGTTCAAACCCTCTTGTGGTGGTATTCTCGCTCTTGGTGTAGGTTACAAAGTGAGAGAGTTCAACTTTTAGCCCAGTGTAGACCTGGCCATGGGGAGCCCGGCCCGACCCTCGGGCCAGGCTGAGCCCGAACATGCCATCGGGCCAGGCTTGGGCCTGAAAATCAAGCCCGATGGGCAAATTGGGCCGGACTCGGGCCTGTGAAAAATTGATTTTTAGCCGTGGTCGGGTCAGGCCGAGCGAGCCGTGTCGGGCTTTTCTAGGTTCGGGCCAGGCTTAGGCCTGGGTTTTCAGCACCGGGCTTTTTTTGGCCCGGCCCGAGATATGGCCAGGTATAGCCCAGTGCCCTCCTCCCGGCTTATATAGAGTACGCTAGGAGGGGATCATGCCAGGCTAGTATTAATGCTATAGATGGTCGCATGCACAACCGACTGTTCATGGGTATTACTATTGCTAATGATCGTATTTAACTAGATATACCACCGTTGGATAACGGCATCATTTAATGCCTCGTAGGGATCATAGGCGACCCCTGGCGCAGTCGAATGCAAGGCATCCAACTGCTGCCCATGTTGTTGGAGACCGATTGTCGGTGCTCGTTCATCCGGGGGTGTAAAACCCGACCGTGGGCACTTAACTTGTTGGTGAGGAGCCCCTGGCTTAATGATTGTAACACCCACGATGCGGCTATATCTCCCACGTGTCGGAGCACGACTTAGAGGCATAACCGCATAGTAAGCATGTCGCAAGAGGGGTAATCTTTACACATCCCATGTACTGAATATGAAAGGATAAGGAGTTGGCTTACAATCGCCACTTCACACAATACATGAATATAGCATTACAATATCCAGAATACAATCAAGGTCCGACTACGGAACCAAATAAAGAAAGACAACCCCTAATGCTAGATCCCCGATCGCCCCGACTGGGCTCCACTACTGATCAACTAGAAACGAAACAACACAACGAACACGATCTTCATCGAGCTCCCACTTGAGTTGGGTTGCGTCACCTGCACTGGTATCATCGGCACCTGCAACTGTTTTGAAGTAATCCGTGAGCCACGAGGACTCAACAATCTCACACCCGCGAGATCAAGACTATTTTAAGCTTATGGGTAGGGAAAAGGGTACTGAGGTGGAGCTGCAGCAAGCACTAAGCATATATGGTGGCTAACTTACACAAAAGAGAACGAGAAGAGAAGAAAGCACAGTCGAGAAGCTAATAAGTGATCAAGAAGTGATCCTGAAACTACCTACGTTCAAGCATAACACAAGAATCGTGTTCACTTCCCGGACTCCGCCGGAAAGGGACCATCACGGCTACACACGCGGTTGATTCATTTTAATTAAGTTAAGTGTCAAGTTCTCTACAACCGGACATTAACAAATTCCCATCTGCCCATAACCGCATGCACGGCTTTCGAAAGTTCAAAACCCTGCAGGGGTGTCCCAACTTAGCCCATCACAAGCTCTCACGGTCAACGAAGAATATTCCTTCTCCCAGGAAGACCCGATCAGACTCGGAATCCCGGTTACAAGACATTTTGACAATGGTAAAATAAGACCAGCAAGACCGCCCGATGCGCTGACATCCTGATAGGAGCTGCACATATCTCGTTCTCAGGGCAACACCGGATGAACACTACGTACAGATAAAACCAGCCCTCAAGTTTCCCCGAGGTGGCGCCGCAAGTGGCTCTGGTTCGGACCAACACTTAGACAAGCACTGGCCCGGGGGGTTAAAATAAAGATGACCCTTGAGTATGCAAAACCCAAGAGAAGGTGTTAGGTTGTTAGGCAAATGTAAAATCAAGGTTGGGCCTTGCTGGAGGAGTTTTATTCAAAGCGAACTGTCAAGGGATTCTCATTATAACCCAACCGCGTAAGGAACACAAAATCAAGGAACATAACACCGGTATGACGGGAACTAGGGCGGCAAGAGTGGAACAAAACACCAGGCATAAGGCCGAGCCTTCCACCCTTTACCAAGTATATAGATGCATTAAAGTAAACAACGTATAGTAATGATATCCCAACAATAAACATGTTCCAACAAGGAACAAACTCCATCTTCACCTGCAACTAGCAACGCTATAAGAGGGACTGAGCAAAAGCGATAACATAGCCAAACAACGATTTTCTAGGAAAGGTGGGTTAGAGGCTGAAATGACAAAATAGGAGGCATGATATAGCAAGTGGTAGGTATCGCAGCATAGCAAAAGAGCGAGCAACTAGCAAGCAAATATAGAAGTGATTTCGAGGGTATGGTCATCTTCCCTGAGATCCTGCAAGGAAGAAGAACGAGTCCATGAAGAAGACAAACGAACAAAGTCGAATGAATCCTTACAAACGTGACGTTATCGGAACCAACCCGAAGAAGGAACACCGGAAAGAAGCAAACAATATGATAAACAACCATCACATAAGCATGGCATGATGCACAACCAAGTATGATGCATGTCTGGTTTAATGAGGCATGGCATGGCAAAGTGCAACAAACAATACTACAAATTAAGTGGAGCTCAATATGCAATGAGTTGCATATTGACAAAACACCACATCAATTATTTAGTTCTCACCCGTTTAGGTACTCAACAATATTAAATGTTGGTTAGCATGGCAAGAGGTGAAGCATGAGTAAAAAACACAGTTAGGCATTTTAAATGAGGCCGGAAACATCAAACAACAATTCCGGTAAATCCTCATGTGCATTTAGCAATTTAATGCAAATAACAATTTTAAACATTTTAAATGTTATTATCATGATGTGAATGACATGTGCAAGTTTATGGAAATTTTATGAAAAAGTTGACATGAGCATGATATGAAGAATTTTGTCATCGTGGCGAAAACGAAAGGGGTGCCACGGCAATGACAACGGAAATGGTGCCACGAGAACATTCCGGTTCCTATAGCTCATGGAGATACCGGTGCAAAGGAAGTGTGGCGGGAGCATGCAAAAGATGGTGGGGGTGATCCCGGTAACCGGGTCCCCACGGGTTAGCGGCAAACGAGAAGGGCCGAGCAAGTGACAACTTGGACACGGTGCAAACATAGGGTGCAACTCATACATCACACAACATGCATTAGTTCCGCGGGTCATCGTCTCGGCGGTTATACCTTTGAAGCGTGCAATCGGGATGGTTCGGGTTCGTCGAGAGAAGTAGAGGAAGTAGTGGTACTATCGGTCCTCAACAGTAGTTTTACTCGCATGCTCTAGGGTCGACGGTAGAGGTTCTCGCGATCTCAGCGATGGTAGTAGTACATGTTTATCTTGGACGAGTTTCCGTAGATGTTCGGGGTCACGGCAAGGAACTTGACATCCACGGGGTCGACGGTAGAGGTATTCGTTTTGAAGGTGAACTTGACGAATACAAATCCCTTCGGGGTTGTCGTGGTACTTGGGGTCTCCGGACTTGCCGGTCTCATTTTTGCGACGGTAGTCATACACGGTTCGGAGAGGACTTGTCATTTCGGTATGAAATCGTTCGGACGTTGGTCTTGCCGGTAGGGTACTTGGCGAACCGGTATAGTGATCTTGGCGTAACCAGTGGTTGTGGAGGAACACAGTCGTAGACGTACAGGGCCATCGTGGAGGGACTTGACGTCCATAGGGTTGAGCGGGACGCGGACGAAGCCGGGAGGCGAAGGCAAGGCAACGCGGCGGCGGCCTGTGCTCACCGGTGAAGCAGCAGTAGAAGACGAAGGTGGTGGTCAGCGGCAGGGGCTCGAGGCGAGAGGAGTAGAGGAACGCCTTGGGGTCGACCCTGGCGTCAACTTGACCAGGAAGATGGCGGAGGTTGGCTCCTGTGGTCGTCGTGGTCGTCGGATGTCGTGGATGACGCCAGAACGAGGCATGAGGAGGAGCAACGGGGATGCAGGCGAAGCTTGAGGCGGCGGGAACGGACGCACATGCCGATCCGGGCGGAGGCACGCGGGATCCCGCCGGCGGCGTGGCCTTGAGACGACGACGCCATGGGTTCCCTGGACGGCATTCGGCGGCGCTGGAAGATGGCATCCACGGGGGTTGCAGAGAGGCGAGGTGGAAGGAGCTGGCGCCTGGGCGACGCGGGTGGCCTCCGGCGGCACCAGATCGAGGCGGAGGAGGTAGCAGGACGCCGGATCGGGAGGCATGCGCGATGGTGGCGCTTGGCGGCAGTGAAGCTCCAGGGCAGCGCGAGGACGATGGGTGCGGGCACGAGAACGAGGTAGGGCTCGGCAGATGGAGGCCATGGCAGAGGAAGGCAACGCGGAGCAGAGGCATGGAGTGGAGTGAGGAGATCGGGCGTGGACGCAAGAGGATTTGCGGTCTGCGTGCAGTTCCTGTGGGTGGCGGCACGAGGAAGATGGAGATCGAGGAGAGGGATCGATGGGGATGGGGTTCGAGCGTGGCTGGGCCTAGGGTTAAGCAGCGGAGGCTAGCTGGGCCTTGGCCTTGGGCCGGCGCAAGGAAGAGAGTCCCAGGCTTCTGGGCTGAACATTGAGGCCCAAGGGGCACTGCTGCTATCTCTCCCTCTCTCTTAAAAATCTTATTTACTTTAACAGAAAAGAAAATTAGAGAGAGGAGAAGAAAGAGAGGGTTAGGGAAGGATTTGCGTATGGGGATAATTTCCCCGGACTCACAAAAATGTGCTCATTCCGCGAAAATAGAAATGGCCAAGATTGAAAGATTAAATTCAAACTCATTTGATTTAAATTAAAATGATTTGAATAGGAAGTGAGGTTTGGGAAGGTCCAAAAATGTTCGGTTTTTTAGAGGAGCCTCGATAAAAGAGATAAAGAATTATGGACAAGATTTGAAGGTCAAACTCGAAGAGGAATAGGCATGGGAATTATTTTGCACGTGTGTTATGGTTAATTCCAAAAGAATGGAATATTTATTATAGCTCCCTAATATTGGGAGGATATGTTATAAAGAGAATCACCATGTGAATTCCCTCGGTTTGAATGGACCAGAGATCCATGCCATTTATTTAAGTGAGTTTTAGTTAGCTTTGAGAAAAAGATGGCATGATGACATGATGCAATGCACATGATGCAAAGATGAATGCAACAGACAAAACAAATCACACAACGAATCTCGGAAACCCTGAAAGGCATCTGAAGCTCCGGTCTTGGGGCGTCACAACACTCCACCACTACGAGAGGATCTCGTTCCGAGATCTAGGAAGGCACCGGAGAAAAAACGGAAGAGGAAGAGAAGAGGTAAAACTAAGTTGCTTCTTTGACAAACGAGTGAAACCATAGACCTTGAGAGATTGAAAAGCTAAACGAAAGAACACAACGGAGTTGAACAAAATTGTAAACACTCCATTAGAAAAGAGGAAAAAGGAACATTACTAGAACCTTGTAGGTGAAAGACATAAGAAAAAAAAGGTTGCAATGGACAAGAAGTACATGCAAGCACTCCGGTTGAAACGAGATGTACAAGGAACGATAAGTATCAAATACGACAACACTCCGGTTGGAAATGGAAGGCATAGAATATGAACTTGACAAGATGAGAGGATACTTGATGAAATCAACACACTACCTCTGGAACAAATGTAAGAATGGAATCAAAAGAACGGAGGAGAAAACAACATCTTATACCTCAAATGAGCTTGAAAAAGTATCTTTAGGAGAAGGGTCGAACGGAGTTGTTGGAAACCCCAACAACGAAAGGAGTAAGCTTGTTGTGGGCTTATGGAAAACATCTCGAAATTTGAGGTGAAATTCTGCCACGAGCAGAAACAATAGACCGGACTG
Source organism: Triticum urartu (assembly GCF_056163025.1). NCBI lineage: Eukaryota > Viridiplantae > Streptophyta > Magnoliopsida > Poales > Poaceae > Triticum > Triticum urartu. The sequence continues at coordinate 93,566,579 of NC_141875.1, forward strand.
ATATGACCAAGGAGACGAGAAGCTTATCTCACCGGGAGGATAAATGAAGAACTTGGGTCATAGGTAATCACCACAAGGAGCAACATTCCCAATGGAAGGTTTTAGGTGAAATCTATACCAAGATAAATCCAAGGAAGAAAATGATGGGTTTAAGTATCTCATTCCTGACAACTTGCGAATCATGAAACACGAAAGAAATTGTCAAGAAAGACATAACACCACCTGAAAAAGATAAGATAGAAAGAATTGCACTTCGGAATGCAAGATGAAGAATACTTGAGCTCCTATGAAAAGAATCTTGATGAGCACTTCGAGAAGGAATTAAATCTTTGATGAACCATCATGTAGAGCCTCCCTGAAGAACTACGGTAATAAAAGAATGATCAAACAAAATGAAGGATGAAAAGAATAAGGTTGAAGCCTTGCAATGATTAGATGGATCTTTGCGATGAGGAGAGCTTGGAACTCCGGGAAAGAAAGATGAAACAATTGAAACCGAGAATTTGATGAACCTCCAGAATAAGAAATTGAATTTACTCGATGAAACAAGAATAAGAATTACATTATGCTCATCCTTCACCAATTAACTTGATGACAAACAATGGATTTGCAATACTACTTATTCTTCTTGAAAAGATTGCAGAGAGAAATAGCGCAACTTGGGAAGGTCTTCAACGAACCACCGGTAGAATTGAAACAACGAATAAATTGGTATGATAAACAAAGGAAGAAGAATCTTGGAAGAGCCATCGTAAGAATTGAAAATGAACGAAGAAAAGTTCAGGAAAACACCGGGAAGAATTAGAGAACGAATGAAGATACTTGAGGGAATTTGATACAAGAGAACGAAGAGATCCCGAGCTGATTAGAGAAATTTGAATGATGCACCGGTAAGATTTCGAGAACGAGAGTTGAAAGTTGGAATGAATAAATCTTTTGAAATGATGGCCTCCGAAGAATCAAACTGAAAGGACTCCTGAATTGCTCCGGATGGGTGAAAAGAATTCTCACAATCGAAAACAATTTTGAGAGGATGGCATCAAGCTAGAACCACGCATCTCTGAGAGAACGAACCAAGATTTGAGAGAAACTCTTCTTCGGTCTTCAAAATCTGAGGATGACGACGGGAAACACCATCAAGAATTGTTGAGACACTCTGGAATGATTAAAAGAGGAAAGGTTGAGCCAAAGACGAAAATAATTTGAAAACGATATTTGTAGAAAGATACTTGACTGATGATAATTCATTCTTATGTCAAACTTCGAAAGGAATTTAAGAATACCTCCGAAAAACTAGAAGAGCCAGGTAAGATCCTGGGAAAAGACATGTGGGTTAGGATCCACTCAAAAGAAACACCGTTGAAGGATTTCTTGAAAAGAGAGATTGCACCGGTTGAATTAAATGGCTTGAATGAGATAACAACCTCGAAATAGGTTGAACGGATCTTGAATGAAAAGACGAGCCTTCTGAGATATCTTCAGCACTCCTGAACAAATGAATAGCGAGAGGTGAAAAATTAAGAGGTGCAACGGCATGGAAAAGCATTTGAAACGAGGAAAAGAATATGATCAACCCTGAAAGGCTTGAGTTGGAACCACCGGAGAAGGAAAAGAACGAAGAATGATGAACTTGAAGCTCCATTAGAATCTTCCTGAGAATCACCGGATAAGAACACTGAAAGAGAGGAGTAAAGAGGCTTCACATCCAAAAGATGGCTACTTGATAAAGAAATCCGAGTCCTTGAAGAAAAGGGTGGGAGGGCAGGAAAAACAAAGGCAGCTTGGGACAGATGAAACGAACACCTTCGGGAAACTTGAGGGGTGATCTTGCGAATGTTGAAATGATCGGATCCACTTGAAGAGAAACACGCCGGTTGAAAAAGGATTGACATGAAAATCTTGATGATCAAGAAGGATTAGTACTCACATAGAAATATGAGAACACCGCTTAGGAAAGGTATGGAATCAACATTTGACTTCGAAGCAACTCGAATACCACAACTCAAAACAAAAACAAAGGATTTGGCTTGCAAAATAAGCCGGAAACAAACATATGATAGATCCCATATCGTATCATGTGTCTGTTGAAAAGATATCCTACGTGATACTTGAATTCCCACTTATAAACTCCCGAAACTTTCCGGTTATGCAATCAGGTGTTGGGGATACAGGGGAAGCACAATATCTCACCCAAAACTAGCAAATCCTACATCCAGCTGTATCCATCCTTCAACACATAACCAAGAAACCTTCGGAAATCATTTACCTCAACCTTCAAAAAGCATCCGTTATACGAGTTATGGCAATACTCCCGAACTCCCACCCCAGTACTGGGGGCGTCGAGGTTATCTCACCAACAACTGCATAAAAGAGATTTTCGATGCCGGCGAACTCAGGTATTCCAGAACTGCAACGATAAAATTGTGACGACAACACCTCGGAGCTCAACTTCCCAGGACACTGCCACAACCCCTAAATGTCAGGAGGCACCAAGAACAATGTTCTCGTCACAAAACCATCGGAAAAATTCCAAGATACCCGCGTGATCCTAATTTTTTTTCGTGAAATTTGAGAAGAGAAGAGTCAAAACTCTACGTCAGGAGGCCTCACCAGAGCGACGAAGGGACTGAGGAGTAAAAAGAATCCTACTCTCCGATATATATAATCCTAAGACTCAAAATATTTTTTTCTAGACTCAACAACGCCAACGATTCGATCAAGCAGGGGGCTCCTAAGTCGGGGAAGGCTCTGATTACCAACTTGTAACACCCACGATGCGGCCATATCTCCCACGTGTCGGAGCACGACTTAGAGGCATAATCGCATAGTAGGCATGTCGCAAGAGGGGTAATCTTTACACATCCCATGTACTGAATATGTAAGGGATAAAGAGTTGGCTTATGATCGCCACTTCACACAATACATGAATATAGCATTACATCATCCAGAATACAATCAAGGTCCGACTACGGAACCAAATAAAGAAAGACAACCCCTAATGCTAGATCCCCGATCGCCCCAACTGGGCTCCACTACTGATCAACTAGAAACGAAACAACACAACGAACACGATCTTCATCGAGCTCCCACTTGAGCTGGGTTGCGTCACCTGCACTGGTATCATCGGCACCTGCAACTATTTGGAAGTAATCTGGGAGCCACGAGGACTCAGCAATCTCACACCCGCGAGATCAAGACTATTTAAGCTTATGGGTAGGGAAAATGGTAGTGAGGTGGAGCTGCAGCAAGCACTAAGCATATATGGTGGCTAACTTACGCAAAAGAGAGCGAGAAGAGAAGCAAAGCATGGTCGAGAAGCTAATAAGTGATCAAGAAGTGATCCTGAAACTACCTACGTTCGAGCATAACACAAGAACCATGTTCACTTCTGTAGCGACCCGACCTCAAACGGTCAAGTCTCTGTGCTTCAGTGTCATCCCTGGAACGGTAATGCTGACACACACAGTACTCAAGGATTTATAACAGAGTAGCAATCACACCCTTATTACATCGAATGTCTCAAAAGAGAACTTATTACAATAAATATGGCTTAAGGCCATCTAATACGATAACAGCGGAAGGCTTGGAAGATAAAGTGAGTCCATCAACTCCAACGGCATAGCTGAGCTACACGATAACGACCTAACGAACCTTACTCCTCGTCTGAAAAGTCTGCAACATAATACGTTGCAGCCCGAAAACGGGTCAGCACATGGAATATGCTAGCAAAATAACACAATAGAGCAAGAACAGAATAATGTTATCACTACATGCATATTTGGCTGGTGGAAAGCTCTATGGTTATAGTTTTTGTGAAAAGCCAATTTTTCCCTACAACAAAGGAATAGATTTTAATTTCAACTATCATGGTAGTTGAAACATCATTGAGAAGGTTCCTCCAACTCAATCCCAATTAAGGTAATTATCAACCCAACAACATTAATTTAGAGTGATGAGATACTTAAGATACTCCAAGTACTAGATACTCAAGATGTCCATAACCGGGGACACAGCTAACCATGATTAGTTTGTACACTCTGCAGAGGTTTGCGCACTTTCCCCCACAAGACTCGATCGCCTCCGTTGGATTTCTCGCACTTCATGGTGTTTGAGAAACGGATGACCAAGACACAGTCTTTTAGAAACATTAACTCTCTACTCCGGGCAGACCATACCAAACCTACAACCCACTACCTGCTGATCCACCTCTTCAAGAGCTTCACATAACTTACTCAACTATGCTAGAGCCCATAATAGCTTGTGGCTGCACACGGAAGTTTCTAGCATGAATCATCTCAGTTCTCTTTGAGCCTGGGTGGCGGTCCATAGGAAGATCACTCGGGTACTCCGGGATTTCCAAAAATACAGGCAACACTGGGTACTCCAGGTACCTCAATCCACCGAGATGTGTATTTAAGTTGCCACCTTAAGTTGAACCATTAATTATCAATCTCACATCTGTCATGGATTTCACTCGCCCAAACCTCGTCTACGAGCATAGCATAACAATATAAGCAATTCATGAGAGTAACTCCCAAGGGTTTGAATGTAACAGGGCAATAGGTTCTACCTCATCAACTATTTCCCAACCCACATGTTAATAACATCCTAATCATGCAATGTTTGAGGATTGGAACTAATGCATAAAAACTGGGTGATAAAGGGGTATGATCAAAGTGTTACTTGCCTTGCTAACGATCCGCGTAACCTAGAGACTCCAAATAACACGCTTCACACTCCGGGAATTCTATCGCAAACAAACAATAGCATACATAAGCAATCAAGCAAAGAAGCACGAGTAAAACTCAAATAAGAAGATCTAACCAGAAAGTTCAACTTAAGAACTCCGGTTTGCAAAAAGAATCAAATCGAACGGAGCAACGAAACTCAAACGGCGAAAGAAACAAGATCCGTTTACTAATCTGGACCTAGGTCAAATTTTACAGTAGTAAAAGCTTGTTCAAGTTGGTTAAGCGGAAAGAGGGTCTCGAGATGAAGATCTAGGCGCTTGGATCGCCAGATTCTGACTAACGAGCGAAAAGATAAACTAGAACAAAAATCGGATCAGAAATCGCGATCAGAAATAATCACGAAATAGTCCGATAAAAGAAAACTGAGGAACAGGCTAACGAACGAGCATTCGTTATCTGTAACTAACGAGCGAAAACCGTTCGTTAAACCGAACGTACGGACGAACATTCGCTAAAAAGAAAAAGTGACGAACCGAAATAAAAACGTGTTAGGGTTTTCTTTTAAAAACGGATCGTTTTTTTAAACCGACGACTACCTCGTCGGTCCGGCGAGGCACGACGGCGACGGCGAGGCGAGGCGGCGGCGCGGCGCGGCAAGGCGGCGGCGGCTGCGGGGCGAGGCGAGGCGGCGGTGGTGGGTGGTGGTGGCGGCGGGGGAAGGGGAGTATATAAGGAGGGGGGTGTGCCTTGGGGAGGGGGCAAAGGCGGCGGGGAGGAGTCCTAGCCAGACTCCTCGAGTCGGGCGGCGGTGGCGCGGCCGGTCTCCTGGGAGGAGACGGCGCGCGGGAGGGGATGGGCCGGCGGCTGGGCTTCGGCCCAGTTAGCATGCGCACTTTTTTTATAATAATTTCACGGAAACTTAAAAAAATCCTAGAAAATAAAATAAAAATCTAAAAATGCCAAAACAAATTTTCACCGTCTAAATGAAATATTTAGAACGAGATGAACATTTTCTTGGCCCTAAAATAAAATTTTGAAAACGTGCAATTTTTCTAATGCAAACAAAATTGCAAATAAAATCCAAATAAAAACAAATATTTGATTTTAATATTTTTCCTCCAATATTTCAATTATTTTGGAGAAGTCATATTATCTCCTCTCATATATTTTTAATATGAAATATTTTCGGAGAGAAAAATAATTAAAACAAAAAATCCCCGTTTCAAAATTTGATAAAAATCAAAATTGAAAACCGGGGAAATCCCCAACTCTCTTCGAGGGTCCTTGTGTTGCTTAGGATTTCGAGGATCGTGAGACGAAATGCAATAAAATATGATATGCAAGAATGATCTATGTATAACATTTCAAATTGAAAATTTGGGATGTTACAACTTTCCGGACTCCGTCGGAAAGAGACCATCACGGCTACACACACGGTTGATTCATTTTAATTAAGTTAAGTGTTAAGTTCTCTACAACCGGACATTAACAAATTCCCATCTGCCCATAACCGCGGGCACGACTTTCAAAAGTTCAAAACCCTGCAGGGGTGTCCTAACTTAGCCCATCACAAGCTCTCACGGTCAACGAAGGATATTCCTTCTCCCAGGAAGGCCCGATCAGACTCGGAATCCCGGTTACAAGACATTTCGACAATGGTAAAATAAGACCAGCAAGACCGCCCGATGCGCCGACATCCTGATAGAAGCTGCACATATCTCGTTCTCAGGGCAACACCGGATGAACACTACGTACAGCTAAAACCAGCCCTCAAGTTTCCCCGAGGTGGCGCCGCAAGTGGCTCTGGTTTGGAACAACACTTAGACAAGCACTGGCCCAGGGGGTTAAAATAAAGATGACCCTTGAGTCTGTAGAACCCAAGGGAAGGTGATAGGTTGTTAGGCAAATGTAAAACCAAGGTTGCGCCTTGCTGGAGGAGTTTTATTCAAAGCGAACTGTCGAGGGGTTCCCATTATAACCCAACCGCGTAAGGAACGCAAAATCAAGGAACATAACACCGGTATGACGGGAACTAGGGCGGCAAGAGTGGAACAAAACACCAGGCATAAGGCCGAGCCTTCCACCCTTTACCAAGTATATAGATGCATTAAAGTAAACAAGGTATAGTAATGATATCCCAACAATAAACATGTTCCAACAAGGAACAAACTCCATCTTCACCTGCAACTAGCAACGCTATAAGAGGGGCTGAGCAAAAGCGGTAACATAGCCAAACAACGGTTTGCTATGAAAGGTGGGTTAGAGGCTGACATGGCAAAATGGGAGGCATGATATAGCAAGTGGTAGGTATCGCAGCATAGCAAAAGAGCGAGCAACTAGCAAGCAAAGATAGAAGTGATTTCGAGGGTATGGTCATCTTGCCTGAGATCCCGCAAGGAAGAAGAACGAGTCCATGAAGAAGACAAACAAACAAAAACGAACGAATCCTCACAAACGTGACGTTATCAGAACCAACCCGAAGAAGCAACACCGGAAAGAAGCAAACAACATGGTAAACAATCATCACATAAGCATGGCATGATGCACAACCAAGTATGATGCATGTCTGGTTTAATGAGGCTTGGCATGGCAAAGTGCAACAAACAATACTACAAATTAAGTGGAGCTCAATATGCAACGAGTTGCATATTCACAAAACATCACATCAATTATTTAGTTCTCTCCCGTTTAGGTACTCAACAATATTAAATCAACAATATTAAATGTTGGTTAGCATGGCAAGAGGTGAAGCATGAGTAAAAAACACAGTTAGGCATTTTAAATGAGGCCGGAAACATCAAACAACAATTCCGGTAAATCCTCATGTGCATTTAGCAATTTAATGCAAACAACAATTTTAAACATTTTAAATGTTATTATCATGATGCGAATGACATGTGCAAGTTTATGCAAATTTTATGAAAAAGTTGACATGAGCATGATATGAAGAATTTTGTCATCGTGGCGAAAACGAAAGGGGTGCCCCGACAACGACAACGGAAATGGTGCCACGGCAACATTCCGGTTCCGGTAGCTCATGGAGATACCGGTGCAAAGGAAGTGTGGCGGGAGCGTGCAAAAGATGGTGGGGGTGATCCCGGTAACCGGGTCCCCACGGGTTAGCGGCAAACAAGGAGGGCCGAGCAAGTGATAACTTGGACACAGTGGAAACATAGGGTGCAACTCATACATCACACAACATGCATTCGTTCCGCAGGTCATCGTCTCGGCGGTTATACCTTCGAAGCATGCAATCGGGATGGTTCGGGTTCGTCGAGGGAAGTAGAGGAAGTAGTGGTACTATCGGTCCTCGACAGTAGTTTTACTCGCATGCTCCAGGGTTGACGATAGAGGTTCTCGCGATCTCGGTGATGGCAGCAGTACATGTTTATCTTGGACGAGTTTCCGTAGATGTTCGGGGTCACGGCGAGGAACTTGACGTCCATGGGGTCGAGCTAGAGGTATTCGTTTTGAAGGTGAACTTGATGAATACAAATCCCTTCGGGGTTGTTGTGGTACTTGGGGTCTCTAGACTTGCCGGCCTCGTTCTTGCGATGGTAGTCATACACGGTTCGGAGAGGACCTGTCGTTGCAGTATGAAATCATTCGGGCGTCGGTCTTGACGGTGGGATACTTGGGAAACCGGCATAGTCGATCTTGGCGTAACCAGTGGTTGTGGAGAAACACGGTCGTAGACGTACAGGGCATCGTAGAGGTACTTGATGTCCACAGGGTTGAGCGGGACGCGGACGAAGCCGGGAGGCGAAGGCAAGGCAACGCGGTGCCGGCCTGTGCTCACCGGTGAAACAGCAGCAGAAGACGAAGGTGGTGGTCAGCGGCAGGGGCTCGAGGCGAGAGGAGTAGAGGAACGCCTTGGGGCCAGCCCTGGCGTCAACTTGACCAGGAAGATGGCGGAGGTTGGCTCCCGTGGTCGTCGGATTTCGTGGATGACGCCAGAACGAGGCATGAGGAGGAGCAACGGGGATGCAGGCAAAGCTTGAGGCGGCGGGAACGGACGCACAGGCCGATCCGGGCGGAGGCAGGCAGGATCCCGCCGGCGGCGTGGCCTTGAGACGACGACGCCATGGGTTCCCTGGACGGCATCCGGCGGCGCTGGAAGATGGCATCCACGGGGGTTGCAGAGAGGCGAGGTGGAAGGAGCTGGCGCCTGGGCGACGCGGGTGGCCTCCGGCGGCACCGGATCGAGGCGGAGGAGGTAGCAGGACGCCGGATCGGGAGGCGTGCGCGATGGTGGCGCTTGGCGGCAGTGAAGCTCCAGGGCGGCGCGAGGACGATGGGTGCGGGCACGAGAACGAGGTAGGGCTCGGGAGAGGGAGGCCGTGGCACAGGAAGGCAGCGCGGAGCAGAGGCACGGAGTGGGGTGAGGAGATCGGGCGCGGACGCGAGAGGATTTGCGGTCTGCATGCAGTTCCTGTGGGTGGCGGCGCGAGGAAGATGGAGATCGAGGAGATGGATCGATGGGGATGGGGTTCGAGCGTGGCTGGGCCTAGGGTTAAGCAGCGGAGGCTAGCTGGGCCTTGGCCTTGGGCCGGCGCGAGGAAGAGAGTCCCAGGCTTCTGGGCTGAACATTGAGGCCCAAGGGGCACTGCTGCTATCTCTCCCTCTCTCTTAAAAATCTTATTTACTTTAACAGAAAAGAAATTAGAGAGAGGAGAAGAAAGAGAGGGTTAGGGAAGGATTTGCGCATGGGGATAAATTCCCCGGACTCACAAAAATGTGCTCATTCCGCGAAAATATAAGTGGCCAAGATTGAAAGATTAAATTCAAACTCATTTGATTTAAATTCAAATGATTTGAATAGGAAGTGAGGTTTGGGAAGGTCCAAAAATGTTCGGTTTTTTAGAGGAGCCTCGATAAAAGAGATAAAGAATTTTGGACAAGATTTGAAGGTAAAACTCGAAGAGGAATAGGCATGGGAATTATTTTGCACGTGTATTATGGTTAATTTCAAAAGAATGGAATATTTATTATAGCTCCCTAATATTGGGAGGATATGTTATAAAGACAATCACCATGTGAATTCCCTCGGTTTGAATGGACCAAAGATCCATGCCATTTATTTAAGTGAGTTTTAGTTAGCTTTGAGAAAAAGATGGCATGATGACATGATGCAATGCACATGATGCAAAGATGAATGCAACAGACAAAACAAATCACACAACGAATCTCAGAAACGCTGGAAGGCATCTGAAGCTCCGGTCTTGGGGCGTCACAATGATCTTTTGGGTTGTAATTTTGATGGGCTTAGTGAGGAACCCCTTGGCCCATTGTTCTTTGGGTCGTATTCTTGATGGGCATGGTCTTTTAGCTGGGTCGCATGCATCCATAGGCCTACCCGTAGGTATTCCGCTATCAGTAGCCCCTGAGTTCGTCAAGGTATCGCGGTAGTAACTAACTGGGCTCTGACAAAGAACATTCTGACTAGTCGCCGGAGTCGGAAGTGCCACTTGCTGGTTGATTGGGAGATCTTGGTGGACTCAAATGTTCATGCCTTCCAGAGGCGAAGGGCAAGCATCTGATTGGAAAAAAAACTTGGTAATACATAACTTGATCTCTTCAGGAGAGGATGACTTCGGTCCGACTGTGGGCGTATCATCATATCCTGAGTGGTGGTCTGGGATGCCTAGGCTAGTGGTTCGAATGCTTCAGGTCATTTGTCGTGGGGTACACGTTCAGGTTTTCTAATAATCCAGCTAGAGCATGGGAGAATGAAATGTACAACCAATTAACCTTCTCAATCACCCTTTCAGGATGATTTATTGAAGGGGCGTCTGTTATACGTGCCGCCCATAACTTGTTTAACTTTCGGTTTTAGTTGGTCTTTGCACGGTTGCAGACCAAATCCATCACGAACAGAGTTTCATGTCACAAAAAACAAATCACCAAAGAAATACTTGCACATTGATCATTGTCAAGACAAATAGGAACGTGCTATGAACATAATCATTTGCAGACAAGTGAGGAAAAAAATACTTCCAATAGTTTGCTTAACTTCTAGGTTGTAGTTGGTCTCTGCGCCAATTGGCACAACGGATCATCTAGTAGAGATAAAACTATGCCCCTTATTGTCCATGTGTGAGGACCGAGAGTATATCGACCAGAGGGGTTAATGAGAGATTCAAAAATTCTATCAAATGTTTTAAATTGAACCCAATCATAGCAGCGAAAAAAGTTCGGTAGATCAAAAATTAATCGAGCGCCTTATTGAGGAGCAAATCTTTTGAGAAAAAAGTGATAATTGTTCCAGCATAGTATATGACATGCTTGACAATAACGATGGTAATGCAACAAGCCAACATATACGGTAGCATGGGAAGATGTTCAATGGCAAAGTGACGAAAGGAAAGCTAACAAGGTAAACATGAAAGATGGCGAAAGCTATACAGGCTAAAACAGAAATACTAGATGAGATAAATCAATCAACACAGAGCACGGAAATAAACCGCTAAAGAAAATGCAGCAAGGGAAATGAAACCGGTGGTGCTCGATGGCGACAGATGGATTTGGTAGACCAATTCACCCTTCTTCCAAAGGACTACATCTGGTTGGAGGGACTTGTGATTGAACACAGGAGCAAACCTCTCTCCATCCTATTCTCTTTCAACTAGGAGTTGATCAAACTCCAGTTGATTTCACTCGTGGTAGATACTTGTCGGTGATCTCCAAACCTTCGACATATTTCTCCGTAAACCACAACGAATCTTGGTTGCTGAAGACTTTGCTTGGTGAAGATAACTACTCTTTGTCACTCAAGCCGACACCTATCCGTCTAGAGAGTGTGCAACTCTGAAGAGTAACAGGTACAAGAACCCTAACTTATAACTAATGTGATGCTCAAGCATTTTCTAAGTTTCGGCTCTTGGTTTTCTCCCGTGGATTTTAAACTAAAATCTCTCGGAGAGGGGGTGCTCAATCAATCTTCTCAAAAATCTTAAGCGGGAGTAACTAGCGGACAACGTTGGAGCGGGGTGGCTATTTATAGTTGAAGCCTTCCCTGAAGGGAAATGACCAAATTGGACATGCAGATTGCTACTTCTTGAGCTTGCATTGGTTTTTGCCTTGAAGAGGAAAGGGTGATGCAGCAAAGTAGAGATAAGTATTTTCTTCAGTTTGAGAACCAAGGTATCAATCCAGTAGGAGGAACACATAAGTCACCAATGGTTGCACCTACACAAATGAATAAATACTTGCACCCAACACGATAAAGGGGTTGTCAATTTCTTTGCGGTTACTTGTAAGGATGAGATCTGATAGAGATAGGTATAAAAGATAAATAAAAATGCAAAATAAAGTAAAGGTATATAAATTGCAGCAAGGTATCTTTGGGTTTTTGGTTTTCTAGATCTGAAAATAATATGATAAAAATAGACCCGGTGGCCATAGTTTTCACTAGAGGCTTCTCTTTTGAAAGAACACATATAGTGGGTAAACAAATTACTGTTGAGCAATTGATAGAAAAGCGCAAAGTTATGACGATATCTAAGGCAATGATCATGAATATAGGCATCACGTCCGTGACAAGTAGACCGACTCCTCCTGCATCTACTACTATTACTCCACACATCGATCATTATCTAGCATGCATCTAGTGTATTAAGTTAACAAGGACAGAGTAACGCCTTAATAAAGATGACATAATGTAGAGGGATAGATCCAAACAATATGAAATAAACCCCACCTTTTCATACTTAATGGAAACAATAAAAATACGTGTCTCGCCACCCCTTCTGTCACTGGGTAAGGACACCGCAAGATTGAACCCAAAATAAAGCACCTCTCCCGTTGCAAGAAAAATCAATCTAGTTGGCCCAACCAAATCAATAGATCGTAGAGAAATACACATCTATCTTGATCATGCATAAAAGAGTTCAGAGAAGACCCGAATAATATTCATAGATAATTTGATCATAAATCCATAATTCATCAGATCTCAACAAACGCATAACAAAAGAAGATTACATCGAATAGATCTTCAAGAACATCGAGGAGAGCATTGTATTGAAGATCAAAGAGAGAGAAGCCATCTAGCTACTAGCTATGGACCCATAGGTCTGTGGTAAACTACTCACACATCATCGAAAGGGCAGACAAGGTTGATGTAGAGGCCCTCCGTGATTGAATCCCCCTCCGGCACAGGTCTCCAGATGGGATCTCACGAGGACAGAAACTTACGGCGGCGGAAAAGTATTTTTTGTGTGCTCTCTGGTATACGGGTAATATTTGGGAATTTATAGAGCTGAGATTAGGGTTAGAGAAGCCACAGGGGGCCACAAGCTCACGAGGCGCGCCTGGTGAGCTTGTGGCTCACCCGTGGACCTTCTGGCCTCCTCCGGAAGCTTCCTAGTTGTCTTCTAGCCCAAGACAAATCATCAACAAGTTTCGTTCCATTTGGTATTGATTTTCTGTAAAAGATGAACACATGGAAAAAACAGCAACATGCACTAGGCACTAGGTTAATAGGTTAGTCCCAAAAATAATATAAATAGCATAATAATGCATATAAAACATCCAAGATGGATAATATAATAGCATGGAACAATAAAAAATTATAGGTATGTTGGAGGCATATCAAGCATCCCCAAGCTTAATTCCTGCTCGTCCCCGAGTAGGTAAATGATAAAAACAGAATTTTGATGTGGAATGCAACCTAACATGTTTATCATGTAGTCTTTCTTTATGTGGCATGAATATTCAGATCCATAAGATTCAAAACAAAAGTTTAATATTGACATAAAAACAATAATACTCCAAGCATAATTCAACCTAACATCTCCTCCAAACATTGGAGGGGACCAAAGTAGAAATACATATTGGGTCTGGATGAAGGAGCACTTTGATATACACAGCAAGAGTGGAATTGAGCTCAGCGATAGATCTCTTCACTCCCGATGGTCGACAATCAACAAAGATTGTCAAAGGTGGGTGATGATACGCCCATTTTGCATCATGTTTACCTATTGTTATTTATAATGTTTTATGCATAATAATGCTTTTTGGAGTAATTCTAATGCCTTTTCTCTGATAATATGCAAGGTTCACACAAACAGGGAGAATACCGGCAGTTGGAATTCTGGACCTGAAAAAGTTATGTCAGGCCACCTATTCTGCACAACTCCAAATGAGTTGAAACTTCACGAAGATTTTTTATGGAATATATAAGAATTATTGGAGCAAATAACTACCATAGGGGCCCCACCACGTGGGCACAACCCACCTGGGCGTGCCAGGGAGGCCAGGCGTGCCCTGGTGGGTTGTGCCCTCCTCTGCCCACCTCCGGTGCCCCTCTTCTGGTATATAAGTCATTTTGACCTAGAAAAATAAGGAGAGGACTTTTGGGACGAAGCGCCGCCGTCTCGAGGTGGAACTTGGGTGGGAGCACTTTTGCCCTCCGGTAGAGCGATTCCGCCGGGGAACTTCCCTCCTGGAGGGGGAAATCATCGTCATCATCATCACCAACAACTCTCCCATATTGGGGAGGGCAATCTCCATCAACATCTTCAACAGCACCAACTCCTCTCAAAGCCTCGTTCATCTCTTGTGTTCAATCTTTGTACTAGAACCTTAGATTGGTGCTTGTGCGTGACTAGTAGTGTTGATTACATCTTGTAGTTGATTACTGTATGGTTTATTTGGTGGAAGATTAGATGTTCATATCCATTATGATATTTAATACCGCTATGATCTTGAGCATGATTATCATTTGTGAGTAGTTACTTTTGTTCTTGAGGTCACCGAGAGAAATCTTGTTGCAAGTAATCATGTGAACTTGATATGTGTTTTATATTTTGATGGTATGTATGTTGTGATTGAAGGAAATATGCCCTAGAGGCAATAATAAAGTTGTTATTTATATTTTCTTATATCATGATAAATGTTTATTATTCATGCTAGAATTATATTAACCAGAAACTTAGTACATGTGTGAATACATAGACAAACAAAGTGTCCCTAGTATGCCTCTACTTGACTAGCTCGTTGATCAAAGACGGTTAAGTTTCCTAGCCATGGCCACGTGGTGTCATTTGATGAACGGGATCACATCATTAGAGAATGATGTGATGGACTAGACCCATCTGTTAGCTTAGCACTATGATCATTTAGTTTATTGCTATTGCTTTCTTCATGACTTATACATATTCCTATGACTATGAGATTATGCAACTCCCGAATACCGGAGGAACACCTTGTGTGCTATCAAACGTCACAACGTAACCAGGTGATTATAAAGATGCTCTACAGGTGTCTCCGAAGGTGTTTGTTGAGTTGGCATAGATCGAGATTAGGATTTGTCACTCCGTGTATCGAAGAGGTATCTCCGGGCCCTCTCGGTAATGCACATCACTATGAGCCTTGCAAGCAATGTGACTGATGATTTAGTTGCGGGATGATGCATTACAGAATGAGTAAAGAGACTTGCCGGTGATGAGATTGAACTAGGTATGATGATACCGATGGTCGAATCTCGGGCAAGTAACATACCGATGACAAAGGGAACAATGTATGTTGTTATGCGGTTTGACCGATAAAGATCTTCGTAGAATATGTAGGAACCAATATGAGCATCCAGGTTCCGCTAGTGGTTATTGACCGGAGATGAGTCTCGGTCATGTCTACATAGTTCTCGAACCCATAGGGTTCGCACACTTAGCGTTCGATGACGATATGTATTATGAGTTATGTGATTTGATGTACCGAAGGTTGTTAGGAGTCCCGGATGTGATCACGGACATGACGAGGAGTCTCAAAATGGTCGAGACATAAAGATACATATATCGGAAGGCTACTTTCGGACACCGGAATGGTTCGGGTCGTTTCCGATAAGTTTCGGAGTACCGGGGGTTACCGGAACCCCCTCCGGGAAGTTATTGGGACTTATGGGCCTAGTGGTGGAAGAGAGGAGGCAAGACAAGAGGTGGCGCGTGCCCCCCCAGCCCAAAACCGAATTGGACTAAGGGGGCCGGCTCCCCTTTCCTTCTCTTCTTCCTCTCCTTCCTTCTTCCCCTACTTGAACTCGGAAAGGGGGAAACCTACTCTTACTAGGAGTAGGAATTCCCCCTTTGGGCGCACCCCTTGAGGCCGGCCCTCCTCCTCCTACCCTCTATATACGGGGGAGGGGGGCACCCCAGAGACACACAAGTTGATCTTTAGCCGTGTGTGGTGCCCCCTCCATAGTTTTACACCTCGGTCATATTGTCGTAGTGCTTAGGCGAAGCCCTGCGTCGATAACTTCATCATCACCGTCAACACGCCGTCGTGCTGACGGAACTTACCCTTGGCCTCAGCTAGATCAAGAGTACAAGGGACGTCACCGAGCTGAACGTGTGCAGATCACGGAGGTGCCATACGTTTGGTACTTGATCGGTTGGATCACGAAGACGTTCAACTACATCAACCGCGTTACTTAACGCTTCCGCTTTTGGTCTACGAGGGTACGTAGACACACTCTCCCCTCTCGTTGCTATGCATCTCCTAGATAAATCTTGCTGATCATAGGATTTTTTTTGAAATACTGCGTTCCCCAACAGTGGCATCAGAGCCAGGTCTATGCGTAGATGTTATATGCACGAGTAGAACATACAGAGTTGTGGGCAATAATAGTCATACTGCTTACCAGCATGTCATACTTTGATTCGGCGGTATTGTTGGATGAAGCGGCCCAGACCGACATTACATGACCGCGTTCATGAGACTGGTTCTACCGACATGCTTCGCACACAGGTGGCTAGTGGGTGTCTGTTTATCCAACTTTAGTTGAATCAAGTGTGACTACGCCCGGTCCTTGTTGAAGGTTAAAACAGCACACTTGACGAAAAATCGTTGTGGTTTTTTATGCATAGGTAAGAACGGTTCTTGCTAAGCCCGTAGGAGCAACATAAAACTTGCAACAACAAAGTAGAGGACGTCTAACTTGTTTTTGTAGGGCATGTTGTGATGTGATATGGTCAAGACGTGATTATATAAATTGGTGTATGAGATGATCATGTTTTGTATCAAAGTTATCGGCAACTGGCAGGAGCCATATGGTTGTTGCTTTATTGTATCAAATGCAATCGCCATGAAATTGCTTTACTTTATCACTAAGCGGTAGCAATAGTCGTGGAAGCAATACTTGGCAAGAGGACAACTATGCTACGATGGAGATCAAGGTGTCAAGCCGGTGACGATGGTGATCATGACGATGCTTTGAAGATGGAGATCAAAGGCACAAGATTATGATGGCCATATCATATCACTTACATTGATTGCATGTGATGTTTATATTTTATGCATCTTATTTTTCTTAGTACGGCGGTAGCATTATAAGATGGTATCTCACTAAATTTCAAGGTATAAGTGTTCTCCCTGAGTATGCACCGTTGCTACAGTTCATCGTGCCGAGACACCACGTGATGATCAGGTGTGATAAGCTCTACGTTCACATACAACGGGTGCAAGCCAGTTTTGCACAAGAAAAATACTCAGGTTAAACTTGATGATCCTAGCATATGTAGATATGGCTCGGAACACTGAGACCGAAAGGTCGAGCATGAATCATATAGTAGATATGATCAACATAGTGATGTTCACCATTAAAAACTTCTCCATCTCACGTGATGATCGGACATGGTTTAGTTGATATGGATCACGTGATCATTTAGATGACTAGAGGGATGTCTATCTAAGTGGGAGTTCTTAAGTAATATGATTAATTGAACTTAAATTTATCATGAAATTAGTCCTGATAGTATTTGCATATCTATGTTGTAGATCAATTGCTCGCGTATAGCTTCCCCGTTTTATTTATGATATGTTCCTAGAGAAAACAATGTTGAAAGATGTTAGTAGCAATGATGCGGACTAGCTCCGTGATCTGAGGATTATCCTCATTGATGCACAGAAGAATTATGTCCTTGAAGCACCGCTAGGTGACAGACCTATTGCAGGAGCAGATGCAGATGTTATGAATGTTTGGCAAGCTCAGTATGATTACTACTTGATAGTTTAGTGCACCATGCTTTACGGCTTAGAACCGGGACTTCAAAAACGTTTTGAACGCCACAGAGCATATAAGATGTTCCAAGAGCTAAAATTTGTATTTCAGACTCATGCCCGAGTCGAGAGGTATGAGACCTCTGACAAGTACTTTGCCTACAAGACGGAGGAGAATAGCTCAACCAGTGAGCATGTGCTCAGAATGTCTGAGTACTACAATCGCTTGAATCAAGTGGGAGTTAATCTTCTAGATAAGATAGTGATTGACAGAGTTATCTAGTCACTATCGCCAAGTTACTGGAACTTTGTGATGAACTATAATATGCAAGGGTGTAGGATCTAGAAGTAGATGTGTCTAGAGGGGGGGGGGGGGTTATTAGACACTTAGTGCTAAAGTAGCAATTTTTAATCTTTTTCGGTTTAAGTGGAGTTTAGGCACAATTTCAACACACACAATACATATCAAGCAAGCATGCAAAGAGTATATGAGCAGCGGAATGTAAAGCATGCAACTTGCAAGAATGTAAAGGGAAGGGTTTGGAGAATTCAAACGCTATTGGAGACACGGATGTTTTTCCCGTGGTTCGGATAGGTGGTGCTATCCTACATCCACGTTGATGGAGACTTCAACCCACGAAGGGTAACAGTTGTGCGAGTCCACACAGGGCTCCACCCAAGGGCAACGGTTGCGCGAGTCCACGAAGGGCTCCACCCATGAAGGGTCCACGAAGAAGCAACCACCCACAAAGGGTCCACGAAGAAGCAACCTTGTCTATCCCACCATGGCCATCGCCCACGAAGGACTTGCCTCACTAGCGGTAGATCTTCACGAAGTAGGTGATCTCCTTGCCCTTACAAACTCCTTGGTTCAACTCCACAATCTTGTCGGAGGCTCCCAAGTGACACCTAGCCAATCTAGGAGACACCACTCTCCAAGAAGTAACAAATGGTGTGTAGGTAATGAACTCCTTGCTCTTGTGCTTCAAATGATAGTCTCCCCAACACTCAACTCTCTCTCATAGGATTTGGATTTGGTGGAAAGAAGATTTGAGTGGAAAGCAACTTGGGAAGGCTAGAGATCAAGATTCATATGGTAGGAATGGAATGTCTTGGTCTCAACACATGAGTAGGTGGTTCTCTCTCAGAACATATGAGTTGGAATGATGTGTGTGTTCTGATGGCTCTCTCTTGGAATGAGAAAGAGGTGGAGGGGTATATATAGCCTCCACACAAAATCCAACCATTACACAGTTTTCCAATCTCGGTGGGACCGAATAAATAAACTCGGTCTGACCGAAGTAGTAAACCTAGTGACCGTTAGGAATTTCGGTGGGACTGACATGCAACTCGGTAGGACCGATTCGGTTAGGGTTTGGGCATAACATAATCTCGGTGAGACCGATTACACAAACTCGGCGAGACCGAATTTGGTAATTAGCTAACCACAGAGTTGGTCAGGCAAACTCGGTGGGACCGATTTGCTCTTTCGGTGAGACCGAGTGGAACTCGGTGAGACCGAGAAGTTACAAAAGGGAAACACCGAGTTTACATTGCAATCTCGGTGGGACCGATTACACAAACTCAGTGGGACCGAGAATATTGCAATGGGTAACAGAGAGTTTGCAACCCCATCTCGGTGGGACCGAGATCCTTATCGGTAGAACCGAATTGCTAGGGTTTGGCAGTGGCTAATGACAAGTGAAACTCGGTGGCGCCGGATAGGAAGAATCGGTAGGACCGAGTTTGGCTTAGAGTTTAGGTCATATGTGGATATGGGAAAGTGGTTGAGGGTTTTGGAGCATATCACTAAGCACATGAAGCAAGAGGCTCATTAAGCAACACCTCATCCCTCCTTGATAGTATTGGCTTTTCCTATGGACTCAATGTGATCTTGGATCACTAAAATGTAAAAGTAAAGAGTCTTGAGCTTGAAGCTTTAGCCAATCCCTTGTCCTTAGCATCTTGAAGGAGTTCCCACAACCTTTAGTCCATGCCACTTCATTGTTGAACTTATCTGAAACATGCTAGATAGAAGTGTTAGTCCAACAAGAGATATGTTGTCATCAATTATCAAAACCACCTAGGGAGCACTTGTGCTTTCAATCTCCCCCTTTTTGGTAATTGATGGCAACATACATCAAAGCTTTAGATGAAGATATAAAGAACAGCAAGTAAAGCTTTGGAAGAACATGTAGCAAGCATAGGCTCCCCCTACATGTATGCACTCATGTAAATATGAAATGTAGAGGCATGTGAGAGCATAATCATGACAGAGTAGGCAATGTGTTACATGTATCTTGGCCATATGCATCAGAGCAAAAGATTATTAAGGAAAATACCTTCATGCTCATGAGTCCTTCTTGCAAACAGTATGTACATAAGAAAGAACTCCTCATACTCATGATTTTTATGCATATACTTACCTTGTGGTCTCGAGTTGGCTTAGGATGGAATGAACCTGCAAACAAGGTTAGATAACACAGGTACGTCCACTAGCCAGAGCAAACAAAAGAAACCACAAAAATGCCAAGACTGGGATGACATGTAGAGAGTGATAACATTGGATTCAACATGTCCCCAAGAATAAAGATATGCAATGAATTTGGCTGATTTCTTTTCCCTTAGGTGTCTTGCTCCCCCTGAATCTTACATGGGATATTGGGAGAAGATAGGAAACAGAAAATCAGAGCTGAATAGAACTTAATTCAAATGAGTTCATATGAACATGTCTTTCCCCCAAAAAGACATGTGGCATCTCTCCTCTTGAACATCAAGCATCTGGGATCCTTGAGTATTTTTCTCTCCCTGGAGATCTCTCTCTCCCCCTTAATAACATCTGGGGTCCTCGAGACTTTCTCTCCCCCTTAATACTTTTTCTCTCTTGGTGTGATCTCTCTTTCCTACAAGCTTTGATGTGATCTCTCTCTCCCCCTTTGACATCAATTTCCAAGAAGGTTTTTCCTGGAATCCGTCGAATAGGTTTGGTCCTTGAGATTCAGCACAAAGCAGAGGATAAAATTGTGATGCTTGTGGAGGACAAGATTCATTGAGTGGAGCTGGATCAGAAGAAATGTAGAACAAGTGGCAAATAGTTTTTCTGATTGCAAAGTCGGTGGCACCGAGTGGCATATTTCGGTGGTACCGAAAAGATTCGGTTGGACCGAAATTTGCAAGTCGGTGAAACCGAGTTTACACAGAGAAAAACACTTGTCACCTCAGCTCACTAGTCAAGTAAGATCTCACAAAGATTTGCAATGAATTAGCTGAAGGATTTGCAAGAAATTTGATGCAGAAATATGCAGAACAAGAACAAAAAGAAAAGAGTGAAAGTTTCTAGATGAAGTTTTTTTTGTTTGAGAGAGAAGGAAACACATATGCAAGGAACAAATGCAATAACTCAGAAAAGGACACAAGAGAACTTCATCTAGAATTGGGCGGTGACATAGTCACCTATGTTAGAGTATATTGACTTAGGAGTCAAGTGAGGACACTTGATCATAGGTCATACTCATCGTTTAAGCTCAAAATGGGGTTACCATTTTTCGTTTAAGCATCTTGATGTATTCACATCTTGTTGAGTTGCTTTGACTCATGTCTTGGAGTAAAGCTTCTCTAAGATGGAATGACATACCTTGAGTGGTGGTGTGGTTCTTGATCATGTAGTTGAACTTGTGTGGGTGCTCAAGGTTGATGTAGTTCATCAAGAGTTGGGAGCACCACTTGGAGTTTGAGTTCATCTACCTACATGGGTTAGTTCTTGCAAGGAAGAGCACTTGTGTATCCAAAAATGACGATCATGAAGCTTAACATAGAATTTGTCAAAGGATATGTTTGAATGGTTTTGTGCTTCCTTGTCTTCAACCACTATTGTGTAGAGTCTTGGTGATGTAGAGATTGCTCAAGATATGAGTGAGTCGCAATCTCATGGAATTAGATTCAACCAAGCACCTACATGGGTTAGACAACATGCAAGGTGCAAATATATCCAAGACATAAGATAGTTATCATAAGAGATATATCATGGATTAGTCATAAGCTCATGTCTTGCATGTATCCAATGGAGTTTCTACTCCAACTTCGAAGCATCAATGATGTTCAATTCTCCTCTCAACCTGCAAAACACTTTCTCATCAAGCGGTTTAGTGAATATATCCGCTAATTGCTTATCGGTGCGAACATGCTTAAGATTGATGTCACCCTTAGCAACATGATCTCGAATGAAATGATGACGAACTTCAATATGCTTAGTTCGAGAATGTTGTACAGGATTATGACCAATTTTGATAGCAATTTCATTGTCACAAAGCAGTGGAACATGTTTCACATAAATCCCATAATCTTTAAGAGTTTGGGTCATCCAAAGTAATTGAGCACAACATGAACCAGCGGCAATGTATTCCGCTTCGGCGGTGGATAAGGATACCGAGTTTTGTTTCTTGGAAGACCAAGACACAAGAGATCTACCAAGAAATTGACAAGTACCCAAAGTGGACTTTCTATCAACCTTGTCTCCGGCATAATCTGAGTCGGAATAGCCAACAAGATCAAGAGAAGACCTCTTAGGATACCAAATGCCAAAATTTGGTGTATGGATTAAATATCTCACTATCCTTTTCACAGCCTTAAGATGACAATCTTTAGGAGCAGCTTGATATCGTGCACACATGCACACACTTAGCATAATGTCGGGACGTGAAGCACATAGGTATAACAATGAACCAATCATAGAGCGATAAACCTTTTGATCAACAGGTTCACCATCTTTGGTCAAATCATTATGTCCACTAGTAGGCATGGGTGTAGACATACCTTTGCATTCTTGCATATTGAACTTCTTGAATAAGTCCTTGGTGTACTTTGTTTGAGAGACAAATGTACCTTCCTTAGTTTGCTTGATTTGCAACCCGAGAAAGAATTTGAGTTCACTCATCATAGACATCTCAAACTTCTCTGACATTAGCTTTCCAAACTTTTCACTAAAGAGAGGGTTAGTTGAACCAAATATGATGTCATCAACATAAATTTGGCATACAAATAGTTCTCCATTAACCCTTTTAGTAAAAAGAGTAGAATCAATTTTACCAATTTCAAAACCACTTGTAGTAAGGAACTTGGTCAAGCATTTATACCATGCTCTAGGAGCTTGTTTAAGACCATAAAGAGCTTTGTGAAGTTTGTAAACATGATTTGGTTTCTTAGGATTGACAAAGCCGGGAGGTTGTTTGACATAAACTTCCTCCTCTATTTCTCCATTTAGAAAAGCACTTTTAATGTCCATTTGGTACAAGGTGATATTATGGTGATTAACATAGGCAAGTAAGATGCGAATGGACTCAAGTCTAGCAACGGGAGCATATGTCTCACCATAGTCCATACCTTCGACTTGTGTGTATCCTTGGGCGACGAGACGTGCTTTGTTGCGAACCACTTGTCCATCTTCATCTTGCTTATTGCAAAACACCCATTTGGTACCAATGATGTTGTGGTTGTTGTCGGGCTTCTCAATCAATGTCCAAACTTGGTTTCTCTCAAAGTTATGTAGCTCTTCATGCATAGCGTTTATCCAATCCGGATCTTCCAATGCTTCTTCAACCTTCATTGGTTCAATGCTAGAGATGAATGAATAGTTTTCACAAAAGTTAGCTAAACGAGTTTTTGAGCGAGTGATTCTCCCGGTTTGTATATCATTGAGGATTTGCTCGACGGGATGATCTTTGGCAATTCTTGCTCGAACTCGTGAGAGCTTTTGCTTGGGTCTTTGTTGAGCATCTTTTTCATCTTGTTCTTCTTCTTGGCCTTCTTCATTGTTGACGTCGTCGTTCTCTTGTCGTGGTGGAGAAGGAGGTTGTTGATGTTCATCTTGACGTACTTCCTCGTTTTATTCATCTTAGTGTGGCCCACTTGTGGATGCTTCCGATTCGATTCTTGGTTCACCTTGTCGTGAAGTAGAAGCTTCCACTTGGACGGATGAAGTACTCTCCTTCACCTCCGTTGGACGAATTTTGCCAATGGACAAATCTTGAATTGCTTCTGAAGGGTCTTTGTCTCCTACATCAATTGGCAATTGCTCTACTTGCGAGCCATTAGATTCATCAAACTTCACATCTACCGTCTCTTCAACCTTTCAGGTGAAATTGTTGTAGACACGGTAAGTGTGAGAGTTTGATCCATAACCAAGTAGAAAACCTTCATGAGATTTAGGAGCAAACTTTGAACGACGATGCTTATCAAGAATGTAGCACTTTGAGCCGAATACTCGAAAGTATCCAACTTGAGGCTTGTTACCGGTGAGGAGCTCGTATGCCGTCTTGCCGAGTAGCTTGTGAAGATATAAGCGATTTGTTGCATGACAAGCTGTCTCAACCGCTTCTGCCCAAAAGTGCTTTGGCGTCTTGTATTCATCAAGCATTGTCCTTGCCATTTCGATGAGCGTCCGGTTCTTCCTCTCAACAACTCCATTTTGTTGAGGTGTGTATGTAGCCGAGAACTCGTGTGAAATCCCTTCTTCATCAAGAAAGGTTTCCACATTTGCGTTCTTGAACTCTGTTCCGTTGTCACTCCGAACCTTCTTGATCTTCACATCAAACTGATTTTGGGCTTTCCTAGCGAAGTTTCTGAAGATCTTCTGGACCTGCGATTTGTCATTGAGGAAGAACACCCACGTAAATCTTGAAAAATCATCAACTATAACTAGACCAAAGGAATTTCCACCGAGACTCTTGTAGGCATTGGGACCAAAAAGATCCATGTGAAGCAGCTCGAGTGGCCTCCTTGTGGTCATGATGTTCTTCACAGGATGTCTTCCTCCAACCTGTTTACCTGCTTGACAAGCACTGCAAAGTCTATCCTTATCAAATATGACATCGTTAACTCCAAGGATATGATTTCCTTTAATAAGCTTGTCAAGGTTTCTCATGCCAACGTGACCTAGTCGTCTATGCCACAACCAGCCTTTTGAGGATTTAGCAACAAGGCAAGTTTTAGGTTGTGCCTTTTTAGAGAAATCGACAATGTAAAGATCACCTCTACGCATACCCGTAAAGACCATTTTATGATTGTCTCGACGAAATACTTGGCAATCTACCTCAGTAAATAGGACGTTCAAACCGAAATCAGCAAGTCTAGATACTGAAAGTAAGTTATAGCCAAGAGATTCAACGAGCATGCCATTTTGAATGGAACTATCATGTGAGATGGCCACCTTACCAAGGCCAACCACTTTACCCTTTGAATTATCACCAAAGGTGACATATTTTCGAGGGCCGTTGTTTTCAGCAAGCTCACGGAACATCTCTTCATCTCCGGTCATATGATCAGTGCATCCGCTATCAAGAACCCATTCCTTTCCTCCTGATTCATATCCCCGAAGATTTGCCATAAAACCAAAATGTCTCATTGCATCATCAAGATCGGAGTCACTGTCATCATCATCATAATATTCATGTTCATCATGATCTTGTGACTCATCATTTCCTAGAGAGGGTAATTCATTAGATAAATGATCAAAGTGATTACTTTTATGAATTCTTATAGCTTTGAGTATGATATCATTAATGATTCCAACATCTCCTTTGGCATGCTTAAGATTGGCAAGTTCAAGAAGACATTTACCAAAACTAGGATCACTAGAGTTCATCTTACTCAAGGCAATAGATTTATGGAGAATTTCATCCAAAGTTTTCAAAGAGTGATTGGGAAATCGTTCCTCAAGAAATTTCCATATAGTATAGGCGCAATTTTGAGTAGGCAAACTAGCAATCAAATCTTTGGACAATCCTCTAATGATGAGCTCAATAGTTCTAAGATTGCGAATCATGTCAATATCTCCATCTAGGGTAGGATGCAAGGGATCAATATGGGGTGCACAAGGGCTAGCAATATACTTGTTCAAATGATATTGATTGAAGATTACAAGCATCTCATTTTTCCACTCATGAAAATACTTTCCATCAAGAATAGGCACTCTATGTCTAAGACTCCCTAGAGTAGACACATCCATCTTCCTCCAATGGTGATTAAACCAAGGCAATGGAGACCAAGGCTCTGATACCACTTGTAGGATCTAGAAGTAGATGTGTCTAGAGGGGGGGGGGGGTGATTAGACACTTAGTGCTAAAGTAGTAATTTTTAATCTTTTTCGGTTTAAGTGGAGTTTAGGCACAATTTCAACACACACAATACATATCAAGCAAGCATGCAAAGAGTATATGAGCAGCGGAATGTAAAGAATGCAACTTGCAAGAATGTAAAGGGAAGGGTTTGGAGAATTCAAACGCTATTGGAGACACGGATGTTTTTCCCGTGGTTCGGATAGGTGGTGCTATCCTACATCCACGTTGATGGAGACTTCAACCCATGAAGGGTAACGGTTGCGCGAGTCCACACAGGGCTCCACCCAAGGGCAACGGTTGCGCGAGTCCACGAAGGGCTCCACCCACGAAGGGTCCACGAAGAAGCAACCACCCACAAAGGGTCCACGAAGAAGCAACCTTGTCTATCCCACCATGGCCATCGCCCACGAAGGACTTGCCTCACTAGCGGTAGATCTTCACGAAGTAGGCGATCTCCTTGCCCTTACAAACTCCTTGGTTCAACTCCACAATCTTGTCGGAGTCTCCCAAGTGACACCTAGCCAATCTAGGAGACACCACTCTCCAAGAAGTAACAAATGGTGTGTAGGTAATGAACTCCTTGCTCTTGTGCTTCAAATGATAGTCTCCCCAACACTCAACTCTCTCTCATAGGATTTGGATTTGGTGGAAAGAAGATTTGAGTGGAAAGCAACTTGGGAAGGCTAGAGATCAAGATTCATATGGTAGGAATGGAATGTCTTGGTCTCAACACATGAGTAGGTGGTTCTCTCTCAGAACATATGAGTTGGAACGATGTGTGTGTTCTGATGACTCTCTCTTGGAATGAGAAAGAGGTGGAGGGGTATATATAGCCTCCACACAAAATCCAACCGTTACACAGTTTTCCAATCTCGATGGGACCGAATAAATAAACTCGGTCTGACCGAAGTAGTAAACCTAGTGACCGTTAGGAATTTCGGTGGGACTGACATGCAACTCGGTAGGACCGATTCGGTTAGGGTTTGGGCATAACGTAATCTCGGTGAGACCGATTACACAAACTCGGTGAGACCGAATTTGGTAATTAGCTAACCAGAGAGTTGGTCAGGCAAACTCGGTGGGACCGATTTGCTCTTTCGGTGAGACCGAGTGGAACTCGGTGAGACCGAAAAGTTACAAAAGGGAAACACTGAGTTTACATTGCAATCTCGGTGGGACCGATTACACAAACTCGGTGGGACCGAGAATATTGCAATGGGTAACAGAGAGTTTGCAACCCCATCTCGGTGGGACCGAGATCCTTATCGGTAGAACCGAATTGCTAGGGTTTGGCAGTGGCTAATGACAAGTGAAACTCGGTGGCGCCGGATAGGAAGAATCGGTAGGACCGAGTTTGGCTTAGAGTTTAGGTCATATGTGGATATGGGAAAGTGGTTGAGGGTTTTGGAGCATATCACTAAGCACATGAAGCAAGAGGCTCATTAAGCAACACCTCATCCCTCCTTGATAGTATTGGCTTTTCCTATGGACTCAATGTGATCTTGGATCACTAAAATGTAAAAGTAAAGAGTCTTGAGCTTGAAGCTTTAGCCAATCCCTTGTCCTTAGCATCTTGAAGGAGTTCCCACAACCTTTAGTCCATGCCACTTCATTGTTGAACTTATCTGAAACATGCTAGATAGAAGTGTTAGTCCAACAAGAGATATGTTGTCATCAATTATCAAAACCACCTAGGGAGCACTTGTGCTTTAAAAGGGATGACGAAAACGATTCCCGAGCTCTTCGTGATGCTGAAATCAATGAAGGTAGAAATCAAGAAAAGCATCAAATGTTGATGGTTGACAAGACCACTAGTTTAAAGTAAAAGGGCAAAGGAAAGAAAGGGAACTTCAAGAAGAATGACAAGCAAGTTGCCACTCCCATGAAGAAGCCCAAAGCTAGACCCAAGCCTGAAACTGAGTGCTTCTACTGCAAAGGAAATGGTCACTGGAAGCGGAACTGCCCCAAATACTTGGCGGATAAGAAGGATGACAAAGTGAACAAAAGTATATATAATATACATGTTATTGATGTGTACTTTAGTAGTATTCATAGTAGCCCCTGGGTATTTGATACTGGTTCAGCTGCTATGATTAGTAACTTGAAACAAGAGTTATAAAATGAACAGAGACTAGTTGAGGGCAAGGTGACGATGTATGTTGGAAGTGATTCCAAGGTTGATAAGATCACCATCGCACACTCCCTTTACCTTCGTTATTAGTCTTGAACCTAAAATAAATGTTATTTGGTGTTTGCGTTGAGCATAATATGATTGGATCATGTTTATTGCAATACGGTTATTCATTTATGTCAAAGAATAATTGTTATTCTGTTTACATGAATAAAACCTTCTATGGTCATACACCCAAGGTGAATGGTTTATTGAATCTCGATTGTAGTGATACACATATTCATAATATTGAAGCCAAAAGATGCAAGGTTAATAATGATAGTGCAACTTATTTGTGGCACTGCCATTTAAGGTCATATTGGTGTAAAGTGCATGAAGAAACTCCATGCTGGTGGGCTTTTGGAATCACTTGATGCTTGCAAACCATGCCTCATGGGCAAGATGACTAAGACTCCATTCTCCGGAACAATGGAGCGAGCCACTGACTTATTGGAAATAATACATACTGATGCATGCGGTCCGATGAGTGTTGAGGCTCGCAGCGGGTATCATTATTTTCTGACCTTCACAGATGATTTGAGTAGATATGGGTATGTCTACTTGATGAAACATAAGTCTGAAACATTTGAAAAGTTCAAAGAATTTCAGAGTGAAGTGGAAAATCATCGTAACAAGAAAATTAAGTTTCTACGATCTAATCGTGGAGGTGAATATTTGAGTTATGAGTTTGGTCTTCATTTGAAACAATGTGGAATAGTTTTGCAACTCACGCTACCTGGAACACCATAGCGTAATGGTGTGTCCGAATGTCGTAACCGCACTTTATTAGATATGGCGCGATCTATGATGTCTCTTACTGATTTACCGCTATCGTTTTGGGGTTATGCTTTAGAGACGGCTATATTCATGTTAAATAGGGCACCATCGAAATCCGTTGAGACGACACCATATGAACTGTGGTTTGGCAAGAAACCCAAGTTGTCGTTTCTTAAAGTTTGGGGCTGCGATGCTTATGTGAAAAAGCTTCAACGTGATAAGCTCGAACCCAAATCGGAGAAATGTGTCTTCATAGTATACCCAAAGGAGACTGTTGGGTACACCTTCTATCACAGATCCGAAGGCAAGATATTTGTTGCTAAGAATGGATCCTTTCTAGAGAAGGAGTTTCTCTTGAAAGAAGTGAGTGGGAGGAAAGTAGAACTTGATGAGATAATTGTACCTTCTCCTGAACTGGAAAGTAGTTCATCACAGAAATCAGTTCCAGTGATGCCTACACCAATTAGCTAGTGAGGAAGTTCATGATGATGATCATGAAACTTCAGACCAAGTTACCACCGAACCTTGTAGGTCAACCAGAATATGTTCCGCACCAGAGTGGTACGGTAATCTTGTTCTGGAAGTCATGTTACTAGACCATGATGAACCTACGAACTATGAGGAAGCGATGATGAGCCTAGATTCTGCGAAATGGCTTAAAGCCATGAAATCTGAGATGGGATCCATGTATGAGAACAAAGTATGGACTTTGATTGACTTGCCCGATGATCGGTGAGCCATTCAGAATAAATGGATCTTCAAGAGGAAGATAGACACTGATAGTAGTGTTGCTATCTACAAAACTCGAATTGTCACAAAAGGTTTTCGACAAGTTCAAGGTGTTGACTATGATAAGATTTTCTCACTCGTATCGATGCTTAAAAGTCTGTCTGAATCATGTTAGCAGCTGTTGCATTTTATGAAATCTAGCAAATGGATATCAAAACTACATTCCTTAATGGATTTATTAAAGAAGAGTTGTATATGATGCAACCAGAAGGTTTTGTCAATCCTAAAGGTACTAACAAAGTGTGCAAGCTCCAGTGATCCATCTATGGACTGGTGCAAGCATCTCGGAGTTGGAATATACACTTTGATGAGTTGATCAAAGCATATAGTTTTATACAGACTTTTGGAAAAGCCTGTATTTATAGGAAAGTGAGTGGGAGCTCTGTAGCATTTCTGATATTATATGTGGATGACATATTGTTGTCAGAAATGATACTGAATTTCTGGATAGCATAAAAGGATACTTGAATAAGAATTTTTCAATGAAAGACCTCGGTGAAGCTGCTTACATATTGGGCATCAAGATCTATAGAGATAGATCAAGACGCTTGATAAATTTTTCAATAAGTACATACCTTGAAAAGTTTTTGAAGTAGTTCAAAATGGAATAGTCAAAGAAGGATTTCTTGCCTGTGTTGCAAGGTGTGAAGTTGAGTAAAGACTCAACCCGACCTTGGCAGAAAATAGAAAGTGAATGAAAAGTCATTCCATATGCCTCAGTCATAGGTTCTATAAAGTATGCTATGTTGTGTACCAGACCTATTGTATACCTTAGCATGATTTTGGCAAGGGGGTACAATAGTGATCTAGGAGTAGATCACTGGACAGCGGTCAAAATTATCCTTAGAGGACTAAGGAATTATTTCTTGGTTATGGAGGTGATAAAAGAGTTCGTCGTAAAGAGTTACGTCGATGCAAGTTTTTGACACCGATCTAGATGACTCTAAGTCTCGATCTAGATACATATTGAAAGTGGGAGCAATTAGCTAGAGTAGCTCCGTGCAGAGTATTGTAGACATAGAAATTTGCAAAATACATACAGATCTGAATGTTGCAGACCCGTAGACTAAACTTCTTTCACAAGCAAAACATGATCACTCTTTGGGTGTTAATCACATAACGATGTGAACTAGATTATTGACTCTAGTAAACCCTTTGGGTATTAGTCACATGAAGATGTGAACTAATCACATAAAGATGTGAACTATTGGTGTGAAATCACATGACGATGTGAACTAGATTATTGACTCTAGTGCAACTGGGAGACTGAAGGAAATATGCCCTAGAGGCAATAATAAAGTTGTTATTTATATTTCTTTATATCATGATAAATGTTTATTATTCATGCTAGAATTGTATTAACCGGAAACTTAGTACATGTGTGAACACATACAGAAACAGAGTGTCCCTAGTATGCCTCTACTTGACTAGCTCGTTAATCGAAGATGGTTAAGTTTCCTAGCCATGGATTGTCATTTGATGAATGGGATCACATCATTAGAGAATGATGTGATGGACTAGACCCATCCGTTAGCTTATCACTATGATCGTTTAGTTTATTGCTATTTCTTTCTCCATGACTTATAAATGTTCCTATGACTATGAGTTTATGCAACTCCCGAATACCAGAGGAACACCTTGTGTGCTATCAAACGTCACAACCTAATTGGGTGATTATAAAGATGCTCTACAGGTGTATCCGATGGTGTTTGTTGAGTTGGCATAGATTGAGATTAGGATTTATCACTCCGTGTATCGGAGAGATATCTCTAGGCCCTCTTGGTAATGCACATCACTATGAGCCTTGCAAGAAATGTGACTAATGAGTTAGTTGCGGGATGATGCATTACGGAACGAGTAAAGAGACTTGCCGGTGACGAGATTGAACTAGGTATGATGATACCGACGATCGAGTCTCGGGAAAGTAACATACCGATGACTGCTATGTCTTGAGCTTGCGTTGGTTTTCCCCGAAGAGGAAGGGATGATGCAGCAGAGTAGCGTAAGTATTTCCCTCAGTTTTTGAGAACCAAGGTATCAATCTAGTAGGATCCCATGCTCAAGTCCCTCGTACCTGCACAAAGTGATAGCTACTCGCAACCAACGCGATTAGGGGTTGTCAACCCCTTCACGGTCACTTACGAGAGTGAGATATGATAGATATAATATTTTTGGGTATAAAGATGCAAAGTAAAAAGTAAAAGCAAAGTAAAAAGAAAAGCAAGATTAAAGTGATGGAGATTGATATGATGAGAATAGACCCGGGGGCCATAGGTTTCACTAGTGGCTTCTCTCAAGAGCATAAGTATTCTATGGTGGGTGAACAAATTACTGTTGAGCAATTGATAGAATTGAGCATAGTTATGAGAATATCTAGGCATGAGCATGTATATAGGCATCATGTCCGTGACAAGTAGATCGAAACGATTCTGCATCTACTACTATTACTCCACTCATCGACCGCTATCCAGCATGCATCGAGAGTATTAAGTTAAAAACAGAGTAACGCCTTAAGCAAGATGACATGATGTAGGGAGATAAATTCATGCAATATGAAATAAACCCCATCTTGTTATCCTCGATGGAAACGATGCAATACGTGCCTTGCTGCCCCTTCTGTCACTGGGTAAGGACACCACGAGATCGAACCCAAAGCTAAGCACTTCTCCCATGGCAAGAACTACCAATCTAGTTGGCCAAACCAAACGGATAATTCGAAGAGACTTGCAAAGATAACCAATCATACATAAAAGAATTCAGAGAAGATTCAAATATTATTCATAGATAGACTTGATCATAAACCCACAATTCATCGGTCTCAACAAACACACCGCAAAAAGAAGATTACATCGAATAGATCTCCACAAGAGAGGGGGAGAACTTTGTATTGAGATTCAAAGAGAGAGAAGAAGCCATCTAGCTACTAACTATGGACCCGAAGGTCTGAGGTAAACTACTCACACTTCATCGGAGGGGCTAGGATGATGTAGAAGCCCTCCGTGATGACGACCCTCTTCCGGCGGAGCTCCGGAACAGGCCCCAAGATGGGATCTCGTGGATACAGAAAGTTGCGGCGGTGGAATTAGGTTTTTGGCTCCTGTTCTGATCATTTGGGAGTACGTGTGTATATATAGGAGGAAGAAGTACGCCGGAGGAGCAACAAGGGGCCCACGAGGCAGGGGGCGTGCCCTAGGGGGGGGGCGCCCCCACCCTCATGACCGCCTCTTTTGTTCCTTGGAGCAGGGTCCAAGTCTCCTGGATCACGTTCGGTGAGAAAATCACGTTCCCGAAGATTTTATTCCGTTTGGACTCCGTTTGATATTCCGTTTATCCGAAACACTGAAATAGGCAAAAAACAGCAATTCTGGGTTGGGCCTCCGGTTAATAGGTTAGTCCCAAAAATAATATAAAAGTGGAAAATAAAGCCCAATATAGTCCAAAACAGTAGATAATATAGCATGGAGCAATCAAAAATTATAGATACGTTGGAGACGTATCAGGCATCCCCAAGCTTAATTCCTGCTCGTCCTCGAGTAGGTAAATGATAAAAAGAGAATTTTTGATGCGGAGTGCTACTTGGCATAATTTCAATGTAAATCTTCTTAATTGTGGTATGAATATTCAGATTAGAAAGATTCAAGACAAAAGTTTATATTGACATAAAAATAATAATACTTCAAGCATACTAACAAAGCAATTATGTCTTCTCAAAATAATATGGCCAAAGAAAGTTATCCCTACAAAATAATATAGTTTGGCTATGCTCCATCTTCACCACACAAAGTATTCAAATCATGCACAACCCCGATGACAAGCCAAGCAATTGTTTCATACTCTAACTTTTTAAAACTTTTTCAATCTTCACGCAATACATGAGCGTGAGCCATGGATATAGCACTATAGGTGGAATAGAATGGTGGTTGTGGAGAAGACAAAAAGGAGGGGAAGATAGTCTCACATCAACTAGGCATATCAACGGGCTATGGAGATGCCCATCAATAGATATCAATGTGAGTGAGTAGGGATTGCCATGCAACGGATGCACTAGAGCTATAAATGTACGAAAGCTCAACAAAAGAAACTAGTGGGTGTGCACCCAACTTGCTTGCTCAGAAAGACCTAGGTAAATTTGAGGAAGCCCATCGTTGGAATATACAAGCCAAGTTCTATAATGTAAAATTCCCACTAGTATATGAAAGTGACAACATATGAGACTCTCTATATGAAGAACATGGTGCTACTTTGAAGCACAATATATGAGACTTGCTATATCATGGTGCTGTTGGGGAACGTAGCAGAATTTTAAAATTTTCTACGCATCACCAAGATCAATCTATGGAGTCATCTAGCAACGAGGGAGAGAGGAGTGCATCTACATACCCTTGTAGATCGCGCGCGGAAGCGTTCAAGAGAACGGGGTTGATGGAGTCGTACTCGACGTGATCCAAGTTACCGATGACCAAGTGCCAAATAGACGGCACCTCCACGTTCAACACACGTACGGTTGGGAAGACGTCTCCTACAACTTGATCCAGCAAGGGGGAAGGAGAGGTTGATGAAGATCCAGCAGCACGACGGCGTGGTGGTGGAAGCAACGGTGATCTCGGCAGGGCTTCGCCAAGCACAGGGAGACGGAGGAGTGTCACAGGAGGGAGAGGGAGAGGCCAGGGGCTTGGGTGCGGCTGCCCTCCCTCCCCCACTATATATAGGGTGCCTAGGGGGGGGCGCCGGCCCTAGGAGATCCAATCTCCTAGGGGGGGCGGCGGCCAAGGGGGTGCCTTGCCCCCCAAGGCAAGGGTGGCGCCCCCACCCCTAGGGTTTCCAACCCTAGGCGCAGGGGGAGGCCCAAGGGGGGTGCACCAGCCCACTAGTGGCTGGTTCCCCTCCCACTTTAGCCCATGGGGCCCTCCGGGATAGGTGGCCCCACCCGGTGGACCCCCGGGACCCTTCCGGTGGTCCTGGTACAATACCGATTACCCCCGAAACTTTCCCGATGGCCGAAACTTGACTTCCTATATATAAATCTTCACCTCCGGACCATTCCGGAACTCCTCATGACGTCCGGGATCTCATCCGGGACTCCGAACAATTTTCGGGTTACCGTATGCTAATATCTCTACAACCCTAGCATCACCGAACCTTAAGTGTGTAGACCCTACGGGTTCGGGAGACATGCAGACATGACCGAGAAGCCTCTCCGGTCAATAACCAACAGCGGGATCTGGATACCCATGTTGGCTCCCACATGCTCCACGATGATATCATCGGATGAACCACGATGTCGAGGATTCAATCAATCCGTATACAATTCCCTTTGTCAATCGGTACGTTACTTGCCTGAGACTCGATCGTCGGTATCCCAATACCTAGTTCAATCTCGTTACCGGCAAGTCACTTTACTCGTGCCGTAATGCATGATCCCGTGATCAATCACTTGGTCACATTGAGCTCATTATGATGATGCATTACCGAGTGGGCCCAGAGATACCTCTCCGTCATACGGAGTGACAAATCCCAGTCTCGATTCGTGCTAACCCAACAGACACTTTCGGAGATACCTGTAATGTACCTTTATAGTCACCCAGTTACGTTGTGACGTTTGGCACACCCAAGGCACTCCTACGGTATCCGGGAGTTGCACAATCTCATGGTCTAAGGAAATGATACTTGACATTCAGAAAAGCTACAGCAAACGAACTACACGATCTTTGAGCTAAGCTTAGGATTGGGTCTTGTCCATCACATCATTCTCCTAATGATGTGATCCCGTTATCAATGACATCCAATGTCCATAGTCAGGAAACCATGACTATCCTTTGATCAACGAGCTAGTCAACTAGAGGCTCACTAGGGACGTGTTGTGGTGTATGTATTCACACATGTATTACGATTTCCGGATAACACAATTATAGCATGAACAATAGACAATTATCATGAACAAAGAAATATAATAATAACCATTTTATTATTGCCTCTAGGGCATATTTCCAACAGTCTCCCACTTGCACTAGAGTCAATAGTCTAGTTACATTGTGATGAATCGAACACCCATGCAGTTCTGGTGTTGATCATGTTTTGCTCTAGGGAGAGGTTTAGTCAACGGATCTGCCACATTCAGGTCCGTATGTACTTTACAAATCTCTATGTCTCCATTTTGAACACTTTCACGAATGGAGTTGAAGCGACGCTTGATATGCCTGGTCTTCCTGTGAAACCTGGGCTCCTTGGCAAGGGAAATAGCTCCAGTGTTGTCATAGAAGAGAGTCATCGGGCCCGACGCATTGGGTATGACTCCTAGGTCAGTAACGAACTCCTTCACCCAGACTGCTTCTTGTGTTGCCTCCGAGGCTGCCATGTACTCCGCTTCACATGTAGATCCCGCCACAACGCTTTGCTTGCAACTGCACTAGCTTACTGCCCCACCATTCAAAATATACACGTATCCGGTTTGTGACTTAGAGTCATCCAGATCTGTGTCGAAGCTAGCATTGACGTAACCCTTTATGACGAGCTCTTTGTCACCTCCATACACGAGAAACATGTCCTTAGTCCTTTTCAGGTACTTCAGGATATTCTTGACCGTTGTCCAGTGGTCCATGCAGGATTACTTTGGTACCTTCCTACCAAACTTACGGCAAGGTTTACATCAGGTCTGGTACATAGCATAGCATACATGATAGACCCTATGGCCGAGGCATA
The DNA here is from genome assembly GCF_056163025.1 of Triticum urartu. Classification (NCBI taxonomy): domain Eukaryota; kingdom Viridiplantae; phylum Streptophyta; class Magnoliopsida; order Poales; family Poaceae; genus Triticum; species Triticum urartu. The sequence goes on from NC_141875.1 coordinate 93,602,809, forward strand.
GGGGACGACACTCATCTTTTCTCTATCTTCTGCCGTGGTCGGGCATTGAGCCGTGCTCAATCTCGTACCTTGCAATACAGGCAAGAACCCCTTCTTTGACTGATCCATTTTGAACTTCTTCAATATATTGTCAAGGTACGTACTCTGTGAAAGACCAATGAGGCGTCTCGATCTATCTCTATAGATCTTGATGCCTAATATATAAGCAGCTTCTCCAAGGTCCTTCATTGAAAAACACTTGTTCAAGTAGGCCTTTATGCTTTCCAAGAATTGTCGGGGGTTTGGTGCGACATATGCCAAAGGATGGCTTATCATGGTGGGGGCGAGTAGAACGTCGCCGGTGCCTGGAAACGGGATGAGGCGAAGACATGCACGCCGGCGAATCTTACCCAGCTTCAGGGCTCTCCGAGGAGATAATACCCCTACTGCTGCTCTGCGTGGTCTCCGCATGATCACTATGGCAAAGTGTTTACACGGTTGCTCCTTGAGTTGTTTCTAGGAGGTAGGAGAGGGCAAGGCTAGCTCTCTCCCTTCTATATAATCTGGTCTAGAGCTAATGGGTTCCAACCCTTTGCATGGGTGCCCTGGGGGGTTTATATAGGCCTACCCCCCAGGGGTACAAGGGTAATCCGGCTGGACACGGGCCCAGCCGTCAGCGCCTATGGCCTCCGTCTTCTTTGCCGACCGCCGGGGCCCGCCAGCTAGCGGGCCCCGCTGACTGGCCCGGTACGGAGCCGATAGGCCGCGTCCGCCGCAGGCGGGTCTTGCCGGCTGCTGATTACTGTAGCCGTGCTTCTGATGACGCGGGCTTGATCATGAGGTCGTGGCAACAGCCCTGCCGCCTGGCGGGCGATCACTATCGCCACTCCCCATCACATCTTGATTAATGGCGCGTGGGCCCCAAGGGAGGGCTCGGTCGACTCCCAGGGGCCGACTCCCGACGGGTTCGACTGGTGGTCCTCTTGCCGTCTCCTGGGGTCTCACTGACTGGTGGAGACCGCTGCCTCTAGGCCGTACAGACAAGCCGTTGTGGGTGCAGGATTCGGCCCTGCGGTGCTGATGTTAGGGCCGGCATGGCAACAGTGCCACGCCGCACGGAGATCTTCCGGGGTACGGCGTGCTGTGGCCATGCCTGCCCTTAGTAAGGGGCAGGGGCGGGCTTCATTGTTGCCACTCCCCTGCCCCGTCCCAGTTGATGAGGTCGTGGGGGGTGTTGGAGTCGTAGGCCGACTCCCTAAAGCCGGCTTCTCTGGAAGTCGCCAGTCGGGTGTCGGCTTTCCCCGAAGTCGTCTCTGGGACTCGGCCGTGAGTGGTTAGTTGGCCATCTTGCCGTTGGCTTCTTGAAGGCGGCTCTTCGTCCTGGGGTCTTGAGGGGTGCAGCCTGCCCCGATGTCTTGAAAGGTTCTGGGGCTCGGGTTGGCCTACCCGTGGCCCATTACTCCGACAGTAGTCCCCGAAGCTGGTGAGGCGTCGCGGACGATCGGCCGGGAAGCCTCAGCAGTTTCTCTTTCAGGGTGCTCAGCACATGGTCTTTGATTGACTTCTGCCGGGCCGACTAGAAGGAGTCGGACTCGCTCAATTCGGACTCACTCAATTCCGACTCGCACAATATTTCGAACGTCGCGGCGGGATCCAAGTAGCATGCTGGCTAAGCCTCCAGGCCGCCGCCCGTTCTAGGCCTGTCATGTGACGACACGTGGCTGGGCCGTCCTGCCAGCCTACGTGAGCGACGGGACAGGCCCATAGGCGGGGCCCGCCACTACCGCGCCTCGGCACCCGAGCGGATCCGCTGCGGCCCCGGCGGACGGTTGGGATTCCCATGGAGTTACTACGCGCAGTAACTTTATCGTGGAGCGTGGGGGTCGTGGGGCCGTGGGCGCAGTAAATCCCCACGTCGGCCCCCTCGGCTTCGCAGCCCACGGGGCTATAAGTAGGGGGAAGAGGGGGGCACACGCACCCCTCCTTCCCACCACTCCTCGCTTTCTTCCTCCTCACTGCTCCTCGCTCTCCTCCTTCTCACTGCTCCTCGCTCTCCTCCTTCTTCTTCGCTCCGCCGCGCGCCCAAGCTCCGGCGAACGCCGCGGCGATCAGCTCGCGATGAGTTCTTCCTCCGCCGCTGCGCCTCCCTCGGTGCGCTCCGGCACCTGGGACGGCTCCGAAGTTCATGATGACCACATCGAGTTCCTCCGCCGGACTCATCGGCTCCCCGGCGAGGATCACGTGCAGGTGCGTCTTGCGCCGAAGGGGGGGATTTCCCCCGCGCCGCAGGAGGGCGAGCGACTCATCTTCCGCTCGCACTGCCTACGCGGGTTGGGGCTGCCGGCGAGTAGTTTCTTCCAATCCTTCCTGGAGTTCTACGGCCTCCAGCCGCACCACCTCACCCCCAACACAGTGGTGCTGCTGTCCGCCTTCGTGGCCTTGTGCGAAGGCTTCCTCGGAGTCCTCCCCACCCTCGAGCTCTGGGGGGAGTTCTTCTTTTCCAAGATCGGCACCCAGGCCGCGGGTGTGCCGGCTCAGTGCGGCGCTTTCATCGCCGTGCTAAGGTCGGGGGCCGACAATCCCTTCCCCTCCATCTTGCTGATAAAGTCGGTGAGGATGTGGCAGAGATCCTACTTTTACGTCAGGAACGTCTCCGCGAGGGGGGACTGGGTCAACCTGCCGGCTTTCGAAGCCGGCCCGCCGGCTGGGCGACTGCCCAACTGGTCGTACCGAGCCAAGTCGCTGATGCCTGCAGGAGCCGGCGCCATCGCACGACTCCAAGTGCTGACGCAGTCGGAGGGTTTGACTGGTCCAGACCTGCTGGCCGCCTTCGTGGCGCGCCGAGTTCTCCCACTCCAAGGCCGCCCCCACATGATATGCCAGATGAGCGGGCACCGCGACCCGAGTCGGATGTGCACCAAGGACATGCCTCACGAAGAGGTGGCCTTCATGGTGAACTACCTCTCGGACAGCAAGCTCCTGGAGGATTGGCGGTTCGGCAAGGAGCCGTACTCCCGCGCCAACCCCCCGCCCGTGGTGAGTTGCCTTTCCCTTCTTTCTTTGGATTGTCTTCTCTCTCACCGAGTTTGTTTTGATCAGTCGGCTTTGGTCAGAATCCCCTCCTCCACCCGCCAGCCGGCACCTCGGGGCCGGCCCGTGAGTTCCTCGCCGATCGGGCGGAGAGCGACGTCGACGACCTCGATTTGGGGGCGGCGGCTCTGGAGGACGACGCCGAGGGAGGAGGAGGAACAGCAGGCGACTTCAGGCCTTCGGCTACTTTCACCGACTGGCCTGACGACGACGCCGAGGGGGAAGTCGCCCCCCACCATCGGCCAGGAGCCAGCCAGCCTGGCGCGGGCTCTTCTGCCGCGCCGGGTGCTCCAGGCGGCAGGAAGAAGCGCAGGACCATGCCGACCTTGTTCGGCAGTCGGCCGAAGAAACCCAAAGGTTCGGCTGCGGCGACCCGGCGGGACGAGGCGGCCGCGAAGGCCATCCGCTTTCGTAAGGAAGTGAAGAAGCCGCCATTGGTCTCCGCGAGAGTATTTTGACTCAATGCTTTATTCTTTCTTTGTGACTCTGTCTGAGTCTTTACTTGCTCCCCTTGCTTCAGGGCTCCCCTCACTCTTGAGAGGGTCACCGCCGCCTCCATCATGGGGTCAGCGGAGACGTCTTCCACCACTCGGCGGATTGACCCCACTGCCGACCTCCGGGAGGCGACAGAGCGGAATGCGCAGGAGAAGCACAACGAAGAAGAGGCCGTTCGCTTGGAGAAGGCGGAGGCCTCTGCCAAGAAAAAACTAGAAGAGGCCAAAGCCGCCGCCGCGACAAAGCGGCAGGCTGAGGAAGCCGCACGCCGCCACTTGGCGGTGTTCATCACCCCGTTGAACTCTGCGCCGCCGCCTCCGGAGTTCACGGGGTAGACTGGAGAAGCCGGCGGGGAGAACCCCGTCGTGGAGAGGGAAGGCGGCGACCCCTCTATGCCGGACGTGAACGTTTCGCCGCCGCCGCCGTCTGAAGGTGCGCAAGGCAAGCAGCCAGCGGACCCTCCGGTGCTGCCGACGGAAGACGAGGCCATGGCGAGGCTACTCCTCCAAGTCGGCTCGCCAATGCGCCGCTGTCTGGAGAAGGCGACTTCGGCACCCCGCCCCCTGGAAGCCGGCACCGCCAGCTCGGCGATCCCAGACGCCGAAGCAACGAGCGCCGCGCCCATTGGGTGGGTGCGAGGAGGCGGCACAGGGCCGCTGAACCAGGCGCTTCTGGATGTCGAGGCGAAGCTTCATGCTGAGGGCGACGCTCTCTAGAATTGCACCAAGGCGTACCTGGCGTCGCGGGCAGCCGTCCGGGTATGTTTTTCCTTTGGTCTTTGTTTTCTTGTTCCTCTCTGTGGGGGCGCGCCAGCGCACCCACTGGGTGTAGTCCCCGAGTTTCGGGCTGGCTGCTGAGCAGGCGGCCCGGAACTCCAATTGATGAACTCTGGGTATTAACTTTTTGTCTGAAACGTTTGTTGCAGGACTACCACAACCTCCGCGTTTCTGCCTTCAACCGTAACGTTGAAGAGCTGGGCAAACGGACCACCGATTTGTCAGAGAGCCGGAGTAAGTCTTTTTCCTTCTTTGCGGGGGCGTGCTGGCGCACCCGCGGGCTGTAGTCCCCGAGATTTGGGCCGACTGCTGAGCAGTCAGGCCGGATCTCCCCGACGACCTTCTTTACCTGATGACTTAATGCCTTTTTTCTTCCTTCTTTTCAGGAGCCAGCGCTGCTCTTCAACAGCAGCTGAGCGACGCCAACTCCGCTTTGCGCGCCAAAGAGGAGGAGTACATCAAGCTCGCCATGGAGCGTGACCTGCTGGCCACTCAATTGGCAGAGCAGAAGGAGCTGCTTGTGAAGACGCAGAGGGAGGCGGAGGAGATGGAGACCGCCCTCCTGGCCGAGTTCGCGAGCGAGCGCTCCTTCTGGTCTGACAAGGAGGTGCTGCTGGCCTCCGGCTTCCATGAGATCGAAGACATCGTTGATGGTGAGTTTCTTTACTTTCTTTCTTCGAGCTGCCAATTTAAGTCGTGCCGACTCTCGGTTTTTGACTTGCTTCTTTGTTTCTTCCTGTCTTTGCAGACTTCTTTCCTGGGCACTCGCAGGCCGCCATCCAAGCCATCGAGGCTGACCGAGAAGGTCGAAGGGCGGAGGGCGCAGAGATTGCCGCCGACGCCCCCCGAACTCTTGACGAGCACATCCTAAGCATCGAGGCTCGCCTTTGGCCGGCTCACCGGATGCTGCGCCGGCTTCAGCGTGTTGGTGCCCAGGCGATTGCCGCCCTATGGCCGAACATGCAGGCTCCGTGCACCCCCAGCCTGACGGCCGACTGGCTAGAGGTTGCGGCTGGTCGTCTTGAGGCCTGGAAGGGCTCTTCGGCCCGAGCTGGAGCGCGCCGGGCCTTGGAGTTCGTCAAGGCATGGTATCCGGGGATGGATCTAGACCGGCTGGCCATGCTTCGGTCGGAGGCCCAGCCGGAGCTGGCAGCTGCGGAAGACGCCCTCGTCAAGCGTGCTGCGGTGATCGCCGAGTACACCAACACCAGCATCTTCGTCCCCGAGCGGTCTGAAGACGGCGAGGAGGTACCGCCAGAGTGGTTTGGGATGAACCCAGACTACGGCGAGGACTCGGCGGAGGTGATTGGCTCCAGCGTCGAGGAGGAAGGCGAGGCGGAGGACGGAGGCGAGATGGAGGCACCAGAAGACGGAGCAGACGGCCAGCCTCAGCTCGACCGCGCCTCCAGCAACGAGCCACGTGCGACCGACCCGTCTGCTGCCGGAGGCGATCAAGCCGAGACTAGCCAGCCGGCCGCCCCGACGCCTGACGCTGCCGCCTCCTCCGAATCCGTCTGCTGCTTCCTAAGCTGCCGCTTTACCTTTATTTTATCTGCTTCAGTAGTCTTTGAAGAACTTGTTAATTCGCACAATTCCACCCGCGGGGTGTATTTTGAACTTCTGCTCGAAGATTCGGCCAAGGGCCTATGTTATGTAAATATATTTATCCGAGTTCTATCTTTTCTTGCTCATTGCTCTTTTGGCTTTTTTCCTTTGCTGCTTTCTCTTAGTTGCCTGCCTTGCCAATCGGACAGCCGCTCTGCGGACTGCCGCTGGATCAAATGCTTGGCTACTTTGGGAAGGCAAGTACTTAGCCGTTTTTAAGAGTTTTTTGAGCAAGTTGAATAGAAGACGGTAATCCGACTTTTTGAGAGTCGGTTTGCGAGAAAGGCTGGAAGCTGTCTTGAGCTATGCTTTATGCTTTGAGTCCTTAACCATTTTTCATGCGAACGCCCATTCTACCTTACCTCTGCCCACCGTACAGTCACTCTGCGAGCTGCGGCTTCTGACAGAAGACGGTTTAGGCGTTACACACTACTTGTCCAGCTGCAGGAAGCATTTCATAGTGCAAGGCGGCAAGTCCCCGGGCCGACTTGTCGAGCCCGGTGCCAAGCGGCATGACAAAGAGTAACATACTTGTAGGCATAATTTTTATCATACAGACAAAAGAGGGCAGTCCCCGAGTTCGTCTCGGGGGGCCCGAAGTCTTGGTACTTTAATACAAAAGGTAGCATGGTACATACTACGTCAACTGTAAAATCTTCGGAGGAGATTTGCATTCCATGGCCGCTCTGTCTCCTTGCCGGAGTCGTCCCTCTTGCGTGCTAGGGGCTTCTGAGCGTCAATCAGGTAGTAGGAGTCGTTGCCCAGTACTTTGCTGATGATGAAAGGGCCTTCCCAAGGCGCCGACAGCTTGTGCTGGTGAAGTTGCGGACGAATGCTTCGGTGAAGTCGACCCAGCTGTTGATGCTGCAGGGCTTTAGGCTGTTCAGCCATGTCCGGGCCGTGCCCAGGAGCATGAGCGGAACGTACTTTACGGCGACACGCTTGTTGCCGTTTGCTATGCTGACAGCCGCGAAGTAGTCGACTAGACAGTCTTCTGGCTTCACGGAGCCGGTATACTTGGGCGTGTCTCTTGGGAGCGTGAACCCTCTGGGAAAGGGCTCGTCCCGAATGCGAGGCCCGAAACAAGGAGGACCCAGCTTGTCTTCTTCTTCCAGCGCTAAGGACCGGTGAAGTCGGTCGATCCGGTGGCGGGCGTCATTCTCTCCAACTCCCTCTTGGCGCCCAAGGCGGTCGCCGAGAGTCGGATGGTCAACAGGCGGCGGGGAGACTCGCCTCTCCTTGCGGGGAGGGGGAGGCGGACAGTCGTCCCGTTGTTCCACTGCTCTCGGGCGGCCGTCTCGGTCGCGCTCTATGGTAATGCGAGTCCGACTGTGGCTGACAGCCGGCTCCTTGTCTCTTCTTCCTCGGGCGCCGCCAGTCGGCGTCCGAGACGTCGCGCCTTGATCTCGGTGAAGGTCGTCGTTTGGCTGCTGCGACGCCTCCGCACGACAGCCGGCCTCGTTCTGCGCGGCGGCCGCGTCGAGGAGCCGATGGACTCGCTCCATCATGAGGCGGCGCTCTTCGCCCTTGAAATTGTCCATCTCATCCACCGCTGCCTGGGCGGCTAGGATGTTCTCCGCTGGTGTAGCGTACACAGGGCGGCTTGCCCCAAACAGGTTGGCGATGGCTACGCGCTGCTGGACCGTGCCAAAGCGGCTGGGCCCCGCCGGGGCCGGCGAGCCGCCGACGGCACGATCCATCTCCCGCTGGTAGGCTTCTGACAAGCGCCTCATGCTGGCCAGCTTCTTCACGCCTTCAACGAGCTGAAGGCGGCACGCCTCCAACGTCTCTGCGTCAGCGTCTTCCGGAATGGGCGCAGTTAGGTCTTGCAGCGCCGCGCCGAGTGAGTCGTGCGCTCCTCCGGCGGGGAGCTCGTCATGAATGATGACTAGCACCTCGGTGACGGTGCTTCTGTTGCTCTCCGCACGAGGGAGAGGTTCGTCGTAGACCACCACATTGGTGGGGAACGCGTCGAGCGACGCGGTGTCGGAGTCGACCAGCATCGGGTCGGTGGAGCCTACGGACTCCAAGTCTACGGCAGGCTTGCCGGAAACGTGGAGTTGATCGAGGAGGCCCGCAAGGAGGTTCTCGGGGCCGCCCGTGCCTGCGTTGGACGCAGGTTCATCAGAGAGGCGGACCTCGCCGACAAGTTCGGCCAAGGAGCTGGCCGCGCAGGCGATCTCAACGCCGCTTAGCGCATCGGTGCAAACTCCGTCTGGTGTGCCTGGCTGGCTGCGCTCGCCAGGGAGAAAAAGTGTTCCCGTCTAGAACAGATCTCCGGACGGCGGTTGAGGGAGTCCTGGATTAGGGGGTGTTCGGGTAGCTGGACTATACCTTCAGCCAAACTCCAGGACTATGAAGATACAAGATTGAAGACTCCGTCCCGTGTCCGGATGGGACTTTCCTTGGCGTGGAAGGCAAGCTTGGCGATGCGGATATTCAAGATCTCCTACTATTGTAACCGACTTTGTGTAACCCTAACCCTCTCTGGTGTCTATATAAACCGGAGGGTTTTAGTCCGTAGGACAACTTCATCATACAACAATCATAACATAGGCTAGCTTTTAGGGTTTAGCCTCCTTGATCTCATGGTAGATCTACTCTTGTACTACCCATATCATCAATATTAATCAAGCAGGACGTAGGGTTTTACCTCCATCAAGAGGGCCCAAACCTGGGTAAAACATTGTGTCCCTTGTCTCCTGTTACCATCCGGCCTAGACGCACAGTTCGGGACCCCCTACCCGAGATCCGCCGGTTTTGACACCGACATTGGTGCTTTCATTGAGAGTTCCTCTCTGTCGTCACTTTCAGGCCCGATGGCTTCTTCAATCATCAACCACGATGCAGTCCAGGGTGAGACTTTTCTCCCCGGACAGATCTTCGTCTTTGGCGGCTTCGCACTGCGGGCCAACTCGCTTGGTCACCTTGAGCAGATCGAAAGTTACGCCCCTGGCCAGCAGGTCAGGTTTGGAAGCCTAAACTACACGGCTGACATCCGCGGGGACTTGATCTTTGACGGATTCGAGCCACAGCCAAGCATGCCGCACTGTCTCGATGGGCATGATATAGCTCTGCCGCCGAACAGCGCCTTGGAGGCCGCACACGCATCGGTTCCGACCATTGATTCGAAGCCCACTGCGCCAATCGAGGATCAACGGTTGGACGCTGCCTCAGGGGCTGCGATCTCAGAGGCGATCGAGCCGAACTCCAGCCCCGCACTCCGCATGGCCCGTGACTCCGAGGAGCCGGATTCCTCTCCGAACTCCGAGCCCCCTGCGCCCCCGCCGATCGAATCCGATTGGGCGCCGATAATGGAGTTCACCACCGCGGACATCTTTCAGCACTCGCCCTTCGGCGACATCCTGAATTCTCTAAAGTCTCTCTCTTTATCAGGAGAGCCCTGGCTGGACTACGGTCAGCAAGGTTGGGATACGGACGATGAAGAAATTCAAAACCCACCCACCACCCACTTCGTAGCCACTGTCGACGACTTAACCGACATGCTTGACTTCGACTCCGAAGACATCGACGGCATGGACGACGATGCAGGAGACGAACAAGAACCAGCACCTGTAGGGCGTTGGAAGGCCACCTCGTCATATGACATATATATGGTGGACACTCCAAAGGATGGAGATGGCGATGGAACAGCGGTGGACGATAACTCTAAGAAACAGCCCAAGCGCCGGCGTCAGCGGCGCCGCTCTAAATCCCGCCAAAGCAAAAATGGTGATTCCGGCACGGGAGATAACACTACTCCAGATAACGCCGAAGAACACCCCCTCCAACAAAATTCGGCACAGGAGGACAGAGAAGCCAGCCCTCACGAGAGGGCGGCGGACCAAGAGGTTGAGGACGATAATTATACGCCTCCCTTCGAAGACGAGGCAAGTCTCGACGACGACGAGTTCGTCGTGCCAGAGGATCTTGCCGAACAAGAGCGTTTTAAACGCAGGCTCATGGCCACGGCAAGCAGCCTCAAGAAAAAGCGGCAACAACTTAGAGCTGATCAGGATTTGCTAGCTGACAGATGGACTGAAGTCCTTGCGACCGAAGAGTATGAACTCGAACGCCCCTCCAAGAGTTACCCAAAGCGCAGGCTGCTACCCCGACTAGAGGAGGAAGCACCTACATCACTAGCGCATGACATGGCCGACCGGCCACCTCGTGGCCGCGACAGAGAGGCCTCTTGTCCCTCCACTCAAGCCATGCCCCGGCACCGCGTCAAGCATACTAAGGCACGGGAAAATGCGCCCGAACTGCGCGACATCCTGGAGGACAAGGCAAGGCAAACAAGATCGATCTACGGATCGCGCAGGCGCCCCACGGCACGTGACGGTGATCGTCACTCCAGACGCAATGAATCCGGCCGGGCCGAACTCAACAGACAAAGCTCCTTCGAGCTGCGTCGTGATATAGCCCAATACAGAGGCGCCGCACACCCACTATGCTTCACAGATGAAGTAATGGATCATAAAATCCCTGAGGGATTGAAACCCGTAAACATCGAATCGTACGATGGCACAACAGATCCTGCGGTATGGATCGAGGATTATCTCCTTCATATCCACATGGCCCGCGGCGATGATCTACACGCCATCAAATACCTCCCACTCAAACTTAAGGGACCGGCCCGGCATTGGCTTAACAGCTTGCCAGCAAACTCAATCGGTTCTTGGGAGGACCTGGCAGCCGCATTCCTTGACAACTTCCAGGGCACTTATGTGCGACCACCGGACGCCGATGACCTAAGCCACATAATTCAGCAGCCAGAAGAATCGGCCAGGCAATTCTGGACACGGTTCCTAACAAAGAAAAACCAGATAGTCGACTGTCCGGACGCAGAGGCCTTAGCGGCCTTCAAGCATAATATCCGTGATGAGTGGCTGGCCCGGCACCTGGGACAGGAAAAGACGAAATCTATGGCAGCCCTCACGCCACTCATGACCCGCTTTTGCGCGGGAGAAGACAGCTGGCTAGCTCGCAGTAACAACTTAACCAAGAACACTGGTAATTCGAATACCAAGGACAAAAGTGACAGGTCGCGTCAGAACAAACAAAAGCGCCGCGTTAACAGCGACAGCAACGAGGATACGACAGTTAATGCCGGATTCCGAGGCTACAAATCCGGTCAACGGAAACAACCATTCAAAAGAAAAACTCAGGGCCCGTCCAGTTTGGACCGAATACTCGACCGCTTGTGCCAGATACATGGCACCCCCGAAAAGCTAGCCAATCACACCAACAGGGATTGTTGGGTGTTCAAGCAGACAGGCAAGTTAAGAGCCGAAAACAAAGACAAGGGGCTGCATAGCGACGACAAGGAGGAGCCCAGGCCGCCGAACAACAGTGGACAGAAGGGATTTCCCCCGCAAGTGCGGACGGTGAACATGATATACGCAACCCACATCCCCAAGAGGGAGCGGAAGCGTGCGTTACGGGACGTATATGCGATGGAGCCGGTCGCCCCAAAGTTCAACCCATGGTCCTCCTGCCCGATCACCTTTGATCGAAGGGACCACCCCACTAGCATCCATCACGGCGGCTTCACCGCATTGGTTCTAGACCCAATCATTGACGGATTTCATCTCACAAGAGTCCTCATGGACGGCGGCAGCAGCCTAAACCTGCTTTACCAGGATACAGTGTGAAAGATGGGCATAGATCCCTCGAGGATCAAGCCCACCAAAACGACCTTTAAAGGCGTCATACCAGGTGTAGAAGCCAACTTTACAGGCTCAGTTACACTGGAAGTGGTCTTCGGATCTCCGGATAACTTCCAAAGCGAGGAGTTAATCTTCGACATAGTCTCGTTCCGTAGTGGCTATCACGCACTGCTCGGGCGAACCGCTTTCGCAAAATTCAACGCGGTACCGCACTATGCATACCTCAAGCTCAAGATGCCAGGCCCTAGAGGAGTAATCACGGTCAATGGGAACACTGAACGCTCCCTCCGAATGGAAGAGCACACGGCAGTGCTCGCAGCAGAAGTACAAAGCAGCCTCTCTAGGTAGTTCTCCAGTGCGGCCTTCAAAAAGCCGGACACTGTCAAGCGCGCCCGGAGTACCCTACAACAAGACCGCCTGGCACGTTCCGAGCTAGCGTAGCAATGCGGCCCCAACCCTAGCCCTCGCGATATAGCGAAACCAGCGCTTCGCGTACATAACTACGCTCTTGAAATACCATGGGCACAGGGGAAGGGGCACTATTACGGCATGCCCGAAATACGGCTTAAACCGCACAGGGGCTGCCGGATTCCTTCTTTTTTTATCTTACTCTCAGGACTCCATACTTCGGACGACCCGTTCGGCAATTTAACTGCCGCACAAATGATGCAAGATCCAGGGAAGCAGACGAGCCACGCCGCATTATGGAACTCCCAGGTGGTCTCTATTGCGAGCAGTATACCTGTTTTTTAATACAATTCCGCGGCCTGCCCCTGGCCAGGACATGTTAAATAGTCCAATTTATTTTGCTTATCACACTATTTGTATCGTTCCGCTTTCATAGCAGCCTTTCTATAAACAATGCATAGCTTTTTGTCTATTTTTTGCATTACCCTCTTTTTATATATATGTTTATTAATAACATGCTGCATCCGTACACTGTGGTACGACAAAATACGCCAGGGGCTTCAGTACCCATCAATATGGCGTGAGAAGTCCGTCCACTTTCACAAGTGTGGCACCCCTAACTTATAGCACTATATGCATCGGCTCCGAATCATGATTTGGGTCAATAGTTGGGTTTGCCCGGCTCCTATGTTTTGGTGCCTTACGTTCCGCTATATCGGCTAAGGTAGCACTAGGAGAACCACTGCGATTGTGCCCCAGTTGAGCTGGGCCGAGCACCTCAGTGGAGAAAGCTAAAACTGACTGTCATGATGAGGCGAGAGACCGGTCGTTGTTCGAGAGGTTTTTCGAGTCCTTAAAGGCTTATGCCGCTTCGAGCGAGGAACCGGCTTTGTCCGGCCAAGGCATGGATAGCGCCCCGAACTCGGTCTTCCGAATACTAGGGGCTTCGCCGAAATTTAAAATTATAGAGTTCTATGGCTAAGTGAGAGTGTTCAAGCATTATAGTCCGATTGCCTTGTTCGTTGTGCTGACCGCCTCCCTTGACGGACCCAATCATGGGAAAAAGAGCACTCAGGTTTATCCCGAACACCCCAGCACTAGTGGCATGGGGGCAGAAGCCGACAACTGGCCATCTCTCAATTTTTTGATAAACGGCCGCACAAAAAGTAATATTTTAAATTCAAGCATTGCTTAGCACATATGAACAAGTTTTCAACGCACAGGATAACACGAGCGAGTTCATTCAAAAATTACATCCTTGGTACATTCATCCGCCACAAGGTGGGCACCAGCAAGAACATCCTTGTAATAGTTCTCGGGCTTGCGATGCTCCTTCCCCGGCGGCGGCTCGTCCTTCACAAGCTTCTCACCGTCCAGCTTACCCTAGTGCACCTTTGCACGGGCAAGGGCCCTACGGGCACCTTCGATGCAGACGGAGCGCTTGATGACCTCGAGCCTTGGACAAGCCTCCACCAGCCGCCGCACCAGTCTGAAGTAGCTCCCAGGCAGGGCCTCTCCAGGCCACAGCCAAACTATGAAGCCCTTCAGGGCCTGTTCGGCCGCCTTGTGGAGCTCGACCAGCTGCTTCAGTTGGTCGCTCAAGGGCATAGGGTGTCCGGCCTCAGCGTACTGAGACCAGAACACCTTCTCCATCGAGCTGCCTTCCTCGGCTCGGTAGAATGCGGTGGCATCGGATACGCTGCGGGGAAGATCTGCAATGCCCCTGGAGAGCTCCGGATTCGGGTAAGTAACAAGTAGTTTACTTTTATATGTCTGCTTTGCATATAGAATGCCTTATCCGCCGCTATCTTTTTCACCGCATCCAATTCCTGGAGGGCCTTCTGGGCTTCGGCCTTGGCAGATTTGGCAGTTTTAAGGGCCGCAGCAAGCTCGAACGCTCGCGTCTTCGAGTCGAGCTCCAAACTCTCATGTTTTTGCATGAGAACCTGAAGCTCTTGCCGCACCTCGCCGACCTGCGCCTCAAATTTCTCCCGCTCGGCGCGCTCCGTGGCCGCTTTCTTCTCGGCCTCGGACAGCGCCTGCTTGAGGGTCGCCACCTCAGTTGTGGCCCCTACAATAAGCAGTATACTCCTGTCATTTTTTGCAATTGCGCCTTCCTATAGGCATTTTTTCTATAAGGTATCTCTTACCTTCTTTCTCCTCGAGCTGCCGTTTGGCAAGGCCGAGCTCTTGCTCGGTCCGCTCGAGGCCCTGCTTCAGGGCACCCACCTCCGCAGTCAGTGCGATGGTGGCCAGCAGCGAAGCCTGCATATATATATTGACTCCTTTTTTAGTTAGACTCCTGCGATATTTAATAGATCCTCTATTCGGCTTTTCTTTCCGAATGCCAAACAGAGCATTAGGGGCTACTGTCTATACGGTAATATTTTTACATATTTTTACTTACCTCGAAGCCTGTTAGAAGGCTAGCACAAGCTTCATTCAGTCCGCTTTTGGCGGACCAAACCTTCTGGACCACCGTACTCATGATGGCACGGTGCTCCTCGTCGATGGAGGCACCCTTAAGCTCCTCCAACAGATTGTCTAGCGCTTCCGGTTGGACGGAGGACGCCGGCTCAGTAGGCTTGCTCCTCTTGGCAGGAGTTCGCCTACCGCGGTCCAGAACCGTTGGTGATTCCAGCGCAGTGTCCGGCTTAAAGCCGGACTTGGAGCCCAGGGGGGTCTTGTCCCCTTCACTCCTGGAGTCCGGGAGGTCGCCTCGCGGCTCCTCCTGGACCACCTCCTCTGGCCCCGGAGCTTGTCGCGACGCCACTTCGGTGTCATCCGCAGCACAGGGGGAAGCAGCGGGCTGAACTGAATTCATGTCTGATGAATCCAGGGAGCCGCTCGACGACTCGTCGAGCCTGTCCTTGGGCGGACTGCATGATTATATCCGACGTTAGGGAAAGCTGTGCAACAAAAGGAATATCATGAGTTACTCTGGTATCCGAACACTTACGATCTCGCCGGACGCTTGGCCCTGTCCGGCCACTCCTCTTCGTCCTCGTCAGCGTCGGGGACGTAGTCCGGCGGAGGGGTTTTCCTCTTCTTGGACCCCTCGGCTTCCCCTACTGGGGCGGCCTTCCTCTTCTCTCCTCCCCCCGCTGGAGGGGGAGAGGTTTCTTCTTCCTCCTCGTTTTCATGGGAGGAGTGCGTCTCGGACTCGTCGGACGACGAGTCCGACACCACCATATGCCGGGAACTCTTTTGAGTCCCCGTGGCCTTCTTCTTCTTGGCCTTCTTCTCCGGCACCACATAAGGTGCCGGAACCAGCAGCTTCTCTAGGAGAGCAGGGGCTGGGTCTTCGGGCAAGGGAGCCGGACAGTTAATCTGTCCGGACTTCTCCTGCCAATCCTGTCAAAGGTGAGGGAGTTTAGATCCCGCATAGAGTCAAACTATGAAAAAACTTAACATCCTGTAAAGGATGGAAATATCTTACCTCGCCAGCAGGACGCTGGGAGCTGAATCCGCGGTCTTTGGAGGCGGATGTGGGAGCCTCGGCGCCTTTGGTTAGCCCCCTCCAGACATCTTCGTACGTCGTGTCGAAGAGCCTGCTCAGAGTGCGGTGCTGCGCCGGGTTGAACTCCCACAAATTGAAGTCCCGTTCTTGACACGGAAGGATCCGGCGGACGAGCATGACCTCGATTACGTTGACAAGCTTGAGCTGCTTGTTCACCACGGACTGGATGCATTTTTGCAGTCCGGTCAACTCTTCTTCGTCGCCCCACGGCAAGCTCGTCTCCTTCCAGGACGTGAGCCGCGTAGGGGGTCCGGATCGGAATTCAGGGGCTGCGATCCACCTCGGATCGCGTGGCTCGGTGATGTAAAACCACCCTAACTGCCACCCCTTCAAGGTCTCCACAAAGGAGCCCTCGAGCCATAGGACGTTGGCAATTTTGCCCGCCATGGCACCTCCGCACTCCGCCTGGTTGCCGCGCACCACCTTTGGCTTGACGTTGAAGGTCTTGAGCCAGAGGCCGAAATGGGGGTGAATGCAGAGGAAAGCCTCGCACACGACGATAAACACCGAGATATTGAGGATGAAGTTCGGGGCCAGATCATGGAAATCTAGGCCATAGTAGAACATGAGCCCGCGGACAAATGGGTGGAGAGGAAAAGCCAGTCCACGGAGGAAGTGGGGAAGAAATACTACCCTCTCATGGAGCCTTGGGGTGGGGAGAAGCTGCCCCTCCTCAGGAAGCCGGTGCGCGATGTCTTTGGACAAGTATCCAGCCTTCCTTAACCTTTTAACATGGCCCTCCGTGACGGAGGAGACCATCCACTTGCCTCCCGCTCCGGACATTGTTGGAGAGGGTTGAGGTAGGAAGTGCGGGCTCGGGTGCTGGAGCTCGGGTGCGCAGAAGATGGATAGGCAAAGGAGGAAGAAGGTGTAGGTAAAAAGGTGGATCCTTATCCCCTTATATGGGCAGATGCGACTATGCGTCCCCACCAGCCTAGTAAAACTCGCTTGCCTCCCAAGCGCCGTGATAAGTGGCGCGGTTGGGTTACCCACGTCCGTATTAACGAGAATCCCGTAAACAAAGGGGACACGATCTCTGCTTTGACAAGACGTGCCAAGGAAACCGCCTCGCAAAACACGCTGAGGTGGAGAAGTGAAAACGATTCGAATAAAGGCTTGGCTATAGTGTGATGTCACGCTGCGGAATACGTCAGCAGATTAGATTGGTGTTAATATTATTCTCTCTATGGCAATACGTGGAAGCTTATTTTGCAGAGCCGGATACTACTCTTGGTGTTTACAAAACTTTTATGAAGAATTTGGAGGAGGAACCCGCCTTGCAATGCCGAAGACAATCTACGCGCCAGACTCGTCGTCATTGAAGCCTGGTTCAGGGGCTACTGAGGGAGTCCTGGATAAGGGGGTGTTCGGGTAGCCGGACTATACCTTCAGCCGAACTCCAGGACTATGAAGATACAAGATTGAAGACTCCGTCCCGTGTCCGGATGGGACTTTCCTTGGCGTGGAAGGCAAGCTTGGCGATGCGGATATTCAAGATCTCCTACTATTGTAACTGACTTTGTGTAACCCTAACCCTCTCCGGTGTCTATATAAACCGGAGGGTTTTAGTCCATAGGACAACTTCATCATACAACAATCATACCATAGGCTAGCTTTTAGGGTTTAGCCTCCTTGATCTCGTGGTAGATCTACTCTTGTACTACCCATATCATCAATATTAATCAAGTAGGACGTAGGGTTTTACCTCCATCAAGAGGGCCCGAACCTGGGTAAAACATTGTGTCCCTTGTCTCCTGTTACCATCCGGCCTAGACGCACAGTTCGGGACCCCCTACCCGAGATCCGCCGGTTTTGACACCGACAGCGGTGCACCAGGCCCCACGGTGGGCGCCAAATGTCGGCGGTTTAGTGCGACATATGCCAAAGGATGGCTTATCATGGTGGGGGCGAGTAGAACGTCCCCGGTGCCTGGAAACGGGATGAGGCGAAGACATGCACACCGACGAATCTTACCCAACTTCAGGGCTCTCCGAGGAGATAATACCCCTACTGCTGCTCTGCGGGATCTCCGCATGATCACTATGGCAAAGTGTTTACACGGTTGCTCCTTGAGCTGTTTCTAGGATCTAGGAGAGGGCAAGGCTAGCTTTCTCCCTTCTATATAATCTGGTCTAGAGCTAATGGGTTCCAACCCTTTGCATGGGTGCCTTGGGGGGTTTATATAGGCCTACCCCCCAGGGGTACAAGGGTAATCCGGCTGGACGCGGGCCCAGCCATCAGCGCCTCTGGCCTCTGTCTTCTCTGCCGACCGCTGGGGCCCGCCAGCTGGCGGGCCCCGCTGACTGGCCCGGTATGGAGCCGACAGGCCGCGTCCGCCGCGGGCGGGTCTTGCCGGCTGCTGATTACTATAGCCGTGCTTTTGATGACGCGGGCTTGATCATGAGGTCGTGGCAACAGCCCCGCCGCCTGGCGGGCGATCACTATTGCCACTCCCCATCACATCTTGATTAATGGCGCGTGGGCCCCGAGGGAGGGCTCGGCCGACTCCCAGCGGCCGACTCCCGACGGGTTCGACTGGTGGTCCTCTTGCCGTCTCCTAGGGTCTCACTGACTGGTGGAGCCTGCTGCCTCTAGGCCATACAGACAAGCCGTTGTGGGTGCAGGATTCGGCCCTGCGGTGCTGATGTTAGGGCCGGCATGGCAACAGTGCCATGCCGCACGGAGATCTTCCGGGGTACGACGTGCTGTGGCCATGCCTGCCCTTGGTAAGGGGCAGGGGCGGGCTTCATCGTTGCCACTCCCCTGCCCCATCCCACTTGATGAGGTCGTGGGGGGTGTTGGAGTCGCAGGCCGACTCCCTAAAGCTGGCTTCTCCGGAAGTCGCCAGTCGGGTGTCGGCTTTCCCCGAAGTCGTCTCTGGGACTCGGCCGTGAGTGGTTAGTTGGCCATCTTGCCGTTGGCTTCTTGAAGGCGGCTCTTCGTCCTGGGGTCTTGAGGGGCGCAGCCTGCCCTGATGTCTTGAAAGGTTCTGGGGCTCGGGTTGGCCTACCCGTGGCCCATTACTCCGACAAGAATTCTATATCATTTCCCATCAACAGTATGTCATCCACATACAATATGAGAAATGATACAGAGCTCCCACTCACTTTCTTGTAAATGCAGGCTTCTCCATAAGTCTGCATAAACCCAAACGCTTTGATCATCTCATCAAAACGAATGTTCCAACTCCGAGATGCTTGCACCAGCCCATAAATCGAGCGTTGGAGCTTGCACACCTTGTCAGCATCTTTAGGATCGACAAAACCTTCCAGCTGCATCATATACAGTTCTTCCTTAAGGAAACTATTAAGGAATGCCGTTTTGACGTACATTTGCCATATCTCATAATCATAGAATGCGGCAATTGCTAACATGATTTGGACGGACTTCAGCTTCGCTACGGGTGAGAAAGTCTCATCGTAGTCAACCCCTTGAACTTGTTGATAACCCTTAGCGACAAGCCGAGCTTTATAGATGGTCACATTACCATCCGCGTCTGTCTTCTTCTTAAAGATCCATTTATTTTATATGGCTCGCCGATCATCGGGCAAGTCAGTCAAAGTCCATACTTCATTTTCAGACATGGATCCTATCTCAGATTTCATGGCTTCCAGCCATTGGTCGGAATCGGGCCCGCCATCGCTTTTTCATAGTTCGAAGGTTCACCGTTGTCTAACAACATGATTTCCACGACAGGGTTGCCGTACCACTCTGGTGCGGAACGTGTCCTCGTGGACCTACGAAGTTTAGTAGTAACTTGATTTGAAGTTTCATGATCATCATCATTAACTTCCTCTCTAGTTGGTGCAGGCACCTCAGGAACATTTTCTTGAGCTGCGCCACTTACCGGTTCAAGAGGTAATATTTCATCAAGTTCTACTTTCCTCCCACTTATTTCTTTCGAGAGAAACTCTTTCTCTAGAAAGGACCCATTCTTGGCAACAAAGATCTTGCCTTCGGATCTGAGGTAGAAGGTATACCCAACAGTTTCTTTAGGGTATCCTATGAAGACACATTTTTCCGACTTGGGTTCGAGCTTTTCAGGTTGAAGTTTCTTGACATAAGCATCGCATCCCCAAACTTTTAGAAACGACAGCTTAGGTTTCTTCCCAAACCATAATTCATACGGTGTCGTCTCAACGGATTTCGACGGAGCCCTATTTAAAGTGAATGCGGCAGTCTCTAAAGCATAGCCCCAAAATGACAGTGGTAAATCGGTAAGAGACATCATAGATCGCACCATGTCCAATAGAGTGCGATTACGACGTTCGGACACACCATTACACTGAGGTGTTCCAGGCGGCGTGAGTTGTGAAACTATTCCACATTTTCTTAAGTATGTGCCAAATTCGTGACTCAAGTATTCTCCCCAACGATCTGATCGCAAGAACTTGATTTTCTTGTCACGTTGATTCTCAACCTCACTCTGAAATTCTTTGAACTTTTCAGAGGTCTCAGACTTGTGTTTCATTAAGTAGACATACCCATATCTACTCAAGTCATTAGTGAGGGTGAGAACATAACGATAGCCACCGCGAGCCTCAACACTCATTGGACCGCACACATCAGTATGTATGATTTCCAATAAGTTGGTTGCTCGCTCCATTGTTCCTGAGAACGGAGTCTTGGTCATTTTACCCATGAGGCATGGTTCGCACGTGTCAAATGATTCGTAATCAAGAGACTCTAAAAGTCCATCTGCATGGAGCTTCTTCATGCGTTTGACACCTATGTGACCAAGGCGGCAGTGCCACAAGTATGTGGGACTATCATTATCAACCTTACATATTTTGGTATTCACACTATGAATATGTGTAGCATTACGTTCGATATTCATTAAGAATAAACCATTCACCATCGGAGCATGACCATAAAACATATCTCTCATATAAATAGAACAACCATTATTCTCGGATTTAAATGAGTAGCCATCTCAAATTAAACGAGATCCTGATACAATGTTCATGCTCAAAGCTGGCACTAAATAACAATTATTGAGGTTTAAAACTAATCCCGTAGGTAAATGTAGAGGCAGTGTGCCGACGGCGATCACATCGACCTTGGAACCATTCCCGACGCGCATCGTCACCTCGTCCTTCGCCAGTCTCCGCTTATTCCGCAGCTCCTGCTTTGAGTTACAAATGTGAGCAACCGCACCGGTATCAAATACCCAGGAGCTACTACGAGTACTGGTAAGGTACACATCAATTACATGTATATCACATATACCTTTAGTGTTGTCGGCCTTCTTGTCCGCTAAGTACTTGGGGCAGTTCCGCTTCCAGTGACCACTTCCCTTGCAATAAAAACACCCAGTCTCGGGCTTGGGTCCATTCTTTGGCTTCTTCCCGGCAGCTTGCTTACCGGGCGCGGCAACTCCCTTGCCGTCCTTCTTGAAGTTCTTTTTACCCTTGCCTTTCTTGAACTTAGTGGTTTTATTCACCATCAACACTTGATGTTCCTTTTTGATTTCCACCTCTACTGACTTCAGCATTGAATATACCTCAGGAATGGTCTTTTCCATCCCCTGAATATTGAAGTTCATCACAAAGCTCTTGTAGCTTGGTGGAAGCGACTGAAGGATTCTGTCAATGACCGCGTCATCCGGGAGATTAACTCCCAGCTGAGTCAAGCGGTTATGCAACCCAGACATTTTGAGTATGTGCTCACCGACAGAACTATTTTCCTCCATCTTACAGCTGAAGAACTTGTCGGAGACTTCATATCTCTCGACCTGGGCATGAGCTTGAAAAACCATTTTCAGCTCTTCGAACATCTCATATGCTCCATGTCTCTCAAAACGCTTTTGGAGCCCCGGTTCTAAGCTGTAAAGCATGCTGCACTGAACGAGGGAGTAATCATCAGCACGTGACTGCCAAGCATTCATAACGTCTTGGTTCTCTAGGACAGGTGCGTCACCTAACGGTGCTTCTAGGACATAATCTTTCTTGGCAGCTATGAGGATGATCCTCAGGTTTCGGACCCAGTCCGTATAGTTGCTGCCATCATCTTTCAGCTTGGTTTTCTCTAGGAACGCGTTGAAGTTGAGGACAATGTGGGCCATTTGATCTACAAGACATATTGTAAAGATTTTAGACTAAGTTCATGATAATTAAGTTCATCTAATCAAATTACTCAATGAACTCCCACTCAGATAGACATCCCTCCAGTTATCTAAGTGAAACATGATCCGAGTTAACTAGGCCGTGTCCGATCATCACGTGAGACGGACTAGCCAACATCGGTGAACATCTTCATGTTGATCGTATCTTCTATACGACTCATGCTCGACCTTTCGGTCTTCCGTGTTCCGAGGCCATGTCTGTACATGCTAGGCTCGTCAAGTCAACCTAAGTGTATTGCGTGTGTAAATCTGGCTTACACCCGTTGTATTTGAACATTAGAATCTATCACACCCGATCATCATGTGGTGCTTTGAAACAACGAACCTTCACAATGGTGCACAGTTAGGGGGAACACTTTCTTGAAATTATTACGAGGGATCATCTTATTTAAGCTACCGTCGTTCTAAGCAAATAAGATGTAAAACATGATAAACATCACATGCAATCAAATAGTGACATGATATGGCCAATATCATTTGCTCCTTTTGATCTCCATCTTCAGGGCTCCATGATCATCGTTGTCACCGGCATGACACCATGATCTCCATCATCATGATCTCCATCATCGTGTCTTCTTGAAGTTGTCTTGTCATGTATTACTTCTACTACTATGGCTAACGCTTTAGCAATAAAGTAAAGTAATTACATGACGTTTATGTTGACACGCAGGTCATAAATAAATAAAGACAACTCCTATGGCTCCTGCCGGTTGTCATACTCATCGACATGCAAGTCGTGATTCCTATTACAAGAACATGATCATCTCATACATCACATATATCATTCATCACATCCTTTGGCCATATCACATCACAAAACACTTGCTGCAAAAACAAGTTAGACGTCCTCTAATTGTTGTTGCAAGTTTTTACGTGGCTGCTATAGGTTTCTAGCAAGAACGTTTCTTACCTACGCCAAAACCACAACGTGAATTGCCAATTTCTATTTACCCTTCATAAGGACCCTGTTCATCGAATCCGATCCGACTAAAGTGGGAGAGACAGACACCCGCCAGCCACCTTATGCAACTAGTGCATGTCAGTCGGTGGAACTAGTCTCACGTAAGCGTACGTGTAAGGTTGGTCCTGGCCGCTTCATCCCACGATGCCGCCGAATCAAGACTAGTAACGGCAAGCAAATTGACAATATCGACGCCCACAACTGCTTTGTGTTCTAGTCGTGCATAGTAACTACGCATAGACCTAACTCTGATACCACTGTTGGGGAATGTAGTAGAATTTTAAAATTTTCTACGCATCACCAAGATCAATCTATGGAGTCATCTAGCAACGAGGGAGAGAGGAATGCATCTACATACCCTTGTAGATCGCGTGCGGAAGCGTTCAAGAGAACGGGGTTGATGGAGTCGTACTCGACGTGATCCAAATCACCGATGACCAAGTGCCGAACGGACGGAACCTCCGCGTTCAACACACGTACGGTTGGGAAGACGTCTCCTCCAACTTGATCCAGCAAGGGGGAAGGAGAGGTTGATGAAGATCCAGCAGCACGACGACATGGTGGTGGAAGCAACGGTGATCTCGGCAGGGCTTCGCCAAGCGTAGGGAGACGGAGGAGTGTCACGGGAGGGAGAAGGAGAGGCCAGGGGCTTGGGTGCGGCTGCCCTCCCTCCCCCCACTATATATAGGGTGCCTAGGGGGGGCGGCCCTAGGAGATCCAATCTCCTAGGGGGGCGGCGGCCAAGGGGGTGCCTTGCCCCCCAAGGCAAGGGTGGCGCCCCTACCCCTAGGGTTTCCAACCCTAGGCACAGGGGGAGGCCCAAGGGGGGCGCACCAGCCCACTAGTGGCTGGTTCCCCTCCCACTTCAGCCCATGGGGCCCTCCGGGATAGGTGGCCCCACCCGGTGGACCCCCGAGACCCTTCCGGTGGTCCCGATACAATACCGATTACCCCCGAAACTTTCCCGATGGCTGAAACTTGACTTCCTATATATAAATATTCACCTCCGGACCATTCCGGAACTCCTCATGACGTTCGGGATCTCATCCGGACTCCGAACAATTTTCGGGTTACCGTATGCTAATGTCTCTACAACCCTAGCGTCACCGAACCTTAAGTGTGTAGACCCTGCGGGTTCGGGAGACATGCAGACATGACCGAGAAGCCTCTCCGGTCAATAACCAATAGCGGGATCTGGATACCCATGTTGGCTCCCACATGCTCCACGATGATATCATCGGATGAACCACGATGTCGAGGATTCAATCAATCCGTATACAATTCCCTTTGTCAATCGGTATGTTACTTGCCTGAGACTCGATCGTCGGTATCCCAATACCTAATTCAATCTCGTTACCGGCAAGTCACTTTACTCGTGCCGTAATGCATGATCCCGTGATCAACCACTTGGTCACATTGAGCTCATTATGATGATGCATTACCGAGTGGGCCCAGAGATACCTCTCCGTCATACGGAGTGACAAATCCCAGTCTTGATTCGTGCCAACCCAAGAGACACTTTTGGAGATACCTGTAATGTACCTTTATAGTCACCCAGTTACGTTGTGACGTTTGGCACACCCAAGGCACTCCTACGGTATCCGGGAGTTGCACAATCTCATGGTCTAAGGAAATGATACTTGACATTCAGAAAAGCTACAGCAAACGAACTACACGATCTTTGAGCTAAGCTTAGGATTGGGTCTTGTCCATCACATCATTCTCCTAATGATGTGATCCCGTTATCAATGACATCCAATGTCCATAGTCAGGAAACCATGACTATCCTTTGATCAACGAGCTAGTCAACTAGAGGCTCACTAGGGACGTGTTGTGGTGTATGTATTCACACATGTATTACGATTTCCGGATAACACAATTATAGCATGAACAATAGACAATTATCATGAACAAAGAAATATAATAATAACCATTTTATTATTGCCTCTAGGGCATATTTCCAACAGGTGCTACGTTGAAGCACAAGTGTGGAAAAAAAGATAGTAGCATTGCCCCCTTTTTTTGGGCCTTCTTTTTTTCTTTGGCCTTTCTCTTTTTTTATTTGGGACAATGCTCTATTGAATGATGATCATCACACTTTTATTTATTTACAACTCAATGATTACAACTCGATTCTAAAACAAAGTATGACTCTATATGGATGCCTCCGGCGGTGTACCGGGATATGCAATGAATCAAGAGTGACAAGTATGAAGAAATTATGAACGGTGGATTTGCCACAAATACTATGTCAACTACATGATCATGCTAAGCAATATGACAATGATGAATGTGTCATGATGAACTAGATGGTGGAAAGTTGCATGGCAATATATCTCGGAATGGCTATGGAAATGCCATAATAGGTAGGTATGGTGGCTGTTTTGAGGAAGGTATATGGTAGGTGTGTGATACCGGCAAAAGGTGCGCGGTATTAGAGAGGCTAGTAAAGGTGGAAGGGTGAGAGTGTGTATAATCCATGGACTCAACATTAGTCATAAAGAACTCATATACTTATTGCAAAAATCTAGAAGTTATCAAAGCAAAGTATTACGCGCATGCTCCTAGGGGGATAGATTGGTAGGAAAAGACCATCGCTCGTCCCCGACCGCCACTCATAAGGAAGACAATCAACAAATAAATCATGCTCCGACTTCATTACATAATGGTTCACCATACGTGGATGCTACGGGAATCACAAACCTTAACACAAGTATTCTTTAAATTCACAACTACTCAACTAGCATGACTTTAATATTATCACCTCCATATCTCAAAACAATTATCACGCTTCAATCTTTTCTTAGTATTCAACACACTCAAAAGAAAGTTTCACAAATCTTGAATACCAAGCATATTATTATTAGGCAAATTACCATGCTATTAAGAGACTCTCAAAATAATTTAAGTGAAGCATGAGAAATCAATAGTTTCTTTAAAACAAATCCACCACCGTGCTCTAAAAGATCTAAGTGAAGCACATAGAGCAAAATTATAACACTCAAAATATATAAGTGAAGCACATAGAGCAAAACTACTACGCTCAAAAGATATAAGTGAAGCACATAGAGCAAAACTACTTAGCTCAAAAGATATAAGTGAAGCACATAGAGCAAAACTACTTAGCTCAAAAGATATAAGTGAAGCACATAGAGTATTCTATCAAATTTTAATTCATGTATGGCTCTCTCAAAAGGTGTGTAGAGCAAGGATGATTGTGGCATACTAAGACACAAAGACACAAATAATACAAGACGCTCCAAGCAAAACACATATCATGTTGGTGAATAAAAATATAGCTCCAAGTAAATTACCGATGGAAGTGGACGAAAGAGGGGATGCCTTCCGGGGCATCCCCAAGCTTTGACTTTTTGGTGTCCTTGGATTATCTTGGGGCTGACATGGGCATCCCCAAGCTTAGGCTCTTGCCACTCCTTGTTCCATGATCCATCAGAAGAATTCACCTGAAACTTGAAAACTTCACAACACAAAACTCAAAATAGAAAACTCATGAGCTCCGTTAGCGAAAGAAAACAAAAGACCACTTCAAGGTACTGTAATGAACTCATTATTTATTTATATTGGTGTTAAACCTACTTTATTCTAACTTCTCTATGGATTATAAACTATTTTACTAGCCATAGATTCATCAAAATAAGCAAACAACACACGCAAAACAGAATCTGTCAAAAACAGAACAGTCTGTAGTAATCTGTAGCTAGCGCAAGATATGGAACCCCAAAAATTCTAAAATAAATTGCTGAACGTGAGGAATTTATCTATTAATCATATTCAAAAAGAATTAACTAAATATCACTCTTCAAATAAAAATGACGCAGTTCTCGTGAGCGCTAAAGTTTCTGTTTTTACAGCAAGTTCAACAAGACTTTCCCCAAGTCTTCCCAACGGTTCTACTTGGCACAAACACTAATTAAACACAAAACACACAACCAAAACAGAGGCTAAATAATTTATTTATTACTAAGCAGGAGCAAAAAGCAAGGAATAAAAATAAAATTGGGTTGCCTCCCAACAAGCGCTATCGTTTAACGCCCCTAGCTAGGCATAAAATCGAGGATAGATCTAGGTATTGCCATCTTTGGTAGGCAATCCATAAGTGGCTCTCATGATAGTTTCATATGGTAATTTTATTTTCTTTGTAGGAAAGTGTTCCATGCCCTTTTTTAATGGAAATTGAAATCTAATATTCCCTTCCTTCATATCAATAATTGCACCAACCGTTCTAAGGAAAGGTCTACCAAGAATAATAGGGCAAGAAGGATTGCAATCTATATCAAGAACAATGAAATCTATGGGCACATAATTCCTATTTGCAACAATAAGAACATCATTAATCCTTCCCGTAGGTTTCTTAATACTGGAATCCGCAAGATGCAATTTTAGAGAGCAATCATCAAAATTACGGAAATCTAGTAAATCACACAAAGTCTTGGTAATAGTAGAGACACTAGCACCCAAATCACACAAAGCATAAAACTCATGGTATTTAATTTTAATTTTAATTGTTGGTTCCCACTCATCATAGAGTTTTCTAGGGATAGAAACTTTCAACTCAAGTCTTTCTTCATAAGATTGCATCAAGGCATCAACAATATGTTCGATGAAGGCTTTATTTTGACTATAAGCATGTGGAGAATTTAGCACGGATTGCAACAAGGAAATACAATCAATTAAAGAGCAAATTTCATAATTAAATTCCTTGAAGTCCAATATAGTGGGTTTAGCAACATATAGATTTTTATTTCTTTCTATCCCACTTTCATCTATTTCATCATTAAGATCTAAATACTCCGAATTTTTAGAACGCCTTCTAGGTAAAGGAAGATCATATTCAGTTTCATCAAGATTAATATTGCAAAATAAAGATTTAATAGGGGACACATCAATAACTTTTAGATCTTCATCTTGATTTTCATAGGAATTGGAAGAACACGCTTTAATAAAGGCATCTTTGGAAGGATGCATCCTAGCGGTTCTTTCCTTGCACTCATCAATGGAAATTCTCATGGATTTGAGAGACTCATTGATATCATGCTTAGGAGGAATAGATATAAGATTTAAATAATCAACCTCAAGAGAAATTCTATCAACGTTTCTAGCCAAATCATCAACTTTAAGCAATTTCTCCTCAAGCAAAGCATTAAAATTCTTTTGTGAATTCATAAACTCTTTAACACTAGTCTCAAATTCAGAGGGCATCTTATTATAATTTCCATAAGAGTTGTCGTAGGAATTACCATAATTATTAGAAGGATTGCTAGGATATGGCCTAGGATTAAAATTCCCTCTATAAGCGTTGTTACCAAAATTATTCCTACCAACAAAATTCACATCCATAGATTCATTGTTATTCTCAATCAAAGTAGACAAAGGCATATCATTAGGATCAGAAGAAACACTCTTAGTAGCAAATAATTTCATAAGTTCATCCATCTTTCCACTCAACACATTGATTTCTTCTACCGCATGCACTTTTTTATTAGAAGATCTTTTAGTATGCCATTGAGAATAATTAACCATAATATTATCTAGGAGTTTAGTAGCATCTCCTAAAGTGATTTCCATAAAAGTGCCTCCCGCGGCCGAATCTAAAAGATTTCTAGAAGCAAAATTCAATCCGGCATAAATTTTTTGTATAATCATCCAAAAATTCAAACCATGAGTAGGGCAATTATGTATCATTAATTTCATTCTCTCCCAAGCTTGTGCAACATGTTCATGATCAAGTTGTTTAAAGTTCATAATATCATTTCTAAGAGAGATGATCTTAGCGGGAGGAAAATACTTAGAGATAAAAACATCTTTGCACTTGTTCCATGAATCAATACTATTCTTAGGCAAAGACGAAAACCAAGCTTTAGCACGATCTCTAAGCGAAAAAGGAAATAGCTTCAATTTAACGACATCATTATTGACATCTTTTTTCTTTTGCATATCACATAAATCAACGAAGCTATTCAGATGAGTAGCGACATCTTCACTAGGAAAGCCGGTGAATTGATCTTTCATAACAAGATTCAACAAAGCAGTATTAATTTCACAAGATTCAGCATCGGTAAGAGGAGAAATCGTAGTTCTAAGGAAATCATTATTATTGGTATTGGTGAAGTCACACAATTTGGTAGTATCTTGAGCCATCGCGACAAACAAGCAATCTAACACACGAGCAAACAAAAAGGCAAGCGGGCAAAAATAGGCAAATAGAGAGGGAGGATAGAGAGAGAGGGCGAATAAAACGGCAAGGGTGAATTGGGGGGAGAGGAAAACAAGAGGCAAATGGAAAATAATGTAATGGGAGAGATAGGGATTGTGATGGGTACTTGGTATGTTGACTTTTTGCGTAGACTCCCCGGCAATGGCGCCAGAAATCCTTCTTGCTACGTCTTGAGCTTGCGTTGGTTTTCCCCGAAGAGGAAGGGATGATGCAGCAGAGTAGCGTAAGTATTTTCCTCAATTTTTGAGAACCAAGGTATCAATCCAGTAGGAGCCCACGCTCAAGTCCCTCGTACCTGCACAAAGCGATAGCTACTCGCAACCAACGCGATTAGGGGTTGTCAATCCCTTCACGGTCACTTACGAGAGTGAGATCTGATAGATATAATATATTTGGTATTTTTGGTATAAAGATGCAAAGTAAAAAGTAAAAGCAGAGTAAAAAGCAAAGCAAGATTAAAGTGATGGAGATTGATATGATGAGAATAGACCCGGGGGCCATAGGTTTCACTAGTGGCTTCTCTCAAGAGCATAAGTATTCTACGGTGGGTGAACAAATTATTGTTGAGCAATTGACAGAATTGAGCATAGTTATGAGAATATCTAGGCATGACCATGTATATAGGCATCACGTCCGTGACAAGTAGATCGAAACGATTCTGCATCTACTACTATTACTCCACTCATCGACCGCTATCCAGCATGCATCTAGAGTATTAAGTTAAAAACAGAGTAACGCCTTAAGCAAGATGACATGATGTAGAGAGATAAATTCATGCAATATGAAATAAACCCCATCTTGTTATCCTCGATGGCAACGATGCAATACGTGCCTTGCTGCCCCTTCTGTCACTGGGTAAGGACACCGCAAGATCGAACCCAAAGCTAAGCACTTCTCCCATGGCAAGAACTACCAATCTAGTTGGCCAAACCAAACGGATAATTCGAAGAGACTTGCAAAGATAACCAATCATACATAAAAGAATTCAGAGAAGATTCAAATATTATTCATAGATAGACTTGATCATAAACCCACAATTCATTGGTCTCAACAAACACACCGCAAAAAGAAGATTACATCGAATAGATCTCCACAAGAGAGGGGGAGAACTTTGTATTGAGATTCAAAGAGAGAGAAGAAGCCATCTAGCTACTAACTATGGACCCGAAGGTCTGAGTTAAACTACTCACACTTCATCGGAGGGGCTAGGATGATGTATAAGCCCTCCGTGATGACGGCCCTCTTCCGGCGGAGCTCCGGAACAGGCCCCAAGATGGGATCTCGTGGATACAGAAAGTTGCGGCAGTGGAATTAGGTTTTTGGCTCCTGTTCCGATCGTTTGGGGGTACGTGTGTATATATAGGAGGAAGAAGTACGCCGGAGGAGCAACGAGGGGCCCACGAGGCAGGGGGAGCGCCCTAGGGCGGGGGCGCCCCCCACCCTCGTGACCGCCTCTTTTGTTCCTTGGAGCAGGGTCCAAGTCTCCTGGATCACGTTTGGTGAGAAAATCATGTTCCCGAAGATTTTATTCCGTTTGGACTCCGTTTGATATTCCGTTTATCCGAAACACTGAAATAGGCAAAAAATAGCAATTCTGGGCTGGGCCTCCGGTTAATAGGTTAGTCCCAAAAATAATATAAAAGTGGAAAATAAAGCCCAGTATAGTCCAAAACAGTAGATAATATAGCATGGAGCAATAAAAAATTATAGATACGTTGGAGACGTATCAATGACAAAGGGAACAACGTATGTTGTTATGCGGTTTGACCGATAAAGATCTTCGTAGAATATGTAGGAACCAATATGAGCATCCAGGTTCCGCTATTGGTTATTGACCGGAGATGAGTCTCGGTCATGTCTACATAGTTCTCAAACCTGTAGGGTCCGCACGCTTAATGTCCGATGACGATATGTATTATGAGTTATGTGATTTGATGTAACGAAGGTTGTTCAGAGTCCCGGATGTTATCACGGACATGACGAGGAGTCTCGAAATGGTCGATACATAAAGATTCATATGTTGGAAGGCTACATTCGGACACTGGAATGGTTCGCATCGTTTCCGATAAGTTTCGGAGTACCGGGGGTTACCGGAACCCCCTGCGGGAAGTTATTGGGCCTTATGGGCCTAGTGGTGGAAGAGAGGAGGCAGGTTGTAACGCCCCGAGACAGATGCACCATGTGTCTTCCAGTTATTCGCCGACGTTGCCATGTCATTTGCTTGCGTGTTGCATTTTATCATGTCATCATGTGCATTGCATCATCATGTTTTCAAAACTTGCTTTTGTCTGGGTCTCCCACTTCTCTCTGTTGTCCGTTCTAAGCCCACACACACTTGCATGCGCCTGTGGCATGTCCGAAATATTATTTTATAAGTGGCCAGAAAATTTTCTCGGAATGGGTTGAAAGTTGGCATGCGGTGTTGTTATAGTGTAGGTAGACCTCCTGTCAAGTTTCGTCGCATTCGGAGCTCATTTGGTAGCCCAACCGTTAAACATATAGCGGCATTATAGCCGGTCATACGTCGGACGTTTCCGGTCTCCGAAACTGCTGCCGGGCCTCTCTCTCCTCTCTTCTCAGCCCATCTCTCTCTAGCACAACCCACCTAACCCCCCTCTGACCGAAACCGTTCGATTGCGATCGGAGGGTCCAGAAACGGAGCAAACCGCTAACCCTAGCCCCCTTTCTATATATAGACGCCTCCCCTGCCATTTTTGGCCTCCTACCTACCCCTCCTCAATTTCCGCGCCGCCCCAATCATCAGCCAGTCGCCTCCCACCTCGCCTCATCGTTTTCCGGCGCCGCCAGCCCATTGCCGCCACTTGGCGCTCAGCCGCTGGCCGAGCCGCCACCTGCGCCGCTGCTCCCCTCCATTCTTAGCGCTCCACGTCGCCCCAACCTGGCTCCCACCGCCGCGGCCCATGAAGCCCGTTATTTTTGATTCAACCTTTTTATATTCTACATTATTCCGGAGTGTCTGAACAATTCATGGTGATGTTTACCGTCGTCATTCTCGGATTTGAAGACCGAAAAGGAGTTCCTCTTAAATCCTTACCAGTTCTTCCAAAGATTCATGGTGCTAGCTTTATGCCATCCTCTCATCATTGTTTTCGATTGTGAGAATTTTTTTCACCCATCCGGACCTATTTAGGAGTCTTTTCAGTTTGCTTCTCTAGAGCCCATCATCTCAGAATTATTCATTCCAGCTTTCAGCTCTAGTTCTTGAATTCTTCCGCTGCATCATTCAAATATTCTCTAATCAGCTCGGGATCTCTTCGTTCACTTGTATCTAAATTCTATCAAGCATCTTCATTCTCTAATTCTTCCTGATGTTTCTTTATATTTTCTTCGTTCATTTTCAATCCTTACGGTGGTTCGTTCAAGATTTCTCTTCCTTCGTTATCATATCAATTTATTCGTTCTTTCCAATCCTACCGGCGGTTGATTGAAGACCTTCGCAAGTTTGCGCTATATCTATATTAATATTTTCCACAAGAATAAGTAGGATGCCAAATCCGTTGCTTGTCATCAATTTAAATTGGTGAAGGATACGCATGACGTAATTCTTATTCTCGTTTCATCCAAATGTTTAATTCCTTATTCCGGAGGTTCATCAAAAAATTCTTGGTTCAAGTGCTTCATACTTTCCTAGAGTTCCAAGATCTGTCAATTATATCACCACGAAGATTCATCTAAATCATTGCAAGGATTCACCTTGTGTTTTTCAACTTCCTTTCTTTTTATCATCCTTTTATTACCAGAGTTCTTCATGGAGGCTCTACATGGTGGTTCGTCAAGGCTTTCTTTCATTCTCCATTTGTTCTTTAAGATTTCTCTCGGAGTTAAGATCCACCAAGATATACTCTAAATTAAACATGGTGTTCAACACATGTCTTGTTTTGAGGAGTTCAAGCATTATTCATCTTGCATTCCGAAGTGCAATTCTTTCATATCTCATCTTTTGAGGTGGTGTTATGTCATTCTTGACAATTTCCCTTCGTTGTTTCACGATTCTCAAATTTCAAGACGGACATGTTCTAAATTCATCATTTTCTGTTTGTTCAAGAGACCTTTTCAACCAATTAATCTCTTCGTTGGAGTTATCTTGGGTTATATTTCACCTAAAGCCTTCCCTAAGGAATGTTGCTATTGTGGTGCTTATCAACAATCCAAGTTTCCTCCTATTCTCGCGATGAAAGAAGTTTTCATCTCTTCATTGCTCTCAAGCAAGCAATTGTTTCCGTTAGTGGCAGAATTTCACCTCATAGTTTTGAGAAGTTTTCCATAAGCCCACTACAAGCTTACTCTTTTCGTTGTTGGTTTTCCAACAACTCCGTTCGACCCTTCTCCTAAAGATGCTTTTTCAAGCTCATTTGAGGTAGAAGATGTTGTTTTCTTCTCCGTTCCTTTAATTCCATTCTTTTATTTCTTCCGGAGGCTTTGTGATGTTGTTCTATTCAACTCATCATCTCATTTTTGTCAAAGATCATGTTCTTTCCTTTTGCTTATCCATTCAACTGGTGTCCTTCATTCAAGTTCTCTCATCTTATCAAGTTTTGCCTCCCTTCCCAACCGGAGTGCCGTCTGAAATCTTTCTTACCCCTTGTGCCATTCTTTCAATAGTTCCGGAGGCAGTGTGTTGTTGATCTCATCAAGTATCCTCTCATCCTGTCAAGTTCATGTTGAATTCCTTCCATTTACAGTCGGAGTGCTGTCCAAATTATATCATTCTTATTCCTTCTCTATCTTGTTTTAACCGGAGTGTTGTGCCTATCATTCCTCTTCTAACCAGAGTCTGATCCAAGTTCCGTCTTGTTCCAAGTTCATATTCTATGCCTTCCATTCCCAACCGGAGTGTTCTCGTAATTGATCTTTATCGTTCCTTGTTCCTCTTTTCTAACGGAGTGTTTTCAACTTTGTTCACTTTCGTTGTATTCTTTCTTTCAATTTGTTCAAGCTCTCAAGGTTCGTGGTTTCACTCGTTTGTCCAAGAAGCAACTTAGTTTTACCTCTTCTCTTTCTCTTCCGTTTCCCTCTGGTGCCATCCTAGATCTTGGGACGAGATCCTCTTGTAGTGGTGGAGTGTTGTAACGCCCTGAGACCGATGCGCCAGGTGTCTTCTAGTTATTCGCAGACGTTGCCATGTCATTTGCTTGCGTGTTGCATTTTATCATGTCATCATGTGCATTGCATCATCATGTTTTCAAAAATTGCTTTCGTCCGGGTCTCCCAGTTCTCTCCGTTGTCCATTCTGAGTCCACACACACTTGCACGCGCCCGCGGCACGTCCGAAATATTGTTTTATAAGTGGCCGGAAAATGTTCTCGGAATGGGCTGAAAGTTGGCATGCGGTGTTGTTATAGTGCAGGTAGACCGCCTGTTAAGTTTCGTCGCATTCGGATCTCATTCGATAGCCCAACCGTTAAACATATAGTGGCATTATAGCCGGTCATACGTCGGACGTTTCGGTCTCCGAAACTGCTGCCGGGCCTCTCTCCTCTCTTCTCAGCCCATCTCTCTCTAGCACAACCCACCTGCAGCCCACCTAACCCCCTCTGACCGAAACCGTTCGATTACGATCGGAGGGTCCAGAAACGAAGCAAACCCCTAACCCTAGCCCCCTTTCTATATATAGACACCTCCCTTGCCATTTTTGGCGTCCTACCTACCCCCTCCTCAATTTCCGCACCGCCCCAATCATCAGCCAGTCGCCTCCCACCTCCCCTCATCGTTTTCCGGCGCCACCAGCCCATTGCCGCCACTTGGCGCTCAGCCGCTGGCCGAGCCGCCACCAGCGCCGCCGCTCCCCTCCACTCTTAGCGCTCCACGTCGCCCCAACCCGGCTCCCACCGCAGCGGCCCGCGAAGCCCGTCCTAGGCCCGCCCGAGCCCATCCAGGGCCCGAGCACCACCCGCTCCCCGCTGCGCCTCCCGATCCACCACACCTCCCGCTTCCCTGACCCCGTCGTCAAGCGCCGCCGGCCACCTCGACGCCCAGGTCGCCGGACCTTCCTCCCAGGCCAGTCGCGCCGCCCCTCTTCTTCTTCTCCCTGTCTCTCCCTCCTTGAACCTTCTCTCTCTCTCTCTCTCTCTCTCTCTCTCTCTCTCTCTCTGCAACAGGGCATGTTGCCTGCAGGCCTCGCCCGGATCCTGCTGGAATGGACCTCCGGCGGCCAGATCCGTTCCAGCCCGCCTCGCCTCCTTCCGGATCCGACAAGTCCGCGGCCGGATCGGGCTTCCACAGCCGCCGCCCGCCGTCGAAGTTCGTCGGCTTCGTCCTGCCTCGTCCTTGTCAGGAGGTCAGGGACGAGTCCCTCCCATTGTGGGCCGGCCTTGCCCCGGCCCAGCAGCGCCCGATAAGCCTCTCGACCAAACTGGGCCTGGCCCATGGGTGAGGCTACACCCCAGCGCCCCTCCTCTATTTTTTTCCTCCTGTTGGGCTGACCAGTTTTGGCCCGTTTTATGTTTTTTCTCCAGAACGATTTTCCTTTTATTCCAGAGAACACAATTTTGCAGAAAAGCCCTTCTAGTTCATGCATTTAATTACTCCACAACCGTGCGTCGAAATTAATTAAACTTTATATGAAAAATGCTTAGAATTTTGTCTAGTTTAATAATATCCAACTTTCATGCATGTTTAAATTGCTGCTTGTTTAATTTTGCTTAATTGCCATGTTAAAATGATTTATTTCATATCTAATTAACCGTAGCTCCAAATCTAATAAACTTTATATGAAAATGGGGTAGAAAAATGCATATATTATCATGGTGACCTTACTTTGCATGTTTAACAACTCTAAAATATGGTTTAGGGCAGAACAGTACCAAATCTAAAATATGCACATGAGGATTTTCCAGAATTGTTGTTTGTTATTTCCGGCCTCATTTAAACATGACCAGATAGTTAGTTTAATTATGCTTCACCTCTTGCCATGTTAATCAACATTTAATATTGTTGGGGTACATAAACGAGATCGAACTAAATAACTTGAATGTGGTGTTCCGTCAATATGCAACTCGTTGCATATTGAGCTCCACTTAATTTGTAGGATTGTTTGTGCATTTTGCCATGCCATGCCTCTTAAACTGGACATGCATCATACTTGGTTGCGCATCATGCCATGTTTATGTGATGGTTGTTTACTATGTTGCTTGCTTCTTTCTGGTTTGCTTCTCTCGTTAGCTTCGATTTTGTTCCGGAGTTGTGAGGATCCGTTCGACTACGTCCGTTTGTCTTCTTCATGGACTCGTTCTTTTTTCCTTGCAGGATCTCAGGCAAGATGACCATACCCTCGAAATCAGTTCTATCTTTGCTTTCTAGTTGTTCGCTCTATTGCTATGCCGCGCTACCTACCACTTGCTATATCATGCCTCCCATACTGCCATGTCAAGCCTCTAACCCACCTTTCCTAGCAAACCGTTGTTTGGCTATGTTACCGCTTTGCTCGGCCCCTCTTATACCGTTGCTAGTTGCAGGTGAAGATGAAGTTTGTTCCATGTGGGAACATGGATATGTTGGGATATCACAATATCTCTTATTTAATTAATGCATCTATATACTTGGTAAAGGGTGGAAGGCTCGGCCTTATGCCTAGTGTTTTGTTCCACTTTTGCCGCCCTAGTTTTCGTCATACCGGTGTTATGTTCCTTGATTTGGCGTTCCTTATGCGGTTGGGTGTTATGGGAACCCCTTGACAGTTCGCTTTGAATAAAACTCCTCCAGCAAGGCCCAACCTTGGTTTTACCATTTGCCTCACCACCACCTATACTTTTCCCTTGGGAGTCGCGCTCCCGAGGGTCATCTCTATTTTAACCCCCCGGGCCAGTGCTTCTCTAAGTGTTGGTCCGAACTAGAGCCCCTTGCAGCACCACCTCAGGGAAACTTGAGGGCTAGTTTTAGTTGTACGGATTGCTCATCCGGTGTTGCCCTGAGAACGAGATATGTGCAGCTCCTATCGGGATGTCAGCGCATCGAGCGGTCTTGCTGGTCTTGTTTTACCATTGTCGAAATGTCTTGTAACCGGGATTCCGAGACTGATCGGGTCTTTCCGGGAGAAGGAATATCCTTCGTTGACCGTGAGAGCTTGTGATGTGCTAAGTTGGGACACCCCTGCAGGGTTTGAACTTTTGAGAGCCGTGCCCATGGTTATGTGGCAGATGGGAATTTGTTAATGTCCGGTTGTAGAGAACTTGACACTTAACTTAATTAAAATGAATCAACCGCGTGTGTAGCCGTGATGGTCTCTTCTCGGCGGAGTCCGGGAAGTGAACACGGACCTTGTGTTATGCTTGAACGTAAGTAGTATTAGGATCACTTCTTGGTCACTTCTAGTTCACGACCGTTGCGTTGCTTCTCTTCACGCTCTCATTTGCGTATGTTAGCCACCATATATGCTTAGTGCTTGCTGCAGCTCCACCACATTACCCCTTCCATACCCATAAGCTTAAATAGTCTTGCTCTTGCGGGTGTGAGATTGCTAAGTCCTCGTGACTCACAGATACTTCCAAACAGTTGCAGGTGCCGATGATACCAATGCAGGTGACGCAACCCAGCTCAAGTGGGAGCTCGATGAAGATCTTGATCGTTGTGTTGTGTCTTTTACGGTTGATCAGTAGTGGAGCCCAGTTGGGACGACCGGGGATCTAGCATTTGGGGTTGTCTTCTTTTATTTTGGTTCCATAGTCGGACCTTGATTGTACTCTCGATGATGTATGTTTAACTTGTATTTGTGTGAAGTGGAGATTGTAAGCCAACTCTTTATCCCTTTCTTATTCAGTACATGGGATTGTGTGAAGATTACCCCTCTTGTGACAAAGCTACCATGCGGCTATGCCTCTAAGTCGTGCCCGACACGTGGGAGATATAGCCGCATTGTGGGTGTTACAAGTTGGTAATCAGAGCCATCCCCGACTTAGGAGCCCCCTGCTTGATCAAATCGCTGACGTTGTTGAGTCTAGAACAAAATGTTTTGAGTCTTAGGATTATACATATCGAAGAGTATGATTCTTTTTACTCCTCAGTCCCTTCGTTGCTCTGGTGAGGCCTCCTGACGTAGAGTTTTGACTTCTCTCTTCTCAAATTTCACTAAAAAAATTAGGATCACGCGGGTATCTTGGAACTGTTCTGATGGTTTTGTGACGAGAACATTGTTCTTGGTGCCTCCTGACATTTAGGGGTTGTGGCAGTGTCCCGGGGAGTTGAGCTCCAAGGTGTTGTCGTCACAATTTTATCGTTGCAGTTCTGGAATACCTGATTTCACCGACATCGAAAATCTCTTTTATGCAGTTGTTGGTGAGATAACCTCGACGCCACCCAGTACTGGGGCAGGAGTTCGGGAGTATTGCCATAACTCGTATAACATATGATTTTTGAAGGTTGAGGTAAATGATTTCCGAAGGTTTCTTGGTTATGTGTTGAAGGATGGATACAGCTGGATGTAGGAATTGTTAGTCTGGGTGAGATATTATGCTTCCCCTGTATCCCCAACACCTGATTGCATAACCAGAAAGTTTCGGGAGTTTATAAGTGGGAATTCAAGTATCACGTAGGAATTCTTTCCAACAGACACATGATACGATATGGGATCTATCATATGTTCGTTTCCGGCCTATTTTGCAAGCCAATCCTTTGTTTTGTTTTGGTTTGTGGTATTCGAGTTGCTTCAATGTCAAGTGTTGATTCCATACCTTTCCTAAGCGATGCTCTTTTTTTCTACGAGAGTATTAATCCTTCATGATCATCAAGGGTGTCATCTCAATTCTATCTTCCAACCGGTGTGCTTCTCTTCAAGTGGATCCGATCATTTCAACATCCGCAAGAACAATTATCAGTTCTTCTCAACGATATCCATTCCATCTGCCCCAAGTAGCCTTTGTTTCCCCGCCCTCCCACCCTTTTGTTTCTTCGAGGACTCAAATTTCTTATTCAAGTATCCTTTTACTGATGGGAAGTCTCTCCATTCCTTTCCGTCAATGTTCTTATCCGGTGATTCTCAAGAGGATACTAACGGAGCTTCAAGTTCATCATTCTTCTTCCTATTTCTTCTCTGGTGGATTCAATTCGAGATTTGTCGATCATATCCTTTTCTTCGTTCCAAATGTTTTCCCACGCCGGTGCACCTCATAATCATTCCCCGTTTGCTATTCAATTGTTCCGGAGTGCCGAAGATATCTCGGAGATTCGTGTTTCCACTCTACATTCGTTCAAGCTCTTTCGAGGTTGTAATATCATTCAAGCCATTTAATTCAACTAGCGCAATCTCTCTTTTAAATCGTTCAACGGTGTTTCTTTTGAGTGGGCCCTAACCCACAGTTCTTTTCCCAGGATCTTACCCGACTCTTCTTTTCCCGGAGTTACTCTCAAATTCTTCTCCAAGTTTGACGTAAGAATGAGTTATCATCAGTCAAATGTCTTTCCCCAAGTTCTTTCAAATTCTTTTCATTGTTGATTCAACCTTTTATATTCTACATTATTCCGGAGTGTCTCAATAATTCATGGTGATGTTTCCCGTCGTCATTCTCGGATTTGAAGACCGAAGAGGAGTTCCTCTTAAATCCTTACACGTTCTTCCAAAGATTCATGGTGCTAGCTTTATGCCATCCTCTCATCATTGTTTTCGATTGTGAGAATTTTTTCACCCATCTGGACCTATTCAGGAGTCTTTTCAGTTTGCTTCTCTAGAGCCCATCATCTCAGAATTATTCATTCCACTTTTAGCTCTAGTTCTTGAATTCTTCCGCTGCATCATTCAAATATTCTCTAATCAGCTCGGGATCTCTTCGTTCACTTGTATCTAAATTCTATCAAGTATCTTCATTCTCTAATTCTTCCCGATGTTTCTTTATATTTTCTTCGTTCATTTTCAATCCTTACGGTGGTTCGTTCAAGATTTCTCTTCCTTCGTTATCATATCAATTTATTCGTTCTTTCCAATCCTACCGGCGGTTGATTGAAGACCTTCGCAAGTTTGCGCTATATCTATATTAATATTTTCCACAAGAATAAGTAGGATGCCAAATCCGTTGCTTGTCATCAATTTAAGTTGGTGAAGGATATGCATGACGTAATTCTTATTCTCGTTTCATCCAAATGTTTAATTCCTTATTCCGGAGGTTCATCAAAAAATTCTCGGTTCAAGTGCTTCATACTTTCCTGGAGTTCCAAGATCTATCAATTATATCACCACGAAGATTCATCTAAATCATTGCAAGGATTCACCTTGTGTTTTTCAACTTCTCTTTCTTTTTATCATCCTTTTATTACCAGAGTTCTTCATGGAGGCTCTACATGGTGGTTCGTCAAGGCTTTCTTTCATTCTCCATTTATTCTTCAAGATTTCTCTCGGAGTTAAGATCCGCCAAGATATACTCTAAATTAAACATGGAGTTCAACACATGTCTTGTTTTGAGGAGTTCAAGCATTATTCATCTTGCATTCCGAAGTGCAATTCTTTCATACCTCATATTTTGAGGTGGTGTTATGTCATTCTTGACAATTTCCCTTTGTTGTTTCACGATTCTCAAATGTCAAGAAGGACATGTTCTAAATCCATCATTTTCTCTTCGTTCAAGAGACCTTTTCAACCAATCAATCTCTTCGTTGGAGTTATCTTGGGTTATATTTCACCTAAAGCCTTCCCTAAGGAATGTTGCTATTGTGGTGCTTATCAATAATCCAAGTTTCCTCCTATTCTCGTGATGAAAGAAGTTTTCATCTCTTCGTTGCTCTCAAGCAAGCAATTGTTTCCGCTAGTGGCAGAATTTCACCTCATAGTTTTGAGAAGTTTTCCATAAGCCCACTACAAGCTTACTCTTTTCGTTGTTGGTTTTCCAACAACTTTGTTCGACCCTTCTCCTAAAGATGCCTTTTCAAGCTCATTTGAGGTAGAAGATGTTGTTTTCTTCTCCGTTCCTTTAATTCCATTCTTTTATTTCTTCCGGAGGCTTTGTGATGTTGTTCTGTTCAACTCATCATCTCATTTTTGTCAAAGATCATGTTCTCTCCTTTTGCTTATCCATTCAACCGGTGTCCTTCATTCAAGTTCTCTCATCTTATCAAGTTTTGCCTCCCTTCCCAACCGGAGTGCCGTCTGAAATCTTTCTTACCCCTTGTGCCATTCTTTCACTAGTTCCAGAGGCAGTGTGTTGTTGATCTCATCAAGTATCCTCTCATCTTGTCAAGTTCATGTTGAATTCCTTCCATTTACAGTCAGAGTGCTGTCCAAATTATATCATTCTTATTCCTTCTCTATCTTGTTTTAACCAGAGTGTTGTGTCTATCATTCCTCTTCTCACCGGAGTATGATCCAAGTGCCTTCTTTTTCCAAGTTCATATTCTATGCCTTCCATTCCCAACCGGAGTGTTGTTGTAATTGATCTTTATCGTTCCTTGTTCCTCTTTTCTAACGGAGTGTTTTCAACTTCGTTCATTTTCGTTGTATTCTTTCTTTCAATTTGTTCAACCTCTCAAGGTTCGTGGTTTCACTCATTTTTCCAAGAAGCAACTTAGTTTTACCTCTTCTCTTTCTCTTCCGTTTCCCTCCGGTGCCATCCTAGTTCTCGGGACGACATCCTCTTGTAGTGGTGGAGTGTTGTAACGCCCCGAGACCGATGTGCTAGGTGTCTTCTAGTTATTCGCCGACGTTGCCATGTCATTTGCTTGCGTGTTGCATTTTATCATGTCATCATGTGCATTGCATCATCATGTTTTCAAAAACTCCCTTCGTCCGGGTCTCCCTATTCTCTCCCTTGTCCGTTCTGAGCCCAGACACACTTGCACGCGCCCGCAACACGTCCGAAATATTATTTTATAAGTGGCCGGAAAATGTTCTCGGAATGGGTTGAAAGTTGGCATGCGGTGTTGTTATAGTGTAGGTAGACCGCCTGTCAAGTTTCGTTGCATTCGGAGCTCATTCGATAGCCCAACCGTTAAACATATAGTGGCATTATAGCCGGTCATACGTCGGACGTTTCCGGTCTCCGAAACTGCTGCCGGGCCTCTCTCCTCTCTTCTCAGCCCATCTCTCTCTAGCACAGCCCACCTGCAGCCCACCTAACCCCCTCTGACCGAAACCGTTCGATTGCGAGCGGAGGGTCTAGAAACGGAGCAAACCCCTAACCCTAGCCCCCTTTCTATATATAGACACCTCCCTTGCCATTTTGGCCTCCTACCTACCCCCTCCTCAAGCGCCGCCCGCCAGCGACCAAGGTCACCGGACCTTCCTCCCAGGCCAGTCGCGCTGCCCCTCTTCTTCTTCTTCTCCATGTCTCTCCCTCCCCGAACCTTCTCTCTCTCTGCAACAGGGCATGTTGCCTGCAGGCCTTGCGCGGATCCTGCCGGAATGGACCTCCGGCGGCCAGATCCGTTCCAGCCCGCCTCGCCTCCTTCCGGATCCGGCAAGTCCGCGGCTGGATCGGGCTTCCACAGCCGCCACCCGCCGTCGAAGTTCGTCGGCTTCGTCCTACCTCGTCCTCGTCAGGAGGTCGGGGACGAGTCCCTCCCATCGTGGGCCGGCCTTGCCCTGGCCCAGCAGCGCCCGGCAAGCCTCTCGGCCGAACTGGGCCTGGCCCATGGGTGAGGCTACACCCTAGCGCCCCTCCTCTATTTTTTTCCTCCTATTGGGCTGACCAGTTTTGGCCTGTTTTATGTTTTTTCTCCAGAACGATTTTCCTTTTATTCCAGAGAACACAGTTTTGCAGAAAAGCCCTTCTAGTTCATGCATTTAATTACTCCACAACCGTGCATCGGAATTAATTAAACTTTATATGAAAAATGCTTAGAATTTTGTCTAGTTTAATAATATCCAACTTTCATGCATGTTTAGAATGTGTAAAATGTTGTTTGTTTAATTTTGCTTAATTGCCATGTTAAAATGATTTATTTCATATCTAATTAACCATAGCTCCAAATCTAATAAACTTTATATGAAAATGGGGTAGAAAAATGCATAGATTATCATGGTGACCTTACTTTGCATGTTTAACAA
Source organism: Triticum urartu (assembly GCF_056163025.1). NCBI lineage: Eukaryota > Viridiplantae > Streptophyta > Magnoliopsida > Poales > Poaceae > Triticum > Triticum urartu. Next base: position 93,645,655 of record NC_141875.1, read on the forward strand.
CTCTAAAATATGGTTTAGGGCAGAACAGTACCAAATCTAAAATATGCACATGAGGATTTTCCAGAATTGTTGTTTGTTATTTCCGGCCTCATTTAAACATGACCAGATAGTTAGTTTAATTATGCTTCACCTCTTGCCATGTTAATCAACATTTAATATTGTTGGGGTACATAAACGAGATCGAACTAAATAACTTGAATGTGGTGTTCCGTCAATATGCAACTCGTTGCATATTGAGCTCCACTTAATTTGTAGGATTGTTTGTGCATTTTGCCATGCCATGCCTCTTAAACCGGACAAGCATCATACTTGGTTGCGCATCATGCCATGTTTATGTTATGCTTGTTTACTATGTTGCTTGCTTCTTTCCGGTTTGCTTCTCTCGTTAGCTTCGATTTCGTTCCGGAGTTGTGAGGATCCGTTCGACTACGTCCATTTGTCTTCATCATGGACTCGTTCTTCTTCCATGCAGGATCTCAGGCAAGATGACCATACCCTCGAAATCAGTTCTATCTTTCCTTGCTAGTTGTTCGCTCTATTGCTATGCCGCGCTACCTACCACTTGCTATATCATGCTGATAACCCACAAGTATAGGGGATCACAACAGTTTTCGAGGGTAGAGTATTCAACCCAAATTTATTGATTCGACACAAGGGGAGCCAAAGAATATTCTCAAGTATTAGCAGCTGAGTTGTCAATTCAACCACACCTGGAAACTTAGTATCTGCAGCAAAGTGTTTAGTAGCAAAGTAATATGATAGTGGTGGTAGCGGCAACAAAAGTAAAGACAACAAAAGTAATGTTTTTGGTATTTTGTAGTGATTGTAACAGTAGCAGCAGGAAAGTAAATAAGCGTGAACCAGTATATGGAAAACTCGTAGGCACCGGATCAGTGATAGATAATTATGCCGGATGCGGTTCATCATGTAACAGTCATAACATAGGGTGACACAGAACTAGCTCCAATTCATCAATGTAATGTAGGCATGTATTCCTTATATAGTCATACGTGCTTATGGAAAAGAACTTGCATGACATCTTTTGTCCTACCCTCCCGTGGCAGCGGGGTCCTATTGGAAACTAAGGGATATTAAGGCCTCCTTTTAATAGAGAACCGGAACAAAGCATTAGCACATAGTGAATACATGAACTCCTCAAACTATGGTCATCACCGTGAGTGGTCCCAATTATTGTCACTTTGGGGTTGCCGGATCATAACACATAGTAGGTGACTATAGACTTGCAAGATAGGATCAAGAACTCACATATATTCATGAAAACATAATAGGTTCAGATCTGAAATCATGGCACTCGGGCCCTAGTGACAAGCATTAAGCATAGCAAAGTCATAGCAACATCAATCTCAGAACATAATGGATACTAGGGATCAAACCCTAACAAAACTAACTCGATTACATGATAAATCTCATCCAACCCATCACCGTCCAGCAAGCCTACGATGCAATTACTCACGCACGGCGGTGAGCATCATGAAATTGGTGATGGAGGATGGTTGATGATGACGACGGTGACGAATCGCCCTCTCCGGAGCCCCGAACGGACTCCAGATCAGCCCTCCCGAGAGGTTTTAGGGCTTGGCGACGGCTCCGTATCGTAAAACGCGATGATTTCTTCTCTCTTTTTTCTCTCCGAAAACAAATATATAGAGTTGGAGTTGGCGTCGGAGGGCATCCAGGGGGCCCACGAGGTAGGGGGCGCGCCCTAGGGGGGGCGCCCCCACCCTCGTGAGAAGGGTGTGGGCCCCCTGGTCTTCATCTTTGGCGAGGATTTTATTTTTATTTTTTCTAAGATGTTCCGTGGAGTTTCAGGTCATTCCGAGAATATTTGTTTTCTGCACGTAAAACAACACCATGGCAATTCTGCTGAAAACAGCGTCAGTCCGGGTTAGTTCCATTCAAATCATACAAGTTAGAGTCCAAAACAAGGGTAAAAGTGTTTGGAAAAGTAGATACGACGAAGACGTATCAACTCCCCCAAGCTTAAACCCTTGCTCTTCCTCAAGCAATTCAGTTGACAAACTGAAAGAAAGAAAGAAAAACTTTTACAAACTCTGTTTGCTCTTGTTGTTGTAAATATGTCAAGCCAGCATTCAAGTTTTTAGCATAGATCATAACTAACCACATTTGCAATAATTCTCAGGTCTCACGATTACTCATTTCAATAGCATAATCAACTAGCAAGCCAAAATAATAAATCTCGGATGACAACACTTTCTCAAAACAATCATAATATGATATAACAAGATGGTATCTCGCTAGCCCTTTCTGAGACCGCAAAACATAAATGCAGAGCACCTTTAAAGATCAAGGACTGACTAGACATTGTAATTCATGGTAAAAGAGATCCAATCATAGTCATACCCAATATAAATTAATAGTGATGAATGCAAATGACGGCTGTGCTCTCTAGCTAGTGCTTTTTAATAAGAGGGTGATGACTCAACATAAAAGTAAATGGATGGGCCCTTCGCAGAGGGAAGCAGGGATTTGTAGAGGTTCCAGAGCTCGGTTTTGCAATAGAGATAAATTGTATTTTGAGCGGTATAGTTTCATTGTCAACGTAACAACTAAGAGATGGCGATATCTTCCATGCTAAACACATTATAGGCGGTTCCCAAACAGAATGGTAAAGTTTATACTCCCCTCCACCAACAAGCATCAATCCATGGCTTGCTCAAAACAACGAGTGCCTCCAACATACATCAGGTCCCAGGGGGAGTTTTTTTGCAATTAATTTTGATTTGGTTTGCATAAAGCATGGGACTGGGCATCCCGGTGACCAGCCATTTTCTCGTGAGTGAGGAGCGGAGTCCACCTCTCTTGAGAATAACCCGCCTAACACGGAAGATAAGGACATCCTTGGTTGATACATGAGCTATTCGAGCATACAAAACAAAACGTTTATTTGAAGGTTTAGAGTTTGGCACATACAAATTTACTTGGAACGGCAGGTAGATACCACATATAGGAAGGTATGGTGGACTCATCTGGAATAACTTTGGGGTTTAAAGGATTGGATGCACAAGCAGTATTCCCGCTTAGTACAAGTGAAGGCTAGCAAAAGACTGGGAAGCGACCAACTAGAGAGCAACAACAGCCATGTACATGCATTAAAATTAATAAACATTGGATGCAAGCATGAGTAGGATATAATCCACCATGAACATAAATATCGTGAAGGCTATGTTGATTTGTTTCAACTACTTGTGTGAACATGTGCCAAATCAAGTCACTTAAATCATTCAAAGAAGGATACCACCCCATCATACCACATCATAATCATCTCAATAGCATCTTGGCACACAAGGTAAATCATTATAACTCATAGCTAATCAAGCATGGCACAAGCAACTATGATCTCTAATTGTCATTGCAAACATGTTTATTCATAATAAGCTGAATCAAGAACGAGGGACTCATCATATTTACAAAAACAAAAGAGGTCAAGTTCATACCAGCTTTTCTCATCTCAGTCAGTCCATCATATATCATCATAATTGCCTTTCACTTGCACGACCGAATGGTGTGAATAATAATAAGAGTGTACGTGCATTGGACTAAGCTGGAATCTGCGAGCATTCAATAAATAGGAGAAGACAAGGCAATATGGGCTCTGGGTTAAATAAACAATAATGCATATAAGAGCCACTTCAACAATTTAATTATGGTCTTCTCCTACTGACCCCCAAAGAAAAGAAAAGAAATAAAACTATTTACACGGGAAAGCTCCCAACAAGCAAAAGAAGAACGGGAAATATTTTTGGGTTTTCTTTTTAATTATTACTACTACAGCAGAAAAATAAACTACTACTAACTTTTTTGGTTTTTCTTAAGGTTTAACAAACACACAAGAAGAAAACAGGAAAAAAGAAAATAAACTAGCATGGATATTACAGTGAAAAAGTATGAGCACCGACATCTAGTAATGAGTGTGTGTGAACATAAATGTAATGCCGGTGAGAAATACGTACTCCCCCAAGCTTAGGCTTTTGGCCTAAGTTGGTTTATGGCCACGGCTGGCCTGGCGGATATCCATAATAATAGTTGTTGGGGTCGTACTGTGATGAAGAAGAAGACTCTGACTACCACTGGTTGACAGTCATCTCTGGATCCCAAGAATAAACAGATTGTCGTGGAGGCTCATCTTGTGGTTCCTGTTCCGGGGCTGGTGCAAGATTCTTGTAAGCTTGGACGGCAGCCCACGTAACGAGGTAGGGTCCTACAAAATTAAACAAAGAAGGAGCAGGCAGGATAATAGTCTCAGGATGATGTTTGTTAAAGAACAATTGATATTTAAGCTCTCCTGCCCTATTCTTAACAATAAAATCGTGTGCCACCATACTTTTATGATCTAGATAAACACGGGGCAACACCTTTTCTTCCTTCTCAGCATGCCTAATAGGCATGTTAAAATGTGCAGCTAGGCGTGTGGCATAGACGCCTCCAAAGATGGGACCCTTAGTACGGTTCATACTTAACCGTCTAGCAATAATACTGCCCATACTAAAAGTTTTATATCTGTATAAACCGTGGTGCAGAATAATTATATCATGGATGTTAAGGTTTCCACAGTTTCCGCGTCCAATTAAACAACGACTAGCAAATAATGCAAAGTAACGTAAAACAGGGAAATGTATGCTAGTGATTCGTGCATCGGAAACCTTCCTAGTTTCTCCTACAGTGATAGTATCAATAAACCCAGGCACATCATCATGATGTGGCTCTTCTGTCTTGCCCTCAAAAGGGACTAAACAAATCCGACAAAAATCATAAAGTGACATCTCTTTATGCTCATCATATAAATGAAACTCCACCATAGGTGGTGAGTTCCTAGAATGAAAATGAAAGTTTTGCACAAAAGTATTTGTGAGTAAGAGATACTGATCGCATTGGTCGTGGAGGAAAGCAGTGAGGCCTGCATTGTGAGCCAATTCATGAAAATCTTCATAGATACCGGCTGCTCTCAAGAAATCATCAGAAGGCCATTCACACGCCCGAATCTCCGCGGTGCGCGGCAAATTATACTTAGGCTTCGGTGCCTTTTCCTTTGAGCTTTGGCTTGATGAGCCCCTCAAAAATCTCCTCATTATTTTTCTGAAATAATCTGAAATTTTTAGTAACTTCAAACAGAAGTGAACCAACTTAAATAAAACTGATAGCAACTACTCCTACAAGTGCCTAGAGCCTATATCAAGCATTAGAACCACTTAGAACCATATAAATTTGACATGCAAGCTCAAGAACATGGTCACCTATGCAGCACAAATTTGCAAAGAATAAAGCACTAGAACAAAAACTAATTGGATCAATGGAGGAGTCACATACCAAGGAACAATCTCCCCAAGCAGTTTTGCGAGAGGTGCTTTGAGCAAGGAGATCGAAAATCACAGCAAAAGTGGTTGGAACTCGTGCTTGAGTTGGTTTTTCGGGTTTGTGTGAGACAGAGGAAGAAGATGGGTGCTGGGATAAGTGGAGGAGGGCCACCGTGGGCCCACGAGGCAGGGGGCATGCCCTAGAGGGGGGGGGGTGCCCACCACCCTCATGGCCAGGTGGTAGCTCCTCTCGCGGTAATTTTTGCACAGTAAATCCTCAAATATTCCCGAAAAAATCATATTAAATTGGCATGGCATTCTGAGGACTTTTATTTTTGGGACATTTTTATGTTGCACGGATAAGTCAGGAAACAGACAGAAAAAATACTAATTTTACTTTATTTCTACTAATTAACAGAAAGTATAGAAAGGGTACAGAAGTTTGTGCTTCTAGTTTCATCCATCTCATGCTCATCAAAAAGAATCCACTAACAAGGTTGATCAAGTCTTGTTAACAAACTCGTTCCGATAATCATGAAACCGGAGAAATTTCGAATAACACTAAGTTACCTCAACATTGATATGCACATCCCCAATAATAAGTATATCATATTTCTTCTTGACAGTAGGAAGAGGAAATTCAAAACCTCCAATTATAATCGATGGAATTTTTCCAATGGAGTTGATACTGTGAACTTGATGTTGTTTCCTCGGAAAGTGTACCGTATGCTCATTACCATTAACATGAAAAGTGACATTGCCTTTGTTGCAATCAATAACAGCCCCTGCAGTATTAAGAAAAGGTCTTCCAAGAATAATAGACATACTATCATCCTCGGGAATATCAAGAATAACAAAGTCCGTTAAAATAGTAACGTTTGCAACCACAGCGGGCACATCCTCACAGATGCCGACAGGTATAGCAGTTGATTTATCAGCCATTTGCAAAGATATTTCAGTAGGTGTCAGCTTATTCAAGTCAAGTCTACGATATAAAGAGAGAGGCATAACACTAACACCGACCCCAAGATCACATAAAGCAGTTTTAATATAATTTCTTTTAATGGAGCAAGGTATAGTAGGTACTCCGGGGTCTCCAAGTTTCTTTGGTATTCCACCCTTAAAAGTATAATTACCAAGCATGGTGGAAATCTCAGCTTCCTGTATCTTTCTTATATTAATAATGATATCCTTCATATATTTAGCATAAGGATTTGTTTTGAGCACATCAGTTAATCACATACGCAAAAAGATAGGCCTAATCATTTCAGCAAAGCGCTCAAAATCTTCATCATCCTTTTTCTTGGATGGTTTTGGAGGAAAAGGCATGGGTTTCTGAACCCAAGGTTCCCTTTCTTTACCATGTTTCCTAGCAACAAAGTCTCTTTTATCATAACGTTGATTCTTTGATTGTGGGTTATCAAGCTCAACAGCAGGTTCAACTTCTACATCATTATCATTACTAGGTTGAGCATCATCATGAACATCATCATTAATACTTTCATTAGGTTCATGTTCCTTACCAGATTGTGTTTCAGGATCAGTCATAGAGATATCATTTGGATTATCAGGTGGTTCAGCAATAGGTTCACTAGAAGTTTGCACAGTTCTATCATTTTTCTTCTTCTTCTTTTAGAAGAACTAGGAACATCAATATTATTTCTTTGAGAATCTTGCTCGATTCTCTTAGGGTGGCCTTCAGGATACAAAGGTTCCTGAGTCATTCTACCAGTTCTAGTAGCCACTCTAACAGCATAATCATTTTTCTTACTATTCATTTCATCAAGCACTTCTTTTTGAGCCTTAAGTACTTGTTCTACTTGAGTGGTAACCATAGAAGCATGTTTGCTAACAAGTTTAAGTTCACCTTTAATATTAGCCATATAATCACCCAAGCGTCTAATCATATAAGCATTTTCTTTTAATTGTCTACCAAAATAAGCATTGAAGTCGTCTTGCTTAAACATAAAGTTATCAAACTCATCCAAGCACTTACTAGCAATTTTAGTAGGAGGGATTTCAGCTTTATCATATCTATAGAGAGAATTTACCTTTACTACCTGTGTCGGGATATCGGGATCAGGGGGTTCTTCAGTAAATAAAGAATTGAGATCATATGTTTCTTCAACATGTGGTATATTAAGACCATGTATTTCTTCAATAGGAGGTAAATTCTTAACATCTTCAGCTTTAATACCTTTTTCTTTCATAGATTTCTTTGCCTCTTGCATATCTTCGGGACTAAGAAATAGAACACCTCTCTTCTTCGGAGTTGGTTTAAGAATAGGCTCAGTGATTGGAGCAGGAGTTGGCTCAGGAGCTGGCTCAGGAGGTGCCCAATTATTTTCATTTGTCAACATATTATTCAATAGAATTTCAGCTTCATCCGGTGTTCTTTCCCTAAAAAGAGAACCAGCACAACTATCCAGGTAATCTCTGGAAGCATCGGTTAGTCCATTATAAAAGATATCAAGTATTTCAGGTTTCTTAAGAGGATGATCAGGCAAAGCATTAAGTAACTTGAGAAGCCTCCCCCAAGCTTGTGGGAGACTCTCTTCTTTAATTTGCATGAAGTTGTATATTTCCCTCAAAGCAGCTTGTTTCTTATGAGCAGGGAAATATTTAGCTGAGAAGTAATAAATCATATCCCGGGGGCTACGCACACAACCAGGATCAAGAAAATTAAACCATATCTTAGCATCACCCATTAATGAGAATGAAAATATTTTGAGTATATAAAAGTAACGCGATCTCTCATCATTAGTAAACATGGCAGCTATATCATTTAATTTAGTAAGATGTGCCACAACAGTTTCAGATTCATAGCCATAAAACGGATCAGATTCAACCAAAGTAATTATATCAGGATCAACAGAGAATTCATACTCCTTATCAGGAACACAAATGGGTGAAGTAGCAAAAGCAGGGTCAGGTTTCATTTTATCTCTAAGTGATTCTTTGTTCCATTTAACTAATAACCTTTTAAGCTCATATCTATCTTTGCAAGCTAAAATAGCGGCAGAAGATTCCATATAAAAAAGATAGCCCTTAGGAATAACAGGCATATTTTCACCATCACTATCATCATCGTATTCAGATTCAATAATTTCTTTTTCTCTAGCCCTAGCAATTTGTTCATCAAGAAATTCACCAAGGGGCACAGTAGTATCAGGCATAGAAGAAGTTTCATCATAGGTATCATGCATAGTAGAAGTGGCATCATCAATAACATGCGACATATCGGAACGAATAGCAGAAGCAAGTGTGGGTGTCGCAAACTTACTCATCACAGAAGGTGAATCAAGTGCAGAGCTAGATGGTAGTTCCTTACCTCCCCTCATAGTTGAGGGATAGATCTTGGTTTTTGGATCTCTCAAGTTCTTCATAGTGTCCAGCAGATATAAATCCCAAGTGACTCAAAGAATAGAGCTATGCTTCCCGACAACAGCGCCAGAAATAAGTCTTGATAACCCACAAGTATAGGGGATCGCAAAAGCTTTCGAGGGTAGAGTATTCAACCCAAATTTATTGATTCGACACAAGGGGAGCCAAAGAATATTCTCAAGTATTAGCAGCTGAGTTGTCAATTCAACCACACCTGGAAACTTAGTATCTGCAGCAAAGTGTTTAGTAGCAAAGTAATATGATTGTGGTGGTAGCGGCAACAAAAGTAAAGACAGCAAAAGTAATGTTTTTGGTATTTTGTAGTGATTGTAACAGTACTAGCAGGAAAGTAAATAAGCGTGAACCAGTATATGGAAAACTAGTAGGCACCGGATCAGTGATAGATAATTATGCCGGATGCGGTTCATCATGTAACAGTCATAACATAGGGTGACACAGAACTAGCTCCAATTCATCAATGTAATGTAGGCATGTATTCCGTATATAGTCATACATGCTTATGGAAAAGAACTTGCATGACATCTTTTGTCCTACCCTCCCGTGGGAGTGGGGTCCTATTGGAAACTAAGGGGTATTAAGGCCTCCTTTTAATAGAGAACCGGAACAAAGCATTAGCACATAGTGAATACATGAACTCCTCAAACTATGGTCATCACCGGGAGTGGTCGCGATTATTGTCACTTCGGGGTTGCCGGATCATAACACATAGTAGGTGACTATAGACTTGCAAGATAGGATCAAGAACTCACATATATTCATGAAAACGTAATAGGTTCAGATCTGAAATCATGGCACTCGGGCCCTAGTGACAAGCATTAAGCATAGCAAAGTCATAGCAACATCAATCTCAGAACATAATGGATACTAGGGATCAAACCCTAACAAAACTAACTCGATTACATGATAAATCTCATCCAACCTATGACCGTCCAGCAAGCCTACGATGCAATTACTCACGCACGGCGGTGAGCATCATGAAATTGGTGATGGAGGATGGTTGATGATGACGACGGCGACGAATCCCCCTCTCCGGAGCCCCGAACGGACTCCAGATCAGCCCTCCCGAGAGGTTTTAGGGCTTGGCGGCGGCTCCGTGTCGTAAAACGCGATGATTTCTTCTCTCTTATTTTTTTCTCTCCGAAAGCAAATATATAGAGTTGGAGTTGGCGTCGGAGGGCATCCAGGGGGCCCACGAGGTAGGGGGCGCACCCTAGGGGGGGCCCCACCCTCGTGAGAAGGGTGTGGGCCCCCTGGTCTTCATCTTTGGCGAGGATTTTTTTTATTTTTTCTAAGATGTTCCGTGGAGTTTCAGGTCATTCCGAGAATATTTGTTTTCTGCACATAAAACAACACCATGGCAGTTCTGCTGAAAACAACGTCAGTCCGGGTTAGTTCCATTCGAATCATACAAGTTAGAGTCCAAAATAAGGGCAAAAGTGTTTGGAAAAGTAGATACGACGGAGACGTATCACATGCCTCCCATATTTCCATGTCAAGCCTCTAACCCACCTTTCCTAGCAAACCGTTGTTTGGCTATGTTACTGCTTTGCTCGGCCCCTCTTATAGCGTTGCTAGTTGCAGGTGAAGATGAAGTTTGTTCCATGTGGGAACATGTATATGTTGGGATATCACAATATCTCTTATTTAATTAATGCATCTATAAACTTGGTAAAGGGTGGAAGGCTCGGCCTTATGCCTAGTGTTTTGTTCCACTCTTGCCGCCCTAGTTTCCGTCATACCGGTGTTATGTTCCTTGATTTGGCGTTCCTTATGTGGTTGGGTGTTATGGGAACCCCTTGACAGTTCGCTTTGAATAAAACTCCTCCAGCAAGGCCCAACCTTGGTTTTACCATTTGCCTCACCACCACCTATACTTTTCCCTTGGGAGTCGCGCTCCCGAGGGTCATCTTTATTTTAACCCCCCGGGCCAGTCCTTCTCTAAGTGTTGGTCCGAACTAGAGCCCCTCGCAGCGCCACCTCGGGGAAACTTGAGGGCTGGTTTTAGTTGTATGGATTGCTCATCCGGTGTTGCCCTGAGAACGAGATATGTGCAGCTCCTATCGGGATGTCGGCGCATCGAGTGGTCTTGCTGGTCTTGTTTTACCATTGTCGAAATGTCTTGTAACCGGGATTCCGAGACTGATCGGGTCTTCCCGGGAGAAGGAATATCCTTCGTTAACTGTGAGAGCTTGTGATGGTCTAAGTTGGGACACCCCTGCAGGGTTTGAACTTTCGAGAGCCGGGCCCGTGGTTATGTGGCAGATGGGAATTTGTTAATGTCCGCTTGTAGAGAACTTGACACTTAACTTAATTAAAATGAATCAACTGCGTGTGTAGCTGTGATGGTCTCTTCTCGGTGGAGTCTGGGAAGTGAACACGGGCCTTGTGTTATGCTTGAACGTAAGTAGTATTAGGATCACTTCTAGTTCACGACCGTTGCGTTGCTTCTCTTCTCGCTTTCATTTGCGTATGTTAGCCACCATATATATGCTTAGTGCTTGCTGCAGCTCCACCACATTACCCCTTTCATACCCATAAGCTTAAATAGTCTTGATCTCGCGGGTGTGAGATTGCTTAGTCCTCGTGACTCACAGATACTTCCAAACAGTTGCAGGTGCCGATGATACCAATGCAGGTGACGCAACCCAGCTCAAGTGGGAGCTCAATGAAGATCTTGATCGTTGTGTGATAACCCACAAGTATAGGGGATCGCAACAGTTTTCGAGGGTAGAGTATTCAACCCAAATTTATTGATTCGACACAAGGGGAGCCAAAGAATATTCTCAAGTATTAGCAGCTGAGTTTTCAATTAAACCACACCTGGAAACTTAATATCTGCAGCAAAGTACTCCCTCCGTTCCAGAATATAAGGTGTATTGGTTTTCGTGCAAGTCAAAAATTTGAATGTTTGACCAAGATTATAGAATAAAATTACAAGAGTTGCAATACCTTGTAGATAAAATATGAAACTACTTCACATGATGGATCAAATGATATAAATTTCAAATTGTGAATGTTGATATATTTTTCTAAAAACTTGGTCAAACTTGTACTCGTTTGACTTTTTGAAAAAAAATACACCTTATATAAAGGAACGGAGGGAGTATTTAGTAGCAAAGTAATATGATAGTAGTGGTAACGGTAGCAAAAGGTAATGATAACAAAAGTAATGTTTTTGGTATTTTGTAGTGATTGTAACAATAGCAACGGAAATGTAAATAAGCGGACAACAATATAAGGAAAGCTCGTAGGCAATGGATCGGTGATAGAGAATTATGCCGGATGTGGTTCATCATGTAACAGTCATAACCTAGGGTGACACAAAACTAGCTCCAATTCATCAATGTAATGTAGGCATGTATTCTGAATATAGTCATACATGCTTATGGAAAATAACTTGCATGGCATCTTTTGTCCTACCCTCCCGTAGCAGCGGGGTCCTAGCGGAAACTAAGGGATACTAAGGCCTCCTTTTAATAGAGTACCGGACTAAAGCATTAACACATAGTGAATACATGAACTCCTCAAACTACGGTCATCACCGGGAGTGGTCCCAATTATTGTCACTTCGGGGTTGTCGGATCATAACACATAGTAGGTGACTATAGACTTGCAAGATAGGGTCAAGAACTCACATATATTCATGAAAACACAATAGGTTCAGATCTGAAATCATGGCACTCGGGCCCTAGTGACAAGCATTAAGCATAGCGAAGTCATAGCAACATCAATCTCAGAACATAGTGGATACTAGGGATCAAACCCTAACAAAACTAACTCGATTACATGATAAATCTCATCCAACCCATCACCGTCCAGCAAGCCTATGATGGAATTACTCACGCACGGCGGTGAGCATCATGAAATTGGTGATGGAGGATGGTTGATGATGACGACGATGGCGGATTCCCCTCTCCGGAGCCCCGAACGGACTCCAGATCAGCCCTCCCGAGAGGTTTTAGGGCTTGGCGGCGGCTCCGTATCGTAAAACGCGATGAATCCTTCTCTCTGCTTTTTTTTATCTCCGAACACGAATATATAGAGTTGGAGTTGAGGTCGGAGGAGCTCCAAGGGGCCCACGAGGTAGGGGGGCACGCCCAGGGGGGCAGGCGCGCCCCCACCCTCGTGGCTAGGGTGTGGGCCCCCTGGTCTTGATCTTTTGCCAGGATTTTTTATTATTTCCAAAAATAGTCTCCGTAAAGTTTCAGGTCATTCCGAGAACTTTTGTTTCTGCACATAAATAACACCATGGCAATTCTGCTAAAAACAGCATCAGTCCGGCTTAGTTCCATTCAAATCATGCAAGTTAGAGCCCAAAACAAGGGCAAAAGTGTTTGGAAAAGTATATACGATGGAGACGTATCAACTCCCCAAGCTTAAACCTTTGCTTGTCCTCAAGAAATTCAGTTGATAAACTGAAAGTGATAAAGAAAAACTTTTACAAAATCTGTTTGCTCTTGTTGTTGTAAATATGTAAGGCCAGCATTCAAGTTTTCAGCAAAGATTATAGACTAACTATATTCACAATAACGCATAGGTCTCATGTTTACTCATATCAATGGCATAATCAACTAGCAAGCAATAATAATAATCGGATGACAACACTTTCTCAAAACAATCATAATATGATATAACAAGATGGTATCTCGCTAGACCTTTCTGAGACCGCAAAACATAAATGCAGAGCACCTTTAAAGATCAAGGACTGACTAGACATTGTAATTCATGGTAAAAGAGATCCAGTCAAGTCATACTCGATGTAAACTAATCAGTAATGAATGCAAATGACATAGGTGCTCTCCAGCGGGTGCTTTTTAATAAGAGGAGGATGACTCAGCATAAAAGTAAATAGATATGCCCTTCGCAGAGGGAAGCATGGATTTGTAGAGGTTCCATAGCTCGGTTTTGAAATAGAGATGAATAATATTTTGAGCGGTATACTTTCATTGTCAACATAACAACCAAGAGATGGCGATATCTTCCATGCTACACACATTATAGGCGGTTCCCAAACAGAATGGTAAAGTTTATACTCCCCCTCCACCAACAAGCATCAATCCATGGCTTGCTCGGAAAAACGAGTGCCTCCAACTAACAAGAGTCCCAGGGGAGTTTTGTTTGCAATTATTTTGATTTGATTTGCATAAAGCATGGGACTGGGCATCCCGGTGACCAGCCATTTTCTCGTGAGTGAGGAGCGGAGTCCACTCCTCTTAAGAATAACTCACCTAACATGGAAGATACGGACAACCCTAGTTGATACATGAGCTATTCGATCATACAAAATAGAATGTTTATTTGAAGGTTTAGAGTTTGGCACATACAAATTTACTTGGAACGGCAGGTAGATACCATATATAGGTAGGTATGGTGGACTTATATGGAAGAACTTTGGGGTTTATGGAGTTAGATGCACAAGCATTATTCCCGCTTAGTACAGGTGAAGGCTAGAAAAAGACTGGGAAGCGACCAGCTAGAGAGCGACAACAGTCATGAACATGCATTAAAATTAATAAACACTGAATGCAAGCATGAGTAGGATATAATGCACCATGAACATAAATATCATAGAGGCTATGTTGATTTTGTTTCAACTACATGCGTGAACATGTGCCAAGTCAAGCCACTCGAATCGTTCAAAAGAGGATACCACCCTATCATACCACATCACAACCATTTTAATAGCATGTTGGCACGCAAGGTAAACCATTATAAGCTCCTAGCTAATTAAGCATGGCATAAGCAACTATAATCTCTAATTGTCATTGCAAACATGTTTATTCATAATAGGCTGAATCAGGAACGATGAACTAATCATATTTACAAAAACAAGAGAGGTCGAGTTCATACCAGCTTCTCCCATCTCAATCAGTTCATCATATATCGTCATAATTGCCTTTCACTTGCACGACTGAATGATGTGAATAATAATAATAGTGCACGTGCATTGGACTAAGCTGGAATCTGCAAGCATTCAATAAACAGGAGAAGACAAGGCAATATGGACTCTTAGTTAAATCAACAATAATGCATATAGGAGTCACTTCAACAATTTAATCATGGTCTTCTCCTATCGACCCCCAAAGAAAAGAAAATAAATAAAACTATTTACACGGGAAAGCTCCCAACAAGCAAAAGAAGAACATGAAATCTTTTTGGGTTTTCTTTTTAATTACTACTACAAGCATGGAAATTAAAACTAGCTAAAAGCTACAACTATTTTTTTGGTTTTTCTTAAGGTTTATTAAACACACAAGAAGAAAGCATAAAAAGGAAAATAAACTAGCATGGATATTACAATGAAAAAGTATGAGCACCGACATCTAGCAATGAGTGTGTGAACATAAATGTAATATCGGTGGGAAATACCTACTCCCCCAAGCTTAGGCTTTTGGCCTAAGTTGGTCTAATGCCACGGATGGCCTGGCGGATATCCAAAGTTGTAGTTGGGGTCATACTGAGTTGCAGTAGTCATTGCATCATGGGCTGCAGCTTGGAGGCTTGCTATCTCAGCCCTCCTCTTATACTCTTCCGCCTCCTCTCTGGTTATAAAACATCTCCCTTTTGCCTGAAAGTCAAAGAAAGTAGAAGCAGGGAGAGCGACATGATAGGTGCGTCGTCTGTCAAAGATTAGTCGGTACTGGAGGAACTGATCGTTCCTCTCAACAAACTGATGATGAACCATAGCCTCATAATCCAAATAAGCAGGGGGCAACTCAATATCATCCTCACGTATGGTTATACCAAGAAAATTAGCTATGCGGGTTGCATAAATTCCACCAAAGAAATCTCCATTAAATCTATTAAGATGCAACCTACATGCAACAATGGCTCCCAAATTATAAGATTTATCTCGGCACTCCTAAGAATACTGAGGTCAGGGACACACATGTGACATGCTTCATCTTTACCATTAATGCATTTACCTATGAAGAGAGCAAAATAATGTATAGCAGGAAAATGAATGCTCCCTATGGTAGCTTGTGTTATATCTCTAGATTCCCCCACAGTTATACTAGCAAGAAAATCTCTAAACTTAGATTTGCGAGGTTCCATAGTACTACCCCATTGTGGAAGTTTGCAAGCACTGGTAAAATCCTCTAAGTCCATAGTATAAGAATTTTCATAAAGATCAAACATGACAGTTTGAGAATTGCGTGAAGATGAAAATTCAAACATCCTCACAAAGGAACTAGTGAGATAGTGGTACTGACGGCACTTTTCTGCCTCGAAGCTCACAAGATCAGCATTACGCAAATATGCGTTAAATTCTTCCTTAATTCCGGCTCGATCCATGAAGTCCTCTGAAGGCCATTCACAAGGCCGTACTGGAGCGTCCCTTGGTGGCTCATCATCAGCATCACGCATTGCAAGCCTGGGTCCTTGTTTCCTTGAAGAACCACCTTGGTACATTTTCCTAAACATATTTCTTCCTCTGAAAAATTTCTGAATTTTTTAGTAACTTCAAAATAAAAGTGAACCAAACTCAACAAAATTGATAGCAACTACTCCTATGAGTGCCTAGAACCTATATCATGCACCAGAACTACTTGGAACCATATACATTTGACATGCAAGCTCAAGAACAGGGTCATCTAAGCAGAAAAAATATGCAATGAATAAATCACTAGAACAAAAACTAATTGGACCAATGGAGGAGTCACATACCAAGGAACAATCCCCCCAAGCAGTTTTATGAGAGGTGCTTTGAGCAAGGAGATCGAAAATCGCAGCAAAATGAGCTAGAACTCGTGCCTGAGCTGGATAATGGTGTTTGTGGGAGGAAGAAGGAGTGTGTGGGTGCAGGAATAAGTGGAGGAGGGCCACCATGGGCCCATGAGGCAGGGGGGCACGCATAGGAGGTAGGGCATGCCCTCCACCCTCATGGCCAGGTGGATGCCCCCTGCTGTGTTCTCAGTGCCAAATATTCTCAAATATTACAGAAAAAATCATATTTAAATTTTAGGGCATTTGGAGAACTTTTATTTTCGGGGTATTTTTATATTGCACGGATAATTCAGACAACAAACAAAAAAAATACTATTTTTACTTTATTTAATATGAATAACAGAAAGTAAAAGGAGGGTACATGGGGTTGTGCTTTCTAACTTCATCCATCTCATGATCATCAAAAGGAATCCATTAACAAGGTTGATCAAGTCTTGTTAACAAACTCATTCCGAATAACATGGAACCGGAGAATTTTTGAATAACACTAGGTTACCTCAACGGGGATATGCACATCCCCAACAATAAGAATATCATATTTCTTCTAGACAGTAGGAAGAGGAAATTCAAAACCACCAAAAATAATTGATGGAATTTTTCCAATAGAATTGATACTGTGGACTTGAGGTTGTTTCCTCAGAAAGTGTACCGTATGCTCATTACCATTAACATGAAAAGTGACATTGCCTTTATTTCAATCAATAACAACCCCTGCAGTATTCAAAAAGGGTCTTCCAAGAATAATAGACATACTATCGTCCTCGGGAATATCAAGAATACCGAAGTCCATCAAAATAGTAACGTTTATAACCACAACTGGCACATCCTCACAAATACCGACAGGTATAGCAGTTGATTTATCAGCCATTTGCAAAGATATTTCAGTAGGTGTCAACTTATTCAAATCAAGTCTACGATATAAAGAGAGAGGCATAACACTAACACCAGCTCCAAGATCACATAAAGCAGTTTTAACATAGTTTCTTTTAATGGAGCATGGTATAGTTGGTACTCCTGGATCTCCAAGTTTCTTTGGTATTCCACCCTTAAAAGTATAATTAGCAAGCATGGTGGAAATTTCAGCTTCCGATATCTTTCTTTTATTAGTAACAATATCTTTCATATACTTAGCATAAGGATTCATTTTAATCATACCAGTTAATCGCATACGCAAAAAGATAGGTCTAATCATTTCAGCAAAGTGCTCAAAATCCTCATCATCCTTTTTCTTGGATGGTTTGGGAGGAAAAGGCATGGGTTTCTGAACCCATGGTTCTCTTTCTTTACCATGTTTCCTAGCAACAAAGTCTCTCTTATCATAACATTGATTCTTTGATTCTGGGTTATCAAGATCAACAACAGGTTCAATTTCTATATCATTATCATTGCTAGGTTGAGCATCAACATGAACATTACCATTAACATTATCACTAGTTTCAGGTTCATTACCTGATTGTGTTTCAACATCAAAAATAGAAATATCATTTGGATTCTCAGGTGTTTCAGTAATAGGTTCACCAGAAGCATGCAAAGTCCTATCATTCTTCTTTTTCTTCCTTTTAGAAGGACTAGGTGCATCTATATTATTTCTGTGAGAATCTTGCTCAATTCTCTCAGGGTGGCCTTCAAGATAGAAAGGTTCCTGAGTCATTTTACCAGTTCTATTAGCCACTCTAACAGCAAAATCATTATTCTTACTATTCAATTCATTGAGCAAATCATTTTGAGCTTTAAGTACTTGTTCTACTTGAGTGGTAACCATAGAAGCATGTTTACTAATAAGTTTAAGTTCACCTTTGATATTAGCCATATAATCACCCAAGTGTTCAAGCATATCAGCACCGCGTTTTAATTCTCTACCAAAATAAGCATTAAAGTCTTCTTGATTAACCATAAATTTTATCAAACTCATCTAAGCATGGGCTAGCGAACTTAGTAAATGGGATTTCAGCTTTATCATATCTATAGAGAGAATTTACCTTTACTACCTGTGTCGGGTTATCAAGACCATGTGTTTCTTCAATAGGTGATGGATTAAAACCATATATTTCTTCAACGAGCGGTAAATTAAGACCATGTATTTCTTCAATAGGAGGTAAATTCTTAACATCTTCAGCTTTAATACCTTTTTATTTCATGGATTTCTTTGCCTCTTGCATATCTTCAGGACTGAGAAATAGAACACCCCTCTTTTTCGGAGTTGGTTTAGGAATAAGCTCAGGAAGTGTCCAATTATTTTCATTAGTCAACATATTATTTAATATAATTTCAGCTTCATCCGGTGTTCTTTCCCTGAAAACAAAACTAGCACAACTATCCAGGTAATCTCTGGAAGCATCAGTTAGTCCATTATAAAAGATATCAAGTATTTCATTTTTCTTAAGAGAATGATCAGGCAAAGCATTAAGTAATTGGAGAAGCCTCCCCCAAGCTTGTGGGAGACTCTCTTCTTCAAGTTGCACAAAATTATATATCTCTCTTAAAGCAGCTTGTTTCTTATGAGCAGGGAAATATTTAGCAGAGAAGTAATAAATCATATCATGGGGACTACGCACACAACTAGGATCAAGAGAATTAAACCATATCTTAGCATCACCCTTTAATGAGAATGGAAATATTTTAAGGATATAAAAGTAACGAGTTCTCTCATCATTAGTGAACAGGGTGGCTATATCATTTAATTTAGTAAGATGTGCCACAACAGTTTCAGATTCATAGCCATAAAAAGGATCAGATTCAACCAAAGTAATTATATCAGGATCAATAGAGAATTCATAATCATTATCAGTAACATAGATAGGTGAAGTAGCAAAAGCAGGGTCGGGTTTCATTCTAGCATTAAGAGATTGCTGCTTCCATTTAGCTAATAACCTCTTTAGATCATATCTATCATTGCAAGCTAAAATAGCTCTAGTAGCTTCTTCATCCATAACATAACCCTCAGGAACAACAGGAAATTCATATTTATTAGGGGGAGAGTCTTCATCATCACTTTCATCAATATTATCACCTTTCAATAATTTCATTCTCTCTAGCCCTAGCAAGTTGTTGATCAAGAAATTCACCAAGTGGCACAGTAGTATCAAGCATAGAAGTAGTTTCATGATAAGTATCATGCATAGCAGAAGTGAAATCATCAATAACATGCGACATATCATAATGAATGGCAGAAGCAGGTTTAGGTGTCGCAAGCTTACTCAAAACAGAAGGTGAATCAAGTGTAGAGCTAGATGGTAGTTCCTTACCTCCCCTCGTAGTTGAGGGATAAATCTTGGTTCTTGGATCTTTCAAGTTCCTCATAATGATGAGCAGATATAAATCCCAAGTGACTCAAAGAATAGAGCTATGCTCCCCGGCAACGGCGCCAGAAAATAGTCTTGATAACCCACAAGTATAGGGGATCACAACAGTTTTCGAGGGTAGAGTATTCAACCCAAATTTATTGATTCGACACAAGGGGAGCCAAAGAATATTCTCAAGTATTAGCAGCTGAGTTGTCAATTCAACCACACCTAGAAACTTAATATCTGCAGCAAAGTATTTAGTAGCAAAGTAATATGATAGTAGTGGTAACAGTAGCAAAACGTAATGATAACAAAAGTAATGTTTTTTGTATTTTGTAGTGATTGTAACAATAGCAATGGAAAAGTAAATAAGCGGAGAACAATATATGGAAAGCTCGTAGGCAATGGATCGGTGATGGAGAATTTTGTCGGATGTGGTTCATCGTGTAACAATCATAACCTAGGGTGACACAGAACTAGCTCCAATTCATCAATGTAATGTAGGCATGTATTCCGAATATAGTCATACATGCTTATGGAAAAGAACTTGCATGCCATCTTTTGTCCTACCCTCCCGTGGCAGTGGGGTCCTAGCGGAAACTAAGGGATATTAAGGCCTCCTTTTAATAGAGTACCGGACCAAAGCATTAACACATAGTGAATACATGAACTCCTCAAACTACGGTCATCATCGGGAGTGGTCCCGATTATTGTCACTTCGGGGTTGCCGGATCATAACACATAGTAGGTGACTATAGAGACTTGCAAGATAGGATCAGGAACTCACATATATTCATGAAAACATAATAGGTTCCGATCTGAAATCATGGCACTCGGGCCCTAGTGACAAGCATTAAGCATAGCAAAGTCATAGCAACATCAATCTCAGAACATAGTGGATACTAGGGATCAAACCTTAACAAAACTAACTCGATTACATGATAAATCTCATCCAACCCATCACCGTCCAGCAAGTCTACGATGGAATTACTCATGCACGGCGGTGAGCATCATGAAATTGGTGATGGAGGATGGTTGATGACGACAACGACGACGGATTCCCCTCTCCGGAGCCCCGAACGGACTCCAGATCAGCCCTCCCGAGAGGTTTTAGGGCTTGGCGGCGGCTCCGTATCGCAAAACGCGATGAATCCTTCTCTCTGATTTTTCTCTCTCTGAACATGAATATATAGAGTTGGAGTTGAGGTCGGCGGAGCTCCAGGGGGCCCATGAGGTAGGGGGGCGTGCCCCCACCCACATGGCTAGGGTGTGGGCCCCCTGGTCTTGATCTTTTGCCAGGATTTTTTATTATTTCCAAAAATAGTCTCCGTAAAGTTTCAGGTCATTCCGAGAACTTTTGTTTCTGCACATAAATAACACCATGGCAATTCTGCTAAAAATAGCGTCAGTCCGGGTTAGTTCCATTCAAATCATGCAAGTTAGAGTCCAAAACAAGGGCAAAAGTGTTTGGAAAAGTAGATACGACGGAGACGTATCATTGTGTTGTGTCTTTTCCGGTTGATCAGTAGTGGAGCCCAGTTGGGATGATCGGGGATCTAGCATTTGGGGTTGTCTTCTTTTATTTTGGTTCCATAGTCGGACCTTGATTGTACTCTGGATGATGTATGTTTAACTTGTATTTGTGTGAAGTGGAGATCGTAAGCCAACTCTTTATCCCTTTCTTATTCAGTACATGGGATTGTGTGAAGATTACCCCTCTTGCGACAAACCTACCATGTGGCTATGCCTCTAAGCCGTGCCCCGACACGTGGGAGATATAGCCGCATTGTGGGTGTTACACATGCCAAGAGGTGGCGTGCTCCCCTAGCCCAAAACTGAACTGGACTAGGGGGGCCGGCCCCCTTTCCTTCTCTTCTTCCTCTCCTTCCTTCTTCTCCTACTTGAACTAGGAAAGGGGGAAACCTACTCCTACTAGGAGTACGAATCCCCCCTTTGGACCTGCCCCTTGAGGCCTTCCCTCCTCCCCTCCTTTATATACGGTGGAGGGGGCACCCCATAGACACACAAGTTGATCTTTAGCCGTGTGTGGTGCCCCCCTCCATAGTTTTACACCTAGGTCATATTGTCATAGGCGAAGCCCTGCATCGATAACTTCATCATCACCGTCAACACATCGTCGTGCTGATGGAACTCACCGTCGGCCTTAGCTGGATCAAAAGTACGAGTGACGTCACCGAGCTGAATGTGTGCAGATCGCGGAGGTGTCGTACGTTCGATACTTGATCGGTTGGATCACGAATACGTTCGACTACATCAATTGCGTTACTTAATGCTTCCGCTTTCGGTCTACAAGGGTATGTAGACACACTCTCCCCTCTCGTTGCTATGCATCTCCTAGATAGATCTTGCATGATCGTAGGAAATTTTTGGAAATACTGCATTCCCCAACAGTGATTCCCTTAGTGGTGTCATGTGAACGTCGACTACACGGCAGTTCACCATATTTGGGCCTAAGGGAATGCATTCTGGAGTAGTTATTGAAGGATCATGGATGTCGCCTAGAGGGGGGGGGGGGTGAATAGGCGTTTTAAAATAATTGCGGTTTAGGCTTGAACAAGTGCGGAATAAACCTAGCGGTTAATTTGTCAAGCACAAAACCTAAAACAACTAGGCTCACCTATGTGCACCAACAACTTAAGCTAAGCAAGATAAGCAACTATGTGATAGCAAGATATATGACAAGAAACAATATGGCTATCACAAAGTAAAGTGCATAAGTAAAGGGGCTCAGGTAAGAGATAACCGAGCCATGCGGAGACGATGATGTATCCCGAAGTTCACACCCTTGCGGATGCTAATCTTCGTTTGGAGCGATGTGGAGGCACAATGCTCCCCAAGAAGCCACTAGGGCCACCATAATCTCCTCACGCCCTTGCACAATGCAAGATGTCGTGATTCCACTAAGGGACCCTTGAGGGCGATCACCGAACCCGTACAAATGGCAGCCTGTAACGCCCTCGATGCGGCTATATCTCCCACGTGTCGAGGCACGACTTAGAGGCATAACCACATTAAAAGCAATGTCGCAAGTTAGGCAATCATCACAACATCCCATGTAATATGAATAATAAAAGGGGAAGGTACATAGTTGGCTTACACTCGCCATGTCAATCAAAGTGCATAAATAACATTACATCATCCAAACACTCATGGCCCGACTACGGCGCCAAAATAATAGATAACCCAACATGCGACACGGTCCCGATCACCCCCAACTGGGCACCACTACTTATCATCAGGGAAAGACACGTAGTATCGTTGAGAGTCCTCGTCGAACTCCCACTTGAGCTCGAGCGCGTCACGTGGAGCGGAATCATCAGGCCCTGCATCTGGTTTAATAGTAATCTGTGAGCCACATGGACTCAGAAATATCGCACCCTCACGATCAAGACTATTTAAGCTTAATAGGAAAAGCAAGGTAAATATGTGGAGCTTCAGCAAGCGACTAGCATATATGGTGGCTAACCTGTTCGCAAAAGAGAGCGAGAAGAGGAGGCAAAGCGCGAGCGAGAAACTAGAGAGCAACCTACGCAAACATTACTCCAACACCGTGTCCACTTCCTGGACTCCGCCGAGAAGAGGCCATCACGGTAGCTCACACTGTTGATTCATTTTAATTAAGTTAAGGTTCAAGTTATCTACAACCGGACATTAACAAATTCCCATCTGCCCATAACTGTGGGCACGGCTTTCGAAAGTTCAAATCCCTGCAGGGGAGTCCCAACTTAGCCCATGACAAGCTCTCACGGTCAACGAAGGAATAGACCTCCTCCCAAGACATTCCGATCAGACTCGGTATCCCGGTTCTTCAAGACACTTCGACAGGTTAAAACAAGACCAGCAACACCGCCCGAATGTGCCGAAAAATCCCAATAGGAGCTACACATATCTCGTTCTCAGGGCACACTCAGATGAGCTCTCCATACAACTAAAACCAAACCTCGAGTTTCCCCGAGGGGGCGCTGCACAGGACTCTAGTTCGGACCAACACTCAGAGGAGCACTGGCCCGGGGGGGGGGGGTTAAAATAAGATGACCCTCGGGCTCCGGAAACCCAAGGGAAAAAGAGGCTAGGTGGCAAATGGTAAAACCAAGGTTGGGCATTGCTGGAAAAGCTTTAATCAAGGCGAACTATCAAGGGGTTCCCATTATAACCCAACCGTGTAAGGAACGCAAAATACGGGAACATAACACCGATATGACGGAAACTAGGGCGGCAAGAGTGGAACAAAACACTAGGCGAGAGGCCAAGCCTTCCACCCTTTACCAAGTATATAGATGCATTAAGATAACATGGTAATATAATGATATCCCAACAAGTAAAATAATGTTCCAACAAGGAACGGTCTCCAATCTTCACCTGCAACTAGCAACGCTATAAGAGGGGCTGAGCAAAGCGGTAACATAGCCAAACAACGGTTTGCTAGGACATGGTGGGTTAGAGGTTTGACATGGAAATTTGGGAGGCTTGAAAGCAAGTGGTAGGCATCGTAGAATTGGCATAGCAAAAGAGCGAGCATCTAGCAAAGCAAAGATAGTAGTGATTTCGAGGGTATGATCATCTTGCCTGCAAAGTCGTCAGAGTTGACTGGATCCTCGAAAGCAAACTCAACGGGCTCCTCGTTAGCGAACTCGTCTCCCGGCTCTACCCAAACAAGACAAACAAGCAACAAGGACACAATCAACCACGTGCAAGGCTCAAACAATATGATGCAAAGATGATATGCTATGCGGGATGCGATGCGGGAGGCATATGCAAGATGTGACAGGGAATGCATGAACCTGGCCTCAACTTGGAAATCTAAGTGTGCCACTGGAAATATGAGATTAAATCGCTTGAAAACGATATAAAGAATGCCGGAATCGGAGTTACGGTTTGGAAATGGCAAGCAATTCAAATAAGACCACGTTCTGCGATTTACAGCAAGTAGCCATCTAAATGCAACAAGATGAACATGCTACAGCACCTAAACATGGCATCAAAATACATGTCTGGAATCCATTCAAGATGCTTAACAAAAGTCTAGCACTGAGCTACGGCCAATTCATCCATTAACAGGTTCAAACAAGCATGGCAAAAATGCATTTGGTAAACAGATTTCAGACTTAGTGAAATTATCATTTGTCGGAATTTCAGATCAGATAGCACTCTTCGGAGCATGAAAACTATATGCTACAGGACCTGAACATGGCAAAGTAAAGAATGTCAAGGAGCTACTCAAAGAGCTTAACAAAAGTCCCTTAGTGACCTTGAGCCAAAAGGGGTCAGAAAATACAATTGCAAGCATGTGAACATGGCAAAAACATAACCAGATCACAGACTTAGTGAAAACTGGAGCATGCTGAAACAGATATCAAGTAGGCATGTTTACGAGCTCGATGCACTCACCACAGAGCAATTCATGACAAACTAAGCATACATCCATCGAGAATACACAAAATGCAAGCTAGACATGGCAAGAACAATAACATAGCATGCACGGATCAACTACAACATCATCGGCAAAATCGCTAACAAGTAGACAATCTGCCCAGATTCACGAAATGACAAAAGTAGAGCTCGATTGACTCAAGCTAGGGTGCTCCATAATTACAAACAAAGACATGGATGGATAAAGCACTACAATATTAACAAAACATCCTTACTGATCATCCTCAAAAGAGGCACGGATCACTAGGAAACAACATGAACATATGGCCATATGAGATAACCAGCTCAAGGACTTAGTGGAAATGCCAAGTCCCTGAAATCAGCATTACCAAGTGCCTCACTTTGCAAGCTTGTGCTAGTCACCACACACATCACAAAAATACATGGGTTTCACCTCTGGAAAGATGTCAAAACCCTTAAAAAAACATATGTAGAGCTCATGGGCATATCATGCACACAATAATCATGGCAAAAATGACAAATATCTAAATGGAGCAGCAGATCTGACAATTATCTCAAGTAGCACTCTTCCAACAGCATTTCTGGCATCAAGATGAACTCAAATGAAAATGATGCAGTGGAATGAAATGATGCACTCTCTGAGACGAACATTTTGATATGCTATATGCCCAAAACGGAGCTACGGATGCAAAGTTACGGCACGATGAACAAGGGCATATGGATCTGGGAAAACGGGGACTTAGAAGAAAATTTGGACCTCCAGATCTAGGGTTACTGTAGCCGATCTGGATCGGGCACGCCTCCCAAGGTTCGTCGGGACCTCGCCGGCGACGAAGGCAGGACGGTGGCCGGAGCTGCTCGCCGGAGCTGCGGACCGGTGGCCGGAACGACGAGGAGGCCGGAGGAGGCGCGGGGCGACGGTGGGCGGCGCACGGCGGCCGGGCGGCGAGGCGCGCGAGCGGGCGGCGCACCGGAGCGGTGGTGCGGTGGCTCGCGCTCGCCGGAGCTGAGCAAGGCGACGGCGGGAGGTAGGAGAAGGGCGGCGGTGCGCGGGCGCCGGTTCGGGCCCTCGGGGGCCGGCTGCGGGCCGGGCGGGCCGCGGCGGTGGGAGGAGGCGGCCGGCCACGTGGCGCCTCCTGACTGGCGCGGGCGGCGGCGGCGACTTCGTCCGGCGGCGGCCGGACGTGTCCGGTGGCGGCGGGGCGATTTTTTAGGGTTTGGACGGGGAAGAGATCCGGATTTTCGGAGGACCTATTTATAGGCCTAGAGGGAGCTAGGAGTGTCCAAATGAGGTGCGGTTTTCGGCCACGCGATCGTGATCGAACGCTCTAGATGATGGAGAAGGTTTAGGTGGGTTTTGGGCCAAATTGGAGGGGTGTTGGGCTGCAACACACACAAGGCCTTTTCGGTCCCTCGGTTAACCGTTGGAGTATCAAACGAAGTCCAAATGACACGAAACTTGACAGGCGGTCTACCAGTAGTAAACCAAGGCCACTTGGCAAGTCTCAGTCCAATCCGGAAATGTTTAATCCCCACACATGAAAAAAAGGTAGAAATGACCACCGGAGGAGAACGAAGCGCTGGAATGCAAAACGGACAACGGGGAAAATGCTCGAATGCATGAGATGAACACGTATGCAAATGCAATGCGCATGATGACATGATATGAGATGCATGACAATGACAACAACACACGGAGACAAAACCCAAACCCGAGAAAATAAAATAACTTAAGGCCGGAAACGGCAAGAGTTGGAGTACATATTGGATAAGTTACATCCGGGGTGTTACACAGCCCTTGGGGGAGGTTACCGAACCCGTACACTTTGGCAACCGTTGGGGGCGGTCACCGGAACCCGTCCAATTGCTCGGGGCGATCTCCACAACCTAATTGGAGACCCCGACGCTTGCCCGGAGCTTTACACCACAATGATTGAGCTCCGAACACCACAAAGGTTGGGGTTAACTCCCCAACGACACCACGAAGCTTCACCACAATGGAATATGGCTCCGAGGTGACCTCAACCGTCTAGGGCGCCCAAGCACCCAAGAGGAACAAGCTCAAGGGTACCAAGCACCCAAGAGGAACAAGCTCAAGGGTACCAAGCACCCAAGAGTAATAAGCTTCTCAACTTGTAACTTCCATGTATCACCGTGGAGAACTCAAACCGGTGCACCAAATGCAATGGCAAGGGCACACGGAGTGCCCAAGTCATTCTCTCCCAAATCCCACCGAATCAACAAATGCTAGGGAGGAAAATGAGAGGAATAACGAAGAAGAGAGCACGAAGAACTCCAAGATCTAGATCCAATGGGTTCCCCTCACATAGAGGAGAAAGTGATTGGTGGAAATGTGGATCTAGATCTCCTTTCTCTTTTCCCTCAAAAACTAGCAAGAATCCATGGAGGGATTGATAGTTAGTAAGCTCGAAGAAGGTCAACAATGGGGGAAGAACACGAGCTCAAAAGGATAAGGTTCATTGGGAAAGAAGACCCCCTTTTATAGGAGGGGGAAAATCCAACCGTTATGTGCTCAGTACGCACACGAGCGGTACTACCGCTCGGGCGGTAGAACACGGAGAGCGGAGCAAAACAGAGTGCGAGGCAGAGCCGTATGAGCGGCACTACCGCTGGAGCTAGCGGTACTACCATTGGCCGCAGCGGTACCGCCGCTTGGCCCAACGGTACTACCGCTGGGACCGCGCACAACGCCTACCACGAGCACAGGGAGAAGGAACAGGGAGGAGGGCCATTGAGCGGCACTAGGGGCGGTGGTAGCCGCGGTACTACTGCACATGAGCGGTACTACCGCTCCTACTGCCGCCGAACCCGTCACGAGAAAACCATGTCTCGAATCGAGGCGGTACTAGTGTGGAACCGGAGCCAAACTACCGCTTATGGCCATGGGCGGTACTACCACTGTGGGACAGCGGTACTACCCTTGTGGAGATAAGCGGTACTGCCGCTCTGGCCCAGTGGTACTACCACTGGTGCCATCCTTATGCCACTTCCAAGAAAGCAAGTATACTCCACGGAAAACCAGAACTGCCATAACTTCTGCATATGAGCTCCGAATTGAGCAAACTCAAGATTGTTGGAAACAAGACGACGAGTAGCATCAAAACAACGTCTGGTTATAGTAAGAAGAGGCAGGGGAGGTATGCCTAACAAATGGAGGAGTGAGACCACCAACCGAGAAGAACGAGCATAACCTCCAACATCGAAAACATCATAGAAGATGCATGTGAACTCCGTTTTCGATGAACTCAAGCTTGTCATTAAGATGACCATAACCTCCAAAACTCTCAAAGAGAACCAAACAAGAACCAAGAAATATGATGCAAGGATGAAATGGTTTGAGCTCTCTATGAACGATACGATCAAGCTACTCATCGAGAGCCCCCTTGATAGTATGGCAATCGATCCTATAACCCGGTCTCCCAACTACCACTATGAGAACGGTAAAATAGAAAACCTATCAAGGGAAAACCTTTGGATTGCACATGGTCCACTTGAGCTAGATGATGACGATCTTGACTCCCTCAAGTTGGACCACCTTTCTTGATTGCGTTGGTTCGATGAAGACTAGTTGATTGTGATGGGGAATGTAGCAGAAATTCAAAATTTTCTACGCATCACCAAGATCAATCTATGGAGTAATCTAGCAACGAGGGGAAGGAGAGTGCATCTACATACCCTTGTAGATCGCTAAGCGGAAGCGTTCAAGTGAACGGGGTTGATGGAGTCGTACTCGTCATGATCCAAATCACCGATGATCCTAGTGCCGAACGGACGGCACCTCCGTGTTCAACACACGTACAGCCCGGTGACGTCTCCTACGCCTTGATCCAGGAAGGGGAGAAGGAGAGGTTGGGGAAGACTCCATCCAGCAGCAGCACGATGGCGTGGTGGTGGTGGAGGAGCGCGGGACTCCAGCAGGGCTTCGCCAAGCACTACGAGAGATGAGGAGGGAGAGAGGTAGGGCTGCGCCAACAGGGAGAGCAAATCACGTGTGTTGGGCAGCCCCATACCTCAAGTATATATAGGGGGAGGGGAGGGGCTGCACCCCCACCTAGGGTTCCCTCCCTAGGGGTGGCGGCAGCCCCCAGATCCCATCTGGGAGGCGGCCAAGGGGGAGAGAGAGGGGGGCGCACCTAGGGTGGGCCTTAGGGCCCATCTGCGCCTAGGGTTTGCCCCCTCTCCTCTTGAGGACGCCTTGGGCCTTGGTGGGAGGCGCCCCAGCCCACCTAGGGGCTGGTCCCTTCCCACTATTGGCCCATGTAGGCCTCCGGGGCTGGTGGCCCCACCTGGTGGACCCCCGGACCCCTCCGGTGGTCCTAGTACACTACCGGTGATGCCCGAAACACTTCCGGTGGCCAAAACCATACTTCCTATATATCAGTCTTTACCTCCGGACCATTCCGGAACTCCTCGTGACGTCTGGGATCTCATCCGGGACTCTGAACAACATTCGGTAACCGCGTACATACTTTCCCTATAACCCTAGCGTCATTGAACCTTAAGTGTGTAGACCCTACGGGTTCGGGAACCATGCAGACATGACCGAGGCAACTCTCCGGCCAATAACCAACAGAGGGATCTGGATAACCATGTTGGCTCCCACATGTTCCACGATGATCTCATCGGATGAACCACGATGTCAAGGACTTAATCAACCCCGTATTCAATTCCCTTTGTCTAGCGGTACGATACTTGCCCGAGATTCGATCGTCGGTATCGCAATACCTTGTTCAATCTCGTTACCGGCAAGTCTCTTTACTCGTTCCATAACACATCATCCCATGATCAACTCCTTGATCACATTGTGCACATTATGATGATGTCCTACCGAGTGGGCCCAGAGATACCTCTCCGTTTACACGGAGTGACAAATCCCAGTCTCGATTCGTGCCAACCCAACAGACACTTTCAGAGATACCTGTAGTGTACCTTTATAGCCACCCAGTTACGTTGTGACGTTTGGCACACCCAAAGCACTCCTACGGTATCCGGGAGTTACACAATCTCATGGTCTAAGGAAATGACACTTGACATTAGAAAAGCTTTAGCATACGAACTACACGATCTTTGTGCTAGGCTTAGGATTGGGTCTTGTCCATCACATCATTCTCCTAATGATGTGATCCCGTTATCAATGACATCCAATGTCCATGGTTAGGAAACCGTAACCATCTATTGATCAACGAGCTAGTCAACTAGAGGCTTACTAGGGACATGTTGTTGTCTATGTATCCACACATGTATCTGAGTTTCCTATCAATACAATTCTAGCATGGATAATAAATGATTATCATGAACAAGGAAATATAATAATAACCAATTTATTATTGCCTCTAGGGCATATTTCCAACAGTCTCCCACTTGCACTAGAGTCAATAATCTAGTTCACATCGCCATGTGACCAATATCCAAGAGTCTACCAGACTCAATGATCTAGTTAACATCACTATGTGATAAACACTCAAAGAGTTCTGGGTTTGATCATGTTATGCTTGTGAGAGAGGTTGTAGTCAACGGGTCTTGCCACATTCAGATCCCTATGTATTTCACAAAACTTTATATCGTAGCTGCTTCTACCACATTCCACTTGGAGCTATTCCAAATTATTGCTCCATTATACGTATCCGGTATCTCTACTCAGAGCTATCCGGATAGGTGTTAACTTGCATCGACGTAACTCTTTACGTCGAACTCTTTATCACCTCCATAACCGAGAAACATTTCCTTATTCCTCTAAGGATAATTTTGACCGCTATCTGGTGATCTACTCCTAGATCACCTTTGTACCCTCTTGCCAGACATGTGGCAAGGCACACATCAGGTGCGGTACTTCAGCATGGCATACCATATAGAGCCTATGACAAAAGCATAGGGGACGACCTTCGTCCTTTTCGTCCTTTCTCTTTCTTATGCCATGGTCAAGCTTTGAGTCTTACTCAACTTCACACCTTACAACTCAGGTAAGAACCCCTTCTTTGACTGATCTATTTTGAACTCCTTCAAAAACATGTCAAAGTGTGCGTTCTTTGAAAGTATCATCAGGCGTCTTGATCTATCTCTATAGATCTTGATGCCCAATTTGTAAGTAGCTTTATCCAGGTCTTCCTTTGAAAAACACTCTTCAAACAACTGTTTATGCTTTCCAGAAATTCTACATTATTTCGGATCAACAATATGTCATCCACATATACTTATCAGAAATATTGTAGTGCTCCCACTCACTTTCTTGTAAATACAAGTTTCTAGCAAACATTGTATAAACCTAAAAGCTTTGATCACTCCATCAAAGCATATATTCCGCCTCCGAGATGCTTGCTCTAATCCATAGAAGGATCGCTGGAGCGAGCATACCTTTTAGCATCCTTAGGATCGACAAAACCTTTTATTGTATCACATACAACCTTTTCTTATGAAAACTGGTAAGAAAACTTGTTTTGACATCCATCTGTAAGATTTCATAATCGAAAAATACAGCTAATGCTAACATGATTCCGACAGACTTAAGCATCGCTACGAGTGAGAAATTCTCATCGTAGTCAACTCCTTGAACTTGTGAAAAGACTCTTTCCCACAAGTCGAGCTTCATAGACGGTAACATTACCGCCCACGTCCGTCTTCTTCTTAAAGATTCATTTATCTCAATGGCTTGCCGATCATCGGGCAAGTCCACCAAAGTCCATACTTTGTTCTGATATATGGATCCTATCTCGGATTTCATGGCTTCTAACCATTTTTCAGAATACGGGCCCACCATCGCTTCTCCATAGCTCATAGGTTCATTGTTGTCTAACAACATGATATCTAAGACAGGATTACCGTACCACTTAGGAGTAGTACATATCCTTGTCGACCTACGAGGTTCGATAGCAACTTGATCCGAAGCTTCATGATCACTATCATTAACTTCCTATTCAACAGACGTAGGTGCCACAGAAAACATCTTTCTGTGTTGCATCACTCTCTGGTTGAAGTAAAGGTTCGACAACCTCATCAAGTTCTATCTTCCTCCCACTCAATTCTTTCGAAAGAAACTCCTTCTCGAGAAAGGACCCGTTCTTAGCGACAAACAATTTGCCCTCGGATCTGAGATAGAAGGTATACCCTACTGTCACCTTTGGGTATCCTATGAAGATGTGTTTGTCCGCTTTGGGTTCGAGCTTCTCCGGCTGAAGCCCTAAGCATCACAGCCCCAAACATTAAGAAACGACAACTTTGGTTTCTTGCCAAACCAATGTTCATACGACGCCGTCTCAACGGACTTAGATGGTGTCCTATCTAAAGTGAATGCAGCTGTCTCTAACGCATAACCTCAAAATGAAAACGGTAGATTGATAAGAGACATCATAGATCGCACCATATCTCATAAGGTTCGATTACGATGTCCAGACACACCATAACCCAGTGGTGTTCCAGGTGGCTTCAACTGTGAAACAATTCCACAATGTCTTAAGTGTTTGCCAAACTCATAACTCAGATATTCTCATTGATCAGATCGTAGGAATTTGATCTTCTTGTTATGATGATTCTTAACTTCACTCTGAAATCGCTTGAACTTTTCAAACGTTTCAGACTTGTGCTTCATTAAGTAAATATACCTATATCTACTCAAATCGTCAGTGAAGATGAGAAAATAGCGATATCCACCGCACGCTTCAATTCTCATTGGATCACACGCATCAGCATGTATGATTTCCAACAAGTCACTTGCCCGTTTCATTGTACCTGAAAGCGGGGTCTTAGTCATCCTGCCCATGAGGCATGGCTCGCATGTGTCAAGCGATTCAAAATCAAGTGACTCCAAACATCCATCGACATGGAGTTTCTTCATGCATCTTACGCCAATATGACCTAAGCGGCAGTGCCACGAGAAAGTGGTACTATCATTATTAACTCTACATCTTTTGGCGTGAACATGTGTATTACCACGACCGAGATTCAATGAACCATTCACATAGGGTGCATGACCATGAAAGGTATTATTCATGTAAACAGAATAACCATTATTCTCTAATTTAAATGAATAACCGTATTGCAATGAACATGATCTAATCATATTCATGCTCAACGTAGACACCTGATAACATTTATCTAGGTTCAATACTAATCCCGAAGGCAGATGGAGCGTGCGATGGTGATCTCATCAACTTTGGAAACACTTCCAACACACATCATCACCTCGCCCTTAGCTAGTCTCCGTTTAGTCTGTAGCTTTTGCTTCAAGTCACCAATAATAGCAACTGAACCGGTACCAATACCCAGGTGCTACCAGGAGTACTAGTGAGGTACACATTAATAACACGTATATACTTTGTTGAAGTTACCAGCCTTCTTATCTACCATGCATTTGGGGTAATTCCGCTACCAGTGACTGTTCCCCTTACAATAGAAGCACTCAGTCTCGGGTTTGGGTTCAACCTTGGGTTCCTTCACTGGAGCGGCAACTGGTTTGCCATCCATGAAGTTTCCCTTCTAGCCCTTGCCCTTCTTGAAACCAGTGGTCTTGTTAAACCATCAACACTTGATGCTCCCTCTTGATTTCTACCTTTTGCGGTCTTAAGCACCGCGAATAGCTCCGGGATCAACTCCATCCCTTGCATGTCATAGTTCATCACGAAGATCTAGTAGCTTAGTGATAGTGGCTAGAGAACTCTATCAATCACTATCTTATCTGGAAGTTTAACTCCCACTTGATTTAAGTGATTGTAGCACCCAGACATTCTGAGCACATGCTCACTAGCTGAGCTATTCTCCTCCATCTTGTTGGCAAAAGAACTTGTCAGAGGTCTCACACCTCTCAACACGGGCATGAGCCTGAAATCCCAATTTTAGCTCTTGGAACATCTCATTTGTTCTATGGCGTTCAAAATGTCATTGGAATCCCGATTCTAAGCCGTAAAGTATGGTGCACTAAACTATCAAGTAGTCATCAGGATGTGTCTGTCAGGTGTTCACAACATCCACAGACGACGTTGTAGGGGTTTGCACATCGAGCGGTGCATCAAAGACGTAAGCCTTCTGTGTAGCAGTGAGGACACTCCTCGGACTACGGACCTAGTCCGCATCATTGCTTACAATATCTTTCAACTTAATCTTTCTCTAGGAATGTATTGAAACAGGGAGCTACAACGTGAGCTATTTATCTACAACATATTTGCAAAGACAATTTAGACTATGTTCATGATAATTGAGTTCATTTAATGAACTCCCACTCAGATAGACATCCCTCTAGTCATCTAAGTGAAACATGATCCGAGTCAACTAGGCCGTGTCCGATCATCACGTGACACGGACTAGTCAACATCGGTGAACATCTTCATGTTGATCGTATCTTCTATACGACTCATGCTCGACCTTTCGGTCTTCCGTGTTCCGAGGCCATGTCCGTACATGCTAGGCTCGTCAAGTCAACCTAAGTGTTTTTGCTGTGTAAATCTGGCTTACAGCCGTTGTATTCGAACGTTAGAATCTATCACACCCGATCATCACGTGGTGCTTCGAAACGACGAACCTTCGCAATGGTGCACAGTTAGGGGGAACACCTTTCTTGAAATTTTAGTGAGGGATCA
Source organism: Triticum urartu (assembly GCF_056163025.1). Taxonomy (NCBI): domain Eukaryota; kingdom Viridiplantae; phylum Streptophyta; class Magnoliopsida; order Poales; family Poaceae; genus Triticum; species Triticum urartu. The sequence continues at coordinate 93,680,404 of NC_141875.1, forward strand.
TCTTATTTAAGCTACCGTCGTTCTAAGCAAATAAGATGTAAAACATGATAAACATCACATGCAATCAAATAGTGACATGATATGGCCAATATCATTTTGCTCCTTTTGATCTCCATCTTCGGGGCTCCATGATCATCGTTGTCACCGGCATGACACCATGATCTCCATCATCATGATCTCCATCATCGTGTCTTCTTGAAGTTGTCTCATCATCTATTACTTCTACTACTATGGCTAACGCTTTAGCAATAAAGTAAAGTAATTACATGACGTTTATGTTGACATGCAGGTCATAAATAAATAAAGACAACTCTTATGGCTCCTGCCGGTTGTCATACTCATCGACATGCAAGTCGTGATTCCTATTACAAGAACATGATCAATCTCATACATCACATATATCATTCATCACATCCTTTTGGCCATATCACATCACAAGGCATATGCTGCAAAAACAAGTTAGATGTCCTCTAATTGTTGTTGCAAGTTTTTACGTGGCTGCTATAGGTTTCTAGCAAGAACGTTTCTTACCTACGCGAAAACCACAACGTGATATGCCAATTTCTATTTACCCTTTATAAGGACCCTTTTCATAGAATCCGATCCGACTAAAGTGGGAGAGACAGACACCTGCTAGCCACCTTATGCAACTAGTGCATGTCAGTCGGTGGAACCAGTCTCACGTAAGAGTACATGTAAGGTCAGTCCGGGCCGCTTCATCCCACGATGCCGCCGAATCAAGATAAGACTAGTAACGACAAGCAAATTGACAAAATCGACGCCCACAACAACTTGTGTTCTACTCGTGCATAGAAACTAAGCATAGACCTAGCTCATGATGCCACTGATGGGGAACGTAGCAGAAATTCAAAATTTTCTACGCATCACCAAGATCAATCTATGGAGTAATCTAGCAACGAGGGGAAGGAGAGTGCATCTACATACCCTTGTAGATAGCTAAGCGGAAGCGTTCAAGTGAACGGGGTTGATGGAGTCGTACTCGTCGTGATCCAAATCACCGATGATCCTAGTGCCGAACGGACGGCACCTCCGTGTTCAACACACGTACAACCCGGTGACGTCTCCTACGCCTTGATCCAGCAAGGGGAGAAGGAGAGGTTGGGGAAGACTCCATCCAGCAGTAGCACGACGGCATGGTGGTGGTGGAGGAGCGCGGGACTCCAGCAGGGCTTCGCCAAGCACTACGAGAGATGAGGAGGGAGAGAGGTAGGGCTGCGCCAACAGGGAGAGCAAATCACGTGTGTTGGGCAGCCCCATACCTCAAGTATATATAGGGGGAGGGGAGGGGCTGCGCCCCCACCTAGGGTTCCCTCCCTAGGGGTGGCGGCAACCCCCAGATCCCATCTGGGAGGCGGCCAAGGGGGAGAGAGAGGGGGGCGCACCTAGGGTGGGCCTTAGGGCCCATCTGCGCCTAGGGTTTGCCCCCTCTCCTCTTGAGGACGCCTTGGGCCTTGGTGGGAGGCGCCCCAGCCCACCTAGGGGCTGGTCCCTTCCCACTATTGGCCCATGTAGGCCTCCGGGGCTGGTGGCCCCACCTGGTGGACCCCCGGACCCCTCCGGTGGCCCCGGTACACTACCGGTGATGCCCGGAACACTTCCGATGGCCAAAACCATACTTACTATATATCAATCTTTACCTCCAGACCATTCCGGAGCTCCTTGTGATGTCCGGGATCTCATCTGGGACTTCGAACAACATTCGATAACTGCGTACATACTTTCCCTATAACCCTAGCGTCATCGAACCTTAAGTGTGTAGACCCTACGGGTTCGGGAACCATGCAGACATGACCGAGACAACTCTCCGGCCAATAACCAACAGCGGGATTTGCATACCCATGTTGGCTCCCACATGTTCCACGATGATCTCATCGGATGAGCCACGATGTCAAGGACTTAATCAATCCCGTATTCAATTCCCTTTGTCTAGCGGTATGATACTTGCCCGAGATTCGATCGTCGGTATCCCAATACCTTGTTCAATCTCGTTACCGGCAAGTCTCTTTACTCGTTCCGTAACACATCATCCCGTGATCAACTCCTTGATCACATTGTGCACATTATGATGATGTCCTACCGAGTGGGCCCAGAGATACCTCTCCATTTACACGGAGTGACAAATCCCAGTCTCGATTCGTGCCAACCCAACAGACACTTTCGGAGATACCTGTAGTGTACCTTTATAGCCACCCAGTTACATTGTGACGTTTGGCACACCCAAAGCACTCCTACGGTATCCGGGAGTTGCACAATCTCATGGTCTAAGGAAATGACACTTGACATTAGAAAAGCTTTAGCATACGAACTACACGATCTTTGTGCTAGGCTTAGGATTGGGTCTTGTCCATCACATCATTCTCCTAATGATGTGATCCCGTTATCAACGACATCCAATGTCCATGGTCAGGAAACCGTAACCATCTATTGATCAACGAGCTAGTCAACTAGAGGCTTACTAGGGACATGTTGTTGTCTATGTATCCACACATGTATCTGAGTTTCCTATCAATACAATTCTAGCATGGATAATAAACGATTATCATGAACAAGGAATTATAATAATAACCAATTTATTATTGCCTCTAGGGCATATTTCCAACAGATTGCTCCCCATACTCCATTATGGGTGAGCCCCTCTTCCGCACATCTTCATGAATCCATTGTTACCACAATGGACGGCAAGCTTCAAGAATTTGATCTCTTCATGATGCTCCACTTGAACTTGCACACCGCAACCTAACCCCACAAAGAACTCTCATGAAGACCATGGGCTAGTACACAAAGCATAATTGACATTGCTTACCATACCATGGGATCACTTGATCCCTCTCGGTACACCTTCTACGCTTTGTGGGTTGATCAACTTGATTCACTCTTTGACTTATTCTTGATCAACCTCTCACAAGACCAATCTTTAGGTAATTCCTTGAATAGCACCTTGGTCGCCACAAACTCTCCTTGAAACCAACACATGTACTCCTATCAAAGCCTATGGACAAAACCTTCAAATATAACTCAAGGCAACCATTAGTCCATAGAGATTGTCATCAATTACCAAAACTAAACATGGGGCACCGCATGTTCTTTCAGTTATTAGATGATGGGTTGCGAGAGTGACAGAAGCTTAAACCCTAGTTTATGCGCTACTTCGTAAGGGACTGATTTGGATCCAAAAGTTTAATGCTATGGTTAGATTTATTCTAATACTTTTCTAGTAGTTGCGGGTGCTTGTGAGGGGGTTAATCATAAGTAGGACGTTTGTTCTAGTAAGAACAACACCTAACCACTGGTCCACCCATATATCAAATTGTCAAAGTAGCGAACACAAATCAAACCAACATGATGAAAGTAACTAGATGAAATTCCCGTGTACCCTCAAGAATTCTTTGCTTATCATAAGAGACCGTTTTTGCATGTCCTTCGCCTCAAAGGATTGGGCTACCTTGCTGCACTTTTGTTACCGTTACCGTTACTTACTCATTACAAATTATCTTGCTATCAAACTACTCGCTACTTATAATTTTAGTGCTTGTAGAGAATACCTTGCTGAAAACTACTTGTCATTTCCTTCTGCTCCTCGTTGGGTTCAACACTCTTACTTATCGAAAGGACTACGATTGATCCCCTATACTTGTGGGTCATCAAGGATCTTTTCTGGCGCTGTTGCCAGGTAGTGAAGCGCTCTTGGTAAGTGGAAATCGGTAAGAAAAAAATTACTACGTGCTGAAATTTATTGTCACTTGTCACTATGGAGAACAATCCTTTGAGGGGTTTGTTCGGGATATCCTCACCTTGACTGGAACCACAATTAGTTACCCCTCAACCTACTGCACCCACTAAAAATATTAGTTATGAAATTTCTTTGGCTATGATAGAACAACTGCTAGCTAATCCTTATGCAGGAGATGGAACCAAACATCCTGATATGCATTTGATATATGTGGATGAAATTTGTGGATTGTTTAAGCTTGTAGGTTTACCCAGAGATGAAGCTAAGAAGAAGGTTTTCCCTTTATCTTTGAAGGGAAAAGCATTGGCATGGTATAGGCTATGCGATGATATTGGATCTTGGAATTGGAATCGATTGAAATTGGAATTTCACCAAAAAAATTATCCTACGCATCTAGTTCATCGTGATCGGAGTTACATATATAATTTTTGGCCTCGTGAATGAGAAAGTAACGCTCTAGCTTGGGGGAGGCTTAAGTCAATGCTATATTCATGCCCCAATCATGAGCTCTCAAGAGAAATTATTATTCAAAAAATTTATGCTCGTCTTTCTCGTGATGATCAATCCATGCTTGATACTTCTTGTACTGGTTCCTTTATCAAGAAGACTATTGAATTCAGGTGGGATCTTTTAGAAAGAATTAAACGCAACTCTGAATATTGGGAACTTGACAAAGGTAAAGATTCAGGTATTAAGCTTAAGTATGATTGTGTTAAACCTTTTATGAATACCGACACTTTTCAAAAGTTTAGCACTAAATATGGACTTGACTATGAGATAGTAGCCTCCTTTTGTGAATCATTTGCTACTCATGTTGATCTCCCTAAGGAGAAGTGGTTTAAATATCACCCACCTATTAAAGAATAAATTAAAGAACCGGTAATAGCTATAGATGAAACTATTATTTGTAATGTTGATCCAATTGTTCCTACTACTTATATTGAAAAACCACCTTTCCCTGTTAGGATAAAGGAACATGCTAAAGTTTCAACTGTGGTCAATAAAAGTTATATTGGAGCACCTAAACCTTCTGAACAAATCAAGGTAGAACCCAGTGTTGCTATGGTTAAAGATCTCCTAGTAGAAAATCTAGACGGGCATGTTATTTACTTATGTGATGAAGCTGCTAGAATTGCCAAACCCGATGAAAAAGATAAACATAGACCTGTTGTTGGCATGCCTGTTATCTCAGTCAAAATAGGAAATCGTTGTTATCATGACTTATGTGTTTTAGATGCTAGCGTGAGTGCTATTCCTTTTACCTTATATCAAGATATTATGAATGATATAGCACCCGCTGAAATAGAAGACATAGATGTTACTATTAAACTTGCTAATAGAGACACCATCACACCACTTGGGATTGTTAGAGATGTTGAAGTCTTGTGTGGGAAAATAAAATATCCTACCGATTTTCTTGTTCTTGGTTCCCCACAAGATGACTTTTGTACCATATATTTGGTAGACCTTTCTTGAATACCGTTAATGCTAAAATAGATTGTGAGAAACAAACCGCTGGTGTAAGTTTTGGTGATGAGTCTCATGAGTTTAATTTTTCTAAGTTTAGGAGAAAGCATCCTAAGAAAGAATTACCTAGTAAGGATGAAATAATTGGTCTTGCTTCTATTGCCGTGCTTCCTACTGATCCACTAGAACAATATTTTCTAGACCATAAGAATGATATGCATATGCATGAAAGAAATGAGGTAGATAAAAATTTCTTTGAACAACGACCTCTGCTTAAACACAATTTGCCTATTGAAACTCTAGGAGGTCCTCCTCCACCTAAAGGTGATCCTGTGTTTGAATTAAAACAATTGCCAGGCACTTTGAAATATGCTTATCTTGATGAGAAAAAGATATATCCTGTTATTATTAGTGCTTACCTTTCAGAACATGTAGAAGAAAGATTACTAAAGGTTCTGAAGAAGCACCGAGCTGCTATTGGATATACTCTTGATGATCTTAAGGGCATTAGTCCCACTCTCTGTCAGCACCAAGATTAATATGGAACCTGATGCTAAACCCGTTGTTGATCACCAAAGATGTTTAAATCCTAAAATGAAAGAAGTGGTAAGAACTGAAATATTTAAGCTTCTAGAAGCAGGTATAATCTATCCATAGCTGACAGTAGATGGGTAAGTCCTGTTCATTGTGTCCCTAAGAAGGGAGGTATTGCTGTTGTTCATAATGATAAAAATGAACTTATTCCACAAAGAATTGTCACAGATTATAGAATAGTAATTGATTTTAGAAAATTAAATAAAGCTACTAGAAATATCATTACACTCTACCTTTTATTAATCAAATGCTAGAAAGGCTATCTAAGCACACACACTTTTTTTTCTCGATGGATATTCTGTTTTTTATCAAATACCTATTTCACAACCTAATTAAGAGAAAACCACATTTACTTGTCCTTTTGGGACTTATGCTTATAGACATATGTCTTTCGGTTTATGCAATGGACCTGCTACCTTTCAAAGATGTGTGACTACTATATTGTCTGACTTTTGTGAAAAGATTGTTGAGTTTTTCATGGATGATTTTTCCGTTTACGGAACTTCTTTTGATGATTGCTTAAGCAACCTTGATCGAGTTTTGCAGAGATGTCAGCAAATTAATCTTGTCTTGGAGTTGATACGTCCATTTTGCATCATGTTTACCTACTATTATTTATAATGTTTTTATGCATAATAATGCCTTTTGGAGTAATTCTAATGCCTTTTCTCTCATAATATGCAAGGTTCACACAAAGAGGGAGAATACCGGCAGCCAGAATTCTGGACCTGAAAAAGCTATGTCATGCCACCTGTTCTGCACAACTCCAAATGAGTTGAAACTTCACGGATATTTTTTATGGAATATATAAGAATTATTGGAGCAAATAACAACCAGAGGGGGCCCACCAGGTGGGCACAACCCACCTGGGCGCGCCTGGAAGGCCAGGCGCGCCCTGGTGGGTTGTGCCCTCCTTGGCCCACCTCTGGTGCCCCTCTTCTGGTATATAAGTCATTTTGACCTAGAAAAAATAAGGAGAGGACTTTCGGGATGAAGCGCCACCGTCTCGAGGCGGAACTTGGGCAGGAGCACTTTTGCCCTCCGGTGGAGCGATTCCGCCGGGGGAACTTCCCTCCCGGAGGGGGAAATCATCGTCACCATCATCACCAAAAACTCTGCCATCTTGGGGAGGGCAATATCCATCAACATCTTCAACAACACCAACTCCTCTTAAACCCTAGTTCATCTCTTGTGTTCAATCTTTGTACCAGAACCTTAGATTGGTGCTTGTGGGTGACTAGTAGTGTTGATTACATCTTGTAGTTGATTACTATATGGTTTATTTGGTGGAAGATTATATGTTCAGATCCATTATGCTATTTAATACCCCTCTGATCTTGAGCATTATTATCATTTGTGAGTAGTTACTTTTGTTCTTAAGGTCACGGGAGAAATCTTGTTGCAAGTAATCATGTGAACTTGACATGTGTTCGATATTTTGATGGTATGTATGTTGTGATTCCCTTAGTGGTGTCATGTGAATGTCGACTACATGGCATTTCACCATATTTAGGCCTAAGGGAATGCATTGTGGAGTAGTTATTAGATGATGGGTTGCGAGAGTGACAGAAGCTTAAACCCTAGTTTATGTGCTACATCGTAAAAGACTGATTTGGATCCAAAAGTTTAATGCTATGGTTAGATTTATTCTTAATACTTTCCTAGTAGTTGAGGATGCTTGTGAGGGGGTTAATCATAAGTAGGAGGTTTGTTCATGTAAGAACAACACCTAAGCACTGGTCCACCCACATATCAAATTATCAAAGTAACAAACACAAATCAAACCAACATGATGAAAGTAACTAGATGAAATTGCCGTGTACCCTCAAGAACGCTTTGCTTATCATAAGAGACCGTTTTGGCCTGTCCTTCGCCTCAAAAGGATTGGGGTACCTTGCTGCACTTTTGTTACCATTACCGCTACTTGCTCGTTACAAATTATCTTGCTATCAAACTACTCGCTACTTATAATTTCAGTGCTTGCAGAGAATACCTTGATGAAAACTACTTGTCATTTCCTTCTGCTCCTCGTTGGGTTCGACATTCTTACTTATCGAAAGGACTATGATTGATCCCCTATACTTGTGGGTCATCAGGCAACGACACTTAAGTCGGTTGACACGATAAACCCAAGTGGCACTAATGATAGAGATAGGGTAAGTGTCATTTCTTTATGTTCCATGTTCATGCCTCTTCTTTGATGTTTCAAGTGCTAACTTGTTCTTTTGTTTGTATCTCACTATTGCACAAAACTTATTTCGAGGAGAAGAGAAGAAGACCAAGAAAGGAAAGGTCAAGAAAGGGAGAGCATTTGTGTTGCCCCATGATACGTCTCCAACATATTTATAATTTTTGAAGTGTTCATGCCATGTTTACAACAATTTTATATGGTTTTGGTATGATTTGATTAGAACTAACCCGGACTGACGCTGTATTCAGCAGAACTACCATGGTGTCATTTTCTGTGCAGAAATAAAAGTTCTCAGAATGGGCTGAAAATTTACGGTGATTTTTTATGGACCAAAAGAGACCCCCGAAGCACCGAAGGTGGACCAGGAGGTGACCGAGGAGTCCACAAGCCAGGGGCGCGCCCTACCCCCCAGGGCGTGCCCTGAGGGCTTGTGGGCCCCTGGGACTCTTGGGGAACATAGTAATTCAAAAAATAAAATCCTAAGATCACACAAGATCTAACTAGGAGATGCATAGCGACGAGAGGGGAGAGTGTGTCCATGTACCCTCGTAGACCGAAAGCATAAGCGTTTAGTAACGCGGTTTATGTAGTCGAACGTCTTCACGATCCAACCGATCCAAGTACCAAACATACGGCACCTCCGTGTTCAGCACATGTTCAACATGATGACGTCCCTCGAGCTCTTGATCCAGTAGAGGGTCGAGGGAGAGTTTTGTCAGCACGACGATGTGGTGACGGTGTTGATGATGTGATCCGCGTAGGGCTTCGCCTAAGCACTACGACAATATGACCGAGGTGGTAAACTGTGGAGGGGGGCACCGCACACGGCTAAGACAATTGATGTTGTGCCTTTGGGGTGCCCTCTGCCCACGTATATAAAGGAGGGGGGAGGAGGAGGACGGCCAAGGGGGAGGCGCGCCAAGGGGGGAGTCCTACTACGACTCCAAATCTATTAGGATTTGGCCCCCCTTTCCTTCCAACGGAGAAGGGGAAAGGGGAAAGGAGGGAGAGGGAGAAGGAAAGAGGGGGGCCGCACCCCCTCCCCTTGTCCAATTCGGATTGGGGCAAGGGGGTGTGCCCCACCTCCTATGGCCTGCCTCCTCTCCTCCACTATGGCCCATTAGGCCCAATAACTTTCCCGGGGGGGGGGGGGTCCCGTAATCTCCCGGTACTCCAAAAAATCCCCGATCTTCTTCGGAACCATTCCGGTGTCCGTATATAACCTTCCAATATATCAATCTTTACCTCTCGACCATTTCGAGACTCCTCGTCATGTCCGTGATCTCATCCGGGACTCCGAACAGACTTCGGTCATCCAAAACACATAACTCATAATACAAATCGTCATCGAACGTTAAGCGTGCGAACCCTACGGGTTTGAGAACTATGTAGACATGACCGAGACATATCTCTGGTCAATAACCAATAGCATAACCTAGATGCTCATATTGCCTCCTACATATTCTATGAAGATCTTTATCGGTCAAACTGCATAACAACATACGTCATTCCCTTTGTCATCAGTATGTTACTTGCCCGAGATTCGATCTTCGGTATCATCATACCTAGTTCAATCTTGTTACCGGCAAATCTCTTTACCCGTTCCGTAATGCATCATCCCGCAACTAACTCATTAGTCACATTGCTTGCAAGGCTTATAGTGATGTGCATTACTGAGAGGGCCCAGAGATACCTCTCCGATACACTGAGTGACAAATCCTAATCTCGATCTATGCCAACTCAACAAACACGTTCGGAGACACCTGTAGAGCATATTTATAATCACCCAATTACATTGTGACATTTGATAGCACAGAAGGTGTTCCTCTGGTATTCGGGAGTTGCATAATCTCATAGTCAGAGGAATATGTATAAGTCATGAAGAAAGCAATAGCAACAAAACTAGACGATCATAATGCTAAGCTAACAGATGGGTCTTGTCCATCACATCATTCTCTAATGATGTGATCCCATTCATCAAATGACAACACATGTCTATGGTCAGGAAACTTAACCATCTTTGATTAACGAGCTAGTCAAGTAGTGGCAAACTAGGGACACTCTGTTTGTATATGTATTCACACATGTACTAAGTTTCCGGTTAATACAATTATACCATGAATAATAAACTTTTATCTTGATATAAGGAAATATAAATAACAACTTTATTATTGCCTCTAGGGCATATTTCCTTCAGTCTCCCACTTGCACTAGAGTCAATAATCTAGATTACATAGTAATGATTTTAACACCCATGGAGTCTTGGTGCTGATCATGTTTAGCTCGTGAGAGAGGCTTACTCAACTGGTCTGCAACATTTAGATCCGTTTTTATCTTGCAAATATCTATGTCTCCCTCCTTGACTTGATCGCAGATGGAATTGAAGCATCTCTTGATGTGTTTGGTTCTCTTATGAAATCTGGATTCCTTCGCCAAGGCAAATTCTCCAGTATTGTCACAAAAGATTTTCATTGGACCCGATGCACTAAGTATTACACCTTATGAACTCCTTCATCCAGACTCCTTCATTTGCTGCTTTCGAAGCAGCTATGTACTCCACTTCACACGTAGATTCCGCCACGACGCTCTGCTTGGAACTGCACCAACTTACAGCTCCACCATTCAATATAAGTACGTATCCGGTTTGTGACTTAGAGTCATCCAGTTTAGTGTCAAAGCTTGCATCGACGTAACCATTTATGACAATCTCTTTGTCACCTCCATAAACGAGAAACATATCCTTAGTCCTTTTTAGGTATTTCAGGATGTTCTTGACCGCTGTCCAGTGATCCACTCCTGGATTACTTTGGTACCTCCCGGCTAAACTTATAGCAAGGCACACATCAGGTCTGGTACACAACATTGCATACATGATAGAACCTATGGCTGAGGCATAGGGAATGACCTTCATTTTCTCTCTATCTTCTACAATGGTCGGGCATTGAGTCTGACTCAACTTCACACCTTGTGACACAGGCAAGAACCCTTTCTTTGACTGATCCACTTTGAACTTCTTCAAAACTTTATCAAGGTATGTGCTTTGTGAAAGCCCAATTAAGCGTCTTGACCTATCTCTATAGATCTTGATGCCCAATATATAAGCTGCTTCACCGAGGTCTTTCATTGAAAAATTCTTATTCAAGTATCCTTTTATGCTATCCAGAAATTATGTATTATTTCCAATCAACAATATTTCATCCACATATAATATTAGAAATGCTACAGAGCTCCCACTCACTTTCTTTTAAATACAGGCTTCTCCAAAAGTCTGTATAAAACCATATGCTTTGAGCACACTATCAAAGCGTATATTCCAACTCCGAGAGGCTTGCACCTGTCCATAAATGGATTGCTGGAGCTTGCACACTTTGTTAGCACCTTTAGGATCGACAAAACCTTCTGGTTTCATCATATACAACTCATCTTCTTAAAATATCCATTAAGGAATGCCATTTTGACATCCATTTGCCAAATTTCATAATCATAAAATGCGGCAAATTGCTAACTGCTACCTCTTGAACACTGCATTGGTTTTCCCTTAAAGAGGAAAGGGTGATGCAGCAAAGTAGCGTAAGTATTTCCCTCGGTTTTTGAGAACCAAGGTATCAATCTAGTAGGAGACTACATGCAAGTCCCTCATACCTACACAAACAAATAAGAACCTCACAACCAACGCGATAAAGGGGTTGTCAATCCCTTCACGGTCACTTACGAGAGTGAGATCTGATAGAGATAATAATAATAAGATAAATATATTTGGTATTTTTATGATATAGATTGAAAGTTGAGATTGCAAAATAAAATAGATTGGAAACTTATATGATAAAAGATAGACCCGGGGGCCATAGGTTTCACTAGTGGCTTCTCTCAAGATAGCATAAGTATTACAGTGGGTGAACAAATTACTGTTGAGCAATTGATAGAAAAGTGCATAATTATGAGAATATATAGGCATGATCATGTATATAGGCATCACGTCCGCACATCGACCGCTATCCAGCATGCATCTAGAGTATTAAGTTCATAAGAACAGAGTAACGCATTAGGTAAGATGACATGATGTAGAGGGATAAACTCAAGCAATATGATATAAACCCCATCTTTTTATCCTCGATGGAAACAATATAATACGTGTCATTTCCCTTTCTATCACTGGGATCGAGCACCGCAAGATTGAACCCAAAGCTAAGCATTGCTCCCATTGCAAGAAACATCAATCTAGTAGGCCAAACCAAACTGATAATTCGAAGAGACTTGCAAAGATAACCAATCACGCATAAAAGAATTTAGAGAAGATTCAAATATTGTTCATAGATAGACTTGATCATAAACCCACAATTCATCGGATCTCGACAAACACACCACAAAAAGAGTTACATCGAATAGATCTCCAAGAAGATCGAGGAGAACATTGTATTGAGATCCAAAGATAGAGAAGAAGCCATCTAGCTACTAGCTATGGACCCGAAGGTCTGAAGTAAACTACTCACACATCACTGGAGAGGCCATGGAGTTGATGTAGAGGCCCTCCGTGATCGATGCCCCCTCCGACGGTGCTCCGGAAAAGGCCCCAAGATGGGATCTCTTGGGTACAGAAGGTTGCGGTGGTGGAAATAGGGTTTCGTGGGGCTCCTGGATGTTTTTGGGGTATATGGATATATATATATATATATATATATATAGGAAGAAGAAGTAGGTCGGTGGAGCCACGAGGGGCCCACGAGGGTGGGGGCACGCCTCCCTGCCTCGTGGCCTCCTCATTGATTTCTTGACGTCCACTCCAAGTCCTCTGGATCACGTTTGTTCCAAAAATAACTCTCCCGAAGGTTTCATTCCGTTTGGATTCCGTTTGATATTCCTTTTATGCAAAACACTGAAATAGGCAAAAAATAGCAATTTGCAGTGGGCCTTGGGTTAGTAGGTTAGTCCCAAAAATAATATAAAAGTGTATAAATAAGCCCATTAACATCCAAAACAGATAATATAATAGCATGGAACAATCAAAAATTATAGATACGTTGGAGACGTATCACTAACATGATTCGGACAGACTTAAGCATCACAACGGGTGAGAAGGTCTCATCATAGTCAACTCCTTGAACTTGTGGAAAACCTTTTGCAATAAGTCGAGCTTTGTAGATAGTAACATTACCGTCGGCGTCAGTCTTCTTCTTGAAGATCCATTTATTCTCTATTGCTTGCCGATCATCGGGAAAGTCAACCAAAGTCCACACTTTGTTCTCATACACGGATCCCATCTCAAATTTCATGGCCTCAAGCCATTTCGTGGAATCTGAACTCATCATCGCTTCCTCATAGTTCATAGGTTCGTCATGGTCTAGTAACATGACCTCCGGAACAGGATTAACATACCACTCTGGTGTGGATCGTACTCTGGTTGACCTACGAGGTTTGGTAGTAACTTGATATGAAGTTTCATGATCATCATCATTATCTTCCTCACTAATTGGTGTAGGAATCACTGGAACTGATTTCTGTGACGAACTACTTTCCAATTCGCGAGAAGGTAAAATTACCTCATCAAGTTCTACTTTCCTCCCACTCACTTCTTTCGACAGAAACTCCTTCTCTAGAAAGGATCCATTCTTAGCAACTGATACATCTCCAACATATCTATAATTTTTGATTGTTCCATGCTATTATTTATCTATTTTGGATGTTAATGGGCTTTATTTTCCACTTTTATATTATTTTTGGGACTAACCTATTAATCGGAGGCCCAACCCAAATTGCTGTTTTTTGCCTATTTCAGTGTTTCGTATAAAACGAATATTGCTACCTCTTGAGCACTGCGTTGGTTTTCCCTTGAAGAGGAAAGGGTGATGCAGTAAAGCAGCATAAGTATTTCCCTCAGTTTTTCAAAACCAAGGTATCAATCCAGTCGGAGACCACGCGCGAGTCACCTCGTACCTACACAAACAAATAAGAACCTCGCAACCAACGCGATAAAGGGGTTGTCAATCCCTTGATGGCCACTTGCAAGAGTGAGATCTGATAGAGATGATAATAATAAGATAAATATTTTTGGTATTTTTATGATATAAGATTGAAAGTAAAGATTGCAAAATAAAATAGATTGAAACTTGTATGATGGAAAATAGACCCGGGGGCCATAGGTTTCACTAGTGGCTTCTCTCAAGATAGCATAAGTATTACGATGGGTGAACAAATTACTGTCGAACAATTGATAGAAAAGCGAATAATTATGAGAATATCTAGGTATGATCATGTATATAGGCATTACATCCAAGACAAGTAGACCGAAACGATTTTGCATTTACTACTATTACTCCACACACCGCGCGCTATCCAGCATGCATCTAGAGTATTAAGTTCATAAGAATAGAGTAACGCTTTAAGCAAGATGACATGATGTAGAGGGATAAACTCATGCAATATGATGTAAACCCCATCTTTTCATCCTCGATGGCAAAAATGCAATATGTGTTGTTTCCCTTTCTGTCACTGGGATCGAGCACCGCAAGATTGAACCCAAAGCTAAGCACTTCTCCCATTGCAAGAAAAGATCAATCTAGTAGGCCAAACCAAACTGATAATTCAAAGAGACTTGCAAAGATAAACCAATCATACATAAAAGAATTCAAAGAAGATTCAAATATTATTCATAGATAGACTTGATCATAAACCCACAATTCATCGGATCCCGACAAACACACCGCAAAAGAAGATTACATTGAATAGATCTCTAAGAGAATCGAGGAGAACTTTGTATTGAGATCCAAAGAGAGAGAAGAAGCCGTCTAGCTACTAGCTATGGAACCGAAGGTCTGAGGTAAACTACTCACACATCATCGGAGGGGCCATGGAGTTGATGTAGAGGCCCTCCGTGATCAATGCCCCCTCCGGTGGAGCTCCGGAAAAGGCCCCGAGATGGGATCTCTTGGGTACAGAAGGTTTCGGCGGTGGAAATAGGGTTTCGTGGTGCTCCTGGATGTTTTCCGGGTATGTGAACATATATAGGAGGAAGAAGTAGGTCGGTTGAGCCATGAGGGGCCCACAAGGGGGGGGGGGGGCGTGCCCAGGGGGGTAGGCGCGCCCCCTGCCTCGTGGCCGCCTCGTTCGTTTCTTGACGTCCACTCCAAGTCCTCTGGATCACGTTTGTTCCAAAAATCACATCCCCGAAGGTTTCATTTCGTTTGGACTCCATTTGACATTGCTTTTCTACGAAACACTGAAATAGGCAAAAAAAAACAGCAATTTGGGCTGGGTCTCCGGTTAATAGGTTAGTCTCGAAAATAATATAGAAGTGTAAAATAAAGCCCATTAACATCCAAAACAGATAATATAAAAACAGAAATTATAGATACGTTGGAGACGTATCAAGCATCCCCAAGCTTAATTCCTGCTCGTCCTCGAGTAGGTAAATGATAAAAACAGATTTTTGATGTGGAATGCCTTCTAGAATATTCTTCAATGTATTTCTTTCTATTGTGGCATGAATGTTCAGATCCGAAAGATTCAAGATAAAAGTTTATTGTTGACATAAAAATAGTAATACTGCGAATATGTTAATCAAGCAATTATGTGTTATCAAAATACCATAGCCTCTACAAAGTCATATAGTTTGGCCATGCTTCATTTTCGTCACACAAAATGCTCTCATCATGCACAACCCCGATGACAAGCCAAACAACTGTTTCATACTTAGCCTTTTCAAACTCTTTCAATTTTCACGCAATATATGAGCACGAGCCATGGACATAGCACTATGGGTGGAATAGAATATGATGATTGAGGTTATGTGAGAAGACAAAAAGGGAGAAAGTCTCACATTGACGCGGCTAATCAATGGGCTATGGAGATGCCCACCGATTGATGTCAATGCAAGGAGTAGGGATTGCAATGCAACGGATGCACAAGAGATATAAATATGTGAAAGCTCATCAAAGAAACAAAGTGGGTGTGCATCCAACTCGCTTGCTCACGAAGACCTAGGGCATTTTGAGGAATCCCATCATTGGAATGTACAAGCCAAGTTCTATAATGAAAAATTCCCACTAGTATATGAAAGTGACAACATAGGAGATTCTCTATCATGAAGATCATGGTGCTACTTTGAAGCACAAGTGTGGAAAAAGGATAGTAACATTGTCCCTTCTCTCTTTTTCTCTCATTTAATTTTTTTTGTTTTGGCCTTTTTTCCGTCCGGAGTCTCATCCCGACTTGTGGGGGAATCATAGTCTCCATCATCCTTTCCTCACATGGGACAATGCTCTAATGATGATCATCACACTTTTATTTTCTTACAACTCAAGAATTACAACTCGATACTTAGGACAAAATATGACTCTATGTGAATGCCTCCGGCGGTGTACCGGGATTGCGATGAATCAAGAGTGACATGTATGAAAAATTATGAATGGTGGCTTTGCCACAAATACGATGTCAACTACATGATCATGCAAAGCAATATGACAATGATGATGCGTGTCATAATAAATGGAACAGTGGAAAGTTGCATGACAATATATCTTGGAATGGCTATGGAAATGCCATAATAGGTAGGTATGGTGGCTGTTTTGAGGAAGATATAAGGAGGCTTATGTGTGATAGAGGGTATCATATCACGGGGTTTGGATGCACCAGCGAAGTTTGCACCAACTCTCAAGGTGAGAAAGGGCAATGCACGGTACCGAAGAGGCTAGCAATGATGGAAGGGAAAGAGTGCGTATAATCCATGGAATCAACATTATTCATAAAGAACTCACATACTTATTGCAAGAATCTACAAGTCATCAAAACCAAGCACTACACGCATGCTCCTAGGGGGATAGATTGGCAGGAAAAGACCATCGCTCGTCCCCGACCGCCACTCACAAGGAAAGCAATCAAAGAACACCTCATGCTTAAAATTTGTCACATAACATTTACCATACGTGCATGCTACGGGACTTGCCAACTTCAACACAAGTATTCATCAATTTCACAATTACTCAACTAGCACACTTCTAATATTACCACCTTTATATCTCAAAACCATCTATCAAGCATCCAACTTCTCTTAGCATTTAAAATTTATAACCAAAGTGAATTACCATGCTGTTCTAAAGGAATCTCAAAATGATATAAGTGAAGCATGAGAGATCAATTATTTCTATAAAATAGAACCACCGTCGTGCTCTAAAAGATATAAGCGAAGCACTAGAGCAAAAATTATATAGCTCAAAAGATATAAGTGAAGCACATAGAGTATTCTAATAAATTCCAATTCATGTGAGTCTCTCCCAAAAGGTGTGTACAGCAAGGATTATTGTGGTAAAATAAAAAGCAAAGACTCAAATCATACAAGACGCTCCAAGAAAAACACATATCATGTGGCGAATAAAAATATAGCTCCAAGTAAAGTTACCGATGGACGGAGACGAAAGAGGGGATGCCTTCCGGGGCATCCCCAAGCTTAGGCTTTTTTGTGTCCTTGGATTTTACCTTGGGGTGACTTGGGAATCCCCAAGCTTAGGCTCTTGCCACTCCTTGTTCCATAATCCATCAAATCCTTACCCAAAACTTGAAAACTTCACAACACAAAACTTAAAATAAAATCTTCGTGAGCTCCGTTAGTAAAAGAAAATAAACCAACACTTCAAGGTACTGTAATGAACTCATTCTTAATTTATATTGGTTTTAATCCTACTGTATTCCAACTTTTCTATGGTTCATAAACTCTATTACTAGCCATAGATTCATCAAAATAAGCAAACAACACACGAAAAACAGAATCTGTCAAAAACAGAACAGTCTGTAGTAATCTGAAGGTTTCGAATACTTATGGAACCCCAAAAATTCTAAAATAAATTTCTGGTCATGAGTAATTTATCTATTAATCATCTTCAAAAATAATTAACTAAATAGCACTCTCCAATAAAAAATGGCAGCAATTCTCGTGAGCACTAAAGTTTCTGTTTTTTACAGCAAGATCGCAAAGACTTTCCCCAAGTCTTCCCAAAGGTTCTACTTGGCACAAACACTAATTAAAAGCATAAAAAACATATAAACATAGGCTAGATGGATTATTTATTACTAAACAGAATCAAAAATCAATAAAGAAAAATAAAATTGGGTTGCCTCCCAACAAGCGCTATCGTTTAATGCCCCTAGCTAGGCATCTATAATTTTAATGATGCTCGCATGAAGGACAAGAATTGAAGCGCAAAGAAAGCATCATGAAAAACATGACAAACACATCTAAGTCTAACATACTTCCTATGCATAGGCATCTCATAGGCAAACAAATTATCAAGGCAAGCAAAAACTAGCATATGCAAGGAAGCGGAACGAAACAATAGCAATCTCAACATAACGAGAGGCAATTTAGTAACATGAAAATTTCTACAACCATATTTTCCTCTCTCATAATAATTTCATGTAGGATCATAAGCAAATTCAACAATATAGCTATCACAAAACATATTCTTAACAAGATCCAGATGTATGCAAAGCTGACACTCTTCCAAAATAGCGGGATTAACATTAACTAAAGTCATGACCTCTCCAAACCCACTTTTATCAAAAACTTCATAAGATTGAACATTCTCCAAATATGTGGGATCTAAAGTTGACACTCTTCCAAACCCACTTTCAATAATATTGCAAACACCATTATCAATCTCATATTCATCATGGGGCTTAAATAAATTTTCAATATCAAAAGAAGAATCACCTAATCATGATCATTGCAACAAATAGTAGTCATAGCAAAACTAGCATCCCCAAGCTTGAGGTTTTGCATATCATTGACACAATTGACATTAAGAGAATTTATGATAACATCATTGCAATCATGCTTTTCATCGAAGGAAATATCAAGTATGGGTGCAATAGCAACGATCTCATGTTTAACATAAGGAACTATAGAAAACTCATCGTTATAAATATTGGCATCATGGCCACAAGAATAGCAAGCATCATGTTCATCAAGGGATATTTCAATCAAATCATCAGAATCATAATTATCTATAGATTCATGCATATCATTATTTTCTTCCGAAGCAACGGTCATTCTTTCAATAAATTCTTTGACATAGACATTATGAGCATAGTTTTCATAGCAATATTTAAGTATGTCAAAATTTTCAGATTCGTAGAGAGTAATATCATACTTTTCAATCAAAGAAGCAACTTCATAAGCACCCTTAAAGCAACAAATTCTTCAATTTGTTCGATATCGTAGTAACTATAAACACCCTTTGCATAAGAAGATAAGATTTCATTATCATTAAACTCACATAGGGAGGGGAGGTGTTTTTTAGGGTTATTAGAGCAACAAGTAAGATCACAAATTTCACAAAGATTCCAAGCATAACATAGCAATCTGTTTATTATATCCCATAAGAGTCTCCCTTTTTCAGAAAAATGGTGATGCACAAAATGAGCATGCTCATCTAAAGATTTCCCATCAACTAGGCTAGTTGGGGTTTCAACACAAGCGCATAAGGATCAAAGATGATCCAAGTAGAACACTTTAAGTGGATCCATATCAATAGATTTTTAGCAAGCAAAGATGCAAGCAAATAGAAGGCCCATGGAAACATGAGCAAACAGAAGGACGAACGGAAGAGGGGCGAAGAAAACGGCAATGGTGAAGTGGGGGAGAGGAAAACGAGAGGCAAATGGCAAATAATGTAATGCGAAGGATAAGAGTTGTGATGGGTACTTGGTATGTCTTGACTTGGCGTAGATCTCCCCGGCAACGGCGCCAATAATTCTTCTTGCTACCTATTGAGCACTGCGTTGGTTTTCCCTTTAAGAGGAAAGGGTGATGCAGTAAAGCAGCGTAAGTATTTCCCTCAATTTTTGAGAACCAAGGTATCAATCCAGTAGGAGACCACGTGCGAGTCACCTCATACCTACACAAACAAATAAGAACCTTGCAACCAACATGATAAAGGGGTTGTCAATTCCTTCACGGCCACTTGCAAGAGTGAGATCTGATAGAGATGATAATAATAAGATAAATATTTTTGGTATTTTTATGATATAGATTGAAAGTAAAGATTGCAAAATAAAATAGATTGAAACTGGTATGATGGAAAATAGACCCGGGGGCCATAGGTTTCACTAGTGGCTTCTCTCAAGATAGCATAAGTATTACGATGGGTGAACAAATTACTGTCGAGCAATTGATAGAAAAGCGAATAATTATGAGAATATCTAGGTATGATCATGTATATAGGCATCACGTCCGAGACAAGTAGACCTAAACAATTCTGCATCTACTACAATTACTCCACACATGGACCGCTATCCAGCATGCATCTAGAGTATTAAGTTCATAAGAACAGAGTAACGCTTTAAGCAAGATGACATGATGTAGAGGGATAAACTCATGCAATATGATGTAAACCCCATCTTTTTATCCTCTATGGCAACAATGCAATACGTGTCATTTCCCTTTCTGTCACTGGGATCGAGCACTGCAAGATTAAACCCAAAGCTAAGCACTTCTCCCATTGCAAGAAAGGGAAACGATTCAAATATTATTCATAGATAGACTTGATCATAGATAGACTTGATCATATATAGTCTTTTCTTGCAATGGGAGAAGTGCTTAGCTTTGGGTTCAATCGTGCGGTGCTCGATCCCAGTGAGAGAAAGGGAAACGAGACATATTGCATTGTTTCCATAGAGGATAAAAAGATGGGGTTTACATCATATTGCATGAGTTTATCCCTCTACATCATGTCATCTTGCTTAAAGCGTTACCCTGTTCTTATGAACTTAATACTCTAGATGCATGCTGGATAGCGGTCGATGTGTGGAGTAATAGTAGTAGATGCAGAATCATTTCTGTCTACTTGTCACGGACGTGATGCCTATATACATGATCATACCTAGATATTCTCATAATTATTCGCTTTTCTATCAATTGCTCGACAATAATTTGTTCACCCACCGTAATACTTATGCTTTCTTGAGAGAAGCCACTAGTGAAACCTATGGCCCCCGGGTCTATTTTCCATCATATAAGTTTCCAATCTATTTTATTTTGCAATCCTTACTTTCAATCTATATCATAAAATACCAAAAATATTTATCTTATTATTATCATCTCTATCAGATTTCACTCTTGCAAGTGGCTGTGAAGGGATTGACAACCCATTTATCACGTTGGTTGCGAGGTTCTTATTTGTTTGTGTAGGTACGAGGTGACTCGCGCGTGGTCTCCTACTGGATTGATACCTTGGTTCTCAAAAAATGAGGGAAATACTTACGCTACTTTACTGCATCACCCTTTCCTCTTCAATGGAAAACCAACGCGGTGCTCAAGAGGTAGCAGCAACGGATATCTTGCCTTCGGATCTGTGATAGAAGGTGTACCCAATAGTCTCCTTTTGGTATCCTATGAAGACACATTTCTCCGATTTGGGTTCGAGCTTATCAGGTTGAAGCTTTTTCACATAAGCATTGCAGCCCCAAACCTTGAGAAACGACAGCTTAGGTTTCTTGCCAAACCATAGTTCACATGGTGTCGTCTCAACGGATTTAGATGGTGCTCTATTTAACGTGAATGCAGCTGTCTCTAAAGCATAACCCCAAAACGATAGCGGTAAATTGGTAAGAGACATCATAGATTGCACCATATCTAATAAAGTACGGTTACAACGTTCGGACACACCATTACGCTGTGGTGTTCCAGGTGGCGTGAGTTGCAAAACTATTCCACATTGTTTCAAATGAAGACCAAACTCATAACTCAGATATTCACCTCCACGATCAGATCGTAGAAACTTTATTTTCTTGTTACGATGATTTTCCACTTCACTCTGAAATTCTTTGAACTTTTCAAATGTTTCAGACTTATGTTTCATCAAGTAGATATACCCATATCTTCTTAAATCATCTGTGAAGGTCAGAAAATAACGATAGCTGCCGCGAGCCTCAACACTCATCGGACCGCATACATCAATATGTATTATTTCCAATAAGTCAGTTGCTCGCTCCATTGTTCTGGAGAATAGAGTTTTAGTCATGTTGCCCATGAGGCATGGTTCGCAAGCAGCAAGAGATTCATAATCAAGTGATTCCAAAAGCCCATCGGCATGGAGTTTCTTCATACGCTTTACACCAATATGACCTAAACGACAGTGCCACAAATAAGTTGCACTATCATTATTAACCTTGCATCTTTTGGCTTCAATATTATGAATATGTGTATCACCACAATCGAGATTCAACAAAAATAGACCACTCATCAAGGGTGCATGACCATAAAAGATATTACTCATGTAAATAGAACAACCATTATTCTTTGATTTAAAAGAATAACCGTCTCACATCGAACAAGATCCAGATATAATGTTCATGCTCAACGCTGGCACCAAATAACAATTATTTAGGTCTAAAACTAATCCCGACGGTAGATGTAGAGGTAGCATGCCGACGGCGATCACATCGACTTTGGAACCATTTCCCACGTGCATCATCACCTCGTCCTTAGCCAATCTTTGTTTAATCCGTAGCCCCTGTTTCGAGTTGCAAATATGAGCAAGAAAACTAGTATAAAATACACAGGCGCTACTATGAGCATTAGTAAGGTTCACATCAATAACATGAATATCAAATGTACCTTTCACTTTGCCATCCTTCTTGTCCGCCAAATACTTGGGACAGTTCCGCTTCCAGTGACCAGTCCCTTTGAAGTAGAATCACTCATTCTTAGGCTTAGGTCTAGATTTGGGCTTCTTCCCTTGAGCAGCAACTGGCTTGCTGTTCTTCTTGAAGTTCCCCTTCTTCCCTTTGCCCTTTTTTCTTGAAACTAGTGGTCTTGTTCACCGTCAACACTTGATGCTCCTTCTTGATTTCTACCTCCGCAGCCTTTAGCATCACGAAGAGCTTGGGAATTGTCTTTTCCATCCCTTGCATATTATAGTTCATCATGAAGCCTTTATAGCTTGGTGGCAGTGATTGAGGAACTCTATCAATGACACTATCATCAGGAAGATTAACTCCCAGCTGAGTCAACTGGTTATGGTACCCAGACATTCTGAGTATGTGTTCACTAACAGAACTATTGTCCTCCATTTTGCAGCTGTAGAACTTGTTGGAGACTTCATATCTCTCAACTTGGGCATTTTCTTGAAATATTAACTTCAACTCCTGGAACATCTCATATGCTCCATGTCGTTCAAAACGTCTTTGAAGTCCCGATTCTAAGCCATAAATCATGGCACACTGAACTATCGAGTAGTCATCAGCTTTACTCTGCCAGACGTTCATAACATCTGGAGTTGCTCCTATAGCAGGTCTTGCACCTAGCGGTGCTTCCAGGACGTAATTCTTCTGTTCAGCAATGAGGATAATCCTCAAGTTACGGACCCAGTCCGTGCAGTTGCTACCATCATCTTTCAACTTAGCTTTCTCTAGGAACGCATTAAAATTCAAGGGAACGGTAGCACGGGCCATTGATCCAGAACAACATAGATATGCAAAAACTATCAGGTACTAAGTTCATGATAAATTGAAGTACAATTAATCATATTACTAAAGAACTCCCACTTAGATAGACATCCCTCTAGTCATCTAAATGATCACATGATCCATATCAACTAAACCATGTCCGATCATCACGTGAGATGGAGTAGTTTTCAATGGTGAACATCACTATGTTGATCATATCTACTATATGATTCATGTTCGACCTTTCGGTCTTAGTGTTCCGAGACCATATCTGCATATGCTAGGCTCGTCAAGTTTAACCCGAGTATTATGCATGTGCAAAACTGGCTTGCACCCGTTGTATGTGAACGTAGAGCTTATCACACCCGATCATCATGTGGTGTCTCGGCACGACGAACTGTAGCAACGGTGCATACTCAGGGAGAACACTTATACCTTGAAATTTAGTGAGGGATCATCTTATAATGCTACCGCCGTACTAAGCAAAATAAGATGCATAAAGGATAAACATCACATGCAATCAAAATATGTGACATGATATGGCCATCATCATCTTGTGCGTTTGATCTCCATCTCCAAAGCACCATCATGATCTCCATCGTCACCGGCTTGACACCTTGATCTCCATCGTAGCATCATTGTCCTCTCGCCAACTATTGCTTCTACGACTATCGCTACCGCTTATGGATAAAGTAAAGCAATTACATGGCGATTGCATTTCATACAATAAAGCGACAACCATAAGGCTCCTGCTAGTTGCCGATAACTTTTACAAAACATGATCATCTCATACAACAATTTATATCTCATCACGTCTTGACCATATCACATCACAACATTCCCTGCAAAAACTAGTTAGACGTCCTCTACTTTGTTGTTGCAAGTTTTACGTGGCTGCTATGGGCTTCTAGCAAGAACCGTTCTTACCTACGCATCAAAACCACAACGATTTTTTTTCAAGTGTGCTGTTTTAACCTTCAACAAGGACCGGCCGTAGTCAAACTCGATTCAACTAAAGTTGGAGAAACAGACACCCGCCAGCCACCTGTGTGTGAAGCACGTCGGTAGAACCAGTCTCATGAATGCGGTCATGTAATGTCGGTCCGAGCCGCTTCATCCAACAATACCGCCGAATGAAAGTAAGACATTGGTGGTAATCAATATGACTATTATCGCCCACAACTCTTTGTGTTCTACTCGTGCATATATCATCTACGCATAGACCTGGCTCAGATGCCACTGTTGGGGAATGTAGTAATTCAAAAAAATGCTACGATCACGCAAGATCTAACTAGGAGATGCATAGCGACGAGTGGGGAAAGTGTGTCCACATACCCTCGTAGACCGAAAGCGGAAGCGTTTAGTAACATGGTTGATGTAGTTGAACGTCTTCACGATCTAACCGATCCAAGTACCGAACGTACGACACCTCTGTGTTCAGCACACGTTCAGCATGATGACGTCCCTCGAGCTCTTGATCCAGTAGAGGGTCGAGGGAGAGTTTCGTCAGCATGACGGTGTGGTGACGGTGTTGATGATGTGATCCGCGCAGGGCTTCGCCTAAGCACTACGACAATATGACCGAGGTGGTAAACTGTGGAGGGGAGCACCGCACACGGCTAAGACAATTGATGTTGTGCCTTTGGGGTGCCCTCTGCCCACGTATATAAAGGAGGGGGGAGGAGGAGGCCGGCCAAGGGGGAGGCGGCCAAGGGGGGGGGAGTCCTACCAGGACTCCAAACCTAGTAGGATTCGGCCCCTTTCCTTCCAACAGAGAGGGGGAACGGGGAAAGGAGGGAGAGGGAGAAGGAAAGAGGGGGGCCGCGCCCCCTCCCCTTGTCCAATTCGAATTGGGGCAAGGGGGCGCGCCCCACCTCCTGTGGCCTACCTCCTCTCCTCCACTATGGCCCATTAGGCCCAATAACTTTCCGGGGGGGGGGTCCGGTAACCTCCCAGTACTCCGAAAAATCCCTGATCTTCTTCAGAACCATTTCGGTGTCCGTATATAACCTTCCGATATATCAATCTTTACCTCTCGACCATTTCGAGACTCCTCGTCATGTCCATGATCTCATCCGGGACTCCGAACAAACTTCGGTCATCAAAAACACATAACTCATGATACAAATCGTCATCGAACGTTAAGCGTGCGGACCCTACGAGTTCGAGCACTATGTAGACATGACCGAGACATATCTCTGGTCAATAACCAATAGCAGACCCTAGATGCTCATATTGGCTCCTACGTATTCTACGAATATCTTTATCGGTCAAACCGCATAGCAACATACATCATTCCCTTTGTAATCGGTATGTTACTTGCCCGAGATTCGATCATCGGCATCATCATACCTAGTTCAATCTTGTTACCGGCAAGTGCTACCTCTTAAGCATTGCGTTGGTTTTCCCTTGAAGAGGAAAGGGTGATGCATCAAAGTAGAGTAAGTATTTCCCTCAGTGTTTGAGGAAGGTATCAATCCAGTAGGAGGCCACACGCAAGTCCCTCATACCTACACAAACAAATAAGAACCTCGCAACCAACGCGATAAAGGGGTTGTCAATCCCTTCACGATCACTTACGAGAGTGAGATCTGATAGATATGATAGTGATAAGATAAATATTTTTTGTATTTTTTATGATATAGATTGAAAGTAAAAATTGCAAAGTAAAATAGATTGGAAACTTATATCATGTAGAATAGACCTGGGGGGCCATAGGTTTGACTAGTGGCTTCTCTCAAGATAGCATAAGTATTAAAGTGGGTGAACGAATTACTGTCGAGCAATTGATAGAATTGAGCATAGTTATGAGAATATCTAGGCATGATCATGAATATAGGCATCATGTCTATGACAGGTAGACCGACTCCTGCCTGCATCTACTACTATTACTCCGCACATCGACCGCTATCCAGCATGCATCTAGAGTATTAAGTTCATAAGAACAGAGTAACACATTAGGTAAGATGACATGATGTTGAGGGATAAACTCAAGCAATATGATATAAACCCCATCTTTTTATCCTCGATGGCAACAATACAATACGTGTCATTTCCCGTTATGTCACTAGGATCGAGCACCGCAAGATTGAACCCAAAGCTAAGCACTGCTCCCATTGCAAGAAAGATCAATCTAGTAGGCCAAACCAAACTGATAATTCGAAGAGACTTGCAAAGATAACCAATCATGCATAAAAGAATTCAGAGAAGATTCAAATATTGTTCATAGATAGACTTGATCATAAACCCACAATTCATCGGATCTCGACAAATGCACCGCAAAAAGAGTTACATCGAATAGATCTCCAAGAAGAACGAGGAGAACATTTTATTGAGATCCAAAGAGAGAGAAGAAGCCATCTAGCTAATAGCTATGGACCCGAAGGTGTAAAGTAAACTACTCACACATCACTGGAGAGGCCATGGAGTTGATGTAGAGGCCCTCCGTGATCGATGCCCCCTCCGGCGGAGCTCCGGAAAAGGCCCCAAGATGGGATATCTTGGGTACAGAAGGTTGCGGCGGTGGAAATAGGGTTTCGTGGTGCCCCTGGATGTTTTCGGGGTATATGAATATACATAGGAGGAAGAAGTAGGTCGGTGGAGCAACGAGGGGCACACGAGGGTGGAGGGCGCGCGCCCCCTTGCCTCGTGACCTCCTCGATTGTTTCTTGACGTCCGCTCCAAGTCCCCTAGATCACGTTTGTTCCAAAAATAACTCTCCCAAAGGTTTCATTCCGTTTGGATTCCGTTTGATATTTCTTTTCTTCTAAACAGTGAAATTGGCAAAAAAAACATCAATTTGCACTGGGCCTTGGGTTAATAGGTTAGTCCCAAAAATAATATAAAAGTGCAAAATAAAGCCCATTAACATCCAAAACAGAATATATAATAGCATGGAACAATAAAAAATTATAGATACGTTGGAGACGTATCAGCATCCCTAAGCTTAATTCCTGCTCGTCGTCGAGTAGGTAAATGATAAAAACAGATTTTTTGATGTGGAATGCTTTCTAGCATATTCTCAGTGTAAGTCTCTTTATTGTGGCATGCATATTCAGATCCGAAAGATTGAAGATAAAAGTTTAATATTGACATACAAATAATAATACTTCAAGCATACTAACTAAGCAATCATGTCTTCTCAAAATTACATGGCCAAAGAAAGTTATCCCTACAAAATCATATAGTCTGGCTATGGTCTATCTTCACCACATAAAGTATTTAAATCATGCACAACCCCGATGACAAGCCAAGCAATTGTTTCATACTTTTGATGTTCTCAAACTTTTTCAATCTTCATGCAATATATGGGCGTGAGCCATGGATATAGCACTATAGGTGGAATAGAATGGTGGTTGTGGAGAAGACAAAAAGGAGACGATTGTCTCACATCAACTAGGCATATCAATGGGCTATGGAGATACCCATTAATAGATATCAATGTGAGTGAGTAGGGATTGCCATGCAACGGATGCACTAGAGCTATAAATGTATGAAATCTCAACAAAACAAACTAAGTGGGTGTGCATCCAACTTGCTTGCTCATGAAGACCTAGGGCATTTTGAGGAAGCCCATCATTGGAATATACAAGCCAAGTTCTATAATGTGAAATTCCCACTAGTATATGAAGGTGACAACATAGGATACTCTCTATCATGAAGATCTGGGTGCTACTTTGAAGCACAAGTGTGGTAAAAGGATAGTATCATTGTCCCTTCTCTATTTTCTCTCATTTTTTATTTAGGCCTTTTCTATTTTTTATGGCCTCTTTTTTTAGTCCGGAGTCTCATCCTGACTTGTGGGGGAATCATAGTCTCCATCATCCTTTCCTCACTTGGGACAATGCTCTAATAATGATGATCATCACACTTTATTTACTTACAACTCAAGAATTAAAACTCAATACTTAGAACAAAATATGACTCTATGTGAATGCCTCCGGTGGAGTCCCTGAATACGCAATGAATCAAGAGTGATATGTATGAAAGAATTATGAATGGTGGCTTTGCCACAAATACGATGTCAACTACATGATCATGCAAAGCAATATGACAATGATGAAGCGTGTCATAATAACAGAATAGTGGAAAGTTGCATGGCAATATATCTCGTAATGGCTATGGAAATGCCATAATAGGTAGTTATGGTGGCTGTTTTGAGGAAGGTATATGGTGGGTGTGATACCGGCGAAAGGTGCGCGTTATTAGAGAGGCTAGCAATGGTGGAAGGGTGAGAGTGCGTATAATCCATGGACTGAACATTAGTCATAAAGAACTCACATACTTATTGCGAAAACCTATTAGTTATCGAAACAAAGTACTACGCGCATGCTCCTAGGGGGATAGATTGGTAGGAAAAGACCATCGCTCGTCCCCGACCAACACTCATAAGGAAGACAATCAATAAATAAATCATTCTCCGACTTCATCACATAACGGTTCACCATACGTGCATGCTACGGGAATCACAAACTTTAACACAAGTATTTCTCAAATCCACAACTACTCAACTAGCATGACTATAATATCGCCATCTTCATCTCTCAAAACAATTATCAAGTATCAAACTTCTCATAATATCCAATGCAGTTTTTGTATGATAGTTTTTATTATACCGATCTTGGATGCCTATTATATTAGGACTAAATTCATACCCAAAGAAAATCACCATGCTGTTCTAAAGGACTCTCAAAATAATATAAGTGAAGCATGAGAGATCAATTATTTATATAAAATAGAACCACCACCATGCTCTAAAAAGATATAAGTGAAGCACTAGAGCAAAATTATCTAGCTCAAAAAATATAAGTGAAGCACATAGAGTATTCTAACAAATTCCAATTAATGTGTGTCTCTCCCAAAAGGAGTGTACAGCAAGGATGATTGTGGTAAACTAAAAAGCAAAGAATCAAATTATACAAGACGCTCCAAGCAAAACACATATCATGTGGTGAATAAAAATATAGCTCCAAGTAAAGTTACCGATGGAGAAAGACAAAAGAGGGGATGCCTTCCGTGGCATCCCCAAGATTAGGATTTTGGTTGTCCTTGGATTTTACCTTGGGGTGCCTTGGGCATCCCAAAGCTTAGGCTCTTGCCACTCCTTGTTCCATCATCCATCAAATCCTTACCCAAAACTTGAAAACTTCACAACACAAAACTCAAATAGAAAATCTCATGAGCTCCGTTAGTAAAAGAAAACAAACTACCACTTCAAGGTACTGTAATGAACTCATTATTTATTTATGTTGGTGTTAAACCTACTGTATTCCAACTTCTCAATGGTTCACAAATTTTATTACTAGCCATAGATTCATCAAAATAAGCAAACAACACATGAAAAACAGAATCTGTCAAAAACAGAACAATCTGTAGTAATATGTAGGTTTCGACTACTTCTGGAAACCCAAAAATTCTAAACTAAAGTTCTGGACGTGAGGAATTTATCTATTAATCATCTTCAAAAAGAATTAACTAAATATAACTCTTCAATAAAAAATGGCAGAAATTCTTGTGAGCGCTAAAGTTTCTGCTTTTTTTACAGCAAGATCACAAAGACTTTCCCCAAGTCTTCCCAAAGGTTCTACTTGGCACAAACACTAATTAAAAGCATAAAAACACATCTAAACAGAGTCTATATGAATTATTTATTACTAAACAGAATCAGAAAGAAAGGAACAGAAATAAAATTGGGTTGCCTCCTAACAAGCACTATCGTTTAACGCCCCTAGCTAGGCATAAAAGCAAGGATAGATCTAGGTATTGCCATCTTTGGTATTAGGAAAGAAAAGAGAAATTTCTTTTATATAGCATTTATCTTTCTATTTTGAGATAGCACGGGCCATTGATAGTGGAAGAAAGATTAAGTACGTTACGGAAATTGGCATCTAAGTTAGCCCTCATTTCTTTGATAATTTCATTTTGGTAAAAGCACAAAAAAGAGGTAGATTCAACCTTCTCACTCACGGGGTGCCGAAATATAGTTTTCATCCTTTCATAAGTATCAATGGGATCTCCCTCAAGAAAACCTTCTTCAAATATAGAATCTAGAACTTGCTTGAATGAAGAGGGTAAACCAATATAAAAGCTTTTCAGGTAAACCTCAATTTGATATTGGGGCACATAGCTAGCTCGGATCCTTAATAGCCTATCCCAAGCGTCTTTCAAAGATTCATCAAGTAAATAACAAAAAATTCCGGGATCATCTTCATCGAAATTATTCAAACTCTCATTGATAACCCCAGTAGGTCTCTCCATAGCATCATTATTTATGAGCTTAGAGAGGACAAAGGGACTATCCAAGGTAAAACCCGGGAGAGAACCCTTAGCCCTTTTTGAATCGGCCATGGTACAAGAAAACAAACGGGAAAGAGGCGAATAAAAAGGCAAGGGTGAAGTGGGGGAGAGCAAAACGAGAGGCAAATGGCAAATAATGTAATGAGAGAGATAAGAGTTTGTGATGGGTACTTGGTATGTCTTGACTTGTGCGTAGACTCCCCGGCAACGGCACCAGAAATCCTTCTTGCTACCTCTTGAGCACTGTGTTGGTTTTTCCTTGAAGAGGAAAGGGTGATGCAACAAAGTAGCGTAAGTATTCCCCTCAGTTTTTGAGAACCAAGGTATCAATCCAGTAGGAGGCCACACACAAGTCCCTCGTACCTACACAAACAAATAAGAACCTCACAACCAACGCGATAAAGGGGTTGTCAATCCCTTCACGGTCACATACGAGAGTGAGATCTGATAGATATGATAGTGATAAGATAAATATTTTTGGTATTTTTATGATATAGATTGAAAGTAAAAATTGCAAAGTAAAATAGATTGGAAACTTATATGATGGAGAATAGACCTGGGGGCCATAGGTTTCACTAGTGGCTTCTCTCAAGATAACATAAGTATTACGGTGGGTGAACGAATTACTGTCGAGCAATTGATAGAATTGAGCATAGTTATGAGAATATCTAGGCATGATCATGAATATAGGCATCATGTCCGTGACAAGTAGACCGACTCCTGCCTGCATCTACTACTATTACTCCATACATCGACCACTATCCAGCATGCATCTAGAGTATTAAGTTCATAAGAACAGAGTAACGCATTAGGTAAGATGACATGATGTAGAGGGATAAACTCAAGAAATATGATATAAACCCCATCTTTTTCTCCTCGATGGCAAAAATACAATACATGTCGTTTCCCTTTCTATCACTGGGATCGAGCACCGCAAGATTGAACCCAAAGCTAAGCACTTCTCCCATTGCAAGAAAGATCAATCTAGTAGGCCAAACCAAACTGATAATTCGAAGAGACTTGTAAATATAACCAATCATGCATAAAAGAATTTAGAGAAGATTCAAATATTGTTCATAGATAGACTAGATCATAAACCCCCAATTCATCGGATCTCGACAAACACACCACAAAAAGAGTTACATCGAATAGATCTCCAAGAAGATCGAGGAGAACATTGTATTGAGATCCAAAGAGAGAGAAGAAGCCAGCTAGCTACTAACTATGGACCCGAAGGCCTGAATTAAACTACTCACACATCATCTGAGAGGCCATGGAGTTGATGTAGAGGCCCTCCGTGATCGATGCCCCCTCCGGCGGAGCTCCGGAAAAGGCCCCAAGATGGGATCTCTTGGGTACAGAAGGTTGCGGCGGTGGAAATAGGGTTTCGTGGTGCCCCTGGATGTTTTGGGGTATATGAATATATATAGGAGGAAGAAGTAGGTCGGTGGAGCAATGAGGGGCCCACTAGGGTGGAGGGCGCGCCCCCCTGCCTCGTGGCCTCCTTGATTATTCTTGATGTCCACTCCAAGTCCCATGGATCACATTTGTTCCAAAAATAACTCTCCCGAAGGTTTTATTCCATTTGGATTCCGTTTGATATTCCTTTTCTATGAAACACTGAAATAGGCAAAAAAACAACAATTTGCACTAGGCCTTGGGTGGGTTAATAGGTTAGTCCCAAAAATAATATAAAAGTGTAAAATAAATCCCACTAACATCCAAAACAGAATATATAATAGCATGGAACAATCAAAAATTATAGAAACATTGGAGACGTATCAGCAAGTCTCTTTACTCGTTTCGTAATGCATCATCCTGCAACTAACTCATTAGTCACATTACTTGCAAGGCTTATAGTGATGTGCATTACCGAGAGGGCCCAGAGATACCTCTCCGATACACGAAGTGACAAATCCTAATCTCAATCTATGCCAACTCAACAAACACCTTCGGAGACACCTGTAGAGCATCTTTATAATCACCCAGTTACGTTGTGACGTTTGATAGCACACAAGGTGTTCCTCTAGTATTCGGGAGTTGCATAATCTCATAGTCAGAGGAATATGTATAAGTCATGAAGAAAGCAATAGCAAGAAAACTAGACGATCATAATGCTAAGCTAATGGATGGGTCTTGTCCATCACATCATTCTCTAATGATGTGATCACGTTCATCAAATGACAACACATGTCTATGGTCAGGAAAGTTGACCATCTTTGACTAACGAGCTAGTCAAGTAGAGGCATACTAGGGACACTCTGTTTGTATATGTATTCACAAATGTACTAAGTTTCCGGTTAATACAATTCTAGCATGAATAATAAACATTTATCATGATATAAGGAAATATAAATAAAAACTTTATTATTGCCTTAGGGCATATTTCCTTCAGGGACCCCCCTTGACATGAGACCAATGCCGAAAATTCTTATAAATGCCTAAACCTCTGAAAAGAACCCTAGATCGGATGTTCCGCCGCCGCAAGCCTCTGTAGCTGATATGTCCATTTTGCATCATGTTTACTTACTGTAATTTACTATGTTTTCATGCATAATAATGCCTTTTGGAGTAATTCTAATGCCTTTTCTCTCATAATATACAATTTTTACACAAAGAGGGAGAATACAGGCACCTGGAATTCTGGACCTGGAAAAGCTACATTAGAGTTACCTATTCTGCACTTCTCCAAATGAGCTGAAAATTTATGGAGAATTAGTTTGGATTATATGAGGAATATTGGAGCAAATAACCACCAGGGGGCCCACCAGGTGGGCACAACCCACCTGGGCGTGCCAGGGAGCCCAGGCGTGCCCTGGTGGGTTGGGCCCTCCTCGGCCCACCTCCGGTGCCCCTCATCTGGTATATAAAGTCATTTTGACCTAGAAAAATAAAGAGAGGACTTTCGGGACGAAGCGCCGCCTTCTCAAGGCAGAACTTGTGCTGGAGCACTTTTACCCTCTAGCGGAGCAATTCCGCCAGGGGAACTTCCCTCCCGGAGGGGGAAATCATCATCGTCATCATCAGGAACAACTCTCCCATCTTGGGGAGGGTAATCTTCATCAACATCTTCAACAACACCATCTCCTCTCAAACTCTAGTTCATCTCTTGTGTTCAATCTTTGCATCAGAACCTTAGATTGGTGCTTATGGGTAACTAGTAGTGTTGATTACATCTTGTAGTTGGTTACTATATGGTTTATTTGGTGGAAGGTTATATGTTCAGATCCATTGTGATATTTAATACCCCTATGATCTTGAGCATGATTATCATTTGTGAGTAGTTACTTTTGTTCTCGAGGTCATGGGAGAAATCTTGTTGCAAGTTATCATGTGAACCCGTTATGTGTTTGATATTTTGATAGTATGTATGTTGTGATTCCCTTAGTGGTGTCATGTGAACATTGACTACATGACACTTCACCATATTTGTGTTAGGGAACATAGCATGCAATTTCAAAAAAATTCCTACGATCACGCAAGATCTATCTGGAAGATGCATAGCAACTAGAGTTGGAGAGTGTGTCCACGTACCCTCGTAGACTGAAAGCGGAAGCGTTAGTTTAACGCGGTTGATGTAGTCGAACGTCTTCTCGATTCAACCGATCAAGTACTGAACGTATGACACCTCCGAGTTCAGCACATGTTCAACTCGATGACGTCCCTCGAACTCTTGATCCAGCAAAGTGTCTAGGGAGAGTTTCGTCAACATGATGGCATGGTGACGGTGATGGTGATGTGATCCACACAGGGCTTCGCCTAAGCACTACGACAATATGACCGGAGGAGTAAACGGTGGAGGGGGGCACCACACACGGCTAAGAAACTATCGATGTGCTTTGGGGTGCCCCCTTGCCCCCGTATATAAAGGAGGAGAGTGGAGGAGGCTGCTACGTCTTGAGCTTGCGTTGGTTTTCCCCGAAGAGGAAGGGATGATGCAGCAGAGTAGCGTAAGTATTTCCCTCAGTTTTTGAGAACCAAGGTATCAATCTAGTAGGAGCCCACGCTCAAGTCCCTCGTACCTGCACAAAGTGATAGCTACTCGCAACCAACGCGATTAGGGGTTGTCAATCCCTTCATGATCACTTACGAGAGTGAGATTTGATAAATAGAATATTTTTGGTATTTTTTATATAAAGATGCAAAGTAAAAAGTAAAGGCAAAGTAAATAGCAAAACAATATAAAAGTGATGGAGATTGATATGATGAGAATAGACCCGGGGGCCATAGGTTTCATTAGTGGCTTCTCTCAAGAGCATAAGTATTCTACGGTGGGTGAACAAATTACTGTTGAGCAATTGATAGAATTGTGCATAATTATGAGAATATCTAGGCATGATCATGTATATAGGCATCACGTCCGTGACAAGTAGATAGAAACGATTCTGCATCTACTACTATTACTCCACTTGTCGGAGTAATTGGACACGGATACCCCGAAGACGGCAAGATGATACTTCAAGACATCGGGGCTGGCAAAGCCCCTCAGTCCGACTGCCCGGCCGCTTCCGCCGGCTCCCCAGCCGGTTGCCGACTGCGCCTACCAGCCGGCTGCCGACTACGCTAACCAGCCGGCTGCCGACTACACCAGCCAGCCGGCTGCCGACTGCAGCCCGAAGCGACATCGACAAGACCCCGACGTGGCGGCCATACCGCGGACGAGACGGCTGTACCTTGATGCCATCATGTATAGTGTCACTTGTCCCCGGCACTATTTATGAAGTGACCCAGGGGACAAGCATGACACCCCACCATGCCTACATAGCTTACTCTCTAAGCTAGCCATGCCTATATAAAGGCACATATCCATCCATCCAGGGGATGGACTCTCACACACACACACAAGCTAGCAAGCTAGCTATCCATCCATCTATCCATCCATCCATCCACTAGGGAGACACACGCATGCATCCATGCTCATTCACGGTGGAGCTCTCTCATGCCCACTAGCTAGCTAACTCATACACACATATGAGGCATATGCAAAGTCAGATACCCATGGTACTGATCTCAGATACAGCTCCAGGAGCACTTTGTACTAGATATATCAGATACACTCAGACATGCAGCAGTAGGAGTATTATCTCTCCGGAGAGCTCCGAAGCTGGGTAAATCACCGCGTGCTACTCGCATACCCGCTCCCGGTCCTATCAGCAGCAGTCTTACCCACACACTAAGCCCTTGTGGCATCTGTCGACTCGCAAGCCCCCCGTGAGAAATACCACGACAGTTGGCGCCCACCGTGGGGCGGTACTACTACTACGCTACCACATTGCTGCTGGTTTCGCTGTCCGGGAGGGACCCTTTTTTCTTCGTCGCCTCCGCCGCGGCGTCGCGCCGTCACTCCGGTAGCACTCGGGGGCTCGACATCGACCCGCCCCCGGAGCGGCCGCGAGGGGCGGCGCGCCCTCGCCGTCGGCCTCTTCGTCTTCATCATCGCGGCGTCGCGCCGCCTCTCCAATAGCGGTCGGGGGCTCGACATCGGCATGCCCCCGGAACGGCCGTGATGGGCGGCGTGACCTCGCCATCGGCCTTGCCTTCTTCACCACCACCTCAACGCCGACCGCCCGTCCGCGCGCGCGCCGCGCGCGGGGCCTCGCCTCGGTCGGCCGTGTCCGTCCACGCGACGCTCGCGTCTGCTTTCCTCCGTGTTGCGCCTTGCTCCGGTCGACACTCGCGTTCATTCCTCCACATACCATTTATGCAAGCTAGCTAGCTGCTAAGTCAAACAATCAACCATGGCCATACATTGCCCATACACTTCTCAGATATGGATCGGACACGACCTGTACACTACCCAGACCATGCCCAGAGGATGGTGTGTTTCTGTACCATGCTGCGTCTCCGACCGCCCTCTGCTCCGCTCTCCTGCCATGATTGCACGCCCCTCCACCACCCCCGCGGCCGCACGCCGCCCCGCTGGAGCTGTGCTGCTCCGGCGCCCCTCCTCGCCCGGCTTGCGGCTCGGGCCGCCCCGCACGGCTCGCCGTCTCCGTGCCACGACCATTTCCCGCGAGCCCGCCGGCCCCGTGCCGGCTTCTGCTCCGCCCAGCCGCGGCTTGCCGCGCCGGCTGCGCCCCTCACCGCCGTGACCAGCGTCCGTGCTGGCTCGGCCGGCCGTCCCCGCCTGCGCCATTTCCACGCCGGGTTCCACCCGCGCCGGCGGCGCCGAGCCGCCAACCCCTCTACACCCCCGCACCCGGCTGCCGGCTCCCGCGCCCGTCGCCTGTGCCGCCCGCCGGATCCCGTCCCCAACGTCGCCCGCGATTGGCCGCTTCCTCGCTCGGCTGGCGGGCTCCCGCGCGCCCGTTGGCCGAGCCGCCTCCGGCTCCCGCGCGCCCGTCGCCTGTGCCGCCTCCGGCTCCCGCCCGCTCCGGCCGGCTCCGGCGTCCGCCACCGCCCCTGGCCGACTCCCCTCCTGGCCGCCTCCGCTTGCGGCAGCCTGCCGCCCGCTCCGGCCGGCTCCGGCTTCCGTGCACCCTGCCGGCTTCCCAGGCCTGCCGGGTCTGCGCCCGCCCCGCCCCGTGGCCGACTCCCTCGGCTCCGCCTCTGCGAGTTGCTCCAGGCGCGGCCCCGCCCCCTGCGGCCTCCTCCTCCTCCGCCGACCCGGCTGCGCCTCGCGTCTGCCACCGTCCGACTGCTCCGCCTCGACCGCAGGCGTGCCCGCTGCCCAAGGCCGGCTCCTCCGCCCGAGCGGCAGCCGCCGGGGTCCTCCGCGCCGCGCCCGCCCTCTGCCCCGGGCTGCTCTGCGTCGAGCCGCCTCCGGGGCTCGGCCGGTTGCCCGTGCCGGCCTTGCCGTCTCACCCCCGCACCCGGCCGCCTGCTCCCGCGCCCGTTGCCTACCCCGCCGCACGGACTCCTCCGCCTGCGCGCCCCGTGGCCGGCTGCGTCGCGCCAGTCGAAGGCCGGCTGAGCTCCGCGCCGACTCGCGCCTGCGACGGCCGCCTTCCGCCTCGGCCGTGGCCTTCGCTGGCCGGCTGCCCAGAAGAAAAAGAAGGGGGGGCCGGCTAGAAGAGGACGGCTGTTCGGCTGAAAAAAAAGGAGAGGGGGCCGGCTGTCCAAGTCATGGGCCGATTGCCCATAGCCGGCTTGAAAAAAAAAGACTGGCATGCCTATCAGCGTCCCCGCTGCAGCCGGCTGGCCGGCTCCCGACCGCTGCCTACGCTGGCTGCTGCGCCCGTGCTTTCTGCTGCCAGTTGGTAAAAAAAAGAGAGAGAAGAGAAAAAAAAATGCGTCCGACTGCCAGATATACGTCCGACCGTTGGCTACCTGGCCGGCTGCAAAGAGCCCGACTGCCGTGTCGGGGTCCGCCCTTCAGCCGTCTGAAGAAGAAAAAGAAGAAGACAAAGTAGTTGCCGGAAGATCCGGCCCGACTGCTCAGCAGTCGGCCCGAATCTCGGGGGCTACACCCAGCGGGTGTGCTGACGCGCCCCCGCGAGAGAAGAAGACAAGGTAGTTGCCGGAAGATCCGGCCCGATTGCTCAGCAGTCGGCCCGAATCTCGGGGGCTACACCCAGCGGGTGTGCTGACGCGCCCCCGCGAGAGAAGAAGACAAGGTAGTTGCCGGAAGATCCGGCCCGACTGCTCAGCAGTCGGCCCGAATCTCGGGGGATACACCCAGCGGGTGCGCTGACGCGCCCCCGCGAGAGAAGAAGACAAGGTAGTTGCCGGAAGATCCGGCCCGACTGCTCAGCAGTCGGCCCGAATCTCGGGGGCTACACCCAGCGGGTGCGCTGACGCGCCCCCCGCGAGAAAGAAGAAAAGGTAGTTGCCGGAAGATCCGGCCCGACTGCTCAGCAGTCGGCCTGAATCTCGGGGGCTACACCCAGCGGGTGCGCTAACGCGCCCCTGCGAAGATGAAGACAAAGTAGATGCCGGAAGATCCGGCCCGACTGCTCAGTAGTCGGCCCTACACCCAGCGGGTGCGCCGGCGCGCTCCGCGAGCGCCGAGTCGCGCCGGCTGTCTTCAACAACCGCGACTACATGAAAATCAATGTGAGCTCCTCACCCGCATATTTTTGCACTACGCAAGCACGGATAACCCCGAGCGATGCTCGGGGGCTGTCTCCGCATTTTATTACAGTAGCATCACTGTTTGCCCCGACGCCAGCCAGAGTTGGCCCGGGGGCTGGCCGCTTGGCCTGAGACGTTAGTTCCCGCAGATGGCTTAGTACCGTGCGCGGTACCAAAGGCCCACTCTTAGTCACAGACCGCAGAGCGGCTGCCGACTAGCAAGAGTGAACGCTGGAGGCCACCCATGCGAAAAACGCCCGGGAAGAAAAACGTTCGGGCGACCCAGCCGTTTTCCTTTACAAGTATCTACTCGGTTGAATCTGCTCCCAGACTCTGAGTACTGTACACTCCACTTCGCGGCTCACTCTCAGCCACAGACTGCAGAGCGGCTGTCCGGCAAGCAAGAGCACAAGCCAAAGAGTGGAGGGAACATGAAAAAGATTGAAGGGGGCTCGGACGAAACCGAGTCAGCACCCTCCGCATAAAACTTGCAATACTAAAAGCAAGCTTATGATATATTTGCGTGGACTAACTTTGTCCTTTTTTATGATCATTTCCATGAACATTTGCCAAAAAACCTCCGCCCAACTTTGCCAAGTTGCCCGGAGGCTTGGGGGCTACTGTCGGAGTAATTGGACAGGGATACCCCGAAGACGGCAAGATGATACTTCAAGACATCGGGGCTGGCAAAGCCCCTCAGTCCGACTGCCCGGCCGCTTCCGCCGGCTCCCCAGCCGGTTGCCGACTGCGCCTACCAGCCGGCTGCCGACTACGCTAACCAGCCGGCTGCCGACTGCACCAGCCAGCCGGCTGCCGACTGCAGCCCGAAGCGACATCGACAAGACCCCGACGTGGCGGCCATACCGCAGACGAGACGGCTGTACCTCGATGCCATCATGTATAGTGTCACTTGTCCCCTGGCACTATTTATGAAGTGACCCAGGGGACAAGCATGACACCCCACCATGCCTACATAGCTTACTCTCTAAGCTAGCCATGCCTATATAAAGGCACATATCCATCCATCCAGGGGATGGACTCTCTCACACACACACACAAGCTAGCAAGCTAGCTATCCATCCATCTATCCATCCATCCATCCACCAGGGAGACACACGCATGCATCCATGCTCATTCACGGTGGAGCTCTCTCATGCCCACTAGCTAGCTAACTCATACACACATATGAGGCATATGCAAAGTCAGATACCCATGGTACTGATCTCAGATACAGCTCCAGGAGCACTTTGTACTAGATATATCAGATACACTCAGACATGCAGCAGTAGGAGTATTATCTCTCCGGAGAGCTCCGAAGCTGGGTAAATCACCGCGTGCTACTCGCATACCCGCTGCCGGTCCTATCAGCAGCAGTCTTACCCACACACTAAGCCCTTGTGGCATCTATCAACTCGCAAGCCCCCCGTGAGAAATACCACGACACCACTCATCAACCGCTATCCAGCATGCATCTAGAGTATTAAGTTAAAAACAGAGTAACGCCTTAAGCAAGATGACATGATGTAGAGAGATAAATTCATGCAATATGAAATAAACCCCATCTTGTTATCCTTGATGGCAACGATACAATACGTGCCTTGCTGCCCCTTCTGCCACTGGGTAAGGACACCGCAAGATCGAACCCAAAGCTAAGCAAGTCTCCCATGGCAAGAACTACCAATCTAGTTGGCCAAACCAAACGGATAATTAGAAGAGACTTGCAAAGATAACCAATCATGCATAAAAGAATTCAGAGAAGATTCAAATATTATTCATAGATAGACTTGATCATAAGCCCACAATTCATTGGTCTCAACAAACACACCACAAAAAGAAGATTACATCGAATAGATCTCCCCAAGAGAGGGGAAGAACTTTGTATTGAGATTCAAAGAGACAGAAGAAGCCATCTAGCTACTAACTATGGACCCGAAGGTTTGAGGTAAACTACTAACACTTCATCGGAGGGTCTAGGATGATGTAGAAGCCCTCCGTGATGACGACCCTCTTCCGGCGGAGCTCCGGAACAGGCCCCAAGATGGGATCTCATGGATACAGAAAGTTGCGGCGGTGGAATTAGGTTTTTGGCTCCTGTTCTGATCGTTTGGGGGTACGTGTGTATATATAGGAGGAAGGAGTACGTCGGTGGAGCACAGAGGGGCCCACGAGGCAGGGGGCGCAACCTAGGGGGGTGCCCCCCACCATCGTGACCACCTCTTTGATCCCTTGCAGTAGGGTCCAAGTCTCCTGGATCACGTTCGATGAGAAAATCACGTTTCCGAAGATTTTATTCCGTTTGGACTCTGTTTGATATTCTGTTTATCTGAAACACGGAAATAGGCAAAAAACAGCAATTTTGGGCTGGGCCTCCGGTTAATAGGTTAGTCCCAAAAATAATATAAAAGTGGAAAATAAAGCCGAATGTAGTCCAAAACAGTAGATAATATAGCATGGAGCAATCAAAAATTATAGATACGTTGGAGACGTATCAGGCATCCCCAAGCTTAATTCATGCTCATCCTCGAGTAGGTAAATGATAAAAAGAGAATTTTTGATGCGGAGTGCTACTTGGCATAATTTCAATGCAAATCCGCTTAATTGTGGTATGAATATTCAGATTTAGAAAGATTCAAGACAAAAGTTTATATTGACATAGAAAATAATAATACTTCAAGCATACTAACAAAGCAATTATGTTTTCTCAAAATAACATGGCCAAAGAAAGTTATCCCTACAAAATCATATAGTCTGGCTATGCTCCATCTTCCCCACACAAAGTATTTAAATCATGCACAACCCCGATGACAAGCCAAGCAATTGTTTCATACTCTAACTTTTTCAAAACTTTTTCAATCTTCACGCAATACATGAGTGTGAGCCATGGATATAGCACTATAGCTGGAATAGAATGGTGGTTGTGGAGAAGACCAAAAGGAGAAGATAGTCTCACATCGACTAGGCGTATCAACGGTCTATGGAGATGCCCATCAATAGATATCAATGTGAGTGAGTAGGGATTGCCATGCAACGGATGCACTAGAGCTATAAATGTATGAAAGCTCAACAAAAGAAACTAGTGGGTGTGCATCCAACTTGCTTGCTCACGAAGACCTAGGGCAATCTGAGGAAGCCCATCATTGGAATATACAAGCCTAGTTCTATAACATAAAATTCCCACTAGTATATGAAAGTGACAACATATGAGACTCTCTATATGAAGAACATGGTGCTACGTTGAAGCACAATATATGAGACTTGCTATATCATGGTGCTACTTTGAAGCAGAAGTGTGGAAAAAAAGGATAGTAGCATTGCCCCTTTTTATTATTTTATTTTTTGGGCCTTTTTTTTCTTTGGCCTTTCCCCTTTTTTTGGGACAATGCTCTATTGAATGATGATCATCACACTTCTATTTATTTACAACTCAATGATTACAACTCGATACTAAAACAAAGTATGACTCTATATGAATGCCTCCGGCGGTGTACCGGGATATGCAATGAATCACGAGTGACAAGTATGAAAGAATTATGAACGGTGGCTTTGCCACAAATACTATGTCAACTACATGATCATGCTAAGCAATATGACAATGATGGATATGTCATGATGAACTAGATGGTGGAAAGTTGCATGGCAATATATCTCGGAATGGCTATGGAAATGCCATAATAGGTAGGTATGGTGGCTGTTTTGAGGAAGGTATATGGTAGTTGTATGATACCGGTGAAAGTTGCGCGGTATTAGAGAGGCTAGCAAGGGTGGAAGGGTGGGAGTGCGTATAATCCATGGACTCAACATTAGTCATAAAGAACTCATATACTTACTGCAAAAATTTAGAAGTTATCAAAGCAAAGTATTACGCGCATGCTCCTAGGGGATAGATTGGTAGGAAAAGACCATCGCTCGTCCCCGACTGCCAATCATAAGGAATACAATCAATAAATAAATCATGCTCTGACTTCATCACATAACGGTTCACCATATGTGCATGCTACGGGAATCACAAACTTCAACACAAGTATTCTTTAAATTCACAACAACTCAACTAGCATGACTTTAATATTATCACCTCCATATCTCAAAAAAATTATCATGCTTCAATCTTTTCTTAGTATTCAACACACTCAAAAGAAAGTTTCACAAATCTTGAATACCAAGCATATTATTATTAAGCAAATTACCATGCTATTAAGAGACTCGCAAAATAATTTAAGTGAAGCATGAGAGATCAATAGTTTCTTTAAAACAAATCCACAACCGTGCTCTAAAAGATCTAAGTGAAGCACATAGAGCAAAATTATCTAGCTCAAAAGATATAAGTGAAGCACATAGAGAAAAATTATCTAGCTCAAAAGATATAAGTGAAGCACATAGAATATTCTATCAAATTTTAATTCATGTATGGCTCTCTCAAAAGGTGTGTACAGCAAAGATGATTGTGGAATACTAACAAACAAAGACACAAATAACACAAGACGCTCCAAGCAAAACACATATCATGTTGGTGAATAAAAATATAGCTCCAAGTAAATTACCGATGGAAGTGGACGAAAGAGGGGATGCCTTTCCGGGGGCATCCCCAATCTTTGACTTTTTGGTATCCTTGGATTATCTTGGGGGTGCCACGGGAATCCCCAAGCTTAGGCTCTTGCCACTCCTTATTCCACGATCCATCAAAAGAATTCACCCAAAACTTGAAAACTTCACAACACAAAACTCAAAATAGAAAACTCGTGAGCTCCGTTAGCGAAAGAAAACAAAAGACCACTTCAAGGTACTGTAATTAACTCATTCTTTATTTATATTGGTGTTAAATCTACTGTATTCCAACTTCTCTATGGGTTATAAACTATTTTACTAGCCATAGATTCATCAAAATAAGCAAACAACACACGAAAAACAGAATCTGTCAAAAACAGAACAGTCTGTAGTAATCTGTAGCTAGCGCAAGATCTGGAACCCCA
Source organism: Triticum urartu (assembly GCF_056163025.1). Classification (NCBI taxonomy): domain Eukaryota; kingdom Viridiplantae; phylum Streptophyta; class Magnoliopsida; order Poales; family Poaceae; genus Triticum; species Triticum urartu. The sequence continues at coordinate 93,724,118 of NC_141875.1, forward strand.
AAAATTCTAAAATAAATTGCTGTACGTGAAAAATTTATCTATTAATCATCTTAAAAAATAATTAACTAAATATCGCTCTTCAAATAAAAATGACAACAGTTCTCGTGAGCGCTAAAGTTTCTATTTTTTACAGCAAGTTCAACAAGACTTTGCCCAAGTCTTCCCAACGGTTTACTTGGCACAAACACAATTTAAACACAAAAAACACAACCAAAACAGAGGCTAAATAATTTATTTATTACTAAACAGGAGCAAAAATCGAGGAATAAAAATAAAATTGGGTTGCCTCCCAACAAGCGCTATTGTTTAACGCCCCTAGCTAGGCATAACGAGCAAGAATAGATCTAAGTATTGCCATCTTTGGTAGGCAATCCATAAGTGGCTCTCATGATAGTTTCATATGGTAATTTTATTTTATTTCTTGGAAAGTATTCCATGCCCTTTTTAATGGAAATTGAAATCTAATATTCCCTTCCTTCATATCAATAATCGCAAGGAAAGGCCTACCATGAATAATAGGGCAAGAAGGATTGCAATCTATATCAAGAACAATGAAATCTACGGGCACATAATTCCTATTTGCAACAATAAGAACATCATTAATTCTTACCATAGGTTTCTTAATAGTGGAATCTGCAAGATGCAAGTTTAGAGAGCAATCATCAAAATCACGGAAATCTAGTAAATCACACAAAGTCTTGGGAATATTAGAGACACTAGCACCCAAATCACACAAAGCATAAAACTCATGATCTTTAATTTTAATTTTAATAGTTGGTTCCCACTCATCATAGAGTTTTCTAGGGATAGAAACTTTCAACTCAAGTTTTTCTTCATAAGATTGCATCAAGGCATCAACAATATGTTCGATGAAGGCTTTATTTCTTCTATAAGCATGTGGAGAATTTAGCACGGATTGCAACAAGGAAATACAATCAATCAAAGAGCAATTTTCATAATTAAATTCCTTGAAATCCAATATAGTGGGTTTAGCAACATCTAGATTTTTATTTCTTTCAATCCCACTTTCATCAATTTCATCATTTAGATCTAAACACTCCGAATTTTTAGAATGCCTTCTAGGTAAAGGAAGATCATATTCAGTTTCATCAAGATTCATATTGCAAAATAAAGATTTAATTGGAGACACATCAATAACTTTTAGATCTTCATCTTGATTTTCATAGGAATTGGGAGAACACGCTTTAATAAATGCATCTTTGGAAGAACGCATCCTAGCGGTTCTTTCTTTACACTCATCAATTGAAATTTTCATGGCCTTTAGAGACTCATTAATATCATGCTTAGGTGGAATAGATCTAAGTTTCAAAGCATCAACATCAAGAGCAATTCTATCAATGTTCCTAGCCAAATCATCAATCTTAAGCAATTTTTCTTCAATCATAGCATTAAAATTCTTTTGCGAAGAAATAAATTCTTTAATATTAGATTGAAAATCAGAGGGCATCTTATTATAATTTCCATAAGAGTTGTCGTAGGAATTACCATAATTATTAGAAGGATTGCTAGGATATGGCCTAGGATTAAAATTCCCTCTATAAGCGTTGTTACCAAAATTATTCCTAGCAACAAAATTCACATCCATAGATTCATTATTATTCTCAATCAAAGTAGACAAAGGCATATCATTAGGATCAGAAGAAACACTCTTAGTAGCAAATAATTTCATAAGTTCATCCATCTTTTCACTCAACACATTAATTTCTTCTATCGCATGCACCTTTATATTAGAAGTTCTTTCAGTATGCCATTGAGAATAATTAACCATAATATTATCTAGGAGTTTAGTAGCATCTCCTAAAGTGATTTCCATAAAAGTGCCTCCCGCGGTCGAATCTAAAAGATTCCTAGAAGCAAAATTCAATCCGGCATAAAAATTTTGTATAATCATCCACAAATTCAAACCATGAGTAGGGCAATTACGTATCATTAATTTCATTCTCTGCCAAGCTTGTGCAACATGTTCATGATCAAGTTGTTTAAAGTTCATTATATCGTTTCTAAGAGAGATGATCTTAGCGGGAGGAAAATACTTAGAGATAAAAGCATCTTTGCATTTGTTCCATGAATCAATACTATTCTTAGGCAAAGACGAAAACCAAGCTTTAGCACGATCTCTAAGGAAAAAGGAAATAGCTTCAATTTAACGACATAATTATTGACATCTTTTTTCTTTTGCATATCACATAAATCGACGAAGCTATTCAGATGAGTAGCGACATCTTCACTAGGAAGGCCGGCGAATTGATCTTTCATAACAAGATTCAACAAAGCAGTATTAATTTCACAAGATTCAGCATCGGTAAGAGGAGCAATCGGAGTGCTAAGGAAATCATTATTATTGGTATTGGTGAAGTCACACAATTTGGTAGTATCTTGAGCCATCGCGACAAACAAGCAATCTAACACACGAGAAAACAAAAAGCAAGCAGACAAAAAGAGGCAAACAGAGAGGGAGGATAGAGAGAGAGAGGGCGAATAAAACGGCAAGGGTGAATTGGGGGGAGAGGATAACGAGAGGCAAATGGCAAATAATGTACTTCCCGGCAACAGCGCCAGAAATCCTTCTTGCTACGTCTTGAGCTTGCGTTGGTTTTCCCCGAAGAGGAAGGGATGATGCAGCAGAGTAGCGTAAGTATTTCCCTCAGCTTTTGAGAACCAAGGTATCAATCCAGTAGGAGCCCACGCTCAAGTCCCTCGTACCTGCAGAAAGCGATAGCTACTCGCAACCAACGCGATTAGGGGTTGTCAATCCCTTCACGGTTACTTACGAGAGTGAGATGTGATAGATAGAATATTTTTGGTATTCTTGACATAAAGATGCAAAGTAAAAAGTAAAGGCAAAGTAAATAGCAAAACAATATAAAAGTGATGGAGATTGATATGATGAGAATAGACCCGGGGGCCATAGGTTTCACTAGTGGCTTCTCTCAAGAGCATAAGTATTCTACGGTGGGTGAACAAATTATTGTTGAGGAATTGATAGAATTGTGCATAATTATGAGAATATCTAGGCATGATCTTGTATATAGGCATCACGTTCGTGACAAGTAGATCGAAACGATTCTGCATCTACTACTGTTACTCCACTCATCGACCGCTATCCGGCATGCATCTAGAGTATTAAGTTAAAAACAGAGTAACGCCTTAAGCAAGATGACATGATGTAGAGAGATAAATTCATGCAATATGAAATAAACCCCATCTTGTTATCCTCGATGGCAACGATACAATACGTGCCTTGCTGTCCCTTCTGTCACTAGGTAAGGACACCGCAAGATCGAACCCAAAGCTAAGCACTTCTCCCATGGCAAGAACTACCAATCTAGTTGGCCAAACCAAACGGATAATTCGAAGAGACTTGCAAAGATAACCAATCATGCATAAAAGAATTCAGAGAATATTCAAATATTATTCATAGATAGACTTGATCATAAACCCGCAATTCATCGGTCTCAACAAACACACTGCAAAAAGAAGATTACATCGAATAGATCTCCCCAAGAGAGGGGGAGAACTTTGTATTGAGATTCAAAGAGAGAGAAGAAGCCATCTAGCTACTAACTATGGACCCGAAGGTCTAAGGTAAACTACTCACACTTCATCGGAGGGGCTAGGATGATGTAGAAGCCCTCCGTGATGACGGCCCTCTTCCGGCGGAGCTCCGGAACAGGCCCTAAGATGGGATCTCGTGGATATAGAAAGTTGCGGCGGTGGAATTAGGTTGTTGGCTCCTGTTCTGATCATTTGGGGGTACGTGTGTATATATAGGTGGAAGGAGTACGTCGGTGGAGCACTGAGGGGCCCACGAGGCAGGGGGCGCACCATAGGGGGGCACCCCCCACCCTCGTGACCACCTCTTTGATCCCTTGTAGTAGGGTCCAAGTCTCCTGGATCACGTTCGGTGAGAAAATCACGTTTCCGAAGATTTTATTCCGTTTGGACTCCGTTTGATATTCTGTTTATCCGAAACACTGAAATAGGCAAAAAATAGCAATTCTGGGCTGGGCCTCCGGTTAATAGGTTAGTCCCAAAAATAATATAAAAGTGGAAAATAAAGCCCAATATAGTTCAAAACAGTAGATAATATAGCATGGAGCAATCAAAAATTATAGATATGTTGGATACGTATCAGAGGCCGGCCCTAGGGGCGCGCCAAGTGGGGGGAACCCACTTGGACTCCTAGTCCTGGTTGTCCCCCTTACGTCTTTCGGAGGGGGAAAGGGGAAGGAGAGGGAGAGGGAGAAGGAAAGGGGGGCCGCGCCCCCTCCCCTTGTCCAATTCGGACTCCCCATGGGGGGGGCACCCCTTGTGGGATGCCCTCTCTCTCCCCTATGGCCCATGTTGACCCATTATTTCCCCCGGGGGGTTCCGGTAACCCCTCGGTACTCCGATAAATATCTGAAACACTCGGAAACCATTCCAGTGTCCGAATACTATCGTCCAATATATCAATATTTATGTCTCGACCATTTCTAGACTCCTCGTCATGTCCGTGATATCATCTGGGACTCCGAACAATCTTCGGTCACCAAAACACATAACTCATAATACAAATCATCATCGAACATTAAGCGTGCGGACCCTACGGGTTCGAGAACTATGTAGACATGATCGAGACACATCTCTGATCAATAACCAATAGCGGAACCTGGATGCTCATATTGGTTCCAACATATTCTACAAAGATCGTTATCGGTTAAACCGCAATGACAACATATGTCATTCCCTTTGTGATCGGTATGTTACTTGCCCGAGATTCGATCATCGGTATCTTCATACCTAGTTCAATCTCTTTACTGGCAAGTCTCTTTACTTGTTCTATAATGCATCATCCCGTAACTAACTCATTAGTCACATTGCTTGCAAGGCTTATCATGATGTGCATTACCGAGAGGGCCCAGAGATACCTCTCCGATACTCGGAGTGACAGATCCTAATCTCGATCTATGCCAACCTAACAAACACCTTCAGAGACACCTGTAGAGCATCTTTACAATCACCCAGTTACGTTGTGACATTTGATAGCACACAAGGTGTTCCTCCGGTATTCGGGAGTTTCATAATCTCATAGTCAAAGGAATATGTATAAGTCATGAAGAAAGCAATAGCAATGAAACTTAACGATCATTATGCTAAGCTAACGAATGGGTCCTGTCCATCACATCATTCTCCTAATGATGTGATCTTATTCATCAAATGAAAACACATGTCTATGGTCAGGAAACTTAACCATCTTTGATTAATGAGCTAGTCAAGTAGAGGCTTCCTAGGGACACGGTGTTTTGTCTATGTATCCACACATGTATCAAGTTTCCGGTTTAATACAATTCTAGCATGAATAATAAACATTTATCATGATATAAGGAAATATAAAATAACAACTTTATTATTGCCTCTAGGGAATATTTCCTTCAATTTGGGCCTAAGGGATGCATTGTGGAGTAGTTATTAGATGATGGGTTGCTAGAGTGACCGAAGCTTAAACCCTAATTTATGCACTATTCCGTAAGGGGCCGCTTTGGATCCAAGTTTTAATGCTATGGTTAGATTTTATCTTAATACTTTTCTCGTAGTTGCGGATGCTTGCGAGGGGGTTAATCATAATTAGGAGGCTTTTTCAAGTAAGAACATCACCTAAGCACCGGTCCACCCACATATCAAATTATCAAAATAGCGAACACAAATCAAATCAACATGATGAAAGGGACTAGATTAAATTCCCGTGTACCCTCAAGAACGCTTTGCTTATTGTAAGAGACTGTTTTGGCCTGTCCTTTTCCACAAAAGGATTGGGCTAACTTGCTGCATATTATTTACCGTTACCGTCACTTGCTCGTTATAAGTTATCTTGCTACCAAACTATCTGTTACCGAATTTAAGTGGTTGCAGAAATTACCTTGCTGAAAACCACTTATCATTTCCTTCTTCTCCTCATTGGGTTCAACACTCTTACTTATCGAAAGGACTACGATTGATCCCATATACTTGTGGGTCATCAAGACTCTTTTCTGGCATCGTTGCCGGGGGGTGAAGTGCTCTTGGTAAGGAAAAAATTATTACTACGTGCTGAAGTTTATTGTCACTTGTTACTATGGAGAACAATCCTTTGAGTGGTTTGTTTGGGGTATGTTCACCTAGACTGGAACTATAATTAGTTACCCCTCAACCTACTGCACATACTGAAAAAATTGGTTATGAAATTCCTTCGGGTATGATAGAACAACTGCTAGCAAATCCTTATGCAGGAGATGGAACCGAACATCCTGATATGCACTTGATATATGTAGATGAAATTTGTGGATTATTTAAGCTTGCAGGTTTACCCGGAGATGAAGCTAAGAAGAAGGTCTTCCCTTTATCTTTGAGGGGAAAAGCATTGGCATGGTATAGGCTATGCGATGATATTGGATCTTGGAATTGGAATTTCACCAAAAAAATTATCCTATGCATCGAGTTCATTGTGATCGGAACTATATATATAATTTTTGGCCTCGTGAAGGAGAAAGTGTCGCTCTAGCTTGGGGGAGGCTTAAGTTAATGTTATATTCATTCCCCAATCATGAGCTTTCAAGAGAAATTATTATGCAGAATTTTTATGCTCGGCTTTCTCATGATGATCAATCCATGCTTGATACTTCTTGTACTGGTTCTTTTATGAAGAAGACTATTGAATTCAGGTGGGATCTTTTAGACATAATTAAATGCAACTCTGAAGATTGGGAACTCGACAAAGGTAAATCATCGGGTATTAAGATTGAGTTTGATTGTGTTATATCTTTTATGAATACCGATGCTTTTCACAAGTTTAGCACTAAATATGGACTTGACTCTGAGATAGTAGCCACTTTCTATGAATCATTTGCTACTCATGTTGATCTCCCCAAGGAGAAGTGGTTTAAATATCATCCCCTATCAATGAAGAAATTAAAGAACTAGTTGTGGTTAAAGATGAAAGTATCATTTACAATGTTGATCCAGTTGTTCCTACTGCTTATATTGAAGACCCACCTTTCCCTATTACGATAAAGGATCATGATAAGGTTTCAACGATGGTAAATAAGAGTAATATTAGAGCACCTATACCATCAGAAAAAATCAAAGTAGAACCAAGTGTTGCTATGGTTAAAGATGACAGAAAATATAGATGGGCATGCTATTTACTTCTGTGATGAAGCTGCTAGAATTGCTAAACCTAATGCGAAAGATAAACATTGACCTGTAGTTACTATGCCTGTTGTCTTAGTCAAGATAGGAGATCGCTGTTATCATGGTTTATGTGACTTAGGTGCTAGCATAAGTGTTACTCCTTTTACCTTATACCAAGAAATTATGAATGATATAACACCCACTGAAATAGAAGACATACATGTTACAATTAATCTTGCTAATAGAGACACCATCACACCACTTGGGATTGTTAGAGATGTTGAAGTCTTGTGTGGGAAAATAAAATATCCTACTGGATTTTCTTGTTCTTGGTTCCCCACAAGATGACCCTTGTCCCATTATATTTGGTAGACCTTTCTTGAACACCATTAATGCTAAAATAGATTGTGAGAAACAAACCATCGGTGTTAGTTTTGGTGATGAGTCTCATGAGTTTAATATTTCTAAGTTTAGTAGAAAACATCATAAGAAAGACTTCCCTAGTATGGATGAAATAATTGGTCTTGCTTCTACTGTCGTGCCTCCTACTGATCCACTAGAATAATGTTTGCTAGACCATGAAAATGATATGCATATGCATGAAAGAAATGAGATAGATAAAATCTTCTTTGAAAAACGACCTCTACTTAAACACAATTTGCCTATTGAAACTCTAGGAGGTCCTCCTCCACCTAAAGGTGATCCTATGTTTGAATTAAAACAATTGGCAGGCACTTGAAATATGCTTATCTCGATGAGAAAAAGATATATCCAGTTATTATTAGTGCTAACCTTTCAGAACATGAAGAATACAGATTATTGAAAATTCTGAAGAAGCACCGAGCTGCTATTGGATATACTCTTGATGATCTTAAGGGCATTAGTCCGACTTTATGTCAGCACATGATTAATATGGAGCCTGATGCTAAACACGTTGTTGCTCACCAACGACGTTTGAATCCTAAAATGAAAGAAGTGGTAAGAACTGAAATACTAAAGCTTCTGGAAGCAGGTATAATCAATCCCATAGCTGATAGTAGATTGGTAAGTCCCATTCATTGTGTCCCTAAGAAGGGAGGTATTACTGTTGTTCCTAATGGTAAAAATGAACTTATTCCACAAAGAATTGTCACTGGCTATAGAATGGTAACCGATTTTAGAAAATTAAATAAAGCAACTAGAAAAGATCATTACCATTTGCCATCATTGATCAAATGCTAGAAAGAATATCTATGCACACACACTTTTGTTTCCTTGATGGTGCTACCTCTTGAGCACTGTGTTGGATTTCCCCAAAGAGGAGAGGATGATGCAGCAAAGTAGCGTAAGTATTTCCCTCAGTTTTTGAGAACCAAGGTATCAATCCAGTAGGAGGCTACGCACGAGTCCCTCGTACCTACACAAAAACAATAGCTCAACGCAACCAACACGCTTAGGGGTTGTCAATCCCTTCACGGTCACTTACGAAAGTGAGATCTGATAGAGATGATAAATAATATTTGTGGTATTTTTGGTATAGAGATGCAAAGTGAAAAGTAAAAGGCAAAGTAAAAGCAAAGCAATAATAAAGTGATGGAGATTAATATGATGAGAAAGAGACCCGAGGGCCATAGGTTTCACTAGTGGCTTCTCTCAAGAGCATAAGTATTCTACGGTGGGTGAACAAATTACTGTTGAGCAATTGACAGAATTGAGCATAGTTATGAGAATATCTAGGTATGATCATGTATATAGGCATCACGTCCGAGACAAGTAGACCGACTCCTGCCTGCATCTACTACTATTACTCCACTCATCGACCGCTATCCAGCATGCATCTATAGTATTAACTTAAAAACAGAGTAACGCCTTAAGCAAGATGACATGATGTAGAGGGATAGTTTCATGCAATATGATAAAAACCCCATCTTGTTATCCTCGATGGCAACGATACAATACGTGCCTTGCTGCCCCTTCTGTCACTGGGAAAGGACACCGCAAGATCGAACCCAAAGCTAAGCACTTCTCCCATGGCAAGAACAACCAATCTAGTAGGCCAAACCAAACTGATAATTCGAAGAGACTTGCAAAGATAACCAATCATACATAAAAGAATTCAGAGAAGATTCAAATACTATTCATAGATATACTTGATCATAAACCCGCAATTCATCGGTCTCAACAAACACACCACAAAAAGAAGATTACATTGAATAGATCTCCACGAGAGAGGGGAGAACATTGTATTGAGATCCAAAAAGAGAGAAGAAGCCATCTAGCTACGAACTATGGACCCGTAGGTCTGAAGTAAACTACTCACACTTCATCGGTGGGGTTTGGATGATGATGTAGAAGCCCTCCGTGATCGATGCCCCCTCCGGCGGAGCTCCGGAATAGGCCCCAAGATGGGATCTCGTGGATACAGAAAGTTGCGGCGGTGGAATTAGGTTTTTGGCTCCGTATCTGATCGTTTGGGGGTACGTGGATATATATAGGAGGAAGAAGTATGTCGGTGGAGCAACAAGGGGCCCACGAGGGTGGAGGGCGCACCTGGGGGGGGGATGTACGGCCCCTACCTCATGGCCTCCTGTTAATTGGCTTGACGTAGGGTCCAAGTCTCCGGAGTTGTATTTGGTGAGAAAATCACGTTCCCGAAGGTTTCATTCCGTTTGGACTCTGTTTGATATTCCTTTTCTTTGAAACCCTAAAACAGGCAAAAAAACAGCAATTCTGGCTGGGCCTCCGGTTAACAGGTTAGTCCCAAAAATAATATAAAAGTGGATAATAAAGCCCAATAATGTCCAAAACAGTAGATAATATAGCATGGAGCAATCAAAAATTGTAGATACGTTGGAGACGTATCAAGCATCCCCAAGCTTAATTCCTGCTCGTCCTCGAGTAGGTAAATGATAAAAACAGAATTTTTGATGCGGAGTGCTACTTGGCATAATTTCAATGTAAATCTTCTTAATTGTGGTATGAATATTCATATTCAAATGATTCAAGACAAAAGTTCATGTTGACATAAAAATAATAATACGTCAAGCATACTAACAAAGCAATTATGTCTTCTCAAAATAACATGGCCAAAGAAAGATATCCCTACAAAATCATATAGTCTGGCTATGCTCTATCTTCACCACACAAAGTATTTAAGTCACGCACAACCCCGATGACAAGCCAAGCAATTGTTTCATACTTTTGAAATTTTCAAAACTTTTTCGATCTTCACGCAATACATGAGCATGAGCCATGGATATAGCACTATATGTGGAATAGAATGGTGGTTGTGGAGAAGATAAAAAGAGGGGAAGATAGTCTCACATCAACTAGGCGTATCAACGAGCTATGGAGATGCCCATCAATAGATATCAATGTGAGTGAGTAGGGATTGCCATGCAACGGATGCACTAGAGCTATAAGTATATGAAAGCTCAACAAAGGAACTAAGTGGGTGTGCATCCAACTCGCTTGCTCACGAAGACCTAGGGCATTTTGAGGAAGCCCGTCACTGGAATATAAAAGACAAGTTCTATAATGAAAAATTCCCACTTGTATATGAAACTGACAGAACGAGAGACTCTCTACAATGAAGATCATGGTGCTACTTTGAAGAACAAGTGTGGTAAAAGGATAGTAACATTGTCCCTTCTCTCTTTTTCTCTCATTTTTTTGTTTGGGCCTTCTCTCTTTTTTTATGGCCTCTTTTTTTCGTCCAGAGTCTCATCCCGACTTGTGGGGGAATCATTGTCTCCATCATCCTTTCCTCACTTGGGACAATGCTCTAAAAATGATGATCATCACACTTTTTTCTTCTTACAACTCAACAATTACAACTCAATACTTAGAACAAAATATGACTCTATATGAATGCCTCCGGCGGTGTACCGTGATATGCAATGAATCAAGAGTGACATGTATGAAAGAATTATGAACGGTGGCTTTGCCACAAATACGATGTCAACTACATGATCATGCTAGCAATATGACAATGATGGAGTGTGTCATAATGAACGGAACGGTGGAAAGTTGCATGGCAATATATCTCGGAATGGCTATGGAAATGCCATGATAGGTAGGTATGGTGGCTGTTTTGAGGATGTTATTTGGTGGGTGTATGATACCGGCGAAAAGTGCGTGGTATTAGAGAGGCTAGCAATGGTGGAAGGAAGGAAAGTGCGTATGATCCATGGACTCAACATTAGTCATAAAGAACTCATATACTTATTGCAAAAATCTAGAAGTTATCAAAGCAAAGTATTACGCGCATGCTCCTAGGGGGATAGATTGGTAGGAAAAGACCATCGCTCGTCCCCGACCGCCACTCATAAGGAAGACAATCTACAAATAAATCATGCTCCGACTTCATCACAGAACGGTTCACCATACATGCATGCTACGGGAATCACAAACTTTAACACAAGCATTTCTCAAATTCACAACTACTCAACTTGCATGACTCTAATATCACCATCCTCATATCTCAAAACAATTATGAAGCATCAATTTTTTCTTAGTATTCAACGCACTCAAAAGAAAGTTTTACAAATCTTGAATACCAAGCATATTATTATTAAGCCAATTACCATGCTATTAAGACTCTCAAAATAATCTAAGTGAAGCATGAGAGATAAATAGTTTCTATAAAACAAATCCACCACCGTGCTCTAAAAGATATAAGTGAAGCACTAGAGCAAAATTATATAACTCAAAAGATATAAGTGAAGCACATAGAGTATTCTATCAAATTCCAAATTGTGTATGGATCTCTCAAAAGGTGTGTACAGCAAGGATGATTGTGGTAGACTAACAAGCAAAGACTCAAATCATAAAAGATGCTCCAAGCAAAACACATCTCATGTGATGAATAAAAATATAGCTCCAAGTAAAGTTACCGATAGAAATAGACGAAAGAGGGGATGCCTTCCGGGGCATCCCCAAGCTTTGGCTTTTAGGTATCCTTAGATTATCTTGGGTGTGCCATGGGCATCCCCAAGATTAGGCTCTTGCCACTCCTTGTTCCATAGTCCATCAAATCTTTACCCAAAACTTGAAAACTTCACAACACAAAACTTAAAGTAGAAAATCTCGTGAGCTCCGTTAGCGAAAGAAAACAAAAGACCACTTCAAGGTATTGTAATGAACTCATTCTTTATTTATATTGGTGTTAAACCTACTGTATTCCAACTTCTCTATGGATTATAAACTATTTTACTAGCCATAGATTCATCAAAATAAGCAAACAACACACGAAAAACAGAATCTGTCAAAAAACAGAACAGTCTGTAGTAATCTGTAGCTAGCGCAAGATCTGGAACCCCAAAATTTCTAAAATAAATTTCTGTACGTGAGGAATTTATCTATTAACCATCTTCAAAAAGAATTAACTAAATACCACTCTCCAAATAAGAATGACAGCAGTTCTCGTGAGCGCTAAAGTTTCTGTTTTTTACAGCAAGTTCAACAAGACTTTCCCCAAGTCTTCCCAACGGTTCTACTTGGCACAAACACTAATTAAACACAAAAAACACAATCAAAACAGAGGCTAAATAAATTATTTATTACTAAACATGATTAAAAAGCAAGGAATACAAATAAAATTGGGTTGCCTCCCAACAAGCGCTATCGTTTAACGCCCTTAGCTAGGCATAACAAGCAAGAATAGATCTAGGTATTGCCATCTTTGGTAGGCAATTCTTCAATGAGGCATCTATCTCCCTTAGGAATTTATTTCTTTCTAGTGATTATCAAACTCTTAGGCATAAGATCGAAAAATTCATTTGTAGCAATTGGTTCCTTAATGATAGCAAAAAGATTGGGATGAATACTTATAGATTTAAGATCCGCAGTTTTCTTACTAGATGATTCACCCTTATTTTTAGTAACATACATAAGCTCGGCAATTTTAGTAGGAGGACTTGGAGTATTATTTACAGAAGAAAAAGCGGTTCCCAAGTTCGTAATGATACCCTCAAGTTTATCGATTCTAGTAGAATCTAAGTTTATTTTCTCATTAACTATGGGTTCCTTTTCCTTAATATTTTTCAAAGTCATTCCTACCTTAGATCCATATTGGGTAATTTGATTGTGGATCTTTTTATCTAGATTTTAAATTAATTCAATGGTAGCAACTTTATTTTCAATAATTTCAAGTCTTTGCATAACATGCTCCAAAGTTAACATAGTTCCATTAACCAAAAGTGGTGGTGAGCCAAATAAATCTAACATAGCATTATAAGAATCAAAAGTATGGCTACCCAAGAAATTCCCTCCGGTAATAGTATCAAGGATATATCTATACCAAGGACTAGCACCTACATAAAAATTGCGGAGAAGAACTAAAGTAGATTGCTTCCTGGTAGATCTATTTTGAGCATTGCAAATTCTATACCAAGCATCTTTTAGATTTTCTCCCTCCCTTTGTTTAAAATTTAGAACTTCATTCTCGGGAGACAATGGAGAAGATATGAGACTAGCCATGACGACAAGCGAGCAAACTAACACACAAGCAAACAAGAAGGCAAACGGGCAAAAAAGAGGCAAATAGAGAAAGAGAGGGAGGATAGAGAGAGAGAGGGCGAATAAAACGGCAAGGGTGAAGTGGGAGAGAGGAAAATGAGAGGAAGATGGCAAATAATGTAATGCGGGAGATAGGGATTGTGATGGGTACTTGATATGTTGACTTTTGCGCAGACTCCCCGGGAACGGCGCCAAAAATTCTTCTTGCTACCTCTTGAGAACTGCGTTGGATTTCCCTGAAGAGGAGAGGATGATGCAGCAAAGTAGCGTAAGTATTTCCCTCAGTTTTTGAGAACCAAGGTATCAATCTAGTAGGAGACTACACGCGAGTCCCTCGTACCTACACAAAAACAATAGCTCAACGCAACCAACGCGCTTAGGGGTTGTCAATCCCTTCACGGTCACTTACGAAAGTGAGATCTGATAGAGATGATAAATAATACTTTTGGTATATTTGGTATAGAGATGCAAAGTGAAAAGTAAAAGGCAAAGTAAAAGCAAAGCAATAATAAAGTGATGGAGATTAATATGATGAGAAAGAAACCCGGGGGCCATAGGTTTCACTAGTGGCTTCTCTGAAGAGCATAAGTATTCTACGGTGGGTGAACAAATTACTGTTGAGCAATTGACAGAATTGAGCATATTATGAGAATATCTAGGTATGATCATGTATATAGGCATCACGTCCGAGACAAGTAGACCGACTCCTGCCTGCATCTACTACTATGACTCCACTCATCGACCGCTATCCAGCATGCATCTAGAGTATTAAGTTAAAAACAGAGTAATGCCTTAAGCAAGATGACATGATGTAGAGGGATAGTTTCATGCAATATGATAAAAAAACCATCTTGTTATCCTCGGTGGAAACGATACAATACGTGCCTTGCTGCCCCTTCTGTCACTGGGAAAGGACACCGCAAGATCGAACCCAAAGCTAAGCACTTCTCCCATGGCAAGAACAACCAATCTAGTAGGCCAAACCAAACTGATAATTCGAAGAGACTTGCAAAGATAACCAATCATATATAAAAGAATTCAGAGAAGATTCAAATATTATTCATAGATAGACTTGATCATAAACCCACAATTCATCGGTCCCAACAAACACACCGCAAAAAGAAGATTACATCGAATAGATCTCCACGAGAGACGGGTAGAACATTTATGAGATCCAAAAAGAGAGAAGAAGCCATCTAGCTACTAATTATGGACCCGTAGGTCTGAAGTAAACTAATCACACTTCATCGGAGGGGCTTGGATGGTGATGTAGAAGCCCTCCATGATCGACGCCCCCTTCGGCGGAGCTCCGGAACAGGCCCCAAGATGGGATCTCATGGATACAGAAAGTTGCGGCGGTGGAATTAGGTTTTTGGCTCCGTATCTGATCATTTGGGGGTACGTGGATATATATAGGAGGAAGAAGTACGTCGGTGGAGCAACAGGGGGCCCATGAGGGTGGAGGGCGCGCCTCGGGGGCAAGCGCGCCCCCTACCTCGTGGCCTCCTGTTAATTGGCTTGACGTAGGGTCCAAGTCTCCGGAGTTGTATTCGGTGAGAAAATCACGTGCCCATAGGTTTCATTCCGTTTGGACTCCGTTTGATATTCCTTTTCTTCGAAACCCTAAAACAAGCAAAAAACAGCAATTCTGGGCTGGGCCTCCGGTTAATAGGTTAGTCCCAGAAATAATATAAAAGTTGATAATAAAGCCCAATAATGTCCAAAACAGTAGATAATATAGCATGGAGCAATCAAAAATTATAGATACGTTGGAGACATATCAGATGGATATTCTGGTTTTTCTCAAATACATGTTTCACAACCCGATCAAGAGAAAACCACCTTTACTTACCCTTTTGGAACTTATGCTTATAGATGTATTCTTTTTGGTTTATGCAATGCACGTGCTACCTTTCAAAGATGTATGACTGCTATATTCTCTGATTTTTGTGAAAAGATTGTTGATGTTTTCATGGATGATTTTTCCGTTTATGAAACTTCTTTTGATGATTGCTTAAGCAACATTGATCAAGTTTTGCAGAGATGCGAGCAAATTAATCTTGTCTTGAATAGGGAGAAGTGCAACTTTATGATTAATGAAGGTATTGTCTTGGGACATAAAATTTCTGAACAAGGTATTGAGGTGGATAAAGCTAAAGTTGATGCAATTGAGAAAATGCCATGTCCTAAAGATATCAAAGGTACTCGTCGTCATTGAAGCCTGGTTCAGGGGCTACCGAGGGAGTCCTGGATTAGGGGGTGTTCGGGTAGCCGGACTATACCTTCAGCCGGACTCCTGGACTATGAAGATACAAGATTGAAGACTTCGTCCCGTGTCCGGATGGGACTTTCCTTGGCGTGGAAGGCAATCTTGGCGATGCAGATATTCAGGATCTCCTACCATTGTAACCGACTCTGTGTAACCCTAACCCTATCCGGTGTCTATATAAACCGGAGGGTTGTAGTCCGTAGGCAATCAACTCCATACACAACAATCATACCATAGGCTAGCTTCTAGGGTTTGGCCTCCTTGATCTCGTGGTAGATCTACTCTTGTACTACCCATATCATCAATATTAATCAAGCAGGAGTAGGGTATTACCTCCATCGAGAGGGCCCGAACCTGGGTAAAAACATCGTGTCCCTTGTCTCCTGTTACCATCCGGCCTTGACGCACAGTTCGGGACCCCCTACCCGAGATCCGCCGGTTTTGACACCGACATTGGTGCTTCCAGACGACCTCACGCCGAATAAACCAATGGAGCAGAAGAATCTCCATGAGAGGCTCGTTGCAACCGCACGCAGCCTAAAGAAGCAGAAGCGGAAGCTAAAAACAGCGGAAGACGCACTCCGGATTAGATGGAGCAAAGTAATCAATACCACAGATAAGTACGGCGACAGTTGCCGCACTAAAAGCTATCCGAAAAGAAAGCTACTGCCCGAATTCGACGAAGAGGCCCTAGAGCCCTCGCATTCAAAAAATGAAAAAGCCACATGGTCGGATAGACGACCCCATAAAGCGGCAAGCGGCGCCGCACCTAAATCGGCATGAGACCCACTTAAGGATTTGCATCATGGCCCAGTCAGGTCCATTTATGGGCCAAGAAAGCAAGCTCTCGTAAGCAACGCTATGAAGCCATCATCAGAATCCGGCACACCCAAATACAGGGGCGCCGCACACCCCCTATGTTTCACCGACGAGGTCCTGGACTATGAATTCCCAGAGGGATTCAAACCCATAAACATAGAGGCATATGATGGAACAACAGACCCTGGAGTCTGGATCGAGGATTATATCCTCTACATACACATGGCTAGAGGAGATGATCTCCACGCCATAAAATATTTACCCCTTAAGCTTAAAGGGATAGCCCGGCATTGGCTTAAAAGCCTTCCTGAAAACACAATTGGAAGTTGGGAAGAGCTCGAGGACGCTTTTCGAGCAAATTTTCAAGGGACCTATGTCCGCCCTCCGGATGTAGACGATCTTAGTCACATAACTCAATAGCCCGGAGAATCAGCTCGGCAGTTCTGGAATAGATTCCTCACTAAAAAGAATCAGATAGTCGACTGTCCAGACACCGAAGCCTTAGCAGCTTTCAGGCACAATGTCCGAGACGAATGGCTCGCCAGACTCCTCGGCCAAGAAAAGCCAAGAACAATGGCCGCACTAACAAGCCTCATGACCCGCTTTTGTGCAGGAGAGGACAGCTGGTTGGCAAGGTGCAGCCCCAGCAACCCAAGTACATCCGAAACTAGGGATGGAAACGGAAAACCGCGATGCAACAAGGACCGTCGCTGGACTAAGGACAAAAGTCCGAAGAGCATGGCAGTCAATGCCGGATTCAAAGGCTCATGACAAAATCAGGAAAAATCGCCCCCCCAGGATAACAGGGACGATCCATCCAACGTAAATAAAATCCTAGACAGGATATGTCAGATACACAGTACTCCCGGGAGGCCTGCTAACCATACCCACAGAGACTGTTGGGTTTTTAAACAATCCGGCAGACTCAATGCCGAACACAAGGGGCTCGACACACCAAGCGAAGACAAGGATGAACCCCAAAAGCATAGCACCAGGAAACAAAAGAACTTCCCACAAGAAGTAAAAATAGTGAACTCACTTCACATAACAAAACGTGCGGCGCCTGTAAAGGTACGCACCACACGGCCCATCCCCAAAGGGTCCTACCACTGGTTGTCAAAACCGATCATCTTCGATCAGCTAGATTATTCTAGGAATATCAAGAATGTAGGCTGGACTGCCTTGATACTCGATCCAATAATTGGTGGACTCTAGTTTTCAAATGTCCTTATGGACGGCGGCAGTGGACTAAACCTGATATATCAGGATACAATCCAGCACATGGGGATAAACCCAGCAAGAATCCACCGCAGCAAAACCTCCTTTCAAGGGGTAATACCTGGTCCGGACACCCATTGTACGGGTTTTCTCCGGCTCACAGTCACATTCAGCTCTGTCGATAACCTCCGCCGTGAAAAGCTGACCTTCCATATCGTCCCGTTTTCAAGTCGCTATCAAGCACTACTGGGACGCGAAGCTTTCGCTCGCTTTAACGCAATACCGCATTATGCATCTCTTACGCTTAAGATGCCTGGTCCACGGGGCATCATCTCTTTGAAGGGGAAGCACTAAAGTGCGCCTCCCCAAGCGGAGGGCTGTACGGCCGCTTTGACAGCCCCACAGCAAAATGGCCTCACCGGCCAAAAAACTTCAAAATAGGTCATTCAAGACCACGAACGCGGATAGACGAGTTCGGTGCAAAATCATCATTGATGCATGCCTAGAAGCCATATACCCCCGTACTAGTGGCTCCACGCATATACAATAAGAGACAATAAAGGTCAAACTTATATATCTTACTTTATACTTTGCTTATTTTAAACTTTTTCGGCACGACCCGTTTTCAACTCAGTTCCTCTCTTTTACAGATGAATGTCGTGCGGCGCCCGTCCAGGATATGGCACAACGGAGACACAGGCACAGACGTGCAGTAGGGACCCGTCCTAAAGGATTCTTTTTAGATTAAGACCCTCCGTAAACCTTTTTTACTGTCTCTTGTTGCTACACATCCCCTAGTTTTTTCTTTCTGATATAACCAAGGAGGAGGCTGGCGTCTTGGCATGTGGCCACGTCAGAATTTTTGCACGTACCTGGACACTAGGGGCTTTTTTAATAAAGAGTGTTGTTTCGCCCGCACTCATAAAGACCGAACACCTTAGGGAGTGTTCGGCGTCGCAAGTTTTGGCATTATATGCATCAGCTCCGAATCATGTCTTTGGTTAAATGTTGGGTTGCCCGGCTCCTGAGTTCGGCTACCTTACGTTCCGCTCTATCGGCTAAGGTAGCACCAGGAGAACTACTGCGATTGTGCCCCCGGTTCGGCCAGGGCGAGCACCTTAGTAGAGAAAGCCGAAAACTGACTGTCATGATGTAGCGTGAGACTGGTCAGCCACTCGATGACCTATCAGAATCTATCGGATTCCTCCGCTTCAACGAAGGGCCGCTTCCCGGTCAGGCACATACGCGCCCCGAATTCGGACGAGCGCAGTTGCCACCAAGGAGCTACCTAAAGAGTCTCATTGTCAAACTCCTATGGCTAAGTGAAAGTGTTAAAGCATTATAGTCCGGTTGCCTGGCCCGCTGCGCTATCACCTCCTTTGTAGGACCAAGACGTTGGGTTAAGTGTGAAAATGCGTCTTCTGCGAGCACCCCCGCACTATGTGTGTGGGGGCTGAAGCCAACGACTACCATCTTTCAGATTCTATATATATATATATCTTAAAACGGCCGCACAGGAGGAGTTCCCAATACTTGGAGGCACAAGTATAAAAAAGGCCACTACAATTTATCAAAATATTACTTTATAATTACATATGCTATCATAACATAGCATATTTCGAGCACTGCGTCTCTATTACACGAGCGCCTTCAAGGACTTCCTGAAAAAAGTGCTCAGAGGGTACTCGGCTTTCGTCCGAATCTCGGGACGCAACAACGGTGGTCTCCATCTCTGCCCAGTATGTCTTGACACGGGCGAGAGCCATCCTTGCGCCCTCTATGCATGCTGACCTCTTCATTGCATTAATACGCGGCACCGCGTCAAGGAATTGCTGCACCAAGCTGAAATAACTCTTCGGCTCCGATCTCCCCGGCCACAGATGACCCATGACGTACTTCAGGCGAGTCCGGACAACCTATTCAGTTCGGCCCATTGAGCCAAACGATCGTCCACTGCCAGTGGACGCTCTGGATTGTGAAACTGCGACCAGAAAAGCTTTTCCACTTCACGATCTTTCTGATCTCGAAAGTGTTCGGTCGCATCAGCAGCACTCGCTGCCAAATCCAGATAGGTATCCTCCACACTCCACATCTGGTCCACGGAGAAAACTTCAGATCGCAAAATTTCCTTCGCAGCATAAAGGGCTTTCCAGCCGCAATCTGTTCAGCCTGACACAGCTCCTCCTTCGCAGCTCTCATCGTAGAGCGAGCATCCTTGGCATCGGCAACGGCCTTCTCCAAGTCCGTCTATCTTGCCCGGTCTTCTTTCTCAAGAAGTTTGCAATGGTCTGCAGTGCTCTTTAACTTCTCGGCCATCTCGGCCATCTCTTGTTTGCTTCGGCAGTGAGTAGCCTGTTCGGCTCTCAGCTCTTCAAGGGCCTTCTCGGCAGCCGCATCGCTTTTTCTGGCTTGCTCCTTAGCTCGGGCACGTTCTGCCCTAAGATTCTCCACGACGGACGTACCATCTGCGTCAAGCACACACACATTGTAAGACACTAGCATGAAGCTCCTCTTACCTGATGCCGCCCGAAGAATTACATACCTTGAGCCTCATCAAGCCGCTTGTTGACAAGCGCGATGTCGGCATATTCCACGTCCAGTTGCCACTTTAGCTCGGCCACATCATCAGTTCGGCTTGATTCCGGACACCTCGCCACCTATATTCAAAGGCGACATCTTAGAACTGGGATTATGATCCTCTGCGTGCCGTCATTTCTTGACAACGCGCAGAGTCTCAGGGGCTACTATCTACACAGGGCGCATCTTACTTATGCGCAACTGACAAAAGTGTACATTATCTAACATACCTCAAAACCCGTCAGTAAACTTTTGACGGCCTCATGCAATCCGCTTTCTACGGATGAAATCCTTTCAATCACCATGCCCATCAATGCACGGTGCTCCTCTGAGATAGAAGCTCGCCCCAGCAGAATGTTTAGCTCCTTCGGCCAAGCACCAGACGGTGCCGGACTTGTCCTATGGTCTCTTTCGAAGGTCGGACACGGAGAACCTCGAGGGGCTGCACAACCACCTTCCACCCCTGCCGGATTTGGAGAAACCCTCCACGACGACACCTCAGGTTCGCCTGCCTCGCTAGGCGGTACGGCAGGGGGAGGCGTCCCGCTCTCCATCATCTCTGGAAGAAGATCCCCCGAAGACGAGCTCTGCTGAGAAGGGCTGAGGTCCAATCTACAAGGTAAAATTTTGGTTAATCTTCTCAGATTTAAATCAAGGACATCCCTCATCCCTCAAAAGGAAAATCTTTTCTCCACTTATGGCTCGCTGGAGGGCTGATCCCCTTGAGGGCGTAGTCCGGCCGAGGAACTCCCCGGCGTCGGACCCTCTGACAAGGATTTTCTCCCCCGTTTCGAGGCCATGGTTTCTGGGTCGTCAGAGGCGGCTCTCTTCTTCCCCTTAGGAGAGGAATTGTCGGTTCCGCCCTTCGGAGCGGCCTCCTTCGAGGAGGCCATAGCTTCCTTGTCCTCCCCCTCCAAAGGCATTATCTCCAGCATCCTGACTAGCACAGGATCCGGCCTGGTTTCAGGAAGGGGAGCTGGACACCTAATCAGCTTTGACTTCGCTATCCACTCCTGTTTAAAAGGACGGCTCTTTTAGGGGCAAGTTTATGACAATTATATGGATAGAAGGTCTGGGCACAAGGTTGCTTACTTGAGTATCCGGGCGATTGCAGCTTAGGCCTGCATCCTCGGTTAAATCTGGACACATCTCTTGTGATCCGAAGAACAGTCTATACATCTCCGCGGGCGTTGCGCCCATAAAATTCTGGAGAGCTCGCGGTCCCTCTGGATTAAACTCCCACAGGCGAAGGGGGCGACGTTTGCCGGGCAATATTCGGCGAATCAGCATGACCTGCGTCACCTTGACCAAACTGAGGTCTCCTTCCAAGAGATCCTTAATTCGGCCCTGTAACAGGGGCACGTCTTTGGATAACCCCAATCTAATCCTTTGTTGACCCATGATGCTAGCCGTGATGGGGGACCCGAGCGAAAGGCAGGAGGCGCCACCCACTTGGCGCTCCTGGGAGCGGTGATATAGAACCATTCTCATTGCCACAAGCCGAGCTCCTCTTGAAAGGGGTCCTCGGGCCATGGAGCATCTGCATTCTTACTTATGACAGCGCCTCCGCACTCTGCGTGCCGTCCCTCGATCATCTTCGGCTCCACTCCAAAAGTGTTGAGCCATAATCCGAAGTGAGGAGTAACATGGAGGAATGCTTCGCACACAACGATGAATGAGGAAATGTGGAGGATGGACTCCGGAGCTAAGTCATGAAATTACAGCCCGTAATAAAACAGCAGCCCCCTCACGAAGGGATCCATCGGGAAGCCAAAACCCCGAAGGAAGTGAGACATGAACACTACACTCTCACCGGGCTGGGGACTGGGAATAGCCTGCCTTTGAGCAGGCAACCTATGCAGAATTTCGGCGGTCAAGAACTTAGCCTCTCTCAACTTCAGCACGTCCTCCTCCGTGACGGAGGTGGGCATCCATCGGCCTTGAAGGTCGGAACCGGACATTGTCGAAGGTCCGAAGCGCCTGGAATCTGGAGCCTAGGGTGTTGGAGCTCGAGGCGACGGGCGAACTCGTTTGAGATTGGAAAAAGGAGTAAGGCCTTGGTCTCTTTATAAGAGGTTGAATACCAGGAGCCCTCCCCGTAACCGTTTGCGACTCGCCTTTAATCAAGAAAACATGCTAACGGGCACGATTGGGTTACCCACGTCCGTATTGATGAGAATCCCGTAAAAGGGGGGCACACGATCTCTGCTTTGACAAGACGTGCCAAGGAAACCGCCTCGCAAAACACGCTGAGGTGGAAAAGTGAAAACGATTCGAGTGAAGGACTTGGCCGTAGTGTGATGACGCACTACAGAATACGTCGGCAGATTTGATTTGTGTCAATATTATTCTCTCTATGGCAATATGTGGAAACTTATTTTGCAGAGCCGGACACTACTCTTGGTGTTTACAATCTTCTATGAAGGATTTGGAGCAAGAACCCGCCTTGCAATGCCGAAGAAATTTGTGCGCCGGACTCGTCGTCATTGAAGCCTGGTTCAGGGGCTACTGAGGGAGTCCTAGATTAGGGGGTGTTCGGGTAGCCGGACTATACCTTCAGCCGGACACCTGGACTATGAAGATACAAGATTGATGACTTCGTCCCGTGTCCGGATGGGACTTTATGACGAGCTCTTTGTCGAAGCTAGCATTGACGTAACCCTTTATGACGAGCTCTTTGTCACCTCCATACACGAGAAACATGTCCTTAGTCCTTTTCAGGTACTTCAGGATATTCTTGACCGTTGTCCAGTGGTCCATGCAGGATTACTTTGGTACCTTCCTACCAAACTCATGACAAGGTGTACATCAGGTCTGGTACACAGCATGGCATACATAATAGACCCTATGGCCGAGGCATAGGGGACGACACTCATCTTTTCTCTATCTTCTGCCGTGGTCTGGCATTGAGCCGTGCTCAATCTCATACCTTGCAATACAGGCAAGAACCCCTTCTTGGACTGATCCATATTGAACTTCTTCAATATCTTGTCAAGGTACGTACTTTGTGAAAGACCAATGAGGCGTCTCGATCTATCTCTATAGATCTTGATGCCTAATATATAAGCAGCTTCTCCAAGGTCCTTTATTGAAAAACACTTGTTCAAGTAGGCCTTTATGCTTTCTAAGAATTCTATATCATTTCCCATCAATAGTATGTCATCCACATATAATATGAGAAATGCTACAGAGCTCCCACTCACTTTCTTGTAAACACTCCATAAGTCTGCGTAAACTCAAACGCTTTGATCATCTCATCAAATCGAATGTTCGAACTCCGAGAGGCTTGCACCAGCCCATAGATTGAGCGTTGGAGCTTGCACACCTTGTCAGCATTCTTAGGATCGACAAAACCTTCCGGCTGCATCATATACAATTCTTCCTTAAGGAAACCATTAAGGAATGTTGTTTTGACGTCCATTTGTCATATCTCATAATCATAGAATGCGGCAATTGCTAACATGATTCGAACGGACTTCAGCTTCGCTATGGGTGATAAAGTCTCATCGTAGTCAACCCCTTGAACTTGTCGATAACCCTTAGCGACAAGCCGAGCCTTATAGATGGTCACATTACCATCCGTGTCTGTCTTCTTCTTAAAGATCCATTTATTTTATATGGCTCGCCGATCATCGGGCAAGTCAGTCAAAGTCCATACTTCATTTTCATACATGGATCCTATCTCGGATTTCATGGCTTCCAGCCATTTGTCGGAATCTGGGCCCACCATCGCTTCTTCATAGTTCGAAGGTTCACCATTGTCTAACAACATGATTTCTAGGACAGGGTTGCCGTACCACTTTGGTGCGGAACGTGTCCTTCTGGACCTACGAAGTTCAGTAGCAACTTGATCTGAAGTTTCATGATCATCATCATTAACTTCCTCTCTAGTTGGTGCAGGCACCTCAGGAACATTTTCTTGAGCTGCACCACTCTCCGGTTCAAGAGGCAATACTTCATCAAGTTCTACTTTCCTCCCACTTACTTCTTTAGAGAGAAACTCTTTCTCTAGAAAGGATCCATTCTTGGCAATAAAGATCTTGCCTTCGGATCTGAGGTAGAAGGTATACCGAATAGTTTCTTTAGGGTATCCTATGAAGAAGCATTTTTCCAATTTGGGTTCGAGCTTTTCGGGTTGAAGTTTCTAGACATAAGCATCGCATCCCCAAACTTTTAGAAATGACGGCTTAGGTTTCTTACCAAACCACAATTCATACGGTGTCGTCTCAACGGATTTTGACGGAGCCCTATTTAAAGTGAAGCATAACCCCAAAATGACAGTGGTAGATCGGTAAGAGACATCATAGATTGTACCATATCCAATAGAGTGCGATTACGACGTTCGGACACACCATTACGCTAAGGTGTTCCAGGCGGCGTGAGTTGTGAAACAATTCCGCATTTCCTTAAGTGCGTGCCAAATTCGTGACTCAAATATTATCCCCCACGATCTGATCGTAAGAAGTTGATTTTCCCGTCACATTGATTCTCAACCTCACTCTGAAATTCCTTGAACTTTTCAAAGGTCTCAGACTTGTGTTTCATTAATTAGACATACCCATATCTAATCAAGTCATTAGTGAGGGTGAGAACATAACGATAGCCACCGCGAGCCTCAACACTCATTGGACCGCACACATCAGTATGTATGATTTCCAATAAGTTGGTTGCTCGCTCCATTGTTCCGGAGAACGGAGTCTTGGTCATTTTTCCCATGAGGCATGGTTCGCATGTGTCAAAGGATTCATAATCAAGAGACTCCAAAAGTCCATCTGCATGGAGTTTCTTCATGCATTTGACACCAATGTGACCAAGGTGGCAGTGCCACAAGTATGTGGGACTATCATTATCAACCTTACATCGTTTGGCATTCACACTATGAATATGTGTAACATCACATTCGAGGTTAAATAAGAATAAACCATTGACCAGCGGGGCATGACCATAAAACATGTCTCTCATATAAATAGAACAACCATTATTCTCATATTTAAATGAGTAGCCATCTCGCATTAAACGAGATCCAGATACAATGTTCATGCTCAAAGCTGTTACTAAATAACAATTATTGAGGTTTAAAACTAATCCCGTAGGTAAATGTAGAGGTAGCGTGCCGACGGCGATCACATCGACCTTGGAACCATTCCCGACGCGCATCGTCACCTCGTCCTTCGCCAGTCTCCGTTTATTCCGCAGTTCCTGTTTTGAGCTACAAATATGAGCAACTGCACCGGTATCAAATACCCAGGAGCTACTACGAGCGCTGGTTAGGTACACATCAATAACATGTATATCACATATACCTTTGGCATTGCCGGCCTTCTTATCCGCTAAGTACTTGGGGCAGTTCCGCTTCCAGTGACCGTTTCCCTTGCAATAAAAGCACTCAGTCTCAGGCTTGGGTCCATTCTTTTGCTTCTTCCCGGCAGCTTGCTTACCGGGCGCGACAACTCCCTTGCCGTCCTTCTTGAAGTTCATTTTACCCTTGCCTTTCTTGAACTTAGTGGTTTGATTCACCATCAACACTTGATGTTCCTTTTTGATTTCCACCTCCGCTGATTTCAGCATTGAATATACCTCAGGAATGGTCTTTTCCATCCCCTGCATATTGAAGTTCATCACAAAGCTCTTGTAGCTAGGTGGGAGCGACTAAAGGATTCTGTCAACGACCGCATCATCCGGGAGATTAACTCCCAGCTGAGACAAGCGGTTGTGCAACCCAGACATTTTGAGTATGTGCTCACTGACGGACCTATTCTCCTCCATCTTACAACTGTAGAACTTGTCAGAGACTTCATATCTCTCGACCCGGGCATGAGCTTGGAAAACCATTTTCAGCTCTTGGAACATCTCATATGCTCTATGTTGCTCAAAACGCTTTTGGAGCCCCGGTTCTAAGCTGTAAAGCATGCCACACTGAACCAGGGAGTAATCATCACTACGTGTCTGCCAAGCGTTCATAACGTCTTGTTCTGTTGGGAAAACAGGTGCTTCACCTAGCGGTGCATCAAGGACATATGCTTTCCTGGCAGCTATGAGGATAATCCTCAGGTTACAGACCCAGTCCGTGTAGTTGCTGCCATCGTCTTTCAGCTTGGTTTTCTCTAGGAACGTGTTGAAGTTGAGGGCAATATTAGCGTGGGCCATTTGATCTACAAGACATATTGCAAAGAGTTTTAGACTATGTTCATGATAATTAAGTTCATCTAATCAAATTATTTAATGAACTCCCACTCAGATAGAAATCCCTCTAGTCATCTAAGTGATACATGATCCGATTCAACTAGGCCGTGTCCGATCATCACATGAGACGGACTAGTCATCATCGGTGAACATCTTCATGTTGATTGTATCTTCTATACGACTCATGTTCGACCTTTCGGTCTTCCGTGTTCCGAGGCCATGTCTGTACATGCTAGGCTCGTCAAGTCAACCTAAGTGTATTGCGTGTGTAAATCTGGCTTACACCCGTTGTATGCGAACATTAGGACCTATACCACCCGATCATCACGTGGTGCTTCGGAACAAGGGACCTTAGCAACGGTGCACAGTTAGGAGGAACACTTTCTTGAAATTATTGCGAGGGATAATCTTATTTATGCTACCGTCATTCTAAGCAAATAAGATGTAAAACATGATAAACATCACATGCAATCAAATAGTGACATGATATGGCCAATATCATTTTGCTCCTTTTGATCTCCATCTTCGGGGCGCCATGATCATCATTGTCACCGGCATGGCACCATGACCTCCATCATCATGATCTCCATCACCGTGTCTTCATGAAGTTGTCTCGCCAACTATTACTTCTACTACTATGGCTAACAGTTAGCAATAAAGTAAAGTAATTACATGACGTTTATGTTGACACGCAGGTCATAAATAAATTAAGACAACTCCTATGGCTCCTACCGGTTCTCATACTCATCGACATGCAAGTCGTGATTCCTATTACAAGAACATGATCAATCTCATACATCACATATATCATTCATCACATCCTTTTTGCCATATCAAATCACACGGCATATGCTGCAAAAACAAGTTAGACGTCCTCTAATTGTTGTTGCAAGTCTTTTTACGTGGCTGCTATAGGTTTCTAGCAAGAACGTTTCTTACCTACGCCAAAACCACAACGTGATATGCCAATTTCTATTTACCCTTCATAAGGACCCTTTTCATCGAATCCGATCCGACTAAAGTGGGAGAGACAGACACCCGCTAGCCACCTTATACAACTAGTGCATGTCAGTCAGTGGAACCAGTCTCACGTAAGCGTATGTGTAAGGTCAGTCCGGGCCGCTTCATCCGACGATGCCGCCGAATCAAGATAAGACTAGTAACGGCAAGTAAATTGACAAAATCGACGCCCACAACAACTTGTGTTCTACTCGTGCATAGAAACTACGCATAGACCTAGCTCATGATGCCACTGTTGGGGATCGTTGCAGAAATTAAAATTTTCTACGCATCACCAAGATCAATCTATGGAGTAACTAGCAACGAGAGGGGAGTGCATCTTCATACCCTTCAAGATTGCGAGTCGGAAGCGTTGCAAGAACGCGGTTGGAGGAGTCGTACACGTAGCGATTCAGATCGCGGCCGAATCCGATCTAAGCACCGAACAACGGTGCCTCCGTGTTCAACACACGTGCAGCCCGGTGACGTCTCCCACGCCTTGATCCAGCAAGGAGGAGGGAGAGGTTGAGGAAGAAGGCTCCAACAGTAGCACGACGGCATGGTGGTGATGGAGTGGCAGTTCTCCGGTAGGGCTTCGCCAAGCTCAAGTGGAGGAGGAGAGGTGTTGGGGAGGGGAGAGGCTGCGCCTTGGATGTGGTGCTGCAGCCCTCCCCTCCCCCCTCTATTTATAGGGAGAAGGGGGAAGGGGGTCGGCCCCTCTAGATGAGATCTAGAGGGGGGCGGCCAAGGGGAAGGGGGCTTGCCCCCCAAGCAAGGGGGGCCCCCCTTTAGGGTTCCCCCCAAACCCTAGGCGCATGGGCCCTAGGGGGGAATGGCGCCCAGCCCACTAGGGGCTGGTTCCCTTCCACCTATAGCCCATAAGGCCCTCCGGGGCAGGTGGACCCTTCCGGTGGACCCCCGGAACCCCTCCGGTGGTCCCGGTACAATACCGGTATACCCCCGAATATTTCCGGTGACCGTATGATGACTTCCCATATATAAATCTTCACCTCTGGACTATTCCGGAACTCCTCGTGACATCCGGGATCTCATTCGGGACTCCGAACAACATTCGGTAATCACATAAAAATCTTCCTAATAACCCTAGCGTCATCAAACCTTAAGTGTATAGACCCTACGGGTTCGGGAACCATGCAGACATGACCGAGACAACTCTCCAGGCAATAACCAATAGCGGGATCTAGATACCCATGTTGGCTCCCACATGTTCCACGATGATCTCATCTGCAAAAAGAATTAACTAAATATCACTCTCCAAATAAGAATGACAACAGTTCTCGTGAGCGCTAAAGTTTCTGTTTTTTACAACAAGTTCAACAAGACTTTCCCCAAGTCTTCCCAACGGTTCTACTTGGCACAAACACTAATTAAACACAAAAAACACAACCAAAACAGAGGCTAAATAAATTATTTATTACTAAACAGGAGCAAAAAGCAAGGAATAAAAATAAAATTGGGTTGCCTCCCAACAAGCGCTATCGTTTAACGCCCTTAGCTAGGAATAACAAGCAAGAATAGATCTAGCTATTGCCATCTTTGGTAGGCAATTCTTTAATGAGGCATCTATCTCCCTTAGGAATTTCTTTCTTTCTAGTGATTATCAAACTCTTAGGCATAAGATCGAAAAATTCATTTGTAGCAATTGGTTCCTTAATGATAGCAAAAAGATTGGGATGAATACTTATAGATTTAAGATCCGCAGTTTTCTTACTGGATGATTCACCCTTATTTTTAGGAACATACATAAGCTTGGAAATTTTAGTAGGAGGACTTGGAGTATTCTTTACGGAAGAAAAAGCGGTTCCCAAGTTCGTAATGATACCCTCAAGTTTATCGATTCTATTAGAATCTAAGTTTATTTTCTCATTAACTATGGGTTCCTTTTCCTTAATATTTTTCAAAGTCATTCCTACCTTAGATCCATATTGGGTAATTTGATTGTGGATCTTTTTATCTACATTTTCAATTAATTCAATGGTAGCAACTTTATTTTCAATAATTTCAAGTCTTTGCATAACATGCTCCAAAGTTAACATAGTTCCATTAACCAAAAGAGGTGGTGAGCCAAATAAACCTAACATAGCATTATAAGAATCAAAAGTATGGCTACCCAAGAAATTCCCTCCGGTAACAATATCAAGGATATATCTATACCAAGGACTAGCACCTACATAAAAATTGCGGAGAAGAACTAAAGTAGATTGCTTCCTGGTAGATCTATTTTGAGCATTGCAAATTCTATACCAAGCATATTTTAGATTTTCTCCCTCCCTTTGTTTAAAATTTAGAACTTCATTCTCGGGAGACAACGGAGAAGATATGAGACTAGCCATGACGACAAGCGAACAAACTAACACACAAGCAAACAAAAAGGCAAACGGGCAAAAAAGAGGCAAATAGAGAAAGAGAGGGAGGATAGAGAGAGAGAGGGCGAATAAACGGCAAGGGTGAAGTGGGGGAGAGGAAAACGAGAGGCAAATGGCAAATAATGTAATGCAGGAGATAGGGATTGTGATGGGTACTTGGTATGTTGACTTTTGCGTAGACTCCCCAGCAACGACGCCAGAAATTCTTCTTGCTACCTCTTGAGCACTGCGTTGGATTTCCCCGAAGAGGAGAGGATGATGCAGCAAAGTAGCGTAAGTATTTCCCTCAGTTTTTGATAACCAAGGTATCAATCTAGTAGGAGGCTACGCGCAAGTCCCTCGTACCTACACAAAAACAATAGCTCAACGCAACCAACGCGCTTAGGGGTTGTCAATCCCTTCATGGTCACTTTTGAAAGTGAGATCTGATACAGATGATAAATAATATTTTTGGTATTTTTGGTATAGAGATGCAAAGTGAAAAGTAAAAGGCAAAGTAAAAGAAAAGCAATAATAAAGTGATGGAGATTAATATGATGAGAAAGAGACCCGGGGCCATAGGTTTGACTAGTGGCTTCTCTCAAGAGCATAAGTATTCTATGGTGGGTGAACAAATTACCGTTGAGCAATTGACGGAATTGAGCATATTATGAGAATATCTAGGTATGATCATGTATATAGGCATCACGTCTGAGACAAGTAGACCGACTCCTGCCTGCATCTATTACTATTACTCCACTCATCGACCGCTATCCAGCATGCACCTAGAGTATTAAGTTAAAAACAGAGTAACGCCTTAAGCAAGATGACATGATGTAGAGGGATAGTTTCATGCAATATGATAAAAAACCATCTTGTTATCCTCGATGGCAACGATACAATAGGTACCATGCTGCCCCTTCTGTCACTGGGAAAGGACACTTCAAGATCGAACCCAAAGGTAAGCACTTCTCCCATGGCAAGAACAACCAATCTAGTTGGCCAAACCAAAATAATAATTCGAAGAGACTTGCAAAGATAACCAATCATACATAAAAGAATTCAGAGAAGATTCAAATATTATTCATAGATAGACTTGATCATAAACCCACAATTCATCGGTCTTAATAAACACACCGCAGAAACAAGATTACATCTTTGAAAGGTATTCATTGTTTCGTTGGCATGCGGTGTGATTTTGTAAAAGATGTATGACTTGATCATAGATACCTTTCAAATACATGTTTCACAACCCGATCAAGAGAATACTTGCCCTTTTGGAACTTATGCTTATAGACGTATGCCTTTTGGTTTATGCAATGCACCTGCTACCTTTCAAAGATGTATGACTGCTATATTCTCTGATTTTGTTTGAAAAGATCGTTGATGTTTTCATGGATGATTTTTCCGTTTATGAAACTTCTTTTGATGATTGCTTAAGCAACCTTGATCGAGTTTTGCAGAGATGCGAGCAAATCAATCTTGTCCTGAATAGGGAGAAGTGCGACTTTATGATTAATGAAGGTATTGTCTTGGGACATAAAATTTCTGAACAAGGTATTGAGGTGGATAAAGCTAAAGTTGATGCAATTGAGAAAATGCCATGTCCTAAAGATATCAAAGGTATTCATTGTTTCGTTGGTCATGCTGGTTTCTATAGGTGGTTTATTAAAGACTTCTCTAAAATTTCTAGGCCTCCTAAAAATCTTTTACAAAAGGATGTTCTGTTCGTTTTTTATGATGATTGTGTAGAAGCTTTTGAAACAGTTGAGAAAGCCTTAACTTCTGCAACTATAGTACAACCACATGATTGGAACTTGCCTTTCGAAATCATGTGTCATGCTAGTGATTATGTTGTTGGTGCTGTTCTAGGACAAAGAGTTGATAATAAGTTAAATGTTATCCATTATGCTAGTAAAACTCTAGACAGTGCTCAACGAAATTATGCTACTACTGAAAAGAATCCTTAGCAATTGTGTTTGCTTGTGATAAATTCAGATCTTATATTGTTGATTCTAAAGTGATTGTTCACACTGATCATGTTGCTATACAATATCTTATGGAAAAGAAATATGCTAAACCTAGACTCATTAGGTGGGTTCTCTTGTTACAAGAATTTGACTTACATATCACTGATAGAAAAGGAGCTGAGAACCCCGTAGCTGATAACTTGTCTAGGCTAGAAAATATTCTTGATGGCCCACTACCTATTAATGATAGTTTTCCTGATGAGCAACTTGTTGGGGATCATTGTAGAAATTAAAATTTTCTACGCATCACCAAGATCAATCTATGGAGTAACTAGCAACGAGAGGGGAGTGCATCTTCATACCCTTGAAGATTGCGAGTCGGTAGCGTTGCAAGAACGCGGTTGGAGGAGTCGTACACATAGCGATTCAGATCGCGGCCGGATCCGATCTAAGCACCGAACAACGGTGCCTCTGCGTTCAACACACGTGCAGCCCAGTGACGACTCTCGCACCTTGATCCAGCATGGAGGAGGGAGAGGTTGATGAAGAAGGCTCCAATAGCAGCATGACAGCGTGGTGGTGATGGAGTGGCAGTTCTCCGGCAGGACTTCGCCAAGCTCACGCAGAGGAGGAGAGGTGTTGGGGAGGGGAGAGGCTGCGCCTTGGATGGGGTGTTGTAGCCCTCCCCTCGCCCCTCTATTTATAGGGAGAAGGGGGAAGGGGGCCGGCCCCTCTAGATGAGATCTAGAGGGGCGGCGGCGGCCAAGGGGGAGGGGGTTTGCCCCCCAAGCAAGGGGGGCACCCCCCCTTTAGGGTTCCCCCCAAACCCTAGGCGCATGGGCCCTAGGGGGGAATGGCGCCCAGCCCACTAGGGGCTGGTTCCCTTCCACCTACAGCCCATAAGGCCCTCCGGGGTAGGTGGACCCTCCCGGTGGACCCCCGGAACCCCTCCGGTGGTCCCGGTACAATACCGGTATACCCCCGAATATTTCCGGTGACTGTAAGATGACTTCCCATATATAAATCTTCACCTCCAGACTATTATGGAACTCCTCGTCATGTCCGGGATCTCATCCGGGACTCCGAACAACATTCGGTAATCACATACAAATCTTCCTAATAACCCTAGCGTCATCGAACCTTAAGTGTGTAGACCCTATGGGTTCGGGAACCATGCAGTCATGACCGAGACAACTCTCCGGCCAATAACCAACAGCGGGATCTGGATACCCATGTTGGCTCCCACATGTTCCACGATGATCTCATTGGATGAACCACGATGTCGAGGATTCAAGCAATCCCATATACAATTCCCTTTGTCAATTGGTACGTTACTTGCCCGAAATTCGATCGTCAGTATCCCAATACCTCGTTCAATCTCGTTACCGGCAAGTCACTTTACTCATTGCATAACACATCATCCCGTGACCAACACTTAGTCACATTGATCTCATTACGATGATGTCTTACCGAGTGGGCCCAGAGATACCTCTCCGTCATACGGAGTGACAAATCCCAGTCTCGATTCGTGCCAACCCAACAGACACTTTGAGAGATACCCGTAGTGCACCTTTATAGTCACCCGGTTACGTTGTGATGTTTGGCACAACCAAAGTATTCCTACAGTATCCGGGAGTTGCACAATCTCATGGTCTAAGGAAAGGATACTTGACATTAGAAAAGCTTTAGCAGACGAACTACACGATCTTGCGCTATGCTTAGGATTGGGTCTTGTCCATCACATCATTCTCCTAATGATGTGATCCCGTTATCGATGACATCCAATGTCCATGGTCAGGAAACCGTAACCATCTATTGATCAATGAGCTAGTCAACTAGAGGCTCACTAGGGACATGTTGTGGTCTATGTATTCACACATGTATTACGATTTCCGGATAATACAATTATAGCATGAACAATAGACAATTATCATGAACAAGGAAATATAATAATAACCATTTTATTATTGCCTCTAGGGCATATTTCCAACACAACTAGCTGAAATAAATGTTTCTCATAACACTCCTTGGTATGCTGACTATGCTAATTATATTGTTGCAAAATATATACAACCTAGTTTCACATACCAATAAAAGAAAAAAATCTTATATGATTTAAGACATTACTTTTGGGATGACCACATCTTTACAAAGAAGGAGTAGATGGTATTATTAGAAGTTGTGTACCTGAGCATGAACAGGAACAAATCCTACGAAAATGTCACTCCGAAGGTCATGGAGGACATCATGCGGGAGATAGAACTGCTCACAAGGTATTGCATTCTGGTTTTTTATTGGCCTACTCTCTTCAAGGATTCCCGTAAGTTTGTTTTATCTTCTGATGAATGTCAAAGAATTGGTAATATTGGTAAGCGTTGGGAAATGCCTATGAATTATTCTCTTGTTGTTGAACCATTTGATGTTTGGGGTTTTGATTACAAGGGACCTTTTACTTCCTCTAATGGGTATACACATATTTTTGGTTTCTATTGATTATGCTACTAAGTGGGTACAACCTATTCCAACTAGTAGTGTTGATCACAACACCTCTATTAAAATGCTTAAGGAAGTCATTTTCCCAAGGTTTGGAGTCCCTAGATATTTAATGACTGACAGTGGTTCACACTTTATTCATGGTGCTTTCCGTAAAATGCTAGCTAAGTATGATGTTAACCATAGAATTGAATCACCCTATCATCCTCAGTCTAGTGGTAAAGTTGAACTTAGCAATAGAGAAATAAAATCAATTCTGCAAAAAATTGTCAATAGGTCCTGAAAGAATTGGTCTAAAAAATTAGATGATGCACTTTGGGCTTACAGAACAGCTTATAAAAATCCTATGGGTATGTCTCCTTATAAAATGGTTGATGGAAAAGCTTGTAATTTGCCTCTTGAGTTAGAACATAAAGCATATTGGGAAATTAAAGAACTCAACTATGATTTCAAACTTGCCGGTGAAAAGAGGTTATTTGATATTAGCTCGCTAGATGAATGGAGAACTATAGGATCTAGAAGTAGATGTGTCTAGAGGGGGGTGATTTGACACATAATGCTCAAGTTGCAATTTTTAAGCTTTTTCCGTTTAAGTGGAGTTTAGGCACAATTTCAACACACACAATACATATCAAGCAAGCATGCAAAGAGTATATGAGCAGCGGAATGTAAAGCATGCAACTTGCAAGAATGTAAAGGGAAGGGTTTGGAGAGATCAAACGCAATTGGAGACACGGATGTTTTTCCCGTGGTTCGGATAGGTGGTGCTATCCTACATCCACGTTGATGGAGACTTCAACCCACGAAGGGTAACGGTTGCGCGAGTCCACATAGGGCTCCACCCAAGGGAAACGGTTGCGCGAGTCCACATAGGGCTCCACCCACGAAGGGTCCACGAAGAAGCAACCACCCACAAAGGGTCCACGAAGAAGCAACCTTGTCTATCCCACCATGGCCATCGCCCACATAGGACTTGCCTCACTAGCGGTAGATCTTCACGAAGTAGGCGATCTCCTTGCCCTTACAAACTCCTTGGTTCAACTCCACAATCTTGTCGGAGGCTCCCAAGTGACACCTAGCCAATCTAGGAGACACCACTCTCCAAGAAGTAACAAATGGTGTGTAGGTAATGAACTCCTTGCTCTTGTGCTTCAAATGATAGTCTCCCCAACACTCAACTCTCTCTCATAGGATTTGGATTTGGTGGAAAGAAGATTTGAGTGGAAAGCAACTTGGGAAAGGCTAGAGATCAAGATTCATATGGTAGGAATGGAATATCTTGGTCTCAACACATGAGTAGGTGGTTCTCTCTCAGAACATATGAGTTGGAATGGTGTATGCATTCTGATGGCTCTCTCAACGAATGAAGAGGAGGTGGAGGGGTATATATAGCCTCCACACA
The DNA here is from genome assembly GCF_056163025.1 of Triticum urartu. Lineage (NCBI taxonomy): Eukaryota > Viridiplantae > Streptophyta > Magnoliopsida > Poales > Poaceae > Triticum > Triticum urartu. The sequence goes on from NC_141875.1 coordinate 93,760,082, forward strand.
AAATCCAACCGTTACACACAGTTTTCCAATCTTGGTGGGACCAAATCAACAAACTCGGTCGGACCGAAAATGTAAACCTAGTGACCGTTAGAGATTTTCGGTGGGACTGACATGCAACTCGGTAGGACCGATATGGTTAGGGTTTGGGCATAACGTAATCTCGGTGAGACCGATTCCACAAACTTGGTGAGACCGAATTTGGTAATTAGCTAACCAGAGAGTTGGTCAGGCAAACTCGGTGGGACCGATTTGCTCTTTCGGTGAGACTGAGTGGAACTCGGTGAGACCAAAAAGTTACAAAGGGGAAACACTGAGTTTACATTGCAATCTCGGTGGGACCGATTCGCTCTTTCGGTGAGACCGAAAAGTTACGAAAGGGAAACAGAGAGTTTGCAATCCCATCTCGGTGAGACGAGATCCTTATCGGTAGAACCGAATTGCTAGGGTTTGGCAGTGGCTAATGACAAGTGAAACTCGGTGGCGCCGGATAGGAAGAATCGGTAGGACCGAGTTTGGCTTAGGGTTTAGGTCATATGTGGATATGGGAAAGTAGTTGAGGATTTTGGAGCATATCACTAAGCACATGAAGCAAGAGGCTCATTAAGCAACACCTCATCCCTCCTTGATAGTATTGGCTTTTCCTATGGACTCAATGTGATCTTGGATCACTAAAATATAAAATGAAGAGTCTTGAGCTTTTGAGCTTGAGCCAATCCTTTGTCCTTAGCATTTTGAAGGAGTTCCCACAACCTTTAGTCCATGCCACTCCATTGTTGAACTTATCTGAAACATGCTAGATAGAAATGTTAGTCCAACAAGAGATATGTTGTCATCAATTATCAAAACCACCTAGGGAGCACTTGTGCTTTCAATCTCCCCCTTTTTGGTAATTGATGGCAACATACATCAAAGCTTTAGATAAAGATATAAAGGACAGTAAGTAAAGCTTTGGAAGGACATGTAACGAGCATAGGCTCCCCCTACATGTATGCACTCATGTAAATATGAAACATAGAGGCATGTGAGAGCATAACCATGACAGAGTAGGCAATGTGTTACATGCATCTTGGCCATATGCATCAGAGAAAAAGATTATCAATGAAAATACCTTCATGCTCATGAGTCCTTCTTGCAAACAGTATGTACATAAGCAAGAGCTCCTCATACTCATGATTTTGATGCATATACTTACCTTGTGGTCTTGAGTTGGCTTAGGATGGAATGGACCTGCACAAACAAGGTTAGATAACGCATGTACGTCCACTAGCCAGAGCAAACAAAAGAAACCACAAGAATACCAAGACTGGGATGACATGTAGAGAGTGAGTACAAGGTACCACATTGAATTCAACATGTCCCCAAGAATAAAGATATGCAATGAATTTGATTGATTTCTTTTCCTTAGGTGTCTTGCTCCCCCTGAATCGTACATCGGATATTGGGAGAAGATAGGAAACAGAAAATCAGAGCTGAAAGATATGAATAGAACTTAATCCAAATGAGTTCATATGAACATGTCTTTCCCCCAAAAAGACATGTGGCATCTCTCCTCTTGAACATCAAGCATCTGGGATCCTTGAGTATTCTCTCCCCCTTGGAGATTTCTTTCTCCCCCTTAATATATGGGATCCTTGAGTATTCTCTCCCCCTTAGTACTTTCTCCTTTGTAGGTTTTGATGTGATCTCTCTCTCCCTGATGATAATCTTTGATGTGATCTCTCTCTCCCCCTTTGACATCAATTTCCAAGAAGGTTTTTCCTGGAATCCGTCGAATAGGTTTGGTCCTTGAGATTCAGTACAAAGCAGGGAATAAAACTGTGATGCTTGTAGAGGAAAAGATTCATTGAGTGGAGCTGGATCAGAAGAAATATAGAATATGTGGCAAACTGTTTTTCCTGTTGCGAAATCGGTGGCACCGAGTGGCATGTTTCGGTAGTACCGAAGGGATTCGGTTGGACCGAAAATGGCAATTCGGTGAAACCGAGTTCATCACAGAGAAAAACACTTGTCACCTCAGCTCACTAGTCAAGTAAGATCTCACAAAGATTTGCAATGAATTTGATGCAGAAATATGCAGAACAAGAACCAAAGAAAAAGAAAAGAGTGGAAGTTTCTAGATGAAGTTTTTGTTTTTGTTTTGTTTGAAAAAGAAGGAAACAAATATGCAAGGGACAAATGCAATAACTCAGAAAAGAACACAAGAGAACTTCGTCTAGAATTGGGCGGTGACATAGTCACCTATGTTAGAGTATATTGACTTAGGAGTCAAGTGAGAGCACTTGATCATAGGTCATACTCATCGTTTAAGTTCAAAATGGGGTTACCATTTTTCGTTTAAGCATCTTGATGTATTCACATCTTGTTGAGTTGCTTTGACTCATGTCTTGGAGTAAAGCTTCTCTAAGATGGAATAACATACCTTGGGTGGTGGTGTGGTTCTTGATCATGTAGTTGAACTTGTGTGGGTGCTCAAGGTTGATGTAGTTCATCAAGAGTTGGGAGCACCACTTGGAGTTTGAGTTCATCTACCTACATGGGTTAGTTCTTGCAAGGAAGAGCACTTGTGTATCCAAAAATGACAATCATGAAGCTTAACATAGAATTTGTCAAAGGATATGTTTGAATGGTTTTGTGCTTCCCTGTCTTCAACCACTATTGTGTAGAGTCTTGGTGATGTAGAGATTGCTCAAGATATGAGTGAGTCGCAATCTCATGGAATTAGATTCAACCAAGCACCTACATGGGTTAGACAACATGCAAGGTGCAAATATATCCAAGACATAAGATAGTTATCATAAGAGATATATCATGGATTAGTCATAAGCTCATGTCTTGCATGTAACCAATGGAGTTTCTACTCCAAGTTTGAAGCATCAATGATGTTCAATTCTCCTCTCAACCTGCAAAACATTTTCTCATCAAGTGGTTTAGTAAATATATCCGCTAATTGCTTGTCGGTGCGAACATGCTTAAGATTGATGTCACCCTTAGCAACATGATCTCGAATGAAATGATGACGAACTTCAATATGCTTAGTTCGAGAATGTTGTACAGGATTATGACCAATTTTGATAGCACTTTCATTGTCACAAAGTAGTGGAACATGTTTCACATAAATCCCATAATCTTTAAGAGTTTGGGTCATCCAAAGTAATTGAGCGCAACATGAACCAGCGGCAATGTATTCCGCTTCAGCGGTGGATAAGGATACCGAGTTTTGTTTCTTGGAAGACCAAGACACAAGAGATCTGCCAAGATATTGACAAGTACCCGAAGTGGACTTTCTGTCAACCTTGTCTCCGGCATAATCCGAGTCAGAATAGCCAACAAGATCAAAAGAAGACCTCTTAGGATACCAAATGCCAAAATTTGGTGTATGGATTAAATATCTCACTATCCTTTTCACAGCCTTAGGATGACAATCTTTAGGAGCAGCTTGATATCGTGCACACATGCACACACTTAGCATAATATCGGGACGTGAAGCACATAGGTATAACAATGAACCAATCATAGAGTGATAAACCTTTTGATCAACAGGTTCACCATCTTTGGACAAATCATTATGTCCACTAGTAGGCATGGGTGTAGACATACCTTTGCATTCTTGCATATTGAACTTCTTGAATAAGTCCTTGGTGTACTTTGTTTGAGAGACAAATGTACCTTCCTTAGTTTGCTTGATTTGCAACCCGAGAAAGAATTTGAGTTCACTCATCATAGACATCTCAAACTTCTCTGACATTAGCTTTCCAAACTTTTCACTAAAGAGAGGGTTAGTTGAACCAAATATGATATCATCAACATAAATTTGGCATACAAATAGTTCTCCATTAACCCTTTTAGTAAAAAGAGTAGAATCAATTTTACCAATTTCAAAACCACTTGTAGTAAGGAACTTGGTCAAGCATTTATACCATGCTCTAGGAGCTTGTTTAAGACCATAAAGAGCTTTGTGAAGTTTGTAAACATGATTTGGTTTCTTAGGATTGACAAAGCCAGGAGGTTGTTTGACATAAACTTCCTCCTCTATTTCTCCATTTAGAAAAGCACTTTTAATGTCCATTTGGTACAAGGTGATATTATGGTGATTAGCATAGGCAAGTAAGATGCGAATGGACTCAAGTCTAGCAACGGGAGCATACGTCTCACCATAGTCCATACCTTCGACTTGTGTGTACCCTTGGGTGACGAGACGTGCTTTGTTGCGAACCACTAGTCCATCTTCATCTTGCTTGTTGCGAAACACCCATTTGGTACCAATGATGTTGTGGTTGTTGTCGGGCTTCTCAACCAATGTCCAAACTTGGTTTCTCTCAAAATTATGTAGCTCTTCATGCATAGCGTTTATCCAATCCGGATCTTCCAATGCTTCTTCAACCTTCATTGGTTCAATGCTAGAGATGAATGAATAGTTTTCACAAAAGTTAGCTAAATGAGTTTTTGAGCGAGTGATTCTCCCGGTTTGTATATCATTGAGGATTTGCTCGACGGGATGATCTTTGGCAATTCTTGCTCGAACTCGTGAGAGCTTTTGCTTGGGTCTTCGTTGAACATCTTCTTCATCTTGTTCTTCTTCTTGGCCTTCTTCATTGTTGACGTCGTCGTTCTCTTGTCGTGGTGGAGAAGGAGGTTGTTGATGTTCATCTTGACGTACTTCCTCGTTTTCTTCATCTTGGTGTGTCCCACTTGTGGATGCTTCCGTGTCGATTCTTGGTTCACCTTGTCGTGAAGTAGAAGCTTCCACTTGGACGGATCAAGTACTCTCCTTCACCTCCGTTGGACGAATTTTGCCGATGGACAAGTCTTGAATTGCTTCTGAAGAGTCTTTGTCTCCTACATCAATTGGCAATTGCTCTACTTGTGAGCCATTAGATTCATCAAACTTCACATCTACCGTCTCTTCAACCTTTTGGGTGAAATTGTTGTAGACACGGTAAGTGTGAGAGTTTGAGCCATAACCAAGTAGAAAACCTTCATGAGTTTTAGGAGCAAACTTTGAACGACGATGCTTATCAAGAATGTAGCACTTTGAGCCGAATACTCGAAAGTATCCAACTTGGGGTTTGTTACCGGTGAGAATCTCGTATGCCATCTTGCCGAGTAGCTTGTGAAGACATAAGAGATTTGTTGCGTGACAAGCTGTCTCAACCGCTTCTGCCCAAAAGTGCTTTGGCGTCTTGTATTCATCAAGCATCGTTCTTGCCATTTCGATGAGCGTCCGGTTCTTCCTCTCAACAACTCCATTTTGTTGAGGTGTGTACGTAGCCGAGAACTCGTGTGAAATCCCTTCTTCGTCAAGAAAGGTGCCCACATTTGCGTTCTTGAACTCCGTTCCGTTGTCACTCCGAACCTTCTTGATCTTCACATCAAACTGATTTTGGGCCTTCCTAGCGAAGCTTCTGAAGATCTTCTGGACCTGCGACTTGTCATTAAGAAAGAACACCCACGTAAATCTTGAAAAGTCATCAACTATAACTAGACCAAAAGAATTTCCACCGAGACTCTTGTAGGCGTTGGGACCAAAAAGATCCATGTGAAGTAGCTCGAGTGGCCTCCTTGTGGTCATGATGTTCTTCACGGGATGTCTTCCTCCAACCTGTTTACCTGCTTGACAAGCACTGCAAAGTCTATACTTATCAAATATGACATCGTTAACTCCAAGGATATGATTTCCTTTAATAAGCTTGTCAAGGTTTCTCATGCCAACGTGACCTAGTCGTCTATGCCACAACCAACCTTTTGAGGATTTAGCAACAAAGCAAGTTTTAGGTTGTGCCTTTTTAGAGAAATTGACAATGTAAAGATCACCTCTACGCATACCCGTAAAGACCATTTTATGATTGTCTCGACGAAATACTTGGCAATCTACCTCAGTAAATAGGACATTCAAACCGAAATCAGCAAGTCTAGATACTGAAAGTAAGTTGTAGCCAAGAGATTCAACGAGCATGACATTTTGAATGGAACTATCATGTGAGATGGCCACCTTACCAAGGCCAACCACTTTACCCTTTGAATTATCACCAAAGGTGACATATTTTCGAGGGCCGTTGTTTTCAGCAAGCTCACGAAACATCTCTTCATCTCCGGTCATATGATCAGTACATCCACTGTCAAGAACCCATTCCTTTCCTCCTGATTCATATCCCCGAAGATTTGCCATAAGACCAAAATGTCTCATTGCATCATCAAGATCGAAGTCACTATCATCATCATCATAATATTCATGTTCATCATGATCTTGTGACTCATCATTTCCTAGAGAGGGTAATTCATTAGATAAATGATCAAAGTGGTTACTTTTATGAATTCTTATAGCTTTGAATATGATATCATTAATGATTCCAACATCTCCTTTAGCATGCTTAAGATTGGCAAGTTCAAAAAGACATTTACCAAAACTAGGATCACTAGAGTTCATCTTACTCAAGGTAATAGATTTATGGAGAATTTCATCCAAAGTTTTCAAGGAATAATCGGGAAATCGTTCCTCAAGAAATTTCCATATGGTATAGGCACAATTGTGAGTAGGCAAACTAGCAATCAAATTTTTGGGCAATCCTCTAATGATGAGCTCAATAGTTCTAAGATTGCGAATCATGTCAATATCTTCATCTAGGGTGGGATGCAAAGGATCAATATGAGATGCACAAGGGCTAGCAATATACTTGTTCAAATGATATTGATTGAAGATTACAAGCATCTCATTTTTCCACTCATGGAAATACTCTCCATCAAGAATAGGCACTCTATGTCTAAGACTCCCTAATGTAGACACATCCATCTTCCTTCAATGGTGATTAAACCAAGGCAATGGAGACCAAAGCTCTGATACCACTTGTAGGATCTAGAAGTAGATGTGTCTAGAGGGGGGTGATTTGACACATAATGCTCAAGTTGCAATTTTTAAGCTTTTTCCGTTTAAGTGGAGTTTAGGCACAATTTCAACACACACAATACATATCAAGCAAGCATGCAAAGAGTATATGAGCAGCAGAATGTAAAGCATGCAACTTGCAAGAATGTAAAGGGAAGGGTTTGGAGAGATCAAACGCAATTGGAGACACGGATGTTTTTCCCGTGGTTCGGATAGGTGGTGCTATCCTACATCCACGTTGATGGAGACTTCAACCCACGAAGGGTAACGGTTGCGCGAGTCCACACAGGGCTCCACCCAAGGGTAACGGTTGCGCGAGTCCACACAGGGCTCCACCCACAAAGGGTCCACGAAGAAGCAACCACCCACAAAGGGTTCACGAAGAAGCAACCTTGTCTATCCCACCATGGCCTTCGCCCACACAGGACTTGCCTCACTAGCGGTAGATCTTCACGAAGTAGGCGATCTCCTTGCCCTTACAAACTCCTTGGTTCAACTCCACAATCGTGTCGGAGGCTCCCAAGTGACACCTAGCCAATCTAGGAGACACCACTCTCCAAGAAGTAACAAATGGTGTGTAGGTAATGAACTCCTTGCTCTTGTGCTTCAAATGATAGTCTCCCCAACACTCAACTCTCTCTCATAGGATTTGGATTTGGTGGAAAGAAGATTTGAGTGGAAAGCAACTTGGGAAAGGCTAGAGATCAAGATTCATATGGTAGGAATGGAATATCTTGGTCTCAACACATGAGTAGGTGGTTCTCTCTCAGAACATATGAGTTGGAATGGTGTATGCGTTCTGATGGCTCTCTCAACGAATGAAGAGGAGGTGGAGGGGTATATATAGCCTCCACACAAAATCCAACCGTTACACACAGTTTTCCAATCTCGGTGGGACCGAATCAACAAACTCGGTCGGAACGAAAATGTAAACCTAGTGACCGTTAGAGATTTTCGGTGGGACTGACATGCAACTCGGTAGGACCGATATGGTTAGGGTTTAGGCATAACGTAATCTCGGTGAGACCGATTACACAAACTCGGTGAGACCGAATTTGGTAATTAGCTAACCAGAGAGTTGGTCAGGCAAACTCGGTGGGACCGATTTGCTCTTTCGGTGAGACCGAGTGGAACTCAGTGAGATCGAAAAGTTACAAAGGGGAAACACTGAGTTTACATTGCAATCTCGGTGGGACCGATTCGCTCTTTCGGTGAGACCGAAAAGTTACGAAAGGGAAACAGAGTGTTTGCAATCCCATCTCGGTGAGACCGAGATCCTTATCGGTAGAACCGAATTGCTAGGGTTTGGCAGTGGCTAATGACAAGTGAAACTCGGTGGCGCCGGATAGGAAGAATCGGTAGGACCGAGTTTGGCTTAGGGTTTAGGTCATATGTGGATATGGGAAAGTAGTTGAGGGTTTTGGAGCATATCACTAAGCACATGAAGCAAGAGGCTCATTAAGCAACACCTCATCCCTCCTTGATAGTATTGGCTTTTCCTATGGACTCAATGTGATCTTGGATCACTAAAATATAAAATGTAGAGTCTTGAGATTTTGAGCTTGAGCCAATCCTTTGTCCTTAGCATTTTGAAGGAGTTCCCACAACCTTTAGTCCATGCCACTCCATTGTTGAACTTATCTGAAACATGCTAGATAGAAATGTTAGTCCAACAAGAGATATGTTGTCATCAATTATCAAAACCACCTAGGGAGCACTTGTGCTTTCAAGAACCCAAGCTTACGAAAATGCCGAATTAAAGAAAAAGTTAAAAGATGGCATGACAAAAGAATCTAAAAGCGTGAGTTCAAAGTGGGTGAATATGTCCTTTTGTACAATTCTCGTTTTAGATTTTTTGCAAGAAAACTTCTCTCCAAATGGGAAGGACCTTATGTTATCGAAGAAGTTTATCGTTCTGGAGCTATCAAAATAAATAATGCCGAAGGTACTAACCCGAAGGTTGTCAATGGGAAAAGAATTAAACACTATATATCAGGTACGCCTATTAATGTTGAAAGCAGTATTATTCAAACCATGACACTGGAGGAACACATAAAGGAAACCTTCCAGAACACTCCAGAATCATGAAAAAGAGGAGGTACGTGATACGATAAGTAAACGGACTCCGAAAAAACTGAAAAATATTTTTTACCAATTTTGGAAAATAACAAAAATTAGGAAAATAAGAAACAACAAGGAAGGCAACCCTGGTGGGCACAAGACACCAGGGCGCGCTTGGCAAGCAGGTGGGTTGTGCCCACCTCGGGTACCTTTCAGACTCCGTTTTTCTCTCTTTGCTTGTTCCCCAAGATAAAAATCTTTATATACCCCCTGAGGGAGTCACAGACTAAGGGGTACTCGGGGCGACGTCCCATTGTACATGGGCTGGACTAGTAGAGCCGTACTATGAAAGGAGATCTATGAAGCCGTGGTGTGCCCTCCAAGTCAAAGAAGGCGGAAGATCTCTTTTACTCCTTGTTGCCCTAGCCCTATATGTGTCTATATAAACTGAGGGTTGTAGTCATTAAAGGGAGAGCAATCTTCATCCCCCCGTAGCCTAGGGTTTAACTCATGCTGATCTCGAGGTAGATCTACTCTATAAACCACGTTATACAATCAATACAATCAAGCAGGACGTAGGGTTTTACCTCTTCAAGAGGGTCCAAACTTGAGTAAACACTATGTTTGTCGTCCCTTGTTACCCATCGATCCTAGATCCACAGCTTAGGACCCCCTACCCCTTTGTCGGTTTTGACACCGCCATTGGTGCTTTCATTGAGAGTTTCGCTGTTTGATCACCCAAAGGATCGATGGCTTGCTTAGTCCTTGGAGAGGACATTAGTTCCATCGATCTCTTCGTCCTTGGACAACTCTTCGCTTGTGGTAGCATCGTGCTACACGCTAATTCGATCGTCTATCTTGACCAGGTCGACAACTTCGCCCTTGAACACCGGATTCGATTCGGCAATCTGGAGTACGTCACTGACATGCGGGGCGATTTGGTCTTCAGCGGATTCACCACCCCCGCAAGCCTTGCCGCGCCTGCTCCGACATACACCTCTGATTCGATATGTGAATTGACCCCAGTCCACCAAACGACTTTGAGCCAGGAAGGACTCCCTGAGAAAGGGGACCTTACCCCACCGCCGACCAAACTCACATTGGCGGAAGATTTATCCCCGGCCCTCGAGGCAGAACTAGAGGTCAGAGGAAAAGATTCGATCTCGGCCGACCTCCTCCCCCACAACCCTCTGCTGGCCTCGGGCCCACACCCTGAGTTGGCGAATAGCGGCCAGGGGTCATCCCCAGCCCGAAACAACCCAAACATTGGCGCGGAAGGTGCACGGGAGGGTCAAAGCGCGCCCTCAGTTTCCAAGGACAATCTGGTGCCCCTCGAGGATTCGGTCCCGAATCCTGAAGATAGGTCTGTCCGGGACCAAGGATCGGTTGAGTCATAGGCCGACCTCCGCTCCGTTACCACAAAATCTGTCCTAGAGCCGTCAAGTCCGGCAACCCTCGATATGTTGAACGAGGCGCTAGACCGAATTCAGAAATGACTATCCAGGAGAACCTGCCCTGCACCTTCAATCACCGACCCTTCGAGGCGTTCGACAGGGAATTTTGCGACCCACCCACCACCCATTTGGTAGCAACTATTGATGATTTAACCGATATGTTAGACTATAATTTGGAGAATGCAGAATACATGGAAGAGGAGGACGCGACCATGACTAATGCTGAGGTCGGTCCCCCCATCACGGGACATTTGTCAGCCACATCCACCTATGACATTTACATGGTGGACACCCTAAAGGACGGCAACGACACTCCTGATGAGCCTCCCAAACGCCGAAAAAAGCATCGTCGATCAAAACCACATCGAAGCCCTGCAAGCAACATAGACTCGGCAAAGAACGACACCATAAATAATACGGATGACCTCGCTGGAGACGCAGCAAACGAGCATCATCAAAATGACCCCGCGTGGCAGGAGGACCCGCTCAATCCGGAAGGCCATGTAGACTCCGAAGATAGCAACTACCTCCCACTCTCTAAAGAGGAGGCCAAACTCAGGGAGGATGATTTTATCGTCCCCGAAGACCCTTTGGAGCAAGAATGGTTCAAGCGGAGGCTTTTAGCCATCGCCCGCAGCCTAAAGAAGCAAAAACGCAAAATCAAGGCTGAACAAGACACCCTCAATGACAGATGGACTAAAGTCCTAGCTGCCAAAAAGGGGTACAGCTGTGATCAACCAACCATGAGTTATCCTAAACGAAGGCTATTGCCCCAGTTCGACGACGAGGCTATATAGCCAACACGCCCGACGTATACAAATGTCGAATATCCAGACCGACCCCCTACAGGGCGGGACAGGGAAGCTGATGAGGCCGAACACCCTTCCGCCCCACCTTGCCATCACGGCAAGTATCAGGTGCAACCCACTTATGAGTACGACCTCCACCATGACCTAGACGCTCGTGGAGGCCGTACCAGGTCCATCTATGGACCTAGAGAGGATCTGCCTGCATACTAGGAAGGATACTACGATCGGTTAATCCTCAATGATAGAGTCCGGGAGTGTGGCACCCCAGCTCAGAGAAACTGGAACGCCCCGTATTCCAGCCCAGAGATCGAGGAGAAGTCTTCTGGAATACGGCATTGCTTAGCATAGAACAAACCAGCTTTCTATTATTACACGAATATGAATACAAGGTCTCCGACATTACAAGGAATAACATCGACACGGTGACACTACGCCATCCTCAGTTGCTCTATGCAAGCAGCAGAACAACTCGAAGCAGTGGAAAAACTTCTAGCAGCGGAACAATGACGACGGTGGTGAACTCCACTCCGTAGGGACTCTGGCTGGAATGTTTATCCTAGCTCGCACGAACAAAAACCACAACAAGCAAGCAATCAAATCCGGCATGACCTGCAAACTGGCATAACACGCCAAGTCAGTACATTGAATGTACTTGCAAGCTCACAATAACCAGAAGCATTCAAGACAAACAACAGCATGGCAGTTACAGGTTATGCAGGAATTATCATGAGATCATCAGAATAACATGGCATGAACAACATGAACATGATACAGCTGGAACAACATGAACATGATACAGCTGGAACAATATGAGCATGGCATGAACATATAAATCTGACGATACTAGCATGCAACATGATGACACTATATGCACCATTTATTCTGCTCAGGTTACCTCATAACCAAACGGTGATCCTTCCGGCGATCACAACCATGACCAACACATGGTGTCAAACAGTGATCCTTCTGGCGATCACAACCATGACCAATACCTGGCCTCAGACGGTGATCCTTCTGGTGATCACAACGAACTTATCTCCTCATCGAACCGTGGTTGTTATTAAGCACATTATTATTATTACTGTTGACTCATAGTGTGACCAAATACGAACTGGGCCCTTATGCGCGGGCACGGCTATCGATAGTTTTTGTATACACTCTGCAGAGGTTAGTACACTGTACCCACACTATGGAACCCATGGCCTCACACTCCCATTCGAGTGGACCAACGGCGTTCCGACAAAACCGATCTACTGTCATGACACTCTCCCGGACACTCCGACTCACTCCCCACTGGGCTAGTCCTGGGTGGCCCCGTGTCTACCAAAGACACAACGACCACCGTCATGGCCAAACATAAACGGTCCCAAACGGGACCCGGATCCATAAAAACAACAACGGGCACACAAGGCTTATGTCCGCCTACATGATCAGGGTAGTGCGCGCCCATAACCTTCCCTCGTTGGAGGCACCGGCAAGAGGCACGACAATAGACCCAGTTAGGACCTTCCCATAAAGGTAAGCGTGGTTGCACTGGTCAATTCGATATGGTGGCACCATGACTCAGCCAACAGTTGTTCAAGTTCAATTTAATCCTGTTAAACTTGAATGCAATATGCTGAGCCATGATAAAATAACATGATGCAATTACAATGCATGAGCATGATATCAACATAAGCACGGGTGCAACATAACTATCCACCATATCAACAATGAACCATATCCAACTGAGCATGGCATAATGATGAGCATGAATATTACAAGTACAACACTACTCATAGCATAACATGACCATTATCATCAACCATAAATAACATGCAAGAACTCATCAATAACATTACCGAGTAAACACTTAACCAACTAACAACAAAGGAACAATGCATATTAACAGTACTCGGTTACCAAAGTTAGTCATGCACCGAAGAACATGACCAACCCAACATGTACTACTATCAAGCATAGCAATATGAAAGTAATACTAACAAGTAGTTCATGATAACAAAGTGCAAGAAACATAGCATGACGATAATCACCGATCCACAAACATGACCGAAACTATGACAGCAGTAGCAAAACAATCATACAATTATTAAAGATTCAAGTTGAAAACCAATGCTACTGCATGGCTATCATGCAAATGGTGGGTGTGGCTTGCCTGGGGTTGAAGAATACACCGGGAGAAAGTGCGAGAAGCTCGCGGAACGAATCGCCGGAAAATGTTCTCTCTCGGAGGGGGCTGATTAGGGGCAAGGGGAAAAAGGAAATTTCCAGAGTGTTAAGACATAGTGAAAATGATCTAAACAGAACGGGCTCAATGAGATGAAGAAATGGGCTTTGGATGCACCTCAAACGGAGTTGGGGTTGAAAAGTTATGAAGTGTTTTCAGCCAGGGACCTATTTGCAAAGAAAAACTTCACAATCTGGGCCTGGACAGAAAAACAGAAAACGTCTTCTTCCTCACCCTGCTCCCGCACGGGACAAAGGAGGCAGGTGGCGCGATGTAGCCGGTGCCATCCCGACCAACTCCGGCCATCCCTGGCCAGGGCGAGGCCACCAGCGGGGGCGGCTGGGCCTGGCGCGCCCATCCAAGAGGGAAGCGGCCGCCGGGGATGGAAGGGGAGACGGTGACGGGAGGAGGTAGAGGCGGCGGTGGTCTTCGGGGCATGGCCCAAGAGAGGCTCCGGCGAGGGGGCAAGGGCACTGGGAGAGTCGCCGAAGTGTGGGGAAGACGATGGTGGTGGCTAGAGGTAGAGTAGGGCTCGGCTTTGGGTCAATTTAGACCGAAGCCGAGGCGGACATGGCGGCCATGGAGGAGGAATGAGGGGCTCTGGTTCTCGAGGGAGAGGCCGGGGAAGTTGCTGGAGGTGGTGTGAGGCTGGTGGTGAGGTCGAACAGCCTCGGGGTGGGCTATATATAGCTGGGCGAGGGAGGCCGTGGCCGAGTGCCGCCACTCGAGCTCGGCCAAAGCTCTAGCGAGGATCAGCAAGCACGGGAACACGATGAGGGGGAGTGCGGACGAGCTACAGAGGTGCAGAGTGCAAGAGGGGCCGAGGGCGCAGAGGAGGAAGACGTCGCGGCGACATTAAAGCTTGGTTGGCCATAGTGCGCCCGTGGGCGCGCGGCAACGAGAGCTGACGAAGGAGCTGGCAGAGGGGGAGATGGCTCTAGGAGGACGGCGACGATGCGGTGAAGCTGTTGGACATGCTCACGAGCGCAAAGACGACGAGAGGGAGAGGGGCCCGAGCAAGAAACCATCCAGCTCGCGTCCATGGCATGCCAGAGCTCGTGATCACCACGTGCACTTGTGCACACAGTGGCACACGGCCGGCCAAACAATGTCTGGGGGCTTGTCCTTCCTGGGGAGGTTACAACTGAGGTGGTAGATCAGTGAAAAGAGCTCTGGTTGAATGGTAATTAACCTCTGAAGTTTACTGCAGTAAACTTGGGTGAGCACTGGTGATCAACAGGAAGGTGATTGGTAGAAATGGAGTTGTCTGCGAGGTTTAGGGTAAGAAGGACTTTCACCCTGGTAACTTTGAGAAGATTAGGACCAAGATTTAATGTAGTTGCTTAACAACCACATAAATTGGTCCAGAAGCAAGATGTGGATGTTGCACTCGTATGGTGAGGCCAATTGAGCTGAAATTTGGCAAGGCTTAGTTATTTGGTCATAGTAAGATGTTGTAAAAATTTCATACCAAATGGATTTACCAAAATGGTACTTCCTTCACAACCATCTTCACTGACCAGAATCTTGCAATAATTCTAGAGAAATAATTGCTAGGTGAACTGGTGCCAAATAAGGTGGAGAGAAGTCATTTTGGTAGGAGAACAATCTGGTAATTTATCAGGATTTTTGAAGCAATATAAAATGCACTTGATTCACAACCTGAAAATTTTACCAGAAGCAAAGATTTGGTACTATGCTCACATAGCTCAAGGTATGGAGCTTAAATTTGGAGGAGTGTTCTAATATAAGCACATTAAGGAGTGTGCAAAATTTCAACTCATTTGGATAACCCTAGCTAGCACTTCCTTCACAAAGGCTTCCCTTAGACAGGAACTTTGAAAAATCACTGAGGAAGTTTGGCTAGGAAATAAAGTTGAATTTTGGCACAGGTCAATTATTTGGACAGGAAAAGATGTCCAAAACGTTTGGGGTCAAAAGGGCAAAGATAAATAGCACTTGCTTCACAATGTGCCATTTAGGACAGAATAGGAAATGAATTTATTGAGCATGATGAGATATATGGCCAATGAAATATTTTGCCATATTTGAGGAAGATATGACCCAAACAATTTATAAGAATTATTTGGGGATTTTTGGATGGACATAAATATAGGTTGCTTCACAACCTAGGGCAGATAGGGTTAGTCCTTTAATAGAAAAAGGAATATCCCCGAGGAAAGGAAATTAGGGTTAGGTCAAGCAGTGAAGTGACATGATCTTGGCAAGGTTTTTAGAATGATGATCCACTTGGGAGGGGGAATGAGGAGGATTTCCCAGGTGGCAAGGCCATAGAACCATTCCAAAAATAAAAACGGAGCAAAAACCAATTAAATCAAAAGAAAAAGGAAAGGGCCAAAATCCAGGTAGTTACAGGGAGCAGCAGCAGAGTAGGAGGGCCGAAGACCTCCATCATGGCGTAGCCCGAGTTCGGGGCACCGCACACCCACTGTGCTTCACAGAAAGGGTAATGCAGCACCAATTGCCAGAAGGCTTCAAGCCTGTGAACATCGAGTCATACGATGGAACCACAGATCTAGCCGCATGGAAAAACGATTTCCTCCTCCACATCCACATGGCACGAGGAGACGACCTCCACGCGATTAAATATTTACCGCTCAAGCTTAAAGGCCCAGCTCGACACTGGCTGAACAACCTTCCAGAAGACTCTATAGGTTGCTGGGAAGAGCATGAGGAGACTTTTCGAGCAAACTTCCAGGGCACCTATGTCCAGCCTCCGGATGCCGACAACCTAAATCGCATCACGCAACAACCCGGAGAATCCGCTCGACAATTTTGGAAACGATTCTTGACTAAGAAAATCAGATCGTTGACTGTGCAGATGCCAAAGCCTTGGCTGCCTTTAAGCATAGTGTCAAGGATGAATGGCTTGTACGGCAGCTCGGCCAGGACAAACCGGGAACTATGGAAACCCTTACTTCCCTCATGACCCGCTTTTGCATGGGCGAAGACAGTTGGCCTACTTGCAAGAAGACCAACCCAGACACACCCGGTACCTCCGAGGTTACAGAAATGGAAAGCCCCCATGCAACAAGAATAAACGTCGCCACAACAACGACGAAGGTGAGGATACGACAGTAAATGTCGGATTCCGAAACCAGAAATCTGGAACTCGAAAGAAAGCCCCTAAAGGCAATAGTGATGGCCCATCCAGACTAGACACAATTCTGGACAAGCCTTGCCAGATCCATGCCACATCAGAGAAGCCCACTAACGACTCCAACCAAAATTGTTGGCTGATCAAACGGGCTGGCAAACTCACCGCCGAAGACTCGGGAAAAAGCCCAAGAAGCGAACATGAGGACGAGCCCTGCAGGCCGAATAGTGGAGGCCAGAAGCCCTTCCCTTCTGATGTCAAGACGGTAAACATGATCTATGTAACCCACATACTGAAGAAGGAGAGGAAGCGAGCACTACGGTACGTATACTTTGTCAAGCCAGTAGCCCCAAAGTTCAATCCATGGTCAGCCTGCCCAATCACGTTTGATCGCAGGGATCATCCCACCAGCATACGCCATGGAGGGTCTGCAACCCTAGTGCTACACCCCATCATTGATGGATTTGATGCGGCTTGAAGCTACGTTGGTATTTCCCCAAAGAGGAAGGGATGATGCAGCACATCGACGGTAGGTATTTCCCTCAGATATGAAACCAAGGTTATCGAACTAGCAGGAGGACCAAGCAACAACACATAAACAACACCTGCACACAAATAACAATTACCCGCAACCCGACGTGTAAAAGGGGTTTTCAATCCCTTTCAAGTAACGGTGCCACAATTTTGCAAACAGACGTGAGAGAGTTGTAAATATTGATAGATCGAATGCCAAATATATTAAAGAAGAGACCCGAGGGTCGTAGGTTTCACTAGTGGCTTCTCTCGAGAAAAATAGCAAACAATGGGTAAACAAATTACTGTTGGGCAATTGATAGAACTTCAAATAATCATGATGATATCCAAGCAATGGTCATTATATAGGCATCACGTACAAGATTAGTAGACCGACACTTGCCTGCATCGACAACTATTACTCCACACATCGACCGCTATCCAGCATGCATCTAGTGTATTAAGTTCATGGAGAAACAAAGTAATGCAATAAGAACGATGACATGATGTAGACAAGATCTATCTATGTAGAGATAGACCCCATCGTTTAATCCTTAGTAGCAACGATACATACGTGTCGGTTCCCCTTCTGTCACTGGGATCAAGCACCGTAAGATCGAACCCACTACAAAGCACCTCTTCCCATTGCAAGATAAATAGATGAAGTTGGCCAAAAAAACAAATATCGGAGAAGAAATACGAGACTATAAGCAGTCATGCATAAAAGAGATCAAACAAGATCCAAATAACTTTCACGGATAAAAAGATAGATCTGATCATAAACTCAAAGTTCATCTGATCCCAACGAACACATTGCAAAAAGAGTTACATCATATGGATCTCCAAGAGACCATTGTATTGAGAATCAAACGAGAGAGAGGAAGCCATCTAGCTACAAACTACAGACCTGAAGGTCTACAAAGAACTACTCACGCATCATCGGAGAGGCACCAATGGAAGTGGTGCACCCCTCCGTGACGGTGTCTAGATTTGATCTGGTGGTTCTGGACTCTGCGGCGGCTAGAATTGATTTTCGTCGACTCCCCTAGGGTTCTGGAATATTGGGGTATTTATATAGCAAAGAGGCGGTTCAGGGGGCACCCGAGGTGGGCACAACCCACCAGGGCGCGCCCTGGTGGGTTGTGCTCCCCTCGGAGCACCCCAGGGGCTTCTTCGTCCCATTGGGTGTCTTCTGGTCCAAAAAAATCTCCAAAAAGTTTTGCTGCATTTGGACTCCGTTTGGTATTGATTTCCCGTGATGTAAAAAACATGCAGAAAACAACAACGGGCACTTGGCACTATGTCAATAGGTTAGTACCAAAAAATGATATAAAATGACTATAAAACATCCAAGATTCATAATATAACAGCATGGAACAATCAAAAATTATAGATACATTGGAGACGTATCAGCATCCCCAAGATCAAGTCCTGCACTTCCTCGAGTAGGTAAGTGATAAAAACAGAATTTTTGATGTGGAATGCTGCCTAACATGTCATATCATATTCTTTTCTTTATAGCATGGACATTTGGACTTTTATATTGTTCAAAGCAATAGTCTAGTTTTCACATGATAATTTAAATACTCAAGCATGCCAACAAGCAACAATGTATTCCAAAATATCAATGCTAAAATAAGCTATTCCTAGCCCACTATGCTCAATCATTGATCCATTTATGAGACACACTCGCATATTAACTACACCCAATGCTCAAGTACGATCACAGTGCCTCCTAGCTGGTGCTTTATAAGAGAAGATGGAGACTCAAATTCAAAATAAAAATTGCATAAAGTAAAGGAAAGGCCCTTCGCGGGGGGGAAGTAGGGATTTGTAGAGGTGCCAGAGCTCGAAGCAAAAATTGAGAGATAAAAACATTTTGAGAGGCATACTTTTCCCACCAATGAAACGACTTAGATTTCCCAACACTTTCCATGCTAGATATATCATAGGTGGTTCCCAAACAGAAATTAAAGTTTATTCCTCTTTCCACCATACTTTCACTTTCCATGGCTAACCGTATCCATGGGTGCCTTCCATACCAACACTTTCCAAGGAATTTATTATTTGATAACATAAAGTAAATTCATTTTTCATTTCGGGACTGGGCATCCCTAATACCTTTGCCTTACTCTCGTGCAATGACAAGTGAATAAACACTCATCGCGAGAATAACACATCTAGCATGGAAAATATTAGCCACCCCTCACTGCCTTGTTAGTGGTACGCGCACACAAAAGAGAAGTTTATTTTGAATATTATATATGGGACATACAAATTTGCTTAGAACGACAAAAGAATACCACATATAGGTAGCTATACTGGACTCATATGGCAAAACTTGTTTAAAGGTTTTTGGATGCACAAGTAGTGATCATACTTAGTGCAAAATGAAGGCTAGCAAAAGATTGAGAAGCGACCAACCAAGAAACGAATAATCTCATAAGCGAGCATTAAGCATAATTAACACCGAATAATGCACCACAAGTAGGATATAACCTCATTGCATAATTATTGACTTTCGTGCTTGCATAGGGAATCACAAACCTTAACACCAATATTCTTACTAAAGCATAATTACTCATCAAGATGACTCACATATCACATCATCATATCTCAAAACTATTACTAAGAATCAAGTTTATTTTGTCCAATGATCTTCATGAAAGTTTTTATTATATCAATCTTGGATATCTATCACTTTGGAACTAATTTTCATATGTTGCTTTTGATAAGCTCAAACAAATATAAGTGAAGATCATGAGCATAAAATTTCTTTCTCACGAATTAATTTAAGTGAAGCAAGAGATAATTTATTGAAAATTTTAATAACTCTCAAATAAATATAAGTGGATCAAGAGAGCATTTCTTCAAAAACACTAAAGCACACCGTGCTCAAAAAGATATAAGTGAAGCACTAGAGCAAATCTATAGCT
Source organism: Triticum urartu (assembly GCF_056163025.1). Classification (NCBI taxonomy): domain Eukaryota; kingdom Viridiplantae; phylum Streptophyta; class Magnoliopsida; order Poales; family Poaceae; genus Triticum; species Triticum urartu. The sequence goes on from NC_141875.1 coordinate 93,780,080, forward strand.
CATAAAATTTAAGTGAAGCATAGAGAGCAATTCTAACAAGTCATGGCATAATTTTGGCTCTCTCAAATAGGTGTGTCCAGCAAGGAATCAAGACTTAGCACAAAATAAAACAAGCAAAGACTCATATCATACAAGACGCTCCAAGCAAAACACATAGTATGTGACGAATAAAAATATAACTTCGAGTAAAATACCGATGATCGTTAGAAGAAAGAGGGGATGCCACTCGGGGCATCCCCAAGCTTAGTTGCTTGCTCTCTTTTGGATAATAGCTTGGAATGCCATGGCATCCCCAAGCTTAGTCTCTTCTTACTCCTTATTCCTTCATCCATCGTAAGATAACCCAAAACTTGAAAAACTTCAATCACACAAAACTCAATAAAAACCTTCATGAGATCCGTTAGTAGAAGAAAATAAATCACTACTATAAAACCAATTCATATTTTTTTCTTGCATTATATATATTGTATTCCAACTTTTCTATGGCAGAAACTCATCAAAGAAAACCATAGAGACATCGAAACAAGCACACAACGCAAAGAAAACAGAGTCTGTCAAAAACAGAACAGTCTGTAGCAATCTGGATATTTAGAATACTTTTGTAACTCCAAAAACTCTGAAAAATGAGAAAGACCTGGGAAATTTGTATATTAATCTACTGAAAAAGGAATTGGCATTTTATCGCTCTCTGGTTAAAAATGAAAATTATTTTCGCGAGTGCAAAAATTTCTGTTTTTCAGCAAGATCAAACAACTATCACCCAAGAAGATCCTAAAGGCTTTACTTGGCACAAACACTAATTTAAACACAAAAAACACAATCATAACAGTAGCATAAGTGTGAAAACACTCAAGAACATAAAGCAAAAATCAAAAATAAATTTTATTCATTGGGTTTCCTCCCAACAAGCGCTATAGTTTTACGCCCTTAGCTAGGCATGAAGCAAAGATCTAAGTTTTGTCATCTTTGGTTCTAGATCCATAAGATGCCCTCATGATTGATTCATATGGTGGCCTAATTCTTGTTCTAGGGAAGTATTCCATACCCTTCCTCAAAGGAAATTGGAACTTAATATTGCCCTCTTTCATATCAATCACGGCAGCGATAGTGCATAAAAATGGTATACGAAGAATAATTGGACAAGCCGGATTGCAATCAATATCAAGAACAATAAAATCTATGGGCACATAATTCCTATTTGCAAGAATAAGAACATCATAATTTTTTCCTGTAGGCTTTTTAATAGTAGAATCCGCCAAGCATGATTCAATATCGGTAAGACCAAGGACATCACATAAAGATTTCAGAATTGTAGAAACACTAGCACCCAAGTCACACAAAGCAAATCACTCACAATTTTTAATCTTGACTTTGATAGTAGGTTCCCATTCATCATGAACTTTCCTAGGAATTGAAACTTCTAATTCCAACTTTTCTTCTAAAGCTTTCATCATAGCACCAACAATATGTTTAGTAAAGGCTTTATTTTGTTCATAAGCATGGGGTGAATTTATCATGGATTGCAACAAAGAAATACAATCAATCAAAGAGAAAATATCATAATTGAAGTCTTTGTAATCCAAAAGTATGGGCACATCACTAGTTAAAGTTTTGACCTCTTCAAACCCACTTTTATCAATTTTCTCAACAAGATTTTCACCCTCCGGATAATTTCCAAAGCGAGGACTTGATCTTCGATATTGCACCTTTTCGCAGCGGCTATCACACCTTCCTTGGCCGAACAACGTTCACCAAATTCAATGACATTCCACATTACGCGTACCTCAAGTTGAAGATGTCTGGTCCTTCGGGCGTCATAACTATCAACGGCAACACAGAACGCTCACTTCGAACCGAAGAGCACACTGAGGCCCTAGTGGCCGAAGACCACACTGGCCCGTATAGGTCCGGATGCCCACCCGCCGCCAGGGCCGGTGACAATAGTAAACGGGTTCGAACCCGTTCCCCGTCATGGGAACCCGCATGCGTTCGCCGCAAATAGGGATACACGCCACACGGCACGCCCACATTCTTCACACTCTACGTGCCTCGTCAGCACAACTTGGCACTCGAAATACCATGGGCAGCCGTGAGGCATACATTAACCTAAAGTACATGTCCGTTTAAACCGAACTTCAAAATCACTTCGTCTTCGGATGACCCGGGGACCAATTCCGGACACCCCAAAGCTTAAAGCTCCATTGGCAGGGTCCTCGCCCATCAAAGCTCTCATCGAAGGTCCAATCCCCTCCTATCAGAAGCAAAGGTGCAAACATGCAATTGGGCACAATGAAGGCTTCAACTCATGCGTCAAGGCCAGTGTCAACCTTTCCTCCATACATTTTTTTTCATCTTACAAGTACTGCCTTTGCAGTTCGAATTGTATGGTTAGACATGCTGAGCTTACGAGAATTAATGAAATGCCCTTTATGGTGTTCGGATATCCGCATCCTGTAACTCGTTGACTCCCTTTCCGATTCTCTCCTCGCTCTTCGAACAGCCCGGCATGAAAATATATGAATCAGTCACGAGTTCGATTTATATATCAGCTCAATATCTTTATGTCCGGCACTGCTTCCCACTAGGTGTTCGGCGTCTCGGATATTGCACTATATGCATCTATTCCAAACTATGTATTGGGTCAATAGTTGGGTTGCCCGGCTCCAGTGTTTTCCCCATATGTTCTGCACGTTTGGCTAAGAGGGCAAAGGGAAAACCCCTGCGATTGTACTACTGGTTTGCCCGGTCAAGTACCTCAGGAGGAAAAAGGTGAAAATTGATCGTCATAGGAAGCACGAACAGGTCTGCGATCCGATGATGAGGTTGTACTCTAAAAATCATTGGTGATTTTGTCGTGTCACATGAAGGGTTTGTCTTAACACAAATCATGTGATTGGAAGGGGCAGGCTTTAATCCCTAATTACATCACAATACACTGGGGGCTAGTCCCTAGCCCCCACCGTCAAACTCCTAAGGCTAAGTGAAGGCAGTAAAACCAAATAGTCTGATTGCCTAGTTTCGTTCCCGCACTACCGCCTCCGGGAACCAAGATGTTGGCTAAGGGTAACAGTGCATAAAAAAAACACCCTTCGTGATATTCACTTGGGGGCCGAAGCCGACGACTGGTAGCTTTCAGAACTAAACATACGGCCACACAGGATTCAAAATTTAATCACTACAATATCAAATAAGTTCGTCGGGCGCATAATAAAGCATAAGTCCCACTTGGTACAAACTTGCTATAACTACTCAAGCATTACATTTTTCGAACACTGGCCCTCTATCGCCCGCGCACCGGTGATCACTTGCGCGGAGTACTGCTCGGGGTGGCAATGCTGCTTCCCCTGGGGCGGAGGACAAGTGGCCATCTCCATTGGACTAATCCTTGGAAAATTAACCATGGTCTTCGCAAACACGAGCCTCGCCCCCTCAAGGCATGCCGACCGGTTCACAATGTCAATCTGGAGCGACGCCTCCCACAACCTCTGCACAAGGCCGAAGTAGGTGTCTGGAATTGGCTCGGCTAGCCACAAGCTGACGCAGAGGTCCTTCAAGGCTAGCTTGGACATCCGATGCATCTCCATCAGCTGCTTCATTTGATCATTGAGGAGGGGAGGACACTTGAAGTCCGGAAACTATGACCAAAAGAGTTGTTGTGTGGAGTCCTCCTCGCGGGTGGCATAGTGCCTCGCCGCAGCCGTCGCATTCTTCAGGAGTTCGGCGAATATGCCTACGGAGTGCCAGACCCTCGTTAGTAGGGCGAATCTGTTGCCTCCGAACACACTCTGCAGTAAATATTTCTTACCATTGGCAATTTGCGCGGCTTGCCGAAGCTCCTCCCAGACACCTCAGGTGTCACTCCTCGCCTCTTGGAGCTCCTTCTCCACCTTGGATAGACGGGAGGGTTGCTCCTCCCGCCCCTTCTCAAGGGCCTCAAGCTTCTCAGCGGCATCCTGGAGCTCCCTTGGACCTTGGTCACCCGAGACTCATGCTGCTTAGCAGCACGCTTGGCCTGCTCAAGCTCAGACACAGCCCTCTCAGCGGTTGTCCTCTTCTAGGACGCCTCGGCCTCAGATTTATCCAGGGCCTCCTTTCAGCCCTTGACCTCAGTGACAGCATCTTCAAGACCATCACAATAAAGGATCAGTAAATAGTCCGGCCAGACACTATCTGACAAGTACACATCTTTTTACAGAGCTTACCTTGCACCCCGTCAAGCCGTTTGTTGACAAGGTCCAGCTCTTAATCGGAAAGCTTGAGCTTCCGATCCATCTCCTCTAACGCTGCGGCATTAGCAGCCACGACCATGGACGATGCATGTGTTAGCATCAGAAATGTCAAGATTGTCAATCGACCTACCAAATTTGATCCTTTGCAGGTCTCTTCGAGGTCCTGGCAGAGTCTCAGGGGGCTGCTATGTATGCAGCCTACCTAAACTAACAATTATAACCGCATTATGAGGAAATATCATTACTTGACTTACCTCAAAGCCTGTTAGAAGGCCTTGTATAGCGTCATTCAGTCCGGATTGGACGGACCGAACACTCTGCATAACCGCACCCATAAGGGTGTGGTGCCCTTCAACGATGACGAAGTTGCTCACCAACTCCTCCAGCATATCCGGCCAGCCAACCGTCGCCCGTGCGGAGGTGTTCAACACCGGCGTTGGCTCCCCGACCCCCTCCCTGCTGGGAAGAACCTATTTTGTCGAGGGCCTCAGAGGCTCAGGAGCGGTCGGCGGAGGGGGTCCGGATGGCCCGGACTCCTTTCCCTCGCCGGTCAGGAGGGATGCTCCCTCCTATTCTTCGGTGACCGAGGTGTTGACCTCGGCCATTACGACATCTACCTCCCCCTCCGTGTTTGGAGGAGGAGGAGTTCTTCGGGGCCGCACCTCCTCAGCCTCTTCGGGGATCAAAGGAGGCGCGGCGTGCACCATAGACCCACTGTCCGCCAGCTCAGCTGGCGGAGACATCCCCTCTGAGGTGTTCTCGGTGGGGCGCTCGTGTCGGAGACTGCAATTCGGAGGGGTTAACCATCAACTAAAGCAAACTGCTGAAAGCATAATAGTTGAAAATACAGAGACCTTACCTGCTGGTAGGGGGCTTAACCCTGGGTCCCTTCTTTGGGAGCTCCTCGGATGCCTCGGACTTCTCGTCATCCGAGCTGTCAGGTATAACCAGCTTAGGTCGGTGTCGTCTCTTTAGGGTCGGGGAATGTTGGACCTCCTCGACGTCCTCGGATGACGGCCTCTTTTTGGAGTGCGAAGAGGCACTCTCCTCTTCGTCCTCCTCCTCCTCGCCCCCATCCTGTATGGATGAGGTCATAGCATCTCCGGACCGGTTGCCCGGATGGATCCCGCGGTGAGGCCTTCTCTAGCCTCTGGTGCATCTTGCTTCTTGCCCTTCTTAGCAGGCGCCTTGTAGGGCACCACGACCAGCATCTTCTCCAGCTGCTCTGATCGGGGCCCCTCCGGCAGCGGCGCTGGGCCGCTGATCTACTTGGCCTTCGTGAGCCAGCCCTACGGAATCCATGTAACAAGGTTAGATCGAATCTCACATAATGTGAATATCCGAACACTCTTCAAAGAGAAATGCCACTCACCTCTTTGGGGGGATTCGTGATGTCAAGACCGATGTCCTTCCCCTCGGTCGGCCACTCCTCTGGGGCTGGAATAGTTGGCCCCATATCTTGTTAGGAGTCATGCCGAAGAGGTACCGCACGGTGGCCGGATCCTTGGGCTCATGCTCCCACATGGGCTTGGCCCTCTCCTCGCAAGGGAGGAGACGGCGGTGGAGCATGATCTGGAACACGTCGACCATCTTCGTGCTGGACTCTATTACATTGTCGACACACTTCTGCAGTGCTTTGGTGTCGATAACACATCCCCAGTCCAGACTCTTGGTGGTCCAGGAGGCCAATCTGGTGGGAGGTCTGAACCGGAATTCGGGGGCCGCTCCCCATGCGGCCTCCCTCGGTTCGGTGATGTAAAACCACTCCTTCTGCCACATCCGAACGGTGCCGACAAAGTGGCCGTTCGGTCACTGGACCCATGTCAGCTTGCCGATCATGGCCCCTTCGCAGTCCGCATGCTCTCCGCCGACCACCTTGGGCTTCACATTGAAAACCTTTAGACATAAGCCAAAGTGTGGCTGCAGCCGGACAAGCGCCTCACAGACGATGATGAAGGTCGAATGTGGAGGAGGGAGTTGGGAGCTAGATCGTGGAAATCCAGCCCATAGTAGAACATGAACCCCCGCACAAAGGGGTGCAGGGGAAATCCTAGAGCCCTAAGGAAATGGGGGAGAAAAACTATCCTTTTGCCTAGCTTGGGCGTAGGGATGATCTGGCACTCCTTGGGGGCTTGATGGGCGACGTTGGCCGGCAAGTAACCGCCTCCTTTAGCTTTCGTATATTCTCGTTGGTAACGAAGGAGGCCTCCCACTTCCCATTGGCGCCAGATCCGGCCATGGTCGAAGCAGGTGAAGTGGGATTGTCTATGGAAGCAGGGAGAAAGGGCGTTGGAGCTCTGAAGAACTGCGAGTACGGAATGTAGGAGAAGGCGTGGGATGCAGACTATAGCAGGCCCCCTTTATAGACTAGGGGCAGGCCAGAGGTCCCTTTTCTCACGCCGTTGGCCTCTCCACTTCCCAATATTTGCGCAACATTATGAGCGGGGAGGGAAATCTAAGTCATTAACCATATCCCCCGAAAGGAGGGACACGATCTCCACCTTGAGGGGACGTGTCAAGCGTGGCATCAGCCTCGAACCGCGCTTCGAGAAACAGTAACTGCTTGGCGTTATGGCCAAAAGCGACTCTTCATTGAAAGACAAAATGTTGTCAGAAAAAGGCGTTGTATATGCTTGAGCAATGTTTATGGCAACCTTTGGTGTTAAGTAAAACCTTCATTTCGGATTCCGGACATCACTTGGCTCCGAACTGGGGAGAGACATACTAGGGAACTCGCTCCACAAGCCGAATACTAGGTGGATGAACGGATACCGGATACAAGTTTTGGCATTGGAGGCAAGTTCGTGGGCTACTGAGGGAGTCACGGACTAAGGGGTCCTTGGGGCGACGGCCCATTGTACATGGGCCGGACTGGTAGAGCCATACTATGGCAGGAGATCTATGAAGCCGTGCTGTGCCCTCCAAGTCAAAGAAGGCAGAAGATCTCTTTTATTCCTTACTGTAATCTATCTTTGGTAACCCTAGCCCTATCGGTGTCTATATAAACCGAGGGTTGTAGTCATTAAAGGGAGAGCTATCTTCATCCCCCCGTAGCCTAGGGTTTAGCTCATGCTGATCTCGAGGTAGATCTACTATGTAAACCACGTTATACAATCAATACAATCAAGCAGGATGTAGGGTTTTACCTCTTCGAGAGCGCCCGAACCTGGGTAAACACTGTGTTCGTCGTCCCTTGTTACCCATCAATCCTAGATCCACATCTTAGGACCCCCTACCCTGAGGTCCGACGGTTTTTACACCGACACCCCCCAAACCTATTGACCACCGTATCATGGAGAAATCTTCTATTTTCTTTTCTCGCTGCTTTCTGTCAGATCTGTCAAGCTAGGCACCATGTCTTCTTCCCCCTCCAACAACATAGAAGAGGATGCTTGGTTGATGAAGATTGAATTGAAGAAAGAAGAGCCCGAACAAACCTTCAAGAGGGACAAGAGCAAGGAAGCTACTAGAGATCAAGCTCCAACTGTGGAGCAGACCTTGCCTCCGGAGGAAGAAGAAGAAGATATCCTTCAACCATATTTTGAGATTGAAGCCTTTAGGATCATTGAAATGGTTCGTGTTCAAAACAAATATCTCACCCGTGAAAATATTTATTGCAAGAGCACATCATTGCCCTTTGGAGTGTCATCCGAAGATTGGAGTATCTTTTGAGTCTGAAGCACAAACCCGCTACTACTTCATCACCACCACCTTCTACCTCACCAAAGGAGACTTGAGTATCGGGTATGGGCACTCCCCTTGGCTTGTGCCAAGCTTGGAGGAGGTGCCCCGGTATCGTATCACCACCACTATCTTTTGCCTTTATTTATTTACTCTAGCTCGATCCTTAGTTATCTTTTGCTTTAGTTGAATAGAAAAATTAGTTCGATCTTTCTTTGAGTGTTTTCTTAGTGATCTATTTATCCTTTTAATCATGTGCGAGATATATAATAAAGATTGGTTTGAGTTTTGCTTTCTTTAATTTGATGTTCAATAAAAAGGTAGGAAAATAAATGAAAAATATCATATGCTAATCTTATGGTAAGTGATGACATCACATAAGGAACAGTATAAGTAGTAAAATTTATTGGAGATTGACAAACATAGCATTGGTAAATGATGCAATTCATGGAAGAATTAATAAGGGAAGAAAAGATTCACATGTAAATACACTATCTTGGACATCTTTTATGATGGTGAGCCCCATCAAAATATTATATGCCAAAATTGTTGACGTTGGACAAGGAGGACAACGTATGATTTATGTTTGTTCATATTCACATAGAAGTTATATTGTCATAGATCCTTTAACATGTGGTGCTTCCTCCCTATCTTTGCTAGCCAAAAATTCCGCACTGAGTAGAGATACTACTTGTGCATCCAAAAACCCTTAAACACAAATCTTGCTTTGAGAGTCCACCATACCTACCTATGGATTGAGTAAGATCCTTCAAGTAAGTTGTCATCGGTGCAATAAGGCAATAAAAATTTCTTCTAAATGTGTTAGATCATTTAGTGTAAGAGAAAATTGAGCGTTGTATGAACTTGTGATGGCAAAATAATAAAGGCGACAGACTGCATAATAAAGGTTGCTATGACAAGGGGCAATATGACGTGACGTTCTTTTGCACTAAGAGGTTGAGCATACAACCAAAAAGTGCATGGCAACCTCTGCTTCCCTCTACAAATGGCCTATCTTTTACTTTTATGTGTTTACTTTTATGCAAGAGTCAAAGTATTCTTCCCTATTCCTTTTTTATTTTCTCTTCTGCAAGCATCATGTGGTGAGGAAAGATCTAGGCACATATATCCGTTGAATATGGGTGGGCATGAGTTATTATTGTTGACATCACCCTTGAGGTGAATGCGTTGCGAGGCGAAACTATAAGCCCCTATCTTCCTATGTGTCTGGTTGAAACTTTTTGCTCATGGGTATGCGGTGAGTGTTAGCAATCATAGAAGACTATATGATGGTTGAGTATGTGGACTTGCCAAAATGCTCCGATACGAGACCCTTCCTGAAAAGATGATGAATTGTAGTTGCAAAGTTGACTGAGAACATAGTTTGTTGGTTTTCAATAGAGTTTATGCTTTATACTTCAATGTTGTGATGAATTGTTACTTGTTCATCAGAAGTTTATGATAAAGTTTGTTGTTGTTATAATAATATACATGATGCTTATATGTCCGTATTTTGTTTTTATCGACACGTCCCTCTCTAAGCATGTGGACATGTTTTTCGATTTTGTTTTTCGCTTGAGGACAAGCGAGGTCTAAGCTTGGGGGAGTTGATACGTCCATTTTGCATCATGTTTACCTACTGTTATTTACTATGTTTTCATGCATAATAATGCCTTTTCTCTCATAATATGCAAGGTAAACACAAAGAGGGAGAATACCGGCAGCTGGAATTCTGGACCTAGAAAAGCTATGCCAGAGTTACCTATTCTGCACATCTCCAAATGAGCTAGAAATTTACGGAGAATTATTTTGGAATGTATGAGGAATATTGGAGCAAATAACCACCAAGTGGGCACAACCCACCTGGGCGCGCTAGGGAGCTCAGGCGCGCCCTGGTGGGTTGTGCCCTCCTCGGCCCACCTCTGGTGCACCTCTTCTGGTATATAAGTCATTTTGACCTAGAAAAAAACTAAAAGAGAGGACTTTCGTGAGCAAGCGCCACCGTCTCAAGGCGGAACTTGGGCAGGAGCACTTTTGCCCTCCGGCGGAGCGATTCCGTGCTACCTCTTGAGCACAGCGTTGGTTTTCCCTTGGAAAGGAAAGGGTGATGCAGCAAAGTAGCGTAAGTATTTCCCTTGGTTTTTTAGAATCAAGGTATCAATCTAGTAGGAGGCCACACGCAAGTCCCTCGTACCTACACAAACAAATAAGAACCTCGCAACCAACGCGATAAAGGGGTTGTCAATCCCTTCACGGTCACTTACGAGAGTGAGATCTGATAGAGATGATAAGATAATATTTTTGGTATTTTTATGATAAAAAGTAAAGATTGCAAAATAAAGGTAATAGAAATAGCTTATTGACGGGAGATTAATATAATGGAGAATAGACCCAGGGGGCATAGGTTTCACTAGTGGCTTCTCTCAAGATAGCATAAGTATTACGGTGGGTGAACAAATTACTGTCGAGCAATTGATAAAAAAAGTGAATAATTATGAGAATATCTAGGCATGATCATGTATATAGGCATCACGTCCGTGACAAGTAGACCAACTCCTACCTGCATCTACTACTATTACTCCACAATCGACTGCTATCCAGCATGCATCTACAGTATTAAGTTCATAAGAACAGAGTAACGCATTAGGTAAGATGACATGATGTAGAGGGATAAACTCAAGCAATGTGATATAAACCCCATCTTTTTATCGTTTATGGCAACAATACAATACGTGTCGTTTCCCTTTCCGTCACTGGGATCGAGCACCGCAAGATTGAACCCAAAGCTAAGCACTTCTCCCATTGCAAGAAAGATCAATCTAGTAGGCCAAACCAAACTGATAATTCGAAGAGACTTGCAAAGATAACAAATCATACATAAAAGATTTCAGAGAAGAATCAAATATTGTTCATAGATAGACTTGATCATAAACCCACAATTCATCGGATCTTGACAAAAACACCGCAAAAAGAGTTACATCAAATAGATATCCAAGAAGATCGAGGAGAACTTTGTATTGAGATACAAAGAGAGAGAAGAATCCATCTAGCTAATAACTATGGACCCGAAGGTCTGAAGTAAACTACTCACACATCATCGGAGGGGCCATGGAGTTGATGTAGAGGCCCTCCGTGATCGATGCCCCCTCTGGCGGAGCTCCGGAAAAGGCCCCAAGATGGGATCTCTTGGGTACAGAAGGTTGCGGCGGTGGAAATAGGGTTTCGTGGTGCTCCTCGATGTTTTCGGGGTATATCAACATATATAGAAGGAAGAAGTAGGTCGGTTGAGCCACGAGGGGCCCACGAGGGGGCGGGCGCGCCCAGGGGGTAGGCGCCCCCCTGCCTCGTGGCCTCCTCGTTGGTTGCTTGACGTCCACTCCAAGTCCTCGGGATCACGTTTGTTCCAAAAATCACGCTCCCGAATGTTTCATTCCGTTTGGTCTCCGTTTGATATTCCTTTTATGTGAAACACTGAAATAGGCAAAAAAAACAGCAATTTGCACTATGCCTTGGGTTAATAGGTTAGTCCCAAAAATAATATAAAAGTATATAATAAAGACCATTAAACATCCAAAACAGAATATATAATAGCATGGAACAATCAAAAATTATAGATACGTTGGAGACGTATCAAGCATCCCCAAGCTTAATTCCTGCTCGTCCTCGAGTAGGTAAATGATAAAAATAGAATTTTTGATGTGGAATGCTTTCTAGCATATTCTTCAATGTAATTTTCTCTAATGTGGCATGAATGTTCAGATCCGAAAGATTCAAGATAAAAGTTTAATGTTGACATAAAAATAATAATACTTCAAGCATGCTAACCAAGCAATTATGTCTTGTCAAAATAACATAGCCAAAGAAAGCTTATACCTAAAAAATCATATAGCTTGGCCATGCTTTATTTTCGTCACACAAAATGCTCTCATCATGCACAACCCCGATGACAAGCCAAGCAATTGTTTCATACTTAGCCTTTTCAAACTCTTTCAACTTTTACGCAATATATGAGCGCGAGCCATGGACATAGCACTATGGGTGGAATAGAATATAATGATTGAGGTTGTGTGAGAAGACAAAAAGGAGAAAGTCTCACATTGACGCGGCTAATCAATGGGCTATGGAGATGCCCACCGATTGATGTCAATGCAAGGAGTAGGGATTGCCATGCAGCGGATGCACTAGAGCTATAAATATATGAAAGCTCATCAAAGAAACTAAGTGGGTGTGCATCCAAGTTTCTTGATCACGAAGACCTAGGGTATTTGAGGAAGCCCATCATTGGAATATTCAAGCCAAGTTCTATAATGAAAAATTCCCACTAGTATATGAAAGTGACAAAATAAGAGACTCTCTATCATGAAGATCATGGTGCTACTTTGAAGCACAAGTATGGAAAAAGATAGTAACATTGTCCCTTCTCTCTTTTTCTCTCATTTTTTATTTGGGCCTTCTTTTCTATGGCCTCTTTTTTTATTTTTTATTTTTCGTCTGGAGTCTCATCCCTACTTGTGGGGGAATCATAGTCTCCATCATCCTTTCCTCACTTGGGACAATGCTCTAGTGATGATCATCACACTTTTATTTACTTATAAATCAAGAATTACAAGTCGATACTTAGAACAAAATATGACTATATGTGAATGCCTCCGGCGGTGTACCAGGATATGCGATGAATCAAGAGTGACATGTATGAAAAATTAAGCATGGTGGCTTTGCCACAAATACGATGTCAACTACATGATCATGCAAGGCAATATGACAAAGATGATGCGTGTCATAATAAATGGAACAGTGGAAAGTTGCATGGCAATATATCTCGGAATGGCTATGGAAATACCATAATAGGTAGGTATGGTGGCTGTTTTGAGGAAGATATATGGAGGCTTATGTGTGATAGAGCGTATCATATCACGGGATTTGGATGCACCGGCGAAGTTTGCACCAACTCTCAAGGTGAGAAAGTGCAATGCACGGTACCGAAGAGGCTAGCAATGATGGAAGGGTGAGAATGCGTATAATCCATGGACTCAACATTAATCATAAAGAACTCACATACTTATTGCAAAAATCTACAAGTCATCAAAACCAAGCACTATGCGCATGCTCCTAGGGGGCTAGATTGGTAGGAAAAGACCATCGCTCGTACCCGACCGCCACTCATAAGGAAAGCAATCAAAGAACACCTCATGCTTCAAATTTGTCACACAACGTTTACCATACGTGCATGCTACGGGACTTGCAAACTTCAACACAAGTATTTCTCAATTTCACAATTACTCAAGTAGCACACCTCTAATATTACCACCTTTATATCTCAAAACAACTATCAAGCATCCAACTTCTCTTAGTATTTAAAATTTATAACCAAAGCAAATTACCATGCTGTTCTAAAGGACTCTCAAAATAATATAAGTGAAGCATGAGAGATCAATTATTTCTATAAAATAGAACCACCGCCGTGCTATAAAAGATATAAGCGAAGGACTAGAGCAAAATTATCTAGCTCAAAAGATATAAGTGAAGCACATAGAGTATTCTAATGAATTCCGATTCATGTGTGTCTCTCCCAAAAGGTGTGTACAGCAAGGATGATTATGGTAAACTAAAAAGCAAAGACTCAAATCACACAAGACACTCCAAGCAAAACACATATCATGTGGTGAATAAAAATATAGCTCCAAGTAAAGTTACCGATGGACGAAGATGAAAGAGGGGATGCCTTCCTGGGCATCCCCAACCTTAGGCTTTTGGTTGTCCTTGGATTTTACCTTGGGGTGCCTTGGGCATCCCCAAGCTTAGGCTCTTGCCACTCTTTGTTCCATAATCCATCAAATCTTTACCCAAAACATGAAAACTTCACAACACAAAACTTAAACAGAAAATCTCATGAGCTCCGTTAGTATAAGAAAACAAACCACCACTTAAGGTACTGTAATGAACTCATTCTTTATTTATATTGGTGTTAAACCTAATGTATTTGAACTTTTCTATGGTTCATAAACTATATTACTAGCCACAGATTCATCAAAATAAGCAAACAACACACGAAAAACAGAAAATGTCAAAAACATAATAGTCTGTAGTAATCTGTAGGTTTCGAATACTTATGGAACCCAAAAAATTCTAAAATAAGTTTCTGGACGTGAGGAATTTATCTATTAATCATCTGCAAAAAAGAATTAACTAAATAGCACTCTCCAGTAAAAAATGGCAGCAAATCTCGTGAGCGCTAAAGTTTCTGTTTTTTACAGCAAGATCGCAAAGACTTTCCCCAAGCCTCCCCAAAGGTTCTACTTGGCACAAAAACTAATTAAAAGCATAAAACCACATCTAAAAAGAGGCTACATGAATTATTTATTACTAAACAGAATCAAAAAGCAAGAAACAAAAATAAAATTGGGTTGCCTCCCAACAAGCGCTATCGTTTAACGCCCCTAGCTAGGCATAAAAGCAAGGATAGATCTAGGTATTATCATCTTTGGTATGAAATCCATGAGTGGCTCTCATAATAGATTCATAAGGTAATTTAATTTTCTTTCTAGTAAAGTGTTCCATGCCCTTCCTTAACGGAAATTGGAATATAATATTCCCTTCCTTCATATCAATAATTGCACCAACCGTTCTAAGGAAAGGTCTACCAAGAATAATAGGACATGTAGGATTGCAATCTATATCAAGGACAATGAAATCTACGGGAACATAATTCCTATTTGCAACAATAAGAACATCATTAATTCTTCCCATAGGTTTCTTAATGGTGGAATCCGCAAGATGCAAGTTTAAAGAACAATCATCAAATTCACGAAAACCTAGCAAATCACACAAAGTTTTAGGAATCGTGGAAACACTAGCACCGAAATCACACAAAGCATAGCATTCATGATCTTTACTTTTTATTTTAATAGTAGGTTCCCACTCATCATAAAGTTTTCTAGGGATAGAAACTTCCAACTCAAGTTTTTCTTCATAAGATTGCATTAAAGCATCAACGATATGTTTAGTAAAAGCTTTATTTTGACTATAAGCATGTGGAGAATTTAGCACGGATTGCAATAAGGAAATACAATCTATCAAAGAGAAATTATCATAATTAAATTCCTTGAAATCCAAGATAGTGGGTTCATTGCTATTTAAAGTTTTGACCTCTCCCATCCCACTTTTATCAATTTTTGCATCAAGATCTAAAAACTCTGAATCATTGGGCCGCCTTCTAACTAAAGTTGACTCATCCCCAGTCCCATCATTATCAAGATTCATATTTCAAAAAAAAAGATTTAATAGGTGACGCATCAATAACTTTTAGATCTTCATCATTATTACCATGGAAACTAGAAGAACACGCTTTCATAAAGCAATCTTTTTAGCACGCATCCTAGCGGTTCTTTCTTTGCACTCATCAATGGAAATTCTCATAGATTTGAGAGACTCATTGATATATGCTTAGGTGGAATAGATCTAAGTTTCAAAGAATCAACATCAAGAGAAATTCTAGCCACGTTCCTAGCCAACTCATCAATCTTAGACAATTTTTCTTCAATCAAAGCATTGAAACTCTTTTGTGAACTAATAAATTCTTTAATATTAGATTCAAAATCAGAGGTCATCTTATTATAATTTCCATAAGAATTGTTGTAGGAATTACCATAATTATTAGAGGAATTACTGGGAAACGGCCTAGGATTAAAATTACCTCTATACACGTTATTACCAAAATTGTTCCTTCCAACAAAATTCACATCCATAGATTCATTGTTATTCTCAATCAAAGTAGACAACGGCATATCATTAGGATAAGAAGAAACACTCTTATTAGCAAACAATTTCATAAGTTCATCCATCTTTCCACTCAAAACATTGATTTCTTCTATAGCATGCACCTTTATTAGTAGATCTTTCAGTATGCCATTGAGAATAATTAACCATAATATAATCTAGGAGTTTAGTAGCTTCTCCTAAAGTGATTTCCATAAAAGTTCCTCCCGCGGACGAATCTAAAAGATTTCGAAGCAAAATTCAATCTGGCATAAAAATTTTGTATAATCATCCAAAGATTCAAACCATGTGTAGGGCAATTACATATCATTAATTTCATCCTCTCCCAAGCTTGTGCAACATGTTCATGGTCAAGTTGCTTAAAATTCATAATATCATTTCTAAGAGTTATGATCTTAGCGGGAGCAAAATACTTAGAGATAAAAGCATCTTTACACTTATTCCATGAATCAATACTATTTTTAGGCAAAGACGAAAACCAAGTTTTAGCATGATCTCTAAGACAAAACGGGAATAGCTTCAGTTTAACAATATCATTATCCATATCTTTCTTCTTTTGCGTATCACACAAATCAACAAAGTTGTTTAGATGGGTAGCGGCATCTTCACTAGGAAGGCCGGAAAACGGATCTTTCATGACAAGATTCAGCAAAGCAGCATTAATTTCACAAGCTTCAGCATCGGTAAGAGAAGCAATCGGAGTGCTAATAAAATCATTATTGTTGGTATTGGAAAAATCACACAATTTAGTATTATCTTGAGCCATCGTGACAAGCAAGCAATCCAACACACAAGCAAACAAGAAACAAGCAAAAAGAGATGAACTAGAAAAGATAAGGGGAACGGGAAAAGAGGGCGAATAAAACGATAGGGGTGAAGTGGGGGAGAGGATAACGAGAGGCAACTGGCAAATGATGTAATGCGAGGGATAAGAGTTTGTGATGGGTACTTGGTATGTCTTGACTTGTGCGTAGACTCCCTGGCAACGGCGCCAGAAATCCTTCTTGCTACCTCTTGAGCATTGCGTTGGTTTTCCCTTGAAGAGGAAAGGTGATGCAGCAAAGTAGCATAAGTATTTCCCTCAGTTTTTGAGAACCAAGGTATCAATCTAGTAGGAGGCCACTGATACGTCTCCAACGTATCTATAATTTTGGATTACTCCATGCTATATTATCTACTGTTTTGGACTATATTGGGCTTTATTTTCCACATTTATATTATTTTTGGGAATAACCTATTAACCGGAGGCCCGGCCCAGAATTGCTATTTTTTGCCTATTCATATCACAATTAAGAAGTTTTGCATTGAAATTATGCCAAGTAGCACTCCACATCAAAAAAATCTGTTTTTATCATTTACCTACTCGAGGACGAGCAAGAATTAAGCTTGGGGATGCCTGATACGTCTCCAACGTATCTATAATTTTTGATTGCTCCATGCTATATTATCTACTGTTTTGGACTATAGTGGGCTTTATTTTCCACTTTTATATTATTTTTGGGACTAACCTATTAACCGGAGGCCCAGCCCAGAATTGCTGTTTTTTGCCTATTTCAGTGTTTCGAAGAAACAGAATATCAAACGGAGTCCAAACGGAATAAAACCTTCAGGAACATGATTTTATCACCGAACGTGATCTAGGAGACTTGGACCCTACTCCAAGGAGTCAAAGAGGAGGTCACGAGGGTGGGGGTGCCAACCCCCTAAGGCGCGCCCCCTGCCTCGTGGGCCCCTCGATGCTCCACCGACGTACTCCTTCCTCCTATATATACATGCGTACCCCCAAACGATCAGAACAGGAGCCAAAAACCTAATTCCACCGCCGCAACTTTCTGTATCCATGAAATCCCATCTTGGGGCCTGTTCCGGAGCTCCGCCGGAGAGGGTCGTCATCATGGAGGGCTTCTACATCATCCTAGCCCCTCCGATGAAGTGTGAGTAGTTTACCTCAGACCTTCGGGTCCATAGTTAGTAGCTAGATGGCTTCTTCTCTCTTTTTGGATCTCAATACAAAGTTCTTCCCCTCTCTTGTGGAGATCTATTCGATGTAATCTTCTTTTTGCGGTGTGTTTGTTGAGACCGATGAATTGTGGGTTTATGATCAAGTCTATCTATGAATAATATTTGAATCTTCTCTGAATTCTTTTATGTATGATTGGTTATCTTTGCAAGTCTCTTCAAATTATCCGTTCGGTTTGGCCAACTAGATTGGTAGTTCTTGCCATGGGAGAAGTGCTTAGCTTTGGGTTCGATCTTGCGGTGTCCTTTCCAAGTGACAGAAGGGGTAGCAAGGCACGTATTGCATCATTGCCATCGAGGATAACAAGATGGGGTTTATTTCATATTGCATGAATTTATATCTCTACATCATGTCATCTTGCTTAAGGCATTACTCTGTTTTTAACTTAATACTCTAGATGCATGCTAGATAGCGGTCGATGAGTGGAGTAATGGTAGTAGATGCAGAATCGTTTCGGTCTACTTGTCACGGACGTGATGCCTATATACATGATCACGCCTAGATATTCTCATAACTATGCTCAATTCTGTCAATTGCTCAATAGTAATTTGTTCACCCACCGTAGAATACTTATGCTCTTGAGAGAAGCCACTAGTGAAACCTATGGCCCCCGGGTCTATTCTCATCATAGCAATCTCCATCACTTTAATCTTACTTTGCTTTTACTTTTTACTTTGCATCTTTATACCAAAAATACCAAAAATATTATATCTATCAGATCTCACTCTCGTAAGTGACCTGAAGGGATTGACAACCCCTAATCGCGTTGGTTGCGAGTAGCTATCGTTTTGTGCAGGTACGAGGGACTTGAGCGTGGCCTCCTACTGGATTGATACCTTGGTTCTCAAAAACTGAGGGAAATACTTACGCTACTCTGCCGCATCATCCCTTCCTCTTCAGGGAAAACCAACGCAAGCTGAAGACGTAGCAAGAAGGATTTCCCGCGCCGTTGCCGGGGAGTCTACGCATAAAGTCAACATACCATGTACCCATCACAATCCCTATCTCTCGCATTACATTATTTGCCATTTGTCTCTCGTTTTCCTCTCCCCCACTTCACCCTTACTGTTTTATTCGCCCTCTCTCTCTATCCTCCCTCTCTATTTGCCTCTTTTGCCCGTTTGCTCTTGTTTGCTTGTGTGCTAGTTTGGTTGTTTGTCTCGATGGCTCAAGATAATACTAAATTGTGTGACTTCATCAATACCAATAATAATGATTTCCTTAGCACTCCGATTGCTCCTCTTACCGATGCTGAATCTTGTGAAATCAATGCTGCTTTGTTGAATCTTGTTATGAAAGATCAATTCGCCGGCCTTCCTAGCGAAGATGCCGCTACTCATCTGAATATCTTCATTGATTTATGTGATATGCAAAAGAAAAAAGATGTCGATAATGATGTCGTTAAATTGAAGCTATTTCCTTTTTCACTTAGAGATCGTGCTAAAGCTTGGTTTTCGTCTTTGCCTAAGAATAGTATTGATCCTTGGAACAAGTGCAAAGATGCTTTTATCTCTAAGTATTTCCCTCCCGCTAAGATCATCTCTCTTAGAAACGATATTATGAACTTTAAGCAACTTGATCATGAACATGTTTCACAAGCTTGGGAGAGAATGAAATTAATGATACATAATTGCCCTACTCATGGTTTGAATTTGTGGATGATTATACAAAAAATTTATGCCGGATTGAATTTTGCTTCTAGAAATCTTTTAGATTCGTCCGCGGGAGGCACTTTTATGGAAATCACTTTAGGAGATGCTACTAAACTCCTAGATAATATTATGGTTAATTATTCTCAATGGCATACTAAAAGATCTTCTAATAAAAAAGTGCATGCGATAGAAGAAATCAATGTTTTGAGTGGAAAGATGGATGAACTTATGAAATTATTTTCTACTAAGAGTGTTTCTTCTGATCCTAATGAGATGCCTTTGTCTACTTTGATTGAGAATAACAATGAATCTATGGATGTGAATTTTGTTGGTAGGAATAATTTTGGTAACAACACTTATAGAGGGAATTTTAATCCTAGGCCATATCCTAGTAATCCTTCTAATAATTATGGGAATTCCTACAACAACTCTTATGGAAATTATAATAAGATGCCCTCCGAATTTGAGAATAGTGTTAAAGATTTTATGAATTCACAAAAGAATTTTAATGCTTTGCTTGAAGAGAAATTGCTTAAAGTTGATGATTTGGCTAGAAACGTTGATAGAATTTCTCTTGAGATTGATTCTTTAAAGATTAGATCTATTCCTCCTAAGCATGATATCAATGAGTCTCTCAAAGCCATGAGAATTTCCATTGATGAGTGCAAGGAAAGAACCGCTAGGATGCGTGCTTCCA
Source organism: Triticum urartu (assembly GCF_056163025.1). Taxonomy (NCBI): domain Eukaryota; kingdom Viridiplantae; phylum Streptophyta; class Magnoliopsida; order Poales; family Poaceae; genus Triticum; species Triticum urartu. The sequence goes on from NC_141875.1 coordinate 93,800,135, forward strand.
AAGATACCTTTATTAAAGCGTGTTCTTCCAATCCCTATGAAAATAATGATGAAGATCTAAAAGTTATTGATGTGTCCCCTATTAAATATTTGTTTTTCAATATGAATCTTGATAATGATGGGACTGAATATGATCTTCCTTTACCTAGAAGGCGTTCTAAAAATTTGGAGTATTTAGATCTTTACGATGAAATTGATGAAAGTGGGATTGAAAGAAATAAAAATCTAGATGTTGCTAAACCCACTATATTGGATTTCAAGGAATTTAATTATGCAAGTTGCTCTTTAATTGATTTTATTTCCTTGTTGCAATCCGTGCTAAATTCTCCACATGCTTATAGTCAAAATAAAGCCTTCACCGAACATATTGTTGATGCCTTGGTGCAATCTTATGAAGAAAAACTTGAGTTGAAAGTTTCTATCCCTAGAAAACTCTATGATGAGTGGGAACCAACTATTAAAATTAAAATTAAAGATCATGAGTTTTATGCTTTGTGTGATTTGGGTGCTAGTGTCTCCACTATTCCCAAGACTTTATGTGATTTGCTAGATTTCCGTAATTTTGACGATTGCTCTCTAAACTTGCATCTTGCGGATTCTACTATTAAGAAACCTATGGGAAGGATTAATGATGTTCTTATTGTCGCAAATAGGAATTATGTGCCCATAGATTTCATTGTTCTTGATATAGATTGCAATCCTTCTTGCCCTATTATTCTTGGGAGACCTTTCCTTAGAACGGTTGGTGCGATTATTGGTATGAAGGAAGGGAATATTAGATTTCAATTTCCATTAAAAAAGGGCATGGAAGACTTTCCAAGAAAGAAAATAAAATTTCCATATGAAACTATCATGAGAGCCACTTATGGATTGCCTACCAAAGATGGCAATACCTAGATCTATCCTCGCTTTTATGCCTAGCTAGGGGCGTTAAACGATAGCGCTTGTTGGGAGGCAACCCAATTTTATTTTTATTCCTTGCTTTTTGCTCATGCTTAGTAATAAATAAATTACTCCTCTGTTTTGGTTGTGTTTTTTGTGTTTAATTAGTGTTTGTGCCAAGTAGAACCGTTGGGAAGACTTGGGGAAAGTCTTGTTGAACTTGCTGTAAAAAAACAGAAACTTTAGCGCTCACGAGAACTGCTGTCATTCTTATTTGAAGAGTGATATTTGGTTAATTATTTTTGAAGATGATTAATAGATAAATTCCTCACGTCCAGCAATTTATTTTAGAATTTTTGGGGTTCCAGATCATGCGCTAGCTACAGATTACTACAGACTGTTCTGTTTTTGACAGATTCTGTTTTTCGTGTGTTGTTTGCTTATTTTGATGAATCTATGGTTAGTAAAATAGTTTATAATCCATAGAGAAGTTGGAATACAGTAGGTTTAAAACCAATATAAATAAATAATGAGTTCATTACAGTACCTTGAAGTGGTCTTTTGTTTTCTTTCGCCAACGGAGCTCACGAGTTTTCTACTTTAAGTTTTGTGTTGTGAAGCTTTCAAGTTTTGGGTGAAATCTTTTGATGGATTATGGAACAAGGAGTGGAAAGAGCCTAAGCTTGGGGATTCCCATGTCACCCCCAAGATAATCCAAGTACACCAAAAAGTCGAAGCTTGGGGATGCCCCGGAAGGCATCCCCTCTTTCGTCCACTTCCATCGGTAATTTACTTGGAGCTATATTTTTATTCACCAACATGATATGTGTTTTGCTTGGAGCGTCTTGTATTATTTGTGTCTTTGTGTATTAGTATTCCACAATCATCCTTGCTGTACACACCTTTTGAGAGAGCCATACATGAATTAAAATTTGATAGAATACTCTATGTGCTTCACTTATATCTTTTGAGCTAAGTAGTTTTGCTCTATGTGCTTCACTTATATCTTTTGAGCTATGTAGTTTTTCTCTATGTGCTTCACTTATATCTTTTGAGCTAAGTAGTTTTGCTCTATGTGCTTCACTTATATCTTTTGAGCGTTATAATTTTGCTCTATGTTCTTCACTTAGATCTTTTAGAGCACGGTGGTGGATTTGTTTTAAAGAAACTATTGATCTCTCATGCTTCACTTAAATTATTTTGAGAGTCTCTTAATACCATGGTAATTTTCTTAATAATAATATGATTGGTATTCAAGATTTGTGAAACTTTCTTTTGAGTGTGTTGAATACTAAGAAAATATTGAAGCATGATAATTGTTTTGAGATATGGAGGTGATAATATTAAAGTCATGCTAGTTGAGTAGTTGTGAATTTAAAGAATACTTGTGTTAAAGTTTGTGATTCCCGTAGCATGCACGTATGGTGAACCGTTATGTGATGAAGTCGGAGCATGATTTATTTATTGATTGTCTTCCTTATGAGTGGTGGTCGGGGACGAGCGATGGTCTTTTCCTACCAATCTATCCCCCTAGGAGCATGCGCGTAATACTTTGCTTTGATAACTTCTAGATTTTTGCAATAAGTATATGAGTTCTTTATGACTAATGTTGAGTCCATGGATTATACGCACTCTCACCCTTCCACCTTTGCTAGCCTCTCTAATACCGCACACTTTTCGCCGGTATCATACACCTACCATATACTTTCCTCAAAACAGCCACCATACCTACCTATTATGGCATTTCCATAGCCATTCTGAGATATATTGCCATGCAACTTTCCACCATCTAGTTCATCATGATACATTCATCATTGTCATATTGCTTAGCATGATCATGTAGTTGACATAGTATTTGTGGCAAAGCCACCGTTCATAATTTCTTCATACTTGTCACTCTTGATTCATTGCATATCCCGGTACACCGCCGAAGGCATCCATATAGAGTCATACTTTATTTTAGAATCGAGTTGTAATCATTGAGTTGTAAATAAATAAAAGTGTGATGATCATCATTTAATAGAGCGTTGTCCCAAAAAAAAAAGAGAAAGTCCAAAGAAAAAAAAAGAAGGCCCAAAAAAAAGAGAAAATAAATAAAAGGGGGCAATGCTACTATCCTTTTACCACACTTGTGCTTCAAAGTAGCACCATGATCTTCATAGTAGAGAGTCTCTCATGTTATCACTTTCATATACTAGTGGGAATTTTACATTATATAACTTGGCTTGTCTATTCCAATGATGGGCCTCCTCAAGTGCCCTAGGTCTTCGTGAGCAAGCAAGTTGGATGCACACCCACTAGTTTCTTTTGTTGAGCTTTCATACATTTATAGCTCTAGTGCATCCGTTGCATGGCAATCCCTACTCACTCACATTGATATCTATTGATGGGCATCTCCATAGCCCGTTGATATGCCTAGTTGATGTGATACTATCTTCCCCTCCTTTTTGTCTTCTCCACAACCACCATTCTATTCCACCTATAGTGCTATATCCATGGCTCACGCTCATGTATTGCGTGAAGATTGAAAAAGTTTTGAAAAAGCTAGAGTATGAAACAATTACTTGGCTTGTCATCGAGGTTGTGCATGATTTAAATACTTTGTGTGGTGAAGATAGAGCATAGCCAGACTATATGATTTTGTAGGGATAACTTTCTTTGGCCATGATATTTTGAGAAGACATAATTGCTTTGTTAGTATGCTTGAAGTATTATTATTTTTATGTCAATATAAACTTTTTTCTTGAATCTTTCGAATCTGAATATTCATATCACAATTAAGAAGTTTTGCATTGAAATTATACCAGAAGTTTTGGACTATATTGGGCTTTATTTTCCACTTTTATATTATTTTTGGGACTAACCTATTAACCGGAGGCCCAGCCTAGAATTGCTGTTTTTTTTGCCTATTTCAGTGTTTCGAAGAAACAAAATATCAAACGGAGTCCAAACGGAATAAAACGTTCAGGAACATGATTTTATCACCGAACGTGATCTAGGAGACTTGGACCCTACTCCAAGGAGTCAAAGAGGAGGTCACGAGGGTGGGGGTGCCAACCCCCTAAGGCGCGCCCCCCTGCCTCGTGGGCCCCTCGATGCTCCACCGACGTACTCCTTCCTCCTATATATACATGCGTACCCCCAAACGATCAGAATAGGAGCCAAAAACCTAATTCCACCGCCGCAACTTTCTATATCCATGAAATCCCATCTTGGGGCCTGTTCCGGAGCTCCGCCGGAGAGGGTCGTCATCATGGAGGGCTTCTACATCATCCTAGCCCCTCCGATGAAGTGTGAGTAGTTTACCTCAGACCTTCGGGTCCATAGTTAGTAGCTAGATGGCTTCTTCTCTCTTTTTGGATCTCAATACAAAGTTCTTCCCCTCTCTTGTGGAGATCTATTCGATGTAATCTTCTTTTTGCGGTGTGTTTGTTGAGACCGATGAATTGTGGGTTTATGATCAAGTCTATCTATGAATAATATTTGAATCTTCTCTGAATTCTTTTATGTATGATTGGTTATATTTGCAAGTCTCTTCGAATTATCCGTTCGGTTTGGCCAACTAGATTGGTAGTTCTTGCCATGGGAGAAGTGCTTAGCTTTGGGTTCGATCTTGCGGTGTCCTTTCCAAGTGACAGAAGGGGTAGCAAGGCACGTATTGCATCGTTGCCATTGAGGATAACAAGATGGGGTTTATTTCATATTGCATGAATTTATATCTCTACATCATGTCATCTTGCTTAAGGCGTTACTCTGTTTTTAACTTAATACTCTAGATGCATGCTAGATAGCGGTCGATGAGTGGAGTAATGGTAGTAGATGCAGAATCGTTTCGGTCTACTTGTCACGGATGTGATGCCTATATACATGATCACGCCTAGATATTCTCATAACTATGCTCAATTCTGTCAATTGCACAACAGTAATTTGTTCACCCACCGTAGAATACTTATGCTCTTGAGAGAAGCCACTAGTGAAACCTATGGCCCCCGGGTCTACTCTCATCATATCAATCTCCATCACTTTAATCTTACTTTGCTTTTACTTTTTACTTTGCATCTTTATAACAAAAATACAAAAAATATTATATCTATCAGATCTCACTCTCGTAAGTGACCGTGAAGGGATTGACAACCCCTAATCGCGTTGGTTGCGAGTACCTATCGTTTTGTGCAGGTACGAGGGACTTGAGCGTGGCCTCCTACTGGATTGATACCTTGGTTCTCAAAAACTGAGGGAAATACTTACGCTACTCTGATGCATCATCCCTTCCTCTTCGGGGAAAACCAACGCAAGCTCAAGACGTAGCAGCCACACGCAAGCCCCTCGTACCTACACAAACAAATAAGAACCTCGCAACCAACGCGATAAAGGGGTTGTCAATACCTTCACGGTCACTTACGAGAGTGAGATCTGATAGAGATGATAAGATAATATTTTTGGTATTTTATGATAAAAAGTAAAGATTAAAAAATAAAAGGTTATAGAAATAGCTTGTTGACGGGAGATTAATATAATGGAGAATAGACCCGGGGCCATAGGTTTCACTAGTGGCTTCTCTCAAGATAGCATAAGTATTACAGTGGGTGAACAAATTACTGCCGAGAAATTGATAGAAAAGCGAAAAATAATGAGAATATCTAGGCATGATCATGTATATAGGCATCACGTCTGTGACAAGTAGACCGACTCATGTCTGCATCTACTACTATTACTCCACACATCGACCGCTATCCAGCATGCATCTAGAGTATTAAGTTCATAAGAACAGAGTAACGCATTAGATAAGATGACATGATGTAGAGGGATAAACTCAAGCAATATGATATAAACCCCATCTTTTTATCCTCGATGGCAACAATACAATACGTGTCATTTCCCTTTCTGTCACTGGGATCAAGCACCGCAAGATTGAACCCAAAGCTAAGCACTTCTCCCATTGCAAGAAAGATCAATCTAGTAGGCCAAACCAAACTGATAATTCGAAGAGACTTACAAAGATAACCAATCATACATAAAAAAAATTCGGAGAAGAATCAAATATTGTTCATAGATATACTTGATCATAAACCCACAATTCATCGGATCTCGACAAACACACCGCAAAAAGAGATACATCGAATAGATCTCCAAGATAATCGAGGAGGACTTTGTATTGAGATCCAAAGAGAGAGAAGAAGCCATCTAGCTACTAGCTATGGACCCGAAGGTCTGAGGTAAACTACTCACACATCATCGGAGGGGCCATGGAGTTGATGTAGAGGCCCTCCGTGACCAATGCCCCCTCCGGCGGAGCTCCAGAAAAGGCCCCAAGACGGGATCTCTTGGGTACAGAAGGTTGTGGCGGTGGAATAGGGTTTTGCGGTGCTCCTCAATGTTTTTCGGGGTATATCAACATATATAGGAGGAAGAAGTAGGTCGGTTGAGCCACGAGGGCCCATGAGGGGGAGGGCGCGCCCAGGGGGGTAGGCGCACCCCTTGCCTCGTGGCCTCCTCGTTGGTTGATTGACGTCCACTCCAAGTCCTCTGGATCACGTTTGTTCCAAAAATCACGCTCCCGAAGGTTTCATTCCGGTTGGACTCTGTTTGATATTCCTTTTCTGTGAAACACTGAAATAGAAAAAAACAGCAATTTGCACTAGGCCTTGGGTTAATAGGTTAGTCTCAAAAATAATATAAAGGTGTATAATAAAGCCCATTAAACATCCAAAACAGAATATATATAATAGCATGGAACAATCAAAAATTATAGATACGTTGGAGACGTATCATTCTGCGGGGGGAACTTCCCTCCCGGAGGGGGAAATCATCGTCATCATCATCACCAATGACTCTCCCATCTTGGGGAGGGTAATCTTCATCAACATCTTCAACATCACTATCTCCTCTCAAACCCTAGTTCATCTCTTGTGTTCAATCTTTGCATCGGAACCTTAGATTGGTGCTTGTGGGTGACTAGTAGTATTGATTACATCTTGTAGTTGATTACTATATGGTTTATTTGGTGGAAGATTATATGTTGATATCCATTATGATATTTAATACCCCTCTGATCTTGAGCATGATTATCATTTGTGAGTACTTACTTTTGATTTAATACCCCTCTGATATGTGTTCAATATTTTGATAGTATGTATGTTGTGATTCCCTTAGTGGTGTCATGTGAACGTCGACTACATGACACTTCACCATATTTGGGCCTAAGGGAATGCATTGTGGAGTTGTTATTAGATGATGGGTTCCTAGAGTCACAAATGCTTAAACCCTAGTTTATGAGCTATTCCGTAATGGACAGATTTGGATCCAAAATTTAATGCTATGGTTAGATTTTATCTTAATACTTTTCTCGTAGTTGTGGAGGCTTGCGAGGGGGTTGATCATAAGTAGGAGGCTTGTTCAAGTAAGAACATCACCTAAGTGCCAGTCCACCCACATATCAAATTATCAAAGTAGCGAACACAAATCGAATCAACATGATGAAAGTAACTAGATGAAATTCCCGTGTATCCTCAAGAACCTTTGCTTATTATAAGAGACCGTTTTGGCCTGTCCTTTGCCACAAAAGGATTGGGCTACCTTGCTGCATATTATTTACCATTACCGTTACTTGGTCGTTACAAATTATCTTGCTATCAAACTATCTGTTACCGACAATTTCAGTGCTTGTAGAAATTACCTTGCTAAAAACCACTTGTTATTTCCTTATGCTCCTCGTTGGGTTTGACACTCTTGCTTATCGAAAGGACTACGATTGATCCCCTATACTTGTGGGTCATCAGTATCCATGAAAAATCAATTTAGGCCCTCTCCGGCACCCTTTCGGAGGGGGCCATCATCACCGGAGGCCACGGAGGAGGAAGCCAAAGGGGGCCATTATCGCCATGGAGGCCAAGGACTAGAGGGAGAACCTTTCCCCATCCAGGGGGAAGCCATGGAGGAGGAAGCATAAGGGGGAGACTCTCTCTCCCCCTATCTCTCGATGGCGCTGGAGTGCCGCAGGGGGAACCATCGCCGTGGTGAGCGTCTTTGATAACCCACAAGTATAGAGGATCGCAATAGTTTTCGAGGTAGAGTATTCAACCCAAATTTATAGATTCAACACAAGGGGAGCCAAAGAATATTTGAAGGTATTAGTAGTTGAGTTGTCAATTCAACCACACCTCGAGATTAATTATCTGTAGCGAAGTGATCAGTAGCAAAGTAGTTTGACAGTTTTGATAGTAGTGACCGCAACAATAGTAACAGTAACAGTGATAGCAGTAATTTTGTAGGAAGCGTAACAGTGATGATAGCAGTAGTAACTTAGTGGAAACAATATAAGATCAATTCGTAGGCATTGGATCGGTGACTTGTTCGATGATATTCATCATGTGACAGTTATAACCTAGGGCTACTCGGTACTAGCTCTAGTTCATCGATATAATGTAGGCATGTATTCCGTAAATAGTCATACGTGCTTTATTAAAAGAACTTGCATGACATCTTTTGTCCTACCCTCCCGTGGCAGCGGGGTCCATATTGGAAACTAAGGGATATTAAGGCCTCCTTTTAATAGAGAACCGGAACAAAGCATTAACACATAGTGAATACATTAACTCCTCAAACTACGGTAATCACCAGAAGAAGTCCCGGTTATTGTCACTCCGGGGTTACCGGATCATAACACGTAGTAGGTGACTATAACTTGCAAGATCGGATCTAGAACATGGATATCATGGTGATAACATAAACGGTTCAGATCTGAAATCATGGCACCCGGGCCCAAAGTGACAAGCATTAAGCATGGCAAAGTCATAGCAACATCAATCTAAGAACATAGTGGATACTAGGGATCAAGCCCTAACAAAACTAACTCGATTACATGATGAATCTCATCCAACTCCTCACCGACCAGTGATCCTATGAAGGAATTACTCACTTCCGATGGGGAGCATCATGGAATTGGCGATGGAGAAGGGTTGGTGATGACGAAGAACGAAGATCCCCCTCTCCGGAGCTCCAAGCAGACTCCAGATCTACCCTCCCGAGGAAGAACATGGCTTGACGGCGGCTCCATCTCATGGATCGTGATAATTCTTTTCTCCCTGATTTTTTATCCAAAAATAAGAATTTATAGCGTTGGTTTCAGGGTCAGCGGGGCCGCTAGGTGGGGACAACCCACCTGGGCATGCCAGGAGAGGGGGCGTGTCCTGGTGGGTTGTGCCCACCCAGGTGCCCCTCTCCTGCAGGTCTTGGCTCCAGAAAATTCTTATTATTGATATAAAAAATCCTCGCAAAGTTTCGTTCCATCCTGAGAACTTTTATTTCTGCACAAAAACAACACCATGGTAGTTCTGCTGAAAACAGCGTCAGTCCGGGGTTAGTTTCATTCAAATCATGCAAATTAGAGTCCAAAACAAGAGGAAAAGCATTAGGAAAAGTAGATACATTGGAGACGTATCAGTCTTCATCAACATCACCATCTTCATCACCTTCCTCATCTCTTTCCGGCGGTCCACTCTCCCGCACCCCACTGTAATCCCATACTTGAACATGGTGCTTTATGCCGCATATTATGATCCAATGATGTGTTGCCATCCTATGATGTTTTTGAGTAGATTTCTTTTGTCTTTTGGGTTAACTGATGATCTAGATTGGTTTGAGTTGTATGTTTTATTTTGGTGTTGTCCTATGGTGCCTTCCGTGATGCGCACATATGAAGGATTCCCGATGTAGGGTGTTGCAATACGTTCATGATTCACTTATAGTGGGTTACTAGAGTGACAGAAGATTAAACCCGAGTAAGAGGGTTGTTGCGTATGGGATAAAGGGGACTTGATACTTAATGCTATGGTTGGGTTTTACCTTAACTAGAAGAGTTGCCGGCAGTTACGGAGCCATTCCTTTTAAGCTAGTAGGAACCTTGTTGTTGCAGCGTATTTGGGGGCATTGGACATGGTCTCCATGTCGCCAGCAACGACGGCGTAGTTGATCCCCAGCTGAGTCGACCACAAGCATGACAGCTATAAGGAGCAGGCCAACAAGCAACAACATGAGTATAAGGTTTGGTAGTCAACCATGTGGCTACTCTGTTGAAGGCACAGAGCTACTACCTCTCTTTCACATGGAAGCACTAAGAAAAATAGCAAATGAACCCCACAACCAACATGCACACATGTAGCAAGTATTTCTTTTGTGAATCTAAATGAACACACACAGGCCTGGAAAAGCAATAAGCAAAAACCTAAGAATCAGAATCAGTACAGGAAGCATAGAGGGGGAGTTTCCCCCAATATAATCAACAAGATGAACACAAGCGCACTAAATCAGAATCAGTACAGGAAGCATAGAAGGGCGTTTCCCGCCAATATAACCAAGATGAACACAAGCGCACACACAGGCCCACAAAAGTGACAAGATGAACACCGTCTGGCCAAATTGGAGATGGACGGGGAGACTCCCCGCCGCCTCCAATAAAGGGAGTCCGCTGGGCCGACTCCCCGCCGCCGCCAACAAAGGGAACTATCGGAGATGGATGGGGAGATAGGCAGTGGAGCAGCGGCGTGCGTGCTTACCGCTGCGGCGCGGAGGGCGGGACCGCGATGATGACGGTGACATATGACGGTGGGGAAGGAAGAGATGACGCCGCATGGAGGCTAGGAGCCCGGCCTTGGCTGTTGCTTGATTGCTGGAGATGCTGAGCGGCAGTTTCCCATGTGTGCGGGGCCCGAGAGAGGAGAGGAAGTTGAGGAAGGGGGACGACAGAGGAGAGGAGGTTGAGGAAGGGGAGACATGAGGCCGCCGGTGGAAGGAGGTTGAGGAAGGGGGGCGGGAGGCCGTCGGTGGAGGGGGTCTCGATCTAGATCTGGCTTGGGGTGGGTGGCGTGGGAGTGGAGTGGGTGGTTGGTGGCATAGCAGCAGCGTGGTGTGTCCCACCTTCGCTACAACTATCAACTAGTAGTAGCGCAGGTTTTATACCCCACGCTACGACTATTGTCTGTTGAGGAGGTAGGATGGAACTCATTTAGTTGTAGCGCAGGTTTTTTGTGCTTGCGTTACTAATATTCCATACCAGTAGCGCGTTTTTTTGCCCGTTCTACTACATAGCGCGGGCCAAATAACCCACGCTACTACTAAATGTCTATCTATAGAGGTTTTCCTAGTAGTGGGCCATCAAATCTCAGATAGGATCCATGTATGAGAACAAAGTGTGGACTTTGGTGGGCTTGTCCGATGATCGGCAAGCCATTGAGAATAAATGGATCTTCAAGAAGAAGACTGACGTTGATGGTAATGTTACTGTCTGCAAAGCTTGACTTTTCGTGAAAGGTTTTCTATAAGTTCAAGGAGTTTACTACGATGAGACTTTCTTACCTGTAGCGATGCTTAAGTCTGTCCGAATCATGTTAGCAATTGCCGCATTTTATAATTATAAAATCTGGCAAATGGATGTCAAAACTGCATTCCTTAATGGATTTCTTAAAGAAGAGTTGTATATGATGCAACCAGAAGGTTTTGTCGATCGTAAAGGTGCTAACAAAGTGTGCAAGCTCTAGCGATCCATCTATGGACTGGTGCAAGCATCTCGGAGTTGGAATATACGCTTTGATGAGGTCATCAAAGCATATGGTTTTATACAGACTTACGGTGAAGCCTGTATTTACAAGAAAGTGAGTGGGAGCTCTGTGGCATTTCTGGTATTATATGTGGATGACATATTGTTGATTGGAAATGATACAAAATTTCTAGATAGCATAAAAGGATACTTGAATAAGAATTTGTCAATGAAAGACCTCGGTGAAGCTGCTTATATATTGGGCATCAAGATCTATAGATATAGATCGAGACACTTAATAGGACTTTCACAAAGCACGTACCTTGATAAAGTTTTGAAGAAGTTCAAAATGGATCAGTCGAAGAAATGGTTCTTGCCTGTGTTATAAGGTATGAAGTTGAGTCAGACTCAAAGCCCGACCACTGCAGAAGATAGAAAGAAAATGAAAGTCATTCCCTATGCCTCAGCCATAGGTTCTATAATGTATGCTATGATGTGTACCATACATGATGTGTGCCTTGCCATAAGTCTGGCAGGGAGGAACCAAAATAATCCACGAGTGGATCACTGGATAGCGGTCAAGAACATCCTGAAGTACCTAAAAAGTACCAAGGATATGTTTCTCGTTATGGAGGTGACGAAGAGCACGTCGTAAATGGTTACATCGATGCTAGCTTCGACACTGATACGGATGACTCTAAGTCACAAACCCGTTGACTAAGCCTCTTCCGCGAGCAAAACATGATCAGCACCAAGACTCCATGGGTGTTAGATTCATTACAATGGAATCTAGATTATTGACTCTAGTGAAAGTGGGAGACTCAAGGAAATATGCCCTAGAGGCAATAATAAAGTTGTTATTTTATATTTCCTTATTCATGATAAAGGTTTATTATTCATTCTAGAATTGTATTGATCGGAAACTTAAATACATGTGTGAATACATTAACATATACCGTGTCCCTAGTAAACCTCTACTAGACTAGCTCGTTGATCAAAGATGGTTAAGGTTTCCTAACCATTGACATGTGTTGTCATTTGATAATGGGATCACATCATTAGGAGAATGATGTGATGGACAAGACCCATCCGTTAGCTTAGCATAATGATCGTTCAGTTTATTGCTATTGCTTTCTTCATGTCAAATACATATTCCTTCGACTATGAGATTATGCAACTCCCGGATATCGGAGGAATACATTGTGTGCTATAAAACATCACAACGTAACTGGGTGATCATAAAGATGCTCTACAGGTATCTCCAAAGGTGTTTGTTGAGTTGGCATAGATCGAGATTAGGATTTGTCACTCCGAGTATCGGAGAGGTATCTTTGGGCCCTCTCGGTAATACACATCATAAGAAGCCTTGCAAGCAAAGTGACTAATGAGTTAGTTACAGGATGATGTATTATGGAACGAGTAAATAGACTTGCCGGTAACGAGATTGAACTAGGTATGAAGATACCGACGATCAAATCTCAGGCAAGTAACATACCGATGGACAAAGGGAATTACGTATGTTGTCATAACGGTTCGACCAATAAAGATCTTCCTAGAATATGTAGGAGCCAATATGGGCATCCAGTTTCCGCTATTGGTTATTGACCGGAGAGGTGTCTCGGTCATGTCTACATAGTTCTCGAACCCATAGGGTTCGCACGCTTAACGCTCGTTGACGATATAGCACTACTAGGGAAAAGCCTACCAGTAGTGCCGATTTTAGGTATAGCAGTAGCACGGTCGACCGCACTACTGCTACGGCCTACAGCTAGAGCGTAGCAGTGGCGTGGGTTTTCCCGCGCTACTGATATACCTACTTAGCAGTAGCGCTTTCGCTAGAACGCGCTACTAGTAGTTACTAGCAGCGCCTCTCTATATGCGCTACTACTATTAGTATTCTATTTCTTTTCTGTTCTATGTCATATTCATACACCATTGTACAAGTTTTCATACAATACCAATTTAGAGATTGCTTTTACATCATAATGAGTTATTACATCATTGGGTGAAAGAACTGTTGTTTAGTTTCAAGTGGATGGATCCAAAGTGACCAAGTCATGGATTAGCGTGACTTGGTCTCTTTGGATCCATCCACTTGAAATTAATCTGTGGTTCTTTCACCCAATGACGTAATAAGTCATCATCATCATTATCATCATAATCATCATCATCCTCATCATCATAATATCATTAACAACTTAACATCATAATACATCATTAACTCTAACACATTGTACCACATAATAACAACTTCTCATCATCATCATAGTCATAATCAACACTAACTAATTGTTCTTAATACCTAGGACCTACTCCTCTCTCCTAGGTAAAATACCATAAAAGAGATAAACTGGTCCATCTCCATAATGGAGAATGGAGATAAACCTATCTCCAACTTGTGGCTTCCGCACAATCATGTTGTCTCCAATTAGTTGCATGTGCGCATTCATCACTTTGATCCATTCTTTAATTTTGAGTCTTCCATCATTTCAAGAAATCGAGTATGTAGTATAGAAAGCTTTCGAAGGAGTTGGTCGCAAGTTAACAATATGCATATAACCTTTGGTAAACAGCATGCAAGGCACAACCTCCTTCGGGATCCTCTATTGAAAAATGTAATAGTAACATATAATGTTATCAATGTAGTTTATATACTTAAGAAGAATGTATGCAATAAAGTTACATCATTAACAAAATCTTACCAAGTTTTTGGCAATGAAGTTACCATCATGCAATTTATGCACTAGTGGCACGTATCCAGTAAAATTTGGGAGGATAGAATGATTGGTTTTAAAGGCCTCAACATCATCTATGAATGCGACAAAATAACATTTCTCCTCACAATTAAGCTCGAAGTCATAGTTGTAGTATGTCATGTCTACTGCCTTCCGAGTATTTTTGGAAGATAAGAAATAAGATGACAATTATAAATAAAGATGTTTAGTACCGATGAACACCAAATATTTTAAAATTAACAATATAAATTACTTAACTTAACAAATTAATTTTACAAACTCACATTTAGGAAAAACTGGAGGCATATCCACATCCACCCAGATATCGATATTATCATCATCTTCTTCTTTGGGACGAATATCAAATGTTATTTGCATACCCTCGTCAAATCCATATGCCTTGCAGAGAGCTTCCCAATTAGAGCAACCGAAATGGGAGTGGTTGTCCATATTGAACAGCTTGACTAGTAACACACACCCATGTTTAGTTCTTAAGTTTGCTCTCCTCGTCCCCGTATTCTCAAAGTCTTTGAAACCAAGCTTCTGCAATATGGTCTTGCGTGTCATGGGATGTACTAATCGAAATGAAAAAAATCCAGGAATTAAACACTGACCAAAAGAAGAACAAGTGATGATATTAATTACGATGAAATGCTTGTCGTTGCGTACCATACAAACATCAAAGGTCTTGTCCAACTTCATGGTGAAAAACCTATCATTTTGCAGGTGAGGATACCTGTCGCTCAGACCCCGGTCATCGTAGCAGTAATCGCACTCCGGGATCCTATCAACATCAGACATCTCCTGTGTTCAAATTGAAAGATTAAACTTTTGAATTTCAATATATGTACTGCAAAAACTTAATTCGATCATTAATATTCATCACGGGTTGAATTCAGTCTGTCGAGACTTTTGTTGTAAACTCTCAACAGACTTAAAGTCCCAACTGGCTTAAAGTCAACCCAAAATGTCGTTTAATGCTCTTTCCAGCAAATCCAAGGCACTTGATATTCCCTACATTCTAGCACAAGCCATGCTAAAATTCATGGAAAAATCCATCATGACATTTGCCAAAAAGGACATATCGAGCGCCTGAAATTTACCGGAATGGAAATTAATCAACACTCCAGGAAAACATAGGCCACTCTGAGGTGTTCCCTGCAAACATAGGCCACTTGGCTACATCATCATCATCAACATCAACGACATGGGGATTTGGCTGCTCTCACCTCAACGTCAAAGGGGTCGGTGACGGGGATGATGATGGGGATCATGCAAGGGCTCCTTGATGTATGCAAAAACAAAATATAAACCCTATAAGCTATCAACTAAACATTATTATGCTGAATCAAAAGACCTACATTCACTAAAAATTCAATATATCTTATAACCCAAATATTTCATTTGGTTAAGAAGCATAACTAATGTTTCTTACTAAAAAATTTCCATACCTAAATTCTCTTACTAAAAATTCATGTTACTAATTTCTCATATGGCATGGCATTGCGATACATTTCTATATTGAAAATTTTGTATACCTAAACAATTTCTATTACTAAATTTGTATACCTACATTCAAATTACCTACATTCTACAAGAACAAGAACAGATAAGGGATGGAGGGAGGGGGAGAGGAGGGGGGAGGAAGGAGGGATGGAGGGAGAGGAGGGGGAGGAAGGAGGGAGGGAGGGAGAGGAGGGGGGAAGAAGGAGGGAGGAAGGGAGAGGAGGGGGGAAGAAGGAGGAAGGAAGGGAGAGGAGGGGGAGGAAGGAGGGATGGAGGGAGGAGGGGGAGGAAGAGGTGCCTCACTGGCGGTGGCGCACAGGCGACGGGCGACGGTGACGGCCGGGTGGTGCAGCGCCGCCGCCGACAACGGCAGGGGGTGGTGGCGCGCGGGCGGCAGCGGTGGGCGACGGTGACGGGGATGGTGACCAGAGAGTGTGAGTGAGAGTGTGTCATGAGGGAGAGGGAAACGGGGGGACGACCGGAACATAGGATACGGTCGTTTTAGTAGTAGCGCAGGAAGCCCAAAGGCGCTATCGCTAAAATATTAGTTGTAGCGCGTTTACAGGAAAAGCGCTACTGCTAATGCTAAGCATGTAAGAAAACATCAAAAATACATTGGTCATCAAAAATCTTTTTGTGTAGAATCTGAATTGTCAATATGAGTCCTCACTGGTATAGGAATCGGTGAAGAGTCATATTGCGGCCACAAATCCTACACATAGAGTTCAATGAAGACCAAGTGGTTGTGATAGTTTGAGAAGTAACATATTTAAGGTGGTAAACACCATGTTCGTGGAGCGAGGTGGGACTAAACTTAGTTGCAAGGAGTGGACTAACCTTAGCAGTAGCGTGCGTTGGAGAAAAGAGATGCTGCTAAGTTCAATAGCAGTAGCGCATTTACGAAACAGGCGCTACTGCTATACCTAGTATGGCGGCAAGGTCGTGGAAATTGTAGTAGTAGTGTTGTTTCATCCTGACGCGCTACTGCTATGCAGATATCAGTAGCATGGTCTATTGTCACACGCTACTGCTAAGTAGCAGTAGCGCCTTATTTTAAACTGTGCTGCTGGTAAGATTCTGTGTATAAGGTTTTCTCTAATAGTGTGGTGTTACATGAGTTATATGATTTGGTGACCAAATGTTGTTAGGAGTCCTGACTGAGATCACGGACATGACAAGGAGTCTCGAAATGGTCGAGAGGTAAAAATTGATATATAGGACGATGGTATTTGGACACCTGGAGTGTTTTGGAGAAAATCAGATAGTCATCGGAGTACCGGAGGGGGTACCGGTCACCTCGGGAGGCAAGTGGGCCTATTGGGCGATTAGAGGGGATCACACCAGTCCACAAGGGGCTGGCGCACCGCCCATGGCAGTCGGCCAAGTGGGAGGAAGGAAAGGAGGGGGACACGGCCTCCCCCTTCCTTCTCCTCCCCCCCTTTCCTTCTCCTCTCCAACAAATAAGGAAGGGGCGCCACTTGGGAAGACACCCCAAGTAGGATTCGGCCTACTTGGGCGCGTCTCCTGGCTGTCCTAGGAGGGGGGCACCTAGCACAAGCACAACAATCCCTTAGCCGGCTTAGGCGAAGCCCTACGGAGATAGCTTCACCATCACCGCCACAAGTAGGATTCAGCCTACTTGGGGGCACCCCATCCACCGTTTACACCCCCGGGCATATTTTGGTAGTGATTAGGCGAGGCCCTATGGAGATAGCTTCACCATCACCGTCACCACGCTGTCATGCTGCTGAAACTCATCCAATACCTCACCGTCTTGCTGGATCAAGAAGGCGAAGGACGTCATCGATTTGAATGTGTGCTGGACGCGAAGGTGTCATTCGTTCGGTGCTCGATCGGTTGGAACACGAAGAAGTTTGACTACATCAACCGCGTTGTCAAACGCTTCCGCTTACAGTCTTTGAGGGTACGTAGACACACTCTCTCCTCTCGTTGCTATGCATCTCCATGGATAGATCTTGCGTGTGCATAGAATTTTATTTTGTTTTCCATGCAACGTTTCCCAACACTTTGGCCCAACTGGTGTCTTCTGTTCCAGAAAAATTCTCCAAAAAGTTTCGCTCGTTTGGACTCTGTTTGGTATTGATTTCTTGCGAAGTAAAAAATAAGCAAAAAACAACAATTGGCACTGGGCACTATGTCAATAGGTTAGTCCCAAAAAAATGATATAACATTGCTAGGGAAAACCTTATACACAGAGGTATAGCAGTAGCACTGGTCAGAACTAAGTGCTACTGATACTTAGTAGTAGCGCGTGTCAGAAAAGCTCGCTACAACTATAGTTGTAGCAGTAGCGCGTCTGCACAAAAAAGCGCTACTACTATAATTCCCACACTGTTGCTGGTAGGCTGGGAATAGTAGTAGCGAGCCTGAGGAAAACACGCTATTGCTAAGTGCCATGTAGCAGCGTGTTTCTGTTGTAGAGCGCTACTGCTAAAAAAAGAAAATAAGTCAAAAAATAAATAGAAAAATAAACGAAAATGAAAGCAATAGAAAAAGGAGAAATGAAAAAAAAGAAAAAGAAAAAGAAAAATCATGGAGAAAGGCATAGCAGTAGCGTTTGTTCTTGCAAAGAGCGATAGCTACTTTAGCAGTAGCGCTTTTTGGATTCCCGCGCTATAGCTAAGTTCCTTAGATAAAAGGAAAAGAAAAAGGAAAATAAATAGCTGCTTCCTGTAGCGGTATCGCGTTTTGGCGGAAAGCGCTATAGCTAACGTAGCTATAGCGCGTTTTTCCTACCAATGCTATTGCTAGTTTGACTTAACCACGCGCGGGCTGAAGATTTTGCTAAGTCCTTTCCCTCTCTCCCCTTCCTCCCCCCACTCGATCTATCGCCGCGGACATTTGCCCTACGCCCGGGCATGCCAGAGACGCCGGCTGTCGCCTGAGCCCGGCCTCGGCCTCACCGCCGCCGCCCGAGGCCGCCCGAGGTCTCACCACCACCGCCTCGACCTCGTCGTCGCCACACTCGACCTCGCCGCTGCCACCCGAGCCCTCCCTGCACCGTCGCCGCCCGCGCCCGCCCTCGCCGCGGACCGTAAGCCTCTCCCTCTCCTCTCCCCTGCCTTCCTCTCTCTCTCTCTCTCTGCTAGATAGGGCAAATTTCATAGAGCGCTACGGTGATGATGTTCATATGAACCCTAGGTGTTCATATGAACCCTAGATTTGTATCTAAGGGAAGAAAATCTTTGGAATTCATTGCATATCTTTAATCCTTGGCGACATGTCTATATCCAAATAGAGTACTAAGTACTCACTCTCTGCGTGTCATCCCAGTCTTGGTACTCTTGTGGTTTTCTCTACTTTCTTTGTTTAGTAGGTGTTCTTGTGTTATCTAACCTTGTTTTCTCAAGTTCGTCTCTTCCAAAGTCAGCTCAAGACCACAAGGTAAGTATATGCATCACACTCATGTGCATGATGATCTCTTGCTGATGTACATATTGTTTGCAAGAAGGACTCATGAACATGAAGGTACAATTAAATTTCTACATCATTTACTCTAATGCATATATCCAAGATACATGTAGCTCATTGCTTGCTCTGTCATGCCTATGCATTCACATGCTTTTGTAGTCTATCTTCACACGAATGGTTGTACTTACATTTGATGTAACATCCCAAAATTTTAAATTTTGGAATGTTATATGAAATAAATAGTTTGGATTGTTTGTTTGATTTGTTGTGTGAAATTGAGTGGAATTTGAAACTTTTGAAAGTTGAATGAGAGGGAATAAAAGCACTTTCACAAACTTTCACTTTGCATTCTGATCTCCATGAATTCAAATTCATTTCATCACAAAACCCTAGAGTGAATATGATATGACTTCTTCCATTTAAATAAATGAAAAGGGTTTTGAAAAGATTTGAGTTTAATTTGGAAATATTTCAAATTCAGAAACTTTATGCAACTCAATGATTTTCATGAGAGAAGATAAAATGACTTCTCCAAATCATATGAAATATGAGTTGGAAGTTAAAAAAATCAAATTTAAAGTCCCTTTGAAATTATTTTCAATTTGGAGTTATTTGGTTTTTATTCAAATTATTTTTCTCCAAAAATAAAATATATGGACAATAGGGTAAAATGATTCCCTACAATAGAAAATGGAGAGAAATAAATTTGAACTTACTTTGGTATTTTATAATTTTATTTGGTTTTTAAATAAACCAGTAGCACTGTTTGCTTCATTTAAATTTTTGTGGAATTTATTTGCCGCTGAAAATATGTTCATACTTCAGAAAATCTTTTTTTGAAAATTTTGATATATAATATGCATATATAAAATTTTACTTTATTTTCGTTATTCAGTTTTCCTTTCTGTTTCTATTTAAAAAACTATACGTGCAGGCCATAATTATTTGTTGCCCACATGCGTAGCATAGTCACAACGGGTGCTCCATCTTATTTTTCCTTCATGGGCTAGGCCCAGGCAGCCATTTTTTTCTTTTTTTCCACTTTGGCCAAAATTTGAAAAACACGCAGTGGTGGTGCGTGCGCTTGGCCGACCGAACTTTTGGCGCATGGCGCACCTCTTCTCTCTTATCTATATTCCGTCTACATTTAGAGCAACTTCAACGGGTCAACCCAAACGGACGGTGTTTTTGTCCGCTTTTTGTCTGTTTCGGTCGGCCCGTCGGACACAAACGTTTGGAGCCGTGTTTGGGTCGGCGCGAGCGCCCAACGCTGATCCGACCCATTTTGACGGCGCGTCAAAAAAAGTTTAAAAGCATTTTAAAAATAAACACATGCATTTAATTAAACATAAAAGCTGGCCACGAAGGCCGATGAAAGTCCACATTACACTAATTAACATAAAAAAACAAAAAACTAGACGACCCGCTTGCTTAAGCGTCCTTGGCGGCGGCGGCGTCTGCGTCGGGGCCGGTGAGGTCGACCAGCGTCGGCGCAGGGCCGGCCTAGGGGAACGCCGTGTTCCAAAGGGCGGCAATATCGGGCTGCGCCGCCGCTGCTCGTGCCGCCATTGCCTGGGCTTGACGCGCCTCCTTTTCAGCCTCGCGCTCAAGCATCTACAGGCGCTCGCCCTCCCGACGCTCCTCGGCCAGCCGCACGTGGTGCCAGTGGTCGGGGTAGGCCGCCTCCTGCATTTTCGTCGCCCCAAGCTAGATCGGCAGAGCGCTGGCCCACTCGCGCACTACTCTGGTCCAGGAGTAGCGCTCGAGGGGGGCCGACTCCTCTGGCTCGGCTTTGGGCGGGGATGGCAGGGTCACCGGCAGCACAACGCAGTCGCCCGCTGCGGAGAGGGCCATGGCCTCCGCCATGACAGCCTGGAAAGTCGCCTCATCCGCCTCCTTCCACCGCTCCTCCTCGTCCTCGCCCTCCTTAATGGTTGTCTGGTAGGCGGCCTCGGCCTCCTGGTCCTCGTTGCGGACGACGAGCAGGGGCGGCGGCAGGCTGCGATCGATGACACGGATGCCGCGTCGCCTCGCCTCCTCGTGCTCGAAGGCGAACCATCGAGCCCAGTTGGGTGATTCGACGGCGTAGTGCGGTTCGGCACGCTGCTCCGGCATCAACAACGCCCGCCGGCCGCACCTCCTCCGCATGGGCCCTCGCCGTCCGTGGCGCCGCTGGCACTGGGATCCTCTCCGGATGCAAGTGCCAGTCATGCGGCAGCGTCGCGTCAGGGTACGGCAGAGGCACGCGGTGCTGCCAGTTGAAGGAAATATGCCCTAGAGGCAATAATAAAGTTATTATTTATTTCCTTATATCATGATAAATGTTTATTATTCATGCTAGAATTGTATTAACCGGAAACATAATACATGTGTGAATACATAGACAAACAGAGTGTCACTAGTATGCCTCTACTTGACTAGCTCGTTGATCAAAGATGGTTATGTTTCCTAACCATAGACATGAGTTGTCATTTGATTAATGGGATCACATCATTAGGAGAATGATGTGCTTGACTTGACCCATTCTGTTAGCATAGCACTTGATCGTTTAGTTTGTTTCTATTGCTTTCTTCATGACTTATACATGTTCCTATGACTATGAGATTATGCAACTCCCGTTTACCAGAGGAACACTTTGTGTGCTACCAAACGTCACAATGTAACTGGGTGATTATAAAGGTGCTCTACAGGTGTCTCCGAAGGTACTTGTTGGGTTGGCGTATTTCGAGATTAGGATTTGTCACTCCGATTGTCGGAGAGGTATCTCTGGGCCCTCTCGGTAATGCACATCACTTAAGCCTTGAAAGCATTGCAACTAATGAGTTATTTGCGGGATGATGTATTACGGAACGAGTAAAGAGACTTGCCGATAACGAGAATGAACTAGGTATTGAGATACCGACGATCGAATCTCGGGCAAGTAACATACCGATGACAAAGGGAACAACGTATGTTGTTATGCGGTTTGACCAATAAAGATCTTCGAAGAATATGTAGGAGCCACTATGAGCATCCAAGTTCCGCTATTGGTTATTGACTAGAGACATGTCTCGGTCATGCCTACATAGTTCTTGAACCCGTAGGGTCCGCACGCTTAAAGTTCGATGACGGTTATATTATGAGTTTATGTGTTTTGATGTACCGAAGGAGTTCGGAGTCCCGGATGAGATCGGGGACTTGACGAGGAGTCTCAAAATGGTCGAGACATAAAGATCGATATATTGGACAACTATATTCGGACATCGGAAAGGTTCTGAGTGATTCGGGTATTTTCGGGAGTACTGGGGAGTTGCGGGAATTCATATTGGGCCTTAATGGGCCATACGGGAAAGGAGAGAAAGGCGTAAAAGGGTGGCCGCACCCCTCCCCATGGGCTGGTCCGAATTGGACTAGGGAGGGGGCGCCCCTTCCTTCCTTCTCCTTTTCCCTTCCCTTTCCTTCTCTCCTACTCCTACTACTTGGAAGGGATCCTAGTTCTACTAGGAAAGGGGGAATCCTACTCCCAGTGGGAGCAGGACTCCCCTAGGGCGCGCCATAGAGAGGGCCGGCCCCTCCCCTCCTCCACTCCTTTATATACGTGGCCAGGGGCACCCCATAGACACAACAATTGATCTCTTGATCTCTTAGCCGTGTGCGGTGCCCCCCTCCACCATAATCCACCTCGGTCATATCATAGCGGTGCTTAGGAGAAGCCATGCATCGGTAGAACATCACCATCATCACCATTCCGTCGTGCTGACGAAACTCTCCTTCAACACTCGGCTGGATCGGAGTTCGAGGGACGTCATCGAGTTGAACATGTGCAGAACTCGGAGGTGTCGTGCGTTCGGTACTTGATCGGTCGGATCGTGAAGACGTACGACTACATCAACCGCGTTGTGCTAATGCTTCCGCTTTCGGTCTACAAGGGTACATAGACAACACTCTCCCCTCTCGTTGCTATGCATCACCATGATCTTGCATGTGCGTAGGATTTTTTTTGAAATTACTACGTTCCCCAACAGTGGCATCTGAGCCAGGTTTTATGCGTAGATGTCAAATGCACGAGTATATGAGTTGTGGGCGATATAAGTCATACTGCTTACCAGCATGTCATACTTTGGTTCGGCAGTATTGTTGGATGAAGCGGCCCGGACCGACATTACGCGTACGCTTACGCGAGACTGGTTCTACCGACGTGCTTTGCACACAGGTGGCTGGCGGGTGTCAGTTTCTCCAACTTTAGTTGAACCGAATGTGGATACGCCCGGTCCTTGCGAAGGTTAAAACAGCACCAACTTGACAAACTATCGTTGTGGTTTTGATGCGTAGGTAAGAACGGTTCTTGCTCAGCCCGTAGCAACCACGTAAAACTTGCAACAACAAAGTAGAGGACGTCTAACTTGTTTTTGCAGGGCATGTTGTGATGTGATATGGTCAAGACGTGATGAGATATAAGTTGTTGTATGAGATGATCATGTTTTGTTGAAGTTATCGGCAACTGGCAAAAGCCTTATGGTTATCTCTCTATTGCATAAGATGCAAGCGCCAAATAATTGCTTTACTTTATCGCTATGCGATAACAATAGTTGCAAGAGCAATCGTTGGCGAGACAACCATGTGACGACACATTGATATAGATCAAGATGATGGAGATCACGGTGTCATGCCGGTGACGATGAAGATCATGACGATGCTTTGGAGATGGAGATCAAAGGCACAAGATGATGATGGCCATATCATGTCACTTATTATGATTGCATGTGATGTTTATCTTTTATACATCTTATTTTGCTTAGTTCGGCGGTAGCTTTATAAGATAAT
Organism: Triticum urartu; assembly: GCF_056163025.1. Taxonomy (NCBI): domain Eukaryota; kingdom Viridiplantae; phylum Streptophyta; class Magnoliopsida; order Poales; family Poaceae; genus Triticum; species Triticum urartu. The sequence goes on from NC_141875.1 coordinate 93,824,026, forward strand.
CTCTCACTAAATTATCAAGGTATAAGTGTTCTCTCTGAGTATGCACCGTTGCGAAAGTTCTTCGTGCCGAGAAACCACGTGATGATCGGGTGTGATAGGCTCTACGTTCAAATACAACGGGTGCAAAACAGTTGCACACGCGGAATACTCAGGTTAAACTTGATGAGCCTAGCATATAACAGATATGGCCTTGGAACACGAAGACCGAAAGGTCGAGCGTGAATCATATAGCAGATATGATCAACATAGTGATGTTCACCATTGAAACTACTCCATCTCACGTGATGATCGGACATGGTTTAGTTGATATGGATCACGTGATCACTTAGAAGATTAGAGGGATGTCTGTCTAAGTGGGAGTTCTCAAGTAATATGATTAATTGAAATTTAACTTATCATGAACTTAGTCCTGGTAGTATTAGCATATCTATGTTGTAGATCAATAGCTCGCGATGTTGCTCCCAGTTTATTGTGTTCCTAGAGAAAAATTATTTTGAAAAATGTTAGTAGCAATGATGCGGATTGGATCCGTGATCTGAGGATTATCCTCATTGCTGCACAGAAGAATTATATCTTTGATGCACCGCTAGGTGACAGACCTATTGCAGGAGTAGGGGCAGACGTTATGAACGTTTGGCTAGCTCAATATGATGACTACTTGATAGTTTAGTGCACCATGCTTAACGGCTTAGAATTGGGACTTCAAAGGTGTTTTGAATGTCATGGACCATATGAGATGTTCCAGGAGTTGAAGTTAATATTTCAAGAAAATACCCGAGTTGCGAGATATGAAGTCTCCAACAAGTTCTATAGCTAAAAAGATGGAGGAGAATAGCTCAAGCAGTGAGCATGTGCTCAGATTGTCTGGGTATTACAATCACTTGAATCAAGTGGGAGTTAATCTTCCAGATAAGATAGTGATTGACAGAATTCTCTAGTCACCATCACCAAGTTAGTAGAACTTCGTGATGAACTATGATATGCAAGGGATAACGAAAACGATTCCCAAGCTCTTCGTAATGCTGAAAACAACGAAGGTAGAAATCAAGAAAAATATCAAGTGTTGATGGTAGACAAGACCACTAGTTTCAAGAAAAGGGCAAAGGGAAGAAGGGGAACTTCAAGAAGAACGGCAAGCAAGTTGCTGCTCAAGTGAAGAAGCCCAAGTCTGGTCCTAAGCCTGATACTAAGTGCTTCTACTGCAAAGGGACTGGTCACTAGAAGCGGAACTGCCCCAAGTATTTGGCGGATAAGAAGGATGGCAAAGTGAACAAAGGTATATTTGATATACGTATTATTGATGTGTATTTTACTAGTGTTCGTAGCAACCCCTCGGTATTTGATACTGGTTCAGTTGGTAAGAGTAGTAACTTGAGACGGGAGTTGCAGAATGAACAGAGACTAGTTAAGGGTGAAGTGACGATGTGTGTTGGAAGTGGTTCCAAGATTGATATGATCATCATCGCACACTCCCTATACTTCCGGGATTAGTGTTGAACCTAAATAAGTGTTATTTGGTGTTTGCGTTGAGCATGAATATGATTTGATCATGTTTATTTCAATACGGTTATTCATTTAAGTAAGAGAATACATTGTTGTTTTGTTTACATGAATAAAACCTTATATGGTTACACACCCAATGAAAATGGTTCGTTCGATCTCGATCGTAGTGATACACATATTCATAATATTGAAACCAAAAGATGCAAAGTTAATAATGATAGTGCAACTTATTTGTGGCACTGCCGTTTAGGTCATATTGGTGTAAAGCGCATGAAGAAACTCCATGCTGATGGACTTTTGGAGTCACTTGATTATGAATCACTTGATGCTTGCAAACCATGCCTCATGGGCAAGATGACTAAGACTCCGTTCTCCGGAACAATGGAGCGAGCAACTGAATTATTGGAAATAATACATACTGATGTATGCGGTCCGATGAGTGTTAAGGCTCACGGCAAGTATCATTATTTTCTGACCTTCACAGATGATTTGAGCAGATATGGGTATATCTACTTAATGAAACACAAGTCTGAAACATTTGAAAAGTTCAAAGAATTTCAGAGTGGAGTGGAGAATCATCATAACAAGAAAATAAAAGTTTCTACGATATGATCGCAGAGGTAAAATATTTGAGTTAAGAGTTTGGCCTTCAGTTAAAACAATGTGAAATAGTTTCACTACTCACGCCACCTGGAACACCACAGTGTAATGGTGTGTCCGAACGTCATAACCGTACTTTATTAGATATGGTGCGATCTATGATGTCTCTTACCGATCTACCACTATCGTTTTGGGGTTATGCAGTAGAGACAGCTGCATTCATGTTAAATAGGGCACCATCTAAATCCGTTGAGACGACACCGTATGAACTATGGTTTGGCAAGAAACCTAAGTTGTCGTTTCTTAAAGTTTGAGGTTGCAATGCTTATGTGAAAAAAGTTTCAACCTGATAAGCTCAAACCCAAATAGGAGTAGTGCGTCTTCATAGGATACCCAAAAAGAAAATGTTGGGTACACCTTCTATCACAGATCCGAAGGCAAGATATTCGTTGCTGAGAATGGATCCTTTCTAGAGAAGGAGTTTCTCTCGAAAGAAGTGAGTGGGAGGAAAGTAGAATTTGATGAGGTAACTGTACCTGCTCCCTTATTGGAAAGTAGTTCATCACAGAAATATGTTCCTGTGACTACTACACCAATTAGTGAGGAAGCTAATGATGATGATCATGTAACTTTAGATCAAGTTGCTACCGAACCTCGTAGGTAAACCAGAGTGAGATCTGCACCAGAGTGGTACGGTAATCCTATTCTGGAGGTCATGTTACTTGACCATGACGAGCCTACGAACTATGAGGAAGCGATGATGAGCCCAGATTCCGCGAAATGGCTTGAGACCATGAAATATGAGATGAGATCCATGTATGAGAACAAAGTATGGACTTTGATTGACTTGCCCATTGATCGGTGAGCCATTGAGATTAAATGGATCTTCAAGAGGAAGACGGACGCTGATAGTAGTGTTACTATCTACAAAGCTAGAATTGTCGCAAAAAGGTTTTCGACAAGTTCAAGGTGTTGACTACGATGAGAGTTTCTCACTCGTATCTATGCTTAAGTCTATCCAAATCATGTTAGCAATTGCCTCATTTTATGAAATCTGGAAAATGGATAAACAAAACTGCATTCCTTAATGGATTTATTAAAGAAGAGTTGTATATGATGCAACCAGAAGGTTTTGTCAATCCTAAAGGTACTAACAAAATATGCAAGCTCCAGCGATCCATCTATGGACTGGTGCAAGCATCTCGGAGTTGGAATATACGCTTTGATAAGTTGATCAAAGCATATAGTTTTATACAGACTTGCGGTGAAGCCTGTATTTACAAGAAAGTGAGTGGGAGCACTACAACATTTCTGATAAGTATATGTGAATGACATATTGTTGATCAGAGATAATGTAGAATTATTTTGCAAAGCATAAAGGAATGTTTGAAAGGAGTTTTTCAAAGAAAGACCTCGGTGAAGCTGCTTACATATTGAGCATCAAGATCTATAGAGATAGATCAAGACGCTTGATAAGTTTTTCAATGAGTACATACCTTGATAAGATTTTGAAGTAGTTCAAAATGGAACAATCAAAGAAGGAGTTCTTGCCTGTGTTACAAGGTTTGAAGTTGATTAAGACTCAAAACCCGACCACGGCAGAAGATAGAGAGAGAATGAAAGTCATTCCCTATGCCTCAGCCATAGGTTCTATAAAGTATGCCATGCTGTGTACCAGACCTATTGTATACCCTGCCCTGAGTTTGGCAAGGGAGTACAATAGTGATCTAGGAGTAGATCACTGGACATTGGTCAAAATTATCCTTAGTGGAATAAGGATATGTTTCTCGATTATGGATGTGACAAAAGGTTCGTCGTAAAGGGTTACGTCAATGCAAGTTTTGACAATGATCCCGATGACTCAAAGTCTCAATCTGGATACATATTGAAAGTGGGAGCAATTAGCTAGAGTAGCTCTGTGCAGAGCATTGTTGACATAGCAATTTGCAAAATACTTACAGATCTGAATGTGGCAGACCCGTTGACTAAAGTTCTCTCACAAGCAAAACATGATCACACCTTAGTACTCTTTGGGTGTTAATCACATAGCGATGTGAACTAGATTATTGACTCTAGTAAACCCTTTGGGTGTTGGTCACATGTCGATGTGAACTATGGGTGTTAATCACATGTTGATTTGAACTATTGGTATTAAATCACATGGCGATGTGAACTAGATTATTGACTCTACTGCAAGTGGGAGACTGAAGGAAATATGCCCTAGAGGTAATAATAAAGTTATTATTTATTTCCTTATATCATAATAAATGTTTATTATTCATGCTAGAATTGTATTAACCGGAAACATAATACATGTGTGAATACATAGACAAATAGAGTGTCACTAGTATGCCTCTACTTGACTAGCTCGTTGATCAAAGATGGTTATGTTTCCTAACCATAGACATGAGTTGTCACTTGACTAACGGGATCACATCATTAGGAGAATGATGTGATTGACTTGACCCATTCCGTTAGCATAGCACTTGATCGTTTAGTTTGTTGCTATTGCTTTCTTCATGACTTATACATGTTCCTATGACTATGAGATTATGCAACTCCCGTTTACCAGAGGAACACTTTGTGTGCTACCAAACGTCACAATGTAACTGGGTGATTATAAAGGTTCTCTACAGGTGTCTCCGTAGGTACTTGTTGGGTTGGCGTATTTCGAGATTAGGATTTGTCACTCCGATTGTCGGAGAGGTATCTCTAGGCCCTCTCGGTAATGCACATCACTTAAGCCTTGCAAGCATTGCAACTAATGAGTTAGTTGCGGGATGATGTATTACCGAACGAGTAAAGAGACTTGCCGGTAACGAGATTGAACTAGGTATTGAGATACCGACGATCGAATCTCGGGCAAGTAACATATCGATGACAAAGGGAACAACGTATGTTGTTATGCAGTTTGATCGATAAAGATCTTCGTAGAATATGTAGGAGCCAATATGAGCATCCAGGTTCCGCTATTGGTTATTGACTGGAGACGTGTCTCGGTCATGTCTACATAGTTCTCGAACCCGTAGGGTCCGCACGCTTAAAGTTCGATGACGGTTATATTATGAGTTTTTGTATTTTCATGTACCGAAGGAAGGGACATGACGAGGAGTCTCGAAATGGTCAATACGTAAAGATCGATATATTGGACGACTATATTCAGACATCGGAAAGGTTCCGAGTGATTCGGGTATTTTCGGGAGTACCGGGTGTCGTGGTTCTAAGTCTGACAGTAATGTAGGGGGGTAAGTATGGAGAGGCGAGGTCTTAGCTATGGAGAGGTTGTAAAGACACAAAGTTTACGAGTTCAGGCCCTTCTCGGAGGAAGTAAAAGCCCTACGTCTCGGAGCCCGGAGGCGGTCGACTGGATTATGTGTGTATGAGTTACAGAGGTCCGAACCCTTGTCTCGGAGGAGGGGGGTGGCTTATATAGAGTGCGCCAGGACCCCGGCCAGCCCACGTTACGAAGGGTTCAATGTACATTAAGGCAGGGCGTTACTGATAACGCTAGTAATAAAGTGCTATGATGACCATAAAAGCTACTTAATGACTGACCGTTAGCGTGCGGAGTGACTTTGGGTCTCCTGGCCGTCGAGTGGTTGGATCTTGGTCGAGTAATTGCTTCTTGGTCGAGTGTCTTCGAGTCTGTCGAGTGGAACACCTCCAAGTCGATTGAAAGGTGATTTATTCTAGAGGTGTCCTTGGGTTGGGCAGTTAGGATGGGTCCGTGACCCTACCCTAGGTACATAGCTTCATCATTAGCCCCCGAATGGATCGAGGTTTGAGTGGGGAAGGAGTTGAGGAATTCTCCGACTCGTTTTCCATGCCGTGAGCATATCTTGTTTCGGATCAACGGACCTGAGTGATGACAGCAACTTCCTTTTCAGTCGCCTTGATCCATTCTTAATTCTTCGTCGAATGAGTTCCTTTACTTGTAAGGCTCCGAGTGATGGTGCGGAGGAGATCTTTGGTCTGACAAGTTGTTTGCTGCCCGCGGATTTAGTGGGATCCAAATTTTGGGAAGCGCGCGAGACGGGGGAGGCCGCAGTAATCGTATGGGATAGAGCGGAGCCGCCTCGATCCCCGCACCACCTTTTTCGCCACGTATCGCTCGCGCGGTCGTTATGGGATTTGACAGAGCCATCTGGGCCTACCTGTCAGCCACTCGGAAGCGGCCTCATATAAGGCATTGGACCGGAGTCCCCCGAACAGTGCGCCCCATTAACTCTTCTCCTCCTCACGCCTCTCTGCTGTGCTCGCTCTCGCCCCAGCGCTACCGCACCACACGCGTCTCGTCGGCGACAATGGTGAAGGAGAAGGTAGCAGCTCTGGAGCGGGCGAAGAAGGCGACGGTGAGATCGAAGGGGAAGGCGATGAGCCGGGCGGATCTTCCTCGCGGACTGGCCTACCGAAGGGTTGGATCCAGGGCGACTGGATCCACTCGAGGATCTCCCAAGAAGACCTCGACGACCTGGCCGAGGGCGGGCTGATCCCCTACGACTCGGCGTGGCTTCCGGGGAAGGAATCCGAGCCGCAACCCCGGGAGGGTGAGCGCGTTCTTCTTGCCACCCACGTCGACCGTGGGTTTTCCTTGCCTCCTCATCCTTTCTTCCGAGGGTTTCTGAACTTCTTTGGGGCTCAACTCCACCATTTTACCCCCAACTCAATCATTTATCTTGCCGCGTTCATTTCCTTGTGTGAGAACTTCTTGGGTTGTCGACCTCACTAGGGTCTTTTCAAGCATATTTTCACTTGTCGCTCCCAGACAGTGAAAAAGGCTAATCCGAGCGACGAGAGGACCCAAGTGATCCAGATGTGTGGGGGTCTTGGCATCTAGACAAGGGGAAAAAGCTCCTTTCCGGCCATGATTCTTCCCGATTCAGTTCGCGGATGGCAGTCGACCTGGTTCTACTGTAAGGACCAGTCGACGCCAGGGCAATCGACTGGCCTCCCTCCCTTTACCATGGACCGAGTGGAAAAACCCTCCCCTTTGAAGGTGCTCCCGGAGGAGAAGGCGCATGTGAAGGTGTTGGTCAACCGAGTGGTCCAGCTCATTCGTGACGGGGTCACTGGTATGGATCTCTTGGAGGTCTTCCTTCAGCGGCGCATCCAGCCTCTCCAAGCCCGAGACCACCCGATGTGGATGTATTCGGGTCTAGAAGACTCCACTCGGATCCACCCGGAGGAGGTCGATGACGACACGCTGGAGAAGTGGCTGTCGAGCATTACCGGGAACAAGGACAATCCCAGAGAAGCCAGGAGAGTTCCCACATTCGACCAGTCGCGTGCACCAGAGCAGGTCTGATTCTGAGTTTTTGCTTGTAATCTGAATTCACTCGCGCAGCTGTCTGTATTGCGTCGACTAACTTTGTTCTCCATGCTTTCTTTCAGGCCATTATTGAAATGTATTCGATGCCCAACGGGGAGCAAGAGCAAGCTCTGGAAGGCGAGGCGAGTGGTGGCGAAAGTGGCGAGTGGACTTCCAATGGTGAAGGGGATGGAGGAAGTGACGACTCAAGTGATGGAGAAGAAGTCGAGTCGCCCCCTCGCAGGGAGAGGTGATCCAAGCTCGACCAAGAACGGCTAAGTGCCCGCAACAAGGCAACTACTCAGGTTGGTCAGTCTTCAAAGTGTCCTCGGATCTCTTCACCAACCCCGACTGAGAAGGCGCCAAAGCACCCCAAAGTTGCAGAGCCGAGGACTCGAAAGGCGTTGCCGAAGATCAAGATTGATATCCCTGTTGCCTCCGCGTGAGTGTCTCTTTGTATTCGTTCGACGCTCCGTGTTGTTTGTTTTTCTTGTTTTAACTGGACGAACTTTGGAATTGTCAGCGCTGCCACTTTCGGGACCTCAGCTTACAGGGATGATGATGAGGTGATGGAGGATGCGGTCACTTCTAATCCGGGTATGATTTCTGCCATACTATCTTTATTCGGTCGATTCAACTGCAATGTGCCTCATTGGGTGACGTGATTTTGGCAATTGAACTTTGCACAGCTCCCAACATTATCAACCTCCCTGATGATGATGAAGAGTCCGAGAGGTCTTTGACGAGGAAGAATAGGCAAGCTCCTGTAAGTGAGTCGACGCCGAGGGCGGAGCCAGTCGTTCAGGACACTGGCGACGTCAATCGGGGTTGTGTTACCTTCGCCGAGCCACTGTCGAGTGCCTTGCTGTAACACCCTCGATGCGACTATAGCTCCCACGTGTCGAGGCACGACTTAGAGACATAATCGCATTGAAGGCATATGTCGCAAGTTAGGCAATCTTCACAAACATCCCATGTAATGTAATAATAAAAGGGGAGATAACATAGTTGGCTTACACTCGCCACGTCAATCAAGTACATTAATAACATTACAACATCCAAACACTCATGGCCCGGCTATGGCGCCAAAATAAAAGAGAACCCAACATGCGACAACGGTCCCAATCACCCCCAACTGGGCACCACTACTGATCATCGGGAAAGGAAACATAGTATCGTTGAGAGTCTTCGTCGAACTCCCACTTGAGCTCATACGCGTCTCCTGGAGCGGAATCATCAGGCCCTGCATCTGGTGTAATAGTAATCTGTGAGCCACAGGGACTCAGCAATCTCGCACCCTCGCGATCAAGACTATTTAAGCTTATAGGAGGGGCAAGGTAAAATATGAGTGGAGCTGCAGCAAGCGACTAGCAAATATGGTGGCTAACTTATTCGCAAAAGAGAGCGAGAAGAGGAGGCAAAGCACGAGCGAGAAACTAGAGAACAACCTGCGCAAACATTACTCCAACACCGTGTCCACTTCCCGGACTCCGCTGAGAAGAGGCCATCACGGTAACACACTCGGTTGATACAGTTTAATTTAGTTAAGGTTCAAGTTATCTACAACCGGACATTAACAAATTCCCATCTGCCCATAACCGCGGGCACGGCTTTCGAAAGTTCAATCCCTGCAGGAGGGGTCCCAACTTAGCCCATGACAAGCTCTCACGGTCAACGAAGGAATAGACCTCCTCCCAAGACGTTCCGATCAGACTCGGTATCTCGGTAACTCAAGACACTTCGACAGGTTAAAACAAGACCAGCAACACCGCCCGAATGTGCCGACAAATCCCGATAGGAGCTGCACATATCTCTTTCTCAGGGCACACTCAGATGAGCAAGACGTCGGGTAGGCCAGCCCAGAGTTTCCCCTGGTATCCCCCGGACATCGCTTAGTGGGACCAACACTCAGAGGAGTACTGGCCCGGGGGGGTAAAATAAGATGACCCTTGAGTCTGCAGAACCCAAGGGAAAGAAAAGGCTAGGTGGCAAATGGTAAGACCAATGTTGGGCATTGCTGGAAAAGCTTTAATCAAGGCAAAATATCAAGGGGTTCCCATTATAACCCAACCGCGTAAGGAACGCAAAATCCGGGAACATAACACCGATATGACGGAAACTAGGGCGGCAAGAGTGGAACAAAACACTAGGCGAGAGGCCGAGCCTTCCACCCTTTACCAGGTATATAGATGCATTAAGATAACATGGCAATATAATGATATCCCAACAAGTAAATAAAAGATGTTCCAACAAGGAACGGCCTCCAATCTTCACCTGCAACTAGCAACGCTATAAGAGGGGCTAAGCAAAGCGGTAACATAGCCAACCAACGGTTTGCTAGGACAAGGTGGGTTAGAGGTTTGACATGGCAAAATGGGAGGCTTGCAAGCAAGTGGTAGGCATCGAAGCAATGGCATAGCAAAAGAGCGAGCATACTAGCATAGCAAAGATAGTGGTGATTTCAAGGTATGACCATCTTGCCTGCACAGTTGTCAGAGTTGACTGGATCCTCAAGAGCAAACTCAACAGGCTCCTCGTTAGCGAACTCGTCTCCCGGATCTACCCAAACAAGACAAACAAGCAACAAGGATACAATCAACCACGTGCAAGACCAAGCAATATGATGCAAAGATGATATGCTATGCGGGATGCGATGCGGGATGCAAAATGCAAGATATGACAGGAAATGCATGAACCTGGCCTCAACTTGGAATTCCAAGTGTGCCACTGGAAAGATGAGATTAAATCGCTTGAAAACGATATAAAGAACGCCGGAATCGGAGTTACGGTTTGGAAATGGCAAGCGTTTCAAAAATGACACCGGTCTGCAATTTACAGCAAGTAGGCATATAAATGCAACGAGATGAACATGCTACAGCACCCAAACATGACAACAAAATACATGGCAGGGATGCACACAAAATGCTTAACAAAAGTCTAGCACTGAGACACGGCCAAATCATCCATTAACAGGTTCAAACAAGCATGGCAAAAACGCAAATGGTAAAACAGATCTCACACTTAGTGAAATCAACACTTGTCTAGAATTTCAGATCATATAGCCCTCTTCGGAGCAACAAAACAGCATGCTACAGGACCTGAACATGACAAAGAAAGACATGGCATGGAGCTACTCAACAAGCTTAACAAAAGTCCCTTAGTGACCTTGAGCCAAAAGGGATCACAAAATATACTAACAAGCACACGAACATAGCTAAAACATAATCAGTTTTCAGACTTAGTGAAAACTGGGACATGCTGAAACATAACTCACAAAGGCATGTTTACGAGCTCGATGCACTCACTAAGGTGCAAGTCATGGCAAGACAATCATACACCCATAAATAAGGCACAAAATACAAGCTATACATGGCAAGAAAAATGGCATAGCATGCACGGATCAACTACAATAACATCGGCAAAATCGCAAACAAGTTGACGATCTGCCCAGATTCACAACGAAGCAAAAGTAGAGCTCAATTGACTCAAGCTAGGGTGCTCCATAATTGGAAACAAAGACATGGATGGATATATCACTAAAAGATTAACAAAACTCCCTTACTGATCATCCTGAAAAGAGTCACGGATCAGTAGGAAACAACATGAACATATGGCATCGTGAACTAAACAATCCCAGGACTTAGTGAAATCACTAAGTCCCTGAAAACAGAATTACCGGGTGCCTCACTTTGCAAGCTTGCACAAGTCACCACACACATCCTAAAAATACATGGGTTGCAGCTCTGGATAGATGACAAAACCCTTAACAAAACATATGAATAACTCACGGGCATATCATGCACACATTAATCATGGCAAAAATGACAAAAGTGCTAAACGGAGTAACAGATCTGACAATTAACTCAAGTAGCCCTCGTCTAACAGCATTTCGGGCATCAAGATGAGCTCAAATGAAAATAATGCAATGGAACGAAATGATGTACTATCTGAGGTGAACATTTTGATATGCTATATGCATGAATCGGAGCTACGGATGCAAAGTTACGGAGCCGCGAACATGAGCATATGAAGTAAAAATTCTGGGACTTAGTGAAAAAAAATACCCCGGATTAGGGTTTACTGTAGCAACCCCGATCCAGATCTGGATCGCACGCAAAACGAGGTTCGACGTCGCCGGAGAGGACGCCGGCGTTGGGCCGGCCGGAGTTGGGGACGAGGCCGGGGCGTGGAGGCGGGCGGCGGAGCTCGCCGGAGCGGCGGCGGCGGCGGCCGGCGCGGCGGGGCCGGAAGAAGGGCGCGGCGAGGTGCGGGCGTCCCGCCGGTGACGGATGCGGCGGCCGGGGCGGCGAACCGCGGCGGAGGGGGCGGCGCACCCCCGGAGGCGAAGGAGACGGCGGGGGGTGCGGGTGACCCTCGGCCCGGGCGGGAGTGGCGGAGGGCCTCCCCTGGGCCTCCGAGGGCCGGCGGCGCGGAGCGGCGATGTGGGGCGCAGGGGGCCACGTGGCCTCGCGGGATTGGCCCGGGCGGATCGGGCGGACACGTCCGGCCGTCCGGATTTTGTCCGGCGGTCGGAGGAGGAGAGGGGCTAGGGTTTGATCCGGAATTTTTGGGAGGACCTATATATAGGCATAGGAGGAGTTAGGAGAGTCCAAATGAGGTGCGGTTTTTGGCCACGCGATCGTGATCGAACGCTCTAGGACATGGAGCAGAGTTTGGTGGGTTTTGGGCCAAATTGGAGGGGTGTTGGGCTGCAACACACACGAGGCCTTTTCGGTTCCTCGGTTAACCGTTGGAGTATCAAACGAAGTCCAAATGGTACGGAACTTGACAGGCGGTCTACCGGTAGTAAACCAAGGCCGCTTGGCAAGTCTCGGTCCAATCCGGAAATGTTTAATCCCCACACACGAAAGAAAGCTAGAAATGACCACCGGAGGAGAACGAAGCGTCGGAATGCAAAACGGACAACGGGAAAAATGCTCGAATGCATGAGATGAACACGTATGCAAATGCAATGCACATGATGACATGATATGAGATGCATGACAACGACCAAAACACACAGAGACAAAACCCAAACCCGAGGAAATAAATATAACTTAATGCCGTAAACGGCAAGAGTTGGAGTACAAATAGGGAAAGTTACATCCGGGGTGTTACAACACTCCACCACTACGAAAAGATCTCGTCCCGAGATCTAGGACTGAAAGAACGCCGGGTACTCAGAACGGAGGTGATCCTCGCGTTCCCAGGTAGCTTCACGGTCGGAATGGTGTGACCACTTGACTTTGAGAAATTTGATTGACTTGTTGTGAGTCTTGCGTTCAGTCTCTTCAAGAATAGCAACTGGGTGCTCACGATAAGAGAGATCTTCTTGGAGCTCAATGTCCTCGAAGTTGACGGTGCGGTCAGGAGTCTTGAAGCACTTTCGAAGCTGAGAGACATGGAACATGTCATGAACATTTGCAAAGTTTGAAGGAAGCTCGAGTTGATAGGCGAGGTCGCCTCTCTTGCTGACAATCTTGAAAGGTCCCACGTATCTAGGGGCAAGCTTCCCTTTGATACCGAAGTGACGAGTACCTTTCATAGGAGAGACACGGAGGTAAACATGATCTCCGATCTCGAAAGCCAAATCACGGTGCTTACTATCATAGTAGCTCTTCTGGCGGGATTGGGCTGCTTTGAGGTTATCACGAATGACTTTGCACATTTCTTCTGCTTCTGTGATTAAGTCATTACCCAAAAGCTGACGTTCACCGGTTTCAGACCAGTTGAGAGGGGTACGGCACTTCCTGCCATATAGAATTTCAAAAGGGGCCTTGCCCGAACTTGCTTGAAAATTGTTGTTGTAGGAGAATTCAGCATAAGGAAGACAATCCTCCCACTTCAAGCCGAAGGAGATCACACAAGCCCTGAGCATATCTTCAAGAATCTGGTTGACACGCTCGACTTGGCCGCTTGTTTGAGGATGGAAAGCTGTGCTGAAGCGGATGTTGGTGCCCATGGCCTTCTGAAAAGAATCCCAAAATTTCGAGGTAAAGATGCTGCCATGGTCTGAAGAGATCACTTGAGGAATACCGTGCAGAGAGACAATGCGAGAGGTATAGAGTTCCGCCAATTGAGCTGCAGTGATCGACTCTTTGATAGGCAGAAAGTGAGCCACTTTGGTGAGTTTGTCGATGACAACGAATATAGCATCATTGCCACGCTTGGACTTTGGAAACCCAGTCATGAAGTCCATTTCAATGTGGTCAAACTTCCATTCTGGAATGGCAAGAGGTTGGAGGAGACCAGCTGGCCTTTGGTGTTCTGCCTTCACTCTTCTGCAGACGTCACATTCATTCACGAATTGAGCGATTTCGTGCTTCATTCGAGTCCACCAATAAGCTTGCTTAAGGTCCTGATACATCTTCGTGCTCCCAGGGTGGACGGAGAGGAGAGAATTGTGAGCCTCGTTCATGATCACTTTACGGAGGTCACCTTTGGGTACAACAATACAATCCTCGAAGAAGAGAGTGTCCTTGTCATCAAGGCGGTAGCACTTGTACTTGGACTGACTCTTGGCAATCCCAATCTTCACCTTTTTCACCATAGCATCAAGAAGCTGGGCTTGGCGAATCTGGTCTTCTAAGGTCGGAGAGACTTGAAGGTTGGCGAGGAAACCTTGAGGAACAACTTGCAGATTAAGTTTGCGGAAAGCTTCACAAAGCTCGGGTTGATAAGGCTTAAGAATCAGACTGTTGCGGTAGGCCTTTCTGCTCAAAGCGTCAGCAATCACATTGGCCTTGCCTGGAGTATACTCAATACTCGGATTATACTCTTGAATCATTTCGACCCATCGAGTCTGCCTGAGGTTGAGATTAGGCTGAGTGAAGATGTACTTGAGACTCTTGTGATCAGTGAAAATGTCCACTTTTCTTCCCAATAGAAGATGTCTCCAAGTCAAAAGAGCATGCACAACTGCCGCCAACTCGAGTTCATGAGTGGGGTAGTTCTTCTCATTAGGCTTCAACTGGCGAGATGTATAAGCAACAACTTTCTTCTCTTGCATCAATACTGCGCCAAGACCTTGGAGAGAGGCATCACAAAAGACCTCGTACGGTTTGGATTCATCAGGCGGAGTCAGAACTGGAGCGGTGATCAATTTCTCTTTCAAAGTGTTGAAAGCAATATCACACTCCGGAGACCAAACGTACTTTACGTGCTTCTGGAGAAGATTTGAGAGAGGCTTCGCGATCTTAGAAAAGTTTTCAACGAATCTTCGGCAATAGCTTGCGAGACCGAGAAAACTGCAGAGTTGCTTCACGTTCTGAGGAGGTTCCCAATTCACAATTGCAGACACCTTCTCAGGATTCACTGCAATGCCCTTGGAAGAGATGATATGACCAAGATAAAGAACCTCATCGAGCCAAAATTCACACTTGGAGAACTTGGCGTAGAACTGATGTTCCCTGAGCTTATCGAGAACCAAACGCAAGTGCTTGGCGTGATCTTCCTTGTTCTTCGAGAAAACTAGAATATCGTCGAGATAGACCAAAACGAAGTCATTGGTGTAGGCGTTGAAGATGAAGTTCATCATGCGAGAGAACGTCGGAGGAGCGTTGGCGAGGCCAAAAGACATGACAGTGTATTCATATGAACCAAAGCTTGTTCTGAATGCTGTCTTGGGAATATCTTCTTCACGAATGCGAATCTGGTGATAACCCATGCGGAGATCAAGCTTGGAGAATACTTGGGCACCTTTGAGTTGTTCGAACAGCTCATTGATGTTGGGAAGTGGGTATTTGTTCTTGATGGTCTTCTTGTTCACTGGACAGTAATCAACACAAAGTCGGTCCGTCCCATCCTTCTTCTTCACAAAAAGAACACCACAACCCCATGGAGAAGAACTAGGCCGGATGAGACCCATTCTTTCTTGCTCATCGAGTTGCTTCTTCAGCTCCTTCAACTCTTCAGGTCCGAGCTTGTAAGGACGTTTGCACACAGGTTCCGTGCCAGGCTCAAGATCAATAACGAATTCAATTGGCCGGTGCGGAGGCATTCCTGGAAGCTCTTCTGGAAAGACGTCTTGATATTCGCAAACGACTGGAATTTGAGAGATGGCATCGAGTTCACCCTTCTCATTGAGAGAAAACAGACGAATGGTATCCTCACGAGCGGCAAAGACAATTACATCCTCAGACGAATGAGTCAATTGAATCTGCCTGGCTGCACAATCAAGCTGAGCCTTGTGCTTAGAAAGCCAATCCATTCCGAGAATAAGATCAATATCTGAGTTACCAAGCACCATAGGAGAAGAAAGGAACTTGTAGTCGCCCAATGTGATAGTAACATCCGGAGCCATCATTTTGGTGTTCATGAACAAACCCGGAGAAGAAACCGCTATCGGCTTAGGCAAATCAATAGTATGCACATCATGCATGGATGCAAAAGGCTTCGACAAAAATGATAAAGATGCACCAGTGTCAAAAAGAACTCTTGCGGGAATGTCATTAACAGGAAGGTTACCCATGATCACATCTGGTGATTCCTCTGCCTGAGCTGCATTCAGCAAGTTGACCTTGGCGGACTTGGGGTTATGCTTGACCACAGTTGTACTTGCCGATCTGACAGGAGGAGGAGGAAGACGCCTCTGGTTGAAACACTTGTTGGCATAGTGACCCTTCTATTGGCACTTGTTGCACGTGACCTCTGAAAGCGGACGGTGATACGGAGCACTCGATCTTGGAGGTTGAGACGAAGTCTTGTTCTGAAAGCCAGGGTTGGGTGGGTGGGAAGAACCACTGCCACCTTTGCTCTTCTGCTGAAACGGCTGACGGAACGGAGGAGGGGGAAGCCAAAACTTCTGCTACTTGGCCACTTGAGTAGAGGAAGAAGGAGCAACATCTCTGACTCGCTTCTTGGAAGCATCACACCTCAACTGAGCAGCCTCTTGCTTCAGTGCCATGTTGTAGAACTCATCGTACCTCAAGGGCTCAAAGAGAACAAGAGCTAGCTGAATTTCTTCTCTGAGACCACCCCTGAACTGATATATCATGCTCTTCTCATCAGGGACGTCCTGCTTGGCAAAGCGGGCGAGCTTCTGGAACAACTTGTTGTAGTCATAGACAGACAAAGAGCCTTGCTTCAGATTGTGGAATTCCTCACGCTTGCTTTCAACCACACTCTGAGGAATATGATGAGCTCGGAAATCTCGAAGGAAATCATCCCAAGTGATAACACGTCCACCTCTGGAGTCCTTGTACTGCTGGAACCATTCTGCAGCTTGATCTTTGAGTTGGAAGGAAGCGAACTTAACAAAGTCCTCAGGCCTGACGTTACTGCACTCGAAATGCTTACACAGATCCACAAGCCAATCGTCAGCATCGGTTGCCTCAACACAATTGCTGAAAGTCTTTGGCCCGTTAGCAAGGAACTGGTTGAGTATAGCAAAGTGACTCTGATTGCTGCCTTGATTCCCTTGACTGCCTTGATTGCACTCTTGAAGAATTTGCATGATCAGCTGTGTATTTGCATTGGTTGCGGCCATCACAGCTTGCCATGCCTCTGGAGGAGGTGGAGGTGGTGGCGGATCAGGATTCGGAGTCGTGCGCGTTGGAGGAGCCATCCTTAAGAGGTTGACCACCATTAGCACATTGACAGATAAATATTGAAGCTGAATCCAACGGAATGAAAATTGCAACATATAGTCTTCACATCCGAACAAAATGAACGAATGCATTCCTCTTGAAATGGTCACATATCCATAAATTGAGAAGCCACGCAGAATTAAGGTAGAGAAATAATCAACAAGGTACGGATCAAGAACGAATAATCGGTAAGAAATCCCAATCTCAAACCAATATCCATGGAAGAAGAACTAGAGCTACTAGAATTCCCACCTATGAAACTCCCGAACCTTTCCGGTTATGCAATCAGGTGTTGGGGATACAGGGGAAGCATAATATCTCACCCAAACTAGCAATTCCTACATCCAGCTGTATCCATCCTTCAACACATAACCAAGAAACCTTCGGAAACTATCTACCTCAACCTTCGAAAAGCATCCGTTATACAAGTTATGGCGATACTCCCGAACTCCCGCCCCAGTACTGGGTGGCGTCGAGGTTATCTCACCAACGAACTGCATAAAAGAGATTTTCGATGTCGGTGTACTAGACTCAGGTATTCCAGAACTGCAACGATAAAATTATGATGACAACACCTCAGAGCTCAACTCCCCGGGACACTTCCACTAAAACCCTGACAGGAGGCACCAAGTCAATGTTCTCATCATAAAACCATCGGAACGATTCCAAGATACCCGCGTGATCCTAAAAAAAATTAGTGAAATTTGAGAAGAGAAGAGTCAAAACTCTACGTCAGGATGCCTTACCAGAGCGAAAGGAGACTGGGAAGTAAAAAGAATTACTAAACTCTCCGATATATAATTCCTAAATGACTCAAAACATTTTTCTAGACACAACTCGGCCGCTAAAAACGATCAAGCAATGGGGCTCCTAAGGTCGGGGAAGGCTCTGATTACCAACTTGTAACACCCTCGATGCGAATATAGCTCCCACGTGTCGAGGCACGACTTAGAGACATAATCGCATTGGAGGCATATGTCGCAAGTTAGGCAATCTTCACAAACATCCCATGTAATGTAATAATAAAAGGGGAGATAACATAGTTGGCTTACACTCGCCACGTCAATCAAGTACATTAATAACATTACAACATCCAAACACTCATGGCCCGGCTACGGCGCCAAAATAAAAGAGAACCCAACATGCGACAATGGTCCCAATCACCCCCAACTGGGCACCACTACTGATCATCGGGAAAGGAAACATAGTATCGTTGAGAGTCTTCGTCGAACTCCCACTTGAGCTCATACGCGTCTCCTGGAGCGGAATCATCAGGCCCTGCATCTGGTGTAATAGTAATCTGTGAGCCACAGGGACTCAGCAATCTCGCACCCTCGCGATCAAGACTATTTAAGCTTATAGGAGGGGCAAGGTAAAATATGAGTGGAGCTGCAGCAAGCGACTAGCAAATATGGTGGCTAACTTATTCGCAAAAGAGAGCGAGAAGAGGAGGCAAAGCACGAGCGAGAAACTAGAGAACAACCTGCGCAAACATTACTCCAACACCGTGTCCACTTCCCGGACTCCGCCGAGAAGAGGCCATCACGGTAACACACTCGGTTGATACAGTTTAATTTAGTTAAGGTTCAAGTTATCTACAACCGGACATTAACAAATTCCCATCTGCCCATAACCGCGGGCACGGCTTTCGAAAGTTCAATCCCTGCAGGAGGGGTCCCAACTTAGCCCATGACAAGCTCTCACGGTCAACGAAGGAATAGACCTCCTCCCAAGACGTTCCGATCAGACTCGGTATCTCGGTAACTCAAGACACTTCGACAGGTTAAAACAAGACCAGCAACACCGCCCGAATGTGCCGACAAATCCCGATAGGAGCTGCACATATCTCTTTCTCAGGGCACACTCAGATGAGCAAGACGTCGGGTAGGCCAGCCCAGAGTTTCCCCTGGTATCCCCCGGACATCGCTTAGTGGGACCAACACTCAGAGGAGTACTGGCCCGGGGGGGTAAAATAAGATGACCCTTGAGTCTGCAGAACCCAAGGGAAAGAAAAGGCTAGGTGGCAAATGGTAAGACCAATGTTGGGCATTGCTGGAAAAACTTTAATCAAGGCGAAATATCAAGGGGTTCCCATTATAACCCAACCGCGTAAGGAACGCAAAATCCGGGAACATAACACCGATATGACGAAAACTAGGGCGGCAAGAGTGGAACAAAACACTAGGCGAGAGGCCGAGCCTTCCACCCTTTACCAGGTATATAGATGCATTAAGATAACATGGCAATATAATGATATCCCAACAAGTAAATAAAAGATGTTCCAACAAGGAACGGCCTCCAATCTTCACCTGCAACTAGCAATGCTATAAGAGGGGCTAAGCAAAGCGGTAACATAGCCAACCAACGGTTTGCTAGGACAAGGTGGGTTAGAGGTTTGACATGGCAAAATGGGAGGCTTGCAAGCAAGTGGTAGGCATCGAAGCAATGGCATAGCAAAAGAGCGAGCATACTAGCATAGCAAAGATAGTGGTGATTTCAAGGTATGACCATCTTGCCTGCACAGTTGTCAGAGTTGACTGGATCCTCAAGAGCAAACTCAACAGGCTCCTCGTTAGCGAACTCGTCTCCCGGATCTACCCAAACAAGACAAACAAGCAACAAGGATACAATCAACCACGTGCAAGACCAAGCAATATGATGCAAAGATGATATGCTATGCGGGATGCGATGCGGGATGCAAAATGCAAGATATGACAGGAAATGCATGAACCTGGCCTCAACTTGGAATTCCAAGGGTGCCACTGGAAAGATGAGATGAAATCGCTTGAAAACGATATAAAGAACGCCGGAATCGGAGTTACGGTTTGGAAATGGCAAGCGTTTCAAAAATGACACCGGTCTGCAATTTACAGCAAGTAGGCATCTAAATGCAACGAGATGAACATGCTAAAGCACCCAAACATGACAACAAAATACATGGCAGGGATGCACACAAAATGCTTAACAAAAGTCTAGCACTGAGCCACGGCCAAATCATCCATTAACAGGTTCAAACAAGCATGGCAAAAACGCAAATGGTAAAACAGATCTCAGACTTGGTGAAATCAACACTTGTCTGGAATTTCAGATCATATAGCCCTCTTCGGAGCAACAAAACAACATGCTACAGGACCTGAACATGACAAAGAAAGACATGGCATGGAGCTAATCAACAAGCTTAACAAAAGTCCCTTAGTGACCTTGAGCCAAAAGGGATCACAAAATATACTAACAAGCACACGAACATAGCTAAAACATAATCAGTTTTCAGACTTAGTGAAAACTGGGACATGCTGAAACATAACTCACAAAGGCATGTTTACGAGCTCGATGCACTCACTACGGTGCAAGTCATGGCAAGACAAGCATACACCCATAAAGAAGGCACAAAATACAAGCTATACATGGCAAGAAAAATGGCATAGCATGCACGGATCAACTACAATAACATCGGCAAAATCGCAAACAAGTTGAAGATCTGCCCAGATTCACAACGAAGCAAAAGTAGAGCTCGATTGACTCAAGCTAGGGTGCTCCATAATTGCAAACAAAGACATGGATGGATAGATCACTACAATATTAACAAAACTCCCTTACTGATCATCCTCAAAAGAGCCACGGATCACTAGGAAATAACATGAACATATGGCATCGTGAACTAAAGAATCCCAGGACTTAGTGAAAACACTAAGTCCCTGAAAACAGAATTACCGGGTGCCTCACTTTGCAAGCTTGCACAAGTCACCACACACACCCTAAAAATACATGGGTTGCACCTCTGGATAGATGACAAAACCCTTAACAAAACATATGAAGAACTCACGGGCATATCATGCACACATTAATCATGGCAAAAATGACAAAAGTGCTAAACGGAGTAACAGATCTGACAATTAACTCAAGTAGCCCTCGTCTAACAGCATTTCGGGCATCAAGATGAGCTCAAATGAAAATGATGCAATGGAACGGAATGCTGCACTCTCTGAGATGAACATTTTGATATGCTATATGCATGAATCAGAGCTACGGATGCAAAGTTACGGAGCCGCGAACATGAGCATATGAAGTAAAAAAATGGGACTTAGTGAAAAAAAACTACCCCGGATTAGGGTTTACTGTAGCAACCCCGATCCAGATCTGGATCGCACGCAAAACGAGGTTCGACGTCGCCGGAGAGGACGCCGGCGTTGGGCCGGCCGGAGTTGGGGACGAGGCCGGGGCGTGGAGGCGGGCGGCGGAGCTCGCGGAGCGGCGGCGGCCGGCGCGGCGGGGCTGGAAGGAGGGCGCGGCGAGGTGCGGGCGTCCCGCCGGCGACGGTTGCGGCGGCCGGCCGGAGTTGGGGACGAGGCCGGGGCGTGGAGGCGGGCGGCGGAGCTCGCCGGAGCGGCGGCGGCGGCCGGCGCGGCGGGGCCGGAAGGAGGGCGCGGCGAGGTGCGGGCGTCCCGCCGGCGACGGATGCGGCGGCCGGGGCGGCGAACCGCGGCGGAGGGGGCGGCGCGCCCCCGGAGGCGAAGGAGACGGCGGCGGGGTGCGGGCGACCCTCGGCCCGGGCGGGAGCGGCGGAGGGCCTCCCCTGGGCCTCCGCGGGCCGGCGGCACGGAGCGGCGATGTGGGGCGCAGGGGGCCACGTGGCCTCGCGGGATTGGCCCGGGCGGATCGGGCGGACACGTCCGGCCGTCCGGATTTTGTCCGGCGGTCGGAGCAGGAGAGGGGCTAGGGTTTGATCCGGAATATTTGGGGAGGACCTATATATAGGCATAGGAGGAGCTAGGAGAGTCCAAATGAGGTGCGGTTTTTGGTCACGCGATCGTGATCGAACGCTCTAGGACATGGAGCAGAGTTTGGTGGGTTTTGGGCCAAATTGGAGGGGTGTTGGGCTGCAACACACACGAGGCCTTTTCGGTTCCTCGGTTAACCGTTGGAGTATCAAACGAAGTCCAAATGGTACGAAACTTGACAGGCGGTCTACCGGTAGTAAACCAAGGCCGCTTGGCAAGTCTCGGTCCAATCCGGAAATGTTTAATCCCCACACACGAAAGAAAGCTAGAAATGACCACCGGAGGAGAACGAAGCGTCGGAATGCAAAACGGACAACGGGGAAAATGCTCGAATGCATGAGATGATCACGTATGCAAATGCAATGCACATGATGACATGATATGAGATGCATGACAACGACAACAACACACGGAGACAAAACCCAAACCCGAGGAAATAAATATAACTTAATGCCGGAAACGGCAAGAGTTGGAGTACAAATAGGGAAAGTTACATCCGGGGTGTTACACTTGCCTTCTTCGTCGACTGCTCGAGCCCCTGTCGACCCGCCTTCACTTTTTGCAACCCATCATGTCCCGGAGGACGAGGTGAATGCTGCTAGGGAAGCCATACGCCAGGCGGGCATTATGATGGAGAAGATGAAGACGGTGCGGGACGCCAGCCAAGCCGCCTATGATGCTAGCTCGGCTCTCCAGAGCAATGTTCAGGTTAGTTGGTCGCCGCTTGTTCTGTTAGGATATGCTATCTGAAGATTCTTTCCGAAAATCTTTTCATTTGTACACCCACTGGGTGTGTCGATTGAATTTTTTGGACTAGTGGGGGCATGCTGATTGCACCCACTGGGTGTAGTCCCCAAGACTACGGTGGACTACTGGCAGTCGACTGTAGTCTTTTTATTTTGCCGAATGTATAAACCAAACTGGTAGTTTGTCTCTTCCACTTGACTTCGGCGGGCTGGTCGAGTGGGATCAGAACCGGTGGGGGCACGCTAAGTGCACCCACTGGGTGTAGTCCCCGAGACTATGGTGGACTGCTGGCAGTCGACCGTAGTCTTTGTATTTATTGCCTTTGCTTTTTTTTTGTAACGATAACTTCTCCCCTTTGATTTCAGAAATCTTGCGATCTTGGAGCTCGCTTTGCTGACTTGGAGAAGCAGCAGATTCAACTGAACCTTGATTTGGAGCTGGCCAGGACAGAGCTGCAAAAGGTCAGAGACGGCGCCGCAGGTAAGACGATTTTGTCGACTGGTTAGTTTTAGGCTTGAGTACCCTTCTGCTATTTCCGAATCAATCATCATTTCTTTGCAGAAAAACTGAGAGAAGCTCTGGCGAAGAAGGATCGGGACTTGGTTGCTGCCCGTAAGGAGGCTGACGATAAGACCGCTCTGGCCGAACAGAAGCTGGCTTCGGTCGGCCAGTTAGAAGAAGAGAATACCAGGCTGAAGACCGCTCTGAGTGAAGCCAACAGGGAGTGTACACGCTGGAAGAAGGATAACCTCAACCTGAACGAAAAGATGGAAGGCATCGCTCGCAGGAGGGACGATCTGGAGAGCTACTTGAGGAGCCTTGCCAAGAAGTTGTACATCAAGCTTGAAGGTGCACATTTAGTTCCGACTAGTGCTTTTTTTGTGTCGACTCAGTGTATGAAAATTGACTTATCCTTGGATTGTGAATGCAGAGTTTTGCCAGAACTTTGAAGAGGAGACTGGGCGGATCGAACCAGGTTTGGATCCAATCAACTCTCCCGTGAAAGATGAAACTGCCATGAATTTGCTCCGACTGGAATCTCGCATTGACGGTGTCGTGGACTACTTGGCTCGACTGAAGGTCGCCATGTCACGGATCGACCCGGCACTTTGGCCAGAGGCTACGCTCCAAAACAATCTCGAGTCTCTGATGACTCGACTTAACGGAATCCCTGACCGAGTGCAGGAGTGGAAGAAGTCTTCTGCTCGGTGTGACGCTGATGTGGCTCTGTCCTTGCTTCGTGTCCACTGCAAGGAGGTGCGACAAGACAAGCTGGCAGCAATCAAGGTCGCCAACACCCAGAAGCATGACTTCCGAACCTTTATGGAGACTTTCATCGCTGCAGCCACTCGGATAGCTGACGGCGTCGACCTGGATGAGTTCGTCGAGCCTGCCAGCCCTCCTCCCGCGGAGTGAACAAACTCTTATGTCCCACCTTAAATTTGCCTCGGAATGCCGAGTGGTTTTTGTAACCGTTAAACTTTTCGGGCTGCATGCCCGAGTACTTCGATCTGTGGTCTAGAACCTTTAGAATTTATCTGAACTTGGTTTACCGTTGAATATCTTTATGAATCTCCTGCTGAGTGAACCCATTCTTCATTCGAGACAACTTTTGCACTCACAGCGCAGTTCCGAAGGAGAGGGAAGCAGTCGACCCATGTCTTATATTTGTGGCGAAGCTCTCCAAGGGAAGGCGGCGGTCGACCCGCACCCTGTTACTGCAAAGGGGGACGGAGCGCACATTGTATTTGTGGCGAAGCTCTCCAGGAGAAGGTGGCAGTCGACCCGTACTTCATTGCTGTAGAGCGGGATGAATCACGCATTGTATTTGTGGCGAAGCTCTCCAGGAGAAGGTAGCAGTCGACCCGCCCCTTGTCGTCCTTGAGGATTGAGATGTGTTTCGTACCTAGGCGAGTACTGGACTGCAGCTAAGCCCCGGAGTGGGAGGATCGCTCTCCACTCGGTAGGATTTTTTCAAACTTAGGCGAGTGCCTGACTGCAGCTAAGCCTCTAAGTGGGAGAACTTAGGCGAGTACTGTACTGCAGCTAAGCCCCCGAGTGGGAGGATTGCTCTCCACTCAGTAGGATTTTTTCAAACTTAGGCGAGTGCCTGACTACAGCTAAGTCTCTAAGTGGGAGAATTTAGGCGAGTACTGGACCGCAGCTAAGCCCCCGAATGGGAGGATTGCTCTCCACTCGGTAGGATTTTTTCGAACTTAGGCGAGTGCCTGACTGCAGCTAAGTCTCTAAGTGGGAGAACTTAGGCGTTTACTGGACCGCAGCTAAGCCCCCGAGTGGGAGGATTGCTCTCCACTTGGTAGGATTTTTTCAAACTTAGGCGAGTGCCTGACTGCAGCTAAGTCTCTAAGTGGGAGAACTTATGCGAGTACTGGACCGCAGCTAAGCCCCCGAATGGCAGGATTGCTCTCCACTCGGTAGGATTTTTTCAAACTTAGGCGAGTGCCTGACTGCAGCTAAGTCTCTAAGTGGGAGAACTTAGGCGAGTACTGGACTGCAACTAAGCCCCCGAGTGGGAGGATTGCTCTCCACTCGGTAGGATTTTTTCAAACTTAGGCGAGTGCCTGACTGCAGCTAAGTCTCTAAGTGGGAGAACTTAGGCGTTTACTGGACCGCAGCTAAGCCCCCAAGTGGGAGGATTGCTCTCCACTCGGTAGGATTTTTTCAAACTTAGGCGAGTGCCTGACTGCAGCTAAGTCTCTAAGTGGGAGAACTTAGGCGAGTACTGGACCGCAGCTAAGCCCCCGAGTGGGAGGATTGCTCTCCACTCGGCAGGATATTTTCAAACTTAGGCGAGTGCCTGACTGCAGCTAAGTCTCTAAGTGGGAGAACTTAGGTGAGTACTGGACTGCAACTAAGCCCCCGAGTGGGAGGATTGCTCTCCACTCGGTAGGATTTTTTCAAACTTAGGCGAGTGCCTGACTGCAGCTAAGTCTCCAAGCGAGAGAACTTAGGTGAGTACTGGACTGCAGCTAAGCCCCCGAGTGGGAGGATTGCTCTCCACTCGGTAGGATTTTTTCAAACTTAGGCGAGTGCCTGACTGCAGCTAAGTCTCCAAGCGAGAGAACTTAGGTGAGTACTGGACTACGGCTAAGCCCCCGAGTGGGAGGATTGCTCCCCACTCGGTAGGATTTTTTTCAAACTTAGGCGAGTGCCTGACTGCAGCTAAGTCTTCTAGTGAGAGGACTTAGGCGAGTATTGGACTGCAGCTAAGCCCCCGAGTGGGAGGATTGCTCTCCACTCGGTAGGAAACTGTTTTTACAAACTTAGGCGAAGCGGATTCGCAGCTAAGCCACCCACTGGGGGATTTCTTACGCAAACAAAAACAATAATAATCACTGGGAAAATTATAACGCTCTTGTCTTTGATAAATAAACTACAGGAGTTTTTCTTATTACATCTCATCCGAGTGAGAATTCAAGTATAAAAGGGATGGAGTAGCTCCGCATTCCAGGCTCGTGGCTCATCAATCTGGCGATCGACATTGTAGAGGTGGTATGCTCCATTGTGGAGGACTCTGGTGACTATGAAGGGGCCTTCCCAAGTAGGAGCAAGCTTGTGTGGTTTCTGCTGATCCACTCGAAGGACTAAGTCTCCTTCTTGGAAGGCTCGGCTCTTCATGTTTCTGGCATGGAATCGACGCAAGTCTTGTTGATAGATGGTCGATCGGATCAGGGCCATTTCTCTTTCTTCCTCTAGGAGGTCGACTGCGTCTTGCCGGGCTTGTTCTACTTCATCTTCTGAGTAGAGCTCGACTCTGGGAGCGTTGTGAAGCAGGTCACTCGGTAAGACTGCCTCAGCTCCGTAGACCAGAAAGAATGGGGTTCTTCCGGTCGATCGATTCGGGGTTGTCCTCAATCCCCAAAGGACTGATGGAAGCTCGTCGACCCATGCACCTGCTGCGTGCTTGAGATCGCGCATCAATCGGGGTTTCAGTCCTTTGAGAATTAGGCCGTTTGCCCTTTCTGCTTGCCCATTCGATTGGGGGTGAGCGACTGAAGCATAGTCGACCCGAGTGCCCTGAGAGGCGCAGAAGGCCCTGAATTTGTCGGAATCGAAGTTTGACCCGTTGTCGGTGATGATGCTATGTGGAACTCCATATCTGAATATCAACTCTTTGATGAAACTGATAGCGGTGCAAGCATCAAGATTCTTGATAGGCTTGGCTTCAATCCATTTGGTGAACTTGTCGACTGCTACCAGCACATGAGTGAAGCCGCTCCTGCCTGTTCCCAGTGGCCCAACCATGTCCAGCCCCCAAATAGCGAAGGGCCAGACGAATGGAATGGTTTTCAGGGCTGACGCGGGCTTGTGCGGCATATTGGAGTAATACTGACACCCTTCACATTTGTCGACTATCTCTTTAGCCATCTCATTGGCCCTTGGCCAGTAGACCCCCGCTCGGTATGCTTTAGCCACAATGGTCCGAGAGGACGCATGATGACCACAGGTCCCCGAGTGGATATCGTTAAGGATCATCTGACCTTCTTCTGGTGTGATACACTTCTGGCCGACCCCAGTCACGCTTTCCCTATATAACTGTCCCTTTATGACTGTAAAGGCCTTGGATCGACGGACGATCTATCGAGCCTCTTCCTCGTCTTCTGGGAGTTCTTTCCTTAGGATGTACGCGATGTACGGTTCTGTCCAGACGGGAGTGATAACCAGCACTTCCATTATCAGATCGACCACAGCTGGAACTTCAACTCCAGTCGGATCCGTGGCGCTTTTTGGCTGCGGGGCCTCTTCCTTGAAGGGATCCTCCTGGACTGATGGTGTGTGGATGTTTTCCAAAAACACATTGCTGGGAATGGCTTCTCTTTTGGAACCTATTTTTGCCAAATCATCAGCTGCTTGGTTTTTCAGTCGGGGTATGTGATGAAGCTCTAACCCCTCGAATTTCTTCTCCAGCTTTCTCACTGCATTGCAATAACCAGTCATGGTTGGACTTCTGACATCCCATTCCTTCATCACCTGATTAACCACCAAATCTGAGTCGCCATAGACCATGAGGCGACGGACGCCGAGTGAGATGGCCACGCGCAACCCATATAAAAGTGCTTCATATTCTGCCTCATTATTGGAGGAATCAAAATGGATTTGAAGAACATATCTGAGTTTATCTCCTCTGGGGGAGACAAACACCACTCCGGCACCGGAACCACTCAGCATCTTGGAGCCGTCGAAAAACATAGTCCAATGCTCCGAGTGAATCTGAGTCGGCAGCTGCTGTTCAATCCACTCGGCGACGAAATCTGCGATTGCTTGGGACTTGATAGCTTTCTTTGCCTCAAACTTGATATCAAGGGGAAGGAGTTCAATCGCCCATTTTGCCACTCGACCAGTTGCATCCCTGTTATGTAGGATCTCTAATAATGGAGCGTCGCTGACGACTGTAATGGAATGATCAGAGAAGTAGTGAGCAACTTTCTTGGTGGTCATATAAATCCCATATACAAGCTTCTGATAGTGAGGATATCTTTGCTTCGATGGGGTCAAGACTTCAGAAATATAATATACTGGGCGCTGAACTTTGAAGGTTTTCCCTTCTTCTTCCCGCTCGACCGTAAGTACCGTACTGACGACTTGTCCTGTGGCTGCAATGTAAAGCAGCAAAGGCTCTTTGCTGATTGGGGCAGCAAGCACTGGCTGGGTGGAGAGCAGAGCTTTGAGCTCTGCAAACGCTGCATCAGCTTCAGGAGTCCACTCGAACTTGTCGGACTTCTTCATCAATCGGTAAAGAGGTAATGCCTTTTCACCGAGACGAGATATGAATCGACTTAGGGCGGTCAAATTCAGTTCTCTATACTTGACGCCTTCCTTGAAGGCACAAACTGCTTGGTGGTCAAGCACATTCTCCACCGAGTGATGTAACGTGATCCATCTCTGGATGTAATCCCTCAAAGTTTCATTCGGCTTTTGCACACAGGACCGCAGTTCCGTCAGTCCTGCCGGTCGCTTGCATGTGCCTTCAAATGTGGTGACGAACACTCGGGAGAGATCTTCCCAAGTGTAAATGCTGCTAGGTGCTAACTGGTTTAGCCACGCCCTGGCCGAGCCCTCTAACATGAGAGGAAGGTGCTTCATGGCCACTTCGTCATTGCCGCCGCCAATCTAGACGGCCACTCGGTAGTCCTCAAGCCATGTATCGGGCTTGGACTCGCCAGTGAACTTACTGACTCCAGTCGCCAACCTGAAATTGGGAGGAATCACAGCAGCCCTGATGGCTCTACTAAAGCACTCTGGCCCCGAAACATGTACTCTGCTGCTGGCGGGCGCATCTCTGTCGTGGTCTTCTCGGTGAGCCCTGTTCCTGTCGACCAGACCTTGGATGAGGATGGATCTCGCGTCAAAGCCTGGCCCTCTAGGGTCGACTGGAATCCTTCGCCCACCACTACGAGAGCGCCTGTCATCCTGCTGGCGAGGCACATACGACCCGCTCCTCGGGGGAGGCGTGGGCACTCGACGTCGACTGTCACGATCGACTCGGTGATCATACTGCTCATGGTTCCCATACTGGTCACGCCGGTCTCCACGTCCCTCACGCCTCGGGGGCGATCTCGGGCTGTGAGCCGACTGGACTGTGTCTGCGGCAACGGATCTGCTGTGAATTCTGTTCCGTGACTGAGAAACAGCGGAATTCTGATCTCCTGCTGCCCGGAGTAACGCTCTGATCTACAGCAAGCCTCTGCCAGCCTCCGACTGGGAAGGCTAAATCGATTCCGCTATACGGGCCGCAGCTGCTAAATTCTGAATCGGAGTCCGATATACCTGCGGGGGCGGGAAGAGCTGACGTCGACTGGATTCGGGAACCCGTTGTCGCGCCCGTTCATCGAGTGCTCGCTGGAGGTTCTCCAGTCGAGTGCGCTCGGCCAAGTTTGCCAGGCGCGTGTCCTCCAAGGCGCGAGCCTCGGGGGTTTCTCCAACGATAGGAGTGTGCAGCGCATCCACATTCCGGCGGTGAAGTTCTTCTCTTTGCAGCGACATGAGAGGCTCGGGAAGATACTCCTCATGGGGACGCGACGGGTCGCCTCCTCCCGCGCCTCCGTCGGTGCGGGTAAAACCGGGGGGACTGGGCGGTCTGTCGACCATCAGAACCTCTGCCGCCGGATCGCTGCTGTCGCACTCGGATGCAGTCTCTTCGGAGCCAGTCGAACAGGCCGTAGAGGGATTCGTCGGGCTCGATCGCCGCGACTTGAGGGGTGGCCGACTGACGGGCCACCGCGTGTCTCACCCATCGCTGAAGTCTCGACCGACCGGAGCGCTTGCGCCGGCGGGAAACGGGGAGGGAGGACAACACAGGAGCCGACCGGTAGGGGGTCGACGGTTGCCATAGGAGAACACCACGGACGCATGCGCTAAAGTGCGTTGCCCCGCGGACAGGGAGTGCGTTCACGTCGAGCGGAGCCTCCTGAAGCCAGGCGGAGTCGTCGGCGATGAACGTGAGCGCGCCGAGACGGATCTCGCGGCCCTCCACCAAAACTCCGTCGAAAACCATGATGATTTGGGTCGGAAAAGATCGCAACTCCTCCAACAAAACGCTAAAACACCTGCCCCACGGTGGGCGCCAACTGTCGTGGTTCTAAGTCTGACAGTAATGTAGGGGGTAAGTATGGAGAGGCGAGGTCTTAGCTATGGAGAGGTTGTAAAGACGCAAGGTTTACGAGTTCAGGCCCTTCTCGGAGGAAGTAAAAGCCCTACGTCTCGGAGCCCGGAGGCGGTCGACTGGATTATGTGTGTATGAGTTACAGAGGTCCGAACCCTTGTCTCAAAGGAGGGGGTGGCTTATATAGAGAGCGCCAGGACCCCGGCCAGCCCACGTTATGAAGGGTTCAATGTACATTAAGGCAGGGCGTTACTGATAACACTAGTAATAAAGTGCTATGATGACCATAAAAGCTACTTAATGACCTACTGTTGCGTGCGGAGTGACTTTAGGTCTCCTGGCCGTCAAGTGGTTGGATCTTGGTCGAGTAATTGCTTCTTGGTCGAGTGTCTTCGAGTCTGTCGAGTGGAACACCTCCAAGTCGATTGAAAGGTGATTTATTCTAGAGGTGTCCTTGGGTTGGGCAGTTAGGACGGGTCTGTGACCCTACCCTAGGTACATAGCTTCATCACCAGGGAGTTACGGGAATTCGTATTGGGCCTTAATGGGCCATACGGGAAAGGAGAGAAAGGCCTCAAAGGGTGGCCGCACCCCTCCCCATGGGCTGGTCCGAATTGGACTAGGGAGGGGGGCGCCCCCTTCCTTCCTTCTCCTTTTCCCTTCCCTTTCCTTCTCTCCTACTCCTACTATTTGGAAGGATTCCTAGTTCTACTAGGAAAGGGGGAATCCTACTCCCGGTGGGAGTAGAGCTCCCCTAGGGCGCGCCATAGAGAGGGCCGGCCCTTCCCCTCCTCCACTCCTTTATATACGTGGCCAGGGGGCACCCCATAGACACAACAATTGATCTCTTGATCTCTTAGCCGTGTGCGGTGCCCCCCTCCACCATAATCCTCCTCGGTCATATCATAGCGGTGCTTAGGCAAAGCCCTGCATCGGTAGAACATCATCATCGTCACCACGCCGTCGTGCTGACGAAACTCTCCCTCAACACTCGGCTGGATCGGAGTTCGAGGGACGTCATCGAGTTGAACGTGTGCAGAACTCGAAGGTGTCGTGCGTTCGGTACTTGATCGGTCGGATCGTGAAGACGTACGATTACATCAACCGCGTTGTGCTAATGCTTCCGCTTTCGGTCTACAAGGGTACGTAGACAACACTCTCCCCTCTCGTTGCTATGCATCACCATGATCTTGCATGTGCGTAGGAATTGTTTTTGAAATTACTACGTTCCCCAACACCAGTGTCAGTCGCCTGGTGCACCGGCACATTGATGCGCTTCCTCTGCCGGGGAATGCGCGATGACGCGAGGAAGGCGGGGAGGGAGGGGTAATGGCGGGCGGGGGCCTTGCCCTTGTCGCTGCTGCCGATGTCGGAGAAGAAGCCCATGCTGGAGGTGGCTAGGGTTGTCACCGGCGTGGGGGCAGGGGTGGCCAGATGGGAACGGGGGCGAGTGGCAGTGGATGAGGACGGCCCCGCCGCACGCCCGACTTAAAAAAAGGACGACCGTCGTCACTGACGCGTGGGCCCAATGTGGGCAGTCGTCATAAATAATGTTGACCGTCGTAGTTGGACGGCCGCCAGGTAGGGATGCGGCAGACGGCAAGGAGACGCGTGGCGCGTCCGTGCCGATGCATTCCAGACGCATTCTAGGTGCAATTTTGGACCAGAAATGGGTCGGCGCGAACGCCAGGCGGACACGATTTGAGTTTGAATCGGCGCGTTGGGCCTCCACTTTTGTCCGCGTCAACCCAAATGGACGCGAGCAGACGAAATGAGTCGCCCCATTGAAGTTGCTCTTAGTCCCATATTGCTTAGCCTTTGACCCCTAAACCTGTTTTCCATCTATAAATATAGACGAGCCTCCAAAAATCATTCAATTCGGGTTAAATTAATATATTTTGGTTTGACTAAATTCACTAAAGAAAAACATATTTCTCCTCTTCGGCGGAAATTCTAGAAGTCGTCTCCTCTCTTTGAAGTCGTCTTTTCTCTACATTATAAAGGTATCTTTCTTTGTATTTTTTTAATATGTACTCCTGTAGCTTATTATTTCTAGAATAGTACGGTAGAATAATTATATTTATAAATTAGTCCCTGTATTTACATTTTAAGACTAGAATTCTTTTATTCATAGCTCATTTTCTTCCGTAAAACAACTTGACTCTGATTTTTTAAATAGCTATAACTTTTTACTCGTTCATCCAAATTAGACGAAACCAACGCCAATATTTTCGTCTTGATTCCACCTATCTAGTGAATCTATCAAATAAATTCTTTGAAACTTTCAAATTTTAAAATTTGTTCAGATGCATATTCAAACTTTTTTTGATCATATCTTTTTATCCGTAGCCCCGTTTTCGATGAACCCAACTGCATCGGATTCGTATTGAAGTAATCTTTCAGTTCACATGATTAGTGTCAGATTTCCAACATATAATTTTGATCTTAGCCAGTTACTCTACTAGTCCACCAAAGAATTGTTACACAACATTCTAAGCAGATTCAATGCTATGTTGAATTGCTTGATCCGTTATTTTCAATCTAGTAATTCTTTCTCCTACATATTCATAGTGACTTCCCTCATCCAGTAGCATAATTAGTTTCAACTTTTGATATTTTCAAATTTGAACAATTCAAATTTCAACTCGAAGCTTCACTTGATCATATCTTGTAAACTATAGTGTTTTCTCAATTGATTCTTTTTTTTCAAATTGAATCCCTAGGCGTAATTTGAGCCATCACCACACTTTTCACCGAAATTAGGATCTGATCTTGCAAAATAATTTGATTTGGTTCTTTTGGAGTTTTCGCAATCTTCCTTTGCATTTTCTTTTGGGTCTTTGAGTGATTGCTTATGGGTGATTAAAATTGCTTGTTTACGATAGATTGATCGGAGTGTGACGACTAGAACTATCAGGACTTATGAGTGCGAAGAATCTTCATCAACAGTACAAGGCAAGTTCACACTTTGATCATATTCTCCCTATACCCAGTTTTACTTGCATTGGTTTCATCCTTACCAATTTGCATGAGTAGGATTGGGAATTGGGGCATTGCTATGTAGTTCATGAGGTAGGAACCTATGATCCTTGAAACACCCCAGGAATATTCGTTGTGTCATATATTGCTTAGCCATGCTCGTAGACGGGGATTGGTATGTGAGAATCATGAAAGTTGCGAGAGTAATATTAATTAAGGGAAACTTAAGGTGGCTACTTTAATACACATCTGGGTGGAATGGTTGGGGCACCCTGGAGCACCCATTGATTTGCCCGAGCACCTGGAGAACCCAGTGCTTGCCCAAGGGGATCCCGGAGTACCCGTGTGATCACCCTATGGAATGCCACCCAGGCTCAAAGGGGTCATAAGATTATTCATGCTAGAAACTTCCGTGTGCAGCCACAAGCCATTATGGGCTCTGTCATAGTTGTGTGACCTCTTTCAGTGGTAGGCTAGCAGATGTAGGGGAAAGTAGGTGGTACTGTCTACCCAGAGTAAAGAGTTAATGCTTCAGAAAGACTATGTCTCGATCTTCCGATCATGGATGTGGTCGAGTCTTGTGGGGAAAGTGCGCAAACCTCTGTAGAGTGTACAAACTAATCATGATTACCCGTGTCCCCGGTTATGGACATCTTGAGCATCTGGTATTTGAATTATTGGTTGATCTCATCACGTTACTTAATTAATGTATTGGGTTATTAATAATTTGGGAATTTTGGGATTGAGTTGGAGGAACCTTCTCAATATGGGTAATTTAACTTAGTAGTAAATAAAATTTATTCCTTTGTTGTAGAGAAAAATTAGCTTTATGCAAAAATTAAACTTAAAGCCTCCAACAGCCAAATATGCATATAGAGATAGATATTCTCATTATTATTCTATGGTGTGAAATTTCTAGTACATTCAATGTACTGACCTACATGCTGCAATGTCTCATGTTGCAGGAATCTTACGATGAGTAGGTGATACGTTAGGGTTACGATGTCTACACTCAACCTTGCCGTTGGTGTCGTTGGGAACTCCACAATCTTGTTGTTACTTTCGCTATATGGATTGAGGTAATACTATTTACGTTACTTTATACATGTGATTTATCTCTGTTATAAATCCTCGAGTACTGTGTGTGTCAGCATACCGATCCAGGGATGACACTTAAGCACAGAGACTTCTATCCATTCGGGTCGGGTCGCTACATTAGATGACCGACCGAATGTGAAAGCACAAGTGCTCCCTGGGTGATTTTGGTAATTAATATCAACATATCTCTTGTTGGACTAATATTTTCATCTAGTATATTTCAGAAAGTTCAACAAAGGCGTGGCATGGACAAGAGGATGTGGAACCCCTTCAAAATGCTAAGGACAAATATTGGCAAAATCTCAAGACTTTTCATTTCTATTTTAGTGATCCAAGATCACATTGAGTACATAGGAAAAGCCAATACAATTAGAAGGGGATGAGGTGTTGCTTAATGGTCTACTTGCTCAAAATGCTTAGCCAAAGCCCTCAACCACTCTCTCAATTCCAAATATGTCCTAAACCTAAAGTCAAACTCGACCCCACTGATTTGATCCATTTGGCGCCACTGAGTTCACTTGACATAGTCATTGCCAGAAACCCTAATCAATTCGGTCTCACCGAGATGGCCTTGCAAACTCTCTGTTGCCTGTTGCAATTATTTCGGTCTAACCGAAATGTGCAATTGGTCCCATCGAGTTTGCCTAACCAACTCTCTGTTTGCTCATTGCCGAAATCGGTCCCACTGAGATGAGGTTCTGCCCTAACCCTAGCGCATCAGTCCCACCGAGAATCCTAACGTTCACATTTTGAACTGAATTGGTCTCACTGAGTTCACCTATTCGTTCTGAGCGAGATGGGTCAAAAGTGTGTAACGGTTAGATTTTGTGTGGAGGCTATATATACCCCTCCACCCCCTTCTCTATTCAAGAGAGAGCCATCAGAATGTGCCTACACTTCCACTACTCATTTTCTGAGAGAGAACCACCTACTCATGTGTTGAGACCAAGACTTTACAATCCAAGCACAAGAATCTTGATCTCTAGCCTTCCCCAAGTTGCTTTTCACTCAAATCATCTTTCCACCATAGTCAAATCTATGAGAGAGAGTTGAGTGTTGGGGAGACTATCATTTGAAGCACAAGAGCACGAAGTTCATCATCAACACACCATCTATTACCTTTTGAAAAGTGGTGTCTCCTAGATTGGTTAGGTGTCACTTGGGAGCCTCCGTCAAGATTGTGGAGTTGAACCAAGGAGTTTGTAAGGGCAAGAAGATCTCCTACTTCATGAAGATCTACCCAAGTGAGGCAAGTCCTTCGTGGGCGATGGCCATGGTGGGATAGACAAGGTTGCTTCTTCGTGGGCCCTTCGTGCATGGAGCCCTCCCTGGACTCGCGCAACTGTTACCCTTCGTGGGTTGAAGTCTCCACCAACGTGGATGTACGGTAGCACCACCTATCGAAACCACGCCAAAAATCTCTGTGTCTTCAATTGCGTTTGCACACTCCAATCTCATCCCTTTACTTCCTTGCAATTTGCGTGATTTACTTTCCGTTGTCCATATACTCTTATCATGCGTGCTTGAAATGTATTGTGAATGCTTAAACTTGTGCTAAAACTCCACCTCAACTTGAAGAACTTAAAAACTGCTACTTTTGCTTGTTGAGGATCTAATCTCCCCCTCTAGACACTTCTTCTCGATCCTTTCAAAAAATTATTTTGTTGTGTGCATGATTAGTGGACCCATACATTACACTTTTGTTTAGCTTAGTCATCATAGACTGGACATTGCTTGTGTGGAATAAGAAGAATCTGCATAGTTAGTTGCTTTTATTTGTTTAGCATGCAAATTAACATGTGTTGATAGTTCTTTAGTTTGTTTGTGGCAATGAGGAAATGCTTCAAGTTGACTATAAAATGTAGAAGAATCCAGGCAAATGTACGGGAGTTTGTCACATAGATGTACAAATGTAGGCTTTTCTGATTTTTTTACTAGTTTTTTTCTAGTCTGGCTCGATAGATGTAACAATCGCTAGCTTGCTACTGCCTTGCATGTTGGTAAATTAGTTATGCTACTACCTTACATTTATTTTTTAGGTGCTTCATATATTCACTTTCTTATATCACAAATATTTTTTCACAGATACCCCTTCCCCTGCCTCCCCTCCAGTGTGTGGACGGACTAGCAGACGGATAGCTGCTTCGTCCCCTCGTAGCAAACGTGGTGAGCTTCCCCCTCTCCCTACTCTACCCCCATAACTGAATAGCACGCACAGTTTGTATGTTTTTGTTTTGGGGTGACCTGAGAGTAGAGACGCAAGCATTGTTTAGAGTAGACTACTCTCCAATGTTGGTTTTGCCTTGTGCATAGTCACTTGGTTCTGCACTTTAAATTGTATGTGCACATATATGAACAC
Organism: Triticum urartu; assembly: GCF_056163025.1. Lineage (NCBI taxonomy): Eukaryota > Viridiplantae > Streptophyta > Magnoliopsida > Poales > Poaceae > Triticum > Triticum urartu. Next base: position 93,860,609 of record NC_141875.1, read on the forward strand.
ACATCACGTTTTGGGAGGGGTAGCCTTCTATTTTGTCCTAGATTACAGGGAACTCACCTCAAATGTGTGTATATATTACCCTATATATGCTACAAATCATCGGTTGGGATCTCAAGTTTCTCCCATCAGAAGCAAAGAAATGTGACACTAGTCTGTATATGATAGCACCAGGACTAAATTTCCTTTTCCTCTGCTTGAAATTCCACAATGTGCACATTCATTGTTCTGGCTCCTTCAAAGTTAGCACCAAGGCTTTGTTTTTCATAATCTTAAAGTAGGGTTGATATCCCTGTCGATTTTTCATGTGCTCTTAGCAAGCGTGATGAGCTTCCCGTCTCCACCCTCTACCCCAGATCTAAATAGCACGCACAATTTGTATGTTTTGGTTTTTGGCGTGATCTGAGAGCAGACAGGCAAGCATGGTTCAGAGTAGACTACTCTCCTTTGTTGGTTTTCCTTGTGCATAATCACTCGGTTCTACACTTTAAATTTTATGTATAGATATATGGAAACACATCATGTTTTGGAATTCTAGTTGTTACACGGAACTTACCTCAAAAGAGTGTATATATGAGCCTATAATCTATATATGCTACAAACCATTGGTTGTGATCTTAGGTGTCTGCCATCATAAGTCTGTATATGATAGCACCATGACTAAGTTTCCTTTTCCTCCGCTTGAAAATCCACAATGTGCACATTTATTGCTCTGCCTGCTTCTAAGTTAGCACCAAGGCTTTGTTTTCCATAATCCTAAAGTAGAGCTGGTATCTCAGTCCATTTCTGATGTGGTCTTCTTACCTCATGGAGCAATTCACTGTATGAAATCTGACGTCACAATGCTTGTGTGGAATAATAATAGTAAGAAGAATCTGCACAGTTTCTTTCTTTTAGTTTGTTTGGCATACCAATTAACATGCGTTGATAGTTCTTTTGCTTGTTTTGCTGAGACGAAGAGCGGCTAGCTGTTCAAGGCAAGCGAATATGGTCTTCCTCCGGATTTATTTAAGCTTTGCTCTGGTGGCTAGGTCTGTGCGAGGGGAGAAAGGTTTATGGACTCAAGGCAGAGGCGTCGTCAAGAGCAACTAGGTTGTCATCCACAGGATGGGACATGGGACATGGATGGAGCTGCCAAGACAATGGATGGTTTCTTGGTGTATGCAATAAGGCTGGCTGCTGTTCTAGGCCTCTATGTATAGTGGTCGACTATAGTTAAGTAGCTGGTGGAAGGCATAGTTGTTGTAGCACAAACTACAGTCTTCTCATTCCATGTGAAATAGAAAATGACCATCATATTGCCCTTGTGCCCTTCCATTTCTTTACACCTGTTATGATGCCAAAATTTTGAGCCAAAATTCTCCCGACTTGTCTAAATTTTTTCCTCGTTTGTCACAAAACAAAAATACGAGGGTGCTCGCTACAATTTTTTTGCCCTTGTTTGTAGCAAAACAAAAAACGCAAGGGTGCTCGCTGCAAAATTTCATGTTCTTGCCTAGCCCATTGTCATGTTTCTTTCTGTTCGCACACGAATACGTCACCGTGTACCTCCAACGCCGAGGGTGATGCACCGCAGCTCACGTCGAAGGAGACCCGTCCGGAAGTGCGGTACGCAAGCAATCCGGCAGGTGCTTTTCAGGACCCGAAACCCCACGCGCCCGGGAAGGACCCCGTCTGGACGTGCGGCGGCTATGGGCTGCCCAAGGTCGGTTCGCTCGGCCCTAGAGCCTCGAGGATCGCTGCCCTTCAACACGAAGAACGAACGAAGAACGAGAGAGAAAGAACAAAGTAGGGATGTAAAACTAGGGTAAAAAGTAGATGTGTTTTGCGATTGTGTGTTGTTGTTCAATCGGCCGTCACCTCTTATTTATATATGAGGCGGGTGGATTTCCCGTACAAGAAAAGGACTTTCCTAGCCGTCCAAATTATCAAAAACATAATAAAACATGGAGTATTCACGACCTCCGGCCCGGATGTCCGGCTCAAGGCCCGGATGATCCGGCCTAGCCCAGTTTTCTGACAGCAGCTCACTAATCGGGCTGTAACTTTTGCATACGAACTCGGATTAATATGATTTTTATATTAAAATCAACCGCCTCGACGAGACGCACAACTTTTCTGTTGAACACTTTTTGATCTGAGACCATCTTGAGGGTGTTTCGGGACGTTTTCTAAAGTCTGTAGCAGACAAAGTTGGCCAGATGTCCGGACTCATGTCCGGACTCATGTCCGGATTGCCCGGGCTTTACCCGGATGATCTGGGTGCCATCCGGATGATCTGGCTTCACGGGGTTCGAAATTTATGGTTCTCTTAATTTACCCGAATGATAGCCCGGATGGTCTAGATCCCGGCCCAAATGATCCGGCCAAATACTGCTGCAGCCCACTGTTTTGCCTGTAATTTTTGCATACGACCTCGGAAGAGGACGATTATTATATCAAAATCGTCCGTTTCGACGAGATGAAGAACTTTGTAGTTGAATTTTTTTTCATCCAAGGCCATCTTAATTAGGTTGCATGCCATTTTCTGATCTGATGTCAACACGGGTATCTCCAAAATTGTCATAACTTCTGCATCCGAGCTCCGTTTTGGACCATCTCTATATTTATTTGGATCGGCTTGAAGAGAGTCATCCAATGGTGACATGACATCATGAATTTGAACTCATCTTGCTACAGCCTCAAGTCACTCTTTGCGATCATGCCATTTTCGAGCATCAACACATGCCTCCCTGTTTTTCGGCACAACTTGGATGCCGAAAAATAATTTGCCTAGAGTTTGTTCTATGGACGATGTCAACACTCCATCGTCCATTTATATGTTCTTAGGGCGATAATTATATACCGGCCATGATTTATGCTAAGGGCGATAGTCATATATCGGCCATGTCTTTGCTTAGGGCGATAGTTATATATCGGCCGTTGATTTTAACTTTTTGTTCACATCATACCTTGGAACTGATTACCACCAATCGGCTTTAAAGAGATGGAATGAACCCGTTCCTCGTAGCACTAAGTAAATCAAACTCGGAGAGATCGCGCCCTGTTAAGCAAGTAACATCGGGATGATTCCAATCCACTAATGCATCGGCCAAAGCAACACAAGCCGAATTATCCGCATGAATGACTTCTACCTCATCATCGACCCATTGTATTAAAAATTGATACATGGTAGATGGCACACATTGGTTAGTATGAACCCAATCGCGGCCTAATATAACATTGTAGTTACCTTGCACCTTGGCGATGAAGAATGTGGTGGCCAAAGTTTTGCTTCCCACCTTTGGCCTCTGTCAAAGTTGGGCTCTGTCTTTTCTTTACCCTCAAACCCATTAAGTACCATATTGGTCTTCATCAATGCATCATCATCTAACCCCAACTTCTTGAAGACCGAGTAGGGCATAAGATTTACCACAACACCACCATCAACGAGCATCCTAGCAACTGGCAACCCGTTAATATGACCTTTGAGGTACAATGGCTTCAAGTGTTTCACTGGTTCTTTTGGCTTCTCGAAGATAGCGTTCTTAGGACCAAAATCCAGTTGGGCTACCTCCCCTTCTTCACCTATAGCATGAAACTCGGCATGTAAGTAATACACCATATTTATATCCATACCTTACCGAACCGGCATAGATTCGTAATCCACCATTTCATCTTCATCTCCCAATGTGTATATTGGGCTTAAAATCTCCTCAATTGAAGGTGATGTTTCAGGTGGTGTGGACGATGTAATAGGGGTTGCATCATCCTCTTTTGGTGGTGAATGTGTTGCTGTAGCTAACGTAGAAGCATCTGCCTTTTATTTTTGTTTAGGCCTCCACACTTGTTTTGTGAGTGCCATGGGCCGAATTTCACTTAACAATTTGTCCCTTTGCCTTTCCTCTTTGTGCTCTACCTTCTCGTGGTTCCTCATGCGTTGTAATCTCCTTTTCATGGTCTTGGTTAAACCGGGAGGACACCACTTAGGTTGAGTATATTTGGGATCCCTTGGTTTGGCCTTGCTTGCGCTCGCCTCATGATCACTAACCATGGAACCCTACTGAACAATAACAATATCACCATTAGAAGTAGCCAGATTACCAACAACCGGCTTTTTGATCTCCTTTTGCTTGTCGCATTCTGAAATTTCTGTATTAGATGACTTAACACGCCACACTTTTTTATTGGCCTTACTTGGAGAAATTTTTGTTGGCCGATTAGCACCATAGCTAAAACGGCCTTGTGTGGGATAATAAAGCCTCTCGCGAGCAAGCCTTCTAGGTGCTTCCCACCCCATATGGAAAGCATAAGGAGCCATTGGGGGCTGCCCCCATCCTCCACTGAAGCCTCTCATGTAATATGGCGCATAGGAGGGTTGTGACATCCATGGTGTCGGTGCCCATGACCCATATGGCCTTGCATATCGTTGAAACTCTTGCTCCGGAGGCAATCTTGAACGCTTTGAATGTGATGGCCGATTAGAGCTAGAACCAGCCGCTTGACTTGCATATTTGGATAGCAACATATCAAAAGTTGGCTTGATTCTCTTGTTCTTAGTTTCATTCTTTTTCCACTTGCCAACTTCTGAATTCTTGGGCTTGATCAGTTTAACATGAGCATCCTCTTGTACTTGTGGTTGCCCCCCGAGTGTAGCATTTTTTATAGTGATCTTCAACACTTCCTTGCCATCGGGTTGCTTCTCAAGCACAATCTTTCTTTCCAAGACCTTGTCGCCCTCCTTGCTATTTCTGGGTTCACCAATAACAACATTATCTTTATTAGCGGATTCGGCTATGTTAGGCCGAATTAACATTTTCTTCCCTTCCAATTCCATGGTGTTTATGGGGAAGGGATGCTTATCAACTTGTATCTCAGCAAAATTCAATCGTCCGTCATTAATGGCCGATTGTATCTGTCATCGAAAAACATTGCAATCGTTAGTAGCATGAGAAAATGAATTAGGGTACTTGCAATAAGCACGCCGTTTTAGCTCCTCAAACGGTGGTATGGTGTGTGATATTCTAATCATCTTATCTTGCAAGAGAGCATCAAATATTTTATCACACTTTGATATATCAAAAGTAAACCTCATCTCCTCATCACGATTCTTGCGAATCGGCTTAAGAGCATTGCACATATAGGGTTTGGCCTTTGAGGACCAAACAAATTCAGTAGTATAGACATCAACCCCATCGTCCGAATTATCATCATTGTGTTCAACCATATTTATTCTAGAACGATCGATTGCAGACCTATGGACCTCTTTACTTCGACTCTCTTGGGCCAAAGCTTTTTGTAAGACTTGATTAATGCTCGAAAACTCATAACTTTCTAGCCTCCCTTTAATGTGAGTTTTCAAACCATTAAGAACAAGATCTGCCAAGTCTCTCTCAGTTATTACTAAGCTATAACATCGGTTTTTTATATCTCTAAACCTCTTGACATAATCGGTGACCGGTTCATCATGTTTCTGCCTAACCGATGTAAGATGTGACAACTTTAGCTCATTATCGTCGCTATAAAAGTGATCATGAAACTTTTGCTCTAATTGCGACCATAAGAGAATTGAGCCATGTGGTAAAGCAGCAAACCATGAAAATGCGGTACCAGTTAAAGATAATGGAAATAAACACACCTACAATTCTTCTATGGAACCTGCTTCACCCAACTGTGCTAGATACTGACTCACATGCTCACAAATTGTTTTCGTACTCTCACCACTAAATTTAACAAAATCAGGAACCTTATAACCTTGAGGGTAAGAAATTGCATCGAAGTGTTCAGGATAAGGCTTTTGGTACACACGACTCTTTACTGTCGGCTCGTTTCTGAAAGTTTCTATAAACATCTTATGCAAATCCTCCCTTAATTTAGTTAAAATTGGATCTGAGGTAGATGAAGATGTTTGTGTCAATGGCATATGAGCAACCTGAGTACTAGCTATCGGTGCAACTTGTGGGATGGGCGCCGAACCATAATTCGGCGGAAGACCAAACATGCTTGCACCTATGGGTGGTGTGAGAAAGTGATTCGGCGTTGACGCCGAATTGGGCACACTCATAATATGATTGGGGTATGTAGGTGTAGCCACAAGCTGGTTGGTTTGAGTATGGTAAAAATTCAACGGCATATTATATTGTTGTTGTATAGGTGGTGCCGATGAAAGAGGTAAAATTGGACTGGAGTTTTCAGATATACCAACAGTACCACTAGATGACGGAGGCATATTTTTCTTAGCACTAGTATTTGCCACAAAAGAATTGTATGTCATCACATTACCCTTACTAACAAGACTTTCAATCACAGCCACTTGCTCTGGAGAAAAAACTTTACTCATAGTGATTACATCTTGTTCGTCGATGAGGGGAGGAAGGTTGACGTTTCCAACCGGAGTGATGTTGCCTTGACGGTCCTTCTTGAAACTTGAAAGAAACGCTTCCAAATCCTCCTCCTCGCGCTTCTTCTTGAGCGCCTAAAAAGCCTCTTCACGCTGCTTCTTGTGCGCTTTGTAGGCTTGGCCATGTTCATCCGATAGTTCATCAAGACCGGGCTTAATGATCTTATCGGCCTCAACTTCTGAGGGCTTGGGGAGATTAGACATGGTTGATGATGATTCTTGATCTTTTGTCCCCAGCGGAGTCGCCAAAAAGTGTGTTCGCACACGAACACGTCACCGTGTACCTCCAACGCCAAGGGTGATGCACCGCAGCTCACGTCGAAGGAGACCCGTCTGGAAGCACGGTACGCAAGCAATCCGGCCAGTGCTTTTCAGGACCCGAAACCCCACGCGCCCGGGAGGGACCCCGTCTGGACGTGCGGCGGCTATGGGCTGCCCTAGGTCGGTTTGCCCGCCCCTAGAGCCTCGAGGATCGCTGCCCTTCAACACGAAGAACGAACGAAGAACGAGAGAGAAAGAACAAAGGAGGGATGTAAAACTAGGGTAAAAAGTAGATGTGTTTTGCGATTGTGTGTTGTTGTTCAATCGGCCGTCACCTCTTGTCTATATATGAGGCGGATGGACTTCCCGTACAAGAAAAAGAATTTCCTAGCCATCCAAATTATCAAAAACCTAATAAAACACGGAGTATTCACGACCTCCGGCCCGGATGTCCGGCTCAAGGCCCAGATGATCCGGCCTAGCCCAGTTTTCTGACAGCAGCTCACTAATCGGGCTGTAACTTTTGTATACAAACTCGGATTAACATGATTTTTATATCAAAATCAACCGACACGAAGAGACGCACAACTTTGCTGTTGAACACTTTTTGATCTGAGACCATCTTGAGGGTGTTTCGGGACGTTTTCTAAAGTCTGTAGTAGAAAAAGTTGTCCAGATGTCCGGACTCATGTCCGGATTGTCCGGGCTTTACCCGGATGATCTGGGTGCCATCCGGATGACCTGGCTTCATGGGGTCCGAAATTTATGGTTCTGATAATTTACCCGGATAATAGCCCGGATGGTCTGGATCCCGGCCCGGATGATCCGGCCAAATACTGCTGCAGTCCACTGTTTTACCTGTAACTTTTGCATACGACCTCGGAAGAGGACGATTTTTATATCAAAATCGTCCGTTTCGACGAGATGAAGAACTTTGTAGTTGAAAGTTTTTTCATCCAAGACCATCTTAATTAGGTTTCATGCCATTTTCTAATCTGATGTCAACACGGGTATCTCCAAAATTGTCATAACTTCTGCATCCGAGCTCCGTTTTGGACCATCTCTATATTTATTTCGATCGGCTTGAAGAGAGTCATCCAATGGTGACATGACATCATGAATTTGAACTCATCTTGCTACAGCCTCAAGTCACTCTTTGCGATCATGCCATTTTCGAGCGTCAACACTTTCGTTTTCACTGCTGCTTGATCATCTATTGTTGTGCGGCTGAGCGTGCAGCAGGAGAAGCGGCTGAAGCAGATGGGCACAACGGTTTGGAACGCGTTTGTATAATTAAGCGTTTCTATTTTCTTGCAAGTAGGTAGAACAAATCACACCATAATTTACTGCCAATTAAGCATAGTAATTTGTGAGTAGATATATGCCCAGAATTAACAAAATAATTAAATTATGGATTTTATTGATACAAATATTGCCATGGTCCCCTTGCATCTTGTGTTTTCATTTTGTGTTTCCTATCTCATGGTCTTGCTGGATGTAATGAGAAAGAAGCGATCTTTTTGGTAGAAAATCTCGGAAGATAATAGCAATCTTCTTGGTAGTAAGCCCCGTATGATGACAATTTTTTCAACGAGCATGAAAATTTGTTTAGTCATCCTCGTCCACCAGTTCGCACATCAACATCATGCCTTCATCATCGCCTTCCTTGGCAATGAGTGCCCTTTTGCCACGGTTATGACACCTTACTTTTTCTGATGTCAAACTTTCTCGGTGGTGGTGCAGACTTGTCGTTCGAGTCAAGGAAGTTCTTTCTCGCCGAGCTCTGCTCGTGGCGATCCATCACTTTATTGATGTTTGTTTGTATTGTAAAAGATAATTTATGTTCCTTCTGATATATTTTGCCTTCATCACATTATTGGTGTTTCTTTGTTTCTTCAATTAGGAGACTTGGGTTGTTCTTGAAAGATTGTGCCTCATTTCTTGGAGTAGGAAATTGGGTGAGCGCTAGGAGCGACTTTCTTGTTGCTTTCCTGCTGCATACAGTAGCAACTTGTCCAATCGCCCCTTGGGTAAGCAATACATTGTACTAGAAGTTGCCGCACGCTTTACTGCGCCGTTCTTCTTTTATGGGTTCTACTTTTTTTGTGGATGTACCATAATTGGTCGATGGGTTTCGGGCCTTAAATATGCTAGGCTCGGTGTTTTTCCTTGCGATGGGGTTGTTCTTGACTTTTGTTGGAGGCATAGTTCAAACGTAAGGGGAAAGACAACGATAGTTACATACATACACGTATTTTCATGGAAATTCATAGAAGCGCTGACCATAGTGATAATTGATCATGCCATCCAATACACCCCCCAACCCTTGCGGCGCATAGCGTACCAGCACCGAGCATAGGACTCTTATAAAGTCCAATGGCACGGCCCCGCCCGCTACTTTATATATTGGGCCGATCCATTAATAAATGTGTAAGTAATTTTCAAATGGTATTTTAGAAAATGTCCATGAACTTCAAAAAAATGTTCATCTAGTTTACAAAAATAAGCTTGTACATTTTGAAATATATTCATGACATATTATAAAGTGTTCACATGATATGTTCACACATTTTGAATAAATGGTTATTAATTTAAAATAAGTGTCCAATTTTGAAAAGTGTCCATGCTTTAAAAATGTCCGTGCATTGGAAACATGCTCATATAGTTGCAAACCGTGTTGATCTCTATAAAAAGTTACAAACAGTGTTCGTGTATTACTTAAAATGTGTGCACACATTTCAAAAGTCAATACAATCTAAAAAGTATGCATTTATCTAATCTAAAAAGTATTCATTAATCTAATAAAAATTATGTTTTGGAGAAAATTTCATGAAATTTAAAACGATGTTTTAAAAATGTTCACACTTGTTTTGAAAAGAAATATTCGTGAATAGCAACAAAAAAGAAAAGAAAAAGGAAATTTAAACAAAAGTAAAAGAACATATATCTGGAAAATGCAAGTAAGAGTGAGAGAGGTGGGGGGGAGAGAACTACACTCTGTAATTCCATTGAAAGAAATGGTATCTATACATAGGGAGAAACTGCCTCCAAGTGATAGCAGTTATAAATGTTAAAAGAAAAGGAACATCACTACTTAGGATTGGTCACACGAATGATGATTCGTTAATTAATACATTTTAATTAATATAATAGACACATCCTATTTTATTTCTAACATTTTCCCTGTTCAATCAGTTTTGCTCGTTGAGAGTCTTTTATTGGCTGGGTGTGGTGACATTCTTTTTCTTTCTTAGCTAGACGAACCGACATGCAAGGGACCAGCTAGCTAACTGCGCATGTGCACAAGAAAACTGGACACGCAAGGAACCGAGATGCCCACCAACACGTCTCACCCACTGTCACCCAGGGCCCATGCACTTTCCACACCGTGGATTCACTAGGAGAGCTTATTTCAAGGGAGCTTAGTAACTGTATAGATGTTCTTTTTTATCTATCTTTTTCATGTGAAAACGTCTGCTCAACGGTGCAATCTCTTAATTTCGTTTCCTTGCTCTGCTAGAAAGCGTGTGTATATATCTTATCTTCAATTCCACTTAATTGCTTTTAGTACGACAGAATTTATCCAATCTTTGTTTTCATGCTATTTTTGTATTGCAATAATGAGCATTAATATCAAACCTGTTATAAAAAGGACTGCCCTCTCGTTTCCTCTTCCTCACAACTCACAAGCAGACACTTTTCTATTGACACCACATACAACTTAGGATGAGGATTTCATCTTTGACGCTACTCCTAACCCTTGCCTTTCTTGTGCTAGCATCAAGTACGTTCAATTTCTTCTTGCAAGACTGTTGCATCCGCACAATCAACAAAATCATATTAGTTCATGATTCTAGTTTCTTTTGGTTGGTGATATTTTGCAGATGCGAAAACAAAACCAGGTTGTACGGTCGTATACTTGAAGAAGTTTGGTGGGTACTTGATTGGTGGTTGTGAGGACGATTGCCACAAGAAGTATAAGGCGACCATTCACTGCTCTGACGATATGGCGTGCGCTTGGCAAGCCGATATTGATGGCAGCAGGTGTAAGTGCTCAATGTGCATATTCTCCTCCAAGGCTCCAGCAGAGGGAACTGTGATGTTAACTAGCTAAATAGTGATCAGTGAACATTCGCTAAAAGAACAGATATGCCATAGTATGTGGTGTAGCAGCATGACTATTTCGCTAGAAATTGCTATACAACATAAATTCAGTATTGCACCTTGAGTTTGTAGAATTTATCAAGTGATCCATATATGAGCAGTTGAAATTACCACATCGCTTTCGAATAAATTTGGCGATGTATTACCAATATAAGTTAGAGATAAGAGCCCCCAAAGTGCCACCATTGGGTTTGCTTTTTTTTACACGAAGACCTACACCAGATCTTGACTCAGCTTTCTTCCATGTCCTCTTGTCTTCTCCCCATATCAACAAAACAATACACACTTGATATTGGATGAAACACATCCTAACTTATCGAGATTTTTTTCAGTGAATTATGGTTTGTCTCCAACAAATAAATATTGCACAATAATTGTGATTTTTAATCTAGATCACATCTCGTCCTAACTTGGGTCTTGATGTCCAAAAATACAAGGAGGTCCCATCCCTCGAGGGCTAAGATGCTGATGAGATCGACTTGAATAGCGATTAAGAATACCCATCTGTATCTGCCCGACGACATCCATCTGTGTCGGTATCCATTTGTGGAGCCTCGCTCCAAGTCCGATGTTGCTTCTACCCTTGCCTCCGACTCTAGCAACTCTTTCATTCTAATGATCTGGATGGTGGAACTCGCCACAACACACTGCTCATGACTAGTATATATATCAATACATTGTATGACAAGTAATGCATTATCTAAAAAATACTGCACTTAATTGTGCAACATACAATTCACAAACAATTGCACAAAATGTACATGGAATTAATTATCACTAATTTTGGCACAACTCATCCTTTTTTTTCTTTGATGATATGTGAGTCCAAACTTGTTAATACATTAATTTAGAGACATTACAACTGTGCACTATTCCAGCCTCTCAGGCCATCAACATTTTCAACCGTTGGATTTGGACTCGTGTGAATTTGTGACCATTAGATCTCCTTTCATTCTCGCCTGGGCTTCTGTTGCCGCACTCTTCACGCTACATGGGCTGGGCCGCTGCTTTGGCAACAAAATTCCTGGTCTGCTGTTAATCAGGCCTACTGGGCGCGATGGTAAGGGCAAAATCATTAATTAAAGAGTACTCGTGATAAAAAACATTTCACTTTCCCAGGTCGCGACAAATGGCGCATATACAGCACGTCATTTGTCGCAACATGAGAGTTTTCCCTTTTTCATAGATCTGTTTATTCAAAACATTTTATCTTTTAAACCGTGCGTCCAAATCTCGAACCGTTTTCACATTGGATTCCTCACGTCGAGACCTTCAAAACTAGATCCAATGTTGGTAGGTTTTGACTAACTTTTTTTTACGAAAAAACCAAACGAAAAAAATCAGGCAAAAAAACCGAACCAGGAGCATGGTTTTTTTTCTCTTTTCAAAAGAGGCATCCCTGTGCCTCTCGTGGAAGCAAAACCGTGACTCTCGTGGAAGGAAAAAAACCAGAAAACACGTTTTTTTCCCGTTTCCGAGAGTCACGAAAGCACAACCGTACCTCTAGCAGAAGCAAAACCATGACTCTCGCGAAAGAAAAAAAATAAAAAACACGTATTTTTTCCCTTTCTGAGAGGCACGGCCATGACTCTCGCGAAAGCACAACCGTGCCTCTCGCTGAAGCAAAACCGTGACTCTCGCGAAAGAAAAAAACAGAAAACGCGTTTTGTTTTTCCCTTTCCAAGAGGCACGACCGTGACTCTCGCGAAAGCACAACCGTGCCTCTCGCGGAAGCAAAACAGTGACTTGCGAAAGAAAAAAAACAAAAAATGCGTTTTTTTGTCGTTTCCGAAAGGCACGGCCGTGACTCTCACTAAAGCACAACCGTGCCTCTCAGCGAAAAAAAACCGTGACTTTCACGAAAGGAAAAAAAGAAAACATATTTTTTTCACGCAATTTTTTTCCCTGAATTTGTTTTTGATCGAAAAGCTAAGAAAAACCAGGAGAAAACCAAAACGTCGAAAAAAATCAAAAAAACATTTAAAAGGCTAAAACACGTGTGGAAAAATAAAAAAAATCCAAAAAAAATCCAAAGTTAACTAGTTGAGCTCCTACTTGGCGCATTCAGCGCCGCTTAGCGGGCCGGCCCGGCAGCTACTTCAAAAAGCAGCCATGAAAAGAAAAAGAGCATAATTGGTTCGATGCCAAAAGTTAACTAGTGATTAGTTGGCTATCAATTTTTCTTGTCAATCTCACAACTTTTGATTTTGCCAAATGTTGGCTTGCTAAATATTGGCAATGCATCAAACCAATTATGCTCAGAGTATCTTCGGAAAATATACGCGAAAGCTGGGATTCGAACCCACATGTTACCCGTGCTAGTCTCAACAGAGCACCCACTGCGCCAACACCACTCGGTTTTATAAAATTCGAACACAACCCAATTTACTACTTTCAGTAGTACAACACTAACATATACCCTTATATAGAACTTGCGACATGCACTACCTACATGCGTTCAGCTAACGACTAGGGCGTGTTTTTGCAACTGGAAAATTGAGCGCTAATACTTGAAAAACTTTCATAGCCGGTCATATATGATTTTCTCCAAGAAAAATGAAACTTCACAAATTTCGGAAAAAGTTCATGAACATGCAAAAAAAACATTGCCCAATTCAAGAAAAGTTCAATGATTTTGAACATAGTTCACAAAAATTGAAAAATGTTCATCAAAATTTTGAAAAAAAGTTGACCAATTTAAGAAAAGTTCATCAATTTTGAAAAAGTTCACAAAACTGAAAATTTTTCATCAATTTCTGAAAATAGTTCATCCAATTTGAAGAAATGTTCATTGAATTTGAAAACAGTTCATAGATTTTGAAAAAAAGTTCATCAAATTTAGAAAAATTCATCGTATTTGAAAAAAAAATCATCAAATTTGAAACAAAATTATCAAATTTTAAAAATAGTTCACGAAAAATAGGAAAAAGTTCATAGATTTTGAAAAGAAAAGTTCATCAAATTTGAAAAATATACATCATCGATTTTAAAAAAGTTGACGTATTTAAGAAATAAAAAAACAAAATCAATGAGGGAAAGAAACCAGGAAGAAGAAGAAAAGAAAAACAGAAAAAGAAAAATGGAAAAACGAAAAACGAAACAATAATTGAGGGAAAGAGTTAAATCTTACCATAACCTGTTGTGTGGCGAGGTGGTTATACTACCGAACCTCATGGCAGGAGGTCTGTGGTTCGAGTGGCGTCTATGAGGATATCTTTTTTTGCAAAATCACTTACATAGTAAGTGGGCGGCCCATTGTGGGACGCTGCACGCGCCCGTTTGCAGAATACACATTAATGGGCACCTGCAGCGCTAAATAGGATTCGCCGATGGTTGAGGAAGCGTTAATGGAAATGGATGCGCCGTGTTTGCCTCTACTCCTCCCTGCTTTCCATATAATCTCTACCATCCAGACGATCATGTTGTTCCTTCCTCACCCCTCTCCATACTTCGACAAATACTGTCTCAGGCAGCCATGTCTGACTGATTAGGTTTCTCTTCCTCATCTTGGTCCTGGCAGTCCGTCCTCCTACATCACATCTGGCTAGGTGGTGACGGCGGCGGTGGTGTATTCATCTCCTCGATCCCTTCCTCTTTTTCTACGGTGTAAACGTGCCCGCTAGAGCGACCAGGCTGCCAGGGAGACAAGCAGTGGCGGATCTAGGATTTTTATACAAGGTGGTCCAAAGTAAAAATAGTTATAATAAATATGGCATGTCAACGACTCAACCTTACTCTTGACTACACTTTTTTTTGGAAAGGGGGTGATCCCCGGCCTTGAGGGTTTTTTTAACATTTGCCATCGTCACCAGTAATACCAATTTTAGGAACAAGTACACAAAACTATGAATTATATGCCTCTTTGTTTAAACAATCTTAACTGAATAAAAAAATCAACAAAGAATGCTAACTGATTAATGAATCATGTCCCAGCTTGATGAGGACATGACTATCTTGGATACGACCAAAAATATTGCATACATGCATATTTGTCAGGTGATTTCTAGTGCAAACTATTCAATAATCTATTTATGTTATCCAGAACAAAATACTTCACACACTTTTGTGTTTTGTCTAATTGTAGGTGTATGGGACATTTGTACAACCCATATATGAAGATAAGGGAAAAGGAGAAGTTTAGGTTCTGTTTAAAAAGTTCTCTCACGTCACTTTTGGGCCAAGAGAAGATAGAGTCCAAGTATCTCACGTTCTGGATTCAGATTCGGACTGCACAGACATACCTGACTTAAAACGTCAACAACTTTTTTATACGGACTCCAAATTGGGTGATTCTTTTTTGTTGGAAAATAGATTTCGTGCTCTTTCCAACCCAATTGGAATCACCTTTAAATTCGTCCGGAGCATTGAGATATCGACGAAACAATCTGACACTGCAGCGGAATCCGAGTCAAACAAAAAGTCCAAAGGTGTTGCACTACCTCCACTTGGGCCCATGAGCCTTGTACGACCTAGGGTTAGTTTTAGGCTGCCTTGGGACGTCCTCCCACCTCCTTAACTGCCACCCCTTGCTTCTATATAAGTAGATCCATCTAGTAGCTTTTTCCTGGGGATTTGTTTAGTTAAAAGTTAGCCATTGCAACTTTGTGTACTTCGTTTGTGTCCAACGACCAGACCAAGACCGCTTTCGGATCCCCACCTTTATTAATACGTCATCTATATTCGCAATATTCAAATTGCATTATCATATTCTTGCTTGTTCTTCGATTGCGTGCAGGAATAGACCTTCGTGGTCAGGCTGATCGTGCTTCCAGCATCGTCAGTAACCTCGGGAGATTGGTTTAGCGATTGCTAAGGCGCAACGTCGTGCATGTTTGTAGTCGGATCGTCAAAGTTGACTCCACCAAATCGATAGTTATCATCTCATCGAAAGATCGGGACCCTCGCCTCTATCACAGCTCCTATATTCATTCTTCAACAATTAATAATTTCACATTCTATCAATCATCATTGAACCTTCGATACAACCAACAAAGTAGCAAACCTTAATGAGTAATGAATCAATCAGAGATTGGGGAATGGGGAATGGTGAGTGCTGAGTGAAGATTAGGCTGTGCGGCGAGGGGTCAGCAGGCGCAAAGATCAGAGAGCAATCTGGGGCGGGAGCAGTGCGGTACCTTTTTCTCGAGAAACAGGGATCCTCATGGATCCTCTCACATATGGACTAAGGTCCGATAAGGCTTTAGTGTTGTATTTTGTACTTTCGTTCTTCCTTGATTTCTTAATTGATAACAAACAAAGCTCTTGCTTGTTTTGCAGAAAAGAGACCAGTGAGCCAAAGAGGTCAAGTTTTCCTGTAATACTTCTCTTTTCATGTTTTTGACCTGTTTAGAGCTGTAATGATGGACATGTTAATCTCCAGTATGTGGGCATGTAAGAACAACGAAACAACTTGCTTCTTTAAAACATCAGTACAGACACAAACACTCATATACACGCGCATACACTCACCCCTATGAACGCGCACACACACCCTATCTTGATATTTATCACAGTGGCTGTACCTATTTCTTTCAAGTAATTTTCTTGCCATACAAAATCTACAGGTCTGAGTAACCTGCTCGACAGCTTGAGTGTACTGAACCTTAATATATACTTGTGATTTAGTGCTAACTTTACTACGTATTTGATTTGGTTCATCATCATGAATTCGGTTGCCACCATACGCAGCAGTCGGACGATCACCAGATATGACTATGATTAGCTTTAACAATGGGACAAATAGTTTAATTAGTTGTCAGCTTAGCAAGAATCTAGCCAATCCATGGCATTCATCTTCTAAGACACATAAAACAGTTGTGAAGAAGCAGTTACATCAGGGTGGGGATTGGAACAAGAGCTGAGAGAGATGAGGAACATACCTAGCAGAAATCCAATCTCGGTCCCTTTTTTCTCATCATTGATTACCACCTTTGCTATTAGGAACACCTACAAAATATGTGTTTTCAACTCCTTAATATCCCACGAGAAAATAGCAGAAATCAAAAGGCGATGAAACTGGACCTAAATAGATTGTTCAGAGAGAGATCACCTTGTTCTTCACCAAGCTCTTCCTCAAGATTCACCCACTTCTCTTTTTTTTCTCAGATCTGCACACATATGTTTAGAAAAACCATGAATCAAGGAGTAAAAATTGGGGAGGAAGATGAATTGGCCGCAGATGGGCAACCTAGACTGGGGACATGTGACGACGGCCGGCACCGCCTGGAACTCTGACCTCGCTGCTCCTTCCCTCATGCCCATGGCCCAAATCCTCCCCTGCTCCATGCCGCCACAGCACGATCCACGATGGCCTTGGGGAGCTCCCCCTCCGCCTCAGTCATGGCCTCCGCTGAAGCAGGATTTGGCCTTGGACCCCCTTCCCCTTGGCTCCTACGCTGCTGGTGGTGGTGGCTGGTGAGGCGCGTGGAAGGACGGCGTGCGGGGGCGAGGGCGCAGCGATGACTGCTCCCGCGGCGGGAAGGGAGAAGGAAAGGTATCAGGAGCAGAATCTCAAAGGCAGTGGGTTGGAAAGAAAGAAGACAAGGCGACGGGGACGACGACCGGCGCCAGATCCGACTGGATCGAGAACCTGGCGGCGCCCACGCTGCTGCACCTCGACCACCGCAGAAGAGGCCGGGAGAGAAGGCGGCGGCGGAGCCGCACCTCCCTCTCCTCTTTCCTCTCTTTCACCCTCCCTTCCTTAGAGCATCTCTAGCAGACCCCGCAAAATTCCGACTCGCATAAATCTTTTGCAGTTCGCGGAAAAGGGTATATGCAGGACGGCGAGGGTGAGGACAGACTCAGACCCCGTATAATCAACCCGTAAAAAAGAATATTCTCCGAATATACCGAACAGACCCAGAGCTAGCTCTTTTAGTCGTCCTTTTCCTCGCGTCAATCCGGCGGACAGGCGGACGAGGGAAAACGCGAGGCAAGCGCGGCGCGGGCAGAGGCCGGGGCGAGCGCAGCGCGTGCGGAGCCCAAGGCTACTGGGACGGCGCAAGCGGCGACCGGATCGAACGGCCGGCGCCATCGAGCTAGCTAGCTAGCTCTTCGAATTGATTGAGCTGCTAGCTAGCTAGCTCCGTTCGAATGGATTGAGCTAACTAGCTCCGTTCGGGAGCCACGGGGGAGCGCAACGGCCGGCTATCGGACGGCCGACGGGCGAGCGCGTTGGCCGCGGCGGCCGGGCGAGCTTCATGGCATTGGCGGGAGCAAAGATTCCTCAACCGCCAACGTTGACCGGTATGCAGGGCCTTGATAAAGTTGTCTTCAAAACTGTATATATGAGGGTTTCGCATTTGCGTTTACAGGGCCCCTTAAAAAATTTAAGGGTCGGACGATTTTACAGGGTCTGTTCGGGCTCGTTTTTTCGACTGGAACTGCAAAAAACGGTTATTTTGCGGGTTTGACCATTTATGCGGGGTCTGCTAGAGATGCTCTTACTTCTTCTCCCTCTCATCTTCTCTCTCTGGAGAAGGGGGCGCGGCGGCGGTGGTAGGAGAGGAGGCGGGGGGTGGGGGAGATGCGATTTAGGTCACGGGTATCCCTATTTTTGTCTCTTGCTACAGCTGCTCACTCGCTTGCTCGCTCTTTTCTCTCTCCGTCGCTTCTCTGCTCGTGGCGCGCGCGGGTCTCTCGCTACAGCTGCTCGCTTGCTCTTTTCTCTCTCGATCGCTTCTCTGCACGCGGTGCGCGCGGGACGCAACGCTTGCTCCGTCGACACTATTCATAGTGACACGTGGACGGCGTGAGCCTGCCTAGCACCCCCTTCATCCTTTGTATATGTTCAATGATCTTTAATAGTTGCGGATGCTTGCTAGAGTTCCAATCATAAGTGCATATGATCTAAGTAGAGAAAGTATGTTATCTTATGCCTCTCCCTCATATAAAATTGCAATAATGATTACCGATCTTGTTAACAATTGCCTAGTACAATTCTGCACACCGTTCCATCATTATTCCACACTCTCTATTTGTAATATATTGTGATATATTCTAACTTTATGATAATATCACCTGTTCTTATATTTTAGTTCTCCGATATCATGCAAATTTATACTCTTCATACCCACAACATAGTTTTATTTCTCGTTTCTAAATGGAAGCAAATGTCCGGTATACGTAGAGTCGTATCAATGGCAGATAGGACTTGAGAGAATATTGATCTTACCTTTAGCTCCTTGTGGGTTCGACACTCCATACTTATCACTTCCACCTTTGGAAATTGCTACGATGATTCCTCGCACTTGGGGATTATCACCCCATTGCTACAATGTGTTGAAGGATGAAGAGAAATGGAAGCCCCGTGATGATCAAGAAGAGAGCAAAAAACGCAAGGCAACTATTGATTTGGATGATGATTGTAACACCCACGATGTGGCTATATCTCCCACGTGTCTGGGCACAACTTAGTGGCATAACCGCATGGTAGGCATGTCGCAAGAGGGGTAATCTTTACACATCCCATGCACTGAATAAGGAAGGGATAAAGAGTTGGCTTACAATCGCCACTTCACACAATACATAAATATATCATACATCATCCAGAATACAATCAAGGTCCGACTACGGAACCAACACAAATAAAGACAACTCCAAATGCTAGATCCCCGATCGCCCCAACTGAGCTCCTCTACTGATCGTCCGGAAAGGAAACATAGTAACGGCCTGACTCCTCGTCGAACTCCCACTTGAGTTCGGTCGCGTCCCCTACACTGGCATCATCGGCACCTGCATCTGTTTGGGAAGTAATCTGTGAGTCATGGGGACTCAGCAATCTCACACCCTCGCGATCAAAACTATTTAAGCTTAATGAAGGAAAAGGGGTAGTGAGGTGGAGCTGCAGCAAGCACTAGCATATATGGTGGCTAACTTACGCAAATGAGAGCGAGAAGAGAAGCAAAGATCGATCGAGAAGCTAAAAGTGATCAAGAAGTGATCCTAAAGCTACTTACGTTCAACCATAACACGAGACCGTGTTCTCTTCCCGGACTCCGCCGAAAAGAGACCATCACGGCTACACACGTGGTTGATACATTTTAATTAAGTTAAGTGTCAAGTTTTCTACAACCGGATATTAACAAATTCCCATCTGCACATAACTGTGGGCACGGCTTTTGAAAGTTCAAAACCCTGCAGGGGTGTCCCAACTTAGCCCATCACAAGCTCTCACGGTCAACGAAGGATATTCCTTCTCCCAGGAAGACCCGATCAGACTCGGAATCCCGGTTACAAGACATTTCGATAATGGTAAAACAAGACCAGCAAAGCCACCCGAATGTGCCGACAAATCCCGATAGGAGCTGCACATATCTCGTTCTCAGGGCACATCGGGTCGTCCAAACTTCCGGTAGGCCAGCCCAGAGTTGCCCCTGGTGGCCACCGGGGGCTCACAAGTTGGACCAACACTCAGAGGAGCACTGGCCCAGGGGTTTAAAATAAGGATGACCCTCGGGATGCGCGACTCCAAAGGGAAAAAGGCTAGGTGGCAAATGGTAAAACCAAGGTTGGGCCTTGCTGGAGGAGTTTTATTCAAAGCGAACTGTCAAGGGGTTCCCATTATAACCCAACCGCGTAAGGAACGCAAAATCCGGGAACATAACACCGATATGACGGAAACTAGGGCGGCAAGAGTGGAACAAAACACCAGGCATAAGGCCGATCCTTCCACCCTTTACCAAGTGTATAGATGCATTAAAGTAAATAAGATATAATAATGATATCCCAACAATATCCATGTTCCAACCAGGAATAAACTCCAACTTCACCTGCAACTAGCAACGCTATAAGAGGGGCTGAGCAAAGCGGTAACATAGCCAAACAATGGTTTGCTAGGAAAGGTGGGTTAGAGGCTTGACATCGCAATATGGGAGGCATGATATAGCAGGTGGTAGGTATCGCGGCATAACAATAGAGCAAACAACTAGCAAGCAAAGATAGAGGTGATTTCGAGGGTATGGTCATCTTGCCTGCAAAGTTCTCTGAGTTGACGAAAGCTTGATCCTCGTAAGCGTACTCAACGGGTTCCTCGATCACGTACTCGTCTCCCGGCTCTACCCAAAGCAAGAACACAAGCAAAGGAAACAACAATCAACCACGGTGCAATGCGCAAGCAACATGATGCAAAACATGGCATGATATGCGGGATGTGATATGCAATGCATATGCGGGCTTGCTACGTCTTGAGCTAGCGTTGGTTTTCCCCGAAGAGGAGGGGTGATGCAGCATAGTAGCGTAAGTATTTCCCTCAGTTTTTGAGAACCAAGGTATCAATCCAGTAGGAGGTCACGCGCAAGTCCCTCGTACCTGCACAAAACGGTAGCAACTCGCAACCAACGCTTAGGGGTTGTCAATCCCTTCACGGTCACTTACGAGAGTGAGATCTGATAGAGATAATATTTTTGGTATTTTTGGTATAAAGATGCAAAGTGAAAAGTAAAAGCAAAACAAGTAAAATAAAGTAATGGAGATTGATATGATGAGAATAGACCCGGGGGCCATAGGTTTCACTAGTGGCTTCTCTCAAGAGCATAGATATTCTACGGTGGGTGAACAAATTACTGTTGAGCAATTGATAGAATTGAGCATAGTTATGAGGTTATCTAGGTATGATCATGTATATAGGCATCACGTCCGTGACAAGTAGACCGACTCCTGCCTGCATCTACTACTATTACTCCACTCATCGACCGCTATCCAGCATGCCTCTAGAGTATTAAGTTAAAAACAGAGTAACGCCTTAAGCAAGATGACATGATGTAGAGGAATAAATTCATGCAATATGATAAATACCCCATCTTGTTATCCTCGATGGCAACAATACAATACGTGCCTTGCAACTCTTTCTGTCACTGAGTAAGGACACCGCAAGATTGAACCCAAAGCTAAGCACTTCTCCCATTGCAAGAACTACCAATCTAGTTGGCCAAACCAAACGGATAATTCGAAGAGACTTGCAAAGATAACTCAATCATACATAAAAGAATTCAGAGAAGATTCAAATATTATTCATAGATAAGTTGGATCATAAACCCACAATTCATCGGTCTCAACACACCGCAAAAAGAAGATTACATCGAATAGATCTCCACGAGAGAGGGGGAGAACATTGTATTGAGATCCAAAAAGAGAGAAGAAGCCATCTAGCTACTAGCTATGGACCCGAAGGTCTGAAGTAAACTACTCACACTTCATCGGAAGGGCTATGGTGTTGATGTAGAAGCCCTCCGTGATGGATGCCTTCTCCGGCGGAGCTCCGGAACAGGCCCCAAGATGGGATCTCGTGGATACAGGAAGTTGCGGCGGTGGAATTAGGTTTTTGGCTCCGTCTCTGGTCTAATGGGGGTACGTAGGTATATATAGGAGGAAGGAACACGTCGGTGGAGCTCCGAGGGGCCCACGAGGCAGGGGGTGCGCCCAGGGGGGGCGCCTTCCACCCTCGTGACCTCCCCGGAAACTTCTTGGAGTAGGGTCCAAGTCTCCTGGATCACGTTCGGTGAGAAGATCACGTTCCCGAAGGTTTCATTCCGTTTAGACTCCGTTTGATATTTTGTTTCCTCGAAATACTGAAATAGGCAAAAAACAGCAATTCTGGGCTGGGCCTCCGGTTAATAGGTTAGTCCCAAAAATAATATAAAAGTGGAAAATAAAGCCCAATATAGTCCAAAACAGTAGATAAAGTAGCATGGAGCAATAAAAAATTATAGATACGTTGGAGACGTATCAGGCATCCCCAAGCTTAATTCCTGCTCGTCCTCGAGTAGGTAAATGATAAAAAGAGAATTTTTGATGCGGAGTGATACTTTGGCATAATTTCAATGTAAATCTTCTTAATCATGGTATGAATATTCAGATCTGAAAGGTTCAAGACAAAAGTTCATATTGACATAAAAATGATAATACTTCAAGCATACTAATCAAACAATTATGTCATCTCAAAATAACATGGCCAAAGGAAGTTCATCCCTACAAAATCATATAGTTAGGCTATGCTTCATTTTCGTCACACAAAGATGTTCCCAACTTCTATACCCCCGATGACAAGCCAAGCAATTGTTTCATACTCAAATAATCTCAAACTTTTTCAACCTTCACGCAATACATGAGCGCGAGCCATGGACATATATGGCACTATGGGTGGTATAGAATGTGATTATGGGGATTGTGTGGAGAAGACAAAAAAGGAGAAAGTCTCACATCAACAAGGCTAATCAATGAGCTATGGAGATGCCCATCAATTGATGTTAATGCAAGGAGTAGGGATTGCCATGCAACGGATGCACTAGAGCTAAGAATGCTCAACAAAAGAAAACTAGTGGGTGTGCATCCAACCTGCTTGCTCATGAAGACCTAGGGCATTTTGAGGAAGCCCATCGTTGGAATATACAAGCCAAGTTCTATAATGAAAAATTCCCACTAGTATGAACAAGACAAATTATGATACTCACTATATGAAAACCATGGTGCTACTTTGAAGCACAATATATGAGACTCACTACATGAAGAACAAGGTGCTACTTTGAAGCACAAGTGTGGAAAAAGAGATAGTAGCATTGCCCTTTTTATTTTCTCCTTCTTTTTTTGGGACTTTATTTTTTTCTTTTTGGCCTTTCTATTTTTTTGATTGGGCAATGCTCTAATAATGATGATCATCACACTTCTATTGATTACAACATAATGATTACAACTCGATACTAGAACAAGATATGACTCTATATGAATGCCTCTGGCGGTGTACCGGGATGGTGCAATGAATCAAGAGTGACATGTATGAAAAATAATGCATGGTGGCTTTGCCACAAATACGATGTCAACTACAAGATCATGCAATGGCAATATGACAAAAGTAAAGCATGTCATGATGATGATGATGGTGGTGGAAGTTGCATGGCAATATATCTCGGAATGGCTATGGAAATGCCATGATAGGTAGGTATGGTGGCTGTTTTGAGGAAGATATAGAGAGGTTTATGTGTGAAAGAGCGTATCATATCACGGGGTTTGGATGCACCGGCGAAGTTTGCACCAACTTTCAATGTGAGAAAGGGCAATGCACGGTACCGAAGAGGCTAGCAAATGGCGGAAAGGTAAAAGTGCGTATAATCCATGGACTCAACATTAGTCAAAAGAACTCATATACTTATTGCAAAAAATTAGAAGTCATCAAAAATCAAGTACTACGCGCATGCTCCTAGGGGGATAGATTGGTAGGAAAAGACCATCGCTCGTCCCCGACCGCCACTCATAAGGATGCACAAGCCAGGTACACTTCATGCTTCAAATTTGTTACACAACTTTAACCATACGTGCATGCTACGGGACTTGCTAACTTCAACACAAGTATTTCTCAAATTCACAACTACTCAACTAGCACGACTATAATATTATCACCTCCATATCTCAAAACAATTATCAAGCATCAAACTTATCTTAGTATTCAACCCACTAAAAAGAAAGTTTCACATATCTTGAATACCAAGTATATTAACACTAAGCAAATTACCATGCTATTAACGACTCTCAAAATAATCTAAGTGAAGCATGAGAGATCAAGTTTCTTTAAAACAAACCACCACCGTGCTCTAAAAGATCTAAGTGAAGCACTAGAGCAAAAATTATCACGCTCAAAAAGATATAAGTGAAGCACATAGAGTAAACTATCAAGCTCAAAAGATATAAGTGAAGCACATAGAGTATTCTAACAAATTTCAATTCATACATGGATCTCTCAAAAGGTGTGTACAGCAAGGATGATTGTGGTAGACTAACAAGAAAATACACAAATAATACAAGACGCTCCAACCAAAACACATATCATGTGGTGAATAAAAATATAGCTCCAAGTAAATTACCGATGGACGGAGACGAAAGAGGGGATGCCTTCCGGGGCATCCCCAAGCTTTGACTTTTTGGTGTCCTTGGATTATCTTGGGGGTTCCATGGGCATCCCCAAGCTTAGGCTCTTGCCACTCCTTATTCCATAATCCATCAAAAGAATTCACCCAAAACTTGAAAACTTCACAACACAAAACTCAATAGAAATCTCATGAGCTCCGTTAGAGAAAGAAAACAAAAGACTACTTTAAGGTACTGTAGTGAACTTGTTCTTTATTTGTATTGGTGTTAAACCTACTGTATTCCAACTTATCTATGTTTTATAAACTATTTTACTAGCCATAGATTCATCAAAATAAGCAAACAACACACGCAAAACAGAATCTGTCAAAAACAGAACAGTCTGTAGTAATTTGTTACTAACGCAAACTTCTGGAACACAAAAAATTCTACCAAAATTAGACGACCTGGGCAATTTGTTTATTGATAAGCAGCAATTGGAATCACTATTTTATCACGTTCTGGTGATTTTTGACAATTCAGGCACTGAGCGCAAAGATTCTAGAAATTACAGCAAGATCAAATAACTATCTTCCAAGAAGATCTAATAGGTTTAACTTGGCACAAACACTAATTAAAAGATAAAACCACATCTAAACAGAATCTAGATGGATTATTTATTCCTAAACAGAACCAAAAACAAAAAACACAAAATAAAATTGGGTTGCCTCCCAACAAGCGCTATCGTTTAACGCCCCTAGCTAGGCATAAAAGCAAGGATAGATCTAGGTATTGCCATCTTTGGTAGGCAATCCATAAGTGGCTCTCATGATAGATTCATATGGTAATTTTATTTTTTTTCTAGGAAAGTGTTCCATGCCCTTCTTTAAGGGAAATTGGAATTTAATATCCCCTTCCTTCATATCAATAATTGCACCAATCGTTCTAAGGAAAGGTCTACCAAGAATAATAGGACATGAAGGATTGCAATCTATATCAAGAACGATAAAATCTACGGGCACATAATTCCTATTTGCAACAATAAGAACATCATTAATTCTTCCCATAGGCTTTTTAATAGTGGAATCCGCAAGATGCAAGTTTAGAGAGCAATCATCAAAGTCACGGAAATCTAACAAATCACACAAAGCTTTGGGGATAGTAGAGACACTAGCACCCAAATCACACAAAGCATGAAACTCGTAATTTTTAATTTTAATCTTAATTGTAGGTTCCCACTCATCATGGAGTTTTCTAGGGATAGAAACTTTCAACTCAAGCTTTTCTTCATAAGATTGCATTAAGGCGTCAACAATGTGTTCAGTAAAGGCCTTATTTCGACTATAAGCATGAGGAGAATTTAACACGGATTGCAACAAGGAAATACAATCAATTAAAGAGCAATTTTCATAGTTAAATTCCTTGAGATCCAAAATAATGGGTTTAGCAATATCTAGATTTTTATTTCTTTCAATCCCTTTTTTTATCAATTTCATCATCAGGATCTAAAAATTCAGAATTCTTAGAACGCCTTCTAGGTAAGGGAAGATCATAATCAGATTCATCAAGATTCACATTGCAAAACAACGATTTAATAGGGGACACATCAATAACTTTCAGATCTTCATCTTGATTTTCATAGGATTTAGAAGAACACGCTTTAATAAAGGCATCTTTGTAAGCACGCATCCTAGTGGTTCTTTCTTTGCACTCATCAATGGAAATTCTCATGGCTTTGAGAGACTCATTGATATCATGCTTAGGAGGAATAGATCTAAGCTTTAAAGAATCAACCTCAAGAGAAATTCTATCAACGTTCCTAGCCAAATCATCAACTTTAATCAATTTCTCTTCAAGCAAAGCATTGAAATTCTTTTGCGAATTCATAAATTCTTTAACACTACTCTCAAATTCAGAGGGCATCTTATTAAAATTTCCATAAGAGTTGTTGTAGGAATTTCCATAATTATTAGAAGGATTACTAGGATAATGCCTAGAATTAAAATTCCCTCTATACGCGTTGTTACCAAAACTATTCCTACCAACAAAATTCACATCCATAGATTCATTATTATTCTCAAGCAAAGTAGATAAAGGCATATTATTGGCATCAGAAGAAACACTCTTAACAAATAAATTCCTAAGTTCATCCATCTTTTCACTCAAAACATTGATTTCTTCTATAGCATGCACTTTTTTATTAGTACATCTTTCAGTATGCCATTGAGAATAATTGACCATAATATTATCTAGGAGTTTGGTAGCATCTCCTAAAGTGATTTCCATAAAAGTGCCTCCCGCGGCCGAATCTAAAAGATTTCTAGAAGCAAAATTCAATCCAGCATAAAAAAATTATATAATCATCCATAAGTTCAAACCATGAGTAGGACAATTACGTAGCATTAATTTCATTCTCTCCCAAGCTTGTGCAACATGTTCATGATCAAGTTGCTTAAAATTCATAATATCGTTCCTAAGAGAGATAATCTTAGCGAGAGGAAAATACTTAGAGATAAAAGCATCTTTGCACTTGTTCCAAGAATCAATACTATTTTTAGGCAAAGATGAAAACCACATTTTAGCACGATCTCTAAGCGAAAAAGGAAATAGCTTCAATTTATCGACATCCTTTTTCTTTTGCATATCACATAAATCAACAAAGCCATTTAGATGAGTAGAGGCATCTTCACTAGGAAGGCCGGCGAATTGATCTTTCATAACAAGATTCAACAAAGCAGTATTGATTTCACAAGATTCAGTATTGGCAAGAGGAGCAATCGGAGTGCTAAGGAAATCATTGTTATTGGTATTGGTGAAGTCACACAATTTGGTAGCATCTTGGGCCATCACGACAAGCAAGCAAACTAACACACGAGCAAACAAAAGGCAAAGGGAAAGAGAGGGCGAATAAAACGGCAAGGGTGAAGTGGGGGAGAGGAAAACGAGAGGCAAATGGCAAATAATGTAATGCGAGAGATAGAGATTGTGATGGGTACTTGGTATGTTGACTTTTGCGTAGGCTTTCCCGGCAACGGCGCTAGAAATGGCTCGTTGACGGGATAGTAAATCTTGACTTGACTTGGCGTAGGCCTCCCCGGCAACGGCGCCAGAAATGGCTCGTTGACGGGAGAGTAAATCTTGACTTGACTTGGCGTAGGCCTCCCCGGCAACGGCGCCAGAAATCCTTCTTGCTACGTCTCGAGCTAGCGTTGGTTTTCCCCGAAGAGGAGGGGGTGATGCAGCACAATAGCGTAAGTATTTCCCTCAGTTTTTGAGAACCAAGGTATCATTCCAGTAGGAGGTCACGCGCAAGTCCCTCGTACCTGCACAAAACGGTAGCAACTCGCAACCAACGCTTAGGGGTTGTCAATCCCTTCACGGTCACTTACGAGAGTGAGATCTGATAGAGATAATATTTTTGGTATTTTTGGTATAAAGATGCAAAGTGAAAAGTAAAAGCAAAACAAGTAAAATAAAGTAATGGAGATTGATATGATGAGAATAGACCCGGGGGCCATAGGTTTCACTAGTGGCTTCTCTCAAGAGCATAGATATTCTACGGTGGGTGAACAAATTACTGTTGAGCAATTGATAGAATTGAGCATAGTTATGAGGTTATCTAGGTATGATCATGTATATAGGCATCACGTCCGTGACAAGTAGACCGACTCCTGCCTGCATCTACTACTATTACTCCACTCATCGACCGCTATCCAGCATGCCTCTAGAGTATTAAGTTAAAAACAGAGTAACGCCTTAAGCAAGATGACATGATGTAGAGGAATAAATTCATGCAATATGATAAATACCCCATCTTGTTATCCTCGATGGCAACAATACAATACGTGCCTTGCAACTCTTTCTGTCACTGAGTAAGGACACCGCAAGATTGAACCCAAAGCTAAGCACTTCTCCCATTGCAAGAACTACCAATCTAGTTGGCCAAACCAAACGGATAATTCGAAGAGACTTGCAAAGATAACTCAATCATACATAAAAGAATTCAGAGAAGATTCAAATATTATTCATAGATAAGTTGGATCATAAACCCACAATTCATCGGTCTCAACACACCGCAAAAAGAAGATTACATCGAATAGATCTCCACGAGAGAGGGGGAGAACATTGTATTGAGATCCAAAAAGAGAGAAGAAGCCATCTAGCTACTAGCTATGGACCCGAAGGTCTGAAGTAAACTACTCACACTTCATCGGAAGGGCTATGGTGTTGATGTAGAAGCCCTCCGTGATGGATGCCTTCTCCGGTGGAGCTCCGGAACAGGCCCCAAGATGGGATCTCGTGGATACAGGAAGTTGTGGTGGTGGAATTAGGTTTTTGGCTCCGTCTCTGGTCTAATGGGGGTACGTAGGTATATATAGGAGGAAGGAGCACGTCGGTGGAGCTCCGAGGGGCCCACGAGGTAGGGGGCGCGCCCAGGGGGGCGCCCTCCACCCTCGTGACCTCCCCGGAAACTTCTTGGAGTAGGGTCCAAGTCTCCTGGATCACGTTCGGTGAGAAGATCACGTTCCTGAAGGTTTCATTCCATTTGGACTCCGTTTGATATTCTGTTTCCTCGAAATACTAAAATAGGCAAAAAACAGCAATTCTGGGCTGGGCCTCCGGTTAATAGGTTAGTCCCAAAAATAATATAAAAGTGGAAAATAAAGCCCAATATAGTCCAAAACAGTAGATAAAGTAGCATGGAGCAATAAAAAATTATAGATACGTTGGAGACGTATCAGGGCTCCGGAAGGAAAAGATTGATCAAGGCCTCAACTTGGCAAACCAAGAGTGCCGCTGAAATATGAGATGATTTCGGTTGAAATTGATATAAAGATCACCGGAATCGGATGCACGGTTTGCAAATGGCAAGCAAAACAAGAATGGCACAATTCTGTGATTAACATCACAATGTCATCTAGAATGCAACAAGAAACTAAGCTACTGCAGCCCAACATAGCAAGAAAGCACATGGCAGTGATCTACTCAAGATGCTTGACAAAAGATGAACACTGAGCTACGGCTAAAACACACAAGATCAGGTTCAAACAAGCATGGAAAAAGTGCAAAAGATATCGGCATCACAAACTTGGTGAAAATACTAACATGCTAGGAATTAACATCAGGAAGCAATGTTTAGAGCAAGCAAACATCATTCTAAAGGAATAGATCATAGCAAAAAAAGGCATGGCATGAATCTACTCAAAGCATAGAACAAAAGTCCCTTACTGACCATGAGACAAAAGGGCACAGAAAATATGATGGCACCCATGTAAACATAGCAAGTTTCGTTAACTGATTTAGACTTGGCAGAAAACTGAGCATGGCAAAAACAGAATTATGAAGGCATCTTTGCGATCTCGATTCACTCACCACAAGGCATTTCATGACAAGCTAAGCATACTACCAGCAAGAAGACATGTTCATGAAGCTAACCATGGCAAGAACAATCTCATAGAATGCATGGATCAACTACAACCATGGCAAAATTGATTAACATGTAAACAATCTGCCAGGAACATTTTATAGCAAAAGTAGAGCAGGAGTAAGTCATGCTGGGGCACTCCATAAATGCAAACAGGGACATGGATGGATAGAGCACAACCATATGTCCAAAACATCATTACTGAAGATACTCAAAAGAAGCATGGATCTCAGTGTAGCAACATGAATACATGGCATAAAAATAATAGCAGAGCAAAGACTTAGTGAAATTCTAAGTCCCTGAAATCAGCAATATCACGAGAGCTACTTTGCATGCTTGTGATAGTCACCACAAAGATCACAAAAATACATGGCACACACCCCTGTAAAGATGGCATGGCATAGATCAAAACACATGTGGAGCTCATGCCCATATGCAGCACACAACAAATGTACCAAAAATGACAAATTCTCATACTCTGCTAAGAATCAGCACCTAACATTTTATAGCACTCTTGCATCAATGATTTGGGCATCAATATGGACTCAAACAAGCATGAAAAAATGGAACAAACTGAAGAGCACATCATGATAAACATTTTGGTATATCATACGTGCAAAACGAATCTACGGATGAGAAGTTATGATGCAATGAACTGAGGCATAAAATAATCAGGAAAAAGGACTTAGAGAGAAAACAGAGTCAACCCTCATTTGGATCTGGATCTGAGGCTCGCCGAAGACTTTGCCAGAATCGGGGCCGGGGAGAGACGGGGAGGACGCCAGCAACCTCAAGGGCGGAGGAGGAAGACGAGGCCGGAGGGAGACGACAACGGGGAGGCGCGCCCGTGGGGTCGGCGTGGCGTGGTCGGCCGGTTCTCAGCGCAGAGTTCGCCGGAGCTCCATTGGCGGGCGGCGACCGGACGGCGAGCGGCGGAGCGCGGTCGCGGCGAGGTGGCGGGGCACGGAGGAGACGGGCGCTGCGGGTGGCGGAGCCGGGCTCGGCGGGCCGGACGTGGTCTCGCGGGCCGGCGGCGGGTGGCAGCTGTGCAGGGACACGTGGCGGCGTGCGAGTGGCGTGGGGCGGCGGCGCGATCTATCTGGCCGGACCGGACGTGTCTGGCGGCGGAGAGGAAGCGGGGCTACGGTTTCGGGACCCGGATTTGGACGGGGAGGACATATTTATACCTAGAAGGAGGTAGGAGTGTCCAAATGGAGTGTGGTTTTCGACCACACGATCGTGATCCGATGGCGGAGGACATGGGATAGGTTTGGATGGCTTATTGGGCCACTTTGGTGGGGTGTTGGGCTGCAACACACACGAGGCCTTTACGGTTCCCCGGTTAACCGTTGGAGTATCAAACGGACTCCAAATGGCACGAAACTTGACAGGCGGTCTACCGATGGTGTACTAAGGCCGCTTGGCAAATATCGGTCCATTCCGAGAATATTTAACACCCGCTCACGAAAAGAGACAAAAGGGGGCGCCGGAGGGCGTAGGAGTGTCGGGTTGCAAAATGGACAACGGGGAAAATGCTCGGATGCATGAGACGAACACGTATGCAAATGAGATGCACATGATGACATGATATGAAATGCATGACATGAACAAAATGCAAAACGAAGACACAACCCAACCACGAAGGGAATCTCATAACTTAGAGCCAAAAATGGCAAGAGTTGGAGTACAAATATGGTAAGTTACATCCGAGGTGTTACAACACTCCACCACTATGAAAGGATCTTGTCCCGAGATATAGAAATGAAAGAACTCTGGATATTCAAAACGGAGGTGGTCCTCGTGTTCCCAGGTGGCTTCTCAGTCGGAATGGTGTGACCACTTCACTTTCAGAAATTTGGTAGACTTGTTGCGAGTCTTGCGCTCGGTTTCTTCAAGAATAGCAATGGGATGCTCATGATAAGACAGGTCTTCTTGGAGATCAATCTCTTCAAAGTTGATGGGGCGGTCAGGAGTCTTGAAGCACTTGCGAAGCTGTGACACGTGAAACACGTCGTGCACGTTTGCAAAGTTGTATGGAAGCTCAAGTTGATAGGCGAGATCGCCTCTTTTGCCAATGATCTTGAAAGGACCCACGTATCTAGGGGCAAGCTTCCCTTTGATACCGAAGTGACGAGTACCTTTCATTGGAGAGACACGAAGGTAGACATGGTCTCCGATCTCGAAAGCCAAGTCACGATGCTTGCTATCATAGTAACTCTTCTGGCGCGATTGCGCGGCTTTGAGATTTTCACGGATGACTTTGCACATTTCTTCAGCCTCTGTGATTAAGTCATTGCCAAGAAGTTGGCGTTCACTAGTCTCTGACCAATTAAGAGGAGTACGTCACTTTCTACCATAGAGAATCTCGAATGGGGCCTTGCCCGAACTCGCTTGGAAGCTGTTGTTGTAGGAGAACTCGGCATATGGAAGACAATATTCCCATTTCATACTGAAAGAAATGACACAAGCCCTGAGCATATCTTCAAGAATTTGATTTACTCGCTCGTCTTTTCCACTAGTTTGAGGATGGAAGGTTGTGCTGAAGCGAATGCTGGTGCCCATGGCCTTCTGGAAGGAGTCCCAGAACTTAGAAGTAAAGATGCTTCCACGATCTGAAGATATCAATTGTGGAATGCCGTGCAAGGAGACAATCCTCGAGGTATATAGCTCTGCCAACTGAGCTGCTATGATAGATTCTTTGATAGGAAGAAAATGAGCCACTTTAGTAAGCTTGTCGATGACAACAAAGATAGCATCATTTCCACGCTTGTACTTGGGAAATCCAGTCACGAAGTCCATCTCAATATGGTCAAACTTCCATTCTGGAATGGCAAGAGGTTGGAGGAGACCAGCTGGTCATTGGTGTTCTGCTTTCACTCTTCTACAGACATCACATTCATTCACGAACTGAGCAATTTCTCGCTTCATTTGGGTCCACCAATACGACTGCTTGAGGTCATGGTACATCTTCGTACTTCCAGGATGAATGGATAGAAGGGAATTGTGAGCATCGTTCATAATGACTTTACGAAGGTCACCTTTAGGAACAACAATTCGATCCTCGAAGAATAGAGTATCTTTGTCATCAAGACGGTAGCACTTGTACTTGGGTTGACTCTTGGCAATCCCATTTTTCACCTTCTTCACCATGGCATCAAGAAGTTGTGCCTCACGAATTTGATCTTCCAAAGTAGGAGATACTTGGAGGTTGGCAAGGAAGCCTTGAGGAACAACTTGGAGATTCAGTTTGCGGAAAGCTTCACAAAGGTCTGGTTGTAAGGGTTTGAGAATTAAGCTGTTGCTGTAAGACTTCCTGCTCAAAGCGTCTGCAATGACATTGGCCTTGCCTGGAGTATATTCAATACTCGGATTATACTCTTGAATCATTTCGACCCAACGAGTCTGCCTGAGGTTGAGGTTGGATTGAGTGAAGATGTACTTGAGGCTCTTGTTGGGGAACGTAGCAGAAATTCAAAATTTTCCTACGTGTCACCAAGATTTATCTATGGAGAGACCAGCAACGAGGGGAAGGAGAGTGCATCTACATACCCTTGTAGATTGCTAAGCGGAAGCGTTCAAGTGAACGGGGTCGATGGAGTCATACTCGCCGTGATCCAAATCACCGATGATCAAGTGCCGAACGCACGGCACCTCCGCGTTCAACACACGTATAGCCCGGTGACGTCTCCCATGCCTTGATCCAGCAAGGAGAGAGGGAGAGGTTGAGGAAGACTCCATCCAGCAGCAGCACAACGGCGTGGTGGTGGTGGAGGAGCGTGGCAATCCTGCAGGGCTTCGCCAAGCACCACGGGAGAGGAGAAGGACTTAGGAGAGAGGGAGGGGCTGCACCAAAGGCATGAGGTGTGTCTCAAGAGGCCCTCCTACCCTCACTATATATAGGGAGCCCAAGGGGGGGTGCTCCAGCCCTAGGAGATCCAATATCCTAGGGGGCGGCGGCCAGGGGAGGTTTCCCTCCCCCCCAAGGCACCTAGGAGGTGCCTTCCCTCCTTGGGACTCTTCCTTAGGGTTCCCCCTTCACCCTAGGCGCATGGGCCATAAGGTAAGTGGCGCCCCAACCCACTTTGGGCTGGATCCCTTTCCACTTCAGCCCATGGGACCCTCCGGGATAGGTGGCCCCACCCGGTGGGCCCCCGGACCCTTCCGGTGGTCCCGGTACAATACCGATGACCCCGAAACTTGTCCCGATGGCCGAAATAGGACTTCCTATATATAAATCTTTACCTCCGGACCATTCCGGAACTCCTCGTGACGTCCGGGATCTCATCCGGGACTCCGAACAACATTCGGTAACCACATACAAGCTTCCTTTATAACCCTAGCGTCATCGAATCTTAAGTGTGTAGACCCTACGGGTTCGGGAGACATGCAGACATGACCGAGACGTTCTCCGGTCAATAACCAACAGCGGGATATTATACAATTCCCTTTGTCTAGCGGTACGATACTTGCCCGAGATTCGATCGTCAGTATCCCGATACCTTGTTCTTTCTCGTTACCGGCAAGTCTCTTTTACTCGTTCCGTAACACATCATCCCGTGATCAACTCCTTGATCACATTGTGCACATTACGATGATGTCCTACCGAGTGGGACCAGAGATACCTCTCCGTTTACACGGAGTGACAAATCCCAGTCTCGATTCATGCCAACCCAACAGACACTTTCGGAGATACCTGTAGTGCACCTTTATAGTCACCCAGTTACGTTGTGACGTTTGGTACACCCAAAGCACTCCTACGGTATCCGGGAGTTGCACAATCTCATGGTCTAAGGAAATGATACTTGACATTAGAAAAGCTTTAGCATACGAACTACACGATCTTGTGCTATGCTTAGGATTGGGTCTTGTCCATCACATCATTCTCCTAATGATGTGATCCCGTCATCAACGACATCCATTGTCCATGGTCAGGAAACCGTAACCATCTATTGATCAACGAGCTAGTCAACTAGAGGCTTACTAGGGACATGGTGTTGTCTATGTATCCACACATGTATCTGAGTTTCCTATCAATACAATTCTAGCAAACGATTATCATGAACAAGGAAATATAATAATAACTAATTTATTATTGCCTCTAGGGCATATTTCCAACAGTCTCCCACTTGCACTAGAGTCAATAATCTAGTTCACATCGCCATGTGATTAACACTCACAGGTCACATCGCCATGTAACCAACATCCAAAGAGTTTACTAGAGTCAATAATCTAGTTCACATCACTATGTGATTAACACTCAATGAGTTCTGGGTTTGATCATGTTGCTTGTGAGAGAGGTTATAGTCAACGGGTCTGCAACATTCAGATCCGTATGTACTTCGCAAATTTCTATGTCATCTTGTAGATGCTACATTTGGAGCCATTCCAAATAACTGTTCTACTTGGAGCTATTCTAAATTGTTGCTCCATTATACGTATCCGGTATCTCTACTCAGAGCTATCCGGATAGGTGTTAAGCTTGCATCGACGTAACCCTTTACGACGAACTCTTTTACCACCTCCATAATCGAGAAAAATTCCTTAGTCCACTAGTTACCAAGGATAACTTTGACCGCTGTCCTGTGATCCATTCTTGGATCACTCTTGTACCCCTTGACTGACTCATGGCAAGGCACACTTCAGGTGCGGTACACAGCATAGCATACTGTAGAGCCTATGTCTTAAGCATAGGGGACGACCTTCGTCCTTTCTCTCTATTCTGCCGTGGTCGAGCTTTAAGTCTTAACTTCATACCTTACAACTCAGGCAAGAACTCCTTCTTTGACTGATCCATCTTGAACACCTTCAAGATCATGTCAAGGTATGTGCTCATTTGAAAGTACCATTAAGTGTTTTGATCTATCCTTATAGATCTTGATGCTCAATGT
This sequence comes from Triticum urartu, assembly GCF_056163025.1. NCBI lineage: Eukaryota > Viridiplantae > Streptophyta > Magnoliopsida > Poales > Poaceae > Triticum > Triticum urartu. Next base: position 93,896,559 of record NC_141875.1, read on the forward strand.
TCAAGTAGCTTAATCCAGGCTTTCCATTGAAAAACACTTTCCAAATAACCCTATATGCTTTCCAGAAATTCTACATCATTTCTGATCCATAATATGTCAACAACATATACTCATCAGAAATTCTATAGTGCTCCCACTCACTTCTTTGGAAATACAAGTTTCTCATAAACTTTGTATAAACCCAAAATCTTTGATCATCATCAAAGCATACATTCCAACTCCGAGATGCTTACTCCAGTCCTCAGAAGGATTGCTGGAGCTTTGCATACTTATTAGCATCTTTCAGGATTGACAAAACCTTCCGGTTGTATCACATACAACCTTTCCTCAAAAATCATCGAGGAAACAATGTTTTGATATCCTATCTGCAAGATTTCATAAATGATGCAGTAATTGCTAATATAATTCCAACAGACTCTTAGCATCGCTACGAGTGAGAAAGTCTCACCATAGTCAACTCCTTGAACTTGTCGGGAAACTTCTTAATGACAAGTCGAGCTTTCTTAATGGTGACATTTACCATCATTGTCCGTCTTCCTTTTAAATCCATCTGTACTCAATAGCCTCACGACCATCAAGTAGTTTCTTCCAAAGTCTACACTTTGTTTTCATACATGGATCCTCTCTCGGATTTTATGGCCTCGAGCCATTTATCGGAATCCAGGCCCACCATTGCTTCTCCATATCTCGTAGGTTCATTGTTGTCTAGTAACATGACTTCCAAGACAGGATTACGTACCACTCTGAAGTAGTACGCATCCTTGTCATCCCACGAGGTTTGGGAGTGACTTGATCTGAAGTTTCATGATCACTATCATAAGCTTCCACTTCAATTGGTGTAGGTGCCACAGGAACAACTTCCTGTGCCCTGCCACACACTAGTTGAAGAGATGGTTCAATAACCTCATCAAGTCTCCACCATCCTCCCACTCAATTCTTTCGAGAGAAACTTTTCCTCGAGAAAGGACCCGATTCTAGAAACAATCCTTTATTGCTTTCGGATCTGAGACAGGAGGTATACCCAACTGTTTTTGGGTTGTCCTATGAAGATGCATTTATCCGCTTTGGGTTCGAGCTTATCGGCCTGAAACTTTTCCACATAAGCGTCGCAGCCCCAAACTTTTAAGAAATGACAGCTTAGGTTTCTCTAAACCATAGTTCATACGGTGTCATCTCATCGGAATTACGTGGTGCCCTATTTAAAGTGAATGTGGTTGTCTCTAATGCCTAACCCATAAACTATCGTGGTAATTCGATAAGAGACATCATGGTATGCATCATATCCAATAGGGTGCAGTTATGATGTTCGGACACACCATCACACTATGGTGTTCCAGGCTGTATTAGTTGTGAAACAATTTCCACAATGTCTTAATTCTGTGCCAAACTCGTAATTCAGATATTCATCTCTATGATCATATCATAAATATTTTATCCTCTTGTCACGACGATCTCTCAACTTCACCCTGAAATTACTTGAACCTTTCAATAATTCAGACTCGTGATTCATCAAGTAAATATACTCAACATGTACTCAAATCATCTGTGAAGTAAGAACATAACGATATCCACTACATGCCTCAGCACTCATTGGACTGCACACATCAAAATGTATTACTTCCAACAAGTTGCTTTCTAGTTCCATTTTACTGAAACCGAGGCTTTCAGTCATCTTGCCCATGTGGTATGATTTGCATGTCTCAAGTGATTCAAAATCAAGTGAGTCCGAACGGTCCATTTGCATGGAGTTTCTTCATGCATATACACCAACAGACATGGTTCGCATGTCTCAAACTTTTCAAAAATGAGTGAGTCCAAAGATCCATCTACATGGAGCTTCTTCATGCGTTTTATACCGATATGACTTAAGTGGCAGTGCCACAAGTAGGTGGTACTATCATTACTATCTTTTGGCATGAACATGTGTATCACTACGATCGAGATTCAATAAACCATTCATTTTAGGTGCAAGACCATTGAAGGTATTATTCAAATAAACAGAGTAACCATTATTCTCCTTAAATGAATAACCGTATTGCGATAGACATAATCCAATCATGTCTATGCTCAACGCAAACACCAATCTCGATGGTAGAGGGAGCGTACGATATTTGATCATATCAACATTGGAAACACTTCCAACACATATCGTTAGCTCACCTTTAGCTAGTCTCCGTTTATTCCGTAGCTTTTATTTCGAGTTACTAACACTTAGCAACCGAACCGGTATCTAATAACCTGGTGCTACTAGGAGTACTAGTAAAGTACACATTAACATAATGTATATCCAATATACTTCTATCGACAGCCTTCTCATCTACCAAGTATCTAGGGTAATCCTGCTCCAGTGGCTGTTCCCCTTATTACAGAAGCACTTAGTCTCGGGTTTGGGTTCAACCTTGGGTTTCTTCACCAGAGCAGCAGCTGAATTGCCGTTTCATGAAGTATCCCTTTGTTCCCTTGCCCTTCTTGAAACTAGTGGTTTCACCAACCATCAACAATTGATGCTCCTTCTTGATTTCTACTTTCGCGGTGTCAAACATCGCGAATATCTCAAGGATCATCATATATATCCCTGATATATTATAGTTCAACACGAGGCTCTAGCAGCTTGGTGGTAATGACTTCGGAGAAACATCACTATCTCATCTGGAAGATCAACTCCCACTCGATTCAAATGATTGTTGTACTCAGACAATCTGAGCACAAGCTCAACAATTGAGCTTTTCTCCCTTAGTTTGCAGGCTAAGAAAATCGTCGGAGGTCTTATACCTCTTGACGTGGGCACGAGCCTGAAATCCCAATTTCAGCCCTCAAAACATCTCATATGTTTTGCGACGTTTCAAAAATGTCTTTGGTGCCTCAACTCTAAACCGTTTAACTGAACTATCACGTAGTTATCAAAACGTGTATGTCAGATGTTCGCAACATCCACAGACGACATTCAAGGTTCAGCACACTGAGCGGTGCATTAGGGACATAAGCCTTCTAAGAAGCAATGAGGACAATCCTCAGTTTACGGACCTAGTCCGCATAATTGCTACTATCAACTTTCAACTAATTTTTCTCTAGGAACATATCTAAACAGTAGAACTAAAGCGCGAGCTACGACATAATTTGCAAAATCCTTTTTGACTATGTTCAGGATAAACAAGTTCATCTTATGAACTCCCACTCAGATAGACATCCTTCTAGTCATCTAAGTGATTACATGATCCGAGTCAACTAGGCCGTGTCCGATCATCACGTGAGACGGACTAGTCAACATCGGTGAACATCTTCATGCTGATCGTATCTACCATACGACTCATGCTCGACCTTTCGGTCTTCTGTGTTCCGAGGCCATGTCTGTACATGCTAAGCTCGTCAAGTCAACCTAAGTGTTTGCATGTGTAAATCTGTCTTACACCCGTTGTATGTGAACGTCTGAATCAAACACCCGATCATCACGTGGTGCTTTGAAACAACGAACTGTCGCAACGGTGCACAGTTAGGGGGAACACTTTCTTGAAATTTTAACGAGGGATCATCTTATTTACTACCGTCGTTCTAAGCAAATAAGATGTATAAACATGATAAACATCACATGCAATCAAATAGTAGTGACATGATATGGCCAATATCATATAGCTCCTTTGATCTCCATCTTGGGGCTCCATGATCATCTTGTCACCGGCATGACACCATGATCTCCATCATCATGATCTCCATCATCGTGTCTTCATGAAGTTGTCTCGTCATCTATTACTTCTACTACTACAGCTAACGGTTAGCAATAAAGTAAAGTAATTACATGACGTTTATGTTGACATGCAGGTCATAAATAAATAAAGACAACTCCTATGGCTCCTGCCGGTTGTCATACTCATCGACATGCAAGTCGTGATTCTTATTACAAGAACATGATCAATCTCATACATCACATATATCATTCATCACATCCTTTGGGCCATATCACATCACATAGCATACCCTGCAAAAACAAGTTAGACGTCCTCTAATTGTTGTTTACATGTTTTACGTGGCTGCTATGGGTTTCTAGCAAGAACGTTTCTTACCTACGCAAAAACCACAAAGTGATATGCCAATTGCTATTTACCCTTCATAAGGACCCTTTTCATCGAATCCGATCCGACTGAAGTGGGAGAGACAGACACCCGCCAGCCACCTAATGCAACTAGTGCATGTTAGTCGGTGGAACCGGTCTCACGTAAGCATACGTGTAAGGTTGGTCCGGGCCGCTTCATCCCACGATGCCGCCGAATCAAGATAAGACTAGTAACGGCAAGCATATTGAACAAAATCAACGCCCACAATACTTTGTGTTCTACTCGTGCATAGAAACTACGCAATAGACCTAGCTCATGATGCCACTGTTGGGGAACGTAGCAGAAATTCAAAATATTCCTACGTGTCACCAAGATCTATCTATGGAGAGACCAGCAACGAGGGGAAGGAGAGTGCATCTACATACCCTTGTAGATCGCTAAGCGGAAGCGTTCAAGTGAACGGGGTCGATGGAGTCGTACTCGTCGTGATCCAAATCACCGATGATCAAGTGCCGAACGCACGGCACCTCCGCGTTCAACACACGTACAGCCCGGTGACGTCTCCCATGCCTTGATCCAGCAAGGAGAGAGGGAGAGGTTGAGGAAGACTCCATCCAGCAGCAGCACAACGGCGTGGTGGTGGTGGAGGAGCGTGGCAATCCTGCAGGGCTTCGCCAAGCACCACGGGAGAGGAGAAGGACTTAGGAGAGAGGGAGGGGCTGCACCAAAGGCATGAGGTGTGTCTCAAGAGGCCCTCCTACCCTCACTATATATAGGGAGCCCAAGGGGGGGTGCGCCAGCCCTAGGAGATCCAATATCCTAGGGGGCGGCGGCCAGGGGAGGTTTCCCTCCCCCCCAAGGCACCTAGGAGGTGCCTTCCCTCCTTGGGACTCTTCCTTAGGGTTCCCCCTTCACCCTAGGCGCATGGGCCATAAGGGAAGTGGCGCCCCAACCCACTTTGGGCTGGATCCCTTTCCACTTCAGCCCATGGGACCCTCCGGGATAGGTGGCCCCACCCGGTGGGCCCCCGGGACCCTTCCGGTGGTCCCGGTACAATACCGATGACCCCGAAACTTGTCCCGATGGCCGAAATAGGACTTCCTATATATAAATCTTTACCTCCGGACCATTCCGGAACTCCTCGTGACGTCCGGGATCTCATCCGGGACTCCAAACAACATTCGGTAACCACATACAAGCTTCCTTTATAACCCTAGCGTCATCGAACCTTAAGTGTGTAGACCCTACGGGTTCGGGAGACATGCAGACATGACCGAGACGTTCTCCGGTCAATAACCAACAGCGGGATCTGGATACCCATGTTGGCTCCCACATGTTCCACGATGATCTCATCGGATGAACCACGATGTCAAGGACTTAATCAATCCCGTATACAATTCCCTTTGTCTAGCGGTACGATACTTGCCCGAGATTCGATCGTCGGTATCCCGATACCTTGTTCTTTCTCGTTACCGGCAAGTCTCTTTTACTCGTTCCGTAACACATCATCCCGTGATCAACTCCTTGATCACATTGTGCACATTATGATGATGTCCTACCGAGTGGGCCCAGAGATACCTCTCCGTTTACACGGAGTGACAAATCCCATTCTCGATTCATGCCAACCCAACAGACACTTTCGGAGATACCTGTAGTGCACCTTTATAGTCACCCAGTTACGTTGTGACGTTTGGTACACCCAAAGCACTCCTACGGTATCCGGGAGTTGCACAATCTCATGGTCTAAGGAAATGATACTTGACATTAGAAAAGCTTTAGCATACGAACTACACGATCTTGTGCTATGCTTAGGATTGGGTCTTGTCCATCACATCATTCTCCTAATGATGTGATCCCGTCATCAACGACATCCAATGTCCATGGTCAGGAAACCGTAACCATCTATTGATCAACGAGCTAGTCAACTAGAGGCTTACTAGGGACATGGTGTTGTCTATGTATCCACACATGTATCTGAGTTTCCTATCAATACAATTCTAGCATGGATAATAAACGATTATCATGAACAAGGAAATATAATAATAACTAATTTATTATTACCTCTAGGGCATATTTCCAATAGCCCTTATGATCAGTGAAGATATCCACATTCCTTCCCAACAAGAGATGTCTCCATGTTAACAGAGCATGGACAACTGTCGCCAACTCGAGGTCATGAGTGGGGTAGTTCTTTTTGTTGGGCTTCAACTGGCGAGAGGTATAAGCCACAACTTTCTTCTCTTGCATTAACACAGCACCGAGACCTTGCAGGGAGGCAACACAGAAAACTTCGAATGGTTTGGATTCATCAGGAGGAGTCAGAACTGGAGTTGTGACTAACTTCTCTTTGAGGGTGTTGAAAGCGATGTCACATTCACGCGTCCAGACATACTTCACATGCTTCTGGAGGAGGTTGGAAAGATACTTTGCAATCTTAGAGAAATTCTCAATGAATCTTCGACAATAGCTTGCAAGCCCAAGAAAACTGCGTAGCTGCTTCACATTCTGAGGCGATTCCCAATTCACAATTGCAGACACCTTCTCAGGATTAACAGCTATGCCCTTGGCGGAGATGATATGGCCAAGGTAGAGAACCTCATCGAGCCAAAACTCGCACTTTGAAAACTTCGCATAGAATTGATGTTCTCTGAGTTTGTCGAGTACCAATCTCAAATGCTTGGCATGATCCTCCTTGTTCTTGGAAAAGACCAAGATGTCATCGAGATACACCAAGACAAAATCATTTGTGTATGGGTTGAAGATGAAGTTCATCATGCGAGAGAACATTGGAGGGGCATTAACAAGGCCGAAAGACATGACAGTATATTCATAAGAACCATAGCTTGTTCTGAATGATGTCTTGGGGATATCTTATTCACAAATGTGAATCTGATGATAACCCATACGGAGGTCAAGCTTGGAGAATACTTGAGCACCTTTAAGTTGCTCGAAAAGCTCATTGATGTTGGGAAGTGGGTACTTGTTCTTTATTGTCTTCTTGTTCAATGGGCGGTAGTCGACGCAGAGTCGTTCCATTCCATCCTTCTTCTTGACAAAAAGAACACCACAACCCCATGGAGAAGAACTCGGTCGGATCAGACCCATACGCTCTTGTTCATTGAGTTGTTTCTTCAGCTCCTTCAACTCTTCTGGTCCAAGCTTGTAAGGACATTTGCAAACAGGTTCCGTGACAGGCTCAAGATCGATGACGAATTCAACTGGCCGGTGAGAAGGCATTCCTGGAAGCTCTTCTGAAAAGACATCTTGATATTCACAAACGACTGGAATCTGAGAGATGGCATTCAACTCGCCCTTCTCATTGAGAGAAAACAGTCGAATGGTATCGTCACGATTGGCATAGATGATCACATCCTCAGAAGAGTGTGTCAATTGAATCAGCCTGGCAGCACAATCAAGCTGAGCCTTGTGCTTAGAAAGCCAGTCCATGCCGAGAATTAGATCAATATCCGAGTCACCAAGAACAATCAGAGATGACAGAAATTTATAGTCTCCCATCTTGATAGAAACATCTAGAACCATGTAGCTTGCATACAAGCATTTACCCGGTGAGACAACTGCTAATGGACTAGGCAAATCTTGGAAAACCCACTCATGCTTAGATGCAAATGGTCTTGAGATGAAACTAAGCGATGCACCAGTGTCAAAAAGAACTTCTGCAGGAATATCATTAACAGGAAGATTACCCATGATTACTTCTGAAGAGTCCTCTGCCTGAGTTGCGTTCATCATGTTGACCTTTGCATACTTGAGATTATGCTTGACCACTGCATTGCTGGCAGATCTCACAGGAGGAGGAGGCGGAAGGCGCCTTTGGTTGAAGCATTTGTTTGCATAGTGCCCTTTATGCTGACACTTGTTGCAAGTAACCTCTGAGAGCGGACGGTGATAAGGAGCACTTGACCTTGGAGCATGAGACGGCGCTTTGTTCTGATAGACTGGGTTGGGTGGGTGGGAAGATCCATTGCCACCTTTACTCTTCTGCTGATAAGGCTGACGGAACGGAGGAGGAGGAGGCAACCAGAACTTCTGTTGCTTAGCTGCCACTTGAATTGAAGAAGAAGATGGAGCTGCATCCCTGACTCTCTTCTTAGAAGCATCACACTTGAGCCGAGCAGCTTCTTGCTTTAGTGCCATGTTGTAGAAATCATCATACTTGGTCGGCTCAAAAAGCACAAGAGCTAGTTGCAGATCTTCTCTGAGGCCACCTCTGAATTGATAAATCATGCTCTTATCATCAGGGACGTCTTGTTTGGCGAAGCGAGCGAGCCTCTGAAACAGGATGTTGTATTGGTAAACAGGCATGATGCCTTGCTTGAGATTGCGGAACTCCTTGCGCTTACTCTCAGCAACACTTTGTGGAATGTGGTGAGCTTTGAAGTCTCGGCGGAAATCATCCGAGGTAATCACACGACCTCCTCTGGAATCTTTGTATTGTTGATACCACTCAGCAGCTTGGTCTTTGAGTTGGAACGAAGCAAACTTGACAAAGTCCTCAGGCCTGACATTGCTACACTCAAAATGTTTGCAGATATCCACGAGCCAATCGTCAGCGTCTGTGGCCTCGACACAGTTACTGAAGGACTTCGGCTGGTTTGCGAGGAACTGATTGAGGGTAGCAAACTGCGCTTGATTGTTGCCTTGGCCTTGATTTCCTTGGTTGCTCTCTTGCAAGAGTTGCAAAAACATCTGCGTGTTGGCGTTGGTGGCAGCCATGACAGCTTGCCATGCCTCCGGAGGTGGAGGTGGTGGCGGAGGTTCTGGATTCTGACGCGTTGGAGGAGCCATCCTAAAGAGGTTGACATCCGTTAGCATCTTGAAAGACATATATTCAAGCTGAATCAATGGATCGAAATTGCAACATATAGCCTTAACATTCGAACAAGAATGAACGAATGCATTCCAAAGTAAATCATCACACTTCCATAAATTGAGAATCCACTTAGAAAGAGATAGATGAATAAAGCAACAAGGTACGAATATGAGCAAATAATTGGTAAGGATTACCCAATCACAAACCAAATATCTACGGGAAGAAATACTAGAGCTACAAGAATTCCCACCTATGAAACTCCCGAAACTTTCTGGTTATGCAATCAGGTGTCGGGGATACAGGGGGAAGCATAATATCTCACCCAAAACTAGCAAATCCTACATCCAGGTGTATCCACCCTTCAACACATAACCAAGAAACCTTCGGAAATCATTTACCTCAACCTTTGAAAAGCATCCGTTATACGAGTTATGGCAATACTCCCGAACTCCCGCCCCAGTACTGGGTCGTGTCGAGGTTATCTCACCAACAACTACATAAAGGAGATTTTCGATGTTGGCGAACTCAGGTATTCCAGAACTGCAACGATAAAATTGTGACGACAACACCTCGGAGCTCAACTCCCCGGGACACTGCCACAACCCCTAAATGTCAGGAGGCACCAAGAACAATGTTCTCGTCACAAAACCATCAGAACGATTCCAAGATACCCGCGTGATCCTAAAAAAATTCGTGAAATTTGAGAAGAGAAGAGTCAAAACTCTACGTCACAAAGCCTCCCCAGAGCGACGAAGGGACTGAGGAGTAAAAAGAATCCTACTCTCCGATATATATAATCCTATAAGACTCAAAACATTTTTCTAGACTCAACAACGTCAGCGATTCGATCAAGCAGGGGGCTCCTAAGTCGGTGAAGGCTCTGATTACCAACTTGTAACACCCACGATGCGGCTATATCTCCCACGTGTCGGGGCACGACTTAGAGGCATAACCGCATGGTAGGCATGTCGCAAGAGGGGTAATCTTTACACACCCCATGTACTGAATAAGGAAGGGATAAAGAGTTGGCTTACAATCGCCACTTCACACAATACATAAATATATCATACATCATCCAGAATACAATCAAGTTCAGACTACGGAACCAACATAAATAAAGACAACCCCAAATGCTAGATCCCCGATCGCCCCAACTGGGCTCCTCTACTAATTGTTCGGAAAGGAAACATAGTAACGGCCCGACTCCTCGTCGAACTCTCACTTGAGTTCGGTCGCGTCCCTTGCACTGGCATCATCGACACCTGCATCTGTTTGGGAAGTAATCTGTGAGTCGCGGGGACTCAGCAATCTCACACCCTCGTGATCAAAACTATTTAAGCTTAAGGAAGGAAAAGGGGTAGTGAGGTGGAGCTGCAGCAAGCACTAGCATATATGGTGGCTAACTTACGCAAATGAGAGCGAGAAGAGAAGCAAAGCACGGTTGAGAAGCTAAAAGTGATCAAGAAGTGATTCTAAAGCTACTTACGTTCAAGCATAACACGAGACCGTGTTCTCTTCCCGGACTCCGCCGAAAAGAGACCATCACGGCTACACACGCGGTTGATACATTTTAATTAAGTTAAGTGTCAAGTATTCTACAACCGGATATTAACAAATTCCCATCTGCCCATAACCGCGGGCACGGCTTTCGAAAGTTCAAAACCCTGCAGGGGTGTCCCAACTTAGCCCATCACAAGCTCTCACGGTCAACGAAGGATATTCCTTCTCCCAGGAAGACCCGATCAGACTCGGAATCCTGGTTACAAGACATTTCGATAATGGTAAAACAAGACCAGCAAAGCCACCCAAATGTGCCGACAAATCCTGATAGGAGCTGCACATATCTCGTTCTCAGGGCACACCGGATCGTCCAAACTTCTGGTAGGCCAACCCAGAGTTGCCCCTGGTGGCCACCGGCGGCTCACAAGTTGGACCAACACTTAGAGGAGCACTGGCCCGGGGGTTTAAAATAAAGATGACCCTTGAGTCCGCGGAACCCAAGGGAAAAAGGCTTAGGTGGAAATGGTAAAACCAAGGTTGGGCCTTGCTGGAGGAGTTTTATTCAAGGCGAACTGTCAAGAGGTTCCTATTATAACCCAACCGTGTAAGGAACGCAAAATCAAGGAACATAACACCGGTATGACGGAAACTAGGGCGGCAAGAGTGGAACAAAACACCAGGCATAAAGCCGAGTGAGGGAGTCCTGGATTAGGGGGTCTCCGGACAGCCGGACTATATCCTTTGACCGGACTGTTGGACTATGAAGATACAAGATTGAAGACTTCGTCTCGTGTCTGGATGGGACTCTACTTAGCGTGGAAGGCAAGCTAGGCAATACGGATATGTATATCTCCTCCTTTGTAACCGACCTTGTGTAACCCTAGCCCCCTCCGGTGTCTATATAAACCGGAGGGTTTAGTCCGTAGGACAACAGACAATCATACCATAGGCTAGCTTCTAGGGTTTAGCCTCTCTGATCTCGTGGTAGATCTACTCTTGTACCACCCATATCATCAATATTAATCAAGTAGGAGTAGGGTTTTACCTCCATCGAGAGGGCCCGGACCTGGGTAAAAACATCGTGTCCCTTGTCTCCTGTTACCATCCGCCTAGACGCACAGTTCGGGACCCCCTACCCGAGATCCGCCGGTTTTGACACCGACATTGGTGCTTTCATTTAGAGTTCCTCTGTGTCGTCATCATCGGGCTTGATGGCTCCTTCGATCATCGTTAGCGATGCAGTCCCGGGTGAGACTTTTCTCCCCGGACAGATTTTTGTATTCGGCGACTTTGCACTGCGGGCCAATTCGCTTGGCCATCTGGAGCAGATTAAAAGCTATGCCCCTGGCCATCAGGTCAGGTTTGAAAGCTTAAACTACACGGCCGATATCCACGGAGACTTGATCTTCAACGGATTCGAGCCCCTGCCGAGTGAGCCGCACTGTCACAATGGGCATGATTTAGCTCTGCCGCCGAACAGTGTCCTGGAGGCCGCACCCGCATCCGCTCCGACCTTTAATTCGGAGCCAACTGCGCCGACTGAGGGCGGGTGGCTAGACCCCGCCGCGGAGGCTGCAGCCTCAACGGCGATCGAGTCGAACACCAACCTTATCCTTTGAGAGGGCCGTGACTCCACATTGCCGGACTCTCCTCCGAACTCTGAACCATCCGCGCCCCTGCCAATCGAATCCGATTGGGCGCCGATCATGGAGTTCACTGCCACAGATATCTTTCAGCACTCGCCCTTCGGCGACATACTGAATTCACTAAGGTCTCCCTCTTTGTCAGGAGAGTCCTGGCCGGATTTTGACCGGCGGGATTGGGATGCGGATGACGAAGAAATTCGACGTCTACCCACCACCCACTTCATAGCCACTGTCGATGACTTGATCGACATGCTCGACTTCGACTCCGAAGACATCGACGGTATGGACGACGAGGCAGGAGACGAACAGGAACCAGCGCCTATAGGGCACTGGAAAGCCACCTCGTCATATGATATATATATATATGGTGGACACACCCAAAGAGGGAAATGGCGACGGAATAGCGGGGGGTGACCCCTCCAAGAAGCAACCTAAGCGCCGGCGTCAGCAGCGCCGCTCTAAGTCCCGCCAAAGCAAAAACGGTGATACCGGCACAGGAGATAATAACACCCCGGACAGTGCCGAAGACAACTCCCTACAGCAAGATTCAGCGCAGGAGGATGGAGAAGCCACCCCCCCCCCCGAGAGAGCGGCAGATAGAGAGGTAGAGGATGATAATTACATGCCTCCCTCCGAAGACGAGGCAAGCCTCAACGACGACGAATTTGTCGTGCCTGAGGATCCCGTCGAGCAGGAACGCTTCCAGCGCAGGCTTATGGCTACGGCAAGTAGCCCTAAGAAAAAGCAGCAGCAGCTTAGAGCTAATCAAGACTTGCTAGCCGACAGATGGACTGAAGTCCTTACGGCCGAGGAATACGAACTCGAACGCTCCTCCAAGAGCTACCCAAAGCACAGGTTGCTACCCCGATTAGAGGAGGAAGCATCTAAACCCACATCTCCAGCGGCTGATCGGCCACCTCGTGGCCATGACAGAGAGGCCTCTCGGCCCACAGTTCAAGCCGCACCCCGGCGTCACTCAAAAAACACCAAGGCACGGGGAAATGCGTTAGACCTGCGAGATATATTGGAGGACAAAGCAAGGCAAACAAGATCGATCTATGGATCGCGTGGGCGCCCCACGACACGAGACGATAACCGTCACGCCGGATACAGTAAAAGTAAATCCGGCTGGGCCGAACACAATAGACAAAACTCATTCGAGCTGCGTCGTGATATAGCCCAGTACAGAGGCGCCGCACACCCGATATGCTTCACAGATGAAGTAATGGATCATCAAATCCCAGAGGGTTTCAAACCCGTGAATATTGAATCATACGATGGTACGACAGATCCTGTGGTATGGATTGAGGACTATCTCCTTCGTATCCACATGGCCCGTGGCGACGATCTACACGCCATCAAATACCTCCCACTCAAACTTAAAGGACCAGCTCGGCATTGGCTCAACAGCTTGCCAGCAGAATCCACTGGGTGTTGGGAAGACCTGGAAGCCGCATTCCTCGACAACTTCCAGGGCACCTATGTGCGACCACCAGACGTCGATGACCTGAGCCACATAATTCAGCGGTCAGAGGAATCGGCCAGACAATTCTGGACACGGTTCCTAATCAAGAAAAATCAAATCGTCGACTGTCCGGATGCAGAGGCCCTAGCGGCTTTCAAGCATAACATCCGCGACGAGTGGCTTGCCCGGCACCTTGGATAGGAAAAGCCGAAATCCATGGCAGCCCTCACGACACTCATGACCCGCTTTTGCGCGGGAGAAGATAACTGGCTGGCTCGCAGCAATAACATGTCAAAGAGCCCTGGTAATTCAGATACCAAGGACAGCAATGGTAGGTCACGTCGCAACAAGCACAAGCGCCGCATTAATAGCGACAATACGGAGGACACAGCAGTTAATGCCGGATTCAGAGGCTCTAAGCCCGGTCAGCGGAAAAAGCCATTCAAAAGAAGCACTCCGGGCCCGTCCAGTTTGGACCGTATACTCAATCACTCATGTCAGATACATGGCACCCCCGACAAGCCAGCCAACCACACCAACAGGGATTGTTGGGTGTTCAAGCAGGCCGGCAAATTAAATGCCGAAAACAAAGACAAGGGGCTACAGAGCGACGATGAGGAGGAGCCCCGGCCGTCGAACAACAGAGGACAGAAGGGTTTCCCCCCACAAGTGCGGACGGTGAACATGATATACGCAACCCACATCCCCAAGAGGGAGCGGAAGCGTGCGTTAAAGGACGTATATGCGTTGGAGCCAGTCGCCCCAAAGTTCAACCCATGGTCCTCCCGCCCGATCACTTTCGATCGCAGGGACCACCCCACTAGTATCCGCCATGGCGGATTTGCCGCATTGGTTCTAGACCCAATCATTGACGGATTTCACCTCACTCGAGTCCTTATGGACAGCGGTAGCAGCCTGAACCTGCTTTATCAGGACACAGTGCGCAAAATGGGCATAAATCCCTCAAGGATTAAACCCACAAAAACGACCTTTAAGGGCGTCATACCAGGTGTAGAGGCCCATTGCACAGGCTCAGTCACACTTGAAGTGGTCTTCGGATCCCCGGATAATTTCCGAAGCGAGGAATTAATCTTCGATATAGTCCCGTTCCGCAGTGGCTACCATGCACTGCTCGGGCGAACCGCGTTTGCAAAGTTTAATGCGGTGCCGCACTACGCATACCTCAAGCTCAAGATGCCAGGACCTCGGGGAGTCATTACAGTCAATAGAAACACCGAGCGCTCTCTCCGAACGGAGGAGCACACAGTGGCCCTCGCAGCGGAAGTCCAAAGCAGCCTCTCAAGGCAATTCTCCAGTCCGGCAATAAAACATCCGGACACCATCAAACACGCCCGGAGTAACCTACAACAAGACCACCTGGCACGTTCCGAGCGAGCGTAGCAATGCGGCCCCAACCCTAGCCCTCGCGAAACGGCGAAATCCGTGCTACGCGTACATAATTACGCTCTGAAAATACCATGGGCACAGGGGGAGGGGCACGACCACGGCACGCCCCAAAAACGCGGCTCAACCGCACTAGGGGCTACCAATTTTACCATTTTTTTCTTACTTTCAGGACTTTACTCTCCAGAAGACCTGTACGGCAGTACAATTGCCGCACACACGATATAACAACCATGGAGGCAGAAAGCTATGTCACACTGTGGAATTCCCAGGTGGTCTCTATAACAAGCAAAATACCTGTCTTAAATACTATCCCGCAGCTCGCCCCTGGAGGGGACATGTTAAATAGTCCCACCTCTTGCTTATCTCACTATTTGTATCGTTCTGCTTTTAATGCACCTTTTTCGAATAAACAATGCTTAGCTTCAGTCTATTATTGCATTCTCCATTCATTCCTTTTTATGTATATATGTTCAGTCATGACATTTAGCACCCGTACACTTTGGTACAGCCAATACGCCAGGGGCTCAAGCACCCCATAACACGGCGTGAGAAGTCCGAACACTTTCACAAGTGCGGCACTCCAAACTTATAGCATTATATGCATCAGCTCCGAATCATGTCTTTGGTCAATAGTTGGGTTTGCCCGGCTCCCATGTTTTGGTACCTTACGTTCCGCTATATCGGCTAAGGTAGCACTGGGAGAACTACTGCGATTGTGCCCCGGTTCAGCTGGGCTAAGCACCTCAGTAGAGAAAGCTAAAACTGACTGTCATGATAGGGCGAGAGCTGGTCGCTGTTCGAGAGGTTTTTGAGTCCCTAAAGACTTATGCCGCTTAGAGCGAGGAGTCGGCTTTTTCCGGCTTGAGGCGTGTATAGCGCCCCGAATTCGGCCTTCTGAATACTAGGGGCTTCATCGAAATTTAAAATTATAGAATTCTATGGCTAAGTGAGAGTGATAAAGCATTATAGTCCGATTGCCTTGTTCATTGTGATGAGCACCTCCCTCGAAGGACCCAAAAATGGGAACAAGAGTGCTCAGGTTTATCCCGAACACCCCAGCACTCATGGCATGGGGGCAGAAGCCGATGACTAGCCATCTCTCAGATTTGATAAACAGCCGAACAGAAGGTAATATTTTAAATTCAAACAAGCGTTGCATAGCGCATATGAATAAGTTTTCATGAATACAGGATTACACGAGCAAGTTTACTCAAATATTATATCTTTCGTACACTCGTCTGCTACGAGACGGGCACCCTTCAGGACACCCTCATAGTACATCTCGGGGTGGCGATGCTCCTTGCCCTCTGGCGGCCCTTCCTTGATCAGCTTCACGGCGTCAAGCTTGGCACATTGCACCTTCACACGGGCGAAAGCCGGTGTGCACCTTCGATGCAGACGGACTGCTTGATGACTTCCAGCCGTGGGCAGGCATCCGCAAGCCGCCTCACCAGGCCAAAGTAGCTGTTGGGAAGGGCGTCGCCAGGCCACATCCGGACTATAAAGCCCTTCATGGCCTGTTCGGCCGCCTTGTGTAGCTCGACCAGCTACTTTAGCTGGTCGCTCATAGGCACCGGGTGTTCGGTCCCAGTATACTGAGACCAGAACATCTTCTCCGTTGAGCTTCCCTCCTCGGCCTGGTAAAACTGTGCGGCATCCGACACACTGCGGGGCAAATCTGCGAATGCTCCTGGAGAGCTCCGGACTCGGGTAAGTAACAAGTAATTTACTTTCACATGCTTGCTTTGCATATTGAATGCCTTACCCGCCACTATCTTCCTCATCACCTCAATCTCCTGGAGGGCCTTTTGGGCTTCAGCCTTGGCATTCTTCGCGCTCTCAAGGGCCGCGGCAAGCTCAGACTCTCGCGTCTTTGAGTCAAGCTCCAACGCCTCGTGCTTCGTCACGAGAGCTTGGAGCTCTTGTTGCACCTCGCTCACCCGCGCCTCTTGCTTTTCTCGCTTGGTGCACTCCTTGGCCGCTTTGTTTTCGGCCTCGGATAGCGCTTGTTTCAGGGTCGCCACTTCGGTAGTGGCCCCTGGCAAATTTATGATGGTCCTGTCATTTTGCAATCGCATCTTTTTTATATATACACATCTATAGACTAGGTATTACTTACCTTTGTTCTCGTCGAGCTACCTCTTGGCAAGGCCGAGCTCTCCCTCGGGCCACTCGAAGTTCTGCTTTAGAGCGGCGACCTCCGCAGTCAGTGCGGCAGAGGTCAGCAGCGTAGCCTGCAAACGCATACATGCATACTTAATTAGACTCCTGCGAATATTATTTGATCCTCTCTTCAGTTTTTCTTTGTGAACACCAAACAGAGCATCAGGGGCTACTGTCTATGTGGTAATATTTTTCCCTACTTACCTCAAAGCCTGTCAGAAGGCTTGCACAGGCTTCAGTCAGTCCGCTCTTGGCGGACTGAACCTTCTGGATCACCGCACTCATAATAGTACGGTGCTCTTCGTCGATGGAAGCGCTGCGAAGCGCTCCTAGCAGACTGTCCGGTGCCTCGGGATGGACAGAGGTCACCGGCACAGGCGTCTTACCCCTTTTGGAAGGAGGCCGCATGCCTGAGTCCGGAACCACTGGAGGTTCCGGCGCGGTGTTCGGCTGAGGGCCGAACTCGGAGCCCTCGGGAGCCTTGCTCCCTCCGCTCCCGGAATCCGGAAGGTCGCCCTGAGGCGCCTCCGGGACTGTCTCCCCTCGACCCGGTGCCTCTTGAGACAATACCTCGGCGTTGTCCGTAGGGCAAGGGGAGGTGGCGGTCGGAAGTGGATCGCTATCCATATCCGACGAGTCCAGGGAGCCGTCCGACGAGGATACGTCGATACGGGCTCGGGGTGGTCTGCATAACCATAATTCGGCATTAGGAGAAGCAGTGCGACAAAGGTATGCTATGAGTTACTCTGGTATCCGAATACTTACGACTTCGCCAGGGGCTTGGCCTTGAGCAGCCACTCGTCTTTGCCTTCGGCGGCGGTGGTGGAGTAGTCCGGAAGGAGAGTCCTTCCCTTCTTGGACCCTTCGGCCTCCCCAGTTGGGGCGGCCTTCCTTTTCTTGTCTCCCCCGGCTGGAGGGGGAGCATCTTCATCTTCCTCCTCGTCTTCGGGGGAGGAGTGTGTTGCGGAGTTATCAGACGATGAGTCCGATAGCACCTGGCGCCGGGAACTCTTTCGGGTTCCCTTGGCCTTCTTAGTCTTCTCCGGCACCTTGTAAGGAGCCGGAGTCAGCATCTCCGTTAGGAGAGCGTCCGCAGTGTCTTCGGTCAGAGGGGCCAGACAGTTAATCTGCCCCGACATCTCCACCCAGTCCTGTCAAAGGCGTGGAGCTCAGACCCCGCACATGGTTAAGCTAGGGGAAATAAATATCCTACCGGATGTATAGAACTCACCAAATGCGCTCGGCGCTTCGCGCTTAGCCCGCGGTCCTCGGTGAGAGAGGGAGGGACCTCGGCGCCCTTGAACAGCACCCTCCAGACGTCCTTGTGCGTCGTGTCGAAGAGCTCGCTCAGAGTTCGGTGCTGGTTCGGGTCGAACTCCCACAAGTTGAAATCCCGTTGTTGACACGGGAGGATCCGGCGGATGAGCATGACCTGGACTATGTTGACAAGCTTGAGTTTCTTGCTTGCCATGTTCCGGATGCATTTCTGGAGTCCGTCCAGCTCCACCAATGAACCCCACGACAGGCCCTTCTCTTTTCAGGAAGTGAGCTGCGTGGGGAATCCGGATCGAAACTCGGGGGGCCACCACCCAGTTGGTGTCGCGCGGCTCGGTGATGTAGAACCACGCCGATTGCCACCCCTTTATGGTCTACACGAAGGAGCCTTCGAGCCATATAACATTGGGCATCTTGCCCACCATGGCTCCGCCGCATTCCGCTTGTTGGCCTCCCACCACCTTCGGCTTGATATTGAAGGTCTTTAGCCACATGCCGAAGTGCGCCGGATGCGGAGGAAAGCCTCACACACGACGATGAACGCCGAAATGTTGAGGATGAAGTTCGGGGCCAGATCATGAAAGTCCAGCCCCCGTAGTAAAACATAAGACCGCAGACGAATGGATGGAGGGGAAACCCCAGTCCGCGGAGGAAGTGGTGGAGAAAAACTACCCTCTTGTGAGGTTCCGGGGTAGGGACGATCTGCCCCGCAGCGGGCAGCTGATGCGCGACATTCGCGGATAAGTATCTGGCTCCGCGCAGTTTTTTGATGTGTCCCTCCATGACGGAGGAAGCCATCCACTTGCCTCCCGCTCCGGACATGTTTGGAGAAGGTTGAGGAGAAGGATGTGGACTTGGGCATTGGAGCTCGAGTGCGCAAGAATGGATGAGCAAGGAGGAAGAAGGCAAGGGTAGAAAAGGTGAGATCTTGTCCCTTTATAAGGGCGGACTAAACTATGCACCTCCACTAGCCTGGTAAAACTCGCTTATCCACCAAGCGCCGTAATTGATGGCGTGGTTGGCTTACCCACGTCCGTATTAATAAGAATCCCGTAATAAGGGGAACACGATCTCTGCTTTGACAAGACGTGTCAAGAAACTGCCTCGCGTTATGTGCGGGGCTAGTTAAAGAAAAATGGTTTGAATAATCGCCGAGCCATGGCATGATGTCATGTTGCCTAAACATGTCAGCAGATTAGATTTGTGGAAATATTATTCTCTCTATGGTGGTATGTGGAACTTATTTTGCAGGGTCAGACGCTATCCTTTATTTGAACTCTTCTGTGGTATATTTGGAGGAGGAACCCGCCTTGCAATGCCGAAGACAACACTGCGCGCCGGACTCGTCGTCATTGAAGCCTGGTTCAGGGGCTACTGAGGGAGTCCTGGATTAGGGGGTCTCTGGACAACCGGACTATATCCTTTGGCCGGACTGTTGGACTATGAAGATACAAGATTGAAGACTTCATCCCGTGTTCAGATGGGACTCTACTTAGCGTGGAAGGCAAGCTAGGCAATACAGATATGTATATCTCCTCTTTTGTAACCGGCCTTGTGTAACCCTAGCCCTCTCCGGTGTCTATATAAACCGGAGGGTTTAGTCCATAGGACAACAGACAATCATACCATAGGCTAGCTTCTAGGGTTTAGCCTCTCTGATCTCGTGGTAGATCTACTCTTGTACTACCCATATCATCAATATTAATCAAGCAGGAGTAGGGTTTTACCTCCATCGAGAGGGCCCGAACCTGGGTAAAAACATTGTGTCCCTTTTCTCCTGTTACCATCCGCCTAGACGCACAGTTCGGGACCCCCTACCCGAGATCCGCCGGTTTTGACACCGACACCGAGCCTTCCACCCTTTACCAAGTGTATAGATGCATTAAAGTAAATAAGATATAATAATGATATCCGAACAATATCCATGTCCAACAAGGAACAAACTCCAACTTCACCTGCAACTAGCAACGCTATAAGAGGGCTGAGCAAAGCGGTAACATAGCCAAACAATGGTTTGCTAGGAAAGGTGAGTTAGAGGCTTGACATGGCAATATGGGAGGCATAATATAGCAGGTGGTAGGTATCGCGGCATATCAATAGAGCGAACGACTAGCAAGCAAAGATAGAGGTGATTTTGAGGGTATGGTCATCTTGCCTGCAAAGTTCTCCGAGTTGACGAAAGCTTGATCCTCGTAAGCGTACTCAACGGGTTCCTTGATCACGTAATCGTCTCCGAGCTCTACCCAAATCAAGAACACAAAAAAAGGAAACAACAATCAACCACGATGCAATGCGCAAGCAACATGATGCAAAACATGGCATGATATGCGGGATGTGATATGCAATGCATATGCGGGCTCCAGAAGGAAAAGATTAATCAAGGCCTCAACTTGGCAAACCAAGAGTGCCGCTGGAAAGATGAGATGATTTCGGTTGAAATTGATATAAAGATCACCGGAATCGGATGCACGGTTTGCAAATGGCAAGCAAAACAAGAATGGCACAATTATGCGATTAACAGCACAATGTCATCTAGAATGTAACAAGAAACTAAGCTACTGCAGTCCAACATAGCAAGAAAGCACATGGCAGTGATCTACTCAAGATGCTTGACAAAAGATGAACACTGAGCTACGGCTAAAACACACAATATCAGGTTCAAACAAGCATGGCAAAAGTGCAAAAGATATCAGCATCACAGACTTGGTGAAAATACTGACATGCCAGGAATTAATATCAGGAAGCAATGTTTAGAGCAAGCAAACAACATTCTACAGGAACAGATCATAGCAAAAAAAGGCATGGCATGAATCTACTCAAAGCATAGAACAAAAGTCCCTTACTGACCATGAGACAAAAGGGCACAGAAAATATGATGGCACCCATGTAAACATAGCAAGTTTCGTTAACTGATTCAGACTTAGCAGAAAACTGAGCATGGCAAAAACAGAATTATGAAGGCATCTTTGCGAGCTCGATTCACTCACCACAAGGCATTTCATGACAAGCTAAGCATACTACCAGCAAGAAGACATGTTCATGAAGCTAACCATGACAAGAATAATCTCATAGCATGCAAGGATCAACTACAACAACCATGGCAAAATTGATTAACATGTAAACAATCTGCTAGGAACATTTTATAGCAAAACGTATAGCAAGTCATGTTAGGGCACTCCATAAATGCAAACAGGGACATGGATGGATAGAGCACAACCATATGTCCAAAACATCCTTACTGAAGATACTCAAAAGAAGCATGGATCTCACTGTAGCAACATGAATACATGACATAAAAATAACAGCAGAGCAAAGACTTAGTGAAATTCTAAGTCCCTGAAATCAGCAATATCACGAGAGCTACTTTGCATGCTTGTGCTAGTCACCACAAAGATCACAAAAATACATGGCATACACCCCTGTAAAGATGGCATGACATAGATCAAAACACATGTAGAGCTCATGCCCATATGCAGCACACAACAAATGTAGCAAAAATGACAAATGCTCATACTCTGCTAAGAATCAGCACCTAACATTTTATAGCACTCTTGCATCAACGACTTGGGCATCAACATGGACTCAAACAAGCATGACACAATGGAACAAAATGAAGAGCACATCATGATGAACATTTTGATATATCATGCGTGCAAAACGGATCTACAGATGAGAAGTTATGATGAAATGAAACGAGGCATAAAATAATCAGGAAAAAGGACTTAGAGAGAAAACAGAGTCAACCCTCATTTGGATCTGGATCTGGGGCTCGCCGGAGACTTCGCCGGAATCGGGGCCGGGGAGAGACGGGGAGGACGCCGGCAACCTCGAGGGCGGCGGAGGAAGACGAGGCCGGAGGGAGACGACGACGGGGAGGCGCGCCCACGGGGTCGGCGTGGCGTGGTCGGACGGTTCCAGGCGCGGATAGGTTTGGATGGGTTATTGGGCCACTTTGGAGGGGTGTTGGGCTGCAACACACACGAGGCCTTTACGGTTCCCCGGTTAACCTTTGGAGTATCAAACGGACTCCAAATGGCACAAAACTTGACAGGCGGTCTACAGGTGGTGTACCTAGGCCGCTTGGCAAATCTCGGTCCATTCCAAGAATATTTAACACCCGCTCACGAAAAGAGACAAAAGGGGGCGCCAGAGGGCGTAGGAGTGTCGGGTTGCAAAACGGACAACGGGGAAAATGCTCGGATGCATGAGACGAACACGTATGCAAATGAGATGCACATGATGACATGATATGAAATGCATGACATGAACAAAATGCAAAACGAAGACAAAACCCAACCACGAAGGGAATCTCATAACTTAGAGCTGAAAATGGCAAGAGTTGGAGTACAAATATGGTAAGTTACATCCGGGGTGTTACAATGATGAGGAGGAGGAGGCATCAAGTGATGGTGGCAAGAGAAGCCCTACATCAAACTCGGTTGCATGCTCCAAGCCAAAAAGACCAAATAGAGATAAGAAAGAAGAAGAAGAAGAAGAAGAAGAAGAAGAAGAAGAAGAAGAAGAAGAAGAAGAAGAAGAAGAAGAAGAAGAAGAAGAAGAAGAAGAAGAAGAAGAAGAAGAAGAAGAAGAAGAAGAAGAAGAAGAAGAAGAAGAAGAAGAAGAAGAAGAAGAAGAAGAAGAAGAAGAAGAAGAAGAAGAAGAAGAAGAAGAAGAAGAAGAAGAAGAAGAAGAAGAAGAAGAAGAAGAAGAAGAAGAAGAAGAAGAAGAAGAAGAAGAAGAAGAAGAAGAAGAAGAAGAAGAAGAAGAAGAAGAAGAAGAAGAAGAAGAAGAAGAAGAAGAAAGGAGATGATGAGTTAGAAAATTATGTGGAAGCTATTGTGAAAGCAAGAAAGGAAAAACGAGGCGAGGAGGATGGCAAGGAGCCAAGATGCGGTGGCCGAGGAGAGGGGGTTGGTGGCCAAGTGAAATGGCCGCAAAGAAGAAGAAGAAGAAGAAGAAGAAGAAGAAGAAGAAGAAGAAGAAAGAAAGAAAGAAGAAGAAGAAGAAGAAGAAGAAGAAGAAGAAGAAGAAGAAGAAGAAGAAGAAGAAGAAGAAGAAGAAGAAGAAGAAGAAGAAGAAAGGAGATGATGAGTTAGAAAATTATGTGGAAGCTATTGTGAAAGCAAGAAAGGAAAAACGAGGCGAGGAGGATGGCAAGGAGCCAAGATGCGGTGGCCGAGGAGAGGGGGTTGGTGGCCAAGTGAAATGGCCGCAACTGATGTTAGCGTTGATGATCGCAAAATAGTACCACATGTCAGTGGGTTAGAGGAATTATTTTTTTGTTAAAATAAAACAGGACATTGTTTTGTTTAATCTTTGCGCCAACAAGAGGGAAGAGAAGTCCCTGGACGTGCATGTACTAAAGGATGATAATTACATGCAAATTCAAGAGCTAAATCAAGGCGTGACATGTGCATGCAACATTGATCGAGCATGTTTTGGAAACGGAAATTCAAAGTACATTAATACATGGAAAGAAGAGGAAACCTACGCTGATGGAAGGGAGCATGCGGGGTGTCATTTATTTGGTTCGGTCAACAAGATAAATGAGAGGGATTTGTTTCTGTTTTTGCCACCTCCACGTAAAGAAGAAGTTTCACAACATTGCAAGAGTCAGAGGCTAGTATGTGATGTATTGTCATTAAAGGACACGGGCTGGGGTCCACCTCAGGGTCCACCTCAATATTATTCGGTTGCAAGTTTAGGATCTACCGAGATGTAAAAGGTAGTTTAGATAAGCAGGAGTTTTTACGTGTGTTAGTTTTTTCCTTGTCAATCTAGTTAGAAGGAGTCGGCTATACTACTATAAAGTCTAGCCCGTGAGTCATGCAAAGTTAAGGTTATTTTATAAAATAGACACGATGTGTTTTTAAGGGTAGACGCCTGTATCAAGTTTTAGATGAATCTTTAAAAAACCTTTGTGTTGCGATTTCTCTTCGTGGAAATTGTTTTGCGCGTGAGTACCTTCGTCGAGATTGGTTTTCTCGTGCTGGGCCGCAAGGTTCAAATCCTCTACTTCGTGTACATCGCGTGCGCGAGTGAGAGGTTGCTACTGCTGGTGGTGGAGTGTTGTGAAAGGTCGGGCCGCAACAACGGATCGGACCTCACATTGAGTTTTGGTCTACATCAGGTGGTATTCAGAGCAAAGGTTGTTCACGACACAATATTTTTCTTCGAGTTACTATTCAAGTTTTTTTATCATGTGAAAAGATTGTAGCTCACAAATGATGATGGCGGTCGAGAAGGATCCATTTCTTTCCTTGCCTTGGTACCAATGCTTTACGCGTGTGCGCGTCGGGCCGGCGAGTTGTGCAACGTTGATGAATTGCTACTCTAGTATGAATATGGTGAGTCAAACTATGGTTGATGCTTTGAACTTGTCGTTGATTGAACATCCAGAACCGTACGAGCTTTGGTGGAAGGACAAGTTTGTCAAGATCATGCATCGCGTTGAGGTACGGTTTATTCTATGTGGATATGACGATATGGTCATGTGTGATGTGCTTCCTACGCATATACATACATGTTCAATACTGTTAGGAAAACCATGGACAGATAAAAGACAGTTGACATATCATTCGGTTGACGAATTTTCTTTTGTTCGTGGAGGACAATACGTAGCACTTGATTCGTACACATCGGAGAAGTATATGGCTGATCGCAAGAAGCGGGACATTTCTCAAGCTGCATCAGAAGTAAAGAAGAAGAAGGTTGAAGCCACTGAAAATTTTCCAAGCATCGTTCAAACTGCAAATACAAATATTGTTGAAGAGATTGATTCGAAACCGAGAACGGTTTCGTTTCAAGGAGGAGACGATGAAATGGCCGTAACTGATGTTAGCGTTGATGATCGCAAAATAGTACCGCATGTCAATGGGTTAGAGGAATTATTTTTTGTTAAAATAAAACAGGACATTGTTTTGTTTGATCTTTGCGCCAACAAGAGGGAAGAGAAGTCCCTGGACATGCATGTATTAAAGGATGATAATTACATGCAAATTCAAGAGCTAAATCAAGGCGTGACATGTGCATGCAACATTGATCGAGCATGTTTTGGAAACGGAAATTCAAAGTACATTATACATGAAAAGAAGAGGAAACCTACACTGATGGAAGGGAGCATGCGGGGTGTCATTTATTTGGTTCGGTCAACAAGATAAATGAGAGGGATTTGTTTCTGTTTTTGCCACCTCCACGTAAAGAAGAAGTTTCACAACGTTGCAAGAGTCAGAGGCTAGTATGTGATGTATTGTCATTAAAGGACACAGGCTGGGGTCCACCTCAGGGTCCACCTCAATATTATTCGGTTGCAAGTTTAGGATCTACCGAGATGTAAAAGGTAGTTTAAATAAGCAGGAGTTTTTACGTGTGTTAGTTTTTTCCTTGTCAATCTAGTTACTACCTCCGTCACAGTTTAGAAGGCACAGTTAAATTTGTGTGCGTTTCCACAATAGACAAGGCTTATGGCGCATTGCATTTATTTCTAGTAGCTAATTAGTACGCCGATATACTATTTCTATGTGCATGCGTAGTGTGAATGCTATTTTTTAGCCCATCTCACAACCAATAGATAATCACCTAGGTCCCAGAGAATTTACAAGCGCGCCTTCTAAACCGTGACAGAGGGAGTAGAAGGAGTCGGCTATACTACTATAAAGTCTAGCCCGTGAGTCATGCAAAGTTAAGGTTATTTTATAAAATAGACACGATGTGTTTTTAAGGGTAGACGTCTGTATCAAGTTTTAGATGAATCTTTAGAAAACCTGTGTTGCGATTTCTCTTCGTGGAAATTGTTTTGCGCGTGAGTACCTTCGTCGAGATTGGTTTTCTCATGCTGGGCCGCAAGGTTCAAATCCTCTACTTCGTGTACATCGCGTGCGCGAGCGAGAGGTTGCTACTGCTGGTGGTGGAGTGTTGTGAAAGGTCGGGCCGCGACAACGGATCGGACCTCACATTGAGTTTCGGTCTACATCACCGCGGAGAGGAATGTGGCATTGGAGGAGGAGAAAATGGTCATGGAGGAGCAAGCTAGATTATTGGAATGGGAGAAGTACTTGTTCTTCACGGACACATCTACCTTCGACGATAGACAAAAAGAGTTCATCAATATTTCCCGTGATGAAGTCTTGGTCCAAAAAAGATCCATGGCCATGGGAGGCATGGGAGCAAGCATGGGAGCCATGGGAGACTTCAAAGGCATGGGAGCCATGGGTGGCTTTGGAGCTATCATGGACGGCATGGGAGGCATGGGAGCATCTACGGGAGGGATGGGTGGCTTCGGAGCTATCATGGGAGGCTTGGGAGGCATGAGTTTTGGGTCTCTCATGGGAGGCATGGCAGCACCTTCGCGTGACATGGGTGGACGCATGGCTTCTGGTGTGCTTCACATACCTTCGCATGATGCCGTTGGAGATCTTGCGAACACCATCCGAGCTCCCGATGATGATGACGCGCTTGAAAATGGAGAAGAGGAGGAAGAATCGTCTTCGGAAGAGTCGGAAAAAGAGGAGGAAGATGATGTGGCATGAATGTTGATGTGCCATTTGTTTGTGTAAACTTTTATTTGTCATTAACTTGGTTGGGTGGTTTTGAACTATGCCATGCAATTGAACTATGCTATATTGCTTCAACTCTTATTTTGAACACTTGTTTAAATGTTTGAAAGATTATCATATTGTCAAATGGATATGTGTTGATCATATTTGCCAAGCGCCGGCTGCTCGCGTGCACTGTAAATTTAGTGCGCTTGCTGGAGCTACTACGCCGCGCCATATTTTGCAGCGCCTGCTGAAGCAAGCACCCGGTCGTGCGCAAAAGAAAAGCTATGTCGGCGTTGTAAAATAAAATTAGCGCGACGCGTGGTTGCGCGCCTGTTGAGATAGTCTAAGAAAAAAAATTCCAGCAATCGAGGGATGGAGAGGAGCGAGCGAAGCGTCCCTTCCGTTCTTCGTGTGGCGGCCAGGGCCAGCATTCCAGCAACGCAGATCAAATCACTTGATCAATTCTTCGGGTTCGGGCTTAAGGAATAACAAGGGCAGGACCAAGAAGAGCAGCCGACAGGAAGGCAGGGAAAGTTCTCAACATCTCCGATGTTTAAGTGTAGTTGCGTTGATAACCGGTGATCTCGTGAGCTCTTTACCTTGAGTGTGAGTTCCGATTTCGTCCACCTATGTAGTTTTGCTAAATATTGCAACTAATTTTATTCCTTTTATCCATTAGGTGTCTAGCATCACCCTTGTCTACTCCCTCCGTTCCAAAATAGATGATTTAACTTTGTACTAACTTTAGTACAAAGTTGGGTCATCTATTTTAGAACGAAAGGAGTAATATCGAAAGATCCAAGCAATGTCTTCATTTAGAAAGCATGGATCTGGTTACCAAAATCGTTTGAAGAAACAAAAAATCAGGTTTTAACTCGGTATCAATAGCTTTTGAGAGTGAAGCATTGGAGAAGATTAATTATGAGGATATTACTGAAGATTTTATTTTAAAGAACACTTAAATGATGTTATTTAAGTGAAGACTAAAACCAAGAATAGGTACTATTTCTCACTGTTATGTAAGATATTGTAATCTTTGTATTATTATATTATTTAGTACTTTTTTTGATGAAGTAGGGTCCATTTTAGAGTTTGGCACATGACCTCGGATTTTGCCTGCCCGGCCCTAGTCTGCCTCGTCTCTTGTGACCTTAGGGCCACGGTGGTGGCAAATCCCGCCTTTGCTGGCAGGAGGGTTTCATTTTTTGATGTCTTTTCTAAATTTCTTCGGATTTGTGTCTTGTTCACAGAGACGGGACGACAATGGCTCTTTTAAGATGAAATAAGGTTCTTCCCACCTAACCCCGTTCCAGTGGTGCTTCTAGCGTCATCGGAGGGCGTGTGGGGTTTCTCTCCGACGGATTTCGTGGGATTCAATCGGTGTTTGTCTTTGATGGATCCACGTGGATCCGGTTTTATTTGTTTGTGTTCGGGTGTCTACAGATTGGATTCTTTCTAAGTTTTTCTTCAATGACGACGGTTATTGTTCTGGTACGCTGGTCCTATAGGGCGTTCGCATGACGACTTTTTAAGTGTGTACTATAACAAGTTTTGTCTCGCTTCAGTGAGGGAGAGGCGATGACGGTGACGTATCTTCGGCTCGTTTCAGTGTTTGTAGTCATTGTTGGGTGTCCTAGGAATATGGATGTATTTTTTATTATTTCTGATATGTGTTGTACTAATTGATGAGAATAGATTGGAAGCTTTAGAGAGAGAAAAATAGAGCGTGTAAACGCGTGGAGCACGAGCAGTCCTGGACTCATGAGTCAAGCATGCATTTGTCGCAGGCCGAGCCCGACCGGCGGACGGAAAGCATTGGCACACCCACGCCCCATTTTTAGACTATATTTTTATCACTCATGGGGCATCCACGCACGTAACTCGCTTCAACCACACATGAATACATCATCGGTCTCTCTCACTCCACCGCCACGCCGTTCGCGCGATGCCATTTCCCTTCCGGAGATCCCAAGAAACGAAACGAAACGAAACAAATACACACAGACACACGAGCCGGCTCCCCTCACCCCCGAGCATTCGCCAGTGAGAGAGAGAGGGAGAGCATGGCGTCCAACACCGCACCTGCGCCCGCCGCCGACGATGAGCTGCTGCACGAGTTCGGCCCGCTGCTCCGAGTCTACAAGAGCGGCCGCCTCGAGCGCCCCCTCGTGCTCCCGCCCGTCGCGCCGGGGCTCGACCCCTCCACCGGTGTCCAGTCCAAGGACGTCGACCTCGGCGCCTACTCCGCCCGCCTCTACCTGCCCCCCACCGCCGCGACCACCACCGCGAAGCTCCCCGTCATCGTCTACGTCCACGGCGGCGGCTTCGTGGCCGAGTCCGCAAAGTCCCCCAACTACCACCGCTTCCTCAACGACCTCGCCTCCGCCTGCCCGGCCCTCGGCGTCTCCCTCGACTACCGCCTCGCGCCGGAGCACCCGCTCCCGGCGGCGTACGACGACTGCCTCGACGCGCTCCGCTGGGTGCTCTCCGCGGCGGACCCCTGGGTGGCCGCGCACGGCGACCTCGCCCGCGTCTTCGTGGCGGGCGACAGCGCCGGGGCCAACATCTGCCACCACGTCGCCATCCAGCCGGGCGCCGCGCGGCTCGGGGGCGCGGTGCTGATCCACCCCTGGTTCTGGGGCTCCGAGGCCGTGGGGGAGGAGACGACCGACCCCGCGGCGCGCGCCCGGGGCGCGGGGCTCTGGATGTTCGCGTGCCCGGCCACCACCGGCATGGACGACCCGCGGATGAACCCCATGGCGCCCGGCGCGCCGGGGCTGGGGGCGCTGGCGTGCGAGCGGGTGATGGTGTGCACGGCGGAGGGCGACTTCCTCAGGTGGCGCGGCCGCGCGTACGCGGAGGCGCTGGCCGCCGCCGGCAAGGGGGTGGAGCTGCTGGAGACGGACGGGGAGGGCCACGTCTTCTACCTCTTCAAGCCCGACTGCGACAAGGGCAAGGAGATGCTCGACAGGATCGTCGCCTTCGTTAACGCAGCACCTTGATGCTCTCCTCACCGGAGATGCAACTCGGTGAATTTTGGTTATGGCAAATCCTAGACGTGTTTGTGCTCCGTTCTTGGATTGCGACGATGAAATAAATTGGATTTACCGGAGCAGCTCCAATCATCCTCCTGTTTCCTCACCTACCTGGCTACATCTCAATTTTAGGGGTCTTTGCTTTACCAATTATCACCTGATCATAATGACGTTTCAAATATTTTAATATGAACTACTTACAGACTGAAACAAGCGAACAAACACACTAAAACACATCCATATATATATGCTTAAAATAATTATAATTCGGAAACGAAGAGGGTATATATTTTATTGTATTTTCTTTTGGCGATTCGATTGTTAGTGTTTGCTGAGTGATGTGCAATGGATTGCTTGCCTTGTGGGCTCCAATTAGATACAATTGATTTCTAGGAGCCCATACAGTTATGTTTTGCTTACCTACTATATGAACCTAGGTGGTAAATGCAAGATAAATTGGATGGATGGGGCCAAGCCTTACTCGTCTGCAACACCAAAATTAGCATTGGAAATATAGATGTATATCTAGATGTGCACAAATTATTACACATCTAAATAACTCAACCATCAAACAGAAAAAAGAAAAGGCGGATCAACCTGTGGTTGGTTGATTATGCGGCAATGGTATGCTAGCCCATCAAGGTTCAAGTTAGACTTAGCACTAGTGTTCGTATTTTTCTGAATTTATTTCAGTCCATCCGGTAATATGCGTTTAGTGAGGGAAAACGTTTCAGTCGACTATTAAGGTGTTTGTGCCAACTCCATCAATCTCAAGATGATGCGTCGGTTTAGTCTCTCAGAAGTGCTCATTTGAGTAAGATGTGCGTGTTCATAGAATGAGTATATGTGCTTATCTATCTATGCACATGTACTGTGTTAAAACATTAAAAATATCGACAAGAATCTCCACGTAAAATTAATGTGCTTTAGCAAAACCGCTGTGATGCTCGTCCATTCAAAATGTAGGTTTCTTAGGGTACTCTAATCTGTAGAGATGGTGGTTGTAACAGTAGTATTGATGGTCGTCGTCATCACCTTTTGAAAAGGAGGTGGTAGTATCATGGTGGTCATCTTAAAAGCTTCTAGCCGTAGTATTATGATGATGATGACCTTTTAACTCCTTATGAAGAAGAATGTTTGTTTCACTTCTTTTGCCTCACTCCCTCCGTCCGAAATTCGTCGACGCTAAAATTGACGTATCTAGGAGGTAAGTGTCAGGGTTCAGCAACAAGTCAAGCAACCTGTATATTTCCATGGCAGATGTTCTGAACTTTCAAGCTGTTAACAATAAATCAAACTAGTGTGATGCTCGTCCAAGCTCCCTAAAAGATGCCAATATCCTCCATCCAAAAAAAAAAGACGGCCAATATAACTATTACAGCTTCACAGCCCTCACTCTCTGTTACTCCTCTGTAAAGAAATATAAAAGCGTTTAGATCACTATTTAGACATATGATACTGGTGCTCAAGAAATAATACCCTCCTCACAGAAAAATCTGCCACTCAATATACATAGTATTACAACAGTACAGCTTCGTATGCAGAGAAATATATTACATCAAAAGTCGTCATCACTTGAAACATAATGTGATGACAAATCTTCGAGGATACGATGACTAAGGAGGGAACTTCAGATTTGCATGATACTTCACTCTTAAGATATCTCAAGCATGGATGAGCTGAAGCTGCAGCATTTTACCTCTTGATAAAGCATACACTCTTAATAATATGATGATGTAATCATATTTCTCCACGGTAACCTCCACCGCCGTAGTAATCTCTTCTGGAGCCAGCGATCGCCACGGACTTCTGGTGCTCCAGCTTTGGACAGTCAGCAAGACGATGCCCAAGGCCACCACAGAATGCACATCCTTTGACACCACTCTCCTTGGCAATAGCTTCAGCATCCTCCAGCGGGTCAACGAGCTCAGCAAGCACTGGTGGTATTCTTTGCTTCGCTTCCTTGAGCAGGTGCTTGAGGTCAAGAAGCGTAGTCTCTGTCTGGTTCTTGTTGATGAACGTAGTTGCTATTCCCGTTTTCCCGCATCGACCGGTTCGACCAATCCTGTGGACATAGTTCTCTATTTCGGCAGGCATGTCATAGTTAATCACGTGCTGGATATCAGGGAAGTCAAGACCCTTTGAGGCAACATCAGTAGCCACCAAAACATCCTTCTTTCCATTCTTGAAGAACTCAATCGCATTCTGTCTCTCCTCCTGATCTTTGCCTCCGTGGATTGCAACAGCTTCCACACCCTTTAGAAGAAGATACTCGTGGATGTAGTCAACATCAGCTTTGTTTTCACAAAATATAAGAACAGGAGGTGGAGTCTTTTGAAGGCATTCAAGGAGGTATATAATTCTGGCATCTTCCTTGACATACTCAACTTCTTGGATGACATCCAGATTTGCTGCTCCAGCTCTTCCAACATTGACAATAACTGGCTTTACAAGGGCGCTCTTTGCAAAGTTCTGAATCTTCTTGGGCATAGTGGCAGAAAAAAGAAGGGTTTGCCTTTGTGCCTTGAAATGGTCAAAAACCTCCCGAATGTCATCTTCAAATCCAAGATCAACAAGCCTATCAGCTTCATCTAAAGTTAAATACCTGTGCAAATCAAGAAAAGCGCTATTAAGAATTTTGAACACTGTCTGCTTAACTCCTTAAAGAAGCTCGAAGAGGTTTTACTAGTATAAATGATCCAATGTAGAACAATATAATACAGGCTAAAACACTTGCATTAAAAAATGGTTATCTCCTAGGTAATGGGGGCATATTCTGGTCTTTGGACATTGATACTTCACAGTGCACACATATGGAGCATGGAGGATTGACAGCTCTAATCCCCTAAATTTGGTCCAGAGCCACTCAACTTTCAGCATTCGTTAATTACAACTATGCAGTTATGTTTCTGATAATATTATAAGGAAAACAGCAACTGAAGATGGTTTGAAACTAAACAGCAGGTATGTACTGCTAAATAAGTGTCCTTAGTGAAATGTAAAAATTCAACATTAAACCGTTTTATGTATCTTATTCTTCATTGGAGCGGTGCATACTTCAAATTTATTATGCAAAGTTCCCAAATTGCAGTCCATATCATAAGGGTTGAGCTATGAAATTATAGATTGTTGCTGCTAAGGCGCAGTCTTCAAAAATAGAATTGATACCAGACATATAACTGCAGTGTAGAAGTCGGGAAAAAAAACATAAACTTGAAGTCAAGAAACAACAACAAACTCTTTCCAATATATCACTTTTACTCAAAAGTCTTACGTTTACTTTTATCCTTTGTAAGTCAAAACCTTAAGCCCTGCTTAAAAGATGCTAATCTATTAGAAAGAAGGCAATGTTACTATTGTCAAACAATAGCTTGTGAATAGTATTTGTTTATCATGTGCATCACTTGTATAACAAGTGATTTTGATGACGATGTACAACAAGGATGGGAATGGAGCATCCACATGAATTCATGCATGCAGAAATTACCATACACTGGCATTGTCCATGCAAGTAACATCTTGGTAGCAGTGGGTCAGCATCTAGGATCAGGATGGTTCCTCCAGGCCAGTATATTTATTTTCCTATATAGTTTAATTACTTCCCAACGATGAGGATTAGTTCTTTGATCTATCAAGCATGTTTACATTTAGATTGATATGGCCTAAGTTTGCTAGGATAACCCACCGATGCCTATTGTAATTGTGGGCATTAACCAAGAAAAACAATGAAACTGGCTCATCTAAAATCTTCTGTACACTCTACAGTCTACGGTCTCATCTTACTCATGTATTCCTCCCCAGGCCATCACCACTGCTACTCAGTTAGACAAGTTTACATTTAGACTAATCTCAGATCTGGTCAATATTTGTTAGGACAGCCCTTGACGATGGCTATTGTAATTGTTGGCATTAATCAAGAACAATGAAGTCCTTATCTGTTATATCATCGTCTTCTCTACCCAGTCTAGTCTCATCTTCCTCTACAACCCTCACACCAACCACATTGCCTGGCGGTCACCCCTATTGGCTATTGCAATGTACAAATGTACATCACATTCATCGACGAATTAACATGTTTTATCCATCAGAAATACATTCAAAAGTCCATCCACAAAAATGCATCCCAAGATTTTTAGTTAAGTTTAGAATGAAGGCAGTAAGTGTATTTTCTTGAGCTTATCAGAAAACAGGTCTCTTCTTGAACGATGGAAGTCCTTATCTCATCTCAAATCTTCTCTACCCAGTCTAGCCTCATCCTTACTCCTACATCCCTCACATCAGCAACATTGTCTTGTGATCACTCCTATTGCAATGTACAAATGTACATCACATTCACTGACGAATTACGTGTTTTACCCATCAGAAATATACTCACCAGTCATCCACAATAATATATCCCAAGATCTTTAGTGAAGATTAGAACAGAGGGAGTAAGTGTATTTCTTTCTTGAGCTTATCAGAAAACAGGGTTATTATTGTTGAAAAGCATATCCTATGTAGCTTTCATATTAGCAATTCAGCCATCGCATAGTTTTAGTTCAAACTTCATGATCCGGCTCAACACACCTAGTAGAAAATTATGAACCTAAGAGACTAGCAGAACAGTTATACTCTGTTATCTGTCAAAGGTATAAAAACACCAAATCAATCACAAAAATCCAATGGATACCTGCAGTTGTCAAGGTTCATCTTCTTCTTGGCGAGAAGATCCTTGAGCCGCCCAGGTGTGGCCACCACAATATGTACGCCCTTCTTCACCACATCCAGTTGTGTCCTCATGTCTATACCCCCAATGCAAAGCAATGGTCGTATTTCTGGGAACCCAGCCTGCTTGAGTGGAGTGAGGAACATATCGATGACATCATATGTCTGCTTGGCCAGCTCCCGTGATGGGCAAATGATCATGCCAAACGGGCCCTCCCCAGGCACAATAGGCATCAACATTTCCTCTTGCAGAGCCACCATGATGAGGGGCAGCACGAACACCAGAGTCTTCCCGGACCCGGTGAAGGCGATGCCGATCATGTCCCGCCCGGAGAGCACCACGGGAAGCCCCTGCACCTGGATGGGCGTGGGCTGCACGATGCCCTTCTCGCGGAGCATCCGAAGGACGGGCTCGGGGAAGCGGAGGTCACGGAAGTCGCGGGCGGGCGGCGGGATCTCGTCTCCTTCGACCAGGATGTGCCACTTGCGGCGGAGCTCGTCGGCCTTGGTGCGCGGCATGCGGCGGAGCCGCAGCGGCGGCTTCCAGCCGGTGCGGAGCGGCTCGGTGTAGGTGATGCCCTTGGCGAGCTCCCGCACGGACATGAGCGTGTTCTTGTTGGAGAGGTTGTCGATCATCTCCTTCTCCTGCAGGATGATCTGCTCGGTGGCGGTGACCTCCGGGGCCGCGCGCTTGAGCTGCGTGGACGTGACGAGGAGGCTAGGCTTGGCGGCGGGGGCGGCGTCATCGGGGGCGGCGGCGGGGTTGGCCGCCGGCGGGGGCGGAGGCGGTGGGAGGGAGCCCGCGGAGGCGGCGGCGGCGGGCTTGGAGAGGCGCAGGTGGCGGAGGCGGTCGGCCTCCATGGCCCTGCGCTTGGAGACGGGGATGTACTCCTCGTAGTCGTCCTCGTCATCGGATTTGGCGGCGGCCGCCGCGCCGGGGGGCATGGCTGGGGTTAGGGTTCGGAGGAAGGAGAGGCGAAGGTGGGGATTTCGTCGGGCACGGGAGGGAGATGAGAGTGGAGAGTATATCGATTCGACCAGAGAGCGAAGCAAACCGCCATTTGCCGTCAGGTGCATTTAAGGTTTTTGTGTGTGTGTGTGTTATATTTAAGAAATTCTTTTTTTGGCGAATTTTGTTTAAAAATTCAGTGGGCCAATTATGCGAAAACACATCTTTAAGGAAAGTCCATTACCTTTTCCTCTCTTGCTAGGGTTTCATCCTCTCGTTGTAATGTCCGACATTGAGTCCCCGTCCTCCACCGCTACTTCCTCCCTATTCTGTGATCGCTCGGGCTGATCTAGGGGTGACCGTGTGTCACTTCCCGGCCTTGGCTGGACGCGTTTGGGTCTGCTGCGGGTGGAGTTTCTAGGGTTTGGGATGAAACTAGAAGGATCCTACCCATGGCAACTGATGCATCTGCGTCGGGTACGGGTGAAGAAGACCTTGAAGAGATGATACACCAGTTGGGGATCACTGGGTATGACCTGGATAATATCTTCTTTGAGAAAGAGGAGCCATTGTCGATGATCTCTACTCGATGGTTGGCTATTGCGAGTGTATACCTCGAAGGATTATGGGGATCCCTGGTTCTATAATATAAGAATATGCGTAGTGCTTGGGATTTGGCTCAAACGGTAAAGTTCAGATCGTTGGGGCGATAACTTGTACACCATGCTGTTTTCATGATTGGGAGATTGGGAACAAAGTGATAGAGGGAGGGCCTTGGACGTTTCAAGAAAGTCTAGTCCTAGTGGCACCTTGTGATGGGTTCACAAAACTCTCTACCATGGATTTGAATAAGCTTAAGATGTGGGTACAGATCCATGACTTACCGGATAGGCTTATGCATTTGTTGAAGCCTTTAGCTGGTAATATGGGTGAGTTCTATGCAGAGGAAAAACACTCACGTGACTTTTCGGGAACGACTACAATAGAATCTCCCCCTGAAATGAAAAAATAGAAAAAATGGAGTTGGACCATCGGATGGGCGGTTGATGGCTTAGATTCGGTTGGAGGGATTTGTGCCGACAACTTTGCAAAAAGGTCCCTCACACGATGTCATGGTTTTGTCACGGCAGATGTCCTCGTGAAAGGACCAAGTTGTGAGGCCATCGGTGCTAGGTGATCGCTTGAACGGGGTTGGTCGGAATCGAGAGACGCGAGTTTTACCCAGATTTGGCCACTCGCGGTGGAGGTAAAAGTCTACATCCTGCTTGATTGCTATTGATGATTGAAAGTGCGTTATATCGACTAGAGGGGGGTGAATAGGCGATTTTTATGAAAGTCTTCAAAACGTAGAAGTTTCGAAGACAAACGATAGAAATAAACCTATTACCATGCAGCGGAAGGTAGACTACACTAGGCAGACCATAGTCAAGTATTCAATGAAGTGAAAGCACAATGACTAATAGTAGCTAGGCAGTAAGGATCAGGTAGGAAGATATTATGAAGCCGATCAAAACAAGCAGTCACTCAGTGAAGACAGAAGATAGTGCAATCATACAATGACTTCACAAGGATCAACAATAAGTAAAGGAAAGGGAAGGGTGAAACCAGTGACTCGTTGAAGACAATGATTTGTTGGACCAGTTCCAGTTGCTGTGACAACTGTACGTCTGGTTAGGGCGGCTAGGTATTTAAACCTGAGGACACACAGTCCCGGACACCCAGTCCTGAACACGCAGCTCAGGACACCCAGTCCTCACTGTATTCCCCTTGAGCTAAGGTCACACAGACCTCGCCCAATCACTCTGGTAAGTCTTCAAGGTAGACTCCCAAACCTTCACAGACTTCGTTCACCGGCGATCCACAATGTCTCTTGGATGCTCAGAACGCGACGCCTAACCGGCTGGAGGATTCACAGTCCTCAAGTGTAATAAGTCTTCAGATCACACAGACAAGAAGACTTAAGTGATGCCTAACACTCTTTGGCTCTGGGTGGTTAGGGCTTTATCCTCGCAAGGAATTTTCTCTCAAAGGCTTCGAGGTGGGTTGCTCTCAAACGACAAAAGCCGTACTCTAACTCTGAGCAGCCAACCATTTATGGTTGTAGGGGGTGGACTATTTATAGCCACTAGGCAACCCGACCTGATTTGTCTGAAATGACCCTGGGTCACTAAGGAACTGACACGTGTTCCAACGGTCAGATTTCAAACACACACGACAACTTTACTTGGGCTACAAGCAAAGCTGACTTGTCCAACTCTGGACAAGATTCGCTCTCATAGTCTTCACTCGAAGACATAGGTTTTGGTTAAGCATCACTTCAGTCATTCTGACTGGTTCTCTTGGACCCCACTTAACAGTACGGTGGTTCCTATGACTCAACAAAGAAGAAAAAGAACTACGAAAGATCTAAGTCTTCGAGCTCCATAGGCTTCATGCGATGTCTTCTCTTGTCATAGTCTTCAATGAGAATATCTTCATATACCACCTTTGACATCAATGTCTTCATACATTTTTAGGGGTCATCTCTGGTAGGAAAACCGAATCAATGAGGGAC
This sequence comes from Triticum urartu, assembly GCF_056163025.1. Classification (NCBI taxonomy): domain Eukaryota; kingdom Viridiplantae; phylum Streptophyta; class Magnoliopsida; order Poales; family Poaceae; genus Triticum; species Triticum urartu. The sequence goes on from NC_141875.1 coordinate 93,934,677, forward strand.
TTCTACCTGTGTTATCCTGCAATTCTCACAAACACATTAGTCCCTCAACTAGGTTTGTCGTCAATACTCCAAAACCAACTAGAGGTGGCACTAGATGCACTTACAATCTCCCCCTTTTTGGTGATTGATGACAAACTAGTTGAAGTTTTCAACGGGGAATATAATATGTGAAATTGTAAAGGATAAGGAATTGTCTTCATTCGTTGCAAGGGCTCCCCCTGAAGATGTGCATATAAGTAATTTGCTTTTGGAATGCAAATGCACATGGCAGGTTGTACTCGTGGAGATCCTCCTCAACTTATGATGACAATTCATTATGCATGAGAAGGTATGTGAATATAATGACATGCATAATGGAAAATGGACGTCTGCAAAATGATCTAAGTGCGGAATTTATCATCGCATCACGAAGTAGCAAATAAGTAGCAGACGACCATCGAGTTTAGGTGTTACAACTCAAAGAACCAAATGTATCAAAACGAGAGTTGTAAACACGAGGCAAAATATAAAGCAACCGCCCATGTGGACCCGCTTGAAGACTATCAAACTCATATGCTTCTCCGCCTTTTGTCAGTAAGGACCAAAAAGGTTTGAAGACATAGAGCATCTACTCGTTCCCATGAAGAGTAGGTGAAGCAACAGGGTCGTCAGTGGTGTTTGCCGGTGTAGAAGAACTTGGAGCAGTGTCGAAGCGTGCTGAGGGAGGAGGTGGTGAAGTAGCATCGTCTTCGTCCTCGATCACTCTGGCATTCACAGTTGCCGCAGAGAAAGAGAACTCAGAGTCTTCAAGAGATGGAGTTCGTCGCAGCACGACCCTTTGAGGAGGTGTGGAGTCAAACTTGAAGTGTTCAGAGAAGCCATCCTCTTGAAGATCATCTTCAGAGCACATAAGCGTCAGCCCTTTCCATGTGCGTCGAGAGGTTTCATGGGCAACAAAGGCATTCTTGGTGGCAAGATTGCGAATGCGGTTGACATCCACCAAGAGGCTTTGCATTTGGCGCTTCAGCCAGTCATGATGCCTATCCTGTTTCTGATGAAGAGCCACAAGAAGCTCTCGGTCGTTGAGAACACGAGATCGCTTCTTGGGTCGTTTCCCAATAGTGCTTTCGGTGGCTTCAGTAAGGGCACGATGAGGTGCACGTGTAGTTCCAGCCAGAGGATAAACACGGGTGACTGCTTCAACTCCTTCAATGTTCTGAGAGAAACTTTGATGCTCCGCATTCTGAAGACTAAGAGGCTCCTTGGCAGGCTCAGGATAAATGGCTTCAACGGACATATCCACATTAGGCAGAAAGATCCGATGATTGCGAGCAGATGGCTGATATGAGATAGCGGAGTGGAGTTTAATCAGCCGCATTATCCATGGAGCGTAGAACTTCAAGCCAAAAAGATCAGAGCCTGATGCAGCAAGTTGGCGGATGAAGAAGTCCTATGCATTGAAGCATTTGCCATGAAGAATATAGAAGACCAAAGTCTTCATTGCACCTTCCAGCTTGGCATGTGGAGAATGTCCTTTGATGGGCCAGAGAGTTCGCCTTATGATGTGATAAATAGTCCTTGGCAGATACTCAAGGTCTTCAACAAAGAACTCCTTAGGATATGCAGCATCTTGTGGCAATGGCTTCATCATACTGAGCATCTGACTCATGTTTGGTTCAGGCTTCTGAAAGATGCTCTCCATAGCTTCACTGTGGAGCTGACAACCAAGTTCGTAGAGATCGCCAGGAGTGGGCAGACCAGTGAGCTCAATGATATCAAAGGCTTTGGCTTCGTGATGGACATTTCCTGTCATCCACTCCAGGACCCAAGTCTTCGGATCTCTGTTGTACCCACGGATGTGAAGTGTGGCATAGAATTGGAGCAGCAACTCTTCATTCCAGTGCTCTTGGTCGGTGACAAACGGCAACAATCCAACCTCTTTGAAGCAATCCAGAGCTTCTTCCAGACAGGGCAGACCAGCTATTGCTTCGATGTCAAGACGCTTATGTGAGAAGATGCGACTTTGATTGTACAGAATGCAGGAGTAATAGCTTCGCTGCGGATAGCTCCAGAACCGATCAGAAGATATTCTTTCCCTTGAGTAGGGGTTCTTGGAGCTATTGAAGAAAGTGTTGTCTGCTTTGAAGCCGTTGACATTGAAGGATCCAGGTGCTAATGCAGGACCTGGAAACCTGGCAATCTTGGGATTGGCTTCTGTACCTAAGGCCTGTGCTCAACATGATAGTCAAACTGAGGACCAGCAGCAGGCATAGGAACAGAAGTAGTAGCATCATTGGCTTCGCCGACTTCTGGTGCTTGGGTTGGTGTAGGCTCCACATTGGCTTCAGCCATGACAGCGTTAGTGGCGTCGGTGGCAGCCTCAAGATTCTCAACCTCCACTTGATGAGCTGGAGGGTCGGTCACAGTCACGTTCTCCTCGAGAACAGCTTCTTGGTGAGACGGGGGTGTAGCAACTCTTGGGGTTTCTTCTTCATCGGCTGATGCGGCCGGAATGTCTTCAGCAGCTTTAGCTTCAGACTCGGAGACTGGAGGCCTTGGTCCTTTGCGAAGCCTGCGTAACGCTGGCGACGCCTGTGGAGTTGGAGTTGGCTGGGCCTCAAAGTCATCTTCCTCTTGTGCTTGTGGGTGATCAGCCCATGATGCATCCTGAGCAATTGGCGTCAGAGGATGACCAATGTTGATGAGTTCGCTGTGCGTTAGCACAGGCGATGATACCTGTTGGTGCTCGAGCTGAGGAAGAACTGCATCATCTTCAACATGGTCATGGTGACCAATGTCTTCAGCAGCGGTGGGATCAGCTGCTGGAAAGTCTTCAGCTTCATGAGCCTCTGTGGAAGCAGGCTCATGGATAGTCAGTTGGCGCTCTTGATGTTCAGCGTCAGGGGCGAACCATGAAGATGGGTTCAACAATTAAGGGCTTTGTGGGAGCAGCCCGTTCCTTCTTGGTCTTCCGCTTCTTCTTGGAGGGGGCAGTAGCAGAGGCTTCAGAATGTTTCCTCTTTCTGGCTTCAGCCTCAGCAGTCCTCGTCTTCTTCAGTTCGGAAGCGGTTGACCTGGCCTTTGGCTTCGAGCCAGTCATGCTGGTTGGGAAGACAATGGAATCTGCTTCCTGCCTTGGTGCGTTGGGTTCAGCCATAGCAGGCTTCTTCTTCTGCCGCTTTGCAGCCATCCTGGGGTCAATGCCAGGACGCCCAAGGGCCTTGCGCTTCTCAGCCTCATTGTAGGCTTGCACACACTTGTCAGCCAGGCTCTTCATGCGCTCACGAGAACCTTGAGCTTCTTCACGCTTCTTGAGAAAGGCTTCTCTAAGCTCGTGCAGCATGATCTTGAAGTTCTTGACCTCTTGCACGCTGAGCTTGGCCATATGCTTCTTGAACTAAGCTTTCTCAAAGTCAATCTTCTGCTTCAGTTCGACGATGCGCTGAGCTAGAGCTAGCTCTGAAGCAATGGCACCATGGAAGGCGACACTGAGACCAATGGGAAGTTGCAGGTCTTCAAAGCTGAGGTTGGGCGTTTCAAACCACTCATTGATGAAGTCATGGATGATTGCCACGTCAAAGAGAGGCAAATTGTTGAAGATTTCTGCTTCTTCTTTGCTCTTGATCAGTTGCTCAAGAGCGTCATCTGCAAGATCTTCATCACTGGACAGATCAATGGCATCGTTGTGTAGAATAGCAACAGCAGTCAGTTCTTGGCTGGTGTGTCGCAGAGGCATCTTGACTTTTTGGGGCTTGGAGATGCGTGACAGATCTTTAGACTGCACACTGTCTTCAGGAGGCGCAGTAGCCAGTGGCTTCGCCCGTGAGATTTTTGGTGGAGCAGCTGATCTTGAAGCCTTAGCCTTCTTTGGCTTCTGCGGCTTTGGAGTAGGATCTGGGGCTTCATCAGTGTCAGCATCATCATCAGAATGATCCACTTTGGCACCTTGAACTGAGATGTGAGTGATGAGGCCATCAAGGTTGTAGAAAGGACCAATGACATTGGGTTCGGTTCTGCATCGCGTGTGCCGTCAGCCCGGGGAGCAGAAGGACCAGGGTTGAAGTCTAGTCCCAATGACTTCTTGTTTTCCTTGGCCGATGCCTTTGCGTGCTGGAAGTTGCGCTTGAAGAGATTATCGTCACGACACCATAGCAAAGATGATGGGTCGGCATCTTCAGGCTGAGGTCCACGGACCATACACGGATAGAAACCCTGAGCGATAGCTTCAGCTCTATTCTTGGGTGGAAGGCCTCGGAAGAGAATATCACCCCAAGGACTTTTGATAGAACTCTTCTCAGCATATTCCTTGGTCACGAATCTGTATTTGTACCACTGTTCTTCCCAATATCTTCGAATCCACTGGATTCGGGTCTTGCGCTGATTATAATCCTCTTCAGGATCTGTCTTGTAAAGCTCTGAGAGGTCATCAGGAAAATCTCTTGATGTTCCCCCACGACGCTGTCTGCCTCCCTTCCTTGCAGATTTCTCTGTAGCCATGAACTTTAAACTGAATGGCTTCAATACGTTCAAAGGCTTCAGAGGCTTTCGCTTGCTGGACAAACAGGAACTGGCTTCGGGAGAATTTATATGATGCTATAAGAATTCTGCAAATGAATGCAGACTATGAGAACCAAGGGATTCTCCCACGGACATGTACCTGTGACAGCATTAAGGTGCGAGGGAAGGGGAATAGGTCATATGCATTCTCAGAAGATTTTGAAGATAAATCAGTTTAGAAGACATTGACCTCATCGTGCGAAGACATCCACTCATAGATAAGGAGTTGGTTCCAGATTTGTACGAATCCAGAGATCAGTACAAGTGAGGAATCTAACTACTTTGTGAAGCATAAGTGAACATACTAGGCATAATATGAGATGCAGTATGAAGTGGATCCAACATGTGTGAACAGAAACTACTTGTGGTAGAAAGTGACGAATCTGTAGGATCAAAGGGGCCGTAAAAAGGAAGTTTTATTTACCACACAAGGAACTGCTAGACGGAGTGGAAGAGGAGGCCGAGCAGTTCGATCGTCCGTGCCCTAACTTGGCGACGGAGGACACCTACGGCGACGGCGGAGAGGACGATGTCCGCGGTCGGCGTGAAGACGGCGTCGGAGAGGTTGCGGCAGCTAAGCGCTTCGTCGCCGGCGTCGCCGAGGGCTAGCGGTGGCGCTAGGGTTCTTACGAGAGTGGAAGAAGAGATAATGACTGTGGTGAGGCGTGTATTTATAGGGACAGGGGCGGCTCAGTGTTATTACACAGATGCCCCTGGCGATTCACATCTGAGGAACACGTGGCCATCATGCAGCATATCGGAGGTTGTTCCATGTCCCACGCACGTCTGGATTGTCGGGTGGCCGTTCCCACTTCTCCGGGTTTCAGGTGAGGGAATTAGCATTGAAAGCGGACTTAATGTTTGTCTCTGTATCTTCTGCTGACAAGGACGCAGAGAAGACATTTGACAGTTTCAAAAGAATGCATATGATTTGGAGAGATAGAGTTTGAGATAGAAAGCATAGAGAGGTTAGGGTCCGATCACATTCACTTAGTTCAAAAGATTCAACAAGAAGACATAGCTATAAGTGAATGCTATAGAGGACAGAACATTAGTATATATATAATCAACATAGTGAAGATAATCATGAAGACATGTTGAGATTGAAGCCAAACCAAATTTGAAGACATAGCAAATGTAACGCCATGAGTCAAACACTTCAAACAGAACCTTTGGTGGTGGCGTTACCCACCGTATAGGAAGTATTAGACCCAGACACGGCGCACAATTATCGTGGCGCTCCGAAGTCAAATTCCACATTAATGTATTCACACTTAGAATGTATGTCTTCATTGATTGAAGATATACTTTACTTCGTGTGTTGCACATCTAAGTCATCAATATGCATAAGTGTTAGGATGTGTGCCTGATCATAGGACATTTGAGGATTCCAAGATATTTAGCTCACACCGTAACTTGCAAAATCTCTTCTCATCCAAGGGCTTGGTGAAGATATCTGCCAATTGTTCTTCAGTGTTGACGTGTATGATATCAATGTCTTCCTTCACAACATGATCTCTGAGAAAGTGATGACGAATCCCAATGTGCTTTGTCTTTGAGTGCTGAACTGGGTTGTTGGCAATCTTGATGGCGCTTTCATTGTCGCAGTAGAGTGGCACTTGCTTCAGATGAATGTCATAGTCTTTGAGTGTTTGCTTCATCCACAGAAGCCGAGCGCAGCAAGATCCAGCAGCAATGTATTCAGATTCAGCAGTGGAGAGAGATACACAGTTCTGCTTCTTTAAAGACCAACATACAAGTGATCGTCCCAGAAAATGACATGTGCCTGATGTAGACTTACGATCCACCTTGTCACCAGCATAATCAGCATCCGAGAATCCAACCAGATCAAACTCTGAGCCCTTTGGATACCATAATCCTAGAGTTGGGGTGTGAGCCAAATATCGAAGAATTCGCTTCACAGCTAAGTGATGCGACTCCTTTGGTGCCGCTTGGAATCGAGCACACATGCAAACACTAAGCATAATATCTGGCCTAGATGCACATAGATAAAGTAAAGAACCAATCATGGAGCGATATACCTTTTGATCGAACTCTTTACCATTGTCGTCGGGACCCAGATGATGTTTGGCTGGCATTGGCGTCGTGAAGCCTTTGCAGTCTTGCATACCGAACTTCTTCAGGCAATCTTTGAGATACTTCTCTTGAGATATGAAGATGCCGTTGCGTTGCTGTCGTATTTGAAGACCGAGGAAGAACTTCAGCTCTCCCATCATGGACATCTGATATTGCTCTTGCATCATATATCCAAACTCTTCACTGTACTTCTGATTGGTGCAGCTGAAGATAATGTCATCTACATATATTTGGCACACAAACAGTTCACCATCATATGTCTTCGTGAAGAGAGTGGGGTCGAGGGAACCAGGTATGAAGCCTTTGCTCTACAGAAAGTATTTGAGTGTGTCATACCAAGCCCGAGGGGCTTGTTTGAGGCCATACAGTGCCTTGTTGAGCTTGTATACCATGTCAGGATGTTTTGGATCTTCAAAGCCAGGCGGTTGTGCAACATACACTTCTTCTTCAATCTTGCCATTGAGAAAAGCGCTCTTCACATCCATTTGATATAGAAGTATGTTATGATGATTTGCATAGGCCAGCAGTATGCGTATGGCTTCAAGTCGAGCCACATGAGCAAATGTTTCATCGAAGTCAATCCCTTCCACTTGAGTATATCCTTGAGCAACAAGACGAGCTTTGTTTCTGACAACTTGACCATGCTCATCTTGCTTGTTGCGGTATATCCATTTGGTGCCTATTATATTGTGCTTCCGAGGATAATGACGCTTAGCCAGTTCCCATACATTATTCAGCTCAAACTGTTGAAGCTCTTCTTGCATAGCTTGAATCCATTCAGGTTCCATGAAGGCTTCTTCAACTTTCTTGGGTTCTGTTATTGAGACGAATGCGAAGTGCCCACAGAAATTTGCTAGCTGTGTGGCCCTTGAACGAGTGAGCGGACCGGGTGCATTGATGCTATCAATTATTCTCTCAATCTGCACTTCATTGGCAACACGAGGATGTACAGGGCAAAGATTTTGCTCTTGTCGATCATTGTCATTGTTAGAGGGATTGTCTTCAGGATGAGCATTGTCTTCAGGTTGATCAGGTGCGGAGATGATAAGTTCCTCTTCAGGTTGAGCTTCAGAGGGTATGATTTCTCCAGTTCCCATTAGTTTGATTGATTCACTGGATGGAATTTCATCTAGCACATTTGGCAGGTGCTCTCTTTGTGAACCGTTAGTCTCATCGAACCGCACATCCACTGTTTCAACCACTTTATAATGAAAGATATTGAAGACTCTGTAGGAGTGCGAATCCTTTCCATATCCAAGCATAAAGCCCTCATGTGCTTTTGGTGCAAATTTTGAAGTGTGATGTGGATCCTTGATCCAGCACCTGGCGCCAAATACTCTGAAGTAACTGACATTTGGCTTCTTGCCAGTAAGGAGCTCATAAGATGTCTTGTTCAGAAGCTTGTGAAGATAAACACGTTTGATTGTATGGCATGCAGTATCAATGGCTTCAGGCCAGAATTTTTTTGGAGTCTTGTATTCATCAAGCATCGTTCGGGCCATCTCAATGAGTGTTCTGTTCTTGCGTTCGACGATGCCATTCTGCTGTGGCGTGTACGGGGCTGAGAATTCATGCCCAAAGTATCAAGATATGTATCAAGGCCAGTGTTCTTGAATTCAGTGCCATTGTCACTTCTGATGTGCTTTATCTTGGCGCCATAGTTGTTCATTGCTTGATTTGCGAAGCGTCTGAAGACATCCTGCACTTCAGTCTTGTAGAGGATTATGTGCACCCAAGTATATTTAGAATAATCATCAACAATGACAAAGCCATAGAGACAAGCAGTAGTAGTAAGAGTTGAGTAATGAGTGGGACCGAAAAGATCCACGTGGAGCAGTTCGAAGGGTCGAGTTGTTGTCATGATTGTCTTCGAGGGATGTTTGGCCCTCGTCATCTTTCCTGCTTCACGGGCACCGCATAAGTGATCTTTCTTGAACTTGACGCCCTCGATGCCTATGACATGCTTCTTCTTTGCAAGGGTGTGGAGGTTCCTCATGCCAGCATGCCCTAGCCTCCGATGCCAGAGCCAGCATTTTGAAGCTTTTGCTAGAAGACATACGGCAAGCTATGGTCCTGCTGAGAAATCTACCACGTACAAATCATCCTTCCTATACCCTTCGAACACTAGAGACTTGTCAGATTCCATTAGAACAAGGCAACGATATTTTCCAAACATTATGATCATATTTAAATCGCAAAGCATTGAGACAGACATTAAGTTGAAGCCAAGGGATTCAACAAGCATGACTTTATCCATGTGTTGATCCTTTGAGATTGCAACTCTACCTAGGCCCAATACCTTACTTTTACCAGTGTGAGCAAAGGTGATGTGACTCTTGTCGGATGGACGTAAGGTTGAGTCCATAAGAAGGCTTCTTTTGCCAGTCATGTGATTGGTACACCCACTATCAATTATTCATTCTGAAGCAGCTGGTGTCGTACCCTACAGTGCAGTTAGGGGGATAGGCTTCATGAAGAGAATTGTGAAGCAAAAACATTTGACGAACCAGTGGGTTATGGAAGCTTAGATCGAGATTAGGACTGATAGGGAGAGTAGCAAGCGATTTAGGAATGAAGTACATAATAAGACCATTCGGGCATTTGATCTTGCGCCCTACAAGATTTTTAAGGTCCCCAGCAATAGCGTCAGACGATTTTGGTTTTCTGCTGGAGACCCTTCCCTGCAAAAGAGAGTTAAGCTTTCTTAGCCACCCACATCTTCAAGGGTGGCTTAGAAGCAATAAGTCTAAGTGCAGCGTCTGAGAACTTTGGCTTTGGAGCCCTAGCAAAAAGTCTTGCAGGCAGACAATAGTACTCATAAGAATAAGCAGAATAGTTCTTGGTCTTATGAACATGACGATTTGATGAACCGCGCTCATATTCATAGGCCTGAGTATGGTTTCCCTGCAAAACACTTGTGTTAGTGCGACTCAGGTGAGTCCTCTGTCTGTATGAAGCCTTTGGACCGTATGAAGCCTGTGGTCTGGGGTTTGTCTTCTTCACCTGTGGTGTCATGATGACATTCACAGGAAGATTCTCCAAACACTTTTTCGGCACCCAGATCTTCTTCATAGGCGGTCCATTCCTGCAGTTAGTACCAATATACCTGGCAAACACTTCACCATTCTGATTCTTAAACAGTTTATAGTTTGCATCAAAGGATTCATCAATGACAATGGGGTTAGCACAAGTGAAGCCAGATAGAGTGGATGGATCTGCTGAAGGTTCCTTTGCAGCAACCCATGTGGTTTTGGGGTACTGCTCAGGTTTCCAATAAGAGCCATCAGCATTCATTTTCCTTACGAACCCAACACCCTCTTTCCTCGGGTTTCGGTTCAGGATCTGCCTTTTAAGGACATCACATAGTGTCTGATGCCCTTTAAGACTTTTGTACATCCCTGTTTCAAGCAATGTCTTCAACCTAGCATTCTCATCAGCAATAGCAGTGGTATCCTCAGCAGAGGGGTTAGTTCCCACATCAACAGTTGAAGATATTGCAACAGTAGCAGCAGTAGAACATTCAGCAACAGAGGTAGCATTATCACGCTCAATGCATTTAAGACATGGTGGTTCAAATCTTTCCTGAGCTGAACTGATCTGTTTGGCGCGAAGCGACTCGTTTTCTTTCTGAAGATCTTCATGAGCCGCTCTCAATTTCTCAAGATCTTGCTTCCTTTGAAGATAATCATAGGAAAGCCTTTCATGAGCTGTTGAGAGCATTTCATGACGACTTTCAAGTTCCTCATACTTAACGTGAAGATTTTTTATGTCTTCAATTAAGGACTGAGATCGAGTCATTTCAGCGCCTAATAGATCATCGCTTTTGTCTAACAGTTTTTGAATGTGTTCCATGGTTTTCTGTTGTTCAGTTGCAATTTTAGCGAGTGTTTTGTAGCTGGGTTTGGAACCACAATCAGAGTCATCGTCACTAGATGTTTGATAGTGAGTAGTGCGTGTGTTTACCTTGGCACTGCGTGCCATGAAGCAGTAGGTAGGAGTGGAGTAGTCTTTGTCATTTGCATAGGTGTCGGTGATGGAGTCATTGTCTTTAGTGTTGAAGATGGACTTGGCAACGTATGCTGTAGCCAGACTCGCAATGCCAGAATCGGACTCCTCCTCAGACTCCACCTCCGCCTCCTCAGAAGCAGACTCCTCCTCTGAATCCATTTCCTTGCCAACAAACGCACGTGCCTTGCCAGATGAGCTCTTCTTGTGTGATGAAGACTTTGAGGAGGACTTGGAAGAAGACTTTGAGTATTTATTCTTCTTCTTGTCATTAGAATCATACTCCTTGCTCTTCTTTTTCTTCTTGTTCTCAATGTCCCACTGCGGACACTCAGAGATGTAGTGGCCAGGTTTCTTGCACTTGTGGCACGTTTTCTTCTTGTAGTCATGAGCAGAAGCTTCATCATTCCTTGAGCTTGATTGTGAAGACTTTCTGAAGCCTTTCTTCTTGGTGAATTTTTGGAACTTCTTCACAAGCATAGCAAGTTCCTTTCCAATGTCTTCAGGATCATCAGAACTGCTGTCAGATTCTTCTTCAGATGAGGAGACAGCTTTTGCCTTCAAGGCACGAGTTCGCCCATAGTTTGGACCGTAGATATCTCTTTTCTCAGAAAGCTGAAACTCATGTGTGTTGAGCCTCTCAAGTATGTCAGACGGATCGAGTGTCTTGAAATCTGGACGTTCTTGAATCATCAGGGCTAGGGTGTCAAATGAACTGCCAAGTGATCTCAGGAGTGTCTTGACGACTTCATGCTTGGTGATCTCAGTAGCGCCGAGGGCTTGAAGCTCATTTGTGATGTCAGTGAGTCGATCAAACGTGAGCTGGACATTCTCATTGTCATTTCTCTTGAAGCGGTTGAAGAGGTTGCGAAGGACACTGATTCTCTGATCTCTCTGGGTTGAGACGCCTTCGTTGACCTTGGAGAGCCAGTCCCAGACTAGCTTAGATGTTTCCAAAGCACTCACGCGGCATACTGTCCTTTGGTCAGATGACTACAGATGATATTCTTGGCAGTAGAGTCCAGTTGAACGAACTTCTTGACGTCAGCAGCAATGACACCTTCTCCAGCCTTGGGAATGCTGTTCTTGACGACATACCATAGGTCGATGTTAATGGCTTCAAGATGCATGCGCATCTTATTCTTCCAGTAGGGATATTCAGTTCCATCAAAGACGGGGCACGTAGCGGAGACTTTAATTATCCCTGCAGTCGACATAGCTAAAACTCCAGGTGGTTAAACCGAATCACACAGAACAAGGGAGTACCTTGCTCTGATACCAATTGAAAGTGCGTTATATCGACTAGAGGGGGGGTGAATAGGCGATTTTTATGAAAGTCTTCAAAACGTAGAAGTTTCGAAGACAAACGATAGAAATAAACCTATTACCATGCAGCGGAAGGTAGACTACACTAGGCAGACCATAGTCAAGTATTCAATGAAGTGAAAGCATAATGACTAATAGCAGCTAGGTAGTAAGGATCAGGTAGGAAGATATTATGAAGCCGATCAAAACAAGCAGTCACTCAGTGAAGACAGAAGATAGTGCAATCATATAATGACTTCACAAGGATCAACAGTAAGTAAAGGGAAGGGAAGGGTGAAACCAGTGACTCGTTGAAGACAATGATTTGTTGGACCAGTTCCAGTTGCTATGACAACTGTACGTCTGGTTAGGGCGGCTAGGTATTTAAACCTGAGGAAACACAGTCCCGGACACCCAGTCCTGAACACGCAGCTCAGGACACCCAGTCCTCACCGTATTCCCCTTGAGCTAAGGTCACACAGACCTCGCCCAATCACTCTGGTAAGTCTTCAAGGTAGACTCCCAAACCTTCACAGACTTCGTTCACCGGCGATCCACAATGTCTCTTGGATGCTCAGAACGCGACGCCTAACCGGCTGGAGGATTCACAGTCCTCAAGTGTAATAAGTCTTCAGATCACATAGACAAGAAGACTTAAGTGATGCCTAACACTCTTTGGCTCTGGGTGGTTAGGGATTTATCCTCGCAAGTAATTCTCTCTCAAAGGCTTCGAGGTGGGTTGCTCTCAAACGACAAAAGCCATACTCTAACTCTGAGCAGCCAACCGTTTATGGTTGTAGGGGGTGGGCTATTTATAGCCACTAGGCAACCCGACCTGATTTGTCTGAAATGACCCTGGGTCACTAAGGAACTGACACGTGTTCCAACGGTCAGATTTCAAACACACACGGCAACTTTACTTGGGCTACAAGCAAAGCTGACTTGTCCGACTCTGGACAAGATTCGCTCTCATAGTCTTCACTCGAAGACATAGGTTTTGGTTAAGCATCACTTCAGTCATTCTGACTGGTTCTCTTGGACCCCACTTAACAGTACGGTGGTTCCTATGACTCAACAAAGAAGAACAAGAACTACGAAAGATCTAAGTCTTCGAGCTCCATAGGCTTCATGCGATGTCTTCTCTTGTCATAGTCTTCAATGAGAATATCTTCATATACCACCTTTGACATCAATGTCTTCATACATTTTTAGGGGTCATCTCTGGTAGGAAAACCGAATCAATGAGGGACTTCTACCTGTGTTATCCTGCAATTCTCACAAACACATTAGTCCCTCAACTAGGTTTGTCATCAATACTCCAAAACCAACTAGAGGTGGCACTAGATGCACTTACAATGATGATGATGATGGTGATGATCTCGATTACCAGGGTGCTATTTCGCTACCTCTAACCTCGAGGGCCATTGACCTATCTCCAATGACTTGTCTCTAACTTCTCCTTTAGACAACCCCGGAGCCCACTTTATATAGTAGCATGGTCCTTGGGGTTTACAGTAGGTTTTAGAGTCCTACTCTTAATTGGAGTTCTACTCTAAGTCTTGTTGATCTTCTGTGCCTTCCAAGTCAGGAAGTATCCACCCCGTGTATGATTGTTGAGCCGGCAATAGCAAACCGGGTCTCCTCTTCCGAACCAATCAACCCAAACCTATTCAATCCTTCGCTTGGTCTCGCTTCCCTTGTCAGGGAACTTTCCTCTTCTTGGACCTTCTCTACAAGCCGACCCATTGGGCTCTTGTCAAGCCGGCCTCATGCTGGGTCTCGTCGTTGAGCCCTAGATTCCTCCTTATCATCTTATCATAACTCAGAAAATGGAGCGGCCCATACACTACAAAAAAATACACTTCCGTGATGATACGTGTTTGTCACAGTAGGTCGCTTTTTTTGTCATGCATGTACATCCATGACAAATTTATGACAGAATCAAGATAGTCATACCTGTGTTGTCGTAGAAGTGTTCCATGACATTACCAAAATTATCATCACGGAAGTGTCCACTTCCATGACGATAAATCGCGCGTCACAGAAGTGCTTTCGCCAAGGGTGACCGACACGTGGCATCCGCCGTAACGGAATGCCGTTAAGCTATCGGGTCGGGTTTTGGATCCGATAACCCGTTAACAGCCCCGACCAATGGGAAATTTCCACGTGTAAAATTCTTATTGGCCGGATGAAACACGTGTCAGCTCGTCAATGGGTCAGATAGGCACCTATGATATGTCGACACGTGGCATGGCCCAACAGTGGCCCATTTAGCTTACAAAGCCGGCCCGTTTGACTTGGTCAAAAGTTAACGGGCTGGCCCATGAAAAGCCTGTTAACGGTCTCTTCGCAAATAGCCCATTTTACGGCCCGTTAGGCCCTAAAGGAAATCGGCCCAACAACGTCATGTGGGCCGTCGAATGTAATACCAGCCCATTTCACTTTAGGCCCATGTATGGCCCACGACGTCTTTCGGCCCATATGAGGCCTTCGTATCTTTCGGCCCATTACAGGCCCACGGTGAGTATAGCCCATAATGAACAGTAATTTTCTTTATACCCGTTAACGGCCCGTGATTTACATGGGCCGTTTCCAGCCCATGTTAGCTTTCGGGACGGCCCATACGTTCTTGGGCTCCTTTTCGGCCCTCGATTACTTCCGGCCCGTTACTGGCCTATTCCACTAATGGGCCAAATTCGGCCCATGGCAAGAGTCGGCCCGTTACTGGCCTGTTACCCTAATGGGCCAAAATCGGACCATGGCAAGAGTCGGCCCATTTCTGGCCTGTTAACCCGTTGCCCCGTTTCTAGCCCGTCCTATATTCTGGCCCATTAACGACTCGTTATGCCTGTGACAGAATTAAGCCTTTGCTGTCCTACGGCCTGTTAACGGCCTGTTACCGTGCTGGGCGGATACCAATTACGCCCGATTATGGCCCATGTAGACACATTTATCCGACGGCCCGAGGCCCACCGATTACAGGCCCATTTATCGATGGCCCGTATGTGACCCATGGATCCTACGGCCCGTATATGGCCCATGGTAGTTGCGGCCACTAGCAAACCAGGGAAAAATAAGACTAGGAAATAAATAAGGCCGAAACTAATGCTAGGCTATTAAGGCGATTGCACAGATTACATCCACTCGGCATCAAAGATCGCCACCAGTGCAAATATAGGGAACACCCTACACTATACAAAAATGGCTTACTGTTTTCTTCAGGCGGTGGCTGCATGTTAAGAATACATTTTGTATCGCACCAAAACAAATTACAACTATATAACAAAAGGAAGGTTGGCATAAAACTTAACAGTCTAGCAGATAAATGCACCACCAGAAGTTCAGAAGCTCAGTTCATTTGACCTGACGGTTACGTTTTCATGCTGTATTGTTCGATGGAGCACCATAACCCTCGCCTTCATTTCCCCTAGGCTCCTGAACAACATAGCAAATGTCTGATAGTCTGGTTTCAAAACCATGCATATCTTGACGACATTGAGCAATGTTTCTCCTTGTTTCACAAAGGGTCTCTGTTAGGGAATGGACTTGTGTCTGGAGCACAGATACAACATTGCTTTGAGCTTGCATATCTTGATCATGAGGCAGTTTGGACGATATTGCCTTAACAACCAACCCAGTATTACGCAGGAACGTGCTTTTGGCACTATTAGTGGACAGGTACTGACCCACTGCAGCAAGAGTCGACATTGCGGTTATAGTTGCCTCGCCGCCTTCAGAAGGTGGCGGTTCCACCATTTTTTCCATAGCTCACTGAAAAGTTGAGGTTTTACATTAGTAGTACCAGAACAGAAGATATTAAGGAGGCAGCAAAACCAAACAAAATAGCTTTGGTCTATATACAGAACTTATTCTGGTGAACCCATGTAAAATATTAGTTGTATTTTATTGCAAAGTACATAATAAAACCAGGTTCCAAACATATGACCATGTACCATCACTAATTTATTGTCTATTTCTTCACATTGTATTGAGGGCTAAGGATGAAGAGACGAAGTTTATAATACGGTAAGCATAGTATGACGTCATTCATATCACAAAACAACTGAGAACAGACAAACAGGCAATTGTAACGTTGTGTGGGCAAGTCCAGCACGGAACTAGATTACGGGTCAAGATGAAAGGAACATCACTCCTCTCTTTTAAACCTTGTAAGGTGCAATGATACGCTAAGATAATTGTGTATAAAATTGAAAAGAGTAATAGACATTGGCTGCAAACCATGCAGTTCAAGGCACAAGTCAGAGTAAGTAGTAGTTAAAAGGCATGAGGATTAAGGACTTACAACAGCGGCTTTGACTAGTGTAGTCATGCCCTTCTTCTTGCTAGTGTGACAGTCCTTGAAGATTTCCACAGCATTTGGTTCAGGTACTTTTTGGTCCTTGCGGACTTTCCTCTGCATTTGGAACAAGTCAATATAGATATGATAATATGGTACAGCGAAAAGAGTGAAACAACAGCTAATTACAAGAGCCTCGCAGTGTGCAATATAGCTACGAGATCCTGTCGTCTGTTGGAATTTCACTTTCATACGGTTGGCCTTGTTCTTTGAACAGTTCACCTACAAGAAGATAGATTTGTATGGAACATGCATAAATAGGACTTCAACATGTGATCTGATGACATATATATATAATGTACCTGATACTTTGGATCGGACCAGTGTTTAACGAGGCCTCTCCAGTCTTCATCAGATATATTTTCCACTGGAGATGTTTGGGCAAGTTCACTGTTAGCCTTGCCTTCAAAATGAGTTTTCCTCAAGTTATACTGATACTGTCGCAGAGCAGACTTGAAAACATGGGTGCAAGCTTGTCTGGTTGCATCATCTTGGCTATCCAACTTGAACCTCATCTGTTGAAAATTATGGGAGTCTCATTATCAGCAACCTAGAAAGTATTGGACAGAGCAAGACGATATTACTAGTTTCCATACATAACCATACTTACAGATAAATGGTCGAGGAAGGTGTTGAACTGGGTTTCGTCTTTGTCATTCCTGTACTGAATCCATGTTGGGAGGATACGTACATGACACCTAACAACAATCGCTGCCTCTGATACTAACTTGGCTGACTCTGTAGCATCACGTGGCCTTTTTAAACCTGCCTCAAAACGGATCTCCATTCTTCCTCCTCTAGATTTAGTTAACCTATCGAGCATTATCCCTGATGTTTGTTTCCTCTTGCGCCTAGGTGCTAGTCCAACAACAAACATAGGAAGTGTTAGTGTACATCAAACTGTGAGACTACATATAAAGAAGCATGCAACTGTAACTAGACTCCAGCAACTACCTTCTTGCTGTTGAAGCTCACAAGGTTCATCTAATATTGCCAACTCGTCTTGTGTCAAGAGTGCTTGGGATGTAGTGTCAGGTGGCAAGGGAGCTTGGGAACGTGCTGCTAGCTCAGTTGACGCACGAGTACGTCGTGCAGCTGGTAGTACTGTGGTAGGTGTTGCAAGAACTAGGGCTGTCTCTGCTTGTTTGGTGGCAGCTATTTGTTTCTGTTTGTCTTTTTTGCAACTCGTGTAGCATGGGATGCCGTGTTTGTAGAATTTTCTACTGGACTTTGACCTTCTATTGCACCATCAGTACCAACAGAATCTGCAGGATTCATCCGCTTCTCATCCCCTGCCATTCTGTGTTTCTTCCTCTTTCTCTGTGCCATGTTAAGTCAAGCCGACAAGAAACACGAATAACAATTTAGTTCTTCAGAACAAATTGATGCGTGATGCAGACGAACTGAACTTTGATGTTAGACAACCACATGATAGGAGGATGTAATATGTATGAAAAACAGGACGAAAGAGATAACCGGAACTATGATGTGTAAACTAAGAAGAAGACATTTCACCAAATTAGAAGCAATGCAATGGAAGGTAGACACCATATGAAAGATGCTACAAATATCGCTCTGCCAAGTTAACAATGTCTCATCATAAATGGCGTTTAAACAAATGTGAAGCAGTACAAGAAATAAATCATATGCAAGATGCAAACAACATCACACTACCATGTTAGAGGTCTCTCGTCATTAGTGCCATTGCATATTCACAGCATTGCATATTCATAGCTTATGATGTGTAAACTAAGGAGAAGGCATTTCAACAAATTAGAAGCAATGAAAGCTAGACACCATATGAAAGATGCAACGAATATCACTCTACCAAGTTAAAACTGTCTCGTCATAAGTGCCATTTCAACAAATTAGTAGTACAAGCTAGAAAAGAATGTGAGATGTAACCTATATCACACTCTGAAGTCAAACGTGTCTTATGATAAGTGATTGTTGCAGGTTACACAACAGTAGTAATATGATGTAAGAACATGGTGTGATAGACAGATATTGTATGTTCTAGAAACAGGAACACGTGTCTTACTCAAGTATAATGTGTAAAGTAAGCAGATGGAATTCAACAAAATTAGAAGCAATACAAGCTAGACATCACACATAACATGCAACCACATATAACAGTGCCAAGTTAGAGGGAGCACCGGTGATGCTGCACTAGGGGAGACGTGCTCATCATAAACACAACTTTGTTGAGTGTCTATGCATGTGTTGTCTTGGAAATCATCTTGGGGGTGTGGAGGAGTAGAAACTATAGAGGCCCTCCGTTCGGAAGGAGCACCTTTATCCGCTGCCTTGCTAACTTCCTTCTGCTTCATTGATTTTGAATTGTCAAGTAAAAATGACAAGAAAAAGCAATAAAATTGTCTCTTCAGAACTCATTCATGCATGATACTGACAATCACTACTTTGATGTAAGGCAAACACATGATACCAGGATGGAATATGTACGAAAAACAGGACGACATGGCATGTTCACAACCGTTTGTGTAAACTAAGCAGAAACCATTCCAGCAAATAAGAAGCAATGCAAGCTAGACACCACATGAAAGATGCAACCAATATGACTCTGCCAAGTTAAAAGCGTCCCATCATAAATGGAATTTCAACAAATTAGAAGCAGTGCATGCTATAAATCATATGAAAGATGCAACTAATATCGCACTGCATATACTAAAGGTGTCTCGTCATGTTGATTGATGCGGGATACAAAAAAACAATAGTTTTATGTAAGGACATGCTTAATAGACAGATGTACTATGTACTAAATACAGGAAGGCATGTCACATTAACAGGTATAATGTATAAGCTAAGCAGACTAGCACATGCAGTTTAACCAGATTGGAAGAATTACAATCTAGACACCATATGCAACATGCAACCACATATCATGCTGCCAAGTTAGAGCAAGCACCTGCGATGCTAGTGTAGGGGAAATGCTGTAATCAACTACAGTGCTACGTTCACTATCTTCATGTAGCATTTCTGTTTCTTGAGAATCATGTCGGGAGGCTTATGCTGCATTCTTTAAATGAGGAGTAGTCCCCTTGCCTGCCTGCCTCGTCATAAGTGATTGATGAGGGATACACAAGAACATTAGATTGATGTAAGAACATGGTTAATACACAGATGTACTAGTATGTACCAAAAACAGAAAGGCATGTCATATTCAAAGGTATAATGTGTAAGATAAGCAGATGCAATTTAACCAAATTGGAAGCAATACAAGCTAGACATCCAGCTCGAGTGGTGAGCATGATCATCTAGGACCTGAGAGCCTGGTGGGGGGGCGGGCTGCTTCGCCACCATCGTAGCTTTTTAGTTGGCTTCCAGGTGATGCCTATCTTTGCTGGGCTTGTCACTAGCTCGGCCAGTGCCCTGACTAGCTATTTGTCTTCTAGTGCTCACGGGATGGTGGTTCATGTAAAAAAATATCTTTCCTTATCTTATTGACTTCGGCCTTTCGAATACAAGCTAGACACCATATGGAACATGCAACCACATATGACACCGTGAAGTTAAAGCAAGCACCTGGGATGGTGGTTCATTGCGAGCGAGGTCATCAACTCCAGAGCTACGTTCCCCGTCTCCATCTGCTGACACCGCACCCATTAAAGCGTTGAAACGTGTCTTGCCTAGCCACACAACAAGCTGGAGCGACTTATCTCTTTTCTTTTTGGCTTCTCTCATGGCAGCAGAGTCTGAAATACCCTTGCATAAAAACACAACAGTGAGAGTAAGGGTGAAGTGTGTGCAGAACTAGTGCACTGTAAAAGTAGCAGATAGCAGGTGGCTGAAAAATAAATGACAGGAGACATATGATAGTTCTACAACATTGCATGGCAAACAAAATTAGATTCTACTCCATATGATTTTGTAATATATGAGCACAGGAAATGCAGGTACTCCTCCAGCACACCACCACATGTGGTCATATCTAAGATAACAGTCGACTGAAAATAAATAGGTCAGTCGATTTTTTAATGAACCGTCCGATCTATAAGGAATGGGCAGATGGCCTTCGTCTACCTCCCGCCAGTCACTGTTGACGATCTTTCTCGAACCGCCAGCGACCACCGGCCCAGACCCCTGCCTCCGCTGCCCCGCCCTCCCATCGACCTCACACCACCGCCGTGCTTGGCAGCGCCCCCAGGCCATCCCTTTAATCCCGGCCGACCTCCAGATCTGGCGCCAGTAGCTCTAGGCCGCACACGCCCCTATGATAAACACCAAGGCACTGCTTCCCCGGTGTAATAGGCATACTAGCGCCTGTTACGCCGGGGAATGCTTCCGTTAATTGGGAATCAAGTGGCCAGAAATTGAAATTCAGGGGGGCGACGGACCTCTAGCTAAGGTGAAATAGTATATGAGGAGAAACCTTGTGCATCGCGAGTTACTAGGAACATCTAGTATCAAGAAGAAGCGGTCAACTAGTGTCTTCTGTGGGATGAATACCATGAAAGCAGAGACGTAAGATTTGCACGAATAAGGGAAGAGGAGTACCTTTTTTGGTTGCCGGTGTGGTCACCCCCACATGTTGCACCGATCTTCTTGTTTTTACCGGGGAAACCGATGTTCTGGAGGGTGCATGCTTGGACAAACCCATGGCCAAATTGTTGACTGTGTTGCCGTGGCCGTATGTCGGCGGAGGGGAAGCAGATCCGAGGCGGCGAAGGACGGCGTAGCAGGAACAGCTCCGGTGCGGTGGAGGGTGGCGAAGTTGGAGTGCCAGCGGTGAGGCGCAGGACGGCGTGGTTGAACTAGCTCGGGTACGGACAGCTCGGCCTCGGCTTCAACTACTAGCCGTGGAGGGCGTTGCGGTTGAGGTTGCGGTGGACGACGACGTCGGGGTATCGGCTCCGGCGTGATGGAGGAGGGCGGCGGTTGATGGGTGGGATGGGGTGGCGGACGGAGGACGCCGGGGTTTCGCGGCTGGTGGAGAGGTAGTTTTGGCGCCCACGGAGTACGAATGGGGAATCAGATGGGTGGGGGGGACCATGTTTCGGTCTGGGACGCACTTGTTTTTGGCTTTTTTGAACAGAAGATGGGACGCGCTTGTTTGAAATTTGGGGAAAGTACAAACTTTGCCCCCCTCTTAAATTAGGGACCTACTGCGGGTCGGGGGTAGGATGGTAATCCCAGGTGTCTCAAATAGTGGGTGGGAGCGATTTCGGCCGCGCGCATGTGTGCTTAGGCGCCATTGTGTATGAATGTTTTTCGGATGCGGTTGTGTGGCGTCTAGATGAAGCTACAAACCTACCCCGGTTTAGACCTTTGGACGTCGGGCCGGTAGGTTTCACGGGTCGGAGTTATTAGAAAAGTAATTTCCTTGTACTACCAAACATTGGTCTCACGCGGTTTCAGGCGAGTAGAGGCTCTTTTGGCGCTTTGTTCGAATTTTTGAAACACAAGCATTCATGTTTAGAGTACTCTTGAACTATGAGGATTGACCTAAATATACAACATTATATTTGACCTTGTATGTTTGAAAACCTCATTAAATTATCCACTTCTTTTTGAAATTTTGACACTTGAAAATCCTATAACTATGATTATTTTGGAATGGAGGAGCTAAATTTGAATCTATGTACACGACTACATATGCTATTTTGTACAAAATCAGAGCAAAGATTTACCCCCATAATTTAGGTATGGTTTACAAATGCCATGATATCAAATTCAAATAATTGAATGGACTTCATGTTGAATTCGATTTTTTTAAACCACCTTAAGTTGAATTCAAATGTATGCTAGTTCATAGGTAGTAGCTATTTATAATGTCCATTGTGTAACTTTCGTATGTATAATGTGCTTTACACACACAAAATGAACTATACTCACGTTTATATTCGATTGCTAAAGTGATGCATTGTCTGGAGTTCAAAATACTAACTATGTGGATCAATTGTGTCAAATAATAACATAGACATGCTCAAATTCGATAGAATCTAGATGTCTGATGGATCAATGACCGCTCCTTACGCGAATTGCAAATATCATGATCCCATACTAATATTTGGATACAATTTATATCTTTAATCAATGTGTAGAGCAGTCTTTTACGTGTAGTTTCACTCTCCATCGGTGGTCTCTCACACATGCTCACACACTCTCTCCCGAGGTGTCTTTCTCGCACACATGCTCTAGATATAACCCCCCCTCTCTCGTAACCATTTACAACTGTTTTCACTAACCTTTATCACAAGCACTCTTCCTCTCGCAAACATACACACGCACAATCCTCATCGACCCTTTCTATATACATGGACCTGCCTACGTGTCTCATGTACGCACATTATCTTTACGCCTGTGTCTCACGCATTGTCTCACACCTCTCTTCCTAATCGACGAGTATGATTCTAGCAGAGCATTCTGTAGGATGCCCCTTAAAGTTAGGTTGGATGAATAGTAATATCAGAGATAAAGGGGTTACCTTAGTCCGAGAACCTAGGGTTACAAATCCTAGTCGGCTTTGTCAGTGGACACAGAGTCCTTCACAATTCTGCTATCTTTTTCTTGTACGACTAGTCATCCATGGGTCTTCCTAAATGCGTCACGGGCCAACCAATATGGCGCAGGACGGAACAGAATGAAGGGCCTCACCTCGACCCACCGGACCTCACGCGGTGACACACCCTCTGCCCCCACGTCTCATTATTTTCTCACACCCACAAATACCAACACAAACACCACACGCATAGAAAATTTCTACTGGTGCCTCTATTCCCTCCCCCTTGCATATACACACTCAACGGAATGGAATCTCTTGTCGTGACGTCATATTCGTCTCTCTCTCTCTAGACCACTCTCATTTCTCGTGCTATCTTTCCCACGCCCCCCTCGTCGGCCCCTCTATCCATGCCTCTCTCGAATACGTAATACACACACATACCTCTCTAGGCCCCGCCAAATGCATCAACTAGACATTCACACATGTTACATCACGTACCCCATTGATCTAAAAAGCCCTCTCTTCACGTTTATTTCGCATACAACATTCCTTTTGAATAAAGTGTGGCCAAAAAAATATTTTAGAGTTTCTACATATATACAACATTACAAAGTTATATGGAGGAGTACGAACGCTAATTTGCATTACATGGTGCCCACAATGATATTTATTCCGCACTTGAATTTGTATATTTTTATATTATATACAAAGTTAGTCATAATAAAGAGAAACGAAGAGCATCTCTCTCTCTCCATCGCATACCCCCTGTACGCCCTTTCATGTATGCATACAAAACTATCTCCAGGTCCTCTAAAAGTAAGCCCCCCCCTAGAAAATTCAGGCATGTTTCATCTTTATCTCGCGATATATGCAATGACGATCATTGTATTTGAAGCGAAAGCACGATACGTACATCTGACTTCAGAATCCACTCATTACAGTCACCATTTATGTTTAGTGGTTATTATGCAGTCACGGGCTCACCGTACAACTCTGTATTTGCTCATGACATGACTAGTTGACCAGTTAAACGCTCCACGTGGCACCTCTAGTGTTGCATCACATTATCTCACTACCATCGTGCCCATCTGTCGACTTGTATCTACTCTACATCTACACTCTTATAAAATACATAAAATACACTCTTATAAAAAACAGAGTTGGTGATGATGGTGTGCCTGCCATCCTGCAATATAGGCCGTCCGATTTATATCTGACGGATAGGAAAGAAACTATGGCAATTTTGCAAAAAGGTACCCACACACCTCTCCACATTTGCAATTAAGGCCTTCCCTCGTTCATCCTTTTCTCTCACAAGATAAACAAGTCATACAAATGCATCTTGATGTTACGTGCAACGCACGGGCATCTTGCTAGTAAGAATGAAAACAAACGACAAAAAAATATTTGGACGGTGGTTCGAAGTCATGACCGCGGGCACAGCGGACAAGGTGGCCTTGTATTGGTATGCTGAGCCGTCTGTTTTAACACACAAGAGCTGGTGTGGTGATTATACACACACGCACACATGCACACGAACTGCATCCACGCAACACTCACACAAACACATGGGCCCACGCATGCACGCAACACTCACACGTACACACACAGCCACGCACGCACACAACACTCACACACGCATGCATGTATGCACACACCAGTACACCACACGACCAACACACACTCTCATGCTCAAGTGCTCAACCTACACGTGCATGCGCACACATCAGGCCCTGACAGACACATACACAACCAGGTGATTCCCGCGCATGGGTTGGAGCCTTGTCGCGCCTGCGTAAATTTGTGTTTATCTGACCTTTTGCCTATGCGAACTGACAGATGGGACCCACAACGAACGTGGTCAATTTAACTAGTCAACATGGCACCACACAGATTATTTGACCGGTCAACAGAGTGCAATCCGATGCTGAGCTGTGAGCAAGTGACCGTATAATCACCGCAAAATGTATATAGTGACCGTAATCAGCTTATTCTGAAGTTCGGTGACCGTATTACGCTTTTCTCTCTGTATGCCCTCCAAAACTATATCTCTACACGTTCTCGCATGTTGCATCTAACAACTATGCACTACAGCACCACTACTACTACACTCTAACACAATAAATCATATGTGTTTTTAGTTTTACTAGATATCATATTGTTACTTATAATTATTCAGTTTGCATACATTAAAATTGCCTTCGAAATGTATGGCCAGTATCATCTACCGCGCGGGAAAAATCCCGCCCTTTCCTGTTTAATCGGGTTTGTATCGATGGATCGTGCGAAACAGAAAAACTATACTAGTACTATACAGTACAAGTGACAGTTCACTGGGCTGTCGTGTCGTCTACTCCTCCGGCGTAAGAGTGGAGCGCTCGCTTTCATAAATCTTCTAGTCCCTTTCGCCGACATGTGGGACATCAAGCTACCGGGTCCACGTGCCATACCGGAATACAGTGCAGAGCAGCCGGGGTGAAGCACCCCAGTCATGGCGCTGGCGTAGTAATGAGCAATGAGGCGTCAAATCACAAAGCTGCACCTTTCCCGCAGTTAAGTTGGAGGGACGAAGCAACCATCATTTCATTCGTTGCTGAATCCGCTTCTCCCTCATCTTCTTGAACTTAACCACGTGTTGCTTCTACCGTTGTTCTGCCTCATGTGGGACGCAGATCGGCTTGGTAAAGCACTGACACATGGGACCGCATGTTAGCAAACCGCCAGGACAACGTCCTCCGAAAATAAGAAGCCTAATCCTAGACTTACAAAGGGCTACGTAGCTGCTACGTATACTTTCCATCTAATCTATATATGCCCCCCCTGATTTTCAGGTGGGGTGGGTCTAATCCTCTCCTTTAATCCAATCAAATAGTCCCACATCACATCAGTTTGTAACTTTACGTAAACCATTACGTGGATGTAGCATTGCTCAAATAAGAAACCTCCCCCGCCATCCGCGTGGCAAAATCACCTCCTTTTTACTAATCTCGATTCTATAATTTTTTAGATCAATATAATTGAGATTTGTATAGATAGCACACAGGAGCAAAACCAAGTGGTATGGTTAAGGGCATCCACAATGTGTAGCCAAATGTGAAAATAGCTTTTGGCATCGTGGGAACCATTGTGGACGGTGTTACCAAAGCGAAAAAGATGGAACCGGAGCTCCGTGATTGATTAATTGAAGGAATAGAAAAATGCAACGTCTCTCCTCTTTCTCCAATGCTTGGACGCATGTAGTACTATAGTATAGAGCACAGAGTCTACTCCCCTGTCCCTTCTATCACAAATCACAAAGCAGTGAGGCGTCAAATCACAAAAGCACGGACGAAGCAACCATCATTTCACTCTTCGCTGACTCCGCTTCTCCATCGTCTTCTTCGAGAAGCCATCTCACCTCATTAGTTACTCCTAGTAGTACTAGTAAAGGACTTCCTGGATGCAAATGGTGTTCTCCGTCGAACGCACTTCGCCAAACCACCACAAAAAAAAATATCGTCGACATCACCGCAATGGGGAAGGAAGTCAAATATAGTTACTACCTCCATTTTTTTTGTACACAAGGCCAGTATATCAAAATTACAATTTGGAAAGGGCCACTAACACTAATCGAGGCAAAATTGATGGGGTTAGCAACCAAGGACATTAATATCCCCTGCATGCATGCGGAAGTGAGAAGGTTGGTTTGCATGGCGCTGCATTAATCAAGCGATGAGGAGTGAGATGGTTAGCTCTTTGGTCTTTGGAGAAGAAAATACGCATTAATTGACACATGAAACGAGGATTTGTATCGATTAAATCCCGCAAAGGAAAACCCAGCCTTTCTTTTTTAACACTAGTACTCCTAGTACATACTAAAAAGAAACGGAGGGAGTATGTACTTATCCTGTTTGGGTCTAGGCCTTGCATTGCCAAACTTCGCCACACATTTTTGCCAAGCTTGCCTAAAGTTTTCAAAATGAGAAGGAGGTACACTTGCGCACGGCTATCGCGGTCGCACCGCACCCTAACACGGTCACTCCTGCACACCGCGGTCACACCGCACCCTCACACAGTCGCTCCTGCACGCCGCAAACCCAACCAAGGGAACGCACCCTCACTGACACGTGCTGTCGCATGTGAACACACCAAACTCAGCCATCCTATCGCTGACACATAATTTTCATTCATAGAGTATGTTTATCCAACCGCATGTTGGGGAGTATCCGTACGGCCCGTGCGGTGGTCTGTTGGGGAAGAAGAAGAGGTGAGGAAGAAGGAAAGAAGGGTTAGGAGACGTAGGATATTCATCCAACCGCCTGAAGTGGTAGACTGACCCAAGTCAGGCGACTTGCATAACAAATATATGTTTTTACACAGCAAAAGATCCATGAAAACAACAACATAAAGAAAAACTATCACTGCTCGCGGAAAGAGACGGCCTCGTCGTCTTTGGCTGCCGACGCGAACTAGCCGTCGCTGCCGACGTGTGTCTCCGCACCGTGGTTGTCCTCGGCTTCCAGCTACTCGTTCAAGCGGAGCATGCGGGCGCTCTGCACGGATGAGAGCACATCCCGGTTCAAGTCGAGGACGTCCGGTTCCGCCTGCAGGAGGACCTCGATGGCAGTGGCATCTGCACGCTCTGCGTTGAGTCGAGCCTCCGCCGCCCGGTTCAAGTCCAGAACGTCCGGTTCCGCCTGCAGGAGGGCGTCGATGAGAGCGGCATCCGCACGCTCTGCGTCGAGTCGAGCCTCTGCCGCCTGGTTCAAGTCCAGGACGTCCGGTTCCGCCTGCAGGAGGGCCTTGATGGCAGCGGCATCCGCGCGCTCCGCCTCAAGTTGAGCCTCCGCCGCCCGGTTCACATCCATGACATCCGGTTCCGCCTGCAGGAGAGCCTCGATGGCAGCGGCATGTGCGCGCTCCACGTCGAGTTGAGCCTCTGCCTCCCGGTCCTCCTTTAGTATCGCCATGTTGAACCGCTGGTCCGCCTGCACCATGCGGGACTCGGACGCCGGCACGAAGTCGACGTCCATCGTCTCATACCCATCGGGGGTCTTCTGCATCGCGACCTCCGCCATGAACATTGGATCGGCTTCCTCCTCCTCGTAGCTTGGCTCCAGAGAACTCGGGGATTGGCCCGCCGCAAAGCGAGCTTGGGAACGGAGGTCTGTGGCGCCGACCGCCACCGCGATTTCTGCGCGGCGCTCCGGCGTCAGCATCTTGTAGTAAGTGATCTTGCGACGCACCATGGCTTTTCGGCGAACTAGGGGACGCTTGATGCGGGCTAGGGGATAGAAAGGTGGGGGAATGGGCTGGAGATTTGGTGTGGTTTTAGGGCAGTGGCTGGTGTAGGCCGAGCAGCGAAGGTTCTGGTGTGAATAGTGGTTCCAGTGACGACCGGTCAATCGGTTTTGACTATACATCGCTCTTGTCGCATTCGCGTTGCATCCCGGCACGCTGGACCCTCCATGTCGCCCATCGAATGGAATGCGCTTCGTCTTGCATTTTCGCTCGCTTGTGGGACCGTAGTTGAGAGCAAACCGACATCCCTCCCCCTCTCCCGCCCGCGTCATTTATTATACCACCACTCCCTCCGTTTTATGCGGAGTAAATAAAAACAGAGGGAGTATTACTACGGATGAGGATCCCCTGACGTGGCCGAACCCATTGAGTAACTGACATGCGGGGCCTAGCAAGCATGGGGTCCGCCAGTAAGTGACCGAAAGGGAGGGTAAGGCAAGGATACCTACGTCAGAGGATCCACTTCCACTATACTACTTTGACCAAATGTTAGAGTAATAATATATGACATGCAACTTACACAAATGTTAGAGTAATAATATATGACACGCAACTTACACAAAGCATACAGGGTTCGAGGCTAACTTTGACCAAATGTTAGAGTAATAATATATGACATGCAACTTACACAAAGCATACGGTCAAATTCGTATGTGAAAGGAGTTTCCAATGATATAATTTTCACATTATACATCTCATGTACTATTAATCTTGTCAATAGTCAAATTGGAAACCATCTCGAGTACAAATCTAGGAGTACGTACCAATCTAACAATATTGATTGGGCGTTATTGAATGTTGATACCTTTTTTTTATCAAAGTAGATATACTTTGACTACACATAAAACTTATATGTAAACTACTCCCTCCTTCCATCTGTATAGGGCCTAATGCGTTTTCGAGGCTAACTTTGACCAAAAGGTAGAGCAATAATATATGACATGCAACTTAAATAAAGCATACCATCAAATTCGTATGTGAAAGGAGCTTCCAATGATATAATTTTCGCATTATACATGTCATGTACTATTAATATTGTCAATAGTCAAAGGCGATCTTGAAAAATGCATTAGGCCCAATATAGATGGAAGGAGGGAGTAGAAAGGATAGGCGGGAGTATATTGTACGTTCAAAAACGAAACGAACATTGAATACCCTTTATATATGATTTGCGGATGCTATGATCACCGGTTCAAAATTTTGAATCCGCCTTAGGTATCACGTGCCCCCACTCGTTCCCTCTCGATTTCATCTCGGGGTCCGGAGATCTATTGAAAGTGGACTAGGGTGGGTACATGCGAATGATACTCGGCGGAATGTTCAAATGAGGCATGCGGGAGGATGGATTCGACTGGAGGGCGACATGATTGATGGAGAAGAGGGTTGGAGAGGAATGAGAAATAAGCAAACGCCACATGATTATACTTGAACGGCTCAAATAAACAATAAGTTGTCTCGCTTGGCCTACATAGTGAAAGGCCTAGTGCGCAACGCGGAGCACTGACGCTCGAATATGGCGGGAAAAAAGGGAAACAGACATGTGGGGCACACCCGTCGGGACGACGTAGCGCAGACTAGTCCAATGGAGGAGCTGGCCCACGACCTCCTCGCCACTGACAACCGCTCATGTGGGTCGTTGGGGCCAACAACGGGGCGCAGCTCCAGCACCGCCTCTGGACATGGCGACCACGGTGAGCGACACGCTCATATCGTTGCTAGACACGGTCGGTTTCAGTTTGCCGAGGGTGGCGTTAGTGCTGTGGCACGACCAACGGTATGTTTGGTTTGTGCCCAAGGTTGCCCCATCAAAGCATTGGGTAGCCAAAATTTTGGTTGAGGTATTGGTTGCCCATGATTTGGCCGACATTGGCAAGAAAAATGAACTTGAGTTGGCTAGAGTTCATTGGCATGCCAAAGAAATGGCAACCATCCAAACAAAGACCAATCTTTGGGTCATGACAAAAATTTTGGTTGAGGTATTGGTTGCCCATGATTTGGCCGACGTTGGCAAGAAAAATGAACTAGAGTTGGCTAGAGTTCATTGGCATGCCAAAAAAATGGCAACCATCCAAACAAAGACCAATCTTTTGGTCATGACCAAAATTTTGGCAAGGTGCACTTTGGCCACAATCCAAACACACCCCAACACCCGGCTCGTCGAGGATGCACGGGGCGCCGCGACGCGTCCATGGAGTGGTGTAGCGTGGCCAACTGCATCCTCTAGACATGAGACCATGCCGGGTCCTCTTGCTTTCTCAATGACATGCGGGGATCGCATGTGAGCAAAGGGCATCTCCAACGTTGCCACGACCGCAGCTGACTACCCTGGCACACCAAAACCCTTGTCCCTCGCGTCGTCACGCGGTGCGTTCCCAGCCGGCGCCAGCTGCCTGCATTCATGCCGTCCGTTCGTATGTCGTCATTAAGAGGCTCGGTGCCCGAGGAACAACTCCGGCGACTTAATGACGCACCCGGACGCTTGGCCTCACCGGAATGCGCTACTTAAAGCGGCAATGACCAGCTAACCTCCACACCATAGCGCATCGTCCTCCTACCTGGAACCACATCCGCCATGACCGCAAGTGCGAACGCTCTGCGGGAGAGCTTGTCTTCGCGGATGGAGCTTGAGGTCGTCGCCCTCGCTGAAGTCGCCGCACAAGCGGTGGCCACGCTGGCAGCCGACGACGGGAGCACCGTCAGCCACGCGTCCTACTTGCCGCCGTCCAATGTCCGGCACCGCCGAGGTCGGGGACTCCTCCGAGGATGAGTAGGGCATGGGAGGCGGCAGGGCATGGTGTGCCAACTGGCCGGTCCGTCTCCCGTGTTCTACTTTTCCTCGCCTGAGACCGCACCTTCACTTCACGGGTCTTGAACCCCGCCCCCA
Source organism: Triticum urartu (assembly GCF_056163025.1). Classification (NCBI taxonomy): domain Eukaryota; kingdom Viridiplantae; phylum Streptophyta; class Magnoliopsida; order Poales; family Poaceae; genus Triticum; species Triticum urartu. Next base: position 93,965,604 of record NC_141875.1, read on the forward strand.
TACATGGAGATCACAGATGGAGGACGTCGGTCGCCGCCGTAGAATAGGTTTAGGGTCGGGTTTCTTTTATTTTTTTGTCCTATAAAAGTTCGAAATGTAATGAAAATCTGTCGTGTTTGCATTAATCTCGGCCGGTGTATATGAACTTTCACAATAATATACATATTGTAGGAGTACTAGCAAGATGCCCGTGCGTTGCACGGAAGATCAAGATCTTGTGGGAGAAAAGGATGAACGAGGGAAAGCCTTATCTGCAAATGTGAAGAGGAGTGCGGGTAAATTGTCATAGTTTCCTTCCTATACGTTAGATATAGATCGGACGGCCTATATTGCAGGATCGCACACATCTTTCCACATCTACGGGAACCTACGAAAGGGTTAACGTAAATTGCCTCTCTCTCTCCTCCCCTGATTTTCATGGTGGTGGGCCCCTCTCTCCCCCCAGTCTACAATCAACAGCTCACACGTTTCACATTACGTTAATTACGTAACTGGGATTACGTAGGTGTAGCATTACTCGTCCTAAAAAACCCAACTAAGCCAACCTCCCAGCATATCGCGCGGGAAAAGACCCAGCCGCGCCGTTTTAGTCGAGATTACCGGATTACTAGTAGTAGTATCGATGGATCGCGCGAAGCAACAATTTTTTTTGTGGGGGCGAAGCACCTAGTTTAAAAGGAAAAAATGTGGTACACTCACAACACTCATGTCGCGGTCGCATTGCACCCCACACACGTTCGGTCCTGCACACGGCTCACGCAAACGGAATGCGCTTCGGCTTGCCTCTTCACTGACACGTGGGACTGCACTTGGAGAAACCGACCATGCGCCAAACTCCCCCCGCCCACCGCGCGAAAATCCTCCCCCCCACACCCAAAAATTCCCCCCAAATCCGATTCAATCGCCCTTCGGCCAACTAGCCAATAATATTCCCCCAACCCCCCCTCCCCCCTATCCCCTCCACTCCATTCGCTCCACCAAAGCCGCCCTCCCCGCCGCGCCGATACGTTGGTGCCGCGGTTCGGCGATCCTCTCGCTCCCACAGTAGCTCTCGTAGACTGTCGTCCTCTAGCCGTGCCGCCACCTCTGGCTATGTTCTTGTGGAGGCGCACGGCGGTCAGAGCCGCCACCGCTGGCGACGTTCGTGTGGAGACGCACGGCAGTCAGCTTCTCCCACGCTACGCGCATTCTAGACCGAGGCCCCGTTCATGTCGGTGTAGCACTGAATGTTAGCTGATAGACGCTGTGAATCTCACTGTTTACCGAAGTAGTTTAGTATCAATATGCTCTGCTTAAGAAGCTTCCTTGCCCTGTTCTGCACTCAATCTACTTAGCTGAGATGGCATGCCAAGGCCGATTGGTTCCTAAAATATCCTGCCATATATTTATTGTGACGTAGATTGCCATGGTCTAGTAGCCAATCTGTTAGGTGAAATAGCTCTACACCGTTTTATACTCGATCTTTGTTGCTGCGATGGCCTTCGATAGTTCGATGGCTGTGTGCTCGGCCTCATTGACTGCTGAAACAGCCTGCCATAATTTGGCACTCAAATCTGTTTGCTGAATTAGCTTTACATATATTTCGTTACTTAGATATGCTCGTCCAAATATCTTGCCATAGCTTTAGACATCGACCTAGGTATTTTTTTCTGGACTTCATAAAAAAGCATATATGTATTTCCTGTAATATATAGTAGAAGAACTAATTTGTATGTCTAACAGATGGACAGGACTTGGATAACTTCTGCTCGAAGATTCTCTGCTGCATATGTCGAGGGGGTTGAAAACTTCATAAACTTTATCAGAGCTGAGTACGGTGGTCCGAAATCAGATGTGCTCTGCCCGTGTAGCAGTTGTATGAATTCAGTTACAAGACCCCAGTCAACTGTGCAAAATCATCTACACTTGTATGAGATGTCGGTCACATATACTAGGTGGGTTCATCATGGTGAAGCTGTGAACGTCAATGTTATTGACTACGTGGAAGCAGCAGATCACCATCTTGATCTGCCTGATGCTCAGGTGGAAGAGGAGGAGGAGGTGGTGGTGGCAGAGCCGGTGAGTTTGACCAACATTGAAACAATGCTACGAAATGCTCATGCATTCCATGAACTTTCACCTACAGAAGAAAAACGGTGGGCCCGCATGTTGGAACAATGCAACGTTGTTGTCACCCCAGGAAATAAGCTGTCAGTATTCTCAGCTATGGTCACCTTTCTTCAGGTGAAGACATCTGAGCGGATGACCAACAAATCATTCGATGCGATGTTGGCTGCTTTCCGCGAATCTTTCCCAGATGCGTCTGAGCTGCCACACACCTACAGTAAAATGAAGAATTTCCTTCGTGCAGTTGGAATTGGATATGATATGATCCATGTTTGTAAGAATAATTGTGTTCTGTTCCGGAAGGATTATGCCAACTTAAGTGAATGCCCAAAATGCAAATCATCAAGATGGAAAGATGGCAATGCTGTGAAGAGGATTCCTCATAATGTTCTGAGACATTTTCCAATTACACCAAGATTGCAGAGGTTGTTTCATGATGCTGAAACAACAGAGGATGTACTGTGGCATTCTAGGAACCAGGAGTATAGAGATCAGAATGTAATGAGCCATCCATCTCATGGTAGTGAGTGGAAAAGCTTCAATGATAAACACACAGAGTTTGCTGCTGACCCGAGAAACATTAGACTTGGCTTAGCTTCAGATGGATTTAACCCATTTGGCCACCAGAGCGCCACATATAGCATGTGGCCAGTGCTTGTTATCCCTTACAACATGCCTCCAAATGTCTGCACCAAAGAATCAAACTACATGATGGCCTTGCTCATCCCAGGTCCAAAAAGTCCTGGAAAGGATTTTGATTTGTTCATGGAGCCTCTTGTGGAGGAACTTCAACAGCTATGGAAGGGTGTTCTCACTTGAGACCTATATAGCAGCCCACCAGCTGATTTCTTTCTGCGTGCTGTTATAATTTGGTGCATCCATGATTATCCGGCTTTGGGCACTATGTCAGGGCGAACGACACATGGTTACAATGCATGTGTTCGCTGTGACAGGAATCCGCTGTCATACGCAATACTTAGCAAGATCTGTTACATTGGACACCGCCGTTTCCTTGCCAAGGACAAGCCGCTTCCTAGAAAATACCAAAGACATGTGTTCAATGCAAAGCATGAAAACCGTGATGCGCCAAAGAGGCTCACCGCCGATGAGTTGCAAGTGGAATTAGAGAAGGTCAGGCATATTACACCAGAAAACCATCCTGATAATGGTAGCGGGAAAAGGAAGCGTGGCAAGGCAAAAGAGAGATTATTGTTTACCCGCAGGTCCACTTTGTGGGACTTGGAGTATTGGAAAGATTTGGATCTGCGGCATAATCTTGATGTGATGCACATCGAGAAAAATATATGTGACAACATTATCGGCATACTTCTTAATATTGAAGGCAAGACGAAAGATACCTTAAAATCTAGGATTGATTTGACACACCTGGGTATCAGACAGGATTTGCAGGTGCAAGATGAAGGTAAACCACGGGATGTGGCACCAGCTGTGTACGTCTTGGACAAGGTAAAAAGAAAAGAATTCTGCGAGGTCCTGTCATGTGTGAGATTCCCACATGGATTTGCTTCCAACCCTGAAAGGAGAGTCAATGCAGATGGAAACAAGGTACAAGGGTTGAAAACTCATGACTGCCACGTCCTACTTCAAAGGGTTTTACCTGTTATCCTTAGAGGATTGGGCCGCCCTGACTTATACAGAGTAGTTGCAGAGTTGGGACAATTCTTCAGGGAACTCTGCAGTAGGAATATCAGGATAGATGCTTTGGAGCGTCTTAGAGACAAGATACCAACTTTCCTATGCGACCTTGAGAAGATATATCCTCCAGCCTTCTTTGATGTGATGGTGCATTTGGCTGTTCATCTACCTAATGAGGCACTACTTAGAGGTCCAGTACAGTATGGCTGGATGTACCCTATTGAAAGGCAGCTAGGCACTTTCAAGGGCTATGTTAGGAACAGAGCTACACCCGAGGGTTCCATTGCAGAGGCCTACATTGCTACAGAAGCGTTGACATTCTGCTCAAAATACATTGAAACAGCTGATCAGCTTAGCAAAGAGGTGGGTGAAGACAATCCCGGGCTCAATGTTTTCGATTATTCTGTTCGAGTTACAGGGAAGAGTCGACAAGAGGACAAACCTAAAGATTTGGACAAAATGGTTTGGTATGTGTTGAATAACTGTCCTGAGATACTACCTTATATCAAGTAAGTGCAGTACTGCAGCTTATACATCGTAATCTACCAAACTCGCAACACATTCTTATATATTTACATGTTTGACGCGATCACTATGTTGTGCAGCATCTACAAAGAGGAGTTATTGCCGCAAAATCCAAGAAACATTGACAAATTGGTTATGGCAGGATTTGCGAAATGGTTCACGAACCATGTAAGCTTTGAAGTGCACTGTCAGTTTTTTAATATATTGAGTACATAAGATGATCAGCTTGTCTATTTTCTAACCATAGGTTAAGAAGATGCAGGAGGATGGGTAGGCAGTTGATGATGCCCTTTACTCACTAGAAATGGGTCCTGATACTCGGGTAATACATTATGAATCTTGCGTTGTTGGAGATGTGCGCTACAACACCCTTGCACGAGACGAAGGCAGGAAGACACAAAACAGTGCCATCATGAGCATGGATACGTATGACAACGAGACAACTGAAATGTATGCTAACATAACAGACATTGTTCATTTGCAGTATATCTCCAGTTTCGAGGATCATCGGTGTGTGGTTCTGTTGTGCTGTCGTTGGTATAACCTGTTTTCCAGGATCGCAAAACCCAGAGCTGATGATTATTTCAAATCCATCAATGTCAAGGCGGCGTACCAGACCAACGAGCCTTTTATTTTTGCAAATCAAGCAACACAGATATTTTTCTTGGAAGACACATTTGCACGTAGTGATGAGTGGAGAGTATTGCAAAGGTTTGAGCAGAGGAATTTGTTTAATGAAGTTGCACAACAAGATGATGCTTACACTGCTCCTGATGTACACGATAACACAGATGTTCCTAATATCTTTGAGAACCATCACGTCAATGACGCCGGCGAAAAGATTGCCTGTCGTGTTGTGGACATACAAGAGTTGATCAAGAAGAAGCCAACGTTCGAGGACGTTGAGGACGAAGAAGAAGATGACACCGTGGGGAATTACGATTCAGACTGATACACATGGCAAAGATTTTGACGCTGCTGCTGCGGATGATGATTACATTGCTTTTGTCGTATTTGAAGGAAATATGCCCTAGAGGCAATAATAAACTTATTATTATTTCCTTATATCATGATAAATGTTTATTATTCATGCTAGAATTGTATTAACCGGAAACGTAATACTTGTGTGAATACATATACAAACAAAGTGTCACTAGTATGCCTCTACTTGACTAGCTCGTTAATCAAAGATGGTTATGTTTCCTAACCATAGACATGAGTTGTCATTTGATTAACGGGATCACATCATTAGGAGAATGATGTGATTGACATGACCCATTCCATTAGCTTAGCACCCGATCGTTTAGTATGTTGCTATTGCTTTCTTCATGACTTATACATGTTCCTATGACTATGAGATTATGCAACTCCCATTTACCGGAGGAACACTTTGTGTGCTACCAAATGTCACAACGTAACTGGGTGATTATAAAGGTGCTCTACAGGTGTCTCCAAAGGTACATGTTGGGTTGGCGTATTTCGAGATTAGGATTTGTCACTCCGATTGTCGGAGAGGTATCTCTGGGCCCTCTCGGTAATGCACATCACTTAAGCCTTGCAAGAAATGCAACTAATATGTTAGTTGCAAGATGATGTATTACATAACGAGTAAAGAGACTTGCCGGTAACGAGATTGAACTAGGTATTGAGATACCGACGATCGAATCTCGGGCAAGTAACATACCGATGACAAAGGGAACAAACGTATGTTGTTATGCGGTCTGACCGATAAAGATCTTCATAGAATATGTAGGAGCCAATATGAGCATCCAGGTTCCGCTATTGGTTATTGACTGCAGACGTGTCTCGGTCATGTCTACATTGTTCTCGAACCCGTAGGGTCCGCACGCTTAACGTTACGATGACAATTTCATTATGAGTTTATATATTTTGATGTACCGAAGGTTGTTCGGAGTCCCGGATGTGATCATGGACTTTACGAGGAGTCTCGAAATGGTCGAGACATAAATATCGATATATTGGACGACTATATTTGGACATCGGAAAGGTTCCGGGTGAGATTGGGACAATACTGGATCACTGGGAGGTTATCGGAACCCCCCGGGAGGTATATGGGCCTTATTGGGCCTTAGTGGAAAGGAGGGGAAAGGAGCAAGGGAGGGGGCGTGCCCCCCCAAGCCCAATCTGAATTGGGAGGGGGGCCGGCCCCCCCTTTCCTTCCTCCCTCCTTCCTCTCCCTTCCCTCTCCTACTCCTAATATAAAAAAGGGGAGTCCTACTCCCTGTGGGAGTTGGACTCCCCCTAGGGCGCGCCACCCTCCTTGGCCGCCCCCTCCTCCACTCCTTTATATACGGGGGCAGGGGGCACCCCATAGATACAACAGTTGATCATTGATCTCTTAGCCGTGTGCGGTGCCCCCCTCCACCATAGTCCTTAATAATATTGTAGCGGTGCTTAGGCGAAGCCCTGCGACGGTAAAACATCAAGATCGTCACCATGCCGTCGTGCTGACGGAACTCATCCCTGACACTTTGCTGGATCGGAGTCCGGGGATCGTCATCGAGCTGAACGTGTGCTAGAACTCGGAGGTGCCATAGTTTCGGTGCTTGATCGGTCGGGCCGTGAAGACGTACGACTACATCAACCGCGTTGTGCTAACGCTTCCGCTTCCGGTCTACGAGGGTACGTAGACAACACTCTCCCCTCTCGTTGCTATGCATCACCATGATCTTGCGTGTGCGTAGGAATTTTTTGAAATTACTATGTTCCCCAACAGTGGCATCCGAGCCTAGGTTTTATGCGTTGATGTTATATGCACGAGTAGAACACAAGTGAGTTGTGGGCGATATAAGTCATACTGCTTACCAACATGTCATACTTTGGTTCGGCGGTATTGTTGGATGAAGCGGCCCGGACCGACATTACGCATACGCTTACGCAAGACTGGTTCTACCGACGTGCTTTGCACACAGGTGGCTGGCGGGTGTCAGTTTCTCCAACTTTAGTTGAACCGAGTGTGGCTATGCCCGGTCCTTGCGAAGGTTAAAGCATCACCAACTTGACAAACTATCGTTGTGGTTTTGATGCGTAGGTAAGAACGGTTCTTGCTAAGCCCGTAGCAGCCACGTAAAACTTGCAACAACAAAGTAGAGGACGTCTAACTTGTTTTTGCAGGGCATGTTGTGATGTGATATGGTCAAGACATGATGCTAAATTTTATTGTATGAGATGATCATGTTTTGTAACCGAGTTATCGGCAACTGGCAGGAGCCATATGGTTGTCGCTTTATTGTATGCAATGCAATCGCGCTGTAATGCTTTACTTTATCACTAAGCGGTAGCAATAGTCGTGGAAGCATAAGATTGGCAAGACGACAATGATGCTATGATGGAGATCAAGGTGTCGTGCCGGTGACGATGGTGATCATGACGATGCTTCGGAGATGGAGATCACAAGCACAAGATGATGATGGCCATATCATATCACTTATATTGATTGCATGTGATGTTTATCTTTTATGCATCTTATCTTGCTTTGATTGACGGCAGCATTATAAGATGATCTCTCACTAAATTTCAAGATAAAAGTGTTCTCCCTAAGTATGCACCGTTGCCAAAGTTCGTCGTGCCCAGACACCATGTGATGATCGGGTGTGATAAGCTCTACATCCATCTACAACGGGTGCAAGCCAGTTTTGCACACGCAAAATACTCAGGTTAAACTTGATGAGCCTAGCATATGCAGATATGGCCTCGGAACACTGAGACCGAAAGGTCGAGCGTGAATCATATAGTAGATATGATCAACATAGTGATGTTCACCATTGAAAACTACTCCATTTCACGTGATGATCGGTTATGGTTTAGTTGATTTGGATCACGTGATCACTTAGAAGATTAGAGGGATGTCTTTCTAAGTGGGAGTTCTTAAGTAATATGATTAATTGAACTTAAATTTATCATGAACTTAGTCCTGGTAGTATTAGCATATCTATGTTGTAGATCAATAGCTAGCGTTTAGCTCCCCTGTTTTATTTTTGATATGTTCCTAGAGAAAACTAAGTTGAAAGATGATGGTAGCAATTATATGGACTGGGTCCGTAACTTGAGGATTATCCTCATTGCTGTACAGAAGAGTTATGTTCTTAATGCGCCGCTAGGTGACATACCTATTGCAGGAGCAGATGCAGACGTCATGAACGTTTGGCTAGCTCAATATGATGACTACTTGATAGTTTAGTGCACCATGCTTAACAGCTTAGAATCGAGACTTCAAAGATGTTTTGAACGTCATGGATCATATGGATGTTCCAGGAGTTGAAGTTAATATTTCAAGCAAATACCCGAGTTGAGAGATATGAAGTCTCCAACAAGTTCTATAGCTAAAAGATGGAGGAGAATAGCTCAAGCAGTGAGCATGTGTTCAGATTGTCTGGGTACTACAATCGCTTGAATCAAGTGGGAGTTAATCTTCTAGATAAAATAGTGATTGACAGAATTCTCTAGTCACCATCACCAAGTTAGTAGAACTTCGTGATGAACTATAATATGCAAGGGATAACAGAAACGATTCCCAAGCTCTTCGTGATGCTGAAATCGACGAAGGTGAAAAGCATCAAGTGTTGATGGTAAACAAAACCACTAGTTTCAAGTAAAGGGACAAAGGGCAGAAAGGGGAACTTCAAGAAGAACGGCAAGCAAGTTGCTGCTCAAGTGAAAAAAAACCCAAGTCTGGACCTAAGCCTGAAACTGAGTGCTTCTACTGCAAAGGGACTGGTCACTAGAAGCGGAACTACCCCAAGTATTTGGTGGATAAGAAGGATGGCAAAGTGAACAAAGGTATATTTGATATATAGATTATTGATGTTTATTTTACTAGTGTTTGTAGCAACCCCTCGGTATTTGATACTGGTTCAGTTGCTAAAAGTAGTAACTCGAAATGGGAGTTGCAGAATGAACATAGACTAGTTAAGGGTGAAGTGACGATGTGTGTTGGAAGTGGTTCCAAGATTGATATGATCATCATCACACACTCCCTATACTTTTGGGATTAGTGTTGAACCTAAATAAGTGTTATTTGGTGTTTGCGTTGAGCATGAATATGATTTGATCATGTTTATTGCAATACGGTTATTCATTTAAGTAAGAGAATAAATTGTTGTTCTGTTTACATGAATAAAACCCTAAATGTTTACACACCCAATGAAAATGGTTCGTTGGATCTCGATCGTAGTGATACACATATTCATAATATTGAAACCAAAAGATGCAAAGTTAATAATGATGGTGCAATTTATTTGTGGCACTGCCGTTTAGGTCATATTGGTGTAAAGCGCATGAAGAAACTCCATGCTGATGGACTTTTGGAATCACTTGATTATGAATCAGTTGATGCTTGCGAACCATGCCTCATGGGCAAGATGACTAAGACTCCGTTCTCCGGAACAATGGAGCGAGCAACTGAATTATTGGAAATAATACATACTGATGTATGCGGTCCGATGAGTGTTAAGGCTCACGACAAGTATCATTATTTTCTGACCTTCACAGATGATTTGAGCAGATATGGGTATATCTACTTAATGAAACACAAGTCTGAAACATTTGAAAAGTTCAAAGAATTTCAGAGTGGAGTGGAGAATCATCATAACAAGAAAATAAAAGTTTCTACGATATGATCGCAGAGGTAAAATATTTGAGTTAAGAGTTTGGCCTTCAGTTAAAACAATGTGAAATAGTTTCACTACTCACACCACCTGGAACACCACAGTGTAATGGTGTGTCCGAACGTCATAACCGTACTTTATTAGATATGGTGCGATCTATGATGTCTCTTAACGATCTACCACTATCGTTTTGGGGTTATGCAGTAGAGACAGCTGCATTCATGTTAAATAGGGCACCATCTAAATCCGTTGAGACGACACCGTATGAACTATGGTTTGGCAAGAAACCTAAGTTGTCGTTTCTTAAAGTTTGAGGTTGCAATGCTTATGTGAAAAAAGTTTCAACCTGATAAGCTCAAACCCAAATAGGAGTAGTGCGTCTTCATAGGATACCCAAAAAGAAAATGTTGGGTACACCTTCTATCACAGATCCGAAGGCAAGATATTCGTTGCTGAGAATGGATCCTTTCTAGAGAAGGAGTTTCTCTCGAAAGAAGTGAGTGGGAGGAAAGTAGAATTTGATGAGGTAACTGTACCTGCTCCCTTATTGGAAAGTAGTTCATCACAGAAATATGTTCCTGTGACTACTACACCAATTAGTGAGGAAGCTAATGATGATGATCATGTAACTTTAGATCAAGTTGCTACCGAACCTCGTAGGTAAACCAGAGTGAGATCTGCACCAGAGTGGTACGGTAATCCTATTCTGGAGGTCATGTTACTTGACCATGACGAGCCTACGAACTATGAGGAAGCGATGATGAGCCCAGATTCCGCGAAATGGCTTGAGACCATGAAATATGAGATGAGATCCATGTATGAGAACAAAGTATGGACTTTGATTGACTTGCCCAATGATCGGTGAGCCATTGAGATTAAATGGATCTTCAAGAGGAAGACGGACGCTGATAGTAGTGTTACTATCTACAAAGCTAGAATTGTCGCAAAAAGGTTTTCGACAAGTTCAAGGTGTTGACTACGATGAGAGCTTCTCACTCGTATCTATGCTTAAGTCTGTCCGAATCATGTTAGCAATTGCCGCATTTTATGAAATCTAGCAAATGGATAAACAAAACTGCATTCCTTAATGGATTTATTAAAGAAGAGTTGTATATGATGCAACCAGAAGGTTTTGTCAATCCTAAAGGTACTAACAAAATATGCAAGCTCCAGCGATCCATCTATGGACTGGTGCAAGCATCTCGGAGTTGGAATATATGCTTTGATAAGTTGATCAAGCATATAGTTTTATACGGACTTGCGGTGAAGCCTGTATTTACAAGAAAGTGAGTGGGAGCACTACAACATTTCTGCTAAGTATATGTGAAAGACATATTGTTGATCGGAGATAATGTAGAATTATTCTGCAAAGCATAAATGAATATTTGAAAGGAGTTTTTCAAAGAAATACCTCAGTGAAGCTGCTTACATATTGAGCATCAAGATCTATAGAGATAGATCAAGATGCTTGATAAGTTTTTTTTTCAATGAGTACATACCTTGACAAGATTTTGAAGTAGTTAAAAATAGAACAGTCAAAGAAGAAGTTCTTGCCTGTGTTACAAGGTGTGAAGTTGAGTAAGACTCAAAACCCGACCACGACAGAATATATAGAGAGAATGAAAGTCATTCCCTATGCCTCAGCCATAGGTTCTATAAAGTATGCCATGCTGTGTACCAGACCTATTGTATACCCTGCCCTGAGTTTGGCAAAGGTGTACAATAATGATCTAGGAGTAGATCACTGGACATTGGTCAAAATTATCCTTAGTGGAATAAGGATATGTTTCTCGATTATGGAGGTGACAAAAGGTTCGTCGTAAAGGGTTACGTCGATGCAAATTTTGACACTGACCCAGATGACTCTAAATCTCAATCTGGATATATATTGAAAGTGGGAGCAATTAGCTAGAGTAGCTCTGTGTAGAGCATTGTTGACATAGAAATTTGCAAAATACTTACGGATCTGAATGTGGCAGACCCGTTGACTAAAATTCTCACAAGCAAAACATGATCACACCTCAGTACTCTTTGGGTGTTAATCATATAGCGATGTGAACTAGATTATTGACTCTAGTAAACCCTTTGGGTGTTGGTCACATGTCGATGTGAACTATGGGTGTTAATCACATGGTGATGTAAACTATTGATGTTAAATCACATGGCGATGTGAACTAGATTATTGACTCTAGTGCAAATGGGAGACTGAAGGAAATATACCCTAGAGGCAATAATAAAGTTATTATATATTTCCTTATATCATGATAAATGTTTATTATTCATGCTAGAATTGTATTAACCAGAAACATAATACATGTGTGAATACATAGACAAACAGAGTGTCACTAGTATGCCTCTACTTGACTAGCTCGTTGATTAAAGATGGTTATGTTTCCTAACCATAGACATGAGTTGTCATTTGATTAACGGGATCACATCATTAGGAGAATGATGTGATTGACATGACCCATTCCATTAGCTTAGCACCCGATCGTTTAGTATGTTTCTATTGCTTTCTTCATGACTTATACATGTTCCTATGACTATGAGATTATGCAACTCCCGTTTACTGGAGGAACACTTTGTGTGCTACCAAACGTCACAACGTAACTGGGTGATTATAAAGGTGCTCCACAGGTGTCTCCAAAGGTACATGTTGGGTTGGCATATTTCGAGATTAGGATTTGTCGCTCCGATTGTCAGAGAGGTATCTCTGGGCCCTCTCGGTAATGCACATCACTTAAGCCTTGCAAGCAATGCAACTAATAAGTTAGTTGCAAGATGATGTATTACAGAACGAGTAAAGAGACTTGCCGGTAACGAGATTGAACTAGGTATTGAGATACCGACGATTGAATCTCGGGCAAGTAACATACCGATGACAAAGGGAACAAACGTATGTTGTTATGCGGTCTGACCGATAAAGATCTTCATAGAATATGTAGGAGCCAATATGAGCATCCAGGTTCCGCTATTGGTTATTGACTGGAGACGTGTCTCGGTCATGTCTACATTGTTCTCGAACCCGTAGGGTCCACACGCTTAACGTTATGATGACAATTTCATTATGAGTTTATATATTTTGATGTACCGAAGGTTGTTCGGAGTCCCGGATGTGATCATGGACTTTACGAGGAGTCTCGAAATGGTCGAGACATAAATATCGATATATTGGACGACTATATTTGGACACCGGAAAGGTTCCGGGTGAGATTGGGACAATACCGGATCACCGGGAGGTTATCGGAACCCCCCGGGAGGTATATGGGCCTTAGTGGAAAGGAGGGGAAAGGAGCAAGGGAGGGGGCGCGCCCCCCCAAGCCCAATCCGAATTGGGAAGGGGGCCGGCCCCCCTTTCCTTCCTCCCTTCTTCCTCTTCCTTCCCCCTCCTACTCCTAATAGGAAAAAGGGGAGTCCTACTCCCTGTGGGAGTTGGACTCCCCCCTAGGGCGCGCCACCCTCCTTGGCCGCCCCCTCCTCCACTCCTTTATATACGGGGGCAGGGGGCACCCCGTAGACACAACAGTTGATCATTGATCTCTTAGCCATGTGCGGTGCCCCCCTCCACCATAGTCCTCGATAATATTGTAGCGGTGCTTAGGCGAAGCCCTGCGACGGTAAAACATCAAGATCGTCACCACACCGTCGTGCTGACGGAAGTTATCCCCAACACTTTGCTGGATCGGAGTCGAGGGATCGTCATCGAACGTGTGCTAGAACTCGGAGGTGCCGTAGTTTCAGTGCTTGATCGGTCGGGCCGTGAAGACGTACGACTACATCAACCGCGTTGTGCTAACGCTTCCGCTTCCGGTCTACGAGGGTACGTAGACAACACTCTCCCCTCTCGTTGCTATGCATCATCATGATCTTGCGTGTGCGTAGGAATTTTTTTTGAAATTACTACGTTCCCCAACATCTAGCTCCAGTGACCGTACGATGTCCATCCAACGGCCGTAGTGCTTCTTCAACCTATGGTCTTCTTGCTCCAGCCGCCCAAACCAGCGCCGGTCGTGCCTTGTGCTCCTGCCTCCCGTGGCTGGATGCGATGCGGCGGAGGCCTCACCGTCCCCTACTACTCCCATCGCTGGCCAGGCCATCCCTCTACTCACCCACACCCCCTATTACTCTGCGGCGACGGCAGCCTCACACCACAGCGAACCAGTGCCCTCGTACTCCTCTACGCATGGGCATCCTCTGCCGCGTCTTCCTCGGCTCCGCTTCATCCCCTTCCTAGGCCTCGCCGTCATCCACCGCCCTGGTGCGCTCGGTGCGGCGTGGTCAACGTGGTCAAGGAACGGCTTCCATCGGACGTGGACTATACGTGGAGAGGCTGACAGCTGGGTCCACGGCCACAGCAAGGGAGTCCCTCCTTATTACGTGCAAAATAATTATTCCTCCACCTGACAGCAGGGACCCACCGGACGAGCCACCAGTATTTTGCGAAAAAATCGTTTCCCCCTGACTGCTGGGACCCACCGGACGGGCCACCGTATTTCGCGAAAAAACGTCCCCCCCGCTGTCAGTTCGGACCCACCGGAAGTGCCTCCTTATTACACAAAAAATGAATACTCCCCCGGCTAGCTGGGACCCACCTTGATGGGAGGCAAACTTGTGGGCCTACTAAGTTGATGGGGACGAAGGGCTTTGTCAACTTAGTCAATATGAACGATTCTAGCTCCATTGACCGTACGATGTGCATCCAATGGCCGTAGTGCTTCTTCAACCTCTGGTCTTCTTGCTCCAGCCGCCCAAAGCAGCGCCGGTTGTGCCGCATGCTCCTGCCTCCCGTGGCCGGCTGTGCTGCCGCGGAGGCCTCACCGCCCCCTACTATTCCCACCGTTGGCCAGGCCCTGCGGCGACGGCAGCCTCACACCGCAGCCGAACCAGTGAACCCTCGTACTCCTCTTCGCGCGTGCGGGGGCTTCCACTGCCGCGTCTTCCCCGGCTCCCTGTCGTCCCCTTCCTAGGCCTCGCCGTCGTCCACCGCCCTAGTGCTCTTGGCGCGGCGTGGTCAACGTGGTCAAGGAACGACTTCCATCGGACGTGGACTGTACGTGGAGAGGCCGACAGCTGGGTCCACGGTGGCAGCAAGGAAGTGCCTCCTTATTACGCGGAAAATAATGATTCCTCCACCTGACAACAGGGACCCACCGGACGGGCCATCGTATTTCGTGAAAAAAATGTTTCCCCCCTGACTGCTGGGACCCACCAGCTACACCTTCGCACGCAAGGAAGTGCCTGACTGTCGGGACCCACCTGGTCGAAGTGTACGTAGCGTTGTCATTCTAGTCGCTAATGTGTACGTACATATATACTGGGGGATGTAGAGGCGCGCACGTGTCGTAGTAGAGGCGCGCACGTAGCATGTACACGTACGTACATCGGCCAGGGTGCAAGAAATAAAATATGGCCACGTATGTGTACATACGGGCGGGGTCTCAAACGCCTACTCGCGCATACGTATGGCGAGGGCTCGTGTACATGGCTGGGTCGGAACGGAGAAACATCATCGCCGTCGTGTTCATGGGGAGGCAACGGAATGCGTCGTGTTCATCGGGAGGCAACGTGGCTGGGTCGGAACGGAATGCGTGGTCGTGTTCATTGGGAGGGCTTGGACGGAAGAGGTGTTGGAAACGAGGCCTGGCGTACCGCACAACGGAGGAAACAGACCTCCTACGGTCGAAACGGGGGTCCTGTTGATCGGGAGGGGTGTGGCGTACCGCACAACGGAGGAAACGGACCTCCTACGATCGAAACGGGGGTCCTGTTGATTGGGAGGGGTGTGGCGTACCGCAAAACGGAGGAAACGGACCTCCTACGGTCGAAACAGGGGTCCTGTTGATCGGGAGGGGTGTGGCGTACCGCAAAATGGAGGAAACGGACCTCCTACGGTCGAAACGGGGGTCCTGTTGATCGGGAGGGGTGTGGCATACCGCAAAACGGAGGAAACAGACTTGTGTTGGAGCGCTACGGTCGAAACGGGGGTCTTGTTCATCAGGGGGGGTGTGGCGTACCGCAAAATGGGACTCCACGGGATACTGTTCATCTCCACCGTTGACCCCCTCCAGCCTCCACGAGCTATTGTTCATCCACCGTCGACCTCCTCCAGCCTCCATGGGCTCCTGTTCATCCAGCCTCCATCGCGCGCTACTCCACCGACTACTGTTCAACCACCCCTCCACCGTCTACTATTCATCCAGCCCTCCACACCACGGGGTCCTGTTCAACCACCCCTCCACGGGCACCCCTCCACCGTCTACTGTTCATCCTGCCCTCCACACCACGGGGTCCTGTTCATCCACCCCTCCACGGGAACCCCTCCACCGTCTACTGTTCATCCAGCCCTCCACCACACCACGGGGTCCTGTTCATCCAGAGGCAACGCCACCGCTCACTGTTCATCCACCCCCCCGCAACGCTCACTATTCATCCCATCGATCGACTTCAGTTAGCAGCAGTAGCCAAGGAATCGCTCGATCGGGTTCAGTTAACAGCCATCGATCGATCGCTCGGGTTTAGTAACGCGTAGCCTGCAGTGCAATCGCTCGGGTTTAGTTAGAGCCCAACGCCTCGCTCGGGTTCAGTTAGAGCCAACGCCTCGCACACACGTGCATACGTGTATGAGAGAAACGCGCATCGCTCGGCCCCCGACCTCCCACCGTAACCGGGAACTCCCCGAAATTTTCCTCCCCCTCGCTTCTACCACGGTTTTTTCCGTCATGGACGGCCCAAAGAATGTCATGCAGCTGCGTCTCCGGCCCGCCCAGGACGAAAAGCCCATTTTCTGTCATGATTTTTTGTCATAGAAGTAGGAGCCCACCACATCTATGATGATACCGGGTTTTGTCACAATTATTGTCATAGAAGTGTCATACGTATGACAGAAAAAAATTTCGTTCAGCCCAAAATGTCACGGATGTGTCTTTTTTTTGTAGTGATAGAGCCTTCAAGTTCTATGCCGGGTCAAACCTTTAGCCGGGTTATAACCATGGGGAATATCCCCAACACAACAAGTTAATGTGCGGCTGATGTCCTCCTCGTTCGATCTCAATTCCCATACACTCAGCAGTGGAAGACGTAAAATTCCCCGACGTCGACGGTGACGGCCCATATCCAGAGTAAGCTGGGACCGTGACTTCTCCAGCAAGCTCTATCGAGTTAAAGTGATAGTTGATGTTAGGAAACAAATGAGAAATCATGTCTCTATAGCTAAATATAAGAAAAGACAGATCTTGAAAGCTAAGTATGAAAGGTTGCCTTATTGTTGTGTTGTTTGTCGCATGATTGGGCATTTATTTACATTGCATGGTGAGTGTGCTCTAATCTTTAAGGATGTGTGAGCAAATTGGGTCATGCGCTCTATCGGTGTACTAGAGGAGGGGTACCCTAGTATCCCGAACTTGTGCACGGGCAGTCGCAGCATCCCGCGGCAAGGCTTGCCGGGTGACCGCCAAGATCCTCCGTGGTTCCTTTGGAGCCATTCAAGAACAAAGTGTCCAAGTCAAGAAGACAAGACCCCGGCAAGAGGAGCTTGCCGGGAAGGCCACTCAAGGCATTTCAAGGAACTTGCTGCGGCGCACCACGCGTTCCGGCAAGACCCGGTGAGCGACAAGCTCCCGGACGCGACAAGACAACGACCGCGGCAAGGCGCTTGCCGCGGCAAGCCACCTCTCCGCGCCCGCGCTCCAGCACATCCACCAACGTGTCGCTCTGGGGTCCTTCCAGGCGTACGTGGCGGAAGGCTGTGCAGCTAGGGACGTGCGGTGGCAAGCGGCGCTGACAAGATCGCCATCGTGGCAAACGGTGGCGTCCCTGGCGGTCCCTTTTCGCACTATTTAGGCGACACAGACGGGCATTTAAGGCCCTTGTCCACTGCCGTCAGGGTTAGGTATGATACACTGTAGCAGGTAGCTGTGCCTACCACAACACCTTTCCATTTTTGCCCTTTACCTCCGTTGCCACCTGTCGGTAGCCCCTTGAGCATATAAAAGGAGGCCCGTGTGCAACGTAGAGGGGGGTTAGCCAGTTGGAACACTCACGCTCGGTCTTGCTAGCCGCTGGTGTGTACTGTAGCACTCCGCGCTCCCGAGCTAGAAATCAATACAAAACCACAAAGCAGGAGTAGGGTTTTACGCATCCGTGCGGCCCGAACCTGGGTAAATCGCTCGCGTGCTTCGCCTCGATTTGCTCTTTGCACGATCTTCGCCCCCGCCGAACCGAAAGGGACCCGGCCCGCTGGTCCCATAGGTGCCCGAGGATCAGTACCCCGGCATCTTTGGCGCGCCAGGTTTCGACTTCTCCGCGTTAAGCTCCGACGAGGAAGAAGAAGAAGAGTAAGCTTCTCTTGTTGTACTTGCATTTCTTCAACTCTTGCTGTTGGTCTTGTTTCTCACTTGCTTTTCCCTGAATCTGTTCCTCTTTAGGACTCTGGCCCAGAGAGCGGCAAAGAGAGCTAAGGTCCCGGTGATCATCATCGAGGACGAGCCCACTGTGACAACAAGTGGCGCGCCCGAGAAAACCTTGTCGGAGCTGGCGACTTTCCTCCATGGCAGCCCCCAGCGTAAGTGTGTGAATTATTTTCCGCGGCGAGGCGTGCATGGGTACTTGTCTTTGCTGATATCTGCTTGTTGACTTGTGTAGGAGCCGAGCAGCCCCACCAAGAGCCAAGGGAGAATCCCCCGACAAGGGAGAATTCTCCGGCAAGGGAAGGCTTCCCGGTGAGGGAGAAGTCTCCGGCAAGGGAGGGTTCTCCGGCGAGGGATAGCGCCAGCGGCCCCCCGACCACGGAGACCACAACCGCAGAGCCTGGTGCAGGTACTCCCCTTGCTTCAAAACTTCTCTTGGATCCTTCTTTTCTTGATCTTTATGGGTTTCTGCTGGATTCTGTTTGACTCTTCTCCCCTTTTTTGTCTGTCAGATCCATCCGCTGTGGAGCAGATGGAGACAGAGCTCGCCGCCGATGAAGCAGTCGGTGCTGGAGACGCCACCGGTGCAGAGGCCGCCAAGGCTGATGCCGCAGCAACTGGCGAGGAATCTGGTGATCATACTGACGGCCCTGAGGCCGCAGGAGCGCCAGGCGCTACGCCGACCGCCGACCCATCCGCCGAAGCCGCAGCGCCAAGTTCCAAGGAGCCCCAGCCGGGCGTTTATTTGAAGGCCGGCGATGACGTCTTCATCAATCTTCCCTGGGCATCAAGCTCCAGAGCGCCGGTCGAGGGGGAGGTCTTCGACGGAGAAGTGCTCGTCTCCGCGGGGCTAAAGCTGGTCGACGCGCCAAGCAGCAGCAGCAACGAGCCCGAAGAAGAGCGGCTGCTGCGCAGGTTGATGTCGCTCTACCGCGCGCGACAAGCCAAGCTGGAGTCCCGCGAGGCGCTTGTCGCGAAGGCGGGAGCAGACATTGAAAAGCGCGCAGAAGAGCTCGGAGGTTTCCACCGGGAAGCCCTCCGATCCCTGGCGGAGGAGCGGGAGCAGCTCGCTGAAGCGCGGAAGGTCTTTCTCCTCGAGAAGGCTGAAGCCGAAGAGCGCCAGCGACTTGCCGCTGTGAAGCTAGCCGCGGAAGAGGGCGAGCTGGCGCAGCGGAAGGTCAATCTCGACGCTCACGAGGAGGAGCTTGCCGCACGCGAGGAAAAACTTGGCGGAGCCCTCAAACAAGCAGAAGACACCGCCGCCGCCGCCGAAGCCGCCAAGGAAGAATTGAAGACGAAGGTGGCGCAGCTAGAAGCCGATCTCGCCGAGAAGGGCAGAGAGCTCAGCGCCGCCAAGGTCTCCAACGTGGATCTTGAGTTGAAGCTAACCACTTCGACCAAGACTCTAGATAGCGCCAAGAAGCGGGAGGCGGCCTTGAAGGAGGAAATCAAGGTCGACAAGGCGTTGCTGGAGAGTGCTGCCGCCGCCCAGAACGCCTTCAGAGAGACTGTGACGCACTGGACGGAGAGTCTGGTGAACGCCGCCACAGATATCGACAAGGAGCTGGCGCAGCTGGGGATGGAAGACCTTGGGTATCCCTCCGACGACAACCTCCAGCCCAGCGCCAAGCTCATCCTGTTCTTCAAGGGCGTGGCGACAGCCCTCCAGCGACTTCGGGAGAGGATCCCCAAGCAGCTGGCCGACGAATCGCGCAAGATCTGCGCAGGAGCCCTCCAGAAGGTGTTGATGAAGGTGGCCTTCCGCAATCCGGGCCTCCGCCTCACCAACGTCCTCAAGACCTTGCCGTCGGAGGCTGATCTGGAGGAGCTCAAGGCCCCTGTCACACCCATTGTGGACAAGGTGAGCGGGGTCAAGCGAGTCGAAGGCGATCGCGTAGACTAGGCCGCCCATTTCTTCTTCCCTTGTCGCTGTTTATCTTGTCATGAAAACAGTTTATTAGAGCTGCGACAAGCTATTTTTGTAATATAACTTTATTTTGGGTAGCCATTGCAGTGTTATTCCCTTTACTTGACTCTTTGCTTTGTATGCTTTTACCCTACGCTTTTAGGGAACTTGCCGGTGCAGGCACCTTGGCCGCGAGCGCTGAGTGCGGAACGTCAGCAGCCTGCTGGCGGTGCCGCTACCGGCAAGAAACCTTGTCGCGACTAGCTGCAGCTCACTTAAGTTGTCGAGCGGACTCGAAACAAAGTAAGGGCGCTAGCAACTCACTTAATTTGTTGAGCGGACTCGAAACAAAGTAAGGGTGCTAGCAGCTCACTTAAGTTGTTGAGCGGACTCAAAACAAAGTAAGGGCGCAGCTAGCTACGAGTTGGTTCCTCCGCGCACAGGTTTTCCATACAAAGTGCGGTCGTTCAAGGGAAATAACTTAAAATTTTAAAAATTTGATTGCTCAAACTTTGGCAACTTAGCTTTTCTATTGTTTGCTTCCCGGCAAGGCGAAACTTTCTTGAACGACGCCTGGCCCATACCATCCATCGTCTTCTCCTTTCCCCCCCGGCAAACTTGTGGGTGAGGGGAACCTTGCTTTCAAAAGGAAGAAGAGACAATACAGATATGGAGCCTTATGGCTCGTTGTTGCTTACCGTGGAGTAGGTGCTGCACAAAGTGTCAGATCATATATGCCAGAAAATAGAAAGCATAAAATTGACAAAATGTGCGGAGCACATGAGCTTTACTTATGCACGGGATCTGCGCCCGGCTTTGTACAAAGGATTGCATGCAACAACGGCAAGACTTGTACAAAAGGTGGTTGCCGGAACAGGTTCCGACAACCGCGCCTTACGGGTAAAACTTACGAAGATGCTCAATGTTCCAGGAGTTGCTCACCGGAATGCCATCTTCGGTCTCAAGGCGGACAGCGCCAGGCCTAGTGTCTCGTTTCACCCGGTAAGGGCCTTCCCACTTCGGCATCAACTTGTTGGAATTCTTGGCGGACTGAACGCGCCGAAGAACAAGGTCGCCTTCCTCGAGACTTCTGGCGTTAACTTTGCGGCTATGGTAGCGGCGCAAAGCTTGCTGGTAGCGAGCAGCTCGCACAGCAGCCTGAAGACGGTCTTCCTCAAGGAGTAGCGCGTCATCTTGTCGCAGCCGCTCTTGCTCGAGCTCATCATAAGCGAGCACTCGAGGTGACCCGTATACGAGTTCCGTGGGGATAACTGCCTCTGCTCCATAGACTAGAGCAAAAGGTGTCTGTCCAGTGGCTCGATTTGGCGTCGTTCTGATCGACCAAAGAACCACCGGCAGCTCCTCAATCCAGTTTCTTCCGCACTTGTGCAGCCTGTCGAAAGTTCTGGTCTTGAGCCCGCGCAACACTTCAGCATTTGCCCTCTCCGCTTGACCGTTGCTTCTCGGGTGAGCAACAGAAGCGAAGCAGACCTTGGCGCCAAGATCTTGGACGTACTGCGTGAAGGTGCGGCTCGTAAATTGCATGCCGTTGTTGGTGATTATCCTGTTAGGGATCCCGAAGCGGCAAACAATTGACCTGAATAACTTGACTGCTGACTGTGCTATCACCTTCCTCACTGGTTCCACTTCCGGCCACTTTGTGAACTTGTCGATTGCAACGTACAAGTACTCAAAGCCCCTAGCAGCTCGGGGAAAGGGGCCGAGGATGTCGAGCCCCCAGACCGAAAATGGCCAGGATAAAGGGATTGTCTAGAGAGCTTGAGCTGGTTGGTGTATCTTCTTGGAATGAAACTGACACGCTTCACACTTGGTTACTTGTGCAGTTGCATCCTGGAGGGCTGTTGGCCAGAAGAAACCTTGCCAGAAAGCTTTACCGACAAGTGCTCTTGTGCCAATGTGGTGACCACATATGCCTCCATGTATTTCTGCCAACAGCTTTTGTCCAACTTCCCGGGGAATACACTTCAATTTCACACCGTTGAGTCTTCTTCTGTACAGTGTCTTGTCGACAAACTGGTACATACTTGACTGCCGGGCTACTCTCTCCGCTTCTTCTTGCCCTTCGGGAAGTCCTCCTGTCTGAAGGAAATGGACAATCTGCTGTGCCCATGCTGGAGCTTGTGGCTCGACAACAAGGACTAAAGGCAAATCTGCTGCTGCGGGAACATCCGCTTCCATAGCAAGAACCTGCGGCTCTGCCGGAGCTTGACGTTCCCCGACAAGCTTGCCGGAGCAAAACTTGTCAGAGGGGGCGGACGTTCTGCATTTCTGAATAAAGAAACCCCCACGACCTCTCCCACGACGCCGCATTCAACGCGTGCCGTTCGGGGAGGGCGCGGTGAATACGGAGTGAGATACGGCGTAACCTAGGCCGCGCGTGCCCGTGCCCTGTTTTGGGCTTGGCCCAACAGCGCTCGGCACCGTGTATGGCCCAGGCCCGGGGGCTCCTGTCGGTGTACTAGAGGAGGGGTACCCTAGTATCCCAAACTTGTGCACGGGCAGTCGCAGCATCCCACGGCAAGGCTTGCCGGGTGACCGCCAAGATCCTCCGTGGTTCCTTTGGAGCCATTCAAGAACAAAGTGTCCAAGTCAAGAAGACAAGACCCCGACAAGAGGAGCTTGCCGGGAAGGTCACTCAAGGCATTTCAAGGAACTTGCCGCGGCGCACCACGCGTTCCGGCAAGACCCGATGAGCGACAAGCTCCCGGACGCGACAAGACAACGACCGCGGCAAGGCGCTTGCCGCGGCAAGCCACCTCTCCGCGCCCGCGCTCCAGCACATCCACCAACGTGTCGCTCTGGGGTCCTTCCAGGCGTACGTGGCGGAAGGCTGTGCAGCTAGGGACGTGCGGTGGCAAGCGGCGCTGACAAGATCGCCATCGTGGCGAACAGTGGCGTCCCTGGTGGTCCCTTTTCGCACTGTTTAGGCGACATAGACGGGCATTTAAGGCCCTTGTCCCCTGCTGTCAGGGTTAGGTATGATACACTGTAGCAGGTAGCTGTGCCTACCACAGCACCTTTCCATTTTTGCCCTTTACCTCCATTGCCACCTGTCGGTAGCCCCTTGAGAATATAAAAGGAGGCCCGTGTGCAACGTAGAGGGGGGTTAGCCAGTTCGAACACTCACGCTCGGTCTTGCTAGCCGCTGGTGTGTACTGTAGCACTCCGCGCTCCCGAGCTAGAAATCAATACAAAACCACAAAGCAGGAGTAGGGTTTTACGCATCCGTGCGGCCCGAACCTGGGTAAATCGCTCGCGTGCTTCGCCTCGATTTGCTCTTTGCACGATCTCCGCCCCCGCCGAACCGAAAGGGACCCGGCCCGCCGGTCCCATAGGTGCCCGAGGATCAGTACCCCGGCACGCTCTATTGGTCATGCTAGAGATAGTAGCCAATCTGATAGAGTTGATTCAAATGGTAATATATCATGTGATGTTAGAGGATGATAAGAATATGGAGATTGATGCTAACAAAAGTAATGTGAATGCTGATCGGAACAACCTTGATCCGAGCCGAAAGTGAAACATGCCAATGTTTGGTAACCAATGCCTACATGTTGGTGCTGCCACCGATACTGGAGGTAGTAATGAAACACCTCCCAAAGCTTTGTGAGACACTTCTATAGTATGACATGCCAAGCTCCATCAACCCACTTAACAACTCCACAATCTACACCTCCCTGCAAATCATCTATAACACTAACCTCTCTAGGTTTAAAGAGCCCACGTTCAATTAAGGTCTCTAACTAGAATTGGGTCACCGACTTTGGCCAGGTCAACAATTTCGCAAAACTCTCTCATTCAATTATTTTATACTATACACTATGCTTTCTAATTTTTAAGGCCTCATAATTAATCGACGTATTCAATTTATAATTGTGTCATCCAATTTTGACCGGGTCAATGATTTCTCAAGCTCTCCCATTCAATTCTTTTAATACACTATGTTTTCCTAATTTTGAAGTTCTTTCATTCAATTGAGGTATTCAATTTTGGATTTGGTTTACGATTTTGATTGGGCCAACAATTTTTTAAATCAATCAACAACAACCTAGCCTATAAAAACATATCAATCCCACACACCCTTCCACCACCTAGAAAAAAGAAGCGTCACCATGTGATATTGTAGCATCAATAGTATATGCAACCACTGACATAGAAATTTCTCGACATAAATATAGAGTTTAGCGGATAACATAGAATCACACAACAAAAGGCCCACCAAATCAACCCATTATAAATATAAATAAAACACACTCTATCATCTCCCCACCCGCCAAACTAAATATTTTATCAGTTCCAAAAATATAAGGGGTATCCTTTTTTTAGAAAGTTAAATTTCTTTAACTTTGACCAAATTCAGCGCAAAAATATCGACATCCACAATATTAAAGAAAGTATGGAAATTCATTTCATGATGAATTCAAAAATACCAATATGATATTGTGGATTTTGATATATTTTTCTACAAATTTGATCAAACTTAAAAGGTTTGCCTTTTCAAAAAGTAACACACCTTATATTTTAAAACATAGTGTTTTTTAGTGTTTTTTAAAGAAACCCAACAATAACAATGGCGCAACAAAGCACGTCCAACCCTTCTAGTTATATTTGAACTCACAACACAATTCAACGTACTACAACTAAAGAATTAGTTAAATCCAGTCACATTAACCATAGAGTGAGCTATAAAAAATAAGAAGAAATCAGTTACAATCAAATCCAGACAAAGTTAACTACACGTAGAGCTTTGAGTATTGCTTACATGGGCATAGTGATTAACAACCAAACATTGACAAAGTTCAGATAACTACACAGTAAAATTTAATATCTACACACACAACCATGAATCTAGTGCTCACTGAAATTTAGTTCATGTTAATCCACCACACATTGAATACGAGTACTGTTATGAACACTAAGATTTAGCTACAGAGCAAAGTGCTAAGCTAAAACAACAATACAGGGACTAATTACCTGCACAACAAGGCCATAAAATCTCCTTCCAGTTTCTATGCCTTCAAATGCCATGCTTCTTGGCCTTGTCCTAGTGAAGCTTGCATTTCATGGAGGGATCTTCCATTGTGCAATAGAAAGAAGAACCCAGAGTGGTCTCAGGGTTCTCCTGCATTGATGGAACTTAGATTAACCAAGAAATCCTTTCAATTCGGCTCGAATGGGATCTCAAATCCAAGATCCCCAAATCCAAACCCTAAACCTAACCTATTGGAACACTTACCCACATATTCATGTCCATATCGGTCTACTCGAGGTTGTCATCATTGCTCTCCTCTCCGTCTTTCCATGAAGGCATTGTGTGGCGGCAACAAGCAGGAGCGGCGTCGACGCCGGCGTCTAGGTGAGAGTGAGTAGGAGAGAGTGCAAGAGTGAGTGACGCAGTGAGGGAGGGGAACGGATCGGGGCCCTCTTTTGACCAGTTTCAGTTAATAACCGTTAGCCCTCTCCATCTCTGGTAGCCAATGTGGCAGCTGGAAGCAAGCCCCATCTCTCAGAAATAGGATTAAATTGGCTCGAATCGATCATTAGATTTTATTGAGAAAACTAGCAAGGAAAGTGGCAGATTTTGTTGCGTACAAGACAAGTGGTACCAAAACAAGATTTCGATGAGGAAGGTGGTAGTTTTTTGTAATTCACACAAAGATGACTATGATATTTCTCTATAAGTACGCCCCTGGATAAGTTTTGGTATTTCTTCCTATGGCATCCATAATAGCCAAGCAATGTACGTGTTAGGGATGGATTGGAGACCAATGAGACAGGCCATCGCTTCAACTTCCTCTGCATTTTCGTATCTCGCAATCTCGTAACTATGCGTCCACAAGAGGTAGATCCTTCCAAGGTGATCCCCGGCGATGCACCCCACATGGCTACCGCCATCATGCGAACGGAAAGTCTTGTCCATGTTAACATCCAACCCATATCCGATGGTTTCCAAGAAACTATGTTGCTCGAACTGGTTCCTGCATTAGCCATAAGACATTTTTCTTTGTGAATTTACCATAAGATCTTGAATGTATCTAGTCAACAAATTAATAGTTAGATATTTTACATTCCCCTTTATCATGAACCACGTCGCATCGGAGGTGCCAGGAGGCTCTCCAAAGAATCATGAAGATCATGTCTATTATATCCTTGCTCACATTGAACAAAAGGAATGCATCTGGAACAATCTTACACAAGAAAAGAAAACTTCTTACACAATGAGAACTCAAACAAGAAAAGAAAGATCGATCGGATCCGGATGTAGGTTTTTTCACAGATTCTTCTTATGTTCTGATCCATGCATGAACTAGCCGGGCCTCATTCATCAAACAATATTGCTTCGACTGTCGCGGAGGAACAGACACGTACTCCAATCACATACATGCAACTCTTGATCCAACTAGGCATGCCAGGGAGTGAGGCCTTGACCCATATGTTGATTATTTAGGCCTTGTTCGTTTATCCCTAGCTGGATCAGGGCCCAAACCATATGTATTTTTTCCTTTTTTCACCATATGTATACCTAAAAACAGTGTTTTGACTTTTGATTTGATAGGAACCTAACACTGTTGACTCAGTGCAAAACTCCGGCAGCCAACAAATAAACTAACACTGCGTTTAATAAACCAACATATGCTCGTTCGTGCAGGGAAAAACTGTCGTTGTTCGCTTTGCCAAAAAAGATAAATGCATTTCCCTAAAAAAAGATAAATGCATAGGAAATGCGGCTGCCTTGAAAGATTAGAAAAAAAAACTACTCATGCAAATTTAAAACATGTTCACGGAATTTTAAATATTCCTGAAAATTTAAAACATGTTCAAAAAAATTATAATATTCACAAATTTAATATATGTTCATGTTCCTTAAAGATGTTCAAGGATTTAAAAAATATAAATTCTTAATTTTAGCATGTCCATGGAAAATGTTCCCAAATTTTAACGAAAATTATAGTATTTGTGTATTGCAGAAATGTTTACATATTTGAAAAATGTTCACCAATTTATGAAATATCCATGAATTTAAAAAATGTTCATATGTTTTACTAATGATTGCTTGTTTAGAAAATTTTCTTGTGTTTTCAATAAATTTTCACAAATGTATAAACTATTCATGATATTTTAAAATTTTCATGAATATTCCTAAAAAAATTAAATGTCTCGTGAATTTTAACAATGTCGATGTTTTTTTAAGAACATGCGTTTTAAAAATGTTCACAACTATATAAAAACACATTCCATGTATTTAAAACTGTTCAAAAAATCTTTTAATATATGATAGTAAATTTAAGAATATTTATGAATTATGGGAATGCTCTCTATTGTTTTTGTTGAGTTTTAGGGTTTCCTCTTTATTTAATATTTATTGTCGTTTTGCTATTTTTTCCTTCTTTTTGTATAGGTTTTCTTTTATTTTCTTTTATCTTTTTTAATCATGAACATGGAGGATTCGATGAAGGATAATAGTGTTGAATGCAAAAGGAGTCGTGTAACATCCCCGGAGTAATCCCCTAACTCTTTTTTTCCTATGATATTGGTTGTGCATCATATGCATCTCATAAGCATTATATTGTGTTAATTGATTAATTTGGTTACCCTCCGGAGAGGGGGATTCTTTGACATCGTCAACACCAACCTCTTCTCCATCACCACCATCATGATCTCCCGCTCATGTCTGAGTAATTTCTTTGTGGGCACATGGGGTGGGTGGAAATTGGATCACACATCTCTTATGTAATAGATGTCGGATTTGATATGGTTTGTGCCTAGTACCTTGTATGTTTCTGAGACTGATGTTGTTGTGACTTTGTTATACTTAATGCTTGACACTAGGGCCCGAGTGTCATAATTTCACATTTGAACCCTTTATGTTTTCATGAATATACATGTGTTTTTGGATCATATCTGCAAGTTGTATGCGTCTATTATAGTTAAAAGCCAGAGACCCTGAAGTGACAGCAATCGGGCTATCAAAAGGGATGGCTGTGATTTGAGGATTACATGTATTCATAGATTGCTTTGCTCCGATTCTTTTTGAAAGGATTAAATTAATTACCCTTATTTTCCATTAGGGTCCCCCTGAAACAGGGGGTAAGACAAAAGATGGTGTGCAAGTTATTATTGCAGGCGCGTACAACTACATATGGAATACATGCATGCCTACATATGATTGATGAATTGGAGTCAAGCTTATTGTCACCTTGTGCAGCTATTAGATGGTTGCTTCCATCCATGCAATGTCCACTATCCACTCCCATGTCTACACTTTCCATAATCGTTGTTCTCTTTATGTTATGTTTGTTCTTTGCAACTGCTAGGACCTAGTATTTTGTTGTTATTAGATGATACCTCGCGCATTGCTGCGGGAACGCATGCTAAATACTAAGATCCGTAAATGAAGCATCAGGTGGCCTCTTGGCGGGGTGTGGTGTCAGGACCCCGATTCCAAGTTACATCGATCTAGCCGGTAACACCTCATATCACATTGCGGCCTCACGCACGGTATCCCACGGGTGTCGCCTTACCATGGCCCGGGACCGTTTGCGCCTTTTGGCTCACGTATATGATAGTGTCGCTAGCACCCATATGACAAAGAACCCAGGCCGACATGGCTAGTCGTGAACCCAAAGCGGCACAGACCTATGGAGACAGGCATACGTGAAACACATCGAGCATGTCGGTCAACAGCGGGTGAATCCGGGCTGTAGCACTAGGCTAACAGGACTCCGGGGAACCCGGGCTGTAGCAGGCTAGGCAGGACTCCGGATGTCACCGCGTGACATTTCCCCGAAGGGACAGACATAGGAACAAAGTGAAACACATGCCGGCCAGTCAAGTGTCCTGAGTAGTAGTGCTGGGCTAGCAGGACTCCGGTGAACCGGGCTGTAGCGGACTACTATGGCTCGAGGAACACTAGACTACATTTCCCCATAAGAAAGGATAAACAACTAGATTGTCGGATCCCACTCATACCAAGCATTTCAATCATACACACAATATGCCCGATATGAGTACATACAACATGGCATCACAACAAAACAATACAACTCAAGTACTTTATTTAAAGGCTCCAGAGAGCCATACATAACATGTTCATACAGATAGGGTTCACATGACCTGACACTCAAGTCATACAATCATACAAGCACAAGCAGAAGTAAATAGTCTGAGTACAGACACTAGAAAGCAAGAAGGCTTCTCGAAGCCTGTCTATCTACATAGGGCCCTCCATGGTCAGGATCACCACCTGGGTGGCTAGTCACTCGTCGACGTCAAGGTCTACGTAGAACCCATCGGAGGGGGCGGTGTTGTCGTCTGAAAACAATAATTAAGCAAACATGAGTACAAAGGTACTCAGCAAGTCTTACAACAGAACCTACTATACATGCTCATTCTCAAGAAGGTGGTGGGGTTATTGCAGCAAGCCAGCTTTGACTCTTGGCTAAACTATCCTACGGAACTCCACTAGTAAAATAGTTTTCGCACACGAGTCCACTACTCTCCAACACAATACTCCACCGGGGATCCTCTCTCGTCATCCTACGAGAGGGCCATCCTCGGTACTCACACTTATCTTGAGTCTTTTAGTAGTAACCATTAACTTGTCTATGAACTGTATAGGCAACCAAGTAGTCCTTTACCGCGGACGCGGCTATTCGAATAGTTTTATACCCTGCAGGGGTGTACTTCTTCATACACGCTTTCACCACTTACCGCCGTTTACATGACATGTACTCGGCAACCTTCAAGCGGAGGCCCAACGAGGGTGTCGGCCACGGCCTACCTAAACACTCAAGTCTCTAGTCCAGGTTCATCGCCTATCCAGGTTCCATCCGCAGGGAGTCCGGCCGAGGTTTCCACATACGACCCTGAACGATGTGAACAGGGTTCCCGAGACACCAAATGGGTGACTCGGTACACCATGCCACGGTGTATCTACCGCAACATAGCCCACCCCTAGGGTCAGCGCTATGCACGGCCACCAACACATAACCTACAAACACCAGAAACTATTTGCAACTCCTGGACAGAGTACTAGGGTGATTAAGAAGCCGAGAGGGTCCATTGGTTTCGGGCCCAACGTATGGTAGTAACTGCATCTTAAATCACACATACAGATCTCAGTTCTTATGGACGGCCTCAATGAAACAACCCACCATGTACTCCTACATGGCCTCTCATCGATACCTTTACCAAATCATGTTCATCACATCCCTCACATTACCGATATAACCATTTCACTCTAGCCCATCACCCAGATGGACCAGACCTGACACAACTCTAAGCATAGCAGGCATAGCAAGGTAGGAAACACATACATGGCTCAATCAACTCCTACACATGCTAGTGGGTTTCATCTAGTTACTCTGGCAATGACAGATCATGCAGAGGAAAAGGGTTCAACTACCGTAGCACACAGCAGTTTGAATCGCTTTGTCTTAATGCAGTAAACAAGAGCAGAAGCGAGAACATGGGTTTGTATTGGAATGATCAATGGTTGCTTGCCTGTTGTAGTGGTAGTAGGGTACTGCCCTTCAGACGGATACTCGGGGTTATCCTCGGAGGCAGAACCTACCACGAAAATCGCACCGGCATAATAAACACATGGCAATATGCAACAATATGATGCATGCTATGACATGGCAAGATGAAAGTGTCTTGGCCTAATGCAAGCTAAAACAGAAGGGGATGAACTCATTTGAATCAAAGATTCAAATGTTAGCTCATTAAACATGGCCTTATTAGTGCATTACCTTATTCTGCTTAAACAGCAAGGTTAACTTGTTTTGTCATGCATGAAACCATTACAGATGGATAGATTGAATTTTTTTGATCATTTTTCATACATATAAATCTTTGCATTTGGAGTTATGGTTGATTTTCTATGATGTTTAGAAGTTTTGGATATTTTCTGGATTTTCCTATTAAAGAATAAATCCAGTAATTGAATTAATGCGTCAGCATGACATAGGTGTGACGTCAGCGGGTCAACTGGGTCGGCCAGGTCAAACCTGACTGGTGGGCCCTGTCTATCAATGTCACAACTAATTAACAAAATTATGTTAGTGCTAATTGACTGTCAGTGGGGCCTGGGCCCACATGTCAGTGACTAAACTAATTAAAATTAGTTAAACCTAATCTTAAACTGATTAGCAGATCGGCCCCACCTGTCATAGACTCAGGGGGGTCTACCTGGGCCCACACGAGGGTCAAACAGGGTCAACTTGCGGGTGGCTTGACGCCGGCGACGACAGACGCGGCGGAGGGGCTCGGGTTTGCGTCTCCGGCGACCAAATCGACGGCGGAGAGCAGCTACATGACGCGGGGAGCGAGCCGCATCGTTTGATGGAGAAAGTGGAGCTCGGGGAGGCCGGGAACGAGTCCGGCGACGACCTTGGCGGCCGCCGGAGTTCGGGCGAGGCTGAACCCGAAGCTACGGGGCACGGCGAGGCGCGGGGAGTGGTGCGTTAGGCTCCTGGGAACGTGGTGACGCGCTCGGAATCGAGCTTACGCGCCTGTGGCCATGGCGGCGACATGGCCAGCGGAGCCGAGCTCTCGGCCGTGATGGCCAACGGGGTAAGAGGGCAGCTCGAGCGTCGTGGCTAGGGGGAGGAGAGAGAGAAGCTCACGGTGAGTGCAGCGGGCGTCGAAGCGGGCTCGGGGAAGCTTGGGAGGCGGCAAAACGTCGAAGACGATCTCCGGTGACTGACGAGGGGAACGACAGTGGTGGCGGCGTTGCGGGAGGTCGAGGGAGATGTTGCGGAGCTCGTGGGCACGGTGGGGTGACACGGGGACGATGGTGGCTGCGGCTACGGCGGCAAGACGATGGCGGCTGCGTCGACAGGAAGATGGGGAGAGAGCCAGAGAGGGGGAGAGGTCACGGGGAGAGTGGGAAGAAAGAGAGGGAGACGTGGGGGTCGGCGTGGCACTCATAGACGCCTCCAGGGAGTCGGCGGAAGCAGGAGGTGGCCGGCGTGTGGCCACGGGCGCCGGCCACGCGCTTCGTGGAGGCTGGCGTGTGGCAAGAGGTAGTCGACTGGGCCGAGCCAGGTGGGCTGGTGGGCTGCGCCTGGTAAGTTTCTCTCTCTCTCCTTTTTTTTTTTCTGTTTTTCTTATTTATTTATTATTTCTGTAACTTCAGGGCTTTATTAAGAATACCAGGGCATTACCATAAATCATAAAATTAATCATGGCCACTGCTTAGAATATATCCAACAGCAAACATTTTAGTTTATGATTATTTGAGCATTTAAAATATTTTATAGCATTTAAATGCCCAAATGCAAATATCATAAGGATTAATCCAATGACCTTTGATGTCCTAGAAAAATGTGCACCATTTTTGTCAAAGGTTTTAACCCAAAACAAAAAGGGTGGGCTTTTTAGAAGGGCATTTCAGGTACATTGGTAAAGTTTTTAGTAAACCCTAGTTGTTCCAGGGGGGGTGCTGGGGGTTCTGTCATCCCCATTTCAAATTTAAAAGGAATTTAAACATGATGCACACTCTAATGCTTGAACTAACTAGGGTGTGACAACTCACCCCCACTCAAAAGAATCTCGTCCCGAGATTTAGGATCCTCCGGAAAGAAGGTGGGGTACTCGAGTCGAAGACGATCCTCCCTTTCCCAAGTGGCTTCTTTCTCGGAATGGTGTGACCATTGAACCTTGAGAAACTTGATATTATGACGTCGAGTGGTACGCTCGGCTTGATCAAGGATACGAACGGGATATTCCCGATATGAGAGGTTATCTTGTAGATCAAGCGTTTCGTGGTCCACTCCACGGATAGGATCCGCGAAGCAACGCCTTAGTTGAGAAACATGGAGGACATCGTGAACTCTGGAAAGATGCGAAGGTAGTTCCAATTGGTAGGCAACTTCTCCTCGTTTGGCAAGAATGCGAAAGGGTCCGATGTAACGAGGAGCCAATTTTCCTTTGATACCGGAACGATGGGTTCCTTTAAACGGAGTAACCTGAAGGTAAGCCTTCTCGCCGACTTCATAAGTCATGAGTTTATGTCTACGATCATATTGGCTCTTTTGATGAGACTGGGCTGTTTTCAATTTCTCACGAATAACGCAAACCTATTCTTCTGCTTCCTGAATCATATCCAGGCCAAAGAGTTGTCTTTCCCCGGTTTCTGACCAGTTAAGAGGCGTTCGACATTTTCGTCCATAGAGAACTTCGAAAGGAGCCTTGCCCAAGCTAGCTTGATAACTATTGTTGTAAGCAAACTCCGCGAATGGAAGGCATTTCTCCCAACCCATCCCGAACGAGATGACAGAGGCTCGGAGCATATCTTCCAGAATTTGATTGACTCGTTCTACTTGACCACTTGATTGAGGGTGGAAGGCGGTGCTAAAAGAGAGACGAGTTCCCATTGCATTTTGGAAACTTTCCCAAAATTGAGAGGTGAAAAGACTCCCACGGTCTGAGTTAATTTCCAATGGAACACCATGAAGAGACACTATTCGGGAGATGTACAAGTCAGCTAGCTGGCCAGCGGTGATACTCTCACGAACAGGTAGGAAATGGGCTACCTTGGAAAGACGGCCGATCACGACGAAGATGGCATTCTTCCTTCTCTTGGTCCTGGGAAACCCAGTGATGAAATCCATACTAATTTTATCCCATTTCCACTCGGGAATAGCCAAAGGTTGAAGGGTGCCAGCAGGCCGTTGATGCTCTGCTTTAACACGATGACAAATGTCGCAATTAGCAATGTATTGAGCGATTTCTCTCTTCATCCTAGTCCACCAAAACCTCTGGCGTAGGTATTGATACATTTTAGTACTGCTGGGATGAATGGTGAGAGGGGATTCATGAGCTTCCTTAAGGATTAGCCGCCTCAGGTTTCGTGCCTTGGGAACCACTAAGCGGTTTCCAAAGTATACGACACCTTGATCATCAACGGAGAAACAATTCGCGACTCCTTTCTTAATGTTTCTCTTAATATGGGAGATTCCCGGATCTACCTTCTGTGCCTTGATGATCTGATCCGTAAGGGTAGGTTTCGCCACCAGGGTGGATAGGAATCCTCGAGGAACAATGTGAAGATTAAGCTTACGAAATTCCTCATGGAGAAGTGGTTGACTTTGTTGTAACATCAGGTTGTTACAATAGGATTTACGACTTAGCGCATCAGCCATGACATTGGCCTTGCCCGGGGTGTAAGTTATTCCTAAGTCGTAATCTGAGATCAACTCGACCCAACGTCTTTGCCTGAGATTCAAATCTGGTTGGGTGAAGATATATTTCAAACTTTGGTGATCGGTGAAGATCTCGCAGCGATTACCAAGGAGGTAATGTCACCAAGTTTTAAGTGCATGGACTACAGCTGCAAGCTCTAGATCATGTGTGGGATAGTTTTCCTCATGTGGGTGTAATTGTCGTGAAGCATAGGCAATTACCTGACGATCCTGCATGAGTATGCAACCTAGTCCTTGTCGCGAGGCATCACAATAGATAACAAAGTCCTTGGAGAAATCTAGTGGTACCAGTACGGGAGCAGATGTCAAGCGTCTTTTTAGTTCCTGAAAGCTGAACTCGCACTGTGGAGTCCACTCGAACTTTTTATCTTTCTTGAGGAGTTCAGTTAGAGGTTTAGCAACCTTGGAGAAATTCTCGACAAAGCGGCGGCAATAGCTCGCTAAGCCAAGGAAGCTCCGAACTTGCTTGACCGTCTCAGGTGGAGTCCAATCAAGGACAGCTTGAACTCGCTCGGGATTGACAGAAATACCCTTACCAGAGATTACATGGCCTAGATAGGCCACTTCTGGCAACCAAAATTCACACTTGGAGAATTTGGCATAAAGGCGATGCTCTCGAAGTTTCATCAATACCAGCCTTAGATGTTCGGCATGTTCCTCTTCATTCTTGGAGTAGATGCGTATGTCATCGAGGTATACTATGACGAATTTATCCAAGTACTCCATGAAGACCGAGTTCATTAACCGAGAGAAGGTGGCTGGGGCATTGGTTAAACCGAAGGACATAACGGTATATTCGTATTGGCCATAACGAGTAACAAAGGCCGTTTTGGGAATGTCCCCATTTCTGATTTTGATTTGACGGTAGCCCAACCTCAAATCCATCTTGGAAAAGACTGAGGATCCAGCGAGCTGATCATACAGATCGTTGATCCTGGGAAGCGGATACTTGTTCTTGATGGTGACCAGGTTGACAGGTCGGTAATCTACAACCATTCGATCCGTTCCATCCTTCTTCTTGACGAAGAGGACGGGGCAAGCCCAAGGAGAGGAACTAGGATGGATGAAACCCTTTTTCAAGGACTCATCGAGTTGGTTCTTAAGCTCGGCTAGTTCTAAGGGTGCCATCTTGTAGGGTCTTCTAGAAATTGGAACGGTTCCTGGAACAAGGTCTATCGCAAACTCGACATCCCTGTCAGGTGGAACACCTGATAGTTCTTCTGGAAAGACATCCGGAAAGTCTCGGACTACTGGAACATCTTCAAGGTCTGGAAGGGGGTTGGCATTTAGGGAGTAAAGTTGGCGCTTGGCTACTCGAGTTAAGACATTGACTGTCTTGCCCGATGAATGAGTAAGTTGAACGGTTCTAGTGGCACAATCAATCTTCGCATAATGAGATGACATCCAGTCCATACCCAAGATGATGTTTATGTCCGAGGACTTGAGAGCTATTAAGGATGCAAGGAAGACAGGTCTATCAACAAGAATTTCGTTTCCATGGCTTACTCTAGAAGTTTGCCATTTGGAACCCGGAGTTTGAATTACCATGGAAGTGGGCATGTCACAGAATGTCGTGTTATGCAATCGAGCATAGTTCTCGGATATGAATGAATGAGATGCTCCAGTATCGAAAAGAATAGATGCCGGATGGCAGTTAACAAGGAGCGTACCAAGGACGACGTTAGGATCCTCATGAGCCTCCTCGGCTGAAACATAGTTGACATGGCCACGTGTAGTAGTGACCGGCTTGGCGTATAATGTCTTTCCTGCGGGCTTACCATGGCCAACGGACTTTCCAGTTTGATTGGGGTTGTTGTTCTGGGGGCACTCTGGCTATAGTGACTCGGCTCTCCACACTTGAAGCATGTCACCACATTGGAACGGGGAGCAGCGTTAGCAGCGAGGCCACCATAGGGCTTGGGCGGTGCAAACTGCTGGTTGGGATGAGGCGCCTCAAAGGATGGCCTCGGGATGAACCTGGGTGGCAGTGCCGTGCTTGGGATCCACACCCGGCGCTTCTGAGCTCCAGAGCCGGATGAAGAGCCAAAATCACGTGAGTGCTTGCGT
Organism: Triticum urartu; assembly: GCF_056163025.1. Taxonomy (NCBI): domain Eukaryota; kingdom Viridiplantae; phylum Streptophyta; class Magnoliopsida; order Poales; family Poaceae; genus Triticum; species Triticum urartu. The sequence goes on from NC_141875.1 coordinate 94,002,124, forward strand.
GAAGCGTCATAATCAGTCTGGCCTGTCTCAGCGCTGATGGCTTTATTGACCACTTCTGAAAAGAGGTGCACTCGTGCAGACGAAGATCGCGGCGAAGCTCAGGGCTAAGTCCCTTGCGGAACCTTGCCTGCTTCTTAGCGTCGGTAGATACTTCTTCAGGAGCATAACGTGCCAGATTCCCAAACTCACGGCTATATGCATCCACAGTCAGTCTTCCTGGGTGAAATTGCAGAACTCCTCCCTCTTGCGATCCATGAGACCTTCCGGAATGTGATGCTCACGGAAAGCTTCACTGAATTCAGCCCAAGTAGTGATTTGGCCGACCGGGCGCATAGCTTCAAAATTTTCCCACCAGAGGCTAGCAGGGCCTTCGAGGTGATAGGCAACACAAGTAACCTTGTCGGGTTCGGCTACGTTGGCAGAACGTAGCTTGTGGGTGATGCTGCGAAGCCAGTCATCCGCGTCGAGGGGCTCGACGGAATGGTTAAACTTTGGTGGGTATAGCTTGATAAAGTCATTGATTGACACCAAGTCATTTCGCTGATGGCGTGTAGTGTTCTGCTCAATCCGCTCTAGTAGGCGGTTAGTCTCACGCTTGTTTCTTTCCGCCTCCAGCATCACTTCGGCGAGAGAGGGCGGGTGAGGCAGATTTTCACCCCTAGCTGCACTGGCTTCCCCCTGTTCCGGGGCAGCAGGGTTGCTGCGGGTGTTGACCATCCTAGGAGAAAACAAGACAACGGTTTAAATAAGGATGGATCAAACTTAGCAAGGAAGTGCAGAATGTAATGGATAACACGGAATGCAGAGATGTTCATCCGTATGTCATGGTAATACAAAACTGCCATATATATACCAACGGTCATACACAACATACATAGTTTAGTACAAGCCCAGGCTACAGTACAACTATGATGAAAGACGTTACATCTCATCGGAGGCATTCCAAGCTCCTATACATTATTTGTCTACACCTCTGGAATTGATTACACACAAAGTCATATTCCACAAGTCACGCAGGACAGTGGAGATACAATTATTACAATACTAGTGATACTACTACTAACTCAGACAGCTCCGTAGTAGTCCTCATAGAAGTCACCTCCATAGCCTGGAAGTTCAACATGATCATCCGGGAACAGACGGTCCTGAGGAGCTTGTGGACCAAAGGGGCTAGGATGAGGTCTTGGACCAACAAATGGTGGCCTGCGGGGACCATGTGGTGGGGTGATGCCTCCCACATCATGCCAATCCACCATGTCTGGCAGAGCAGATCTCACAGGATACAGATCCCTTGTATCCATACATCCAGCTTGCACCGCAGGTGCAAACCGAGTCAATGTGGCCCAATGATCTGCACGGGTATTGAAAAGCTCCAGCCTCAAGGCCCGATTCTCTCGGTCTTTATCTTCGAGCATCTCGGCAGTGATACGAGTTAATGAGTCCTCCTGAGTGCAGTCAGCATAGATAGCCTGAAGATACCCTTGCGCTCCCGGAAGTGAAGCTGGCATGTAATGGAAGTCGGTGTTTCGAAGCAGGCCAGTCCGGACTCGCATGATGGTCATCATGGAATAGGCAGCATCCTACACACCCATCTCAACAGTAACCCAGAGTCCATAGGAACAGTGAAGGGGCTCCGTAGATCCAGGATAAGAAGGAAATATCCTGACGGTGCAGAAATATTGGCTTTGATTTAAGTCTCGGAATTGCTCTTCGATGGTGTATTCGGGATACCAACGGTAACCCGTCTCGATCATTACCCAGACTAACATAGCAGTATGACCGGGCACATCGAGGCACCGGGTCAGGCGAACCACTTGGTTTTGAACACGGTTGGCCATCTGAAAGCACAACCACAATGCAAAGACATTAGAATTTCTAGGGAAAATTGGACAGCATAACAGCTGTAAATGCTCAGAAAAAGATTTGAGACATCCACAACAGTTTGCAATACCACTCAACAACATCATATCTAGGTTTTGATTCAATTAGCAACATACTAAAAATAGTAGAAACTGTACTGAGGCTTGTAACAACAATCCTATAAGCTACTACGGATTAGTAACACGTGAACCTGATAGAAGAAGAGAGCCTAGCCCTTAACCCACGTTGAATGAGAAGAGAATGACTCAGATCAGAGGACATAAGGTAAAAGAGTAAAAGAGCCTTACGTTCCCTTCCACAATCAATTCCCCTACATATAACTAAAGCATTTCTAGACTCGACATCGACCAGTTTGGCTCAACGAACCTACAGGCAGTCCGGCTCTGATACCAACGCTGTCAGGACCCCGATTCCAAGTCACATCGATCTAGCCGGTAACACCTCATATCACATTGCGGCCTCACGCACGGTATCCCACGGGTGTCGCGTTACCATGGCCCGGAACCGTTTGCGCCTTTTGGCTCATGTATATGATAGTGTCGCTAGCATCCATATGACAGAGAACCCGGGCCGACATGGCTAGTCGTGAACCCAAAGCGGCACAGAACTATGGAGACAGGCATACGTGAAACACATCGAGCATGTCGGTCAACAGCGAGTGAATCCGGGCTGTAGCACTGGGCTAACAGGACACCGGGGAACCCAGGCTATAGCAGGCTAGGCAGGACTCTGGATGTCACCGCGTGACATTTCCCCGAAGGGACAGACATAGGAACGAAGTGAAACACATGCCGGCCAGTCAAGTGTCCTAAGCAATAGTGCTGGGCTAGCAGGACTCCGGTGAACCGGGCTGTAGCGGACTACTATGGCTCGAGGAACACTAGACTTCATTTCCCCATAAGAAAGGCTGCCAAGGATAAACAGCTAGATTGTCGGATCCCACTCATACCAAGCATTTCAATCATACACACAATATGCCCGATATGAGTACATACAACATGGCATCACAACAAAACTCTACAACTCAAGTACTTTATTTAAAGGCTCCAGAGAGCCATACATAACATGTTCATATAGATAGGGGTCACATGACCCGACACTCAAGTCATACAATCATACAAGCACAAGCGGAAGTAAATAGTCTGAGTACAGACACTAGAAAGCAAGAAGGCTTCTCGAAGCCTGTCTATCTACATAGGGCCCTCCATGGTCAGGATCACCACCTGGGTGGCTAGTCACTCGTCTACGTCAAGGTCTACGTAGAACTCATCGGAGGGGGCGGTGTTGTCGTCTAAAAACAATAATTAAGCAAACATGAGTACAAAGGTACTCAGCAAGTCTTACAACAGAACCTACTATACATGCTCATTGTCAAGAAGGTGGTGGGGTTATTGCAGCAAGCCAGCTTTGACTCTTGGCTAAACTATCCTACGGAACTCCACTAGTAAAATAGTTTTCGCAAACGAGTCCACTACTCTCCAACACAATACTCCACCGGGGATCCTCTCTCGTCATCCTACGAGAGGGCCATCCTCGGTACTCACACTTATCTTGAGTCTTTTAGTAGTAACCATTAACTTGTCTATGAACTGTATAGGCAACCAAGTAGTCCTTTACCGCGGGCGCGGCTATTCGAATAGTTTTATACCCTGCAGGGGTGTACTTCTTCATACACGCTTTCACCACTTACCGCCGTTTACATGACATGTACTCGGCAACCTTCAAGCGGAGGCCCAACGAGGGTGTCGGCCACGGCCTACCTAAACACTCAAGTCTCTAGTCCAGGTTCATCACCTATCCAGGTTCCATCCGCAGGGAGTCCGGCCGAGGTTTCCACATACGGCCCCGAACGATGTGAACAGGGTTCCCGAGACACCAAATGGGTGACTCGGTACACCGTGCCACGGTGTATCTACCGCAACATAGCCCACCCCTAGGGTCAGCGCTACGCACGGCCGCCAACACATAACCTACAAACACCAGAAACTATTTGCAACTCCTGGACAGAGTACTAGGGTGATTAAGAAGCCGAGAGGGTCCATTGGTTTCGGGCCCAATGTATGGTAGTAACTACATCTTAAATCACACATACAGATCTCAGTTCTTATGGACGGCCTCAATGAAACAACCCACCATGTACTCCTACATGGCCTCTCATCGATACCTTTACCAAATCATGTTCATCACATCCCTCACATTACCGATATAACCATTTCACTCTAGCCCATCACCCAGATGGACCAGACCTGACACAACTCTAAGCATAGCAGGCATAGCAAGGTAGGAAACACATACATGGCTCAATCAACTCCTACACATGCTAGTGGGTTTCAACTAGTTACTGTGGCAATGACAGGTCATGCAGAGGTAAAGGGTTCAACTACCGTAGCACACAGCAGTTTGAATCGCTTTGTCTTAATGCAGTAAACAAGAGCAGAAGCGAGAACATGGGTTTGTATCGGAATGATCAATGGTTGCTTGCCTGTTGTAGTGGTAGTAGGGTACTGCCCTTCAGACGGATACTCGGGGTTATCCTCGGAGGCAGAACCTACCGAGAAAATCACACCGACATAATCAACACATGGCAATATGCAACAATATGATGCATGCTATGACATGGCAAGATGAAAGTGTCTTGGCCTAATGCAAGCTAAAACAGAAGGGGATGAACTCATTTGAATCAAAGATTCAAATGTTAGCTCATTAAACATGGCCTTATTAGTGCATTACCTTATTCTGCTTAAACAGCAAGGTTAACTTGTTTTCTCATGCATGAAACCATTACAGATGGATAGATTGAATTTTTCTGATCATTTTTCATATATAAATCTTTGCATTTGGAGTTATGGTTGATTTTCTATGATTTTTAGAAGTTTTGGATATTTTCTGGATTTTCCTATTAAAGAATAAATCCAGTAATTGAATTAATGCATCAGCATGACATAGGTGTGACGTCAGCGGGTCAACTGGGTCGGCCAGGTCAAACCTGAATGGTGGGCCCTGTCTGTCAGTGTCACAACTAATTATCAGAATTATGTTAGTGCTAATTGACTGTCAGTGGGGCCTGGGCCCACATGTCAGTGACTAAACTAATTAAATTAGTTAAAACTAATCTTAAACTGATTAGCAGACCGGCCCCACCTGTCATAGACTCAGGGGGGGTCTACCTGGGCCCACACGGGGGTCAAACAGGGTCAACTCGCCGGCGGCTTGACGCCGGCGACGACAGACGCGGCGGAGGGGCTCGGGTTTGCGTCTCCGGCGACCAAATCGACGGCGGAGAGTAGCTACGTGACGCGGGGAGCGAGCCGCGTCGTTTGGTGGAGAAAGTGGAGCTCGGGGAGGCCAAGAACGACGCCGGCGACGACCTTGGCGGTCGCCGGAGTTCGGGCGAGGCTGAACCCGAAGCTACGGGGCACGGCAAGGCGCGGGGAGTGGTGCGTTAGGCTCCTGGGAACATGGTGAGTGTGGTGATGCGCTCGGAATCGAGCTTATGCGCCTGTGGCCAGGGCGGTGACATGGCCGATGGAGCAGAGCTCTCGGCCCTAATGGCCAACGGGGTTAGAGGGCAGCTCGAGCATTGTGGCTAGGGGGAGGAGAGAGAGAAGCTCACGGTGAGTGCAGCGGGCGTCGAAGCGGGCTTGGGGAAGCTTGGGAGGCGGCAAAACGTCGAAGACGATCTCCGGTGATCGACGAGGGGAACGACAGCGGTGGCGGCGTTGCAGCGCGTCCGAGGCCTCGTGGCTCATCGAGGAGGTCGAGGGAGATGTTGCGGAGCTCGTGGGCACGGTGGGGTGACACGGGGACGACGGTGGCTGCGGCTACGGCGGCAAGATAACGGCGGCTATGTCGGCAGGAAGATGGGGAGAGAGCCAGAGAGGGGGAGAGGCCACGAGGAGAGTGGGAAGAAAGAGAGGGAGACGTGGGGGTCGGCGTGGCACTCGTAGATGCCTCCAGGGCGTCGACGGAAGCAGGAGGTGGCCGGCGTGTGGCCGCGGGCGCCGGCCACGCGCTCCTCGTCCTCCTGGCGAGAGGACGAGGTCGACTGGCAAGAGCCAGTCGACTGGGCCGAGCCAGGTGGGCTGGTGGGCTGCGCCTGGTAAGTTTCTCTCTCTCTCCCTCCTTTTTTTCTTCTGTTTTTCTTATTTATTTATTATTTATGTAACTTCAGGGCTTTATTAAAAATACCAGGGCATTACCATAAATCATAAAATTAATCATGGCCACTTCTTAGAATATATCCAACAACAAACATTTTAGTTTATGATTATTTGAGCATTTAAAATATTTTATAGCATTTAAATGCCCAAATGCAAATACCATAAGGATTAATCCAATGACCTTTGATGTCCTAGAAAAATGTGCACCATTTTTGTCGAAGATTTTAACCCAAAACAAAAAGGGTGGGCTTTTTAGAAGGGCATTTCAGGTTCATTGGTAAAGTTTTTAGTAAACCCTAATTGTTCCAGGGGGGTGCTGGGGGTTCTGTCATCCCCATTTCAAATTTAAAAGGAATTTAAACATGATGCACACTCTAATGCTTGAACTAACTAGGGTGTGACATGTGGGCGGGTGGCCGTGCTGGCCTCCAACGCCCAAGAGGCGACCTCGATCACATCCAACCACATATGCTCACTACAAGGCCCGGATTTGAACACAACAATTTACACTTGTTGGAACTTATGGACAGAATGTAACAGAACACAACAATTTACACTTGTTGTTACTTATGAAAAGAACGCAACAGGACTTTCGAGCATGTTTCTCTTCAGCCAGAAGGTGTTCTTCACCTCATCAAGAAAGATAGATCTTCCCACTACTACAATGCACTGGATCTCCGACTGTGAGAACTTCAGAGCTGGACTAATAAGGTCCGAGCATGACCATGTACTGATCTTACTGTAACAACACAACTTTGTAATTTTCTCCTCTTAATATATGGGCAGATCACTGCCAATTCTTCAAAATAAAAATAAAAAGTACTTCTCATCTTTCGTAACAAAATCTATAAGAACCATGCGACATGGTTGCTGTAGGCCTGGCTTACCACATCAAACAATTGAGCCGTAGCGGCGTCTAGTAACTAGCACATCATCATGCTATCAAAATTAATTAGCTGGTGCTCAGGGGTAATAACAACACGAGAACGTACACTACTAATCAATAGATACTCCCTCCATCCCATAATATAAGAACGTTTTTATACTAGTGTAGTGTCAAAAAAGGTTCTTATATGATGGGACAGAGGGAATACATAAATAGCTGACATTTTTGCATACATGGCATCCATACAGAAGTAGCCGGGACATCTCACATGACACAATTTAAATTAGTTTCACAAGACATGACTTCAGGGTCCAAGATAATCTCGCATAACAACCAGCTCATGACACTACAGATAGCTGAATAAGTTAATAGACCACATGAAAGACTGATAAATTTCTTACAACAAGTTGGGCCTGGCTTCAATAATTGTAAGAATAGAAACTGAGCTGAGCTCCGCTTCCTCTCCCCACCGTCTGCGCCGCGGGCCACTCCGGCCGCGGCGGCCACCCACCCACCCCGCCTTTACTCCGGCTTCGGCTGCCGGCCTAGGGGCTATGCCGGCTCGCTCCCCTACGAGTGCCCCGTCCTCACCCGCCGCGATCCTTGGGTGGAGTACGCCCGAAAAGGTGGAGATCCAGAGCGAGTCCAGCGTTCCGTCAGAGGTACCGGCGACTCCTCTGTCCCCGTCGACGCGGGATCCCCGAGCCCAAGCTGCCGCCCACACGGATCTGGGGCGGAGGTCGAGGTGGCGGGCTTCGGACCGGCGGATGGAGGCACGACACCACCAAATGAGCGCCCCCGCCTCAAATCCATCGTGGTAAGTGATAACCCCCTCCCATCTCCGGCCACCGACGCCATTGAAGAAGGATGGGAAATCCAGAAATACCGCAAGAACCGCCGCGCCAGCCAGGATCCATTTAGTGCTAGGGAGAAATCGAGGCGTCGGCCTTCTTGCCAAGGTCACAGCCATGGGCCACTCGGCGGGCAGAGAGGCCTTTTTAAGCAGATTCAAGGGCCTCTGCTTCCGCTGCCTTAGCCCTCGCCACCGCCACGTAGACTGTAGGGATCCACTGCGCTGCATCATCTGCAAACGTCAGGGCCATTTCGGCCGAGAGTGCGCCGACAACCCACGCAACAAGGGGCGGGGCTCGGTCGCTGTTCTGCCGCGCTCCCCGCGCCGACCGATCTGCGAGCGCCTGGCCTTTCCTCCCCCGCCTACCTCACCTCATCAACCGATGGAGTCGGGTGCCCTCATCAACCACACTCGCCGCCCCCGCAACAGCCACAAGGTCATCGCCTCCACGCCGGCGATGGAGCACCAGGTCTTCCCGCTGAACCAACACGCGGTCGTGGTCACCGTGGTGGGCACCAAGGCGCACGCGGCGAGCCCGCTCTCCATTGGCCGCGCGCTTGAGCGCGAGCTCAAGATCCCTCCGTACCTGCTTCGTGTCACCAACCACGACCCTGATGACTTCTTCGTCTACTTCACCCTGCCGGCGCACAAGGACCTGGCGGTGCGGCGCGGTTTGCTGTCGGTGGACGGCGTGCCGTTCCTGCTCGAGCCATGGAGGGAGGACGCCCACGCTGTCTGGCTCAAGTGGATGCTGCACGTGTGCGTGGTCATCGGGAAGCTTCCCATGCAGCTTTGGACGATGTAGGGCACGGAGGAGGCCATCGGTGACAAGGTCATCGTCGACCGCCTCGACAGCCGGACCCACGAGTGCGTCGACACCAAGCTTTTCACCTGCTGGGTCTGGTGCTGGGACACTACCCACATCCCCACGAAGCGTACGATCGGGAAGCATGCCCGTGGCGCTGGCCGCGTCGATGAGATGGTGGGCTACTCTCCTCCGAGCCGCGCCGTGGCACCACCTCTGGAGCTGCTGCAATACGACTTGCTCCTTCACCTAGATCGCGTGGAGGACTGGACTCCGCTCTCGCCGCGTTCATCCCATTCGCCGCAGAGCGACATCCCCTCCGACGACGAGCCCGACGAGCGCCCCTACCCACGGATCGAGCCAAGCGTCTGGGCCGAGCGGGTGGAGGATGGTAGGCCGGCGCTTGCCCCGGCGCTATCCATGCGCCCCCAACCCCGGGTGGCATCCACGGGCTGCCAGGGCATGCCGGCCACTGATGGTCGGTGTGACGACGGCAGCGGAGACCCTGGGTACCAGAGGAGGAGCTGGAAGGACACGCTGCTTGGCAGGGGGCGTGCCAGCGACAGAGGCGGGGCCCCAGCCCCGGCGCCACCTGCGGAGCGGCGGTGCAGCCGCACCCCAGCCTCGCGCAACCGCCAGGGTGCACCGCGGGTCCGGCACCTCTGCATCGACAAGTAGGCCGCGATCGAGCCGGCCAAGAGGAAGGACGTGATGGCTGGGCCCTCCCGCCAGCCAAATGGGGGGGGGGCAAGAGCCAGGCCCGGCGCAAGTCCGGCGGCTCGACAGTGTCTGAGTCGTCGGGCGGCCCCTCTCTGCTCGCCCCACCGTGCAGGCTCACTCAGGAGCAAGGGCATGGTGCAGGCCATGCTGGGGGGCAGGGCGCGGCAGAGGACCCGGTGGAGGAGTTCTTCCAGGGATCAAAAAACAACCTCCTCCCCCAACCCCGGCCACGCCCTGACGCCATGGCCACGAAGATCGATGAGGTGATCGCCGCCAAGCTCGACAAGCTGCTGCGCTTCGATGATGAAAAAGATGGTGGCAGTGACGGATCGCTGGACAGGGGGCCTGCCCTGTCCCTGGCCCGTCACACCCCGTTTGTTGCGAGCACGCATGAAGTGCAGCTGGGCGAGGTCACACAGAGGGTTACTGAGATGCAGCTCCAAGGGGGAGGAGTCGAGGGCGAGCAGCAGCTGCCCCTCTTCTCTAAGCCGGCGCCGGCGATCATCGGAAAGCCACGGGCAAGAGACATGACGCCCCTCAAGGCTAGGCCGCAGGCCAAGCCGGTCAGGCAGAGCGCACGCCAAGGTGCCAACCCCTCCCCGGTGCCGGTCTCTCAGAGGGCGATGCTCCGGCTGGTGCAGGGCCTCGGCGTCCTCGGGCCAAAGGAGAAGATGACGGCGCAGGCTGCAGAAGCCCTCATCCGCTGTTTCGACGATCCCCTGTCTGACGACGACATCGCTGCCATCGCGAAGCTCACCAGCCTCGACGCCAACGCGCTCAAGGCGATCGCCGGCATGCCTAGCCAGCATGGAAGCGCCGCGCTGCCCCGTTCCCCATGTTAGAACACCTTAGTGTAGTTGTCGGCCGACGACGACCAACAGTGTGCTGGGTAGAGTTAGGTTTGTTGTCAAGCATGAAGTGTTGTAGCAGTAGCCAGGCTAGGAGGCTTGCTGTTCGCCGGCGGGGTTTTGGGCCTATTGGTGGCCGCTGGCCACTCCTGGATGCAAGGATGGTGTCATTGTGTTCTAATTTATCAGTAGATGTTAGTTGTCGGCATCTCATCGTGCATCGCCCAGTTTTCATCCATTATAGCTCGAGCGCTGCCAGGTTTCCCCATGGATGACACGAACATGCCAATCATGAGCTGGAACGTGAGAGGTCTCAACACGCCGGCGGGACGCTCGGTCATCAGAGACACTGCACACGCCCACAAGCTGGCAATCCTCTGCATCCAGGAAACCAAAATTGACTGCTGGTCCACTAGCTTAGCAAGAGAAATAGGTGGCACATGGCTTGACCAATGCATTGTTCTTCCAGCCATTGGAACGAGGGGAGGGGCGGCCATTTTTTGGAACTCTAGCATGCTGTCTGTGCAGTCTCACTCGATATGGCAGTTCTCTATCACAGCTAGGGTGCAAACAGGCCAGTTAGGCAAAGATTTTTGGTTAACTACGGTCTACGGGCCTTCGGATGAGGATAGAAAAGATGATTTTCTCGAGGAATTGACTAGAGTTGCTCCCCCACCTGGACAAGCTTGGCTCATCAACGGCGATTTCAACATTATATACGAGGCTAGAGACAAGAATAACAGCAACATCAACCGTAGGATCATGGGTAAATTTAGAGCGGCAATCGACGCGGGTGGCCTCCGTGAGATCAAATGCAAAAACCGTCGCTTCACCTGGAGCAATGAGTGTAGGAACCCTACATTAGTTAGTATCGATAAGTTTTTCTGCAACATTGCTTGGGAGGGGTTTTTCCCATCCTTTCTCCTGCATGCGGCATCAACATCATGCTTGGACCACTGCCCCTTGCTTCTCATAGCTGCTGCAGCCCCACGCCGCCCGGCAACATTCAAGTTTGAATTATTCTGGCCCCGGTTCCCGCGCTTCCAGGAGACGGTCCAACATACCTGGAACCGCCCAACCTCATCGCACTGCGCTTTTGCAAGGCTAAGAGAGAAAATGAGTAGGGTTGCTAAGGATCTAAAGATTTGGAGCAAATCTCAGTTTGGGGGGGGCAAAGATCCAGATGCACATTGCAAATGAAGTGATCCTACGCCTCGATGTAGCGCAAGAAACTAGAGCACTGTCCGATGCAGAGTTTCATCTTAGAAAAATGCTCAAGCTCAAGATCTTAGGACTGGCGGCCATTGATCGTGCAAGGAAACGCCAAGCCTCCAGAATTACGTGGCTGCGAGCTGGGGATGCGCCAACTGCTTTCTTCCAAGCAAAGATCAATGCTAGGAGACGGAAAGGTTTTATACACTCACTGCATGGACCGTCTGGTGTGGCTATTAAGCAGGAGGAGAAAGAAAACATGATCTACGATAATTTCTCCTCCATACTGGGCACGTCAGCACACCGCAACACCACCATTGGCTGGCGCTCTCTCGCCATGCCCAGGCTGCAAGGAGGAGGGCTTGACAACCCTTTCATAGAGGAGGAGGTATGGCATGCAATCAAGGCTTCTTCGGCGGATCGTGCGCCTGGCCCGGATGGTTTCTCTGGCCTCTTCTTCAGATCATGCTGGGCAACAATCAAAGAGGATATCATGGCAGCATTCATTCAGTTCTACAATTTAGTAGGTAGCAATTTTGGAGCCCTAAACACTGCGGTGGTGGCATTATTGCCCAAAAAGGACGGAGCACTGACTATCAACGACTACCGGCTAATCAGCCTCATCCACTCCATAGCAAAGTTGATATCCAAAGTGCTGTCCCTTAGGCTTGCCAACGTGATCCACACGCTCATCTCACCAGCACAGTCGGCATTTCTTCGGACAAAATGCATCCACGATAGCTTCCTATACGTTCAAAGCTGCATCAAGGCCCTACATAGACGAAAAACACCGGCTCTGCTTCTTAAGTTAGACATAGCCAAGGCCTTCGACAATGTATCTTGGGAGTACATCCTTGAGATGCTGCAACAATGGGGTTTTAGTGCGCGATGGAGAGATTGGATATCTTTGCTGCTGTCCTCATCCTCGTCGTCCTTCCTCCTCAACGGTGTACCAGGAAAAAGGATCCGACACCGGAGAGGCCTTCGACAGGGCAACCCCTTGTCACCTTTCATCTTCATCCTAGCGAAGGCACTCTTCTGGCACTCCACTTGGTGTGGGTCGTGCACCTTGGCCATCTCGTTCCCTCTCCTCTACTCGCACTCCAAGCGTAAAAACAGGACGGTGCGCGAGGCTCTCACACATGATACTTGGATAAAAGACCTGCGGCACGGAAACCTACAACCTCTGCTGCCAGATTTTGTCAGGCTGCATAGAAAGATCGCCCTGACCGTGCTAACAGAGGGAAGTAGTGACCAGATTAGGTGGAATCTAGAGGCCAGGGGAAAATACACCGCAAGCTCAGCTTACGCTATGCAATTCCAGGGCAGAGTACTAGCGGAATGGCGGAATTTGATCTGGGAGGCAAAGGTTCCTGGATGCATTAAGATCTTCGCCTGGCTCCTACTACAAAACCGGCTATGGACATGCGACAGGCTACAAAGGCGTGGCTGGCTGAACTACTATTTTTACCCGTTGTGCATCCGCAACCTGGAGACAACTCACCACCTCTTCTGGAGCTGCCCAGTAGCCCGGGAGGTGTGGGGGAAGGTAGCCGCAAGACAGGGGTGTCAGCAGTTACACCCACGGCAATAGGTGCAAGAGGGAAGCACTATCGCCATACTCCAACGGATGGTGGCAAACACCCGACCAGCACAACAAAAGGCCAGCAATGCCACCATGCTGTTAACATGCTGGGAAATTTAGCAAGAGAGGAATAGGTGTGTGTTCAAGGGAAAGACAGCTTCAGCGCAAGACATCATCAAGGCCATCGAGCATGCCATCGAGCTTTGGCACCAAGCGGGAGCAATTCATCTAGAGAGCCCCTTTTGGGATCCACCATGAAATTTAGAACAATATTTATTTTCGGGGTTTAAGGTGTTGTAACAAAACTGGTCCTAGGACTTGCACCTCACCCTTTGTATTTTTCTCCATTTCTTTCTGCTTATCAATGAAATGCCAGTATGACGCTGGATCTTTCAAAAAAAACCCAGGAAAGACTGCATATTCTTCTTCCGGCCAGCAAGAACATATGACACCTTTGGTTTCTAGAGCAAGGAAGGAAGGATATTTTTGAATGGAGTAGACCAAGATTGCATATTCTTCTTCCAGCCAGCAAGAACATATGACACCTTTGGTTTCTAGAGCAAGGAAGGAAGGATATTTCTGAATGGAGTAGACCAAGCCACTTCAATGTTAACCCTGGAGTACAAGCTTGGACCAAATAAGTAGAGACCAAGCCACTTTAATCTTGACCCTGCAGCTAGCACCAATGTCACATTCTTTCTCTGTTACGCCGCCGTCTTTTTTGGGTTCGAACACGGCATCACCTGTTGCAACGAGTACTTTCAAGCTACCACCACATGCAGAGTAGGCCTGTACTGAAACTTGGAAGTTTTGGTTCACATCTACAGAAAAAACACGCCTTGACAGATGAATGTTTCCATCTTGATCCACCGGCGGATTATCTCCATCTGGAAAATCAAGCAACACAAATTCTTCAAGGGAAGAGGCACCTTGGATAAAAACTTTCCCTGCAAATTGACTCGGCCATGACCCATGAATAATTTGCACACTTAGGATAGTGGCCTCGACCGTTTCCGCAAACTGCTTACAATGAAATCTTATGGTGCAAAGGTTGTTGTCCAAGATTGTACCAAAAGGACCAGGGCTCCGTCGGCATCGGAGGACTTGGTTGATCAATTCTTTTCCATCTCCAGACTCTCTCTTGAACTTAAGATCAACTTCAAAGTCAACAGGTTCAAGGGACAGAATTGCACGAGAGGGGCCAGTCAGCGTCAAGTAGGGCTCCTGCAATTGGCAATCATGGGATAAGTAACAATTTATATGGCAAAGCCAATAAACCCACCACAAGCAGGGAAGAGGAATGTATACATCTGCAGTAATGATTTGGCAGTTATCGCTTGTGCGATTGAAGAAAAAGTTGCGATTATAATCCACATGGTCTCGGGCAGCAACCATGCCATAGACACGAAGTGGCCACCCGAGTTTTGGCTTCTTGACTTGGATGGAGTAGACTTGCAAGGTGCAGGAGACCAAAGCATGTGGGATGGTTTTGTATGTGGTCAGCATGTTCTTGGTCGTCGCTACATACACAAAGCGTGTGTTACAACATAATGTCTCTCAACAAGAAACATAATAATACACAGAAACCAAAAAATTTCTTCGATTCCGATTTCGATGACTGCGAAGAGGAAGAGAATTATGCTGGCTGTAGGTAATTATGCGAACTATAACTCAGATAAGTGCGTACATTGTTTACGTACTCTCATATTCGAAGTTACCGAACTTGCCATAGGACATGCACTCCCAGCCTATACGGTACTCTTGCATAATCTCCTCATCCGTCATGTACTCGGGCAGGAACACCTCCTCATCCAGATCCGTTGAGTTGTCATCCTCGTTCTCCGAGATGTGCTCCAGCGTCGATGAATAGTCGTCGATCCTAGAAGAGGATGTGGCCTCCTTACGGCGACGCTTCGCGGATTCTCCACCGCTCCCCCCTTCCGCTTCTCTTATCACCTCCATCTCCAAAAGCAGAGTTCTCCCTCTTCTTCTTTCTTCGCCACCGCCCCCGCCGCCGCAGTTGCAAGATCTAGGGTTTTTTCTTGCAGAAATGTCTTAGGGATCCCAGTCACAGCCGTGCGGAAGGCTCCTAATTTTTTTTAGACAAAGCTCCTAATATTATATGGGTGACGATGCTCCCACCCATCCGGCCCAATAAGACATACGTTCGTCCAGGCGCCCAAATACTAACGGTGTGCTCAGGGCCTGTCTAGGCCACCCAGTAAGATGCTCGTTCGTGCAGGGAAAAACTGTCGTTGTTCGCTCTGCCAAAAAATATAAATGCATTTCCCTAAAAAGGATAAATGCATAGGAAATGCGGCTGCCTTGAAAGATTAGAAAAAAAAACTACTCATGTAAATTTAGAACATGTTCACGGAATTTTAAATATTCCTGAAAATTTAAAACATGTTCAAATTTTTTTATAATATTCACGAATTTAATATATGTTCATGTTCCTTAAAGATGTTCAAGGATTTAAAGAAAATATAAATTCTTAATTTTAACATGTCCACGGAAAATGTTCCCAAATTTTAACGAAAATTATAGTATTCATGTATTGCAGAAATGTTTACATATTTGAAAAATGTTTACCAATTTATGAAATATCCATGAATTTAAAAAATGTTCATATGTTTTACTAATGATTGCTCGTTTAGAAAATTTTCTTGTGTTTTCAATAAATTTTCACAAATGTATAAACTATTCATGATATTTTAAAATTTTCATGAATATTCCTAAAAAATAAATGTCTCGTGAATTTTAACAATGTCGATGGTTTTTTTAAGAACATACGTTTTAAAAATGTTCACAACTATATAAAAAGACATTCCATGTATTTAAGAATATTTATGAATTATGGGAGTGCTCTCTATAGTTTTTGTTGAGTTTTAGGGTTTCCTATTTATTTAATATTTATTGTCGTTTTGCTATTTTCTTCTTCTTCTTTTTGTATAGGTTTTCTTTTATTTTCTTTTATCTTCTTTTTAAATCATGAACATGGAGGATTCGATGAAGGATAATAGTGTTGAATGCAAAATGAGTCGTGTAACATCCCTGGAGTAGTCCCCTAACTATTTTTTCCTATAATATTGGTTGTGCATCAGATGCATCTCATAAGCATTATATTGTGTTAATTGATTAATTTGGTTACCCTCCGGAGTGGGGGATTCTTTGACATCGTCAACACCAACCTCTTCTCCATCACCACCATCATGATCTCCCATTCATGTCTGAGTAATTTCTTTGTGGGCACATGGGGTGGGTGGAAATTGGATCACACATCTCTTATGTAATAGATGTCGGATTTGATATGGTTTGTGCCTAGTACCTTGTATGTTTCTGAGACTGATGTTGTTGTGACTTTGTTATACTTAATGCTTGACACTAGGGCCCGAATGTCATAATTTCATATTTGAACCCTTTATGTTTTCATGAATATACATGTGTTTTTGGATCATATCTGCAAGTTCTATGCGTGTATTATAGTTAATAGCCAGAGACCTTGAAGTGACAGCAATCGGGCTATCAAAAGGGATGGCTATGATTTGAGGATTACATGTATTCATAGATTGCTTTGCTCCGATGCTTTGTGAAACGATTAAATTAATTACCCTTATTTTCCATTAGGATCCCCCTGAAACAGGGGGTAAGACAAAAGATGGTGTGCAAGTTATTATTGCAAGCGCGTACAACTACATATGGAATACATGCGTGCCTACATATGATTGATGAATTGGAGTCAAGCTTATTGTCACCTTGTGCAGCTATTAGATGGTTGCTTCCATCCATGAAATGTCCACTATCCACTCCCATGTCTACGCTTTCCATAATCATTGTTCTCTTTATGTTACGTTTGTTCTTTTTAACTACTAGGACCTAGTATTTTGTTGTTACTAGATGATACCTCGCGCATTGCTGCGGGAACGCATGCTAAATACTAAGATCCGTAAATGAAGCATCAGGTGGCCTCTTGGCGGGGTGTGGGCGGGTGGCCGTGCTGGCCTCCAACGCCCAAGACGCGACCTCGTTCAGCTCGGTGACGTCCCTTGAACTCTTGATCCAGCTGAGGCCGAGGGAGAGTTTTGTCAGCACGACAGCATGATGACGACGATGATGAAGTTCCGGTAACCCCCACGGTACTCCAGAAAATGCCCGAACTAATCTGAAACCTTTTCGGTGCCCAAACATAGCCTTCCAATATATTAATATTCATGTCTCGACCATTTTGAGACTCCTCGTCATGTCCGTGAGCACATCCGGGACTCCAAACTACCTATGATACATCAAAACACATAAACTCATAATACCGATCGTCATCGAACGTTAAGCGTGCGGACCCTACGGGTTCAAGAACTATGTAGACATGACCGAGACTCATCTCCAGTCAATAACCAATGCGATAGACTTGTACGATGTACATACTTTCCACCTCCTGTGTGCCACTGTGGCGACCCCTTTGACATATAAAAGGAGGCCCAAGGCGTACTGAGGGGGGATTCAGACTTTTTGGGCTAGGCATGCACCACAGCTAGTCCAGGAGCTCAAGAACACCAAATATACACCAAAGCAGGACTAGGGTATTATGCATCGTTTGCGGCCCGAACTTGGATAAAATTCTCCCGCGTTGATCTTCTAGACCCGCACTTTGCACAGCCCCGCGCCCCGCCAACCGTAGTAGGGATTCCCCGTGATCCCATAGGTGTCGTTTCCCCGACAACGCCCTGGTGGGTTGTGGTCCCCACGTGGGCCCCCTCACTTATCCCTTCACACCACATCATGACCTACCTCCAGAAAAAATTCTGCATTGCTCTCTCTCTCTCACGTGTTCTTTCTCTCAAACCCACAGATTTCGTTCTCTTTGCTCGAAGCTCCGTTTCTGAAACTGTTTCGGGGGATTGTTGCTTGGCATGTGACTCATCCGTTTGTCCAATTAATTTTTGTTTTAGTGGTTTATATTTTGAATAATTAGCTACTCTTGGTGCTACTGTAGATGATCTTACATGTTGAATTCTTAGAGTTCTAAGTAGTTTGAATGCTTGCTATGGCCTCCATGTATCCCTATGAGTAGTTGCTATCAATCTTGTAAAGTTTTGTTGAGAAAAATTTTGTGGACTAAAAATTTCAGAATTTTTGTTCATAGGAAAAGGATGAATATATTTAGGAAATTTGCTTCCAAGAAGAACTCCAAGGGAGTTATTGGGGAGTCATCTGATAGTGATCTCCATCCCCGGAGGTTGGACTAAAAATTTCAGAATTTTTGTTCATAGGAAAAGGATGAATATATTTAGGAAATTTGCTTCCAAGAAGAACTCCAAGGGAGTTATTGGGGAGTCATCTGATAGTGATCTCCATCCCCTAGTGCTCTCGGCGCGGCGTGGTCAACGTGGTCAAGGAACGACTTCCATCGGACGTGGACTGTACGTGGAGAGGCCGACAGCTGGGTCCATGGCGGCAGTAAGGAAGTGCCTCCTTATTACGCGGAAAATAATGATTCCTCCACCTGACAACAGGGACCCACCGGACGGGCCACCGTATTTCGTGAAAAAAATGTTTCCCCCTGACTGCTGGGACCCACCAGCTACACCTTCGCACGCAAGGAAGTGCCTGACAGTCGGGACCCACCTGGTCGAAGCGTACGTAGCGTTGTCATTCTGGTCGCGAACGTGTACGTACATATATACTGGTGGATGTAGAGGCGCGCACGTGTCGTAGTAGAGGAGCGCACGTAGCATGTACACGTACGTACATCGGCCAGGGTGCAAGAAAGAAAATATGGCCACGTATGTGTACATACGGGCGGGGTCTCAAACGCCTACTCGCGCATACGTACGGCGAGGGCTCGTGTACATGGCTGGGTCGGAACGGAGAAACATCATCGTCGTCGTGTTCATGGGGAGGCAACGGAATGCGTCGTGTTCATCGGGAGGCAACGTGGCTGGGTCGGAACAGAATGCGTGGTCGTGTTCATTGGGAGGGCTTGGACGGAAGAGGCGATGGAAACGAGGCCTGGCGTACCGCACAACGGAGGAAACAGACCTCCTACGGTTGAAACAGGGGTCCTGTTGATCGAGAATGGTGTGGCGTACCGCACAATGGAGGAAACGGACCTCCTACGGTCGAAACGGGGGTCCTGTTTATTGGGAGGGGTGTGGTGTACCGCAAAACGGAGGAAACGGACCTCCTACGGTCGAAACGGGGGTCTTGTTGATCGGGAGGGGTGTGGCATACCGCAAAACGGAGGAAACGGACCTCCTATGGTCGAAACGGGGGTCCTGTTGATCGGGAGGGGTGTGGCGTACTGCAAAACGGAGGAAACAGACTTGTGTTGGAGCGCTACGGTCGAAACGGGGGTCTTGTTCATCGGGAGGGGTGTGGTGTACCGCAAAACGGGACTCCACGGGATACTGTTCATCTCCACCGTCGACCCCCTCCAGCCTCCACGAGCTTTTGTTCATCCATCGTCGACCTCCTCCAGCCTCCACGGGCTCCTGTTCATCCAGCCTCCATCGCGCGCTACTCCACCGACTACTGTTCAACCACCCCTCCACCGTCTACTATTCATCCAGCCCTCCACACCACGGGGTCCTGTTCAACCACCCCTCCACGGGCACCCCTCCACCATCTACTGTTCATCCTGCCCTCCACACCACGGGGTCCTGTTCATCCACCCCTCCACGGGCACCCCTCCACCATCTACTGTTCATCCAGCCCTCCACCACACCACAGGGTCCTGTTCATCCAGAGGCAACGCCACCGCTCACCGTTCATCCACCCCCCCGCAACGCTCACTGTTCATCCCATCGATCGGCTTCAGTTAGCAGCAGTAGCCAAGGAATCGCTCGATCGGGTTCAGTTAACAGCCATCGATCGATCGCTCGGGTTTAGTAACGCGTAGCCTGCAGTGCAATCGCTCGGGTTCAGTTAGAGCCCAACGCCTTGCTCGGGTTTAGTTAGAGCCAACGCCTCGCACACACGCGCGTACGTGTACGAGAGAAACGCGCATCGCTCGGCCCCCGACCTCCCACCGTAACCGGGAACTCCCAGTAATTTTCCTCCCCCTCGCTTCTACCACGGTTTTTCCTGTCATGGACGGCCCAAAGAATGTCATGCAGCTGCGTCTCCGGCCCGCCCAGGACGAAAAGCCCATTTTCTGTCATGATTTTTTGCCATAGAAGTAGGAGCCCACCACATCTATGATGATACCGGGTTTTGTCACAATTATCGTCA
The DNA here is from genome assembly GCF_056163025.1 of Triticum urartu. Classification (NCBI taxonomy): domain Eukaryota; kingdom Viridiplantae; phylum Streptophyta; class Magnoliopsida; order Poales; family Poaceae; genus Triticum; species Triticum urartu. The sequence goes on from NC_141875.1 coordinate 94,022,301, forward strand.
TAGAAGTGTCATATGTATGACAAAAAAAATTCGTTCAGCACAAAATGTCACGGATGTGTCTTTTTTTTTGTAGTGATAGAGCCTTCAAGTTCTAGGCCGGGTCAAACCTTTAGCCGGGTTATAACCATGGGGAATATCCCCAACACAACAAGTTAATTTGCGGCTGATGTCCTCCTCGTTCGATCTCAGTTCCCATACACTCAGGAGTGGAAGACCTAAAATTCCCCGATGGCGACGGTGACGGCCCAGATCCAGAGTAAGCTGGGACCGTGACTTCTCCAGCAAGCTCTATCGAGTTAAAGTGATAGTTGATGTTAGGAAACAAATGAGAAATCATGTCTCTATAGCTAAATATAAGAAAAGACAGATCTTGAAAGCTAAGTATGAAAGGTTGCCTTATTGGTGTGTTGTTTGTCGCATGATTGGGCATTTATTTACATTGCATGGTGAGTGTGCTCTAATCTTTAAGGACGTGTGATCAAATTGGGTCATGCGCTCTATTGGTCATGCTAGAGATAGTAGCCAATCTGATAGAGTTGATTCAAATGGTAATATATCATGTGATGTTAGAGGATGATAAGAATATGGAGATTGATGGTAACAAAAGTAATGTGAATGCTGATCGGAACAACCTTGATCCGAGCCGAAAGTGAAACATGGCAATGTTCGGTAAGCAATGCCTACATGTTGGTGCTGCCACCGGTACTGGAGGTAGTAATGAAACACCTCCCAAAGCTTTGTGAGACACTTCTATAGTATGACATGCCAAGCTCCATCAACCCACTTAACAACTCCACAATCTACACCTCCCTGCAAATCATCTATAACACCACCCTCTCTAGGTTTAAAGAGCCCACATTCAATTAAGGTCTCTAACTAGAATTGGGTCACCGACTTTGGCCAGGTCAACAATTTCGCAAAACTCTCTCATTCAATTATTTTATACTATACACTATGCTTTCTAATTTTTAAGGCGTCATAATTAATCGACGTACTCAATTTATAATTGTGTCATCCAATTTTGACCGGGTCAATGATTTCTCAAGCTCTCCCATTCAATTCTTTTAATACACTATGTTTTCCTAATTTTGAAGTTCTTTCATTCAATTAAGGTATTCAATTTTGGATTTGGTTTACGATTTTGATTGGGCCAACAATTTTTTAAATCAATCAACAACAACCTAGCCTATAAAAACATATCAATCCCACACACCCTCCCACCACCTAGAAAAAAGAAGCGTCACCATGTGATATTGTAGCATCAATAGTATATGCAACCACTGACATAGAAATTTCTCCACATAAATATAGAGTTTAGCGGATAACATAGAATCACACAACAAAAGGCCCACCAAATCAACCCATTATAAATATAAATAAAACACACTCTATCATCTCCTCACCCGCCAAACTAAATATTTTATCAGTTCCAAAAATATAAGGGGTATCCTTTTTTTATAAAGTTAAATTTCTTTAACTTTGACCAAATTCAGCGCAAAAATATCGACATCCATAATATTAAAGAAAGTATGGAAATTCATTTCATGATGAATTCAAAAATACCAATATGATATTGTGGATTTTGATATATTTCTCTACAAATTTGATCAAACTTAAAAGGTTTGCCTTTTCAAAAGTAACAAACCTTATATTTTAAAACATAGTGTTTTTTTAAAGAAACCCAACAATAACAATGGCGCAGCAAAGCGCGTCCAACTCTTCTAGTAATATTTGAACTCACAACACAATTCAACGTACTACAACTAAAGAATTAGTTAAATCCAGTCACATTAACCATAGAGTGAGCTATAAAAAATAAGAAGAAATCAGTTACAATCAAATCCAGACAAAGTTAACTACACGTAGAGCTTTGAGTATTGCTTACATGGGCATAGTGATTAACAACCAAATATTGACAAAGTTCAGATAACTACACAGTAAAATTTAATATCTACACACACAACCATGAATCTAGTGCTCACTGAAATTTAGTTCATGTTAATCCACCACACATTGAATACGAGTACTGTTGTGAACACTAAGATTTAGCTACAGAGCAAAGTGCTAAGCTAAAACAACAATACAGGGACTAATTACCTGCACAACAAGGCCATAAAATCTCCTTCCAGTTTCTATGCCTTCAAATGCCATGCTTCTTGGCCTTGTCCTAGTGAAGCTTGCATTTCATTGAGGGATCTTCCATTGTGCAATAGAAAGAAGAACCCAGAGTGGTCTCAGGGTTCTCCTGCATTGATGGAACTTAGATTAACCAAGAAATCCTTTCAATTCGGCTCGAATGGGATCTCAAATCCAAGATCCCTAAATCCAAACCCTAAACCTAACCTATTGGAACACTTACCCACATATTCATGTCCATATCGGTCTACTCGAGGTTGTCATCATTGCTCTCCTCTCCGTCTTTCCATGAAGGCATTGTGTGGCAATAACAAGCAGGAGCGGCGTCGACGCCGATGTCTAGGTGAGAGTGAGTAGGAGAGAGTGCAAGAGTGAGTGACGCAGTGAGGGAGGGGAACAGATCGGGGCCCTCTTTTGACCAGTTTCAGTTAATAACCGTTAGCCCTCTCCGTCTCTGGTAGCCAATGTGGCAGCTGGAAGCAAGCCCCATCTCTCAGAAATAGGATTAAATTGGCTCGAATCGATCATTAGACTTTATTGAGAAAACTAGCAAGGAAAGTGGCAGATTTTGTTGCGTACAAGACAAGTGGTACCAAAACAAGATTTCGATGAGGAAGGTGGTAGTTTTTTGTAATTCACACAAAGATGACTATGATATTTCTCTATAAGTACGCCCCTAGATAAGTCTTGGTATTTCTTCCTATGGCATCCATAATAGCCAAGCAATGTACGTGTTAGGGATGGATTGGAGACCAATGAGACAGGCCATCGCTTCAACTTCCTCTGCATTTTCGCATCTCGCAATCTCGTAACTATGCGTCCACAAGAGGCAGATCCTTCCAAGGTGATCCCCGGCGATGCACCCCACATGGCTACCGCCATCATGCGAACGGAAAGTCTTGTCCATGTTAACATCCAACCCATATCTAATGGTTTCCACGAAACTATGTTGCTCAAACTGGTTCCTGCATTAGCCATAAGACAATTTTCTTTGTGAATTTACCATAAGATCTTGAATGTATCTAGTCAACAAATTAATAGTTAGATATTTTACATTCCCCTTTATCATGAACCACGTCGTATCGGAGGTGCCAGGAGGCTCTCCAAAGAATCATGAAGATCATGTCTATTATATCCTTGCTCACATTGAACAAAAGGAATGCATCTGGAACAATCTTACACAAGAAAAGAAAACTTCTTACACAATGAGAACTCAAACAAGAAAAGAAAGATCGATCGGATCCGGATGTAGGTTTTTTCATAGATTCTTCTAATGTTTTGATCCATGCATGAACCAACCGGGCCTCATTCATCAAACAATATTGCTTCGACTGTCGTGGAGTGAGGCCTTGACCCATATGTTGATTATTTAGGCCTTGTTCGTGTATCCCTGGCTGGATCAGGGCCCCAACCATATGTATTTTTTCCTTTTTTTCACCATATGTATATTATTCTGCCCCAAAAACAGTGTTTTGCCTTTTGATTTGATAGGAACCTAACACTGTTGACTCGGTGCAAAACTCCGGCAGCCAACAAATAAACTAACACTGCGTTTAATAAACTAACATATGCTCGTTCGTGCAGGGAAAAACTGTCATTGTTCGCTCTGCCAAAAAAGATAAATGCATTTCCCTAAAAAAAGATAAATGCATGGGAAATGCGGCTGCCTTGAAAGATTAGAAAAAAAACTACTCATGCAAATTTAAAACATGTTCATGGAATTTTAAATATTCCTGAAAATTTAAAACATGTTCAAAAAAATTTATAATATTCATGAATTTAATATATGTTCATTTTCCTTAAAGATGTTCAAGGATTTAAAAAATATAAATTCTTAATTTTAACATGTCCACGGAAAATGTTCCCAAATTTTAACGAAAATTATAGTATTTGTGTATTGCAGAAATGTTTACATATTTGAAAAATGTTCACCAATTTATGAAATATCCATGAATTTAAAAAATGTTCATATGTTTTACTAATGATTGCTCGTTTAGAAAATTTTCTTGTGTTTTCAATAAATTTTCACAAATGTATAAACTATTCATGATATTTTAAAATTTTCATGAATATTCCTAAAAAATTAAATGTCTCGTGAATTTTAACAATGTCGATGTTTTTTTAAGAACATGTGTTTTAAAAATGTTCACAACTATATAAAAACACATTCCATGTATTTAAAACTGTTCAAAAAATCTTTTAATATATGATAGTAAATTTAAGAATATTTATGAATTATGGGAATGCTCTCTATAGTTTTTGTTGAGTTTTAGGGTTTCCTATTTATTTAATATTTATTGTCGTTTTGCTATTTTTTCCTTCTTTTTGTATAGATTTTCTTTTATCTTTTTTTAATCATGAACATGGAGGATTCGATGAAGGATAATAGTGTTGAATGCAAAAGGAGTCGTGTAACATCCCCGGAGTAATCCCCTAACTATTTTTTTTCCTATGATATTGGTTGTGCATCATATGCATCTCATAAGCATTATATTGTGTTAATTGATTAATTTGGTTACCCTTCGGAGAGGGGGATTCTTTGACATCGTCAACACCAACCTCTTCTCCATCACCACCATCATGATCTCCCACTCATGTCTGAGTAATTTCTTTGTGGGCACATGGGGTGGGTGGAAATTGGATCACACATCTCTTATGTAATAGATGTCGGATTTGATATGGTTTGTGCCTAGTACCTTGTATGTTTCTGAGACTGATGTTGTTGTGACTTTGTTATACTTAATGCTTGACACTAGGGCCCAAGTGTCATAATTTCACATTTGAACCCTTTATGTTTTCATGAATATACATGTGTTTTTGGATCATATCTGCAAGTTGTATGCGTCTATTATAGTTAAAAGCCAGAGACCTTGAAGTGACAGCAATCAGGCTATCAAAAGGGATGGCTGTGATTTGAGGATTACATGTATTCATAGATTGCTTTGCTCCGATGCTTTGTGAAAGGATTAAATTAATTACCCTTATTTTCCATTAGGATCCCCCTGAAACAGGGGGTAAGACAAAAGATGGTGTGCAAGTTATTATTGCAAGCGCATACAACTACATATGGAATACATGCATGCCTACATATGATTGATGAATTGGAGTCAAGCTTATTGTCACCTTGTGCAGCTATTAGATGGTTGCTTCCATCCATGCAATGTCCACTATCCACTCCCATGTCTACGCTTTCCATAATCGTTGTTCTCTTTATGTTATGTTTGTTCTTTGCAACTGCTAGGACCTAGTATTTTGTTGTTATTAGACGATACCTCGCGCATTGCTGCGGGAACGCATGCTAAATACTAAGATCCGTAAATGAAGCATCAGGTGGCCTCTTGGCGGGGTGTGGTGTCAGGACCCCGATTCCATGTCACATCGATCTAGCCGGTAACACCTCATATCACATTGCGGCCTCACACACGGTATCCCACGGGTGTCGCCTTACCATGGCCCGGGACCGTTTGCGCCTTTTGGCTCACGTATATGATAGCGTCGCTAGCATCCATATGACAGAGAACCCCGGACGACATGGCTAGTCGTGAACCCAAAGCGGCACAGACCTATGGAGACAGGCATACGTGAAACACATCGAGCATGTCGGTCAACAGCGAATGAATCCGGGCTGTAGCACTGGGCTAACAGGACTCCGGGGAACCCGGGCTGTAGCAGGCTAGGCAGGACTCCGGATGTCACCGCGTGACATTTCCCCGAAGGGACAGACATAGGAACGAAGTGAAACACATGCCGGCCAGTCAAGTGTCCTGAGCAGTAGTGCTGGGCTAGCAGGACTCCAGTGAACCGGGCTGTAGCGAACTACTATGGCTCGAGGAACACTAGACTACATTTCGCCATAAGAAAGGCTACCAAGGATAAACAACTAGATTGTCGGATCCCACTCATACCAAGCATTTCAATCATACACACAATATGCCCGATATGAGTACATACAACATGGCATCACAACAAAACTCTACAACTCAAGTACTTTATTTAAAGGCTCCAGTGAGCCATACATAACATGTTCATACAGATAGGGGTCACATGACCCGACACTCAAGTCATACAATCATACAAGCACAAGCGGAAGTAAATAGTTTGAGTACAGACACTAGAAAGCAAGAAGGCTTCTCGAAGCCTGTCTATCTACATAGGGCCCTCCATGGCCAGGATCACCACCTGGGTGGCTAGTCACTCGTCGACGTCAAGGTCTACGTAGAACCCATCGGAGGGGGTGGTGTTGTCGTCTGAAAACAGTAATTAAGCAAACATGAGTACAAAGGTACTCAACAAGTCTTACAACAGAACCTACTATACATGCTCATTCTCAAGAAGGTGATGGGGTTATTGCAGCAAGCCAGCTTTGACTCTTGGCTAAACTATCCTACGGAACACCACTAGTAAAATAGTTTTCGCACACGAGTCCACTACTCTCCAACACAATACTCCACCGGGATCCTCTCTCGTCATCCTACGAGAGGGCCATCCTCGGTACTCACACTTATCTTGAGTATTTTAGTAGTAACCATTAACTTGTCTATGAACTATATAGGCAACCAAGTAGTCCTTTACCGTGGATGCGGCTATTCGCATAGTTTTATACCCTGCAGGGGTGTACTTCTTCATACACGCTTTCCCCACTTACCGCCGTTTACACGACATGTACTCGGCAACCTTCAAGCGGAGGCCCAACGAGGGTGTCGGCCACGGCCTACCTAAACACTCAAGTCTCTAGTCCAGGTTCATCGCCTATCCAGGTTCCATCCGTAGGGAGTCCGGCCGAGGTTTCCACATACGGCCCCGAACGATGTGAACAGGGTTCCCGAGACACCAAATGGGTGACTCGGTACACCGTGCCACGGTGTATCTACCGCAACATAGCCCACCCCTAGGGTCAGCGCTACGCACGGCCGCCAACACATAACCTACAAACACCAGAAACTGTTTGCAACTCCTGGACAGAGTACTAGGGTGATTAAGAAGCCGAGAGGGTCCATTGGTTTCGGGCCCAACGTATGGTAGTAACTGCATCTTAAATCACACATACAGATCTCAGTTCTTATGGACGGCCTCAATGAAACAACCCACCATGTACTCCTACATGGCCTCTCATCGATACCTTTACCAAATCATGTTCATCACATCCCTCACATTGCCGATATAACCATTTCACTCTAGCCCATCACCCATATGGACCAGACCTGACGCAACTCTAAGCATAGCAGGCATAGCAAGGTAGGAAACACATACATGGCTCAATCAACTCCTACACATGCTAGTGGGTTTCATCTAGTTACTGTGGCAATGACAGGTCAAGTAGAGGAAAAGGGTTCAACTACCGTAGCACACAGCAGTTTGAATCGCTTTGTCTTAATGTAGTAAACAAGAGCAGAAGCGAGAACATGGGTTTGTATCGAAATGATCAATGGTTGCTTGCCTGTTGTAGTGGTAGTAGGGTACTGCCTTTCAGACGGATACTCGGGGTTATCCTCGGAGGCAGAACCTACCACGAAAATCACACCGACATAATCAACACATGGCAATATGCAACAATATGATGCATGCTATGACATGGCAAGCTGAAAGTGTCTTGGCCTAATGCAAGCTAAAACAGAAGGGGATGAACTCATTTGAATCAAAGATTCAAATGTTAGCTCATTAAACATGGCCTTATTAGTGCATTACCTTATTCTGCTTAAACAGCAATGTTAACTTGTTTTGTCATGCATGAAACCATTACAGATGGATAGATTGATTTTTTCTGATCATTTTTCATATATATAAATCTTTGCATTTGGAGTTATGGTTGATTTTCTATGATTTTTAGAAGTTTTGGATATTTTCTGGATTTTCCTATTAAAGAATAAATCCAGTAGTTGAATTAATGCGTCAGCATGACATAGGTGTGACGTTAGCGGGTCAACTGGGTCGGCCAGGTCAAACCTGACTGGTGGGCCCTGTCTATCAGTGTCACAACTAATTAACAGAATTATGTTAGTGTTAATTGACTGTCAGTGGAGCCTGGGCCCACATGTCAGTGACGAAACTAATTAAAATTAGTTAAAACTAATCTTAAAATGATTAGCAGACTGGCCCCACCTGTCATAGACTCAGGGGGCGTCTACCTGGGCCCACACGGGGGTCAAACAGGGTCAACTCGCTGGCGGCTTGACGCCGGCGACGACAGACGCGGCGGAGGGGCTCGGGTTTGCGTCCCCCGCGACCAAATCGACGGCGGAGAGCAGCTACGTGACTTGGGGAGCGAGCCGCGTCGTTTGGTGGAGAAAGTGGAGCTCGGGGATGCCGGGAACGACGCCGGCGACGACCTTGGCGGCCACCGGAATTCGGGCGAGGCTGAAACCGAAGCTAAGGGGCACGGCGAGGCACGGGGAGTGGTGCGTTAGGCTCCTGGGAACGTGGTGACGCGCTCGGAATCGAGCTTACGTGCCTGTGGCCACGGCGACGACATAGCCGGCGGAGCCGAGCTCTCGGCCGTGATGGCCAACGGGGTTAGAGGGCAGCTCGAGCGTCGTGGCTAGGGGGAGGAGAGAGAGAAGCTCACGGTGAGTGCAGCGAGCGTCAAAGCGGGCTCGGGGAAGCTTGGGAGGCGGCAAAACATCGAAGACGATCTTCGGTGACCGACGAGGGGAACGGCAGCGGTGGCGGTGTTGCAGCGCGTCTGAGGACTCGTGGCTCGTCAAGGAGGTCGAGGGAGATGTTGCGGAGCTCGTGGGCACGGTGGGGCGACACGGGGCGACGGTGGCTGCGGCTACGGCGGCAAGACGACGGCGGCTGCGGCAGCAAGAAGATGGGGAGAGAGCCAGAGAGGGGGAGAGGCCACGGGGAGAGTGGGAAGAAAGAGAGGGAGACGTGGGGGTCGGCGTGGCACTCGTAGACGCCTCCAGGTTGTCGGCGGAAGCAGGAGGTGGCCGTCGTGTGGCCGCGGGCGCCGGCCACGCGCTCCTCGTCCTCCTGGCGAGAGGAGGAGGATGACTGGCAAGAGCCAGTCGACAGGGCTGAGCCAGGTCGGCTGGTGGGCTGCGCCTGGTAAGTTTCTCTCTCTCTCTCCCCCCCTTTTTTTTTCTGTTTTTCTTATTTATTTATTATTTCTATAACTTCAGGGCTTTATTAAAAATACCAGGGCATTACCATAAATCATAAAATTAATCATGGCCACTGCTTAGAATATATCCAATAGCAAACATTTTAGTTTATGATTATTTGAGCATTTAAAATATTTTATAGTATTTAAATGCCCAAATGCAAATACCATAAGGATTAATCCAATGACCTTTGATGTCCTAGAAAAATGTGCACCATTTTTGTCAAAGGTTTTAACCCAAAACAAAAAGGGTGGGCTTTTTAGAAGGGCATTTCAGGTTCAATGGTAAAGTTTTTAGTAAACCCTAGTTGTTCCAGGGGGTGCTGGGGGTTCTGTCATCCCCATTTCAAATTTAAAAGGAATTTAAACATGATGCACACTCTAATGCTTGAACTAACTAGGGTGTGACAACTCACCCCCACTCAAAAGAATCTCGTCCCGAGATTTAGGATCCTCTGGAAAGAAGGTGGGGTACTCGAGTCGAAGACGATCCTCCCTTTCCCAAGTGGCTTCTTTCTCGGAATGGTGTGACCATTGAACCTTGAGAAACTTGATATTATGACGTCGAGTGGTACGCTCGGCTTGATCAAGGATACGAACGGGATATTCCCGATATGAGAGGTTATCTTGTAGATCAAGCGTTTCGTGGTCCACTCCACGGATAGGATCCGCGAAGCAACGCCTGAGTTGAGAAACGTGGAAGACATCGTGAACTCTGGAAAGATGCGAAGGCAGTTCCAATTGGTAGGCAACTTCTCCTCGTTTGGCAAGAATGCGAAAGGGTCCTATGTAACGAGGAGCCAATTTGCCTTTGATACCGAAACGCTGGGTTCCTTTTAACAGAGTAACCCAAAGGTAAGCCTTCTCGCCGACTTCATAAGTCATGAGTTTATGTCTGCGATCATATTGGCTCTTTTGACGAGATTGGGCTGTTTTCAATTTATCACGAATAACGCGAACCTGTTCTTCTGCTTCCTGAATCATATCTGGGCCAAAGAGTTGTCTTTCCCCGATTTCTGACCAGTTAAGAGGCGTTCGACATTTTCGTCCATAGAGAACTTCGAAAGGAGCCTTGCCCAAGCTAGCTTGATAACTATTGTTGTAAGCAAACTCCGTGAATGGAAGGCATTTCTCCCAACCCATCCCGAATGAGATGACAGAGGCTCAGAGCATATCTTCCAGAATTTGATTGACTCGTTCTACTTGACCACTTGATTGAGGGTGGATGGCGGTGCTAAAAGAGAGACGAGTTCCCATAGCATTTTGGAAACTTTCCCAAAATCGAGAGGTGAAAAGACTCCCACGGCCTGAGTTAATTTCCAATGGAACACCATGAAGAGACACTATTCGGGAGATGTACAAGTCAGCTAGCTGGCCAGCGGTGATACTCTCACAAACAGGTAGGAAATGGGCTACCTTGGAAAGACGGTCAATCACGACGAAGATGGCATTATTCCCTCTCTTGGTCCTGGGAAACCCAGTGATGAAATCCATACTAATTTTATCCCATTTCCACTCGGGAATAGCCAAAGGTTGAAGGGTGCCAGCAGGCCGTTGATGCTCTGCTTTAACACGATGACAAATGTCGCAATTAGCAATGTATTGAGCGATTTCTCTCTTCATCCTAGTCCACCAAAACCTCTGGCGTAGGTATTGATACATTTTAGTACTGCTGGGATGAATGGTGAGAGGGGATTCATGAGCTTCCTTAAGGATTAGCCGCCTCAGGTTTCGTGCCTTGGGAACCACTAAGCGGTTTCCAAAGTATACGACACCTTGATCATCAACGGAGAAACAATTCGCGACTCCTTTCTTAATGTTTCTCTTAATATGGGAGATTCCCGGATCTACCTTCTGTGCCTTGATGATCTGATCCGTAAGGGTAGGTTTCGCCACCAGGGTGGATAGGAATCCTCGAGGAACAATGTGAAGATTAAGCTTACGAAATTCCTCATGGAGAAGTGGTTGACTTTGTTGTAACATCAGGTTGTTACAATAGGATTTACGACTTAGCGCATCAGCCATGACATTGGCCTTGCCCGGGGTGTAAGTTATTCCTAAGTCGTAATCTGAGATCAACTCGACCCAACGTCTTTGCCTGAGATTCAAATCTGGTTGGGTGAAGATATATTTCAAACTTTGGTGATCGGTGAAGATCTCGCAGCGATTACCAAGGAGGTAATGTCACCAAGTTTTAAGTGCATGGACTACAGCTGCAAGCTCTAGATCATGTGTGGGATAGTTTTCCTCATGTGGGTGTAATTGTCGTGAAGCATAGGCAATTACCTGACGATCCTGCATGAGTATGCAACCTAGTCCTTGTCGCGAGGCATCACAATAGATAACAAAGTCCTTGGAGAAATCTAGTGGTACCAGTACGGGAGCAGATGTCAAGCGTCTTTTTAGTTCCTGAAAGCTGAACTCGCACTGTGGAGTCCACTCGAACTTTTTATCTTTCTTGAGGAGTTCAGTTAGAGGTTTAGCAACCTTGGAGAAATTCTCGACAAAGCGGCGGCAATAGCTCGCTAAGCCAAGGAAGCTCCGAACTTTCTTGACCATCTCAGGTGGAGTCCAATCAAGGACAGCTTGAACTTGCTCGGGATTGAAAGCAGTACCCTTACCAGAGATTACATGGCCTAGATAGTTCACTTCTGGCAACCAAAATTCACACTTGGAGAATTTGGCATAAAGGCGATGCTCTCGAAGTTTCATCAATACCAGCCTTAGATGTTCGGCATGTTCCTCTTCATTCTTGGAGTAGATGAGTATGCCATCGAGGTATACTACGACGAATTTATCCAAGTTCTCCATGAAGACCGAGTTCATTAACCGGGAGAAGGTGGCTGGGGCATTGGTTAAACCAAAGGACATAACCAAGTAGTCCTTTACCGTGGATGCGGCTATTCGCATAGTTTTATACCCTGCAGGGGTGTACTTCTTCATACACGCTTTCCCCACTTACCGCCGTTTACACGACATGTACTCGGCAACCTTCAAGCGGAGGCCCAACGAGGGTGTCGGCCACGGCCTACCTAAACACTCAAGTCTCTAGTCCAGGTTCATCGCCTATCCAGGTTCCATCCGTAGGGAGTCCGGCCGAGGTTTCCACATACGGCCCCGAACGATGTGAACAGGGTTCCCGAGACACCAAATGGGTGACTCGGTACACCGTGCCACGGTGTATCTACCGCAACATAGCCCACCCCTAGGGTCAGCGCTACGCACGGCCGCCAACACATAACCTACAAACACCAGAAACTGTTTGCAACTCCTGGACAGAGTACTAGGGTGATTAAGAAGCCGAGAGGGTCCATTGGTTTTGGGCCCAACGTATGGTAGTAACTGCATCTTAAATCACACATACAGATCTCAGTTCTTATGGACGGCCTCAATGAAACAACCCACCATGTACTCCTACATGGCCTATCATCGATACCTTTACCAAATCATGTTCATCACATCCCTCACATTACCGATATAACCATTTCACTCTAGCCCATCACCCAGATGGACCAGACCTGACACAACTCTAAGCATAGCAGGCATAGCAAGGTAGGAAACACATACATGGCTCAATAAACTCCTACACATGCTAGTGGCTTTCATCTAGTTACTGTGGCACTGACAGGTCATGCAGAGGAAAAGGGTTCAACTACCGTTGCACATAGCAGTTTGAATCGCTTTGTCTTAATGCAGTAAACAAGAGCAGAAGCGAGAACATGGGTTTGTATCGGAATGATCAATGGTTGCTTGCCTGTTGTAGTGGTAGTAGGGTACTGCCCTTCAGACGGATACTTGGGGTTATCCTCGGAGGCAGAACCTACCACGAAAATCACACCGACATAATCAACACATGGCAATATGCAACAATATGATGCATGCTATGACATGGCAAGATGAAAGTGTCTTGGCCTAATGCAAGCTAAAACAGAAGGGGATGAACTCATTTGAATCAAAGATTCAAATGTTAGCTCATTAAACATGGCCTTATTAGTGCATTACCTTATTTTGCTTAAACAGCAAGGTTATCTTGTTTTGTCATGCATGAAACCATTACAGATGGATAGATTGAATTTTTCTGATCATTTTTCATATATAAATCTTTGCATTTGGAGTTATGGTTGATTTTCTATGATTTTTAGAAGTTTTGGATATTTTCTGGATTTTCCTATTAAAGAATAAATCCAGTAATTGAATTAATGCGTCAGCATGACATAGGTGTTATGTCAGCGGGTCAACTGGGTTGGCCAGGTCAAACCTGACTGGTGGGCCCTGTCTATCACAACTAATTAACAGAATTATGTTAGTGCTAATTGACTGTCAGTGGGGCCTGGGTCCACATGTCAGTGATGAAACTAATTAAAATTAGTTAAAACTAATCTTAAACTGATTAGCAGACCGGCCCCACCTGTCATAGACTCAGGGGGGTCTACCTGGGCCCACACGGGGGTCAAACAGGGTCAACTCGCCGGCGGCTTGACGCCGGCGATGACAGACGCGGCGGAGGGGCTCGGGTTTGCGTCTTCGGCGACCAAATCGACGGCGGAGAGCAGCTACGTGACGCGGGGAGCGAGCCGCATCCTTTGGTGGAGAAAGTGGAGCTCGGGGAGGCCGGGAACGACGCCGGCGACGACCTTCGCGGTCGCCGGAGTTCGGGCGAGGCTGAACCCGAAGCTACGGGGCACGGTGAGGCGCGGGGAGTGGTGCGTTAGGCTCCTGGGAACGTGGTGAGTGTGGTGACGTGCTCGGAATCGAGCTTACGCGCCTGTGGCCACGGCGGCGACATGGCCGGCGGAGCCGAGCTCTCGGCCATGATGGCCAACGGGGTTAGAGGGCAGCTCGAGCGTCGTGGCTAGGGGGAGGAGAGAAAGAAGCTCACGGTGAGTGCAGCGGGCGCCGAAGCGGGCTCGGGGAAGCTTGGGAGGCGGCAAAACGTCAAAGACGGTCTCCGGTTACCGACGAGGGGAACGGCAGCGGTGGCGGCATTGCAGCATGTCCGAGGCCTCGTGGCTCATCGAGGAGGTTGAGGGAGATGTTGCGGAGCTCGTGGGCACGGTGGGGTGACACGCGGACGACGGTGGCTGCGGCTACGGCGGCAAGACGACGGCGGCTGCGTCGGCAGGAAGATGGGGAGAGAGCCAGAGAGGGGGAGAGGCCACGGGGAGAGTGGGAAGAAAGAGAGGGAGACGTGGGGGTCAGCGTGGCACTCGTAGATGCCTCCAGGGCGTCGGCGGAAGCAGGAGGTGGCCGGCGTGTGGCCGCGGGCGCCGGCCACGCGCTCCTCGTCCTCCTGGCGAGAGGAGGAGGATGACTGGCAAGAGCCAGTTGACTGGGCCGAGCCAGGTGGGCTGGTGGGCTGCGCCTGGTAAGTTTCTCTCTCTCTCTCTCTCTCCTTTTTTTGTTTTTATTATTTATTTATTATTTCTGTAACTTCAGGGATTTATTAAAAATACCAGGGCATTACCATAAATCATAAAATTAATCATGGCCACTGCTTAGAATATATCCAACAACAAACATTTTAGTTTATGATTATTTGAGCATTTAAAATAATTTATAGCATTTAAATGCCCAAATGCAAATACCATAAGGATTAATCCAATGACCTTTGATGTCCTAGAAAAATGTGCACCATTTTTGTCAAAGGTTTTAACACAAAACAAAAAGGGTGGGCTTTTTAGAAGGGCATTTCAGGTTCATTGGTAAAGTTTTTAGTAAACCCTAGTTGTTCCAGGGGGGGTGCTGGGGGTTCTGTCATCCCCATTTCAAATTTAAAAGGAATTTAAACATGATGCACACTCTAATGCTTGAACTAACTAGGGTGTGACATGTGGGCGGGTGGCCGTGCTGGCCTCCAACGCCCAAGATGCGACCTCGATCACCTCCAACCACATATGCTCACTACAAGGCCCGGATTTGAACACAACAATTTACACTTGTTGGAACTTATGGAAAGAATGCAACAGAACACAACAATTTACACTTGTTGTTACTTATGAAAAGAACGCAACAGGACTTTCGAGCATGTCTCTCTTCATCCAAAAGGTGTTCTTCACCTCATCAAGAAAGATATATCTTCCGACCACTACAATGCACTGGATCTCCGACTGTGAGAACTTCAGAGCTGGACTAATAAGGTCTGAGCATGACCATGTACTGATCTTACTGTAACAGCACAACTTTGTAATTTTCTCCTCTTAATATATGGGCAGATCACTGCCAATTCTTCAAAATAAAAATAAAAAGGACTTCTCATCTTTCGTAACAAAATCTATAAGAACCATGCGACATGGTTGCTGTAGGCCTGGCTTACCACATCAAACAATTGAGCCGTAGCAGCGTCCAGTAACTAGCACATCATCATGCTATCAAAATTAATTAGCTGGTGCTCGGGGGTAATAACAACACGAGAACGTACACTACTAATCAATAGATACTCCCTCCATCCCATAATATAAGAACGTTTTTTATATACTGGTGTAGTGTTAAAAAAGGTTCTTATATGATGGGACAGAGGGAATACATAAATAGCTGACATTTTTGCATACATGGCATCCATACAGAAGTAGCCGGGACATCTCACATGACACAATTTAAATTAGTTTCACAAGACACGACTTCAAGGTCCAAGATAATCTCGCATAACAACCAGCTCATGACACTACAGATAGCTGAATAAGTTAATAGACCACAGGAAAGACTGATAAATTTCTTACAACATGTTGGGCCTGGCTTCAATAATTTTAAGAATAGAAACTGAGCTGAGCTGAGCTCCGCTTCTCTCCCCACCGTATGATCCGCGGGCCACTTCGGCCGCGGCGGCCACCCACCCACCCCGCCTTTACTCTGGCTTCGGCTGCCGGCCTAGGGGCTATGTCGGCCCGCTCCCCTGCGAGTGCCCCGTCCTCACCCGCCGCGAGCCTCGGGTGGAGTACGCCCGAAAAGGTGGAGATCCAGGGTGAGTCCAGCTGTCCGTCAGAGGTACCGGCGACTCCTCTGTCCCCGTCGACGCGGGATCCCCGAGCCCAAGCTGCCGCCCACACGGATCTGGGGCGGAGGTCGAGGTGGCGGGCTTCGGACCGGCGGATGGCGGCACGGCACCACCAAATGAGCGCCCCCACGTCAAATCCATCGTGGTAAGTGATAACCCCCTCCCATCTCCGGCCACCGACGCCATTGAAGAAGGATGGGAAATCCAGAAATCCTGCAAGAACCGCCGCGCCAGCCAGGATCCATTTAGTGCTAGGGAGAAATCAAGGTGTCGGCCTTCTCGCCAAGGTCACAGCCATGGGCACTCGGCGGGCAGAGAGGCCTTTTTAAGCAGATTCAAGGGCCTCTGCTTCCGCTGCCTCAGCCCTCACCACCGCCTCGTAGACTGTAGGCATCCACTGCCCTACATCATCTGCAAACGCCAGGGCCATTTCTGCCGAGAGTGCACCGACAACCCACGCAACAAGGGGCGGGGCTCGATCGCTGTTCTGCCGCGCTCCCCGCGCCGGCCGATCTGCGAGCGCCTGACCTTTCCTCCCCCGCCTACCTCCAGCACGCGGTCGTGGTCACCGCGGTGGGCACCAAGGCGCACATGGCGAGCCCGCTCTCCATTGGCCGCGCGCTTGAGCGCGAGCTCAAGATCCCTCCGTACCTGCTTCGCGTCACCAACCATGACCCTGAGGACTTCTTCGTCTACTTCACCCTGCCGGCGCACAAGGACCTGGCGGTGCGGCGCGGTTCGCTGTCGGTGGACGGTGTGCCGTTCCTGCTCGAGCCATGGAGGGAGGACGCCCATGCTGTCCGGCTCAAGTGGATGCTGCACGTGCGCGTGGTCATCGAGAAGCTTCCCATGCAGCTTTGGATGATGGAGGGCACGGAGGAGGCCATCAGTGACAAGGTCATCGTCGACCGCCTCGACAGCCGGACCCACGAGCGCGTCGACACCAAGCTTTTCGCCTGCTGGGTCTGGTGCTGGGACACTGCCCACATCCCCACGAAGTGTATGATCTGGAAGCATGCCTGGGGCGCTGGCCGCGTCGATGAGATGGTGGGCTACTCTCCTCCGAGCCGCGCCGTGGCACCACCGCCGGAGCTGCTGCAATATGACTTGCTCCTTCACCTAGATCGCGTGGAGGACTGGACTCCGCTCTCGCCGCGTTCATCCCACTCGCCGCAGAGCGACATCCCCTCCGACGACGACGAGCCTGACGAGCGCCCCTACCCACGGATCAGGCCAGGCTTCTGGGCCGAGCGGGTGGAGGATGGTAGGCCGACGCTTGCCCCGGCGCTATCCATGCGCCCCCAACCCCGGTGGCATCCACGGGCTGCCGGGGCATGCCGGCCACTGATGGTCGGTGCGACGACGATGGCGGAGACCCTGGGTACCAGAGGAGGAGCTGGAAGGACACGCTGCTTGGCAGGGGGCGTGCCAGCGACAGAGGCGGGGCCCCAGCCCCGGCGCCACCTGCGGAGCGGCGGCGCAGCCGCACCCCAGCCTCGCGCCACCGCCAGGGTGCACCGCGGGGCCGGCACCTCTGCATCGACAAGCAGGCCGCGATCGAGCCGGCCAAGAGGAAGGACGTGATGGCTGGGTCCTCCCGCCAGCCAGATGGGGGGGGGGAAGAGCCAGGCCCGACGCAAGTCCGGTGGCTCGACGGTGGCTGAGTCGTCGGGCGGCCCCTCTCTGCTCGCCCCACCGCACAGGCTCACTCAGGAGCAAGGGCATGGTGCAGGCCATGCTGGGGGCAGGGCGCGGCAGAGGACCCGGTGGAGGAGTTCTTCCAGGGATCAAAAAACAACCTCCTCCCACAACCCCGGCCACGCCCTGACGCCATGGCCACGAAGATCGATGAGGTGATCGCCGCCAAGCTCGACAAGCTGCTGCGCTTCGATGATGAAAAAGATGGTGGCAGTGACGGATCGCTGGACAGGGGGCCTGCCCTGTCCCTGGCCCGTCACACCCTGTTTGTTGCGAGCACGCATGAAGTGCAGCTGGGCGAGGTCACACAGAGGGTTACTGAGATGCAGCTCCAAGGGGGAGGAGTCGAGGGCGAGCAGCAGCTGCCCCTCTTCTCTAAGCCGGCGCCAGCGATCATCGGAAAGCCACGGGCAAGAGACATGACGCCCCTCAAGGCTAGGCCGCAGGCCAAGCCGGTCAGGCAGAGCGCACGCCAAGGTGCCAACCCCTCCCCGGTGCCGGTCTCTCAGAGGGCGATGCTCCGGCTGGTGCAGGGCCTCGGCGTCCTCGGGCCAAAGGAGAAGATGACGGCGCAGGCTGCAGAAGCCCTCATCCGCTGTTTCGACGATCCCCTGTCTGACGACGACATCGCTGCCATCGCGAAGCTCACCAGCCTCGACCCCAACGCGCTCAAGGCGATCGCCGGCATGCCTAGCCAGCATGGAAGCACCGCGCTGCCCCGTTCCCCATGTTAGAAAACCTTAGTGTAGTTGTCGGCCGACGACGACCAGCAGTGTGCTGGGTAGAGTTAGGTTTGTTGTCAAGCATGAAGTGTTGTAGCAGTAGCCAGGCTAGGAGGCTTGCTGTTCGCCGGTGGGGTTTTGGGCCTATTGGTGGCCGCTGGCCACCCCTGGATGCAAGGATGGTGTCATTGTGTTCTAATTTATCAGTAGATGTTAGTTGTCGGCATCTCATCGTGCATCGCCCAGTTTTCATCCATTATAGCTCGAGCGCTGCCAGGTTTCCCCATGGATGACACGAACATGCCGATCCTGAGCTGGAACGTGAGAGGTCTCAACACGCCGGCGGGACGCTCAGTCATCAGAGACACTGCACACGCCCACAAGCTAGCAATCCTATGCATCCAGGAAACCAAAATTGACTGCTGGTCCACTATCTTAGCAAGAAAAATAGGTGGCACATGGCTTGACCAATGCATTGTTCTTCCAGCCATTGGAACGAGGGGAGGGGCGGCCATTTTTTGGAAGTCTAGCATGCTGTCTGTGCAGTCTCACTCGATAGGGCAGTTCTCTATCACAGCCGGGGTGCAAACAGGCCAGTTAGGCAAAGATTTTTGGTTAACTACGGTCTACGGGCCTTCAGATGAGGATAGAAAAGTTGATTTTCTCGAGGAATTGACTAGAGTTGCTCCCCCACCTGGACAAGCTTGGCTCATCAACGGCGATTTCAACATTATATACGAGGCTAGATACAAGAATAACAGCAACATCAACCGTAGGATCATGGGTAAATTTAGAGCGGCAATCGACGCGGGTGGCCTCCATGAGATCAAATGCAAAAACCGCCGCTTCACCTAGAGCAATGAGTGTAGGAACCCTACATTAGTTAGTATCGATAAGTTTTTCTACAACATTGCTTGGGAGGGGTTTTTCCCATCCTTTCTCCTGCATGCAGCATCAACATCGTGCTCGGACCACTGCCCCTTGCTTCTCGCAGCTGCTGCAGCCCCACGCCGCCCAGCAACATTCAAGTTTGAATCGTTCTAGCCCCGGTTCCCGTGCTTCCAGGAGACGGTCCAACATGCCTGGAACCGCCCAACCTCATCGCACTGCGCTTTTGCAAGGCTAAGAGAGAAAATTAGTAGGGTTGCTAAGGATCTAAAGATTTGGAGCAAATCTCAGTTTGGGGGGCAAAGATCTAGATGCACATTGCAAATGAAGTGATCCTACGCCTCGATGTAGCGCAAGAAACTAGAGCACTGTCCGATGCAGAGTTTCATCTTAGAAAAATGCTCAAGCTCAAGATCTTAGGACTGGCGGCCATTGGTCGTGCAAGGAAACGCCAAGCCTCCAGAATTACGTGGCTGTGAGCTGGGGACACGCCAACGGCTTTCTTCCAGGCAAAGATCAATGCTAGGAGACGGAAAGGTTTTATACACTCACTGCATGGACCGTCTGGTGTGGCTATTAAGCAGGAGGAGAAAGAAAACTTGATCTATGATCATTTCTCCTCCATACTGGGCATGACAGCACACCGCAACACCACCATTGGCTGGCGCTCTCTCGCCATGCCCAGGCTGCAAGGAGGAGGGCTTGACAACCCTTTCACAGAGGAGGAGGTATGGCATGCAATCAAGGCTTCTTCGGCGGATCGTGCGCCAGGCCCGGATGGTTTTTCTGGCCTCTTCTTCAGATCATGCTGGGCAACAATCAAAGAGGATATCATGGCAGCGTTCAATCAGTTCTACAATTTAGTAGGTAGAAATTTTGGAGCCCTAAACACTGCGGTGGTGGCATTATTGCCCAAAAAGGACGGAGCACTGACTATCAAGGACTACCGGCCAATCAGCCTCATCCACTCCATAGCAAAGTTGATATCCAAAGTGCTGTCCCTTAGGCTTGCCAACGTGATCCACACGCTCATCTCACCAGCACAGTCGGCATTTCTTCGGACAAAATGCATCCACGATAGCTTCCTGTACGTTCAAAGCTGCATCAAGGCCCTACATAGACGGAAAACACCGGCTCTGCTTCTTAAGTTGGACATAGCCAAGGCCTTCGACAATGTATCTTGGGAGTACATCCTTGAGATGCTGCAACAACAGGGTTTTAGTGCGCGATGGAGAGATTGGATATCTTTGCTGCTGTCCTCATCCTCGTCGTCCTTCCTCCTCAATGGCGTACCAGGAAAAAGGATCCGACACCGAAGAGGCCTTCGACAGGGCGACCCCTTGTCACCTTTCATCTTCATCCTAGCGATAGACACACTGTACCACCTACTTCAGGCCGCCGCTGAGCAACACATCATTGCAACACTTCCAGGGCGGGAGCTAAAACTTAGGATTAGCCTATACGCCGATGACGTCATCATCTTCGCAAATCCGGTGAGGGAAGAAATCGATGCACTCATGAAAAATATGCACGATTTTGGAGAAGCCTCCGGACTACACATCAACCCTTCAAAGTCGAGGCTTTACCCATCAGATGTGAGAATATAGACCTAGGGTTTGTGTTGCAAAATTTCGGAGGGGCAGAGGGGCAATTCCCGACCACCTATTTAGGCCTGCCGCTGACACTAGCTAGACTACGACTAGCAAACCTACAATTCATCATAGACAGGATCAAGGCTCGACTTGTAGGATGGAAAGGAAAACTCTTGCCAATAGCCAGTAGGCGAGTATTGGTTCTATGTGTCCTCGGTGCTATGCCCACTTTTGCCCTAACTGTTCTCAAAGTGCCAAAGAAGCTACTCAAGGAGATCGACAGATGCAGGTGTAGATTTCTTTGGAAGCAAGACGAGGCGATCACAGGTGGTAGCTGCAAGGTTAACTGGTCGGCGGTGTGCACTCCTACATCTCATGGAGGACTAGGGATCACCGATATCGAACGTTTCAGCCGTGCCCTTAGATTACGATGCCTATGGATAGCCTGGTCTGACCCTGGGCGGCCTTGGGTTGACATGGAACCACCATGCAGCAATAGCGACAAGGCACTCTTCGCAGCAGCGACCACGGTCACCATCGGCGATGGCGCGAAGGCACTCTTCTGGCACTCCACTTGGTGTGGGCTGTGCACCCTGGCCAGCTCGTTCCCTCTCCTCTACTCGCACTCCAAGCATAAAAACGGGATGGTGCGCGAGGCTCTCACACATGATACTTGGATAAAAGACCTGCGGCACGGAAACCTACAACCTCTGCTACCAGATTTTGTCAGGCTGCATAGAAAGATCGCCCTGACCGTGCTAACAGAGGGAAGTAGTGACCAGATTAGGTGGAATCAAGAGGCCAGGGGAAAATACACCGCAAGCTCGGCTTACGCTATGCAATTCCAGGGCAGAGTACTAGCGGAATGGCGGAATTTTATCTGGGAGGCAAAGGTTCCTGGATGCATTAAAATCTTCGCCTGGCTCCTACTACAAAACCGGCTATGGACATGCGACAGGCTACAAAGGCGTGGCTGGCTGAACTACTATTTTTGCCCGCTGTGCGTCCGCAACCTGGAGACAACTCACCACCTCTTCTGGAGCTGCCCAGTAGCCCGGGAGGTGTGGGAGAAGGTAGCCGCAAGACAGGGGTGTCAGCAGTTACACCCACGGCAACAGGTGCAAGAGGGAAGCGCTATCGCCATACTCCAACGGATGGCGGCAAACACCCGACCAGCACAGCAAAAGGCCAGCAATGCCACCATGCTGTTAACATGCTGGGAAATTTTGCAAGAGTGGAATAGGTGTGTGTTCAAGGGAAAGATAGCTTCAGCGCAAAACATCATCAAGGCCATCGAGCATGCCATCGAGCTTTGGCGCCAAGCGGGAGCAATTCATCTAGAGAACCCCTTTTGGGATCCACCATGAAATTTAGAACAATAGTTATTTCCGGGGTTTAAAGTGTTGTAACAAAACTGGTCCTAGGACCTGCACCTCACCCTTTGTATTTTTCTCCATTGCTTTCTGCTTATCAATGAAATGCCAGTATGACGCTGGATCTTTCAAAAAAACAGGAAAGACTGCATATTCTTCTTCCAGCCAACAAAAACATATGACACCTTTGGTTTCTAGAGCAAGGAAGGAAGGATATTTCTGAATGGAGTAGACCAAGACTGCATATTCTTCTTCCAGCCAGCAAGAACATATGACACCTTTTGTTTCTAGAGCAAGGAAGGAAGGATATTTCTAAATGGAGTAGACCAAGCCACTTCAATGTTAACCCTGGAGTACAAGCTTGGACCAAATAAGTAGAGACCAAGCCACTTTAATCTTGACCCTGCAGCTAACACCAATGTCACATTCTTTCTCTGTTACGCCGCCATATTTTTTGGGTTCGAACACGACATCACCTGTTGCAACAGGTACTTTCAAGCTACCACCACATGCAGAGTAGGCCTGTACTGAAACCTGGAAGTTTTGGTTCACATCTACAGAAACAACACGCCTTGACAGATGAATGTTGCCATCTTGATCCACCGGCGGATTATCTCCATCTGGAAAATCAAGCAACACAAATTCTTCAAGGGAAGAGGCACCTTGGATAAAAACTTTCCCTGCAAACTGACTAGGCCATGACCCATGAATAATTTGCACACTTAGGATAGTGGCCTCGACCGTTTCCGCAAACTGCTTACAATGAAATCTTATGGTGCGAAGGTTGTTTTCCAAGATTGTACCAAAAGGACTAGGGCTCCGTCGGCATCGGAGGACTTGGTTGATCAATGCTTTTCCATCTCCAGACTCTCTCTTGAACTTAAGATCAACTTCAAAGTCAACAGGTTCAAGGGACAGAATTGCACGAGAGGGGCCAGTCAGCGTCAAGTAGGGCTCCTGCAATTGGCAATCATGGGATAAGTAACAATTTATATGGCAAAGCCAATAAACCCACCACAAGCAGGGAAGAGGAATGTATACATCTGCAGTAATGATTTGGCAGTTATCGCTTGTGCGATTGAAGAGAAAGTTGCGATTATAATCCACATGGTCTCGGGCAGCAACCATGCCATAGACACGAAGTGGCCACCCGAGTTTTGGCTTCTCAACTTGGATGGAGTAGACTTGCAAGGTGTAGGAGACCAAAGCATGTGGGATGGTTTTGTATGTGGTCAGCATGTTCTTGATCGTCGCTGCATACACAAAGCGTGTGTTACAACATAATGTCTCTCAGCAAGAAACATAATAATACACAGAAACCGAAAATTTTCTTCGGTTATGATTTCGATGACTGCGAAGAGGAAGAGAATTATGCTGGCTGTAGGTAATTATGCGAATTATAACTCAGATAAGTGCGCACATTGTTTAAGTACTCTCATATTCGAAGTTACCGAACTTGCCATAGGACATGCACTCCCAGCCTATACGGTACTCTTGCATAATCTCCTCATCCGTCATGTACTCGGGCAGGAACACCTCCTCATCCAGATCCGTTGAGTTGTCATCCTCGTTCTCCGAGATCTGCTCCGGCGTCGCTGAATCGTCGTCGATCCTAGAAGAGGATGTGGCCTCCTTATGGTGGCGCTTCGTGGATTCTCCACCGCTCCCCCCTTCCGCTTCTCTTATCACCTCCATCTCCAAAAGCAGAGTTCTCCCTCTTCTTCTTTCTTCGACGCCGCCCCCGCCGCCGCA
Organism: Triticum urartu; assembly: GCF_056163025.1. NCBI lineage: Eukaryota > Viridiplantae > Streptophyta > Magnoliopsida > Poales > Poaceae > Triticum > Triticum urartu. Next base: position 94,046,555 of record NC_141875.1, read on the forward strand.
GTTGCAAGATCTAGGGTTTTTTCTTGCATAAATGTCTTAGGGATCCCAGTGACAGCCGTGCGGAAGGCTCCTAATTTTTTTAGACAAAGCTCCTAATATTATATGGGTGACGATGCTCCCACCCATCCGGCCCAATAAGACATACGTTCGTCCAGGAGCCCAAATACTAACGGTGTGCTCAAGGCGTGTCTAGGCCACCCAGTAAGATGCTCGTTCGTGCAGGGAAAAACTGTCGTTGTTCGCTCTGCCAAAAAAGATAAATGCATTTCCCTAAAAAAAGATAAATGCATAGGAAATGCGGCTGCCTTGAAAGATTAGAAAAAAAACTACTCATGTAAATTTAAAACATGTTCACGGAATTTTAAATATTCCTGAAAATTTAAAACATGTTCAAAAAAATTTATAATATTCACGAATTTAATATATGTTCATGTTCCTTAAAGATGTTCAAGGATTAAAAAAAATATAAATTCTTAATTTTAACATGTCCACGGAAAATGTTCCCAAATTTTAACAAAAAATATAGTATTCGTGTATTGCAGAAATGTTTACATATTTGAAAAATGTTTACCAATTTATGAAATATCCATGAATTTAAAAAATGTTCATATGTTTTACTAATGATTGCTCGTTTAGAAAATTTTCTTGTGTTTTCAATAAATTTTCACAAATGTATAAACTATTCATGATATTTTAAAATTTTCATGAATATTCCTAAAAAATAAATGTCTCGTGAATTTTAACAATGTCCATGTTTTTTTAAGAACATGCGTTTTAAAAATGTTCACAACTATATAAAAACACATTCCATGTATTTAAAACTGTTCAAAAAATCTTTTAAAATATGATTGTAAATTTAAGAATATTTATGAATTATGGGAGTGCTCTCTATAGTTTTTGTTGAGTTTTAGGGTTTCCTATTTATTTAATATTTATTGTCGTTTTGCTATTTTTTCTTCTTCTTTTTTTATAGGTTTTCTTTTATCTTCTTTTTAAATCATGAACATGGAGGATTCGATGAAGGATAATAGTGTTGAATGCAAAATGAGTCGTGTAACATCCCTGGAGTAATCCCCTAACTATTTTTTCCCTATGATATTGGTTGTGCATCAGATGCATCTCATAAGCATTATATTGTGTTAATTGATTAATTTGGTTACCCTCCGGAGAGGGGGATTCTTTGACATCATCAACACCAACCTCTTCTCCATCACCACCATCATGATCTCCCATTCATGTCTGAGTAATTTCTTTGTGGGCACATGGGGTGGGTGGAAATTGGATCACACATCTCTTATGTAATAGATGTCGGATTTGATATGGTTTGTGCCTAGTACCTTGTATGTTTCTGAGACTGATGTTGTTGTGACTTTGTTATACTTAATGCTTGACACTAGGGCCCGAGTGTCATAATTTCATATTTGAACCCTTTATGTTTTCATGAATATACATGTGTTTTTGGATCATATCTGCAAGTTCTATGCGTGTATTATAGTTAAAAGACAGAGACCTTGAAGTGACAGCAATCGGGCTATCAAAAGGGATGGCTATGATTTGAGGATTACATGTATTCATAGATTGCTTTGCTCCGATGTTTTGTGAAAGGATTAAATTAATTACCCTTATTTTCCATTAGGATCCCCCTGAAACAGGGGGTAAGACAAAAGATGGTGTGCAAGTTATTATTGCAAGCGCGTACAACTACATATGGAATACATGCGTGCCTACATATGATTGATGAATTGGAGTCAAGCTTATTGTCACCTTGTGCAGCTATTAGATGGTTGCTTCCATCCATGCAATGTCCACTATCCACTCCCATGTCTACGCTTTCCATAATCATTGTTCTCTTTATGTTACGTTTGTTCTTTGCAACTACTAGGACCTAGTATTTTGTTGTTACTAGATGATACCTCGCGCATTGCTACGGGAACGCATGCTAAATACTAAGATCCATAAATGGAGCATCAGGTGGCCTCTTGGCGGGGTGTGGGCGGGTGGCCATGCTGGCCTCCAACGCCCAAGACGCGACCTCGATCAGCTCGGTGACGTCCCTCGAACTCTTGATCCAGCTGAGGCCGAGGGAGAGTTTTGTTAGCACGACAGCGTGATGACGACGATGATGAAGTTACCAATGCAGGGCTTCGCCTAAGCACTGCAACAATATGAACGCGGTGGGAATATGTGGAGGGGGTACCACACACGGCTAAACAATCAACTTGTATGTCTATGGGGTGCCCCCTCCCCCGTATATAAAGGAGTGGAGGAGGGGAAGGGCCGACCTCATGGGGCGCGCCTAATGGGGGGATTTCTACTCCTAGTGGGAGTAGGTTTCCCCCCTTCCCTAGTTGGAGTAGGAGAAGAAGGAAGAGGGAGAGGGAGAGAAGGAAAGCCCCCCCCCCAATTCGGATTGGGCTTGGGGGGCGTGCGCCTCCCACTTACCCGCCTCCTCCTATCTTCCACCATGGCCCATTAAGGCCCATTAACTCCCCGAGGGGTTCCGTTAACCCCCCCGGTACTCCAGAAAAGGCCCGAACTAATCTGAAACCTTTCCGGTGTCCAAACATAGCTTTCCAATATATTAATCTTCATGTCTCGACCATTTCGAGACTCCTTGTCATGTCCGTGAGCACATCCGGGACTCCAAACTACCTTCGATACATCAAAACACATAAACTCATAATACCGATCGTCATCGAATGTTAAGCGTGCGGACCCTACGGGTTCAAGAACTATGTAGACATGACCGAGACTCATCTCCAGTCAATAACCAATGCGATAGACTTGTACGCTGTACATACTTTCCACCTCCTGTGTGCCACTGTGGCGACCCCTTTGACATATAAAAGGAGGCCCAAGGCGTACTGAGGGGGGATTCAGACTTTTTGGGCTAGGCATGCACCATAGTTAGTCCAAGAGCTCAAGAACACCAAATATACACCAAAGCAGGACTAGGGTATTACGCATCGTTTGTGGCCCGAACCTGGATAAAATTCTCCCACGTTGATCTTCTAGACCCGCTCTTTGCACAGCCCCGCGCCCCGCCAACCGTAGTAGGGATTTCCTGTGATCCCATAGGTGTCGTTTCCCCGACAACGCCCTGGTGGGTTGTGGTCCCCACGTGGGCCCCCTCACTTATCCCTTCACACCACATCATGACCTACCTCTAGAAAAAATTCTCCATTGCTCTCTCTCTCTCTCCCGTGTTCTTGCTCTCAAACCCGCAGATTTCGTTCTCTTTGCTCGAAGCTCCGTTTCCGAAACTGTTTCGGGGGATTGTTGCTTGGCATGTGACTCCTCCGTTTGTCCAATTAATTTTTGTTTTAGTGGTTTATATTTTGAATAATTAGCTACTCTTGGTGCTACTGTAGATGATCTTACATGTTGATTTCTTAGAGTTCTAAGTAGTTTGAATGCTTGCTATGGCCTCCATGTATCCCTATGAGTAGTTGCTATCAATCTTGTAAAGTTTTGTTGAGAAAAATTTTGTGGACTAAAAATTTCAGAATTTTTGTTCATAGGAAAAGGATGAATATATTTAGGAAATTTGCTTCCAAGAAGAACTCCAAGGGAGTTATTGGGGAGTCATATGATAGTGATCTCCATCCCCGGAGGTTGGCGGAAGTACGGCCGTGTGAATGGCCGCATACCCCGTTCATGGAGGAGGCTAGAATCCTTCAAGAGTTTATGCAATATGCTGGTAATGCCGGCCTCACGGACTTCATCGCAGCTGAATGTGAATAGTATCATCTCCTCACAAACATCTTTGTTCAAAGTTTTAATTACCTTCCTAGGAATAATCCCCCTGAAGTGCAGTTTAATTTATATGTCGAACCCCATCAGATACCACTTACTGAATTTTGTGAAATATGCTTGCTTCCTTCTGATGGTAGTTCAACAGAGCCTAGACCCGCAGAGTTTGAAAGCTTTTATCGTACTTTGATAGTGGGTGATGAGAGAGGGGCGTTGAGTATAATGGCCGCTGCTTGCATTTTCCTGCTGTTCATTATTTTGCTCTTTTCATTTCAAAATTCTTGCTCGCTAGAGAGAAGGTGGGTGCACTGAGTTCACCAGACCTTGCTGTTTTACGTCGTGCACTAGAGGGCGACAACACTTATAGCTTGGGAGGTATCGTGGCACGTCGCCTCCACATTAATAAGTCCAAGGGTAAAATACATGGTGGTATTTTCGCTACTCGCTTGGCAGCTCGCTTTAATGTTGAGATACGCCCTCATGACAATCCTTTGACCAAGGTCTATCTAGATCGCGCAGCTATGGAACACCACCACTTCATCGCACGAGATTTCCTTAACATTCCTATTCCGTATAACTTGGTTTTCAGTGTGAGCACTCGTGATATTATTCCATTGCCTGCACCTGCTTTGTTTGATCCTGTTGCCAGGGGCATATATACACTACAAAAAAAGACACATTCGTGACATTTTGGGCCGAACGAATTCTTTTTGTCATGCTTATGACACTTCTATGAGCATAATTGTGACAAAACCCTGTATCATCATAGATGTGGTGGGCTCCTACTTCTATGACAAAAAATCATGAGAGAAAATGGGCTTTTCGTCCTGGGCGGGCCGGAGACGCAGCTGCATGACATTCTTTGGGTCGTCCATGACGGAAAAAACCATGGTAGAAGTGAGGGCGAGGAAAATATCAGGGAGTTCCTGGTTACGGTGGTTGGTTGGGGGCCGAGCGATGCGCGTTTCTCTCATACACGTATGCGCGTGGGTGCGAGGCGCTGGGCTCTAACTGAACCTGAATGAGGTATTCACCTACTGAACCCGAGCGATTGCACTGCAGGCTACGTGTTACTGAACCTGAGCGACCGATCGATGGCTGTTAACTGAACTCGATCGAGCGATTTCTTCGCTACTGCTACTAACTGAAGCCGGTCGAACCTGCTGCCTCTTGATGAACAGTGCGAGTTGTTGGGGGGTGGATGAACAATTTTCGGTGGGGGTTGGATGAACAAGACCTCGTGGTAGTAGAGGCCGTTGCCGCTGGATGAGCAGGACCCCGATCGATCGAGCCGGTTGCGGGTGGATGAACAGGACCCCGTGGAGGGCTAGACGAATAGGACAACCCCGTGGAGGGATGGTTGAACAGTAGCCGGTGGAGGGCTGGATTAACAGTAGCCCGTGGAGGGGTGGTTGAACAGGACCCCGTGGAGAGGGCTGGTTGAACAGTAGCCGGTGGAGGAGCACGCGGTGGAGGCTGGATGAACAGGAGCCCGTGGATGAACAGTCGTATGTGGAGGCTGGAGGAGGTCGATGGTGGATAAACAGTAGCCCATGGAGGTTGGAGGAGATCGATGGTGGAGATGAACAGTAGCCCGTGGAGTCCCGTTTTGCGGTACGCCACACCCCTCCCAATGAACAGGACCCCCGCTTCGACTGTAGTGCTCCAACACAGGTCCGTTTCCTCCATTTTGCGGTACGCCACACCCCTCCCGATCAACAAGACCCCATTTCGACCGTAGGCACTCGAACACAAGTCTGTTTCCTCCATTTTGCGATACACTAGACCCCTCCTGATGAACAGGATCCCGTTTTGACCGTGGCCGATCGAACAAAAGGCCGTTTCCTCCGTTCTGTAGTACGCCAGACCCCGTTTCGGCTGTTCCGTCCAAGCCGGTTAGCTCCCGTTGAACAAGATGCATTCCGACCCAGTCAGTTGCCTCCCGATGAACAGGACGTTGTTTCTCTGTTCCGACCCAGCCGGTTCACTGCCCGGTGAACAGGACACCGTTGCTGCTGTCCGTTGCCTCTCCATGTACACAAGCCCTCGTCGTCCGTATATATGCGTGAGTACGCGCTCGAGACCCCGCCCATATGTACGTACATGGCCGTATTTTTTGCCCTATGGATGTATGTACGTGTGCGGGACTTAGACAGGACTGCGTGAACTGCTATGTCGGGTGCTCTACAATGACATGTGCCGCTACTTACTTGGCCACGGTTCATACTTGCAGAGAGACCGATCGACCAGTATGTACGTACACGTTCGCGACCAGACAGACAACGCTACGTTCGCTTTCACTGGGTGGGTCCCAGTGGTCAGGGGTGGATAAGGACGCACTTCCTTGCATGCGAAGATATAGCTGGTCAGTCCCAGCTGTCAGGGGGAGGAATCTTTCGGTGTTCTGGGAACGGGGGTACCCAAACTTGCCTGCCTGCAGCCGATGGCGTGGCTCTGTCAACGGCCCCGTATGGCCCAACTTTAGGACAACAACCAAGACCCTCGCGAGGGGCCAAGCCTCGCGAGGCGGACGACACCAAGACCTCCCTGGGGGGGGCGGCCTCCCCAGGATGGCTCCGAGGAGCGGAGATATCTATGCAAGCTGCACCTAGCGAGGTTCATATGACGTGAGCCGTGACGACCAAGGCCAGGCGGGCGCCAGCGGGCGCAGTGTACCAGTTTCCTTCTTGGCGCTAAGGAGGCAAGCACAGGCGCGGGGTCCCGAGGAATGAAGCAATGGTTTCCAAATCGGTGCAACAAGACGAAGACCACCAGGACGGCAGGACAGAGGTCATCGCGGAGCCCACCGCAGCGTCACCATCAGAGGCTTTTACAGGAGAAGACTACTTTTTTCAGGATAACTTGTACTAGTTGTCTCCCTTCGAATTTGACCATTGTGGGGTCCCTTTCTGCCTACATTTGGGAAGAGGGCCGAGGCCACTATAAATAGGACTTAGCCACCATGATAACCCACAAGTATAGGGGATCGCAACAGTTTTAGAGGGTAGAGTATTCAACCCAAATTTATAGATTTGACACAAGGGGAGCCAAAGAATATTCTCAAGTATTAGCAGCCGAGTTGTCAATTCAACCACACCTAGAAACTTAGTATCTGCAGCAAAGTGTTTAGTAGCAAAGTAATATGATAGTAGTGGTAACGGTAGCAAAAGGTAATGATAGCAAAAGTAATGTTTTTGGTATTTTGTAGTGATGATAGCAATAGCAACGGAAAAGTAAATAAGCGAAGAACAATATATGGAAAGCTCGTAGGCAATGGATCGGTGATGGAGAATTATGCCGGATGCGGTTCATCATGTAACAATCATAACCTAGGGTGACACAAAACTAGCTCCAGTTCATCAATGTAATGTAGGCATGTATTCCGAATATAGTCATACGTGCTTATGGAAAAGAACTTGCATGACATCTTTTGTCCTACCCTCCCGTGTCAGCGGGGTCCTAGTGGAAACTAAGGGATATGAAGGCCTCCTTTTAATAGAGTACCGGACCAAAGCATTAACGCATAGTGAATACATGAACTCCTCAAACTATGGTCATCACCGATAAGTATCCCGATTATTGTCACTTCGGGGTTAACGGATCATAACACATAATAGGTGACTATAGACTTGCAAGATCGGATCAAGAACTCTCATATATTGATGAAAACATAATAGGTTCAGATCTGAAATCATGGCACTCGGGCTCTAGTGACAAGCATTAAGCATAGCAAAGTCATAGCAACATCAATCTCAGAACATAGTGGATACTAGGGATCAAACCGTAACAAAACTAACTCGATTACATGATAGATCCCATACAACCCATCACCGTCCAGCAAGCCTACGATGGAATTACTCACGCACGTCGGTGAGCATCATGAAATTGGTGATGGAGGATGGTTGATGATGACGATGGCGACGGATTCCCCTCTCCGGAGCCCCGAACGGACTCCAGATCAGCCCTCCCGAGAGGTTTTAGGGCTTGGCGGCGGCTCCGTATCGTAAAACGCGATGAATCCTTCTCTCTGATTTTTTTCTCCCTGAAACCAAATATATAGAGTTGGAGTTGAGGTCGGAGGAGCTCCAGGGGGGCCCATGAGGTAGGGGCGCGCCGTAGGGGGCAGGTGCGCCCCCCACCCTCGTGGACAGGTGGTGGGCCCCCTGGCCTTCATCTTTTGCAAGGATTTTTATTATTTCCGAAAAGTTTCTCTGTGAAGTTTCAGGTCGTTCCGAGAACTTTTGTTTCTGCACATAAATAACACCATGGTAATTCTGCTGAAAACAGCGTCAGTCCGGGTTAGTTCCATTCAAATCATGCAAGTTAGAGTCCAAAACAAAGGCAAAAGTGTATGGAAAAGTAGATACGACGGAGACGTATCAACTCCCCCAAGCTTAAACCTTTGCTTGTCCTCAAGCAATTCAGTTGATAAACTGAAAGTGATAAAGAAAAACTTTTACAAAATCTGTTTGCTCTTGTTGTTGTAAATATGTAAAGTCAAAATTCAAGTTTTCAGCAAAGATTATGACCAACCACATTCACAATAACGCTTAGGTCTCAAGTTTACTCATATCAATGGCATAATCAACTAGCAAGCAATAATAATAAATCTCGGATGACAACACTTTCTCAAAACAATCATAATATGATATAACAAGATGGTATCTCGCTAGCCCTTTCTGAGACCGCAAAACATAAATGCAGAGCACCTTTAAAGATCAAGGACTGACTAGACATTGTAATTCATGGTAAAAGAGATCCAGTGAAGTCATACTCAATGTAAACTAACAATAATGAATGCAAATGACAGCGGTGCTCTCCAACTGGTGCTTTTTAATAAGAGGATGATGACTCAACATGAAAGTAAATAGATAAGCCCTTCGCAGAGGGAAGCATGGATCTGTAGAGGTGCCAGAGCTCGGTTTTGAAATAGAGATGAATAATATTTTGAGCGGCATACTTTCATTATCAACATAACAACCAAGAGATGGCGATATCTTCCATGCTACACACATTATAGGCGGTTCCCAAACAGAATGGTAAAGTTTATACCCCCTTCCACCAACAAGCATCAATCCATGGCTTGCTCGAAACAACGAGTGCCTCCAACTAACAAGAGTCCCAGGGGGAGTTTTGTTTGCAATTATTTTGATTTGATTTGCATAAAGCATGGGACTGGGCATCCCGGTGACCAGCCACTTTCTCGTGAGTGAGGAGCGGAGTCCACTCCTCTTGAGAATAACCCGCCTAACATGGAAGATACAAACAGCCCTAGTTGATACATGAGCTATTCGAGCATACAAAACATGATATTTATTTGAAGGTTTAGAGTTTGGCACATACAAATTTACTTGGAACGGCAGGTAGATACTGTATATAGGTAGGTGTGGTGGACTCATATGGAATAACTTTGGGGTTTATGGAGTTGGATGCACAAGCAGTATTCCCTCTTAGTACAGGTGAAGGCTAGCAAAAGACTGGGAAGTGACCAGCTAGAGAGCGACAACAGTCATGAACATGCATTAAAATTAATCCACACCGAATGCAAGCATGAGTAGGATATAATCCACCATGAACATAAATATCATGAAGGCTATGTTGATTTTGTTTCAACTACACGCGTGAACATGCGCCAAGTCAAGTCACTTAAATCATTCAGAGGAGGATACCACCCTATCATAGCACATCACAACCATTTTAATAGCATGTTGGCATGCAAGGTAAACCATTATAAGCTCCTAGCCAATCAAGCATGGCACAAGAACTATGATCTCTAGTTGTCATTGCAAACATGTTTATTCATAATAGGCTAAATCAAGAATCATGAACTAATCATATTTACAAAACAAGAGAGGTCGAGTTCATACCATCTTTTCTCATCTCAATAAGTTCATCATATAATCATCATTATTGCCTTTCACTTGCACAACCGAACGATGTGGATAATAATAATAGTGGACGTGCATTGGACTAAGCTAGAATCTGCAAGCATTCAATAAATAGGAGAAGACAAGGAAATATGGGCTCTTTTGTCAGATCAACAATAATGCATATAAGAGCCACTTCAAAAATTTAATTACAGTCTTCTCCTATCGACCCCCAAAGAAAAGAAAAGAAATAAAACTATTTACACGGGAGAGCTCCCAACAAGTAAAAGAAGAACAAGAAATCTTTTTAGGTTTTCTTTTTTTAATTACTACTACAAGCATGGAAAGTAAACTAATTAAAAGCTACAACTATTTTTTTGGTTTTTCTTAAGGTTTATCAAACACACAAGAAGAAAGCATAAAAAGGGAAATAAACTAGCATGGATGATACAATGAAAAAATATGAGCACCGACATCTGGCAATGAGTGTGTGAACATAAATGTAATGTCGGTGAGAATACGTACTCCCCCAAGCTTAGGCTTTTGGCCTAAGTTGGTCTATGGCCACGGTTGGCCTGGCGGATATCCATAATAATAGTTGGGGTCGTACTGAGATGCGGTGGCTATCGCCTCCTAAGCTGCAGCGTGGCGACGAGCGGCCTCCGCCCTCCTCTCGTACTCATCTGCCTCCTCTCTGGTAATAACATATCTTCCTTTTGCCTCCTCACAAAGGAACAAGCGAGATAGTGATACTGGCTGCACTTTTCTTCCTCGAAGCTCACAAGATTAGCGTTACGCAAATATGCGTTAAATTCTTCCTTAATTCCCGCTCGATCCATAAAATTTTCCGAAGGCCATTCACAAGGACGCACTGGAGCGTCTCTTGGTGGCTCTTCATCAGCATCATGCATTGCAAGCCTGGGTCCTTGCTTCCTTGAAGAACCACCTTGGAACATTTTCCTAAGCATATTTCTTCCTCTGAAAAATTTCTGAAATTTTTAGTAACTTCAAAATAAAAGTAAACCAAACTCAATAATATTGATAGCAACTACTCCTACAAGTGCCTAGGGCCTATATCATGCATCAAAACTACTTTTGACCATATAAATTTGACATGCAAGCTCAAGAACATGGTCACCTAGGCAGCAAAAATTTACAATGAATAAAGCACTAGAACAAAAACTAATTGGACCAATGGAGGAGTCACATACCAAGGAACAATCTTCCCAAGCAGTTTTGTGAGAGATGCTTTGAGCAAGGAGATTGAAAATGGCAGCAAAATGAGTGTGTGGGTGAAAGGATAAGTGGAGGTGGGCCACCGTGGGCCCATGAGGCAGGGGGCGCGCCCATGACCCTCGTGGCCAGGTGTCAGATCCTCCTGCTATGTTCTCAGTGCCAAATATTCTCAAATATTCTAAAAAATCATATTTAAATTTCAGGGCATTTGGAGAACTTTTGTTTTCGGGGTATTTTTATATTGCACGGATAATCAGATAATAGACAGAAAAATACTATTTTTATTTTATTTAATATAAATAACAGAAAGTAAAATGAGGGTATAGAAGGTTGTGCCTTCTAGTTTCATCCATCTCATGCTCGTCAAAAGGAATCCACTAACAAGGTTGATCAAGTCTTGTTAATGAACTCATTCCGAATAACATGGAACCGGAGAAATTTCGAATAACACTATGTTACCTCAACGGGGATATGCACATCCACAATAATAAGAATATCATATTTCTTCTTGACAGTAGGAAGAGGAAATTCAAAACCTCCAAATATAATCGATGGGATTTTTCCAATAGAGTTGATACTATGAACTTGAGGTTGTTTCCTCAGAAAGTGTACCATATGCTCATTACCATTAACATAAAAAGTGACATTGCCTTTAGTGCAATCAATAACAGCCCCTGCAGTATTCAAAAAGGGTCTTCCAAGAATAATAGACATACTATCATCCTCGGGAATATCAAGAATCACATAGTCCGTTAAAATAGTAACGTTTGCAACTACAACAGGCACATCCTCACAAATACTGACAGGTATAGCAGTTGATTTATCAGCCATTTGCAAAGATATTTCAGTAGGTGTCAACTTATTCAACTCAAGTCTACGATATAAAGAGAGAGGCATAACACTAACACCGGCTCCAAGATCACATAAAGCAGTTTGAACATAGTTTCTTTTAATGGAGCATGGTATAGTGGGTACTCCTGGATCTCCAAGTTTCTTTGGTATTCCACCCTTAAAAGTATAATTAGCAAGCATGGTGGAAATTTCAGCTTCCGGTATCTTTCTTTTATTTGTAACAATATCTTTCATATACTTAGCATAAGGATTCATTTTGAGCATATCAGTTAATCGCATACGCAAAAAGATAGGTCTAATTATTTCAGTAAAGCGCTCAAAATCCTCATCATCCTTTTTCTTGGATGGTTTGGGAGGAAAAGGCACGGGTTTCTAAACCCAAGGCTCTCTTTCCTTACCGTGTTTCCTAGCAACAAAGTCTTTCTTATCATAACGTTGATTCTTTGATTGTGGGTTATCAAGATCAACAGCAGGTTCAATTTCTATATCATTATCATTACTAGGTTGGGCATCAACATGAACATTATCATTAACATTATCACTAGTTTCAGGTTCATTACCAGATTGTGTTTCAGCATCAGTAATAGAGATATCATTTGGATTCTCAGGTGTATCAACAATAGGTTCACTAGAAGCATGCAAAGTCCTATCATTTTTCTTTTTCTTCCTTTTAGAAGGACTAGGTGCATCCACATTATTTCTCTGAGAATCTTGCTCAATTCTCTTAGGGTGGCCTTCAGGATACAGAGGTTCCTGAGTCATTTTACCACCTCTAGTCATAACTCTAACATCATTATCATTATTCTTACTATTCAATTCATTGAGCAAATCATTTTGAGCCTTAAGTACTTGTTCTACTTGAGTGGTAACCATAGAAGCATGTTTACTAATAAGTTTAAGTTCACCTTTAACATTAGCCATATAATCACCCAAGTGTTCAAGAATATTTGAATTGTATTTCAATTTTCTACCAAAATAAGCATTAAAATCTTCTTGCTTAGCCATAAATTTATCAAACTCATCTAAGCATGGGCTAGCAAACTTAGTAAATGGGATTTCAGCTTTATCATATCTATAGAGAGAATTTACCTTTACTACCTGTGTTGGGTTATTAAGACCATGTACTTCTTTAATAGGTGATGGATCAAGATCATATGTTTCTTCAACAGGCGGTAAATTAAGACCGTGTATTTCTGCAATAGGAGGTAAATTCTTAACATCTTCAGCTTTAACCCCTTTTTCTTTCATAGATTTCTTTGCCTCTTGCATATCTTTGTTGGGTAGCGTAGCAGAATTTAAAATTTTCTACGCATCACCAAGATCAATCTATGGAGCCATCTAGCAACGAGGGAAAGGGGAGTGCATCTACATACCCTTGTAGATAGCGCGCGGAAGCGTTTAAGAGAACGGGGTTGATGGAGTCGTACTCGTCATGATCCAAATCACCAATGACCGAGCGCCGAACGGACGGCACCTCCGCGTTCAACACACGTACGGTTGGGAAGACGTCTCCTCCTTCTTGATCCAGCAAGGGGGAAGGAGAGGTTGATGGGAATCCAGCAGCACGACGGCGTGGTGGTGGAAGCAACGGTGTTCTCGGCAGGGCTTCGCCAAGCTCAGCGAGAGGGAGAGGTGTCACGGGAGGGAGAGGGAGGCGCCAGGGGCTAGGGTGCGGCTGCCCTCCCTCCCCCCACTATATATAGGACCCCTAGGGGGCGCCGGCCCTAGGAGATCCAATCTCCAAGGGGGGCGGCGGCCAAGGGGGGTGGCTTGCCCCCCAAGCCAAGTGGGGCGCCCCCGCCCATAGGGTTTCCAACCCTAGGCGAGGGGGAGGCCCAAGGGGGGAGCACCAGCCCACCAGGGGATGGTTCCCTTCCCACTTTAGCCCATGGCGCCCTCCGAGATAGGTGGCCCCACCCGGTGGACCCCCGGGACCCTTCTAGTGGTCCTAGTACAATACCGATGACCCCTGAAACTTTCCCGATGGCCGAAAGTGGACTTCCTATATATAATTCTTCACCTCCGGACCATTCCGGAACTCCTCGTGACCTCCGGGATCTCATCCGGGACTCCGAACAACTTTTGGGTTACCGCATGCTAATATCTCTACAACCCTAGCGTCACCGAACCTTAAGTGTGTAGACCCTACGGGTTCGGGAGACACGCAGACATGACCGAGACGACTCTCCGGTCAATAACCAACAGCGGGATCTAGATACCCATGTCGGCTCCCACATGCTCCTCGCTGATCTCATCAGATGAACCACGATGTCGTGGAGTCAATTAATCCCGTATACAATTCCCTTTGTCAATCGGTACGTTACTCGCCCGAGACTCGATCGTCGGTATCCCAATACCTCGTTCAATCTCGTTACCGGCAAGTCACTTTACTCGTACCGTAATGCATGATCCCGTGATCAACCACTTGGTCACATTGAGCTCATTATGATGATGCATTACCGAGTGGGCCCAGAGATACCTCTCCGTCATACGGAGTGACATCCCAGTCTCGATTCATGCCAACCCAACAGACACTTTCAGAGATACCCGTAGTGCACCTTTATAGTCACCCAGTTACGTTGTGATGTTTGGCACACCCAAAGCACTCCTACGGTATCCGGGAGTTGCACAATCTCATGGTCCAAGGAAATGCTACTTGACATTTGGAAAAGCTCTAGCAAACGAACTACACGATCTTTGAGCTATGCTTAGGATTGGGTCTTGTCCATCACATCATTCTCCTAATGATGTGATCCCGTTATCAATGACATCTAATGTCCATAGTCAGGAAACCATGACTATCTTTTGATCAACGAGCTAGTCAACTAGAGGCTCACTAGGGCCATGTTGTGGTCTATGTATTCACACATGTATTACGATTTCCGGATAACACAATTATAGCATGAACAATAGACAATTATCATGAACAAGGAAATATAACAATAACCATTTTATTATTGCCTCTAGGGCATATTTCCAACAGTCTCCCACTTGCACTAGAGTCAATAATCCAGTTACATTGTGATGAATCGAACACCCATAGAGTTCTGGTGTTGATCATGTTGTGCTCTAGGGAGAGGTTTAGTCAACGGATCTGCTACATTCAGGTCCGTATGTACTTTACAAATATCTATGTCTCCATTTTGAACACTTTCACGAATGGAGTTGATGCGACGCTTGATATGCCTGGTCTTCCTGTGAAACCTGGGCTCCTTGGCAAGGGCAATAGCTCCAGTGTTGTCACAGAAGAGAGTCATCGGGCCCGACGCATTGGGAATGACTCCTAGGTCTGTAATGAACTCCTTCACCTAGATTGCTTCTTGTGCTGCCTCCGAGGCTGCCATGTACTCCGCTTCACATGTAGATCCTGCCACAACGCTTTGCTTGCAACTGCACCAGCTTACTGCCCCACCATTCAAAATATACACGTATCCGGTTTGTGACTTAGAGTCATCCAGATCTGTGTCGAAGCTCGCATCGACGTAACCCTTTATGACGAGCTCTTCGTCACCTCCATAAACGAGAAACATATCCTTAGTCCTCTTCAGGTACTTCAGGATATTCTTGACCGCTGTCCAGTGTTCCATGCTGGGATTACTTTGGTACCTTCCTACCAAACTTACGGCAAGGTTTACATCAGGTCTGGTACACAGCATAGCATACATGATAGACCCTATGGCCGAGGCATAGGGGACGACACTCATCTTTTCTCTATCTTCTTCCGTGGTCGGGCATTGAGCCGTGCTCAATCTCGTACCTTACAACACAGGCAAGAACCCCTTCTTTGACTGATCCATATTGAACTTCTTCAATATCTTGTCAAGATACGTACTCTGTGAAAGACCAATGAGGCGTCTCGATCTATCTCTATAGATCTTGATGCCTAATATGTAAGCAGCTTATCCAAGATCCTTCATTGAAAAACACTTGTTCAAGTAGGCCTTTATTCTTTCCAAGAATTCTATATCATTTCCCATTAACAGTATGTCATCCACATACAATATGAGATATGCTACAGAGCTCCCACTCACTTTCTTGTAAATGCAGGCTTCTCCATAAGTCTGCGTAAACCCAAACACTTTGATCATCTCATCAAAACGAATGTCCGAGATGCTTGCACCAGCCCATAGATCGAGCGTTGGAGCTTGCACACCCTGTCAACATTCTTAGGATCAACAAAGCCTTCCAGCTGCATCATATACAATTCTTCCTTAAGGAAACCATTAAGGAATGCCGTTTTGACGTCCATTTGCCATATCTCATAATCATAGAATGCGGCAATTGCTAACATGATTTGGACGGACTTCAGCTTCGCTACGGGTGAGAAAGTCTCATCGTAGTCAACCCCTTGAACTTGTCGATAACCCTTAGCGACAAGCCGAGCTTTATAGATGGTTAGATTACCATCCGCGTTTGTCTTCTTCTTAAAGATCCATTTATTTTCTATGGCTCGCCGATCACCGGGCAAGTCAGTCAAAGTCCATACTTTGTTTTCATACATGGATCCTATCTCAGATTTCATGGCTTCCAGTCATTTGTCGGAATCTGGGCCCGCCATCGCTTCTTCATAGTTCGAAGGTTCACCACTGTCTAACAACATGATTTCCAGGACAGGGTTGCCGTACCACTCTAGTGCAGAACGTGTCCTTGTGGACCTACCAAGTTCAGTAGCAACTTGATTTGAAGTTTCATGATCATCATCATTAACTTCCTCTCTAGTCGGTGCAGGCACCTCAGGAACATTTTCTTGAGCTGCGCCACTCTCCGGTTCAAGAGGCAATACTTCATCAAGTTCTACTTTCCTCCCACTTACTTCTTTCGAGAGAAACTCTTTCTCTAGAAAGGATCCATTCTTCGCAACAAAGATCTTGCCTACGGATCTGAGGTAGAAGGTATACCCAATAGTTTCTTTAGGGTATCCTATGAAGACGCATTTTTCCGACTTGGGTTCGAGCTTTTCAGGTTGAAGTTTCTTGACATAAGCATCGCATCCCAAAACTTTTAGAAACGACAACTTAGGTTTCTTCCCAAACCATAATTCATACGGTGTCGTCTCAACGGATTTCGACGGAGCCCTATTTAAAGTGAATGCGGCAGTCTCTAAAGCATAGCCCCAAAATGACAGCGGTAGATCGCTAAGAGACATCATAGATCGCACCATATCCAATAGAGTGCGATTACGACGTTCGGACACACCATTACGCTGAGGTGTTCTAGGCGGCGTGAGTTGTGAAACTATTCCACATTTCCTTAAGTGCGTGCCAAATTCGTGACTCACGTATTCTCCCCCACGATCTGATTGCAAGAACTTGATTTTTCTGTCACGTTGATTCTCAACCTCACTCTGAAATTCCTTGAACTTTTCAAAGGTCTCAGACTTGTGTTTCATTAAGTAGACATACCCATATCTACTCAAGTCATCAGTGAGGGTGAGAACATAACGATAGCCACCGCGAGCCTCAACACTCATTGGACCGCACACATCAGTATGTATGATTTCCAATAAGTTGGTTGCTCGCTCCATTGTTCCTGAGAACGGAGTCTTGGTCATTTTACCCATGAGGCATGGTTCGCACGTGTCAAATGATTCATAATCAAGAGACTCCAAAAGTCCATCTGCATGGAGCTTCTTCATGCGTTTGACACCTATGTGACCAAGGCGGCAGTGCCACAAGTATGTGGGACTATCATTATCAACCTTACATCTTTTGGTATTCACACTATGAATATGTGTAACATTACGCTCGAGATTCATTAAGAATAAACCATTCACCAGCGGGGCATGACCACAAAACATATCTCTCATATAAATAGAACAACCATTATTCTCGGATTTAAATGAGTAGCCATCTCGAATTAAACGAGATCCTGATACAATGTTCATGCTCAAAGCTGGCACTAAATAACAATTATTGAGGTTTAAAACTAATCCTGTAGGTAAATGTAGAGGTTGCGTGCCGACGGCGATCACATCGACCTTGGAACCATTCCCGACGCGCATCGTCACCTCGTCCTTCGCCAGTCTCCACTTATTCCGCAGCTCCTGCTTTGAGTTACAAATGTGAGCAACCGCACCGGTATCAAATACCCAGGAGCTACTACGAGTACTGGTAAGGTACACATCAATTACATGTATATCACATATACCTTTAGTGTTGCCGGCCTTCTTGTCCGCTAAGTATTTGGGGCAGTTCCGCTTCCAGTGACCACTTCCCTTGCAATAAAAACACTCAGTCTCGGGCTTGGGTCCATTCTTTGGCTTCTTCCCGACAGCTTGCTTACCAGACGCGGCAACCCCCTTGCCGTCCTTCTTGAAGTTCTTCTTACCCTTGCCTTTCTTAAACTTAGTGGTTTTATTCACCATCAACACTTGATGTTCCTTTTTGATCTCCACCTCCGCTGATTTCAGCATTGAATATACCGCAGGAATGGTCTTTTCCATCCCCTGCATATTGAAGTTCATCACAAAGCTCTTGTAGCTCGGTGGAAGCGACTGAAGGATTCTGTCAATGACCGCGTCATTGGGAAGATTAACTCCCAGCCGAGTCAAGCGGTTGTGCAACCCAGACATTTTGAGTATGTGCTCACTGACATAACTATTTTCCTCCATCTTACAACTGAAGAACTTGTCGGAGACTTCATATCTCTCGACCCGGGCATGAGCTTGGAAAACCATTTTCAGCTCTTCGAACATCTCATATGCTCCGTGTTGCTCAAAACGCTTTTGGAGCCCTGGTTCTAAGCTGTAAAGCATGCCGCACTGAACGAGGGAGTAATCATCAGCACGTGACTGCCAAGCGTTCATAACGTCTTGGTTCTCTGGGATGGGTGCGTTACCTAGCGGTGCTTCTAGGACATAATCTTTCTTGGCAGCTATGAGGATGATCCTCAGGTTCCAGACCCAGTCCGTATAGTTGCTGCCATCATCTTTCAGCTTGGTTTTCTCTAGGAACGCGTTGAAGTTGAGGGCAACATTAGTGTGGGCCATTTGATCTACAAGACACATTGTAAAGATTTTAGACTAAGTTCATGATAATTAAGTTCATCTAATCAAATTATTCAATGAACTCCCACTCAGATAGACATCCCTCTAGTCATCTAAGTGAAACATGATCCGAGTCGACTAGGCCATGTCCGATCATCACGTGAGACGGACTAGTCAACATCGGTGAACATCTTCATGTTGATCGTATCTTCTATACGACTCATGCTCGACCTTTCGGTCTTCCGTGTTCCGAGGCCATGTCTGTACATGCTAGGCTCGTCAAGTCAACCTAAGTGTATTGCGTGTGTAAATCTGGCTTACACCTGTTGTATTCGAACGTTAGAATCTATCACACCGGATTATCACGTGGTGCTTCGAAACAACGAACCTTTGCAACGGTGCACAGTTAGGGGGAACACTTTCTTGAAATTATTACGAGGGATCATCTTATTTAAGCTACCGTCGTTCTAAGCAAATAAGATGTAAAACATGATAAACATCACATGCAATCAAATAGTGACATGATATGGCCAATATCATTTGCTCCTTTTGATCTCCATCTTCGGGGCGCCATGATCATCGTCACCGGCATGACACCATGATCTCCATCATCGTGTCTTCATGAAGTTGTCTCGTCATCTATTACTTCTACTACTATGGCTAACGGTTTAGCAATAAAGTAAAGTAATTACATGACGTTATATGTTGACACGCGGGTCATAAATAAATTAAGACAACTCCTATGGCTCCTGCCGGTTGTCATACTCATCGACATGCAAGTCGTGATTCCTATTACAAGAACATGATCAATCTCATACATCACATACATCATTCATCACATCCTTTTGGCCATATCACATCACATAGCACATGCTGCAAAAACAAGTTAGACGTCCTCTAATTGTTGCTGCAAGTTTTTACGTGGCTGCTATAGGTTTCTAGCAAGAACGTTTCTTACCTACGCCAAAAACCACAACGTGATATGCCAATTTCTATTTACCCTTCATAAGGACCCTTTTCATCAAATCCGATCCGACTAAAGTGGGAGAGACAGACACCCGCTAGCCACCTTATGCAACTAGTGCATGTCAGTCGGTGGAACCAGTCTCACGTAAGCGTACGTGTAAGGTCGGTCCGGGCCGCTTCATCCCACGATGCCGCTGAATCAAGATAAGACTAGTAACGGCAAGTAAATTGACAATATCGACGCCCAGAACTGCTTTGTGTTCTACTCGTGCATAGAAACTACGCATAGACCTAGCTCATGATGCCACTGTTGGGTAATGTAGCAAAATTTAAAATTTTCTACGCATCACCAAGATCAATCTATGGAGTCATCTAGCAACGAGGGAAAGGTGAGTGCATCTACATACCCTTGTAGATCGCGCGCGGAAGCGTTTAAGAGAACGGGGTTGATGGAGTCATACTCGTCGTGATCCAAATCACCGATGACCGAGCGCCGAACAGACGGCACCTCTGCGTTCAACACACGTACGGTTGGGAAGACGTCTCCTCCTTCTTGATCCATCAAGGGGGAAGGAGAGGTTGACGGAAATCCAGCAGCATGACGGTGTGGTGGTGGAAGCAACGGTGTTCTCGGCAGGGCTTCGCCAAGCTCAGCGAGAGGGAGAGGTGTCACGGGAGGGAGAGGGAGGCGCCAGGGGCTAGGGTGCGGCTGCCCTCCCCCCACTATATATAGGACCCCTACGGGGGCGCGGGCCCTAAGAGATCCAATCTCCAAGGGGGGCGGCGGCCAAGGGGGTGGCTTGCCCCCCAAGCCAAGTGGGGCGCCCCCCACCCCTAGGGTTTCCAACCCTAGGCGCAGGGGGAGGCCCAAGGGGGGAGCACCAGCCCACTAGGGGCTGGCTCCCTTCCCCACTTCAGCCCATGGGGCCCTCCGGGATAGGTGGCCCCACCTGGTGGACCCCCGGGACCCTTCTGGTGGTCCCGGTACAATACCAGTGACCCCCGAAACTTTCCCGATGGCCGAAACTGGACTTCCTATATATAATTCTTCATCTCCGGACCATTCCGGAACTCCTCGTGATGTCCGGGATCTCATCCGGGACTCCGAACGACTTTCGGGTTACTACATGCTAATATCTCTACAACCCTAGCGTCACCGAACCTTAAGTGTGTAGACCCTACGGGTTCGGGAGACACGCAGACATGACCGAGACGACTCTCCGGTCAATAACAAACAGCAGGATATGGATACCCATGTCGGCTCCCACATGCTCCTCGATGATCTCGTAGGATGAACCATGATGTCGTGGATTCAATTAATCCCATATACAATTACCTTTGTCAATCGGTACGTTACTCGCCTGAGACTCGATCGTCGGTATCCCAATACCTCGTTCAATCTCGTTACCGGCAAGTCACTTTACTCGTACCGTAATGCATGATCCCGTGATCAACCACTTCGTCACATTGAGCTCATTATGACGATGCATTACCGAGTGGGCCCAAAGATACCTCTCCGTCATACGGAGTGACAAATCCCAGTCTCGATTCGTGCCAACCCAACAGACACTTTCGGAGATACCCGTAGTGCACCTTTATAGTCACCCAGTTACGTTGTGACGTTTTGCACACCCAAAGCACTCCTACGGTATCCGGGAGTTGCATAATCTCATGGTCCAAGGAAATGATACTTGACATTCGGAAAAGCTCTAGCAAACGAACTACACGATCTTTGAGCTATGCTTAGGATTGGGTCTTGCCCATCACATCATTCTCCTAATGATGTGATCCTGTTATCAATGACATCTAATGTTGTAGCGACCAGACCTCAGACGGTCAAATCTCTGTGCTTAAGTGTCATCCCTGGATCGGTATGCTGACACACACAGTACTCGAGGATTTATAACAGAGGTAAATCACATGTAAAAAGTAACGTAAATACTATTACCTCAATCCAAATAGCGGAAGTAACAAGGTTGTGGATTCCCATCAACACCAACGGCAAAGTTGAGTGTAGAAATAGTAACCCTAACGTATCACTTACTCGTCGTAAGATTCCTGCAACATGAGACGTTGCAGCCACAAAGGGTCAGTACATTGAATGTACTGGCAAATTCACACCATAGAGAATGATGAATAAAGGCTATCACTACATGCATATTTGGCTGGTGGAAAAGCTCTATGGTTATAAGGTTTTTGCGAAAAGCCAATTTTTCCCTACTACAAAGGAATAAATTTTATTTAACTATGTGGTTGTTAATCATTGAGAATGGTTGACAGCATTCTCAATCCCAATTAAGTAACATCATTAAACCCAACAAAATTATTTAAAGTCACATGATGAGATTCACACGATAATCCAAGTACTAGATACTCAAAACATCCATAACCGGGGACACGGCTAATCATGATTAGTTTATACACTCTGCAGAGGTTTGCGCACTTTTCCCCACAAGACTCGATCTCCTCCGTTGGATTTCTCGCACTACATGGTGTTTGAGAAACGGATGACCGAGACATAGTCTTTCAGAAGCGTTTGCACCTTACGATGGGTAGACCGTACCACCTACAACCCCTACATCTGCTAGTCTACCACTGTAAGAGTTCACACGACTTAATCAACTATGATAGAGCCCATAATAGCTTGTGGCTGCACATGGAAGTTTCTAGTACGAATAATCTCATGATCCCTTTGAGCCTGGGTGGCGGTCCATAAAAAAACAGGCAATCCTGGAATACCCAGGTGCCTAGACATGCAATCGCTGGAATACCCAGGTGCCTCAATCCACCCAGATGTGTGTTAAAGTTGCCACCTTAAGTAAACCATTAATTAACAATCTCACATCTGTCATGAAATACTCTCAAACCCAATCCACGTCTACGAGCATAGCATGGCAATATAAGCATAACGTAATAGTCACTCCCAAGGTTTGAATGCAGGGCAATAGGTTCCTACCTCATCAACTACTTCCCAATACCCACATGTTATCAATCCTACTCATGCAATGTTTGAGGGTGAAACTAATGCATAAAAACTGGGTATGAAAGGGATATGATCAAAGTGTGAACTTGCCTGCAATGTTGCTGAAGATGATTCGCACTCATAACTCTTGATAGTTCTACTCGTCACACTCCGGTCAATCTATCGTAAGCAAGCAATAGTAACCACACATAAGCAATCACTCAAAATATCAGAAAGATCGAAGAAGACAATTCGGAAAACATCAAAACCAAGCAAATAACTATTGCAACATAAAACAATTTCTAACAGTACCAAAATTATATGAATTTGGCCTTATCAGAAAGTTTAGGTCAAGAGCTTTGATTTGCAAAAAGAATCAACTCAAACGGAGCTACGAAACTCAAGTTATGATCAAATGAAGTTTGAATTCAAATCTGATCTAATTCAAATTTTAAACTTTTCAAAAACATGTTTGAGTTGGATTACTGGATAGAGGAGATCATAACGAAGAAGTGGGCGTTGGTTTCGTTGGATTTGAACAAACGAGTAAAAAGTTATGGCTATTTGAAAAATCAGGGCCAAGCTGTTTTACGGAAGAAAAAATAGCTATGGGCTAGGGTCTAAAAATAATAAACTACGGAAGTATAAGAAGAAAAAAACAAAGAAAGATACCTTTATGAGGCAGAGAAAAGATGACTTTGGAGAGAAGAGAAAATTTCTAGAAGTCGCGCCGGAGAGGAGAAATATATTTTTCTTAAATGAATATAGGGAATCCAAAATATTAATTTAACCCGAATCGGATGATTTTTGGAAGCTCTATGGGTCTATATTTATTGATGGAAAAGAGACTTACAGGTCAAAAGCTAGGCAATGTGGGACTAAACGTAGACGAAAATATACGAAACAGAGATGAAAAGAGATGAGCGGCTCGCATGGGCCTAAAGGCCTTCGGCCGGCCGCGCTGCGGCTACAATTTTTTTTATTTACAAAATTTGGCCTAAGAAAAAAATAAAAAAAATGAAAAGACTGGCTGGGCCTGGCCTATTTAAGAGAGAAAAAACAGTTGGGCGCCAGAAGCTATTATACTGCGCATGTAGGCGACAAATAAATATGGGCCTCACGTACATTTAAAAAAAATAGAAACAGAAGGAAAACCGAATAACAAAATAAAATAAAATTTTTATATAGGCATATTATATATCAAAATTTTCAGAAAAAGATTTTCTATGACATGAACATTTTTTGAGCATTAAATAAAATACACACAAATTCTAATAATTCTAATAGTGCTCCTGCTCTAATAAGATCCAACAAAATCATTTTAAAAATACCAAAATGAAATCAAATTTATTTCTCTCCAACTTTCTGTTGTAGGGAATCATGTTACCCTATTTTCCATGTATTTTATTTTTGGAGAAAAATGATTTGAATAAAATCCAAATAACTCCAAATTGAAAAATAATTCCAAAAGACTTTGAATTTGATCCTTTGAAACTCCCAACTCATATTTCATATAATTTGAAGAAGTCATTTTATCTCTTCTCGTGAAAATCATTGAGTTGCATAAAGTTTCAGAATTGGAAATATTTTCCAAATGAAATTCAAATATTTTTAACACCCTTTGTCATTTAAATAAATGGAAGAAGTCATGTCATCTTCTCTCCAGGGTTTCGTGGTGAAAAGAATTTGAATTCACGGAGATCACGAATGCAAAATGAAAGTTTGGGAAAGTCCTTTTATTCCCTCTCATTTAACTTTCAAAAAGGTTTCGAATTTCACTCAATTTCACACAATCAATCAAATCTATATATTTATTATAACATTCCAAAATTTAGAATTTTGGGATGTTACAAACCTACCACCCTTAAAAGGAATCTCGTCCTTGAGATTCGGAGAGGCTAGAAAGAAATAGGTTAGGTTCGGGGTCTTTTCAAAATTTCATCAATCGTCTCTGGGGTCTGTGGTGCTACCACCCTTAGAAGCATGGTTACGGTTCCATCAAAACTCATATACTTCATCCATATTGTTAACAGTGTCGGTCTTCTCAGATCTTCAGGATAATTCCTTATCTGGGCTCTTTCGGTAGTGGCATAACCTTTTCCTCAATTCTTCTGTCTTTCATCTCGGTAAGGTTCTTCTGTGACTGGGTCTTCTTAGCTGACGGGTCTGGTGCCAAAACTAAACAACTATCGATATTTCATGGTGGTCAACAATTTATGGTTCCTTTTGCAGGAAATGGGTCTGGTTGATCCCCACCGTATAACCTACGGTTGGCAAAAGCTGCCTTGTACAAGGGAAAATTTTCTTATACCATTCTAAGGTTTAAACATGGTTTTGATCGTCGTCTCTCTACTATAGGTAAGTCACTCAGATTTACCATCCCATATATCAAGGCGAACAATAAGAGTAATTCGGTATGATGATCAATCCATCCCGCACCCAAATCATTACCTTGTATACGGTTTAGCGAATCTCGCATTCTAACGCTCGGTCATCCTCACAAGCATTGCAGAATTTCTCTTGTCGACGAACCAAGGTTCGGATAAATCCATTGATTCTACAAACCAAACAAACATCTATCGTTTCTTCACAACTCTCAGGTTTTGCGTAAACTCCTATAAAATCGTCTGCCGATAAACGTCGTATCTTCCTCCAGGGTTTTTCTTCAGCAAGAATGTGCTTGCTTCTTGGCAGGTCCTGGGGCCTGTGGGTTATGGCCTATCTCATCACTTGTAGTCCTTGAACTTATCATCGGGCAACTGATCATTATTTCAACTTCCAACTCCCTAGTATTCTTAAATCCATCCAATTGTACTGTCTTCCTTCCTTCTATTGGCACCAAACTAGGACATGATTACTCAGACTCATCATGGAATTTCCATTGATCCATATTTCCAACATCATACCTCCTTTATATCCAATGGTAACTCATCTCTTCATCCTCATGGGATATCCCTCATACCGAGATAAAAACTTATACTTATGAAGTCCACATTCCCCTTCGTGGAACATCATTATCCGTTCCAGGGTCAAGCGTCCTTACAGGGGAATATTGGCCATCTCTGCATGGCACTTCTTCAACTGGGAAACGTGAAGCACATCATGAACTTCCGACAGTCCTTCGGGTGACTCCAACTTGTTGGCCACTTCTCCCGTACGCTCCAAAACTCGGTATGGTCCTAGAAATCTCGGGGCTAACTTTCCCTTAACTACAAATTGTTTAACTCCTCGCAGAGGGGATGAAGACATGCTCTGTCTCCAATCTCATAGACTACCTCCTTGAGTTTTTGAGTCTGCATAACTCTTCTGCCTAGACTGGGCTACCTTCAGTCTATCTCGAATCAACTTAACATTCTCTTCTGACTCCTTGATCACATTTGGTCCAAACAACTGACGGTCTCCAACTTCATCCCACATACTCTTGGGGCATCACACATATCGAGACAAAACTCGTATTCATTTTGTTCGAAATCCACTCAGTGGAGTATCCTTATCTTTTCCAGGGGTCAAGGGTTCTTACAGGGTACTACCACCCTTAAAATGCACAAATCTTCCATAGACCATATTTCTCTTATCCTCAAAAATGGTCAAAATCCTTCTTCATAGAGTAACAACTCATAAAATCCCTATCAGTACCAACGATGCTAACTTTATTTATTCTCCAATGATTACAATCTCTCGCTCTTCCATTACATGTCTCAACTCAACACCTTGATACAAAAGAGTTGTTCTCACTTCTACTACTATACTTCTCACAGACTCAACTATTTATCACAAGTCTCCTCTTTGGGACAATCTCTAGCAAAGTGCCCTGCTTCATTACAACGAAAACATATTACTTCTGACAAGTATCGAGGTTTCCTTTTTGGGCAATTGTTGAGGTAGTGCCCTGACTCCTTGCATCTGTAACAGGTGATATGACTCAGGTCCTTCCTGGAATCCAATTTGCTTCTCTTCCTGGACCTTTCCATGCCAATCATGGCTTCTATTTCTTGTGGGTCATATTCTACTTCCTCTATCGGGAATTCTACTAGATCCCCATTCATACAATTCTGGGAGATGTGTCCTTCTTCTCCACATGAATAGCATGACTTGGTGCAGGGTTTAATTGGTTCTTCTTTGGGCATGTCTTCCACCTCTTCCTTCATCACAGTTTCTTCTAAAATTTCCATGAGGGCTCCTTTCATTAATTCTTTCTTCTGCTGGATGGTTCGTTGTACCATGGGGTAAATGTGACACTGAGTAGGATAGTGGGTAGTCCCTTCACACAAGAAACAAGTAATCTGCCTAGTTGTGCATTCTTTAACTGGGTGACTTCCTTCACAATTTGGGCATTCATCCTTGTGTTCTTTATGGTTGTGTCCTATTTCTCCACAAAGCTTGCATGCACAAGGTTTCTTCATATACTTTCCAGAAGGCTTCAATTTCTGGGACACGAACCGAGACTTTAGCAAAGTCAACTTAAAATCTTTCCAAGTGGTTACTCCTTGCCATCCATTGATGGTTTGGTACATCCTCCACCAAGCAGCAGCACCTCTTTCAAAGCACCGAAGAGCATGCTGGATCATATCCTTTCCAACTATAGGGTTATTCTTCATATGATCCTCCATGTTCTGAATCCATCGGTCCGTCTCCAATTGACTTATCGGTCCAGGAAAACATGAGTTCATCTCCATTCGTCCTCTATTGGGTCCATGGGTTTGGGGTGAGATAAGAGAGATAGAGAGGGATACACACAATGCAAACAACAGTTTTGAAAAGACAGATTTTATTTGCGGCCGTCGGGAAAAACATCAAACAAATGACAGCTCACAAATGTCGCATCTAACGTAGGTATATAACAGGGGTTTGGTCTTTTAAAGGTCAATAAATCTTCAACATCTCCAAACTCTTCAAGCCTTGTTCATGCCTCCAATGGCTTCTTCCGATCATGCTTGTCTTTCTCAAGTTCTTTTGCCAGATCAACTCTGTTGACGCGAAGTCTCTCGTGACGTCCTTTAATATTCTGGAGTTGCGTTCCAAACTTCTGGTTTCAACATCCTTCACATGAACCATGGTTATACTGTCCTTCAGTTCCTGACAAATCTCCGGTATCTCGAGGTTGTAGCTCCTCCAGCTTGGCTACTTTCAGCTTTTGGTTCCTGAGTTCTTCACGAAATGCTTCGTTGTCTAATACGGCTTCATGGAGCTCCACCTTAAACTTCTTGATGTACTACTCAAGATCCTGGTGATACACCGGCTAAGGTTAAAACTTCATCTTACTAATAGGTGCTCCATCAGCCTTCTTCCATCAAATCCATTCTGAAGAAATGCATCCTTAACTCAGCATGGTGACAATAGCATCAGCGGGCGATGACATCACGGATAACCGTGTTTCTGCTCTTGTCATTCCCATGAGCTATCATTCCATAGTTGATATCTCCTGCCTTAGGGTTTTCTTTGACAAAACTTCGAGTTCGCATGCTCCTTGTTTCAGTCTTTCTCCGATACACCTTGATCTCGGGTATTGACAACTTCCATAGTCTGCCAAATTCCATAAGGGTAGCCTTCCTAGGTCATACAAATCTGGGAATTCTTCAGAGCCTTCAAATTCTACTTCTCTTCGGTCTTTAACCGTTGTAGTTTCCATTATTCAGATGCACGGAAAGTACTCTTCATTTCGAAGTGGTCTTAGTTGTCCGATATCTTGTACTTCTTGGAGTGGTCTCATCAGTCGAATCTTCGTGTGGTCAAAAGGGGAAAGGGGTATGGTCTCACTAAAGGGAATTTTTGAATAAGCTCAGAAAGAAGAGAGGTAAAAGATCTTTTTGAAAGGGAAAGTTGTTGAGAAAAATCTTTGCTATGGGCTTGCCAGTTTCTAGGGTCACGTCCTACAGTCAACATGTGCTCTGGTACCATCTTGTAGCGACCCGACCTCAGACGGTCAAGTCTCTGTGCTTAAGTGTCATCCCTGGATCGGTATGCTGACACACACAGTACTCGAGGATTTATAACAAAGGTAAATCACATGTAAAAAGTAACGTAAATACTATCACCTCAATCCAAATAGCGGAAGTAACAAGGTTGTGGATTCTCATCAACACCAACGGCAAAGTTGAGTGTAGAAATAGTAACCCTAACGTATCACTTACTCGTCGTAAGATTCCTGCAACATGAAACATTGCAGCCACAAAGGGTCAGTACATTGAATGTACTGGCAAATTCACACCATAGAGAATGATGAATAAAGGCTATCACTACATGCATATTTGGCTGGTGAAAAGCTCTATGGTTATAAGGTTTTTGCGAAAAGCCAATTTTTCCCTACTATAAAGGAATAAATTTTATTTAACTATGTGGTTGTTAATCATTGAGAATGGTTGATAGCATTCTCAATCCCAATTAAGTAACATCATTAAACCCAACAAAATTATTTAAAGTCACATGATGAGATTCACATGATAATCCAAGTACTAGATACTCAAAACATCCATAACCGGGGACACGGCTAATCATGATTAGTTTATACACTTTGCAGAGGTTTGCGCACTTTTCCCCACAAGACTCGATCTCCTCCGTTGGATTTCTCGCACTACATGGTGTTTGAGAAATGGGTGACCGAGACATAGTCTTTCAGAAGCGTTTGCACCTTACGATGGGTAGACCGTACCACCTACAACCCCTACATCTGCTAGTCTACCACTGTAAGAGTTCACACGACTTAATCAACTATGATAGAGCCCATAATAGCTTGTGGCTGCACACAGAAGTTTCTAGTATGAATAATCTCATGATCCCTTTGAGCCTGGGTGGCGGTCCATAAAAAAAACAGGCAATCCTGGAATACCCAGGTGCCTAGACATGCAATCGCTGGAATACCCAGGTGTCTCAATCCACCCAGATGTGTGTTAAAGTTGCCACCTTAAGTAAACCATTAATTAACAATCTCACATCTGTCATGAAATACTCTCAAACCCAATCCATGTCTACGAGCATAGCATGGCAATATAAGCATAACGTAATGGTCACTCCCAAGGTTTGAATGCAGGGAAATAGGTTCCTACCTCATCAACTACTTCCCAATACCCACATGTTATCAATCCTACTCATGCAATGTTTGAGGGTGAAACTAATGCATAAAAAATGGGTATGAAAGGGATATGATCAAAGTGTGAACTTGCCTGCAATGTTGATGAAGATGATTCACACTCATAACTCTTGATAGTTCTACTCGTCACACTCCGGTCAATCTATCGTAAGCAAGCAATAGTAACCACACATAAGCAATCACTCAAAATATCAGAAAGATCGAAGAAGACAATTCGGAAAATATCAAAACCAAGCAAATAACTGTTGCAACATAAAACAATTTCTAACAGTACCAAAATTATATGAATTTGGCCTTATCAGAAAGTTTAGGTCAAGAGCTTCGATTTGCAAAAAGAATCAACTCAAACGGAGCTACGAAACTCAAGTTATGATCAAACGAAATTTGAATTCAAATCTGATCTAATTCAAATTTTAAACTTTTCAAAAACATGTTTGAGTTAGATTACTAGATAGAGGAGATCATAACGAAGAAGTGGGCGTTGGTTTCGTTGGATTTGGACAAACGAGTAAAAAGTTATGGCTATTTGAAAAATCAGGGCCAAGCTGTTTTACGGAAGAAAAATAGCTACGAGATAGGGTCTAATGTATACATACGTAGACTAATTGATAATCTAATTATTTTATCGTATTAGTCTAGAAATAATAAACTACGGAAGTATAAGAAGAAAAAAAAACAAAGAAAGATACCTTTATAAGGCAGAGAAAAGATGATTTTGGAGAAAAGAGAAAATTTCTAGAAGTCGCGCCGGAGAGGAGAAATATATTTTTCTTAAATGAATCTAGGGAAACCAAAATATTGATTTAATCCGAATCGGATGATTTTTGGAGGCTCTATGGGTCTATATTTACTGATGGAAAAGAGGCTTAGAGATCAAAGGCTAGGCAATGTGGGACTAAACATAGACGAAAATATACGAAATAGAGATGAAAAGAGGTGAGCGGCCTAAAGGCCTTCGGCCGGCCGCGTGCATGCTGCGGCTGCAGCTTTTTATTTATTTACAAAATTTGGCCTAAGAAAAAAATAAAAAAAAATGAAAAGGTTGGCTGGGCCTGGCCTATTTAAGATAGAAAAAAACAATGGGGCGTCAGAAGCTACTATACTACGCATGTAGACGATAAATAAATATGGGCCGCACGTACAGTTTTTTTAAAAAATAGAAACAGAAGGAAAACCGAATAAGAAAATAAAATGAAAATTTTATATAGGAATATTATATATCAAAATTTTCAGAAAAAGATTTTCTACGACATCAACATTTTTCGAGCATTAAATAAAATACACACAAATTCTAATAATTCCAACAGTGCTCCTGCTCTAATAAGATCCAACAAAATCATTTTAAAAATACCAAAATGAAATCAAATTTATTTCTCTCCGCTTTTCTGTTGTAGGGAATCATGTTACACTATTTTCCATGTATTTTATTTTTGGAGAAAAATGATTTGAATAAAATCCAAAAAACTCCAAATTGAAAAAGACTTTGAATTTGATCCTTTGAAACTCCCAACTCATATTTCATATAATTTGAAGAAGTCATTTTATCTCCTCTCGTGAAAATCATTGAGTTGCATAAATTTTTAGAATTGGAAATATTTTCCTAATGAAATTCAAATATTTTCAACACCCCTTGTCATTTAAATAAATGGAAGAAGTCATGTCATCTTCTCTCCAGGGTTTCGTGGTGAAAAGAATTTGAATTCATGGAGATCACGAATGCAAAATGAAAGTTTGGGAAAGTCCTTTTATTCCCTCTCATTTAACTTTCAAAAAGGTTTCGAATTTCACTCAATTTCACACAATCAATCAAACAATCAATCAAATCTATCTATTTATTATAACATTCCAAAATTTAGAATTTTGGGATGTTACAAATGTCCATAGTGAGGAAACCATGACTATCTTTTGATCAACGAGCTAGTTAACTAGAGGCTCACTAGGGACGTGTTGTGGTCTATGTGTTCACACATGTATTACGATTTCCGGATAACACAATTAAAGCATGAACAATAGACAATTATCATGAACAAGGAAATATAATAATAACCATTTTATTATTGCCTCTAGGGCATATTTCCAACAATCTAAATAGAATACCCCTCTTCTTCGGAGTTGGTTTAGGAATAGGCTCAGGAGTTGGTACAGGAATTGGTTCAAGAAGTGTCCAATTATTTTCATTTGTCAACATATTATTCAATAGAATTTCTGCTTTATCCGGTGTTCTTTCCCTAAAAACAGGACCAACACAACTATCCAGGTAATCTCTGGAGGCATCGGTTAGTCCATTATAAAAGATATCAAGTATTTCATTTTTCTTAAGAGGATGATCAGGCAAAGCATTAAGTAACTTGAGATGCCTCCCCCAAGCTTGTGGGAGACTCTCTTCTTCAATTTGCACAAAATTATATATATCCCTTAAAGCAGCTTGTTTCTTATGAGCAGAGAAATATTTAGCAGAGAAGTAATAAATCATATCCTGTGGACTACGCACACAACCATATCTTAGCATCACCCTTTAATGAGAACGGAAATATTTTAAGGATATAAAAGTAACGAGTTCTCTCATCATTAGTGAACAGGGTGGCTATATCATTTAATTTAGTAAGATGTGCCACAACAGTTTCAGATTCATAGCCATGAAAAGGATCATATTCAACCAAAGTAATTATATCAGGATCAACACAGAATTCATAATCCTTATCAGTAACAAAGATAGGTGAAGTAGCAAAAGCAGGGTCAGGTTTCATTCTAGCATTAAGAGATTGCTGCTTCCATTTAGCTAATAACCTCTTGAGCTCGTATCTATCTTTGCAAGCTAAAATAGCTAAAGAAGCTTCTTTATCAAAAACATAACCCTCAGGAATAACAGGTCAGTCTTCATCATCACTTTCATCAATATTATCAGATTCAATATTTTCATTCTCTCTAACCCTAGCAAGTTGTTCATCAATAATTTCACCAAGTGGCACAGTAGTATCAAGCATAGAAGTAGTTTCATCATAAATATCATGTATAGTAGAAGTGGCATCATCAATAACATGCGACATATCAGAACAAATAGCAGAAGCAGGTTTAGGTGTCGCAAGCTTACTCAAAACAGAAGGTGAATCGAGTGCAGAGCTAGATGGCAGTTCCTTACCTCCCCTCGTAGTTGAGGGATAAATCTTGGTTCTTGGATCTTTTAAGTTCTTCACAATGATAAGCAGACATAAATCCCAAGTGACTCAAAGAATAGAGCTATGCTCCCCGGCAACAGCGCCAGAAAATAGTCTTGATAACCCACAAGTATAGGGGATCACAACAGTTTTCGAGGGTAGAGTATTCAACCCAAATTTATTGATTCGACACAAGGGGAGCGAAAGAATATTATCAAGTATTAGCAGCTGAGTTGTCAATGCAACCACACCTGGAAACTTAGTATCTGCAGCAAAGTGTTTAGTAGCAAAGTAATATGATAGTAGTGGTAACGGTAGCAAAAGGTAATGATAGCAAAAGTAATGTTTTTGGTATTTTGTAGCGATGATAGCAATAGCAACGGAAAAGTAAATAAGCGAAGAACAATATATGGAAAGCTCGTAGGCAATGGATCGGTGATGGAGAATTATGCCGGATGTGGTTCATCATGTAACAATCATAACCTAGGGTGACACAGAACTAGCTCCAGTTCATCAATGTAATGTAGGCATGTATTCCGAATATAGTCATACGTGCTTATGGAAAAGAACTTGCATGACATCTTTTATCCTACCCTCCCATGGCAGCAGGGTCCTAGTGGAAACTAAGGGATATTAAGGCCTCCTTTTAATAGAGTACCAGACCAAAGCATTAACGCATAGTGAATACATGAACTCCTCAAACTACGGTCATCACCGGTAAGTATCCCGATTATTGTCACTTCAGGGTTAACGGATCATAACACATAATAGGTGACTATAGACTTGCAAGATCGGATCAAGAACTCTCATATATTGATGAAAACATAATAGGTTCAGATCTGAAATCATGGCACTCGGGCCCTAGTGAGAAGCATTAAGCATAGCAAAGTCATAGCAACATCAATCTTAGAACATAGTGGATACTAGGGATCAAACCCTAACAAAACTAACTCGATTGCATGATATATCCCATCCAACCCATCATCGTCCAGCAAGCCTACGATGGAATTACTCATGCACGGCGGTGAGCATCATGAAATTGGTGATGGAGGATGGTTGATGGTGACGATGGCGACGGATTCCCCTCTCCGGAGCCCCGAACGGACTCCAGATTAGCCCTCCCGAGAGGTTTTAGGGCTTGGCGGCGGCTCCGTATCGTAAAACGTGATGAATCCTTCTCTCTGATTTTTCTCTCCCCGAAACCAAATATATAGAGTTGAAGTTGAGGTCGGAGGAGCTCCAGGGGGCCCACGAGGTAGGGGGCGCGCCCCCACCCTCGTGGACAGGTGGTGGGACCCCTAGCCTTCATCTTTTGCAAGGATTTTTTATTATTTCCGAAAAGTTGTTCCGTGAAGTTTCAGGTCACTCTGAGAACTTTTGTTTCTGCACATAAATAACACCATGGTAATTCTGCTGAAAACAGCGTCAGTCCGGGTTAGTTCCATTCAAATCATGTAAGTTAGAGTCCAAAACAAGGGCAAAAGTGTTTGGAAAAGTAGATACGATGGAGACATATCACACCACCATACAGGTAACCGGACGGATCATTTGGACCAAGCTCACAATCACCAGCTCATCGAGCACAAGAACGCCTCGCCTCCTGAGGCTATTCCACCACTATACTAGTTCATACTTAGCCCCTCGAGGCAATCCACTAGAAAGCTGGAGTAGCGTATTACGCCGCAAGGTGGCTCGAACCAGGATAAACTGCTGTGTCTCTTTTCCATTAGATTCATCGAGCTAGGTCGTGGATTCGGTGAGCAGGCAGACTGGGGAGGACGAGTTCTTCACACGCACCCCAGAGTTCGAACCTCTCAAGGGTTTGTGGAACCCTAAATCCAACATTTGGCGTGCCAGGTAGGGGTGCGTCGGAGCCTCTCTTCTTCCAGCCGGTCCGCCATCACCCTACAGTTCCGATGGCCGACGATCCGAGGGCTCGTCCGAGCACTGGTCCGCTTGGCCCGCCCGAGCGGTGCCGTCCACCCAGGAAGACCTCCACTCCGTGCTCCAGGCGGCTCGCACACCGCCCAACACCGCCGAACGTGGGCGACCCGGGCCGTCACCGTCCGCCCTCGCACCGCGTCGTACGTGCCACCACACGATCTTTGGGCTACGCCGCGGCGACAATGCCACACATTCGTCGGGAGAAGGCGAACATGGAAGCCGCGATCATCATAGCGTGAGAGCTGCTGCGTTGTAGGTTGGCGGAGGGCGGCCGCGATGCCCTATTGGAGCGGGTCGCTGAGCTGCTAGACACCGCCTGCAGAGGTGCGGCGCCCTTCTGCTCCCTGCTCACGCCTTAGGTTGTGGCAGGGCGCGCGCCCCCGGAGCACCTAAGGGGTTCGACAGCATCAACATGGCAAGCGGCGCTGCTCGTCCTACCACGACCGCGCCTCCTCCGAGCGGGGCAGGCTCTGGTGGTCCCCTGCGGGGCCGCGCTGGGATATCACCCCATGGCCATCAGGGCTAGGCGCGGGGCCAGGTGGCCCAAGGCGTGAGGCACCCAGGCGAAGGCTCCGGCACGGCAACTTCAGACGCCTACATGCCCTGCATTGTCGATCTGGAGTATGCGCCGGAGGAAGGCCCCAACTCGTTCCCCGAGCCAGGCTGGGCAGAAGGGACGCCAAAGGCTGAGGCTTTCCACGAGCCGCCTGGAAGCTTTGCCGACCCCTTCGACGACAATAACCATAGGGTACAACCGATATCTCAGGAGCATGCTTACGCTAACCATGAACCGCAGGTGAACCAGGCCACAATAGTGGCCGGAGACCCCAGGGCGGTGGCTCCGCTCCCGGTGAGAGTGGCGCACTGGGGGCTGCACGGGAGGGGCCCAGAGCCAGGGCCTCCCCCGCGCCGCATGGAGAAAGGCGTTGCACGGAGGTAGGCCCTCTACCGGGGAAGGCGCCGGTGAGCCCTTCCCCCCGGTAGAGGGCCCGTGGTCGCCGAGGGCGCCGCCAGCGTCCCCTTGCTCCTTTGTCTCGTCCTGGTTTCTGGACGCCCCAATGGTGGTCGGGGAGGTGCATGGCGGGGCCCTCATTAGGCGATATGAAGCAAGGCTCACACCTATGAAGGTCTCCGCTCGTGACACTCTCACATAATAATGAGTGGGGTTGTACACGCCCCGGAGTCCCCGGAGTGCCGCCCCTGGGCCTCAGGGGCTCCCGCCCACGTCCAAGTGGAAGCACCATGCTCCGCGCTGGCCGTCGACACTATCCCCCAATGACTGTGCTCACATCCAGTGAAAGAACTTAGCTCCGCGCTAGTGATAAGACAAGAAGACTAGCTAGGTGTCGGACGCGGCTGTTGCTTTCGTCCCTTTTTTCTGTAATTCGATTCGTCGCCTTTTGGACTGAGATTTGAAGTTCTTTTGTGTTATCAAAATGGGGGGAGCCTTCTCTTGTTTGTGTCGTTTTCTTGCGTTCTAGTTGCGTGTTTTACTTTGAGGCTCACGCCTGCTGCCCCCCTGCGAGTGCCTCGCGAGTGGGGGCTGGTCGGCGCGCAACGCCAGTCACATCCGGACAGCCCGGACAGGATCCCCTCGGGGTCAAGGGTGGACTCGCCGCAGGATCACCGCGCGCACATCCTACCATAGTCGGGCATTCACTCCTCACCGGGCCTTCTCGAACGGATCAGTAGGCTTCTCAGGAGGCTCAGAGCCTCATGAGCCCCGAAGAGCCCACCTCGGGAGGAAGGTTCGACCAGGATGTCAGGGCACGCCCAAGACCTGCGGAATCAAGGTAAGACGTAACGACTACCCCGCTCGGCAGCCTCGCGAGCCCGTGATGGCGCATCTCAAGCCCTGTCCACAAAAGGCATGCCGTCATTTCATACATTCTGTTTCATACATTATAAGGGCCCCCCTTTTCAAAATTCTTTCACATCCCACAGGGCCGTGCCCGGAGGTTTCCTTTTTTTCACACGGGTTAACGCAAAAGGAAATGCAAGATTAGCCGGAGGCATTGCCTTCCTCGTTGTCTTCACTGTCTTCATCTTCGCCACCCTAGCTGTCGCTAGAGTCGTCCTCATCATCGTTGTCCGCGCCACCTTCCTCGACCACCATCACAGTCGCGTCGTCCTCAGGGGCGAACTCCGTGACCAGGGCGTCCACGTGGTCATCCACCCAGTTCGATAGGTTGTCTCGGATAACCCCGGGCATGGGGGCTATGGCGGTGTCAAAGT
The DNA here is from genome assembly GCF_056163025.1 of Triticum urartu. Lineage (NCBI taxonomy): Eukaryota > Viridiplantae > Streptophyta > Magnoliopsida > Poales > Poaceae > Triticum > Triticum urartu. The sequence continues at coordinate 94,083,597 of NC_141875.1, forward strand.
CAAAAGGGGGATCGAGGTTCTGGAGGTGACTGAAGACTCCTGAGAATGCATGCTCAAGGAGGCCCTGGCTCCTCTCCTCAACGAGCTCGCGAGCCCTCGCAGCCCGGTCCTCCAGGCGCATCACGAAGTCGGTGAAGAAGCGGAGGTGGCTGGCATAATCTTCCTCGCGCGGATGAAGGACTCTCTCCTCGCAGATGGTGCTCAAGGCTCGGTTGGATCTCACCATGTGGGCCTGAAGCATAGAAGCATGCTCACGCTGCAGCGTCTGCCTACCGCATGCCTCATCCACATTCTTCTTCGTGAGAGACACGGCGCCATCAATCTGTTGCTAGAGTGAGAGCAAGTTGGCGCGTGCAGGGGCCAAGTCAACCTGGGCGGAAGCCAGCTGCCTTGGCGGCCCTCTCGAGCTGCTCCGCCTTGTTCAGATTCGTCCTAGGGGCGGCAGTCCTGCCCTCAACCATGGCTTCCAGGAGCTCCAGCTTCAGGCGGTGCTCATCGGCAATATCTGCGCGAGCCTTCGCCACCCTCCGATCAACCTCCTCCTGGATCTTGGCTTCTCGCACGGTGACGGCATCCTCGGCCATGACCGCTTGGCGCTCCCTCACCTCCAGTGCTCAAGCTCTAGGCTGCACTCCAAGGCCTCCAGCACCAGCGCCTCCTCACGCTTCTAGATCTCCTTATCTTTGGAAGGTGATCCCCTCATCGATGCCAAGACGGCCTTGCGCGCCTCAATCCGCCGCTCAAGGGTAGCATTCAAGGCCTGGAGTTCTCGTTCGCGCTCCTCGACAGCCTCGCGTCGATGGTCGGCCGCCCTGGCCTCCTCCAAGGCTCGGGCGTAGCCCTCGCGTGAGGTCATGAGGGATAGCACGGCCTTCATGTTGGCGCGCTCGTGCTGAAGATACCCAAGGTTGATGTCCACCTTCAACTGGTGCCAGTCGTCCGCTAGCCGGAGATCCTCCGTCTCAAGGTGGGCATCGATGTCGGCAAGTTCTTCTCGGAGCCATCTCAGCACACCCATCGCCTCCCGGAAAAGCTCGTGGAGCACAACACTGCGCCCATGCGTGAGCTCTAGCGCATGGCCAAGCCCATCCCTCATGCCGGGAGTCATTGGGGAAGCTCGAGGTGGCCCGCCTGCCCCTGACGGGGGGCTGGAGGCCGGTTCTTTCCGCGCCACCCTTCGGGCCTCGGCGGAGGTGCTGGATTGCGTAGCATCACTACTCGAAGATGAAGCTAGGGCTAGGATTACCCAGCCACCAGTGATGACCAATGGAGGAGCCCTCGGCACGCCTTCTGCACCCTAGGCCGGACCATGAAGGAGGGACGACAGGAACACAGGATCAAGCACTACAAAACAAAGACACATCCGTTACATTTTGGGCCGAACGATTTTTTTTCCTATCATGCTTATGACACTTCTATGACGATAATTGTGACAAAACCCGGTATCATCATAGATGTGGTGGGCTCCTACTTCTATGACAAAAAATCATGACAGAAAAATGGGCTTTTCTTCCTGGGCGGGCCAGAGACGCAGCTACATGACATTCTTTGCACCGTCCATGACGGAAAAACCATGCTAGAAGCGAGGGCGAGGAAAATATCGGGGGAGTTCCCGGTTACGGTGGGTGGTCGGAAGCCGAGCGATGCGCGTTTCTCTCGTATGTACGCGTGTGTGTGTACGAGGCATTGCGCTCTAACTTAACTCGAGCGGGGCGTTGGGCTCTAATTGAACCCGAGCAATTGCACTGCAGGCTATGCGTTACCGAACCCGAGCGATCAATCGATCCCTTACTGTTAACTGAACCCGAGTGATTCCTTCGCTACTGCTTCTAACTGAAGCCAATCAATGCTGCCTCTGGATGAACAGTGAGCGTTCTTTGGGGGGTTGGATGAACAGTTCCCGGTGGGGGGTTGGATGAACAGGACCCCGTGGTAGTAGAGGCCGTTGCCGCTGGATGAACATGACCCCAATCGAGCCGGTTGGGGTGGATGAACAGCACCCCGTGGAGGGTTGGATGAACAGCAGCCGATGGAGGGCAGGGTGAACAGTAGCCCGTGGAGGGGTGGTTGAACAGGACCCCGTGGAGAGGGCTGGTTGAACAGTAGCCGGTGGAGGAGCGCACGGTGGAGGCTGGATGAACAGGAGCCCGTGGATGAACATTCGCAGGTGGAGGCTGGAGGAGGTCGATAGTGGATGAACAGTAGTCCGTGGAGGCTGGAGGAGGTCGACGGTGGAGATGAACAGTATCCTGTGGAGTCCCATTTTGTGGTACGCCACACCCCTCCCGATGAACAGGACCCCCGTTTCGACTGTAGCGCTCCAACACAAGTCCGTTTCCTCCGTTTTGCGGTACGCCGCACCCCTCCCGATCAACATGACCCCATTTCGACCGTAGGAGGTCCAAGAGAAGTCTGTTTCCTCCGTTTTGTGGTACGCCAGACCCCTCCCGATGAACAGGATCCCGTTTTGACCGTGGCTGGTCGAACGCAAGGCCGTTTCCTCCGTTCTGCCGTATACCAGGCCTCGTTTCCATCGGCTATTCCATCCAAGCCGGTTGGCTCCCGATGAACAAAACGCGTTCCGTTGCCTCCCGATGAACACGACGCATTCGGTTGCCTCCCCATGAACACGACGACGACGCAGTTTCTCCGTTCTGACCCAGCCATGTACACGAGCCCTGGCCATACGTACGCGTGAGTAGGCATTAGAGATCCCGCCCGTATGTACGTACGTGGACATATTTACTTTCTTGCACCCTGCCGGTGTACGTACGTGTACATGCTACGTGGGCGCCCCTACTATGACACGTGCGCCTCTACATCGACCAGTATGTACGTACACGTTCACGACCAGAATGACAACGCTACGTATGCTTCGACCAGGTGGGTCCCGACTGTCAGGCACTTCCTTGCATGCGAAGATGTAGCTGGTGGGTCCCAGCAGTCAGGGGGCGAATCATTTTTTTGCCTGTAATAAGGACGCACTTCCTTGCGTGCGAAGATGTAGCTGGTGGGTCCCAGCAGTCAGGGAGAAACGTTTTTTTTCACGAAATACGGTGGCCCCTCCGGCGGGTCCTGATACGTCTCCGTCGTATCTACTTTTCCAAACACTTTTGCCCTTGTTTTGGACTCTAACTTGTATGATTTGAATGGAACTAACCCGGACTGACGATGTTTTCAGCAGAATTGCCATGATGTTGTTTTATGCGCAGAAAACAAAAGTTCTCGGAATGACCTAAAACTCCATGGAATATCTTACAATAAATAATAAAAAATCCTCGCCAAAGATGAAGACCAGGGGGCCCACACCCTTGCCACGAGGGTGGGCGGCGCGCCCCCCTAGGACGCGCCCCCCTAGGGCGCGCCCCCTACCTTGTGGGTCCCCTAGAGACCTCCCGACTCCAACTCTAACTCTATATAACTGCTTTCAGCGAGAAAAAAATAGGAGAGAAGATTTCATCGCGTTTTACAATACGGAGCCCTAAAACCTCTCGGGAGGGCTGATCTGGAGTCCGTTCAGGGCTTCGGAGAGGGGGATTCGTCACCGTTGTCATCATCAACCATCCTCCATCACCAATTTCATGATGCTCACCGCTGTGCGTGAGTAATTCCATCGTAGGCTTGCTGGACGGTGATGGGTTGGATGAGATTTACCATGTAATCAAGTTAGTTTTGTTAGGGTTTGATCCCTAGTATCCACTATGTTCTGATATTGATGTTGCTATGACTTTGCTATGCTTAATGCTTGTCACTAGGGTCCGAGTGCCATGATTTCAGATCTGAACCTATTATGTTTTCATTAATATATGAGAGTTCTTGATCCTATCTTGCAAGTCTATAGTCACCTATTATGTGTTATGATCCGTTAACCCCGAAGTGACAATAATCGGGATACTTACCGGTGATGACCGTAGTTTGAGGAGTTCATGTATTCACTATGTGCTAATGCTTTGTTCCGGTTCTCTATTAAAAGGAGGCCTTAATATCCCTTAGTTTCCATTAGGACCCCGCTGCCACGGGAGGGTAGGACAAAAGATGTCATGCAAGTTCTTTTCCATAAGCACGTATGACTATGTTCGGAATACATGCCTACATTACATTGATGAATTGGAGCTAGTTCTGTGTCACCCTATGTTATGACTATTATATGATGAACCGCATCCGGCATAATTATCCATCACTGATTCGATGCCTACGAGCTTTCCATATATTGGTTTACGCTTTATTTACTTTCCTGTTGCTATTGTTACAATCACTACATAATGCCAAAAATATTACTTTGCTTTCATTACTCTTTTGTTACCGTTACCATCACTATCATATTACTTTGCTACTAAACACTTTGCTGCAGATACTAAGTTTCTAGGTGTGGTTGAATTGACAACTCAGCTGCTAATACTTGAGAATATTCTTTGGCTCCCCTTGTGTCGAATCAATAAATTTGGGTTGAATACTCTACCCTCGAAAGTTGTTGCGATCCCCTACACTTGTGGGTTATCAAGACTAATTTCTGGTGCTGTTGCCGGGGAGCATAGCTCTATTCTTTGAGTCACTTGGGATTTAAATCTGCTGGACACTATGAAGAATTTGAAAGACGCTAAGACAACAATTTATCCCTCAACTACGAGGGGAGGTAAGGAACTGCCATCTAGCTCCGCACTTTATTCACCTTCTGTTATGAGTAAGCTTGCGACACCTAAACCTGCTTCTGCTATTCGTTCTGATATGTCGCATGTTATTGATGATGCTACTTCTGCTATACATGATACTTATGATGAAACTACTTCTATGCTTGATACTACTGTGCCACTTGGTGATTTTCTCGAGGAACGACCTGCTAGGGCTAGAGAGATTGAAAATATTGAATCTGATTATGATGATGATGAATCACTTGTTATTCCTGAGGGTTATTTATTTGATCAAGAAGCTTCTTTAGCTATTTTAGCTTGGAAAGATAGATATGAACTCAAAAGGTTATTAGCTAAATGGAATAAGCAATCTCTAAATGCTAGGATGAAACCTGACCCTGCTTTTGCTACTTCACCTATCTGTGTTAGTGATAAGGATTATGAATTCACTGTTGATCCTGATATAATTACTTTGGTTGAATCTGATCCTTTTCATGGCTATGAATCTGAAACTGTTGTGGCACATCTTACTAAATTAAATGATATAGCCACCCTGTTCACTAATGATGAGAGATCTCGTTACTTTTATATCCTCAAAATATTTCCGTTCTCATTAAAGGGTGATGCTAAAATATGGTTTAATTCTCTTGATCCTGGTTGTGTGCGTAGTCCCCGGGATATGATCAATTACTTCTCTGCTAAATATTTCCCTGCTCATAAGAAACAAGCTGCTTTAAAGGAAATATACAACTTTGTGCAAATTAAATAAGAGAGTCTCCCACAAGCTTGGGGGAGGCTTCTCAAGTTACTTAATGCTTTGCCTGATCAGCCTCTTAAGAAAAATGAAATACTTGATATCTTTTACAATGGACTAACCGATGCTTCCAGAGATTACCTGGATAGTTGTGCTGGTTCTCTTTTCAAGGAAAGAACACCGGATGAAGCTGAAATCTTATTGAATAATATGTTGACAAATGAAAATAATTGGGCACCTCCTGAGCCAGCTCCTGCTCCAATTAATGATCCTATTCCTAAACCAACTCCAAAGAAGAGAGGTGTTCTATTTCTCAGTCCCGAAGATATGCAAGAGGCAAAGAAATCTATGAAAGAAAAAGGTATTAAAGCTGAAGATGTTAAGAATTTACCACCTATTGAAGAAATACATGGTCTTAATTTACCGCCTATTGAAGAAACATATGATCTTAATCCTTTATTTATTGAAGAACCTCCAGACCTCGATAAACCGACACAGGTAGTAAAGGTAAATTCTCTCTATAGATATGATAGAGCTGAAATCCCTCCTACTAAAATTGCTAGTCAGTGCTTGGATGAGTTTGATAATTTTATTTTTAAGCAAGAAGACTTCAATGCTTATTTTGGTAGACAATTAAAGCAAGATGTTGATATGATTAAATACTTGGGTGATTATATGGCTAATATTAGAGGTGAACTTAAACTTGTTAGCAAACATGCTTCTATGGTTACCACTCAAGTAGAAAAAGTACTTAAAGCTCAAAAGGAATTGCTCAATGAGATGAATAGTAAGAAAAATGATTATGCTGTTAAAGTGGCTACTAGAACTGGTAGAATGACTCAGGAACCTTTGTATCCTGAAGGCCACCCTAAGAGAATTGAACAAGATTCTCAGAGAAATAATATTGATGCACCTAGTTCTTCTAAAAAGAAGAAAAAGAAAAATGATAGAACTGTGCAAACTTCTAGTGAACCTATTGATGAACCACCTGATAATCCAAATGATATCTCTATGTCTGATGCTGAAACAGAATCTGGCAATGAACATGAACCTAATGAAAATGTTAATGATGATGTTCATAATAATGCTTAACCTAGTAATGATAATGATGTAGAAATTGAACCTGTTGTTGATCTTGATAACCCACAATCAAAGAATCAATGTTATGATAAGAAAGACTTTGTTGCTAGGAAACATGGTAAAGAAAGAGAACCTTGGGTTTAGAAACCCATGCCTTTTCCTCCCAAACCATCCAAGAAAAAGGATGATGAGGATTTTGAGCGCTTTGCTGAAATGATTAGACCTATCTTTTTGCGTATGCGATTGACTGATATGCTCAAAATGAATCCTTATGCTAAGTACATGAAAGATATTGTTACAAATAAAAGAAAGATACTAGAAGCTGAAATTTCCGCCATGCTTGCTAATTATACTTTTAAGGGTGGAATACCAAAGAAACTTGGAGATCTAGGAGTACCCACTATACCATGCTCCATTAAAAGGAACTATGTTAAAACTGCTTTATGTGATCTTGGAGCCGGTGTTAGTGTTATGCCTCTCTCTTTATATCATAGACTTGATTTGAATAAGTCGACACCTACTGAAATATCTTTGCAAATGGCTGATAAATCAACTGCTATACCTGTCGGTATTTGTGAGGATGTGCCTGTTGTGGTCGCAAATGTTACTATTTTAACGGACTTTGTTATTCTTGATATTCCCGAGGACAATAGTATGTCTATTATTCTTGGAAGACCTTTTCTTAATACTGCAGGGGCTGTTATTGATTGCAACAAAGGCAATGTCACTTTTCATGTTAATGGTAATGAGCATACGGTACACTTTCCGAGGAAACAACCTCAAGTTCATAGTATCAATTCTATCGGAAAAATTCCATCGATTATATTTGGAGGTTTTGTATTTCCTCTTCCTACTGTCAAGAAGAAATATGATATACTTATTATTGGGGATTTGCATATCCCCGTTGAGGTAACGTAGTGTTATTCAAAATTTCTCCGGTTTCATGTTAATCGGAATGAGTTTGTTAACAAGACTTGATCAATCTTGTTAGTGGATTCCTTTTGATGAGCATGAGATGGATGAAACTAGAAGCACAACCTTCTGTACCCTCTCTATACTTTATGTTATTTAGTTGAAATAAAGTGAAAATAAATAATTTTCTGTCTGTTATCTGATTATCCGTGCAATATAAAAATACCTTGAAAATAAAAGTTCTCCAAATGCCCTGAAAATTAAACAGTATTTTTCAAGAATATTTGAGAATTTATGGAACAAAGAACACACCAGGGGGGCCAACCACCTTGCCACGAGGGTGGAGGGCGCGCCCACCCCCCTAGGGAGCGCCCCCTGCCTCGTGGGCCCATGGTGGCCCTCCTCCACTTATTCCTGCACCCATCCTCTTCTTCTTCCTCCCACAAACACGAAAAACCAACTCAAGCACGAGTTCCAGCCCTCTTTGCTGCCATTTTCAATCTCCTTGATCAAAGCACCTCTCACAAAACTGCTTGGGGAGATTGTTCCTTGGTATGTGACTCCTCCATTGGTCCAATTAGTTTTTGTTCTAGTGCTTTATTCATTGCAAATTTTTGCTGCTTAGGTGACCCTGTTCTTGAGCTTGCATGTCAAATTTATATGGTCAAAAGTAGTTTTGATGCATGATAAAAGCCCTAGGCACTTGTAGGAGTGATTGCTATCAATATTATTGAGTTTGGTTTACTTTTACTTTGAAGTTACTAAAAAAATTCAGAATTTTTCAGAGGAAGAAAAATGCTTAGGAAAATGTTCCAAGGTGGTTCTTCAAAGAAGCAAGGACCCAGGCTTGCAATGCGTGATGCTGACAAAGAGCCACCAAGAGACGCTTCAGTGCGTCCTTATGAGTGGCCTTCTGAACATTTTATGGATCGAGCGGGAATAAAATAAGAATTCAACGCATATTTGCGTAACGCTGATTTTGTGAGCTTCGAGGAAGAGAAGTGCAGTCAGTATCATAACCTCACTAGTTCCTTTGTGAGGAGGTTTGAATTTTCCACTTCACGTAATTCTCCAACTGTCCTGTTTGATCTTTATGATAAATCTTATACCATGGACTTAGAGGATTTTACCACTGCATGCAAACTTCCACAATGGGGTAGTATAAGGGATCCTCGCAAATCTAAATTTAGAGATTTTCTTGCTAATATAACCGTGGGAGAATCTAGAGATATTACACAAGCTACCATAGGGAGCATCCACTTTCCGGCTATACATTATTTTGCTCTCTTCATAGGTAGATGCATAAATGGTAAAGATGAGGCATGTCACGTATGTGTCCCTGACCTCAGTATTCTTAGGAGTGCTATGTTAGGAGACAAATCATATAATTTGGGAGCCATTGTTGCACGTAGGTTGCATCTTAATAGACGTAATGGAGATTTCTTTGGTGGAATTTATGCAACCTGCATAGCTAATTTTCTTGGTATAGATGTACGCGAAGATGATATTGAATTACCTCCTGCCTATCTAGATTTTAATGCTATGGTTCACCACCAGTTTGTCGAGAGGAACGAATCACCTCTCCAGTACGGACTAATCTTTGACAGACGTCGTGCTGTCCGTATTACTCTCCATGCTCCTGCTTTCTTTGATTATCAGGCAAGAGGAGGATATACTATTACCAGAGAGGAGGCAGATGAGTACGAGAGGAGAGCGGAGGCCGCTCGTCGCCACACTGCGGCTCAGGAGACGATAGCCGCTGCACCACAGTACGACCCCAACTATTATTATGGATATCAGCCAGGCCTGCCGTGGCCATAAACCAACTTAGGCCAAAAGCCTAAGCTTGGGGGAGTACGTATTTCTCACCGACATTACATTTATGTTCACACACACTCATTGCTAGATGTCGGTGTTCATACTTTTTCATTGTATCATCCATGCTAGTTTATTTCCTTTTATGCTTTCTTCTTGTGTGTTTAATAAACCTTAAGAAAGACCAAAAAAATAGTAGTAGTTTACTTTTCTTGCTATAGTAATAAATAAAAACAAAACCCAAAAATATTTCCCGTTCTTATTTTGCTTGTTGCGAGCTTTCCCGTGTAAATAGTTTTATTTCTTTTCTTTTCTTTGGGGGTCGATAGGAGAAGACCATGATTAAATTGTTGAAGTGGCTCTTATATGCTTTATTGTTGATTTAACCAAGAGACCATATTGCATTGTCTTCTCATGTTTATTGAATGCTCGCAGATTCCAGCTTTGTCCAATGCACGTGCACTCTTATTATTATTCACATCGTTTGGTCATGCAAGTGAAAGTCAATTATGATGATATATGATGGACTGACTGAGATGAGAAAAGCTGGTATGAACTCGACCTCTTTTGTTTTTGTAAATATGATGAGTTCATCATTCTTGATTCAGCTTATTATGAATAAACATGTTTGCAATGACAATTAGAGATCATAGTTGCTTGTGCCATGCTTGATTAGCTATGAGTTATAATGGTTTACCTTGCGTGCCAACATGCTATTGAAATGGTTATGATGTGGTATGATAGGGTGGTATCCTCCTCTGAATGATTTAAGTGACTTGACTTGGCACATGTTCACGCATGTAGTTGAAACAAATCAACATAGCCTTCACGATATTTATGTTCATGGTGGATTATATCCTACTCATGCTTGCATCCAATGTTTATTAATTTTAATGCATGTACATGGCTGTTGTCGCTCTCTAGTTGGTCGCTTCCCAGTCTTTTGCTAGCCTTCACCTGTACTAAGCGGGAATACTGCTTGTGCATCCAATCCCTTAAACCCCAAAGTTATTCCAGATGAGTCCACTATACCTTCCTATATGCGGTATCTACCTGCCGTTCCAAGTAAATTTGTATGTGCCAAACTCTAAACCTTCAAATAATCATCCTATTTTGTATGCTCGAATAGCTCATGTATCAACTAGGGTTGTCTGTATCTTCCATGCTAGGCGGGTTATTCTCAAGAGGAGTGGACTCTGCTCCTCACTCACGAGAAAATGGCTGGTCACCGGGATGCCCAGTCCCATGATTTATGCAAACTAAATTATAATAATTGCAAAACAAAACTCCCCCTGGGACTGTTGTTAGTTGGAGGAACTCGTTGTTTCGAGCAAGCCATGGGTTGATGTTTGTTGGTGGAGGGGGAGTATAAACTTTACCATTCTGTTTGGGAACCGCCTATAATGTGTGTAGCATGGAAGATATCGCCATCTCTTGGTTGTTATGTTGACAATGAAAGTATACCTCTCAAAATATTATTCACCTCTATTTCAAAACCGAGCTTCGGCACCTCTACAAATCCCTGCTTCCCTCTGCGAAGGGCCTATCTATTTACTTTTATGTCGAGTCATCACCCTCTTATTAAAAGCACTAGCTGGAGAGCGCAACTGTCATTTGCATTCATCATTGTTAATTTATATTGGGTGTGACGATGATTGGATCTCTTTTACCATGAATTACAATGTCTAGTCAGTCCTTGATCTTTAAAGGTGCTCTGCATTTATGTTTTGCGGTCTCAGAAAAGGCTAGCGAGATACCATCTTGTTATATCATATTATGATTGTTTTGAGAAAGTGTTGTCATCCGAGATTTATTATTATGGCTTGCTAGTTGATTATGCTATTGATATGGGTAATCATGAGACCAGAGGATTATTGCAAATATGGTTAGTTATAATATTTGCTGAAAACTTGAATGCTAGCTTGACATATTTACAACAACAAGAACAAACAGAGTTTGTAAAAGTTTTTCTTTATTTCTTTCAGTTTGTCAACTGAATTGCTTGAGGACAAGCAAGGGTTTAAGCTTGGGGGAGTTGATACGTCTCCGTCGTATCTACTTTTCTAAACACTTTTGCCCTTGTTTTGGACTCTAACTTGTATGATTTGAATGGAACTAACCCGGACTGACGCTGTTTTCAGCAGAATTGCCATGATGTTGTTTTATGTGCAGAAAACAAAAGTTCTCGGAATGACCTGAAACTCCACAGAATATCTTACAATAAATAATAAAAAATCCTCGCTAAAGATGAAGACCAGGGGGCCCACACCCTTGCCACGAGGGTGGGGGCGCCCCCCCCTAGGGCGCGCCCCTACCCCGTGGGCTCCCTGGAGACCTCCCGACTCCAACTCCAACTCTATATAACTGCTTTCGGGGAGAAAAAATAGGAGAGAAGATTTCATCATGTTTTACGATACGGAGCCGCCGCCAAGCCCTAAAACCTCTCGGGAGGGCTGATCCGGAGTCCGTTCGGGGCTCCGGAGAGGGGGATTCGTCACCGTTGTCATCATCAACCATCCTCCATCACCAATTTTAGGATGCTCACCGCCGTGCGTGAGTAATTCCATCGTAGGCTTGCTGGATGGTGATGGGTTGGATGAGATTTACCATGTAATCGAGTTAGTTTTGTTAGGGTTTGATCCCTAGTATCCACTATGTTATGAGATTGATGTTGCTATGACTTTGTTATGCTTAATGCTTGTCACTAGGGCTCGAGTGCCATGATTTCAGATCTGAACCTATTATGTTTCATTAATATATGAGAGTTCTTGATCCTATCTTGCAAGTCTATAGTCACCTATTATGTGTTATGATCCGTTAACCCCGAAGTGACAATAATCGGGATACTTACCGGTGATGACTGTAGTTTGAGGAGTTCATGTATTCACTATGTGCTAATGCTTTGTTCCGGTTCTCTATTAAAAGGAGGCCTTAATATCCCTTAGTTTCCATTAGGACTCCGCTGTCACGGGAGGGTAGGACAAAAGATGCCATGCAAGTTCTTTTCGATAAGCACGTATGACTATGTTCGGAATACATGCCTACATTACATTGATGAATTGGAGCTAGTTCTGTGTCACCCTATGTTCTGACTGTTACATGATGAACCGCATCCGGCATAATTATCCATCACTGATCCGATGCCTAGGAGCTTTCCATATATTGGTTTGCGCTTATTTACTTTCCCGTTTCTATTGTTACAATCACTACATAATACCAAAAATATTACTTTGCTTTCATTACTCTTTTGTTACCGTTACCATCACTATCATATTACTTTGCTACTAAACACTTTGCTGCAGATACTAAGTTTCCAGGTGTGGTTGAATTGACAACTCAGCTGCTAATACTTGAGAATATTCTTTGACTCCCCTTGTGTCGAATCAATAAATTTGGGTTGAATACTCTACCCTCGAAAGTTGTTGCGATCCCCTATACTTGTGGGTTATCAGGTCCCTGCTGTCAGGTGGAGGAATCATTATTTTGCGCGTTATAAGGAGGCATTTCATCGTGTGCGGCCGTGGACCTAGCTGTCAGCCTCTCCACGTACAGTCCACATCCAATGGATGTCATTCATTGACCACGTTGACCACGGCGCGCCGAGAGCACCAGGGCGGTGGATGACAGCGAGGCCTAGGAAGGGGACGACGCAGAGCCAGGGAAGACGCGGCAGTGGATGCCCACACGGAGGGGAGTACGTGGGTTGACTGCTTCGGCTGCGGTGTGAGGCTACCGTCGCTGGGGAATAACAGGAGATGTGGGTGAGTATAGAGGGATGGCATGTCTAGCGGTGGCAGCACAGCCGGACACGGGAGGCAGGAGGAGGCGGCACGGTCGACGCTTGTTTGGGCGGCTGGACCAAGAAGACCAGAGGTTGAAGAAGCACTACGGTCGTTGGATGGACATCGTACGGTCACTGGAGCTAGAGTCGTTCATATTGACTAAGTTGACTAAGCCCTCCGTCCCCGTCATCTTAGTAGGCCCACAAATTAGCCTCCCACTATGGTGGGTCCTAGCTAGCAGGGGGAGTATTCAATTTTTTTGTGCGTACTAATGAGGCACTTCCTTGCGTGCGAAGATATAGCTGATGGGTCCGACCTGTCAGCGGGGGGGAACATTTTTTTCGCGAAATACACAGGCCCTTCTGGTGGGTCCCAGCTATCAGGTGGAGGAATCATTATTTTGCATGTAATAAGGAGGAATTTCCTTGCGTGCGGCCATGGACCCAGCTGTTAGCCTCTCCACGTACAGTCCACTCCAGATGCATGTCATTCGTTGACCACGTTCACCACACCGCGCCGAGAGCACCAGGGCGATGGACGACGGAGAGGCCTAGGAAGGGAACGACACAGAGCTAGGGAAGACTCGACAGTTGTTTCCCACGTGGAGGGGATTACGAGGGTTTACTGGTTTGTCTGCCGTCGCCAGAGAATAACAGCAGGTGTGGGTGAGTAGAGGGATGGCTAGGCCACCGATGGGAGTACGATGGGGCGGTGAGGCATGCGTGCACTACAAAAAAATACACTTCCGTGATGATACATGTTTGTCACAGTAGGTCGCGTTTTCTGTCATGCATGTACATCCATGACAAATTTATGACAGAATCAAGATAGTCTTACTTGTGATGTCGTAGAAGTGTTCCATGGCATTGCTAAAATTATCATCACGGAAGTGTCCATTTCCATGACGATAAATCGCGTGTCACAGAAGTGCTTTTGTCAAGGGTGACCGACACGTGGCATCCACCGTAACGGAACGCTGTTAAGCTATCGGGTCGGATTTTGGATCCGATAACCCGTTAACAGCCACGACCAATGCCGATTTTCCATGTTTAAAATTCTCATTGGCTGACGGATCCACGCGTCAGCTCTGCGTTGGCATAGGTGTCACTCATCCAACGGTCGATATGGGCCTATGATATGTTGACACATGGACCGGCCCAAAAGTGGCCCACAAAGTTTAAATGGGCCGGCCCAACCGAAGGCCCATAAGATTTAGCGGACCATAATGGGCCGGCCCAGCTAAAGGCCCATAAAATTTAGCAGACCATAATGGGCCGGCCCAGCTAAAGGCCCACAAGATTTTGTGGACCACAATGGGCCGGCCCAGCTAAAGGCCCACAAGATTCTGCAGACTATAATGGGCCGTCCCAGCTAAAGGCCCAACATTCTCTGTCAAATCGGCCCATCAACAGCCTGTCCTAAACTTGTCATCAACGCGGCCCATGGTCACTTCTGGCCCGTTAACAGTCCGCTAAGTAATTGGGCCGAATTACGGCCCGGTGTATTTCCGGCCTGTTAAAGGTCCAGCTTCATTTGGGCCCATTTACAGGCCATCAAAACTTTCGGCCCATAAACGATCATGAAGGATTTGGGTCATATTCGGCCATGTCTGAAATTTGACCTGTTAGAGGCCCACTATAGCTTTGGGCCACTTTCGACCTGTTTTCATTTTCGGCCTGTTAACGCCGGAAGTAAACCATGGGCCATATGTGGCCCAACGTCATATCGGGCCCATTAACGTCCCATATAAAAATGACGATAATCTAGCCCAACCGAAGTTCCGGCCTGTTAAAGGCCCGTGTATTAGGTCGGCACATTTACGGCCCATCCGAATTTCGGCATGTCAAAGATCCGCATCGTAAACGGGCCACCATTTCGGCCTGCTAAGTCCAGTGGGTTATTTGGCACAATCAGGGCCCAATCTCACTTTCGGTCTATTAAAGGCCCATGTTTTTTATGGGCTCGAGATATTTACACCTGTAAACGGCCTATTTTTACTGAGGGCCCAAATTATGTTTAGGCCTGTTAAAGGCCCACTATGGGCACAGGCCTACCAGAAAAATATGAAAGCTTATGCTGATTTAGGCCCAGATATTTTTAGTGGGCTACATGCCAATTTCGGCCCGTAATCATTTTTAGCCCAATTGGAATGGGCCCGACGAATGTTGGCATGTTGGGCTCCTACGAAGCTTTCGGCCGAATACATTACTAAGATAAACCTACACTATACAAACATAGCGTCGTAATTACTGCAGCCCGAGGTAGCATCATAAATGTTGTATCACAATAAAATAAATTCCAACCATACAACAAAAGGCCTGTTGGCATAAAGTTTACAGTCCTTCCAGATAAAAGCACCATCAGATGTATAGAAGCACAGATCATTTGACCTGAGTGCTAATGTTTCAGGCTGTAGAATCTGATGGAGCAGCACGATCTCCACCTTTTTCCGCCATTGCTCTTGAACAACGAAGAGAATGTCTAATAGTCTAGTTTCAAAACCATTCATATCTTGACGACATTTCTCAACCACTATTCTTGTTTCTGAAACAACGTCCATTAGGGATTGGACTTGTGTCTGGAGCACAGATATATCACTCTGTCTAGCAGGAAGATTTTGTTCAGTCGGTGATTTGGACGAGGTTACCTTGACAACCAACCCAGAATTACGCTAGAAGGTGCTTTTTGCACTGTTAGTGGAGAGATACTGACGCAATGCAGCAAGAGGTGACATTGTGCCTATAGTAGCCTCGTCACCTTCAGGTGGTTGTGGCTGTTCAATCGTTTGTTCCATAGCTTCCTGAAAGTTTGAACTTGTAGATTAGTGTACCAGATAAGTTACTAATGAGACAAAAACAAACAAAGTAGGTTAAACGTTTATACATAACTTATTTTGGTGAACTACTGTAATACATTAGCATGTATTGTAGTGCCAACTACATAATAAAATCACTTTCGGAACATATGTCCATGTAGCATGCCTACTGTATTGTCTATTTCCTCACATTCGTTGACATCTAAGAATAAAGAGACATGGTTTAAAGTAGGATGAACATAGTATGACATCATTCATATCATGGGCAAACAGATGTAAAACAAACATGCTATTTTATCATTGTGTGCGCACATGAACATAACAACTAGATTACAGATCAAGACCAAAAGAATATCCTTCATCTCTTTTAAATCATGTAAGGTGAAATGATACGTTAAGACAACTATGAATAAAAGTGAACAGAGTAACTGACATTGGCTGCAAACCAAGTAGTTAAATGAACACATCACAGTACCAATCAGTTCAAGGAAGGAGGAGTAAGGACTTACAACAACGGCTTGAACTGGTGTGCTCATGCCCTTCATCTTGCTGGTGTGGCAATCCTTGAAGATTTGCACTGCATTTGGTTCAGGTTATTTTTGGTCCGCACGGGCTTTCCTCTGTATTTGGAACAAGTCAATATAGATACGATAATATGGCATAAAAAAGAAGGAAGTAGCAGCTATTTACAAGATCCTCGCAGTGTGCAATATAGCTACGAGATCCTATTGTCTGTTGGAATTTCACTTTAGAACGGTTGGTTTTGTTCTTCAAACAGTTAGCCTAGAAGAAGATACACTTGTAAGGCACATACATAAATACAAGTTCAATATGTGGTCTGATCAAATACATATAGCCTACCTGATACTTTGGATCAGACCAGTGTTTAACGAGGGTTATCCAGTCTTCATCTGTAATATATTCCACTGGAGATGTTTGGGCAATTTCATTGTTAGCCTTGCCTTCAAAGTGAGATTTTCTAAGGTGGTACTGATACTGTCGCAGAGCAGACTGAAAAACATGAGTGCATGCTTGTTTAGTTGCATCATCTTTCAGATCCAACTTGAACCTCATCTATTGAAAAAAGAATGTGAGTCTTATTAGGAGGAAGCTAGAAAGTATGGGACAGAGCAAGACAATATTACTAATTGTGATGAATAACATTACTTATGGATAAATGGTCAAGGAAGGTGTTAAACTGGGTATGGTCTTTCTCATTCCTGTACTGGATCCACGTTGGGAGGATACGTGCATGACACCTAACGGCAACGGCTGCCTCTGATACTAACTTGGCTGACTCTGTAGCATCACGTGGCCTTTTTAAACCTGCCTCAAAATGGATCTCCATTCTTCCTCTAGATTTTGTTAATCTGTCAAGCATTATCCCTGATGTCTGTTTCCGCTTGCGCCATGGTGCTAGTTCAACAACGAATATGTAAAGTGTTAGTGTACATCAAACTGTGAGAGTACATATAAAGGAGCATGCAACTGTAGCTTGACTCGGTCAGGTACCGTCTTGGTGTTGATGCTCATGAGGTTCATCTGATCTTGCCATGTCCTGTTGTGTTAGCGGTGCTTCGGAAGTAGTGTTAGGTGTGAAGGCAGCTTGGGAACTAGCCAGTTCCGGAGCCAATGAACGAGTAACTGGTTGAGATGCTGGTACAGTTGAAGCGGATGCTGCAGCTGGTGGAGCAGGTGATACTGTGTTTGTAGATTTAGCCGGTGGACTTGGACCTTCTACTGCACTATAAGTACCAGCAGAATCTCGACGGCAGAGCCTTTTTCGTTTCACCCGACGAGTAACAACACTCCCTACTATATTATTTTCCTTGCTCTTTTTTGACTTTGCTATGTCAAGCTATACCCACAACACAAAAGAATAAAATCACTCTTCAGAACTCATTGATGCATGATACAGACAAGCAATACTTTGATGTAAGACAACCGTATGAGGATGGAATATGTAAGAAAAACAGGACGGCATGACATATTCACAGCTACGATGTGCAAACTAAGCAGAAGGATTTTCAAGAAAATAGAAGTAATGCAAGCTAGACACCATATGAAAGATGCAACCAATATTACTCTGCCAAGTTAAAAGTGTCTTGTCATAAGTGGCAATTCGAAAAATTAGAAGCAGTACAACATAGAAATCAATGCAAGATGCAACCACTATCAAACTGCCATGTTAAAAGCGTCCAATCATGAGTGATTGGTGTGGGATACACAACAGTAGTACTTTGATGTAAGAACATGGTATGATAGATAGATGTAGTGTATTCTAGACACAGAAAGCCGTGTCATATGCACATGTATAACGTATAAACTCAGCAGGTGCAATTTAATCAAAATAGAAGAAATACAGGCTAGACAACATATGCAACATGAAACCAATTATCACACTGTCAACTTAGAGCAAGCACCTATGATGGTGGAGTACGGGAGATGAACTCATCATGTAGACTTGGGACTTCAACTTCATTAGCAATAGCAGTGGCAAATCTAGAGAGTCTCTGTTTGCATCGGTGCGGAGGACCACCAACATCCCCTAACTTACACTTTTCCTTCCTATTTTCTAATATTGCCTTATGAAGTCAAAACCACAAGAAGACGAATAAAATTAGCTCTGCATAACTGGTTGATGCATGATAAAAACGAACACTACTTTGATGTAAGGCAAGCGCAGGATAGGAGGATGGGATATATACAAAAAAGACAGTGTTTCATATTCACACGTACGATAGGAGGATGGAATATGTATGAAAAAACAGTAAGCGGAAGGCATTTCAACAAAATTAGAAGAAATGAAAGCTAGGCACCATATGAACATGCAACCAATATCACTCTATCAGGTAAAAAGTGTCTCACCGTAAGTGCCATTTCAAGAAATTAGAAGCAGTACAAGCTAGAAGACAATGCAAGATGCAACCTACATCACAGTCCCAAGTTAAATGTGTCTTATGGGTAAGTGATCGTTGCAGGTATAAGTTGTAAGCTACGCAGATGCAATTCAACATAATCAGAAGCAATACAAACTAGACATCATACGGAAAACGCAACCACGTATAACAGTTCCAAGTAAGAGCAAGCACCTGTGATGGTGGAGTAGGGGAGATGTGCTCATCATGTACACGTATGTTCTAGAAATAAGAACACGTGTCATATTCACAGGCATTATGTGTAAAGTAAGCAGATGCAATTCAAGTTAGAAGCAATACAAGCTAGACATCACACGCAACATGCAACCACATATAAAGTGTCAAGTTAGAGCAAGCACCTGTGATGGCGGAGTACGGGAGATGTGCTCATCATCTACACAGCTATGTTGACTGTCCAGCCTTGTGTTGTCTTGCGAATCTTGTTGGGAGGATGGCGGAGTAGAATCTGTAGAGACCCCCTATTTGAGTTGCTCCGAAGGACCACCATCATCCACTGCCGGACTAATTTCCTTCAGCTGTAATGATTTTTCATTGTGAAGTCAAACTGATAAGAAAAAGGAATAAAATTCGCTCTTCAGAACTCATGCATGCATGATACTGACGAACACTACTCGGATGAAAGGCAAACACATGATGCGAGGATGGATTATGTATGAAAAACAGGATGGTGTGACATATTCACACCTATGATGTGGAAACTAAGCAGAAGGCATTTCAACAAATTAGAAGCACTGCAAGCTAGACACCATATGAAAGATGCAACCAATATCACTCTGCCAAGTTCAAACTGTATGGCGTTTCAACAAATTAGAAGCAGTACATGCTAGAAATCATATGCAAGACACAACCAATATCACAGTGGCGACTGAAAGGTGCCTTATCATAAGTAACTGATGCGGGATATGCAAGAATAGTAGTCTAATGTAGAAACAGGAACACGTGTCATATTCACAGGCATTATGTGTAAAGTAAGCAGATTCAATTCAACAAAGTTAGAAGCAATACAAGCTAGACATCATACGCAACACGCAACCACATATAATAGTGCCAAGTTAGTGCAAGCACCCGTGATGGTGGAGTAGGGGAGATGTGCTCATCATCTACACAGCTACGTTGACTGTCTAGCCTTGCGTTGTCTTGCGAATCTTGCTGGGAGGATGGCGGAGTAGAATCTGTAGAGAATCTCCGTTTCAGTTGCTCGGAAGGACCACCATCATCCAATGCCTTGCCAATTTTCTTCAGCTTTATTGATTTTGCATTGTGAGGTCATACTGACAAGAAAAAGGAATATCATTCGCTCTTCAGAACTCATTCATGCATGATATTGACGAACACTACTCTGATGGAAGGCAAAGTCATGATACGAGGATGGAATATGTACGAAAAAATGGACGGCTTGACATATTCACACCTACGATGTGGTAACTAAGCAGAAGGCACTTCAACAAATTAGAAACACTGCAAGACACCATATGGAAGGTGCAATCAATATCACTCTGCCAAGTTAAAACTGTCTCGTCATAGGTGGAGTTCATCAAACTAGAAGCAATACATGCTAGAAATCATATTCAAGACGCAAACCAATATCACACTGCCAACTTAAAGGTGTCCCATCATAAGTGACTGATGCATGATACACAAGAAGAATAGTTTCGTGTAAGAACATGGTGTGATAGACAGATATAGTATGTACCAAAAACAGGAAAGCGTGTCATATTCACATGTATCATGTGTAAGCTAAGCAGATGCAGTTTACACTAATGAGGAGCAATACGAGCTAGACATCATATGCAACATGCAACTAGATATCACACTGCCAAGTTAGAGCAAGCACCTTGGATGGTGGAGTAGGGGAGCGGAGACTTGGACCTTATAATGCACTATTAGTACAAGGAGAATCGGTACAGATGCTCCGTTTATGTTGCTGCAGAGGACCACCATCATCGCCTTCCTTACTCTTTTCCATCCTCTTTCTTGATTTTTCCTTGTCAAGTCAAACCCACAAGAAAAAGGAATAAAATTTGCTCTTCAGAACTCATTGATGCATGATACTGACGAACACTACTTTCATGTAAGGCAGCCACATGATAGTAGGATGGAATATGTATGAAAAACAGGACGGCGTGACATATTGACATGTATGATGTATAAAGTGTAAACTAAGCACAAGGTGCTTGAACTTGTTAGAATCGATGCAAGCTAGAAACCATATGAAAGATGAAACCAATATCACTCTGCCAAATTAAAAGGGTGCCCTAACAAATGTATTTGACCAAATTAGAAGCAATACATGGCAACAAGCTAGAAATAATATGCAATATGCAACGAATTAAGGTGACTCATCCTAAGTGATTGATGCAGGATACAGAAGAGAGGTAGTTTCATGTAAGAACAAGGTTAACACATAGATGTAGTGTGTACCAAAAATAGGAAGGCATGTCATATTCACAGGTATAGTGTGTAAACTAAGCAGATGCAATTTACCTTAATTAGAAGCATTACAAGCTTGACACCGTATGCAACATGCAACCACATATCACACTGCGAAGTTAGAGCAAGCACCTATGATGCTGGTGTAGGGGAAGTGCGGTCTTCAGGTACAGAGCTACGTTCAATATCTTCATTTAGGCTTGATGTTTCTTGAGAATCATGTGGAGAGGATGAAATTGCATTCTTTATAAGAGTATTGCGTCTCATATTAACACACACGCGTGACTGTCTCATCATAAGCGATAGACGCGGGATACACAAGAACAGTAGTTTGATGTAAGAATATGGTGTGATAGGCAGATGTAGTATGTACCAAAGACAGGAAGGCGTGTCATATTCACATGTATAATGTGTAAGGTAAGGAGATGCAATTTAACAAATTAGGAGCATTGATGAGGGATACACAAGAAAAGTAGTTTGATCTAAGAACATGGTTAATAGAAAGATGTAGTACGTACCAAAAACAGGAAGGCATGTCATATTCACAGGTATAATGTGTTAACTAAGCAGATGCAATTTACCCTAATTAGAAGCATTACAAGGTAGACACCATATGCAACATGCAACCACATATCACACTGCCAAGTAAGAGCAAGCACCTGCGATGGTGGTGTGGGGGAATTGCGGTGATCAACTAGAGAGCTACATTGACTATCTTCATTTAGCCTTGCTGTTTCTTGAGAATCATGTGGGGAGGATGACACTGCACTCTTTAAATGAGTAGGGCGTCTCACAGTAACCCACTCGGGTGACTGTCTCATCATAAGTGATTGATGAGGGATACAAAAGAGCATTAGTTTGATGTACAAACATGGTTAATAGACATATGTAGTATGTATCAAAAAACATGAAGGCATGTCATTATCAAAGGTATGATGTGTAAAGTAAGCAGATGCAATTTAACCAAATTGGAAGCAATACAAGCTAGACACCATATGCAACATGCAACCACATTTGACAGCGCGAAGTTAAAGCAAGCACCTGGGATGGTTGTGTGTGGCAATTGAGATCATCAACTACAGAGCTACGTTTACTGTCTCCAACTGCTGACATTGCACCCATTAGAGTGCTGAAATGCTTAGTGCTTATCTTCGAATTACACTGGAGCGACTTCTGTCTTTTCTTTTCTGCATTCATTAACACTGCATCAGAGTTTGAAATACCCATGCATAAAAAAACAATAGTGTGAGTATGGGTGAAGTGTGTGCATAATTAGTACAGTGTAAAGGTAGCAGATAGCAGGTCAGTGAGAAATAAATGACAAGAGACATATGATAGCTCTACAACATGAATGCCACACTAAATTACTACGGGATTCTATGAAAATAACAGTCGACTGAAAGCAAATAGGACAGTCCATTTTTTCTGCACCGTCCGATGTACAAATAACGGGCAGATCGCCTTCATCTACCTCCAGCCAGTCAGTGTTGACGATCTTCCCCAAAACGCCAGCGACCACCGGCCCAGTATTCCTCCCCTGCATGCGCCCTCCCCTCGACCTCACTACACCGCCGTGCTTGGCACCGCCCCGGCCATCCATTCAAGCCCCGCCGACCTCCAGATCGGGCGCAAGCAGCTCCTGCGCCCCACACCCCTATGATAGACACCGATGCGCCGCTTCCCCGGGGAACAGGTGGACTAGGTGCTCCGCGCGCCTAAGCGGGTGCTGCTTCTTTTAATTGCGGTTCGACATACCTGAATTGAAATCATGAGGGCTACTGACCTCTAGCAAAGGTGAAATAGTAAAAGGGAGGAAACCTTGTGCATTTAGTATCACGAAGAAGATGCAGTAAGAAGCGCTCAACTAGTTTCTTTCATGGGATGAATACGGTATGAGCGGAGACGTAAGATTTGCACGAATAAGGGAAGAGGAGTACCTCTTTTCTGCTGGCAGTGTTGTGTCCTCCTTATGTTTTTCCGACGATCTTCTTGTTGTTCGCTGGAAACCAGAAGTTGTGGAGGACGGTGCAGCCTTGGACGAACCCATGGCCAAGTTTTTGAGTGTGGTGCGGTGGCCGTCTGTCGGCGACGGGGAAGCAGATCCGAGGCGGCGAACGACGGTGTAGCGGGAACAGCTCTGGTGCGGTGGACGGTTGCAACAGTGGAGCCGCAGTAGTGAGGCGCAGGACGGCATGGTCGGAGTGGTTCTGGTATGGCGCACGTCGGCATCGGTGTCGTGGAGGCAGCTCTGCCTCGGGTTCAGCTGCTAAGTCCTTGAGGGCGTTGCGGTTTCGGTTGCGTTGGACAACGACGTCGGGGTACCGGCTCCAGCGTGATGGAGGAGGGCGGCGGTGGATTGGCCGCTATGGGGTGGAGGATGGAGGAGGCTGGGGTTTCGCGGCTGGTGGAGAGGGCGTTTTCGCACCCACGGAGTATGAATGGGGAAACGGAGGGAGGCGGGTGTCGGTGTCAAAACCGGCGGATCTCGGGTAGGGGGTCCCGAACTTTGCGTCTAAGGCGGATGGTAACATGGGGCAGGGGACACAATGTTTTACCCGGGTTCGGGCCCTCTTGATGGAGGTAAAACCCTACGTCCTGCTTGATTAATATTGATGATATGGGTAGTACAAGAGTAGATCTACCACAAGATCGGAGAGGCTAAACCCTAGAAGCTAGCCTATAGTATGATTGTATGTTGTAGTTGTTGTGTCCTACGGACTAAAACCCTCCGGTTTATATAGACACCGGAGAGGGTTAGGGTTACACAAGGTCGGCTACAAAAGAGGAGATACACATATCCGTATTGCCTAGCTTGCCTTCCACGCCAAGTAGAGTTCCATCCGGACACGAGACAAAGTCTTGAATCTTGTATCTTCATAGTCCAACAGTCCGGCCAAAGGATATAATCCGGCTGTCCGAAGACCCCCTAATCCAGGACTCCCTCAGTAGACCCTGAACCAGGCTTTCAATGACGATGAGTCCGCGCGTAGTATTTTCTTCGACATTGCAAGGCGGGTTCCTCCTCCGAATATACCAAGGAAGAATTTGAATATAAGGATAGTGTCCGACCCTGCAAAATAAGTTCCACATACCACCATAGAGAGAATAATATTTTCACAAATCTAATTTGCTGACTTGTTTTGGCAACATGACATTAAGCCGTGGCCCGGTGATTATTCGAACCGTTTCCTTTAACTAGCCCCGCACATAACGCGAGGCAGTTTTTTGACACGTCTCGTTGAAGCAGAGATCGTGTCCCCTTATTATGGGATTCTCATCAATACGGGCGTGGGTAACCCAACCGTGTCTAGGACTCCTAGATTATAGGCAAGTCCCAAACGGCTACGGACAGGACGCTTGATATTCACCCTCTTTATAAAGGGACAAGGCTTTTACTTTTTTCCTTCCCGTGCTCAATCGAATTCTTCCCCCGCTTCGAGTTCTAACACCCAAAGCCTAGGTCAGGTGCTCCGGACCTTCAATCATGTCCGGATCTAGCCTTCAAGGCCGATGGATGCCCTCCTCTGTTACAGAAGAAGACATCAAGAAGTTGAGGGAGGCCAGATACCCGCCGAGGTTTCGCATTGGCTGCCTGCCCGAGGGCAGGTCGTCCCTACTCTTGAACCCAACGAAGACGTCGTGTTCATCTCCCACTTCCTCCGAGGACTAGACCTCACTCTGGATCCGTTTGTTAGGGGGGTTGATGTTTTATTACGGGCTAGATTTCCACGATCTAGCCCCGGACTCCTTTCTCCACATCTCGACATTCATTGTCATGTGTGAGGCCTTCCTCCGCATTACCCCTCACTTCGGCCTGTGGCTCAAGACCTTTGACGTGAAGCCAAAGATGGTCGAGGGGCAGTATGCACCATGCGGAGGCGCATTAATAAGCAAGATAGCAGGAGCTCCGTGGCCCAAAGTTCCTTTCCAGAGGTGTCCAGATTATGGCAAGAGGAGTGGTTTTACATCACAGCTCCCAGAAGTGCCAAGTGGTTTGCTGCCCCTGCTTTCCGCTCAGGCCCTCCACCACAACTGGTGTCATGGATTAGCAGAGGGCTGAGCTGGGGTCCTGCCAAGGACGTGCCTGTACTGCAAAGCCGCATCCAAAATCTCTTCGAAGGATATTTCAGTTTGATTATGGTGGCGCAAGTCATGCTGGTTTGTTGAGTCCAGCCTTGCAAACACCGGCCCCTCCGCATGTGGGAGTTCAACCCAGAAGGGCCGCATACTATTCAGAATTTCCTCGGCCTGACGCACGTGGAGATGTACAAATCACTCTTCGGACCCCAAATAGAGTGTCCGGATACTACCGAGGACGTGGGCCTGAGCAGCAATCGTACCGCCGACCAAGTAAGTAATCCTTTAGCCGAACACACCTTTTATTTACCATGACGTCATTCTGAGAAATCGCTCTTTAACCAGGACTGGTTAACAAAAGCGAAGATGATCTGATGTTCGGCCCCCCTTCCTGAGGGTTTGGAGAATCCGGTACTGGAAAAGATGCTTGAGTTAGCACCTTGCCCGGAGCCCTTAAAGGAAGATAAAGGGGGGAATAATGAGGTCGAAAGCGGGCCCCCATCGCTACCAATTCCAACCGAGGGAATGAGCACCTCCGTGAAGGAGGATAAACAAGGAGAAGAATCCGACCTTCTCTCGCTTCGGGGAAGGAAGAGGACTGCCTCTGAAGATCCGGAAACCGAGGCTTCCAAACGGTAGAAGAAGTCTCCACTAGAGGGTCCTGCCTTGGAGGGTGCTTTTGCCGCACAAAGTCCGCGCGAGGATCAGCCCTCCAACGAGCTGTAAGTAATCAGAAAGTACTTTAATAGTGGAGATATACTACCTTACCTCTGAGGAAAATAACCGAAGAGTTTATCTTGCATTTCAGATCTTAGCCCTTCTCAGCAGAGCTCGTCTTCAGGGGATCTTCTTCTGGAGATGATGGAGAGCGAAACGCCTCCCCCGGACTCCCCCGCTCAAGAAGCGGGCGACCTTGAAGTGTTGTCGCGGAGGGCCTCTCCGGATCCGGTGAGGCCAGAAGATAATCCTATAGTTACCCGAAGTCCTCAGCATCCGGCTCTTGAAGAGAGCAAACAAAAGAGTCCGACACCGTCTGGTATGCGGTCGGACGTACTGAGGGAGCTGTTGGAGCGAGCAGCCATCTCAGAGGAACACCGTACATTGATGGGTACGGTGATGGAAAGGATTTCATCCACCGAAAA
The DNA here is from genome assembly GCF_056163025.1 of Triticum urartu. Classification (NCBI taxonomy): domain Eukaryota; kingdom Viridiplantae; phylum Streptophyta; class Magnoliopsida; order Poales; family Poaceae; genus Triticum; species Triticum urartu. The sequence continues at coordinate 94,109,971 of NC_141875.1, forward strand.
CGGGTTGCATGATGCCTTTGTGAGTCTACTGACGGGCTTTGAGGTACGTAAAATGATGTACTTTTGTGATGGTACCGCACATTTTTAGGTGTGCCTTGTGTAGATAGTAGCCCCTGAGACTCTGGTTGTCGCCGAGGACGGCGGCAAATAGAGGGTCATAGTCCCAGGCAATAACCATACCGCTTTAATGTGCAGGTAGTGGGAGCTCCGGTGGCTAGCCGGACTCATGAGTTTGCCGAACTAAAGTGGCAACTAGATGCGGCAGACGCCAACATCAAGCTTGTTAACAAGAGGCTTGATGAGTCACAGGGTAAGTAATGTTTTTTTGGTGAATGTCACATAATAAGAGTAGCATCATGCCAGTATCTTTAATATGTTGTGACTGCAGACGGAGCTGCCACCGTGGAGACCCTTCTGGCGGAACTTGCGCGAGCCAAGGAACAAGCAAGAGTTAGTAATGCGGCTGCTTTGAAGGCAGCCGAAGAGTTAAGAGCCGAGAAGGCCGCGCATTGCGAAAGCAAAGAGAAGATGGCCGTAGAACTAAAAGACACTGCCGACCGTTGCCAGTTCCTTGAAAAAGAGAACCGATTGAAGGCAGCGGACCTTGAAAAGGCCACGATGGTGACCAAAGACACTCGCTCTGCTATGAGGGCGAAGAAGGAGGAGCTGCGTGAAGCGGGGATATTGCGGCTGGGAAGCCCTTTATGCTACAGAGGAAGTTCGGGGATCCGCGGTATGCCCCTCTGGATCAGCTGTGGAGTTCGGCAGACGCACATATGGACTTGGCAGCAAGCGCTGTCGATGCGGTTGAATACTTCCGAGATCAGACAGATCGTGAAGTGGACAAGCTATTCTGGTCGCAATTTAACGTTCCAGAGTGTCCGCTTCCCTTGACTGATCAGCTAGCCGAATGGGCCGAACTTAATAGGTTGTCCGGGCTTGCCATGAGGTCTGTCGTAGATCACTTGTGGCCGAAGAAGCCGAAGCCGAAAAGCTATTTCAGCTTAGTGCAGCAGTTCCTTGGTGCAGTGCCGCGCATCAATGCGATGAAGAGGTCAGCGTGCATAGAAGGCTCGCAGATGGCCTTTGCCCGTGTCAAGGCATACTGGGCGGAGATGGATGCTACCACTATTGCGGCGCAAGGTTCGGCCATAGGCCGAGTAGCTGCCGAGCACTATTTTGAAGAGGTTCTTGAGGCCTCTCATTTGATAGAGGCCCAGTGCTCGAAGAATATTATGTTTGAGTGACATGTATTCCCATTGTAAACACAATGTTTTTATGAAATGTAGTAAGGCTGTATTTATACTTTTGCCAGAAAGTAATATGGTGCCTCCTGTGCGGCCGTTTATGTATATATGTATATAACCTGAAAGATTGCAGTCGTCGGCTTCAACCCCCACGCATATAATGCGGAGGTGCTCGCAGAAAATGCATGTTCACACTTAACCCAACGTCTTGGTCCTATTAAGGAGGTGATAGCGCAGCGAACGAGGCAACCGGACTATGATGCTTTAACACTTTCACTTACCCATAGGAGTTTGACGGTGGGGCTACTATATAGCCCCTGGTGGCTCCGCACTCTCCCGAACTCGGGGTGCGTATATGCCTGGCCGGGAAACGGCCCTTTGTTAAAGCGGAGGAATTCTAACATTCCAATAGGTCATCGAGTGGTTGACCAGTCTCGCGCTATATCATGACAGTCACTTTTCGGCTTTCTCTACTGAGGTGCTCGTCCGGACGAACCAGGGCACAATCGCAGTAGTTCTCCTGGTGCTGCCTTAGCCGATATAACGGAACGTAAGGCACCAAAACACAGGAGCCGGGCAAACCCAACATTTGACCAAAGACATGATTCGGAGCTGATGCATATAAGGCCAAACTCGCGACACCGAACACTCCCTAAGTTATTCGGTCTTTATGGTATAAACCGGGCCTAAATAGTGCCCTTTGTAAGAAGCCCCTTGTGTCCAGGTACGGGCGTTTATTCTGACGTGGCCACATGCCAAGACGTCAGCATCCTTCTCAATTGTATTTGAGAATCTGAGGGATGTGTATCAACAAGAGACAGTAAAAAAGGTTTACGCAAGGTCTTAATCTAGAAAGAATCCTTGGAGTGGGTCCCTGCTACACGTCTGCGTCTGTGTCTCCGTTGTGCCGTATCCTGGACGGGTGTAGCACGATGGTCATCTATAAAAGAGAGGAACTTAGGTGAAAAGTTGTCGTGCAGAAAGGTAGTTTTTAAAGAAACCATGTATAATTAAAGATGAGTAAAAATTGATATTCATCTGCGCGCGTTGAGCCCCTTGTATTTATGATAGGGATGTGGCCATCAAACCTGTACAAATTTCATATAGCTGTGCCGGACTCGTCTAACCGTGTCTGTGGTCTTGACGACCTATCGAATACTTTAGTTGGTGAGGCCATTTTAGTGTGCGGCTGCCGCACCCTCCTCGGCACGCAGGGATCGCTCAATATTTCCATTTACTGTAATGGTGCCACATGGACTGGGCATCTTAAGTGTGAGGGAAGCATAATGCGGTATTGCATTGAAGCGAGCAAAAGCTTCGCGTCCAAGTAGTGCTTGATAGCCACTTTGGAACGGAGCAATGTGGAAGGTTAAATTTTCGCTACGGAAGTTATCGGGGAAGCCGAATATAACTTCTAGTAGCAGGGAGCCCGTGCAATGAGCCCCTGGGCCGGGCGTTACTCCTTTAACGGTAGTGTTGCTGAGGCAAATTTTCGTTGGGTCTATCCCCATTTTGCGGATTGTGTCCTGATATATTAGGTTTAGACTGCTGCCACCGTCCATCAGGACTCTAGTGAAGTGGTATCCGTCAATTATTGGGTCTAATACCAAGGCAGCCCATCTTGCACGCCGGATACTTGCTGAGTAATCCTGATGGTCAAAAGTGATCGGTTGAAATGAGCAGTGGCAGGACTCCGCGGTGATAGGCCCTTGGGCGTATTTATCTGGGAGTGCCCCTTTGTTTCTCCCCTTTATCACGTGTAACACATTTACTGTTTTGACTTCTGTTGGAAATTTCTTTTGTTCCCTAGTGTCTTGCTTGAGAGGCTCATCCCCGTCTTCACTTGGTGTATCCTCCCCCTTGTGAACGGCGTTGAGCTTGCCGGACTGCTTGAAGACCCAACATTCTCTGTGGGTATGATTAGCAGGTTTACCGGGGGTGCTATGGATCTGACATACTTGGTCCAAAATTTTGTTTAGGCTGGACAGTTCGTCTCTGGCACCTTTAGAGGGCAGCTTTTGCTGACTTGGCCGAGAGCTTTTGAATCCGGTGTTTATTGCCGTGCTCTTCGTGTTGTCTTCTTTATTCCGGCGTTTGTTATTGTTGTTGCGCCGTGATTTCCGATTTCCCGTTTCCATCTCTAACTTCGGATGTACTGGGGTCGCTGGTGCTGCATCTGGCTAGCCAGCTATCCTCACCCGCGCAAAAGCGGGTCATGAGGTTTGTTAATGCTGCCATTGTTCTCGGCTTTTCTTGGCCGAGGTGTCTGGCAAGCCATTTGTCACGGACGCTATGCTTAAAAGCTGCCAAGGCTTCGGCGTCTAGACAGACGACTATTTGGTTCTTTTTAGTAAGAAACCTGTTCCAAAGCTTTCGGGCTGACTCTCCGGGCTGTTGAGTTATATGACTCAAATTGTCTGCGTCCCGAGGTCAGACATAAGTCCCTTGAAAATTTGCCTGAAAAGCGTCTTCGAGCTCTTCCCAGCTTCCAATGGAGCTTTCAGAGAGGCTTTTAAGCCAGTGCCGAGCTGGCCCTTTGAGTTTGAGGGGTAAATACTTAATGGCGTGGAGATCATCTCCTCGAGCCATATGGATATGGAGGATATAGTCCTCAATCCAGACCCTAGGGTCTATTGTTCCGTCGTATGCCTCTATGTTGACGGGTTTGAATCCCTCTGGAAATTCATGGTCCAGCACCTCGTCGGTGAAACATAGGGGGTGTGCGGCACCCCTGTATCTGGGTGTACCATAGTGTTCAGATGTTTGTTGTGTTGCATCGTATGCTGGAGCGCGCCTGCATGATCCATAGATGGATCTGGTTGCGCCGTCCTTTTGATGCGAGCCCTCGCGTGGATCGCGTATTGGCTTATGTGCGGCATTGCTTGCCGCTCTATGTTGGGCGTGAGGTCGTCTATCCAGCCAGGTGGCCGTTTTAATTTTTGGTTGCGGGGGATCAAAGGCCTCCTCATCGAATTCAGGTAGCAACTTCTGCTTCGGGTAGCTCTTGGTGGGGCGATTACCATCATACTTCGCTGTTGTGTTGAGTACTTTGCTCCATCTGATTTGGAGTGTGTCTTGCGCAGCCTTGAGCCTTTGCTTCTGCTTTTTTAGACTCCTCGCGGTGGCAACAAGCCTTTGATGGGCATTCTGTTGCTCCGGGTGTCTGTCCGGTGTTATGTCATCCGGACTATTATCTTTGACAGAATCGGGTTGTTCGGTTTGATTCTCCGTGTTGCCGTGGTCCGGCAATGGTTCACCCTGCTCTAACGCTAGGTATGTATGATCGTTGTTTCTACCGAGGCAGGATTTGCGGCGGCGCTTACGCCGCCGCTTTGACTGCTTCTCAAGGGAACAACCCTTCGTTGCGTCCTTCCATTCATCGTCGTCATTTTCTTTTGGTGTGTTCACCATGTATACGTCATGTGGTGAAGTGGGCGTCCAGTGCCCTGTGGGCAGTGGTTCCTCTTCGTTTCCCGCATCGTCGTCCATACCATTGATTTCTTCGGAATCGAAGTCGAGCATGTCGGTTAAGTCATCGACAGTGGCTACTAAGTGGGTGGTGGGTGGGCCACGAATTTCTTCGTCATCCGCATCCCAGTCCTGCCGGACATAGTTCGGCCAGGATCCTCCTGACAAGGAGAGAGACCTTAATGAGTTCAGTATGTCGCCAAAGGGCGAGTGTTGAAAAATATCCGCGGAGGTAAACTCCATGATCGGCGCCCAATCGGATTCGATAGGAACGGGCATAGGCGGCTCGGAGTCCGTGGCCGGAGAAGGATCCGGCAATTTAACAACACGGCTCTCGTGCAAGGTAAGGTCGATGTTCGGCTCGATCGCTGCTAAGGGTAAGGCTTCCGCGGAGGGGTCCATCCACCCGTCCGTGGAATGCGCAACTGGCTCCGAATTGAGGGTTAGAGCGGCTGCCGGTGTGATCTTAACACTGTCCGATGGTAGAGCTAAATCGTACTCATCGTGACCACATGACGCGCAAGGCAGAGGCTCGAATCCGTCGAAGATCAAGTCTCCGCGGATATCGGCCGTGTAGTTTAACCTTCCAAACCTGACCTGGTGGCCAGGGGCGTAACTTTCAATCTGCTCTAGATGGCCAAGCGAATTGGCCCGCAGTACAAAGCCGTCGAACACGAAGATCTGTCCGGGGAGAAAAGTCTCACCCTGGACCGCATCGCTATCGATGATAATAGGAGCCATCAAGCCTAACGGCGACGACACATAGGAACTCTCAATGAAAGCACCAATGTCGGTGTCAAAACCAACGGATCTCGGGTAGGGGGTCCCGAACTTTGCGTCTAAGGCGGATGGTAACAGGAGGCAGGGGACACAATGTTTTACCCAGGTTCGGGCCCTCTTGATGGAGGTAAAACCCTACGTCCTGCTTGATTAATATTGATGGTATGGGTAGTACAAGAGTAGATCTACCACGAGATCGGAGAGGCTAAACCCTAGAAGCTAGCCTATGGTATGATTGTATTTTGTAGTTGTTGTGTCCTACGGACTAAAACCCTCCGGTTTATATAGACACCGGAGAGGGTTAGGGTTACACAAGGTCGGCTACAAAAGAGGAGATACACATATCCATATTGCCTAGCTTTCCTTCCACGCCAAGTAGAGTCCCATCCGGACACGAGACAAAGTCTTCAATCTTGTATCTTCATAGTCCAACAGTCCGGCCAAAGGATATAATCCGGCTGTCCGGAGACCCCCTAATCCAGGACTCCCTCAGCGGGGAATTAAGGGGGAACATTGTTTTGGTTTGAGACGCGCTTGTTTGAAATTTGGGGAAAGTTACAAACTTTTCCCCCATCTAAAATTTCGGACATATTGCGGGTTGGGGGTAGGACAGTCATGCCAGGTGTCCCAAATGTGGGTGGGATAGATTCCGGCCAAGCGCATGGGTAGGTGCCCACGGCGTATGAATGCTTCTCGGAGGCGGTTGAGACTGGCGACTTGGTGAAGTTACAAACCTACCCCGGTTTAGACCTTTGGACATCGGGCCGATAGGCTACACGGGCCAGAGTCAGGACAGTAATTTCCTACCACCAAAACATTAGTCTCACGCGGTTTCGGGTGACCAGAGGCCTATTTGGCGCTTCATTCAATATTTGGGAGCCGAAGCATTAACGTTTTCGGTTCTCTTGAATTGATCTTTCAGGATTTGTCAAACTTCACAAATCTTTACTCTTGAAAATCCTAAAGCTACGATTATTTTGGAATGGAGGGGGTACATTTGAATATACATTGTACACGAGTATATATTAAAAAATATGCAACTTACCTCAGTTCATGCATGGTTCCAGATATAATCTCCTTGGTTGCAAAAAAAATTAGATATGCGTATGAATATATATAGCATGTTCAAACTCACAACAAAGATTGATGCCACCTTTTACATCTGATTTACAAATGCCATTATCTCGGGTTCAAATAGATGAATGCACTTCCTATGAATTCGAATCTTCAAAACCCCCTTTATGTTGAATTCGACATGTATTCTATTTCGTAGCTAGCAATTTGGAACGTATCCATGCAAGTGACAAATGTATAAAATGCTTCACACTAACAGCATGGAGTGCACTAATTAATGTTTATATATGAATTGCAAAAGCATCCATTGCCTGTATTTCAAACCACTCTCACTCTATGGATCGATAATATGAAATAAACACATGCACATGCTAGAATTCAATAGAGTATGGGTGTCTGATAGATGGATTTTTGTCCATACACAATTTGCAAAATTCATGATCTCATCCAAAAATAATAATGCCATTTATATTTTAATTTAATGCGTAGAACCGCCTTTTACACGTAGATGCACTATGCCTCGCCCCGTTCTCACAAACGCGTTATATCTCTCTATCTAACGCATAAGTGCACACACTTTATATGCATCGGCATTTCTCTTTCACACATGCTCACAATCTCTCTCAGGGTGTCGGGGTGTCTCACGCACATGCTCTCTCTGTTTCTCTCTCTCTCTTTCTGACTACTATGTACCACTCTTTTCACTAATCTCAGTTGGAAAAAACTATTTCTCTCACATGCATATATACACATGCACGGTCTCTACTAGCCCTCTATACGCACATATATGTGCCTACGTGTCTCCCGCATGCACATTATCTTTAGGCCTCTCTCGCACACATTGCCCCCCGACACACCTCTCTCTTAGTAGTTGGCAGATATGATTTCATCATATCATTCGGTAGGATATCCCTGGCTGCTAGGATGGATGGTAATACGAGGCAAAGTTTTACCCTAGTTCGGATCGGACCCTTGCAGTTGAAGAAAGAGCCTACTCCTGGTACTGTATATTAGTGATAGGGATGTGTACAAAGTACACGTGAAAACCAGGCATTGTGCGTGTGTGTATACTATCGACGAACTAGCCCCCAAGCTTGTATAACATACTAAGGGCCTAGGGTTACAAATCATATATAGTCAGCTTATCACCAGTGGGGATAGAGTCCTCCGCGACTCTGGTAGCTTCATGTTGTACGCCGAGTCCTCCACATGGGTCTTCGTATAACACGTCTCGGTCCAACCTATATGTGGCGCAGGATGGAACCGACCCATGAGTCTTCATGTTGCCCACCACAACTGGAAATGATGTGCCCACCACACCACACACGCAATCGGCCACTAAGAAAATAAGCATATACAATAGTACAATGGTATCTAGCTCATGATACGTCTCCATATTTTGCTGATGACACTGACGGACTTTGCATTTGATGCGTGCTCCGTATTTTGTTGACGACACTTACGATCATTGTATTTGAAGCGAAAGCACGATATGGTCACTGGACTTTAGAATAAGCTCATCACGGTCACCACATACATTTTGTCGTGCTAACCAACATGTGGTTGGATGGTTAGAGGACAGTGGTTCCTCGAGCCCACCAAGTTTAAAGTCCCGGTGCTCGCATTTATCTTGTGTTAATTTCAGTATTTTCCGGTGATGTACGTTCAGTGGGAGGAGACGTTCCACTCGACTACGAGGCACCTATGATGACTTTGTAAAATCTCAAGATCATATATGCTGGCCCACTCTCTCAAAGGTGCTCATAGGGGTAGGGTTCGCGTGTGTGCGCTTACAGCAGTGAGTGCTTGTGCGTATATATGAGCCCTTGCATCTGTATCGTGTTAAACAAATACATATCATGATTATACGGTCACTAGCTCACCCGTACAACCCCATATTTTGTTGATGACACAATCAATTGACCAGTCAAACGTTCCACGTGGCGCAACTAGTGTTGCACCATCGGGGCGCATAACCGTTGGGCCCACCTATCAGCCCGTATATGAAAGAAAGAAATGGTAGTTTGAGTCTGTACTGTGTTAATAAAATAGGAGTACATTTTAGGGTGATCATACGGTCACTAGCTCACCATATAGCTCCATAATTTGTTGATAACACGATCAATTGACCAGCGGTCCACATTCAGCAGCGCACATTACCATAGGGCCCACCCGTCAGCGCGTATATGAAGGACAGAAATGGTAATAAATTAGTGGTCGGTGGGTATTCGAAGTCGTGAGACCTCTGGTTGGCAGTCACCGGCAGTTGGGGGGCGTTCATTGGGTGGTGGTGGGGATCCCCAGAGAAAAAGCTCGGTGGGGGGGGCTAGAGGGATGGCCGGTGCGGCGGTGGACCGGCGATGAGGAGTGGTTTCTGGGAGGGCAGGCCGCCCCGGGGGGCGGGGGCTGGCAGTTCGGCCGGTGGTGGCTGGCGGCTCAGGGGGGGTGGAGTTTGATGATAAATTGGAGGCCCTTAATTTCGTATCCAACGGCTGGAAAATCTAATGACCAGAGATGAAAAAGTCAGTCGACTGACGTGTAGCCTCACCCCGCACGTACACATGCACAAACGCAAGACACGCACGCATGTAGGCGTGCAACACTGACACGTACACATGCACGCATGCTGGCGTGCAACACTGACACGTAAACATGCACTCATGAACACACGCACGTACGCACCCATGCATGCAACACTGAAACGTACCCTTGCACGCACACAACACGCGCACGCCTGCATGCACACAGCACACGACGCAAGACACACGCTCAACCTATACGTGCATGCACCCTTTGTTAAGGACAAGGATTGTTACCGTTATTAATCAATCTTATCTGTGATAAGCAGAACATTGATGTTTGCAGTGGTCTTTATGAATCACAACATATCGAACGGGCTATCAACATAGTAGGCTTATCTACATGAAAAAAGATGACATCACACTCAATGAACAATCATCGGTTTATGAAATGCCCGCTTCTGACCGCCCTGGCCCACCAAAGGTTCCTCTGTTGTGCGATGCCTGCGTTGGGTCACTGACATGTAGGCCATGCACCCAAAGAGCCCACACGTCAGTGGAAGAACAGCGCGGTGTCCTAGGTCAGAGTCAAGGGCGCCACTCGCGGCATGCCCGGCTGAACACGCCTCCGTGCCGCATTCAAACGCCTCCATGAAACCCGCCCGTGTGGAAGCCGAGAAACCCACTCTGGACACACGTCCGTTCATGACCGGGCCGGCGTTAAACGCAACGCCGGCGAGCTCCTCCCGTCCGCCGTCTATTTAATCTCCTATTTAAACGAGGCCAAACGCCTGCCAAGAATCGCACACCTCTGCCACTCCCCTATCTCCTCCGCCATTTTGCCCACTCTTACAATGGCTTACGAAGAATAGTTATTCCACATCCAAGACAGCTGGGTAACCCGCCGGATACGAGCTATGCAGCTTGCTGATCCACCTCCCTCCCCTCGCCCGACGGAGCCAGTTGCCACCCCAAGCCGGCGCGCGGTTCAGCAACTCACCGCTCCAGGCCAGCTCGACGAGGAGCGGCGCACGGGCGTCGTTGCTGCCGTCCATGCCGCCGCCTCGTACTGCGTTTCCCGTTTCTGTGGCCGAGACTCCCATGCCGGCGGCCGCGCCATGCAAGCAGCGACATAAGCCGGGTGTGCGGAGAGCGACAAGTCGGTGGCCAGCGCCTCCGCGTCCGCCGCCATCATCGAGGAGAAGTAGAACACGTGAGGCCGCCGCCGCTTGGGTCCCATGAAGGCCACTGCGGAGGCGACGCCGGCGTACATAGCAGGTGTCTTGTCGGATCCTTTTGTTGTGAGGACCTTCATCGACTCCGCATGGGCTCCACGGAAGAGGGGAATGTTAGGATGAACTCGAGTCGGTGCCGGCCATGGCGAAGTAGTGGCCGGTGATGAACTCGAACCGGTGCCGGCCACCATCATCTTCGGCACCAGCCAATGATATCAGTTGGGCAGTGGGGAAGCGAGCCGTCCTTTGCGCTGAAGCATATACCTCTGGGGCTCCCGACAGTCCGGTGATTGTGCTGCCGGACATGAGGAACACAAATCGATCGGCGGGCGACCATTTAGGCCAGGTATTATATACCTGTGTTGTCCAGAACTAGCACCGCGTAGTTCATTTGAATGTAATGAAATCCGTCATGTTTTATGAAAACCCGGTATTTTATATGATTTCCGTCATTGTTTATATGAAATATCAGTTTGTCTACGTGTTTGCGTGAATTTCGTCTGGTTGGTTGAGTTGTTGTCATAATGTGTGCGGCTACGGTTGGATGGCGTAATTTGCGGGTCGTCGGTCAGTCTGCGGGCGGCTCGGGCGGCATTATGGGACAAAAAAACACAGCTCGTGCGAGCTCGTCTCCAACGTGCGCGTTGGAGGATGCATGACAGCATGAGCACCCGAGCCATTCCTCGTTCATCAGTGGCAAAGGCACCGGTGGACAAAAGGGTCGCCAATATTTTGGCTACCCCAGGCAAGATCCAAACAGCCCCTCCCAACAGATTCAAATCCCTCGTTCACCGTGGAATTTTGCCATGTGTTGTTTTCATGGACTAGCAAGATGCCCGTGCATTGCACGGAACATCAAGATGCATTTTTTACAAACTCCCGCATGCATGCAAGGGATAATTAATGTCCTCCTTTGCTAGTACCACGAGGCAAACACCATTAATATTGCATCAATTAGTGTTAGTGGCCTTGTATATCTGCAAATTGTAATTTTGATAGTGGCCCTTGTATATAAAAATGGAGGGAGAAAGATGAGAGATAAGGTGAGGAGGAGTGGGGCGTGGTGGTAACTGGTGGTTGGACTGGGCGGAGGCATGGGGATGGACGGTGCATTATGTCTAGGTTTGTATCTCTCACACACACCCACATAGGTGGGGGACGTGCACGAAGAGAAGAGGTGCATGCACGGCGCACGTACTCCCGTCTCTTTCCCAACCACACCCGCACGGGTACACGGTGGAGCTCATTTCTGTACGAAAAAGGCAGCACACGTGGTAATTTGGCACGTGTACTGGTTGTCCACTTAGTGGATGGAGGATCGTCTACCACGGGTGAACAAACAAATTGTGACTTGACGCGTTATGTTAAATTAAAAAAAAGAGGCAAACCATGTGGGGCCTACCTTAGAGGCAAGGCTCTATACACTGCAGTACTTTTGATGTGTCCCGTCAACTCGCAGAACGAGGAGAAGCTTGTTTAGTATGCCGTCTCCCCCGCCCACGGGCACGGTGGCTCGCAGGATGAGGTGAAGCTTGCTTACGAGTAGTAGTAGTACTACTACTACTACTACTGTACGCCTTTACGCCCGCTCCCTCGCCCACGCGCGCGGTGGCTCGCAGCACGAGGAGAAAATGTTACTACTACCTCCATTTACTCCTCGCCCCTACTACGTACTTTGGTTAGTACTCCCTCCATTTACTTATACAAGGCCACTATAAAAAAATACATTTTGCATCTATACAAGGCCACAAATAGTAATCGAGACAAAAGTTACTACTCCCTCCTTTCTAGTTTATGGGTCAATTTCAAAATCTCTCCAACCAAGGTAGACGGTGAGTGGTCGAATTAATTTCTTTGTTTGCACAAGTAATTAGTACGCTCGTTTTTCTCAAGAAGTTATGTTTACCGAGGCATTAATTAGAACGAATGCATGAATGACCACTAAATTTCCATGAACTTGTACATGCATTGGATAGTTTCCTCTTGACACTGCTTGTGTCGGGTGATCTAACGCACCTCCAAATCCAGCATGTAATGGTACTACTACTAGTATAGTAGAATTGAGACTTATCAAACGGAAAAACGAATGTTTTTTAGATGAGCCCTATAAACCCTAGTGGGTACGTACTCCGTAAAAACAGATTTTCCAAAACTACGTCGCTCCCTTTCATGAATTCTGTAGTATACTCCTCCGTCGATGCTCCCTTTCATGAATTTTGTACTTCCTGTCACCGAACGTGGGACATATAGCAACCGGGTCGATGTGTCCAGCACCAAATAACAGTGCAGAACAGCAGGGGGACACACCCCACTCATACCGGCCCAGTAGTAGTAATGAGCAATGAGACGTCAAATCACAATGCCGCACCTTCCCAGACGGACGAAGCAACCATTATTTCACACTTCGGTTTGCCATCATCTCAAACCACGTAGTATTGCTTCTGCCTCAAGAGGGACACGTGCATCGCCTTGGTACATCATGACATGTGGGACCACATGACAGGCCATGCTCCCCCGCCGATCGCTCGGTAAAATCACCCCATTTTTACTATACTTCCTCCGTATCAGTTTACTACATGGCATGCACGTCGTTCTAGGTTGAGAATTTAACTGGCTATATATGTGATGAACAGTACTCTAGCCTTTTAAAAAATGTATACTTTTGTACAGTAGTACTATCGATGGATTGCGCCATGGAGCAAAAATTGAAATTTAAAAAAGGTGGTACATATAGACAGCGCTCGTCGCCAAATTATGCATATAGTACTATTAAAAAAGCTAGTACGTGCTTAATTGGGGTGCTAAATTCTATTAAAGAAATACTAGTAGTATGTACATACTGAAGAATTAAAGTAACGAGAAGAAACATAACATAGTTCTGCTGGGGGCTCAGCACAACACACCCCTCAAATTAAACTAAGCACACCTGAAATTAAACTATGCAACTAATCCGGTAGACACTGCATTAGAAGTTTAGAACCACCATGAGCCACGACACTGCCGCCTTACTCAGAGTCCTCGTCCATGTCCTCGACTTCGTCCTTGTCCCTCTCCCTCTTGGCCGATACTTCTTTGCTTGAACCGCACACTTGGCTGTTGCTCTTCATCCAACCCTTGTAGATATTGAAACAAAGGTAGCCATCCATTGCAGCGTAGTGGATGTGGTCTATATCTAGTACATTCCGCTGCCATGCATGACGATGAAACGTGTAATGAGGTTTCTCCAGTTTACAGTATGAAGGATGAACCATGGCTCCTGCCAGGGTCAGCATTGAAGGTTGAGAGGAGGACACCAGGCTTGCCTTCTGGAGATTGAAGGGCTGGCCTACAACGAGACCTATCCAACGCAGGACATCCCTGTCGTTCTTAAAGCCTACAGTAACGAATTTCACTCTTTTGTCCTTGAGGAAGTTCTTAAAATCCTGGCACTCAACGTCAGCATGGCATATGTGGTAGACCAAGCAAACGTTATGTACGCAAACCTGGATCACGGCGAGCTTCTTCCACTCTTCGTCCTTTAGATCCTTCTCTCGTCGAAGGACTGTGGTGTACTCAACATCTAGCCTAGCGACCCACTCATCATCTGAGTTTTCGAACATGCGTCTGAAGCGAGAAAGGCATCCTTTCATAGTCGCGGAAGAACGGGTGTAGATGACGTCGAACTCATCGCCGGTGATGGTTCTAACCTTGTACTCACCTTCGATCGTGGAGATTTGGGACGCCATGGATTTGGGAGGAGGGTTAGGATTAGTGGAAATGTTGTAATGTGAATGGACGGGACGACTAGGAGTGAACCGCCATAGTATTGAAGGACGTGCGAGGACGAGTAGGAGCGAACTGCCAGCGTGCGAATGGCAGGGTGGTGGCTTTCCATTCTCCCATGATACAGGCTTCCGAGAGCCCTTGGATCTGAGATCAAATGGTTGCATGGCGTGATTCTAGACCTATGGGTGAATATCCTATCCTGGAGGGTTATTCTGCAAATTTTCAGCAACTTAGCATGCGACCGTTTGATCTCAGATCCAAGGGCTGCCAGCAGCCCGTATCATGGTCGCGCCTACCACGACCGTCGCGTCGCTCATGCGGTCATGCCCTTGGAGATTTAACATGGTGCGTTAGGCTATCTGACGTTGGCATGTCTTACATAGTCATCACTTAGTCACTCATACTACAACAAGGTTGGCTATAAGGGTGGCTATAAGTGTATTTTTTTACTCCTCTCTATCTCTTTCTTCGTACTCCCTCTGTCCCATAATATAAGAACATTTTTGACACTAGTGTCGTGCCAAAAACGTTCTTATATTATGGGACACAAGGAGTACTAGTATTTATTGCATTTGCCAAGGAGTGACCTCTTCCAATGAAATGGTGTTGCTAAGTTTGCTTCATTTAATTAGCTATAGACTCAAAATTGTCTTTTCACCTAGGTACACGCGCTTAGCACCATTTCTTCCTTGGGTCACCAAACTAGTCTCTCTCTTCTTGATTAACTTGCCACATCAGACTTTATGCCTATGTGGCAAGCTTAAGCACCTGTAGGAGCAAGTAAAAGTAAGTACAATAGTGCGCTTTACATGGCATTTTTGCATATGTGGAGGAAAGAGAGGCAAGGAAAAAGTGGAGAAGTGGCCTCTCATGAAAGAGCCAGCCTCTACTACATGGTGGAGCATTGGGAGAGGCACCTGTATGGAGGTGGTCAGGAATCGGGAGACTCACGTCGGTCGTAGTGCCGTAGTTAAAATGATAATGGCAAGTCAAATCACGGGGGCCCACCTGTCCAGCAGTAACTCATTGTCAAATCACACAGCCCTACGTTTGCAGCAGCCTACTCCCTCGTCTTCTCGCGTCTCTGTCGAACCGACTAGGCGGAACTACCCCGCCTACCGCGCAGGAAAAGCCCCGCCCTCGACTTTTAAATACAACTACATCCACTTAAGAATCCAATGATATACTTTTTGTGACATAGTAACTCATATTTAGTTAGTCAAATGGATGACCTAGAACTACGTGCAGGCCCTATAAACCGAGACACCTAAAAATAAAAAAACCAAGACGGAGAGGGTAGTTCAGCACGTATCTTTTTAGATCAATATAGTCGGGATTCACCAAGGAGCAAAACCAAGTGGTAGGCTGCTCCTGTCGTGTTGGCGTAGCAACTCAAGCAGGGTCAATCCGCACACGAAATGGTGACACACTTAACAGGACCCCTTTGGCCGACATGTGGCTCATCCCCCTTCTTGTTCCACGTGCGATGCACCAAATTATAGTTCGGAGCAGCGGTTGGAATTGGAGGCACCCCGGTCGTAGGGCCGCAGTAGTAGAAAATGAGCGATGAGGGGTCAAATCACAAAGCCCCACCTTTCCCGCATTAAGCTGGACGGACGAAGCAACCATCATTTCACTCTAGGACGCAAGAGCATAAAGAAAAGAGAAAACAATGATGCGTGCGGCAGCTACCTAGGGCACCCTAGGGTAGGGGTCTCCACTATAGATCCTTTTTTTGAAAGCGCCTCCACTACAAATCGGCTTCTCCCTTGTCCTCTTGAAGAAAACCAATGATGAGTGCGGCGGTAGGGTTTGTAGGAGTACTACGGCGTGCGGGGCCACGTCGTAGTAAACGGGTTCGAGTCGATGCCTTAAATATGTGTGGGCCGCTTGGTTTTACGGGAAAGAGGCAGCATTTTGGGTTCGGGGACCAGTGGAGATATAGTACGTACAAAAAATTGTGGACGTAGGTTCGACCGAAAGGCAATGATGCATGGGCCTGCATTTTGATATACCCGGGGCCGCGTGAAATTTGCTACTCTACTCAAAACTAGTAAGGTATACATGTATTGAATGCATGAGATTTCGAAACCAAATTATGAATAAATACACACTATAGCATGTAAAGCTTTGAGTCATATATGCATGATGTAGATGTTCGTTTAGTTCTTATAGTTCATCTCATTCAAAATCAATTAGTTTTATAAAAATGTTAAGATTCATGGGGTTGTGCATTGTAAATCATAAAGTAAAAAACAAATAATGGCAATTCATTTAAAAATAATAATCAATCATGATACAGAAGATTCTAGAACAAAGGAGAAGTGCTTGTGTTTTGAGGTTTGTGCATTATGCTTAAGTTCAACCATGGAGTCTTCTAAATTGTACATGTGACAGATCTGGTGGAATGTTGATGATATCCAACGGCCATTAGTGCTCGGATTTGCCTATCTCTGCACTGTCGGGTTAGCTTCATCCAGCGACCATCTTTCAAAGTTATTGGCACACTATATAGTTCTTGTGCCATAGTTGCATGTTTTGGAAAAAAGCTACTAGTGGGTTGTGCTATCTATTTAGGAATAGAAGATGTATACATGGAAGTTGTAGGGAGAGAGATGACATGGAGCATCTCAATTCCTATGAGTAGGGATTGGAAAAGAGATGTCATTTGGTTCACATCATAGGAACTTTTCTATTGAATCTAGAGATGACATGTATCTCAATTCCTATGGGGAGGGATTAGAAAAGAGATGTAATTTGGTTCATATCATAGGAACTTTTCTATTGAATATACGCTAATGTTTATTTTCCTTTGAAATTAAGGGAGTATAGGAATCCATTCATATGAATCAAGTGGCTCTAAAGTTATAGAAATGATATCATGTTTATTTCCTTTGAAATGTGGAGTATATGAATCTATTCCTATGAACCAATTGTCTCTAAAGGAAAAAAATCCTGTAAAAATCATATCATATAGAGTTCCTATGATATTCCTTGACACTAAAGGATGCTTGAAATTGCTGCGAGTGATACGATGGTCTTTCTCTGTAGACTCCTCACCCATCTATATAGTTACCTCTCGAAGATGAATGAAATGATATATACATGGTATTCTACATGTGCAATTTGGTACACGAAAACTCGGTAAAAGTTTGCGAGGTTCGAATTTTCAATAAAGCTATATGCACTGCATTTTGGAAGGTAGGGAGCATACGATAGTTGCTAACACTCACGTGGAAGATTTGTGTGTAGGAGGAGTGGTTGTTCTGTTAAATGACATGGAAAAACTGACACTGTCGGCTGCCGATCTAACGGTTTTTACGGCGTTCGTTAGGAAAAGGCTTGTGGCGAACGTTTGCCGGATAATGATTTACGGACACATGCATTGCATTGATACGTGCCCCCTCTCTCTCACGCACACGCACCCTCATGAGTCACGACTCTCCCGAGTCCTCTCGCGGACTCGCACGTCGCACCCACTGTCTATCTGTAGGTAGACATCACGCACATATGTGCTCTTCACACCCTACCCTCAGAACTTCTAAAAACAAAAGACGTCGCGCACATTTTATTTTAGCTCACACGTCACACACTTATACTATTACTCTTGCGGCGAACGTTCTTTGGGCATAGTATATTGTACTCTCACGAAGAGAAGCGGTGCACGCATGCACTAGTTCTCTCACACCCACTCGCGGGTACACGTAGGAGCGCATTTTTTTGAAGCTGGTACAAGAAAATCACTCCACTATATATAAAAGCAGGAGCCTTAGCGCTTGCTTTACTAGGGTTCCTCTCGTTCACTCTCTCATGCTCTCCAGATCTAAGAAACACATAGGTGGCCACACTCTCTCTCAGCTCACGGCTGGTCACAAATCCGGCTGGACAACCTCGACCGGGGCAGGGGTGTAGGTGCATCATTCACATTGTCGTCGGTGGCGAGGGAGGAGACCAACGGCTGCCCGCTTGTCGGTGAACAAAAGTATAACGACATTCAGTAGAGGGAGACGTTTCAATGACCTAGGAGGAGCCATAAGCGGTAGAGTGTCTCCACTGTACTAGTAGTAATTGTTTTTCTGGGTAGCTGTAGAGTGTCTCCACTGTACTAGTAGTAATTGTTTCTCTGGGCCCAAGACAAAACAGCCCATCCACACTAGTAAATAGTAAAATCAATTCAAAAGCCCATATATTTACTGAATTGACGGATGGGTATGTCGAAGAGCAAAAAAAGGAGTTTCAGGTGGGCAAAAGAGCTTCTAAACATGTCGGGCTTCTATTTACAACATATTGTGGTCATAATCTAGTAAATTTTACGACCCAGGATGTTCATTCTATGGACCTGGCCGATCCATTTGACTATGACTGCCGAAAACAGTGATGGAGTTAGATGTTGTTGCCCTTTTCAATCTGGTTTTTTTTGTAAACCTGATGAAAAATTAACCCTCGTGCTTTTGTACAGTTTGTATGCTGGAGTTAGATGTTCCTGCCCTTCTCAACTCGGCTGTGACTATCATATTTTCTTTGAAACAAGGCAAATGGAATTTAGAGTGAAATATTGTAACAAATCCCAACCAAGGGAAATAACATCACTCTCGCCGGCTGCTTGAGCTCACTGTGCATTACAGAAGCCAAGTGATTAGCCCCCACCAGCACCCACAAACTTATTTCGAACTAGCACATCAAATGGGCTATAAATTTTCATAGGAAAGGCTGCATGACCGTGAAAGATTTGGATTCTGACATTTGGGACCCGCGAGGAAATAGCCTATCCAAGGTGGTGTCGACTTACTAGCCAGTCAACAAACGATTCTGCCTACCAGCCGTTGGATTGACATCCAACATCTGTCGTGTATCTTCTATCTCTTGTCTTCTTCTTCCTCCAGCCGCCCAAACCAAACCACCCCATTGGCTCCGCCTACTCCCGCCTCCCATGGCTGGCTGCGCCTCCGCCGCCCTACCGTACGTACCCTCCAATGTTGGCCAGTCCCTCCCTCTATTCCCCCACACGTCCTATTATTCTCCGGCGATGTCAGCCCCAACACGCACCCGCGCCCGAACCAGTCAACCCTCGTACTCCCCTTCGCCTGTGACTGGACCGGCGCATCTTCAACGGCTCCTATTCATTCCGTCTGAGGCCTCGCTGTCATCCTCCACCTTGCGGCCTTGGTTCGCTCACCGTGCGCGGTGCGCCACCCTCTTGCGTTGTCAACGTCGTCAACAACCGAGAGGAACAAGGAGATGACTGTACGTGGAGAGGATGATAGTAGGGACCCACCAGCGTCATGGCAGTATGCAAGCAAGTGCCTCTATAGTACAAGCCCAAAAATATGGTTCCTCCTAATGGTTGGACATCTGGGGCTCACGCCATTGTCAACGTAGTCAATAAACGAGAGAATTACACTACGAGCGGCTGACACCAGGGACCCAGCAAGTCGCGCAGTTTTTTTTAGGAACAAGCAGTTGTTATTTATACTAGTTTTAGTGACGGATCGGGGTAACAACGGGGTTGTGCGGGGGCTGTGGCCCGTCTAGCCAGGGTTTTATTTATGTTTACCACATCATGAGCCCAGTTGTGTTTTTTTCTTGCTAAAAATGGCTAGCCTAGTTCTATTTTTTAAAGAAATACCCAAACAAGGCCTACTTGCTTTATCGGCCCTGCTGGGCTGCAAATCTTTCAAGACGAGGAGAATTTCATTCGGTTTGCCCAGAAATGGGCTGTACATTTTTAAAACACATCAAACCGGGAATTAGTTTCAATTTTTTTATTACAAGATCTTAAATTCCATTGATTTTTATGCGTGGACAATTATTTGGATTTTATATTTATATAAATTATTTTCCAAAATAGTTTGAATGTGAATCGATATTTCTGGATTAAAAACAGTTGACCGCACCAAAATATGCAAAATTTTGTATACTTTTTAACCGTGGCCACAATATGTGGTGTAATGCTAACAAAAAGAAGATGGGCTCCAAAAAAATTCTTAAGAATTAGCAAATGGGTTGTACATTATTAGAAATAATGGCAGATGGGTTGTATGCTGTTTTCCACGAATTTGAGGCTGACTTGTGCGCCCACTATAGGTTGACGCGTATGCTTTCATAAAAAACAGGGTTGACGCACAAGCAACGCCCTGTCAACTTAGTGAACACACGAGAGCAGTGACTGTTGGATGTCTATCCAACGGCTGTCGTGCTTCTTCAATCTCTGCTCTTCATGCTCCAGCTGCTCAAACAAGCGCTGGCGGGACTGCCTGCTCCCTCCTCCCGCGGCCGGCTATGCTGCCGCGCAGGCCTCACGGCCCCATCGTACTCCCATCCACTACAAAAAAAGACACATCCGTGACATTTTGGGCCAAACGAATTTTTTTTCTGTCATACATATGACACTTCTATGACGATAATTGTGACAAAACCCGGTATCATCATAGATGTGGTGGGCTCCTACTTCTCTGACAAAAAATCATGACAGAAAATGGGCTTTTCGTCCTGGGCGGGCCGGAGACGCAACTGCATGACATTCTTTGGGCCATCCACGACGGAAAAAACCGTGGTAGAAGCGAGAGGGAGGAAAATTTCGGGGAGTTCCCGGTTATGGTGGGAGGTCGGGGGCCAAGCGATGCGCGTTTCTCTCGTACACGTACGCGCATGTGTGCGGGGCGTTGGCTCTAACTGAACCCGAGCGAGGCGTTGGGCTCTAACTGAACCCGAGCGATTGCACTGCAGGCTACGCGTTACTGAACCCGAGCGATCGATCGATGGCTATTAACTGAACCCGATCGAGCGATTCCTTGGCTACTGCTGCTAACTGAAGCCAATCGATGGGATGAACAGTGAGCGTTGCGGGGGGAGGGGGTTTGTATGAATAGTGAGCGGTGGCATTGCCTCTGGATGAACAGGACCCCGTGGTGTGGTGGAGGGCTGGATGAACAGTAGACGGTGGAGGGGTGCCCGTGGAGGGGTGGATGAACAGGACCCCGTGGTGTGGAGGGCAGGATGAACAGTAGACGGTGGAGGGGTGCCCGTCGAGGGGTGGTTGGACAGGACCCCGTGGTGTGGAGGGCTGGATGAACAGTAGACGGTGGAGGGGTGGTTGAACAGTAGCCAGTGGAGTAGCGCACGGTGGAGGCTGGATGAACAGGAGCCCGTGGAGGCTGGAGGAGGTCGACGGTGGATGAAAGTAGCTCGTGGAGGCTGGAGGGGGTCGACGGTGGAGATGAACAGTATCCCGTGGAGTCCCGTTTTGCGGTACGCCACACCCCTCCCGATGAACAGGACCCCCGTTTCGACCGTAGCGCTCCAACACAAGTCTGTTTCCTCCGTTTTGCGGTACGCCACACCCCTCCTGATCAACAGGACCCCCGTTTCGACCGTAGGACATCCGTTTCCTCCGTTTTGCGGTATGCCACACCCCTCCCGATCAACAGGACCCCCGTTTCGACCGTAGGAGGTCCGTTTCCTCTGTTGTGTGGTACGCCAGGCCTCATTTCCATCGCCTCTTCCGTCCAAGCCCTCCCGATGAACACGACCACGCATTCCGTTCCGACCCATGAGCACGACGACGACGTTGTTTCTCCGTTCCGACCCAGCCATGTACACGAGCCCTCGCCGTACGTATGCGCGAGTAGGCGTTCGAGACCCCGCCCATATGTACACATACGTGGCCGTATTTTCTGTCTTGCACCCTGGCCGCCTCTACTACGACACGTGCGCGCCTCTACATCCACCAGTATATATGTACGTACACGTTTGCGACCAGAATGACAACGCTACGTACGCTTCGACCAGGTGGGTCCCGACTGTCAGGCACTTCCTTGCGTGCAAAGGTGTAGCTGGTGGGTCCCAGCAGTCAGGGGGGAAACGTTTTTTCGCGAAATACGGTGGCCCATCCGGTGGGTCCCTGCTGTCAGGTGGAGGAATCATTATTTTCCGCGTAATAAGGAGGCACTTCCTTGCTGCCGCTGTGGACCCAGCTGTCAGCCTCTCCACGTACAGTCCACGTCCGATGGAACTTGTTCCTTGACCACGTTGACCACGCCGCGCCGAGAGCACCAGGGCGGTGGACGACGGCGAGGCCTAGGAAGGGGACGACGCGGAGCCGGTGAAGACGCGGCAGTGGATGCCCACGCGGAGAGGAGTATGAGGGTTCACTCATTCGGCTGCGGTGTGAGGCTGCCGTCGCGGCAGGGCCTGGCCAGCGGTGGGAATAGTAGGGGCGGTGAGGCCTCCGCGACAGCACAGCCAGCCACGGGAGGCAGGAGCAGGCGGCAAGACCGGCGCTGCTTTGGGTGGCTGGAGCAAGAAGACCAGAGGTTGAAGAAGCACTACGACCGTTGGATGGACACCGTACGGTCACTCGAGCTAGAATCGTGCATATTGACTAAGTTGACAAAGCCCTCCGTCCCCGTCAACTTAGTAGGCCCACAACTCAGCCTCCCACCAAGGTGGGTCCCAGCTAGCAGGGGGTATTCATTTTTTTGTGCGTAATAAGGAGGCACTTCCGGTGGGTCTGAGCTGACAGCAGGGGGAACATTTTTTTCGCAGAATACGGTGGCCCATCGGGTAGGTCCCAGCAGTCAGGGGCAAACGTTTTTTTCGCAATATACTGGTGGGCGTCTGGTGGGTCCCTGCTTTCAGGTGGAGGAATAATTATTTTCCATGTAATAAGGAGGCACTTCCTTGCGGCTGCCGTGGACCCAGCTGTCAGCCTCTCCACGTACAGTATTCTTCTGATGGAATTCGGTCATTGCCCACATTGACCACGCCGCGCCGACAACACCACGGCGGTGGACGACGACGAGGCCTAGGAAGGGGGCGACGCGGAGACGGGGAAGACGCGGCAGTGGATGCCCACGCGGAGAGGAGTACAAGGGTTCACTGGTTCGGCTGCGCTGCCGTCGCCGCAGAATAACAGGGGGTGTGGGTGAGTGGAGTGGAGGGATGGCCTGGCCAGCGGTGGGAGTAGTATGGGGGCGGTGAGGCCTCCGCGGCAGCACAGCCGGCCACGGGAGGCAGGAGCATGCGGCATGACCGGTGCTGCTTTGGGCGGCTGGAGCAAGAAGACCAGAGGTTGAAGAAGCACTACAGCCGTTGGATGGACAGCGTACGGTCAGTCGAGCAAGAATCGTGCATATTGACTAAGTTGACAAAGCCCTTCATCCCCGTCAACTTAGTAGGCCCACTATACTGGGTCCCAGCTAGCAGGGGGAGTATTCATTTTTTTGTGCGTAATAAGGAGGCACTTGCGTGCAAAGATATAGCTGGTGGGTCCGAGCTGTCAGCGGCGGTAACGTTTTTTTCGCAAAATACAGAGGCCGTTTCAGTGGGTCCCAGATGTCAGGTGGAGGAAATCATTATTTTGCGTGTAATAAGGAGGCATTTCCTTGTGTGCGGCCGTGGACCCAGCTGTCGGCCTCTCCACGTACAGTCCACTTCAAATGCATGTCGGTCGTTGACCACGCTGACCACGCCACGCCGAGAGCACCAGGGCGGTGGACGACGGCGAGGCCTAGGAAGGGAACGACACGGAGGCAGGGAAGACTCGGCTGTTGTTTTTGTTTCCCACGCGGAGGGGAGTACGACTGTACGAGGGTTTACTGGTTCGTCTGCCGTTGCCGCAGAATAACAGCGGGTGTGGGTGAGTAAAGGGATGGCTAGGCCAGCGATGGGAGTACGGTGGGGCAGTGAGGCCTGCGCGGCAGCACAGCCGGCCGCGGGGAGGAGGGAGCAGGCAGTCCCACCGGTTCTTGTTTGAGCGGCTGGAGCAGGAAGAGCAGAGATTGAAGAAGCACGACGACCGTTGGATGGACATCCAACAGTCACTGCTTGTGCGTCAACCTTTTTTTAGGAAAGCCTCAAATCTGTGGAAAACAGCATACAGCCCATCTGCCATTATTTCTAATAATTTTCAGCCCATTTGCTAATTCTTAAGGTTTTTTTGGAGCCCATATTCTTTTTTTAGCATTACAGCCCAAATTGTGGCCACGGTTAAAAAATTATACGAAATTTTGCATATTTCGGTGCGGTCCGAACTGTCTTTGATCCCGAAATTTCGACTCACATTCAAACTGATTTTAAAAATAAATGTATATCAATATAAAATCCAACAAATTCTCCATGCATAAAAATTAATGTAATTTAAAATCTTGAAATGAAAAAAAAAGATATTTGAAACTAATTGTCGGTTTGATGTGTTTTAAAAATGTACAGCCCATTTCTCATTACTGATGGGCCATTTTCTCGGCCAGCCGAATGAAAGCTCTCCTCGTCTTGAAAGATTTGCAGCCCAACAGGCCTGACAAAGCGACTTGCTTGGCAAATCACAAAAAAAACTGGGGTGTGGCCGTGGACCCAGCTGTCAGCCTCTCCACGTACAGTACTCTTCCGATGGAAGTCGTTCCTTGACCACGTTGACCACGCCGCGCGGAGAGCACCACGGCGGTGGACGACGGCGAGGCCTAGGAAGGGGACGACGCGGCAGTGGAAGCCCGCGCGGAGAGGAGTACGAGGGTTCATTGGTTCGGCTGCGGTGTGAGGCTGCCGTCGCCGCAGGGCCTGGCCAGCGGTGGGAATAGTAGGGGGCGGTGAGGCCTCCGCGGCAGCACAGCCGACCATGGGAGGCAGGAGCATGCGGCACGACCGGCGCTGCTTTGGGCGGCTGGAGCAAGAAGACCAAAGGTTGAAGAAGCACTACGGCCGTTGGATGGACATCGTTATTTTGCCCGTAATAAGGAGGCACTTCCTTGCGTGCGAAGATATAGCTGGTGGGTCCGACCTGTCAGCGGGGGGAATGTTTTTTAGTCCATTTGGTGGGCTGGGTGAAACAATGATGTAGCATCTATGCAGCCCGTTTAAATCCCATTTGCATTTTTCTCGAAATCCGCGGACTTGCTGGGCTGGGTGAAAATATCATGTTGGGCTAGACGGAGAAATGTTATAAAAACATAAACACATGATTGCACGTCAGTAAAATCTTTGCAAGCTTATGTACGCAATCACTAGGAGTTAACTTGCCAAGTTATATATAAACAATTATTATTATTATTTTGTAAGAACTTTCAACTTACGAAATAAAATATCATTTTAATTTGATGAGTTAATAGTACGTGGGGTATTATTATTTTTTAGGCTGGACGTGGGACAGTTGAGTTGGTTCTAGGGGAAAGTACTAGGAGAAAACTCAGTTTACATCGAAAAAGAAAGTGGGAGAAAATTCAGAGACCTGGTCCACCTGAGGAGGGGAATATGTTGGGAGGAAGGAGATTCAAAGCATGGCAGCCGAGTGAACTAGTTTTTTTTACGGACAAGTGAACTAGTTTACATACATAAGCAAATAGCCACTAAAAAAGCAATCAGGTTAATGGGTTCTTAAAAGAAATATTTCGGACAAAACAGATAATTACGACACATAGGCTAATGCATGAAAGATAAAGTACACCATCTAGACCTTCCTGGCATGCTTGATCATGACGCTGCGGCTGTCCGTGTACTCGTCGGTTACGGGAAGCAGACACGCCCTCATGTCCAAGATCTGCCTGTACATGTCGTAGCATGTGTATGCGTCCTTGGCCGCGTAGGTTATGTAGGCTAGATTCAGAGGTACCTCCCACGTGTTCAGGTCGTCTTCTTTCATGTTGGCGTATCAGGGGTCGATGATGGTCTCAGCGAGGTCAACCACGGCGTCCTTCTCCTGCCCGTTGCTGATGATCTTGTATTGCTTCTGGATGTCGACAAGCTTGTTGCACCAGATGGCCGAATCATCGCGTTCTTCCTTCTCTCCACCATAGTGAAGGTGCAGTCGGCGCTGCCGATGAAATGGGCGAATGCTCCAGAACATGGTGCAGCCATAGGACTGAGGCGAGGCAGAGCTTCACCGAGTCTGTATCGTTGGTGTATATCACATTCAACTTGGTGCAGCCATAGGACTGAACGGCAAACTCAAATGGGAACTCCTTGCTGAAGTCCATATCCAGCAGGCTCACCCCTCGGATCGCCATTGGAGTCTCTTCGAGTGAACGAGCGTGTAGGCGGCGGCAGCAGTTTGTTTTTCAGCTCCTGGGGAACTAGATTCAACAGTAAGTTGAGTGTGTACAGGCGACAACAGTTACTACCCCTCCCTCGTCCGCTGCACGCCCGGCAGAAGATGAACCATCGGCCACACGTCGGTTCACGAGCGGGTCTGTATTGGTACTGTAATAACAGGAGTTAGTGGTCACTTTACTTAAATTTAATTAGCTCTAATAGAAATTTATACTTAAAACAAGCAATGCATTCGCTCGTTCTATCAGTGCCATAGGATCAACATGCACAACAATTAGAATTATTATTCTCAGGACGCACACGATCAACACATTTGTCGCACTTTCACAAAGATAATACTACCAAGTTTGAACTGTTTGTTATGGTTGTTGTCCTCTGCATCATCATGCCGTGTTTCCCAGCTTGCAAGATTCAGAACCAACAAATAAGATCCGAATAATAAGTACAACAAAGATGCCTACACATCTCATTGATTCCCAGCTTGCAAGATTCAGAACCAATAAATAAGATCCAAATAATAAGTACAACAAAGATGCCTACACATCTCATTGATTCCCAGCTTGCAAGACTAAGAACCAACAAATAAGATTCAAATAATAAGTACAACAAAGATGCCTACACGTCTCACTGATTCCGAGCTTGCAAGATTCAGAACCAACCCATTAGAGCCTTTTGATAAAGTGAATATCGGGATTAAATCCATCTTCGCTAGCCATGTCATACAATCAAAGAACTTGGCGAATGCTCTTGACCTTCACAACATCTGTAGTTGAGTATTCCTGTTTGCATAGCACAAACCAGGAGAGCATGATTTCACTTTAATAGTGGCCTCCTTTACTCAACCTGCAGCTCCACTCGGATGAAGCCTGCCTGGACTTCCATGATTCAATTCATGCGCCTTTTTCTGCAGTTCACCTGAAATGAAGCAAAGATTGCATCATTCAGCTAGCAAGAAGTACTTGCTCTCGTGAGCTGGCAGGTTCTTCTTTAGTAGTTGCACTAAAATTAAGGAACATTAAGGTTGGATGTCCGGCTCATGTAAGGTGCAACTATAATTTTGTTATCTTTTTGTGCATTTCCACTAAAATGAAGTGCCATTGTGGTGACAGTGACGACTCATCTTGCAAAGGCTAATAAAATGTTGCACGAGATTACCAGCAGAACTAGACGGAGATTTTGGAAACTCCAATCACCATTTTGTGCAATTCCACCAAAATTGAGAGATGTTGCCCACGTGACATTTTAGTTGAACTGGACAAGACACTCATTCCAAAAAAAGTGTTTTGTGCAGTTCACCAAAAGGTCACAATAGCAACAAGGTGAAATGGATATCCCTATCTGCACAAAAAGATAGAAAGTAAACAGTTGCTGGTTAATAAGAATATACGAAACATATACAAAATGAAAAGAAGCATCTTAATTATGTTCATGGCAATCACGCAAGGACAGTAGAAATTTTAAAGTGTCAGCAATGCTTCATGTTACCAGAACCATTACGATCAACAATGAGATTCCTCAAATATGGGATTACTTTAATGGCGGCATTGCTTGTTTACCAGACACAGTAAATCAACAGCAGCTAAAGAGTTGGTTTAAGGGCATGGGACCGTGGGGACACCAGGACACTCAGTAGCGTAAAGGACCAACTTACTTATCATACTGGGGAAAACAGCAGGAGTGCCATTTGTAACACAGTTTAATTGCATCTTATCACTGGAGGCATTAGATTAACAATAACACTGGTTAGACATGTCCCTAAGGTAACAGTGTGATCGCTTCATTTTACATGAAGCCCTTACATTAACAACAGCAACAGGTTGGTATAAGGACATGCGACAGTGAACGCATCAGCACAATGTACCTACAAGGAGGCATAAAGTGGTGATGTCGAGTTTGTTCATGCTATGTGAGGGCAGCAAACCTAATCCTGGAGACCTTGTACTATGTGAGGGCAGCAAATCTAATCCTAGAGACCTTTTACTATGTGAGGGCAGCAAATCTAATCCTAAGACCTTTTACTATGTGAGGGTAGCAAATCTAATCCTAAGACCTTTTACTATGTGAGGGCAGCAAATCTAATCCTGGAGACCTTTTACTATGTGATGGCAGCAAATCTAATCCTGGACATACTCTGTTGACTTGTCCACCAGCCGCCACTTCCTATCCTTTTTTCAACCAATAATAGATCTGTTCCTTATCCAGTTTGTACTGCGTTTTCCCATTATTTCCCTTTTCAGCCAAGAGACCGGTTGGGTATCCGGTCTCTACTACTTTGACCATATTATTTCCTCTTTGAATCAAGTCCTAGATTCATGCTACAACTTTCCCCCCTTTCTTCGTTATTTGAACAAAGCCCTAGATTCGAATGCATGAAGTAGCTTTACCTCTAATAATACTAAAAATTTAGGTAGCTTTGGAAGAGCTGATGGGAGTAGAAAAAGATGCACATGCAGACACATGGGGAGCTGGGGTAGTAGAGCAAGGCCGCTTTCGAAGAACTTATACCTGAGGGTCGCCGGGATGTCGGCGGCGGCAGGTCGGATCTGCGGACAATACGGCAGGGAGGAAGAAGGGTCAGAGGACCTCCCGAGCCGGCGCTGTATCGGAGAGAACGGCACGGGCAGAGGATCGGGCCCCTCTGGCAGCTGTGGGTTTCCTCCCTCGGCGGTGATGACCGCGTGAACGATGCACCTTTTAGTCCTCTACACACACCGGCTGAAGGGATCCGGCCGGATCTATGACCAGCGGTGAGCAGAGAGAAAATGTCGCTACCGCTGTCTTGTTTATATCTAGAGATGATGAGAGAATGAAGAGAGCAACCCTAGTAAAGCAAGCGCTCAGGCCCCTGCGTCCATATATAGTGGAGTGATTATCTTTTTTCTCTCCACAATAAGCATTTCAATTTGTGTACGTGGCATTAAAGAAAAGAAACTCTCTATTTAAGGTGACTACTGTACGACTCCTACTTACTACTACTAGTAGTACTACAGTATTGTTCACTTGTGCTCCCTACCCCTCCATTCATTGAACAACCCCACGGGTGAATAAACATACAGTACTTACTGTATTTATATAGAACGAACAAGCTCGAACTATTTTTGCGTAGTTAAAAGTTGAGGGCGGGGCTTTTCCCGGGCAGTACGCACGGCAGTTTTCGTGTAGGCGGTTTGACGGAGAGGCGAGGAGGTTGAGCGAGTGGGGTTGTGCGATTTGACGGCACGTTACTGCTGGAAAGACTTGTGATATGACCACTCACTATAGTCATGAATTACTGCCGCTCTGACCGGGGTGATGCCCCCCTTCCGTTCCGCGCTCTAATCTGGTGCATGACACATCGACCCGGATGCTGGCTCTCCCACATGTCGGAGTAGTAAGAAGGAGCAAAGAATGATGCGGTATATACACGAGCGTCCGGGCTGCGCTTGGCTCTTCGCCTCTTCGGGAAGTCGAACAATGATGGAGTACTACTGCACTGGAGGAGTACTACAGTACGCTTCTGGCCATCTGACACCGATTGAACTGTTGCATGTCCACCGCGTGCGGGAGGGAGAGCGTGTAGCGAAAGCTTCTCCTAGTCTTGCCAACCACCACGCTCATTGGCGAGGGAGGGACGCTCCTGCCTTTGCGTGTATGACAGGTGGGCCCGACAGGTGTGTGGCCAACCTGTCATACAGCCAAAGACGGGTGCACTTAAGTCGGGGAGGGAGAGGATAATCAAACTTCTCGTTGATGTACGAGTTGACGCGACACATCAAAGCACTGCACTCGATATATTTCAATAATTTGCGTTTACCGATGCATTAATTACAACGCATGCATGCATGTCGTGACTCTCCTTTTGATACTTGCATGTGTTGATTTAATGCACCTTGAAGTAGTATAAAATATGTGACGGTAAAGCTTTGTAATACCCCGGCCCAAGTCGAGAGATGGTTGTGCACGAGGAGGGCGAGATCACCGATACGTCACTTACCACAAGCTCGCCGATCACCAGAGCATGTGTCCGCTCGTGCCCTGCAAATGCCCCATGCCTGTCTGCGGCTACGAAGGCCTGCCGCCGGCGCTCTACCACCAC
Organism: Triticum urartu; assembly: GCF_056163025.1. Classification (NCBI taxonomy): domain Eukaryota; kingdom Viridiplantae; phylum Streptophyta; class Magnoliopsida; order Poales; family Poaceae; genus Triticum; species Triticum urartu. The sequence continues at coordinate 94,140,173 of NC_141875.1, forward strand.
ATCAGCACCGCGCATCCCATGCCCGTGCACAGGATCCAGTACGGCAAGGTGATCCAGCTTCAAGTGCCACTGTCAGAGCCACGGCTCTTGCTGTTCGCGGAGGAGGACCGCCGCGCGTTTTTCTTGGTCGGCGGCGTGCTCGACATAGGTGCGCCTATCGTCGTGTCGGTCGTCTGCATCAGAGCGGGGGCGTCCCCACTACCGCACTACGTGGCCAAGCTGTGGGCGAACGGCCCACCGGGGGAGCCCAAAGGCACGACCGACGCCGTCAAGGTGGAAATGGAGGTGACAAGCAGCAAGGATCCTGGCGACGTCGATGTGCAGGAGCTGACCTTCTTGACAGTTCCGCCCAAGCTGCTGGCCGGGGCTAAGCTTGTGTCCCTCCACATTCATATTGACAAGCTCACGTCCTAAATGTTTCTACAGTGCCTTCTGTTTATCTTAGTAATATGCTAATATAGGGATTACCTTGATCTACTTTAGCTTAAGAAATGGTGGGTTTTAGCGGCGATAAAAAATTATGTTTATCAATGCATTAATTGCAATGCATGCATGCATAAAGTACATGCATTGGTCAACTTTCTCTTAATACTTGCATGAAATGATTTAATGCACCTTGGAATCTGAACATGTGTTGGGGAACAACCAAATTGAGACTTATAAAATGGAAAAACTAAAATTTTGAGATAAGCCCTATAAAACCGGAAAGGAGAGAGTAGAAAAAGAAGTACTCCATCCGGGAATAGTGCCGCACTTCGAAACTTGAACCGTCAATAAATTTTGAGCTTGCGTCTCGTCACATTCCAAATTACTCCACGCTATATTGAATTGCAAACCTGTTCACACTGATCACAACCTAAACGGTTTCCCACTTAGGAGCGTATTAGTACTCGGTTATAAATACTAGTATGCCAAGATGACTGCGCATTCCTCCTCAACTCCTCATCCACAAAAACAAACAAGCCATTCAGCATCCTTCCCTTGCGTCTGCCATGGCCAGCGTGAGTTCTGGGTCGAGAGATTGCCACCAGGGAGAGGCGAGCATGGAAGCGGAAGCACGAGAGATGTCCCACCTCACTACGAGAGCAGCCGACATGTCCCGCCGCGCGGAAGTAGCAGCACAGAGGTCCCGCCGCGCCGCTGAAGCAGCACGGAGGTCCCGCCGCGCCGTCGATGCAGCAGACTGGTCCGGCCACGCCGCAGAAGCAGCAGAGATGTCCCGCCGCGCCACGAATGCGGCAGAGATGTCCCACCGCGCCGCGGCGGCCTGGGAAAATTTCTCGCGTGCAGGCGGCGACTATTACAGGCGCATGCATGCGATTGTCCATGGCCAGATGGATCAGATCTCCCGTTTTGCGAGGTTGCAGGACGACATGAAAGCCTCGTTTCAACAGGCTATCGGCGCACTAAGGGAGGGCAATGAGAGGCTCTGGGCCGAGCGCGACCTGCTGAGGGAGAAGATCGTCCGAAGTGCAGACCAGCAGGAGGAGACCAGTGCCTTGTTGAAGAGGACCGCCGTCATCGTCAAGAAACTTATGGACGAGAATGACATGCTCCGCAACGAGTGCCAAAGGCTGGTGGAGGAATCCATGGATGTTCTCAAGCAGCATCTTGAGGACACGAAAGAGCTCATCGCCGCTCGCCACGGAGACTAGTTCCCGCGGCCTGCAGCAATGCATCAAGAAAGTAGAGATCAGCGAGCCAGATCCTTGTGTTCCTTCTTCTTTTGCCCTTGTGTATTTCGGGCGTAGCCGCATGTGGCTTTTTTAATTACCTTTCTAATTATGTAAGACAATTAATCGTCCTTATCTTTCTGTGGAAGATCAATGTTGCGAGGCTGGGATGAAGAAAACTCTTGCTGTGGCGACCTTGGCGTTGCTGTTCTTCTAGTTGCTGCTGGGCTTCCTTCAGTTTCCTGGTTTCTTTTGATGTAATAATCGGTTTAGGATGTGGATTGTGTCGTCGGTTGTAATGTTGGGTTCTAGCGCGGATGTTTGGCCTTTTTTGGCCTCTTGGGATGTTGCGATTTCAATCTGGTAGCTTTTAGTCCTTTGTGTTAGGCTAGAGTTGTGCTGAACTTCTTGTGAATTGTGTGGTTTTCAGTAATGAAAATCGGAAGGGACAAGCCCTTCTTTTATCAAAAAAATTAATCGTCCTTATATATTCATCAGTCTTGCTATAAGTCTCAGTAGATGCTATATAGGTCCATCGGATCTTACATCAAGATCCGTGCTTTCAGATTTTCTTTTTTCTCTCTTAAATCTCAGTCGAGTGAGACATAGCCACGCCATTAAACAGAGGCTCGGGCGCCATTAATGGAGACCTTGGGAGAGAGGTGGACGGCAGATGGAGGTCAAAGGGCTCTCCTCCCGATAAGCACGCGTAGGGGTCTGATCGCACGCCTCTCGTACTACTCAAATAGCTACCCTGCATGACGCCTCCTAGCTAATAAAAAATGGGGATGCGTGGGGGCACGTAAATGGAACTATTAAGTAGAACGCCCATGATTTCAACAATACTTGTGTTTTCGATTGTAACGTGACGGCACTTGTTCCAAAATGACTTTGTTGATTGTTAATGTGTGCGCCTTCGCAAATCGGACTGCAAATTTACCACAGCATGTTGGTGCTATGTCATGGCACCAAGCCAAGTTTCATTATTTTCATGCGTGTTTTGGATTTACAGGAATTAAAAAACTAAGTTTCTCAATGTTTCCAACCCAGCCACGATGCCCAGAATTTTGAATTTCATTCCCATTTCTTGCATGTAACCTAGAAATTTACCCGACGACACACATGTGATTTTTCAACCAACTTTGGTGCACTGGAACATGTGCTTGTATTTCAAATTTGAATTATGCACACAAAGGTGACACGTTCCCTCCCAGAACCACGAGCCTTCTTGAGAGAAGCTCCGATTTGCAAGAAGCTTATACCAAAATTTGTTCCTATTCGGCCAATTTTTTTTACCACGGCATGGTACTACCATCACATGACACCATGCCAAGTTTCATGATTTTAAAACCAAGTTTCTCAATGTTCTCGACCGAGCCACGATGCCCAGATGTTTGGATTTGATTCTCATTTTTTGCATGGGACCTAGAAATTCACCCGAGGACACAAATGTGATTTTTCAACCAACTTTGGTGCACGGGAGCATGTGCTTGTAGTTCAAATTTGAATTATGCACATTAAATGACCAAAAACTCAATTAATGTGTAAATAAGGCTAAACGAAGCCGGAATAATTCCAAAATTTAACAGGGCACTCATGTAGTTCTATGTTGCCTTTGTAAATAAACTCAAGGGGGACAACGTATATCGTTTCGCACTCAAAGGTGGAGCGTTCCCTCTCAGAACCACGAGCCTTCTTGAGAGAAGCTTGGGTTTGCAAGAAGCTTATACCAAAATCTGTTCCTATTCGGCCAATTTTTTTACCACGACATGGTAGTACCATGACATGACATCCACGCCAAGTTTCATGATTTTCAGACATGTTTTGGATTTACAAGAATTTTAAAACCAAGTTTCTCAATGTTCTCAGCCGAGCCACGATGCCCAGGTGTTTGAATTTGATTCTCATTTCTTGCATGGGACCTAGAAATTCACCCGAGGACACAAATGTGATTTTTCAACCAACTTTGGTGCACGAGAGCATGTGCTTGTAGTTAAAATTTGACTTATGCACATTAAATGACCAGAAACTCAATTAATGTATAAAAAACGACAGACGAACCCGGAATAATTCCAAAATTTAACAGGGCACTAATGTAGTTCTATGTTGCCTTTGTTAAACTCAAAGGGGGAGCAGCGTATATCATATCACACTCAAAGGTGGAACGTTCCCTCTTAGAACCACGAGCTTCCAAATCGGCCCAATTTTTTACCACAACATGTTAGTGCCATGACATGACACCATGCCAAGTTTCATGATTTCCAGGCAAGTTTTGGATTTACATGAATTTAAAATCAAAGTTTCTCGATGTTCTCGGCCGAGTCATGACGCCCAGATGTTTGAATTTCATTATCATTTCTTCCATGGGACCTAGAAATTCAACCAAGGACACAAATGTGATTTTTCAACCCACTTTGGTGCACTGGAGCATGTGCATGCAATTCATATTTAGATTATGCACATTAAAAGTCCAGAAACTCAATTAATGTATAAAAAGTCCAAATGAACCCGAAATAATTCCAAAATTTAACAGGGCACTCATATAGTTCTATGTCGCCTCTATAAATAAAATCAGGGGGGAGGCAGCGTATATCGTTTCGCACACAAAGGTGACACGTTCCCTCTCGGAACCACGAGGCTTGTTGAGAGAATCTCCGGTTTTCCAAGAGGCTTATACGAAAACTTGTCCCAATTCAGCCAAAAATTATAGTATGAAAACAGGGTTTAGATTATCCCAAACATCTCGCTACCTAGACCAATAATGTACTATGATTTGAATTCAACATAAAATGGATACAAATATTTGAATTGGAGAGCGTATGGTACATGTAGTACATAGTGAAATATGATTACTGCTATATGTATGTTTTTTATCAAGATAATATTTAAATTATTGTATAACTTGACAACAATCCTATTCAAATAAGGAAAATTGATTCAAATTTAGTCCATATGGTAGACAACAATATATATGTTCACATGGTGGAGTAAAATGTTCATATATGATGGAAGATCAAAATGTACGACTACATCAATTATAAACCGCAAGGTCACCTAATGATATATTCGAATTCAACATAACGTGGATTCAAAAATTGAAATTCGAGATCATGGCATCTGTAATCATATAAAAAGGGACATTACTCTTTCTTTGGTGGGAATTGATTTGTTTTTTGTTCTTGTTGAGGGAAGTGCGAATCGATTTGGTACTATGCAGGGTAATCTTGTTCTCCCGATTTTTTTTACATTTTTCTTGTAGTTTTTTCAATGGCATCTATAGCAATATAGTAAAAGGGGACATGACTCTCTTGTGTCTTGTATGCATTGTTTTTTTACACGTTCAGTTTGTTCTGCCGAACAAGGAATCCGCACCTTGTTATCCCGAAATTTTCAAGCTCGAGTATCTTTTGTCTCACCTGCTTTGAAACTCCCGCTTCTTCAACCCGCGCCGCGCCTTGTTATCCCGAAATTTGGACGCGCGCGAGAACTCCCTCCTCATCCGAAATCACTCCCACGGCCCAGACACGCGAAATCCCCCTTCTACCCCTCAGCCGGAAATGAAGCTCCACGTCGCGGTGTCAAAACCGGTGGGGGTACGCTGGTAACTTACCCTACATTTCGGACAAGTGCGTCCCTAAGCTTGGCCCCCCCTCCCCCTTCGCCCCCCCCCCCCCATTCATACACCGAGGCCACCAAAACCACGAAACCCCACGCTCCTCCGTCGGCCTCCCGACCGCTGCCCAGCCGGAGACTCTTCCCCGACTACGTCGTCCACCGCAACAGCTCGCCGTCCCTCATCCACCGCACCAGACGAGGATCCGTTGTCGATCTCGTCATCCCACCGGATCAGCCACCCCGTCCTCCACCTCCAAGGAGCTGCCCCGACGTTCGCCTCGTCTATCGCGCCACCTCAATCCCCACAGCGCCGTCTTGACCTGCCCCACCGGAACCGCAGCACCCTCACCAATTCCTCCGATGAAGCCGAGGCCAACTCGGCGCAACCAAGGAGGTTCTGCACTCACCGCTGCATTTTATCTTTTATTCGATCTCACGGGGCTATCGGTGCTCGATACCGAGCAGACATGGCGTGTCTCCATCGACGGCGCCGTCACCGGCCACATCATCGACGGCATCTCTCCCCCATGTCGTTGCTTCCTCGGCGGCGACTTCCACAACGGCACTAGCTGCAGCTGCTCCGGCTCTCGCTCGCGCTGCGGCTCTGTTCTTGCTATCGGTCGCGCTGCTGCACTGCTCCTGCTTTCGTTCGTGCCGCTGCTCTGCTCTTGCTCTCGCTTGCGCTGCTGCTGCTGCACGACCTCCGGCAGCTACAGGAGTTGCTGCTTTAGCACTCGCTCGCGGTGCTACTGCACGACTTGCTCTCTGCTAGTGCGTTCCCTGCTCGAGCATCTGCTGATTTAGATCACTGCTTCTCTGCTACTAGTGCTCGAACGCCCTAAACATCTATTGCAATGCTCTGTTACTAGTTCAATCAGTTTCAACAGTAAAATTCAGTTTCGACTGTGAAGTTCATTTTCTTCAGTTAAGTTCAGAGTGAACAGTACTTACAGCATCTGTCGGAGCGGCCGTGGCGCGGCTGATGCATTTTACATCTAGCACTTTTTGGTGATGTATTTTACATCATCTATTGCAGATGATATTAGGGTCCCACTTCAGATTAACGTTGTCTGTCTTGTCATGCTTCAGCCTCGTCGCCGTACACCTTAGCGGAGCTGCTCCAACGACGGAACCGTCCATCACAATGGAGCAGTAGCCTCGGCGCCATTTCCAGAGGCCTCGGATCTTCTTCCCCGCCTCCGACAGCCACACCAGCATCATCACCATCCTCCACGTCCAACCCAATGATGTTGAGGTCCACAAGGCTATGCCAAAGAGGTTGTACACTCGTCGCATCACTTTGTTTCTCCATTCCTCTGTTCTTCCAATTCATGTGAGCCAAACACACAGGTTGACTGAAATCCTATATTTCCAAATGCTCTGTTTTGCATGTGCATTCCTATCCTATTCCTGTGTTTTTCCTGTCCCTGCGTTTATAGAATCCTCCAATTCTAAGGAGCCCTTACAGATTTACTTCATTTTCAGATAGGCGTCAAAGAAAACTCTGTGTGTTATGTCCTGCTCCTGCCGTGACGTCATCCGCCCCACCTGAGGTGCACCATTGACAGAAGCGTTCACTGCAGCAGAGATCCCCCTGCAGACTTCCTTTCTCCGCGTCAGATCATCTTCCCCGTTGCCGGTAGCCACGCCAACCGCATTACCATCACCGACTGAGCAGATGAACTTGAGGACTACACAGCTCCGGAAGAGAGGTCGCAGTCTTTCGTGTTTGCTTACGTTATACATCGGTTATTATTACCTGCTACTTTATAGTTCAATCTTGAGTTTTGAATTGCCCATGGGTCTCATATCGAGCCAGCAACGAATAGTATCTGTCTACTATCTGGTTCATCTGGGGTCTTCTATGTGGTTCATGTTGGGTGGGCAACAAACAATAGATGATCCATTTTCTATCTTTTTAAACTGAAGCTATAATCTACCTGGTATCATTAGTTTTGGATCCATCCACTCATTTGCTACCATCAGCCTTGATTTTTGCATGCACCCCTTAGGCCTTACAAAATCTAACTATTTTTTATTATGCATGTCAGATATTGTACACAATCGTACTGAACATGTAGAGAAAAATAGAAGACCGTTGCGTGCGAATATAATGTCATGCAGACGCCGCTCCATGGTGGGCGAAGTGCCCCCCCCTCCTGCATTTCCAGATTGTATTCCAGAGGAAGATAACTATTCAGATGGAGATTCAGAAGGAGCCGACCACGCCTGTTTACCACCTGAGGTGTTTGCTCTAACCTGGCATGCTGATGTTGGTCATATCATGCATATGGTGCCTTGCATTGCTTACATTATACATCTTATATGTCATCAGCTTAGTTTAGATTTGCTTTGTGTGAATGCCACCTGTTTGGTTTCTATATCATACTCCCACCATTCCTAAATATTTGTCTTTTTAGAGATTTCAACAAGTGACTACATACGGAACAAAATGAGTGAATCTACACTCTAAAATATGTCTTTATACATCTGTATGTGGTAGTCCATTTGAAATCTCTAAAAAGACAATTATTTAGGAACGGAGGGAGTATATGGGAATTATGCAATGCCATCTTCTTTAGCCAGGCATCATATACGTGAATCATGCAATGCCATCCTATTTAGCCATTCATCGTATATGTGAATTGTATCATGCCATATTTTTTCCATAATGTATTCCATTTTGTCAACAATGTTTATACATTCATCTACTCTTCCTGTGCATCAGCCATTTGAGTCAGTCATTGGAAAATCTGGAGTGAAAACAAGGTCTTCTGAGCAGTCAGTGCTACCTGTCGATGTAGATTTCTTGCTGGTTACAGATAGCTCCTTAGAGGAGGATTCAGAGAGAGATGACCAGTCATATTCCCCTCCCCCCGAGGTGCATGCTCTAACTTGGCTGGGTTATATTGCTCATATCTTGCATATCTTGCATTGCCATGCCATCTGCTTAGATTAGACATGCTTTGTGTGAATGCCTCCTGTTTGCTTTCTATATCAGATATGTGAATTATGCAATGCCATGTTTTTCAGCCAGTTATCATATATGTGAATTATGCACCGCCATGGAGCCAGGCATCATATATGTGAATTATCTCATGCCATCTTTTTTTCATTGCGTATTCCATTTGTCGACAATCTGTGTATACTGAACTACTCTTCATGTGTATCAGCCATTTGAGCCGGTTATGGAAAAATCTGGAGTGAAAACAAGGTCTTCAGAGCAGGCAATGGTACCTATTGAAGCATTATCTTGATGGTTACAGTGAGCTCCTCAGAGGAGGATTCAGAGACAGATGGCCAGCCCTATATCCCACCTGAGGTGTATGCTCTAAGTTGCAATATTTATATTTCTCATATGATGCATATGGTGTCTTGCATTGCTTAGTTTAGACATCATATGCACACTATTGAATTCTATCTGCTTAGTTTAGAGATCATACATGCGAGTGCCAGTTGCTTAGTATATGAATCAATTATGTCAATTATATCATGCCATCCTGTATACTTAGACAACATGTATGTGAGTTATTTCATCCCAACCTATTTTAGAAAGACATCATATAGTTTTGTCATGTCATCCTGTTTAGGTACTCATCATATGTTGAATTATGCCATTATATCCTGTTAAGTTATCCATCATATATCTGAAACTGTGTCATGCTATCATGTTTAGTTAGGCATCATATATGTGAAATTGTGTCATGCTGTCCTGTTTGGTTAGACAACATACATGTGAATTACCACATCTGTCTATCATACAATGTCTGTACATTCAATTTCTTTTCTTGTTTATCAGCCATTTGAATTGGAGGGGGTGATGGCAGTATCTAAGGGAGCAAAAACCTGTTCTTCACAAAAGACAGTGCTACCCGTTGATGCAGATAGAACCATGGTTGTACTGGCCCACAAACTAGCCCCACCACACATAATCGAGACTCTTCCAGATTGCACACTTACACCGTTGGGCAGAGAACCAGCTACAACCCATCTAACCGCAACCCCGGCGGATAGTAACCCACTTATAGTTGACAAAGCACCATGTCCACCACGGAGTACCCCCACACGAGCAGTTTGTAAAGCTACTGCAGTGCCCAAAGCACGAAGACCACCATAGCTAACCCAAACTCCACGTTTAAAGCAGAAGAGCAACTGTTCTCAGGTCAGATTCTGTAGCTATGGTCCATACTCCTTTGCTGTTGCATCACTGTATTTACTCATACCAACTACTTTTGAATTTGAAGGATCCAATTGAAACTCCAATGGCGCAACAGATATGTTTTAAACCTATATCTTTAACTGGATTGCTGTTCTAACTTCTTGCTCTATGTTGATTTCAGTTTAAGTTGCATAAACAGTTATGTTCTCATGTGATGCACATTACAAGTGCTGCCAATGTTGTGTAGTTTCTCACACTTATATTTTGTCTATGCTGTTGTGTCTTAAAAATATATGAGTTGAATTGTGTCTCTATCTTTATTAGGGAACATAAACTAGAATGATATGGACAATACAGTGACCATAGTACATAGATATATGTTTGTTTCATGCTATTATCCTGTCCACCTTACTACTGAACCGGTTTACCAAAATGAGTTTCGTATACTACAAGCTAAACATGTGATGTGTCTGCTTGTTTCTCTTGTAGTATGCAAACAGAATATTGGAGAAGAGCACCCCACTATGCAATGGTAGAGAAAGTAATGCAGATAAGGTTCAAGTTAGTGAGACAACCCTGTTAGTCTCCAAGAAAGGTGATAAAAACGATCTTGTAGACAGTGAGAAAACCCCACAATCCTGCGTTGATGTAGTGTTCGAGTTACTGGCCAGTACCGCTGGCACAAGCTCTTCCAACTCGCTGCCTGAATCACTTCGGCTTCTTCAGTCTCAGCTACAAGCTGAAAGGCATCAGTCAGCTGTGTTGCGGCAAGAAGCCGAAGGACTGAGGAAGTCCCTGCAGAATTCAGATGCGTACTTTCTTGTGCAACAGCAGGCGCTGGAGGATTTAAACACCAAACAAGAGAAAGTTAATAAGCTTGCTAAGCATCTTGCCAGCATTATGGGTACCCAGGATATTGTTTCTTGAGCTCTTCTGAAGTGGTTTCAGTTCTGGACTTGTTTTGTTGCGGCGTTTATATGCTGGTGTGTTCCCTATATTTGCACTGGTGGCGAACTTTGATGCCCAGTTGATGTAATATGTGTAAGAGCCGTGATAGCCTAGCATAAGTTGCTCGCTTATTTATTTCCTTGTTTTGTTTATTTGTTTGCTTGTAGTCAGTGCAGTTCTTTTTCCGTAGTTTTCTAGTGGCTGCAATAACCTATTTTTTAAAACTAGGCCACAATAACCATGGGCTAATATTTACTGTAGTGACACTGGGCCTCCTACGGGCCGTAGAAACAGTGGGCCTTCTACGGGATGTAGAAACAGTGGGCCTTCTACGGGATGTAGAAACAGTAGGCCTTCTACGGGCCGTAGAAACAATGGGCCTTCTACGGGCCGTAGAAACAATGGGCCTTCTACGGGCCGTAGAAACAATGGGCCTTCTACAGGCCGTAGAAACAATGGTCCTTCTATGGGCCATATCATCAATGGGCCTTATACGGACCGTATGATCGATTGGCCAAACATGAGCCAATAACAGGCCGCATTATGGCCATAAACGGGCTAGAGTTGGAGTCGTCCGTTCATGGGCCGACCATAACGGGCCATTGTTAATAGGCCATATTTGATGACGCTATGAAAACGGCCCAACGAATTAACGGACCACAAACGGGCCGACTGTAACCATGGGCTGAATTTGGCCCACAAGCAGAAAATGACAGTAACGGGCCGTAAGTAAACGAATGCTGGAAATGAACCCAAGAATAAATGGGCTCTGAGAAGGCCGAAAGATAACATGGGCTGGAAACGGCCCAACGGAATAACGAGCCGTTAATGGGTATAAAGTGATACACTGTTCATTACAGCCAGTTTCACCACAGGCCGTTAATGGGTGTAAAGTGATACACTGTTCATTACGGGCCAATTTCACCACGGGCCGTTAGTAGGCCAAGAGTTACATAGGGCCTCATATGGGCCGAAAGACGTCATGGGCCATACATGGGCCAGAAGTGAAAACGGGCTGGAATCATATTAGATGGCCCAGATGATGCTACTGGGCCTAATTCGGATAGGGTGTAACGGGGCTTGGGTTAGCGGGCTGTAAATGGGCTATATTCGAATAGGCCGTTAACAGGCTTTCCATGGGCCGGCCTGCCAGCTTTTGACCAAGTCAAATGGGTCGGCCTTTTCACAGGAATGGGCCTCTGTTGGGCCGTGTCACGTGTCGACGTATCATAGGCGCCTTCCGTCCAATGAGTGGTTGACATCTGTCCCAACGATGAGCCGACATGTGTTTCCTCCAGCCAATGATGATTTTACACGTGGAAAATCCCCATTGGTCAGGGCTGTTAACGGGTTATCAGATCCAAAACCCGACCTGATAGCTTAACGGAGTTCCGTTACGGTGGATGCCATGTGTCGGTCACCCTTCACGAAAGCACTTCTGTGACGCGCGATTTATCGTCATGGAAGTGGACACTTCCGTGATGATAATTTTAGTAATGTCATGGAACACTTCTACGACAGCACAGGTGTGACTATCTTGATTCTGTCATAAATTTGTCATGGATGTACATGCATGACAAAAAAAGCGACCTACTGTGACAAACATGTATCATCACGGAAGTGTATTTTTTTTGTAGTGATCGCTGGCCTAGCCATCCCTCTACTCACCCACACATGTTGTTATTCTCCGGCGACGGCAGATGAACCAGTAAACCCTCGTACTCCTCCGCGTGGGAAACAACTACCGAGTATTCCCTAGCTCCGTGTCGTTCCCTTCCTAGGCCTCGCCGTCGTCCACCGCCCTGGTGCTCTCGGCGTGGCCTGGTTAACGTGGTCAATGAAAGACATCCATCGGAAGTGAACTGTACGTGGAGAGGCTGACAGCTGGGTCCATAGCCGCACACAAGGAAATGCCTCCTTATTATGCGTAAAATAATGATTCCTCCACCTGACAGCTAGGACCCACAGGAAGGGCCTCTGTATTTCGTGAAAAAAACGTTCCCCCCGCTGACAGGTCGGACCCACCAATTATATCTTCGCACGCAAGGAAGTGCCTCCTTATTACGCCCAAAAAAATGGATACCCCCCTGCTAGCTGGGACCCACCATATTGTTGGGCTGACTTGTGGGCCTACTAAGTTGACGGGGACTGAGGGCTTTGTCAACTTAGTCAATACTCCAGTGACCGTATGATGTCCATCCAACGGCCATAGTGCTTCTTCAACCTCTGGTCTTGTTGCTCCAGCCGCCCAAAGCAGCGCCGGTCGTGCCGCATGCTCCTGCCTCCCGTGGCCGGCTGTGCTGCCGCAGAGGCCTCACGGCCCCCTACTATTCCCACCGCTGGCCAAGCCCTGCGGCGACAGCAGCCTCAAACCGTAGCCGAACCAGTATACCCTTGTACTCCTCTCCGCGCGGGCTTCCACTGTCGCGTCTTCCCCGGCTCCGCGTCGTCCCCTTCCTAGGCCTCGCCGTCGTTCACCGCCGTGGTGCTCTCCATGCGGCATGGTCAACGTGGTCAAGGAACGACTTCCATTGGAAGAGTATTGTACGTGGAGAGGCTGACAGCTGGGTCCACGGCCACAGCCCAGTTTTTTTGTGATTTGCCAAGTAAGTCGCTTTGTCAGGCCTGTTGGGCTGCAAATCTTTCAAGACGAGGAGAGCTTTCATTCGGCTGTCCGAGAAAATGGGCCATCAGTAATGAAAAATGGGCTGTACATTTTTAAAACACATCAAACCGGCAATTAGTTTCAAATATCTTTTTTTTTATTTCAAGATTTTAAATTATATTAATTTTTATGCATGGAGAATTTGTTGGATTTTATATTGATATACATTTATTTTTAAAATCAGTTTGAATGTGAGTCGTAATTTTGGGATTAAAAACAGTTCGGACCGCACCGAAATATGCAAAATTTCGTATAATTTTTTAACCGTGGCCACAATATGGGTTGTAATGCTGACAAAAAGAATATGGGCTCCAAAAAAACCTTAAGAATTAGCAAATGGGCTGTAAATTATTAGAAATAATGGCAGATGAGCTGTATGCTGTTTTCCACAGATTTGAGGCTTAGCTAAAAAAAGGTTGACGCACAAGCACTGACTGTTGGATGTCCATCCAACGGCCGTCGTGCTTCTTCAATCTCTACTCTTCCTGCTCCAGGCGCTCAAACAAGCGCCGACGGGACTGCCTGCTCCCTCCTCCCCGCGGCAGGATGTGCTACCGCGCAGGCCTCACCGCCCCACCGTACTCCCATTGCTGGCCTAGCCATCCCTCTACTCACCCACACCTGCTGTTATTCTCCGGCGACGGCAGACGAACCAGTAAACCCTCGTACAGTCGTACTCCCCTCCGTGTGGGAAACAACTGCCGAGTCTTCCCTGCCTCCGTGTCGTCCCCTTCCTAGGCCTCGCCGTCGTCCACTGCCGTGGTGCTCTCAGCGCGGCATGGTCAATGTGGTCAACGACCGACTTACATCGGAAGAGTACTGTGCGTGGAGACGCTGAGAGCTGGGTCCACGGCCACAGCAAGGAAGTGCCTCCTTATTTCGCGCAAAATAATTATTCCTCCACCTGACAGCGGGGACCCACCGGACGGGCCACCGTATTTCGTGAAAAAATGTTTCCCCCTGACTGTTGGGACCCACCAGCTACACCTTCGCACACAAGGAAGTGCGTGCGGGCAAAAAAACGATTCGCCCCACTGACTGCTGGGACCCACCAGCTACATCTTCGCACGCAAGGAAGTGCCTGACAGTCGGGACCCACCTGGTCGAAGCATACGTAACGTTGTCATTCTGGTCGCAAACATGTACGTACATATATACTGGTGGATGTAGAGGCGCGCACGTGTCGTAGTAGAGGCGCGTACGTGTCGTAGTAGAGGCACGCACGTAGCATGTGCACGTACGTACAGCGGCCAGGGTGCAAGAAAGAAAATACGGTCACGTATGTGTACATACGGGCGGGGTCTCGAACGCCTACTCGCGCATACGTACGGCGAGGGCTCGTTGACATGGCTGGGTCAGAATGGAGAAACAACGTCGTCGTCGTGTTCATGGGGAGGCAACGGAATGCGTTGTGTTCATGGGGAGGCAACGGAATGTGTCGTGTTCATCGGAAGGCAACGAAACGCGTGGGAGCCAACCGGCTGGGTCGGAACGGAATGTGTGGTCGTGTTCGTCGGGAGGGCTTAGACGGAACAAGCGATGGAAAAGAGGCATGGCGTACCGCAGAACGGAGGAAACGGCCTTGTGTTCGACCGGCCACGTTCAAAACGGGATCCTGTTCATCAAGAGGGGTATGGCGTACCGCAAAATGGACGAAACAGACCTCCTTAGGTCGAAACAGGGGTCCTGTTGATCGGGAGGGTTGTGGCGTACCGCAAAACGGAGGAAACGGACCTCCTATGGTCGAAACGGGGGTCCTGTTGATCGGGAGGGGTGTGGCGTACCGCAAAACGGACGAAACGGACCTCCTACGGTCGAAACGGGGGTCCTGTTCATCGGGAGGGGTGTGGCGTACCGCAAAACGGGACTCCACGGGATACTGTTCATCTCCACCGTCGACCTCCTCCAGCCTCCACGGGCTACCATCGACCTCCTCCAGCCTCCACGGGCTCCTGTTCATCCAGCCTCCACCGCGCGCTACTCCACCGGCTACTGTTCAACCACCCCTCCACGGGCACCCCTCCACCATCTACTGTTCATCCAGCCCTCCACACCACGGGGTCCTGTTCAACCACCCCTCCATGGGCACCCCTCCACCGTCTACTGTTCATGCAGCCCTCCACCACACCACGGGGTCCTGTTCATCCACAGGCAATGCCATCGCTCACTTTTCATCCAACCCCCCCCCCCCCCCCCGCAACGCTCACTGTTCATCCCAGAGGCAGCATCGATCGACTTCAGTTAGCAGCAGTAGCGAAAGAATCGCTCGATCGGGTTCAGTTAATAGCCATCGATCGATCGCTCGGGTTCAGTAACGTGTAGCCTGCAGTGCAATCGCTCGGGTTCAGTTAGAGCCCAATGTCTCGCTCGGGTTCAGTTAGAGCCAACGCCTCGCACACACGCGCGTACGTGTATGAGAGAAACACGCATCGCTCGGCCCCCGACCTCCCACCGTAACCGGGAACTCCCCGAAATTTTCCTCCCCCTCGCTTCTACCATGGTTTTTTCCGTCATGGACGGCCCAAAGAATGCCATGCAGCTGCGTCTCCGGACCGCCCAGGACGAAAAGCCCATTTTTTGTCATGATTTTTTTCATAGAAGTAGGAGCCCACCACATCTATGATGATACCGGGTTTTGTCACAATTATCGTCATAGAAGTGTCATATGTATGACAGGAAAAAATTCGTTCGGTCCAAAAGGTCACGGATGTGTCTTTTTTTGTAGTGGTGGCAGCATAGCCGGCCGCGGGAGGAGGGAGCAGGCAGTCCCGCCGGTGCTTGTTTGAGCAGCTGGAGCAGGAAGAGAGAGATTGAAGAAGCACGACGGCCGTTGGCATCCAACAGTCACTGCTCTCGTGTGTTGACTAAGTTGACACGGCGTTGCGTGTGCGTCAACCTTTTGTTAGGAAAGCATACGCGTCAACCTGTAGTAGGTGCACAAGTCAGCCTCAAATCTATGGAAAACAACATACAACCCATCTGCCATTATGTCTAATAATTTACAACCCATTTGCAAATTCTTAAGAATTTTATTGGAGCCCATCTTCTTTTTGTTAGCATTACACTCCATATTGTGGCCACGGTTAAAAATTATAAGAAATTTTGCATATTTCGGTGCGGTCAACTATTTTTAATCCAGAAATGTCGAGTCACATTCAAATTATTTTCAAAAATAATTTATATAAATATTAAATCCAAATAATTGTCCACGCATAAAATCAATGGAATTTAAAATCTTGTAATGAAAGAAATTGAAACTGATTCCCGGCTTGATGTGTTTTAAAAATGTACATCCCATTTCTAGGTAAACCGAATGAAACTCTCCTCGTCTTGAAAGATTTGCAGCCCAGCAGGGCTGATAAAGCAAGTAGGCCTCATTTGGGTATTTCTTTTTAAAAAATAGAATTGGGCTAGCCATTTTCAGCAAGAAAAAAACACAACTGGGCTCATGATGTGGTAAACATAAATAAAACCCTGGCTAGATGGGCCACAGCCCCCGCACAGCCCCGTTGTTACCCTAACCCGTCGCCAAAACTAGTATAAATAACAACTGCTTGTTCCTAAAAAAAGTAAATAACAACTGCGTGACCTGCTAGGTCCCTGGTGTTAACCGCTCATTGTGTCTCTCGTTTATTGACTACGTTGACATTGGCGTGAGCCCCAGATGTCCAACCATTAGGAACCATTTTTGGGGGCTTGTAATAACGAGGCACTTGCTTGTGTACTGTCATGACGCTGGTGGGTCCCTACTGTCATCCTCTCCATGTACAGTCATCTCCTTGTTCCTCTCGGTTGTTGACGATGTTGACAACGCAAGAGGGCAGCGCACCGCGCACGGCGAGCGAACCAAGGCCGAGGATGACAGCAAGGCCTCGAATGGAACGAATAGGAGCCATGGAAGATGCGTCGGTCCAGTCACAGGCGGAGGGGAGTACGAGGGTTAACTGGTTCGGGTGCGGGTGCACTACTGCAGGATGCTGCTAACGCGACACTACGATCAAAGACCCTTCAAGAAACTGTGTGCGATGCCATAATCGCAAACGGTGATGTATGAAAACCATCAAAAATGTGAAAAATGTTTGCGATGACAGATGCATCAAACACGGTTCAGGTTTTAGTTGCGTGTGCGATGAAGGGCATACGGTTCAGTTCAATGAAGTGTTTGCGATGAGGAGGAACAAAAGAAGCAGGCAGCCAGATGGAGGCGTGTGCGATACACAACATATGGTTCACTTGGATGAACTATTTGTGATTAGGCAACACAAAAGAAACGGTCAGCCAGATCAAAGGTGTGTGCGATATACGGCATGGGGTTCACTCGGATGAACTGTTTACGTTGAGACATGAGAACAGAAACAGTTCAACTTAACAAGATGTGTGTGATACGCGGCAAACAGGTATGTAATCAGAAATGTGTCTGAAGACCGATAAGAACACAGACGGTTGCTACTAATAAGACGTGTGTGTTGTGCGATGGGATTGCATACAGAACAACAACATATATATATATACACACACTTACAAGGACATGATTGCATAACCAAATTAAACATCCACTTACATAGGTGGCTACTACAACCATGGCATTTGCACACACCAAAGTAAACTATTACATGCATAATTACATAGGTGGCTACTACACACATGACATTTCCACACACACCAATAAAGTAAACTATATATTACATGCATGATTAACTAGCATAAACGATCATCTGATCATCATCTACTTCTTGTGACGCTTGCTCTTCTTGTGGCTCGATCCGGGCTCGTCGATTTGGGTAACGAGGCACTTCCTCATGTCAATGATCCGCCTGTGCATCTCGTAGCATGTGTACACGCTCTTGGCCACGAATATGAGGTGAGGTTCATCCAGTTGCCGCATCCAGGCCATATGCGAGGATACAGGACTTGTTCTCTGGGCATCCTGCTTCATCTTTTCATAGTAGGGGTCGATGATGGCCGACGCGAGTTCGACCAGGGAGTCCTACTTCATGCTGCTCCAGACCCTGTAGTGGTCACGAATTTCGACAAGGTTCTTGCAGGCCAAGCCCGTAACACTGAGTGCTTTTACATCATCTTTGGTATCCACCATGGCGAACTTGTAGTCGGTGCTGTTGACAAACTTGTTGAAACGGTCGCAAGGCTCTGTGGCCATGCAGTAGTGGTAGATGAGGACATGATGGCGCACGCACAACTGGGCGACGGCAACCTTCTGATCTATGCCGGGACGACCGGCGGTGTACTGGAGGTCGATGCCGACCACCTTGTACTTGTCTCCAGCAAGCAACTACTCAATGTTGTTGATGTAGTCATCCACCACAGCCGCGTCGATGGTGTACACCGCCAAGAGATATGTCTCCCTCGCGTGAGTCTCCACTCTATGCTCGCCGAACTCCATTGGAGCGACGCCGGACATCCCCTCTCTATGTGTCGTCGTGGGTGTCCTTGTTGTGTTGTGGGGCACGATCGAAAGGTTGAAGAGACTAAGGTTATAATGGCTGCGGGAATTAAAAGGGAAGCTAGACGGCCAGGAATATCGGCAGGCCCTGATGGCAGTTCTAATTTGCAGCACGTAACTGCATCACATGGCAATGCGCGCGGCACAACCGCATGCATATGGGGCCCCCGACATGATCGTGCGCACGCGCAACCGCTGGCAGAGCGCGCGTGGAGGGACGCGAGCAGAGCGCTCCACCGTCGCCTCAAGGAAAAGCCGTCCACAAGCCGAGCACGCCGACGGACGCGAGCAGAGCACGCCAACGGACGTGACCGAGCACGCCGCGGCGCCTGACAGTGAGCAGAGCTTGCCGAGGGACGCGAGCAGAGGACGGCATGGTGATACGTGGCAAATAAAGATGAACTGTGCGAGCGATGTTGGAGACATCAAGCATGAATCAGATTAGAGTTGCATGTGCGATACGTGGCACACAGTTGATCCATCAGAGTTGTTTGTGATGGAATAAGCCGTGTGTGTTGCGGGCAAACGCTTGCTAGTGTATAACCTTAAATTTAACCAAAAAAGTGGTAATGCATGTTACAAAAATTGTATAGCTGGAAACTATGTTCAAATACGACTCCAACGATATAATCTATGGCGACATGCATTCGTATTTTATTAGTTAATTGTCAGGACCCTGATTCTAAGTCACACCGGTCTAGCCTATAACACCTCATATCACTTTGCGGCCTCACGCACGGTATCCCCACGGGTGTCGCCTTACCATGGTCCGGGACTGTTTGCGCCTTTTGGCTCACGTATATGATAGTGTCGCTAGCATCCATATGACAGAGAACCCGGGCCGACATGACTAGTCGTGAACCCAAAGTGGCACTAACTTATGGGGACAGGCATACATGAATCAACATCGAGCATGTCGGTCGGCAGCGTGTGAATCCGGGTTGTAGCAACTGGGCTAACAGGACTCTGGGAACCCGGGCTGTAGCAGGCTAGCAGGACTCCGGATGTCGCCCGTGACATTTCCCCGAAGGGACAGACACAGGAACAAAGTGAATCACATGTCGTCCGGTCTAAGTGTTCCGGAGCAGTAGTGTTGGGCTAGCAGGACTCCGGTAAACCGGGCTGTAGCAGACTACCATGGCTCAATGGAGGTACTAGACTACATTTCCCCATAAGAGAGGCTACCAAGGATAAACAACTAGGTTGTCGGATCCCACACATACCAAGCATTTCAATCATACACACAATATGCTCGATATGTGTAAATACAACATGGCATCACAACATAACTCTACGACTCAAGTATTTATTCATTAGGCTCCGAAGAACCAAGTATTGCAAACATGGGTCTCATGACCCCACATACAGAGCATACAAGCAACAAGCACATGCGGAAGCTTAACTTGTCTGAGTACAGACAACTACAAATGAAAAAGGCTGAGAAGCCTGACTATCTACAAGATCTTGCCGAGGGCACAAGATCGTAGCTGAGGTAACAAGCTAAACGTCAAAGCCCACGCAAAACTACTAGCGAGACTGAAGTCTCTCTGCAAAACATAAAATAAGCAAACGTGAGTACAAATGTACCCAGCAAGACTTACATCAGAACTATCTACATATGCATCATTATCAACAAAGGGATGGTGGGGTTTAACTGTAGCAAGCCAGCTTTTGACTCAGTGGCTAACCTGAACTACGACTGCAAGTAACTCTTTTGAGGTGGCGCACACGAGTCCACATATTCACCATATCAACACTCCACTATGGATCCGCTTCCGTCTCCCTATGAGAACGCCATACATAGCACTCACGCTTATCTTGCACATTTTAGAGTATCCACTTTCACTTGTCTATGAACGATGCAAGGGGTCCAAGTTTCCATATCCGAGGAATCCGACTATTCAAATAGATAATGATAACCCTGCAGGGGTGTACTTCTTCACACACGCTCTCGCCACTTACCACCATGTACACGTCGTGTATCTCGGCACCCTTCAAGCGGAAGCCTGGCGAGGGAGTCGGCCATGACCTGACTAACCACACAAGTCTCTCGTCCAGGTTTATCGCCTATTCGGGTTCCATCCGCAAGGAGATCCGGCCGGGGTGTCTCTCACGGCCCCAAACGATGTGTGCAGGGTTCCTAAGCCCACCATCCGGGTGCCACTTGGTACACCGTGCCACTATGCCTAGTCTGTCCTAAGCCCACATGTACTGGGTGCCACTTGGTAGACTACTAACACTACCTACAAACACCAGAAACTAGTTGCAACTCCTGGACAGAGATCGAGTTGATTAATAAGCCGAGAGGGGCCGAGTTACCGGAACCCAATGTGTGGTAGTAACTGTTCATGGATCACAAACACAGAACTCAGTTCCTGAGAACGGCTGTAATGAGACAACCCACCATGTACTCCTACATGGCCTCTCACCGCTACCTTTACCAAATCGTGTTCACACACTTAGCTCTCAACGGTAGGACATGTTCACCACGTTCCAATTCATTCCCGATGAATCAGACCTGACTCAACTCTAAGCAGTAGCAGGCATGACAACAAGCATGAATGAGTAGGCACATCAGGGCTCAAAAAATTCCTACTCATGCTAGTGGGTTTCATCTATTTACTGTGGCAATGACAAGTCATGCAGAGGAAAGGGGTTCAACTACCGCAGCATGTAACAGTTGAATTGTTGTTGTCCTAATGCAGTAAAAGAGAGCAGGAGCGAGAGAGTGGGATTGTATCGGAATGAACAAGGGGGTTTTGCTTGCCTGGCACTTCTGAAGATAGTATAGTTCTTCATCGGTGTCATCGAACTCATCGTCGAAACGTATGTCTACCGAGGGGGAACAAATACCGGCAACAGACAGGAAAAACACAATCAATGCAATGCACAATATGATGCATGATCATGACATGACAATATGCTATGATTAGGGCTAATGCAACAGGAAGTCAATTTGGTTGAAGTGGAATTCAAAGCTAGATCAAATTCCAACTCCAAATCTATTATCAAATTTGTCCTAATCATGTTTCATCCTAAACAGTGAGGTTAACTTGCTCAAACATGCATGAAAACAGTACAGATGGATAGATTGGATTTTTCTGATCATTTTTCATATATAACTTAATTAAACAAATAATTTAAGATTTATTTAAATTCCAGAAAAGGATTACTGCGTCAGCCTGACATCATCATGACGTCAGCAGGTCAATGGGGCACGGTCCAGGTCAAACCTGACCAGTGGGACCCACTGGTCAGTGACCCTGAGACACTTAGTGTCACAGACAGGTGGGTCCGGTCAATGACCACGTCAGCGAGGTCAACGCCGACGCGTGGGGCCACTGTGTTTAGATTAAACTTAAACTATTTTTGTTAGCTGGTTAGTTAGGTAGTGGGGCCCGCATGTCAGCGAGCCAGGGGGTTAGTTAGTGGGTCATTAGCCACTAATGACATTGCCACGTCAGTACGCCGGAGTTGAACGCCGGCGACCAAATCCGACGGTGGAGGATCACCGGAGTTGCTCAGGATAGCGATACAGGGGTCGGCTCGACGCGCTGGAGGTGCCAGAGCGATGCCCATCCTCGCGCGCATCCAGGGGATCATGTGGGAGGCTGCAGGGTGGCCGGAGACGATGGCCACGGCAACCATGGCGGTGGCCGGAGGTCGGCTAGATGTGGGCGCGGGGCTGCAGTGCGCTAGGGGAGGATCTAATGAGCTAGGTGGCATCCACGGGCCACCAGAAGCACGCTGGTGCCATGGGTTCGAGCGGAGGGGCTCGGGACAAGAAAGCTAGGCGGCCATGGCGTACGGCGGTGCTAGGGCATGTGGGCGAGGGTACTACGGCACGGGAACGAGCAAAATGAAGGAGGGGAAACGGAGTGGAGCTCACAGGGGGGTTGTTGGCGGTCTCATTGGCTCGGGGAGGCCTCTGCGGCGGCGAATTCGACGACGGCGTCCGGTGGCCGAGGCGGCGAGGAAGATGACTGGCGATGCTGGAGGGCCTCCAGCCTTTCTTGGTGCGATGAGGAGGTGCAACGAGATACGGACAATCTCGGGAGCACGGTGGCGCGTCGTTTTGTCATCGGTGGCCACGCGGGCGAGGCACGGCGGCCGGCGAAGCTCTCGGTGACGCTCAGAGGAGGGGCTAGAGGGCGAGGGAGAAAGCAGAGGGTGAGGGGAAAGTGAGAGGAGGGCCTCGCGCGTCTCCAGACGCGGATTAGGATGAAGGAGCGGCCTCCAGTGCGAAGTAGGAGGTGGAGGGCTCCGCGGGTGCGCGCGCGTGTTCGCTCCTACCTACTGGCGGGAGGAAGACGACGAGCGAGGAGGTAAGTGGGCTGGGCCGGCTTCTCTCCTCGGCCAGGTGGGTGGGCTACTCAGGTGAGCTCCTGTTTCCTTTTTGTTTCTGTTGTTTTCTATTATTTAATCTTTTGCCACTGTTTTGAATTCAAACAGATTTCAAACAATGCCAAAACATCCTCTGGGTATTTTTATGTTGCTTCATGGACTTTTCCAGAGGCACATAAATTATCATAGAGCATTTGAAGATATATCCCATATATATTTGAATATATTTTCAAATTCAAATAGAATATTGTCTTAAATTCAGAGACCAAATGATTCCTTAAAATGTTCCAAAATTTTGGTTTGGTATATAACCCTTGCCAAAATTTCCAAAACTATTTTTAGGGAATTTTTGGAATCACTGAATGCAATTTAAAGGGCTATTGCCCTTCTTTTAAAATAATTTATGAGGCTTTGAATATTCCTCATTTCAATTTCTTGAATTAAACATGATGCATGCTCACTGATGCAACTATTACACTCAGATATTCTAGGGCTGTGACATTAATAAATCCTACATACAAACCAGGACAGGGGTATAGTAGGTAATTAAATCGTAAATGTTTTTTTATTAACAGTATGTGTACATGTCCTCTCGTCCTCCTCTCGCACGTCTTGTCACCCCGCTGCCGCAGACGGCTTACAGCGCAAGCTTGCGCAGCGCGCGGGGGCATTCTTTTGGCCAAACAGTGGCACCAATGAATCGTCGGTGAGCCCGTTGCCACGCAACCTCGCAGGTTCCTGCGCAAGCTTCCCGCCCGACTCGGTGAAATCCCCCAAATCCCAATGCTTACCAGCCTGCTAGAAAAACCCTCACGGCCGGCGAGTCCTGCGTCACATTTTCCCCTCCCTTCCTGTAGCTTATCTTGTCTGCTTCTTCCACAATCGCCAATGGCACCGGCCCGTCGTTGTCGCTCAGCCACTCCGCCGTCATCAGAGGATCAGCTGGGAGGCTACACCACGGCGGCGGCGCAGTCCCTGACGTAGTGGCAACGTTACTAGATCAACAAATGTAAATCTTTCCAGTTTGATAAATGGCAACATACCCAATATGACAGATGCAAATCTTACCAAATTGTTTGTACGTGGTTCCACACGGGTCATCCAAAACAACCGTTTACATTGAAGGGAAGCACAAATGCTGCACTGCTCTCACTTTGCATACGGGTGTTCTATCTAAATCGTTTGTGATCAAGAGCTGCAGAAATCCTGCTCGGCACATTTTCTCTTGGCTTCATGGGGAAGCTGTCAGTTTGCATACGGGTGTTCTAACTAAAATGTTTGTGATAAGTGTTTTATATTTAAAAAGCGAATTAAACTACGGCTTGGGTGCCATTAATGGAGAGGATGCGAGCAAGGCGGGTGGCCATGGAAGTCAAAGGGCTCGCTTCCCAGTGAGCCTGCGCAGCGTACAACTCGCACGCTTCCCGGTGAGCCTACGCACTCAAGGACAGCTTGCACTCCTCTCGGTCAGCCTGCGCACCGAACGGCGCTCGCACGCCTCCTGTTCAGCCAAGGTCAAGCAGCTGTCCGCACGGCACCTCCTACAGCCATTAAAACCAAGACATGTGGCGTCACGTGAATGGATAACAGAATTTTGGATTTACTAGAATTTAAAAACCAGGCATCTCAATGTTTTGCCGGCATCAACGGTGCCCTGGTGTTTGAAATTCATGCCCATTTCTTGCATGGGACCTAAGCATGCACCCAAGGACACAGATTTGATTTTTCAACCAATTTATATGGACTGGAGCATGTGCATGTAGTTCAAATTTGAATTATGCACATAAATGCATTGAAAACTCAGTTAATGCATAAAAATGTCCAAACGAACCTCGAGAAATCACAAAAATCCACACAACACTCCTGTTGTTCTATGTTGACACGAGAACAAAAATTGAAAGCAATAAGAGGCAATGGATATTGTTTCGTCCCCAAAGGTGGGACGTTCCCTACCAAAAACCAGCATGCTTGTTGTCAGAAGCTCCGGTTTGTGAGAAGCTGTTGGATTTCGGGTTCCGACAAAACCCTTGAGGTTCCAACACTAGGGTGCGTGCGAAGATCTCCCCCTACCTAATCACGCCCTCAGCCTCACCGCGATCTCAAAGCCTAGCTCGACGAACTCGCAACACAAGAGACACGAGATTTATACTGGTTCGGGCCACCATTGTGGTGTAATACCCTACTCTAGTGTGGTGTGGTGGATTGCCTCTTGGGCTGGGGATGAACAGTACAAGGGGAAGAACAGTCTCCTGAGGAGAGGTGTTCTTGTGCTTGGTGGGTGTGAGGACGGAGTGGATCCGGTCCAAGATGAGTGTGTGTGGGTGAGGATGATCTGAATCAGTTGCCTCCTACTGTGGTGGCTAGTCCTATTTATAGAGGCCTGGTCCTCTTCCCAAATATTGAGCGGGAAGGGATGCCACAACGGCCAATTTGAAGGGTGACAGCTAGTACAAGCTATCCTGACTAAAGGTGGTCTTCGCCTGCCAAAGGCTCTGGTGGTGACGCCGTCTTGGGCTCCATAGTGACCTCCATCCTGCCGTTCTGCTGATCTTGGTCTCGTTGCACCAATATGGAAACCTTTGCCTGATGCCTCGGTAATATGGGTGAGTTCTATGCAGAGAAAAATCACTCATGTGACTTTTCGGGAACGACTACAATAGGATCTCCCCCTGAAATGAAAAATAGAAAAAATGGAGTTGGACCATCAGATGGGCGGTTGATGGCTTAGATTAGGTTGAAGGGATTTGTGCCGACAACTTTGCAAAAAGGTCCCTCGCACGATGTCATGGTTTTGTCACGGCAGATGTCCTCATGAAAGGACCAAGTTGTGAGGCCATCAGATGGGCGGTTGATGGCTTAGATTCGGTTGAAGGGATTTGTGCCAACAACTTTGCAAAAAGGTCCCTCGCACGATGTCATGGTTTTGTCACGGCAGATGTCCTCATGAAAGGACCAAGTTGTGAGGCCATCGATGATAGGTGATCGCTTGAACGGGGTTGGTCAGAATCGAGAGACATGAGTTTTACCCAAATTCGGCCACTCGCCGTGGAGGTAAAAGCCTACATCCTGCTTGATTGCTATTGATGATGATGGTGATGATCTCGATTACTAGGGTGCTATTTCACTACCTCTAACCTCGAGGGCCATTGACCTATCTCCAATGACTTGTCTCTAACTTCTCCTTTAGACAACCCCGGAGCCCACTTTATATAATAGTAGGGTCCTTGGCGTTTACAGTAGGTTTTAGAGTCCTACTCTTAATTGGAGTCCTACTCTAGGTCTTGTTGATCTTTTGTGCCTTCCAAGTCAGGAAGTATCCACCCCCGTGTATGATTGTTGAGCCGGCAATAGCAAACCGGGTCTCCTCTTCCGAACCAATCAACCCAAACCGGGTCAATCCTTCGCTTGGTCTCGCTTCCCTTGTCAGGGAACTTTCCTCTTCTTGGACCTTCTCTATGAGCCGACCCATTGGGCTCCTGTCAAGCTGGCCTCATGCTGGGTCTCGTCGTTGAGCCCTAGATTCCTCCTTGTCATCTTATCCTAACCCAGAAAATGGAGCGACCCATAGAGCCTTCAAGCTCTAGGCCGGGTCAAACCTTTAGTCAGGTTATAACCATGGGGAATATCCGGAACACAACAAGTTAATTTGCGGCTGATGTCCTCCTCGTTCGATCTCAATTCCCATACACATCGGCAGTGGAAGACCTAAAATTCCCCGACGAAGACGGTGACGGCCCAGATCCATAGTAAGCTGGGACCGTGACTTCTCCAACAAGTTCTATCGAGTTAAAGTGATAGTTGATGTTAGGAAACAATTGATAAATCATGTCTCTATAGCTAAATATAAGAAAAGACAGATCTTGAAAGCTAAGTATGAAAGGTTGCCTGATTGGTGTGTTGTTTGTCGCATGATTGGGCATTTATTTACATTGCATGGTGAGTGTGCTCTAATCTTTAAGGATGTGTGAGCAAATTGGGTCATGCGCTCTATTGGTCATGCTAGAGATAGTAGCCAATCTGATAGAGTTGATTCAAATGGTAATATATCATGTGATGTTAGAGGATGATAAGAATATGGAGATTGATGCTAACAAAAGTAATGTGAATGCTGATCGGAACAACCTTGATCCGAGCCGAAAGCGAAACATGGCAATGTTTGGTAACCAATGCCTACATGTTGGTGCTGCCACCGGTACTGGAGGTAGTAATGAAACACCTCCCAAAGCTTTGTGAGACACTTCTATAGTATGACACGCCAAGCTCCATCAACCCACTTAACAACTCCACAATCTACACCTCCCTGCAAATCATCTATAACACTAAGCTCCCTAGGTTTAAAGAGCCCACATTCAATTAAGGTCTCTAACTAGAATTGGGTCACCGACTTTGGCTAGGTCAACAATTTCGCAAAACTCTCTCATTCAATTATTTTATACTATACACTATGCTTTCTAATTTTTAAGGCCTCATAATTAATCGACGTATTCAATTTATAATTGTGTCATCCAATTTTGACCGGGTCAACGATTTCTCAAGCTCTCCCATTCAATTCTTTTAATACACTATGTTTTCCTAATTTTGAAGTTCTTTCATTCAATTGAGGTATTCAATTTTGGATTTGGTTTACGATTTTGATTGGGCCAACAATTTTTTAAATCAATCAGCAACAACCTAGCCTATAAAAACATATCAATCCCACGCACCCTCCCACCACCTAGAAAAAAGAAGTGTCACCATGTGATATTGTAGCATCAATAGTATATGCAACCACCGACACAGAAATTTCTCCACATAAATATAGACTTTAGCAGATAACATAGAATCACCCAACAAAAGGCCCACCAAATCAACCCATTATAAATATAAATAAAACACACTCTATCATCTCCCCACCCGCCAAACTAAATATTTTATCAGTTCCAAAAATATAAGGGGTATCCGTTTTTTTAGAAAGTTAAATTTCTTTAACTTTGACCAAATTCAGCGCAAAAATATCGACATCCACAATATTAAAGAAAGTATGGAAATTCATTTCATGATGAATTCAAAAATACCAATATGATATTGTGGATTTTGATATATTTCTCTGCAAATTTGATCAAACTTAAAAGGTTTGCCTTTTCAAAAAGTAACACACCTTATATTTTAAAACATAGTGTTTTTTAAAGAAACCCAACAATAACAATGGCGCAGCAAAGCGCGTCCAACCCTTCTAGTAATATTTGAACTCACAACACAATTCAACGTACTACAACAAAAGAATTAGCTAAATCCAGTCACATTAACCATAGAGTGAGCTATAAAAAGTAAGAAGAAATCAGTTACAATCAAATCCAGGCAAAGTTAACTACACGTAGAGCTTTGAGTACTACTTACATGGGCATAGTGATTAACAACCAAACATTGACAAAGTTCAGATAACTACACCGTGAAATTTAATATCTATACACACAACCATGAATCTAGTGCTCACTGAAATTTAGTTCATGTTAATCCACTACACATTGAATATGAGTACTGTTATGAACACTAGGATTTAGCTACAGAGCAAAGTGCTAAGCTAAAACAACAATACAGGGACTAATTACCTGCACAACAAGGCCATAAAATCTCCTTCCAGTTTCTATGCCTTCAAATGCCATGCTTCTTGGCCTTGGCCTAGTGAAGCTTGCATTTCAAGGAGGGATCTTCCATTGTGCAATAGAAAGAAGAACCCAGAGTGGTCTCAGGGTTCTCCTGCATTGATGGAACTTAGATTAACCAAGAAATCCTTTCAATTCGGCTCGAATGGGATCTCAAATCCAAGATCCCTAAATCCAAACCCTAAACCTAACCTATTGGAACACTTACCCACATATTCATGTCCATGTCGGTCTACTCGAGGTTGTCATCATTGCTCTCCTCTCCGTCTTTCCATGAAGGCATTGTGTGGCGGCATGCTACCTCTTGAGCACTGCGTTGGATTTCCTTGAAGAGGAAAGGATGATGCAGCAAAGTAGCGTAAGTATTTTCCTCAGTTTTTTAGAACCAAGGTATCAATCCAGTAGGAGGCTGCATGCGAAGTCCCTAGAACCTGCACAAGACAAATAACTCCTCGCAACCAATGCGATAAGGGGTTGTCAATCCCTTCACGGTCACTTAAGAGAGTGAGATCTGATAGATATGATAAGATAATATTTTTGGTATTTTTGTGATAAAGATGCAAAGTAAAATAAAAGCAAAGTAAAAAAAACAAAGGAAATAACTATGTATTGGAAGATTAATATGATGAAGATAGACCTGGGGGCCATAGGTTTCACTAGTGGCTTCTCTCAAGAGCATAAGTATTTTACGGTGG
Source organism: Triticum urartu (assembly GCF_056163025.1). Taxonomy (NCBI): domain Eukaryota; kingdom Viridiplantae; phylum Streptophyta; class Magnoliopsida; order Poales; family Poaceae; genus Triticum; species Triticum urartu. The sequence goes on from NC_141875.1 coordinate 94,169,375, forward strand.
GTGAACGAATTACTGTTGAGCAATTGACAGAATTGAGCATAGTTATGAGAGTATTTAGGTATGATCATGTATATAGGCATCACGTCCGAGACAAGTAGACCGACTCCTGCCTGCATCTACTACTATTACTCCACTCATCGACCGCTATCCAACATGCATCTAGAGTATTATGTTCATGAAAACAGAGTAACGCCTTAAGCAAGATGACATGATGTAGAGGGATAAATTCATGCAATATGATAAAAACCCCATCTTGTTATCCTCGATGGCAACAATACAATACGTGCCTTGCTGCCCCTGCTGTCACTGGGAAAGGACAACGCAAGATTGGACCCAAAGCTAAGCACTTCTCCCATTGCAAGAAAGATCAATCTAGTAGGCCAAACCAAACTGATAATTCGAAGAGACTTGCAAAGATAACCAATCATACATAAAAGAATTCAGAGAAGATTCAAATATTATTCATAGATAGTCTTGATCATAAACCCACAATTCATCGGTCTCAACAAACACACCGCAAAAAGAAGATTACATCGAATAGATCTCCACAAGAGAGGGGGAGAACATTGTATTGAGACCCAAAAAGAGAGAAGAAGCCATCTAGCTAATAACTATGGACACGAAGGTCTGACGTAAACTACTCACACTTCATCGGAGGGGCTATGGTGTTGATGTAGAAGCCCTCCGTGATGGATGCCCCCTCCGGCAGAGCTCCGGAACAGGCCCCAAGATGGGATCTCGTGGATACAGAAAGTTACGACGGTGGAATTAGGGTTTTGGCTCCGTATCTGATCGTTTGGGGGTACGTAGGTATATATAGGAGGAAGGAGTACGTTGGTGGAGCAACAGGGGGCCCACGAGGGTGGAGGGCGTGCCTGGGGGGTAGGCGCGCCCCCCTACCTCGTGGTCTCCTCCTTTGTTTCTCGATGTAGGGTCCAAGTCTCCTAGATCATGTTCGGTGAGAAAATCACGTTCCCGAAGGTTTCATTCCGTTTGGACTCCGTTTGATATTCCTTTTCTTCGAAACCCTAAAATAGGCAAAAAGAACAGCAATTCTGGGCTGGGCCTCCGGTTCATAGGTTAGTCCCAAAAATAATATAAAAGTGGATAATAAAGCCCAATAATGTCCAAAACAGTAGATAATATAGCATGGAGCAATCAAAAATTATAGATATGTTGGAGACGTATCAAGCATCCCCAAGCTTAATTCCTGCTCGTCCTCGAGTAGGTAAATGATAAAAACAGAATTTTTGATGCGGAGTGCTACTTGGCAAAAATTTAATGTAATTCTTCTTAATTGTGGTATGAATATTCAGATCCGAAAGATTCAAGATAAAAGTTTAATATTGACATAAAAATAATAATACTTCAAGCATACTAACAAAGCAATCATGTATTCTCAAAATAACATGGCAAAAGAAAGTTAGCCCTACAAAATCATATAGTCTGGCTATGCTCTATCTTCACCACACAAAATATTTAAATCATGCACAACCCCGATGACAAGCCAAGCAATTGTTTCATACTTTTGACATTCTTAAACTTTTTCAATCTTCACGCAATACATGAGCATGAGCCATGGATATAGCACTATATGTGGAATAGAATGGTGGTTGTGGAGAAGACAAAAAGGGAGAAGATAGTCTCACATCAACTAGGTGTATCAACGGGCTATGGAGATGCCCATCAATAGATATCAATGTGAGTGAGTAGGGATTGCCATGCAACGGATGCACTAGAGCTATAAGTATATGAAAGCTCAACAAAAGAAACTAAGTGGGTGTGCATCCAACTTGCTTGCTCAGGAAGACCTAGGGCATTTTGAGGAAGCCCATCATTGGAATATACAAGCCAAGTTCTATAATGAAAATTTCCCATTAGTATATGAAGGTGATAACATAGGAGACTCTCTATCATGAATATCATGGTGCTACTTTGAAGCACAAGTGTGGAAGAGGATAGTAACATTGTCCCTTCTCTCTTTTTCTCTCATTTTTTTATTTGGGCCTGTTCTCCTTTTTTTATGGCCTCTTTTTTCGTCCGGAGTCTCATCCCGACTTGTGGGGGAATCATAGTCTCCATCATCCTTTCCTCACTGGGACAATGCTCTAATAATGATGCTGATCACACTTTTATTTTCTTACAACTCAACAATTATAACTCGATACTTAGAAAAAAATATGACTCTATATGAATGCCTTCAGCGGTGTACCGGGATATGCAATGAATCAAGAGTGACATGTATGAAAGAATTATGAATGGTGGGTTTTCCACAAATACGATGTCAACTACATGATCATGCTAAGCAATATGACAATGATGGAGTGTGTCATAATAAACGGAACGGTGGAAAGTTGCATGGCAATATATCTCGGAATGGCTATGGAAATGCCATAATAGGTAGGTATGGTGGCTGTTTTAAGGAAGGTATATGGTGGGTGTATGATACCGGCGAAAGGTGCGCGGTATTAGAGAGGCTAGCAATGGTGGAAGGGTGAGAGTCCGTATGATTCATGGACTCAACATTAGTCATAAAGAACTCATATACTTATTGCAAAAATCTACAAGTTATCAAAGCAAAGTATTACGCGCATGCTCCTAGGGGGATAGATTGGTAGGAAAAGACTATCGCTCGTCCCCGACCGCCACTCATAAGGAAGACAGTCAAAAAATAAATCATGCTCCGACTTCATCACATAACGGTTCACCATACGTGCATGCTACGGGAATCACAAACTTTAACACAAGTATTTCTCAAATTCACAACTACTCAACTAGCATGACTCTAATATCACCATCTCCATATCTCAAAACAATTATCAAGCATCAAACTTCTCATAGTATTCAACACACTCATAAGAAAGTTTTTACTATTCTTGAATACCAAGCATATTAGGATTATTTAAGCAAATTACCATGCTATTTAAGACTCTCAAAATAATCTAAGTGAAGCATGAGATATCAATAGTTTCTATAAAACAAATCCACCACCATGCTCTAAAAGATATAAGTGAAGTACTAGAGCAAAACTATATAACTCAAAAGATATAAGTGAAGCACATAGAGTATTCTAACAAATTCCAAATCATGTATGGCTCTCTCAAAAGGTGTGTACAGCAAGGATGATTGTGGTAAACTAAAAAGCAAAGACTCAAATCATACAAGACGCTCCAAGCAAAACACATATCATGTGGTGAATAAAAATATAGCTCCAAGTAAAGTTACCGATAGAAATAGACGAAAGAGGGGATGCCTTCCGGGGCATCCCCAAGCTTTGGCTTTTAGGTGTCCCTAGATTATCTTGGGGGTGCCATGGGAATCCCCAAGCTTAGGCTCTTGCAACTCCTTGTTCCATAATCCATCAAATCTTTACCCAAAACTTGAAAACTTCACAACACAAAACTTAAAGTAGAAAATCTTGTGAGCTCCGTTAGCGAAAGAAAACAAAAGACCACTTCAAGGTACTGTAATGAACTCATTCTTTATTTATATTGGTGTTAAACCTACTGTATTCCAACTTCTCTATGGTTTATAAACTATTTTACTAGCCATAGATTCATCAAAATAAGCAAACAACACACGAAAAACAGAATCTGTCAAAAACAGAACAGTCTGTAGTAATATGTAGCTAGCGCAAGATCTGGAACCCCAAAAATTCTAAAATAAATTTCTGGACGTGAGGAATTTATCTATTAATCATCTGCAAAATAATTAACTAAATAGCACTTTCCAAATAAAAATGGCAGCAGTTCTCATGAGCGCTAAAGTTTCTGTTTTTTTACAGCAAGATATCAAGACTTTCCCCAAGTCTTCCCAACGGTTCTACTTGGCACAAACACTAATTAAACACAAAAAACACAACCAAAACAGAGGCTAGATAAATTATTTATTACTAAACATGAGCAAAAAGCAAGGAATAAAAATAAAATTGGGTTGCCTCCCAACAAGCGCTATCGTTTAACGCCCCTAGCTAGGCATAAAAAGCAAGGATAGATCTAGGTATTGCCATCTTTAGTAGGCAATCCATAAGTGTCTCTCATAATAGATTCATAAGGTAATTTAATTTTCTTTCTAGGAAAGTGTTCCATGTCTTTCCTTAACGGAAATTGGAATCTAATATTTCCTTCCTTCATATCAATAATTGCACCAATCGTTCTAAGGAAAAGTCTACCAAGAATAATAGGACATGAAGGATTGCAATCTATGTCAAGAACAATAAAATCTACAGGAACATAATTCCTATTTGCAACAATAAGAACATCATTAATTCTTCTCATAGGTTTCTTAATAGTGGAATCCGCAAGGTGCAAGTTTAGAGAGCAATCATCAAAATCACGAAAACCTAACAAATCACACAAAGTCTTTGGAATCGTGGAAACACTGGCACCCAAATCACACAAAGCATAGCATTAATGGTTTTTAATTTTAATTTTTATAGTAGGTTCACACTCATCATAAAGTTTTCTAGGGATAGAAACTTCCAACTCAAGTTTTTCTTCATAAGATTGCATCAAGGCATCAACGATATGTTTAGTAAACGCTTTATTTTGACTATAAGCATGAGGAGAATTTAGCACGGATTGCAACAAGGAAATACAATAAATCAAAGAGCAATTTTCATAATTAAATTCCTTGAAATCCAAAATAGTGGGTTTAGCAACATCTAGGGTTTTAATTTCTTCAATCCCACTTTCATCAAATTTAGCATCAAGATCTAAAAACTCCGAATTTTTGGAATGCCTTCTAGGTAAAGGTGGATCATATTCAGTCCCATAATTATCAAGATTCATATTGCAAAACAAAGATTTAATAGGGGACACATCAATAACTTTTAGATCTTCATCTTTATTTTCATAGGAACTAGAAGAACACGCTCTTATAAAGGCATCTTTCTTAGCACGCATCCTAGTGGTTCTTTCTTTGCACTCATCAATGGAAATTCTCATGGATTTGAGAGACTCGTTGATATCATGCTTAGGAGGAATAGATCTAAGTTTCAAAGAATCAACATCAAGAGAAATTCTATCAACGTTCCTAGTCAACTCATCAATCTTAAGCAATTTTTCTTCAATCAAAGCATTGAAATTCTTTTGCGAAGTAATAAATTCTTTAATATTAGATTCTAAATCAGAGGGCATCTTATTATATTTTCCATAAGAATTGTTGTAGGAATTACCATAATTATTAGAGGAATTACTAGGATAAGGCCTAGGATTAAAATTTCCTCTATACGCATTGTTACCAAAATTGTTCCTACCAACAAAATTCACATCCATAGATTCATTATTATTCTCAATCAAAGTAGACAAGGACATATCATTAGGATCAGAAGAAACACTCTTATTAGCAAATAATTTCATAAGTTCATCCATCTTTCCACTCAAAACGTTAATTTCTTCTATCGCATGCACCTTTTTATTAGTAGATCTTTTAGTATGCCATTGAGAATAATTAACCATAATATCATCTAGGAGTTTAGTAGCTTATCCTAAAGTGATTTCCATAAAAGTGCCTCCCACGGCCGAATCTAAAAGAATTCTAGAAGAAAAATTCAATCCGGCATAAAAGTTTTGTATAATCATCCACAAATTCAAACCATGAGAAGGGCAATTACGTATCATTAATTTCATCCTCTCCCAAGCTTGTGCAACATGTTCATGATCAAGTTGCTTAAAATTCATAATATCGTTTCTAAGGGAGATGATCTTAGCGGGAGGAAAATACTTAGAGATAAAAGCATCTTTGCACTTGTTCCAAGAATCAATACTATTTTTAGGCAAAGATGAAAACCAAGCTTTAGCATGATCTCTAAGCGAAAAAGGAAATGGCTTCAATTTAACAATATCATTATCCACATCTTTCTTCTTTTGCATATCACACAAATCAACGAAGCTATTTAGATGGGTAGCGGCATCTTCACTAGGAAGGCCGGAAAACGGATCTTTCATGACAAGATTCAGCAAAGCGGCATTAATTTCACAAGATTCAGCATCGGTAAGAGGAGCAATCAGAGTGCTAATAAAATCATTGTTGTTGGTATTGGTAAAGTCACACAATTTAGTGTTATCTTGAGCCATCGTGACAAGCAAGCAATCCAACACACAAGCAAACAAAAAGCAAGCGGGAAAAAAGACGCAAATAGAGAACGAGAGGGAGGATAGAGAGAGAGGGCGAATAAAACGGCAAGGGTGAAGTGGGGGAGAGGAAAACGAGATGCAAATGGCAAATAATGTAATGCGGGAGATAAGGGTTGTGATGGGTACTTGGTATGTTGACTTTTGCGTAGACTCCCCGGCAACGGCGCCAGAAATGGCTCGTTGTCGGGAGTCAAATCTTGACTTGAGCGAACCTCCCCGGTAACGGTGCCAGAAATTCTTCTTGCTACCTCTTGAGCACTGCGTTGGATTTCCTTGAAGAGAAAAGGATGATGCAACAAAGTAGCATAAGTATTTCCCTCAGTTTTTGAGAACCAAGGTATCAATCCAGTAGGAGGCTGCGCGCGAAGTCCCTAGTACCTGCATAAGACAAATAACTCCTCGCAACCAACGCGATAAGGGGTTGTCAATCCCTTCACGGTCACTTACGAGAGTGAGATCTGATAGATATGATAAGATAATATTTTTGGTATTTTTTTGATAAAGATGCAAAGTAAAATAAAAAGCAAAGTAAAAAAACAAAGGAAATAACTAAGTATTGGAAGATTAAGATGATGAAGATAGACCCGGGGGCCATAGGTTTCACTAGTGGCTTCTCTCAAGAGCATAAGTATTTTACGGTGGGTGAACGAATTACTGTTGAGCAATTGACAGAATTGAGCATAGTTATGAGAGTATCTAGGTATGATCATGTATATAGGCATCACGTCCGAGACAAGTAGACCGATTCCTGCCTGCATCTACTACTATTACTCCACTCATCGACCGCTATCCAGCATGCATCTAGAGTATTAAGTTCATGAAAATAGAGTAACGCCTTAAGCAAGATGACATGATGTAGAGGGATAAATTCATGCAATATGATAAAAAAAAAACCCATCTTGTTATCCTCGATGGCAACAATACAATACGTGCCTTGCTGCCCCTGCTGTCACTGGGAAAGGACACCGTAAGATTGAACCCAAAGCTAAGCACTTCTCTCATTGCAAGAAAGATCAGTCTAGTATGTCAAACCAAACTGATAATTCGAAGAGACTTGCAAAGATAACCAATCATACATAAAAGAAATCAGAGAAGATTCAAATATTATTCATAGATAGTCTTGATCATAAACCCACAATTCATCGGTCTCAACAAACACACCGCAAAAAGAAGATTATATCGAATAGATCTCCACAAGAGAGGGGGAGAACATTGTATTGAGATCCAAAAAGAGAGAAGAAGCCATCTAGCTAATAACTATGGACCTGAAGGTCTGAGGTAAACTACTCACACTTCATCGGAGGGGCTATGGTGTTGATGTAGAAGCCCTCCGTGATGGATGCCCCCTCCGGCGGAGCTCCGGAACAGGCCCCAAGATGGGATATCGTGGATACAGAAAGTTACGTTGGTGGAATTAGGGTTTTGGCTCCGTATCTGATTGTTTGGGGGTACGTAGGTATATATAGGAGGAAGGAGTACGTCGGTGGAGCAACAGGGGGCCCACGAGGGTGGAGGGCGCGCTTGGGGGGGGTAGGCGCGCCCCCTACCTCGTGGCCTCCTCCTTTGTTTCTTGACGTAGGGTCCAAGTCTCCTGGATCATGTTCGGTGAGAAAATCACGTTCCCGAAGGTTTCATTCCGTTTGGACTCCGTTTGATATTCCTTTTTTTCAAAACCCTAAAATTGGCAAAAAAACAGCAATTCTGGGTTGGGCCTCCGGTTAATAGGTTAGTCCCAAAAATAATATAAAAGTGGATAATAAAGCCCAATAATGTCCAAAACAGTAGATAATATAGCATGGAGCAATCAAAAATTATAGATACGTTGGAGACGTATCACGGCAGCAAGCAGGAGCGGCGTCGACGCCAGCGTCTAGCTGAGAGTGAGTAGGAGAGGGTGCAAGAGTGAGTGACGCAGTGAGGGAGGGAAACGGATCGGGCCCCTCTTTTGACCAGTTTCAGTTAATAACCGTTAGCCCTCTCCGTCTCTGGTAGCCAATGTGGCAGCTGGAAGCAAGCCCCATCTCTCAGAAATAGGATTAAATTGGCTCGAATCGATCATTAGACTTTATTGAGAAAACTAGCAAGGAAAGTGGCAGATTTTGTTGCGTACACGACAAGTGGTACCAAAACAAGATTTCGATGAGGAAGGTGGTGGTTTTTTGTAATTCACACAAAGATGACTATGATATTTCTCTATAAGTACGCCTCTGGATAAGTTTTGGTATTTCTTCCTATGGCATCCATAATAGCCAAGCAATGTATGTGTTAGGGATGGATTGGAGACCAATGAGACAGGCCATCGCTTCAACTTCCTCTGCATTTTCGCATCTCGCAATCTCGTAACTATGTGTCCACAAGGGGCGGATCCTTCCAAGGTGATCCCCGGCGATGCACCCCACATGGCTACCGCCATCATGCGAACGGAAAGTCTCGTCCATGTTAACATCCAACCCATATCCGATGGTTTCCAAGAAACTATGTTGCTCGAACTGGTTCCTGCATTAGCCATAAGACATTTTTCTTTGTGAATTTACCATAAGATCTTGAATGTATCTAGTCAACAAATTAATAGTTAGATATTTTACATTCCCCTTTATCATGAACCACGTCGCATCGGAGGTGCCAGGAGGCTCTCCAAAGAATCATGAAGATCATGTCTATTATATCCTTGCTTACACAAGAAAAGAAAACTTCTTACACAATGAGAACTCAAACAAGAAAAGGAAGATCGGTCGGATCCGGATGTAGGTTTTTTCATAGATTCTTCTTATGTTCTGATCCATGCATGAACCAGCCGGGCCTCATTCATCAAAAAATATTCCTTCGGCTGTCGCGGAGGAACAGGCACGTACTCCAATCACATACATGCAACTTTTGATCCAACTAGGCACGCCAGGGAGTGAGGCCTTGACCCATATGTTGATTATTGAGGTAAATACATTGGGGGTCTTAGAACTTGCACGCGACGATCAGTTTAGTGCACAAACTTGTAAAATACGTGATTTTGGTTATCGAACTTGCATGAGCGTGCAAATACGGTCACATATCCCATACGCAGACGTATCCGATGCTTACTTGGCAGGCCAGAGTGTGCAAGGCCCACTGTCAATGACAAGATGGCACTCGGTGCGACATGTTCTTGCTTAAAACAGCCTCGCCTTTATTTATTTGCAGAAAAACAATCATCATTGGTACCAAAAATACGCTCCAGCGAGGAGCGAAATACAGAAGCGCGGGTGGTGGGTCTTCGGTCTAGCTAGCTCAGGTACGCACAAGAAAGACCCAACCATTGCAACAGGAACATTTACGTGTCTAACATGAGATACAATTTCACTTATACTGAAAACGTCCGGGATTATCAACTAAATATGTGTCGTGCACATGACGTGACTTCATACAATGTTCGACACATGTTCTTGCGTAAAATGTAGAGTCAACAGTTTATGAAATATAAACTTGTGTATTACATAAAATATATTTATTTAATACAGACATTTAAAATGTTATTAAATAAAAAAATAATGAATACAAAAAGAATTATACACTCGTGGCTTATATTTAAATTATACAGAATGATGAATACAATATTTATTAAATATTTATGAATATTCACTTGTGTATAATTTTTAATCATGATTTATATTCAAAAAGAATATATAATTTACATATTAGACACGATTAAATATTCATAACAAGACTTTAGATTTTATATTATGAATATTTTACTTATACAAACATAAGATTTTAAAAACGTGTGTATAATTATTGAAATTCTTGTATAATTAAAATAATATTTATGAATAGTAATTATAAAAATACTTATATTATTATGACACAATTTTTTTAATTAACAATATTATCTTAAAATAATACATGAACAAAGTTTTCTTCAAAAATTTCAAAAAAAACGAACAGGTGCAACCATACATACATTTTTTAATTATTACTATTTTTAAAATTATTATTTTTATTTTTAAAGTTATTCTACAAATTTTGAAAACAATGTTTTTACAATTATGAATATTTAAAAAATATTTATATTATAATTATGCAAATATCTTTTACAATTCATAAATATTATTTTAAAATAATAAATGAACAATATTTGAAAGTCATTTTATTATTGATATTATAATTTACATACTACATATCTATTAATCTGTAAAAAAAAGGAGAGCAGATGCAAAATAGGCCGCACAAAATGGAACCCATTTCTGCTACACGAGCTCCTTCGTTATAGTACAGTAAAGCAAAGTTATACTACGTAAACATCCACAGGATTGGGTTGGAGTGGCTTGGCCGGATTGTGTCCTCGCCTTAGGCGTGTGTTCTAGACTGGGCGACACACTTCTTCGTATTTAAATTTCGCTATATACTGATAAGTGGGACCCACCAGTTGTTAATTTTTCACAAATAAAAAAGGCTATGGGGTTTTGTGCAAAAACACGCCGCGCTGAGCGCCATCTGTTGCTGACAGCAGGCAGCCAAGCATCGGATACGTCCATGTACGGGATATGTGACCGTATTTGCACGTCCGCACAAGTTCGATGAGCAGAATCACGTATTTTACAAGTTTGTGCACCAAACTGACCGTCGCGTACAAGTTTGAAGACTCCCGGTGTATTTACCTCTTGATTATTTAGGCCTTGTTCGTTTATCCCTGGTTGGATCAAGGCCCAAACCATATGTATTTTTCCCATTTTTTCACCATATGTATACTATTCTGCCCTAAAACAGTGTTTTGCTTTTTGATTTGATAGGAACCTAACACTGTTGACTCGGTGCAAAACTCCGGCAGCCAACAAATAAACTAAGAAAATTGCTGTAGAAGGAGATCCTATCTCAAACTTTATTTAACAAAGGCATTTAAGTTCATGGAATGGAATGTTATTTGTATTTATAAATTGTTTTTCAACGACTTAAACCTCCTTTGGTTGATACTAGGATATAGGAATAGGCATTCATTCCAACAAACCAAATGGCCCCAAAGGAAGGCCTTATCGGGGTATTTACTTTTAAGAACTATTCAAGTCTGAAATGGCTTCACACACGACACGGACTGCACGATCTGCGAATGATACACAGTGTGCATGCATCAGCTAACAGAAAAACCAACTCCCTCCTGCATCTACATGCGCTGCTGTGCTGCCACATGGGATCGTGCACACATCGTCTGCAATTTCATCATGTGTATAGCATCGCTCATTCAAGTCTGTAGAGGCTCCAATAAGGACAAGGCCCTTCATGAGTTCAGGTTTTCTGTGTCTAGCATATACTGTTGGTACGTTTTTCCTTGTCAAAAGAATAGCAGTGGCCGTTCTTCGCAGATTCCCAGCAAACAACTGCTAGTAACTTCCTCGACTACATCAAAATTTGAATTTACAGCAGGAAGAAGCAACCAAACATCCAAAACTAAGAGAAGCTATGCTTAGCCACTAAGGGAAAACGCACTTGGATCACAGTGCACAAGGTGAGCAGCGTGGGAGAACCATTTGGTCCTCGTGTAATTTCCAAGGCTCTACATGAGATCTACGTATCACATGAATACACCAGCTCGCATCAACTATCTTGATTCTGGGAGAAATAGTTCATTTGAGAGATGAACTCCATTTTCATTTGCAGCTGTACATGGTGGCCTCGATCTCTATCCTCCCTCCCCTTCCAAGGGCGGGCGTGCATCCTGCAAGCAACACCTCTCAAATATGAGGGTATTCTGTGCACCGATCGAGAAAAAAATGTCCGAAATGTGCACAGCTACCCAGCAATTTCCCTATGTGCATCGGCTGAAACAGGCGGTTGTTCTGTCTTTGACAAGGCTCCAACATGCCAACACACATTAGTTGATTTCTCCGACCTCTGCACCTTTGCTGCATGGCTCTTCTTCCTCTTCTTCCTCATCCACTTTCATAAACAGTCCAAGTTTTTCCAACATGCTGCCAGAACCAGGAAGAAAACTGGGCAGGCCATCCAGGGAATGCTCGGGACTCGTCTCATCAACAGAACTCATAATATGTTCCGTGGTGACTGTACCAAGCATTTCTAGGTCCTTGGGATGGACGATGTCATTAATTTCTACAGTTCTCTCCATCTGCATCAATCAGGTTTGAACAAACTCTTAGCTATAATAACACAGAAGATGAGTTTCATAGCAGCAGCAAATAATATCACTTGCCTCCTGCAAGGCCTGACGAGCCTTTTCCCTCTCAAGGTCCAGCTTACGCTTAGATTCAGCTTCGGCTTCAGCTCTGCGGGCTTCCAAAGCTGCATTGCCTTCAGCCAAAAGCCGTTCTTTCTCTGTGTCCATAGGCAAGACAATTCTTAGAAAAGCAGGAGATTACTCCTTGGCAGCAAACAAACAGGTGTGTGTGCTTTTTACCTTCCTTCTGCAGTTTCTCCAGCTCCTCCTGTTTATCTCCACCCTGAGCTCATTAGGTAATTACATGTCAGGAAGAGGTGCAGCCAATAATGAAGGAAATAAAGCTAGACGTAAAAGCCTCCAGACCTGGCTGAGAATCCCACGAGCTTTCACGATTACATCAGCATAACGGCCCCTCAAAACAGCTGCTCGTAAGAGCTTGTCCGGGGAGAGTTGCCTGTCGGGTTTTGCATTCTCCCCTATATTTTTCATTGGGAAAGGATCAGATGATCCGACCAGATTAATGCACCAAGACGGCTTGGTGTCTCATAGGAGCCTGCTTACATAATCATGCTTACCTTCAGGTGCAGCCTTGGATTCATTGTCCTGCTCACGGAGTTCCACATCAGCAGCAGTCTCTGTGATTTAATCAATGGTAAATGTTAAGTATGACAAATCTTAAATATTAGGGGAGTCTGCCGTCGTAATGGTTTGACCTCCCACATCATCACCCTCACCAATCTTTTACCGTAAAAGAGAAAACCAAAATAAACATCTGCTGCCCACGCACAAGGTCTCCCCACAAAAATAATCCCATGAAAAAGACCCACATTATAAAAACAACCACACATCAGCACATCCTCCACCTACACCCCCGACCTGGTAGTGCTTGTGTCCAAACCACTATCGCTCACGAATCAGAACCACCCCGCTCGGCGCGGTGCCCCACGCTCCAGGCGGCGTAGCACTATGCAACTACACTTCAATATGCAATGCCATCACTCCGCCGTGCCTTCATCATCGCCTCGATATGCCTTTAACATGTTTCAGGATTTCTCTAATAAAGGGGAACTAGATATTTATAGGCTTAATTTTGCAATTTTAACCCTCATCCCTAAGGAGGCTGATGCTACTGCTATGGGGAAATTTTTAGACAAAAAATATGCCTGCTTAATTGTAGTTTTAAGATCTTCGCCAAGGTCTTGACTAATAGGATTAGCTTGATTTGCAGACACTAATTGCTACTTCCAGAGGGAGTAGTAACCAATCTGCTTTCATTAAGGGTAGATATATTCTAGAGAGTGTGGTCACTGCCCATGAGGTGCTACACTCAGTCCACTCATCCAAAAAGTCAGGTTTAGTGCTTAAGCTAAACTATGAGAAAGCTTTTGATTTTGTCAATCTAGATTTTTTAGAAGAGCTGCTACAATGTAAGGCTTTTCGTGGTGGGTGTATCACCGATGGGGGGTTCTCTGGGAGTCAAAATTAATGGTCATGAATGACTTCTTCCTGACTGGCGAAGGCCTTAGACAAGGAGATCCCCTATCCCCACTCCTTTTTAATCTAGCTGTAGATGTTCTTACTAATATGTTGGCCAAAGCAGCTAGGGATGTAAATGGCACCCGCAAGTCCCGTTTAGTTAGCTCGATAGTTCATTTTCCTCAGAATTTTTTTATTGAACTGTTAGACCAACAAGTGGGCTTAAACGGGACCAGGTTTACATCCCTAAAAGCAGCATCTCATGACCTGGAAAAAGGTTCATGTCCTGTTGAATTTGTGAGTTCATGGATGAGAATTAACAAAATGGTTGCTTCCTATTTATACATCTACTCGCTTGTTTGTATATTTTTCACATAATACATGTGTGTATATGGATTACGGTATCATCCTTTCCTGGAAACGACTGCCACGAGGAGATGAAAAAAAAGCGGGAGAATGTTACTTGATCCAGGGCGGAACAAAGCCAACAAGAGGAGCACAAACAATGCTAGTTGTCACCATTAGGTTCAATATGCAGCATAAACCCTATTGTGGTTGTATGTCACATATTCACTATTCTCATTACTAATATACAAACAGGGAGAATGTTGCATGCCAAATATGACAAATTGTTTTCACAATGATACGAGCACCCGCTAATCACCAAAGTTGTAGAAGACATGATGCAAGTGGCGGTTTGTGAGGAGAAAGGAAGCGTGTGGGGAGAAAAAAGCCCAGGCACGCAACAGTCACCAAAGAGGCAAAGAGGTGATGGGGAATGAGTAAATACAATGTTTATAGATAATTAGAAACCAGGTAATTGTCTTTGTTCGAAGTGCTTATAACTTGGTTGTTCAATATAATGTGATGAGTGCTGTTGTTTAACATGTTCCTTTACTCATCATTTTCAACACGAAAGCAAGACATTTAATGCGCATCCATCCATCAAAGAGGTGATCGGAGCCCCCTCTAGAGTTGAAGAATGCAAGCATATAACTGGAGGCAGAATGATTGAGGGACACAACAGCAACACTGCATCGATGGGAGTTGAAAGAGATGATGATGAGAAAAATATCGAACATATACTAACGAGGGAGGGTTGAAAGAGATATATATCCTACGGAGGTGGGAGCAAGGTGCAAGTTGCCTTGGGGGCGGTTGGAAAAAAAGCATGCTGGGATTTGTCACATAGTGAGAAACTGCATTCACTTGTCGCAGAAATGGGTAGAAATGGATGTATCTAAAACTAAAAATACGTTCTAGATACATCTATTTCTGTGACAAGTAATTCCAAGCGGAGGGAGTATGTTCATAGCAAATAATGTATCTGTATATTTTATCATTAGTCTGTGGCAACCCACAGACATCTAACTAGTAAGGGCATGTACAACAGGGTAACATAGAAATTTTGGTCACGTCGATGAAAGAGAAGGACGAGAGAGAAACTGTCTGTCTGTATAATTATTAATTACAGATCGGCTAAACGCATAAAAATAGCTCCTTAACGACAGCGTTCCTCCCGTTGTACGATGGGTGTCTGCAATCAGCCATTTTTCCTTCGAGGATTCGTTCAAGTTTCCCATAAATTTTGGGCCTATACAGACAACTAACTAGACAATGCATTGTAGAGGATGTCTGTACTGCAGACTAAATCTGACATGGACAGAGGTTATAGACTGGAGCCGTCATGCCCTAAAGGTAGATTAAGAAAAGCTCGTCACAACAAGCAGCTAAAGAGCATGGGGATAAAACTTACGGTTAGCATCAACAGGGCTTATAACATCATCACTCTTGACTTGCTCTGCAGGTTGTTCTGGTCCCTGCAATTAGAATAAACCAATTATTGCAGCGGAAAAGGTTGGCCAGTCATTGGAAATGAAATGACAAAGTCTTGCAGATCTGAATATCGTAATCTTGACCCAGACTAGTGTAAAGGTAGAGCAACCAGATCACCATTCTGTTATCTGGTTCGGTCTGACTAAGGCAAGTCAACCAATGAAGTAAGCTACAAAGCTAACTGCAGATACTAATATGGCATGGTACTATCAGAGAAAAATTGGACAAGGAGGGTCAAGTTGCGAACATAAGGGCTGGTAAGACTACAGAGGCGGTAAAGAAAATGACAAGGGAATAATGGATTGATGTAGAGAGCCAAGGAGAGAAAGAATTGGTAGGATTTAATCCTGCTAACACACTCCGTTGGTCCATATCTTCACTAACAATATAGTCCTTATTGCATTAACTGGCTTAATTGAAGGATCACCCAGTAAAAAATTGCCAAAGTACCTTCGCAAGCTTTGCTGGGCTAACAACTTTTTCTGGTTCGCTTTCAATGTCACTGCCTGAGTCAGAATCTGCATTACCAACATAGCAAATACGATCTGAGGACACCTTTACATGATAGATATATCAAATACAGTAGGGTCTTGTAGACAACTGGGCTGACTGTTTAAAAAATAATAACTGGTACAAAGTATCTATAATTCCCAATAATAATTTCTATAAAGCATCTATGGTGCCCTTGCAGCTATATATGACCCCTTGCAGCACATCAGTTCACTAAGAATCAGTGCGAGCTAATTGCAGGATGGCATTCTGACATCCTGTGTGACACTGACATCATGAAGCCCTAACTATATAGTTAAGTTTCTATGGATACTGCTAAGTCTCCTGAAAGATAATAATAGTTTCAAAAGATAAATGACAAGCACAAATTTGAAGCACATGCCAATCTCATATAATATTCCGAATTTCAGATGGTACCACCCATAGTGAAAAATGTTTGCTTCTCAACTTATGCTTCACAACCTCACGTGTGAACTCATAAATTCAAAGTTTACTAAAGTTTAGCCAAAGATATATTAAGAATTATGAACTAGCGTAAGCACAAACCTCTATAAAAAGAACATGAGAAGGGAAATATAGAGACGGTCAAAGACTCGAAGTAATTTTCGCGGAGAAACATGTTTTACAAGGATGTATCCTATGGTAAACACAAATATATAGATAACTAAATAACTCATATGTACACACCGCTGGATGAAGATCCTGAGTCACTGCTCGAACTACTTGGGCTGCCACATTTGTCAGTTATGATCTGTGGATCCTTCTCTATCAATATAGGGGATGCATTGCCGCAAATGTCGACATCCTCCTCAACAGGCTCAGCACCTGAGTGCACAAAAAAGTCGATCTCTAACAACTGCATTGACGGCATTAAAGTTAAATCTATTGAGAACCTGAAAGGGTACACGACAAAATACCTTTGCAGGGATTTGTGGACGAGTGACTGAGGCAAGAAACATTCACAGCCTCATTCTCAGAGGGCTGAGATTTTGTCTGCTGATGATCTCTCTCTTGCAAATACGTGTCCACATGCTTCTTAAGTTCAAATAGTACGTCATCACTGAGTGCATGGATATCAATCTCTATCTCTCCATCCCCATGCTGCTCTGTATTGCTCTCCATACACTGTTGTAACAAATCAATGATGTGACCAGGTAATTCTTCTGGACCCTCGGCCAAAGAACTTAAGCAGTCTCCCAAGGTTTCTCTCTCCTCTTTTGTCATCTTTGGCTTCACAATCTCAGTTGGCCTGACACGGTCTATTGACAAGTTACTGCGTTCCACAGGAGGGGTCTTTCTCCTCTTTGAGTCGGCCTTATCAACCTCAACATGTGGCTTAGTGGCGGCAGTAGCTAACTTCTTCTCAACTGTTCTCCATCTGGACTCAAACATTTTATTCAGTTGAATGGCCAGATCATGCACTATATGCCCTCGAGGATTATAAGTTATCGCATTGTTAAAGGTCAGCCTGACATCAGCTGCAAAATCAGATGGACTTGCGTAGGAACCAGAATCTAGCTTCTTCTTGATGGTCCCAAGGTCCATCGGGTGCTTGATAATGTCATTATAATCTGGAAGGTTCAGCTTTTCCACGTCTACTGGATCATTAAAAATATGACTACATTTCTGAGTCATCAGCTTCTTCAGAATAGCTTCGCACTGCTTGAGAATTGTAGCTTCAGGCAACACTGTAGACGTTTCAGGCCGGGGTTTTGTCGGCAAGAAGCGTCCCTTGGCACCACGGACAACATGGCTCCCCCTTTGCACCTTTTTAGCTCGAGGGGCAGCTGACGATGACAGCGCAGGTGCTTTGCTGACAGGCATGACGGACAAAAACTCTGGCTTCTTGAGGAGTTCTCGAACCGAATCAAGCTCTGCCCGGAATCTCTTCCGAAGGTAGCGCCGCTCAGACGACGACATCTTAGACGGGACAAAGATCTCTCGCTTCACATCAAAGCCATCACTATTAAGGCTGATGCACTTGCGTTTTGACGCCGAGAAACCTTCCGGGCCAGCACGAACAGGGCTGCCTGACTCGCCCACAGTCTCTGCATACCCCGTGCCCCGGTAAGCTATTTCATCGTAGCTCCGTTTAGCCTGCATCTGCGGCCCGCACTCCATGCGGACCGTTGGTGTCATGTTACCAGGCGCCAGCGAGGCGCAGACCTGCTGAATAATGACAAACAGCTTCAGCCACACACACAGGCACCAAATTGAAACCTCACGCGGATTGAAATGAGAACACACAAACCGAAATTTACAGGTATTCAAATGTCGTGCAGCAAAACCCTAACATTACACTTGGCCCTAGGACCAATCCGTACCAAGCGAGCCTATGTCATCATGGCTTGAAAGCGGGATATGACAGCATCATTTGTTAATTTCCCACTGGTGAAATCAATCAGATCTAAATCCAAACAGAAGCTACAAATGTAGATGCCAACGAGTGGATTTCAGATTGGAAGGGGGTTAATTCACCTTAGGCTTGGAGATTGAGGTCGTTGGCATCTGGAACGAGACCGAGACGCGCCCCGTGATCCCCTGCGCGGCGTCGAAGACCTCGGCGGCTGTGGCTTGGGGACAGATCCGCCGCTGCGGCTTGACGGTGAGCCTGCAAGCGCCTCCCCCCTCCGCCTACTGTGGGCAGGACGGCCGCCGGGGCGCCGGGCGGGCGGGCCGCGGGAGCCTCCTGGGAGCGGGAGGGCGAGCGGCCGCGGCGTGGATTCTCCGGGCTCCGGCCGTGGCGTCGGGCGAGACGGGAGGACGGGAGGTGCAGGGTGCGATGCGGTGCGCGTCTGTGCCTGCTTATCCTTTTCCTCGACGAAGCGACCGAGCCCGAACTCCTCTTCCTCGCCGAAGCGACCGAGCCCGAACCCAAAGTAGAGTCGGTTCCTGCGCACGAGCCGGTCCAGTCGAGACCCGAAGTGGAGCGGAGCGGAGCGAAACGGTACGATTCGATGCGACTTGACGCGCGCGGGGCTGGTGCCCCTCTAGGTGGGTATTTATAGGGGTGGGGGGGTACGAGGGGCGGTGGGTGCCCGATCGTGGCCGTCGGTTGGCGGGGATCGGACGGGCAGCGGGAGAGATGTACGCGCGGGGCCCACCGGGACCGACGTGACGTGGAGCGGGGCGCGCTTTGACTTTCTTCCAGAAGGTTTCTGGTTTGGGCAAGGATCGCGGGCTGTATGACGATGTATCGTGGGGCAACAAGGTTTCTGGGACCACTTGTCATTGTGGTTGAGTAGGTTTGGTGCAGTACCGTACTGTTTTGGGAGCGGCCGTCTTTTGTCCAGCACGCGGGATCTGGGTGGGTCGGGTGACGGCCGGAGAGCGGTGTGACCTGGAGGCGAAGGCTGGTGACACGTGGAAGCAGTGGGTCTTGGGACTCCTGGTCTGCCTGCTGGGTGTTTTTCGGTTGTGAAAAGGAGATTTCCCCTAAAAATTGGAGCGAGGGAACCACGTGCGGGATAGGGAAGATCCTACTTTTAAACTGCTCACAATGAAGAGTAACATAGAGTAGTAAGTTGCCGATGTTACTAGTCTATATTACTATCTTCAAGTGCGAGTTTTGGCTCGATGAGGTTCTCTACCTTGGGCTATCATTTCTGCCAAAGGCATATCGATGAATCCTAAGAAGGTGTCTGCAATTGTGAATTAAGAACCATCTCAAAACGTGAAGCAACTCCGCAGCTTTTTTGGGCTCGCAAGCTATTGTCGAAGGTTCGTTGAGAACTTTTCAAAGATCGCGAAGCCTCTTTCCAACCTTCTTCAGAAGCACGTGAAGTACGTCTGGTCTCCTGAATATGACATCGCTTTCAACACCCTGAAAGAGAAGTTAGTCACTGCTCCAGTTCTGACTCCTCCTGATGAATCCAAACCGTTCGAGGTCTTTTGTGATGCCTCTCTTCAAGGTCTTGGTGCAGTGTTGATGCAAGAGAAGAAAGTTGTGGCTTATACCTCTCGCCAGTTGAAGCCCAATGAAAAGAACTACCCCACTCATGACCTCGAATTGGCGGCAGTTGTTCATGCTCTTTTAACTTGGAGACATCTCTTATTGGAAAGAAAAGTGGACATCTTCACTGACCACAAGAGTCTCAAGTACATCTTCACTCAGCCTAATCTCAACCTCAGGCAGACTCGTTGGGTCGAAATGATTTAAGAGTATAATCCGAGTATCGAATATACTCCAGGCAAGGCCAATGTAATTGCTGACACTTTGAGCGGGAAGGCTCACTGCAACAGTTTGATTCTCAAGCCTTACCAACCCAAGCTTTGTGAAGTTTTCCGCAAACTCAATCTGCAAGTTGTTCCTCAAGGTTTCCTCGCCAACCTCCAAGTCTCTCCTACTTTGGAAGATCAGATTCGCAAGACTCAACTTCTTGATGCCATGGTGAAGAAGGTGAAGATTGGGATTGCCAAGAGTCAACCCAAGTACAAGTGTTATCGCCTTGATGACAATGATACTCTATTCTTCGAGGATCGCATTGTTGTGCCTAAAGGTGACCTTCGTAAAGTCATTATGAACGAGGCTCACAATTCACTCCTCTCTATCCATCCTGGAAGTACAAAGGTGTACCATGACTTCAAGCAGTCGTATTGGTGGACTCGAATGAAGTATGATATTGCTCAGTTTGTGAACGAATGTGATGTCTGCAGAAGAGTGAAGGCAGAACACCAACGACCAGCTGGTCTCCTCCAACCTCTTATCATTCTAGAATGGAAGTTTGACCACATTGAGATGGACTTCATGACTGGATTTCCAAAGTCCAAGCGTGGCAATGATGCTATCTTCGTTGTCATCGACAAACTCACTAAAGTGGCTCATTTCCTTCCTATCAAAGAATCCATCACAGCAGCTCAATTGGCAGAGCTATATACCTCCCGGATTGTCTCTCTGCACGGCATTCCGCAGTTGATTTCTTCATATCGTGGCAGCATCTTCACCTCCAAGTTTTGGGATTCTTTTCAGAAGGCCATGGGCACCAACATCCGTTTCAGCACAACTTTTCATCCCCAAACTAGTGGCCAAGTTGAACGTGTTAATCAGATTCTTGAAGATATGCTCAGGGCTTGCGTTATCTCTTTCGGTATGAAGTGGGATGATTGTCTTCCATATGCTGAATTCTCCTACAACAACAACTTTCAAGCGAGTTCGGGCAAGGCCCCATTTGAAATTCTCTATGGCAGGAAGTGCCGTACTCCTCTCAACTGGTCAGAGACTGATGAACGTCAACTTCTTGGAAATGACTTGATCACAGAGGCAGAAGAGATGTGCAAAGTCATTCGTGATAATCTCAAAGCCGCGCAATTGCGCCAGAAGAGCTACTATGATAGTAAGCATCGTGATTTGGCTTTCGAGATCGGAGACCATGTCTACCTCCGCGTCTCTCCAATGAAAGGTACTCGTCGCTTCGGTATCAAAGGGAAGCTTGCCCCTAGATATGTGGGTCCTTTCAACATCGTCAGCAAGAGAGGCGATCTCGCCTATCTACTTGATCTTCCCTCCAACTTTGCAAACGTGCACGACGTGTTTCACGTGTCTCAACTCCGCAAGTGCTTCAAGACTCCTAACCGCACCGTCAACTTCGAAGACATTGATCTCCAAGAAGACCTTTCTTATCGTGAGCACCCAGTTGCTATTCTTGAAGAAACTGAGCGCAAGACTTGCAACAAGTCAATCAAATTCCTGAAAGTCAAGTGGTCACATCATTCCGACCGTGAAGCCACCTGGGAACGCGAGGATCACCTCCATTCTGAGTACCCGGAGTTTTTCCAGTCCTAGATCTCGGGACGAGATCCTTTCGTAGTGGTGGAGTGTTGTAACACCCCAGATGTAAAACTTCCCATTTTGACAATATATCCATCTTGTTCTTCATCTATTCCAAGTGGTTTTCCTCTTGGTGGGTTTCATTTTGGGTTTGTTTTGTTTGTCTTTGCATTATCTTGTCTTTGCTTTGTCATATTTCTTTTGTCTTCCATTGTTGCTCTATGGCCTCATCTTATGTTTGCATCGTGTGCATACCTATGTTGTGTTGTGCTTATGTCAACTTGCTTTTCCATGATATTCATGCATGATATGTTGTTGCATGTTCTATGTGTGGTCCATGCATCACCACCTCCATGCATCACCTCATCTCCTTCCCTTTTCTTTTCTTTTCTTGCAAGTGCCATCTTGCCCTACTTCATAAATGTTCATCTTCTCCCTTTAAATCTGGCACCATGCCTACATCCTCTCTGCCAATTTTCAACTCATTTGAATATGTTTTGGTTAGGTTAAAAATTGACTCAAGTTTAAATTTAATTCAAACTTGATTTAATTTTCTTCCTTTAAAAATCCCCAAAGCAATTTATTCAAATGGCCCATAATTCCAGGAGTCTGAGTATATCTCTACTTCTTCCATATTCTTCCCCAAACCTCCTGGACTTTTCCTTTGGTGACTGTTTATTTATTAAACAGAAAGTTAAGTGAGGAACATACCTGGGCCGGCCTCCCAGCGCCTGTAGCCCAATCCCCGCAGCAGCCCATCCAGCCTGCTAGCGACAGGGGCATCGTCTCCCCTATATGGTAGATCATCCAGACGTGCCACGTCGATGTCCGGTCGATTTGACGGCCGGAGAAGCTCCCTAGAACCCCTATAAAGTTGTCCCCGGTGCCCTAGGGTCTCGCCTCGACCGATCCCCCTCATCTCCTTCCATCGCCGCTGCCAAGTAAGGCTAGCCACGCCTCGCCCTCGCCCTGCCCGCCATGACCTGGTCGAGCTCGAGCTTCAGCTCGGGATAGACGCTCGCCGCGCCTCCCATCACCTCGGACGCCGTGGAGAAGACTGCCAAGTTCCCCTACGTATTACTTCGACGCACGCACCTCTACGGCCTCTGGATCTACCTCCCTGTCGTCCTCTTCTTCCTCTTCTTCCCTGTTAGCATCTTCGCCAAGTTCAGAGCTCCCTCTCGTCGCCTTCAGCGCGTCACCGTCGAGCCCGTCATGTCCTAGGGTGAGCTGGGTAACGCACCTCCCTCTCCAGTCTTTTGCATGGCGTGTAGACACCCCGTAGGACTCGCCCGATCCGTGTCTTTGACGTGCTCTCGGTGCTTCGGCAAGTCTGCATTTTTTGTGTGTTGCTGCTGTTGTGTAGCTGATGTACCTGCCGCCGCATGCCCGTGCATTCCCCGCTTCGGAATCTATTGTGTGCCCCGTTGCGCGCATGTCGCACCCGCGCGCATCCTCACCCACGCGCGTCATGTCTGCTTCGCCGCCGCGCCGTGCTGCTTCCTTGCTTGCTGCGCACGCCATGGCCCTGAGCAGAGCTATGCTCGTGCTCGAGCGCCCAAGCTCTCTGCTGCACGTGCTCCCTTGTCGACCCCGCACGCCCGCCAGAGCCCCTCTGCTTCGTCAGTTGCCGTCGTCGCCGCCGTCGTTGTCGTCTCTGGCCTCGACCTGGAGGTCATCTCTGTCTCGGATCAGCTCATAGGAGGCAGAACCCCATATCTTTCCAGTGGCACCAAGTTAGCCCAGTGGTTGACCACGCAAGCCTGCACTGCAAAGATCCGAGTTCGATCCCCCGCGGGCGCATGTTATATAAACCCTCCTTTTTTTCTTCTTCTTTATAATCTTCCGCATGACTCACTGGCAGGATGACCCTACCTGTCATCCTCCCATAGCCCCATGTTTTCCTTTTCTTTTTATTCCCAGCGATTTTTCCATTTCTGGAAAGATGCCATTTCCATTTCGGGCAAGTCCTTTTCTGGACGTTTCCAGATAAGGAAAATGCCAATTCTGTCATTTTTCCATTTAGGGCAGTTTCTAACTTAATGCACTTGTGATGATTCTTCTACATCAACCCCAACATATTATATATGTTTTTGGGGTAGAAAAATCCCACCAACCCAGTGGTGGCATTAGTTTCTGCATTTGAGCAAGTTCATAAGCATGTCATTTTACATCATGATGTTGTTTTGGCATTTTTGTGTGATTTATTTCAAACATGCTATGAGGTGGTTTGGCACATGGTTAGCTTCATTTTCATGTATACTTCATGCTAGAACTTGTCCCATGCCATGACATGCCTTGTAGTGAGTTAATCAAGCTTGTAAAGATGCCATGTTGAATCTGTTTTTTTCATGTCCTGGAATTTCACTAAGTCTGAATCTGTTTATATTTTTGCTATGTTCACATGCTTGCAATTGTATTTTCTGATCCCTTTTGGCTCAAGGTCACTAAGGGACTTTTGTTATATGCTTAGAGTAGCTTCATGCCATGCCTTCCTTTGCCATGATGTGTTCCTGTAGCATGTAGTTTTCATGCTCTAAAGATTGCTTCCTGCTGATAAATTCCTGATTTGTTGTTATTTCACTAAGTCTGAAACCTGTTACCTTTTTGCACTTTTGCCATGTTTGTTTGAACCTGTTAATGAGTGAATTAGCCGTAGCTCAGTGTTCATCTTTTTTCAAGCATCATGAGTGGATCCCTGTCATGTATTTTGTTGCCATGTTTGAGTGCTGTAGCATATTTAACTTGATGCATTTAGATGGCTACTTGCTGATTATCGCAGACCGGTGTCATATTTGTTTTGCTTGCCATTTCCAAACCGTGCATCCGATTCCGGTGATCTTTATATCGATTTCAACCGAAATCACCTCACCTTTCTAGTGGCACTCTTGGATTTCCAAGTTGAGGCCAGGTTCAATCATTCCTTTCCAAATCTAGCATATGCATCACATATCGCATCCCGCATATCATACCATGTTTGCATCATATTGCTTGAGCATTGCTCGTGGTTGATTGTGTTCTTTTGCTTGTTGTTCTTGCTTGGGTAGAGCCGGGAGACGAGTTCGTGAACGAGGAGCCTGTTGAGTACACTTACGAGGATCAAGGCAACTCTGAGCACTTTGCAGGCAAGATGACCATACCCTCGAAATCACTTCTATCTTTGCTTACTAGATGCTCGCTCTTTTGCTATACCTATGCTACGATACCTACCACTTGCTTATCATGCCTCCTAAATTGCCATGTCAAACCTCTAACCCACCTTGTCCTAGAAAACCGTTGATTGGCTATGTTACCACTTTGCTCAGCCCCTCTTATAGCGTTGCTAGTTGCAGGTGAAGTTTGGAGATCGTTCCTTGTTGGAACATTGTTTATTGTTGGGATATCACAATATTATCTTGTTTATCTTAATGCACCTATATACTTGGTAAAGGGTGGAAGGCTCGGCCTTATGCCTAGTGTTTTGTTCCACTCTTGCCGCCTTAGTTTCCGTCATATCGGTGTTATGTTCCCGGATTTTGCGTTCCTTACACGGTTGGGTTATAATGGGAACCCCTTGACAGTTCACCTTGAATAAAACTCCTCCAGCAAGGCCCGACCTTGGTTTTACCATTTGCCACCTAGCTTTTTACCCTTGGGTTTCGCGGACTCAAGGGTCATCTTTATTTTTAAACCCCCGGGCCAGTGCTTCTCTAAGTGTTGGTCCAACCCAGAGCACCGCGCGGGGCCGTCCCTTGGCAACTTGGGTTACGTTGGCTTCCGTACGCTTAGCTTATCCGGTGTGCCCTGAGAACGAGATATGTGCAGCTCCTATCGGGATTTGTTGGCACAGCGGGTGGTCTTGCTGGACTTGTTTTACCATTGTCCAGGATGTCTTGTAACCGGGATGCCGAGTCTGATCGGATTGTCTTGGGAGAAGGAATATCCTTCGTTGACCGTGAGAGCTTGTGATGGGCTAAGTTGGGACTCCCCTGCAGGGATTTGAACTTTCGAAAGCCGTGCCCGCGGTTATGGGCAGATGGGAATTTGTTAATGTCCGGTTGTAGATAACATGAAACTTAACTTAACTAAAATACACCAACTGCGTGTGTAACCGTGATGGTCTCTTCTCAGCGGAGTCTGGGAAGTGAACACAGTGTTGAGTAATGTTTGGCGTAGATTGTTCTAGGATCACTTCTTGATCATAGTTGTCCGACCGTGCTTTTGCCTTCTCTTCTCGCTCTCTTTTGCGAATATGTTAGCCACCATATATGCTAGTCACTTGCTGCAGCTCCACATCATTCCTTACCTTACCTATAATCTTAAATAGTCTTGATCGCGAGGGTGCGAGATTGCTGAGTCCCCGTGACTCACAGTTTACTTCCAAAACCATATACAGGGACCGATGATACCATTCCAGAGGATATGACCGAGCTCAAGTGGGAGTTCGATGAAGACTCTCGCCGTTACTATGTGTCTTTCCCAGATGATCAGTAGTGGTGCCCAGTTGGGGCGATCGGGGACTTTGTCGCATTTGGGGGTTGATCTTCATTTTGGTTCCGTAGTCGGACCTTGAGTGTATTTGGATGAATGTAATGTTATTCATGTATTTGTGTGACGTGGCGAGTGTAAGCCAACTATGTATCCTTTCCCCTTTATTTATATTACATGGGTTGTTTGCGAAGATTACCTCTCTTGCGACATTGCTTTCAATGTGGTTATGCCTCTAAGTCGTGCTTCGGCACGTAGAAGATATAGCCGCATTGAGGGCGTTACACTGGGCCACTTCGAGCATCTCATGACGATTAGAAGGAAGATGTAGAAGACTTGACGTATACTCCAAGATGTTGGATCCGTGAAGGACTGTCTCCCCATACGTAGCCGACTATGAACTTGTACCTAAGACCCCCTATCTCTATAAACCAAGGGGTCTAACTCGTAGACACACATTACAATCTCTTGATAGTTAATTTGTACTTTGTACATACTCTAACATAGTAAAACACAAACAAGACATAGAGTATTATCTCTTCGGAGAGTCTGAACCTGGATAAACCCTGTCTTGGGTTGTTTCTTCAAATGAGCAAGCGAAGGAAAAAAAGATGAGCGAGGCAAGCAGATGCTACTGGGTTGGGTTGTTACTTTCCATGGGTGCTCATTTCCTACTTTCTAGGGAGGTGCTCATTTCCATCTAATAGTGGAGTATTCCGTGCCTTAAGCGTTAAATAGGAGGTTCCTAGCATAAGTTTAAAGAGAAGTAAAGGTTCTTGCTGCACTGGACCTAAGTATATTGTCTTGCACCCAAGGTGAGTATGAAGGACTAAAGCCACTAAAAGACCTGCTTTTTGGCAGGTTAGTATAAAATGTGGTGTTTTTAGTGGTTAGCAATGGTCTGGGCAGTTGCAATTTACCTTCAAGAACGAAAACTATCTATTTTTCGTGAATCAGAGCTTTTAATTAAACATTGAACAACATTACAGAGTTCATGCTGAATGTAGGGAGATAAAAATGAAGGAAATATGCCCTAAAGGCAATAATAAAGTTGTTATTTATATTTCCTTATATCATGATAAATGTTTATTATTCATGCTAGAACTGTATTAACCGGAAACTTAGTACATGTGTGAATACATAGACAAACAGAGTGTCCCTAGTATGCCTAGCTCGTTAATCAAAGATGGTTAAGTTTCCTGACCATAGACATGTGTTGTCATTCGATGAATGGGATCAAATCATTAGAGAATGATGTGATGGACAAGACCCATCTGTTAGCTTAGCATTATGATCGTTTAGTTTTATTGTTATTGCTTTCTTCATGACTTATACATGTTCCTCTGACTATGAGATTATGCAACTCCCGAATAGCGGATGAACACTTTGTGTGCTATGTGACCTCACAACGTAACTGGGTGATTATAAAGATGATCTACAGGTGTCTTCGATGGTGTTTGTTGAGTTGGCATAGATCAAGATTAGGATTTGTCACTCCGTGTATCGGAGAGGTATCTCTGGGCCCTCTCGGTAATGCACATCACTATAAGCCTTGCAAGCAATATGACTAATGAGTTAGTTACGGGATGATGCATTACGGAACGAGTAAAGAGACTTGCCGGTAACAAGATTGAACTAGGTATGATGATACCGATGATCGAATCTTGGGCAAGTAACATACCAATGATAAAGGGAATGATGTATGTTGTTATGCGGTTTGACCGATAAAGATCTTCATAGAATATGTAGGATCCAATATGAGCATCTAGGTTCTGCTATTGGTTATTGACCGAAGATGTGTCTCGGTCATGTCTACATAGTTCTCGAACCCGTAGGGTCCGCACGCTTAACGTTCGATGACGATTTATATTATGAGTTATGTGATTTGATGACCAAAGTTTGTTCGGAGTCATGGATAAGATCACGGACATGACGAGGAGTCTCAAAATGGTTGAGAGGTAAAGATTCATATATTGGAAGGTTATATTCGGACATCGGAATGGTTCCGAGTGATTCAGATATTTTACTGGAGTACCGAGGGGTTAACGGACCCCCCCGGGGGGAAGTATTGGGCCTATTGGGCCGAATAGGAGGAGAGGAGAAAGGCCACGTGAGGAGGGGCGCGCCCCCCTTGCACAAACCGAATTGGAATAGGGAAAGGGGCGTCCCCCTCTTTCCTTCTCCCTCTCTCTCCCTTCCCCTTTCCCTCTCCGGTGGAAGGAAGGAGGGGGGCCGAATCCTACTTGGACTAGGAGTCCAAGTAGGACTCCCCCCATGGTGCGCCCCCTTTGGCCGGCCACCTCCCCCCTTTATATACGGAGGCGAGGGGCACCCCAAAGGCACAACAGACAATCTCTTATCCGTGTGCGGTGCCCCCTCCATAGTTCAACACCTCAGTCATATCGTCGTAGTGCTTAGGTGAAGCCCTGCGCTTGTAACTTCATCATCACCATCGCCACACCGTCGTGCTGACGGAACTCTCCCTCGTCCTCAACTGGATCAAGAGCTCGAGGGACATCATCGTGCTGAACGTGTGCTGAACACGGAGGTGCCGCACATTCGATACTTGGACCGTTTGGATCGTGAAGACGTTTGACTACATCAACCGCATTATTAAACGCTTCCGCTTTTGGTCTACGAGGGTACGTGGACACACTCTCCCCTCTCGTTGTTATGCATCTCCGTCGTTGCTATGCGTGATCATAGGATTTTTTTTGAATTACTACGTTCCCAACAATGGCATCTGAGCCAGGTCTATGCGTAGATGTTATATGCACGAGTAGAACACAAAGAGTTGTGGGCGATAATAGTCATACTGCTTACCACCAACGTCTTACTTTGATTCGGCGGTATTGTTGGATGAAGCGGCTAATACGTCTCCATCGTATCTACTTTTCAAACACTTTTGCCCTTGTTTTAGACTCTAACTTGCATGATTTGAATGGAACCAACCCGGACGGCCGCTGTTTTCAGCAAAACTGCCATGGTGTTATTTTTGTGCAGAAATAAAAGTTCTCGGAATGACCTAAAAATCAACGGAGAATATTTTTGGAATATATAAAAAATACTAGCGAAAGAATCCACATCAGGGGGCCCACACCCTGTCCACGTGGGTGGGGGGCGCGCCTACCCCCTGGGCACGCCCCCTGCCTCGTGGGCCCCCTGACACTCCACTGACCTCAACTCCAACTCCATATATTCACGTTCGGGGAGAACAAAATAGGAGAGAAGGATTCATCGCGTTTTACGATACAGAGCCGCCGCCAAGCCCTAATCTCTCTCCGGAGGGCTGATCTGGAGTCCGTTCGGGGCTCCGGAGAGGGGAATCCGTCGCCATTGTCATCATCAACCTTCCTCCATCACCAATTTGATGATGCTCACCGCCGTGCGTGAGTAATTCCATCATAGGCTTGCTGGACGGTGATGGGTTGGATGAGATTTATCATGTAATCGAGTTAGTTTTGTTAGGGTTTGATCCGTAGTATCCATTATGTTCTGAGATTGATGTTGCTATGGCTTTGCTATGCTTAATGCTTGTCACTAGGGCCCGAGTGCCATGATTTCAGATCTGAACTTATTATGTTTTCATGAATATATGAGAGTTCTTGATCCTATCTTACAAGTCTATAGTCACCTATTATGTGTTATGATCCGTTAACCCCGAAGTGACAATAATCGGGATACTTACCGGTGATGACCGTAGTTTGAGGAGTTCATGTATTCACTAAGTGTTAACTATTTGGTCCCGTACTCTATTAAAAGGAGGCCTTAATATCCCTAGTTTCCAATAGGACCCCGCTACCATGGGAGGGTAGGACAAAAGATGTCATGCAAGTTCTTTTCCATAAGCACATATGACTATATTCGGAATACATGCCTACATTACATTGATGAACTGGAGCTAGTTCTGTGTCACCCTATGTTATAACTATTGCATGAGGAATCGCATCCGACATAATTATCCATCACTGATCCATTGCCTACGAGCTTTTCACATATTGTTCTTCGCTTATTTACTTTTCTGTTGCTACTGTTACAATCACTATAAAACGAAAACTGCTATCGTTACTTTTGCTACCGTTACCACTACTATCATATTACTTTGCTACTAAATACTTTGTTGCAGATATTAAGTTTCTAGGTGTGGTTGAATTGACAACTTAGCTGCTAATACTTGAGAATATTCTTTGGCTCCCCTTGTGTCGAATCAATAAATTTGGGTTGAATACTCTACCCTCGAAAACTGTTGCGATCCCCTATACTTGTGGTTATCAAGACTATTTTTTGGCGTCGTTGCCGGGGAGCATAGCTCTATTCTTTGAGTCACCTGGGATTTATATCTGTTGATCACTATGAAGAACTTGAAAGATAAAAGAACCAAGATTTTTCCCTCAACTACGAGGGGAGGTAAGGAACTGCCATCTAGCTCTGCACTTGATTCACCTTCTGTTTTGAGTAAACTTGTGACACCTAGTCATGCTATTCATTCTGATATGTCGCATGTTATTGATGATGGCACTTCTGCTTTGCATGATACTTATGATGAAACTACTTCTATGCTTGATAATACCATGCCACTAGGTGAATTTCTTGATGAACAACTTGCTAGGGTTAGTGAGAATGAAATTATTGAAACTGATAATATTAATGAAAGTGATGATGAAGATTCTCCCCTAGATATGAATTGCCTGTTGTGCCTGAGGGTTATGTTATTGAAAGTGCGTTAAGTCGACTAGAGGGGGGGGTGAATAGGCGATTTTTATGAATTCTTCACTGAGGAATTTCAGGATGAGGAAATTCCTAAGAGAAGAACTACTTGCAGCGGAATAAGTACTCAGAAGTAAACGTAACAAAGCATGAGCATGGTCTTCATGATGAAATGAAAACAAGCACAGAGTACAGAAAGCGTAAACACATGATAAGCAAAATGAAGACAATCAGACTGAAGAAGCTTGAGCTGAGGAAATAGAGAAAGTCTTCAGTCAAAGTCTTCAAACAGATATCAACAAGCACACAACACGGAAATGAGGAAATGGAAGGGTTGAGGAAATGGAACCAGTTAGCTCGGTGAAGACAATGATTTGGTAGACCAGTTCCAACTATTGTGACAGTTGTACGTCTGGTTAGGGCGGCTAGGTATTTAAACCCGAGGACACACAGTCCCGGACACCCAGTCCTGAACACGCAGATCAGGACACTTAGTCCTCACCGTATTCTCCTTGAGTTAAGGTCACACAGACCTCGCCCAATCACTCGTGGTAAGTCTTCAGGTGACTTCCAAACCTTCACAGACTCGGTCACTCGGCGATCCACAATTTCCTCTTGGATTCTCTAGACCATGACGCCTAACCGTCTGGAAAATGCACCGTCTTCAAAGGTAACAAGCGTCGGATCCATGCAGGATCAATCTCTTCAGTGATGTTCAATCACTTTGGGTTTGTAGGTGTTTGGGTTTGGGTTTTCCTCACTTGATGATTTTCACTCAAAGTCCCCGGAGGATGGGATGCTCTCAAATGACAAGTGTCAGTTTCTCTCAGAGCAACCAACCAGCTAGTGGTTGTAGGGGCGGCTATTTATAGCCTAGGGAGCAGCCCGACATGATAAGACATAAATGCCCTTCAATGATATGACCGTTAGGTGGGTAGATATTTTGGGACAGCTAGCGCATAACACAGCAACGGTCGGAATTTTGAGTATCAAATTCCTCAGGGCTATCATGTTCCTAACTGTGTAGGCAATCCGCACTGGAGAATTCCTAACTCCTCAGTCAGTAAAAATTCCTCGGAGATCAGAAGAACTTCGTCTCTATCACTGAAGAAATTGACTGAGCTGTATGAGATTTCCAATGGCTGCACTCAAAGGGATTGGTAGGTGTAAAATTTGAGTTGATCATCACTTGGAAAATTTTCCTTAGTATTTCCTCGACCCCCTTTAACAGTACGGTGTTTCCTATGACTCAAGAAAGAGAAAATGAAACTACGAAAACAAAAGTCTTCATGCTTCATGTTCCTTGAATGAATACCAAGTCTTCAGGATCACGCCAATTTCTTCACTTTCAAAGTCTTCAGTC
The DNA here is from genome assembly GCF_056163025.1 of Triticum urartu. Classification (NCBI taxonomy): domain Eukaryota; kingdom Viridiplantae; phylum Streptophyta; class Magnoliopsida; order Poales; family Poaceae; genus Triticum; species Triticum urartu. Next base: position 94,201,777 of record NC_141875.1, read on the forward strand.
AAAGAACTTCATTTTTAGGGGTCGACTTTCTCTGTAAATATCAAACTCCTCATAGACTTATAGACCCGTGTACACTCACAAACGCATCAGTCCCTTAACCTATAAGTCTTCAATACACCAAAATCACTAAGGGGCACTAGATGCACTTACAATCTCCCCCTTTTTGGTGATTGATGACAATATAGGTTAAGTTTTCAATGGGGATAAACATATGAAGTGTAAATACTGATATTGAGGAATTTGATTGCAAGGTATAGAAGAACTCCCCCTGAAGATGTGCATAGTGAGGAATTTGCTTTTGAAGCAATGCACACTTTGAAGAGTAGAATCATGGAGATCTCCCCCTATATCTTGTAATCCATACACGTATTTAACATATAATAAGAAGAATTTGAAATGCATGAAGAAATATGGTGACTAATGTAATTCATCATGCGTGCATTAACATTAATGAGGAATAAACATGCAGAAAAACATAGCAAAAGTATCAGACCACCATAGAGTTTAAGTTTACAACTCGATTGAATAAAGTCTCAGAAGAACGAGAGTTGTAACTTAAAAAACGCCCATATAAGTAGACCCGCTTGAAGACTAACTCAAATTTCTCCCCCCTTGTCATCAAATGACCAAAAAAGGGACGGAAAATGAGGACTAACGCCCTTGAAGAATATCAAGTTGAAGGAGGAGTGCCATCGTTGTTGGGGCCGTTTGTTGTTGTAGGGCCTGCCGCAGTGTCGTCCAAGTCTTCATGCTCATCGGTTTCGCGTGATGAAGAATATGAGCTGGCCACCAAGGAAGGAACTTTAGCCTTCTTGAATTTCTTCGCTGGTGGCGGCTGAGACCATTCAAAGTCCTGCTTGAAACCCATTTGCTTTAGATCATCTTCACCATACATATGTGACAAAACAACCCAGGTGCAACCGAAGACTTCATGGAGGTAGTAATGGTTTTCTTCACTGCATTGTGTGTAGTAGTCATGTTGTGAAGAATAGAACCAAACTGACGCTTAACCCATTTGTGGTTTTGATCCACTTTCTGGTCAAGACTAAGAAGAAGCTCACGGTCAGTCATCACCCGGGGAGCTGTTGCTTGAGGATTTGGCTTTGATGCATTAGCGGCAGAATCATGAGTAGCAGAATCATCATTGGTGGAGTAAGATGCAGCTTTGCGAAACTGACCATCCAATGGACGAATTCCTTCATCAATAATTGCAGTAGCTTTGCCCTTTTCATCAGATGAGGAAAATGTCCGCTTGAGGACTTCTATAGGGGGCAGGTAACTGACATGATTATGAAAGTCAGCCTTGTAGTTGAGTGAAGACCTTGTTATGAGGAATCTCATAATCCAGGGTGCGTAAGGCTTCAACTCAAACGGAGAGAGGGCAACATTTGCCAGAGTCCTCATTAAGAAATCATGATAGTTGATAGGAATGCCATGTTTGATATTGAATAGCAAATTCTTCATGATGCCAACTACTTCTTCATCATTTGAATCGTGGCCTTTGATTGGACTCATTGTCTTCGTCAGAATGTGATAGACAGTTCTAGGCATAAACAACAACTCCTTCACGAGGAATTTGGTCCTTGGAGCTTGACCTGGCTTCAGAGACTTCATTAACACTTGCATGTAATGGGCAGTGAGTTCAGGTTCATGATAGATGCAACGAGCGCCTTCAAGGGGAGGACTGACAGGGAGGGCATGAAGTAATTCAGAGGCCGGTGCTTTGAAATGTGTGTTTTATATCATCCAGTCCAAAACCCAAGAGTTCACATCGTCAGCATCGCCTGTGATATGCAGAGTTGCATAGAATTGAAGAATGAGCTCTTCATTCCAATCACAAATATCCGTGCAAAAGTTGAGCAGTCCTGCATCATGAAGCACACTGAGAACTGGGGTGAAGCAAGGCAGTGATTCCATGTCCACGTGAGGAATATGCGCATGGTCGAAGACTTTGTCCTTGTTGATGAGCAGTGAAGAATAAAAGTTTGCTTGGCTGGCAGTCCAGAAGCGCTTCCTTCTAAGATGAGCAGAGTCATAAGGGTTATAGTCTATGAAGAACACATGCTCACCGAAGAAGTCATCAGCCTTGAATTTCTGCTTCTTCAAGAAGGGATCCTTTGGCTTGGGCTGAGGGGTATCGGTCAATTGCATCACCACCTCAGGAAATCACAATCTCAGGATCCACTGGCTGAGGAATTTCAGCTTCTTCTTCAGTGACAGCCTGAGTCTTCAATTCTTCATTAACATTTTCTTCAACACTAGTGGCTGGAATCTCTTCATGGACAAATGGTGTGGCATGAGGTTCTTCAGATCCCATTTGAACTTCAGTGGTTACAGGGGACTGAGGAATTTGTTGAAGGGGTGTGAACAGAGGAGAATTAGGGTGCTTACTTTTCCAAAAGTCATCATTCAACACTGGAGTTGTGCATCCAATGTCCACATCTTCTTCTTCATTCTTTTCTTCAATGTCGGCCTCTTCAGCAGTGAACCGAGGCATGGGCAATGAGACTATTGGGGTTGAAGGGATTGCATCCGCTTCAATTTCTTCATCCAACTGCTTTGAAGAAGCAGCATAAGGAATGTCTTCATCAGATCCACTTGGAATCTCATATTCTTCATCAAAAGGAACAAGGTCCTTTGATGGCATGGATGAGACAGGAACAACATCAATTTGATTTTCAAAAGAGCTAGTTAGCGGCTTCATCTTCTTCGGAGTTGAAGAATCTGATGCGGTTGATGCCTTCCTTTTCTTCACAACTGTACGCTCTGCAGCCTTGGTCTTCTTCACATTTGATGCAGATGGAAGGATCAGAGTTGGGGTAGGTGCAGGAGGAGCAGAGGAATTTGGTTCTACAACTTCAGGCACAACTGATGCAGTTGCCCTGACTTCTTCATTTTCTTCAGGCGCAACACTAGTGGGTGCCCTGGCAATATCTTCAGCGGCTGGAATCTCTTCATCAGCCCTGGTACTATGAGAATCTTCAGTAGCCTGATTTTCATCAGCAGTGCTGGCATGCTCTTCAGTAGGCTGAGCAGATGCCTCAGCCTGAGGATTTTCTTGTTGCTTTGGGGCTGCAACATGGGAAGTGAACTTCTCAGTTATCTTGACAAATCTGACTTTGGCACCAAGCCAGTCAGCATAATAGCGATCAAATTCATCACTTAGTTGCTTGATCTCAGATTGAAGAGTAACAAGTTCTTCAGGTGAAAGCTTCAGAACGTTTTGCTTTAGAAAGCGCTCTTTCTTGTACTGCGCTCTCTTTACCTTCCTCCCCTGTTCATATTTCCATTTTTCTTTGTCAATGAAGTGAGTCAGCACATGACTTTGACCAGGAGTGAGGTTCATCTCCGGCAAAGGTGTGTTGGGATCCTTGTGCCATAGGTCGATGAAGTCTAGGATCAATTTCGGATCCAGTATCAATGGCACATTGCTGCCTTTGGCTCTAGCGGCCCTGAGCTGCCTGTATCTAATGATTTCGGCAAGTTCCTCATCATCAGCTTCATCATCTTCAGATGGTACTTGAAAGGCAACCTGCTTCTTTTGAGTACTTGGTCGAGAGCCTCGTCCAGCAGTGGCCTTTGTCTTCAGCAGAGAGGGGCCAATTGATGAATTGGGTGCAACTGAAGAACTAGCAGAAGCTCCTGAGGCAATAGAGATGCCTGTTGTCCTTTGGCACGTGGCGAGATGCACAGGTGCTGAGGATTTTGATGGAGAAGCTGAGGACTTTGGAGGAGCTGGAGCAGCTTGAGGAATTTGCCGTGAGGGCTTTGAAGAATCTGGCCTTGAGGGCATTGGGAGTGAAGCACTTGGCTTATGAGCAGGCTTCTTTGCCATGGCCTTATTTGGCTTGCTTGCAGAGGCCTCAGCAGTGGTAGCAGCAGCAGCAGAGTCTTCATTAAATTTCTTCACTGCTTCCTTAGCTAATTTGGCTACCTTGGCCTGGCGCTTGGCCTATTCATCAGGATAGTCCTCACCACGCTTGAGGCTGCTGGGATCAGCTTCTTGGCCAGGTGCCAATGGAGGTCTTGGGCATGGAGGATTAAGAGCGAATTTCTTCATATACTTGGGAGTAACATATCTGTACTCCCTCCATTCCCGTGCCATCTCCTCTCTATTCTTTGTATGCGCACCTTGCGCTGATTTTTGTCCTCCTTTCCATGTGTGGCCTCACCAGGAGTGCAATAATCCTTGTATATGTCATCAGGAATCTCGAAAGCAGTATTGACCTCAGGCCTCTTTCCTCCCTCTTGTGGCTTCTTACCGTCAGCCATTTTCTTCAGCTGAGGAATTTGAGCAATGGAATTCTCTGAAGAGGTGTGCAACTTTTCTTCAAGGAACGCTGCAAATAAGTTAAGTTGATGAGAACCTAGTGATTCAGCAGCGGACATGTGTACATGTGAACAGAGTATAGTTACGAGGAATTTGGAGAGGTCATATGCGTTCTCAGAAGGTTTTGCAATAAGAACAAGTTTGAAGAATTTGACCAGTTGAGTCTTGAAGAATTTCACTAAGCGTTCTTTGACTTAGGTTCCAGAGTTGTGCAGATTGAAAAATCCGCACAATTGAGGAATCTTGAAGAAAAATGTTGCTTAGGGAAACAGATCAAGAACAGATGTTATGGGAGGTGTCCAGTGTGTGAAGATTTGAAGAATAAACACCTTTTGAAGATTTTGTAGAAAACATTTGAATCAAAGAGGGCAGTAAAAGTAACTTTTAATTACCCCGGACGAAGAACACGACGAACTGTGAAGTGTATATTCGAAGCCTGTCGGTTCAGATCTTCCACACCCTAACTTGGCCGAGGAAGACAGCTACGGCGGCGGCGGAGTGAAGAAATCCGTGACCGGCGTGAGTACAACGGCGATGAGGTTGAGGCAGTGAAGCTCTTCCTCACCGGCAACGATGAAATAGCGGCGGCGCTAGGTTTTGGGAAGCTCGAGCGGGAGAGAAGTCAAGCGGAGTAAAAACAAAGTGAGGAAGGGGTGGGGTATTTATAGTTGAAGTGAAAAACTGTTCGCCTGAAGAAATTGGACGAACGTGCCCCTGACCCTTCTCATTCGCTTGACATGTGTCACCCACGTACTGAGAGGTGATGATCGTGTGCGATCGTGGGTGAAAAGGATAAGTATTATCGTGTGATGTGTAACAGTTTGAGCGGCAAAAACCGAAAATTCAGATAAGATAAGTTTAAAGTTTCGTTCGCAATTTCTTCAGCTGACAAGGACACAGTGAAGATTTTGAACGAGTTTCAAATAGAACGCACATGAAGAATTTGTGAATAGACTAGGTTGAGTTTAGCATAGAGGGGGAAAGGGTCCGATCACATTCACTTAGCAGAACAAGCAAGTTGAAGAAATAGCAATAAGTGAATGTTGTAGAGGACATCTGAGGAATATCTGAGGACGACGGAAAGAGTGAAGACAATGCAAGTTGAAGAATATCTGAGGAATTTCAAAATGAGGAAAAACTCAGATTGAGGATTTTCAACTTTTGGTGGTGGCGAGACCCACCGTATAAGAATGATGATTTCAGACACCGCGTACAATTGTCGTAGGGTTCTAAGAATCAAATTCTTCGTTAATTTCTTCACACTTAGAGTGTTATTATTCATTGATTGAAGAAAAACGTTTCTTCATGTGTTTCACATCTAAGTCATCAATTTTGCATAAGTGTTAGGATGAGTGTCCTTTTCAAAGAACATTCGAAGATTCTAGGATATTTAGCTCACACCGCAACTTGCTAAATCTCTTCTCATCCAAGGGCTTAGTGAAGATATCGGCTAGCTGTTCTTCAGTCTACACATGCTCAATAAGATGTCGCCCTTCAACACATGATCACGAAGAAAATGATGATGAATCTGAATGTGCTTTGTCTTCGAGTGCTGAACTGGGTTATGAGCAATCTTGATGGCACTCTCATTGTCACAGTAGAGTGGCACATTCTTCACGTTGATGACGTAGTCCTTGAGAGTTTGCTTCATCCGTAGCAGTTGAGCACACCAAGAACCATTAGCAATGTACTCAACTTCAGTAGTAGACAGTGATACACAGTTTTGTTTCTTCGAGGACCAACAGACCAAGGATCGTCCGAGGAAATGGAATGTGCCAGATGTTGACTTGCAGTCCACACGATCACCAGCATAGTCAGAGTTTGAAAATCCAATGAGATCAAAAGCTGAGCCCTTGGGGTACCATAATCCAAGTGTTGGTGTGTGAGGTAGATATCAAAGAATATGTTTCACAGCCTTATGGTGTGATTCCTTCAGTGTAGCTTGAAATCGGGCACACATGCAAACACTAAGCATAATATCTGGCCTAGATGCATATAAGTACAATAAAGGACCAATCATGGAGTGGTATACCTTTGATCGAAGTCAGTACCATTTTCATCAGTGCATAGATGGCCATTTGTGGGCATAGGGATTTTGACTCCTTTGCAATCTTGCATGCCGAATTTCCTCAGTACATCCTTGAGGTATTTCTCCTGAGATACGAATATGCCATTGCGTTGTTGACGAATCTGAAGACCTAAGAAGAATTTCAATTCTCCAATCATAGACATTTGATATTCTTCACTCATCATATAGGCAAATTCATCACTGTAACGTTGGTTAGTACAGCCGAAAATGAAAGTGCGTAGCCTTGCGCTACAAGTCATGCCTTATTCCTCACCACAAGGCCATTTTCATCTTGCTTGTTGCGGTAGATCCACTTTGTGCCGATGATATTGAAAGTGCGTTATATCGACTAGAGGAGGGGTGAATAGGCGATTTTTTATGAATTCTTCACTTAGGAATTTGCAGGTGAGGAAATTCCTTAGCGAAGAACTACTAGCAGCGGAATAAGTACTCAAAAGTAAACATAGCAGAATACAAACATAGTCATCATGATGAAATGAAGACAAGCACCGAGTACAGTAAGCGTAAACACAGGATAACACAGGATGAAGACAAATAGACTGAAGAAATTGAACTGAGGAAATTGAGAAAGTCTTCAGTCAAAGTCTTCAAACACACATACGAACAAGCACTCAACACAGTTATGAGGAAATGAAAGAGTTGAGGAAATAGAACCAGTGAGCTTGGTGAAGACAATGATTTGGTAGACTAGTTCCAACTGCTGTCTCAGTTGTACATCTGGTTGGAGCGGCTAGGTATTTAAACCTGAGGACACACAGTCCTCACCGTATTCTCCTTGAGCTAAGGTCACACAGACCTCGCCCAATCACTCGTGGTAAGTCTTCAGGTGAATTCCGAACCTTCACAAACTTGGTCACTCGGCGATCCACAATTCCTCTTGGATGCTCTAGACCTTGACGCCTAACCATTTGGAAGAAGCACAGTCTTCAAAGGTAACAAGCATCGGATCCACGCAGGATCAATCTCTTCAGTGATGCTCAATCACTTGGGATTTGTAGGTGTTTGGGTTTGGGTTTGGGTTTTCCTCACTTGATGATTTTCGCTCAAAGTCCTCGGAGGATGGGATGCTCTCAAATGACAAGTGTCAGTTTCTCTCGGAGCAGCCGGCCAGCTAGTGGTTGTAGGGGGTGGCTATTTATAGCCTAGGGAGCAGCCCGACATGATAAGACATAAATGCCCTTCAATGATATGACCGTTAGGTGGATAGATATTTTGGGACAGCTGGCACAAAGCACAACAACGGTCGGAAATTTGAGTATCAAATTCCTCAGGGCTATCATGTTCCTCACTGTGTAGGCAATCCGCACTGGCGAATTCCTAACTCCTCAGTCAGAACAAATTCCTCAGAGACCAGAAGAACTTCGTCTCTATCACTGAAGAATATGACTGAATTGTACGAGATTTCCAATGGCTTCACTCGAAGGGATTGGTAGGTGTAGGATATTGAGTTGAGCACCACATGGAAAATTTTCCTTAGTATTTCCTCGACCCCCTTTAACAGCACGGTGTTTCCTATGACTCAAGAAAGAGAAAAATGAAACTACGAAAACAAAAGTCTTCACGCTTCATGTTCCTCGAATGAATACCAAGTCTTCAGGATTGCACCAATTTCTTCACTTTCAAAGTCTTCAGAAATCCAAAGTCTTCAATCGAAGAACTTCATTTTTAGGGGTCGACTTTCTCTGTAAATATCAAACTCCTCATGGACTTATAGACCTGTGTACACTCAAAAATGCATTAGTCCCTTAACCTATAAGTCTTCAATACACCAAAATCACCAAGGGGCACTAGATGCACTTACAATCTCCCCCTTTTTGGTGATTGATGACAATATAGGTTAAGTTTTCAACGGGGATAACATATGAAGTGTAAATACTCATATTGAGGAATTTGATTGCAAGATATAGAAGAACTCTCGCTGAAGATGTGCATGATGAGAAATTTGCTTTTGAAGCATTGCACACTTGAAGAGTAAAATCATGGAGATCTCCCTCTATATCTTGTAATTCATACACGCATTTGACATATCATAATGAAGAATTTGAAATGCATGATGAAATATGGTGACTGATGTAATTCAGCATGCGTGCATTAACATATATGAGGAATAAGCATGAAGAAAAACACATCAAAAGTATCAGAGCACCATCGAGTTTAAGTTTACAACTCGATCCAATAAAGTTTCAGAAGAACGAGAGTTGTAACTCAGCAACTAAAAATGCCCATATAGACAGACCCGCTTGAAGACTAAATCAAAATCCCCCCCCCTTTGTCATCGAATGACCAAAAGGATCGAAAATGAGGACTAACACCCCTGAAGAATATCAAGTTGATGAAGGAGTGCCAGCGTTGTTGGGGTCGTTTGTCGTGGAAGGGCCTGCCGCAGTGTCGTCCAAGTCTTCATACTCGTCGGTATCGCGTGATGAAGAATATGAGCTGGACACCAAAGAAGGAACCTTGACCTTCTTGAATTTCTTCGGTGGAGGTGCAGACCAGTCAAAATCTTCCTTGAGACCCATTTTCTTGAGATCTTCTTCACCATATAGATGTGATAGAATAGCCCAGGTGCGACCAAAGACTTCATGGAGGTAGTAATGGTTTTTCTTCACTGCATTGTGTGTGGCAGTCATGTTGTGAAGAAATGAACCAAACTGACGCTTAACCCATTTATGGTTTCGATCCACCTTCTGGTGAAAACTAAGTAGAAGCTCACGGTCAGTCATCACACGAGGAGCAGTGGCTTGAGGAGTAGAATTGGGTGCATTGGCAGCAGAGTCATGTGTGGCAGAGTCATCATTGGTGGAATAAGATTCCGCTTTTCGAAACTGACCATCCAATGGACGAATGCCTTCGTCAATGACTGCAGGAGCTTTGCCCTTTCCATCAGTTGAAGTAAAAGCTTGCTTGAGGACTTCAATCGGGGGCACATAGCTAAGGTGATTTTGAAAATCAGCCTTATAGTTGAGTGAAGACCTTGTCCTAAGGAATCTCATAATCCAAGGTGCATAAGGCTTCAGCTCAAACGGAGAAAGTGCATCATTTGCCAAAGTCCTCATGAAGAAATCGTGATAGTTGATAGGAATGTTATGAATGATGTTGAATAGCAGATTCTTCATGATGGCAACTATTTCCTCATCAGATGAGTCGTGGCCTTTGATGGGACTCATTGTCCTCGTCAGAATGCGATAGACGGTTCTGGGCACATAGAGTAAATCCTTTACGAGGAATTTGGTCCTTGGGGCTTGACCGAGCTTCAAAGGCTTCATTAACACTTGCATGTAATGAGCTGTGAGTTCTGGTTCATGATACAGGCAGCGAGCTCCTTCACTGGGTGGACTGATGGGCAGGGCGTGAAGCAATTCAGAGGCTGGTGCCTTATAGTGAGTATTTTCGGTCATCCAGTCCAAGACCCAGGTGTTGATATCTTCAGGATCACCTGTGATATGCAATGTAGCGTAGAACTGAAGAATATAAGCTCTTCATTCCAATCAACAATGTCAGAGCAAAAGTTGAGGAGGCCTGCATCATGAAGAACACTGAGGACAGGAGAGAAGCAAGGTAATGATTCCATGTCCATGTGAGGAATATGCTCATGGTAGAAGATTTTGTCTTTGTTGAAAAGCAGTGAAGAATAGAAGTTGGCCTGGTTTGCAGTCCAGAAACGCTTCCTCCTTAGACAAGCAGAGTCATAAGGATTGTAGTTAGTGAAGAACACGTGCTCGCCGAAGAAATCATCAGCCTTGAATTTCTGCTTCTTTGAGAATGGATCCTTTGGCTTGGGGTGAAGAGTGTGAGTCAATTGCATCACCACCTCCGAGATCTCGATCTCAGGTTCCACAGGCTGAGGAATTTCAGGTGCTACTTCAGTGGCACCCTGGGACTTCAATTTTTCATTTACATGATCTTCAGCACTAATGGTTGGTATTTCTTCATGGACATACAGTGTGGCATGAGGTTCATCAGATCCCATTTGTACAGTAGTTTCTGGGGACTGAGGAATTTGTTGCAACGGTGTGAAGAGTGGAGAGTTGGGGTGCTGACTTTCCCAAAATTCATCACTTAGCACAGGTGTGGTATAGCCAATGTCCACATCTTCATCTTCCATTTCTTCAACGCCGGCCTCTTCAATAGTAAACTGATGCATAGGCGGGGAGACAACTGGAGTTGAAGGAATTGTATCCACTTCAATTTCTTCATCCATCTGCTCTGATGAAGCAGGAGAGGGATTCTCTTCATCGGATTCACTCTGAATCACATATTCTGTTGGAAATATGCCCTAGAGGCAATAATAAATTGGTTATTATTATATTTCCTTGTTCATGATAATCGTTTATTATCCATGCTATAATTGTATTGATAGGAAACTCAGATACATGTGTTGATACATAGACAACACCATGTCCCTAGTAAGCCTCTAGTTGACTAGCTCGTTGATCAATAGATGGTTACGGTTTCCTGACCATGGACATTGGATGTCATTGATAACGGGATCACATCATTAGGAGAATCATGTGATGGACAAGACCCAATCCTAAGCCTAGCACAAAGATCGTGTAGTTCGTATGCTAAAGCTTTTCTAATGTCAAGTATCATTTCCTTAGACCATGAGATTGTGCAACTCCTGGATACCGTAGGAATGCTTTGGGTGTATCAAACGTCACAACGTAACTGGGTGGCTATAAAGGTGCATTACAGGTATCTCCGAAAGTGTCTGTTGGGTTGGCACGAATCGAGACTGGGATTTGTCACTCCGTGTAAACGGAGAGGTATCTCTGGGCCCACTCGGTAGGACATCATCATATGCGCAATGTGACCAAGGAGTTGATCACGGGATGATGTGTTACGGAACGAGTAAAGAGACTTGCCGGTAACGAGATTGAACAAGGTATTGGATACCGGCGATCGAATCTCGGGCAAGTAACATACCGCTAGACAAAGGGAATTGAATACGGGATTGATTAAGTCCTTGACATCGTGGTTCATCCGATGAGATCATCGTGGAACATGTGGGAGCCATCATGGGTATCCAGATCCCGCTGTTGGTTATTGACCGGAGAACGTCTCGGTCATGTCTGCATGTCTCCCGAACCCGTAAGGTCTACACACTTAAGGTTCGGTGACGCTAGGGTTATGAAGATATGTGTATGCAGTAACCCGAATGTTGTTCGGAGTCCCGGATGAGATCCCGGACGTCACGAGGAGTTCCGGAATGGTCCGGAGGTAAAGAATTATATATAGGGAGTGCTGTTTCGGCCATCGGGACAAGTTTCGGGGTTATCAGTATTGTACCGGGACCACCGGAGGGGTCCCGGGGGCCCACCGGGTGGGGCCACCTGTCCCGGGGGGCCACATGGGCTGTAAGGGGTGCGCCTTGGCCTATATGGGCCAAGGGCACCAGCCCCTATAGGCCCATGCGCCTAGGGTTTCCATATGGGAGGAGTCCCACTAGTGGAAGGCACCTCTAGGTGCCTTGGGGGGGAGGGAAACCTCCCTTGGGCAGCCGCACCTAGGAGATTGGATCTCCTAGGCTGGCGCACCACCCCCCTTGGCCCTCCTATATATAGTGGGGGAGAGGAGGAACTTCATACACCAGCCCTGGCGCCTCCCTCTCTCCCCGTTACGTCTTTCTCTCGTAGTATAGGCGAAGCCATGCTACTGTGACGCCCTGCATCTACCACCACGCCGTCGTGCTGCTGGATCTTCATCAACCTCTCCCACTCCCCTTGCTGGATCAAGGCATGGGAGACGTCTCCGGGCTGTACGTGTGTTGAACGCGGAGGTGCCGTGCGTTCGGCACTTGATCATGGGTGATTTGAATCACGACGAGTACGACTTCATCAACCCCGTTCACTTGAACGCTTCCGCATAGCGATCTACAAGGGTATGTAGATGCACTCTCCTTCCCCTCGTTGCTGGTTTCTCCATAGATAGATCTTGGTGATACGTAGGAAAATTTTGAATTTCTGCTACGTTCCCCAACAGTGGCATCATGAGCTAGGTCTATTGCGTAGATTCTATGCACGAGTAGAACACAAAGTAGTTGTGGGCGTTGATTTTGTTCAATATGCTTGCCGTTACTAGTCTTATCTTGATTCGGCGGCATTGTGGGATGAAGCGGCCCGGACCGACCTTACACGTACTCTTACGTGAGACAGGTTCCACCGACTGACATGCACTAGTTGCATAAGGTGGCTAGCGGGTGTCTGTCTCTCCCACTTTAGTCGGATCGGATTCGATGAAAAGGGTCCTTATGAAGGGTAAATAGCAATTGGCATATCACGTTGTGGTTTTGCGTAGGTAAGAAACGTTCTTGCTAGAAACCCATAGCAGCCACGTAAAACATGCAAACAACAATTAGAGGACGTCTAACTTGTTTTTGCAGGGTATGCTATGTGATGTGATATGGCCAAAAGGATGTGATGAATGATATATGTAATGTATGAGATTGATCATGTTCTTGTAATAGATGATCATGGAGCCCCAAGATGGAGATCAAAGGAGCTACATGATATTGGCCATATCATGTCACTATTTGATTGCATGTGATGTTTATCATGTTTATACATCTTATTTGCTTAGAACGACGGTAGTAAATAAGATGATCCCTCATTAAAATTTCAAGAAGTGTTCTCCCCTAACTGTGCACCGTTGCTACAGTTCGTCGTTTCGAAGCACCACGTGATGATCGGGTGTGATAGATCCTTACGTTCACATACAACGGGTGTAAGATAGATTTACACAGCAAAAACACTTAGGGTTAACTTGACGAGCCTAGCATGTGCATAGACATGGCCTCGGAACACAGAAGACCGAAAGGTCGAGCATGAGTCGTATAGAAGATACGATCAACATGAAGATGTTCACCGACGTTGACTAGTCCGTCTCACGTGATGATCGGACACGGCCTAGTTCACTCGGATCATGTAATCACTTAGATGACTAGAGGGATGTCTATCTGAGTGGGAGTTCATAAGATGAACTTAATTATCCTGAACATAGTCAAAAAGGATTTTGCAAATTATGTCGTATCTCACGCTTTAGTTCTACTGTTTAGTTATGTTCCTAGAGAAAAATTAGTTGAAAGTTGATAGTAGCAATTATGCGGACTAGGTCCGTAAACTGAGGATTGTCCTCATTGCTTCATAGAAGGCTTATGTCCTTAATGCACCGCTCGGTGTGTTGAACCTCGAACGTCGTCTGTGGATGTTACGAACATCTGACATACACGTTTTGATAACTACATGATAGTTCAGTTAAACGGTTTAGAGTTGAGGCACCAAAGATGTTTTTGAAACGTCGCGAAACATATGAGATGTTTTGAGGGCTGAAATTGGGATTTCAGGCTCGTGCCCGCGTCAAGAGGTATAAGACCTCCGACGATTTTCTTAGCCTGCAAACTAAGGGAGAAAAGCTCAATTGTTGAGCTTGTGCTCAGATTGTCTGAGTACAACAATCATTTGAATCGAGTGGGAGTTGATCTTCCAAATGAGATAGTGATGTTTCTCCGAAGTCATTACCACCAAGCTGCTAGAGCTTCGTGATGAACTATAATATATCGGGGACATGTATGATGATCCTTGAGATGTTCGTGATGTTTGACACCACAAATGTAGAAATCAAGAAGGAGCATCAATTGTTGATGGTTGGTGAAACCACTAGTTTCAAGAAGGGCAAGGGCAAGAAGGGATACTTCATGAAACGGCAATTCAGCTGCTGCTCTAGTGAAGAAACCCAAGGTTGAACCCAAACCCGAGACTAAGTGCTTCTGTAATAAGGGGAACAGCCACTGGAGCATAATTACCCTAGATACTTGGTAGATAAGAAGGCTGGCAAGGTCGATAGAAGTATATTGGATATACATTGTGTTGATGTGTACCTTACTAGTACTCCTAGTAGCACCAGGGTATTAGATACCGGTTCGGTTGCTAAGTGTTAGTAACTCGAAATAAAAGCTACAGAATAAACGGAGACTAGCTAAAGGTGAGCTGACGATATCTGTTGGAAGTGTTCTCAATGTTGATATGATCAAGCATTGCACGCTCCCTCTACCATCGAGATTGGTGTTTACATTGAGCATAGACATGATTGGATTATGTCTATCGCGATACGGTTATTCATTTAAGGAAAATAATGGTTACTCTGTTTATTTGAATAATACCTTCAATGGTCTTGCGCCTGAAATGAATGGTTCATTGAATCTCGATCGTAGTGATACACATGTTCATGCCAAAAGATAGTAATGATAGTACCACCTACTTGTGGCACTGCCACGTAAGTCATATCGGTATAAAACGCATGAAGAAGCTCCATGTTGATGGATCTTTGGGCTCACTCATTTTTGAAAAGTTTGAGGCATGCGAACCATGTCTATTGGTGTATATGCATGAAGAAACTCCATGCAAATGGACTGTTTGGACTCACTTGATTTTGAATCACTTGAGACATGCAAATCATACCACATGGGCAAGATGACTGAAAGCCTCGGTTTCAGTAAAATGGAACTAGAAAGCAACCTGTTGGAAGTAATACATTTTGATGTGTGCAATCCAATGAGTGCTGAGGCATGTAGTGGATATCGTTATGTTCTTACTTCACAGATGACTTGAGTAGACGTTGAGTATATTTACTTGATGAATCACGAGTCTGAATTATTGAAAGGTTCAAGTAATTTTAGAGTAAAGTTGAAAGATCGTCGTGACAAGAGGATAAAAGATCTATGATATGATCATAGAGATGAATATCTGAATTACGAGTTTGGCACAGAATTAAGACATTGTGGAAATTGTTTCACAACTAATACAGCCTGGAACACCATAGTGTGATGGTGTGTCCGAACATCATAACTGCACCCTATTTGGATATGATGCATACCATGATGTCTCTTATCGAATTACCACGATAGTTTATGGGTTAGGCATTAGAGACAACCACATTCACTTTAAATAGGGCACCACGTAATTCCGATGAGATGACACCGTATGAACTATGGTTTAGAGAAACCTAAGCTGTCATTTCTTAAAAGTTTGGGGCTGCGACGCTTATGTGAAAAAGTTTCAGGTTGATAAGCTCGAACCCAAAGCGGATAAATGCATCTTCATAGGACACCCAAAACAGTTGGGTATACCTCCTGTCTCAGATCCGAAAGCAATAAGGGATTGTTTCTGGAATCGGGTCCTTTCTCGAGGAAAAGTTTCTCTCGAAAGAATTGAGTGGGAGGATGGTGGAGACTTGATGAGGTTATTGAACCGTCTCTTCAACTAGTGTGTGGCAGGGCACAGGAAGTTGTTCCTGTGGCACCTACACCAATTGAAGTGGAAGCTTATGATAGTGATCATGAGACTTCAGATCAAGTCACTACCAAACCTCGTAGGATGACAAGGATGCGTGCTACTTCAGAGTGGTACGTAATCCTGTCTTGGAAGTCATGTTGCTGGACAACAATGAACCTACGAGCTATGGAGAAGCGATGGTGGGCCCGGATTCCGATAAATGGCTCGAGGCCATATAATCCGAGAGAGGATCCATGTATGAAAACAAAGTGTAGACTTTGGGAATACTACTTGATGGTCGTAAGGCTGTTAGGTACAGATGGATTTTAGAAGGAAGACGGACGATAATGGTAAATGTCACCATTAAGAAAGCTCGACTTGTTGTTAAGATGTTTCCCGACAAGTTCAAAGAGTTGACTACGATGAGACTTTCTCACTCGTAGCGATGCTAAGAGTCTGTTGGAATTATATTAGCGATTACTGCATTATTTATGAAATCTTGCAGATAGGATGTCAAAACATTGTTTCCTCGACGGTTTTTGAGGAAAGGTTGTATGTGATACAAACCGAAAGGTTTTGTCAATCCTAAAAGATGCTGATAGGTATGCAAAGCTCTAGCAATCCTTCTAAGGACTGGAGTAAGCATCTCGGAGTTGGAATGTATGCTTTGATGATGATCAAAGATTTTGGGTGTATACAAAGTTTATGAGAAACTTGTATTTCCAAAGAAGTGAGTGGGAGCACTATAGAATTTCTGATGAGTATATGTTGTTGACATATTGTTGATCAGAAATGATGTAGAATTTCTGGAAAGCATATAGGGTTATTTGGAAAGTGTTTTCAATGGAAAACCTGAATTAAGCTACTTGAACATTGAGCATCAAGATCTATAAGGATAGATCAAAACGCTTAATCGTACTTTCGAATGAGCACATACCTTGACATGATCTTGAAGGTGCTCAAGATGGATCAGTCAAAGAAGGAATTCTTGCCTGAGTTGTAAGGTATGAAGTTAAGACTTAAAGCTCGACCACGGCAGAATAGAGAGAAAGGACGAAGGTCGTCCCCTATGCTTAAGACGTAGGCTCTACAGTATGCTATGCTGTGTACCGCACCTGAAGTGTGCCTTGCCATGAGTCAGTCAAGGGGTACAAGAGTGATCCATGAATGGATCACAGGACAGCGGTCAAAGTTATCCTTAGTAACTAGTGGACTAAGGAATTTTCTCGGTTACGGAGGTGGTAAAAGAGTTCGTCGTAAAGGGTTACGTCGATGCAAGCTTAACACCTATCCGGATAGCTCTGAGTAGAGATACCGGATACATATAATGGAGCAACAATTTAGAATAGCTCCAAGTAGAACAGTTATTTGGATTAGCTCCAAATAGAGCGTGGTAGCTACATCTAGGAGATGACATAGAGATTTGTAAAGCACACACGGATCTGAAAGGTTCGGACCCGTTGACTAAAACCTCTCTCACAAGCAACATGATCAAACCTAAAACTCATTGAGTGTTAATCACATAGTGATGTGAACTAGACTACTGACTCTAGTAAACTCTTGGGTGTTAGTCACATGGCGATGTGACCTGTGAGTGTTAATCACATGGCGATGTGAACTAGATTATTGACTCTAGTGCAAGTGGGAGACTGTTGGAAATATGCCCTAGAGGCAATAATAAATTGGTTATTATTATATTTCCTTGTTCATGATAATCGTTTATTATCCATGCTATAATTGTATTGATAGGAAACTCAGATACATGTGTGGATACATAGACAACACCATGTCCCTAGTAAGCCTCTAGTTGACTAGCTCGTTGATCAATAGATGGTTACGGTTTCCTGACCATGGACATTGGATGTCGTTGATAACGGGATCACATCATTAGGAGAATCATGTGATGGACAAGACCCAATCCTAAGCCTAGCACAAAGATCGTGTAGTTCGTATGCTAAAGCTTTTCTAATGTCAAGTATCATTTCCTTAGACCATGAGATTGTGCAACTCCCGGATACCGTAGGAATGCTTTGGGTGTATCAAACGTCACAACGTAACTGGGTGGCTATAAAGGTGCATTACAGGTATCTCCGAAAGTGTCTGTTGGGTTGGCACGAATCGAGACTGGGATTTGTCACTCCGTGTAAACGGAGAGGTATCTCTGGGCCCACTCGGTAGGACATCATCATATGCGCAATGTGACCAAGGAGTTGATCACGGGATGATGTGTTATGGAACGAGTAAAGAGACTTGCCGGTAACGAGATTGAACAAGGTATTGGATACCGGCGATCGAATCTCGGGCAAGTAACATACCGCTAGACAAAGGGAATTGAATACGGGATTGATTAAGTCCTTGACATCGTGGTTCATCCGATGAGATCATCGTGGAACATGTGGGAGCCATCATGGGTATCCAGATCCCGCTGTTGGTTATTGACCGGAGAACGTCTCGGTCATGTCTGCATGTCTCCCGAACCCATAGGGTCTACACACTTAAGGTTCGGTGACGCTAGGGTTATGAAGATATGTGTATGCAGTAACCCGAATGTTGTTCGGAGTCCCGGATGAGATCCCGGACGTCACGAGGAGTTCCGGAATGGTCCGAAGGTAAAGAATTATATATAGGAAGTGCTGTTTCGGCCATCGGGACAAGTTTCGGGGTTATCGGTATTGTACCGGGACCACCGGAGGGGTCCCGGGGGCCCACCGGGTGGGGCCACCTGTCCTGGGGGGCCACATGGGCTGTAAGGGGTGCGCCTTGGCCTACATGGGCCAAGGGCACCAGCCCCTATAGGCCCATGCGCCTAGGGTTTCCATATGGGAGGAGTCCCACTAGTGGAAGGCACCTCTAGGTGCCTTGGGGGGGAGGGAAACCTCCCTTGGGCAGCCGCACCTAGGAGATTGGATCTCCTAGGCTGGCGCACCACCCCCCTTGGCCCTCCTATATATAGTGGGGGAGAGGAGGAACTTCATACACCAGCCCCTGGCGCCTCCCTCTCTCCCCGTTACGTCTTTCTCTCGTAGTATAGGCGAAGCCATGCTACTGTGACGCCCTGCATCTACCACCACGCCGTCGTGCTGCTGGATCTTCATCAACCTCTCCCACTCCCCTTGCTGGATCAAGGCATGGGAGACGTCTTCGGGCTGTACGTGTGTTGAACGCAGAGGTGCCGTGCGTTCGGCACTTGATCATCGGTGATTTGAATCACGACGAGTACGACTTCATCAACCCCGTTCACTTGAACGCTTCCGCATAGCGATCTACAAGGGTATGTAGATGCACTCTCCTTCCCCTCGTTGCTGGTTTCTCCATAGATAGATCTTGGTGATACGTAGGAAAATTTTGAATTTCTGCTACGTTCCCCAACATATTCTTCATCAAAAGGAACAAGGTCCTTTGATGGCATGGTTGAGATAGGAACAACATCTATGGGGTTTGCAAACGAGCTTGTCAGTGGCTTCATCTTCTTCGGGGATGAAGAATCTGATGAAGTCGATGCCTTCCTTTTCTTCACTGCTGCATGCTCTGCAGCCTTAGTCTTCTTCATATCTGATGCAGATGGAAGTATTGGAGTTGGTGTAGGTGCAGGAGGAGCAGAGGAATTGGGTTGAATTTCTTCAGGTACAACTAATGCAGTCGCCCTGACTTCTTCATTTTCTCCAGGCGCACCACTAGTGGATGCCCTGGCAATTTCTTCAGTGGCTGGAATGCAGAGCCCTGGAACTCATATTTTCTTCAGCAACCTGATTTTCATCAGTGGTGCTGGCAAGTTCTTCAGTCGGCTGAGCAGATGCTTCAGCCTGAGGAATTTGTTGCGTTGGGGCTGTACCATTTGAGGTGAAGTTATCAGCAAGTCTCACAAAGTGAACCTTGGCTCCAAGCCAATAAGCGCGGTATGCGTCAAATTCATCATTGAGTTTCTTGATCTCGGTTTGAATAGTGATAAGTTCTTCAGTTGTCATAGAGACAACATTTTTCTTCAGATAGCGCTCCTTCTTGTACCGCGCTTTCTTGATCTGCCTGGCCTTCTCAAACTTCCATTTCTCTTCTTGTATGAAGTGAGTCAACATATGGCTCTGGCCAGGAGTCAGCTTGAAGTCAGGCATGGGAGTGTTGGGGTCCTTGTGCCAAACATCAATATATTCGAGGATCAACTTTGGATCCAAAAGCAGAGGCACACTTGTACCCTTGGCTCTAGCGGCCCTGACTTGCCTGTCTCTGATGATTTCGGCAAGTTCTTCATCATCAGCTTCATCATCATCAGAGGGCACTTGGAAAGCAACTTGTTTCTTGTGAGGACTTGGTCGAGGACCTCGTCCAGCAGTAGTCTTCTTCTTCAGAAGAGAGGGAGCAGCTGAGGAACTTGCAGAGGCTCCTGAGGCAATAGATATGCCTGTGGTCCTTTGGCACATGGCGAGATGCATAGGTGCTGAGGATTTGGACGGAGCAGCTGAAGATTTTGGCGGAGGAGCTGAAGATTTTGGAGGAGCAGGAGCAACGTGAGGAATTGGCCGTGAGGGCTTTGAGGAATCTGGCCGTGAGGGCATAGCTGAGGAACTCGGCCATGAGGGCATTGCTGGTGAAGCACTGGCCTTGTGAGCAGGCTTCTTTAGCATGGCCTTCTTCGGCTTTATAGAGGCCTCAACAGCAGCAGCGGCAGCAGAGTCTTCGTTGAATTTCCTCACTGCATCTTTTGCTTGTTTGGCCAACTTGGCCTGGCGCTTAGCCCATTCGTCAGGATAGTCCTCACCGCGCTTGAGGCTGGTGGGATCAGCTATTTGGCCATGTGCCAACGGAGGTCTTGGGCATGGAGGATTTAGTGCAAATTTCTTCATATATTTGGGAGTGACATATCTGTACTCCCTCCACTCTCTTGCCCATCTCCTCTCAATCTTTTGAATGCGCACCTTGCGCTGATTTTTATCTTCCTCAGGGGGTGTGCAGTACCCAGCATAGATGTCCTCGAGGATTTCAAAAGCAGTATTGACCTCAAGCCTCTTTCCTCCTTTCTGTGGCTTCTTACCATTAGCCATTTTCTTCAGTTGAGGAATTTGAACAATTGAATTCTCTGAAGAGGTATGCAACTTTTATTCGAGGAACGCTGCAAATGAGTTAAGTTGATGAGAACCTAGTGATTCAGCAGCTGACATGAGTACCTGTGAACAGAGTATAGTTGCGAGGAATTTGGAGAGGTCATATCCGTTCTCAGAAGGTTTTTATATAAAGAAAAAGTTTGAGGAATTTGACCAGATGAGTCTTGAAGAATTTCACTAAGCGTTCTTTGTCTAAGGTTTCAGAGATGTATAGATTGAAAATCCACACATATGAGGAATCTTGAAGAAAAACATAGCTTAGAGAAACGAATCAAGAACAGATGTCATGTGAGGTGTTTTAGTGTGTGAAGATAGGAACAAAAACACCTTTGAGGATTTTGTAGAAATCATTTGAATCAAAGAGGGCAGTAAAAGTAACTTTTAATTACCCTGGACGAAGAACACGACGAACTGGAATGTGGAGATGTGAAGTTCATCAGTGCAGATCTTCCACGCCCTAACTTGGCGGAGGAAGACAACTACGGCGATGGCGGGGTGAAGATTTCTGCGGCCGGCGCGAGTACGACGGCGATGAGGTCGAGGCAGTGAAGCTTTTCCTCACCGGTGACGATGATGTAGCAGCGGCGCTAGGGTTTGAGAAGCTCGAGCTGGAGAGTGGTTGAGCAGAGTAAAGGAAGTGAGGAAGGGGAAGGGGGTATTTATAGCCGCGGTGAAAAACTGTTCGCCCCAAGAATTTGGACGAACGTGCCCCTGACCCTTCTCATTCGCTTGACATGTGTCACCCACGTACTGAGAAGTGGAGATCGTGCGTGATCGTGGGTGAATGGATAAGTATATCGTGGGATGCGGAACGGTTTGAGCGGCAAAGCCGAAAGTTTAGATAAGATAGGTTTTAAAGTTTCGTTCGCAATTTCATCAGCTGACAAGGACACAGTGAAGATTTTGAACGAGTTTCAAATAGAACGCACATGAAGAATTTGTGAACAGATTGGGTTGAGTATAGCATAGAGAGGGAAGGGTCCGATCACATTCACTTAGCAGAAAAACCAACTTGAAGAAATAGTCATAAGTGAATGCTGTAGAGGACATCAACTCATATATATATATATAGCCAATGAAGAAAAATGACGGAAACAGAGAAGACAATGCAAAGTTGAAGAATCTGAACAACTGAGGAATTTTAACCTTTGGTGGTGGCGTGACCCACCGTATAAGAATGATGACTTCAGACACCGCGTACAATTATCGTAGGGTTCTAAGAATCAAATTCTTCGTTAATTTCTTCACACTTAGAGTGTTATTCTTCATTGATTGAAGAAAAAACGTTTCTTCATGTGTTGCACATCTAAGTCATCAATTTTGCATAAGTGTTAGGATGAGTGTCCTTTTCAAAGAACATTCAAAGATTCTAAGATATTTAGCTCACACCGCAACTTGCTAAATCTCTTCTCATCCAAGGGCTTTGTGAAGATATCGGCTAGCTGTTCTTCAGTCTTCACATGCTCAATAGAAATGTCACCCTTCAACACGTGATCACGAAGAAAATGATGACGAATCTGAATGTGCTTTGTCTTCGAGTGCTGAACTGGGTTATGAGCAATCTTGATGGCACTCTCATTGTCACAGAAGAGAGGCACATTCTTCATGTTGACACCGTAGTCCTTGAGAGTTTGCTTCATCCATAGCAATTGAGCACAGCAAGAACCAGCGGCAATGTACTCAGCTTCAGCAGTAGATAGTGATACGCAGTTCTGTTTCTTCGAGGACCAACAGACCAAAGATTGTCTGAGGAAATGACATGTACCAGATGTTGACTTGTGGTCCACACGATCACCAGCATAGTCAGAGTCAGAGTATCCAATGAGATCAAAAGCCGAACCCTTGGGGTACCATAATCCAAGTGTTGGTGTGTGAGCTAGATATCAAAGAATATGCTTCACAGCCTTATGGTGTGATTCCTTCGGTGTAGCTTGAAATCGGGCACACATGCAAACAATAAGCATAATATCTAGCCTAGATGCACATAAGTACAATAAAGAACCAATCATGGAGCGGTATAACTTTTGATCGAAGTCAATACCATTTTCATCAGTGCATAGATGGCCATTTATGGGCATAGGAATTTTGACGCCTTTGCAATCTTGCATGCCGAATTTCCTCAGTACATCCTTGAGGTATTTCTCCTGAGATATGAATATGCCATTGCGTTGTTGACGAATTTGAAGACCTATGAAGAATTTCAATTCTCCCATCATAGACATTTCATATTCCTCCCTCATCATATAACCAAATTCATCAGTATAACGTTGGTCAGTACAGCCAAAGATAATATCATCAACATATATTTGGCACACAAACAATTCACCATCATAAGATTTAGTGAAAAGAGTAGGGTCGAGTGAACCGGGTTTGAAGCCTTTCTTCATAAGGAATTCCTTCAAAGTATCATACCACGCCCGTGGGGCCTGCTTGAGGACATAGAGGGCCTTATTGAGTCTAAAGACTTTGTCAAGATGCTTTGGATCTTCAAACCTGGGGGTTGAGCAACATATACTTCTTCCTCAAGCTTACCATTGAGGAATGCACTTTTCACATCCATTTGATATAGAGTGATATCATGATGGTTAGCATAAGAAAGTAATATGCGAATAGCCTCAAGTCTAGCAACATGCGCAAAAGTTTCATCGAAATCAATTCCTTCAACCTGTGTGTAGCCTTGAGCTACAAGCCGTGCCTTATTCCTTACCACAAGGCCATTTTTGTCTTGCTTGTTGCGATAGATCCATTTTGTGCCAATGATATTGTGCTTGCGAGGATCTAGACGTTTGACCAGTTCCCAGACGTTGTTGAGCTTGAACTGATGTAATTCTTCTTGCATGGCCTGAATCCACTCAGGCTCCAGAAATGCTTCATCTACCTTAGTGGGCTCTGTGATAGAGACAAAAGTATAGTGCCCACAAAAGTTAGACAAATGTGAAGCTTTTGAGCGTGTGAGAGGACCTGGCACTTTAAAGTCATTGATGATCTTTTCAACTTGCACTTCTTTTGCAACACGATGATGATCTGGTTGTCGTTGAGGAATTTGATCAGCATTTTCTTCAGCACCATTTTCTTCAGTATTTTCTTCAGGTGCATTAGCTCGACGTTTTTCATGTTCTGGAATAACTTCTTCAGCAGATTCTTCAGTAGGAATGACATCCTTAGTAGCCTTGAACTTGATAGTTTCCTCAGGTGCTGGTTCATCTGTCACAGAAGGTAGGTGCTCTCTTTGTGAGCCATTAGTTTCATCAAACTGCACATCTACAGTTTCAACAACCTTGTGAAGAACGTTGTTGAAAACTCTGTAGGTGTGCGAGTACTTTCCGTAACCAAGCATAAAACCTTCATGTGCTTTCGGTGCAAATTTTGAGTTGTGATGAGGATCTCTAATCCAACATTTAGCACTGAAGACTTTGAAATAACTTACTGTAACGCCCTCGATGCGGCTATATCTCCCACGTGTCGAAGCACGACTTAGAGGCATAACCGCATTGAAAGCAATGTCGCAAGTGAGGTAATCTTCACACAACCCATGTAATACACAAGGGAAAGAGATACATAGTTGGCTTACAATTGCCACTTCACACAATTACATGAATAAAGCATTGCAACATCCAAATACAATCAAGGTCCGACTACGGAACCAAAATAAAAGAAGAACCCCAAATGCGACAAAGGTCCCCGATCAACCCCAACTGGGCTCCACTACTGATCAGCTAGAACGAAACCACACAAAGGACAAGATCTTCATTGAGCTCCTCCTGAGCTTGGTTACGTCACCTGCTCGGTTCAACGGCACCTGCAAACTGGTTTTGGAAGTAACTGTGAGTCACGGGGACTCAGCAATCTCGCACCCTCGCGATCAAGACTATTTAAGTTTATGGGTAAGGTAAAGGTATAAGGTGGAGCTGCAGCAAGCGACTAGCATATATGGTGGCTAACATACGCAAAAGAGAGCGAGAAGAGAAGGCAAAGCACGATCGATAAACTATGATCAAGAAGTGATCCTAGAACAACCTACGTCAAACACAACTCCAACACCGTGTTCACTTCCCGGACTCCGCCGGAAAGAGACCATCACGGTTACACACGCAGTTGATTCATTTTAATTAAGGTCAAGTTCAGGTTTTCTACAACCGGACATTAACAAATTCCCATCTGCCCATAACCGCGGGCACGGCTTTCGAAAGTTCAAAACCCTGCAGGGGTGTCCCAACTTAGCCCATGACAAGCTCTCACGGTCAACGAAGGAATAGACCTCCTCCCGAGACATTCCGATCAGACTCGGTATCCCGGTTCTTCAAGACACTTCGACAAGTTAAAACAAATCCAGCAACACCGCCCGAATGTGTCGACAAATCCCGATAGGAGCTGCACATATCTCGTTCTCAGGGCACACTCAGATGAGACATCCTACGAGTAAAACCAACCCTCAAGTTGCCCCGAGGTGGCCCCGCAGTCTGCTCAGTCGGACCAACACTCAGAGGAGCACTGGCCCGGGGGGGGGGGGGGGTTAGAATAAAGATGACCCTTGAGTCTGCAGAACCCAAGGGAAGGTGGTAGGTTGTTAGTGCAAATGGTAAAACCAAGGTTGGGCATTGCTGGAGGAGTTTTATTCAAGGCGAACTGTCAAGGGGTTCCCATTATAACCCAACCGCGTAAGGAACGCAAAATCCGAGAACATAACACCGATATGACGGAAACTAGGGCGGCAAGAGTGGAACAAAACACCAGGCATAAGGCCGAGCCTTCCACCCTTTACCAAGTATATAGATGCATTAATTAAATAAGATATATAGTGATATCCCAACAAGTAAACATGTTCCAACAAGGAACAACATCTCCATGTTCTAACAAGGAACAAACTTCAATCTTCACCTGCAACTAACAACGCTATAAGAGGGGCTGAGCGAAGCGGTAACATAGCCAATCAACGGTTTGCTAGGACAAGGTGGGTTAGAGGCTTGGTTCAACAATATGGGAGGCATGATAAGCAAGTGGTAGGTATCGCAGCATAGGCATAGCAAAAGAGCGAGCATCTAGCAAGCAAAGATAGAAGTGATTTCAAGGGTATGGTCATCTTGCCTGAAATCCCGCAAGGAAGAAGAACGAGTCCATGAAGAAGACAAACGAACGTAGTCGAACGGATCCTCACAAACACGACGTTATCGGAACCAACCCGAAGAAGCAAACACCGGAAAAGAAGCACACAACATAGTAAACAACCAACACATGAACATGGTATGATATGCGGGATGCGGTATGCGATGCATATGCATGATTTGACAAGGAATGCATGAACCTGGCCTCAACATGGAAATCCAAGTGTGCCATTGGAAATGTGAGATGAAATTTGCTTGAAAACGATATAAAGATCGCCGGAATCGGAGTTACGGTTTGGAAAAGGCAAGCGATTCAAAAATGACACCGGTGTGCGATTTACATCAAGTAGCCATCTAAATGCAATGAGATGAACATACTACAGCACCCAAACATGACAACAAAATACATGGCAGGGATGCATACAAGATGCTTAACAAAAGTCTAGCACTGAGCTACGGCCAATTCATCCATTAACAGGTTCAAACAAGCATGGCAAAAATGCATATGGTAAACAGATCACAGACTTGGTGAAATTAACACTTGTCTGGAATTTCAGATCAGGTAGCACTCTTCGGAGCAACAAAACTACATGCTACAGGACCTGAACATGGCAAAGTAAAGCATGGCATGGAGCTACTCAAAGATCTTAACAAAAGTCCCTTAGTGACCTTGAGCCAAAAGGGATCAGAAAACACAATTGCAAGCATGTGAACATAGCAAAAACATAATCAGTTCACAGACTTAGTGAAAACTGGAGCATGCTGAAAACAGATAGCAAGTAGGCATGTTTACGAGCTCGATGCACTCACCACAGAGCAAGTCATGGCAAACTAAGC
Source organism: Triticum urartu (assembly GCF_056163025.1). Taxonomy (NCBI): domain Eukaryota; kingdom Viridiplantae; phylum Streptophyta; class Magnoliopsida; order Poales; family Poaceae; genus Triticum; species Triticum urartu. The sequence goes on from NC_141875.1 coordinate 94,228,500, forward strand.
ATACATCCATTAAGAACACACAAAATGCAAGCTAGACATGGCAAGAACAATAACATAGCATGCACGGATCAACTACAACATCATCGGTAAAATTGCAAACAAGTTGACAATCTGCCCAGATTCACAAAGTAGCAAAAGTAGAGCTCGATTGACTCAAGCTAGGGTGCTCCATAATTGCAAACAAAGACATGGATGGATAGAGCACTACAATATTAACAAAACATCCTTACTGATCATCCTCAAAATAGGCACGGATCACTAGGAAACAACATGAACATATGGCATCATGAGATAAACAGGTCAAGGACTTGGTGGAATTGCTAAGTCCCTGAAAACAGAATTACCGAGTGCACCACTTTGCAAGCTTGCACTAGTCACCACACACATCACAAAAATACATGGGTTGCACCTCTGGAAAGATTACAAAACCCTTAACGAAACATATGTAGAACATCAGGGCATATCATGCACACATTAATCATGGCAAAAATGACAAAAAGCTAAATGGAGCATCAGATCTGACAAATAACTCAAGTAGCCCTCTTCTAACAGCATTTCGGGCATCAATATGAACTCAAATGAAAAAGATGCAATGGAATAAAATGATGTACTCTCTGAGATGAACATTTTGATATGCTATATGCATGAATCGGAGCCACGGATGCAAAGTTACGATGCGATGAACAGAGGCACATGGATCTGGGAATTCCGAGGACTTAGAAGAAATTTATACCCTATGCAAAAAGTCAACGGGATGAGGATATCCCGGGATGGAGGGATCCGGGCGGTGCGAGGTTGTTTGGTTCGGGACCGGGTGGATCTCATCCCACCCGGCCAGATCTGGGACGGGGCGGCGGCCGGGTCCGACGAGGTCGCCGGAGGACTCCGGCGAGGACGGGGCGGCGCCGAGGTGGTGATGGAGCTCGACCAGGGCGGCGGGGGTCGCCGGAGGCGGCGGTTGAGGTCGGAGGAGGCGGCGGCCTGCTTGGGCGGCGCGGTGGCGGAGTCCGGAGAGGCGCGGGCTGACGGCGAGCGGCGGCGGAGGCGCATGGCGGCGAGGCGGCCGGCGGCGATGCCGGTCGCGGGCGGGGCGGCGCCCGCGGTTGAAGGCGGCGGGGCGACCGGGCCGGGCGGCAGTGGCCCGATCTGGCCCGGGGCGGGCCCGATCTGGGCTCCCTCGGGTCCGGCGGCAGGGAGGAGAGAGAAGGGCAGGTGGCGCGCGGGGATTGGCCTGGAGCGGCGGCCGGGCGACGTGGAGGCTCCCCATTGGTGGGAGTGAGGTGGCGGCGGGTGGTGGACACGTCCGGCGCGGCGTGGACACGTCCGGCGCCGCGAGAGGAGGAGTTTTTTAGGGTTCATCCGCGAAAATTTCGGGGATGGCCACATATTTATAGGTAGAGGGAGCTAGGAGAGTCCAAATGAGGTGCGGTTTTCGTCCACGCGATCGTGATCGAACGCTCTAGATGATGGAGAAGGCTTAGGTGGGTTTTGGGCCAAATTGGAGGGGTGTTGGGCTGCAACACACACGAGGCCTTTTCGGTCCCTCTGTTAACCGTTGGAGTATCAAACGAAGTCCAAATGGTACGAAACTTGACAGGCGGTCTACCGGTAGTAAACCAAGGCCGCTTGGCAAGTCTCGGTCCAATCCGGAAATGTTTAATCCCCACACACGAAGAAAGGTAGAAATGACCATCAGAGGAGAACGAAGCGCCGGAATGCAAAACGGACAACGGGGAAAATGCTCGGATGCATGAGACGAACATGTATGCAAATGAAATGCACATGATGACATGAAAAGATGCAACACGCAAGCAAATGACATGGCAACAACAGCGAATAACTAGAGGACACCTGGCACATCGGTCTCGGGGCGTTACAACACTCCACCACTACGAGAGTATCTCGTCCCGAGATCTAGAATGGCACCGGAGGGACAAACGGAAGAGGAAGAGAAGAGGTAAAACTAAGTTGCTTCTTTGAAAAACGAGTGAAACCAAAGAACCTTGAAAAGGTTAAACTATTTCGAGAAAGAATGCAACGAAGATGAACGAAGTTGAAAACACTCCGTTAGAAAAGTGGAACAAGGAAGAACAATTTCTTATAGCACTCCGGTTGAAAAGAGATACAAGACTTGATAGGATGAAAAAGATTTGAGCAAAGGGGCACAACGCTCCGGTTAAAAAACAAGATAGAGAGGGAAAGAATGGTACAATTTGGGCAGCACTTCGACTGAAAATGGAAGGAACTGAACATGATCTTGACAAACAAGATGATGGGTTGAAGAGAGGAACAACACAAAGCCTCCGGAACGAAAGAATAGAAGATAGATAATTGAAATAGGAGAATGGAGAAGAAAATGCCAACTTCTGCCACAAAAGAGCTTGAAAAGGCATCTTTAGGAGAAGGGTCGAACGGAGTTGTTGGAAACACAACAACGAAAAGATAAGCTTGACATGGTCTTATGGAATACAGCTCAAATTATGAGGTGACAACCTGCCACTCACGGGAAGCAGAATTGGATTGGTATGAACAAATTGACGAGAAAGTATATCGCACAGGAAAGAATAAATGAAGAAATTGGATCATTTATAAGCACCATAGATATCAACAATCCTTAGGGAAAGCTTTAGGTGAAATATAACCCAAGGTAGCTCCAATGACGAGATTGATGGATTTAAAATACCTCATTCTTAATAACATGTGAATCATGAAACATGAACTCAAATTATCAAGAATGACATAATACCATCTCCAATGATACGGAAGAAAGGATTGCACTCCGGATAGCAAGAAGAAGAATGCTTGAGTTTCTTAGAAAAGAATCTGGATGAACACTTCGAGAAGGAATTAAATCCTTGATGAACCCTCATGTAGAACCTTCACGAAGAACTCCGGTAAACAAAAAGAATGATCAAACGAAAGAAAGAGAAGTTGAAAATACAAGGAGAATCCTTGTAATGATTTAGATGTATCTCCGTGATGATATAATTGCGAGAGCTTGGAACTCCGAAAAAAAAATAAGATGAACAATCCGGATCAAGAATTTGGATGAACCTCCGGAATAAGGAATTAACCATATATGTGAATCAAGAATAAGAATTACATTATGCTAATCCTTCACCAATTAAATTGATGACAATCAACGGATTTGACATATCACTTATTCTCGTAAAAGATCAAGAGAGATATAACATAAACTTGGAAAGGTCTTCAACGCACCACCGATAGAATTGAAACAATGAATGAATTGATATGATAAACAAGGAAGAGAAATCTTGAACGAACCACCGTAAGAATTGAACAACGAATGAAGTACAAGGATGAATCACCGTTAAGAATGAGGAAATGAACGAACATACTTGAGACAATCTAGATACATGAGAACGAAGAGATCACGAACTGATTAGAGATCACTTGAACGATGCACCGGTAAGATTTGAGAATGATAACTGAAAGTTGAGAATGAATAATATTTGAAAAGATGGCCTTCGGAGGAAAGAAATGGAAAACAACTCATGAAATGCTCCGGATGGGTGGAAAGAATTCTCACAATCAAAACAATTCTGAGAGGATGGCAACAAGCTAGCACCATGAATCTTGAAGAGAATGGAGCAAGATTAAAGAGAAACTCTTCTTCGGTCTTCAAAATCTGAGAATGACGACGAGAAACACCACCATGAATCGTTGAGACACTCTGGAATGATTAAAAGAGGAGAGGTTGAGCCAAAGATGAAAAGAATTTGAAAGATCTTGGAGAAAAACATATGACAGATGATGAATCATTCTTACATCAAACTTTAAAAGAATTTGAGGATAGCTCCGGGAAAATAAGAAAAGTCAGGTAAGATCCTGGGAAAAGACCTGTGGGTTAGGGCCCACTCAAAAGAAACACCGTTGAATGATTTAAAAGATAGATTTCACCGGTTGAATTAAATGGCTTAAATGATATAACATCCTCAAAAGAGTTTGAACGAAAGCAGAGTGGTAACAAGAATCTTCGAAATATCTTGAGCACTCCGAAACAAATGAATAGCGAGGAGTAGATGATTTAGAGGTGCACCGGCATGAGAAGGTATTGAAATGAGGAAAAAAATATGATCAGCAAAGCTTGACTTGTAACCACCGGAGAAGATAAAAGAAAGAAGAAAGATGAACTTGAGGTTCCGTTAGAATCTTCATGAGAATCACTGGATACAGACATTGAAGGGAAAGAATGGAGAGCCTTCACATCAATAAGATGGATACTCGATTAAGAAGTCTGAGTCCTTAAAGAAAAACAAGGGAGGGAGGGCGGGAAAACAAAGGCAGCTTGGGACGAATGAAATGAACACCATTGAGAGGACTTGAGTTGATATTGTGGATGTTGACAAAGATTGGATCCACTTGAAGAGAAACACGCCGGTTGAAAAGGATTGACAGCACAATCTCGATGATCAAGAAGGATTGGTATTCACATCGAAGTATGAGAACACCACTTAGACAAGGGATGGAATCAACATTTGACTTCGAAGCAACTCGAATAACACAACTCAAAACAAAAACAAAGGATTGGGTTGCAGAATAAGCCAGAACAAACATATGATAGAGATTTTGTCCAAAGTTTTCGTGGTGGGGCCTACACGGGCTCGATCGTACAGCACCATCATGTACAAGGCAGTGCACATGACATACGAAGCGTCCCCGAGTCGGCATAGCCAAGGACTCATTAAGACACAACGAGACCACTATAAAACCGACCGTGAATAGGCGGACCACTAGACGTCGAACCCCAATTTCATATCATACATCTATCGGAAAGATATCCTAAGAGCTACTTGAATTCCCACCTATGAAACTCCTGAAATTTTCCGGTTATGCAATCAGGTGTTGGGGATACAGGGGAAGCATTATATCTCACCCAAACTAACAAATCCTACATCCAGCTGTATCCATCCTTCAACACATAACCAAGAAACCTTCGGAAATCATCTACCTCAACCTTCGAAAAGCATCCATTATACAAGTTATGGCAATACTCCCGAACTCCCGCCCCAGTACTGGGTGGCGTCGAGGTTATCTCACCAACGAACTATATAAAAGAGATTTTCGATGTCGGCGTACTAAACTCAGGTATTCCAGAACTGCAACGATAAAATTGTGACGACAACACCTTAGAGCTCAACTCCCCGGGACACTTCCACAAAACCCTTGACAGGAGGCACCAAGACAATGTTCTCATCACAAAACCATCAGAACGATTCCAAGATACCCGCGTGATCCTAAATTTTTTTTAGTGAAATTTGAGAAGAGAAGAGTCAAAACTCTACGTCAGGATGCCTTACCAGAGCAATGAGGAGACTGGGAAGTAAAAGAATTCATAGACTCTCTGATATATAATTCCTAAAGGACTCAAAACATTTTCTAGACTCAACTCGTCCGCTAATTCGATCAAGCAGTGGGGCTCCTAAGGTCGGGGAAGGCTCTGATACCAACTTGTAATGCCCTCGATGTGGCTATATCTCCCACGTGTCGAAGCATGACTTAGAGGCATAACCGCATTGAAAGCAATGTCGCAAGTGAGGTAATCTTCACACAACCCATGCAATACACAAGGGAAAGAGATACATAGTTGGCTTACAATCGCCACTTCACACAATTACATGAATAAAGCATTACAACATCCAAATACAATCAAGGTCCGACTACGGAACCAAAATAAAAGAAGAACCCCAAATGCGAAAAAGGTCCCCGATCAACCCCAACTTGGCTCCACTACTGATCAGCTAGAACGAAACCACACAAAGGACAAGATCTTCATCGAGCTCCTCCTGAGCTTGGTTACGTCACCTGCTCGGTTCAACAGCACCTGCAAACTGGTTTTGGAAGTAACTGTGAGTCACGGGGACTCAGTAATCTCGCACCCTCGCGATCAAGACCATTTAAGCTTATGGGTAAGGTAAAGGTATGAGGTGGAGCTGCAGCAAGCGACTAGCATATATGGTGGCTAACATACGCGAAAGAGAGCGAGAAGAGAAGGCAAAGCACGATCGATAAACTATGATCAAGAAGTGATCCTAGAACAACCTACGTCAAACACAACTCCAACACCGTGTTCACTTCCCGGACTCCGCCGGAAAGAGACCATCACGGTTACACACGCAGTTGATTCATTTTAATTAAGGTCAAGTTCAGGTTTTCTACAACCGGACATTAACAAATTCCAATCTGCCCATAACTGCGGGCACGGCTTTCGAAAGTTCAAAACCCTGCAGGGGTGTCCCAACTTAGCCCATGACAAGCTCTCACGGTCAACGAAGGAATAGAACTCCTCCCGAGACATTCCGATCAGACTCGGTATCCCGGTTCTTCAAGACACTTCGACAAGTTAAAACAAATCCAGCAACACCGCCCGAATGTGTCGACAAATCCCGATAGGAGCTGCACATATCTCGTTCTCAGGGCACACTCAGATGAGACATCCTACGAGTAAAACCAACCCTCAAGTTGCCCCGAGGTGGCCCCGCAGTCTGCTCAGTCGGACCAACACTCAGAGGAGCACTGGCCCGGGGGGGGGGGTTAGAATAAAGATGACCCTTGAGTCTGCAGAACCCAAGGGAAGGTGGTAGGTTGTTAGTGCAAATGGTAAAACCAAGGTTGGGCATTGCTGGAGGAGTTTTATTCAAGGCGAACTGTCAAGGGGTTCCCATTATAACCCAACCGCGTAAGGAACGCAAAATCCGAGAACATAACACCGATATGACGGAAACTAGGGCGGCAAGAGTGGAACAAAACACCAGGCATAAGGCCGAGCCTTCCACCCTTTACCAAGTATATAGATGCATTAATTAAATAAGATATATAGTGATATCCCAACAAGTAAACATGTTCCAACAAGGAACAACATCTCCATGTTCTAACAAGGAACAAACTTCAATCTTCACCTGCAACTAACAACGCTATAAGAGGGGCTGAGCGAAGCGGTAACATAGCCAATCAACGGTTTGCTAGGACAAGGTGGGTTAGAGGCTTGGTTCAACAATATGGGAGGCATGATAAGCAAGTGGTAGGTATCGCAGCATAGGCATAGCAAAAGAGCGAGCATCTAGCAAGCAAAGATAGAAGTGATTTCAAGGGTATGGTCATCTTGCCTGAAATCCCGCAAGGAAGAAGAACGAGTCCATGAAGAAGACAAACGAACGTAGTCGAACGGATCCTCACAAACACGACGTTATCGGAACCAACCCGAAGAAGCAAACACCGGAAAAGAAGCACACAACATAGTAAACAACCAACACATGAACATGGTATGATATGCGGGATGCGGTATGCGATGCATATGCATGATTTGACAAGGAATGCATGAACCTGGCCTCAACATGGAAATCCAAGTGTGCCATTGGAAATGTGAGATGAAATTTGCTTGAAAACGATATAAAGATCGCCGGAATCGGAGTTACGGTTTGGAAAAGGCAAGCGATTCAAAAATGACACCGGTGTGCGATTTACATCAAGTAGCCATCTAAATGCAATGAGATGAACATACTACAGCACCCAAACATGACAACAAAATACATGGCAGGGATGCATACAAGATGCTTAACAAAAGTCTAGCACTGAGCTACGGCCAATTCATCCATTAACAGGTTCAAACAAGCATGGCAAAAATGCATATGGTAAACAGATCACAGACTTGGTGAAATTAACACTTGTCTGGAATTTCAGATCAGGTAGCACTCTTCGGAGCAACAAAACTACATGCTACAGGACCTGAACATGGCAAAGTAAAGCATGGCATGGAGCTACTCAAAGATCTTAACAAAAGTCCCTTAGTGACCTTGAGCCAAAAGGGATCAGAAAACACAATTGCAAGCATGTGAACATAGCAAAAACATAATCAGTTCACAGACTTAGTGAAAACTGGAGCATGCTGAAAACAGATAGCAAGTAGGCATGTTTACGAGCTCGATGCACTCACCACAGAGCAAGTCATGGCAAACTAAGCATACATCCATTAAGAACACACAAAATGCAAGCTAGACATGGCAAGAACAATAACATAGCATGCACGGATCAACTACAACATCATCGGTAAAATTGCAAACAAGTTGACAATCTGCCCAGATTCACAAAGTAGCAAAAGTAGAGCTCGATTGACTCAAGCTAGGGTGCTCCATAATTGCAAACAAAGACATGGATGGATAGAGCACTACAATATTAACAAAACATCCTTACTGATCATCCTCAAAATAGGCACGGATCACTAGGAAACAACATGAACATATGGCATCATGAGATAAACAGGTCAAGGACTTGGTGGAATTGCTAAGTCCCTGAAAACAGAATTACCGAGTGCACCACTTTGCAAGCTTGCACTAGTCACCACACACATCACAAAAATACATGGGTTGCACCTCTGGAAAGATTACAAAACCCTTAACGAAACATATGTAGAACATCAGGGCATATCATGCACACATTAATCATGGCAAAAATGACAAAAAGCTAAATGGAGCAGCAGATCTGACAAATAACTCAAGTAGCCCTCTTCTAACAGCATTTCGGGCATCAATATGAACTCAAATGAAAAAGATGCAATGGAATAAAATGATGTACTCTCTGAGATGAACATTTTGATATGCTATATGCATGAATCGGAGCCACGGATGCAAAGTTACGATGCGATGAACAGAGGCACATGGATCTGGGAATTCCGAGGACTTAGAAGAAATTTATACCCTATGCAAAAAGTCAACGGGATGAGGATATCCCGGGATGGAGGGATCCAGGCGGCGCGAGGTTGTTTGGTTCGGGACCGGGTGGATCTCATCCCACCCGGCCAGATCTGGGACGGGGCGGCGGCCGGGTCCGACGAGGTCGCCGGAGGACTCCGGCGAGGACGGGGCGGCGCCGAGGTGGTGATGGAGCTCGACCAGGGCGGCGGGGGTCGCCGGAGGCGGCGGTTGAGGTCGGAGGAGGCGGCGGCCTGCTTGGGCGGCGCGGTGGCGGAGTCCGGAGAGGCGCGGGCTGACGGCGAGCGGCGGCGGAGGCGCATGGCGGCGAGGCGGCCGGCGGCGATGCCGGTCGCGGGCGGGGCGACGCCCGCGGTTGAAGGCGGCGGGGCGACCGGACCGGGCGGCGGAGATCCTGGGCGGTGGCGGCCCGATCTGGCCCGGGGCAGGCCCGATCTGGGCTCCCTCGGGCCCGGCGGCGGGGTGGAGAGAGAAGGGCAGGTGGCGCGCGGGGATTGGCCTGGAGCGGCGGCGGGGCGACGTGGCGGCTCCCCATTGGTGGGAGTGAGGTGGCGGCGGGTGGTGGACACGTCCGGTGCGGTGTGGACACGTCCGGCGGCGTGAGAGGAGGAGTTTTTTAGGGTTCATCCGTGAAAATTTCGGGGATGGCCACATATTTATAGGTAGAGGGAGCTAGGAGTGTCCAAATGAGGTGCGGTTTTCGGCCACGCGATCGTGATCGAACGCTCTAGATGATGGAGAAGGCTTAGGTGGGTTTTGGGCCAAATTGGAGGGGTGTTGGGCGGCAACACACACGAGGCCTTTTCGGTCCGTCGGTTAACCGTTGGAGTATCAAACGAAGTCCAAATGGTACGAAACTTGACAGGCGGTCTACCGGTAGTAAACCAAGGCCGCTTGGCAAGTCTCGGTCCAATCCGGAAATGTTTAATCCCCACACACGAAGAAAGGTAGAAATGACCACCGGAGGAGAACGAAGCGCCGGAATGCAAAACAGACAACGGGGAAAATGCTCGGATGCATGAGACGAACATGTATGCAAATGAAATGCACATGATGACATGAAAAGATGCAACACGCAAGCAAATGACATGGCAACAACAGCGAATAACTAGAGGACACCTGGTACATCGGTCTCGGGGCGTTACACTTACATTGGGTTTCTTATCAGTGAGGAGTTCATAGGCAGTCTTCTTGAGGAATTTGTGAAGATATACTCTGTTGATGATGTGGCACGCAGTATCAATTGCCTCAATCCAGAAACGACGAGGCGTTTTGTATTCATCAAGCATAGTGCGAGCCATCTCAGCAAGAGTCCTGTTCTTGCACTCCACGACGCCATTCTGCCGAGGAGTATAAGGAGCAGATAACTCATGAGTGATACCAAGTTCATCAAGATAGTCATCAAGACCAGAATTCTTCAACTCAGTTCCATTGTCACTTCTGATGTGCTTAATCTTCACACCAAAGTTGGTTGAAGCCCTCGAGGAAAATCGTTTGAAGACTTCCTACACTTCATGTTTGTAAGTGACAATGTGTACCCATGTGTAACAAGAGTAATCATCAACAATAACAAAGCCATATAGAGATGCATCTTTTGTAACAGCAGAATAATGATTAGGGCCAAAGAGATCCATATGAAGCAATTCGAATGGTCGAGTGGTAGTCATGATTGTCTTCGCTGGATGCTTGGCCTTGGTCATCTTTCCAGCTTCACAGGCTCCCCATAAGTGATCCTTGAGGATTTTGACATTCTCAATGCCAATGACATGCTTCTTCTTCGCAAGCGTGTGCAAATTCCTCATGCCTGCATGACCAAGTCGTTGATGCCAGAGCCAGCCTTCTGAAGCTTTTGCAAGTAGGCACACTGCTGGTTGTGGTCCTGTAGAGAAATCAACAATATACAAGTCTCCTCTCCTAAAGCCTTCGAATACTTTGGAATTGTCAACTTCCATGATCACAACACAACGATACTTGCCAAAGACAACTACCATATCAAGATCGCAAAGCATTGAGACAGACATGAGGTTGTATCCTAAGGACTCGACAAGCATGACTTTGTCCATGTGTCGATCCTTTTAAATCGCAACCTTACCTAGACCCAATACCTGACTTTTGCCTTTGTCAGCGAAGATGATATGCTTCAGATGCGATGGTGATAAGGGAGCATCCATCAATAGATTCTTGTCACCAGTCATGTGATTTGTACATCCACTATCGAGGACCCACTCAGTGGCTTTGGGTTGATCATCGTGCAGATGAATTAGTGCAACTTACGAACTCATATACTTCACCAGTGAAGAATATGACATAAATTCATCAGATCAATTTCATCAAGCAAGAGAACAGATAAAACATTATGAGGACGTGAGAAATGAAAGTTCATTTCTTCATGATTAGCCTGCGTCCTTTCAGGCACACTCAGGTCTCCAGAAAATTCTTCAGACGATTACGTACGTCTGGAGACCTGACCCTGCAGAAAAGATTAGTTCTTTTTCTTCACCACCCACATCTGAAGGGGTAGCAAAGAGTTCATCACTCTGCGAGCTCCATACGAGAAAGGTGGCATAGAAGCCAGTCCATTTCGTTTCACATAAGAGGAGTTAGGATAAGCATATGAATAAGCAAAGAAATTCTTCAAGGACTTATGAACATAATGATTAGAAGAAGAATGCCTATATTCATAGCCCTTAGCTCTTCCGTGCGAAACAGAGTTGTTAGCACGATGATATTCATATGAGGACTTTGATCCTTTTGAGGAATTTGGTCCATATGAAGAATTTGATCTGGGGTTCCTATTGTTCACAGGTGGTGTCCGGAGGACATTCACCTGAAGACTTTCAAGGCACCTTTTGGGAACCCAGATTTTCTTCATAGGAGGACCGTTCCTGCAGTTAGTGCCAACATATCTAGCAAATACTTCACCATTCTGATTTTTGAACAGTTCATAGTTGGAGTCAAATGACTCATCATCAGAACGAGGAGATTCACATGCAAAGCTAGATAAGTTAGATTGATCAACTGGAGGTCCCTTTGCAGCAACCCATGAGGTTTTGGGGTACTGCTCAAGCTTCCAATATGTACCATCAGCATTGAGTTTCCTCTCAAAGGCAATACCCTCTTTCCTAGGATTCCTGTTGAGGATCTGCTTTCTAAGCACATCACAAAGAGTCTGATGCCCTTTGAGGCTTTTGTACATGCCTGTCATGTACAATTCCTTCAGCCCTGCATCTTCAGTGATACTAGCAATGTCCTCAGATGAGGGATTAGTGATAGCAGAGGCAAGCGAAGAATTTGAAACATTAGCAGCATTTGAACATTCAGGTGAAGAATTAGTAGATTCACGTTCAATGCACTTCAAGCATGGAGGAACAAATTCTTCCTGAGATGCGCTGATTTGTTGAGCAAGTAATGAATCACGCTCCTTCTGAAGATCTTCATAACTCACTCTTAGCTTTTCAAGATCTTGCTTTCTTTGAAGAAATTCATAAGAAAGCTTCTCATGATCAGATAAGAGAGTGTTATGTTGATCTTGAAGGGAGTCATACTTAGTATGAAGTCTTTGAAGACTTTCAGCCAAAGCTTTTGACTGATCCATTTCTTCACCCAACATATCATCACTCCTATTTAGCATGTATTGAACTTTTTCGAAAGCTCTTTGTTGTTTAGTGGAAAGGGAAGCAAGTTTGACATAGCTGGGTCCAAATTCATCACCAGATTCATCATCACTGGATTCAGATAGATAGCATTCAGTTACCTTAGCGTCTTTTGCCATAAGGCATGATGCAGAAGATGATGATTCTGGTTCGAATGTCATCGCTTTGAGAGATTCCTTAAAGTCCTCAAACCAAGGATCATGACGAGTTTGATGACCTTCATAGACCTCAGAGAGACGGTCCCAAATAAGCTTCGCATGATCGAGATGCATGATATTCCTAAACTGATTTTGAGACAAACAGGAGCAGATGACATCCTTCGCCATGAGGTTGAGAAGAGTGTACTTGCGAATGTCATCAGCTTCCGCCATCTTGCACAGATCTGTCAGACCAATCTCAGTGACGGTCCACAGCTCACTGTTCATCGCCATGAGGCGCTTCTTCATCATGGCCTTCCACTTGGGATACTCGTGACCGTCAAAGATGGGGCATGACACAGTCTTCATTCCCGTGGTCGACATAACTAAAACTCTAGGCGGTTAAACCAAAATCACACAAAACAAGGGAGTACCTTGCTCTGATACCAATTGAAAGTGCGTTATATCGACTAGAGGGGGGGGGGGGTGAATAGGCGATTTTTATGAATTCTTCACTGAGGAATTTGTAGGTGAGGAAATTCCTTAACGAAGAACTCCTAGCAACGGAATAAGTACTCAAAAGTAAACATAACTGAACACAAGCATAGTCATCATGATGAAATGAAGACAAGCACTGAGTACATAAAGCGTAAACACAGGATGAAGACAAATAGACTGAAGAAATTGAGAAAGTCTTCAGTCAAAGTCTTCAAACACAGATACGAACAAGCACTCAACACAGTTATGAGGAAATGAAAGAGTTGAGGAAATAGAACTAGTGAGCTTGGTGAAGACAATGATTTGGTACACCAGTTCCAGCTGCTGTCTCAGTTGTACATCTGGTTGGAGCGGCTAGGTATTTAAACCTGAGGACACACAGTCCCGGACACACAGTCCTCACCGTATTCTCCTTGAGCTAAGGTCACACAGACCTCGCCCAATCACTCGTGGTAAGTCTTCAGGTGACTTCCGAACCTTCACAAACTTGGTCACTCGGTGATCCACAATTCCTCTTGGATGCTCTAGACCTTGACGCCTAACCATCTGGAAGAAGCACAATCTTCAAAGGTAACAAGCATCGGATCCACGCAGGATCAATCTCTTCAGTGATGCTCAATCACTTGGGGTTTGTAGGTGTTTGGGTTTGGGTTTGGGTTTGGGTTTTCCTCACATGATGATTTTCGCTCAAAGTCCTCGGAGGATGGGATGCTCTCAAATGACAAGTGTCAGTTTCTCTCAGAGCAGCCGACCAACTAGTGGTTGTAGGGGGTGGCTATTTATAGCCTAGGGAGTAGCCCGACATGATAAGACATAAATGCCCTTCAATGACATGACCGTTAGGTGGATAGATATTTTGGGACAGCTGGCACAAAGCACAGCAACGGTCGGAAATTTGAGTATCAAATTCCTCAGGGCTATCATGTTCCTCACTGTGTAGGCAATCCGCACTGGCGAATTCCTAACTCCTCAGTCAGAACAAATTCCTCAGAGACCAGAAGAACTTCGTCTCTGTCACTGAAGAATATGACTGAACTGTACGAGATTTCCAATGGCTTCACTCGAAGGGATTGGTAGGTGTAGGATATTGAGTTGAGCATCACATGGAAATTTTTCCTTAGTATTTCCTCGACCCCCTTTAACAGCACGGTGTTTCCTATGACTCAAGAAAGAGAAAATGAAACTACGAAAACAAAAGTCTTCACGCTTCATGTTCCTCGAATGAATACCAAGTCTTCAGGATTGCACCATTTTCTTCACTTTCGAAGTCTTCAGAAAGTCTTCAGAAATCCGAAGTCTTCAGTCGAAGAACTTCATTTTTAGGGGTCGACTTTCTCTGTAAATATCAAACTCCTCATAGACTTATAGACCTGTGTACACTCAAAAACACATTAGTCCCTTAACCTATAAGTCTTCAATACACCAAAATCAGTAAGGGGCACTAGATGCACTTACAGATATTGTGCTTGTGAGGATCTGGACATTTGACCAGTTCCTAGACATTATTGAGCTCGAATTGATGTAATTCCTCTTGCATAGCTTGAGTCCACTCAGGCTCCAGAAATGCTTCATCTACCTTAGTGGGCTCTGTGATATAAACGAAAGCAAAGTGCCCACAAAAGTTAGATAAATGTGAAGCTCTTGAGCGTGTGAGAGGACCTGGAATGTTGATGTCGTTGATGATTTTCTCAATTTGCACTTTATTTGCAACGGGAGGATGAGCGGGTTGTCATTGAGGAATTTGATCAGCATTTTCTTCGGCACCATTTTCCTCAGGTGCATCAGCATGACGTTCTTCATGTTCTAGAATGACTTCTTCAGCAGATTCTTCGGTAGGAATAACATCCTCATTAGCTTTGAACTTAATAGATTCCTCGAGAGGTATTTCATCTGTCACAGGAGGTAGGTGCTCTCTTTGCGAGCCATTAGTTTCATCAAACCGCACATCTACAGTTTCAAGGTGTTGAAGACTCCGTAGGTGTGTGAGTCCTTACCTTGTGGCTTTGGGTTGATCATCTTGCAGATGAATTAGTGCAACTTACGAACTCATATACTTCATCAGTGAAGAATATGATATCAATTTCATAAGATCAATTTCATCAAGCAATAGGACATATAAAGCAGTATGAGGACATGAGAAATGAAAATTCATTTCGTCATGATGATCTTGTATCCTTTCAAGCACATTCAGGTCTCCAGCAAATTCCTCAGACGATTAAGTTCGTCTAGAGACCTGACCCTGCATAAGAGATTAGTTCTTGTTCTTCACCACCCACATCTGAAGGGGTGGCAAAGAGTTCATCATTCTGCGAGCTCCATAAGAGAAAGGTGGCATAGATGCCAATCCACTTCGTTTCACATAACAAGGATTAGGGTAAGCATAGGAGTAAGCAGAGAAATTCTTCGAGGATTTATGAACATAATGATTTGAAGAATAATGCACATATCCATAATCCTTAGATCTTCCCTGCGAAACAGACGGGTTAGGATGATGATGCTTATATGAGGACTTTGATCCTTTTGAGGAATTTGGTTCGTATGAGGAATTGGATCCATATGAAGAATTTGATTCATATGAAGAATTTGATCTAGGGTTCCTATTCTTCACAGGTGGGGTCATGATGACATTCACCTGAAGATTTTCAAGGCACCTTTTGGGAACCCAGATTTTCTTCATAGGAGGACCGTTCATGCAGTTAGTGCCAACATATCTAGCAAATACTTCACCATTCTGATTTTTGAACAGTTTATAATTGGAGTCAAATGACTCATCAGAAGAATATGAAGATTCACATGTAAAGCCAGATAAAGTAGATGGATCCACTGAAGGCCCCTTTGCAGCAACCCATGAGGTTTTGGGATACTGCTCGGGTTTCCAGTAGGTCCCATCAGCATTGAGTTTCCTCTCAAAGGTAATACCCTATTTCTTAGGGTTCCTGTTGAGGATCTGCTTTTTAAGCACGTCACAAAGAGCCTGATGCCATTTGAGGCTTTTGTACATGCCTGTCATATACAATTCCTTCAGCCCTGCATCATTAGTGATACTTGCAATGTCCTCAGACGAGGAATTAGTGATAGCAGAGGCAGTTGAAGAATTTGCAGCAATGGAAGTATTTGAGCATTCAGGTGAAGAATTAGCAGTTTCACATTCAATGCACTTCAAACATGGAGAAACAAATTCATCCTGAGTAGCGCTGATATGTTGAGCAAGTAATGAATCACGCTCCTTCTGAAGATCTTCATAACTCACTCTTAACTACTCAAGATCTTGCAATGATGACCTTTGTAAGTGCATCTAGTGCCCCTTAGTGATTTTGGTGCATTAAAGACTTATAGGTTAAGGGACTAATGCGTTTGTGAGTGTACACAGGTCTATAAGTCTATGAGGAGTTTGATATTTACAGAGAAAGTCGACCCCTAAAAATAAAGTTCTTCGACTGAAGACTTTGTATTTCTGAAGACTTTCTGAAGACTTTGAAAGTGAAGAAATTGGTGTAATCCTGAAGACTTGGTATTCGTTCAAGGAACATGAAGCATGAAGAATTTTGTTTTCGTAGTTTCATTTTCTCTTTCTTGAGTCATAGGAAACACCGTACTGTTAAAGGGGGTCGAGGAAATACTAAGGAAAAAATTTCCAAGTGATGCTCAACTCAAATCTTACACCTACCAATCCCTTCGAGTGAAGCCATTGGAAATCTCACACAGTTCAGTCAATTTCTTCAGTGATAGAAACGAAGTTCTTCTGGTCTCTAAGGAATTTGTTCTGACTGAGGAGTTAGGAATTCGCCAGTGCGGATTTCCTACACAATGAGGAACATGATAGCCCTGAGGAATTTGATACTCAAAATTCTGACCGTTGTTGTGCTATGCGCTAGCTGTCCCAAAATATCTACCCACCTAACGGTCATATCATTGAAGGGCATTTATGTCTTATCATGTTGGGCTGCTCCCTAGGCTATAAATAGCCGCCCCCTACAACCACTAGCTGGTTGGCTGCTCCAAGAGAAACTGACACTTGTCATTTGAGAGCATCCCATCCTCCGAGGACTTTGAGTGAAAATCATCGAGTGAGGAAAACCCAAACCCAAACACCTACAAACCCCAAGTGATTGAGCATCACTGAAGAGATCGATCCTGCATGGATCAGACGCTTGTTACCTTTGAAGACTGTGCATCTTCCAGACGGTTAGGCGTCATGGTCTAGAGCATCCAAGAGGAAATTGTGGATCACCGAGTGACCGAGTTTGTGAAGGTTTGGAAGTCACCTGAAGACTTACCACGAGTGATTGGGCGAGGTCTGTGTGACCTTAGCTCAAGGGGAATACGATGAGGACTGAGTGTTCTGGAACGCGTGTTCAGAACTGGGTGTCCGCGACTGTGTGTCCTCAGGTTTAAATACCTAGCCGCCCTAACCAGACATACAACTGTCACAACAGTTGGAACTGGTCTACCAAATCATTGTCTTCACCAAGCTACCTGGTTCCATTTCCTCAACCCTTTCTTTTCCTCATTTATGTGTTGTGAGCTTGTTCATATCTATTTGAAGACTTTGACTGAAGAATTTCTCAATTTCCTTAGTTCAATTTCTTCAGTATGTTTGTCTTCATCCTGTGTTATCCTGTGTTTACGCTTTCTGTACTCTGTGCTTGTTTTTCATTTCATCATGAAGACCATGCTCATGTTCTGTTATGTTTACTTCTGAGTACTTATTCCGCTGCAAGTAGTTCTTCACTCAGGAATTTCCTCACCCTGAAATTCCTCACTGAAGATTTCATAAAAATCTCCTATTCACCCCCTCTAGTCGATATAACGCACTTTCAATTGGTATCAGAGGAAGGTACTCCCTTGTTCTGTGTGATTTTGGTTTAACCGCCTGGAGTTTTAGTTATGTCGACTGCAGGTATGATCTAGGTTTCTGTTGGGTGTCCTACCTTCGATGGGACGTACTACCCCTACTGGAAGAATAATATGCGCATGCATCTTGAGGCAATTGATAACAATCTTTGGTACGTTGTGGAGAATGGTGTTCCCTCTGTCACTCCCACCATCAACGTTGATGATGTGAAGAGATTCAAGTAACTCGACTCTCAAGCAAAGAATATCATATGTGGCCATCTGAGCAAAGGGCAGTATGGCAGAGTGAGTGCTTTGGAGACAGCTAAGCTTATCTGGGACAGGCTGTCCAAGGTCAATGAGGGAGTCTCAACACAGCATGACTCTTGAGTTGACGTTCTTCGAAATCTCTTCAACCACTTCAAAAGACTCGACAATGAAAATGTTCAGCAGACCTTCGATCGCCTCAATGACATCTCAAATGAGCTTCAAGCACTTGGTGCCGCTGATATCACCGACCATGAGGTGGTGAAGAAATTGCTGAGATCGCTTGATTCCTCATTTGATACCTTGGCGTTGATGATACAAGAATGTGGAGACTACAAGTCACTTGATCCCGCCGATATCCTCGAGAGACTAAACACTCATGAGTTCCAGCTTGCTGAGAAGAGAGATCTCTATGGACCAAGCTATGGTAGATCACGGGATCTGAAGGCCAAGGCAGTGTCTGAATCTGATGGTGAAGATTCTGACAGCAGCCTTGGTGACCCTAAAGAACTGAGCCAGGAGCTAGCTATGCCCGTTAGGAAGTTCCAAAAGTTCTCAAGACGTGGTCGCTTTGGTAAATCCTCAAGAAGTGGTGACTTGATAACAGATTCCTCATCCCATGATTACAAGAAGAGACTCTGCCACAAATGTAAGAAGCCTGGACACTACATTCAAGATTGTCCTCAGTGGGAAAAGGGATCAAAGAAGAAGAAGTACAAGGATTACAGTTCTGATGATTCAAAGGAGAAGAAGAAATCTTCAAAGTCCTCTTCATCAAAACCTTCAAGGTCCTCATCTCACAAGAAGAGCAGCTCCAAGAAGGCTCGGGCGTTAATTGGCAAGGAAATGGACTCTGAGGCTGAATCTAAGGAAAATGAGGAAGAGGAGGAATCTGAGGAGTCAGACTCTGGTGTGGCGAGCCTAGCCCTCGCTACCGCATTCGTCAGCAAGTCCATCTTCAACTCTGAAGAAAAGGACCTCCCCAACACTACTAATGACGGCGATGAGGACTACGCTCCCACCTATTGCTTCATGGCAAAAGGCTTAAAGGTACTCAAATATCCCTCCTCTGAATCTAGTGAGGATGAATCTGATGAAAACCTCAAACCCAGCTATTCTAAACTTGCTAAGATTGTTGTGAAACTACAAAAGGCTCTTGAAAAGGTTCAAAACATGCTAGATAAAAGCGATGATATGTTGGGCGAGGAAATGGATCGCACTAAAATTTTGACTGAAAATCTTCAGAGACTTCAGTCCAAGTTTGACAATCTTCAAGGTCATCATAACACTCTCCTATCTGATGATGAGAAGCTTTCTTATGAATTTCTTCAAAGAAAGCAAGATCTTGAGCAGTTAAGAGTGAGTTATGAAGATTTTCAGAAGGAGCGTGATTCATTACTTGCTCAACAGATCAGCGCTACTCAGGATGAATTTGTTCCTCCATGTTTGAAGTGCATTGAACGTGAAACTGCTAATTCTTCACCTGAATGCTCAAATACTTCCATTGCTACAAATTCTTCAACTGCCTTTGCTATCACTAATTCCTCATCTGAGGACATTGCTAGTATCACTTATGATGCATGGCTGAAGGAATTGTATATGACAGGCATGTACAAAAGCCTCAAAGGGCATCAGGCTCTTTGTGACGTGCTTAAAAAGTAGATCCTCAACAGGAACCCTAGGAAAGAGGGTACTGCCTTTGAGAGGAAACTCAATGCTGATGGGACCTACTAGAAACCTGAGCAGTATCCCAAAACCTCATGGGTTGCTGCAAAGGGACCTTCAGTGGATCCATCTACTTTATCTGGCTTTACATGTGAATCTTCATATTCTTCTAATGAGTCATTTGACTCCAATTATAAACTATTCAAAACACAGAATGGTGAAGTATTTGCTACATATGTTGGCACTAACTGCATGAACGGTCCTCCTATG
This sequence comes from Triticum urartu, assembly GCF_056163025.1. NCBI lineage: Eukaryota > Viridiplantae > Streptophyta > Magnoliopsida > Poales > Poaceae > Triticum > Triticum urartu. The sequence goes on from NC_141875.1 coordinate 94,248,552, forward strand.
AAGAAAATCTGGGTTCCCAAAAGGTGCCTTGAAAATCTTCAGGTGAATGTCATCATGACACCACCTGTGAAGAGTAGGAACCCCAGATTAAATTCTTCATATGGACCAAATTCTTCATATGGATCCAAGTCCTCATACGGACCAAACTTCTCACATGGATCAAATTCCTAAAAAGGATCAAAGTCCTCATATGAACATCATCGTGCTAACCCGTCTGTTTCGCAGGGAAGATCTAAGGATTATGGATATGTGCATTATTCTTCAAATCATTATGTTCATAAGTCCTCAAAGAATTTCTCTGCTTACTCTTATGCTTACCCTAACCCCTCTTATGTGAAACAAAGTGGATTGGCATCTATGCCACCTTTCTCTTATGGAGCCCGCAGAATGATGAACTCTTTGTCACCCCTTCAGATGTGGGTGGTGAAGAAAAAGAACTAACCTCTTATGCAGGATCAGGTCTCCAGACGAACTTAATCGTCTGAAGAATTTGCTGGAGACCTGAATGTGCTTGAAAGGACGCAAGCTAATCAAGAAGAAATGAATTTTCATTTCTCACGTCCTCATACTGCTTTATCTGTTCTATTCCTTGATGAAATTGATCTGATGAAATTGATACCATATTCTTCACTGCTGAAGTATATGAGTTCGTAAGTTGCACTAATTCATCTGCAGGATGATCAACCCAAAGCCATTGAGTGGGTCCTCGATAGTGGATGTACAAATCACATGATTGGTCACAGGAGCTTATTGATGGAGTTTGCTTTATATCCATCACATCTGAAGCATATCACCTACGCTGACAAAGGCAAAAGCAAGTATTGGGTCTAGGTAAGGTTGCAATCTCAAAGGATCGACACATGGACAAAGTCATGCTTGTCGAGTCCTTAGGGTTCAACCTCATGTCCATCTCAATGCTTTGTGATCTTGATATGGTTGTTGTCTTTGGCAAGTATCGTTGTGTTGTGATCATGGAAGCTAACAATTCCAAAGTCTTCGAAGGCTTTAGGAGAAGATATTTGTATATTGTTGATTTCTCTACAGGACCACAACCTGCTACATGTCTACTTGCAAAAGCTTCAGAAGGCTGGCTATGGCATCGTCGACTTGGTCATGATGGCATGAGGAATTTGCACACGCTCGCAAAGAAGAAGCATGTCATTGGCATTGAAAATGTCAAATTCCTCAAGGATCACTTGTGTGGAGCCTGTGAAGCTGGAAAGATGACCAAGGCCAAGCATCCAGCGAAGACTATCATGATTACTTATCGAGCATTTGAATTACTTCACATGGATCTCTTTGGCCCTACTCACTATGCCACATTTACTAATGCTGCATCCTTATATGGCTTTGTTATTGTTGATGATTATTCTCGATATACATGGGTCAATATCATCACTTACAAAACTGAAGTGCAGGAAGTTTTCAAATGATTTTCATTGAGGGCTTCAACCAACTTTGGTGTGAAGATCAAGCACATCAGAAGTGATAATGGAATTGAGTTCAAGAACACTGGTCTTGATGACTATCTTGATGAACTCGGTATTACTCATGAGTTATCTGCTCCTTATACTCCTCAGCAAAATGGCATCATGGAGCGCAAGAACATGACTCTTGTTGAGATGGCCTGCACTATGCTTGATGAGTACAAGATGCCTCCTCGCTTTTGGCCTGAGGAAATCGATACTGCGTGCCACATCATCAACAGGGTATATCTTCACAAATTCTTCAAGAAGACTGCATATGAACTCCTTACTGACAAGAAACCCAATGTGAGTTATTTCAAAGTCTTCGGTGCTAAATGTTGGATTAGAGATCCTCATCACAGTTCTAAATTTGCACCGAAAGCACATGGAGGTTTTATGCTCGGTTATGGTAAGGACTCGCACACCTACAGAGTCTTCAACACCTGTCACCACAAGGTTGTTGAAACTGTAGATGTGCGGTTCGATGAAACTAATGGCTCGCAAAGAGAGCACCTACCTCCCGTGATAGATGAAATACCTCCTGAGGAATCTATTAAGTTCAAGGCTACCGAGGATGTCATTCCTACTGAAGAATCTGCTGAAGAAGTCATTCCAGAACATGAAGAACGTCATGCTGATGCACCTGAGGAAAATGGTGCTGAAGAAAATGCTGATCAAATTCCTCAACGTCAACCTGCTCATCCTCGCGTTGCAAATGAAGTGCAAATTGAGAAAATCATCAGCGACATCAACATTCCAGGTCCTCTCACATGCTCAAGAGCTTCACATTTATCTAACTTTTGTGGGCACTTTGCTTTCGTCTCTATCACAGAGCCCACTAAGGTAGATGAAGCATTTCTAGAACCTAAGTGGATTCAAGCTATGCAAGAGGAATTACATCAATTCAAGCTCAACAACATCTGGGAACTGGTCAAACGTCCAGATCCTCGCAAGCACAATATCATCGGCACAAAATGGATCTACTGCAACAAGCAAGATGAAAATCACCTTGTGGTGAGGAATAAGGCATGGCTTGTAGCTCAAGGCTACACACAGGTTGAAGGAATTGATTTCGATGAAACTTTTACACCTGTTGCTAGACCTGAAGCTATTCACATATTACTTGCTTATGCTAACCATCATGATATCACTTTATATCAAATGGATGTGAAAAGTGCATTCCTCAATGGTAAGCTTGAGGAAGAAGTATATGTTGCTCAACCCCCAGGTTTTGAAGATCCAAAGCATCCTGACAAAGTCTTCAGACTCAATAAGGCCCTCTATGGCCTCAAGCAGGTCCCGCGGGCGTGGTATGATACTTTGAAGGAATTCCTTATGAAGAAAGGCTTCAAACCCGGTTCACTTGACCCAACTCTTTTCAATAAATCTTATGATGGTGAACTGTTTGTGTGCCAAATTTATGTTGATGATATCATTTTCAGCTGTACTAACCAACATTACGGTGATGAATTTGCCTATATGATGAGTGAAGAATATCAAATGTCTATGATGGGAGAATTGAAATTCTTCTTAGGTCTTCGGATTCGTCAACAGCGCAATGGCATATTCATATCTTAGGAGAAATACCTCAAGGACGTATTGAGGAAATTCGACATGCAAGATTGCAAAGGAGTCAAAATCAATATGCCCACAAATGGTCATCTATGCACTGATGAAAATGGTATTGACTTTGATCAAAAGGTATACCGCTCCATGATTGGTTCTTTATTGTACTTATGTGCATCTAGGCCAGATATTATGCTTAGTGTTTGCATGTGTGCCCGATTTCAAGCTACACCAAAGGAATCACACCATAAGGCTGTGAAGCATATTCTTCGATATCTAGCTCACACACCAACACTTGGATTATGGTACCCCAAGGGCTCAACTTTTGATCTCATTGGATTTTCAGACTCTGACTATGCTGGTGATCGTGTGGACCGCAAGTCAACATCTGGCACATGCCATTTCCTCGGACGACCTTTGGTCTGTTGGTCCTCGAAGAAACAGAAATGCATATCACTTTTTACTGCTGAAGCTGAGTACATTGCTGCTGGTTCTTGGTGTGATCAACTACTATGGATGAAGCAAACACTCGAGGACTACGGCGTCAACGTGAAGAATGTCCCACTCTACTGTGACAATGAGAGTGCCATCAAGATTGCTCATAACCCAGTTCAGCACTCGAAGACAAAGCACATTCAGATTCGTCATCATTTTCTTCGCGATCATGTGTTGAAGGGCGACATCTCTATTGAGCATGTGAAGACTGAAGAACAACTAGCCGATATCTTTACTAAGCCCTTGGATGAGAAGAGATTTAGCAAGTTGCGGTGTGAGCTAAATATCCTAGAATCTTCGAATGTTCTTTGAAAACGACACTCATCCTAACACTTATGCAAAATTGATGACTTAGATGTGCAACACATGAAGAAATGTTTTTCTTCAATCAATGAAGAATAACACTCTAAGTGTGAAGAAATTAACGAAGAATTTGATTCTCAAAACCCTACGACAATTGTACGCGGTGTCTGAAATCATCATTCTTATACGGTGGGTCATGCCACCACAAAATGTTGAAAATCTTCAATTGAGTTTTTCCTCAGTTCTTTGAAATTCCTCAGTTGTTTTTCAACTTGCATTGTCTTCACCATTTCCGTCGTTTTTCTTCATTGGCTATATATATGTGAGTTTATGTCATCTACATCATTCACTTATTGCTATTTCTTCAAGTTGCTTGTTCTGCTAAGTGAATGTGATCGGACCCTTCCCCCTCCATGCTAAACTCAACCCAGTCTATTTACAAATTCTTTATGTGCGTTCTATTTGAATCTCGTTCAAAATCTTCACTGTGTTCTTGTCAGCTGAAGAAATCGCGAACGGTACTTTAAAACCTATCTTATCTAAATTTTCGGCTTTGCCGCTCAAACCGTTCCGCATTCTATGCGATGTTTATCTATTCACCCACGATCGCACACGATTGTCACCTCTCTATACGTGGGTGACACATATATGTCAAGGGAATGAGAAAGGTTAAGGGCACGTTCGTCCTATTTCCTCGGGCGAGCGGTTTTTTCACTTCGGCTATAAATACCCCTCCCCCTTCCTCACTTCACTTTTACTCCGCTCGATCTCACTCCCTCGCTTGAGCTACGCAACCCTAGCGCTGCCGCTACCTCCATCGTCGCCGGTGAGGAAGAGCTTCACTGCCTCGACCTCGTCACCGCCGTACTCACGCCGGAGGCGGATTTCTTCACTCCGCCACCGCCGTAGCTGTCTTCCTCGCCCAAGTTAGGGCGTGGAAGATCTGAACCGACGAGCTTCAAATCTACACTTCCTAGTTCGTCGTGTTCTTCGTCAAGGGTAATTAAAAGTTACTTTTACTGCCCTTGTTGATTCTGATGTTTTCTTCAAATCTTCAAAAGGTGTTTATTCCTCAACTCTTCACACACTAAACACCTCACATATCATGTGTTCTTGATCTGTTTCTCTAAGCAACATTTTTCTTCAAGATTCCTCAATTGTGTGGATTTTCAAATCTGTACAACTCTGGAACCTAATTGAAAGTGCTAGTTATCGACTAGAGGGGGGGGGGTGGATAGGCGATTTTTATGGAAGTCTTCAAAACATGAATGTTTCGAAGACAAATGATAGAAATGAACCTATAAACATGCAGAGGAAGGTAGACTACACTAGGCAAGCCATAGTCAAGTATACAATGAAATGAAAGCACGAAGACTAATAGCAACTAGGCAGTATGGATCAGGATGGAAGATAGTATGACGCCAATCAGAACAAGCAGTCACACAGTGAAGATAAACAGATAATGCAAACAGACAATGACTTCACAAGTACCAACTGTAAATAAAGAGAAGGGATGGATAGAACCAGTTGCTTGTTGAAGACAATGATTTGTTGGACCAGTTCCAGTTGCTGTGACAACTGTACGTCTCGTTAGGGAGGCTGAGATTTAACTCAGAAGATCGTGTCTTTGCTACCTCGTGAGCAATGCGTTGGTTTTCCCCGAAGAGGAAGGGATGATGCAGCAAAGTAGCGTAAGTATTTCCCTCAGTTTTTGAGAACCAAGGTATCAATCCAGTAGGAGGCTGCGCGCGAAGTCCCTAGTACCTGCACAAGACAAATAACTCCTCGCAACCAACAAGACAAATAACAAATCCCTTCACGGTCACTTACGAGAGTGAGATCTGATAGATAGGATAAGATAATATTTTTGGTATTTTTTTGATAAAGATGCAAAGTAAAATAAAAAGCAAAGTAAAAAAACAAAGGAAATAACTAAGTATTGGAAGATTAAGATGATGAAGATAGACCCGGGGGCCATAGGTTTCACTAGTGGCTTCTCTCAAGAGCATAAGTATTTTACGGTGGGTGAACGAATTACTGTTGAGCAATTGACAGAATTGAGCATAGTTATGAGAGTATCTAGGTATGATCATGTATATAGGCATCACGTCCGAGACAAGTAGACCGATTCCTGCCTGCATCTACTACTATTACTCCACTCATCGACCGCTATCCAGCATGCATCTAGAGTATTAAGTTCATGAAAATAGAGTAACGCCTTAAGCAAGATGACATGATGTAGAGGGATAAATTCATGCAATATGATAAAAAACCCATCTTGTTATCCTCGATGGCAACAATACAATACGTGCCTTGCTGCCCCTGCTGTCATTGGGAAAGGACACCGCAAGATTGAACCCAAAGCTAAGCACTTCTCTCATTGCAAGAAAGATCAGTCTAGTATGCCAAACCAAACTGATAATTCGAAGAGACTTGCAAAGATAACTAATCATACATAAAAGAAATCAGAGAAGATTCAAATATTATTCATAGATAGTCTTGATCATAAACCCACAATTCATCGGTCTCAACAAACACACCGCAAAAAGAAGATTACATCGAATAGATCTCCACAAGAGAGGGGGAGAACATTGTATTGAGATCCAAAAAGAGAGAAGAAGCCATCTAGCTAATAACTATGGACCCGAAGGTCTGAGGTAAACTACTCACACTTCATCGGAGGGGCTATGGTGTTGATGTAGAAGCCCTCCGTGATGGATGCCCCCTCCGGCGGAGCTCCGGAACAGGCCCCAAGATGGGATATCGTGGATACAGAATGTTACGTCGGTGGAATTAGGGTATTGGCTCCGTATCTGATCGTTTGGGGGTACGTAGGTATATATAGGAGGAAGGAGTATGCCGGTGGAGCAACAGGGGGCCCACGAGGGTGGAGGGCGCGCCTAGGGGGGGGGGGTAGGCGCGCCCCCTACCTCGTGGCCTCCTCTTTTGTTTCTTGACGTAGGGTCCAAGTCTCCTGGGTCTTGTTCGTTGATAAAATCATGATCTCGAAGGTTTCATTCTGTTTGGACTCCGTTTGATATTCCTTTTCTTTGAAACCCTAAAATAGGCAAAAACAGCAATTCTGGGCTGGGCCTCCGGTTAGTAGGTTAGTCCCAAAAATAATATAAAACTGGATAATAAAGCCCAATAATGTCCAAAACAGTAGATAATATAGCATGGAGCAGTAAAAAAAATTATAGATACGTTGGAGACGTATCAGTCTTCACCTTATTCCCCTTGAGCTAAGGACACACAGTCCTCGCCCAATCACTCAGGTAAGTCTTCAAGGTAGACTTCCAAACCTTCACAGACTTCGTTCACCGGCGATCCACAATGACTCTTGGATGCTCAGAACGCGACGCCTAACCGGCTGGAGGATTCACAGTCCTCAAGTGTAACAAGTCTTCAGATCACACAGACAGGAAGACTTCAGTGATGCCTAACACTCTTTGGCTCTGGGTGTTTAGGTCTTTGTCCTCGCAAGGTTTTCTCTCTTAAAGGCTTCGGAGGTGGGTTGCTCTCAAACGACAAAAGCCGTGCACTAACTCTGAGCAGACACCAATTTATAGTGTAGGGGGTGGGCTATTTATAGCCACTAGGCAACCCAACCTGATTTGTCCGAAATGACCCTGGGTCACTAAGGAACTGACACGTTTTCCAACGGTCAGATTTCAAACACACGTGACAGCTTAACTTGGGCTACAAGTAAAGCTGACTTATCCAACTCTGGATAAGATTTGCTCTCATTGTCTTCACTCAAAGACTTAGGATTTGGTTGAGCATCACTTTTGTCATTCTGACTATGTTCACTTGGACCCCACTTAACAGTATGGTGGTTCCTATGACTCAACAAAGAAGAATATGAAACTACGAAACAAGTATGTCTTCGTGCTCCAAAGTCTTCATGCGATGTCTTCTCATGTCATAGTCTTCAATGTGAATATCTTCACATACCACCATTGTCTTAAATGTATTCACACCTTTTTAGGGGTCATCTCCGGTAGGTAAACCGAATCAATGAGGGACTACTACCTGTGTTATCCTGCAATTCTCACAAACACATTAGTCCCTCAACCAGGTTTGTCATCAATAATCCAAAACCAACTAGGGGTGGCACTAGATGCACTTACAATCTCCCCCTTTTTGGTGATTGATGACAAACTGGTTGAAGTTTTCAACGGGGATAAAAGAATGTGAAATTGTGAAGGATTGAGGTATTGTCTTCATAGGTAGTAGAAAGGCTCCCCCTGAAGATGTGCATATAAGTATTTTGCTTTTGAATACAAATGCACATGGCAGGTTGTACTTGCGGAGCTCCTCTTCTACTTATGAAGACAATTCATCATGCATGAAGGGATATAACAAAGATAGTGATATGCATAATGAAAAATGGACGTCTGCAAAATGACTTTGTGCAGAATTTATCGTCGCACATGCGGAATTTATCATCGCATCACATAGTTGTCGAAAAGGTAGCAGACGACCATCAAGTTTAAGTGTTACAACTCAAAAGAACCAAATGTATCAAAAGCAAGAGTTGTAAGCACTTGGCAAATGTAGCAAAAGTATAGCAACCACCCATATGGACCCGCTTGAAGACTATCAACTCATATGTTTCTCCCCCTTTTGTTAGTAATTACCAAAAAGGTTTGAAGACATAGAGCTTGCTACTCGTTCCCATGAGGAGTAGGCGAAGCAGCAGGGTCATCATTGAGGTTTGGTAGTGCAGACGAACTTGGTGCAGTGTCGATACGTGTTGAAGTTGGAGGTGGTGAGGTAGCATCATCTTGGTCATCAATGACTCTAGCATTAACAGTTGCAGCTGACGAAGAATAGTCAGAGTCTTCGAGTGAGGGAGTCCGACGCAAGTGAGCATTCCGGGGAGGAGTTGAATCAAACTTAAATCTCTCAGCGAAGCCATCCTAGTGAAGATCATCTTCAGAGCTCAGCAGAGTTAGACTCTTCCATGATCGACGAAAGGTTTCATGTGTAACAAAGGCATTCTTGGTGGCAAGGTTGCGAATGCGATTGACATCCACCAAGAGGCTTTGCATTTGATGCTTAAGCCAGTCATGATGCTTATCCTGTTTCTGATGTAGAGCGACGAGAAACTCTCGGTCATTGAGAACACGAGATCGCTTCTGAGGCCTTTGGGCAATGGTGCTTTCAGTGGCTTCAGTTTGGGTGCGAGTGGCACGTGTATTGCCAGCCAAGGGATAAACACGAGAAACTACCTAAACTCCTTCAATGGGCTGTGAGAAGCTTTGGTGATCAGCATTGTGAAGAGTAACAGGCTCTTTGGCAGGCTCTAGGTAGATGGCTTCAACAGACAGATCAACCTCTGGCAAGAATATGAGATGATTGCGTGCAGAAGGCTGATAGTTGATTGCAGAGTGAAGCTTTATAAGGCGCATTACCCATGGAGCGTAGAATTCCAGACCAATGATGTCGGAGCCAGATGCAGCCAACTGCCTGATGAAAAAGTCTTGAGCATTGAAGCTGATGCCATTGAAGATATAGAAAACCAAAGTCTTCATTGCTCCTTCAAACTTCGCTGCAGAGGAATGTCCTTTGACAAGCCATAGAGTTCGCCTGATGATGTGATAAATGGTGCAGGGCAGATACTCTAGGTCTTCAACAAAGAATTCCGTTGGGTTTTCAGCGTCGCGTGGCAGAGGCTTCATCATGCTCAGCATTTGGCACAAATTAGGCTCTGGCTTCTGGAATATGCTCTCCAAAGCATTCTGGTGTAGTTGACAACCTGGTTCATAATGTTCTCCAGGAGTGGGCAGGGCTGTAAGCTCAATGATGTCTTGGGCTTTAGCTTCATGATGTACATCGCCCGTCATCCACTCAAGGATCCATGTCTTCGGTGTTGGGGAACGTAGTAATTTCAAAATTTTCCTACGCACACGCAAGATCATGGTGATGCACAGCAACGAGAGGGGAGAGTGTTGTCTACGTACCCTCGTAGACCGTTCGCGGAAGCGTTATATCAACGCGGTTGATGTAGTCATACGTCTTCACCTCCGACCGATCCAAGTACCGAAAGCACGGCACCTCCGAGTTCTGCACACGTTCGGCTCGGTGACGTCCTCGCCTTCTCAATCCAGCAAGAGGGGCGAAGTAGTAGATGAGTCCTGGCAGCACGACGGCGTGGTGACGATGTTGGTGAAGAACAATCTCCGCAGGGCTTCGCCTAAGCACTACGAAAACTATGACGGAGGATAAACTAGAGGGGACGGGGTTGCCGGCACATGGCTTGGTGTTTCTTGATGTGTCTTTGGTGCTAGCCCTACCCCTCTATTTATATGTTGAGCCTTGGAGTCGAAACTTGGAGTAAAAGCCTCCTCAAAGTCGGTTTCACCCGAAAGGAAAGAGTCCTTCTCGGACTCCAGGGCTAGACGCCAGGGTTCCTGGCGTCTAGCCTCTGGTCTCCACAAAACTTCCTTTTGCACTTTCCAAAAGCCTCGTGGGCTTTCCCCTTTGGCCTAGATAAAGTGTTCTTGTGCCCAAACATTTCGGGAAACATCCGGAACCCCTTCCGGTGAATTCCGGAACCCTTTCCGATGATCAAACACTACTATCCTATATATCAAACTTTATCTCCGGACCATTCCAGAGTTCCTCGTCATGTCCGTAATCTAATCTCGGACTCCGAATAACATTCGGTCATCAACATACATAACTCATATAGTACTATATCGTCAACGAATGTTAAGCGTGCGGACCCTACGGGTTCGAGAACTATGTAGACATGACTGAGACACCTCTCTGGTCAATAACCAATAGCGGGACCTGGATGCCCATATTGGCTCCTACATATTCTACGAAGATCTTTATCGGTCAGACCGCATAACAACATACGTTGTTCCCTTTGTCATCGGTATGTTACTTGCCCGAGATTCGATCGTCGGTATCTCAATACCTAGTTCAATCTCGTTACCGGCAAGTCTCTTTACTCGTTCCATAATACATCATCCCGCAACTAACTCATTAGTTGCAATGCTTGCAAGGCTTATAGTGATGTGCATTACCGAGTGGGCCCAGATATACCTCTCTGACAATCGGAGTGACAAATCCTAATCTCGGAATACGCCAACCCAACAAGTACCTTCGGAGACACCTGTAGAGCACCTTTATAATCACCCAGTTACGTTGTGACGTTTGGTGGCACACAAAGTGTTCCTCCCGTAAACGGGAGTTGCATAATCTCATAGTCATAGGAACATGTATAAGTCATGAAGAAAGCAATAGCAACAAACTAAATGATCGTGTGCTAAGCTAACGGAATGGGTCAAGTCAATCACATCATTCTCGTAATGATGTGATCCCGTTAAACAAATGACAACTCATGTCTATGGTTAGGAAACATAACCATCTTTGATCAACGAGCTAGTCAAGTAGAGGCATACTAGTGACACTCTGTTTGTCTATGTATTCACACATGTATTATGTTTCCGGTTAATACAATTCTAGCATGAATAATAAACATTTATCATGATATAAGGAAATAAATAATAACTTTATTATTGCCTCTAGGGCATATTTCCTTCAGTCTCCCAGTTGCACTAGAGTCAATAATCTAGTTCACATCGCCATGTGATTTAATAACAATAGTTCACATCACCATGTGATTAACACCCATAGGTTTACTAGAGTCAATAATCTAGTTCACATCGCTATGTGATTAACACCCAAAGAGTACTAAGGTGTGATCATGTTTTGTTTGTGAGATAAGTTTAGTCAACGGTTCTGCCACATTCAGATCCGTAAGTATTTTGCAAATTTCTATGTCAACAATGCTCTGCACGGAGCTACTCTAGCTAATTGCTCCCACTTTCAATATGTATCCAGATTGAGATTTAGAGTCATCTGAATCAGTGTCAAAATTTGCATCGACATAACCCTTTACGACGATCCTTTTTGTCACCTCCATAATCGAGAAACATATCCTTATTCCACTAAGGATAATTTTGACCAATGTCCAGTGATCTACTCCTAGATCACTATTGTACTCCCTTGCCAAACTCAGGGCAGGCTATACAATAGGTCTGGTACACAGCATGGCATACTTTATAGAACCTATGGCTGAGGCATAGGGAATGACTTTCATCCTCTCTCTATCTTCTGCCGTGGTCGGGTTTTGAGTCTTACTCAACTTCACACCTTGTAACACATGCAAGAACTCCTTTTTGATTGTTCCATTTTGTACTACTTCAAAATCTTGTCAAGGTATGTACTCATTGAAAAAACTTATCAAGCGTCTTGATCTATCTTTATAGATCTTGATGCTCAATATGTAAGCAGCTTCACCGAGGTCTTTCTTTGAAAAACTCCTTTATGATTTTTAGAATAATTCTACATTATCTCCGATCAACAATATGTCATTCACATATACTTATCAGAAATGATGTAGTGCTCCCACTCACTTTCTTGTAAATACAGGATTCACCGCAAGTCTGTATAAAACTATATGCTTTGATCAACTTATCAAAGCGTATATTCCAACTCCGAGATGCTTGCACCAGTCCATAGATGGATCGCTGGAGCTTGCATATTTTGTTAGTACCTTTAGGATTGACAAAACCTTCTGGTTGCATCATATACAACTCTTCTTTAATAAGTCCATTAAGTAATGCAGTTTTGTTTATCCATTTGCCAGATTTCATAAAATGCGGTAATTGCTAACATGATTCGGACAGACTTAAGCATAGATACGAGTGAGAAACTCTCATCGTAGTCAACACCTTGAACTTGTCGATAACCTTTTTGCGACAATTCTAGCTTTGTAGATAGTAACACTACTATCAGCGTCCGTCTTCCTCTTGAAGATCCATTTAATCTCAATGGCTCACCAATCAATGGGCAAGTCAATCAAAGTCCATACTTTGTTCTTATACATGGATCCCATCTCGGATTTCATGGCCTCAAGACATTTCGCGGAATCTGGGCTCATCATCGCTTCCTCATAGTTCATAGGTTCGTCATGGTCAAGTAACATGACCTCCGGAACAGGATTACCGTACCACTCTGGTGCGGATCTCACTTTGGTTTACCTACGAGGTTCGGTAGTAACTTGATCTGAAGTTACATGATCATCATCATTAGCTTCCTCACTAATTGGTGTAGTAGTCACAGGAACAGATTTCTGTGACGAACTACTTTCCAATAAGGGAGCAGGTACAGTTACCTCATCAAGTTCTACTTTCCTCCCACTCACTTCTTTCGAGAGAAACTCCTTCTCTAGAAAAGATCCATTCTCAGCAATGAATAACTTGCCTTCGGATCTGTGATAGAAGGTGTACCCAACAGTTTCTTTTGGGTATCCTATGAAGATTTACTTCTTCGATTTGGGTTCAAGCTTATCATGTTGAAACTTTTTCACATAAGCATCACAGTCCCAAACTTTAAGAAACAACAGCTTAGGTTTCTCGCCAAACCATAGTTCATACGGTGTCATCTCCACGGATTTAGATGGTGCCCTATTTAACGTGAATGTAGCTGTCTCTAATGCATAACCCCAAAACGATAGTGGTAGATCGGTAAGAGACATCATAGATCGTACTATATGTAATAAAGTACGGTTATGACGTTCGGACACACCATTACACTGTGGTGTTCCAGGTGGCATGAGTATTGAAACTATTTCACATTGTTTTAACTGAAGGCCAAACTCGTAAATCAAATATTTTACTTCTGCGATCATATCATAGAAACTTTTATTTTTTGTTACGATGATTCTCCACTTCACTCTGAAATTCTTTGAACTTTTCAAATGTTTCATACTTGTGTTTCATCAAGTAGATATACTCATATCTGCTCAAATCAACTATGAAGATCAGAAAATAATGATACCTGCCGCGAGCCTCAATATTCATCGGACCACATACATCAGTATGTATGATTTCCAACAAATCTTTTGCTCGCTCCATTGTTCCGGAGAACAGAGTCTTAGTCATCTTGCCCATGAGGCATGGTTCGCAAGCATCAACTGATTCATAATCAAGTGATTCCAAAAGCCCATCAGCATGGATTTTCTTCATGCGCTTTACACCAATATGACCTAAATGGCAGTGCCATAAATAAGTTGCACTATCATTATTAACTTTGCATCTTTTGGCTTCAATATTATGAAAATGTGTATCACTACGATCGAGATCCAACAAACCATTTTCATTGGGTGTATGACCATAGAAGGTTTTATTCATGTAAACAGAACAACAATTATTCTCTAACTTACATGAATAACCGTATTGCAATAAACATGATCCAATCATATTTATGCTCAACGCAAACACTAAATAACATTTATATTAGGTTTAACACTAATCCCGAAAGTATAGGGAGTGTGCGATGATGATCATATCAATCTTGGAACCATTTCCAATACACATCGTCACTTCATCCTTAACTAGTCTCTGTTCATTCTGCAACTCCCGTTTCGAGTTACTATTCTTAGCAACTGAACCAGTATCAAATATCGAGGGGTTGCTATGAACACTATTAAAATACACATCAATAATCTGTATATCAAATATACCATTGTTCACTTTGCCATCCTTCTTATCCGCTAACTACTTGGGGTAGTTCCGCTTCCAGTGACCAGTCCCTTTGCAGTAGAAGCACTTAGTCTCATGCTTAGGACAAGACTTGGGCTTCTTCACTTGAGCAGCAACTTTCTTGCCGTTCTTCTTGAAGTTCCCTTTCTTTCCCTTTGCCCTTTTCTTGAAACTAGTGGTCTTGTTAATCATCAACACTTGATGCTCTTTCTTGATTTCTACCTTCATCGATTTCATCATCATGAAAAGCTCGGGAATCATTTTCATCATCCCTTGCATGTCATAGTTCATCACGAAGTTCTACTAACTTGGTGATGGTGACTAGAGAATTCTATCAATCACTATTTTATCTGGAAGATTAACTCCCACTTGATTCAAGCGATTGTAGTACCTAGACAATCTGAACACATGCTCACTGCTTGAGCTATTCTCCTCCATATTTTAGCTATAGAACTTGTTGGAGACTTCATATCTCTCAACTCGGGTATTTGCTTGAAATATTAACTTCAACTCCTGGAACATCCATATGATCCATGACGTTCAAAACGTCTTTGAAGTCCCGATTCTAAGCTGTTAAGCATGGTGCACTAAACTATCAAGTAGTCATCATATTGATCTAGCCAAACATTCATGACGTCTGCATCTGCTCATGCAATAGGTCTGTCACCTAGCGGTGCATTAAGGACATAATTCTTCTGTGCAGCAATGAGGATAAACCTCAGATCACGGATCCAATCCGCATCATTGCTACTAACATCTTTCAACTTAGTTTTCTCTAGGAACATATCAAAAATAAAACAGGGGAGCTAAACGCGAGCTATTGATCTACAACATAGATATGCTAATACTACCAGGACTAAGTTCATGATAAATTTAAGTTCAATTAATCATATTACTTAAGAACTCCCACTTAGAAATACATCCCTCTAATCTTCTAAGTGATCACGTGATCCAAATCAACTAAACCATAACTGATCATCACGTGATGGAGTAGCTTTCAATGGTGAACATCAATATGTTGATCATATCTACTATATGATTCACGCTCGACCTTTCGGTCTTAGTGTTCCGAGGCCATATCTGCATATGCTAGGCTCGTCAAGTTTAAACTGAGTATTCTGCGTTTGCAAAACTGGCTTGCACCCGTTGTAGATGGACGTAGAGCTTATCACACCCGATCATCACGTGGTGTCTGGGCATGACGAACTTTGGCAACGGTGCATACTCAGGGAGAACACTTTTATCTTGAAATTTAGTGAGAGATCATCTTATAATGCTACCGTCAATCAAAGCAAGATAAGATGCATAAAAGATAAACATCACATGCAATCAATATAAGTGATATGATATGGCCATCATCATCTTGTGCTTGTGATCTCCATCTCCGAAGCACCGTCATGATCACCATCGTCACCGGCTCGACACCTTGATCACCATCGTAGCATCGTTGTCGTCTCGCCAATCTTATGCTTCCACGACTATCACTACCGCTTAGTGATAAAGTAAAGCATTACAGCGCAATTGCATTGCATACAATAAAGCGAAAACCATATGGCTCCTGCCAGTTGCCAATAACTCGGTTACAAAACATGATCAACTCATACAATAAAATTTAGCATCATGTCTTGACCATATCACATCAGAACATGCCCTACAAAAACAAGTTAGACGTCCTCTACTTTGTTGTTGCAAGTTTTACGTGGCTGCTACGGGCTTAGCAAGAACCGTTCTTACCTACGCATCAAAACCACAACGATAGTTTGTCAAGTTGGTGCTGTTTTAACCTTCGCAAGGATCGGGCGTAGCCACACTTGGTTCAACTAAAGTTGGAGAAACTGACACTCGCCAGCCACCTGTGTGCAAAGCACGTCGGTAGAACCAGTCTTGCGTAAGCGTACACGTAATGTCGGTCCAGGCCGCTTCATCCAAAAATACCGCCGAACCAAAGTATGACATGCTGGTAAGCAGTATGACTTATATCGCCCACAACTCACTTGTGTTCTACTCGTGCACAACATCAATGCATAAACCTAGGCTCGGATGCCACTGTTGGGGAACGTAGTAATTTCAAAATTTTCCTACGCACACGCAAGATCATGGTGATGCATAGCAATGAGAGGGGAGAGTGATGTCTACGTACCCTCGTAGACCGTTCGCGGAAGCGTTATATCAACGCGGTTGATGTAGTCGTACGTCTTCACGTCCGACTGATCCAAGTACCGAAAGCACGACACCTCCGAGTTCTGCACACGTTCGGCTCAGTGACATCCTCGCCTTCTCGATCCAGCAAGAGGGGCGAAGTAGTAGATGAGTTCCGGTAGCACGACGGCGTGGCGACGATGTTGGTGAAGAACAATCTCCGCAGGACTTCGCCTAAGCACTACGAAAACTATGATGGAGGATAAACTAGAGGGGACGGGGTTGCCAGCACACGGCTTGGTGTTTCTTTATGTGTCTTTGGTGGTAGCCCTACCCCTCTATTTATATGTTGAGCCTTGGGGTCGAAACTTGGAGTAAAAGCCTCCTCAAAGTCGGTTTCACCTGAAAGGCAAGAGTCCTTCTCGGACCCAGGGCTAGATGCCAGGGTTCCCGGCGTCTACCCCCTAGACGCCAGGGTTCCTGGCGTCTAGCCTCTGGTCTCCACAAAACTTCCTTTTGCACTTTCCAAAAGCCTCGTCGGCTTTCCCCTTTGGCCCAGATAAAGTGTTCTCGTGCCCAAACATTTTGGGAAACATCCGGAACCCCTTCCGGTGAATTCCGGAACCCTTTCCGAAGATCAAACACTACTATCCCATATATCAAACTTTATCTCCGGACCATTCTGGAGTTCCTCGTCATGACCGTGATCTAATCTTGGACTCCGAATAACATTCGGTCATCAACATACATAACTCATATAGTACTATATCGTCAACGAACGTTAAGCGTGCGGACCCTACAGGTTCGAGAACTATGTAGTCATGACTGAGACACCTCTCTGGTCAATAACCAATAGCGGGACCTGGATGCCCATATTGGCTCCTACATATTCTATGAAGATCTTTATCGGTCAGACCGCATAACAACATACGTTGTTCCCTTTGTCATCGGTATGTTACTTGCCCGAGATTCGATCGTCGGTATCTCAATACCTAGTTCAATCTCGTTACCGGCAAGTCTCTTTACTTGTTCCGTAATACATCATCCCGCAACTAACTCATTAGTTGCAATGCTTGCAATGCTTATAGTGATGTGCATTACCGAGTGGGCCCAGAGATACCTCTCCGACAATCGGAGTGACAAATCCTAATCTCGAAATACACCAACCCAACAAGTACCTTCGGAGACACTTGTAGAGCACCTTTATAATCACCCAGTTACGTTGTGACGTTTGGTGGCACACAAAGTGTTCCTCCGATAAACGGGAGTTGCATAATCTCATAGTCATAGGAACATGTATAAGTCATGAAGAAAGCAATAGCAACAAATTAAACGATCGTGTGCTAAGCTAACATAATGGGTCAAGTCAATCACATCAGTCTCCTAATGATGTGATCCCGTTAATCAAATGACAACTCATGTCTATGGTTAGGAAACATAACCATCTTTGATCAACGAGCTAGTCAAGTAGAGGCATACTAGTGACACTCTGTTTGTCTATGTATTCACACATGTATTATGTTTCCGATTAATACAATTCTAGCATGAATAATAAACATTTATCATGATATAAGGAAATAAATAATAACTTTATTATTGCCTCTAGGGCATATTTCCTTCATTCGGATCCCTGTTGTAGCCGCGAATGTGGAGGGTAGCATAGAATTGAAGCAGAAGTTCTTCATTCCAATGTTCTTTTGTAGTCACAAATGGGAGAATACTAGCATCTTTGAAGCAGTCAAGGGCTTCTTCTAGGCAAGGCAGGCCAGCCATGGCTTCGCTGTCTAGACGCATATGAGGGAAAATGCGCCCCTGATTGTATAAGATGCAGGAATAGTAACTGCACTGTTGATATCTCCAGAACCGATCTGATGAAATTCTTGGCCTTGTGTAGGGGTTCTTGGCACTGTCAAAGAATGTGTTGTGTGCCTTGAAGCCATTGACATTAAAGGATCCTGGTGAAGTTGCAGTACCTGGGAACCTTGGCAGTCTTGGCTTAGGCTTCTGGACCTGAGGCCTGTGCTCTACATGATAATCAAATTGCGGACCAGCAGCAGGTGGAGGAACTAGAATGGGCCATCTGATAGTAACCAGCTGACCACGATCAAATGCTTGCTCGATGGTGTGTGGCCTTGGAGGCGGTACATGAGCAGTGGCAGTGGCAGTGGTATTGACTTCAGGCTACAGATTTGCATTAGGTGCAGCATTGGCTTCAGGTTCAGGAACTTCTGGTACCTCATTAGCTTCAGGCGCCACATTAGCTTCAGCCATGACGATGTCATTGGCTTCAGTTGAGTTGTTTGTGGCCGCCTCAGTATTGTTAACCTCCACTTGAGTAGCTGGAGGGTCGGACACATTCTCCTCGAGAACAACTTCAGGGTTGGTTGTGGTTGTAGCTGAAGGAAATATGCCCTAGAGGCAATAATAAAGTTATTATTTATTTCCTTGTATCATGATAAATGTTTATTATTCATGCTAGAATTGTATTAACCGGAAACATAATACATGTGTGAATACATAGACAAACAGAGTGTCACTAGTATGCCTCTACTTGACTAGCTCGTTGATCAAAGATGGTTATGTTTCCTAACCATAGACATGAGTTGTCATTTGATTAACGGGATCACATCATTAGGAGAATGATGTGATTGACTTGACCCATTCCATTAGCATAGCACTTGATCGTTTAGTTTGTTGCTATTGCTTTCTTCATGACTTATACATGTTCCTATGACTATGAGATTATGCAACTCCCGTTTATCGGAGGAACACTTTGTGTGCTACCAAACGTCACAACGTAACTGGGTGATTATAAATGTGCTCTACAGGTGTCTCCGAAGGTATTTGTTTGGTTGGCGTATTTCGAGATTAGGATTTGTCACTCCGATTGTCGGAGAGGTATCTCTGGGCCCTCTCGGTAATGCACATCACTTAAAGCCTTGCAAGCATTGCAGCTAATGAGTTAGTTGCGGGATGATGTATTACAGAACGAGTAAAGAGACTTGCCGGTAACGAGATTGAACTAGGTATTAAGATACCGACGATCGAATCTCGGGCAAGTAACATACCGATGACAAAGGGAACAACGTATGTTGTTATGCGGCCTGACTGATAAAGATCTTTGTAGAATATGTAGGAGCCAATATGAGAATCTAGGTTCCGCTATTGGTTATTGACCGGAGACGTGTCTCGGTCATGTCTACATTGTTCTTGAACCCATAGGGTCCGCACGCTTAATGTTACGATGACAGTTTCATTATGAGTTTATATGTTTTGATGTACCGAAGGTTGTTCGGAGTCCTGGATGTGATCACGAACATGACGAGGAGTCTCGAAATGGTCGAGACATAAAGATTGATATATTGGAAGCCTATGTTTGGACATCAGAAGTGTTCCGGGTGAAATCGGCATTTTACCGGAGTACCGGGAGGTTACCGGAACCCCCGGTAACCTAATGGGCCTTAATGGGCCTCGTGGAGGAAGTAGAGAGGAGGCCAAGGGGCAGCCGCGCGCCCCTCCCCCCAAGTCCGAATTGGACAAGGAGGGGGGGCGCCCCCCTTTTCCTTTCCCCTCTTTCTCTCCTTCCCCCCAAGTCCTAGTCCAACATGGAAAGGGGGGGAGTCCTACTCCCGGTGGGAGTAGGACTCCTCCTGGCGCGCCCCTTGCCTGGCCGCACCTCCTCCCCCTTGCTCCTTTATATACGGGGGAAGGGGGGCACCCCATAGACACAACAATTGATCATTGATCTCTTAGCCGTGTGCGGTGCCCCCCTCCACCATAATCCTCGATAATATTTTAGCGGTGCTTAGGCGAAGCCCTGCGATGGTAGAACATCAAGATCGTCACCACGCCGTCGTGCTGACGGAACTTTTCCCCGACATTCTGTTGGATCAGAGTCCGGGGATCGTCATCGAGCTGAACGTGTGCTAGAACTCGGAGGTGCCGTAGTTTCGGTGCTTGATCGGTCGGGCCGTGAAGACGTATGACTACATCAACCACGTTGTGCTAACGCTTCCGCTTTCGGTCTACGAGGGTACGATGACAACACTCTCCTCTCTCGTTGCTATGCATCACCATGATCTTGCGTGTGCGTAGTAAAATTTTGAAATTACTACGTTCCCCAACAGTGGCACCCGAGCCTAGGTTTTATGCGTTGATGTTGTGCACGAGTAGAAAACAAGTGAGTTGTGGGCGATATAAGTCATACTGCTTACCAGCATGTCATACTTTGGTTCGGCGGTATTGTTGGATGAAGCGGCCCGGACCGACATTACGCGTACACTTACGTGAGACTGGTTCTACCGACGTGCTTTGCACACAGGTGGCTGGCGGGTGCCAGTTTCTCCAACTTTAGTTGAACCAAGTGTGGCTACGCCCGGTCCTTGCGAAGGTTAAACAGCACCAACTTGACAAACTATCGTTGTGGTTTTGATGCGTAGGTAAGAACGGTTCTTGCTAAGCCCGTAGCAGCCACGTAAAACTTGCAACAACAAAGTAGAGGACGTCTAACTTGTTTTTGTAGGGCATGTTGTGATGTGATATGGTCAAGACATGATGCTAAATTTTATTGTATGAGATGATCATGTTTTGTAACCGAGTTATTGGCAACTGGCAGGAGCCATATGGTTGTCACTTTATTGTATGCAATGCAATCACGCTGTAATGCTTTACTTTATCACTAAGCGGTAACGATAGTCGTGGAAGCATAAGATTGGCGAGACGACAACGATGCTACGATGGAGATCAAGGTGTCGCGCCGGTGACGATGGTGATCATGACGGTACTTCGAAGATGGAGATCACAAGTACAAGATGATGATGGCCATATCATATCACTTATATTGATTACATGTGATGTTTATCGTTTATGCATCTTATCTTGCTTTGATTGACGGTAGCATTATAAGATGATCCCTCACTAAATTATCAAAGTATAAGTGTTCTCCCTGAGCATGCACCGTTGCGAAAGTTCTTCGTGCTGAGACACCACGTGATGATCGGGTGTGATAGGCTCTACGTTCAAATACAACGGGTGCAAAACAGTTGCACACACGGAATACTCAGGTTAAACTTGACGAGCCTAGCATATAATAGATATGGCCTCGGAACACGGAGGCTGAAAGATCGAGCGTGAATCATATAGTAGATATGATCAACATAGTGATGTTCACCATTGATACTACTCCATCTCACGTGATGACCGAACATGGTTTAGTTGATTTGGATCACGTGATCACTTGGAGGATTAGAGGGATATCTTTCTAAGTGGGAGTTCTTAAGTAATATGATTAATTGAATTTAAATTTATCATGAACTTAGTACCTGATAGTATCTTGCTTGTCTATGTTTGATTGTAGATAGATGGCTCGTGATGTTGTTCCATTGAATTTTAATGTGTTCCTTGAGAAAGCAAAGTTGAAAGATGATGGTAGCAATTACATGGACTGGGTCCGTAACTTGAGGATTATCCTCATTGCTGCACAGAAGAATTACGTCCTGGAAGCACCGCTAAGTGCCAAGCCTGCTGCAGGAGCAACACCAGATGTTATGAACGTCTGGCAGAGCAAAGCTGATGACTACTCGATAGTTCAGTGTGCCATGCTTTACGGCTTAGAACCGGGTCTTCAACGACGTTTTGAACGTCATGGAGCATATGAGATGTTCCAAGAGTTGAAGTTAATATTTCAAGCAAATGCCCGAATTGAGAGATATGAAGTCTCCAATAAGTTCTATAGCTGCAAGATGGAGGAGAATAGTTCTGTCAGTGAACATATACTCAAAATGTCTGGGTATCATAATCACTTGACTCAACTGGGGGTTAATCTTCCTGTTGATAGTGTCATTGACAGAGTTCTTCAATCACTGCCACCAAGCTACAAAAGCTTCATGATGAACTATAATATGCAAGGGATGAATAAGACTATTTCTGAGCTCTTCGCGATGCTAAAAGCCGCGGAGGTAGAAATCAAGAAGGAGCATCAAGTGTTGATAGTCAATAAGACCACCAGTTTCAAGAAAAAGGGCAAAGGGAAGAAGAAAGGGAACTTCAAAAGAAGAACAACAAACAAGTTGCTGCTCAGGAGAAGAAACCCAAGTCTGAACCTAAGCCTAAGACTGAGTGCTTCTACTGCAAGCAGACTGGTCACTGGAAGCGAAACTTCCCCAAGTATTTGGCGGATAAGAAGGATGGCAAAGTGAACAAAGGTATATGTGATATACATGTTATTGATGTGTACCTTACTAATGCTCGCAATAGCACCTGGGTATTTGATACATGTTCTGTTGCTAACATTTGCAACTCGAAATAGGGGCTACAGATTAAGCGAAGATTGGCTAAGGACGAGGTGACGATGCGCGTGGGAAATGGTTCCAAAGTCGATGTGATCGCGGTCGGCACGCTACCTCTACATCTACCTTCGGGATTAGTATTAGACCTAAATAATTGTTATTTGGTGCCAGCGTTGAGCATGACCATTATATCTGGATCTTGTTTGATGCGAGACGATTATTCGTTTAAATCAGAGAATAATGGTTGTTCTATTTATATGAGTAATATCTTTTATGGTCATGCGCCCTTGCTGAGTGGTCTATTTTTTACTAAATCTTGATAGTAGTGATACACATGTTCATAGTATTGAAGCCAAAAGATGCAGAGTTGATAATGATAGTGCGACTTATTTGTGGCATTGCCGTTTGGGTCATATTGGTGTAAAGCGCATGAAGAAACTCCATTCTGATGGACTTCTGGAATCACTTGATTATGAATCACTTGGTACTTGCAAACCATGCCTCATGGGCAAGATGACTAAAACTCCGTTCTCTGGAACAACAGAGCGAGCAACAGAGTTCTCTGGATCTTGTTTGATGCGAGACGGTTATTCATTTAAATGAGAGAATAATGGTTGTTCTATTTATATGAGTAATATCTTTTATGGTCATGCACCCTTGAAGAGTGGTCTATTTTTGATGAATCTCGATAGTAGTGATACACATGTTCATAATGTTGAAATCAAAAGATGCAGAGTTGATAATGATAGTGCAACTTATTTATGGCACTGCCGTTTAGGTCATATCGGTGTAAAGCGCATGAAGAAACTCCATACTGATGGACTTTTGGAACCACTTGATTATGAATCACTTGGTACTTGTGAACCGTGCCTCATGGGTAAGATGACTAAAAGGCCGTTCTCCGGTACTATGGAGAGAGCAACAGATTTGTTGGAAATCATACATACAGATGTATGTGGTCCAATGAATGTTGAGG
This sequence comes from Triticum urartu, assembly GCF_056163025.1. Taxonomy (NCBI): domain Eukaryota; kingdom Viridiplantae; phylum Streptophyta; class Magnoliopsida; order Poales; family Poaceae; genus Triticum; species Triticum urartu. The sequence continues at coordinate 94,272,346 of NC_141875.1, forward strand.
CTCGTGGCGGATATCGTTATTTTCTCACCTTCACAGATGATTTAAGCATATATGGGTATATCTACTTAATGAAACATAAATCTGAAACATTTGAAAAGTTCAAAGAATTTCAGAGTGAAGTTGAAAATCATCGTAACAAGAAAATAAAGTTTCTATGATCTGATCGTGGAGGAGAATATTTGAGTTATGAGTTTGGTCTACATTTGAAACAATGCGGAATAGTTTCGCAACTCACACCACCCGGAACACCACAGCGTAATGGTGTGTCCGAACGTCGTAATCGTACTTTATTAGATATGGTGCGATCTATGATGTCTCTTACTGATTTACCGCTATCGTTTTGGGGTTATGCTTTAGAGACGGCTGCATTCACGTTAAATAGGACACCATCGAAATCCGTTGAGACGACGCCTTATGAACCATGGTTTGGCAAGAAACCAAAGTTGTCATTTCTGAAAGTTTGGGGCTGCGATGCTTATGTGAAAAAGCTTCAACCTGATAAGATCGAACCCAAATCGGAGAAATGTGTCTTCATAGGATACCCAAAGGAGACTGTTGGGTACACCTTCTATCACAGATCCGAAGGCAAGACTTTTGTTGCTAAATTCAGAGTTTTTCTAGAGAATGAGTTTCTCTCGAAAGAAGTGAGTGGGAGAAAAGTAGAACTTGATGAGGTATCTATACCTGCTCCCTTATTGGAAAGTAGTACATCATAGAAACCGGTTTCTGTGACACCTACACCAATTAGTGAGGAAGCTAATGATAATGATCATGAAACTTCAGATCAAGTTACTACCGAACCTCGTAGATCAACCAGAGTAAGATCCGCACCAGAGTGGTACGATAATCCTGTTCTGGATGTCATGCTACTAGATCATGATGAACCTACGAACTATGAAGAAGCGATGGTGAGCCCAGATTCCGCAAAATGGCTAGAAGCCATGAAATCTGAGATGGGATCCATGTATGAGAACAAAGTGTGGACTTTGGTTGACTTGCCCATTGATCAGCAAGCAATTGAGTATAAATGGATCTTCAAGAAGAAGACTGACGCTGATGGTAATGTTACTGTCTATAAAGCTCGACTTGTTGCAAAAGGTTCTCGACAAGTTCAAGGGATTGACTACGATGAGACCTTCTCACCCGTAGAGATGCTTAAGTCTGTTCGAATCATGTTAGCAATTGCCGCATTTTATGATTATGAAATTTGGCAAATGGATGTCAAAACTGCATTCTTGAATGGATTTCTGGAAGAAGAGTTGTATATGATGCAACCAGAAGGTTTTGTCAATCCAAAGGGAGCTAACAAAGTGTGCAAGCTCCAGCGATCCATTTATGGACTGGTGCAAGCCTCTCGGAGTTGGAATAAACGCTTTGATAGTGTGATCAAAGCATTTGGTTTTATACAGACTTTTGGAGAAGCCTGTATTTACAAGAAAGTGAGTGGGAGCTCTGTAGCATTTCTGATATTATATGTGGATGACATATTATTGATTGGAAATAATATAGAATTTCTGGATAGCATAAAGGGATACTTGAATAAGAGTTTTTCAATGAAATACCTCGGTGAAGCTGCTTACATATTGGGCATTAAGATCTATAGAGATAGATCAGGACGCTTAATTGGACTTTCACAAAGCACATACCTTGACAAAGTTTTGAAGAAGTTCAAAATGGATCAAGCAAAGAAAGGGTTCTTGCCTGTGTTACAAGGTGCGAAGTTGAGTAAGACTCAATGTCCGACCAGTGCAGAAGATAGAGAGAAAATGAAAGATGTCCCTATGCTTCAGCCATAGGCTCTATCATGTATGCAATGATGTGTACCAGACCTGATGTGTGCCTTGTTATAAGTCTAGCAGGGAGGTACCAAAGTAATCCAGGAGTGGATCACTGGACAGTGGTCAAGAACATCCTGAAGTACCTGAAAAGAACTAAGGATATGTTTCTCGTATATGGAGGTGACAAAGAGCTCATCGTAAATGGTTATGTTGATGCAAGCTTTGACACTGATCCGGAGATTCTAAATCGCAAACCGGATACGTATTTACATTAAACAATGGAGCTGTCAGTTGGTGCAGTTCTAAACAAAGCGTCGTGGCGGGATCTACATGTGAAGTGGAGTACATAGCTGCTTCGGAAGCAGCAAATGAAGGAGTCTGGATGAAGGAGTTCATATCCGATCTAGGTGTCATACCTAGTGCATCGGGTCCAATGAAAATCTTTTGTGACAATACTGGTGCAATTGCCTTGGCAAAGGAATCCAGATTTCACAAGAGAACCAAGCACATCAAGAGACGCTTCAATTCCATTCAGGATTTAGTCCAAGTGGGAGACATAGAAATTTGCAAGATACATACGGATCTGAATGTTGCAGACCCGCTGACTAAGCCTCTTCCACGAGCAAAACATGATCAGCACCAAGGCTCCATGGGTGTTAGAATCATTACTGTATAATCTAGATTATTGACTCTAGTGCAAGTGGTTGACTGAAGGAAATATGCCCTAGAGGCAATAATAAAGTTATTATTTATTTCCTTGTATCATGATAAATGTTTATTATTCATGCTAGAATTGTATTAACCGGAAACATAATACATGTGTGAATACATAGACAAACAGAGTGTCACTAGTATGCCTCTACTTGACTAGCTCGCTGATCAAAGATGGTTATGTTTCCTAACCATAGACATGAGTTGTCATTTGATTAACGGGATCACATCATTAGGAGAATGATGTGATTGACTTGACCCATTCCGTTAGCATAGCACTTGATCGTTTAGTTTGTTGCTATTGCTTTCGTCATGACTTATACATGTTCCTATGACTATGAGATTATGCAACTCCCGTTTACCGGAGGAACACTTTGTGTGATACCAAACTTCACAATGTAACTGGGTGATTATAAAGGTGCTCTGCAGGTGTCTCCGAAGGTACTTGTTGGGTTGGCGTATTTCGAGATTAGGATTTGTCACTCCGATTGTCGGAGAGGTATCTCTGGGCCCTCTCAGTAATGCACATCACTTAAAGCCTTGCAAGCATTGTAGCTAATGAGTTATTTGCGGGATGATGTATTACATAACGAGTAAAGAGACTTGCCGGTAACGAGATTGAACTGGGAATTAAGATACCGACGATCGAATCTCGGGCAAGTAACATACCGATGACAAAGGGAACAACGTATGTTGTTATGCGGTCTGACCGATAAAGATCTTTGTAGAATATGTAGGAGCCAATATGAGCATCCAGGTTCCACTATTGGTTATTGAACGGAGACGTGTCTCGGTCATGTCTACATTGTTCTCGAACCCGTAGGGTCCGCACGCTTAACGTTACGATAACAGTTTCATTATGAGTTTATATGTTTTGATGTACCGAATGTTGTTTAGAGTCCCGTATGTGATCACGGACATTACGAGGAGTCTCAAAATGGTCGAGACATAAAGATTGATATATTGGAAGCCTATGTTAGGACATCGGAAGTGTTCCGGGTGAAATCGGCATTTTACCGGAGTACCGGGAGGTTACCGGAACCCCCCGGTAACCTAATGGGCCTTAATGGGCCTAGTGGAGGAAGTAGAGAGGAGGCCAAGGGGCAGCCGTGCACCCCTCCCCCAAGTCCTAATTGGACAAGGAGGGGGGCGGCACCCCCCTTTTCCTTTCCCCTCTTTCTCTCCTTCCCCCCAAGTCCTGGTCCAACATGGAAACGGGGGGAGTCCTACTCCCGGTGGGAGTAGGACTCCTCCTAGCGCGCCCCTTGCCTGGCCGCACCTCCTCCCCCTTTCTCCTTTATATACGGGGGCAGGGGGGCACCCCATAGACACAACAATTGATCATTGATCTCTTAGCCGTGTGCGGTGCCCCCCTCCACCATAATCCTCGATAATATTGTAGCGGTGCTTAGGCGAAGCCCTGCGACGGTAGAACATCAAGATCGTCACCACACCGTTGTGTTGACGGAACTCTTCCCCAACATTCTTCTGGATCGGAGTCCGGGGATCGTCATCGAGCTGAACGTGTGCTAGAACTCGGAGGTGCCGTAGTTTCGGTGCTTGATCGGTCGGGCCGTGAAGACGTACGACTACATCAACCACGTTGTGCTAATGCTTCCGCTTTCGGTCTACGAGGGTACGTAGACAACACTCTCCTCTCTCGTTTCTATGCATCACCATGATCTTGCGTGTGCATAGGATTTTTTTTGAAATTACTATGTTCCCCAACAGTAGCAACACGTTCTTCTTTAGCTCTTGGCTCTTCTTGTTCATCGGCTGATGCAGCCGGAATGTCTTCAGCAACTTTGGCTTCAGACTCATGGATGTTCGCAGTAGGAGAGGCTTCAGGAAATACTTCGCATGATACCGAGTGGTGTTATTCTCCTTCTAGAACGCTTGACAAAGGGACTTGTGGCCTTGGTCCTTTGCGAAGCCTGCGGAGTGCGGCCGACGCCTTTGGAGAGGGAGTTGGCTGGGCCACAAAGTCATCGTCTTCAAGCACCGAAGTGGTGACTTGATGTGGGGGAGTACTTGGTGATTCTTCTTGGCGGGGGGAGTCTTGAGGGTGATCAGCCCATGAATCATCCTAAGCAATTGGCGTCAAAGGACGACCAATGCTGATGAGTTCGCTGTTTGTTAGAACAGCCGATGATACCATATTGTGCTCGATCTGAGGAAGGACGTCATCCTCTTCAACACTGTCGTGGTGACCAATGTCTTCAGCTGCGGTGGGGTCAACAACTGGATCTTCTTTAGCTTCACTAGCCTCTTTGGTAGCAGGCTCATGAACTATCAACTGATGCTCATGCTGTTCAGACACAGGACGAGCCAGTGAGATCGGCTCGACGACAAGGGGCTCTGTGGGAGTAGCCCGATCTTTCTTCTTGGTTTTTCTCTTTTTCGTGAGTGGAGCGTCGTCAGTGGTGTGCTTGGTCTTGCGCTTGCGGGCTTCGGCTTCAGCTGCCCTTGTTTTCTTGAGCTCCGAAGCCACTGCAGGGACCTTAGGCTTTGAGCCTGTCATACTGGCAGGGAAGACAATGCGAGGTTCCTCCTGCCTGGATGCTTCAGCTTGGGCCACAACAAGCAGGGAAGACAATGCGAGGTTCCTCCTGCCTGGATGCTTCATCTTGGGCCACAACAAGCTTCTTCTTCTTCTTGGCAGCCATTCTGGGGTCAATGCCAGGTCGCCCCAGAGCCTTGCGCTTTTCAGCTTCATTGTAGCCTTGAATACATTTGGCAGCCAGATATTTCATGCGCTCTCGAGAACCTTTAGCTTCTTCACGTTTCTTGTGAAATGCCTCCTTGAGCTCATGCATCATTTGCTTGAAGTTTTAGACGTCTGTCACGCTGAGTTGGGCCATGTGCTTCTTGAACTGAGCCTTTTCATAGTCAATCTTGTGCTTCATCTCAACAATTCTCTGTGCAAGAGCCAGCTCAGGAGCAATGGCTCCATGGAAGGAGACGCTGAGGCCCATTGGGAGTTGAAGATCATCAAAACTGAGGTCTGGGCTGTCGAACCACTCATCAATTAACTTGTACAGGATCTCCACATCAAAGAGGGGAAGATCATTGAAGATTTCCGCCTCTTGCTTGCTCTTTATAAGCAGATCAAGAGCATCATCGCCAAGATCGTCGTTGCTAGACAGATCAATGGCTTCGTTCTCATTCCTTAGAACAGTAGCAGGGCTCAATGCTTGACCAGTAGGTTGCATGGGCTTCTTTATCTTGTCAGACTTGATGATGCGAGAGAGATCTTCAGACTGCACACTGGCTTCAGAAGTTGCAGTGGCCAGAGGCTTCGCACGTGAAAATTTTGGTGCAGAGGAGGGCTTTGAAGCCTTTGGTTTCTTCTGCTTCACAGGCTTCGGTGGTGCAGGCGCTTCGTCAGAATCAGCGTCATCTGCAGAGTGATCCACGGCTGCCCCTTGAACCTGAATGTGAGTGATGAGACCTGCAAGGTTGTAGAAGGGCCCAACAATATTGGGTTCAACATTGCGTGTGCCGTCGGCACAAGGAGCAGAGGGACCGGGGTTGAAGTCTAACCCAAGTGACTTCTTGTTCTCTTTGGTAGAAGTTTTGGCAAACTGGAAGTTGCGCTTAAAGAGATTGTCTTCACGACACCATAACAGAGAGGATGGGTCGGCATTAGTAGGCCGAGGTCCACGGATCATGCACGGGTAGAAGCCTTGAGCAATGGCTTCAGACTTCGACTTGGGCTGAAGAAATTTGTATATAATATCTCCCCAGGGGCCCTTGATGGCATTCTGTAACACCCACGATGCGGCTATATCTCCCACGTGTCGGAGCACGACTTAGAGGCATAACCGCATTGTAGGCATGTCGCAGGAGGGGTAATCTTTACACATCCCATGTACTGAATAAGAAAAAGGTAAAGACTTGGCTTACAATCGCCACTTCACACAATACATAAGTATAGCATTACATAATCCAGAATACAATCAAGGTCCGACTACGGAACCAAAATAATAGAAGACTACCCCTAATTCTATAGATCCCCGATCGCCCCAACTGGGCTCCACTACTGATCAACTGGAAATGGAACAACATAACGAACACGATCTTCATCGCGCTCCTCCTTGAGCTCGGTTGCGTCACCTGCATGGTATCATCGGCACTTGCAATCTAGTTTTGGAAGTAATCTGTGAGTCACGGGGACTCAGCAATCTCACACCCTCGCGATCAAGACTATTTAAGCTTGTGGGTAGGGAAAAGGTAGGTGAGGTGGAGCTGCAACAAGCACTAGCATATATGGTGGCTAACTTACGCAAAAGAGAGCGAGAAGAGAAGCAAAGCACAGTCGTGAACTAGAAGTGATCAAGAAGTGATCCTGAAACTACTTACGTTCAAGCATAACTCCAACACCGTGTTCACTTCCCGGACTCCGCCGAGAAGAGACCATCACGGCTACACACGCGGTTGATGCATTTTAATTAAGTTAAGTGTCAAGTTTTCTACAACCGGACATTAACAAATTCCCATCTGCCCATAACCGCGGGCACGGCTTTTGAAAGTTCAAATCCCTGCAGGGGTGTTCCAACTTAGCCCATAACAAGCTCTCACGGTCAACGAAGGATATTCCTTCTCCCAGGAAGATCCGATCAGACTCGGAATCCCGGTTATAAGACATTTCGACAATGGAAAAACAAGACCAGCAAAGCCACCCAGATGTGCCGACAAATCCCGATAGGAGCTGCACATATCTCATTCTCAGGGCACACCGGATGAGCAAGACGTTGGGTTGGCATAAACCCTGGTTGCCCAGGGGGCACCGGACATCGCTCAGGTTGGACCAACTCTTAGAGAAGCACTGGCCCCCCCCGGGGGGGGGGGTTAAAATAAAGATGACCCTTGGGTTGGCCGACCCAAGGGAAAAAGGCTAGGTGGAAAATGGTAAAACCAAGGCTGGGCCTTGCTGGAGGAGTTTGATTCAAGGCGAACTGTCAAGGGGTTCCCATTATAACCCAACCACGTAAGGAACGCAAAATCAAGGAACATAACACCGGTATGACGGAAACTAGGGCGGCAAGAGTGGAACAAAACACCAGGCATAAGGCCGAGCCTTCCACCCTTTACCAAGTATATAGATGCATTAATATAATAAGAGATATTGTGATATCCCAACGAATATCCATGTTCCAACATGGAACAAACTCCATCTTCACCTGCAACTAACAACGCTATAAGAGGGGTTGAGCAAAGCGGTAACATAGCCAAACAACGGTTTGCTAGACAAGGTGGGTTAGAGGTTTGACATGGCAATATGGGAGGCATGATATAGCAAGTGGTAGGTATCACTGTTGGGGAACGTAGTAATTTCAAAAAATTTCCTATGCACACGCAAGATCATGCTGATGCATAGCAACGAGAGGGGAGAGTGTTGTCTATGTACCCTCGTAGACCGGCAACGGAAGTGTTGACACAACGTAGAGGAAGTAGTCGTACGTCTTCCCGATCCGACCGATCCAAGTACCGAACGTACGGCACCTCCGAGTTCTGCACACGTTCAACTCGGTGACGTCCCCCGAGCTCCGATCCAGCAAAACGTCAAGGGAGAGTTTCGTCAGCACGATGGCGTGATGACAGTGAGGATGTTCTACCGACGCAGGGCTTCGCCTAAGCACTGCTACGATATGACCGAGGTGGAATATGGTGGAAGGGGGTACCGCACACGGCTAAGGAACGATCACGAAGATCAACTTGTGTGTCATGGGGTGCCCCCTTGCCCCCGTATATAAAGGAGGGAGAGGGGGAGGTGCGGCCGGCCCTAGGGGTGCGCCTGGAGGAGTCCTACTCCCACCGGGAGTAGGACTCCCCCCTCTTGCCTTGTTGGAAAAGGAAGGGGGAAGGGAGAAAGAGGAAAGGAGGGCGCCGCCCCCTTCCTTATCCTATTCGGACTAGGGGGGAGGGGGCGCGCGGCCTGCCCTGGCCGGCCCTCCTCTTCTCCCTTATGGCCCATGTAGGCCCAATAACCCCCGAGGGGTTCCGATAACCCCCCGATACTCCGGTAAAATCCCGATTTCACCCGGAACGTTTCCGATATCCAAATATAGGCTTCCAATATATCAATATTTATGTCTCGACCATTTCGAGACTCCTCGTCATGTCCATGATCACATCCGGGACTCAGAACAACCTTCGGTACATCAAAACACAAAAACCCTAATTACGATCGTCACCGAACTTTAAGCGTGCGGACCCTAGAGTCAATAATCTAGTTCACATCGCCATGTGATTTAATACCAATAGTTCACATCACCATGTGATTAACACCCATAGTTCACATCGACATGTGACCAACACCCAAAGGGTTTACTAGAATCAATAATCTAGTTCACATTGCTATGTGATTAACACCCAAAGAGTACTAAGGTGTGATCATGTTTTGCTTGTGAGAGAAGTTCAGTCAATGGGTCTGCCACATTCAGATCCGTAAGTATTTTGCAAATTTCTATGTCAACAATGCTCTGCATGGAGCTACTCTAGCTAATTTCTCCCACTTTCAATATGTATCCAGATTGAGATTTAGAGTCATCTGGATCAGTGTCAAAATTTGCATCGACGTAACCCTTTACGACGAACCTTTTTGTCACCTCCATAATCGAGAAACATATCCTTATTCCACTAAGGATAATTTTGACCGATGTCCAGTGATCTACTCCTAGATTACTATTGTAGTCCCTTGCCAAAAACAGTGTAGGGTATACAATAGATCTGGTACACAGCATGGCATATTTTATAGAACCTATGGCCAAGGCATCGGAAATGACTTTCATTCTCTTTCTATCTTCTGCCGTGGTCGGGCTTTGAGTCTTACTCAGTTTCACACCTTGTAACACAGGCAATAACTCTTTCTTTGACTGTTCCATTTTGAACTACTTCAAAATCATGTCAAGGTATGTACTCATTGAAAAACTTATTGAGCGTCTTGATCTATCTCTATAGATCTTGATGCTCAATATGTAAGCAGCTTCACCGAGGTCTTTCTTTGAAAAACTCCTTTCAAACACTCCTTTATGCTTCGCAGAATAATCCTACATTATCTTTGATCAACAATATGTCATTCACATATACTTATCAGAAATGATGTAGTGCTCCCACTCACTTTCTTGTAAATACAGGCTTCACCGCAAGTCTGTATAAAACTATATGCTTTGATCAACTTATCAAAGCGTATATTCCAACTCCGAGATGCTTGCACCAGTCCATAGATGGATCGCTGGAGCTTGCATATTTTGTTAGTACCTTTAGGATTGACAAAACCTTCTGGTTGCATCATATGCAACTCTTCTTTAATAAATCTAATAAGGAATGCAGTTTTGTTTATCCATTTGCCAGATTTCATAAAATGCGGCAATTGCTAACATGATTCGGACAGACTTAAGCATAGATACGAGTGAGAAACTCTCAGCGTAGTCAACACCTTGAACTTGTCAAAAACCTTTTTGCGACAATTCTAGCTTTGTAGATAGTAACACTACTATCAGTGTCCATCTTCCTCTTGAAGATCCATTTAATCTCAATGGCTCGCCGATCGTTGGTCAAGTCAATCAAAGTCCATACTTTGTTCTCATACATGGATCTCATCTCAGATTTCATGGCCTCAAGCCATTTCGCGGAATCTGGGCTCATCATCGCTTCCTCATAGTTCGTAGGCTCGTCATGGTCAAGTAACATGACCTCCAGAACAGGATTACCATACCACTCTCGTGCGAATCTCACTCTGGTTTACCTACGAGGTTTCGGTAGTAACTTGATCTAAAGTTACATGATCTTCATCAGTAGCTTCCTCACTAATTGGTGTAGTAGTCACAGGAACAGATTTCTGTGGTGAACTACTTTCCAATAAGGGAGCAGGCACAGTTACCTCATCAAGTTCTACTTTCCTCCCACTCACTTCTTTCGAGAGAAACTCCTCCTCTAGAAAGACTCCGAATTTAGCAACAAAAGCCTTGCCTTTGGATCTGTGATAGAAGGTGTACCCAACAGTCTCCTTTGGGTATCCTATGAAGACACATTTCTCCGATTTGGGTTTGAGCTTATCAGGATGAAACTTTTTCATATAAGCATCGCAGCCCCAAACTTTAAGAAATGACAGCTTAGGTTTCTTGCCAAACCATAGTGCATACGGTGTCGTCTCAACGGATTTAGATGGTGCCCTATTTAACGTGAATGCAGTTGTCTCTAATGCATAACCCCGAAACGATAGTGGTAGATCGGTAAGAGACATCATATATCGTACCATATCTAATAAAGTACGGTTATGACATTCGGACACACCATTACACTGTGGTGTTCTAGGTGGCGTGAGTAGTGAAACTATTTCACATTGTTTTAACTGAAGGCCAAACTCGTTAACTCAAATATATTACTTCTGCGATCATATCGTAGAAACTTTTATTTTCTTGTTACCATGATTCTCCACTTTACTCTGAAATACTTTGAACTTTTCAAATGTTTTAGACTTGTGTTTCATCAATTAGATATACCCATATCTGCTCAAATCATCTGTGAAGGTTAGAAAATAATGATATCCGCCGCGAGCCTCAACACTCATCGGACCGCATACATCAGTATGTATTATTTCCAATAAGTTAATTGCTCGCTCCATTGTTCCAGAGAACGGAGTATTAGTCATCTTGCCCATGAGGCATGGTTCGCAAGCATCAAGTGATTCATAATCAAGTGATTCCAAAAGTCCATCGGCATGGAGTTTCTTCATGCGCTTTACACCAATATGACCTAAACGGCAGTGCCACAAATAAGTTGCACTATCATTATTAACTTTGCATCTTTTGGTTTCAATATTATGAATATGTGTATCACTACGATCGAGATCCAACGAACCATTTTCATTGGGTGTGTAACCATATAAGGTTTTATTCATGTAAACAGAACAATAATTTATTCTCTTACTTAAATGAATAACCGTATTGCAATAAACATGATCAAATCATATTCATGCTCAACGCAAACACCAAATAACACTTATTTAGGTTTGTCGGTGTCAAAACCGGCGGATCTCGGGTAGGGGGTCCCGATCTGTGCGTCTAGGTCGGATGGTAACAGGAGACAAGGGACACGAAGTTTTACCCAGGTTCAGGCCCTCTCGATGGAGGTAAAACCCTACGTCCTGTTTGATTAATACTGATGATATGGGTAGTACAAGAGTAGATCTACCACGAGATCGAGGAGGCTAAACCCTAGAAGCTAGCCTATGGTATGATTGTTGATGTGTCTGTTGTCCTACGGACTAAAACCCCCCGGTTTATATAGACACCGGATAGGGTTAGGGTTACATAGAGTCGGTTACAATGGTAGGAGATCTGCATATCCGTATCGCCAAGCTTGCCTTCCACGCCAAGGAAAAGTCCCTTCCGGACACGGGACGAAGTCTTCAATCTTGTATCTTCATAGTCCAGGAGTCCGGCTGAAGGTATAGTCCGGCTATCCGAACACCCCCTAATCCAGGACTCCCTTAGTAGCCCCTGAACCAGGCTTCAATGACAACGAGTCCGGCGCGCAGATTGTCTTCGGCATTGCAAGGCGGGTTCCTCCTCCAAGTACCTCATAGAAGATTTTGAACACAAAGATAGTGTCCAACTCTGCAAAATAAGTTTCCACATATTGCCATAGAGAGAATAATATTTACACAAATCTAATCTGCTGACGTATTCCGTAGTGTGACATCACACCACGGCCAAGCTTTTATTTGAACCGTTTTACTGTCCCATCTCAGCGCGTTATGCGAGGCAGTTTCCTTGGCATGTCTTGTTAAAGCAGAGATCGTGTCCCCTTATTCTGGGATTCTCATCAATACGGGCGTGCGTAACCCAACCGCTTCTAGGACTCCTAGATTATAGGCAAGTCCAAGCGGACACGGAGAGGACGCTTGATATTCACCCTCTTTATAAAGGGGACAAGGCTTTTATTTTTCCCTCCTGTGCTCCATCGAATCCTTCCCCCACCTCAAGCTCAAATGCCCGAAGTTCAGGTCAGGTGCTCCGAACCTCCAGTCATGTCCGGATCTAGCCTTCAAGGCCGATGGATGCCTTCCTCCGTCACAGAAGAGGACATCAAGAAGTTGAGGGAGGCCAGATATCTGACCGCCGAGATTTTGCATCAGCTGCCTCATTGAGGGCAGGCCGTGCCCACCCCCGAACCCAATGAGAATATCGTGTTCGTTCCCCACTTCCTCCGAGGTCTAGGTCTTGCCCTGGATCCTTTCGTCAGGGGTTTGATGTTTTACTATGGGCTAGATTTTCATGATCTAGCTCCGGGCTCCTTTCTTCATATCACGACATTTATTATCGTGTGCGAGGCCTTCCTCTGGGTTACCCCTCACTTTGGCCTATGGCTCAAGACCTTTGAAGTGAAGCCGAAGCTGGTCGAGGGGGAGCATGCAGCGTGTGGAGGTGCCTTAATACGCAAGATGATGGGAGCTCCGTGGCCCAAAGGTTCCATCCCATAGGTGTCTGAATTGTGGCAACAGGAGTGGTTCTACATCACGGCTCCTAGAAGTGCCAAGTGGGCGGCCCCCCTGTTTTCCGCTCGGGCCCCCCACCACAACTGATGTCATGGATCAACAGAGGTCTGAGCTGGGGGCCAGCTAAGGACGTGCCTATACTGCAAGGCCGCATTTGAGATCTCTTCAATGGAGACTTCAGTTTGGTTGTGGTGATACAGGTTATGCTGGTTCGTCAAGTCCAGCCTTGCAAACGCCGGCCTCTTCGCCTGTGGGAGTTCAATCCTGAGGGACCGCGTGCCATTCAAAATTTTCTCGGCCTGACGCACGAGGAGATGTACAAGTCATTCTTCGGACCTCAGATGGAGTGTCCGGAAATCACCGAGGATGTGGGCCTGAGTAGCAACCGCACCGCCGAACAGGTAAGGCATCTTCCGGCCGAACATACTTTCTCTACTTTGTTACGAAGTTATCTCTGAGAGTTTGCTTTTTGACCAGGACTGGCTAACAAAGGCGAAGTTGATTCGGTGTTCGGCCCCCCTCCCTGAGGGTTTGGAAAATTGGAAAAGATGCTCCAGACCGCACCTTGCCCGGAGCCTTCGAAGGAAGATACTGTGGAGGATAATGCGGGCGGACACGGGCCCCCAATGCTACCCACTCTAACCGAGGGAGCGAGCGTTTCCATGAAGGAAGGCGACCAGAAGAGGAAAAGGACTGCGCCCGGGGATTCAGAAGCCGAAGCTTCCAAATGGGAGAAGAAGTCTCCCATGGAGGGTCCTACCTCGGGGGACGCTATTGCCGCACAAAGTCCGCATGGGGATCAATTCTCCCACGAGTCGTAAGTGACCCGAAATACCTTTAATAGTACAGATATGCCATTTTTCGTCTGAGAAAATAACCACCGCATATATTTTGTAGTTCGGGCCTTAGCCCCTCTCAAATGAGCTCATCTTTGGGAGATCTTCTTCCAGAGATGATGGAGAGCGAGACGCCTCCTCCGGACTCCTCCGCTCCAGAAGCGGGCGACCCTGAAGTGTCGTCGTGTAGGGCCTCTCCGAGCCCGGTGAGGCCAGAAGATAATCCCATTGACCCCCGAAGCTCCCAATGTCCGGCTCCCGAAGAGAGCAGACAAAAGAGTCCGGTACCGTCTAGTGTGCGATCGGATGTTCTGAGGGAGTTGGTGGGGCGAGCGGCCATCTCAGATGAACACCGTGTGCTAATGAACACGGTGATGGAGAGAATATCGTCCGCCGAAAGCGGATTGCATGAAGCTTTTATGAGTCTACTGACAGGCTTTGAGGTACGTAAAAGAATGTATGATAACCCTGCACATGTTAGGTGTGCCCTGTGTAGATAGTAGCCCCTGAGACTCTGGTTGTCGTCGGAAATGACGACGAACAGAGGATCATATTCCCAGGAAATAACCATACTGCCTTTATGTGCAGGTGATGGAAGCTTCGGTGGCTAGCCGGACTAGCGAGTTTGCCCATTTAGAACGGCAGTTGGATGCTGTCGGTGTTCTGGGAACGGGGGTCCCCAGACTTGCCTTCCTGCGGCCTGCGGCGTGGCTCGAGGAGGGGCCCAGCACGGCCCATCTTCATCAACACAAACCCAAGACCCTCGCGAGGGGTCAAGCCTCACGGGGCGGACGACATAGATCTTCCTCAGGCACGGCCTCATCAGGCTGGCTTGCAAGGAGGCGGAGAGATCAAGGCAGGGTACCTCATGATGTGCCCGTGACACAAGCCATGACGACCAAGGGTGCCAGGCGGGCGTCAGCCCGCGCAGTGTCCTCCTTTCCTCTTTCGTGGAAAGGGAGCAAGCGCAGGCGAGAGCATCAAGCAAAGGCACCCGTTTCGGTGCAATGAGACCAAGACCAGCCCAACGACAGGGAGGAAGTCATTGTGGAGCCCAAGCCATCGTCACCACCAGAGCCTTTGGCAGGCGAGGACCAACTTTAGTCAGGATAAGTGTACCAGATGTCCCCCTTCAAAATGGCCAATTGTTGGCGCCCTTCCCGCTCAATATTTGGGAAGAGGCCCAGGGCCTTTGCCTATAAATAGGACTAGCCACCCCCAGGGTAGGAGGGGGAAAAATGGGAGAGAGAATCGAGAAGAGAGAGAGAGAGAGAGAGAGAGAGAGAGAGAGAAGGGTGACTGAACTCCTCCTAGCAGTTCGTCGCCCTAGCCAAGAACAGACCCTCGCGAGGCTGTTCTTCCTTGTATTGCTCATCATCATTAGCCCAAGAGGCAATCCACCACACTACACACTGGAGTAGGGTATTACACCACAACGGTGGCCCGAACCAGTATAAACCCTGTGTCTCTTGTGCTGTTCTTTCCATAGCTTAGATCTTAGCGAGGCGGAGGGGTGCAGGTAAGTAGAAGGCGAAATCTCCACGCGCCGGAACCCGAAATCCGACATTTGGCGTGCCAGGTAGGGGTGCACCGGAGTTTTCCCTTCCGCCACCGCCACGACCTGCCTCGCGATGAGTAGCGCGTCGCCCGCTCCGGCCGCCGGCGCCAGCACAGGGGCCAGGGGGCTCCGAGCCCTGGCCCCAGCCCTGCAACGGGTACAGTGGCCGGACAAGTTCAAGCCAACGACGCCGGCGTGCTACAACAGCGCGACTGATCCGCTGGCCTTCTTGCTGGCGTACGAGGAGGCCATCCTCGAAGCTGGAGGTGACGATAGGGTCATGGCCAACTGGCTCCCCACGGCCCTCACCGGCGCTCCGCGCGCATGGCTGCTTCACCTGCCGGCAGCCTCCGTGGCATCTTGGGAAGAGCTCCGCAGCCTCTTCCCCGCCCACCACGCTACACCAACACCCCCGGTCGTCGCGGCCCTCCTGGGCGGCTCGCAGGCGCCGCCTACAAGTCACCACGTCAAGCCGTTCATCCGCCGGGTTAGCGCCGCTTCCACGCGGCAGGGGGCTCTCCCGGACCGGGCGGCGCCCAAGGCCGGCCTGACCTTTAGCTCGGAGGACCACCCCTCCAACTCGGCCTGCTCGGGTGCGCTCCCCATGCCGTGCACCCCCACCATCTGCCGGGTAGCCGTCACCAGAACTCTCATCGATGGCGGTGCGGGCCTCAGCGTGCTCTCGGTTGAGGCCTTCAACCTCCTCTGCATACCCCTCGAACGGCTGCAACCCAGCCGACCCTTCTCAGGTGTTGGGGGCGGATCATCCAGCTCCTTGGGATAGATCCGGCTCCCAGTAACCTTCGGCACATACAACAACTTCCGCACGGAGCTGGTCGACTTCGACGTCGCCCCCATCGGCCTCCCCTACAACGCCATCCTCGGCTACCCAGCGCTGGCCCAGTTCATGGTCGCGACGCACCCGACGTACAACCTCATGAAGATGCCCGGGAGCAGCGGTGTCCTCACCGTGCACGGGGACACCGGAGACGCGCTGCGAGTGCTCAAGCTCGCCTTCAAGACGGCGGCGTCGGCTCAGCCCGCTGACTCGGAGACCCCCAGCCCAAGGGGGCTGCACCCACCAAGAAGAAACAGTTGTTCACCCAAGACAAGGCAGAAACCAAGCAGATACCCGTCGATGAGGACGGGTCCACCCATGCCACTTTCACCATAGGCGCCAACCTCGAGCCCGGGCAGGAGGAGGCCCTGGTCAGGTTCCTGCGCGCAAACAAGAGGGTATTCGCTTGGGAGCCTGACCAGTTAGCGGGGATCCCAAGGAGCGTAATCGAGCATCACCTCAACGTGTGCCCCAACGTGCGCCCTGTGAAGCAGAAGGCAAGGCGATAGTCCACAGAAAAGCAGGCCTTCATCGTCCAAGAGACCCGCAAACTAGAAGCCGCTGGGGTCATTCGCGAGGTCCGATACCCGGATTGGTTGGCCAACCCTGTCGTCGTGCCAAAGAAGGGAGGGAAGGAGCACATGTGTGTCGACTTCACCAACCTCAACAAGGCATGCCCGCAAGATCCGTTCCCGCTCCCCCGCATCGACCAGATCGTCGATTCCACCGCAGAATGCGACCTGCTATGCTTCTTGGATGCCTTCTCTGGGTATCACCAGATCAAGATGGCGGTAGAAGATGTTGAAAAGACAACCTTCCTAACCCCGTGTGGGGTGTACTGCTACACGTGCATGCCATTCGGGCTGCGTAACGCAGGGGTGACCTTTCAGCGGCTGATGCACATCACCTTGGGCCCGCAGCTCGGGAAGAATGTTGAGGCTTACATCGATGACATTGTGGTGAAGTCTCGGGAGGCCAGGACCCTGATACAAGACCTGGAGGAAACCTTTGCGAGCCTCAACGCAGTGAACCTGCGGCTCAACCCAGAGAAGTGTGTGTTCGGAGTCCCCTCGGGCAAGCTCTTGGGTTTCCTCGTGTCCCACCGAGGCATCGAGGCTAACCCGGAAAAGGTCAAGGCGGTCGAGGACATGAGCCCGCCAAAGACCCTCAGAGAAATGCAGAAGCTCACTGGGCGTGTGACCACGCTGGGGCGCTTCATCTCCAAGTTGGGGGAGCGAGTGCTGCCTTTCTTCCAGCTAATGAAGAAAAAGGGGCCCTTTGAATGGACTGAAGAGGCCGACAAGGCGTTCCAGGATCTCAAGAGATACCTGACCAGCCCTCCGGTCATGGTGGCCCCGCGCCCTCAAGAGCCCCTGGTGCTTTACCTCGCCGCCACTCCCTACTCCGCCAGCGTAGCCCTGGTGGCGGTTAGGGAGGAGCGTCGAATCAAAACCACAGCAGCAGCCCGGGACAAGGCAAAACATGAACAAGGAAGGCCCACAGAAACCGTCACCACGGCTGAGGAGGATTAGCCGCCGCAGAGGAGTGCACCGGAGGCGGAAGAGGCCCCTCTCCCAGATGGCCAGCCTCAGGAGGCCTCATCGCCTCAGGAGGCGCCATGGTCTCCGGAGGGCGCCACCAGCACTGACGCACCCAACCTCGTTGAGCACCCAGTGTACTTCGTCAGCACGGTGTTGCGGGACGCGAGGGCACGGTACCCCATGCCTCAGAAGCTCCTCCTCGCGCTACTTGTGGCCTCGCGCAAGTTGCGGCGCTATTTTCAGGGTCACCCCATCAAGGTCGTCTCGTCATGCCCCCTGAAGAGAGTGCTCAGGATCCCTAACTCAGCAGGAAGGGTCGCTGAGTGGAACATAGAACTGCAAGCGTTTCAGCTCGAATTCAGCATGACCAGAGTCATCAAGGGAGCAGCATTAGTGGATTTTGTGGCAGAATGGACGGAGGCACCAGGCCTCAAGGCCGACGAGGATCGGTCCCTCTCCTCGGGAAGCGAGGCACCAGAAGGCTGGGTCATGTACTTCGATGGGGCGTTCTCCAGGCATGGCGCTGGGGCTGGGGCGGTGCTTATATCGCCCACTCAAGACAAGCTCTACTACGCTGTACAGCTCTGCTTCCAGCAAGGTGAAAAGGTCTCCAACAACATAGCGGAGTATGAAGGTTTAATAGCGGGCTTGAAGGCCGCAGCTGCCCTGGGGGTGAAACGCCTCACCATCAAGGGCGATTCGCAGCTCCTTGTCAATTTCTCCAACAAGGTGTACGAGCCGAAAGATGAGCACATGGAAGCCTACCTTGCGGAGATCCGCAGGATGGAGAAGCAGTTCTGGGGGTTGGAGTTGCAGCATGTGCCCCGTGGCACCAATCAGGAGGCCGACGACATCACCAAACGGGCGTCCAGGCGGCTACCTCAGGAGCCTGGCATCTTCGAGGAGCGGCTCTTCAAGCCCTCAGCCCTGCCGCCATTGTCAAACACGGCTCAGCCTCGGGAGGAGCTCCCCCAGCCACCTGCCTCAGGAGCCTCGGTTTGTGGCCCGGCCTCAGGAGCACGCCTGCTCCTGACGATGGAACCTCAGGAGGGGTGCTGGATCACGGAGCTCCGGAGTTACTTAACACAAGGGACCCTGCCGGAGAAGGAGGAGGAAGCGGAGCGTGTGGCACGGCAGGCCACGACATACTGCATCAAGGATGGAGAGCTCTACCGGAAGCGACCAAACGATGTATCCCTGCGCTGCATCTCCAGGGAGCAAGGAAAGGAACTGCTGGAAGATATACACGGCGGAGACTGTGGACATCATTCATCATCACGGACCCTCGTCGGCAAGGCGTTCCGTAGTGGTTTTTATTGGCCCACCGCACTCAATGACGCCGTCGAACTGGTGAATGCTTGTGAGGTCTGCCAGTTCCACGCCAAGCAAATCCATCAGCCGGCAGGAGGCCTGCAGAATATACCCCTTTCGTGGCCATTCGCAGTCTGGGGGCTGGACATCCTGGGCCTGTTTCCTCGGGCGCCAGGGGGCTACCGCTACCTCTACGTCGCCGTGGACAAGTTCACCAAGTGGGCTGAAGTAGAGGCCGTCCGCACCATCCCCGCGGGTTCCGCGGTCAAGTTCATCAGGGGCATCATGAGCCGGTTCGGGGTGCCGAACCGCATCATCACAGACAATGGTTCGCAGTTCACCAGTAACCTCTTCAAAACATACTGTGCTAACCTTGGAACGCAGATATGCTACGCTTCGGTGGCGCACCCCCGAAGCAATGGCCAGGCCGAGCGAGCCAACGCAGAGGTCCTGAGGGGCCTCAAGACCAGGACGTTCAAGAAGAAGCTGGAGGCCTGTGGCAGAGGTTGGTACGGCGAGCTTCAGTCCGTGTTGTGGTCCATCCGCACAACCGCGACTAAGCCGACTGGAGAGACCCCGTTCTTCCTGGTCTACGGAGCCGAAGCGGTCCTCCCTCACGAGGTCAGACGTCGCTCCGCGCGGGTCCTGGCGTTCGACGAGGCGCAGCAGGATGCCATGAGGGGGATGGACCTCGTGCTGGGGGAGGAACGTCGCCGAGAAGCCGCGCTGCGAGCAGCGAGGTACCAACAAGCACTGCGACAATATCACTGCCGCAACATCCGCCCCAGAACTCTCGAGGTAGGAGACCTCGTGCTCAGGCGGGTTCTCTCCAGGGAGGGACTGCACAAGCTCTCTCCCATGTGGGAGGGCCCGTTCAAGGTTGTTCATGTTTCCAGGCCCGGCTCCGCGCGCTTGGAGACTCAGGAGGGGGTGCCGGTCCAGAACGCATGGAACATCCAGCACCTCCGGAGGTTCTACCCCTAAAAAGGCCCAGAGCCTGTGAAGAAGGCGAATGCCTGTGAAGCTGTCGCATTTTGGAAAAGGCCCAGAGCCTGTGAAGAAGGCGAATGCCTGTGAAGCTATCACGTTTTGGAAAAGGCCTAGAGCCTGTGAAGAAGGCGAATGCCTATGAAGCTGTCGCATTTTGGAAAAGGCCCAGAGCCTGTGAAGAAGGCGAATGCCTGTGAAGCTGTCGCGTTTTGGAAAAGGCCCAGAGCCTGTGAAGAAGGCGAATGCCTGTGAAGCTGTCGCGTTTTGGAAAAGGCCTGGAGCCTGTGAAGAAGGCGAATGCCTGTGAAGCTGTCGCGTATTGGCAAAGGCCCAGAGCCTGTGAAGAAGGCGAATGCCTGTGAAGCTGTCGCGTTTTGGAAAAGGCTCAGAGCCTGTGAAGAGGGCAAATGCCCGTGAAGCTTGCTTCCCCAAGAAAGGGCCGGAGCCTGTGAAGAAGGCCAACGCCTGTGAAGCTCGCCGCCCGTGACACTCTCACGTAATAATGAGTTGGGGCTGTACAAGCCCCGGAGTCTCAGGAGCGCCGGCCTCAGGCCCTGGGGCTCCCTCCCATGCCCAGTGGCAGCACTTAGCTCCGTGCTGGTGAGAAGACATCAAAGACTAGATTAGGTGCCGGACGCGGCTTTTTCATTTGCTTTCCGCAGTTGGCTTGTTCATTCTCATTCGAAGTTTTATTGAAGCTGTTGCCGTCTTTGGCTCGTGGTTCTTCGACTTTTCACTCTCCTGCCTCGATTTCTCTTATGCAAGGCCTCGCGAGGGGGGCAGCAGAGCGCCCTCGCGAGTGTTGCTGTCCTAGTCGTTCAAAGGTTTCGTGACCTGGGTCCATTACAGGAGCACCCCTCCAGTCCGTGCCCCACGGGCACCGCGACACGAACACAAGGCCTGGGCCGGTCGCCCCCCCCCACGGGTGGGGCCAGAAACTATCCATGCGCGGGCACGTAGCCGGAAGGCACGATAACGGAAGCAAAGTGATGATTAACAGCAATAACCCAAACACGCCCCCGCAGGGCTCCACACTACTGTCTTTTTACGCAGGAAAAAGGAAAACAAAGAACAAATCAGGCGCAGCTCGCGTCGCACCGGTCCGCAGGGAAGGCTCGAGCTGCCTCCGGGGCTCAGGCGGACTCCCTCTCGCGCTTCACCGAAGCGCGACGGCGGGCAGACACGCTACCACCCCCCAAGCAGGTACGACGGCGTGGAGGCTGACCGCGGCCATCGCTAGAAAAGTCGCCGCCTGAAGAAGAACCGGTGGAGCTTGGGGAACCCTGAGCGCCTGTCGGATTTCGGGTTCCGGCAGACCCTTGAGGTTCGAACACTGGGGTGCGCGCGGAGATTTTCGCCTCCTACCTACCTGCACCCCTCCGCCTTGCTAGGATCTGAACTAAGGAAATAACAATGCAAGAGACACAGGGTTTATACTGGTTCGGGCCACCGTTGTGGTGTAATACCCTACTCCAGTGTGTGGTGTGGTGGATTGCCTCTTGGGCTGATGATGATGAACAATACAAGGAAGAACAGCCTTGCGAGGGTCTGCTCTTGGCTGGGGTGATGAACTGCTGGGAGGAGCTCAGTCACCTTTCTCTCTCTCTCTTTCCGATCTTCTCTCTCTGCCCTCTCCTTTTCTCTCTCCCTCTGCCCCCTTTGCTCTATGGGGTGGCTGGTCCTATTTATAGAGGCCCTGGTCCTCTTCCTAAATATTGAGCGGGAAGGGAGCCAACAATGGCGGGCTAATTTGAAGGGGGACAGCTAGTATCAACTATCCTGACAAAAGTAGTCTTCGCCTGCGCAAAGCTCTGGTGATGACGCCGTCTTGGGCTCCACGGTGACCTCCGTCTCGTAGTCCTCCTGGTCTTGGTCTCGTTGCACCGAAATGGCAACCTTTGCCTGATGCCTCGGTACTCCGCGGCTGCGCTTGCCCCCTTTGCACCAAAGAGGAAGGGAGGACGCTGCGCGGGCTGGCACCCGCCTGGCGCCCCCGGTCGTCATGGCTTGCGTCACGGGCACCTCGTGAGGTACCCCGCCTTGATCTCTCCGCCTCCTCATGAGCCAGCCTGACGAGGCCGCGCCTGAGGAAGCTCCGCGTCGTCCGCCCCACGAGGCTTGGCCCCTCACGAGGGTCTTGGGTTTGTGTTGGTGAAGATGGGCCGCGCTGGGCCCCCCTTTGAGCCACGCCGCAGGCCGCAGGCAGGCAAGTCTGGGGACCCCCGTTCCCAGAACACGGACAGTAGCCCCCGGGCCCAAGGCGCGCCCGGACTTGGCCGTGCAGGGAGGCCGAAGGGCAAGAGCAAATCGCCGCGGGCCCTAACAGCCTGTGGCCTTGGGCGCCGCGTGGCGGTTGATTGGTCGTGGGTGCCTTAGCAACCGCGCGAGTTGATAAGGGAGCGGCATCCACCTAGGCTTTGCTTCTTGCTTTCCCTGGTTGCTGCTCAGATCCCCTTTCTTGCGCCTCTCCTTCCTTCCTCCAAAATTTCCGGATCCACTCCGACCGTGTGACCTAGGAAGCCATGGCGCCCCGTCAGCCCCGGCCGTAGCTTGGTACTCGTCTGCCCTGGATCCACCGAACGTGTCGGAGGCGAGCCTCGCCCGGTTGCGCCGGATGGTGACGGCGCGGGGCGTCAACGGGGCGAAGGTGTTTAAAGCCGGTTCCGCCACCCCTGAGGGTCAAGGGAGCACCTTCTATCCGCTCTTCGTAAGTGCCATTGCTGCTGGCTTGGTGCCTCCCTTCTCCGAGTTCTTCTTCTCTGTCCTCCGCCACTATAAGCTACAAGCCCTGCATCTCCACCCCAACTCCGTCCTTCTCCTGGCAATCTTCGCCTATTACTGCGAGGCTCACGTAGGGGTGCAGCCCTCAGTGGCCTTGCTGCGCCACTACTTCTACCTCCGGACCTCTCGTGGTACTGCTTCCGCGTGCGCGAGCTTCGTCGCGTACGGTGGTGCCATTGCCATTTCGAACCCCGGGAAAAGGATTGAGGGCTTCAGGAGCAAGTGGGTCTTGGTGGATGCTGGGCGCATCCAGCCTCAGCTAATCTTGCCCACGGAGCAGCCCACGAGCTCCAGCGATTGGGGTCGAGTGGAGCTCGCGGACCCCCGCGCGAAGCTGATGTTGGAGAAGATGGACGCGGATCTGAGGGAATTCCTGGAGCACCAGCTGGCTCCGCTTCGGCAGTACTCACTTCCAATGTGGAGGCCCCGTCCGAGCCCCACGGTCTTAACCGACGGAGATCTAACTGCGGTCCTCCAATCTCTGGTCGGGGGCGATGTGGCGAGGTTGGCGGGCGCTCCTACGCCCTTGTTCCTCTGCGACGACTGGGAGAAGGTAGTGGAGTCCATGCCCGTCTTCAACGGGGATGGGCCCGTGCCCATGGACACTCCCGAGGAACCGGTGGACGTGCCCTCCGACGACTCCAGCGAAGAGGAGGACGGAGGGGAGCGGGGAAAAGGGCCTGACTCCGAGGCGACTGACGGAGAGTCGAGGGCTCCCCTCCCCCGGCGCCGGTCCCGCGTTCTCCACCTCCCTCCGAGCGATGGCGACGAGGATGACGACGAAGACGACGACAAGGACAACGACGAGCAGGACGGCAGGAGCTCACCCCCGATCCCTAAGAAGGACAGGACCGGGCTGATCTCCCGCGGGTCTGCCCCGGCCCCAGGGCGGACTGCAGATGCGCCTTCCGCCTCCAAGCTTCCCGAGGTTGACCCTTCCAGCCGGCTTTCAGGCTTCAAATTTGGCCGGAGGCCGCTTGAGCTCACTGGCGATGACCCGTAAGCGTTCGATTCTTGTCTTTATCTCTTGCTCTGCTTCTGAAGCTTGACGTCCACATCTCTTGGATAGGCTGGCGCCCGACGCAAAGAAGCCGAAGGGGGCTCCCGAGGTTCCATCTGTGGCAGTGCTTCTACCTGCGAAGGAGGGTGACCGCGACGCACAGGCTTCTCCCGCCCGGTCGTCCTTGCGAGGCCTGGCTGAGCCGGCCGGGGTGAGCTCAGCCCCCACGGCCCAAGTGGCTCCCGAGGTGCTCTTGCCTGCCGCTGCCACTTCGGCTGTCGGGGCGTGGCAGACTCCGCCTCAGGATGCTGTGGCCGCGCTGCCGTCTTCTCCCCCTACTCCATCGGCTGCTGTCTCTCCGACTCCTTCTGCCGTTCTGGATCGTGCTGTTGCTGAGCTGGACCGACTGTGTCAGGATCTTCTTGGCACCGACCCCCGCTTGGTGGCCGGGCGCTTGGAGCTGGCTTCAGGATGGGTTCGCTCCGACGCTTCGATTCGGGCGGCGCTGGTCCAGGCCTCGACGACATGCGACGAGGAGAAGTTGGCCGTCCTTGAGGCGAAGGCTGCTCGTGATGTAGCCCTGGGGGAGGTGGTTGACGTCCGTGGTCGTTGCAAGGCGCTGGAGGGCGAGCTGCAAGGTCTGTGGGACCAGCTTGCGAACGAGGTCCGCCTTCGCCAAGAGCAGGAAGAAGGCGTGAAGGCTCGCGAGGCGGCTCTCAAGGAGAGGGAGGTCAAGCTCAAGAAACGCCGCGACCGCCTAGGCGCGCTGGAGCAGGAGTTGGGGGTGAGGAAGGCCAAGCTGGACGACGAGGCCCTGGTTCTTGCCGAGGACCGCGTGGCCTTTGCGGAGATGGAGGCGAGGGCTCGCTCCTCACTGAGGACGCTTTACGACAGCGGCCTGGAGAGCCCACTGGCTGGCACCGAGGACGGCCCCGCCAAGCTGTTTCCCTTCCTGGTTCACGCTCTTGAAGATGTCGCCCTTGGCCTTGGCCCCGCGGCCGAGGCCGAGGCGCGTGTCCTGTCTTCTGCAGCAATGACGCGGGTCCTCACCCACATCTACCTTCGCGATCCCGGTGTCGACCTCGACAGCCTGCTGGAGCCAGTGAGCGGCGAGCGTGCCGCTGCCGCTGCCGAGGCCGTGAAGGGTCGCGCAGAGGCCCTGCTGGGGAAGTTCCGGGCCTTCAGCACCAAGCCGAAGCAAGGCACTACCGACCCCACCGCTCCATGAGGCGTACCCAATCCGCGCTGCTGCATCGCCGACAAGTGACTCCGTCGCGGCTCCTGTCCTGCCTTTAATTCCTGCACATGTATCATGCCTCGAGGAGGCGTTTAAACTTGCGTTTGGCATTGAGATAACAGTGTGGACTGTAATATTTGCTTTTGAATTCCTTGAAATTTGTGACTTTCCTTCCTACTTGCTTATGTTCTACACCGGCAGAGCCCGGCCCCGCGCATGCCTCACCCAGCATTGGTCCCGACCGAAAACCAGGACGGGGCCAAGGAGTGAGGGGCCACGTGACAAGTTAGGCTCCTGAGTCGCGATGCTCAGGAGTCCTCCTTGGCGCACGAACAGCAAGTAGGGAGGTGTGATGCGGGTGGATCTATCATTCTACGTTTGCAAAGCCCGGCCGCGCGCGTACCTCACCCAGCGTTGGTCCCGACCGGAAACCAGGACGGGGCCATGGAGTGAGGGCTACGTGACCAGTTAGGCTCCTGAGTCGCGATGCTCAGGAGTCCCCCTTGACGCACGAACAGCAAGTAAGGAGGCGTGATGCGGGTGGATCTACCGTTCTACGTCTGCAGAGCCCGGCCGCGCGCGTACCTCACCCAGCGTTGGTCCCGACCGGAAACCAGGACGGGGCCACGGAGTGAGGGGCTACATGACCAGTTAGGCTCCTGAGTCGCGATGCTCAGGAGTCCCCCTTGACGCTCAAACGGCCTTCGTACCTTGGCTCCGCTCGGGGAGAGACGCGTGAAGAACCAGGCCCGGGGGGACCTGGCTGAGCGGCATGCGTCTGGGTGTGACCCAGGTGCAGCCCCCGTGCCCAGCCCCCTCGCGCAGCACTCCCGAGGGGAGGCGTTATGATGAGTCTAGACACTGAGCTCTGGGCTCCCTGAGGTTGGTGCGGCCCGGGGGCCACCCTCAGTTGCTTATCACCAGCGCGGAGCATAGCGCTACCGTATGTGTACGGGCATAGCCGCTCCTCGGCAGTGTCGTCAGCCAGCGCGGAGCATGGTGCTTCCACTGGTATGTGGGAGGGGGCCCCCCTCCGAGAGGAGCCCCCGGGGCGTGTACATCCCCGCCCTGACACGTGGCTGGCACGGTAGGGCCTGGTGAGGTGTATCGGGGCACCCGTGAGCCAGCCCGGGACTCACGGGGCCCTACCTCTAGGCGGGTTGCGCCTGGCACTGGGCCTTATCTTGTGATGTGTCCCTGCAAATTTGGTTAGATGTCGGCACTCTACGTCCTCGGGTCCCGGCCCTCGAGCTGGTCTCAGCCGTCGCTGGTATGCCAGGTCGCGATGCCATGGACAAGGCCAGAGGGTGAGGGCTGGAGAGCCAGTAAGAGCCCTGAGTCGTGATGCTCAGGTACCCCCCCTTTAACGTGCAAGTGGTCGGCATGGAGAAGAAGAGGTGCCGTGGACCGGCATCAAATAATCAAGCATGGTGGGTCTAACGCATGATCGGAAATAAGCGCAAATGGGATACATGCTGCTGGGCCTGGCCCGAGCGGCTTGGGGATCATGCAGCCCGAGGGGCGCCCCCAACAGGGTAAGCTAACAACAAGGAATAAAAAGGGATACATGCCGCAGGGACGGACCCACGTGGCCTGGGAATAATGCAGCCCTGGGGGGGCGCTCCCAGCTGGAAATAAAACTCGAAAGATGTCACCTGATGTTGTTGAGGACGAAGGAGCGTTGGTGTAGCAGGCTCGGTGGGCTGCGGGAGCCGATCCTCACGAGCCCCCAGGCCCAGGGGCCTCGGGGGGCTCCGGAGGCGCTGGCGGCTCCTCACGGGCCATCTCCATCCCTGCCAAGGCTGCGGAGCGCCCTGCCTCTCGTGCCTCCGTGGTGCCCCTCATGAGGCGCTGGTATGTGTCAGCCGCGTTCGGCAAGCCGTAAGGCATGCGAACGTAGCTATGGGGTGGGCCTCCGCAGCGCCCCACTCGCGAGGGCCAGAGGCGCTCCAGAGAGGCGACT
This sequence comes from Triticum urartu, assembly GCF_056163025.1. Taxonomy (NCBI): domain Eukaryota; kingdom Viridiplantae; phylum Streptophyta; class Magnoliopsida; order Poales; family Poaceae; genus Triticum; species Triticum urartu. The sequence continues at coordinate 94,299,394 of NC_141875.1, forward strand.
CGGTTGAGCCCTGGTATGTCGATGCAAACGCGCAGCCCACCATCCTCGCCTGGATGGGGAGCCACTGCTGGTAGGCGGCGGCCACCTTTCATGACTCTTGACTCCTGTAGCTCCTGAATGGCCTTGCCGACGAACTCCTGAGGGTCTGGATCTCCTTGCCTTGCTCCTTCTTGAGGGAAACGTGCTTCAAAACATGCCTCCATGTGGTGCCCAAGTGCCTCCCTCGTGACCCTGGCTAGGTCGGTGGCCCTCCAGGGGAGAGCCCCCGAGCCCTGCCTGAGGAGGGCGCCGGGCGCGCTTTCCTATGCGATGGAAGGAGGTTCCCCCTGGGCAGGCGCAGGCCTAGAGGGGCCTGCCTCCTGAGTGGTCGGGCCGGACGATGTCTTCTTCTTCTTAGGGGCGGTCTCGGGAGGCCTCCTGCTTCCATGATCCGGGTCTTCCAGGGAACACATCGCGTCCTTCTCTTCACATGGCACCGTGATGACTCCGCCGCTTCCTGACATCTTGAGGACGTTGTAGCCGTGGTGAGTTACGGCCATGAACTTGGCCAGCGCTGGGTACCCAAGGATGGCGTTGTACGGCAGGCGAATGTGAGCGACGTCGAAGTCGATAAGCTCGGTGCGGTAGTTGTCGCGTGCCCCGAAGGTGACAGGGAGGCGGACCTGCCCAATCAGGACCGTGGAGCCGTCGGTGATACCGGAGAAAGGCTTGGTTGGCTGAAGTTGGCTGTAGGGCACTTGGAGGTTGTTGAATGTTTCCACGGACAGGAGGTTGAGCCCTGCCCCGCCATCGATGAGGGTCTTGGTGACCACCACGTTGCTGATGATTGGGGAACCAAGCATCGGGAGGACTCCGGCTAGAGCCGCACACTTGAGCTGATCTGCTGAGCTGAACATGATGGCGCATGCCGCCCACCTGAGAGGGCGCGTGGCTTCGAGCCTGGGGAGGACTGTGTTCACTTCGCGGGTGAACTGCTTGAAGATGCGCTGAGAGGCTGGGGCTTGTGCCCCGCCCAGGATGTAGGCGATCGCCTGCGGCTCCTGGAAGCCCCCAGCCCCCTCGTCCTGGTGGCGGTCTTCGTTTCTCCTTGGCTGCGGTGGCAGCGGTGGGAGGCCTGCGTTGCCTTGCGGGCGATCCTCACGAGGCTGATCCCTCCAGTCTCCCTCGCGAGGCGGGTCTTGCCAGCGATCCTTGCGAGGTTGATCGCGCCACCCTTGGCGCGGGCCACGGTCTTCCCAGCGTCCTGCGTTCCTTCCTCCTCCTCGGCTGTAGCCCCGGTCATTGCGGTCAGGGCGACGGCCGATCCTTCCTTCTCGCACGGCTCGGAGCTCTTGACATTCGTTGGTGTTGTGGGTGTGGAGGTCGTGGTACACACAGTACCGGCTGCCCTTGGGAGGTTCGGGCTGATCTCTGCCCCGCTTGGTGTCTGGTTCTGCCACGAGCACGGCAGCCCCCTTGCGCTTCACATCCTTGGCCTTGGGCTTCTTCTCTTCTGGGTCTGCGGCAGGCAGCTCGAGGAGGGAGAGACGCCCCTCCTCGGCCCTGGCGCACTTGGTTACCAGGTTGAACAGTTCCAAGGAAGTGCACAGGTCTTCATGCATCACCAGCTCCTCCTTCATCTTGACGTCGCGCACGCCGTCGGAGAAGGCTGAGATGATGGCCTCCTCAGTCACCTTGGGAATCTTGAGGCGCGCGTTGTTGAAGCGCTGGATGTACTTCTGCAGGGTCTCCCCGGGCTGTTGCTTGATGCGGTGCATGTCGCTCACGACGGGTGGCTGGTCGTGAGTGCCTTGGAAGTTGGCGATGAAGCGGGTGCGCATCTCGTCCCGGGAGGAGATTGTGCCTGGAGCCAGGTTCAGGAGCCAGGTGCGGGCCCCATCCTTGAGTGCCATGGGGAACCATTTCGCCATGACCTTCTTGTCTCCGTTGGCAGCTTCGATGCCTAGCTCGTAGAGCTGGAGGAACTCCGTAGGGTCAGCCGTGCCGTCGTAGCGAGGAGGCAGGTCTGGCTTGAACTTGCCGGGCCACGCGATGTTGCGTAGCTCAGCGGTGAAGGCACGACAACCTGTTGTGGCCACGGGAGGCCTTGGATGACGGGGAACTTGGTCTTGCATGTCCCCACGCGCTGCAGCTGGGAGCAGCGCGAGGTCTTGACGCGTGGGAGCAGGAGCATGGTCGCGACGTGCTGGAGCAGGGAGCGCCTGGGCAGCTTCCTGCGGGCGAGGGACTTCCTGACAGCTCTGCTCTTGCTGCGCTGGCGCCTGACGGAGCGGGTTCCGCCCAGGGGCCACGCGCCTTGGAGCCATGGCGCCTTCCTGAGGAGGAGGCGGCCGGGGCGCCGCCGGGGCTTCACTGCCCGCGTGGGGCGGGGTGCGATGCAGCGGAACGGACGGTGCAGGAGAGCCCCCTGCGGTGCGGAAGAGCTCGGCGACGCGGTCGAGCCATTCTTCATAGACATCGTCGACGGGACGGTAGCGCAGGAGCTCGTTCGCCGCGAGGAGTGCAGCCCGAGCCTCCATGGGCGCGCGGAGCGCGCGGGACGAAGAAGCAGCTGGGGTGAGCGAGGGAGTTGTGGTGCGGCCGTCTTGCCGCACGGACGGATGCTGGGACGATGCTTGATGATCGTCCCCCGCCGGGCCGGTGGCGGCGTTGACGGCAGGTTATGGGGAACGGCGAGGACGCCCGCCGACAGGGGCCATCTGGGCGACGCGGTGAAGCGAGCGCGGCCCGGCGCTCAGCGCGGGCCTGACGAGCATCAGACATGGGCATGATGGTCGGAGGAGAATGGGGTGGTGGAAGACGAATCCCGGCGCACCCCTACCTGGCGCGCCAAATGTCGGATTTCTGGTTCCGACAGACCCTTGAGGTTCGAACACTGGGGTGCGCGTGGAGATTTTCGCCTCCTACCTACCTGCACCCCTCCGCCTTGCTAGGATCTGAACTAAGGAAAGAACAACGCAAGAGACACAGGGTTTATACTGGTTCGGGCCACCGTTGTGGTGTAATACCCTACTCCAGTGTGTGGTGTGGTGGATTGCCTCTTGGGCTGATGATGATGAACAATACAAGGAAGAACAGCCTCGCGAGGGTCTGCTCTTGGCTGGGGTGATGAACTGCTGGGAGGAGCTCAGTCACCCTTCTCTCTCTCTTTCCGATCTTCTCTCTCTGCCCTCTCCTTTTCTCTCTCCCTCTGCCCCCTTTGCTCTGTGGGTGGCTGGTCCTATTTATAGAGGCCCTGGTCCTCTACCCAAATATCGAGCGGGAAGGGAGCCAACAATGGAGGGCTAATTTGAAGGGGGACAGCTAATATCAACTATCCTGACAAAAGTAGTCTTCGCCTGCGCAAAGCTCTGGTGATGACGCCGTCTTGGGCTCCACGGTGACCTCCGTCTCGTAGTCCTCCTGGTCTTGGCCTCGTTGCACCGAAATGGCAACCTTTTCCTGATGCCTCGGTACTCCGCGGCTGCGCTTGCCCCCTTTGCACCAAAGAGGAAGGGAGGACGCTGCGCGGGCTGGCACCCGCCTGGCGCCCCCGGTCGTCATGGCTTGCGTCACGGGCACCTCGTGAGGTACCCCGCCTTGATCTCTCCGCCTCCTCGTGAGCCAGCCTGACGAGGCCGCGCCTGAGGAAGCTCCACGTCGTCCGCCCCGCGAGGCTTGGCCCCTCGCGAGGGTCTTGGGTTTGTGTTGGTGAAGATGGGCCGCGCTGGGCCCCCCTTTGAGCCACGCCGCAGGCCGCAGGCAGGCAAGTCTAGGGACCCCCGTTCCCAGAACGCCGACAACGCCGCCAATCACGTGAGCGCTGTCCTCTCCATCATCGCCGGGGCTGGATTCCCGGCGGCGGTCGTCGTCCTCAGGGCAGCACCCTGCGCGGTGACCATCTTCCCCAAACACCCTCACGTAGAGGTTGGCATCGCCGTCAAACTTGAAGTGCAGGGTGCACCGACGGCTCAGGCCACGCGCGCAGGCAAACGTCTGCCAACCGTGGGTCAAGGCCAGGCTCCCGGCTGCCGAGACTTCCAGTGAAGCCCATGAGGCCCGGCTGCAGCAGCCGTCTGCCTGAAGCCAGAGGCCGCCCGAGGCGCCGACCGGGAGCTCGCCGAGGAGGAAGCGAGGAAGTTGAAGCCGGGTGCTAGTAGGCTCCGCCGACCACACAACGAACTCCGGCAGCACCTCTGCATCGCGAAAGCGCGGCCTAGGGGGACGCACAACCGAAGTGCGCCCCCCGGCCGCAGCAGTCCGCCCGTCACCGTGCTGGAAATCGTCTCCACGGCCGCGGGGAGCTGCCCTGGTGGCCACAGGATGTTTGCGAGGGCGCCCTCGGCCGCGCTTGGGCGGGGGAGAGGCAGGCTCAACCTGGCAAGCCTTCCCCTTCTCCGCGGCCGAGAACCTCCTCGACGGGGCCATGAAGAAGAAGGAGAAGAAAGGGGGAATGAACTAGAAGGGCGCGCGCCGATCCGTACTTATAACCGGCGAGGGCCAACCATTAGCCCCCACGATCGCAGGTAATCATGACCCGCTTTGCATGCAGGGACTTGACCAATCCGTGCAGTTGCTGAGGCGCCATGGGGAAGTGGAGACGCCCACGTCCAATCAACCGCCACGTGGTGCCCAAGGCCGCAGGCTGTTAGGGCCCGCGGCGCTTCGCACTTGCCCTTTCGCCTCCCTGCACGGCCAAGTCCGGGCGCGCCTTGGGCCCGGGGGCTACTGTCGGTGTTTTGGGAACGGGGGTCCCCAGACTTGCCTGCCTGCGGCCTGCGGCGTGGCTCGAGGAGGGGACCAGCATGGCCCATGTTCATCAACACAGACCCAAGAGTCAAGACTCACGGGGCGGACGACACAAAGCTTCCTCAGGCACGGCCTCATCAGGCTGGCTCGCAAGGAGGCGGAGAGATCAAGGCGAGGTACCTCACGATGTGCCCGTGATGCAAGCCATGACGACCAAGGGTGCCAGGCAGGCATCAGCCCACGCAGTGTCCTCCTTTCCTCTTTGGTGCAAAGGGAGCAAGCGTAGGCGAGAGCATCAAGCAAAGGCACCCGTTTCGGTGCAACGAGACCAAGACCAGCCCAATGGCAGGGAGGAAGTCATTGTGGAGCCCAAGCCATCGTCACCACCAGAGCCTTTGGCAGGCGAGGACCAACTTTAGTCAGGATAAGTTTACCAGATGTCCCCCTTCAAAATGGCCAATTGTTGGCGCCCTTCCCGCTCAATATTTGGGAAGAGGCCCAGGGCCTTTGCCTATAAATAGGACTAGCCACCCCCAGGGTAGGAGGGGGGAAAATGGGAGAGAGAATCGAGAAGAGAGAGAGAGAGAAGGGTGACTGAACTTCTCCTAGCAGTTCGTCGCCCCAGCCAAGAACAGACCCTCGCGAGGCTGTTCTTACTTGTATTGCTCATCATCATTAGCCCAAGAGGCAATCCGCCACACTACACACTGGAGTAGGGTATTACACCACAACGGTGGCCTGAACCAGTATAAACCCTGTGTCTCTTGTGCTGTTCTTTCCATAGCTTAGATCTTAGCGAGGCGGAGGGGTGCAGGTAGGTAGAAGGCAAAATCTTTGCGCGCACCCTAGTGTTCGAACCTCAAGGGTCTGCCGGAACCCAAAATCCGACAGATGCGGCAGACGCCGACATCGAGCTTGTTAACAAAAGGCTTGACGAGGCACAGGGTAAGTACCAATATCTGGTAAACACCACATAGGAAGAGCAGCATGATGCCAGTATCTTAAATATGTTGTGACTGCAGATGGAGCTGCCACTGTTGAAGCCTTGCGGGCAGAACTTGCCCGAGCCAAGGAACAAGCGAGGTTAGGTAATGCGGCTGCTGTGAAGGCGGCCGAAGAGTTGCAAGCTGAGAAGGCCGTGCATGGCGAGACCCGAGACAAGATGGCCAAGATGGCTGTGCAATTAAAAGCCGCCGTCGACCGGTGCCGGGATCTTGAAAAGGAAAACCAAGCGAAGGCATCGGACCTTGAGAAGGCTGCTGCGACGAAAAAGGATCTCCGCTCTGCTATGAGGGCAAAGAAGGAGGAGTTGCGGGAAGCCGGGGATATTGTAGCTGGGAAATCCTTTATGTTGCGAAGGAAATTCGGAGATCCACGGTATGCTCCTCTGGATCTGCTGTGGAGTTCGGAGGATGTGTATATGGATTTGGCGGCGAGCGCTGCCGATGCGGCCAAGTACTTCCAGGGTCAGACAGACCGTGGAGTAGACCAGCTGTTTTGGAGACAATTCCATTCTCCCAAGCGTCCACTTTCATTTACTGACCAATTAGCCGAATGGGCCGAACTAAACAGGATGTCCAGACTCTCTATGAGGTCTGTTGTGGATCAGCTATGGCCGGGAAGGTCAAAACCGAACAACTATTTCAGCTTGGTGCAGCAGGTCCTTGATGTGGTGCCACGCATTAATGCGATGAGGAGGTCGGCGTGCATAGAGGGCGCACGGATGGCATTTACCCGTGTTAAAGCATACTGGGCGGAGATGGATGCTACCACTATTGCAGCGCAGGATTCGGCCATTGGTCGAAGGGCTGCTGAGCACTACTTTGAAGAAGTTCTTGAGGGTGCCCGTTTGATAGAGACCCAGTGCTCAAAAAATATTATGTTTGAGTGATATGTAATCTCATTGTAAGCGAAATGCTTTTATAAATTTTTATAAGGCTATTTTTATACTTTTGCCTGAAAGTAATATGATGCCTCCTGGGCGGCCGTTTATGTATACATGTGTATAACCTGAAAGATTGCAGTCGTTGGCTTCAGCCCCCACACATATAATGCGGAGGTGCTCGCAAAAACACGCGTTCACACTTAACCCAATGTCTTGGTCCTATTAAGGAGGTGATATCAGAGCGAGCGAGGCAACCGGACTATAATGCTTTAGCACTTTCACTTAGCCATAGGAGTTTGACAGTGGGGCTACTAGATAGCCCTTGGTGGCTCCGCACTCTCCCGGTTCCGGGGTGCGTACATGCCTGGCCAGAAAACGGCCCTTTGTTAAGGCGGAGGAATTCTAACATTCCCACAGGTCATCGAGTGGTTGACCAGTGTCACGCTATATCATGATAGTCAGTTTTCGGCTTTCTCTACTGAGGTGCTCGTCCGGATGAACCAGGGCACAATCGCAGTAGTTCTCCTGGTGCTACCTTAGCCGGTAAAGCGGAACATAAGGCACCAAAACACAGGAGCCGGGCAAACCCAACATTTGACTAAAGACAATGATTCAGAGTTGATGCATATAGGGCCAAACTCGTGATGCCGAACACTCCCTAAGGTATTCGGTCTTTGTGGTATAAACCGAGCCTAAATAATGGCCTTTGTAAGAAGCCCCTTGTGTCCAGTTACGTGCATTGTTCTGGCGTGGCCACATGCCAAGACGTCAGCATCCTTCTCAACGGTGGATATGTATCAACAAGAGACAGTAAAAAAAGGTTTACGCAGGGTCTTAATCTAAAAAGAATCCTTAGAGCGGGTCCCTGCTGCATGTCTGCGCCTGTGTCTCCGTTGTGCCGTATCCTGGACGGGTGTAGCATGATGATCGTCTGTAAAAGAGAGGAAGTTTAAGTGAAAAAGTTGTCGTGCAAAAAAGATAGTTTTTAAAGAAACCATGTGTAATTCAAGATGATAAGAAATTGCCACTTGTCTGCGCGCGTTGAGCCCCTTGTATTGACAAATAGGGGTGTGACCACTTACTTCCGTATAAATAGCAGGGCCGGACTTGATTAGTTGTATCTGAGGTCTTGACGACCTATTGGATGCTTTCGTTTGTCCGGGCGCCTTTAGTGTGCGGCGGCCAAGGCAGCCTCACTCTCTTCGGGGCGCAGAGATCGCTTGATATTTCCATGCACTGTAATGATGCCATGTGGACCGGGCATCTTGAGTGTGAGGGAGGCGTAGTGCGGTATTGAATTAAAGCGAGCGAAAGCTTCACGTCCGAGCAGTGCTTGATAGCCACTTTGAAACGGAGCGATGTGGAAAGTTAAATGCTCACGACGGAAGTTATCGGGGGAGCCGAATATAACTTGTAGTAAGAGGGAGCCCGTACAACGAGCCCCTGGGCCTGGCGTTACTCCTTTAAAGGTGTATTGCTATGGCGAATTTGTGTTGGGTCTAACCCCATCCTGCAGATTGTATCTTGATATATTAGGTTTAAGCTACTGCCACCGTCCATCAAGACCCTTGTGAAGTGATATCCGCCAATTATTGGGTCTAATACTAGGGCAGCCCATCCTGCGTGTCGGATACTTGCTGAGTAATCGCGATGGTCGAAAGTGATCGGTTGAGATGACCAGTGGCAGGACTTCATAGTGATAGGCACTTGGGTATACTTTCCTGGGAGTGCCGTATTGTTTTTTCCCTTGATTATGTGTAACACGTTTACTGTTTTGACTTCTGGTGGAAATTTCTTTTGTTCCGCCGTGTCTTGCTTGGGAGGCTCGTCCTCGTCTTCACTTGGTGTATCCTCCCCCTTATGTACGGCGTTGAGCTTTCCGGACTGCTTGAAGACCCAACATTCTCTGTGGGTATGATTAGCAGGTTTACCAGGGGTACTATGGATCTGACATATTTGGTCCAGAATTTTGTTGAGGCTGGACAGTTCATCCCTGGTGCCTTTAGGCAGCTTTTGACCTGGCCGAGAGCTTTTGAATCTGGCGTTTACTGCCGCGCCCTCCATGCCGTCTTCTTTATTCCAGCATTTGTTATTGCTGTTGCGCCGTGATTTCCTGTTTCCATCTCTAACTTCAGATGTACTGGGGTCGCTGGTGCTGCATCTGGCTAGCCAGCTGTCCTCCCCACGCAAAAGTGGGTCATGAGGTTTGTTAATGCGGCCATCGTTCTCGGCTTATTTTGGCCGAGGTGTCTGGCGAGCCATTCGTCACGGACGCTATGCTTGACAGTTGCTAAGGCTTCAGCGTCCGGACAGTCGACAATCTGGTTCTTTTTAGTAAGAAACCTGTTCCAAAGCTTTCGGGCTGACTCTCCGGGCTATTGAGTTATATGACTCAAATCGTCCGCATCCGGAGGTCGGACATAAGTCCCTTGAAAATTTGCTCGAAAGGCGTCTTCGAGCTCTTCCCAACTTCTGATGGAGCTTTCGGGGAGGCCTTTGAGCCAGTGACGAGCTGGCCCTTTGAGCTTGAGGGGTAGGTACTTGATGGCGTGGAGATCATCTCCTCGAGCCATATGGATATGAAGGATGTAGTCCTCAATCCAGACCCCAGGGTCTGTTGTTCCGTCGTATGCCTCTATGTTTACGGGCTTGAATCCTTCTGGAAATTCGTGGTCCAGCACCTCATCAGTGAAACATAGGGGGTGTGAGGCACCCCTATAGCTGGGTGTACTACATTGTTCGGATGTTTGGTGTATTGCATTGTATGCTGGGGCGTGCTTGTGTGGTCCATAGATGGATCTTGTTACACCGTCCTTTGGGTGCGAGCCCTCGCATTGGTTGCGTGTTGTATGGTGAGCGGTGTCGTATGCCGCTCTGTATTGGTAGAGGGGTCGTCTATCCGACCAGGTGGCTGCTTCGATATTTGGTTGTGGGGGTTCTGAGGCCTCCTCATCGAATTCAGGTAGCAGCTTCCGCTTTGGGTAGCTCTTGGAGGGCCAATTGTCGCCGTACCTTGCTGCAGTGCTAAGTATTTTACTCCGTCTAAATTGGAGTGTGTCTTGCGCGGCCTTGAGCCTTTGCTTCTGCTTTTTCAGGCTCCTCGCGGTGGCAACAAGCCTTTTACGGGCAGTCTGCTGCTCCGGATGCCTGTCCGGCGTTATGTCATCCATACCATGATCCTTGATAGGATTTGTTTGTTTGGTTTGATTATCCGGATTGCCATTGTTCGGCAGTGGTTTGCCCTACTCCAGCGCTGGGTCTATGTGATCGCTATTTTTGTCGGGGCGGGGTTTGGGGCGGCGCTTGCATCGCTGCTTTGACTGCTTTTTGAGGGAACAAGCCTTCGGTGCGTCCTTCCGCTCCCCGTCGTCATCTTTTGGTGCGTCCACCATGTATACGTCATGTGACGAGGTGGCGTTCCAGGGCCCAATAGGCGTTGGTTCTTCATCGTCTCCTTCATCGGCGTCCATACCGTTGATGTCTTCGGAGTCGAGGTCGAGCATGTCGGTTAAGTCGTCGACAGTTGCTACAAAGTGGGTGGTGGGTGGGCTTTGAATTTCTTCATCGTCCGTACCCCAACCTTGCTGACCGTAGTCCGGCCAGGGCTCTCCTGATAAAGAGAGAGACTTCAGTGACTTCAAGATATCGCCGAAAGGCGAGTGCTGAAAGATGTCCGCGGCAGTGAACTCCATGATCGGCGCCCAATCGGATTCGATTGGCAGGGGCGCAGAGGGTTCGGAGTCCGGCTCCTTGGAGTCACGATTCTCGCAGAGTACGGGGCTGGTGCTTGGTTCAATCGCCGCTGGGGTCGCAGCCCCTGAGGTGGCGTCTAACCGCCCATCCTCGATCGGCGCAGTTGGCTCCGAATTAAGGGTCGGAGCCGATGCGGGTGCGGCCTCCAGGGCATTGTTCAGCGGCAGAGCTAGAGCATGCTCATCGTGATAGTGCGGTGCGCTCGGCAGTGGCTCGAATCTGTCGAAGATCAAGTCCCCGCGGATGTCAGCCGTGTAGTTAAAACTTCCAAATCTGACCTGACGGCCAGGGGCGTAGCTTTCGATCTGCTCCAGACGGTCAAGCGAATTGGCCCGCAGTGCGAAGCCGCCAAAGACGAAGATCTGTCCTGGGAGGAAGGTCTCACCCTGGACTGCATCGCTATCGATGATCATAGGAGCCATCGAGCCTGACGGCGACGACACAGAGGAACTCTCAATGAAAGCACCAATGTCAGTGTCAAAACCGGTGGATCTCGGGTAGGGGGTCCCGATTTGTGCGTCTAGGCCGGATGGTAACAGGAGACAAGGGACACGAAGTTTTACCCAGGTTCGGGCCCTTTCGATGGAGGTAAAACCCTACGTCCTGCTTGATTAATATTGATGATATGGGTAGTACAAGAGTAGATCTACCACGAGATCGAGGAGGCTAAACCCTAGAAGCTAGCCTATGGTATGATTGTTGATGTGTCTGTTGTCCTACGGACTAAAACCCTCCGGTTTATATAGACACTGGATAGGGTTAGGGTTACATAGAATCGGTTACAATGGTAGGAGATCTGCATATCTGTATCGCCAAGCTTGACTTCCACGCCATGGAAAAGTCCCTTCCGGACACGGGACGAAGTCTTCAATCTTGTATCTTCATAGTCCAGGAGTCCGGCTGAAGGTATAGTCCGGCTATCCGAACACCCCCTAATCTAGGACTCCCTCAAGGTTCAACACTAAACCCAAAAGTATAGGGAGTGTGCGATGATGATCATGTCAATCTTGGAACCACTTCCAACACACATCGTCACTTCACCCTTAATTAGTCTCTGTTCATTCTGCAACTCCAGTTTCGAGTTACTACTCTTAGCAACTGAACCAGTATCAAACACCGAGGGGTTGCTATGAACACTAGTAAAATACACATCAATAATCTGTATATCAAATATACCTTTGTTCACTTTGCCATCCTTCTTATCCGCCAAATACTTGGGGCAGTTCCGCTTCTAGTGACCAGTCCCTTTGTAGTAGAAGCACTCAGTCTCAAGCTTAGGATTAGACTTGGGCTTCTTCACTTGAGCAGCAACTTGCTTGCCGTTCTTCTTGAAGTTCCCTTTCTTTCCCTTTGCCCTTTTCTTGAAACTAGTGGTCTTGTTAATCATCAACACTTGATGCTCTTTCTTGATTTCTACCTTCATCAATTTCATCATCATGAAAAGCTCGGGAATTGTTTTCATCATCCCTTGCATACTATAGTTCATCACGAAGTTCTACTAACTTGGTGATGGTGACTAGAGAATTCTGTCAATCACTATTTTATCTGGAAGATTAACTCCCACTTGTTTCAAGCGATTGTAGTACCCAGACAATCTGAACAAATGCTCACTGCTTGAGCTATTCTCCTCCATCTTTTAGCTATAGAACTTGTTGGAGACTTCATATCTCTCAACTCGGGTATTTGCTTGAAATATTAACTTCAACTCCTGGAACATCCATATGATCCATGACATTCAAAACGTCTTTGAAGTCCCGATTCTAAGCTGTTAAGCATGGTGCACTAAACTATCAAGTAGTCATCATATTGAGCTAGCCAAACGTTCATGACGTCTTCATCTGCTCCTGCAATAGGCCTGTCACCTAGCGGTGCATTAAGTACATAATTCTTCTGTGCAGAATGAGGATAAACCTCAGATCACGGATCCAATCCGCATCATTGCTACTAACATCTTTCAACTTAGTTTTCTCTAGGAACATATCAAAAATAAAACAGGGGAGCTAAACGCGAGCTATTGATCTACAACATAGATATGCTAATACTACCAGGACTAAGTTCATGATAAATTTAAGTTCAATTAATCATATTACTTAAGAACTCCCACTTAGAAAGACATCCCTCTAATCTTCTAAGTGATCACGTGATCCAAATCAACTAAACCATAACCGATCATCACATGAAATGGAGTAGCTTTCAATGGTGAACATCAATATGTTGATCATATCTACTATATGATTCACGCTCGACCTTTCGGTCTCGGTGTTCCGAGGCCATATCTGCATATGCTAGGCTCGTCAAGTTTAACCTGAGTATTCTGCATGTGCAAAACTGGCTTGTACCCATTGTAGATGGACGTAGAGCTTATCACACCCGATCATCACATGGTGTCTGGGCACGACGAACTTTGGCAACAGTGCATACTCAGGGAGAACACTTTTATCTTGAAATTTAGTGAGCGATCATCTTATAATGCTACCGTCAATCAAAGCAAGATAAGATGCATAAAAGATAAACATCACATGCAATCAATATAAGTGATATGATATGGCCATCATCATCTTGTACTTGTGATCTTCATCTCCGAAGTACCGTCATGATCACCATCATCACCGGCGCGACACCTTGATCACCATGGTAGCATCGTTGTCGTCTCGCCAATCTTATGCTTCCACGACTATCGCTACCGCTTAGTGATAAAGTAAAGCATTACAGCGCAATTGCATTGCATACAATAAAGCGACAACCATATGGCTCCTGCCAGTTACCGATAACTCGGTTACAAAACATCATCATTTCATACAATAAAATTTAGCATCATGTCTTGACCATATCACATCACAACATGCCTTGCAAAAACAAGTTAGACATCCTCTACTTTGTTATTGCAAGTTTTACGTGGCTGCTACGGGCTTAGCAAGAACCGTTCTTACCTACGCATCAAAACCACAACGATAGTTTGTCAAGTTGGTGCTGTTTTAACCTTCGCAAGGACCGGGCGTAGCCACACTTGGTTCAACTAAAGTTGGAGAAACTGACACCCGCCAGCCACCAGTGTGCAAAGCACGTCGGTAGAACCAGTCTCGCGTAAGCGTACGCGTAATGTCAATCCGGGCCGCTTCATCCAACAATACCGCCGAACCAAAGTATGACATGCTGGTAAGCAGTATGAATTATATCGCCCACAACTCACCTGTGTTCTACTCATGCATATAACATCAACGCATAAAACCTAGGCTCGGATGCCACTGTTGGGGAACGTAGTAATTTCAAAAAAAAATCCTACGCACACTCAAGATCATGGTGATGCATAGCAACGAGAAGGGAGAGGGTTGTCTACGAACCCTCGTAGACCGGCAACGGAAGCGTTGACACAACGTAGAGGAAGTAGTCGTACGTCTTCCCGATCCGACCGATCTAAATACCGAACGTACGGCACCTCCAAGTTCTGCACACGTTCAACTCGGTGACGTCCCTCGAGCTCCGATCCAGCAAAACATTTAGGCAGAGTTTTGTCAGCACGACGGCGTGATGACGGTGATGATGTTCTACCGACGCAGGGCTTCGCCTAAGCACCGCTACGATATGACCGAGGTGGAATATGGTGGAAGGGGGCACCGCACACGGCTAACGAACGATCACGAAGATCAACTTGTGTGTCATGGGGTGCCCACTTGCCCCCGTATATAATGGAGGGAGAGGGGGAGGTGCGGCCGGCCCTAGGGGTGCGCCTGGTGGAGTCCTACTCCCACCGGGAGTAGGACCCCCCTCTTGCCTTGTTGGAAAAGGAAGGGGGAAGGGAGAAAGAGGAAAGGGGGGCGCCGCCCCCCTTCCTTGTCCTATTTGGACTAGGGGGGAGGGGGCGCGCGGCCTGCCCTGGCCGGCCCTCCTCTTCTCCCTTATGGCCCATGTAGGACCAATAACCCCCCCCCCCCCCGGGGGGGGGGGGGGTTCCGGTAACCCCCCGGTACTCCGGTAAAATCCAGATTTCACCTGGAATGTTTCCGATATCCAAATATAGGCTTCCAATATATCAATATTTATGTCTCGACCATTTCGAGACTCCTCATCATGTCCGTGATCACATCCGGGACTCCGAACAACCTTCGGTACATCAAAACACAAAAACCCTAATTACGATCGTCACCGAACTTTAAGCGTGCGGACCCTACGGGTTCGAGAACTATGTAGACATGACCGAGACACGTCTCCGGTCAATAACCAATAGCGGAACCTGGATGCTCATATTGGCTCCTACATATTATACGAAGATCTTTATCGGTCAGACCGCATAACAACATACGTTGTTCCCTTTGTCATCGGTATGTTTCTTGCCCGAGATTCGATTGTCAGCATCTCAATACCTAGTTCAATCTCGTTACCGGCAAGTCTCTTTACTCATTCCGTAATACATCATCTTGAAACTAACTCATTAGTTGCAATGCTTGCAAGGCTTAGGTGATGTGCATTACCAAGAGGGCCTAGAGATACCTCTCCGACAATCGGAGTGACAAATCCTAATCTCAAAATACGCCAACCCAACAAGTACCTTCGAAGACACCTGTAGAGCACCTTTATAATCACCCAGTTACGTTGTGACGTTTGGTAGCACACAAAGTGTTCCTTCGGTAAACGGGAGTTGCATAATCTCATAGTCATGGGAACACGTATAAGTCATGAAGAAAGCAATAGCAACAAACTAAATGATCAAGTGCTAAGCTAATGGAATGGGTCAAGTCAATCACATCATTCTCCTAATGATGTGATCCCGTTAATCAAATGACAACTCATGTCTATGGTTAGGAAACATAACCATCTTTGATCAACGAGCTAGTCAAGTAGAGGCATACTAGTGACACTCTGTTTGTCTATGTATTCACACATGTATTATGTTTCCGGTTAATACAATTCTAGCATGAATAATAAACATTTATCATGATACAAGGAAATAAATAATAACTTTATTATTGCCTCTAGGGCATATTTCCTTCAGTCAACCACTTGCACTAGAGTCAATAATCTAGATTATACAGTAATGATTCTAACACCCATGGAGCCTTGGTGCTGATCATGTTTTGCTCGTGGAAGAGGCTAAGCAAAACAACGTGGAACCTGCTCGTGGAAGAGTGCTGATCATGTTTTGAATGGCAAGCAAAACAATAATGGCACAAAACTGCGATTAACAGCACGATGCCATCTGGAAGAAACTAAGCTACTTCACTCTAACATAGCAACAAAGCACATGGCAGTGATCCACTCAAGATGCTTGACAAAAGATGAACACTGAGCTACGACTAAATCACACAATAGCAGGTTCAAACAAGCATGGCAAAAATGCAAAAGATATCAGGTTCACAGACTTAGTGGAAATAACATGTCAGGATTTAAACATCAGGAAGCAATGTTTACAGCAAGATAACAACATGCTACAGGATCAGATCATAGCAATACAAGGCATGGCATGAATCTACTCAAAGCATATAACAAAAGTCCCTTACTGACCATAGGCCAAAAGGGATTAGAAGATATGATGGCACCTATGTAAACATAGCAAGTTTCGTTAACAGATTCAGACTTAGCAGAAAACTGGAACATGGCAAAACAAAATTATGTAGGCCTGTTTGCGAGCTCGATGCACTCACCACAAGGCATTGCATGACAAACTAAGCATACACCCAACAAGTAGACATGATAAATAAGCTAACCATGGCAAGAACACTCTCATAGCATGCATGGATCAACTACAACAACCTCGGAAAAATTGATTAACACGTAACCAATCTGCTAGGAACATTTTATAGCAAAAGTAGAGCAAGATTGAGTCATGCTAGGGTACTCCATAATTCCAAACAAAGACATGGATGGATAGAGCATAGCAATATCTCAAAATCATACTTACTGAACATGCTCAAAAGAGGCATGGATCACTCTGTAGCAACAAGAATACATGGCATAAAAATAACATCAGGGAAATGACTTAGAAGAATCCTAAGTCCCTGAAATCAGGAACATCACGAGAGCTACTTTGCATGCTTGTGCTAGTCACCACATTGATCACAAAAATACATGGCATACACCCCTGTAAAGATGGCATGGCATATAACAAAACACATGTAGGGCTCAAGTTCATAGGAGGCACACATTAAACATGGCAAAAATGACAAATGTCCATAATCTGTTAAGAATCTGAAACTAACATTACATATCACTCTTGCAACAGCATTTAGGGCATCAAGATGAATTCAAACAAGCATGATGCAATGGAATGAAATGAAGAGGACAACCATATGAACATTTTGATATATGGCACGTTCAAAACGGAGCTACGAATGTGGAGTTATGACATGATGAAGTATGCATGAAAAATACACAGATCTGGGACTTAGAGAAAATTAGATCTCACGGGAACCGGGACGAGGAGGACCCGGGACGAGATGATCCGGGCAGGGCGAGGGCGCCTGTTTGGTTCCCGGGGTTGGTGGATCTCATCCACCTTCCCCGAATCCGGCGAGGGAGGAGGACGCCGGCGAGCCGGCGCGCTCCGGCTATGACCGGCGACGAGGGCGCGTCGGCGCGACGAGGAGCACGGCGGGGCCGAGCAGGCGCGATGGAGGAGGAGGCAGCGCACGGCATGCGGGGCGGCCCCTGATGCGGGCAGCGGCGCGCGCGCATGACGGCGGCGGGCGGCGGGCGAGCAAGGTGGGGCAGCGGCGACCGAACGACGAGGCGGCATGGCGGGCGATGCGTGCGGCGGCGGGGAAAGTCGGCGGCGAGGTGCGGCAGGGAGCCGGGCGGCGGAGCGCGGGCCCGACGCGGTCCGGTTCGGCCCCGGGGCGGGCCGGATCTGGGCCCCGGGTGGCCGGCGCGGTGGGAGGAGGCGGCGGGACACGTGTCACACCCTGATTGGCACGGGGTGGTGGCGCTACTAAGGTGGCGCGCTTCGATTGGTCAGAGTGATGTGGCGGCGGGGTGGACGCGTCCGGCGGCGGAGGAAGAAATGTCCGGCGGCGCGAGGAGAGGCTAGGGTTTGATTTGCGCGGAATTTTCGGAGGAGAGCACATATATATAGGTAGAGGGAGCTAGGAGACTCCAAATTGAGCATGGTTTTTGGGCCACGCGATCGTGATCGAACGACTGAGAGGATGGAGGAGGTTTGGATGGGTTTTGGGCCACTTTGGGGAGGTTTGGGCTGCAACACACACGAGGCCTTTACAGTTCCTTGGTTAACCGTTGGAGTATCAAACAAAGTCCAAATGGCACGAAACTTGACAGGCGGTCTACCGGTAGTATACCAAGGCCGCTTGGCAAGTCTCGGTCCAATCCGAGAACGTTCAACACCCACGCACGAAAAGAGGCAAAAGGAGGGCGCTGGAGGACATAGGAGTGCCAAATTGCAAAACGGACAACGGGGAAAATGCTCGGATGCATGAGACGAACATGTATGCAAATGCGATGCACATGATGACATGATATGAAATGCATGGCACGCAAACAACTGCCAAGGCAACAACAGCGAATAACTGGAAGACACCTGGCGCAACGGTCTCGGGGCGTTACAACACTCCACCACTACGAGAGGATCTCGTCCCGAGATCTAGAATGGCACCGAAGGGAAAACAGAAGAGAAAGAGAAGAGGTAAAACTATGTTGCTTCTTTGACAAACGAGTGAAACCAAAGAACCTTGCGAGGTTGAAAAAATCGAAAGAAAGAAAGCAACGGAGAAGAACGAAGTTGAAAAGCACTCCGTTAGGAAAAAGGAACAAGGAAGAACAAATTCAGGCAGCACTCCGGTTGAAAAGTGATGCAAGAGTCGATAAGATGAAAAGAACTTGATTAGAGGACACAACACTCCGGTTAAATGGATAAGCAAAAGAAAGAAACATGATCTTGACAAAACAAGAAGATGGGTTGAAGAGAGCAACATCACAATGCCTCCGGGAGAAATGAAAGAATGGAATTAAAGGAGCGGGGAAGAAAACAACATCTTCTACCTCCAATGAGCTTGCAAAGACATCTTAAGGAGAAGGGTCGAACGGAGTTGTTGGAAAACCAACAATGAAAGGATAAGCTTGATGTGGACTTATGGAAGACATCCCAAAACTATGAGGTGAAATTCTTCCACTAACTGAAACAATAGGTTGGATTGATATGACCACGGAGACGAGAAACTTATTTCACCGGGAGGATAGATGAAGAACTTGGGTAATTTATGAGCACCATAAATAGCAACAATCCTTAGGGAAGGCTTTAGGTGAAACATGACACAAGATAACTCCAACGAAGAGGTTGATGGATTTAAATATCTCATTCTTTTGAATGAAGAATGATATATTGCCACCTCAAAAGATAAGGGAGAACAATTGCACTCCGGATTGCAAGATGAAGAATGTTTGAGCTCCTCTGAAAAGAATCTTGATGAACACTTCGAGAAGGAATTAAATCCTTTATGAACGATCATGTAGTGCCTCCATGAAGAACTCCGGTAAACAAAAGGATAACGAAAAGAAAGAGAAGTTGAAAACACGAGGTGAATCCTTGCAATGATTTAGATGAATCTCCATGGTGATATAATTGCGAGAGCTTGGAACTCTTGGAAAAGAAAAGATAAAGCCTCTCGAACCGAGAATGTGATATGATGAACCTCCGGAATAAGGAATTGAATTCACTCGATGAAACAAGAATAAGAATTACATTATGCTTACCCTTCACCAATTAAATTGATGACAAACAATGGATTTTGCACACTACTTATTCTCGTAGAAAGGATTAAGAGAGATATAGCGCAAACTTGGGAATGTCTTCAATGAATCCACCGGTAGGATTGAAAACAACGAATACATAGATATGATAAATGAAAGAAGAAGAATCTTGGAAGAACCGCTGTAAGAATTGAAAACGATTGAAGAAAAGATAAAGAAGCATCGAGAAGAATTAGCTAATGAACAAAGATGCTTGAGAGAATTTAGAAACAAGATAATGAAGAGATCTCGAACTAATTAATGAATACTTGAGCGATGCACCAGTAAGATTTGGAGAACAAAAGCTGAATGCTGAGAATGATTAATATTTCAAAAGATGGCCTTCGAAGAATCAAATTGAAAAGAATCTTGGGTTGCTCCGGAAGGATAAAAAGAATTGTCACAATTGAAACAATTATGAGAGGATGGCAACAAGCTAGAATCACGCATCTCTGAGAGAACGGATAAGATATGGAGGAAAAACTCTTCTTCGGTCTACAAAATTTGAGAATAACGACGAGAAACACCACCATGAATTATTTAAACACTCCGTAAGAATGAAGAATAGAAAGGTTGAAACAACAACGAAAAGAATTTGAAAGATCTTGGAGAAATACATATGACCGATGACAATTCATTCTTACGTCAAACTTTGAAAGAATTTGAGGGTAGCTCCGGGAAAATAAGAAGAGTCAGGTAAGATCCTGGGAAAAGACCTATGGGTTAGGGCCCACTCAAAAGAAACACCGTTGAAGGATCTTGAAGAGAGATTACGCCGGTTGAATTAAATGGCTTGAATAAGATAACAATCTCGAAAGAACTTGAACGAATACAAGTGGAAACACTCTTCGAGATGTCTTCAGCACTCCGGAACAAATGGATAGCGAGAAGAGGATAGTTGAGAGGTGCGCCGGCATGAGAAGGTATTTGAAACAAGGAGAGTTTATGATCGAGGAAGCTTGAATTGAAACCACTAGAGAATATAAATAATGAAGAATGATGAACTTGAAGAGCATCTTCATGTGAACCACCGGGTAAGAACATTGACGGAAAATAATGGAGAGACTTCACATCCATAAGATGGATACTTGATTAAGACATCTGATTCCTTGAAGAAAAGGGTTGGGAGGGTGGGTAAAACAAAAGCAACTTAGGAACAGATGAAACGAACACCGTTGAGAAGACTTGAGTTGATCTTGCGGATGTTGAAAATGATCGGATCCACTTGAAGAGAAATACGCCGGTTGAGAAGGATTGACATGACGATCTCGATGATCAAGAAGGATTAGTATTCACATAGAAATATGAGAACACCGCTTAGGAAAGGTATGGAATCAACATTTGACTTCGAAGCAACTCAAATAACACAATCAAAACAAAACAAGGATTGGCTTGCAAAATAAGCCGGAACAAACATATGATAGAGATTTCATCCGAAGTTTTCGTGGTGGGGCCCACACGGGCTCGATCGTACAACACCATCATGTACAAGGCAGTGCACATGACATATGAAGCGTCCCCGAGTCAGCATAGCCAAGGACTCTTTAAGACACAACGAGACCACTGTAAAACCAACCGTGGATAGGCGGACCACTAGACGTCGAACCCCAATTTCATATCATACATTTGTCGGGAAGATATCCTAGGAGCTACTTGAATTCCCACTTATAAACTCCTGAAACTTTCTGGTTATGCAATCAGGTGTTGGGGATACAGGGGAAGCATAATATCTCACCCAAAACTAGCAATTCCTACATCCAGCTGTATCCATCCTTCAACACATAACCAAGAAACCTTCGGAAATCATTTACCTCAACCTTCGAAAAGCATCCGTTATATGAGTTATGGCAATACTCCCGAACTCCCGCCCCAGTACTGGGTGGCGTCGAGGTTATCTCACCAACAACTGCATAAAAGAGATTTTCGATGTTGGCGAAACTCAGGTATTCCAGAACTGCAATGATAAAATTGTGATGACAACATCTCGGAGCTCAACTCCCCGGGACACTGCCACAACCCCTAAATGTCAGGAGGCACCAAGAACAATGTTCTCGTCACAAAACCATCAGAGTGATTCCAAGATACCCGCGCGATCCTAATTTTTTTAGTGAAATTTGAGAAGAGAAGAGTCAAAATCTACGTCAGGATGCCTCACCAGAGCGACGAAGGGACTGAGGAGTAAAAAGAATCCTACTCTCCGATATATATAATCCTATAAGACTCAAAACATTTTTCTAGACTCAACAACGTCAGTGATTCGATCTAGCAGGGGGATCCTAAGTCAGGGAAGGCTCTGATTACCAACTTGTAACACCCACGATGCGGCTATATCTCCCACGTGTCGGAGCACGACTTAGAGGCATAACCACATTGTAGGCATGTCGCAAGAGGGGTAATCTTTACATATCCCATGTACTAGATAAGAAAGTGGTAAAGACTTGGCTTACAATCGCCACTTCACACAATACATAAGTATAGAATTACATCATCTAGAATACAATCAAGGTCCGACTACGGAACCAAATTAAAAGAAGACTACCCCTAATGCTACAGATCCCCGATCGCCCCAACTGGGCTCCACTACTGATCAACTAGAAATGGAACAACATAACAAAAACGATCTTCATCACGCTCCTCCTTGAGCTCGGTTGCGTCACCTGCACGGTATCATCGGCACCTGCAGTCTGGTTTTGGAAGTAATCTGTGAGTCACGGGGACTCAGCAATCTCACACCCTCGCGATCAAGACTATTTAAGCTTGTGGGTAGGGAAAAGGTAGGTGAGGTGGAGCTGCAGCAAGAACTAGCATATATGGTGGCTAACTTACGCAAAAGAGAGCGAGAAGAGAAGAAAAGCACGGTCGTGAACTAGAAGTGATCAATAAGTGATCCTGAAACTACTTACGTTCAAGAATAACTCCAACACCGTGTTCACTTCCGGGACTCCGCCGAGAAGAGACCATCACGGCTACACACATGGTTGATGCATTTTAATTAAGTTAAGTGTCAAGTTTTCTACAACCGGACATTAACAAATTCTCATCTGCCCATAACCGCGGGCACGGCTTTCGAAAGTTCAAATCCCTGCAGGGGTGTTCCAACTTAGCCCATCACAAGCTCTCACGGTCAACGAAGGATATTCCTTCTCCCAGGAAGATCTAATCAGACTCGGAATCCCGGTTACAAGACATTTCGACAATGGAAAAACATGACCAGCAAAGCCACCCAGATGTGCTGAAAAATCCCGATAGGAGCTGCACATATCTCATTCTCAGGGCACACCGGATGAGCAAGACGTCGGGTTGGCATAAACCCTGGTTGCCCAAGGGGCGCCGGACATCGCTCAGGTTGGACCAACACTTAGAGAAGCACTGGCCCCCCCCCGGGGGGGGGGGGTTAAAATAAAGATGACCCTTGGGTTGGCCGACCCAAGGGAAAAAAGGCTAGGTGGCAAATGGTAAAACCAAGGCTGGGCCTTGCTGGAGGAGTTTTATTCAAGGCGAATAGTCAAGGGGTTCCCATTATAACCCAACCGCGTAAGGAACGCAAAATCAAGGAACATAACACCGGTATGACGGAAACTAGGGTGGCAAGAGTGGAACAAAACACCAGGCATAAGGCCGAGCCTTCCACCCTTTACCAAGTATATAGATGCATTAATATAATAAGAGATATTGTGATATCCCAACAAATATCCATGTTCCAACATGGAACAAACTCCATCTTCACCTGCAACTAACAACGTTATAAGAGGGGCTGAGCAAAGTGGTAACATAGCCAAACAACAGTTTGCTAGGACAAGGTGGGTTATAGGTTTGACATGGAAATATGGGAGGCATGATATAGCAAGTGGTAGGTATCGCAGCATAGGCATAGCAATAGAGCGAGCAACTAGCAAGCAAAGATAGAAGTGATTTCGAGGGTATGGTCATCTTGCCTGCAAAGTTCTCCGAGAAGACGAAAGCTTGATCCTCAAAAACGTACTCAACGGGTACCTCAAACACGAACTCGTCTCCCGGCTCTAACCAAAACAAGAACACAAGCAAAGAAAACCACAATCAAACACGGTGCAATGCGCAAGCAACATGATGCAAAACATGGCATGATATGCGGGATGTGATATGCAATGCATATGTGAGCTCCGGAAGGAAAAGATTGAACCAGGCCTCAACTTGGAAAACCAAGAGTGCCGCTGGAAAGATGAGTTGATTTCGGTCAAAATCGATATAAAGATCACCGAAATCGGATGCACAGTTTGAAAATGGCAAGCAAAACAATAATGGCACAAAACTGCGATTAACAGCATGATGTCATCTAGAATGCAACAAGAAACTAAGCTACTGCACTCTAACATAGCAACAAAGCACATGGCAGTGATCCACTCAAGATGCTTGACAAAAGATGAACACTGATCTACGACTACATCACACAATAGCAGGTTCAAACAAGCATGGCAAAAATGCAAAAGATATCAGGTTCACAGACTTAGTGGAAATAACATGTCAGGATTTAAACATCAGGAAGCAATGTTTAGAGCAACATAACAACATGCTACAGGATCAGATCATAGCAATACAAGGAATGGCATGAATCTACTCAAAGCATATAACAAAAGTCCCTTACTGACCATATGGCAAAAGGGATCAGAAGATATGATGGCACCTATGTAAACATAGCAAGTTTCGTTAACAGATTCAGACTTAGCAGAAAACTGGAACATGGCAAAACAGAATTATGTAGGCCTGTTTGCGAGCTCGATGCACTCACCACAAGGCATTGCATGACAAACTAAGCATACACCCAGCAAGTAGACATGATAAATAATCTAACCATGGCAAGAACACTCTCATAGCATGCATGGATCAACTACAACAACCTCGGCAAAATTGATTAACACGTAACCAATCTGCTAGGAACATTTTATAGCAAAAGTAGAGCAAGATTGAGTCATGCTAGGGTACTCCATAATTGCAAACAAAGACATGGATGGATAGAGCATAGCAATATCTCAAAATCATACTTACTGAACATGCTCAAAAGAGGAATGGATCACTCTGTAGCAACAAGAATACATGGCATAAACATAACATCAGGGAAATGACTTAGAAGAATCCTAAGTCCCTGAAATCAACAACATCACGAGAGCTACTTTGCATGCTTGTGCTAGTCACCACATTGATCACAAAAATACATGGCATACACCCCTGTAAAGATGGCATGGCATATAACAAAACACATGTAGGGCTCAAGTTCATAGGAGGCACACATTAAACATGGCAAAAATGACAAATGTCCATAATCTGTTAAGAATCTGAAACTAACATTACATAGCACTCTTACAACAGCATTTAGGGCATCAAGATGAACTCAAACAAGCATGATGCAATGGAATGAAATGAAGAGGACAACCAGATGAACATTTTGATATATGGCATGTTCAAAACGGAGCTACGGATGCGGAGTTATGACATGATGAAGTATGCATGAAAAATACACAAATCTGGGACTTAGAGAAAATTAGACCTCGCGGGACCCGGGACGAGGAGGACCCGGGACGAGACGATCCGGGCGGGGCGAGGGTGCCTGTTTGGTTCTCGGGGTTGGTGGATCTCATCCACCTTCTCCGAATCCGGCGAGGGAGGAGGACGCCGGCGAGGCGGCGTGCTCCGACGATGACCGACAACGAGGGCGCGTAGGCGCGACGAGGAGCACGGCGGGGCCGAGCAGGCGCGATGGAGGAGGAGGCAGGGCGCGGCGTGCGGGGCGGCGCCTGATGCGGGCGGCGGCCCGCGCGCACGACGGCGAAGGGCGAGCAAGGTGGGGCGGCGGCGACAGAACGGCAAGGCAGCGCGGCGGGTGATGCGTGCGGCGGCGGGGAAAGTCAGCGGCGAGGCGCGACAGGGAGCCGGGCGGCGGAGCGCGGGCCTGGCGTGGCCCGGTTTGGCCCCGGGACGGGCCGGATCTGGGCCCCGGGTGGCCGGCGCGGTGGGAGGAGGCGGCGGGGCACATGTCACACCCTGATTGGCGCGGGACGGCAGCGCTGCTGAGGTGGCGCACTCTGATTGGTCTGAGTGATGTGGCGGCGGGGTGGACGCGTCTGACGTCGGAGGAAGAAATGTCCGGCGGCGCGAGGAGAGGCTAGGGTTTATCTGCGTGGAATTTTCGGAGGAGAGCACGTATATATAGGTAGAGGGAGCTAGGGGACTCCAAATTGAGCATGGTTTTTGGCCACGCGATCGTGATCGAATGACCAAGAGGATGGAGGAGGTTTGGATGGGTTTTGGGCCACTTTGGAGAGGTGTTGGGCTGCAACACACACGAGGCCTTTACGGTTCCTCGGTTAACCGTTGGAGTATCAAACGAAGTCCAAATGGCACGAAACTTGACAGGCGGTCTACCGGTAGTATACCAAGACCGCTTGGGAAGTCTCGGTCCAATACGAGAATGTTCAACACCCACACACAAAAAGAGGCAAAAGGAGGGCGCCGGAGGACATAAGAGTGCCGGATTGCAAAACAGACAACGGGGAAAATGCTCGGATGCATGAGACGAACATGTATGCAAATGCGATGCACATGATGACATGATATGAAATGCATGACACACAAACAACTGACGAGACAACAACAGCGAATAACTGGAAGACACCTGGCGCAATGGTCTCGGGGCGTTACACATTCTTTTGAGCATATTCGTCAGTGACAAATTTGTACTTGAACCATTCCTCTGCCCAATGTCTTCGAATCCATTGGATTCGGTTCTTGCGTTCTCCATAGGTCTCTTCTGGATCTGACTTGTATAGGTCATAGAGATCTGGTGGCAGGTCCTTAGCAGTGTTTTCATGGCGCTGTCTGCCGCCCTTCATGACTAATTTTTCTGTCGCCATGAAGTTCAGACTGAATGGCTTCAGAACTTGCAAAGGCTTCCGTCTGCTGGTCAGACAGAAACCGGCTTCGGGAGAATTGATGAGACACTGTAAGAATTCTGCAAATGAATGCATACTATGAGAACCAAGGGATTCTCCCACGGACATGTACCTATGACAGCATTAGAGATGCGAGGGAAGGGGAAGAGGTCATATGCATTCTCAGAAGATTTTGAAGATAAATCAGTTTAGAAGACATTGACCTCATAGTGCGAAGACATTCACTCATATGTTGAGAGTTGGTTCCAGATTTGTATGAATCCAAGAACAAGTACTAGTGAGGAATCTAACTACTTTGTGAAGCATAAGTGAACATACTAGGCATGTTATGAGATGCAGAACAGGATCGATTCAATTTGTTGGGACATAAACCACTTGTGGTTGAGAAGGATGAATCTATCGGATCAAAAGGACTGTAAAAAGTGCTTTTATTTACCACTTGAGGAACTGCTAGACGGTGTAGAAGATGAGGCTGAGCAGTTCGATCTTCTGTGCCCTAACTTGGCGACGGAGGACACCTACAGCGACGGCGGAGAAGACGGTGTCCGCAGTCGGCGTGAGGACGGCGTCGGTGAGGTCACGGCAGCTAAGCGCTTCGTCGCCTGCATCGTCGAGGGCTAGCGGTGGCGCTAGGGTTTGTGCGAGAAGGAGAAGTGGAAGAGGAGATAATGACTAGGGTGAGGCGTGTATTTATAAGTTGTTCCATGTTCCCACGCACGCCTGGATTGTCGGGTGTCCGTTCCCACTTCTCCGGGTTTCAGGAAAAAAGAATAGAGCATTTAAATCAGATTTAATGTTTGTCTCTGTGTCTTCTGCTGACAAGGACGCAAAGAAGACATTCGATGGTTTCAATAGAATGCATATGATTTGGACAAATAGATTTGAGACGGGAGCATAGAGAGGTTAGGGTCCGATCACATTCACTTAGTTCAAAAGATTCAAACAAGAAGACATAGCTATAACTGAATGCTGTAGAGGACAGAACGCTAATATATGAATATATCCGAATAAGACCAACTCAATATAGTGAAGATAAACATGAAGTCATGTTAATATTGAAGACAAACCAAACGCGAAGATTTTGCAAATGTAACGCCAACAGAAAACACTTCAAGCAAAAGTTTGGTGGTGGCGTTACCCAACGTATAGGAAGTATTAGACCCAGACACGACGCACAATTATCGTGGCGCTCCGAAGTCAAATTCCGTGTTAATGTATTCACACTTAGAGTGTAAGTCTTCATTAATTGAAGATATACGTTACTTCGTGTGTTGCACATCTAAGTCATCAACATGCGTAAGTGTTAGGATGTGTGCCTGATCACAGGACATTTGAGGATTCCAAGATATTTAGCTCACACCGCAACTTGCAAAACCTTTTCTCATCCAAGGGCTTTGTGAAGATATCTGCCAGTTGCTCTTCAGTGTTGACGTGAATGATATCAATATCTTCCTTCATGACATGATCTCTGAGAAAGTGATAATGGATCTGAATGTGCTTTGTCTTTGAGTGTTGAACTGGGTTGTTGGCAATCTTGATGGCGCTTTCATTGTCGCAGTAGAGTGGCACTTGCTTCAGATGGACGCCATAGTCTTTGAGTGTTTGCTTCATCCATAGAAGCTGAGCGCAGCAAGATCCAGCAGCAATGTATTCAGATTCAGCAGTGGAGAGAGATACACAGTTCTGCTTCTTTGAAGACCAACAAACAAGTGATCGTCCCAGAAAGTGACATGTGCCTGATATAGACTTGCGATCAACCTTGTCACAAGCATAATCAGCATCCGAGAATCCAACTAGATCAAACTCTAAGCCCTTTGTATACCATAATCCTAGTGTTGGGGTGTAAGCCAAATATCAAAGAATTCACTTCACATCTAAGTGATGCGATTCCTTTGGTGCCGCTTGGAATTAGGCACACATGCAAACACTAAGCATGATATTTGTCCTAGATGCACATAAATAAAGCAAAGAACCAATCATGGAGCGGTATACCTTTTGATCGAACTCTTTACCATTGGCGTCAGGACCCAGATGACTTTTGGTTGGCATTGGCGTCGTATAACCTTTGCAGTCTTGCATTCCAAACTTCTTCAGGCAGTCTTTGAGGTATTTCTCTTGAGATATGAAGATGCCGTTGCATTGCTGCCGTATTTGAAGACCAAGGAAGAACTTCAGCTCACCCATCATGGACATGTGATATTGCTCTTGCATCATGTGTCCAAACTCATTACTGTATTTTTGATTAGTGCAGCCGAAGATAATGTCATCCACATATATTTGGCACACAAATAGTTCACCATCATATGTCTTCGTGAAGAGTGTGGGATCCAGGGAACCAGGTTGAAGCCTTTGCTCTTCAGGAAGTCTTTGAGTGTGTCATACCAAGCGCGAGGGGCTTGTTTGAGGCCATACAGTGCCTTATTGAGCTTGCATACCATATCAGGGTGCTTTGGATCTTCAAAACCAGGCGGTTGTGCAACATACACTTCTTCTTCAATCTTGCCATTGAGAAAGGCACTCTTCACATCCATTTGATACAGAAGGATGTTATGATGATTTGCGTAGGCTAGTAGTATGTGAATGGCTTCAAGCCTAGCCATGGGAGCAAATGTTTCATCAAAGTCAATTCCTTCAACTTGAGTGTATCCTTGAGCAACGAGACGAGACTTGTTTCTGACAACTTGACCATGCTCATCTTGCTTGTTGCCATATATCCATTTAGTGCCTATGATATTGTGTTTACGAGGATCAGGACGCTTGACCAGTTCCCATACATTATTCAGCTCGAACTGTTGAAGCTCTTCTTGCATAGCTTGAATCCATTCAGGTTCCATGAAGGCTTCATCAACTTTTTTGGGTTTAGATATTGAGACAAATGCAAAGTGCCCACAAAAATTTGCTAGTTGTGTTGACCTTGAACGAGTGAGTGGACCAGGTGCATTAATGCTATTAATTATCTTCTCAATCTGTACTTCATTTGCAACACAAGGATGAGCTGGACGATGATTTTGCCCTTGCTAATCATTGTCATCATTAGGAGGATTGTCTTCAGGTTGAGCATTGTCTTTAGGTTGATTAGGTGCAGAGATGATAAGCTCTTCTTCAGCCTGAGCTTCAGACGGTACGATTTCTCCAGTTCCGATAAGCTTGATGGATTCACTAGGTGGAATTTCATCAAGCACATTTGGCAGGTGCTCTCTTTGCGAGCCGTTAGTCTCATCGAACCGCACATCCACAGTTTCAACCACTTTATAGTGAAAGAGGTTGAAGAATCTGTAGGAGTGCGAATCCTTTCCATAACCAAGCATAAAACCTTCATGTGCTTTCGGTGCAAATTTTGAAGTGTGATGTGGATCCTTGATCCAACACCTAGCACCAAATACTCTGAAGTAACTGACATTTGGCTTCTTAGCATTAAGGAGTTCATAGGATATCTTCTTCAGAAGCTTGTGAAGATAAACACGGTTGATGACATGGTAGGCAGTATCAATGGCTTCGTGCCAGAACTTTCTTGGGGTTTTATATTCATCAAGCATCGTTGTTGCCATCTCAATGATGCCATTTTGCTGCGGCATGTATGGAGCTGAGAACTCATGAGTGATACCCAAGGTGTCAAGATAAGTGTCGAGACCGGTGTTCTTGAATTATGTGCCATTGTCACTTCTGATGTGCTTGATCTTGATGCCATAGTTGTTTATGGCTCGATTGGCGAAGCGTCTGAAGACATCCTGTACTTCAGTCTTGTAGAGGATTATGTGTACCCATATATATCTTGAATAATCATCAACAATGACGAAGCCATAGAGACAAGCAGTAGTTAGAGTAGAGTAGTGAGTAGGGCCGAAGAGGTCCATGTGTAGCAGTTCAAAGGGTTGAACCGTTGTCATGATTGTCTTTGAGGGATGCTTGGCCCTTGTCATCCTTCCAGCTTTGCAGGCACCGCATAAGTGATCCTTCTTGAACTTGACGCCCTCGATGCCTATGACGTGCTTCTTCTTTGCGAGAGTATGCAAGTTCGTCATGCCAGCATGCCCTAGCCTCCGATGCCAAAGCCAACAATTTTAAGCGTTTGTAAGAAGACATACGGCAAGCTATGGTCCTGCTGAGAAATCTACCATGTACAAATCATCTTTACGATACCCTTCAAAGACTAGAGACTTGTCAGATTCCATTAGAACAAGGCAACGATATTTTCCAAATATCACAATCATCTTCAAATCGCAAAGCATTGAGACAGACATTAAGTTGAAGCCAAGGGATTCAACAAGCATCACTTTATCCATGTGTTGATCCTTTGAGATTGCAACTCTACCTAGACCTAATACCTTGCTTTTACCAGTGTCATCAAATGTGATGTGAGTCTTCTCAGATGGACGTAAGATTGAGTCCATGAGAAGACTTTGATCACCAGTCATAT
Source organism: Triticum urartu (assembly GCF_056163025.1). Classification (NCBI taxonomy): domain Eukaryota; kingdom Viridiplantae; phylum Streptophyta; class Magnoliopsida; order Poales; family Poaceae; genus Triticum; species Triticum urartu. Next base: position 94,329,836 of record NC_141875.1, read on the forward strand.
GATTAGTGCATCCACTATCGATAATCCATTCTGAAGCAGCTGGTGTCATACCCTATAGAACAGTTAGGGGGGATAGGCTTCACGAAGAGTATTGTGAAGCATAAGCATTTGACGAGCAAGTGGATTATGAAAGCTTAGATCGAGGTTAGAACTGATAGGATGCATGTTAAGCGATTTAGGAATGAAATACATAATAAGATCATTTGGGAATTTTATCTTGTGCCCCACAAGATGTTTTAGGTCCCCAGCAATAGCTTTAGACACATTTGATTTTCGGCTGGAGACCTTTCCCTGCAAAAGAGAGTTAAGCTTTCTTAGCCACCCACATCTTCAGGGGTGGCTTCGAAGCAATGAGTCTAAGTGCAGCATCTAAGAACTTTGTCTTTGAAGCCTTGGCAAATAGTTTTGCAGGAGGTGAATAATACTCATAAGAATAAGCAGAGTAGTTCTTGGTCTTATGAACATGGCGGTTTGATGAAAAACGCTCATATTCATAGGCCTGAGTATGGTTTCCTGCAAAACATTTGTGTTAGTGCGACTCAGGTGAGTCCTCTGTCTGTATGAAGCCTTTGGACCATATGAAGCCTGTGGTCTGGGGTTTGTCTTCTTCCCCTATGGTGTCATGACGACATTCACAGGAAGATTCTCCAGACACCTTTTGGGCACCCAGACTTTCTTCATAGGTGGCCCATTCCTGCAGTTAGTACCAATATACCTGGCAAACACTTCACCATTCTGATTCTTAAACAGTTTATAGTTTGCATCAAAGGATTCATCAATGACAATAGAGTTAGCACAAGTGAAGCCAGATAGGGTGGATGGATCCACTGAAGGTTCCTTTGCAGCAACGCATGTGGTTTTGGGGTACTGCTCAGGCTTCCAGTAAGAGCCATCAGCATTCATTTTCCTTTCGAACCCAACACCCTCTTTCCTAGGGTTTCGGTTCAGAATATGCCTTTTTAGGACATCACATAGTGTCTGATGCCCTTTGAGACTTTTGTACATCCCTGTTTCAAGCAATGTCTTCAACCTAGCATTTTCATCAGCAATAGCAGTGGCATCCTCAGCAGAGGGGTTAGTTACCACATCAACAGTTGAAGATATTGCAACAGTAGCAGCAGTAGAACATTCAGCAACAGAAGTAGCGTTATCACGCTCAAGGCATTTTATACATGGTGGTTCAAATCCTTGCTGAGCGGGACTGATTTGTTGAGCGCGAAGTGACTCGTTTTCCTTTTGAAGATCTTCATGAATTGCTCTCAATTTCTCAAGTTCTTGCTTCCTTTGAAGATAATCATAGGAAAGCTTCTCCTGAGTTATTGAGAGCGTTTCATGACGACTTTCAAGTTCCTCATACTTAACATGAAGATTTTTTATGTCTTCAATTAAGGACTGAGATCGAGTCATTTCCGCGTTCAACAGGTCATCGCTTTAACAGTTTTTGAATATGTTCCATAGCTTTCTATTGTTCAGTTGCAATTTTAGCAAGTGTTTTGTAGCCGGGGTTGGAATCACAATCAGAGTCATCTCCACTGGATGTTTGATAGTGAGCATTGCGTGAGTTTACCTTGGCACCACGTGCCATGAAGCAATAGGTGGGAGCAGAGTCGTCCTTGTCATCAGCGTGGTTGATGGAACCATTGTCTTCAGTGTTGAAGATGGACTTGGCAACGTAGGTTGTAGCCAGACTTGCGATGCCAGAGTCGGACTGTCGGGGGTTTGGTGCGACATATGCCAACGGATGGCTTATCATGGTGGGGGCGAGTAGAACGTCGCCGGTGCCTGGAAACGGGATGAGGCGAAGACATGCACGCCGACAAATCTTACCCAGCTTCGAGGCTCTCCGGGGAGATAATACCCCTACTGCTACTCTGTGGGGTCTCCGCATGATCACTATAGTCAAGGATTTACACGGTTGCTCCTTGAGCTATGTATGGTGGTAGGAGAGGGCAAGGCTAGCTCTCTCCCTCTATCTGGTGAGGTATAGAACTACTGGGATCCAACCCTTTGCATGGGTGCCCTGGGGGGTTTATATAGGCCTACCCCCCCAGGGGTACAATGGTAATGTGACTGGGCGCGGGTCCAGCCGTCAGTGTCTCCGACCTCCGACTTCTCCGCCGACTCCTGGGGCCCGCCGACTGGTCTGGTACAGAGCCGACAGGCCGCGTCCGCCGCGGGCGGGTCTTGCCGGCTGCTGATTACTGTTGCCATGCTCCTGATGATGCAAGTTTGGTCATGGGGTCGTGATAACAGCCCCGCCGCCTGGCGGGCGATCACTGTGTCCACTCCCCATCTCTTCTTGATTAATGGTGCGTGGGCCCGGGGGAGGGCTCGGCCGACTCCCCCGAGCCGACTCCCGTTGGGTCCAACGGCGGTGCCCCCGCCGTCTCCCGAGGTCTCGCTGGCTGGTGGGCCCTGCTGCCTCCAGGCCATACAGACAAGCCGTCATGGGCGCAGGACTAGGTACAGTGGTGCTGATGTCAGGGCCGGCTGGGTAACAGTGCCACGCCGCGGGGAGATCTTCCCAAGTACGGCGCGCTGTAGCCATGCCTGCCCTTGGTAAGGGGCGGGGAGTGGGCTTTATTGTAGCCACGCCCCTGCCCCGTCCCTCTCGATGAGGTCACGGTTTGTTGGAGTCGCCGGCCGACTCCCCAAAGCCGGCTTCTCTGGAAGTCGTCCCTGAGACTCGGCCGTGAGCGGGCAGTCGGCCGCCTTGCCGTAGACTCCCCAGGAGGCGGCTCTTCGCCCTGTGGTCTTGAGGGGCGCAGCCTGCCCTGATGTCTTGAAAGGTCGTGGGCCTCGGGTTGGCCTACCCGTGGCCCATTACTCCGACAGTAGTCCCCGAAGCTGGTGAGGCGCCATGGACGATCGGCAGAGAAGCCTCAGCAGTTTCTCTTTCCGGGCGCAACTCATGGTCTTGATTGACTTCCGCCGGGCTGACTAGAAGGAGTCGGACTCGCCCAACTCGGACTTAGTCAATTCTGACTTGCTCAGTAGTTCGAACATCGCGGCGGGATTTTAGGTGGCGTGCTAGCTAAGCTTCCAGAGAAAGCCGCCCGTTCCTGGCCTGTCACACAAGGGCACGTGGCCAGGCCGTTCTGCCATCCCACGCGCGCGACGGGATAGGCCCATAGGCGGGGCCCGCCACTACCGCGCCTCGGTGCCCGAGCGGATCCGCTGCGGCCCTGGCGGGTGGTTAGGATTCTCGTGAAGTTACCGCGCGCAGTAACTTTACATGGATCGTGGGGGTCGTGGGGCTGCAGGCGCAGTAAATCCCCACGTCCGCCCCCTCGGCTTCTTCCTCCTCGCAGCCCATAGGGCTATAAGTAGGGGGAAGAGGGGGGCACGCGCGCCCCTCCTCCCCACTACCCCTCGCTTCTTCCTCCTCGCAGCTCCTCACTCTCCTGCTCTCCTGCTTCCTTTTCTCTTCCTCGCCTTGCCGCACGCCCAAGTTCTGGCGAAAGCCGCAGCAACAGCTTCGCGATGAGATCTTCCTCCGCTGCCGCGCCTTCCCCAATGCACTTCGGCACCTGGGACGGCTCCGAGGTCCACGAAGACCATATCGAGTTCCTCCGCCGGACCCGTCGGCTTCCCGGCGAGGATCGCGTGCAGGTGCGTCTCGCGCCGGAGGGGGAGATTTCCCCCGCCCCACGGGAGGGCGAGCGGGTCATCTTCCGCTCGCACTGCCTGCGCGGGCTGGGGCTGCCGGTGAGCAGCTTCTTCCGGTCGTTCATGGAGTTTTACGGACTCCAGCCGCACCACCTCACCCCCAACACAGTGGTGCTGCTATCCGCCTTCGTGGCTCTGTGCGAGGGCTTCCTTGGAGTCCTCCCCACCCTAGAGCTCTGGGGGAGTTCTTCTTCTCCAAGCTCGGCACCCAGGCCGCGGGCGTGCCGGCTCAGTGCGGCGCCTTCATCGCCGTGCGAAGGACAGGAGCCGACAACCACTTCCCCTCCATCTCGCTGCTGAAGTCGGTGAAGATGTGGCAGTGGTCCTACTTCTACGTCAGGAACGTCGCCACGAGGGGCGACTGGGTTAATCTGCCAGCTTTCGAAGCCGGCCCGTCGGCTGGCAGACTGCCCAACTGGTCATACCGGGCCAGGTCGCTGACGCCTGCGGGAGCTGGCGCCATCACGCGACTCCGAGTGCTGACGCAGTCGGAGGGTCTGACTGGCCCGGACCTGCTGGCCGCCTTCGTCTCGCGCCAAATTCTCCCACTCCAAGGCCGCCCTCACCTGATATGCCAGATGAGCGGGGGCCGCGACCTGAGTCAGATGTGCACCAAGGACATGCCTCACGAAGAGGTGGCCCTGATGGTGAACTACCTCCCGGACAGCAGGCTCCCGGAGGACTGGCGATTCGGCAAGGAGCCATACTCCCGTGCCAACCCCCCGCCTGTGGTGAGTCACCTTTCTTTTCTTTGGATTGTCTTCTTCTTGCCGAGTCTTGTTTTAATCAGTCTGCTTTTTGGTTAGAATCCCCTTCTTCACCCACCAGCCGGCACCTCGGGGCTGGCCCGTGAGTTCGCCGCCGATCGGGCGGAGAGCGACGTCGACGACCCCGATCTAGGGGCGGCGGCTTTGGAAGACGACGCCGAGGGAGGAGGAGGAACGACCGGCGACTTCAGGCCCTCAGCTACCTTTGCCGACTGGCCTGAAGACGACGCCGAGGGAGGAGTCGCCCCTCACCATCGGCCAGGAGCCAGCCAGCCGGGCGCGGGCTCTTCTGCCGCGTCGGGCGCTCCAGGCGGTGGGAAGAAACGCCGGGCTGCGCCGACTTTGTTTGGCAGCCGGCCGAAGAAGCCCAAGGGCTCGGCTGCGGCGACCCGGCGGGACGAGGCAGCCGCAAAGGCCATCCGCTTCCGTAAGGAGGTGAAGAAGCCGCCGTTGGTCTCCGCGTAAGTATTCCGACTTCAAAGTTTATTCTTTCTTCGTGTTTTGTCTGAGTCTCTGCTCGCCCTTCTTTCTTCAGGGCTCCCCTCTCTCTTGAGCGGGTCGCCGCCGCCTCCGTCATGGGGTCAGCGGAGGCGCCTGCCACCACTCGGTGGATAGACCCCGCTGCCGACCTCCGGGAGGCGACGGAGAGGAATGCGCAGGAGAAGCGCAATGAAGAAGAAGCCCTCTGCCTGGAGAAGGCGGAGGCCGACAGGGCGGAGGCCTCCGCCAAGAAAAAACTAGCGGAGGCCGAAGCCGCCGCCACGGCGAAGCAGTGGGCTGAGGAAGGCACACGCCGCCAGGCGGCCTTGCTTGTTACCCCGCTGAACTCTGCGCCGCCGCCGCCGGAGTTCACGGGGCAGACTGGAGGAGCCGGCGGGGAGAACCTCGTCGAGGAGAGGGAAGGCAGCGAGCCCTCTACTCCGGGCGCGAACATTCCGCCGCCGCCTCCGCCGCCGTTTGAAGGCGTGCGAGGCGAGCAGCCAGCGGACCCCCCGGTGCCGCCGACCGAAGAAGAGGCCGTGGCGAGGCTGCTCCTCCAGGTCGGCTCGCCAGCGCGCCGTTGTCTGGAAAACGCGACTTCGGCACCCCCCCTGGAGGCCGGCACCGCCAGCTCCGCGGCTCCAGACACCGAGGCGACGAGCGCCGCACCTGTTGGGTGGGTGCGGGGAGGCGACATAGGGCCGCTGAACCGGGCGCTCCTGGACGTCCAGGCGAAGCTCCGCGCTGAGGACGACGCCCTCCAGAGCTGCACCAAGGCGTTCCTGGCGTCGCGGGCGGCCGTCCGGGTATGTCTTTTCTTTGGGCTTTATTTTTCTTGTTCCTCTCTGTGGGGGCGCGCCAGTGCACCCACTGGGTGTAGTCCATGAGTTTCGGGTCGGCTGCTGAGCAGGCGGTCCGGAACTCCAATTTGATGAACTTCTGGGTACTAACTTTGTCTGAAATGCTTGTTGCAGTACTACCACAACCTCCGCGTCACCACCTTCAACCGTAATGTTGAAGAATTGGGCAAGCGGGCCGCTGACTTGGCGGAGAGCCGGAGTAAGTCCTCCTTCTTTTTCTCTTCTCTGTGGGGGCACACTAGCGCACCCGCGGGCTGTAGTCCCCGAGATTCGGGCTGACTGCTGAGCAGTCGGGCCAGATCTCCCCGGCGACCTACTTTATTGACGACTGCTGTCTTTCTTTCTTTCCTTCAGGGGCCAACGCTGCTCTTCAACAGCAGCTGAGCGAAGTCAACTCCGCCCTGCTCGCCAAAGGGGAGGAGTGCAGCAAGCTCGCCGTGGAGCGCGATCTGCTGACCACTCAGTTGGCAGAGTAGAAGGGGCTACTCGTGAAGTCGTAGAGGGAGGTGGAGGAGACGGAGGCCGCCCTCCTGGCTGAGTTCGCGAGCGAGCGCTCTTCCTGGTCTAACAAGGAGGTGATGCTGTCCTCCGGCTTCCACGAGATCGAAGACATCGTTGATGGTGAGTCTCTTTGTTTTCTTTCTTTGATCCGCCGACCTAGGTCGTGCCGACTCCTGGTTTTTGACTCGCCTTTTTGTTTCTTCGTGTCTTTTGCAGACTTCTTCCCTGGGTAGTCTCAGGCCGCTATCCAAGCCATCGAGGCCGATCGTGCAAGTCGGAGGGCGGAGGGCGCAGAGATCACCGCCGATGCCCCCGAACTCTTGATGAGCACATCTTGAATATCGAGGCTCGCCTCCGGCCGGCTCACCGGATGCCGCGCCGGCTTCAGCGCGTCGGCGCCCAGGCGATCTCCGCCCTTTGGCCGGATATGCAGGCTCCGTGCACCCGCAGCCTGACGGCCAACTGGTTGGAGGTTGCGGCTGGTCGCCTCGAGGCCTGGAAGGGCTCTTCAGCCCGGGCTGGAGTGCGTCGGGCCTTGGAGTTCGTCAAGGCGTGGTACCTGGGGCTGGATCTAGACCGGTTGGCCATGCTTCGGTCGGAGGCCCAGCCGAAGCTGGCGGCTGCGGAAGACGCCCTCGTCAAGCGTGCTGCGGCGATCGCCGAGTACACTGACACGAGCATCTTCGTCCCCGAGCGGTCTGAAGACGGCGAGGAGGTCCCGCCGGAGTGGTTTGGGATGAACCCAGACTATTGCGAAGACTCGGCGGAGGTGATCGGCTCCAGCATCGAGGAGGAGGACGAGGCGGAGGGTGAGGGGGAGGCGGGGGCACCAGAAGACGGAGCAGACGGCCAGCCTCAGCCCGACCGCGCCTCCAGCAACGAGCCGCGTGCGACCGATCCGATTGCTGCCGGAGGCCATCAAGCCGAGACTAGCCGGCCGACCGCCCCGACGATTGACGCTGGCGCCTCCTCCGACCCCCCGACTCCGTCTGCCGCCTCCTAAGCTGCCGCTGTGTCTTTTGTTTTATCTGCTTCAGTAGTCTTTTGAAGAACTTGTTAATTCGCACAATCCACCCGCGGGGTGTATTCAGAACCTCTGCTTGACAATTCGGCCAAGGGCCTGTGTTATATATATATATGTCTATCTTTTCTTGCTCATTGTTCTTTTTGGCCGTTTTCCTTTGCCGCTTTCTCCTAGTTGCCTGCCTTGCCAATCGGACAGCCGCTCTACGGACTGTTGCTGGATCAAGTGCTAGGCTACTTTGGGAAAGCAAGTACTTAGCTGATTTCAAGATTGTTTGAGCAAGTTGGATAGAAAACGACAATCCGACTGTCCGAGAGTCAGTTTGCGAGAAGGGCTTGGAAGCCGTCTTGAGCTATGTTTTATGCTTTGGGTCCTTAGCCATTTTTCATGAGAATGCCCATTCTACCTTACTGCTGCCCACTGTACAGTCGCTCTGCGAGCTGCGGCTTCTGGCAGGAAATGGCTTAGGCATTTACACACTACTTGTCCGACTGCAGGAAGCATTTCATAGTGCAAGGCAGCAAGTTCCCGGGCCGACTTGTCGAGCCCGGTGCCAAGAGGCATGACAAAGGGTAACATACTTGTAGGCATAATTTTTATCATACAGACAAAAGAGGGCAGTCCCTGAGCTCGTCTCGGGGGGCCCGAAGTCTTGGTATTTTAATACAAAAGGTAGCATGGCACATACTGCATCAACTGTAAAATCTTCGGAGAAGATTTGCGTTCCATGGCCGCTCTGTCTCCTTGCCGGAGTCGTCCCTCTTGCATGCTCAGGGCTTCTGAGCGTCGATCAGGTAGTAGGAGTCGTTGCCTAGTACTTTGTTGATGATGAAAGGGCCTTCCCAAGGCGGCGACAGCTTGTGCTGGCCGGCTGTTCGCTGGATCAGCCGGAGTACAAGGTCGCCTTCTTGGAAAGATCTTGGCCTGACCTTCCTGTTGTGGTATCGGCGCAGGCTCTGCTGGTAGATGCTGGACCGGCTGAGTGCCAACAGCCGGCCCTCTTCCAGCAGATCGACACCATCTTGTCGTGCTTCTTCCGCTTCCTCCTCGGTGTACATGGTGACTCGTGGGGAGTCGAACACTATGTCCGTTGGGATGACGGCTTCGGCACCGTAGATGAGGAAGAAGGGCGTGAAGCCGGTTGACTTGTTTGGAGTCATGCGCAGACTCTAGAGGACGCCTGGCAGCTTGTCGAGCCAGCAGCCAGCCGAGCGCTCGAGAGGCTCGATCAACCGAGGCTTGATGCCGGATAGGATGAGGCCGTTTGCTCGCTCCACTTGGCCGTTTAACTGCGGGTGGGCAACGGATGCTAGGTCCAGTCAGATGCCATGTGTTGCGCAAAAACGGGCCAAGGCGCCTTTGGCGAAATTGTGCCGTTGTCGGTGACGATGCTGTGTGGTATGCCGTACCGAATTGTGATATCGGTGATGAAGGTCACGGTAGTCGGACCATTCAGTTTCTTGATTGGCTTCACTTCCACCCACTTGGTGAACTTGTCCACTGCGACAAGTAGGTGAGTTAGACCGCCTCGTGCTATTTTGAATGGTCCCACCATGTCTAGACCCCAAACTGCGAAAGGCCAAGCAATGGGGATGGTCTTGAGCGCGGAAGCCGGCTGGTGCGGCTTGGAGCTGAACTTCTGGCACCCTTTGCATTTTTGGATCAACTCCTTGGCCTCTTCCAAGGCAGTCGGCCAAAAGAAACCGTGCTGAAAAGCTTTGGCGACGAGTGCTCTTGAAGCCGCATGGTGGCCACATTCGCCTTGATGGATGTCTTTGAGGATTGCCTGGCCTTGCTCTGGCTCTACGCAGCGCTGGTAGACACCAGTGACGCTGCGCCTGACCAGCTCTCTGTTGATTATGGTATAGGCTGCTGCCCGATGTTGTACTTGCCGAGCTGAGGTCTCATCAGTTGGTAGCTCTTTGTTCACCAGAAATTTGAGGATGGGCCGGGCCCATGAGGGTGCTGCTATTTCTTCGACTATCAGAACTACGACTTGGACGAGGGCGGCTGGGCTGGGAGGCGGCGGGCTGCAGTCAACAACCGCTTGTTGGGCCGATGAAGTCCCCAGGCCGACTGGCTCGGTCCTTGGGCCGAGTTCTGGAATCTCCAAGTTCGTCACCGCAGTCCCCGGGCCGGGCTCGACCGTGGCAGCTTTGCAGTCGTCCGCCAAAGTCCCCATTCCGACTGCCGGAACTCTGGAGTCGGGTCCGCCGTCTTCGGGAGGAGCCGGCACAAAGATGGAGTCTGATTCTGGTGAAGGCTTGACAGACGGCTTGAGGAGGCATTGAAGGGCGACGCTAGATGGTATTGCTTGGCGGGTAGAGCCAATTCGTGCCAAGGCGTCTGCTTGGTCGTTGTCGTTTCTTGGCACATGGAGGAACTCGCACCCTTTGAAATACCCGCTGAGTTGCTGCACAAGGAAACGGTAGCTCGCCATGTGTGCGTGTTTGGCGTCCCAGTCGCCAGACGACTGCTGGACCACTAAGTCCGGGTCGCCATAACACAAGATCCGGCGGATGCCAAGTTCTTTGGCAAGCCGGAGCCCGTGAATGAGCGCCTCATACTCGGCCACGTTGTTGGAGGCGGCAAAATGGATTTGCAGTGCATATTTGAGCTTGTCGCCTTTGGGGGAGGTGAGGACGACGCCGGCTCCCAAGCTCGTGCGCATCTTGGAGCCGTCGAAGTGCATCCGCCAATGGGTGGAGTCAGGTGCTGGAGGCAGGTACTGGGTCTCAGCCCAGTCGACGAGGAAGTCGTACAGTGCTTGTGATTTGATAGCGGTGTGTGGCTAGTAGTAGATGGTGTAAGGGGCCAGCTCTATGGCCCACTTGGCCACTCGACCAGAGGCATCACGGTTGCCGATGATCTCGGCAAGTGGAGCCATGCAGACCATCGTGATTGGATGTTCTTGAAATTAAGGCTTCAATTTCTTGGCAGCAAAGTGCACGCCATAGCACATCTTCTGGTAGTGGGGGTAGTTCTGCTTGGAGGTCGACAGTACCTCACTCAGGTAATATACTGGTCTCTGGACAGGTAGCGCCTTGCCTTCCTCCTTGCGCTCTACTACAATGACTGTGCTGACTACTCGGCTGGTGGCGGCGATGTACAGGAGCATAAGTTCCTTGGGAGTCGGAGCCGCCAGGACGGGTGGAGTAGTCAGCATCTTCTTCAACTGGTGAAAAGCTTCGTCCTCCTTATGGTTCCACTCGAAAAAAGTGGTCTTCCTCATGAGTTGGTATAAGGGGAGAGCTTTCTCGCCCAGCCGACTGATGAATCGGCTGATGGACGCCAAGCAGCCGGTGAACTTTTGCACATCCAACAGTCGGCTAGGTACCTCCATTCTCTCGATGGCCTTGATTTTTACTGGGTTGCATTCTATGCCGCGTTCAGAGACCAGGAAACCTAGCAGCTGGTCGGCTGGTACTCCGAAGACACACTTCTCGGGGTTGAGCTTGATCTGGAATTGGCGCAGGTTCTCAAAGGTCTCCTTGACGTCTTCCAGCAATGTTCCTCGCTTTTCTGTCTTCACCACTACGTCGTCCACGTAAACGTGGGCATTCCTACCGAGCTGCTTGAGGAGGCACTTCTGCATGTAACGCTGAAAGGTGGCGCTGGCATTTCTCAGGCCGAACGTCATGGTGAGGTAGCAGAATGCTCCAAATGGCATGATGAAGGCGGTCTTCAATCTATCAGCCGGGTTCAGCTTGATCTGGTGATATCCTGAGTACGCATCCAAGAAACTCAACAGCTCGCATCCGGCTGTGGAGTCTATCACCTGATCAATTCTCGGCAGAGCAAACGGGTCCTTGGGGCAGGCCTTGTTGAGGCTCGTGTAGTCAATACACATTCGCCATTACTTGTTCTCCTTTAGCACCAGGACCGGATTTGCCAGCCACTCCGGGAAGAAAACTTCCATAATGAAGCCGGCTGCTAGGAGTCGGGCTACCTCTTCTCCGAAAACTCTTCTCTTCCCTACTGATAAGCGGCGCAGGGGCTGCCTGACCGGCTTTGCATCAGATCGGACGTGTAACTTGTGCTCGGCGAATTCCGTCGGCACACCTGGCATGTCTTTGGGAGACCACGCGAAGATGTCCCGATTCTCACAGAGGAAATCGACGAGCTCACCTTCCTATTTGCTATCGAGGTTTGCACCTATGACGGCATACCTCTCTGGGTGCTCCGGATCCAAGGGTATCTTCTTTGTCTCTTTGGCCAGCTTGAACGAACCTTCGGCTTCTGACTCCTTCGGGTCGGGCGATATCCCCGGCTGCTTGCCAGCCATCGCCACAGCTCGCTCAAGGAGTCGCTTCTCGACTGCAATCACCAGGGACTCGGCCAGCCGACTGCTCTCGGCCGTGCAAGCGGACGACTTCCGGTAGTCGCCGGCCACAGTCAGAATTCCCCTGGAACTGGGCATCTTCATCTTGAGGTAGGCGTAGTGGGGGACCGCCATGAACTTGGCCAAGGCGGGCCGGCCAAGTAGCGCATGGTACGGGCTCTCGAGGTCTACCACCTCAAACCAAACAGACTCTCTTCGGAAGTGATCTTTGTCCCCAAAGAGGACGTCAATCAGGATCTTGCCGATTGGTGAACAGGAAAGCACAGGAACAATGCCGTGGAACACAGTCTGGCTGTTCTGAAGCTGTCTCTGCTTGATTCCTAACTTCTCCATGGTGTCCTTGTACAGGATGTTGATGCTGCTGCCCCCATCTATCAGAACTCGCGAAAAACGCGCGGCTCATTTGTCCGTGGGAAAGGTGGCGTCCAGGACCAAGGCGTAGGGGCCCGGACTCGGCATCACTTCTGGGTGGTCAGCCCTGCTCCAGCTGATGGGCCTCTCTGACCAGTGCATGAACTCTGGCGTCTCTAAGGCTACTGCGTTCACCTCTTGTCGCTGCAGCTGCCTGCTGCATCGATCGTCAGCCACACTGGTGAACACCACATATGCTCCGTGCTCTTCAGGGTACTCGTCTTGTACTGTGCCGACTGGCCTGACTGCCGGCTGCTGGGGCGGAGGCGGAGGCGGCTGCCCAGCAGGCGGGGGTGGCAGGAGGCCGTCTCCCTTGGCGATCCTAGTGAGCCAGTGGCACTTCCGGGTGGTGTGATTTGATGGCTTCGCGCCGCTGTGGAGCTTGCAAGGTCCATTCAAGGTCTGCTCATAGGAGAAGGCCGGCAACCAGTTCGGCTTGCCGCCTTTCTGTCGCTTGGGCGGAGGCTGCTCTTCTGGTTGCTGGGCTTCGACGGTCGCGACCTGCCGGCTGCTGGAAGCCGGCTGCGGGGCCTTGCGCTTGTGGTCGCCCTGCTGTTGTCGCCGGCCGGTGTCTGCTGCTGGAGTTCTTGGAGCCTGAGGAGCTACCTTGCCAGTCGTGCTGATTGGAATTTCCGTCTTCATGGAGGAGTCGGCCGTAGCGTACTTGTCCGCTACGATCAGCAACTCGTCGAGGGTTTCTGACTCGTCGCAGAGGAGCTTGTGCTTGAGGAGGGTGCCTTCTCAGCACCCGAGTATGAAGTACTCGATGGCCTGCATCTCGTGCACGCCCTCGCAGGAGTTCCAGAGCTCAGCCCAACGCGTGAGGTAGTCGCGAGTCGACTCATCGGGACCTTGCACGCATAGGGAGAGCTGGCGAGGCTTGGGAGGACACTTGTACGTGCTGGTGAAGTTGCGAACAAACACTTCGGTGAACTCGACCCAGCTGTTGATGCTGCGGGGCTTTAGGCTGTTCAGCCATGTCCGGGCCGTGCCCTGAAGCATGAGCGGAACGTACTTTACGGCGACACGCTTGTTGCCGTTTGCTATGCTGACAGCCGTAGAGTAGTCGACTAGCCAGTCTTCCGGCTTCATGGAGCCGGTATACTTGGGCGTGTCTCTTGGGAGCGTGAACCCTCTGGGAAAGGGCTCGTCCCGAATGCGGGGCCCGAAACAAGGCTGACCCAGCTCGTCTTCTTCTTCCAGCGCCAGGGACCGGTGAAGTCGGTCGATCCGGTGGCGGGCGTCATTCTCCCCGACTCCCTCTCGGCGGCCAAGGCGGTCACCGAGAGTCGAATGGTCAACAGGCGGTAGGGAGACTCACCTCTCCTTGCGGGGAGGGGGAGGCGGACAGTCGTCCAGTCGTTCCACTGCTCTCGGGCGGCCGTCTCGGTCGTGCTCTGTGGTAATCCGAGTCCGACCGTGGCTGATAGCTGGCTCCTTGTCCTTCCTTCCTCGGGTATCGCCAGTCGGCGTCCGAGACATCGTGCCTTGATCTCGGTGCGGGTCGTCGTTTGGCCGCTGTGGTGCCTCCGTGCGGCAGCCGGCCTCGTTCTGCGCGGCGGCCGCGTCAAGGAGACGCTGGACTCGCTCCATCATGAGGCGGCGCTCTTCACCCTCGAAATTGTCCAGCTCATCCGCCGTTGCCTGGGCGGCTCGAATGTTCTCCACTGGCGTGGCATACACGGGGCGGCTAGCCCCAAACAGGCTGGTGATGGCTACGCCGCGCTGCTGAATCGCGCCAAGGCGGCTGGGCCCTGCCGGAGCCGGTGAGTCGCCAACAGCGCGATCCATCTCCCGCTGGTAAGCTTCTGACAAGCGTCTCATGCTGGCTAGCTTCTTCGCGCCTTCAACAAGCTGAAGGCGGCGCGCTTCTAGCGTCTCTGAGTCAGCATCTTCTGGAATGGGCGCAGCTAGGTCTTGCAGCGCCGCGCCGAGTGAGTCGGGCACCCTTCCACTAGGGAACTCGTCATGACTGATGACCAGCAGCTCAGTGACGGTGCTCCCGTTGCTCTCCGCGTGGGGGAGAGGTTCGTCATAGACCACGACATTGGAGGGGAAAGCGTCGACCGACACGGTGTCGGAGTCGACCAGCATCGGGTCGGTGGAGCCTATGGACTCCAAGTCTATGGCAGGCTCGCCGAAAATGTGGAGTTGATCGAGGAGGCCCGCGAGGAGGTTTTCGGGGCCGCCTACGCCTGTGTCGGACGCAGGTTCATCGGAGAGGTGGACCTCGCCGACAAGTTCAGCCAAGGAGCTGGCTGCGCAGGCGATCTCCACGCCGTGTAGCGCGTTGACGCAAACTTCGTCTGGCGTGCCTGGCTGGCTGCGCTCGCCAGGGAGAAAAAGGGTTCCCGTACAGAACAGATCTCCGGACGGCGGTGCACCAGGCCCCACGGTGGGCGCCAAATGTCGGGGGTTTGGTGCGACATATGCCAACGGATGGCTTATCATGGTGTGGGCGAGTAGAACGTCGCCGGTGCCTGGAAATGGGATGAGGTGAAGACATGCACGCCAGCGAATCTTACCCACCTTCGGGGCTTCCAGGGAGATAATACCCCTACTGCTGCTCTGCGGGGTCTCCGCATGATCACTATAGTCAAGGATTTACACGGTTGCTCCTTGAGCTATGTATGGTGGTAGGAGAGGGCAAGGCTAGATCTCTCCCTCTATCTGGTGAGGTATAGAACTACTGGGATCCAACCCTTTGCATGGGTGCCCTGGGGGGTTTATATAGGCCTACCCCCCAGGGGTACAATGGTAATGTGACTGGGCGCGGGTCCAGCCGTCAGTGTCTCCGACCTCCGACTTCTCCGCCGACTACTGGGGCCCGCCGACTGGTCTGGTACGGAGCCGACGGGCCGCGTCCGCCGCGGGTGGGTCTTGCCGGCTGCTGATTACTGTTGCCGTGCTCCTGATGATGCAAGTTTGGTCTTGGGGTCGTGGCAACAGCCCCGCCGCCTGGCGGGCGATCACTATGGCCACTCCCCATCTCTTCTTGATTAATGACGTGTGGGCCCGGGGGAGGGCTCGGCCGACTCCCCTGAGCCGACTCCCGTTGGGTCCGACTGGCGGTGCCCCCGCCGTCTCCCGAGGTCTCGCTGGCTGGTGGGCCCTGCTGCCTCCAGGCCGTACAGACAAGCCGTCGTGGGCGCATGACTAGGTATAGTGGTGCTGAAGTCAGGGCCGGCTGGGCAACAGTGCCACGCCGCGGGGAGATCTTCCCAAGTACGGCGCGCTGTAGCCATGCCTGCCCTTGGTAAGGGGCGGGGAGTGGGCTTTATTGTACCCACGCCCCTGCCCCGTCCCTCTCGATGAGGTCACGGTTTGTTGGAGTCGCCGACCGACTCCCCAAAGCCGGCTTCTCTGGAAGTCGTCCCTGTGACTCGCCATGAGCGGGCAGTCGGCCGCCTTGCCGTAGACTCCCCAGGAGGCGGCTCTTCGTCCTGTGGTCTTGAGGGGTGCAGCCTGCCCCGATGTCTTGAAAGGTCATGGGCCTCGGGTTGGCCTACCCGTGGCCCATTACTCCGACACAGACTCCTCCTCAGACTCCACCTCCGCCTCCTTAGAAGCAGACTCCTCCTCTGAATCCATTTCCTTGCCAACAAACGCACGATCCTTGCCAGATGAGCTCTTCTTGTGTGATGAAGACTTTGAGGAAGACTTTGAGTATTTCTTTGGGGCACTCTTTGATGTACTTTGTGTTGGTTGAATAGATGAATCTGAGATTGTGTGATGCATATCGTATAATCATACCCACGGATACTTGAGGTGACATTGGAGTATCTAGGTGACATTAGGGTTTTGGTTGATTTGTGTCTTAAGGTGTTATTCTAGTACGAACTCTATGATAGATCGAACAAAAAGAATAGCTTCATGTTATTTTACTACGGACTCTTGAATAGATCGATCAAAAAGGATAACTTTGAGGTGGTTTCGTACCCTACCATAATCTCTTCGTTTGTTCTCCTCTATTAGTGACTTTGGAGTGACTCTTTGTTGCATGTTGAGGGATAGTTATATGATCCAATTATGTTATTTATTGTTGAGAGAACTTGCACTAGTGAAAGTATGAACCCTAGGCCTTGTTTCAACGCATTGCAATACCGTTTGTGCTCACTTTTATCATTAGTTACCTTGCTATTTTTATATTTTCAGATTACAAAAACCATTATCTACTATCCATATTGCACTTGTATCACCATCTCTTCGCCGAACTAGTGCACCCATACAATTTACCATTGTATTGGGTGTGTTGGGGACACAAGAGACTCTTTGTTATTTGGTTGCAGGGTTGCTTGCGAGAGACCATCTTCATCCTACGCCTCCTAAGGATTGATAAACCTTAGGTCATCCACTTGAGGGAAATTTGCTACTGTCCTACAAACCTCTGCACTTGGAGGCCCAACAACATCTACAAGAAGAAGGTTGTGTAGTAGACATCAATGGGCACGGGAATGGAGGGAATACAGATATGTCACTCCCAAGTATATGAAGAAATTCGCTCTTCATCCTCCATGCCCAAGACCTCCATTGGCACCTGGCCAAGTAGCTGATCCCACCAGCCTCAAGCGTGGTGAGGATTATCCTGATGAACTGATGAATGGGCCCAGCGCCAGACCAAGCTTGCCAGAGTTGCTAAGGAAGCAGTGAGGAAATTCAATGAAGACTCTGCTGCTGCTGCTGCCACGGCTGAGGCTTCTGCAAGTAAGCCCAAGAAGGCTATGCTAAAGAAGCCGGCTCATAAGCCAAGTGCTTCTACTCAAATGCCTTCTCGTCCAAGTTCCTCAGCTATGCCCTCACGGCCAGTTTCTTCAAAGCCCTCACGGCAAATTCCTCAACCCTCACCTGCTCCTCCAAAGTCCTCAGCTGCTCCGACCAAATCCTCAGCACCTGTGCATCTCGCCAGGTGCCAAAGGACAGCAGGCATCTCTATTGCCTCAGGAGCATCTGCTAGTTCCTTAGCACCACTTCATTCTTCAACTGGTCCCACTCTGTTGAAGACAAGGCAACTGCTGGACGAGGCTCTCGACCTAGTCCTCAAAAGAAGCAGGTCGCTTTTCAAGTACCATCTGATGAAGACGAAGCTGATGATAAAGAACTTGCTGAAATCATCAGGGATAGACAAGTCAGGGCCGCTAGAGCCAAAGGCACAAGTGTGCCTCTGCTTTTGGATCCAAAGTTGATCCTTGATTACATTGATCTCTGGCACAAGGACCCCAACACTCCCATGCCTGATTTCAAGTTGACTCCTGGCCAAAGTCATATGTTGACTCACTTCATTCAAGAAGAGAAATGGAAATTTGAAAAGGCCAGGCAAATCAAGAAAGCAAAGTACAAAAAGGAGCGCTTCCTGAAGAAAAATGTTGTCTCTATGACAACTGAAGAACTCGTCAATATGCAGTCTGAGATCAAGAAACTCAGTGATGAATTTGATGTATACCATGCTGATTGGCTGGGAGCCAAGGTTCGTTTTGTGAGACTCGCTGACAACTTCACCTCCACTGTTACTGCCCAATCGCAACAAGAAATTCCTCAGGCTGCTGCATCTGCTCAGCCTACTGAAGAAAATGCCAGCACTGCTGATGACTCTTAGGCTGCTGAAGAAAATACTAATTCTAGGGCTGATGACTGCATTCCAGCCACTGAAGAAATTGCCAGGGCAACCTGTAGTGTTGCGCCTGAAGAAAATGAAGAATTCTGGGCAACTGCATCAGTTGTGCCTGAAGATCTTGAACCAAATTCCTCTGCTCCTCCTGCGACTACACCAACTCCTATTCCTCCATCTGCATCAGATGTGAAGAAAACCGAGGCTGCAGAGCAGGCAGCTATGAAGAAAAGGAAGGCACCAACTGCATCAGATTCTTCAGCTCAGAAGAAAATGAAGCCACTGACAAGCTCCTATGACAATCCAATTGATGTTGTTCCTGTCTCATCCATGCCATCAAAGGACCTTGTTCCTTTTGATGAAGAATACGTGATCCCAAGCGGATCGGATGATGACATTCCTTCTGCTGCTTCGTCAGACCAGTTGGATGAAGAAATTGAAGTGAATGAAAACCCTTCAACCCCAATCATCTCATCGCCCATGCCTCAGTTCACTGCTGAAGAGGCCGACGTTGAAGAAATGGATGAAGAAGTAGATGTGGACATTGGAAGCACTACTCCAATGATGAATGATGACTTTTGGAAAAGTCAGCACCCCAATTCTCCTCTGTTCACACCTCTTCAACAAATTCCTCAGTTCCCTGTAGCTATTGAAGTACAAATGGGATCTGAAGAACCACATGCAACCCCATATGTTCATGAAGAAATTCCAGCCACTAGTGCTGAAGAAAATGTAAAGGAAGAATTAAAGTCCCAGGCTGCCACTGAAGAAGAACCTGAAATTCCTCAGCCTACGGAACCTGAGATCGAGATCCCTGAGGTTGTGATGCAATTGACTGACACTCCTCACCCCAAGCCAAAGGATCCCTTCTCGAAGAAACAAAAATTCAAGGCTGATGACTTCTTTGGCGAGCATGTATTCTTCACTGACTACAACCCTTATGACTTTGCTCGTCTAAGGAGGGAGCATTTCTGGACTGCAAGCCAGGCCAACTTCTATTCTTCACTGCTTTTCAACAAGGACAAAATCTTCTACCATGAGCATATTCCTCACGTGGACATGAAATCGTTGCGTTGTTTCTTGCCTGTCCTCGGTGTGCTTCATGATGCAGGCCTCCTCAACTTTTGCTCTAACATTGTTGATTGGAATGAAGAGCTTATTCTTTGGTTCTACGCTACACTGCATATCACAGGTGATCCTGAAGATATCAACACCTGGGTCTTGGATTGGATGACCGATAACACTCACTATAAGGCACCAGACTCTGAATTACTTCACGCCCTGCCCATCAGTCCACCCAGTGAAGGAGCTCGCTGCCTGTACCAAGAACCCGAACTCACTGCTCATTACATGCAAGTTCTAATGAAGCCTCTGAAGCCCGGTCAAGCCCCAAGGACCAAATTCCTTGTGAAGGACTTACTCTATGTGCCTAGAACAGTCTATCGCATTCTGACGAGGACAATGAGTCCCATCAAAGGCCACGACTCATCTGATGAGGAAATTGTTGGCATCACGAAGAATCTGCTATTCAACATCATTCATAGCATTCCTGTCAATTACTATGATTTCTTTACGAGGACTCTGGCCAATGTTGCTCTCTCTCCATTTGAGTTGAAGCCTTATGCTCCTTGGATTATGAGATTCCTCAGAACAAGGTCTTCACTCAACTACAAGGCTGATTTTCAGAATCACCTCAGCTACCTGCCCCCGATTGAAGTCCTCAAACAGACCTTTACCTCAACTGATGAAAAAGGGAAGGCACCTGTTGTCATTGATGAAGGCATTCATCCATTGGATGGTTAGTTTCGCAAAGCTGCATCTTATTCCACCAATGATGACTCTGCCACTCATGACTCTACTGCAAATGCACCCAAGTCTACTCCTCAAGCCATAGCTCCAAGAGTGATGATTGACCGTGAGCTGCTTCTTAGTCTTCACCAGAAGGTGGATCGCGACCATAAATGGGTTAAGCGTCAGTTTTGTTCAATTCTTCACAACATGACTGCTACACATAATGAAGTGAAGAAAAATCATTACTACCTCCATGAAGTTTTCGGTCGCACCTGGGCTGCCTTATCACATCTGTGTGGCGAAGAAGATCTGAAGCAAATGGGTCTCAAGGAGAACTTTGACTGGTCTGCACCCCCTCTGAAGAAATTCAAGAAGGTTAAAGTTCCTACCTTGGTGGCCAGCTCCTATTCTTCATCCCACGACACTGATGAGTATGAAGACTTGGACGACACTACGGCAGGCCCTCCAATGACAAACGACCCCAACAATGCTGGAGCTCCTCAATCAACTTGATATTCTTCAGGGGCGTTAGTCCTCATTTTCGAACCTTTTGGTCATTCGATGACAAAGGGGGAGAAATTTGAGTTAGTCTTCAAGCGGGTCTACTTATATGGGCGTTTTTTCTAAGTTACAACTCTTGTTCTTCTGAGACTTTATTTGATCGAGTTGTAAACTTAAACTCTATGGTGGACTGATACTTTTGCTGAGTTTTTCTTCATGTTTATTCCTCATTAATGTTAATGCACGCATGCTGAATTACATTAGTCACCATATTTCATCATGCATTTCAAATTCTTCATATTATATGTTAAATGCGTGTATGAATTACAAGATATAGGGGGAGATCTCCATGATTCTACTCTTCAAGTGTGCATTGCTTCAAAAGCAAATTCCTCACTATGCACATCTTCAGGGGGAGTTCTTCTATATCTTGCAATCAAAATCCTCATTTACACTTCATATGTTTATCCCCGTTGAAAACTTAACCTATATTGTCATCAATCACCAAAAAGGGGGAGATTGTAAGTGCATCGAGTGCCCCTTAGTGATTTTGGTGCATTGAAGATTTATAGGTTAAGGGGATAATGTGTTTGTGAGTGTACACAGGTCTATAAGTCTATGAGGAGTTCGATATTTACAGAGAAAGTCGACCCCTAAAAATGAAGTTCTTCGACTGAAGACTTTCTGAAGACTTTGAAAGTGAAGAAATTAGTGTAATCCTGAAGACTTGGTATTCGTTCAAGGAACATGAAGCATGAAGACTTTTGTTTTCGTAGTTTCATTTTCTCTTTTTGAGTCATAGGAAACACCGTACCTTTAAAGGGGGTCGAGGAAATACTAAGGAAAAATTTCCAAGTGATGCTCAACTCAAATCCTACACCTACCAATCCCTTCGAGTGAAGCCATTGGAAATCTCATACAGTTCAGTCAATTTCTTCAGTGACAGAGACGAAGTTCTTCTGGTCTCTGAGGAATTTGTTCTGACTGAGGAGTTAGGAATTTGCCAGTGCGGATTGCCTACACAGTGTGGAACATGATAGCCCTGAGGAATTTGATACTCAAAATTCTGACCATTGCTGTGCTATGCGCCAGCTGTCCCAAAATATCTACCCACCTAACGGTCATATCATTGAAAGGCATTTATGTCTTATCATGTTGGGTTGCTCCCTAGGCTATAAATAGCCGCCCCCTACAACCACTCGCTGGTTGGCTGCTCCAAGAGAAACTGACACTTTTCATTTGAGAGCATCCCATCCTCCGAGGACTTTGAGTGAAAATCATCAAGTGAGGAAAACCCAAACCCAAACACCTACAAACCCTAAGTGATTGAACATCACTGAAGAGATCGATCCTGCGTGGATCCGACGCTTGTTACCTTTGAAGACTGTGCATCTTCCAGACGGTGAGGCGTCATGGTCTAGAGCATCCAAGAGGAAATTTTGGATCACCGAGTGACCGAGTCTGTGAAGGTTTGGAAGTCACCTGAAGACTTACCACGAGTGATTGGGCGAGGTTTGTGTGACCTTAGCTCAAGGGGAATACAGTGAGGACTGAGTGTTCTGGACTGCGTGTTCAGAACTGGGTGTTCGGGACTGTGTGTCCTTAGGTTTAAATACCTAGCCGCCCTAACCATACGTACAACTGTCACAGTAGTTGGAACTGGTCTACCAAATCATTGTCTTCACCAAGCTACGTGGTTCCATTTCCTCAACCCTTTCATTTCCTCATTTCTGTGTTGTGAGCTTGTTCATATCTGTTTGAAGACTTTGACTGAAGACTTTCTCAATTTCCTCAGTTCAATTTCTTCAGTATGTTTGTCTTCATCCCGTGTTATCCTGTGTTTATGCTTTCTATACTCTGTGTTTGTTTTTCATTTCATCATGAAGACCATGCTCATGTTCTGTTATGTTTACTTTTGAGTACTTATTCCGCTGCAAGTAGTTCTTCACTCATGAATTTCCTCACCCTGAAATTCCTGAGTGAAGATTTCATAAAAATTTCCTATTCACCCCCCCTCTAGTCGATATAACGCACTTTCAACCTTGAAGATTGTCAAACTTGGACTGAAGTCTCTGAAGATTTTCAGTCAAAATTTTAGTGCGATCCATTTCCTCGCCCAACATATCATCGCTTTTATCTAGCATGTTTTGAACCTTTTCCAGAGCCTTTTGTTGTTTCACAACAATCTTAGCAAGTTTAGAATAGCTGGGTTTGAGGTTTTCATCAGATTCATCCTCACTACATTCAGAGGAAGGATATTTGAGTACCTTTGAGCCTTTTGCCATGAAGCAATAGGTGGGAGCGTAGTCCTCATCTCCGTCATTAGTAGTGTTGGGGAGGTCCTTTTCTTCAGAGTTGAAGATGGACTTGCTGACGAACGCGATAGTGAGAGCTAGGCTCGCCACACTAGAGTCTGACTCCTCACATTCCACCTCTTCCTCATTTTCCTCAGATTCAGCCTCAGAGTCCATTTCCTTGCCAATGAATGCCCGAGCCTTCTTGGAGCTGCTCTTCTTGTGAGATGAGGACCTTGAAGATTTTGATGACGAGGACTTTGAAGATTTCTTCTTCTTCTTTGAATCATCTGAACTATAATCCTTGTACTTCTTCTTTAGTTCATTTTCCCACTGAGGACAATCTTGAATGTAGTGTCCGGGTTTCTTGCATTTGTGACAGAGTCTCTTCTTGTAATCATGGGACGAGGAATCTGATCTCAAGTCACCACTTCTTTAGGATTTACCAAAGCGACCACGTCTTGAGAACTTCTGGAATTTCCTCACGAGCATTGCTAGCTCATGGCTCAGTTCTTTAGGGTCACCAAGGCTGCTGCCAGAATCTTCACCTTCAGATTCAGACACTGCCTTGGCCTTTAGAGCCCGTGATCTACCATAACTTGGTCCATAGAGATCTCTCTTCTCCGCAAGCTGGAACTCATGAGTGTTTAGTCTCTCGAGGATATCAGTGGGATCAAGTGGCTTATAGTCTCCACGTTCTTGTATCATCAATGCCAAGGTAACAAATGAGGAATCAAGTGATCTCAGCAATTTCTTCACCACCTCATGGTCGGTGATATCAGTGGCACCAAGTGCTTGAAACTCATTTGAGATGTCAGTGAGGTGATCGAAGGTTTGCTGAACATTTTCATTGTCGAGTCTTTTGAAGCGGTTGAAGAGATTGCGAAGAACGTCAACTCAAGAGTCACGCTGTGTTGAGACTCCCTCATTGACCTTGGACAGCATGTCCTAGGTAAGCTTTGCTGTCTCCAAAGCACTCACTCTGCCATACTGCCCTTTGCTCAGATGGCCACATATGATGTTCTTCGCTTGAGAGTCGAGTTGCTTAAATCTCTTCACATCAGCAGCGTTGATGGTAGGAGTGACAGAGGGAACGACATTTTCCACAACGTACCAGAGATCATTGTCAATTGCCTCAAGATGCATGCGCATCTTATTCTTCCAGTAGGGGTAGTCCATCCCATCGAAGGTAGGACACCCAACAGAAACCTTGATCATACCTGTGGTCGACATAACTAAAACTCCCGGCGGTTAAGCAAAATCACACAGAACAAGGGAGTACCTTGCTCTGATGCCAATTGAAAGTGCGTTAAGTCGACTAGAGGGGGGTGAATAGGCAATTTTTATGAATTCTTCACTGAGGAATTTCAGGGTGAGAAAATTCCTAAGAGAAGAACTACTTGCAGCAGAATAAGTACTCAGAACTAAACATAACAGAGCATGAGCATGGTCTTCATGATGAAATGAAAACAGGCAAAGAGTACAGAAAGCGTAGACACGGGATAAGCAGAATGAAGACAATTAGACTGAAGAAATTTGGTCTGAGGAAATAGAGAAAGTCTTCAATCAAAGTCTTCAAACAGATATGAACAAGCACACAACACAAAAATGAGGAAATGGAACCAGTTAGCTCGGTGAAGACAATGATTTGGTAGACCAGTTCCAACTGCTGTGACAGTTGTACGTCTGGTTAGGGCGCTTAGGTATTTAAACCTGAGGACACATGATACGTCTCCAACGTATCCATAATTTTTGATTGCTCCATGCTATTATATTATCTATTTTGGATGTTAATGGGCTTTATTTTCTACACTTTTATATCATTTTTGGGACTAACCTATTAACCGGAGGCCCAACCCAAATTGCTGTTTTTTTGCCTATTTCAGTGTTTCGCAGAAAAGGAATATCAAACGAAGTCCAAACGGAATGAAACCTTCGGGAACGTGATTTTCTCAACAAACGTGATCCAGGAGACTTTGAGTGGGTGTCAAGAAACAATCGAGGAGGCCACGAGGCAGGGGGGCGCGCCTACCCCCCTGGGCGCGCCCTCCACCCTCGTGGGCCCCTCGTTGCTCCACCGACCTACATCTTCCTCCTATATAAGTCCACGTACCCCGCAAACATCCAGGAGCACCACAAAAAACTAATTCCACCGCCGCAACCTTCTGCACCCAAGAGATCCCATCTTGGGGCCTTTTCTGGAGCTCCGCCGGAGGGGGTAATGATCACGGAGGGCCTCTACATCAACTCCATGGCCTCTCCGGTGATGTGTGAGTAGTTTACTTTAGACCTTGGGGTCCATAGCTAGTAGCTAGATGGCTTCTTCTCTCTCTTTGGATCTCAATACAAAGTTCTCCTCGATTCTCTTGGAGATCTATTCGATGTAATCTTCTTTTGCGGTCTGTTTGCCAAGATCCGATGAATTGTGGGTTTATGATCCAGATTATCTATGAACAATATTTGATTATTCTCTGAATTCTTTTATGTATGATTGGTTTATCTTTGCAAGTCTCTTCGAATTATCAGTTTGGTTTAACCTACTAGATTGATCTTTCATGCAATGGGAGAAGTGCTTAACTTTGGGTTCAATCTTGCGGTGCTCGATCCCAGTGACAGTAGGGGAAACGACACATATTGTATTGTTGCCATCAAGGATAAAAAGATGGGTGTCGGTGTCAAAACCGGCGGATCTCGGGTAGGGGGTCCCGAACTGTGCGTCTAGGCCGGATGGTAACAGGAGGCAGGGGACACGATGTTTTATCCAGGTTCGAGCCCTCTTGATGGAGGTAAAACCCTACGTCCTGCTTGATTAATATTGATGATATGGGTAGTACAAGAGTAGATCTACCACGAGATCAGAGAGGCTAAACCCTAGAAGCTAGCCTATGGTATGATTGTATGTTATAGTTGTTGTCCTACGGACTAAAACCCTTCGGTTTATATAGACACCGGAGAGGGTTAGGGTTACACAAGGTCGGTTACAAAAGGAGGAGATATCCATATCCATATTGCCTAGCTTGCCTTCCATGCCAAGTAGAGTCCCATACGGACACGAGACAAAGTCTTCAATCATAGTCTAACAGTCCGGCCAATGGAGATAGTCCGGCTGTCCGGAGACCCCCTAATCCAGGACTCCCTTAGTAGCCCCTGAACCAGGCTTCAATGACGATGAGTCCGGCGCGCAGTATTGTCTTCGGCATTGCAAGGCGGGTTCCTTCTCCGAATACGTCACAGAAGAATTTGAATACGAGGATAGTGTCCGACCCTGCAAAATAAGTTCCACATACCACCGTAGAGAGAATAATATTTTTGCAAATCTAATTTGCTGACTTGTTTTGATAGTATGACGTTATGTCATGGCCCGGTGATTATTCGAACCGTTTCCTTTAACCAGCCCCGCACATAACACGAGGCAATTTTTTGACACGTCTTGTCAAAGCAGAGATCATGTCCCCTTATATGGGATTCTCATCAATACGGGCGTGGGTAACCCAACCGCGCTATCGATTACGACGCTTGGGGGATGAGCGAGTTTTACCAGGCTAGTGGGGACCTTAGTTTCGTCCGCCCATATAAAGGGATAAGGATTCACCTTTCTATCCACCCTTCTTCCTCCTTTGCTCATCCATTTTCGCACACTCGAGCTCTAGCGCCCAAGTCCGCACTTCCCACCTCAACCTTCTCCAACCATGTCCGGAGCGGGAGGCAGGTGGATGGTCTCCTCTGGCACGGATGGAGACATCAAGAAACTAAGGAAAGCCGGATACCTGCCCGACGACATCGTGCACCGGCTCCCAGATGAGGGGCAGCTCATCCCCACCCCCAGGCCCCATGAGAGGGTAGTGTTCCTCACCCATTTCCTCCGCGAACTGGGATTCCCTCTCCATCCATTTGTCTGGGGGATCATGTTCTATTACGGCCTGGATTTCCATGATCTGGCCCCGAACTTCATCCTCAACATCTCGGCGTTTATCGTCGTGTGCGAGGCCTTCCTCCGCATCAAGCCCCACTTCGGCTTATGGTTGAAGACCTTCAATGTCAAGCCGAAGGTTGTGGGCGGGCGCCAGGCGGAGTGTGGAGGCGCCATGGTGGGCAAGATGCCCAACGTAACATGGCTCGAGGGCTCCTTTGTGGAAACCATAAAGGGGTGGCAATCGGGGTGGTTCTACATCACCGAGCCGCGTGACCCTGCATGGGCAGCGGCCCCCCGAGTTCCGATCTAGCATCCCCATGCAGCTCACTTCCTGGAAAGAGAAGGGCCTGTCCTAGGGTAGTTTGGGAGAGCTGACCGGACTCCAAACATGTATTCAAAACATGGTGATAAAGAAGCTCAAACTTGTCAACGTGGTCCAGGTCATGCTCCACCGCCGGATCCTCCCGTGCCAACAACGGGAGTTCAACTTGTGGGAGTTCGACCCGGCGCAACACCGAACTTTGAACGGGCTCTTCAACATGACTCACAAAGATGCCTGGAGGGTGCTGTTCAAAAGCGCTGAGGTCCCCCCTCCTATTATTGAGGATCGCGGATTTAGCGCGAAGCGCCAAGCCAGTGCGGTCAGCTACTTTACCTTTCACAGGATACTTATTTTTTATAGATTGACTCCATGCAGGATCTAAACTCCCGCACTTTTGACAGGACTGGCAGGAGACGGCCGGACAGATCGATTGTTCGGCTCCTTTGCCCGAAGGCCCCGCAGACGCTCTTATGATGAAGATGCTGACTCCGGCCCCTTATACGGTGCTAGAGAAGACCAAGAAGGCCAAGGTAACCCGAAAGAGTTCCCTACGCCAGGCATCGTCAGACTCACCATCTGATGACTCTGCGACGCACTCTTCCCCGAAGACAAGGAAGAAGAAGAAGAAGATGCTCCCCCACCGGCTGGGGGAGATAAGAAAAGGAAGGCCGCCCCAACTGGGGGCCCGAAGGGTCCAAGAAGGGAAGGACACTCCTTCCGGACAGTTCCACCACCGCCGACGAAGGCGAAGATGAGTGGTTGCCCAGGGCCAAGCCCCTGGGGAGATCGTAAGTATTCGGATACTAGAGTAAATCATAAAATTCCTTTGTCGCACTGCTTTCCCTAACGCCGAACATAATTATGCAGGCCGCGACGAGCCAGTATCGATGTATCATCGGACGGCTCCCTGGGCTCGTCGGACATGGATAGCGATCTAGTCCCGACCGCCACATCCCCTCATCCTGCTGACGACGCCGAGGTGCTGTCTCAAGAGGCACCGAGTCAAGGGGAGATAGTCCTGGAGGCGCCTCAAGGCGACCTTCCGGACTCCGGGAGCCGAGGGGACAGGGCCCCTGAGAGCTCCGAGTTTGGCCCTCAGCCGAACACCGCGCTGGAACCTCCAACGGTTCCGGGCTCGGGCAGGCGGCCTCCTTCTAAGAGGGGCAAGACGCCTGTGCCGGTGACGTCTGTCCATCCAGAGGCGCCGGACAATCTGCTGGAAGCGCTTCGCAGCGCTTCCATCGACGAGGAGCACCGCACTATCATGAGTGCTGTCCCAGAAGTTTCAGTCCGCCAACAACGGATTGATTGAAGCCTGTGCCAACCTTCTAACAGGATTTGAGGTAAGTGTTTTAAAATGTAGTAGAAATATTACCGCATAGACAGTAGCCCCTGATGCTTTGTTCGGTGTTCACAAAGAAAAGCCGAACAGAGGATCAAATAATATCGCAGGAGTCTAATATAAGTATGTCAATATGCATGTGCAGGCTTCGCTACTGGCGTCCGCCGCACTGACTGCGGAGGTCGCCGTACTGAAGCAGGACCTCGAGGGGTCCAGGAAAGAGCTCAGCCTTGTCAAGAGGCAGCTCGAGGAGAACAAGGGTAAGTAATACCCTGTCTATAGATATGTATATATAAATGAAGACGTGATTGCAAAATGACAGGATCATCGTACATTTGCCAGGGGCCACGACCGAGGTGGCGACCCTGAAGCAAGCGCTAACCAAGGCCGAGGATATAGTGGCCAAGGAGCACACCGAGCGAGAGAAGCACGAGGCTCGGGTGGGCGAGGTGCAACAAGAGCTCCAGGCTCTCGTGGTGAAGCACGAGGCGTTGGAGCTTGACTCAAAGACGCGGTAGTCTGAGCTTGCCGCGGCCCTCGAGAGCGCAAAAAGTGCCAAGGCCGAAGCCCAAAAGGCCCTCTAGGAGATCGATGCGATGAAGAAGATAGCGGCGGGTAAGGCTTTCTATATGCAAAGCAAGCATGTAAAAGTAAATTACCGATTACTTACCCGAATCCAGAGATCTCCAGGAGCATTCGCAGATTTGCCCCGCAGCTTGTCCGATGCCGCACAATTTTACTAGGCCGAGGATGGAAGCTCAATGGAGAAGCTGTTCTGGTCTCAGTATGCTGAGGCCGAACACCCCGTGCCAATGAGCGACCAGCTGAAGCAGATGGTCGAGCTACATAAGGCGGCCGATCGGGCCATGAAGAGCTTTATAGTCTGGCTGTGGCCTGGCGACGCCCTTCCGAATAGCTTCTTCGGCCTGGTGAGGCAGCTTGTGGATGCCTGCCCGCGGCTGGAGGTCGTCAAGCGATCTGTCTGCATTGAAGGTGCACGTCGGGCTTTCGCCCGTGTGAAATTGCAGTGAGTCAAGCTAGACGCCGTAAAGCTGATCAAGGAGGGGCCTCCAGAGGGCAAGGAGCACCGCCACCTCGAGATGTACTACGAGGGTGTTCTGCCGGGTGCCCGTCTCATAGCGGACGAGTGTTCAAAAGATGTAATATTTGAATGAGACTTGATCGTTTTATCCTGTATTTATGAAAACTTGTTTCATATGCGCTATGCAAAGCTTGTTTGAATTTAAAATATTACCTTCTGTTTGGCTGTTTATCCAATCTGAGAGATGGCTAGTCCTCGGCTTCTGCCCCCATGCCACGAGTGCTGGGGTGTTTGGGATAAACCTGAGCACTCTTGTTCCCATGTTTGGGTCCTTCGAGGGAGGTGCTCAGCACAGCGAACAAGGCAACCGGACTAATAATGCTTTATCACTCTCACTTAGCCATAGAATTCTATAATTTTAAATTTCGGCGAAGCCCCTGGTATTTGGAAGGCCGAATTTGGGGCGTGATACATGCCTTTAAGCCAGACAGGGCCGGCCCCTCGCTCTAAGCGGCATAAGTCTTTAGGGACTCAAAAACCTCGCCGAACAGCGACCATTCTCTCGCCTTATCATGACAGTCAGTTTTAGCTTTCTCTACTGAGGTGCTGAACCCAGCAGAACCAGGGCACAATCGCAGTAGTTCTCCTAGCGCTACCTTAGCCGATAGAGCGGAACGTAAGGTACCAAAACATAGGATTCGGGCAAACCTAACATTTGACCAAAGACATGATTCGGAGTTGATGCATATAATGCTATAAGTTCGGGGTGACGCACTTGTGAAAGTGTTCGGACTTTTCACACCGTATTGTGAGGTACGTAAGCCCCTAGTGTATTAGCCGTACCAAGGTGTATGGTTGCAAGGCGTCATTAATGAACACACACACACACATATATATATATAACAAGAATGCAATAATAGTCGTAATGTCATGCATTGTTTATTAAAAAATTGCGTTAAAGCAGAGTGATACAGATAGTGCGATAAGCAAAGAGTAGGACTACGTCCCTTCCAAGGGAAAGCTGAGGAATGATATTAAATCGAATATTTCGCTCGTTACTGTAATTCACCTGGGAATTCCGTGGTATGACGTAGCTGTCTGCCTCCTTGGTTGCTGCATCATGTGTTCAGCAATAGTGCTGCCGGGCAGTGTTTCCAGAGATTAAGGTCCTGAAAAAAGAGAGAAAAATAACCAAACGGGAAGCCCCTAGTGCGGTTTAAGCCGCGTCTTGGGGCGTGCCGCAGTTGTGCCCCCTCCCCACCTGTGCCCATGGTATTTTTAATGCGTAATTATGTATGCGCGGCACGAGTTTCTCCGTTGGGCTGGTATTGGGGTGGCCGTCGTATTGCTACGCGAGCTCAGATCGCGCCAGGTGGTCTATTTGCAGATTGCTTCGAGCGCGCTTGAAGGTGTCCGGGCTTTGAAGCGCCGAACTGGTTGATTGCCTTGAGAGGCTGCTTTGCGCTTCTGCTGCGAGGGCCGTGGTGTGCTCCTCTGTTAGGAGAGAGCGCTCTGTGTTTCCATGGATTGTAATAACTCCGCGAGGTCCTGGCATCTTGAGCCTGAGGTATGCATAATGCGGTACCACATTGAATCTAGCAAATGCGGTTCGCCCGAGGAGCGCGTGATAACCACTGCGGAACGGGACTATATCGAAGATTAACTCTTCGCTTCGGAAGGTATCCGGGGATCCGAAGACCACTTCTAGTGTAATTGAGCCTGTGCAATGGGCCTCCGCACCTGGAATGACGCCTTTAAAGGTCGTTTTTGTGGGTTTGATCCTTGAGGGGTCTATACCCATTTTGCGCACTATGTCCTGATAAAGCAGGTTCAGGCTGCTGCCGCCATCCATAAGGACTCGAGTGAGGTGGAGTCCGTCAATGGTTGGGTCTAGGACTAGTGCGGGAAATCCGCCATGACGGATACTAGTGGGATGGTCCCTGCGATCGAAGGTGATCGGACAGGAGGACCAAGGGTTGAACTTTGGGGCGACTAGCTCCAACGCATATACGTCCCTGAGCGCACGCTTCCGCTCCCTCTTGGGGATGTGGGTTGCGTATATCATGTTCACCGTCCGCACTTGTGGGGGGAACCTCTTCTGTCCTCCGGTGTGTGGCTACCGGGGCTCCTCCTCGTCATCGCTATGCGGCCCCTTGTCCCTGTTTTTGGCAATTAACTTGCCGGCCTGCTTGAACACCCAACAATCCCTGTTGGTGTGATTGGCTGGCTTGTCTGGGGTTCCGTGTATTTGACACGAGCGATCGAGTATACGGTCCAAGATGGACGGACCCGGCGTACTTTGTTTGAATGGCCTTTTCCGCTGGCCGGGTTTAGAGCCTTTGAATCCGGCATTGACTGCCGTATCCTTGGTATTTTCCTATTAATGCGGCGCTTATGTTTGTTGCGACGTGACCTGCTATTGCCGTCCTTGGTATCCGGGGTACCATGGTTCTCTGATATGTTATTACTGCGAGCCAGCCAGCTGTCTTCTCCCGCACAAAAGCGGGTCATGAGCGTCGTGAGAGCTGCCATAGATTTCGGCTTTTCCTGACCAAGGTGCCGGGCTAGCCACTCGTCTCGGATGTTGTGTTTGAAAGCCGCTAAAGCCTCTGCATCCGGACAATCGACGATCTGATTTTTCTTTGTAAGGAACCGAGTCCAGAATTTCCTGGCTGACTCTTCTGGTTGCTGTATTATGTGGCTCAAGTCATTAGTGTCTGGTCGTCGCACATAAGTGCCCTGAAAGTTGTCGAGGAATGCGGCTTCCAGATCTTCCCAACAGCTAATGGAGTCCGCTGGCAAGCTGTTAAGCCAATGCCGCGCTGGTCCTTTGAGTTTTAGTGGGAGGTATTTGATGGCGTGTAAGTCATCACAGCGGGCCATGTGGATGTGGAGGAGGAAATCCTCGATCCATACTGCGGGATCTGTTGTGCCGTCGTATGATTCAATATTTACAGGTTTGAAACCTTCTGGGAATTGATGTTCCATTACTTCGTCTGTGAAGCATAAGGGGTGTGCGGCGCCTCTGTATTGGGCTATATCACGACACAGCTCGAAAGGGTCTTGCCTGCTGTGTTCGGCCCGACTGGATTTGCTTTTACTGTATCCGGCGTGACGTTTATTGTCTCGCAGAGTAGTGCGCCCTCGTGATCCGTAGATCGAAATTGCATGCTTTGCTTTGTCCTCCAATATGTCTCGCAGGTCTGGCGTATCTCCCCATGCCTTTTTATTTGAATGGCGTCGGGGTGGAGGCTGAGCTTTTGGCTGGAATGCCTCTCTATCGCAACCACGAGGTGGCCGATCAGCCGTATCATACGCTTCTTCCTCCAGTCGGGGCAGTAACCTGCACTTTGGGTAATTCTTGGAGGGGCGCTCGAGTTTATATTCCTCGACCGCGAGGACTTCAGTACATCTGTCAGCTAGCAGATCTTGATCACCTTGAAGCTGCTGCTGCTTTTTCTTCAGGCTATTTGCCGTGGCCATAAGCCGGCGCTTGAAGCGCTCTTGTTCGACGGGATCCTCGGGTACGGCGAATTCATCGTCGCCGAGGATTGCCTCGTCTTCGGAGGGGGGCATGTAATTGTCATCCTCCTCCTCTCTGTCTGCCGCTCTCTCAGGAGGGCTGGCTCCTCCATCCTCCCGCTCTAAATCTTGCTGGAGGGGATTGTTGTTGTCTTCGGCACTATCCGGAGTGTTATTATCTCCTGTGCCGGTATCACCACTTTTGCTTTGGCGGGACTTAGAGTGGCGTCGTTGACGTCGGCGCTTGGGTTGCTTCTTGGAGGGGTCATCCTTCGCTATCTCATCACCATTGCCTTCTTTGGGTGTATCCACCATGTATATGTCATATAACGAGGTGGCTTTCCAGTGCCCTATAGGCGCTGGTTCATGTTCGTCTCCTACATCGTCGTCCATACCGTTGATGTCTTCGGAGTCAAAGTCGAGCATGTCGGTTAAATCATCGACAGGGGCTACGAAGTGGGTGGTGGGTGGGCGTCGAATTTCTTCGTCGTCCGCATCCCAATCTTGTTGGCCACAATCCAGCCAGGGCTCTCCTGACAAAGAGAGAGACCTTAGTGCATTCAAAATGTCGCCGAAGGGAGAGTGCTGAAAGATATCCGCGGCGATGAATTCCATGATCAGCGCCCAATCGGATTCGATTGGCAGGGGCGCAGGCGGTTCGGAGTCCGAAAAAGAGTCCGGCACCTTGGAGTCACGGGCTTCGCGGAGGATTAGGCTGGTGTTCGGCTCGATCGCCGTTGAGACTGCAGCCCCTGAGGCGGTGTCCACCCACCTGTCCTCGATTGGCGCGGTTGGCTCCGAGCTAAGGGTCGGAGCTGATGCGGGCGCGACCTCTGGGGTACTGTTCGGCGGCAGAGCTAGGTCATTCCCATCGTGACAGTGTGGCGCGCCCGGCTGTGGCTTGAATCCGTCGAAGATCAAGTCTCTGCGGATGTCGGCCGTGTAGTTCAAACTTCCAAATCTGACCTGATGGCCAGGGGCGTAGCTTTCAATCTGCTCCAGATGGCCAAGCGAATTAGCCCGCAGTGCAAAGCCGCCGAATACGAAGATCTGTCCGGGGAGAAAAGTCTCACCCTGGACCGCATCGCTATCGATGATAGTAGGAGCCATCAAGCCTAACGGCGACGACACAGAGGAACTCTCAATGAAAGCACCAATGTCGGTGTCAAAACCGGCGGATCTCGGGTAGGGGGTCCCGAACTGTGCGTCTAGGCCGGATGGTAACAGGAGGCAGGGGACATGATGTTTTATCCAGGTTCGGGCCCTCTTGATGGAGGTAAAACCCTACATCCTGCTTGATTAATATTGATGGTATGGGTAATACAAGAGTAGATCTACCACGAGATCAGAGAGGCTAAACCCTAGAAGCTAGCCTATGGTATGATTGTATGTTATGGTTGTTGTCCTACGGACTAAAACCCTTCGTTTTATATAGACATCGGAGAGGGTTAGGGTTACACAAGATCGGTTACAAAATGAGGAGATATCCATATCCGTATTGCCTAGCTTGCCTTCCACGCCAAGTAGAGTCCCATCCGGACATGAGACGAAGTCTTCAATCATAGTCTAACAGTCCGGTCAATGGAGATAGTCCGACTGTCCGGAGACCCCCTAATCCAGGACTCCCTCAATGGGGTTTATATCATATTGCATGAGTTTATCCCTCTACATCATGTCATCTTCCTTAAAGTGTTACTCTGTTCTTATGAACTTAATACTCTAGATGCATGCTGGATAGCGGTCGATGTGTAGAGTAATAGTAGTAGATGCAGGCAGGAGTCGGTCTACTTGTCACGGACGTGATGCCTATATACATGATCATTCCTAGATATTCTCATAATTATTTGCTTTTCTATCAATTGCTCGACAGTAATTTGTTCACCCACCGTAATACTTATGCTATCTTGAGAGAAGCCACTAGTGAAACCTATGGCCCTCGGGTCTATTTTCCATCATACAAGTTTCCAATCTATTTTATTTTGCAATATTTACTTTCAATCTATATCATAAAAATACCAAAAATATTTATCTTATTATTATCTCTATCAGATCTCACTCTTGCAAGTGGCCGTGAAGGGATTGACAATCCCTTTATCGCGTTGGTTGCTAGGTTCTTATTTGTTTGTGTAGGTACAAGGTGACTCGCGCATGGTCTCCTACTGGATTGATACCTTGGTTCTCAAAAACTGAGGGAAATACTTATGCTGCTTTACTGCATCACCCTTTCCTCTTCAAGGAAAAACCAATGCAGTGCTCAAAAGGTAGCAACACACCGTCCCAGACACCCAGTGCTGAACACACAGCTCAGGACACTTAGTCCTCACCGTATTCCCCTTGAGCTAAGGTCACACAGACCTCGCCCAATCACTCGGGGTAAGTCTTTAGGTGACTTCCAAACCTTCACGGACTCGGTCACTCGGCGATCCAAAATTTCCTCTTGGATGCTCTAGACCATGACGCCTAACCGTCTGAAAGATGCATAGTATTCAAAGGTAACAAGCGTCAGATCCACGCAGGATCAATCTCTTAAGTGATGCTCAATCACTTTGGGTTTGTAGGTGTTTGGGTTTGGGTTTTCCTCACTTGATGATTTTCACTCAAATTCCTCGGAGGATGGGATGCTCTCAAATGACAAGTGTCAGTTTCTCTCGGAGCAGCCAACCAGCTAGTGGTTGTAGGGGGCAGCTATTTATAGCCTAGGGAGCAGCCCGACATGATAAGACATAAATTCCCTTTAATTATATGACCATTAGGTGGGTAGATATTTTGGGACAGCTGGCGCATAGCACAACAATAGTCGGAATTTTGAATATCAAATTCCTCAGGGCTATCATGTTCCTCACTCTGTAGGCAATCCGCACTGGCGAATTCCTAACTCCTCAGTTAGAACAAATTCCTCAGAGACCAGAAGAACTTCGTCACTGTCACTGAAGAAATTGAGTGAGCTGTATGAGATTTCCAATGGCTTCACTCGAAGGGATTGGTAGGTGTAAAATTTGAGTTGAGCATCACTTGGAAATTTTTCCTTAGTATTTCCTTGACCCCATTTAACAGTACGGTGTTTCCTATGACTCAAGAAAGAGAAAATAAAACTACGAAAACAAAAGTCTTCATGCTTCATGTTCCTCGAAATACCAAGTCTTCAGGATCACACCAATTTCTTAACTTTCAAAGTCTTCATGAAGTCTTCAGAAATCCAAAGTCTTCAGTCGAAGAACTTCATTTTTAGGGGTCGACTTTCTCTGTAAATATCAAACTCCTCATAGACTTATAGACCTGTGTACACTCACAAACGCATCAGTCCCTTAACCTATAATTCTTCAATACACCAAAATCACTAAGGGGCACTAGATGCACTTACAGTTATGGATGAAGAAACTGCTAGAGACTTCTTAGCTTGCAATGATATATCTGATCTTAAGAAATTATTAGCTAAGCTTAAAGAAAAGTCTTTAAATCTTAGAATGAAATATGACCCTGCTTTTGCTACTTCACCTATCTTTATTACTGATAAGGATTATGATTTCTCTGTCGATCCCGAGTAAATTACTTTGGTTGAATCTAATCCTTTTTATGGCTATGAATCTGAAACTGTTGTGGCACATCTTACTAAATTAAATGATATAGCCACCCTGTTCACTCATGATGAGAAAACTCACTATTACTTTATCCTTAAGTTGTTTCCATTCTCATTAAAGGGTGATGCTAAAACATGGTTTAATTCTCTTGATGCTGGTTGTGTGCGCAGTCCCCAGGATATAATTTATTACTTCTCTACTAAATATTTCCCCCCTCATAAGAAACAAGCTGCCTTAAGGAAAATATATAATTTTGTGCAAATTGAAGAAGAGATTCTCCCACAAGCTTGGGGGAGGCTTCTCCGATTACTTAATGCTTTGCCTGATCATCCTCTGAAGAAAAATGAAATACTTGATATCTTTTATAATGGACTAACCGATGCTTCTAGAGACTACCTGATAGTTGTGCTGGTTGTGTTTTCAGGGAAAGAACTGTTGATCAAGCTAAATTGCTATTGAATAATATGTTGAGTAATGAAAATGGACACTTCCTGAACCAACTCCTAAGCCAACTCCGAAGAAAAGGGGTATTCTATTTCTCAGTCCCGAGGATATGCAAGAGGCAAAGAAATCAATGAAAGAAAAAGGTATTAAAGCTGAAGATGTCAAGAATTTACCACCTATTGAAGAAATACATGGTCTTGATAACCCGACACAGGTAGTAAAGGTAAATTCTCTCTATAGATTTGATGAAGGTGATATTCCTCATAATAAGTCTGCTAGCCAATGCTTAGATGAGTTTGATAGTTTTATTGTTAAACAAGAAAACTTCAATGCTCATGTTGGTAGACAATTGAAATGCAATGCTGATATGCTTGAACACTTGAGTGAGTATATGTCTAGAGTTAAAGGTGAACTTAAACTTATTAGTAAACATGCTTCTATGGTTACCACTAAAGTAGAACAAGTACTTAAGGCTCAGAATGATTTGCTCAATGAATTAAATAATAAAAAAATGATAATGCTGTTAGAGTCATGACTAGAGGCGGTAAAATGACTCAGGAACCTTTGTATCCTGAGGGTCACCCTAAGAGAATTGAGCAAGACTCTTAGAGAACTAATGTTGATACACCTATTTCTTCTAAGAAGAAGAAGAAGAAGAAAAATGATAGGACTTTGCATGCTTCTAGTGAACCTGTTGTTGACACACCTGAGAATCCCAATGATATTTATATTTCTGATGCTAAAACACAATCTGGTAATGAACATGAACCTAGTGATAATGTTAATGATGATGTTCATGTTGATGCTCAACATAGCAATGATAATGATGTAGAGATTGAACCTATTGTTGATCTTGATAACCCACAATCAAAGAATCAATGCTATGATAAGAGAGACTTTGTTATTAGGAAGGACGGTAAGGAAAGAGAACCATGGGTTCAGAAACCCATGCCTTTTCCTCCTAAACCATCCAACGAAAAGGATGATGAGGATTTTAAGCAATTTGCTAAAATGATTAGACCTATCTTTTTGCGTATGCGTTTGACTGATATGCTTAAAATGAACCCTTATTCTAAATACATGAAGGATATTGTTACTAATAAAAGGAAGATACCGGAAGCCGGTGTTAGTGTTATGCCTCTCTCTTTATATCGTAGACTTGATTTGAATAAGCTAACACCTACTGAAATATATTTGCAAATGGCTGATAAATCAACTGCTATACTTGTCGGTATTTGTGAGGATGTGCCTGTTGTGGTTGCAAACGTTACTATTTTAACGGACTTTGTTATTCTTGATATTCCCTGAGGACGATAGTATGTCGATTATCCTTGGTAGCCCTTTTTAAATATTGCAGGGGCTGTTATTGATTGCAACAAAGGCCATGTCAGTTTTCATGTTAATGGTAATGAGCATACGGTACACTTTTCGAGGAAACAACCTCAAGTCCACATTATCAATTCTGTTGGAAAAATTTCAACAATTACTATTGGAGGTTTTGAATTTCCTCTACCTACTATCAAGAAGAAATATGATATTCTTATTGTTGGGGACGTGCATATCCCCATTGAGGCAACCTAGTGTTATTCGAAATTTCTCCAGTTTCATGCGATTCGGAATGAGTTTGTTAACAAGACTTGTTCAACCTTCTTAGTGGATTCCTTTTGATGAGCATGAGATGGATGAAGTTGGAAAGCACAACCTTCTGTACCCTCCTTTTACTTTCTGTTATTTATATTAAATAGAGCAAAAATAGTATTTTCTGTCTGTTTTCTAAATAATCCTTGCAATAAAAAATACCCCGAAAATAAAAGTTCTCCAAATGCCCTGAAAACGAAATATGATTTTTTTCCAGAATATTTAAGAATTATTGGCACTGAGAACACATCAGGGGGACCCACCATGTGCCGACGAGGGTGGAGGGCACGCCCCCTGCCTTGTGGACCCCACATGGGCCCCCTCCACTTATTCTTGCACCCACACACTTCGTCTTCCTCCAGAAAAAACCATCCACCGGCTCAAACCCGTGTTCTAGCTCATCTTGCTGCCATTTTCGATCTCCTTGCTCAAAGCTTCATTCACAAAACCGCTTTGGGGGATTGTTCTTCAGTATGTGACTCCTCCAATGGTCCAATTAATTTTTGTTCTATTGCTTTATTTATTGCAATTTTTTGCTGCTTAGGTGACCCTGTTCTTGAGCTTGCATGCCAAATTTATGTGGTCAAAAGTAGTATTAATGCATGATATGGCCTCTTGGCACTTGTAGGAGTAGTTGCTATCGGTTTTGTTGAGTTTGGTTCACTTTTATTTTGAGTTACTAAAAATTTCAGAAATTTTTCAGAGGAATAAATATGTTTAGGAAAATGTACCGAGGTGGTTCCTCAAGGAAGCAAGGCCCAAGGCCCGCAATACGCGAGCCGGACAATGACTACCAAGGGCGGCTCAAGTGCGGCCTTGTGAATGGCCGTCAGAGGATTTCATGGTCTAGGCAGGCATCAAGGAAGAATTTGACGCATATGTACGTAACGCTGATCTTGAGAGCTTCGAGTCAGATAAGTGTCGGCAATACCTCTATTTAACTGATTCATTTGTGAGAATGTTTAAATTTGCATCCTCGTGCAATTCTCACAATGTCCTATTTGATCTTCTTTATAAATCTTATACCATGGACTTAGAAGATTTTAATACTGCTTGTAAACTCCTGCAGTGGGGTA
The DNA here is from genome assembly GCF_056163025.1 of Triticum urartu. Classification (NCBI taxonomy): domain Eukaryota; kingdom Viridiplantae; phylum Streptophyta; class Magnoliopsida; order Poales; family Poaceae; genus Triticum; species Triticum urartu. The sequence goes on from NC_141875.1 coordinate 94,368,958, forward strand.
GTGCTAGTGAACCTTGCAAATATGAATTTAAAGAATTTCTTGCTAGTATCACTGTGGGGGAATCTAGAGAAATAACACAAGCTACCATAGGGAGCATTCATTTTCCTGCCATACATTATTTTGATCTCTTCGTGGGTAGATGCATTAACGATAAGGATGAGGCATGTCACATGTGTGTGCCAGATCTTAGTGTTCTCAAGAGTGTTGTATGAGGAGAAAAACAATACAACTTGGGGGCTATTGTTGCATGTAGGTTGCATCTTAATGGTTTAACTGGAGATTTGGTTGGTGGAATTTATGCAATTTGTGTAGCTAACTTTCTTGGTATACCCATACGTGGGGATGATATTGAGTTGCCTCCTCCTTATCTAGATTATAATGCTATGGTTCGTCATCAGTTTGTTGAGAGGAACGATTAGTTCCTCCAGTACCGACTAATCTTTGACAGATGGCGCACCGTCCACATTGCTCTCCCTGCTCCTGCTTTCTTTGACTTTCAGACAAAAGGGAGATATGTTATAACCAGGGAGGAGGCGAACAAGTACGAGAGGAGGACAGAGGCAGCTCGCCTCCAAGCTGCAGCTCATGAGGCAATTGCCGCTGCATCTCAGTATGACCCCAGCTACAACTTTGATCCATGGGCATAGACCAACTTAGGCCAAAAGTCTAAGCTTGGGGGAGTACGTATTTCTCACCGACATTACATTCATGTTCACACACTCATGCCAATTGTCGGTGCTCATACTTTTTCATTGTATCATCCATGCTAGTTTATTTTCTTTTTAAGCTTTCTTCTTGTGTGTTTGAAAAACCTTAAGAAAAACCAAAAAACTTAGTCGTAGCTTTTAGCTAGTTTACTTTTCATGCCTGTAGTAGTAGTAATTAAAAAGAAAACCCAAAAAGATTTATTGTTCTTCTTTTGCCTGTTGGGAGCTTTCCCGTGTAAATAGTTTTATTTCCTTTCTTTTCCTTGGGGGTTGAGAGGAGAAGACCACGATGGAAATGTTGAGTGGCTCTCATATGCATTATTGTCGATCTAACAAAGAGCCCATATTACCTTGTCTTCTCCCTTGTATTGAATGCTTGCAGATTCCAGCTTAGTACAATGCACGTACACTATTATTATTATCCACACTATTTGGTCGTGCAAGTGAAAGGCAATAATGACGATATATGATGAACTGATTGAGATGAGAAAAGTTGGTATGAACTCGACCTCTCTTGTTTTTGTAAATATGATTAGTTCATTGTTCCCGATTCAACCTATTATGAATGAAACATGTTTGCAATGACAATTAGAGATTATAGTTTCTCATGCCATGCTTAATTTGCTTGGAGTTTATAATGGTTTACCTTGCGTGCCAACATGCTATTAAAAATGGTTGTGATGTGGTATGATAGGGTGGTATCCTCCTTTGAACGATTCGAGTGGCTTGACTTGGCACATGTTCACGCATGTAGTTGAAACAAAATCAACATAGCCTCCACGATATTTATGTTCATGGTGAATTATATCCTACTCATGCTTGCACTCAGTGTTGATTAATTTTAATGCATGTTCATGACTGTTGTCGCTCTCTAGCTGGTCGCTTCCCAGTCTCTTTCTAGCCTTCACTTGTACTAAGCGGGAAAACTACTTGTGCATCCAACTCCATAAACCCCAAAAGTTATTCCATATGAGTCCACCATACCTTCCTATATACGGTATCTACCTGCTGTTCCAAGTAAGTTTGTATGTGCCAAACTCTAAACCTTCAAATAAAAATTCTGTTTTGTATGCTCGAATAGCTCATGTATCAACTAGGGCTGTCTGTATCTTCCATGCTAGGCGGGTTCTTCTCAAGAGGAGTGGACTCCGCTCCTCACTCATGAGAAAATGGCTAGTCACCGGGATGCCCAATCCCATGCTCAAATCAAATCAAAATAATAAGCTCTATGTTCACATACAACAGGCGCAAGCCAGTTTTGCACATGCAGAATACTCGGGTTAAACTTGACGAGCCTAGCATATGTAGATATGGCCTCAGAACACTGAGACCGAAAGTTCGAACATGAATCATATAGTAGATATGATCAACACAGTGATGTTCACCATTGAAAACTACTCCATCTCACGTGATGATTGGACATGGTTTGGTTGATACGGATCACGCGATCATTTAGATGACTAGAGGGATGTCTATCTAAGTGGGAGTTCTTAAGTAATATGATTAATTAAACTTTAATTTATCATGAACTTAGTACCTGATAGTATTTGCATGTCTATGTTGTTGTAGATTAATGGCCTATGCTACCGTTCCATTGAATTTTAATGCATTCCTAGAGAAAGCTAAGTTGAAAGATGATGGTAGCAACTACATGGACTGGGTCCGTAACTTGAGGATTATCCTCATTGTTGCACAGAAGAATTACGTCCTGGAAGCACCGCTAGGTGCAAGACCCGCTGCAGGTGTCGGTGTCAAAACCGGCTGATCTCGGGTAGGGGGTACCGAACTGTGCGTCTGAGGATCGAAGGTAACAAGAAGCAGGGGACACGATGTTTACCCAGGTTCAGGCCCTCTTAATGAAGGTAATACCCTACTTCCTGCTTGATTGACTTTGATGAGTATAGGGGATACAAGAGTCGATCTACCTCGAGATCGTAATGGCTAAACCCTAGATGTCTAGCCTATATGATTTGACTTAGCCTCTACGGACTAAAACCCTCTAGTTTGTATAGACAACGGAGGGGCCTAGGGTTGTACAGAGTCGGTTTATAGATAAAGGAAACTACACATCCGGACGCCAAGCTTGCCATCCACGCAAAGGAGAGTCCCATTCGGACACGGGGGAAGACCTTCTATCTTGTATCGTCACCGCCCATCAGTCCGGCCCATGTCACATAGCCTGGATGTGACAGCCTAGTTTTTGCCCTCTTTCATTTGCCTGATTTTCAGTTGAAATGATTTTGAAATTTGGAGTTGTTGAATCTTTTCATGTGGACTTAAACACTTGGGTACCCTTGGCTTTCATCCAAGTACCTCATGTCCCTCTCTAAGCATCATTTCCTCTCTGATTCACCTCATAATAATATTTGGAATATTTTTATTTAATGAAAAATATTCATTTCCTTCCCTTAAACCCTAGCTAGATCAATGTGCTCCAAAGCAACCCCAATTTTTCTTGACCACAAAAATCTGAGAAAATTCACAAATATTCTTTGAACCCTAGGGCACCTTCATCAGCAAAAATATTGCACCACTTTTTGGAATATTTTTACTACAGAAAATATTTTCTATTCTGGACAGAAATGGTGGTTTCTACAACAACTACCATTTTACTTGCTCCAATGAGGCTGATTTTTCTTGTGCATCATCACCTTAGTAGATGATTGCTAGCCTCCAAAACCCAGCCCCAAACTCCCAGCCGTTTGACCTCAGTAAACTCTCAAAGTTACCGATCAGAAACTTACTTGGCTTGTAAAATCTTTTCTACTGCGTCTGGATCCAAACCAAAGTGTGGTAAACTTCAAAACTACCACGAACAACAAGCCAGACATGAACTTTGGACGTAGGCCGGCCTGAGGGAAAAGTTCCCGCAGTGACCACGCGTGTACACGATGGCAGCCTGCGTGTCGACGCGCCCTGGGTGTCGCCGAGCGCTCTCTTACGCGCGTGCTCGCTTCCCCGACGGCCAAAGCGTGCCAAACCTCGCCACCATCTTCGTCCAAACCCCCTTAACTCTCCCCTGGCACTCACTGACGCCGGGGCTCGCCGCGGCGAGAACGGGCATGGTCCGGCCAACATAACAGTGCGGTGTGCACTGTGCTCGTCGCCTTCTCCTTGATCCTGTGCTCGTCCCCATTCACCCACAGTCCCCGCATGAGCTGCGTCACCGATCCCCCCTCACTGCTCGCCTATAAATGGAGCCATCCCCGGCCTCCTCGAGCACCATTCTCCACTCCCACACATCCCACAACACTGTAGGAAGCCGTAGCCCGGCCGGGCAGGCCGCGGGCCACCGTCCCCAAGCTCGAGCTCACCGGCGATCCTCTCAGGTCACCACGGTAGCTCCAGCCCCTCCCAGGCCTGGGCAATCCTTCCAGGGCCTCCGCCACTCTCCGGTGGTGCTTTTCCACCTGGTTGAACCCCTGGAGTCGCCGCTATTCGCCGTCATCTTCGTCTCCGGCGACCTCCGCTCTCTGCCTCCGCTTGCGAGGTCGATTCTAACGCTGTTCGACCACCCCTAGCTACGCTACGGGTACGGGCAGGTGTGCCTCCATCCCCTCTCTTGATCCCTCCCTCTCGTTTTGGCCAAGGAGCCCTCATCGCCGAGGTGAGCTCTGGCGAAGCCGCAACCTCCTCTGTTTCCTTCTCCCTCTTCCCCCACCTAACTAGCGGGGCCCTCTCGTCAGCCACTCAGTACGCGCGCGAAGCGGTATGAGTGGTGGCGCCCCGAGGCTTTACGCCTTCGACGTCACCCCCTTTATGTTTTATTTAAATTCAAATTTCATTTATATCCAGAGAGATTCAAACAGCTATAACTCTTCAACCATAAGTCCAAATGAATTGATTCTTTTTGCATTGTGTTCTTTGCAAAGAAATCTAGTCGCTCACCAAAAATGGGATATTTCCCTGCTGTCTAGATTTTCTGGTGATTTTCAGAAGGGTTCTTGATATTTTTTTTGTGTTTAAATTTATTTTCAGAGAGTGAAGCTTGTCTTGAGGAACACCAGAGGGCTTGTGAGCTTCATCTGCACTAAGGCAAGCCACATCAACATTTTCATGATGCCACTCAATATTTGTGATATTTTTCTACTTGAATGAATGATTTAATCCATGCATTTAAATCATTATCATTAGGTTATTTATATTCTGTTAGTCTTTGTTTAAGTTTACATGCTTATGTTATCAAAAAGTTTGTAGCTACTAAGTGGTTATAGAAACTAGAATTAATCTTTGCTATGAAAGAAATAATATGGTTGTGGATATAAGTAATTTATTAGAACTATTTTCTTGCATGAGAAAAATGGTAAAATTTGTTAGAAAAGATGTTGTCTAATGTCAGTTTATCCTAACCAGAGAAGTATGAGGTGTTGTTGATGTTTATGCTTAGTGTGGATTTAGTTGACTCAGTCATTTCCGTTAATATGTGGTGCATATGTTAGTGATTGCATTTCATGGCATACTATGACACCGGTTATTTTCAATTTAAGTTGAACCTGATAATAATACAACTTGAATTTATCGTTGACCGAGTCATGGTGCCACTGAATCGAGTTTTTCCCAGTGCAACCACATTTCTTTGTATGGGAAGGCCTTTATTCGGTCCGCTATCATGCCTCTGGTCGGTGCCTCCAACTAGGGAAGGTTATGGGCGTGCGGTACCCTGTCCCGGTAAGCAGAACTAACCTTGTGAGCCCGTTGTTGAGACTTTTGGTACCGGTCCCCGTGAGGGACGTTGGCCACGACGATGGTCGTTGTGTCTTTGGTAGACACGGGGCCACCCAGGACTAGCCCAGTTGGGGAGTGGGTCGGAGTGGCTGAGAGAGTGCCATGGCAATGGAGGGGTTTCGTCGGAATGCCATTGGTCCACCCGAATGTGAGTACGAGGCCATGGGTTCCCTGGTGTGGGTACAGTGCGCTACCTCTGCAGAGTGTATTAATCTATCGATAGCCGAGGCCACGGTTAAGGACACCTCGAAAGTAGGTCACACCATGGGTCAACATTTAAATTAATCTTGCACACTAAGTCATAAACTTTGCACTGTTGAGGATGGCGGGAAGGTCATCCTGTCGATTGAGACCAAGTGTTGGTCGTGGTAGTGATCGCCGGAAGGATCACTGTTTGAGACCAAATATTGGTCGTGGCTGTCGTCGCCGGAATGATCACGAAGTATCCATAGTTAAGATCATGTGGTTGGTACATTTGTGATCCAGAAGTGATCACCGTGGTAAGCTAGTCCGAGGGAGTGTGCTCATAAGAGCGCGATCACAACATGTTGGTTACATTGTTGCATTACTAATAATTGGTTAATCATCATGATATTGTTTGTCATTATGTTTATGCTTGTTGTGAGCTTGCAAGTACATTCAATGTACTGACCCGGTGTGTCATGCCAGATTTCAGGAAAGTCCCATGGAAGGGAGTGCTGCTCGAGTCTAGATCGTGTCCACATCGGTGTCCTTGTGCTATGGAGTTCCGCTACGACGTTGTTCCGCTGCAGCGTAGTTGTTATGATCGAGGCCCTTTTATGTTCACTAAATAATGTACATATTGTCAGCCGCACCGGGTGTGCCGCTTGGCCTCGCTACCTATTGTAATGTAAACTTTGAGCCGCTAGTATCAATAAAGCAGTTGTTTTCTGTACCAAGATGTTGTCTGTTGCCAGAAGACATGGTCTCTGGGCTGGCAATGCAAGGTAAACCGGTCGCTCTGAGCCGGGATGCCACAACGGTTGGAATCAGAGCCGCGCTGACTGTAGGCCACGCTAGACTATGACGTGTTGACTGGACGGTAGATACGAGTTTCCGTTGAGTGCCGGTATTATTGGTAGTTGGTTGTTGCATTGCATATACTTGTCTTATTTTCATGCTAACCTACTAATGGTTGTGAGTGTAGATGGCTCCGGTGCCATATCCGTGCCAGTTGCAGCTGATTCCGTACACGTCGCCGCATATTCTTCATAATGTGTGGCCTCGGCTGTACCCCTCTGTGATGACCTAGTTTATCGTGTGTACCGGGAGCGTCTAGCTGACTCAGCATATGAGAATCATGCAGTGGTTACTCTGCGCACCAGTGTTGATTCCAGCACTTACACTCATACCTCTCAGAGCGGTTATGCTTCTACCGCTTCTCAGGCTGTCCAGTTTGCTGCATTCGAGGTCCTTGTCGAGCTTCGTTACAACGAGGTCCGGATGCAGGACCACCCAGGTTTCTACTACTATCCTTCTCTGCACGACAATGGCCGTGTTCGTTTCTCTACCATTGATCCGGAGTCTGATAGTGTTGCTAGTCATCTTGCTCGTTACATCACCGCTAGCTATCTTATGATCCACGAGCTGGCTTGAGAGCTGACTCGTGCTCGTACTGCTTTAGCCGCTGCTTTAGTCACTACTAGATCTGCCACTACTCTATCCTCTCTGGGTTTTACTCATTATATTCCAATCAGTTCTAGTTCCCCTATTTCATCGGTTACTCCTCCGAGTAGCTCGGGCACCTCGACCGTGAATCCTCTCAGAGCTCCTGCTGAGTGGGTTTCACTTATCACTACTCCTGTAGCCCCGATGATTCATCCTACACCTGCCCCTGACGGAGAGCCCTCTAGGCAGCGTCATCATGTTACCTTTAACCCGGAGGTCTCAGTTAACCTCGTCACTTCCGGATCCGAGTCCGCTTCAGGAGAGGACCCCACAGCACCAGTAGAGCAGTAGAGCCCGTGAGTCTCCGCAGTCGTCGGCATGATGTCTGGATGTAGTAGTACGAGTCATAATGTTTCGTTTTCTGTATGAGAGTAGTTGAACCTGGCATGATGGTTATCTTTCATCTATGAGTCTATGTATAATTATGTTGGAACTCTATTTTATGCGCCGTGTTTTCTTCGTCATTTCGGTTTTTCTCGGGCTTTGTTGCTGGCTTTTCCCCAATTTATTTCGAATGTTTCTCATCTTGGTTGCGTTGCCTTGGGAAAAATCATAATACGATGCCGCGGGGAGGTAGCAGTAGCAACGTTCGCGAGGGTACCCATGTTCGTCGTTCCGCACGACAGGCAGAACACTCCCCCAAGCCGTACGTTCCACCACCGCCTCCATCACCAAATCCACCCTCCACCGAGTAAATTCTGTGAATGTTTGAGGAAAGATGGAATAATGATCTGATTGAAAAATTAAGAAGTGTGCAAGCTATGGTTGGTCTGAATGGAAGTCAAAATGGTCACCACTCCAAGCTGTCTCATTTTCAGAGGACCAAGCCTCCTAGTTTCAGTCAGGTCCTTGATCCCTTGGATGCAGACGATTGGTTATGAACCATTGAAAGGAAGCTTGAGATTGCTCGTACGGAAGAAGATGATAAAGTTCCGTTTGCAACTCATTATCTTGAAGGAGCTGCTGCCATATGGTGGGAAAATGCAAAAGCCATGTGGCCCGCTGATGAAGAAATTACCTGGACAAAATTCAAAGATCAGTTCCGGAAATATCATATCCCTACTGGAATTATGAAGACTAAGCAGCGCGAATTTCTCTCGCTCCTCCAAGGAAATCAGTCTGTGGGTGAATATGTGCAAAAATTCAATCACATGGCCCGTTACTCCCTTCATGACGTGGCCACCGAAGAAAGAAGGATTGACAGATTTCTTGGTGGATTAAACCCGCAACTCTAGTGTACTCTCAGCATGTTCGATTTCCCAGTTTTCCAAACTTTGGTGAACAAAGCTTTCATTGCTGAAATGGAGCACAAGCTCTTATCAGACAACAGGACTGTCAATAACGATCACAAGCGCAAGTTCGAGCCAAAGAAGGATGGGCAACCCATGCAAAAGGCCCGTACTTGGCAGCAGACTCAGGTGGAATACAAGCCCAATTGGCAGCAGAATGTTAACAAGACCACCACCCAAGTCAAGAATGTTGTGTCCAACCCAATGCATGAGGAGCGCCAGCGCATCAAAGCTTTCTTCAGTTGTGGGCAAACCGGACATTATACCAGACAGTGTCCCAAGAACAGCAAGGCAAATGCTCTATATAGACCACAAGTCAACTATATGGAGTCATGCCCAACCCATCAAAACATCCTTGGGCATGTTCATCACCTCTCTGCCGATGAAGCCCAAGAGAACCCCGAAGTCATCATTGGTATGTTCTCTGTTAATAACATACCTACAGTAATTTTATTTGACTCTGGGGCTTCCCACTCTTTTATTTCTCGGAGTTCTGTTGCCCAAAACAAATTTCCTTGTTCGCTGTTGGGCAAGAATATGCTGGTACAAACCCCGGGATCATTAATCAGGAGCAATCTGGTCTGCCATAATTTGGAAATCAATATCAACGGAGTCTGTTTTCCAACTTCTTTGATAATCATTGAGTCGGATAAGTTGGATGTTATCTTGGGTATGAATTGGCTGACTCAATATCAAGTATGCATAAATTGCGCGACCCGAGAAGTTACTTTGACCAGTCTGAAGGGGCAGACTACCAAATTCTATGCTCGCAGAAGCATACCCAAGAAAGAAATGGCCTTCACCGTTGTGGCTGAATTGGAATTAATTCCGGTGGTCAGTGAGTTTCCAGATGTATTTCCCGAAGAGTTGCCAGGCATGCCACCAGATCGAGAGCTTGAGTTTGCAATAGATCTTGTGCCCGGAACCGCACCGTTATACAAGAAGTATTACCGGATGCCCTCATCAGAATTAGTGGAGCTAAAGAAACAACTTGATGAAATGCTTCGGAAAGGATATATCTGCCCCAGCTCATCACCATGGGGATCACCCGCTATCTTCATGGACAAAAAGGATGGAAGCCTCCGCATGTGTGTGGATTACCGTCAGCTGAACGACGTCACCATCAAAAATAAATATCCACTGCCAAGGATTGATAATCTATTTGATCAGCTCAGCGGGGCCAAAGTATTCTCCAAGATTGATCTAAGTACAGGATATCATCAACTCAAGATTAAAAAGGAAGATATTCCTAAGACCGCATTCACTACTCGGTACGGTCTTTACGAATATACAGTTATGTCGTTTGGTCTTACCAATGCCCCCACTTTCTTCATGGATATGATGAACAAAGTATTCATGGACTTCCTCGATAAGTTCGTGGTAGTCTTCATCAATGACATACTTATTTACTCAAGCAGTGAAGAAGATCACAAAGAACACCTCCGAGCAGTACTACAACGACTCCGCGACCATCAGCTATACGCCAAATTCACTAAGTGTGAGTTTTGGCTCAAGCAAGTTGGGTTTCTTGGACACGTTCTATCTTCCGAAGGTATAGCTGTGGACCTGAGCAAGGTAAAGGATGTGCTCGATTGGTTGCCACCTGCAACCGTATCACAGATCTGGAGTTTACTTGGATTAGCCGGGTATTACCGTCATTTCATTGAAGGGTTTTCCAAGATTGCTAAGCCCATGATGGAGCTTCTCAAAAAGGATAAGAAGTTTGAATGGACCAAGGACTATGAGAAAAGTTTTAATGAGCTAATGATACGGCTGACGACCGCACCCGTGCTAACTCTTCCAGATATCTACCCCAGTTTTGATGTGTATTGTGACGCCTCCAGACAAGGACTGGGATGCGTACTGATGCAAGACGGCAAGGTAGTAGCTTATGCATCCCGACAGCTACGACCCCACGAGGGAAATTATCCCACTCATGATTTGGAATTGGCCGCGGTGGTTCATGCTCTAAAAATTTGGAGGCACTACCTCATCGGGAAGAGGTGCCAAATTTTTACTGATCACAAGAGCCTCAAGTATATATTCACTAAGCCAGATTTAAATCTCCGTCAACGTAGGTGGCTTGAGTTAGTCAAGGATTATGATCTTGGAATAAATTACCACCCGGGTAAGGCCAACGTGGTCACCGATGCGCTCAGTCGAAAGCCTGTCAGCCTGAATGTCATATTGGGATCCTTGTCTCCTGAACTTCAAGAGGAGATTGCTCAGCTCAACTTGGTCTTAGTTGATGGTGGCCTTGCTAATATTTTGGAAGTTGCCCCTACACTTGAGGAAGAGATCCGCAAGGCCCAGTCAACTGACACCGTTCTGCAAAAACATGCCATGATAGCAGGACAGTCTTCAAACTTCTCGAAGGATCAATTGGGTACCCTCCGTTTCCGGGGAAGGATTTGTGTACCCAATCAAGCAGATCTAAAGCAGAAAATCTTGTCTGAAGCACACGAATCTTCGTATTCCATTCACCCGGGGGGTACAAAAATGTATGAAGACCTCCGACAAATATTCTGGTGGGATGGAATGAAGAAGGACATTGCCTATTTTGTGGCATGTTGCGACATATGCAACAAGGTAAAGGCAGAGCATCATAAGCCAGCCGGACTTCTCCAACCTCTGCCAGTCTCACAATGGAAATGGGATGATGTCTGCATGGATTTCATAACAGGACCGCCCAAGACTCAGCGAGGCAATGATGCAATCTGGGTCATAGTGGACACCTTAACCAAGGTTGCTCACTTTATCCCGATCGGAACCACATATCGAGCAGACCAACTCGCACAGCTGTATGTATCCAGGATATTCAGTCTGCATGGAGTACCTCGAACCATCACTTCTAACCGAGGTTCACTTTTTACCTTCGCTTTTTGGTCACGTCTCCATCAAGCCTTGGGGGTAGCGCTGAAATACAGTACTACTTATCATCCTCAGACCGATGGACAGACAGAGCGAGTAAACCAAATACTCGAAGATATGCTGCGATCCTGTGCTTTGGCTCAAGGACCTATATGGGAAGTCTGTCTGCTGTATGCCGAGTTCTCTTATAACAACAGCTTCCAGACCAGTCTAAAGATGTCAGCGTACGAAGCTTTGTATGGCCGTAAGTGCCGCACTCCTTTAAATTGGTCTCAAACTGGAGATAGCCGCATTTTCGGGATAGATCTCATAATGGAAGCTGAGAAACAAGTTAGGGAAATCAGAGATAGATTACAATTGGCCAAATCTCGACAGCAGAGTTATTATGATGCAAAGCACCAACAGATCAGTTTTGAACCCGGAGAACATGTATATCTCTGAGTCACTCCTATGAAAGGAGTCAAGAGATTTCGAACTCGTGGAAAGTTGGCACCTAGATTTATTGGTCCATTTCCAGTCATGTCCCGAGTGGGTACTGTTGCTCATTAGTTGGAACTACCCCGAGAATTGTCAGACGTGCACAATGTGTTTCATGTCTCACAGTTGAGGTGATGCATATCGCCACTTGAGAAAAGGCCTGCTATGACCGAAATAGAGTTGGCAAAGGATTTAACATATGAAGAGAGGCCAGTCAAAATTTTGGATCAGATGGAAAGGGTCACTCGCAGTAAAGTGAGGAAGTTCTACAAAGTCTCGTGGGAGCATCACACCGAGTAAGAATCAACTTGGGACCGAGAAGAATTTCTAAGGGCACATTATCCCGAATGGTTTTCCCAAGCAACCGAATCTCGAGGACGAGATTCATTCTAAGTGGGGGAGGTTTGTGACAGCCTGGTTTTTGACCCTCTTTCATTTGCCTGATTTTCAGTTGAAATGATTTTGAAATTTGGAGTTTTTGAATCTTTTCATGTGGACTTAAACACTTGGGTAACCTTGGCTTTCATCCAAGTGCCTCATCTCCCTCTCTAAGCATCATTTCCTCTCTGGTTCACCTCATAATAATATTTGGAATATTTTTCTTTAATGAAAAATATTCATTTCCTTCCCTTAAACCCTAGCTAGATCAATGTGCTCTAAAGCAACCCCAATTTTTCTTACCCACAAAAATCTGAGAAAATTCACAAATATTCTTTGAACCCTAGGGCACCTTCCTGAGAAAAAATATTGCACCACTTTTTGGAATATTTTTGATACATAAAATGTTTTTTGTTCTGGACAGAAATGGTGGTTTCTACAGCAACTACAATTTTACTTGCTCCAATGAGGCTGATTTCTCTTGTGCATCATCAGCTTAGTAGATGATTGCGAGCCTCCAAAACCCAGCCCCAAACTCCCAGCCATTTGACCTCAGTAAACTCTCAAAGTTACTGATCAGAAACTTACTTGGCTTGTAAAATCTATTCTACTATGTCTGGATCCAAACCAAAGTGTGGTAAACTTCAAAACTACCACGAACAACAAGCCAGACATGAACTTTGGACGTAGGCCGGCTTGAGGCCAAAGTTCCGATGGTGACCACGAGTGTACATGATGCCAGCCTGCGTGTCGACGCGCTCTGGGTGCCGCCGAGCGCTCTGTTTCGCGCGTGCTTGCTTCCCCGACTGCCAAAGCGTGCCAAACCTCGCCACCATCTTTGTCCAAACCCCCTTAACTCTCCCCTAGCACTCGTCGATGCCTGAGCTCGCCGCAGCGTGCATGGGCACGGTCCGGCCAACATAACAGTGCAGTGTGCACTGTGCTCGTCGCCTTCTCCTCGATCCTGTGCTCGTCCCCTTTCTCCCAGAGTCCCTGCGTGAGCTGCGTCACCTTCTCCCCCTCTCACTGACGCCGCTCGTCCCCGGGCACCGTGTCCAGGTGTCGACGGCGGAGCCCAATCCCCCCCTCACTGCTCGCCTATAAATGGAGCCACCCCCAGCTCCTCGAGTACCATTCTCCACTCCCACACACCTCACAACACCATAGGAAGCCGTAGCCCGGCCGGGCAGGCCACGGGCCGCCGTCCCCGAGCTCGATCTCACCGGCGATCTTCTCGGGTCGCCACGGTAGCTCTAGCCCCTCCCAGGTCCTGGGCAATCCTTCCAGGGCCTCCGCCACTCTCCGGTGGTGCTGTTCCACCTGGTTGAAGCCCCTGGAGTCGCCGCTATTCGCCGTCATCTTCGTCTCCGGCGACCTCCGCTCTCTGCCTCCGCTTGCGAGGTCGATTCTAACGCTGTTCGACCACCCCTCGCTACGCTACGGGTACGGGCAGGTGTGCCTCCATCCCCTCTCTTGATCCCTCCCTCTCGTTTTGGCCAAGGAGCCCTCATCGCCGATGTGAGCTCTGGCGAAGCCGCAACCTCCTCTGTTTCCTTCTCCCTCTTCCCCCACCTAACTAGCGGGGCCTGCTAGTCAGCCACTCAGTACGCGCGCGAAGCGGTATGAGTGGTGGCGCCCCGAGGCTTTACGCCTTCGACGTCACCCCCTTTATGTTTTATTTAAATTCAAATTTCATTTATATCCAGAGAGATTCAAAGAACTATAACTCTTCAACCATAAGTCCAAATGAATTGATTATTTTTGCATTGTGTTCTTTGCAAAGAAATCTAGTCGCTCACCAAAAATGGGATTTTTCCCTGCTGTCTAGATTTTCTGGTGATTTTCAGAAGGGTTCTTGATATTTTTTTTGTGTTTAAATTTATTTTCAGAGAGTGAAGCTTGTCTTGAGGAACACCAGAGGGCTTGTGAGCTTCATCTGCACTAAGGCAAGCCACATCAACATTTTCATGATGCCACTCAATATTTGTGATATTTTTCTACTTGAATGAATGATTTAATCCATGCATTTAAATCATTATCATTAGGTTATTTATATTCTGTTAGTCTTTGTTTAAGTTTACATGCTTATGTTATCAAAAAGTTTGTAGCTACTAAGTGGTTATAGAAACTCGAATTAATCTTTGATATGAAAGAAATAATATGGTTATGGATATAAGTAATTTATTAGAACTATTTTCTTGCATGAGAAAAATGGTAAAATTTCTTAGAAAAGATGTTGTCTAATGTGAGTTTAATCCTAACCAGAGAAGTATGAGGTGTTGTTGATGTTTATGCTTAGTGTAGATTTAGTTGACTCAGTCATTTCTGTTAATATGTGGTGCATATGTTAGTGATTGCATTTCATGGCATACTATGACACCGGTCATTTTCAATTTAAGTTGAACCTGATAATAATACAAGTTGAATTTATCGTTCACCGAGTCATGGTGCCACTGCATCGAGTTTTTCCCAGTGCAACCACATTTGCCTATATGGTAAGGCCTTTATTCGGTCCATTGTCATGCCTCTGGTCGGTGCCTCGAAGTAGGGAAGGTTATGGGCATGCGGTACCCTGGCCCGGTAAGCAGCCATAACCTTGTGAGCCCGTTGTTGAGATTTTTGGTACCGGTCCCCGTGATGGACGTTGGCCACGACGATGGTCGTTGTGTCTTTGGTAGACACGGGGCCACCCAGGACTAGCCCAGTTGGGAGTGGGTCGGAGTGGCCGAGAGAGTGTCATGGCAATGGAGGGGTTTCACCGGAATGTCGTTGGTCCACCCGAATGGGAGTACGAGGCCATGGGTTCCGTGGTGTGGGTACAGTGCGCTACCTCTGCAGAGTGTATTAATTTATCAATAGCCTAGTCCACGGTTACGGACACCTCAAAAGTAGGTCACACCATGGGTCAATATTTAAATTAATCTTGCACACTAAGTCATAAACTTTGCACTGTTGAGGATGGCGGGAAGGTCATCCTGTCGATTGAGACCAAGTGTTGGTCGTGGTTGTGATCGCCGGAAGGATCACTATTTGAGACCAAATATTGGTCGTGGCTGTGGTCGCCGGAATGATCACGAAGTATCCATAGTTAAGATCATGTGGTTGGTACATTTGTGATCCAGAAGTGATCACCGTGGTAAGCTAGTCCGAGGGACTGTGCTCATAAGAGCATGATCACAGCATGTTGGTTACATTGTTGCATTACTAATAATTGGTTAATCATCATGATATTGTTTGTGATTATGTTTACGCTTGTTGTGAGCTTGCAAGTACATTCAATGTACTGACCTGGCGTGTCATGCCAGATTTCAGGAAAGTCCCGTGGAAAGAGGTTCTGCTCGAGTCTAGATCGTGTCCACATCGGTGTCCTTGTGCTATGGAGTTTCGCTACGACGTTGTTCTGCTGCCGCATAGTTGTTATGATCGAGGCCCTTTTATGTTCACTAAATAATGTACATATTGTTCAGCCGCATCGGGTGTGCCGCTTGGCCTTGCTACCTGTTGTAATGTAAACTTTGAGCCGCTAGTATCAATAAAGTGGTTGTTTTTTGTACCAAGATGTTGTGTGTTGCCAGAAGACATGGTCTCTGGGCTGGCAATGCAAGGTAAACCGGTCGCTCTGAGCCGGGGTGCCACACTGGACGCCCGGGGACCCCGTAATCCAGGAGTCCCTCAGTAGCCCTTGAACCAGGCTTCAATGACGATGTGTCTGGCGCGTAGATTGCCTTCGGCATTGCAAGGCGGGTTCCTCCTCTGAATACTCCAAAGTTGTTGAACAAGAGAACTATATCTGGCTCTGTATAACAGTTACAACCCTGAACCACAAGGGGAAAAATACTTAAACAAAATAAGTCATGTCCACTAACAGCTTTTTTTGGTGAGACGTTATGCCTGGCCTTATTATTATTTCAAACCATTTTGTAGCCTCCCGCTTCGCGTTCCAAGATGTGGTCTTCATTGACACGTCTTGTTAAAGCAGAGATCGTGTCCACTTATCGCGGGATTCTCATCAATATGGGTTTGGGTAATCAAATCATGTCGTTCGCACGATCCCTCGGGAATAGGCGAATTTTAAGGCTTGTGAGGGGGTGCTTGACATTCACTGCCTTTATAAGAGGATAAGGACCCATCTTTTTACCTCACGCCTTCTTCTTCCTCAGCTCTTCCATCCTCAAGCTCCAGCGCCCAAGTTTCAATCTTTTCCATCACCACCAAACACTACAGCCATGTCCGGGTCCGGCTCGTAGGGCAAGTGGATGCATTCCTCCGTCATGGAGAGGAACATTAAGGAACTCCGGGAAGCGGGGTACTTGGCCCTGGACATCGCCCACCGGCTCCCTGTCAAAATGCAGATCATCCCCACTCCGCAGCCTAATGAGAGGGTAGTGTTCATCCCCCACTTTCTCCGCAGACTAGGGTTTCCCCTCCACCCTTTTGTCTGTGGTCTCATGTTTTATTATGGGCTAGATTTCCACGATCTAGCCCCAAATTCCTTCCTCCACATTTCGGCGTTCATCATCGTGTGCGAGGTGCTCCTTGATACGTCTCCAACGTATGTATAATTTTGATTGTTCCATGCTGTTATATTATCAATCTTGGATGTTTTATAATCATTTTATATCATTTTTTGGTACTAACCTATTGACATAGTGCCAAATGACAGTTCCTGTTTTTCCGTGTTTTTTACATCACAGAAAATCAATATCAGACGGAGTCCAAATGCCACAAAACTTTATGGAGATTCTTTATGGACCAGAAGGAATATGTTGGGCCTTGGTTGCACCTGGGGGGGTCCCGAGGAGGGGAAAACCCACTAGGGTGCGCCAGGAGGCCCAGGCGTGCCCTGGTGGGTTGTGCCCACCTGGGTGCCCCCCAGACCGCCTCTTTTCTCTATAAATACCCTGATATTTCCAGAACCCTAGGGGAGTCGACGAAATATTCATCCAGCCGCCGCAGAGTCCAGAACCACCAGATCTAATCTAGACACCATCTCGGATGGGGTTCACCACCTCCATTGGTGGCTCTGCGATGATGCGTGAGTAGTTCTTTGTAGACCTTCGGGTCCGTAGTTAGTAGCTAGATGGCCTCATCTCTCTCTTGATTCTCAATACAATGGTCTCTTGGAGATCCATATGATGTAACTCTTTTGAGGTGTGTTTGTTGGGATCCGATGAACTTCGAGTTTATGATCAGATCTATCTTTTTATATCCATGAAAGTATTTGAGTTTCTTTGATCTCTTTTATGCATGATTGCTTATAGCCTCGTATTTCTTCTCTGATATTTGGGTTTTGTTTGGCCAACTTGATCTATTTATCTTGCAATGGGAAGAGGTGCTTTGTAGTGGGTTCGATCTTACGGTGCTTGATCCCGGTGACAGAAAGGGAAACGACACGTATGTATCGTTGCTACTAAGGATAAAACGATGGGGTTCTATCTCTACATAGATAGATCTTGTCTACATCATGTCATTGTTCTTATTGCATTACTCCATTTCTCCGTCAACTTAATACACTAGATGCATGCTGGATAGTGGTCGATGTGTGGAGTAATAGTAGTAGATGTAGGCAGGAGTCGGTCTACTAATATTGGACGTGATTCCTATATAATAATCATTGACTAGATATCGTCATAATTATTTGAAGTTATATCAATTGCCCAACAGTAATTTGTTCACCCACTGCTTTGCTATTTTCCTCGAGAGAAGCCACTAGTGAAACCTACGGCCCCCGGGTCTTGTTTCTCATATTATTTGCCTTTGAGATCTATTTTTATTTGCTTTTATTTCCATATCTATTAATCCAAAACCCCAAAAATATCTTGCTGCACTTTATTTTATTTGTGATCTATTTATCCAATCTATTATAACCTTTTTACCGTCATGCACCACTCCTTCGCATTCCCCCCACTTCGGCCTATGGCTTAAGGTCTTCAACGTGAAGCCGAAGTGGTTGACGGGCAGCACGCAGACTTCGGAGGCTCCATGGTGAGCAAGCTCCCCAACATCACCTGGCCAAAATGGGCCTTCGTGGAGACTGTCAAGATATGGCAGCAGGAGTGGTTCTACATCACTGAACCCCACGACGCCAACTGGGTGGCCTCTCCTGCATTTAGATCCGCCCCCAATGCGGCTTGCGTCGTGGATTAACAAGGGTCTGGATTGGGCATCATCCGATGAAGTGATGACGCTGTAGAAGCGCATCAAAAATATGATGGAGAAGAACACCAGCCATGCTGATGTGATCCAGGTGATGGTTTTTCGCCGGATTCTCCCCTGCCAGCACTGGTCCCTCCACATGTGGGAGTTCAATCCGGCTGGCCCTCTGAAAGCACAAGTGCTCCCTAGGTGGTTTTGGTAATTAATGTCAACATATCTCTTGTTGGACTAACAGTTTTACCTAGTATGTTTCAGATAAGTTCAACAATGAAGTGGCATGGACTAGAGGATGTGGAACCCCTTCAAGATGCTAAGGACAAAAGGATTGGCTCAAGCTCCAAGCTCAAGACTCTACATTTTCTATTTTAGTGATCCAAGATCACATTGAGTATATAGGAAAAGCCAATACTATCAAGGAGGGATGAGGTGTTGCTTAATGAGGCTCTTGCTCAAAGTGCTTAGTAATATGCTCCAAAGCCCTCAACTACTTTCTCACATCCACATATGACCTAAACCAAAAGTCAAACTTGGCCCCACCGATTCTTTCTATCCGGCGCCACCGAGTTCAGATGTCATAGCCACTGCCACAAACCCTAGGCAAATCGGTCTCACCGATAGGGATCTCAGTCTCACCGAGATGGGATTGTAATCTCTCTGTTTCCCTTCGTAACGTTTCGGTCTCACCGAGAGGAGCGATCGGTCCCACCGATATTGCAATGTAAACTATCTATTTCCCTTTCGTAACATTTTGGTCTCACCGAAATGAGTGAATCGGTCCCACCGAGTTTACCTGACAAACTCTCTGGTTATCTTACTACCAAAATCAGTCTCACCGAGTTTGTGTAATCGGTCTCACCGAGATTACGTTATGCCCTAACCCTAACCATTTCGGTCCTACCGAGTTGCATGTCAGTCCCACCGAAAATCCTAACGGTCACTAGATTTGCTGAATCGGTCCGACCGAGTTTATCAATTCGGTCCCACCGAGATTGGCAAGTTGTGTGTAACGGTTAGATTTTGTTTGGAGGCTATATATACCCCTCCACCTCCTCTTCATTCGCGGAGAGAGCCATCAGAACGAACCTACACTTCCAACTTACCTTTTCTGAGAGAGAACCACCTACACTTGTGTTGAGGCCAAGATATTCCATTCCTACCATATGAATCTTGATCTCTAGCCTTCCCCAAGTTGCTTTCCACTCGAATCTTCTTTCCACCAAATCCATATCCTGTGAGAGAGAGTTGAGTGTTGGGGAGACTATCATTTGAAGCACAAGAGCAAGGAGTTCATCATCAACACACCATTTGTTACTTCCTGGAGAGTGGTGTCTCCTAGATTGGCTAGGTGTCACTTGGGAGCCTCCGACAAGATTGTGGAGTTGAACCAAGGAGTTTGTAAGGGCAAGGAGATCGCCTACTTCGTGAAGATCTACCCTAGTGAGGCAAGTCCTTCGTGGGCGACGGCCATGGTGGGATAGACAAGGTTGCTTCTTCGTGGACCCTTCGTGGGTGGAGCCCTTGTGGACTCGCGCAGCCGTTACCCTTCGTGGGTTGAAGTCTCCATCAACGTGGATGTACGATAGCACCAGCTATGGAACCACGTCTCAAAAATCTCCGTGTCTCCAAATTGCGTTTGCACACTCCAATCCCATCCTTTTACATTCTTGCAAGTTGCATGCTTTACTTTCCGCTGCTCATATACTATTTGCATGCTTGCTTGATATGTATTGTGCTTGTTAAACTTGTGCCAAAACTCCACTTCAACTTAAAGAAATTAAAAACTACAACTTTTTGTACTTAGTGTCTAATCACCCCCCTCTAGACACCTCTTCTCGATCCTTTCAATTGGTATCAGAGCTTTGGTCTCCATTTCTTTGGTTTAAACACCATTGGAGGAAGATGGATGAGTCTACTTTGGGGAGTCTTAGACATAGAGTGCCTATACTTGATGGAGAATATTTTCATGAGTGGAAAAATGAAATGCTTGAGATTTTCAAGGAATTTCATTTGAACAAGTACATTACTAGCCCTTGTGCACCTCACGTTGATCCTTTTCATCCTACCCTTGATGAGTCTATTGACATGATCTGCAACCTTAGAACTGTTAATCTTATCACTAGAGGCTTGCCTCGAAACTTGATTGAATGTTTACCTATTCTTGATTGTGCCTACACTATATGGAGATTCCTTGAGAAACATTTTCCAAACCATTCCTTGAAGAACTTAGATGAGATTCTTCATAAGTCCATTGCCTTGATTAAGATGAGTTCCAATGATCCCAAATTTGGTGACTGCTTATTTGAGCTTACTAATCTTACGAGTGCCAAAGGAGATGTTGGAATCATTAGCAATATCATTTCCAAAGCTATTACAATTCATAAAGATAACCATAGAAATGATCATTTATCTAATGAATTACCCTCTCTAGGAATTGATCAATCACAAGATGATGTTGAACATGGATACTATGATGAGGATGATGATGACAGTGACTATGATCTTAATGATGCAATGAGACACTTTGGTCTTATGGCAAATCTTCGGGGATATATGGAAGGTGGAAAGGAATGGGTTCTTGATAGTGGATGTACCGATCACATGACCGGAGATAAAGACATGTTTCGTGAGCTTGCTGAAAACGATGGTCCTCGAAAGTATGTCACTTTTGGTGACAACTCAAAGGGTAAGGTGGTTGGCCTCGGTAAGGTGGCCATATCACATGATAGCTCCATACAAAATGGCATGCTTGTTGAATCTCTTGGCTACAATTTACTTTCAGTATCTAGACTTGCTGATTTCGGTTTCAATGTCCTATTTACTAAAGTAGATTGCCAAGTGTTTCGTAGAGATAATCATAAAATAGTATTTACCGATATACGCAGAGGTGATCTTTACATTGTTGATTTCACTAAAAAGGCTCAACCTAGAACTTGCTTAATTTCTAAATCCTCTAAAGGTTGGTTATGGCATAGATGATTAGGTCATGTTGGTATGCGAAACCTTGACAAGCTTATTAAAGGAAATCATATCCTTGGCGTTAACGATGTCATATTTGATAAGGATAGACTTTGCAGCACTTGTCAAGCAGGTAAACAGGTTGGAGGAAGGCATCCCGTGAAGAACATCATGACCACAAGGAGGCCACTCGAGCTACTTCACATGGATCTTTTTGGTCCTAACACTTACAAAAGTCTCGGTGGAAATTCTTTTGGTCTAGTTATAGTTGATGATTTTTCAAGATTTACGTGGGTGTTCTTTCTCGACGATAAATCGCAGGTCCAAAAGATCTTCAAAAACTTTGCTAGGAAGGCCCAAAATCAATTTGAAGTGTAAATCAAGAAGGTTCACAGCGACAACGGAACGGAGTTCAAGAACGCAAATGTGGACACCTTTCTTGACGAAGAAGGGATTTCACATGAGTTCTCGGCTACGTACACACCTCAACAGAATGGAGTTGTTGAGAGGAAGAACCGGACACTCATCGAAATGACGAGAATGATGCTTGATGAGTACAAGACGCCAAAGCACTTTTGGGTGGAAGCGGTTGAGACAGCTTGTCACGCAACAAATCGCTTGTATCTTCACAAGCTACTCGGCAAGATGGCATACGAGCTCCTCACCGGAGACAAAGACCCTTCGGAAGCAATCCAAGACTTGTCTGTTGGCAAGATTCGTCCAACGGAGGTGAAGGAGAGTACCTCATCCATCCAAGTGGAAGCTTCTACTTCACGACAAGGTGAACCAAGAGTTGATACGGAAGCATCCACAAGTGGGACACACCAAGATGAAGAAAACAAGGAAGTGCACCAAGATGAATGCCAACAACCTCCTTCTCCACCACGACAAGAGAACGACAACGTCAACAACGAGGAAGGCCAAGAAGAAGAACAAGATGAAGATGTTCAACCAAGATCCAAGAAAAAGCTTTCATGAGTTCGAGCAAGAATTGCTAACGATCATCCCATTGAGCAAATCTACAATGATATCCAAACCGGGAGAATCACTCGCTCAAAAACTCGTTTAGCTAACTTTTGTGAACACTATTCATTTCTCTCTAGCATTGAACCTATGAAGGTTGAAGAAGCTTTGGAATATCCGGATTGGATAAATGCCATGCATGAAGAGCTACACAACTTTGAGAGAAATCAAGTTTGGACATTAGTTGAGAAGCCCGACAACAACCACAACATCATCGGTACCAAATGGGTGTTTCACAACAAGCAAGATGAAGATGGACAAGTAGTTTGCAATAAAGCATGTCTTGTCGCCAATGCTACACTCAAGTCGAAGGTATGGACTATGGTCAGACATACGCCCCCATTGCTAGACTTGAGTCCATTCGCATCTTACTTGCCTATGCTAATCATCATGATATCACCTTGTACCAAATGGACATTAAAAGTGCTTTTCTAAATGGTGAAATAGAGGAGGAAGTTTATGTTAAGCAACCTCCCGGATTTATCAATCCTAAGAAACCTAATCATGTTTACAAACTTCACAAAGCTCTTTATGGTCTTAAACAAGCTCCTAGAGCATGGTATAAATGCTTGACCAAGTTCCTTATTGAAAAAGGCTTTGAAATTGGAAAAAAAGATTCTACTCTTTTTACTAAAATGGTTAATGGAGAACTATTTGTGTGCCAAATTTATGTCGATGATATTATATTTGGATCAACTAACCCTCATTTTAGTGAAAAGTTTGGAAAGCTAATGTTGGAGAAGTTTGATATGTCGATGATGAGTGAAATCAAATTCTTTCTTGGTTTGCAAATCAAGCAAACTAAGGAAGGTACCTTTGTCTCACAAACGAAGTACACCAAGGACTTATTCAAGAAGTTCAATATGCAAGAATGCAAAGGTATGACTACACCCATGCCTACTAGTGGACATCTTGATTTAACCAAAGATGGTGACCCGGTTGATCAAAAGGTTTATCGCTCTATGATTGGTTCATTGTTATATCTATGTGCTTCACATCCCGATATTATGCTAAGTGTGTGCATGTGTGCACGATATCAAGCCGCTCCTAAAGAATGCCATCTTAAGGCTGTGAAAAGGATAGTGAGATACTTAATCCATACACCAAATTTTGGCATTTGGTATCCAAAGAGGGCCTCCTTTGATCTTGTTGGCTACTCCGACTCGGACTATGTCAGTGACAAGGTTGATAGAAAGTCCACTTCGGGTACTTGTCAATTTCTTGGTAGATCTCTTGTGTCTTGGTCTTCCAAGAAACAGAACTCGGTATCCTTATCCACCGCTGAAGCGGAATACATTGCCGCTGGATCATGTTATGCTCAATTACTTTGGATGACCCAAACTCTTAAAGATTATGGGATATCTGTGAAATATGTTCCATTACTTTGTGACAATGAAAGTGCTATTAAGATTGCTCACAATCCCGTGCAAGATTCTCGAACTAATCATATTGAAGTTCGTCATCATTTCATTCGAGATCATGTTGCCAAAGGGGGACATTAATCTCAAGCATGTTCGCACCGAAAAGCAGTTAGCTGATATATTCACGAAACCACTTGATGAGAAAGTGTTTTGCAGGTTAAGAGGTGAATTGAACATCATTGATGCTTCAAACTTGGAGTAGGAACTGCATTTGATACATGCAAGGCATGAGCCTATGACTAATCCTTGATAGTTCTCTTATGTTGACTACCTTATGTCTGGGATATATTTGCACCTTGCATGTTATCTAACCCGTGTAGGTACTTGGATGAATCTAAATCTACGAGATTTCAACTCACTCACATCTTGAGCAATTTCTATATCACCAAGTCTCTACACAATGGTGGATGAAGACAAGGAAGCACGCAACCATTCAAACATATCATTTGACAAATTTTATGTTGAGTTTCATGATTGTCATTTTGGATACACAAGTGCTCTTCCTTGCAAAAACTAACCCATGTAGGTAGATGAACTCAAACTCCAAGTGGTGCTCCCAACTCTTGATGAGCTACATCAACCTTGAGCAACCCACACAAGTTCAACTACATGATCATGATCAACGCCACCACCCAAGGTATGTTATTCCATCTTAGAGAAGCTTTACTCCGAGTCATGAGTCAAAGCAACTCGACAAGATGTGAATACATCAAAAAGCTTAAACGAAAAATGGTAACCCCATTTTTAGCTTAAACGATGAGTATGACCAATGATCTAGTGATCTCACTTGACTCTTAAGTCAATATACTCTAACATAGGTGACTTTGTCGCCGACCAATTCTAGATGAAGTTATCTTGTGTTCTTTTCTATGCTCTTGCATTTGTCTCATGCATATTTGTTTCCAACTTCATCTAGACTCCTTTTTAGTTTCTTCTCTTTTATTTTCTATTCTGCATTCCTTGCATCAAATTCATTGCAAATCTTTTAGTTAATTCCTTGCAAATCCTTGTGAGATCTTACTTGTCTAGTGAGCTGAGGTGAAAAGTATTTTCTCTGCGATGAACTCGATCTCACCCGTCTGATGCTTTCGGTCCAACCGAATCCTCTCAGTACAAACGAACCATACAACTCGGTGTCACCGATTTCACTACAGGAAAGACATCTTGCCACTTGTTTCTGCATTCTTTTTGATCCAGCTCCACTCAATGAATCTTGTCCTCGACCAGCATCCCATTCAACTTGCTGCTTTGTTCTGTGACTCAAGGACCAAACCCGTCATGACAAAAATCCAGAAGAACCCTTCTTGGAAATTGATGTCAAAGGGGGGAGACAGATCACATCAAAGCTTAATCATATCTATAGGGGGAGAGAATACTCAAGGGAAGAAAGAGTAATCATCAAGGACCCCAAATGCTTGGTGTTCAAGAGGAGAGAAGTCACATGTCTTCAAGAGGGGAAAGACATGTTCATATTTGCTCGTTTGCATTAGCTCTGTTTATTTCCTTTGAGCTCTGATTTTGCTCTGATTTTCTGTTCCCTATCTTCTCCCAGTATCCCATGCTAGATTCAGGGGAGCAAGACATCTAAGGGAAGGAAATCCTTGAATTTATTGCACATCTTTACCTTTGGGGACATGTCTATATCCAATGTGGTACTTAGTACTCACTCTACATGTCATCCCAGTCTTGGTAATCTTGTGGTTTCTTTTGTTTGCTCTGGCCAGTAGGTGTATCTGTGTTATCTAACCTTGTTTACGCAGGTTCATCCCATCCTAAGCCAACTCAAGACCACAAGGCAAGTATATGCATCACAGTCATGTGTATGAGAAATTCTTGCTGATGTACATACTGTTTGCAAGAAGGACTCATGAGCATGAAGGTACATTTCTCATATTCACATCATTTGCTCTAGTGCATATAGCCAAGATACATATAACACATTGCTTACTTTGTCATGTTTATGCATTCACATGATCCTATATTCCATATTCACATGATTGCATACATGTAGGGGGAGCCTATGCATGTTACATGTCTTTCCAAAGCTTTACTTACTATTCCCTATATCTTTATCTAAAGCTTTGATGTATGTTGTCATCAATTACCAAAAAGGGGGAGATTGAAAGAACAAGTGCTCCCTAGGTGGTTTTGGTAATTAATGTCAACATATCTCTTGTTGGACTAACACTTTTACCTAGTATGTTTCAGATAAGTTCAACAATGAAGTGGCATGGACTAGAGGATGTGGAACCCCTTCAAGATGCTAATGACAAAAGGATTGGCTCAAGCTCCAAGCTCAAGACTCTACGTTTTCTATTTTAGTGATCCAAGATCACATTGAGTCTATAGGAAAAGCCAATACTATCAAGGAGGGATGAGGTGTTGCTTAATGAGGCTCTTGCTCAAAGTGCTTAGTAATATGCTCCAAAGCCCTCAACCACTTTTTCACATCCACATATGACCTAAACCAAAAGGCAAACTTGGCCCCACCGATTCTTTCTATCTGGCGCCACCGAGTTCAAATGTCATAGCCACTGCCACAAACCCTAGGCAAATCGGTCTCACCGATAGGAATCTCGGTCTCACCGAGATGGGATTGTAATCTCTCCGTTTGCCTTCGTAATGTTTCGGTCTCACCGAGATTGCAATGTAAAATCTCTGTTTCCCTTTCGTAACATTTCGTTCTCACCGAAATGATCGAATAGGTCCCACCGAGTTTACCTGACCAACTCTCTGGATAGCTTATTACCAAAATCGGTCTCACCGAGATTACGTTATGCCCTAACCCTAACCATATCAGTCCTACCGAGTTGCATGTCAGTCCCACCGAAAATCCTAACGGTCACTAGATTTGTTGAATCGGTCTGACCGAGTTTACCAATTCGGTCCCATCGAGATTGCCAAGTTGTGTGTAACAGATAGATTTTGTGTGGAGGCTATATATACACCTCCACCTCCTCTTCATTCGTGGAGAGAGCCATCAGAACGAACCTACACTTCCAACTTACCTTTTCTGAGAGAGAACCACCTACACTTGTGTTGAGGCCAAGATATTCCATTCCTACCATATGAATCTTGATCTCTAGCCTTCCCCAAGTTGCTTTCCACTCGAATCTTCTTTCCACCAAATCCATATCCTGTGAGAGAGAGTTGAGTGTTGGGGAGACTATCATTTGAAGCACAAGAGCAAGGAGTTCATCATCAACACACCATTTGTTACTTCCTGGAGAGTGGTGTCTCCTAGATTGGCTAGGTGTCACTTGGGAGCCTCCGACAAGATTGTGGAGTTGAACCAAGGAGTTTGTAAGGGCAAGTAGATCGCCTACTTCGTGAAGATCTAGCCTAGTGAGGCAAGTCCTTCGTGGGCGACGACCATTGTGGGATAGACAAGGTTGCTTCTTCGTAGACCCTTATGTTGGGGATCGTAGCACAAATTCAAAATTTTCCTACGTGTCACCAAGATCAATCTATGGAGAGACTAGCAACGAGAGAAGGGGAGTGCATCTAAATACCCTTGTAGATCGCTAAGCGGAAGCGTTCAAGAGAACAGGGTTGATGGAGTCGTACTCGTCGTGATCCAAATTACCGATGATCCTAGCGCTGAACGAACGGCGCCTCTGCGTTCAACACACGTACGGAGCGGAGACGTCTCCTCCTTCTTAATTCCAGAACGGGGGGAGGAGTAGTTGATGGAGATCCAGCAGCACGACAGCCTGGTGGTGGAAGTAGCGGGATCCCGGCAGGGCTTCGCCAAGCACAAGCGGGGAAGGAAGAGTTGTCACGGGATGGAGGGAGGCACCAGGGCTTTAGGTGTGGCTGCCCTCCCTCCCCTCCACTATATATAGGGGCATAGGGGGGTGCCGACCCCTTGTAGATCCCATCTAGGGAGGGGGGCGGCAGCCCTAGGGGTGGCTTGGCCTCCAAGCCAAGTGGAGACGCCCCCACCCCTTAGGGTTTCCAACCCTAGGCGCATGGGAGGCCCAAGGGGGGCGCACCATCCCACCAGTAGCTGGTTCCCACGCCAATTCAGCCCATGGGGCCCTCCGGGATAGGTGGCCCCACCTGGTGGACCCCCGGGACCCTTCCGGTGGTCCCGGTACAATACCGATGACTCCCGAAACTCTCCCGGTGGCCGAAACTGGACTTCCTATATATAAATATTTACCTCCGGACCATTCCGGAACTCCTCGTGACGTTTGGGATCTCATCCAGGACTCCGAACAACTTTCGGATAACCACATACTAATATCTCTACAACTCTAGCGTCACCGAACCTTAAGTGTGTAGACCCTACGGGTTCGGGAGACATGTAGACATGACTGAGACAACTCTCCGGTCAATAACCAACAGCGGGATCTGGATACCCATGTTGGCTCCTACATGCTCCACGATGATCTCATCGGATGAACCACGATGTCGAGGATTCAATCAATCCCGTATTCAATTCCCTTTGTCTATCGGTACGATGCTTGCCCGAGATTCGATCGTCGGTATCCCGATACCTCGTTCAATCTCGTTACCGGCAAGTCTCTTTACTTGTTCCGTAACACATCATCCCGTGATCAACTCCTTGGTCACATTTTGCACATTATGATGATGTCCTACCAAGTGGGCCTAGAGATACCTCTCCGTTTAGACGGAGTGACAAATCCCAGTCTTGATTCGTGCCAACCCAACAGACACTTTCGGAGATACCCGCAGTGCACCTTTATAGCCACCCAGTTATGTTGTGACGTTTGGTACACCCAAAGCGTTCCTACGGTATCCGGGAGTTGCACAATATCATGGTCTAAGGAAATGATACTTTGACATTAGAAAAGCTTTTAGCATACGAACTACACGATCTTGTGCTAGGCTTAGGATTGGGTCTTGTCCATCACATCATTCTCCTAATGATGTGATCCCGTTATCAACGACATCCAATGTCCATGGTCAGGAAACCGTAACCATCTATTGATCAACGAGCTAGTCAACTAGAGGCTTACTAGGGACATGGTGTTGTCTATGTATCCACACATGTATCTGAGTTTCCTATCAATACAATTCTAGCATGGATAATAAACGATTATCATGAACAAGGAAATATAATAATAACTAATTTATTATTGCCTCTAGGGCATATTTCCAACAGTCTCCCACTTGCACTAGAGTCAATAATCTAGTTCACATCGCTATGTGATTAACACTCAAGGTCACATCCCCATGTGACTAACACCCAAAGAGTTTACTAGAGTCAATAATCTAGTTCACATTACCATGTGATTAACTCTCAATGAGTTCTGGGTTTGATCATGTTATGCTTGTGAGAGATGTTATAGTCAACAGGTCTGAACCTTTCAGATCTGTGTGTGCTTTACAAATCTCTATGTCATCTTGTAGATGCAGCTACCACGCTCTTTTGGAGCTATTCCAAATAACTGTTCTACTATACGAATCCAGTTTACTACTTAGAATCATCCAGATTAGTGTCAAAGATCGCATCGGCGTAACCCTTTACGACGAACTCTTTTACCACCTCCATAATCGAGAAAATTCCTTAGTCCACTAGTTACTAAGGATAACCTTGACCGTTGTCCTGTGATCCATTCCTAGATCACACTTGTACCCCTTGACTGACTCAAGGCTTAGCACGCTTCAGGTGAGGTACACAACATTGCATACTTTAGAGCCTACGTCTAAAGCATAGGGGACGACATTCGTCCTTTCTCTCTATTCTGCCGTGGTCAGGTCTTGAGTTTTACTCAATACTCATACCTTATAACACAGCCAAGAACTCCTTCTTTGCCAATCTATTTTTGAACTCCTTCAAAATTTTGTCATGGTATGTGTTCGTTTGAAAGTACTATTAAGCGATTTTGATCTATCCTTATAGATCTTGATGCTCAATGTTCAAGTAGCTTAATCCAGGTTTTCCATTAAAAACACTTTTCAAATAACCCTGTATGCTTTCCAGAAATTCTACATCATTTCTGATCAACAATATGTTAACAACATATACTCATCAAAAATTCTATAGTGCTCCCACTCACTTCTTTGGAAATACAAGTTTCTCATAAACTTTGTATAAACCCAAAATCTTTGATCATCTCATCAAAGTGTACATTCCAATTTTGAGATGCTTACTCCAGTCCTTATAAGGATTGCTGGAGCTTTGCATACTTGTTAGCATCTTTCAGGATTGACAAAACCTTCTGGTTGTATCACATACAACCTTTCCTTAAGAAAAACGTCGAGGAAACAATGTTTTGACATCCTATCTGCAAGATTTCATAAACAATGCAGTAACTGCTAACATAATTCCAACACTCTCAGCATCGCTACGAGTGAAAAAGTCTCATCGTAGTCAACTCCTTGAACTTGTCAGGAAACATCTTAACGACAAGTCGAGCTTTCTTAATGGTGACACTTACCATCATTGTCTGTCTTCCTTTTAAAATCCATCTGCACCCAACAGCCTTACGACCATCAAGTAGTTCTTTTCAAAGTCTATACTTTGTTTTATACATGGATCCTCTCTTAGATTTTATGGCCTCGAGCCATTCGTCGGAATCCAGGCCCACCATCGCTTCTCCATAGCTCGTAGGTTCATTGTTGTCTAGCAACATGACTTCCAAGAAAGGATTACGTACCACTCTGATGTAGTACACATCCTTGTCGACTTATGAGGTTTGGTAGTGATTTGATCCGAAGTTTCATGATCACTATCATAAGCTTCCACTTCAATTGGTGTAGGTGCCACAGGAACAACTTTCTGTGCCCTGCTACACACTAGTTGAAGTGACGGTTCAATAACCTCATCAAGTCTCCACCATCCTCCCACTCAATTCTTTCGAGAGAAACTTTTCCTCGAGAAAGGACCCGTTTCTAGGAACAATCACTTTTGCTTCCGGATCTGAAATAGGAGGTATACCCAACTGTTTTGGGTATTCTATGAAGATGCATTCACCCACTTTGGATTCGAGCTTATCAGCCTGAAACTTTTTCACATAAGCATCGCAGCCCCAAACTTTTAAGAAACGACAGCTTAGGTTTCTCTAAACCATAGTTCACACGGTGTCGTCTCAATGGAATTGTGTGGTGCCCTATTTAAAGTGAGTGCGGTTGTCCCTAATGTCTAACCCATAAACGATAGTGGAAATTCGATAAGAGACATCATGGTATGCACCATATCCAATAGGGTGCAATTGTGATGTTCGGACACACCATCACACTATGGTGGTCCAGGCGGTATTAGTTGTGAAACAATTTCCACAATGTCTTAATTGTGTGCAAAACTCGTAACTCAGATATTCATCTCTATGATCATATCATAGACATTTTATCATCTTGTCATGACGATCTTCAACTTTACTCTTAAATTACTTAAACCTTTCAATAATTCAGACTTGTGTTTCATCAAGTAAATGTACTCAGCATCTACTCAAATCATCTGTGAAGTAAGAACATAACGATATCCACTGCGTGCCTCAGCACTCATTGGACTGCACACATCAAAATGTATTACTTCCAACAAGTTGCTTTCTTGTTCCATCTTACTGAAAACGAGGCCTTTCAGTCATCTTGCCCATGTGGTATGATTTGCATGTCTCAAGTGATTCAAAATCAAGTGAGTCCAAACGATCCATCTGCATGGAGTTTCTTCATGCATATCTACCAATAGACATGGTTCGCATGTCTCAATCTTTTCAAAACGAGTGAGTCCAAAGATCCATCAACATGGAGCTTCTTCATGCGTTTTATACCAATATGACTCAAATGGTAGTGCCACAAGTTTGTGGTACTATCATTACTATCTTATATCTTTTGGCATGAACATGTGTATCACTACGATCGAGATTCAATGAACCATTCATTTTAGATGCAAGACCATTGAAGGTATTATTCAAATAAATAGAGTAACCATTATTCTCCTTAAATTAATAACCGTATTGCGATAAACATAATCCAATCATGTCTATGCTCAACGCAAACACCAAATAACAATTATTTAGGTTTAACACCAATCTCGATGGTAGAGGGAGCATGCAATGCTTGATCATATCAACCTTGGAAACACTTCCAACACATATCGTCATCTCACCTTCAACTAGTCTCCTTTTATTCCGCAGCCTTTTATTTGGAGTTACTAACACTTAGCAACTGAACCGGTATTTTAATACCCTGGTGCTACTAGGAGTACTAGTAAAGTACACATTAATATAATGTATATCCAAAATACTTCTGTCGACCTTGCTAGCCTTCTCATCTACCAAGTATCTAGGGTAGTTCTGCTTTAGTGACCGTTCCCCTCATTATAGAAGCACTTAGTCTCGGGTTTGGTTCAACCTTGGGTTTCTTCACTAGAGCAGCAACTGATTTGCCGTCTCATGAAGTATCCCTTCTTTCCCTTGCCCTTCTTGAAACTAGTGGTTTTACTAACCATCAACAATTGATGCTCCTACTTGATTTCTACTTTCACGGTGTCAAACATCGCGAATTGCTCAAGGATCATCATGTCTATCCCTGATATTTTATAGTTCATCACTAAGCTCTAATAGCTTGGTTGCAATGACTATGGAGAACTATCACTATCTCATCTGGAAGATTAACTCCCACTCGATTCAAGAGATTGTAGTACTCAGACAATCTGAGCACATGCTCAACGATTGAGCTGTTCTCCCTTAGTTTGCAGTCTTAAGAAACTTGTCATAGGTCTCATATCTCTTGACGTGGGCACTAGTCTGAAATCCCAATTTCAGTCTTTGGAACATCTCATATGTTCTGCGACGTTTCAAAACGTCTTTGGTGCCACAATTCTAAACCGTTAGTATTACGCACTGAACTATCACGTAGTCATCAAAACGTGTATGTCAGATGTTTCCCAACATCTACAGACGACACTCAAGGTTCAACGCATTGAGCGATGCATTAAGGACATAGCCCTTCTGTGCAGCAATGAGGACAATCCTCAGTTTACGGACCCAGTCCGCATAGTTGCTACTGTCAACTCTCAACTAAATTTTCTCTAGGAACATATCTAAAATAGTATAACTATAGCGCAAGCTACGACATAATTTGCAAAGACCTTTTGACTATGTTCATGATAATTAAGTTCATCTAATCAAATTATTTAATGAACTCCCACTTAGATAGACATCCCTCTAGTCATCTAAGTGATACGTGATCCGAGTCAACTAGGCCGTGTCTGATCATCATGTGAGACAGACTAGTCATCATCGGTGAACATCTTCATGTTGATCGTATCCACTATATGACTCATGATCGACCTTTCGGTCTTCCGTGTTCCGAGGCCATGTCTGTACATGCTAGGCTCGTCAAGTTAACCTAAGTGTATTGCATGTGTAAAGCTGGCTTACACTCGTTGTATGCGAACGTTAGAACCTATCACACCCGATCATCACGTGGTGCTTCGGAACAACGGACCTTAGAAACGGTGCATAGTTAGGGGGAACACTTTGTTGAAATTTTAGTGAGGGGTCATCTTATTTATGCTACCGTCGTTCTAAGCAAATAAGATGTAAACATGACAAACATCACATGCAAATCATAAAGTGACATGATATGGCCAATATCATCTTGCGCCTTTGATCTCCATCTTCGAGGTGCGGCATGAACACCATCGTCACCGGCATGACACCATGATCTCCATCATCATGATCTCCATCATCGTGTCTTCATGAAGTTGCCTCGCCAACTATTACTTCTACTACTATGGCTAACGGTTAGCAATAAAGTAAAGTAATTACATGGCGTTTTCAATGACATGCAGGTCATAAATAAATTAAGATAACTCCTATGGCTCCTGCCGGTTGTCATACTCATCGACATGCAAGTCGTGATTCCTATTACAAGAACATGATCAATCTCATACATCACATATATCATTCATCACATCCTTTTGGCCATATGACATCACATAGCATACCCTGCAAAAACAAGTTAGACGTCCTCTAATTGTTGTTGCATGTTTTACGTGGCTGCTATGGGTTTCTAGCAAGAGCGTTTCTTACCTACGCAAAACCACAACGATGATATGCCAATTGCTATTTACCCTTCATAAGGACCCTTTTCATCGAATCCGATCCGACTAAAGTGGAAGAGACAGACACCCGCCAGCCACCTTATGCATCAAGTGCATGTCAGTCGGTGGAACCAGTCTCACGTAAGCGTACGTGTAAGGTCGGTCTGGGCCGCTTCATCCCACAATGCCGCCGGATCAAGATAAGACTAGTAATGGTAAGCAAATTGAACAAATCATCTCCCTCAACTTCTTTGTGTTCTACTCGTGCATAGAATCTACGCATAGACCTAGCTCATGATGCCACTGTTGAGGATCGTAGCAGAAATTCAAAATTTTCCTACGTGTCACCAAGATCAATCTATGGAGAGACTAGCAACGAGAGAAGGGGAGTGCATCTACATACCCTTGTAGATCGCTAAGCGGAAGCGTTCAAGAGAACGGGGTTGATGGAGTCGTACTCGTCGTGATCCAAATCACCGATGATCCTAGCGCCGAACGGATGGCACCTCCGCGTTCAACACACGTACGGAGCGGAGACGTCTCCTCCTTCTTGATCCAGCAAGGGGGTAGGAGTAGTTGATAGAGATCCAGCAGCACGACGGCGTGGTGGTGGAAGTAGCGGGATCCGGGCAGGGCTTCGCCAAGCATAAGCGGGGAAGGAAGAGGTGTCATGGGAGGAGGGAGGCGCCAGGGCTTCAGGTGTGGCTGCCCTCCCTCCCCTCCACTATATATAGGGGCCTAGGGGGCGCCGGCCCCTTGTAGATCCCATCTAGGGAGGGGGCGGCAGCCCTAGGGGTGGTTTGGCCTCCAAGCCAAGTGGAGGCGCCCCCACCCCTTAGGGTTTCCAACCCTAGGCGCATGGGAGGCCCAAGGGGGGGCGCACCAGCCCACCAGCGGCTGGTTCCCATGCCCCTTCAGCCCATGGGGCCCTCCAGGATAGGTGGCCCCAGCCGGTGGACCCCCGGGACCCTTCCGGTGGTCCCGGTACATTACCGATGACTCCCGAAACTCTCCCGGTGGCCGAAACTGGACTTCCTATATATAGATCTTTACCTCCGGGCCATTCCAGAACTCCTCGTGACATCCGAGATCTCATCCAGGACTCCGAACAACTTTCGGATAACCGCATATAATATCTCTATAACTCTAGCGTCATCGAACCTTAAGTGTGTAGACCCTACGAGTTCGGGAGACATGTAGACATGACCGAGACAACTCTCCAGTCAATAACCAACAGCGAGATCTGGATACCCATGTTGTCTCCCACATGCTCCACGATGATCTCATCGGATGAACCACGATGCCGGGGATTCAATCAATCCCGTATTCAATTCCCTTTGTCTATCGGTACGATGGTTGTCCGAGATTCGATCGTCGGTATCCCGATACCTCGTTCAATCTCGTTACCGGCAAGTCCTGTGATCAACTCCTTGGTCACATTGCGCACATTATGATGATGTCCTACCGAGTGGGCCTAGAGATACCTCTCCGTTTACACGGAGTGACAAATCCCAGTCTTGATTCGTGCCAACCCAACAGACACTTTCGGAGATACCCGCAGTGCACCTTTATAGCCACCCAGTTACGTTGTGACGTTTGGTACACCCAAAACATTCCTACGATATCCGGGAGTTGCACAGTCTCATGGTCTATGGAAATGATACTTTGACATTAGAAAAGCTTTTAGCATACGAACTACACGATCTTGTGCTAGGCTTAGGATTGGGTCTTGTCCATCACATCATTCTCCTAATGATGTGATCCCATTATCAACGACATCCAATGTCCATGGTTAGGAAACCGTAACCATCTATTGATCAACGAGCTAGTCAACTAGAGGCTTACTAGCGACATGGTGTTGTCTATGTATCCACACATGTATCTGAGTTTCCTATCAATACAATTCTAGCATGGATAATAAACGATTATCATGAACAAGGAAATATAATAATAACTAGTTTATTATTGCCTCTAGGGCATATTTCCAACACCTTTGTGGGTGGAGCCCTTCGTGGACTCGTGCAGCCGTTACCCTTCGTGGGTTGAAGTCTCCATCAACGTGGATGTGCGATAGCACCACCTATCGGAACCACGTCTCAAAAATCTCCATTTCTCCAAATTGCGTTTGCACACCCCAATCCCATCCTTTTACATTCTAGCAAGTTGCATGCTTTACTTTCCGCTGCTCATATACTCTTTGCATGCTTGCTTGATATGTATTATGCTTGTTAAACTTGTGCCAAAACTCCACTTCAACTTAAAGAAATTAAAAACTGCAACTTTTGGTACTTAGTGTCTAATCACCCCCCTCTAGACACCGCTTCTCGATCCTTTCACCCTCGAACCCTGTAGCCATTCTTCGGCACGATGAACGAAGAAATCTGGAAGCTGCTTTTCAAGGCCCAGAAGTCATGGTCGGAGACGACCGAAGACATCGGCCTCGACTGTTCTCATCCGGCCACTCCAGTAAGTTTTATGATTTTTGGACATAACTTCAATTTGTAAACCCAAGGGGTATGTTGAGCTTACAATTCCTCCATCAGGGCTAGACAAAGAAGGCGGAGAGGATCCGATGTCTGGCTCCACTTCCCGAAGACCCAGCCATTCCTGCACTAACGAAGATGCTGGTCCCGGCGCCATACCAGGCGCCGGAGAAGAAGGCCAAGAAGAAGGGCAAGGGGGTCAAGAGTTAACTCTGTCGGAAAGGTACTTCAGACGTGGTGTCCGGAGATACCGAAGTTCTCTCCTCCCACGATTGAGATGAAGGCAAAGAGGAGGAGGAGGAAGAGAGCAATTCTCCCCTCGAGGAGGAGAAGAAGAAGAGGGCTGCCTCCGCCGACCTAGAGGCGGAGTCGTCCAAAAGGGGGAAGATATCCCTCTCGGATGGCTCAGGCTCGGATG
This sequence comes from Triticum urartu, assembly GCF_056163025.1. Taxonomy (NCBI): domain Eukaryota; kingdom Viridiplantae; phylum Streptophyta; class Magnoliopsida; order Poales; family Poaceae; genus Triticum; species Triticum urartu. The sequence goes on from NC_141875.1 coordinate 94,405,571, forward strand.
CCGAAGGCAACCCCCAGTGGCGCCCCAGGGCAAAGCCCCTGGCCGAATTGTAAGTGTTCAAAGACACTATACATATGTCCGGCTTTTTACAAATCATAGGAAACATATCAGTTATGTATTTCAGTCCGCCCGTGATCTCCCCCAACAATCGTCGTCTTCGGGGAACTCTTTGGCGCCGGAGATGATGGAGAGTGAAACGCCTCCGCGAGCCTCTCCGCCACATGCCGGGATGACAACGAGGTATTGTCCCAAAGGACCTCTCCGGGCCAGGGAGAGGTGTGCAAGGCCGCTAAAATGGCGCCAAAGGGTAATGCCTTGGCGGCTGAAAACATGGGGGGCACAACCCCCATGGAAATTAACGACGGGGGCCAGGACCAGTCCGGCGCCCAACCGAATACAACTCCGGAGACCCATACTGCTTCGGAATCAAGCGAGCAACCCCCTTTAAGGGAGGGGGAGTGCCGACTCCAGTGACGACCTCCATCCATCCGAAGGCGCCGGATAATTTGAGGGAAGCACTTCGATGTGCTTCCTTCGTGGAGGAGCACCGTACGCTGATGGGTACGGTGGTTGAGAGGGTTCAGTCCACCAAGAGCGGACTAAACGAAGGTTTCACTAGCCTGTTAACGGGCTTTGAGGTATGCGACATAGTATTCTTAGCCGCTTTTATATGTGCAAAAAATATGCATGTGTATAGATAGTAGCCCCTAAGACTTTGTTCGGTTTTTTGGAAAAAGGGGCCGGACAAAGGATCAAATATTCGCCGAAGATAACATACTTATCTATTTTGGTAAACAAGCTTCACTATTAGCGGCTTCAGCCAAGGACGCTAAAGTTTCCAAACTCCAGCGGAGACTGAAGCTGGCTGATGATGAGATCGACCGTATTAACAAGCGGTTCGATGAGGCCCAAGGTATGCTTGTAAAACACCCCTTACAAGCCTGAATTGTATTGCAAACTCAGAGTTTGAGCTTATGTGCTATTATGTATATGATTGTAGGCAGCGCTACCGAGGTCGAGACCCTCAAGAGTGCCCTTGCCGAAGCCAAGGGGGAGGCGAGGGCGAGCAAGTGACCGCAGACAAAGCAGTTGTGGATTTAAAGGCCGAATAGGTCATCCGCCACCAGTATGAGGAGAGGGTGAGTGAAGTGTAGCAAGCTCTCCACGATGCCGCCAATAACTGTGAGTCCTTGGAGGAAACTAATAAGGCGCAAGCGGCCAAACTCACCAAGGCTCTTCAAGAGGCAAAGGAGGCGCAGACCGAGTCTCGGGCGGCTCGCGAGGAGATCAAGCAAGCCGAACAGATAGCAGCTGGTAAGCCTTTTCTTTTACAGAGTATATTTGGCGGTCGAAGATATGCTTTGCTAAATCGATTATGGAGTGTTCCAGATGCCTTTGCGGATCTCCCGAGGAGTGCTGCCGATGCCGCCCAGTATTTCCGAGCCCAAGAAGGGAACACGACGGAGAAGCTCTTCTGGTCACAGTACTTGGCGCTGGAGCGGCCAATGCTGCTAAACAACCAGATGATGCAACTGGCGGAGCTGCATATGATCTCCGGTTTGGCCATGAAGGACATCATAGTCCGGCTATGGCCAGCCGGACCCATTCCGAGAAGCTACTTCGGCTTGGTCAAGCGGCTCGGCGATGCCTTGCCCCGAGTTGAGGTTGTGAAGCGCTCTGCGTGCGTAGAAGGTGCGCGGATGGCCTTCGCCCGTGTCAAGATGCACTGGGCGAAGATGAAGGTCGCCATCGTGGCGGTTGAGGGTCCGGCCGGAGGCAAGGACCACCGCAAGCTGGAGTGCTATTTTGAAGATGTCCTCGAGGGTGCCCGTTTGATAGAGGGTCAGTGCTCGAAGGATATTGTGTTCGAGTGAATGTATCTGAACTGCCCCGACCTTTTATTATAAACCAGGGCTTTGTAATGTATTTATGCTCTTATCCTCCTGTGCGGCCGTATCTTATTATTCTTGAAAGTTTGCCAGTAGTCGGCTTCAGCCCCCACGTAGATGCTACAGGGGTGTTCAAAATAACGTGTAATCACTCTTGACCCAACGTCTTGGTCTGTAAAGGAGGTGACTTACGTAATGAACCAAGCAATCAGACTATGCGGTTTTAGCACTTTCACTTAGCCATAGGAGTTTGACTATGGGGCTAAGAATTAACCCTTGGTGCGCGTGCGGCTGTTTGAATTGGGATGCCTTAGGCGCGTGATCGAACCGAAGCCAGTGCTTCGTATAATACAGAAAAAATTGCAAGAGATTTACATTAAGTCGTCGAATAGCCGACCAGCTCTCGCCATATCATGCCAATCTGTTTTCGGCTTTCTCTACTGAGGTGTTTGACCGGACGAACCAGAAATGGAATCGCAGTAGTTCTCCCTTTAATACCTTAGCCGAACAAGCGGAACGTAAGGTGGTAACCACAGGAGCCGAGCAACCCAACTATTGAACAAAGACATGATTCAGAGCCAATGCATATAATGCCATATTCGGGACGCCGAAGTATACTAAAAAGTGTTCGGACTTGTCTTCCCTTTTATTTGAGAAAAGAATATATGTGGCTGACTAGAGCCCTGGTGATTTAAATCGTGCCGAGGTGTGTATGCCAATCTGACACAAAGAGGGAATACAAATTTAGGAAATAAGCCAATATCGAACAGGGTTGGGAGAAATTGTTTCCATTATAGTCTGATTGATACGTCAAAACGTATATTTTCAGCGAATGCCATGATTATCGGGGCTATTTTACATAACAAGAATTTGAGAACAAGGGAAAGCTCTATACAGGTCCTAAAAAGGAAAAATTGATCTTGAACATCCTTTGGACACTCTGCCGCACGTTTGCGCTGCTTTTCGCCTTGGGTAGTATCCATTGAGAGGATCAACGATCGAGTATGCATAAGGGGCCTAGAAAAGGGCCCTTGGTAAAATTTTACGGTGATGTGGGTTGTAAAGAACCAGAAAAAAATAAGAAGAAAAAGGGAAAGATATGAGGGTCCGAATAGGGTCGAGCCGTATTGTGGAGTTTGTTTTTAGTGTGCCTCCATTCTTGCCCATGGTATTTTTAGTGCCTAATTATGTGCGCGCGGTACATATGTCGTAACCAGATTGGGGCTTTCACGGAGGCCGAATTGCTAATCTAGCTCTGGACGAGCCGGACTGTCATTCTCTATGGTAGACCGGACTCGTTTAACGGTGTCCGCTCGCTTGACTGCCGATGTAGTATTCGGCTTGATAAGGCCACCCTGCACTTCGGTTACAAGGATCGCGGTATGCTCCTCGGTACAGAGGGAGCGCTCTGTGTTTCCATTGACTGTTATAACGCCACATGGTCCAGGCATCTTCAGCTTTAGATAAGCATAGTGCGGGATGCTACCTCTTGAGCATTGATGTCTACTACACAACCTTCTTCTTGTAGACGTTGTTGGGCCTCCAAGTGCAGAGGTTTGTAGGACAGTAGCAAATTTCCCTCAAGTGGATGACCTAAGGTTTATCAATCCGTGGGAGGCGTAGGATGAAGATGGTCCCTCTCAAACAACCCTGCAACCAAATAACAAAGAATCTCTTGTGTCCCCAACACACTCAATACAATGGTAAATTGTATAGGTGCACTAGTTCGGCGAAGAGATGGTGATACAAGTGCAATATGGATGGTAGATATAGGTTTTTGTAATCTGAAAATATAAAAACAGCAAGGTAGAAAGTGGTAAAAGTGAGCGTAAACGGTATTGCAATGAGTTGAAACAAGGCCTAGGGTTCATACTTTCACTAGTGCAAGTTCTCTCAACAATAATAACATAATTGGATCATATAACTATCCCTCAACATGCAACAAAGAGTCACTCCAAAGTCACTAATAGCGGAGAACAAACGAAGAGATTATTATACGGTACGAAACCACCTCAAAGTTATTCTTTCTGATCGATTTATCCTAGAGTTCGTACTAGAATAACACCTTAAGACACAAATCAACCAAAACCCTAATGTCACCTAGATACTCCGATGTCACCTCAAGTATCCATGGGTATGATTATATGATATGCATCACACAATCTCAGATTCATCTATTCAACCAACACAAAGAACTTCAAAGAGTGCCCCAAAGTTTCTACCAGAGAGTCAAGACGAAAACGTGTGCCAACCCCTATGCATAAGTTCACGTGGTCACAGAACCTGCAAGTTGATCATCAAAACATACATCAAGTAAATCACGTGATATCCCATTGTCACCACAGATAAGCACATGCAAGACATACATCAAGTGTTCTCAAATCCTTAAAGACTCAATCCGATAAGATAACTTCAAAGGGAAAACTCAATCCATTACAAGAGAGTAGAGGGGGAGAAACATCATAAGATCCAACTATAATAGCAAAGCTCGTGATACATCAAGATCATGCCAAATGAAGAACACGAGAGAGAGAGAGATCAAACACATAGCTACTGGTACATACCCTCAACCCCGAGGGTGAACTACTCCCTCCTCGACATGGAGAACGCCGGGATGATGAAGATGGCCACCGGAGAGGGATTCCCCCCCTCCGGCAGGGTGCCGGAACGGGTCTAGATTGGTTTTCGATGGCTACAGGGGCTTCTGGCGGCGGAACTCCCGATCTAGGTTATTTTCTGGAGGTTTCTGTATTTATAGGAATTTTTTGCGTCGGTCTGATGTCAAGAAGGTGGCCGAGTCGTCCACGAGGTAAGCCCACGCGCCCGGTGGGGGGGGCGCCCCCCACCCTCGTGGATGGCCCGAGACTCTTCTGGCCCAACTCTTTTCCTCCGGGGTCTTCTTTGGTCCATAAAAAATCGTCAAAAATTGGCACGTCAATTGGACTCCGTTTGATATTCCTTTTCTGTAGAACTCAAAAAAAATGAAAAAACAGAAACTGGCACTGGGCTCTAGGTTAATAGGTTAGTCCCAAAATTCATATAAAATAGCATATAAATGCATATAAAACATCCAAGGTTGATAATATAATAGCATGGAACAACCAAAAATTATAGATGCGTTGGAGACGTATCAAGCATCCCCAAGCTTAATTCCTGCTCGTCCTCGAGTAGGTAAATGATAAAAACAGAATTTTTGATGTGGGATGCTACCTAACATATTTATCAATGTAATATTCTTTATTGTGGCAAGAATATTCAGATCCATAAGATTCAAGACAAAAGTTTAATATTGATATAAAAATAATAATACTTCAAGCATACTAACTAAGCAATTATGTCTTCTCAAAATAGCATGGCCAAAGAAAGTTCATCCCTACAAAATCATATAGTTTGGTCATGCTCCATTTTAGTCACACAAGAATGCTCTCATCATGCATAACCCCGATGACAAGCCAAGCAATTGTTTCATACTTTATTAATCTCAAACTTTTTTCAACTTTCACGCAGTACATGAGCGTGAGCCATGGATATAGCACTATGGGTGGAATAGAATGTAATGATGGGGGTTATGTGGAGAAGACAAAAAGGAGAAAGTCTCACATCGACACGGCTAATCAATGGGCTAGGGAGATGCCCATCAATTGATGTCAATGCAAGGAGTAGGGATTGCCATGCAACGCATGCACTAGAGCTATAAATGTATGAAAGCTCAACAAAAGAAACTAAGTGGTGTGCATCCAACTTGCTTGCTCACGAATACCTAGGGCATTTGAGGAAGCCCATTGTTGGAATATACAAGCCACGTTCTATAATGAAAAATTCCCACTACTATATGAAAGTGACAATATAAGAGACTCTCTGTCATGAAGATCATGGTGCTACTTTGAAGCACAAGTGTGGAAAAAGGATAGTAGCATTGCCCCTTTTATTTTTATTTTTTTATTTTTTATTTGGCCTTTCTTTTTTCTTTATTTTTTGGCCTTTCTCTTTTTTTATTTGGGACAATGCTCTATTAATGATGATCATCACACTTCTATTTATTTACAACTCAATGATTACAACTCGATACTAGAACAAAATATGACTCTATATGAATGCCTCCGGCGGTGTACCGGGAAGGGCAATGAATCAAGAGTTACATGTATGATAAATTATGCATGGTGGCTTTGCCACAAGTACGATGTCAACTACATGATCATGCAAGGCAATATGACAATGATGATGTGTGTCATGATGAACGGAACGATGGAAAGTTGCATGGCAATATATCTCGGAATGGCTATGGAAATGCCATAATAGGTAGGTATGGTGGCTGTTTTGAGGAAGATATAAGGAGGTTCATGTGTGATAGAGCATATCATATCACGGGGTTTGGATGCACCGGCGAAGTTTGCACCAACTCTCGAGGTGAGAAAGGAGAATGCACGACACCGAAGAGGCTAGCAATGATGGAAGGGTGAGAGTGCGTATAATCCATGGACTCAACATTAGTCATAAAGAACTCACATACTTATTGCAAAAATCTACAAGTCATCAAAAACCAAGCACTACGCGCATGCTCCTAGGGGGATAGATTGGTAGGAAAAGACCATCGCTCGTCCCCGACCGCCACTCATAAGGATGACAATCAAAGAACACCTCATGTTTCAAATTTGTTACACAACGGTTACCATACGTGCATGCTAGGGACTTGCAAACCTTAACACAAGTATTTCTCAAATTCACAATTACTCAACTAGCACGACTCTAATATTACCATCTTCATATTCAAAACAATTATCAAGTATCAAACTTCTCATAGTATTCAATGCACTTTATATGAATGTTTTTATTATACCCCTCTTGGATGCCTATCATATTAGGACCAGTTTCATAACCAAAGCAAATTACCATGCTGTTCTAAAGGACTCTCAAGATGATATAAGTGAAGCATGAGAGTTCATCTATTTCTATAAAATAAAACCACCACCGTGCTCTAAAAGGATATAAGTGAAGCACTGGAGCAAATGACAAACTACTCCGAAAGATATAAGTGAAGATCAATGAGTAGTCGAATAATTATGCAACTATATGAAGACTCTCTAACATTTAATTTCAGATCTTGGGATATTATTCAACCAGCAAGAAAAACAAAATAAAATGAAATGACGCTCCAAGCAAAACACATATCATGTGGTGAATAAAAATATAGCTCCAAGTAAAGTTACCGATGAACGAAGACGAAAGAGGGGATGCCATCTGGGGCATCCCCAAGCTTAGGCTCTTGGTTGTCCTTGAATATTACCTTGGGGTGCCTTGGGCATCCCCAAGCTTAGGCTCTTGCCACTCCTTATTCCATAGTCCATTGAATCTTTACCCAAAACTTGAAAACTTCACAACACAAAACTTAACAGAAAACTCGTAAGCTCCGTTAGTATAAGAAGATGAACTCATTATTTATTTATATTGGTGTAATATCTACTGTATTCCAACTTCTCTATGGTTCATACCCTCCGATACTACTCACAGATTCATCAAAATAAGCAAACAACACATAGAAAACAGAATCTGTCAAAAACAGAACAGTCTGTAGTAATATGTAGGTTTAGAATACTTATGGAACTCATAAAATTCTCAAATAAATTTGTGGATCTTAGGAAGTTGTCTATTAATCATCTGCAAAAAGAATCAACCTAATCACACTCTCCAGTTAAAAATGGCAGCAAATCCCATGAGCGCTAAAGTTTCTGTTTTTTACAACATGATCGCAAAGACTTTCCCCAAGTCTTCCCAAAGGTTCTACTTGGCACAAACACTAATTAAAAGCATAAACCACATCTAAACAGAGGCTAGATGAATTATTTATTACTAAACAGGAGCAAAAATCAAGGAACAAAAATAAAATTGGGTTGCCTCCCAACAAGCGCTATCGTTTAACGCCCCTAGCTAGGCATGATGATTTCAATGATGCTCACATAAAGGATAAGAATTGAAACATAAAGAGAGCATCATGAAGAATATGAATAGCACATTTAAGTCTAACCCACTTCCTATGCATAGGGACTTTGTGAGCAAACAACTTGTGGGAACAAGAATCAACTTGCATAGGAAGGCAAAACAAGCATAACGTCAAGATTTAAGCACATAGAGAGGAAGCTTGATATTATTGCAATTCCTACAAGCATATGTGCCTCCCTCATAATAATTACATGTAGGATCATAAGAAAATTCAACAATATAGCTATCACAAAACATATTCTTAACACGATCCACATGTATGCAAAGGTGACACTCTTCCAAAATAGTGGGATTAACATTAACTAAAGTCATGACCTCTCCAAACCCACTTTCATAATAAGATTCAAAACCCTCCAAAATAGTGGGATCATTACTTCCTAAAGTTGACAGTCTTCCAAACACACTTTCATCAATATAATCATCATAAATAGGAGGCATGCTATCATCAAAATAAATTTGCTCATCAAAACTTGGGGGACAAAAAATATCATCTTCATCAAACATAGCATCCCCAAGCTTGTGGCCTTGCATATCATAAGCATCATGGATATTCAAAGAATTCATACTAACAACATTGCAATCATGCTCATCATTCGAAGATTTAGTGCCAAACATTCTAATGCATTCTTCTTCTAACACTTTGGCACAATTATCAGAATCCTTATTTTCACGAAAGACATTAAAAAGATGAAGCATATGAGGTACCCTCAATTCCATTTTTATTGAAATTTTCTTTTATAGACTAAACTAGTGATAAAAACAGGATCTAAAGATATACCTTCAAGCGCTAACCTCCCCGGCAATGGCGCCAGAAAAGAGCTTGATGTCTACTACACAACCTTCTTCTTGTAGACGTGGTTGGGCCTCCAAGTGCAGAGGTTTGTAGGACAGTCGCAAATTTCCCTCAAGTGGATGACCTAAGGTTTATCAATCCGTGGGAGGCGTAGGATGAAGATGGTCCCTCTCAAACAACCCTGCAACCAAATAACAAAGAATCTCTTGTGTCCCCAACACACTCAATACAATGGTAAATTGTATAGGTGCACTAGTTCGGCGAAGAGATGGTGATACAAGTGCAATATGGATGGTAGATATAGGTTTTTGTAATCTGAAAATATAAAAACAGCAAGGTAGAAAGTGGTAAAAGTGAGCGTAAACGGTATTGCAATGAGTTGAAACAAGGCCTAGGGTTCATACTTTCACTAGTGCAAGTTCTCTCAACAATAATAACATAATTGGATCATATAACTATCCCTCAACATGCAACAAAGAGTCACTCCAAAGTCACTAATAGCGGAGAACAAACGAAGAGATTATTGTACGGTACGAAACCACCTCAAAGTTATTCTTTCTGATCGATTTATCCTAGAGTTCGTACTAGAATAACACCTTAAGACACAAATCAACCAAAACCCTAATGTCACCTAGATACTCCGATGTCACCTCAAGTATCCATGGGTATGATTATACGATATGCATCACACAATCTCAGATTCATCTATTCAACCAACACAAAGAACTTCAAAGAGTGCCCCAAAGTTTCTACCAGAGAGTCAAGACGAAAACGTGTGCCAACCCCTATGCATAAGTTCACGTGGTCACGGAACCTGCAAGTTGATCATCAAAACATACATCAAGTAAATCACGTGATATCCCATTGTCACCACAGATAAGCACATGCAAGACATACATCAAGTGTTCTCAAATCCTTAAAGACTCAATCCGATAAGATAACTTCAAAGGGAAAACTCAATCCATTACAAGAGAGTAGAGGGGGAGAAACATCATAAGATCCAACTATAATAGCAAAGCTCATGATACATCAAGATCGTGCCAAATCAAGAACACGAGAGAGAGAGAGAGAGAGATCAAACACATAGCTACTGGTACATACCCTCAGCCCCGAGGGTGAACTACTCCCTCCTCGTCATGGAGAACGCCGGGATGATGAAGATGGCCACCGGAGAGGGATTCCCCCCTCCGGCAGGGTGCAGGAACGGGTCTAGATAGATTTTCGGTGGCTACGGAGGCTTCTGGCGGAACTCCCAATCTATATTATTTTCTAGAGGTTTCTACATTTATAGGAATTTTTGGCGTCGGTCTCACGTCAAGAAGGTGCCCGAGTCATCCACGAGGTAGGCCCATGCGCCCGGGGGGCACCCTCGTGGACGGCCCGAGACTCTTCTGGCCCAACTCTTTTACTCCGGGGTCTTCTTTTGGTCCATAAAAGATCGTCAAAAACTGGCACGTCAAGTGGACTCCGTTTGATATTCTTTTTTTGTAATACTCAAAAACAAGGAAACAACAGAAACTGGCATTGGGCTCTAGGTTAATAGGTTAGTCCCAAAAATCATATAAAATAGCATATAAATGCGTATAAAACATCCAAGGTTGATAATATAATATCATGGAACAATAAAAAATTATAGATACGTTGGAGACGTATCTAGCATGCGTTGGTTTTCCCTTGAAGAGGAAAGGGTGATGCAGCAAAGTAGTGTAAGTATTCCCCTCAGTTTTTGAGAACCAAGCTATCAATCCAGTAGGAGATAACACGCAAGTCACCAAGTACCTGCACAAACAATCAAGAACCTTGCAACCAACGCGATAAAGGGGTTGTCAATCCCTTCATGGTCACTCGCAAAAGTGAGATCTAATAAAGATAGTAAGATAAATATTTTTGGTATTTTTGTTGTATAGATTGGAAAGTAAAGATTGCAAAATAAAATAAATAGGAAACTATAATTTAGATCGGAAACTTATATGATGTAAAATAAAAGATTATATGATGGAAAATAGACCCAGGGGCCATAGGTTTCACTAGTGGCTTCTCTCAAGATAGCATATATTACGGTGGGTGAACAAATTACTACCGAGCAATGGATAGAAGAGCGCATAGTTATGAGAATATCTAGGCAATGATCATGAATATAGGCATCACGTCCATGTCAAGTAGACCAAAATGATTCTGCATCTACTACTATTACTCCACACGTCGACCGCTATCCAGCATGCATCTAGAGCATTAAGTTCATAAGAATAGAGTAATGCATTAAGCAAGATGACAAGATGTAGAGGGATAAACTCAAGCAATATGATTTAAACCCCATCTTTTTATCCTTGATGACAATAATACAATACGTGCCTTGCTGCCCCTACTGTCACTGGGAAAGGACACCGCAAGATTGAACCCAAAGCTAGGCACTTCTCCCATTGCAAGAAAGATCAATTTAGTAGGCCGAACTAAACTGATAATTCGAAGAGACTTGCAAAGATATCAAATCATGCATATAAGAATTCAGAGAAGAACCAAATATTATTCATAGATAAACTTGATCATAAACCCACAATTCATCGGATCTCGGCAAACACACCACAAAAATTATTACATCGAATAGATCTCCAAGAACATCGAGGAGAACTTCGTATCGAGAACCAAATAGAGAGAAGAAGCTATCTAGCTAATAACTATGGACCCGAAGGTCTATGGTAAACTACTCACACATCATCGAAGAGGCTATGGTGTTGATGTAGAAGCCCTCCGTGATCGATTCCCCTTCCGGTAGATCGCCGGAAAAGGCCCCAAGGTGGGATCTCACGGATACAGAAGGTTGTGACGGTGGAAAAGTGGTTTCGTGGCTCCCCCTGGTGCTGTTAGGGTATAAGAGTATATATATAGGCAAAAGAAGTACGTCGGTGGAGCTCTGATGACCCACAAGTATAGGGGATCTATCATGGTCCTTTCGATAAGTAAGAGTGTCGAACCAAACGAGGAGCAGAAGGAAATGATAAGCAGTTTCCAGCAAGGTATTCTCTGCAAGTACTGAAATAAGTGGTAACAGATAATTTTGTGATAGGATAAATTGTAACGAGCAACAAGTAACAAAAGTAAATAAAGTGTAGCAAGGTGGTCCAATCCTTTTTGTAGCAAAGGACAAGCCTGGACAAACTCTTATATAGATAAAAGCGCTCCCGAGGACACATGGGAATATCGTCAAGCTAGTTTTCAGCACGCTCATATGATTCGCGTTCGGTAATTTGATAATTTGGTATGCGGGTGGACCGGTGCTTGGGTACTTCCCTTACTTGGACAAGCATCCCACTTATGATTCACCTCTATTGCAATCATCCGCAACTACAACAAAAGTATTAAGTTAAACCTAACCATAGCATGAAACATATGGATCCAAATCAGCCCCTTACGAAGCAACACATAAACTAGGGTTTAAGCTTCTGTCACTCTAGCAACCCATCATCTACTTATTACTCCCCAATGCCTTCCTCTAGGCCCAAACAATGGTGAAGTGTCATGTAGTCGACGTTCACATAACACCACTAGAGGAGAGACAACATACATCTCATCAAAATATCGAACGAATACCAAATTCACATGACTACTAATGGCAAGACTTCTCCCATGTCCTCAGGAACAAAAGTGACTACTCACAAAGCATAAACATGTTCATAATCAGAGGGGTATTAATATGCATATAGGATCTAAACATATGATCTTCCACCAATTAAACCAACTAGCATCAACTACAAGGAGTAATTAACACTACTAGCAACCTACTAGCACCAATCCCGGACTTGGAGACAAGAATTGGATACAAGAGATGAACTAGGGTTTTGAGAGGATATGGTGCTGATGAAGATGTTGATGGAGATTGCCCTCTCCCGATGAGAGGAGCGTTGGTGATGATGATGGCGATGATTTCCCCCTCCGGGAGGGAAGTTTCCCTGGCAGAACAGCTCCGCCAGAGCCCTAGATTGGTTCCGCCAAGGTTCCTCCTCATGGCGGCGGAGTTTCGTCCGAGAAGATGACTTCTTATTATTTTTCCCATCGAAATACTTCATATAGCAGAAGATGGCCACCGGAGGGCCACCAGGGGGCCCACGAGGTAGGGGCGCACCCAGGGGGTTAGGGCGTGCCCCCACCCTCGTGGGCAGGGTGTGGCCCCCCTGGTGAAGTTCTTGCTCACAGTATTTTTTATATATTTGGAAAACATCTTCCGTGGAGTTTCAGGACTTTTGGAGCTGTGCAGAATAGGTCTCTAATATTTGCTCCTTTTCCAGCCCAGAATCCCAGCTGTCGGCATTCTCCCTCTTTATGTAAACCTGGTAAAATAAGACAGAATAGGCATAAGTATTGTGACATAATGTGTAATAACAGCCCATAATGCAATAAATATCGATCTAAAGTATGATGCAAAATGGATGTATCAACTCCCCCAAGCTTAGACCTCGCTTGTCCTTAAGCGAAAAGCCAAAATCGAAAAATATGTCCACATGTTTAGAGATAGAGGTGTCGATAAAAATAATATACGGACATGAGGGCATCATGATCATTCTTAGAACATCAACTTATATAAGTCTTGTCATATGATTTCTTATGCTAGAGTAATAATTAAATCACAATATCAAGTATGAATCGCAAACTTCATTGAATACTAACAAACTATAATCTCAGTCATTGGAGCAATTGCAATTTATCATAACATAGGGAAGAGTCAATACATAAGAGCTTTTCAGCAAGTCCACATACTCAACTATCATATAGTCTTTCACAATTGTTAACACTCACGCAATACTTATGGGTATGGAGTTTTAATCGAACACAGAGAAAGATAGGGGCTTATAGTTTTGCTCCCAACGTCTTACCTCGAGGGTAATGTCAAGAGTAATAGTTCATGAACACCCACATCCAATTAGCCATCTATACCAGGATCTTTCCAACATACTGTGCTTGCCAAAGGAATAAAATGTAAAAAGGAAAGGTGAAGATCACCATGACTCTTATGCAGGGTAGGAGATAAAAGTAAAAGATAGGCCCTTCGCAGAGGGAAGCAGAGGTTGTCATACCTTTTATGGTTGGATGCACAAAATCTAAATGCGAAAGAATGTCACTTTATATTGCCACTTGTGATATGGACCTTTATTATGCAGTCTGTCGCTTTTATTTCCATATCACACGATTGTATAAAGCTTATTTTCTCCCACACTAAGAGCAATTTTTATTGCTTGCACCGATGACAACTTACTTGGAGGATCTTACTCAATCCATAGGTAGGTATGGTGGACTCTCATGGCAAGACTGGTTTAAGGGTATTTGGAAGCACAAGTAGTATCTCTACTTGGTGCGATGAATTTGGCTAGCATGAGGGGGAAAGGCAAGCTCAACATGTTGGAGGATCCAAGACAATATAATTTATCTCAGATGTAAGAAAACATAACCCATTACGTTGTCTTCCTTGTCCAACGTCAACTCTTTAGCAAGTCATATTTTAATGAGTGCTCACAATCATAAAAGATGTCCAAGATAGTATATCTATATGTGAAGACCTCTCTTTCTTTATTACTTCCTATTAATTGCAACGATGACCAAAACTATGTTTGTCAACTCTCAACAACTTTTAGTCATCATACTTTTTCTATGTGAGCTCATTACTCTCCATAAGATCCATATGATCTCTTTGTTTCTTTCTATTTCTTTCTCTTTTCTTTTATTCACTTAGGATCATGGCAAATAATCAAGACCTTGACTCAACACTTATCTTCATTATATAGCTCACGGACTCGATTACAGAGAAGGGTAATAAAGCAAAACTCACAACTAGATCATACTAAGAACTTTTATTCTACTAGATCAAGATATTACCAAAAGGATCGAACTAAGAAAACGGTAGAGATGAAAGTGACGGTGACACGATACCGAGGCACTCCCCCAAGCTTGGCAGTTCCCAAGTGGAGTGCCCATACCCGCTTCTCAGTTCTTCTTTGTTGGTGAAAAAGGTGATGGTTTTGTTGATGGCGTAGGCTTCTTCCTTAATTTGCACTTGAGGACAGAATTTTGGTCCCTTAGGTCCTCGATCTCCTGCTCCAGGCTTAGTATCTTTTTGCATAGTTCCTGCTTGTTTTCCTGCAAGAGGCAAAAAGGGATAAACTCGATCTTAGGTTTCTTTACCCTATCCAGGAGGATTGACTTTTTGAACTCCACATGCATGTCCCTTGGTTGAGGTAGTGGGACTTCATATTCATCTGCGCTCATCTCCTCCTTTTCCTTGGGTTCATAGTCCTCTTCTTCTTCCGTAGTCCAACCGCAATGCTCCACATCCCCATAGTCCTTATGATCTGTAAGGTAATCAGCCACATAGCTTTCTCCTTCCGAATCCTAGGATGACATGTTGCTCTGTCTGCAGCAGGACAACTCAAAACAAAGACAAGAGATATTTGCGTGATATGGGAGGCAAAAACCCCGGGAGATTATATAATGAATTTTTACCAACCAAAATATGCGTCGTGTACGAAAACAGAGTCCGGAGAGCACACGAGGTACCCACGAGGTAGGGGGCGCGCCCAGGGGGGAAGGGCGCGCCCTCCACCCTCGTGGGGCCCTCGTGTCCTTCCCGGACTACTTCTTATTTTTCTATTATTCTAAATATTCCAAAACGGAGAAATATTGCCTTCAAACTGTTTTGGAGTCGGTTTACTTACCGTACCACATACCTATTCCTTTTTTGGAGTCTAAAACGTTCTGGAAAGTGTCCCTTATGTATTCCTCCGGGGTTACGGTTTCAATAACATTGGTTTCAACATGTATGAGATTACCTGAGATATAGTGTTTGATTCTTTGACCGTTCACCACCTTCGGATTTGTGCCTTCGAAGTTGTTGATTTTTATGGCACCGGAATGATAGGCCTCCTCGATAACGTCAGGGCATTCCCATATAGAGAGAAGTTTTCCTGCAACAAATTTTAAACGAGAGTTGTATAGCAATACATAATCACTTACATTAAACTCATGCTTTTGTATCCTTTTGTCATGCCATCTTTTAACTTTTTCTTTAAACAACTTAGCATTTTCATAGGCTTGGGTT
The DNA here is from genome assembly GCF_056163025.1 of Triticum urartu. Classification (NCBI taxonomy): domain Eukaryota; kingdom Viridiplantae; phylum Streptophyta; class Magnoliopsida; order Poales; family Poaceae; genus Triticum; species Triticum urartu. Next base: position 94,421,334 of record NC_141875.1, read on the forward strand.
CTCCATTCATCAAGTGAGCTAATATCAAATAACCTCTTCTCACCGGCAAGTTTGAAATCATAATTGAGTTCTTTAATAGCCCAATATGCCTTGTGTTCTAGTTCGAGAGGTAAGTGACATGCTTTTCCATAAACCATTTTATACGGAGACATACCCATAGGATTTTTATATGCAGTTCTATAGGCCCATAAAGCATCATCAAGTTTCTTGGACCAATTCTTTGTAGATCTATTAACAGTCTTTTGCAAAATTAATTTAAGCTCTCTATTACTCAATTCTACTTGACCACTAGACTGTGGGTCATAAGGAGATGCAATTCTATGATTAACATCATACTTAGCAAGCATTTTACGGAAAGCGCCATGAATAAAATGTGAACCACCATCAGTCATTAAATATCTAGGGACTCCGAATCTTGGAAAAATAACTTCTTTAAGCATTTTAATAGAAGTTTTATGATCAGCACTACTAGTTGGGATAGCTTCTACCCACTTAGTAACGTAATCAACATCAACTAAAATATGTGTATATCCATTAGAGGAAGGAAAGGGTCCCATATAGTCAAAGCCCCAAACATCAAATGGTTTAATAACAAGTGAATAATTCATGGGCATTTCTTGACGTCTACTAATATTACCAATTCTTTGACATTCATCACAAGATAAGACAAACTTACGGGCATCCTTGAAGAGAGTAGGCCAATAAAAACCAGATTGCAATACCTTATGTGCAGTTCTATCTCCAGCATGGTGTCCTTCATAAGCTTCGGAGTGACACTTGCGTAGGATCTGTTCCTGTTCATGCTCAGGTACACAACGTCTAATAACACCATCTACTCCTTCTTTATAAAGATGTGGGTCATCCCAAAAGTAATGCCTCAAATCATAGAAGAACTTTTTCTTTTGCTGGTATGTGAAACTAGGTGGTATAAACTTAGCAACAATGTAGTTAGCATAATCAGCATACCATGGAGTAGTATGAGAAGCGTTTATGACATTTAATTGCTCATCAGGAAAACTACCATCAATAGGTAGTGGGTCATCAAGAACATTCTCTAACCTAGACAAGTTGTCTGCAACGGGGCTCTCAGCTCCCTTTCTATCAACAATATGTAAGTCAAATTCTTGTAGCAAGAGAACCCATCTAATAAGTCTAGGTTTAGCATCTTTCTTTTCCATGATATATTTAATAGCAGCGTGATCAGTGTGAATAGTTACTTTAGAATCAACAATATAAGGTCTGAACTTATCACAAGCAAATACAACTGCTAAGAATTCTTTTTCAGTGGTAGCATAATTTCTTTGAGCATTGTCTAGGGGTTTACTAGCATATTGAATAACATTTAATTTCTTATCAACTCTTTGCCCTAGAACAGCACCTACAGCATAATCACTGGCATCACACATAATTTCAAAGGGTAAACTCCAATCAGGTGGCTAAACAATAGGTGCAGAAATCAATGCTTTCTTAAGTATTTCAAATGCTTCTACACAATCATCATGAAAAACAAATGGTATATCTTTTTGAAATAAATTAGTCAGAGGCCGAGAAATTTTTGAGAAGTCCTTAATGAACCTCCTATAAAATCCGGCATGACCAAGGAAACCTCTTATACCTTTGATGTCCTTGGGACATGGCATCTTTTCAATAGCATCAACCTTGGCTTTATCCACTTCAATACCTCTTTCAGAAACTTCATGCCCCAAGACAATACCTTCATTAACCATAAAGTGGCACTTTTCCCAATTCAAGAGAAGATTAGTTTCTTCGCATCTCTGCAAAACTCGAGCAAGGTTGCTTAAGCAATCATCAAAAGAAGATCCATAGACGGAAAAGTCGTCCATGAAAACCTCACAAATCTTTTCACAGAAGTCAGAGAATATAGCCATCGCTCATCTTTGAAAGGTAGCAGGTGCATTACATAAACCAAAAGGCATACGTCTATAAGCAAAAGTACCAAAAGGGCATGTAAAAGTAGTCTTTGATTGATCTTTGGCTGACACGGGTATTTGAGAGAAACCAGAATAACCATCTAGAAAGCAAAAAATGTGTATGTTTGGATAATCTTTCTAGCATTTGATCGATAAAAGGTAAGGGGTAATGATCCTTTTTAGTTGCCTTATTTAATTTGCGGAAATAAATTACCATCCTATAACCTGTAATAATTCTTTGAGGAATCAATTCATCTTTATCATTAGGAACGACAGTAATACCACACTTCTTAGGGACACAATGGACAGGACTTACCCACTGACTATCAGCAATGGGATAGATTATACCTGCCTCAAGGAGCTTCAGTATTTCCTTTCTTACCACTTCTTTCATTTTAGGATTCAGCCGGCGTTGATGATCACGAACTGGTTTAGCATATTCTTCCAAATTAATTTTATGTTGACATAGAGTGGGACTAATGCCCTTAAGATCATCAAGAGTATACCCAATAGCAGCACGGTGCTTCTTTAGAGTTTTCAATAATCTCTCTTCCTCATGCTCTGAAAGGTTAGCACTAATAATAACATGATATATCTTTTTCTCATCAAGATAAGCATATTTAAGAGTATCAGGTAAAGGTTTAAGCTCAAACATGGGATCACCCTTGGGTGGAGGAGGATCCCCTAGGATTTCAACAGGTAAATTGTTTTTCAGAATAGGTTCCTGTTTAAAGAATACTTCATCTATTTCCCTTCTTTCATTCATAAACATATCATTTTCATGGTCTAGCAAATAATGTTCTAAGGGATCACTAGGAGGGACGACAATAGAAGAAAGACCAATAATTTCATCCTTCCTAGGTAATTCTTCTTCACGGTGTTGTCTACTAAATTTAGAGAAATTAAATTCATGAGTCATAACATCTAAACCGACAGTAACAACATCCCTTTTGCAATCTATGGTAGCATTAACAGTGTTCAAGAAGGGTCTACCAAATATAATGGGACAAAAGCTATCTTGTGGGGAACCAAAAACAAGAAAATCAGCAGGATATTTAGTTTTCCCACACAAGATTTCAACATCTCTAACAATTCCCATTGGTGAAATAGTATCTCTATTGGCAAGTTTAATTGTGACTTCAATATCTTCCATCTCAGCAGGTGCAATATCATGCATAACTTCTTTGTATAAGTAATAAGGTATTGCACTAGCACTAGCACCCATATCACATAAGCCATGATAACAATGATCTCCTATTTTAACAGAAACAACAGGCATGCCTACCTTAGGTCTAGGTTTATCTTTAGCACAAGGTGTAGCAATTCTAGTAGTTTCATCACAGAAATAAATAACATGCCCATCAATATTATCAGACAAGAGATCTTTAACAATAGCAATATTAGGTTCAACTTTAACTTGCTCAGGAGGTGTATATGTTTTAATATTGCTTTTACGAACTACAGTGGAAGCTTTAGCATGATCCTTTATCCTAACAGGGAAAGGTGGTTTCTCAACATAAGAAGTAGGAACAATAGGGTCATTATAAGTGACAATCTTTTCTTCAACTTTAATAGGTGCAGCTACTTTTACTTCTATGGGAGGATGATATTTAAACCACTTCTCCTTGGGGAGATCAACATAAGTAGCAAAAGATTCATAGAAAGAAGCTACTATCTCAGAGTCAAGTCCATATTTAGTGCTAAATTTACGGAAAATATCGGTATCCATAAAAGATTTAACATAATCAAAACTAGGTGTTATATCTGACTCCTTACCTTTGTCGAGGTCCCAATCTTCAGAGTAGCATTTAACTCTTTCCAATAAATCCCATTTGAATTCAATAGTCTTCATCATAAAAAGAGCCAGCACAAGAAGTATCAAGCATGGTGCGATTGTTATCAGAAAGTCGATCATAGAAATTTTGAATAATCATTTTTCTCGATAGCTCTTGATTGGGGCATGAATATAACATTGATTTAAGCCTCCCCCAATCTTGAGCGATGCTTTATCCTTCGCGAGGCCAAAAATTATATATGTAATTGCGATCACGATGAAAGAAGATGCATAGGATAAAACTTCTGATGAAATTCCAATTTCAATCGTTTGTAATTCCAAGACCCCATACCATCACATAGCCTATACCATGTCGATGCGTCTCCCTTCAAAGATAAAGGGAAGACCTTCTTCTTAACAACATCTCCGGGTACACCTGCAAGCTTAAATAGTTCACAAACTTCATCCACATATATTAGATGCTCATCAGGATGTTTTGTTCCATCTCCTAAAAAGGGATTAGCTAGCAGTTTTTCTATCATACCCGAAGGAATTTCAAAGTAGTCATTTTCATTTTCAGTAGGTTCAGTAGGTTGAGGAGCAACTCTTTGCTCTACTGTTCGGGGTGAAGATACCCCGAACAAGCCCCTCAGAGGATTACTTTCCATAGTAACAAGTGCCAGTAAATTTCAGCACACTATATAAATTTTTCCTTACCAAATTCCACCTACCAAAGGCGCTTCACTCCACGGCAACGATGCCAGAAAAGAGTCTTGATGACCCACAAGTATAGGGAATCTATCGTAGTCCTTTCAATAAGTAAGAGTGTCGAACCCAACGAGGAGCAGAAGGAAATGATAAGCAGTTTCTAGCAAGGTATTCTCTGCAAGTACTGAAATAAGTGGTAACAGATAGTTTTGTGACAGGATAAATTGTAACGTGCAATGAGTAACAAAAGTAAATAAAGTGCAGCAAGGTGGCCCAATCCTTTTTGTAGCAAAGGACAAGCCTGGACAAACTCTTATATAGAGAAAAGTGCTCCCGAGGACACATGGGAATATCATCAAGCTAGTTTTCATCACGCTCATATGATTCGCGTTCGGTACTTTGATAATTTGGTATGTGGGTGGACCGGTGCTTGGGTACTTCCCTTACTTGGACAAGCATCCCACTTATGATTAACCTCTATTGCAAGCATCCGCAACTACAACAAAAGTATTAAGGTAAACCTAACCATAGCATGAAACATATGGATCCAAATCAGCCCCTTACGAAGCAACGCATAAGCTAGGGTTTAAGCTTCTATCACTCTAGCAACCCATCATCTACTTATTAGTCCCCAATGCCTTCCTCTAGGCCCAAACAATGGTGAAGTGTCATGTAGTCAACGTTCACATAACACCACTAGAGGAGAGACAACATACATCTCATCAAAATATCGAACGAATACCAAATTCACATGACTACTAATAGCAAGACTTCTCCCATGTCCTTAGGAACAAAAGTAACTACTCACAAAGCATAAACATGTTCATAATCAGGGGGGTATTAATATGCATATAGGATCTGAACATATGATCTTCCACCAATTGAACCAACTAGCATCAACTACAAGGAGTAATTAACTCTACTAGCAACCTACTAGCACCAATCCCGGACTTGGAGACAAGAATTGGATACAATAGATGAACTAGGGTTTTTACAGGAGATGGTGCTAATGAAGATATTGATGGAGATTGCCCTCTCCCAATGAGAGGAGCATTGGTGATGACGATGGCGATGATTTCCCCCTCCGAGAGGGAAGTTTCCCCGGCAGAAAAGCTCCGCCAGAGCCCTAGATTGGTTCCGCCAAGGTTCCGCCTCGTGGCGGCGGAGTTTCGTCTGAGAAGATGACTTCTTATTTTTTCCATCAAAAGACTTCATATAGCAGAAGATGGCCACCGGAGGGCCACCAGGGGGCCCACGAGGTAGAGATGCCTAGAACAAAGTATGACTTTATATGGATGCCTCCAGCGGTGTACCGGGATATGCAATGAATCAAGAGTGACAAGTATGAAAAAATTATGAACGGTGGCTTTGCCACAAATACTATGTCAACTACATGATCATGCTAAGCAATATGACAATGATGAATGTGTCATGATAAACTGGATGGTGGAAAGTTGCATGGCAACAAAAGACCACTAACAACCAAAGACACAAATAATACAAGACGCTCCAAGCAAAACACATATCATGTTGGTGAATAAAAATATAGCTCCAAGTAAATTACCGATGGAAGTGGACGAAAGAGGGGATGCCTTTCGGGGCATCCCCAAGCTTTGACTTTTTGGTGTCCTTGGATTATCTTGGGGGTGCCATGGGCATACCCAAGCTTAGGCTCCTTCCACTCCTTGTTCCATAATCCATCAAAAGAATTCACCCAAAACTTGAAAACTTCACAACACAAAACTCAATAGAAATCTCGTGAGCTCCGTTAGAGAAAGAAAACAAAAGACCACTTCAAGGTACTGTAATGAACTCTTTATTTATTTATATTGGTGTTAAACCTACTTTATTCCAACTTCTCTATGGATTATAAACTATTTTACTAACCATAGATTCATCAAAATAAGCAAACAACACATGAAAAACAGAATCTGTCAAAAACAGAACAGTCTGTAGTAATCTGTAACTAACGCAAACTTCTGGAACCCCAAAAATTGTAAACTAAATTGCTGGACGTGAGGAATTTATCTATTAAGCATCTGAAAAAATAATTAACTAAATCACACTTTCCAAATAAAAATGACAGCAGTTCTCGTGAGCGCTAAAGTTTCTGTTTTTTACAGCAAGTTCAACAAGACTTTCCCCAAGTCTTCCCACCGGTTCTACTTGTCACAAACACTAATTAAACACAAAAAACACAACCAAAAAAGAGGCTAAATAATTTATTTATTACTAAACTGGAGTAAAAAGCAAGTAATAAAAATAAAATTGGGTTGCCTCCCAACAAGCGCTATCGTTTAACGCCCCTAGCTAGGCATAAAAGCGAGGATAGATCTAGGTATTGCCATCTTTGGTAGGCAATCCATAAGTGGCTCTCATGATAGTTTCATATGGCAATTTTATTTTCTTTCTAGGAAAGTTTTCCATGCCCTTTTTTATGGAAATTGAAATCTAATATTCCCTTCCTTCATATCAATAATCGCACCAACCGTTCTAAGGAAAGGTCTACCAAGAATAATAGGGAAAGAAGGATTGCAATCTATATCTAGAACAATGAAATCTACGGGCACATAATTCCTATTTGCAACAATAAGAACATCATTAATTCTTCCCATAGGTTTCTTAATAGTGGAATCCGCAAGATGCAAGTTCAGAGAGCAATCATCAAAATCGCGGAAATCTATCAAATCACACAAAGTTTTGGGGATAGTGGAAACACTAGCACCCAAATCACACAAAGCATAAAACTCATGATCTTTAATTTTAATTTTAGTAGTTGGTTCCCACTCATCATAGAGTTTTCCAGGGATAGAAACTTTCAACTCAAGTTTTTCTTCATAAGATTGCATCAAGGCATCAACAATATGTTCGGTAAAGGCTTTCTTTTGACTATAAGCATGTGGAGAATTTAGCACGGATTGCAACAAGGAAATACAATCAATTAAAGAGCAACTTTCATAATTAAATTCCGTGAAATCCAATATAGTGGGTTTAGCAACATCTAGATTTTTATTTCTTTCAATCCCACTTTCATCAATTTCATCATAAAGATCTAAATACTCCGAATTTTTAGAACGCCTTCTAGGTAAAGGAAGATCATATTTAGTTTCATCAAGATTCATATTTCAAAACAAAGATTTGATAGGAGACACATCAATAACTTTTAGATCTTCATCTTGACTTTCATAGGAATTGGAAGAACATGCTTTAATAAAGGCATCTTTGGAAGCACGCATCCTAGCGGTTCTTTCCTTGCACTCATCAATGGAAATTATCATGGCTTTGAGAGACTCATTGATATCATGCTTAGGAGGAATAGATCTAAGCTTTAAAGAATCAACCTCAAGAGAAATTCTATCAACGTTCCTAGCCAAATCATCAACTTTAAGCAATTTCTCTTCAAGCAAAGCATTAAAATTCTTTTGTGAATTCACAAACTCTTTAACACTATTCTGAAATTCAGAGGGCATCTAATTATAATTTCCATAAGAGTTGTTGTAGCAATTCCCATAATTATTAGAAGGATTAATAGGATATGGCCTAGGATTAAAATTCCCTCTATAAGCGTTGTTACCAAAATTATTCCTACCAACAAAATTCACATCCATAGATTCATTGTTATTCTCAATCAAAGTAGACAAAGGAATATCATTAGGATCAGAAGAAACACTCTTAGTAGCAAATAATTTCATAAGTTCATCCATCTTTCCACTCAAAACATTGATTTCTTCTATCGCATGCACTTCTTTATTAGAAGATCTTTCAGTATGCCATTGAGAATAATTAACCATAATATTATCTAGGAGTTTAGTAGCATCTCCTAAAGTGATTTCCATAAAAGTGCCTCCCGCGGCCGAATCTAAAAGATTTCTAGAAGCAAAATTCAATCCGGCATAAAAATTTTGTATAATCATCCACAAATTCAAACCATGAGTAGGGCAATTACGTATCATTAATTTCATTCTCTCCCAAGCTTGTGCAACATGTTCATGATCAAGTTGCTTAAAGTTCATAATATCGTTTCTAAGAGAGATGATCTTAGCGTGAGGGAAATACTTAGAGATAAAAGCATCTTTGCACTTGTTCCAAGAATCAATACTATTTTTAGGCAAAGGTGAAAACCAGGCTTTAGCACAATCTCTAAGCGAAAAAGGAAATAGCTTCAATTTAACGACATCATTATCGACATCTTTTTTCTTTTGCATAGCACATAAATCAACGAAGCTATTCAGATGAGTAGCGGCATCTTCACTAGGAAGGCCGGCGAATTGATCTTTCATAACAAGATTCAACAAAGCAGTATTGATTTCACAAGATTCAGTATTGGCAAGAGGAGCAATCGGAGTGCTAAGGAAATCATTATTGGTATTGGTGAAGTCACACAATTTGGTAGTATCTTGAGCCATCGTGACAAACAAGCAATCCAACACACGGGCAAACAAAAAGGCAAGCGAGAAAAAAGGCAAACGGAAAAGAGAGGCGGAGAAGGAGAAGGAGATTGGTAAAGAGAGGGCGAATAAAACGGCAAGGGTGAAGTGGGGGAGAGGAATACGAGAGGCAAATGGCAACTAATGTAATGCGAGAGATAGGGATTGTGATGGGTACTTGGTATGTTGACTTTTTGCGTAGACTCCCCAGCAACGACGCCAAAAATTCTTCTTGCTACCTCTTGAGCTTGCGTTGGATTTCCCCGAAGAGGAAAGGATGATGCAGCAGAGTAGCGTAAGTATTTCCCTCAGTTTTTGAGAACCAGGGCATCAATCCAGTAGGAGGCCACGCTCAAGTCCCTCGTACCTGCACAAAACGATAGCTACTCGCAACCAACGCGATTAGGGGTTGTCAATCCCTTCACGGTCACTTACGAGAGTGAGATCTGATAGATATAATATTTTTGGTATTTTTGGTATAGAGATGCAAAGTGAAAAGTAAAAGGCAAAGTAAAAAAGCAAAGCAAGATTAAAGTGATGGAGATTGATATGATGAGATAGACCCGGGGGCCATAGGTTTCACTAGTGGCTTCTCTCAAGAGCATAAGTATTCTATGGTGGGTGAACAAATTACTATTGAGCAATTGACAGAATTGAGCATAGTTATGAGAATATCTAGGCATGATCATGTATATAGGCATCACGTCCGTGACAAGTAGACCGAAACGATTCGCCATCTACTACTATTACTCCACTCATCGACCGCTATCCAGCATGCATCTTGAGTATTAAGTTAAAAACAGAGTAACACTTTAAGCAAGATGACATGATGTAGAGAGATAAATTCATGCAATACGAAATAAACCCCATCTTGTTATCCTCGATGGCAACGATGCAATACGTGCCTTGCTGCCCCTTCTGTCACTGGGAAAGGACACCGCAAGATCGAAACCAAAGCTAAGCACTTCTCCCATGGCAAGAACTACCAATCTACTTGGCCAAACCAAACGGATAATTTGAAGAGACTTGCAAAGATAACCAATCATACATAAAAGAATTCAGAGAAGATTCAAATATTATTCATAGATAGACTTGATCATAAACCCACAATTCATCGGTCTCAACAAACACACCGCAAAAATAAGAATATTACATCGAATAGATCTCCACAGGAGAGGGGGAGAACTTTGTATTGAGATCCAAAAAGAGAGAAGAAGCCATCTAGCTAATAACTATGGACCCGAAGGTCTGAGGTAAACTACTCACACTTCATCGGAGAGGCTATGGCGATGTAGAAGCCCTCCGTAATGACGGCCCTCTCCGGCGGAGCTCCAGAACAGGCCCCAAGATGGGATCTTGTGGATACAGAAAGTTGCGGCTGTGGAATTAGGTGTTTGGCTCCGTATATATATATATAAGAAGTACGTCGGTGGAGCTTCGGTGGGCCCACGAGGGTGGAGGGCGCGCCCCCTACCTTGTGCCCACCTTGAAGCTTCCTTGGCGTAGGGTCCAAGTCTCCTGGGTCATATTCAGGAAGAAAATCGCGTTCCAGAAAGGTTTATTCCGTTTGGACTCCGTTTGATATTCCGTTTCTTCGAAACACTGAAATAGGCAAAAAACAGCAATTCTGGGCTGGGCCTCCGGTTAATAGGTTAGTCCCAAAATAATATAAAAGTGGAAAATAAAGCCCAATATAGTCCAAAATAGTAGATAATATAGCATGGAGCAATCAAAAATTATAGATACGTTGGAGACGTATCAAGGCTCGCGGCGGGTATTGTTATTTTCTGACCTTCACAGATGATTTGAGCAGATATGGGTATATCTACTTAATGAAACATAAGTCTGAAACATTTGAAAAGTTCAAAGAATTTCAGAGTGAAGTGGAAAATCATCGTAACAAGAAAATAAAGTTTCTATGATCTGATCGTGGAGGTGAATATTTGAGTTATGAGTTTGTCTTCATTTGAAACAATGTGGAATAGTTTCGCAACTCGCACCACCTAGAACAGCACAGCGTAATGGTGTGTCTGAACATCATAACCGTACTTTATTAGATATTGTGCGATCTATGATGTCTCTTACCGATTTACTGCTATCGTTTTGGGGTTATGCTTTAGAGACGGCTGCATTCACGTTTAATAGGGCACCATCTAAATCCTTTGAGACGACACCATATGAATTGTGGTTTGGCAAGAAACCTAAGCTGTCGTTTCTTAAAGTTTGGGGCTGCGATGCTTATGTGAAAACGCTTCAACCTGATAAGCTCAAACCCAAATCGTAGAAATGTGTCTTCATAGGATACCCAAAGGAGACTGTTGGGTACACCTTCTATCACATATACGAAGGCAAGATATTCGTTGCTAAGAATGGATACTTTCTAGAGAAGGAGTTTCTCTTGAAAGAAGTGAGTGGGAGGAAAGTAGAACTTGATGAGGTAATTGTACCTTCTCCCAAATTGGAAAGTAGTTCATCACAGAAATCAGTTCCAGTGATTCCTACACCAATCAGTGAGGAAGCTAATGATGATGATCATGAAACTTCGGATCAAGTTACTACCGAACCTCGTAGGTCAACCATAGTACGATCTGCACCAGAGTGGTACGGTAATCCTATTCTAGAGGTCATGTTACTTGACCATAACGAACCTACAAACTATGAGGAAGCGATGATGAGCCCAGATTCCTCGAAATGGCTTGAGGCCACGAAATCTAAGATGGGATCCTTGTATGAGAACAAAGTGTGGACTTTGGTTGACTTGCCCGATGATTGGCAAGCCATAGAGAATAAATGGATTTTCAAGAAGAAGACTAACACTGACGGTAATGTTACTATCTACAAAGCTCGGCTTGTTGTGAAAGGTTTTCGACGATTTCAAGGAGTTGACTACGATGAGACCTTCTCACCCGTAGCGATACTTAAGTATGTCCAAATCATGTTAGCAATTGCCGCATTTTATGATTATGAAATTTGGCAAATTGATGTCAAAACCGCATTTCTTAGTGGATATCTTAAAGAAGAGTTGTATATGATGCAACCAGAAGGTTTTCTTGATCCTAAAGGTGCTAACAAAGTGTGCAAGCTCCAGCGATACATTTATGGACTGGTGCAAGCCTCTCAGAGTTGGAATATACGCTTTGATAGTGTGATCAAAGCATATGGTTTTATACAGACTTTTGGAGAAGCCTGTATTTTACAAGAAAGTGAGTGGGAGCTCTGTAGCATTTCTAATATTATATGTGGATGACATATTGTTGATTGGAAATAATACATAATTTGTCGATAGCATAAAAGGATACTTGAATAAGAATTTTTCAATGAAAGACCTCGGTGAAGCTGCTTATATATTGGGCATCAAGATCTATAGAGATAGATCAAGACGCTTAATTGGACTTTCACAAAGCACTTACCTTGATAAAGTTTTGAAGAAGTTCAAAATGGATTAGTCAAAGAAAGGGTTCTTGCCTGTGTTACAAGGTGTGAAGTTGAGTCGAACTCAAGGCCCGACCACTGCAGAAGATAGAGAGAAAATCAAAGTCATTCCCTATGCCTCAGCCATAGGTTCTATCATGTATGCAATGTTGTGTACCAGACCTGATGTGTGCCTTGCTATTAGTTTAGCAGGGAGGTACCAAAGTAATCCAAGAGTGGATCACTGGACAACGGTCAAGAACATCCTGAAATACCTGAAAAGGACTAAGGATATGTTTCTCGTTTATGGAGGTGACAAAGAGCTTGTCATAAATGATTACGTCGATGCAAGCTTTGACACTAATCTGGATGACTCTAAGTCACAAACCGGATACGTATTTATATTGAATGGTGGAGCTGTAAGTTGGTGCAGTTCCAAACAGAGCGTCGTGGCGGGATCTATGTGTGAAGCAGAGTACATAGCTGCTTCGGAAGCAGCAAACGAAGGAGTCTGGATGAAGGAGTTCATATCCGATCTAGGTGTAATACATAGTTCATCGGTTCCAATGAAAATCTTTTTGTGACAATACTGGACCAATTGCCTTGGCGAAGGAATCCAGATTTCACAAGAGAACCAAACACATCAAGAGAAGCTTCAGTTCCATCCATGATCAAGTCAAGGAGGGAGACATAGAGATTTGCAAGATACATACGGATCTGAATGTTGCAGACCCCTTGACCAAGCCTCTCTCACGAGAAAAACATGATCAACACCAAGACTCCATGGGTATTAGAATCATTACTATGTAATCTAGATTATTGACTCTAGTGCAAGTGGGAGACTGAAAGAAATATGCCCTAGAGGCAATAATAAAGTTGTTATTTATATTTCATTATATCATGATAAATGTTTATTATTCATGCTAGAATTCTATTAACCGGAAACTCAGTACATGTGTGAATACATAGACAAACAGAGTGTCCCTAGTATGCCTCTACTTGACTAGCTCGTTAATCAAAGATGGTTAAGTTTCCTAACCATAGACATGTGTTGTCATTTGATGATCGGGATCACATCATTAGAGAATGATGTGATGGACAAGACCCATCCATTAGCTTAGAATTACGATCGTTTAGTTTTATTGTTATTGCTATTGTTTCCTTCATGACTTATACATGTTCCTCTGACTATGAGATTATGAAACTCCCGAATACCGGAGGAACACTTTGTGTGCTATCAAACATCACAATGTAACTAGGTGATTATAAAGATGCTCTACAGGTGTCTCCGATGGTGTTTGTTGAGTTGGCATAGATCAAGATTAGGATTTGTCACTCCGTGTATCGGAGAGGTATCTCTGGGCCCTCTCGGTAATGCACATCACTATAAGCCTTGCAAGCAATATGACTAATGAGTTAGTTACGAGATGATGCATTACGGAACGAGTAAAGAAACTTGCCGGTAACGAGATTGAACTAGGTATGATGATACCGACGATCGAATCTCGGGCAAGTAACATTCCGATGATTAAGGGAATGACGTATGTTGTTATGCAGTTTGACTGATAAAGATCTTCGTAGAATATGTAGAAGCCAATATTAGCATCCAGGTTCCGCTATTGGTTATTGACCGGAGATGTGTCTGTCGGCGTTCTGGGAACGGGGGTCCCCAGACTTGCCTGCCTGCGGCCTGCGGCGTGGCTCAAAGGGGGGCCCAGCACGGCCCATCTTCATCAACACAGACCCAAGACCCTCGCGAGGGGCCAAGCCTCGCGGGGCGGACGACACGGAGCTTCCTCAGGCACGGCCTCATCAGGCTGGCTCGCGAGGAGGCGGAGAGATCAAGGCAGGGTACCTCACGAGGTGCCCGTGACGCAAGCCATGACGACCAAGGGCGCCAGGCGGGCGCCAGCCACGCAGTGTCCTCCTTTCCCCTTTGGTGCAAAGGGAGCAAGCACAGGCGAGAGCATCAAGCAAAGGCACCCGTTTTGGTGCAACGAGACCAAGACCAGTCCAACGGCAGGGAGGAAGTCATTGTGGAGCCCAAGACGGCGTCACCACCAGAGCTTTGTGCAGACGAAGACTACTTTTGTCAGGATAGCTGGTACTAGTTGTCCCCCTTCAAATTAGCCCGCCATTGTTGGCTCCCTTTCCGCTCGATATTTGGGAAGAGGACCAGGGCCTCTATAAATAGGACTAGCCACCATAGTAGATAGAAGTGGAGGATCGAGGGGAGATAAAATCAGAGAAGGAGAGAGAGAGAGAGAGAGAGAGAGAGAGAGAGAGAGAGAGAGCAGGGTGATTGAACTCCTCCCAGCAGTTCATCGCCCCAGCCAAGAACAGACCCTCGCGAGGCTGTTCTTCCTTGTATTGCTCATCATCATCAGCCCAAGAGGCAATCCACCACACCACACACTAGAGTAGGGTATTACACCACAACGGTGGCCCGAACCAGTATAAACCCTGTGTCTCTTGTGTTGTTCTTTCCATAGCTTAGATCTTAGCGAGGCGGAGGGGTGCAGGTAGGTAGGAGGCGAAATCTCTGTGCGCACCCCAGTGTTCGAACCTCAAGGGTCTGCCGGAACCCAAAATCCGACATTTGGCGTGCCAGGTAGGGGTGCACCGGAATTCGTCTTCCACCACCCCGTTCTCCTCCGACCATCGCTCCCATGTCTGACGCTCGTCAGGCCCGCCCCGAGCGCCGGGCCGCTCTCGCTTCCCGCGTCGCCCAGACGGCTCCTGTCGACGGGCTTCCTCGCCGTTCCCCGTCACCTGCCGTCAACGCCGCCATCGGCCCGGCGGGGGACGAGTAGCAAGCGTCGTCTCAGCATCCGTCCGTGCGGCAAGACGGCCGCACCGCTACTCCCTCGCTCGCCCCAGCTCGTTCTTCGTCCCGCGCGCTCCACGCACCCATGGAGGCTCGAGCTGCGCTCATCGCGGCAAACGAGCTCCTGCGCTACCGTCCCGTCGACGACGTCTACGAAGAGTGGCTCGACTGCATCGCCGAGCTCGTCCGCGCCGCAGGGGGCTCTCCTGCGCCGTCTGTTCCGCTGCACCGCACCCCGCCCCGCGCGGGCGACGAAGCTCCGGCGGTGCCCCGACCGCCTCCTCCTCAAGAAGGCGCCATGGCTCCAAGGCGTGTGGCCCCTGGGCGGAACCCGCTCCATCAGGTGCCAGCGCGGCAAGAGCAGAGCTGTCAAGAAGTCCCTCGCCTGCAAGAAGCTGCCCGGGCGCTCCCTGCTCCAGCGCGTCGCGACCATGCTCCTGCTCCCGCACGTCAAGACCCCGCGCTGCTCCTAGCTGCAGCGCATGGGGACATGAAAGACCAAGCTCTCCGTCACCCAAGGCCTCCCGTGGCCACAGCAGGCTGTCGTGCCTTCACCACCGAGCTACGCAGCGTCGCGTGGCCCGGCAAGTTCAGTCCAGACCTGCCTCCTTGTTACGACGGCACGGCCGACCCTGCGGAGTTCCTCCATCTCTATGAGCTAGGCATCGAAGCTGCCAACGGAGACGAGAAGGTCATGGAGAACTGGTTTCCCATGGCGCTCAAGGACGGGGCCCGCACTTGGCTCCTGAACCTGGCTCCAGGCACGATCTCCTCCTGGGACGAGATGCGCACCCGCTTCATCGCCAACTTCCAAGGTACTCGCGACCGGCCACCCGCCGTGAGCGACATGCGCCGCATCAAGCAACAACCTGGGGAGACCCTGCAGAAGTACATCCAGCGCTTCAACAACGCACACCTCAAGATTCCCAAGGTGACCGAGGAGGCCATCATCTCAGCCTTCTCCGACGGCGTGCGCGATGTCAAGATGAAGGAGGAGCTGGCGATGCATGAAGACCTGTGCACTTCCTTGGAGCTGTTCAACTTGGCAACCAAGTGCGCCAGGGCTGAGGAAGGGCGTCTCTCCCTCCTCGAGCTGCCTGCCGTAGACCCAGAAGAGAAGAAGCGCAAGGCCAAGGATGTGAAGTGCAAGGGGGCTGCCGTGCTCGCGGCAGAACCAGACACCAAGCGGGGCAGAGATCAGCCCGAACCTTCCAAGGGCAGTCGGTACTGTGTGTACCACGACCTCCACACCCACAACACCAACGAATGTCAAGAGCTCCGAGCCGTGCGAGAAGGAAGGATCGGCCGTCGCCCTGACCGCGGTGACCGGGGCTACGGTCGAGGAGGAGGAAGGAACGCAGGACGCTGGGAAGACCGTGGCCCGCGCCAAGGGTGGCGTGGTCAACCTCGCGAGGATCGCTGGCAAGACCCGCCTCGCGAGGTAGACTGGAGGGATCAGCCTCGCGAGGATCGCCCGCAAGGCAACGCAGGCCTCCCTCCGCTGCCGCCGTAGCCAAGGAGAAACGAGGACCGCCATCAGGACGAGGGGGCTGGGGCTTCTAGGAGCCGCGCGCGATTGCCTGCATCCTGGGCGGGGCTCAAGCCCCAGCCTCTCAACGCATCTTCAAGCAGTTCGCCCACGAAGTGAATGCAGTCCTCCCCAAGCTCGAAGCCACACGCCCTCTCAGGTGGTCGGCGTGCGCCATCACGTTCAGCTCAGCAGATCAGCTGAAGTGTGCGGCTACAGCCGGAGTCCTCCCGATGCTTTGTTCCCCAATCATCAGCAACGTGGTGGTCACCAGGACCCTCATCGACGGAGGGGCAGGGCTCAACGTCCTGTCTGTGGAAACATTCAACAATCTCCAAGTGCCCTACAGCCAGCTTCGGCCAACCAAGCCTTTCCCCGGAGTCACCAACGGCTCCACGGTCCCGATTGGGCAGGTCCGCCTCCCTGTCACCTTCAGGGCACGCGACAACTACCGCACCGAGCTCATCGACTTCGACATCGATCACATTCGCCTGCCATATAATGCCATCCTTGGGTACCCAGTGCTGGCCAAGTTCATGGCCGTAACTCACCACGGCTACAACGTCCTCAAGATGCCAGGAAAGTGGCGGAGTCATCACAGTGCCCTGTGAAGAGAAGGACGCTGTGTGTTCCCTGGAACGAGCCTTCCTGGCCGCATCACTGGAAGACCCGGATCGCGGAAGCAGGAGGCTTCCCGAGACCACCCCCAAGAAGAAGAATACATCGTCCGGCCCGGCCCCTCAAGAGGCAGGCCCCTCTGGGCCCGTGCCTGCCCAGGGGGAACCTCCTTCCATCGCATAGGAAAGCGCGCCCAGAGCCCTCCTCAGGCAGAGCTCGGGGGCTCTCCCCTGGAGGGCCACCGACCTGGCTAGGGTCACGAGGGAGGTGCTTGGGCACCACATGGAGGCGTGTTTCGAAGCATGTTTCCCTCAAGAAGGAGTAAGGCAAGGAGAGCCAGACCCTCAAGAGTTCGTCAGCAAGGCCATTCAGGAGCTACAGGAGTCAAGAGTCATGAAAGGCGGCCGCCGCCTACCAGCAGTGGCTCCCCATCCAGGCGAGGATGGTGGGCTGCGCGTCTGCATCGACATACCAGGGCTCAATCGAGTCGCCTCTCTGGAGCGCCTCTGGCCCTCATGCGAGGGGCACTGTGGAGGTCCACCCCACAGCTACGTTCGCATGCCTTACGGCTTGCCGAACGCGGCTGCCACGTACTAGTGCCTCATGAGGGACATCATGGAGGCTCAAGAGGCCAGGTGTTCCGTAGCCCTGGCGGAGATGGAGATGGTCCGCGAGGAGCCACCAGCGCCTCCGGAGCCTCCCGAGGCCCCTGGGCCTGGGGGCTCGTGAGGATCGGCTTCCGCAGCCCACCGAGTCTGCTACACCAACACTCCTTCGTCCTCAACATCATCAGGTGACATCTTTCAAGTTTCACTTCCAGCTGGGAGCGCCCCCCAGGGCTGCATTATTCCTAGGCCGCGTGGGTCCGTCCCTGCGGCATGTGTCCCTTTTATTCCATGTTGTTAGCTTACCTTGTTGGGGGCGCCCCTCGGGCTGCATCATCCCCAAGTCACTCGGGCCTGACCCAGTGATGTCCGCCTTCCCAGCATCTATTTGAATGAATCCACTCCTTCGCGGCTAATGTGTTTGACCTAGTTGCCCGCTCAACTGACGCCAACTGACGAAACTGCACCCAAATGGCACGACTCTTGCGCATGGGTCCGTCCCTGCAACGCCGACAAACCTGAATGGCTGAGCTCTGGCCGCGGCAGCCCCGCATGGCGCCACCTCGTCAAGCCTTCAGTGCCTCATTGCCCCTCGGAAGCAACCAACGGCTGACTGTCAATTGTCATGGCAACCCCTCATTCTTTCTATGATGGGTCTACAGGATCTCCTAAAGGAGCTGCGTCAGGCGAGGCCCTTGCGGTGTCTCCTTCGCTCTCATCCGCGCGAACCGCTTGCACGTTAAAGGCGGGGTGCCTGAGAATCGCGACTCAGGGCTCCTACTGGCTCTCCAGCCATCACCCTCTGGCCTTGTCCACGGCATCGCGACCTGGCATACCAGTGACGGCTGAGACTCGCTCGAGGGCCGGGACCCGAGGACGTAGAGCAGAAAGGGGAGTAAAGGCGAGAGGGGAGGGACACGCGAGGACCTCGCCGAGCAACCTCACGCCTACCGATGCACGGACCCGGCGACACACCAGAGAGCGGCCCCTGATTCTTGAGATAAGTCACCACCCGGAAGCACCAGCTACCGTGGCACCATCCCCACACCTAATGCAATCCCGTGTTAGCGACGCCGCTCTCCTTTCTCACCGAACGACGGCTGCTTGAGCGCCAAAGGGGACCTCCTGAGCATCGCGACTCAGGGGCTCTTACCGGACCCCGGGTCGCTCACCTCCTGGCCTTGACCACGGCATCGTGACCTGGCATACCAGCGACGGCTGAAGCCGCCTTGGGACTGGGACCTGTCGGCGCAGAGCACCAAGACCTCGTGAGGTCTGAAAGGGAGAACTGAGCTAAGACGGAATGAGCAACTCGCATAGTTCTACGACAAGGGTTATATTAACAAAACAGGATCACAGGAACCTTACAAGCCACACGGGACGCGTCTTTGATTCCTCGCAGGGAACAGATCCTAAAAGGACGCTAACTGCATGCGCCCCTGCAAAAGACGCCATCATCAACAGTGGGCCGTCAAGCACCGACGCCAACCCCATCCAGATCAGAGTCGGCGACGGCCTGACGAGCCCGCCCTGCTCCAGGAGCGGCGCTGGCTCAGGGGCTCGTAGCTATCGTCGCTCGTCTCTGGAGTCGCAAAGAGCTCGCCGGAGTCGCTGGAACCTCCGACGCCTACATCGCCTGAGGAGCCGCCAAGGGAGCGGCCAGCAGGCCCAGTCCTCGCCGTAGCAAGGTCTCGACCACCTCTCCCGGGGCAGCACTCCAGCCGGCACCCGTTCACGTCGAAGACCTTGAAGAACATCACTGAAGCACCATCGTACTCTAAGTGGATCGCGAAGGCGCCCCTTGTCCTGCAAACCCGGGCGATTTCGCTCCAGCCTCGAGTCATGAAGACCTCACCCGGAGCAACGACCGTGACCTCTGCCTCGGTCGCGAGGGGGCTGCAGCCGGCGTGCTGCAGCCAAAGCTCCAGGAGTTCTCCCTGCGGGATGATGGAGGCGAAGAAGGGAGGAAGGCGAATCCAAGACTGAGGAGGCATGGCGGCGTGGAGCACGAACTCTCGGGAGGAGCCCTCGGTGTGGACCCCAGGGGGGACGACCCACACCTTCGTGACCCGTCGGCGCCGACGGCGGCGGCGCCCGTGGCGATCAGCATCAGCTCCTTCAGGGCCCTCGATGTGGGCGTACAAGGGAAGCGGGAACCCCGGCGGTGCCCGCTCGCACCAGGGCCTCGACACCACCTAATGGGCCCCCTCGTCCCGGCGGCGGAGGATGAGCCGTTTGTTCGGCGGGAGCGGGTCTGGTTCCTCTCGGGGAGCCTTTCCCTTCTCTGTCGTTGAGAACCGGCGGATAGGAGTCATCGCAGCAAGACGGAGCAAGGACCGGGAAGAAGGAGAAGCAAGAAGGGATGGACTGGAAGGGCGCGCGCCGTTCCGTACTTATGGTCGGCGAAGGACAACCGCCGACCTCCACGATCGCAGGTAATCATGACCCGTTTTGCATGCAGGGACTTGTCCAATCCGTGCAGTTGCCGAGGCGCCATGGGGAAGTGGAGATGCCCATGTCCAATCAACTGCCACGCGGCGCCCAAGGCCGTAGGCTGTTAGGGCCCGCGGCGCTTCGCTCTTGCCCTTTCGCCTCCCTGCACGGTCAAGTCCGGGTGCGCCTTGGGCCCGGGGGCTACTGTCGGTGTTCTGGGAACGGGGGTCCCTAGACTTGCCTGCCTGCGGCCTGCGGCGTGGCTCAAAGGGGGGCCCAGCACGGCCCATCTTCATCAACACAGACCCAACACCCTCGCGAGGGGCCAAGCCTCGTGAGGCGGACGACACGGAGCTTCCTCAGGCACGGCCTCATCAGGCTGGCTCGCGAGGAGGTGGAGAGATCAAGGCAGGGTACCTCACGAGGTGCCCGTGAGGCAAGCCATGACGACCAAGGGCGCCAGGCGGGCGCTAGCCCGCGTAGTGTCCTCCTTTCCTCTTTCGTGCAAAGGGAGCAAGCGCAGGCGAGAGCATCAAGCAAAGGCACCCGTTTCGGTGCAACGAGACCAAGACCAGTCCAACGGCAGGGAGGAAGTCATTGTGGAGCCCAAGACGGCGTCACCACCAGAGCTTTGTGCAGGCGAAGACTACTTTTGTCAGGATAGCTGGTACTAGCTGTCCCCCTTCAAATTAGCCTGCCATTGTTCGCTCCCTTCCCGCTCGATATTTGGGAAGAGGACCAGGGCCTCTAGAAATAGGAGTAGCCACCACAGTAGGTAGAAGTGGAGGATCGAGGGGAGATAAAATCAGAGAAGGAGAGAGAGAGAGAGAGAGAGAGAGACAGAGAAGGGTGATTGAACTCCTCCCAGCAGTTCATCGCCCTAGCCAAGAACAGACCCTCGCGAGGCTGTTCTTCCTTGTATTGCTCATCGTCATCAGCCCAAGAGGCAATCCACCACACCACAAACTGGAGTAGGGTATTACACCACAACGGTGGCCCGAACTAGTATAAACCCTGTGTCTCTTGTGTTGTTCTTTCCATAGATTAGATCTTAGCGAGGCGGAGGGGTGCAGGTAGGTAGGAGGCGAAATCTCCACGCGCACCCCAGTGTTCGAACCTCAAGGGTCTGCCGGAACCCGAAATCCGACAGTGTCTCGGTCTACATAGTTCTCGAACCCGTAGGGTCCGTACGCTTAACGTTTGATGACGATTTGTATTATGAGTTATGTGATTTGGTGACCGAAGTTTGTTTGGAGTCCCGGATAAGATCACGGACATGACGAGGAGTCTCGAAATGGTCGAGAGGTAAAGATTCATATATAGGGAGGTTATATTCGGACATCAGAATGGTTCTGAGTGATTCGTATATTTTACCGGAGTACCGAGGGGTTACCGGAACCCCTCAGGGAAGTGTTGGGCCTATTGGGCCATATTGGAGGAGAGGAGAAAGGCCACATGAGGAGGGGCACGTCCCCCTTGCCCAAACCGAATTTGACTAGGGGAAGGGGGCGGCCCCCTCTTTCCTTCTCCCTCTCTCCCCCTTCCCCTTTCCCTCTCCGGTGGAAGGAAAGAGGGGGGCCGAATCCTACTTGGACTAGGAGTCCAAGTAGGACTCCCCCCATGGTGCGCCCCCTTTGGCCGGACACCTCCTCCTCCCCCCTTTATGTACGGAGGCGGGGGGCACCCCAAAGGAACAACAAACAATCTCTTAGCCGTCTGCGGTGGCCCCCTCCACGGTTCAACACCTCGGCCATATCGTCGTAGTGCTTAGGTGAAGCCTTCGCCGGTAGCTTCATCATCACCGTCGCCACGCCGTCATGCTGACGGAACTCTCCCTCGTTCTCAATTTGATCAAGAGCTCGAGGTACGTCATCGTGCTAAACGTGTGCTAAACACGGAGGTGCCGTACGTTTGGTACTTGGATCGGTTGGATCGTGAAGACGTTTGACTACATCAACCACATTACTAAACGCTTCCTCTTTCGGTCTACGAGGGTACATGGACACACTCTCCCCTCTCATTGCTATGCATCTCCTAGTTAGAACTTGCGTGATAGTAGGACTTTTTTTTAATTACTTCGTTCCCCAACAAAAAAGTCCCGCACATGAGGACACCCACCCCTCTACAAAAGCATCTATCAACCGAACTAAACTCTCTATTGAGCTCGCGGGTTTGACTCAGGATCAAATGAATATGCACTCTTTTGTTCTCTTTGGTCTTCCAAAGCTTGATCAGAACTTGAAGCCAGTTTTTAGAACAGAACTTCTAAGAACTGGAGAAAAAAAATTTAATGATATGTCTATGTCACTATCTCATAAACCCTTGCATTATATGTCGTTCGTTTTTTGCCTGATGGTAATTTTGTACATCGAACCCTAGATGTTTTCTCACCTTTCATGGTCCAGACATTGTTGTTGCAAAAAAATCCCATCTCATTGATTATGATCAAACCCATGGGACTAGAAGTAAGCTTGTGTATGTGGAGTCCAACAATTTGTTTTAGAACAGGTGAATCTAAGTTGAAATTTCTTCATCTTTGTTAGTTCCCTTTTCTTGCAGCTCTACAAAACACATTTGAGGTAGCATAAAGGTAACTATATATTGTTAATCAAGGAGGCATGTGTTAACTAGAACATGCATGTAATAAAACAGATTGTTAAGTAAGGAGGTAAGACTGGGCGCATAGCAATTCTCTCGAAATGAACTACTTGATAATTATGACCAAAAGAAACCCCCAAATGTGTTGTTGTGTTCATCACTTCTCGTGAAAGTTACATAGATTTTTTCAACCATCAAATGGTGCTTTTTGTCGCATGATACATAGCTTTCAAGTCATTTGTGCCAGCGTGGCTGACATGGCGCAATGGAAGCTGGTGGAGTGTAAAGAAACATGGTGCCAGTTCCTTCAGTTATATGTTTCTTGGGGAAGGACCTATGTGACGCTCTTTGTGTCCAACTAGATCATTCCCCGCACGTTGCTGCGGGAACATTTGCATACAACTCACTGTAAATATATTTTTTACCATGGAAAATTGAATCACTAAAGTTCACAACTGATACGTCTCCAATGTATCTACTTTTCCAAACACTTTTGCCCTTGTTTTGGACTCTAACTTGCATGATTTGAATGGAACTAACCCGGACTGACGTTGTTTTCAGCAGAATTACCATGGTGTTATTTATGTGCAGGAACAAACGTTCTCGGAAAGACCTGAAACTTCACGGAGCAACTTTTCATAAAATATGAAAAATACCTGCAAAAGATGAAGTCCAGGGGGCCCACCACCTATCCACGAGGGTGGGGGGCGCGCCTGCCCCCCTAGGGCGCGCCCCCTACCTCGTGGGCCTCCAATTGCCTCTCCGACTCCAACTCCAACTCCATATATTGTGTTTCGGGGAGAGAAAAATTAAAGAGAAGAAATCATCACGTTTTACAATACGGAGCCGCCGCCAAGCCCTAAAACCTCTCGGGAGGGCTAATCTGGAGTCCGTTCTGGGCTCCGGAGAGGGGAATCCGTCGCCATCGTCATAATCAACCATCCTCCATCACCAATTTCATGATGCTCACTGCCGTGCATGAGTAATTCCATCGTAGGCTTGTTGGACGGTGATGGGTTGGATGGGATCTATCATGTAATCGAGTTAGTTTTGTTAGGGTTTGATCCCTAGTACCCACTATGTTCTGAGATTGATGTTGCTATGACTTTGCTAGGCTTAATGCTTGTCACTAGGGCCCGAGTGCCATGATTTCAGATCTGAACCTATTATGTTTTCATCAATATATGAGTGTTCTTGATCCTATCTTGCAAGTCTATAGTCACCTATTATGTGTTATGATCCGTTAACCCCGAAGTGACAATAATCGGGATACTTATCAGTGATGACCGTAGTTTGAGGAGTTCATGTATTCACTATGTGTTAATGCTTTGTTCCGGTTCTCTATTAAAATGATGCCTTAATATCCCTTAGTTTCCGTAAGGACCCCGCTTCCACGGGAGGGTAGGACAAAAGATGTAATGCAAGTTCTTTTACATAAGCAATTATGACTATATTTGGAATACATGCCTACATTACATTGACGAACTGGAGCTAGTTCTATGTCACCCTAGGTTATGACTGTTACATGATGAACCGCATCCGGCATAATTCTCCATCACTGATCCATTGCCTATGAGCTTTCCATATATTGTTCTTCGCTTATTTACTTTCCCGTTGCTATTGCTATCATCACTACAAGATACCTAAAACATTGCTTTTACTACCGTTACCTTTTGTTACCGTTACCACTACTATCATATTATTTTGCTACTAAATACTTTGCTGCAGATATTAAGTTTCCAGGTGTGGTTGAATTGACAACTCAGCTGCTAATACTTGAGAGTATTCTTTGGCTCCCCTTGTGTCGAATCAATAAATTTGGGTTGAATACTTTACCCTCAAAAACTATTGCGATCCCCTGTACTTGTGGGTTATCAAGACTATTTTCTGGCGCCGTTGCCGGGGAGCATAGCTCTATTCTTTGAGCCACTTGGGATTTATATCTGTTTATCATTATGAAGAACTTGAAAGATCCAAGAACCAAGATTTATCCCTCAACTACGAGGGGAGGTAAGGAACTGCCATCTAGCTCTGCACTTGATTCACCTTCTGTTTTGAGTAAGCTTGCGACACCTACACCTGCTTCTGCTATTTGTTCTGATATGTCGCATGTTATTGATGATGCCACTTCTGCTATGCATGATACTTATGATGAAACTAATTCTATGCTTGATACTACTGTGCCACTTGGTAAATTTCTTGATGAACAACTTGCTAGAGCTAGAGAAATTGAAAATATTGAATCTGATGATACTGATGAAAGTGATGATGATGAATCACTTGTTATTCCTAAGGGTTATCTTTTTGATCAAGAAGCTTCTTTAGCTATTTTAGCTTGCAAAAATAGAAATGAACTCAAAAGGTTATTAGCTAAATGGAGTAAGCAATCTCTAAATGCTAGAATGAAACCTGACCCTGCTTTTGCTACTTCACCTATCTTTGTTAGTGATAAGGATTGTGAATTCTCTGTTGATCCTGATATAATTACTTTGGTTGAATCTGATCCTTTTCATGGTTATGAATTTGAAACTGTTGTGGAACATCTTACTAAATTGAATGATATAGCCACCCTGTTCACTAAAGATGAGAGAACTCGTTACTTTTACATCCTTAAAATATTTCCGTTCTCATTAAACGGTGATGCTAAGATATGGTTTAATTCTCTTGATCCTGGTTGTGTGCGTAGTCCCCAGGATATGATTTATTACTTCTCTGCTAAATATTTCCCTGCTCATAAGAAACAAGCTGCTTTAAGGGATATATATAATTTTGTGCAAATTGAAGAAGAGAGTCTCCCACAAGCTTGGGGGAGGCTTCTCCAATTACTTAATGCTTTGCCTGATCATCCTCTTAAGAAAAATGAAATACTTGATATCTTTTATAATGGACTAACCGATGCCTCCAGAGATTACCTGGATAGTTGTACTGGTTCTATTTTCAGAGAAAGAACACCGGATGAAGCTGAAATTCTATTGAATAATATGTTGACAAATGAAAATAATTGGACACCTCCAGAGCCAATTCCTGAGCCTATTCCCAAACCAACTCCGAAGAAGAGGGGTATTCTATTTCTCAGTCCTGAAGATATGCAAGAAGCAAAGAAATCTATGAAAGAAAAAGGTATTAAAGCTGAAGATGTGAAGAATTTACCTCATATTGAAGAAATACATGGTCTTAATTTACCGCCTGTTGAAGAAACATATGGTCTTGATAACCCGACACAGGTAGTAAAGGTAAATTCTCTCTACAGATATGATAAAGCTGAAATCCCATTTACTAAATTTGCTAGCCCATGCTTAGATGAGTTTGATAAATTTATGGCTAAGCAAGAAGACTTCAATGCTTATTTTGGTAGACAATTGAAATACAATTCAAATATGCTTGAACACTTGGGTGATTATATGACTAATGTTAAAGGTGAACTTAAACTTATTAGTAAACATGCTTCTATGGTTACCACTCAAGTAGAACAAGTACTTAAAGCTCAAAATGATTTGCTCAATGAATTGAATAGTAAAGATAATGATAATGCTGTTAGAGTGGCTACTAGAACTTGTAAAATGACTCAGGAACCTTTGTATCCTGAAGGACACCCTAAAAGAATTGAGCAAGATTCTCAGAGAAATAATATAGATGTACCTAGTTCTTCTAAAAAGAAGAAAAAGAAAAATGATAGGACTGTGCATGCTTCTAGTGAACCTATTACTGAAACACCTGAGAATCCAAATGATATTTCTATTTCTGATGCTGAAACACAATCAGGTAATGAACCTGAAACTAGCAATAATGTTAATGATAATTTTCATGTTGATGCTCAACCTAGTAATGATAATGATATAGAAATTGAACCTGCTGTTGATCTTGATAACCCACAATCAAAGAATCAACGTTATGATAAGAAAGACTTTATTGCTAGAAAACATGGTAAAGAAAGAAAACCATGGGTTCAGAAACCCATGCCTTTTCCTCCCAAACCATCCAAGAAAAAGGATGATGAGGATTTTGAGCGCTTTGCTGAAATGATTAGACCTATCTTTTTGCGTATGCGATTAACTGATATACTCAAAACCAATCCTTATGCTAAGTACATGAAAGATATTATTACAAATAAAAGAAAGATACAGGAAGCTGAAATTCCTACCATGCTTGCTAATTATACTTTTAAGGGTGGAATACCAAAGAAACTTGGAGATCCTGGTGTACCAACTATACCATGCTCCATTAAAAGAAACTATGTTAAAACGGCTTTATGTGATCTTGGAGCCGGTGTTAGTGTTATGCCTCTCTCTTTATATCGTAGACTTGATTTGAATAAGTTGACACCTACTGAAATATCTTTGCAAATGGCTGATAAATCAACTGCTATACATGTCGGTATTTGTGAGGATGTGCCTGTTGTAGTTGCAAACTTTACTATTTTAACAGACTTTGTTATTCTTGATATTCCCGAGGATGATAGTATGTCTATTATTCTTGGAAGACCCTTTTTGAATACTGCAAGGACTATTATTGATTGCACTAAAGGCAATGTCACTTTTCATGTTAATGGTAATGATCATACGGTACACTTTCCGAGGAAACAACCTCAAGTTCATAGTATCAACTCTATTGAAAAAATTCCATCGATTATATTTGGAGGTTTTGAATTTCCCCTTCCTACTGCCAAGAAGAAATATGATATTCTTATTATTGGGGATGTGCATATCCCCTTTGAGGTAACATAGTGTTATTCGAAATTTCTCTAGTTCCATGTTATTCGGAATAAGTTCGTTAACAAGACTTGATCAACCTTGTTAGTGGATTCCTTTTGATGATCATGAGATGGATGAAACTAGAAGGCACAACCTTCTGTACCCCACTTTTACTTTCTGATATTTATATTAAATAAAATAAAAATAAATATTTTTCTATCTGTTGTCTGATTATCCTTGCAATATAAAAATACCCCAAAAATAAAAGTTCTCCAAATGCCCTGAAATTTAAATATGATTTTTTTTCTAGAATATTTGAGAATATTTGGCACTGAGAACACAACAGGGGGGCCGACCACCTGCCCATGAGGGTGGAGGGCGCGCCCTACCCCCTAGGCGCGCCCCTGCCTCGTGGGCCCATGGTGGCCCTCCTCCACTTATCCTTTCACCCATACACTCCTTCTTCCTCCCACAAACACGAATAACCAGCTCAAACCCGAGGCCAAGCTCGTTTTGCTGCCATTTTCGATCTCCTTGCTCAAAGCACCTCTCACAAACCCGCTTGGGGAGATTGTTCCTTGGTATGTGACTCCTCCATTGGTCCAATTAGTTTTTGTTCTAGTGCTTTATTCATTGCAAATTTTTGTTTCTTAGGTGACCCTGTTCTTGAGCTTGCATGTCAAATTTATATGGTCAAAAGTGGTTTTGATGCATGATATAGGCCCTAGGCACTTGTAGGAGTAGTTGCTATCAATATTATTGAGTTTAGTTTACTTTTATTTTGAAGTTACTAAAAATTTCAGAATTTTTCAGAAAATGATGAGGAGACTTTTGAGGGGCTCATCGAGCCAAAGCTCGAAGGAAAAGGCACTGAAGCCTAAGTATAATCTACCGTGTACGATGGAGGTTCGGGCGTGTGAATGGCCTTCCGAGGATTTCTTGAGAGCAGCCAGGATTTATGAAGATTTTCATGAATTGGCTAACAATGCAGGCCTCACCGCTTTCCTCCACGACCAATGCGATCAGTATCTCCTACTCACAAATATCTTTGTGCAAAACTTTCATTTCCATTCTAGGGGCTCACCACCTACGGTGGAGTTTTATTTATATGATGAGCATAAGGAGATGTCACTTTATGATTTTTGTCGGGTTTGTTTAGTCCCTTTTGAGGGCAAGACAGAAGAACCACATCGCGATGATGTGGAGGGGTTTATTGATACTATCACTGTAGGGGAAACAATTAGTTGTAGCTTTTAATCAGTTTAATTTCCATAATTGTAGTAGTAATTAAAAAGAAAACCCAAAAAGATTTCATGTTCTTCTTTTGCTTGTTGGGAGCTTTCCCGTGTAAATAGTTTTATTTCTTTTCTTTTCTTTGGGGGTCGATAGGAGAAGACCATAATTAAATTGTTGAAGTGGCTCTTATATGCATAAATGTTGGTCTGACGAAAGAGCCCATATTGCCTTGTCTTCTCCTGTTTATTGAATGCCTGCAGATTCCAGCTTAGTCAAATGCACGTGCACTATTATTATTATTCACATCGTTCGGTCGTGCAAGTGAAAGGCAATTATGATGTTATTTGATGGACTGACTGAGATGAGAAAAGCTGGTATGAACTCGGTCTCTTTTGTTTTTGTAAATATGATTAGTTCATCGTTCCTGATTCAGCCTATTATGAATAAACATGTTTGCAATGACAATTAGAGATCATAGTTTCTTATGCCATGCTTGATTAGCTGTGAGTTATAATGGTTTACCTTGCGTGCCAACATGCTATTGAGATAGTTATGATGTGGTATGATAGGGTGGTATCCTCCTCTGAATGATTTAAGTGACTTGACTTGGCGCATGTTCACGCATGTAGTTGAAACAAAATCAACATAGCATTCACGATATTTATGTTCATGGTGGATTATATCCTACTCATGCTTGCATTCGGTGTTGATTAATTTTAATGCATGTTCATGACTGTTGTCGCTCTCTAGCTGGTCGCTTCCCAGTCTTTTGCTAGCCTTCACCTGTACTAAGCGGGAATACTGCTTGTGCATCCAATCCCTTAAACCCCAAAGTTATTCCACGTGAGTCCACTATACCTACCTATATACGGTATCTACCTGCCGTTCCAAGTAAATTTGTATGTGCAAAACTCTAAACCTTCAAATAAATATCATGTTTTGTATGCTCGAATAGCTCATGTATCAACTAGGGTTGTCTGTATCTTCCATGTTAGGCGGGTTAATCTCAAGAGGAATGGACTCCACTCCTCACTCACGAGATAAATGGTTGGTCACCGGGATGCCCAGTCCCATGCTTTATGCAAACTAAATCGAAATAATTGCAAACAAAACCCCCCTGGGACTCTTGTTAGTTGGAGGCACTCGTTGTTTTGAGCAAGCCATGGATTGATGCTTGTTGGTGGAAGGGGGAGTATAAACTTTACCATTCTGTTTGGGAACCGCCTATAATGTGTGTAGCATGGAAGATATCACCATCTCTTGGTTGTTATGTTGACAATGAAAGTATACCGCTCAAAATAGTATTCACCTCTGTTTCAAAACCGAGCTCTGACACCTCTACAAATCCCTACTTCCCTCTGCGAAGGGCCTATCTATTTACGTTTATGCTGAGTCATCATCCTCTAATTAAAAAGCACCAGTTGGAGAGCACCGCTGTCATTTGCATTCATTACTGTTAGTTTACATTGAGTATGACTTGACTGGATCTCTTTTACCATGAATTACAATCTCTAGTCAGTCCTTGGTCTTTAAAGGTGCTCTGCATTTATGTTTTGCGGTCTCAGAAAGGGCTAGCGAGATACCACCTTGTTATATCATATTATGATTGTTTTGAGAAAGTGTTGTCATCTGAGATTTATTATTATGGCTCGCTAGTTGATTATGCTATTGATATGAGTAAACTTGAGACCTATGCGTTATTGCAAATGTGGTTAGTTATAATCTTTGCTGAAAACTTGAATGCTGGCTTTACATATTTACAACAACAAGAGCAAAGAGGGTTTGTAAAAGTTTTTCTTTATCACTTTCAGTTTGTCAACTAAATTTCTTGAGGACAAGCAAAGGTTTAAGCTTGGGGGAGTTGATACGTCTCCAACGTATCTACTTTTCCAAACACTTTTGCACTTGTTTTGGACTCTAACGTGCATGATTTGAATGGAACTAACCTAGATTGACGATGTTTTCAGCAAAATTACCATGGTGTTATTTATGTGCAGGAACAAACGTTCTCGGAATGACCTAAAACTTCACGGGGCAACTTTTCAGAAAATATGAAAAATACCTGCAAAAGATGAAGGCCAGGGGCCCACCACCTGTCCACGAGGGTGGGGGCGCCCCCCTACCTCGTGGGCCCCTGTTGCCTCTCCGACTCCAACTCCATATGTTGTGTTTCGGGGAGAGAAAAATCAGAGAGAAGAAATCATCGCGTTTTACGATACGAAGCCACCGCCAAGCCCTAAAACCTCTCGGGAGGGCTGATCTGGAGTCCATTCGGGGCTCCGGAGAGGCGAATCTGTCGCCATCGTCATCATCAACCATCCTCCATCACCAATTTCATGATGCTCACCGCTGTGCGTGAGTAATTCCATCGTAGGATTGTTGGACGGTGATGGGTTGCTTGAGATCTATCATGTAATCGAGTTAGTTTTGTTAGGGTTTGATCCCTAGTACCCACTATGTTCTGAGATTGATGTTCCTATGACTTTGCTATGCTTAATGCTTGTCACTAGGGCCCGAGTGCCATGATTTAAGATCTGAACCTATTATGTTTTCACCAATATATGAGAGTTCTTGATCCTATCTTGCAAGTCTATAGTCACCTATTATGTGTTATGACCCGTTAACCCCGAAGTGACAATAATCGGGATACTTACCAGTGATGACCGTAGTTTGAGGAGTTCATGTATTCACTATGTGTTAATGCTTTGTTTCAGTTCTCTATTAAAAGGAAGCCTTAATATCCCTTAGTTTCCGTAAGGACCCCGCTGCCACGGGAGGGTAGGACAAAAGATGTTATGCAAGTTCTTTTCCATAAGCACGTATGACTATATTTGGAATACATGCCTACATTACATTGATGAACTGGAGCTAGTTCTGTGTCACCCTAGGTTATGACTGTTACATGATGAACCGCATCTGGCATGATTCTCCATCACCGATCCATTGCCTACGAGCTTTCCATATATTGTTCTTTGCTTATTTACTTTCCCGTTGCTATTGCTATCATCACTACAAAATACCAAAAACATTGCTTTTACTACCGTTACCTTATGTTACCATTACCACTACTATCATATTATTTTGCCACTAAATACTTTGATGTAGATATTAAGTTTCCAGGTGTGGATGAATTGACAACTCAGCTGCTAATACTTGAGAGTATTCTTTGGCTCCCCTTATGTCGAATCAATAAATTTGGGTTGAATACTTTACCATCGAAAACAGTTGCCATCCCCTATACTTGTGGGTTATCAACAACTTATTCCAATGAACTGAGCATGAGGAGTTAAATTCTAACTATCTCTTTAAGAGATGAACTCAACTATCATATGCATGAATAGAAATTGGGTATTCATCAAAACAGTACAGTGATGGGACCAAGAAAAATGAGGTTGACCAACAGTGGAAAAACATAACCAAAACCCTCGGGAACCTATTGATACCTAATCCGTTGTGTGTATGACCAACATTGGTTTTATAATATTAGAATTTCATTTCAAAAGGAAATTTACCAATTTGTTCTCAAGATCTTGATCAAGACAGTAAACAGGTTTGGCAAATTGAAAACACACCAATACAAATACAAATGTTGTACTGAAGGATTTATGCAATTCAAGCTATAGTAGCAAAAGGAAGAGGACAGGAGAATAATTATACCGTGTTCTTCCATTTCTTTTGTTGGATGTTATTATTTTTATTATAAAAAGATTCTTCTTAGATGAGAAAGGGTGCAATGCAATGCTGATAACCCACAAGTATAGGGGATCGCAACAGTTTTCGAGGGTAGAGTATTCAACCCAAATTTATAGATTCAACACAAGGGGAGCCAAAGAATATTTGAAGGTATTAGCAGCTGAGTTGTCAATTCAACCACACCTGCAAATTAATTATCTGCAGCAACGTGATCAGTAGCAAAGAAATATTATAGTTTTGATATTGGTGACAGCGGTAACAGTAACGGTAACAATGATAGTAGTAGTTTTGTAACAAGTGCAACAGTAATGATAGCAGTAGTAACTTAGCAAGAACAATATAAGATAAATTCGTAGGCATTGGATCGGTGACTTGTCGGATGATATTCATCATGAGACAGTTATAACCTAGGGCGATACGGCACTATCTCCAGTTCATCAATATAATGTAGGCATGTATTCCATAAATAGTCATACGTGCTTATGGAAAGAACTTGCATGACATCTTTTGTCCTATCCTCCCGTGGCAGCGGGGTCCATATGGAAACTAAGGGATATTAAGGCCTCCTTTTAATAGAGAACCAGAACAAAGCATTAACACACAGTGAATACATGAACTCCTCAAACTACGGTCATCACCGGGAGTGGTCCCGACTATTGTCACTCCATGGTTGCCGGATCATAACACGTAGTAGGTGACTATAACTTGCAAGATCGGATCTAGAACATGGATATAATGGTGATAACATAAACGGTTCAGATCTAAAATCATGACACCCGGGCCCAAAGTGACAAGCATTCAGCATGGCAAAGTCATAGCAACATCAATCTTAGAACATAGTGGATACTAGGGATCAGGCCCTAACAAAACTAACTCGATTACATGATGGATCTCATCCAAGTCCTCACCGACCAGCGAGCCTACGAAAGAATTACTCACTCCCGGTGGGGAGCATCATGGAATTGGCGATGGAGAAGGGTTGGTGATGACGAAGAACGAAGACCCCCCTCTCCGGAGCCCCAAACGGACTCCAGATCTAGCCTCCCGATGAAGAACAGGAGGTGACGCGGCTCCGTCTCGTGGATCGGGATAATTCTTTCTCCCTGATTTTTCTTCTAGGAAAATAAGATTTTATAGCGTTGGTTTCAGGGTCTGCGGGGCCACCAGGTGGGGACAACCCACATGGGCGCGCCAGGAGGGGGCGCCCCTGCCCACCCAGGTGCCCCCCTCTGGTGGATCTTGGCTCCAGAAATTCTCTTTATTGATATAAAAATTCCTCGCAAAGTTTCGTTCCATTCTGAGAACTTTTATTTCTGCACAAAAACAACACCATGGTAGTTCTGCTGAAAACAACGTCAGTCCGGGGTTAGTTTCATTTAAATCATGCAAATTAGAGTCCAAAACAAGAGGAAAAGCATTAGAAAAAGTAGATACGTTGGAGACGTATCAACTCCCCCAAGCTTAAACCTTTGCTTGTCCTCCAGAAATTCAATTGTTAAACTGAAAGTGAAAAAGAAAAACTTTTACAAACTCGTTTGTTCTTGTTTGCATAAATAAGCTTAAACAACACCCAAGTTTTCAGCCAACATTATAACTAACCATGCTGACAATAACTATTAAAAAATATATTATCTCATATCAATAATATAATCAGCTAGCGAGCAACAATAAAATATCTCAAATGGCAACACATTGTCAAAACAACGATGATATAATATGACAATAGTGGTATCTCCCTAGCCCTTTCTGAGACCGCAAAACATAAATGCAGAGAACCTCCAAAGTTCAAGCAACAACTAAACATTGTAATTCTTGGTAGAAAAGTGATGACCCACAAGTATAGGGGATCTATCATAGTCCTTTCGATAAGTAAGAGTGTCGAACCCAACGAGGAGCAGAAGGAAATGACAAGCAGTTTTCAGTAAGGTATTCTCTGCAAGCACTGAAATTATAGGTAACAGATAGTTTTGTGATAAGATAATTCGTAACGGGTAACAAGTAATAAAAGTAAACAAGGTAAAACAAGGTGGCCCAATCCTTTTTGTAGCAAAGTACAAGCCTGGACAAACTCTTATATAAAGGAAAGCGCTCCGGAGGACACATGGGAATTATCGTCAAGCTATTTTTTGTCACGCTCATATGATTCGCGTTCATTACTTTGATAATTTGATATGTGGGTGGACCGGTTCTTGGGTACTTCCCTTCCTTGGACAAGCATCCCACTTATGATTAACCCCTCTTGCAAGCATCTGCAACTACAAAAGAAGCATCAAGGTAAACCTAACCATAGCATGAAACATATGGATCCAAATCAACCCCTTATGAAGCAACGCATAAACTAGGGTTTAAGCTTCTGTCACTCTAGCAACTCATCATCTACTTATTACTTCCCAATGCCTTCCCCTAGGCCCAAATAATGGTGAAGTGTCATGTAGTCGACGTTCACATGACACAACTAGAGGAGAGACAACATACATCTCATCAAAATATCGAACGAATACCAAATTCACATGACTACTTATAGCAATACTTCTCCCATGTCCTCAAGAACAAACGTAACTACTCACAAATCATATTCATGTTCATAATCAAAGGGGTATTAATATGCATAAAGGATCTGAACATATGATGTTCCACCAAATAAACCAACTAGTATCAACTACAAGGAGTAATCAACACTACTAGCAACCCACATGTACCAATCTGAGGTTTTGAGACAAAGATTGGATATAAGAGATGAACTAGGGTTTGATATGAGATGGTGCTGGTGAAGATGTTGATGGAGATTGACCCCCTCCCGATGTGAGGATCGATGGTGATGATTTCCCCCTCCCGAAGGGATGTTTCCCCGGTAGAACAGCTCCGCCGGAGCCCTAGATTGGTTCCGCCAAGGTTCCGCCTCGAGACGGCGGTGCTTCGTCCCAAAATCTTCCTTCTGATTTTTTCCAGGGTGAAAGACTTCATATAGCAAAAGATGGGCACCAGAGGCCTGCCAGGGGCCCACGAGATAGGGGGGCGCCCCCACCCTCGTGGATGGTGGGTGGCCCCCCTCTGGTGCTTTCTTCGCCCAATATTTTTTATATATTCCAAAACTGACTTCCGTGGAGTTTCAGGACTTTTGGAGTTGTGCAGAATAGGTCTCTAATATTTGCTCCTTTTCCAGCCCAGAATTCCAGCTGCCAGCATTCTCCCTCTTCGTGTAAACCTTGTAAAATAAGAGAGAATAGGCATAAGTATTGTGAAATAATGTGTAATAATACCCATGATGCAATAAATATTGATATAAAAGCATGATGAAAAATGGACGTATCAACTCCCCCAAGCTTATACCTCGCTTGTCCTCAAGTGGAAGCCGATAACGAAAAATACGTCCAATGTTTAGAGATAGAGGTGTCGATAAAATAAAATACGGACATGAGGGCATCATGATCATTCTTAGAACAGCAACATATATATTCACAATGTAAAGTATGAATCAAAAACTTCATTGAAAACTAACAAACTATAATCTCAGTCATTGAAGCAGTTGCCATTTATCATAACATCAGAAAGAGTCAATATAAGATCTTTTCAGCAAGTCCACATACTCAACTATCATTTAGTCCTTCACAATTGCTAACACTCACATAATACTTATGGGTATGAAGCTTTAATCAGACATAGAGAAAGATAGGGGCTTATAGTTTTGCCTCCCAACCTTTTACCTCAAGGGTAATGTCAACAATAATAGTTTATGAAAACCCACATCCAATTAGCTATATATATCAGGATCTTTCCAACACACAGTGCTTGCCAAAGGATAAAATGTAAAAAGGAAAGGTGAAGATCACCATGACTCTTATATAAAGTATAGGACAAAATTAAAAGATAGTCCCTTCACAGAGGGAAGCAGAGGTTGTCATGTGTTTTTATGGTTGGATGCACGAAATATTAATGCAAAAGAACGTCACTTTATATTGCCACTTGTGATGTGGACCTTTATTGTGCAGCCCGTCGCTTTTATTTCTTCCACATCACAAGATCGTATAAAGCTTATTCTCTCCACACTAATAGATCGTACATATTTAGAGAGCAATTTTTATTGCTTGCAACAATGACAACTTACTTGAAGGATCTTACTCAATCCATAGGTAGATATGGTGGACTCTCATGGAAAAATTGGGTTTAAGGATATTTGGAAGCACAAGTAGTATCTCTACTTGGTGCAAATAATTTGGCTAGCACGAGGGGGAAAGGCAAGATCAATATGTTTGATGATCCATGACAATATAATTTATTTCAGATGTAAGAAAACATAACCCATTACATTGTCTTCCTTGTCCAACATCAACTTTTTAGCATGTCATATTTTAATGAGTGCTCATAATCATAAAAGATGTCCAAGATAGTATATTTATATGTGAAAACCTCTCTTTCTTTGTTACTTCCTATTAATTGCAATGATGACTAAAACTATGTTTGTCAACTCTCAAAAACTTTTATTCATCATACTCTTTATATGTGAAGTCATTACTCTCCATAACATAAATATGATCTCTTTATTTCTTTTTATTCTTTCTCTTTTTTGTCAAGATCATAGCAAGATAACCAAGCCCTTGACTCAAAACTAATATTTATTATATATAGCTCACGGACTCGATTACATAAAAGGATCATAAAGCAAAACTCAAAACTAAATCGCACTAAAACTTTATTCTACTAGATCAAGATATTACCGAAAGGATCGAACTAAGAAAAACGGTAAAGATAGGAGTGTGATGGTGATATGATACCGGGGCACCTCCCCCAAGCTTGGTAGTTGCCAAGGGGAGTGCCCATACCCATGTATTTATGTCTCTTTCTTCGGAGGTGGTGATGAAGGGATTGTTGATGACGTAGGCTTGTCGTCCAACATCAAGCGTAGGAGGTGCTCCAACTTACGAATAATGCCCTTGAGTGCGGTGATATGTTCTTGCAACATAATATTTTCCCGAGTTAGATACTTGTTCTGCACTCGAACTATTTCAATCATCTTGAAAGCTTCAATTTTAGTAGGGGTAAGAAGATTGTAATGAGGTTGAAGAATGTCTTCTTCTTCTTCTTCTGCCGGGGCTTGGTCCTCCATGGCCTTCTTGATCCAATCATCCTTGTTGATCTCTCCGGGTTCTTCTCTCTTCAGCTCTATCTTCATTAGCCAAGCATCGTCACCCTCATTGTTGGAGGAGGGGGATGACATGATGCCTGGCCTTGACAACTCTGGTAGAAAACAGCTCAAAACAAAAACATGAGATATTCACATGGTACGAGGGTCAAACCTTCGGGGAGATTATATAATGAATTTTTACCGACCGAAAGAAGTATTGTGCAAGAAGTCAAAGTCCGAAGGACACAGGAGGTTCCCACTAGGCAGGGGCGCGCCCTCCACCCTCGTGGATGCCTCGTGTCCTTCCCGGACTGCTTCTTATTTTCCTATTTTCTTAAATATTCCAAAACGGAGAAAAATTGCTATTAGAACTGTTTTGGAGTCGGTTTACATACCGTACCACATACCTATTCCTTTTCGAAGTCTGAAACATTCTGGAAAGTATCCCTTATATACTCCTCCGGGGTTACGGTGTCAATAACATTAGTTTCAACATTTATGGGTTTACCTGAGATATAATGTTTGATTCTTTGACCGTTCACCACCCTCAGATTTGTGCCTTCGAAGTTGTTGATTTTTATGGCACCAGAACGATAGACCTCCTTGATAACGTAAGGACCTTCCCATTTAGAGAGGAGTTTTCCTGCAAAAAATCTTAAATGAGAGTTGTATAACAATACATAATCACCTACATTAAACTCACATTTTTGTATCCTTTTGTCATGCCATCTTTTAACTCTGTCTTTAAACAGTTTGGCATTCTCATATGCCTGGGTTCTCCAGTTATCAAGTGAGCTAATGTCAAATAGTCTCTTCTCACCTACAAGTTTGAAATCATAATTGAGCTCTTTAATGGCCCAATATGCCTTATGTTCTAGTTCGAGAGGTAAGTGACATGCTTTTCCATAAACCATCTTATACGGAGACATACCCATAGGATTTTTATATGCAGTTCTATAGGCCCATAATGCATCATCGAGTTTCTTGGACCAATTCTTTCTAGATCTATTAACAGTCTTTTGCAAAATTAATTTAGGTTCTCTATTACTCAATTCTACTTGACCACTGGATTGTGGGTGGTATGGAGATGCAATTCTATGATTAACATCATACTTAGCAAGCATTTTATGAAAAGCACCATGAATAAAGTGTGAACCACCATCAGTCATTAAGTATCTAGGGACTCCACACCTTGGAAAAATAACTTCTTTAAGCATCTTAATAGAGGTGTTATGATCAGCACTACTAGTTGGAATAGCTTCTACCCACTTAGTAACGTAATCAACAGCAACTAAAATATGTGTGTACCCATTGGAGAAAGGAAACGGTCCCATATAATCAAAGCCCCAAACGTCAAATGGTTCAATAACAAGTGAATAATTCATAGGCATTTCTTGACGTCTACTAATATTACCAATTCTTTGGCATTCATCACAAGACGAGACAAACTTACGGGCATCCTTGAAGAGAGTAGGCCAATAAAAACCGGAATGCAATACCTTATGTGCGGTTCTATCTCCATCGTGGTGTCCTCCATAAGCCTCAGAGTGACACTTGCGTAGGATATGTTCCTATTCATACTCAGGTACACAATGTCTAATAACACCATCTACTCCTTCTTTATAAAGGTGTGGGTCATCCCAGAAGTAATGTCTTAAATCATATAAAAACTTTTTCTTTTGCTGGTATGTGAAACTAGGTGGTATAAATTTAGCAACATTGTAATTAGCATAATCATCATACCATGGAGCAGTGCGAGAAGCATTTATGACAGCTAATTGTTCATCAGGAAAGCTATCATCTGTAGGTAGTGGGTCATCAAGAACATTCTCTAACCTATACATGTTGTCTGCAACGGGATTCTCAGCTCCCTTTCTATCAATGATATGCAAATCAAATTCTTGTAGTAAGAGAACCCATCCAATAAGTCTAGGTTTAGCATCTTTCTTTTCCAGAAGATATTTAATAGCAGCATGATTAGTGTGAACAGTTACTTTAGAATCAACAATATAAGGTCTGAACTTATCACAAGCAAATACAACTGCTAAAAATTCCTTTTCGGTAGTAGCATAATTTCTCTAGGCACTGTCTAGAGTTTTACTAGCATATTGGATAACATTTAATTTCTTATCAACTCTTTGTCCTAGAACATC
Source organism: Triticum urartu (assembly GCF_056163025.1). Taxonomy (NCBI): domain Eukaryota; kingdom Viridiplantae; phylum Streptophyta; class Magnoliopsida; order Poales; family Poaceae; genus Triticum; species Triticum urartu. Next base: position 94,461,089 of record NC_141875.1, read on the forward strand.
ACCTACAGCAAAATCACTAGCATCTAACATAATTTCAAAAGGTAAATTCCAATCAGGAGGCTGAACAATAGGTGCAGGAATCAAGGCTTTCTTAAGTATTTCAAATGCTTCTACACAATCAACATCAAATACAAAAGGGACATCTTTTTGTAAAAGATTAGTCAGAGGCCTGGAAATTTTTGAGAAGTCTTTAATGAACCTCCTACAAAAACCGGCATGACCAAGGAAGCTTCTTATACCTTTAATGTCTTTAGGACACTGCATCTTTTCAATAGCATCGACTTTAGCTTCATCAACATCAATACCTCTTTCAGAAATTTTATGCCCCAAGACAATACCTTCATTAACCATAAAGTGGCACTTCTCCCAATTCAATACAAGATTAGTTTCATCACATCTCTGCAAAACTCGATCAAGGGTGCTTAAGCAATCATCAAAAGAAGTTCCATATACGGAAAAATCATCCATGAAAACCTCAACAATCTTTTCACAAAACTCAGAGAATATAGCAGCCATACATCATTGAAATGTAGCAGGTGCATTACATAAACGAAAATTCATACGTCTATAAGCAAAGGTACTGAAAGGGCAAGTAAAAGCGGTCTTTTCTTGATCCTCTTTTGACACAGGTATTTGAAAGAAACCAGAATAACCGTCTAGAAAGCAAAAGATGTGTATGTTTGGATAATCTTTCTAGCATTTGATCAATTTAAGGTAGAGGGTAATGATCCTTTTTAGTAGCTTTATTTAATTTGCGGAAATCAATTACCATTCTATAACCTGTAACAATTCTTTGTGGGATCAATTCATCTTTATCATTAGGAACAACAGTAATACCTCCCTTCTTAGGGACACAATGGACAGGACTGACCCATTGACTATCAGCAACAGGATAAATTATACCTGCCTCCAGAAGTTTTAGTATTTCATTTCTAACCACTTCTTTCATCTTAGGATTTAACCGTCGTTGGTGATCAACAACCGGTTTAGCATCTTTCTCCAATTTTATTTTGTGCTGGCATAGAGTGGGACTAATGCCCTTACGATCATCAAGAGTATATCCAATAGAAGCATGATGCTTCTTCAGAGTTTTCAATAATCTCTCTTCTTCTTGCTCTGAAAGGTTAGCACTAATAATAACAGGATATATCTTCTTTTCATCAAGATAAGCATATTTAAGAGTATCAGGTAATGGTTTAAGCTCAAACACGGGATCACCCTTGGGTGGAGGAGGATCCCCTAGAATTTCGACAGGCAAGTTGTGTTTCAAAATAGGTTCCTGTTTAAAGAATACTTCATCTATTTCCCTTCTTTCATTCATAAACATATAATTTTCATGGTCTAGCAAATATTGTTCTAAAGGATCATTAGGAGGCACGACAATAGAAGCAAGACCAATAATTTCATCTTTACTAGGCAATTCTTTATCATGGGGTTGTCTACTAAATTTAGCAAAATTAAAATCATGAGACATATCCCCTAAACCAACAGAAACAATATCCTTTTTGTAGTCTATCTTAGCATTAACAGTATTCAAGAAGGGTCTACCAAATATAATGGGACAAAAGTCATCTTGTGGGGAACCAAGAACAAGAAAATCAGTAGGATATTTAACTTTCCCACACAAGACTTCAACATCTCTAACAATCCCAACTGGTGAAATAGTATCTCTATTGGCAAGCTTAATAGTAACATCAATATCTTCTATCTCAGCAGGTGCAGTATCATGCATAATTTCTTTGTATAAGGAATGAGGTATTGCACTCACACTAACACCCATATCACATAAGCCATGATAGCAATGATCTCCTATTTTAACAGAAACAACAGGCATGCCTACAACAGGTCTATGTTTATTTTTAGTATCGGGTCTAGCAATTCTAGCATCTTTATCACAGAAGTAAATAACATGCCCATCAATATTATCGACCAAGAGATCCTTAACCATAGCAACACTAGGTTCAACTTTAATTTTCTCAGGAGGTGTAGGTGTTCTAGCGTTACTCTTGCGAACCACAGCTGAAACTTTAGCATGATCCTTTATTCTAGCAGGGAAAGGTGGTTTCTTGTAACATCCCAAATTTTCAATTTGGAATGTTATACACTAGATCATCATTTCATATCATATTTTATTTTTCTTTTGGTTTGATCCTAGAAATTCCACGCAACTCAAGGACCCACGGAGAGAGTTGGGGATTTCGTTATTTTCATATTTGAGTTTTCTCAAATTGTGCGAATAGGATCATTTGATTTTAATTATTTTATCATCAATTGTTTCTATTACAAAAATATGAGAGAGCAAATAAAATGAATTTCCCAAAATAAAGAAATATTGAGGATTTAATAATAAAATCAAATAAGATTTTATTTCAGAGTTTTTCGATATTTTATTTGAATTTAGGAAAAATGTGCGTTTTTCAAAATTGCATTTAGGCCCCAAATAAATGTTCACCTTGTGCGGCTTGATTTTAGAAGCCCGGGAAAATTTATTTCGGGATTTTTTGGAGTCCGTTTAGTATTTCTTTTATTTGTTTTTCTGCGCAGAATAATTTAAAAAAACGCGAACCGACTTTGGGCCGTACCCGAGCGGGACTCCGCCCGGGGGGCAGCCTTTATAAGCCGCCCGACCCAAGCCGCCAGCCCACCGCGCCCGAAACCCTAATCTGCCGCCGCCGCCCGCCGTCGCCGACGGACCCGCCGCCCGAGGTCAACCTCGTTTTCACTGCCCGTTTTTTTAAAAAAAAGAGAGAAAAAAAGTCGCGGTTTTTTTAGTTTCAGTTTTTTTAAATAGATCGGTTTTTCCGGTTTATTTATTTAGCGAGCGTTCGTTCGTTTGTTCGTTCTAGCGAACGTTCATCGTTTTTCTTTTTCTCGGATTAAATCCGCGATTTTTCTGATCGCGATTCCTGATCCGATTTTCGTTTTAGTATAACTTTTCACTCGTTTATCGGAATCAGGCAATTCAAGCGCCTGGAGTTTCGTCTCGAAACCCTCTATCCGTTTAACCAACTTAAACAAGTTTTTGCCAATGTAAACATTGCCCTAGATCCAGAATAGTAAACGAAGCTTGTTTCTTTTGCCGTTTGACTTTCGTTGCTTCGTTTGATTTGATTCTTTTTGCAAACCGGAGTTCTTAAGTTGAACCTTATGGTTAGATCTCTTATTTGAGTTTTACCCGTGCATTAGATGAATACTTATTGTATGCTTGTTTGTTTGTCTGTGATAAAATACCCGGAGTGCGCCGCCTGTTACTTCGAATCTCTAGGTTTCGCGGATCATCAGCAAGGCAAGTAACACTTTGATCATACCTCCTACTACCCAGTTTTATTGCATTAGATCAATACTCAAACATTGCATGGTTAGGATCTAATTAAATTGTGGGATGGGAAGTAGTTGAGGTAGTACCTATTACCTGTTGTATTATCAAACCTTTGGGAGTTACTTCTACGTTTGCCTATTATGCCATGCTATGCTAGTAGACGTGGATTGGGTGAGTGATATCTATGACAGATGTGAGTTTGTTAATTAAGGGTTTATCTAAGGTGGCAACTTAAACACACATCTGGGTGGATTGAGGTACCTGGGTATTCCAGGATTGCCTGTTTTTCTTTATGCACCGCCACCCAGGCCCAAAGGGATCATGAGATTTTTCATACTAGAAACTTCCGTGTGCAGACACAAGCTATTATGGGCTCTAGCATAGTTGATTAAGTCGTGCGAACTCTTACGGGGTAGACTAGCAGATGTAGGGGAAAGTAGGTGTAACGGTCTATCCATCATAAGGTGCTAGCGCTTCTGAAAGACTATGTTTCGGTCATCCGTTTCTCAAACACCATGTAGTGCGAGAAACCAAACGGAGGCGATCGAGTCTTGTGGGGAAAAGTGCGCAAACCTCTGCAGAGTGTATAAACTAATCATGGTTAGCCGTGTCCCCGGTTATGGACAACTTGAGTATCTAGTACTTGGATTATCATGTGAATCTCAACATGTTACTCAAAAATTTAATTTTGTTGGGTTTTGTTTAATGATGATACTTAATTGGAATTGAGAATGCTGTCAACCATTCTGAATGTTTAACAACTACCATGATAGTTAAATAAAATTTATTCCTTTGTAGTAGGGAAAAGTTGGCTTTACGCAAAACTGTAACCCATAGAGCTTTCCACCAGCCAAATATGCATATAGTATAGCTGTTTCATTCCATTACTCTCTATGTGTTACCTTGCCAGCATATTCCATGTGCTGACCCGTTTCGGGCTGCAATGTTAATGTTGCAGACTTTTCAGACGATGATTAAGGAGTTTTAGGTCGTGGTTCTATACTTAGTGATGCCGTTGGAGTTGATGGACTCACTTATCTTCCAAGCCTTCCGCTGTTATAGTTATTAGATGGCCTTAAGCCATATTTATTGTAATAAGTTCTCTATTGAGACACTCGATGTAATAAGTGTGTGGTTGCTACTCTGTTATAAATCCTCCGAGTACTATGCGGTGTCAGCATTACTGATCCAGGGATGACACCTGAGCACAGAGATCAGACTGTTTGAGGTCTGGTCGCTACAGAGATGGTATCAGAGCACACGCTGACTGTAGGACACGACCACTAAGCTAAAGACCTAGAACACTATTCACTCTCTTCTCTTCTGGCCTCTCCTCTTTTCTATTCTTTAGGATGGCGGATGCAAGGAACAAGTTCACGCAACCGGATGAAGATACACTCTTTGGACGCCACTTGAAGGAAGTCACTAGATACCTGAACATAGGAGTACCAAGCTTCATCGGAACCTCCAACGCCACTTTACCTGAAGAAGAGCGCTGGATGATTCAAGTTCAAGTTCCAGGAAGGACGTTCATGCCAGTCACTGAGTCCATAGAGTTTTCTTTTGATGCACCAACTTGGAGTCTAGGAAATAGCATGGCAGCTCACATCGCCATGGGACGCATTGGAGAAGTCTACCGCAATGATCTCAAGGATACTATCTACTAGATTTGTGGGCGCCGAGATGAACACTGGGAGATGATCAGCACCAGGAAGGATAGATCAGTTGCAGCTTTTATCCAGGAGTTAAACCAGCAAATTTGACGACAGGAGAACCAGATGTGCGCCGACATGATAGACCTGAAGAAGGCTAAGACAAGAATCAAGGAACTGGAGGAAGAACTCAAGGCTACACGTGAAGATTATGAAGAGGAAATTGAAGTATTGGTGGAGAAGAATGACAATCTGATCAAGAAGATCGGGATATTTATGGGAGGCCCTACACCAGTAGATGAAGACGGAGAGCCCAAGGAGATCCGCCCGGAAGACTACATCATCATCGACGACACCGACTCGGATCCAGATGATAGCGATGATGACTATGTTGATGAAGTCGGAGCAGATATCATGGAGTCTGCAACCGAAGAATATTTCTAGTAGACCACCTCATCAGTAGTAGTAGTCCACCATGTAAATACAGTAGTCCGAGCACTTTTGCGATAGTTAGATCGATTGTATGCCCTTGTTTGATTGAATGAAGTGAATTGTTTGCTTTTGCCTCATGTGCATATGGGTAGTGTTTTCTCTTTAGACCCCCTCTATTCTTAAATCTCATCTTTTCTAAACCCTCAAATGCCTCCGAGACGTGACCCTGGATTTACCTTTCCACCGGAGCTCACCCAGTTGATCCAGCAGCAGAACACATTGATGCAGTTGCTAGTCCAGAATCAGAATCAGGGGAACAACAACAACAACCCACCACCACCACCACCTGTTGATCACTTAGCCCGTTTTCTTAGGCTGAATCCACCGGTGTTTTCTAGTAGCACCAAGCTGATGGTAGCAGATGATTGACTCCGCAAGACAGCTAGAGAGTTGACCACAGCAGGATGCACAAATGCGGAGAAGGTGAAGTTTGCCGCACATCATCTTGAAGGACCCGCAGCATCATGGTGGGAGAATTTCACAGCCACTTTCCCTGTCGACACTGTCACATGGGACCAGTTTCAGCAGGCTTTTCGTACTGCCCATGTTTCAGCAGGAGCTATGGCCATGAAGAAGCGAGAGTTTCGCAACTTGCGCCAAGGAGGACGGACAGTTGGCCAGTATGTGGAGGACTTTAGTAAATTAGCACGTTATGCCCCAGATGACGTTGCTACGGATGCAGCTAAGCAGGAGAAGTTTCTGGAAGGACTGAATGATGAGTTGAGCATGCAGTTGATGGTAGCAACCTTCAACAACTACCAGGAGTTGGTAGACCGTGCTCTTATGATTGAAGGCAAGTAGCAGCAAATTGAGAACTGCAAGAGGAAGTATGGACAAGGGAAGTACAACTCTGGAGCCCAGCAGAAGCCACATTTTACCCCTAGATCGGGAGGACATTTTCAGCATACCCATGGAGAAGGTAGCTCGCACAATCACAACGGCACCAAGAATGGTAACGGCAATGGAGGAAGCAACGGCCAGAACCGTAGCAACCCATCAACCCCAGCCAAGAAAGACTTGAGCCAAGTCACTTGCTTTAAGTGTCAGAAGACCGGACATTATGCCAATGAATGTCCTGAAGGCCAGAATGGCAATGGAAGCTCTGGGAAGAAGCCGAACCCTTTCAACAGGGGACAGGTGAACCACGTTAACGTGGAGGAGGTTGAAGAGCAGCCGGATGCCGTAATCAGTAAGTTTTTGGTTAAGTCATTCACTGCACTCGTTCTTTTTGATACTGGTGCATCGCATTCATACATATCAAGGGGATTTGTGGATAAGTATAACTTGCCCACTAAGGTTCTTAGAACACCTATGCTAGTAAGCTCACCAGGAGCGGAGTATATGGCCAGTCAAGGATGTTTTCAAGTGCCATTGAGTACAGGTAGGCATGTGTTTCCCTCGGATTTAATCATTTTGGAATCACAAGGATTGGATGTAATTCTGGGTATGGATTGGCTGTCGATGTATGGAGGAAACATAAATTGCGCCAGTAAGTCGATCTTGCTTACCACCCCAGAAGGGAGAAGGATCAAGTATGTATCCCGGCATGTGCCAAATAGGACACAAGTAAATTCCTTATCAGGAGTTGTGCAGGAGGAAGTACCAGTGGTAAGGGATTTCCCTGACGTATTTCCAGAAGAGTTACCAGGCATGCCACCGGATAGAGATATTGAGTTTTGGATTGAGCTATTGCCAGGCACAGGGCTAATATCAAAGAGACCATACAGGATGCCTGCAAAGGATTTGGTGGAGATTAAGAAGCAGATTAAGGAGTTATTGGATAAGGGATATATTCGCCCAAGTTTGTCGCCTTGGGGATCACTAGTACTTCTAGTGGAGAAAAAGGATGGATCGTTAAGGATGGTTGTTGATTATCGAGGATTGAATGAAGTAACCATCAAGAACAAGTACCCACTACCAATGATCAATGATCTGTTTGATCGAGCTAAGGTATTTTCCAAGATCGATTTGCAATCAGGATACCACCAGTTGAAGATTCGAGAACAGGATATACCTAAGACAGCTTTTACCACCAGGTATGGGCTGTACGAGTATACCATTATGTCATTTGGTCTGACTAACGCACCAGCCTATTTCATGAACATGATGAACAAAGCGTTTATGGAGTTCTTGGATAAGTTCGTCATGGTGTTCATTGATGATATTCTGGTTTACTCGAAAAGTGAAGAGGAGCATAAGGAGCATTTGCGATTGGTACTTGAGAAGCTCAGAGAACATCAGTTGTATGCCAAGTTCAGCAAATGTGAGTTTTGGTTGAAGGAAGTAGGATTCCTCGGACACGTTCTATCCGGAGAAGGTATAGCAGTAGATCCCACTAAGGTTGACACTATGACAAATTGGGAAGCGTGAACAACAGTTGGAGAGATCCGGAGTTTCCTTGGACTCGCAGGATACTACCGGAGATTTATTGAGAATTTCTCAAAGATTGCGAAGCCTATGACTAAGTTATTAAAGAAGGATACCATGTTCATATGGACTGAGGAGTGTGAGGCTAGTTTCCAGGAGTTGAAGAAACGCTTGGTTACTTCACCAGTGTTGATTTTGCCAGACCAGACCAAGGATTATGAGGTGTACTGCGACGCTTCACGTCGAGGACTTGGAGCAGTGCTTATGCGGGAAGGGAGAGTTGTTTCATATGCCTCGAGACAACTAAAACCTCACGAGTTGAATTATGCTACGCATGATTTGGAGTTAGCAGCCGTAGTGCATGCACTGAAGACTTGAAGACATTTCCTCATTGGAATTCATTGTGAGGTGTACACGGATCACAAGAGTTTGAAGTACATTTTCATGTAGAAGGAGTTGAAACTCAGACAAAGGAGATGGTTGGAGCTCATCAAGGATTATGATATGAGATTGCATTACCATCCCGGAAAAGCTAATGTAGTAGCTGACGCATTAAGTCGCAAAAGCCATGTCAATACACTAATGACGGGAGAAATACCTAGGGAGTTAGGCAAAAATCTTCGTGAACTATGTTTGGAAATAGTTCCGAGAGGCTATGTAGCAGCATTGGAGATTCAGTCAACTTTGATGGATAGAATCAGAGAAGCTTAGAAGACTGACAAGGAGATTGCCTCTATAAAGGAGAAAATGAGCGAAGGAAAGGCTAAAGGATTTCGTGAGGATGAGCACGACACCCTATGGTTTGAAGACCGTGTTTATGTGCCCAATGACCCGGAGATCAGGAAGTTGATTCTGCAAGAGGCACACGATTCACCATATTCGATTCACCCAGGAAATACCAAGATGTATTTGGATTTGAAGGATATTTTCTGGTGGACCGGAATGAAGAAAGATATTGCGGAGTATGTAGCAGTTTGTGATGTATGTTAGAGAGTAAAGGCAGAGCATCAGAAGCCAGCATGATTGCTACAACCATTGCCGATACCCGAATGGAAGTGGGATAAGTTAGGCATGGATTTTATCACGGGATTACCCAGGACTCGTTCAGGCTATGACTCGATTTGGGTTGTAGTTGATCGGTTGACGAAAGTAGCTCATTTCATCCCGGTAAAGACCACTTACACCAGTGCTAAGTTGGCAAAGATATACATGACCAGGATTGTATGCTTACATGGAGTTCCAAGGAGTATAGTATCAGATAGAGGAACCCAGTTTACCTCAAAGTTCTGGAATCAGTTGCACGAAACTTTGGGTACCAGGCTAGAGTTCAGCACAGCTTTTCATCCACAGACAGATGGACAGACCGAGAGAGTCAATCAGATTTTGGAGGACATGCTGAGAGCTTGTGTGCTAGATTATGGATCTAGTTGGGACGAGAATTTGCCGTATGCAGAGTTCTCTTACAACAACAGCTATCAATCCAGTTTAAAGATGGCCCCTTTTGAAGCCTTGTACTGAAGGAGGTGCAGGACACCCTTGACGTGGGATGAAGTTGGAGACCGCCAGTTGTTTGGACCTAACTTGATTAAGGAGTCTGAACAGAAGGTGAAATTGATTCGCGATAGGCTCAAGATAGCCCAGTCCAGATAGAAGAGTTATGCAGATTCTAAACACAAGGAGATATTTTACGAAGTTGGAGATAGAGCTTATCTTCGAGTATCCCCACTTCGGGGAACAAAGCGCTTTGGTGTTAAGGGAAAGTTAGCACCACGTTTTGTAGGACCATACCGAGTATTGGAATGTATGGGAGAAGTGGCCTACAAGTTGGAATTGCCTGAAGGATTGTTAGGAGTTCATGATGTGTTCCATGTTTCTCAGTTAAAGAAGTGCCACGCGGAGATGGCTGACATACCGCTGAGAGATACGGTACCACTAGAAGCAATTCGGTGGACAGTGATTTGACCTATGATGAGAAACCAGTTAAGATTCTAGAGTATGCCAGTCGAGTCACCCGCAGCAAGGTTATCAAGTTTTGCAAGGTTCAATGGAGCCACCACACGGAGGATGAAGCCACCTGGGAGCGAGAGGAAGATTTGCTCAAGGACCACCCTCACCTATTTTCTAGCCAACCCGAATCTCGAGGGCGAGATTCATATTAAGGGGGGTAGGTTTGTAACATCCCAAATTTTCAATTTGGAATGTTATACACTAGATCATCATTTCATATCATATTGTATTTTTCTTTTGGTTTTGATCCTAGAAATTCCACGCAACTCAAGGACCCATGGAGAGAGTTGGGGATTTTGTTATTTTCATATTTTAGTTTTCTCAAATTGTGCGAATAGGATCATTTGATTTTAATTATTTTATCATCAATTATTTCTATTACAAAAATATGAGAGAGGGAATAAAATGACTTTCCCAAAATAAAGAAATATTGAGGATTTAATAATAAAATCAAATAAAATTTTATTTCAGAGTTTTTCGATATTTTATTTGAATTTAGGAAAAATGTGCGTTTTTCAAAATTGCATTTAGGCCACAAATAAATGTTCACCTTGTGCAGCTTGATTTTAGAAGCCCGGCAAAATTTATTTCGGGATTTTTGGAGTCGGTTTAGTATTTCTTTTATTTGTTTTTCTGCATAGAATAATTAAAAAAACGCGAACCGACTTTGGGCCGTACCCGAGCGGGACTCCGCCCGGGGGGCAGCCTTTATAAGCCGCCCGACCCGAGCCGCCGGCCCACGGCGCCCGAAACCCTAATCCACCGCCGCCGCCGCCGGACCCGCCGCCCGAGGTCAACCTCGTTTTCGCCGCCCGTTTTTTTTAAAAAGAAAAAGAAAGAGAGAAAAAGTCACGGTTTTTTAGTTTCGGTTTTTTTAAAATAGATCGGTTTTTCCGGTTTATTTATTTAGCGAGCGTTCATTCGTTCTAGCGAACGTTCGTCGTTTTTCTTTTTCTCGGATTAAATCCGCGATTTTTCTGATCGCGATTCCTGATCCGATTTTCGTTTTAGTATAACTTTTCGCTCGTTTATCAGAATCAGGCGATTCAAGCACCTGGAGTTTCGTCTTGAAACCCTCTATCCGTTTAACCAACTTAAACAAGTTTTTGCTACTGTAAAAATTGCCCTAGATCCAGAATAGTAAACGAAGCTTGTTTCTTTTGCCGTTTGACTTTCGTTGCTTCGTTTGATTTGATTCTTTTTGCAAACCGGAGTTCTTAAGTTGAACCTTCTGGTTAGATCTCTTATTTGAGTTTTACCCGTGCATTAGATGAATACTTATTGTATGCTTGTTTGTTTGTCTGTGATAAAATACCCGGAGTGCGCCGCCTGTTACTTCGAATCTCTAGGTTTCGCGGATCATCAGCAAGGCAAGTAACACTTTGATCACGCCTCCTACTACCCAGTTTATTGCATTAGATCAATCCTCAAACATTGCATGGTTAGGATCTAATTAAATTGTGCGATGGGAAGTAGTTGAGGTAGTACCTATTACCTGTTGTATTATCAAACCTTTGGGGGTTACTTCTACGTTTGCTTATTATGCCATGCTATGCTAGTAGACATGGATTGGGTGAGTGATATCCATGACAGATGTGAGTTTGTTAATTAAGGGTTTATCTAAGGTGGCAACTTAAACACACATCTGGGTGGATTGAGGTACCTGGGTATTCCAGGATTGCCTGTTTTTCTTTATGGACCGCCACCCAGGCCCAAAGGGATCATGAGATTTTTCATACTAGAAACTTCCGTGTGCAGCCACAAGCTATTATGGGCTCTAGCATAGTTGATTAAGTCGTGTGAACTCTTACAGGGTAGAGTAGCAGATGTAGGGGAAAGTAGGTGTAACGGTCTATCCATCGTAAGGTGCTAGCGCTTCTGAAAGACTATGTCTCGGTCATCCGTTTCTCAAACACCATGTAGTGCGAGAAACCAAACGGAGGCGATCGAGTCTTGTGGGGAAAAGTGCGCAAACCTCTGCAGAGTGTATAAACTAATCATGGTTAGCCGTGTCCCCGGTTATGGACAACTTGAGTATCTAGTACTTGGATTATCATGTGAATCTCAACATGTTACTCAAAAATTTAATTTTGTTGGGTTTTGTTTAATGATGATACTTAATTGGAATTGAGAATGCTGTCAACCATTCTCAATGTTTAACAACTACCATGATAGTTAAATAAAATTTATTCCTTTGTAGTAGGAAAAAAATGGCTTTACGCAAAACTGTAACCATAGAGCTTTCCACCAGCCAAATATGCATATAGTATAGCTGTTTCATTCCATTACTCTCTATGTGTTACCTTGCCAGAATATTCCATGTGCTGACCCGTTTCGGGCTGCAACATTAATGTTACAGACTTTTCAGACGACGATTAAGGAGTTTTAGGTCGTGGTTCTATACTCAGTGATGCCGTTGGAGTTGGTGGACTCACTTATCTTCCAAGCCTTCTACTGTTATAGTTATTAGATGGCCTTAAGCCATATTTATTGTAATAAGTTCTCTATTGAGACACTCGATGTAATAAGTGTGTGATTGCTACTCTATTATAAATCCTCCGAGTACTGTGTGGTGTCAGCATTACTGATCCAGGGATGACACCTGAGCACAGAGATCAGACTGTCTGAGGTCTGGTCGCTACATTTCTCAATATAAGCGGTAGGAACAATAGGATCAACATTATAAGTGATAGTCTTTTCTTCAGCTTTAATAGGTTCAACTACTTTTACTTCAATGGGAGGATGATATTTAAGCCACTTGTCCTTAGGGAGATCAACATGAGTAGCAAATGATTCACAGAAAGAAGCTACTATCTCAGAGTCAAGTCCATATTTAGTGCTAAATTCACGAAAAGCATCGGTATCCATAAAAGATTTAACACAATCAAACTAATTAGGTGTTATACCTGACTCCTTACCATCATCGAGTTCCCAATCTTCAGAGTTGCGTTTAATTCTTTCCAATAAATCCCATTTGAATCCAATAGTCTTCATCATAAAAGAACCAGTACAAGAAGTATCAAGCATGGAGCGATTATCGAGAGAAAGAAGAGCATAAAAATTTTGAATAATAATTTCTCTTGAGAGCTCATGATTGGGGCATGAATATAAAATTGAGTTAAGCCTCCCCCAAGCTTGAGCAACGTTTTCTCCTTCACGAGGCCAAAAATTATATATATAATTACGATCACGATGAACAAGATGCATCACATAGCCTAAACCATGTCAATGCCTTCCCCTTCAAAGATAAAGGGAAGACCTTCTTCTTGATAAAATCCTCGGGCATACCTGCAAGCTTAAATAATCCACAAACTCCATCCACATAGATTACGTGCATATCGGGTTGTAATGTTCCATCTCCTATAAAAGGATTAGCTAGCAGTTTCTCTATCATACCCGAAGGAATTTCGAAGTAAACATTTTCAGTAGGTTCAGTAGGTTGAGGAGCAAATCTTTGCGCTACTGGTTGGGGTGAAGATACCCCGAACATGACCCTCAAAGGATTGTTTTCCATAGTAACAAGTGACACTAAATTTCAGCACACTATATAAACTTTTCCTTACCAAATTCCACTTACCAAAGGCACTTCACACCCCGGCAACGGTGCCAGAAAAGTGTCTTGATGACCCACAAGTATAGGGGATCTATCCTAGTCCTTTTGATAAGTAAGAGTGTCGAACCCAACGAGCAGCAAAATGAAATGACAAGCAGTTTTCAGTAAGGTATTCTCTGCAAGCATTGAAATTATCGGTAACAGATAGTTTTGTGATAAGATAATTCATAATGGGTGCGTGACAAGACGAATGGGAAGATGGGCGAGTCAGCCCTGATGAACAGGCCGTAAACGAAGACTCGGGGGATGCTACCTCTTGAGCATGCGTTGGTTTTCCCTTGAAGAGGAAAGGGTGCTGCAGCAAAGTAGCGTTAGTATTTCCCTTAGTTTTTGAGAACCAAGGTATCAATCCAGTAGGAGACTACACGCAAGTCGCCTAGTACCTGCACAAACAATCAAGAACCTTGCAACCAACACGATAAAGGGGTTGCAATACCTTCACGGCCACTTGCAAAAGTGAGATCTGATAAAGATAATAAGATAAATATTTTTGGTGTTTTTATGGTATAGATTGGAAAATGAAGATTGCAAAATAAATAGTAAACTAGAATTGTAGATTGGAAACTTATATGATGTAAAGTAGACCCGAGGGCCATAGGTTTCACTAGTGGCTTCTCTCAAGATAGCATGTATTACGGTGGGTGAACAAACTACTGCCGAGCAATTGATAGAAAAGCGCATAGTTATGATGATATCTAAGGCAATGGTCATGAATATAGGCATCACATCCGTGACAAGTAGACCAAAACGATTCTGCATCTACTACTATTACTCCACACATTGACCGCTATCCAGCATGCATCTAGGGTATTAAGTTCATAAGAACGAAGTAACGCATTAGGCAAGATGACATGATGTAGAGGGATAAACTCAAGCAATATGATATAAACCCCATCTTTTTATCCTCGATGGCAACAATACAATACATGTCGTTTCCCTTTCTACCACTGGTATCGAGCACCGCAAGATTGAACCCAAAGCTAAGCACTTCTCCCATTGCAAGAAAGATCAATCTAGTAGGCCAAACCAAACCAATAATTCAAAGAGACTTGCAAAGATATCAAATCATGCATATAAGAATTCAGAGAAGAATCAAATAATATTCATAGATAATCAAGTTCATAAACCCACAATTCATCGGATCTCGGCAAACACACCGCAAAAAGAGTTACATTGAATAGATCTCCAAGAAGATCGAGGAGAACTTTGTATTGAGATCCAAAGAGAGAGAAGAAGCCATCTAGCTAATAACTATGGACCCAAAGGTCTATGGTAAACTACTCACACATCATCGGAGAGGCTATGGTGTTGATGTAGAAGCCCTCCATGATCGAATCCCCCTCCTGTGGAGCGCCGGAAAAGGCCCTAAGATGGGAGCTCACGGGTACATAAGGTTGCGGCGGTGGAAAAGGTGTTTCGTGGCTCTCCGAGAAGGTTTCAGGGTATGAGAGTATATATAGGTGAAAGAAGTAGGTCGGTGGAGCTGCGAGGGGCCCACGAGGGTGGGGGCGCGCCCTCCTGCCTCGTGGCTTCCTCGCTGCTTCCTTGACGTCCACTCCAAGTCTCTTGGATTGCGTTTGTTCCAAAAACGATCCTCGCAAAGGTTTTATTCTGTTTGGATTCCATTTGATATTCCTTTTCTGTGGAACACTGAAATAGGAAAAAAAACAACAACTTGCACTGGGCCTTCGGTTAATAGGTTAGTCCCAAAAATAATATAAAAGTGCATAGTAAAGCCCATTAAACATCCAAAACAGATAATATAATAGCATGGAACAATAAAAAAATTATAGATACGTTGGAGACGTATCAGAGGACGGTAACTATCTTCCGCTCTCCGAGGATGAGGTGAGCCTTGGCAACGAGGATTTTATCGTGCCTCAGGAACCTCTCGAGTAGGAGCGCTTTAAGCGCTGGCTAATAGCCACTGCAAGGAGCCTGAAAAAGAAGCAGTAGCAGCTTCAAGCTGATCAAGATCTGCTCAACGATCGATGGACTAATGTCCTGGCAGCCGAGGAATACGGCCTCGAGCGCCCAACCAAAAGTTACCCAAAGCGCAAATTGCTACCTCAATTCGATGACGAGGCACTGGAGCCCGTACCATCAGCGAGTAATGCGGATGATCGACCACCACATGGCCGGGCCAAAGCGGCAACTCAAGCCGAACACCAGCCCGTCCTACCTCGCCGTAAAGGCAGAGATAAAATAGCTCGGGGATATACATATGACCCGCGGCAGGACCTGGACAGTAGAGCAGGACAAACCAGATCGATCTATGGATTGCAGGGGTGTGCCCCGACGCGCGATGACGGCCATCTACCCAAACGTGACAAGCATAATCACGCCCGGGCCGAAATCCGCAGACGAACTCCTTCTGAGCTATGTCGCGACGTGGCCCGAAATAGAGGCACTGCACACCCCCTTTGCTTCACTGATGAAGAAATGGAACACGAATTCCTAGAAGGTTTTTAACCCGTGAACATTGAATCATATGATGGGACAACAGACCCCGCAGTATGGATTGAAGATTTCCTTCTCCATATTCATATGGCTCGCGGTGTTGATCTTCACGCCATCAAGTACCTCCCACTAAAACTAAAGGGACTAGCGCGGCACTGGCTAAATAGCCTCCCAGAGAACTCCATTGGCAGCTGGGAAGACTTGGAAGACGCCTTCCGCAATAACTTCCAAGGTACATATGTCCGGCCTCCAGATGCCGATGACCTAAGTCATATTATCCAGCAACCCGGGGAATTAGCCAGGAAGCTCTGGACTAGGTTCTTAATTAAAAAGAACCAAATTGTCGATTGTCCGAACGCCGAAGCCCTTGTGTTCTTAATTAAAAAGAACCAAATTGTCGATTGTCCGGCCTTCAAACACAGCGTCCGAGACGAGTGGCTTGTCTGCCACCTCAGCCAAGAAAAAACAAAATCCATGGCAGCCCTTACCGCTCTGTTGACCTGGTTTTGCGTGGGAGAAGACAGTTGGCTTGCTCGTAGAAGCAACAACACCAGTAATCCGGGCACTTCTGAAGTTCAAGACGGCAACGGCAAGCCACGACGCGATAAACACAAGCATCGTAATAATAATGAAGGAACGCAAGACATGGCAGTCAACGTCGGATTCAGCGGCTCCAAGCCCAGTCAACAGAAAAAGGCATTCAAGGCAAATAGAGACGGACCATCCAATTTAGACAAGATACTGGATCGGCCCTGCCAAATTCATGGCACCCCTGATAAACCAGCCAATCATACCAACAGAAGCTATTGGGTCTTTAAACAAGCGGGCAAGCTTATTGTCGGACACAAGGGGAAGGGGCTGCCCAGTGACAGCGACGACGGAGAGACTCGCCAACCGAACACCGGGGGTCAGAAGCAATTTCCCCCCGAAGTAAAAATAGTAAACATGGTATACGTGACGCACATCCCTATAGGGGAGCACAAGCATGCACTACGGGATGCCTGCGCCATAGAGCCGGTCGCCCCAAAATTTAACCAATGGATGGCCTGCCCGATCACTTTTGATCGCAAAGACCACCCAGCCAGTCTCCATGACGAAGGTTTGGCAGCTCTGATCCTCAACCAATTATCGACGGGTTTCACCTCACGAAAGTTCTTATGAACGGCGATAGTAGCCTTAATCTACTCTACCAAGACACTGTCCGCAAAATGGGCATTGATCCTTCAAGAATCAAGCCCACAACAACTACCTTCAAGGGAGCAGTACCCGGCATAGAAGCTCACTGCATGGGCTCAATTACATTGGAAGTCGTTTTTGGCTCGCCAAACAACTTTCAAAGCGAAGGCTTGACCTTCGATATTGTCCCATTCCGCGGTAGCTACCATGCACTGCTCGGGCATACCGCTTTTGCTCGTTTTAATGCGGTCCCACACTACGTCTATCTAAAGCTTAAGATGCCTGGTCCATGTGGCATCATCATGATAAACAAAAATACGGAACGCTCCCTCCGTATAGAGGAGCATACTACGGGTACTGCAACCAAAGTACAAAGCGGCCTCATCAAGCCGCGTATCTCATCGGTCATCAAGCCGCCGATCTCCATTAAACAGGACCGATCAATCTCAGAGCTGGATTAGCAGTTCGGCCTCCGTCGTTCGCCTCAAATAGCCGCGAAGTTTGTACCGTGCATACATAATTATGCACTTAAAAAACCCTGGTCATCGGCGGAGGCACAATACGGACAGGCCTACAATGCGGTCCACACTCCCATAGCCTTTTCCCCTTTTTCTAACTATTTTTTATCTTTTACATAGGTAACTCAAAGCCTGGTCATCTTACGGACTCTTTCTGAGTTCGGCTTCGTATGGATAACCAAAGGCTACTCCTGCCAAGGAGTCCTTTCACCGAGGCAAGGCAACGCAGACGTGCGACATGAGGTCCAAATGATTTTTTGTAGACCGCACTCTCTATTTCAAACCTGTAAAGTGCCTTTTTCCTCAGCCTACGACCCCCAACATGTTAAATAGCCTAGGTAGTGGCGCTATAATCTGCAAGATTGCGTTTGACGTGTCAATCAGACTCCAGTGAACATAGTCTGTATTCAGTATTTGCTTTTTCTAAAGAAATGGATTTTGATTCTTCGGTTGCTTCACGCACGCACCTCGGCACAAATCGCCAAGGGCTCGATATGGCAACATATGAGTTGCCGACAAGTCCGAACAGCTTTATAGCAGACTTCAGCGTCACGAGTTTGGCCTTATATGCATTAGCTCCGAATCATGTCTTTGATCAATAGTTGGGTTGCCCGGCTCCTGTGCTTGCTACCTTACGTTCTGTCCTATCAGCTAAGGTAGTAAAGGGAGAACTACTGCGATTGTGTTTCCGGTTCATCTGGTCAAGCACCTTAGTAGAGAAAGCCAAAAACTGACTGTCATGATGCGGCGAGATCTGGTTAACCACTCAATGACTTATCAGAATCTTTTGCGATTCCTTCCGTATTACACGAAGGACCACTCTTCTGGTCACCCATGTAGTGCATCGTATTCGGATAAATGCGTACATACTAGGGGCTATATCGTAGACCCACCGTCAAACTCCTATGGCTAAGTGAAAGTATTAAAGCCCTATAGTCCGATTGCCTAGTTCGCCGCATTGACACCTCCTTCATGGACCAAGACGTTGGGTCAAGAGTGATCAAGCGCTTTTTCGAACACCCCCATATTATATGCGAGGGGGCCGAGGCCGACGACTGGTAAACTTTCAAATTATACAAAAAACGGCCGCACAGGAGGAACCAAAACTTTCAGGCAAAAAGCATAGCCTATAATATATCATAATATTGTTTTTACAATTTCGGTACAATCACTCGAATATCATATCCTTCGAGCACTGACCCTCTATCAAACAGGCGCCCTCAAGGACATCCTCAAAATAATGCTCTGGCGTGTGATTGTCCTTGCCTCCGGGTGGACTCTTTGCTGCAATATCGGTGGCCTTCATCTTCGCCCAGTACGTCTTGACGCGGGCAAGGGCCATCCGTGCACCTTCAATGCACGTTGACCGCTTAACAGTGTCGATACGCAGCACCGCATCAACAAGTCGCTACACCAAACCGAAATAACTATTCGGAATTGGCTCAGTCGGCCACAGCCGGACCACGACGTCCTACATGGCAGATCCAGATATTTTGTGGAGCTCGGCCCACTGGGCCATCTGTTCATTCAGCAACAGTGGACGCTTTGGCATGCTGAATTGCGACCAGAAAAGATTCTCCGTTGCATGTTGATGACCCACAAGTATAGGGGATCTATCATAGTCCTTTCGATAAGTAAGAGTGTCGAACCCAACAAGGAGCAGAAGGAAATGATAAGCGGTTTTCAGCAGGGTATTCTCTGCAAGTACTGAAATAAGTGGTAACAGATAGTTTTGTGATAAGATAGGTTGTGACGAGCAACAAGTAACAAAAGTAAATAAAGTGCAGCAAGGTGGCCCAATCCTTTTGTAGCAAAGGACAAGCCGGAACAAACTCTTATAATAGGAAAAGCGCTCCCGAGGACACATGGGAATATCGTCAAGCTAGTTTTCATCATGTTCATATGATTCGCGTTCGATACTTTGATAATTTGATATGTGGGTGGACCGGTGCTTGGGTGATGTTCTTACTTGAACAAGCATCCCACTTATGATTAACCTCTATTGCAAGCATCCGCAACTACAACAAAAGTATTAAGGTAAACCTAACCATAGCATGAAACATATGGATCCAAATTAACCCCTTACGAAGCAACGCATAAACTAGGGTTTAAGCTTCTGTCACTCTAGCAACCCATCATCTACTTATTACTTCCCAATGCCTTCCTCTAGGCCCAAATAATGGTGAAGTGTTATGAAGTCGACGTTCACACAACACCACTAGAGGCTAGACAACATACATCTTATCAAAATATCAAAGGAATACCAAATTCACATGACTACTCATAGCAAGACTTCTGCCTTGTCCTTAGGAACAAACGCAATTACTCACAAAGCATATTCATGTTCATAATCAGAGGGGTAATAGTATGCATATAGGATCTTAACATATGATCTTCCACCAAATAAACCAACTAGCATCAACTACAAGGAGTAATCAACACTACTAGCAACCTACTAGCACCAATCCCGGACTTTGAGACAAGAATTGGATACAATAGATGAACTAGGGTTTGGAGATGAGATGGTGCTGGTGAAGATGTTGATGGAGATTGCCCTCTCCCGATGAGAAGAGTGTTGGTGATGACGATGGTGATGATTTCCCCCTCCCGGAGGGAAGTTTCCCCGGCAGAATAGCTCTGCCGGAGCTCTAGATTGGATCCGCCAAGGTTCCGCCTCGTGGCGGCGGAGTCTCGTCCCGAAAAGTTCCTTCTTATTTTTTTCTCATCGAAAGACTTCATATAGGAGAAGATGGGCGTCGGAGAGCCACCAGGGGGCCCACGAGGTAGGGAGCGCGCCCTAGGGGGGCGCGCCCCCCACCCTCGTGAGAAGGGTGTGGGTCCCCTGGCCTTCATCTTTGGCGAGGATTTTTCTTTATTTATTTTAAGATGTTCCATGGAGTTTCAGGACTTTTGGAGTTGCGCAGAATAGGTCTCTAATATTTGCTCCTTTTCCAGCCCAGAATTCCTGCTGTCGGCATTCTCCCTCCTTATGTAAACCTTGTAAAATAAGAGAGAATAGCTATAAGTATTGTGACATAAAGTGAAATAACAGTCCATAATGCAATAAATATTGATATAAAAGCATGATGCAAAATGGACGTATCAACTCCCCCAAGCTTAGACCTCGCTTGTCCTCAAGCGAAAAGCCGATAACAATAAATATGTCCTCATGTTTAGAGGTAGAGGCGTCGATAAAAATAAAATATGGACATGAAGGCATCATGATTATTCTCATAACAGCAACATATATTGATTTTGTCATATGATTACTTATGTTCAAGTGATGATCTATTCACAATGCAATAGTATAAATCATAAACCTTATTGGGCTCCGACAAACTATAATCTCAGTCATTGAAGCAATTGCAATTTATCATAACATCAGAAAGAGTCTATGTCAGAGCTAAGAAGCAAGTCCACATACTCAACTATCATTTAGTCCTCCATAATTGCTAACACTCACGCGATACTTGTGGTTACAAAGTTTTATTCGGACACAGAGAAAGATAGGAGCTTATAGTTTTGCCACACAACCTTTTACCTCAAGGGTAATGTCAACAATAATGGTTCATGCTCCCCTACATCCAATTAGATATATATATCATGTTCTTTCCAACATGCTGAGCTTGCCAAAGGATAAAATGAAAAAGAAAAGGTGAAGATCACCATGACTCTTGCATAAGGTAGAAGATAATAATAAAGGATAGGCCCTTCGCAGAGGGAAGCAGAGGTTGCCATGCGCTTTTATGGTTAGATATATAAAATCTCAATGCGAAAGAACGTCACTTTATGTTGCCCCTTGTGATATGAACCTTTATTATGCAGTCCGTCTCTTTTATTACTTCCACATCACAAGATCGTATAAAGCTTATTTCTCCCACACCAATCAATCATACATATTTAGAGCAATTTTTATTGCTTTGCACCGATGACAACTTACTTGAAGGATCTTACTCAATCCATAGGTAGATATGGTGGACTCTCATGGCAAAACTGGTTTAAGGATATTTGGAAGCACAAGTAGTATTTCTACTTGGTGCTGAGAATTTGGCTAGCATGAGGGGGAAAGGCAAGCTCAACAAGTTAGAGGATCCATGACAACATACTTTATCTCAGATATAAGAAATACATAACTCATTACGTTTTCTTCCTTGTCCAACATCAACTCTTTAGCATGTCATATTTTAATGAGTGCTCCCAATCATAAAAGATGTCAATGATAATATATCTATATGTGAAAACCTCTCTTTCCTTATTACTTCCTATTAATTGCAACAATGACCAAAGCTATGTCTGCCAACTCCCAACAACTTTTAATCATCATACTCTTTCTATGTGAAGTCATAACTCTCAATAAGATCAATATGAACTTTTTGTTTCTTTCTATTCTTTTCTCTTTTCTTTTATTCACCCAAGATCATGGAAAAATAATCAAGCCCTCTCAACACTAATATTTATTATATATAGCTCACGGACTCGATTACATGGAGAGATCATAAAGCAAAACTCAAAACTAGATCATGCCATAAACTTTATTCTACTAGATCAAGATACTACTAATAGGATCGAACTAAGAAAAATGGTAAATATAGGAGTTTGTGATTGTGATACGATACCGGGGCACCTCCCCCAAGCTTGGCAGTTGCCAAGGGGAGTGCCCATACCCATGTGATTATATCTCCTTTGTCGGTGAAGAAGGTGGTGGTGATGTTGGCTTAGTTGATGGCTTAGTCTTCTCCCTTAATTTGCGCTTAAGGACGGCATTTTGATCCCTCAGATCATCAATTTCCCACTCCAGGGTTAATATCTTTTTGCATAGGTCCTGCTTATTTTCCTGCAAGAGACGAAAAGGGACAAACTCGAACTTGGGTTTCTTTACCCTATCAGGGGGACTTGACTTTTTGAACTCCACGTGCATGTCCCCAGGTTGAGGTAATGGTGCTTCATCTTCATCTGAGCTCGTCTCCTCCTTCTCCTTGGGTTCATAGTCCTATTCTTCCTCCGTGGTCCATCCATTATGTCCCACATCTCCATAGACCTTTGGATTTGCTAAGTAATCATCCACATAGATTTCTCCTTCCGAATCCTTGGAAGACATGTTGTTTTAATCTGCAACAGGATAGCTCAAAACAAAGACGGGAGATTTTTGCGTGATACGCGAGTCAAAACCCCCGGGAGATTATATAATGAATTTTTACCAACCAAAATATGTAACGTGCAAGAAAACGGAGTCTGGAAGGCACACGAAGTGCTCACGGGGTAGGGGGCGCGCCCACCACCCTCGTGGGGCCCTCGTGTCCTTCCCGGGCTGCTACTTATTTTTCTATTTTTCTAAATATTCCAAAACGGAGAAATATTGCCTTAAAATTGTTTTGGAGTCGGTTTACTTACCGTACCACATACCTATTCCTTTTCGGAGTCTGAAACGTTCCAGAAAGTGTCTCTTATGTATTCCTCCGGGGTTACAGTTTCAATAATATTGGTTTCAACATTTATTGGATTACCTGAGATATAATGTTTAATTCTTTGACCATTTACCACCTTCGGATGTGTGCCTTCGAAGTTGTTGATTTTTATGGCACCAGAACGATAGACCTCTTCGATAACATATGGGCCTTCCCATTTAGAGAGAAGTTTTCCTGCAAAAAATCTTAAACGAGAGTTGTATAGCAATACATAATCACCTACATTAAACTCACTCTTTTGTATCCTTTTGTCATGCCATCTTTTAAATTTTTCTTTAAACAACTTGGCATTTTCATAAGCTTGGGTTCTCCATTCATCAAGTGAGCTAATATCAAATAACCTTTTCTCACCAGCAAGTTTAAAATCATAGTTGAGCTCTTTAATAGCCCAATATGCATTATGTTCTAGTTCGAGAGGTAAGTGACATGCTTTTCCATAAACCATTTTATATGGAGAAATACCCATAAGATTTTTGTATGCAGTTCTATAAGCCCATAATGCATCATTAAGTTTCTTAGACCAATTCTTTCTAGACCTATTAACAATCTTTTGCAAAATTAATTTGAGCTCTCTATTGCTCAACTCTACTTGACCACTAGACTGTGGGTGATAAGGAGATGAAATTCTATGATTAACATCATATTTAGCAAGCATTTTACGGAAAGCACCATGAATAAAGTGTGAACCACCATCAGTCATTAAATATCTAGGGACTCCAAACCTCAGGAAAATAACTTCTTTAAGCATTTTAATAGAAGTGTTATGATCAGCACTACTAGTTGGAATAGCTTCTACCCACTTAGTAACGTAATCAACAGCAACTAGAATATGTGTGCATCCATTAGAGGCAGGAAAAGGTCCCATATAATCAAAGCCCCAAACATCAAATGGTTCAATTACAAGAGAATAATTCATAGGCATTTCTTGACGTCTACTAATATTACCAATTCTTTGACATTCATCACAAGACAAGACAAACTTACGGGCATCCTTGAAGAGAGTAGGCCAATAAAAACCAGATTGCAATACCTTATGTGCAGTTCTATCTCCAGCGTGGTGTCCTCCATAAGACTCAGAGTGACACTTGCGTAGGATCTGTTCCTGTTCATGCTCAGGTACACAACGTCTAATAACACCATCTACTCCTTCTTTATAAAGATGTGGGTCATCCCAAAAGTAATGTCTTAAATCATAGAAAAACTTTTTCTTTTGTTGGTATGTGAAGCTAGGTGGTATAAATTTAGCAACAATATAATTAGCATAATCAGCATACCATGGAGTACTACGAGAAGTACTTATAACATTTAATTGTTCATCAGGAAAGTTATAATTATTAGGTAGTGGGTCATCAAGAATATTTTCTAACCTAGACAGGTTGTCTGCAACGGGGTTCTCAGCTCCCTTTCTATCAACAATATGCAAATCAAATTCTTGTAGCAAGAGAACCCATCTAATAAGTCTAGGTTTAGCATCTTTATTTTCTATAAGATATTTAATAGCAGCATGATCTGTTTGAATAGTTACTTTAGAATCAACAATATAAGATCTGAACTTATCACAAGCAAATACAACTGCTAAAAGCTCTTTTTCAGTAGTAGCATAATTTCTTTGAGCATTGTCTAGAGTCTTACTAGAATAATGAATAACATTTAATTTCTTATTGCCCTAGAACAACACCTACAACATAATCACTAGCATCACACATAATTTCAAAGGGTAAATTCCAAATGAGGTGGCTGAACAATAGGTGCAAAGACTAATGCTTTCTTAATTATTTCAAATGCTTCTACACAATCATCATCAAAGACAAATGGTATATCTTTTTGCAATAAATTAGTCAGAGGCCGAGAAATTTTTGAGAAGTCCTTAATGAACCTCCTATAAAATCCAGCGTGACCAAGGAAACTTCTTATACCTTTGATGTCCTTGGGACATGGCATCTTTTCAATAGCATCAACCTTGGCTTTATCAACTTCAATACCTCTTTCAGAAACTTTATTCCCCAAGACAATACCTTCATTAACCATAAAGTGGCACTTTTCCCAATTCAAGACAAGATTAGTTTCTTCACATCTCTGCAAACTCGATCAAGATTGCTCAAGAAATCATCAAAAGAGGAACCATAGACAGAAAAGTCGTCCATGAAAACCTCACAAATCTTTTCACAAAAGTCAGAGAATATAGCCATCATGCATCTTTGAAAGGTAGCAGGTGCATTACATAAACCAAAATGCATACGTCTATAAGCAAAAGTACCAAAAGGGCATGTAAAAGTAGTCTTTGATTGATCTCTAGCCGACACAGGTATTTGAGAGAAACCGGAATAACCATCTAGAAAGCAATAGTGTGTATGTTTGCATAATCTTTCTAGCATTTGATCAATAAAAGGTAAGGGGTAATGATCTTTCTTAGTAGCTTTATTTAATTTGCGGAAATCAATTACCATCCTATAACCTATGATAATTCTTTGTGGAATCAATTCATCTTTATCATTAGGAACAATAGTAATACCTCCCTTCTTCGGGACACAATGGACAGGACCTACCCACTCACTATCAGCAACGGGATAGATTATACCTGCCTCCAGAAGCTTTAATATTTCTTTTCTTACCACTTCTTTCATTTTAGGATTCAGACATCGTTGAGGATCACGAACTGGTTTGGCATCTACTTCCAAATTTATTTTATGTGGACATAGAGTGGGACTAATGCCCTTAAGATCATCAAGAGTATATCCAATAGCAGCACGGTGCTTCTTCAGAGTTTTCAATAATCTTTCTTCTTCATGTTCTGAAAGGTTAGCACTAATAATAACAGGATATATCTTCTTTTCATCAAGATAAGCATATTTAAGATTATCAGGCAAAGGTTTAAGCTCAAACACGGGATCACCCTTGGGTGGAGGAGGATCCCCTAAAATTTCAACAGGCAAATTGTGATGCAGAATAGGTTCCTGTTTAAGGAATACTTCATCTATTTCCCTTCTTTCATTCATGAACATATCATTTTCATGGTCTAGCAAATAGTGTTCTACGGGATCACTAGGAGGTACGGCAATAGAAGCAAGACCAATAATTTCATCCTTACTAGGTAATTCTTCCTCATGATGTTGTTTACTAAATTTAGTGAAATTAAACTCATGAACCATATCGTCCAAGCCAACAGTCACAACATTCTTAGTGCAATCTATGGTAGCATTGACAGTATTTAAGAAGGGTCTACCAAATATAATGGGACAAAAGCTATCTTGTGGAGAAGTAAGAACAAGAAAATCAGCAGGATATTTAGTTTTCCCACACAAGACTTCAACATCTCTAACAATTCCAATTGGTGCAATAGTATCTCTATTGGCAAGTTTAATTGTGACATCAATATCTTCTAACTCAACAGGTGCAATATCATGCATAATTTCTTTGTATAAGTCATGAGGTATAACACTAGCACTAGCATCCATATCACATAAGCCGTGATAAAAATGATCTCCTATTTTAACAGAAATAACAGGCACGCCTACCACACGTCTATGTTTATCTTTAGCGCAAGGTTTAGCAATTCTAGCAGTTTCAGCTTCGAACTGAATAACATGCCCATCAATATTATTAGACAAGAGATCTTTAACAATAGCAATATTAGGTTCTACTTTAACTTGCTCAGGAGGTGTATAAGTTCTAATATTGCTTTTACGAATAACAGTTGAAGCTTTAGCATGATCCTTTATTCTAACAGGGAAAGGTGGTTTCTCAATATAAGAAGTAGGAACAATAGGATCATTATAAGTGACAGACCTTTCTTCAACTTTAATAGGTGCAGCTACTTTTACTTCTATGGGAGGATGACATTTAAACCACTTCTCCTTAGGAGATCATCATAAGTAGCAAAAGATTCACAGAAAGAAGCTACTATCTCAGAGTCAAGTCCATATTTAGTGCTAAACTTACGGAAAATATTGGTATCCATAAAAGATTTAACACAATCAAACTTAGGTGTCATACCTGACTCCTTACCTTCGTCGAGGTCCAAATCTTCAGAGTTGCGTTTAATTCTATCCAATAAATTCCATCTGAATTCAATAGTATTCATCATAAAAGAGCCAACACAAGAAGTATCGAGCATGGTGCGATTGTTTTCAGAAAGCCGAGCATAAAAACTTTGCTTAATTATTTCTCTTGAGAGCTCATGATTGGGGCATGAATATAACATTGATTTAAGCCTCCCCCAAGCTTGAGAGATGCTTTCTCCTTCGCGAGGCCAGAAATTATATATATAATTGCGATCACGATGAACAAGATGCATAGGGTAATACTTTCGATGAAATTCCAGCTTCAATCTTTTATAGTCCCATGGTCTCATATCATCACATAGCCTATACCATATCAATGTGTCTCCCTTCAAAGATAAAGGGAAGACCTTCTTCTTAGCAACATCATCGGGTATACCTGCAAGCTTAAACAATCCACAAACTTCATCCACATATATTAAGTGCTCATCAGGATGCTTTGTTCCATCTCCTGTAAAAGGATTAGCTAGCAGTTTTCTATCATACCCGAAGGATACTCATAAGGAATTTCATTTTCAATAGGTTCTGTAGGTTGAGGAGCAACTCTTTGCTCTACTGGTCGGGGTGAAGATACCCCGAACAAGCCCCTCAGAGAATTACTTTCCATAGTAACAAGTGACAGTAAATTTCAGCACACTATATAAATTTTTCCTTACCAAATTCCACCTACCAAAGGCGCTACACTCCCCGGCAACAGCGCCAAAAAAGAGTCTTGATGACCCACAAGTATAGGGGATCTATCATAGTCCTTTCGATAAGTAAGAGTGTCGAACCCAACAAGGAGCAGAAGGAAATGATAAGCGGTTTTCAGCAAGGTATTCTCTGCAAGTACTGAAATAAGTGGTAACAGATAGTTTTGTGATAAGATAGGTTGTAACGAGCAACAAGTAACAAAAGTAAATAAAGTGCAGCAAGGTGGCCCAATCCTTTTGTAGCAAAGGACAAGCCGGAACAAACTCTTATAATAGGAAAAGCGCTCCCGAGGACACATGGGAATATCGTCAAGCTAGTTTTCATCACGTTCATATGATTCGCGTTCGATACTTTGATAATTTGATATGTGGGTGGACCGGTGCTTGGGTGATGTTCTTACTTGAACAAGCATCCCACTTATGATTAACCTCTATTGCAAGCATCCGCAACTACAACAAAAGTATTAAGGTAAACCTAACCATAGCATGAAACATATGGATCCAAATTAACCCCTTACGAAGCAACGCATAAACTAGGGTTTAAGCTTCTGTCACTCTAGCAACCCATCATCTACTTATTACTTCCCAATGCCTTCCTCTAGGCCCAAATAATGGTGAAGTGTTATGTAGTCGATGTTCACATGACACCACTAGAGGCTAGACAACATACATCTTATCAAAATATCAAAGGAATACCAAATTCACATGACT
This sequence comes from Triticum urartu, assembly GCF_056163025.1. Lineage (NCBI taxonomy): Eukaryota > Viridiplantae > Streptophyta > Magnoliopsida > Poales > Poaceae > Triticum > Triticum urartu. The sequence continues at coordinate 94,489,619 of NC_141875.1, forward strand.
ACTCATAGCAAGACTTCTCCCTTGTCCTCAAGAACGAACGTAATTACTCACAAAGCATATTCATGTTCATAATTAGAGGGGTAATAATATGCATATAGGATCTGAACATATGATCTTCCACCAAATAAACCAACTAGCATCAACTACAAGGAGTAATCAACACTACTAGCAACCTACTAGCACCAATCCTGGACTTTGAGACAAGAATTGGATACAAGAGATGAACTAGGGTTTGGAGATGAGATGGTGCTGGTGAAGATGTTGATGGAGATTTCCCTCTCCCGATGAGAGGAGCGTTGGTGATGACGATGCTGATGATTTCCCCTCCTGGAGGGAAGTTTCCCTGGCAGAACAGCTCTGCCTGAGCTCTAGATTGGATCCGCCAAGGTTCCACCTCGTGGCGGCGGAGTCTCGTCCCGAAAAGTTCCTTCTTATTTTTTTCTCATCGAAAGACTTCATATAGGAGAAGATGGGCGTCGGAGAGCCACCAGGGGGCCCACGAGGTAGGGGGGCGCACCCTAGGGGGGGTGCCCCCCACCCTCGTGAGAAGGGTGTGGGCCCCCTGGCCTTCATCTTTGGCGAGTATTTTTCTTTATTTATTTTAAGACGTTCCGTGGAGTTTCAGGACTTTTGGAGTTGCGCAGAATAGGTCTCTAATACTTGCTCCTTTTCCAGCCCAGAATTCCAGCTGCCGGCATTCTCCCTCCTTATGTAAACCTTGTAAAATAAGAGAGAATAGCCATAAGTATTGTGACATAAAGTGAAATAACAGTCCATAATGCAATAAATATTGATATAAAAGCATGATGCAAAATGGACGTATCACATGTCCTTCTTGTGCTTGGTAAAACTGCGCCGCATCGGAGACACTCTTCGGCAAGTCCAAGAATGCGTCTGGAGAACTCCACATTTGATTAAGCAGGGCATACTTTGGATCACAGAATTTAGTCTGTAATAAGAAGGGCTTGCCGGCCGCTATCTCCCCATCTTGCCGGATCTCCTCCCGAGCCGCTCTAGACTCGGACCGTGCTTCTCTCGCCTCTTGTAAAGCCTTGTCGAGATCGGTCGTTTTTACTTTGTTATCATTTTTGAGGAATTCACATCAGACAGTGGCATCCGTTAGCTCGCACGCCATGGTAGATATTCTCTCCTCGCACTGGCGCCGAGCAGCCTGTTCGGCTTTTAACTCAGCAACTGCCTTTTCGGAAACCGCATTACTCATCCTGGCTTGCTCCTTGGCCCGGACGAGCTCAACCCGCAGGGTCTCAACCACGGCAGCACCATTTGCAGTTTCGCATATCTCAGCTTCATGCTCATATTATTATACATACATATACTAACTGCCCCAAAACATACCTTGCGCCTCATCGAGCCGCCCATTAATAAGCGTGATGTCGTCATCCGCCACATCAAGTTTCTGCTTCAGACCTGCAACCTCTGTAGCATGGGCAGCCGCCACGGATGCAACAGCCTGTGTTCCAATTAATTACATTATTTCCTGGGCATATCTTTGTGATCCTTTGATCGCCTCCCTTTGGACGCCAACCAGAGTCGCAGGGGCTACTACTTATACACAGGTGCATTTGGCACGTAGAAGTGCAACTGAAGATATTACATGGCATACCTCGAAGCCTCTTAGCAGGCTCATGAAGGCTTCATTCAAACCGCTTCTCACGGACAGAATCCTCTCAACTACCATACCCATTAAGGTACGATGTTCCTCTGAGCTGGACGCATGTTGCAACATGTCCATCAATGTATCCGACGCCTCCCGATTCCTGGAAGCGACCGTGGGAGTACGGACTCCCTTCGAAGGGATATGTTTACTCGACCCCAGAGTCGTCTCCGGCTGTAAACCGGATAGTCCGGGGCCTTTATTGTTGGCCCCTGAAGGGACGGCACGCCCCGGACCCTGGACTACCGGGGTATCACCTTCGGGCATGGTCTACATTGTCCCTCGCACCACTTGTTGATCGGGAGAGATCCTCCGGGATGACACCTCGAAGTCGTCCGCCCTATTGGGCGAAAAGGTCTATGGAGGCGTCTCATTTTCCATCATCTCCGGAAGAAGATCCCTCGAGGAGAAGGACTATTGAGGAAGACTGTGTGCCGGACTGCAACATGTATTTTAAAATGTTACCCTTGTAACCGGAAAGGAACGGGATATGTTTAGGGCACCCTTGTTCACTTACGATTCGGCTAAGGGCTTGTCCTTATGGAGGAACTGCGCGACAACGTCATCTTCCAAACTTGAACCGCCTGACAGGGACATATTCCCTCGCTTGGAAGCCTTTACCTCCAAATCTTCAGAGGCGGTCCTTTTCCTCCCATCGGGGGAAGGGCTGTCAGCCTCTCCTTCTCTTTTGTCTTCGGAAGAGGGAGTTCCAATCTCCCCGGACATGGTGTCTGGTGTACCTTTATAATGGAGGCCACCTTTGGCCTTCTTGCAACACTCCTTATCCTCCTTCGCCGGCACTTGATATGGCGTCGGAGCCGGCATCCTTATTAACACAGGATCGGCTGAGTCTTCGGGAAGAGGGGCCGAACACCTAATTCGTTCCGCCTGTCGGATTTTAGGTTCCAGCAAAACCCCTGAGGTTCGAACACTGGGGTGCGCATGAAGATCTCTCCCCCTCTAGCTCTCGCCCTCACCACAATCTCAAGTCTTAGCGCATTGAACTCGTAGAACAAAGGGACACAAGATTTATACTGGTTCCGGCCACCGTTGCAGTGTAATACCCTACTCGAGTGTGGTGTGGTGGATTGCCTCGCGGGCTGAGGATGAATAGTTACAAGGGGAAGAATGGCCTCCTGAGGAGAGGTGTTCTTGTGCTTGGCGAGCTTGTGTGGTGTCTCGTGGTCTGAATGATCCTCTCCTGTTTGCTAAGGTGGTGGCTAGTCCTATTTATAGGTGCCCCGGTCCTCTTCCCAAATATTGAGCGGGAAGGGATCCCACAACTGCCAAGTTTGAAGGGGGGGCAGCTAGTACAAGTTATCCTGGCAAAAGTGGTCTTCGCCTGCCAAAGGCTCTGGTGGTGACGCCGTCTTGGGCTCCACAGTGACCTCCGTCCTGCCGTCCTGTTAGTCTTGGTCTTGTTGCACCGATATGGAAACCTTTGCTTGATGCCTTGGAACTCCGCGCCTGAGCTTGCCTCTTTAGCACCAAAGAGGAAATGAGGACACTACACGCACTGGCACCCGCCTGGTGCCTGCCTGGCCTTGGTCGTCATGGCATACATTATGGGGACCTCGCGAGGTCTCCCTTGCCTTGATCTCTCTGCCCCTCGCGAGCTAGCCTGGTGAGGCTTCCCCCCAGGAGGTCTTGCGTCGTTTGCCTCGCCTAGCTTGGCACGTCATGAGGGTCTTGAGTGCTTGTAGATGAAGATGGGATGCATAGGGCCGCTGGTGGAGCCACGCCGTGGGCCGCAGGCAGGCAAGTCTGGGAACCCCCGTTCCCAGAACGCCGATAGTAGCCCCCGGGCCCAAGGCGCGCTCGGACTTGGCTTCGAGGCAAAGCCAAGGGGCAAGTGTGGAGCGCCGTAGGCCCTAACAGCATGCAGCTTTGGCTGACGCGTGGTGACCGATGGGACATGGGCGGCCCCACTTCCCCACGCAGCCTGGATATCCGCCTAGCTAGGCGGCTATCGTGATTTACACTGTTATCCCTCATTGCTTGGCGACGCGCCCCTCCTAGTCTCCTGCCCTTCCGAATCAGTAAGCTCCTCTTCTGATCTGTCCCGAGCTCGGCCATCCTTGCCACCATGGCGCCCCGGTAAATGGAGAAGGGAAAGGAGAAGGCTCAGTCTTCAGCCGGGCCACCCCCGGCCCTTGAACCCGCTGTGGGCCGGTCATTGGTGCTCAACTAGGAGGCCATGGACAAGGTCCGCCCAGCGCTCGCCACCGCCTTCAATGAATGGGGGAGGCGGCGGCTTGGCCCGCGTCCCACGCCTCTGCCGATAGGACAGCCACTGAGGTCCAATTCTTCATTGACTGGGCTGGCCTGATTCCTCCCTTCTCCGCCTTCTTCAACGCCGTGCTCTCCCACTATCATATCCATATGTTGCACCTGGATCCCCAATCAGTCGCCCTTCTTGCTGTCTTCGCCTTCGTATGCGAGGCCATGGTAGGAATTGCTCCTTCAGTGGCCCTACTACGCCATTTCTTCTCGCTGCACCTGACTGATCCTCGGAAAAGCTCGGGATGCCTGAGCTTCCAGGCCATGGCTGCGACGGCCGGCTCAGAATCGACTTTGAGCTCCCACCGTCCGCAAGCGGGTTTCGAACATGATGGGTGTACGTGGATGTTGGCGTGTTCAACCCCCTACTCTCGATGCCGTCGGCACCCGCCATTCCCAGCTCCGACTGGGGCCACGAGAAGCTCACGGACTCCTGCCTCATCTTCGTCTGGCTCCGGTTGAAGAGCCCGAAGGATCTCGGCGTGACTGCGCCCATGGTGGTGAAGGAGTTCCTCTGACGCTGCGTCGCCCCACTCCATCGCTATTCCCAGCCAATGTGGGCCTTGTCCGGCGGCCAGGATCGCGTGAGGCTTCAGGAAGCGGGGCTTCCGCTCGAAGCATGAGGAACGGTGCTCGAGGTCTTGATGGGCGACCCCTCTCCAGCCGACATGCCGTAGGAGGGTTGTCTCTTGTACTGCTGCTCAAACAGGGTGGAGTTTGCGGGGCAGATGCCCCCCTTCGATGAATGGAGGCCGCGCCCAGCTGTAGCGAGCCAACCTCAAACGGTCGAATCTCTGTGGATAAGTTGCATCCCTAGATCGGTAATGCTGACACACACGGTACTTCGAAGGATTTATAACAGAGTAGCAATCGCACACCTATTACATCGTTAGTCTCAAAAGAGAACTCATTACAATAAATATGGCTTAAGGCCATCTAAATAAGATAACAGCGGAAGGCTTGGAAGATAAAGTGAGTCCATCAACTCCAATGGCATAGCTGAGTGCACAACAACGACCTAGCGCACCTTACTCCTCGTCTGAAAAGTCTGCAACATGATATGTTGCAGCCCGAAACGGGTCAGCACATGGAATATGCTGGCAAGATAACACGGTAAAGCAATGAACAAGTAAAGACTATCGCTACATGCATATGAGGCTGGTGGAGGCTCTACGGTTTTAATGTTTTGCGAAAAGCCAATTTTTCCCTACAACAAAGGAATATATTTTATTTAACTATCATGGTAGTTATTAAACATTGAGAAGGTTCCTCCAACTCAATCCCAATTAAAAAATATTAAGAACCCAACCAAATTAAATTAACAGAGTGATGAGATCAACATGATAATCCAAGATCCAGATACTCAAGATGTCCATAACCGGGGACACGACTAACCATGATTAGTTTGTACACTCTGCATAGGTTTGTGAACTTTTCCCCACAAGAATCAATCTCCTCCGTTGGATTTCTCGCACTACATGGTGTTTGGGAAATGGATGACCAAGACACAGTCTTTCAGAAGCATTAACTCTAACCCCGAGTAGACCGTACCAACCTACATCCCCTACATCTGCTAGCCTACCACTGGAAGAGGTCATGCAACTTACTCCACTATGCTAGAACCCATAATAGCTTGTGGCGGCACACGGAAGTTTCTAGCATGAATAATTTTATGTCTCCAACGTATCTAACCTTTGAGGCCTTGATACGTCTCCAACGTATCTATAATTTTTTATTGCTCCATGCTATATTATCTATTGTTTTGAATGTTTATGGGCTTTATTATACACTTTTATATCATTTTTTGGGACTAACCTATTAACCCAGAGCCTAGTGCCAGTTTCTATTTTATGCCTATTTCAGTGTTTCGAAGAAAAGGAATATCAAACGGAGTCGAAATAGAACGAAATCAACTGGAGAAGTTACTTTTGGAAGGAAACCTACTGGATAGACTTGGACCCTACGTCAGAAGATGAAGGAGGAGCTCACGAGGGTAGGGGGCGCGCCCCCTGCCTCGTGGCCCCCCCTTCGGTCCACCCTCGTGGCTCCCCTGTCCTAATTCTTCCGCCTATATCTCCATATACCCTAAAAACATCAGAGAGCACAATAGATCGGGAGTTCCGCCGCCAGAAGCCTCCATAGCCACCAAAAACCAATCTAGACCCGTTCCGGCACCCTGCCGGAGGGGGCAATCCTTCTCCGGTGGCCATCTTCATCATCCCGGTGCTCTCCATGACGAGGAGGGAGTAGTTCTCCCTCGGGGTTGAGGGTATGTACCAGTAGCTATGTGTTTGATCTCTCTCTCTCTCTCTCGTGTTCTTGAGGTGATACGATCTTGATGTATCGCGAGCTTTGCTATTATAGTTGGATCTTATGTTTCTCCTCCCCCTCTTCTCTCTTGTAATGAATTGAGTTTCCCCTTTGAAGTAATCTTATCTGATTGAGTCTTTAAAGATTTGAGAACACTTGATGTATGTCTTGTCGTGCGTATCTATGGTGACAATGGGATATCACGTGATTCACTTGATGTATGTTTTGGTGATCAACTTGCGGGTTCCGCCCATGAACCTATGCATAGGGGTTGGCACACGTTTTCGTCGTGATTCTCCAGTAGAAACTTTGGGGCACTCTTTGAGGTCCTTTGTGTTGGTTGAATAGATGAATCTGAGATTGTGTGATGCATATCGTATAATCATACCCACGGATACTTGAGGTGACAATGGAGTATCTAGGTGACATTAGGGTTTTGGTTGATTTGTGTCTTAAGGTGTTATTCTAGTACAAACTCTAGGGATGTTTGTGACACTTATAGGAATAGCCCAACGGATTGATTGGAAAGAATAACTTTGTGGTGGTTTCATACCCTACCATAATCTCTTCGTTCGTTCTCCGCTATTAGTGACTAAGGGAGTCCTGGATTAGGGGGTGTTCGGGTAGCCGAACTATACCTTCCGTTGGACTCCAGGACTATGAAGATACAAGATTGAAGACTTCGTCCCGTGTCCGGATGGGACTTTCCTTGGCGTGGAAGGCAAGCTTGGCGATGCGGATATTCAAGATCTCCTACCATTGTAACCGACTTTGTGTAACCCTAACCCTCTCCGGTGTCTATATAAACCGAAGGGTTTTAGTCCGTAGGACAACTTCATCATACAACAATCATACCATAGGCTAGCTTCTAGGGTTTAGCCTCCTTGATCTCGTGGTAGATCTACTCTTGTACTACCCATATCATCAATATTAATCAAGCAGGACGTAGGGTTTTACCTCCATCAAGAGGGCCTGAACCTGGGTAAAACATCGTGTTCCTTGCCTCCTGTTACCATCCGGCCTAGACGCACAGTTCGGGACCCCCTACCCGAGATCCGCCGGTTTTGACACCGACATTGGTGCTTTCATTGAGAGTTCCTCTGTGTCATCGCTTTTAGGCCCGATGGCTCCTTCGATCATCAACAACGATGCAGTCCAGGGTGAGACTTTTCTCCCCGGACAGATCTTCGTCTTCAGCGGCTTCGCACTGCGGGCCAATTCGCTTGGCCACCTTGAGCAGATCGAAAGCTACGCCCTGGCCATCAGGTCAGGTTTGGAAGCCTAAACTACACGGCTGACATCCGCGAGGACTTGATCTTCGACGGATTCGAGCCACAGCCAAGCGCGCTGCACTGTCTCGATGGGCATGATATAGCTCTGCCGCCGAGCAGCGCCTTGGAGGCCGCACATGCATCGGTTCCGACCATTGATTCGGAGCCTACTACGCCGATCGAGGATCAGCGGTTGGACGCTACCTCAGGGGCTGCGATGTCAGAGGCGATCGAGCCGAACTCCAACCCCGCACTCCGCATGGCCCGTGACTCCGAGGAGCCGGATTCCTCTCCGAACTCCGAGCCCCCCGTGCCCCTGCCGATCGAATCCGATTGGGCGCCGATAATGGAGTTCACTGCCGCGAACATCTTTCAGCACTCGCCCTTCGGCGACATCCTGAATTCTCTAAAGTCTCTCTCTTTATCAGGAGAGCCCTGGCCGTACTACGGTCAGCAAGGTTGGGATACGGACGATTAAGAAATTCAAAACCCACCCACCACCCACTTCGTAGCCACTGTCGATGACTTAACCGACATGCTTGACTTCGACTCCGAAGACATCGACGGCATGGACGACGATGCAAGAGACGAACAAGAACCAGCACCTGTAGGGTGCTGGAAGGCCACCTCGCCATATGACATATATATGGTGGACACTCCAAAGGATGGAGATGGCGTTGGAACAGCGGGGGACGATACCTCTAAGAAACAGCCCAAGCGCCGGCGTTAGCGGCGCCGCTCTAAATCCCGCCAAAGCAAAAACGGTGATTCCGGCACGGGAGATGATACTACTCCGGATAGCACTGAAGAACACCCCCTCCAGCAAGATTCAGCACAGGAGGACAGAGAAGCCAGCCCTCACGAGAGGGCGGCGGACTAAGAGGTTGAGGACGATAATTATACGCCTCCCTCCGAAGACGAGGCAAGCCTTGACAACGACGAGTTCGTCGTGCCAGAGGATCTCGCCGAACAAGAGCGTTTTAAATGCAGGCTTATGGCCACGGCAAGCAGCCTCAAGAAAAAGCAGCAACAGCTTAGAGCTGATCAGGATTTCCTAGCTGACAGATGGACTGAAGTCCTTGCGGCCGAAGAGTATGAACTCGAACGCCCCTCCAACAGTTACCCAAAGCGCAGGCTGCTACCTCGACTAGAGGAGGAAGCACCTACATCACCAGCACATGACATGGCCGACCGACCACCTCGTGGCCACAACAGAGAGGCCTCTTGGCCCTCCACTCAAGCCATGCCCCGACGCCGCGTCAAGCATACTAAGGCACGGGAAAATGCGCCCGACCTGCGCGACATACTGGAGGACAAGGCAAGGCAAACAAGATCGATCTATGGATCGCGCAGGCGCCCCACAGCACGTGACGGTGATCGTCACTCCGGATGCAATAAATCCGGCCAGGCCGAACTCAATAGACAAAGCTTCTTCGAGCTGCATCGTGATATAGCCCAATACAGAGGCGCCGCACACCCACTATGCTTCACAGATGAAGTAATGGATCATAAAATCCCTGAGGGCTTCAAACCCGTAAACATCGAATCGTACGATGGCACAACAGATCCTGCGGTATGGATCGAGGACTATCTCCTTCATATCCACATGGCCCGCGATGATGATCTACACGCCATCAAATACCTCCCACTCAAACTTAAGGGACCGGCCCGGCATTGGCTTAACAGCTTGCCAGCAGACTCAATCGGTTCTTGGGAGGACCTGGAAGCCGCATTCCTTGACAACTTCCAGGGCACTTATGTGCGACCACCGAACACCGATGACCTAAGCCACATAATTCAACAGCCAGAGGAATCGGCCAGGCAATTCTGGACACGGTTCCTACCAAAGAAAAACTAGATAGTCGACTGTCCGGACGCAGAGGCCTTAGCGGCCTTCAAGCATAATATCCGTGACGAGTGGCTTGCCCGGCACCTGGGACAGGAAAAGCCGAAATCTATGGCAGCCCTCACGACACTCATGACCCGCTTTTGCGCGGGAGAAGACAGCTGGCTAGCTTGCAGCAACAATTTAACCAAGAACCCTGGTAATTCGAATACCAAGGACAAAAACAACAGGTCGCATCGGAACAAACAAAAGCGCCGCGTTAACAGCGACAGCAACGAGGATACGGCAGTTAATGCCGGATTCCGAGGCTACAAATCTGGTCAACGGAAAAAGGCATTCAAAAGAAATACTCAGGGCCCGTCCAGTTTGGACCGAATACTCGACCGCTTGTGCCAGATACATGGCACCCCCAAAAAGCCAGCCAATCACACCAACAGGGATTGTTGGGTGTTCAAGCAGGTAGGCAAGCTAAGAGCCGAAAACAAAGACAAGGGGCTGTATAGCGACAACGAGGAGGAGCCCAGGCCGCCGAACAACGATGGACAGAAGGGATTTCCCCCGCAAGTGCGAACGGTGAACATGATATACGCAACCCACATCCCCAAGAGGGAGCGGAAGCGTGCGTTACGGGACGTATATGCGATGGAGCCAGTCGCCCCAAAGTTCAACCCATGGTCCTCCTGCCCGATCACCTTTGATCGAAGGGACCACCCCACTAGCATCCGTCACGGTGGCTTCGCCGCATTGGTTCTAGACCCAATCATTGACGGATTTCATCTCACAAGAGTCCTCATGGACGGCGGCAGCAGCCTGTACCTGCTTTACCAGGATACAGTGCGAAAAATGGGCATAGATCCCTCGAGGAACAAGCCCACCAAACGACCTTTAAAGGCGTCATACCAGGTGTAGAAGCCAACTCTACAGGCTCAGTCACGCTGGAAGTGGTCTTCGGATCTCCGGATAACTTCCGAAGCGAGGAGTTAATCTTCGACATAGTCTCGTTCCGTAGTGGCTATCACGCACTGCTCGGGCGAACCGCATTCGCAAAATTCAACGCGGTACCGCACTATGCATACCTCAAGCTCAAGATGCCAGGCCCTAGAGGAGTAATCACGGTCAATGGGAACACCGAACGCTCCCTCCGAATGGAGGAGCACACGGCAGCGCTCGCAGCAGAAGTACAAAGCAGCCTCTCTAGGCAGTTCTCCAGTTCGGCCTTCAAAAAGCCGGACACTGTCAAGCGCGCCCGGAGTACCCTACAACAAGACCGCCTAGCACGTTCTGAGCTAGCGTAGCAATGCGGCCCCAACCCTAGCCCTCGCGATACAGCGAAACCAGTGCTTCGCGTACATAACTACGCTCTTGAAATACCATGGGCACAGGGGAAGGGGCACTATCACGGCACGCCCGAAATACGGCTTAAACCGCACCAGGGGTTGCCGGATTCCTTTTTTTTCTTTTTTTCTCTTACTCTCAGGACTCCATACTTCGTATTACCCGTTCGGCAATTCAACTGCCGCACAAACGATGCAAGATCCAGGAACACAGACAAGCCACGCCGCATTATGGAACTTCCAGGTGGTCTCTATTGCGAGAAGTATACCTGTTTTTTAATACAATTCTGCGGCCTGCCCCTGGCCAGGACATGTTAAATAGTCCGATCTCTTTTGCTTATCGCACTATTTGTATCGTTCCGCTTTCATAGCAACCTTTCTATAAACAATGCATAGCTTTTTGTCTATTTTTTTGCATTATCCTCTTTTTATATATATGTTTATCAATAACATGTTGCATCCGTACACTGTGGTACGGCAAAAATACGCCAGGGGCTTCAGTACCCATCAATATGGCGTGAGAAGTCCGTACACTTTCACAAGTGCGGCACCCCGAACTTATAGCACTATATGCATCGGCTCCGAATCATGATTTGGGTCAATAGTTGGGTTTGCCCGGCTCCTATGTTTTGGTGCCTTACGTTCCGCTATATCGGCTAAGGTAGCACTAGGAGAACTACTGCGATTGTGCCCCAGTTGAGCTGGGCTGAGCACCTCAGTAGAGAAAGCTAAAACTGACTGTCATGATGAGGTGAGAGACCGGTCGCTGTTCGAGAGGTTTTTCGAGTCCTTAAAGACTTATGCCGCTTCGAGCGAGGAACCGGCTTTGTCCGGCCAAGGCGTGGATAGCGCCCCAAACTCGGTCTTCCGAATACTAGGGGCTTCGCCGAAATTTAAAATTATGGAGTTCTATGGCTAAGTGAGAGTGTTCAAGCATTATAGTCCGATTGCCTTGTTCGTTGTGCTGAGCGCCTCCCTCGACGGACCCAATCATGGGGAAAAGAGCGCTCAGGTTTATCCCGAACACCCCAGCACTAGTGGCATGGGGGCAGAAGCCGACGACTGGCCATCTCTCACTTTTTTGTAAACGGCCGCACAGAAAGTAATATTTTAAATTCAAGCATTGCTTAGCGCATATGAACAAGTTTTCAGCGCACAGGATAACACGAGCGAGTTCATTCAAAAATTACATCCTTGGTGCATTCATCCGCCATAAGGCGGGCACCGGCCAGAACATCCTTGTAATAGTTCTCGGGCTTGCGATGCTCCTTCCCCGACGGCGGCCCGTCCCTCACAAGCTTCTCACCGTCCAGCTTACCCCAGTGCACCTTTGCACGGGCAAGGGCCCTACGGGCACCTTCGATGCATACGAAGCGCTTGATGACCTCGAGCCTTGGACAAGCCTCCACCAGCCGCCGCACCAGTCCGAAGTAGCTCCCAGGCAGGGCCTCTCCAGGCCACAGCCGAACTATGAAGCCCTTCAGGGCCTGTTCGGCCGCCTTGTGGAGCTCGACCAGCTGCTTCAGCTAGTCGCTCAAGGGCACAGGGTGTCCGGCCTCAGCGTACTGAGACCAGAACACCTTCTCCGTCGAGTTGCCTTCCTCGGCTCGGTAGAATGCGGCGGCATCGGATATGCTGCGGGGAAGATCTGCGAATGCCCCTAGAGAGCTCCGGATTCGGGTAAGTAACAAGTAGTTTACTTTTATATGTCTGCTTTGCATAGAGAATGCCTTACCCGCCGCTATCTTTTTCACCGCATCCAATTCCTGGAGGGCCTTCTGGGCTTCGGCCTTGGCAGATTTGGCAGTTTTAAGAGCCGCAGCAAGCTCGGACGCTCGCGTCTTCGAGTCGAGCTCCAAACTCTCATGTTTTTTCATGAGAGCCTGAAGCTCTTGCTGCACCTCACCGACCTGCGCCTCAAATTTCTCCCGCTCGGTGCGCTCTGTGGCCGCTCTCTTCTTGGCCTTGGACAGCGCCTGCTTGAGGGTCGCCACCTCAGTTGTGGCCCCTACAATAAGCAGTATACTCCTGTCATTTTTTGCAATTGTGTCTTCTCATAGGCATTTTTTCTATAAGGTATCTCTTACCTTCTTTCTCCTCGAGCTGCCGTTTGGCAAGGCCGAGGTCTTGCTCGGTCCGCTCGAGGCCCTGCTTCAAGGCACCCACCTCCACAGTCAGTGCGGCGGTGGCCAGCAGCGAAGCCTGCATACGTATATTGACTCCTTTTTAGTTAGACTCCTGCGATATTTAATAGATCCTCTATTCGGCTTTTCTTTCCGAACGCCAAACAGAGCATCAGGGGCTACTGTCTATGCGGTAATATTTTTACATATTTCTACTTACCTCGAAGCCTGTTAGAAGGCTAGCACAAGCTTCAGTAAGTCCGCTTTTGGCAGACCGAACCTTCTGGACCACCGTACTCATGATGGTACAGTGCTCCTCGTCGATGGAGGCGCCCTTAAGCACCTCCAGCAGATTGTCCGGCGCCTCCGGTTGGACGGAGAACGCCGGCTCAATAGGCTTGCTCCTCTTGGCAGGAGTTCGCCTGCCGCGGTCTGGAACCGTTGATGATTCCGGCGCGGTGTCTGGCTTAAAGCCGGACTTGGAGCCCTGGGGGGTCTTGTCCCCTTTACTCCTGGAGTCCGAGAGGTCGCCTCGCGGCTCCTCCTGGACCACCTCCTCTTGCCCCGGAGCTTGTCGCGACGCCACTTCAGCGTCATCCGCAGCACAGGGGGAGGCAGCGGGCGGAACTGAATTCATGTCCGATGAATCCAGGGAGCCGCTTGATGACTCGTCGAGCCCGTCCTTGGGCGGGCTGCATGATTATATTCGACATTAGGGAAAGCTGCGCAACAAAAGGAATATCATGAGTTACTCTGGTATCCGAACACTTACGATTTCGCCGGACGCTTGGCCCTGTCCGGCCACTCCTCTTCGTCCTCGTCGACGTCGGGGGCGTAGTCCGGCGGAGGGGTTTTCCTCTTCTTGGACCCTTCGGCCTCCCCTACTAGGGAGGCCTTCCTCTTCTTTCCTCCCCCCGCTAGAGGGGGAGAGGTCTCTTCTTTCTCCTCCTCGTCTTCATGGGAGGAGTGCGTCTCGGACTCATCGGACGACGAGTCCGACACCACCATATGCCGGGAACTCTTTCGAGTCCCCGTGGCCTTCTTCTTCTTGGCCTTCTTCTCCGGCACCACATAAGGTGCCGGAACCAGCAGCTTCACTAGGAGAGCAGGGGTTGGGTCTTCGGGCAAGGGAGCCGGACAGTTAATCAGTCCGGACTTCGCCTGCCAATCCTATCAAAGGTGAGGGAGTTTAGATCCCGCATAGAGTCAAACTATGAAGAAAACTTAACATCCTGTAAAAGATGAAAATATTTTACCTCACCAGCAGGACGCTGCGAGCTGAATCTGTGGTCTTCGGAGGCGGATGTGGGAGCCTCGGCGCCTTTGGTTAGCCCCTTCCAGACATCTTCGTACATCGTGTCGAAGAGCCTGCTCAGAGTTCGGTGCTGCGTCGGGTTGAACTCCCACAAATTGAAGTCCCGTTCTTGACACGGAAGGATCCGGTGGACGAGCATGACCTGGACTACGTTGACAAGCTTGAGCTTCTTGTTCACCAGGGACTGGATACATTTTTGCAGTCCGGTCACCTCTTCTTCGTCGCCCCACGACAAGCCCGTCTCCTTCCAGGACATGAGCCGCGTAGGGGGTCCGGATCGGAATTCAGGGGCTGCGATCCACTTCGGATCGCGTGGCTCGGTGATGTAAAACCACCCTGACTGCCACCCCTTCAAGGTCTCCACAAAGGAGCCCTCGAGCCATAGGATGTTGGCTATTTTGCTCGCCATGGCACCTCCGCACTCCACCTGGTTGCCGTGCACCACCTTTGGCTTGACGTTGAAGGTCTTGAGCCAGAGGTCGAAATGGGGGCGGATGCAGAGGAAAGCCTCGCACACGATGATAAACGCCAAGATATTAAGGATGAAGTTTGGGGCCAGATCGTGGAAATCTAGGCCATAGTAGAACATGAGCCCGCGGACAAATGGGTGGAGAGGAAAACCCAGTCCGCGGAGGAAGTCGGGAAGAAATACTACCCTCTCATGGGGCCTTGGGATGGGGAGAAGCTGCCCCTCCTCAGGAAGCCGGTGCGCGATGTCTTTGGACAGGTATCCGGCCTTCCTTAGCCTTTTGACATGGCCCTCCGCGACGGAGGAGACCATCCACTTGCCTCCAGCTCCGGACATTGTTGGAGAAGGTTGAGGTAGGAAGTGCGGGCTTGGGCGCTGGAGCTCGGGTGCACAGAAGATGGATAGGCAAAGGAGGAAGAAGGCGTAGGTAAAAAGGTGGATCCTTATCCCCTTATATGAGCGGATGCGACTATGCGTCCCCACCAGCCTAGTAAAACTCGTTTGCCTCCCAAGCGCCGTGATAAATGGCGCGGTTGGGTTACCCACATCCGTATTGATGAGAATCCCGTAAATGGGGGACACGATCTCTGCTTTGACAAGACGTGCCAAGGAAACCGCCTCGCAAAACATGCTGAGGTAGAAAAGTGAAAACGATTCGAATAAAGGCTTGGTCGTAGTGTGATGTCACACTGCGGAATACGTCAGCAGATTAGATTTGTGTTAATATTATTCTCTCTGTGGCAATATGTGGAAACTTATTTTGCAGAGCCGGACACTACTCTTGGTGTTTACAAACTTTTATGAAGAATTTGGAGGAACCCGCCTTGCAATGCCGAAGACAATCTATGCGCCAGACTCGTCGTCATTGAAGCCTGGTTCAGGGGCTACTGAGGGAGTCCTGGATTAGGGGGTGTTCGGGTAGCCGGACTATACCTTCACTCGGACTCCAGGACTATGAACATACAAGATTGAAGACTTCGTCCCGTGTCCGGATGGGACTTTCCTTGGCGTGGAAGGCAAGCTTGGCAATGCGGATATTCAAGATCTCCTACCATTGTAACCGACTTTGTGTAACCCTAAACCTCTCCGGTGTCTATATAAACCGGAGGGTTTTAGTCCGTAGGACAACTTCATCATACAACAATCATACCATAGGCTATCTTCTAGGGTTTAGCCTCCTTGATCTCGTGGTAGATCTACTCTTGTACTACCCATATCATCAATATTAATCAAGCAGGACGTAGGGTTTTACCTCCATCAAGAGGGCCCGAACCTGGGTAAAACATCGTGTTCCTTGCCTCCTGTTACCATCTGGCCTAGACGCACAGTTCGGGACCCCCTACCCGAGATCCGCCGGTTTTGACACCGACAGTGACTTTGGAGTGACTCTTTGTTGCATGTTGAGGGATAGTTATGTGATCCAATTATGCTATTATTGTTGAGAGGACTTACACTAGTGAAAGTATGAACCCTAGGCCTTGTTTACCATCATTGCAATACCGTTTACGCTCACTTTTATCATTAGCTACCTTGCTGTTTTTATATTTTCAGATTACAAATACCTTTATCTACCATCCATATACCACTTGTATCACCATCTCTTCGCCGAACTAGTGCACCTATACAATTTACCATTGTATTGGGTGTGTTGGGGACACAAGAGACTCTTTGTTATTTGGTTGCAGGGTTGCTTGAGAGAGACCATCTTCATCCTACGCCTCCTACGGATTGATAAACCTTAGGTCATCCACTTGGGGGAAATTTGCTACTGTCCTACAAACCTCTGCACTTGGAGGCCCAACAACGTCTACAAGAAGAAGGTTGTGTAGTAGACATCAGGCCTGGGTGGCGAACCATAGGATGATCACACAGGTACTCCGGGATATCCTAGGACAACACTGGGTTCTCCAGGTGCCCGCAACCAATCCACCCAGATGTGTATTTAAGTAGCCACCTTGAGTTAACCATTAATTAACAATCTCACATCTGTCATGTATACACTCAAACCCAATCCATGTCTACAAGCATAGCATGGCAGTATAAGCATAACGTGGAAGTAACTCCCGGGGGTTTGATAATAAAAAAGGCAATAGGTTCTACCTCATCATTTACTTCCCAGAACCCACATGTTAAGAGATCCTACTCATGCAATGTTTGAGGGTTATAACTAATGCATAAAACTGGGTAAGAAAAGAGTATGATCAAAGTGTTACTTGCCTTGCTGATGATCCGCAAAACCTAGAGACTCGTAGTAGCACGCTGCGCACTCTGGGAATTCTATCGCAAACAAACAATAGCATACATAAGCACTCAAGCAAATATGCAAGGATAAAAATTCGAATAAGAAGATCCAAGCTGAAAGTTCAACTGAAGAGCTTCGATTTGCAAAAAGAATCAATCGAATCGGAGCTCCAGAACTGAAACTATGGTCAAAAGAACTTCGTAAACAAATCTGCTTGAAACAAAATTTTAAATTGTCAAAACCTTGTTCAAGTTGATTAAACAGAAAGAGGGGTTCGAGATGAAGATTTTGGCGTTGGTTTCACTGGATTTGGACAAATGGTTAAGAAACAGCGAGGGTTTGAAGATCAGGGGCTAATCTGCGATAAAAATCGCGAATAGGTCCCTAGCCGAAAATAAAAAGAAAAAGAAAAGACTAACAAACGAGCGTTCGCTGTCTGAACCTAACCTGCGAACAACGTTCGTTAAAACGAGCGAACGGACAAACGTCCGCTAAATAACTAAACCGAAAAAAACCGATCTAAGAAACAACTAGGGTTTTAAAAAAACCGAACGGTTTTACCTAAACCAAAAAAACAAGAAAGCGAGATCCAACGGCGGAGGCTCGGATTTCCGGCGAGACGGGGGTGTGCGGCTGCGGCTCCGACGGCTAGGGCGGGGCGGCGGGGTGCGGCGCGGCGCTGCGTCGGTGGGGTGGCGCAGGCGGCGGCGGCTCAGCTGCGGCGCTGCTGCTGCTGCAGGGCGGGGTGGGGTGGTTGTGAGGGGCGGCGGCGACGACTATTTAAGAGGAGGGGAGGCAGGGTGGCTTGGGGGAGGGGCCAGGCGGCGGGGAGGCCGACTCGGCCACGGCGACTCCCACTCAGGGTCGGGGTGACGCGGCTGGGCCGGCTGGACCGCTGGCCCAGTTCGGTCCAGGAAGTTTTTTTAAATAAAATTCCATCAAAAGAAAATCCTAATAAATAATAAAAAAATCTAAAAAAATGCCAAAAACAATTTTCGCCGTCTAAATAGAATATTTAGAACAAAGTGAACATTTTCTTGGCCTAAAATGCAATTTTGTAAAATGCATATTTTTCCAATTCAAATAAAATAGCAATAAAAACCAAATAAAATAATTATTTGGTTTTAATAATTTTCCTCCAATATTTCTTATGTTTTGGAGAAGTCATATTATCTCCTCTCGTATATTTTGATATTGAAATATTTTTGGAGAGAAAAAAATAATTAAAACCAAAGTGATCCACTTTTCAATATTTTAGAAAATTCAAATATGAAAATAATAAATCCCCAACTCTCTCCATGGGTCCTTGAGTTGCTTAGGATTTTTTGGATCACAAAACCAAAAATGCAAAAAAATATGATATGCATATGATGACCTATGTATAACATTCCAAATTGAAATTTGGGATGTTACACCAGCTGGCCTTGAAGGGCCCTACGAGAACCCTGTCTCCGTGGCTCCCCTCCCTGCCACCAGCGCCGAGCTTGCCCCAAGAGTGGATGCAGGGGGACGAGCTCCGCTGGAGGACGGAGACGTGGGTGCTGAGGCGTCGGCACTGCTCGAGGCTCCCGAGGTGTCATCCTCGGGAGCCTGTGACTCTTGCCTGGGGGCGACAGCTGAGGGGTGACGCAATCCGCTGCTCCTGAGGTTGAAGCTCCTGAGGTCTTGGCGGGCCACCATGAGGCGGTGCCCGAGGGCTCTCCTCACCCCAGCACTCTCGAGGCCGTCTTCTCGGGAGCCTCACCAACCATGCCCCGCGCTGGTTGCCATGTCCAACGCTTCGGCCGGCTCCGTATGGACTTCGACGCGCTCCGCAAGAGGAAAGGGTCTCCAAGCCGCAGTAGTGGTGTCGTCCGGCTGGTGAAGCATAAGAAGTATATCACCATAGACGAGTGAGTACCTTATCTTTGTGATTTCTTGAGAGCTGCTTCTCCTCCTGACTGTGGCTCCTCAGGGTCCCTTCTGTTAGGGCCACGAAGTCTCCCGAGAAGCAACCTCCTCCTGCCTCGAATCCCCCGCTGGCCTTGAGCGTCCCAAGTCGGTGTGCCACGCCCGATGCGAGGTCGGCCAGAGTTGCAAGCGCGCTAGCCTGGCGCCTCAAGCCCACGCCTTTTCTGTCTCTCCTTTGTGGCCTCGCCTGGGGCATGGCAAGCGTACCAAGGGCTTCCCCTCTGGTTGTGGACGGCGGCTGGATGGCTTCGATACTGGCTTCTACTTCGAGCACTGGGCCCTCACCCATCCAGGCCTCCTCCATGGCCCAGACGGTGATCGAGGAAGCGCCAGCCCCCAGCCCCCTACTGGGGGGGAGCGAGCCGCTTCGGGCCCCTTCAGCGACCCTACTACGGGAAATGGGCCTGGTCGCACACTCAAGCATGCATGCGAGCGGAGCGTCGTCCGCCACAAGCTCTTTCAGGAGGCAATGGACACGATGAGCCGGCTTGGCGGAGAACTCGCGGATGTTGACACACACCTTGAAACCGAGGGCCTCCGGTTGGCGGAGGGGTGGCATCAACTGAAGGTAGCCATCAACTTCGGGCGCCTCCAGCGTGAGCACGCCAACGCAGAGGCCGAGGCATCCCCGGCAACCTCGCGCGAGGCCAGCACCTGAGCCTTGGAGGAGGTCAGGGAGGCTGACCGTCACCGCGAGGTCTCCGAGGAGCGCAGGCGGGAGCTCCTGGTCTTGAACGCCTCTTTGGAGCAGCAGGTGGAGGCGCGCAGGGCTGCCCTAGCATCGATGAAGGGGACGCCTGCCGAGGAGGAAGAGATCTGTAAGCGTGAGGAGACGCTGTCGCTGGAAGCCACGGAGCGCAGCCTTGAGCTCGAGAGGTTGGAGATGAGGGAGCGCCAAGTTGCCCAAGCGGAGGATGCCGCTAACGCACATGAGGCAAGGATCTAGGAGAAGGTCGACAACAGGGTGGCGGAGGCTCGTGCAGACGTCGACAGCAGGTATGGCACGAAGCTGGAGCTTGCGGGAGCCGAAGCTGATGGCCGGAGCTCCGTCTTGAGGTCGAGGTTGGCGGAGGCAGAGCAGCGCGAGAAAGCTGCCGCTGCTGCCCTGATCTTTGTGTAGGCCGAACTGGCCTCTGCCCATGCTGAACTGCTCCCACTCCAGCAGTGAGTCACCGCCGCCGAGTCCCTCGCACAACAGAGCAGGGAGGAGGCGCTTTGTCGGCGGACGCTAGAGTGCGTGCACGCCCTCATGCTCCAAGGCCTCGGGACGAGAGCCAACGCGGTGCTGGGCGCCATCTGCGACGAATATGCCGCTCATCCCCACTCGGACGATCATGCCAGCCATCTTCGCTTTTTCACCAACGTGGTGACACGTCTGGAGAACCGATCCGAGAGGGCTCGCGAGCTTGTTGAAGAGAGGAGCCATGGCCTGTTCGGGTGCGCGTTCTCCCGCGTCTTCAGCCACCTCTAGAACATCAACCCCAACTTCGATTTTGACGCTGCCATTGCCCATGTACCCGGGGCCATCCGGGGTGACCTGGCGCGCTGGGTGGAGGACAATGTAGATGCTCTAGTCAGGGCCTTCGCCTTCGAGGACGACGCGGTGGTGGTCGCGGTGGATGAAGGTGACGTGGTCAACGATGGTGGGGGCGGTGCCGGCAATGATGGCGGTGATGCCAGCGACGCGTCTGAGGGTGACCCGGAGAACGCAGTGAGCGACATGTCTGATTGAGCCCATGCTTCCTCGTCGTTGACCCTGCATGTGAAAGCTTAGGCATGGCCCTGGAAGTTGTAAGAGCAATTTGGGATGGGAAGCCCCTCATGTAAATAGATTACTGCTTCTATTCCCTAGGCCAAGCTGGAGATGTATTTTCATGAGCCCGCGAGTCCCGCTGCGAGCTTACTGCTGCAGTTTACCTTAGTCAGGGCCAGTTCCAAACCGGCTCGTGAGGTCGTGAGCTTCTGAGGGACCTGTCGATCCGTCCGAGAGGGCCTCGCGAGAAGCAAGTGCTAGCCATAGAAGGACGTGCGCACAGCATGTGCGCCACACCCAGGCCCCGCTCGCGAGGGGCTCACGAGGGGGTGGCAGCAGGCGTGAGCTCTGAATCAAGGCAAGGAACCAAATCGCAAGAAATCGCATGAATGAGAAAAGACACCCCCCGTGCATACCAATGAAAATTCAACTTCAAACTTAAATCCAAGGCCAGAAAATAGGGCTACAGAAAGGAGGCTAAAAGCAAATGGCCGCGTTCGGCGCCTAGTCTAGTCTTCTGGTCTTCCACCAGCGCGGAGCATGGCGCATCCACTAGGATGTGGGCGGGAGCCCCCGAGGCCCGAGGGCGGCTCTCTAGAGACTCCGGAGCGTGTACAGCCCCACTCATTATGACGTGAGAGTGTCATGAGCGAAGACTTTCACAGGCGCGAGCCTTGCTTCATATCGCCTGACAAGGGCCCCGCCTTGCGCCGCCCTCAACCACCATTGGGGCGTCCGGAAACCAGGACGGTGCCAAGGGGCAAAGGGGATGCCAGCGGCGCCCTCGGCGACCACAGTCCCTCTGCCGGGGGGAAGGCTCGCCAGCGCCTTCCCGGCAGAGGACCTACCTCCCGGCGATGCCTTGCTCCATGCGACGCGGGGAGGGGCCTTGCTCCCGGCTCCTCCCCCGCAGCCCCCAATGGGCCTCCCCTGGCGAGATGGGGGCTTCCGTGCTGGGGCCGTCGTCCACCGTTGTGACATGATTCACTTGCGACCCATGGTTAGCGTAAGCCTGCTACTGAGAGATTAGTCGTACCCTGTAGCTGCTATCGTCGGCGTGGTCGGTGAGGCCTCCGGGTGGCTCTTGGAAGGCCTCAACTTCCAGCGTCTCCTCTTCCCAACCCGGCTCGAGGCAGCCGGGGTCATCTTCTGGCGTGTACTCTTGGCCCATCATGCGGGGCACATAGGCCTCCGGAGCCGTCGCCTCGAAAACCTTGCTGAAGTGCCCCACACTCCATGCTGCCTAGCCCGGCGCGTCAGGGTAGTAGGGCGGCATCCTGCCGGAACCATGGAGGGCGATGCTTATGCCTGCTCCCATTAGGGGGCCACAGGTGTGGTTGGGTGTCCGGCGCCGCTGGTTGCGCCGGTGCCGACAAAACCTCCTGGTGCGCATGGGGGCGCGCGGGTGCGACGAGGCCCACCGTGCGGTCTGGCTGCAGCCTGAGGCGTAAGCAAGGAGCAGAAAAGGTGGCGCACCCCTGGCTGCAGTGTCCAACAGCTCAGCCAGACGCCCTAGCAATGCATCTCGGCCGCTCTCCATCAGTCGGCATCGCTGCAGCTCCCGCGCCACCGTGAGCGCGGCCCTCATGTTTGCTTGTTCCCGCCGGGTGTGCGGCACCGTTGCCGTGGCATAGCTGGAGGCTCTTGCAGTGGCCCACGCTTGCCGTAGAGTAAGGGTGGATGGCGTTTGACCGCGCCACCCGCGCCCCGCAGCGTTTGGCGGTGCGCGTGTCGCCTGGAGCACGGGGTTGGGGTCTTCTTGGGCGGATGATGCCGCCCGGGCTGGCCTAGCTGCCCAGTGGTCGACGTCGATCCTCGGGTCGCCGGACATCGGAACCGCGGAGTGTCGGCGGATCAACTGGCGGAAGAGAGGCTCCGGCTCACCCCTACCTGGTGCGCCAAATGTCGGATTTCGGGTTCCGGCAAAACCCTTTGAGGTTCAAACACTGGGATGCGCACGAAGATCTCTCCCCCTCTAGCTCTCGCCCTCACCACAATCTCAAGTCTAAGCGCGTCGAACTCACAGAACAAAGGGACACAAGATTTATACTGGTTCGGGCCATCGTTGTGGTGTAATACCCTACTCTAGTGTGGTGTGGTGGATTGCCTCGTGGGCTGAGGATGAACAGTTACAAGGGGAAGAACGGCCTCTTGAGGAGAGGTGTTCTTGTGCTTGGCGAGCTTGTGTGGTGTCTGGTGGTCTGAATGATCCTCTCCCCTTTGCTAAGGTGGTGGCTAGTCCTATTTATAGAGGCCCTGGTCCTCTTCCCAAATATTAAGCGGGAAGGGATCCAACAACGGCCAAGTTGAAGGGGGGCAGCTAGTACAAGTTATCCTGACAAAAGTGGTCTTCGCCTGCCAAAGGCTCCGGTGGTGACGCCGTCTTGGGCTCCACGGTGACCTCCGTCCTGCTGTCCTGCTAGTCTTGGTCTTGTTGCACCGATATGGAAACCTTTACTTGATGCCTCGGGACTCCGTGCCTGAGTTTGTCTCTTTAGCACCAAAGAGGAAATGAGGACACTGCGCGCGCCGGCACCCGCCTGGTGCCCGCCTGGCCTTGGTCGTCATGGCTTACGTCTCGGGGACCTCACAAGGTCTCCCTTGCCTTGATCTCTCTGCCCCTTGCGAGCCCCCGAGGAGGTCTTGCATCGTTCGCGTCGCGAGGGTCTTGAGTGCTTGCTGATGAAGATGGGCCGCACAGGGCCGCTGGTGGAGCCACGCCATGGGCCGCAGGCAGGCAAGTCTGGGGACCTCCGTTCCCAGAACGCCGACACTGCCTTCTTTACCCAGCCCTATTCGAAGATGGTTTTCTCAGTACTACGGGATATTTAACTAAGCTGTGTTCGGGAGTCGAGTGATTACCGAGGTATCTGGATGGTTGCAGTCGAGGCCGATGTCTTCGGTGGTATCTCGCCATTGCTTTCGTGTCCCGAAGAATAACTTCCACATTCCTCTGTGTGTCGTGCCGAAGAAGTGCTGAAGGGTCAGTGGTCCTTCCGGATTGAACTCCCACATGCGGAGGGGCCGTCGCTGGCACGGCAGGACCTGGCGGACTAGCATTACCTGGATTACATTGATGAGGTCGGTGTCCTTTTAGAGTAGGCTCCGGATGCGGCTTTGTAGCGTCTGCACTTCGTCAATTGATCCCCAGTCCAGCCCCTTATTAATCCATGATGCGAGCTGTAATGGAGGGCCAGATCGAAACGTAGGTGTAGCTGCCCACTTGGCAGCACGGGGTTCGGTGATGTAAACCCACTCCCACTGCCATAGGTTGGAAGCTTCCGTGAAAGAGGCTTTGGGCCAAAAAGCATTGGTGAGCTTGTTCACCGTAGCACCACCACACTCTATTTGCTTCCCCTCGATTACCTTCGGCTTCACATTAAAGGTCTTGAGCCATAGACCGAAGTGTGGGGGAATGTGGAGAAAGGCTTAGCACATGATAATAAACGCCGAGATGTGAAGAAAGGAGTCCGGAGCTAGATCATGAAAATCTAGCCCGTAAGAGAACATGAGTCCGTGAACGAAGGGATGGAGAGCGAACCCTAGCCCCAGGAGGAAGTGGGAGATGAATACGACCCTCTCGCCAGATCTGGGAGTAGGAATAACCTGTCCTTTAGCAGGGAGCCTATGGGGAATTTCCGCGGTCAGGTATCTTGCCGCCCGGAGCTTCGCGATATCCTCCTCTGTGACAGAGGAGGCCACCCACCGGCCTTGAGGGCTGGGTCCGGACATGACTGGGAGGCTCGGAGCAATTAAGTTGAAACCTGGGTGCTGGAACTCGAGGTTGGAAAGGTTGAGGAAGAGGTAGACGCGGAGGAGAAAGACGGGTTTGTGACCCTTTATAAAGGCGATGAATATCAAACGCCTCCTCATAGGCCTTAAAGCCTGCCTATTCCCAAGGGATCATGCCAATGGAACGGTTGGGTTATCCAAGCCCATATTGATGAGCATCCCGTAATAAGGGGACACGGTCTCTGCTTCGACAAGACGTGCCAATAAAACCGCATCTTAAAATGTGGAGCGGGAGGCTAAAAAATGGTTCGAAATAATGACCGGGCTGGGACGTGATGTCACGCTACAAAAATTGTCAGCATGTTGGACTTGTAAAATATTATACTCTCTGCCGTTGTGTATGGTATTTGTTTAGCCGGACACGTTTTCTATGTTTGAAGGGTGCTTTGGAGTATTCAGAGGAGTAACCCGCCTTGCAATGCCGAAGACAATCTGCACGTCGGACACATCGTCATTGAAGCCTGGTTCAGGGGCTACTGAGGGAGTCCTGGATTAAGGGTCCTCGGGTGTCCGGCCTGTGTGACATGGGCCGGACTAATGGGCTATGAAGATACAAGACATAAGACTCTCTCCCGTATACGGATGGGACTCTCCTTGGCGTGGATGGAAAGCCTGGCGTTTGGATATGAAGATTCCTTTCTCTGTAACCTACTTTGTACAACCCTAGCCCCCTCTGGTGTCTATATAAACAGAGGGTTTAGTCCGTAGAGGCAATCATAATCATACAATCTAGACTTCTAGGGTTTAGCTACAACGATCTCGTGGTAGATCAACTCTTGTAATCTTCATACTCATTAATATCAATCAAGCAGGACATAGGGTATTACCTGGGTAAACATCGTGTCCCCTGTCTCCTGTTACCATCGATCTTAGACGCACAGTTCGGGACCCCCTACCCGAGATCCGCCGATTTTGACACCGACACCGACCACCTCCTGTCGTTCCATGAACGATCCCATGCACACAAAAAGGATATTTATTAGAAGTTTTTAGAGGTGGCACATGCAAATTTACTTAGGACGGTAGGGTAATACCGCATATAGGTAGGTATGGTGGACTCATCTGGAATAACTTTTTGGTTCAAGGTTTTTTGATGTACAAGAAGAATTCCCACTTAGTACAGGCGAAGGCTAGCAATTAGATTGAGAAGCGACCAGCTAGAGAGCAACAACGGTCATGAACATGCACTATGCATAAGTAACATGGGACACTAGCATGAGTAGGATATGAACACCATAAACATAAATATCATAGAGGCTATGTTGGTTTTGATTCAACTACATGCATGAACATGTGCCAAGTCAAGCCACTTGAACATTCAGAGGAGGATACCATATCATCATACTACATCACAATCATTTTAACGCAATGTTGATATCCGAGATAAATCATTATCCACTCCTAACTACTTATGCATTGCATGAGAAACTATAATATCTAATTGTCATTGCAAACATGTTTAATCATAATGGGCTGAATCATGGATACTAGGTTAAACATATTTACACAAACAGAACAAGTCGAATTCATACCAGTTTCTCTCTACCATATCATCATACTACATCACAATCATTTTAACGCAATGTTGATATCCGAGATAAATCATTATCCACTCCTAACTACTTATGCATTGCATGAGAAACTATAATATCTAATTGTCATTGCAAACATGTTTAATCATAATGGGCTGAATCATGGATACTAGGTTAAACATATTTACACAAACAGAACAAGTCGAATTCATACCAGTTTCTCTCTACCACGGCCAGTTCATCAAATATCGTCATTATTGCCTTTCACTTGCATGACCGAACGATGTGAAAATAATAATAGTGCAAGAGTGCCATGGACTAAGCTGAAATCTGCAAACATTTTATTCAACAGGAGAAGACAAGGTAAAATGGTCTCTTTATTAAATCAACGATTATTCATATGAGAGCCACTCAACATTTTCATCGTGGACTTCTCCTCGGTACGACTCGAATAAAAAGAAAATAAAATTAGAGAAACACACTGAAATATTATTTTTTTGGAGTTTTTGGTTTTCTTGAACGAGCAAATAAAAAGGGAAAAGCAAAAAACGAGAAAAACTATTTACACGGGAAAGCTCCCAACAAGCAAAAGAAAAACAAGGAAATCTTTTTGGTTTTTTTAGTACTACAACTAAGCATGCATAGAAAGTAAACTAACTACAAATTTTTCTGTGTGATTTTTCTAAGGTTTTTTAAACACACAAGAAGAAAGCGAGAAAATAAATCTAAGCATGGATGATAAAATGAAAAAGTGTGAACATCGACAATTGGAATAAGTGGACATGAATATAAAGTCGGTGGAAACACGTACTCCCCCAAGCTTAGGCTTTTGGCTTAACTTGGTAATCAATCAGTAGCTTGGATAGTAGTCGGCGTGGTAGCTCACGGAGGCTCTCAGCCTGACGTGCTGCCTCCACTTCCGCGTTGTGAGCTCGGTCCTCGTTCCCAAGAATGAAATATCTTCCTTTGTTGTGATAGTCAAAAAGAGCAGGCGCAGACAAAAATGTGTGCACGACAGATCTTTGGTTAAACAATAGATTGTAAGTGAAATTATGAATTTTTCCTTTGAGGATCTTATGAATTTTTAAAGCATGAAAGTCTAAATACTTCCTGGGTAGGATAGGGTCAAAGGGCAAAGGTGAAACACCCATCCCTCATGCTAAACGCGTGGCATATATTCCACCATAGAAATAGCCACTATTAGCATTATGCTGCAGTCTGCGTGCAACAATCACACCAAGGTTATAACTCCTTTCACCGGTGAGAGTGTTGCGTATGAGGCTCAAGTCTGGAGCACAAAGTGTACTACAGTCCTGCTTGCCTACTATACATTTCCCGTTAAATAATGCAAAGTACTGAATTGCGGGAAAATGAATGCTCTTTATTCTACCTTGTGTCACTCCCCTCGTCTCACCGTAGCAAAGACTAGTCAAGAATGATTGGTACTCAGCCCTTGGCGGTTCGTCAAGCGAACCCCGGAATGGGAGTTTGCAGTGGTGAGCAAAACTCTCTAGTGAAATGGTAAATGGATTTTCATACAGCTTAAATGACACCCTAGACTCATGGGATGGAATTTATATCCTTTGACAAATGATTCAGTAAGAGTGTGGTGTTGTTCGCCCTTATCTGAAATGTAGGGACCGAGATCAGCATTGTGAACATATTGCTCAAATTCCTCCTTAATGCCCACACGCATCATATAATCATCACAAGGCCATAAGCATGTTTTGGTGGATGCATCTCGAATGGAACTTTCACTTGGTTCGACATAAGACAGGCGAGCGGAGTTCTCACTAGAAGATGCCCCCAAGGATCTCCTCCTCGAAGAACTCCTTCCAAATAGGTTCATCATGTTCGCGTACAATTTTCTAAAAAATTGAGTGACAAAAAATTATCAACAAAATTTTATAAAATTGATAGCAACTACTCATAGGGATACATAGAGGCCATAGCAAGCATTCAAACTACTTAGAACTCTAAGAATTCAACATGCAAGCTCATCTACAACAACAACAAGAGTAGCTAATTATTCAAGATATAAACCACTAAAACAAAAACTAATTGGATAAACGGTGGAGTCACATACAAGCAACAATTCCCCGAAACAGTTTCGGAAACGGAGATTCGAGCAAAAAGATTGAAGTCTGCGGGTTTGAGAGCAAGAACACGAGAGAGAGAGAGAGAGCAATGGAGAATTTTTTTTCTCAAAGTAAGTGATGATGTGGTGTGAAGAGATAAGTGAGGGGGCCCACGTGGGGACCACAACCCACCAGGGCGCGCCTGGGGGTCCTGGCGCGCCCAGGTGGATTGTGCCCACCTGGTGCACCTCCCTTAGATATTATTTGCACTAGAAATTCTTAAATAATCAGAAAAAAATTGTATTAAATTTTCAGAGCATTCTGAGAACTTTTATTTTTGGGTCATTTTTTATTGCATGAAAAATTCACAAAACAAACAAAACATGGCATTTTATTTTATTTAACTAATAAAAACAGAAAACAAAAGGTAGGGACAGAAGGTAGTGCTTACTAAATTCATCAACTTCATACCTCTCAAAACTTATCCATTAACAAGGTTGATCAAGTCTTATTAACAACCACTTTCGATTAGCATGAAACCGAAGAACTATCGTAAATCACTAAGTTACCTCAATGGGGATATGAATGTCCCCAACAATAAGCATTTCATATTTCTTTTTGACAGTCGGTAGAGGTATTTGAAAACTTCCAATAGTGATTGTCGGAGATTTTTCAATAACATTAATACCCTTCACTTGGAATTGTTTCTTCGGAAAGTGCGCCATATGCTCATTACCATTGATATTAAAAGTGACCTTACTTTTATTGCAATCAATAACATCCCCTACAGTATTCAAGAAGGGTCTACCAAGGATAATCGACATATTGTCGTCCTCGGGCATCTCAAGTATAACAAAGTCAGTCAAAATAGTAACATTAGCAACAACAACGGGCACATCCTCACAGATACTAATAAGTATGGCAGTTGATTTGTCAGCCATTTGCAAAGATATTTCAGTAGGTGTGAGTTTATTCAAGTCAAGTCTTTTATATAAAGAGAAAGGCATAACACTAACACCAGCTCCTAAATCACACAAAGCAGTTTTCACATAATTTTTTTTGATGGAGCAAGGTATAGTTGGTATTCCTGGATCTCCAAGTTTTTTAGGTACTCCATCCTTAAAAGTATAATTAGCAAGCATAGTGGAGATTTCAGCTTCCGGTATTTTTCTCTTATTAGTGATGATGTCTTTCATATACTTTGCATAAGGACGCATTTCAAGACATCAGTCAAGCGAGTACGGAAAAAGACTGGCCTCAGCATTTCAGCAAAGCGTTCAAACTCTTCATCATCTTTCTTTTTAGTTGACTTAGGTGGAAAGGGCATAGGTTTTTGAACCCACGGTTCTCTTTCTTTATCGTATTTCCTAGCCACAAAGTCATTTTTATCATACCTTTTATTCTTAGGTTGTGGATTATCAAGATCAATTGGTGGTTCAATCTCAACATCATTGTTTGGTTCTTTATTATTTGTCTGAGTATTTTCATGAACCTCGTCATTATCTTTTTCATTATCAGAAGGTGAGTGTTCATTACCAGATTGAGTTTCCGCATCAGAGATAGAAGTTTCATTATCATTATCAGGAGGTTTTTCTGTTTCAGGTTCACTAGAAGCATGCAAAGTCCTATCATTTTTCTTTTTTTTTGTTTTTAGAAGGACTAGGTGCACTAGTGTTATTTCTTTGTGAGTCCTGTTCAATTCTTTTTGGGTGTCCCTCATGATAAAGTGGTTCCTGAGTCATTTTACCTCTTCTAATTGCTACTCTAACATCAAAGTCATGTATATTATGATTCATTTTATCAAGAAATTCTCTTTGAGATTTAGCAACTTGTTCGAACTGAGTGTGAACCATACAAGCATGCTTTCCAACACCTCTAACATCATTTGAGATTCTAAATAACAAGTCACTCAAGCGAGCAATCATATCAGAATTGTATTTCAATTGTTTCATAACATTTGCATTGAAGTAATCTTGTTTCCTAATATAGTTTTCAAACTCATAAAGGCATGGAGTAGGGTGCATATTGTGAGGATTGTCATTATCATTGAACTTCATTAGAGAATTTACCTCTACCACTTTAGGCAGTGGTGGTGTATTAAGCCCATGTATTTCTTCAATAGGAGGTAAATTTTTAACATCCTCAGCTTTAATACCTTTTTGCTTCATAGATTTCTTTGCCTCTTGCATATCTTCAGAACCGAGATATAATATACCCCTCTTCTTCGGAGTGGGTTTAGCCGGTGGTTCAGGAAGAGTCCAATCATCATAGTTTTTCAATATGTTATTCAATAATTCTTCAGCTTGTCCAACAGCTCGTTCCCTGAAAAACACAACCAGCACAACTATCTAGGAAATCCCTAGAAGCATCGGTTAGTCCATAGAAAATATCAAGTATTTCAGTTTTCTTAAGAGGATGATCAGGCAAAGCATTAAGTAATTGGCAAAGCCTCCCCCAAGCTTGTGGGAGACTCTCTTCTTTAATTTGCACAAAGTTAAATATTTCCTGTAAAGCAGCTTGTTTCTTATGAGCAGGAAAATATTTTTCAGAGAAGTAATAAATCATATCCTGGGGACTGCGCAACCAGGAGGAAGAGTATTGTACCAAGCTTTAGCATCACCCTTTAATGAGAAAAGAAATAATTTGAGAATAAAGTAATAGCGAGTCTTCTTATCATGAGTAAAAAGGGTGGCTATGTCATTCAACTTAGTAAGATGTGCCACAACACTTTCAGTTTCATAACCATGGAAAGGATCATATTCAACCAAAGTAATTAACTCTGGGTCGACAGAGAATTCATAATCCTTATCATCAATAAATATAGGTGAGGTAGCAAACATAGGATCATATTCCATTCTAGCATTCAGAGATTTCTCTTTATACTTGCATAGTAATTTCTCTAGATCATCTCTATCCTTACAAGCAAGAATATCTCTAGTTGTCTCTTCATTCATAACATAACATTCCGATACCTTAGGCAATTCATATCTAGGAAGGCTAGTTCTAGCAGGTGTTCCGGGAGTTTCAGTTTCAAGCTCATCATCAAATTCAACATCATGTTGTATTAATCTAGCAATTTGTTCATCAAGAAAATCACCAACTGGCACATCATTATCATCAAGCAAGGTACTAGCATCATCATAAGCATCATTCATAGTAGAAGTAGCATCATCAATAACTTGCGACATATCAGGATTAATAGCATGTGGTGGTGTTGCAAGTTTACTTATAACAGAAGGTGAATCTAAAGTAGAATTGGATGGCAGTTCCTTACCTCCCCTCGTCTTAGAGGGATAAATCTTAGTCTTAGCATCCTTCAGATTCTTCATAGTGATAAATTGATAATAATCCCAAGTGACTCAACAAATATAGCTACGCTCCCCGGCAACGGCGCTAGAAAAAGGTCTTGATAACCCACAAGTATAGGGGATCGGAACAGTTTTCGAGGGTAGTGTATTCAACCCAAATTTGTAGATTCGACACAAGGGGAGCCAAAGAATATTTGAAGGTATTGGCAGCTGAGTTGTCAATTCAACTACACCTGGAGATTAGTTATCTGCAGCAACGTGATCAGTAGCAAAGTAATGTGATAGTTTTGATAATGGTGACAACAGTAACAATAACGGTAACAACGATAGCAGTAGTTTTGTAACAAGTGCAACAGTAATGATAGCAGTAGTAACTTAGCAAGAACAATATAAGATAAATTCGTAGGCATTGGATCGGTGACTTGTTGGATGATATTCATCATGAGACAGTTATAACCCAGGGCGATATGGCACTAGCTCCAGTTCATCAATATAATGTAGGCATGTATTCCGCAAATAGTCATATGTGCTTATGGAAAGAACTTGCATGACATCTTTTGTCCTACCCTCCCGTGGCAGCGGGGTCCATACGAAAACTAAGGGATATTAAGGCCTCCTTTTAATAGAGAACTGGAACAAAGCATTAACACACGGTGAATACATGAACTCCTCAAACTACAGTAATCACCGGGAGTGGTCCCGACTATTGATAGTCCGGGGTTGCCAGATCATAACATGTAGTAGGTGACTATAACTTGCAAGATCGGATCTAGAACATGAATATCATGGTGATAACATAAACGGTTCAGATCTGAAATATGGCACCCGGGTCCAAAGTGACAAGCATTAAGCATGACAAAGTCACAGCAACATCAATCTTAGAACATAGTGGATACTAGGGATCATGCCCTAACAAAACTAACTCAATTACATGATGAATATCATCCAACTCCTCACCGACCAGCGAGCCTACGAAGGAATTATTCACTCCCAGTGGGGAGCATCATGGAATTGGTGATGGAGAAGAGTTGGTGATGACGAAGAACGAAGATCCCCCTCTCCGGAGCCCCAAACGGACTCCAGATCTGGCCTCCCAATGAAGAATAGGAGGTGACGGCGGCTCTGTCTTGTGGACCGCGACAGTTCTTTCTCCTTGATTTTTTTTGGAAAAATAGGATTTTATAGCGTCGGTTTTAGGGTTTGCGGGGCCACCAGGTGAGGACAACCCACCTGGGCGCGCCAGGAGTGGGGCACACCCTGGTGAGTTGTGCCCACCCAGGTGCGCCCTCTGGTGGATCTTGGCTCCAGAAATTCTCTTTATTGATATAAAAATTCCTCGCAAAGTTTCGTTCCATCCCGAGAACTTTTATTTCTGCATGAAAACAACACCATGATAGTTCTGCTGAAAACAGTGTCAGTCTGGGGTTTGTTTCATTCAAATCATGCAAATTAAAGTCCAAAACAAGAGGGAAAATGTTAGGAAAATAGATACATTAGAGATGTATCAAATGCGTCTCTTGATCTTCACCACCACATTCAGCTACTGCCTGACAACACAATTAGGAACACAATGAATATTTCGTGACCTCCCAAAGAGCTATTGCTAAGATCATTTCTTCAGTAGTCATCCAAAAAATACAGAAGTTAACTGAGAAATAAGTATATAGAAACTACTATGGTGAGCTACCGATTAGAACTGCAAAAACTCAATAGTCGTGTTGTCTGTGAAATCTAAATAAATATGTAAATTTGCTAGCGTAGGGCCCAAGTTGCAACTCACAAGAAGAAATGAGGCGTGTGCAGCTGCTACAGAGAGAAGAAATAACACAAGTAGGGGGATATAGCATGAGATAAATTAATACTATACAAACTGAGTCTTTAGGTTACTCTGGTGGGCTTCTCACCGGGTGGAACCTAATTTCCATGAACATTATCAGTTGTGACTTTTACACATATGCAAGAACAAACCTAGAATTAAACCAATACGTCATGATATGTTCTAAGGAATCAACCAGGCAAGCAAAAATAATTCCTTTGCATAGCAAACAGAGCTACCACATCGAACAATAGTCAAGGAGAAGCACTTACGACCTGTGTGATTCTAACACCCAGCCCTGATTAACATGGAAGCAGGACGGGTCAACTGAATGAGTATAAAATTTGAAATGAGGATGAGTGTACAGATAGAAACGACTTTCTCACTCGGTATGATGTGTGCATAATCTTTTGACTTCAAAATGGCGGCCGCAACGCTACCCTCTCCCTTCCGCCGACACAGCCGCCACCACGCTAGCCAGCCTTCTCTTTTCCTCACTGTCGCCGCCACGCTCGCTGGCCTTCTCTCTCCCTCGCTTCCTCGGCCACGCTCCCCAGCCTTCTCTCTCCCTCATAGCCGCTAGATGCCCTGTCCTTCCCGTCTCTGCATCTCGAATCTGCCGAGCACCGGCATGCGGAAGGCGGAAGGGATAAGCACCCACCCAGTGGTTGTGCGCCCAGCGGCGTCCGTTTCGGCGTGGACTCGCGAGCGTGGGAGGGGCCATCTCGCACTGGTGGAAGATATATTAGACGATCTAAGAATACGAAGCAAGGGAGGCTATAGTGGTTTGGAATTAAAGAATGGGAAGTGCAAGGGAAACAGGAAGCCACCGGGTCTAGGGCTGCGTTGGTGCTAGAGCGTTTCGCGGAGGTGAGGAGCCCAGGAAGGTGGAGACAACGAAACGCAAGGGAATAGAGTGCGGGAGGTTGAACTCATGAGCTACAAATCTGGCCACGCGTG
The DNA here is from genome assembly GCF_056163025.1 of Triticum urartu. Classification (NCBI taxonomy): domain Eukaryota; kingdom Viridiplantae; phylum Streptophyta; class Magnoliopsida; order Poales; family Poaceae; genus Triticum; species Triticum urartu. Next base: position 94,523,673 of record NC_141875.1, read on the forward strand.
ATCAATCAAACGGATGAGAATTGGTTGATGCACCGTCCCTATAAACTAAACGATTTTTCTTAAGAAAAATTGCTGACATGGTGTGGTGACATGGAAGCCTACATGTCAGGACAATTGGTGGTAGTGGGGCTGACGATGTGGATAAGCTGCATGTCAAGAGAAATATGATAATGGGGATGAACTATTTATGTATTATAGATACCATAGCGGCCGGTCTTTTTTCCGGGGACATTTTTAAAGATTTTCAAACTTTTTTTGAAACTAGGAACATTTTCTGAGATTGCATTTCTTTTAAAAATTTAAACATTCTTTAAAATCTCAAACAAAATTTGAAAATGGGACCATTTTGAACTATTGATTAAATTCTGGAAATGGAATTAGTTTTTGAAATTCTGATAGGTTTTTGAAAACACAAATATTTTTTGAATTTCTGAACAATTTGTGAAAATGAGACCATTTGTTTTGGAATTCTGAACAATATTAGAAAACATGAACATTTTTTGAATCCCAAACAATTTTTGAAAACACGATTTTGAAAAATTCCAAACTTTTTCAGAAATGTGAACATTTTGAAAAAGATAAAATAAAAATGGAATCAAAGAAAATCGTTAAAAGCAATAGCAGAAGAAAGAAAAACAAGTAAATGGCATGAACATGTCAAGAACGTTTTAGAAGGTTCTCAATACCATTATAAGTGGAGCACTAAACGTGTCCGCATAATTAGTTGCTTGTCTCGCTCGTTCTGTGTGTTTGCTCGATAAATTGACGCAAAAATCGTCATTTATCATTTGTCCTTTTCTTGAAAGGTCTAATCAAAAAGCTGAAGGGAACCAGATGAAGCCACTGAGCGACTACTTATCGCATTAGGAAAATCCTATTTGACGCTAACTCCTTCAAAATGTCGAGCATTCACACGCGCGATCCCCCGAGCGCGAGAATTGGGCCGGCCCACTTCCCCACAGGGAGGCAGCCGGTTTTGGGAACCTTCTAGAAAGGTCCCTGAACCGGTTTTTTTATTTTTATACCAGTTTTACGGGTTTCTTTTGTTTTTTATTTTTCTGTTCCATTTCTTTTCTTCCATTTTTATTTTTTTTCTTATTTCTGTTTCCTTTTCCTTTTCTTGTTTTTTAGTTTCTTTTGAAAATTGTTCCGAAAGGTTAATATGTGTTCGTGTTTCTAATAAACTTTCATATTTTTAAAAAATGTTTGTGTTCTGCATGTTTGGCCATTTAAAAAATGTTCTAGTTTTACAAAAAATGTTTGGTATGGTTTTGTTCAAAATTTCAGAAAATATTCCTATTTTCAAAATTAGTTCACAAATTTTCAAATTTTCATTTTTCCAGTAGTTTCAAAAAATGTTCCAGTTTAAAAAATCGTGTCTGCAAATTTTCTTCTGGAAATTCAAATTATGTTAATGTTTCCAAATTTTGTTTTGGAATTTGTAATATGTTCCTGTTTCCAAAAATTGTTCATGATTTTCAAAAAAAAATCTCGTTTTCAAAAGTTGTTCAAAATTTTACAAAAATATTTTTCTGTATTAGTTCACAATTTCAATAAATGTTCAGGAATTTCAACAAATATTCCCTTTTACAAAATCTCTTCAGAATTTCAATAATTGTTCCCGTTTTCAAAATATGCTCACAATTTTTAAAAATACTTGTGTTTTAGAAAAAAATCTTGTTTTTGAATTTTTTTTCTCAATTTCAGAAAAATATTCGTGTTTCAAAAAATGTTCAGGAATTTCAAAAATTGTTCTCGTTTTCAGGAAAAAAACAAATTTTCAGAACAATGTTGATGTTTCATAGAATGTTCACGGTTTCAAGATTTTGTTCGCAATTTCAAAAAATATCCCCATGTGTTTTGTTCTCATCTGCAAAAAACATACGAATATTTTTTTCGTATTTTAAAATCATATTCGTATTTTAACCTTTTTCTCAATTAAAAAATGTTTTTCAATTTTAGTTCAAAGATTTAATTTGTGATCTTAGAAAATATTTAGGAATATTCAAAAATGGGGAAATATTTAAAAAAATCACTTTTTCGAAAACTGTTTGTAATGTCAAAAATAATTGCATCATTTCAAAACTGTTTGCAACTTTGAAGAAAGTTTTCCAAATCTCTACCTGTTTTATGAAACACACGAGTTTATTGCATGAATGAAATTTGCTTGTTACAATCAGCCCTTAGGATGCTAGCAATGAAAGATAAACAAATGTCCATCCAACACTCGGATACCACTAAAGTAGTAGCATGTTTGGCACATAGGTCGGACGTGCCGTTGGCATTCCTACTAATATGTTGAACTGAAAAAAAGGCAAATTTCATAGCTCTCTCCCTGATTTCATAAGATAGGCGTAACAATAGGCCTGGTAAAATTTCACTAATTTTTTTTAGGATCACACAGGTATCTTGGAATCGTTTCGATGGTTTTGTGACGAGAACATTGTTCTTGGTGCCTCCTGTCATTTAGGGGTTGTGGCAGTGTCCCGGGGAGTTGAGCTCCGAGGTGTTGTCGTCATAATTTTATCGTTGCAGTTCTGAAATACCTGAGTTTAGTACGCCGACATCGAAAATCTCTTTTATGCAGTTGTTGGTGAGATAACCTCGACGCCACCCAGTACTGGGGCGGGAGTTCGGGAGTATTGCCATAACTTGTATAACGGATGCTTTTCGAAGGTTGAGGTAGACAATTTCCGAAGGTTTCTTGGTTATGTGTTGAAGAATGGATACAGCTGGATGTAGGATTTGCTAGTTTTGGGTGAGATATTATGCTTCCCCTGTATCCCCAACACCTGATTGCATAACTGGGAAAATTTCGGGAGTTTATAAGTGGGAATTCAAGTAGCTCTTAGGATATCTTTCCGTCAGATGTATGATTTGAAATTGGGGTTCGACGTCTAGTGGTCCGCCTATTCACGGTTGGTTTTACAGTGGTCTCGTTGTGTCTTAAAGAGTCCTTGGCTATGCCGACTCGGGGACGCTTCGTATGTCATGTGCACTGCCTTGTACATAATGGTGATGTACGATCGAGCCCGTGTAGGCCCCACCACGAAAACTTCAGACGAAATCTCTATCATATGTTTGTTTTGGCTTATTTTGCAAGCCAATCCTTTGTTTTTGTTTTGAGTTGTGGTATTCGAGTTGCTTCAATGTCAAGAGTTGATTCCATACTTTTCCTAAGCGGTATTCTCATACTCCTATGCGAATACTTATTCTTCTCGATAATCGAGTTGTCATTTCAATTTCTTCTCAACCGGTGAGCTTCCCTTCAAGTGGATCCGATCATTTCAACATCCGCAAGATCAACTCAAGTCTTCTCAACGGCGTTCGTTTCATCCATCCCAAGTTGCCTTTGTTTTTTTCCCCACCCTCCCACCCTTTTTCTTCAAGGATTCAGATTTCTTAATCAAGTATCCATCTTATTGATGCGAGGCCTCTTCATTCCTTTTCCGTCAATGTTCTTATCCGGTGATTCTCATGAAGATTTTAACGGAGCCTCAAGGTCATCACCCTTAATTCTTTTCTTCTCCGGTGGATTCAATTCAAGCTTTGGTATTGAGCATAATCTTTTCTTTTTGCCTAATGCTTTTCTTATGCCGGTGCACCCCATAATCATTCACCTCTCACTATTCAATTGTTCCGGAGTGCTGAAGATATCTCGAAGATTCGTGTTTCCACTCTGCATTCGTTCAAGCTCTTTCGAGAATGTTCCCTCATTCAAGTCTTTTAATTCAACCGGTGCTTTCTCTCTTTTGAATCGTTCTATGATGTTTTCTTTGAGTGGCCCCTAACCCACAGGTCTTTTCCAGGATCTTACCTGACTCTTCTATTTTTCCCCGGAGCTACCATCAAATTCTTTTCGAAGTTTGACGTAAGAATGATTTATCTTCAGTCAAATGCCTTTCTCCAAGATTGGTTAAATTCTTTTCATCGTTGGCTCAACCTTTTCCATTCTTCATTCCGGAGTGCCTCAACAATTCTTGGTGGTGTTTCTCGTCGTCATTCTTGGATTTTGAAGACCGAAGAAGAGTTTTTTCCTCCATATCTTATCCGTTCTCTCAGAGATTCGTGATTCTAGTTTGAGGCCATCCTCTCATAATTGGTTTTGATTGTGGAAATTCTTTTCATCCTTCCGGAGCAATTCAAGAGTCTTTTCTGTTTGATTCTCCGAAGGCCATCATTTCAAAAGATTTATTCATTCTCAGCTTTCAGCTATCATTCTCCAAATCTTACTGGTGCATCATTCAAGTATTCTCTTATCAGCTCGTGATCGCTTCGTTCTCATGTATCTAAATTCTCTCAAGCTTCTTCGTTCATTTGCTAATTCTTCCTGGTGTTTTCTTTATCTTTTCTTCAATCGTTTTCAATTCTTACGGTGGTTCATTCAAGACTTCTCTTCCTTCGTTATCATATCAATTTATTCGTTGTTTCAACCCTTCCGGTGGTTCGTTCAATACCTTCTCAAGTTTGCGCTATATCTCTCTAAATCCTTTCTACGACAATAAGTAGTGTGCCAAATCCATTGTTTTTCATCAATTTAAATTGGTGAAGGATGAGCATAATGTAATTCTTATTCTTGTTTCATCAAGTAAACTCAATTCCCTGTTCCGGAGGCTCATCAAATTCTTGTTTTCATTTGTTTATCTTTCTTTTCCCGGAGTTCCAAATTCTCTCAATTACCTCGTCACAGTGATCCATCTAAATCATTACAAATTTTCACCTTGTGTTTTCAACTCCTTTTTCCTTCCGTTTGATCATTCTTTTGTTTAACGGAGTTCTTCATCAAGGTTCTACATGATGGTTCTTCAAGGATGTTATTTCCTTCTCAAAGTTTTTCATCGAGATTCTTTTCTAAGAAGCTCAAGCTTTATTCTTATTGTAATTCGGAGTGCAATTCTTTCTTCTGTATCATTAGAGGTGGTATTATGTCATTCTTGATAATTTGAATTCATGTTTCATGATTCACATGTTGTCATGAATGAGATATTTTAAATCCATCAATCTCGTCATTGGAGTTATCTTGGGTTATATTTCACCTTAAACCTTCCCTAAGGATTGTTGCTATTTATGGTGCTTATAAAGGACCCAAGTTCTTCATTTATCCTCCCGGCGAAATAAGTTTCTCGTCTCCTCGTTCATATCAATCCAATTCTTTTCCCGTGAGTGGCAGGTGGTCACCTCATGATTTGGGATGTATTCCATAAGACCATATCAAGCTTATTATTTTCGTTGTTGGTTTTCCAACAACTCCGTTCTAACATTTGTTGTAACCGTGCTCTCTCAAGATCTTGTTTCCCTTCGTTCCGGAGGTATTGTGATGTTGCTCTCTCCAACCAATCTTCTTGCTTTGTCAGGATCGTGTTCTTTTTCGTCCTTATCCTTTTAACCGGAGTGTCGTGCCCGCTTTTCGAGTTCTTCTCATCCTGTCAAGTTTTGGGCTCCCTTCTCAACCGGAGTGCCGTCTGAAATCGTTCTTACCCTTTGTGCCATTCTTTCAATAATTCCGGAGGTAGTGTGTTGTTGATTTCGTCAAGTATCCTCTCATCTTGTCAAGTTCTTGTTAATTCCTTCCATTTTTAGTCGGAGTGCTGTCCAAATTATATCATTCTAATCCTTCTCTATCTTGACTTAACCGGAGTGGTTTAAATATATATCTTGCCCTTCAACCTCAAGGTTTTTTCGCAATGTTCTTTGTCCCTCTTTTCTAACGGAGTGTTTTCAACTTGGTTCACCTTCGTTGTATTTTTTTTCTCGAATCTGTTCAACCTCGCAAGGTTCTTTGGTTTCACTCGTTTGTCAAAGAAGCAACTTAGTTTTACCTTTTCTCTTTCCTCTTCCGTTGTCCCTCTGGTGCCATTCTAGATCTCGGGACGAGATCCTCTCGTAGTGGTGGAGTGTTGTGACGCCCCGTGACCGATGTGCCAGGTGTCCCCCAGTTATTCGCTGTTGTTGCCTTGTCATTGCTTGCGTGTCATTCATTGCATATCATGTCATCATGTGCATTTCATTTGCATACATGTTCGTCTCATGCATCCGAGCATTTTCCCCGTTGTTCGTTTTGCATTCCGGCGCTCCTATCTCCTCCGGTGGTCCTTTCTACCTTCCTTTCCTGTGTGGGGGTTAAACATTTCCGGATTGGACCGAGACTTGCCAAGCGGCCTTGGTGTACTACCGTAGACCGCCTGTCAAGTTTCGTGCCATTTGGACTTCGTTTGATACTCCAACAGTTAACCGAGGGACCGAAAAGGCCTCGTGTGTGTTGCAGACCAACACCCTTCCATTTTGGCCCAAAACCCACCTAAACCCTCTCCATCATCTTGGTCGTTCGATCACAATCGTGTGGCCGAAAACCGCACCTCATTTGGACGCTCCTAGCTCCCTCTACCTATAAATATGTGATCCCCTCCGAAACTCGCGCAGACGAAACCCTAAAACTCCGCGCGCTGCCGGACATTTCGTCCCACGCCGCCGGACATGTCTGGCCGCGCCCTCCACCTCACTCCGACGAATCAGACATCGCCACGTCAGCAGCGCCGCCCGCCGCAGCCAACCACAGCCGGCCACGTCGCCACCGTCGCTCCCTGCACCAAGCCGCGCCCGCGCCGGCCTGCCCTTCGCCGCTCCACCGCCCGCCGGCGCCGGCCTCCTCGCCGGACGTAGGGGCCCCGCCGCCCTTGCCCGTCTCCGGCCAGATCCGAGACACCGGCACCGCCCCGCACCTCCACCGTGCCGGATCCGCGCGTCCACAGCTCTGATCCTGCGAGCTCCACGCCCGCGCCGACGTCTTCTTCTTCAGCTCCGGCGAACCTCGGATTCCGCGCCGTTGACTTTTACCCCAAGGGTATAATATTTCTCTAAGTCCCCGAGATTTCCAGTTTCAAATGCCCATGTTCATCATGTTGTAACTTTGCATCCGTAGCTCGGTTTTGCGTGTATAGCATATCAAAATGTTCATCTCGGAGAGTACATCATTTCATCTCATTGCATCATTTTCATTTGAGCTCATCTTGATGTCCGAAATGCTGTTGGAAGAGTGCTATTTGAGTTTATTGTCAGATCTGCTGCACCAAATAGCTATTTGTCATTTTTTCCATGATTAATGTGTGCATGATATGCTCCTGAGTTTTACATGAGTTTTGTTATATGACATGCCTTCTTTACAGAGGTGCTATCCATGTATTTGTGTGATATGTGTGGTGACTAGCACAAGCTTGCAAACTAGTGCATTCGTTAATGCTGATTTCAGGGACTTAGAATTTCTCTAAGTCCTTGATCTGTTTTTATCAATATGCCATATGTTCATGTTGTTTCCTAGTGATCCATGCCTCTTTTGAGGATGATCAGTAAGGGTGATTTGTTAATCTTGTAGTGGTCTATTCATCCGTGTCTTTGTTTGCAATTATGGAGCATCCTAGCTTGAGTCAATCGAGCTCTACTTTTGCTATTTCATGAATCTGGGCAGATTGTCTACTTGTTAGCGATTTTGCCGAGAATGTTGTTGTTGATCCGTGCATTCTATGTTGTTGTTCTTACCATGTCTAGCTCATATAATGTGTATTATTGATGAGTGTATGCTTAGATTGTCATGCCTTGCTCTGTAGTGAGTGCATCGAGCTCGTTAACTTGTCTACTCGTTAACAGATTTGCATGCTCCAGTTTTTCTCCAAGTCTGTAACCTAATTATGTTTTTGCCATGTTCACATGCTTGTAATTGTATTTTCTGATACGTTTTGGCTCAAGGTCACTAAGGGACTTTTGTTAAGCTCTTTGAGTAGCTCCATGCCATGCCTTGCTTTGCCATGTTAAGTTCCTCTAGCATATAGTTTTCATGCTCCAAAGTGTGCTACCTGATCTGAAATTCCAGGCTTGTGTTAATTTCACTAAGTCTGAAACCTGTTATCGTTTGCATTTTTGCCATGCTTGTTTGAACCTGTTAATGAATGAATTGGCCGTAGCTCACCGTTCATCTTTTGTCAAGCATCATGGGTGGATCCCTGCCAAGTATTTGGTTGTCATGTTTGAGTGCTGTAGCATAATTATCTTGATGCATTTAGATGGCTACTTGCTGTTTATCGCAGACCGGTGCCATATTTGTTTTGCTTGCCATTTCCAAACCGTGTCTCCGATTCCGGTGTTCTTTATATCGATTTCAACCGAAATCACCTCACCTTTCCAGTGGCACACTTAGGTTTCCAAGTTGAGGCCAGGTTCAATCATTCATTTGCATATCATGCATATGCATCGCATACCGCATCTCGCATATCATATCATGTTCATGTGTTGGTTCTTTACTATGTTGTGTGCTTCTTTCCAGTGTTTGCTTCTTCGGGTTGGTTCCGGTAACGTCGCGTTTGTGAGGACCCGTTCGACTACGTCCCTTTGTCTTCTTCATGGACTCGTTCTTCTTCCTTGCGGGATTTCAGGCAAGATGACCATACCCTCGAAATCACTTCTATCTTTGCTTGCTAGTTGCTCGCTCTTTTGCTATGCCTATACTGCGATACCTACCACTTGCTTATCATGCCTCCCATATTGTTGAACCAAGCCTCTAACCCACCTTGTCCTAGCAAACCTTTGTTTGGCTATGTTACCGCTTTGCTCAGCCCCTCTTATAGCGTTGTTAGTTGCAGGTGAAGATGAAGTTTGTACCTTGTTGGTACATGGATATGTTGTTCCTTGTTGGAACATGTTTACTTGTTGGGCTATCACAATATCTCTTATCTAATTAATGCATCTATATACTTGGTAAAGGGTGGAAGGCTCGGCCTTATGCCTGGTGTTTTGTTCCACTCTTGCCGCCCTAGTTTCCGTCATATCGGTGTTATGTTCCCGGATTTTGCGTTCCTTACGCGGTTGGGTTATAATGGGAACCCCTTGACAGTTTGCTTTGAATAAAACTCCTCCAGCAAGGCCTAACCTTGGTTTTACCATTTGCCACCTAGCCTTTTTCCCTTGGGAGTCGCGCATCCCGAGGGTCATCCTTATTTTAAACCCCTGGGCCAGTGCTTGTCTAAGTGTTGGTCCAACCCAGAGCACCGTGCGGGGCCGTCCCTTGGCAACTTGGGTTACATTGGCTCCCGTACGCTTAGCTTATCCGGTGTGCCCTGGAAACGAGATATGTGCAGCTCCTATCGGGATTTGTCGGCACAGCGGGTGGTCTTGCTAGACTTGTTTTACCATTGTCGAGGATGTCTTGTAACCGGGATTCCGAGTCTGATCGGGTCTTCCCGCTAGAAGGAATATCCTTCGTTGACCGTGAGAGCTTGTGATGGGCTAAGTTGGGATACCCCTGTAGGGATTTGAACTTTCGAAAGCCGTGCCTGCGGTTATGGGCAGATGGGAATTTGTTAATGTCCGGTTGTAGAAAACCTGAAGTTGATCCTAATTAAAATACATCAACCGCGTGTGTAACCGTGATGGTCTCTTTCCGGTGGAGTCCGGGAAGTGAACACGGTGTTGGAGTTATGTTTGACGTAGGTTGTTCTAGGATCACTTCTTGATCATAGTTTCTCGACCGTGCTTTGCCTTCTCTTCTCGCTCTCATTTGCGTATGTTTAGCCACCATATATGCTAGTCGCTTGCTGCAGCTCCACCTCATACCTTTTACCTTACCTATAAGCTTAAATAGTCTTGATCGCGAGGGTGTGAGATTGCTGAGTCCTCGTGACTCACAGATACTTCCAAAACCAGTTTGCAGGTGCCGATGTTACCGAGCAGGTGACGCAACCAAGCTCAAGGAGGAGCTCGATGATGATCTTGTCCTTCGTGTTGTTTCACTCTCCAGTTGATCAGTAGTGGAGCCCAGTCGGGACGATCAGGGATCTGTGTAGCATTTGGGGTAGTCTTCTTTTATTTTGGCTCCGTAGTCGGGCCTTGATTGTAGTTGGTTGATGTAATGCTTTATTCATGTAATTTTGTGAAGTGGCGATTGTAAGCCAACTATGTATCTCTTTCCCTTATGTATTACATGGGTTGTGTGAAGATTACCTCACTTGTGACATTGCTTTCAATGCGGTTATGCCTCTAAGTCGTGCTTCGACACGTGGGAGATATAGCCGCATCGAGGGACTTAGAGGCATAACTGCATTGAAAGCGTTACATATGATCAAGGTCTCTGCTGGGTGTCCTACCTTCGATGGGACGGACTACCCCTACTGGAAGAATAAGATGCGAATGCATCTTGAAGCAATTGATAACGATCTCTGGTATGTTGTGGAAAATGGTGTTCCCTCAGTCACACCTTCTCTGAATGCTGCTGATGTGAAGAGATTCAAGCAACTCGACTCTCAAGCGAAGAATATCATATGTGGTTGAGGGAGTCCTGGATTAGGGGGTGTCCGGATGGCCGGACTATACCTTCGGCTGGACTCCTGGACTATGAAGATACAAGATTGAAGACTTCGTCCCGTGTCCGGAAGGGACTTTCCTTGGCGTGGAAGGCAAGCTTGGCGATACGGATATGTAGATCTCCTACCATTGTAACCGACTCTGTATAAATCCTAGCCCTCTCCGGTGTCTATATAAACCGAAGAGTTTTAGTCCGTAGGACGAAGAACAATCATACCATAGGCTAGCTTCTAGGGTTTAGCCTCTCTGATCTCGTGGTAGATCTACTCTTGTACTACCCATATCATCAATATTAATCAAGCAGGACGTAGGGTTTTACCTCCATCAAGAGGGCCCGAACCTGGGTAAAACATCATGCCCCCTGCCTCCTATTACCATCCGACCTAGACGCACAGTTCGGGACCCCCTACCCGAGATCCGCTGGTTTTGACACCGACATTGGTGCTTTCATTGAGAGTTCCTCTGTGCCGTCACTTTTAGGCCCGATGGCTTCCCCGATCATCAACAGCTATGCGATCCAGGGTGAGACTTTTCTCCCCGGACAGATCTTCGTATTCGGCGGCTTGGCACTGCAGGCCAATTCGCTTAGTAAACTGGAGTAGATCGAAAGCTACGCCCCTGGCCATTAGGTCAGATTTGGAAGTTTGAACTACACGGCCGATATCCGCGGAGACTTGATCTTCGACGGATTCGAGCCACAGCCGAGCGGCCGCACTGTCACGCATGATTTAGCTCTGCCGCCGAATAGTGCCTTGGAGGCCGCACCTGTGTCCGCTCCGACCCCTAGCTCGGAGCCGATCACACCAACCGAGGATGGGTGGTTAGACACCGCCTCGGGGGCTGCAATCTCTATGGTGATCGAGCCGAACACCAGCCCTATTCTCTGCGAAGCCCGTGACTCCAAGGAGCCGGACTCCTCTCCAGAATCCGAGCCCTCCGCGCCCCGACCGATCGAACCCGATCGGGCGCCGATCATGGAGTTCATCGCCGCGGACATCTTTCAGCACTCGCCCTTTGGCGATATTCTGAATTCACTAAAGTCTCTCTCTCTCTTTGTCAGGAGAGCCCTGGCCGGACTATGGTCGGCAAGGTTGGGATGCGGATGATGAAGAAATTCAAAGCCCACCCACCACCCACTTCGTAGCCACTGTCGATGATTTAACCGACATGCTCGACTTCGACTCCGAAGACATCGGCGGTATGGACGCCGATGCAGGAGACGATCAAGAACCAGCACCTATAGGGCACTGGAAAGCCACCTCGTTGTATGATATATACATGGTGGACACCCCAAAAGAAGGCAATGGCGATGGAACAGCGGAGGATGACCCCTCCAAGAAGCAGCCTAAGCGCCGGCATCAGCGGCGCCGCTCTAAATCCCGCCAAAACAAAAACGGTGATTCCCGCACGGGGGATAATAACACCCCGAACAGTGCCGAAGACAACCACCTCCAGCAAGATTCAGCACAGGAGGATAGAGAAGCCATCCCTCATGAGAGAGCGGCAGACAGAGAGGTCAAGGACGATAATTATATGCCTCCCTCCGAAGACGAGGCAAGCCTCGACGACGACGAATTTGTCGTGCCGGAGGATCCCGTCGAACAAGAGCGTTTCAAACGCAGGCTTATGGCCATGGCGAGCAGCCTCAAGAAAAAACAGCAACAGCTTAGAGCTGATCAAGATTTGCTAGCCAATAGATGGACTGAAGTCCTTGCGGCCGAAGAGTATGAACTCGAACACCCCTCCAAGAGCTACCCAAAGCGCAGGTTGCTACCCCAATTAGAGGAGGAAGCACCTAAATCACCAGCGCATGATGCGGCCGACCGGCCACCTCGTGGCCGCGACAGAGAGGCCTCTCGGCCCTCCACTCAAGCCGCACCCCAGTGCCGCTCAAAAAATACCAAGGCATGGGAAAATGCGCCAGACCTGCGAGACATATTGGAGGACAAGGCAAGGCAAACAAGATTGATCTACGGATCACGTGGGTGCCCCACGGCACGAGACGGTACTCGTCACGCCGGATATAGTAAATCCGGCCGGGCCGAACACAGTAGACAAAGCTCGTTTGAGCTGCGCCGTGATATAGCCCAGTACAGAGGCGCCGCACACCCACTATGCTTCACAGATGAAGTAATGGATCATCAAATCCCTGAGGGTTTCAAACCCGTGAACATCGAATCATACGATGGCACAACATATCCTGCGGTATGGATCGAGGACTATCTCCTTCATATCCACATGGCCCGCGGTGATGACCTACACGCCATCAAATACCTCCCACTCAAGCTTAAAGGACCAGCCCAGCATTAGCTAAACAGCTTGCCAACAGAATCAATTGGTTGTTGGGAGGACCCGGAAGCTGCATTCCTCAACAATTTCCAGGGCACTTATGTGCGACCACTAGACGCCGATGACCTAAGCCACATAATTCAGCAGCCAGAGGAATCGGCCAGACAATTCTGGACACGGTTCCTAACCAAGAAAAATCAAATCGTCGACTGTCCAGACGCAGAGGCCCTAGCAGCCTTCAAGCATAACATCCGCGACGAGTGGCTTGCACGGCACCTAGGACAGGAAAAGCCGAAATCTATGGCAGCCCTCACGACACTTATGACCCACTTTTGCGTGGGAGAAGACAGCTGGCTAGCTCGCAGCAATAACATGACCAAGAGCCCTGGTAATTCGGATACCAAGGACAACAGTGGTAGGTCACGTCACAACAAGCAAAAGCACCGCATTATCGGCGACAATACTGAGGATACGACAGTTAATGCTGGATTCAAAGGCTCTAAACCCGGTCAGCGGAAAAAGCCATTCAAAAGAAACACTCCGGGCCCGTCCAATTTGGACCGAATACTCGACCGCTCATGCCAAATACATGGCACCCCCGAAAAACCAGCCAATCACACCAATAAGGATTGTTGGGTGTTCAAGCAGGCAGGCAAGTTAAATGACGAAAGCAGAGACAAGGGGCTGCATAGCGATGACGAGGAGGAGCCCCGGCCGCTGAACAACAGTGGACAGAAAGGTTTTCCCCCACAAGTGCGGACGGTGAACATGATATACACAACCCATGTCCCCAAGAGGGAGCGGAAGCATGTGCTAAGGGACGTATATGCGATGGAGCCAGTCGCCCCAAAGTTCAACCCATGGTCTTCCTGCCCGATCACTTTTGATCGAAGGGACCACCTCACTAGCATCCGTCATGGCGGGATTTGCCGCATTGGTTCTAGACCCAATTATTGACGGATTTCACCTCACTAGAGTCCTTATGGATGGCGGCAGCAGCCTGAACCTGCTTTATCAGGATACAATGCGGAAAATGGGCATCGATCCCTCAAGGATTAAACCCACCAGAACGACCTTTAAAGGCGTCATACCAGGTGTAGAAGCCAACTGTACAGGCTCGGTTACACTTGAAGTGGTCTTCGGATCTCCGGATAATTTCCGAAGCGAGGAGTTAATCTTCGACATAGTCCCGCTCCGCAGTGGCTATCACGCACTGCTCGGGCGAACCGCATTTGCCAAGTTCAATGCGGTGCCGCACTACGCATACCTCAAGCTCAAGATGCTAGGCCCTCGAGGCGTCATCACGGTCAATGGAAACACCGAACGCTCTCTCCGAACGGAGGAGCATACGGCGGCTATCGCAGAGGAAGTACAAAGCAGCCTCTCAAGGAAATTCTCCAGTCCGACCATTAAACGTCCGGACACCGTCAAGCGCGCCCGGAGTAACCTACAACAAGACTGACTGGCACGTTCCGAGCAAGCGTAGCAATGCGGCCCCAACCCCAGCCCTCGTGAACTTGCAAAACTAGTGTTGCGCGTACATAACTACGCTCTAGAAATACCATGGGCACAGGGGGAGGGGCACCATCACGGCACGCCCGAAACGCGGCTTAAACCGCACTAGGGGCTACCGATTTCTTAATTTTCTCTTATTTTCAGGACTCCATTCTTCAGAAGGCTTGTCCGGCAGTACAATTGCCGCACAAACGATACAACCAGGGAAGCAGAAAGCTACGCCGCACTACGGAACTCTAAGGTGGTCTCTATAACAAGCAGTATACCTGTTTCGCATAACATTCCGCAGCTCGCCCTTGGAAAGGACATATTTGATAGTCCCATCTTTTGCTTATCGCACTATTTGTATCGTTTTGCTTTGATCGCAGCTTTTTTAAATAAACAATGCATAGCTTCCGTCTATTATTGCATTACCTTTTTTTACGAATATATGTTCATTAATGACATGTTGCACCCGTACACTTTGGTACGGCCAATACGCCAGGGGCTCAAGTACCCCACAATATGGCGTGAGAAGTCCGAACACTTTCACAAGTGCGGCACCCCGAACTTATAGCATTATATGCATCGGCTCCGAATCATGTCTTGGGTCAAATGTTGGGTTTGCCCGGCTCCTATGTTTTGGTACCTTACGTTCCGTTATATCGGCTAAGGTAGCACTAGGAGAACTACTGCGATTGTGCCCCAGTTGAGCTGGGCTAAGCACCTCAGTAGAGAAAGCTAAAACTGACCGTCATGATGAGGCGAGAGCTGGTCGCTGTTCGAGAGGTTTTCGAGTCCCTAAAGACTTATGCCGCTTAGAGCGAGGAGTCGGCTTTGTCCGTCCTAGGCGTGGATAGCGCCCCGAACTCGGTCTTCCGAACACTAGGGGCTTCGCCGAAATTTAAAATTATAGAATTCTATGGCTAAGTGAGAGTGTTCAAGCATTATAGTATGATTGCCTTGTTCGTTGTGTTGAGTGCCTCCCTCGAAGGACCCAAGAATGGGAAAAAGAGCGCTCATGTTTATCCCGAACATCCCAGCACTCGTGCCATGGGGGCAGAAGCCGACGACTTGCCATCTCTCAAATTTGATAAACGGTCGCACAGAAGGTAATATTTTAAATTCAAAAGCGTTGCTTAGTGCATATGAACAAGTTTTCAGCGTACAGGATCACAAATGCGAGTTTACTCAAAAATTACATCTTTGGGGCATTCGTCCGCTATAAGGCGGGCACCCTTCAGGACGCCCTCATAATATGCTTTCGGGACACGATGATCCTTGCCCGGCGGCGGCCCGTCCTTCACCAGCTTCTCCGCATCCATCTTGCCCCAGTGCACTTTAGCACGGGCAAGCGCCCTACAGGCACCTTCGATGCAGACGGAGCGCTTGATTAATTCAAGCCGTGGACAGGCATCCACCAGCCGCCTCACCAGCCCGAAGTAGCTCCCAGGCAAAGCCTCTCCAGGCCACAGCCGAACTATGAGGCCTTTTATGGCCTGTTCGGCAACCTTGTGGAGCTCGACCATTTGCTTCAGCTGGTCGCTCAAAGGCACCAGGTGTCCGGCCTTAGCATACTGAGACCAGAACACCTTCTTCGTTGAGATCCCCTCTTCGGCTCGGTAGTAGGTGGCGGCATCCGACACACTGCGGGGCAAATCTGCGAACGCTCCTGGAGAGCTCCGGACTCGGGTAAGTAATAAGTAATTCACTTTCACGTGCTTGCTTTGCATAATGAATGCCTTACCCGCCGCTATCTTCTTCATCGCGTCAATTTCTTTGAGGGCTTTCTGGGCTTCGGCCTTTGCAGACTTCGCGCTTTTGAGGGCTGCCGCAAGCTCGGACGCTTGCGTCTTTGAGTCAAGCTCCAAACTCTCGTGTTTTTTCACGAGAGCCCGGAGCTCTTTCTGCACCTCCTGGTTCTCTCTCTCCATGCGCTCCGCGACCGCCCTGTTTTCGGCCTCGGACAGTGCTTGCTTAAGGGTTGCCACCTCGGTCGTGGCCCCTATAATAGCACGTTGATCCTGTCATTTTTTTCAACCACATCTTCTCTATATAATTGTGCAAGGTATTACTTACCTTCCTTCTCCTCGAGTTGCCTCTTGGCATGGTCGAGCTCGTTCTCGGACCGCGCGAGGTTTTGCTTTAGCGTATCCACCTCCACAGTCAGTGCGGCGGAGGCTAGCAGCGAAGCCTGCATACGCATATTGACTTGATTATGTTAGACTCCTGCGAATGTTATTAGATCCTCTATTTGGCTTTTCTTTTCGAACACCGAACAGAGCATCAGGGGCTACTGTCTATGCCGTAATATTTTTACATATTCTTACCTACCTCAAAGCCTGTTAGAAGGCTGGCACAGGCTTTAGTCAGTCCGCTCTTGGCGGACTGAACCTTCTGGATCACCGCACTCATAATAGTGCGGTGCTCCTCGTCGATGGAGACGCCGTTAAGCGTCTCCAGCAAATTGTCCGGTGCCTTCGGTTGGACGGAGGTCACCGGCTCAGTAGGCTCGCTCCTATTGGAAGGAGGCCGCCTACTGGAGTCCGGAACCATTGAAGGTTCTGGCGCGGTGTCCGGCTCAAGGCCAGACTCGGAGCCCTTGGTGGTTTTATCCCCTTTGCGCCTAGAGTCCAAGAGGTCGCCTTGCGGTGCCTCCAGGACCACCTCCTCCTGGCTTGGAACCTGTTGGGACAGCACCTCGGCGTCATACATAGGATGGGGGGAGGTAGCCGTCGGAAGCGAATTCACATCCGATGAATCCAGGGAACCGCTCGACGACACGTCGAGCCGGTCTTTGGGTGGACTGCATAAACATGTTCGACATAAGGAAAAGCTGTGCAATGGAAGAATACTATGAATCACTCTGGTATCCGGACACTTACGATCTCACCAGGGGCTTGGCCCTGTGCGGCCACTCCTCTTCGCCATCGATGGCGTTGGTGGAGCCGTCCGGAGGAAGGGTTTTTCCCTTCTTGGACCCTTCGGCCTCCCCAATTGGGGCGGCCTTCCTTTTCTTCTCTCCCCCCGCTGGAGGGGGAGAGGTCTCTTCTTCCTCCTCCTCGTCTTCACGGGAGGAGTGCGTCTTGGAGTCATCGGATGATGAATCTGACACCCCCAGGCACCGGGCACTCTTCCGAGTCCCGTGGCCTTCTTCTTGGCCTTCTTCTCCGGTACCACATAGGGTGCCGGAACCAGCAGCTTCGCCAAGCGAGCGTCTGCTGGGCCTTCGGGCAAAGGAGCCGGACAGTTGATCTGTCCGGACGTCTCCTGCCAATCCTGTCAAAGGTAAGGGAGCTTAAGATCCCGCATGGAGTCAAACTATGAAAAACTAATACCCTGTAAAAGGTAAAAACAGCTTACCGCACGAGCGCGACGCTGCGTGCTAAATCCGCGATCCTCGGTAGCGGATGCGGGGGCCTCGGCGCCCTTGAAAAGCACCTTCCAGGCATCTTCGTACATTGTGTCGAAGAGCCTGCTTAGAGTTCGGTGCTGCGCCGGGTCGAACTCCCATAGGTTGAAAGCCCGTTGTTGACACGGAGGATCCGGCGGATGAGCATAACCTGGACTACGTTGACAGGTTTGAGCTTCTTGTCCACCAGGGTTTGGACGCATGTTTGGAGTCCGGTCAGCTCTCCTTCTTTACCCCACGACAGGCCCGTCTCTTTCCAGGAGGTGAGCCACGTAGGGGGTCCGGATCGGAACTCGGGGGCTGCGACCCATTCAGGGTCGCGCGGCTCGGTGATGTAAAACCACCCCGATTGCCACCCCTTTAGGGACTCCACGAAGGAGCCCTCGGGCCATAGGACGTTGGGCATCTTGCCCACCATGGCGCCTCCGCACTCCGCCTGAGTGCCGCGCACCACCTTCGGCTTGACATTGAAAGTCTTGAGCCATAGACTGAAATGGGGGCGGATGCAGAAGAAAGCCTCGCACACGACGATAAACGCCGAGATATTGAGGACAAAGTTCGGGGCCAGATCGTGGGAATCCAGGCCATAGTAGAACATGAGCCCCCGGACAAATGGGTGGAGAGGGAAGCCCAGTCTGCAGCGGAAATGGGGGAGGAACACGACCCTCTCATGGGGCCTAGGGGTGGGGATGATCTGCCCCTCTTCGGCAAGCCGGTGCGCAATGTCGTTAGACAAGTATCCGGCCTTCCTCAGTCTTTTGATGTGTCCCTCCGTGACGGAGGAGACCATCCACTTGCCTCCTGCTCCGGACATGGCTGGAGAAGGTTGAGGTGGGGTGTGCGGACTTGGGCGCTGGAGCTCGAGTGCGCGGAAATGGATAGGCAAAGGAGGAAGAATGCGTGGATGAAAAGGTGGATCCTTATCCCCTTATATGGGCGGACGCGACTATGCGCCCCCACCAGCCTGGTAAAACTCGCTTATCTCCCAAGCGCCATAGTCAATGGCGCGGTTGGGTTACCCATGCCCGTATTGATGAGAATCCCGGAATATGGGGACACGATCTCTGCTTTACAAGATGTGCCAAGGAGTCTGCCTCGCTAAATGCGCTGAGGTAGAACAATAAAACGATTCGAATAAAGACTTGGCCATGGTGTGATGTCACGCTACGGAATACGTCAGCAGATTAGATTTGTGTAAATATTATTCTCTCTATGGCAATATGTGGAAACTTATTTTGCAGAGCCGGACACTACCTTTGTGTTCAAAATCTTCTATGAAGTACTTGGAGGAGGAACCCGCCTTGCAATGCCGAAGACAATCTGCGCGCCGAACTCGTCGTCATTGAAGCCTGGTTCAGGGGCTACTGAGGGAGTCCTGGATTAGGGGGTGTCCGGATGGCCGGACTATACCTTCGGCTAGACTCCTGGACTATGAAGATACAAGATTGAAGACTTCGTCCCGTGTCCGGAAGGGACTTTCCTTGGCGTGGAAGGCAAACTTGGCGATACGGATATGTAGATCTCCTACCATTGTAACCGACTCTGTGTAAACCCTAGCCCTCTCCGGTGTCTATATAAACCGGAGAGTTTTAGTCCGTAGGATGAAGAACAATCATACCATAGGCTGGCTTCTAGGGTTTAGCCTCTCTGATCTCGTGGTAGATCTACTCTTGTACTACCCATATCATCAATATTAATCAAGCAGGACGTAGGGTTTTACCTCCATCAAGAGGGCCCGAACCTGGGTAAAACATCGTGTCCCCTGCCTCCTGTTACCATCTGACCTAGACGCACAGTTCGGGACCCCCTACCCGAGATCTGCCGGTTTTGACACCGACAGTGGCCATCTGAGCAAAGGACAGTATGGCAGAATGAGTGCTTTGGAGACAGTGAAGCTTATCTGGGACAGGTTTTCCAAAGTGAATGAAGGAGTCTCAACTCAGCGTGACTCTCGAGTTGATGTTCTTCGCAATCTCTTCAACCGCTTCAAAAGACTCGACAATGAAAATGTTCAACAAACCTTCGATCGCCTCACTGACATCTCAAATGAGCTTCAAGCACTTGGTGCCACTGACATCACCGACCATGAGGTGGTGAAGAAATTGCTGAGATCGCTTGATTCCTCATTTGACACTCTGGCATTGATGATACAAGAACGTGCTGATTACAAGTCACTTGATCCCGCTGATATTCTCGAGAGGCTAAATACTCATGAGTTCCAACTTGCTGAAAAGAGAGATCTCTATGGTTCAAGCTATGGCAGATCACGTGCACTAAAGGCCAAGGCAGTATCTGAGTACGAAGATGAAGACTCTAATAGCAGCCTTGGTGATCCTGAAGAACTGAGCCATGATCTGGCTCTGCTCGTGAAGAAGTTCCAAAAGTTCTCAAGACGTGGTCGCCTTGGAAGACCCTCTAGGAGCAATGATTCCTCATCAAGTGACTACAAGAGGAGGCTCTGCCACAAATGCAAGAAGCTTGGACATTACATTCAAGACTGTCCTCAATGGGAAAAGGAATCAAAGAAGAAGAAATACAAGGATTACAGTTCTGATGATGCAAAGAAAAATAAGAAATCCTCAAAATCCTCATCATCAAAATCCTCAAAGCCTTCATATCACAAGAAGAGCAGCTCCAAGAAGGTCGGGGCATTCATTGGCAAGGAAATGGACTCTAAGGATGAATCTGAAGAAAATGAGGAAGAGGAGTCATCTGAGGAGTCCGAATCCGGAGTGGCGAGCCTAGCTCTCGCTACTGCATTCGTCAGCAAGTCTATCTTCAACACTGAAGAAAATAACCTCACCAACAAAGCTGATGAAGGGGATGATGACTATGCTCCCACCTACTGCTTCATGGCAAAGGGTGCCAAGGTACTCAAATATACCTCATCTGAATCTAGTGAGGATGAATCTGATGAAAACCTCAAACCCAGCTATTCTAAACTTGCTAAGATTGCTGTGAAACTGCAAAAAACTCTTGAAAAGGTTCAAAATATGCTAGATAAAAGTGACGATATGTTGGGCGAGGAAATGGATCTCACTGAAATCTTGACTGAAAATCTTCAGAGACTTCAGTCCAAGTTTGACAATCTTCAAGGTCATCATAACACTCTCCTATCTGATCACGAGAAGCTTTCTTATGAATTTCTTCAAAGAAAGCAAGATCTTGAGCAGTTAAGAGTGAGTTATGAAGATCTTCAGAAGGAGCGCGATTCATTACTTGCTCAACAAATCAGCGCTTCTCAGGAAGAATTTGTTCCTCCATGCTTGAAGTGCATTGAACATGAATCTGCTAATTCTTCACCTGAATGTTCAAATGCTACTAATGTTTCAAATTCTTCACATGACTCTGCTATCACTAATTCCTCATCTGAGGACATTGCTAGTATCACTGACGATGCAGGGCTGAAGGAATTGTACACGACAGGCATGTACAAAAGCCTCAAAGGGCATCAGGCTCTTTGTGATGTGCTTAAAAAGCAGATCCTCAACAGGAACCCTAGGAAAGAGGGTATCGCCTTTGAGAGGAAACTCAATGCTGATGGTACATATTGGAAGCCTGAGCAGTACCCCAAAACTACATGGGTTGCTGCAAAGGGACCTCCAGTTGATCCATCTAACTTATCTGGATTTGCATGTGAATCTCCTCATTTTGATGATGAGTCAATTGACTCCAACTATAAACTGTTCAAAAATCAGAATGGTGAAGTATTTGCTAGATATGTTGGCACTAACTTCAGGAACGACTCCCCTATGAAGAAAATCTGGGTTCCCAAAAGATTCCTTGAAAATCTTCAGGTGAATGTCATCATGACGCCACCTGTGAAGAATAGGAACCCCAGATCAAATTCTTCATATGGACCAAATTCTTCATATGGATTCAAGTCCTCATATGGACCAAATTCCTCATATGGATCAAAGTCCTCATATGAACATCATCGTGCTAACCCGTCTGTTTCGCAGGGAAGATCTAAGGATTATGGATATGTGCATTATTCTTCAAATCATTATGTCCATAAGTCCTCGAAGAATTTCTCTGCATACTCTTATGCTTACTCTAACCCCTCTTATGTGAAACGAAATGGACTGGCTTCTATGCCATCCTTCTCGTATGGAGCTCGCAGAATGATGAACTCTTTGCCACCCCTTCAGATGTGGGTGGTGAAGAAAAAGAACTAATCTCTTCTGCAGGGTCAGGTCTCCAGACGCACGTAATCGTCTGAAGAATTTGCTGGAGACCTGAGCATGCCTGATAGGACGCAGGCTAATCATGAAGAAATGAACTTTCATTTCTCACGTCCTCATATTGCTTTATCAGTTCTTTTACTTGATGAAATTGATCTGATGAATTGATGTCATATTCTTCACTGATGAAGTATATGAGTTTGTAAGCTGCACTAATTCGTCTGCAAGATGATCAACCCAAACCCACTGAGTGGGTCCTCGATAGTGGATGTACAAACCACATGACTGGTGACAAGAATCTATTGATGGATGCTCCATTATCTCCCTCGCATCTGAAGCATATCATCTTTGCTGACAAAGGCAAAAGTCAGGTATTGGGTCTAGGTAAGGTTGCGATTACAAAGGATCGACACATGGACAAAGTCATGCTTGTTGAGTCCTTAGGATACAACCTTATGTCTGTCTCAATGCTTTGTGATCTTGATATGGTTGTTGTCTTTGGTAAGTACCGTTGTGTTGTGGTTATGGAAGCTGACAATTCCAAAGTCTTCGAAGGCTTTAGGAGAGGAGACCTGTATATTGTTGATTTCTCTACAGGACCACAACCAGACATGTGCTTACTTGCAAAAGCTTCAGAAGGCTGGCTCTGGCATCGACGACTTGGTCATGCAGACATGAGGAATTTGCACACGCTTGCGAAGAAGAAGCGTGTCATTGGCATCGAGAATGTCAAATTCCTCAAGGATCACCTATGCGGAGCCTGTGAAGCTGGGAAGATGATGAAGGCCAAGCATCCAGCAAAGACTATCATGGCCACCACTCGCCTGTTTGAATTGCTTCACATGGATCTCTTTGGTCCTAATCATTATTCTGCTATTTCAAATGAAGCATCTCAATATGGCTTTGTTATTGTTGATGATTATTCTCACTACACATGGTTACACCTTGTTACTTACAAACATGAAGTGTAGGAAGTCTTCAAACGATTTTCCTTGAGGGATTCAACCAACTTTGGTGTGAAGATCAAGCACATCAGAAGTGACAATGGCATTGAGTTCAAGAATTCTGGTCTCGATGACTATCTTGATGAACTTGGTATTACTCATGAGTTATCTTCTCCTTACACTCCTCAGCAGAATGGCGTCGTGGAGCGCAAGAACAGGACTCTTGCTGAGATGGCTCGCACTATGCTTGATGAATACAAAACGCCTCGTCATTTCTGGACTGAGGCAATTGATACTGCGTGCCACATCATCAACAGACTATATCTTCACAAATTCTTCAAAAAGACTGCCTATGAACTCCTCACTGATAAGAAACCCAATGTAAGTTATTTCAAAGTCTTCGGTGCTAAATGTTGGATTAGAGATCCTCATCACAACTCAAAATTTGCACCGAAAGCACATGAAGGTTTTATGCTTGGTTACGGAAAGGACTCGCACACCTACAGAGTCTTCAACAACGTTCTTCACAAAGTTGTTGAAACTGTAGATGTGCGGTTCGATGAAAATAATGGCTCGCAAAGAGAGCACCTACCTACTATGATAGATGAACCAGCACCTGAGGAAACTATCAAGTTCAAGGCTACTGAGGATGTCATTCCTACTGAAGAATCTACTGGAGAATTCATTCCAGAACATGAAGAACATCGGGCTAATGCACCTGAAGAAAATGTTGAAGAAAATGGTGCTGAAGAAAACGCTGATCAAATTCTTCAACGACAACCAGCTCATCCTCGCATTGCAAAAGAAGTGCAAGTTGAAAAGATCATCAATGACATCAAAGCGCCAGGTCCTCTCACACGCTCAAAAGCTTCACATTTGTCTAACTTTTGTGGGCACTATGCTTTTGTCTCTATTACAGAGCCCACTAAGGTAGATGAAGCATTTCTGGAGCCTGAGTGGATTCCGGCCATGCAAGAAGAATTACATCAGTTCAAGCTTAATAATGTCTGGGAACTGGTCAAACGTCCAGATCCTCGCAAGCACAATATCATCGGCACAAAGTGAATCTACCGCAACAAGCAAGATGAAAATGGCCTTGTGGTGAGGAATAAGGCACGGCTTGTAGCTCAAGGCTACACACAGGTTGAAGGAATTGATTTTGATGAAACTTTTGCACCTGTTGCTAGACTTGAGGCTATTCGCATATTACTTGCTTATGCTAACCATCATGATATCACTTTATATCAAATGGATGTGAAAAGTGCATTCCTCAATGGTAAGCTTGAGGAAGAAGTATATGTTGCTCAACCCCCAGGTTTTGAAGATCCAAAGAATCCTGACAAAGTACTCAGCTTCAGCAAGAACCAGCGACAATGTACTCAACTTCAGCAGTAGATAGTGATACGCAGTTCTGTTTCTTCGAGGACCAACAGACCAAAGATCGTCCGAGGAAATGACATGTACCATATGTTGACTTGCGGTCCACACGATCACCAGCATAGTCAAAGTCAGAATATCCAATGAGATCAAAAGCCGAGCCCTTGGGGTACCATAATCCAAGTGTTGGTGTGTGAGCTAGATATCGAAGAATATGCTTCACAGCCTTATGGTGTGATTCCTTTGGTGTAGCTTGAAATCGGGCACACATGCAAACACTAAGCATTATATCTGGCCTAGATGCACATAAGTACAATAAGGAACCTATCATGGAGCGGTATACCTTATGATCGAAGTCAATACCATTTTCATCAGTGCACAGATGGCCATTTGTGGGCATAGGAATTTTGACGCCTTTGCAATCTTGCATGCCGAATTTCCTCAGTACATCCTTGAGGTATTTCTCCTGAGATATGAATATGCCATTGCGTTGTTAACGAATTTGAAGACCTAAGAAGAATTTCAACTCTCCCATCCTAGACATTTGATATTCTTCACTCATCGTATAGGCAAATTCATCACTATAACGTTGGTCAGTACAGCCAAAGATAATATCATCAACATATATTTGGCACACAAACAATTCACCATCATAAGATTTAGTGAAAAGAGTAGGGTCGAGTGAACCGGGTTTGAAGCCTTTCTTCATGAAGAGTTCCTTCAAGGTATCATACAAGCCCGTGGGGCCTGCTTGAGGCCATAGAGGGCCTTGTTGAGTCTGAAGACTTTGTCAGGACACCCACTAGTGGTGTGCCTGAAAAACTGAAGAACTCAGGGCAACTGCATCAGTTGTGCCTGAAGAAAATCAACCAGATTCCTCAGCTGCTCCTGCACCAACTTCAACTCCAATCCTTCCATCTGCATCAGATGTGAAGAAGACCAAGGCTGCAAAGCGTGCTGCAGTGAAGAAAAGGAAAGCATCAGTTGCTTCAGATTCTTCAGCTCCGAAGAAAATGAAGCCTATGACAAGTTCATTTGCAAATCCGATTGATGTTGTTCCCATCTCAACTAGGCCATCAAAGGACCTTGTTCCTTTTGATGAAGAATATGTGATCCCCAGCGGATCTGATGAAGAAACTCCTTCTGCTGCTTCGTCTGAACCGTTGGATGAAGAAATTGAAGTGGATGCAATCCCTTCAACACCTATCATCTCCTCGCCTATGCCTCAGTTCACAGCTGAAGAGGTTGGCGTTGAAGAAATGGAAGATGAAGACGTGGACATTGGCTGCTCCACACCCGTAATCAGTGATGAATTCTGGGAAAGTCAGCATCCAAACTCTCCAATGTTCACCCCTCTACAGCAAATTCCTCAGTCCCCCACACAAACTGTTCACATGGGCTCTGAAGAAACTCATCCCAATGCATCTGTCCATGAGGAAATTCCAGCCACTAGCGTTGAAGAAACTGCTGCTGCTGAACAACCAACGATGCAGACTGCCACTGAGGAGGAACCAGAAATTCCTCAGCCTGAAGAACCTGCGATTGAGATTCCTAAGGTCGTGATGCAACTCACTGACACTCCTCTGCCGAAGCCAAAGGATCCATTCTCATGCAAGCAAAAGTTCAAGGCTGATGATTTCTTCGGTGAGCACGTATTCTTCAAAGATTACAACCCATATGACTCTGCTCGCATTAGGAAGAGGCGTTTCTGGACTGCTAGTCAAGCCAATTTCTATTCCTCAGTACTGTTCAACAAGGAGAAGATCTTCTACCATGAGCATATTACTCACGTGGATATGGAATCTCTGCCGTGCTTCGCACCAGTCCTCAGTGTCCTTCACGACGCTGGACTGCTAAACTTTTGCTCTGACATCTCCCCGCGAGAGGAGCCACCGAGTCACTGCAGGGAACGGCTAGTTGGGCCGACCCACGTGCACGGGAAATTTCAACCTACTTTCTTTTTTTTTCTTTTTTTTGCTTTGGTTTATATTTAAAATATATATATATATTATAAAAAACACTCTATAAAAAATGTTGAACAAGTATTTGAAAAAAATGACGAACAAGTATTTTTAAAAATGTTGATCATGTATATAAAAATGTTGAACAAATGTTTAAAATGTTGAAAGGGTATTTGAAAAATGTTGAACAAGTATTTTAAAAAATATTGATAATGTATATAAAAAGGGAAAAGCTTTACCTCAACCGGCTGATTTTAGGACGCGCGCCCGTCACCCGCTCCGCTCGCGACGTGACTTCCTAGGCCCCACACCTCTACCTTATCTCCTCCTACAGTAGAACCAGAAGCATTGAATCGTCTAGAAAGATGTCTCCAATCCCCTCCTATCGTCTCCGTCTCTTCTCTGTTCAATCACCGGCTAATTTTATTTTCTGCAACAAGATCTCTGTTGCGGAAGAATTCTGTAGCAAGACAATTGTTACGGAAATTTTCGGCTAATTTTATTTTCTGCAACAAGATCTCCGTTGCGGAATAATTCTGTAGCAAGACAATTGTTGCAGAAATTTTTGGCTAATTTTATTTTCTACAACAATACCTCTGTTGCGGAAAAATTCTATAGCAAGACAATTGTTGCGGAAATTTTCGGCTAATTTTATTTTCTGCAACAATACCTCTGTTGCGAAAAAATTCTGTAGCATGACAATTGTTGCGGAAATTTTCGGCTAATTTCATTTTCTGCAACAAGACCTCTGTTGCGGAAAAATTCTGTAGCAAGACAATTATTGCGGAAATTTTCGGCTAACATATTTGAGTGATTGCAACAAGCAAACTGTTTCATAGGGCGGACTGCAGCAACACATTTGTTGCAAAAATGAGTGGTCACGTGAATAGATCGGACGTCCATCTGCAGCCCATCCAATGGTCAGGGATGGGGTCGATCTTTTTCTGTTATCCACCAGTGGACGCCTAGCATCGCCCATATAAAAATGTTGAACAGGTATTTTAAAAATATTAATCATGTATATAATAATATTGAGCAAGTATTTTAAAAATGTTGAACAAGTATTTAAAAATGGAGAAGGAAAAGGAAAACCAAACAGAAAGTGGAGAATAAAAAGCAAAAAAGAAACAAAATAAAAGAAAAAAGGGAAATGGAAAAATAAACCCCAAAAAATGCAAAAGGGGATGAAAAAACATAGAAATAAAAAGAGTAATAAAAGAAAACAGAGGAAAACCCCCAGCTCAAATGGCCTCAAGTAGGGCTCGCCCTTCTAGTTACCAAGGTTGCGACTTGGACGGGGTTGGTCAAAGCGCATGTGAACTTCCTGTAGACCAGCGATCGATCCTTGGTTGTCCCTTTCTCCTCTTCCCTTTTTACTTTAGTAAGTAAATTCACGCGTTAATTGGGCCGACCCAGTTACCTTTGAACCTTCAGCGAGACATCCCGCAGCGATTGCTTACTGCGATGGGACTTCCTATACGACGCATTTTGCGTCATATAAAAGCTCGACGCACACAGGCAAAGCGCAACTGGGCCGGCCCAAAAAATAGCTACAAAAACAAACGAGAACGACGTGAGGCCCTTTAGCCACTATGCCATACAGGGACGTAACCTGGAGCGGCTGCGCTTTTCCCCTGCGCCGCCGAGCGTTAGGGTTCTGCCTCCTCTGCGCCGCCGAGCATTAGGGTTTTTCCTCCTCTCGACGCCGTCGACATCGTAGAGAACACCGATCCTTCCCTCCTTCTCCGTCCGTGATTGCGATCTCCTTCTCGGGCTAATCAAGGGGCAACATTGGTTGCTACACGGCCTTGGCAGGGATCCGATTATGGGGAGTTAGGGTTTGGGTCATTTTCGTATCTGCTGATCTGTAGCCATGGAGGGGCAGGGTAGCACATCCACAACAGTGATCAAGGGGAAAGCCAGTATTGACGACATGATGAAGGAACTCGCGCTGGCGGAAGAAGACTTAGATGATGTGGTCTTTGATGAAGAAGACGCCCCGGCGGATGAGAGCCTCCGATGGATGGTTCTTGTTAGGGTTCATATGGATAAGGATTTCAGCAATTACTGGTTCTTCCGCACCATGCGGGCGGCGTGAGACTTAGCAAGGCCGGTGAAGATCAAAACCCTGGAAGAAAACCTATTTATCATGCAGTTCGACTGCCTAGGGGATTGGGAAACAGTGACACAGGGAGGACCTCGGCACTTCAAGGGTAATCCAGTGATTATTGTCCCATATGATGGCTTCACCAAACCTTCTACGATCAAGATGTTTAAATTTGAAGTCTGGGCACGTATCATTGATCTCCCCCCCCCCCCAGCTTACCATGGAAAAGTGAAGGCTTTAGCAGCTAAAATTGGAGAGTTTGTGGATGCTGAACCTTCTTCCTTTGATTTCGAGGGCAACTATTACCGAGTTAGGGTTAGATTGGATGTACGCAACCCTTTGAAGAAGGCCACTTCTCTGATCCACGGTGGAGAGCGACAGATATTTGTTGTTTGCTATGAGAGGCTCCCAGACTGGTGTCAAGTTTGCGGCATGATGGGACATCAGTTTAAGGAGCACGGTGATGGTGTCCACCCTCCATCTGCTTTGGTCTTCAAAAATCTGTGAGCACCGACAGCTACTAGCTGGGCAACTAGGAGGCGTGGAAATAAGCAACAATCGAACCAGCCGCGGGGTGGTGATGCAAAGGCAGCTCTAGGAGAGGATGCGGCGGAGCAGGACAAGGATGATGATATAGACATGCGGGCTGACGGAGATGATTTGAACCGTAAATGGTCCTCGGAGGATGTTGTGGTTGATCCTAAATCCACCATGGGTATGGAAATTGTTACGGTAAGAAAGGGACTTGCAAGTGTGGCGACGGTGCCTCTAATCTCGCCCCCATGCAGGAACCGAAGCGCCCAAAGACCACCATCCCATATGATAAGAATGCAAGCGTGGTGCTGAAGAAGGCTCATGGGGGGAAGAACAACAATGAAGCGAGATTGGCAGCCTCCCTGGCGGAGGACTGCCAGGTGCAATGAGTCTCTTATGCTGGAACTGTCATGGGATTGGCAACGCCCCGACAGTTCAAGAGCTACGGGAGATCGCAACAAAGTTTGCCCCTAAAGTGCTTTGTTTGGTAGAGACCCAAATAAGTAGAGCCCGTGCTGAGAATCTAGCAAACACTTTAGGTTTTGATAATGCTTATGGAGTGGATCCCACTGGTAGAAGTGGTGAACTTGTAATGCTTTGGCAGAATGAAATAAAATTAGAGTTCTTGGGTTACTCAAAGTTCCATATAGACATGAAAGTTTTAGATTTGGGGGATACCCCATGTAGATTATCTTGTTTTTATGGTGAAGCTCAAACTCATCTTCGTTATCAAACTTGGGACATCATGAAGAATCTGACAAACATAAGCCCTCTTTTGTGGCTGTGTTTTGGTGACTTCAACGAGGTCTTACATGTGGAAGAACATAATGGGATTGGACAGCGGAGCCAGGCCCAGATTCAGGGTTTTAGGGACGCGGTGGACATTTGCGGATTGATTGACATTGGTTACTAGGGCACACCATGGACTTTCAAGAAGAAGGTAGCTAGCGGCTCTTACACAAGATTCCGCCTCGACAGAGCACTTAGATCAGCCCAGTGGTGCGCCCAGTTCCCTCTGGTGACCCTGCAACACCTAATAGCGGCGACTTCAGACCACACCCCAATTTTACTGAAGCTGTGACCAAACCAGTCTGCACGAACTGAGAAGCAATTCCGTTATGAGATCATGTGGGATACCCATGCAGATATGAAGCGGGATGTTAAGGAGGCATAGAACATTGATAACAATACCTGTTCGGTTGCTGAAATCAGGAGAAAGCTGACAGAACTGGCTGGTAATCTAGGGGCCTGGAGCAAAAGCACTTTCGGGAGTGTGAGAAGTGGAATAAAAAGTTTGAAAAAGGAGCTAGAGAAGCTGCGGAATGATCCTGTGTGAGTCGGCCCAACCCAAGCAGAGATCAAAGTGAATGACAAACTGATTGAGTTGTACCTTAGGGAGGAACTCATGTGGCGCCAACGCTCCCGTGTGGAATGGCTATCAGCGGGGGACAAAAACAGTCATTTTTTCACATCAGGGCATCAATGAGAAGAAAGAAGAACCTGATCCGTGCCCTCCAGCGGCCGGATGGACATATTACGGATGATCCGACGGAGATGCAAGCTCTTGCGCTGGATTTTTATAAAACCCTATACACATTAGAAGGGGTTTAGGGTGTTGAGAATGTGATCAACCATGTCCCGACAAAGATCACAACAAAGATGAATGCTACCCTTTAGCACCATACAACGAGGATGAGGTGAACAAGGCATTATTCCAAATGTTCCGACTAAGGCTCCGGGGCTGGATGGGTTTTCGACGCATTTTTACCAACGCCACTGGGACATTTGCGGTCTGGAAGTGATGAGAGTGGTGTTGGGGATTGTCAGAGGGAGGAAAGTGCCACTTGTATCAATGACACTATTCTGGTATTGATCCCCAAGGTTACAAACCCTACACTCCTTTCGCAATTTTGTCCTATAAGCTTGTTTAATGTATTTTATAAGATTGCTTCAAAAGTTATAGCTAATCGCCTTAAGCTTATCTTTCCGGAGATTATATCAGAAGAGCAATCAGCTTTTGTTCCTGGAAGAATGATCACAGATAATATCATCTCAGCCTACGAGTGCTTACACTTTATGAAGAGGAACAGGTCAAAAAACAATAGCTATGCGGCTCTTAAGCTGGACATGATGAAAGCATACGATAGAGTGGAATGGAGCTATCTTAGGGCAATGATGGAGAAGTTGGGATTTGCACCTCAATGGATCTCCATAGTTATGCACATGGTGAGCTCGGTTTCTTTTTCTGTCTTGTTTAATGGAGATAAACTTGAGGAGTTTCAGCCATCACGTGGTATTAAGCAGGGAGATCCTATCTCTCCATACCTTTTTTTGATTGCAGCAGAGGGCCTTTCGTGCCTCTTAAAATTCCATGATCAATCATCCCATTTGAGTGGAATCAAGGTGGCGCAGTCGGCTTCGCTGGTCAACCACCTCTTATTCGCGGATGATAGCCTGCTGTTTTTTAAGGCAAGTGTCAATGGAGCCGAGGAGGTATCAAACCTACTGGAAACATACTATATGGCGTCAGGACAGAGAGTAAACAGGGACGAATCATCTATATTTTTCAGCAAGGGGTGTCCTAATATTGTACGAGCAACAGTAAAAGGTCATTTGCATGTTCCAAATGAATCTCTTAGTGAGAGGTACTTGGGCATTCCTACTGATGTCGGACAAGCCAAGATGGGCACCTTCAAATACCTTAGTGACAAAGTTCGGGAAAAGGTGATGGGATGGATGGGCAAGCTACTATCTTCGGGGGGGGAGGATGTCTTAATTAAGGCTGTCGCCCAAGCAATCCCGGTTTATTCGATGGCCTGCTTTAAATTACCTCGTGTTCTATGCAAACACATTAATTCCATCATCAGAAAGTTTTGGTGGGGATGCAGAGAAGGCAAGAGGAAACCAGCTT
Organism: Triticum urartu; assembly: GCF_056163025.1. NCBI lineage: Eukaryota > Viridiplantae > Streptophyta > Magnoliopsida > Poales > Poaceae > Triticum > Triticum urartu. The sequence continues at coordinate 94,555,233 of NC_141875.1, forward strand.
GGGTTTCTTGGGACATCATGACAAGGCCCAAATACTTGGCTGGTCTGGGGTTCAGAAACATGGAGATCTTTAACCTTGCATTATTGGCCAGGCAATCTTGGAGACTGATTCAGGAGCCAAATACTTTGAGTGCTAGAATTCTGAAATTAGTGTACTTCCCCAATACCACGGTTCTTGAGGCAGAACTTGGTGCAAAACCATCCCAAGTGTGGCGAGCTATTCTTGAGGGCAGGGATATTTTGAAGCAGGGCCTGATTAGAAGACTGATGTGTGCCCTCTATGTGGCGCCGAAGACTCGTGGAAACATGCACTGTTGAGCTGCACCATGGCGAGGTGCGTATGGGCCTTGTCGGATGACGACTTGGTGGAGAAAATTGCTGAGAATGAAGGATCTAATGCAAAGAACTGGGTACTCGATCTTCATGAGACTCTGAGCCAAGATCAGTTCACAAGGCTGGTAATCATGCTATGGTCGATTTGGTATGTGAGAAGGAAAGCCGTCTATGAATCTGTTTTTCAGGGGTCGAGACAAACACATGGATTCATAGCCTCATATATACGGGATTTGAGTGAGGCCCATGAACCAGAGGAAAGACCAAGAGAAGTGACGGGACATTCAACCGTCACAACAGAACAATGGAGGGCGCCACCGAAAGGCACTGTAAAACTCAGTGTGGATGGAGCTGTGGCAAACCAGGGTAACTTTGGTGCTTCAGCAGTGGTGTGTAGAGATCACAATGGCTTATACCTGGGGTCATCGGCGCTGGTCACACAAATGGTCGACCCGGCCACACTGGAGGCGTATGCGGTAAGGGAGGCTCTTTCCCTAACTGAGGATCTTGGAGCTCAGCGCCTACATGTTGCTTCGGACTGCATGACAGTGATCAACGACATTCGTCAACGCACCGGCGGACGGCATGGAGCGGTGATAAGGGAGATCATGAACCGTTCTGGACCCTTTATTTCGTGTAACTTTGTTCATGAGCATAGACGTTTTAATGTAGAAGCACACAACCTAGCAAAGTATTCTTGTAACCTAGGAGTGGGCCGTCATATGTGGTTGGGGATTCCCCACGACCAAAATCTTGTACCCATGAACATATCTGAATTCTAATAAAGTGGGACAAGATTTCTCAAAAAAAATGCCACTACGCCATATAATAGTTGTTGTACATAAAGGCGCAAAACGCTACAGTACTACATAGCAAGGCCCTAGTACACTGTTCCCATGCTAGGAGCTTTTGGTTGGCAGAGAGGGAGGTCCTGGACCTGAAGCTACCGCCACTACACTCGCTTACATGGTCTCGGGACCTAGTGGTTGACACAAGATTCTTCGCGATGGATCGGTGCAAGATCATCTCGGTCATGCATGCAATATGGTCGCCAAGGAATCGTTGGACTCATGATGAGGATGGATACAACCCTATACAGGCAATCAAGAGGGCAAGGGATGATCTTGCTCTTCTGGACCTTTCGAGAGACTGGTTGGATACTTCGACAGGCCATGCCTGGCGGCCACCGAAACCTAGCTGGGTTAAAATCAATATAGATGGATCGATGGATGATTTGATGCAGGTGGGAGGAGCAGGTGGTGTGGCGCGGTCTCACCTCTCTGTCTTGGGTGCATGGAGCAAGCCCCTACCTGGTCTCACTGGCCCTTTCATCGACGAAGTACTTGCTTTACGCGAAGGAGTCATTTTGCCCAACTAATGGGCTTCTTGCACGTGTGATGGAGGTTGACTGTTTGGAGATGGTGAACCTCTAGCTTTCACGGAGAAGAGAAGAGTCAAAACTCTACGTCAGGATGCCTTACCAGAGTGATGAAGGGACTGTGGAGTAAAAATAATTCCTAAACTCTCCGATATATAATTCCTAAATGACTCAAAACATTTTTTCTAGACTCAACTCGTCAGCTAATTCGATCAAGCAGTGGGGGCTCCTAAGGTCGGGGAAGGCTCTGATACCAACTTGTAACGCCCTCGATGCGGCTATATCTCCCACGTGTCGAAGCACGACTTAGAGGCATAACCGCATTGAAAGCAATGTCGCAAGTGAGGTAATATTCACACAACCCATGTAATACATAAGGGAAAGAGATACATAGTTGGCTTACAATCGCCACTTCACACAATTACATGAATAAAGCATTACATCAACCAGCTACAATCAAGGCCCGACTACGGAGCCAAAATAAAAGAAGACTACCCCAAATGCTACACAGATCCCCGATCGTCCCGACTGGGCTCCACTACTGATCAACTGGAGAACGAAACAACACGAAGGACAAGATCTTCATCGAGCTCCTCCTTGAGCTTGATTGCGTCACCTGCTCGGTAACATCGGCACCTGCAAACTGGTTTTGGAAGTATCTGTGAGTCACGACGACTTAGCAATCTCACACCCTCGCGATCAAGACTATTTAAGCTTATAGGTAAGGTAAAAGGTATGAGGTGGAGCTGCAGCAAGCGACTAGCATATATGGTGGCTAAACATACGCAAATGAGAGCGAGAAGAGAAGGCAAAGCACGGTCGAGAAACTATGATCAAGAAGTGATCCTAGAACAACCTACGTCAAACATAACTCCAACACCGTGTTCACTTCCCGGACTCCGCCGGAAAGAGACCATCACGATTACACACGCGGTTGATGTATTTTAATTAGGATCAACTTCAGGTTTTCTACAACCGGACATTAACAAATTCCCATCTGCCCATAACCGCGGGCACGGCTTTCGAAAGTTCAAATCCCTGCAGGGGTGTCCCAACTTAGCCCATCACAAGCTCTCACGGTCAACGAAGGATATTCCTTCTAGCGGGAAGACCCGATCCGACTCGGAATCCCGGTTACAAGACATACTAGACAATGGTAAAACAAGTCCAGCAAGACCACCCGCTGTGCCGACAAATCCCGATAGGAGCTGCACATATCTCGTTCTCAGGGCACACCGGATAAGCTAAGCGTACGGGAGCCAACGTAACCCAAGTTGCCAAGGGACGGCCCCGCACGGTGCTCTGGGTTGGACCAACACTTAGACAAGCACTGGCCCGGGGGTTTAAAATAAGGATGACCCTCGGGATGCGTGACTCCCAAGGGAAAAAGGCTAGGTGGCAAATGGTAAAACCAAGGTTAGGCCTTGCTGGAGGAGTTTTATTCAAAGCGAACTGTCAAGGGGTTCCCATTATAACCCAACCGCGTAAGGAACGCAAAATCCAGGAACATAACACCGATATGACGGAAACTAGGGCGGCAAGAGTGGAACAAAACACCAGGCATAAGGCCAAGCCTTCCACACTTTACCAAGTATATAGATGCATTAATTAGATAAGAAATATTGTGATAGCCCAACAAGTAAACATGTTTCAACAAGGAACAACATATCCATGTACCAACAAGGTACAAACTTCATCTTCACCTGCAACTAACAACGCTATAAGAGGGGCTGAGCAAAGCGGTAACATAGCCAAACAACGGTTTGCTAGGACAAGGTGGGTTAGTGGCTTGGTTCAACAATATGGGGGGCATGATAAGTAAGTGGTAGGTATCGCAGCATAGGCATAGAAAAAAAGCGAGCAACTAGCAAGCAAAGATAGAAGTGATTTCGAGGGTATGGTCATCTTGCCTGAAATCCCGCAAGGAAGAAGAACGAGTCCATGAAGAAGACAAACGGACGTAGTCGAATGGGTCCTCACAAATGCGATGTTACCGGAACCAACCCGAAGAAGCAAACACCGGAAAGAAGCACACAACATAGTAAACAACCAACACATGAACATGGTATGATATGCGGGATGCGGTATGCGATGCATATGCATGATATGCAAATGAATGATTGAACCTGGCCTCAACTTGGAAACCCAAGTATTCCACTGGAAAGGTGAGGTGATTTCGGTTGAAATCGATATAAAGAACACCGGAATCGGAGACACGGTTTGGAAATGGCAAGCAAAACAAATATGGCACCGGTCTGCGATAAACAGCAAGTAACCATATAAATGCATCAAGATAATTATGCTACAGCACTCAAACATGACAACCAAATACATGGCAGGGATCCACCCATGATGCTTGACAAAAGATGAACACTGATCTACGGCCAATTCATTCATTAACAGGTTCAAACAAGCATGGCAAAAATGCAAATGATAACAGGTTTCAGACTTAGTGAAATTAACACAAGCCTGGAATTTCAGATCAGGTAGCACACTTTGGAGCATGAAAACTATATGCTAGAGGAACTTAACATGGCAAATCAAGGCATGGCATGAAGCTACTCAAAGAGCTTAACAAAAGTCCCTTAGTGACCTTGAGCCAAAAGGGATCAGAAAATACAATTGCAAGCATGTGAACATGGAAAAAATATAATCAGGTTACAGACTTAGAGAAAAACTGGAGCATGCAAATCTGTTAACGAGTAGGCATGTTAACGAGCTCGATGCACTCACTACAGAGCAAGGCATGACAATCTAAGCATACACCCATCAAGAATACACATTATATAATCTAGACATGGTAAGAACAACAATATAGCATGCATGGATCAACAACAACGTCCTCGGCAAAATCGCTAACAAGTAGACAATCTGCCCAAATTCATGAAATAGCAAAAGTAGAGCTTGATTGACTCAAGCTAGGGTGCTCCATAATTGAAAACAAAGACATGGATGAATATAGCACTACAAGATTAACAAATCACCCTTACTGATCATCCTCAAAAGAGGTACGGATCACTAGGAAACAACATGAACATATGGCATATTGATAAAAACAGATCAAGGACTTAGAGACATTCTAAGTCCCTGAAATCAGCATTAACGAATGCACTACTTTGCAAGCTTGTGCTAGTCACCACATATATCACAAAATACATGGATAGCACCTCTGTAAAGAAGGCATGGCATATAACAAAACTCATGTAAAGCTCAGGAGCATATCATGCACACATTAATCATGGCAAAAATGACAAATAGCTATTTGGTGCAGCAGATCTGACAATAAACTCAAATAGCACTCTTCCAACAGCATTTCGGACATCAAGATGAGCTCAAATGAAAATGATGCAATGAGATGAAATGATGCACTCTCTGAGACGAACATTTTGATATGCTATACGCTTAAAACGGACCTACGGATGCAAAATTACAACTTGATGAACATGGGCATTTGAAACTGGAAATCTCGGGGACTTGGAGAAATATTATACCCTCGGGGTAAAAGTCAACGGCGCGGAATCCGAGGTTCGCCGGAGCTTTAGCCGGAACTGAAGAAGACGACGTCGGCACGGGCACGGAGCTCGCCGGATCGGAGCCGTGGACGCGCGGATCCGGCGCGGTGGAGGTGCGGGGCGGTGCCGGTGTCTCGGATCTGGCCGGAGACGGGCAAGGGCGGCGGGGACCCTACGTCCGGCGAGGAGGCCGGCGCCGTCGGGCGGCGGAGCGGCGAAGGGCAGGCCGGCACGGGCGCGGCTTGGTGCAGGGAGCGACGGTGGCGACGTGGCCGGCTGTGGTTGGCTGCGGCGGGCGGCGCTGCTGACGTGGCGACGTCTGATTCGTCGGAGTGAGGTGGAGGGCGCGGCCGGACATGTCTGGTGGCGCGGGACGAAATGTCCGGCGGCGCGCGGAGGAGTTTTAGGGTTTCGTCTGCGCAAATTTCGGAGGGGGTCACATATTTATAGGTAGAGGGAGCTAGGAGTGTCCAAATGAGGTGCGGTTTTCGGCCACGCGATCGTGATCAAACGACCGAGATGATGGAGAGGGTTTTGGGCCAAAATGGAAGGGTGTTGGGCTGCAACACACACGAGGCCTTTTCGGTCCCTCGGTTAACCGTTGGAGTATCAAACGAAGTCCAAATGGCACGAAAGTTGATAGGCGGTCTACCGGTAGTACACCAAGGCCGCTTGGCAAGTCTCGGTCCAATCCAAAAATGTTTAACCCCCACACACGAAAGGAAGGTAGAAAGGACCACCGGAGGAGATAGGAGCGCCGGAATGCAAAACGGACAACGGGGAAAATGCTCGGATGCATGAGACGAACATGTATGCAAATGAAATGCACATGATGACATGATATGCAATGCATGACACGCAAGCAATGACAAGGCAACAACAACGAATAACTGGAGGACACCTGGCACATCGCTCACGGGGCATCACATCATACCTGTGGTCGACATAACTAAAACTCCAGGCGGTTAAACCAAAATCACACAGAACAAGGGAGTACCTTGCTCTGATACCAATTGAAAGTGCGTTATATCGACTAGAGGGGGGGTGAATAGGCGATTTTTATGAAATTCTTCACTGAGGAATTTGCTGGTGAGGAAATTCCTTAGCGAAGAACTACCAGCAGCGGAATGAGTACTCAAAAGTAAACATAACAGAATACAAGCATAGTCATCATGATGAAATGAAGACAGGCACAGAGTACAGAAGCGTAAACACGGGATAACACGGGATGAAGACAAACAGACTGAAGAAATTGAACTGAGGAAATTGAGAAAGTCTTCAGTCAAAGTCTTCAAACACATATATGAATAAACACACAACACAGTTATGAGGAAATGAAAGAGTTGAGTGAATAGAACCAGTAAGCTTGGTGAAGACAATGATTTGGTAGACCAGTTCCAACTGTTGTCTCAGTTGTACGTCTGGTTGGAGCGGCTAAGTATTTAAACTCGAAGACACACAGTCCCGGACACCCAGTCCTGAACACGCAGCTCAGGACACCCAGTCCTCACCGTATTCTCCTTGAACTAAGGTCACACAGACCTCGTCCAATCACTCGTGGTAAGTCTTCTGGTGACTTCCAAACCTTCACAAATTTGGTCACTCGGCAATCCACAATTCCTCTTGGATGCTCTAGACCATGACGCCTAACCGTCTGGAAGAAGCACAGTCTTCAAAGGTAACAAGCGTCGGATCCACGCAGAATCAATCTCTTCAGTGATGCTCAATCACTTGGGCTTTGTAGGTGTTTGGGTTTTGGGTTTTTGGTTTTTCCTCACTTGATGATTTTCGCTCAAAATCCTCAGAGGATGGGTTGCTCTCAAATGACAAGTGTCAGTTTCTCTCGGAGCAGCCAACCAGCTAGTGGTTGTAGGGGGCGGCTATTTATAGCCTAGGGAGCAGCCCGACATGATAAGACATAAATGCCCTTCAATGATATGACCGTTAGGTGGATAGATATTTTGGGACAACTGGCGCATAGCACAGCAACGTCGGAATTTTGAGTAGCAAAATCCTCAGGGCTATCATGTTCCTCACTGTGTATGCAATCCGCACTGGCGAATTCCTAACTCCTTAGTCAGGACAAATTCCTCAGAGACCAGAAGAACTTCATCTCTGTCACTGAAGAAATTGACTGAACTGTATGAGATTTCCAATGGCTTCACTCGAAGGGATTGGTAGGTGTAGGATTTTGAGTTGAGCATCACATGGAAATTTTTCCTTAGTATTTCCTCGACCCCCTTTAACAGTACGGTGTTTCCTATGACTCAAGAAAGAGAAAAAACAAAACTATGAAAATGAAAGTCTTCAAGCTTCATATTCCTCGCATGAATATCAAGTCTTCACGGACACACCAATTTCTTCACTTTCAAAGTCTTCATGAAAGTCTTCAGAAATATCAAAATCTTCAGTCGAAGATATTTATTTTTAGGGGTCAACTTTTCCTATAAATATCAAACCCCTCATAGACTTATAGACCTGTGTACACTCACAAACGCATTAGTTCCTTAACCTATAAGTCTTCAATACACCAAAATCACTAAGGGGCACTAGATGCACTTACAAGTCCGAATTGGACAAGGAGGGGGGCGGCGCCCCCCCTTTCCTTCTCTTCTTCTCTCCCTTCCTATCCTACTCCTACTCCTACTTGGAAGGGGGGAGTCCTACTCCCGATGGGAGTAGGACTCCTCATGGGGTGCACCATAGGAGGCTGGCCTCATCCCCCTCCTCCACTCCTTTATATACGGGGAGGGGGGCACCCCTTGGAGACACAACAATTGATCATTGATCTTTTAGCCGTGTGCGGTGCCCCCTCCACCATAATCCACCTCGGTCATATCGTAGCGGTGCTTAGGCGAAGCCCTGCGTCGGTAGCTTCAACAACACCGTCACCACGCCGTCGTGCTGACGAAACTCTTCCCGAAAGCTCTACTGGATCGTGAGTTCGTGGGACATGACCGAGCTGAACGTGTGGTGAACGCGGATGTGACGTACGTTCGGTACTGAGGATCCGTCGATCGCGAAGACGTACGACTACATCAACCGCGTTGTCATAACGCTTCCGCTTATGGTCTACGAGGGTACGCAGACGACACTCTCCTCTCTCATTGCTATGCATCACAATGATCTTGCGTGTGCGTAGGAAATTTTTGAAATTACTACGTTCCTCAACAGTTACTCCTCCCCCTTCCGTTTGCCCCGACCCCCTTCTCCTCTTGCCTCTAGAACCCTAGTTCCTCGCTAATCATGATAGCTCATAAAATTGAGTAGGCAAACATGACGGGGGAGGCATTAAGAGTAAGGGAAGTGGTTTTGTGAAAGTTGATACATACTGCCTTCGTTCGAACTAAAACCACGACACTTATTTTGAAACAGATGGAGTAATAACATGGCAAGGGCGAAATCGTCGAGAATTTGTGTAAAGGAGTGCCTAACTAAGGTTGATATTGTAGATGTTGATATTCTTTTTGACTTAGAACAAGACCTCGTATATATAGACGACAAAAGGGGGTAATTGTAGTGCTCCTAGTACATATTAAGCGTCATTGATCTCAACCCTATTACCCTAGTGTACAACATCAAGACATGCTAAAGACACATATACTTCCTCTGTCCCAAAAAGTTTGTCTTAGACTTCTCTAGATGCTCCCTTCGCATCTTCATGTATATATGGTCAGATCAATGTATCACGGATTCACTGTCATCGATCATGCGTTTTGCTGCTGCTCCACGGCTGCGGGCCCAGCCTCAATGTTGATGATGTACTCGATCTCGTCGGCGACTTCCTTCATGGACGGCCGGTTCTGCCGGCGATCCTCGAGGCAACCGAGTGCCAGAAACCCGAGCGCCTTCATTGTGTCGAGCTCCAGCTGCGTGGCGCGGCTCTTCATGGCCGGGTCCACCATGTCCAGCAGCCGCTCCTCGTCCGCCGCCCGCTGCACGTGCACGGCGAGGTTGACATCGTCCTCGCCGCGACCGAAGTCGATGGCGCGCTTTGCGGTGAGCAGCTCCAGCAGCACCACCCCGAAGCTGTACACGTCGCTCTTGTCCGTGAGCTGGTAGTTCCTGTAGTACTCCGGGTCGAGATAGCCCAGCGTCCCTTGGGCGCAGGTGGAGACGTGGCTCAGCCCGGGCTCCGCCAGCCGGGAGAGCCCGAAGTCGGAGACCTTGCCGTCGAGCTGCTCGTCGAGGAGAATGTTGCTGGACTTGATGTCCCGGTGGTAGATGGGCGGCGAGGCGGAGAAGTGCAGGTAGGAGATGCCCTCGGCCGTGTGGCGAGCGATGACGAGGCGGCGGCGCCACGGGAGCGGCGGCTGGCTCATGGCGCCGTAGAGGTGGTCCGCGAGCGTGCCGTTGGGGACGAACTCGTAGACCATGAGCGGCTGCTGGAGGTCGACGCAGCAGCCGAGGAGGCGGACAAGGCTGCGGTGGTTGACCTGCGACAGCACGCGCACCTCGTTGAGGATCTGGTCCGTGGACTTGGTGTTGCCGAGCTTGGCGCACTTGACGGCGACCAGGGTGCCGTCGGCGAGCGCGCCCTTGTAGACCTCGCCGTAGCCGCCGACGCCGAGGAGGTTGTCGCGGGAGAAGTTGGCCGTGGCGCGCTTCAGCTCGCGGCTGGTGAAGTTCTTGGCGGTTCGGCCGCTGGAGTTGTTGGCGTTCAGTATGTCCTCGCGCTCCTTGGCCAGCCTCTCCCGGGCTAGCCGGATGCGCCGCTGCCGCCGGTAGAGGAACAGCCCTGCCGCTGTCAGTAGCAGGGCGCCGCCCAGGCCGCATACTATCCCTGCATTGCAAATTAGCTGTTCAGTTTGATCGAATCCAGTGATTCAACTCACGAAGGAAATTCTAATCGATTGAGTAAAAAAAAGTAGTGGTGGTGGTTATGTGTATTCCTGGTCTCCAATTTTGTTCCGAACAGAGCAACGGCTGCGTTTAGGGTATGATGCGACGGTGTTTACGCCGCTCGTCCACGTACAAGTCTAGGACGGCACGGCAGCATGGAGCACACAGCAGTCGCTGGCGAAGCCCAAATTCAGAGCACGAGGATCCAACGTACGGCTGGCCAGTCAATGCTTGTTTTTCTAAGAGAAGAGAGAAAGCCACCAATGTTGACCAAAACCGTAGTGAATGCAGCGTTTTCTTTAGTCAAAGCCGAACACATCTACTAGCTACAGTCACATCGCAAGAGTTCGTCGCTTGACATGACACCACTGATCTAAGCAAACCGCAACCGGAGAAACTAGATTTGCAATTGCAAGTAACGATGAGACTGAAACAGGGTAATCAGAGAGACGTAAATCGTACCTGCGATGAGAGGCGCGCGGTTGGATCCCTCGCAGTCTCCAGCGCGCTCGCAATCAGAAGGAACTGCACAAAAAAGCATACGCGATGGATGAGCCGCTGATCAAAATGGACCGGCTCGTGCTCGGTTCGGCGCTAGTATATCGCCAGATGATTCATCGACAACGTACTCTGCTGGCACGCGCCGGCGACGGGGTCCCACGCTAGCCCGGGGACGCAGAGGCATCGCCGCACCGCGCCGGCCGCGGCCGGGTCGCCGGCGCACGTGGCGTTGGCGCCGTCCTCGCAGTCCGCCTGCGTCTGGCAGAGCGGCTCCCTCGGCGCCGCCCACTGCAGCTCCAGGCCGAGCCGGCCGCCCCACGTCGCCGGCGGCTGCGCTGGGTCGAGGTCCACGAAGCTGGCGTAGGCGCTGCAGAGCTCGGGCGAGGCGCGGATCCGGTGCGACGTCGACGACCCCCCCGCCACGAACGTGCAGCAGAGCGGCAGCGGCGCGCAGGGCGACCGCGCGGCGTCGGCGTAGGCGTGGCAGAGCGAGGTGGAGGAGCAGTTGAGCGGGGAGCGCAGCAGCGCGGCGGTGCAGTTGAGGAGCATGATGGTGTTGGAGGAGCTGACGTTGAAGGGCAGCGTCGGGTCCAGCTGCACGCCGCGCCCCGCGGGGGCCCCCACGGACACGCAGCTGTCGTTGGACACCAGCGGCGCCGGGGCGACCACCAGGCGCTGCGCCGCCGGCGAGATGGAGGTGATCGGGTAGGAGGTGCCGTTGAGCGCGTCGAAGAAGAGCGTGGACGCGCCGGCCGCGCACCGCACCTTGTACGCCGGGTCGCCGCACCCGTCGGCCGTGCTCAGCGGGTACGGCACCGCCGTCGAGCCGCACGGGGGGCAGGCCCGCGCATGGCCGCCCAGCGGCAGCAGCGCCGCGAGGACGGCGACGGCTGCAACCTCGAAGAAGAAGAAGAGGGGAAGACGACGGGAAAACTGTGCGCTTGCCATTGCTTCAAGCTTCTTTGCCGTTGCTGTACGGGTGGCTGATCGACCCGCGAACGATTTAAGGTGTGGTTGAATCTCTCTGGTTGCGTTGAGTGGAAGGTCGGAAATGTTTGACTCGTTTGGCAGCCGCCTTGACTTGTGCCACTTGGAGGCTTATCTTGGAAACCAACAAGGCATGTGTTTGCATCTGTTGGAGGCTTATTATCCGGGGACCCAATGTGGAGTGTCGTGTTACCTGGAGCAGTATCTTCGCTTCACTGACGACTTCGCCACTCTACGATACTCCAGCACGAACAGTGTTGAGGCGTCCATACAAAAAGATGTGATTCGCATGATTGAAGCAATGCCGTTGTCACTCTTTCATCCACCTGAACAATATTAATAAAGGTTGATATAAAGGTTTTTGAAAGCATCATTAGTCGCCCATTCAAAAAGATAAAGCCCTTCCCAATGCTTCATGTTATACAGGTGTTAAAAATGTCACATAGGCAAAAAAAAAAGATGTGGCAAAGCAATTAAAAAAGGGAGAGGATATTATGGTAACACAGGAAAAAATGATGCTAAGCGTGTGACCTAGGTAAAATGACTACCAACCAGTGCATGAAGTTGTTTTGATGTTAAAACATTAAATGAGAAAGGCTTAGCTATAAAAGGTAAGCACCAATGCATTGAAGAGAGTAGTTGCTAAGGTTTTTAATGCATTTAGCACCTCACCTTACCACCAACGCATTGGAAAATGCCTAGAAGTCTACTTGGGCTCGGATGATACCGAAAATGCTACGCCTACGATCCCTACACATGCTTTACGTAACTTTTCAATTTATCTACCCCTACCCCACCCCACGCGTCGTGAATTTCACCAAGATGGGCCCTCGCTGCCCCCCAACTCCAATCCTCAAACTCCACATCAAATAGTACGTAACCTTCGTGAAAGAAATAACTTAGGTGTAGCAAAGCCCGGATGATGCCCTAAAAGTCTAGGTTATTATTCAATCACAATATTTCAACCATGATATCAATGTAAGATTTCACCTCCACAAGAATTAAATCAACAAAAAGAACTTGACACACTTAGATAAAGTGATAAACTCATCAGATCAGAGCAATTAGATTTGCGAGGACACAAAACTCTTTAACCCCATGACACCGCAAAAAAGAGAGTAATTTTGTTCTTAATAAGCGACAATGATTACTAGACGTTGACGAAGAACATGAAACTCTTAAATATTCAAGGTCCCCCCACCTCTCAACGTCAAAATGGCAGCCACGGGCTCAGAATTTCTTGACAACAACGATGGCTGTTGTAGTCCTTCGAGAAACCCTCTTTCTGGTCAGGTTATTGGAATTAGGAAAAAATCACTCGCCGAACGCCCAGGAGGGATCAAATGAGCCGACCCACTTAGGTTGACCCATTGTAGCGATGCATTTGTTCTTCTTTTTGCTTTGCTAGTTTTCAATTGAATTTTTTATTTTCTTTTTCCTAAACTTATTTTAAAATGAGATTGTAATAAAAATATGATTTCCTTTAAAATTATTTTAAACTTATTATTAAAAAACTTTGAACATTTTCTGATAATAACATGTACATTTCTTAAAACTTTATAAACATTTTTTGAGTATTTCTAAAATTTTGTAAGCTTTTTTGAAATTCCAAAGTTGCTTTAAAAACTACGACCATTTTCTCAAATTTGAGAACATTTTGTGGAAAAGTAAATACTAAAAAACAGTAAAGAAGACAACAGAAAAACAAAACAAGAAAAAAGCAGGCAAAGTCTTCTAGGCCTTCCTAAGGGCTTATAGTTGGCTATGAAAATAAGCTACCCCTTTTCAGAATTATTATAGAAGCCCAACCTACATTTTTATTTTAATATCCTACTAATTACGGTTTAACTAGTAGGCTTCCGAAATCACTAATTAAGGAGTACTCGTTGCAAAGAACACTCCACTTTCCCAGGTCGGGACAAGTGGCGCACATGCAGCACGCCACTTGTCGCAACCTGGAAGTTTTTTCTTTTTTCGTAGATCCGTTTATTCAAAACGTTTTATCTCTTAAACCGTGCGTCCAAATCTCGAACCGTTTTCACCATTGGATTTCTCACGTCGAGATCTTCAAAACTAGATCCATGTTGATATGTTTTGACGAACTTTTTTTTTCACGAAAAATCGGACGAAAAAAGGGCGAAAAAACCGAACCGGGAGCATGTTTTTTTTCCTTTCCGAAAGAGGCACGCCCGTGCCTCTCGCGAAATCACAACCATGCCTCTCACGGAAGCAAAACCATGACTCTTGTTGAACGAAAAAAAACAAAAAACACGTTTTTTTCCGTTTCCAAGAGGCACGGCTGTGACTCTCGCGAAAGCACAACCGTGCCTCTCGCGAAAGCAAAACCGTGACTCTCGCAAAAGAAAAAAAACAGAAAACGCGTATTTTTCCCCTTTCTGAGAGGCACGGCCGTGACTTTCATGTAAGCACAACCGTGCCTCTCGCGGAAGCAAAACCGTGACTCTCACGGAAGAAAAAAACAGAAAATGCGTTTTGTTTTTCCCTTTCCGAGAGGCACGACCGTGACTCTCGTGAAAGCACAACCGTGCCTCTCGCGGAAGCAAAACCGTGACTCGCGAAAGAAAAAAAAACAGAAAACGCGTTTTTTTCGTTTCCGAAAGGCACGGCCGTGACTCTCGCTAAACCACAACCGTGCGCCTCTCTTGGAAGAAAAACCGTGACTTTCACGAAAGTAAAAAAAAAAAAGAAAACACGTTTTTTCGTGAAAAAAAATTCGATTTTTTTATCCAAAAGCTAAGAAAGACCGGGGAAAACCAAAACATCGAAAAAACCAAAAAAAAAAACCCATTTAAAAAGCCGAAAACGCGTGTAAAAAAATAAAAAAATAAAATCAGAAGGGAGCGTCCAGAGCGTGACACGTGGCGAATGACTGAGAGGGCGCCAAATGGCGCTGATCGTTGAGAGACTTCCGAAGGAGCGCTCGTTAACTAGTTGCTCCCGTAGGCTTCTATGATATTATTGTACCTAATTGGGCCGCAAAACACCTTAAACCCTATGTTATTGTACCTAATTGGGCCGGACCACTCTGGTTGTTCAGTTTGCGGGCATGAGCCGAAGATAAACTATTTTGCCGCAATGAGCGACAAATAGGAATTACCACATCTTTTCTATAACAAGGAATTAATGCATGTGAGAGCTATAATTTGCCGGGAGCAACTAGTTAACGAGCGCTTCTTCGGGAGCCTCGCAACGATCAGCGCCATTTGGCGCGATCTTAGTCATTCGTCACATGTCGCGCTCTGGACGTTCCTTTCGAATTTTGCTTTTTTTCCGCCCGCGTTTTCGGCTTTTTAAACGGGTTTTTTTGGTTTTTTTCGACGTTTTGGTAAAGCCGAACTGTTGCGCTTCCGTTAAAGCCGAAATCACTAATTAAGGAGTACTCATTGCAAAGAACACTCCACTTTCCCAAGTTGCGACAAATGGCGCACATGTAGCGCGCCACTTGTCGCAACCTGGGAGTTTTCCCTTTTTTCGTAGATCCGTTTATTCAAAACGTTTTATCTTTTAAACCGTGCGTCCAAATCTCGAACTGTTTTCATTATTGGATTCCTCGCATCGAGATCTTCAAAACTAGATCCCATGTTGATAGATTTTGACGAACTTTTTCTTCATAAAAAAAGGACGAAAAAACCCGGACGAAAAAACCGAACCAGTAGCACGGTTTTTTTCCCTTTCCGAAAGAGGCACGACCATGCCTCTCGTGAAATCACACCCGTGCCTCTTGTGAAAGCAAAACCGTGACTCTCGTGGAAGGAAAAAAAACAGAAAACACGTTTTTTTTCGTTTCCGAGAGGCACGACCGTGACTCTCGCGAAAGCACAACCGTGCCTCTCGCGGAAGCAAAACCGCGACTCTCGCGAAAGAAAAAAAACAGAAAATGCATATTTTTTCCCTTTCTGAGAGGCACGGCCGTGACTCTCACGAAAGCACAACCGTGCCTCTTGCGGAAGCAAAACCGTGACTCTCGCGAAAGAAAAAAAAACAAAAAACACGTTTTTTTCGTTTCCGAAAGGCACGTCCGTGACTCTCGCTAAAGCACAATCGTGCCTCTTTCGAAAGAAAACTGTGACTTTCGCGAAAGAAAAAAAAAAGAAAACGTGTTTTTTTCGTGCAAAAAAAAATTTCAAATTTTTTTTGATCGAAATGCTAAGGAAGACCGGGAGAAAACCAAAATGTCGAAAAAATCCGAAAAACCCGTTTAAAAAGCCGAAAACGCGTGCAGAAAAAAAAACAAAATCCGGAGGGAGCTTTCAGAGCGCGACACGTGGAGAATGGCTGAGAGCGCGCCAAGTGGGACTGATCGTTGCGAGGCTTCCGAAGGAGCGCTCATTAACTAGTTGCTCCGGCTGAAGCAGCCGAGCGAGTACCGCGAAACGGGCCGGCCCACTGCGAGCGTTAATACCACTGCAAGGCAAACCGGTTTTGGGAACCTTCTAGAAGGTTCCCTCAAGCGGTTTTTTGCTGTTTCTTTTTCCTTTTGCCAGTTTTCGGTTTTTTCCTGTTTCCTGTTTTCTTTTTCTTTTTTGTCCTTTTTCCTCTTTTGTTTCTTTTCCTATTTCTTTCTTTTCTCCCTTTATTAAATCTACCTTTTTTTTTTTCTTTTTTACCTTTGTTTTAAAAAATTATTAAAAATTCCAATTTTTTTCATGATTTCAGAAATTCTTCACAGTTATCAAATTCTGTTCACAATGCAAAAATTGTTCAGCATATATCAGAAAAATTGTTCAATGTGTATTTAAATATTGTTCAACGTATGTAAAGAAAATGTTCATTGTGTTAAAAATTGTTCAGTGTATATCTAAAAAAGATATATATTGTTTAGTGTATATAAAAATGTATTCAACGTGTATTTAAATAGTTTTCATCATATATCAAAAGATATTAAATGTATATTTATAAATATAAAATGGTTAATATTTCGATTTTTCTTTTATCTACCTTTTTTTAGTGGCATTTTTTATCTACCTCTGTAGCTAGTTCTTAAATATGCGCGCGGCTTACAAAACACTGAAACTAGCTCTCAAGTGGGAAGGAACATTTAGTTTCCATCGTGCGGTGGCGCGTTCGATTCCTCAAGAGTGTGTCCTTTTTTTTTGGATTTTCGTGCGCTCGATATGAACGCCACGGAATGGGCTGGCCCATTAAGCCCGCACCCTGCGGGAAAGCACGTCAGATTAACGCTCGCGTGCGTCAGCTAGGGACTCCCCCATAGGGATGGGCAGATCCTATATGACGCCCGCGTGCGTCCATTCGTCGCTGCTTCGCTGAAGCGAAGCGAGCGAACGAGGCGCACGGGCCGGCCCACTTCGTTCGAGCGAGACCTGGTTTTGGGAACCTTCTAGTAGGTTCCCTGAACCGGTTTTTTTTGTAGTTTTTCCGTTTTTCCTGTTTCTTTTTTTTACCTTTTGTTTCCTTTTTCTGTTTCTGTTTTTGTTTTTGTTTCTTTTTTTAACTTTTGTTTCCTTTTTCTGTTTCTTTCATCTTATCCTTTTTCGTTTTACTTGTATACTTTGTTTTAAGAAAATTGTTTGAATTCCATATTTTGTTCATGATTTCAAAAATTGTTCATGGATATAATTTTTTGTTCACTTTTTAAAAATTTGTTCACAATTTTGAAATTGTTCAACATATATAAAAATGTTCAAAGTGTATTTAATATTTGTTCAATGTATATAGAAAAATTGTTCAATTTGTAGTTAAAAATAGTTCAACGTATATTACAAAAATGTTCAATGTATATTTAAAATTTGTGCATAATATATCACAAAAATTTAGATTGTATAGTTAAAAATTGGTTGGCGTATTTTCACAAAAGTATATTTGAAGCGTATATCGCAAAATGTTCGATCACGTTTTAAAATTTTGTTGGAAAAAACGTTATTCATTTCTTGAAGGAATGATTAAAAGACAAATCTACCTCTACGCATAATACATACTTTTGAGCGCTGTACTCTAACGCATGGTCAGTCGCTAGTGCAGTGGCGAGCAGGGCTTGTTTGTATCGGTGTGTCTCGGGTTCGACTCTCGAACGCTACATTTTTTTCGTGGCATTTCTCTTTTAGGTTCTCACGTGGGAATGGGCCGGCCCGTTTGGCGCGAATCCTTCTGCGGAAGCTGCTCGTTTTGACGCACGCGAGCGTCAGCTAGGAACACTCATAGGGATGCCCTTGCCGCAGCTGTGCTATTCCAAGCCTCCGAAGGTGGGCTTTGTGTAATTGTATTGCTGGCTTTTGGCCTGATAATGTTGGAGGACTTGGGCAAACGCCTAATAATTGTTTAAAATTTCTAAAAAAATTGTTTAGAAAAAATGTATATTTAGGCTTACTTAGAATTAGGTGGAAAATGTGCATTTTTTCAAGTTTTAGGATCTTGCTGACACCCAGTTTGAGGACTTTCTATGCATTTTAATCAGTTGAAATGTTTTAAGACCTTTAGAGTGTAATGTGCTTTTCTTCTTGACAAGCATTATATATTTTGATCATATTCGATGACCTATCATTATCTATTGTCGCGAAATTGAGAAGAATCTACACAAGAAGGCCTAGACAAAGAATCTTGTTTCCAGAAGAAGAAAGATGAATCTGTAGAAGAAGGCCATACATAAAGAATCATGTTTCGTGAAGAAGAAAAATCTAGAACAATGCCTTACACCTGGATGAGGCGATTCGGTACCCAGGCTCAGCTGCACCTATGATGAACAGAAAATAAATAAATAAATACTAGAAAAATAAAAAAAAAATCTTTTTTGTATGGAAGATAATTTGGTGCGGTGCGCTCCAAATTTCAGTTCATTTGTACATGTGAGTAGCTCTCAGTAAAAAAAGATAAATTTAGGGTCTGTGAAAAAGTGTATTGTTCATGTGTTGTTCATATCGAGTGTTTTTTTGCTGAGAACTACTCATATGTCCAAATGATCTGAAATTTCGAGGGACCTCACGCACCAAATTATCTTCCATGAAAAAAAATCAGTTTTTTTTGAATTTTTTTGTATTTTGTGTGAATTTTATGTTCACCATGTGCAGATTAGTCTGGCCTCATAAATGAATATTCGCTTACACCTAATAACCTTTGCATGTTTCTCAACAAAGAATGAAAGGCCAGCGTGATACATCTCCAGCGTATCTATAATTTATAAAGTATTCATACCATGTTTACAATAATTTTATATGATTTTGGTAACTTTTATATGATTTGAATAAAACTAACCCGAACTAACGTTGTTTTCGGCTGAACTACCATGATGTTATTTTTTGTACAGAAATAAAAGTTCTCGGATTGGGCTAAAAATTTACGGTGATTTTTTATGGAACAAAAGAGACCCCCCCAGGCGAAGCCTAGTAGGTGGACCAGACAAAGTCCAGGGGAGCGAGCGACAAGCTTAGGGGGCGCGCCCTTGGGGGTAGGCCTCACCATCCAAGCTTGCCAGTCCCTCATGCCCCCCCCCCTAACGTAAAACTGACGCCAAGAATTCTTATAAATATAGAAAACCCCAGAAAGAAACCTAGAACTTCGCCGCCGCCGTCGCAAGTCTCTGTACCGAAGTGATCTCATCTGGAGGCCTTCTCTGGCACCATGTCGAAGGGGGAAATCATCACCAGAGACCATCTTCACCATCCTGACGGTCTCCATGACGAGGAAGGAGTAGTTAACCCTCGAGGATGATGGTATGTACGAGTAGCTATGTGTTTGATCTCTATCTCTTTCGTGTTCTTGATTTGATGCGATCTTGTTGTACCGCGAGCTTTCTTAATATAGTTGAATCATATGGTGTTCTTCCCTCTCTATCTTGTTGTGATGAATTGCGTCTTGCTCTTTGAGGTTTCGTTATCTTGGATTGAATATTGGATTTGAGATCACTTGATATGTGTCTTGCATGTGGATACACATGGTGACAATGGAGTATTCTATTGAGTCACTTGATGTATGTTTTGGTATTCAATTTGCGGATTCCCATGGTGACATTGGGGTAATCTAGGTACATAGGTTCATGTTTTCGTCCTACTTTCCCCGATAGAAACTTTGGAGTCAAGTCCATATTTAGTACTAAACTTATGAAAAACATCAATTTCCATTTAACATCAAACTCAAGTTTTATACTTGACTTTTTACCTTTGTCGAATTCTCAATCTTCAGAGTTGCGCTTAATTTTTTTAGAAGGCCCCATTTGAATTCAATAGTACTCTTCATAAAGGAACCAGCAAAAAAGTATCAAGCATGGATTGATCATTATGAGAAAGTCGAGCATAAAAGTTCTGTATAATTATTTCATTTGAGAGCTCATGATTGGGGCATGTGTGCATCATGTACTTACGCCTCCCCAGCTTGAGCGATACCTTCTTCTTTACGAGGCCAAAAATTATATGTACAATTCCTATCACGATGAACCAAACGCATAGGATAAAACTTCTGATGAAACTCCAATTTCAACCGATTTCGATCCCATGTTATAGTATCATCCAATAGCTTATACCATGTCAATGAATTTTCCTCCAAAGATAACGGGAATACCTTCTTCTTAACTCCATCCTCGGATAAACCTGCAAGATTAAATAATCCACAAATTTCATCCACATAGATCAAGTGTAAATCAGAATGTATTGTTCCATCTCCTGCATAAGGAATAGCTAGCAGTTTCTCTAACATACCCGAAGGAATTTCATAATAAATATTTTCAGTAGGTTCGGTAGGTTGAGGAGTAACTCTTATTTCTTCCGTTCGAGGTCAAGATACCCCAAACAAGCCTCTCAAAGGATTATTTTCCATGGTGATGAGTGACAGTAAATTTCAGCACGTAATATAAATGTTTCCTTACCAAATTCCACTTACCAAAGATGCTTCACTCCTTGGTGTTCGGGAACATCGCATGCAATTTCAAAAAATTTCCTACGATCACGCAAGATCTATCTAGGAGATGCATATCAACGAGAGGGGATAGTGTGTCCACGTACCCTCATAGACTGAAAGTGGAAGCGTTAGGTTAACGCGGTTGATGTAGTCGAACGTCTTCGTGATCCAACCGATCAAGTACCGAATGTACGACACCTCCAAGTTCACCACACGTTCAACTTGATGACGTCTCTCGAACTCTTGATCCAGCAGAGGGTCGAGGGAGAGTATCGTCAACACGACGACGTGGTGACGGTGATGGTGATGTGATCCACGCAGGGCTTCACCTAAGCACTACGTGAATATGACCGGAGGAGTAAACCATGGAGAGAGACACCGCACACAGCTTGGAACAATTGGTGTGTCTCCAAGGGGTGCCCTGCCCACGTATATAAAGGAGGGAGAGGAGGAGGCCGACCACCAGGGGCGCGCCAAGGGGGGGAGCCCTACTAGGACTCCACTCCTAGTAGGATTTGGCCCCCCTTTTTTCCTTCTCATGGAGGGGGAAAGAGGGAAGGGAGAGGAAAGAGGAGAAGGAAAGGGGGGGGGGCGCTCCCCCTCCCCTAGTCTAATTCGGACTCCCTATGGGAGGGGGGCACGACCACCCCTTGTGGGCTGCCTCCCCTCTCCCCTATGGCCCATGTAGGCCCAATACTTTCCCGGGGGGGGGGGTGTTGGGGAACGCAGTAATTTCAAAAAAATTCCTACGCACACGCAAGATCATGCTGATGCATAGCAACGAGAGGGAAGAGTGTTGTCTACATACCCTCGTAGACCGTAAGCGGAAGCGTTATGACAACGCGGTTGATGTAGTCATACGTCTTCACGATCGACCGATCCAGGCACCGAAGGTACGACACCTCCGCAATCTGCACATGTCCGGCTCGGTGACGTCCCACGAACTCACGATCCAGTAGAGTGTCGACGGAGAGCTTCGTCAGCACGACGGCGTGATGACGGTGATGATGATGCTACCAGAACAGGGCTTCGCCTAAGCACCGCTACGATATGACTGATGTGGATTATGGTGGAGGGGGGGCACCGCACATGGATAAGAGATCAATGATCAACTTGTGTGTCTATGGGGTGCCCCCCTCCCCCGTATATAAATGAGTGGGGGAGGGAGAGGGGGCCGGCCTCCTAGGCGCGTCCCAAGGGGAGTCCTACTCCCACCGGGAGTAGGATTGCCCCCCTTCCCTAGTTGGATTAGGAGAGAAGGAAGGGGGAGGAAGGAGGAAGGAAAGGGGGCCCGGCCCCCCTCCCAATTCGGATTGGGCTTGGGGGCGGGCGCGCCCCCTCCTTTGCTTGCTTCTCCTCTCTCCCACTATGGCCCAATAAGGCCCATATACCTCCCCGGGGGTTCCGGTAACCTCCCGGTACATCGGTAAATGCCCGATCTCACCCGGAACCATTCCGATGTCCAAATATAGTCGTCAAATATATTGATCTTTATGTCTCGACCATTTTTAGAATCCTCGTCATGTCCATGATCATATCCGGGACTCCGAACTACCTTCGGTACATCAAAACACATAAACTCATAATACGATCGTCACCGAATGTTAAGCATGCGGACCCTACGGGTTCGAGAACTATGTAGACATGACCGAGACACGTCTCTAGTAAATAACCAATAGCGGAACCTAGATGCTCATATTGGTTCCTACATATTCTACGAAGATCTTTATCGGTCAAACCGCATAACGATATACGTCGCTCCCTTTGTCATCGGTATGTTACTTGCCTGAGATTTGATCGTCGGTATCTCAATACCTAGTTCAATCTCGTTACCGGCAAGTCTCTTTACTCGTTCCGTAATGCTACATCCCGTAACTAACTCATTAGCTACATTGCTTGCAAGGCTTATAGTGATGTACATTACCGAGAGGGCCCAGGGATACCTCTCCGACAATCGGAGTGACAAATCCTAATCTCGATCGATGCCAACTCAACAAACACCATTGGAGACACCTATAGAGCACCTTTATAATCACCCAGTTACGTTGTGACGTTTGGTAGCACACAAAGTGTTCCTCCGGTATTCGGGAGTTGCATGATCTCATAGTCATAGGAACATGTATAAGTTATGGAGAAAGAAATAGCAACAAACTAAACGATCATCGTGCTAAGATAACGGATGGGTCAAGTCAATCACATCATTCTCTAATGATGTGATCCCGTTAATCAAATGACAACTCATGTCTATGGTTAGGAAACATAACCATCATTGATTCAACGAGCTAGTCAAGTAGAGGCAAACTAGTGACACTGTTTGTCTATGTATTCACACATGTACTAAGTTTCTGGTTAATACAATTCTAGCATGGATAATAAACATTTATCATGATATAAGGAAATATAAATAACAACTTTATTATTGCCTCTAGGGCATATTTCCTTTAGGGGGGGGGGTTCCGGTAATGTCACGCCCTCGATGCGGCTATATCTCCCACGTGTCGAAGCACGACTTAGAGGCATAACCGCATTGAAAGAAATGTCGCAAGTGAGGTAATCTTCGCAAACAACCCATGTAATACAATAGGGGAAAATATACATAGTTGGCTTACAATCGCCACTTCACACATTACATGAATAAAGCATTACATCATCCAGATACACACAAGGTCTGACTACGGAACCAAAATAAAAGAAGAACCCCAAATGCGACAAGGTCCCCGATCGACCCCAACTGGGCTCCACTACTGATCAACTAGAACGAAACAACACAAAGGACAAGATCTTCATCGACCTCCTCCTGAACTTGGTTGCGTCATCTGCAAGGACTCATCGGCACCTGCAAACTGGTTTTGGAAGTATCTGTGAGTCACGGGGACCCAGCAATCTCGCACCCTCACGATCAAGACTATTTAAGCTTATGGGTAAGGTAAAGGTATGAGGTGGAGCTGCAGCAAGCAACTAGCATAGATGGTGGCTAACATATTCGCAAAAGAGAGCGAGAAGAGAAGGCAAAAGCACAGTCGGTGAACTATGATCAAGAAGTGATCGTAAAACAACCTACGTCAAGCATAACTCCAACACCGTGTTCACTTCCCGGACTCCGCCGGAAAGAGACCATCACGGTTACACATGCGGTTGATGTATTTTAATTAAGGTTAAATTCAGGTTTTCTACAACCGGACGTTAACAAATTCCCATCTGCCCATAACCGCGGGCACGACTTTCGAAAGTTCAAATCCCTGCAGGGGTGTCCCAACTTAGCCCATCACAAGCTCTCACGGTCAACGAAGGATATTCCTTCTCCCAAGACATTCCGATCAGACTCGGCGTCCAGGTTACAAGACATTTCGACAATGATAAAACAAATCCAGCAACACCACCCGAATGTGCCGACAAATCCCGATAGGAGCTGCACATATCTCATTCTCAGGGCACACTCAGATGAGCGCTCCATACAATTAAAACCAAACCTCGAGTTTCCCTGAGGGGGCGCTGCACAGGACTCTAGTTTGGACCAACACTCAGAGGAGCACTGGCCCGGGGGGGGGGGGGGGTTAAAATAATGATGACCCTCGAGAGAGCGACTCCCAAGGGAAAAGTAGGTGGTGGTGAGGCAAATGGTAAAACCAAGGTTGGGCATTGCTGGAGGAGTTTTATTCTAGGCGAACTGTCAAGGGGTTCTCATTATAGCCCAACCGCGTAAGGAACGCAAAATCCGGGAACATAACACCGATATGACGGAAACTAGGGAGGCAAGAGTGGAACAAAACACCAGGCATAAGGCCGAGCCTTCCACCCTTTACCAAGTATTTAGATGCATTAATTAAATAAGAGATATTGTGATATCCCAACAAGTAAACATGTTCCAACAAGGAACGATCTCCATGTTCCAACAAGGAACAAACTTCAATCTTCACCTGCAACTAACAACACTATAAGAGGGGCTGAGCAAAGCGATAACATAGCCAATCAACGGTTTGCTAGGACATGGTGGGTTAGAGGTTTGGCATGGCAATTTGGGAGGCATGATAAGCAAGTGGTAGGCATCGTAGCATAGGCATAGCAAAAGAGCGAGCATCTAGCAAAGCAAATATAGAAGTGATTTCGAGGGTATGATCATCTTGCCTGCAAAGTTGTCAGAGTTGACTGGATCCTCGAAAGCAAACTCAACGGGCTCCTCGTTAGCGAACTCGTCTCCCGGCTCTACCCAAACAAGTCAAACAAGCAAGAAGGACACAATCAACCACGTGCAAACTCAAACAACATGATGCAAACATGGTATGCTATGCGGGATGCGATATGTGATGCATATGCAAGATTTGACAAGGAATGAATGAACCTGGTCTCAACTTGGAAATCCAAGTGTGCCACTGGAAAGGTGAGATGATTTCGGTTGAAATCGGTATAAAGAACACCGGAATCGGAGACACGGTTTGGAAATGGCAAGCAATTCAAATATGGCACCGGTCTGCGATATATAGCAAGTAGCCATCTAAATGCAACAAGATAAACATGCTAAAGCACCCAAACATGGCAACAAAATACATGGCAGGGATCCACTCATGATTCTTGACAAAAGATGAACACTGAGCTACGGCCAATTCAGCCATTAACAGGTTCAAACAAGCATGGCAAAAATGCAAACGATAACAGGTTTCAGACTTAGTGAAATTAACACTTGTCTGGAATTTCAGATCAGATAGCACACTTTGGAGCATGAAAACTATATGCTACAGGAACTTAACATGGCAAAGTAAAGCATGGCATGGAGCTACTCAAAGAGCTTAACAACAGTCCCTTACTGACCTTGAGCCAAAAGGGATCCGAAAATACAATTGCAAGCATGTGAACATGGCAAAAACTTAAACAGATCACAGACTTAGTGAAAAACTGGAGCACGCAAATCAGATATCAAGTAGGCATGTTCACGAGCTCGATGCACTCACTACAGAGAAAGGCATGACAAACTAAGCATACACCCATCAAGAATACACATTATATAAACTAGACATGTCAAGAAAAAACAACATAGCATGCACGGATCAACTACAACATCCTCGGCAAAATCGCTAACAAGTAGACAATCTGCCCAGATTCACGAAATAGCAAAAGTAGAGCTCGATTGACTCAAGCTAGGGTGCTCCATAATTGCAAACAAAGACATGGATGGATAGAGCACTACAAGATTAACAAATCACCCTTACTGATCATCCTCAAAAGAGGCACGGATCACTAGGAAACAACATGAACATATATCATATTGATAAAAAATAGATCAAGGACTTAGTGGAATTGCTAAGTCCCTGAAAACAGCATTAACGAATGCACCACTTTGCAAGCTTGTGCTAGTCACCACACATATCACAAAAATACATGGATGGCACCTCTGGAAAGATGACAAAGCATATAACAAAACCTATGTAGAGCTCAGGGGCATATCATGCACACAATAATCATGGCAAAAATGACAAATAGCTATCTGGAGCAGCAGATCTGACAATTAACTCAAATAGCACTCTTCCAACAGCATTTCGGGCATCAAGCTGAACTCAAATGAAAATGATGCAATGAATTGAAATGATGTACTCTCTGAGACGGACATTTTGATATGCTACACGCCCAAAACGGATCTATGGATGCAAAGTTACGGCATGATAAACATAGCAAAATAAATAGGGTTAGGAACGAGAAAGTCAACCCCTAGGGTTTCCAGATCCAGATCGGATCTCGCCGGAGTTACTGTAGCTGGCACGCCTCCCGATGTTCAACGTCGCCGGAGCCGAGGTCGGAGGTCGAGGAGGAGGACGGCGGAGGGCGGCGGGCTGCCGGACGACGAGGGGCGAGGCGCGGCCGGGTCGCCGGCGTCGAGGAACCGCGGCGGGGCGGCGGAGGTCGCCGGGGCCGGCCGGGCGATGAGCTCGCTGGCATGGAGGAGAGGCGGCGGGGCTGGCCGGCTCGGACGCGGCGCGGGGTGGCGACGCGCGCGTGGGCCGGGAGGGCTCTCTCCGGGCCCAGGCGGGCCCGCGCGGTGGTGATGTGGCCGCGGTGGTGGCGGCGAATGGAGAGGCGCCACGTGGCGGCGGCGGGCGCAGTGGACACGTTCGGCGCTGGCGGTTGTTGTCCGGCGCTCGGGGGAAGAAGAGGGCTAGGGTTTTGGGGAAGAGATCCGAATTTTTCGGGAAGGAGCTATATATAGGCCTAGAGGGAGCTAGGAGAGTCCAAATGCGGTGCGGTTTTCGGCCATGAGATCATGATCGAACGCTCTAGATGATGGAGAGGGTTTTGGTGGGTTTTGGGCCAAAATGGAGGGGTGTTGGGCTGCAACACACACGAGGCCTTTTCGGTCCCTCGGTTAACCGTTGGAGCATCAAACGAAGTCCAAATGGCACGAAACTTGACAGGCGGTCTACCGGTAGTAAACCAAGGCCGCTTGGCAAGTCTCGGTCCAATCCGGAAATGTTTAACCCCCACACATGAAAAGAAGGTAGAAATGACCACCGGAGGAGATAGGAGCGCCGAAATGCAAAACGGACAAGGGGGAAAATGCTCGGATGCATGAGACGAACACGTATGCAAATGAAATGCACATGATGACATGATATGCAATGCATGACACGCAAGCAATGACAAGGCAACAACAACGAATAACTGGAGGACACCTGGCACATCGGTCTCGGGGCGTTACAGGTAACCCCTCGGCTCTCCGAAAAATACCCGAACTATTCTGAAACCATTCCAGTGTCCGAATATCATCATACAATATATCAATATTTACCTCTCGGCCATTTAGAGACTCTTCGTCATGTCCGTGATCTCATCCGGAACTCCAAACAAACTTCGGTCAACCAAACACATAACTCATAATACAAATCGTCATTGAACGTTAAGCGTGCGAACCCTACGGGTTCGAGAACTATGTAGACATGACCGAGACACATCTTTGGTCAATAACCAATAGCAGAACCTGGATGCTCATATTGGTTCCTACATATTCTACGAAGATCTTTATCGGTCAAACCGCAATAATAACATACTAAAGGAAATATGCCCTAGAGGCAATAATAAAGTTGTTATTTATATTTCCTTATATCATGATCAATGTTTATTATTCATGCTAGAATTGTATTAACTGGAAACTAAGTACAAGTGTGGATACATAGAAAAACAGAGTGTCCCTAATATGCCTCTACTTGATTAGCTCATTAATCAAAGATGGTTAAGTTTCCTAGCCATAGACATGTGTTGTCATTTGATGAACGGGATCACATCATTAGAGAATGATGTGATGGACAAGACTCATCCTTTAGCTTAGCGTAATGATCGTTTAGTTTTTCTGCTATTGCTTTCTTCATGACTTATACATGTTCCTCAGACTATGAGATTATGCAACTCGCGAATACCGGAGGAACACCTTGTGTGCTATCAAACGTCACAACATAACTGGGTGATTATAAAGATGCTCTACAGGTGTCTCGATGGTGTTTGTTGAGTTGGCATATATCGAGATTATGACTTGTCACTCCGTGTATCAGAGAGGTATCTCTGGGCCCTCTCGGTAATGCACATCACTATGAGCCTTGCAAGCAATGTGACTAATGAATTGTTCATGGGATGATGCATTATGGAACGAGTAAAGAGACTTGCCTGTGATGAGATTGAACTAGGTATGATGATATCGACGATCGAATCTCGGGCAAGTAACATACCGATGACAAAGGGAACAACGTATATTGTCATGTGGTTTAACCGATAAAGATCTTCGTAGAATATGTAGGAACCAATATGAGCATTCAGGTTCCGCTATTGGTTATTGACCGAAGATGTGTCTCGGTCATGTCTACATAGTTCTCGAACCCGTATGGTCCACACGCTTAACGTTTGATGACGATTTGTATTATGAGTTATCTGATTTGATGAACCGAAGTTTGTTCGGAGTCCTGGATTAGATCACGGGCATGACGAGGAGTCTCGAAATGGTCAAGAGGTAAAGATTCATATATTGGAAGGTTACATACGGACACCGGAATGGTTTGGGTCGTATCGGATGAGTTTCGGAGTACCGGGGGTTACCAGAACCCCCCCGGGAAGTTAATGGGCCATACATGGGCCTTAGTTGTGGAGAGAGGGCCGGCCAGGGAGGTGGCGCGTGCCCCCTTGCCCAGTCCGAATTGGACAAGGGGTGTGGGCGCCGCCCCCTTTCCCTCTCCTACTTCTCCTCTCTTTCCCTCTTTGCTATTCCGAAAAAGGAAAAAGGAGAGGGGAATCCTACTTGGACTAGGGAGTCCTAGTAGGACTCCTCACACCTGGCGTGCCCTCCTTGGGTCGGCCACCTCTTGTCCCCCTTTATATACGTGGGAGGGGGGCACCCCAAAGGCACACCAAGTCTTCTCTTAGCCATGTGCGGTGCCCCCCTCCACAGTTACACACCTCGGTCATATCGTCGTAGTGCTTAGGCGAAGCCCTGCGCCGGTTACTTCATCATCACCGTCGCCACGCCGTCGTGTTGATGGAACTCTCCCTCGGCCTCAACTAGATCAAGAGTTCGAGGGACGTCATCGAGCTGAACGTGTGCTGATCGCGGAGGTGCCGTACGTTTGGTGCTTGGATCGGTTGGATCACGAAGCCGTTCGACTACTGTCAGATTTCGGGTTCTGGCAAAACCCTTGAGCTTCGAACACTGGGGTGCGCACGAAGATCTCTCCTCCCCCAAGATCTCACCTTCACCGCAATCTCGAGGCTTAGCACGCCGAACTCGCAGCACAATGGGACACAAGATTTATACTGGTTCGGCCACCGATGTGGTGTAATACCCTACTCAAGTGTGGTGTGGTGGATTGCCTCTTGGGCTAAGGATGAATAGTTACAAGGGAAGAACAACCTCCTGAGGAGAGGTGCTCTTGTGCTTGGTGAGTTTGTGTGGTTGCCTCGGAGGAGTGGGTCCGGTCCAAGATGAGATCTCCCTTTTCTACGGTGGTGGCTAGTCCTATATATAGAGGCCCGGGTCCTCTTCCCAAATATTAGGCGGGAAGGGATCCCACAACGGCCAATTTGAAGGGGGACAGTGATACGTCTCCATCGTATCTACTTTTCCAAACACTTTTGCCCTTGTTTTGGACTCTAACTTGCATGATTTGAATGGAACTAACCCGGACTGACGCTGTTTTTAGCAGAATTGCCATGGTGTTATTTTTGTGCAGAAATAAAAGTTCTCGGAATGACATGAAAATCAACGGAGCATTATTTTGGAATATATAATGAATATTGTAAGTAAGATCCACGTTAGGGGTGCCTCACCTGTCGACGAGGGTGGGGGCGCGCCCCCTGCCTCGTGGCCCCCCTGACGCTCCACCAACCTCAACCTGGACTCCATATATTCACTTTCGGGGAGAAAAACCA
Source organism: Triticum urartu (assembly GCF_056163025.1). Taxonomy (NCBI): domain Eukaryota; kingdom Viridiplantae; phylum Streptophyta; class Magnoliopsida; order Poales; family Poaceae; genus Triticum; species Triticum urartu. The sequence continues at coordinate 94,585,046 of NC_141875.1, forward strand.
GATAAGAAGGATTCATCACGTTTTATGATACGGAGCCGCCGCCAAGCCCTAAACTCTCTCGGGAGGGCTGATCTGGAGTCCGTTCGGGGCTCTGGAGAGGGGAATCCGTCACCATCGTCATCATCAACCATCCTCCATCACCAATTTCATGATGCTCACCGCCGTGTGTGAGTAATTCCATCGTAGGCTTGCTAGACGGTGATGGGTTGGATGCGATTTATCATGTAATCGAGTTAGTTTTGTTAGGGTTTGATCCCTAGTATCCACTATGCTCTGAGATTGATGTTGCTATGACTTTGCTATGCTTTATGCTTGTCACTAGGGCCCGAGTGCCATGATTTCAGATCTGAACCTATTATGTTTTCATCAATATATGAGAGTTCTTGATCCTATCTTGCAAGTCTATAGTCACCTATTATGTGTTATGACCCATTAACCCCGAAGTGACAGTAATCGAGATACTTACCGGTGACGACCATAGTTTGAGGAGTTCATGTATTCACTATGTGCTAATGCTTTGTTCCGGTACTCTATTAAAAGGAGGCCTTAATATCCCTTAGTTTCCAATAGGACCCCGCTGCCACAGGAGGGTAGGACAAACGATGTCATGCAAGTTCTTTTCCATAAGCACATATGACTATATTCGGAATACATGCCTACATTGTATTGATGAACTGGAGCTAGTTCTGTGTCACCCTAGGTTATGACTGTTGCATGATGAACTGCATCCGGCATAATTCTCCATCACCGATCCATTGCCTACGAGCTTTCCATATATTGTTCTTCGCTTATTTACTTTTCCGTTGCTATTGTTATCGTCACTACAAAATACCAAAAACATTACTTTTGCTACCGTTACTTTTGCTATCGTTACCACTACTATCATATTACTTTGCTACTAAACACTTTGCTGCATATATTAAGTCTCCAAGTGTGGTTGAATTGACAACTCAGCTGCTAATACTTGAGAATATTCTTTGGCTCCCCTTGTGTCGAATCAATAAATTTGGGTTGAATACTCTACCCTTGAAATCTGTTGCGATCCCCTATACTTGTGGGTTATCAAGACTATTTTCTGGCGCCGTTGCCAGGGAGCATAGCTCTATTCTTTGAGCCACTTGGGATTTATATCTGCCTATCATTATGAAGAACTTTAGAGACGCTAAAACAAAAATTTATCCCTCAACCACGAGGGGAGGTAAGGAACTGCCATCTAGCTCTGCACTTGATCTGCCTTCTGTTTTGAGTAATCTCGCGACACCTACACTTGCTATTCATTCTGATATATTGCATGTTATTGATGATGCCACTTCTGCTATGCATCATACTTATGATGAAACTACTTCTATGCTTGATACTACTGTGCCACTTGGTGAATTTCTTGATGAACAACTTGCTAGGGCTAGAGAGAATGAAATTATTGAAATTGATAATATTGATGAAAGTGATGATGAAGACTCTCCCCCTAGATATGAATTACCTATTGTGCCTGAGGGCTATGTTATGGATGAAGAAACTGCTAGAGATTTTCTTGCTTGCAATGATAGGAGTGATCTTAAGAAATTATTAGCTAAGCTGAAACAAAAAACTTTGAATGCTAGAATGAAATATGATCCTGCTTATGCTACTTCACATATCTTTGTTACTGATCCTTTCTATGGTTATGAATCTGAAACTGTTGTGGCACATCTTACTAAATTAAATGATATAGCCACCCTGTTCACTAATGATGAGAAAATTCGCTACTATTATATCCTTAAGATATTTCCGTTCTCATTAAAGGGTGATGCTAAGATATGGTTTAATTCTTTTAGTCTGGTCTCTTTTTCTCTTGCGGAAATCCTCCAAGCTACGTCTCTCATTTTCCAGAGTAATGGCTTTGTCCACTAGTGTCTTAAAATCTGGAAAAGTGTGCACGACCAGTTGGCATTTAAGCGCGGGCGCCAGACCGTCAAGGAATTTCTCCATCTTCTTGCTTTCAGTCATACGCTCTTCATTGGCGTAGCGAGACAATAGAGTAAATTGACCGTTGTATTCTGACACTGTCATGTTCCTTTGTTTGAGGTCATCGAACTCTCTCTTCTTGATTTTCATAATACTCTTATGAATGTGTGCACCACGGAAACCTTCCTTGAAATCATCCCAGGTTATATCACTTTCGTTGGGGTGCATGTGCAGAAAATTCTCCCACCATGATGCAGCTGCTCCTGTGAGATAGTGCGGGGCATATAGTACCTTCTCGGGGTCTGAACATTTTGCAATAATTAATTTTCTCTCCATATCTCGAAGCCAATCCTCGGCTTCAAGAGGCTTGTCAGTATGAGAAAATGTTTGGGGACGTGTCTTCTGTAGCTCAGATAACTTGGAATGCTGCTGATACTGTCCATGGTGATTTCCCATGTTGATGACTTGGTTCATCATTTCCCGATGTTGTTGTTGACTCTGCTCATAAAGGCGGCACATTTGTGAAAGTGCCGATTCACTGCCCTGTTGGCTCGACTGTCCCTGTGTGAACTTGTTGCTGGGTTGTGTATCATAATTTTCCTCTGGTGGAGTTGGCATGGAGCGAGTCCAAGGACGAGACATTTTTTCACTCTGGGGATATATTTTGTAAAACCCATAAGAAAAGCGAAAAGGGTCGCAAAAACAATTCCATAAATGCACAAAGCTGGCAAATAAATTAAATAACCAAGCTTACTCAAGAAAAACAAATCGATTGCGCACGGAGAAGGACTGCTCAGTACATATCTTACACGCGGGCGGTAATTTTACAATACATCACTCAGGATATGCGCACATAATCCTGACATGTTATTTAGGCTAGTGCACTTCTCCCAGTTTCTACATGATGCGCAAACAAACTACTCCTCACAACCTATGTACATATAAACATATCGTACAAAGCGGTACATTGCATGGCGGCTAAGCGTACTCAGTCGGAGATGTTGACGCTCTCCTTTGCCCTGCCGAGGGTGAGGCAAAGCAAGGCTGGGGACTCGACTTCCTCCTCACTGATAGGCTCCATACGTGTAGTGCTGCGCCGGTTGGACGGAGCGGGCGCCAGGGGCGGAACAACACGAATAGGAGTGGGCGCGAAGGGTGGTGCAGTGTGTGCTGGAGTGGGCGCAATGACTTGGTTGAACTCTTCGGTAGAAGGCAGGCGACGAGTAGGTGCATAAGATGCTGAGGACGAGACAAAAGTCAGTGGCGGTGCAGTGGGCAGGAGCTCCCTCCTGTTGGCGGCACAGCCATGGACTGAGTCCATGCGGGCAGCCACAAAGTCGTCCACCAGGTTGTCGAAGGCTGCCTCCAGGGCTCGGAGATACTCAACAAGCATCTCAAAAGCCTCGTCTCGTTCTCCTCTGGGGCAGGAGAATGCGTAGTGACAGGTGTAAGGCACATGGCATGGAAGATAGCGGTAACGACGAGCCTTCATGACGGGTAGTATATCCCTGAGACGTGCTATCGCCTCGCGGGCTGCCATCTGCATAGCATGCTTCTCCGTAGGCATGGCTCTTCCCACGAACCGGAAGCGGCGTAACTCACCGCACCCTCCCTTGAACTGCACCACGGCCTGGTGCATGATTAGACTGTCGTTGACTCTGTGCTGACAGAGTGTGAAGACTGGGCGCACGGATGGCCCCATCGCGACCTGAACGATGAAGGAGAGAAGTTTGACGAACCCATCGGGCATGTTGGCGAAGGTCTGAGACTCGCAACTATTGTCGGCCATCTACAAAAGTAGGTAAAAATCCTGAATGGTCAGATCATAAATTTATGCTGACCGTCAGAAAATGACTACAATTGCAAAAAAAATATAAATTAGCTCTATCATGCTAATAACCGATTAGCGATCGCACCTAGTGGCTTCCTACAGTCAGCCTGGCTCTGATACCAAGCTTGTCACGACCGGTTTTCCAATAAAAATGTTTATTGAGAAACCAATCTTTTGAGTCCAGTATGAGAAAAATCCTCCTTACTGGTAGACAAATTCTTGATACAATAAGCCAGTAGCATAAAATATATTACAGGGTCGAGCTACGGTTGCTCAACCAAATTATTACAAGCACGCCAATAATTATACATAATGGCGGATATGACACAGTGGTGTGGAGGCATACTACTGACTCGAGGATAGGGTGGTGGTGGAAAATCACAGCGGGGAGTGAGATACATGACTCTAAAACTGGCATCTCATCGAGCGTCGAGGTGAGGCTCGATGAATTTATTTGGTAGCGGAAGCGGATATAATACAGTGACCAAATCCAGGGTCGCACGAGACTGACTGGGATTCCTCTAGGCGTCGGACTCGCTATCAAATTCTTCATCCATGAGATCGCCTTCGTCAGCATCTGGCCAAATCAACAAGCCAGGTGAGTACTTTGAAAGTACTCGCAAGACAGTTCGGACGTAAGATATAACAAATGCATGCATGGATGCATCATGATTAATTTACCAATGCACATTCAAAATTTAGCAAGCAAGGTAAGTAAAAAGGGAATCGGCGGTAGTCCGCCTGAAAACCCAACAAAAAGAAATAATAGGAAACCGATCGGGTGTCTGAAGCGACGCCTCGAAGGGTGAACAAATAAATAAAGATCATGCCGCAGTCGGGCGTCTAAGAGACACCACGTAAAGGGCTTAAACTGAAAATAAAAGACATGCGTGCCACAGTCGGACGTCGGGGCGACATCACAGAAAGGGCTTATATTGAAAGTAAATAACAGTACTTCCGCAGTCGAACGTCTGAGCGACATCGCAGAAAGGGCTTTTATTGAAAGTAAATAATAACAATGCCACAGTCGGACGTCTGAGCGACATCGCAGAAAGGGCTTTTATTGAAAGTAAATAATAACAATGCCACAGTCGGACGTCTGAGCGACATCGCAGAAAGGGCTTTTATTCACAAGTAAATAATACTCATAATAAATATTCAATTCATGATAATAAACGGGTTAGTCCATCCACAGGAATAAACATTTAACCGGACTTAGCACTCATGTGATTCAGCGGAGTCTCTGTCATCAAAACTGACATTTGTCAGGATAAGATAATACCGAACTTGGACATGGAATAGATGATTCAAAGGAATATATGACTCTGCAGAGTTTGTACGAAAATTTTTCCCACAGCCAATGGATTTCCGTAGTCACGAAGGACTAGTTCCGTTTACAGTATTTCGGAAGAAAACACAGCTAACCAGTACACACCCATCCTACCTCTTGATGCCAGGGATCACCCTAGACATCGTCCAAGAAAAACTTTTGAGACGGGGAGATCACAATCTCGAATAGCATGGGATCAAATTTATATATGCGCGCTCTAAGGGGTGCCCCCCTCTCGGTCCCAACCGGAAACACCCATGCCCCCTGACCGGATGACTGGCTTTAATCCAGGGCCATGGAACCATCATCACGGCCTCTCCTTTTGGTGTGTACCAAGAAAGCGGTTTGCAACTTACTAAGCCATATTCCTTGCGGAAAACATGTGGTAGTACAGGGAAGGAAAAATGGAAGGAACCGGATCGATACGGGTTGACACTGAAGTCATATAGTCTGGCATAAGACTGGCATGCTGCAACACTGCCATCTTACCCATCCTCATGCCAACACATGGCCATGCATACTCACATCCATCCACTTATGGATTTTCGAAACTCACTTGCCTCATCGTTGCATGTAACATGACATTCGTCGGTATGCTCATCAACATGCCATGAAACTACTTAATGCAAACATGCCAAAACAATCATCATATCAAAAGTTGAAACATGCTTGCCTGGTTCAGAGTAGTCAGAGCCTAGCTCGGTGAAGTTCGCGGTCCCGTCACCTCCTTCGGTATCTACGGCATAAAGAAAATATACGCGCTATCGTGAATACCGTGAGGTGCACAAAAATTTCTCCAAATATTTTTCAAATAAATCTGATAAAAAACTAGACAAAATTCTAAAGAGGACAGAAAAAGAATCAATCAAAAATATATTTTTGTTTAAAAGTTATAAAGGTTTTTGTCTAGGGACTCATCTGTAATGAAACAGAAAGTTTTCAGGGTTTAACTTATAAAAACAGAAAACGCTTCGATAAAGAATACGCCGGCCCAGAGGGAAAACGCATTTGGCAGAAGACGCTTTTAGAAAGCGGTTCATTTAGAAAGGACAGAGAGGCTGACAGGCGGGTCCCGCCCGTCAAGTTTGAATTTTCAAAAGAGGCGGCAGAGCTCGACGGTGCCCGAGAGCCGCGGTGGTCGCCGACGGCGATCCACGGCGAGGCAGGGGGATCGGGTGGTACCTCTGTGTTCACTGCGTCCTTCCGCGTCGGTGGGTGGTGGTGGTGGTCGCAGGCGAGCTCTACATCGACGGCGGCCCTTGCTCCGGCGGACGGTGGCTCGGGTGGAGATGGATCTCGCCGGGGAGAGCTGCGAAGGCCAAATTGACGCTTGGGTTAGCTCACTGGGTGCTCGAGGAGGCTACTGACGAGGTTTGGGCGTCGGGGATGGCCTCACCGGAGTGAATCGAGTTGGTGGCCGAGGCGGAACGAGGCGGCCAGAGTTGGGGGAGGAGACCTCCTCGAGGTCCTCCTAGTGGCCTGGCGGGGTGTCTGTGGGGTGTAGTGAGGGTGTGTGCTCGAGGGCGAGCTCGGGGTACCCTTTTATAGGCGATCCGAGGCGGTGGCCATGAACGAGGTTCTCCGGCGATGGATTACGGCGGCGCAGTGCTCGGTCGGGGAGTTTAGGAGGTTGGGCATCAACGTGGAGGTCCACTGGTTCCATTTAGACGCTAAACGGACTTGGATTAGGAGCTTGGGGTGGGTTTCGACGGAACGGGGCGGCGCGGGCCCGTCGGCGGCAGAGAGCGTGCCCTGTGCTTGCCGGGCCACGGCGACGGTGCAGCGGGGTTGCGCTGGCATGCGTGAGCCACGCGGAGAGCTGGGGAGCGTTGGGCGGCGCCGAACGGCGTTCTACCGCGGTGTTGCCCCCTGTCGGCCGTTACGGTGGTTCTGCCGCCGCAAAGCACGCTGGCGCAGGCGGCCCAGGGCGCCACCGACGCCAGGATGGCACCAAGCGCGCGTGTGAAGCTCCGGACAAGAGGGAGGGGCTGCGAGCATCGAGCCAAATGCACAGTGGGCATGTGACTGAAGTTCTGTCGGGGAAACGATGCTGAAACTCTGAATTTACTGAATATGAACAAAAACAGTGCATGCCAAGTGTTCGACAGAATGATTATGGCATGCAGGGATTTTTCCTTGAGCTGATTTTTGGTGGAGAGGTCTATCATTGCAACTAGAGGTTGCCTGAATTTTGGTGGAATTTTTGGAGAAGTGTAGATATGAATTTCACCAAATTTGGCAAATCTGGTCCAAACTTGCAGAGAGTGAAATTTGAAATTTTTGAAAAGAAGAAGAGTGGATCAAGATGATTCTAGGTTGTGGGTACTAAGGACTATCCAGGGGAGTTGGTTTGGGATCAAGGATCAAAGGCATTAGGGTACTTGCTTTGCAAATCACCTAGGTTCACAAGAAAGGACAGAATTGTTTTGGGAAAAGAAATAGTTGGAATAAAATCCAAAAATGGATTTTATTAGTTTGGACAGAATGTTTGGGTTGTACCCAAGTGGGAGGAGAGGTTTTGGGAGAGTTTTACCATAAGAGGCATGGTAAACAAGAATGGACCAAAAATCAAATGAAGGCCCAAAAACAAAAGGTTTTCTTTTTAAAAGAAACTAAATCCAGAAAAAGATTTTTGAGAGGGAAAACTTAGAAGAGGTTTTTTTAAGAAGGGTGTAAATGACCTTCTTCAAACCAAGCAAGGCTCTTTCTGAAAACAAAACCACAATTTTTTTTGGAGTGTCACACTTTTGATCCTAGTTGTGTGCGTAGTCCCCAGGATATGATTTATTACTTCTCTACTAAATATTTCCCTGCTCATAAGAAACAAGCTGCTTTAAGGGAAATATATAATTTTGTGCAAATTGAAGAAGAGAGTCTCCCACAAGCTTGGGGGAGGCTTCTCCAATTACTTAATGCTTTGCCTGATCATCCTCTTAAGAAAAATGAAATACTTGATATCTTTTATAATGGACTAACTGATGATTCCAGAGACCACCTGGATAGTTGTGCTGGTTGTGTTTTCAGGGAAAGAACACCAGATGAAGCTGAAATTCTATTGAATAATATGTTGACTAATGAAAATAATTGGACACTTCCTGATCCAATTCCTGAACCAACTCCTAAGCCAACTCCGAAGAAGAGGGGTATTCTGTTTCTCAGTCCTGAAGATATGCAAGAGGCAAATAAATCTATGAAGGAAAAAGGTATTAAAGTTGAAGATGTTAAGAATTTACCTCCTATTGAAGAAATACATGGTCTTAATTTACCTCCTGTTGAAGAAATACATGGCTTTAATCCATCACCTATTGAAGAAATACATGGTCTTGATAACCCAACACAGGTAGTAAAGGTAAATTCTCTCTATAGATATGATAAACCTGAAATCCCATTTACTAAGTTTGCTAGCCCATGCTTGGATGAGTTTGATGACTTTATGGTTAAACAAGAAAACTTCAATGCTTACTTTGGTAGAGAATTAAAACGCAATGCTGATATGCTTGAAAACTTGGGTGATTATATGGCTAATATTAAAAGTGAACTTAAACTTATTAGTAAACACGCTTCTATGGTTACCACTCAAGTAGAACAAGTACTTAAAGCTCAGAATGATTTTCTCAATGAATTGAATAGTAAGAAAAATGATAATGCTGTTAGAGTTATGACTAGAGGTGGTAAGATGACTCAGGAACCTTTGTATCCTGAAGGCCATCCTAAGAGAATTGAGCAAGATTCTCAGAGAAATATTATTGATGCACCTAGTCCTTCTAAAAGGAAGAAAAAGAAAAATGATAGGACTTTACATGCTTCTAGTGAACCTGTTATTGACACACCTGAGAATCCCAATGATATTTCTATTTTTGATGCTGAAACACAATCTGGCAATGAACATGAACCTAGTGATAATGTTAATGATGATGTTCATGTTGATGCTCAACCTAGTAATAACAATGAAGTAGAGATTGAACCTAGTGATAATGTTAATGATGATGTTCATGTTGATGCTCAATCTAGTAAACACAATCAAAGAATCAACGTTATGAGAAGAGAGACTTTGTTGCTAGGAAGCACGGTAAGTAAAGAGAACCCTGGATTCAGAAACCCATGCCTTTTCCTCCTAAGCCATCCAAGAAAAAAGATGATGAGGATTTTGAGCGCTTTGCTGAAATGATTAGACCTATCTTCTTGCGTATGCATTTGACTGATATGCTCAAAATGAATCCTTATGCTAAGTATATGAAAGAAATTGTTACTAATAAAAGAAAGATACCGGAAGCTGAAATTTCCACCATGCTTGCTAATTATACTTTTAAAGGTGGAATACCTAAGAAACTAGGAGATCCCGGAGTACCAACTATACCATGCTCCATTAAAAGAAACTATGTTAGAACTGCTTTATGTGATCTTGGAGCCGGTGTTAGTGTTATGCCTCTCTCTTTATATCGTAGACTTGATTTGAATAAGTTGACACCTATTGAAATATCTTTGCAAATGGCTGATAAATCAACTGCTATACCTGTCGGTATTTGTGAGGATGTGCCTGTTGTGGTTGCAAACGTTACTATTTTAACGGGCTTTGTTATTCTTGATATTCCCGAGGACGATAGTATGTCTATTATTCTTGGAAGACCCTTTTTGAATACCGCAGGGGCGGTTATTGATTGCACCAAAGGCAATGTCACTTTTCATGTTAATGGCAATGAGCATACGGTACACTTTCTGAGGAAACAACCTCAAGTTCATAGTATAAACTCTATTGGAAAAATTCCATCGATTATTTTTGGAGGTTTTGAATTTCCTCTTCCTACTATCAAGAAGAAATATGATATTCTTATTGTTGGGGATGTGCATATCCCTGTTGAGGTAACCTAGTGTTATTCGAAAGTTCTCCGGTTCCATGTTATTCAGAATGAGTTTGTTAACAAGACCTGATCAACATTGTTAGTGGATTCCTTTTGATGAGCATGAGATGGATGAATTTAGAAAACACAACTCTCTGTACCCTCTTTTTACTTTCTGTTATTTATATTAAATAAAGAAAAAATAGTAATTTCCGTCTGTTATCTGAATTATCAATGCAATAAAAAATACCCCGAAAATAAAAGTTCTCCAAATGCCCTGAAAATTAAATATGATTTTTTCTGGAATATTTGAGAATATCTGGCACTGAGAACACAACAGGGGGAGCAAGCACCTGGCCACGAGGGTGGAGGGCGTGCCCTACCCCCTAGGCGCGCCCCTGCCTCGTGGGCCCATGGTGCCTCCCCTCCACTTATTCCAGCTACCACATATTCTTTCTTCCTCCCACAAACACCACTAACCAGCTCAAACCCGAGTCCAAGCTCATTTTGCTGCCATTTTCGATCTCCTTGCTTAAAGCACCTCTTACAAAACTGCTTTGGGGGATTGTTCCTTGGTATGTGATTCCTCCAATGGTCCAATTAGTTTTTGTTCTAGTGCTTTATTCATTGCATATTTTTGCTGCTTAGGTGACCCTGTTCTTGAGCTTGCATGTCAAATTTATGTGGTCAAAAGTAGTTTTGATGCATGATATTGCCTCTAGGCACTTGTAGGAGTAGTTGCTATTAATATTGTTGAGTTTGGTTCACTTTTATTTTGAAGTTACTAAAATTTTCAGAAATTTTCAGCAAAAAGATGAAGAGATTTTTGAGGGGCTCATCGAGCCGAGATGTTAATGGCCTTGTGATAATTTCTTGAGAGCAGCCGGGATTTATGATGATTTCTATGAATTGGCTGAGAATGCAGGCCTCACTGCCTTCCTCCACGACCAACGTGAATAGTATCTCTTACTCACCAATATCTTTGTGCAAAACTTTCATTTCCATGCTAGGAGCTCACCACCTACGGTGGCATTTTATTTATATGATGAGCATAAGGAGATGTCACTTCATGATTTTTGTCGGGTTTGTTTGACCCCTTTCGAGGGTAGCGTAGAGGAACCACATCATGACAATGAGGATGGGTTTATTGATACCATTACTGTAGGGGAAACGAGGAAGGCTTCCGACGCACAGATTACTAGCATACACTTTCCTATTCTACATTACTTTGCTATATTTGCTAGTAGATGCTTAATTGGGCGCGGAAACTGTGGAAACCTGAGTGCCCCTGATATTGTTATTTTGTGCCATGCCTTATTTTGTGATGACACATTCAATATGGGCGCTATTATATCAAAGCGGTTAAATCTTAACCGTACTAAGGGCCCCGTCCTTGGAGGCATCTTTGCCTCGCGCCTCGCTGCACATTTTAACATACCTATTAGGCATTATGAGAAAGAAGAAAAATTGCTGCCTCCTATTTATTTAGATTATAAGAGTATGGTAGCACATGACTTTATTGTTAAGAATAGGGAAAAAGAGCTTAAGTACAAATTAATATTTGGCAAAAATCATCCTGAGACTATTACCTTGCCTGCTCCTTCCTTGTTTGATTTATCTGCAGGCAAGTACCTTGTTCCATTGGAGGCCATTCATGCCTACCAGAACCCTATAGCAGCTACAGAACCAGAACCGGAATCACAATTTGATCCTCCACGACAGTCTGATTATCAGTGGGATCCGGAGGTGATTGCCAACCAGTGGCAATCCGAGGCTTCTTCACAGCACGACCCCAACTATTACTTTGGATATCCGCCAGGCCAGCCGTGGCCATAGACCAACTTACGCCAAAAGCCTAAGCTTGGGAGAGTACATATCTCTCACCGACATTACATTCATGTTCACACACTCATTGCTAGTTGTCGGTGCTCATACTTTTTCATTGTATCATCCATGCTAGTTTATTTTCCTTTTTATGCTTTCTTCTTGTGTGTTCAATAAACCTTAAGAAAAACAAAAAAAATAGTTGTAGCTTTTAGTTAGTTTACTTTCCATGCTTGTAGTAGTAATTAAAAAGAAAACCCAAAAAGATTTCTCGTTCTTCTTTTGCTTGTTGGGAGCTTTCCCATGTAAATAGTTTTATTTCTTTTCTTTCCTTTGGGGGTCGAGAGGAGAAGACCATAATTAAAATGTTAAAGTGGCTCTTATATGCGTTATTGTTGATCTGACAAAGAGCCCATATTACCTTGTCTTCTCTCTTGAATTGAATGCTCGCAGATTCCAGCTTAGTCCAATGCACGTGCACTATTATAATTATCCACACTATTCGGTCGTGCAAGTGAAAGGCAATAATGATGTTTATATGATGAACTTATTGAGATGAGAAAAGCTGGTATGAACTCGACCTCTCTTATTTTTGTAAATATGATTAGTTCATCGTTCCTGATTCAGCCTATTCTGAATAAACATGTTTGCAATGACAATTAGAGATTATAGTTGCTTATGCCATGCTTAATTAGCTAGGAGCTTATAATGGTTTACCTTGCGTGCCAACATGCTATTAAAATGTTTGTGATGTGGTATGATAGGGTGGTATCCTCTTTTGAACGATTCGAGTGGCTTGACTTGGCACATGTTCACGCATGTAGTTGAAACAAAATCAACATAGCCTCTATGATATTTATGTTCACGGTGCATTATATCCTACTCATGCTTGCATTCGGTGTTGATTAATTTTAATGCATGTTCATGCCTGTTGTCGCTCTCTAGCTGGTCGCTTCCCAGTCTTTTGCTAACCTTCACCTGTACTAAGCGGGAATACTGCTTGTGCATCCAATTCCATAAACCCCGAAGTTATTCCATATGAGTCCACCATACCTACCTATATACGGTCTCTACCTGCCGTTCCAAGTAAATTTGTATGTGCCAAACTCTAAACCTTCAAACAAACATCCTGTTTTGTATGCTCGAATAGCTCATGTATCAACTAGGGATGTCCGTATCTTCCATGTTAGGTGGGTTATTCTCAAGAGGAGTGGACTCCGCTCCTCACTCATGAGAAAATGGCTGGTCACCGGTGTCGGCGTTCTGGGAACGGGGGTCCCCAGACTTGCCTGCCTGTGGCCTGCGGCGTGGCTCAGGTGGGGGCCCAGCGCGGCCCATCTTCATCAGCCCAAGCTCAAGACCCTCGCGAGGGGCCAAGCCTCGCGGGGCGGACGACAGGAAGCTTCCTCAAGAGCGGCCTCATCAGGCAGGCACGCGAGGAGGCGGAGAGATCAATGCAAGGGTACCTCGCGAGGATCCCATGACGGAAGCCATGATGATCAAGGCCAGGCGGGCGCCAGGCGGGCGCCGGCCTGCGCATAGTCCTTGTTTCCCCTTTGGTGCAAAGGGGGCAAGCACAGGCCAAGGTATCAGGCAAAGGTTACCATTCCGGTGCAACAAGACCAAGATCAGCAGAGCGGCAGGACGGAGGTCACCGTGGAGCCCAAGATGGTGTCATCACCAGTGCTTTTGGCAGCCGAAGACCACCTTTGGTCAGGATAACTTGTACTAGATGTTCCCCTTTAAAATGGCCAATTGTTGGCGCCCTTCCCACTCAATTATTCGGGGAGAGGCCCAGGGCCTCTATAAATAGAGCTAGCCACCACAGAGTAGAGACATCTAGAAAAACCTCGAGACATCGAGAAGACGGCGATAGATCTGGTAGAACCCTAGCAGAGAGAGAGAGAGGCGACGGAACTCACCCTAGCAGTTCATCGGCCAGCTCAAGAACACCCCTCGCGAGGCTGTTCTTCCCTTGTACTATTCATCATCAGCCCCAGAGGCAAGCCACCACACCACACACTGGAGTAGGGTATTACACCACAACGGTGGCCTGAACCAGTATAAACCCCGTGTCTCTTGTGTTGTTCATCATTTTCATCTTAGTTCGCACGAGAGGATCGGACGTAGATCGGTAGGGGAGAGATCTCCATGCGCATCCCAATGTTCGAACCTCAAGGGTCTGCCGGAACCTGAAATCCGACATTTGGCGCGCCAGGTAGGGGTGCGCCGGAATCTTTCTTCCGCTATTCGCGTGTGATCTTCCGTCGTGTCCATGGCTGACGCTCGTCGGGCTCGCGCCGAGCGCCGGGCTGCTCGCGCCACTCGCGTCGTCCAGATGGTGCCCGTCGGCGGCCCCCCTCGTCATTCCCCGTCGCCCGCCGCCAACGCCGCCATCGGCCCGGCGGGGAACGAGCAGCAGGCCTCGTCCCAGCATCCTTCGGTGCAGCGGGATGGCCGCACCGCCACCCCGTCGCTGACTCCAGCTGGCTCGTCGTCCCACGCCCGTCGCGCACCCATGGATGCGCACGCCTCACTGCTCTTGGCGCGGGAGCTCCTGCACTATCGTCCCGTGCGGGGGGCGAGGATCAGGAGGCGCCTCTACCGCCTCCTTCCCAAGAAGGTGCCTTGGCTCCAAGGCGCGCAGCCCCAGGGCGGGACCCTCCACGTCCGGCGCCTACGCAGCAAGAAGGGAGCTGCCAAGAGATCCCACGTCCCCGGGAAGGTGCTCGCGCGCTCCCAGCGTCGGCGCGCCAAGATCGCGCCCCAGCGCCTCCACGACAAAACCCCGCGCTACTCCCAGTGGCGGCGCGTGGTGACCCGCAAGAACAATTCCAGCACCAGGAAAGGGCACCGGTGGCCACGGCGGGCTGCCTTGCCTTCACCCCCGAGCTGCACGGCGTCACATGGCCAGGCAAGTTCAAGCCTGACCTCCCTCCCCGCTACGATGGCACAGCGGACCCCGCGGAGTTCCTGCAGCTCTACGAGCTGGGCATCGTAGCCGCCAATGGAGACGAAAAGGTCATGGCGAATTGGTTCCCCACGATGCTAAAGGACGGCGCCCGCACCTGGCTCCTGAACCTGGCTCCCGGTATGATCTCCTCCTGGAGCGAGATGCGCACCCGCTTCATCGCCAACTTCCAGGGCACTCGCGACCGGCCCCCGGCCGTGAGAGACCTGCGCCGCATCAAGCAACAGCCGGGAGAAACCCCGTAGAAGTACATCCAGCGCTTCAACTACGCTCGCCTCAAGATCCCCAAGGTGACCGAAGAAGCTATCATCTCAGCCTTCTCCGACGGCGTGCGCGACGTCAAGATGAAGGAAGAGCTAGCAATCCATGAAGACATGTGCACATCCCTGGAGCTGTTCAACTTGGCGACCAAGTGCGCCAGGGCTGAGGAAGGGCGTCTCTCCCTCCTCGAGCTCCCGGTAGCCGACCTGGAAGAAAAGAAGCTCAAGGCCAAAGATGTGAAGCGCAAGGGGGCTGCCGTGCTAGCAGCGGAACCGGACACCAAGTGAGGCAGGGATCAGCCTGAGTCATCCAAGGGCGGACGGTATTGCGTGTACCACGACCTCCGCACCCACAACACCAACGAATGTCAAGAGCTCAGAGCCGTGCGAGATGGGCGAATCGGCCGACGCCCAGAGTGCAACGACAGGGGATATGGCCGAGGAGGAGGAAGAGGTGGCAGACGATGGGAAGACCGTGGCCTTCGCCAGGGATGGCGTGACCGCCCTCACGAGGACCGCTGGCAGGACCAGCCTCACGAGGGAGGCTGGAGGGACCAGCCTCGTGAGGGCCACCCGCACGGCAACGCAGGCCTCCCTCCTCTGCCGCCTCCACCAAGGAGGAACGAAGACCAACACCAATACGATGGGGCTGGGGGCTTCCAAGATCCGCGTGCAATTGCTTGCATCTTGGGTGGCGCCCAGGTCCCAGCCTCACAGCGCATCTTCAAGCAGTTTGCTCGCGAGGTGAATGTAGTCCTTCCCAAGCTTGAGGCCACGCGCCCTCTCAGGTGGTCTTCGTGCGCGATCACATTCAGTTCCGCAGACCAGCTCAAGTGTGCGGCAATGGCCAGAGTCCTCCCGATGCTTTGCTCCCCAGTCATCAGCAACGTGCAGGTCACCAGGACCCTCATCGATGGCGGGGCAGGACTCAACGTCCTGTCCGTCGAGACGTTCAACAATCTCCAAGTGCCGTACGACCAGCTTCAGTCGACCAAGCCTTTCTCAGGAGTCACCGATGGTTCCACTGTTCGAATTGGGCAGGTTCGCCTTCCGGTCACCTTCAGGCAACGCAACAACTACCGCACCGAGCTCATCGACTTCGACGTCGCTCACATCCGCCTGCCGTATAATGCCATCCTCGGGTACCCAGCCCTAGCCAAGTTCATGGCAGTGACTCACCATGGTTACAATGTCCTCAAGATGCCAGGAAGCGGTGGAGTCATCACCGTACCCTGTGAAGAAAGGGACGCAGTGTGCTCACTTGAGCGTGCGTTCCAAGCCACCGCAATCGAAGACCCAGACCACAGGAACGGGAGGCCTCCCGAGGCGACCCTCAAGAAGAAGAAGACCTCACCTGGCCCGAGCCACAAGGAGGCAGGCACCTCCGGAGGTATTGCGTCAGGATTCGCGCCCGATCAGGGAGCGCCACCCTCTCACACATAGGAAGGCGCGCCTGGCGCCCTCCTCAGGCAGGGCTCAGGGGCTCTCTCTTGGAGAGCCGCTGACCTTGCCAAGGTCGTGGGGAGGCGCTCGGGCACCACTTGGAGGGGTGCTTTCAAGCACGATTCCCTCAGGAAGGTACAAGTCAAAGGAGACCAAACCCTCAGGAGTTCATCGCAAGGAACACCCATGAGCTACAAGAGTCCAGAGTCATGCGCGGCAGCCGCCGCTTACCTGCCATGGCCTCACATCCAGGCGAGGATGGAGGACAGCGCGTCTGCATCGACGTACCAGGGCTCAACCGAGCTGCGTCCCAGGAGCGCCTACGGCCTTCGGCCGCAGGGCGCTGCGAGGGACCACCTCACAGCTACGTTGGCATGCCCTTCTGTCGGGACCCCAATTCTAAGTCACACCGATCTAGCATGTAACACCTCATATCACTTTGCGGCCTCACGCACGGTATTCCCACGGGTGTCGCCTCACCATGGCCCGGAACCGTTTGCGCCTTTTGGCTCACGTATATGATAGTGTCGCTAGCATCCATATGAAAGAGAACCCGGGCCGACATGACTAATCATGAACCCAAAGCGGCACTAACCCATGGGGACAGGCATACATGAATCAACCTCGAGCATGTCGGTCAGCAGCGTGTGAATCCGGACTGTAGCACTGGGCTAACAGGACTCCGGTAACCCGGGCTGTAGCAGGCTAGGCATGACTCCGGATGTCACCGCGTGACATTTCCCCGAAGGGACAGACACAGGAACGAAGTGAAACACATGCCGGCCAGTCAAGTGTCCTGAACAGTAGTGCTGGGCTAGCAGGACTCCGGTGAAGCGGGCTGTAGCGGACTACTATGGCTCAAGGAAGCACTAGACTACATTTCCCCATAAGAGAGTCTGCCAAGGACAAACAACTAGATTGTCGGATCCCACACATAGCAATACACGTCACACGTACGCATAACATGAAAGTATGTGAGGTACAACATGGCATTACAACATAACGCAACTCATATAGATAAAGGCCCAGAAGAGCCACATAGCATAAATACAAACAGGGGTCACATGACCCATCATTCAGAGCATACAAGCAACGGAAGCATTACATGTCTGAGTAGAGACAACTACAAAAGAAAAGGGCTGAGAAGCCTGACTATCTACAAGACCCTCCCAAGGTACAAGATCGTAGCTGAGGTAACAAGCTACTCGTCGAAGTCCAAGCGGAACTACTAGTAAGACAGATGTCTCATCTGCAAAACATAAATAAAGCAAACGTGAGTACAAGGGTACTCAGCAAGACTTACGTCAGATCCTATCATACATGCATTTGTATCAAGAAGGTAATGTGGGGTTTAGTTGCAGCAAGCCAGCTTTGACTCAGTGGCTATCCTGTTCTACGACTATGAGAAACTCCTTTGAGATGAGGCAGCGCACACGAGTCCACTAATCACCACATCAATACACTACTATGGATTCATCCTCGTCTTCCTACGAGAAGGCCATCCATAGCACTCACACTTATCTTGAGCATTTTAGAGTATCCACTTTAAGTTGTCTATGAACCATGTAAGCATCCAAGAAGTCCATAACCGAGGACACGGCTATTCGAATAGATCATGATAACCCTGTAGGGTGTACTTCATCACACACGCTCTCACCACTTATCACCATATACCCGTCATGTATCTCGGCAACCTTCAAGCGGAAGCCTGGCGAGGGTGTCGGCCATGACCTAACTAACCACGCAAGACTCTAGTCCAGGTTTATCACCTATTTGGGTTCCATCCGCAAGGAGATCCAGCCGGGGTGTCGCTCACGGCCCCAAACGATGTGAGCAGGGTTCCCAAGCTCACCATACGGGTGCCACTTGGTACACCGTGCCACCTGTGCCTAGTCTGTCCCGAGCCCACCCTGCCGGGTGCCACTCGGTAGAAAAATAGCACTACCTACAAACACCAGAAACTATTTGCAACTCCTGGACAGAGATCAAGGCGGTTAATAAGCCGAGAGAGCTTGGAGCGCCCGGAGCCCAATGTGTGGTAGAAGCTAGTCATTGGACAACTTACACAGAACTCAGTTCTTAAGGACGGTCCCAATGAGACAACCCACCATGTACTCCTACATGGCCTCTCACCGCTACCTTTGCCAAATCGTGTTCAGACGCTTAACTCTCATTACCAGAACATATCATAACATTCCAATTCATTCCCGATGAATCAGACCTGACACAACTCTAAGCAATAGCAGGCATGGCATGGCAAGAACACAACATGGCTCAATCAACTCCTACACATGCTAGTGGGTTTTAACTATTTACTGTGGCGATGACAGGTCATGCAGAGGAATGGGTTCAACTACCGTAGCATAAAGTAGCAGTTGAATCATTGTGGTCCTAATGCAATAATTGAGAGCAGGAGCGGGAGAGTAGGATTGTATCGGAATGAACAAGGGGGGTTGCTTGCCTGGTAGATCAATAGAGGGGGCACTGCTCCACAGATAGGTACTCTGGGTCGGTCTCCAGAGCAGGACCTATCGAGAAGGAACGGTGTCGACAATCAATACACAAGCATATGCAACAATATGATGCATGAACATGGCATGAAGATGTGATGTTGTTTGAGCTAATGCAACCAGCATTCATTTGGTTAAAGTCCATTTGAACTAAAGATTCAAATGCATCTTTCGCATAAGATCTTAAATATGCCATAAGTGTGTTTTCATATATACAGCATGTATAGATGGTTTGTCATGCATGAAAATTTTACAGATGGATAGATTGAATTTTTCTGATAATTTTTCATATATAAATTATTTCAATCCGAGCTACGGTTGAATTTCTATGAATTTTTGAAGTTTGAATCATTTTTTTGGAATTTCCTAATTATTTTAAAACCAGAAAATGAATAATTGCGTCAGCATGACAATGACATGACGTCAGCAAGTCAACCGTGGCTGACCAGGTCAAACCTAACACGCGGGGTCCACCCGTCAGTGTCATGGTTAATTAACAGAGGTTAATTAATTTTTAAACTAATCCTAAACTGGAAATTAGCAGGGCCGGGCCCCACCTGTCAGTGGCTAAGCTAATTTAGCTAGGATTAGTTAATCCTAATCTAGATTAGTTAGTAGGGCGGCCCCACCTGTCATTGAGCCAGGGGAGGTCAAACCCCCTGGTCAACTGGGGCTAACGCGCCGATGTTTAGCCGCCGGCGGCAGCAGACGCGGCGGAGGGCGCGGGATTCGCCCTCCGGCGACCATTCGGGCGGCGGAGACCACGGGCGAGGAGCTGAGGCTCGCCCGCATCCAGGGCGGCATGCAGCAGCGGCGGGGATGGCCGGAGCTCGCCGGAGCGAAGCTCGGGGCGGCGGCCGGAGTTCGGTGGCGTGCGGGCGCAGGCTACGGCTCGGGAGCGCAGAACGGAGAGGGGGAAGCGGTGCAGAGGCTCACAGCGAATCCGTCGAAGTCTTCGGCGAGCTCGGGGGAGGTCGAACGCGAGCCGAACGGCGTGGGCGATCGCCGGTGGCCGGAAGTGAAGACGACGGTGATGGCGGCGCTCCAGGGCCTCCCGAGGTGCGTGTCTTGACGGAGAGGTAGCCGGCGATGTGGCGGAACTTTTGAGCACGGG
Source organism: Triticum urartu (assembly GCF_056163025.1). Taxonomy (NCBI): domain Eukaryota; kingdom Viridiplantae; phylum Streptophyta; class Magnoliopsida; order Poales; family Poaceae; genus Triticum; species Triticum urartu. The sequence goes on from NC_141875.1 coordinate 94,605,111, forward strand.
GAGAGGGCGTGGGGGAGGCGGTGGCTACGGCAACGGTGGCCGGTGGCGACGGCAGCGCTTCGGGCGCGGGGAGAGGGAGGAATCCAGGGGAGGAGGGAGAGCGAGGGAGAGGGAGAGAGGTGCGGGGCGTCGTGGCGACGTGTGGGCGATCCAGGCGACGAGGAGGAGAAGCAGGAGGTGGCGGGGAATGTGGCCCCGGCCGGGCGCGTGGCCGCGCGCGCCGGCGCGTGCCCCTGTCCTCCTGGCGCGAGGAAGGGGACGACTGGCTCTGCCAGTCGTCCGGGCCGGCCTGTTGGGCCGCTGGGCTGCACAGTGCCCGGCTGCACAGGTAAGTGGCCTGGGTAAGTCTCTCTCCCTTTTCTGTTTTCTTTTCTATTTCTGACATTTGTTTGATTTAATAAAAAGAATACTAAATCAATTTATCTTCTTCTGAAAATTAATGTAGGAACTTAATTGGATTATTCCAAAGCCCCACAGTAAAATCAGAATTATTGGACAATATTTCATATATAATAAAATATTTCCCCAACGCAAATAATTACTGGATTAATTCCAAATGGCCAAAATAAATATTTATGAGCTCCTAAAAATATTGGTTTGAATTTTACCTCTGCCCAATATTTTCAGAGAGAGACATGAACATTTTCTTGGACCCTTTTGGAGCAATTTTTATCTGGGTCATTTCCAGAAATGATTTCTGAGGGTTTTACAAATCCCCATTTCAGTTTTAAATGGAATTTAAACATGATGCACAACTGACTAGCTGGTCTAGGTCATACCAGAACTAGGGATGTGAGGATCTTCACGCTCCCAAGTAGCTTCTCTCTCGGAATGATGAGACCACTGAACCTTGAGAAACTTGATGTTATGACGTCAAGTGACACGCTCTGCTTGTTGAAGAATGCGAACAGGGTACTCTCGATATGTGAGGTTATCTTGGAGATCAAGCGTTTCATGGTCCACTCCGCGGATGGGATCCGAGAAGCAACGCCTGAGTTGAGAGACGTGGAAGACATCATGAACTCGAGAAAGATGTGGTGGTAGTTCCAACTGGTAGGCAACCTCTCCTCGTTTAGCGAGAATGCGAAAAGGACCAATGTAACGAGGAGCCAACTTGCCCTTGATACCGAATCGATGGGTACCCTTCAAAGGGGTAACCCGAAGGTAAGCTTTGTCGCCAATTTCATAAGCCACTTCCTTATGACTACGGTCATACTGGCTCTTTTGACGAGATTGGGCTGTTTTTAAATTCTCACGAATGATGCGAACTTGCTCTTCTGCCTCCTGGATCATATCCGGTCCAAAGAATTGTCTTTCACCGGTTTCTGACCAGTTCAAAGGTGTTCGACATCTTCGTCCATACAGAACCTCAAAAGGAGCTTTCTTGAGGCTGGATTGGTAGCTGTTGTTATAAGCAAACTCGGCGAAGGGAAGACATTTCTCCCAATCCATACCAAATGAGATAACGCCAGCTCTAAGCATGTCTTCAAGAATTTGGTTGATCCTTTCCACCTGACCACTTGACTGAGGATGGAAAGCGGTACTGAAAGAAAGATGGGTGCCCATGGCAGTTTGGAAACTTTACCAGAAATGAGAAGTGAAAAGACTACCACGGTCTGAATTGATCTCTAGTGGAACACCATGAAGTGACACTATTCGAGAAATATATAAGTCAGCGAGCTGACTAGCAGTGATATTCTCTCGAACAGGTAGGAAGTGAGCCACTTTGGAAAGACGGTCAATGACTACGAAGATAGCGTTATTTCCTTTCTTGGTCCTGGGAAAGCCGGTGATGAAGTCCATACCAACTTTATCCCATTTCCACTCAGGAATAGATAAAGGTTGAAGGGTGCCAGCAGGCCTTTGATGTTCTGCCTTAACGCGACGACAAACGTCACAGTTAGCAATAAACTGAGCAATTTCTCTCTTCATCCTAGTCCACCAGAACCTCTGGCGTAGGTCCTAATACATCTTAGTACTACCGGGATGAATCATGAGAGGAGATTCATGCGCCTCCTTAAGGATTAATTGTCGAAGATGTTGATTCTTGGGAACCACCAAGCGACTCTCAAAGAAAACAACACCATGATCATCTATAGAGAAACTACCACCAACTCCTTTGTTAATGTTTCTCTTGATCCGGGAAATTCCCGTATCCTGCTTCTGAGCAGAGACGATTTGATCCACAAGAGTAGGTTTCTCCACCAAGGTAGAAAGGAATCCATGAGGAGCAATGTGAAGGTTAAGCCTACAGAATTCCTCGTGAAGAAGTGGTTGGCCCTGCTGCAACATGATATTGTTGCAATAGGACTTACGACTTAGTGCATCAGCCATGACATTCCCCTTGCCTGGGGTGTAGGTAATCCCTAAGTCGTAATCTGAGATCAACTCCAACCAACGTCTTTGCCTAAGGTTCAAATCTGGTTGGGTGAAGATATATTTGAGGCTCTGGTGATCGGTGTAAATCTCGCAACGTTTACCAAGAAGGTAATGTCTCCATGTCTTAAGTGCATAGACTACGGCTGCAAGCTCTAGATCATGTGTAGGATAATTCTCCTCATGTGGATGCAACTGTCGAGATGCATAGGCAATCACATGGCGATCTTGCATAAGAATGCAACCTAGTCCCTGTCGTGAGGCATCACAATAGATAACAAAGTCCTTAGTGAAATCCGGTGGCACAAGTATGGGAGCAGAAGTCAAGCGTCTTTTCAGTTCCTGAAAGCTATGCTCACACTGTGGGGACCACTCAAACTTTTTATCTTTCTTGAGAAGTTCCGTGAGAGGTTTGGTCACTTTGGAGAAATTATCAATGAAGCGGCGACAATAACTGGCTAGGCCAAGGAAACTCCTAACTTGCTTAACCGTTTCAGGTGGAGTCCAATCAAGAACGGCCTGAACTCTTTCGGTATTAATAGCAATGCCCTTACCAGAGATTACGTGGCCGAGATAGGTCACTTCTGGCAACCAAAATTCGCACTTGGAGAACTTGGCATAAAGGCGGTGCTCTCTGAGTTTTTCTAGCACAAGTCTAAGATGTTCGGCATGATCTTCCTTGTTCTTCGAGTAAATAAGAATATCATCGAGGTAAACCACGACGAACTTATCTAAGTACTCCATGAAGATCGAGTTCATCAAGCGAGAGAAAGTAGCTGGAGCGTTGGTTAGACCAAAGGACATGACAGTGTACTCGTACTGACCATAACGAGTGACAAAAGCCGTCTTAGGAATGTCCCCATTTCTGATCTTGATTTGGTGGTAGCCTAACCTCAAATCCATCTTGGAAAAAACTGAGGATCCAGCGAGCTGATCGTACAGGTCGTTGATCCTGGGGAGCGGATACTTGTTCTTTATCGTGACCAAATTAACGGGACGATAATCTACAACCATCAGGTCCGTACCATCCTTCTTCTTGACGAAGAGAACGGGGCAAGCCCAGGGAGAAGAACTAGGACGGATGAAACCCTTTTGCAAGGATTCATCGAGTTGTTTCTTAAGCTCAGCTAGTTCTAAGGGTGCCATCTTGTAAGGTCTCCTAGAGATTGGAGCGGTTCCTGGGATAAGATCTATAACAAATTCTACATCTCTGTCAGGTGGAATACCTGGCAGTTCCTCTGGAAAAACATCCGGAAAGTCACGGACTACCGGGATATCTTCAAGGTCAGGAAGAGGGTTGGCATTAAGAGAATAGAGCTGACGCTTTGCAACCCTAGTGGAAACGGTGACTATCTTTCCAGATGGGTGTGTAAGCTGAACAGACCTAGTGTAACAATCAATCTTGGCATAATGGGCTTTCATCCAGTCCATACCCAAGATGATGTTAATATCCGTAGACTTGAGGGCTATAAGTGACGCAAGGAATACAAGTCTGTCAACAAGGATTTCATTACCATGGCTTACACTAGAAGTTTGCCATTTGGATCCAGGAGTTTGAATTACTAGTGGAGAGGGCATATCACAAAAGGATATGTTGTGCAAGCTGGCATAACTTTCGGAAATGAAGGAATGAGATGCTCTGGTATCAAACAGAACCGAAGCTGGATGACAGTTGACAAGGAGTGTACCAAGAACGACATCCAGATCATCATGAGTGTCTTTAGCTGAGACGTGATGCACACATCCACGTTCAGTGGGAGCTGACTTGACACTAATCATCTTGCGTGATGGCTTACCATGACCAACAGACTTCTCAGGCTGGGGTGGAGCATAGTTGGTTTGAGAGCAGTCACATGCATAGTGTCCTGGCTCTCCGCATGTGAAACAAGTCCCTGAAGTAGGACGTGGACCCGCTTTGACAAGAGGTCTACCAATAGGCCTGGATGGAGCATACTGCTGAACTGGGTGAGGTGCCACACAAGATGACCTTGGTGTATAACCGGGTGGAAGAGCGGAGTTCGGAACCCAAATCCGGCGCTTCTGGAAAGTAGAACCGGAAGAAGAACCCAAACCACGGGTGTGCTTACGAGACTCCTCGTAAGTGAGTTGAGCTGTCTCTGCATTAATGGCCTTGTTCACAAGAGCCTGGAAGGTATTGCAATGATGCAAGTGGAGATCACGACGCAACTTGGGGTTGAGACCCTTCCGGAATCTAGCCTGCTTCTTGGTGTCTGTGGACACTTCTTCTATAGCATAGCGGGCGAGGTTCTCAAATTCTCTACTGTAAGCATCAACAGCCATCTTACCCTGCGTGAAACTACAGAACTCTTCTCTCTTGCGGTCAATGAGGTCTTGAGGAATGTGATGCTCGCGAAAAGCCTCAGTGAAATCCTTCCAGGTAGGTATCTAGCCAGCTGGAAGCATAGCCTCATAGTTCTGCCACCAAAGACTAGCAGGACCTTCCAGGTGATATGCAGCGTAGGTGACCTTGTTACTTTCAGCTACATTCACCGAATGCAGCTTGTGTGTGATACTACGGAGCCAGTCATCTGCATCGAGTGGTTCAATGGAATTATGGAAGGTAGGTGGTTTCAGACCAATGAAATCATAGATGGTCGCTGACTCTTTGCACTGGGGTGCGGTGTTCTCCTCGATACATGATAACAAGCGGTTAGACTCATGCTTGTTCCTCTCCATCTCTAACATGAACTCTGTCAATGAAGACTGGTCAGGAGGATCCTCATCCCTACCATCTCCGTGGTTCCGGATACGAGCAACAGATCTTCGGTTAACCGGCAACATCCTGAAGAACCAACCAAGGAAACAAGGATGGATTCAGCATCATCATAAGGATGTAGAATATAGTACGAGGAAAAATACTATCTCTTGAACTCCTAGGACAATTCCGGCAGCACAACGGCAGCAAAATGCTCGAAATGAGACATTCTGCAAAAGACGGAGTAGCACCATACCCAACATCATCACTCAAGGTTCTGAGATATTGCTAAATAGGTTACACCGGAGGTACTCAAACTGGGATAAGACTCTGATCAACCAATCCTAAGGGACTACGGAGTAGTAACACGTGATCCTGATAGACGGAAGAGAAAACCTAGTTCCTTAACCCCGTAGGAAAGATAGGATGACTCAGATCAGAAGGCATGAGGCATAAGGAGTAAAAGAGCCTTACGTTCCCTTCCACAATCAATTCCCCTATATAGCTAAAGAATTTCTAGACTCAATTTCGACCAGGTTGGCTTGGAAATCCTACAGGCAGTCAGGCTCTGATACCAAAGCTGTCGGGACCCCGATTCTAAGTCACACCGATCTAGCATGTAACACCTCATATCACTTTGCGGCCTCACGCACGGTATTCCCACGGGTGTCGCCTCACCATGGCCCGGGACCGTTTGCGCCTTTTGGCTCACGTATATGATAGTGTCGCTAGCATCCATATGACAGAGAACCCGGGCCGACATGACTAATCGTGAACCCAAAGCGGCACTAACCCATGGGGACAGGCATACATGAATCAACCTCGAGCATGTCGGTCAGCAGCGTGTGAATCCGGACTGTAGCACTGGGCTAACAGGACTCCGGTAACCCGGGCTGTAGCAGGCTAGGCATGACTCCGGATGTCACCGCGTGACATTTCCCCGAAGGGACAGACACAGGAACGAAGTGAAACACATGCCGGCCAGTCAAGTGTCCTGAACAGTAGTGCTGGGCTAGCAGGACTCCGGTGAAACGGGCTGTAGCGGACTACTATGGCTCAAGGAAGCACTAGACTACATTTCCCCATAAGAGAGTCTGCCAAGGACAAACAACTAGATTGTCGGATCCCACACATAGCAATACACGTCACACGTACGCATAACATGAAAGTATGTGAGGTACAACATGGCATCACAACATAACGCAACTCATATAGATAAAGGCCCAGAAGAGCCACATAGCATAAATACAAACAGGGGTCACATGACCCATCATTCAGAGCATACAAGCAACGGAAGCATTACATGTCTGAGTAGAGACAACTACAAAAGAAAAGGGCTGAGAAGCCTGACTATCTACAAGACCCTCCCAAGGTACAAGATCGTAGCTGAGGTAACAAGCTACTCGTCGAAGTCCAAGCGGAACTACTAGTAAGACAGATGTCTCATCTGCAAAACATAAATAAAGCAAACGTGAGTACAAGGGTACTCAGCAAGACTTACGTCAGATCCTATCATACATGCATTTGTATCAAGAAGGTAATGTGGGGTTTAGTTGCAGCAAGCCAGCTTTGACTCAGTGGCTATCCTGTTCTACGACTATGAGAAACTCCTTTGAGATGAGGCAGCGCACACGAGTCCACTAATCACCACATCAATACACTACTATGGATTCATCCTCGTCTTCCTACGAGAAGGCCATCCATAGCACTCACACTTATCTTGAGCATTTTAGAGTATCCACTTTAAGTTGTCTATGTACCACGTAAGCATCCAAGAAGTCCATAATCGAGGACACGGCTATTCGAATAGATCATGATAACCCTGCAGGGGTGTACTTCATCACACACGCTCTCACCACTTATCACCATATACCCGTCATGTATCTCGACAACCTTTAAGCGGAAGCCTGGCGAGGGTGTCGGCCACGACCTAACTAACCACGCAAGACTCTAGTCCAGGTTTATCACCTATTTGGGTTCCATCCGCAAGGAGATCCGGCCGGGGTGTCGCTCACGGCCCCAAACGATGTGAGCAGGGTTCCCAAGCTCACCATACGGGTGCCACTTGGTACACCGTGCCACCTGTGCCTAGTCTGTCCCGAGCCCACCCTGCCGGGTGCCACTCGGTAGAAAAATAGCACTACCTACAAACACCAGAAACTATTTGCAACTCCTGGACAGAGATCAAGGCGGTTAATAAGCCGAGAGAGCTTGGAGCGCCCGGAGCCCAATGTGTGGTAGAAGCTAGTCATTGGACAACTTACACAGAACTCAGTTCTTAAGGACGGTCCCAATGAGACAACCCACCATGTACTCCTACATGGCCTCTCACCGCTACCTTTGCCAAATCGTGTTCAGACGCTTAACTCTCATTACCAGAACATATCATAACATTCCAATTCATTCCCGATGAATCAGACCTGACACAACTCTAAGCAATAGCAGGCATGGCATGGCAAGAACACAACATGGCTCAATCAACTCCTACACATGCTAGTGGGTTTTAACTATTTACTGTGGCAATGACAGGTCATGCAGAGGAATGGGTTCAACTACCGTAGCATAAAGTAGCAGTTGAATCATTGTGGTCCTAATGCAATAATTGAGAGCAGGAGCGGGAGAGTAGGATTGTATCGGAATGAACAAGGGGGGTTGCTTGCCTGGTAGATCAATAGAGGGGGCACTGCTCCACAGATAGGTACTCTGGGTCGGTCTCCAGAGCAGGACCTATCGAGAAGGAACGGTGTCGACAATCAATACACAAGCATATGCAACAATATGATGCATGAACATGGCATGAAGATGTGATGTTGTTTGAGCTAATGCAACCAGCATTCATTTGGTTAAAGTCCATTTGAACTAAAGATTCAAATGCATCTTTCGCATAAGATCTTAAATATGCCATAAGTGTGTTTTCATATATACAACATGTATAGATGGTTTGTCATGCATGAAAATTTTACAGATGGATAGATTGAATTTTTCTGATAATTTTTCATATATAAATTATTTCAATCCGAGCTACGGTTGAATTTCTATGAATTTTTGAAGTTTGAATCATTTTTTTGGAATTTCCTAATTATTTTAAAACCAGAAAATGAATAATTGCGTCAGCATGACAATGACATGACGTCAGCAAGTCAACCGTGGCTGACCAGGTCAAACCTAACACGCGGGGTCCACCCGTCAGTGTCATGGTTAATTAACAGAGGTTAATTAATTTTTAAACTAATCCTAAACTGGAAATTAGCAGGGCCGGGCCCCACCTGTCAGTGGCTAAGCTAATTTAGCTAGGATTAGTTAATCCTAATCTAGATTAGTTAGTAGGGCGGCCCCACCTGTCATTGAGCCAGGGGAGGTCAAACCCCCTGGTCAACTGGGGCTAACGCGCCGATGTTTAGCCGCCGGCGGCAGCAGACGCGGCGGAGGGCGCGGGATTCGCCCTCCGGCGACCATTCGGGCGGCGGAGACCACGGGCGAGGAGCTGAGGCTCGCCCGCATCCAGGGCGGCATGCAGCAGCGGCGGGGATGGCCGGAGCTCGCCGGAGCGAAGCTCGGGGCGGCGGCCGGAGTTCGGTGGCGTGCGGGCGCAGGCTACGGCTCGGGAGCGCAGAACGGAGAGGGGGAAGCGGTGCAGAGGCTCACAGCGAATCCGTCGAAGTCTTCGGCGAGCTCGGGGGAGGTCGAACGCGAGCCGAACGGCGTGGGCGATCGCCGGTGGCCGGAAGTGAAGACGACGGTGATGGCGGCGCTCCAGGGCCTCCCGAGGTGCGTGTCTTGACGGAGAGGTAGCCGGCGATGTGGCGGAACTTTTGAGCACGGGGAGAGGGCGTGGGGGAGGCGGTGGCTACGGCAACGGTGGCCGGTGGCGACGGCAGCGCTTCGGGCGCGGGGAGAGGGAGGAATCCAGGGGAGGAGGGAGAGCGAGGGAGAGGGAGAGAGGTGCGGGGCGTCGTGGCGACGTGTGGGCGATCCAGGCGACGAGGAGGAGAAGCAGGAGGTGGCGGGGAATGTGGCCCCGGCCGGGCGCGTGGCCGCGCGCGCCGGCGCGTGCCCCTGTCCTCCTGGCGCGAGGAAGGGGACGACTGGCTCTGCCAGTCGTCCGGGCCGGCCTGTTGGGCCGCTGGGCTGCACAGTGCCCGGCTGCACAGGTAAGTGGCCTGGGTAAGTCTCTCTCCCTTTTCTGTTTTCTTTTCTATTTCTGACATTTGTTTGATTTAATAAAAAGAATACTAAATCAATTTATCTTCTTCTGAAAATTAATGTAGGAACTTAATTGGATTATTCCAAAGCCCCACAGTAAAATCAGAATTATTGGACAATATTTCATATATAATAAAATATTTCCCCAACGCAAATAATTACTGGATTAATTCCAAATGGCCAAAATAAATATTTATGAGCTCCTAAAAATATTGGTTTGAATTTTACCTCTGCCCAATATTTTCAGAGAGAGACATGAACATTTTCTTGGACCCTTTTGGAGCAATTTTTATCTGGGTCATTTCCAGAAATGATTTCTGAGGGTTTTACAAATCCCCATTTCAGTTTTAAATGGAATTTAAACATGATGCACAACTGACTAGCTGGTCTAGGTCATACCAGAACTAGGGATGTGACACCTTCGGCCTGCCGAGCGTGGTCGCTGCACATCAGCGCCTGTTGAGGAGCATTCTGGAGGCTCAGGAGGTCAGGCATCACACGGTCCTGGCGGAGGTGGCGATGGTCCCCGAAGACCTGCACATGCCACCGAAGCCTCCAGAGGCCCCTGGGCCTAGGAGCTCATGAGGATCGACGTCTTCACCGCGCATCGCTCACTTCCTCAGCATCACTTCATCTTCAACAACACCAGGTGACATCTTTCAGAGTTCTACTTTCAGCTAGGAGCGCCCACAGGGCTGCACCATTCCCAGGCCGTGTGGGTCCGTCCCCGCGGCATGTATCCATTTTGGTTATGCTCTTTACTTACCTTGCTGGGGGCGCCCCTCGGGCTGCATCATCCCCATGCCGCTCGGGCCCGACCCAGCGGCGGTTGCTTTTACCTGCCCTTGCTTGAAATTGGATTTCCTCCTATGTGCTTAACATACCTGACCTAATCACCTGCTCGATCGACGCCTATCTGAAGAGCCGCTCACTCTGGCACGGCGCGTGCGCACGGGTCCGTCCCTGCAGCATTGATAAACCTGAATGGTCGAGCTCTGGCCGCGGTAGCCCCGCACGGCGCCACCTCACTAGGCTCTCAGTGCCTTGACCACTCCCTCGGAGTGACCAAAGGTTGGCCGGCGACCGTAACAACAGGCCTTGTTTCTCCTCATGGTTGGTGTGCAGGACCTACTCCAGGAGCAACGTTGGGGGCATCGTGAGCTCTCTCTCCTCTTCGGCACGGACCGCTTGCACGTTAAAAGGGGGGGTTCCTGAGCATCGCGACTCATGGGCTCCTACTGGCTCTCCAGCCCTCACCCCATGGCCTTGACCCACGGCATCGCGACCTGTCATACCAGCGGCGGCTGAGCTCGCTCGAGGGCCGGGACCTGAGGACGTAGAGCGTTAAGGAAAGTGCGGGGGAGTGGGAAGAAGCTCGCGAGGGCCTAACCCAGCAGTACCTCGGCCACCTACTCTCGGCCCGGGTGCCTCTTCGAGGAACTACATCAGACGCACAAGATAAGTCATGCCCTCACAAGAGCTAGACCAACGCAGTGCTAAATTCCCGCCCAGTGCAACTCTGTCACGACGACGCTACCTTCCTTTCTCGCCCAGCAAGGATTGCTTGAGCGCTAAAGGGGACCTCCCGAGCATCGCGACTCGGGGGCTCTTACCGGACCTCGGGCCGCTCACCTCCTGGCCTTGACCATGGCATCGCGACCTGGCATACCAGCGACGGCTGAAGCCTGCCTGGGGACTGGGACCTGTCATCGTAGAGCGCCAAGTCCTCGTGAGGATAGAAAGGGGAGCTTAGCCGGGACAGAACGGACACCTCACGCCAACTCATATTAAGGATATAATATTTACAAAAAGCACGGTAGACGCCTTACATACCCCCGCGGGGTGTTGCTTTAATTCCTCGTAGGGAACAAAAGGTGCTAACCCTAAGGAACGCTACTTGCTAGCACCTCCCCAAGCGACGCCATCATCAACAGTGGGTTGCCCAGTGCCAGCGCCAATCCCATCCAGATCAGTGGCATCGGCGGCCCGATGCAGCTGCGCCACTCCGAGCGCGGCGCGAGCTCGGAGGCTCGTAGCTGTCGTTGCTCGTCTCCGGGGTCGCGAGGAGTTCGGGGGAGCCGCTGAAGCCCCCAATCCCTCCGCTACTGCCTGAGGAGCTGCAGGAGGACCAACGGGCAGGGCTGGTCCTCGCCAGTTCGTCACCACTGCCGCTTCCCTTAGGGTAGCATTCTAGCCGGCATGCTTCTGCATCAAAGACCTTGAAGAACATCAAGGAGGCGCCGTCGTATTCAAGATGGATCACCAAGGCGCCGTCCACGCGACAGACCCGGGCAATCTTACCCCAGCCCCGGGTCATGAAGACCTTGCCCGGAGCGACGACCGTGACCTCCGCTCCGGTTGCAGGGGTGCCACAGTCGGCGTGCTGCAGCCAGAGCTCCAGGGCCCCGCTCGGCGGCATCTCGAAGGTGAAGGAGGGAGGAAGGCGGATCCACGAAGTTGGAGGCATGGCGGCATGGAGCACAAGCTCGCGAGAGGAGCGCTCCGCGTGGACTCCAGGGGGATGACGCGCACCACTGTGATTCGCCGGCGTCGGCGGCGACACTGTCGGTGTTGCTCGGCGCCCTCCACCCTGGGGCCTACGACGCGGGCGTACAAGGGTAGCAAAAACCCAGGAGGCGGCCGCTCGTACCATGGCCTCGACACCTCCTGCCAGGCGCCTTTGTCCCGGTGACAGAGGATTGGTCGCTTCTTCGGCGGGAGGGGGTCAGGACCCTCTCTGGGGGCCTTTCCCTTCTCCTCAGCTGAAAACCGGCGGATTGGTGCCATTGATGCAAGAGGAGGCAAGGATGAAGAAGACGAAGAGGAGGAGTAACGGAAGGGGGTGAACTGGCGGAGCTCACGCGGCCCCATACTTATAGCCGGGGAAGGCCAACCGCCAAGCACCATGACCTCATGTAATCATGACCCATATCTCTGCATGCAGGGACTCGTTAAGTCGTGCAGTTGCCGAGGCGTCGTGGGAAGCGCAGACGCCCACGTCCAATCAACCGCCACGCGGCGCCCAAGGCCGCAGGCTGTTAGGGCCCGTGGACCTTCATGCTTGCCCCTTCGCTTCTCTGCTAAGCCAAGCCCGCGTGCGCCTTGGGCCCGGGGGCTAGTGTTGGCGTTCTGGGAACAGGGGTCCCCAGACTTGCCTGCCTGCGGCATGGCTCAGGTGGGGGCCCAGCGCGACCCATCTTCATCAGCCCAAGCTCAAGACCCTCGCGGGGCGGATGACAGGAAGCTTCCTCAAGAGCGGTCTCATCAGGCAGGCTCACGAGGAGGCGGAGAGATCAATGCAAGGGTACCTCGCGAGGATCCCATGACGCAAGCCATGACGATCAAGGCTAGGCGGGCGCCAGGCGGGCGCAGGCCTGCGTAGAGTCCTTGTTTCCCCTTCGGTGCAAAGGGGGCAAGCACATGCCAAGGTATCAGGCAAAGGTTAGCATTCCGGTGCAACAATACCAAGACCAGCAGAGCGGCAGGACGGAGGTCACCGTGGAGCCCAAGACGGCCTCATCACCAGTGCTTTTGGCAGCCGAAGACCACCTTTGGTCAGGATAACTTGTACTAGATGTTCCCCTTCAAAATGGCCAATTGTTGGTGCCCTTCCCGCTCAATTATTCGGGGAGAGGCCCAAGGCCTCTATAAATAGAGCTAGCCACCACAGAGTAGAGACATCTAGAAAACCTCAAGACATCGAGAAGACGGTGATAGATCTGGTAGAACCCTAGCAGAGAGAGAGAGAGAGAGGTGACGGAACTCACCCTAGCAGTTCATCGCGCCAGCTCAAGAACACCCCTCGCAAGGCTATTCTACCCTTGTACTATTCATCATCAGCCCCAGAGGCAATCCACCACACCACACACTGGAGTAGGGTATTACACCACAACGGTGGCCCGAACCAGTATAAACCCCGTGTCTCTTGTGTTGTTCATCATTTTCATCTTAGTTCGCACGAGAGGATCGGACGTAGATCGGTAGGGGAGAGATCTCCACACGCACCCTAGTGTTCGAACCTCAAGGGTCTGCCAGAACCCGAAATCCAACAACCAGGATTCCCAGTCCCATGCTTTATGCAAATCAAATCAAAATAATTGCAAACAAAACTCCCCGGGACTCTTGTTAGTTGGAGGCACTCGTTGTTTCGAGCAAGCCATGGATTGATGCTTGTTGGTGGAGGGGGAGTATAAACTTTACCATTCTGTTTGGGAACCGCCTATAATGTGTGTAGCATGGAAGATATCGCCATCTCTTGGTTGTTATGTTGACAATGAAAGTATATCGCTCAAAATTTTATTCATATCTATTTCAAAACCAAGCTCTGGCACCTCTACAAATCCCTGCTTCCCTTTGCGAAGGGCCTATCTATTTACTTTTATGTTGAGTCATCATCCTCTTATTAAAAAGCACCAGTTGGAGAGCACCGCTGTCATTTGCATTCATTACTGTTAGTTTATATTGAGTATGACTTGACTGGATCTCTTTTACCATGAATTACAATGTCTAGTCAGTCCTTGATCTTTAAAGGTGCTTTGCATTTATGTTTTGCAGTCTCAGAAAGGGCTAGCGAGATACCATCTTGTTATATCATATCATGATTGTTTTGAGGAAGTGTTGTCATCCGAGATTTATTATTATTGCTCGCTAGTTGATTATGTCATTGATATGAGTAAACATGAGACCTAAATGTTATTGTGAATACGGTTAGTTCATAATCTTTGCTGAAAACCTGAATGTTGGCTTTACATATTTACAACAACAAGAGCAAACAAAGTTTGTAAAATTTTTTCTGTATCACTTTCAGTTTATCAACTGAATTGCATGAGGACAAGCAAAGGTTTAAGCTTGGGGGAGTTGATACGTCTCCGTCGTATCTACTTTTCCAAACACTTTTGCCCTTGTTTTGGACTCTAACTTGCATGATTTGAATGGAACTAACATGGACTGACGCTGTTTTCAGCAGAATTGCCATGGTGTTATTTTTGTGCAGAAATAAAAGTTCTCGGAATGACCTGAAAATCAACAGAGCATTATTTTGGAATATATAATGAATATTGGAAGGAAGATCCACGTCAGGGGATGCCACACCTATCCACGAGGGTGGGGGCGCGCCTGCCCCCTGGGCGCGCCCCCTACCTTGTGGGCCCCTAACGCTCCACCGGCCTCAACCTGGACTCCATATATTCATTTTTGGGGAGAAAAAACCAGAGAAGAAGGATTCATTGCGTTTTACGATACGGAGCCGCTGCCAAGCCCTAAACTCTCTCGGGAGGGCTGATCTGGAGTCCATTCGGGGCTCTGGAGAGGGGAATCTATCGCCATCGTCATCATCAACCATCCTCCATCACCAATTTCATGATGCTCATCGCCGTGTGTGAGTAATTCCATCGTAGGCTTGCTAGACGGTGATGGGTTGGATGATATTTATCATGTAATCGAGTTAGTTTTGTTAGGGTTTGATCCCTAGTATCCACTATGTTCTGAGATTGATGTTGCTATGACTTTGCTATGCTTAATGCTTGTCACTAGGGCCCGAGTGCCATGATTTCAGATCTGAACCTATTATGTTTTCATCAATATATGAGAGTTCTTGATCCTATCTTGCAAGTCTATAGTCACCTATTATGTGTTATGACCCGTTAACCCCGAAGTGACAATAATCGGGATACTTACCGGTGATGACCGTAGTTTGAGGAGTTCATGTATTCACTATGTGTTAATGCTTTGTTCTGGTACTCTATTAAAAGGAGGCCTTAATACCCCTTAGTTTCCAATAGGACCCCGCTGCCACGGGAGGGTAGGACAAAAGATGTCATGCAAGTTCTTTTCCATAAGCACGTATGACTATATTCGGAATACATGCCTACATTGTATTGATGAACTGGAGCTAGTTCTGTGTCACCCTAGGTTATGACTGTTGCATGATGAACCGCATCCGGCATAATTCTCCATCACCGATCCATTGCCTACGAGCTTTCCATATATTGTTCTTCGCTTTTTTACTTTTCCGTTGCCATTGTTATCATCACTACGAAATACCAAAAACATTACTTTTGCTACCGTTACCACTACTATCATATTAATTTGCTACTAAACACTTTGCTGCAGATATTAAGTTTCCAGGTGTGGTTGAATTGACAACTCAGCTGCTAATACTTGAGAATATTCTTTGGCTCCCCATGTGTCAAATCAATAAATTTGGGTTGAATACTCTACCCTCGAAAACTGTTGCGATCCCCTATACTTGTGGGTTATCAGACAACTAGTACAAGCTATCCTGACAAAAGATGGTCTTCGTCTGCCAAAGGCTCTGGTGATGATGCCGTCTTGGGCTCCACGGTGACCTCCGTCCTGCTGGTCTTGGTCTCGTTGCACCGATCTAGAAACCTTTGCCTGCTGCCTCGGGACTCCTCGCCCGTGCTTGCCTCCTTAGCACCAAAGAGGAAATGAGGACACTACACGCGCTGGCGCCCGCCTGGCCTTGGTTGTCATGGCTTGCGTCACAGGAACCTCGTTAGGTGCCCCTTGCCTTGATCTCTCCACCCCTCACGAGCCAGCCTGGTGAGGCCGCCCCCGAGGAGGTCTTGCGTCATCCGCCTCGCGAGGCTTGGCCCCTCGCGAGGGTCTTGAGTGTTTGCTGGTGAAGATGGGCCGTACAGGGCCGCCGGTGGAGCCACGTCGTGGGCCGCAGGCAGGAAAGTCTTGGGACCCCCGTTCCCAGGACGCCGACAGTAGCCCCCGGGCCCAAGGCGCGCTCGGACTTGGCTTCAAGGTGAAGCCAAGGGGCAAGTGCGGAGCGCCACGGGCCCCAACAGCCTGCGACCTCGGTTGATGCATGGCGATTTATTGGACGTGGGCGTCTCTGCTTCCCCACGTTGCCTCAGCAACCGCCCAACTGACAAAAGACTGGCACGGGCTGTATTTTCCTTCATTACCTTCGTTTTGCTCCATATCCCCTTTCTCGCCCTTCGCTTCCAGAGACTCCAGATCCACCCAGGTCCTCCTTCGAGCTTGCTGTCGATGGCGCCCAAGAAAGCCCGGGCTACTCCTTCGCCATCCTGGTACGAGCCCATGCTTGACGCGCTGAGCGTGTCGGAGAAGAACCTTGCTGCCGTGCGCTTGATGACGGCGGAGGGTGACGAGAAGAGGAAGACTGCGCTCTGGGTCGGTTCCGCCGAGCCTGAGGCCCCTGGAAGCACCTTCTACCCCTTCTTCATGAGTAGCATCGTCGTCGGGTTGGTTCCCCCCTTCTCCGACTTCTTCTACTCCGTCCTCAGCCATTATAAGATCCACGCCCTCCATCTTCGTCCCAACTCCGTCCTTCTCCTATCGATCTTCGCCTTCTACTGCGAGGCATACGTTGGAGTGATGCCGTCCGTGGCACTGCTATGCCACTTCTTATTTCTTTGGCTTAAGGAGGGCCCTTGCCCAGGGTGCGTTGGCTTCGTCGCGACCAACAAGACCAATGCCATCTCAATGGCTGAGGGCTTCAGGAGCAAGTGGGTCCTGATGGACGCCAAGCACGTCCACCCCCGGTTGGTGCTGCCGACGGAGATGCCTGTGTCCCACGAGGGATGGCTTCGCGCGAAGCTCACCGACCCGCGGGCGACGTAGGTGCTGGAGAGGATGACTGCCGACTTGAAGCCCGGCGACTCGAGAACGACGAAGCTGACGGGGGCCATGCTTGCCAAAGAATTCATGGCGTAGTGCGTGGCTCCCCTCCAAGCGCACTTGCGCCCACTATGGAAGCTTGGAGACGACCTCCGTCTGCGCCCGGAGCCCCTTTCCGATGAGGAATTGCGCTCGACTCTTCGTTCCTTGGTCGGGGATGACCAAGGGTACCCGCCTGATGGCCTTGTTCCCTTGTACCGCCGCCCGGATGGTGCAAAGGTTGTCACCGCTCTCCTTGTCTTTTACGAGCGTGGGCTCGTGCCGCCTGCGCCCACAAAAATACTGGTGACGACAACTCCGGTGGCTGTGTCTTCCGGCGAGTCTCGCGAGGAGGGAGAGGAGGAAGAAGAGGGAGAGGAGGAGCACGACTCGGAGGCGACCCATGAAGGGGCAGGGGAGACCTCCCGTCGGTTTCAAAACCGGCGGATCTTGGGTAGGGGGTCCCGAACTGTGCGTCTAAGGCGGATGGTAACAGGAGGCAGGGGACACGATGTTTACCCAGGTCCTGGCCCTCTTGATGGAGGTAATACCCTACATCCTGCTTGATTGTTCTTGATGATATGAGTATTACAAGAGTTGATCTACCACGAGATCGTAGAGGCTAGACCCTAGAAGCTAGCCTATGGTATGATTGTCTATTGTCCTATGGACTAAACCCTCTGGTTTATATAGACACCGGAGGGGGCTAGGGTTACACAGAGTCAGTTACAAGGGAGGAGATCCACATATCCGTATTGCCAAGCTTGCCTTCCACGCCAAGGAAAGTCCCATTCAGACACAGGACGAAGTCTTCTATCTTGTATCTTCATAGTCCAACAGTCCAGCCAAAGGATATAGTCTGGCTGTCCGGAGACCCCCTAATCCAGGACTCCCTCAATAGCCCCTGAACCAGGCTTCAATGACGATGAGTCCGGTGAGCAGATTTGTCTTCGGCATTGCAAGGCGGGTTCCTCCTCCGAATACTCCATAGAAGATTGTGAACACAAGGATAGTGTCCGGCTCTGCAAAACAAGTTCCACATACCATCGTAGAGAGAATAATATTTCCACAAATCTAATCTGCTGACACATTTTGACAACATGACATCATGTCGTGGCCCGGTCATTATTCGAACCGTTTTTCTCAACCAGCACCGCACATATTGCGAGGCAGTTTTCTTGACACGTCTTGTCAAAGCAGAGATCGTGTCCCCCTTATTACGGGATTCTCATCAATACGGACGTGGGTAACCCAACCGCGCCATCAATTACGGTTCTTGGGGAATAAGCGATTTTACTAGGCAAGTGGGGAGGCGCATCGCCTCTTCCGTCCTTATAAAGGGACAAGGATTCACCCTTTTTACCCACGCCTTCTTCCTCCTTGCTTACCCATTCTCGCACACCCGAGCTCCAGCGCCCAAGTTCGCGTCTTTCTTCTCAAACCACTCCAAGCATGTCCGGAGCGGGAGGCAAGTGGATGGTCTCCTCCGTCACGGAGGAGAACATCACAAAGTTACGGGAAGCCGGATATTTGACCATGGATATCGCGCACCGGCTGCCAGATGCAGGGCAGATCATCCCTACGCCCGAACCCCATGAGAGGGTAGTTTTTCTTACCCACTTCGTCTGTGGACTGGGATTTCCCCTCCACCCGTTTGTCCACAGGCTCATGTTCTACTACAAGCCGGATTTTCATGATCTGGCCCCCAATTTCATCCTCAACATCTCGGCGTTTATCGTCGTGTGCGAGGCCTTCCTCCGCATCAGGCCCCATTTCGGCCTGTGGCTGAAGACCTTCAATGTTAAACCGAAGGTGGTGGTCGGCCAGAAAGCAGAGTGCGGGGGCACCATGGTGGGCAAAATGCCTAACGTCACCTGGCTCGAAGGCTCCTATGTGGAGACCATAAAGGGGTGGCAATCGGGGTGGTTCTACATCACCGAGCCGTGCGGCACCAACTGGGTGTCGGCCCCCAAATTTCGATCCGGAATCCCCACGCGGCTCACTTCCTGGAAAGAGAAGGGGCCTGTCCTGGGGTTCCCCAGTAGAGCTGACCGGACTCCAGACCTGCATCAGGAACATGATGAGCAAGAAAATCAAGCTCTTCAACATGGTCCAGGTCATGCTCTTCCACCTGATTCTCCCGTGTCAACGACGGGCATTCAATTTGTGGGAGTTTGACCTGGCCAAGCACCAGATGCTGCGAGAGCTCTACGACACGACGCACAAGGACGTCTGGAGGGTGCTGTTCAAGGGCACCGAGGTACCTCCTTCCCTCACCGAGGACCGCGGACTCAGCACAAAGCGCCATGCCAATCCGTTAAGTTTTTATATCTCATAGGGTATTTATTTGCCCCAGTTAAATCATGCGCAGGATCTAAGCTTCCATGCCATTAATAGGACTAGATAAAGACCACGGAGCAGCTCGATTGCCCAGCCCCCTGCCTGAAGATCCTGCAGATGCTCTCCTAACGGAGATGCTGGCTCCGGCACCTTACGAGGTGCTGGTGAAGAAGACCAAGAAGAAGGCCATGGGGACCCGAAAGGGTCTCCGGTGCAAGGTTGCATCAGACTCATCGTCCGATGACTCCGACGTGCACTCCTCCCACGAAAATGAGGAGGAGGAGGAAAGTTCTCCCTCCCAGCCGGGGGAGACAAGAAAAGGAAGGCCGACCCAACCGGGGAGGCCGAAGGGTCCAAGAAGGGAAGGACCCTCCTTCCGGACTGCTCCACGACGGCCGCCTACAGCGGCGACGAGTGGTTACCCAGGGAGAAGCCCCTGGCGAAGTCGTAAGTATCCGGACACCATAGTAATTCATGGTATGTTTTATTGCACTGTTTCTCATTACGCCGCATATGATTATGCAGTCCGTCCCGAGCCCAACTCGACATATATTCATCGGACGATTCATTGGACTCGTCGGATATGAATAGCGATTCACTTCCGACCGCCTCCACCCCTCGCCCTACGAACAACGTCGAGGTGTTGTCCCGAAAGGCACCGAGCCGAGGGGAGGTAGTCCTGGGGGCGCCTCAAGGCGACCTTCCGGACCCTAGGCGCAAAGGGAGCAAGACTCCCACGGGCTCCAAGTTCGGCCCCCAGCCGAATACTGCCCCGGAACCTTCGGTGGTTCCAGACTCCGGTAGGCGATCTCCCGTTAAGGGGGGCAAGCCGCCCGTGCCGGTGTCCTTTGTCCATCCAGAGGCACCGGACAACTTACTGGAAGCGCTTCGCGGCGCTTCCATCGACGAAGAGCTCCGCACTATCATGAGTGCGGTGATCGAGAAAGTTCAGTCCGCCAAAAACGGACTGACCGAAGCTTGTGCCAGCATCCTAACAGGCTTTGAGGTAAGCAATCAAAATATAAGAAAATATTAGCGCATAGACAGTAGCCCCTGATGCTCTGTTCGGCGTTCGCGAAGAAAGCCGAATAGAGGATCAAATGATGACTCAGGAGCCTAATCAGAATATGTCTATGTGTATGTGCAGGCTTCACTGCTGGCCGCTACCGCACGTACTGCGGAGATCTCTGCACTAAAGCAGGATCTGGAGCGGTCCGAGGACGAGCTCGGCCTTACCAAGAGGCAGCTCGAGGAGAGCAAAGGTAAGCAATAACTTGTTTACGCTTTAAAAAGAAGTTCGGTTGTAAAGTAATAGGATCATCATGAATTTGCCAGGGGCCACGACCGAGGTGGTGACCCTGAAGAAGGCACTGTCCGAGGCTAAAGACAAAGCGGCCAAGGAGCGCCTTGAGCAGGAAAAGCAAGAAGCCCGGGTAGGCGAGGTGCAGCAAGAGCTCGAGGCTCTCGCCAAAAAACACGAGTCCTTGGAGCTTGACTCTAAGACGCGAGAGTACGAGCTTGTGAAGGCGCTCGAAAGCACATGGAGCGCCAAGGCTGAAGCCCACAAGGCCCTTCAAGAGATGGATGCGGTGAAGAAGATAGCAGCGGGTAAGGCATTCATTATGCAAAGCAAGCATGTGAAGGAAACTTTCCTTTTACTTACCCGAGTTCGGAGCTCTCCAGGAGCGTTCGTAGATCTTCCCCACAGTGTACTGGATGCCATGGAGTTTTAGGGAGCTGAGGAGGGGAGCTCGACGGAAAAGTTGTTCTGGTCTCATTATACTAGGACCGAGCACCCAATTCCCTTGAGCGACCAGCTGAAGCAATTGGTCGAGCTTCACAAGGCGGCTGAACAGGCCATGAAGGGTCTTATAGTCCTAATATGGCCTGGCGAGCCCTTGCCCGACAGCTACTTCAGTCTGGTGAGGCGACTTGTGGATGCCTGCCCATGGCTTGAAGTCATAAAGCGGTCCGTCCGCATCGAGGGTGCGCGTAGGGCTTTTGCCCGGGCGAAGGTGCACTGGGCGAAGCTGGACGTTGTGAAGCTGGTGAAGGAGGGGCCACCGGAGGGCAAGGAGCATCGCTTCCCTGAAATGTATTATGAGAGTGTCCTGAAGGGTTCCCGCCTTGTGGCGGATGAATGTGCTAGAGATGTAATTTTTGAATGAACATGCTCATGTGATCCTGTAATGTGAAACGAGTTCATTTGCGCTATGCAATTCTTTTTAATTTAAAATATCACCTTCTGTGCGGCCGTTTATAAAATCTGAGAGTTGGCCAGTCGTCGACTTCTACCCCCATGTAACTAGTACTGGGGTGTTCGGGATAAACCTGAGCACTCTTTATCCCAATTTTGGGTCCTTCGAGGGAGGTGTTCCGCACAACGAACTAGGCAATCGGACTATAAGGCTTTATCACTCTCACTTAGCCATAGAAGTCTACAATTTTAAATTTTGGCGAAGCCCCTAGTATTTGGAAGGCCGAATTAGGGGCACTATACACGCCTAAGTCGGGCAAGGCCGACTCCTCGCCCGAAGCAGAAAAAGTCTTTAAGGACTTGAGACCTCTCGAACAACGACCAACTCTCGCCTTATCATGACAGTCAGTTTTCGGCTTTCTCTACTGAGGTGCTCGTACGGAAGAACCGGGACACAATCGCAGTAGTTCTCCCAGCGCTTCCTTAGCCGATATAGCAGAACGTAAGGTACCAAAGCATGGGAGCCGGGCAAACCCAACTATTGACCCAAGACATGATTCGAAGCTGATGCATATAATGCTATAAGTTCAGGGTGCCGAACTTTCGAAAGTGTTCGGGCTTCTCACACTGTATTATGGGGTAAACGAAAGTCCCTGATGTACTGACCGTACCAGAATGTACGGGTGCAAGTTGTCATAAATGAACATATAAGAAAAAAGGGATGAATAATGCAATAATAGACTAATGCTATGCATTGTTATTTAAATAATACGTCGAAGCGTACTGATACAAGTAGTGCGATAAGCAAAAATCGGACCATTTGACATGTCCTATCCAAGGGCCAGCTGCGTACGGATAGTAAAAAGCGGGTATAACGATTATTATTAGAGACCACCTGGGGGTTCCCATGTATATCTTAGCTTCTTGCCTCCTTGGTTGTTCCTTCCTGTAATGTGTCCGGCAATCGTACTGCCGGAAAGGGCTTCCAGAGAGTAAGGTCCTGAAAGGGAAAAAATGATAAAGGTATGCAGCCCCTAGGGCTGTTAAGCCGCATTGCGGGATGTGCCCTGATCGTGCCCCCGCCTATGCCCATGGTATTTTCAGTGCGTAATTATGTACGCGTGGCACGGAATTCGTCGCTTGAATGGGACTGGGACGGGGGCCGAATTGCTAGGCGAGCTCTGAACATGTAGGCGATCCTGTTGCAGGTTACTCCGGACTCGCTTGACGGTGTCCGGGGGCTGTGCCGCTGAATTGGCGGTTTGCCTTAAAAGGCTGCTTTGTGCTTCTGCTGTGAGGGCCGCAGTGTGCTCTTCCGTGTGGAGCGAGCGTTCTGTATTTCCATTGACTATTATGACCCCCCTAGGTCCTGGCATCTTGAGCTTGAGGTATGAGTAATGCAGCACCGCATTGAATTTTGCAAATGCGGTTCGCTCGAGCAGTGCGTGATAGCCACTGCGGAACGGGACGATATCGAAGATTAACTCCTCACTTCGGAAGTTGTCCGGAGATCTGAAGACCACTTCCAGTGTGATTGAGCCCGTGCAATGGGCCTCTACACCTGGGATGACGCCCTTAAAGGTGGTTTTCGTGGGTTTGATCCTCGAGGGATCTATACCCATTTTGTGCACTGTATCCTGATAGAGCAGGTTCAGGCTGCTGCCGCCGTCCATAAGGACTCGAGTGAGGTGAAATCCATTGATGATGGGGTCTAGGACCAATGCGGCGGATCCGCCATGACGGATACTAGTGGGGTGGTCCCTGCGATCAAAGGTGATCGGACAAGCGGACCATGGGATGAACTTTGGGGCGACGGGTTCCATCGCATAGACGTCCCTTAGTGCACGCTTCCGTTCCCTCTTGGGAATGTGGGTTGGGTATATCATGTTCACCGTCTTTACTTGTGGGGGGGAACCTCTTCTGTTCTCCCGTGTTCGGTGGCCGGGGCTCCTCCTTATCATCACTATGCAGCCCCTTGTCCTTGTTTTTGGCATTTAACTTGCCGGCCTGATTGAACACCCATCATTCTCTGTTGGTGTGATTGGCTGGCTTATCAGGGGTGCCGTGGATTTGACACGAGCGATCCAGTATGCGATCCAAACTGGACGGTCCCGGAGTACTTCTTTTGAATGGCTTTTTCTGCTGACCGGATCTAGAGCCTCTGAATCCGGCATTGACTGCTGTATCATGGGTGTTATCGCCATTGTTGCGGCACTTTTATCTGTTACGATGTGGTCTGCCATTGGTATCTTTGATATCTGGATTGCCCGAATTCCTTGATGTGTCGTTGCTGCGAGCCAGCCAGCTATCCTCGCCCGCGCAAAAGCGGGTCATGAGTGTCGTGAGGGCTGCCGTAGACTTCGGCTTCTCCCGGCCGAGGTGCCGGGCAAGCCACTCGTCACGGATGTTATGCTTGAATGCCGCTAAGGCCTCTGCATCCGGACAGTCGACAATTTGGTTTTTCTTAGTTAGGAACCGTGTCCAGAATTGCCTGGCCGATTCCCCTGGCTGCTGAGTTATATGGCTCAAGTCATCAACATCCTATGGTCGCACATA
This sequence comes from Triticum urartu, assembly GCF_056163025.1. Classification (NCBI taxonomy): domain Eukaryota; kingdom Viridiplantae; phylum Streptophyta; class Magnoliopsida; order Poales; family Poaceae; genus Triticum; species Triticum urartu. Next base: position 94,629,152 of record NC_141875.1, read on the forward strand.
AGTGCCCTGGAAGTTGTCAATGAATGCATCTTCCAAATCCTCCCAACTGCCGATGGAGTCTGCTGGCAAGCTATTCAGCCAATGCCGAGCTGGTCCTTTGAGTTTTAGTGGGAGGTACTTGATGGCATGTAGATCATCACCACGAGCCATGTGGATGTGAAGGAGGAAATCCTCAATCCATACAGCGAGATCTGTTGTACCATCATACGATTTGATATTTACGGGTTTAAAACCCTCCGGGAATTCATGATCCATAACTTCATCAGTGAAGCATAGGGGGTGTGCGGCGCCTCTGTGCCGGGCTATATCACGACACCGTTCATATGAGTCTTGTCTGCTGTATTCGGCCCGCCCGGATTTACTTTTAGTGTATCCGGCGCGACGGTCATCGTCCCGCGTTGGCGCGCGCCCCCGTGACCCGTATATTGACCTTGCATGTTTTGCCCTACTGTCCAATATGTCTTGCAGGTCCCGTGTGTTGCCCCAGGCCTTGGTATTTTTGATTGAGTGGCGGCGGGGTGCAGGCTGAAACGTCTCTCTGGCTCGGCCACGCGGTGGCCGGTCAGCCGCATCGTACACTGGTGATGGAGGTTTCAATGCTTCCTCCTCAAGATGAGGTAGCAACCTGCACTTTGGGTAACTCTTGGAGGGGCGCTCGAGTTCGTATTCCTTAGCCACAAGGACTTCGGTCCATTGGTCTGCTAGCAAGTCTTAATCAGCTTGTAGCTATTGTTGCTTTTTCTTCAGGCTATTTGCTGTGGCCATAAGCCGGCGCTTGAAGCGCTCCTGTTCGACGGGATCCTCAGGCACGATAAATTCTTTGTCGCCGAGGCTCACCTCATCTTCGGAGAGAGGCATGTAATTGTCCTCCTCCGATTCTCCATCTGCTGCCTGCTCTGGAGGGCTAACTTGTTCACCCTCCCGCTCTACATCGTGCTTGAGGGGATTGTGGTTGTCTTCGGCACTATCCGGAGTGTTATTGCCTCTTGTGCCGGTATCACTACTTTTGCTGTGGCGGGACTTAGAGCGGCTCCGCTGACGTCGGCGCTTGGGTTGCTTCTTGGAGGGGTCATCCTCCGCTGTCTCGTCGCCATTGCCTTCTTTGGGGGGTGTCCACCATGTATATATCATATGATGAGGTGGTGGTCCCGCGCCCTGTGGGTGGTGGTTCCTGTTCGTCTCTTGCATCGTCGTCCATACCGTCGATGTCTTCGGAGTCAAAGTCGAGCATGTCGGTTAAATCATCGACAGTGGCTACTAAGTGGGTGGTGGGTGGGCAGCGAATTTCTTCGTCGTCCGCATCCCATTCTAGCCGGACATAGTTCGGCTAAGGTTCTCCTGACAAGGAGAGAGACCTTAATGAATTTAGAAAATCGCCGAAAGGCGAGTGCTGAAAGATATCCGTGGAGGTGAACTCCATGATCGGTGCCCAGTCAGATTCGATAGGCACGGATGCAGGCGGCTCGGAGTCTGTGGCCAGAGATCAATCCAGTGGTTCGGCAACACAGCTCTCGTAAGGGTGAAGTCAGTATCCGGCTCCATCGCCACTGAGAGTGCGGCCTCCATGGCGGGGTCTATCCCTCCATCCTTGGATGGTGCAATTTACTCCGGATTGAAGGCCGGAGTAGTTGTAGGTGTGATCTCCTGAACACTGTTTGACGGCAGAGCTAAATCATGCTCGTCGTGGTCATTCGGCGCACCCGACATGGGCTCGAATCCGTCGAAGATCAAGTCTCCGCGGATGTCGGCAGTGTAGTTTAAGTTTCCGAACCTGACCTGATGGCTAGGGGCGTAGCTCTCGATCTGCTCCAGATGGCCAAGCGAATTGGCCCGCAGTGCGAAGCCGCCGAATACGAAGATCTGTCCGGGGAGGAAAACCTCACCCTGGACCGCATCGTTACTGATGATCGAAGGGGCCATCGAGCCTTATGGTGATGGCACAGTGGAACTCTCAATGAAAGCACCAATGTCGGTGTCAAAACTGGCGGATCTCAGGTAGGGGGTCCCGAACTGTGCGTCTAAGGGGGATGGTAACAGGAGGCAAGGGACACGATGTTTACCCAGGTTCGGGCCCTCTTGATGGAGGTAATACCCTATGTCCTGCTTGATTGTTCTTGATGATATGAGTATTAAAAGAGTTGATCTACCACGAGATCGTAGAGGCTAAACCCTAGAAGCTAGCCTATGGTATGATTGTCTGTTGTCCCACGGACTAAACCCTCCTGCTTATATAGACACTGGAGGGGGCTAGGGTTACACAGAGTCGGTTACAAGGGAGGAGATCCACATATCCGTATTGCCAAGCTTGCCTTCCACGCCAAGGGAAGTCCCATCCGGACACGGGACGAAGTCTTCAATCTTGTATCTTCATAGTCCAACAGTCCGGCCAAAGGATATAGTCCGGCTGTCCGGAGACCCCCTAATCTAGGACTCCCTCACCTCCCCCTTGCGCAAGGCCGACATCCTCCACACCCTGTGTGATGATGATGACGAGGCTGATGCCCCCCTGGAAAGGGAGGAGCTGCGTACTGCAAGGGCTCCTCGAGGTCCAAGGTCAGTCCTCGGAGGAAGTCACCGGTCGGGATTCCGACCAGAGGAAGGTCGGTGCTGATCTCCCGAGACGACGATGCCCCTGTTCTGTCGCTGCCTGAAGCTGCTTCCAACTTGCCTGCTGCCCCCTCTTCTGCGCCTAGAGCCCTTGCGCCCGTGCCTCAGGCTGGGAGGCTCTCAGGCTTCAAGCTTAGGAAGCAGAGGGACTATGCCATGGTGGACCAGTAAGTATCCTTGCCTTGCCGTGTTCCTGCTTCTGTTGCTAATTCTTGACGCCTTCCGTTGCTTGACTAGGCCGACGCCCACGGCAAAGAGGAGGAGGGAGGACATGGCGGTACTGCTCGGGACCAAATTACATGTAGCGGCCGCACCCTCCTCCGCAGGGAAGGACGATGGCAGTGCTCGTGCTTCCCTGGCCTGATTGTCGTCACAAAACTTGGGGAGCGTCCTCTGGAGGAGGCAGCCCCCATGGCCCCGCTAGCACCGAAGGCGCCGGCGTCCGGTTCGGCTGCTGAGGTCCCCAAAGCTCAGGAGCCCTCAGCCTCCCAGGCCATCATGACGATGTTGCCTCTTCCTTCCTCTGTCGCTCTGCTGACCCCAGATTCTTCCTCCTCCCCCGACATCCTGGAGCGTGCTCTTTCTGCACTGACCTTGCTGCGGGAGGATCTTCAAGGCACCGACCGTTGCCTGGTGGCCGGGTGCCTGGAGATGATCTCTGGATGGCTCCACTCCGACGTGGTCGTCTGGGCGGCGCTAAGTCGGGCTGCGGTGGACTCCGAGAAGGACAAGCAGTCCATCGCCCAAGCTATGGCTGCCCGCGAGGTGGCACTAAAGGATGCCGGAGCCGCCCAAGATCGCTGCCAGCTGCTGGAGGCCGAACTGAAGACCGTGCGCAGTGAGCGTGTGGACGAACCCCGGGGCCGCAAGGCGGAGGAGGAGAAGATGAAGGCCCGGGAGGACACTTTCAGGGGTCGCGAAGCCGAGCTTGAGCAGTTGGCGGAGCGCAGACCGCGGAGCGCAACCGGCTGGAGAAGATGGAGCAGAAGGTGGAGGCAGAGAAGGCCGAGCTGGAAGCCAAGGCACACGTCCTGGACGAAGACCGCATGGCCTTCAAGTCCCTCGAGGAGAGGTCTCGCGCGGCGCTGCGGTCAGTCTACGAGAAGGGCTTGGAGGAGCCGCTGGCTACCGACGACGAGGGCCCCACCCAACTGCTTCCTTATCTGGTTGAGGCGCTTGAGGAAGTCGTGAGCGGTATCGGCCCCTTGGCAGAGGCAGAAGCTTGCGTCCTTTCCTCAGCCGCGTTGACGCGCATCCTCAACCACCTCCATCTTCGCGATCCTGCCACCCACCTCGACGAGCTGCTAGAGCCTGTGGACACCGAGCACTGCGCAACTGCTGCCATAGCCGTGAAGGGTCAGGTGGAGGCCCTGCTGAAGAGGTTCCGCGCCTTTGATCCCGCACCCTCAACTGGCGGTGCTGTTGATCCTGTAACCCCGGCGGGTGGTGCAGGTGCGGGCAACACCGCTATGGGAGAAGCGTCCCTTGCGGGTGACGGCGGCGTCCGGGGATGACGAGATGACCCGCTAGCGGCTCTTTTCCCGCTTAGCTCCTGCGATATGCACCATGCCTCGTGGAGGCGTCTAAATTTGCGTTTGGTATCAGAAGAACAATATGTCTTGTAATATTTGCTTGAGATTTTGTGATTTCCTTCCTATTTGCTTTATGTTCTACGTCGGCAGAGCCCGACCCCGCGCATTCCTCAGCCGCCATTGGACCGTCCGGATCACCAGGACAGACCAAGGAGTGAGGGGCTACATGGCCAGTTAGGCTCCTGAGTTGCGATGCTCAGGAGTCCCCCTTGATGCGCAAACAACTTATAGAAAGGAGATGCGGGAGTAGGCCTAGCGTTCTACATCGGCAGGGCCCGACCCCACGCATACCTCAGCCGCCATTGGACCGTCCGGATCACCAGGACGGACCAAGGAGTGAGGGGCTACGTGGCCAGTTAGGCTCCTGAGTCGCGATGCTCAGGAGCCCCCCTTGACGTTCAAATGACCTTCATACCTTGGCTCTGCTTGGGAGGGCGTGCGACGACCAGGTCCGGGGGACCTGGCAGGGTGGCGTACGCTCGGGCGTGACCTGAGCGCAGCCCCCGTGCCCAGCCCCCTCGCGCGACTCTCCTGAGGGGAGGTGTTGCGATGAGGCCAGACACTGAGCTCGGAGGCTCCCTGAGGTTGATACAGCCATGAGGCCACCCTCAGTTGTTTATCACCAGCGCAGAGCATAGCGCTTCCGCACTTGCACAGCATAGCCACTCCTCGACAGTGTCGACTGCCAGCGCGGAGCATGGTGCTTCCACTGGTGCGTGGGTGAGGGCTCCCTCCGAGTGGAGCCCCCGGGGCGTGTACAGCCCCGCCCTGACACGTGACTTGCATGGCAGGGCTAGACGAGGTGTGTCTGGGCACTCGTGAGACAGCGCGGGACTCACGAGGCCCTACCTCAAGGCGGGTTGCGCCTGGTCTTGGTTCTTGTTGACTGCAGTGGTCCTGCGAGATGGTTAGGCAACCTGCACCGAACGAATCTCCTGAGGTTATCGCACGAGAAGGATAAGCACCAACGACCCCAGGAGGTGATGTGAACGGGACCGCCCCCCCCAGACAGAGCTCAACCGTTGGATTTATTGACGCTGCAGGGACGTACCCGAGCACAGACACCGAGCCTAGCCTTCTTATGCGAAGGATCCTGAAGAAAGATGATCGGCGCACGGCTCCCATGGTGGGTGATAATCAAGCAGGTGATGACTATAAATAACTTATGCATGGGAACCAGATAGCTTAGATAGATGCGAGAACGATACATGCCGCTGGGACGGACCCAAGCGGCCTGGGGATGATGCAGCCCGAGGGGCGCCCCCAGTAAATAAGCTTAAAGGCGTAAAAAGGATACGTGCCGCGGGGACAGGTCCACGCGACCTGGGAATGATGCAGCCCGGGGGGCGCTCCTAGCTGAATGAACTTAGAAAATGTCACCTGGTTTTGTTATCGGAGGAGCGTTGGGGTAGCTGAAGGCGCACACTAAAGAAGTCGCTCCTCACGAGCCTTCGAGACCCTGAGCCTCGGGAGGCTCTGGGGGCTCAGGTGGCTCCTTGAGGACCGTCTCCATATCTGCCAGGACCGAGTGATGCCTGGCCTCCTGGGTCACCAGGATGCTCCGTAGGTTGCGTTGGAAGGCAGCTGCTACGCTCGGCAGGCCGAGCGACATGCGAACGTAGCTATGAGGTGGACCCTCACACCGTCCAGCACGCGAAGGCCAGAAGCGCTCCTGAGATGCGGCCCTGTTGATCCCTGTGATGTTGATGCAGACGCGTAGCTCGCCACCCTCGCCCGAGTGTGGAGCTACACCGGGTGGGCGGCGGTCGCCACGTATTGCCTTTGCTTCCTGAAGCTCCTGGGTGGCCTTGGTGATGAACTCGTGAGCGCCAGGCCCCCCTCGCCTGGTGCCCTCCTGAGGGAAACGTGCCATGAAGCACGCCTCCACGTGGTGCCCGAGCGCCTCCCTCGTGATATTGTCCAGGTCTGAGGCTCTCTAGAAGAGAGCCCTCGAGCCCTGCCTGAGGAGGGCGTCGGGCGCCGATCCTATGCGAGGGAGGAAGGCACCCCAGGTGCGGGCGCCGATCCTGAGGTGGCACCGCTAGAGGCGCCGCTCCCCTGAGGCCCTGTGCGGAGTAGCTGCTTCTTCTTCTTGGGGATGGCCTCAGGAGGGTACTGCGCACCCTCACTATCAGGGTCTTCGACTGCTGCGGCTTGGAAGGCGCACTCGAGGGAGCACACCGCATCTCTTTCTTCGCAGGGGACTGTGATGATTCCGCCGCTTCCCGGCATCTTGAGGACGTTGTAGCCATGGTGGGTCACTGCCATGAATTTGGTTAACGCTGGGTACCCGAGGATGGCATCGTACGGCAGACGGATGTGGGCGACGTCGAAGTCGACGAGCTCGGTGTGGTAGTTGTCGCGCTGACCAAAGGTGACAGGGAGACAAACTTGCCCTATCGGGGTGGCGGAGCCGTCGGTCACTCCTGAAAAGGGCTTAGTAGGCTACAGCTAATCATAGGGCACTTGAAGGCTGTCGAACGTCTCGATGGACAGGACACTGAGCCCCGCGCCGCCGTCGATGAGGGTCTTGGTGACTTGGACATTGCTGATGACGGGTGAGCAGAGCATTGGGAGGACGTCAGCGGTCGCCGCGCACTTGAGCTGGTCCACCGAGCTAAAGGTGATGGCGTACTTGGACCATCTGAGCGGGCGCGTGGCCTCGATCTTGGGGAGGGCTGCATTCACCTCGTGGGAAAACTGCTTGAAGATGCGCTGGGAAGCCGGGGCCTGAGCACCACCCAAGATGCAAGTGATGGCGCGCGGCTCCTAAAAGCCCCCAGCCCCTCATCCTGATGGTGGTGGTCGTTCCTCCTTGGTGGTGGTGGCAGCGGTGGGAGACCAGGATTGCCCCGAGGACAGTCCTCGCGAGGCTGGTCCCTCTAGGCGCCCTCACGAGGCTGGTCCTACCAGTGATCCTCACGAGGCTAGTCACGCCACTCCTGGCGGGGGCCGCGGTCGTCCCAGCGTCCTCCGCCTCGTCCTACTCCTCAGACGTAGCCCCGGTCGTTGCGCTCGGGGTATCGACCGGAGCGTCCATCTCGAATGGCCCTGAGCTCTTGACAATCGTTGGTGTTGTGGCTGCGCACGTTGTGGAAGGCGCAGAGCAGACGACCGCCCTTGGATGACTCGGGGAGGTCCAGGCCGCGCTTTGTGTCTGGCTCTGCCGTGAGTACGGCCACTCCCTTGTGCTTCGCATCCTTGACCTTGACCTTCTTCTCCTCTGGATCAGCAGCAGGGAGCTTGAGGAGGGAGAGACGCCCTTCCTCAGCCCTCGCGCACTTGGTCGCTATGTTGAACAGCTCTGGAGTCATGCATAGCTCCTCGTCGATGGCGAGCTCCTCCTTCATTTTGATGTCACGGATGCCATCAGAAAACGCTGAGATGATGGCCTCATCCGTCACCTTGGGGACATTGAGACGCATGCTGTTGAAGCACTGGATGTACTTCTGCAGGGTCTCTCCCGACTGTTGCTTGATGCGGTGCAGGTCACCCCCGGCCGGAGGGCGGTCGCGAGTGCCCTGGAAGTTGGCGACGAAGCAGTCGCGCATCTCATCCCAGGAGGAGATCGAGCCTGGAGGCAGGTTCTGGAGCCACGAGCGAGCGCCATCCTTGAGAGCCATGGGAAACCAGTTCGCCATGACTTTTTCGTCGCCGATGGCCGCCTCGATGCTCAGTTCGTAGAGCTGTAGGAACTCCACAGGGTCGGGGGTGCCGTCGTAGCGAGGAGGCAGATCCGGCTTGAACTTGCCTGCCCAGACGATGCTACACAGCTCAGGAGTGAAAGCACGACAGCCTGTCGTGGCCACTGGGGCCCTTTGCTGATGCGGGGCCTGGCCTTGATGTCCGCGCACCGCCGTCGCAGGCGGCACACGGTCTTGTCGTGGTGGTGCTGGGAGCGCTGGAGCATTTTCTTGCCGCCGGGAAACCTCTTTGCAGCTTCCTTCTTCATGCGCGGGCACACGACGCGGTGGATCACGCTGCGGGGCCACGCGTCTTGGGGCGAGGACACCGTCTTGATGCAGAGGGGGTGGTGCTCCGTGAGCTGCGCGTCTCGGCGCAAGGGTGCCGTCTTCATGCGGAGGCGGCGGAGGCGCTCCGTGAGCTACATCGTCCGCGGCTGGAGGTGGGTGAGGCAGCGAGAGGGATGGTGCAGGAGAGCCTCCCGCGGCGCTGATGAGCTCGACGATGCGGTCCAACCAGTCCTCGTAGAGGTCATCGACCGGGCGGTAACGCAGGAGCTCACATGCCATGAGCAGCGCAGCCTGCGTGTCCGTGGGTGCACGGCGAGCGTGAGACGATGAGCCGGCCGTAGTCAGCGATGGGGTGGCGGTGCGGTCGTCCCACCGCACGGAGGGGTGCAGTGAGGATGCTTGCTGCTCGTTTGCCGCCGGGCCAGTAGCGGCATTGGCAACTGGAGATGGAGAACGACGGGGAGGCCCGCCGATAGGGGCTGTCTGAGTGAGACGGGCGGCAAGGGCGGCTCGGCGCACGTCTGACATGGATGCGGCGCACGTGTGACATGGATCGGTCAAACATGGATCAACGGAAGGAAAGCTTCATCGCACCCCTACCTGGCGTGTCAAATGTCGGATTTCGGGTTCCGGCAAAACCCTTGAGGTACACTGGGGTGCGCATGAAGATCTCTCCTCCCCCAAGCTCTCACCCACACCGCAATCTCAAGGCTTAGCCCGTCGAACTCACAGAACAAAGGGACACAAGATTTATACTGGTTCGGGCCACCGATGTGGTGTAATACCCTACTCCAGCGTGGTGTGGTGGATTGCCTCTTGGGCTAAGGATGAACAGTTACAAGGGAAGAATAACCTCCTGAGGAGAGGTGCTCTTGTGCTTGGTGAATTTGTGTGGTTGCCTCGGAGGAGTGGGTCGGTCCAAGATGAGATCTCCCTTTTCTAAGGTGGTGGCTAGTCCTATATATAGAGGCCCGGATCCTCTTCCCAAATATTAGGCGGGAAGGGATCCCACAACGGCCAATTTGAAGGGGGACAGCTAGTACAAGCTATCCTGACAAAATATGGTCTTTGCATGCCAAAGGCTCTCGTGATGACACCGTTCTAGGCTCCACGGTGACCTCCGTCCTGCCGTCCTGCTGGTCTTGGTGTCGTTGCACCGATATGGAAACCTTTCCTGCTGCCTCGGGACTCCTCACATGTGCTTGCCTCCTTAGAACCAAAGAGGAAACGAGGACACTACGCACGCTAGCGCCCGCTTGACCTTGGTCGTCATGGCTTGCGTCACAGGAACCTCGTGAGGTGCCCCTTGCCTTGATCTCTCCGCCCCTCGCGAGCCATCCTAGTGAGGCTGCCCCCGAGGAGGTCTTGCGTCGTCCGCCTCGCGAGGCTTGGCTCCTCGCAAGGGTCTTGAGTGTTTGCTGGTGAAGATGGGCCGTATAGGGCCGCTGGTGGAGCCACGCCATGGGCCGCAGGTAGGCAAGTCTGGGGACCCCCGTTCCCAGGACGCCGACAACTACATCAACCACGTTATTAAACGCTTCTGCTTTCGGTGTACGAGGGTATGTGGACACACTCTCCCCTCTCATTGCTATGCATCTCCTAGATAGATCTTGCATGATCGTAGGAATTTTTTTGAAATACTACGTTCCCCTACAGTGGTATCAGAGCCAGGTCTCTGTGTAGATGTTATATGCACGAGTAGAACACAATGAGTTGTGGGCGATAATAGTCATACTGCTTACCAGCAACGTCTTACTTTGATTCGGCGGTATTGTTGGATGAAGCAGCCCAGACCGACATTACATGACCGCATTCATGAGATTGGTTCTACCGACGTGCTTCGCACACAGGTGGCTAGCGGGTGTCTGTTTCTCCAGCTTTAGTTGAATCCAGTTTGACTACGCCTTGTCCTTGTTGAAGGTTAAAACAACACACTTGACGAAAAATCATTGTGGTTTTGATGCGTAGGTAAGAACGGTTCTTGCTAGAAGCCCTTAACAGCCACGTAAAACTTGCAAAAACAAAGTAGAGGACATCTAACTTGTTTTTGCAGGGCATGTTGTGATGTGATATGGTCAAGAGATGATGATATATAAATTTTTGTATGAGTTGATCGTGTTTTGTAACAGTTATCGGCAACTGGCAGGAGCCATAAGGTTGTCGCTTTATTGTATGAAATGCAATTGCCATGTAATTTCTTTACTTTATCACTAAGCGGTAGCGATAGTCGTAGAAGCAATAGTTGGCGAGACGACAACGATGCTACGATGGAGATCAAGGTGTCAAGCTGGTGATGATGGTGATCATGATGGTTCTTTGGAGATGGAGATCAAAGACACAAGATGATGATGGCCATATCATATCACTTATTTTGATTGCATGTGATGTTTATCCTTTATGCATCTTATTTTTCTTAGTACGGCGATAGCATTATAAGATGATCTCTCACTAAATTTCAACGTATAAGTGTTCTCCCTGAGTATGCACCATTGCTACAGTTTTTGTTATGTCAAGACACCACGTGATGATCGGGTGTGATAAGCTCTACGTTCACATACAACAGGTGCAAGCCAGTTTTGCACACGCAGAATACTCAGGTTAAACTTGACGAGCATAGCATATGCAGATATGGCCTCAGGACACCGAGACCAAAAGGTTGAGCATGAATCATATAGTAGATATGATCAACATAGTGATGTTCACCATTGAAAACTACTCCATCTCACGTGATGATCGGACATGGTTTAGTTGATATGGATCACGCGATCATTTAGATGACTAGAGGGATGTCTATCTAAGTGGGAGTTCTTAAAGTAATATGATTAATTGAACTTTAATTTATCATGAACTTAGTACCTGTTAGTATTTTGCATGTTTATGTTGTTGTAGATCAATGGCCCGTGCTACTGTTCCTTTGAATTTTAATGCGTTCCTAGAGAAAGCTAAGTTGAAAGATGATGTTAGCAATTACACGGACTAGGTTCGTAACTTGAGGATTATCCTCATTGCTGCACAGAAGAATTACGTCCTAGAAGCACCGCTAGGTGCAAAGCCCGCTGCAGGAGCAACTCCGGATGTTATGAACATCTGGCAGAGCAAAGCCAATGACTACTTGATAGTTCAATGTGCATGCTTTACGGCTTAGAATCGGGACTTCAACGATGTTTTGAACGTCATGGAGCATATGAGATGTTCCAGGAGTTGAAGTTAATATTTCAAGCAAATGCCCGAATAGAGAGATATGAAGCCTCCAATAAGTTCTACCACTGGTATAGCGACGTGCTATACAAACGATTTTTAACCCCTTTCCGCGACGACATTTGGGACCGTCGCCAGGTGAGTGTGGGCGATAAGGGGGTCCTTCCCACACGACCCAGAAATCGTCGGGGATAGGCCCTCCTGGGACACAGGCTGGGGCCGTGTGTGATCAGGCGAGGCATCAAAACCCAATCATTTCCGTAGGTATGTACATCCCACACGGTAATCCCAGAAAAACATTTCCCTAGGTATGTACATCCCGCACGTTGAATCCCATAAAATCATTTCTATAGGTATGTACATCCCACACGGTGAATCCCAGAAAATCATTTCCATAGGTATGTACATCCCACACGGTGAATCCTAGAAAAACATTCCGTAGGTATGTATATCACACACAGTTCTTTGTGTGGAAACGTTTGTGCAAGGTGGCCTAACGCAAACAGTTCACTGCCGGAAGCCGTGTGTGATTGTTAGTTGATCGAACATGCCTAGTTTCTAGAAACCATGCGGGTTGTTTGAGTTCATCACCCACGGTGTTGTCTAAGTACCCGTTTGTAATAGGAAACCCCAATAAGTAGGGTAATTAGCCTATTATTGATAATCCATGTACTAATCAAACTGATATTTCTTATAAAACACACCAGATATTTCATATCCATATAAAAGCAACCAGGATTTCATAATTGAATTACATCAGATAGCTTCGGCACTCAGTTACGCCATTACATAATAGCACCAAGTTTCACATGCAGCATCAGAAACCTTTGGAAAGTAGCATCATACACGGTAAATAGACACATGAATCTCATCTGGGAAACTGCAGAAGCGGAAGGGAAATATTGAGCCTTCAGTGATGTTGAATGTCCTTGCAACTTTAGGCCAGTGGCTATGGATAATTGCCTGCCCAACCTTCGTCCTCTTCAGCCAGACTTCAATATTGTACCGTGGGTGTTGAATGAATACCTTCCTCGCCTCTTGACCATGCAGGTGGTTTGAGAGGTAATCATCGGTGAACTTCTTTGAAAAGTACTGAAAACAAAGCTATGCATAAATTGCTGTTGTAAATTTTGAAATGGCGCAAGGGGTAAAAACAAGGTAAAAGAGTTGGTACCATCCTATAGTTGACTGATGTCTTCTTCATTGTGCAAACAAAGATCTTTCTATTATTCGTCACAAGTTTCTTCATCCTAACAATCTTTCTGAGTTTCTTGACTTGACTGATATTCATGGACATCTCATTTCCCCATATGCAAAATGGGTCGAACAGTGGGTCTAAGCCTCTGACAGCAGGACTGTCGGTGTCCTAGGAACGGGGGTCCCCAGACTTGCCTGCATGTGGCCCACGGCGTGGCTCCACCAGCGGCCCTGTACGACCCATCTTCACCGGCAAAACACTCAAGACCCACGCGAGGGGCCAAGCTTCGCGAGGCAGACGACGCAAGACCTCCTCGGGGGTGGCCTCACCAGGCTGGCTCACGAGGGGCGAAGATATCAAGGCAAGGGGCACCTCGCGAGGTTCCTGTGATGCAAGCCATGCCAACCAGGGCCAGGCGGGCGCCAGCGCACGCAGTGTCCTCGTTTCCTTTTTGGTGCTAAAGAGGCAAGCGCAGGCGCGGAGTCCCGAGGCGTCAAGCAAAGGTTTCCATATCGATGCAACGAGACCAAGACTAGCAGGACAGCAGGACGGAGGTCACCATGGAGCCTAGCACGACATCATCACAAGAGCCCTTGGTAGGCAAAGACCATCTTTTGTCAGGATAGCCTATACTAGTTGTCCCCCTTCAAATTGGCCGTTGTGGGATCCCTTCCCGCCTAATATTTGGGAAGAGGACCAAGGCCTCTATATATAGGACTAGCCACCATCGTAGGGAGGATGATCTCATATTGGACCGGATCCATTCCACCAAGACCACCACACAAACTCACCAAGCACAAGAGCACCTCTCCTCATGAGGCTATTCTTCCCTTGTAACTGTTCTTCCTCAGCCCAAGAGGAAATCCACCACACCACACTGGAGTAGGGTATTACACCACATCGGTGGCCCGAACCAGTATAAATCTTGTGTCCCTTTGTTCTGCGACTTCGACGCGCTGAGCCTTGAGATCACGGTGACGGTGAGTGCTTGGGGGAGGAGAGATCTTTGTGCACACCCCAGTGTTCGAACCTCAAGGGTTTTGCCGGAACCCGAAATCCGACATTTGGCGCGCCAGGTAGGGGGTGCGCCGAAGCCTCTCTTCCATCAGCAGACCCGCCAACACTCTGCAGCGCCGATGTCCGGCGACCCGAGGGCTGACGCCGATCGCTGGGCAGCCTGGCCAGCCCGAGCGGCATCATCCGCCCAAGAAGACCTCAACTCTGCGCTCCAGGTCGCACGCGCACTGCCAAACGCCGTGGGGCGTGGGCGGTGTGGACCGACGCCTTCCACCCTTACCCTACGGCGCGCGCGGGCCGCCGCAAGGGCCTCAAGCTATGCCGCGGCGACGGCGCCGCACTCCCGACAGGAACAAGCGAACATGAGGGCCGCGCTCATAGTGGCGCAGGAGCTACTGCGATGCCGGCTGATGGAGAGCGGCCAGGATGCATTGCTGGAGCGTGTTGCCGAGCTGTTGGGTGCCACAGCCAGGGGTACACCGCCTTTCTGCTCCTTGCTTATGCCTCAGGCTGCGACCTGATCGCATGGTGGGCCTCGTCGCACCCACGCGCCCCCAGGCGCACCAGGAGGTTTCGTCGGCACCGGCGCTACCAGCGGCGCCGGACACCCAACCACACCTGTACCTCCCCCAATGGGCGCAGGCGTAAGCATCGCCACCCACGGTCCCGACAGGATGCTGCCCTACCATCCTGGCGCGCCGAGCCCAGCGATGTGGAGCAACGGGCACCTCAGCGAGGTTTCCATGCGACAGCTCCGGAGATCTATGTGCCCCGCATGATGGACCAGGAGTACATACTGGAGGACGACCCCGGTTCGTTCCTCGAGCCGGGTTGGGAAGAGGAGACGCTGGAAGCTGAGGCCTTCCAAGAGCCACGCGGGAGCCTCGCCAACCACGCCGGCGACAACAGCTCCAGGGTGCCACTAATCTCTCAGGAGCAGGCTTACGCTAACTGCTACCTCTTGAGCACTGCGTTGGTTTTCCCTTGAAGAGGAAAGGGTGATGCAGTAAAGCAGCATAAGTATTTCCCTCAGTTTTTGAGAACCAAGGTATCAATCCAGTAGGAGACCACGCGTGAGTCACCTCGTACCTACACAAACAAATAAGAACCTCGCAACCAACGCGATAAAGGCGTTGTCAATCCCTTCACGGCCACTTGCAAGAGTGAGATCTGATAGAGATAATAATAATAAGATAAATATTTTTGGTATTTTTGATAATAATAATAAGTAAAGATTGCAAAATAAAATAGATTGGAAACTTGTATGATGGAGAATAGACCTGGGGCCATAGGTTTCACTAGTGGCTTCTCTCAAGGTATCATAAATATTACAGTGGGTAAACAAATTACTGTCAAACAATTGATAAAAAAGCGAATAATTATGAGAATATCTAGGCATGATCATGTATATAGGCATCACGTCCGCGACAAGTAGACCGACTCCTGCCTGCATCTACTAGTATTACTCCACACATCGACCGCTATCCAGCATGCATCTAGAGTATTAAGTTCATAAGAACAGAGTAACGCCTTAAGCAAGATGACATGATGGAGAGGGATAAACTCATGCAACATGATATAAACCCCATCTTTTTATCCTCGATGGCAACAATACAATACGTGTTGTTTCCCCTACTGTCACTGGGGTCGAGCACCGTAAGATTGAACCCAAAGCTAAGCACTTCTCCCATTGCAAGAAAGATCAATCTAGTAGGCTATACTAAACTGATAATTCGAAGAGACTTGCAAAGATAAACCAATCGTACATAAAAGAATTCAGAAAAGAATCAAATATTCTTCATAGATAATCTGGATCATAAACCCACAATTCATCAGATCTCGACAAACACACTGCAAAAGAAGATTACAACGAATAGATCTCCAATAGAATTGAGGAGAACTTTGTATTGAGATCCAAAGAGAGAGAAGAAGCCATCTAGCTACTAGCTATGGACCCGAAGGTCTGAAGTAAACTACTCACAGATCACTGGAGAGGCCATGGAGTTGATGTAGAGGCCCTCCGTGATCAATGCCCCCTCTGGCGGAGCTCCGGAAAAGGCCCCAAGATGGGATCTCTCGGGTAGAGAATGTTGCGGCGGTGGAATTAGGTTTTCGTGGTGCTCCTGGATGTTTGCGGGGTACATGGACTTATATAGGAGGAAGAAGTAGGTCGTGGAGCAACGAGGGGCCCACAAGGGTGGAGGGCGCACCCAGGGGGTAGGCGTGCCCCCTGCCTCGTGGCCTCCTCGATTGTTTCTTGATGCCCACTCCAAGTCTACTAGATCACGTTTGTTGAGAAAATCACGTTCCCGAAGGTTTCATTCCGTTTGGACTTCGTTTGATATTCCTTTTATGTGAAACACTGAAATAGGAAAAAAACAGTAATTTGGGCTGGGCCTCTGGTTAATAGGTTAGTCCCCAAAATGATATAAAAGTGTAAAATAAAGCCCATTAACATCCAAAAAAGATAATATAATAGCATGGAGCAATCAAAAATTATAGATACGTTGGAGACGCATCAAGCATCCCCAAGCTTAATTCCCGCTCGTCCTCGAGTAGGTAAATGATAAAAAAACAATTTTTGCTGTGGAATGCTTTCTAACATATTTCTCAATGTAAATTTTCTTATTGTGGCATGAATGTTCAGATCCAAAAGATTCAAGATAAAAGTTTAATATTGACATAATAATAATAATACTTCAAGTATACTAACTAAGCAATCATGTCTTCTCAAAATAACATGGCCAAAGAAAGTTATCCCTACAAAATCATATAGTCTGGCTATGCTCTATCTTCACCACACAAAATATTTAAATCATGCACAACCCCAATGACAAGCCAAGCAATTGTTTCATACTTTTGATGTTCTCAAACTTTTTCAATCTTCACGCAATATATGAGCGTGAGCCATGGATATAGCACTATATGTGGAATAGAATGGTGGTTGTGGAGAAGACAAAAAGGAGAAGTTAGCCTCACATCAACTAGGCGTATCAACGGGCTATGGAGATGCCCATCAATAGATATCAATGTGAGTGAGTAGGGATTGCCATGCAACGGATGCACTAGAGCTATAAGTGTATGAAAGCTCAACAAAAGAACTAAGTGGGTGTGCATACAACTTGCTTGCTCATGAAGACCTAGGGCAATTTTGAGGAAGCCCATCATTGGAATACACAAGCCAAGTTCTATAATGAAAAATTCTCACTAGTATATAAAAGTGATAACATAGGAGGCTCTCTATCATGAAGATCATGGTGCTACCTTGAAGCACAAGTGTGGAAAAAGGATAGTAACATTGTCCGTTCTCTCTTTTTCTCTCATTTTTTATTTGGGCCTTCTTTTTTTTTGCCTCTTTTATTTTTTTTCGTCCGGAGTCTCATCTTGACTTGTGGGGGAATCATAGTCTCCATCATCCTTTCCTCACTGGGACAATGCTCTAATAATGACGATCATCACACTTTAGTTTACTTACAAATCAATACTTAGAACAAAATATGACTCTATGTGAATGCCTCCGGCGGTGTACCGGGATGTGCAATGATGCATGAGCGACATGTATGAAGAATTATGAATGGTGGCTTTGCCACAAATACGATGTCAACTACATGATCATGCAAGCAATATGACAATGATGAAGCGTGTCATAATAACGGAACGGTGGAAAGTTGCATGGCAATATATCTCGGAATGGCTATGGAAATGCCATAATAGGTAGGTATGGTTGCTGTTTTGAGGAAGGTATATGGTGGGTTTATGGTACCGGCGAAAAGTGCGTGGTAATAGAGAGGCTAGCAAATGTGGAAGGGTGAGAGTGCGTATAATCCATGGACTCAACATTAGTCATAAAGAACTCACATACTTATTGCAAAAATCTATTAGTTATCGAAACAAAGTATTACGCGCATGCTCCTAGGGGGATAGATTGGTAGGAAAAGACCATCGCTCGTCCCCGACCGCCACTCATAAGGAAGAAAATCAATAAATAAATCATGCTCTGACTTCATCACATAACGGTTCACCATACGTGCATGCTACGGGAATCACAAACTTCAACACAAGTATTTCTCAAATTCACAACTACTCAACTAGCATGACTCTAATATCACCATCTCCATATCTCAAAACAATTATCAAGTATCAAACTTCTCATAGTATTCAATGCACTTCTATGAATTTTTTTATATTATTCCTAAAAGCAAATTTCCATGTTGTTCTAAAGGAATCTCAAAATAATATAAGTGAAGCATGAGAGATCAATTATTTCTATAAAATAAAACCACCGCCGTGCTCTAAAAGATATAAGTGAAGCACTAGAGCAAAAACTATATAGCTCAAAAGATATAAGTGAAGCACATAGAGTATTCTAATAAATTCCAATTCATGTGTATCTCTCTCAAAGGGTGTGTACAGCAAGGATGATTGTGGTAAAGTAAAAAGCAAAGACTCAAATCATACAAGACGCTCCAAGCAAAACACATATCATGTGGTGAATAAAAATATAGCTCCAAGTAAAGTTACTGATAGACGAAGACGAAAGAGGGGATGCCTTCCGGGGCATCCCCAAGATTAGACTTTTTGGTTTCCTTGAATTTTACCTTGGGGTGCCATGGGAATCCCCAAGCTTAGGCTGTTTCCACTCCTTGGTCCATAATCCATCAAATCTTTACCCAAAACTTGAAAACTTCACAACACAAAACTCAAAATAGAAAATCTCGTGAGCTCCGTTAGCGAAAGAAAAGAAAATACCACTTCAAGCTACTGTAATGAACTCATTCTTGATTTATGTTGGTGTTAAACCTACTGTATTACAACTTCTCTATGGTTTATAAACTCTTTTACTAGCCATAGATTCATCAAAATAAGCAGACAACACACGAAAAACAGAATCTGTCAAAAACAGAACAGTCTGTAGTAATCTGTATCTAACGCAAACTTCTGGAACCCCAAAATTCTAAAATAAATTCCTGGACGTGAGGAATTTATCTTTTAATCATCTGCAAAAAGAATTAACTAAATAGCACTTTCCAAATAAAAAAGGAAGCAATTCTCGTGAGCGCTAAAGTTTCTGTTTTTTACAGCAAGATAAAAAAGACTTTCCCCAAGTATTCCCAATGGTTCTACTTGGCACAAACACTAATTAAACACAAAAAACACAACCAAAACAGAGGCTAGATAAATTATTTATTACTAAACAGGAGCAAAAAGCAAGGAATAAAAATAAAATTGGGTGGCCTCCCAACAAGCGCTATCGTTTAACGCCCCTAGCTAGCCATAAAAGCAAGGATATATCTAGGTATTGCCATCTTTGGTAGGCAATCCATAAGTGGCTCTCATAATAGACTCATATGGTAATTTAACTTTCTTTCTAGGGAAGTGTTCCACGCCTTTCCTTAATGGAAATTGGAATTTAATATTCCCTTCCTTCATATCAATAATTGCACCAATCATTCTAAGGAAAGGTCTACCAAGAATAATAGGACATGAAGGATTGCAATCTATATCAAGAACAATGAAATCTACGGGCACATTGTTCCTATTTGCAACAATGAGAACATCATTAATTCTTCCCATAGGTTTCTTAATGGTTGAATCCGCAAGATGCAAGTTTAAAGAACAATCATCAAAATCACGGAAACCTAGCAAATCATACAAAGTTTTTGGAATCGTGGAAACACTAGCACCCAAATCACACAAAGCATAACACTCATGATCTATAATTTTAATTTTTATTGTAGGTTACCACTCATCATAAAGTTTTCTAGGGATAGAAACTTCCAACTCAAGTTTTTATTCATAAGATTGCATCAAAGCATCAACGATATGTTTAGTAAAAGCTATATTTTGACTATAAGCATGAGGAGAATTTAGCACGGATTGCAACAAGGAAATACAATCTATCAAAGAGAAATTATCATAATTAAATTCCTTGAAATCCAAGATAGTGGGTTCATTGCTATTTAAAGTTTTAACCTCTCCAATCCCACTTTTATCAATTTTTGCATCAAGATCTAAAAACTCCGAATCATTAGAACGCCTTTTAACTAAAGTTGACTCATCTCCAGTCCCATCATTATCAAGATTCATATTGCAAAACAAAGATTTAATAGGGGACACATCAATAACTTTTAGATCTTCATCTTTGTTATCTAACTCTTTTGGTTTAGCGGCCATCTTATTAACTAAAGTGGCATGCTTATCAGAAATTTGGGCAATTAATTTTTCAAGATGAGCAAACTGAGATTTAAAACCATAAAATTTCTTAGACATATCATCGAGCTCTTTATTCATGAAACCAATAAAACCTTTTTGTTCCTTAAGCTTGTTTCTAAAGAAATTATTATGCTCAAACTGCAAGGACATAAAACTCCTAACGTTGTTTTCGATTTCTTCCAACCTTTTAAGGTGAAGATCAACAACTTTTGGTAAATCCATAAGGGCAACAAGCAACAAGAGGCAAGCGAAAAGAGACGAACTAGAAAAGAGAGGGCCAAAGGAATAGAGGGTGAATAAAACGACAAGGGTGAAGTGGGGGAGAGGAAAACGAGAGGCAAATGGCAAATAATGTAATGCGGAGGATAAGAGTTGTGATGGGTACTTGGTATGTCTTGACTTGGCGTAGATCTCCTCAGCAGCGGCGCCAAAATCCTTCTTGCTACCTCTTGAGCACTGCGTTGGTTTTCCCTTGAAGAGGAAAGGGTGATGCAGTAAAGCAGTGCAAGTATTTCCCTCAGTTTTTGAGAACCAAGGTATCAATCCAGTAGGAGACCATGCACGAGTCACCTCGTACCTACACAAACAAATCAGAACCTCGCAACCAACGCGATAAAGGGGTTGTCAATCCCTTCACGGCCACTTGCAAGAGTGAGATCTGATAGAGATAATAATAATAAGATAAATATTTTTGGTATTTTTATGATATAGATTGAAAGTAAAGATTGCAAAATAAAATAGATTGGAAACTTGTATGATGGAGAATAGACCCGGGGGCCATAGGTTTCACTAGTGGCTTCTCTCAAGATAGCATAAATATTACGGTGGGTAAACAAATTACCGTCGAGCAATTGATAGAAAAGAGAATAATTATGAGAATATATAGGCATGATCATGTATATAGGCATCACGTCCTCGACAAGTAGACCGACTCCTGCCTGCATCTACTACTATTACTCCACACATCAACCGCTATCCAGCATGCAACTAGAGTATTAAGTTCATAAGAACAGAGTAACGCCTTAAGAAAGATGACATGATGTAGAGGGATAAACTCATGCAATATGATATAAACCCCATCTTTTTATCCTTGATGACAACAATACAATATGTAACACCCCGGATACAACTTTCCATATTTGTAACTCCGACTCTTGCCTTTTCCGGAGGTGCGATACGATATTTCTTCGTGGTTGGGTTTTGTTTTAGTTTTGCATTTTGTCCATGTCATGCATTTCATATCATGTCATCATGTGCATCGCATTTGCATACGTGTTCGTCTCATGCATTCGAGCATTTTCCCCGTTGTCCGTTTCTCAATCCGACACTCCCTCTTGCACCCGGCGCACCCCTTTTGCCTCTTTTCGTGAATGGGTGTTAAACATTCTCGGAATGGACCGAGATTTGCCAAGCGGCCTTGGTACACCACCGGTAGACCGCCTGTCAAATTTCGTGCCATTTGGAGTCCGTTTGATACTCCAACAGTTAACCGGGGAACCGCAAAGGCCTCGTGTGTGTTGCAGCCCAACACCCCTCCAAAGTGGCCCAATAACCCATCCAAACCCCCTCCATCCTTTCGGCCATTCGATCACGATCGCGTGGCCGAAAACCGCACTCCATTTGGATTCTCCTAGCTCCCTCTACCTATAAATATGTGCCTCCCCCCGAAATTTCGCGGTGCAAACCCTAGATCTTCCTCCTCCGCGCGCTGGACATGTCCACTCCGCCGCCGGACATGTCCACCTCCGCCCCCTCGCCCAATCGCATCACGCCACCTGCCACCGCCTCCCACCACCGCGCGGCCCGCCGAGCCCATCGCGGGCCCGACCGCGCCCGCCGTCGCGCCCCGTGGGCCCGAGCGCCCCGTCGCCGCCTGCGCGCATCGCCGACCGCGCTCGCTCGCCGGGATCGCCGCTCGCCGTCGCTGGAATCGCCGTCCGCGCCTCCAGCCACCGACAGCACCGTCCCCGCCGCCCAGCGACCCGCGCAGCCGCCTCCTTTCTCCGCCCCGCGCCGCAAGGGCCTCCTGCGTCCCTGCTGGACGCGTGCAGCCGCCATGGCGCCCGGGCTGCGGCAGGAGCTCGCACCACCACCGCCGGCCTCCTCTGGCCGATCCAGGCCCCGGCGACCTACGCCACCGGTAACCCACGCCGCCTCCTCGCCGGAGGTGCCCCTCCGTCGACGCCTGCCTCGGATCCAGGTGGGATCCGGCCCGATCCGTCCCCTCGCCGCTGCTTGCGTGTTCGCCGGAGTTGCGCCGACGCCGGTCGTCGCCGGCCCGACCTCGCCCAACCGCCAGGACGGCCCCGGCCCGGATGCTCTTTCCTATCCGAGCCAAACGCGCGACTACACCGCACCG
Source organism: Triticum urartu (assembly GCF_056163025.1). Taxonomy (NCBI): domain Eukaryota; kingdom Viridiplantae; phylum Streptophyta; class Magnoliopsida; order Poales; family Poaceae; genus Triticum; species Triticum urartu. The sequence continues at coordinate 94,651,310 of NC_141875.1, forward strand.
TCCCAAACCACAAGATCCAGCTGTTCCCCGAGGTCCAAATTTTGACTAAGTCCCTAAAGTTTCCAATATCATGTGTGCATCTTGTCATGTCCATAACTTGTTGCATACTGCTCCGTTTCATGCGCATAATATATCAAAATGTTCATCATGATGTGCTCTTCATTTTGTTCCATTGTGACATGCCTTTTTGAGTCCATATTGATGCCTAAATTGTTGATGCAAGAGTGATATAAAATGTTAGGTGCTGATTATTAGCAGAGTATGAGCATTTGTCATTTTTGTTACATTTATTGTGTGCTTCATATGGGCATGAGCTCTACATGTGTTTTGGGCTATGCCATGCCATCTTTACAGGGGTGTATGCCATGTATTTTTGTGATCTTTGTGGTGACTAGCACAAGCATGCAAAGTAGCTCTCGTGATATTACTGATTTCAGAGACTTAGAATTTCACCAAGTCTTTTCCCTGCTGTTATTTTTTGTGCCATGTATTCATGTTGCTACAGTGAGATCCATGCTTCTTTTGAGTACGTTCAGTAAGGATGATTTGGGCATATGGTCATGCTCTAGTCATCCATGTCCCTGTTTTCATTTATGGAGTGTCCTAGCATGACTCAATCTTGTTCTACTTTTGCTATAAAATGTTCCTGGTAGATTGTTTACGTGTTAATCAATTTTTCCAAGGTTGTTGTAGTTCATCCATGCATGCTATGAGATTGTTCTTGCCAGGGTTAGTTTCTTGATCATGTCTTCTTGCTGTTAGTATACTTATCTTGTCATGCAATTCCTTGTGGTGAGTGAATCGAGCTCGCAAACATGCCTTCATAATTCTGTTGATGCCATGTCCAGTTTTCTGCTAAGTCTGAATCTGTTAACGAAACTTGCTATGTTTACATGGGTGCCATCATATCTTCTGATCCTTTTTGGCGGTCAGTAAGGGACTTTTGTTCTATGCTTTGAGTAGATTCATGCCATGCCTTTGTTTGCTATGTCCTGTTCCTGTACCATGTTGTTAGCTTGCTCTAAACATGTCTTCCTGATGTTAATTCCTCGCATGTTGTTATTTTCACTAAGTCCGTGATGCTGATATCTTTTGCATTTTTGCCATGCTTGTTTGAACCTGCTCTTGTGTGATTTAGCCGTAGCTCAGTGTTCATCTTTTGTCAAGCAGCTTGAGTAGATCACTACCATGTGCCTTGCTGGTATGTTAGAGTGCAGTAGCTTAGTTTCTTATTGCATTCTAGATGGCATCGTGCTGTTAATCGCATAAGTGTGCCATTCTTGTTTTGCTTGCCATTTGCAAACCGTGCATCCGATTCTGGTGATCTTTATATCGATTTCGACCGAAATCAACTCATATTTCCAGAGGCAACTTAGTTTGCCAAGTTGATGCTTTGAACAATCTTTTCCTTCCAGAGCACGCATATGCATTGCATATCACATCCCGCATATCATGCCATGTTTTGCATCATGTTGCTTGCGCATTGCCCCGTGGTTGATTGTGGGTTCCTTTGCTTGTGTTCTTGCCTTGGGTAGAACCGGGAGACGAGTTCGTGATCGAGGAACCCGTTGAGTATGCTTACGAGGATCAAGCTTTCGTCAACTCGGAGAACTTTGCAGGCAAGATGACCATACCCTTGAAATCACTTCTAGCTTTGCTTGCTAGTTGTTCGCTCTTTTGCTATTCCGCGATACTTACCACTTGCTATATCATGCCTCCCATATTGCCATGTCAAGCCTCTAACCCACCTTTCCTAGCAAACCGTTGTTTGGCTATGTTACCGCTTTGCTCAGCCCCTCCTATAGCGTTGCTAGTTGCATGTGAAGATGGAGTTTGTCCCATATTGGAACATGGTTATTGTTGGGATATCACAATACCTCTTATTTAATTAATGCATCTATATACTTGGTAAAGGGTGGAAGGCTCGGCCTTATGCCTGGTGTTTTGTTCCACTCTTGCCGCCCTAGTTTCCGTCATAACGGTGTTATGTTCCTTGATTTTGTGTTCCTTACACGGTGGGTTATAATGGGAACCCCTTGACAGTTCCCTTTGAATAAAACTCCTCCAGCAAGGCCCAACCTTGGTTTTACCATTTGCCACCTAAGCCTTTTTCCCTTGGGTTCTGCAGACTCAAGGGTCATCTTTATTTTAAACCCCCGGGCAGGTGCTCCTCTGAGTGTTGGTCCAAACTAGAGCACCATGCAGGGCCGTCCCTTGGCAACTTGGGTTACGTTGACTCCTGTACACTTAGCTTATCCGGTGTTCCCTGAGAACGAGATATGTCCACCTCCTATCGGGATTTGTCGACACAGCGAGTGGTCTTGCTGGTCTTGTTTTACCATTGTCGAAATGTCTTGTTACCGGGATTCCAAGTCTGATCGGGTCTTCCTGGGAGAAGGAATATCCTTCGTTGACCGTGAGAGCTTGTGATGGGCTAAGTTGGGACACCCCTGCAGGGTTTTGAACTTTCGAAATCCGTGCCCGCGGTTATGGGCAGATGGGAATGTGTTAATATCTGGTTGTAGAAAACTTGACACTTAAATTAATTAAGATACATCAACCGCGTGTGTACCCGTGATGGTCTCTTTTCGGCGGAGTCCAGGAAGAGAACACGGTCTTGTGTTATGCTTGAACGTAAGTAGTTTCAGGATCACTTCTGGTTCATGACCATGCTTTGCTCCTCTTCTCGCTCTCATTTGTGTAAGTTGGCCACCATATATGCTAGTGCTTCCTGCAGCTCCACCTCACGACCTTTTCCTACCCATAAGCTTAAATAGTCTTGATCTCACGGGTGTGGGATTGCTGAGTCCTCGTGACTCACAAATTACTTCCAAAACCAGATGCAGGTGCCGATGATGCCAGTGCAGGGGACACGATCGAACTCAAGTGGGAGTTCGACGAGGATTCGTGACGTTACTATGTTTTCTTTCCGAACGATCAGTAGAGGAGCCTAGTTGGGGCGATCGGGGATCTTTTGCATTAGGGGTTGTCTTTCTTTATTTGGTTCCATAGTCGGACCTTGATTGTATCTAGATGATGTAATGTTGTATTTATGTATTGTGTGAAGTGGCAATTGTAAGCCAACTCTTTATCCCTTTCTTATTCAGTACATGGGATATGTAAAAATTACCCCTCTTGCGACATGCCTACTATGTGGTTATGCCTCTAAGTCGTGCTCCGACGCGTGGGAGATATAGCCGCATCGTGGGTGTTACAAGTTGGTATCAGAGCCTTCCCCGACTTAGGAGCCCCCTTCTTGATCGAATCACTGACGTTGTTGAGTCTAGAACAAAATGTTTTGAGTCTTAGGATTATATATATCGGAGAGTAGGATTCTTTTTACTCCTCAGTCCCTTCGTCGCTCTTGTGAGGCTTCCTGACGTAGAGTTTTGACTCTTCTATTCTTAAATTTCACTAATTTTTTTCTTTAGGATCACACGGGTATCTTGGAATCGTTTCGATGGTTTTGTGAAGAGAACATTGTTCTTGGTGCCTCCTGACATTTAGGGGTGTGGCAGTGTCCTGGGGAGTTGAGCTCCGAGGTGTTGTCGTCACAATTTTATCGTTGCAGTTCTGGAATACCTGAGTTCGCCGACATCAAAAATCTCTTTTATGCAGTTGTTGGTGAGATAACCTCGACGCCACCCAGTATTGGGGCGGGAGTTCGGGAGTATTGCCATAACTCGTATAACGGATGCTTTTCGAAGGTTGAGGTAAATGATTTCCGAAGGTTTCTTGGTTATGTGTTGAAGGATGGATACAGCTGGATGTAGGATTTGCTAGTTTTGGGTGAGATATTATGCTTCCCCTGTATCCCCAACACCTGATTGCATAACCAAAAAACCTTATGATTCAAGTATCCATTTTATTCACGTGAAGTCTCTCCATTCTTTTCTGTCAATATTCTTACCCAGTGATTCTCACGAAGATTCTAATGGAGCTTCAAGTTCATCATTCTTCATTCGTTTCCTTCTCCGGTGGTTCCAACTCAAGCCTTTCAGGGTTGATTGTATTCTTTTCCTCGTTTCAAATGCTTTTCCATGTCATTGCACCTCTTAATTTTTTTTCACCTCTCGCTATTCATTTGTTCGGGAGTGCTGAAGATATCTCAGAAGGCTCGTCTTTTCATTCAAGATCCGTTCAACCTATTTGGAGGTTGTTATCTCATTCAACCCATTTAATTCAACCGGTGCAATCTCTCTTTTCAAGCAATCCTTCAACGGTTTTTCTTTTGAGTGGGCCCTAACCCACAGGTCTTTTCCTAGTATCTTACCTGACTCTTCTAATCTTCCCGTAGTTACTCTCAAATTCTTTTCCAAGTTTGATGTAAGTATGAACTGTCATCAGTCAAATGTCTTTCACCAAAATCTTTCAAATTCTTTCGTTGTCGATTCAACCTTTATATTCTTCATTATTCCGGAGTGTCTTAATGATTCATGGTGGTGTTTCTCGTCGTCATTCTCGGATTTTGAAGACCGAAGAAGAGTTTTTTCCTCCAAATCTTATCCGTTTCTCTCAAAGATTCGTGGTTCTAGCTTGTTGCCATCCTCTCATAATTGTTTTCGATTGTGAGAGTTCTTTTCAACCATCCGGAGGAATTCAGGAGTCTTTTCTGTTTGATTCTCTGAAGGCCATCATTTCAGATTTATTCATTCTCAGCTTTCAGCCCTCGTTCTCCAAATCTTACCGGTTCATCGCTCAAATAACCTCTAATCAGCTCGTGATCTATTCGTTCTCATGTATCTAAATTCCTTCAAGTATCTTCATTCGTTTTTCAATTCTTCCTGGTGAATTGGTGCTTTTGCTATTTTCATGTTCAATTCTTACGGTGGTTCTTCCAAGATTCTTCTTCCTTCGTTTATCATATCAATGCATTCGTGCTTTGCAAATTCTACCGGTGGATCGTCGAATACCTTCTCAAGTTGCGCTATATCTATCTTCATCCTTGCTACGAGAATAACTAGTGTGCCAAATCTGTTTCTTGTCATCAATTTAAATTGTAGAAGGATACTGTCGGTGTCAAAACCGGCGGATCTCGGGTAGGGGGTCCGGAACTGTGCGTCTAGGCTGGATGGTAACAGGAGGCAAGGGACACGAAGTTTTACCCAGGTTCGGACCCTCTTGATGGAGGTAAAACCCTACGTCCTGCTTGATTAATATTGAAGATATGTGTGTTACAAGAGTAGATCTACCACGAGATCAGAGAGGCTAAACCCTAGAAGCTAGCCTACGGTATGATTGTATGTTGTGATTGTTGTCCTATGGACTAAAACCCTCCGGTTTATATAGACACCGGAGAGGGTTAGGGTTACACAAGGTCGGTTACAAAGGAGGAGATATCCATATACGTATTGCCTAGCTTGCCTTCCACGCCAAGTAGAGTCCCATCCGGACACGAGACGAAGTCTTCAATCTTGTATCTTCATAGTCTAACAGTCCAGCTAATGGAGATAGTCCGGCTGTCCGGAGACCCCCTAATCAGGACTCCCACAGTAGCCCCTGAACCAGGCTTCAATGACGATGAGTCCGGCGCGCAGTTGTCTTCGGCATTGCAAGGCGGGTTCCTTCTCCGAATACATGACATAAGAAGTTGAATACGAGGATAGTGTCCGACCCTGCAAAATAAATTCCACATTCCACCACAGAGAGAATAACGTTTTCACAGATCTAATCCGTTAGCTTGTTTTGGCAACACGACGTTATGTCATGGCCCGGTGATTATTCGAATCGTTTCTCTTAACCAGCTCCACACATAACGCGAGGCAGTTTATTGACACGTCTTGCCGAAGCGGAGATCATGTTCCCCTAATTACGGGATTCTCATTAATGCGGTTCGTGGGTAACCCAATCGTGTCTAGGACTCCTAGATTATAGGTAAGTCCTAAACGACTACGGAGAGGACGCTTGATATTCACCCTCTTTATAAGGGGACAAGGTTTTTGCTTTTTCCCTCCCGTGCTCAATCAAACCCTTCCCCCGCCTCGAGTTCTAACACCCAAAGCCCAGGTCAGGTGCTCCGGATCTTCAACCATGTCCGGATCCAGCCTTCAAGGCCGATGGACACCCTCCTCCGTTACGGAAGAGGACATCAAGAAGTTGAGGGAGGCCAGATATCTGACCGCCGAGGTGTCGCATCGGCTGCCTGCTCGAGGGCAGGTCATCCCTACTCCCGAACCCAACGAGAACGTTGTGTTCGTCTCCCACTTCCTTCGAGGTCTAGGCCTCACTCTAGATCCTTTCGTCAGGGGCTTGATGTTCTATTACGGGTTAGATTTCCACGATCTAGCCCCGGACTCCTTTCTCCACATCACGGCATTTATTGTCGTGTGTGAGGCCTTCCTCCGCGTTACCCCTCACTTTGGCCTGTGGCTCAAGACCTTTGAAGTAAAGCCGAAGATGATCGAGGGGCAACAAGCCGAGTGCGGAGGTGCATCAATAGGCAAGATGGCAGGAGCTCCATGGCCGAGAGGTTCCTTTCCAGAGGTGCCTGAATTATGGCAACGGGAGTGGTTCTATGTCACAGCTCCCAGAAGTGCCAAGTGGGCGGCCACCCCTGCTTTCCGCTCGGCCCCCCACCACAACTGATGTCATGGATCAGCAGGGGTCTGAGCTGGGGTCCAGCCAAGGACGTTCCTATGCTGCAAAGCCGCATCCGAGATCTCTTCGAGGGAGATTTCAATTTGGTTGTGGTAATACAAGTTATGCTGGTTCGCTAAGTCCAGCCTTGCAAACGCCGGCTCCTGCGCTTGTGGGAGTTCAACCCAGAGGGACCACGTGCCATTCAAAGTTTCCTCGGCCTGACGCACGAGGAGATGTACAAGTCATTCTTCGGACCTCAAGTGGAATGTACGGATATCACCGAGGACGTGGGCCTGAGCAGTAACGGCACCACCGAACAAGTAAGAAATCCTCTAGCCGAACACACTGTCTTTTATTCGAGGTTATTTTTGAGGGTTCGCCTTTTGACCAGGACTGGCTAACGAAGGCGAAGATGATTCTGTGTTTGTCCCCCCTCCCTGAGGGTTTGGAAAATCCGGTATTGGAGAAGATGCTCGAGGTCGCACCTTGCCCGGAGCCCTTGAAGGAAGATACCGAGGGGGATAATACGGGCGAACGCGGGCCCCCATCTCTACCCATTCCGACCGAGGGAACGAGCATTTCCACGAAGGAGGACGACCGGGGGAGGAAAAGGACTGCTTCCAAAGATCCGGAAGCCGAAGCCTCCAAACGGGAGAAGAAGTCTCCCACAGAGGGTCCTGCCTCGGAGGGTGCTTTTGCCGCACAAAGTCCGCGAGGGGATCAGCCCTCCAACGAGTCGTAAGTGATCCAAAATATTTTAATAGTAAGAGTATGCTATCTTTTTCCGCTGAGAAAACAACCACCGCATATATCTTGTAGTTCGGGCCTCAGCCCCTCTCAAATGAGTTCGTCTTCGGGGGATCTTCTTCCGGAGATGATGGAGAGCGAAACGCCTCCCCCGGACTCCTCCACTCCAGAAGCGGGCGACCCCGAAGTGTCGTCGCGGAGGGCCTCTCCGGATTCGGTGAGGCCAGAAGATAGTTCCGTAGACCCCAGAAGTCCCCAGTGTCCGGCTCACGAAGAGAGCATACGAAAGAGTCCGGCACCGCCTGGTGTGCGGTCGGACGTTCTAAGGGAGTTGGTGGGGCGAGCGGCCATCTCAGAAGAGCACCGTATGATGATGGGTACGGTGATGGAGATAATCTCGTCCGCTGAAAGCGGATTACATGAAGCCTTTATGACTCTACTGACAGGCTTTGAGGTATGTGGGATAATATGTGATAGTACTGCACATGTTAGGTGTGCCCTGTGTAGATAGTAGCCCCTAAGACTCTGGTTGTCATCGAGACCGGCGGCGAACAGAGGAATGTACTCCCAGGCAATAACCAGACTGCCTCTATGTGCAGGTGGTGGAAGCTCCGGTGGCTACCCGGACTAATGAGTTTGCCCAATTAAAACGGCAACTGGATGCGGCAGACGCTGACATCGAGCTTGTTAACAAGAGGCTTGATGAGCCACAGGGTAAGTGTTATCATCCGGTGAATGCCACATAGTAAGAGCATCATAATGCCAGTATCTTTAATATGTTGTGACTCCAGATGGAGCTGCCACCGTGGAAGCCTTGCGGGCGGAACTTGCCCGAGCCAAAGAACAAGCGAGGATTAGTAATGCGGCTGCTTTGAAGGCAGCCGAAGAGCTGAAAGCCGAGAGGGCCGCACATTGCGGGAGCCAGGAGAAGATGTCCAAGATGGCCGTAGAGTTAAAAGACACTGCCGACCGTTGCCGGGTCCTTGAGAAAGAAAATCGAGCGAAGGCAACGGACCTTGAGAAGGCCGCGGCGGCAGACAAAGACACCCGTTCTGCTATGAGGGCGAAGAAGGAGGAGCTGCAGGAAGCCGGGGATATTGCGGCTGGGAAACCCTTCATGTTAGAGAGGAAGTTCGGAGATCCACGGTATGCCCCTCTGGATCGGCTGTGGAGCTCGGCAGATGCGTATATGGATTTGGTGGCGAGCGCTGCCGATGCGGCCAAGTACTTCCAAGGTCAGACAAATCATGAAGTGGACAAGCTGTTCTGGACGCAATTCCACGTTCCAGAGCGTCCGCTTTCCTTGACTGACCAGCTAGCCGAATGGGCCGAACTGAATAGGTTGTCCGGACTCGCCATGAGGCCTGTTGTGGATCAGCTATGGCCGGAAGGGCCTAAGCCGAACAGCTATTTCAGCTTAGTGCAGCAGTTCCTTGATGCGGTGCCGCGTATTAATGCAATGAAGAGGTCGGCATGCATAGAAGGCTCGCGGATGGCCCTTGCCCGTGTTAAAGCATACTGGGCGGAGATGGACGCTACCACTGTTGCAGCGCAGGAGGCCGTGTGGCTACCAAACACTATTTCGAGGAAGTTCTCGAGGGTGCTCGTTTAATAGAGGCCAAGTGCTTGAAAAATATTATGTTTGAGTGATATGCATTCTCATTGTAAACATAATGCTTTTATGAAGTTTTTATAAGGCTATGTTTATACTTTTGCCTGAAAGTAGTATGATACCTCCTGTGCGGCCATTTATATATATACATGTGTATAACCTGAAAGATTGTAGCCGTCGGCTTCAATCCCCACACATATAATGCGGAGGTGCTCGCAAAAAACGTGTGTTCACACTTAACCCAACGTCTTGGTCCTGATAAGGAGGTGATAGCGCAGCGAGCGAGGCAACCGGACTATAATGCTTTAACACTTTCACTTAGCCATAGGAGTTTGACAGTGGGGCTACTAGTTAGCCCCTGGTGGCTCCGCACTCTCCCGATCGCGGGGTGCATATATGCCTGGCCGGAAAACGGCCCTTCGTTAAGGCGGAGGAATTCTAGCATTCCGATAGGTCATCGAGTGGTTGACCAGTCTCACGCTATATCATGACAGTCAGTTTTCGGCTTTCTCTACTGAGGCGCTCGTCCGGATGAACCAGGGCACAATCGCAGTAGTTCTCCTGGTGCTACCTTAGCCAGTAAAGCGGAACGTAAGGCACCAAAACACAAGAGCCGGGCAAACCCAACATTTGACCAAAGACAATGATTCGGAGCTGATGCATATAAGGCCGAACTCGCGACGCCGAACACTCCCTAAGGTATTCGGTCTTTATGGTATAAACTGGGCCGAAATAGTGCCGCTTTTAAGAAGCCCCTTGTGTCCAGGTACGTGCATTATTCTGACGTGGCCACATGCCAAGACATCAGCATCCTTCTCAATGGTGTTGAGAATTCGGTGGATATGTATCAACAAGAGACAGTAAAAAAGGTTTACGTAGGGTCTTAATCTAAAAAGAATCCTTGGAGCGGGTCCCTGCTGCACGTCTGCACTTGTGTCTCCGTTGTGCCGTATCCTGGACGAGTGTAGCACGATGATTATCTGTAGAAGAGAGGAGCTTAGGTAAAAAAGCTGTCGTGCAAAAAGTAGTTTTTAAATAAACCATGTATAATTCAAAGTGAGTAAGAATTGCCACTTGTCTGCGCACGCTGAGCCCCTTGTATTTGTAATAGGGGTGTGATCATTGATCCGGTATAAATTGCATATAGCTGCACCGGACTCGTCTAACCGTGTCCGAGGTCATGACGACCTGCTAAATATGTTAGTTGGTGAGGCCGTTTTTAGTGTGCGGCTGTCAAGGCAGCAGCACACTCTTCGGCACGCAGGAATTGCTTAACATTTCCGTTCACTGTAATGATGCCATGTGGACCGGGCATCTTGAGTGTGAGGGAAGCGTAGTGTGGTATTGCATTAAAGCGAGCGAAAGCTTCGCGTCTGAGTAGTGCTTGATAGCCACTTTGGAACGGAGTGATGTGCAAGGTTAGATGTTCGCTACGAAAGTTATCGGGGAGGCCGAATATAACTTTTAGTAGCAGGGAGCCCGTGCAACGAGCCCCTCGGCCTGGCGTTACTCCTTTAAAGGTAATATTGCTATGGCGAATTTTTGTTGGGTGTATCCCCATTTCGCAGATTATATCCTGGTATATCAGGTTTAGACTGCTGGCACCGTCCATCAGGACTCGTGTGAAGTGGTATCCATCAATTATTGGGTCTAATACCAGGGCAGCCCATCCTGCACGCCGGACACTTGCTGAGTAATCACGATGGTCGAGAGTGATCGGTTGAGACGACCAGTGGCAGGACTCCGCGGTGATAGGCCTTCGGGCATATTTTTCTTGGAGTGCCGTTTTGTTTCTGCCCTTGATCACGTGTAACACGTTTACTGTTTTGACTTCTGATGGAAATTTCTTTTGTTCCCCAGTGTCTTCCTTGAGAGGCTCATCCTCATCTTCACTTGGTGTATCCTCCCCCTTGTGTACGGCGTTGAGTTTGCCGGACTGCTTGAAGACCCAACATTCTCTGTGGGTATGATTGGCTGGTTTGCCAGGGGTGCTATGGACCTGACATGTTTGGTCCAGAATTTTATTCAGGCTAGACAGCTCGTCTCTGGCGCCTTTAGAGGGCGGCTTCTGACCTGGCCGAGAGCTTTTGAATCCGGCGTTTACTACCGTGTTCTTCGTGTTGTCTCCTTTGTTCCGGCGTTTGTTATTGCTGTTGCGCCGTGATTTCCCGTTTCCATCTCTAACTTTGGATGTACTGGGGTCGCTGGTGCTGCATCTGGCTAGCCAGCTGTCCTCACCCGTGCAAAAGCGGGTCATGAGGCTTGTTAATGCTGCCATCGTTCTCGGCTTTTCTTGGCCGAGGTGTCGGGCAAGCCATTCATCACGGACGCTGTGCTTAAAAGCTGCCAAGGCTTCGGCGTCCGGACAGTCGACAATTTGGTTCTTTTTAGTAAGAAACCTGTTCCAAAGCTTTTGGGCTGACTCTCCGGGCTGTTGAGTTATATGACTCAAATCATCCGCGTCTGGAGGTCAGACATAAGTCCCTTGAAAGTTTGCCCGAAAAGCGTCTTCGAGCTCTGCCCAGCTTCCAATGGAGTTTTCGGGGAGGCCTTTGAGCCAGTGACGGGCTAGCCCTTTGAGTTTGAGTGGTAAGTACTTGATAGTGTGGAGATCATCTCCTCGAGCCATATGGATGTGGAGGATATAGTCCTCGATCCAGACCCCCGGGTCAGTTGTTCCGTTGTATGCCTCTATGTTTACAGGTTTGAATCCATCTGGAAATTCATGATCCAGCACCTCATTGGTGAAACATAGGGGGTGTGCGGCACCCCTGTATCTAGGTGTACCGCATTGTTCAGCTGTTATATCGTATGCTGGGGCGTGCTTGCGTGGTCCATAGATGGATCTGGTTGCGCTGTTCTTTTGGTGCAAGCCCCCGCGTGAATCGCGTATTGTCTTGTGAGTAGCATTATTGGCCGCTCTATGTTGGCCGTGAGGTCGTCTATCCGGCCAGGTGGCTGTTTTGATTTTTGGTTGTGAGGGGTCTAAGGCCTCCTCATCGAATTCAGGTAGCAACTTCCGCTTTAGGTAGCTCTTGGTGGGGCGATTTCCGCCGTACTTTGCTGCTGTGTTGAGTATCTTACTCCATCTGATTTGGAGTGTGTCCTACGCAGCCTTGAGCCTTTGCTTCTGCTTTTTTAGGCTCCTCGCGGTGGCAACAAGACTTTGACGGGCATTCTGCTGCTCCGGGTGCCTGTCCGGCATTGTGTCGTCCAGACTATTATCTTTGACAGAATTGGTTTGTTCGGTTTGATTCTCCGTATTGCCATGGTCTGGCAGTGATTCGCCCTACTCCAACGCTGGGTCTGTGTGATCGTTATTTCTGGTGAGGCGGGATTTGGGGCGGCGCTTGCGCCGCCGCTTTGACTGCTTCTCGAGGGAACAAGCCTTCGGTGCGTCCTTCCGTTCCTCGTCGTCGTCTTCTTTTGGTGTGTCCACCATGTATACGTCATATGATGAAGTGGACATCCAGCGCCCTGTGGGCGGTGGTTCATCTTCGCCTCCAGCATCATTGTCCATACCGTCGATGTCTCCGGAGTCGAAGTCGAGCATGTCGGTTAAATCATCAACAATGGCTACAAAGTGGGTGGTGGGTGGGCGTCGAATTTCTTCATCGTCCGTATCCCAATCCTATTGGCCGTAATCTGGCCAGGGCTCTCCTGACAAAGAGAGAGACCTCAGTGAATTCGGAATGTCGCCAAAGGGCGAGTGCTGAAAGATATCCGCGGCGGTGAATTCCATGATCGGTGCCCAATCGGATTCTATTGGCAGGGGCGCGGATGGTTCGGTTTCCGGAAGAGAGTCCGGCACCTTGGAGTCATGGGCTGCGCAGAGGATTATGCTAGTGTTCGGCTCGATCACCGTTGAGATCGCAGCCCCTGAGGTGGTGTCTAGCCACCCGTCCTCTATTAGCGCAGCTGGCTCCGAGCTAGGGGTCGGAGCTGATGCGGGCGCGGCCTCTGGGGTACCGTCCGATGGCAGAGCTAGGTCATACCTATCGCGACAGTGCGGCGCGCCCGGCTGTGGCTCGAATCCGTTGAAGATCAAGTCCCCACGGATGTTGGCCATGTAATTCAAACTTCCAAATCTGACCTGATGGCCAGGGGCGTAGCTTTCAATCTGCTCCAGATGGCCAAGTGAATTGGCCCGCAGTGCAAAGCCGCCGAATACGAAGATCTGTCCAGGGAGAAAAGTCTCACCCTGGACCGCATCTCTATCGATGATAGTAGGAGCCATGAAGCCTAACAACGACGACATAGAGTAATTCTCAATGAAAGCACCAATGTCGGTGTCAAAACCGGCAGATCTCGGGTAGGGGGTCCCGAACTATGCGTCTAGGCCGGATGGTAACAGGAGGCAAGGGACACAAAGTTTTACCCAGGTTCGGGCCCTCTTGATGGAGGTAAAACCCTATGCCCTGCTTGATTAATATTGAAGATATGGGTGTTACAAGATTAGATCTACCACGAGATCAGAGAGGCTAAACCCTAGAATCTAGCCTACGGTATGATTGTATGTTGTGATTGTTGTCCTACGGACTAAAACCCTCCGGTTTATATAGACACCGTAGAGGGTTAGGGTTACACAAGGTCGGTTACAAAGGAGGAGATATCCATATACGTATTGCCTAGCTTGCCTTCCACGCCCAGTAGAGTCCCATCCAGACACGAGACGAACTCTTCAATCTTGTATCTTCATAGTCTAACAGTCCGACTAATGGAGATAGTCCAGCTGTCCGGAGACCCCCTAATCCAGGACTCCCACATATACGCATAACATAATTCTTATTCTTGCTTCATCCAAGCAATGGATTCATCTTCCAGAGTTTGTTCATGATGAATAAATTCTCGGTTTCAATTGTTTCATCTTTCCTTTCCGGAGTTCCAAGTTTTTCGTTTTATCTCATCGCGAAGCTTCATCGAAATAATTGCAAGGATTCACCTTGTGTTTTCAACTTCTCTTTCTTTTTATCATCATTTTGTTACCGGAGTTCTTCATGGAGGCTCTACATTATGGGTCACCAAGGATTTAATCCCTTCTCGAAGTGTTAATCGAGATTCTTTTCAAAGGAGTTCAAGTATTCTTCATCTTGCATTCCGAAGTGCAATTCTTTCTACCTTATCTCTTGAGATGGTGTTATGTCATTCTTGTTAATTTCCCTTAGTGTTTCATGATTCCCAAGTTGTCCGGAATGACATGTTTTAAACCCATCATTTTTCAATTCGTTCTTGAGATCCTTTGCAACCAATCAATCTCTTCATTGGAGTTATCTTGGGTTATATTTCACCTAAAGCTTTCCCTAAGGATTGTTGCTATTAATGGTGCTTATAAATGATCCAAGTTCTTCATTTATCCTACCGGTGAGATAAGTTTCTCGTCTCCTTGTTCATATCAATCCAAATCCATTGTTTCCGTTAGTGGCAGAATTTCACCTCATAATTTTGGGATGTTTTCCATAAGCCCACATCAAGCTTATCCTTTTCTGTAGCGACCAGACCTCAAACGGTCCAATCTCTATGCTCAGGTGTCATCCCTCGATCAGTAAGGCTGACCCCGCACAATACTTGAAGGATTTATAACAGAGTAGCAATCACACACTTATTACATCGAGTGTCTCAAAAGAGAACTTATTGCAATAAATATGGCTTAAGGCCATCTAATAGCGATAACAGCGGAAGGCTTTGAAGATAAGTGAGTCCATCAACTCCAATGGCATCACTGAGTATAGAACCACGACCTAAAAGCACCTTAATCGTCGTCTGAAAAGTCTGCAACATGAGCGTTGCAGCCCGAAACGGGTCAGCACATGGAATATGCTGGCAATGTAACACATAGAGAGCAATGAAAGGTATAGACTATACTATATGCATATTTGGCTGGTGGAAAGCTCTATGTTTACAGTTTTGCGTAAAGCCAAATTTTCCCTACTCCAAAGGAATAGATTTTATGTAACTATCATGGTAGTTGTTAAACATTGAGAATGGTTGACAGCATTCTCAATCCCAATTAAGCATCATCAATAAACAAAACCCAATAAAATTAATTAGAGTAACAATGATGAGATTCACATGATAATCCAAGTACTAGATACTCAAGATGTCCATAACCAGGGACACGGCTAACCATGATTAGTTTATACACTCTGCAGAGGTTTGCACACTTTTCCCCACAAGACTCGATCTCCTCCGTTGAAATTCTCGCACTGCATGGTGTTTGAGAAACGAATGACCGAGAAACGCCCTCGATGCGGCTATATCTCCCACGTGTCGAAGCACGACTTAGAGGCATAACCGCATTGAAAGCAATGTCGCAAGTGAGATAATCTTCACACAACCCATGTAATACATAAGGGAAAAGATACATAGTTGGCTTACAATCGCCACTTCACACAATTACATGAATAAAGCAATACAACATCCAAATACAATCAAGATCCGACTACGGAACAAAAATAAAAGAAGAACCCCAAATGCGACAAGGTCCCCGATCGACCCCAACTGGGCTCCACTACTGATCAACTAGAACAAAACAACACAAAGGACAAGATCTTCATCGAGCTCCTCCTGAGCTTGGTTGCGTCATCTGCACGGTCTCATCGACACCTGCAAGCTGGTTTTGTAAGTATCTGTGAGTCACGGGGACTCAGCAATCTCGCACCCTCGCGATCAAGACTATTTAAGCTTATGGGTAAGGTAAAGGTATGAGGTGGAGCTGCAGCAAGCGACTAGCATATTTGGTGGCTAACATACGCAAATGAGAGCGAGAAGAGAAGGCAAAGCACGGTCGATAAAAGTATGATCAAGAAGTGATCCTAAAACAACCTACGTCAAGCATAACTCCAACACCGTGTTCACTTCCCGGACTCCGCCGGAAAGAGACCATTACGGTTACACACGCGGTTGATGCATTTTAGTTAAGGTCAACTTCAGGTTTTCTACAACCGGACGTTAGCAAATTCCCATCTGCCCATAATCGTGGGCACGGCTTTCGAAAGTTCAAATCCCTGCAGGGGTGTCCCAACTTAGCCCATCACAAGCTCCCACGGTCAACGAAGGATATTCCTTCTAGCGGGAAGACCCGATCAGACTCGGAATCCCGGTTACAAGACATTTCGACAATGGTAAAACAAGACCAGCAAAGCCACCCAGATGTGCCGACAAATCCCGATAGGAGCTGCACATATCTCGTTCTCAGGGCACACCGGATGAGCAAGACGTCGGGTAAGCCAGCCCAGAGTTGCCCCTGGTAACCTCGGACATCGCTCAGTTGGACCAACACTTAGAGAAGCACTGGCCTGGGGGGGTTAAAATAAAGATGACCCTTAAGTCTGCAGAACCCAAGGGAAGGTGGTAGGTTGTTAGTGCAAATGGTAAAACCAAGGTTGGGCATTGCTGGAGGAGTTTTATTCAAGGCGAACTGTCAAGGGGTTCCCATTATAGCCCAACCATGTAAGGAACGCAAAATCCGGGAACATAACACCGATATGACGGAAACTAGGGCGGCAAGAGTGGAACAAAACACCAGGCATAAGGCCGAGCCTTCCATCCTTTACCAAGTATATAGATGCATTAATTAGATAAGAGATATTGTGATATCCCAACAAGTAAACATGTTCCAACAATGAACAACATCTCCATGTTCCAACAAGGAACAAACTTCAATCTTCACCTGCAACTAACAACGCTATAAGAGGGGCTGAGCAAAGCGGTAACATAGCCAATCAACGGTTTGCTAGGACAAGGTGGGTTAGAGGCTTGGTTCAACAATATGGGAGGCATGATAAGCAAGTGGTAGGTATCACAGCATAGGCATAGCAAAAGAGCGAGCAACTAGCAAGCAAAGATAGAAGTGATTTTGAGGGTATGATCATCTTGCCTGAAATCCCGCAAGGAAGAAGAACGAGTCCATGAAGAAGACAAACGGACGTAGTCGAACGGGTCCTCACAAACGCGACGTTATTGGAACCAACCCGAAGAAGCAAACACCGGAAAGAAGCACACAACATAGTAAACAACCACTGCATGAACATGGCATGATGCACAATCAAGTATGATGCATGTCCGGTTTAATGAAGCATGGCATGGCAAAAATGCACAAACAATTCTACAAATTAAGTGGAGCACAATATGCAACAGAGTTGCATATTGACGAAACACCACATGACTTATTTAGTTCACTCTCGGTTAGGTACTCAACAATATTAAATGTTGATTAACATGGCAAGAGATGAAGCATAACAAAACTATATCATCTAAACAATTTAAATGGGGCCGGATATAACAAATAACAAATTCGGTAAGTCCCCATATGCATTAGCAATTTTAATGCAACAACAAATTTTAACCATCTTAAAGTTGTTAACATGATGTGGATGACATGTTCAAGTTTATGCAATTTTTATTAAAAGTTGACAAGAGCATTAGGAAGCATTTGTCACCGTAGTAGAAAGAAAGGGGTGCCACGGCGACGATAATGAAACGGTGCCACGGCAACGTTCCGGTTCCGACAACTCATTGAGAACGTCGGTGGAAAAGAAAGTGTGGTGGGAGCGTGCAAAAGATGGTGGGGTGATCCCGGTTACAACGGTGGCGACAGTCCGGGTTGGGTCCGGGACAACTTTCGGACGCGCGTGAGAGATTCGATGCACTGTGCAGAGAGGGTTTCGGGGCCTGGTGGTTGATAGCGGACTGACGAGAGAGCCTAGGTTAGGCCTGGCGGTAGGTAGTGGGCTGTGTAGACGGTCTCGAGCTGAGAGAAGAGAAGAGAGGGAGGCTTGGCGACTGTTTCCAGAGACCGAAAACGTCCGACATTCGGCCGGCTACTATTGCCGCTGTATTTAATGGTAGGGCTAACAAACGGACTCCGAACGCGATGAAATTTGACAGGCGGTCTATCTACACTACAATAAGACCACACGTCAACTCTCATCCCATTCCGAGAACATTTTCCAGCCACTTATAAAATAATATTTCGGACGTGCCGCGGGCGCGTGCAAGTGTGTCTGGGTGGACAACGGAGAGAGCAAGGAGGCCGGGACAGATGCAAGTTTTAAAACATGATGATGCCATGCACATGATGTCATGATAAGATGCAACACGCAAGCAAATGACATGGCAACAACAACGAATAACAGGAAGACACCTGGCACATCGGTCTCGGGGCGTCACAGGTAGAACGTTACACCTACTTTCCCCTACATCTGCTAGTCTACCACTGTAAGAGTTCGCACGACTTAGTCAACTATGCTAGAGCCCATAGTAGCTTGTGGCTGCACATGGAAGTTTCTAGCATGAATAATCTCATGATCCCTTTGAGCCTGGGTGGCGGTCCAAAAGAAAACAGGCAATCGCTGGAATACCCAGGTGCCTCAATCCACCCAGATGTGTATTTAAGTTGCCACCTTAGATAAACCGTTAATTTAACAATCTCACATCTGTCATGGATTTCACTCACCCAATCCACGTGTACTAGCATAGCATGGCAATATAAGCAAACGTAGAAGTAACTCCCCAAGGTTTGGTAATAAAACAGGTGATAGGTACTACCTCATCTACTTCCTAGAACCCACAATTTAATTAGATCCTAATCATGCAATGTGTGAGGATTGACCTAATGCAATAAAAACTGGGTAGTAGGAGGTATGATCAAAGTGTTACTTGCCTTGCTGATGATCCAGGAAACCTAGCGATTCGAAGTAGCAAGCGGCGCACTCCGGGTACTCTATCGTAAACAAACAAGCATACAGTAAGTACTCAACTAATGCGTAGGTAAAACTCAAATAAGAGATCTAACCAGAAAGTTCAACTTAAGAACTCCGGTTGGCAAAAAGAATCAAATTGAACGAAGCAACGAAAGACAAATGGCAAAACAAACAGACTTCATTAACTATTCTGGATCTAGGGCAATTTTTACAGTGGCAAAAACTTGTTTGAGTTGGTTAAACGGAAAGAGGGTTTCGAGACGAAACTCCAGGTGCTTGAATCACCTGATTCCGATAAACGAGCGAAAAGTTATACTAGAACGAAAATTGGATCAGGAATCGCGATCAGAAAAATCGCGGATTTAATCCGAGAAAAAGAAAAACGATGAACAGATTAACGAACGAACGTTCGTTATCTGGATCTAAACGATGAACGCGTTCATTAAAACGAACGAACGAGCAAACGCTTGCTAAATAAATAAACCGGAAAAACTGATCTATTAAAAAAACAAAACTAAAAAAACCGAACGAGAAAACCGACAAAAAACTGAACGGTTTCTCGAGAAAAACCGGCGGCGGGTGGGGTCAACCTCCGGCGATGTCGGCGGCGGCGGCGCTCTGGCGGGCGGAGAGGGGCGGCGGCGACGCGGGCGGTGCGGCGGCGGGGCGGCGGCGCGATGCGGCGGCACGGCGGCGGGGTGGTGCGGCGCGCGAGGCGGCGGCGCGATACGGCGGCGGTGGTGGCAGAGGCGGCGGGGCGCTAGGGTTTGGGGTCGGCTGGGCTCCTTCCCGGCTTATAAGGCCGGCCGGGCCAGGTGTCCGGGTCGGACACGGCCCGTTAGGTCGGTTTGCGTTTTTTCAAATAGTTACGCTTAGAAAAAAACAAAAGTAATACTAAACGGACACCAAAAATCCCGAAATAAATTTTCCCCGGCTTCTAAAATCAAGCTGCACAGGATGAAAATTTATTTGGGGCCTAAATGCAATTTTGAAAAATGCGCATTTTTCCTAAATTCAAATAAAATAGCAAATAAAACCAAAATAAAATCTTATTTGATTTTATTATTAAATCCTCAATATTTCTTTATTTTGGGACAGTCATTTTATTCCCTCTCTCATATTTTTGTAATAGAAATAATTGAAGATAAAATAAATAAAATCAAATGATCCTATTTTTTCAAAATTCGAGAAAACTCAAATATGAAAATAACGAAGTCCCCAACTCTCTCCGAGGGTCCTTGAGTTGCATAGAATTTTCTATGATGAACCAAAATGCAATAATATATGATATGCAATGATGATCTATTGTATAACATTCCAAATTGAAAATTTGGGATGTTACATTTTCGTTGTTAGTTTTGCAACAACTCCGTTCGAGCCTTGTCCTAAAGATGCTTTTTCAAGCTCAGCTGAGGTAGAAGATGTTGTTTTCTTCTCCATTCTTTCATTCCAATGATCTATCTTCTATTCTTGCTTCCAGAGGCGTTGTGTTGTTGCTCTCTTCTCTCATCATCTCGAATGGTGAGGATCGTGTTCTTTTCGTGCTTATCCATTTAACCGGATGTTGTGTCCTCTGCTTCAAGTTCTTTTCATCTTACCAAGTCTTGCATCTCTTTTCAACTAGAGTGTTGTCCGAATTTGTTCTTCTTTGTTCCTCTTTCCTAATGGAGTGCTTTCAACTTTGATAATCTCCGTTGTATTCTTTCTTTCAAGTTGTTCAACCTTTCAGGGTTCTTTGGTTTCACTCATTTGTCAAATAAGCAACTTAGTTTTACCTCTCCTCTTCCTCTTCCGTTTTCCCTCCGGTGCCATCCTAGATCTCGGGACGAGATCCTCTCGTAGTGGTGGAGTATTGTAACACCCCGGATACAACTTACCATATTTGTAACTCCGACTCTTGCCTTTTCCAGACGTGCGATACGATATTTCTTCGTGGTTGGGTTTTGTTTTCGTTTTGCATTTTGTCCATGTCATGCATTTCATATCATGTCATCATGTGCATCGTATTTGCATACATGTTCGTCTCATGCATCCGAGCATTTTTCCCCGTTGTCCGTTTCTCAATCCGACACTCCCTCTTGCACCTGGCGCACCCCTTTTGCCTCTTTTCGTGAATGGGTGTTAAACATTCTCGGAATGGACCGAGATTTGCCAAGCGGCCTTGGTACACCACCGGTAGACCGCCTGTCAAATTTCGTACCATTTGGAGTCCGTTTGATACTCCAACGGTTAACCGGGGAACCGCAAAGACCTCGTGTGTGTTGCAGCCCAACACCCCTCCAAAATGGCCCAATAACCCATCCAAACCCCCTTCATCCTCTCGGCCGTTCGTTCACGATCGCGTGGACGAAAACCGCACTCCATTTGGATTCTCCTAGCTCCCTCTACCTATAAATATGTGCCTCCCCCCGAAATTTCGCGGTGCAAACCCTAGATCTTCCTCCTCCGCGCGTGTGCATCGCCGACCGTGCCCGCTCGCCGGGATCGCCGCTCGCCATTGTCGGAATCGCCGTCCACGCCTCCAGCCGTCGACAGCGCCGTCCCTGCCGCCCGGCGACCCGTGTTGCCGCCTCCTTTCTCCGCCCCGCGCCGCAAGGGCCTCCCGCGTCCCTGCTCGACGCGTGCAGCCGCCATGGTGCCCGGGCTGCGGCAGGAGCTCGCGCCACCACCGCCGGCCTCCTTTGGCCGATCCAGGCCCCGGCGACCTGCGCCACCAGTTACCCGCGCTGCCTCCTCGCCGGAGGTGCCCCTCCGTCGACGCCTGCCCCGGATCTAGGCAGGATCCGGCCCGATCCGTCCCCTCGCCGCCGCTCGCGAGTTCGCCGGAGTTGCGCCGACGCTGGTCGTCACCGGCCCGACCTCTCCCAACCACCGGGCGGCCCCGTCCCGGATGCTCTCACCTATCCAAGCCAAACGCGCAACTACACCGCACCGTCCCGAACCACGAGATCCAACTTTTCCCCGAGGTCCAAATTTTGACTAAGTCCCTGAAGTTTCCAATATCATGTGTGCATCTTGTCATGTGCATAACTTGTTTCATACTGCTCCGTTTCATGCGCATAATATATCAAAATGTTCATCATGATGTGCTCTTCATTTTGTTCCATTGTGACATGCCTTTTTGAGTCCATCTTGATGCCCAAATTGTTGATGCAAGAGTGATATAAAATGTTAGGTGCTGATTATTAGCAGAGTATGAGCATTTGCCATTTTTGTTACATTTATTGTGTGCTTCATATGGGCATGAGCTATACATATGTTTTGGGCTATGCCATGCCATCTTTACAGGGGTGTATGCCATGTATTTTTGCAATCTTTGTGGTGACTAGCACAAGCATGCAAAGTAGCTCTCGTGATATTGCTGATTTCAGAGACTTAGAATTTCACCAAGTTGGACCTTGATTCCGTAGTCGGACCTTGATTGTATTTGGATTAGAGGCTTGCTAGGAAAGGTGGGTTAGAGGCTTGACATGGCAATATGGGAGGCATGATATAGAAAGTGGTAGGTATTGTGGCATAGCAAAAGAGCGAACAACTTTGCAATCAGTACATGGGATGTGTAAAGATTACCCCTCTTGCAACATGCCTACTATGCGGTTATGCCTCTAAGTCATGCTCTGACACATGGGAGATATAGCCGCATCGTGGGTGTTACAAGTTGGTATCAGAGCCTTCCCCGACTTAGGAGCCACCTGCTTGATCGAATCGCTGACGTTGTTGAGTCTCGAACAAAATGTTTTGAGTCTTAGGATTATATATATCGGAGAGTAGGATTATTTTTACTCCTCAGTCCCTTCATCGCTCTGGTGAGGCTTCCTGACGTAGAGTTTTGACTCTTCTCTTCTCAAATTTCACTAAATTTTTTTAGGATCACGCGGGTATCTTGGAATCGTTCTGATGGTTTTGTGACGAGAAAATTGTTCTTAGTGCCTCCTGACATTTAGGGGTGTGGCAGTGTCTCGGGGAGTTGAGCTCCGAGGTGTTGTCGTCACAATTTTATCACTGCAGTTCTGGAATACCTGAGTTCGCCGACATCAAAAATCTCTTTTATGCAGTTGTTGGTGAGATAACCTCGATGCCACCCAGTACTGGGGCGGGAGTTCGGGAGTATTGCCATAACTCGTATAACGGATGCTTTTCGAAGGTTGAGGTAAATGATTTCCGAAGGTTTCTTGGTTACGTGTTGAAGGATGGATACAGCTGGATGTAGGATTTGCTAGTTTTGGGTGAGATATTATGCTTCCCCTATATCCCCAACACCTGATTGCATAACCAGAAAGTTTCGGGAGTTTTATAGGTGGGAATTCAAGTAGCTCCAAGAAATATCTTTCCAACAGACACATGATACAATATGGGATCTTTCATATGTTTGTTCCGGCTTATTTTGCAAGTCAATCCTTTGTTTTGTTTTGAGTTGTGGTATTTGAGTTGCTTCAATGTCAAGTGTTGATTCCATACCTTTCCTAAGCGGTGTTATCATATTTCTATGTGAGTACTAATCCTTCATGATAATCGAGATTGTCATGTCAATCCTTTTCAACCGACGTGCTTCTCGTCAAGTGGATCCGATCATTTCAACATTTGCAAGATCCAATCTCAGTTTTCGTCAACGATGTTTGTTTCATCCGTCTCCAAGTTGTCTTTGTTTTCCCGCCCACCCACCCTTTTTCTTCAAGGACTCAAATTTCTGATTCAAGTATCCATTTTATTCATGTGAAGTCTCTCCATTCTTTTCCATCAATATTCTTACCTGGTGATTCTCAGGAAGATTCTAATGGAGCTTCAAGTTCCTCATTCTTCATTCTTTTCCTTTTTCGGTGGTTCCAACTCAAGCCTTTTAGGGTTGATCGTATTCTTTTCCTTGTTTCAAATTCTTTTCCATGCCGTTACACCTCTTAATTTTTTTTCACCTCTCGCTATTCATTTCTTCAGGAGTCCTGAAGATATCTCAGAAGGCTCGTCTTTTCATTGAAGACCCGTTCAACCTATTTCGAGGTTGTTATCCCATTCAAGCCATTTAATTCAATCGGTGCAATCTCTCTTTTCAAGCAATCCTTCAACGGTGTTTCTTTTGAGTGGGCCCTAACCCATAGGCCTTTTCCTAGGATCTTACCTGACTCTTCTAATCTTCCCGGAGTTACTCTCAAATTATTTTCCAAGTTTGATGTATGTATGAACTGTCATTAGTCAAATGTCTTTCACCAAAATCTTTCAAATTCTTTTGTTGTTGATTCAACCTTTATATTCTTCATTATTCCAGAGTGTCTCAACGATTCATGGTGGTGTTTCTCGTTGTCATTCTTGGATTTTGACGACCGAAGAAGAGTTTTTTCCTCCAAATCTTATCCGTTTCTCTCAAAGATTCGTGGTTCTAGCTTGTTGCCATCCTCTCATAATTGTTTTCGATTGTGAGAATTCTTTTCAACCATCCGGAGCAATTTAGGAGTCTTTTCTGTTTGATTCTCTGAAGGCCATCATTTCAGATTTATTCATTCTCAGCTTTCAGCTCTCGTTCTCCCAATCTTACCGGTGCATCGCTCAAATATCCTCTAATCAGCTCATGATCTATTTGTTCACATGTATCTAAATTCCTTCAAGTATCTTCATTCGTTTTTCAATTCTTCCTGGTGAATTTGTGCTTTTGCTATTTTCTTGTTCAATTCTTACGGTGGTTCTTCCAAGATTCTTCTTCCTTCGTTTATCATATCAATGCATTCGTGCTTTCCAAATTCTACCGGTGGATCGCTGAAGACCTTCTCAAGTTGTGCTATATCTATCTTCATCCTTGCTACGAGAATAAGTAGTGTGCCAAATCCGTTGCTTGTCATCAATTTAAATTGGTGAAGGATACACATAACATAATTCTTATTCTAGCTTCATCCAAGCAATAGATTCATCTTCCAGAGTTTGTTCATGATGAATAAATTCTCGGTTTCAATTGATTCATCTTTCCTTTCTGGAGTTCCAAGTTGTCCGTTTTATCTCGTCGCGAAGCTTCATCTAAATCATTGCAAGGATTCACCTTGTGTTTTCAACTTCTCTTTCTTTTTATCATCATTTTGTTACCAGAGTTCTTCATGGAGGCTCTACATGATGGTTCACCAAGGATTTAATCCCTTCTCGAAGTGTTAATCGAGATTCTTTTCAGAGGAGTTCAAGTATTCTTCATCTTGCATTCCGAAGTGCAATTCTTTCTACCTTATCTCTTGATATGGTGTTATGTCATTCTTGTTAATTTCCCTTTGTGTTTCATGATTCACAAGTTGTCCGGAATGACATATTTTAAACCCATCATTTTTCAATTCGGTCTTGAGATCCTTTGCAACCAATCAATCTCTTCATTGGAGTTATCTTGGGTTATATTTCACCTAAAGCTTTCCCTAAGGATTGTTGCTATTAATGGTGCTTATAAATGATCCAAGTTCTTCATTTATCCAACCGGTGAGATAAGTTTCTCGTCTCCTTGTTCATATCAATCCAAATCCATTGTTTCCGTTAGTGGCAGAATTTCACCTCATAATTTTGGGATGTTTTCCATAAGCCCACATCAAGGTTATCCTTTTCTGTAGCGACCAGACCTCAAACGGTCCAATCTCTGTGCTCAGGTGTCATCCCTGGATCAGTAAGGCTGACACCACACAGTACTTGAAGGATCTATAACAGAGTAGCAATCACACACTTATTACATCGAGTGTCCCAACAATTGGCCCCAGGTTGACTTTGAACTTCGTTCTTTGTCAATCTTCAATACTTAGACAAAAATCCATCTTCTTATCCTCACAGAAGTTTTTGTAACCTGCCGTGACATCATCTTTTGAAAATGCAAAAAACTTTTATGACATCATCTCCCAACGGATCTTCATCTTTAATGTCTCCCGAGAATCGAGGCATCTGTGTAGTTGGATAACCATTATTTGGCTATCATATCCCTCGATTTTCGCGCCCGTCTATTCACATTTTCGTTATAAATAGGCACGCTTCGGCCTTCCTCATTCTTCTCTCTCCCTCTCCGTCTTCTTCCTCTCGCAACCCTCCTGATGCTCGAGCCTCACCGCCGTCGTGCTTCTCCTTCATCTCCATCGACCTTGGCCGCTGCATCAACCCGAATCGGTCCAGAGAAACGGTGGCGACCTCTGTAGAAGACCTGCGACTGTAAGTGTTCTTCCTTTTGTTTCTCAGATCTGCATTAGGGTTTCCAGGCTCCTGTGTGTTCTTCATAGTTCATCGTAGTTCATCATAGTTCTTCCACCGCAAGCCTCTTCTTGATCCAAAAAGACATATATGCTTGTGCGGTAGCGTTTTTGTGCCTACTCTTGATGCCCACGAATCCCTTTCTCTGGTTCAAAGGTCCCATTAGAACCCACAAACTTATCTACGCTAAACTTTTTAGGTCTAGAATTTTTTTCATTTTGAATAACCATTTGATCTGGAATAACACCAAGCAGTTGGGAAACCTGTTTGTCTCAACACTTAGCTGATTTCGCTTTTCTCAAATATCTGTGGTCATGGCGGCTTACTGTGCCGGCTTACTTTTCCTTATATAGCATTAGCCCTTAACTAAGACGCCATTACTTCCCTGTATTATCATCATTTAACTGTTAATTTCATCATTGAATTGAACCGGCATGTTGCCTTTCTTTTCAGTTCGTATTTGAACATCATGCCATCAAAAGCACCAACCATCTGTAACTGGGTTCCCTCAACTGTAACTGAGGAACATTTGAAGGAGTTCTTCATGATAGGATTTCTGCCAGGAAAAGACGTCATGTCTTACCGTGCCCCTAACCCGGACGAAGAACGACCCAATCCAAGGGCTGGTGAAGTGATTGTTTTTACTGACCATATGAACCGTGGCTTCTCACTGCCCGGCTCAAAGTTCTTCAGAGAGGTCCTCCAGTTTTTAAAACTCCACCCTCAAGATATTGGGCCCAATTCCATATCTAACATCTGTAACTTCCAAGTTCTCTGTGAGGTGTATCTTCAACAAGAGCCGACCGTGGAGCTGTTTAGAGAATACTTTTATCTGAACCGACAGAACGAGTGCACCAACGACCTTAGCTTAGAGCTTGGAGGCATCTCAATTCAACACCGGTAGGGCACTGTCTTCCCCCTCATAGTCTTGCCGAGTCATCCAAAAGACTGGAATTAGACTTGGTTTTACTGCCAAGACACTTCACCGGCAAACGAGAGGACACTGTTAGG
Source organism: Triticum urartu (assembly GCF_056163025.1). Classification (NCBI taxonomy): domain Eukaryota; kingdom Viridiplantae; phylum Streptophyta; class Magnoliopsida; order Poales; family Poaceae; genus Triticum; species Triticum urartu. Next base: position 94,678,151 of record NC_141875.1, read on the forward strand.
TTATCGCCCCGAACGTCTTGACTCCAAGTTCGCGCTCCCTGACAGGCTCACTGCCGCTGAACGCAGAAAGCTGATACCATCCATCAAAAGGATTAATGCTCTATTAGGGAACGAGTTAACTGGAGTTGATCTGACCCGCTGCTGGATGTCATGGCGGGTTATCCCTCTAAGCCGTCGGTTAAAGCTGATGTATGAGTATGGTGGAGGCCCGGATGACTGTCTTCGTCACATCCCGACTCAATTAACAGAAGAAGATATTGTTTCAATGTCAACCCTTCTGGTGAACGGGAAATACGAAGATTGCAGTATTGTCAGGTTAAACCCCTTCTGCAAGCTTAACCCGGTGCCAGAGGTAAGGATATTCTGATCTCTTCTCCTTTGTATTTTTCCCAGCCGTATTGTTTAATACTTGCCTGATCTTTTCATCGTGTTTTTACCTGTCTGCAGGCCAACTCTGACTTCTGGAAAGTTAAATATGACCACGAGGCTCCCAAGAAAGCGAGAGCCGCCGCCATAAATGCTAAGAAAACGACCCGGAGGTCGGAAAAGAAGAAGAACACTGCTGAAGATTGGATGAAGCTTGACGATACATCTGAGTCGGAGGTAGCCCTTGATTCCCTTGGCCAATTTTTTAATAATCTTATTAACACTGATCATTACCAGGATGACACTGGGGCCAGTCAGGCCGTGGAAGAAGAGGTAACTATCATTTCCTGTGACTCAGAGCCCTTGCCAAGACAAAAAATTCGACAAGTGATCCGTAAAGTAAGGTTTTCTAACCCTTTAGCTCACTTGGATCCCAACTTTATTTTGAAAAAGCAGCAACATGAGAGCCGCCATCAAGCCTGGACCGAAGACGAACTGGCTGTTGTTCTTCAACAAACTCCTTAGAAGCGCCGGAATGAGGTTTACTTCTTTTGTCCTTAACTCTGTTTATTGGATCCTTTCCCTTGCATTACTTTAACTTTATTTTATCTTTTCAGGAGGTGTCTCGCTCTTCTGGCGACTCATCACAGACTCAATTTTCGGCCTTCAAGACTGCCCCTGGGTAATGAAAAATCCTCCTTTTTTATAGGTTGTTCAAATTGTATTTTTATACTGACAGCCCTGCAACATTTCTCTTAGTGGCCAAGCTAAGTCCAAGAAGGCAAAGGCAGCTAAACCGGCGGAAGACCCGGCAATGCTTGAATCTGACCCGGCCAGGCCATCTTCTCCTCCATTAACTGACGCTCCAGAAGACGCGCATGTCGTTGCAGAAGCAAATCCTCCTGAGCCGTCGTTTGATGAGACCACTGTGAACCCTTCCGCAACTGGACCATCAAGTTCAGCCAACCCGCCATCACCATCTGCACAAGATGTTTTGATCACCAGGAGCCGTTTTATTGAGCCGGGGAATCCAACTGTGCTGGCTCGCCACACGGCGAAACAAGAGGCATTGGAGAGGCAGAAAGTGCGCTTTGACATTGCCAATTATGATCATCTTAATGCCAACGATATTTTATCCGGCTATCTCAGCCATGTGCACTCCAGTCGCGACTCTGAGATCGAAATGGTCAAATAGTTGCAGTTGAAATACGAGGTATGTTCTTCCGGCTTACCTTTACCTTTGAAACTTTTCTTGAATTCACTGAAATAGAACAAAGCTTCACCTATAGTCCCCAAGGGCCGGTTCCTTTTGATCATAAATGAGCCGGTACTTTAAATTGTTTTGTACCATATTCAAAGGACTTAATACTCCGGCTTAACCTTGAGAAACTTGCTGAACTACATACATTAGCCCCCAAGTGCCAAGTGATGTTACTTTGTAAAGTACTTGGGACTTAAAGTATGTGTTTACAGTCATAAAAATTTGTTTTGGCATACATTAGACCCCAAGTGTCAAGTGGTTTTTTGTAAAGTACTTGGGACTTGAATCTTGATTTTTGAACTTTAAGCAAAATCTTGACTCATCTGAGTGTTTTTTGCAGAATGCCTTATCTGAACTGAACTCCTAATTGACTGATGCGAAGACCCGGCTAGCGAGTCAGGAGGCGGAAATCAAATATGCTAACTCCAAACTGCAAATAAGTCTCTCTGAGACAGAAAATTTAAAGACCAGCTTCACCGCCAAGAAGAAAATCTAGGCAGAGGAAAAAACGCTTCTGACACAACGTGCCGAAAAGGCTGAAGCAGCCCTTGAAGAGGTTGCAACAGAACTGAATGGTTTAAAGGGCCAGGTGTCTCAAATGGTGGCCGCCATCTTTGGTAAGCCGTCTGTCTTTAATCTTGTGTACTTTTTACTGATCTGGAATATAAGCCGCTAGCTGACTTTGTGTATGAAATATGTGCAGGCCCACGAAGCAAAAACCTGAGCCAAGATCCTTTGATTAAACTGAAGGCAGTGTATACCTTAGTAGAACAACTGTATATTGGTGCAAAACGGGCACTTGCCGCCATCTCTCCTGCCAATCAAGGACCCAACCGGCTCAGCGACATCTTGAAGAATCTGTCAATCCTACCTGCCAGATTTCAAGAAGTGAAGCGCTCCTGTGCGTGAGCCGGAGCTTTGACTGCCCTGAGCCGCTCCAAGGCTTGGGTGCCAGACCTAGACCCGACGGACGTGGCCAGAGGCTATCCCACCGTGAAGGAAGACGGATCTCCCTTTGAGCAGGATGACTTCATGGCTTGCGTGCGCGGAGTCCGACCTCAGGCAACTACCCTTGGAGATGACACCAACATCGACAAATACCAGCCGGGTTTTGATGTTGAAAATAAGAAGATGGTGACTCCCTCGTACAAGGTGACATATTTGATCCCGCCTGTAAGAGAAAATACATTTGCCCCGGAAGTTGACCCGGCCGGCCTGATCGACGAAGAAGCCGAATTTGTCGCCGTGAATGGTTTTGACTGGTCAAAACCCAGCTTCCAGCCAACAAAGGGCGGTGAACCAGCGAGGGAGGAGCAATAATCATCTTCATGGGTTTATAAAAACCTTGTAATAGTTTAGCTATGAAAACACTATGCTTTGCTTATGCCCTCACGCATAAAACACTTATACGTGATTCTGTGTTTCCTGATGTCAATATGTGCATCATACTAATGGTTGTCCCTGTAATATTTCAGCTCTGTTCCTGTAGATACTAGGGAAAAGACTGGCTTGGCGGCTTAGTACTGAACGGGTTTGAACACCCGGCTTATAGCCAATATGTTTACCATAATAAAAAACAGAAACAGAAAAATGAGAATGAGGCTGAAACTAACCCGTTGGTTAATGTAGCAGGCAATTGCGTATAAACAATAACCATACGTGTACCTTTGATCCTTAGACCACCGGTTTAAATGACCCGGGTAATGAAGTTGATAACTCAAATCTTTTTGAGAAGTCAATGCTTCTGAATACTCAATGATCATCAAACATTGGTGGCTGTGTTGTCAAATAGTCTAGCCGGCGAAGAAGACTAGGCTAATTATTTGTAATATTGAGACAACAAAATATTAAAAGGCAAACAACAGATAATAAGTATACTTTAACCTTGTACTGAAAAGGTTGGTGGCTTCTGATTTGAATACGATCAGTAAACCGGACCAAAGGGGTTAAGCTAAGGTTCGAATACGACCATATAGCCCCCAGTGGCTTTGGCGTTGCGCCGATCAAGAGGGTGCCGACAGCTATGCTCTCTTTGGTTTAAATACGACCTATGTTTGAACAGGAAGCCCCCAAATGATCTTGAGAGGTTTTTAACGACCCTGATTCGAATACGATCCAAGTCGGACCCAAAAGGGGTTAAGCTATGATTCAGATACGATCATGAAGCCCCCAAGTGAGTTTGGCCTTGAGCCGATCAAGAGGGTTATGACAGCTATGTTCTCTTTGGTTCGAATACGACCTATGTTTGAACCAAAAAAGGTTAGACTTGATTCAAATATGATCAGCTCCTTAATAGTCAGTTGAAAATATAACATAACAAAGATATGTAATCTTTTGAAAAGAAAAGAGACCGATGGTCCTGCTTTATTACTTGTCATGGTATATACAATGTTAAAGTATGTACATGAAGAGAGCCGGTGGCTCAGTTGTAGTATGGCCGAACTTGAGCAATGTTCCACGGCCGACGGGTCTCCTCCTCCGACTTACGTGAGTCTTTGTGCTCTCTAACGTCAATGAGGTAATATGACCCGTTGTTTAAGTTCTTGCTGACCACAAAGGGTCTTTCCCAAGGTGGGGATAACTTGTATGCATCTGAAAGATCCTGGATGAGCCGGAGCACCAGGTCGCCTTCTTGAAAAGTTCTGGACTTAACCCGACGACTGTGATAACGGCGCAGGTCCTGTCGATAAATTGCTGATCGAGCCGCTGCTAAGTCTCTTTCTTCATCTAACAAGTCGAGTGCATCCTGTCTGGCTTGTTCATTATTAGCTTCAACATAAGACGCCATGCGGGGCGAGTCATGACGGATGTCACTAGCCAACACTGCTTCTGCTCCATACACCATGAAAAAAGGTGTGTAACCTATAGATGTGTTAGGTGTGGTGTTGATACTCCACAACACCGAGGGTAATTCGTCTACCCAAGAACCCGGTGTTCGCTGTAAGGGAACCATAAGCCAGGGCTTGAGACCTTTTAAAATTTCCTGATTTGCTCTCTCAGCTTGACCATTAGATTGAGGATGAGCTACGGAAGAAACATCAAGCCGAATATGTTCACGTTGACAAAACTCCTCCATAGCCCCTTGGGATAAATTAGTGCCATTGTCTGTGATAATGCTGTGTGGAAAACCAAAACGGAAGATCTCCTTTTTCATGAACTGAACTGCCGTGGCCGCGTCACACTTACTTACTGGCTTCGCCTGAACCCACTTAGTGAATTTATCAACTGCCACCAAGAGATGTGTCTTTTTATCCTTAGACCTTTTGAAAGGTCCCACCATGTCAATCCCCCACACCGCAAACGGCCAAGTGATTGGAATCATCCGGAGCTCTTGAGCCGGCACATGTGCTCGCCGTGCAAACTTTTGACATCTATCACATCTGCTGGCCAAATCCTCTGCATCAGCGTGAGCCGTCAACCAGTAAAAACCATGACAAAAAGCCTTGGGAACCAGAGATTTTGACCCGGCGTGATGACCAAAATCGCCTTCATGGATCTCACGAAGTATTTCTTGGCCTTCTTTGAGGGAAACACACCGCAGAAACGCTCCAGAGACGCTGCGATGGTATAGTTCTCCATCTGAAATCGTCATTGACTTAGACCGCTGGGTTATCTGTTGAGCCAGAGTCTCATCCGCTGGCAACTCTCCCTGGGTCATGTAAGCCAAGAACGGCACTGTCCAATCTGGGATGACATGAAGAGCCGCCACCAACTACGCCTCTGGGTCAGGAACAGCTAAATCTTCTTCTGTGGGCAACTTGACAGACGGGTTATGCAAAACATCCAAAAAGGTGTTAGGTGGTACCGGCTTGTGCTGAGACCCCAACCGGCTTAAAACATCAGCCGATTCGTTCTTCCTTCGGTCAATGTGCTCCACCTGATAACCTTTAAAATGCCCTGCAATAGCATCACCCTCCCGGCGATAAGCCGCCATGAGAGGATCCTTGGAATCCCACTTGCCTGATACCTGTTGAGCCACTAAATCTGAGTCGCCAAGACATCTGACCCGACTCAGACTCATCTCTTTTGCCACTCGAAGACCATGGAGCAAAGCTTCATACTCCGCTGCATTATTAGTGCAAGGAAACATCATCCGTAACCCATAACAAAATTTGTCACCTCGAGAGAGGTTAAAACAACTCCAGCCCCCGAGCCTTCCAACTGTCTAGACCCATCAAAGTGAATAGTCCAATACGTGTTGTCTGGTTTCTCTTCTGGCACCTGCATCCCTGTCCAGTCATTAATGAAGTCAACCAGTGCTTGAGATTTGATCGCAGTACGTGGTACATGCTTCAACCCATGAGATCCAAGCTCAATGGCCCATTTGGCGACTCGTCCAGTGGCTTCTCTATTTTGAATGATGTCTCCCAAAGGAGCAGAGCTGACCACAGTGATTGGATGACCCTGAAAATAATGTTTAAGCTTCCGGCTTGCCATAAACACCCCATATACGAGCTTCTGCCAATGTGGATATCGTTGCTTGGATTCAATTAACACCTCACCAACGTAGTAAACCGGCCCTTGAACCAGATGTTCCTTGCCAGCCTCCTTGCGCTCCACCACAATAGCCACACTAACAACTCATGAGTTAGCGGACACGTATAACAACAGCGGCTCTTTCTCAACTGGAGCAACAAGGACCGGTGGCTCAGCAAGCTGTGACTTCAGATCTTCAAAACCAGAGTTTGCAGCATCGGTCCAAACAAAATCACCTGTTTTCTTCATCATCTGATACAAAGGCATTGCCTTCTCCCCTAACCGGCTTATGAACCAGCTCAAAGCAGCAACACGACCTGCCAGCTGTTGAACATCATTGATGCATGTTGGTTTGGCCAGGGAGGTCATTGCCTTGATTTTCTCCGGGTTAGCTTCATACCTCGGTTGGACACCAAAAAACCCAAGAGCTTTCCGGCTGGGACTCCAAAAACACACTTAGCCGGGTTAAGCATCATTTTGTAGACCCGGAGATTATCAAAGGTCTCTTTCAGATCCGCAACCAAGGTTTCCTCTTTCCTGGATTTTACCATTATATCATCCACATAGGCATGAACATTACGCCCAATCAGATTATGAAGACAATTCTGCACACACCGTTGATAAGTCGCCTGGGCACTCTTAAGCCCAAAAGGCATAGATACATAGCAGAAAGCTCCAAAGGGAGTGATAAAAGTCGTCTTCTCCTGATCTTTGACCGCCATCTTGATCTGATGGTAACCTGAATAAGCATCCAAGAAACTCAAACGTGCGCAACCCGCCGTAGCATCGATGATCTGATCAATACGGGGAGGGTAAAAGCATCAGCCGGACAAGCCTTGTTTAGATCAGTGTAATCCACACACATACGCCAGGTGCCATTCTTTTTCAGTACAAGCACCGGGTTGGCTAACCACTCTGGGTGAAAGACTTCTACGATGAACCCGGCCGCCAAGAGCCGGGCCACCTCTTCTCCAATGGCCTTGCGCCTTTCTTCATTGAACCGTAGGAGAAACTGTCTGATAGGTTTAAACTTTGGATTAATATTGAGAGTGTGCTCAGCGAGTTCCCTTGGGACACCCGGCATGTCTGAAGGTTTCCATGCAAAGATGTCCCGGTTCTCACGGATGAAATCGATGAGCGCGCTTTCCTATTTTGGATCCAAGTTTGCACTGATGATGAACTGCTTGGATGAGTCGCCAGGCACAAAGTCAACCATCTTGGTGTCATCAGCTGATTTGAATTTCAACACTGGCTCATGCTCTGTTGTTGGTTTCTTTAATGACGTCATGTCTGTCGGGTTAATATGATCCTTGTAAAACTTTAACTCCTCTGTTGCACAAATAGATTCAGCATAGGCAGCATCACCTTCTTCACACTCCAAAGCTATTTTCCGGCTCCCATCTACTGTGATGGTGCCCTTATAGCCCGGCATCTTGAGCTACAAATATACATAACACGGCCGAGCTATGAACTTGGCATAAGCCGACCGTCCAAATAGAGCATGATATGGGCTTTTGATCTTCACCACCTCAAAGGTTAATTTTTCTGCTCTGGAATCATACTCATCCCCAAAGGCTACTTCCAGTTCAATCTTACCCACTGGGTACGCCGACTTGCCAGGAACCACACTGTGAAAAACGATGTTGGATTGTTTAAGACTCTTATCAGTCAACCCCATCCGGCGGAACGTCTCATAGTAGAGGATGTTGATGCTGCTGCCACCATCCATGAGTACCTTAGTGAATTTGTATCCACCAACCTGAGGCGCCACTACCAAAGCCAAGTGACCCGGATTATCGACCCGGGGTGGGTGATCCTCTCTGCTCCACACAATAGGCTGCTCTGACCAACGTAAGTAACATGGAATCGCCGGCTCAACGGCATTGATAGCCCTCTTGTGAAGCTTTTGGTCCCTCTTACATAAACTAGTGGTGAATACATGGTATTGCCCACTATTTAGTTGTTTTGGGTTGCTCCGATATCTGGACTGTTGCTGCTGATTACCTTGGCCGGGTTGTGGATTATATCCTCCTTGGTTACGAGGACGGCCCTGACCGTGAAATCCTCCTCCACCTGAACCGGCGCCCGGGCCTTGGAAACTGCCTCCACCTGAACCGCCACCTGAGCTGTGACCTCCATCAAACACGTTTGAATTTTTAAATGCCTTCATGATCATACAATTTTTCCACAGGTGGGTGGCTGGCTTCTCCCGGGTGTCGTGCCTTGGACAAGGTTCATTCAACAGTTGCTCAAGGGTGGGACCTAACCCGCCCGACCGAGGGGGTTGTCTTCCCTTGCGCCGTTGATTTCCGCCCTGTGCATTGGTGTTAGCAACAAACTCATCAGCCTTATGTTTATTACCTCCTTGATTTTCCGTGTTATGCTGGTGACCCTTGCCGTTGCCGTTCTTCTTTCCCTTCGATGTCTTTTCTTCGTAAGACACCGGGTCTTTGGTACTATAAGAATCAGCATACTTGACGAGAGCTGCCATCAACTGGCCCATGTCATTACAGTCACGCTTGAGCCGCCCCAACTTCTGCTTCAGAGGTTCAAAACGGCAATTTTTCTCCAACATCAAAACTGCTGAGCCGGCATCCATCTTATTAGACGAATGTATTATCTCCTTGAGCCGGGGCACCCAATGGGTTGTACACTCACTGTCCTCTTGCTTACAATTAGTTAGGTACACAATCGACATAGGCTACTTACACGTGTCTTTGAAGTTCTGGATGAACCGGGCCTTTAACTCCTCCCATGAGCCGATAGAATTAGGCGTCAACCCCTTCAACCAAGTACGAGTTGTCCCATCCAACATCATAGTGAAATACTTGGCCATTGCTGCGTTGCTGACCTCCAACAACTCCATAGCCATCTCATAACTCTCAATCCAAGCCCCGGGCTGTAAGTCAGCCATGTAATTAGGCACCTTACGGGCCCCTTAAAGTCCTTTGGCAAACGCTCATTACGTATGGCCGGCACCAAGCAAGGGACGCCTCCGGTTCTTGTGGCCACTCCTACCTCGACCGAGGTTGCTGGATAAGTCGGAAAAGTTTGATGAGCCGCCTGATCTGCTGCCATTTGAACTGCTCGTTCTGCCTCTTGTTGGATCCTTTCCTGATCCGCCAAGTTAAGGGCTCTAGCCCGCACCGGCTCATGCCTGTGCGGCCGGTTGCGGCGTTGAGCATTGCTTGACATGTCTGCGGATTCCATATGCCTACTTTAGATCGGGCTCTAGCTTGGGCGAGGAGTTGAATGGATCCTTTCTCGACTGTAGGAGTACGCATCCTGCTGTGCCAGAGCTGTTTGAAGAAGTTCTCTTACCCTCCGTGTTTCAACCACCGCCGGCGAGTCGCCTTCCATCGGGAGAGCCGCCCAATGAGCCGACGCTGCGATGAGCTTTTCCAAGGGGTTGGAGAAGTGACCCGGCGGTGTTGGTATGTAATGAGGCGGAGCGGTAATGATACGAGGTGGTCCCATGGCACACGGCTGGACCGGCGCGCCGGGTGTCGTGATCCGGTGTGCCTCCGGCGGGTTGCTTCCCCTAGCTCTGGGTGTGTGGAATAGGTTCCTAGGATCAAGCGTCAGAGGTAGACGTGACTGAGTTTTCTGATGCCTTCTCCTCATGACCTTGTTTGACGCGTTCAGATCCACCGAGAGCCAGAAGGTCTCTGCTTGAAGCTGTTGAGCACGAACATCTAGAGCCGCCCGTTCTGCTGCCATCCTGGCTTCCTCTGCATCCAGATTTTCCTTAGCTTGCACCATCTCTTCACGTACGCGTCCCATCTCTGTGTCATGCTGGGCTTTATCCGCCGGTTCTACCACAGCAGTCAAAAGAGTCGTCAGTTTATCCATGAGGTCCATTAGAATCTGAGCCAGGGGGTGCGCGGGGTCTTCTGACCCGGCTGCGACCGACCCGGTAGCTGTCGCCGCTGCTGCTGTGGAGTTCTGCCCGGGCAGTGTCCCTGCCATGAAGACTTCGGTCCAATTTGGCGGCTGAAGGGGGTCCGGAATACTACTGCCATCGGAACAGCCCCCGAGCATGCCATCCTACAGCTGGTACAAAGAGTCCGTCTCGCCCGTTGATGATGCAGTGTCAGAACAGATGACCGTCTCACCACCCTCCACCGATCTTTCAGAGTATTCACCACTATGGACGCAACCTACGAAGGCATGCTTCACGACAGATTGAACATGGGTGGTCCTTGCGCGCTGAGCCGTTTCGATGAGGTTGGTGTGGACGTCCGGCTCAGGGCCTTACTCGCCGATCCGGCCGATGAAGACATGAATTCCGCCAAAGGGGACCCGGTACCCGTACTCAATTGAGCCAGCCTCGGGGCCCCAGCCTTCGTCATTGCTGTAGAGCTTGCCGCGACGACTCTTGGTCATCCGACCCACAGCATATCCCTTGAGCCCTTCGAAGTTGCCCTTCAAGAACTCAAATCCACCGTGCGCTGGCCCCACGGTGGGCGCCAACTGTCGTGGAATTGTCACGGCAGATGTCCTAGAGAAAGGACTTAGTCGTAGGGCCATCGCAACTAGGAAGCTTAAAGGGGTTAATCGGGATAAGGACATGAGAGGTTTTATACTAGTTCGGCCCCTTACGATGAAGGTAAAAGCCTACGTCTAGTTGTGTTGGTATTGCTGGGGGTTTCGATCACCAAGAGGCTTAACTCGCCGGCTTGGTTATCGATCTCTTGTTTCTTGCCCTAAGCCACCACCTGGTCATCCCCTTATATACACGGGTTGACGCCTGGTGGTCTATAGAGTCCCGGCCGGCTCATAATCGTGTCCGGCTCGATGACTTTCTTTACATGCCTTTCTTTACAAGTCTTTCCTTATATACGGCGGTTCACAATACCGGGCCTTAAGCCGCCTCCAGGCCTTTGGGCCTTCTATAAGATTTGACAATCTATCGTCTTGAATGTTTACTGGGCTTTTTGTGTAACCCGCCATTGGGGCTGACCCGGCCCCTCCTGGGTGGGTCATAACTGATAGCTACATCCCCAACAGGATTGATGTCCGAATTTGTTCTTCCTTGTTCCTCTTTCCTAACAGAGTGCTTTCAACTTCGATCATCTCCGTTGTATTCTTTGTTTCAAGTTGTTCAACCTTTCAGGGTTCTTTGGTTTCCCTCGTTTCTCAAAGAAGCAACTTAGTTTTACCTCTCCTCTTCCTCTTCCGTTTTCCCTCCGGTGCCATCCTAGATCTCGGGACGAGATCCTCTCGTAGTGGTGGAGAGTTGTAACACCCCGGATACAACTTTCCATATTTGTGTCAGGACCCCGATTCTAAGTCACACCGATCTAGCCTGTAACACCTCATATCACGTTGCGGCCTCACGCACGGTATTCCCACGGGTGTCGCCTTACCATGGCCCGGGAACGTTTGCGCCTTTTGGCTCACGTATATGATAGTGTCGCTAGCATCCATATGACAAAGAACCCGGGCCGACATGACTAGTCGTGAACCCAAAGTGGCACTAACTTACGGGGACAGGCATACATGAATCAACATCAAGCATGTCAGTCAGCAGCGTGTGAATCCGGGCTGTAGCACTGGGCTAACAGGACTCCGGTGAACCGGGCTGTAGCAGGCTAGGCAGGACTCCGGATGTCACCGCGTGACATTTCCCCGAAGGGACAGACACAGGAACGAAGTGAATCACATGCCGGCCAGTCAAGTGTTCCAGAGCAGTAGTGCTGGGCTAGCAGGACTCCGGTGAACCGGGCTGTAGCGGACTACTATGGCTCATGGGAGCACAAGACTACATTTCCCCATAAGAGAGGCTACCAAGGATAAACAACTAGGTTGTCGGATCCCACACATACGAAGCATTTCAATTATACACACAATATGCTCAATATGTGCAATACAACATGGCATCACAACAAGACTCTACGACTCAGAGTATTTATTCATTAGGCTCCGAGGAGCGAGATATTACAAACATGGGTCTCATGACCCAACAATCATAGCATACAATCAAAGCACATGCGGAAGCTTAACATGTCTGAGTACAGACATCTATAAATGAAAAAGGCTGAGAAGCCTAACTATCTACCAGATCCTGCCGAGGGCACAAGATCGTAGCCGAGGTATCAAGCTAAACGTTGAAGTCCACACAGAACTACTAGCGAGACTCACGTCTCTGCAAAACATAAAATAGGCAAACGTGAGTACAAATGTACCCAGCAAGACTTACATCAGAACTATTTACATATGCATCGGTATCAACAAAGGGGTGGTGGAGTTTAACTGCAGCAAGCCAGCTTTGACTCGGTGACTATCCTGAACTATGACTGCAAGTAACTCTTTTGAGGTGGCGCACACGAGTCCACATATTCACCATACCAATACACCACTATGGATCTGCTCCCGTCTCCCTACGAGAACGCCATCCATAGCACTCACGCTTATCTTGCGCATTTTAGAGTATCCACTTTCACTTGTCTATGAACTATGCAAGGGTCCAAGTTTCCATATCCGAGGAATCCGGCTATTCGAATAGATAATGATAACCCTGTAGGGGTGTACTTCTTCACACACGCTCTCGCCACTTATTGCCCTGTACACGTCATGTACCTCGGCAACCTTCAAGCGGAAGCCGGGCAAGGGAGTCGGCCACGACCTGACTAACCAACAAGTCTCTAGTCTTGGTTTATCGCCTATTCGGGTTCCATCCGCAAGGAGATCCGGCCGGGGTGTCGCTCACTGCCCCAAACGATGTGTGCAGGGTTCCCAAGCCCACCATCCGGGTGCCACTTGGTACACCGTGCCACTGTGCCTAGTCTGCCCCAAGCCCACCTGTACCGGGTGCCACTTGGTAGACTACTAACACTACCTACAAACACCAGAAACTAGTTGCAACTCCTGGACAGAGATCAAGTTGATTAATAAGCCGAGAGGGGTCGAGTTACCGGAACCCAATGTGTGGTAGTAACTGTTCATGGATCACAAACACAGAACTCAGTTCCTGAGGACGGCTGCAATGAGACAACCCACCATGTACTCCTACATGGCCTCTCACCGCTACCTTTACCAAATCGTGTTCACACACTTAGCTCTCAACAGTAGGACATGTTCACAACTTTCCAATTCACCCCCAATGAATCAGACCTGACACAACTCTAAGAAATAGCAGGCATGACTAACAAGCATGAATGAGTAGGCACATCAGGGCTCAAACAAATCCTACTCATGCTAGTGGGTTTCATCTATTTACTGTGGCAATGACAGGTCATGCAGAGGAAAGGGGTTCAACTACCGCATCATGTAATAGTTGAAGCGCTATTGTCCTAATGCAGTAAAAGGGAGCAGGAGCGAGAGAGTGGGATTGTATCGGAATGAACAAGGGGTTTTTGCTTGCCTGGCACTTCTGAAGATAGTATAGTTCTTCATCGGTGTCATCGATCTCATCGTCGAAACGTCGTCTACTGAGAGGGGACAATCACCGGCAACTGAGAAAGAACACAATCAATGCAATGCCACAATATGATGCATGATCATGACATGGCAATATGCTGTGATTTGAGCTAATGCATCTAGCTATGATTTAAATGAAGTTGGTTTGAATACATGATTCAAATTCCAACTCCATATATGATTATTTAAATGCCCTTTATTTGTTTTGTCCAAAACAGAGGAAAAACATTGTTCAAACATGCATGAAAATGGTACAGATGGATTCCTTAAATTTTTCTGATAATTTTTCATATATAAATCTTTTCATTTGGAGTTACGGTTGAAATTCTATGAATTTTAGAAGTTTTGGATATTTTCTGAAATAAATAAATCATTTCTGATTTATTTTAAAATCCCATAAAATAATTACTGCATCAGCCTGATGTCATAATGATGTCAGCAAGTCAACAGGGTTGGTCTGGGTCAAACCTGACCAGTGGGGCCCACTGGTCAGTGACCCAAGGCTTGTTTGTGTCGCTGACAGGTGGGCCTGGTCAACTGCCGTGTCAGCAAAGTCAATGCTGACGTGTGGGTCCCGCTAGGTTATAACTAATCTAAGCAGGAAAGTAAACCCAGGGTTAATTAGGGGTGGGGTCCATCCGTCAGTGAGCTAGGGGTTAGTTTAGTAGCGTCATTTGCCACTAATGATGGTGCCACGTCGGCACGGCCGGAGTTAAGCCGCCGACGACCTTCCCACATGGCGGAGTCCACACGGGGCGGTGCTATATGGGGTGGCTGGGCGAGCAAAGGGCACCAGGAGGAGGCCCACACTCGCGCGCATCCAACGGTGGCCTCGGGTGCCATGGGGACGGTCGGGAACGTCGACGACGACGACCTCCTGCGGCGGCGGAGCCACGGCTTCGAGCGGGATGGCACTGTGGTGCACGGCGAAGCAAGCTAGGCATACGGTTGGGTCGTCAGGATCTGCAGGATCTCAACGACGCGCTCGGGCGTGGCTTAAACAGGCCCTGCTCACGGCGGCGACATGGCCGGCGGCGGGGAGCTCTTGGGTGCGGCAGCAGGCAGGGCTAGAGCTCGAGCGCGAGGGGGGAAACATGGGAGAAAGAATGCGGGGCTCACGGTGATTGTGGAGGCATCGACGGTGAGGTCGGGGAGGCCCTCACGGCGACGAAATCGACGGCGGCATCTGACAGTCGAAGGTGGAAGACGGTGACAAGCCCGGCATTGTGGCACTTCCCTTCTTGTGGCCGTTGAATAGGTGATGCGGAGGAGCTCGGTGGAGTCGGGGAACACGGTAGGAGACCTCGGGTGGGCGATTGCTGCGGCGGTGCACGACGGCGAGCTGCGGTGATTCTCGGGGTTGCTCAGGGCTACGAGAGAGCGAAATCCAGAGGAGAGGGAGAGGGCTAGACAGCGAGGGGAGAGGCAGGGGAGGTCGGGGACGTCTCCTGGCGTCGCGAGAAGGACCAGGGGGGAGGAAGCAGGATGTGGCGTCCGGTGCGTGCACGGGCGACACGCCTCTGCCTACTGGCAGAGGTTGAAGACGCCGCTTCCGCCTGGTGGGCTGGGCCAGTTATAGAGACGGGCCAGGTAAGCGCGCCAGGTAAGTTTCTATCCTTTCTACTTCTTTCTGTTTTTGTTTTCTATTTTTGTTTTTCTGTTTTGATTTAGTTTCTAGACCAAAACATTTTGTAGCTTCTGAAAATTATTATGTAGCCTGATACAAAATATTCAGAGCCACTCACAAGTTTTCAGAATTGTTGGAGTTATAAAAGTATTTATAGGAATTTATATCTCCAATTCAAATACTATTGATTTAATTCAAAGGCCCAAAATAAATATTTCTGAGACACCAAAAATATTGGTTTGGATTTTAACCCTTGTCAATATTTCCAGAGGATAATAGGAACATTTTCTTGGACTTGTTTGAAGCAGTTTTTAATGTTGATCATTTTTAAAAGGTTTCGGAGGCTTTGAAAATTCCTTCAATTCAATTTCCTTGAAATTTAAACATGATGTATGCTCACCAATGCAACTATTACACTCATATATTCAAGGGCTGTGACAACTTGTAACTCTGACTCTTGCCTTTTTCAGAGGTGCGATACGATATTTCTTCATGGTTGGGTTTTGTTTTCGTTTTGCATTTTGTCCATTTCATGCATTTCATATCATGTCATCATGTGCATCGCATTTGCATACGTGTTCGTCTCATGCATCCGAGCATTTTCCCCGTTGTCTGTTTCTCAATCCGACACTCCCTTTTGCACCCGGCGCACCCTTTTTGCCTCTTTTTGTGAACGAGTGTTAAAAATTCTCGGAATGGACCGAGATTTGCCAAGCGGCCTTGGTACACCACCGGTAGACCGCCTGTCAAATTTCGTGCCATTTGGAGTCTGTTTGGTACTCCAACGGTTAACCGGGGAACCGCAAAGGCCTTGTGTGTGTTGCAGCCCAACACCCCTCCAAAGTGGCCCAATAACACATCCAAACCCCCTCCATCCTCTCGGCTGTTCGATCACGATCGTGTGGCCGAAAACCGCACTCCATTTGGACTCTCCTAGCTCACTCTACCTATAAATATGTGCCTCCCCCCGAAATTTCACGGTGCAAACCCTAGATCTTCCTCCTCCGCGCGCCGTACATGTCCACTCCGCCGCCGGACATGTCCGCCTCTGCCCCCTCGTCCAATCGCAGCGCACCACATGTCGCCCCCGCCTCCCACCACCGCGCGGCCTGCCGAGCCCATCGCGGGCCCGCGCGAGCCCGACCGCGCCCGCCGTCGCGCCCCGCCGCCGCCTGCGCGCATCGCCGACCGCGCCCACTTGCCGGGTTCGCCGCTCAACGTCGGCGGAATCGCCGTCCGCGCCTCCAACCGCTGACAGCGCCGTCCCCACCGCTCGGCGACCTGCGCCGCCGCCTCCTTTCTCCGCCCCGCGCCGCAAGGGCCTCCCGCGTTCCTGCTCGATGCGCGCCGCCGCCATGGCGCTCGGGCTGCGGCAGGAGCTCGCGCCACCACCGCCGGCCTCCTCTGGCCGATCCAGGCCCCGGCGACCTGCGCCACTGGTTACCCGCGCCGCCTCCTCGTCGGAGGTGCCCCTCCGTTGACGCCTGCCCCGGATCCAGGCGGGATCCGGCCCGATCCGTCCCCTCGACGCCGCTCGCGTGTTCACTAGAGTTGCGCCGACGCCAGTCGTCGCCGGCCTGACCCCGCCCAACCATCGGGACGGCCCCGTCCTGGATGCTCTCACCTATCCGAGCCAAACGCGCGACTGCACCGCACCGTCCCGAACCACGAGATCCAGCTTTTCGCCGAGGTCCAAATTTTGACTAAGTCCCTGAAGTTTCCAATATCATGTGTGCATCTTGTCATGTCCATAACTTGTTGCATACTGCTCCGTTTCATGCGCATAATATATCAAAATGTTCATCATGATGTTCTCTTCATTTTGTTCCATTGTGACATGCTTTTTTGAGTCCATCTTGATTCCCAAATTGTTGATGCAAGAGTGCTATAAAATGTTAGGTGCTGATTATTAGCAGAGTATGAGCATTTGTCATTTTTGTTACATTTATTGTGTGCTTCATATGGGCATGAGCTCTACATGTGTTTTGGGCTATGCCACGCCATCTTTACAGGGGTGTATGCCATGTATTTTTGCAATCTTTGTGGTGACTAGAACAAGCATGCAAAGTAGCTCTCGTGATATTGCTGATTTCAGAGACTTATAATTTCACTAAGTCTTTTCCCTGCTGTTATTTTTTTTGCCATGTATTCATGTTGCTACAGTGAGAGCCATCGTTCTTTTGAGTACGTTCAGTAAGGATGATTTGGGCATATGGTCATGCTCTAGCCATCCATGTCGTTGTTTGCATTTATGGAGTGCCCTAGCATGACTCAATCTTGTTCTACTTTTGCTATAAAATGTTCCTGGCAAATTGTTTATGTGTTAATCAATTTTGCCAAGGTTGTTGTAGTTGATCCATGCATGCTATGAGATTGTTCTTGCCATGGTTAGTTTCTTGATCATGTCTTCTTGCTGGTAGTATGCTTATCTTGTCATGCAGTTCTTTGTGGTGAGTGAATCGAGCTCGCAAACATGCTGTCAGTGTCAAAACCGGCGTATCTCGGGTAGGGGGTCCCGAACTGTGCGTCAAGGCCGGATGGTAACAAGAGACAAGGGACACGATGTTTTTTACCCAGGTTCGGGCCCTCTCGATGGAGGTAATACCCTACTCCTGCTTGATTAATATTGATGATATGGGTAGTACAAGAGTAGATCTACCACGAGATCAAGGAGGCTAAACCCTAGAAGCTAGCCTATGGTATGATTGTTGTGTATGGAGTTGATTGCCTACGGACTACAACCCTCCGGTTTATGTAGACACCGGATAGGGTTAGGGTTACATAAAGTCGGTTACAATGGTAGGAGATCTTGAATATCCGCATCGCCAAGCTTGCCTTCCACGCCAAGGAAAGTCCCATCCGGACACGGGACGAAGTCTTCAATCTTGTATCTTCATAGTCCAGGAGTCCGGCTGAAGGTATAGTCCGGCTACCCGAACACCCCCTAATCCAGGACTCCCTCAGTAGCCCCTGAACAAGGCTTCAATGACGATGAGTCCGGCGCGCAAATTGTCTTCGGCATTGCAAGGCGGGTTCCTCCTCCAAGTCCTTCGTAGAAGATTGTAAACACCAAGAGTAGTGTCCGGCTCTGCAAAATAAGTTTCCACATATTGCCATAGAGAGAATAATATTGACACAAATCAAATCTGCCGACGTATTCCGCAGTGCGTCATCACACTACGGCCAAGTCCTTTACTCGAATCGTTTTTACTTTTCCACCTCAGCATGTTTTGCGAGGCGGTTTCCTTGGCACGTCTTGTCAAAGCAGAGATCGTGTACCCCCTTTACGGGATTCTCATCAATACGGATGTGGGTAACCCAACCGTGCCATTTATCACGACACTTGGGAGGCAAGCGAGTTTTACTAGGCTGGCGGGGACGCACAACCGCATCCGCCCATGTAAGGGGATAAGGATCCACCCTTTTACCTACGCCTTCTTCCTCTTTTGCCTATCCATCTCCTGCGCACTCGAGCTCCAGCGCCCAAGCCCGCACTTCCCACCTCAACCTTCTCCAGCAATGTCCGGAGCGGGAGGCAAGTGGATGGTCTCCTCCGTCATGGAGGGCCATGTCAAAAAGATAAGGAAGGTCGGATACTTGTCCAAAGACATCGCGCACCGGCTTCCCGAGGAGGGGCAGCTTCTCCCCACCCCAAGGCCCCATGAGAGGGTAGTATTCCTTCCCCACTTCCTCTGCGGACTAGGTTTTCCACTCCACCCATTTGTCCGGGGGCTCATGTTTTACTATGGCCTGGATTTCCACGATCTGGCCCCGAACTTCGTCCTCAACATCTCGGCGTTTATCGTTGTGTGCGAGGCCTTCCTCCGCATCCGCCCCCATTTCGGCCTTTGGCTCAAGACCTTCAACGTCAAGCCCAAGGTGGTGCGCGGCCGCCAGGCGGAATGCGGAGGCGCCATGGCGGGCAAGATGGCCAACGTCCTATGGCTCGAGGGCTCCTTCGTGGAGACCCTGAAGGGGTGGCAATCGTGGTGGTTTTACATCACCGAGCCGTGCGATCCGAAATGGATCGCAACCCCCGAGTTCCGATCCGGACCCCCCACGCGGCTTATGTCCTGGAAAGAGACGGGCCTGTCGTGGGGCGACGAAAAAGAGGTGACCGGACTGCAGACATGCATCCAGTCCCTGGTGAGCAAGCCGATCAAGCTCGTCAATGTAGTCCAGGTTATGCTCGTCCGCCGGATCCTCCCATGTCAGCAACGGGGCTTTAATCTGTGGGAGTTCAACCCGGCGCAGCACCAAACCCTTAACAGGCTCTTCGACACGACGTATGAAGATGTCTGGAAGGTGCTAACCAAAGGCGCCGAGGCTCCCACATCCGCTTCCGAGGACCGCGGATTCAGCTCGCAGCGTCATGCTAGCGAGGTAAGCTATTTTCACCTTTTACAGGATGTTAAGTTTTTTCATAGTTTGACTCTATGCGGGATCTAAGCTCCCTTACCTTTGACAGGCTTGGCGGGCGAAGTCCGGATCGATTAACTGTCCGGCTCCCTTGCCCGAAGACCCAGCCCCCGCTCTACTAGTGAAGCTGCTGGTTCTGGCACCTTATGTGGTGTCGGAGAAGAAGGCCAAGAAGAAAAAGGCCATGGGGACTCGAAAGAGTTCCCGGCATATGGTGGTGTCGGACTCGTCGTCCGACGAGTCCGAGACGCACTCCCCCCGTGAAGACGAGGAGGAGGAAGAAGAAACCTCTCCCCCCCCAGTGGGGGGAGGAGAGAAGAGGAAGGCCGCCCCAACGGGGGAGGCCGAGGGGTCTAGGAAAAGGAAGACCCCTCCGCCGGACTACGCCCTCAATGCCGAAGAGGGCAAAGAGGAGTGGCCAAATAGGGCCAAGCGTCTGGGGAAATCGTAAGTTCGGATATCAAGACCCCCCAGGGCTCCAAGTCCGGCTTTGTGCCGGACACCGCGCCGGAATCTTCAACAGTTCCGGACTGCGGTAGGTGAACTCCTTCCAAGAGGAGCAAGCCTTCTGAGCCGGTGGCCTACGTCCAACCGGAGGTGCCAGACAATCTGCTCGAGGTGCTTGACGGCGCCTCCATCGACGAGGAGCACCGTACTATTATGAGTACGATGATCCAGAAGGTTCAGTCCGCCAAGAGCGGACTGAGTGAAGCTTGCGCTAGCCTCCTAACGGGCTTCGAGGTAAGTAAAAATATGTAAAAATATAACCGCATAGACAGTAGCCCCTGATGCTCTGTTTGGCGTTCGGAAAGAAAAGCCGAATAGAGGATCTAGTAAATTTCGCACGATTCTAACAATAAAGAGTCAATATGCGTGTGCAGGCTTCGCTGCTATCCACCGCCGCACTGACTGCGGAGGTGGGTGTCCTGAAACAGGACCTCAAGCGGACCGAGCAAGAGCTCGGCCTTGCCAAGCGGCAGCTCAAGGAAAAAGAAGGTAGGAAATACCTTACAGAAAAAGTGCCTATAGAGAGGCGTGATTGCAAAAAATAACAGGATTGCACTGCTTATTATAGGGGCCACGACTGAGGTGGCGACCCTCAAGCAAGCGCTGTCCGAGGCCGAAAAGAAAACGGCCGTGGAGCGCACCGAGCAAGAGAAACTTGGGGCTCGGGTCGGTGAGGTGCAGCAAGAGCTTCAGGCTCTCATGAAAAAACATGAGAGTTTGGAGCTTGAGTCAAAGACCCAAGCGTCCGAGCTCGCGGCGGCCCTTGAGACTGCCAAGTCTGCCAAGGCCGAAGCCCAAAAGGCCCTCCAAGAGTTGGAGGAGATTAAGAAGATAGCAGCGGGTAAGGCATTCTTTATGCAAAGCAGAAATATAAAAGTAAACTACTTGTTACTTACCCGAATCCGGAGTTCTCCAGGGGCATTCGCAGATCTTCCCCGCAGCGTATCCGATGCCGCCGCATTCTACCGAGCTGAAGAGGGCAGCTCAACGAAGAAGGTGTTCTGGTCTCAGTATGCTGAGGTCAGACACCCTGTGCCCTTGAGCGACCAGCTGAAACAGCTGGTCGAGCTCCACAAGGCGGCCGAACAGGCCATGAAGGGCTTCATAGTTCGGGATGGTGCGGCGGCTGGTGGAGGCCTGTCCAAGGCTCGAGGTCATCAAGCGCTCCGTCTGCATCGAAGGTGCCCGTTGGGCCCTTGCCCGTGCAAAGGTGCACTGGGGTAAGCTGGACGGTGAGAAGCTTGTGAAGGACGGGCCGCTGCCGGGGAAGGAGCATCGCAAGCCCGAGAACTATTACAAGGATGTTCTTGCGGGTGCCCGCCTTGTGGCGGATGAATGTACCAAGGATGTAATTTTTGAATAAACTCGCTCATTTTTATCCTGTGCGCTGAAAACTTGTTCATAGGCGCTTAAGCAATTCTTGTTGAATTTAAAATATTATTTTCTGTGCGGCCGTTTCTCAAAAAATTGAGAGATGGCCAGTCGTCGGCTTCTGCCCCCATGCCACTAGTGCTGGGGTGTTCGGGATAAACCTGAGCGCTCTTTTTCCCATTGTTGGGTCCTTCGAGGGAGGCGCTTAGCACAACGAACCAGGCAATCGGACTATAATGCTTGAACACTCTCACTTAGCCATAGAACTTTATAATTTTAAATTTCGGCGCAGCCCCTAGTTCGGAAGACCGAGTTCGGGGCGCTATCCACACCTTGGCCGGACAAATCCGGCTCCTTGCTCAAAGCAGCATAAGTCTTTAGGGACTCGAAAAAACCTCTCGAACAGCGACCGGTCTCTCGCCTCATCATGACAGTCAGTTTTAGCTTTCTCCACTGAGGTGCTTAACCCAGCTCAACCGGGGCCCAATCGCAGTGGTTCTCCTAGTGCTACCTTAGCCGATATAGCGCAACGTAAGGCACCAAAATATAGGAGCCGGGCAAACCCAACTATTGACCCAAATCATGATTCGGAGCCGATGCATATAGTGCTATAAGTTCGGGGTGCCGCACTTGTGAAAGTGTACGGACTTCTCACACCATATTAAAGGGTACTGAAGCCCCTGGCGTACTTGCCGTACCACAGTGTACGGGTGCAACATGTCATTAATGAACATATATAAAAGAGAGTAATGCAAAAAATAGACAAAAGCTATGCATTGTTTATATAAAGGCTATTTATCAAAGCCGAACGATACAAATAGTGAGGTAAGCAAAAGATATTGGACTATTCAGTATGTCCTGACCGGGGGCAGGCCGCGGAATTGTATTTAAAACAGGTATACCGCTCGTAACAGAGACCACCTGGGAGTTCCATAGTGCGGCATGGCTTGTCTGCCTCCCTGGATCTTGCATCGTTTGTGCGGCAGTCGAATTGCCGAACAGGTCGTCCGAAGTATGGAGTCCTGAAGGTAAGAAAAAATTAAAAAGAGAATCTGGCAGCCCCTAGTACGTTTTAAGC
Organism: Triticum urartu; assembly: GCF_056163025.1. NCBI lineage: Eukaryota > Viridiplantae > Streptophyta > Magnoliopsida > Poales > Poaceae > Triticum > Triticum urartu. The sequence goes on from NC_141875.1 coordinate 94,700,678, forward strand.
CGTATTCTGGGCGTGCTGTTATTGTGCCCCTTCCCCTGTGCCCATGGTATTTCAAGGGCGTAGTTATGTACGCGAGGTACTAGTTTCGCTATGTCGCGATAGCTGGGGTTGGGGCCGCATTGCTATGCTTGCTCAGAGTGTGCCAGGCGGTCCTGCTGTGGGTTACTCCGGGCGCGCTTGGTAGTGTCTGGCTTTTTAATGGCCGGACTGGAGAATTGCCTGAGAAGGCTACTTCGTACCTCCGCTGCGAGAGCCGCCGTATGCTCCTCCGTACGGAGGGAGCGTTCGGTGTTTCCGTTGACCGTAATTACTCCTCGAGGGCCTGGCATCTTGAGCTTGAGATATGCGTAGTGCGGCACCGCATTGAACTTTGCAAATGCGGTTCGTCCGAGCAGGGCGTGATAGCCACTGCGAAACGGGACTATATCGAAGATTAACTCTTCGCTTCGGAAATTGTCCGGGGATCCGAAGACCACGCCAAGTGTTACTGAGCCTGTACAGTTGGCTTCTACACCTGGTATAACGCCTTTAAAGGTCGTTCTTGTGGGCTTAATCCTTGAGGGATCTATGCCCATTTTCCGCATTGTATCCTGATAAAGCAGGTTCAGGCTACTACCGCCGTCCATGAGGACTCTTGTGAGATGAAATCCTTCGATGATTGGGTCGAGAACCAATGCGGCGAAGCTGCCATGACGGATGCTAGTGGGATGGTCCCTTCGATTAAAAGTGATCGGGCGGGAGGACCATGGGTTGAACTTTGGGGCGACTGGCGCATATACGTCCCATAGCGCACGCTTCTGCTCCCGCTTGGGAATGTGGGTTGCGTATATCATGTTCACCGTCCGCACTTTTGGGGGAAAGCCCTTCTGTCCATTGTTGTTCGGCGGCTTGGGCTCCTCCTCGTCGCTGTGCAGCCCCTTCTCTCTGTTTTTGGCCCTTAACTTGCCTGCCTGCTTGAACACCCAACAATCCCTATTAGTGTGATTGGCTGGCCTTTCGGGGGTGCCATGTATCTGGCACAAGGGATCGAGTATTCGGTCCAAACTGGACGGGCCCTGAGTATTCTTTTTGAATGGCTTTTTCCGTTAACCGGATTTATAGCCTTTGAATCTGGCATTAACTGCCGTGTCTTCATTGCTGTCGCTGTTAACGCGGCGTTTTTTCTTATTCCGACGTGTCCTGTCACTTTTGTCCTTGGTATCCGAATTACCAGGGTTCTTTGATAAGTTGTTACTGCGAGCTAGCCAGCTGTCTTGTCCCGCGCAAAAGCGGGTCATGAGTGTCGTGAGGGCTGCCATGGATTTCGGCTTTTCCTGTCCCAGGTGCCGGGCAAGCCACTCGTCGTGGATGTTATGCTTGAAGGCTGCTAGGGCCTCTGCGTCCGGACAGTCGACTATTTGGTTTTTCTTTGTTAGGAACCGTGTCCAGAATTGTCTGGCCGATTCCTCTGGCTGCTGAATTATGTGGCTTAAGTCGTCGGCATCCGGCGGTCGCACGTAAGTGCCCTGGAAGTTGTCGAGGAATGCGGCTTCCAGGTCCTCCCAAGAACCGATTGAGTCTGCTGGCAAGCTGTTAAGCCAATGTCGGGCCAGTCCTTTAAGTTTGAGCGGGAGGTATTTGATGGCGTGTAGATCATCGCCGCGTGCCATGTGGATGTGAAGGAGATAATCCTCGATCCATACCGCCGGGTCTGTTGTGCCATCGTATGATTCGATGTTTACAGGTTTGAAACCCTCTGGGATTTTATGATCCATTACTTCATTCGTGAAGCATAGCGGGTGTGCGGCGCATCTGTACTGGGCTATATCACGACGTAGCTCGGAAGCGCTATGTCTGTTGTGTTCGGCCCGGCCGGATTTGTTGTATCCGGAGGGAAGATCATTGTCACATGCCGTAGGGTGCCTGCGCGATCCGTAGATCGATCTTGTTTGTCTTGTCTTATCCTCTAGTATGTCTCGCAGGTCGGGCGCATTTTCCCGTGCCTTAGTTGAGCGGCGTCGGGGCATGGCTTGGGTGGAGGGCCGAGGGGCCTCTCTGTCGCGGCCGCGAGGTGGCCCGTCTGCCATGTCATGCGCTGGTGATGTAGGTGCTTCCTCCTATGATCGGGGTAGCGGCTTGCGCTTCGGGTAACTCTTGGAGGGGCGTTCGAGTTCATACTCTTCGGCCGTAAGGACTTCAGTCCATCTGTCAGCTAGCAAATCTTGGGCAGCTTTAAGTTGTTGCTGCTTTTTCTTGAGGCTTCTTGCCGTGGCTAAAATCCTGCGTTTAAAACACTCTTGTTCGGCGGGGTCTGATGGTATGACGAATTCGTCGTCATCGAGGCTTGCCTCGTCTTCGGAGGGAGGCGTATAGTTATCATCCTCGACCTCTTGGTCTGCCGCTCTCTCATGAGGGCTGGCTTCTCCATCTTCCTGTGCCGAATCTTGCTGAGGTGGGTGTTCTTCGGCATTATCCGGGGTAGTATTATCTCCCGTGCCGGAATCACCGTTTTTGCTTTGGCGGGATTTAGAGCGGCGCCGTTGACGCCGGCGCTTTGGCTGTTTCTTGGGGGCGTCATCCCCCACTGTTCCATCGCCATCTCCATCTTTTGGAGTATCCACCATATATATGTCATATGACGAGGTGGCCTTCCAGCGCCCTACAGGTGCTGGTTCCTGTTCGTCTCCTACATCGTTGTCCATGCCGTCGATATCTTCGGAGCTGAAGTCAAGCATGTCAGTTAGATCGTCGACAGTGGCTACAAAGTGGGTGGTGGGTGGGCTTTGAATTTCCTTATCGTCCGTATCCCACCCTCGCTCACCGTAGTCCGGCCAGGGCTCTCCTGATAAACAGAGAGACTTAAGAGAGTTCAGGATGTCGCCAAAAGGCGAATGCTGAAAGATGTCTGCGGCGGTGAACTCCATTATCGGCGCCCAATCGGATTCGATTGGCAGGGGCGCGGGGGGTTCGGAGTCCGGGGAGGAGTCTGGATCCTCGGAGTCACGGGCCATGCGGAGTGCGGGGCTGGAGTTTGGCTCGATCGCCTCTGAGATCGCAGCCCGTGAGGCAGAGTCTAACCGCTGATCCTCGATCGGCGCAGTATGCTCTGAATCAATGGTCGAAACCAATGCGTATGCGGCCTCCAAGGCGCTGTTCGGCGGCAGAGCTATATCATGCCCATCGAGACAGTGCGGCGCACTTGGCTGTGGCTCGAATCCGTCGAAGATCAAGTCCCCGTGAATGTCAGCCGTGTAGTTTAGGCTTCCAAACCTGACCTGATGGCCAGGGGCGTAGCTTTCGATCTGCTCCAGGTGGCCGAGTGAATTAGCCCGCAGAGCGAAGCCGCCGAAGACGAAGATCTGTCCGGGGAGAAAAGTTTCACCCTAGACCGTATCATCGTAGATGATCAAAGGAGCCATCGGGCCTAAAGGCGACGACACAGAGGAACTCTCAATGAAAGCACCAACGTTGGTGTCAAAACCGGCGGATCTCGGGTAGGGGTTCCCGAACTGTGCGTCAAGGCCGGATGGTAATAGGAGACAACGGACACGATGTTTTTTACCCAGGTTCGGGCCCTCTCGATGGAGGTAATACCCTACTCCTGCTTGATTAATATTGATGATATGGGTAGTACAAGAGTAGATCTACCACAAGATCAAGGAGGCTAAACCCTAGAAGCTAGCCTATGGTATGATTGTTGTGTATGGAGTTGATTGCCTACGGACTACAACCCTCCGGTTATATAGACACCGGATAGGGTTAGGGTTACATAAAGCCGGTTACAATGGTACGAGATCTTGAATATCCGTGTTGCCAAGCTTGCCTTCCATGCCAAGGAAAGTCCCATCCGGACATGGGACGAAGTCTTCAATCTTGTATCTTCATAGTCTAGGAGTCCGGCTGAAGGTATAGTCTTCAATCTTGTATCTTCAATCTTGTATCTTCACATGCCTTCATAATTCTGTTGATGCCATTTCCAGTTTTCTGCTAAGTCTGAATCTGTTAACGAAACTTGCTACGTTTACATGGGTGACATCATATCTTCTTATCCTTTTTGGCTTAAGGTCAGTAAGGGACTTTTGTTCTATGCTTTGAGTAGATTCATGCCATGCCTTTGTTTGCTATGTCTTGTTCCTGTACCATGTTGTTAGCTTGCTCTAAACATGTCTTCATGATGTTAATTCCTGGCATGTTGTCATTTTCACTAAGTCTGTGATGCTGATATCTTTTACATTTTTGCCATGCTTGTTTGAACCTGCTCTTGTGTGATTTAGCCGTAGCTCAGTGTTCATCTTTTTTCAAGAATCTTGAGTAGATCACTTCCATGTGCCTTGTTGCTATGTTAGAGTGCAGTAGCTTAGTTTCTTATTGCATTCTAGATGGCATCATGCTGTTAATCGCAGAATTGTGCCATTCTTGTTTTGCTTGCCATTTGCAAACCGTGCATCCGATTCCGGTGATATATATATCGATTTCGACCGAAATCAACTCATATTTCCAGAGGCACACTTCGTTTGCCAAGTTGATGCCCTGAATAATATTTTCCTTCTGGAGCACGCATATGCATTGCATATCACATCCCGCATATCATGCCATGTTTTGCATCATGTTGCTTGCGCATTGCCCTGTGGTTGATTGTGGGTTCCTTTGCTTGTGTTCTTGACTTGGGTAGAACCGGGAGACAAGTTCGTGATCGAGGAACCTGTTGAGTACGCTTACGAGGATCAAGCTTTCGTCAACTCGGAGAACTTTGCAGGCAAGGTGACCATACCCTCGAAATCACTTCTATCTTTGCTTGCTAGTTGTTCGCTCTTTTGCTATGCCTCGATATCTACCACTTGCTATATCATGCCTCCCATATTGCCATGTCAAGCCTCTAACCCACCTTTCCTAGCAAACTGTTGTTTGGCTATGTTACCACTTTGCTCAGCCCCTCTTATAGCGTTGCTAGTTTCTGGTGAATATGGAGTTTGTTCCATGTTGGAATATGGTTATTGTTGGGATATCACAATATCTCTTATTTAATTAATGCATCTATATACTTGGTAAAGGGTGGAAGGCTCGGCCTTATGCCTGGTGTTTTGTTCCACTCTTGCCGCCCTAGTTTCCGTCATACCGGTGTTATGTTCCTTGATTTTGCGTTCCTTACGCGGTTGGGTTATAATGGGAACCCCTTGACAGTTCGCTTTGAATAAAACTCCTCCAGCAAGGCCCAACCTTGGTTTTACCATTTGCCACCTAAGCCTTTTTCCCTTTGGTTCTACAGACTCAAGGGTCATCTTTATTTTAAACCCCGAGGCCAGTGCTCCTCTGAGTGTTGGTCCAAACTAGAGCACCATGCAGGGCCGTCCCTTGGCAACTTGGGTTACGTTGGCTCCTGTACGCGTAGCTTATCCGGTGTGCCCTGAGAATGAGATATGTGCACCTCCTATCGGGATTTGTCGGCACATCGGGTGGTCTTGCTGGTCTTGTTTTACCATTGTCGAAATGTCTTGTAACCGGGATTCCGAGTCTGACCGGGTCTTCCTGGGAGAAGGAATATCCTTCCTTGACCGTGAGAGCTTGTGATGGGCTAAGTTGGGACACCCCTATATGGTTTTGAACTTTCGAAAGCCGTGCTCGCGGTTATCGGCAGATGAGAATTTGCAAATATCCGGTTGTAGAAAACTTGACACTTAAATTAATTAAAATACATCAACCGCGTGTGTAGCCGTGATGATCTCTTTTCGGCGGAGTCCGGGAAGAGAACACGGTCTCGTGTTATGCTTGAACGTAAGTAGTTTCAGGATCACTTCTTGATCACTTCTAGTTCACGACCGTGCTTTGCTCCTCTTCTCGCTCTCATTTGTGTAAGTTAGCCACCAAATATGCTAGTGCTTGCTGCAGCTCCACCTCACTACCTTTTCCTACCAATAAGCTTAAATAGTCGTGATCACGCGGGTGTGGGATTGCTGGGTCCTCGTGACTCACAGATTACTTCCAAAACTAGATGCAGGTGCCGATGATGCCAGTGCAGGGGACACGACCGAACTCAAGTGGGAGTTCGACGAGGATTCGAGACGTTACTATGTTTCCTTTCTGGATGATCAGTAGAGGAGCCCAGTTGGGGCGATCGGGGATCTTTTGCATTAGGGGTTGTCTTTTTTTTGGTTCCGTAGTCGGACCTTGATTGTATCTGGATGATGTAATGCTATATTTATGTTTTGTGTGAAGTGGCGATTGTAAGTCAACTCTTTATCTCTTTCTTATTCAGTACATGGGATGTGTATAGATTACCCCTCTTGCGACATGCCTACTATGCGGTTATGCTTCTAAGTCGTGCTCCGACACGTGGGAGATATAGCCGCATCGTGGGTGTTACAATTTGGTATCGTAGCCTTCCCTGACTTAGGATCCACCTGCTTGATCGAATCGCTGACGTTGTTGAGTCTAGAACAAAATGTTTTGAGTCTTAGGACTATATATATATAGGAGAGTAGGATTATTTTTACTCCTCGGTCCCTTCGTCACTCTGGTGAGGCTTCCTAACGTAGAGTTTTGACTCTTCTCTTCTCAAATTTCACTAAAAAAATTAGGATCACGCGGGTATCTTGGAATCGTTCCGATGGTTTTGTGACGAGAACATTGTTCTTGGTGCCTCCTGACATTTAGTGGCATGGCAGTGTCCCGGGGAGTTGAGCTCCGAGGTGTTGTCGTCACAATTTTATCGTTGCAGTTCTGGAATACCTGAGTTCGCCGACATCGAAAATCTCTTTTATGCAGTTGTTGGTGAGATAACCTTGACGCCACCCAGTACTGGGGCGGGAGTTCCAGAGTATTGCCATAACTCATATAACGGATGCTTTTCGAAGGTTGAGGTAAATGATTTCCGAAGGTTTCTTGGTTATGTGTTCAAGGATGGATAGAGCTGGATGTAGGATTTGCTAGTTTTGGGTGAGATATTATGCTTCCCCTGTAAACCCAACACCTGATTGCATAACCAGAAAGTTTCGGGAGTTTTATAGGTGGGAATTCAAGTAGCTCCTAGAAATATCTTTCCAAGAGACACATGATACGATATGGGATCTGTCATATGTTTGTTCCAGCTTATTTTGCAAGTCAATCCTTTGTTTTGTTTTGAGTTGTGGTATTCGATTTGCTTCAATGTCAAGTGTTGATTCCGTACCTTTCCTAAGCGGTGTTCTCATATTTCTATGTGAGTACTAATCCTTCATGATAATCAAGATTGTCATGTCAATCCTTTTCAACCGGCGCGCTTCTCGTCAAGTGGATCCGATCATTTCAACATTTGGAAGATCCAATCTCAATTTTCATCAACGGTGTTTGTTTCATCCGTCTCCAAGTTGTCTTTGTTTTCCAACCCACCCACCCTTTTTCTTCAAGGACTCAGATGTCTGATTCAAGTATCCATTTTATTCATGTGAAGTCTCTCCATTCTTTTCCGTCAATATTCTTACCCGGTGATTCTCGGGAAGATTCTAATGGAGCTTCAAGTTCATCATTCTTCGTTCTTTTCCTTCTCTGGTGGTTCCAAATCAAGCCTTTCAGGGTTGATCGTATTCTTTTCCTTGTTTCAAATGCTTTTCCATGTCGTTGCACCTCTTAATTTTTTTCACTTCTCGCTATTCATTTGTTCGGGAGTGCTGAAGATATCTCAGAAGGCTCGTCTTTTCATTCAAGATCCGTTCAACCAATTTCGAGGTTGTTATCTCATTCAAGCCATTTAATTGAACCGATGCAATCTCTCTTTTAATGCAATCCTTCAACGGTGTTTCTTTTGAGTGGGCCCTAACCCACAGGTCTTTTCCCAGGATCTTACCTGACTATTCTAATCTTCCCGGAGTTACTCTCAAATTATTTTCCAAGTTTGATGTAAGTATGAACTGTCATCAGTCAAATGTCTTTCACCAAAATCTTTCAAATTCTTTCGTTGTCGGTTCAAGCTTTATATTCTTCATTATTCCGGAGTGTCTCAATGATTCATGGTGGTGTTTCTCGTCGTCATTCTCGGATTTTGAAGACCGAAGAAGAGTTTTTTCCTCCAAATCTTATCCGTTTCTCTCAAAGATTCATGGTTGTAGCTTGTTGCCAGCCTCTCATAATTGTTTTCGATTGTGAGAATTCTTTTAAACCATCCAGAGGAATTTAGGAGTATTTTCTGTTTGATTCTCTGAAGGCCATCATTTCAGATTTATTCATTCTCAGCTTTCAGCCCTCGTTCTCCAAATCTTACCGGAGCATCGCTCAAATATCCTCTAATCATCTCGTGATCTATTCGTTCTCATTTATCTAAATTCCTTCAAGTATCTTCATTCGTTTTTCAATTCTTCCTGGTGAATTCATGCTTTTGCTATTTCATGTTCAATTCTTACGGTGGTTCTTCCAAGATTCTTCTTCCTTCGTTTATCATAGCAATGCATTCATGCTTTCCAAATTATACCGGTGGATCGTTGAAGACCTTCTCAAGTTGCGCTATATCTATCTTCATCCTTGCTATGAGACTAAGTAGTGTGCCAAATCCATTGCTTGTCATGAATTTAATTTGGTGAAGGATACGCATAACATAATTCTTATTCTTGCTTCATCCAAGCAATGGATTCATCTTCCAGAGTTTGTTCATGATGAATAAATTCTCGGTTTCAATTGTTTCATCTTTCCTTTCCGGAGTTCCAAGTTGTCCGTTTTATCTCATCATGAAGCTTCATCTAAATCATTGCAAGGATTCACCTTAGGTGTTCAACTTCTCTTTCTTTTTATCATCATTTTGTTACCGGAGTTCTTCATGGAGGCTCTACATGATGGTTCATCAAGGATTTAATCCCTTCTCGAAGTGTTAATCGAGATTCTTTTCAGAGGAGTTCAAGTATTCTTCATCTTGCATTCCGAAGTGCAATTCTTTCCACCTTATCTCTTGAGATGGTGTTATGTCATTCTTTTTAATTTCCCTTTGTGTTTCATGATTCACAAGTTGTCCGGAATGACATATTTTAAACCCATCATTTTTCAATTCGTTCTTGAGATCCTTTGCAACCAATCAATCTCTTCATTGGAGTCATCTTGGGTTATATTTCACCTAAAGCTTTCCCTAAGGATTGTTGCTATTAATGGTGCTTGTAAATGATCCAAGTTCTTCATTTATCCTACCGATGAGATAAGTTTCTCGTCTCCTTGTTCATATCAATCCAAATCCATTGTTTCCATTAGTGGCAGAATTTCACCTCATAATTTTGGGATGTTTTCCATAAGCCCACATCAAGCTTGTCCTTTTCGTTGTTGGTTTTCCAACAACTCTGTTCGAGCCTTCTCCTAAAGATGCTTTTTCAAGCTCAGTTGAGGTAGAACATGTTGTTTTCTTCTCCATTCTTTCATTCCAATGATCTATCTTCTATTCTTGCTTCCGGGGGCGTTGTGTTGTTGCTCTCTTCTCTCATCATCTCGAATGGTGAGGATCGTGTTCTTTTCGTGCTTATCCATTTAACTGGAGTGTTGTGTCCTTTGCTTCAAGTTCTTTTCATCTTATCAAGTCTTGCATCTCTTTTCAACCGGAGTATTGTCCGAATTTGTTCTTCCTTGTTCCTCTTTCCTAACAGAGTGCTTTCAACTTTGATCATCTCCGTTGTATTATTTCTTTCAAGTTGTTCAACCTTTCAGGGTTCTTTGGTTTCACTCGTTTGTCAAAGAAGAAACTTAGTTTTACCTATCCTCTTCCTCTTCCTCTTCTGTTTTCCCTCCGGTGCCATCCTAGATCTCGGGATGAGATCCTCTCGTAGTGGTGGACTGTTGTAACACCCTGGATACAACTTTCCATATTTGTAAGTCCGACTCTTGCCTTTTTCGGAGGTGCGATATGATATTTCTTCGTGGTTGGGTTTTGTTTTCGTTTTGTATTTTGTCCATGTCATGCATTTCATATCATGTCATCATGCGCATCACATTTGCATACGTGTTCGTCTCATGCATCCGAGCAGTTTCCCTGTTGTCCGTTTCTCAATCTGACACTCCCTCTTTGCACCCGGCGCACCCCTTTTGCCTCTTTTCATGAATGGGTGTTAATAATTCTTGGAATGGACCGAGATTTGCCAACCGGCCTTGGTACACCACCGATAGACCGCCTCTCAAATTTCATGCCATTTGGAGTCCGTTTGTTACTCCAACGGTTAACCGGGGAACCGCAAAGGCCTCATCTGTGTTGCAGCCCAACACCCCTCCAAAGTGGCCCAATAGCCCATCCAAACCCCCTCCATCCTCTCGGCCATTCGATCACGATCGCGTGGCCGAAAACCACACTGCATTTGGACTGTCCTAGCTCCCTCTACCTATAAATATGTGCCTCCCCCCGAAATTTCGCGGTGCAAACCCTAGATCTTCCTCTTTCGCGCGCCGGACATGTCCACTCCGCCGCCGGACAAGTCTGCCTCCACCTCCTCGCCCAATCGTAGCGCACCACCTGTCGCCGCCGCCTCCCACCACCGCTCGGCCCGCCGAGCCCATCACGGGCCCGCACGGGCCCGACCGCGCCCGCCGCTGTGCCCCACGGGCCCGAGCGCCCCAACGCCGCCTGCGTGCATCGCCGACCGTGCCCGCTCGCCAGGATCGCCGCTCGCCGTCACCGGAATCGCCGTCCACGCCTCCAGCCGCCGACAGCGCCGTCCCCGCCGCCCGGTGACCCACGCCGCCGCCTCCTTTCTCCGCCCCGCGCCGCAAGGGCCTCCCGCGTCCCTGCTCGACGCGCGCAGCCGCCATGGCACCCGGGCTGCGGCAGGAGCTCGCGCCACCACCGCCGGCCTCCTCTGGCCGATCCAGGCCCTGGCGAACTGCGCCAGCGGTTCCCGCGCCGCCTCCTCGCTGGAGGTGCCCCTCCGTCGACACCTGCCCCAGATCCAGGCGGGATCCGTCCTGATCCGTCCCCTCGCTGCCGCTCGCGTGTTCACTGGAGTTGCACTGACGCCGGTCGTCGCCGGCCCGACCTCGCCCAACCGCCGGGACGGCCCCGTCCCGGATGCTCTGACCTATCCAAGCTAAATGCGCGGGTGCACCGCACCATCCCGAACCACGAGATCCAGCTTTTCCCCGAGGTCCAAATTTTGACTAAGTCCCTGAAGTTTCCAATATCATGTGTGCATCTTGTCATGTCCATAACTTGTTGCATACTGCTCCGTTTCATGCGCATAATATATCGAAATGTTCATCATGACGTGCTCTTCATTTTGTTCCATTGTGACATGCGTTTTTGAATCCATCTTGATGCCCAAATTGTTGATGCAAGAGTGCTATAAAATGTTAGGTGCTGATTATTAACAGAGTATGAGCATTTGTCATTTTTGTTACATTTATTGTGTGCTTCATATGGGCATGAGCTCTACATGTGTTTTGGGCTATGCCATGCCATCTTTACAGGGGTGTATGCCATTTATTTTTGTGATCTTTGCGGTGACTAGCACAAGCATGCAAAGTAGCTCTCGTGATATTGCTGATTTCAGAGACTTAGAATTTCACTAAGTCTTTTCCCTGCTGTTATTTTTTATGCCATGTATTCATGTTGCTATAGTGAGAGCCATGCTTCTTTTGAGTACGTTCAGTAAGGATGATTTGGGCATATGGTCATGCTCTAGCCATTCATGTCCTTGTTTGCATTTATGGAGTGCCCTAGCATGACTCAATCTTGTTCTACTTTTGCTATAAAATGTTCCTGGAAGATTGTTTACGTGTTAATCAATTTTGCCAAGGTTGTTGTAGTTGATCCATGCATGCTATGAGATTTTTCTTGCCATGGTTAGTTTCTTGATCATGTCTTCTTGCTAGTAGTATGTTTATATTTTCATGCAATTCCTTGTGGTGAGTGAATCGAGCTCCCAAACATGCCTTCATAATTCTGTTGATGCCATGTCCAGTTTTCTGCTAAGTCTGAATCTGTTAACGAAACTTGCTATGTTTACATGGGTGCCATCATATCTTCTGATCCTTATTGACTTATGGTTAGTAAGGGACTTTTGTTCTATGCTTTGAGTAGATTCATGCCATGCCTTTGTTTGCTATGTCCTATTCCTGTAACATGTTGTTAGCTTGCTCTAAACATGTCTTCCTGATGTTAATTCCTGGCATGTTATTTTCACCAAGTCTGTGATGCTGATATCTTTTGCATTTTTGCCATGCTTGTTTGAACCTGCTCTTGTGTGATTTAGCCGTAGCTCAGTGTTCATCTTTTGTCAAGCATCTTGAGTAGATCACTGCCATGTGCCTTGTTGCTATGTTAGAGTGCAGTAGCTTAGTTTCTTGTTGCATTCTAGATGGCATCGTGCTGTTAATTGCAGAATTGTGCCATTCTTGTTTTGCTTGCCATTTGCAAACCGTGCATCCGATTCCGGTGATCTTTATATCGATTTCGACCGAAATCAACTCATCTTTCCAGAGGAACACTTGGTTTGCCAAGTTGATGCTTTGAACAATCATTTCCTTCCGGAGCATGCATATGCATTGCATATTACATCCCGCATATCATGCCATGTTTTGCATCATGTTGCTTGCGCATTGCCCCGTGGTTGATTGTGGGTTCCTCTGCTTGTGTTCCTGCCTTGGGTAGAACCGAGAGACGAGTTAGGGATCGAGGAATCCGTTGAGTACGCTTACGAGGATCAAGCTTTCGTCAACTCGGAGAACTTTGCAGGCAAGATGACCATACCCTCGAAATCACTTCTATCTTTGCTTGCTAGTTGTTCGCTCTTTTGCTATGCCGCGATACCTACCACTTGCTATATCATGCCTCCCATATTGCCATGTCAAGCCTCTAACCCACCATTCCTAGCAAATCGTTGTTTGGCTACATTACCGCTTTGCTCAGCCCCTCTTATGGAGTTGCTAGTTGCAGGTGAAGATGGAGTTTGTTCCATGTTGGAACATGGTTATTGTTGGGATATCACAATATCTCTTATTTAATTAATGCATCTATATACTTGGTAAAGGGTGGAAGGCTCGGCCTTATGCCTGGTGTTTTGTTCCACTCTTGCCGCCCTAGTTTCCGTCATACCGGTGTTATGTTCCTTGATTTTGCGTTCCTTACGCGGTTGGGTTATAATGGGAACCCCTTGACAGTTCGCTTTGAATAAAACTCCTCTAGCAAGGCCCAACCTTGGTTTTACCATTTGCCACCTAAGCCTTTTTCCCTTGGGTTCTGCATACTCAAGGGTCATCTTTATTTGAAACCCCCGGGCCAGTGCTCCTCTGAGTGTTGGTCCAAACTAGAGCACCGTGCAGGGCTGTCCCTTGGTAACTTGGGTTACGTTGGCTCTTGTACGCTTAGCTTATCCGGTGTGCCCTGAGAATGAGATATGTGCACCTCCTATTGGGATTTGTCGGCATAGCGGGTGGTCTTGCTGGTCTTCTTTTACCATTGTCGAAATGTCTTGTAACTGGGATTCCGAGTCTGATCGGGTCTTCCTGGGAGAAGGAATATCCTTCATTGACCGTGAGAGCTTGTGATGGGCTAAGTTGGGACACCCCTGCAGGGTTTTGAACTTTCGAAAGTCGTCCCCGCAGTTATGGGCAGAGGGGAATTTGTTAATATCCGGTTGTAGAAAACTTGACACTTAAATTAATTAAAATACATCAACCACGTGTGTAGCCGTGATGGTCTCTTTTCGGCGGAGTCCGGGAAGAGAACACGGTCTCGTGTTATGCTTGAACGTAAGTAGTTTTAGGATCACTTCTAGTTCACGACCGTGCTTTGCTCCTCTTCTCACTCTCATTTGCGTAAGATAGCCACCATATATGCTAGTGTTTTCTGCAGCTCCACCTCACTACCTTTTCCTACCCATAAGCTTAAATAGTCTTGATCTCACGGGTGTGGGATTGCTGAGTCCTCGTGACTCACAGATTACTTCCAAAACCAGATGAAGGTGCCGATGATGCCAGTGCAGGGGACACGACCGAACTCAAGTGGGAGTTCGATGAGGATTTGGGACGTTACTATGTTTCCTTTCCGGACGATCTGTAGAGGAGCCCAGTTGGGGCGATCGGGGACCTTTTGCTTTAGGGGTTGTCTTTCTTCATTTGGTTCCGCAGTCGGACCTTGATTGTATTTGGATGACGTAATGCTATATTTATGTATTGTGTGAAGTGGCAATTGTAAGCCAACTCTTTATCCCTTTCTTATTCAGTACATGGGATGTGTAAAGATTACCCCTCTTGCGACATGCCTACCATGCGGTTATGCCTCTAAGTCATGCTCTGACGTGTGGGTGTTACAAGTTGGTATCAGAGCCTTCCCCCCTTAGGAGCCCCCTGCTTGATCGAATCGCTGACATTGTTGAGTCTAGAACAAAATGTTTTGGGTCTTAGGATTATATATATCGAAGAGTAGGATTCTTTTTACTCCTCAGTCCCTTCATCGCTCTGGTGAGGCTTCCTGACGTAGAGTTTTGACTCTTCTCTTCTCAAATTTCACTAAGTTTTTTTAGGATGATGCGGGTATCGTGGAATAGTTCCGATGGTTTTGTGATGAGAACATTGTTCTTCGTGCCTCCTGACATTTAGCGGTGTGGCAGTGTCCCAGGGAGTTGAGCTCCGAGGTGTTGTCGTCACAATTTTATCGTTGCAGTTCAGGAATACCTGAGTTAGCCGACATCGAAAATCTCTTTTATGCAGTTGTTGGAGAGATAACCTCGACGCCACCCAGTACTGGGGCGGGAGTTCGGGAGTATTGCCATAACTCGTAAAACGGATGCTTTTCGAAGGTTGAGGTAAATTATTTCCAAAGGTTTCTGGTTATGTGTTGAAGGATGGATATAGTTGGATGTAGGATTTGCCAGTTTTGGGTGAGATATTATGCTTCCCCTATACCCCCAACACCTGATTGCATAACCAGAAAGTTTCGGGAGTTTTATAGGTGGGAATTCATGCAGCTCCTAGAAATATCTTTCCAACAGACACATGATACGATATGGGATCTTTCATATGTTTGTTCCAGCTTATTTTGCAAGTCAATCCATTGTTCTGTTTTGAGTTGTGGTATTCGAGTTGCTTCAATGTCAAGTGTTGATTCCATACCTTTCCTAAGTGGTGTTCTCATATTTCTATGTGAGTACTAATCCTTCATGATAATCGAGATTGTCATGTCAATCCTTTTCAACCGGCGCGCTTCTCGTCAAGTGGATCCAATCATTTCAACATTTGCAAGATCCAATCTCAGTTTTCGTCAACGGTGTTTGTTTCATCCGTCTCCAAGATGTCTTTGTTTTCCCGCCCACCCACCCTTTTTCTTCAAGGACTCAGATTTCTGATTTAAGTATCCATTTTATTCATGTGAAGTCTCTCCATTCTTTTCCGTCAATATTCTTACCCGGTGATTCTTAGGAAGATTCTAATGGAGCTTCAAGTTCATCATTCTTCATTCTTTTCCTTCTCCGGTGGTTCCAACTCAAGCCTTTCAGGGTTGATCGTATTCTTTTCCTTGTTTCAAATGATTTTCCATGCCTTTGCACCTCTTAATTTATTTTCCACCTCTCGCTATTCATTTGTTTGGGACTGCTGAAGATATCTCAGAAGGCTCGTCTTTTCATTCAAGATGCGTTCAACCTATTTAGAGGTTGTTATCTCATTCAAGCCATTTATTCAACCGGTGCAATCTCTCTTTTCAAGCAATCCTTCAATGGTGTTTCTTTTGAGTGGGCCCTAACCCACAGGTCTTTTCCCAGGATCTTACCTAACTCTTCTAATCTTCCCGGAGTTACTCTCAAATTATTTTCCAAGTTTGATATAAGTATGAACTCTCATCAGTCAAATGTCTTTCACCAAAATCTTTCAAATTCTTTCGTTGTTGATTCAACCTTTATATTCTTCATTATTCCGGAGTGTCTCAATGATTCATGGTGGTGTTTCTCGTCGCCATTCTCGGATTTTGAAGACCGAAGAAGAGTTTTTTCCTCCAAATCTTATCTGTTTCTCTCAAAGATTCGTGGTTCTAGCTTGTTGCCATCCTCTCATAATTGTTTTCGATTGTGAGAATTCTTTTCAACCATCCGGAGCAATTCAGGAGTCTTTTCTGTTTGATTCTTTGAAGGCCATCATTTCAGATTTATTCATTCTCGTCTTTCAGCTCTCGTTCTCCAAATCTTACCGGTGCATCGCTCAAATATCCTCTATTGAGCTCGTGATCTATTCGTTCTCATGTATCTAAATTCCTTCAAGTATCTTCATTCATTTTTCAATTCTTCCCGGTGTATTTGTGCTTTTGCCATTTTCATGTTCAACTCTTACAGTTGTTCTTCCAAGATTCTTCTTCCTTCGTTTATCATATCAATGCATTCGTGCTTTCCAAATTCTACCGGTGGATCGTTGAAGACCTTCTCAAGGTGCGCTATATCTATCTTCATCCTTGCTACGAGAATAAGTAGTGTGCCAAATCCGTTGCGTGTCATCAATTTAAATTCGTGAAGGATACGCATAACATAATTCGTATTCTTGCTTCATCCAAGCAATGGATTCATCTTCTAGAGTTTGTTCATGATGAATAAATTCTCGGTTTCAATTGTTTCATCTTTCCTTTCCGGAGTTCCAAGATTTCCGTTCTGTCTCGTTGCGAGGCTTCATCTAATTCATTGCAAGGATTCACCGTGTGTTTTCAACTTCTCTTTCTTTTTATCATCATTTTGTTACCGGAGTTCTTCATGGAGGCTCTAAATGATGGTTCACCAAGGATTTAATCCCTTCTCGAAGTGTTAATCGAGATTCTTTTCAGAGGAGTTCAAGTATTCTTCATCTTGCATTCCGAAGTGCAATTCTTTCTACCTTATCTCTTGAGATGGTGTTATGTCATTCTTGTTAATTTCCCTTTGTGTTTCATGATTCACAAGTTGTCCGGAATGACACATTTTAAACCCATCATTTTTCAATTCGTTCTTGAGATCCTTTGCAACCAATCAATCTCTTCATTGGACTTATCTTGGGTTATATTCCACCTAAAGCTTTCCCTAAGAATTGTTGCTATTAATGGTGCTTATAAATGATCCAAGTTCTTCATTTATCCTACCGGTGAGATAATTTTCTCATCTCCTTGTTCATATCAATCCAAATCCATTGTTTCCGTTAGTGGCAGAATTTCACCTCATAATTTTGGGATGTTTTCCATAAGCCCACATCAAGCTTATCCTTTTCGTTGTTGGTTTTCCAACAACTCTATTCGATCCTTCTCCTAAAGATGTTTTTTCAAGCTCAGTTGAGGTAGAAGATGTTGTTTTCTTCTCCATTCTTTCATTCAAGTGATCTATCTTCTATTCTTGCTTCCGGAGGCGTTGTGTTGTTGCTCTCTTCTCTCATCATCTCGAATGGTGAGGATCGTGTTCTTTTCGTGCTTATCCATTTAACCGGAGTGTTGTGTACTCTGCTTCAAGGTCTTTTCATCTTATCAAGTCTTGCACCTCTTTTCAACCGGAGTGTTGTCGAATTTGTTCTTCCCTGTTCCTCTTTCCTAATGGAGTGCTTTCAACTTCGGTCATCTCCGTTGTATTCTTTCTTTCAAGTTGTTCAACCTTCCAGGGTTCTTTGGTTTCACTCATTTGTCAAAGAAGCAACTTAGTTTTACCTCTGCTCTTCCTCTTCCGTTTTCCCCTCGGTGCCATCCTAGATCTCGGGATGAGATCCTCTCGTAGTGGTGGAGTGTTGTAACACCCCGGATACAATGTTCCATATTTGTAACTTCGACTCTTGCCTTTTTCGGAGGTGCGATACGATATGTCTTCGTGGTTGGATTTGTTTTCATTTTTGATTTTGTCCATGACATGCATTTCATATCATGTCATCATGTGTACCGCCTTTGCATACGTGTTCGTCTCATGCATCCGAGCATTTTCCCCGTTGTCCATTTCTCAATCCGACACTCCCTCTTGCACCCGGCACACCCGTTTTGCCTCTTTTCGTGAATGGTTGTTAAACATTCTCTTAATGTGCCGAGATTTTCCAAGCGGCCTTGGTACACCACCGGTAGACCGCCAGTCAAATTTTGTGCCAATTGGAGTCTGTTTCATACTCCAACGGTTAACCGGGGAACCGCAAAGGCCTCGTGCGTGTTGCAGCCCAACACCCCTCCAAAGTGGCCCAATAACCCATCCAAACCCCCTCCATCCTCTCAGCCGTTCGATCACGATCGCGTGCCCGAAGACCGCACTCCATTTGGACTCTCCTAGCTTCCTCTACCTATAAATATGTGCCTCGCCCCGAAATTTCGCGGTGCAAACACTAGATCTTCCTCCTCCGCGCGCCGGACATGTCCACTCCGCCATCGGACATGTCCGCCTCCACCCTCTCGCCCAATCGCAGCGCACCACCTGTCGTCTCCGCCTCCCACCACCGCGATGCTGATATCTTTTGCATTTTTGCCATGCTGATATCTTTTGCATTTTTTCCATGCTTGTTTGAACCTGCTCTTGTGTTATTTAGCCGTAGCTCAGTGTTCATCTTTTGTCAAGCAGCTTGAGTAGATCACTGCCATGTGCCTTGCTGCTATGTTAGAGCGCAATAGCTTAGTTTCTTATTGCATTCTAGATGGCATCGTGCTGTTAATCACAGAATTGTGCCATTCTTGTTTTGCTTGCCATTTGCAAACCGTGCATCCGATTCCGGTGATCTTTATATCGATCTCGACCGAAATCAACTCATCTTTCCAGCGGAACACTTGGTTTGCCAAGTTGATGCCTTGAACAATATTTTCCTTCCGGAGCACGCATATGCATTGCATATCACATCCCGCATATCATGCCATGTTATGCATCATGTTGCTTGCGCATTGCCCCGTGGTTGATTGTGGGTTCCCTTGCTTGTGTTCTTGCCTTGGGGTAGAACCGGGAGACGATTTCGTGATCAAGGAACCCGTTGAGTATGCTTACGAGGATCAAGCTTTCGTCAACTCGGACAACTTTGCAGGCAAGATGACCATACCCTCGAAATCACTTCTATCTTTGCTTGCTAGTTGTTCGCTCTTTTGCTATGCCGTGATACCTACCACTTGCTATATCGTGCCTCCCATATTGCCATGTCAAGCCTCTAACCCACCTTTCCTAGCAAACCGTTGTTTGGCTATGTTACCGCTTTGCTCAGCCCCTCTTATAGCGTTGCTAGTTGCAGGTGAAGATGGAGTTTGTTCCATGTTGGAACATGGTTATTGTTGGGATATCACAGTATCTCTTATTTAATTAATGCATCTATATACTTGGTAAAGGGTGGAAGGCTCGGCCTTATTACTGGTGTTTTGTTCCACTCTTGCCGCCCTAGTTTCCGTCATACCGGTGTTATGTTCCTTGATTTTGCGTTCCTTACGCGGTTGGGTTATAATGGGAACCCCTTGACAGTTCGCTTTGAATAAAACTCCTCCAGCAAGGCCCAACCTTGGTTTTACCATTTGCGTCCTAAGCCTTTTCCCTTGGGTTCTGCAGACTCAAGGGTCATCTTTATTTTAAACCCCGGGGCCAGTGCTCCTCTGAGTGTTGGTCCAAACTAGAGCACCGTGCAGGGTCGTCCCTTGGCAACTTGGGTTACATTGGCTCGTGTACGCTTAGCTTATCCAGTGTGCCCTGAGAACGAGATATGTGCAGCTCCTATCGGGATTTGTTGGCCCAGCGGGTGGTCTTGCTGATCTTGTTTTACCATTGTCGAAATGTCTTCTAACCGGGACTCCAAGTCTGATCGGGTCTTCCTCGGCGAAGGAATATCCTTCGTTGATCGTGAGAGCTTGGGATGGGCTAAGTTGGGACACCCCTGCAGTGTTTTGAACTTTTGAAAGCCGTGCCCTCGGTTATTGGCAGATGGGAATTTGTTAATATCCGGTTGTAGAAAACTTGACACTTAAATTAATTAAAATACATCGACCACGTGTGTAGCCGTGATGGTCTCTTTTCAGCGGAGTCCG
Source organism: Triticum urartu (assembly GCF_056163025.1). Classification (NCBI taxonomy): domain Eukaryota; kingdom Viridiplantae; phylum Streptophyta; class Magnoliopsida; order Poales; family Poaceae; genus Triticum; species Triticum urartu. Next base: position 94,720,551 of record NC_141875.1, read on the forward strand.
GGAAGAGAACACGGTCTCGTGTTATGCTTGAACGTAAGTAGTTTCAGGATCACTTCTTGATCACTTCTAGTTCACGACCGTGCTTTGCTCCTCTTCTCGCTCTCATTTGGGTAAGTTAGCCACCATATATGCTAGTGCTTGCTGCAGCTCCACCTCACTACCTTTTCCTACCCATAAGCTTAAATAGTCTTAATCTCACGGGTGTGGGATTGCTGAGTCCTCATGACTCACAGATTACTTCGAAAACCAGATGCAGGTGCCGATGATGCCATTGCAGGGGACACGAACGAACTCTAGTGGGAGTTCGACGAGGATTCGGGACGTTACTATGTTTCCTTTCCGGACGATCAGTAGAGGAGCCTAGTTTGGGCGATCGAGGATCTTTTGCATTAGGGGATGTCTTTCTTTATTTGGTTCCGTAGTCGGACCTTGATTGTATCTGGATGATGTAATGATATATTTATGTATTGTGTGAAGTGGTGATTTTAAGCCAACTCTTTATCCCTTTCTTATTCAGTACATGGGATGTGTAAAGATTACCCCTCTTGCGACATGCCTACTATGCGGTTATGCCTCTAAGTCATGCTCCAACACGTGGGAGATATAGCCGCATCGTGGGTGTTACACAATACATGTCGTTTCCCCTACTGTCACTGGGATCGACAACTGCAAGATTGAACCCAAAGCTAAGCACTTCTCCCATTGCAAGAAAGATCAATCTAGTAGGCCAAACCAAACTGATAATTCGAAGAGACTTGCAAAGATAAACCAATCGTACATAAAAGAATTCAAAGAAGAATCAAATATTGTTCATAGATAATCTGGACGATAAACCCACAATTCATCGGATCTCGACAAACACACCACAAAAGAAGATTACATCGAATAGATCTCTAAGAGAATCGAGGAGAACTTTGTATTGAGATCCAAATAGAGAGAAGAAGCCATCTAGCTACTAGCTATGGACCCGAAGGTCTGAAGTAAACTACTCACACATCACCGGAGAGGCCATGGAGTTGACGTAGAGGCCCTCCGTGATCAATGCCTCCTCCGTCGGAGCTCTGGAAAAGGCCCCAAGATGGGATCTCTCTGGTACAGAAGGTTGGGGCGGTGGAATTAGGTTTTCGTGGTGCTCCTGGATGATTGCGAGGTACGTGGACTTATATAGGAGGAAGAAGTAGGTCGGTGGAGCAACGAGGGCCCCACGAGGGTGGAGGGCGCACCCAGGGGGTAGGCACGCCCCCTGCCTCGTGGCCTCCTCGATTGTTTCTTGACACCCACTCCAAGTCTCCTGGATCACATTTGTTGAGAACATCACGTTCCCGAAGGTTTCATTCCGTTTGGACTTAGTTTGATATTCCTTTTCTGCAAAACACTGAAATAGGCAAAAAAATAGCAATTTGGGCTGGGCCTCCGGTTAATAGGTTAGTCCCAAAAATGATATAAAAGTGTAAAATAAAGCCCATTAACATCCAAAACAGATAATATAATAGCATGGAGCAATCAAAAATTATAGATATGTTGAAGACGTATCGCTAACCATGGGTCACAAGTGAATCAGGTCACAACGGTGGACTACGGCCCCAGCACAGCAGCCCCCTCTCACCAGGGGAAGCGCATTGGGGGCTGTGGGAAGGAGCTGGGAGCGAGGGCCCTCCCCGCATCGTATGGAGCAAGGCATCGCCCGGAGGTAGGTCCTCTGCCGGGGAGGCGCTGGCAAGCCTTCCCCCAGCAGAGGGCCCGTGGTCGCTAAGGGCGCCGCTAGCATCCCCTTTGCCCCTTGGTATCGTCCTGGTTTCCGAACGCCCCAACGGTGGTCGAGGGCGGCGCAAGGCAGGGCCCTCGCCTGGAGATATGAAGTAAGTCTCACGCCTGTGAAGGTCTCTGCTCGTGACACTCTCACATAATAATGAGTGGGGCTGTACACGCCCCGGAGTCTCCAGAGTGCCGCCCTCGGGCCTCGGGGGCTCCCACCCACGTCCTAGTGGAAGCACCATGGTCCGCGGTGGTGAGAAGACTCGAAGACAAGAAGACTAGCTAGGTGTCGGACACGGCCATTTGCTTTTGACCTCTTTTCTGTAACTCAGACTCGCAACTTTTGATCTTGAATTTGAAGTTGCATTTCCATTGGCAATCATGGGGGGCATCCTTTTTCGTTCGTGTTGATTTCATGAGTTTCTGGATTCGTGTTTTGTTTGAGGTTCGCGTCCGCTACCTCCCCCCTTCTGAGCTCCTCGCAAGCAGCGGCTGGCAGCAGCGTACGCATGCTGCGCGCACACCTTGTCGTCACTAGCGCTCACTTCTTGCGAGACCCTCTCGGGTGGACCGGCGGACCTCTCAGGGAACCAAAACCTCGCGAGCTCGTGAGGGGCTCCTCTCAGAAGGAATGCACGTTCACAACAGCCAAACCAGTTTGAAGCGTGGCTAAACCAAAGTAAGTTACGGCATCAAGCCTGCAAGGAGAGTCGCGAGCACCCAAAAGCACGCTTTAAGCCTAGCCTAAGGAATGAAGTAGTAGTCTATTTACATGAGGGGCTTCCCCTCTCCAAAATGATCTTACATCATGAGGGGCCGTGCCCAAGCTTTTGTGTGCAGGTTCAAAATAAAGGAGCGCGGGCTCAGCTGGACATATCGCTCGCCTTACCCCCCGAATCGCTTCCGGACAGGCTGCTGGCACCGTCGCTGTCGCTGTCTACACCACCATCAGCCGCGCCGCCATCAGCCACACCGCCATCAGTCACGCTGCCATCAACTACGTCGCCCTCATCCGCCGCGACCACCACCACGTCGTCATCAGAAGCAAAGGCCCTAACCAGAGCTTCCACATTATCATTCACCCAGTGCGCGAGGTTGCCCCGGATGACCACGGACACTGGGGCAATGGTGGCGGCAAAATCAAAGTCAGGATAAGTGTTCAGGGGATGGTTGAAGACGCGGGAGAATGCGCGTTCGAGAAGGCCTCGGCTATTTTCGTCCACAAGCTCGTGAGCCCTCTCAGCACGGCTCTCCAAGCGCGTAACAACATCAGTGAAGAAGCAAAGATAGCTGGCGTTATCCTCGGCATGGGGATGAGGGGCATGCTCATCGCAGATGGTACCAAGCGCCTGGTTGGCCTTCGGCCTGAGGTCCCAAAGCATGGGGGCATGCTTGCGCAGTAGTGTCTGCCGGCGAAGTGCCTCCTCCCTGCTTTGCTGCGCGAGGGACTCGGCGCTGGCTACCCGCTGCTGAAGGGAGAGCAGCTCGGCACGGGCGAAAGCCAGCTCGGCCTGCACCGAGATCAGGGCGGCTGCGGCGGCTTTCTCGCGCTATTCCGCCTCAGCCAGACCTCACCTGAGGGCAGGGGTCCTGCCCACACCTTCGGATTCCACGAGCTTCAGCTTCAGGTCGTACCTGCCGGCGAGATCCGCGCGAGCCTCGGCCACCCTGCGGTCGACCTCCTCCTGGGCCCCGGCCTCGCGCGCACCAACAACACCCTCTGCTTGGGAGACTTGGTGCTCCCTCGTCTCCAACCGCTCGAGCTCAAGGCTGTGCTACGTGGCCTCCAGCAACAGTGATTCCTCACGCCTCAAGATCTCCTTCTCGTCGGACAGGGCGCCCTTCATCGACGACAGGGCAACTCTGTGTGCCTCCACCTGCTGCTCCAGGGAGGTTCAAGGCCTGGAGCTCTCACCTGCGCTCCTCGGCGACTACGCGGCGATTGTCCGCCTCGCTGGCCTCCTCCAAGGCCCGGGAAATGGCCTCTCACGAGGTTTCCAGGGATGCCTCGGCCTTCGCATCGGCATGCTCACGCTGGATGCGCCCGAGGTTGATAGCCACGTTCAGGCGATGCCACTCCTCCACCACCCGGAGGCCTTCGGCTTCAAGGCGAGCGTCAACGTCCGCGAGTTCTCCACCGAGTCAGCTCATTGCGCCCATTGCCTCTAGAAAGAGCTCATGGCGAACGACACTCCGCTCGTGCACAACCTTAAGCACGCAACCGGGTCCGTCCCCCGCAGCGGGGGTGGCTGACGGGATCCGGAGCGGCTCACCCCCCTTCGGCAGGGGGCTGGCGCCTCCCGGGTTGCTGACCAAGCTTCAGCAGGGGCCTAGCTGGCTTGAGGCCCGCTACTCGAAGAAGAAGCCAGGATCGAAGTCATCCAGCCGCCGTCCATAACCACAGGAGGAGCCCTTGGCACACTTGCCGCGCCCCAGGCGAGGCCACGAAGGAGAGACGGCAAAGGCGCGAGCTCAAGGTGCCAAGCTAGCATGTTTGCCTCTCCAGTTGACCTCGCACCGGGTGCGGCATGCTGGCTTGGGGCGCTCAAGGCCAGCGGGGGATTCGAGGCAGGAGGAGGTTGCTTCCCCGGAGACTTCGCGGCCTTTGCAGAATGGACCCTGAGGAGTCACTGTCAGGAGGGGAAGCAGCACTCGAGAAATCACAAAGATAAGGTACTCACTCGTCTATGGCGATATACTTCCTCTGCTTCAACGGCCGGAAGGCATCACTGCTGCAGCTTGGAGAACCTTTCCTCTTGCAGAGCGCATCAAAGTCCAGACGGAGCCGGCAGAAGCGTTGGACATGGCAACCAGCGCGGGGCATAGTTGGGGAGGCTCCCGAGGAGACGACCTCGGGACTGCTGGGTTGAGGAGAGCCCTCGGGCACCGCCTCATGATGGCCCGCTGAGACCTCGGAAGCTTCGGCCTCAGGAGTAGCGGATTGCGTTGCCTCCTCATCTATCACCCCAAGGCAAGAGTCACGGGCTCCAAGGGATGGCACCTCAGGAGCCTCAAGAGGCATCGACGCCTCAGCACCCGTGCCTCCAGCCTCCAGCGGTGCTCGCCCCCTGTGTCCACTCTTGGGGCAAGTTCGGCGCTGGCGGCAAGGAGGGGGACCACGAAAACAGGGTTCTCGCGGGGCCCTTCAAGGCCAACAGGACGCAGCCCCCATTCATCGAAGGGGGACATCTGCCCCGCGAACTCCACCCTGTTTGAGCAGCAGTACAAAAGACAGCCCTCCTGCGGCATGTCAGCTGGTGAGGGGTCGCCCGTCAAGACCTCGAGCACCGTTCTTCATGCCTCGAGCGGAAGCCCCGCTGACGGTGTCCTGGACTAAGGGGTACTCACCACGCCGTCTCCCGACCAGCTGGATCGGGCTGAGGACCCCCATGGTGGTTCACTCATGGGCCACTTCGGGCAGCCCATGCCGCACACGAGGAAGATTCCACAAGGCGACAAGGACTCCTCTCCACCAACGTATTCGACTAGGACTCTTGTTATCCTAAGCCTCCGGTACATTATATAAGCCGAGGCCAGGCTAGTCGCTAGATTATTATGACATTATTCATCATACCCTCAGGTTTTAGACCACAACATATGATCTCGAGTTAGATCAACTCTGTACTTGATACTCCATCAATATAAACAAGAGCATGACGTAGGGTTTTACCTCCATCAAAAGGGCCCGAACCTACGTAAAACATCTTCTTCTTCTTTGTTCGTGTTACCATTGATCCGAGAATCCACAGCTCGGGACCCCCTACCACAAGATCTGCAGGTTTTGACACCAACAATGGTGCCTTCATTTAGAGTTCCGCTGTGAGATCGACAAAGGATCAATGGCTCGCCTCAAGATCAACTGCGACGTCGGCGTCTTCGTCACCGGCTCGACTGGTTACCTTGGCTTGACAAAGGACTGTGCCCTGCCTCCAATCGTCATGTTTGGACGAGGGACTTCATTAAATATCAACTCCAATCTCTATCATGATCATGGAGGAATCATCCTTGGAGCTCGGGAGCTCAACGTCAACATTGCTCTCGAGCGACTGTGTTGTTCTTCCGGACAGCAAACTTGTATCCGCTGCCACCACCTCCTCGAGCATCACTTTGACGATTCCTTTGGTGAAATTGTGCGGAATTGAGTCTACAACAACCCTGTAAAATTTCTTCGCATTCCAATGGAGTAATCTTCGCCGATCTCCGATATACCGGAGCCCTGTCGAGTCTGGACGGGAATTAGGACAAGTTTAGGGCGTGGTCTCCACAGCCTAGCTCGGAGGTTATTTGGAAGATCCAACCGTTTATCTGCTGCGGAATTTCCATATCTACCACCTCTCAAAATTTCAGTTCGATCCGACCGTTCAAACTCCGGGAACCTTCCGATTAGTGCATCATTTTTTGGATTTGTTTTCTGCATGAATACGAATCTGACCTGAGATCATCTCTCTTCATGAACGAGATATTGGACAGCCTTTTTGGAAGAAACTATTTGTAGGGTATTGTGTTTTGTTTCCTAACACATGCTCATGAATTTTGCTCCTTTTCGGAGGTAATCTTCACCATCATGCTGGTGTCAAACCACTCCGGCAATATTGCTTCATGGCTGCTGACCTGCACTAGACACGTCGTCGCTTTGTTGAGCCGAGCTCAACTTCTTCGGATCATCATCTCGGCGAGCCGAACAAAGAGTTTGGAATCGCAAAGGATAAATCATCACCAACATCGCCACCCTACAGATCACACGGAGCGGGCACACCGGCATCGCCGCATGGTCACTTCATCAAGCCGGCATTCACTGCGTCACAAGTTACGACCTGCGTCGGCATGGCCGCACTGTTGCTTCTTTAAGCCGATGTCCATCACTTCAGACTGCTTCAACACCCCGGCTTACACGGCAGCTGCAACGTCACCTTACCGGCCCGATCTGTCACCTCGGCTGGACCGGGGGCTTCACCATATCTTCATCAAACCTACTCCGATGACTTCGGCGTCATCAGCGGACCTACTTCGACTCATTGGCTGACATGGAGGCTTCGATACCTCGGCTGGATCGGGGACTTTGCTATTTCTTCATCAACATACTCCGGTTACTCCGGCGTCACCAGCCGACCAGCTTCGTCACGTTAGCTGGACCGAGGGCTTTGCCTCGGCGAGCCAACCTTTGCCAGCGTCGCCATGCCGTCGCTTTATCGCCCATCAGGCAATGGGTCTGCGGATCGAGTCCCAATTTTGGGAGTCACCTTTCTTTGGATTGCTACAACAAATAAACCAGGTGCTATTAATCCTAATAATTTTTGCTTGTTTGGGTTTATTTTTTCCAAGGAATTACTACTCTGGTTTGTTCCATCATCTGTACACAGGTCTATCAAATGGTGGCCGCATTAACGATGGTCGCATGGTGGTTCGGCTTTGCGATGCCTTTACCGCATCACGCCGACGCCCTGCATCGACATTGACTTCGGCGCCAGGCCACATATCTTTAAATAAATTATTTTGCGTAAATTAACTACGCGAGGATTTTTATATATTTATATTATTATTGTTGGACTACACTATTTTACATGTGTAGGTAATCGACTTCGACTGCGTCACGTGCGCGGTCACTTCGGCAAGCCGATGTCATCGTCCCAATCGGCCTAAATCGGCTTGCGTGATCACCTTGTTGGTCGAATTGCCATAGTGACATGTTCGGTTGCCTCGGGACTTCGGCATCGCTAAGGGAGCTCTACCTCATCGAGTGTTCGACACACAGGCCATATTTCTTTTATTAGTCACTTTGCATAAATTATTAATCACGCATCCTTTTAAAAAAAATATTATTCTTACTATTATCTCCGGCTTGCACTATCTTCTGTGCACAGGTAAATGATCCGGATTGGGCAGCGCTGTAACCTCGGCGTATCGACATACCACGTCACCTCGGCTGGACCGGGGGTTTCGTCATCACTTCATTAACCCGCGTCGGGTACTTCGGCATCACACCGCCGACCTGCATCGGCCGTGCTATATCGCCACTTCGGAGCGTCGAGCTCTTTGCTCTGCCACCTCGGGACCCGCTTGGGGGCTAGGAGCTCATCCCGCCGTAAGCTTGGACCGCGTCATCAATACCAAGCACATTAACCAGCTAAGTCGCTTTCATGCTCAAAAACTTTTAGTTTTCAATTTTGTTCGGTTCGACCAAGCATTATACTTTTTTGGCAAAAAGTTGTTTGTGAAAAACTTCCTTGTCAAAACTTTGTTTGTGACACACAAATCCAAATACCCCATTTACTTGGGGCTTCCTTTATGAAGTCTTTCCTCTTGCATATGATTATACTTGGATGGCTTCGTTCCTTGTTCGTGTATTACGCCACAATATGCACCATGTTGACTTAAGTGTTCCACAAGCTGGGTTGCCTTGCTCCTGTGTTTAACCCTACGTTCCCAACTGTTTGACTAGGGAGTAAAGGGAGCACCTCTGTGATTGTCACGATCGGATCATCCGAGCTCGGACCTCAGACTGGATGAAGCCGAAAGCTAGCGCTCTTATTGTTTAAAATCATGGTCGGCACACAATGGAACTCATGAGTACAAAAATCTAATGCACAAGTCTCATAGTAACAATGAGCAACCGAAGAAAGGTATCGATGGGGGTACTATTTTCTTCGAAGATGCTTCTTACACTTCATCAGTAATATAGCATAAGTCCCCTGAGCGCGCTTTGTCTGTTACAGCCTTATTGCCTGATTTCCTGGTTATAGGAACCACTGTCGATATTCTCAACAGGTGGAGTACATAACACTTTTCGGCCCTTGACCGAAGAGGGAGAAGTCGATGGTCAGTTAAGACGCGTTTAAAAGTTCAGGTGAACACATATATGATATAAGTACTTCGGTACATACAATCATTCTACATAAATTTTTTTACCCAAGTTCACTGGGGGCTCTTAAATTTATATGAGCCGCTTTTATAGTAAATGTGTTTTCTTCCTAGTCGTTGCAAAATCTTTTTCTATCACTCCTTTTTCGACGCGAGTGTGTGGTCAATAGCCGGAAAGCCCATTTTCTCCCTAGTGACCGCTCGAGTTTAGTTCACTAAACTGGTCTAACTAGCCGTACTCCGCCTTCGGGATAGGAGGTTGCAGCCATAGGCTGACCCACTTGAAGTCTTGAGATCGGATGTGTCATATTAATGCACGACAGAAGCACAAAAGTAAGACCAATTTCCGGATTCACACCAAATGACTTGATTTAGTTCGGGCGTAAAGTTTTTACTGAAGTTTTTTGTTTTTTCAAGCCTATGGCACTTTTAAACTATTTGTTTGTTTCTAGCATAAGTCTCGTAGTGTAGCGCTGGAAACCTTTAGATATTTGGCACAAAAATTCTCGGATATTGCTATATATGCATAGGTTTTGAATTGTGTCTTTGGTAAATAGTTTGGTTGCCCGTCTCCTGTGCTTGCCTCCTACGTTCCGCTTTGTTCGGCTAAGTGTGCAAAGGGAGAACCACTTTGAGTGTGCTTCCAGCTCGAATGGTTAAGCACCTCAGTGGAGAAAGCCGAAAATTGACTATCACAATGGGCGTAAACTGGTCAGTGATCCGATGACGGTATCAAACTATAGATCGATATCGATTACCCCGTGTTAAACGATGGGCCTTTCATAACATTGGCCGAAGTGATAATGGCTAGACTTCGGTCGGTGTCGAACACTAACCGGGGGCTCGTAGCTAGCTTCCCCATTTTAAAGCTCCTATGACTAAGTGAAAGTTATAAAGCCCGCATATCTGATCGCCTCGTTTCTGCTAACACAACCATCTTCGGGCACCAGGACGTCGGCTAAGGGTTGTCGTGTTATTGCGGAAACACCCTGCGTACCATCTACAATGGGGTGGAAGCCGACGATGGGCCACTTTCAAGTGATAAATGGTCGCAACGGAGTCAAAATAAATATATCATCGGCGCTCATATTTTATATACGAGGGCTACATTCTGTAATCATCGTCATAAAGCCACAAATATGCATCAATTTGACTTAAGATTTTGGCCAAGCTAGGTTGCCTGGCTCCTGTGCTTACCCCTACGTTCCCGATTGATCGGCTAGGCGGTAAAGGGAGCACCTCTGTGATTGTTACTACCGGGTCATCCGAGTTAGTACCTCAGACTGGGTGAAGCCGAAAGCTAGCGATCTTAAAGGATATAATTGGTCGACAACGATGGAAGTGAAATTTTTGGTTCATTAATACCATAGAGTTCGAGAACTTTCCCCGAACTAAATCCTGAATATTTTCCTCCCACATTGATTGGAGGTGAGGTTTCATGATCATGATCAGCATCAACCCAAAGAAAGGAACCGATAGCGGGATTATTTTCTTTGGAAGATGTTTCATATCTCTTTGCGTACCTTTGTTTATAAAACTGTATGGCCGGATTGCCTTGTTTTCCATAAATCTTTGCCCTTATAACATCTTCATAAAGTAGGACAGGCACTCCCCGGCTTCTGGCCGAGGAGGTTGAAGCCGATGGTCCGTCAACAAAGTTTTGTACAATGCAATCCGAGCATTAATGATGTAAAATACTTGGATACGTAGAATCATTACACATAATTTGTGATTTTACTCTGGATATCGATCCTAAATTCGGCCACCCGTACGTGCCCACATTAAGGCTCGGGGGCTACTGTGCTTCGGGCTTATCATTCACTAATACTAAAAGGGGTGAATCGATCCCCTGATCTGGTGTTGCCACCCGACCAGTATCTCAGGGGCTACTGCATTGCCTATTCAATGTAGAAAATTCAAAGTGCTCAATGTTCAGCTGGACCGAACTATGGGCAAACGTGTCTTCAGACAACAATAAGTACCATCTGGGACTTATCCGGCATCAAGCTAATATATTACGGTGACTTCTCAAAACCCTCTCTCAAGGGCCCGTCCATCGATCACTATTACCTCTAATATATTACACTGTGTTTCTATCCCTATGTATGCTGCCGAGCTAGGAGTTGATCCTCAGGCCGATTTCACGACCTGAGTCTCAAAAGCTACTAGGATCAACAGTTTCATATTTCCCTTCAGGTGCATCTCGAATTTAGGCCGACAGACACCATGAGGGCTACTGGCCATACATCTCTGATACGTCTCCGTCGTATCTACTTTTCTAAACACCTTTTCCCTTGTTTTGGACTCTAACTTGCATTATTTGAATGGAACTAACCCGGACAGACGCTGTTTTCAGCAGAATTGCCATGGTGTTATTTTTGTGCAGAAATAAAAGTTCTCGGAATGACCTGAAAACCAACAGAGAATTATTTTGGAATGTATAAAAAATACTGGAAGAAGAATCCACGTCAGGGGGCCTCCACCTGTCCACGAGGGTGGGCGCGCCCCTGCCCCCTGGGCGCGCCCCCTGCCTCGTGGGCCTCCTGACGCTCCATCGACCTCAACCTTGACTCCATATAATCACTTTCGGGGAGAAAAAAACCAGAGAGAAGGATTCATCACGTTTTATGATACGGAGCCGCCACCAAGCCCTAAACTCTCTCTGGATGGCTGATCTGGAGTCCGTTCGGGGCTCCGGAGAGGGGAATCCGTCGCCATCGTCATCATCAACCTTCCTCCATCACCAATTTCATGATTCTCACCGTCGTGCGTGAGTAATTCCATCGTAGGCTTGCTGGACAGTGATGGGCTGGATGAGATTTATCATGTAATCGAGTTAGTTTTGTTAGGGTTTGATCCCCAGTATCCACTATGTTCTGAGATTGATGTTGCTATGACTTTTCTATGCTTAATGCTTGTCACTAGGGCCCGAGTGCCATGATATCAGATCTGAACCAATTATGTTTTCATCAATATATGAGAGTTCTTGATCCTATCTTGCAAGTCAATAGTCACCTACTATGTGTTATGATCCGGTAACCCCGAAGTGACAATATTCGGGACCACTCCCGGTGATGACCGTAGTTTGAGGAGTTCATGTATTCACTATGTGTTAATGCTTTGGTCCGGTACTCTATTAAAAGGAGGCCTTATTATCCCTTAGTTTCCAATAGGACCCCGCTGCCACAGGAGGGTAGGACAAAAGATGTAATGCAAGTTCTTTTCCATAAGCACGTATGACTATACTCGGAATACATGCCTACATTACATTGATGAATTGGAGCTAGTTCTGTGTCACCCTATGTTATGACTGTTACATGATGAACCGCATCCGGCATAATTCTCCATCACCGATCCAATGCCTACGAGCTTTCCATATATTGTTCTTCGCTTATTTACTTTTCCATTGCTATTGTTACAATCACTACAAAACACCAAAAATACTACTTTTGCTACCGTTACTTTTGCTATCGTTACCACTACTATCATATTACTTTGCTACTAAATACCTTGCTGCAGATATTAAGTTTTTAGGTGTGGTTGAATTGACAACTCAGCTGCTAATACTTCAGAATATTCTTTGGCTCCCCTTGTGTCGAATCAATAAATTTGGGTTGAATACTCTACCCTCGAAAACTGTTGCGATCCCCTATACTTGTGGGTTATCAAGACTATTTTCTGGCGCCGTTGCCGGGGAGCATAGCTCTATTCTTTGAGTCACTTGGGATTTATATCTATTTATCACTATGATGACCTCGAATGATCCAAGAACCAAGATTTATCCCTCAACTACGAGGGGAGGTAAGGAACTGCCATCAAGCTCTGCACTTCATTCACCTTCTGTTTTGAGTAAGCTTGCAACACCTAAACCCGCTTCTGCTATTAATTCTGATATGTCGCATGTTATTGATGATGCCACTTCTGCTATGCATGATACTTATGATGAAACTACTACTGTGCCACTTGGTGAATTTCTTGATGAACAACTTGCTAGGGCTAGAGAGAATGAAATTATTGAAACTGATAATATTGATGAAAGTGATGATGAAGATTCTCCCCCTAGATATGAATTACCTGTTGTCCCTGAGGGCTATGTTATGGATGAAGAAACTGCTAGAGATGTTCTTGTTTGCAATGATATGAGTGATCTCAAGAAATTATTAGCTAAGCTGAAACAAAAAACTCTGAATGCTAGAATGAAATATGATCCTGCTTATGCTACTTCACCTATCTTTGTTACTGATAAGGATTATGAATTCTCTGTCGACCCTGATAATTTTACTTTGGTTGAATCTGATCCTTTCTATGGCTATGAATGTGAAACTATTGTGGCACATCTAAATTAAATGATATAGCCACCCTGTTCACTAATGATGAGAAAACTCGCTACTATTATATCCTGAAGATATTTCCGTTCTCATTAAAGGGTGATGCTAAGATATGGTTTAATTCTATTGATCCTGGTTGTGTCCGTAGTCCCCAGGATATGATTTATTACTTCTCTGCTAAATATTTCCCCGCTCATAAGAAACAAGCTGCTTTAAGGGAAATATATAATTTTGTGCAAATTGAAGAAGAGAGTCTCCCACAAGCTTGGGGGAGACTTCTCCAATTACTTAATGCTTTGCCTGATCATCCTCTTAAGAAAAATGAAATACTTGATATCTTTTATAATGGACTAACCGATGCTTCCAGAGACCACCTGGATAGTTGTGTTGGTTGTATTTTCAGGGAAAGAACACCAGATGAAGCTGAAATTTTATTGAATAATATGTCGACTAATGAAAATAATTGGACACTCCCTGATCCAATCCCTGATCCAATTCCTAAACCAACTCCTGAGCCAACTCCGAAGAAAAGGGGTATTCTATTTCTCAGTCTTGAAGATATGCAAGAGGCAAAGAAATCTATGAAGGAAAAAAGGTATAAAAGCTGAAGATGTTAAGAATTTACCTCCTATTGAAGAAATACATGATCTTAATTTACCGCCTGTTGAAGAAATACATGGTCTTGATAACCCGACACAGGTAGTAAAGGTAAATTCTCGCTATATATATGATAAAACTAAATTCCCATTTACTAAGTTTGCTAGCCCATGCTTGGATGAGTTTGATGACTTTATGGTTAAACAAGAAAACTTCAATGCTTACGTTGGCAGACAATTGAAACACAATGCTGATATGCTTGAACACTTGGGTGATTATATGGCTAATGTTAAAGGTGAACTTAAACTTGTTAGTAAACATGCTTATATAGTTACCACTCAAGTAGAACAAGTACTTAAAGCTCAGAATGATTTGCTCAATGAATTAAATAATAAGAATGATAATGTTGTTAGAGTTATGACTAGAGGTGGTAAAATGACTCGGGAACCTTTGTATCCTGAAGGCCATCCTAAGAGAATTGAGCAGGATTCTCGGAGAAATAATGTTGATGCACCTAGTCCTTCTATAAGGAAGAGAAAGAAAAATGATAGGACTTTGCATGCTTCTAGTGAACCTGTTGTAGACACACCTGAGAATCCCAATGATATTTCTATTTCTGATGGTGAAACACAATCTAGTAATGAACATGAACCTAGTAATAATGTTAATGATGATGTTCATGTTGATGCTCAACCTAGCAATGATAATGATGTAGAGATTGAACCTGTTGTTGATCTTGATAACCCACAATCAAAGAATCAACGTTATGATAAGAGAGACTTTGTTGCTAGGAAGCACGGTAAAGAAAGAGAACCATGGGTTCAGAAACCCATGCCTTTTCCTCCTAAACCATCCAAGAAAAAGGATGATGAGGATTTTGAGCGCTTTGCTGAAATGATTAGACCTATCTTTTTGCGTATGTGTTTGACTGATATGCTTAAAATGAATCCTTATGCTAAATACATGAAGGAAATTGTTACTAATAAAAGAAAGATACCAGAAGCTGATATTTCCACCATGCTTGCTAATTATACTTTTAAGGGTGGAATACCGAAGAAACTTGGAGATCCAGGAGTACCAACTATACTATGCTCCATTAAAAGAAACTATGTTAAAACTGCATTATGTGATTTTGCAGCCGGTGTTAGTGTTATGCCTCTCTCTTTATATCGTAGACTTGATTTGAATAAGTTGACACCTACTGAAATATCTTTGAAAATGGCTGATAAATTGACTGCTATACCTGTTGGTATTTGTGAGGATGTGCTTGTTGTGGTTGCAAACGTTACTATTTTAACGGACTTTGTTATTCTTGATATTCCCGAGGATGATAGTATGTCTATTATTCTTGGAAGACCCTTTTTGAATACTGCAGGGGCTCTTATTGATTGCACCAAAGGCAATGTCACTTTTCATGTTAATGGTAATGAGCACACGGTACACTTTCCGAGGAAACAACCTCAAGTCCACAGTATCAATTCTATTGGAAAATTTTCAACAATTACTGTTGGAGGTTGAATTTCCTCTTCCTACTGTCAAGAAGAAATATGATATTCTTAGTGTTGGGGATGTGCATATCCCCGTTGAGGTAACCTAGTGTTATTCGAAAATTCTTCGGTTCCATGTTACTCGAAATGAGTTTGTTAACAAGACCTGATCAACCTTGTTAGTGGATTCCTTTCGATGAGCATGAGATGGATGAATTTAGAAAACACAACTCTCTGTACCCTCTTTTTACTTTTTGTTATTTATATTGAATAAAGCAAAAATAGTAATTTCTGTCTATTTTCTGAATTATCAATGCAATAAAAAATACCCCGAAAATAAAAGTTCTCCAAATGCCCTGAAAATTAAATATGATTTTTTCTAGAATATTTGAGAATATCTGGCACTGAGAACACAGCAGGGGGAGAAAGCACCTGGACACGAGGGTCCAGGGCGCGCCCTACCCCCCTGGGCGCGCTCCTGCCTCGTGGGCCCACGGTGGCTCCTCTCCACTTATTCCAGCTACCACACACTTCTTCTCCCTCCCACAAACATCACTAGCCAGCTCAAACCCGAGTCCAAGCTCATCTTGCTGCCATTTTTGGGGGATTGTTCTTTGGTATGTGACTCCTCCAATGGTCCAATTAGTTTTTGTTCTGGTGCTTTATTCATTGCATATTTTTGCTGCTTAGGTGACCCTGTTCTTGAGCTTGCATGTCAAATTTATGTGGTCAAAAGTACTTTTGATGCATGATATTGTCTCTAGGCACTTGTAGGAGTAATTTCTATCAATTTTGTTGAGTTTGGTTCACTTTTATTTTGAAGTTACTAAAAATTTCAGAAATTTTCAGAAAAAGATGAAGAGATTTTTGAGGGGCTCATCGAGCCGAAGCTTGAAGGGTGAGCAAAGTGAGGAGGATAAGAGGCCCAAGTATAATCTCCCTCGCACCGCGGAGGTTCGGCCGTGTGAATGGCCATGTGATGATTTCTTGAGAGTAGTCGGGATTTATGATGATTTCTATGAATTGGGTGGGAATGCAGGCCTCACCGCCTTCCTCCACGACCAACGCGAACAGTATCTCTTACTCACCAATATCTTTGTGCAAAACTTTCATTTCCATGCTAGGAGCTCACCACTATGGTGGAATTTTATTTATATGATGAGCATAAGGAGATGTCACTTCGTGATTTTTGTCGGGTTTGTTTAATCCCTTTGGAGGGCAGCGTAGAGGAACCACATCGTGACGATGTAGATGGGTTTATTGATACCATTGCTGTAAGGGAAAGGAGGAAGGTTTCCAGCACAACAATTACTAGCATACATTTTCCTGTTTTACGTTACTTCGC
This sequence comes from Triticum urartu, assembly GCF_056163025.1. NCBI lineage: Eukaryota > Viridiplantae > Streptophyta > Magnoliopsida > Poales > Poaceae > Triticum > Triticum urartu. The sequence continues at coordinate 94,736,921 of NC_141875.1, forward strand.
AATATTTGCTAGTAGATGCTTAATTGGTCGCGGAAACTATGGCAACCTTAGTGCCCCTGATATTGTTATTTTGTGCCATGCCTTGTTCCGTGATGACACATTTAGTATGGGTGCTATTGTTGCAAAGCGGTTAAATCTTAACCGTACTAAGGGCCCCATCCTTGGAGGAATCTTCGCCTCGCGCCTCGCTGCACACATCAACATACCTATTAGGCATTATGAGAAGGAAGAGAAGTTGCTGCCTCCTATTTTTCTAGATTATAAGAGTATGGTAGCACATGATTTTATTGTTAAGAATAGGGAAAGGCGCTTAAGTACAAATTAATATTTGGTACAAATCATCCTGAGACTATTACCATGCCTGCTCCTTCGTTGTTTGATTTATTTGCAGGCAAGTACCTTGTTCCATTGGAGGCCACTCACGCCTACCGGAACCCTACATCAGCTATAGAGCCAGAGCCGGAACCACAATTTGATCCTCCACGACATTCTGATTACCAATGGGATCCGGAGGTGATTGCCAACCAGTGGCAATCCGAGGCTTCTTCACAGTAAGACCCCAACTATTACTTTGGATATCCGCCAGGCCAGCCGTGGCCATAGACCAACTTAGGCCAAAAGCCTAAGCTTGGGGGAGTACGTATTTCTCACCGACATTACATTCTTGTTCACACACTCCTGCTAGTTGTCGGTGATCATACTTTTTCACTGTAATATCCATGCTAGTTCATTTTCCTTTTTATGCTTTCTTCTTGTGTGTTTAATAAACCTTAATAAAAACAAAAAAATTAGTTGTAGCTTTTAGTTAGTTTACTTTTCATGCTGTAGTAGTAATAATTAAAAAGGAAACCCAAAAAGATTTCTCGTTCTTCTTTTGCTTGTTGGGAGCTTTCCCGTGTAAATAGTTTTATTTCTTTCTTGTTCTTTGGGGGCGAGAGGAGAAGACCATGATTAAAATGTTAAAGTGGCTCTTATATGCATTATTGTTGATATGACAAAAGAGCCCATATTACCTTGTCTTCTCTCTTGAATTGAATGCCTGCAGATTCCAGCTTAGTCCAACGCACGTGCACCATTATTATTATCCACACTATTCGGTCGTGCAAGTGAAAGGCAATAATAATGATTATATGATGAACTTATTGAGATGAGAAAAGCTGGTATGAACTCGACCTCTCTTGTTTTTGTAAATCTGATTAGTTCATCGTTCCTGATTCAGCCTATTATGAATAAACATATTTGCAATGACAATTAGAGATTATAGTTTCTTATGCCATGCTTAATTAGCTAGGAGCTTATAATGGTTTACCTTGCGTGCCAACATGCTACTAAAATGGTTGTGATGTGGTATGATAAGGTGTTATCCTATTTTGAATGATTCGAGTTGCTTGACTTGGCACATGTTCACGCATGTAGTTGAAACAAAATCAACCTGACCTCTACGATATTTATGTTCATGGTGCATTATATCCTACTCATGCTTGCATTCGGTGTTGATTAATTTTAATGCATGTTCATGACTGTTGTAGCTCCCTAGCTAGTCGCTTCCCAGTCTTTTGCTAGCCTTCACCTGTACTAAGCGGGAATACTGCTTGTGCATCCAATTCCATGAACCCCAAAGTTGTTCCATATGAGTCCACCATACCTACCTATATAGGGTATCTACCTGTCGTTCCAAGTAAATTTGTATGTGCCAAACTCTAAACCTTCAAATAAACATTATGTTTTGTATGCTCGAATAGCTCATGTATCAATTAGGGTTGTCCGTATCTTCCATGTTAGGCGGGTTATTCTCAAGAGACGTGGACTCCGCTCCTCACTCACGAGAAAATGGCTGGTCACCGGGATGCCTAGTCCCATGCTTTATGCAAATCAAATCAAAATAATTGCAACCAAAACTCCCCCGAGACTGTTGTTAGTTGGAGGCACTCGTTGTTTCGAGCAAGCCATGGATTGATGCTTGTTGGTGGAGGGGGAGTATAAACTTTACCATTCTGTTTGGGAACCGCCTATAATGTGTGTAGCATGGAAGATATCGCCATCTCTCAGTTGTTATGTTGACAATGAAAGTGTACCGCTCAAAATATTATTCATATCTATTTCAAAACCGAGCTCTGGCACCTCAAATCCCTGCTTCCCTCTGCGAAGGGCCTATCCATTTACTTTTATGTTGAGTCATCATCCTCTTATTAAAAAGCACCAGTTGGAGAGCACCGCTGTCATTTGCATCCGTTACTGTTAGTTTACATTGAGTATGACTTGACTAGATCTCTTTTACCATGAATTACAATGTCTAGTCAGTCCTTGATCTTTAAAGGTGCTCTGCATTTATGTTTTGCGGTCTTAGAAAGGGCTAGCGAGATACCATCTTGTTATATCATATCACGATTGTTTTGAGAAAGTGTTGTCATCCGAGATTTATTATTATTGCTCGCTAGTTGATTATGCCATTGATATGAGTAAACATGAGACCTAAAATGTTATTGTGACTATGGTTAGTTCATAATCTTTGCTGAAAACTTGAATGTTGGCTTTACATATTTACAACAACAAGAGCAAACAGAGTTTGTAAAAGTTTTTCTTTATCACTTTCAGTTTATCAACTGAATTGCTTGAGGACAAGAAAAAGTTTAACCTTGGGGGAGTTTATACGTCTCTGTCGTATCTACTTTTCCAAACACTTTTGCCCTAGTTTTGGACCTAACTTGCATGATTTGAATGGAACTAACCCGGACTGACGCTGTGTTCAGCAGAATTGCCATGGTGTTATTTTTATGCAAAAATAAAAGTTCTCGGAATGACCTGAAAATCAACAGAGAATTATTTTGGAATATATAAAAAATATTGGAAGAAGAATCCACGTCAGGGGGCCTCCACCTGTCCACGAGGGTGGGGGCACGCCTGCCCCCTGGGCGCGCCCCCTGCCTCGTGGGGCCCCTGACGCTCCACCGGCCTCAACCCCGACTCCATATATTCACTTTCGGGGAGAAAAAAACCCAAAGAGAAGGATTCATCACGTTTTACGATACAGAACCGCTGCCATGCCCTAACTCTCTCGGGAGGGCTGATCTGGAGTCCGTTCTGGGCTCCGGAGAGGGGAATCCGTCGCCATCGTCATCATCAACCTTCCTCCATCACCAATTTGATGATGCTCACCTCCGTGCGTGAGTAATTCCATCGTAGGCTTGCTGGACGGTGATGGGCTGGATGAGATTTATCATGTAACCGAGTTAGTTTTGTTAGGGTTTGATCCCTAGTATCCACTTGTTCTGAGATTGATGTTGCTATGACTTTGCTATGCTTAATGCTTGTCACTAGGGCCCGAATGCCATGATTTTAGATCTGAACCTATTATGTTTTCATCAATATATGAGAGTTCTTGATCCTATCTTGCAAGTTAATAGTCACCTACTATGTGTTATGATTCGGCAACCCTGAAGTGACAATACATGGGACGACTCCTCATGATGACCGTAGTTTGAGGAGTTCATGTATTCACTATGTGTTAATACTTTGGTCCAGTACTCTATTAAAAGGAGGCCTTAATATCCCTTAGTTTCCAATAGGACCCCACTGCCACGGGAGGGTAGGACAAAAGATGGCATGCAAGTTCTTTTCCATAAGCACGTATGACTATATTCGAAATACATGCCTACATTACATTGATGAATTGGAGCTAGTTCTGTGTCACCCTATGTTATGACTGTTACATGATGAACCGCATCTGGCATAATTCTCCATCACCGATCCAATGCCTACGAGCTTTCCATATATTGTTCTTCGCTTATTTACTTTTCCGTTGCTATTGTTACAATCACTACAAAACACCAAAAATACTACTTTTGCTACCATTACTTTTGCTATCGTTACCACTACTCTCATATTACTTTGCTACTAAATACCTTGCTGCAGATATTAAGTTTCCAGGTGTGGTTGAATTGACAACTCAGTTGCTAATACTTGAGAATATTCTTTGGCTCCCTTGTGTCGAATCAATAAATTTGGGTTGAATACTCTACCCTCGAAAACTGTTCCGATCCCCTATATTTGTGGGTTATCAATATCTTCAGCAAAGTAATTTATACGCATCGGAAATAAAATCCGCAAACAATCAGTCCATGACCGAGGTGCTGAGCCACGTCGGAAGCAGTTCGGCATATAGCTCGGATGCAAGTGGCTGGCTCCTTAAAGGGCATTTCCGGCATTAAGATCGGCTAAAACTTTTTCAAGACCAAGGTAATCTATGACACCTCGGATATAGTCCAGCGTTGGAGCTCGGATACATTCTGGCGTTGATGCTCGGAAGCGGTCCGACGTTGGTGCTCGACTGCAAAAGATACCTCGAATGCAGTCCGGCGTTGGAGCTCGGACGCGAGAGGACACCGCCACACGGGAAACACTTCAAACCCGAGGTGGGCGTAAAAATAACAAGGCATTGATAACGGCCGATAACTTAAAGGGGCTCCTCAGGATACCCGACGTGTAAACTCTTTGGATTTACTTCGGCGATCCTCAAGATCGAAGATAAGAAGATTTGTTGAACTAGTTTTCAAGACCGAAGATGAAGAACAGTTCGGAAGAATCGAGGAGCGTCCCCAACTTGAAGACCGGTTCAGGGGGCTACTGACGGTGTCCTAGACTAGGGGGTACTCACCACGTCTTCTCCCGACCAGCTGGATCGGGCCGAGGTCCCCCATGGCGGTTCACTCATGGGCCACTTCGGGCAGCCCATGCCGCACACGAGGAAGATTCCACAAGACTTGATGATCAAGACAAGAACTCCTCTCCACCAATGTATTCAACTAGGACTCTTGTTATCCTAGGCCTCTGGTACATTATATAAGCCGAGGACAGGCTAGTCGCTAGATTATTATGACATTATTCATCATACCCTCAGGTTTTAGACCACAACATATGATCTCGAGGTAGATCACTCTGTACTTGATACTCCATCAATATAAACATCGTCTCCTTCGTTCCTGTTCCCATTGATCCGAGAATCCACAGCTCAGGACCCCCTACCCCGAGATCTACCGGTTTTGACACCGACACCCGCTTCTTGAAGCCTCATGCGATCCTGGCCGCTGGACAAGGCCCACATCGGCCGGGAATGGCGCTGGAGGGGGGCAACGTGGCGTCGGAGGAACTCCTTCATCACCATGGGCGCAGTCACGCCGAGATCCTTTAGCCTCTTCAACTGGAGCCAGACGAAGGCAAGGCGGGAGTCCGCGAGCTTCTCATGGCCCCAGTCGGAGCTGGGAACGGCAGGCGCCCAGGGGGCGAGAGCAAGGGACTGAGCACACCGACGTCCACATACACCCACCATGCCCGAAACTCGCTTGTCGATGGTGGAAGCTCAAGCATCCTGAGCACTGCCGAGGGCTAGTCAGGTGCAGCGAGAAGAAATGGCGCAGTAGGGCCATGGAAGGGGGAATGCCCACCATGGCCTCGCAAACAAAAGCAAATACGGCAAGAAGGGAGAATGATTGGGGATCCAGGTGCAACATATGGATCTGATAGTGGGAGAGCACGGCATTAAAGAAGGCATAGAAAGGAGGAACCAGGCTAGCCCACAAGGTGTCAATGAAGAATGGAACCTCGGTGGCTGTCCTGTCGATGGAGGCGCGAGATGCGGGCCAGGCCGCCGTCCTCCCCCATTCGTTGGAGTCAGCGGCGAGCGTAGGGTGAACCTTGTCCATGGCTTCCTGGTTGAGCACTAGTGACCGGACAACGGTGGGTTCAATGGCCGGGGTGGCCCGGCTGAAGACTGAGACTTCTTCTTTTCCTTCTCCGTTCACCGGGGCGCCGTGGCAACGAGGAGGGCTGAGCTCGGGACAGATTGGAAGGGGAGGTTATTGTATCGAAAAGGCAGGAGAGTTGGAGGGGCGCGTCACCAGCAATGGGGGGATAACTGTGTAAGTCACGGTGCCCGCCTAGCCAGGCAGATATCAAGGCTGTGTGGGGAAGCAAAGACGCCCACATCCAATTGACCACCACGCGTCAAGCAAGGCCGCAGGCTGTTGGGGCCCATGGCGCTCCGCACTTTCCCCTTGGCTTCGCCTCGAAGCCAAGTCCGAGCACGCCTTAGGCCCGGGGGCTACTGTCCGTGTCCTAAGAACGGGGGTCCCAAGACCTGCCTGCCTACGGCCCACGGCGTGGCTCCACCAGCGGCCCTATACGGCCCATCTTCACCAGCAAAACACTTAAGACCCTCGCGAGGGGCCAAGCCTCGTGAGGCGGACGACGCAAGACCTCCTCGGGCGCGGCCTGACCAGGCTGGCTCGCGAGGGGCAGAGAGATCAAGGAAAGGGGCGCCTCGCGAGGTTCTCGTGACGCAACCATGACAACTAGGGCCAGGCGGGCGCCAGCGTGCACAGTGTCCTCGTTTCCTCTTTGGTGCTAAATAGGCAAGTGCAGGTGCGGAGTCCCGAGGCGTCAAGCAAAGGTTTCCATATCGGTGCAACGACACCAAAACTAGCAGGACGGCAGGACGGAGGTCACCGTGGAGCCCAGGACGGCATCATCACCAGAGCCCTTGGCAGGCGAAGACCATCTTTTGTCAGGATAGCCTGTACTAGCTGCCACCTTCAAATTGGCCATTGTGGGATCCATTCCTGCCTAATATTTGGGAAGAGGACCCGGGCCTCTATATATAGGACTAGCCACCATCTTAGGGAGGATGATCACATCTTGGACCGGATCCATTCCACCAAGGCCACCACACAAACTCACCAAGCACAAGAGCACCTCTCCTCAGGAGGCTGTTCTTCCCTTGTAACTGTTCATCCTCAGCCCAAGAGGCAATCCACCACACCACACTGGAGTAGGGTATTACACCACATCGGTGGCCCGAACCAGTATAAATCTTGTGTCCCTTTGTTCTACGAGTTCAACACGCTGAGCCTTGAGATCGCGGTGAGGGTGAGTGCTTGGGGCAGGAGAGATCTTCGTGCGCACCCCTGTGTTCAAACCTCAAGGGTTTTGCCGGAACCGAAATCCGACAAGGACCTACATGTGCAAGACCAAATTGTAAGAAACATAAATATTAGAATGATTCCTGCAAGTGCACAATAATGTGTTATTAGCCAAAGGACCCTGCTTGAACAAACCTCGATGGTAAACCACAGTGTCTCCCATTGTTTCCCTGCAACACACATAAGGAAGATCTTGATCAGGTTAACTGAGAGTTGCCATACTATCAGTAGAATATGTATTGAGTACAGACAAATTCGATTGGTGTCACATGCATAACAATACAAAATTGTACCCGCAGCAAATGAAAATCAAATTGCAGAACTGAATCAAACAGTTAAATGGACAGCAAACCAAATAAACCAAAATAGTTAACTGAGCACGACATTGCAGAATAGAAACATGTACTAGAAGATAAAACAGTTAACACAACAAAGAATGCTTGAGAACAGTACTACAAAATGGAGCAATTATTAGAGCAAAGTGTTAATGGAACATTACATTTCAGAGGACCACACTGTTAAATGAACATCAGATTCCATGTTAACATTACAGAGGACAAATCACTAGAAGGCACTGGCGGTGGCCTCGAGAAAACAGCACGAACTGTATTATAAAGTAGACAGCCGTGTGGTGGTGTCGATGGTGGCCTCGAAGACGAGGTGCTCCTACAAGATCTGGCAGTCGACACGCATGGCAGCCATAGCGACCTCGTGCGCGTGTGCGGCCACATGCTACTGAGCTCCATGTTATACTGCATGCAAAATGGCTGTGGGCGGCGCTTAATTGGAGTAGGGGGCAGTGATTTCGGTGGAAGGTGTTGCACCATCGATCGGGGCATGTGGGATAGGAAAGGAGGAGGATGGTGTGGGTGGGGTGTGGATTACCTGACCATATCAACGAGGCCGCGTAGCAAGAAGAAGGTGTAACGCCCTCAATGCGGCTATATCTCCCACGTGTCGAAGCACAACTTAGAGGCATAACCGCATTGAAAGTAATGTCGCAAGTGAGGTAATCTTCACACAACCCATGTAATACATAAGGGAAAGAGATACATAGTTGGCTTACAATCGCCACTTCACACAATACATGAATAAAGCATTACAACATCCAAATACATTCAAGGTCCGACTACGGAACCCAAAATAAAAGAAGACTACCCCAAATGCTACATAGATCCCTGATCGACCCCAACTGGGCTCCACTACTGATCAACTAGAACGAAACAACATAAAGGACAAGATCTTCAACGAGCTCCTCCTTGAGCTTGGTTGCGTCACCTGCTCGGTAACATCGGCACCTACAAACTGGTTTTGGAAGTAACTGTGGGTCACGGGGACTCAGCAATCTCACACCCTCGCGATCAAGACTATTTAAGCTTATAGGTAGGGTAAAAGGTATGAGGTGGAGCTGCAGCAAGCGACTAGCATATATGGTGGCTAACATATTCGCAAAAGAGAGCGAGAAGAGAAGGCAAAAGCACGGTCGAACAACTATGATCAAGAAGTGATCCTAGAACAACCTACGTCAAACATAACTCCAACACCGTGTTCACTTCCCGGACTCCGCCGAGAAGAGACCATCACGGTAACACACGCGGTTGGTGCATTTTAATTAAGATCAACTTCAAGTTTTCTACAACCGGACATTAACAAATTCCCATCTGCCCATAACCGCGGGCACGGCTTTCGAAAGTTCAAAACCCTGTAGGGGTGTCCCAACTTAGCCCATACAAGCTCTCATGGTCAACGAAGGATATTCCTTCTAGCGGGAAGGCCCGATCAGACTCGGAATCCCGGTTACAAGACATGTCGACAATGGTAAAACAAGTCCAGCAACACCGCCCGAATGTGCCGACAAATCCCGATAGGAGCTGCACATATCTCGTTCTCAGGGCATACTCAGATGATACTAGCTACGAGTAAAACCAACCCTCAAGTTTCCGCGAGGTGGCCCCGCAGGTAGCTCAGTTCGGACCAACACTCAGAGGAGCACTGGCCCGTGGGGGGGGTTAAAATAAAGATGACCCTTGAGTCCGCGAAACCCAAGGGAAAAAGAGGCTAGGTGGCGAATGGTAAAACCAATGTTGGGCATTGCTGGAGGAGTTTTATTCAAGGCAAACTGTCAAGGGGTTCCCGTTATAACCCAACCGCGAAAAGAACACAAAATCCGGGAACATAACACCGATATGACGGAAACTAGGGCCGCAAGAGTGGAACAAAACACTAGGCATAAGGCCAAGCCTTCCACCCTTTACCAAGTATATAGATGCATTAATTAAATAATATATATTGTGATATCCCAACAAATAACCATGTTCCAAACATGGAACAAGCTCCAATCTTCACCTGCAACTAACAACACTATAAGAGGGGCTGAGCAAAGCGGTAACATAGCCAAACAACGGTTTGCTAGGACAAGGTGGGTTAGAGGCTTGGCTTAACAATACGGGAGGCATGATAAAGCAAGTGGTAGGTATCGCATCATAGGCATAGCAAAAGAGCAAGCAACTAGCAAGCAAAGATAGAAGTGATTTTGAGGGTATGGTCATCTTGCCTGAAATCCCGCAAGGAAGAAGAATGAGTCCATGAAGAAGACAAACGGACGTAGTCGAACGGGTCCTCATAAACGTGACGTCATCGGAACCAACCCGAAGAAGCAAACACCGGAAAGAAGCACACGACATAGTAAACAACCAACACATGAACATGGTATGATATGCGGGATGCGGTATGTGATGCATATGCATGATTTGCAAAGGAATGATTGAACCTGGCCTCAACTTGGAAATCCAAGAGTGCCACTGTAAAGGTGAGGTGATTTCGGTCGAAATCGATATAAAGATCACCGGAATCGGATGCACTGTTTGGAAATGGCAAGCAAAACAAATATGGCACCGGTCTGCGATAAACAGCAAGTAGCCATCTAAATGCATCGAGATAAATAAGCTACAGCACTCAAACATGACAACAAAATACATGGCAGGGATCCACTCATGAATCTTGACAAAAGATGAACACTGAGATACGGCTAATTCATCCATTAACATGTTCAAACAAGCATGGCAAAAGTGCAAATGATAACAGGTTTCGGACTTGGTGAAATTAACACAAGTCTAGAATTTATCATCAGGAAGCACACTTTAGAGCATGAAAACTACATGCTACAGGAACATAACATGGCAAAGCAAGGCATGGCATGAAGCTACTCAAAGCACTTAACAAAAGTCCCTTAGTGACCTTGAGCCAAAAGGGATCATAAAATGCAATTGCAAGCATGTGAACATGGCAAAAACATAAACAGATCTCAGACTTAGCGAAAAACTAGAGCATGCAAATCAGTTAACGAGTAGGCATGTTTACGAGCTCGATGCACTCACTATAGAGCATGGCATGACAAACTAAGAATACACCCATGAAGAATACATGGCATAGAAGCTAGACATGGCAAGAACAACAACATAGCATGCACGGATCAATAGCAACATCTGCGGCAAAATCGCTAAACATGTCGACAATCTGCCAGGATTCACGATATAGCAAAAGTAGAGCTCGATTGACACAAGATAGGATGCTCCATAAATGCAAACAAATACATGGATGGATAGAGCACCACAATGTTAACAAATCATCCTTAATGATCATCCTCAAAAGAGGCACGGATCACTAGGAAACAACATGAACATATGGCATACCGACAAAATCAGGACAAGGACTTAGAGAAATTCTAAGTCCCTGAAATTAGCATTACCGATTACGCTACTTTGCAAGCTTGTGCTAGCCACCATAAATATCACAAAAATACATGGCAAGTACCACTGTAAAGATGGAATGGCATATAACAAAACACATGTAGAGCTCAGGGTCATATCATGCACTCATTAATCATGGCAAAAATGACAAGTAGCTATTTGATGAAACAGATCTGACAAATTCACCACATAGCCCTCTTCCAACAGCATTTCAGGCATCAAGATGAGCTCAAATGAAAATGATGCAATGACATGAAATGATGTACTCGTCGAGAAGAACATTTTGATATGCTAAACGCACAAAACAGCGCTACGATGGCAGAGTTATGACATGATGAAAAGAGGCACATGAAACTGGAATCTGGGGACTTAGAGAAATATAACCTCACGAAAAAAATACACCGGGCCGGAGGGAGTGGGCCGGCGGGGACGGAGCTGGGCCGCGGCGAGGACGATTGTGCCGGCCCACGCAGGCGCGATCAACGGAGGGAGCGGATCGGGTCTCTCCCGATCCATCTGGAGGGCGGCGGCGGTCTGAGGGAGCTCGGCTCCGGCGGCTGTCGCCGGTGACGCGGTCGGGCCCGGCGAGGAAGGCGGATCCGGCGAGCTCCATGCCGGATCTGGACGGAGCCGGAGGAAGGGAGGCGACGACGAGGGAAGGCGGCGTTGGGACGGCGCAAGGCAGCGCCGGCGATGGTGGCCCGCGGCGGCGAGGGCGCACGGCGGCGGGGAAAGCTGGTGGCGAGGCAGGCGTGAACGCTGGCGAGCAGAGAGCAGGCGGCGGCGGAGCTTCGTCGGCGGAGGCGGGCGGTGCGCGGGACGGCCGATCGGGCCGGGAGGGCCGCGGCTGGGCCCGACGGGCCTGGCGGGTGGCGTGGCGAAGTGGGGAAGGACCGTGGCGACGTGTCGCGCTGCTGTTGGCCCGGAGCGGTGGCGCGGCTGATGTGGCGGCCCCTGATTCGTCGGGGTGATGTGGCGGCGGGGTGGACATGTCCGGCCAGCGCGGGGAGGAGTGTCCGGCGGCGCGGGGAGGAGTTTTTAGGGTTTCATCTGCGCGAATTTCGAAGGGGATCACATATATATATATATATATATATATATATATATATAGAGGGAGCTAGGAGAGTCCAAATGAGGTGCGGTTTTCGGCCACGCGATCGTGATTGAACGAACGAGATGATGGAGAGGTCTAGGTGGGTTTTGGGCCAAATTGTAAGGGTGTTGGGCTGCAACACGAACGAGGCCTTCTCGGTCCCTCGGTTAACCATTGGAGTATCAAACAAAGTCCAAATGGCACGAAACTTGACAGGTGGTCTACCGGTAGTAAACCAAGGTCGCATGACAAGTCTCGGTCCACTCCGAAAATGTTTATCACCCGCACATGAAAAGAGGTAGAAAGGGACACCGGGTGACATAGGAGCACCGGATTGCAAAACGGACAATAGGGAAAATGCTCGGATGCATGAGACGAACATGTATGCAAAAGAAATGCACATGATGACATGATATGGAATGCATGACACGCAAGCAATGACAACACAACAATAGCGAATAACTGGAGGACACCTGGCACATCGGTCTCGGGGCGTTACAGAAGGGTCGGCGGCGAGGAGGCCACACAGCAAGAAGAAGGGTCACCGGTGAGGAAGCGGCGCTACAAGAAGAAGGGTCGACGGCGAGGAGGCGGCGCTGCAAGAAGAAGGGTAGCCGGTGAGGTGGCGGCGCTACAAGAAGAAGGGTCGCTGGCGAGGAGGCTGAGCTGCCTGTAAGCAGCAGTGAAGGTTTGAACTTGGAAAGCAAGGAGGAACAGTGAAAATGTGGCTTTTGGTAGGATGGAGGGGGCGGGGAGATAGATATTTCCGCGGTGGCAAAAAAATTCGCTCAGTGCCACGAGAAACTGGCGCGCAATTGTGGTTCAAGCGGAGGCGGTGGACTATAGACGACGAAGCTTCCTGCGTAAGCCATACAAGACGGTGCGCCAAGATATTTTATATAGCATCCCACATGATTCTTTCTAGTAAATTGTTTGTGGTATACCTGATTTTTTCATTATGTTTTGAAAGACAAAATGGTGTTATAAAGAGAAAGGATGGTGTTTGAATTACTAGAACACTTACGTACAGTGAAGATGCAACTAGTACATGAGTGTGGTGTTTAAATTTGGAATTATTCTGGGTTTGTTTGCCATTTTTATGCATTATTTGAGTTTCTAGGCATTTAATGTGCATAATTCAAATTTGAACTACAAGCACATGCTCCAATGCACCAAAGTTTGTTGAAAAATCACATGTGTGTCTTTGGGTGAATTTATAGGTCCCATGCAAGAAATGGGAATGAAATTCAAACATCTGGGCGTCGTGGCTCAGCTAGAAAGATTGAGAAACTTGGTTTTTAAATTCCTGTAAATCCAAAACATGCCTGAAAATCATGAAAATTGGCATGGTGTCATGACATGGCACCAACATGCTGCGGTAACTTTTTGGCCGAATTGGGACAAGCTTTGGTGTAAGCTTCTTGCAAACCAGAGCTTCCCTCAAGAAGGCTTGTGGTTCCAAGAGGAAATGTTTCACCTCCGTGTGCAAAACGAGATACGTACACTGCCTTCTCCCGCCTTAATTTTTTTGAAGGAAATATGCCCTAGAGGCAATAATAAAGTTGTTATTTATATTTCCTTATATCATGATAAATGTTTATTATTCATGCTTGAATTGTATTAACTGGAAACTTAGTACATGTGTGAATACATAGACAAAAATAGTGTCCCTAGTATGCCTCTTCTTGACTAGCTCATTAATCAAAGATGGTTAAGTTTCCTAGCCATGGACACATGTTGTCATTTGATGAACGGGATCACATCATTAGGGAATGATGTGATGGACAAGACCCATCCATTAGCTTCGCACTATGATCGTTTAGTCTATTGCTATTGCTTTCTTCATGACTTATACATGTTCCTATGACTATGGGATTATGCAACTCCCGAATATCGGAGGAACACTTAGTGTGCTCTCGAACGTCACAACATAACTGGGTGATTATAAAGATGCTCTACAGGTGCCTCCGATGGTGTTTGTTGAGTTGGCATAGATCGAGATTAGGATTTGTCACTCCGATTGTCGGAGAGGTATCTCTGGGCCCTCTCGGTAATGCACATCACTATAAGCCTTGCAAGCAATGTGACTAATGATTTAGTTATGGGATGATGCATTACGGAACGAGTAAAGAGACTTGCCAGTAACGAGTGTGAACTAGGTATTGAGATACCGACGATCGAATCTCGGGAAAGTAACATATCGATGATAAAGGGACAACATATGTTGCTATGCGGTTTGACCGATAAAGATCTTCGTAGAATATGTAGGAACCAATATGAGCATCCAAGTTCCGCTATTGGTTATTGACCAAAGATGAGTCTCGGTCATGTCTACATAGTTTTCGAACCCATAGGGTCCGCACGCTTAACATTCGATGACGATTGTTATTATGAGTTATGTGATTTGATGTACCGAAGGTTGTTCGGAGTCCTGGATGAGATCACGAACATGAAGAGTCTCAAAATGGTCGATATGTGAAGATCGATATATTGGAAGGCTATATTCGGACATCAAAAAGGTTCCGAGTGATTCGGGTATTTTTCGGAGTACCGAGGAGTTACGGGAATTCACCGGGAGAAGTAATGGGCCTTATTGGGCTTTAGTGGAGAGAGGGGAGAAGGGCCAAGAGGTGCCGCGCGCCTCCCCCCTGCCCAAACCGAATTGGACAAGGGGTGGGGTGCGGCCCCCTTTCCTTCTTCCTCTCCCTCTCTTTCCTTCTCTCCTACTCCGAATAGGAAAGAGGAGGGGAATCCTACTTGGGCTGGGGAGTCCTAGTAGGATTCCCGACACCTGGTGCGCCCCCTTAGGGCCGGCCACGTCTTCCCTCCCCTCCTTTATATACGTGTCCAGGGGACACCCCATAGACACACAAGTTGATTGTGTTAGCCGTGTGCGGTGCCCCCCTCCACAGATTTCCACCTCGGTCATATCGTTGTAGAGCTTAGGCAAAGCCCTGTGTCGGTAACTTCATCATCACCGTCATCACACCGTCGTGCTGATGAAACTCTCCCTCGACCTCATCTGGATCTAGAGTTCATGGGACGTCACCGAGCTGAACGTGTGTAGATCGCGGAGGTACGGTGCCTTCGGTGCTAGGATCGTTGGATCGTGAAGACGTACGACTACATCAACCGTGTTGTTATAACACTTCCGCTTACGGTCTACGAGGGTACGTGGACAACGCTCTTCCCTTCTCATTGCTATGCATCACCATGATAGATCTTGCATGTGCGTAGGAATTTTTTTGAAATTACTATGTTCCCCAACATTTTTACACAGGCAGATTACACCAAATAGAAGTATCATGCTAAATTTTGGAATTATTCCGGGTTTGTTTGGCCTTTTTATACATTAATTGAGTTTCTGCACATTTAATGTGCATAATTCAAATTTGAACTACAAGCGCATGCTCCAGTGCACCAAAGTTGGTTGAAAAATCACATGTGTGTCCTTGGGTGTATTTATAGGTCCCATGCAAGAAATGGGAATGAAATTCAAACATCTGGGCATCGTGGCTCGGCCAGAAAGATTGAGAAACTTGGTTTTTTAATTCCTGTAAATCCAAAACACGCCTAAAAATCATGAAACTTGGCATGGTGTCATGACATGGCACCAACATGCTGCAGTAATTTTTTTGGTCGAATTGGGACAAGCTTTGGTGTAAGCTTCTTGCAAACCGGAGCTTCCCTCAAGAAGGCGCGTGGTTCCGAGAGGGAACGTGTCACCTCCGTGTGTGAAACGTGATACGTACACTGCCTTCTCCCGCCTTAATATTTTTACACAGGCAGATTAGAAGACCAAATAGAAGTATTGTGCTAAATTTTGGGATTATTCCGGGTTGGTTTGGCCTTTTTATACATTAATTTAGTTTCCGCGAATTTAATGTGCATAATTCAAATTTGAACTACAAGCACATGCTTGAGTGCACCAAAGTTGGTTGAAGAATCACATGTGTGTCCTTGGGTGTATTTATAGGTCCCATGCAAGAAATGGGAATGAAATTCAAACATCTGGGCGTCGTGGCTCGGCCGGAAAGATTGAGAAACTTGGTTTTTTAATTCCTGTAAATCCAAAACACGCTTGAAAATCATGAAACTTGGCATGGTGTCATGACATGGCACCAACATGTTGCGGTAATTTTTTTGGTCAAATTGGAACAAGCTTTGGTGTAAGCTTCTTGCAAACCGGAGCTTTCCTCAAGAAGGCTCGTGGTTCCGAGAGGGAATGTGTCACCTCCGTGTATGAAACGAGATATGTACACTGCATTCTCCCGCCTTAATTTTCTGCACAGGCAGATTAGACCAAACAGAAGTATCGTGCTAAATTTTGGAACTATTCCGGGTTCGTTTTGCCTTTTTTATACATTAATTGAGTTTCTGCACATTTAATGTGCATAATTCAAATTTGAACTACAAGCACATGCTCCAGCGCACCAAAGTTGGTTGAAAAATCACATGTGTGTCCTTGGGTGAATTTATAGGTCCCATGCAAGAAAAGGGAATGAAATTCAAACATCTGGGCGTCATGGCTTGGCCGGAAAGATTGAGAAACTTCGTTTTTTAATCTCTAAATCCAAAACACACCTGAAAATCATGAAACTTGGCATGATGTCATGACATGGCACCAACATGCTGCCGTAATTTTTTGGTTGAATTGGAACAAGCTTTGGTGTAAGCTTCTTGCAAACCGGAGCTTCCCTCAAGAAGGCTCGTGGTTCCGAGAGGGAACGTGTCACCTCCATGTGCGAAACGAGATATGTACACTGCCTTCTCCCGCCTTACTTTTTTTACATAGGCAGATTAGACCAAATAGAAGTATCGTGCTAAAATTTTGAATTATTCTGGGTTTGTTTAGCTTTTTTATACATTAATTGAGTTTCTGCGCATTTAATGTGCATAATTCAAATTTGAACTACAAGCATAGGCTCCAGTGCACCAAAGTTGTTTGAAAAATCACATGTGTGTCCTTGGGTGAATTTATAGGTCCCATGCAAGAAATGGTAATGAAATTCAAACATCTGGGCATCGTGGCTCAGCCGAAAAGATTGAGAAACTGGGTTTTTTTAATTCCTGTAAATCCAAAATACGCCTGAAAATCATGAAACTTGGCATGGTGTCATGACATGGCACCAACATGCTGTTGTAATTTTTCTGTCCGATTTGCGAAGGCGCACACATTAAAATCAACAAAGTCAATTTGGAACAAGTGTTGCCAAGTTACAAATCGGAAACACAAGTATTATTGAAACCGTGGGCGCTCTACTTACCATTTACGTGTCACCACACGTCCCCTTCTTTATTGGCTAGGAGGTGTCATGTGGAGTAGCTATTTGAGTACGGGAGGCATGCGATCAGACCCCTGCGCTTGCTCATCGGGAGGAGAGCCCTTTGACCGCTACCCGCCGCACACCTCCCTCCCAATGTCTCCATTAATGGCGCCCGAGCCCCTGTTCTACGGCGTGGCTGTGTGTCTCACTGGACTGAGATTTAAGATCGAAAATGAAAATCTAAAAAGAAAGTTTTGCACGGATCTTGATGTAAGATCTGACGGGCCTATATAGCATCGACTGCGACTTATAGCAAGCATGATGAATATAAGGACAATGACAGTGGATAATAATTGCCTTACATTTTTAGGAACATAATTAAAAAAGCCACATGCGGCAACGCCCGAAATACACAAGGGCAAAAGAAGAAGGAAGACAACGATATGCCTCGATGATCTCTACGTTGCTGCAGGCCGCGGGAACTAGTCTCTGCGCCGAGCGGTGATGAGCTCTTTCTTGTCCTCAAGATGCTGCTTGAGAGCATCCACAGATTCCTCCACCAGCCTTCTATGCTCGATGTGTAGCATGGCATTCTCGTCCATAAGTTTCTCAATGATGACGTCGGTCCTCTTCAACAAGGCAGTGGTCTCCTCCTGCTGCTCTGCATTTTCGACGATCTTCGCCCTCAGCAGGTCGTGCTCGGCTTGGAGCTTCGCATTACTCTCATTTAGTTGTCGGATGACGTCGGTAGCCTCTTCAAAAGAGGCTTTCATGTCATCCTGCAACCTTGTCCAGCTGAAGATCTGATCCATCTGGCTATGGACGATCGCATGCGTGCGCCTGTAAGAGTCCTCGCCTGCCCGCGAGACATTTTCCTAGGCTTCCGCGGCACGGGAGGACATCTCTGCTGCATTCGCGGTGCAGCGGGACATCTCTTGTGCTTTTGCGGCGCGGCCGGACCAGCCTGTCGCATCGATGGCGCGGCGGGACCTGCGTGCTGCTTCGGCAGCGCGGCGGGACCTCTGTGCTGCTACGGCCGCGCGGCGGGTCATGCCGGCTGCGTTTGCGGCGAGGCGGGACATCTCTCGTGCTTCCGCTTCCATGCTCGCATCTCCCTGGTGGCAATCTCTCGACCCATAACTCACGTTGGCCATGGCAGATGCAAAGGGAGCGATGATGAATGACTTTCTTTTTGTGGATGAGGAGTTGAGGAAGAATGTGCAGTCATCTTGGAGTAGTAGTATTTATAACCGAGTAGTAATACGCTCCTAAGTGGGAAACTGTTTAGGTTTTGATCAGTGTGAACAGGTTTGCAATTTGGAATGTGACGGGGTGCATGCTCAAAATTTACTGATGGCTATAAGTGTGGCACTATTCCGGAAGGCGTAACGTGGGCACGTACGCCTTCTCAGCCGCGTACATGGCGTTTGCACCATAGGGTGCACCGCAATAGGCAATGTCAGCACACATCTTGTTCCAACAACGGTGCACGCTCGTTATTACCATCGCGCACACTTCTTTTAATTAGAATGTGTGTGCCCGTCTACTGCACACACGTTGATCTATCTAATTGTTTCAGTTTGTTGTGGCTAATCGCAAACAGTTCATCCAAGTGAAGTGTATGCCATCAATCGCAGCCACTTTGATCTGGCTGACCCATTTCTGTTCTGTTGCCTAATCGCAAACAGTTAATCCTTCTAAAGCATATGCCCTCATTCACACACACCTTGGTCTCTGACCGTTTCTTTTGTGTTGCCTAATCACAAACAGTTCATCCGAGTGAACCTTATGCTGTATATCACACACGCCTTCATCAGGCTACCCGTTTCTTTTGTTCCGCCCCATCGCAAACAGTTCATTGGCCTGAACCATATGCCCTGTATCGCACACGAAACTAAAATCTGAATCATGTTTGATGGCTCCGCCATCGCAAGCGTTTTGCACCCTTTTACGGTTCTTTTACACCACCGTTTGCGATTATTGCATCGCACACAGTTTCGTCGAAGGGTCTCTAATCATAGTGTCGCGTTAGCAGCATCCTGCAGCAGTGTACAGTTGTAAAATGGAGGAGAATAGTTCTGTCAGTGAACATATACTCAGAATGTCTGGGTACCACAACCACTTGACTCAACTGGGAGTTAATCTTCCTGATGATAGTGTCATTGAAAGAGTTCTTCAACCACTGCCACCAAGCTACAAAAGCTTCATGATGAACTATAATATGCAAGGGATGGATCAGACAATTCCCGAGCTCTTCGCAATGCTAAAAGCTGCGGAGGTAGAAATCAAGAAGGAGCATCAAGTGTTGATGGTTAACAAGACCACTAGTTTCAAAAAGAAGGGCCAAGGGAAGAAAGAGAACTTCAAGAAGAACGGCAAGCAAGTTGGTGCTCAAGTGAAGAAGCCCAAGTCTGGACCTAAGCCTGAGACTGAGTGCTTCAACTACAAAGGGACTGGTCACTGGAAGCGGAACTGCCCCAAGTATTTGGTGGATAAGAAGGATCGCAAAGTGAAAAGTATATTTGATATACATGTTATTGATGTGTACCTTACAAATGCTTGTAGTAGCACCTGGGTATTTGATACTGGTTTTGTTACTCATATTTACAACTCGAAATAGGGGCTACGGATTAAACGAAGAATGGCTAAGGACGAGGTGACGATGCACCTGGGAAATGGTTCCAAAGTCGATGTGATCGCCGTCGGCATGCTACCTCTACATCTACCTTCAGGATTAGTTTTAGACCTGAATAATTGTTATTTGGTGCCAGCGTTATGCACGAACATTATATCTGGATCTTGTTTGATGCGAGACGGTTAATCATTTAAATCAGAGAATAATGGTTGTTCTATTTATATGAGTAATATCTTTTATGGTCATGCACCCTTGATGAGTGGTCTATTTTTGTTGAATCTCGATAGTAGTGATACACATATTCATTGTATTGAAGCCAAAAGATACAAGTTTAATAATGATAGTGCAACTTATTTGTGGCACTGCCGTTTAGGTCATATTGGTGTAAAGCACATGAAGAAACTCCATGCTGATGGGCTTTTGGAATCACTTGATGCTTGCGAACAATGCCTCATGGGCAAGATGACTAAGACTCTGTTCTCCGGAACAATGGAGCGAGCAACAGACTTATTGGAAATAATGCATACTGATGTATGCGGTCCGATGAGTGTTGATGCTCGCGATGGGTATCATTATTTTCTGACCTTCACAGATGATTTGAGCATATATGGGTATATCTACTTAATGAAACATAAGTATGAAACATTCGAAAGTTCAAAGAATTTCAGAGTGAAGTGGAAAATCATCGTAACAAGAATATAAAGTTTCTACGATCTGATCGTGGAGGTGAATATTTGAGTTCTGAGTTTGGTATTCATTTGAAACAATGCGGAATAGTTTCGAACTCACGCCACCTGGAACACCATAGCGTAATGGTGTGTCCGAACATCGTAACCACACTTTATTAGATATGGTGCGATCTATGATGTCTCTTACTAATTTACCACTCTCATTTTGGGTTATGCTTTAGAGACAGCTGCATTCACGTTAAATAGGGAACCATCTTAATCCATTGAGACGGCACCATATGAACTCTGATTTGGCAAGAAACGCAAGTTGTTGTTTCTTAAAGTTTGGGGCTGCGATGCTTATGTGAAAAAGCTTCAACCTGATAAGCTCGAACCCAAATCGGAGAAATGTGTCTTCATAGGATACCCAAAGGAGACTGTTGGGTACACCTTCTATCACAGATCCGAAGGCAAGATATTCGTTGCTAAGAATGGATCCTTTCTAGAGAAGGAGTTTCTCTCGAAAGAAGTGAGTGGGAGGAAAGTAGAACTTGATGAGGTAATTGTACCTTCTCCCTTATTGGAAATTAGTTCATCACAGAAATCAGTTCCAGTGATTCCTACACCAATTAGTGAGGAAGCTAATGATAATGATCATGAAACTTCTGATCAAGTTACTACCGAACCTCGTAGGTCAACCAGAATAAGATTCGCACTAGAGTGGTACAGTAATCCTATTCTGGAGGTCATGTTACTTGACCATGACGAACCTAAGAACTATGATGAAGCGATGATGAGCCCTGATTCCGCGAAATGGCTTGAGGCCATGAAATCTGAGATGGGATCCATGTATGAGAACAAAGTGTGGACTTTGGTTGACTTGCCCTATGATTGGCAAGCCATAGAGAATAAATGGATCTTCAAGAAGAGACTGACGCTGATGGTAATGCTACTATCTACAAAGCTTGACTTGTTGCGAAAGGTTTTCAACAAGTTCAAGGAGTTGAGTATGATGAGACCTTCTCACCCGTAGCGATGCTTTAGTCTGTCCGAATCATGTTAGCAACTGCCGCATTTTATGATTATGAAATTTGGCAAATGGACGTCAAAATTGCATTCCTTGTGCATCAAAGCATATGGTTTTATACAGACTTTTGGAGAAGCCTGTATTTACTAGAAAGTGAGTGGGAGCTCTATAGCATTTCTGATATTATATGTGGATGACATGCTGTTGATCGGAAATGATATTGAATTTCTGAATAGCATAAAAGGATACTTGAATAAGAATTTTTCAATGAAAGACCTCGGTGAAGCTGCTTATATATTGGGCATCAAGATCTATAGAGATAGATCAAGACACTTAATTGGACTTTCACAAAGCACATACCTTGATAAAGTTTTGAAGAAGTTCAAAATGGATTAGTCAAAGAAAGGGATCTTGACTCTGTTACAAGGTGTGAAGTTGAATCAGACTCAATGCCCGACCACTTCAAAAGATAGAGAGAAAAGGAAAGTCATTCCCTATGCCTCAGCCATAGATTCTATCATGTATGCAATGATGTGTACCAGACCTGATGTGTGCCTTGTTATAAGTTTAGCAGGGAGGTACCAAAGTAATCCAGGAGTGGATCACTGGACAACGGTCAGGAACATCCTGAAATACCAAAAGGACTAAGGATATGTTTCTCATTTATGGAGGTGCCATAAAGCTCGTCGTAAACGGTTACGTCGATGCAAGCTTTGACGCTGATCCAGATGACTCTAAGTCATAAACCAGATACGTATTTATATTGAATGGTGGAGTTGTCAGTTGGTGCAGTTCTAAGTAGAGCGTCGTGGCGGGATCTACGTCTGAAGCAGAGTACATAGCTGCTTCAGAAGTAGCAAATAAAGGAGTCTAGATGAAGGAGTTCATATCCGATCTAGCTATAATACCTAGTACATCGGGTCATTCTGAGAACTTTTATTTCTGCACAAAAATAACACCATGGCAATTCTGCTGAATACAGCGCCAGTCCGGGTTAGTTCCATTCAAATCCTGCAAGTTAGAGTCCAAAACAAGGTCAAAAGTGTTTGGAAAAGTAGATACGTTGGAGACGTATCTGTAGGGAGCGCCAAGAGAGAGGAGTCCTACTAGGACTCCAAGTCCTAGTAGGATTCCACTTGGTGGAAGGGGCAAGAAGGAAGGGAGAGGGAGAGGGAAAGGGGGGCGCCGCCCCCTTCCCCTTGTCTAATTCGGACTGCAAGGGGGGCGCAACCAGCCCCTTGCAGCCCTCCTCTCTCTCCACTAAGGCCCATGAAGGCCCATTAGTTCCCCCCCCCCCGGGGGGGGGGGGGGGTTCTGATAACCCTACGGCACTCCGATAGTTATCCGGTACCTCACGTAACTCATCGGGTGTCCGAATAACATCGTCCAATATATCATTCTTGATCTCATCATAAACACATAACTCATAATACAAATCGTCATCGAACGTTAAGCATGCGGACGCTACGGCTTCAAAAACTATGTAGACATGACCGAGACATATCTCCGGTCAATAACCAATAGCGGAACCTAGATGCTCATATTGGCTCCTACATATTCTATGAAGATCTTTATCGGTCAAACCGCATAACAACATACGTCATTCCCTTTGTCCTCGGTATGTTACTTTTCCGAGAATCGATCGTCGGTATCATCATACCTAGTTCAATCTCATTACCGAGAAGTCTCTTTACTCGTTCCGTAATGCATCATCCTGTAACTAACTCATTAGTCACATTGCTTGCAAGGCTCATAGTGATGTACATTACCAATAGGGCCCAAAGATACCTCTCCGATACACGGAGTAACAAATCCTAATCTCGATCTATGCCAACTCAACAAGCACCATTGGAGACACCTGTAGAGCATCTTTATAATCACACAGTTACCTTGTGACATTTGATAGCACACAAAGTGTTCCTCCGGTATTCGGGAGTTGCATAATCTCATAGTCAGAGGAACATGTATAAGCCATGAAGAAAACAGCAATAAAACTAAACGATCATTATGCTAAGCTAACGGATGGGTCTTGTCAATCACATCATTCTCTAATGATGTGATCCCATTCATCAAATGAAAACACATGTCTATGGTCAAGAAACTTAACCATCTTGGATTAACGAGCTAGTCAAGTACAGGCATACTGGGGACACTCTGTTTGTCTATGTTTTCACACATGTACTAAGTTTTCGGTTAATACAATTCTAGCATGAATAATAAACATTTATCATGATATAAGGAAACATAAATAACAACTTTATTATTGCCACTAGGGCATATTTCCTTCAGAACTACTTTCCAATTCGAGAGAAGGTACAACTACCTCATCAAGTTCTACTTTCCTCCCACTCACTTCTTTCGAGAGAAACTCCTTCTCTAGAAAGGATCCATTCTTAGCAATTAATATCTTGCCTTCGGATCTGTGATAGAAGGTGTACCCAACAGTTTCCTTTGGGGATCCTATGAAGACGCATTTCTCCGATTTGGGTTCGAGCTTATCAGGCTGAAGCTGTTTCACATAAGCATCACAACCCGAAACTTTAAGAAACAGCAGCTTAGGTTTCTTACCAAACCACGGTTCATATGATGTCATCTCAACGGATTTAGATGGTGCCCTATTTAACGTGAATGCAGCCATCTCTAAAGCATAATCCTAAAACGATAGTGGTAAATCGGTAAGAGACATCATAGATCGCACCATATCTAATAAAGTATGGTTACGACGTTTGGACACACCATTACGCTGTGGTGTTCCTGGTGGCATGAGTTGCGAAACTATTCCACATTGTTTCAAATGAAGACCAAACTCGTAACTCAAATATTCGCCTCCATGATCAGATCATAGAAACTTTATTTTCTTGTTACGATGATTTTCCACTTCACTCTGAAATTCTTTAAACTTTTAAAATGTTTCACACTTATGTTTCATTAAGTAGATATACCCATATCTTCTTAAATCATCTGTGAAGGTCAGAAAATAATGATACCCGCCGCGAGCCTCAACACTCATCGGACCACATACATCAGTATGTATTATTTCCAGTAAGTCAGTGGCTCGCTCCATTGTTCTGGAGAATGGATTTTTAGTCATCTTGCCCATGAGGCATGGTTCACAAGCATCAAGTGATTCCAAAAGCCCATCAGCATGGAATTTCTTCATGCACTTTACACCAATATGACCTAAATGGTGGTGCCACAAATAAGTTGCACTATCATTGTTAACTTGCATCTTTTGGCTTCAATATTATGAATATGTGTATCATTACAATCGAGATTCAACAAAAATAGACCACTCATCAAGGGTGCATGACCATAAAAGATATTACTCATATAAATAGAACAACCATTATTCTCTGATTTAAATGAATGACTGTCTCGCATCAAAAAAGATTCAGATATAATGTTCATGCTCAACGCTGGCACCAAATAACAATTATTCAGGTCTAAAACTAATCCCGAAGGTAGATGTAGAGGTAGCGTGCCAACAGCGATCACATCGACCTTGGAACCATTTCTGACGTGCATCGTTACCTCGTCCTCAGCCAATCATCGTTTAATCCGTAGCCCCTGTTTCGAGTTGCAAATATGAGTAACAGAACCAGTATCAAATACCCAGGCGCTACTACGAGCATTAGTAAGGTACACATAAATAACATGTATATCAAATATACCTTTTTTTGACTGGAAACTGTGAGGCAAAAGCCCCACAACATTTTATTAAAACTCAACCACAAAACAGACAGAGAGGTTCTGAAATGAAAAGCTAACTATAGAGGTAAAGGCCTACTTACCTATGGAGCTATTTACACAAATACACAGATATATACATGGATACATACAACCAACTAGGGCAAAGAATTAACTCAAGCTAACAGCAATGGTTTTAAACTAGGCTTGAATCTGTGAGCGTGCACAGTCACATCATGAATGAAGTTTCTCTTCCAAGCAGCAAAAGATGGCCTTTCATGTCTGAAAATTCGGCCATTTCTGAGGAGCCAAATATTCCAAGCTGCTAGATAAACGACCTCCCTGAAGAAAGGTTGCCCAAAGCTCTTCCTTGCAGCAAATAAGCATTGAGCTAGGGTTAAACCAGCTAACCATTGGATGTTCAAGTAGTTCCATACTCTTGTGCTGAATTGACATGTGAAGAAGAGATGGTCTTGATAACCCACAACTATAGGGGATCGCAACAGTTTTCAATAAGTAAGAGTGTCAAACCCAACGAGGAGCTAAAGGTAGAACAAATATTCCCTCAAGTTCTATCGACCACCGATACAACTCTACGCACGCTTGACATTCGTTTTACCTAGAACAAGTATGAAACTAGAAGTACTTTGTAGGTGTTTTCGGAAAGGCTTGCAAGAAAGTAAAGAGCATGAAAATAAAACTAGGAGCTGTTAAGGTAAAGAAGCAACTAAAGTAAATATAGCGAGTGTGGAAAAGTGGTGGTAGGAGTTGCGAAATTGTCCCTTAAGCAATTGACTACTTTACTAGACCGATAGCAAGTATTATGTGGGAGAGGCCACTGCTAGCATGTCATCCCTGACTTGGACTTCTATGCACTTATGATTGGAACTATCAGCAACCATCCGCAACTACTAATTTTCATTAAGGTAAAACCCAACCATAGCATTAAGATATATTGGTCCCCCTTCAATCCCGTATGCATCAATTTCTATGCTAGGTTGAAGCTTCTGTCACTCTTGCCCTCCAATACATAGTCCTATCAACATACAACTAACCCTATGGTTTGATCCACGCGCACGCTCATATGATGGGAACCATAGGACAGCAACATAACCACAAGCAAATTAAATCAATCATAGCAATTCATCAACCACCGATAGGACAACGAAAATCTACTCAGACATCATAGGATGGCAACACATCATTGGATAATAATATGAAGCATAAAGCACCATGTTCAAGTAGAGGGTACAACGGGTTGCGGGAGAGTGGACCGCTGTAGATAGAGGGGGGAAGGTGATGGAGATGTTGGTGAAGATGGCGGAGGTGTTGGTGAAGATCGCGGTGATGATGATGATGGCCACGGCGGCGTTCTGGCGCCACAGGAGGAGAGGGGGAGAGGGGTCCCCTTCTTCCTCTTCTTCCTTGACCTCCTCCCTAGATGGGAGAAGGGTTTCCCCTCTGGTCCTTGGACTCCATGGCATGGGAGGGGCGAGAGCCCCTCCGAGATTGGATCTATCTCTCCGTTTCTCTCTGGTTCTGCATTCTGTTCTGGCTCTGTTTTACCGTTTCGTGTATATATGGAGATCCGTAACTCCGATTGGCCTGAAACCTTCGCCGTGATTTTTTTTTCCAAATATTAGCTTTCTTGCGGGAAAAGAAGAGCGTCAACCGCCTTACGGTGGGCTCACGAGGGTAGGGGCGCGCCCTAAGGGGGGGTCCCTGCCTCGTGACCACCTCGGGCACTAGTTCGCGTTGATTTTCCTTCCAAATTTTCCATATTTTCCAAAAATAAGCTCCATCCATTTTTATCCCGTTTGGACTCTGTTTGATATGGATATTCTGCGAAACCAAAAACATGCAATAGACATGAACTGGCGCTGGGCACTAGATCAATATGTTAGTCCCAAAAATAGTATAAAAAGTTGCCAAAAGTATATGAAAGTTGAATAATATTGGCATGGAACAATCAAAAATTATAGATACGACGGAGATGTATCAGCATCCCCAAGCTTAATTCCTGCTCATCCTCGAGTAGGTAAATAATTAAAAAAATAATTTTTGATGTGGAATGCTACCTAGCATAATCTTGATCATGTAATCTAATCATGGCATGAATATTAAGATACGAGTGATTCAAAGCAATAGTCTATCATTTGACATAAAAACAATAATACTTCAAGCCTACTAATAAAGCAATCATGTCTTTTCAAAATAACATGGCCAAAGAAAGTTATCCCTACAAAATCATATAGTCTGGCTATGCTCCATCTTCACCACACAAAATATTCACATCATGCACAACCCCGATGATAAGCCAAGCAATTGTTTCATACTTTTGACGTTCTCAAACCTTTTCAACTTTCACACAATACATGAGCATGAGCCATGGACATAGCACTATAGGTGGAATAGAATATGATGGTGGAGAAGACAAAAAGGAGAAGATAGTCTCACATCAACTAGGCGTATCAACGGGCTATGGAGATGCCCATCAATAGATATCAATGTGAGTGAGTAGGGATTGCCATGCAATGGATGCACTAGAGCTATAAGTGTATGAAAGCTCCAACTAAAACTAAGTGGGTGTGCATCCAACTTGATTGCTCATGAAGACCTCGGGCATTTGAGGAAGCCCATCATCAGAATATACAAGCCAAGTTCTGTAATGAAAATTCCCACTAGTATATGAAAGTGATAACTCAAGAGACTCTCTATATGAAGAACATGGTGCTAATTTGAAGCAGAAGTGTGGAAAAAGGATAGTAGCACTGCCCCTTCTCTCTTTTTCTCTCATTTTTTTGTTTGTTTATTTATTTTATTTTTATTTTTTTGGTGGGATTCTTTGGCCTCTTTTATTTTATTTGGGCTTCTTTGGCCTCTTTTTTATTTGGGCTTCTTTGGCCTCTTTTATTTTTTAGTAAAGTCCGTAGTCTCATCCCGAATTATGGGGGAATCATAGTCTCCATCATCCTTTCCTCACTGGGGCAATGCTCTAATAATGATGATCATCACACTTTTATTTACTTACAACTCAACATTACAACTCGATATCTAGAACAAATATATGACTCTATATGAATGCCTCCGGCGGTGTACCGGGATGTGCAATGATCTAGCGTAGCAATGATATCAAAAAACGGACAAGCCATGAAAACATCATGCTAGCTATCTTACGATCATGCAAAGCAATATGACAATGAATGCTCAAGTCATGTATATGATGATGATGGAAGTTGCATGGCAATATATCTCGGAATGGCTATGGAAATGCCATGATAGGTAGGTATGGTGGCTGTTTTGAGGAAGATATATGGTGGGTTTAAGGTACCAGCGAAAGTTGCGCGATACTAGAGAGGCTAGCAATGGTGGAAGGGTGAGATTGCGTATAATCCATGGACTCAACATTGGTCATAAAGAACTCACATACTTATTGCAAAAATCTATTAGTCATTGAAACAAAGTACTACGCGCATGCTCCTAGGGGGATAGATTGGTAGGAAAAGACCATCGCTCGTCCCCGACCGCCACTCATAAGGAAGACAATCAATAAATAAATCATGCTCCGACTTCGTTACATAACGGTTCACCATACGTGCATGCTACAGGAATCACAAACCTCAACACAAGTATTTCTACAATCCACAACTACCCACTAGCATGACTCTAATATCACCATCTTTATATCGCAAAACTATTGCAAGGAATCAAACATATCATATTCAGTTATCTACAAGTTTTATGTAGGATTTTATGACTAACCATGTGAATGACCAATTCATGTCATCTCTCTAAATAGATATAAGTGAAGCAAGAGAGTTTAATTCTTTCTAAAAAAGATATGCCCGTGCTCTAACAAATCTAAGTGAAGCAAAAGAGCATTCTAGAAATGGCGGTTTTCTATGTAAAGAGAAACAGGCAATCCAAACTTCAAATGATATAAGTGAAGCACATGAAGCATTCTATAAAGCCATACTCAAAAGATATAAGTGAAGTGCAAAGAGCATTCTATAAATCAACCAAGGACTATCTCATACCAGCATGATGCATAAAAGAAAAATGAAAACATAAATGCAAAAGACGCTCCAATACCTGCACATATCGCATGAACGAAACGAATCCGAAAACATACTGATATTTGTTGAAGAAAGAGGGGATGCCTCCCCAGCATCCCCAAGCTTAGACGCTTGAGTCTCCTTGAATATTTACTTGGGGTGCCTCGGGCATCCCCAAGCTTGAGCGCTTGCCTCTCTTCCTTATTCTCACATCAAGACCTTCTCAATCATCGAACACTTCATCCACACAAAACTTCAACAGAAAACTTGGTAAGATACGTTAGTATAATAAAGCAAATCACTACTCTAAGTACTGTTGCAAACCAATTAATATTTTGTTTTTGCATTGTGTCTACTGTAATATAACTTTTTCATGGCTTAATCCACTGATATAAATTGATAGTTTCATCAAAACAAGCAAACTATGCATCAAAAACAGAATCTGTCTAAAACAGAACAGTCTGTAATAATCTGAACATTCACCATACTTCTGATACTTGAAAAATTCTACCAAAATTAGGAAAAATAAACAATATGTACAGAAAGACAGTGCAAAAAGAATCAGAACCATTTGACGTTCCAGCTAAAAATGGAAAATCACGCACTACAGCCAAAGTTTCTGTCCTGCATCATACAAACCATCAAGCAAATGTAAACATCCTAAAGGCAAACCTTGGCACATTATTTTTATAATAAAATGGAATTGTACAAGGGGATAATTATTTTTATTTAAAAGTTTCTGTAATTAAGATTCACAAAGTTCCCATGGGCATGCACAAAGTTCAAGGACGTCCCCCACTTTCACAATGCTCGTCTCTCTCACTTTCACTTTTCTTTTAGAAAAAGTTTTGGGTTCCCCTCTTTATTTTTGTTGTTTTTAAACTATATGAAAGCACTCAACAGAAATAAATGACTCTATAAAACTTCCGGGTTGTCTCCCTAGCAGCGCTTTCTTTAAAGCCATTAAGCTAGGCATATAGTGCTCAAGTAATGGATCCACCCGGATCCCAAGGTATATCAAAGCCAATTTTAATTAACAATGATTTGTAATTTAGTGGTGAGCACAAGGTAACATATATCATGCAACAACGAAGTCTAAATCTCTTCCTATGCATTGGCATGTCATAAAAGAACAATTCATGCACACAAAGTAAAGGCCAATGCATAGTATAAACAGTTTCTTGCAATTTTGTTGTATTGGAAACATAAAGAGGCGGAGATGTTGTTCCTCTCTCATAATAATTGCAAGTAGGAGCAGCAAGCACATGCATATTATATTTATCGAAATCATCATGTGCAACGGTAAAAGGCAAACCATCAATATAATCCTTAATAAGTGAAAACTTCTCCGATATAGTATAATCGGGAGAATTCAAAAAGATAATAGGACTATCACGCGTGGGTGCAATAGCAAAAATTTCATGTTTAACATAAGGAACAATAGCAAGTTCATCTCCATAAGCATAATTCATATTGGCATCTTGGCCATAAGCATAGCAAGCATCATCAAAAAGGGATATTTCAAAAGAATCGACGGGATCATAGCAATTATCATAATATTCATCCTTCGGTAAGCATGATGGGGAATTAAACAATGTACGAGTTGAATAGTTACTCTCATTAGAAGGTGGGCACGGGTGATCAATCCGCTCTTCCTCCTTATGTTCTCCGCTCTCCTCCTCATCTTTTTCATCCAATGAGCTCACAGTGTCAACAACTTCTTCTTCCATAGATTCCTGCAAAATATTAGTCTCTTCTTGGACAGCGGAGACTTTCTTAATAAGTGCATTAATTTCCTAATTGTATTCATAATTCTCATAACAATATTTCAGGATAGCTAAATTTTCAGGTCTATAAACATCATCATCAAAATCTTCAAACTCTTTAAAAATAGATTCAATTTCATAAGCACCCATAAAAGCAACAAATTCTTCTATTTGTTCCACATCATAGTAATCATATATACCATTAGCATAAGAAGCTAAGGCTTCATTATCATTAAATTCACATGAAAAGGGAAGGTGTGGATCCTTCACCTTAGAGCAACAAGTATAATCATATCTCAAGCATAGTTGCCTAGCATACCAATTCAATATATTAATTTGATCCCATAATAGTTTCCCTTTTTGTGTGAAGCGATAATCCCTAAAGTATTCATGTTGATCCAACGTTACTCCCATTACATAGTTGAATGGGGTTTTCTCAGGATTATTAAAGTAGTACATAATATCTTTCACATAACTAGCATCGAGGGTTTTAGGAGGTTCCCCATCTCCATGAGCAGCAAGTACACCTAATTTTTTTGATATTTCGTGTTCCATATCCATAATTAAAGATAAAGAACAACTAAGAACAGCAAATAAAAATTACTTAGTGATAAAGCAAACAAGCAAACATAAGAATATTCACCCCACGCTATTGCTCCCCGGCAACGGCGCCAGAAAAAGGTCTTGATAACCCACAAGTATAGGGGATCGCAACAGTTTTCGATAAGTAAGAGTGTCGAACCCAACGAGGAGCTAAAGGTAGAACAAATATTTCCTCAAGTTCTATCGACCACCGATACAACTCTACGCACGCTTGACGTTCTCTTTACCTAGAACAAGTATGAAACTAGAAGTACTTTGTAGGTGTTTTCGGAAAGGCTTGCAAGAAAGTAAAGAGAACGAAAATAAAACTAGGGGCTGTTAAGGTAAATAAGCAACTAAAGTAAATATAGCGAGTGTGGAAAAGTGGTGGTACGAGTTGCGAAATTGTCCCTTAAGCAATTGACTACTTTACTAGACCGATAGCAAGTATTATGTGGGAGAGGCCACTGCTAGCATGTCATCCCAGACTTGGAATTCTATGCACTTATGATTGGAACTATTAGCAAGCATCCGCAACTACTAATGTTCATTAAGGTAACACCCAACCATAGCATTAAGATATATTGGTCCCCCTTCAATCCTGTATGCATCAATTTCTATGCTAGGTTGAAGCTTCTGTCACTCTTGCCCTCCAATACATAGTCCTATCAACATACAACTAACCCTATGGTGTGATCCACGCGCTCGCTCATATGATGGGCACCAAAGGACAGCAACATAACCACAAGCAAATTAAATCAATCATAGCAATTCATCAACCACCGATAGGACAACGAACATCTACTCAGACATCATAGGATGGCAACACATCATTGGATAATAATATGAAGCATAAAGCACCATGTTCAAGTAGAGGGTACAGCAGGTTGCGGGAGAGTGGACCGCTGTAGATAGAGGGGGGAAGGTGATGGAGATGTTGGTGAAGATGGCGGAGGTGTTGGTGAAGATCGTGGTGATGATGATGATGGCCACGGCGGTGTTCCGGCGCCACCGGAGGAGAGGGGGAGAGGGGCCCCTTCTTCCTCTTCTTCCTTGACCTCCTCCCTAGATGGGAGAAGAGTTTCCCCTCTGGTCCTTGGCCTCCATGGCATGGGAGAGGCGAGAGCCCCTCCGAGATTGGATCTATCTCTCTGTTTCTCTCTGGTTCTGCGTTCTGTTCTGGCTCTGTTTTACCGTTTCGTGTATATATGGAGATCTGTAACTCCAATTGGCCTGAAACCTTCACCGTGATTTTTTTCTGAATATTAGCTTTCTTGCGGCAAAAGAAGAGCGTAAACCGCCTTACGGTGGGCTCACGAGGGTAGGAGCGCGCCCTAAGGGGGGGCATGCCTCGTGACCACCTCGGGCACTGGTTCGCGTTGATTTTCCTTCCAAATTTTCCATATTTTCCAAAAATAAGCTCCGTCCGTTTTTATCCCGTTTGGACTCCGTTTGATATGGATATTCTGCGAAACCAAAAACATGCAACAGACAGGAACTGGCGCTAGGCACTGGATCAATATGTTAGTCCCAAAAATAGTATAAAAAGTTGCCAAAAGTATATGGAAGTTGAATAATATTGGCATGGAACAATCAAAAATTATAGATACGACAGAGACGAATCAGATCTCTATCCTCATGGGCATGGGCAAAGCATAATGGGCAAGTGTTGTCATCCTGAGGTGATCGCCAGTGCCTCCTCACTAGCATATCTCTGGTATTTAGCCTATCATTTAGCATCAACCATGCAAACACTTTTATCTTCATTGTCGCCTTACTTTCCCAAATCCATTTGGCTGGAGTGTAAGTGGCCATGTGGGCATGCATCACTATATAATAACTCTTTGCAGAGAAAATACCTTTGCCAGGTGTCCATGACCACAAATCTGGAACCCCTTCATCAGTATGAAGGTCAAGGAGACCAAACTGGACAGTGTTCATCTCATCCATTGCTTCTAGTGACAAGGGCAGGTGAAATAATTCAGACATATCAGTTATGTTAATGACCTCGCGTACAGACACCTTGTCATCAATGGCAAAAGAGAACAACCTAGGAAATCTCTCTCTGAGTGGAACAGATGAGCCTAGGAACACCTAAGCATCAAACCAGAAGAGAACAGAGTCCCCCATGTTGATGGTAACTTCTGAGTGAAGTCTGAAAACTTCATTGAGCTTGAGGATGTCTTTCCACCAATAAGAACGACATAAAACTGTGCCATGAGGAAGAACTCCATCATAATAGGTGTTCCATATGAGAGAAACCCAAGGGATATCTACTTTGTTATAGAACTTAGATAGATGCTTGGAAAGGATAGCTCTATTTTGGATGTGTAGATTGACTATTCCCATGCCACCTTTATCTTTGGGTCTACACACAAGGGGCCAGGCTGCAAGTCATTGCTTAGGAGTATCAGAATTTCCTCTCCATAAGCACTGCCTCATAATCCTTTCAAGTTGCTTTATAATGCCAGCTGGCAAACTTAAACTGCAGAGAAAATAGATGGGCAAAGAGGACAGTACTGACTGGAGTAATTGCAACCTAGCACCCTGATTGAGAAGGCTGGAACTGGCAGACAACCTTCTTTCAACTCTATCAACCACAGGAAATAAATCTTGGATCCTGGGTTTAGTTGTTCCCACAGGGAGCCCCAGATATGTGAAGGGGAGGGTCCCAACTTGGCATCCAAACACAGAAGCTAACCTGGCAGTTTCTGCTTCATCCACATTAATAGGCAATATGCATGATTTATGGAAGTTGACCTTCAGACCTGTGGAGGCATGGAAATCTTGCAACATCTCCTTGAGAACTAATAGTTGCGAATCCACAGCAGGCACAATGAGAAGAGTGTCATCAGCATTTTGCACTATAGGGAAATCAGGATCATGAGATTCAATAGGTAGGGAAAGCACTCCATTTCTGAGCATATTGTTTACCAAAGTTTGTAGCAGATCAGCTGCAAGAACAAACAAGAGGGGCGACAATGGGTCACCCAGCCTTACTCCCCTTTTGCAGGTAAATTACTTTCCAGGCACACCATTTAAAATGACAGAAGAAGTACCAGAGGATAGTAGCTCTCTAATCCAACCAATCCACTTGCTATCAAAACCTTTGTGATGCAGTAGCCTGAGGATTAGGTCATGCTCAACAGTATCAAAGGCTTTGGCAAAATCCAATTTAAGAATCAATATAGGCTTCTTAGACTTGTGACACTGATGAATATATTCTAGAGTCCAAGCAATACAATCTTGTATAGACCTGCACTTTAGGAACCCATATTGATTTTTATGAATGCACTGTAGAATCACCCTCTGCAATCTATTAGCCAGTAGTTTAGTCAGAAACTTCAGACAAGTATTAGTCAAAGAAATAGGCCTGAAATCATTAGGACTCTCAGGTGAGAGTTTCTTGGGAATTA
Organism: Triticum urartu; assembly: GCF_056163025.1. Classification (NCBI taxonomy): domain Eukaryota; kingdom Viridiplantae; phylum Streptophyta; class Magnoliopsida; order Poales; family Poaceae; genus Triticum; species Triticum urartu. The sequence goes on from NC_141875.1 coordinate 94,771,840, forward strand.
AGGTGATTAAGGACCCATTGATGCTGCTAATAGTGACCTTTCCATCATAAAAATCTTGAAATAACTGCAAAAAAATCATCCTTAATGATGTGCCAGCATCATTTAACAAACAAACCAGTAAAACCATCAGGGCCAGGGGCCCTATCAGTAGGTAGAGACTTAAGAACCTCATTTATTTCCTCCTCAGAAAAGGGAGCAGACAAATTATCCAGGCCATCCACTTTGTCAATCAATGAGGCTAAGTTAAACCTCATATCAGTCCCCTCTGAGACACCCATTCTATCCCTAACATGCCAGCCATCTGTTGGTGGTCAGAGACAACATAGCCATTTTTATTCTGCAGAGAGGAAATTGAGTTCCTCCTGAAATGTTCAGTTGCCATTGCTTGAAAGAACTTAGAATTCTCCTCCCCAACTTTTATCCACTGAATGGTACATCTCGGTTTCCAGTATAGAAACTGCAGATGGAGTATTTCCTCAATGTGAAGTTTAACAATTTTCCTAAAATTAAATTCAGGTCTTGTTAAAGGCCTTAACTCCTCAAGATTATCAAGAAAGATGACCACCTTGTTACAAGCTTCAATGGCTTTCTTGAGTTTGGACAGGCTGATGTACCAGTTTTTAAGAGCATTCCGAAGTCTCTTGAATTTTTCAGTCAAACGAGTGGCAGAATTTGTTCTTTTGGTTGGGGCATTCCAAGATTGTTCCACACAGTCAAAGAAACCTGGCAAATCCACCCAATAATTTTCAAACCGAAAGATCTTTGACTTGGGAATAGATGTTGCAATGGAGACAACACAAGGTACATGATCCGAGGCTGTTCTTGCTAAAGGAAAGACCATCGTGTTAGGATAGTCATTTATCCAAGTGGAGGAAGTGAAAAACCAGTCCAATTGTTCTAGCAATGGATTTTCTTGCATATTAGACCATGTGTATGATCTTCCTTTTTATGGCAACTCCAGGAGACCAAGGTGACCTATAATCTCGTTGAAGAGAAAAATATCATTTATATCTGCTCCTGGCAAGTTTCTGTTCTCAGGCGATCTAATGAAGTTAAAATCTCCCACAAGGAGCCACTTGTCATTTGGTGGAATATCTAGATCATACAACCATTGAACAAAATCATCTCTAGGCTGCCCTTGACAAGGCCCATAAACATTGACCAAGGTCCATCAACTTGCATTATGGGAAGAAGTGAAAGAAACTATGATACCAAACGGCTTAATATCCACTAAAGTGCCAATGAACATATTAGAGCACCACAGCACAAGGATTCCACCAGAGGCACCAACAGAGGGTGTATAAGCAAAATTATCAAATCTTCTCGGGCAAAACTTTCTAATCGCACGCTGATCGAAAAAATCACATTTAGTTTCTTGCAAACAAATGATAGAGCACTGGCTTTCCTGAATTTTCGCCCTAACACTTATCTGCCTATCTTCAGAGTTTAAACCTCTCACATTCCAACAGAGAACCTTCCAATCTCTAGTTTGTTGTGCATTCATGAGGAAACAATAAATGGAGACAGAGGTAATAGTTCACTGCATAACAGTGAAACAAAATCCCATAGTTGATACCATCCACACACACCAAAGTGTAGACCAAAGTGCAGATAACAAACAAGAGAGAAATAAAGTTCAGACAACTGACATGACAAGGGACATGCCTCCCTGTATAAGAATTAAAATACTTAATCATCATGAGAAACTACAGGCTTGGGGGCATTGTCAGAAGAAGCCGTAAGCTTCTCCACAGTCATCTTCTCAGCAGGGACACCAAGAGCTGCTCCAATCATCTGAAGTGTGGCAATGGAAGTTGGAGGGGGAGCCTGGTCCTGAGTAGCATCATCCTCTGGTTGGGCATGCGAGTTTGGAGTGGAAGCAGGACTGGCAACCTTCAACTTCTTGGCTCTTGGCCGCTTGAGGGGCTTGGGCTTGGGTGACAGAGGAGATATAGGTTTAAAACCCTGAGACTTGGCTGCATTCCTGGTCATCCTTCTGTCAGAAAAGTCAGAAGCAACCTGAACAACTGAAGATTTGGGCTTTCTGACACGGGATTTCCTAGCTGGCTGCACCATGGAGGAAAAGGTATTGGTCATACTATCTAAAGCTTGAGGCACTTGAGTAGATGGTTCAGAGAGAGGCACACTGTCATCTGTCTCCTGTGTTGCAGTCTCAGTGCCTATGCTCTCCAAAAAAAGTCTCCTAGCAGTGCGTTGTGGCAACAGCTGTTGGTCAGAATCTGGAAAGCAGAAAGACAACGGAGGATCGAAAGCCAGAGTCCAAGATCTCTTATGCTGCGGCAATCCAGGTGGAGGCATGGCCTTAGGGATCTGGGCAGACAGAAAAGTAAGCATGAGTGACTCAAAAGATCTCCTCCAGATGAAATCAGGTGGCAAAGCCGGTCCCATGACAATTCTCACAAGCCCAACATGCAGTGGTGGTGCCTGAACCACAATGGGATTGTATGGAACCATTGCAAGATTATTCTGGCCCGGATCCTGCACATCAACAGGCATAGCAACATTGTCAAGGTCCTCAATTTGGTTCTGCTGCTCTGGCTGGTCATGGAGATCCTGATGGAGCTGCTCTTGTTGGATTCCTTCCATGACATTGTCCTGGGCTATCAAAGGGCCGCCAACCACTGCATTGTTTGGCCCATCCACCATGTTAACAGGCTCCAGTGGGCCCAAAGCATATTCTGACTCATTTGAACCCATGGAAGGGTTTAAAACCATAGAATTAGCCTCCTGGACCTGTGGTTGCACTTGTTGAACCTCCTCCTCATTGTTTTGCTGTCCCCAGCCATGCAAGTCCTGTGGATTAGGCGGCGGTTGCTCCTCTGGTTCTTGAGGGACATCATTCCACCCGAGAGCAGGGTACGGTGGCAGAACCCAAATATTCTCAGGTGGTTGCAGCTCACCTGGCATTGGATGTGGGTTTCCATCGACTGGCATAACATCCTTGTCGGGTGGTAATTCTCAGCGAAATCAGCAGTTAGGATAGAAACCGAGGCAGTCCATGAGACCACTGCTCCACCAATATTTGCAAACTGACGAAATACTACATCCCGTGGAACTAACTGATTGTCAGGGAAAGAGGCATAAACGAGGGCCCTGCCAAGTCTATCATCTTGATGGTTCCAATAATGAAACTGACCGAATGTGCCCACTACCTCAGCTAAGTTGACCTCATTACGATAGTCCAAAGGAACTCCGACAAACATAAGCCAGCCAGTTCTATGCCCTTGCAAAGCACGAAAACCCTCTCCATCATCATGCCTAATAAATCTGAGAAACAACTCATTGCCATGCTGATATAATCCAAGCGGCCAAGGAGGATGAGAAATTAAAGCAGCAAAAATGACAGGATCCTGCATCTCATACAGACCTACTCCCTGGAACCAAGTTTGTGCAGATCGTACCAGAAGCTCAAGCTGGTTGGTGATGAAGGCATGGACCTGTTGCTGATGAATAGTAACATCCTCAGGTGGTGGGGTGGATCAACAATGCCGACCATGAAGGATTCATGGCGCTGGGGAGGAGCTTGAGCCGGCATGTAGAACGTCCTCGGGACGCGAAAAGGTCCCCCGTCGACGATGCTGTGGCCCGCCGGGAGGAAACGCCGGGGATCAAGCTCATAAACTGCCATGGAAGGAGGCATCGATGGAGCTAGAATCGGTGGCGTACTTGGCTTTGGGGTACGCGGCGGCGATGGGGATGGTGGTTCTGTTGGGGAAGCGGAGGAGGCTGGAGATTTTGGTGGGGATCTGTCAGAGTTGGCAGAGGAGGCGGTGGAGCTCGAAACGTCAAGTTTCCTGTTGAAGGCGCGAGCCTCGATGGTAGGCGCTCTGGTTTTGGGAACCCAGAGTTTAATATTCGGAGGAGACCTGGTGCAGTCCTTTTTAACGTGACCGGACCAGAAGTACTTACGGCATCTAACCAAATTAGTGCAATGTTCCAAACTATGTCCCATGCCAAGACATTTTGAACAATCCCAAAAACTAGCAGCCATCTATTCCACGAGAAGATCTAGTCCTTGCAAATCTTGCACTATCTCAACGGGGGATTTAGACGGCGAGTCCTCAGGCATTGTCAACTCCAGCGTGCGGGTAATAGAATTTACCCCTTGGTCAGAATCATCATCTGAAAGCTCCAAAGGATTTTAGGCCGACCCCAACAAGTTGGGCTGCGGGCTGGACACATGCCCAACATGATTTGCATGGGAAAAGATCAAACCATGTGACGTAACCAATCCCGAAAACTCTGGGAGAAGATCTCAGGGAGATATCGATCCAAACGTGACATCCGGAGAGGGCAAAACCCTCATCGGCGGGTTGACCGGAGGAGGCACTGGCAGCGATAGAAAATCAACCCGAGGGAGGTCAGAACACTCCTGAGGATCAACTGAATAACCAGCATCTAGAGTAACAATATTAATTTCCTCGGCAGTGGCTGGATAACGATAACCCTTGCAAGCATCATAATTCAGAAAGGTGGCAAAACATAGGGATTTTTTAACAGCATGTTTGGATGAACGCAAAGAGGATTTGTCTGGTGCATGTTTCATGGCCTCAAGCCCAAGGCGTGCTCGACGCTTAGAGGGACTGACTAGGGTCCATTCCTCCTGGCATTCAGCTTGCCAAAGACGAAACTCTTTCTCCCAATCCGGGCCACCATGGCCCCAAAGATGAAAGTAGCATTTGAATTGCGGGCAAACAAAAGATCGTTGATGCAAGATGAAGAACCCCACTTCTTTGCAAGAAACATTAAATGAAAAAACCCGGTCACGTAGACATGATACCTTGAGAGAAGAACAATATCCTCCGATCGTAGATTCCAGAGCCAAAGCCACGTTGTCCTCATCAAGCTGAAAGTTGTGACGTGCAAAAGACACCACCATGATGAAGTGGCCAGATCTATCAGAGGGATGTACCATGCGATGAAGAGAATGCCAGATCGCCTTTGCCATGTCAATCCCAGGGGAGAAGTCCAAACCCAGGGAGATGGCCGCGTGAACAGCCATGGAGATGACAACCAGGAGAAAGAGGAGACAGCGCCGGAGGTGATGGCCGGATCCAAAACCAAAACCCATGGAGGGAGATGGAGATCGCTGGCGGTTGGTGGTCTAGGGTTTAGGGGAGAGGTGGGAGTCGCCATCCGTCACTGGCTCTTGTTGTCGTGTTTATCAAATATACCTTTCACTTTGCCATCCTTCTTATCTGCCAAATACTTGGGGCAGTTCCGCTTCCAGTGCCCAATCCCGTTGCTGTAGAAGCACTCAGTTTTAGGCTTAGGTCCAGACTTGGGCTTCTTCCCAGGAGTAGCAACTTGCTTGCTATTCTTCTTGAAGTTCCCCTTCTTCCCTTTTCCCTTTTTCTTAAAACTAGTGGTCTTGTTAACCGTCAACACTTGATGCTCCTTCTTGATTTCTACCTCCGCATCCTTAAGCATTGCGAAGAGCTCGGGAATTGTCTTTTCCATCCCTTGCATATTATAGTTCATCATGAAGCTTTTGTAGCTTGGTGGCAGTGATTGAAGAACTCTGTCAATGACACTATCATCTGGAAGATTAACTCCCAGCTGAGTCAAGTGGTTATGGTACCCAGACATTCTAAGTATGTGTCCATTTTGTAGCTATAGAATTTGTTGGACACTTCATATCTCTCAACTCGGGCATTTGCTTGAAATATTAACTTCAACTCTTGGAACATCTCATATGCTCCATGACGCTCAAAACGTCTTTGAAGTCCCGATTCTAAGCCGTAAAGCATGGCACACTGAACTATCGAGTAGTCATCAGATTTAGCTTGCCAGACGTTCATAATGTCCGGAGTTGCTCCTGCATCAGGCCTTGCACCTAGTGGTGCTTCCAGGACGTAATTCTTCTATGAAGCAATGAGGATAATCTTCAACTTACGGACCCAGTCCATGTAGTTGCTACCATCATCTTTCAACTTAGCTTCTCTAGGAACGCATTAAAATTCAAGGGAACGGTAGCATAGGCCATTGATCTACAACAAAATAGATATGCAAAAACTATCAGGACTAAGTTCATGGTAAATTAAAGTTCAATTAATCATATTACTTAAGAACTCCCACTTAGATAGACATCCCTCTAGTCATCTAAATGATCACGTGATCCATATCAACTAAACCATGTCTGATCATCACGTGAGATGGAGTAGTTTTAAATGGTGAACATCTCTATGTTTATCATACCTACTATATGATTCACATTCGACCTTTCGGTCTCAGTGTTCCGAGGCCATATCTGTATATGCTAGGCTCGTCAAGTTTAATCAAAGTATTCTGCATGTGCAAAACTGTCTTACATCCGTTGTATGTGAACGTAGAGCTTATCACAACCGATCATCACATGGTGTCTCGGCACGATGAACTGTAGCAATGGTGCATACTCAGGGAGAACACTTATACCTTGACATTTAGTGAGGGGTCATCTTATAATGCTACCGCCGTACTAAGAAAAATAAGATGCATAAAAGATAAACATCACATGCAATCAAAATATGTGACATGATATGGCCATCATCATCTTGTGCCTTTGATCTTCATCTCCAAAGCACCGTCATGATCTCCATTGTTATCGGCTTGACACCTTGATCTCCATCGTAGCATCGTTGTCGTCTCGCCAACTATTGCTTCTACAACTATCACTACCGCATAGTGATAAAGTAAAGCAATTACATGGCGATTGCATTTCATACAATAAAGCGACAACCATAAGGCTCCTGCTAGTTGCCTATAACTTTTAGAAAACATGATCATCTCATACAATAACTTATATCACATCATTTCTTGACCATATCACATCACAAAAAGCCCTGCAAAAACAAGTTAGACGTCCTCTACTTTGTTGTTGCAAGTTTTACGTGGCTGCTACGGGCTTCTAGCAAAAGAACCGTTCTTACCTACGCATCAAAACCACAACGATTTTTCGTCAAGTGTGATGTTTTAACCTTCAACAAGGACCAGCCATAGTCAAATTTGATTCAACTAAAGTTGGAGAAACAGACACCCACTAGCCAACTTTATGCAAAACAAGTTGCATGTTGGTGGAACCGGTCTCATGAACGTGGTCATGTAAGGTTGGTCCGGGCCACTTCATCCAACAATACCGCCGAATCAAAGTAAGACGTTGGTGGTAAGCAGTATGACTATTATCGCCCACAACTCTTTGTGTTCTACTCGTGCATATCATCTACGCATAGACCTGGCTCGGATGCCACTGTTGGGGAACATAGCATGCAATATCGAAAAATTTCCTATGATTATGCAAGATCTATCTAGGAGATGCATAGCAAGGAGAGGGGAGAGCGTGTCCACGTACCCTCGTAAACTGAAAGAGAAAGCGTTAGGTTAACGCGGTTGATGTAGTCGAACATCTTCGCGGTCCAACCGATCAAGTACCAAACGTACGACACCTCTAAGTTCAGCACACATTCAGCTCGATGACGTCCCTCGAACTCTTGATCCAGTAGAGGGTCGAGGGAGAGTGTCGTCAGCACGACGGCATGGTGACGGTGATTGAGGGAGTCCTGGATTAAGGGGTCTCCGGACAACCGGACTATATCCTTTGGCCGGACTATTGGACTATGAAGATATGAGATTGAAGACTTTGTCCTGTGTCCGGATAGGACTTTACTTGGCGTGGAAGGCAAGCTAGGCAATACGGATATGTATATCTCCTCCTTTGTAACCGACCTTGTGTAACCCTAGCCCCCTCCAGTGTCTATATAAACCGGAGGGTTTTAGTCCGTAGGACAAGATACAATCATACCATAGGCTAGCTTCCAGGGTTTAGCCTCTCTGATCTCGTGGTAGATCTTCTCTTGTAATACTCATATCATCAAGAAGAATCAAGCAGTACGTAGGGTTTTACCTCTATCAAGAGGGACCGAACCTGGGTAAAACATCATGGCTCCTGCCTCCTATTACCATCCTCCTTAGACGCACAGTTCGGGACCCCCTACCCGAGATCCGCCGGTTTTGACACTGACATTGGTGCTTTCATTGAGAGTTCCACTGTGTCGTGACCATAAGGCTCGATGGCTCCTTCGATCATCGCTAGCGATGCGGTCCAGGGTGAGGCTTTCCTCCCCGAACAGATCTTCATATTCGGTGGCTTTGCACTACGGGCCAATTCGCTTGGACATCTGGAGCAGATTGAAAGCTACGCCCCTGGCCATCAGGTCAGATTTGGAAACTTGAACTACACGGCTGACATCCGTGGAGACTTGATCTTCGATGAATTCGAGACCATGTCGGACGCGCCATACAGTCTTGACAAGCATGACGTAACTCTGCCGTCGGACAGTATTCGGGAGATCGCATCCGCAGCTACTCCGTCCATCAATCCGGAGCAAGTCACGCCATCCGAGAGCGGAGGGATGGACCCCTCCATGGAGGCCGCACTTTCAGTGGTGATAGAGCCGGATACTGACTTCACCCCTTACGAGAGCCGTGTCGCCAAAGCATTGGATTCATCTACGGCCACGGACTCCGAGCCGCTCATATTCGTGCCTGTCGAATCCGACTGGGCGCTGATCATGGAGTTCACCTCCGTAGACATCTTTCAGCACTCACCCTTCGGGGATGTGCTAAATTCATTAAGGTCTCTCTCCCTGTCGGGAGAACCTTGGCCGAACTATGTCCGGCAAGAATGGGATGCGGACGACGAAGAAATTCGCTGCCCACCCACCACCCACTTAGTAGAAACTGTCGACGACTTAACCGACATGCTCGACTTCGGCTCCGAAGACTTTGATGGTATGGACGACGAAGCTGGAGACGAACAAGATCCACCACCCTCAGGGCACTGGACCGCCACCTCATCATATGATATATACATGGTGGACACCCCCAAAGAAGCCAATGGCGATGAGAAGACGGAGGATGACCCCTCCAAGAAGCATCCCAAGCGCCGACGTCAGCAGCGCCGCCCTAAGCCCCACCATAGCAAGAACAGCGATAATAATAGTCCACGCGACTCTGGAAGAGACGACAACTGCACCACCACGGTGGCAGAAAACGATCAAGATGCAGACTGCAAACATAGTGCAGATCCGACATCCGAACACGATGGCGCCAAAGATAAGCCTCATCAATCCCTGTCTAGGGAAGAAAGCAGTCCTGACGAAGATGCACCCATCATCCCGGAAACTCACTTGGAGCAAGAGATCCTCCGCAGAAGGCTTACTGCCACAGCGAGAAGCCTGAAGAAACAGAAGCAAAGGCTCAAGGTCGCACAAGATATGCTCAACAGCAAGTGGAACAAAATAACAAAGTATGGTGGAAGTTACCATCCAAAAAGCTACCCAAAGCGCAAGCTATTACCGGAATTTGACGATGAGGCCTTAGAGCCCATACAGCCGAAAAGTGATACGGCCAACCGGACGGATCCACCACCCTGTGAACGCAATAGAGCGGCTAACAAAGTCCCGCATGAGTCAACACACGATCTACGTGAAAACTTGCGTCAAAAATCCGGCGCGACCAGATCTATCTACGGATCTAGGAAGTGCGCTACGGTACACAACCAACACCGAATACTACAACCGTCCGAACACCATGGTGCATCCCAATACAGGGGTGCCGCAAACCCCTTATGTTTCGCTGATGAGGTGCTGGATCATGAATTCCCAGAGGGATTCAAACCGGTGAACATAGAGCCGTATGACGGAACCACAGACCCTGGAGTCTGGATAGAGGACTTCATCCTCCACATCCATATGACTCGTGGAGATGATCTCCATGCCATTAAATACTTGCCCCTCAAGCTTAAAGGGACAACTAGGCACTGGCTGAAAAGCCTCCTCGAAAACTCAATCGGAAGTTGGGAGGAGCTCAATGACGCTTTCCGGGCCAATTTTCAAGGGACTTATGTCCGACCTCCGGATGCAGACGATTTAAGTCATATAATCCAACAGTCCGGAGAGTCCGCCCGAAAGCTTTGGAACAGGTTCCTCACTAAGAAGAACCAAATTGTCGACTGTCCGGACATCGAAGCCTTAGCAGCTTTCAAACACAGCGTCCGAGACGAATGGCTCGCCAGACACCTCGGTCAAGAAAAACCGAGAACAATGGCAGCCTTAACAAGCCTCATGACCCGCTTTTGTGCGGGTGAGGACAGCTGGTTGGCCCATAGCGGCACCAGCAACCCAAGCACATCCGAAGTCAGGGATGGCAATGGTAAACCATGACGCAACAAAAACAAGCATCAAAATAAAGAAGGTAGCCCAGATAACACGGCGGTAAACGCCGGATTCAAGGGCTCTCGACTAGGCAGCAAAAAAAGCCTTTCAAAGGCAGCAGAGAAGGACAGTCTGGCCTAAAAAAAATTCTTGACAATCTCTGTCAGATTCACGGCACCCCAGACAAACCTGCAAATCATACCCATAGAGAATGTTGGGTCTTCAAGCAGGCTGGTAAGCTAAAAGCCGAACACAAAGGGGAAGAGACACCAAGCGAAGATGAGGATGAACCTCGCCAGCAAAGCGCTGGAGGACAGAAAAAGTTCCCACCAGAGGTTAAAATAGTAAACGTGATCCAGGTGACAAAGGGGAGAAGCAATCACGCACCCCGATGCACACACGCCATAAAGCCCGTCACCCCTAGGCTCAACCCCTGGTTGGCCTGCCCGATCACTTTTGATCGTAGGGATCACAATACAAATATCCGGCGCGAAGGACTGACGGCCTTGGTGTTAGACCCAATAATAAACGGGTACCATTTCACAAGGGTCCTAATGGACGGCCACAGTGATCTAAACCTGATATATTCGGACACAGTCCACAAAATGGGGATAGACCCCACATAAATAAGCCGCAGTAGTACTACCTTCAAGGGAGTAATACCAGGCCAAGAGGCCCGCTGTACGGACTCTCTACCACTAGAGGTGGTATTTGGTTCTCCCGATAACTTCCGAAGCGAAATGTTAACTTTTCACATCGCTCCACTCCAAAGTGATTATCAAGCACTGCTCGGAAGAGCGGCTTTCGCTCGTTTTAACGCAATACCGCATTATGCTTTTCTCAAGCTCAAGATGCTCAGTCCACGAGGAGTCATCACAGTTAGCGGAAATACCAACCGTTCCTTATGAACGGAGGAGGACGCGGCGGCTCTAACAACCGCACATTAGACGGCCTCACCAACCAGAAAAATGGCAGATCGTCAAGACCACGGACACGGTTAGATGAGTCCGGCGCTCCATCATACATAAATGAGATTGGTTTTCAAACCCTCATAAAACGATACCAGGGGCTTCCTGCGTGTAATCAGGGCCAGCCCGCCTCAACTTAGCTTGTCTGGAATTTTGATAATTCATTCTTCTTTTCGGCACGACAACTTTCACCTAAGTTCTTTCCTTTTGCAGATGACACTCGTGCTACACCCGTCTAGGACACTGCACAACGGAGACACAAGCGCAGACGTGTAGTAGGGACCCGCCCAAAGGTTCCTTTTTAGATTAAGACCCTACGTAAACCTTTTCTACAATCTCTTGTTGCTCACATCCTCCGGATACTTCACACAACCGAGAAGGACGCCGACGTTATTGGCATGTGGCCACGACAGGATTTTGCACGTACCTGAAGATATGGGGTTTCTTATAAAGGGCATTTTCTAGCCCGGTATATGTTATAAAGACCAAACACCTTAGGGAGTGTTCGGCGTCGCGAGTTAGGCCCTATATGCATCAGCTCCGAATCATGTCTTTGGTCAAATGTTGGGTTTTCCCAGCTCCCATATTTTGGTACCTTACGTTCCGTTATATCGGCTAAGGTAGCACTGGGAGAACTACTGCCATTGTGCCCTGGTTCATCCGTATGAGCACCAAAGTAGAGAAAGCCGAAAACTGACTGTCATGATATAGTGAGAGACTGGTCAACCACTCGATGACTAATCGGAATCTTCGGGATTCCTCCGCATCAACGAAGGGCCGTTTCCCGGTCATGTACATACGCACACCGTATTCGGACAAGCGCAGAAGTACCAGGGGCTATATAGTAGCCCCACCGTCAAACTCCTATGGCTAAGTGAAAGTGTTAAAGCAATATAGTCCGATTGCCTCGTTCGCTACGCTATCACCTCCTTAACGGACCAAGACGTTGGATCAAGTGTGGATATGAATCTTTTGCGAACACCCCCGCATTATATGCGTGGGGGCGGAAGCCGATGACTGCAAACTTTCAGGTTATATACATATATACATAAAGGGCCGCACAGGAGGCATCATAATACTTCCGGGAAAAGTATAAATATAGCCTTGATTAATTCAGAAAAACATTGTTTGTACAATGGGACTACATGTCACTGGAAAATAATATTCTTCAAGCACTGAGCCTCTATCGAAGGAGCGCCTTCAAGGACTTCTTCAAAGTAGTGCTCGGCAGCAACTCGGCCTATGGACGAACCCGGTGCCGCAACAGTGGTGGCCTCCATCTCCGCCCAGTATGTTTTGACACGGGCAAGGGCCATCCGTGCACCTTCTATGCACGCTGATCTCTTTACAGCATCAATGTGTGGCACAGCTTCAAGGAATTGTTGCACTAAGCTAAAGTAGCTACTCAGCCTTGGCCCTCCCGGCCACAGGTGATCCACAACGGACCTCATGGCAAGGCCGGACAACCTATGGAGCTTGGCCCAACCGGTCAATCGCTCATTTAGCAGCAGCGGACGGACTGGAGCATGAAACTGTGACCAGAACAGCTTTTCTACTTCAGGACCTTTCTGATCCTTGAAGTACTCGGCTGCGTCAGCAGCACTTGCAGCCAAATCCATGTACGCGTCCGCAGAACTCCATAGCCGGTCCAGAGGAGCATATTTCGGATCTCCGAACTTAGTCTGCAGCAAGAAGGGCTTCCCAGACACGATATCTGCAGCCTGATTCAGCTCCTCCTTCGTCGCTCTAATTTTGGAGCGGGCTTCCTTGGCGGCCACCCGGGCCTTCTCCAGGTCCGTCGCCTTCGCCCGGTCTTCTTCTTCAAGAAGCCGGTAATGGTCAGCAGCATCTTTTAACTCTACAACCATATTGGCTATTTTGTCCTTGCTCTCGCAATGTGAGGCCTGTTTGGCCCTTAACTCTTCGACCGCCTTTAAAGCGGCCGCATTGCTACTCCTTGCTTGCTCCTTGCACTACAAAAAAAGACACATCCGTGACATTTTGGGCCGAACAAAAAAAATTATGTCATACATATGACACTTCTATGACGATAATGTGACAAAACCCGGTATCATCATAGATGTGGTGGGCTCTTACTTCTATGACAAAAAATCATGACGGAAAATGGACTTTTCGTCCTTGGCGGGCCAGAGACGCAGCTGCATGACATTCTTTGGGCCATCCATGACAGAAAAAACCGTGGTAGAAGCGAAGGGGAGGAAAATTTCAAGGAGTTCCCGGTTACGGTGGGAGGTCGGGGGCCGAGCAATGCGCATTTCTCTCGTACACGTACGCGCGTGTGTGCGAGGCGTTGGCTCTAACTGAACCCGAGCGAGGCGTTGGGCTCTAACGGAACCCGAGCGATTGCACTGCAGGCTACGCGTTACTGAACCCGAGCGATCGATCGATGGATATTAACTGAACCCGATCGAGCGATTTCTTCGCTACTCCTGCTAACTGAAGCCGATTGATGCTGCCTCTAGGATGAACAGTGAGCGTTGCGGGGGGGGGGGGGGGGGGTTGGATGAACAGTGAGCGGTGGCGTTGCCTCTAGATGAACAGGACCCCATGGTGTGGTGGAGGGCTGGATGAGCAGTAGACGGTGGAGGGGTGCCCGTGGAGGGGTGGTTGAACAGGACCCCGTGGTGTGGAGGGCTGGATGAACAGTAGACGGTGGAGGGGTGGTTGAACAGTAGTCGGTGGAGTAGCGGGCGTTGGAGGCTGGATGAACAAGAGCCCGTGGAGGCTGGAGGAGGTCGACGGTGGAGATGAACAATATCCCGTGGAGTCCTGTTTTGAGGTACGCCACACCCCTCCCGATGAACAGGACCCCCGTTTCGACCATAGGAGGTCCGTTTCCTCCATTTTGCGGTACGCCACACCCCTCCCGATCAATAGGATCCCCGTTTCGACCGTAGGAGGTCCGTTTCCTCCGTTTTCCGGTACGCTAGTCCCCTCCTGATGAACAGGATCCTGTTTCGAACGTGGCCGGTCAAACACAAGGCCGTTTCCTCTGTTTTGCGATACGCCAGGCCTCGTTTCCATCGCCTATTCCATCCAAGCCCTCCCGATGAACACGACCACGCATTCCGTTCCGACCCAGCCGGTTGGCTCCCATGCGTTCCGTTGCCTCCTGATGAACACAACGCATTCCGTTGCCTCCCCATGAACACGACGCATTTTGTTGCCTCCCCATGAACACGACGCATTCTGTTGCCTCCCCATGAACACGACGACGACGTTGTTTTTCCGTTCCGACCCAGCCATGTACACGATCCCTGGCCGTACGTATGCGCGAGTAGGCGTTCGAGACCCTGCCCGTATGTACACATACGTGGCCGTATTTTCTTTCTTGCACCCTGGCCGTTGTACGTACGTGTACATGCTACATGCGCGCCTCTACTACGACATGTGTGCGCCTCTACTACGACACGTGCGCGCCTCTACATCGACCAGTATGTACGTACATGTTCGCGACCAGAATGACAATGCTACGTACGCTTCGACCAGGTGGGTCGCGACTGTCAGGCACTTCCTTGCCTGCGAAGATGTAGCTGGTGGGTCCCAACAGTCAGGGGGCCGAATCATTTTGTTTTTTTGCCCGGACGCACTTCCTTGCGTGCGAAGGTGTAGCTGCTGGGTGCCAGCAGTCAGGGGGGCGAATCGTTTTTTTTTGCCCGGACGTACTTCCTTGCGTGCGAAGGTTTTACTGGTGGGTCCCAGCAGTCGGGGGACAAATCGTTTTTTTTTCGGACGCACTTCCTTGCATGCGAAGATGTAGCTGGTGGGTCCCAGCAGTCAGGGGGGCGAATCATTTCTTTACGCACTTCCTTGCGTGCGAAGATGTAGCTCGTGGGTCCCAGCAGTCAGGGGGCGAATCATTTTTTCGCGAAATACGGTGGCCTGTCTGGTGAGTCCCCGCTGTCAGGTGGAGGAATAATTATTTTGCGCATAATAAGGAGGCACTTCCTTGCGGCTGCCGTGGACCCAGCTGTCAGCCTCTCCACGTACAGTCCATGTCCGATGGAAGTCGTTCCTTGACCACGTTGACCATGCCGCGCCGAGAGCACCAGGGCGGTGGACGACGGCGAGGCCTAGGAAGGGGACGACGCGGAGCCGGGGAAGATGCAGCAGTGGATGCACATGCGGAGAGGGGTACAAGGGTTCACTAGTTCGGCTGCGCTGTCGTCGCCGCAGAATAACAGGAGGTGGGGTGAGTGGAGGGATGGCCTGGCCAGCGGTGGGAGCAGTAGGGGGCGGTGAGGCCTCCGCGGCAGCACAGCCGGCCACGGGAGGTAGGAGCAGGTGGCACGACTGCCGCTGCTTTGGGCGGCTGGAGCAAGAAGACCATAGGTTGAAGAAGCACGACGGCCGTTGGATGGACATCGTACGGTCACTGCAGCTAGAATCGTTTATGTTGACTAAGTTGACAAAGCCCTTGGTACGTCAACTTAGTAGGCCCACAAGCCAGCTTCCGAAATGGTGCACCCTAGATGTCAGGGGGGGAATCATTTTTTGGGCGGGTGAAGCTAGAATATCCAATCCAAGATTGAAGAAGAAGCACGGCATCTGTTGGATGGACATCCAACGGCCACTGCTGCTAGAACCGTGTGTTGACTATAAGTTGACAAAGCCTTGCATATGTGTTAACTCTGTTTTTTTAGGGGACGCGTCAACTTAGTAAGGCCAGAAGTGTGTGGCAGAGAACTTATAGCCCATTTGAGATTTGTAAGAATGTGTAGCCCATTTTTGAATTCTAATGGAATTTACTACAGCCCATTTACAGTTTGTTAAAAGTATAGCCCATTTCAACCAACCATTCAAAACATAATTCAATAAAATTTCCCACATTTTGATGGGATCCGAAATATTTTTATCCCAAAATTTCTAGTCAGATTAAATACAATTTCAATATAAATTTATATTACGTAAAAATCCAACGAAACATTGCGCTCGCATCAATGATGAAATTAAAATTTTCAATGTCCAAAAATAATATTTTATAAAGTAATCACGTGTTTGGTGCATTTTTTTATAGTTACTGCCCAGTTTTTATAATTACATCCCATTTATTATTTCTTAAAGCTCATTTTCTTGTTAAGCCTAATGCATCCCTCCTATGAAAGATTTGCAGCCCAGCGGGGCAGAGAATAACAACTTGGCCTTGCCTGGGTATTCCTAAAAAAAGTATAGCTGGGCTAGCCATTTTCAGCTTGAAAAAAAATTAATATTTGGGCTGGATATCTGGCCTGGGGTAGATGGGCCATAGCCCGCCCAGTTAATACCTGCAGCGATGTTTTCGTTGTTGTTCAGAGGAAAAAATAATATCTAGGCTAAACATCGAAAAACTCTGCAGTGCTCACACCTCAAAAACACAAATACTGCTCAAGCTGCTTGGTCCCAGCTGTCGGCCGCTTCTTGTGCAATTCTGTCGTTTATTGACTACTTCCTCAATTCAAAAATCTCACCAACCAAGGTAGATGATGAGTGGTGGAATATTTTTTGTAGTTTGCAAAAGCACCCAATTGATGCTCTAGTTTTCCTCAAAAAATTATGTTTACAAATGCATTAATTGCAATGCATGCGTGCATAAAGTGCATGCATTGGTCAGTTTTTTCTTAATACTTGCATGCAATGATTTAATGCACCTTGAAGTCTGAACATGTGATGGGAACAACCAAACTGAGCCTTATAAAATGGAAAAACTAAAATTTTGAGATAAGCCCTATAAACCGGAAAGCAGGGAGTACTACATAGGTTGACAATGGTGTGGGACCGTGATGTCAAGAAACCAGGAGGAAGCACAATAAATTATAGTTATATATATATATAATAAGGAGGAGGCACTTGCGTACATGAGGCTATGGACCTGGTGGGTCCCAATTGTCATCCTCTCCAAGAAAAGTCATCTCCTCGCCCGCGCGCGGTTTCCGCCCGAAACAGTCAGCACCGCCCTCCCCGCTTCCCGGTGCAGGCGATTGCTCCGCCTTCAAACGACACAAGTGTCGTCCGTCCGTCCATATACCGCCCACATTAATGATACGCGGTTGCCGAGTTGGCTACTCCGGCGCCACACGTCCGTCCCTCTGCCCGCCCACCATTGCTATATAAACTGCTACGCCGGCCATAGCCGCAGTCATCCGCATCTATTCCCTTTCTCCTGTCCACACCACTACTGCCCACCATGGCTTCCTCGCGCTCCAGTGCTCTTCGGGACGGGCGGACGACGGACCACAAGGAGATGGCAGCCATTGCTGCCGATCGGCTGGCCGGCAGGCAGCCGGAGGACGACGACGTCCCAATGGCGAACATGGTAGTTGACGATCCGGCACCAACCCCCTCCTCCGTGCCATCCTCGTCGGTGCATTGCACCATGACCATCGGCGAGGCCCATGCCCAATATATGGACAGGGTGAGGCAGATGCGTGAGGAGCAGTTCCAGGAGGCGCAGGCCGACGCCACCTGCAACCACCATCTCCTCGAGGAGCACCTGCAGGCGGAGGAGCAGATCACCGTGGAGCGGGCGGAGCAGGAGGCGCTGCTTGACTCGTACCGCTCCACCCACAAGGGCCCCCTCGAGCGCTGGCGGTACCGCATGCAGGTGGCGGCGGCTGCGGCCGCCTACAAAGAGGCTAGAAAAGAGGGCGGTGAAGCAGGCGAAGCGCTGTTTGGCGAGACCGAGGATGAGGCAGAGGACAATGCCGACTCCGAAGAGTCCCCGCTCCGCTGGCGTCGACGAGGCCCCGCAGCGCCAACAACGAGGCAGAGGACACCGCTGGCTCCGCCGAGGCCCTGCCCCGCCAACAACGAGGCAGAGGACACTGCCGGCTCCGCCGAGGCCCCGCCCCGCCAACAACGAGGCAGAGGACATCACCTACTCCGCCGAGGCCCCGCCCCGCTGCCAACGAGGCCGCGCCACACAGAAAACGAGGAAGAGTAGAACATGGTAGGTCGCCGCCGCTCGGGTCCAAGTAAGGCCACCGCTGCTACCCTCCGATTGAAGCCAAGCTAGGCGGGTTGACCATTGACGGCCGGTTAGCTTCTTGGGGGCGACGTGGAGTCGAAGAGCTGCGTTGGAGGAGAACGCTGCTTCTACTTAACTGCTAGTGCAGTTGGCTAACTGACACGTGGGCCCAATAGGCCACATGTCAGTTACGCAACTGCATCTGCAGTTAAGTCACTGAAGCTTCTGTTCGGCTCAGTGGGACATAGGTGGGTAGCTTCGATTAATTAATTATACCTCCAGCGCACCCCTTTTTAGTTGAAGAATGTATGAAATGTAATGAAATCTGGCATGTTTATATGAAATCCGACCGTGTAGGAATGGATTTATTTCGATTAGTTAGAATTCCTGTATCACTGGCATTGGATGAACATGCAAAACAATACGTACTAGCATTATTCCCAGGGTGATCACCTCATTTGCAGCAGTTTCACATGTACTCCCTCCGGTCCTTTCTAGTCTGCATACAAGTTTTGTTTGCAGTCAAAGGATCTCTACTTTGACCAATCTTATACAAAAAAGTATGCACTTTCATAATGTGCAAAGTAAAAAGGAACAGAAGGAGTACAAAGAGTTTGAGCAGCTTTTTAGCATTTCTGTACATTGCAATCAAACACACAGGCCTGGCAATTCATAGAGAACATTCAAAACAATCGATGATTATGCATCTCAGCGACTCACATGTCAGAGGCAATATTTACTTCACAACTAAAGAATAAAGAAAAAATTGATCGACGGTGCTGACAGCAAAGGGCGTCCCATTCGAAAATATCAAACGCATGTCTTGCTAAAATCAATGAGAAAAATTTAACAAGGTTGTCCCATTCCAAAATATCAAATGCCTACGATTGTGGAATGGGCAGGGTTTGCCATCAGTTCGGACATTGACATGGCACCTCGTGCTAAATAAACCAGCTGTTCTTTTTGTGCAGTTCCACCAAAATCAACCAAATTCGCGCGTAGCTTGTATGATTTTGCCCTTATATGTTGCAACGCCTTGAACTTATCGGCACCACCTTTCTTGTGGTGGAAATGAATGATTCGATGTATTCATGAACATTTTGTGCAGTTCCCATTGAAATCAAGCTGAGCACCCCTGTTTGCACAAATACAAAAAAGTGATTAGTATAAAGCAAACTGTACTATGAATTGAAAGTTTCAACAGGCACATACATGGTCCATGTAGAGCACACTTTTAGAAAAATGGAACTCACCAGAAAGAATCCTAGAACAACATTGTACTCGTGCATCACAACAAAAAGATGGAGATTTGTCAGTCCTTTTGAGCTGAAGTTAGTTTGGTCTTGTGGGGAGTAATGTAACCATCCTTCAACTGCTCCTTCTGATGAGAAGATAGACAGAGCTTCTTCATCCTGGCATAATCGGAACTAGTCACTTCACGTACTCCATATTCTTCTTCAGAGGAAGATGATCCTGTTGTGCAAAGACAAGAGGACTACTAAATGCTAGCATCCCTGTTTGCTCAGAAAAAGGAAAGGAAATATTTAAAACAGCACAGATGAAGCACTTCTCAAGGCCAATACCACTTTTTCATGACAGTATCTAAATAGTAGCACAACACCAATAGAGATGACAAAGCTCAATCATATGGATGAAATCCGTGGGCGAGTACCAACCTTTGTCAGGAGGCTTATTGTGTAGAGCATACAGATGAAGCACTTCTCCGGAACCATCTGTTGCTATCTACGGTGGTGGCCATGCTTACTATATACTCCTCGATTAGTTTAATGTTTCCAACATCTTCTTGTGCAGTTCCACTAAAATATATGGTATCTTCAAAGAAGATCCATGTTTGCACAAGTTGAGATAATTACATATTACATTAAGAGTGGCATCAAATCAGTGGCAAAACAATTGCTCGTTCCAGCCATAGCAATAAATTAAGATGCAAAACTATATCATTACTTGTGTCATCACAGTTCCAGTGCTTCATTACAGCACCGGGAGTTGATTTTTGTTTTTCTTTCGCTTGTTCTTCCCCTTCATCACTTAGTTCAATAACAGACAAGCTTCGCCTTCAATGTAAGATTTGGCATGTCAATTAGGGAGCACAAGTATAGTACTAAACTTAATTTTCTGATGAAAGTGGAAAAATACAGGCCAGTAGTTGTGAAATATCCTTATCTTACCTCAATGGGATATTATGGTGCACATACAGATTGGAAGTCTTGTCTCCATTTGTGCAGTTCACTAAAATCAAGCAACATTATTGTACAAGTAGCACAACATATGAAAGCACACTGCAGAATCATGTGAAAGAAGGCTAGTACTGACCTCTCATGACGCGGAATTCAAACAACTCACAAGAAGAAGATCTGAACCAAATTCGCCTTAACGAATAGGAAGTAAGATCTCCTCTTGTGCAGTTCCACTAAGATCAAGCAATCAAGCAATGTTGTCGGTGTGACATTTTGGTTGAACTGCACAAAACACTCTTAAAACAAAAGTGTTCTGTGTAGTGCAACAAAAGGTCACAATGGCAACAAGGTGAAGTAGATAACCTGTTTACACAGAGGTGCAAAGGAAACAATTAGTGGTCAATAACAATGGATGACACAGAAGCCAACAAAAAGAAGCATCTAACTTATCTAAATGGGAAAGAAAGCAAGACAGTAGCATTTCTCAAACGGTGGCATTGATTAATATTAACATAGAGATTATATTAACAATAAAACTCGTTAAACATGTAATTTGCTTTTAACTGTGGCATTGCATCAATTTTCCAGCGGCATTATTAGAGGGTGTTTGTTTACAGGGACATTTTGGTGTAGGGACTAAAAAAAACTCCGTGTCAGTCCCATCTAAACCAAACAGGA
Source organism: Triticum urartu (assembly GCF_056163025.1). Classification (NCBI taxonomy): domain Eukaryota; kingdom Viridiplantae; phylum Streptophyta; class Magnoliopsida; order Poales; family Poaceae; genus Triticum; species Triticum urartu. Next base: position 94,792,859 of record NC_141875.1, read on the forward strand.
GGGACTTTTTGAGACTAAAAGTGGGCATTTGGGACTAAAGAAAGAAGACCCCGAGGGAGTCTTTTTGGGACTTTTTCCAACAGTTGCCCCTGCCACGCATCGCACCTTGTCTCTATTAGTTCATTACTAGGGATAACATGGTCTTTTACCATGTCATTTAATAATCTCTAGTCCATGTTTAGTCCCTGGAACCAAGCAGGTAGGGACTAGGGAGTTTTTAACCAAACAGGGCCTTAGATTAACAACAGCTAATGAGTTGCACGGGACAGTGGACGCACCAGCACCATGTGCATCTACCGATGTACTGTGGTCATGCACAGTCTGTTGCAACAAAGAAAAAACAACCAAGGAGCATATGTGTTGGTCCTAGTTTTGTTATCTTTGGACACCTTTCCCTGTGTGAGTGCAGCAAATCTAGTCCTGCTCAAACTCTACAGCCTTGTCCCTTCCTTTCCTTTTTGAACTAGTATTTTCGCCCCTTCCTTTCCTCTTTGAACCATGTCCTAGATTTATGCGATACAACTTTCCCCACTACTTTCCCCCATTCCTTTCCTCTTTGAACCACGTCCTAGATTCATGCTATACAACTTTCCGCCTTCATTTCCTCTTTGAACAACGTCCTAGATTCATGCTATATACAACTTTTCCCACTACTTTCCCCCACTCCTTTCCTCTTTGAACCACGTCCTAGATTCATGGTATAGATGCAGCTAGAGCAATGCTTGTGTAGTAAGTAATTATACCTTAAGGTTCCTGGGGCGTGGTTCGGTGGGTGACGGGACGGCGGCGAAGAAGAAGGGGTCGGAGGCCCTCCCATGCCGCCGCTGGGTGGAAAGTGAACAGCTGTGCTGGTAGTCCCTCGCCGACGGCGACAGCGTTAAGCCTCCTTCCCTTCCTGGCGGACGGATCCTGTCGGCTCTTTGAGCGGCAGTGGGGGGAGAGAGAGGCGTGTGAGAGAGCAACTACAAGCGCTGAGGCTCCAACGTGTATATATATACTGGAGAGAGAGTGTGAAGCGTGCAAACCCTAGAAAACATTTTGAACAGTCAAAGAATCCTCCTGTTACACAACCCTCCCGTTATGTTCAACGAGAGGCAAATAACCTTTTATACATTCCTGCATTCGTGTGACAAGCATGCCATGTTTTTTTGTGTGTGTGTGGGAGTCATTGGGATTTCAATCATAATCGTGTCATGTGGCTTTGGTGGTAAGACTATCCACAGTGGTGCAGAAATAATGCAGCCTTAGTCACCTTACCTCTCTCCACGTAGTACGTTGGGTCCCACCAGTCAGAGGGTGAAACAAACAAATTAATAAGAAAAATTAAAAGCGCCATCGGTGTATCTCACCTCTCACATCTCGCTACTGCTCGAGAACACTGTCCAATTGATCCCTCTATTCGCTCACGTACTATTTTAAGTGAATCCTTATTATAACATGCACACAAATTTTGGGCACTTGTATTCGACTTAAGATAGTGTGCCACCGTATCTCGTATACTTACTACTCCCTCCATCTAGGTGTAATAAGTCACGTTAGAAGGTGCAACGGGACCAAGGTGCGTGTGTGTGTGTGTGTTTAACAGCATGCGTGTGTTAGAGAGAGCGACAGATTGGCCTACTCCTACAGAGAGATGTTGTGCAGTGTACGATTTTAGTCGCGAGAGTCGGTGCATCCTCTCATTTCCGAGCGTGTCCGGTAGGGACATGCGGACAGCTGCCACGCCCGCTCCTGACCAGCCTGGCCCACCCAAAGCCCCTCCATCGCCCGCGCGCGCTTCCCGCCCGAAACGGTCAGCGTTGCTCCAAAGAATCGGTGTCGCATTCATGCTCGGGCAGAGCGGACGCGACCTCTCACTGGCGCAAGAGTGATGGTTTCTTCGTCCGTCCAACTTACTGCTGGGTCTATGTGAGTTGACGGCTCTTTGGTCTTTATTACTGAGGTGGTAGGACTGCTGGATGTCCCACGCTTTCGGCAAAAGGAGGTAGGACTACTAGATTAAATTTTATCCATTATTACAGCAGAGGCGTGCAAGAGCAGTGAAAACACGCAGGCTCGGTGATTACATGGCCCACCTCACACTATCACCGTGCGACACCTAACTCTTTACATACTACTCCCTCCGTTCCTAAATATTACTAGATGAGTCCCCGCGCGTTGCCGTGGAACAGCGGTATATCTCTCTGCGCAAAATTATCGATTTCATAGAACTAAAAAAACTCTATAACCGCATGACAAATGTGGTAGCCAAACTAAATAAACTCCCATCATCATTTAGATCATCCTACGTAAGGAAAAAAGATCAGCCAACTCCTACTGCATAATGGGATTATATTTTTCTTTTTGACATGTTAATGGGACTTAAAAGCTCACTTACATGCATACTATCGGTGCATCCTTGCATGCAGACATGTTGATATGATTTAAAACCCACTCACATGCATGTGCCACGGTATTTCTGCATGCTTGCATGTGGCTTAGTGCGGAGCCTCTCAACGTCTAGATCAGACGGCTATTATGGACTGATTTACTTCATCTAATGGCTACATCAATTTTGATGATGTGGCTCAAGGAGAGGATAGAGAATTCCTAGTAGTGGGGGCTAGCTATTACTAGTAGATAAGTCTTTGTAGAGATTCCACTACATATGGAACAAAATGAATGAATCTACACTTAAAATGCATCTATATACATCCGCATGTGGTTCATGGTGAAATATCTACAAAGACTTATATTTAGGAACGGAGGAGATGGCGTACTAAGCAAGCTTCTCCTCGTTCTGCGAGTTGACGGGACACATCAAAAGTACTCCAGTGTATAGAGCCTTGCCTCTAAGGTAGGACCCACACGGTTTGCCTCTTTTTTTAACATAACACGTCAAGTCGCAATTTGTTTGTTCACCCGTGGTAGATGATCCTCCCTCCACCAAGTGGACAACCAGTACACGTGCCAAATTACCACATGGGCTGCCTTTTTCATATAGAAATGAGCTCCACAGTGTACCCGCGCGGGTGTGGTTGGGAAAGAGACGGGAGTACGTGTGCCGTGCATGCACCTCTTCTCTTCGTGCACGTACCCCACCTACGTGGGTGTGTGTGAGAGATATAAACCGTGTTCGTGAGTGTTTTTTGTTTTGGGGTGGGGGATGGGGTGGGGGTTGATTTCATGAATTATTTGTGGGAATATGTGTCGATGACATCTGAAACAAAATGTTGCATGCAATGTGTGTGAAATGGAGGCCTATCCATATCATACATAGAGGGTCGGGCAATCCACGAGAAGAGAGGGAGGGGTCATAGCTATCGACAGAGTCAAAGAGAGGATCAAGTGGGTGGGTGCGAGATCGATGAAGAGAGCCATCGAAATTGTGTGTGTGTGCAAGTCAAAGATATAGGGTGACTGGCCTACCGGAACGTTAGAGGGCACATGTCAAGTTTGTGTGTGGTAGGGAGACATGACTAGAGCGCTCGATGTATCGGTGTGTGTGGGGGGGGGAGGGGGTGGGGGAGGGGTAGGCAAAGGCCTAACTATATAGGTAGAACGACTCATATATGTGTTGAGAAGGAGAGACCCAGCTATGTCTTGAGGGAGATCGGTCGACATCCATACATAAATGAAGGACGGGAAATATGATGGGACAGAGAGAGAGAGGAGAGAGAGGAGAGAGAGAGAGGGAGAGGGAGGGAGAGGGAGGGAGAGGGGTAGAGTGCTGGATGGGTGATGGAGTTGCTTCTCGAAGATGGTGGGAGAGGCCTACTAGACAAACTGAGGGTGGAACTGCAATGTTATCAATAAGAGTGGGGATGTGTTTCTGTGTGTGCTTGTGCGTAATAGATCTGTCGGGACGCATCCATGGATGATGAAGGGGAACCATGTGTTTGGTAAGCAAACCTAACTAGATCGGTAGATCAATTGTTGTTTGTCGTAGGAAGGGAGAGACACAACTAATGAGGTAGATCGATTGACGTGTGGGTAAAAACGAGTTATAAGAACCTAGCTAGCTATATGTATAGCGAGAGATCGGTCGGTGTACGTCCATTTGTTAGAGGCAAATAAGGCCCAGCGAGACGGATAGACAGAGAGAATGGATCTAGGAGGTGGTGCGAGAGGCCCAACTACTAGCTAGATACGGGGAGGAGTGTGCAGTTGTGAGATCGATGAAAAGATGGGCGAGAGTTTACACGTGTGTCTGACCGTATGAGAGACACGAGGCAAGGACACATAAAGGAGGAGATTAAAGGTGTGTGTGTATGTTGTAGGCAGGCATCGCTGGAGAGGTTTATCGATCGGTGTGTGTCGGCAAGGAGTTGTCGAGACTCTGGGAGAACGACCTAAAGAAAAAAATGAATGTGCCCGGTGTATAGAATGCCGAGGGAGGGGGAGGGCGTGTGCATGCACGAGAGAAAGTTAGTGGCAGCTACAAAGGTTAGAGGATTGTGTGGGTGTAAGAGACTAACAAAGATCATAATTTGATATGAAAGCGGATTCATATATTTGAATAGGAGATCATAGTGTTTTAAACATTGCATGCATGAATATAGCGGTGATACACGTGTTGTGCACATGTTATACCATAATGTGATAATGCATGGCATTTGCAACTCACAGCTAAATGCCGAACAATCTAAACCATACTATACATCAAACAGTCTCACATTTTATTTGAATTTGTGATAATGTGTGGCGTTTGTAGCTTACAACTAAATATTGAACAATCTAAACAATACTATGTATCGAACATTATCACATTTTATTTGAATTTGTGGTAATGTGTGGTGTTTGCAACTCACATCTAAATACTTGTAGGCGTAGGGGGCGGGGCACCATACATAATGTGATAAACACATTATACATATGAGACATGGTTTAGATTATGAAGATCTAGCTAGAGCTAGAAATGTAATGTGACTTGAAATCAAAATAAAGTGGATTCAAAAATCTAGTTCGAGTTCATATAGTACACATAGTTCATATGTAACTCGAGACTAATCATGTGGTGTGCTGTGAAGATAATACACAAACGATCATTTAACTTGACAATAATGATGATTGTAGATCTTATTAAAACAGAGAAACAAATTCAAATGCTTTGACTTCACAACAATCATTACTGTAGATCTTATTCAAATAGAGAAACGAATTCAAATTTAGTTCACATTGAAGCGGTAGTTTATATGTTTGGAATACACTAAAACGTTCATTTGAGTAGTAGGTTGCATCCATTATACACGTAGAGAAATATTTTAATTGAACATAACATGAATTCAAAGTTTTGAATGACATTTGTAGTGCGCATTGATTTGGTACAGTACACATTAGGCTTGTCCGGAAATTTCAACCCGTGCCTTGTTAGCCCGAAATATTTAAGATATATCTTTTTCTCGTTGTGCTCCGACAACTCCCTCCATCTCAACCCGCGCCTCGCTATTCCGAAATTACAACGTGCGCGAAAACTCCCACCTCCTGTGAAATCCCGACACGTGAAATGCCCGTGGTACCCCTGAACCGAAAGAACCGCCTCAAATAGGTGGGGGTACTTTCGTAACTTACCCCACATTTCGGACAAGCGCGTCTCTAAGCCATGGTTCCCCACTGCCATCCCATCTGCCCACCCATTCGTACACCGAGGCCGCGAAAACCCGCGACGAAACCCCACACCCTGCTCCATCCGCCACCCAGCCGGAGCCTCTTCCCCGACGACGTCGTCCACAGCAACACCTCGACGTCCCTCATCCACCGTACCGAATGAGGATCCGTCGTTGATCTCATCGTCCCGCCAGTTCAGCCAACCCGTCCTCCACCTCCAAGGAGCTGCCCCGACGTTCCCCTCGTCTTTCGCGCCACCTCCATTCCCACACCGTCATCTTCAGCTGCACCACAGGAAGAGAATCATCATCACCGTTTCCTCGGATAAAGCTGCGGCCTAATCGGCGCCACCAAAGAGGTTGTACACTATTCGCTGCATTTTCTTCTTGATTCGATCTCACGATGCTGCCGGCGCTCGGTCCCGGGCCGACACGGTGCGGCTCCATCCACAGCGGCGTCACCGGCCACTTCCTCCACAGCGTCGCTCCCTCGGCGGTGACGTCCACATCAGTAGCAGCTGCTGCTGCTTTAGCTCTCGCTCACACTGCTGCTCTGCTCTTGCTCTCGGTCCCCTACCTGGTCTACTCTTGCTATTGCTCTTGCTCGCGTTGCTGCTCTCGCTCTTGCTCTTGCTTGTGATGCTGCTCCGATTTAGCTACACTTCAGTCGACTGAATCGACTTTTGGGTCAGTCGGTTTTCAGGGGGTGGGGGGCTCGCCGGGGTGAAGGAAGAACCAGCCGTAGCGGGGAGGGGGGCTCGCCGGAGAGCTACCCCACTATCTATCTTAGGGTTCACGATGGGGGCAGTGGTCGCCAGCGGTGGCGGGGTGCTGGCGTGGGGATCGCCGGAGAAAAAGTTCAGCACGGGGGGGGGGGGGCTAGAGGGATGGCCGGGGCGACGGCGGACCGGCGGTGGGGAGTGTTTTCGGGGCGGTCGGGGCGGCGCACCGCCGGCCGCGGGCGGCGGGGGGCTGCTGTTTGGCCAGTGGTGGCTGGCGGCTCAGGGGGGTGGAGGTTGAAGATGAACCGCAGGCCCTTGATTTTGTATCCAGCGGCTGCAAAATCGACTGACCAGAGATGAAAAAGTCAGTCGACCGACGTGTAGCCTCACCTTGCTAGTGTGTTAAGTTTCGACAGCAAAATTCACTTTCGACAGTTAAGTTCAGTTTCGACAGTTAAGTTCAGTTTCGACAGTTAAGTTCGGAGATGAGCGGCTGATGTATTTTACATCTAGCACTTTGTGGTTATGTATTTTACGTCATGTATTGGAGATGCTATTAGAATTCCACTCAGGTTAACGTTGTTCGTTGTCTCTCTTGTCCTGCTTCAGCCTCGGCGTCGTACAACTCACCGGAGCTGCTCCAATGACGAAACCCTCCATCACAGCGGAGCAGTACCTCGGGCTCCATCTCCAGACACCTAAGATCTTCTTCCCCTCCTCCGACAGCAAAGTCAGCCGGAGCATCCTCACCGGCCAACCCAATCACGCTGAGATCGACATGGCTTCACCAAAGAGGTTGTACACTTGTTGCATCTCTTTTTTACTCTACATGTTACATATATTGTCCACTGAGCACACAGATTTTTCCTTTAGTGTCTCCTTGAAAGAAAAAACATAGGAATTTTAATTTTCACTTGTCCTCCTTTTCAAATTCCTATTCATGAAGCACAAGACTAAGAGATAGTAGCATAATAGCATTATAACCGTACATTTTCTTCTGGTTTGACTTAATCTCACCATGCTTCTTTGCATCCTGTGATCTTCCAATTGTTGTGAATCAAACACCCAGATTGGAAGAAATCTTGTGTTTTTAAATTCTCTGTTTTGCACGTGCATTCCTATCCTATTCCTGTCTATTTCCTATCCCTGCATTGTTGGAATCCTCCAATTCAAACGAGCCCTTACAGAATTACTTCTCTTACATATAGTTGTCAAAGAAAACCTTGCGTGGTTTGTCCCGCTCCTGTTGCGCCGTCGTCCACCCCAGCTCAGCTGCTCCAACGACAGAAGGGTCCAGCACAGCAGGGATCCGGCCTCCAGACTGTCTTTCGCCGCCTCAGATCTTCTTCCCCGCCGCTGGCAGCCATGAAAACTGCATTACCATAATCAACCGAGCAGATGACCTTGAGGACTACACGGGTCCGCAAGAGAGGTCACACTCTTTCGTGTCTGCTTATGTTATGCATCGCTTAATATTACATGCTACTTTATCGTCCCGTTCACCGATTAGAATCTGAGTCAGCTCCAAACTAATGGTCAAACTTGAGTTTGTAAATGGTTGTGGGGTACATATCGGGGCCGCTATCAATAGTATCTATCTACTATCTAGTTAATCTCCGGTGTCTACTATGAGTTTCATGTTGGGTGGGAAACAAACAGTAAAGAAGCCATTATCTGTATTTTTTAACTGAAGCCATTATCTGCCTGCTATTATTGGTTTTGGGTCTATCCACGGGTTGCTACCATCACTCTGGATTTCTGCATGCACTCCTTACATAATCTCACTATGTTTTATTCCTATGCATGACAGTTATTGTAAACAATGGAACTGAACATGTAGAACAAAAGAGACGAGCCTTGCGTGGCAATAAAATTTCATGCAGACGTCGCTCCATGGTAGGCACAAAGGTAGCCCCCCTCCACGCATTTCGGATGGTAATCAAGAGGAAGATATCTGTTCCGAGGGGGATTCAGAAGGAGAAGACAACTCCTATTTACCCCCTGAGGTCTTCGCTCTAACTTGGCATGCTGATGTTGGTTATATCATGCATATGGTGTCTTGCATTGCTTACTTTATACATCAAATATGTCATCTGCTTAGTTTAGACATCCTTTGTGCGAATGCCATCTGTTTAGTTTATTCATCATTTATGTGAATTATGCAATGCCATCTTTTTTAGCCAGGCATCATATATGTGAATTTTGCAATGCCATCCTGCTTAGCCAGTCATATTATATGTAAATTATATCAGGCCATCCTTTTTTCGTTACATATTACATTTGTCAACAATGTTCATACATTCAACTGCTCTTCATGTGCATCAGCCATTTGACACGGTGATGGCAAATTCTGGAGTGAAAACAAGGTCTTCAGAGTAGACTATGCTATCTGACAAAGCGCATATCTCGCTGGTTACGGATAGCTCCTCAAAGGAGGATTCAGAGACAGATGACCAATCCTACCCCCCCCCCCCGAGGTGTATGCTCTAACTTGGCAGGGTTATGTTGCTCATATCGTGCGTATGGTGTCTCGCATTGCTATTTCATTTGATTAGTTTAGACATGCTTTGTGTGAATGCCACCTGTTCAGTGTCTAATTACCATACATGTGAATTATGCATTGCCATCTTGTTGCAAGACATTATATATGTGAATTATACAATGCTATCTTGTTGCAAAGGCATTATATATGTGAATTATGCAATGCCATGCTGTTTAGCCAATCATCATGTATGTGAATTATATCATGCTATCATTTTTTGTATTAGGTGTTCCATTTGTTGACAACTTTTGTATATTCAACTACTCTTCCTGTGCATCAGCCATTTGAAGCGGTGATGGAAGTATCTGGAGTGAAAACAAGGTATTCAGAGTAGACAATGCTACCTGCTAAAGCAGACATCTTGCTGGTTACAGAGAGCTCCTTAGAGGAGGATTCAGAGACTGATGACCAGTCCTATTTCCCCCCTGAGGTCTATGCTCAAACTTGGTAGGGTTATATTACCCATGGCATGCATGTTGTCTTGCATTGCTTAGTTTTTACATCATATATGGATTGCCATCTACTTACTTGCTTACTATATAAATCATATATTTGAATTATATCATGCCATCATGTTTACATAGTACATACACATCATCTATCTAAATTATGGCATGGCAACCCATTTAATAAAGACATCATATAGTTATATCATCGCATCATGTTTAGTGTTTACAGTCATCATATTTTGAATTATAGCATTCTATCCGTGAATGTATGTGAATTATGGCATGCAAACCTATTTAATAAACACATTATATAGTTATGTCATGTCATCCTGTTTACATAGTCTCATATTTTGAACTATGTCTTTCCATCTTTTTTAGTTAGCCATCATAATGTGAAATTGTGTCATGCTATCCTGTTTAGTTAGCCATCATATATGTGAAATTGTATCATGCTATCCTGTTTGGTTAGACAACGTAAGTATGAATTATTTCATGCCCTCTTTTATTCCCCACTATCCATTGCACCTGTCTATCATACAATGTCTATACTTTCAATTACTTTTCTTGTTTATCAGCCGTTTGAATTGGAGAGCGTGATGGCAGTATCTAAGGGAGTAACAACATGGTCTTCAGAAAAGATAGTGCTACCAGTTGATGCAGATAGAACCACGGTTGTACTTGCCCAAGGACCAGATCCACCACACATAACCCAGACTCTCGCAGATTGTACCCCTACCCAGTTGGACAGAGAACCAGCTACACCCCTTCTAACCCCAACCCCGGCAGATAGTAACCCAGTTCCAGTTGACACAACACCGTCTCCACCACAGAGCACCCAAACACGAGAAGTTAGTAAGGGAACTGCAGTGCCCAAAGCACGAGGACCACCACTCGAATCCCAACTCAACACTTAAAGGAGAAGAAGATTTGTTCTGAGGTTAGGTTCTGTAGCTATGGTTCATACTCCTTTGCTATTGCATTACTGTATTTACTCATACTAACTATTTTCAAATTTGAAGGATGGAATTGAAACTCCAATGGTGCAACAGGTATGTTTTAAACCTGTTTCTTTAACTGGTTTGCTGTTGTAACCTGCTCTATGTTGATTTCAGTTTCAATTGAATAAACAGTTATGTTCTCATGTCATGCACATTACAAGTGTTGTTACTGCTCTGTAGTTAGCCACACTCATAGTCCATCTATTCTGCTTTGTCATGAACAAATATTATTTGAACTGTGTCTCTATCTTGATTTGGCAACAAAAACTAGAATGATATAGACCATAAAGTGACCATGGTACATAGATATATGTTTGTTTCATGTTGTTATCCTGTCCACTTTACTACTGAACTCATTTACCAAAATGAGTTTCATATACAACATGGTAAACATGTGATGTGTCTGCTTGTTTCTCTTTTAGAATGCGGACAAAATATTGGAGAACAGTACCGCGTTATCCAATGGTAAAGGAAGTAATGCAGATAAGGTTCAAGATAGTGAGACATCCCTGTTGGTCTCCAAGAAAGCTGATAAAAACTATCTTGACGAGAGTGAGGGAACCCAAAAGTCCTGTCTTGATGTAGTGTTCGAGTTACTGGCCACTATCGCTGGCACAAGCTCTTCGAACTCGCTGCCCGAATCAGTTCATCTTCTTGAGTCTCAACTTCAAGTTGAAAGACATCGATCAGATGTGCTGCGACAGGAAGCTGAAGGACTGAGGAAGTCCCTGCAGAATTCAGAAGCATATTTTCTGGTGCAACAGCAAGCGCTGGAGGATTTAAGCGCCAAACAAGAGAAAGTTAATAAGCTTGCTAAGCATCTTGCCAGCATTATGGGTACCTAGGATATTGTTTCTTGAGATCTTCTGAAGTGGTTTCAGTTCTGGATTTGTTTTGCTGCGGCGTTTATTTGCGTTGGTCGCTAACTTTGACAACCAGTGTATATGATATGCTGCTTGGTTCCCTATATTTGCACTGGTGGCGAACTTTGATGCCCAGTGGATGTAATATGTGTAATAGCCGTGATAGCCTAGCTTTAGTTGCTTGCTTATTTATTTCCATATTGTCTTGTTTCTTTGTTTGCTTGTAGTCATTGTAGTTCTTTTTCCGTGGTTAGCTAGTGGCTGCAATAACCTATTTTTTAAAACTAGGCCACAATAACCATGGGCTAATATTTACTGTAGTGACACTGGGCCTCCTACTGGCCGTAGAAATAGTGGGCCTTCTACGGGTTGTAGAAACAATGGGCCTTCTACTGGCCGTAGAAACAATGGGCCTTCTGCGGGTCGTATCATCAATGGGCCTTATACGGGCTGTATGATCGATTGGCCAAACATGGGCCAAACAGACCGCATTATGGCCGTAAACGGGCTAGAGTTGGAATCGTCCGTTCATGGGCCGACCATAACGGGCCATCGTTAATAGGCCGTATTTGATGACGCTATGAAAACGACCCAACGTATTAACGGACCACAAACGGGCCGACTATAACCACGGGCTGAATTTGGCCCACAAGCAGAAAATGACAGTAACAGGCCGTAAGTAAACGAATGCTGGAAATGAGCCCAAGAATAAATGGGCTCTGAGAAGGTCGAAAGATAACATGGGCTGGAAACGGCCCAACGGAATTACTGGCCGTTAATGGATATAAAGTGATACACTGTTCATTACGGGCTAGTTTCACCACGGGCCGTTAATGGGTGTAAAGTGATACACTGTTCATTACGGGCCAGTTTCACCACGGGCCATTAATACGCCAAGAGTTACATAGGGCCTCATATGGGCCGAAAGACGTCATGGGCCATACATGGGCCAGAAGTGAAAACAGGCTGGAATCATATTGGGTGGCCCAGATGACGCTACTGGGCTAAATTTGGATAGGTCGTAACGGGCCTTGGGTTAGCGGGCTATAAATGGGCTATATGCGAACAGGACGTTAACGGGCTTTACATGGGCCAGCCCGCCACCTTTTGACCAAGTCAAACGGGCCGACCTTTTCACAGGAATGGGCCTCTGTTGGGTCGTGCCATGTGTGGACGTATCATAGGCACCTTCTGTCCATTGAGTGGATGACATCTGTCCCAACGATGAGCCGACACGTGTTTCCTCCAGCCAATGATGATTTTACACGTGGAAAATCCCCATTGGACGGGGCTGTTAACGGGTTATCGGATCCAAAACCCGACCCAATAGCTTAATGGTGTTCCGTTATGGTGGATGCCACGTGTCGGTCACTGTCGGTGTCAAAACCGGCGGATCTCAAGTAGGGGGTCCCGAACTGTGCGTCTAGGCCAGATGGTAACAGGAGGCAGGGGACACAATGTTTTTACCCAGGTTCGGGCCCTCTCGATGGAGGTAAAACCCTACTCCTGCTTGATTAATATTGATGATATGGGTAGTACAAGAGTAGATCTACCACGAGATCAGAGAGGCTAAACCCTAGAAGCTAGACTATGGTATGATTGTTGTTCATCCTATGGACTAAAACCCTCCGGTTTATATAGACACCGGAGAGGGCTAGGGTTACACAGAGTCGGTTATAATGGGAGGAGATCTACATATTCGTATTGCCAAGCTTGCCTTCCACGCCAAGGAAAGTCCCATCCGGACACGGGACGAAGTCTTCAATCTTGTATCTTCATAGTCCGAGAGTCCGGCCAAAGGTTATAGTCCGGCTATCCAGACACCCCCTAATCCAGGACTCCCTCAGTAGCCCCTGAACCAGGCTTCAATGACGACGAGTTCGGCGCACAGATTGTCTTCGGCATTGCAAGGCGGGTTCCTCCTCCGAATACTTCATAGAAGATTTTGAACACAAGGATAGTGTCCGGCTCTGCAAAATAAGTTCCACATACTGTCGTAGAGAGAATAATATTTACACAAATCTAATCTGCTGACGTATTCCGTAGCGTGTCATCACGCCACAGCCAAGCCTTTATTTGAACCATTTTTACTGTCCCACCTCAGCGCATTTTGCGAGGCGGTTTCCTTGGCATGTCTTGTCGAAGCAGAGATCGTGTCCCCTTATCCCGGGATTCTCATCAATACGGGCGTGGGTAACCCAATCGCGCCATTTATTATGGCCCTTGGGAGATAAGAGAGTTTTACCAGGCTGGTGGGGACGCATAGTTTCGTCCGCCCATATAAGGGGATAAGAATCCGCCTTTCCATCCATGCCTTATTCCTCCTTTGCTCATCCATTTTCGCGCACTCAAGCTCCAGCGCCCAAGTCCGCATTCCCCACCTCAACCTTCTCCAGCCATGTCCGGAGCGGGAGGCAAGTGGATGGTCTCCTCCGTTACGGAGGGACGCATCAAGAAGCTGAGGAAAGCCGGGTACTTTTCTGACGACGTCGCGCACCGGCTCCCAGATGAGGGGCAGCTCATCCCCACCCCCAGGCCCCATGAGAGGGTGGTGTTCCTCACCCATTCCCTCCGCGGACTAGGCTTCCCTCTCCACCCATTTGTCCGGGGACTCATGTTCTACTACGGCCTGGACTTCCACGATCTGGCCCCGAGATTCATCCTCAACATCTCGGCGTTCATCGTCGTGTGCGAGGCCTTCCTCTGCATCCAGCCCCACTTCGGCCTATGGCTGAAGACCTTCAATGTCAAGTCGAAGGTAGTGGGAGGCCGCCAGGCGGAGTGCGGAGGCGCCATGGTTAGCAAGATGCCCAACGTCCTATGGCTCGAGGGCTCCTTCATGGAGACCATAAAGGGGTGGCAATCGGGGTGGTTCTACATCACCGAGCCGCGTGACCCTGAATGGGTCGTAGCCCCCGAGTTCTGATCCAGAATCCCTACGCGGCTCGCCTCCTGCAAAGAGAAGGGCCTGTCGTGGGGTAAAAAAGGAGAGCTGACCGAACTCCAAACATGCGTCCAAAACCTGGTGAGCAAGAAGCTCAAACTTGTTAACGTAGTCCAGGTCATGCTCATCCGCCGGATCCTCCCGTGCCAACAATGGGATTTCAGCTTGTGGGAGTTCAACCCGGCCCAGCACCGAACTCTGAGCAGGCTCTACGACACAACGTACGAAGATGCCTAGAAGGTGCTATACAAGGGCGCCAAGGCTCCCGCATCCGCTACCGACGATCGGGGATTCAGCGCGCAGCGTCAAGCCAACGCGGTAAGCTGCTTTTACCTCTTATAGGATATTTGTCTTTCATAGTTTGACTCTATGCGGGATCTAAGCCCACATGCCTTTGACAGGACTGGCAGAGGACGGCCGAACAGATCAACTGTCCGGCTCCTTTGCCCGAAGACCCAGCGGACGCCCGCTTGGCGGAGCTGCTGGTTCCGGCACCTTATGTGGTGCCGGAGAAGAAGGCCAAGAAGAAGGCCACGGGAACTCGGAAGAGTTCCCGGTGCCCGGTGGAGTCGGACTCATCGTCCGATGACTCCAAGGCGCACTCCTCCCACGAAGACGAGGAGGAGGAAATAGAGGTTTCTTCCCCAGCAGGGGGAAAAAAGAAAAGGAAGGCCGCCCCAACTGGGAAGCCGGAGGGTCCAAGAAAGGGAGGACCCTCCCTACGGACTACTCCACCAACGCCGACGACGGCGAAGAGGAGTGGCCGCTCAGGGCCAAGCCCCTGGCAAAATCGTAAGTATTCGGATACTCGAGTGACTCATGGTGTTCCTTTATTGCATAGCTTCTCCTGACGCCGAATATAATTATGCAGTCCGCCCAAAGCCCGGCTCGACGTGTCGTCGAGCGGCTCCCTGGATTCGTCGGATGTGAATAGTTTTTCACTTCCGACTGCTACCTCCCCCCGCCCTACGGACGACGCCGAGGTGTTGTCCCAAAAGGTTCCAAGCCGGGAGGAGGTGGTCCTGGAGGCGCCGCAAGGCGACCTCCCGGACTCCAAGCGCAAAGGGGAAAAAACCCCAAGGGCTCCAAGTCCGGCCCTGGGCCGGACACCGCACCAGAACCTTCAATGGTTCCGGAGTCCGGCAGGCGGCCCCCTAGTAAGAAGGGCAAGCCTACAACGCCGGTGACCTCCGTCCAACCGGAGGCACCGGATAATTTGCTGGAGGTGCTTAACGGCGCCTCCATTGATGAGGAGCACCGCACTATTATGAGTGCGGTGATCCAGAAGGTTCAGTCCTCCAAAAGCGGGCTGGCTGAAGCCTGTGCCAGCCTGCTAATAGGCTTTGAGGTATGTGAAAAATATGTGAAAATATTACCGCATAGACAGTAGCCCCTGATGCTCTGTTTGGCGTTTGGAAAGAAAAGCCGAATAGAGGATCTAACAACATTCGAGGAGTCTAACATAATTAAGTCAATATGCGTATGCAGGCTTCGTTGCTGGCCTCCGTCGCATTGACTGCGGAGGTGGATGAGCTGAAGCAGAGCCTCGAGCGGTCCAAGCAAGAGCTCGGCCTTGCTAAAAAGGAGCTCGAGGAAAAAGAAGGTAAGTAGTACCTTGTGGAGTATATTTAAAAAGATGCAGTTGCAAAAAATGACAGGATCGCTATTGGTGTCCTAGGGGCCATGACTGAGGTGGCGACCCTTAAGCAAGCGCTTTCCGAGGCCGAAAATAAGGCGGCCATGGAGCGCACCGAGCAGGAGAAACATGAGGCACGGGTTGGCGAGGTGCAGCAAGAGCTCCAGGCTCTCATGAAAAAACATGAGAGTTTGGAGTTTGACTCAAAGACGCGAGAGTCCGAGCTCGCGGCGGCCCTTGAAAGCGCCAAGTCTGCCAAGGCCGAAGCCCAGAAAACCCTACAGGAAGTTGAGGCGATGAAGAAGATAGCGGCGGGTAAGGCATTCTTTATGCAAAGCAAGCACGTGAAAGTGAATTACTTGTTACTTACCCGAATCCGGAGCTCTCCAGGAGCATTCGCAGATTTGCCCCGTAGCATGTCAGATGCCGCTGCCTTCTACCGGGCCGAGGAGGGCAGCTCGACAGAGAAGGTGTTCTGGTCTTAGTATGCTGAGGCCGGACACTCGGTGCCCTTGAGCGACCAGCTGAAGCAACTGGTCGAGCTCCATAAGGTGGCCGAACATGCCATGAAGGGCCTTATAGTTCAGTTGTGGCCTGGAGAGGCCCTTCCTGGGAGCTACTTTGGGCTGGTGAGGTGGCTGGTGGATGCCTGTCCATGGCTTGAAGTCGTCAAGCGCTCTGTCTGCATCGAAGGTGCCCGTAGGGCGCTTTCCCGTGCTAAAGTGCACTGGGCAAGATGGATGCGGAGAAGCTTGTGAAGGACGGGCCACCGCAGAGCAAGGAGCATCGCCACCCAGAGATGTATTATGAGGGCGTCCTGAAGGGCGCCCGCCTTGTGGTGGACGAATGTTCCAAAGATGTAATATTTGAGTGAACTTGTTCATTTTATCCTGTGCGCTGAAAACTTGTTCATATGCGCTATGCAACGCTTGTTTTAAATTAAAATATTACCTTCTATGCGGCTCTTTATCAAGTCTGAGAGATGGCGACTCGTCGGCTTCTGCCCCCATGCCACGAGTGCTGGGGTGTTCGGGATAAACCTGAGCACTCTTTTTCCCATTCTTGGGTCCTTCGAGGGAGGTGCTCAGCACAACGAACAAGGCAATCGGACTATAATGCGTTATCACTCTCACTTAGCCAGAGAATTCTATAATTTTAAATTTCGGCGAAGCCCCTAGTGTTCGGAAGACCGAGTTCGGGGCGCTATACACGCCTAGGCCGGACAAAGCCGACTCCTCGCTCTAAGCGGCATAAGTCTTTAGGGACTCGAAACCTCCCGAACAGCGACCAGCTCTCGCCCTATCATGACAGTCAGTTTTAGCTTTCTCTACTGAGGTGCTTAGCCCAGCTCAACCGGGGCACAATCGCAGTAGTTCTCCCAGCGCTACCATAGCCGATATAGCGGAACGTAAGGTACCAAAACATGGGAGCCGGGCAAACCCAACTATTGACCAAAGACATGATTCGGAGTTGATGCTTATAATGCT
Organism: Triticum urartu; assembly: GCF_056163025.1. NCBI lineage: Eukaryota > Viridiplantae > Streptophyta > Magnoliopsida > Poales > Poaceae > Triticum > Triticum urartu. The sequence continues at coordinate 94,810,085 of NC_141875.1, forward strand.
ATAAGTTCGGAGGGCCGCACTTTGTGAAAGTGTTTGGACTTCTCATGCCGTATTATGGGGTGCTTGAGCCCCTGGCGTATGGACCGTACCAAAGTGTACGGGTGCTAAATGTCATAACTAAACATATGTATTGAAAAAGAAATGAATAGAGAATGCAATAATAAGTTGAAGCTAAGCACTGTTTATTTTAAAAGGCTGTTGTGAAAGCAGAACGATATAAATAGTGCGATAAGCAAGAGATGGGACTATTTGACATGTCCCCCTCCAGGGGCGAGCTGCGAGACGGTATGTAAGACAGGTATTTTGCTCGTTATAGAGACCACCTGGGAATTCGACGTAGCTTTCTGCCTCCTTGGTTGTTGCATCGTGTGTTCGGCGGTTGTACTGCCGGACAGGCCTTCCGAAGAGTGGAGTCCTGAAAGTAGGAAATAATGACAAAATCGGGAGCCCCTAGTGCGGTTGAGCCACATTTTTTGGCGTGCCGTGGTCGTGCCCCTCCCCCTGTGCCCATGGTATTTTCAAAGCATAGTTATGTACGCGTAGTACTGATTTCGCAGTTTCGCGAGGGCTGGGGTTGGGGCCGTATTGCTATGCTTGCTCGGAACGTGCCAGGCGGTCTTGTTGTAGGTTACTCCGGGCGCGCTTGACGGTGTCCGGACGTTTAATAGCCGGACTGGAGAATTGCCTTGAGAGGCTGCTTTGTACTTCCGCTGCGAGGGCCGCCGTGTGCTCCTCCATTCGGAGAGAGCGTTCGGTGTTTCCATTGACCGTAATGACTCCTCGAGGGCCTGGCATCTTGAGCTTGAGATATGTGTAGTGCGGCACCGCATTGAACTTTGCAAATGTGGTTCGTCCGAGCAGTGCGTGATAGCCACTGCGGAACAGGACTATGTTGAAGATTAACTCCTCGCTTCGGAAATTATCCGGGGATCCGAAGACCACTTCAAGTGTAACTGAGCCTGTACAGTTGGCCTCTACACCTGGTATGACGCCTTTAAAGGTTGTTTTTGTGGGTTTAATCCTTGAGGGATCTATGCCCATTTTCCGCATTGTATCCTGATAAAGCAGGTTTAGGCTGCTGTCGTCGTCCATAAGGACTCTAGTGAGGTGAAATCCGTTAATGATTGGGTCTAGAACCAATGCGGCGAATCCACCATGGCGGATGCTAGTGGGGTGGTCCCTTCGATCAAAAGTGATCGGGCAGGAGGACCATGGTTGAACTTTGGGGCGACTGGCTCCAGCGCGTATACGTCCCTGAGTGCACACTTCCGCTCCCTTTTGGGGATGTGGGTTGCATATATCATGTTCACCGTTCGCACTTGTGGGGGGAAGCCCTTCTGTCCACTATTGTTCGGCGCCCGGGGCTCTTCGTCCTCGTCGCTGTGCAGCTCCTTGTCTCTATTTTCGGCATTTAACTTGCCGGCCTGCTTGAACACCCAACAATCCCTATTGGTGTGATTGGCTGGTTTTTCGGGGGTGCCATGTATCTGGCACGAGCAATCGAGTATATGGTCCAAACTGGACGGGCTCGGAGTGTTCCTCTTAAATGGCTTTTTCCGCTGACCGGGCTTAGAGCCTCTGAATCCGGCATTAACTATCGTATCCTCAGCGTTGTCGCTGTTAATGCGGCGCTTGTGCTTGTTGCGATGCGACCTGCCATTGCTGTCCTTGGTATCCGAATTACCAGGGCTCTTGGTCATGTTATTGCTACGAGCCAGCCAGCTGTCTTCTCCCGCGCAAAAGCGGGTCATGAGTGTCGTGAGGGCTGCCATAGATTTCGGCTTTTCCTGTCCAAGGTGCCGGGCAAGCCACTCGTCATGGATGTTATGCTTGAAGGCTGCTAGGGCCTCTGCGTCCGGATAGTCGACGATTTGATTTTTCTTGGTTAGGAACCATGTCCAGAATTGTCTGGCAGGTTCTTCTGGCTGCTGAATTATGTGGCTCAGGTCATCAGCGTCTGGTGGTCGCACATAAGTGCCCTGGAAATTGTCGAGGAATGCGGCTTCCAGGTCCTCCCAACAACCAATTGATTCTGCTAGCAGGCTGTTAAGCCAATGCCGAGCTGGTCCTTTATGCTTGAGTGGGAGGTATTTGGTGGCGTGTAGCTCATCGCCACTGGCCATGTGGATATGAAGGAGATAGTCCTCGATCCATACCGCAGGATCTGTTGTGCCATCGTATGATTCAATGTTTACGGGTTTGAAACCCTCTGGGATTTGATGATCCATTACTTCATCTGTGAAGCATAGTGGGTGTGCGGCGCCTCTATACTGGGCTATATCACGACGTAGCTCAAATGAGCTTTGTCTGCTGTGTTCGGCCCAGCCGAATTTACTGTATCCGGCGTGACGGTTATCGTCTCGTGTCGTGGGGCGCCCACGCGATCCGTAGATCGATCTTGTTTGCCTTTCCCTGTCTTCCAACATATCTCGTAGGTCTAGTGCATTTCCCCGTGCCTTGGTATTTTTTGAGCGACACCGGGGTGCGGCTTGAGTGGAGGGCCGGGAGGACTCTCTGTCGCGGCCGTGAGGTGGCCGGTCAGCCGCATCATGCGCTGGTGATGTAGGCTTAAGTGCTTCCTCCTCTAAACGAGGAAGCAACCTGCGCTTTGGGTAGCTCTCGGAGGGGCGTTCGAGTTCGTATTCCTCGGCCGCAAGGACTTTCGTCCATCTGTCGGCTAGCAAGTCTTGATCAGCTCTGAGTTGTTGCTGTTTTTTCTTAAGGCTACTCACCGTGGCCATAAGCCTGCGCTTAAAGTGCTCTTGTTTGACGGGATCCTCAGGCACGACAAATTCGTCGTCACCGAGGCTTGCCTCATCTTCGGAGGGAGGCATGTAATTATCATCCTCTTCTTCTATGTCTGCCGCTCTCTCAGGGGGGCTGCCTTCTCCATTCTCCTGCGCTGAATCTTGCTGGAGGGAATTGTCTTTGGCACTATCTGGGGTGTTATTATCTCCCGTGCCGGCATCACCGTTTTTTCTTTGGTGGGACTTAGAGCGGCGCCGCTAACGCCGGTGCTTGGGTTGCTTCTTGGAGGGGTCATCCCCCATTGTTCCGTCGCCATTGCCTTCTTTGGGTGTATCCACCATATATATGTCATATGACGAGGTGGCTTTCCAGTTCCCTATAGGCGCTGGTTCATGTTCGTCTCCTACATCGTCGTCCATATCGTCGATGTCTTCGGAGTCGAAGTCGAGCATGTCGGTTAAATCATCGACAATGGCTACAAAGTGGGTGGTGGGTGGGCATCGAATTTCTTCGTTGTCCGCATCCCAATCATGTTATCCATAGTCCGGCCAGGGCTCTCCTGACAAAGAGAGAGACCTTAGTGAATTCAGAATGTCGCCGAAGGGCGAGTGCTGAAAGATATCCGCGGTGGTGAATTCCATCATCGGCGCCCAATCGGATTCGATTGGCAGGGGCGCAAAAGGTTCAGAGTCCGGAAAAGAGACCGGCACCTTGGAGTCACAGGCTTCGCAGAGGATGAGGCTGGTGTTCGGCTCGATCGCCGTTGAGACTAAAGCCCCCGAGGCGGTGTCTAGCCACCCGTCCTCGATCGGCGCAGTTGGCTCTGAGCTAAGGGTCGGAGCTGATGCGGGCGCAGCCTCTAGGGTACTGTTCCGCGACAAAGCTAGGTCATACCCATCGTGACAGTGTGGCGCGCCCGGCTGTGGCTCGAATCCGTCGAAGATCAAGTCTCCGTGGATGTCGGCCGTGTAGTTCAAACTTCCAAATCTGACCTGATGGCCAGGGGCGTAGCTTTCAATCTGCTCCAGATGGCCAAGCGAATTAGCCCGCAGTGCAAAGCCGCCGAACACGAAGATCTGTCCGAGGAGAAAGGCCACACGCTGGACCGCATCGTTGTTGATGATCGGAGGAGCCATCGGGCCTAAAGGTGACGACACAGAGGAACTCTCAATGAAAGCATCAATGTCGGTGTGAAAAACGGCGGATCTCGGGGAGGGGGTCCCGAACTGTGCGTCTAGGCCGGTTGGTAACAGGAGGCAGGGGACACAATGTTTTTACCCAGGTTCGGGCCCTCTCGATGGAGGTAAAACCCTACTCCTGCTTGATTAATATTGATGATATGGGTAGTACAAGAGTAGATCTACCACGAGATCAGATAGGCTAAACCCTAGAAGCTAGCCTATGGTATGATTGTTGTTCGTCCTATGGACTAAAACCCTCCGATTTATATACACACCGGAGAGGGCTAGGGTTACACAGAGTCGGTTACAATGGGAGGAGATCTACATATCCGTATTGCCAAGCTTGCCTTCCACGCCAAGGAAAGTCCCATCCGGACACGGGACGAAGTCTTCAATCTTGTATCTTCATAGTTCGAGAGTCCGGCCAAAGGTTATAGTCCGGCTATCCGGACACCCCCTAATCCAAGACTCCCTCAGTCACCCTTGACGAAAGCACTTCTGTGACGCGCGATTTACCGTCATGGAAGTGGACACTTCCGTGATGATAATTTTGGTAATGTCATGGAACACTTCTACGACAGCACAGGTATGACTATCTTGATTCTGTCATAAATTTGTCATGGATGTACATGCATGACAAAAAAACGTGACCTACTATGACAAACATGTATCATCATGGAAGTGTATTTTTTTGTAGTGTTGGCTCGGGCAAGCTCCGCCCGAAGGGTCTCTATGGTGGCAGCTCCATCTGCAGTCACAACATATTAACGATACTGGCATCATGCTGCTCTTATTACATGACGATCACCAGAAAAATCACTCACCCTGCGCCTCGTCAAGCCACTTGTTGACAAGCACGATATCGGCATCTGCCGCATCCAGTTGCCACTTTAGTTCGGCAAAACCATCAGTCCGGCTAACCACCGGAGCTTCAACCACCTGCACATAAAGGCGATCTGGTTATTACCTGGGACTATGATCCTCTGTTTGCCGCCGTTCCCAACGACAACCAGAGTCTCAGGGGCTACTATCTGCATGGGCATACCTAACATATGCGGTACTGTTAAAGGCATACATTGTTTCACGTACCTTGAAGCTTTTCAGCAGACTCATAAAAGCTTTGTGCAAACTGCTTTCAGCGGATGAAATCCTTTCAATCACCGTACATTAGCGTACAATGCGCTTCCGAGACGACAGCCTGCCCCAGAAGATCCTTCAGCGCGTCCGACCGCACACTCTACAGACCCTTGTTGTCGCTCCCCTTAGGAGCCAGATACTGGGGATGCCGGGTAGCTAAATGGTTATTCTCTAGCCCTAGTGGATCCGGAGATACCCTTCGCAACGACACTTCAAGGTCGCCCGCTTCTGGAGTTGGGGAGTCCGGGGGAGGCGTTTCGCTCTCCATCAACTCCGGAAGAAGATCCCCCGAAGATGAACTCTGTCGAGAAGGGTTGCGATCCGGAGTACAATCTATAAGCATCGATTATTGTCTTCGGAAGTAAGATAGGGTATTTTCACTATTAAGTACTTTTTGATTACTTACAGCTCGGTAGAGGGATGATCCCCGCGCGGACATTGTGTGTCCAGAATACCCTCCGAGGCAGGACTCTCTGGCGGAGACTTCTTCTCCCGATTGGAAACCTTAGCTTCCGGATCTTCAGAGGTAGTCCTCTTCCTTCCCCGGGGAGAGAGAATGTTAGATTCTTCCCCTTGGTTATCCTCCCTCGCGGAGGCGCTCATTCCCTCGATTGGAATAGATAGCGATGGAGGCCCGCTTTCGCCCTCTTTATTCCCCCTTCATCTTCCTTTGAGGGCGGTAGACAAGGTTCTGGCTCGAGCATCTTTTCCAGCACCGGATTGTCCAACCCCTCGGGAAGGGGAGCCGAACACTGGATCAGCTTCGCCTTTGTTATCCAGTCCTGGTCAAAGAGCGATTCTTCAGAATGATGTCATGATAAATAAAAGACAGTGTGTTCGGCCATGGGATTACTTACTTGGGCAGCGGGGCGGTTGCAGCTTAGGCCCACGTCCTCGGTGGTGTCCGGACACATTATTTGGGGTCCGAAGAATGATTTGTACATCTCCTCGTGCATCATGCCGAGGAAATGCTAAATAGCGCGCGGTCATTCCGGGTTGAATTCCCACATACGGAGGGGTCGGCGTATGCAAGGGTGGACTCAACGAACCAGCATAACTTGCATTACCATAACCAGACTGAAATCTCCCTCGAAGAGATCTCGGATACGGCTCTGTAGTATTGGCACGTCCTTGGCTGGACCCCAGCTCAGCCCCCTGCTGATCCATGACATCAGTTGTGGTGGGGGGCCCGAGCGAAAGGCGGGGGCAGCTACCCAGTTGGCACTTCGGGGAGCTGTGATGTAGAACCACTCCCGCTGCCACAATCCGGAAACCTCTGGAAAGGAGCCCTTTGGCCATGGAGCGTTAGTAATTTTGCTTATTAAAGCACCTCTGCACGCTGCGTACTGCCCCTCGACCATCTTCGGCTTCACATCGAAGGTTTTGAGCCACAGGCCAAAGTGAGGGGTAATGCGGAGGAAGGCCTCACATACAACGATAAATGACAAGATGTGAAGAAGGGAATCCGTGGCCAGATCGTGAAAATCTAGTCCGTAATAGAACATAAGACCCCTGACAAAGGGATCCAGAGCGAGGCCTAGTCCTCGGAGGAAGTGGGAGAATAACACGAAGCTCTCGTTGGGTTCGGGAGTAGGGACGACCTGCCCACGGGCAGGCAGCCTATGCGAAATTTCGGCGGTCAGATATCTGGCCTCCCTCAACTTCTTGATGTCCTCCTCTGTGATGGAGGAAGGCATCCACCGGCCTTGAAGGCTGGATCCGGACATGATTGAAGGTCTGAAGCGCCTGACCTGAGCTTTGGTTGTTAGAACTCGAGGCGGGGGAAGGATTCGATTGAGTGCGGGAGGGGAAAAAGAAAAGGCCCTGTCCCTTTACAAAGAGGGTGCATATCAGGCGTCCCCCTTGTGGCCGTTTGAGACTTACCTAAGATCTAGGATCCATACCAACAGGCACGGTTGGGATACCCATGCTTGTATTGATGAGAATCCCGTGATAAGGGGAACACAATCTCTGCTTTGACAAGACGTGTCAAGAAACCGCCTCGCGTTATGTGCGGGGCTGGTTAAAGAAAAACGGTTCAAATAATGACCAGGCTGTGGCGTGATGTCATGCTATCAAAACATGTAAGCAGATTAGATTTGTGGAAATATTATTCTCTCTACGGTGGTGTGTGAAACTTATTTTGCAGGGTCGAACACTATCCTTGAATTCAAACTCTTCCATGGTGTATTCGGAGGAGGAACCCGCCTTGCAATGCCAAAGACAACACTGCGTGTCGGACTCGTCGTCATTGAAGCCTGGTTCAGGGGCTACTGAGGGAGTCCTGGATTAAGGGGTCTCCGGACAGCCGGACTATATCCTTTGGCCGGACTGTTGGACTGTGAAGATACGAGATTGAACACTTTGTCCCGTGTCCGGATAGGACTTTACTTGGCGTGGAAGGCAAGCTAGGCAATACGGATATGTATATCTCCTCCTTTGTAACCGACCTTGTGTAACCCTAGCCCCCTCAAGTGTCTATATAAACCGGAGGGTTTTAGTCCGTAGGACAAGATACACTCATACCATAGGCTAGCTTCTAGGGTTTAGCCTCTCTGATCTCGTGGTAGATCTACTCTTGTAATACTCATATCATCAAGAACAATCAAGTAGGATGTAGGGTTTTACCTCTATCAAGAGGGCCCGAACCTAGGTAAAACATCGTGTCCCCTGCCTCCTGTTACCATCCGCCTTAGACGCACAGTTCGGGACCCCCTACCCGAGATCCGCCGGTTTTGACACCGACAGTGATGGTGATGTGATCCGCGCAGGGCTTCGCCTAAGCACTGATGTCTACTACGCAACCTTCTTCTTGTAGATGTTGTTGGGCCGCCAAGTGCAGAGGTTTGTAGGACAGTAGCAAATTTCCCTCAAGTGGATGACCTAAGGTTTATCAATCCGTGGGAGGCGTAGGTTGAAGAAGGTCTCTCTCAAACAACCCTGCAACCAAATAACAAAGAGTCTCTTGTGTCCCCAACACACCCAATACAATGGTAAATTGTATGGTGCACTAGTTCGGCGAAGAGATGGTGATACAAGTGCAATATGGATGGTAGATATAGGTTTTTGTAATCTGAAATTATAAAAACAGCAAGGTAACAAGTAATAAAAGTGAGCATAAACGGTATTGCAATGCTAGGAAACAAGGCCTAGGGTTCATACTTTCACTAGTGCAATTTCTCTCAACAATAATAACATAATTGGATCATATAACTATCCCTCAACATGCAACAAAGAGTCACTCCAAAGTCACTAATAGTGGGGAACAAACGAAGAGATTATTGTAGGGTACGAAACCACCTCAAAGTTATTCTTTCGGATCGATCTATTCAAGAGTTCGTACTAGAATAACACCTTAAGACACATATCAACCAAAACCCTAATGTCACCTAGATACTCCAATGTCACCTCAAGTATCCATGGGTATGATTATACGACATGCATCAAACAATCTCAGATTCATCTATTCAACCAACACAAAGTACTTCAAAGAGTGCCCTAAAGTTTCTACCAGAGAGTCAAGACGAAAACGTGTGCCAACCCTTATTCATAAGTTCACAAGGTCACGGAACTCGCAAGTTGATCACCAAAACATACATCAAGTGGATCACGTGATATCCCATTGTCACCACAGATAAGCACATGCAAGACATACATCAAGTGTTCTCAAATCCTTAAAGACTCAATCCGATAAGATAACTTCAAAGGGAAAACTCAATCCATTACAAGAGAGTAGAGGGGGAGAAACATCATAAGACCCAACTATAATAACAAAGCTCACGATACATCAAGATCGTGTGATATCAAGAACACGAGAGAGAGAGAGATCAAACACATAGCTACTGATACATACCCTCATCCTTGAGGGTGAACTACTCCCTCCTCGTCATGGAGAGCGCCGGGATGATGAAGATGGCCACTGGAGAGGTATTCCCCCTTCCGGCAGGGTGCCAGAATGGGTCTATATTGGTTTTGGTGGCTACGGAGGCTTCTGGCGGCGGAACTCCTGATCTATTCTGCTCCTCGATGTTTTTAGGGTATATGGACATATATAGGCGAAAGAAGTCGGTCAGGGGAGCCACGAGGGGCCCACGAGGGTGGGGGCGCACCCAGGGGGTAGGCGCCTCCCTGCCTCGTGGCTTCCTCGAAGTTTCCCTGACTTCTACTCCAAGTCTCCTAGATTGTTTCCGTTCCAAAAATAACTCTCCTGAAGGTTTCATTCTGTTTGGACTCTGTTTGATATTCCTTTTCTTCGAAACACTGAAATAGGCAAGAAAACAACAATTTGGGCTGGGCCTCCGGTTAATAGGTTAGTCCAAAAAATAATATAAAAGTGTTTAGTAAAGCCCATAAACATCCAAAACAGATAATATAATAGCATGAATACTTCATAAATTATAGATACGTTGGAGACGTATCAGCATCCCCAAGCTTAATTCCTGCTCGTCCTCGAGTAGGTAAATGATAAAAGAAATAATTTATGAAGTGTGAATGCTAGCAGGTGCACAAGTTTGATCAATGATAATTTCAATCACCTTTTCTAGCATCATTATATATCATAACAGTAGCTCAACTCATAAAACTTCTCATGATCAAGTATCAAAACTATTCACATGTTAAAGTATATATCATAAACTTTCTTGAAAACTAACAAACCGTGTTATTAGTCATCAAACAATTACAATTCATCTTATTTTCAGGAAGGGTCTATGTCAGAGCTTTAATTAAGAAAACTTCACATACTCAATTGTCATTTAGTCCTTCACAATTACTAACACTCACGTCGTATTTATGGGTTCAAAGTTTTAATCTGACACAGAGAAAGATAGGGGCTTATAGATTCGCCTCCCAACCTTTTACCTCAAGGGTAATGTCAACAATAATAGTTCATGATGCCTTACATCCAATTGAAGATATATATATATATATATATATATATATATATATATATATATATATATATATATATATATAGGAAAATGGGTTAGTACTCCTAGGAGTATGTACTCCCACCTCCATGCACCATCCCATCTTATCCAGACTATTTCATGCTTTTAATAATTAAATTGAATTATGTATGGATAATCACGTGGTAGTTCAAAATCGCTTAAACAGAATCCTTGTTTTTAGGGATAAACAAAACGACACCCCCACTTGCGTGAAAAAACCCATCGTCATTTGTTACATCCCAAACATCATATGGCTCTTGTCAAGCTCCGCCGCCGCCAGCGTCGACGACTGCGAATGATGGTGACAATCGTCGTCCCCGTATATACCCAGCAGGTCTCCAGCATCTAGATCAAGCACTCTCCTTTGGCGCTAATCCACCTGGTAGAATTGGCCAGATCTCAAACCGGGTACGCTGCACTTACGTCCAAGTATCACCATTGTTTTTCCCGTACAGGTAATTGGTGGACGGGAGGTAATTGGAGGAAGGGTATGGAACTATCAAGTTGTGTTCAGGTATATGTACAAGATGATGTAGGTGCGTCAAGCTTTCTTACTGTATTTTTTCTCCAGTTGCTTGTTGTAGGTCACAATAATGAAGTCAGCGGGGCTTCTCAACGAGGAAGAGGAGATGAGGCCAGCCGGCGGCTCAACAAGACGGCTCGACCATGCATGCATGCATGCAGATGTGATGCGTCGCGATGGCTCGACGATGTAGACTAATGCATCCGGCGACGGGTTGACAACGTTTTCCGTGACAACAGACAACTCCATCGTAGTTAGCGTTTTGGTCGCTCACAGTCAAGTTACTTCATCCATGGTGTGGCCATAGATCCAATTGGACATGGATGTGGCATAGTCGAGCTTTCTTTGCACTAGTCTTCAGCGGACCCAACATGCGCGAACATGTTGTCAGGGTGCAGAATATGTAAATCAATCTGCATCCAACTATCCAACATGTATATACTTTCTTATGGATAGTACGTACTTCTTTTTGGGTAGCTTATATACTCCTTTGATCTGTACAAGATATACTTCATGCCAAAAATTTCAAGTATAAAGTCTATAAGGAAACAAGTACGTACATACTCTTAATGTACGTCAATGATGCCTCTTTCACATACTAAATAATGTTCGCTGCAAAAAAACATACTAAATAATGATGCCTCATTTTTGGATGCTTGGCACATACCACTTAAATAAAAAAGTATATGCGAAGAAAATGCAGTATATACTTTTTTGCGAGAAAACTTTCAATCTATTCATCTTCAATCATGGCAGTACAACAAACATTAGAAATAATAAAAATTACATCCAGATCGGTAGACCACCTAGCGATGACTACAATCACTGAAACGAGCCGAAGGCGCGCCGCCGTCATCACCCCTCCCTCGCCGGAGTCGGGCACAACTTGTTGTAGTAGACAGTCGGGAAGTCGCCCTGCTAAGGCCCCGTAGGACTAGCGCACCAGAACAGCAACCGTCGCTGATGAAGAATAACGTAGATCGAAAGGCTCCAACCTGAAGACACACGAATATAGACGAACCACAACCAGATCCGAGCAAATCCACCGAGGATAGATCCGCCGGAGACACACCTCCACACGCCCACCAACGATACTAGATGCACCACCGGAACGGGTACTAGGCAGGGAGACCTTTATTCCATCTTCAGGGAGCCGCCGCCGTCTCGTCTTCCTGAGTAGGACACAAACCCTAACAAATTTTGAAGGAATGACTAACAACGGAGCCCTCCCGCCGGCCCTTGCTAGGATCCACCACGCCCCCATGGCCCTAGGGCCACCGGAGACGAGGCGGACCTGCGGCGGAGCCGTCGAGAGGCACGAACCCTAACTTTTCTTGGAGGAGGAGAAATGCAGTATATACTACCTATGAAAAATCAGTACATACATACCCATTCATTAAAGATGTACATACTCATTTGGATGTTTAATATATACCACCCAAAAATCAGTATATACTACTTTAAAAAATAGGTGGTATTATATACCTCACATACAACATTTTAAAATATAGTACATACCCCTTTAAAGAGAAGTATATCTCATTTGAGAAAAGAACCATATACTCCTTCCCAACAATCAGTTATCATCTTTACAAAGGAAAAAAATCAGATATCAATATATACTGATCAATATTGCATGTTTCATACGAAGGATACTCCACCATAAACATACGGTAGTATATACTATGAGAATAGTAGTATATACTCCATTCAAAAAACAGATATGTATATACTCCTTTGAAACAATCAGTAAGTATATAGACATTTTTACATAACCCCATGCCCAAATGCCAATAAATAATTAATTCAAACTTGAATTGCATGGTTCAGTCTAATCTCTTGTTAGCTACGCATGCATGGGGGAGTTCTGGTGGGCTGGTTGTTAGATCTGTTCGGCCACCATTTAAGGAATTGGGTATAATAAAAAAACTAATGGTGGGAGTACATACCCTTGGGAGTATAAAAGAGGAGTCCTATATATTAGAATCTTTCCAACACAATGTGCTTGCCAAAGAATAAAATGTAAAAAGGAAAGGTGAAGATCACCATGACTCTTGCATAAGGTATAAGACAAGAATAAAAGATAGGCCCTTCGCAGAGGGAAGCAGAGGTTGTCATGCGCTTTCATAGTTGGATGCGCAAAATCTTAATGTGAAGGAACATCACTTTATATTGCCACTTGTGATAGGGACCTTTATTATGCAGTCCTTCGCTTTTATTGCTTCCACATCACAAGATCGTATAAAGCTTATTTTCTCCACACTAATAGATCATACATATTTAGAGAGCAATTTTTATTGCATGCACCGATGGCAACTTACTTGAAGGATCTTACTCAATCCATAGGTAGGTATGGTGGACTCTCATGGCAATACTAGTTTAAGGGATGTTTGGAAGCACAAGTAGTATCTCTACTTGGTGCAAAGAATTGGCTAGCATGAGGGAGAAAGGCAAGCTCGGCATGTTGAATAATCCATGACAATATACTTTATTTCAGATATAAGAAAACATAACCCATTACATTGTCTTCCTTGTCCAACATCAACCTTTTAACATGTCATATTTTAATGAGTGCTCACAATTACAAAATATGTCCAAGATAGTATATTTATATGTGAAATCTCTCTTCCCTCAATATTCTTTCATGAACTGTTCAAGTGACCAATACAATGTTTGCTAACCTTCAACAAATTTACCACCTCTACTTCTTATATGTGAAGTCATTACTCCCCATGGGATAAGCGTATGAAACATATATAATTTCAGATTTATTATATTCAAATCATTCAACTATTTACTCATAGTATGTAAGTGAAGCACGTGAATGAATAACAAACTACTCTGAAAGATATAAGTGAAGATCAATGAGTAGTTAAATAATTATTTAGCTATGTGAAGACTCTCCCATTTAATAATTTCAGATCTTGATACTTTATTCAAACAGCAAGCAAAATAAAATAAAATGACATCTAAGGATAGCAAACATCATGTCAAGAAGCAAAAACTTAGGATCAACCGATACTAACCGATAGTTGTCGAAGAAGAAAGCTGGGATGCCAACCGGGGTATCCCCAAGCTTAGACGCTTGAGACTTCTTGAAATATTATCTTGCGATGCCTAGGGCATCCCCAAGCTTGAGAATTTTTGTCTCCTTAATTCCTTTCATATCACGGTTTCCCTAGATCTTAAAAGCTTCATCCATACAAAACTCAACAAGAACTTGTGAGATAGGTTAGTATAAGTCCATGCAAAACCTTATCATTCTCTACTGTAGCAAATAACTAAATTATTAATCGACATTGCAAACTTAATGCCTCCACATATTTAATAGTCCTATCCTCAAATAGAATCATTAGACAAGCAAACATATGCAAACAATGCAAACATAACAGTAATCTGCCTAAACAAGACAGTCTGTGAAGAATGCGGCAAGATCCATACTTCCCTAGCTCCAAAAATTATGAAAGAAAATTCCCACTGTAGTAAATTTATCAGATCTTATTATTCAAAAGGTTTAAAAATTTTATCACATTCTGAATTTTCTAGGGAATTTTTGCAACAGTGGTAAACTTTCTGTTTTCAAACAGCAACATGTAGACTTGTAAAATAGGCATAGTAAAGGCCATCCATGCCACTTCTATTGAAATAAAATATGCAAAAAATTATTCTAAATAACATCAAGAAAATACTAAAAAATAAATTGGCTCTCCAAGAAAAACACATATCGTGTGGTGAATAAAAATATAGCTCCAAGTAAAGTTATCGATGAACGAAGACGAAAGAGGGGATGCCTTCCAGGGCATCCCCAAGATTAGGCTCTTAGTTGTCCTTGAATATTACCTTGGGGTGCCTTAGGTATCCCCAATCTTAGGCTCTTTCCACTCCTTATTCCATAGTCCATCGAATCTTTACCCAAAACTTGAAAACTTCACAACACAAAACTTAACAGAAAACTCGTGAGCTCCGTTAGTAAAAGAAAACAAACCACCACTTCAAGGTACTGTAATAAACTCATTATTTATTTATATTGATGTTAAACCTACTGTATTACAACTTTTCTATGGTTCATAAACTCTATTACTAGCCATAGATTCATCAAAATAAGCAAACAACACACGAAAAACAGAATCTGTCAAAAACAGAACAGTCTGTAGTAATCTGTAGGTTTCGAATACTTATGGAACCCCAAAAATTATAAAATAAATTTCTGGACGTGAGGAATTTATCTATTAATCATCTTAAAAAAGAATTAACTAAATATCACTCTCCAGTAAAAAATGGCAGCAAATCTCGTGAGCGCTAAAGTTTCTGTTTTTTACAGCAAGATCGCAAAGACTTTCCCCAAGTCTTCCCAAAGATTCTACTTGGCAAAAACACTAATTTAAACATAAAACCACACCTAACCAGAGGCTAGATAGATTATTTATTGCTAAATAGGAGAAAAAATCAAGGAACAAAAATAAAATTGGGTTGCCTCCCAACAAGCGCTAACGTTTAATGCCCCTAGCTAGGCATGATGATTTCAATGATGCTCACATAAAAGATAAGAATTGAAATATAAAGAGAGCATCATGAAGAATATGACTAGCAGATTTAAGTCTAACCCACTTCCTATGCATAGGGATTTTTTGAGCAAACAACTTATGGGAACAATAATCAACTAGCATAGGAAGACAAAACAAGCATAACTTCAAAACTTTAAGCACATAGAGAGGAAACTTGATATTATTGCAATTCCTACAAGCATATATTCCTCCCTCATAATAATTTTCAGTAGCTTCATGAATGAATTCAACAATGTAAGTATCATATAAAGCATTCTTTTCATGATCTACAAGCATAGAAATTTTATTACTCTCCACATAAGCAAAATTCTTCTCATTCGGAATAGTGGGAGTATCATAAGAAACTCGAATACTATAAATTGTTTCCATATTAAAATAGTAATGTTTAGAAAAGGGGTAATCATAATCATGACAAGTTTTATAAATATAATCATAATTACTTTTTATAGCATAAGTATCATCACAATAACCATCATAAGTAGCGACTTTGTTCTCATCATAATCAATTGAAACCTCTTCCAAGATAGTGGAATCATTACTAAATAAAGTCATGACCTCTCCAATTACACTTTCATAATTATCACAATAAGATTCAACATCCTCCAAAATAGTGAGATCATTACTTCCTAAAGTTGACACTCTTCCAAACCCACTTTCATCAATATAATAATCATAAGTAGGAGGCATGCTATCATCATAACAAATTTGCATATCAAAACTTGGGAGGCTAGAAATATCATCTTCATTAAACATAGCATCCCAAGTTTGGGAAAAACACTACAAAAAAATACACTTCCGTGATGATACGTGTTTGTCACAGTAGGTCACGTTTTCTGTCATGCATGTACATCCATGACAAATTTATGACAGAATCAAGATAGTCATACATGTGTTGTCGTAGAAGTGTTCCATGACATTGCTAAAATTATCATCACAGAAGTGTCCACTTCCATGACGATAAATCGCGCGTCACAGAAGTGCTTTCGTCAAGGGTGACCGACACGTGGCATCCACCGTAACGGAACACCGTTAAGCTATCGGGTCGGGTTTTGGATCCGATAACCCGTTAACAGCCCCGACCAATGGGAAATTTCCACGTGTAAAATTCTTATTGGCCGGATGAAACACGTGTCAGCTCGTCAGTGGGTCAGATAGGCGCCTATGATATGTCGACATGTGCCACGGCCCACCAATGGCCCATTTAGCTTACAAAGTCGGCCCGTTTGACTTGGTCAAAAGTTAACGGGCTAGCCCATGAAAAGCCTGTTAACGGTCTCTTCGCAAATAGCCCATTTTACGGCCCGTTAACTCACGGCCCTAAAGGAAATCAGCCCAACAACGTCATGTGGGCCGTCGAATATAACACCAGCCCATTTCACTTTCGGCCCATGTATGGCCCACGACGTCTTTCGGCCCATATGAGCCCTTTGTATCTTTCGGCCCTTTACAGGCCCACGGTAACTCTAGCCCATAATGAATAGTAATTTTCTTTATACCCATTAACGGCCCGTGATTTACATGGGCCGTTTCCAGCCCGTGTTAGCTTTCAGCCTCTTGACGGCCCATATGTTCTTGGGCTCCTTTTCGGCCCTCGATTACTTCCGGCCCGTTACTGGCCTGTTCCCCTAATGTGCCAAATTCGGCCCATGGCAAGAGTCAGCGTGTTACTGGGCTGTTCCCCTAATGGGCCAAATTCGTCCCATGGCAAGAGTCGGCCCGTTACTGGCCTGTTATCCTAATGGGCCAAATTCGGCCCATGGCAAGAGTCGGCCCATTTCTGGCATGTTAACCCGTTGCGCTGTTTCCAGCCCGTCCTATATTCTGGCCCATTAACGACCCGTTATGCCTGTGACAGAATTAAGCCTTTGCTGTCCTATGACCTGTCACCGTGCTGGGCCGATACCAATTACGCCGGATTACGACCCATGTAGACCCATTTATCTGACGGCCCGAGGCCCAAGATTAAAGGCCCATTTATCGATGGCTCGTAGGAGACCCATGGATCCTATGGCCCGTATATGGCCCATGGTAGTTGCGGCCACTAGCAAACCAGGGAAAAAGAAGACTAGGAAATAAATAGCCGAAACTAACGCTAGGATATTAAGGCGATTGCACAGATTACATCCACTCGGCATCAAAGATCGCCACCAGTGCAAATATAGGGAACACCCTACACTATACAAAAATGGCTTGCTGTTTTCTTCAGCCGGTGGCTGTGCGTTAAGAATAAATTTTGTATCGCACCAAAAAAAATTACAACTATATAACAAAAGGAAGGTTGGCATAAAACTTAACAGTCTAGCAGATAAATGCACGACCAGAAGTTTAGAAGCTCAGTTCATTTGACCTGACTGTTACGTTTTCATGTTGTATTGTCCGATGGAGCAACATAACCCTCGCCTTCATTTCCCCTAGGCTCCTGAACAACATAGCAAATGTCTGATAGTTTGGTTTCAAAACCATGCATATCTTGAAGACATTGAGCAATGT
Organism: Triticum urartu; assembly: GCF_056163025.1. NCBI lineage: Eukaryota > Viridiplantae > Streptophyta > Magnoliopsida > Poales > Poaceae > Triticum > Triticum urartu. The sequence continues at coordinate 94,827,678 of NC_141875.1, forward strand.
TTCTCCTTGTTTCACAAAGGGTCTTTGTTAGGGAATGGACTTGTGTCTGGAGCGCAGATACAACATTGCTTTGAGCTTGCATATCTTGATCATGAGGCAGTTTGGACGATATTGCCTTAACAACCAACCCAGTATTATGCAGGAACGTGCTTTTGGCACTGTTAGTGGACAGGTACTGACCCACTGCAGCAAGAGCTGACATTGCGGTTATAGTTGCCTCGCCACCTTCAGAAGGTGGTGGTTCCACCATTTTTTCCATAGCTCGCTGAAAAGTTGAGGTTTTACATTAGTAGTACCAGAACAGAAGATATTAAGGAGGCAGCAAAACCAAACAAAATAGCTTTCTTCTATATACAGAACTTATTCTGGTGAATCCATGTAAAATAATAGTTGTATTTTATTGCAAAGTACATAATAAAACCAGGTTCCAAACATATGACCATGTATCATCGCTAATGTATTGTCTATTTCTTCACATTGTATTGAGGGCTAAGGATAAAGAGACGAAGTTTATAATACGGCAAGCATAGTATGACATCATTCATATCACAAAACAACTAAGAACAAACAAACAGGCAATTGTAACATTGTGTGGGAAAGTCCAGCAAAAAACTAGATTACAGGTCAAGATCAAAGGAACATCACTCCTCTCTTTTAAACCTTGTAAGGTGCAATGATACGCTAAGACAATTGTGTATAAAATTTAAAAGAGTAATAGACATTGGATGCAAACCATGCAGTTCAAGGCACAAGTCGGAGTAAGTAGTAGTTAAAAGGCATGATGATTAAGGACTTACAACAGCGGCTTTGACTAGTGTAGTCATGCCCTTCTTCTTGCTGGTGTGACAGTCCTTGAAGATTTCCACAACATTTGGTTCAGGTACTTTTTGGTCCTTGCGGGCTTTCCTTTGCATTTGGAACAAGTCAATATAGATCTGATAATATGGTACAGCGAAAAGAGTGAAACAGCAGCTAATTACAAGAGCCTCGCAGTGTGCAATATAGCTACGAGATTCTGTCGTCTGTTGGAATTTCACTTTCATACGGTTGGCCTTGTTCTTTGAACAGTTCACCTACAAGAAGATAGATTTGTGTGGCACATGCATAAATAGGACTTCAACATGTGATCTGATGACATATATATAATGTACCTGATACTTTGGATCGGACCAGGGTTTAACGAGGCCTCTCTAGTCTTCATCAGATATATTTTCCACTGGAGATGTTTGGGAAAGTTCACTGTTAGCCTTGCCTTCAAAGTGAGTTTTCCTCAAGTTATACCGATACTATCGCAGAGCAGACTTGAAAACATGGGTGCAAGCTTGTCTGGTTGCATCATCTTGGCTATCCAACTTGAACCTCATCTGTTCAAAATTATGAGAGTCTCATTATCAGCAACCTAGAAAGTATTGGACAGAGCAAGACGATATTAGTAGTTTCCATACATAACCATACTTACAGATAAATGGTCGAGGAAGGTGTTGAACTGGGTTTCGTCTTTGTCATTCATGTACTGAATCCATGTTGGGAGGATACGTACATGACACCTAACAGTAACCGCTGCCTCTGATACTAACTTGGCTGACTCTGTCGCATCACGTGGCCTTTTTAAACCTGGCTCAAAATGGATCTCCATTCTTCCTCCTCTAGATTTAGTTAACTTATCGAGCATTATCCCTGATGTTTGTTTCCTCTTGCGCCTAGGTGCTAGTCCAACAACAAACATAGGAAGTGTTAGTGTACATCAAACTGTAAGACTACATATAAAGAAGCATGCAACTGTAACTTGACTCCAGCAACTACCTTCTTGTTGTTGAAGATCACTAGGTTCATCTGATATTGCCAACTCGTCTTGTGTCAAGAGTGCTTGGGAAGTAGTGTCAGGTGGCAAGGGAGCTTGGGAACGTGCTGCTAGCTCAGTTGACACACAAGTAAGTCGTGCAACTGGTAGTACTGTGGTAGGTGTTGCAAGAACTAGGGTTGTCTCTGCTTGTTTGGTGGCAGCTATTTGTTTCTGTTTGGCTTTTTTTGCAACTCATGTAGCATGGGATGCCGTGCTTGTAGAATTTTCTGCTGGACTTTGACCTTCTATTGCACCATCAGTACCAGCAGAATCTGCAGGGTTCATCCGCTTCTCATTCCCTACCATTCTGTGTTTCTTCCTCTTTCTCTGTGCCATGTTAAGTCTAGCCGACAAGAAAAACGAATAACAATTTAGTTCTTCAGAACAAATTGATGTGTGATGCAGACGAACTGAACTTTTATGTTAGACAACCACATGATAGGAGGATGTAATATGTATGAAAAACAGGACGGAAGAGATAACCAGAACTATGATGTGTAAACTAAGAAGAAGACATTTCACCGAATTAGAAGCAATGCAATGGAAGGTAGACACCATATGAAAGATGCTACAAATATCGCTCTGCCAAGTTAACAGTGTCTCATCATAAATGGCGTTTAACCAAATGTGAAGTAGTACAAGAAATAAATCATATGCAAGATGCAAACAACATCACACTACCATGTTAGAGGTCTCTCGTCATTAGTGCAATTGCATATTCACAGCATTGCATATTCACAGCTTATGATGTGTAAACTAAGGAGAAGGCATTTCAACAAATTAGAAGCAATGAAAGCTGGACACCATATGAAAGATGCAATGAATATCACTCTACCAAGTTAAAACTGTCTCGTCATAAGTGCCATTTCAACAAATTAGTAGTACAAGCTAGAAAAGAATGTGAGCTGTAACCTATATCACACTCCGAAGTCAAAAGTGTCTTATGATAAGTGATTGTTGCAGGTTACAGAACAGTAGTAATTTGATGTAAGAACATGGTGTGATAGACAGATATTGTGTGTTCTAGAAACAGGAACATGTGTCTTATTCAAGTATAATGTGTAAAGTAAGCAGATCGAATTCAACAAAATTAGAAGCAATACAAGCTAGACATCACACATAACATGCAACCACATATAACAGAGCCAAGTTAGAGGGAGCACCGGTGATGCTGCACTAGGGGAGACGTGCTCATCATAAACACAGCTTCGTTGAGTGTCTATGCATGTGTTGTCTTGGAAATCATCTTGGGGGTGTGGAGGAGTAGAAACTGTAGAGACCCTCCGTTCGGAAGGAGCACCTTTATCCTCTGCCTTGCTAACTTCCTTCCACTTTATTGATTTTGCATTGTCAAGTAAAACCAACAAGAAAAAGCAATAAAATTCTCTCTTCAGAACTCATTCATGCATGATACTGACAATCACTACTTTGATGTAAGGCAAACACATGATACCAGGATGGAATATGTACGAAAAACAGGAAGGCATGGCATGTTCAGAACTGTTTGTGTAAACTAAGCAGAAACCATTCCAGCAAAAAAGAAGCAATGCAAGCAAGACACCACATGAAAGATGCAACCAATATGACTCTGCCAAGTTAAAAGCGTCCCATCATAAATGGAATTTCAACAAATTAGAAGCAGCGCATGCTATAAATCATATGAAAGATGCAACTAATATCGCACTGCATATACTAAAGGTGTCTCGTCATGTTGATTGATGCGGGATACAAAAAAAACAATAGTTTTATGTAAGGACATGCTTAATAGACAGATGTACTATGTACTAAATACAGGAAGGCATGTCACATTAACTGGTATAATGTATAAGCTAAGCAGACTAGCACATGCAGTTTAACCAGATTGGAAGAATGACAATCTAGACACCATATGCAACATGCAACCACATATCACGCTGCCAAGTTAGAGCAAGCACCTGCGATGCTAGTGTAGGGGAAATGCTATAATCAACTACAAAGCTACGTTCACTATCTTCATCTAGCATTTCTGTTTCTTGAGAATCATGTCGGGAGGCTGACGCTGCATTCTTTAAATGAGGAGTAGTCCCTTTGCCTGCATGCCTCGTCATAAGTGATTGATGAGGGATACACAAGAACATTAGTTTGATGTAAGAACATGGTTAATACACAGATGTACTACTATGTACCAAAAACATAAAGGCATGTAATATTCAAAGGTATAATGTGTAAGCTAAGGAGATGCAATTTAACCAAATTGGAAGCAATACAAGCTAGACATCCGGCTGGAGTGGTGAGCATGATCATCTAGGACCTGAGAGCCTGGTGGGAGGTGGGCTGCTTTGCCACCATCGCAGCTTTTTAGTTGGCTTCCAGGTGATGCCTATCTTTGCTAGGCTTGTCACTGGCTCGGCCAGTGCCCTGACTAGCTATTTGTCTTCTGGTGCTCACTGGATGGTGGTTCATGTAAAAAAATATCTTTCCTTATCTTACTGACTTCGGCCTTTCGAATACAAGCTAGACACCATATGCAACATGCAACCACATATGACACCGTGAAGTTAAAGCAAGCACCTGGGTTGGTGGTTCACAGCGAGCGAGATCATCAACTCCAGAGCTACGTTCCTCGTCTCCATTTGCTGACACTACACCCTTTAAAGCCTTGAAACGTTTTTGGCCTAGCCGCGTACCACGCTGGAGCGACTTCTCTCTATTCTTTTCTACTTCTGTCAAGGCAGGGTCTGAAATACCCTTGCATAAAAACACAATAGTGAGAGTAAGGGTGAAGTGTGTGCAGAACTAGTGCACTGTAACAGTAGCAGATAGCAGGTGGCTAAAAAATAAATGACAGGAGACATATGATAGCTCTACAACATTGCATGGCAAACAAAATTAAATTCTACTCCGTATGATTTTGTAATATATGAGCATAGGAAATGCAGGTACTCCTCCAGCACACCACCACATGTGGTCATATCTAAGATAACATTCGACTGAAAATAAATAGGTTAGTCGATTTTTTTTTAAAGAACCGTCTGATCTATAAGGAATGGGAAGATGGCCTTCGCCTACCTCCCGCCAGTCACTGTTGACGATCTTTCTCGAACCGCCAGCGACCACCGGCCCAGACCCCTGCCTCCGCCGCCCCGCCCTCCCATCGACCTCACACCACCATCGTGCTTGGAAGCGCCCCCAGGCCATCCCTTTAATCCCGGCCGACCTCCAGATCAGGTGCCAGTAGCTCTAGGCCGCACACGCCCCTAAGATAAACACCAAGGCGCTGTTTCCCCGGCGTAATAGGCGTACTAGCGCATGTTACACCAGGGAATGCTTCCGTTAATTGGGAATCAACTGGCCAGAAATTGAAATTCAGGGGGATGAAGGACCTCTAGCTAAGGTGAAATAGTATATGAGGAGAAACCTTGTGCATCGCGAGTTACTAGGAACATCTACTATCAAGAAGAAGCGGTCAACTAGTGTCTTCTGTGGGATGAATACCGTGCAAGCAAAGACGTAAGATTTGCACGAATAAGGGAAGAGGAGTACCTTTTTCAGTTGCCGGTGTGGTCACCTCCACATGTCGCGGCGATCTTCTTCTTTTTACCGGGGAAACCGATGTTCTGGAGGGTGCAGGATTGGACGAACCCATGGCCAAATTGTTGACTGTGTTGCCGTGGCCGTATGTTGGTGGAGGGGAAGCAGATCCGAGGCGGCGAAGGACAGCGTAGCAGGAACAGCTCCGGTGCGGTGGAGGGTGGCGAAGTTGGAGCGGCAGCGGTGAGGCGCAGGACAGCGTGGTTGAACTGGCTCGGGTACGGACGGCTCGGCCTCGGCTTCAACTACTAGCCGTGGAGGGCGTTGTGGTTGAGGTTGCGGTGGACGATGACGTCGGGGTATCGGCTCCGGCGTGATGGAGGAGGGCGGCGGTTGATGGGTGGGATGGGGTGGCGGACGGAGGACGCTGGGGTTTCGCGGTTGGTGGAGAGGTAGTTTTGGCGCCCACGGAGTACGAATGGGGAATAGGACGGGTGGGCGGGGGGGAAGGGGGGAACCATGTTTCGGTCTGGGACGCGCTTGTTTTTGGCTTTTTTTAACAGAAGATGGGACGCGCTTGTTTGAAATTTGGGGAAAGTACAAACTTTGCCCCCCTCTTAAATTTCGGACCTACTGCAGGTCGGGGGTAAGATGGTAATCCCAGGTGTCCCAAATAGTGTGCGGGAGCGATTTCGGCCGCGCGCTTGTGTGCTTAGGCGGCCATTGTGTATGAATGTTTTTTGGATGCGGTTGTGTGGCATCTAGATGAAGCTACATACCTACCCCGGTTTAGACCTTTGGATGTCCGGCCGGTAGGTTTCACGGGTCGGAGTTATTAGAAAAGTAATTTGCTTGTACTACCAAACATTGGTTTCACACGGTTTTGGGCGAGTAGAGGCTCTTTTGGCGCTTCGTTCAAAATTTTGAAACACAAGCATTCACGTTTAGATTACTCTTGAACTATGAGGATTGACCTAAATAGACAACGTTATATTTGACCTTGTATGTTTGAAAACCTCATTAAATTATCCGCTTCTTTTTGAAATTTTGACACTTGAAAATCCTATAACTATGATTATTTTGGAATGGAGGAGCTAAATTTGAATCTATTTTGTACAGGACTACATATACTATTATGTACAAAATCAGAGCAAAGATTGGTGCCCCCATAATTTAGGTATGGTTTACAAATGCCATGATATCAAATTCAAATAATTGAATGGACTTCATGTTGAATTCGATTTTTTTAAACCAACTTAAGTTGAATTCAAATGTATGCTAGTTCATAGGTAGCTATTTATAATGTCCATTATGTAACTTTCATATGTATAATGTGCTTTACACACACAACATGAACTATACTCACGTTTATATTCGATTGCTAAAGCGATGCATTGTGTGGAGTTCAAAATACTAACTATGTGGATCAATTGTGTCGAATAATAACATAGACATCCTCAAATTTGATTGAATATAGATGTCTGATGGATCAATGACCGCTCCTTACGCGAATTGCAAATATCATGATCCCATCCTAATATTTGGATACAATTTATATCTTTAATCAATGTGTAGAGCAGTCTTTTACGTGTAGTTTCACTCTCCATCGGTGGTCTCTCACACATGCTCACACACTCTCTCCCGAGGTGTCTTTCTCGCACACATGCTCTAGATATAACCCTCCCTCCCTCTCGTAACCATTTACAACTATTTTCACTAACCTTTATCACAAGCACTCTTCCTCTCGCAAACATACACACGCACAATCCTCATCGACCCTTTCTATATACATGGACCTGCCTACGTGTCTCATGTACGCACATTATCTTTAGGCCTGTCTCTCACGCATTGTCTCACACCTTCCTAATCGACGATTATGATTCTAGCAGAGCATTATGTAGGATGCCCCTTAAAGTTAGGTTGGATGAATAGTAATATCGGAGATAAAGGGGTTACCTTAGTCCGAGAACCTAGGATTACAAATCCTAGCCGGCTTTGTCAGTGGACATAGAGTCCTTCACAATTCTCCTATCTTTGTCTTGTACGACTAGTCATCCATGGGTCTTCCTAAATGCGTCACGGGCCGACCAATGTGGCACAGGACGGAACCGAACGAAGGGCCTCACCTCAACCCACCAGACCTCACGCGGTGACACACCCTCTGCCCCCACGTCTCATTATCTTCTCACACCCACACATACCAACACAAACACCACACACACAGAAAATTTCTCCTAGTGCCTCTATTCCCTCCCCCTTGCATATACACACTCAAGGGAATGGAATCTCTTGTCGTGACATCATATTCGTCTCTCTCTAGACCACTCTCATTTCTCGTGCTATCTCTCCCACGCCCCCCCCCCCCCCCGTCAGCCCCTCTATCCATGCCTCTCTCGAATACGTAATACACACACATACCTCTCTAGGCCCCGCCAAATGCATCAACTACACATTCACACATGTTACATCACGTACGCCGTTGATCTAAAAAGCCCTCTCTTCACGTTTATTTCACATACAACATTCCTTTTGAATAAAGTGTGGCCAAAAAATTATTTTAGAGTTTCTACATATATACAACATTACAAAGTTATATGGAGGAGTACGAACGCTAATTTGCATTGCATGGTGCCCACAATGATATTTATTCCGCACTGTGAATTTGTATATTTTTATACTATATACAAAGTTAGTCATAATAAAGAGAAACGAAGAGCATCTCTATCTCCATCGCATACCCCCCCCCCTATCCGCCCCTTTCACGTATGCACACAAAATTATCTCCAGGTCCTCTAAAAGTAAGCCCCCAGAAAATTCACGCATGTTTCATCTTTCTCTCGCGATATATGCAATGACGATCATTGTATTTGAAGCGAAAGCACGATACGTACATTAGGCTTCAGAATCCACTCATTACGGTCACCATTTACGTTTAGTGGTTATTATACAGTCACGGGCTCACCGTACAACTCTGTATTTGCTCATGACATGACTAGTTGATCAGTTAAACGCTCCACATGGCACCTCTAGTGTTGCATCACATTATCTCACTACCATCATGCCCACCTATCGACTTGTATCTACTCTACATCTACACTCTTATAAAATACACTCATATAAAAAATAGAGTTGGTGATGATGGTGTGCCTGCCATCCTGCAATATAGGCCGTCCGATTTATATCTGACGGATAGGAAAGAAACTATGGCAATTTTGCAAAAAGGTACCCACACACCTCTCCACATTTGCAAATAAGGCCTTCCCTCGTTCATCCTTTTCTCTCACAAGATAAAAAAGTCATACAAATGCATCTTGATGTTACGTGCAACGCACGGGCATCTTGCTAGTAAGAATGAAAACAAACGACAAAAATATATTTGGACGATGGTTCAAAGTCATGACCGCGGGCACAGCAGACAAGGTGGCCTTGTATTGGTATGCTGAGCCATCTGTTTTAACACACAGGAGCTGGTGTGGTGATTATACACACATGCACGCATGCACAAGAACTGCATCCACGCAACACATGCACCCACGCACGCACACTCACACATACACACGCAACACTCACACGCACGCACGCATGCACACACTAGTACACCACACGACCAACACACACTCTCAGGCTCAAGTGCTCAACCTACACGTGCATGCGCAAACATCAGGCCCTGACAGACACATACACAACCAGGTGATTCCCGCGGACGGGTTGAAGCCTTATTGCGCCTGCGTAAATTTGTGTTTATCTAACCTTTTGCCTATGCGAACTGACAGGTGGGACCCACAAGGAACGTGGTTAATTTAACTATTCAACATGGTGCCACGCAGACTATTTGGCCGGTCAACAGAGTGCAATCCAATGCTGAACTGTGAGCAAGTGACCGTATAATCACCGCAAAACGTATATAGTGACCGTAATCAGCTTATTCTGAAGTTCGGTGACCGTATTACGCTTTTCTCTCTATAGGCCCTCCAAAACTACATCTCTACACGTTCTCGCATGTTACATCTAACAACTATGCAATACATCACTACTACTACACTCTAACACAATAAATCATATGTGTTTTTAGTTTTACTAGATATCATATTGGTACTTATAATTATTCAGTTTGCATACATTAAAATTGCCTTTGAAATGTATGGCCAGTATAATCTACCATGCAGGAAAAATCCCGCCCTTTCCTGTTTAATCGGGTTTGTATCGATGGATCGTGCGAAACAGCGAAACCATAGTACTATACAGTACAAGTGACAGTTCACTGGGCTCTCGTGTCGTCTACTCCTCCGTCGTAAGAGTGGAGCGCTCGCTTTCATAAATCTTCTAGTCCCTTTCGCCGACATGTGGGGCATCAAGCTACCAGGTCCACGTGCCATACTGGAATACAGTGCAGAGCAGCTAGGGTGAAGCACCCCAGTCATGGCGCCGGCGTAGTAATGAGCAATGAGGCGTCAAATCACAAAGCTGCACCTTTCCTGCAGTTAAGTTGGAGGGACGAAGCAACCATCATTTCACTCATTGCTGAATCCGCTTCTCCCTCATCTTCTTCAACTTAACCACGTGTTGCTTCTGCCGTTGTTCTGCCTCATGTGGGACGCGGATCGGCTTGGTAAAGCACTGACACGTGGGACCGCATGTTAGCAAACTGCGAGGACAACGTCCTCCGAAAATAAGAAGCCTAATCCTAGACTTACAAAGGGCTACGTAGCTGCTACATATACTTTCCACCTAATCTATATATGCCCCCCCCCCATTTTCAGGTGGGGTGGGCCTAATCCTCTCCTTTAATCCAATCAAATAGTCCCACATCACATCAATTCGTAACTTTACGTAAACCATTATGTGGATGTAGCATTGCTCAAGTAAGAAACCTCCCCCGCCATCCGCGCGGCAAAATCACCTCCTTTTTACTAATCTTGATTCTATAATTTTTTAGATCAATACAATTGAGATTTGTATAGATAGCACACAGGAGCAAAACTAAGTGGTATGGTTAAGGGCATCCACAATGTGTAGCCAAATGTGAAAATAGCTTTTGGCATCGTGGGAAACATTGTGGACGGTGTTGCCAAAGCCAAAAAGATGGAACCGAAGCTCCCCGATTGATTGATTGAAGGAATATAAAAATGCAACGTATCTCCTCTTTCTCCCATGCTTGGACGCATGTAGTACAGTATAGAGCACAAAGTCTACTCCCATGTCCCTTCTATCACAAATCACAAAGCAATGAGGCGTCAAATCACAAAAGCACGGATGAAGCAACCATCATTTCACTCTTCGCTGACTCCGCTTCTCCATCGTCTTCTTCGAGAAACCATCTCACTGCACTAGTACTCCTAGTAGTACTCCCTCCGGTCATCTTTTGTCTGCGTCTAAGAAAATTTCATTTTCCCCGCAATGCTCTTGCATTGGCATTTTTTCGCTGCTCTTTCCAACCGGGCCCTCCATCCCTTTCCACCGCATGCGTGCCTGCAATAATCCCATCTCTCTTTCCCATGTGCTTCGCATCTTCCCAAGGCAGAGAGAGCTACTTGCATGCAAAAACAGGAGAGAGAGCGAGAGGGGCATGCGTGTAGAGAGATGGACAGGGGAGAGAGAGAGACGACATGCATGCATGCGGAAGTGAGAAGGTTGGTTTGCATGGCGCTGCATTAATCAAGCGATGAGGAGTGAGATGGTTAGCTCTTTGGTCTTTGGAGAAAAAATACGCATTAATTGACACATGAAACGAGGATTTGTATCGATTAAATCCCGTGAAGGAAAACCCTGCCTTTGTTTTTTAACACTAGTACTCCTAGTACGTACGTACTTATCCTGTTTGGGTCTAGGCCTTGCATGGCCAAACTTCACCACACATTTTTGCCAAGCTTGCCTAAAGTTTTCAAAATGATAAGGAGGTACACTTGCGCACGGCTGTCGCGGTCGCACGCACCCTCACACGGTCGCTCCTGCACGCCGTGGTCGCACCGCACCCTCACACAGTCGCTCCTGCATGCCGCAAACCCAACCAAGGGAACACACCCTCACTGACACGTGATGTCGCATGTGAACAAACCAAACTCAGCCATCCTATCGCTGACACATAATTTTCATTCATAGAGTATGTTTATCCAAACGCATGTTGGGGAGTATCCGTACGGCCCGTGCGGTGGTCTGTTGGGGAAGAAGAGGTGAGGAAGGAGGAAAGAAGGGTTAGGAGACGTAGGGTATTCATCCAACCGAATGAAATGGTAGACTTACCCAAGTCAGGCGACTTGCATAACAAATATATGTTTTTACACAGCAAAAGATCCATAAAAACAACAACATAGAGAAAAACTATCACTGCTCACGCAAAGAGAAGGCCTCGTCGTCTTTGGCTGCCAGCGCGAACCAGCCGTCGCTGTCGACGTGTGTCTCCGCACCGTGGTTGTCCTCGGCCTCCAGCTACTCGTTCAAGCGGAGCGTGCAGGCGCTTTGGACGGACGAGAGCACAGCCCAGTTCAAGTCGAGGACGTCCGGTTCCGCCTGGAGGAGGGCCTCGATGGCAGCGGCATCCCCGCGCTCCGCGTCGAGTCGAGCCTCCGCCGCCTGGTTCAAGTCTAGGACATCCGGTTCCACCTGCAGGAGGGCATCGATGTGAGCGGCATCCGCGCGCTCTGCGTTGAGTCGAGCCTCTACCGCCCGGTTCAAGTCCAGGACGTCCGGTTCCGCCTGCAGGAGGGCCTCGATGGCAGCGGCATCCGCGCGCTCCGCCTCAAGTTGAGCCTCCGCCGCCCGGTTCACATCCACGACATCCGGTTCCGCCTGCAGGAGAGCCTCGATGGCAGCGGCATGCGCGCGCTCCGCGTCGAGTTGAGCCTCTGCCTCCTGGTCCTCCTTTAGTATCGCCATGTTGAACCGCTGGTCCGCTTGCACCATGGGGGACTCGGACGTCGGCACGAAGTCGACGTCCATCGTCTCATACCCATCGGGGGCCTTCTGCGCCGCAACCTCCGCCATGAACATTGGATCGGCTTCCTCCTCCTCGTAGCTTGGCTCCGGAGAACTCAGGGATTGGCCCGCCGCAAAGCGAACTTGGGAACGGAGGTCTGTGGCGCCGACCGCTGCCGTGATTTCTATGCAGCGCTCCGGCGTCAGCATCTTGTAGTAAGTGGTCTTGCGGCGCACCATGGCTTTCCGGTGAACTAGGGGACGCTTGATGTGGGCTAGGTGATCAAAAGGTGGGGGAATGGGCTGGAGATTTGGTGTGGTTTTAAGGCAGTGGCTGGCGTAGGCCGAGCAGCGAAGGTTCTGGTGTGAATAGTGGTTCCGGTGATGACCGGTCAATCGGTTTTGACTGTACATCGCTCTTGTCGCGTTCGGTTTGCATCCCGGCATGCTGGACCCTCCATGTCGCTCACCGAATGGAACGCGCTTCGTCTTGCGTTTTCGCTCGCTTGTGAGACCGCAGTTGAGAGCAAACCAACGTCCCGCCCCCTCCCCCGCCCACATCATTTATTATACCACCACTCCCTCTGTTTTATGCGGAGTAAATAAAAACAGAGTGAGTATACTACGGATGAGGATCCCCCGACGTGGCCGAACCCATTGAGTAACTGACATGCGGGGCCTAGCAAGCATGGGGTCCGCCAGTAAGTGACCGAAAGGGAGGGTAAGGCAGGGATACCTACGTCAGAGGATCCACTTCCACTATACTACTTTGACCAAATGTTAGAGTAATAATATATGACATGCAACTTACACAAATGTTAGAGTAATAATATATGACATGCAACTTACACAAAGCATATAGGGTCTAATGCATTTTTCGAGGCTAACTTTGACCAAATGTTAGAGTAACAATATATGACATGCAACTTACACAAAGCATACGGTCAAATTCGTATGTGAAAGGAGTTTCCAATGATATAATGTTCACATTATACATCTCATGTACTATTAATCTTGTCAATAGTCAAATTGGAAACCATCTCGAGTACAAATCTAGGAGTATGTACGAATCTAACAATATTGATTGGGCGTTGTTGAATGTTGATACCTTTTTGATCAAAGTAGAGATACTTTGACTGCACATAAAACTTATATGTAAACTAGAAAGGATAGGAGGGAGTATATTGTACGTTCAAAAATGAAACGAACATTGAATACCCATTATATATGATTTGCAGATGCTATGATCACCGATTCAAAATTTTGAATCCGCCTTAGGTATCACGTGCCCCCACTCGTTCCCTCTCGATTTCATCTCGGGGTCCGGAGATCTATTGAAAGAGGACTAGGGTGGGTACATGCGAATGATACTCCGTGGAATGTTCAAATGAGGCATCCGGGAGGATGGACGCGACTGGAGGGCGACATGATCGATGGAGAAGAGGGTTGGAGAGGAATGAGAAATAAGCAAACGCCACATGATTATACTTGAACGGCTCAAATAAACAATAAGTTGTCTCGCTTGGCCTACATAGTGAAAGGCCTAATGCGCAACGCGGAGCACTGATGCTCGAGTATGGCCAGGAAAACAGGGAAACCGACATGTGGGGCAGACTAGCCCACGACCTCCTCGCCACCGACAACCGTTCATGTGGGTCGTTGGTGCCAACAATGGGGCACAGCTCCAGCACCGCCTCTGGACATGGCGACAGCGGTGAGCGACACGCTCATATCGTAGCTAGACACGGTCTGTTTCAGTGTGCCGAGGGTGGCGTTAGTGCTGTGGGACGACCAACGGTATGTTTGGTTTGCACCCAAGGTTGCCCCATCAAAGCATTGGGTAGCCAAAATTTTGGTTGAGGTATTGGTTGCCCATGATTTGGCCGACATTGGCAAGAAAAATGAACTAGAGTTGGCTAGAGTTCATTGGCATGCCAAAGAAATGGCAACCATCCAAACAAAGACCAATCTTTGGGTCATGACCAAAATTTTGGTTGAGGTATTGGTTGCCCATGATTTGGCCGACATTGGCAAGAAAAATGAACTAGAGTTGGCTAGAGTTCACTGGCATGCCAAAAAAATGGCAACCATCCAAACAAAGACCAATCTTTGGGTCATGACCAAAATTTTGGTAAGGTGCACTTTGGCCACAATCCAAACACACCCCAACACCCGGCTCGTCGAGGATGCACGGGGCGCCGCGATGCGTCCGCGGAGTGGTGTAGCGCGGCCAACTGCATCCTCTGGACCTGAGACCATGCCGGGTCGTCCGCAGAGTAGTAGTATCGATGGATCGCGCGAAGCAACAAATTTTTTTTTGAGGGGGCAAAGCACCTAGTTTAAAAGGAAAAAAGGCGGTACACTCACAGCACTCCTGTCGCGGTCGCATTGCACCCCACACACGTTCGGTCCTGCACACGTCTCATGCAAACGGAACGCGCTTCGGCTTGCCTCTTCACTGACACGTGGGACTGCACTTGGAGAAACCGACCATGCGCCAAACTCCCCCCGCGCACCGCGCGAAAATCCTCCCCCCCCACACCCAAAAATTCCCCCCAAATCCGATTCAACCGCCCTTCAGCCAACTAGCCAATAATATTACCCAAACCCCCCTGTCCCCCTCCACTCCATTCGCTCCGCCAAAGCCACCCTCTCCGCTGCGCCGATACATCGACGCCGCGGTTTGGCGATCCTCTCGCTCCCACAGTACGCTCTCGTAGACTGCCGTCCTCTAGCCGCGCCGCCACCTCTGGCTACGTTCTTGTGCAGGCGCACGGCGGTCAGCGCCGCCACCGCTGGCGACGTTCATGTGGAGACGCACGGCGGTCAGCTTCTCCCATGGTACATGCATTCTAGACTGAGGCCCCGTTCATGTCGGTGTAGCGCTGAATGTTAGCTGATAGACGTTGTTAATATCACTATTTGCCGAAGTAGTTTACTGTCAATATGCTCTGCTTAAGAAGCTTCCTTGCCCTGTTCTGCACTCAATCTGCTTAGCTGAGATGGCATGCCAAGGCCGATTAGTTGCTAAAATATCCTGCCATATATTTATTGTGACGTAGATTGCCATGGTCTAGTAGCCAATCTGTTAGGTGAAATAGCTCTACACCATTTTATACTTGATCTTTCTTGCTGTGATGGCCTTCGATAGTTCGATGGCTGTGTGCTCGGCCTCATTGACTGCTGAAACAGCCTACCATAATTTGGCACTCAAATTTGTTTGCTGAATTAGCTTTACATATATTTCGTTACTTAGATCTTCTCATCCAAATATCTTGCCATAGCTTTAGACATCGACCTAGGTATTATTTTTCTGGACTTCATAAAAAAGCATATATGTTTTTCCTGTAATATCTAGTAGAAGAAATAATTTGTATTTCTAACAGATGGACAGGACTTGGATAACTTCTGCTTGAAGATTCTCCGCTGCATATGTCGAGGGGGTTGAAAACTTCATGAACTTTATCAGAGCTGAGTACGATGGTCCGAAATCAGATGTGCTCTGCCCGTGTAGCAGTTGTATGAATTCAGTTACAAGACCCCAGTCAACTATGTAAAATCATCTGCACTTGTATGGGATGTCGGTCACATATACTAGGTGGGTTCATCATGGTGAAGCTGTGAACGTCAATGTTATTGACTACGTGGAAGTAGCAGATCACCATCTTGATCTGCCTGATGCTCAGGTGGAGGAGGAGGAGGAGGTGGTGGTGGCGGAGCCAGTGAGTTTGACCAACATTGAAACAATGCTACGAAATGATCGTGCATTCCATGAACTTTCACCTGCAGAAGAAAAATGGTGGGCCCGCATGTTGGAACAATGCAACGTTGCTGTCAACCCAGGAAATAAGTTGTCAGTATTCTCAGCTATGGTCACCTTTCTTCACGTGAAGACATCTGAGCGGATGACCAACAAATCATTCGATGCGATGTTGGCTGCTTTCCACAAATCTTTCCCAGATGTGTCTGGGCTGCCACACACCTACAGTAAAATGAAGAATTTCCTTCGTGTAGTTGGAATTGGATATGATATGATCCATGTTTGTAAGAATAATTGTGTTCTGTTCTGGAAGGATTATGCCAACTTAAGTGAATGCCCGAAATGAAAATCATCAAGATGGAAAGATGGCAATGTTGTGAAGAGGATTCCTCATAATGTTCTGAGACATTTTCCAATTAAACCAAGATTGCAGAGGTTGTTTCATGATGCTGAAACAAGAGAGGATGTACTGTGGCATTCTAGGAACCAGGAGTGCAGAGATCAGAATGTAATGAGCCATCCATCTCATGGTAGTGAGTGGAAAAGCTTCAATGATAAACACAAAGAGTTTGCTACTGACCCGAGAAACATTAGACTTGGCTTAGCTTCAGATGGATTTAACCCATTTGGCCACCAGAGCGCCACATATAGCATGTGGCCAGTGCTTGTTATCCCTTACAACATGCCTCCAAATGTCTGCACCAAAGAATCAAACTACATGATGGCCTTGCTCATCCCAGGTCCAAAAAGTCCTGGAAAGGATTTTGATTTGTTCATGGAGCCTCTTGTGGAGGAACTTCAACAGCTATGGAAGGATGTTCTCACTCGACACCTATATAGCAGCCCACCAGCTGATTTCTTGCTGCGTGCTGTTATAATTTGGTGCATCCATGATTATCCGGCTTTGGGCACTATGTCAGGGCAAACGACACATGGTTACAATGCATGTGTTCTCCGTGACAGGAATCCGCTGTCATACGCAATACTTAGCAAGATCTGTTACATTGGACACCGCCGTTTCCTTGCCAAGGACAAGCCGCATCCTAGAAAATACCGAAGACATGTGTTCAATGCAAAGCATGAAAACCGTGATGGCCAAAGAGGCTCACCGCCGATGAGTTGCAAGTGGAATTGGAGAAGGTCAGGCATATTACACCAGGAAACCATCCTGGTAATGGTAGCGGGAAAAGGAAGCATGGTAGGGTAGAAGAGATATTATTGTTTACCCGCATGTCCACTTTGTGGCACTTGGAGTATTGGAAAGATTTGGATCTGCGGCATAATCTTGATGTGATGCACATCGAGAAAAATATATGTGACAGCATTATCGACACACTTCTTAATATTGAAGGCAAGACGAAAGATACCTTAAAATCTAGGATTGATTTGACACACCTGGGTATCAGAAAGGATTTGCAGGTGCAAGATGAAGGTAAACCACGGGATATGGCACCAGCTGTGTACGTCTTGGATAAGGTAAAAAGAAAAGAATTCTGCGAGGTCCTGTCACGTGTGAGATTCCCACATGGATTTGCTTCCAACCCTGAAAGGAGAGTCAGTGCAGATGGAAACAAGGTACAAGGGTTGAAAACTCATTACTGCCACGTCCTACTTCAAAGCGTTTCACCTGTTATCCTTAGAGGATTGGGCCGCCCTGACTTATACAGAGCAGTTGCAGAGTTGGGACAATTCTTCAGGGAACTCTGCAGTAGGAATATTAGGATAGATGCTTTGGAGCATCTTAGAGACAAGATACCAACTATCCTATGTGACCTTGAGAAGATATATCCTCCAGCCTTCTTTGATGTGATGGTGCATTTGGCTGTTCATCTACCTGATGAGGCACTACTTAGAGGTCCAGTACAGTATGGCTGGATGTACCCTATTGAAAGGCGGCTAGGCACTTTCAAGGGCTATGTTAGGAACAGAGCTAGACCCGAGGGTTCCATTGCAGAGGCCTACATTGCTACAGAAGCGTTGACATTCTGCTCAAAATACATTGAAACAGCTGATCAGCTTAGCAAAGAGGTGGGCGAAGACAATCCCAGGCTCAATGTTTTCGATTATTCTGTTCGAGTTACAGGGAAGAGTCGACAAGAGGACAAACCTAAAGATTTGGACAAAATGGTTTGGTATGTGTTGAATAACTGTCCTGAGATACTACCTTATATCAAGTAAGTGCTGTACTGCAGCTTATACATCGTAATCTACTAAACTTGTAGCACATTCTTATATATTTAGATGTTTGACGCGATCACTATGTTGTGCAGCATCTACAAAGAGGAGTTACTGCCGCAAAATCCAAGAAACATTGACAAACTGGTTATGGCAGGATTTGCGAAATGGTTCAAGAACCATGTAAGCTTTTGAAGTGCACTGTCAATTTTTTTTAATATATTGAGTACATAAGATGATTAGCTTGTCTATTTTCTAACCATAGGTTAAGAAGATGTGGGAGGATGGGCAGGCAGATGATGATGCCCTTTACTCACTAGCAATGGTCCTGATACTCGGGTAAGACATTATGAATCTTGCGTTGTTGGAGATGTGCGCTACAACACCCTTGCATGAGACGAAGGCAGGAAGACACAAAACAGTGCCATCATGAGCACGGATACGTATGACAAAGAGACAACTGAAATGTATGCTAACATAACAGACATTGTTCAGTTGCAGTATATCTCTAGTTTCGAGGACCATCAGTGTGTGGTTCTGTTGTGATGTCGTTGGTATAACCTATTTTCCAGGATCGCAAAACCCAAAGCTGATGATTATTTCAAATCCATCAATGTCAAGGCGGCGTACCAGACCAACAAGCCTGTTATTTTGGCAAATCAAGCAACACAGATATTTTTCTTGGAAGACACATTTGCACGTAGCGATGACTGGAGAGTATTGCAAAGGTTTGAGCAGAGGAATTCGTTTAATGAAGTTGCACAACAAGATGATGCTTACACTGCTCCTGATGTACAAGATAACATAGATGTTCCTAATATCTTTGAGAACCATCACGTCAATGACGCCGGCGAAAAGATTGATTGTCGTGTTGTGTACATACAAGAGTTGATCAAGAAGAAGCCAACGTTCGAGGACGTTGAGGACGAAGAAGAAGATGACACCGTGGGGAATTACGATTCAGACTGATACACATGGCGAAGATGTTGATGCTGCTGCTGGGATGATGATTACATTGCTTTTGTCGTATTTGCCTGTCAGAAGACGTTTTTTTATCTATTATGTGAAATTGTGTTTGCTATGACAACTGAAACCTGATGAACATGTTGTTTAGTATTTTGCTGTGAGAACATCACTTGTTATGTATGCTGATTTGTGTTTGGTGATTGTATGACAACTAAAACATGATGACATTGTTGTTTAGTTGTACTCATATTTGGCTGTGAAACTTGAATTTGATGACATAGTTTGTTGTTGGACTGCAATTTGCTCGACGTCTTTGAATGAGAACAAAGCTGACCCGACAGGGCCTCTGCTATTTATTTATTTATATGAGCAAAAGGGGATACCCCCTGATTTCTGTTAATAGAAATCATTAGATGTTCACAACACTACGCCCAGCCTGCTACACAGGTTTCAATCATTACTAGTTTCAGCAAAGTGCTCATGTCGTGGCCACTGAATACATCACGAGTGCTACATACACTGCAAATAAAGAGACAATCATCCTACAGAGCACATCGATTTTGCCCATTATCTTCACAAGCTCTTTCATCTCCTCATTGCTATCAAGGCCATTTAGCAGTTGTTGCTTGGCCATGATCAGAGGAACTGCATCTTTAACCTTCTACTCTGCATCTTCCTCTTCTGCCGTTCCTTCAGTTACTTGTCCAACACCCCAACCTGCTGGTATTGGGATTCCTCGGCTAACCAAATAATCAGCATAGTTGCATTCCCCCACATCAGCAACTTCCCAGAAATACAAATCACACGAATCTTCCCTTTTCTGCACGAATCAAATTGGAAGATCATCAACCAAACTATTAAAAAATCAGCTACTGAAAGCAGCAGAACAACACTTAAACATATTTATTACCCCATGATTCAAGCATTTGTAGAAGACTTGGCAAGGGTTGCGAATTGTGGTTGAGACGCGACGGATGACTCTGCGTGATTTGCAGCAGTGGCACCACACCAACGGTAGCGGGTTGCTATGAGCAATCGGCTGCGGTGCGCATGCCGGCGGGGGTGTGATGAGACCCACAGGTGATGGTACGGGTGGCGACTTGGCGCATATCTGGTTGTTGCCTGCTGAAGAGCAGGTGGACGAGTAGCCAGCGGACATGGTTACTGCGGCCAGAGCTTCTGATGCTAGGCAGAGTAAGTAGAGAAGAGGAGAAGGGAACGTTGGATATGTCAGTTTCATTACTTGCAGAGTAGCATAGCACCATATATAGTCATAGTCTAGGTTTGGATTCGAACCAGCTACAGGAGTATGTCTTTATTTTTTCTAAAACTCGGCAATGTCTCTTTACTGGTACACTAGATTGTTCTATACACCTTCCCAAGTCTTTGATTTTCTTTCCCTTTTTTGCGAGGAAGGAAGGAGGACAAAATTGAGAGTTCCTAGGACTCGAACCCGAGACCTCTCGGTTGAAAACCAAGGGTGCTAGTCACTTATGTGGCGAATGTTCCCTGTGAGGAGGACGGCAGACGAACGCATTTTCCTCGCAGTTTTCTTCCTATATATAAAAAAGTATGCTACTTGGTGTCCACTTAGTCAACAAACGATTGTGCCAACATTGACCGTTGGATTGACATTCAACGTCTGTCGCGTTTCTTCGGTCTCTTCTTCCTCGAGCCGACAAAGCCAAACCAGCGCCAGCGAGACCGCTTGCTCCCGCCTCCCATGGCTGGTTGTGATCTTCCCCGGCTCCTGTTCGTTCCGTCCGAGGCCTCACCATCATCCTCCGCGTTGGTTCGCTCACCGCGGCGCCGCCCTCCAGTGTTGTCAACATGGTCAACAACCGAGAGGAATAAGGAGATGACTGTACATGGTGAGGATGACAATAGGGACCCAGCAGCGCGTGCAGTAATTTTGTTTTTTCGAGACGGAGAAGGGTATCAACTGGGTTGTGCGGGACCCGTGGCCCGTCTAGCCCAGGCTTTTATTTCATATGTTTAGCACATGACCAGCCTAGTTTGTTTTTTCCTTTCTAAAAATGGCTAGCCAGCTATTTTGTTTTTTGCAGAGTAACCAACGTAGGCCTACTTGCTTTTCTACGCCCAGCTGGGCCGGAAATCTTTCAAGACGAGGAGGGATGCATTTTGCCCAGAAAATGGGCTATAAGTAATAAGAAATGGGCTATAAGTAATAATAAATGGGCTGTAAAATGAAAAAAATATAGCAAACAGGCAATTAGTTCCAAAATATTGTTTTCCTTTGGATTTTGATATTTTAAATTTCATTGTTTTTGTGTGGGTAAAATTTCATTGAATTTAAATTAAGGTATATTTAGATTTAAAATTAATTTGAATCTTGCTAGAAATTTCGGATTGTATGCTGTTTGGGACAAATTTGGAGGCTGACTTGTGGGTCAACTAGGTTGACGTGTACTTTGGCTTTGTCAACTTAGTCCACAAACGATTCTAACAGCAGTGACCATTGGATGTTAATCCAATGGCCGTGCTACTTCTTCAATATCTGATCTTCTTGCTCCAGCCGCCCAAACCAGCTCTGGTGGGACTCCCTGCTCCCGCCTCCCGTGGCCGGTTTTGCTGCCGCACAGGCCGCACCGCCCCACCCTACTTCACTGCTGGCCAGGCCATTCCTCTACTCACCCACACCTCCTGTTATTTTCCGGCGACGGCAGCCGAACCAGTAAACCCTCGTACTCCCCACCGCGTGGGCAACCATTGCCGATTCTTCCCCGGCTCCGTGTCGTTCCCTTCCTAGGCCTCGCCGTCGTCCACCGCCATGGTGCTCTCGGCGCGGCCTGGTCAACATGGTCAACGAACGACATCCATCGGCCATGGACTGTACGCGCAAAATAATGATTCCTCCACCTGACAGCTGGGAGCCACCGGAAGAGCCTCTGTATTTCACGAAAAAAACGTTCCCCCGCTGACATGTCGGACCCACCAGCTATATCTTCACACGCAAGGAAGTGCCTCCTTATTACGCACAAAAAAAATGAATACCCCCTGCTAGCTGGGACCCACCATAGTGGGAGGATGACTTGTGGGCCAACTAAGTTGACGGGGATGGAGGGCTTTGCCAACTTAGTCAATATGAACGATTCTAGCTCTAGTGACCGTACGATGTCCATCCAACGGCCATAGTGCTTCTTCAACCTCTGGTCTTGTTGCTCCGGCCGCCCAAAGCAGCGCCGGTCATGCCGCATGCTCCTGCCTCCCGTGGCCTGCTGTACTGCCGCGGAGGCCTCACCGCCCCCTACTATTCCCACCGCTGGCTAGGCCCTGCGGTGACGGCAGCCTCACACCGGAGCCAAACCAGTGAACCCTCGTACTCCTCTCCGCGCGGGCTTCCACTGTCGCGTCTTCCCCGGCTCCGCGTCGTCCCCTTCCTAGGCCTCACTGTCGTCCACCGCCATGGTGCTCTCGGCGCGGCCTGGTCAACGTGGTCAAGGAATGACTTCCGTCGGACGTGGACTGTACGTGGAGAGGCTGACAGCTGGGTCCACGGCCGCAGCAAGGAAGTGCCTCCTTATTACATGGAAAATAATGATTCCTCCACCTGACAGCTGGGACCCGCCGGATGGGCCACTATATTTTGTGGAAAAAACTTTTCCCCTGACTGCTAGGACCCACCAGCTTCATCTTCGCACGCAAGGAAGTGCGTCCGAGCAAAAAAACGATTCGCCCCCCTGACTACTGGGACCCACCAGCTACACCTTCGCACGCAAGGAAGTGCGTCCGGGAAAAAAACGATTCGCCACCCTGACTTCTGGGACCCACCGGCTACATCTTTGCACACAAGGAAGTGCGTCCACGCAAAAAAAACGATTTGCCCCCTGACTGCTGGGACCCACCAGCTACATCTTCGCAGGCAAGGAAGTGCCTGACAGTCGGGACCCACCTGGTCGAAGCGTATGTAGCGTTGTCATTCTGGTCGCGAACATGTACGTACATACTGGTCGATGTAGAGGCGCGCACGTGTCGTAGTAGAGGCGCGCACGTAGCATGTACACATACGTACAGCGGCCAGGGTGCAAGAAAGAAAATACGGCCACGTATGTGTACATACGGGCAGGGTCTCGAACGCCTACTCGCGCATACGTACGGCCAGGGCTCGTGTACATGGCTGGGTCGGAACGGAGAAACAGCGTCGTCGTCGTGTTCATGGGGAGGAAACGGAATGTGTCGTGTTCATGGGGAGGAAACAGAATGTGTCGTGTTCATGGGGAGGCAATGGTATGCGTCATGTTCATCGGGAGGCAACGGAACGCGTGGGAGCCAACCGGCTGGGTCAGAACGGAATGCGTGGTCGTGTTCATTGGGAGGGCTTGGACGGAACAGGCGATGGAAACGAGGCCTGGCGTACCGCACAACGGAGGAAATGGACCTCCTACGTTCAGAACGGGGTCCTGTTGATCGGGAGGGGTCTGGCGTACTGCAAAACGGAGGAAACGGACCTCCTACGGTCGAAACGGGGGTCCTGTTGATCGGGAGGGGTGTGGCGTACCGCAAAACAGACGAAATGGACCTCCTACGGTCGAAACGGGGGTCATGTTCATTGGGAGGGGTGTGGCGTACCGCAAAACGGGACTCCACGGGATACTATCATCTCCACCATCGACCTCCTCCAGCCTCCACGGGCTCCTGTTCATCCAGCCTCCACCGCGCGCTACTCCACCGGCTACTGTTCAACCACCCCTCCACCGTCTACTATTCATCCAGCCCTCCACACCACGGGGTCCTGTTCAACCACCCCTCCACCGTCTACTGTTCATCTAGCCCTCCACACCACGGGGTCCTGTTCATCCACCCCCCCACGGGCACCCCTCCACCATCTACTATTCATCTAGCCTCCACCACACCACGGGGTCCTGTTCATCCAGAGGCAACGCCACCGCTCACTATTCAACCAACCCCCCCCCTGCGACGCTCACTGTTCATCCCAGAGGCAGCATCGATCGGCTTCAGTTAGCAGCAGTAGCGAAGGAATCGCTCGATCGGGTTTAGTTAACAGCCATCGATCGATCGCTTGGGTTCAGTAACGCGTAGCTTGCAGTGCAATCGCTCAGGTTCAGTTAGAGCCCAACGCCTCACTCGGGTTCAGTTAGAGCCAACGCCTTGCACACACGCGCGTACGTGTACGAGAGAAACGCACATCGCTCGGCCCCCGACCTCCCACCGTAACCGGGAACTCCCCAAAATTTTCCTCCCCCTCGCTTCTACCATGGTTTTTTTCCGTCATGGACGGCCCAAAGAATGTCATGCAGCTGCGTCTCCGGCCCGCCCAGGACGAAAAGCCCATTTTCTGTCATGATTTTTTGACATAGAAGTAGGATCCCACCACATCTATGATGATACCGGGTTTTGTCACAATTATCATCATAGAAGTGTCATATGTATGACAGAAAAAAAATCGTTCGGCCCAAAATGTCACGGATGTGTCTTTTTTTTGTACTGAAACATTAATTGTAGCAAATATATTCTCAAACATGTCATTCTCATCAAACATAGCATCCCCAAGCCTGGGCCTTTTCATATCATAAGCATAATCACTCTCATCATTAATAGTTTGGATAGCACCATTAGTATAGCAATTATCATCATCACAATGAGTAAGAGGGGCAACATCATTTGGGAGGGATACCTTTTTACCTTTACTTCTCAGTCTTTTCTTTTTCTTCTTCACATTATGTGTGGGTCCAATCCTCTTTTTGGAGCTCCTTATTGATGAGATTGGTTGAATAGAATGCTCCTCCTCGTTACCTGATTCATCATAAGAAATAATTGGAGGATATTGGGAAGCCTCTTCCCTTTCATTAGTATTATCTTCATCCTCTATTTGTTTTCTTTCCTTTATGTAATTGGCAATATAAGGATTTTCAATGCAATTCACCGCACAATACATAAAAATTTCTTATAGATCAATATCGAGGAATTTCTCAAGGTTATATTCTGGAATATGCTTAGTTATACGTTTCATTTCTTCATAACCCAAAAGCAAACTAAGTTCATTATGATGTGCAAGGGAAATCAAATCATCACAATTTTTGGACACGATATGATCATGAAACAATTTTCATTGGAGACGACCATGTTCATTGCAAAGTTCACAAGTATGGCGAAGAAATTTTAAATTTTCAGCACAAACATGTAGCCTCTCTTGCAACCATTTGGTTTCTAAATAATTATGCCTCTTGCAAAATCTATCTTCCCTATTTGGTGTGTACTTGCAAACTCTATGCACTCCACAAAAATTGACATGCTTCTAAGAGACATTTTCATTATGACTAGTGCAATCATCACTAGCACTATGGATATTCAAGGAGTTCATACTAAAAACATTGCAATCATGCTCATCATTCAAAGATTTAGTGCCAAACATTTTATAGACTTCTTCTTCTAGCACTTGAGCACAATTTTCCTTTCCATCATTCTCACGAAAAATATTAAAAAGATGAAGCATATGAGGAAAACTCAATTCCATTTTTTTGTAATTTTCTTTTATAAACTGAACTAGTGATAAAACAAGAAACTAAAAGATTCAATTACAAGATCTAAATATATACCTTCAACCACTCACCTCCCCGGCAACGGCGCCAGAAAAGAGCTGGATGTCTACTACGCAACCTTCTTCTTGTAGACGTTGTTGGGCCTCCAAGTGCACAAGTTTGTGGGACAGTAGCAAATTTCCCTCAAGTGGATGACCTAAGGTTTATCAATCCGTGG
Organism: Triticum urartu; assembly: GCF_056163025.1. Lineage (NCBI taxonomy): Eukaryota > Viridiplantae > Streptophyta > Magnoliopsida > Poales > Poaceae > Triticum > Triticum urartu. Next base: position 94,853,582 of record NC_141875.1, read on the forward strand.
GAGGCGTAGGTTGAAGATGGTCTCTCTCAAACAACCCTGCAACCAAATAACAAAGAGTCTCTTGTGTCCCCAACACACCCAATACAATGGTAAATTGTATAGGTGCACTAGTTCGGCAAAGAGATGGTGATACAAGTGATATATGGATGGTAGATATAGGTTTTTGTAATCTGAAATTATAAAAACAGCAAGGTAACAAGTAATAAAAGTGAGCGTAAACGGTATTGCAATGCTAGGAAACAAGGCCTAGGGTTCATACTTTCACGTGCAAGTTCTCTCAACAATAATAACATAATTGGTTCATATAACTATCCCTCAATATGAAACAAAGAGTCACTCCAAAGTCACTAATAGCGGAGAACAAACGAAGAGATTATTGTAGGGTACGAAACCACCTCGAAGTTATTCTTTCGGATCAATCTATTCAAGAGTTCGTACTAGAATTACACCTTAAGACACATATCCACCAAAACCCTAATGTCACCTAGATACTCCAATGTCACCTCAAGTATTCGTGGGTATGATTATACGACATGCATCAAAAAATCTCAGATTCATCTATTCAACCAACACAAAGTACTTCAAAGAGTGCCCCAAAGTTTCTACCGGAGTGTGAAGACGAAAACGTGTGCCAACCCTAATGCATAAGTTCACGAGGTCACGGAACTCGCAAGTTGATCACCAAAACATACATCAAGTGGATCACGTGATATCCCATTGTCACCATAGATAAGCACATGCAAGACATACATCAAGTGTTCTCAAATCCTTAAAGACTCAATCCGATAAGATAACTTCAAAGGGAAAACTCAATCCATTACAAGAGAGTAGAGGGGGAGAAACATCATAAGATCCAACTATAATAGCAAAGCTCGCGATACATCAAGATCGTGCGATATCAAGAACACGAGAGAGAGAGAGAGAGAGAGATCAAACACATAGTTACTGATATATACCCTCAGCCCCAAGGGTGAACTACTCCCTTCTCATCATGGAGAGCGCCGGGATGATGAAGATGGCCACCGGAGAGGGATTCCCCCCTCCAGCAGGGTGCCGGAACGGGTCTAGATTGGTTTTTGGTGGCTACGGATGCTTGTGGCGGCGGAACTCCCGGTCTATTCTGCTCCTTGATGTTTTTAGGGTATATGGACATATATAGGCGAAACAAGTCGGTCAGGGGAGCCACGAGGGGCCCACGAGGGTGGGGGCACCCAGGGGGGTAGGGCGCGCCTCCCTTCCTCGTGGCTTCCTCGAAGCTTCCCTGACGTCTACTCCAAGTCTCTTGGATTGCTTTCGTTCCAAAAATAACTCTCTAGAAGGTTTCATTCCGTTTGGACTCCGTTTGATATTCCTTTTCTTCGAAACACTGAAATAGGCAAGAAAACAGCAATTTGGGCTGGGCCTCCGGTTAATAGGTTAGTCCCAAAAATAATATAAAAGTGTTTAGTAAAGCCCATAAACATCCAAAACAGATAATATAGTAGCATGAATACTTCATAAATTATAGATACGTTGGAGACGTATCAAGCACTACGTGAATATGACCGGAGGAGTAAACCATGGAGAGAGACGCCGCACACGGCTTGGAAAAATTGGTGTGTCTCCAAGGGGTGCCCTGGCCATGTATATAAAGGAGGGAGAGGAGGAGGCCGGCTACCAGGGCGTGCCAAGGAGGGGAGTCCTACTAGAACTCCACTCCTAGTAGGATTCGCACCCCCCCTTTTTCCTTCTCATGGAGGGGGAAAGAGGGAAGGAGGAGGGAAGAGGAGAAGGAAAGGGGGAACGCCCCCTCCCCTAGTACAATTCGGACTCCCCATGGGATGGGGGTGCGGACACCCCTTGTGGGCTGCCTCCCCTCTCCCCTATGGCCCATGTAGGCCCAATACTTCCCCAGGGGGTTCCGATAACCCCTCGGTTCTCCGAAAAATACCCTAACTATTCCAAAACCATTCCGGTGTCTGAATCTCATCGTCCCATATATCAATATTTACCTCTCGGCCATTTTGAGACTCCTCGTCATGTCCGTGATCTCATCTAGGACTCTGAACAAACTTCGGTCACCAAAACACATAACTCATAATACGAATCGTTAACGAACGTTAAGCGTGTGGACCCTACGGGTTCGAGAACTATGTAGACATGACCGAGACACATCTCTGGTCAATAACCAACAGCGGAACCTGGATGCTCATATTGGTTCCTACATATTCTACAAAGATCTTTATCGGTCAAACCGCAATAACAACATACGTCATTCCCTTTGTCATTGGTATGTTACTTGCCTGAGATTCGACCATCGGTATCCTCATACCTAGTTCAATCTCGTTCGGCAAGTATCTTTACTCGTTTCATAATGCATCATCCCATAACTAACTCATTAGTCACATTGCTTGCAAGGCTTATAGTGATGTGCATTGCCGAGAGGGCCAAGAGATACTTCTCTGGTGCACGGAGTGACAAATCCTAATCTTGATCTATGCCAACCCAACAAACACCTTCAGAGACACCTATAGAGCATATTTATAATCACCCAGTTATGTTGTGATGTTTGATGGCACACAAGGTTTTCCTCCGGTATTCAGGAGTTGCATAATCTCATAGTCAAAGGAATATGTGTAATTCATGAAGAAACCAATAGCAATAAAACTTAACGATCATTCTGCTAAGCTAACAGATGGGTCTTTTCCATCACATCATTCTCCTAATGATGTGATCCCGTTCATGAAATGATAGCACATGTCTATGGTCAGGAAACTTAACCATCTTTGATTAACGAGCTAGTCTAGTAGAGGCATACTAGGGATACTTTGTTTTGTCTATGTATTCATACATGTATCAAGTTTCTGGTTAATACAATTCTAGCATGAATAATAAATATTTATCATGATATAAGGAAATATGAATAACAACTTTATTGCCTCTAGGGCATATTTCCTTCACCTGGCAACGGCGCCAGAAAAAGAATCTTGATGACCCACAAGTATAGGGATCAATCATAGTCCTTTCGATGAGTAAGAGTGTCGAACCCAACGAGGAGCAGAAGGAAATGATAAGCAGTTTTCAGCAAGGTAATCTCTTCAAGTACTAAAAATAGCAGATAGTTTGATAGCAAGATAATTAGTAACAAGTAGCAATAGTAACAAGGGTGCAGCAAGGTGGACCAGTCCTTTTTATAGCAAAGGACAAGCCGGAACAATCTCTTATAATAAGCAAAGCATTCTTGAGGGCACATGAAAATTATCATCTAGTCATTTTCATCATATTTACTTGATTCGCGTTCGCTACTTTAATAATTTGATATGTGGGTGGACCATTGTTTGGGTGTTGTTCTTACTTGAACAAGCATCCCACTTATGGTTCCCCCTCTCACAAGCATCCACAACTATGAAATAAGAATTAAAATAAATCTAACCATAGCATAAAACATATGGATTCAATTCAGCCTCTTACGGAATAACGCATTGAAGGAAATATGCCCTAGAGGCAATAATAAAGTTATTATTTATTTCCTTATACCATGATAAATGTTTATTATTCATGCTAGAATTGTATTAACCGGAAACTTAGTACATGTGTGAATACATAGACAAACAGAGTGTCACTAGTATGCCTCTACTTGACTAGCTCGTTGAATCAAAGATGGTTAAGTTTCCTAGCCATAGACATGAGTTGTCATTTGATTAACGGAATCACATAATTAGAGAATGATGTGATTGACTTGACCCATTCCATTAGCTTAGCACAATGATCGTTTAGTTTGTTGCTACTACTTTCTTCATGTCTTATACATGTTCCTATGACTATGAGATTATGCAACTCCCGAGTACAGGAGGAACACTTTGTGTGCTACCAAACGTCACAACGTAAGTGGGTGATTATAAAGGTGCTCTATAGGTGTCTTCGATGGTGCTTGTTGAGTTGGCATAGATCGAGATTAGTATTTGTCACTCCGATTGTCGGAGAGGTATCACTGGGCCCTCTCGGTAATGCACATCACTATAAGCCTTGCAAGCATTGTGACTAATGAGTTAGTTGCGGGATGATGCATTACGGAACGAGTAAAGAGACTTGCTGGTAATGAGATTGAACTAGGTATGAGGATACCGATGATCGAATCTCGGGCAAGTAACATACCAATGACAAAGGGAGCAACATATGTTGTTATGCGGTTTGACCGATAAAGATCTTCGTAGAATAAGGAGGATCCAATATGAGCATCCCGGTTCTGCTATTAGTTATTGACCGGAGACGAGTCTTGGTCATGTCTACATAGTTCTCGAACCCATAGGGTCCGCACGCTTAACGCTCGGTGACGATCGGTATTATGAGTTTATGTGTTTTGATGTACCGAAGGTAGTTCGTAGTCAAGGATGAGATCGGGGACATGACAAGGAGTCTCGAAATGGTCGAGACGTAAAGATCGATATATTGGACGACTATATTCGGACATCGGAAAGGTTCCGAGTGATTCGGGTATTTTTTGGAGTACCGAAGAATTACGGGAATTCACCGGAGGGCCAATGGACCTTCGTGGGCTTTAGTGGAAATAGAGGGCAGCAAGGAAGTGTGGGGTGCGCCCCCCATAGGCCCAAACCGAATTGGTTTAGGGCTTTGGGGGTCGTCCCCCTCTTTCCTTCTCCTCTCCTCCTCTTTCCTTCCCCTCCTAGTTGGACTAGAAAAGGGGGAACCTACTCCTAGTAGGAGTAGGATTCCCCCCTTGGGGCGCACCCTATGAGGCCTCCGGCCCCCTCCCCTTGCTCCTTTATATACGTGGCCAGGGGCACCCCATAGACACACAAGTTGATTGTTCCAAGCCGTGTGCGGTGCCCCCCTCCATCATAATCCACCTCGACCATATTGTAGCGGTGCTTAGACGAAGCCCTGCGTCGGTAGCAACATCATCATCATCATCACTCCGTCGTGCTGGCGGAACTCTCACGTGAAGCTCTGCTGGATTGGAGTTCGTGGGACGTCATCGAGCTGAACGTGTGCTGAACTCGGAGGTGTCGTGCGTTCGGTACTTGGATCGGTCGGATTGTGAAGACGTTCGACTACATCAACCGCGTTCGCATAACGCTTCCTCTTACGGTCTACGAGGGTAAGTAGACGATACTCTCCCCTCTCATTGCTATGCATCACCATAATCATGCATGTGCGTAGGATTTTTTTTGAAATTACTACGTTCCCCAACAGTGGCATCATAGCCAGATTTATGCGTAGATGTTATATGCACGAGTAGAACACAAATGAGTTGTGGGTGATACAAGTCATACTGCTTACCAACATGTCATACTTTGGTTCGGCAGTATTGTTGGATGAAGCGGCCTGGACCGACATTACGCGTACGCTTATGCGAGACTGGTTCTACCGACGTGCTTTGCACACGGGTGGCTGGCGGGTGGCAGTTTCTCCAACTTTAGTTGAACCGAGTGTGACTATGCCCGGTCCTTGTTGAAGGTTAAAACAGCACTAACTTGATGAAATATCATTGTGGTTTTGATGCGTAGGTAAGAACGGTTCTTGCTCAGCCCGTAGCAGCCACGTAAAACTTGCAACAACAAAGTAGAGGACGTCTAACTTATTTTTGCAGGGCATGTTGTGATGTGATATGGTCAAGGCATGATGCTATATTTTATTGTATGAGATGATCATGTTTTGTAACGGAGTTATCGGCAACTGGCAGGAGCCATATGGTTGTCGCTTTATTGTATGCAATGCAATCGCCCTGTAATTGCTTTACTTTATGACTAAACGGTAGCAATAGTCGTAGAAGCAATATTTGGCGAGACGACAACGATGCTAAGATGGAGATCGAGGTGTCGCGCCGGTAACGATGGTGATCATGACAGTGCTTTGAAGATGGAGATCAAAGGCATAAGATGATTATGGCCATATCATATCACTTATATTGATTGCATGTGATGTTTATCCTTTATGCATCTTATTCTGCTTGATTGACGGTAGCATTATAAGACGATCTCTCACTAAATTTCAAGTTACAAGTGTTCTCCCTGAGTATGCACCGTTGCCAAAGTTCGCCGTGCCGAGACAGCACGTGATGATCGGGTGTGATAAGCTCTACGTTCACATACAACGGGTGCAAGCCAGTTTTGCACACGCAGAAATACTCGGTTAAACTTGACGAGCCTAGCATATGCAGATATGGCCTCGGAACACTGAGACCGAAAGGTCGAGCGTGAATCATATAGTAGATATGATCAACATAGTGATGTTCACCATTGAAAACTACTCCATCTCATGTGATGATCGGACATGGTTTAGTTGGTTTGGATCACGTGATCATTTAGATGACTAGAGGGATGTATATCTAAGTGGGAGTTCTTAAATAATATGATTAATTGAACTTTAGTTTATGATGAACTTAGTACTGATAGTATTTGCATAACTATGTTGTAGATCAATAGCTCGCAATGTAGCTCCCCGTTTATTTTTTGATATGTTCCTAGAGAAAAACTAAGTTGAAAGATGTTAGTAGCAATGATGCGGATTGGATCCGTGATCTAAGGATTATCCTCATTGCCGCATAGAAAAATTATGTCCTTGATGCACCGCTAGGTGACACACCGATTGCAGGAGCAGATGCAGACGTTATGAACGTTTGGCGAGCTCGATATGATGACTACTTGATAGTTTAGTGCACCATGCTTTACGGCTTAAAATCGGGGCTTCAAAGACGTTTTAAACGCCATGGAGCATATGAGATGTTCCAAGAGTTGAAATTAGTATTGCAGACTCATGACCATGTCGAAAGGTATGAGACCTTTGACAAGCACTTTGCCTACAAGATGGAGGAGAATAGCTCAGCTAGTGAGCATGTGCTCAAAATGTCTGAGTACTACAATCACTTGAATCAAGTGGGAGTTAATCTTCCAGATAAGATAGTGATTGACAGAGTTCTCTAGTCACTATCACCAAGTTACTAGAACTTTGTGATGAACTATAATATGCAAGGGATAACGAAAACGATTCCCAAGCTCTTCGTGATGCTAAAATCGACGAAGGTAGAAATCAAGAAAAGCATCAAATGTTGATGTTGACAAGACCACTACTTTCAAGAAAAGGGCAAAGAAAAGAAGGGGAAATTCAAGAAGAACGGCAAGCAAGTTGCTGCTCAAGTGAAGAAGCCCAAGTCTAGAACTAAGCATGAGACTAAGTGCTTCTACTGCAAAGGGACTGGTCACTGCAAGCAGAACTACCCCAAGTATTTGGCGGATAAGAAGGATGGCAAAGTGAATAAAGGTATATTTAATATACATGTTATTGATGTGTACTTTACTAGTGTTTATAGCAACCCCTTAGTATTTGATACTAGTTCAGTTGCTAAAGATTAGTAACTCGAAACAGGAGTTGCAGAATGAACAAAGATTAGTTAAGGGTGAAATGATGATGTGTGCTGGAAGTGGTTCCAAGATTGATATCATCATCATCGCACACTCCCTATACTTTCGGGATTAGTGTTGAACCTAAATAAATGTTATTTGGTGTTTGCGTTAAGCATGAATATGATTTGATCATGTTTATTGCAATACGGTTGTTCATTTAAAGTCAGAGAATAATTGTTGTTCTGTTTACATGAATAAAACCTTCAATGGTCATACACCCAAGGTGAATGGTTTATTGAATCTCGATCGTAGTGATACACATATTCATAATATTGAAGCCAAAAGATGCAAAGTTAATAATGATAGTGGAACTTATTTATGGCACTGCCGTTTAGGTCATATTGGTGTAAAGCGCATGAAGAAAATCCATGTTGATGGGCTTTTGGAATCACTTGATTATAAATCAGTTGATTCTTGCGAACCATGCGTCATAGGCAAGATGACTAAGACTCCGTTCTCCGGAACATGGAGCAAGCAACTGATTTATTGGAAATAATACATACTGATGTATGCGATCCGATAAGTGTTGAGGCTCGCGGCGGGTATCGTTATTTTCTGACCTTCACAGATGATTTGAGCAGATATGGGTATATCTACTTAATGAAACATAAGTCTGAAACATTTGAAAAGTTCAAAGAATTTCAGAGTGAAGTGGAAAATCATCGTAACAAGAAAATAAAGTTTCTACGATCTGATCTCAGAGGCGAATATTTGAGTTATGAGTTTGGTCTTCATTTGAAACAATGCGTAATAGTTTCGCAACTCACGCCACCTAGAACACCACAACGTAATGGTGTGTCCGAACATCGTAACCGTACTTTATTAGATATGGTACAATCTATGATGTCTCTTACCGATTTACCACTATTGTTTTCGGGTTATGCATTAGAGACAGCTGCATTCACATTAAATAGGGCACCATCTAAATCCGTTGAGACGACACCATATGAACTGTGGTTTGGCAAGAAACCAAAGTTGTCATTTCTTAAAGTTTGGGGTTGCGATGCTTATGTGAAAAAGTTTCATCCTGATAAGATCAAACCCAAATCAAAGAAATGTGTCTTCATAGGATACCCAAAGGAGACAGTTGGGTACACCTTCTATCACAAATCAGAAGGCAAGACATTCATTGCTAAGAGTGGATCCTTTCTAGAGAAGAAGTTCCTCTCGAAAGAAGTGAGTGGGAGGAATATAGAACTTGATGAGGTAATTGTACCTTCTCCCGAATTGGAAAGTAGTTCATCACAGAAATCAGTTCTTGTGATTTCTACGCCAATTAGTGAGGAAGCTAAATTATGATGATCATGAAACTTCAGATCAAGTTACTACCGAACCTCATAGGACAACCAGAGTATGGTCCGCACCAGAGTGGTACGGTAATCCTTTCTGGACGTCATGTTACTAGACCATGACGAACCTACGAACTATGAGGAAGCGATGATGAGCCCAGATTCCGCGAAATGGCTTAAGGCCATGAAATCTGAGATGGGATCCATGTATAAAGAACAAAGTATGGACTTTGATTGACTTGCCCAATGATTGGCAAGCCATAGAAAATAAATGGATCTTCAAGAGGAAGACGGACACTGGTAGTAGTGTTACTATCTACAAAGCTCGAATTGTCGCAAAAATGTTTTCGACAAGTTCAAGGTGTTGACTACGATGATTTTCTCACTCGTATCGTGTGACGCCCCCGATTTGACCGTACACTAATCATGCACGCAAATGTGTACGATCAAGATCAAGGACTCACGGGTAGATATCACAACACAACTCTACAAATAAAATAAGTGCTACAAGCATCATATTACAAGCCAGGGGCCTCGAGGGCTCGAATACAAGAGCTCGATCATAGACGAGTCAGCGAAAGCAACAATATCTGAGTACAGACATAAGTTAAACAAGTTTGCCTTAAGAAGGCTAGCACAAACTGGGATACAGATCGAAAGAGGCGCAGGCCTCCTGCCTGGGATCCTCCTAAACTACTCCTGGTCGTCGTCAGCGGGCAGCACGTAGTAGTAGGCACCTCCGGTGTAGTAGGAGTCGTCGTCGACGGTGGCGTCTGGCTCCTGGACTCCAGCATCTGGTTGCGACAACCAGAATGAAAGGAAAGGGGGAAAAGGGGGAGAAAGCAACCGTGAGTACTCATCCAAAGTACTCGCAAGCAAGGAGCTACACTACATATGCATGGGTATCAAATGGAGTAAGGGTATCATATGTGGACTGAACTGCAGAATGCCAGAATAAGAGGGGGATAACTAATCCTTTCGAAGACTACGCTTCTGGCAGCCTCCGTCTTGCAACATGTAGAAGAGAGTAGACTGAAGTCCTCCAAGTAGCATCGCATAGCATAATCCTAACCGATGATCCTCCCCTCGTCGCCTTGTGAGAGAGCGATCACCGGTTGTATCTGGCACTTGGAAGGGTGTGTTTTATTAAGTATCTGGTTCTAGTTGTCATAAGGTCAAGGTACAACTCCAAGTCGTCCTATTACCGAAGATCACGGCTATTCGAATAGATTAACTTCCCTGCAGGGGTGCACCACATACCCCAACACGCTCGATCCCATTTGGCCGGACACACTTTCCTGGGTCATGCCCGGCCTCGGAATATCAACACGTCACAGCCCCACCTAGGCACAACAGAGAGGTCAGCACGCTGGTCTAAACCTAAGCGCACAGGGGTCTGGGCCCATCGCCCTTAGCACACCTGCATGTTGCGAACGCGGCCGGAAGCAGAACTAGCCCCCTTAATACAAGAGCAGGCTTACGTTCCAATCCGGCGCGCGCCACTCAGTCGCTGACGTCACGAAGGCTTCGCTGATACCACGACGCCGGGATACCCATAACTACTCCCGCGTAGATGGTTAGTGCGTATAGACCAAATGGCCAGACTCAGATCAAATACCCAGATCTCGTTAAGCGTGTTAAGTATCCGCGAACGCCGACCAGGGCCAGGCCCACCTCTCTCCTAGGTGGTCTCAACCTGCCCTGTCGCTCCGCCACAAAGTAACAGTCGGGGGCCGTCGGGAACCCAGGCCCACCTCTACCGGGATGGAGCCACCTGCCCCTTCAGCCCCCATGTCCGAACAGTATCACAGGTAAGGTAACTGTGTAGAGTATATAGTATATGCCCGTGATCACCTCCCAAAGTGATCACGGCCCGGTAGTATAGCATGGCAGACGGACAAGAGTGTAGGGCCACTGATGGAACACTAGCATCCTATACTAAGCAGTAGGATAGCAGGTAAGGGTAACAACAGTAGTAGCAAGGACAGGCTATGCATCAGGATAGGAATAACGGAAAGCAGTAACATGCTAGACTACTCTAATGCAAGCAGTATAGAGAAGAGTAGGCGATATCTGGTGATCAAAGGGGGGGCTTGCCTGGTTGCTCTGGCAAGAGAGAGGGGTCGTCAACTCCGTAGTCGACCGGGGCATCAGCGGCGTCGGTCTCGGTGTCTAGCGGAAGAAGAGGGGGGAAGAGACAATAAATATAATGCAAACAGATGCATAACGATGCATGACAAGGCAAGTAACGGTGCTAGGGGTGCCCTAACGCGGTATTAGGTGATACCGGTGAAGGGGGGAAACATTTGGGAAAGTATCCCCGGTGTTTCGCGTTTTTGGATGGATGAAACGGAGGGGGAAAGTTGCGTGTTCGCTATGCTAGGGATGCGTGGCGGATAAACGGGCTGCGTATTCAAATTCGTCTCGTCGTTCTGAGCAACTTTCATGTACAAAGTTTTTCCATCTGAGCTACGGTTTATTTTCTATTAATTTTAAAAGATTTAAATCATTTTTAGAATTAACAGAATTAATTGAGTTAGAAAATGCAATTATGACATCAACATGATGTCAGGGTGATGTCAGCAGTGAGCTAGTCAGTTGACCTAGTCAAACTGACATGTGGGTCCCACTGTCATTGACAGACTAACTAACTACCTAATTAACTACATTAATTAGTTAATTAGATTAACTAACAGAGGTTAATTAGGTTAATTATTTGTCCTAATTAGTTATTTAATTAAGTAATCAATTAATTATTATTATTATTTTAAATTCTTTTTTTTATCCCTTTTTTTAAACGTTTTGGAGGCGGGGCCCTCCTGTCATTGACCCCAGGGGCCTTTGCGGGTGTGCGGGTTACGGGCACAGCCCGAACGGGCGATGGCCCTCGCGGGTGCACCCGATTGGGTGCGGGTGCCGGCGCGCCGGCGTGAAGCCGCGAGAGCAGGCGAGGGGCGGACCCGGGCGGCGACCAACGAGGGGGGCCGCGGCCGCGGCGAGGCCGGCCGCTGGTGGCTGGCGCGAGAGGGACGTGAGGAGCGTCGAGCGGCACCGGAGTGGGGCGCGGGGAGCGGCGGGGAGAGGCAGCGCGTGCGAGCGGCAGCAGGGGAAGTAGGCGGCGAGGCGGAGCAGGGGCACGCAGGCGGGGCATCGGAGCGCTGAGCGCGGGCTAGCAGGGCGCGGTTGTCGCCGGCGAGGACGCCACGGCGGGGGTAGCGGCGACAGGGAGGAACGGGGCGGCGCGGTGAGCGCGGGGCCGGAGCACGCGCGGGGTGGAAGCCGCGGCCAAGGGCATGGCCGAGCGGCAGCGGGCGCGGGCGGCGGGCGCGTGAGCGGCGGTGACCGCGGGGAAAGGAGGAGGGGCGGCTCACGGTGCGTTGTAGGGAGCGGGGCAGCGGGGGTCGGTGGAGGCCGGGGAGGGCCATTGTGGAGGGGGACGGGGACGCGCGACGGAGTGGAGGAGGACGGCGAGGTGGCGGCGTCCTGGCGTGGGGGGCGGCGAGCTCCGTCGGCTCCTCTGGATCCCGATCCAGATCGGGAGAGAGGAGGGGGAAGAGCGAGTTGGGGGGCGAGTGGGTGGCGGCTAGGGTTGCGGGGGGTGAGGGGAGTGGATAAGGAGAGTGAGGTGGGCTGGCCGGTTGGGCCTTGTCTTGCTGGGCCGAAGCCCAGGGGGCAGGGGGTTTTCTCTTTCTTTTTTTATGTATTTTCTTTCTTTTATTTATTTCCTTTTCTGTTTTGGCTAATTGTTTGGGCACCAAATGAGTTTTGTAAAATATGAGAGTTGGCCCAAAATTCACAACACAATATATCCTACCACCAAAAACTAGTTTGGGGTAATTATCATTTCATATTTATTTTTTTATTAATAAAAAGGTTAGTAAATATTGTTTTCAGCCACTGTTTGAGGTTGTTTAAGTCACTTATCAAATTTCAATAATGTTGTTTACAATTTTATCATAGCCTCTGATTTATCTACTATTTATTGAACATTTTAGTTTTAATATTTGAAAAACTTTTATTGTTTGCTTGATTTTGATTTTGAATTTGCATCGGTTTCGAACTAACGCGAGATTACTAACAGTAATCAAAGTGACGTGGCATCGTTAACGTGGGATTACTGTAGCCTAATTATCCGGGCGTCACATATCGATGCTTAAAAGTCTGTCCGGATCATGTTAGCAGTTGCCGCATTTTATGAAATCTGGCAAATGGATGTCAAAACTGCATTCCTTAATGGATTTCTTAAAGAATAGTTCTATATGATGCAACCAGAAGGTTTTGTCGATCCTAAAGGTGCTGACAAAGTGAGCAACCTCCAGCGATCCATCTATGGACTGGTGCAAGCATCTCGGAGTTGGAATATATTCTTTGATAAAGTGATTAAAGCATATGGTTTTATACAGACTTGCGGTGAAGCCTGTATTTACAAGAAAGTGAGTGGGAGCACTACAGCATTTCTGATAAGTATATGTGAATGACATATTGTTGATCGGAAAGAATGTAGAATTTTCTGGAAAGCATAAAGGAGTATTTGATAGGAGTTTTTCAAAGAAAGACCTCAATGAAGCTGCTTACATATTGAGCATCAAGATCTATAGAGATAGATCAAGACGCTTGATATATTTTCAATGAGTACATACCTTGACAAGATTTTTAAGTGGTTCAAAATGGAACAGTCAAAGAAGGAGTTCTTGCATGTGTTGCAAGGTGTGAAGTTGAGTAAAGACTCAAAACCCGACCACAGCAGAAAATAGAAAGAGAATGAAAAGTCATTCCCTATGCCTCAGTCATAGGTTCTATAAAGTATGCTATGTTGTTTACCAGTCCTATTGTATACCTTAGCATGATTCTGGCAAGGGAATACAATAGTGATCTAGGAGATCACTGGACAGCGGTCAAAATTATCCTTAGAAGACTAAGGAAATATTTCTCAGTTATGGAGGTGATAGAAGAGTTTGTCGTAAAGAGTTACATCGATGCAAGCTTTTTTCATCGATCTAGATGACTCTAAGTCTCGATCTGGATACATATTAAAAGTGGGAGCAATTAGCTAGAGTAGCTCCGTGCAGAGCACTGTAGACATAGCAATGTGCGAAATACATACGGATCTGAATGTTGCCAACCCGTAGACTAAACTTCTCTCACAAGCAAAACATGATCACTCTTTGGGTGTTAATCACATAGCGATGTGAACTAGATTATTGACTCTAGTAAACCCTTTGGGTATTAGTCACATGGAGATGTGAACTAATCATATAAAGATGTGAACTAGATTATTGACTCTAGTGCAAGTGGGAGACTGAAGGAAATATGCCCTAGAGGAAATAATAAAGTTATTATTTATTTCTTTATATCATGATATATGTTTATTATTCATGCTAGAATTGTATTAACCGGAAACTTAGAACATGTGTGAATACATAGAGAAATAGAGTGTCACTAGTAGGCCTCTACTTGACTAGCTCATTGAATCAAAGATGGTTAAGTTTCCTAGCCATAGACATGAGTTGTCATTTGATTAACGGGATCACATCATTAGAGAATGATGTGATTGACTTGACCCATTCCGTTAGCTTAGCACAATGATCGTTTAGTTTGTTGCTAGTGCTTTCTTCATGACTTATACATGTTCCTATGACTATGAGACTATGCAAATCCTGAGTACCGGAGGAACACTTTGTGTGCTACCAAACGTCACAACATAACTGGGTGATTATAAAGGTGCTCTACAGGTGTCTCTGATGGTGCTTGTTGAGTTGGCATAGATCGAGATTAGGATTTGTCACTCCGATTGTCGGAGAGGTATCTCTGGGCCCTCTCGGTAATGCACATCACTTTAAGCCTTGCAAGCATTGTGACTAATGAGTTAGTTGCGGGATGATGCATTATGGAACGAATAAAGAGACTTGCCGGTAACGAGATTGAACTAGGTATGAGGATACCGACGATCGAATCTCGGGCAAGTAACATACCGATGACAAAGGGAACAACGTATGTTGTTATGCGGTTTGACTGAAAAAGGTCTTCATAGAATATGTAGGAGCCAATATGAGCATCCAAGTTCCGCTATTGGTTATTGACCGGAGATGAGTCTCGGTCATGTCTACATAGTTCTCGAAACCGTAGGGTCCGCACGCTTAACGTTCGGTGACGATCGGTATTATGAGTTTATGTGTTTTCATGTACCGAAGGTAGTTCGGAGTCCCGGATGAGATCGGGGACATGACGAGGAGTCTCTAAATGGTTGAGATGTAAAGATCGATATATTGGATGACTATATTCGGACATCGGAAAGGTTCCAAGTGATTCGGGTATTTTTCGGAGTACCGGAGAGTAACGGGAATTCACCGGGAGGGTCAATGGGCCTTCGTGGGCTTTAGTGGAAATAGAGGGCAGCAAGGAAGTGTGGGGTGCGCAACCCTAGGCCCAAATCGAATTGGTTTCGGGCTTTGGGGGCCGGCCCCCTCTTTCCTTCTCCTCTCCTCCTCTTTCCTTCCCCTCCTAGTTGGACTAGGAAAGGGGGAACCTACTCCTAGTAAGTGTAGGATTCCCCCCCCCCCTGGGGCGCACCCTATGAGGCCGCCGGCCCCCTCCCCTTGCTCCTTTATATACGTGGCCAGGGGCACCCCATAGACACACAAGTTGATTGTTCCAAGCCGTGTGCGGTGCCCCCCTCCACCATAATCCACCTCGGTCATATTGTAGCGGTGCTTAGGCGAAGCCCTGCGTCGGTAGCAACATCATCACCATCATCACGCCGTCGTGCTGACGGAACTCTCACGTGAAGCTCTGCTGGATCGGAGTTCGTGGGATGTCATCGAGCTGAACGTGTGCTGAACTTGGAGGTGTCGTGCGTTCGGTACCTGGATCAGTCGGATCGTGAAGACGTTCGACTACATCAATCGCGTTCTCATAACGCTTTCGCTTATGGTCTACAAGGGTACATAGACGATACTCTCCCCTCTCGTTGCAATGCATCACCATGATCTTGCGTGTGCGTAGGATTTTTTTGAAATTACTACGTTCCCCAACACGCATAAACTAGGGTTTAAGCTTCTGTCACTCTAGCAACCAATCATCTACTTATTACTCCACAATACCTTCCCTTAGGCCCAAATATGGTGAAGTGTCATCTAGCGACATTCACATGACACCACTAAAGGAAGCAACAACATATGATCATCAAAATATCGAACGAATATCGAATTCACATGATTACTTATAACAAGACTTCTCCCATGTCCTCAAGAACAAAAGTAACTACTCAAAATCATATTCATGTTCAAGATCAGAGGAGTATTAAATATTATTAAGGATCTGAACATATAATCTTCCACTGAATAAACCGACTAGCATCAACTACAAGATGTAATCAACACTACTAACAACCCACAGGTACCAATATGAGGTGTTGAGACAAAGATTGAAAAGAAGAGATGAACTAGGGTTTGAGATGAGATGGTGCTGGTGAAGATGTTGATGAAGATTGGTCCTCCCACGATGAGAGGATCGTTGATGATGTCGATGGCTTCGATTTCCCCCTCTCAAAGGGAAGTTTCCCCGGCGGAATTGCCTCGCTAGAGAGCAAAAGTGCTCCTGCCCAGCTTCCGCTTCGAGGCGGCGGCCCTTCGTCCCGAAAGTCGTTTTCCCATTTTTTTTCTAGGGCAAATAGCCTCATATAGTAGAAGATGGGCACCGGAGGCCTGCCAGGGGGCCCACAAGCTCACAGGGCGCGCCCTGCCCCCTGGGCCCACAAGCTTGTCGCTCCCTGGTAGCCTCCCTTCTGATATTTCTTTTGCCAATACTTTTTATATATTTCAAAACAATTCTTCATAAATTTTTAGGTCATTTGGAGTTGTGCAGCAGAGTAGCTATCTCTGTTGTGGCCTTTTCCGGTCCAGAGTTCTAGTTGTCGCAATCTCCCTCTTCATGTGAAACTTGCAAAATAAGAGAGAAAATACATAAGAATAATATCACAAAGTAAAATAATGACCCAAAACATAATAAATAACAGTAGGAAAACATGATGCAAAATGGACGTATCAGAAGGTGATGGAGGAGTTGATGAAGATGATGGAGTTGTTGGAGTAGATCATCGGCACAGGATAATTGCCCCGACGGCGTTCTGACGCCACCGGGAGAGAGGAGGAGAGAGCCCCCCTCCGTCTTCTTCTTCTTCCTTCGTCTTCCCCTAGATGGGAGGAGGGTTTCCTCTCTGGTTCATGGCCGCCATGGCTCCGGGAGGGTAGGAGCCCCTCTGAGATTGGATCTCTCTCTGTTTCTCTTCTGTTTCGCGTCTGTTTTCGGACCCCTTCACCATTTTTTTATATTCTCAGAGATCCGTAACTTTGATTGGGCTGAAATTTTGAGGGAATTTTTCTCTGAAAATTATCTTTCTTGCGTCATAATAAGGGCTCCAACCGACTGACGAGGGAGTCACAAGGAAACATGGCACGCACTACCCCCCAGGGAGCATCTTGTTGCCTTATGGCCACCTCGGGCACCGTCCTAATTTCCCCCCCCCCCAAAAAAAATCATATATATTCCAAAATAAATCTTCGTAAATTTATCGCGTTTTGACTTGTTTGATATGGATTTTCTACGAAACAAAATACATGCAAAAACAGGAACTGACACTAGGCAGTGAATCAATATGTTATTCTCAAAAATAATATAAAATATTGCCAAAAGTATATGAAAGTTGTAGAACATTTGACATGAAATAATAAAAAAAATGTAGATACGACGGGGGATACATATCAATCGCCCCAACAACATCGTCAATTTTGCAAAGACCATCGCTACACAACATTGAAGGTGTCGCTATAGTTGCAGTCGCTGCCATTTGCAACACTTTCAACGTGGCAGAAGCATGCCAGCACCACAACAACCCCCCTCCCCCGAAGCACCAGTGATTCGCTCTATTGCAGCATCGAGCTTCGCCGGCCAGCTCATCACAGCGACCATCTAGCTACTTGTTGGTCGGCTCCTCCTGAAATACCGGGAAGGTCGCGCAAGGGCGAGTTGCAACAACACGACTACTCCCTTGAAAAGCACCGGTGGCCAGTGGGACACCTCCTTTTTAACAATTTACGACAGTCCTAGCAGCATCGAGCGCCAGCTTGCGGTGGTCCCTGTAGCATCGAGCGGTGGCCGGCTTGAACTTCCTACAAGGATCGGTGCCTGTCATTGTGTGCATGTAGACAAATAGAAAGAAGTTTGTAGCAGTGGTGACAGTCGACTTGCCGATGCTTGGCTTGATATAGAGGAAGGGAAAAGGACGAGGCGAGGGAAGTGTCGTGGAATCACTAAAAAAATACACTTCCGTGATGATACGTGTTTGTCACAGTAGGTCGCTTTTTTTCTCATGCATGTACATCCATGACAAATTTATGATAGAATCAAGATAGTCATACCTGTGTTGTCGTAGAAGTGTTCCATGACATTACCAAAATTATCATCACGGAAGTGTCCACTTCCATGACGATAAATCACGCATCACAGAAGTGCTTTCGTCAAGGGTGACCAACACGTGGCATCCACCGTAACGGAATGCCGTTAAGCTATCGGGTCGGGTTTTGGATCCGATAACCCGTTAATAGCCCCGACCAATGGGAAATTTCCACGTGTAAAATTCTTATTGGCCGGACGAAACACGTGTCAGCTCGTCAGTGGGTCAGATAGGCGCCTATGATACGTCAACATGTGGCATGGCCCAACAAAGGCCCATTCCTATGAAAAGGCTGGCCCGTTTGACTTGGTCAAAAGGTGGCGGGCCAGCCCATGGAAAGCATGTTAATGGCCTGTTCGCATATAGCCCATTTACAGCCTGCTAACCCAAGGCCCATTACACCCTATCTGAATTAGGCCCAGTAGCGCCATATGGGCCATCCAATATGATTCCAGCCCGTTTTCACTTCTGGCCCATGTATGGCCCATGACGTCTTTCGGCCCATATGATGCCCTATGTAACTCTTGGCCTATTAACGGCCCGTGGTGAAACTGGCCCGTAATGAACAATGTATCACTTTACACCCATTAACGACACGTGGTGAAACTAACCTGTAATGAACAGTGTATCACTTTATACCCATTAACGGCCCGTTATTCCGTTGGGCCGTTTCCAGCCCATGTTATCTTTCGGCCTTCTCAGAGCCCATTTATTCTTGGGCTCATTTCCAGCATTCGTTTACTTACGGCCCGTTACTGTCATTTTCTGCTTGTGGGCCAAATTCAGCCCGTGGTTACAGTCGGCCCGTTTGTGGTCTGTTAATACGTTGGGCCATTTTCATAGCGTCATCAAATATGGCCTATTAACGATGGCCTGTTACGGTCGGCCCATGAACAGACGATTCTGACTCTAGCCCGTTTACGGCCATAATGTGGCTTGTTATTGGCCCATGTTTGGCCAATCGATCATACGGCCCGTATAAGGCCCATTGATGATATGGCCCGTAGAAGGCCCACTGTATCTACGGCTCGTAGAAGGCCTACTGTTTCTACGGCCCGTAGAAGGCCCACTGTTTCTACGGCCCGTAGGAGGCCCAGTGTCACTACAGTAAATATTAGCCCATGGTTATTGTGGCCTAGTTTTAAAAAATAGGTTATTGCAGCCACTAGTTACCCACGGAAAAAGAACTGCAATGACTACAAGCAAACAAATAAACAAGACAACAAGGAAATAAATAAGCAAGCAACTAATGCTAGGCTATCACGACTATTACGCATATTACATCCACTGGGCATCAAAGTTCGCCACCAGTGCAAATATAGGGAACAAAGCAGCATATCATATACACTGGCCGTCAAAATTGGCCACCAGTGCAAATAAACGCAGCAGCAAAACAAGAGCATAACTGAAACAACTTCAGAAGAGCTCTAGAAACGTTATCCTGGGTATCCACCATGCTGGCAATAAGCTTAGCAAGCTGATTAGCTTTGTCCTGTTTGGCGCTAAAATCCTCCAACGCTTGCTGTTGCACCAGAAAGTATGCATCTGAATGCTCCAGGGACTTCCACAGTCCTTCCGCTTCTTGTCGCAGCACAGCTGATCGATGTCTTTCAGCTTGTAGTTGAGACTCAAGAAACCGAACTGATTCAGACAGTGAGTTTGAATAGCTTGTGCAAGCGGTAGTGGCCACTAACTCCAACACTAAACCAAGATAGGATGTGTCACTATCCTGAACCTTATCTGCATTACTTCCTTTACCGTTGCTTAATAAGGCACTCTTCCCCAATATTCTGTCAGCATTCTAAAAGAAGAAACAAGCAGACACATAACAAGTTTAGCATGTACTAGTATATGAAACTCATTTCGGTGAACCAGTTCATTAGTAAGGTGGACAGGATTAAACTACCAAGTCTTCTATTGCCAAGTACTAGTACATAATAAAATCTTCAAACAAACATATATCTATGACCTATGGTAGCAATGGAATCTTAAATTAGAACAATTGTTCTTCAGGTTTAGGCACTTGTTCTACATGAACAGAGTACAGTAAGACGCAAGCATATAATACTTAAAAATAGAAAATGAGCTCATAGACCTTACCACATTCTTGGTTCGGGACCAGTACAGAACAAGGCGTTCCCATTCATTGTCTAGTAAATGTGTCTTAGGAGAACGTAAGGGAATTTGATGAGTTTCTTTGCCAGTGAAGTACGTTTTCTTCAGGTAATTCCGATACTGCCACCAAGTATTCTTGAAGATAGCAGAGGTATTAGCACAGGTTACCTCATCCTGAGTTTCCAAATCGGTCCTTCTCTATAGAGAAAAATGGGAAAATTTGCTGTATTATAACCATCATGGAGGTAGGATGTATGGGACGAAGCAAAGTAATATCCATGAATAACATTACTTACACATAACTCCTGGACAAACACCTGCAACAGGCATTTTCCTTCATCTTCAGTATAATATTTCCAAGATGGGAAGATACGCACATACGATTTAACAACATCAAATGCGATAGATGCTAAACTACGACTAGCTGGTTGTGCTTCCTCCACAGGAATAGGCGTACTAACTGGTGGAGTTGGGGTTCGCCGTGATAGGCCCTTTGGGCACTGGAGCTGCCTTACTAACTTCTCTTGTTTGGGAGCTCTATGGTGGATATGGTGCTGTGTCAATAGGAACTGGGTTACTATCGGCTGGGGTTGGGGTTAGATTGGGTGAAGCTGGTTCTCTGTCCATCATGGTAGGGGTACAATCTGTGAGAGTTTGGGTTATGTGTGGTAGGGCTGGTTCTTGTGCATGTACAACCGGGGTGCTACCTCCACCAAGAGGTAGCACTGTTTTATTTGAAGACCGTGTTTTTAGTCTGCTAGATACTGGCATCACCCGCTCCAATTCAAATGGCTGATAAACAGGAAACATAGTTGAATGTACAGACATTGTATGAGAGACAGATGCAATAGATAGTGTGGAAAAAAGAGGGCATGAAATAGTTGACATGTGTATTGTTTAACTAAAACGGATAGCATGACATAATTTCACATATATGATGTCTATCTAAACTAGATAGCATAGCATAACATAATTCAAAGATATGATGAATAACTAAACAGGATCGCATGACATAATTCACCTACATGTTATCTAAGTAATCAGGATCGCATCATTTAATTCACATATGTGATTTATATGCTAAACAGAGGGCATTCGATATGATGTCTGAACTAAGAACATGGTGTTGAATATTGTGTATATGATGTCTAAACTATGCAATGCAAGACACCGTATGCATGATATGAGCAGTATAACCGTGCCAAGTTAGAGCATACACCTCAGTGGGGGAATAGGACTGGTCATCTATCTCTGAATCCATCTCTGAGGAGCTATCGGGACCCAACAAGAGATCTGCTTCGACAGGTAGCACTGTCTGCTCTGAAGGCCTTGTCTCCACTCCAGATTTTTCCATCTCCCACCCAAATGGCTGATTCACAGGAAGAGTAGTTTAATGTACAAACATCGTCGACAAATGGAAATGTAATGAAGAAAAGGATGGGCAAGATATCATTCAAATATATGATGCCTGGTTAAACAGGATGGCCTTGCACATTTCACATATATTATGGCTGGCTAAAAGACATGAGACTGCATAATTCCCATATATGATATATAAACTAAACAGGTGGCATTACAGAACATGTCTAAACTAAGCAGATGACATATATGATGTCAAAAGTAGGCACTGCAAGGCAACATATGCATGATATGACTAACATCATCATGCCAAGGTAGAGCAAACAACTTGGGGGCGGTAAATAGGAGTGGTCAGCGGCGTCTGAATGCGCCTCAGAACAGATATCTTCCTCTGGATTACAATCTGGAGAGGGGTGGAGAGGGTTTGCCATTGAACCCACCATGGAGCGATGTCTGCATGACATTGTATTGCCACGCAAAACTCTTCTCTTTTTCTCTACATGTTCAGCATGACTGTGTACAATATCTGACATGCATAAGAAAAAATATGGTGAGATTATGTAAGGAGAGCATGCAGAAATTTAGAGTGATGGTAACAACCAGTGGATCGATGTTTTTCCGTTGAACCAAAATAGCCCTACTGGATCGACGTGATTGTATAGTAATAAGTGATGCAACAAGTGACAACCTCTTTGCTGTAGCCATGTCGACCTCAGCATCATTGGGTTGGTCGCTGAAGCAGTTGAGGCAGAGGTGGCTGTCAGAGGTGTCGAGGAAGATCTGAGGAATCTGTAGATGGCGTCCAGGGCACTGCTCTGTTGTGATGGATCGTTTTGTCGTTGGAGCAGCTCCGGTGAGCCGTAAGACGTCAAGGCTGAAGCAGCACAAGACAGACATCGTCAATCTCAAGTGGGATTCTAATAGCATCTCCAATAGATGATGTAAAATGGATGTAAAATTAACATCACCAAAAACCACCTGACTACAACAGATGAGGTAAAAACTGTTGACTCTGAACTTAACTATCGAAACTGAAATTTAATGTGGAATCTGAATGCTACTGTCGAAACTGAACGCAATGGTAGCAGAGAGGCACTTGACATGTAGTTTAGGGAGGGCCTGCAGTTCATCTTCAACCTGCACCCCCCCTGAGCCGCCAGCCACCACTGGCCCCAGCGCCACCTCGCCGCCCCAAAACAACTCGCCACCACTGCCCCGGCCAGCCCTCTAGGCCCCCCACCCCACCCTGAACCCTAAGATAGATAGTGGGGTACCTCTCCGGTGAGCCCCCATCCCCGCTGCGGGTGGTTCTTCCTTAACTCCGGCGAGCCCCCCCCCCCAACCCCTGAAAATTGACTGACCCAAAAGTCGATTCAGTCAACTGAAGTGTGGCTTAATCGGAGCAGAGTAGCAGCACGAGCGAGGGGGAGAGCAGCAGCAGCTGGGCGAGCGAGCGATCGAGCAAGA
Source organism: Triticum urartu (assembly GCF_056163025.1). Classification (NCBI taxonomy): domain Eukaryota; kingdom Viridiplantae; phylum Streptophyta; class Magnoliopsida; order Poales; family Poaceae; genus Triticum; species Triticum urartu. The sequence goes on from NC_141875.1 coordinate 94,876,666, forward strand.
GCCGGAGCAGCAGCAGCAGATCCGGCTGGTATGGACGCCACCGCCGAAGGGGCCCCGCACTGGGGGAGAGCCATCGTGGAGATTCGCCCGCGGCGCCGGCTTCAAGGTAGCCGCTCAATGGGGGTGCGGGAAGGAGCACCGTCGGCGCCGGGAGATCAAGTTAAGGAGAAGGTGTGATGCGATGAGTGTACAACCTCTTCGGTGGCGCCGAGTAGGCCTCGGCTTCGTCCGAGGAGTCGGTGATGATGCTGCGGTACCGGTGGAGCAGGTTAAGGCGGTGCTGTGGGGATGGACCAGCCGCGATAGACGAGGCGATCATCGGAGCAGCTCCTTGGAGGTGGAGGACGGGGCGGCTGAACCGGCGGGACGGCGAGATGGACGACGGATCCTCATCCGGGAAGGTGGACGAGGGACGTCGAGCTGTTGCGGTGGACAACGTCATCGGGGAAGAGGCTCCGGCTGGGCAGTGGTGACGTGGCGGACGGAGGAGGGTGGGGTTTCGCGGCTGGAGCGGAGAGGTTATGGCGGCCTGTGCGAAAAGGGGGCGATGGGAGGGGGTGAAGCATGACTTAGGAACGCGCCTGTCCAAAATGTAGGGTGTGTTACAAAAGTACCCCCCCCCCACCGATTTGAACTAGCGGCCCTTTCGGCTCAGGGTTAGAAGGGGGATTTCGCGTGTCGGGATTTGGTAGCTGGAGGGAGTTTTCACGCGCGTTGTAATTTCGGGATAGCAAGGCGCGGGTTGTGAAGGCGCCAGTTTTGGGAGCACGATATCAGAATTTTCGGGATATAACAAGACGCGGGTTGAATTTTAGGGACAAGCCTAATGTGTAGTAATATTCTACTTGTACGTACCAAATCAATTCACACTTCCCTCAACCAAAAAGAAAACGAAAAAATTAAAACTATTCACACCACACAAAGAGAGAGTCTTGCCCCGTTTTACTATACAAATGCTATTCAAAGCTACTCCCTCCTTTCCGGTTTATAAGGCTCAATTAAAAAATCTCACCAACCAAGGTAGATGATGAGTGGTGGAATATTTTTTGTAGTTTGCAAAAGCACCCAATTAATGCTCTTGTTTTCTTCAAAAAATTATGTTTACGAATGCATTAATTGCAATGCATGCATGCATAAAGTGCATGCATTGGTCAGTTTTCTCTTAATACTTGCATGCAATGATTTAATGCACCTTGAAGTCTGAACATGTGATGGGAAAAAACCAAATTGAGCCTTATAAAATGGAAAAACTAAAATTTTGAGATAAGCCCTATAAACCGGAAAGGAGGGAGTACTCCCTCCTTCCATCTATATAGGGCCTAATGCGTTTTTCGATGCTAACTTTAACCAAATATTAGAGCAATGATATATGACATGCAACTTACACAAAGCACACCATTAAATTCGTCTATGAAAGGTTCTTTCAATGATATAATTTTCACATTGTGCATGTCATGTACTATTAATCTTATCAATAGTCAAAGGTGGTCTTAAAAATCTCATTACGCCCTATATAGATGGAAGGAGGGAGTATGAATCCATGTTATGTCCGATTAAATTTTTTCGCTTGCTGCATAATGCATGTAACCTACTCGTACCAACATTTTAGTGCATTCCAAATGTCTATACTACCGCTGCAATTCGAACTAAATTTGAATTCGTTTCTCTATTTCAATAAGAATCTACAATCATGATTGTTGCCAACTTCAACCATCATAGTTTCCTTGCTATCCGCCAGATATAAATCAGACGGCCTATGATGCAGGATGGCAGGCACACTATCATCAACAACTCTGTTTTTTATAAGAGTAGAGATAAAATATATTAAATGTAGTATACCATGTTCATAACCATACCATGTGTATCACCGTTATATATATTCACACATCCGTTGGTTTGAAACACTATGATAAATTCTTCAAATATCCAAATTCTCTTTTTATAATGAAGTATATATGACCTCTATTCGTCTTTTACACCCACACAACCCTCTTATCTTTGTAGCTAGCGCTAACTTTCTCTTGTGCATGCACACACCCGCATCCCTCTCACCATCCCTCAGAATTCTCTAGCTCCATCACGCAAATTCGTCTTTTCACTTTATGTCGTTCACCCACAGTGTGTGTAGGCCCCCCAGCTCCTTCTTTACGGCACACATCGATCGATATGCCTCCCTAGCCAGGTGTGCCTATCACAAACACAAGCTTCCCCCCTTCTCTTGTCACCGTCCATGCCTCACTCCCACCACTCTTTTCATCATTCTCGTACTCGCACACTCCTCCCCCTCGATATAGTATGCCTCTCGTACCACCTCCTACATGCATCCCTCTCTCTCTATCCTTCTCCCCATGCATCATTTGCTTCTAACACACACATGCATGTATACCGATCGATCTCCCAACATATACCTAGATCGACTTTAACTACCCCCCCCCCATCGATCGACGTACCTCACAAGTTATGTCTCTCCTTTCTCTTACAAAGGGCGATTGATCTTCCTATGTAGTTACGTCTGCTTACCACAACCACATCGTCCCCCTCATCATTTGTGCATGCCTCCTGACCCGTCTCTCACACACACGTGCACAGACAACAAGCAGCCATCTCCTCTCTTATTGATATTGCGGGCGTGCCCTCCGTTTGTCTAGCAAGCCTATCCCACCATTTGTTAGAAGCAACTCCACAACCACCCCCTCCAACACTCTAGCTCTGTCTCTCTCCCAACCTTATTCCTCTCCTGCAGATATGCATGGATGCCGATCGATCTCCCTTAATACATGAGGCAGATCGATCTCCTTAATACATGAGGTAGGCCTCTCTCCTCCTCCACACATATACCAGCCATTGTACCTCTATAGTTAATTGGGCCTCCCTCTTCCCCCACCACACACCGATAGTTGAGCACTGCAGGTAGGTATCCATGCCACAGAGACAAACTGCACATGTCCCATCTCATGTTCCAGTAGGCCAGCCACTCTATATCTTTGACGTGGGCACACACAAATTTGATGGCACTCTTTATCGATCGCGCGCGCGCGCACACACACACACACACATCATCCCTCTCTTCGATTCTATGGACACCTCAAGCCGATGATACCACCACTCTCTTCTCATGGATCGCCCCCTCTATATATATGTTATATCCAGGACTCTATTTCACACACATTGCATATGTTAAATATTTTGATTGACCCCCCCCCCCCCCACAAAAAAAACTCTCAAGAACCCACACACTATATCTCTCTAGGTTTGTATCTCTCTCACACAACCCCGCGTAGGTGGTGTACGTATACAAGAAGAGAATAGGTGCACCATGCACGTACTCACGCTTCGTGCCCAGCCACACCCGCGCGGGTACACGGTGGAGCTCATTTCTTTACGAAATGGCAGCCCACATGCTAATTTGAACGCATGTAGCGGTTGTTTACCTAGGGAGGTCGTGTACCACGCGTGCACGAAACAAAGTTCGACTTGACGCGTTGCCGCGTTATTTTTAAATAAAGTTATAGCGCTCAATGGCACGTACACAGAATATAAAACAATTTTTATGGAGGAAAAGGTAGTCCGCTCTTCAGAGTATCTCACACAAGGCTCCGGTGGCCTCTCTCTCTCACTGTTGGTCACTGATCCGGCCGCATCCCGTCCGCCGGGGGAAAGGGAGTGCGGTGGCCTCTCTCTCTCTCACCGTTGGTCACTGATCCGGCCGCATCCCGTCCGCCGGGGGAAAGGGAGTGCGGTGGCCTCTCTCTCTCACTATTGGTCACTGATCCGGCCGCATCCCGTCCGCCGGGGGAAAGGGAGGAAGTGCATCGTTTCTCCGTTCGACGGTGCCGAGGCAGCACGTCCCGATCTGCGGTACACGCCGTTCTCTCTGACCAAGCTCCGGCGCGGCAGGGCCTACGCCACCTGCTCACAGATTCCGCCCGCCGCCGCTCACCTAGTTACATCCCGACGACCTCCAGGTATCCCCTCCGGCCTTGCTCCACTGCATGTTTTCCCACGTTGCTGCATGTGGATCTTCCATAGTTCTTTGCCCAAAACGTAGCTCATCCAGCGTACTTTCCATATTGCATTCTCGTCCTCACACCGTTTTAGACGAACACAAGCGTGTTGTTATCTTCCCTTAGGACAAGGAATATGCTTCTTTTTTGTCGTCGCATGTGTCATCAACTGTTATTGGCCAGTAATTGTTTCCTTTCTACCTCTTTTTTGCAAGCAGGGCTATCCATTTCACCTCGTTGCTATTGCGACCTTTTGGTGAACTGCACAAATCAATTTTTTTCTTAAGAGTGTTTTGTGCAGTTGTACTAAAATGCCACACGGGCAACGTCTCTACATTTCGGTGCGACCGCACAAAGGGAGATTGGTTTTGCTCTATCCTCCTCATCCAACTCCGAGCCTAATCTTCTCCAACTAGTTAGTCTTAAGAGAGACTGCAAAGGTGATCGGCTTCTATTTGTGTGTTTATTGTTTCATCAGCAGTCCTCTATTATCGTAATCACACTTGATATCTTTGGAATAGGGACGCTCAGCTCTATTTTAGTGGAACTGCACAAAATGATCGGAATGTTGCATGCTCCAGACAGCTACTTTTTTCCCAACATGCCTTGTTGATTTAGACAGATCTGGCGGACGTTGCTGCCAATGAAAGCATGGATCAATTTTAATTTAACACCTTCTCACAACTTTGTCTTCAGTTGTGATGTAATTATTAGCTCTCATCTGCTAATAATTGACATGCATTAGCAAGGAAGTTAGATTTTTATTGTTTCCGAAAGAGCATCGACGGCAAGACACGCGAAACAAAAGCTGAAAGCTCACACCATTGTACAATTTCATGTCGCTGGAAAATTATTTGTATAGTACGTCAATTATGTAAACAAATAATGGAAGCTTGATAGCATTGCTAGAAGCCTCTTCATCATCCGGGTCCATGTGACATGCACAAAACTATACTCCTTCGTTCCTAAATATTTGTCTTTTTACAAATTTCAAACGGGCATATTTTAGAGTGTAGATTCACTCATTTTGCTTCATATGTGTACTCCCGCCGTTCCTAAATATTATATTTGTCTTAACAGAGATTTCAACAAGTGACTACATACGGAGCAAAATGAGTGAATCTACACTCTAAAATATGTCTATATACATCCGTATGTGCCAGTCCATTTGAAATCTCTAAAAAGACAAATATTTGAGTAGTCACTCGTTGAAATCTCTAGAAAGACAAATGCTCCGGAGTATATTTAAGAACCGAGGGGGTAGTGCACAACCGCATGGGAGACTCAGCCCGGTCGTTGTGCCACATTAATAGTGAGTAATGAGCAGTCAAATCATAAGCCCCACCTTTCCCACTGTAAGTTGCTCTGAAGAAGCAACCATCAATACGCTCTTCTTTGAATCCGCTCATACTACTCCATCCATCACTGTTTATACAGCGTGCTTCAGAAAAAATAAAAAAAAATATGTGGGACCAAGGCGACTAGCGATCGGCCTGAAAAATAGCATTGGTAGTTATAGCACATCGTCTATTACTAGAGGGAATAATGCGTACACACATGCATGCAGTGCTTCCACCCCGGGTACACACATGCATGCACTCCGTAGTAGTACAGTACATGGAGAGAAAATTGTGGACTTGATTGCGGTTACCACACCCTAATTAATTGAGCATTAAACCAAACGTGTATAAAGTCTCTCTGGTGGTGGAAATGCATTGAGAGAAATGCATCATAATGAAGCGTGCCCTGTAAACTGTGACGGAGGGTGGAGTAGTATGAAGGTGCAAAACCAAGTACGCGTACTACTATGCTTGGCTCTTCGCCCCTTCATGAAGTCGAACAATGATGGTACTCCGCATGTTGGGTACTACAGTGTATGCCTCTGACAATCTGACACCAAATGGACTGATGCATGTCCACCGAGGGTAGGTTGCATTAGTCAAAAGGCGTAAGCGAGCTTCACCTTGTCCTGCAAGCTTCTCCTCATTCTGAGAGTTGAGGGGACACACCAAAAAGTAGTTCTAGTCCATACTCCCTCCTTTCCGGTTAATATGGCTTAATCTTTTTTGCGGGTAAATGAGAGAGCTTTATTCATATATAAGCATTCTTAGGACGATCAGCCAAGACACTAGTCACTAGGAAGCGAGGTACCCCGCAAAAAAAGAAGTAGGAAGCGAGGTGTTTCATCAAGCCAGCTCTCCGCCACATTCAAAGTGCAGCAAGCACGGTTCGCACGAAGATGCGCCGCAAGGTTTGCTAACCTGTTTACATGCTGAATAACAAAAAAAGAGGAAATATTACTGAGCGCTACTATTTGTAACAGGATATGAGCCAAAATTAAGCGAGAATTGTGGCGAGTGTTCCATGAAATCAACTTCCATTATCACATGCGAGAACCCTCGAAGAGAACCAAATGTGTTGAAGATTGCTTTATCACATTTTAAAATTATAATAAGAGTGCAGACGCTCCTCCATCCGGTTCCTAGTACTGGTATAGTACGTACCTTTATGGACTATAGTAGTAGTACTAGTAAACTTTGCGCTTGGATGTTCGGGAAGTCGAACAATAATAGCACTAGTAGTATAGTGTATGCTTCTGGCAATCTGACACCGAATTAACTGTTGCACGTCCACCGCCTGAGCGAGGGAGAGCTTGCATTAGTCAAAAGTTTCTCCTTGTCCTGCGAGCCACCGCGCGCAAGCTTCTCTCGTCCTGCAACCTTCTCCTTGTTCGGCAAGTTGACGGGACACAGCAAAGTAATGCTAGTCCATGCTGCCTCCTCTCCGGTTAATATGGCTTAATTTCAAACGAGATAAATACATTGTCTGTCACTATATATTTGTAAAAATACGGTCAGTGGACTTCATAATACGCTCATTGCACTCAATATATATATATATATATATATATATATATATATTCCGGTGTTCATACGGTCACTAGCTCACCCTGACTGAGTATGTGTGTGCATGCACGTGTAGGTTGAGCACTTGAGCGTGACTGTGTGTGTTCCGTCGTGTGCTCGGACATGCATGCATTAGGGCGTCGCACGCGTTTTTCCGTCCATGTGTATGTGTGACTGTTGCATACACGTAGGGGGAGTACGTGTAGGGGCCACTAAGGAGCAGTCAAATCATACAGTAAGTTAGTCGGAAGAAGCAACCATCATTTCACTCTTGAATGACACGTACGCAATATAAAATGGTTGATATGGAGAGAAAAAGAAAACCACTATATATACACTAGCAGGAGCCTAAGCTACAAGCCTGCTTGCTTAGGTTGCTCTCTTCACAAGCATAGAATGACGGGCCTGATCTCGCAGCTGGGGGAAGGGAACAATGTTCTGCGTAGACGCGGTCGACATCGGCGAGGGAGAAAACCCACAGTCGGTGCGTCCCAATCGGGGGTCACCGCGGTATGGGCCGATGCCGCGTCCCAACCGCCCTTCTAGCTACAGCCCGATGTCCCAGGTAGTCCATCTTCCTTTTGGAGCCGGCTTGCTCCACTGCCGTAGCTCCATCTCCATGTCGATCTTTCTCTACTTCTACCGGCTTCTACTTGTGATGAGTTTATGTCTCATGAACTAGTGCCAGTACTATTATTCTAATCACACTTCTTCAATATCTTTGCCATCAGGGATGCTCAGGTCGATTTTAGTGGAACTGCACAAAAGCATCGTATGATCCGAGGGTGCCAGCCATCTTTCCTTCGACAGGTTCTACCTGGCCAGGAAATTAAATCATGTTTAGGGTTTAGGGTTTAAGTCATAGTGACCCCATCAGTAGTTTTTCTATCGTACACGCTCTCACAACTTTTTCTTTAGTTGTGAAGTAAATATTGGCTATGATCTGTGAATCATTGAGATGCATCAGCATGCGTGTTAGTTTTCCTTTGTATTTGATGGAATGTTGTAATGGGGCAACCTTGGAATAGGAATGAAAATGGAGTGGAAAACTTTCTGTTTTTCCAGAGAAAAAATGGAAACTGAGAGAAACCAACGTGTTGTTTCGTTGGATCGCGCCATCGAGCAAAACCAACATTTAAATCACGTCTGTCGTGTTCGTGTCTCACCCTCCTCCACGGCTCGACCCCACACGGTCGCTCGGCATGCCACTCACCGCAAACCGAGTAGTATACCATAACTTTCCCGCCTGCTTGTCGATGGATCGCGCCATGGAGTACTAGCACTACTGGAAGAGATTGACGAGTTGAGGGAGGACAGCTAGCTGTAGCACGGACTCCCAAGAACTTACTACTGGAAGAGATCACGCATGTTGTAGCCGGCTATTGCGACCTTTGAACGCGGAGCAGCCGCGTGCACCCGGAAGCGGCGCGGGCGACGCTCTCTCGGCCGGCGCACCGCTTAAATGCCGGCGCTAGTGAGAGGTCGCGTCCGCTCTGGCCGGGCATGAATGCGGCACTGACCGTTTCGGGCGGGAAGCACGCGCGGGTGATGAAGAGGGTTCGGATTGGTCAGGACCGGCCGTGGCAGCGGTCCGGACGTGCGCAAACAAGAGATGTTGTACGTTAATATTGCTGCGTATATAATTAACAACGTAAATAATGTGCCAGTTGGACAAATATGATTGGAGATGGAGATGGAAATGGAATTTTACGTAAACACGGATATGCATGTCTGTGTCTATGTGTGTGTGCGCGACGACTCTCGCGACCTGGAAGCGGGGGCGTGTTTTTGATCGAGTTTTCTTTCTTGGTATGTTAGAAAATCAGTTTGTCTAATTCACATCTAGACGTTATTTAAGGATATCACATCTAAGCTCCCACAAGTATATAATGTAGCAACAAGAAACAAAAAAACTAGGAAAAGACCACAAACAGAGTGGACATCAACTTATATGTGACATAACTATGTCACATCTAGATGTGTCCTAACAGACCCTTAAAAAATTGTCCGCCAGTTTTTGTTTCTTTTTTCCGGGAACGCGCGTATTCTATTTAAAACCACTGCTATGGAGAGATTTTTTTACTCCATTATAGCCTCTTGTTTGATAGAGTTTCTCGCGTCTCGCTCTCTCACCCTCTCCATATCAAAACAAGATGACAGTGTCCACTCTATCTCTCTCCTCACTGGTGGTCACAGATCCGGCCGAATCCCGTCCGCTGCGGGAGGTGAGGAGGTGCAGCGTTGACGTTGTCGCCGTCGGCGACGGAGGAAGCCGATGCGCACCGTCCTCTCGGAGCCGGCGCTGGCACGGACAAAGATCCTCCGCGCCCTTGTTCGCTGTCGTCGTGTGGGCAGATCCCGCCCGCCCGCCTAAACGACATCTCGCCCACCTGAGGTATAACTTCTTGTACTGGTCCAACTCCCCAGGTCGCTGCGTGCGGGTTTTCTTCTATGCGACTACTCCCCAGCTCCCCATGCATAGTAGCTAGGGTTCGTCGGCTGGTCCAACATCACCTACTAGTACTATTATAGAGGAAATGCCACTCAAAAAGTTGTCCTGATTTATGCCTCGGTGGAGGTATACATGTTGTTTCGACAAAAAGTACATGGTGGTTGTGCGGTCATTGTCCATATGGTGGTAGTACTATCACTGGTTAAATGAAGAAATGCTTTTTTCTCGGGTATCCTGGTTTAGTTCCCATCAAGATAATTATGATGCTTCTATTTGTTGGTGTACTTTTCATTAATTCTTATTGACAATTGAGATGTCCTTGCTAACCCTTTTTATATTTTTGGAAACAGCGATGCGTGTCTCCATACCCGGGCATGTCTTCCTCAATTTTAGTGGAACTGCACAAAATTGGATGGCCATTGTTGTTCCGCCTCACTGTCCTCTGCCACGTGGTTCTTCCTTCCTCAAGCTTGATTACTGAGAAGAAATAGACCACAGTGAGGATTTGTCGAACTTCTTAGGTGCCTCACCCAAACTTGATGCCAAATGGATGATGCATCACCACGATGACCTATCGATGCTCATGGTTGCGCCTCATGGTTGCGTCGGCTAGTGAAGCTGATCGATTTTCGACAAAAAACAAGTTGTCTTCCATCAGTGCTCTTTGCTTGTTACGCACAAAGATGATATCCTTCGTCAGTTCACCTTGGTTGCGTTGGAGACGCAGTCGTCTTTCACGTTGGTGCAATTTTCGCTAGGGTTTTACAACAGGTGGGCCCAAAATGTGGCTGGCTCACCTGTCATACAGCCAAAAGCAGGTGCAGTGAAGGCACTGGAGCTCAGTCCATACTACAGTAGTATATATATATATAAGCGGGAGCCTCAACGCTTGTTCGCTAGGGTTTGCACTCTCCACACGCTCGCCGCACTACATATATGTTACACGCTGGAGGCTCGGTGTTCATTTGCTAGGGTTTGCTATATTCACAGTCTCTCACCCTCTCTTCACCAGATCTAAACAAGACTGCGTTGGCCTCTTGTCTCTCTCTCCCCCCTCACAGCTGGTGAAGGAGGCATCTGTATCCCATCGCACCGGGAAGGGGAGGAGGTGCAGCGTTCACTCTATCACCTTCGGCGAGGGAGGCAATCCACTGCCGGCTGCACTGTTCTCTTTCACCCAGCGCCTGTGCGGGAGGGCCACCAACCCCTTCTTCCTCGCTGCCGTACGTAGTGTGGGCAGATCCGGCCTCCCGCTGCACGCCTTGCCACATCCCGACGACCCTAAGGTATAAGTTTCTTTGAAACCGTCGTTGCTCTAGCTGCATGTGGATCTTTTTCCATCTGTAGTCGAATCTAGGTCTTGGTTCAAAGAGGAAAGAAGGGTGCGGTGGGCTGGAGCAAGAATCTAGGACGTGGTTCAATGAGGAAAGGAGGGGCGGAAAGTAGTATAGACTAGCTATCCAGCCGCTTTGTAGGTCGAAAAGGGAAAAGGGGGGTAACCCAGTACAGACATCTGTAAGGAACCGATCTCTTTGTTGAAAAGGGAAAGAAACTGGGGGGTCGGGTAGTTTGTGCATGACTAGATTTGCTGCCCTCACATAGGAAGAAGGTTCAAAGAGAACAAATATGGGACCAGCGCATATATGTTGCTTGGCTACATACTCTGCATCACCCATTTATACGTGTGGACGCACATGGTGCTGGCATGTCCCATGCAGCTATTTTGCTGTTGTTAATCTCAGAATTAACTACTGATCTGTTTTAAAAGAATTTCTCTGTTAATATGAATCAATGCAACCGTTTTAGAAATGCTACTGTCCTATACTTTGTTTTCCATCGAGATAAGGTAGATGCTTCTTTTTGTGGCCGCATGTTTCATCCTCCTTTATTGGCCAGTAATTTTTTTCTTTTTTGCCTCTTAAAACAGGGATATCTATTCAACTTGTTGCTATAGAAAACTTAAATGTCACACCGGCAACTTTGCTTGATTTCAGTGCAACTGCACAAAACTTGATTGGATTTCCTATTCGTGTTGGTAGATTCGTATTTTATGTTGGTCGTCTCATGAAAGGTCAGTACAGGCCTGCATCCACATGATTGTGCAGTGTGCTTTGAGATGTTGTGCTACTTGTATTGGTACTGTTTTAAATAAATGATGAATTGAAGATATTGTATTGTTGTCTTTTCCCATTAAGTAGTGAACAAAAATGGGACCAACGCAGACATGATGCTTGTTGCTTTGTTACAACAAATTCAGCATCACCCCCTTTATAAGCCAGTAATTGATGTCACTCTCAGAATTAACTACTGAATCTTATTTCAAAACTGCAACACTTGTTAGGGATTGGCGGGATTACCATTTTTGTGGCCGCATGTTTCATCCTCCTTTATTAGCCAGTAATTGATTCCTTTTTTGCCTCTGTTTATACAGGGATATCTATTCAACTTGTTGCTATTGTGACATTTTGCTTCGCTACGCGAAACACTTTGCTTGATTTCAGTGCAACTGCACAAAACGAGATTGGATTTCCTATTCGTGTTGGCAGATTCGTACGTGATCTTGTGTGCGCCATGATAGGTTGGTACTTGCCTTCATCCACATGATCGTGCAGTGTGTTTTGAGATGTTGTGCTACTTGTATTTGTACTGTTTTAAATAAATGATGAATTGAAGCTATTGTATTGCTGTCTTTTCCCATTAAGTAGTGAACAAAAATGGGACCAACCCAGACATGATGCTTGTTGCTTTGTTACAACAAATTCAGCATCACCCCCTTTATAAGCCAGTAATTGATGCCACTCTCAGAATTAACTACTGAATCTTATTTCAAAACTACAACACTTGTTAGGGATTGGCGGGATTACCATTTTTGTGGCCGCATGTTTCATCCTCCTTTATTAGCCAGTAATTGATTCCTTTTTTGCCTCTGTTTATACAGGAATATCTATTCAACTTGTTGCTATTGCGACATTTTGCTTCGCTATGCGAAACACTTTGCTTGATTTCAGTGCAACTGCACAAAACGAGATTGGATTTCCTATTCGTGTTGGCAGATTCGTATTTTATCATTGTCGGTCTCATGAAAGGTCAGTACAGGCCTTCATCCATAGATGTTGTGCTACTTGTATTGGTACTGTTTTAAATAAATGTTGAATTGAAGCTATTGTATTGCTGTCTTTTCCCATTAAGTTGTGAACAAAAATGGAACCAACCCAGACATGATGCTTGTTGCTTTGTTACAACAAACTCTGCATCACCCCCTTTATAAGTAGATGGAAGCACATACTGTTGTTGCGCCCACTCTACCCTGGAACTGAATCTTAGTTCAAAACCGCAAACACTTGTTAGGGATCGGCAGGAGTACCATTTCTGTTAGGGATCGGCCGGAGTACATGTTTAAAAAATGTATTGTTCAGATAATGTCTCTGTTATTATATATCAGTTACAGACTTATAGTGTTCTACAAATGGTACTATCCTGCTTTGTAGTTCTTTCCACATGTTTAACCAAGGTAGTGTTAAGATAATGTCTTTGTTAAAATGAATCAGTCGCATTGTTTTAGGAATGATACTTTTCTGCTTTTTCGTTCTTTATACATCTTGAAACAAGGCATTGTTAAGATAATGTCTCAGTTAATATGAATGAATCACACTGATTGAGAATTGCTACTCTCCTGCTTTGTTTCCCATTAAGATAAGGTAGATCAGTAGATGTTTTTCTTCTGGGAGTACAAGTCATCAACCGTTATTTCTTAGTAATTGTTTCCCTTATACCTTTTGTTGCTTACAGGGATATCAAAACTAAAGCTCGGTTTTATTCCGACTTCGATTTTAGTTCAACTGCACAAGAGGAGCCAATGTGTCCAAGGCAAACTGCTGCATTACTGGGTCCAGTTGGTCATTCCACTTTGCAGAAAGAAGCAGTCATTGTTTGCGCAACATTACAGAAGGAATGACCGAGAAGCTTTACAGAGTATTAGGCCTTCCACTATGTAGGCCAAAAGAGGTGCCAATTTCACCTTTTCTTAGTTTGGCACCGGTGCCATAAATATTAGACACCGGTCCCCTCCATTGCTATAGCCGGTGCCATAAATATTAGACACCGGTGACATGACTAGTCTGTAGAGACCATTGGCAATTTAACAACACGTGGAGTGCCCTGGGCAAGAAGTACCCAAACAAGTACAAGAAGCGACAGGACTCCGCGATCATAGGCATTACATATTTTGAATGGGAAAAGCTTGTCAAAGTTTAATCATTGATGTTAGCAAGAAGCGACAGGACTCCACGATCATAGGCATTACATATTTTGAATAGGAAAAGCTTGTCAAAGCTTAATCATTGATGTTAGCAAGAAGACATTAGTTTAATATACTGGAATTGGAAAACCTTGTCAAAATTTTCTCATTGATGTTAGCCAGAAGACATGCATTTGATATTTTTGAGTGGGACGCCCTTGCTGTGAGCAGCATCGAGTGTTTTTTCCTATTCCCGTGTTCAGATTAGAAGTAAATAGTTACTCTGCTGAGATATTCCTGTGTTAAGAGTTTGTTCTGAATATTGTCTATGTAATGCCAGGCCTTGTGTTTGATTGCAAAGTTGAGCTTGGAATGTTGTGGCATGCGGCATCACGAGCTATTCACCATGCCTCCTGAGAATAATGCTACGTATTGTTTTGCATGTCGATCTAATGCCAGTGATTTGCTTGTTAAGAAGATCATCCTCTTCTGTTGTTTCTGTGCTTAAGAAGTTTATCGTCTGATGTTTCATTCATAGCCTATACGACAAGTCGGGTAGGTTAGACGTGAAACCATATGATCTTCCGACCAACTCATGATATTAGGCCGTGATTGGATCGTCGTTTTCCAACCAAAACCGCTTGTAAAACTGACGCTTGTAAATTAAAGCAGATGGTCTCGGGCGAAGGCACTTGGTTGGTCGATTTCGACTAGTAAAATATCGAAAGTACTTGACACACAATAAAAACGTTGAACGACACTCGGACGACTGCTAATCAAGCCGTTAGCTGTTGTTTTAGCCTTGCCCATGGATGGCATGATATGCACGTCGTGCATGTATTATCTGGTAATGTCGTCCATATGGCAGTGCTCGTAAAGTATACACTGGTCTCTCAAATTACACGTGTAACCCGCCGGTTTTACTTACAGACCTCGGGCCTTCGGTTTCATTATGCCTGTATTTTACGCGTTGTTTTCGATGACGAGTAAATTACACTTGTATGTTAATATGTTAATACATGTTTGAAATAAACCAGAGCTCCCAAGCGTGGCCATACAGTTTCATGCCGTCTCAGTTTCTCGAAGGTGCTCATAGGTGTCCAATGATCCTGGCTTCCTGAATGAGTAGCGGGCGCTGTATCAGACCATCCGTAGGGCCCGCGAGGCCCTCTCCATTGTCCTTCGAGTTGTTGCGCTTGCCGTGGCGCCGAGCATTGTTAACATCGTCAACGAACATGAGGATTCAGGAGATGACTTTATTTTGACTGGATGACACTAGGGACCCACTAGGGCCATAGCCGTACGTACGCAAGTGCCTCCTTATTATGTACAACTATATTTTTTTGCTTTCTCCTGGTTTCCTGACATCACGGTCCCACACCATTGTCAACCTATGTAGTCAATATAAACGAGAGAATTGCACAAGGTGCGGCCGACAGCTGGGACCAAGTAGCTCGAGCAGTATTTGTGTTTTTGAGGCGTGAGCACTGCAGAGTTTTTCTTGGCGATGATTTCGTTGTTGTTCAGAGGAGAGCAGGGTATTAACTGGGCGGGCTGTGGCCTGTCTAGCCCAGGCCAGATATCTAGCCTAGATACTAATTTTTTTCAAGATGAAAATGGCAAGCCCAGCTATACGTCTTTTTGAGGAATACCCAGGCAAGGTCAACTTGTTATTCTCGGCCCCGCTGGGCTGTAAATCTTTCCTAGGAGGGATGCATTAGGCTTAACAGGAAAATGGGCTTTAAAAATAATAAATGGGATGTAATCATAAAAACTGGGCAGTAACTATAAAAAAATGCACCAAACACGAAATTAGTTTATAAAATATTATTTATGGATTTTGAAAATCTTAAATTTTCATTGTTGCGCGCGCAATGTTTCGTTGGATTTTTACGTAATACAAATTTATATTTAATCTGACTAGAAATTTCGGGATAAAAATATTTCGAAGCCCATCAAAATGTGGGAAATTTTATTGAATTCTGTCTTCAACGGTTGGTTGAAATTATTAATCATTGTCCTAGCTAGAAAATGGGTTGTACTTTTAACAAACTGTAAATGGCTGTTGTAAATTCCATTAGAATTCCAAAATGGGTTGTACATTCTTACAAAATGTAAATGGGCTATAAGTTCTCTGCCACACACTTGTGGGCCTACTAAGTGACGCGTCCCCTAAAAACCTAAGTTGACACGTATGCAAGGCTTTGCCAACTTATTATAGTCAACACACGGTTCTAGCAGCAGTGGTCGTTGGATGTCTATCCAACGGATGTCGTGCTTCTTCTTCAATCTCGGATATTCTTAGCTTCGGCCGCCAAAAAATGATTCCTCCCCCTAACATCTGGGGCGCACCGTTTCAGAGGCTGACCTGTGCGCCTACTAAGTTGGAGCGTACCAAGGGCTTTGTCAACTTAGTCAATAATAAACGTTTCTAGCTTCAGTGATCGTACGATGTCCATCCAACGGCCGTAGTGCTTCTTCAACCTCTGGTCTTCTTGGTCCAGCCGCCCAAAGCAGCGCCGGTCGTGCCACCTGCTCCTACCTCCCGTGGCCCACTGTGCTGCCACGGAGGCCTCACCGCCCCCATACTACTCCCACCGCTGGCCAGGCCATCCCTCCACATACCCACACCCCTTGTTATTCTGCGGCGACGGCAACCTCACACCGCAGCTAAACCAGTGAACCCTCGTACTCCTCTCCGCGCGGGCTTCCACTGCTGCGTCTTCCCTGGCTCCGCGTCGTCCCCTTCCTAGGCCTCGCCGTCGTCTAGACCACCGCCCTGGTGCTCTCGGCGCGGCGTGGCCAACGTCGACCGACTTCCATCGGAAGAGTACTATACGTGGAGAGGCTGACAGCTGGGTCCAGGCGGCCGCAAGGAAGTGCCTCCTTATTACACACAAAATAATTATTCCTCCACCTTACAGCAGGGACCCACCAGACAGGCCACCTTATTTCGTGAAAAAAACGTTTCCCCCCTGACTGCTCGGACCCACCGGACTGGCCAGCGTATTTCGCGAAAAAATGTTTCCCCTGCTGTCAGCTCGGACCCACCGGAAGTGCCTCCTTATTACGCACAAAAAAATGAATACTCCCCCTGCTAGCTGGGACCCACCATGGTGGGAGGCTGACTTGTGGGCCTACTAAGTTGACTGGGACGGGGGCCTTTGTCAACTTTAGTCAATATGAACGATTCTAGCTCCAGTGACCGTACGATGTCCATCCAACAGCCGTAGTGCTTCTTCAACTTCTGGTCTTCTTGCTCCAGCCGCCCAAAACAGCGGCGGTCGTGCCGCATGCCCCTGCCTCCCGTGGCCGGCTATGCTGCCGCGGAGGCCTCACCGCCCCCTACTATTCCCACCGCTGGCCAGGCCCTGCGGCAACGGCAGCCTCACACCGCAGCCGAACCAGTGAACCCTCGTACTCCTCTCCGCGTGGGCTTCCACTGCCGCGTCTTCCCCGGCTCCCCGTCGTCCCCTTCCTAGGCCTCGCCGTCGTCCACCGCCCTGGTGCTCTCGGCGCAGCGTGGTCAACATGGTCAAGGAACGACTTCCATCAGACATGGACTGTACGTGGAGAGGCTGACAGCTGGGTCCACGGCCGCAGCAAGGAAGTGCCTCCTTATTACATGCAAAATAATTATTCCTCCACCTGACAGCGGGGACCCACCGGACGGGCCACCGTATTTCGCAAAAAAACGTTTCCCCTGACTGCTGGGACCCACCAGCTACACCTTCGCACGCAAGGAAGTGCGTCCGGGCAAAAGAAAACGATTCGCCCCCCTAACTGCTGAGACCCACCAGCTACATCTTCGCACGCAAGGAAGTGCCTGACAGTCAGGACCCACCTGGTCGAAGCGTACATAGCGTTGTCATTCTGGTCGCGAACGTGTACGTACATATATACTGGTTAATGTAGAGGCGCGCACGTAGCATGTACACGTACGTACAGCGGTCAGGGTGCAAGAAAGAAAATACGGCCACATATGTGTACATACGGGCGGGGTTTCGAACGCCTACTCGCGCATACGTACGGCGAGGACTCGTGTACATGGCTGGGTCAGAACGGAGAAACAGCATCGTCGTCGTGTTCATGGGGAGGCAATGGAATGCGTCGTGTTCATGGGGAGGCAAAGGAATGCGTCGTGTTCATGGGGAGGCAATGGAATGCGTTGTGTTCATCAGGAGGGCTTGGACGGAACAGGCGATGGAAACGAGGCCTGGCATACCGCAGAACGGAGGAAACGGCCTTGTGTTTGACCGGCCACGTTCAAACGGGATCCTATTCATCGAGAGGGGTGTGGCGTACCGCAAAACGGAGGAAACGGACCTCCTACGGTCGAAACGGGGGTCATGTTGATCGGGAGGGGTGTGGCGTACCGCAAAACAGAGGAAACAGACCTCCTACGGTCGAAACGGGGGTCCTGTTGATCGGGAGGGGTGTGGCGTACCGCAAAACGGAGGAAACGGACTTTTGTTGGAGCGCTACGGTCGAAACGGGGGTCCTGTTCATCGGGAGGGGTGTGGCGTACCGCAAAATGGGACTCCACGGGATACTGTTCATCTCCACCGTCGACCTCCTCCAGCCTCCACGGGCTCCTGTTCATCCAGCCTCCACGGGCTCCTGTTCGTCCAGCCTCCACGGGCTCCTGTTCATCCAGCCTCCACGGGCTCCTGTTCATCCAGCCTCCACGGGCTCCTGTTCATCCAGCCTCCACGGGCTCCTGTTCATCCAGCCTCCACCGCGTGCTACTCCATCGGCTACTGTTCAACCACCCCTCCACCTTCTACTGTTCATCCAGCCCTCCACACCACGGGGTCCTGTTCAACCACCCCTCCATGGGCACCCCTCCACCGTCTACTGTTCATCCAGCCCTCCACACCATGGGGTCCTATTCATCCACCCCTCCACGGGCACCCCTCCACCGTCTACTATTCATCCAGCCCTCCACCACACCACCGGGTCCTGTTCATCCAGAGGCAACGCCACCGCTCACTGTTCATCCAAACCCCCCCGCAACGCTCACTGTTCATCCCATCGATCGGCTTTAGTTAGCAGCAGTAGCGAAGGAATTGCTCGATCGGGTTCAGTTAACAGCCATCGATCGATCGCTCGGGTTCAGTAACGTGTAGCCTGCAGTGCAAGTTAGAGCCCAACGCCTCGCACACACGCACGTACGTGTACAAGAGAAACGTGCATCGCTCAGTCCCCGACCTCCCACCGTAACCAGGAACTCCTCGAAATTTTCCTCCCCCTCGCTCCTACCATGGTTTTTTCCGTCATGGACGGCCCAAAGAATGTCATGCAGCTGCGTCTCCGGCCCGCCCAGGACGAAAAGCCCATTTTTGTCATGATTTTTTGTCATAGAAGTAGGAGCCCACCACATCTATGATGATACCGGGTTTTGTCACAATTATCGTCATAGAAGTGTCATATGTATGATAGAAAAAAAAATCGTTCGGCCCAAAATGTCACGGATGTGTCTTTTTTTGTAGTGAATGGTCACGGCAGATGTCCTAGCAAAAGGACTTAGTCGTAGGGCCATCGCAACTAGGAAGCTTAAAGGGGTTAATCGGTACAAAGGACACAAGAGGTTTTTATACTAGTTCGGCCCCTTACGATGAAGGTAAAAGCCTACGTCTAGTTGTGTTGGAATTGATGGGGTTTCGATCACCAAGAGGCTAATCCTCCGGCTTGGATCTCGATCTCTTGTTCCTTTCCCTAAGCCACCGCCGGGTCGTCCCCTTATATACACGGGTTGACGCCTGGCGGCCTACGGAGTCCCGGCCGGCTCATAAAACGTGTCCGGCTCGGTGACTTCTTTTATATGCCTTTCTTTACAAGTCTTTCCTTACATATGGCGGTTTACAATATTGGGCCTAAAACTGCATCTGGGCTTAGGCCTTCTATAAGCCTTAATAAACTATCACCTTGAATGTTATTGGGCTTCCTTTGTGACCCTCCATTGGGGCTGACCCGGCCCCACCTGGGCGGGTCATACCTGGTAGCAATATCCCCAACATTAGGCCCCAGGTTGACTTTGAACTTTGTTCTTTGTCAATCTTCAATACTTAGATGAAATCCATCTTCCTCTCTTCGCAGAAATTTTTGTAACCTGCCATGATGTCATTTCTTGAAAACACGAAAAACTATTATGACGTCATCTCTCAATAGATATTTATCCTTTAATGCCTTCCGAGAATCGAGGCGTCGTTTAGTTGGATAATCATTATTCGGGTCTTCCTCGATTTTCGCACCCGCCTTTTCGCTTATCCCCTTATAAATAGGCACGCCCCGGTCTTTCTCATTCTTCTCTCTTCTTCGTCTTCTACCTCTCGCAACCCCGCTGCTGCTCGAGCTCCGCCGCCGTCAAAGAGCACCTCACCTCCATCGACTTTGGCCGTTGCATCAACTGGAATCGGTCCAGAGAACAGCGGCGACTCTTCGCGGAAGATTTGTGGTTGTAAGTGTTTCCCTTCTTGCTCCTCAGATCTGCATTAGGGCTTTCTAGGTCTCTGCGTGTTCTTCATAGTTCATCACAGTTTCTTCGTAGTTCTTCCACTGCAGCCTCTTCTTGATCCAAAAAGAGATATATACTTGTGCGGTAGTTGCTTTGTGCCTACTCTTGATACTAGTAGATCCCTTTTCCTAGTATAAAGGCCTCATTAGGACTCACGAACTCATCTGCGCTAGACTTTTAGGTCTAGAATATTTTCCATTTTGAATAGCCATTTGATCTAGAATAATATCAAGCAATTAGGAAACTTGTTTGTCTCAACACTTAGCCGAATCTGTTTTATCAAATATCTGTAGTCATGGCGGCTTATTGCGCCGGCTTACTTTTCCTTATATGACATTAGCCCTCATTTAAGTCGCCATTACTCCTTTGTACCATCATCACTTAACTTCACCATTATCATTGAATTGAACCGGCATGTCACTTTCTTTTCAGTTTGTATTTTGAACATCATGCCGTCAAAAGCACCGACTGTCTGTAACTGGGTTCCCTCAACAGTAACTGAGGATAATTTGAAGGACTTCTTCTCCATTGTATTTTTACCAGGGAAGAATATTATGTCTTATCGTGCACCTGACCCGGACGAGGAACGACCCAATCCAAAAGATGGTGAAGTCATTGTCTTTTTTGACCACATGAACCGTGGCTTTTCACCACCCGGCTCAAAGTTCTTCAGAGATGTCCTCCATTTTTTCAAACTCCACCCTCAAGATATCAGGCCCAATTCTATATCCAATATCTGCAATTTCCAAGTTCTCTGTGAGGTGTACCTTCAAGAAGAACCGACTATGGAACTCTTTAGAGAGTATTTTTATCTGAACCGCCAGAACGAGTGTACCAATGGCCCTAGCTTGGAACTTGAAGGCATCTTGATTCAGCGCCGACAAGGCGTCGTCTTCCCCCTCATAGTCTTGCCGAGTCATCCCAAAGACTGGAATCAGACCTGGTTCTATTGTCAAGACACTTCACCAGCCAACGAGAAACCACTGCCGGGTTACCGCGCGGAGCGTCTAGATTCCAAGTTTGCGCTCCCTGACAAACTCACTACTGCCGAACGCAAGAAGCTTATTCCATCAATTAAAAGGATCAACGCTTTTTTGGGGAACGGCTTAACCGGAGTTGACTTGACCCGTTGCTGGGTCTCATGGCGTGTCATTCCGCTAAGCTGCCGATCCAAATTGATGTATGAATATGGTGGAGGCCCAAATGACTATCTTCGTCACATCTCCGTTCAATTAACTGAAGAAGATATTGTTTCAATGTCGACCCTTCTGGTGAACGGAAAATATGAAGACTGCAGTAAAGTCAGGTTAAACCCCTTCTGCAAACTTAACCCAGCGCCAGAGGTAAAGAACCTCTAACCTCTTTCTCTTTGTATTTTTGTCAGCCGTTTTAAATACCTGCATGACCTTTCATCTTGTTTATTTGTTTACAGGCCAAATCTGATTTCTGGAAAGCAAGTATGACCACGAAGCCGCCAAGAAGGCTAGAGCCACCGCCATGACCGCCAAGAAGACGACCCGGAGGTCTAAGAAGAAGAAGAAGAGCACCGCTGAGGACCTGTTAAAGCTTGATGATGATACTTCTGAGTCGGAGGTAGCCCTTGACTCCCTTGGCCAGTTTTTTAATAACCTTATTGACACTGATTATTGCCAGGATGACACGGGGGCCAGTCAGGCTGGAGAAGAAGAGGTAATTATTTCCTCCGACACAGACCATTTGCCGAGACAAAAACTTCGACGGGTAACCCGGAAAGTAAGGTTTTCGCACCCTTTGGCTTATTTGGACCCTCATTTTCTTTTGAAAAAGCAGCAACACGAGAGTCGTCGTCAAGCCCGGAACAGTGATGCGCCTCCTTCTGTTGTACAGCAAACTCCTTAAAAACGCCAAAATGAGGTCTCTTTTATATTCCTCTTTGGATTTCATTAATGAATCTATTCTCTTGTGTTACTGACGTTATTTTCCCTTTGAAGGAGGTTTCTCGCTCTTCTGGTGACTCATCTCAGACGCAATTTTCGGCCTTCAAGACTGCCCCTGAGTAAGGAAAAAATCATCTTTCCTCTGTGTCTTTAAAAATTGCACCGTTGCACTAATTGTCTTATAAAATCTTTCTTAGTGGCCAAGCCAAATCCAAGAAGGCCAAAGTGGTTAAATCGGTGGAAGACCCGTCAGTTCTTGCACCTGAACCGGCTATGCCAACTTCTCCCCCTCAAACTGAAGCGCCAGAAGATCCGGCTGTGATGGCTCAATCGGACCCTCCTGAACCGTCAGCTGATGAGACCACTCTCAACCCGGCTATAACTGAACCATCCAGTTTAGCTAACCCACTGACAACCTCTGACACTGACGTCTTGGTTACTGGTAGCCGGTTTGTTGAGCCAAGGAACCCCACCATATTAGCTCGACACACTGCTAAACAAGAAGCCTTAGAGAAGCAGAAGGTGTGGTTTGATGTCTCCCATTACACCCATCTCAATGTCAATGACGTGTTGTCCGGCTATCTCAGTCATGTGCACTCCAGCCGTGACTTGGAAATCAAGATGGTCAAGCAATTGCAGCTGAAGTATGAGGTATGCTCTTCCGGCTTACTTATATTCTGCCAGTCCCCAAGTCTTTAGATTATGATAAAACCTGAATGATCTATAGACTTATGATATAGGCTAAAGCTTTACCTTTAGGATTTTCTGAAGTCCAATAAAGTAGTATAAACTTCACCTGTAGTCCCCAAGGGCCGGTTCACTTGATCATAAATGAGCCGGTACTTAATTTCATAACTGTCTTGTGCCGAACCCAACAAACATTGTAATCCGTCTTAATCTTGAGAGACTTTCTAAACATCATGCATTAGCCCCCAAGTGCCAAGTGATGTTACTTTGTAAGGTACTTGGGACTTGAAATATATTAGAGTCGTAAGAAATTGTTTTGGCATACATTAGCCCCCAAGTGTCAAGTGGTTTTTGCAGTGCAAAGAACTTGAGACTTGAATCTTGAACTTTTAGTTTAAACCTTGACACACATGTGTATGTTTTGTAGAACGCCTTATCTGAATTGGGCTCCCAATTAACTGACGCCAAGACCCGGCTGGCGGATCAAGAGGCAGAAATCAAGTCTGCTGATTCTAAACTTCAATTAAGTCTTGCTGAGACAGAAAAACTGAAAACCAGCTTGACTGCCAAAATGAAATCCTGGGCTGAAGAAAAGACGCTGCTGACACAATGCGCTGAAAAAGCTAAAGCGGCTCTTGAGGAGGTTACCACACAGCTGACCGGTTTAAAGAACCGGATGTCTCAAATGGTTTCTGCCATCTTTGGTAAGCCATCTGTACTGATCTTTTTTACCTTCTTTTGACCCGGAATATAAACCACCAGCTGACCCCTTGTTTACAAAATATGTGCAGGCCCGCGAAGCAAGAATCTGAGCCAAGATAATGTGACTAAACTGAAGGCGGTCTATACCTTAGTGGAGTAGTTGTACACTGGCGCTCAACGAGCACTTGTTGCTATCTCTCCTGCCAATCAAGGACCCAACCGGCTCAGTGATGTCTTGAAAAAATTGTCAATCTTACCCGACAGGTTCCAAGAAGTCAAACGATCATGTGCCAGAGCCGGAGCCTTGACTGTCCTGAGCCGCTCCAAAGCCTGGGTGCCAGATCTAGACCCGGCGGATGTAGCCAAGGGGTACCCTACCGTGAAGGAAGACGGGTCTCTATTTGAGCAGGATGACTTCGTTGCTTGTGTGAGGGGAGTTCGACCTTAGGCTACCATTCTTGGAGATGGAACCAATATTGACAAATATCAGCCGGGTTTTGATTTGGAGAATAAGAAGATGGCAACTCCCTCTTACAAGGTGACAGATCTAATCCCGCCGGTTCGTCAACATACATTTGCTCCGGAAGTTGATCCGGCTGGTCTGATTGATGAAGAAGCAGAATTCATTGCCGTGAACGGTTTTGACTAGTCAAAACCCAGCTTCCAATTAGCAAAGGGAGGTGAACCGGCGAGGGAAGAGTGATAACCATCTTCGTGGGCTCTTTAGAGCCTTGTAATAGATTTAGCTTGAAACAACCACATACTTTGCCTATGCCATCGTGCATCAGATGTCGTGTGTGACTCTTTGCTTCCTGATGTCAATATATGTGTCACATTTATGGTTATCTTTGTAATATTTCAGCTCTGTTCCTGTAGAAAAGGAAAAAACTGGTTTGGCGGTTTAGCATCGAACGGGTCAAAACACCCGGTATATAACCAATGGTTTATCATAGTAGAAGAAATAGAAATAGATGCAAAAATAAACAAGGTTGAAACAACCTTTGATTAACACAGAAACAACTATTCATAAATAACAGTCATACCTGTGTTTTTTACCTCTGGACCACCGGTTTATATGACCCGGGTGATGAGGTTGATGATCCAGTCCTTTTGAGAAGTCAATGCTTCTGTACGCCTGATGACTATCATACCTTGGTGGTTTATTGTCAAATAATCAAGCCGACGAAAAAACCGTGCTGATCATTTAAATTTGAAACAACAAAGACCAGTAAAAAAATAGCAGATTTCAAACAATATAAACTAACTTTGTAACTGAAAGTGGGGGATTTCTGATTCGAATACGACCAGTAAACCGGACCAAAGGGGTTAAGCTAAGATTCGAATACGATCATATAGCCCCCAGTGGCTTTGGTGTTGCGCCGATCAAGAGGGTACCGACAGCTATGTTCTCTTTGGTTCGAATATGACCTATGTTTGAACAGGAAGCCCCCAAATGACCTTGAGAGGTTTTTAACGACCCTGATTTGAATACGATCCAAGTCCGGCCCAAAGGGGGTTAAGCTATGATTCGGATACGATCAAGAAGCCCCCTAGTGAGTTTGGCTTTGAGCCGATCAAGAGGGTTACGACAGCTATGTTCTCTTTGGTTCGAATACGACCTATGTTTGAACAGGAAGCCCCCAAGTGATCATGAGGTTTATAGCTAGATTCGAATACGATCATAAGCCGGACCAGAAAGGTTAAGCTAAATTTAGATATGATCAGCTCCTTCAATAGTCATGAAAAATAGTAAAGATATATAACCTTTGAAGAGGAAAAAGGACAAAGGTCCTGCTTTATTACTTATCATAGTATATACAACGTCAAAGTATGTACATGACGAGAGCCGGTGGCTCAGGTGTAGTATGGCTGAAGTTGAGCAATGTTCCACGGTCGGCGGGTCTCTTCCTCCGACTTACATGAGTCTTTGTGCTCTCGAACGTCAATGAGGTAATATAACCCGTTGTTTAAGTTCTTGCTGACCACAAAGGGTCCTTCCCAAGACGGGGATAGCTTGTGTGCATCTAACAGATCCTGGATGAGCCGGAGCACCAGGTCACCTTCTTGAAAAGTCCTGGACATAACCCGGCGGCTATGATAACGGCGTAGGTCCTATTGATAAATTGCTGATCGAGCCGCTGCTAAGTCTCTCTCCTCATCTAATAAGTCAAGTGCATCCCATCTGGCTTGTTCGTTATTAGCTTCAACATAAGCCGCCACACGAGGCGAGTCATGATGGATGTCACTAGGCAACACCGCTTCCGCTCCATAAACCATGAAGAAGGGTGTATAACCCGTGGACCTGTTAGGAGTGGTGTTGATACTCCACAGTACCGAGGGTAGCTCCTCTACCCAACAACCCAGCATCCGTTGTAAGGGAACCATGAGCCGGGGTTTGAGACCTTTTAAGATTTCCTGATTTGCTCTCTCAGCCTGCCCATTAGATTGAGGGTGAGCTACAGAAGAAATATCAAGACTGAAAGTGCGTTATATCGACTAGAGGGGGGGTGAATAGGCGATTTTTATGAAAGTCTTCAAAACGTGGAAGTTATGAAGACAAACAGCAGAGATATGCCTATTACTATGCAGCGGAAGTTAGATTACACTAGACAGGACATGGTCAAGTATTCAATAGAGTGAAAGAACAATGACAAGTAGCTGCAGTGTAATAAGGATCAGGTAGGAAGAAGTTATGAAGCCAAACAATCATACAGTTACGTTGTGAAGACAAAGGATATAGCAGGCATGTAATGGCTTCACAATGAGTAACAGTAAGTAAAAGGAAGTGAAGATGAAACCAGTGACTCGTTGAAGACAATGATGTGTTGGACCAGTTCCAGTTGCTGTGACAACTGTACGTCTGGTTGGAGCGGCTAGGTATTTAAACCTTAGGACACACAGTCCCGGACACCCAGTCCTGAACACGCAGCTCAGGACACCAAGTCCTCACCGTATTCTCCTTGAGCTAAGGTCACATAGTCCTCGCCCAATCACTCAGTTAAGTCTTCAAGGTAGACTCCCAAACCTTCACAGACTTCGTTCACTGGCGATCCACAATGTCTCTTGGATGCTCAGAACGCGACGCCTAACCGTCTGGGGATTCACAGTCCTCAAGTGTAATAAGTCTTCAGATCACACAGACAAGAAGACTTAAGTGATGCCCAATTTACTCTGGCTCTGGGTGGTTAGGGCTTTCTCCTCGCTAGGAATTTTCTCTCAAAGGCTTCGAGGTGGGTTGCTCTCAAACGACAAAAGCCGTGCACTGAAATCTGAGCAGCCAACCGTTTATGGTTGTAGGGGGTGGGCTATTTATAGCCACTTGGCAACCCGACCTGATTTGTCCGAAATGACCCTGGGTCACTAAGGAACTGACACGTGTTCCAACGGTCAGATTTCAAACTCACGCGACAACTTTACTTGGGCTACAAGCAAAGCTGACTTGTCCGGCTCTGGACAAGATTCGCTCTCATTGTCTTCACTCGAAGACATAGGTTTTTGGTTTAGGCATCACTTCAGTCATTTTGACTGGTTCTCCTAGACCCCACTTAACAGTACGGTGGTTCCTATGACTCAACACAAGAGAAAAAGAATTACGAAAGATCTAAGTCTTCGAGCTCCAATGGCTTCATATCGTGTCTTCTCTTGTCATAGACTTCAATGTGAATATCTTCATATACCACCTTTGACTTCAATGTCTTCATATAATTTTAGGGGTCAACTCTGGTAGTAAAACCGAATCAATGAGGGACTTCTACCTGTGTTATCCTGCAATTCTCACAAACACATTAGTCCCTCAACTAGGTTTGTCGTCAATACTCCAAAACCAACTAGGGGTGGCACTAGATGCACTTATAATCTCCCCCTTTTTGGTGATTGATGACAAACTAGTTGAAGTTTTCAACGAGGAATATAGTCTGTGAAATTGTAAAGGATAAGGAATTGTCTTCATAAGTTGCAAGGGCTCCCCCTGAAGATGTGCATATAAGTTAATTTGCTTTTGGAATGCAAATGCACATGGCAGGTTGTACTTGTGGAGATCCACTTCAGCTTATGATGACAATCCACTATGCATGTGAAAGTATATGAAGATAATGACATGCATAATGGAAAATGGACGTCTGCAGAATGAGAGAAGTGCGGAATTTATCGTCGCACATGCGGAATTTATCTTCGCAAAACAGGGTGGCAAACAAGTAGCAGACGACCATCTGGTTTAAGTGTTACAACTCATAAGAACCAAATGTAGCAAAAACGAGAGTTGTAAGCACGAAGCAAAATATAAGGCACCCGCCCATATGAACCCGCTTGAAGACTATCAATCTCATATGCTTCTCCCCCTTTTGTCAGTAATGACCAAAAAGGTTTGAAGACATAGAGTCGCTACTCGTTCCTATGAGGAGTAGGTGAAGCAGCAGGGTTGTTGATGTTGTTTGGCGGTGCAGAAGAGCTTGGAGGTGCTGAAGCAGGTGGCGGTGAGGTAGCATCGTCTTCTTCATCAATGATTCTGGCAGTGACTGTGGCAGCAGAGGAAGAAAACTGAGAGTCTTCAAGAGATGGAGTCCCCAGCAGCACAGCTCTTCGAGGAGGTGTGGAGTCAAACTTGAATCTCTCAGTGAAGCCATCCTCTTGAAGATCAGCTTCAGAAAGCATCATCGTTAGCCATTTCCATGTGCGGCGACAGGTTTCATGGGCAACGAAAGCGTTCTTGGTGGCAAGATTTCGGATGCGATTTACATCCACCAAGAGGCTCTTCATCTGTCTCTTCAACCAGTCATGATGCCTATCCTGCTTTTGATGAAGGGCCACAAGAAGCTCTCGGTCGTTGAGAACACGAGTGCGCTTCTTGGGTCTTGAAGCAGTGGCACTGTCAGTGGCTTCAGTTGAAGCAGGGTGTGGTGCACGTGTAGTGCCAGCCAAAGGATACACCCTGGAGATGGCTTCAACACCTTCAACGTTCTGAGTGAAGCTCTGGTGTTCTGCATTCTGAAGACTCATAGGTTGCTTGGCAGGCTCAGGATATATATAGCTTCAGCAGAGGTATCCACATCTGACAAGAAGATCTGATGGTTGCGGGCTGAGGGCCGATATGAGATTGCAGAGTGAAGCTTGATCAGTCTCATTACCCAAGGAGCATAGAACTTCAAACCAAGTAAATCTGAGCCTGATGCAGCAAGTTGGCGTATGAAGAAGTCCTGTGCGTTGAAGCATTTGCCATGAAGGATACAAAATATCAGAGTCTTCATTGCACCCTCGATCTTGGCATTTGGAGAGTGCCCTTTGATAGGCCAGAGAGTCCGCCGGATAATGTGATAGATGGTTCTGGGCAGGTACTCAAGGTCTTCAACGAAGAACTCTGTTGGATAAGGAGCATCGTGGGGCAATGGCTTCATCATGGAGAGCATCTGACTCATATTCGGTTCAGGCCTCTGGAATATGCTCTCAAGAGCTTCAGTGTATAGTGGACAGCTTTCCTCGAAGAATTCGCCAGGAGTGGGCAGGCCGGTGAGCTCAATGATATCAAATGCATTGGCTTCGTGATGGACATTGCCGGTCATCCACTCTAGGACCCAAGTCTTCGGATCTCTGTTGTATCCTTTGATGTGGAGGGTGGCATAGAATTGCAGCAGAAGCTCTTCATTCCAGTGCTCTTCATCAGTTACAAACTGCAGCAGACCCACTTGCTTGAAGCAATCCAACGCTTCCTCTAAACAGGGCAGACCAGCAATGGCTTCAACATCAAGGCGCTTGTGCGGGAAGATGCGACCTTGGTTGTATAGGATGCATGAATAGTAGCTGCGCTGAGGATAGCTCCAGAACCTATCTGATGAAATCCTTTCCCTTGAATATGGGTTCTTGGAGCTGTTGAAGAATGTATTATCTGCCTTGAAGCTATTGATGTTAAAGGAGCCAGGTGCTGATGCAGGACCTGGGAACCTCGGCAGCCTTGGGACTGGCTTCTGGACATGAGGCCTGTGCTCAACATGGTAATCAAATTGAGGACCTGCATCAGACTCAGGAACAGAAGTGTCTGGATCAGTAGCTTCGCTGTCTTCTAAAGCTTTTGGTGGGGAGGGCTCCACATTGGCTTCAGTGTTGGTTGTGGCAGCCTCAATATTTTCAGCCTCCACTTGACTAGCTGGAGGGTCGGTCACAAGCACGTTCTCCTAGAGAACTGCTTCTTGGTGGAGCATAGGAGTGGGCTATTGTGGTGCTTCTTCTGCAGCTGATGCAGCCGGAATGTCTTCAGCATAGACTTGAGGCCTTGGACCTTTGCGAAGCCTACGGAATGCAGACGACGCCTGTGGGGTTGGAGTGGGCTGGGCCTCATTGTCTTCTTCCTCTTGAGGGCAATCCGCCCATGAAGCATCCTGTGCAATTAGCGTTAGTGGACGACCAATGCTGAGGAGTTCGTTGTGTTCTAATTGAGGAAGGGCTGCATCATCTTCTACATTGTCACGATGACCAATGTCTTCAGCAGCGATGGGATCAGCTGCTGGAATGTCTTCAGGAACAGGAGCCTCTGTGGAAGCAGGCTCATGCACCGTCAGTTGACGTTCTGCGTCAGGGTGAACCATAGAAATAGGTCCAACTATCAAGGGCTCTGTGGGAGCAGCCCGAGATTTCTTGGTCTTTCTCTTTTTCTTGCTGGGGGCAGTAGGAGAGGCTTCAGAGCTTTTCCTCTTCCTGGCTTCAGCCTCAGTAGTTCTTGTCTTCTTGAGCTCTGAAGCTGTTGACCGGCTCTTTGGCTTTGAGCCAGTCGTTGCAGTTGGGAAGACAAGCGGAACTGCTTCCTGCCTTGGTGCCTCTTGTTCAGCTGGAACAGTCTTCTTCTTTTTCTTTGCGGCCATCTTGGGGTCGATGCCAGGACGCCCAAGTGCCTTGCGCTTCTCAGCCTCATTATAGGCTTGCACACATCTGTCAGCCAAAGTCTTCATTCGCTCCCGCGAACCTTGAGCTTCTGCACGCTTCTTCAGAAAGTTTTCCTTTAGTTCGTGCAACATGATCTTGAAGCTCTTCACTTCTTGCACGCTGAGCTTGGCCATATGCTTCTTGAACTGAGCCTTTTCATGATCAATTTTCTGCTTCAGTTCAACAATGCGCTGGGCAATTGCAAGTTCTGAAGCAATAGCGCCTTGGAATGCGACGCTGAGGCCAACGGGCAGCTGCAGATCTTCGAAGCTGATGTTTGGTGTGGCAAACCATTCGTCGACGAAGTTGTGGATGATGGCAACATCAAAGAGAGGCAAATTGTTGAAGATTTCAGCTTCTTCTTTGCTCTTGATCAGCTGCTCGAGAGCGTCATCTCCAAGATCTTCATCACTTGACAGATCAATGACTTCGCTGCGCAGAATGGCAGCAGCTGTGAGCTCTTTGCCGGTGTGTGGCTGAGGCATCTTGGCCTTCTAGGGCTTGGAGACGCGGGATACATCTTCAGACTGCACACTGTCTTCAGGAGGTGCAGTTGCCAATGGCTTCGCCCTTGAGATTTTTGGTGAAGGGACCGGCTTTGAAGCTTTTGGCTTCTTCGACTGCTTTGGCTTCGGTACAGCAGGAGCTTCATCAGACTCAGAGTCAGCTGGAGGGTCATTCACGACAGTCCCTTGGACTAAGATGCGGGTGATGAGGCCCTCAAGGTTGGCATACGGACCGATGATATTGGGTTCTGCGTCGCGTGTGCCATCTGCCCTTGGTGCGGAGGGACCAGGGTTGAAGTCTAACCCCAGCTTCTTCTTGTTCTGCTTCGCTGAGTTCTGGGCAAACTGGAAGTTGCGCTTGAACAGATTGTCGTCACGACACCAGAGTAGTGACGACGGATGTGCTTCAGCAGGCTGTGGTCCTCGGACCATGCATGGGTAGAAGCCTTGAGCAATGGCTTCATCTCTGGTCCTGGGTATGAGGTTCTTGTAAAGGATGTCCCCCCACGGTCTCTTGATGGCACTTTTCTCAGCATACTCCTGGGTGACGAAGCGGTATTGGAACCATTGTTCTGCCCAATAGCGTCGAATCCATTGGATTCGGGTCTTGCGCTGACCATAATTCTCTTCAGGATCTGTTTTGTACATTTCTGCCAGTTCATCAGGCAGATCTTTGGATGTTCCTCCACGTCTCTGTCTGCCCCCCTTCCTTGCTGCTGTTTCTGAAGCCATAAACCTTAACTTGGAAGGCTTTAAGACGTTCAAAGGCTTCAAAGGCTTTCTTTTGCTGGACCAATAGGAACTGGCTTCAGGAGAATTTATGTGATGCTGTAGGAATTCTGCAAATGAATGCAGACTATGAGAACCAAAGGATTCTCCCACAGACATGTACCTGTGACAGCATTAAGGTGCGAGGGAAGGGGAAGAGGTCATATGCATTCTCAGAAGATTTTGAAGATAAATCAGTTTAGAAGACATTGACCTCATCGTGCGAAGACATTCACTCATAGATAAGAAGTTGGTTCCAGATTTGTACGAATCCACAGATCAGTACAAGTGAGGAATCTAACTACTTTTTGAAGCACAAGTGAATATTCTAGGCATGTTATGAGATGCAGTTTGAGAGAGATCTAGTTTGTGTGAGCAGAAACTGCTTGTGGTAGAAAGTGACAGATCAATAGGATCAACGGTGCTGTAAAAGGCAGTTTTATTTACCACACTGAGAACTGCTAGACGGAGCGAGAGATGACGCCGAGCAGTTCACTCGTCCGTGCCCTAACTTGGCGACGGAGGAGACCTACAGCGACGGCGGAGAGGATGATGTCCGCGGTCGGCGTGAAGACGGCGTCGGAGAGGTTGCGGCAGCGAAGCGCTTCGTCTCCGGCGTCGTCGAGAGCTAGCGGTGGCGCTAGGGTTCGTGCGAGGGTGGAAGAAGAGAAAGTTACCGCTGTGAGTGTGTATTTATAGGCACAAGGGCGGCACTGCGCTATTACTCAGGTGCCCCTGGCGATTCGCATTTGAGTAGCACGTGGCCATCGTGCGGTATTTTGGGGGCAGTTCCACATCCCACGCACGCCTGGATTGTTGGGCGGTCGTTCCTACTTCTCCGGATTTCTTGTGGATGAATGAGCATCGAAAACGGTTTTAAAGGTTGTCTCTGTGTCTTCTGCTGACAAGGACGCAGAGAAGACATTCGACAGTTTCAATAGAATGCATATGACTTGGAGAGATAGAATTTGAGATAGAAAGCATAGAGAGATTAGGGTCTGATCACATTCACTTAGTTCAAAAGATTCAACCAAGAAGACATAGCTATAAGTGAATGCTGTAGAGGACAGAAACTAGTATATATATATCTATATAATCAACATAGTGAAGATAATCATGAAGACATGTTAAGATTGAAGCCAAACCAAATATGAAGACATTGCAAGGTAACGCCAAGAGTGAAACACTTCAAAATAGAACGTTTGGTGGTGGCGTTACCCACCGTATAGGAAGTATTAGACCCAGACACGACGCACAATTATCGTGGCGCTCTGAAGTCAATTTCCACATTAATGTATTCACACTTAGAATGTATGTCTTCATTGATTGAAGATATACGTTACTTCGTGTGGTGCACAACTAAGTCATCAATATGCATAAGTGTTAGGATGTGTGCCTGATCACATGACATTTGAGGATTCCAAGATATTTAGCTCACGCCGTAACTTGCAAAACCTCTTCTCATCCAAGGGCTTGGTGAAGATATCTGCCAATTGCTCTTTAGTGTTGACGTGTATGATATCAATGTCTTCCTTCACAACATGATCTCTGAGAAAGTGATGACGAATTTCAATGTGCTTTGTCTTCGAGTGCTGAACTGGGTTGTTGGCAATCTTGATGGCGCTTTCGTTGTCGCGATAAAGTGGCACTTGCTTCAGATGAATGCCATAGTCCTTGAGTGTTTGCTTCATCCACAGAAGCTGAGCGCAGCAAGATCCAGCAGCAATGTATTCAGATTCAGTAGTGGAGAGAGATACACAGTTCTGCTTCTCTGAAGACCAACATACAAGTGATCGTCCCAGAAAGTGACATGTGCCTGATGTAGACTTGCGATCAACTTTGTCACCAGCATAATCAGCATCCGAAAATCCAACCAAATCAAACTCTGAGCCCTTTGGATACCATAACCCTAGAGTTGGGGTGTGAGCCAAATATCAAAGAATTCGCTTCACAGCTAAGTGATGCGACTCCTTTGGTGCCGCTTGAAATCGAGCACACATGCAAACACTAAGCATAATATCTGGCCTAGATGCACATAAATAAAGTAGAGAACCAATCATGGAGCGGTATACCTTTTGATCGAACTCTTTACCATTGTCATCAGGACCCAGATGATGTTTGGCTGGCATTGGTGTTGTGAAGCCTTTGCAGTCTTGCATACCGAACTTCTTCAGGCAATCTTCGAGATACTTCTCTTGAGATATGAAGATGCCATTGCGTTGTTGTCATATTTGAAGACCAAGGAAGAACTTCAGCTCCCCCATCATGGACATCTGATATTGCTCTTGCATCATATATCCAAACTCTTCACTGTACTTCTGATTGGTGCAGCCGAAGATAATGTCATCCACATATATTTGGCACACAAACAGTTCACCATCATATGTCTTCGTAAAAAGAGTGGGATCTAGGGAACCAGGTATGAAGCCTTTGCTCTTCAGGAAGTATTTGAGTGTGTCATACCAGGCCCTAGGGGCTTGTTTGAGGCCATACAGTGCCTTGTTGAGCTCGTATACCATGTCAGGATGTTTTGGATTTTCAAAGCCAGGCGGTTGTGCAACATACACTTCTTCTTCAATCTTGCCATTGAGAAAGGCACTCTTCACATCCATTTGATATAGAAGTATGTTATGATGATTTGCATAGGCCAGCAGTATGCGTATGGCTTCAAGCCTAGCCACAGGAGCAAATGTTTCATCGAAGTCAATGCCTTCCACTTGAGTATATCCTTGAGCAACGAGACGAGCTTTGTTTCTGACAACTTGACCATGCTCATCTTGCTTGTTGCGGTATATCCATTTGGTGCCTATTATGTTGTGCTTCCGTGGATCAGGACGCTTAACCAGTTCCCATACATTATTTAGCTCAAACTATTGAAGCTCTTCTTACATAGCTTGAATCCATTCAGGTTCCAAGAAGGCTTCTTCAACTTTCTTGGGTTCTGATATTGAGACGAATGTGAAGTGCCCACAGAAATTTGCTAGCTGAGTTGCCCTTGAACGAGTGAGTGGACCAGGTGCATTGATGCTATCAATTATTCTTTCAATTTGCACTTCATTGGCAACGCGAGGATGTACAGGGCGAAGACTTTGCTCTTGCTGTTCACTGTCGTCGTTGGAAGGAATGTCTTCAGGCTGAGCAATGTCTTCATGTTGATCAGGTGCTGAAATGATAAGTTCTTCTTCAGGATGATCTTCAGAAGGTATAATCTCTCCAGTTCCCATTAGCTTGATTGATTCACTGGATGGAACTTCATCTAGCACACTTGGCAGCTGCTCTCTTTGTGATCCGTTGGTCTCATCGAACCGCACATCCACTGTTTCAACCACTTTGTAATGAAAGAGATTGAAGACTCTGTAGGAGTGCGAATCTTTTCCATATCCAAGCATAAAACCCTCATGTGCTTTTGGTGCAAATTTTGAGGTGTGATGTGGGTCCTTGATCTAGCACCTTGCGCCAAATACTCTGAAGTAACTGACATTTGGCTTTTTGCCAGTAAGGAGCTCATAAGATGTCTTGTTCAGAAGCTTGTGAAGATAAACACGATTGATTGTATGGCATGCAGTGTCAATGGCTTCAGTCCAGAATTTTCTTGGAGTCTTGTATTCATCTAGCATCGTTCTAGCCATCTCAATGAGTGTTCTGTTCTTGCGTTCGACGACGCCATTCTGCTGTGGCGTGTATGGAGCTGAGAATTCATGTGTGATGCCCAAGGTATCAAGATATGTATCAAGGCCAGTGTTCTTGAATTCAGTGCCATTATCACTTCTGATGTGTTTTATCTTGGCACCGTAATTGTTCACTGCTCGATTGGCGAAGCGTCTGAAGACATCCTGCACTTCAGTCTTGTAAAGGATTATGTGCACCCAAGTATATCTAGAGTAATCATCAACAATGACAAAGCCATAGAGGCAAGCAGTAGTGGTAAAAGTTGAGTAGTGAGTGGGACCAAAAAGATCCATGTGAAGCAGTTTGAAGGGTCGAGTAGTGGTCATGATTGTCTTCGAGGGATGTTTTGCCCTCGTCATCTTCCCTGCTTCACAGGCACCGCATAAGTGATCTTTCTTGAACTTGACGCCCTCGATGCCTATGACATGCTTCTTCTTCGCAAGGGTGTGGAGGTTCCTCATGCCAGCATGCCCAAGCCTCCGATGCCAAAGCCAGCATTCTGAAGCTTTCGCAAGAAGACATACTGCAAGTTGTGGCCCTGCTGAGAAATCTACCACGTACAGATCATCTTTTCGATACCCTTCAAACACTAGAGACTTGTCAGATTCCATTAGTACCAGGCAACGATATTTTCCAAACATTACGATCATGTTCAAATCGCAAAGCATTGAGACAGACATTAAGTTGAAGCCAAGGGATTCAACAAGCATGACTTTATCCATGTGTTGATCCTTTGAGATTGCAACTCTACCTATACCCAATACCTTACTTTTACCAGTGTCAGCAAATGTGATGTGGCTCTTGTCGGATGGACGTAAGGTTGAGTCCATAAGAAGGCTTCTTTTGCTAGTCATGTGATTTGTACACCCACTGTCAATAATCCATTCTGAAGACTTTGAAGACGCTGGTGTCGTACCCTACAGTGCAGTTAGGGGGATAGGCTTCACGAAGAGAATTGTGAAGCCAAGACATTTGACAAACCAGTGGGTTATGAAAACTTAGATCCAGATTAGGACTAATAGGGAGAGTAGCATGCGATTCAGGAACGAAGTACATAATGATGCCATTCGGGAATTTTATCTTGCGCCCTACAAGTTTTTTAAGGTCCCCAGCAATAGCGTCAGAAGATTTTGGTTTTCTGCTGGAGACCTTTCCCTGCAAAAGAGAGTTAAGCCTTCTTAACCACCCACATCTTCAAGGGTGTCTTAGAAGCAATAAGTCTAAGTGCAGCATCTGAGAATTTTGGCTTTGAAGCCTTAGCAAACAGTCTTGCAGGTGGACAATAGTACTCATAAGAATAAGCAGAATAATTTTTGGTCATATGAACATGACGGTTTGATGAACCGCTCTCATATTCATATGCCTGAGTATGGTTTCTCTGCAAAACATTTGCGTTAGTGAGACTCGGGTGAGTCCTCTGTTTGTATGAAGCCTTTGGACCGTATGAAGCCTTTGGTCTGAGGTTTGTCTTCTTCAAGTGAGGTGTCATGAAGACATTCACAGGAAGATTTTCCAGACACTTTTTCGGAACCCAGATCTTCTTCATAGGCGGTCCATTCCTGCAGTTAGTACCAATGTACCTGGCAAACACTTCACCATTCTGATTCTTAAACAGTATATAGTTTGCATCAAAGGATTCATCAATGATAATGGGGTTAGCACAAGTGAAGCCAGATAAATTGGATGGATCTGCTGAAGGTTCCTTTGCAGCAACCCACTTGGTTTTGGGGTACTGCTCAGGTTTCCAGTAAGAGCCATCTGCATTTATTTTCCTTACGAACCCAACACCCTCTTTCCTAGAGTTTCGGTTCAGAATCTGCTTCTTGAGGACATCACATAATGTCTGATGTCCTTTAAGACTTTTGTACATCCCTGTTTCAAGCAATGTCTTCAACCTAGCATTCTCATCAGCAATAGCAGTGGTATCCTCAGCAGAGGGGTTAGTTACCACATCAACAGTTGAAGATATTGCAACAGCAGTAGCAGTGGAACATTCAGCAACAGAAGTAGCATTATCACGCTCAATGCATTTAAGACATGGTGGTTCAAATCCTTCCTGAGTGGAACTGATCTGTTCGGCGCGAAGTGACTCGTTTTCCTTTTGAAGATCTTCATGAGCCGCTCTCAATTTCTCAAGTTCTTGCTTCCTTTGAAGATAATCATAGGAAAGCTTTTCATGAGTTGTTGAGAGAGTATCATGACGATCTTCAAGTTCCTGATACTTAACATGAAGATTTTTTATGTCTTCAATTAAGGATTCAGATCGAGTCATTTCAGCACCCAACAGATCATCGCTTCTGTCTAACAGGTTTTGAATATGTTCCATGGCTTTTTGTTGTTCAGTTGCAATTTTAGCAAGTGTTTTGTAACTGGGTTTTGAATCACAATCAGAGTCATCGTCACTAGATGTTTGATAGTGAGTAGTGCGTTTGTTTACCTTGGCACCGCGTGCCATGAAGCAGTAGGTAGGAGTGGAGTAGTCCTTGTCATTTGCATCGGTGTCGGTGATGAAGTCATTGTCTTCAGTGTTGAAGATGGACTTGGCGACGTATGCTGTAGCCAGACTTGCAATGCCAGAATCAGACTCCTCCTCAGACTCCACCTCTGCCTCCTCAGAAGCGGACTCCTCTGAATCCATTTCCTTGCCAACAAACGCACGTGCCTTGCCATATGAGCTCTTCTTGTGTGATGAATACTTTGAGGAAGACTTGGAAGAAGACTTTGTGTATTTCTTCTTCTTCTTGTCGTCAGAGTCATATTCCTTGCTCTTCTTCTTCTTTCTGTTCTCATTGTCCCACTGTGGACACTCAGAGATGAAGTGTCTAGTTTTCTTGCACTTGTGGCATGTTTTCTTCTTGTAGTCATGAGCAGAAGCTTCATCATTCCTTGAGCTTGATCGTGAAGACTTTCTGAAGCCTTTCTTCTTGGTGAATTTTTGGAACTTCTTCACTAGCATTGCAAGTTCCCTTCCAATGTCTTCAGGATCATCAGAACTGCTGTCAGATTCTTCTTCAGATGAGGAAACAGCTTTTGCCTTCAAGGCACGAGTTCGCCCATAGTTTGGACCGTAGATATCTCTTTTCTCCGAAAGCTGAAACTCATGTGAATTGAGCCTCTCAAGTATGTCAGACGGATCGAGTGTCTTGAAATCAGGACGTTCTTGGATCATCAGGGCCAGGATGTCAAACGAACTATCAAGTGATCTCAGCAGCGTCTTGACGACTTCGTGTTTGGTAATCTCAGTGGCGCCGAGGGCTTGAAGCTCATTTGTGATGCCAGTGAGTCGGTCAAATGTGTGCTGGACATTCTCATTGTCATTTCGCTTGAAGCGGTTGAAGAGATTGCGAAGGACACTGATTCTTTGATCTCTCTGGGTTGAGATGCCTTCATTGACCTTGGAGAGCCAGTCCCAGACCAGCTTGGATGTCTTCAAAGCACTCACATGGCCATACTGTCCTTTGGTCAGATGACCACAGATGATGTTCTTGGCAGTAGAGTCCAGTTGAACGAATTTCTTGACATCAGCAACAGTGACACCTTCTCCAGCCTTGGGAACGCCGTTCTCGACGACATACCATAGGTCGACGTCAATGGCTTCAAGATGCATACGCATCTTATTCTTCCAGTAGGGATATTCAGTTCCATCGAAGATGGGGCACGCAGCGGAGACTTTAATTATCCCTGCAGTCGACATAGCTAAAACTCCAGGTGGTTAAACCGAATCACACAGAACAAGGGAGCACCTTGCTCTGATACCAATTGAAAGTGCGTTATATCGACTAGAGGGGGGTGAATAGGCGATTTTTATGAAAGTCTTCAAAACGTGGAAGTTATGAAGACAAACAGCAGAGATATGCCTATTACTATGCAGCGGAAGTTAGATTACACTAGACAGGCCATGGTCAAGTATTCAATAGAGTGAAAGCACAATGACAAGTAGCTGCAGTGTAATAAGGATCAGGTAGGAAGAAGTTATGAAGCCAAACAATCATACAGTTACGTTGTGAAGACAAAGGATATAGCAGGCATGTAATGGCTTCACAATGAGTAACAGTAAGTAAAAGGAAGTGAAGATGAAGCCAGTGACTCGTTGAAGACAATGATGTGTTGGACCAGTTCCAGTTGCTGTGACAACTGTACGTCTGGTTGGAGCGGCTAGGTATTTAAACCTTAGGACACACAGTCCCGGACACCCAGTCCTGAACACGCAGCACAGGACACCAAGTCCTCACCGTATTCTCCTTGAGCTAAGGTCACATAGTCCTCGCCCAATCACTCAGGTAAGTCTTCAAGGTAGACTCCCAAACCTTCACAGACTTCGTTCACTGGCGATCCACAATGTCTCTTGGATGCTCAGAACGCGACACCTAACCGTCTGGGGATTCACAGTCCTCAAGTGTAATAAGTCTTCAGATCACACAGACAAGAAGACTTAAGTGATGCCCAATTTACTCTGGCTCTGGGTGGTTAGGGCTTTCTCCTCGCTAGGAATTTTCTCTCAAAGGCTTCGAGGTGGGTTGCTCTCAAACGACAAAAGCCGTGCACTGAAATCTGAGCAGCCAACCGTTTATGGTTGTAGGGGGTGGGCTATTTATAGCCACTTGGCAACCCGACCTGATTTGTCCGAAATGACCCTGGGTCACTAAGGAACTGACACGT
Source organism: Triticum urartu (assembly GCF_056163025.1). Lineage (NCBI taxonomy): Eukaryota > Viridiplantae > Streptophyta > Magnoliopsida > Poales > Poaceae > Triticum > Triticum urartu. The sequence continues at coordinate 94,916,598 of NC_141875.1, forward strand.
GTTCCAACGGTCAGATTTCAAACTCACGCGACAACTTTACTTGGGCTACAAGCAAAGCTAACTTGTCCGGCTCTGGACAAGATTCGCTCTCATTGTCTTCACTCGAAGACATAGGTTTTTGGTTTAGGCATCACTTCAGTCATTCCGACTGGTTCTCCTAGACCCCACTTAACAGTACGGTGGTTCCTATGACTCAACACAAGAGAAAAAGAATTACGAAAGATCTAAGTCTTCGAGCTCCAATGGCTTCATATCGTGTCTTCTCTTGTCATAGACTTCAATGTGAATATCTTCATATACCACCTTTGACTTCAATGTCTTCATATAATTTTAGGGGTCATCTCTGGTAGTAAAACCGAATCAATGAGGGACTTCTACCTGTGTTATCCTGCAATTCTCACAAACACATTAGTCCCTCAACTAGGTTTGTCGTCAATACTCCAAAACCAACTAGGGGTGGCACTAGATGCACTTACAAAGCCGGATATGCTCATGTTGACAAAACTCCTCCATAGCCCCTTGGGATAAATTAGTGCCATTGTCAGTGATAATGCTGTGTGGAAAGCCAAAGCGAAAGATCACCTTTTTCATTAACTGAATTGTTGTGGCTGCATCAAACTTACTCACTGGCTCTGCCTCAACCCACTTTGTGAATTTATCAACTGCCACTAAAAGATGTGTCTTTTTACCCTTAGACCTTTTGAAAGGTACAACCATGTCAAGCCCCCAGACCGCAAACGGCCAAGTGATTGGAATCATCCGCAACTCTTGAGCCGGCACATGCGCTCGTCGTGCAAATTTTTGACATCCATCACATCTACTGACCAGATCTTCTGCATCAGCATGAGCCGTCAACCAGTAAAAACCATGACGAAAAGATTTGGCCACAAGAGATTTTGACCCGGCGTGATGACCACAATCCCCTTCATGGATCTCACGAAGTATTTCTTGGACTTCTTCAGGAGAAACACACCGCTGAAACGCTCCAGTGACGCTGCGATGGTATAATTCTCTGTCAGAAATCATCATTGACTTGGACCGCCGGGTTATCTGTCGGGCCAGGGTCTCATCCTTTGGTAACTCGCCCCGGGTCATGTAAGCCAAGAACGGTACTGCCCAACCTGGGATGACGTGAAGAGCCGTCACCAACTGTGTGCCTCCGGGTCAGGAACGGCCAAATCTTCTTCTGTAGGTAACTTAACAGACGGGTTATGCAAAACATCCAAAAAGGTGTTAGGTGGCACCGGCTTACGCTGAGATCCCAACCGGCTTAAGGCATCATCCGCTTCATTCTTTCTATGGTCAATGTGTTCCACTTGATAACCTTTAAAATGTCCAGCAACAGCATCGACCTCACGACGATAAGCTGCCATGAGAGGGTCCTTGGAATCCCACTTGCCTGAGACCTGTTGAGCCATCAAATCTGAATCGCCAAGGCACCAGACCCGGCTTAGACTCATTTCTTTAGCCATTCGAAGACCATGGAGAAAGGCTTCATATTCTGCTGCGTTGTTAGTATAAGGAAACATCAATCGCAACACATAACAAAATTTGTCACCCCGAGGGGAAGTTAATACAACTCCAGCCCCCGAGCCTTCCAACTGTCTGGAACCATCAAAGTGAATCATCCAATATGTGTTATCTGGTTTCTCCTCTGACATTTGCATCTCTGTCCAGTCATTAATAAAGTCAACCAGCGCTTGAGATTTGATCGTAGTACGTGGCACATACTTCAACCCATGAGACCCAAGTTCAATGGCCCACTTGGCGACTCGTCCAGTAGCTTCTCTATTTTGAATGATGTCTCCCAAAGGAGCAGGGCTAACCACAGTGATTGGGTGATCCTGAAAGTAATGTTTGAGCTTCCAGCTTGCCATGAACATCCCATAAACGAGCTTCTGCCAATGTGGATATCTTTGTTTAGATTCAATCAACACCTCACTGATGTAGTAAACCGGCCGTTGGACCGGATGTTCCTTGCCAGCCTCCTTGCATTCCACCACAATCGCCACACTAACAGCTCGTGAGTTAGCGGCTACATATAACAATAGCGGCTCTTTCTCAATCGGAGCAGCAAGAACCGGCGGCTCAGCAAGCTGTTTCTTCATATCCTCAAAGGCAGAATTTGCAGCTTCACTCCAAAAAAAGTCATCCGTCTTTTTCATCATCTGATACAAAGGCATCGCCTTCTCCCCTAACCGGCTTATGAACCAGCTCAGAGCATCAACACGACCCGCCAGTCGTTGAACGTCATTGATGCATGTTGGTTTGGCCAGGGATGTGATTGCTTTAATTTTCTCCGGGTTAGCTTCAATACCTCGGTTGGACACCAAAAAACCCAAGAGTTTGCCAGCTGGGACTCCAAAAACACACTTGGCCGGGTTAAGCATCATCTTGTAGACCCGGAGGTTATCAAAGGTCTCCTTCAGATCTGTGACCAAGGTTTCCTCTTTTCTGGACTTCACCACTATATCATCCACATAGGCATGAACATTCCGCCCAATCTGATTGTGAAGGCAATTCTGTACACACCGTTGATAAGTCACCTGGGCACTTTTAAGCCCAAAAGGTATAAACACATAGCAGAAGGCTCCAAACGGAGTGATGAAAGCTGTTTTCTCCTGGTCCTTAACTGCCATCTTGATCTGATGATAACCTAAGTATGCATCCAAAAAACTCAAACACTCGCAACCCGCCGTAGCATCAATGATCTGATCAATACGAGGGAGAGCAAAAGGGTCAGCCGGACAAGCCTTGTTCAAGTCGGTGTAATCCACACACATACGCCAGGTGTCGTTCTTCTTGAGTACAAGCACCGGGTTAGCCAACCATTCTGGGTGAAAAACTTCCACAATGAACCCGGCCGCCAAGAGCCGGGCCACCTCTTCTCCTATGGCCTTGCGCCTTTCCTCGTTAAACTGCCAAAGGAACTGCTTGACCGGCTTAAACTTCGGATCAATATTAAGAGTGTGCTCAGCGAGTTCTCTCGGGACACCCGGCACGTCAGAAGGCTTCCATGCAAAGATCCTGATTCTCACGGATGAACTCGATGAGCGCGCTTTCCTATTTTGGATCCAAGTTGGCACTGACGATGAACTGTTTGGATGAGTCGCCTGGCACAAAATCAACCATTTTGGTGTCATCAGCCGACTTGAACTTCAACACCGGTTCATGCTCCGTAGTTGGCTTCTTCAAAGACATCATGTCCGCCGGGTCAACATTATCTTTATAAAACTTCAACTCCTCTGTCACTCAAACAGACGCTGCATAAGCGGCATCTCCTTCTTCACACTCCAGGGCTATTTTCCGGCTTTCATGTACTATAATGGTGCCTTTATAACTCGGCATCTTGAGCTGCAGATATACATAACACGGCCGGGCCATGAACTTGGCGTAAGCCAGCCGTCCAAACAGAGCATGATATGGGCTTTTGATCTTAACCACCTCAAAAGTTAACTTCTCAGCCCTGGAATCATATTCATCCCCAAAGGCTACTTCCAGTTCAATCTTACCAGCTGGGTATGCTGACTTGCCAGGTACAACGCCATGAAAAACAGTGTTGGATTGCTTAAGACTCTTATCAGTCAATCCCATCCGATGGGACGTCTCATAGTAGAGGATGTTGATGCTACTGTCTCCATCCATGAGCACTTTAGTGAATTTATATCCACCAACCTGAGGTGCCACTACCAAGGCTAAGTGACCCGGATTATCAACCCGGGGAGGATGATCTTCTCTGCTCCACACAATAGGTTGTTCAGACCACCTCAAATAATGTGGAATCGCCGGCTCAACGGCATTGACAGCCCTCTTATGAAGCTTCTGGCCCCTCTTGCATAAACTAGTGGTAAATACATGGTATTGCCCACTATTCAACTGTTTTGGGTTGCTCTGATATTCGGACTGTTGCTGCTGATTACCTTGGCCGGGTTGTGGATTATAACCTCCCTGATTACCCGTATGGCCCTGACCATGAAAAATGCCTCCACCTGAACCGGCGCCCGGGCCATGAAAGCCGCCTCCGCCTGAACCGCCGTCAGGCCCGTGACTTCCATCAAACGTGTTTGAATTTTTGAATGCCTTAATGATTGTACAGTCCTTCCACAGATGGGTGGCTGGCTTCTCCCGGGTGTCGTGTCTTGGACAAGGTTCATTCAATAGTTGCTCGAGGGTGGGACCTGACCCGCCTGACCGAGGGGGTTGCCTACCCTTGCGCCGTTGATTGTTGCCCTGTGCATTGGTGTTAGCCACAAATTTGTCAGCCTTGCGTTTATTATCTCCTTAATTTGTCGGGTTATGATGGTGACCCTTGCCGTTGCCGTTCTTCTTTCCCTTTCCTGTTTTTTCTTCATCAGACACGGGGTCCTTGGTACTATCAGAATCAGCATACTTGACCAGAGCCACCATCAGCTGGCCCATGTCACTGCAGTCACGCTTGAGCCACCCCAGCTTCTGCTTTAGAGGTTCAAAACGGCAAGTTTTCTCCAACATTAAGACTGCCGAGCCGGCATCCATCTTATCAGATGAATGTATTATCTCCTTGACCCGGCGCACCTAATGGGTTGTGGACTCACCTTCCTCTTGCTTACAATTAGTCAGGTCCACGATTGACATAGGTTGTTTGCATGTGTCTTTGAAGTCCTGAATGAACTGGGCTTTTAATTCCGCCCATGAGCCGATGGAATTGGGGGGTAATCCCTTCAACCAAGTGCGAGCCGTTCCATCCAACATCATAGTGAAATACTTAGCCATTGCTGCATCGCTAACCTCCAACAACTCCATCGCCATCTCATAACTCTTGATCCAGGCCCCAGGTTGCAAGTCGGCCGTGTAATTAGGCATCTTACGAGGCCCCTTGAAGTCTTTTGGCAAGCGCTCATTACGTATAGCCGGCACCAGGCAAGGGACACCTCTTGTTCTTATGGCTACTCCTGCCTCCACAGAGGTTGCTGGATAAGCCGGGAAAGTTTGATGAGTTGCCTGCTCAGCTGCCAGTTGAACTGCCCGCTCAGCCTCTTGTCGGATCCTCTCCTGATCCGCTAAGTTAAGGGCTCCAGCCTGCACCGGCTCATGCCTGCGCGGTTGGTTGCGGCGTTGAGCGTTGCTTGACATATCCGCTGAGTCCATATGTCTGCTATAGCTCGGGCTCCGTCTCAGACGAGGGGTTGAATGGATTCTGTCTCGACTGTAAGAGTACGCATCCTGCTGCGCCAGAGCCGTCTGAAGAAGTTCTCTCACCCTTCGTGTTTCGATTCCTGTCGGAGAGTCGCCTTCCATCGGGAGAGCCGCCAAACGAGCCGATGCAGCAATGAGGTTTTCCAAAGGATTGGAGAAGTGACCTGGTGGTGTTGGCGCATAATGAGGCGGAGCGGTATACATGCGAGGTGGTTCCATGGCACGCGGCTGAACCGGTGCTCCGGGTGTCGTGATTCGATTTGCCTCCGGCGGGTTACTTGGACCTGCCCCGGGTGTATGGAAAAGGTTCCTAGGATCGAGCGTCAGAGGTAGACGTGACTGAGTTTTCTGATGCCTTCTCCTCATGACCTCGTTTGACGCGTTCAGATCCATCGAGAGCCGGAAAGTCTCCGCTTGAAGCTGCTGAGCACGAGCGTCCAAAGCCACCCGCTTCGTGGCCATCCTGGCCTCTTCTGCTGCTAAATTTTCCTTGGCCTGTGCCATCTCTTCGCGTACCCGTGCCACCTCCGCGTCATGCTGAACTTTATCCGCCGGCTCTATCACGACAGTCAACAGAGCCGTCAGCTTATCCATGAGGTCCATTAGCATCTGAGCCGAGGGGCGCGCGGGGTCTCCTGACCCGGCCGCTGCCGATCCGGTGTTTGTTGCTGCTGCAGCCGTGGAGTTCTGCCCGGGCTGAGTGCCTGCCATGAAGACTTCGGCTCGATTCGGCGGCTCAAAGGGGTCCGGAATACTGCTGCCATCGGAACAGCCCCCAAGCATGCCATCCTACAACTGATACAAAGAATCCGTCTCGCCTGTTGATGACGTAGCGTCGGAACAGATGGCCGTCTCACCGCCATCCACTGATCCTTCCGAGTATTCACCTCCATGTATGCAACCCACAAAGGCACGCTTTATAGCGGGCCGGGCCCGGGCGGGCCTCGCGCGCTGAGCCGTCTCGATGATGTTGGTGCAGACGTCCGGCTCAGGGCCCGATTCGCCGATCCGGCCAATGAAGACATGAATCCCGCCGAAGGGGACCCGGTACCCGTACTCAATTGAGCCGGTCTCGGGGCCCCAGCTTTCGTCGTCGATGTAGAGCTTGCCGCGACAACTCTTGGTCATCCGGCCCACAACGTATCCCTTGAGCCCTTCAAAGTTGCCCTTCAAGAACTCAAATCCACCGTGCGCTGGCCCCGCGGTGGGCGCCAACTGTCGTGGAATTGTCACGGCAGATATCCTAGCAAAAGGACTTAGTCGTAGGGCCATCGCAACTAGGAAGCTTAAAGGGGTTAATCGGGACAAAGGACACGAGAGGTTTTTATACTAGTTCATCCCCTTACGATGAAGGTAAAAGTCTACGTCTAGTTGTGTTGGAATTGCTGGGGTTTCGATCACCAAGAGGCTAATCCGCCGGCTTGGATCTCGATCTCTTGTTTCTTGCCCTAAGCCGCCGCCGGGTCGTCCCCTTATATACACAGGTTGACGCCTGGCGGCCTACGGAGTCCCGGTCGGCTCATAAAACGTGTCCGGCTCGGTGACTTCTTTTATATGCCTTTCTTTACAAGTCTTTCCTTACATACGGCGGTTTACAATATTGGGCCTAAAACCGCCTCTGGGCTTAGGCCTTCTATAAATCTTAATAAACTATCGCCTTGAATGTTATTGGGTTTCCTTTGTGACACGTCATTGGGGCTGACCCGGCCCCTCCTGGACGGGTCATACCTGATAGCTATATCCCCAACAGAAAGGGAGAGAGATGATTTGACTTGTGAAGGCAAGAAAACAAAATCGAAAGGGGAAAATAACCGGTGCTTGTGGGCCCGATACGATAAGGCCGAGACATGTGCCTGGCCTATAGATACGTGTCGTGCGGTTTATATGAAATCCGTCCGTTTTGAATGAATTTCGTTCGGTTCGTTCGAATTGTTGGCCGGATGTATGCGGACAGTGTTGTATGGCGGCTCTCCGCATCTGTGTCTGCGACTGGTCCCCTCTCTTTTCACGGACGTATGCGGGAGAAAATTTACGGGTTGTTTTTGAGATAATAAAGGCCCATAGAATACGTGTCGTGCCTGAGAATCGGCTGATTTCTTTCCCGTTGAGGCCGTTTTACGAAAAGAAAGAAGAAAGTAAGAGCACCGGATGCACGATTCCATGTCGTCTCTCCAACCCTCCAGTTCCATGCCGTCACGTCACCGCTCACGCCTGGGACCGATCCGAGCCAACTCAGTTCATGCACGCAGGCACGCCCGCCGCGACAGGGACCCGACGACGCACACGCACCCACCCACCTCCGCCCATCGCGTACTACAAATTACAGTAGCCGGAGACCCGACGGACGGCGTACAGTCGTCGTCACCCGCCGCGCCCAGCCTCCCGGTAAGAAGCCAAGCCAATCCAATCCAAGCCTTCCCTCCTCGTTCTCCTCGTGCGGGTGGATAGAGTAGAGTAGATAGGCAGAGTAGATCGACCGCGCGTCGCCGTGGACTCGCGGGGTTGGTGGTTTGGTGGTGCCATCCTCACCCGTGTGACCGGGTCCGCTGTGTGCGCAGCACAGCACGGTGGCTGGCTGCCTGACCGGGTCTGCCTCCATCTCCGGGCCTTTTTGTTCGCACCTGGATTATACTACTGCCATCCCCCGATTTCCCTGGGAAACGCAAAGTGTGCCTTCGTCGCCAGAGATCTAGCGCCGGTGGCATGGCACCTTCCCGTGTTCTTTCTTTATTTATAGCCTCAGCTCCCCACTAGGAGTTTTGTTTCCATCAACAAAACCTAACCATTAATTTGACCAGAATTATCCGCGTGAAATGCCGCCCCCCTAAATCTCGCAGCAGCAGAAATTGGGCTCGCATTTTATTTTCACACCAAATGGCTGCCAAAAACACTAGTATTTTTTAGTCCCAAGAAGGAGAGAGAGAGAGAGAGAGAGAGAGCTCAAGGCTTATCCTCCTCCTCCAGCGACCCGGCTGGGCCAAGAAAGTCCAGGGGAAGAGACAGAAAAGAAGAACAGAAAACAGTTGGAAAAAGAGGCCGGGCTCCTCGAATCTCTCACTAATTTTCTCCTTGTCTGCGTGCCTACGCCTTGCCTCCTTCGGGGTTGGTGAGCGAGCGAGCTCGGGATCAGTTGGGGACTACACACCCAGAGGTTGTTGTCCGAGAATTATTTAGGCCCGCCCCCTTCTTCCTTCCACGCCTTCTTAGCCTCGCCTCGCCTCGCCTCCCTTCTCTGGTCAGTCTTCTCGGATCTCCGGCTCAAATTCGTCTCCCCAATCCCCAGTTCCAGGTTCTTGGAGGAGGGGGGAGGCCATGGGCAGCTTCGCCAAGCTGGCCAAGAGGTGCGTGGAGACGGAGGCGCCGGTCATGGTGAAGGTGAGATAGACCTCCCCACCCCACCCCACCTCGTCAACAATCTCCTGCCTTTATTATCCCCAATTTCTTTGTCTTACTTGGTGGCCTCTTCCTGGTTCCCTTTTTTCTTTCAGATACAAGAGCTGCTTCGAGGGGTCACTGGTGTGATGTCGCTTGCGCAGGTAAACCTGCCTGAATTTCTTGGCGTATTAACCTATCATTGTGTTTGTTCCGGTGTTGTTTGGGAAGATTCTAGGCGATAGGATTGCGGAAAGGAAAGAAAGACAAATGTAAACTAAAATGGATCATCTTGTCTGTAAATCTTTCAACGTGTAAGTTAATTCAGGAGTAGGTTACACATGACAACTTAACATGTTTCAGATAACACGACTATGGACTATATATCATACGCTATTTAAACAATGATTATATAGTATCAAGCATGGAGGATTGGAGATTGATAACTACACCCTCCGATCCATATTAATTGTCACTGATTTGTGCCCCTGGTTCGGTTTCTTAAAATGGTGTTTGTGCAAAGTGATACACCCCATATCTATTTGTAACAGAAGCGTATCTGATACTTTCCTATCAAAGCGAGCGGGTCGTGCGTATTTACCAGAAATCGATCCGTTGTCTTCTTGTAATCTTGGGCAGATCTTGACTGTAGGGAATTGTTTATTGGCAACCTCCTGAGACAGCCCTGAACAAGGTCAAGGAAATTGTATGGGAACCAGCAACCAGTAAATATGGTGCTGATGATGGCCTTCCCGAGCTTCGAGAAGCACTTCTCGAGAAGGTACGTCTTTTCATCTGGAGTTATATATTGACTTATCATTGGATCATGTCCCCATGCTAGCAAGCCTTGCACACAAAGCCGTTACCATGCAAGACAAAAGCACCCATGTGCCTTCTGCTAACCCACTGTCATGTTAGTTTTTTACTAGACTAGAGGTATTTGATCTTAGTGCTAGGAGTAATAGCATGAATTGCACTTTAGTTGATTATTCATTAAAGGATAGCAGTATGCCATGTGTTTGCGATAACTATTTTGTATTCATTAACTGAGAAAACAAGTTGATTTTTGGTGTGCACTCTGAAAATGCTGTCTAGAAAGTTAAAAGTACCACTTGGATTTCATATGCAATGCGTTTACCAGCTTTCTTCATCCTGATTATCTTCCATAATCATGAAAATGTGATCCAGAAAGTTATTATAGAGTTGAAGTACCACTTGGATTTCATATGCAATGCTATCGTTTATCAACTTTTGAAATCATGAGCTAAATTGTTCCTTTGTATAAAACCTTCAATGCTTATGTAACTGTGTTGCTTACTGGGACAAGATTTTTTTAATAATGTTTGAAGGATTGCTATTATTTAACTCGACTCTTGTTAGCCCTATCCTTATTTCTCTACATTGTCTTCTTGGCACTATGAACAGTTAGTGTATTCTTTGCTGATTTTTTAGGGATTGTTTGCAGCTTCGCAGGGAGAATAAGCTAACCAAGTCATCGGTTATGGTGACTGCCGGTGCAAATCAGGTAAAGCACATTACTTTTCATCTGGTTTATCACAGCTTTCTCGTGCCTCTACTTCTTTTGCATTGTTTAGCATTTAGCTGTCAGGCCATAGGTTATTGTCCCCAATTTATCTCCTGTTTTAGTTCTATGAAATACTACCTGCTTACTTCCCTGTATGACTGCTACGCCAAATCTTGTATGAAATACCTGCTTACTTCCCTGTATGATTGCTACGCCAAATCTTGTTTTACAACTAGGTTTGTCCAATAAAGTGATCTCTTACATTGGTTCTTCTGTGTTTTGGCAGGCTTTTGTAAACCTTGTTCTGACCCTTTGCGATGCTGGTGATTCAGTTGTCATGTTTGCACCATATTATTTCAATTCCTTCATGTCATTCCAGATGACTGGCGTCACTGATATATTAGTTGGTGCTAGCAATCCCAAGACACTTCATCCTGATATTGGTAATATGACTACCATATATCTAATCTAAAATAAGTTTCCATACCTAGCTTATGAGTGCAATATATTTTTAGATTGTTAGATCAAGTGATGCCATAGGTCTTTGCCCTGTTATGACCTCTACATGTGGTCCGAGAAAATTTATACAGGTCGCTTGAAATTTAATTTGTTTGGAATGCATATTTTACACCGTGCTTAAAAATGCAGATTGGTTAGAGAAGGTGCTGAAAGAAAATAACCCTATCCCTAAACTTGTTACTGTTGTCAATCCGGGAAACCCTTCTGGAGCTTTTATTCCCAAGCCTATGCTACAGGTTAACTCTCTCCCCTCTCTCACTTATGGGTTCTCTTGTACGCCTGCACACACCCGCACACTTAACATGGAGTTGGCATTTATTATTTCTAATATTGAATTGTCATTTCAGAGAATTTCAGACCTGTGCAAGAATGCTGGTGCATGGCTGGTGGTTGACAATACCTATGAGTAAGTTAATACTGACATACATGCATTTGTTTGTTTGTGTTTTCTAAAGCTCCTCAATCCTCTCTCATATTAAAAAAAACAAAGAAGTGCAGCATAATGTTTTATGCAAAACAATGAGTCACACTTGAAAATTACCACCTTAAATCATGGTTAGAGTTTAGGAGGACTGGTTATTATAAGTAAACTAAAATATAAAAAAATGACTTTTAGTATACAATTTTAATGTGTATGCATAAGCTATTTTGGAATACATCAGAATGTAAAATCCCATTTAGCATTGTCTTTAAACAAAAGTCGATAAGCTAATTAACTGCTAATTTTATTGGTAGAGATTCTAAGTAAAGGTAATGCTAATGAACAGATCTATAGAGAGTGACTTGCTAAGATAAGGGATCTATGCTGTGCAGTGGTTTGTCAAATTTAGTTAAGACTCTCCTGCTCATAAACTTCGGAAAGTCCTCCTTTTTGGCGACAAGACAACTCTAGCAGAAGGATTGATGTTTTGGGTCACACTACACTAACAACCCGTCTGCCCCCCGTTGCTTGCGTTGAGGCGCATCTTGGCCTCATTGGTGCCTGTGACATTTGGCGGCGATAAGCTTGTCTTCCGCCATTCCATTCATGCATGTAGCATTGCATGATTCCCTCCTTGTCATGTATGGGGATGCTAGTGATTTTCATTTGCAGTATCACTGCCATGAGCCTGCTTGGTTGATCTACAATGCCTCAAGCAGGTGTGAGGGAGGTGGCTAGCACATCTATCGTTTGAACTTTGTAATAAAAAATCCACCTTTTGATGGTGTCGAAAATAGGCCCTCCAATTCACTTAAAGGTCGATTAACTAACAGGTTAGCCTTTAGGAGAGCGTTTTAAAAGCGAGGGGATTAGAATGAGCCCAAATCCCATGTTGAGTGATTAGTAAAGGACTTCCCCTTTCAGCCTCCAGAAAGCAATCCCAGATTAATCTTGTTATTGGGCAGCGTGGTGACCACTAAGTGGCATCGGAGGGAACAGGATCTGTACTTAGCCCTGTGATCACGCAATCAATATTTTGTTCATTTTCTCCTACTTTGCCCTTTCTCTACATCGCATATCGTGTCTACATCTGTACTTGACTGACTCAATAGTTGACTCATGAATGTTGATCTTGGTTTTGCTATTTTCTTTGCCTGATGTTGATGATTCTTCGCTCATGAATCACACTAATAATAACTTCATATACATATAATATGTATGGACTGACACATGCAACCCAGTAAATTCTTGTATACTTGAGTATTTGATGTGGAGGCGTTCAATTCCCCTATATTTTGTAGGCAATTTGTATTATACGATGCTTGTGTTTCATGTCGTCTTTTGCAATGGTTTTAGATTCATAACTGCACAGAAAATGGCTAATCTTCTATGTTGTATAAATAAATTGTGCGTGGCGCCTGTAGTTCAGTTATAATATTTACACTTTGGCTACAGTATAACTTAGATCTTGAACTCAGTTACAAAATTGGTTGGCCTTTTCCAGGTACTTCATGTATGATAAAATGGAGCACTACTGCCTAGAGGATGATCATATTGTCAACCTTTTCTCGTTCTCAAAGGCTTATGGAATGATGGGGTGGCGTGTAGGATACGTAAGTGTACCATGCTCTTTTCTATCTTTTGCTTATGCTTCAGTTGCTGTTATAGGAGTGAATACTGAACCTTTTCAGTTCCATATATCCTTTCCTGCACAAGTACTTTAATTGTTACTAAGTCAATACTTTTGGACCAGTGAATGCATTATTTATAAGTAACCAAAGCCGCTGTGCAATCTGTGTAAGTAAGAAGATGAGCAGTTAGTCTTACAAGGGCTGATCAATTGGCTGCTGCAGATCGCATATCCAAGCGAAGCCGATGGTTTCCACGCGCAGCTCCTTAAGGTGCAGGATAACATACCTATCTGTGCTTCCATCATCGGGCAGCGCCTGGCTCTATACTCATTGGAGGCCGGCCCAGAGTGGATCAGGGAAAGGGTGAACGATCTCGTGAAAAACCGCGAGCTGCTTGTGGAGGCAATGTCTCCCCTTGGTGAGGGTGCTGTCAAGGGTGGGGAGGGTGCCATCTACCTCTGGGCTAAGCTGCCAGACAACTGTTCAGACGACTTTGAGGTTGTCAGGTGGCTCGCGACCAAGCACGGCGTCGCAGTGATCCCCGGGAGCGCCAGCGGAGGCCCCGGATACATCCGTGTTTCCTTCGGAGGGCTGAAGGAGGAAGACACGAGGCTCGCCGGCGAGAGGCTAAGGCGGGGTCTGCAAGAGCTGGTGACCGATGGGATGGTACAGTAACAACAGCCCGTCGTATGTAAGACAGTAAGAGTACATTTCTACATTCAGATCACACAGGTCCGATTTTTTCGACGATACGATTCTGCCGGGATTAGTTGATTCAGAGGAGCAAAAGCACCATATATCCAAGTCTTTTGTATCTTACAGAATCACCATGCTGGAGGTGCCTGATGGGAATGGCAATTGGTGTACTGAGAATTGGGGCAAAATAAAAAAGCCGCGCAGCCCCCGTGTCGTAATTCTCCGTTCGGTACTTCCTGCCGTTTAATTTACCCTTTCCCCCAGCAACTGTACACAAGTGAAATACGACAATTATAAGGTGCTTTTACACGCCTTCCCTGAGCCGTCTGTGTTTCCTGTTCTTGGCTTGGCTTGCAGTTTCATCAGAGCCTGGAAACTGAAAACACCGCAGTTTCTATAGCTGACATAACTGATGCTTCGACGAACAAACCGACCAGGTGTTTTCTGAACATGAATGCCCATGTTCAGTAACTTGGTCGTTTTGCTATGCATGCCTCTTAAGTTCTGCTACCTGCCTAGTTAGTTTTCTTCTTGATCGAGTTCTGTTTTACTTTAATTCTTCACAGCTCTTGCTGTTCTTAAAGAATTTGTTAAAATCTCCCGTTTAACCCCCGGTTGATAATTTTGATTCTACACTAACAGAACCAACAAGTCTTTGAACATGAATACCCGTGAGCACCAATGCAAATCCATATTTGTAATCCCAACTCAACTAATGAATAAATGTTGCTGTGCCCTCTGAAAAAAAGGTAATGTTGTTGCACTCTTGAAGACTAGAGTGTGATAATTCTTTTACCAACTCGTTTCAAAAAAAAAAATTCTTTTACCAAGAAGAGAAGTTCCTGTAAAGGCATACAGATTGTCCCCTGAACAGTGGCTGCGGATCCAGCTGCCTGTAAATAGTATGATCCCATGACGCCGAGGCATCAGGGCTGGTTGGGCTCTCAGTCTCTCCACCTCATGCATTTGTAGCGAGTTAATTGCACAGAAGTATCACAATTGAGGCATTGGAAGCAGATTGGTATCAAGATTAGTAATTTTTACGTGTCAGTACTAAGATTGGGGCGAGCCGTTGCAAAAAAGACTAAAAGTGCGTTTTGTACATATTGACGGTGTATCTGACCAGCAGGGCCCCCCATCAGGTGCCGACGTGGCATGTTTTTTGTAGAAAACCCCCTTACATTGTATGTAATCACAAAAATGCCCAATTTTTTTGCGGGAAAAAACCTACATGAGAGGCATTGTTTTTTGTTCGCAATTTTCCACCACCGAATCTGGACTGGTTTGAAATTTTCCGCCACTTGAACAAATAAATAAAAGAAACACCCGGCGAGGCGGGAATCGAACCTGCGACCTGTAGTGCAGGTGCGCCACGCGCTAGCCACCACGCCACAGCGCAGCTCGCGTTTGAACACAGGCGTTACCTTTCTTATACCATCTCTGAAGCGCTGGGCCGGCCCACCGAGGCCTCCATTATTTTTTCGATTCGCACTTAACTGCCGCTTGTGTTGGGCTCGTTTGTAAAAAAATTGAGCATTTTTGTGATTACATATAACGTAAGGGGGTTTTCAGCAAAAAACATGCCACGTCGGCACCTGACGGGCGGGCCCTGCCGGTCAGATACACTATCAATATGTATAAAACACACTTTTAGTCTTTTTTACAACGGCTCGCAGTATCACTTTCATCGTACGTGCGTACGTACGTATACTGAGCGGTCACAGCGACACGCCATCCGCATGCTCGTGACATCAACGCCGTTCCGTGATGGGAAAAGGCCAATGGCAATTTCAGTCTCTGAGAAGGAATTAAGAGCCGTCCTTTTCCTCTCTGCACTTATGGAAAGAAGCGTGAACGCGATGTGGTGTAGCGGCGCATCAATGGCGTGAAAACGACTGGAAGAAACGTAGCGGTATCAGCATCAGGGTGGTAGCAGGCTAGCAGCTGTGCTGGAGAAGTATGGTACTCCTACTAGACATGAGAAGCTGGTAAAAAAATGGTAGGTTTGTGTCCAAAACAAGCCCACCTATCGGTTGCTGTTCGTTGCCAAAGTTTGGGCGTGCATGCCACATATGGCAGCTTGCTCACTTTGCTTCGTTTTTTCTTGCCAGCATTTGACCAAACCCTGGCTACCTAAATTCACTTTGGTTTTGGTTATAACTTGTCCTTGCAAAAATTGGGCTACCTAAGTTTTTTTTATTGGGGGTAGGTTTGTGACGAAATCAAACACCCACCGAAGGCCAGCGATAATAGTAGTACGCGCAGTGGTCAGGTCACAGCAATGGTTGCAACAGCAAAGGGCGACCACGAGCACCGGCAGGTGGACGGGACGGGTCAAGCAAGAAAATGTTTTGTTTTATTTCGCTGCTGTTGTTGCCGTGTCCGTCCATCAGGCGCATTCAAGCCTTGAAGGAAAAGGCAAGGCGGCCAGCCGCGCCACGGCGAGTAAATGGGCGCAGAAGAAAGCAGGTGGCGAAGCACTGCAGGCGCAGCCTATCCTCGCAAACGCAACGCAACGCAGCTGCCCCGATTCAATGCCATCAAAGCCCCTGAATTATGGGGTGCAAGTGCAACATGTGTTACTAGTACTACTACTACCAGTAGTCAGTAGAGATTTTATTTATGAGGTCCGGCGTGTCGTGTGTAGCGTGGTGCAGTGGCCTGCGGACGGACGGACGCACGCAGCAAAGTGAGCGAGTTTAAGGGGGTGAGGTCAAGGTCAGTCAACCGCTGCCAATATCCCCAACCAACTTCCTCATATAGTAGCTGTATTAAAACTCTTGAGCAGAATTGCGGGCTAATCTACAGGGACAAGGGAACAAAACTTGTGTGGGCAGACTGCGGATGCACCAACTTCCTCATATGGTAGTTCAAATGCTTATAGTGGTACTCAACTCTTGAGCAGAATCGTGGGATAATCTACAGGGACAAGCAAACGCCAACAGTTGTGGAGCAAAGTGCAGATGCAACCAGAGTAATGTACTACTACTACTACATCTGTATATGCATGTTCACGTGCTGATGCTGGCAATGCCAGCCATTTCGAGTTGGTTGGAATTGATGGTTGGTTGATGATCCCTTTGTCGACCGGCCGCGGGCACATAGACTGTAGCATGTACGTATGCCGACTCACTGTGCGCGTACAACTCGAGCTGTGCATGGATATGGGCAGGGAGGATCGATTGGACCAGATCGTTGGCTCTGATCGTTTTGCTCCGCAGCCTGGGGTACTTCTCGTGTGATTCCGACGCCAGTAGAGGGTTCAACGGGATCCGGCGGCACGTCGACATTCGTGCAGGGAATCCCATCTCCTCGCATAGGATCGAAGGCGAGGATTGATCTTTATTTGGACATGGCAACATCGAAGTGTTGACTAACGTGATTGTCTTATGAAACATATGTTAGATTAGGAAATATTTTGACTTGCCTTATATTTTAAGTAGATTATGTACTCCTATAATATGCCCACGAGACTCAAGCAATACAACAATTATTTCACCAAACCTCTATTTCCCTTCTAACATAGTATCAGCCTAATCTCGGTCATGGTTTTCCGGTCTCTGTGATCCGGTTTGCGTCGCCCACCACCGTCGTCGATCCCGTGCGCCTCTACTCCAACATCGACGCGATCGGTCGGCTTCTTTACCGACCCGACGGTCTCACGCGTCGTCCGCGCGTCTGCCCGTCGGTCGCCCTGATCCGGCGGCCTCGCGCGGCGTCCGCGCGTCGGCTCGCCGATCGCCTCGACCCAGCGGCCTCGCGTCATAAGGCGACTCTTCACCACCGTCGTTCGCGCGACGGCCCGTCCGTCGATCTACGCCGACCGTCACCGTCCTGCTCCGACCGGGACTCCTGCATCATCCCGACCCGGCGGCCTCGCGCCATGCTACGACCAATCATAGACGCCCTGCCGCCTGTCGCCGCCGGATTCATCTCGAACTCCGCCACTATCGCGCCTCCACCGAGTGGCGTCCCTGACCTCGCGCGTGATCGGATTGATCACCCACCCGCCGCCGCGATCTTCCTCGTCTACGCCGTGCGACCGACCTGGCCCGTCGGTTGCGCGCGCCTCCGCAGGCCCCATGAAGACCGTCTTGAGTTCAGCGCGTCCCTCTACCGATCGAGCAATGGGTTGCCGCTGCGTCGCCCCGTCGGGCCGCAGCGCCGCCGCCCCGTGGTTCTTCTCCTAGCTGCACCGACCCGCGTCACCGCTGTGTCGCCCCTTCGGGCCGTAGTACCGCGGCCCGCGGTCCACCGCCGCCCAGAGGCCGTCCGCTCCAGGTCGTCCCCGTGGCCGCACTGACCCTCGCGAGCCATTGCGTCGCCCCGTCGGGCCGTAGCGAGCGTGGCACACGGTCCACGCCGCCGTCCAGAGGCCATCCCCGCGGTTGCACTGACCCGTGCTCCTCCGCCGCGCCGCCCCTTCGGGCTGTCGCGTCGCGGCCCGCGGTCCCTGCCGCCGCCCTGAGGTCTTCCCGCCGTCACCCCGACCTGCCCGCCGCCATTGCGTCGCCCCTTCAGACCGTAGCGCAGCGACCCACGGTCCACTTCGTCGTCCACGCGCGTTGACTTCCCGTGGTATGCGTCGCGCCGCCTCCCTTGGCGCGGGAACGCCACTGTCCGCGCCGGTCTCCGTCATGCTGTCGAGTTCTTCGCCTACTTCGAGCATCGCCGCCGCGCTCCTAACCTAGCCGCCGCCGCCGTCAGGCCGCCGCCGCCGCTCTTCTTTGGTCGCCGCTGCCGCTACCCACGTAGCCGCTGTTGGAAATATGCCCTAGAGGCAATAATAAATTAGTTATTATTATATCATATTTCATTGTTCATGATAATCGTTTATTATCCATGCTAGAATTGTATTGATAGGAAACTCAGATACATGTGTGGATACATAGACAACACCATGTCCCTAGTAAGCCTCTAGTTGACTAGCTCGTTGATCAATAGATGGTTACGGTTTCCTGACCATGAACATTGGATGTCATTGATAACGGGATCACATCATTAGGAGAATGATGTGATGGACAAGACCCAATCCTAAGCCTAGCACAAAGATCGTGTAGTTCGTATGCTAAAGCTTTTCTAATGTCAAGTATCATTTCCTTAGACCATGAGATTGTGCAACTCCCGGATACCGTAGGAATGCTTTGGGTGTACCAAACGTCACAACATAACTGGGTGGCTATAAAGGTACATTACAGGTATCTCCGAAAGTGTCTGTTGGGTTGGCACGAATCGAGACTGGGATTTGTCACTCCGTATGACGGAGAGGTATCTCTGGGCCCACTCGGTAATGCATCATCATAATGAGCTCAATGTGATCAAGTGGTTGATCACGGGATCATGCATTACAGTACGAGTAAAGTGACTTGCCGGTAATGAGACTGAACAAGGTATCGGGATACCGATGATCGAATCTCGGGCAAGTACAATACCGCTGGACAAAGGGAATTGAATACGGGATTGATTGAATCCTCGACATCGTGGTTCATCCGATGAGATCATCGTGGAACATGTGGGAGCCAACATGGGTATCCAGATCCCGCTGTTGGTTATTGGCCGGAGAGTTGTCTCGGTCATGTCTGCATGGTTCCCGAACTTGTAGGGTCTACACACTTAAGGTTCGATGACGCTAGGGTTATTAGGAAGACTTGTATGTGATTACTGAATGTTGTTCGGAGTCCCGGATGAGATCCCGGACGTCACGAGGAGTTCCGGAATGGTCTGGAGGTAAAGATTTATATATGGAAGTTGTTGTTCGGGTTCCGGGAAAAGTTTGGTTTTTTCCGGTATTGTACCGGGAAGCTTCCGGAAGGTTCCGGAGGATTTCGGAGGGGTCCGGAGGTCCGGAAAATGTTCCACCACGTCAAATACAGCAGCATGGGCTGTAGGGGGGCGCCCTAACCTTAATGGGCCAAGGGCACCAGCCCCCCCAAGGCCCATGCGCATGGGAGAGGGGAAACCCTAAGGGGGAGGGCCTCCACTTGACTTGGGAGGCACTCCTCCCCCCTTGGCCGCCGCCCCAACCCTAGACGGGATCTAAGGGGGGCCGGCCCCCTCTCTCCCCACCTATAAATAGTGGAGGGGTGGGAGGGCGGCCACACCCTTGAACCTGGCGCAGCCTCTCCCCTCCAATACCTCTCCTCCTCCGCGTGAGCTTTGCGAAGCCCTGCCGGAGAACTGCCACTCCATCACCACCACGCCGTCGTGCTACTGTTGGACTCTCTTCCTCAACCTCTCCTTCCTCCTTGCTGGATCAAGGCGTGGGAGACGTCTCCGTTCCGTACGTGTGTTGAATGCGGAGGTGCCGTCCGTTCGGCGCTAGGATCATCGGTGATTTGGATCACGACGAGTACGACTCCATCAACCCCGTTCACTTGAACGCTTCCGCTTAGCGATCTACAAGGGTATGTAGATGCACTCTCCTTCCCCTCGTTGCTAGATTACTCCATAGATTGATCTTGGTGATGCGTAGAAAATTTTAAATTTCTGCTATGATCCCCAACAGTGGCATCATGAGCTAGGTCTATGCGTAGTTTCTATCCACGAGTAGAACACAAAGCAGTTGTGGGTGTCGATATTGTCAATTTACTTGCCGTTACTAGTCTTATCTTGATTCGGCGGCATCGTGGGATGAAGCGGCCCGGACCGACCTTACACGTACTCTTACGTGAGACTGGTTCCACCGACTGACATGCACTAGTTGCATAAGGTGGCTAGCGGGTGTCTGTCTCTCCCACTTTAGTCGGATCGGATTCGATGAAAAGGGTCCTTATGAAGGGTAAATAGAAATTGGCATATCACGTTGTGGTTTTGGCGTTGGTAAGAACGTTCTTGCTAGAAACCTATAGCAGCCACGTAAAAACTTGCAACAACAATTAGAGGACGTCTAACTTGTTTTTGCAGCATATGCCTTGTGATGTGATATGGCCAAAAGGATGTGATGAATGATATATGTGATGTATGAGATTGATCATGTTCTTGTAATAGGAATCACGACTTGCATGTCGATGAGTATGACAACCGGCAGGAGCTATAGGAGTTGTCTTAATTTATTTATGACCTGCGTGTCAACATAAACGTCATGTAATTACTTTACTTTATTGCTAAAGCGTTAGCCTTAGTAGTAGAAGTAATAGATGACGAGACAACGTCAAGAAGACACGATGATGGAGATCATGATGATGGAGATCATGGTGTCATGCCGGTGACAATGATGATCATGGAGCCCCGAAGATGGAGATCAAAAGGAACAAAATGATATTGGCCATATCAAGTCACTATTTGATTGCATGTGATGTTTATCATGTTTTACATCTTATTTGCTTAGAACGACGGTAGCTTAAATAAGATGATCCCTCTCTAAAATTTCAAGAAAAGTGTTCCCCCTAACTGTGCACCGCTGCGAAGGTTCGTTGTTTTGAAGCACCACGTGATGATCGGGTGTGATAGATTCTGGCGTTCGAATACAACGGGTGTTGACGAGCCTAGCATGTACAAACATGGCCTCGGGACACATGCGAAACACTTAGGTTGACTTGACGAGCCTAGCATGTACAGACATGGCCTCGGAACACGGAAGACCGAAAGGTTAAACATGAGTCGTATAGAAGATACAATCAACATGAGATGTTCACCGTTGATGACTAGTCCGTCTCACGTGATGATCGGACACGGCCTAGTCGATTCGGATCATGTTTCACTTAGATGACTAGAGGGATGTCTATCTGAGTGGGAGTTCATTAAATAATTTGATTAGATGAACTCAATTATCATGAACATAGTCTAAATTGTCTTTGCAAATATGTTGTAGATAAATAGCTCACGTTGTAGCTCCCTGTTTCAATACGTTCCTAGAGAAAGATTAAGTTGAAAGATATTGTAAGCAATGATGCGGACTGGGTCCGTAGTCCGAGGAGTGTCCTCACTGCTACACAGAAGGCTTACGTCTTTGATGCACCGCTCGATGTGCAAACCCCTACAACGTCGTCTGTGGATGTTGTGAACACCCGACAGACACATCCTGATGACTACTTGATAGTTTAGTGCACCATACTTTACGGCTTAGAATCGGGATTCCAATGACGTTTTGAACGCCATAGAACATATGAGATGTTCCAGGAGCTGAAATTGGGATTTCAGGCTCATGCCCGTGTTGAGAGGTGTGAGACCTCTGACAAGTTCTTTTGCCAACAAGATGGAGGAGAATAGCTCAGCTAGTGAGCATGTGCTCAGAATGTCTGGGTGCTACAATCACTTAAATCAAGTGGGAGTTAAACTTCCAGATAAGATAGTGATTGATAGAGTTCTCTAGCCACTATCACTAAGCTACTAGATCTTCGTGATGAACTATGACATGCAAGGGATGGAGTTGATCCCGGAGCTGTTCGCGGTGCTTAAGACCGTAAAAGGTAGAAATCAAGAAGGAGCATCAAGTGTTGATGGTTTGACAAGACCACTGGTTTCAAGAAGGGCAAGGGCTAGAAAGGAAACTTCATGGATGGCAAACCAGTTGCCGCTCCAGTGAAGGAACCCAAGGTTGAACCCAAACCCGAGACTAAATGCTTCTATTGTAAGGGGAACGGTCACTGGTAGCGGAATTACCCCAAATGCATGGTAGATAAGAAGGCTGGCAACTTCAAAGTATATACATGTTATTAATGTGTACCTCACTAGTACTCATGGTAGCACCTGGGTATTGGATACCGGTTCAGTTACTATTATTGGTGACTTGAAGCAAAAGCTACGGACTAAACGGAGACTGGCTAAGGGCGAGGTGACGATGTGTGTTGGAAGTGTTTACAAAGTTGATGAGATCACCATCGCACGCTCCATCTGCCTTCAGGATTAGTATTGAACCTAGATAAATGTTATCAGGTGTCTATGTTGAGCATGAATATGATTAGATCATGTTCATTGCAATACGGTCATTCATTTAAGTTAGGGAATAATGGTTATTCTGTTTACATGAATGATACCTTTCATGGTCATGCACCCTATGTGAATGGTTCATTGAATCTCGGTCGTGGTAATACGCATGTTCACGCCAAAAGATGTAGAGTTAATAATGATAGTACCACTTTCTCGTGGCACTGCCGCTTAGGTCATATTGGCGTAAGATGCATGAAGAAACTCCATGTCGATGGATGTTTGGAGTCACTTGATTTTGAATCACTTGACACATGCGAGCCATGCCTCATGGGCAGGATGACTAAGACCCCGTTTTCAGGTACAATGAAACGGGCAAGTGACTTGTTGGAAATCATGCATGCTGATGCATCTGATCCAATGAGAATTGAAGCGTGCGGTGGATATTGCTATTTTCTCATCTTCACTGACGGTTTGGGTAGATATAGGTATATCTACTTAATGAAGCACAAGTCTGAAACGTTTGAAAAGTTCAAGCGATTTCAGAGTGAAGTTAAGAATCATCATAACAATAAGATCATGTTCCTACGATCTGATCAAAAGGGGATTTTCTGAGTTATGAGTTTGGCAATCACTTAAGACATTGTGGAATTGTTTCACTGTTGAAGCCACCTGGAACACCACAAGGTAATGGTGTGTCCGGACGTCGTAATCGAACCCTATGAGATATGGTGTGAACTATGATGTCTCTTACCAATCTACCATTTTCATTTTGAGGTTATGCGTTAGAGACAGCTGCATTCACTTTAGATAGGACACCATCTAAGTCCGTTGAGACGACATCATATGAACATTGGTTTGGCAAGAAACCA
Source organism: Triticum urartu (assembly GCF_056163025.1). Classification (NCBI taxonomy): domain Eukaryota; kingdom Viridiplantae; phylum Streptophyta; class Magnoliopsida; order Poales; family Poaceae; genus Triticum; species Triticum urartu. Next base: position 94,939,674 of record NC_141875.1, read on the forward strand.
AAGTTGTCGTTTCTTAATGTTTGGGGATGCGATGCTTAGGGCTTCAGCCGGAGAAGCTCGAACCCAAAGCGGACAAACACATCTTCATAGGATACCCAAGGGTGACAGTTGGGTATACCTTCTATCTCAGATCTGAGGGCAAATTGTTTGTCGCTAAGAACGGGTCCTTTCTCGAGAAGGAGTTTCTCTCGAAAGAATTGAGTGGGAGGAAGATAGAACTTGATGAGGTTGTTGAACCTTTACTTCAACCAGAGAGTGATGCAACACAGAAAGATGTATTCTATGGCGCCTACGTCTGTTGAAGAGGAAGTTAATGATAGTTGTCGGTGTCAAAACCGGCGGATCTCGGGTAGGGGGTCCCGAACTGTGCGTCTAGGCCGGATGGTAACAGGAGACGAGGGACACAATGTTTTACCCAGGTTCGGGCCCTCTTGATGGAGGTAAAACCCTACGTCCTGCTTGATTAATATTGATGATATGGGTAGTACAAGAGTAGATCTACCACGAGATCAAGGAGGCTAAACCCTAAAAGCTAGCCTATGGTATGATTGTTGTATGATGAAGTTGTCCTACGGACTAAAACCCTCCGTTTTATATAGACACCGGAGAGGGTTAGGGTTACACAAAGTCGGTTACAATGGTAGGAGATCTTGAATATCCGCGTCGCCAAGCTTGCCTTCCACGCCAAGGAAAGTCCCATCCGGACACGGGACGGAGTCTTCAATCTTGTATCTTCATAGTCCTGGAGTCCGGCTGAAGGTATAGTCCGGCTACCCGAACACCCCCTAATCCAGGACTCCCTCAATAGTGATCATGAAGCTTCGGATCAAGTTGCTATCGAACCTCATAGGTCGACAAGGATATGTACTACTCCTGAGTGGTACGGTAATCCTGTCTCAGATATCATGTTGTTGGACAACAATGAACCTACGAGCTATGGAGAAGCGATGGTGGGCCCGTATTCCAACAAATGGTTAGAATCCATGAAATCCGAGATAGGATCCATGTATCAGAACAAAGTATGGACTTTGGTGGACTTGCCCAATGACCAGCGAGCCATTGAGATAAATGGATCTTTAAGAAGAAGACGGACGTGGGCGGTAATGTTACCGTCTATGAAGCTCGACTTGTGGGAAAGAGTCTTTTCACAAGTTCAAGGAGTTGACTACGATGAGAATTTCTCACCCGTAGCGATGCTTAGGTCCTTCAGAATCATGTTAGCATTAGCTGTATTTTTCGATTATGAAATCTGACAGATGGATGTCAAAAAACAAGTTTTCTTACTAGTTTTCGTAAGAAAGAGTTGTATGTGATACAATCAAAGTTTTGTCGATCCTAAGGATGCTAAAAGGTATGCTGGCTCCAGCAATCCTTCTATGGACTAGAGCAAGCATCTCGGAATCGGAATATATGTTTTGATGGAGTGATCAAAGCTTTTAGGTTTATACAATGTTTGCTAGAAACTTGTATTTACAAGAAAGTGAGTGGGAGCACTACAACATTTCTGATAAGTATATGTGGATGACATATTGTAGATCCAAAATAATGTAGAATTTTTGGAAAGCATAAACGGTTGTTTGAAGAGTGTTTTTCAAAGGAAGACCTGGATAAAGCTGCTTACATATTGGGCATCAAGATCTATAGAGATAGATCAAAACGCCTGATGATACTTTCAAAGAACGCACACCTTGACATGTTTTTGAAGGAGTTCAAAATAGATTAGTCAAAGAAGGGGTTCTTACCTGAGTTGTAAGGTGTGAAGTTGAGTAAGACTCAAAGCTTGACCACGGCAGAAGAAAGAGGAAGGACGAAGGTCATCCCCTATGCTCTTGTCATAGGCTCTATACGGTATGCCATGCTGAGTACCGCACCTCATGTGTGCCTTGCCACATGTCTGGCAAGAGGGTACAAAGGTGATCTAGGACTGGATCACCAGATAGCGGTCGAAATTATCCTTAGAGGAATAAGGAAACGTTTCTCGGTTATGGAGATGATAAAGAGTTCGACGTAAAGAGTTACGTCGATGCAAGCTTAAAACCTATCCGGATAGCTCTGAGTAGAGATACCGGATACGTATAATGGAGCAACAATTTGGAATAGCTCCAAGTGGAACGTGGTAGCAGCATCTACGGTATGACATAAAGTTTTGCGAAATACATAGGGATCTGAATATGGCAAGACCCGTTGACTACAACCTCTCTCACAAGCATAACATGATCAAACCAGGAACTCATTGCGTGTTAATCACATAGTGATGTGAACTAGATTATTGAGTCTAGTAAACTCTTTGGATGTTGGTCACATGGTGATGTGACCTGTGAGTGTTAATCACATGGCGATGTGAACTAGATTATTGACTCTAGTGCAAGTGGGAGACTGTTGGAAATATGCCCTAGAGGCAATAATAAATTAGTTATTATTATATCATATTTCATTGTTCATGATAATCGTTTATTATCCATGCTAGAATTGTATTGATAGGAAACTCATATACATGTGTGGATACATAGACAACACCATGTCCCTAGTAAGCCTCTAGTTGACTAGCTCGTTGATCAATAGATGGTTACGGTTTCCTGACCATGGACATTGGATGTCGTTGATAACGGGATCACATCATTAGGAGAATGATGTGATGGACAAGACCCAATCCTAAGCCTAGCACAAAGATCGTGTAGTTCGTATGCTAAAGCTTTTCTAATGTCAAGTATCATTTCCTTAGACCATGAGATTGTGCAACTCCTGGATACCGTAGGAATGCTTTGGGTGTACCAAACGTCACAACGTAACTGGGTGGCTATAAAGGTTCACTACAGGTATCTCCGAAAGTGTTTGTTGGGTTGGCACGAATCGACACTGGGATTTGTCACTCCATGTAACGGAGAGGTATCTCTGGGCCCACTCGGTAGGACATCATCATAATGTGCACAATGTGGCCAAGGAGTTGATCACGGGATGATGTGTTACGGAACGAGTAAAGAGACTTGCCGATAACGAGATTGAACAAGGTATCGGGATACCGACGATCGAATCTAGGGCAAGTACAATACCGCTGGACAAAGGGAATTGAATACGGGATTGATTGAATCCTAGACATCGTGGTTCATCCGATGAGATCATCGTGGAACATGTGGGAGCCAACATGGGTATCCAGATCCCGCTGTTGGTTATTGGCCGGAGAGTTGTCTCGGTCATGTCTGCATGGTTCCCGAACCCGTAGGGTCTACACACTTAAGGTTCAATGACGCTAGGGTTATTAGGAAGACTTGTATGTGATTACCGAATGTTGTTCGGAGTCCCGAATGAGATCCCGGACGTCACAAGGAGTTCCGGAATGGTCCGGAGGTAAAGATTTATATATGGAAAGTTGTTGTTCGGGTTCCGGGAAAAGTTCGGTTTTTTCTAGTATTGTACCGGGAAGCTTCCGGAGGATTTCGGAGGGGTCCGGAGGTCCGGAAAATGTTCCACCACGTCAAATACAGTAGCATGGGATGTAGGGGGGCGCCCTAACCTTAATGGGCCATGGGCACCAGCCCCCCAAGGCCCATGCGCATGGGAGAGGGGAAACCCTAAGGGGGAGGGCCTCCACTTGACTTGGGAGGCACTCCTCCCCCCCTTGGCCGCCGCCCCAACCCTAGATGGGATCTAAGGGGGGCCGGCCCCCTCTCTCCCCACCTATAAATAGTGGAGGGGTGGGAGGGCGGCCACACCCTTGAACCTGGCGCAGCCCCTCCCCTCCAATACCTCTCCTCCTCCGCATGAGCTTGGCGAAGCCCTGCCGGAGAACTGCCACTCCATCACCACCACGCCGTCGTGCTGCTGTTGGACTCTCTTTCTCAACCTCTCCTTCCTCCTTGCTGGATCAAGGCGTGGGAGACGTCTCCGTTCCGTACGTGTGTTGAACGCGGAGGTGCCGTCCGTTCGGCGCTAGGATCATCGTTGATTTGGACCACGACGAGTACGACTCCATCAACCCCGTTCACTTGAACGCTTCCGCTTAGTGATCTACAAGGGTATGTAGATGCACTCTCCTTCCCCTCGTTGCTAGATTACTCCATAGATTGATCTTGGTGATGCGTAGAAAATTTTAAATTTCTGCTACGATCCCCAATAGCCACCGCCCGTCCACCTCCTTCGTCTTCATCCAGCACCAGCCCGTCGCCAGCGTCGCCGTCATCTACTCCGACCACCGTTGGTGACATCGGCCCCGCGCCGATGGACACCGCAATCGTTGTCGAGTTCTTCTCTGCTGGCCTCTCCTGCTTCTTCGACATGGCGTACAGCTCGTGCAGGTCCCGGTCTCCGCGTGCTCGGTGTTGGCAACACCGCCGCGTGCCTTCATCCACGACGTGTCCCCGGGCCTGGCAAGCCTGGTGCGGCGCTTCGTCAACTTCGTCTTCGTCCGTCTATGCATGCCCGGTGTTGGCAACACCGGTGCGTGCCTTCGTATACGATGTGTCCCCGGGCTTGGCAAACCCACTGCGACGCGTCGTCAACAACATCTCCTTTCCGGCGCACCACTACTTCGACACCACTGCGCCCATGCTAACTCGGCGCCCCCTTGCGCCCGCGGCTCCATGGCGACTTCCTCAACACTGGCTACCCCGACTCGACATCGACCACGACATTCTTCTCATGGCTACCTCGACCACGGCTACACCATCCTATGCTCTCGGCTACATCGACGAACGACACAAAGGGCTACCGCCTTGCTTGAGCAACCTCGTCGGTTTTCACTCCAGCCACGACTCCGCGATGCGTCGACCGTTACGACTATGTGTGTGTGTGTGGGGGGGGGGTCCATCTGCTTGCCTTCGGATTCTTCTCCAGTCTCACCGTCTGCCTCGCTACCGTTGTGACTGCGGGGGATGTTGAGTAACGTGATTGTATTAGGAAACATAGGTTAGATTAGGAAATATTCTGGCTTGCCTTATACTCCAAGTAGATCATGTACTCCTATATATATGCCCACGAGGCTCAAGCAATACAACAATTATTCCACCAAACCTCTCTCTCCCTTCTAACACGAAGGATGAGTATTACTCTGAAATTCCCCACAAAAAAGAGAGCACTTCTTTGACTTATTTTTTTGAAATCCAACCATATATTAATTAATTTAAAACACTCATACAATCATTCGTTACAGCTTTCACCATGCAAGGCGAAACACTATTAATAACCACATCATCAGACTTATTATGAAAACTAAATTTCGCAATCTTATGTGCCATCACATTGCCCTTTCTTTTAACCTTGGAGATATTTAAATTCATCAGCATCTTCGAGACACCTCTTAGAGACACTCAACGCTTCCTTCTTTAGATCAACAAGGGGAGATCCATCAAAATTATCGTTTCCAAGAAAGAAAACCACAAAAGAAGAATCAATTTTCAATATAATGGGCTTATGAAGTGTGATACACCGATATAAAGACCGGAGACGGTCGCTGTAAGTTCCGCTTCATCGACATTATAGGACCCAATATAAATCCTAGAGAAAATGATAACTTCTCCAACATGATTCCTCTTTTAAAAAACTATTAGAAAGCCGAGAGGTTTGCTCTTCCTCTGTAGAAGATTAAAAAAAAACTGTCCTCGTTTCAAGGCGGGTGGGAACGAATGGCCGGTCCGTCCATATGCAAATGCAAGCGATGCATGATCGTTTGCCCAGGGCTACAGGTTTCCTCCTCACGCAGGCGTGCACGGCCAACAGCTCCCGAAGAAATCGCGTGCACGCAGGCGGACAGACACAGCCGCATCGATCTCCAAATCTGGTCCCTTTGCCACTTGCGTTCGTTCGGTACCACTCCTGTCGAACGCGGTTATTGGCCGATGTAGTGTGCGTACGGGCACTAGATTAAAATCATGGGACCATGTACATACTAACAGCTTCATACTACCGAGTAGTATGGAGCCCATGGAGTGATGTGTCCAGACTAACGATATTGTTTTACAGGGCATACAGGCAGGTTCCTCGTCGCTCCACTCACAATTAAGAATGGACCTATTGCATGATTGTGCATTTCTGCATAAGTCCACTCGTGATTAATTGTAGCATGCATCTACGGTTGGGGTGAGTAATGAACGACCTCCACGGCTCACTGGCCGGTCCTCCGCGCCGTTGCGTGCACCTCAATTTTCCACCAACCTTTCTTCTTCTTCTTCTTCTTCTTCTTCTTCTTCTTCTTCGCGTTTTCGAAGCCGAGTTCTACTTCATGCGGGCTTACGTCGGAGAGGTAAAATATGAGGAAATATCACTGGAACAGAGGGGTAAGAACTGGAATAGAATGAGTTTGGGAAAAAAATATCAACTCTCACCTTCTACTAATGGGCTCATGGGTCACTCCTGTTGGATTGTAGTTTCAATCGAGCAAACTATAGGGCTTTCAACAAAGATAAACACAACTTCCAACCAACAAAGAAAGAGCCTTTAGAAAACGGTGGCGCTCCACCTCCAAACATACGTGGCATCCTTTCAATATAGCAATGCTATGCATACGGATAAATTTCATTCAGTTTGTGTACGGCAAACCATTTACACCACTTGATTTGGCTTCTTCCTTTAATCTGTATGGCTTGAATTTGCGCCATACATGAACCGGACTTCAAACGTCGTATGCCTAGCTATTTCACTTCCAATACCAAGCTTTCAATAATAAAACAGTAAACGCTATTTAGGTTACACAATTTTTATTTTTTAGTAGAACTAAATCTTGCGTGTAAGAGCCATTTGGATCATATGATTGGGGCTGTCAAACTACAGAATGCATCTCTCTCTCTCTCTCTCTCTCTCCCAAATACAAAATGCATCTCTCTCTCCCCCTCCTCTCTCTCTTCCTACCTCCCAAATACTAAATGCATTATAGCTGACATCTTAAACCTGCCTTTTCGTATTCCCATGTTTCTATTTGTGTGATACTAGAGGCCCTCAAAATTCAACCCCAATTGTGTTTTCGATCAAATAAAGTAAGACTTTCAACCATACGAAATGCAACTCTCAGTAGATCAAATATATTTGAACACCAAGACACCATTATGTAACCTATAATTTAATTTGATAGAACCCATGATTTAAAAAAAACCAGCCACAACAAATTCAACAAATTTTGGACGCCAACAAGGACAAATTGATGACTTCTTACGTCTTGGGAGAAGCACTAGTTGCTCCCCACCACGACGATTGTGAATGCAGTGCAAGGGTCACATGCATATGTGACAAGTCCACCCGTCCTCTACACGAACGGTGTGACGGTTCGGCGACATCATGTTCGTCCCATTCTTGCCCCATGCGGTCGAGGGCGGATACGACTTTTTACAAGGGAGGGGGGCATGCCCCAATATTGCATGATTCGTCTCCCCAAATCAAATCATATTGGCACCTTCTGACAGCTGACATGCTCCTGCCCTGCCTTGAAATTTGCATGTGCCTCCCCGTAGTGGAGTCATACGGGGGTGTTCCTCTCGAGTGCCAGCCTTTTTCGTGGTGGTCTGCTTGAACATTTCACGGGACGGACGGACGACACATAGGCGGTGTATCCCTCATCCCAAGCCTCCTTAACAGTGAGGCTATGGAGAGCACATGGTGGCTAACATGAGAAGTTGTATGGATGAGTCATTTTCTGCCCATACGGCATCTACTTGTAGCCGTGTTTGACATCCCAAACAACGGCGTGTGTTGGGGATTAGAATCCAGCCACAATTGAGGAGGGTGGGATCCTCCTGCATGGCCTCCTCCATGTCATGATGATCCCACTCCTCCTACTCAGTGATGCCAACAGCTACCTTATTTGTCGACCAACTGTTGTTCGTCCTCCAAGAGCGCAACCTAGTTCACTGAGAGTCAACTAGCATCGTGAAAGTGGAGAGAAATATGAGTTTTGTGAGGCATGTATGGTGGGAGTGGAGAGAGAAAGGGCCGGCCTTATAATAGCGGTGGTCGGCGAGAAAATGTGGCGGGAAGGGCACGGGTAGTTGGGAACATGACGCCCACCATTAGTTGGCTCTCTTCCCAATGTGATGGTTGTTTGGCCGCCTGCGCCATTGGCAGGGAAAGGGGCGGTTCACGCGGTAGGATGAGGAGCATGGTGAAACTTCCCTCCCGCGTGAGTGGTTGCCAGATAGCGCATCTTCCAATCCAAGCACCACATCCTCCAAATAAGGAATATAGCTATATATAAATTATGGTGATCCGTGGTCGGATAACGACTCTGCTATAGCGGTCTTTTTGGTCAAAATCAACATACTGACGGTTATTACGGTGATATTCCATTTTGTTGATTTTGCTAGAGTTGCTCTAAGAGTGGATAGGAGTATGAGAAGGAATGTGGAGTTTCCACATGATAATGTTGTGGGGAGTCGATCCTTGTCACGTGTCATTCATAGATTATCTATATTGCACTATCGTCGTAAGAGCATCTATAGCCATACTCACGAAAGGCCTACTAGGTGCTGACCGGCACCCCTCGTATCTAGCCCATATATGGGGTGTCCTGGACGTGTCTGCCATGTCAGTTAGGCCCACGCTGGCCTGCACCAACCCCACTCTGTCCCCACTAAAATTCCCATCCGGACCAAACCCTACCTCACACTCTCACTCCCTACTCCACTCCTCGTCACTTCCCCTCCCTTCTCCACCCCCCTCTACCAATGTTGAGCACCGTCAGCGACGGCGTCGAATCCAACAACTAGGATGATCCCATCGCCCGGGGTCCGCGAGGCGGAGGCGAGAGACAACGAGCAGTTCGCGCTCCGCATCTCTCAGCAACGGTCGTGGGTGGACAGGCGTAGTAGCGGCCCGCCACACACCACACGCAGCTCCGTGCGCTCGGTTGGCCCGAGGCCCTCTCCAACCCCTTTGGTGGCTACTCCTCTAGACATCGGTGGACGCTCGTACTAGTGCCGCGGACGTGGAGTCCCAAATCGGAGGCACGAGTCGCATGCTGCAAGAGGGAGCGGACTAAGGAGAGGGCTTAAATTGTCGAATTGGCAAAATTCGATGGTATCCCTATCATAGTACCTGCTAAGTTCAGGGGCTGAAGTGGCGGCGACTGCATCTTCCTTCCACCGGGTCCACGGTCAGCAGGTAGTCGATGCGGATGACAAGCTCTTCGCAGTAATCTCCCGTTGCTCACTGGCCATAACAGAGATGGACGTTCACCGGCTCCGCCACAAGAATGGCTCGGCATCGAGTAGCCAGAGCGCGAAGTGGCAGTGAAGATGGTGGCCGCAGCGAAAGCTGTCCGACTGGTGAAACAGCAGACGCATGCCGTCCAGCGGATGTCCGACTTCATCTCCGCTCCAACCCCCCTCCCCCTCCCCTCTCAAAATTTTAAGGGAGGAGATATGAGGTACACGGCTGAACATGAACATTTGAGAGGTGATCGGTCACTGTTCGCGGACTTAGAGTATTAGGTATGTCCGGCTGAGTCCCGGGCGACAAATGCAGGGCCCCTCCTTGGAAGTACTACCATAATGTAGTAACAGTAATCGGATTCCTCCTTGATCCGGTGGTAATTACCAGCTCCGTATTCGTGTACGGTTGTTGCCACTGATTGTCGTAATTAAACTTGGCCGGCCGGTGACCTCAGTATGATCACATCACTTGTACTCCACCTAGCAAGTCTGCTATACTCGACTGGCGTCTGGCAACGTGATTACGCGACCATCAGGCGTCAATTTGCTTAGCTAGGCCTCGTACCGGTACCACTGCTAGTCTGCTATACTCGACTGGCGTCTGGCGGTACTGTAATAAGCTGTAAAACATATGTACGGTTGCGGCCACCAACTCCACGTGCATCACGCCGTTTGTGCCAACCCCTGTTCATAGTGTCTGCTGGTATATTTACAATGCCATGTACATACAGCTACTACGTTGATGTACATGTATCGATGCAACAAGTTAGCATGGAGTAAGGCCAACTTCACCGCGCGATTCCAAACGGACGTCCGTTTTGTCTGGATCTGTCCGTTTGGGTAGCGATTTGGGGTCGTATCCGGGCGTGTCCTGGGATGCGGTGGCCGTGCACCCAGCGCGCGGCCGCATCCATTTGCCCCATCCTATCCGCGTCTATTTAAAAAACCAGTAGCAACGTTTCAAATGCCAAGCCCTAGTTCAGGCCAGCGGCCCCGGTTCATCACGCCGGCAACAGAACCAGCGGCCTACATGTCCATCGCCGGCATCAGCCAGCGGCCGGCAACACAGCCAGCCTCCAAAATGATAGTTGTCCTCGCCGATTCATCACGTCGGCAACAGAGCCAGCGGCCTACATGTCCATCGCCGGCATCAGCCAGCGGCCGGCAACACAGCCAGCCTCCAAAAGGGCTAGGAAGAGGAGAGTATACCATGTCCCCAACGCCGAGACCACTCACGGGCCGTGCTTCAACGCTCTCTAATGCGGCGCAATACTTGTTTCACTCTTGTTGGATGAACAACCATCTCTTTTGAATCGAGCCGATGCCACGGTTGCTTGTAAATTGGTAGGGATCAAACATCTTCTTTTCATGGAATGTTTTGTGGACTCTCGTCCAAAAAACAATGCCCTTTTGCTGCGCGCCGGTCCTCGGATCTTGGTTAATCTCCATCCAAGCTTGGCAAATCAACTTGTCCTCATCTTGTGTGTATGAACCCGTGCGAATGCTCTTCCTCTTCTTTTGTGCTTCCCTCTTTGGGTGAGCTCGCCGATGAACAATGACTCGCCACTAATATCAACGCCATTGCCTTCTTCTTCATCACCTTCGAGGGTGCTCGTTTGATAGAGGCCCAGTGCTCGAAGATTATTATGTTTGAGTGACATGTATTCCGATTGTAAACACAATGTTTTTATGAGATTTATTAAGGCTGTGTTTATACTTTTGCCTGAAAGTAATATGATGCCTCCTGTGCGGCCGTTTATGTATACATGTGTATAACCTGAAAGATTGCAGTCGTCGGCTTCAGCCCCCATGCATATAATGCGGAGGTGTTCGCAGAAGACGCATGTTCACACTTAACCCAACGTCTTGGTCCTATTAAGGAGGTGATAGCGCATCGAACGAGGCAACCGGACTATAATGCTTTAACACTTTCACTTAGCCATAGGAGTTTGATGATGGGGCTACTATATAGCCCCTGTTGGCTCCGCACTCTCCCGAATTCGGGGTGCGTACATGCCTGGCCGGGAAACGGCCCTTCATTAAGGCAGAGGAATTCTAACATTCCGATAGGTCATCGAGTGGTTGACCAGTCTCATGCTATATCATGACAGTCAGTTTTCGGCTTTCTTTACCGAGGTGCTCGTCTGGATGACCCGGGGCACAATCACAGTAGTTTTCCTAGTGCTATCTTAGCCGATAGAGCGAAACGTAAGGTACCAAAACATAGGAGCCGGGCAAACCCAACATTTGACCAAAGACATGATTCGGAGCTGATGCATATAAGGCCAAACTCTCGACGCCAAACACTCCCTAAGGTATTCGGTCTTTATGGTATAAACCGTGCCTAAATAGTGCCCTTTGTAAGAAGCCCCTGATGTCCAGGTACGTGCATTATTCTGACGTGGCCACATGCCAAGACGCCAGCATCCTTCTCAATTGTACTGAGAATCCGAGGGATGTGTATCAACAAGAGACAGTAAAAAAGGTTGACGCAGGGTCTTAATCTAAAAAGAATCCTTGGGACGGGTCCCTGCTGCACGTCTGCGCCTGTGTCTTCGTTGTGCCGTATCCTAGACGGGTGTAGCACGATGGTCATCTGTAAAAGAGAGAAACTTAGGTGAAAAGTTGTCGTGCAAAAAGGTAGGTTTGAAGTAACCATGTATAATTCAAGATGAGTAAAAATTGCCACTTGTCTGAGCGCGTTGAGCCCCTTGTATTTGTAATAGGGGTGTGGCTTATCAAACCTGTGTGAGTTACATATGGCTGCGCCAGACTCGTCTAACCGTGTCCGTGGTCTTGACGACCTATCAAATTCTTTAGCTGGCGAGGCCCTTTTTAGTGTGCGGCTGCCAAGGCAGTCGCACGCTCTTCGGCGCGTAGGGATCGCTTAATATTTCCATTTACTGTAATGATGCCACGTGGACCGGGCATCTTAAGCGTAAGGGAAGCGTAGTGCGGTATTGCATTAAAGCGAGCGAAAGTTTCACGTCCAAGTAGTGCTTGATAGCCACTTTGAATGTGGAATGTTAAATGTTCGCTAGGAAGTTATCGGGGAAGCTGAATATAACCTCTAGTAGCAGGGAGCCCGTGCAATGAGCCCCTCGGCCTGGCGTTACTCCTTTAAGGGTAGTATTGCTTAGGCAAATTTTCGTTGGGTCTATCCCCATTTTGCGGATTGTATCCTGGTATATCAGGTTTAAACTGCTGCCACCGTCCATCAGGACTCGTGTAAAGTGGTATCCGTCAATTATTGGGTCTAATACCAGGGCAGCCCATCCTGCACATCGGATACTTGCTGAGTAATCCCGATGGTCAAAAGTGATCGGTTGAAACGACCAGTGGCAGGACTCCACGGTGATAGGCCCTTGGGCATATTTATCTGGGAGTGCCGCTTTGTTTCTCCCCTTTATCACATGTAACACATTTACTGTTTTGATTTCTGGTGGAAATTTTCTTTGTTCCCCAGTGTCTTGCTTGAGAGACTCATCCTCATCTTCGCTTGGTGTATCTTCCCCCTTGTGTACGGCGTTGAGCTTGCCGGACTGCTTGAAGACCCAACATTCTCTGTGGGTATGATTAGCAGGTTTACCGGGGGTGCTATGGATCTGACATACTTGGTCCAGAATTTTGTTTAGGCTGGACAGTTCGTCTCTGGTGCCTTTAGAGGGCGGCTTTTGCTGACTTGGCCGAGAGCTTTTGAATCCGGCGTTTACTGCCGTGCTCTTCGTGCTGTCTTCTTTATTCTGGCGTTTATTATTGTTGTTGCGCCGTGATTTCCCGTTTCCATCTCTAACTTCGGATGTACTGGGGTTGCTGGTGCTGCATCTGGCTAGCCAGCTATCCTCACCCGCGCAAAAGAGGGTCATGAGACTTGTTAATGCTGCCATTGTTCTCGGCTTTTCTTGGCCGAGGTGTCTGGCAAGCCATTCGTCATGGACGCTATGCTTAAAAGCTGCCAAGGCTTCGGCGTCCGGACAGTCGACTATTTGGTTCTTTTTAGTAAGGAACCTGTTCCAAAGCTTTCGGGCTGACTCTCCGGGCTCTTGAGTTATATGACTCAAATCATCCGTGTTCGGAGGTCGGACATAAGTCCCTTGAAAATTTGCCCGAAAAGCGTCTTTGAGCTCTTCCCAGCTTCCAATGGAGCTTTCGGGGAGGCTTTTAAGCTAGTGCCTAGCTGGCCCTTTGAGTTTGAGGGGTAAATACTTAATGACGTGGAGATCATCTCCCCGAGCCATATGGATATGGAGGATATAGTCCTCAATCCAGACCCTAGGGTCTGTTGTTCCGTCGTATGCCTCTATGTTTACGGGTTTGAATCCCTCTGGAAATTCATGGTCCAGTACCTCGTCGGTGAAACATAGGGGGTGTGTGGCACCCCTATATCTGGGTGTACCGTAGTGTTCGGATGTTTGTTGTGTTGCATCGTATGCTGGAGCGCGCCTGCGTGGTCCATAGATGGATCTGGTTGCGCCGTCCTTTTGATGCGAGCCCTTGCGTGGATCGCGTATTGGCTTATGTGCGGCATTGCTTGCCGCTCTATGTTGGCCGTTAGGTCGTCTATCCGGCCAGGTGGCCGTTTTAGTTTTTGGTTGCGGGGGATCTAAGGCCTCCTCATCAAATTCGGGTAGCAACTTCTGCTTCGGGTAGCTCTTGGTGGGGCGATTACCGCCATACTTCGCTGCTGCATTGAGTACTTTGCTCCATCTGATTCCGAGTGTGTCTTGTGCAGCCTTGAGTCTTTGCTTCTTCTTTTTTAGACTCCTCGCGGTGGCAACAAGCCTTTGACGGGCATTCTGTTGCTCCGGGTGTCTGTCCGGTGTGAAGTTGTCCGGACTATTATCTTTGACAGAGTCAGGTTGTTCGGCTTGATCCTTCGTGTTGCCGTGGTCCGGCAATGGTCCCCCCTGCTCTAACGTTGGGTCTGTATGATCGTTGTTTCTGTCGAGGCGGGATTTGGAGCGGCGTTTACGCCGCCGCTTTGACTGCTTCTCGAGGGGACAACCCTTTGTTGCGTCCTTCTGTTCCTCGTCGTCATTTTATTTTGGTGTGTTCACCATGTATACGTCATGTGGTGAAGTGGGCGTCCAGTGCCCTGTGGGAAGTGGTTCCTATGCGTCTCCCGCATCGTCGTCCATACTGTCGATGTATTCGGAGTCGAAGTCGAGCATGTCGGTTAAGTCATCGACAGTGGCTACTAAGTGGGTGGTGGGTGGGCCTCAAATTTCTTCATCGTCCGCATCCCAGTCCTGCCGGACATAGTTCGGCCAGGATCCTCCTGACAAGGTGAGAGACCTTAATGAGTTCAGTATGTCGCCAAAGGGCGAGTGCTGAAAAATATTCGCGGAGGTAAACTCCATGATCGGCGCCCAATCAGATTTGACAGGAACGGGCGCAGGCGGTTCTGAGTCCGTGGCCGGAGAAGGATCCGGCAGTTTAACAGCACGGCTCTCGTGCAAGGTAAGGTCGACGTTTGGCTCAATCGCCGCTGAGGGTAAGGCCTCCGTGGTGGGGTCCATCCACCTGTCCGCGGAAGGCGCACCTGGCTCCGAATTGAGGGTCGGAGCGGCTGCCTGTGCGATCTCTTGAACACTATCCAATGGTAGAGCTAAATCGCACTCATCGTGACCGCGTGACGCACAAGGCAGAGGCTTGAATCCGTCGAAGATCACGTCTCCACGGATATCGCCCATGTAGTTTAAGCTTCCAAACCTGACCTGGTGGCCAGGGGCGTAACTTTCAATCTGCTCCAGATGGCCAAGCGAATTGGCCCGCAGTGGAAAGCCGCCGAACACGAAGATTTGTCCGGGGAGAAAAGTCTCACCCTGGATTGCATCACCATCGATGATAGTATGAGCCATCAAGCCTAACGGCGACGACACAGAGGAACTCTCAATGAAAGCACCAATGTCGGTGTCAAAACCGGCGGATCTCGGGTAGGGGGTCTCGAACTGTGCGTCTAAGGCGGATGGTAACAGGAGGAAGGGGACACAATGTTTTACCCAGGTTTGGGCCCTCTTGATGGAGGTAAAACCCTACGTCCTGCTTGATCAATATTGATGATATGGGTAGTACAAGAGTAGATCTACCACGAGATCGGAGAGGCTAAACCCTAGAAGCTAGCCTATGGTATGATTGTATGTTGTAGTTGTTGTTGTCCTACGGACTAAAACCCTCCGGTTTATATAGACACCGGAGAGGGTTAGGGTTACACAAGGTCGGTTACAAAGGAGGAGATACACATATCCGCATTGCCTAGCTTGCCTTCCACGCCAAGTAGAGTCCCATCCGGACACAAGACGAAGTCTTCAATCTTGTATCTTCATAGTCCAACAGTCCGGCCAAAGGATATAATCCGGCTGTCCGGAGACCCCCTAATCCAGGACTCCCTCAATCGTCTTCATGCCACGAGTCACCATGGTCGTAGTCAGCATGGTCGTCGGCCTCTTCATCGGGCACGTACTCGGCGCAGCCATCCTGACTTTGGGTCTCCTCGGGGTCGTAGGCACGACCATGCCCACTCTCGAAGATCACGTCCTCCATGTACTTGCTGTAGAAGGGGTCGTCGACCGTTGGCGTTGGGGTTGGCATTCCGTCAAACAAGACGCGGGGGGCCGGCATGGTGCCCGTGAACGGTGCCCGTGCCTGCTTTCTTTGCATCTCGACGGACGGTCGCCCGCCGCTGCTGGACCCAGGCGTGGCGTTGAGGTCGATGACGGTCGCGGGGTGCGGTGTGGACGGCACGAACAAGCCCATGTCCGGCGACGCCAAGGAACGGGTCTGGCCGTCGTGCCTTGATGGAGGAAAGTCAGGCAACATGGGCGCGGCGCGCGACGTCGGCGACTGGCAGTGCGTAGGCCGGGCGACCGACGAGCCTGTGCTCGCCGGGCCGACGGCCGCTGCAGGGAACCCGGCCGGACGGCCCATGCCGCCAAGCATGATGATGGCGTGCACTTTGTTGACGAGGTCCTCCTTCTCGTTGGCAGCGGCCTTGCGCCGTGCGGCCTCCAGCTCCTCGCGTTGGGCGGCGAACTTGGCCGCGGCGGCATTGACCTTGACGGCCGCTCTCCATTCCCTCCTCTTCGCTGATTCCGCGTCTAACTTGGCAATCTCCTCCGGCGTGCACTCCGACCGCGGCTTCCTTGGCGCCTTCTTCTTCACCTTTGTGGGCGGGTCGACGACCAGGCCGCCGGAACTCGGCAGGGCGTCGGCCATGGCCGGGGGAGAGAGGGGCGGCGGGAGGGACGTGGAAGGGTTTGGGGGAAATGGCGGCAAATGGGCGTGGGTGAGTTTTGGTTTCTCCCACCGACAGGCGGGCCAGGGGAGGACAAGCGCGCGTCCCGCCCGTCCGCGCGCTGTCCGTTTCACCCCAAAACCGGCACAAACTTGGGCTGGGGATGGGTCGAAAGCGGACACAAAGCGGACAAAAGTCCGTTTGCGCCCGCGCGCTGGGCCGTCTCGCTTGTCCGTTTTACCCCAAATGGACAGGGGCGGACATGATAGGGTCGCGCGGTGGAGTTGGCCTAATAACTGGCCGCTCACGAGAGCGGCTCCGGAGGACCCCAAACCCTAGAATACAAGGCGATTCGATCTCCCTTCCACGGCTGGCGAGGCGGTGGCGGACGCGCCCGGCCGTCAAAGACAGCTAGTGTGGGCGGCGCTCCCCGACGGGCCACCTTCGCACGAAGGCTGAATGTCTCGAGGGATGTGTTGGTGGTGAGTGGTCGGCGGCGCGAGTCTACGGCGGGCTTCGCCGGCACATGGCATGGTTTGTGGAGGAGCGGCGGAGTTGGCGGGAAGTCTGCAGGTGTCGGTGTCAAAACCGGCGGATCTCGGGTAGGGGGTCCTGAACTGTGCGTCTAAGGTCGATGGTAACAGGAGACAAGGGACACGATGTTTACCCAGGTTCGGGCCCTCTCTATGGAGATAATACCCTACGTCCTGCTTGATTGATATTGATGAATATGAGTATTACAAGAGTTGATCTACCTCAAGATCGTAATGGCTAAACCCTAGAGGTCTAGCTTGTATGGCTATGATAATGAATCTGCCCTATCCGAACTAAGTCCTTCAGTTTATATAGACACCGGAAGGATCTAGGTTACACAAGGCCGGTTACAAAGAAGGGAATCTACATATTTGGTCGCCAAGCTTGCCTTCCATGCCAAGGAGAGTTCCAACCGGACACGTATGCAGTCTTCGGTCTTCATATCTTCATAGCCTATTAGTCCGGCCCATGGCTAATAGGCCGGACGCCCGAGGACCCCTTAGTCTAGGACTCCCTCAATAGCCCCTGAACCTGGTCTCAATGACAAAGTATCCGGCGCATAGATCTGTCTTCGGCATTGCAAGGCGGATTCCTCCTTCCGAACTCCAAAACAGTCTTCGGATGAAACAAACATATCCGGATCCAATATGCTGACAACTTTAGTAATGTGATGTCACGCTTCTCGGCCATTATTTCGAACCATTTCTCGTCCCGCCGTTCCATGTTTCAGGGCGTGGTTTTCATTGACACGTCTTGTCAAAGCAGAGATCATGTCCCCTAATTGCGAGATGTTCGTCAATACGAGTGTGGGTAACCCAACCGTCCCGCAGGAAAGGTCCCTTAGGAATAGGCAGGTTCTTAGGCTTAGGAGGAGGCGTTCAATACCCGTGGCCTTTATAAAGGAACCAAGCGCCGTCCTTTTATGCCAAACTTCTCCTCAGCCTTCCCAACCTCGAGCTCTAGCACCCAATGTTCGACTTCATTGTTTCAAGCCTCCCCATCACGTCCGGACCCAGCTCTCAATGCCGATGGGTGGCTTCCTCCGTTACAGAGGAGGATATCGCAAAGTTTCAGGGCAGCCAGATATTTGACTGCGGAGGTCCACCACAGGCTTCCTGCTCAAGGACAGGTTATTCCGACCCCTAGATCTGGCGAGAGGGTCGTATTCATCTCCCACTTCCTTCGGGGGCTAGGGTTCGCTCTTCACCCCTTCGTCCGGGGGCTAATGTTTTATTACAGACTAGAATTCCATGACCTAGCCCTGGACTCTATCCTCCACGTCTCGGCATTTATCATTACATGCGAGGCCTTCCTCCGAATCCCCCCACACTTCAGCTTATGTCTCAAGACCTTCAGTGTGAAGCCGAAGGTAGTCGACGGGGAACAGGTGGAGTGCGACAGTGCTATGAGCATCCAACTCACCAGCACTCTTTAGCCAAAAGGTTCTTTTACCGAAACTTCCAATCACTAGCAGCGGGAGTGGTTTTACGTTACGGAGCCCCGCAGCACCAAGTGGGTAGCTGCACCCACATTCCATCCTGGCCCGCCGTTACAGCTTGCATCATGGGTCAACAAGGGATTGGACTGGGAATCAGTTAATGAAGTGCAGACTTTATAGAGCCGCATCCAAACCCTCCTCAAGAAAGACATCGATCTTGTCAACGTGATCCAAGTGATGTTAGTTCGCTGAATCCTGCCATGCCAGCGTAGGTCTCGCCGCATGTGGGAGCTTAATCCAGAAGGACCAAAAACCCTCCAACACTTCTTTGGCACCACACACGAAGGGATGTGGAAGTTATTTTTCGGGAAGCGGAAACATTGGCCGGACACTACCGAGGACGCTGGCCTTAACTGCAACCGTCCAGATACCCCGATAAGCACTTGGCTCCCGAACACTTTGTAATCATGCATACCGTAATATGGTACTGAGCAAGCTATCTTTTTCCAGGGCTGGATAAAGAAGGCGGAACTAATTATGTGTTCGACCCCTCTGTCCGAGGGCCCAGCGAATCCTGTTCTAACAAGGATGCTGGCCCTGGCACCATACCAGATGCCTGTGAAGGAGGGCGAGGCGGAGAGTGAGAGGACCAAAGATGGCCCCTATTCCAAGGGTACATCGGACTTTGTGTCCGGAGGAATCAAAATCCCTTCATCCGAAGACAAAAGCGAAGGGGGGGGGCACTGTCTCCTTCCCTCTTATGAAGAAAAGGGCCACCTTCGAAGATTGGGAGAAGCAGGCTCCTAAGCAAGGCAAGATGCCTCAGGTGGGTGGCTCAGGCTTGGAGGACGTCGAAGTGCAGTCTCATGACGAGGACAAGCCTCAGGCCAAATGTAAGTGAACAAGGTTGTTTTAAACATGTCCCGTTCTTTTCTTATAATGCATGGGATATATATTTTTTGCAGCTCAGCATGCAGTCTTCCTCAACAATCCTCTTCCTCGGGGGACCTTCTCCCAGGATGATGGAAAGCGAGACGCCCCCATCGGCCTCTCCGTCCAATAGGGCGGACGCCTTCGAGGTGTCGCCGCGGAGGGTCTCCCCCAACCAACAAGTGGTGCAAGGGATGATGAAGACATTACCCAAAGGTGATACTTCAGTGGCCCAGGGTCCGGGGAACAACAATGAGGGCCCCGAACAATCCGGTATACAGCCGGATACGAATGAACGGATCCCTTCAAAGGGTGGCCGTACTCCTACGGCAGCCTCCGGAGACCCAGAGGCGTCGGATGTCTTGACGAACATGCTGTGGCAGGCATCCGTCTCAGAGGAACGTCGTACCTTGATGGACACGGTTGTTGAAAAGGTCCTGTCCGCGAAGAGCGGATTGGATGAGGCCTTTGCGAGCCTACTAAGAGGCTTCGAGGTTTGTACTGTAATATGTGCAATTGTGTTTTATTCGCAAAACACACCTGTGTATAGATAGTAGCCCCTGAGACTCAGGTTGGCTTCCCATGGGAGGCGAACGGAGGATCAAGAAGAAATATTCAAGGACTATTCTGATTAACTTGAACACAAGCTGCTTCCCCCTGGCTACTTCCCAGACTACGGATATTGCTGAACTGCAACGGAAGCTTGATGTGGCCGGGGATGACATTGCGTTAATCAATATGCGTCTTGACGAGTCGCAAGGTATGTAGGGGCAGTCCCTCCACATACATTGTTGTGATATAAGCATGATGCTGAAAGTTATATACTGTAATATGCATGGCTGCGGATGGTGCTGCCGCCGTTGAAATTCTTCGGGCAGAGCTGGCCCGGGCCAAGGAGCAGGCCCGGTGTAGTAATGTGGCTGCCGAAAAGGCATTGGCTGAGTTAAAAGCCGAACGAGCTGTTCGGCGTCAAGACGAGGAGAAGATATCCACGATGGCGCTCAAACTAAAAAATGCCGTTAGCCGCTGTGAAGTCCTTGAGAAGGAGAATCAAGCCAAAACGGCTGAACTTGACAAGGCCTTACGAGAGGCGAGAGAAGTGCGGTCTAAATCCAGAGCAGCCCGTGAGGAGATCCGGCAAGCTGGGGAGATTGCGGTTGGTAAGCCCTTTTTGCTACAGACTAAGTTCGGAGATCCGAACTATGCCCAGCTTAACCAATTGTGGTGTCCTCCGGACGAGTTTTTAGATTTGCCGAAGAGTTCTTCCCATGCGGCGTAGTTTTACCAGGCGCGAGAGGGTTATGCAATGGAGAAGCTTTTTTGATCACAATTCGGCGCGTCGAAGCGCCCCCTGTTGCTGAATGAGCAGATGTCCCAGTGGGCCGAGCTTCATAGGATATCCGACGCTGCCATGAAGAACGTCATAACCCGGTTATGGCCAACTGAGCCTGTTTCGAATAGTTACTTTGGCTTAGTACAACGGCTTGTTGACGCGGTGCCACGTATTGACACTGTGAAGCGGTCGGTGTGCATCGAGGGTGCACGGATGGCCTTTGCCCGAGTCAAGACATTCTGGGGGAAGATGAAGGCCACTGATGTTGCGGTGAAGAGTCCACCCAAGGGAAAGGACCGCCATGAACCGGAGCATTATTTTGAAGACATCCTAGTGGCCTCCCACTTGATAGAGGGTCGATGCTTGAAATACATAATGTTCGAGTGAGGTGTATGAGAATTGTACGAGATAATTTTTATAGTTAATCTGTTTTATGTTGCTCGAAAGTTTGTATTCCTCCTGTGCGGCCGTTTTAATATAATCTGAAAGTTTTCCGGTCGTCGGCTTCAGCCCCCTTGTAGGAAGTATGGGGTGAGGGAGTCCTGGACTAAGGGTCCCTCGGGCCTCCGACCTGTTATCCATGGGCCAGACTGATGGGCTGTGAAGACATGGAGGCCGAAGACTGTACCCGTGTCCAGATTGGACTCTCCTTGGCATGGAGGGCAAGCTTGGCGACCGACTCTCAAGATTCCTTCTTATGTAACCGACTCTATGTAACCCTAGATTCCCCCCTACCCGGTGTCTATATAAACTGGAGGGGTTAGTCCGGAAAGGATATACTCATTACCATAGTCATACATGCTAGGCTTTTAGGGTTTAGCCATTACGATCTCGTGGTAGATCAACTCTTGTAACACTCATATTCATCAAGATCAATCAAGCAAGACGTAGGGTATTACCTCCATTGAGAGGGCCCGAACCTGGGTAAAAATCGTGTCCCCCGTCTCCTGTTACCATCGATCCTAGACGCATAGTTCGGGACCCCCTACCTGAGATCCGCCGGTTTTGACACCGACATTGGTGCTTTCATTGAGAGTTCCACTGTGCCGTCGACGAAAGGCTCGATGGCTCGCCTTGTCCTTAAAGACAACATCACCTCCGGGGGAGCTCTGGCCTTGGGCCAAAACCTCCGGTTGGGCGGCTTTACTATGATCGCCCGTTCGGCCGTGGAGCCGACGATGACCTCTCGGGCCATCGAAAACCCCCTTTGCATCAACTCCGAGCACTCCAAGCAGATGGATCCGACAGAGTTTTCGTCTTTGAACGAACTCCTAGATCGCATCGCCGCTTTGGGAATAGCCACAGACTACGATCGGATCGGGCCTAAAACCGATCAAGGAGAAATCGAGACCCTACCGGTCGCCCACCAGATTGCTGTAGTCGTGGAGTAGGATGGCAAGTCTTCTTTTATACCGAAGACAGACTATGTTCGGATCATCGATCAGGAAGAGCCGGATACCCACCCGCGAAAGGATGCGACCAACCCTTCGAACATAGCATCGGACGACGGTCCTAAACAATCAGAAGATATTCCGGAACCCAGACTGTTAAGCCCAGAAGGTTGTCAGACTCCGGATAATCGGTCAGGTCGGGGTTCGGATTTAATTCCACCCACCCACCAGGATATAGACGCTCTAATGAGCATAAAACAACAGTCTCAGGAAACGGTCCACCACTTCTGGGCTAGATTCCTCCTTGTAAAGGACAAGGTAAAAGATTGCCGTGACGAGGACACAATATCAGCGTTCTGCAACAATTGCGCGAACGAAGGAATCCTCAATGCCATCAATCGCCGCCGCATACTGAAATTCGCTGACTTAGCAACCATCTTACAAAAGTACAGCGCGATGGAGAGCACCTAGAAAACACAGGCAGCTCGCTGGGAACCGTCAGTCCCAACTCAACTCCCCCTATAGGCGAAAAGGGCGCACCCTCGCGGCACGCCCAGTCCAACAGTCAAGAAACACAAAACCGCTATGCGGTATGGCACCGTTCTGGTGGGGAGGCTCGATGGCCCATGCAAAATACATACAACACAAGATACCTTGGCAACCCATAGCCTTAGAGCATGTTGGATACTACGACAAGTAGCCAAGAGCGGCGAGGACATCCTTATCAAGGACGACCCGGAACGGCATCCCCCAGGGGACAATAACTCAAGAGTATTGACAGTCTTTGAGACATTCGCTTCAAACAACAAGCGCAAAAGGGCGCTTCGCGAGCTCGCCGAAGTCTGCCAAATTGTTGCGATAAACCCCTGGAATGACACGGCTATCACAATCAACACCGGTGACGAACCAAAGTACAAAACAGTACGAGCGCCAGCCGCGTTAGTCCTCAGTCCCATCGTGGACGGGTTTCGACTTACCAAGGTCCTCATGGATGGCGGCAGCGGACTAAACCTCATTTATGAGGACACACTCCATAAAATGAAATAGATAGGAGCCGCATCATGCATAGTAACACAACCTTCCGAGGAATTATTCCCAGTCGGGAGGCGCGGTGCGCAGGCAAAATCACACTTGACGTAGTATTCGACACGCCGGAGAACTATCGGTCTGAAGAAATAACTTTCCAAGTGGCCCCTTTCAGGAGCGGATATCACGCCCTATTGGGGCGGGATGCTTTTACACGCTTTCAGGCAATACCCCATTACGGGTATATGAAGCTCAAAAATGCCTGGACCAAATGGTATAATCACTCTCGTCAGTGATCCGGACATAGCACTCCGTGCAGAAAACAAAACCACATCCCTGGCCCTGGAGGAGCTATCCGAAGCCCTCGCGGCCGACGAATTAATCGCACTATGCTCCACGGTGGACAGGGATGACGTGATCCTCGACAAACGCCCTAAATCCACATCCTTCAAACCAACAAAAGAAATAGTCAAATTCCAGGTCCACCCAACGGACCCCAAGAAGACAACATCTATCGGAGCTCAACTGAACCCAATAGTTGACACTGCACTACGAGAATTCCTGCGTGAAAACTGGGACATATTCGCCTGGCACCCTTCAGATATGCCAGGGATCCCACGCGAGCTAGCCGAACATAGACTCAATATATTAAAGGGGTTTAAACCGGTCAAGCAATCACTTCGGTACTTTTCTGAACCCAAGCGAGAAGCCATGGGGGAGGAGCTGGCCAAACTCATCGAGGCTGGATTCATTAGAGAAATCAAACACCCGGATTGGCTGGCAAACCTGGTGATGGTACCAAAGAAGGACAAATCCTGGCGCCTATGCGTCGATTTTAAAGACCTCAACAAGGCTTGCCCCAAGGATCCCTTCCCCCTCCCCCGCATTGATCAAATCATCGATGCCACCGCAGGACACGACTCACTGTGTTTCCTCGATGCATATTCCGGATACCATCAAATCAAATTGAAGGAGTCCGATCAAGCCGCAACAGCATTTATCACCCCATATGGGCCATTCTGCTTCAACACCATGCCCTTTGGGCTCAAGAACGCCGGCGCCACATACCAATGCTGTTGGGGAACGCAGTAATTTCAAAAAAATTCCTACGCACACGCAAGATCATGGTGATGCATAGCAACGAGAGGGGAGAGTGTTGTCTACGTACCCTCGTAGACTGTTCGCGGAAGCGTTATATCAACGCGGTTGATGTAGTCGTACGTCTTCACGATCCTACCGATCCAAGTACCGAAAGCACGGCACCTCCGAGTTCTGCACACGTTCGGCTCGGTGACGTCCTCGCCTTCTCGATCCAGCAAGAGGGGCGAAGTAGTAGATGAGTTCCGGCAGCATGACGGCGTGGTGACGGTGTTGGTGAAGAACAATCTCTGCAGGGCTTCGCCTAAGCACTACGAAAACTATGACGGAGGATAAACTAGAGGGGACGGGGTTGCCGGCACACGGCTTGGTGTTTCTTGATGTGTCTTTGGTGCTAGCCCTACCCCTCTATTTATATGTTGAGCCCTGGGGTCGAAACTTGGAGTAAAAACATCCTCAAAGTCGGTTTCACCCGAAAGGAAAGAGTCCTTCTCGGACTCCAGGGCTAGACGCCAGGGTTCCCGGCGTCTACCCCCTAGACGCCAGGATTCCTGGCGTCTAGCCTCTGGTCTCCGCAAAACTTCCTTTTGCAGTTTCCAAAAGCCTTGTGGGCTTTCCCCTTTGGCCCAGATAAAGTGTTCTCATGCCCAAACATTTCGGGAAACATCCGGAACCCCTTCCGGTGAATTCCGAAACCCTTCCGGAGATCAAACACTACTATCCACATATCAATCTTTACTTCCGGACCATTCCGGAGTTCCTCGTCATATCTGTGATCTCATCCAAAACTCCGAACAACATTCGGTCACCAACATACATAACTCATAGTACTATATCATCAATGAACGTTAAGCGTGCGGACCCTATGGGTTTGAGAACTATGTAGACATGACCGAGACACCTCTCTTGTCAATAACCAATAGCGGGACCTGGATGCCCATATTGGCTCCTACATACTCTACGAAGATCTTTATCGGTCAGACCGCATAACAACATACGTTGTTCCCTTTGTCATCGGTATGTTACTTGCCCGAGATTCGATCGTCGGTATCTCAATACCTAGTTCAATCTCGTTACTGGCAAGTCTCTTTACTCGTTCCGTAATACATCATCCCGCAACTAACTCATTAGTTGCAATGCTTGCAAGGCTTATAGTGATGTGCATTACCGAGTGGGCCCAGAGATACCTCTCCGACAATCGGAGTGACAAATCCTAATCTCAAAATATGCCAACCCAACAAGTACCTTTGGAGACACCTGTAGAGAACCTTTATAATCACCCAGTTACGTTGTGATGTTTGGTGGCACACAAAGTGTTCCTCCGGTAAACGGGAGTTGCATAATCTTATAGTCATAGGAACATGTATAAGTCATGAAGAAAGCAATAGCAACAAACTAAATGGGTCAAGTCAATCACATCATTCTCCTAATGATGTGACCCCGTTAATCAAATGACAACTCATGTCTATGGTTAGGAAACATAACCATCTTTGATCAACGAGCTAGTCAAGTAGAGGCATACTAGTGACACTCTGTTTGTCTATGTATTCACACATGTATTATGTTTCTGGTTAATACAATTCTAGCATGAATAATAAACATTTATCATGATATAAGGAAATAAATAATAACTTTATTATTGCCTCTAGGGCATATTTCCTTCAGTCTCCCACTTGCACTAGAGTCAATAATCTAGTTTACATCGCCATGTGATTTAACATCAATAGTTCACATCACCAGGTGATTAACACCCATAGTTCACATCGACATGTGACCAACACCCAAAGGGTTTACTAGAGTCAATAATCTAGTTCACATTGCTATGTGATTAACACCCAAAGAGTACTGAGGTGTGATCATGTTTTGCTTGTGAGAGAAGTTTAGTCAACGGGTCTGCCACATTCAGATCCGTAAGTATTTTGCAAATTTCTATGTCAACAATGCTCTGCATGGAGGTACTCTAGTTAATTACTCCCACTTTCAATATGTATCCAGATTAAGACTTAGAGTCATCTGGATCAGTGTCAAAACTTGCATCGACATAACCCTTTACGACAAACCTTTTGTCACCTCCATAATCGAGAAACATATCCTTATTCCACTAAGGATAATTTTGACCAATGTCCAGTGATCTACTCCTAGATCACTATTGTACTCCCTTGCCAAACTCAGGGCAGGGTATACAATAGGTCTGGTACATAGCATGGCATACTTTATAGAACCTATGGCTGAGGCATAGGGAATGACTTTCATTCTCTCTCTATCTTTTGCCGTGGTCGGGTTTTGAGTCTTACTCAACTTCACACCTTTGTAACACAGGCAAGAACTCCTTATTTGACTGTTCCATTTTGAACTACTTCAAAATCTTGTCAAGGTATGTACTCATTGAAAAACTTATCAAGCGTCTTGATCTATCTCTATAGATCTTGATGCTCAATACGTAAGCAGCTTCATTGAGGTCTTTCTTTGAAAAACTCCTTTCAAACATTCCTTTATGCTTTGCAGAATAATTCTACATTATCTCCGATCAACAATATGTCTTTCACATATACTTATCAGAAATGCTGTAGTGCTCCCACTCACTTTCTTGTAAATATAGGC
Source organism: Triticum urartu (assembly GCF_056163025.1). Taxonomy (NCBI): domain Eukaryota; kingdom Viridiplantae; phylum Streptophyta; class Magnoliopsida; order Poales; family Poaceae; genus Triticum; species Triticum urartu. The sequence goes on from NC_141875.1 coordinate 94,966,390, forward strand.
TTCACCTCAAGTTTGTATAAAACTATATGCTTTGATCAACTTATCAAAGCGTATATTCCAACTCCGAGATGCTTGCACCAGTCCATAGATGGATCGCTGGAGCTTGCATATTTTGTTAGTACCTTTAGGATTGACAAAACCTTCTAGTTGCATCATATACAACTCTTCTTTAATAAATCCATTAAGGAATGCAATTTTGTTTATCCATTTGCCAGATTTCATAAAATGCGGCAATTGCTAACATGATTCGGACAGACTTAAGCATAGATACGAGTGAGAAACTCTCATCATAGTCAACACCTTGAACTTGTCGAAAACCTTTTTGCGACAATTCTAGCTTTGTAGATAGTAACACTACTATCAGCGTCCGTCTTCCTCTTGAAGATCCATTTAATCTCAATGGCTCGCCGACCATTGGGCAAGTCAATCAAAGTCCATACTTTGTTCTCATACATGGATCTCATCTCAGATTTCATGGCCTCAAGCCATTTCGCGGAATTTGGGCTCATCATCGCTTCCTCATAGTTCGTGGGCTCGTCATGGTCAAGTAACATGACCTCCAGAACAGGATTATCATACCACTCTGGTGCAGATCTCACTCTGGTTTACCTACGAGGTTCGGTAGTAACTTGATCTGAAGTTACATGAATATCATCATTAGCTTCCTCACTAATTGGTGTAGTAGTCACAGGAACAGATTTCTGTGATGAACTACTTTCCAATAAGGGAGCAGGTATAGTTACCTTATCAAGTTCTACTTTCCTCCCACTCACTTCTTTCGAGAAAAACTCCTTTTCTAGAAATGATCCATTCAAAGCAACGAATATATTGCCTTCGGATCTGTGATAGAAGGTGTACCCAACATTTTCTTTTGGGTATCCTATGAAGACGCACTTCTCCGATTTGGGTTAGAGCTTATCAGGTTGAAACTTTTTCACATAAGCATTGCAACCTCAAACTTTAAGAAATGACAGCTTAGGTTTCTTGCCAAACCATAGTTCATACGGTGTCGTCTCAATGGATTTAGATGGTGCCCTATTTAACGTGAATGCAGCTGTCTCTAATGCATAACCCCAAAACGATAGTGGTAGATCGGTAAGAGACATCATAGATCACACCATATCTAATAAAGTACGGTTATGACGTTCAGACACACCATTACACTGTGGTGTTCCAGGTGGCGTGAGTAGTGAAACTATTTCACATTGTTTAACTGAAGGCCAAACTCTTAACTCAAATATTTTACCTCTGCGATCATATCGTAGAAACTTTTATTTTCTTGTTATGATGATTCTCCACTTCACTCTGAAATTGTTTGAACTTTTCAAATGTTTTAGACTTGTGTTTCATTAAGTAGATATACCCATATCCGCTCAAATCATCTGTGAAGGTTAGAAAATAACGATACTTGCCGTGAGCCTTAACACTCATCGGACCGCATACATCAGTATGTATTATTTCCAATAAGTCTGTTGGTCGCTCCATTGTTCTGGAGAACGGAGTCTTAGTCATCTTGCCCATGAGGCATGGTTCGCAAGCATCAATTGATTCATAATCAAGTGATTCCAAAAGCCCATCAGCATGGATTTTCTTCATGCGCTTTACACCAACATGACCTAAACGGCAGTGCCACAAATAAATTGCACCATCATTATTAACTTTGTATCTTTTGGTTTAAATATTATGAATATGTGTATCACTACGATCGAGATCCAACGAACCATTTTCATTGGGTGTGTAACCATATAAGGTTTTATTCATGTAAAAAGAACAACAATTTATTCTCTTACTTAAATGAATAACCGTATCTACAATAAACATGATCAAATCATATTCATGCTCAACGCAAACACCAAATAACACTTATTTAGGTTCAACACTAATCCCAAAAGTATAGGGAGTGTGTGATGATGATCATATCAATCTTGGAACCACTCCAACACACATCGCCACTTCATCCTTAACTAGTCTATGTTCATTCTGCAACTCCCGTTTCGAGTTACTACTCTTAGCAACTGAACCAGTATCAAATACCGAGGGGTTGCTACGAACACTAGTAAAATACACATCAATAATCTGTATATCAAATGTACCTTTGTTCACTTTGCCATCCTTCTTATCCGCCAAATACTTGGGGCAGTTCCGCTTCCAGTGACCAGTCCCTTTGCAGTAGAAGCACTTAGTCTCAGGCTTAGGACCAGACTTGGGCTTCTTCACTTGAGCAGCAACTTGCTTGCCATTCTTCTTGAAGTTCCCCTTCTTCCCTTTGCCCTTTTCTTGAAACTAGTGGTCTTGTCTACCATCAACCCTTGATATTTTTCTTGATTTCTACCTTCGTCGATTTTAGCATTACGAAGAGCTTGGGAATTGTTTCCGTTATCCTTTGCATATCATAGTTCATCACGAAGTTCTACTAACTTGGTGATGGTGACTAGAGAATTCTGTCAATCACTATTTTATCTGGAAGATTAACTCCCACTTGATTCAAGCGATTGTAGTACCCAGACAATCTGAGCACATGCTCACTGCTTGAGCTATTCTCCTCCATCTTTTAGCTATAGAACTTGTTGGAGACTTCATATCTCTCAACTCGGGTATTTGCTTGAAATATTAACTTCAACTCCTGGAACATCTCATATGGTCCATGATGTTCAAAACATCTTTGAAGTCCCGATTGTAAGCTGTTTAAGCATGATGCACTAAACTATCAAGTAGTCATCATATTGAGCTAGCCAAATGTTCATAACATCTGCATCCGCTCCTGCAATAGGTTTGTCACCTAGCGGTGCATCAAAGACATATCTCTTCTGTGCAGCAATGAGGATAAACCTCAGATCATGGATCCAATCCGTATCATTGCTACTAACATCTTTCAACTTAGTTTTCTCTAGGAACATATCAAAAATAAAACAGGGGAGCTAAACGCGAGCTATTGATCTACAACATAGATATGCTAATACTACCAGGACTAAGTTCATGATAAATTAAAGTTCAATTAATCATATTACTTAAGAACTCCCACTTAGAAAGACATCCCTCTAATCTTCTAAGTGATAACGTGATCCAAATCAACTAAACCATAACCGATCATCACGTGAAATGGAGTAGCTTTCAATGGTGAACATCAATATGTTGATCATATCTACTATATGATTCACGCTCGACCTTTCGGTCTCAGTGTTCCAAGGCCATATCTGCATATGCTAGGCTCGTCAAGTTTAACCTTAGTATTCTGCGTGTGCAAATATTGGCTTGCACCCATTGTAGATGGATGTAGAGCTTATCACACCCGATCATCACGTGGTGTCTGGGCACGACAAACTTTGGCAACGGTGCATGCTCAGGGCGAACACTTTTATCTTGAAATTTAGTGAGAGATCATCTTATAATGCTACTGTCAAACAAAGCAAGATAAGATGCATAAAAGATAAACATCACATGCAATCAATATAAGTGATATGATATGGCCATCATCATCTTGTGCTTGTGATCTCCATCTCCGAAGCACCGTCATGATCACCATTGTCACCGGTGCGACACATTGATCTCCATCGTAGCATCGTTGTTATCTTGCCAATCTTATGCTTCCACGACTATCGCTACCGCTTAGTGATAAAGTAAAGCATTACAGCGCAATTGCATTGCATACAATAAAGCGACAACCATATGGCTCCTACCAGTTGCCGATAACTCGGTTACAAAACATGATCATCTCATACAATAAAATTTAGCATCATGTCTTGACCATATCATATCACAACATGCCTTGCAAAAACAAGTTAGACGTCCTCTACTTTGTTGTTGCAAGTTTTACGTGGCTGCTACGGGCTTAAGCAAGAACCGTTCTTACCTACAGATCAAAACCACAACAATAGTTTGTCAAGTTGGTGCTGTTTTAACCTTCGCAAGGACCGGGCGTATCCACACTTGGTTCAACAAAAGCTGGAGAAAGTGACACCCGCCATCCACCTGTGTGCAAAGCACGTCGGTAGAACCAGTCTCGCGTAAGCGTACGCGTAATGTCGGTCCGAGCCGCTTCATCCAACAATACCGCCAAACCAAAGTATGACATGCTGGTAAGCAGTATGACTTATATCGCCCACAACTCACTTGTGTTCTATTCGTGCACAACATCAACGCATAAAACCTAGGCTCGGATGCCACTGTTGGGGAACGTAGTAATTTCAAAAAATTTCCTACGCACATGCCAGATCATGGTGATGCATAGCAACGAGAGGGGAGAGTGTTGTCTACGTACCCTCGTTGACCGTTCGCGGAAGCGTTATATCAACGCGGTTGATGTAGTCGTACGTCTTCATGATCCGACCGATCCATGTACCGAAAGCACGACACCTCCGAGTTCTGCACACGTTCGGCTCGGTGATGTCCTCGCCTTCTCGATCCAGCAAGAGGGGCGAAGTAGTAGATGAGTTCCGGCAGCACAACGGCGTGGTGACGGTGTTGGTGAAGAACAGTCTCCGCAGGGCTTCGCCTAAGCACTACAAAAACTATGACGGAGGATAAACTAGAGGGGACGGGGTTTCCGACACACGGCTTGGTGTTTCTTGATGTGTCTTTGGTGCTAGCCCTACCCCTCTATTTATATGTTGAGCCCTGGGGTCGAAACTTGGAGTAAAAGCCTCCTCAAAGTCGGTTTCACCCGAAAGGCAAGAGTCCTTCTCGGACTCCAGGGCTAGACGCCAGGGTTCCTGGCGTCTACCCCCTAGACGCCAGGGTTCCTGGCGTCTAGCCTCTGGTCTCCGCAAAACTTCCTTTTGCACTTTACGAAAGCCTCGTGGGCTTTCCCCTTTGGCCCAGATAAAGTGTTCTCGTGCCCACACATTTCGGGAAACATCCGGAACCCCTTCCGGAGATCAAACACTACTATCCACATATCAATCTTTACTTCTGGACCATTCCGGAGTTCCTCGTCATATCTGTGATCTCATCCAAAACTCCGAACAACATTCGGTCACCAACATACATAACTCATAGTACTATATCGTCAACGAACGTTAAGCGTGCGGACCCTACGGGTTCGAGAACTATGTAGACATGACCGAGACACCTCTCTTGTCAATAACCAATAGCGGGACCTAGATGCTCATATTGGCTCCTACATACTCTACGAAGATCTTTATCGGTCAGACCGCATAACAACATACGTTGTTCCCTTTGTCATCGGTATGTTACTTGCCCGAGATTCGATCGTCGGTACCTCAATACCTAGTTCAATCTCATTACCGGCAAGTCTCTTTACTCGTTCCGTAATACATCATCTTGCAACTAACTCATTAATTGCAATGCTTGCAAGGCTTATAGTGATGTGCATTACCGAGTGGGCCCAGAGATACCTCTCCGACAATCGGAGTGACAAATCCTAATCTCGAAATATGCCAACCCAACAAGTACCTTTGGAGACACCTATAGAGCACCTTTATAATCACCCAGTTACATTGTGACGTTTGGTGGCACACAAAGTGTTCCTCCGGTAAACGGGAGTTGCATAATCTCATAGTCATAGGAACATGTATAAGTCATGAAGAAAGCAATAGCAACAAACTAAAGGATCAAGTGCTAAGCTAACGGAATGGGTCAAGTCAATCACATCATTCTCCTAATGATGTGACCCCGTTAATCAAATGACAACTCATGTCTATGGTTAGGAAACATAACCATGTTTGATCAACGATCTAGTCAAGTAGAGGCATACTAGTGACACTCTGTTTGTCTATGTATTCACACATGTATTATGTTTCCGGTTAATAAAATTCTAGCATGAATAATAAACATTTATCATGATATAAGGAAATAAATAATAACTTTATTATTGCCTCTAGGGCATATTTCCTTCAAATGCATGATTCAAACATGCCCGGAGAAACAAATCAGCAAAATAGTAGAAGCTTACGTCGATGACGTAGTCATCAAAACCAGGCACGTCGAAACACTAATAGATGACTTACGTCTTACAGTCGACAACCTCCGGGTGTATGACATTAAGCTCAACCCGGAAAAGTGTGTCTTCGGCGTTCCCGCTGGAAAACTGCTGGGCTTCATCGTTTCCAATAGAGGAATCGAAGCAAACCCATCCAAAATCCGAGCTTTGTCACAATTGGCTAAGCCAAGAGACCTTAAACAAGTTCAAAAGCTTGCGGGTTGCGTAGCAACTCTAGGCCGTTTTATCTCCAGATTGGGAGAAAAGGCACTGCCACTCTATCGCCTTCTACGACGAACCGACCACTTTGAGTGGATGGACGCGGCAACAGCCGGACTGGAGGAAATAAAAACCCTTCTTGCGAGCAATCCAATCCTGGCCGCACCAAACACCGACGAACTGATGTTATTATACATATTGGCAACACACCAGGTGGTGAGCGCAGTACTCGTCGTTGAATGAGAACAGGACAGACATATATTCCCGCTTCAGAAGCCAGTATACTACGTATCTACTGTCCTTACACCATGCAAATCCCGGTACCCTCATTATCAAAAAATAGCATATGCGGTCATCATGGCATCCTGAAAGCTCCGTCACTACTTCCAGGAGTGTTCGATCACGGTGGCCTCCGAAGTACCACTCAATGACATCATAAACAACCGCGATGCTACGGGCAGGATTGCAAAATGGGCCATTGAACTCCTCCCATTTGACATTACATATAAACCACGTCGAGCTATCAAATCCCAAGTACTGGCCGACTTCATCGCCGAATGGACAGAGACCGAACTCCGTAAAGAGTACGGCACATACTCCAATTGGGTCATGTACTTCGATGGCTCCAAAATGCTGGCAGGGTTAGGAGCGGGCGTCGTTTTAACGTCCCCTACTGGAGACATCATCCAGTATGTTCTCCAAATACTATACACAGACTCCAATAACGCAGCCGGATACAAGGCCTTATTACATGGTCTCCGGATGACTGTCTCCATGGGCATACAACGCCTAGAAGTACGCGAGGACTCCAACCTTGCAATATCTCAAATAAACAGAGATTTCTATGCTAAAGATCCGAAGATGGCAGCGTATCATAACGCATTCATAAAAATGTCAGCCCGGTTCGAGGGACTCGAGTTCCATCATGTGGCTCGAGAAAGTAATCAAGCAGCGGATGTTCTTGCTCGTATCGGGGCTAAGCGCGACCGTTTCCCACCTAATATTTTTCTGGAAAGGCTCTTTAAGCTATCCGTGGTGTGGCAGGGGGAAAATGGCAATACTAGTCCGGAACCAAACATAATCCAAGATCTCGGAAACATCGACGTCATTGGGGGCTCAGCCATCGAAATAACACCGTCGGCGCATCTCATTATGGCAGTCATTGCCCCATGGACCGAACCCTTCCTAGCCTACCTCAATAGGAAAGAGCTTCCTGAGGACCAGAATGAGGCCCGTTGCATTGTCCGGCGTTCAAAGGCCTACAAGGTTCATGATGGAGAGATCTACAAGAAAAGCGCCACCGGAGTCCTTCAACGATGTATATCCGAGGAAGAGGGGCGAAAACTCTTGGCTGAAATTCATGCCGGACTTGGTGGTCACCATGCCGCAGCTCGGCCCCTTGTTAGGAAGGCCTTCCATACAGGGTTTTATTGGCCGACGGCCCAAGCGGATGCAGAGGACCTTGTCCAACATTGCGTCGGATGCCAACTCTTTGCCAACCAAAGCCATATGCCCCCACCGCCTTACAAACAATCCCCATCACTTGGCCCTTTGCGGTCTGGGGAATCGATATGGTTGGACCTCTTAAAGGGGAAGCCATAAGAAAAAATATCTGCTGGTTATGATGGACAAATTCACTAAGTGGATAGAGGCTAAGCCGGTCAAAGTGGCTGAGTCCGGTCCGGTGATAGGCTTCATATCCGGCGTTGTGCACCATTATGGTGTCCCACGCAACATCATCGCTGACAACAGCTCCAATTTCACAGCCGACGAGGTAAAAACCTGGTGTGCTAATCTGGGTATTAAACTCGATTACGCCTCCGTCTACCACCCACAAACCAACGGTCAAGTCAAACGAGCGAACGATCTTATTATGAGCGGCATCAAGCCCAGACTAGTGCGGTCTTTGAAAGAATCAGACAAGCACTAGGTTGAGGATCTCAACTCTGTACTCTGGGGGCTGCGGACCACGCCCAACCGCACTATCGGATACACACCTTTCTTCATGGTGTATGGCGCAGAGGCTGTATTGTCCTACGATATTATTCACGACTCACCTCGAGTGCGTATGTATGAAGAGAGAGAAGCCGAGCTTGATTGGCAGGATGGCATAGATGCCCTGGAGGAGGAACGCGATGTCGTGAAAGCTCGTTCAGCATTTTACCAACAGCAGGCTCAAAGATATCAAAGTAGCGAAGTATGGGCCAAGACTTACAACATTGGCGAACTCATTCTACGCCTGCCGGAGAAGAAAAAGGACAAACTCAAGCACAAATGGGAGGGTCCCTTCATAATTGACGAAGTTCTCACTGGAGGAGCGTACTATCTTCACGATGCATCAGACAATCGCCTCGAGCCGAACCCCTGGAACGCGGCCAGATTCCAGAGACTCTATGCCTAGCGCCAAACCCCTTGTTTGTCTCCTCCTCCCATGTAGTTTCCATTATTTTTTCTCTCTTTTTCGATTATTTTCTTCTCTCTTGCTTTAACGCTTTGGTACGGCTAGACCGCACACCATCGACACATACATCTCTAAATATGTATGTCACTCGTACCTTGGGGCTTCTTGGACAGAAGTTCTTGTCACTCCTTGAGCCTTAAGCTCCTCACATATGAGTTTTTCCATATATACCTTTTCTTTGACACTATATGCATCGATATGACTTAAGTTTTAGCCAAGCTGGGTTGCCTGGCTCCTGTGCTTATGCCCTACGTCCCCGTTAGTTCGGCTAGGGCATAAAGGGAGCACCTCTGCGATTGTTACTGCCGGGTCATCTGGATGTGTACCTCAGACTGGGTGAAGCCGAAAGCTAGCGTTCTTAAGGGAATATTCGGTCAGTGAATTGAAGATGTTTTCTAAACTCACTCCATTGTGCACCCCCGTAAGTTATACAAATTGTGGTGCTCGCATCACAATTCAGACATGTACATTAAATGCATGCACACCCGGGGAAAGGAACCCTTAACAGAACTATTCTCTCTAGAAGATGTTTCTTACGATATCAATGTAATATAACATAGCTAGCCGGATACAACTTGTCTGTTCAAGCAACTATGACCCCTACGCTTAGTTTTCCAGGCATACCCCAGCCTATTCGGCCGCAACGGTATTCGGAAACACTCCGCACCTTCGGGTCCGGAGGTTGAAGCGAAAAGGTCTGCCATGACAAATGATATACAGTTCATCTAGATGAGGAAAATACACAGTCACTTGGACTCGAACACCTCTTCCTCTACACCTTCCAACAGGCAGTCTAACTTACAATCCTGTTGGGAATATTTGGAGGCCACCTCTACTTGGTCATATACTATATTAACGGGAATTTCTTCCCCATTCGGCCCTACCGGTCCGACATGGGCCATGTGATTAGGATCCAGCTTGGTATATCGCGTCTTCACCATGGCCCAGGCCTCTCGCGCACCCTCTCGGTAGGCAGATATCTTCCACAGTCGGATACGCCGCCGTGCTCCCTTGAACAGCTCTACCAGCTTCTCCATGCTTCCTGGAGGGGAGTCGGATGGCCATAAAGCCTTGGCTACACTCCGCATAGCCTGCCGAGCTTGCTCGTGCAACTGCGACAGCCCTTGCAGAAGATCATTTGATGATCCGGACACTTCCTCTTTGGGGTGGTTCATCAATACACCTGCAATTACAGCTATATCAGCTACCGCTACCTCCAAACTGCTATAAGATAAAAGCGGCCTCGTATTGAATATGCCGCCTCGCAGCTTCTTGTTCTCCTTCACAGAGTCGGCTAGCTGCGCTCGCATATCTTTCAATTCATCGCCCAGTTTGGTGTTCGAATCCCGGAGTTTCTTTTTCTCTTCAACGACTTTTGTCAATACACGCTCGCCCATGGCTAGTAGCTTTTTGGCTCTGTGTTCTTCGCTTCGAGCGGCGTCCAACTGCTCTCGTACTTGGTGTAATGACCCAACACAAAGATTAGAACCTATATTCACACTATTGGTGTATCATTATGAATTTTCGATAGAGGAAAATATTACCGGGAGATGCCTTGTATTTCTCCAGTTCGGCATTGGCAGCAAGCAGCTGGCGCAGACACTTCTCTAGTTCTTGAGCTAGCCGGGTATTCTTCTCCGTAAGCACCTCGTCATACATTGATCCTTAAATCAGTTGTTTCAACTCCTTTAAGTCTCGGGGGCTACTGGCATATGGTTATCATAGTCAGACAAAGCGAATTTACCTGCACATCTTTCAAATGTTGCTTTGTGGCCCTGTTAATCCCATCTCGAGCAGCCCGGGTGTATGCATCGGCTGAGTTGAAGGCGTTAAACGACTCTTCTGAAAAGCTAGGGTCTTGTAAAATGGCCCGGCGGCGCCAATGATTCATAGCAATCTCCACTTCCGAGTTGGTGACGGATACATCATCCAAGTCCTCGGCTGGAGGACAGTTCGGCGTTGCCCCTGCATCAACCCCCGTCTTCACGACAGGATTTGAATCCTGGCTGTGGAAAGTACTGCCGCTCGAACCTCCGGATATAGTTGGGCACACCTTCCTCCTGACACATGGAAAACGGGAAGGTCACGGTCGGACGTGACCGCTGAGGTGCAGGTTGGTGAATTCATACCTCTTTGATGAAGGCACTGTCGTGTCTTCGTTTGCTTTCCTCTTGGAAGACTTGCCCGGCGCGGGAGCCGATCTCTTCAAAATCGCCGATTGTCTCCCCTGTGAAGGACGATACAGTGCGGTGGGTGAGGCGGAATAAGAGCACTCTTTTAGAGAAGGTGTTTCTTAACTATTTACACGTGAAGCAGGAAGAAGGCCAGGGTAGTCAGCGATGATGGCCACGTCTGTGCCATCATAGCTTGTCTGGTAGAACACTCCCCCCGCAAGCACCACGAATATATCCGGATCCTCTTCAAACCCAGGATCTAGTTCCCGGTTGTGGGGCAGGATTATGAAGTCCTTTGGTGACCTTCCGCCAGTGCTGTCATAACAAACAGACTTGAAATTTATCAAAAGTAATCCGGAAGGGGAATGAGTGGAATAGAGGGGACGAAGCTTACCCAACTGGGAGGATCATACATAGAATATCCATCTCTGCGCTTAATGCGAAGAAACTCCTCTTCCTCCCCTTTAAACAGCTCGACCAATATTTTGGCTAGAGCGGCGGGGCTATCCGGACCTTTTCGGCCATTGCGGGAGGCGTCATCCTCTCCATTATAGTGCCACATGGGCAGCCCTCTGTATTGTAGTGGCTGAACCCCACGCACTATGAAGATCGCCATTACCTCGATTATTGTGAGTCCGGACTGAGCGAGCGTCTTTATCTTGCTCATAAGCTGGCAAACTTTTGCGCTGTCATCCTCTTCAAGACTCCATGGATGCCAATTGTGGCGTTTCTTCAGCGGAACGCTCGCAAATTCAGGAAGACCCTTTTGAACCGGGTCGGGAAGCGTGATGTCCTCAATATAGAACCATTTGGAAGGCCATTCTTCGGATGCCTTCCTTGGTGTGCCGGACAGATATCCGGTATCAGCGATACGCCATACTTTGGCTCCGCCCACTTCAAATATTGACCCCTCGTGATTACGCGGGACAAGACAGAACAACTTCCTCCATAGCTCGAAATGAGCCTTGATACCCAGGAATAGTTCGCATAAAGCGACGTAACACGCAATGTGCAGAATGGAGGCAGGGGTGAAGTTGTGCAGCTGGAGGCCATAGTATTCCAGAAGCCATCGGAGCAATGGATGAATAGGAAATCCAACGCCCCTTAGCAGGTAGGGGACGAAATATACCCGCTCTCCCCCGGATGGATTGGGGAGGTCCTCTGCCTGAATCTCACCGTTGAAGGAATCTAGCCCCGCTCGAACAGGAACTAGATCTGCGGGGGGAAGAAATCCCTGCGTCTGCAGCTTCATCAATTGACTGTGGGACACTGAACACCTCTCCCACTGGCCTTTCTCTGGGCCGGAACGGGTGGAGGAGCTGGGGGCGCTAGCCATGCTGGAATGGTTTCTCCTAAGCAGCTTTCGGGGATTTCCTCTACATGGTGCCAAATATATCTAGGGTCCAATCTCTTTAATAGGTGCTCTTCCTTGCATGGACGGGGTGTTCTCTTCAAAAGTACCCTGACCTTCCACCTTCGCCTGACATGTGGGAGGCGAAGTTATTTAACGCGCAGAAGCCGAGGGGAGCGACTGTAACACCCTCGATACGACTATATCTCCCACGTGTCGAGGCACGACTTAGAGGCATAATCGCATTGAAGGCATATGTCGCGAGTTAGGCAATCTTCACAACATCCCATGTAATATTATCATGAAAGGGGAGATAACATAGTTGGCTTACACTCGCCACGTCAATCAAGTACATAAATAACATTACATCAACCAAACACACATGGCCCGACTACGGCGCCAAAATAAAAGAGAACCCAACATGCGACAACGGTCCCGTTCACCCCCAACTGGGCACCACTACTGATCATCGGGAAAGGAAACATAGTAATGTTGAGAGTCTTCGTCGAACTCCCACTTGAGATCATACGCGTCTCCTGGAGCGGAATCATCAGGCCCTGCATCTGGTGTGATAGTAATCTGTGAGCCATAGGGACTCAGCAATCTCGCACCCTCGCGATCAAGACTATTTAAGCTTATAGGTAAGGCAAGGTAAATATGTGGAGCTGCCGCAAGCGACTAGCAAGTGTGGTGGCTAGCTTATACGCTAAAGAGAGCGAGAAGAGGAGGCAAAGCGCGAGCGAGAAACTAGAGAACCACATGCGCAAACATTACTCCAACACCGTGTCCACTTCCCGGACTCCGCCGAGAAGAGGCCATCACGGTAACACACTCAGTTGACTCATTTTAGTTAAGTTAAGGTTCAAGTTATCTACAACCGGACATTAACAAATTCCCATCTGCCCATAACCGCGGGCACGGCTTTCGAAAGTTCAAATCCCTGCAGGGGAGTCCCAACTTAGCCCATGACAAGCTCTCACGGTCAACGAAGGAATAGACCTCCTCCCAAGACGTTCCGATCAGACTCGGCATCTCGGTAATTCAAGACACTTCGATAGGTTAAAACAAGACCAGCAACACCGCCCGAATGTGCCGACAAATCCCGATAGGAGCTGCACATATCTCTTTCTCAGGGCACACTCAGATTGTCTTAGGTACGGGTAGGCCAGCCCAGAGTTGCCCCTGGTGGCCACCAGTAGCTGACAGGTGGACCAACACTCAGAGGAGCACTGACCCGGGGGGGGGGGGGTTAAAATAAAGACGACCCTTGAGTATGCATAACCCAAGGGAAAAAGAGGCTAGGTGGCAAATGGTAAAACCAAGGTTGGGCATTGCTGGAAAAGCTTTAATCAAGGCGAAATATCAAGGGGTTCCCATTATAACCCAACCGCGTAAGGAACGCAAAATCCGGGAACATAACACCGATATGACGGAAACTAGGGCGGCAAGAGTGGAACAAAACACTAGGCGAGAGACCGAGCCTTCCACCCTTTACCACAAGATAACATAGCAATATAATGATATACCAACAAGTAAATAAAAGTTCCCACAAGGAACGGCCTTCAATCCTCACCTGCAACTAGCAACGCTATAAGAGGGGCTGAGCAAAGCGGTAACATAGCCAATCAACGGTTTGCTAGGACAAGGTGGGTTAGAGGTTTGACATGGCAATATGGGAGGCTTGAAAACAAGTGGTAGGCATCGTAGCAATGGCATAGCAAAAGAGCGAGCAAACTAGCATAGCAAAGATAGTAGTGATTTCAAGGGTATGATCATCTTGCCCGCACAGTTGTCAGAGTTGACTGGATCCTCGAAAGCAAACTCAACGGGCTCCTCGTTAGCGAACTCATCTCCCGGCTCTACCCAAACAAGACAAACAAGCAACAAGGATACAATCAACCACGTGCAAGGATCAAGCAATATGGTGCAATGATGATATGCTATGCGGGATGCGATGCGGGATGCGAAATGCAAGATATGACAGGAAATGCATGAACCTGGCCTCAACTTGGGATTCCAAGTGTGCCACTGGAAAGATGAGATGAAATCGCTTGAAAACGATATAAGGAACGCTGGAATCGGAGTTACGGTTTGGAAATGGCAAGCGATTTAAAATGACACCGGTCTGCAATTTACAGCAAGTAGCCAACTAAATGCAATGAGATGAATATGCTACAACACCCAAACATGACAAAAAAATACATGGCAGGGATGCATAGATGATGCTTAACAAAAGTCTAGCACTGAGCTACGGCCAAATCATTCATTAACAGGTTCAAACAAGCATGGCAATAATGCATATGACAAACAGATTTCATACTTAGTGATATTAACACTTGTCTGGAATTTCAGATCAGGTAGCTCTCTTCGGAGTAACAAACTACATGCTACAGGACCTGAACATGGCAAAGTAAAGCATGGCATGGAGCTACTCAAAGAGCTTAACAAAAGTCCCTTAGTGACCTTGAGCAAAAAGGGATCAGAAAATACAATTGCAAGCATGTGAACATGGCAAAAACATAATCAGTTTTCAGACTTAGTGAAAAACTGACACATGCTGAAACATAACTCAAGTAGGCATGTTTACGAGCTCGATGCACTCAACATGGAGCAAGTCATGACCAACTAAGCATACACCCATCAAGAATACACAAAATTCAAGCTAGAAATGACAAGAACAATAACATAGCATGCACGGATCAACTACAACATCATCGGCAAAATTGCAAACAAGTTGACAATCTGTCCAGATTCACAAAGTAGCAAAAGTAGAGCTCGATTGACTCAAGCTAGGGTGCTCCATAATTGCAAACAAAGACATGGATGGATAGGGCACTACAATATTAACAAAACATCCTTACTGATCATCCTCAAAATAGGCACGGATCACTAGGAAACAACAAGAACATATGGCATCATGAGATAAACAGATCCAGGACTTAGTGATATTACTAAGTCCCTGAAAACAGAATTAGCAAGTGCACCACTTTGCAAGCTTGCACAAGACACCACACACATCACAAAAATACATGGGTTGCACCTCTGGAAAGATGACAAAACCCTTAACAAAAAACATGTAGAGGATGAGGGCATATCATGCACACATTAATCATGGCAAAAATGACAAAAACCTAAATGGAGTAGCAGATCTGACAATTATCTCAAGTAGCCCTCTTCTAACAGCATTTCGGGCTTCAAGATGAGCTCAAATGAAAATGATGCAATGGAATGAAATGATGTACTCTCTGAGATGAACATTTTGATATGCTATATGCATGAATCGGAGCTACGGATGCAGAGTTACGGGGCTAGGAAGAAGGGCACATGGATCTGGAATTCTGGGACTTAGAGGAAAAAATCACCACCTAGGGTTTCACTGTTCACAGATCTGGATCGGGCGGAGGTCACTGTAGCACGGCGACGCGAAAGCCGAGGAACGACGTCGGGGCTCGCCGGAGGGCGCCGGGACGGCGGGGCGTCGAGGAGGAGGGAGGAGGAAGACAGCGGAGCTCGGGATCCGAGGAGGCGGCGGCTCGGATGACGGGGCGGCGCGTCGGGCGGCGCGTCGGGCGGCCGGGTCCCGCGGTGGCGCGGCGGCTTGGGCAGGCGGCGATGTGGCGGCGGGGAGCGGCGGATGGCGGCTCGGCGGCGGATGGCGGCGCGAGGCGGGCTCGCGCAGCGGCGCCGAACGCGAGGCAGGGCGGCACGGCGAGGCGCCCTGGAGGAGGAGGCGCGGCCCGGGCGCGGGACGGAGGGGGCCGGCCTTGGGCCCGGCGGGCCGGCGGGTGTGGCGGCGGCGGGAGGCCACGTGGCAGCGTGGGAGTGGGCGCGGGCGGTGGAGCGGATGCGTCCGGCTGGGGCGGACGTGTCCGGCCGGCGCGGATCTGGGATTTAGGGTTTGAGGACGAGGGGGATCCGGATTTCGGGGAAGGGGTCTTTATATAGGCATAGGAGGAGCTAGGAGAGTCCAAATGAGGTGCGGTTTTCGGCCACACGATCGTGATCGAACGCTCTAGATGATGGAGCAGAGTTAGGTGGGTTTTGGGCCAAATTGGAGGGGTGTTGGGCTGCAACACACACGAGGCCTTTTCGGTCCCTCGGTTAACCGTTGGAGTATCAAACGAAGTCCAAATGATACGAAACTTGACAGGCGGTCTACCGGTAGTAAACCAAGGCGGCTTGGCAAGTCTCGGTCCAATCCGGAAATATTTAATCCCCACACACAAAAGAAAGGTAGAAATGACCACCGGAGGAGAACGAAGCGCCGGAATGCAAAACGGACAACGGGGAAAATGCTCAAATGCATGAGACGAACACGTATGCAAATGCAATGCACATGATGACATGATATGAGATGCATGACAGCGATAACAACACACGGAGACAAAGACCCGAACCCGAGAAAATAAAATAACTTAACGCCGAAAACGGCAAGAGTTGGAGTACAAATTGGGAAAGGTACATCCGGGGTGTTACAACACTCCACCACTACGAAAGGATCTCGTCCCGAGATCTAGGACTTAAAGAACGCCGGGTACTTAGAACGGAGGTGATCCTCGCGTTCCCAGGTATCTTCACGGTCGGAATGGTGTGACCACTTGACTTTGAGAAATTTGATTGACTTGTTGCGAGTCTTGCATTTAGTCTCTTCAAGAATAGCAACTGGGTGCTCACGATAAGAGAGATCTTCTTGGAGCTCAATGTGCTCGAAGTTGATGGTGCAATCAGGAGTCTTGAAGCACTTTCGAAGCTGAGAGACATGGAACACGTCATGAACATTTGCAAAGTTTGAAGGAAGCTCGAGTTGATAGGCGAGGTCGCCTCTCTTGCTGACAATCTTGAAAGGTCCCACGTATCTGGGGGCAAGCTTCCCTTTGATACTAAAGCGACGAGTACCTTTCATAGGAGAGACGCGGAGGTAAACATGATCTCCGATCTCGAAAGCCAAATCGCGGTGCTTACTATCATAGTAGCTCTTCTGGCGGGATGGGCTGCTTTGAGGTTATGACGAATGACTTTGCACATTTCTTCTGCCTCTGTGATTAAGTCATTACCCAAAAGCTGACGTTCACCGGTTTGGGACCAGTTGAGAGGGGTACGGCACTTCCTGCCATACAGAATTTCAAATGGGGCCTTGCCCGAACTAGCTTGAAAACTGTTGTTGTAGGAGAATTCAGCATAAGGAAGACAATCCTCCCACTTCATGCCGAAGGAGATCACACAAGCCCTGAGCATATCTTCAAGAATCTGGTTGACACGCTCGACTTGACCGCTAGTTCGAGGATGGAAAGCTGTACTGAAGTGGATGTTCGTGCCCATGGCCTTCTGAAAAGAATCCCAAAACTTCAAGGTAAAGATGCTGCCACGGTCTGAAGAGATCACTTGTGGAATACCGTGCAGAGAAACAATACGAGAGGTATAGAGTTCCGCCAATTGAGCTGCAGTGATCGACTCTTTGATAGGCAGAAAGTGAGCCACTTTGGTGAGTTTGTCGATGACAACGAATATAGCATCATTGCCATGCTTGGACTTTGGAAACCCAGTCACGAAGTCCATTTCAATGTGGTCAAACTTCCATTCTGGAATGGCAAGAGGTTGGAGGAGACTTGCTGGCCTTTGGTGTTCTGCCTTCACTCTTCTGCAGACATCACATTCATTCACGAATTGAGCAATCTCGCGCTTCATTCGAGTCCACCAATAAGCCTGCTTGAGGTCCTGATACATCTTCGTGCTCCTAGGGTGGATGGAGAGGAGAGAATTGTGAGCCTCGTTCATGATCACTTTACGAAGGTCACCTTTGGGTACAACAATACGATCCTCGAAGAAGAGAGTGTCCTTGTCATCAAGGCGGTAGCACTTGTACTTGGACTGACTCTTGGCAATCCCAATCTTCACCTTTTTCACCATAGCATCAAGAAGCTGGGCTTGGCGAATCTGGTCTTCCAAGATAGGAGAGACTTGAAGGTTGGCGAGGAATCCTTGAGGAACAACTTGCAGATTAAGTTTGCGGAAAGCTTCACAAAGCTCGGGTTGATAAGGCTTGAGAATCAGTCTGTTGCAGTAAGCTTTCTTGCTCAATGCGTCAGCAATCACATTGGCCTTGCCTGGAGTATACTCGATACTCGGATTATACTCTTGAATCATTTCGACCCATCGAGTTTGTCTGAGGTTGAGATTAGGTAGAGTGAAGATGTACTTGAGACTCTTGTGATCAGTGAAAATGTCCACTTTTCTTCCCAATAGAAGATGTCTCCAAGTCAAAAGAGCATGCACAACTGCCGCCAACTCGAGATCATGAGTGGGGTAGTTCTTATCATTAGGCTTCAACTGGCGAGAGGTATAAGCAACAACTTTCTTCTCTTGCATCAAAACTGCTCCAAGACCTTGGAGAGAGGCATCACAAAAGACCTCGTACGACTTGGATTCATCAGGCGGAGTCAGAACTGGAGCAGTGATCAATTTCTCTTTCAAAGTGTTGAAAGCAATATCACACTCCGGAGACCAAACGTACTTGACGTGCTTCTGGAGAAGATTTGAGAGAGGCTTCGCGATCTTAGAAAAGTTTTCAACGAATCTTCGACAATAGCTTGCGAGACCGAGGAAGCTAGGGACTTGCTTCACGTTCCGAGGAGGTTCCCAATTCACAATTGCATACACCTTCTCAGGATTCACGGCAATGCCCTTGGCAGAGATGATATGACCTAGATAAAGAACCTCATCGAGCCAAAATTCACACTTGGAAAACTTTGCATAGAACTTGTGTTCTCTGAGCTTATCAAGAACCAAACGCAAGTGCTTGGCATGATCTTCCTTGTTCTTGGAGAAAACCAGAATGTCGTCGAGATAGACCAAAATGAAGTCATTGGTGTAGGCGTTGAAGATGAAGTTCATCATGCGAGAGAACGTCGGAGGAGCATTGACGAGGCCAAAAGACATGACAGTGTATTCATATGAACCAAAGCTTGTCCTGAAAGCTGTCTTGGGAATATCTTGCTCACGTATACGAATCTGATGATAACCCATACGGAGATCAAGCTTGGAGAATACTTGAGAACCTTTGAGTTGTTCGAACAGCTCATTGATGTTGGGAAGTGGGTATTTGTTCTTGATGGTCTTCTTGTTCACTGGACGGTAATCAACACAAAGTCGGTCCGTTCCATCCTTCTTCTTCACAAAAAGAACACCACAACCCCACAGAGAAGAACTAGGCCGGATGAGACCCATTTTCTCTTGAATATCGAGTTGCTTCTTCAGCTCCTTCAACTCTTCAGGTCCGAGCTTGTAAGGACGCTTGCACACAGGTTCCGTGCCAGGCTCAAGATCAATAACGAATTCAACTGGCTGGTGCGGAGGCATTCCTAGAAGCTCTTCTGGAAAAACGTCTTGATATTCGCAAACGACTGGAATTTGAGATATGGCATCGAGTTCACCCTTCTCATTGAGAGAAAACAGACGGATGGTATCATCACGAGCGGCAAAGACAATTACATCCTCAGACGAATGAGTCAATTGAATCTGCCTTGCAGCACAATCAAGCTGAGCCTTGTGCTTAGAAAGCCAATCCATTCCGAGAATAAGATCAATATCCGAGTCACCGAGAACCGTTGGAGAAGATAGAAACTTGTAGTCTCCCAAAGTGATAGAAACATCCGGAACGATGGAGTTAGCATGCATGCGCTTACCGGGAGAGACAACTGCTAAAGGACTAGGCAAAATTTGCAAAGGCAAACCATGCTTAGATGAAAACGGTCTCGAGATGAAACAATGCGATGCACCCGTGTCAAAAAGAACTTTTGCAGGAATATCATTAACAGGAAGGTTACCCATGATCACATCTGACGAGTCCTCTACCTGAGCTGCATTCATCAAGTTGACCTTTGCGGACTTGGGGTTATGCTTGACCACAGCTGTACTTGCCGATCTGACAGGAGGAGGAGGAAGACGCCTCTGGTTGAAACACTTGTTGGCATAGTGACCCTTCTGTTGGCACTTGTTGCACGTGACCTCTGAAAGCGGACGGTGGTACGGAGCACTCGATCTTGGAGCTTGAGACGAAGTCTTGTTCTGAAAGCCAGGGTTGGGTGGGTGGGAAGAACCACTGCCACCTTTGCTCTTCTGCTGATACGGCTGACGGAACGGAGGAGGAGGAAGCCAAAACTTCTGCTGCTTGGCCACTTGAGTAGAGGAAGAAGAAGTAACATCTCTGACTCGCTTCTTGGAAGCATCACACCTCAACTGAGCAGCCTCTTGCTTCAATGCCATGTTGTAGAACTCATCGTATCTCAAGGGCTCAAAGAGGACAAGAGCGAGCTGAATTTCTTCTCTGAGACCACCCCTGAACTGGTATATCATGCTCTTATCATCAGGGACGTCCTGCTTGGCAAAGCGGGCGAGCTTCTGGAACAACTTGTTGTAGTCATAGACAGACAAAGAGCCTTGCTTCAGATTGCGGAATTCCTCACGCTTGCTTTCAACCACGCTTTGAGGAATATGATGAGCTCGGAAATCTCGACGGAATTCATCCCAAGTGATAACACGTCCACCTCTGGAATCCTTGTACTGCTGGAACCATTCTGCAGCTTGATCTTTGAGTTGGAAGGAAGCGAACTTAACAAAGTCCTCAGGCCTGACGTTACTGCACTCGAAATGCTTGCACAGATCCACTAGCCAATCGTCAGCATCGGTTGCCTCAACACAATTGCTGAAAGTCTTTGGCCCGTTAGCAAGGAACTGGTTGAGTGAAGCAAAGTGATTCTGATTGCTGCCTTGATTCCCTTGGTTGCCTTGATTGCGCTCTTGAAGAATTTGCATGATTAACTGTGTGTTTGCATTGGTTGCAGCCATCACAGCTTGCCATTCCTCCGGAGGAGGTGGAGGCGGATCAGGATTCAGAGTCGTGCGCGTTGGAGGAGCCATCCTGAAGAGGTTGACCACCATTAGCACAATGATAGACAAATATTGAAGCTGAATCCAACGGAATGAAAATTGCAACATATAGTCTTCACATCCGAACAAAATGAACAAATGCATTCCTCTTGAAATGGTCACATATCCATAAATTGAGAAGCCACGTAGAATTAAGGTAGAGAAATAATTCAACAAGGTACGGATCAAGAACGAATAATCGGTAAGAAATCCCAATCTCAAACCAATATCCGTGGAAGAAGAACTAGAGCTACTAGAATTCCCACCTATGAAACTCCCGAACCTTTCCGGTTATGCAATCAGGTGTTGGGGATACAGGGGAAGCATAATATCTCACCCAAACTAGCAAATCCTACATCCAGCTGTATCCATCCTTCAACACATAACCAAGAAACCTTCGGAAACCATCTACCTCAACCTTCGAAAAGCATCCGTTATACAAGTTATGGCGATACTCCCGAACTCCCGCCCCAGTACTGGGTGGCGTCGAGGTTATCTCACCAACGAACTGCATAAAAGAGATTTTCGATGTCGGCGTACTAAACTCAGGTATTCCAGAACTGCAACGATAAAATTATGATGACAACATCTCAGAGCTCAACTCCCCAGGACACTTCCACTAAACCCCTGACAGGAGGCACCAAGACAATGTTCTCATCATAAAACCATCGGAACGATTCCAAGATACCCGCGTGATCCTAAATTTTTTTAGTGAAATTTGAGAAGAGAAGAGTCAAAACTCTACGTCAGGATGCCTTACCAGAGCGATGAGGAGACTGGAAAGTAAAAAGAATTCCTAATCTCTCCGATATATAATTCCTAAAACACTCAAAACATTTTTCTAGACACAACTCGGCCGCTAAAAACGATCAAGCAATGGGGCTCCTAAGGTCGGGGAAGGCTCTGATTATCAACTTGTAACACCCTCGATACGACTATATCTCCCACGTGTCGAGGCACGACTTAGAGGCATAATCGCATTAAAGGCATATGTCGCGAGTTAGGAAATCTTCACAACATCCCATGTAATATTATCATGAAAGGGGAGATAACATAGTTGGCTTACACTCGCCACGTCAATCAAGTACATAAATAACATTACATCAACCAAACACACATGGACCGACTACGGCGCCAAAATAAAAGAGAACCCAACATGCGACAACGGTCCCGTTCACCCCCAACTGGGCACCACTACTGATCATCGGGAAAGGAAACATAGTAACGTTGAGAGTCTTCGTCGAACTCCCACATGAGCTCATAGGCGTCTCCTGGAGCGGAATCATCAGGCCCTGCATCTGGTGTAATAGTAATCTGTGAGCCATAGGGACTCAGAAATCTCGCACCCTCGCGATCAAGACTATTTAAGCTTATAGGTAAGGCAAGGTAAATATGAGTGGAGCTGCCGCAAGCGACTAGCAAGTATGGTGGCTAGCTTATACGCAAAAGAGAGCGAGAAGAGGAGGCAAAGCACGAGCGAGAAACTAGAGAACCACCTGCGCAAACATTACTCCAACACCGTGTCCACTTCCCGGACTCCACCGAGAAGAGGCCATCACGGTAACACACTCAGTTGATTCATTTTAGTTAAGTTAAGGTTCAAGTTATCTACAACCGGACATTAACAAATTCCCATCTGCCCATAACCGCGGGCACGGCTTTCGAAAGTTCAAATCCCTACAGGGGAGTCCCAACTTAGCCCATGACAAGATCTCACGGTCAACGAAGGAATAGACCTCCTCCCAAGACGTTCCGATCAGACTCGGCATCTCAGTAATTCAAGACACTTCGACAGGTTAAAACAAGACCAGCAACACCGCCCGAATGTGCCGACAAATCCCGATAGGAGCTGCACATATCTCTTTCTCAGGGCACACTCAGATTGTCTTAGGTACGGGTAGGCCAGCCCAGAGTTGCCCCTGGTGGCCACCAGTAGCTGACAGGTGGACCAACACTCAGAGGAGCACTGACCCGGGGGGGGGGGGTTAAAATAAAGACGACCCTTGAGTATGCATAACCCAAGGGAAAAAGAGGCTAGGTGGCAAATGGTAAAACCAAGGTTGGGCATTGCTGGAAAAGCTTTAATCAAGGCGAAATATCAAGGGGTTCCCATTATAACCCAACCGCGTAAGGAACGCAAAATCCGGGAACATAACACCGATATGACGGAAACTAGGGCGGCAAGAGTGGAACAAAACACTAGGCTAGAGACCGAGCCTTCCACCCTTTACCAAGTATATAGATGCATTAAGATAACATAGCAATATAATGATATACCAACAAGTAAATAAAAGTTCCCACAAGGAACGGCCTTCAATCTTCACCTGCAACTAGCAACGCTATAAGAGGGGCTGAGCAAAGCGGTAACATAGCCAATCAACGATTTGCTAGGACAAGGTGGGTTAGAGGTTTGACATGGAAATATGGGAGGCTTGAAAACAAGTGGTAGGCATCGTAGCAATGGCATAGCAAAAGAGCGAGCAAACTAGCATAGCAAAGATAGTAGTGATTTCAAGGGTATGATCATCTTGCCCGCACAGTTGTCAGAGTTGACTGGATCCTCGAAAGCAAACTCAACGGGTTCCTCATTAGCGAACTCGTCTCCCGGCTCTACCCAAACAAGACAAACAAGCAACAAGGATACAATCAACCACGTGCAAGGATCAAGCAATATGGTGCAATGATGATATGCTATGCGGGATGTGATGCGGGATGCAAAATGCAAGATATGATAGGAAATGCATGAACCTGGCCTCAACTTGGGATTCCAAGTGTGCCACTGGAAAGATGAGATGAAATCGCTTGAAAACGATATAAGGAATGCCGGAATCGGAGTTACGGTTTGGAAATGGCAAGAGATTTAAAATGACACCGGTCTGCGATTTACAGCAAGTAGCCAACTAAATGCAATGAGATGAACATGCTACAGCACCCAAACATGACAACAAAATACATGGCAGGGATGAATACAAGATGCTTAACAAAAGTCTAGCATTGAGATACGGCCAAATCATTCATTAACAGGTTCAAACAAGCATGGCAAAAATGCATATGACAAACAGATTTCAGACTTAGTGATATTAACACTTGTCTGGAATTTCAGATCAGGTAGCTCTCTTCGGAGCAACAAAACTACATGCTACAGGACCTGAACATGGCAAAGTAAAGCATGGCATGGAGGTACTTAAAGAGCTTAAGAAAAGTCCCTTAGTGACCTTGAGCAAAAAGGGATCAGAAAATACAATTGCAAGCATGTGAACATGGCAAAAACATAATCAGTTTTCAGACAGTGAAAAACTGACACATGCTGAAATATAACTCAAGTAGGCATGTTTACGAGCTCGATGCACTCACTACGGTGCAAGTCATGGCAAGACAAGCATACATCCATCAAGAAGGCACAAAATTCAAGCTAGACATGGCAAGAACAATAACATAGAATGCACGGATCAACTACAACATCATCAACAAAATTGCAAACAAGTTGACAATCTGCCCAGATTCACAAAGTAGCAAAAGTAGAGCTCGATTGACTCAAGCTAGGGTGCTCCATAATTGCAAACAAAGACATGGATGGATAGAGCACTACAATATTAACAAAACATCCTTACTGATCATCCTCAAAAGAGGCACGGATCACTAGAAAACAACAAGAACATATGGCATCATGAGATAAACAGATCCAGGACTTAGTGATATTACTAAGTCCCTGAAAACAGAATTAGCAAGTGCACCACTTTGCAAGCTTGCACAAGACACCACACACATCACAAAAATACATGGGTTGCACCTCTGGAAAGATGACAAAACCCTTAACAAAAAACATGTAGAGGATGAGGGCATATCATGCACACATTAATCATGGCAAAAATGACAAAAACCTAAATGGAGTAGCAGATCTGACAATTATCTCAAGTAGCCCTCTTCTAACAGCATTTCGGGCTTCAAGATGAGCTCAAATGAAAATGATGCAATGGAATGAAATGATGTACTCTCTGAGATGAACATTTTGATATGCTATATGCATGAATCGGAGCTACGGATGCAGAGTTACGGGGCTAGGAAGAAGGGAACATGGATCTGGAATTCTGGAACTTAGAGGAAAAAATCACCACCTAGGGTTTCACTGTTCACAGATCTGGATCGGGCGGAGGTCACTGTAGCACGGCGACGCGAAAGCCGAGGAACGACGTCGGGGCTCGCCGGAGGGTGCCGGGACGGCGAGGCGTCGAGGAGGAGGGAGGAGGAAGACGGCGGAGCTCGGGATCCAAGGAGGCGGCGGCTCGGACGACGGGACGGCGCGTCGGGCGGCGGGGTCCCGCGGTGGCGCGGCGGCTTGGGCAGGCGGCGATGTGGCGGCGGGGAGCGGCAGATGGCGGCTCGGCGGCGGATGGCGGCACGAGGCGGGCGCGCGCGGCGGCGCCGGACGCGAGGCAGGGCGGCGCGGCGAGGCGCCCTGGAGGAGGAGGCGCGGCCCGGGCGCGGGACGGAGGGGGCCGGCCTTGGGCCCGGCGGGCCGGCGGGTGTGGCGGCGGCTGGAGGCCGTGTGGCAGCGTGGGAGTGGGCACGGGCGGTGGAGCGGACGCGTACGGCCGGGGCGGACGTGTCCGGCCGGCGCGGATCTGGGATTTAGGGTTTGAGGACGAGGGGGATCCGAATTTCGGGGAAGGGGTCTTTATATAGGCATAGGAGGAGCTAGGAGAGTCCAAATGAGGTGCGGTTTTCGGCCACGCGATCGTGATCGAACGCTCTAGATGATGGAGCAGAGTTAGGTGGGTTTTGGGCCATATTGGAGGGGTGTTGGGCTGCAACACACACAAGGCCTTTTCGGTCCCTCGGTTAACCGTTGGAGTATCAAACGAAGTCCAAATGATACGAAACTTGACAGGCGGTCTACCGGTAGTAAACCAAGGCCGCTTGGCAATTCTCGGTCCAATCCAGAAATGTTTAATCCCCACACACAAAAGAAAGGTAGAAATGACCACCGGAGGAGAACGAAGCGCCGGAATGCAAAACAGACAACGGGGAAAATGCTCGAATGCATGAGACAAACACGTATGCAAATGCAATGCACATGATGACATGATATGATATGATATGCATGACAGCGATGACAACACATGGAGACAAAGACCCGAACCCGAGAAAATAAAATAACTTAACACCGGAAACGGCAAGAGTTGGAGTACAAATTGGGAAAGTTACATCCGGGGTGTTACAGCGACATTGAACCGATGGCCGAATACATCACTTGGAGATCATTAAAGGAGGAACCCGCCTTGTAATGTCGAAGACAATTTGTGTGCCGAACACCTCGCTATTGAAGACTAGTTCGGGGGCTACTAAGGGAGTCCTGGACTAAGGGGTCCTCGGGCGTCCGACCTATTATCCATGGGCCGGACTGATGGGCTGTGAAGACATGAAGGCCGAAGACTGTACCCGTGTACAGATTGGACTCTCCTTTGAGTGGAGGGCAAGCTTGGCGACTGACTCTGAAGATTCCTTCTTATGTAACCGACTCTATGTAACCCTAGATTCCCCCCTACCCGGTGTCTATATATACCTGAGGGGTTAGTCCGGAAAGGATATACTCATTACCATAGTCATACAGGCTAGGCTTCTAGGGTTTAGCCATTACGATCTCATGGTAGATCAACTCTTGTAACACTCATAAGATCAATCAAGCCGGACGTAGGGTATTACTTCCATAGAGAGGGCCCGAACCTGGGTAAACATCGTGTCCCCCGTCTCCTGTTACCATCGATCCTAGACGCATAGTCCGGGACCCCCTACCCGAGATCCGCCGGTTTTGACACCAACACGGGGGTGTTCGAAAAAGCATTTGATCACTCTTGACCCAATGTCTTGGTCCGTGAAGGAGGTGTCAAAGTAGCGAACCAAGCAACCAGACTATAGGGCGTTAACACTTTCACTTAGCCATAGGAGTTTTATGGTGGGTCTACGACATAGCCCCTGGTATGTACGTGGCTTATTCATACGATGCGTTTACATATTTGACCAGAAAGAGGTCCTTCGTGTGACACGGAGGAATCGCTAGAGATTCCGATAAGTCATCGAGTGGTTGACCAGCTCTCGCGCATCATGATAGTCAATTTTCGGCTTTCTCTACTGAGGTGCTGAGCCAGGTGAACCAGAAGCACAATCGCAGTAGTTCTCCCTTTACTACCCTAGTCGATAGAGCGGAACGTACGATAGCAAGCATAGGAGCCGGGCAACCCAACTATTGACCCAAGACATGATTCGGAGCTGATGCATATAAGGCCAAACTCGCGACGCCGAAGTACGCTCTAAAAGCTATTCGGACTTTGTTGGCAACTCATTTGTTCCTGTACCGAGCCCCTGGCAAGTTAAGCCCGGGGTATATCTGTGAAACAACCATAGGGGCGTATTCATTTGCGGAAATACGCGGATGATTAATTCGGGTAATGTGAACTGGGACCTGAGCGATATGCCAAAGATTACTTGATGTATATAAAGGCCACGACCCCGGCTATTTGATATGCCCTGGGTCGAAGGCAGAGGAAAAAGGCATGTTACAGGCTCAAAAAAGAGTGCGGTATACAAAAAGTTATTTTGGACCTCCTGTCGCACGTCTGCGCCGCCTGTCCTCGGCAAGGGGAATCCTTGAAGGAAGTAGCCTCGTAGGTGAGTGTACGGATCCGAACTCCGATGGAGTCGGTCTTAGATGTTTCTCCTTTGCGCCACCTATTTTTAAGAGATAATGAAGAAAGAAAAAGGGAAGTAGATAAAAATGTTACCGGAGTGCTTGCAGCCTTGTCCGTATTATGCTTCCGCCAATGCCCATGGTATCTTAAGTGCGTAGTTATGTATGCACGATATAGTTTTAACGGGTATATGAGATGGGCAATGGAAGCCGAACTGCTATTTCTGCTCCGGATTTGATCGATCTTCGGGGGGAAATTGCTTCTGACCCTCGGCATTTGGCTGGTGAACCACTCCGTCGTCCCTATTTCCTGGTGCCCCCCTTCCCTTGTGTTCGGCGTTGAGCTTGCCGGCCTGCTTGAGGACCCAACAGCTTCTGTTGGTATGATTAGTTGGTTTATTAGGGTGGCCGTGAATCAGGCACGGTCGGTCTAGTACCCTGTCTAGGTTGGATGATCCGTCTCTGTTCGCCTTGAATGGCTTTTTCCGTTGACCATGCTTGGGATTGCTGAATCCGGCGTTGACCATTGTTTCGCGTGATCTTTCATTATCATTGCGACTGTTGTGTTTGCTTTATCGTGGCTTGCCATTGCCGTCTCAAATTTCAGAAGTTCCTGAGTCGCTGGCTCTATTGCTTCTGCGAGCAAGCCAGTGGTCTTCTCCCGCGCAAAAGCGGGTCATTAGAGCGGTAAGGGATGTCATGGATCTAGGTCCTTCTTGACCGAGGTGGCGTGCAAGCCATTCACCCCGGACGCTGTGTTTAAAGGCGGCAAGGGCTTCCGCGTCCGGAAAGTCGACGATTTGGTTCTTTTTAACTAAGAACCTAGTCCAGAGCTTCCTGGATGACTCTCCGGGCTGCTGGAAAATGTGACATAAGTCATTGGCGTCTGGTGGCCGGACATATGTTCCTTGGAAGTTGTCGCGAAAGGCGTCCTCCAAATCTTCCCAGCTGCCAATAGAATTTTCTGGCAGACTGCTTAACCAGTACCGAGCTGGTCCTTTGAGTTTTATTGGTAGGTATTTGATGGCATGAAGGTCATCTCCGCGGGCCATGTGGATATGGAGGAGGAAGTCCTCGATCCATACCGTGGGATCCGTTGTTCCATCGTATGATTCAATATTTATAGGTTTGAACCCGTCTGTGAATTCATGCTCCATTACTTCGTCTGTGAAGCAAAGAGGGTGTGCGGCGCCTCTAAGTTGGGCCACACTGCGACGTACCTCCGATGGAGTCCATTTGCGGTTTTCGGCCCGGGCGTGGCTAGGTTTGTCACGTCCGAATAGGTGGCCGTCGTTGTGTGTCGAGGTATGTCCTCGCGATCCGTAGATCGCTCTTGAGTGTCTTGCTCTACTACCCAAGTCCTGTTGAAGGTCGTATGCACAACCCTGAGTTGTTTTGTTCTTGCCTTTACAGTGAGGTGGGGCGGTCTGGTGTTCGGCTTGAGTTGCCGCTTTACCCGGACCAAGTTGTGGTCGACCTGCCGCCTTGTGCGATGATGGCACGGGCTTGAGCGCCTTGTCGTCGCCCTGGGGTAGCAATCTACGCTTCAGGTAGCTTTTGGCTGGGCCACTAAGGCTGTATTCTTCGGCGGCTAGGACTTCGGTCCATCTATCATTGAGCAGATCTTAGTCAGCTTGAAGCTGCTACAGCTTCTTTTTCAGTCTCCTTGCAGTGGCTATTAGTTGGCGCTTGAAGCGCTCCTGCTCAAGAGGTTCCTCAGGCACGATGAAATCCTCGGTGCCGAGGCTCACCTCATCCTCAGAGAGCAGAAGGTAATTGTCATCCTCCGAATCTTTGTGCGTGGCCTGTTTACCAGGGATAACCTACCCATCTTCCTGTTTATCTTGTTCATTAGCTGTATCAACGTGGTCTTCGTTGTCTTCGGCATCGTCATCCATGATACGTCTCCAACGTATCTATAATTTTTGATTGCTCCATGCTATATTATCTACTGTTTTGGACTATATTGGGCTTTATTTTCCACTTTTATATTATTTTTGGGACTAACATATTAACCGGAGGCCTAGCCCAGAATTGCTGTTTTTTTTGCCTATTTCAGTGTTTCAGAGAAACAGAATATCAAACGGATTCCAAATGGAATAAAACCTTCGGAAACGTGATTTTCTCATCAGATAAGATCCAGGAGACTTGGACCCTCCGTCAAGAAAGCCACGAGGCGGTCACGAGGGTGGAGGGCGCGCCCCCCCTAGGGCGCGCCCCTGCCTCGTGGGCCCCTCAAAGTTCCACCGACGTACTCCTTCCTCCTATATATACCTACGTACCCCCAAACGATCGGGGACGGAGCCAAAAACCTAATTCCACCGCCGCAACTTTCTGTATCCACGAGATCCCATCTTGGGGCCTGTTCCGGAGCTCCGCTGGAGGGGGCATCGATCACGGAGGGCTTCTACATCATCATCCAAGCCCCTCCGATGTAGTGTGAGTAGTTTACTTCAGACCTACGGGTCCATAGTTAGTAGCTAGATGTATTCTTCTCTCTTTTTGGATCTCAATACAATGTTCTCCCCTCTCTTGTGGAGATCTATTCGATGTAATCTTCTTTTTGCGGTGTGTTTGTTGAGACCGATGAATTGTGGGTTTATGATCAAGTCTATCTATGAATAATATTTGAATCTTCTATGAATTCCTTTATGCATGATTGGTTATCTTTGCAAGTCTCTTTGAATTATCAGTTTGGTTTGGCCTACTAGATTGGTTGTTCTTGCCATGGGAGAAGTGCTTAGCTTTGGGTTCGATCTTGCGATGTCCTTTCCCAGTGACAGAAGGGGCAGCAAGGCACGTATTGTATTGTTGCCATCGAGGATAACAAGATGTGGTTTTTATCATATTGCATGAAACTATCCCTCTACATCATGTCATATTGCTTAAGGCGTTACTCTGTTTTTAACTTAATACTCTAGATGCATGCTGGATAGTGGTCGATGAGTGGAGTAATAGTAGTAGATGCAGGCAGGAGTCGGTCTACTTGTCTCAGACGTGATGCCTATATACATGATCATACCTAGATATTCCCATAACTATGCTCAATTCTGTCAATTGCTCAACAGTAATTTGTTCACCCACTGTAGAATACTTATGCTCTTGAGTGAAGCCACTAGTGAAACCTATGGCCCCCGAGTCTCTTTCTCATCATATCAATCTCCATCGCTTTATTATTGCTTTTCTTTTACTTTTTACTTTGCATCTCTATACCAAAAATACCAAAAATATTATTTATCATCTCTATCAGATCTCACTTTCGTAAGTGACCGTGAAGGGAGTGACAACCCTTAAGCGCATTGGTTGCGTTGAGCTATTGTTTTTGTGTAGGTACAAGGGACTCGCGCATAGCCTCCTACTGGATTGATACCTTGGTTCTCAAAAACTGAGGGAAATACTTACGCTACTTTGCTGCATCATCCTATCCTCTTCGGGGAAATCCAACACAGTGCTCAAGAGGTAGCAAGAAGAATTTCTGGTGCCGTTGCCGGGGAGTCTGCACAAAAGTCAACATACCAAGTACCCATCACAATCCCTATCTCCCGCATTACATTATTTGCCATTTGCCTCTCGTTTTCCTCTCCCCTACTTCACCCTTCCCGTTTTATTCGCTGTCTCTCTTTACCCTCCCTCTCTATTTGCTTCTTTTTGCCCGTTTGCTTTTTGTTTGCTCGTGTGTTGGATTGCTTGTTTGTCGCGATGGCTCAAGATAATACTAAATTGTGTGACTTCACCAATACCAACAATAATGATTTCCTTAGCACTCCGATTTCTCCTCTTACCGATGCTGAATCTTGTGAAATTAATACTGCTTTGCTAAATCTTGTCATGAAAGATCCGTTTTCCGGCCTTCCTGGTGAAGATGCCGCTACCCATCTTAATAGCTTCGTTGATTTGTGTGACATGCAAAAGAAGAAAGATGTCGATAATGATATTGTTAAATTGAAGCTATTTCCTTTTTCGCTTAGAGATCGTGCTAAAGCTTGGTTTTCATCTTTGCCTAAAAATAGTATTGATTCATGGAACAAGTGCAAAGATGCTTTTATCTCTAAGTATTTTCCTCCCGCTAAGATCATCTCTCTTAGAAACGATATTATGAATTTTAAGCAACTTGATCATGAACATGTTGCACAAGCTTAGGAGAGAATGAAATTAATGATACATAATTGCCCTACTCATGGTTTAAATTTGTGGATGATTATACAAAATTTTTATGCCGGATTGAATTTTGCTTCTAGAAATCTTTTAGATTCGGCCGCGGGAGGCACTTTTATGGAAATCACTTTAGGAGATGCTACTAAACTCCTAGATAATATTATGGTTAATTATTCTCAATGGCATACTGAAAGATCTACTAATAAAAATGTGCATGCGATAGAAGAAATTAATATTTTGAGTGGAAAGATGGATGAACTTATGAAATTATTTGCTAATAAGAGTGTTTCTTCTGATCCTAATGATATGCCCTTGTCTACTTTGATTGAGAATAATACTGAATCTATGGATGTGAATTTTGTTGGTAGGAACAATTTTGGTAACAATGCGTATAGAGGAAATTTCAATCCTAGGCCTTATCCTAGTAATCCCTCTAATAATTATGGTAATTCCTACAACAATTATTATGGAAATTATAATAAGATTCCCTCTTATTTTGAATCTAATATTATAGAATTTATTTCTTCGCAAAAGAATTTTAATGCTATGATAGAAGAAAAAATGCTTAAGATTGATGATTTGGCTAGGAACATTGATAGAATTTCTCTTGATGTTGATTCTTTGAAGCTTAGATCTATTCCTCCTAAGCATGATATCAATGATTCTCTCAAAGCCATGAGAATTTCTATTGATGAGTGCAAGGAAAGAACCGCTAGGACGCGCGCTATGAAAGATGCCTTTATTAAAGCGTGTTCTTCTAGTTCCTATGAAAATAATGATGAAGATCTAAAAGTTATTTATGTGTCCCCTATTAAATCTTTGTTTTTCAATATTAATCTTGATAATGATGGGACTGAATATGATCCACCTTTACCTAGAAGGTGTTCTAAAAATTCGGAGTATTTAGATCTTGATGATGAAATTGATAAAAGTGGGATTAAAAGAAATAAAACCCTAGATGATGCTAAACCCACAATATTGGATTTCAAGGAATTTAATTATGAAAATTTCTCTTTAATTGATTTTATTTCCTTGTTGCAATCCGTGCTAAATTCTCCTCATGCTTATAGCCAAAATAAAGCCTTTACCGAACATATCGTTGATGCCTTGATGCAATCTTATGAAGAAAAACTTGAGTTGAAAGTTTCTATCCCTAGAAAACTTTATGATGAGTGGGAACCTACTATTAAAATTAAAATT
The DNA here is from genome assembly GCF_056163025.1 of Triticum urartu. NCBI lineage: Eukaryota > Viridiplantae > Streptophyta > Magnoliopsida > Poales > Poaceae > Triticum > Triticum urartu. The sequence goes on from NC_141875.1 coordinate 94,999,498, forward strand.
AAATATTATGAGTTTTATGCTTTGTGTGATTTGGGTGCTAGTGTCTCTACTATTCCGAAAACTTTCTGTGATTTGCTAGATTTCCGTGATTTTGATGATTGCTCTCTAAACTTGCATCTTGCGGATTCCACTATTAAGAAACCTATGGGAAGAATTAATGATGTTCTTATTGTTGATAATAGGAATTATGTGCCCGTAGATTTATCGTTCTTGATATAGATTGCAATCCTTCATGTCCTATTATTCTTGGTAGACCTTTCCTTAGAACGATTGGTGCAATTATTGATATGAAGGAAGGAAATATTAGATTCCAATTTCCGTTAAGGAAAGTCATGGAACACTTTCCTAGAAAGAAAATAAAATTACCATATGAATCTATCATGAGAGCCACTTATGGATTGCCTACCAAAGATGGCAATACCTAGATCTATCCTTGCTTTTTATGCCTAGCTAGGGGCGTTAAACGATAGCGCTTGTTGGGAGGCAACCCAATTTTATTTTTATTCCTTGCTTTTTTCTCCTGTTTATTAATAACTAATTTATCTAGCCTCTATTTTGGTTGTGTTTTTTGTGTTTAATTAGTGTTTTTGCCAAGTAGAACCGTTGGGAAGACTTGGGGAAAGTCTTGTTGAACTTGCTGTAAAAAACAGAAACTTTAGTGCTCACGAGAACTGCTGTCATTTTTATATGGAAAGTGATATTTAGTTAATTATTTTTAAGATGATTAATAGATAAATTCCTCACGTCCAGAAATTTATTTTAGAACTTTTGGGGTTCTAGATCTTGCGCTAGCTACAGATTACTACAGACTGTTCTGTTTTTGACAGATTCTGTTTTTCGTGTGTTGTTTGCTTATTTTGATGAATCTATGGCTATTAAATAGTTTATAATCCATAGATAAGTTGGAATACAGTAGGTTTAACACCAATATAAATAAATAATGATTTCATTACAGTACCTTTAAGTGGTCTTTTGTTTTCTTTCGCTAACGGAGCCCACGAGATTTTCTACTTTAAGTTTTGTGTTGTGAAGTTTTCAAGTTTTGGGTAAAGATTTGATGGATTATGGAACAAGGAGTGGCAAGAGACTAAGCTTGGGGATGCCCATGGAACCCCCAAGATAATATAAGGAAACCTAAAATCCAAAGCTTGGGGATGCCTCGGAAGGCATCCCCTCTTTCGTCTACTTCTATCGGTAACTTTACTTGGAGCTATATTTTTATTCACCACATGATATGTGTTTTGCTTGGAGCGTATTTTATGATTTGAGTCTTTGCTTGTTAATCTACCACAATCATACTTTCTGTACACACCTTTTGAGAGAGCCATACATGATTTGGAATTTGATAGAATACTCTATGTGCTTCCCTTATATCTTTTGAGCTTTATAGTTTTTGCTCTAGTGCTTCACTTATATATTTTAGAGCACGGTGGTGGATTCATTTTATCGAGACTATTGATCTCTCATGCTTCACTTAGATTATTTTGAGAGTCTTAATAGCATGGTAATTTGCTTAAAATCCTAATATGCTTGGTATGCAAGATTAATAATAAAACTTTCTTATGAGTGTGTTGAATACTAAGAAAAGTTTGATGCTTGATGATTGTTTTGAGATATGGAGGTAATAATATCAAAGTCGTGCTAGTTGAGTAGTTGTGAAATTGAGAAATACTTATGCTGAGGTTTGCAAGTCCCGTAGCATGCACGTATGGTAAACATTATGCAACAAATTTGAAACATGAGGTGTTATTTGATTTTCCTCCTTATGAGTGGCGGTCGGGGACGAGCGATGGTCTTTTCCTACCAATCTATACCCCTAGGAGCATGCGCGTAGTGCCGAGGTTTTTGATGACTTGTAGATTTTTGCAATAAGTATGTGAGTTCTTTATGACTAATGTTGAGTCCATGGATTATACGCACTCTCACCCTTCCATCCTTGCTAGCCTCTTCGGTACCGTGCATTGCCCTTTCTCACATTGAGAGTTGGCGCAAACTTCGCCGGTGCATCCAAACCCCGTGATATGATACGCTCTTTCACACATAAACCTCCTTATATCTTCCCCAAAACAGCCACCATACCTACCTATTATGGCATTTCCATAGCCATTCCGAGATATATTGCCATGCAACTTTCCATCATTCTGTTCATCATGACACATTCATCATTGTCATATTGCTTAGCATGATCATGTAGTTGACATAGTATTTGTGGCAAATCCACCATTCATAATTCTTTCATGCATATCACTCTTGGTTCATTTCATATCCCGGTACACCGCCGGAGGCATTCATATAGAGTCATCTTTGTGCTAGTATCGAGTTGTAATCATTGAGTTGTAAATAAATAGAAGTGTGATGATCATCATTATTAGAGCATTGTCCCAGGCGAGGAATAAAAAAAGAAAGGCCATAAAAAAAATAAGGCCCAAAAAAAAGAGAAAGGCCATAAAAAAAGAGAAAAGGCCCAAAAAAAGAGAGAAAAAGAGAGAAGGGACAATGTTACTATCCTTTTACCACACTTGTGCTTCAAAGTAGCACCATGATCTTCATAGAAGAGAGTATCTCATGTTATCACTTTCATATACTAGTGGGAATTTTTCATTATAGAACTTAGCTTGTATATTCCAGCAATGGGCCTCCTCAAGTGCCCTAGGTCTTCGTGAGCAAGCAAGTTGGATGCACACCCACTAGTTTCTTTTGTTGAGCTTTCATACATTTATAGCTCTAGTGCATCCGTTGCATGGAAATCCCTACTCCTTGCATTAACATCAATCGGTGGGCATCTCCATAGCCCAATGATTAGCCTCGTTGATGTGAGACTTTCTCCTTTTTTGTCTTCTCCACATAACCCCCTCATTATATTCTATTCCACCCATAGTGCTATGTCCATGGCTCGCGCTCATATATTGTGTGAAAGTTTATAGGTTTGAGATTACTAAAGTATGAAACAATTGCTTGGCTTGTCATCGGGGTTGTGCATGGTGAGAGCATTCTTGTGTGACGAAAATGAAACATGACTTAACTATATGATTTTGTAGGGATGAACTTTCTTTGGCCATGTTATTTTGAGAAGACATAATTGCTTAGTTAGTATGCTTGAAGTATTATCATTTTTATGTCAATATGAACTTTTGTCTTGAATCTTTTGGATCTGAATATTCATACCACAATTAAGAAGAATTACATTAAAATTATGCCAAGTAGCACTCCGCATCAAAAATTCTCTTTTTATCATTTACCTACTCGAGGACGAGCAGGAATTAAGCTTGGGGATGCTTGATACGTCTCCAACGTATCTATAATTTTTGATTGCTTCATGCTATATTATCTATTGTTTTGGACTATATTGGGCTTTATTGTCCACTTCTATATTATTTTTGGGACTAACCTATTAACTGGAGGCCCAACCCAAAATTGCTGTTTTTTGCCTATTTTAGTGTTTCAGAGAAACAGAATATCAAACGGAGTCCAAACGGAATGAAACCTTCGGAAACGTGATTTTCTCATCAGATAAGATCCAGGAGACTTGGACCCTCCGTCAAGAAAGCCACGAGGCGATCACGAGGGTGGAGGGCGTGCCCCCCAGGGCGCGCCCCCCTGCCTCGTGGGCCCCTCGAAGCTCCACCGACGTACTCCTTCCTCCTATATATACCTACGTACCCCCAAACGATCGGGGACAGAGCCAAAAACCTAATTCCACCGCCGCAACTTTCTGTATCCACGAGATCCCATCCTGGGGCCTGTTCCGGAGCTCCGCCGGAGGGGGCATCGATCACGGAGGGCTTCTACATCATCATCCAAGCCCCTCTGATGAAGTGTGAGTAGTTTACTTCAGACCTACGGGTCCATAGTTAGTAGCTAGATGGCGTCTTCTCTCTTTTTGGATCTCAATACAATGTTCTCCCCCTCTCTTGTGGAGATCTATTCGATGTAATCTTCTTTTTGCGGTGTGTTTGTTGAGACCGATGAATTGTGGGTTTATGATCAAGTCTATCTATGAATAATATTTGAATCTTCTCTGAATTCTTTTATGTATGATTGGTTATCTTTGCAAGTCTCTTCGAATTATCAGTTTGGTTTGGCCTACTAGATTGGTTGTTCTTGCCATGGGATAAGTGCTTAGCTTTGGGTTCGATCTTGCGGTATCCTTTCCCAGTGACAGAAGGTGCAGCAAGGCACGTATTGTATTGTTGCCATCGAGGATAACAAGATGGGGTTTTTATCATATTGCATGAAACTATCCCTCTACATCATGTCGTCTTGCTTAAGGCATTACTCTGTTTTTAACTTAATACTCTAGATGCATGCTGGATAGCGGTCGATGAGTGGAGTAATAGTAGTAGATGCAGGCAGGAGTCGGTCTACTTGTCTCGGACGTGATGCCTATATACATGATCATACCTAGATATTCTCATAACTATGCTCAATTCTGTCAATTGCTCAACAGTAATTTGTTCACCCATCGTAGAATACTTATGCTCTTGAGAGAAGCCACTAGTGAAACCTATGGCCCCTGGGTCTCTTTCTCATCATATCAATCTCCATCACTTTATTATTGCTTTGCTTTTACTTTGCTTTTACTTTTTTACTTTGCATCTCTATACCAAAAATACCAAAAATATTATTTATCATCTCTATCAGATCTCACTTTCGTAAGTGACCGTGAAGGGATTGACAACCCCTAAGCGCGTTGGTTGCGTTGAGCTATTGTTTTTGTGTAGGTACAAGGGACTTGCACGTAGCCTCCTACTGGATTGATACCTTGGTTCTCAAAAACTGAGGGAAATACTTACGCTACTTTGTTGCATCATCCTCTCCTCTTCGGGGAAATCCAACGTAGTGCTCAAGAGGTAGCAGTCCATACCGTCAATGTTCTCGGAGTCGTAATCAAGTGTATCGGTCGAATCCTCGACCGTGGCTATGAAGTGGGTGGTGGGTGGGAAGCAAAATTCTCCACCGTCAGCCCCTGGTTTGAGCCGGATATAGTTCGGCTGTGAGTCCTCAAGTAAGGACAGGTTCTTTAAGGAATTTAGCACATCGCCCAAGGGAGAGTGCTGGAAGATGTCTGCGGTGCTGAATTCGAAGATCGATAAACGATCAAGCTCAGCGTCTGCGGGCTCACGTGGTTCAGAACTTACGACCGAAGTTCCGCTGACAAAGACGCCATGAGAGGCTAAGTCTATGTGCAGCTCCGATGTCGTGGAATCTATGGCCTCCGTGGTGGGGTTGATCCTCCCATCCTTGGATGGCGCAGCTTGCTCCGGATCTAGGGACAGAGTGGTTACAGGAGCAATCTCCTAGATGCGGCCAGATGACAGATTTAGGTCATGATCATCAGGGTGACCGGGAGCGGCTACCGCGGTCTCGAATCCGGCGAAGATCAAGTCTCCACGGATGTCCGCAACATAGTTCAAGCTCCCAAATCTGGCCTGATGGCCAGGGGCATAGCCTTCGATCTGCTCCAGATGGCCAAACGAGTTGGCCCATAGTGCGAAGCCGCCGAACACGAAGATCTGTCTGGGGAGGAAAGTTTCTCCTTAGACGGTGTCATTATTGATGATTGAAGGGGACATCAAACCTTTTAGCGATAGCACAGAGGAACTCTCAATGAAAGCACCAATGTCGGCGTCAAAACCGGCGGATCTCGGGTAGGGGGTCCCGAACTATGCGTCTAAGGTCGATGGTAATAGGAGACAAGGGACACGATGTTTACCCAGGTTTGGGCCCTCTCTATGGAGGTAATACCCTACGTCCTGCTTGATTGATATTGATGAATATGAGTATTACAAGAGTTGATCTACCTCGAGATCATAATGCCTAAACCCTACAGGTCTAGCTTGTATGGCTATGATAATGAATCTGCCCTATCCGAACTAAGTCCTCGGGTTTATATAGACACCGGAAGGATCTAGGGTTACACAAGGTCGGTTACAAAGAAGGGAATCTACATATTTGGTCGCCAAGCTTGCCTTCCATGCCAAGGAGAGTCCCAACCGGACACGGATGCAGTCTTTGGTCTTCGTATCTTCATAGCCCATCAGTCCGGCCCATGGCTAACAGGCCGAACGCCCGAGGACCCCTTAGTCCAGGACTCCCTCAGCGGGGCCGGTGGAGCAGGGTGGCGCGTCGGGCAGCGGGAGATCTCGGCCAGAGATGGATGAGATTTAATATGTAATCATATCGATTTGTTAGGGCTTGGTCCCTAGCATCCACTATGTTCTGAGATTGATGTTGTTATGACTTTGCTATGCTTAATGCTTGTCACTAGAGCCTGAGTGCCATTAACATATTGTGCTTTCATGAATATATTTGATTTGTTGATCTTACCTACAAGTTGTATGCACATGTGATCGTTCTGAACCTTAGACCCCCAAGGTGACATTGATTTGGGTATTGACAAGGTTGACTTTAACTTAAGGAGTTCATGCATTCATCATGTGTTAATACTTTGTTTCGGATCTCTATTAAAAAGAGCGTCTTAATTATCCTTAGTTTCCATTAGGACCCCGCTGGCACATGAGGGTAGGATAAGAGATGCCATGCAAGTTCTTACCGCAAACATGTATGATTATATAAAAAATACATGCCTACATATGATTGATGAATTGAAGCTATTGTGCGTCACTCTAGGTTGTGACAGTTACATATTGAATCTCATCTGAATATCCATCACTACTCCATGCCTATGCTTTAATACTATTGCCTTTGCTCAAGCTACTACTACTCTGCTAGTTATTGCCTTTGCTCAAGCTACTACTACTCTGCTAGTTACAAATCTGCTACTACCACTGTTACTGTTACTGTTGCTATCACTATTATCGTATTATTGTGTTGCTAATAAATTGCTGCAAGGAAGTGATTTCTCAGGCATGGTTGAATTGAGAACTCAACTGTTAAGGCTTATAAATACTCTTTTGGCTCCCCTTATATTGAACCAATAAATTTGGGTGAAATACTACCCTCGAAGACTGTTGTGATCCCCTATACTTGTGGGTCATCAAGACTATTTTCTGGCGCCGTTGCCGGGGAGTATAGCTCTATTTATTAAGTTCACTTGGGAGCCACAAAGATTCCAGAACTAAGATCATGCCCTCTAAGACGAGGGGAGGTAATGAACCGCCAACTAGCTCCATACTTGAGTCAACTTGTGACACCACCATCACATGCTTTACAATATGATATGTCACAAACAATAGGCACTTCTTCTGTTATTGATAATACTCATGATGATGCTTCTAATTTGCTTGATAAAACTATGCCAATTGGTGAGTTGCTAGATGCTCATATTGCTAAAGCTAAAGAAACTGAATTTACTGAAAACTATGAATCACCTGTTACACCTAGTACTCTATTTGAATCAAAATACTTGATGTTCCTGAGGGTTAAAGTTTTGGTGAGGAGATTACTAGAGAATTTATGGCTTATGATACTAGTAAAGGATTAGATGGTTTCATTGTAATACTAAAGAAAAAGCCATGAACCAGATGATGAAACATGATCCTAAGTTTGCAACTTCTCCATTTTTTGTTGATGATAAGGACTATGAATTATTTGTTGATCCCGAGCTTATTATTTTGGTAGAATATGATCCTTTCATGGTTATAAATCTGAAAAAGTTGTCGCACACATTACTGAATTGAATGATATCACTACCCTGTTTACTCAAGATGAAAATATCCATTACTATTACATTCTTAAGTTGCTTCCTTAAGCTTCTCATTAAAGGGTGATGCTAAACCATGGTTTGATAATCTTGCTCCTAGTTGTGTGCGTATTCTCCAGGATATGATTTATTACTTTCCTTAAAAAAATCATGCTCGTATCAAACAGGATGCCTTACAGGAAATATATAATTTTGAACAACTTGAGGAAGAGCTCCTCCCTCAAGCTTGGGGGAGGCTTCTCCAATTGCTTAATGCTTTGCCTGATCATCCTCTTAAAAGTAATGAATTCCTTGATATCTTCTATAATATATTAACCGATGAATCTAGAGACTACCTAGATAGTTATGTTGGTTGTGTTTTCAGGGGACAAACAGTTGCACATGCTCAACAATTATTGAATAACTTGTTGAAAAATGCTAATGATTGGACACTTCCCGAACAACAAACTAAACCAACTCCTAAGAAGAGGGGTATTTTATTTCTCAGTGTTGTGGATACATAGGAAGCTAAGAAATCTGTGAAGGAAAAAGGTATTGGAGATGAAGATATTAAGAATTTACCACCTATTGAATAAATACATGGACTCGATACTCCGAAACAGCCAAACAGGTAGTAGAGGTACATTCTGTGTATAAATTTGATGAATGTGATATTCTTACAATAAGTCTCTAATGGCGGCTTGAAGCTACATTGGTATTTCCCCAAAGAGTAAGGGATGATGCATCACAACAATGGTAGGTATTTCCCTCGGTGATGAAACCAAGGTTATCAAGCCAGTAGGAGAACCAAGCAACAACATGTAAACGACACCTGCACACAAATAACTGTTGGAGAACGTAGAATGCAATTTCAAAAAATTTCCTACGATCATGCAAGATCTATCTAGGAGATGCATAGAAATGAGAGGGGGGGAGTGTGTCCATGTACCCTCGTAGACCAAAAGCAGAAGCGTTAGGTTAACACGGTTGATGTAGTCGAACGTCTTCACGATCCAACCGATCTAGTACCGAACATACGACACCTCCAAGTTCAGCACACGTTCAGCTCGATGACGTCCCTCGAACTCTTGATCCAGCAGAGGGTCGAGGGAGAGTTTCGTCAGCATGACGGCATGGTGACGATGACGGTGATGTGATCCGTGCAGGGCTTCGCCTCAGCACTACGACGCTATGACCGAAGGAGTAAACTGTGGAGGGGGGCACTGCACACGGCTAAGGGAACAATTGATGTGCTATGGGGTGCCCCCTTGCCCCTGTATATAAAGGAGGGGAGGAGCAGTCTAGCCACCAAAGGGGGCACGCCAGCGGGGAGTCCTACTAGGACTCCACTCCTAGTAGGATTCGCCCCCCTTTTTCCTTTCTCATCAGAGGGGAAAAGGAAGGAGAGGGGAGGGAGAGGGAAAGGGGGTCGCACCCCCTCCTCCTTGTCCTATTCGGACTCCCTTGGAGGGGGTGCATGCCATCCCTTGCGGGCTCCCCTCTCTCTCCACTAAGGCCCATGTAGGCTCAATGCTTCCCCCGGGGGGTTCCGATAACCCCTCGGTACTCCAGAATATACCTGAACCTTTCTGAAACCATTCCAGTGTCCGAATATTATCATCCAATATATCAATCTTTACCTCTCGACCACTTTGAGAATCCTCGTAATGTCCGTGATCTCATCCGGGACTCCGAACAAACTTTGGTCACCAAAAACACATAACTCATAATACAAATCGTCATCGAACGTTAAGAGAGCGGACCCTATGGGTTCGAGAACTATGTAGACATGACCAAGACACATCTCCAGTCAATAACCAATAGTGGAACCTGGATGCTCATATTGGCTCCTCCATACTCTATGAAGATCTTTATCGCTTAAACTGCAATAACAACATACGTTATTCCCTTTGTCATCGGTATGTTACTTGCCCGATATTCGATCGTCGGTATCCTCTAGGGCATAATTCCTTCAGTCTCCCACTTGCACTAGAGTCAATAATCTAGATTACATAGTAATGATTCTAACACCCATGGAGTCTTGGTGCTGATCATGTTTTTCTCATGGAAGAGGCTTAGTCAACGGGTCTGCAACATTCAGATCCGCATGTATTTTGCAAATCTCTATGTCTCCCTCCTTAACTTGATCACGGATGGAATTGAAGCGTCTCTTGATGTGTTTGGTTCTCTTGTGAATATTGGATTCCTTCACTAAGGCAATTGCTGTAGTATTGTCACAAAAGATTTTCATAGGACCTGATGCACTAGGTATTACACCTAGGTCGGATATGAAATCCTTCGTCCAGACTCCTTCATTTGCTGCTTCCGAAGCAGCTATGTACTCCGCTTCACACGTAGATCCCACCACGATGCTCTGCTTGGAACTGCACCAACTTACAGCTCCACCATTCAATATAAATACGTATCTGGTTTGCGACTTTGAGTCATCCGGATCAGTGTCAAAGCTTGCATCGATGTAACCATTTACGACAAGCTCTTTGTCACCTCCATAAACGATAAACATATCCTTAGTCCTTCTTAGGTATTTCAGGATGTTCTTGACCGCTGTCAAGTGATCCACTCCTGGATTACTTTGGTACCTCCCTGCTAAACTTATAGAAAGACACATCAGGTCTGGTACACAGCATTGCATACATGATAGAACCTATGGCTGAGGCATAGGGAACGACTTCCATTTTCTCTCTATCTTCTGCAGTGTTCGGGCATTGAGTCTGACTCAACTTCACACCTTGTAACATAGGCAAGAACCCTTTCTTTGACTGATCCATTTTGAACTTCTTCAAAACTTTGTCAAGGTATGTGCTTTGTGAAAGTCGAATTAAGCGTCTTGATCAATCTCTATATATCTTGATGCCCAATATATAAGCAGCTTCACCGAGGTCTTTCATTGAAAAATTATTATTCAAGTATCCTTTTATGCTTTCCAGAAATTCTGTAGTATTTCCAATCAACAATATGTCATCCACATATAAGAAATGCTACAGAGCTCCCACTCACTTTCTTGTAAATACAGGCTTCTCCAAAAGTCTGTATAAAACCATATGCTTTGATCACACTGTCAAAGCGTATATTCCAACTCCGAGATGCTTGCACCAGTCCATAAATGGATCGCTGGAGCTTGCCCACTTTGTTAGCATCTTTAGGATCGAAAAAACCTTCTGGTTGCATCATATACAACTCTTCTTTAATAAATCCATTAAGGACGTTTTGACATCCATTTGCCAAATCTCATATCATAAAATGTGGCAATTGCTAACATGATTCAGAAAGACTTAAGCATCGCTACGGGCGAGAAAGTCTCATCGTAGTCAACTCCTTGAACTTGTCGAAAACCTTTCGCAACAAGTCAAGATTTGTAGACAGTAACATTACCGTCAACGCCCGTCTTCTTCTTGAAGATCCATTTATTCTATATGGCTTGCCGATCATCGGGCAAGTCAACCAAAGTCCGCACTTTGTTCTCATACATGGATCCCATCTCAGATTTCCTGGCCTCAAGACATTTTGCGGAATCTGGGCTCATCATCGCTTCCTCATAGTTTGTAGGTTCATCATGGTCTAGCAACATGACTTATAGAATAGGATTACCATACCACTCTAGTGCGGAACGTACTCTGGTTGACCTACGAGGTTCGGTAGTAACTTGATCAGAAGTTTCATGATCATCATCATTAACTTCCTCACTAATTGGTGCAGTCATCACTGGAACTGATTTCTATGATGAACTACTTTCCAATTCTGGAGAAGGTACAATTACCTCATCAATTTCTACTTTCCTCCCACTCACTTCTTTCGAGAGAAACTCCTTCTCTAGAAAGGATCCATTCTTAGCAACGAATATCTTGCCTTCAGATCTATGATAGAAGGTGTACCCAACAATTTCCTTTGGGTATCCTATGAATACGCATTTCTCCGATTTGGGTTCGAGCTTATCAGGCTGAAGCTTTTTCACATAAGCATCGCAACCCCAAACTTTAAGAAATGATAGCTTAGGTATCTTGCCAAACCACAATTCATATGGAGTCTTCTCAACAGATTTAGATGGTGCCATATTTAACGTGAATGCAGCCGTCTCTAAAGCATAACCCAAAACGATAATGGTAAATCGGTAAGAGACATCACATATCGCACCATATCTAATAAAGTACGGTTACAAATTTCAGACACACCATTACGCTGTGGTGTTCCGGGTGGCGTGAGTTGCGAAACTATTCCACATTGTTTCAAATGAAGACCAAACTCATAACTCAAATATTCAGCTCCACGATCAGATCATAGAAACTTAATTTCCTGTTACGATGATTTTCCACTTCACTCTAAAATTCTTTGAACTTTTCAAATGTTTCAGACTTATGTTTCATTAAGTAGATATATCCATATCTTCTCAAATCATCTGTGAAGGTCAGAAAATAACGATACCCACCGCAAGCCTCAACACTCATCCGACCGCATACATCAATATGTATTATTTCCAATAAGTCAGTGGCTCGCTCCATTGTTCTGGAGAATGGAGTTTTAGTCATCTTGCCCACGAGGCATGGTTCGCAAGCATCAAGTGATTCATAATCAAGTGATTCCAAAAGCCCATCAACACAGAGTTTCTTCATGCGCTTTACACCAATATGACCTAAACGGCAGTGCCACAAATAAGTTGCACTATCATTATTAACTTTGCATCTTTTGGCTTCAATATTATGAATATGTGTATCACTATGATCTAGATTCAACAAAAATAGACCACTCATCAAGGGTGCATGACCATAAAAGATATTACTCATATAAATAGAACAACCATTATTCTCTGATTTAAATGAATAACCGTCTTGCATCAAATAAGATCTAGATATAATGTTCATGCTCAACGCTGGCACCAAATAACAATTATTTAGGTCTAAAACTAATCCCGAAGGTAGATGTATAGGTAGCATGCCGACGGTGATCACATCGACCTTGGAACCATTTCCGACGCGCATCGTCACCTCGTCCTTACCCAATCTTCACTTAATCTGTAGCCCCTGTTTCGAGTTGCAAATATGAGCAATAGAACCAGCATCTAATACCCAGGCGCTACTACGAGCATTAGTAAGGTACACATCAATAACATGTATATCAAATATACCTTTCACTTTGACATCCTACTTATCCGCCAAATACTTGGGGAAGTTCTGCTTCCAATGACCAGTCCCTTTGCAGTAGAAGCACTCAGTTTCAGGCTTAGGTCCAGACTTGGACTTCTTCCCGGGAGCAGCAACTTGCTTGCTATTCTTTTTGAAGTTCCCCTTCTTCCCTTTACCCTTTTTCTTGAAATTAGTGGTCTTGTTAACTATCAGCACTTGACGCTCCTTCTTGATATCTACCTCCGTAGCCTTTAGCATTGCGAAGAGCTCGGGAATTGTCTTTTCCACCCCTTGCATGTTATAGTTCATCACGAAGCCTTTATTGCTTGGTGGCAGTGATTGAAGAACTCTGTCAATGACACTATCATCAAGAAGATTAACTCCCAGCTGAGTTAAGTGGTTATGGTACCCAGACATTCTGAGTATGTGTTCACTGACATAACTGTTCCCCTCCATCTTGCAGCTATAGAACTTGTTGGAGACTTCATATCTCTCAACTCAGGCATTTGCCTGAAATACTAACTTCAACTCTTGGAACATCTCATATGCTCCATGACATTCAAAACGTCTTTGAAGTCTCGATTCTAAGCCGTAAAGCATGGCACACTGAACTATCAAGTAGTTATCAGCTTTAGTCTGCCAGACGTTCATAACATCTGGAGTTGCTCCTGCAGCGGGTCTTGCACCTAGCGGTGCTTCCAGGACGTAATTCTTCTGTGCAGCAATGAGGATAATCCTCAAGTTACGGACCCAGTCCGTGTAGTTGCTACCATCATCATTCAACTTAGCTTTCTCTAGGAACACATTAAAATTCATGAGAACGGTAGCACGGGCCATTGATCTACAACAACATAGATATGCAAAAACTATCAGGACTAAGTTCATGATAAATTTAAGTTTAGTTAATCATATTACTTAAGAACTCCCACTTAGTTAGACATCCCTATAGTCATCTAAATGATCACGTGATCCATATCAACTTAACCATGTCCAATCATCATGTGAGATGGAGTAGTTTTCAATGGTGAACATCTCTATGTTGATCATATCTACTATATGATTCACGTTTGACCTTTTGGTCTCAGTGTTGCGAGGCCATATCTGCATATGCTAGGCTCGTCAAGTTTAACCCGAGTATTCTACATGTGCAAAACTGTCTTGCACCCGTTGTATATGAACGCAGAGCTTATCACACCCTATCATCATGTGGTGTCTCTGCACGACTAATTATCGCAATGGTGCATACTCAGGGAGAACACTTATGCCTTGAAATTTAGTGAGGGATCATCTTATAATGCTACCGCCGTACTAAGCAAAATAAGATGCATAAAAGATAAACATCACATGCATTCAAAATATGTGACATGATATGGCCATCATCATCTTGTGCCTTTGATCTCCATCTCCCAAGCACCGTCATGATCTCCATCGTCACCGGCTTGACACCTTGATCTCCATCGTAGCGTCGTTGTCGTCTCGCCAACTATTGCTTCTACAATTATCGCTACCGCATAGTGATAAAGTAAAGCAATTACATGGCGATTGCATTTCATACAATAAAGCGAAAACCATAAGGATCCTGCCAGTTGCCGATAACTTCTACAAAACATGATCATCTGATACAATAACTTATATCACATCATGTCTTGACCATATCACATCACAACATGCCCTGCAAAAACAAGTTAGACGTCCTCTACTTTGTTGTTCCATGTTTTACGTGGCTGCTACGGGCTTCTAGCAAGAACCGTTCTTACCTACACATCAAAACCACAACAATTTTTCATCAAGTGTGCTGTTTTAACCTTCAACAAGGACCGACCATAGTCAAATTCAATTCAACTAAAGTTGGAGAAATAGACACCCGCCAGCCACAAAACAAATTACATGTCTGTCGGTGGAACCGGTCTCATGAACATGGTCATGTAAGGTTGCTCTGAGCCGCTTCATCCAACAATACCGCTGAATCAAAATAAGACGTTGGTGGTAAGCAGTATGACTATTATCACCCACAACTCTTTGTGTTCTACTTGTGCATATCATGTACGCATAGACCTGGCTCGGATACCACTGTTTGGGAACGTAGCATGCAATTTCAAAAAAATTCCTACGATCACACAAGATCTATCTAGGAGAAGCATAGCAACGAGAGGGGGAGAGTGTGTCCACGTACCCTCGTAGACCGAAAGCGGTTGATGTAGTCGAACGTCTTCACGATCCAACCGATCTAGTACTGAACATACGACACCTCCGAGTTCAGCACACGTTCATCTCGATGACGTCCCTCGAACTCTTGATCCCGCAGAGGGTCGAGGGAGAGTTTTGTCAGCACGACAGCATGGTGACAGTGATAGTGATGTGATCCACGCAGGGCTTCGCCTGAGCACTACGACGCTATAACCGGAGGAGTAAACTGTGTAGGGGGGCACCACACACAGCTAAGAGAACAATTGATGTGCTATGGGGTGCCCCCTTGCCCCCATATATAAAGGAGGGGAGGAGGAGGCCGACCACCAAAGGGGGCGCGCCAGGGGGGGTCCTACTAGGACTCCACTCCTAGTACGATTTGCCCCCCTTTTTCCTTTCTCATTGGAGGGGAAAAGGAAGGAGAGGGAGAGGGAGAGGGAAAGGGGGGCGCACCCCTCCTCCTTGTCCTATTCAGACTCCCTTGGAGGGGGGCGCGCACCACCCCTTGCGGGCTCCCCTCTCTCTCCACTAAGGCCCATGTAGGCCCAATCGTTCCCCTGGGGGGTTTCGGTAACCCCTCGGTACTCCGGAATATACCCGAACGTTTTCGAAACCAATCCGGTGTCCGAATATCATCATACAATATATCAATCTTTATCTCTCGACCATTTCGAGACTCCTATTCATGTCCGTGATCTCATCCGGGACTCCAAACAAACTTCGGTCACCAAAAACACATAACTCATAATACAAATCGTCATCGAACGTTAAGCGTGCGGACCCTACGGGTTCGATAACTATGTATACATGACCGAGACACATCTCCGGTCAATAACCAATGGCGGAACCTAGATGCTCATATTGGTTCCTACATATTCTACAAAGATCTTTACTAGTCAAACCGCAATAACAACATACGTGATTCCCTTTGTCATCGGTATGTTACTTGCCCGAGATTCGATTGTCGGTATCCTCATACCTAGTTCAATCTCGTTACCGTCAAGTCTCTTTACTCATTTCGTAATGCATAATCCCGCAACTAACCCATTAGTAACATTGCTTGCAAGGCTTATAGTGATGTGCATTACCGAGAGGGCCTAAAGATACCTCTCCGATACTCGGAGTGACAAATCCTAATCTTGATCTATGCCAACCCAACAAACAACTTCGGAGACACCTGTAGAGCATCTTTGTAATCACCCAGTTACGTTGTGACATTTGATAGCACACAAGGTGTTCCTCCGGTGTTCGGGAGTTGCATAATCTCATAGTCAGAGAAATATGTATAAGTGATGAAGAAAGCAATAGCAATAAAACTTAACGATCATTATGCTAAGCTAATGGATGGGTCTTGTCCATCACATCATTCTCCTAATGATGTGATCCCGTTAATCAAATGACAACACATGTCTATGGTCAGGAAACTTAACCATCTTCGATTTATGAACTAGTCAAGTAGAGGCATACTGGGGACACTTTGTTTTGTCTATGTATTCACACATGTATCAAGTTTCTGGTTAATACAATTCTAGCATGAATAATAAACATTTATCATGATATAAGGAAATATAAATAACAACTTTATTATTGCCTCTAGGGCATATTTCCTTCAATAACAAATACTCGCAACCCGACATATTAAAGGGGTTGTCAATCCATTTCGGGTAACGACGCCAGAAATTGGCAAACTGACGTGAATAAATTGTAGTAGATTGATAGATCGAACACCAAATAAAATAGACACGAATAAATTGCAGCAAGGTATTTTTGTAAATTTGGGTTTAATAGATCTGAAAATAAAAGGCAAATGAAATAGACCGCAAAGGCAAATAATATGAGAAAGAGACCCAGGGCCCGTAGGTTTCACTAGTGGCTTCTGTCGAGAAAAATAGCAAATGGTGGGTAAACGAATTACTGTTGGGCAATTGATATAGCTCCAAATAATCATGACGATTGTAACCCACAAGTGTAGGGGATCAATTGTAGACTCTTTCGATAAGTAAGAGTGTCGAACCCAACGAGGAGCTAAAGGTAGAACAAATATTCCCTCAAGTTTTATCGACCACCGATACAACTCTATGCACGCTTGACGTTCGCTTTACCTAGAACAAGTATGAAACTAGAAGTACTTTGTAGGTGTAATGAGATAGGTTTGCAAGAATATAAAGAGCACGTAAATAAAAACTAGGGGCTGTTTTAGGTAAAGAAGCAATAAAGTTAGTATAGCGAGTGTGGAAAAGTGGTGGTAGGAGTTGCGAAATTGTCCCTAAGCAATTGACTACTTTACTAGACCGATAGCAAGTTTTATGTGGGAGAGGCCACTGCTAGCATGTCATCCCTGAATTGGAATTCTATGCACTTATGATTGGAACTATTAGCAAGCATCCGCAACTACTAACATTCATTAAGGTAAAACCCAACCATATCATTAAGATATATTGGTCCCCCTTCAATCCCGTATGCATCAATTTCTATGCTAGGTTGAAGCTTCTGTCACTCTTGCCCTCCAATACATAGTTCTATCAACATACAACTAACCCTATGGTGTGATCCACATGCTCGCTCATATGATTGGCACCAAAGGACAGCAACATAACCACAAGCAAATTAAAACAATCATAGCAATTCACCAATTACTGATAGGACAATGAAAATCTACTCAAACATCATAGGATGGCAACACATCATTGGATAATAATATGAAGCATGAAGCACCATGTTCAAGTAGAGGGTACATTGGGTTGTGGGAGAGTGGACTGCTATAGATAGATGGGGGAAGGTGATGAATATGTTTATGAAGATGACAGAGGTGTTGGTGTAGATCGCCATCACACGATGATGGCCCCGACGATGTTCCGGCGCCACCGGGAGAGAGGGGGAGAGAGCCCCCTTTCTTCTTCTTCTTCCTTGACCTTCTTCCTAGATGGGAGAAGGGTTTCCCCTCTGGTCCATGGCCTCCATGGCGGCGGAGGGGGCGAGAGCCCCTCCGAGATTTGATCTGTCTCTCTGTCTTTCTTTGTTTCTGCGTTCCAGATTCCGCCCTTTCACCGTTTCTTATATCCCCAGAGATCCTTAACTCCGATTGGGCTGAAATTTGGATACGATTTTTATCCGAATATTAGCTTTCTTGCCGCAAAAGAAGGGCACAAACTGCCTTACGGGGTGGCCACGACGGCCCAGGGCATGCCTGACCCCTGGTGCGCGCCCGCTGTCTCGTGGCCCCCTCGGGCATCGTCTCGCGTTGATTCTTCTTCCCAAAAATCACATATATTCCAAAAAGATCGCCGCCAGTTTTTATCCCGTTTGGACTCCGTTTGATATGGATTTTCCGCAAAACAAAAAACATGCAACAAACAGGAACTGGCACTGGGCACTGTATTAATATGTTAGTCCCAAAAATCTCTCCCTAATAATAAAGCACGGATTGACTCCGTGGGTTCACCGTCGCAATACGCTTTCTTCCTGTGAATTTACGTTTTCAATTTGAATTTAAAACATATACGCGAGGTGGTACTAATTCTGCTAAGAAAACGACTCAATCGCTGCTTTGTGCTACGTCGTACCTCCAACTTCGCACGCTAGCCATATATTGGGCTGATATATGCTGATGGGCCTCCTCGCTGGCTTCATTGGATTACGATCCAAAAATTAGCAGCGTGGGGATATAGTCTCCACGCCCCGAACCAGCTCACCCGGGTTCTTTGTCTTTCCCAAAAAAACCCAGGTTATTTGTCTAAAAAAACTAACCCTGGTAATGATTGCAACTTCTGGCGTATGATGATATGCGTGGCATGCTCGGTAGCTCCTTTTTTTCATGCACATCCTTCTTTAAGTACTGCAAGCATTTGGTTTGGAGCTGCAAACGTAAATATTTTCATTTCTCGGCATTTTTGCTGCTATAATTTTTTTTTGAAAATATACCTGCTTGATCTACGTGCAACTTCGCTCAAGTTTCGCTGTTTCAAACGGCAAACACTACACTAGAAGCGGCACGTGTCGCTGTAAAGTCGAGTGCCCACTGCGTCTAGCTAGAAACACGTCAATGTAACATCAGTCTCCGCTGTCCTTTTTTCTATTGGCAATTCGGACCAAAGTGCTGCAAAATTATTACATGGACGATGGAAGGACGGCCATTTGTCCTACCAGTTGGATGAAAACCACTGCAAAGGCGACCTCATGGAAGTTGCAAGGATGACTGGCGATGCTACAGGTCGGACGCATGTCATTGCAAGGTCGTTTCATGATTATACATTTCTTCTAGATATGGACATGGACCTTCTTGTAGCTACTAGCTGGCAGCGTCTGAATGCTATCGTGATGTTTTGATGGACATGCTATTTTTTTTGATCTTCTTGCAATGCACAACATATGCGCTATAATAATAATAATTATTAAAGTCATCAATTGCTTCCAAGCTTATAAAATATTACCCATCAATGCCATCTATAAGTTGACAAAAAACATTTCACACTGGGGAATCCTCTGCCTGGGCCATCCCACGCAGTAGTGATCTCCTATACTGCGCTTTGCACGCAGCGAGAAGACACAGCGCTCCAATTAGGGCCGGCCCATGTGCGGGTGGTCCATTTTTAAATTTC
Organism: Triticum urartu; assembly: GCF_056163025.1. NCBI lineage: Eukaryota > Viridiplantae > Streptophyta > Magnoliopsida > Poales > Poaceae > Triticum > Triticum urartu. Next base: position 95,019,063 of record NC_141875.1, read on the forward strand.
ATTTTTTTATTTTTATTTTTTCTTTTCCATTATCATTTTTTCTCCTTTAAATAATTTGGTACTTAAAAAAACCACCAAATTTTTTAAAATGAACTTTTAAGTAAATTTTTGAATAAAGCATAAAATGATTGTGTCGCATATTCAAAACATGTTTGCAATTTTTAAAACAAATGTTTGGGAAATCAAAAAATATTCATTATTTATAAAATTTTGTTTATTACGAATTATTAATGAAAATGAACAAAATGGTCGCCAAAATGTTATCGGTGATGCAGCAAAATGTTGTCATGCCCATTGAAGTTTATGATTTTTTTTCTCCCGTTGCAACGCACGGGCCCTTTTGCTAGTAGTATAAAAAGTTGCCAAAAGTATATGAAAGTTGTATAATATTGGCATGGAACAATCAAAAATTATAGATACGACGGATACGTATCAACAATATCCAAGCAATAATCATTACATAGGCATCACGTCCAAGATTAGTAGACCAACTCGTGCCTACATCTACTACTATTACTACACACATCGACCGCTATCCAGCATGCATCTAGTGTATTAAATTGATGGAGAAACGGAGTAATGCAATAAGAACGATGACGTTATGAAGACAAGATCTATTTATGTAGAAATAGTCGCCATCGTTATATCCTTAGTAGCAACGATACATACGTGTCGATTCCCTTCTGTCACTAGGATCGAGCACCGTAAGATCGAACCCACTACAAAGCACCTCTTCCCATTGCAATATAAATAGATCAAGTTGGCAAAACAAAACCCAAATATCAGAGAAGAAATACGAGGCTATAAGAAATCATGCACATAAGAGATCAAAGAAACTCAAATAACTTCCATGGATAAAAAGAGATAGATCTGATCATAAAGTCAAAGTTCATCGGATCCCAACAAACACACCGCAAAAGAGTTACATCATATGGATCTCCAAGAGACCATTGTATTGAGAATCAAACGAGAGAGAGGAAGCCATCTAGCTACTAACTACGGACCCGAAGGTCTATGTCGGTGTCAAAACCGGCGGATCTCGGGTAGGGGGTCCCGAACTGTGCGTCTAAGGCGGACGGTAACAGGAGGCAGGGAACACGATGTTTTACCTAGGTTCGGGCCCTCTTGATGGAGGTAAAACCCTACGTCCTGCTTGATTTATTCTTGATGATATGAGTATTACAAGAGTTGATCTACCACGAGATCGGAGAGGCTAAACCCTAGAAGCTAGCCTATGGTATGATTGTCTGTTGTCCTACAGACTAAAACCCTCCAGTTTAAATAGACACCAGAAGGGGCTAGGGTTACACAAGGTCGGTTACAAAGGAGGACATACACATATCCGTATTGCCTAGCTTGCCTTCCACGCCAAGTAGAGTCCTATCCGGACACGAGACGAAGTCTTCAATCTTGTATCTTCATAGTCCAACAGTCCGGCCAAAAGATATAGTCTGGTTGTCCGAAGACCCCCTAATCTAGGACTCCCTCAGTAGCCCCTGAACCAGGCTTCAATGACGATGAATCCGGCGCGCAGTGTTATCTTCGGCATTGCAAGGCGGGTTCCTCCTCCGAATACACCACGGAAGAATTTGAATACAAGGATAGTGTCCAACCCTGCAAAATAAGTTCCGCATACCACCGTAGAGAGAATAATATTTCCACAAATCTAATGTGCTGACACGTTTAGGCAACATGACATTATGCCATGGCCCGGTGATTATTCGAACCGTTTCCTTTAACTAGCCCCGCACATAACGCGAGGCAGTTTCTTGACACGTCTTGTCAAAGCAGAGATCGTGTCCCCTTATTACGGAATTCTCATCAATACGGGCTTGGGTAACCCAACCGCGCCATCGATTACGGCGCTTGGGTGATAAGCGAGTTTTACCAGGCTAGTGGGGGCAATAGTTTCGGCTGCCCTTATAAAGGGATAAGGTTTAACCTTTTTCTACCCACGCCTTCTTCCTCCTTGCTCATCCATTCTTGCACACTCGAGCTCCAACGCCCAAGTCCACATCCTTCTCCTCAACCTTCTCCAAACATGTCCGGAGCGGGAGGCAAGTGGATGGCGTCCTCCGTCACGGAGGGAAACATCAAAAAGCTACGCGGGGCCGGATACCTAGCCGCGAATATCGCGCATTGGCTGCCCGCTGCGGGGTAGATCATCCATACCCCAAAACCTCACGAGAGGGTAGTTTTCCTCCACCACTTCCTCCGCGGTCTGGGGTTTCCCCTCCATCCATTCGTCCGCAGTCTCATGTTCTACTACGGGCTGGGCTTCCATGATCTGGCCCCGAACCTCATCCTCGACATTTCGGCGTTCATCGTCATGTGTGAGGCTTTCCTCCGCATCCGGCCCCACTTTGGCCTGTGGTTAAAGACCTTCAATATCAAGCCAAAGGTGGTGGGAGGCCAACAAGCGGAATGCGGTGGAGCCATGGTGGGAAAGATGCTCAATGTTACATGGCCTGAAGGCTCCTTCGCGGAGACCATAAAGGGGTGGCAATCGGCATGGTTCTACATCACCGAGCCACGCGACACCAACTGGGTGGTGGCCCCCCGAGTTTCGATCCGGAATTCCCACGCGGCTCACCTCCTGGAAAGAGAAGGGCCTATCCTAGGGTTCATCGGTGGAGCTGGACGGACTCCAGAAATGCATCTGGAATATGGCAAGCAAGAAGCTCAAGCTTGTCAATATACTCCAGGTCATGCTCATCCGCCGGATCCTCCCGTGTCAACAACGGGATTTCAACTTGTGGGAATTTGACCCGGCCCAGCACCAGACTCTGAGCGAGCTCTTTGACACGACGCACAAGGAAATCTGGAGGGTGCTGTTCAAGGGCGCCGAGGTCCCTCCCTCTCTCACCGAGGACCGCGGGCTAAGCGTGAAGCGCCCAACGCATTCAGTGAGTTCTATACATCCAGTAGGATATTTATTTCCGCTAGCTTAACTATGTGCGGGCTCTGAGCTCCATGCCTTTGACAGGACTGGGTGGAGATGTCGGGGCAGATTAACTGTCTGGCCCCTCTGCCCGAAGACACTGCGGACGCTCTCCTAACGGAGATGCTGAATCTGGCTCCTTACAAGGTGCCGGAGAAGACCAAGAAGGCCAAGGGAACCTGAAAGAGTTCCCGATGCCAGGTGTTATCGGACTCATCGTCCGATAACTCCATGACGCACTCCTCCCCCGAAGACGAGGAGGAAGATGAAGATGCTCCCCCTCCAGTCGGGGGAGACAAGAAAAGGATGGCCTCCCCAACTGGGGGGGCCGAAGGGTGCAAGAAGGGAAGGACTCTCCTTCCGGACTACTACACCACCGCCGCCAAAGGCGAAGACGAGCGGCTGCTCAGGGCCAAGCCCCTGGCAAAGTCATAAGTATTCGGATGCCAGAGTAACTCATAGCATACCTTTGTCGCACCGCTTCTCCTAACGCTGGATTATGATTATGCAGACCGCCACGAGCCAGTATCGACGTATCGTCGGATGGCTCCCTGGGCTCGTCGGATATGGATAGCGATCCACTTCCGACTGCCACCTCCCCGTGCCCTACGGACAATGCCGAGGTATTGTCTCAAGAGGCACCGGGTTGAGGGGTTACAGTCCCGGAGGTGCCTCAAGCCGACCTTCCAGATTCCGGGAGCAGAGGGAGCAAGGATCCCGAGGGCTCCGAGTTCGGCCCTCAGCCAAACACCATGCCGGGACCTCCAGTGGTTCCGGACTCAGGCAGGCGGCCTCCTTCCAAAAGGGGAAAGACGCCTGTGCCGGTGACCTCTATCCATCCAGAGGCACAGGACAGTCTGCTGGGAGCGCTTCGCAACGGTTCCATCGATGAAGAGCACCGCACTATTATGAGTGCGGTGATCTAGAAGGTTCAGTCCACCAAGAGCAGAGTGATTGAAGCCTGTGCCAGCCTTCTAACATGCTTTGAGGTAAGTATTTGAAATATAGGAAAAATATTACCGCATAGACAGTAGCCCCTGATGCTCTATTCGGTGTTCATAAAGAAAAGCCGAACAGAGGATCAAACAATAACGCATGATTCTAATATAAGTATGTCTGTATGTGTATGCAGGCTTCGCCGCTGGCCTCTGACGCACTGACTGCGGAGGTTGCCGCACTGAAGCAGGACCTTGAAGGGTCCAAGGAAGAGCTCGGCCTTGCCAAGAGGCAGCTCGAGGAGAACAAATGTAAGTAGTACCTAGTCTATGGATATATATGAAAAGAATGCGATTGCAAAATGACAGGATCATTGTAAATTTGCCAAGGTCCACGACCGAGGTGGCGACCCTAAAGCAAGCGCTATCCGAGGCCGAAAACAAAGCGGCCAAGGAGCGCACCGAGCGGGAAAGGCATGAGGCACGGGTGGGCGAGGTGCAGCAAGAGCTCCACGCTCTTGTGACGAAGCACGAGGCATTGGAGCTTGACTTGAAGACGCGAAAGTCCGAGCTTGCCATGGCCCTTGAGAGTGCAAAGAGTGCCAAGGCCGAAGCCCAAAAGGCCCTCCAGGAGATTGATGTGATGAAGAGGATAGTGGCAAGTAAGGCATTCTATATGCAAAGCAAGCATGTGAAAGTAAATTACTTGTTACTTACCCGAATTCGGAGCTCTCCAGGAGCATTCGCAGATTTGGCCCGCATCATGTCGGATGTCGCATAGTTTTACCAGGACGAGGAGGGAAGCTCAACGGAGAAGCTATTCTGGTCTCAGTATACTGGGACCGAACACCCGATGCCTTTGAGCGACCAGCTGAAGCAACTGGTCGAGCTGCACAAGGCGGACGAACAGGCCATGAAGGGCTTTATAGTCCGGATGTGGCCTGGTGACGCCCTTGCCAACAGCTACTTCGGCCTGGTGAGGCGGCTTGTGGATGCCTGCCCACGGCTGGAAGTCATTAAGAGGTCCGTCTACATCGAAGGTGCACGCCGGGCTTTCGCCCGTGTCAAGGTGCAATGGGCCAAGATGGACACCGTGAAGCTGGTGAAGGAAGGTCCACCTGCGGGCAAGGAGCATCGCCACCCCGAGATGTACTATGAGGGTGTCCTGAAGGGTTCCCATCTTGTAGCGGACGAGTGTGTGAAAGATGTGATATTTGAATAAACTTGCTCGTGTAATCCTGTATTATGAAAACTTTCTTCATATGCACTATGCAACGCTTGTTTGAATTTAAAATATTACCTTCTGTTCGGCTGTTTATGAAATTTGAGAGATGGCTAGTCGTCGGCTTCTGCCCCCACGCCACGAGTGCTAGGGTGTTTGGGATAAACCTAAGCACTCTTGTTCCCATTGTTGGGTCCTTCGAGGGAGGTGCTCAGCACAACGAACAAGGCAATCGGACTATAATGCGTTATCACTCTCACTTAGCCATAGAATTCTATAATTTTAAATTTTGGCGAAGCCCCTAGTATTCAGAAGGCCGAATTCGGGGTGCAATACACGCCTTAAGCTGGACAGCGCCGACTCCTCGCTCTAAGCGGCATAAGTCTTTAGGGACTTGAAAACCTCTCGAACAGCGACCAATCTCTCGCCTTATCATGACAGTCAATTTTAGCTTTCTTTACTGAGGTGCTTAGCCCAGCAGAACCGGGGCACAATCATAGTAGTTCTCCCAGTGCTACCTTAGCTGATATAGCGGAACGTAAGGTACCAAAAATGGGAGCTGGGCAAACCCAACAATTAACCCAAGACATGATTCGGAGCTGATGCATATAATGCTATAAGTTCGGGGTGCCGCACTGTCGAAAGTGTTCGGACTTCTCACGCCGTATTATGGGGTATGCTTAAGCCCCTAGCGTATTGGCCGTCCAGAGTGTACAGGTGCTAGATGTCATGAATGAACATATATATATATATAGAAAGGAAGAATGCAATAATAGTCTTAATCCTATGCATTGTTTATTCAAAAAGGTGCGTTAAAGCAGAATGATACAAGTAGTGCGATAAGCAAAAAGTAGGACTGTTTGACATGTCCCTTCCAAGGGCAAGCTGAGGAATAGTATTAAAGCAAATATTTCACTCGTTATCGTAATCCACCTGGGAGTTCCGTGGTGTGACGTAGCTTTCTGCCTCCTTGGTTGCTGCATCATGTGTTCGGCAATCATGCTGCCGGACAGGTTTCCAGAGATTAAAGTCCTGAAAGAGAAAAATAACAAAGCGGGAAGCCCCTAGTGCGGTTTAAGCCGCGACTTGGAGCGTGCCGCAATCGTGCTCCCCTCCCCGCCTGTGCCCATGGTATTTTTAACAGGTAAGTATGTACGCGTGGCACGGATTTCGCCGTTTGGCTGGGACCGGGTTGGAGGCCGCATTGCTATGCGAGCTCGGAACGTGCCAGGCGGTCCAGTTGCCGATTACTCCGGGCGCGCTTGAAGTTGTCCGGGTCCTTAATCGCCGAACTAGTGGATTGCCTTAAGAGGCTGCTTTGTGCTTCTGCTGCGAGGGCCGCAGTGTGCTCCTCTGTGCGGAGAGAGCGCTCTGTGTTTCCATTGACTGCGATGACCCCCCGAGGTCCTGGCATTTTGAGCTTGAGATATGCATAATGTGGCACCGCATTGAATCTTGCGAATGCGGTTCGCCTGAGCAGTGCATGGTAGCCACTACAGAACGGGACTATGCCGAAGATTAACTCTTCGCTTCGGAAGTTATCCGGGGATCCGAAGACCACTTCCAGTGTGACTGAGCCTGTGCAATGGGCCTCTACACCTGGTATGACACCTTTAAAGTCGTTTTTGTGGGTTTGATCCTTGAGGGTCTATACCCATTTTGCACACTGTGTCCTGATAAAGCGGGTTCAGGCTGCTGCCGCTGTCCATTAGGACTCGAGTGAGGTGAAATCCGTCAATGATTGGGTCTAGGACCAGTGCGGCAAATCCGCCATGACAGATACTAGTTGGGTGGTCCCTGCGATCGAAGGTGATCAGACATGAGGAGCATGGGTTGAACTTTGGGGCGACTGGCTCCAACGCATATACGTCCCAAAGCGCACGCTTCCGCTCCCCCTTGGGGATGTGGGTTGCGTATATCATGTTCACCATCTGCACTTGTGGGGGGAACCTATTCTGTCCTCCGGTGTTCGGCTGCCGGGGCTCCTCCTCGTCATCACTATGTGACCCCTTATCTTTGTTTTCGGCATTTAACTTGCCGGCCTGCTTGAACACCCAACAATCCCTGTTGGTGTGGTTGGCTGGCTTGTCGGGGGTGCCGTGTATTTGACACGAGCGATCGAGTATACGGTCCAAATTGGACGGGCCCGGAGTGCTTCTTTTGAATGGCTTTTTCCGCTGACCGGGTTTAGAGCCTTTGAATCCGGCATTGACTGCCGTATCCTCGGTATTGTCGCTGTTAATGCGACGCTTATGTTTGTTGCAATGTGACCTGCCATTGCCGTCCTTGGTATCCGAAGTACCATGGTTCTTTGATATGTTATTACTGCGAGCCATCCAGCTGTCTTCTCCCGCACAAAAGCGGGTCACGAGTGTCGTGAGGGCTACCATAGATTTCAGCTTTTCCTGACCAAGGTGCCGGGCTAGCCACTCATCACGGATGTTGTGCTTGAAAGCTGCTAGGGCCTCTGCATCCGGAATGTCGATGATTTGATTTTTCTTTGTTAGGAACCGTGTCCAGAATTTCCTGGCCGATTCCTCTGGCTGCTGAATTATGTGGCTCAAGTCATCGGCATCTGGTGGTCGCACATAAGTGCCCTGAAAGCTGTCGAGGAATGCGGCTTCCAGATCTTCCCAACAGCCAATGGACTCTGCTGGCAAGCTATTGAGCCAATGCCGAGCTGGTCCTTTGAGCTTGAGTGAGAGGTATTTAATGGCGTGCAGATCATCACCGCGGGCCATGTGGATATGCAGGAGGAAATCCTCGATCCATACCGCAAGATCTGTTGTGCCGTCATATGATTCTATATTTACGGGTTTGAAACCCTCAGGGATTTGATGATCCATTACTTCGTCTGTGAACTATAGGGGGTGTGCGGCGCCTCTGTACTGGGCTATGTCACGACGCAGCTCGAATGAGTCTTGCACGCTGTGTTAGGCCCGGCCGGACTTACTTTTACTATATCCTGCGTGACAATTATCGTCTCGCATAGTGGCGCGCCCTCATGATGCGTAGATCAATCTTGCATGTTTTGCTTTGTCCTCCAATACGTCTCGCAGGTCTGGCGTATTTCCCCATGTCTTTTTATTTGAATGACATCAGGGTGCGGGCTGAGCTTTTGGCTGGAATGTCTCTCTGTCGTGGCCACGAGGTGGCCGATCAGCCGCGTCATATGCCAGGGATGTAGATTTCGGTGCTTCCTCCTCCAGTCGGGGTAGCAACCTGCACTTTGGGTAACTCTTGAAGGGGCGTTCGCGTTTATATTCCTCGGCCGCCAGGACTTCAGTCCATCTGTCAGCTAGCAAATCTTGATCAGCTTGAAGCTGCTGCTGCTTTTTCTTAAGGCTATTTGCCGTGGCTATAAGCCGGCGCTTGAAGCACTCTTGTTCGACAGGATCCTCTGGCACGACTAATTCGTCATCGCCGAGGCTTGCCTCGTCTTCGGAGGGAGGCATGTAATTATCATCCTCCGCCTCTCCATCTGCCGCTCTCTCAGGAGGGCTGGCTCCTCCATCCTCCTTCTCTAAATCTTGCTGGAGGGGATTGTTGTTGTCTTCGTCTCTGTCCGGAGTGCTATTATCTCCAGTGCCGGTATCACCACTTTTGCCTTGGCGGGACTTAGAGCGGTGCCACTAACGTCGGCGCTTGGGTTGCTTCTTGGAGGGTTCATCCTCCGTTGTCTCGTCATCATTGCTTTCTTTGGGTGTGTCCACCATGTATATATCGTATGATGAGGTGACTGTCCAGTGCCCTGTGGGCAGTGGTTGCTTTTCGTCTCCCGCATCGTCGTCCATACCGTCGATGTCTTCGGAGTCGAAGTCGAGCATGTCGGTTAAGTCATCGACAGTGGCTACTAAGTGGGTGGTGGGTGGGCGGCGAATTTCTTCGTCATCCGCATCCCAATCCTGCCGGACATAGTTCGGCCAGGACTCTCCTGACAAGGAGAGGGACCTTAATGAGTTCAGCATGTCGCCAAAGCACGAGTGCTGAAAAGTATCCGCGGAGGTAAACTCCATGATCGGCGCCCAAACGGATTCGACAGGAATGGGCGCAGGCGGTTCGGAGTCCGTGGCCGGAGAAGAATCCGGCAGTTTAGTAACACGGCTCTCGTGAATGGTAAGGTCGATATTCGGTTCGATCGCCGCTGAGAATACGGCCTCCGTGACGGGGTCTATCCACCCGTCCACGGATGGCGCAAGTGGCTCCGACTTGAGGCTCGGAGCGGCTTCCGGTGCGATCTCCTGAATACGGTCCGATGGTAGAGCTAAATCGTACTCATCGTGACCGCGTGGCGCACAAGGCAGGGGCTCGAATCCGTCGAAGATCATGTCTCCGCGGATATCGACCGTGTGATTTAAGCTTCCAAACCTTACCTGGTGGCCAGGGGCGTAACTTTTGATCTGCTCCAGATGGCCAAGCGAGTTGGCCCGCAGTGCGAAGCCACCGAACACAAAGATCTATCCGGGGAGAAAAGTCTCACCCTGGACTGCATCGATATCGATGATCGTAGGAGCCATCAAGCCTAACGATGACGACACATAGGAACTCTCAATGAAAGCACCAATGTTGGTGTCAAAACCGGCGGATCTAGGGTAGGGGGTCCCGAACTATGCGTCTAAGGCGGACGGTAACAGGAGGCAGAGCACATGATGTTTTACCCAGGTTCGGGCCCTCTTGATGGAGGTAAAACCCTACGTCCTGCTTGATTTATGCTTGATGATATGACTATTAAAAGATTTGATCTACCACGAGATCGGAGAGGCTAAACCCTAGAAGCCTGCCTATGGTATGATTGTCTGTTGTCCTACGGACTAAAACCCTCCGGTTTATATAGACACCAGAAGGGGCTAGGGTTACACAAGGTTGGTTACAAAGGAGGAGATACACATACCCGTATTGCCTAGCTTGCCTTCCACGCCAAGTAGAGTCCTATCCGGACACGAGACGAAGTCTTTAATCTTGTATCTTCATAGTCCAACAGTCCGGCCAAAAGATATAGTCTGGCTGTCCGGAGACCCCCTAATCCAGGACTCCCTCAGTCTACAAAGAACTACTCACGCATCATCGGAGAGGCACCAATGGAGGTGGTGAACGCCTCCGTGATGGTGTCTAGACTGTATCTGGTGGTTCTGGGCTCTACGGAAGCTGGAATTGATTTGAGTCGACTCCCCTAGGGTTTATAGAATATTGGGGTATTTATAGAGCAAATAAGCGGTGTAGGAGGCCACCGAGGTGGGCACAACCCACCTGGGCGCGCCTGGGGGCCCAGGCGCGCCCTGGTGGGTTCTGCCTCCCTCGGGGTACCCCCTAGGTGCTTCTCCAGCCCATTGGATGTCTCTGGTCCATAAAAATTCCACAAAAAGTTTCGCTGCGTTTGGACTCCGTTTGGTATTGATTATCTGCGATGTAAGAAACATGCAAACAATAACAACTAGGCACTTGGCACTATGTCAATAGGTTAGTACCAAAAAATGATATAAAACGACTATAAAATGATTATAAAACATCCAAGATTAATAATGTAACAACATGGAACAATAAAAAATTATAGATAAGTTGTGACATCCCAATTTTCAATTTGGATGTTAATCATTAGGTCATCTTATGCATCCATTATTTGAGCATTTTTGAATTTGATTTATTTCTACATTTTGATCCAAAAGACCTTAAGAAATTCAAGGACCATTTGAGAGAGTTGAGGTTTTCACAAAAAATCCATTTTTCAATTTCCAAAATTGGTAATTTGGATCAAGGTGATTTTTATTTGAAATTACTTTTCCAATTATTTCAAAATAAATAAAATAAAGAGAGACGATAACATGACTTCTTCAAAACAGCGAGGAAATAATGGAAATTTAATTTTGAATGAAATATATTTTATTTGATATTTTATTCGGTTAAATTAGGGAAAATTGCATTTTAGTCCAGAAAAATGTTCACGTTGTCCTAAATATTAGGAGAGGACCGTGGAAATTATTTTTAGAATTTTAGGATTTTTATTTATTTTCTTTTGTACTTTTTTCTCTGTGTGGTGAAATTATTATTTAAAAAAAGTTTTCGGACCGAACTGGGCCGAAGGCCTAGCCGTCCGCTCGCGCCGCCGCCTTTCCCCGCTCGAGCCGCCGCCGCTCGTGTCCTCCCCGGACTCCGGCTAGGAGTCCGGGTCGGAGCCACCTCTCGTCGACCCCTTCCCCAAGTCGGCCTGCCCCCATTCCTTTATAAGCACCGCCTCGCCGCCCCTCTCCTCCCAAGCCGCCGCCGCCTCGAGCCGCACCGCACCGCCGCTCGCCGCTGCCGTCGCCGCCACAGCGCACCGCGCCGCCGCCTCGCCTCGCCGCCTCCCGCCTCTCCGCGTCGCCACCCGCGCCGCTCCACCGCCGCTGCCGCGTCGCCACGCCTCACCGGAGTTGCCGCCGTGGCCGGTTCTTTTCCCCGAACCGGTATAAACCGCTAAACCCGCCCCTGTTTTTTTAGTTTTTCGTATTAGATCAGTTTATTTATTAGGTCAAATTAATTAGCGAGAATTCACCCGATTTGTTTTGTTAGCGAATGAATTCGTTCGTTAGTTTCTGTTAGCAAACGTTCGTTCTTTAGATTTTTATCTTTTTAGTTTTATTTCCGGCCAGGGACCTATCCGCAATTAATTTTCTTATAGATTAGTCCCTGATCTTTAAACCCTCGTTACTTTTTGCTCGTTTATCGAAATCCAGTGAAACCAACGGAAAAATCTTCGGTTCGTTCCCCTCTGTCCAGACAAACAACTTGAACATGATTTTGAAAATTAAAAATTTGGTTTCCAGCAGATTTGAATTCGATTTTTATCGTAGTTTGTGTTTCGTAACTCAGATTCGATTGATTCTTTTTGCAGATCGAAGCTCTTCACTTGAACTTTCTATTTAGATCTTTTATTTTGGTTTTATCTTTGCATCTTATGCTTGAGTGCTTATGTATGCTATTGTTTGTTCATGATAGTGTTTCCGGAGTGCGAGGCTTGCTACTACGAATCTCTAGGATTTTCCGATCGTCAGCAAGGCAAGTAACACTTTGATCATATCCCTTTATTACCAAGTTTTTATGCATTAGTCTCAACCCTCAAACATTACATGAGTAGGATTTGTTAACATATGGGTATTGGGAAGTAGTTGATGAGGTAGGAACCTATTGTCTTATATGAAACCATGGGTATTAAACATTATGCTTATACTGTTTTGCTATGCTCGTAGACGTGGATTGGTATGTGAGATTCATGAAAGATGTGAGAGTTAATTTTTAACTAAGGGAAACTTAAGGTGGCTACGTTAATACACATCTGGGTGGATTGGTTGCGGGCACCTGGAGCAATCTAGTGTTGTCCTAGGATATCCCAGAGTACCCATGTGATCATCCTATGGAATGACACCCAGGCTCAAAGGGATCATAAGATTATTCATGCTCAGAAACTTCTATGTGCAGCCACAAGCCATTATGGGCTCTGGCATAGTGGAGTAAGTTGTGTGACCTCTTTCAGTGGTAGGCTAGCAGATGTAGGGGAAAGTATGTGGTACCGTCTACCCAGAGTAAAGAGTTAATGCTTCAGAAAGACTATAGCTCTAGTGCATCTGTTGCATGGTAATCCCTACTCACTCACATTGATATCTATTGATGGGTATCTCCATAGCCCGTTGATACGCCTAGTTGATGTGAGCCTATCTCCCTCGTCTTCTCCACAACCACCTTCCATTCCACCTATAGTGCTATGTCCATGGCTCACGCTCATGTATTGTGTGAAAGTTGAAAAAGTTTGAGAACATCAAAAGAATGAAACAATTGCTTGGCTTGTCATCGGGGTTGTGCATGATTTGAGTATTTTGTGTGATGAAGATAGAGCATAGAGAGACTATATGATTTTGTAGGGATAAGCTTTCTTTGGCCATGTTATTTTGAGAAGACATAATTATTTTGTTAGTATGCTTGAAGTATTATTGTTTTTATGTCAATATTAAACTTTTGTTTTGAATCATACAGATCTGAACATTAATGCCATAATAAAGAAGTATTACATGGATAAATATGTTAGGTAGCATTCCACATAAAAAATTCTGTTTTTATCATTTACGTACTCGAGGACGAGCATGAATTAAGCTTGGGGATGCTTGATACGTCTCCAACGTATCTATAATTTTTGATAGTTCCATGCTATTATATTATATTATATTTTTTGGATGTTTTATATGCATTAATACGTTATTTTATGTTATTTTTGGGACTAACCTATTAACCTAGAGCCCAGTGCCAGTTTTTGTTTTTTCCTTGTTTTTGAGTTTCGCAGAAAAGGAATACCAAACAGAGTCCAAACGGAATAAAACCTTCACGATGATTTTAGTTTCTGATTTACTCTTTTCACAATATTTTACTTTCCCATCTATAAATCAAAAATACCAAAAATATTTACTTTACCGTTTATCTATCTCTATCAGATCTCACATTTGCAAGTAACCGTGAAGGGATTGACAACCCCTTTATTGCGTTGGGTGCAAGTTGTTTGTTTGTTTGTGCAGGTATTCAGTGACTTGTGTGTTGTCTCCTACTGGATTGATACCTTGGTTCTCAAACTGAGGGAAATACTTATCTCTACTTTGCTGCATCACCATTTCCTCTTCAAGGGCAAAACAAATGCAAGATCAAGAAGTATAAATAAGCTCGAACCCAAATTGGAGAAGTGCATCTTCATAGGATACCCTAAGGAAACAATTGGGTACACCTTCTACCACAGATCCGTGATACGTCTCCATCGTATCTACTTTTCCAAACACTTTTGCCCTTGTTTTGGACTCTAACTTGTATGATTTGAATGGAACTAACCCGGACTGACGCTGTTTTCAGAAGAATTGCCATGGCGTTATTTTTGTGCAGAAATAAAAGTTCTCGGAATGACCTGAAAATCAACGAAGAATATTTTTGGAATATATAAAAAATACTGGCGAAAGAATCAAGGCCAGGGGCCCACACCCTGTCCACGAGGGTGGGGGTGCGCTTACCCCTAGGCGCGCCCCCTGCCTCGTGGGCCCCCTGGTGCTCCACCGACCTGAATACAACTCTATATATTCACGTTCGGGGAGAAAAAATCAGAGAGAAGGATTCGTCGCGTTTTACGATACGGAGCCGCCGCCAAGCCCTAATCTCTCTCGGGAGGGCTGTTCTGGAGTCTGTTCGGGGCTCCGGAGAGGGGATCTGTCGCCATCGCCATCATCAACCTTCCTCCGTCACCAATTTCATGTTGCTCACCACCGTGCGTGAGTAATTCCATCGTAGGCTTGCTAGACGGTGATGGGTTGGATGAGATTTATCATGTAATCGAGTTAGTTTTGTTAGGGTTTGATCCGTAGTATCCATTATGTTCTGAGATTGATGTTGCTATGACTTTGCTATGCTTAATGCTTGTCACTAGGGCCAGAGTGCCATGATTTCAGATCCGAACCTACTATGTTTTCATGAATATATGTGCGTTCTTGATCGTATCTTGCAAGTCTATAGTCACCTATTATGTGTTATGATCCGTTAACCCCGAAGTGACAATAATCGGGATACTTATCGGTGATGGCCATAGTTTGAGGAGTTCATATATTCACTAAGTGCTAATGCTTTGGTCCGGTACTCTATTAAAAGGAGGCCTTAATATCCCTTAGTTTCCAATAGGACCCCGCTGCCACGGGAGGGTAGGACAAAATATGCCATGCAAGTTCTTTTCCATAAGCACGTATGACTATATTCGGAATACATGCCTACATTACATTGATGAACTGGAGCTAGTTCTGTGTCACCCTATGTTATAACCATTGCATGAGGAATCGCATCCGACATAATTATCCATCACTGATCCATTGCCTATGAGCTTTTCATATATTGATCTTTTCTTAGTTACTTTTCCGTTGCCACTGTTACAATCACTACAAAACTGCTACCATTACTTTTGCCACTGTTACCGCTACTATCAAATTACTTTGCTACTAAATACTTTGCTACAGATATTAAGTTTCCAGGTGTGGTTGAATTGACAACCCAGCTGCTAATACTTGAGAATATTCTTTGGCTCCGCTTGTGTCGAATCAATAAATTTGGGTTGAATCCTCTACCCTCGAAAACTGTTGCGATCCCCTATACTTGTGGGTTATCAATCCGAAGGCAAGATCTTTGTTGCCAAGAATGGATCCTTTCTAGAGAAGGAGTTTCTCTCGAAAGAAGTGAGTGGGAGGAAAGTAGAACTTGGTGAGGTAATTGTACATTCTATTGAATTGGAAAGTAGCACATCAGAGATAACCATTCTCGTAATGCCTACACTAACTAGAGAGGAAGCTAAGGATGATGATCATGAAACTCCGGATCAAGTTACTATGGGACCTCGTAGGTCGAACAGAGCATGTTCCGCACCAGAGATGTACGGTAATCTTGTCCTAGAAGTCATGTTATTAGACCATGGCAAACCTACGAACTATGAAGAAGCTATGATGAGCCCAGATTCCGATAAATGGCTTGAGGCCGTGAAATCTGAGATATGATCCATGTATGAGAATAAAGTATGGACTTTGGTGGACTTGCCCGATGATCGGCAATCCATTGACAATAACTGGATCTTCAAGAAGAAGACATACGCTAATGGTAATGTTACTATCTACAAAGCTCGACTTGTCGCAAAAGGTTTTCGACAAGTTCAAGTGGTTGACTACGATGAGACTGTCACCCGTAGCGATGCTTAAGTCAGTCCGAATCATTTTAGCAATTGCCACATTTTATAATTATGAAATCTGACAAATGGACGTCAAAATTGCATTCCTTAATGGATTTCTTAAAGAAGAATTGTATATGATGCAACCAGAAGGTTTTGTCGATCCTAAAGGTGCTAACAAAGTGTGTAAGCTCCAAGGATCCATCTATGGACTGGTGCAAGCATCTCAAAGTTGGAATATATGCTTTGATGAGGTGGTCAAAGCATATGGTTTTATATAGACTTATGGTGAAGCCTGTATTTACAAGAAAGTGAGTGGTAGCTCTGTAGGATTTCTGATATTATATGTGGATGACATATTGTTGATTGGAAATGATATAGAATTTCTGGATAGCATAGAAGGATACTTGAATAAGAATTTTTCAATAAAAAACCTCGGTGAAGCTGCTTATATATTGGGCGTCAAGATCTATAGGGATAGATCGAGACGCTTAATAGGACTTTCACAAAGCACATACCTTGACAATGTTCCAAAGAAGTTCAAAATGGACCAGTCAAAGAAAGGGTTCTTGCCTGTGTTGCAAGGTGTGAAGTTGAGTAAGACTCAAAGCCCGACCATGACAGAAGGTAGAGAGATAATGGAAGTCATTCCCTATGCCTTAGCCATAGGTTCTATAAAGTATGCCATGCTGTGTACCAAACCTGTTGTGTGCCTTTCCATGAGTTTGGCAAGGGGTACAATAGTGATCCAGGAGTGGATCACCAGACAACGGTCAAAATTATCCTTAGTTACCTAAGAGGACTAAGGAAATGTTTCTCGGTTATGGAGGTGATAAAGAGTTCATCATGAAGGGTTGTGTCGATGCAAGCTTTGACACCAATTCAGATGACTCTGAGTCTCAATCCGGATGCGTATTGAAAATGGGAGCAATTATCTAGAGTAGCTCCATGCAGATCATTGTAGACATAGAAATTTGCAAAATACATATGGATCTGCATATGGAAGACCCGTTGACTAAACCTCTCTCACAAGCAAAACATGATCACACCTTAGTACTCTTTGGGTGTTAGTCACATGGCGATGTGAACTACATTATTGACTCTAGTAAACTCTTTGGGTGTTAGTCACATGGTGATGTGAAGTATGGGTGTTAATCACATGGTGTTGTGAACTAGATTATTGACTCTAGTGCAAGTGGGAGACTGATGTAAATATGCCCTAGAGCCAATAATAAAATGGTTATTCTTATATTTCCTTAATCATGATAAAGGTTTATTATTCATGCTAGAATTGTATTGATCGGAAACTTAAATACATGTGTGGATACATAAACAAATACCATGTCCCTAGTAAGACTCTACTAGAATAGCTTGTTGATCAAAGATGATTAAGGTTTCCTAACCATGGACATGTGTTGTCACTTGATAACGTGATCACATCATCAGCATATGATTGTTCAATTTATTGCTATTGCTTTCTTAATGTCAAATACACATTCCTTCAACTATGAGATCATGCAACTCCCGGATACCGTAGGAATACCTTATGTGCTATCGAACGTCACAACGTAACTAGGTGATCATAAAGATGCTCTATAGGTATCTCTGAAAGTGTCTGATGAGTTGGCATGGATGGAGGATTAGGATTTGTCACCTCGAGAATCGAAGAGGTATCTCTGGGCCCTCTCGGTAATATGGCATCACAACAAGCTTGCAAGCAAAGTGACTAAGGAGTTAGTTACGAGATGATGTATTACAGAACAAGTAAAGAGACCTGTCGGTAACGAGATTGAACTAGGTTTGAAGATACAGATGATCGAATCTCGAGCAAGTAACATACCGATAGACAAAGGGAATTACGTATGTTGTCATAAGGTTCGACCGATAAAGATCTGCATAGAATATGTAGGAACCAATATGGGCATCCAGGTTCCGCTATTGGTTATTGACCGGAGAGGTGTCTCAGTCATGTCTACATAGTTCTCGAACCCGTAGGGTCTGCACGCTTAACATTCATTGACGATATAGTTTTATATGAGTTATGTGATTTGGTGATCGAATTTTGTTTGGAGCCCTGAATGAGATCACGGGCATGACGAGGAGCTCCATAATGCTCTGGAGGTAACTATTTATATATAGGATGATGCTATTTGGACACCGGAAGAGTTTCGGGAGGTACCGGGTAGTCATCAGATCACCGGAAAGGGTTCCGGGAAGCCCCGGGAGGTATGTGGTCCATATGGGCCAAGTAAGAGGAGCACACCAACCCACAAGGGGCTAGCGCACCCCTCCGATGGCAACCGACCAAGGGGAGAAAAGGAGGGAAGGGGATTCAGCCTCCCCTTGCCTTCCTCTCCTCCCCTTCCTTTCCCCCTCGGGCAAATATGGTAAGGGGAGGGGGCTAGGGAAGGAGCCCAAGGAGGATTCAGCCTCCCTTGGGGCGCCTCCTAGCTGCCTCCCCTCTCCCCACCTATATATATATGAGAGAGGGGGTGCCACACAAGATCACGACAATCTCTTAGCCGTGTGCGGCGCCCCTCTCCACAATTTCGTCCCCCGATCATATTTTCGGAGTGCTCTACGGAGATAGCATCACCACCACTATCACCATGCCATCGTGCTGTCAGAACTCATCTACTACTTCGCCCGTCTTGCTGGATCAAGAAGGAGAGCACGTCACCGAGATGAATGTGTGTGGAACGCGAAGGTGACGTACGTTTTGTACTTGATCGGTTGGATCATGAAGAAGTTTGACTACATCAATCGCGTTACTAAACGCTTCCGCTTACGGTCTACGAGGGTACGTAGATACACTCTCCCCTCTTGTTGCTATGCATCTCCATGGATAGATCTTGCATGTGCGTAGATTTTTTTGTTTTCCATGCAACGTTCCCCAACAGTGCCCGAACCACTAGGGCGCGCATAGTGGCTTGTGGGTCCCACATGCACCCACTAACTTGGTGCCCATGGTCCCTGCCTTCTTCTTCCTCCAAAATTTTTCTTTCTTGTCCTGTAACACGAGTTCTTTATCATTTGTGAACAATTTTTGATATCTTTGCTTGGAGCTTCGTTCCCAAAACTTTCCAGAGGAATTGCTCCTTAGTATGTGAATCCTCCATTGGTTCAATTATTTTTTGTTCTAGTGGTTTATACTTTGCTTATTTTGCTACTATTAGTTACCATGAAAATGAGATTGCATGTTGAATTTACTTGGTTGTAAGTAGTTTTGATGCATGGTTTAGCCTCTAGAGACTTGTGGGAGTAGTTGCTATCAATTATATTGAATTTTGTTCACCTTTTATGAGTTGCTAAAAATTTAAGAAAAAGGGAATATTGAGGAGGATGTTCTCAAGAGGTTCTTGAAACCATAGTACAGCAAGGACCTCTTATCATGAACCCGGAGAAAGCTCTTTGCAAGGGGCTGAAGTTAAAGCATATCAATGGCCATGTGAGGCTTTCATGATTGGAGCCGACATCAAACAAGAGTTTGAATAATCTGTTGAAAATTCCTGTTTGACAGCTGTCCTCGTAGAGAACTATAGTCAACGTTATCATCTCACTGGTACTTTCATGCAAGTTTTTCAATAGATAACTAGCCATACTGCACCGAGAGTCATCTTTCGGTTATATGACTAACATTATAGCATGTCTCTTGAAGAATATAGTCATTCCATTTGGGGTTCATTCAATGAGCCTCAGAAAAGAGACTACGAGGCATTTCTTAGGAGACTTTGCATTGGGGAGACTAGAGGGGCAACTCAGGGTAGAATCAGAAGCATTCATTTTCCTTCCATCCATTACATTTCTTGTTTCATAGGAAGATGTTTAACTGGTAAACATGATTTTTGTGCTACTTGTGCCCCTGATTTGAGTATTCTATATTCTATTGTGCATGGTGATGGGACTTATAACATGGGGGGCCATTGTTGTACATTGTAAAAGTAGAAATGGCGATAGTGGTGATATTTATGGAGAGATTCATGCTTCTCGTATAGCTACTCACCTTGAGATACCTACAAGATTTAATGATGACTATGAGCTCCCTACTAGTTTCCCATATTTTGAGGCTATGCCACGTCATGGATTTATTGAATATGGAACGAGCACTACAAAAAAAATACAGTTCCGTGATGATACGTGTTTGTCATAGTAGGTCACGTTTTCTGTCATGCATGTACATCCATGACGATTTTCTCACAACATCAAGATAGTCATACTTGTGTTGTCGTAGAAGTGTTCCATGACATTACCAAAAATCACGCATCACAGAAGTGCTTTCGTCAAGGGTGACTGAGGGAGTTCGGGATTAGGGGGTCTTTGGACAGCCGGACTCTATCCTTCGGCCGGACTATTGGACTATGAAGATACTAAATTGAAGACTTCGTCTCGTGTCCGGATGGGAATCTACTTGGCGTGGAAGACAAGCTAGGCAATACGGATATGTAGATCTCCTCCCTTGTAACCGACCTTGTGTAACCCTAACCCTCTCCGGTGTCTATATAAACCGGAGGGTTTAGTCCGTAGGACAAAAACAATCATACCATAGGCTAGCTTCTAGGGTTTTGCCTCTCCGATCTCGTGGTAGATCAACTCTTGTAATACCCATATCATCAAGAATAAATCAAGCAGGACGTAGGGTTTTACCTCCATTAAGAGGGCCCGAACCTGGGTAAAACATCGTGTCCCCTGCCTCCTGTTACCATCCGCCTAGACGCACAGTTCGGGACCTCCTACCCTAGATCCGCCGGTTTTGACACCGACATTGGTGCTTTCATTGAGAGTTCCTCTATGTCATTGCCGTTAGGCTTGATGGCTCCTTCTATCATCGATAGCGATGCAGTCCAGGGTGAGACTTTTCTCCCCGGACAGATCTTTGTGTTCGGTGGCTTCACACTGCGGGCCAACTCGCTTGGCCATCTGGAGCAGATCGAAAGCTACGCCCCTGGCCATCAGGTCAGGTTTGGAAGCTTAAATTACACGGCCGATATCCGCGGAGACTTGATCATCGACAGATTGGAGCCCCTGCCTTGTGCGCCACGCGGTCACGATGAGTACGATTTAGCTCTACCATCGGACCGCATTCAGGAGATCGCACCAGCATCCGCTCTGACCCTCAATTCGGAGCCAGTTGCGCCGTCCATGGATGGGTGGATGGACCCCGCCACGGAGGCCTTACCCTCAGTGGCGATCGAGCCGAACATCGACCTTACCCTGTACGAGAGCCGTGTTGTCAGACTGCCGGATCCTTCTTCGGCCACGCACTCCGAACCGCCTGCGCCCATCCCTAGCGAATCCGATTGGGCGCCGGTCATGGAGTTTACCTCCGCGGATATTTTTCAGCACTCGCCCTTTGGCGACATACTGAACTCATTAAGGTCTCTCTCCTTGTCAGGAGGATCCTGGCCGAACTATGTCCGGTAGGATTGGGATGCGGATGACGAAGAAATTCGCTGCCCACCCACCACCCACTTAGTAGTCACTTTCGACGACTTAACCGACATGCTCGACTTCGACTCCAAAGACATCAACGGTCTGGACGACGGTGCGGGAGACAAAGAGGAACCACTGCCCACAGGGCACTGGACAGCCACCTCATCATACGATATATACATGGTGGACACACCCAAAGAAGGCAATGGCGACGAGACAGCGGAGGAAGACCCCTCCAAGAAGCAACCCAAGCGCCGACGTCAGCGGCGCCGCTCTAAGTCCCGCCAAAGCAAGAGTGGTGATACCGGCACATGAGGTAATAACACTCCGGACAGTGCCGAAGATGGCAACAATCCCCTCCAGCATGATCTAGGACAGGAGGATGGAGAGGCCAGCCCTCCAGAGAGAGCGGTAGATGGAGATGCGAAGGATGATAATTACATGCCCCCCTCCGAAGACGAGGCAAGCCTCGATGATGAAAAATTCTTCGTGCTAGAGGATCCCGTCGAACAAGAGCACTTCAAGCGTCGGCTTATAGCCACGGCAAATAGCCTTAAGAAAAAGCAGCAACAGCTTCAAGCTGATCTAGATCTGCTAGCTGACAGATGGACTGAAGTCCTCGTGGCCGAGGAATATAAACTCTAACACCCCTCCAAGAGTTACCCAAAATGCAGGTTGCTACCCCGACTGGAGGAAGAAGCGTATGACGCGGCTGATCGGCCACCTCATGGCCGCGATAGAGAGGCATTCCAGCCAAAAGCTCAGCCTGCACCCCGACGCCATTCAAATAAACAGGCACGGGGAAATACGCCAGACCTGCGAGACGTATTGGAGGACAAAGCAAAACATGCAAGATCGATCTACGGATCACGAGGGCGCGCCGCTATGCGAGACAATAAACGTCACGCAAGATACACGAAAAGTAAATCCGGCCGGGCCGAACACAGTGGGCAAGACTCATTGGAGCTGCGTCGCGATATAGCCCAGTACAGAGGTGCCGCACACCCCTTATGCTTCACAAATGAAGTAATGGATCATCAAATCCCAGAGGGTTTCAAACCCGTAAACATAGAATCATACGACGGCACGACAGATCCTGTGGTATGGATCGAGGATTTCCTCCTGCACATCCACATGGCCCTCGGTGATGACCTACACACAATCAAATACCTCCCACTCAAACTTAAAGGACCAGCTCGGCATTGGCTCAACAGCACCCACGACAAGCCAGCCAACCAGACCAATAGGGATTGTTGGGTATTCAAGCAGGCCGGCAAGTTAAATGCCGAAAACAAAGATAAGGGGCCACATAGCGATGACGAGGAAGAGCCCCGGCAGCCGAACACCGGAGGACAGAAGAGGTTCCCCCCACAAGTGCGGACGGTGAACATGATATACGCAACCCACATCCCTAAGAGGGAGCGGAAGTGTGCGCTCAGGGACGTATATGCGTTGGAGCTAGTCACCCCAAAGTTCAACCCATGGTCCTCCTGTCTGATCACCTTCGATCACAGGGGCCACCCCACTAGTATCCATCATGGCGGATTCGCCGCACTGGTCCTAGACCCAATCATTGACGGAGTTCACCTCACCCAAGTCCTTATGGATGGCGGCGGCAGCCTGAACCTGCTTTACCAGGACACAGTGCGCAAAATGGGTATAGACCCCTCAAGGATCAAACCCACAAAAATGACCTTTAAAGGCATCATACCAGGTGTAGAGGCCCATTGCACAGGCTAAGTCACACTGGAAGTGGTCTTCGGATCCCCGGATAACTTCCGAAGCGAAGAGTTAATCTTCGATATAGTCCCGTTTTGCAGTGGTTATCATGCATTGCTTGGGCGAACCGCATTTGTGAGATTCAATGCGGTACCACATTATGCATACCTCAAGCTCAAGATGCCAGGACCTCAGGGGGTCATTACAGTTAACGGAAACACAGAGCGCTCTCTCCGAACGGAGGAGCACACTGCGGCCCTCGCAGCGGAAGTGCAAAGCAGCCTCTTAAGGCAATCCACTAGTTCGGCGTTTAAGGACCCAAACACCTTCAAGCGCGCCTGGAGTAATCAGCAACAGGACCGCCTGGCACGTTCTGAGCTTGCATAGCAATGCGCCCCCCACCCCGGCCCAAGCCAAACGGTGAAATTCATGCCACGCGTACATACTTACCTGTTAAAAATACCATGGGCACAGGCGGGGAGGGGAGCACGACTGCGGCACGCTCCAAGTTGCGGCTTAAACCGCACTAGGGGCTTCCCACTTTGTTATTTTTCTCTTTCAGGACTTTAATCTCTAGAAACCCTGTCCGGCAGCATGATTGCCGAACACATGATGCAGCAACCAAGGAGGCAGAAAGCTACATCACACCATGGAACTCCTAGGTGGATTACGATAACGAGTGAAATACTTGCTTTAATATTATTCCTCAGCTTGCCCTTGGAGGGACATAGTCCTACTTTTTGCTTATTGCACTGCATGTATCATTCTGCTTTAGCGCACCTTTTTGAATAAACAATGCATAGCATTAACACTATCATTGCATTCTTCTTTATATATATATATATGTGTGTGTGTGTGTGTGTGTGTGTTCATTCCTTACATCCAGCACCCGTACACTCTGGTACGGACAATACGCTATGGGCTTAAGCATACCCCACAATACGGCGTGAGAAGTCCGGACACTTTCAACAGTGCGGCACCCCTTACTTATAGCACTATATGCATCAGCTCCGAATCATGTCTTGGGTCAATAGTTGGGTTTGCCCGGCTCCCATGTTTTGGTACCTTACGTTCCGCTATATCGACTAAGGTAGCACTGGGAGAACTACTGCGATTGTGCCCCGGTTCTGCTGGGCTAAACACCTCAGTAGAGAAAGCTAAAACTGACTATCATGATAAGGCGAGAGACTGGTCGCTGTTTGAGAGGTTTTCGAGTCCTTAAAGACTTATGCCGCTTAGAGCGAGGAGTCGGCCCTGTCCGGCTTAAGGCGTGTATCGCGCCCCAGATTCGGCATTCTGAATACTAGGGGCTTCGCCGAAATTTAAAATTATAGAATTCTATGGCTAAGTGAGAGTGATAACGCATTATAGTCTGATTGCCTTGTTCGTTGTGCTGAGCACCTCCCTCGAAGGACCCAAAAATGGGAACAAGGCTGCTCAGGTTTATCCCGAACACCCCAGCACTCGTGGCATGGGGGCGGAAGCCGACGACTAGCCATCTCTCAGATCTGATAAACAGCCGAACAGAAGGTAATATTTTAAATTCAAACAAGCGTTACATAGCGCATATGAACAAGTTTTCATGAATACAAGATTACACGAGCGGGTTTACTCAAATATTATAGCTTTGGTACACTCGTCCGCTATGAGACGGGCACCCTTTAGGACACCCTCATAGTACATCTCGGGGTGGCGATGCTCCTTGCCCTCCAGCGGCCCTTCCTTGATCAGCTTCACGGCGTCTAGCTTGGCCCATTGCACCTTCACACGGGCGGAAGCCCGGCGTGCACCTTCGATGCAGACGAACCGCTTGACGACTTCCAGCCATGGGCAGGCATCCACAAGCCGCCTCACCAGGCCGAAGTAGCTGTTCGGAAGGGCGTCGCCAGACCATAGCCGGACTATAAAGCCCTTCATGGCATGTTCGGCCGCCTTGTGTAGCTCGACCAGCTGCTTTAGCTGGTCACTCATAGGCACCTTGTGTTCAGTCCCAGTCTATTGGGCCCAAAACAACTTCTTTGTTGAGCTTCCCTCCTCGGCCTGGTAAAACGTTGCGGCATCCGACACACTGCGGGCCAAATCTGCGAATGCTCCTGGAGAGCTCCGAATCCGGGTAAGTAACAAGTAATTTACTTTCACATGCTTGCTTTGCATATAGAATGCCTTACCCGCCGCTATCTTCTTCATCACATCAATCTCCTGGAGGGCCTTGTGGGCTTCGGCCTTGGCAATCTTTACGCTCTCGAGGGCCGCGGCAAGCTCAGACTCTCGCGTCTTCAAGTCAAGCTCCAACGCCTCGTGCTTTCTTGCTGCACCTCGCCCACCCGTGCCTCATGCCTCTCCCGCTCGGTGCGCTCCTTGGCCGCTTTGTTTTCAGCCTCGGACAGCGCTTGCTTTAGGGTCGCCACCTCGGTCGTGGCCCCTGGCAAATTTACGATAATCCTGTCATTTTGCAATTGCTTTCCTTTTATATAGATCCATAGACTAGGTACTACTTACCTTTGCTCTCCTCGAGCTGCCTCTTGGCAAGGACGAGCTCTTTCTTGGACCCTTTAAGGTCCTGCTTCAGGGCGGCGACCTCCGCAGTCAGTGCGGTAGAGGCCAGTAGCGAAGCCTGCATACGCATATAGACATACTTATATTAGACTCCTGCGATATTGTTTGATCCTCTGTTCGGCTTTTCTTTATGAACACCGAATAGAGCATCAGGGGCTACTGTCTATGTGGTAATATTTCTCCTATATTTCAAAAACTTACCTCAAAGCCTGTTAGAAGGCTGGCACAGGCTTCAGTGAGTCCGCTCTTGGCGGATTGAACCTTCTGGACCACCGCACTCATAATAGTGCGGTGCTCTTCGTCAATGGAAGCGCTGGGAAGCGCTCCCAGCAGATTGTCCGGTGCCTCTAGATGGGCAGAGGTCACCGGCACAGGCGTCTTGCCCCTCTTGGAAGGAGGCCGTCTGCCCGAGTCCGGAACCACTGGAGGTTCCAACACGGTGTTCGGCTGAGGGCCGAACTCGGAGCCCTCGGGGGCTTTGCTCCCCCTGCTCCCGGAGTCCGGAAGGTCGCTTTAAGTCGCCTCCGGGACTGTCTCCCCTGGACCCAGTGCCTCTTGAGACAACACCTCGGTGTTGTCCGTAGGGAAAGGGGAGGTGGTGGTCGGAAGTGGATCGCTATCCATATCCGACGAGCCCAGGAGCCGTCCGATGAGGATACGTCGATATGAGTTCGGGGCGGTCTGCACAATCATAATTCGGCATTAGGAGAAGCAGTGCGACAAAGGAATGCTATGAGTTACTCTGGTATCCGAATACTTACAACTTTGCTAGGGGCTTGGCCCTGAGCAGCCACTCGTCTTCGCCTTCGGCGGCGGTGGTGGAGTAGTCCGGAAGGAGAGTCCTTCCCTTCTTGGACCCTTCGCCCCCCCCCCCAAGTAGGGGCGGCCTTCGTTTTCTTGTCTCCCCCGACTGGAGGGGGAACATCTTCATCTTCCTCCTCGTCTTCGGGGGAGGAGTGCGTCACGGAGTTATCGGACGATGAGTCCGATAACACCTGGCGCCGGGAGCTCTTTCGGGTTTCCTTTGCCTTCTTGGTCTTCTCTGGCACCTTGTAAGGAGCCGGAGTCAGCATCTCCGTCAGGAGAGCGTCCGCAGTGTCTTCGGGCAGAGGGGCCGGACAGTTAATCTGCCCCGATGTCTCCACCCAGTCCTGTCAAAGGCATGGAGATCAGACCCCGCACATGGTTAAGCTAGGGGAAATAAATATCCTATCGGATGTATAGAACTCACCGAATGCGCTCCGCGCTTCACGCTTAGCCCGCGGTCCTCGGGGAGAGAGGGAGGGACCTCGGCCCCCTTGAACAACACCTTCCAGACGTCCTTGTGCATCGTGTCAAAGAGCTCGCTTAGAGTCTGGTGCTGGGCCGGGTCGACCTCCCACAGGTTGAAGTCCCGTTGTTGGCACGGAAGGATTCGGCGGATGAGCATGACCTGGACTATGTTGACAAGCTTGAGCTTCTTGCTTGTCATGTTTAGGATACATTTCTGTAGTCCGTCCAGCTCCACCGATGAACCCGACGATAAGGACTTCTCTTTCCAGGAAGTGAGCCGTGTAGGGAATCCGGATCGAAACTTGGCGGCAGCCACTCATTTGGTGTCGCGCGGCTCGGTGATGTAGAACCACGCCGATTGCCACCCCTTTATGGTCTCCACAAAGGAGCCTTCAAGCCATATAACATTGGGCAACTTGCCCACCATGGCTCCACCGCATTCTGCTTGTTGGCCGCCCACCACCTTCGGCTTGATATTGAAGGTCTTTAGCCATAGGCCGAAGTGGGGGCGGATGTGGAGGAAAGCCTCACAGACGACGATGAACGCCGAAATGTTAAGGATGAAGTTCGGGGCCAGATCATGGAAGTCCAGCCCGTAGTAGAACATGAGATCGCGGACGAATGGATGAAGGGGAAACCCCAGTCCACGGAGGAAGTGGTGGAGGAAAACTACCCTCTCATGGGGTTCTGGGGTAGGGACGATCTGCCCCGCAGCGGGCAGCCGATGCACGATATTCGAGGCTAAGTATCTGGCTCCGTGCAGCTTTTTGACGTGTTCCTCCGTAATGGAGGAAGCCATCCACTTGCCTCCCTCTCCGGACATGTTTGGAGGAGGTTGAGGAGAAAGATGTGGAATTGGGCGTTGGGGCTCGAGTGCGCTAGAATGGATGGGTAAAGAGGAAGAAGGCGTGGGTAGAGAAAGGTTAAACCTTATCCCTTTATAAGGGAGGCCAAAACTATGCGCCCCCACTAGCCTAGTAAAACTCGCTTACCCCCTAAGCGCCGTAATCGATGGCGCGGTTGGGTTACCCACGCCCGTATTGATGAAAATCCCGTAATAAGGGGAACACGATCTCTGGTTTGACAAGACGTGTCAAGAAACTGCCTCACGTTATGAGCGGGGCTAGTCAAAGGAAACGGCTCGAATAATCACCGGGCTATGGCACAATGTTATGTTGCCAAAACGTGTCTGCAGATTAGATTTGTGGAAATATTATTCTCTCTATGGTGGTATGTGGAAATTATTTTGCAGGGTCGGACACTATCCTTGTATTCAAATTATTCCGTGATGTATTCGGAAGAGGAACCCGCCTTGCAATGCCGAATTCAATACTGCACGCCGGACTTATCGTCATTGAAACCTGGTTTAGGGGCTACTGAGGGAGTCCGGGATTAGCGGGTCTCCGGACAGCCGAACTCTATCCTTAGGCCGGACTATTGGACTATGAAGATACTAAATTGAAGACTTCGTCTCGTGTCCAGATGGGACTCTACTTTGCGTGGAAGGCAAGCTAGGCAATACGGATATGGATATTCCCTCCTTTGTAACTGACCTTGTGTAACCCTAACCCTCTCCGGTGTCTATATAAACCGGAGGGTTTAGTCCGTAGGACAAAAACAATCATACCATAGGCTAGCTTCTAGGGTTTAGCCTCTCCGATCTCGTGGTAGATCAACTATTGTAATACCCATATCATCAAGAATAAACCAAGCAGGACGTAGGGCTTTACCTCCATTAAGAGGGCCCGAACCTGGGTAAAACATCGTGTCCCCTACCTCCTGTTACCATCCGCCTAGACACACATTTCGGGACCCCCTACCCGAGATCCGCCGGTTTTGACACCGACAGTGACCGACACGTGGCATCCACCGTAACGGAACGCCGTTAAGCTATCTGGTCCTGTTTTGGATCCGATAACCCGTTAACAGCCCGGACCAATGGCGATTTTCCACGTGTAAAATCATCATTGGCTGGAGGAAACACGTGTCAGCTCCCCGTTGGCACAGGTGTCACTCATCCAATGGGCGAGATGCGCTTATGAAATGTTGACACGTGGACCGGCCCAAAAGTGTCACAAGAAGTTTAAATAGGCCGGACCAACTAAAGGCCCACAATATTTAGCGGACCATAATGGGTCAGCCCAGCAAAAGGCCCACGAGATTTTGCGAACCATAATGGGCCGGCCCAGCTAAGGGTCCATAAGATTTTGCGGGCCATAATGGGCCGGCCTAGCTAAAGGCCCGCGAGATTTTGCGGACCATAATGGGTCGGCCCAGCTAAAGGCCCACAAGATTTTGCGGACCATAATGGGCCGGGCCAGCTAAAGGCCCACAAGATTTCTCCAACCATAATGGGCCGACCCAGCTGAAGGCCCAAAAGATTTTGATGACACTAGTAGGCCGACCCATTAACAGGCTGCCATGTTTTGGGCCAAATGCCGACCCATATTTGATCCGGTCCGTTAACAGTCTGCCACGTTCCGGGCTTAATAAAAGCCCATATGAGATCCGGCCCATTAAAAGCCTACCACGTTTTGGGCCAAATTACGGCCCAGATCAGGTCCGGCCCTTTGAGAGGCTTTGGGCTAAATTATGGCCCATATTAGATTCGGCCTGTCAACTGGACGCTATGCTTTTGGGCCAAATTGATAAAGGCCCATTTACTAATTCGGCCTGCTATTAGTTTCAGCATGTTAAAGGCCCGTTTAACATTTCGGCCCTATATATATTTCGGCCTGTTAAAAGCCCGTCATATAGTTGGGCCTAACTACGGCCCCGTTTGCATCAGGCTTGCTCACAGACGATAATCTGTTTGGGCCAAACAGGGACCGAGACAATTTTGGCTGTTATAAGCCCATGATTTGATTGACACAATCATGGGCCGGGATCTATTTCGGCCTGCTGCCGGCCCGTGAGTTTTTCAGCACTTTCCAGGCCCAACCTACTTTTCAGCCTCCTAAAAGCCCATTGAGTTTTCTTGGGAAAATAGGGCCGGCGGTTTACTCGGCCTATTAAAGGCCCGAATCTACTAGTGGGCCAGTCTACATTTAGGCTTGTTAACGAACCAAGATGACAGGGCCCATGATGCGGATCATACATAGTGATTTGCATGATGACCCGATTATGTATCGTAATTTTATGGTTTGGCCGGTTTACTGCGAAGACAGGATATATATATATATATACAGTAAAATAACTGCAGCATCGTTGAGGGAGTCCTGGATTAGGGGGTCTCCGGACAGCCGGACTATATCCTTTGGCCGGACTGTTGGACTATGAAGATACAAGATTGAAGACTTCGTCTCATGTCCGGATGGGACTCTACTTGGCGTGGAAGGCAAGCTAGGCAATACGGATATGTATATCTCCTCCTTTGTAACCGACCTTGTGTAACCCTAGCCCTCTCCGGTGTCTATATAAACTGAAGGGTTTTAGTATGTAGGACAACATATAATCATACCATAGGCTAGCTTCTAGGGTCTAGCCTCTCTGATCTCGTGGTAGATCTACTCTTGTACTACCCATATCATCAATATTAATCAAGCAGGACATAGGGTTTACCTCCATCAAGAGGGACCGAACCTGGGTAAAACTTCGTGTCCCCTGCCTCCTGTTACCATTCGCCTAGACGCACAGTTTGGGACCCCCTACCCGAGATCCGCCGGTTTTGACACCGACATTGGTGCTTTCATTGAGAGTTCCTCTGTGCCGTCGCCAGAAGGAAGGATGTCTCGTCTGGTCTTTAAAGACAATACTACTGCCGGGGAGCTTTGGCTGTCAGCCAAACTCTCCGGCTAGGCGGTTTCATCATGACCGCCTATTCGGCCTCCACGCCGACGATGACTTCTCGGGTCATCGAAAACAGCCTCCATGTCAAATCGGCACTCACCGAACAGATTGATCCAATGGACCTCGCCTCCTTAAACAAGCTCTTGGATCGCATCGCCGCCTTGGGAGTCGCTACGGACTATGATCGGATTGGGCTTAAACCCGATCAAAGGGAGATTAACTCTCCACCGGTCACCCATCATATTGCAGTGGTGGAGGAACAATGCGGCGACCTTTCCTCCATCTTGAGGACCAACTACGTCCGGATTCCCGAGCTCTCTGAGCCAGACGCCCATTCGCGGGAGGACAACATCCAATCCCTGAACTTAGAGTCAGGCAGCGGGTCAGGATTATCGGGTCACACCCTGGAACCGGAACTTCCAAAATTGGAAATTCCTCGGCCCCTGGATCCTAGATCAGGTGAGGGTTCGGATTCAATTCCACCCACCCACCCAAACATAAGTGATCTTTCCCACATCAGGCAAGAGCCCCAAGAAACAGTACATCACTATTGGGCAAGATTCCTCCTTGCGATGAACAAGGTTAAGGACTGTCGCGAGGAAGACGCAATCCTATTTTTTTGCAATAATTGCACGGACAAGGGAATCCTTAACGTCATAAATCGCCGTGAGATAACACGCTTCGCTGACTTGGCGTCCATAGTACGAAAGTACTGTGCGATGGAAAGTACCTGGAAAACCGAAATAAACTTTTGGGATAATCCGGCCCTGAATACAAACCCAGTACGAAACAAAAGGGTGCATTATCACAATACACCCGGGTCAACTACCAAAAAGCAAAAACCCTCTACAGGGTATGGAACCGTACTGGAGGGATGGCTCAACGGACCCTGCAAAATTCATAGTACAGCGGATACAATACCTACGCACAGCCTTAGAGCATGTTGGATACTCCGGCAGGTGGCCAAAAGTGGTGAGGATCATCTTCTCTCGTGGATAACAATACGGTGTTAACGGTCTTTGAGACCTTCGCGTCAAATAATCGGCACAAGCGAACACTCCGCAGCATGGCCGAAATCTGCCACATAGCAGCAATAAATCCGAGTGAGACGGCTAATACCTTCAATGCCAGTGAAGAACCTAAATTCCGAACAGCCCGAGCACCAGCCACACTGTTCCTCAGTCCAATCGTGGACGGCTTTCGACTCACCAAAGTACTCATGGACAGCGGCAGCGGATTAAACCTCATCTATGAGGAAACTCTTCAAAAGATGGAAATAGACTGGAACCGCATTGAGCAAAGTAGCACAACCTTTAGAGGAATCATCCCCAGTCAGGAAGCACGCTGTACTGGGAAAATCACACTAGATGTGGTATTCGGCACGCCGGATAATTACAGGTCCAAAGAAATTACATTCCAAGTGGCCCCGTTCAGCAGTGGTTATCACGCTCTTTTAGGACGGGAGGCGTTCACAATCTTCCAAGCCGTACCCCATTATGGGTACATGAAGCTCAAAATGCCCGGGCCCAACGGAATCATCATTCTCGCCAGTGATCCGGACACGGCACTCCGCACCGAAAACAAAACAGCCGCATTGGCCCTCGAGGCATTATCCGAAGCCCTCTCGGCCGAGGAAGTAACCACACTACGCTCCACAGTGGACAGGGACGACGTGATACTCGACAAGAGATCCAAGTCCACATCTTTTAAACCAGCGGATGAAATAGTCAAATTCCAAGTCCACCCAACGGACCCTACAAAAACAGCCTCCATCGGGGCACAGTTAAGCCCCGCTGTGGACGCCGCACTACGAGAGTTCCTGCGCGAGAACTGGGACATATTCGCCTGGCATCCCTCAGACATGCCAGGAATCCCACGCAGGCTGGCCGAGCATAGCCTCAATATCCTAAAGGGATTCAAGCCGGTCAAGCAAGCTCTTCGGCGTTTCTCCGAACCTAAGAGACAGGCCATGGGACAGGAACTAGCCAAGTTATTGGAGGCCGGATTCATCAAAGAAATTAAACACCCGGACTGGCTAGCAAACCTGGTGATGGCACCAAAGAAGGACAAATCCTGGCGCCTTTGTGTCGATTTCAAAGACCTCAATAAAGCTTGCCCAAAGGATCCCTTCCCCCTCCCACGCATCGATCAAATCATTGATGCCACCGCAGGACACGAGTCATTGTGTTTCCTCGACGCATTCTCCGGTTACGACCAAATCAAGATGGCGGAGTCCGACCAAGCCACAACGGCATTCATCACACATATGGTCCCTTCTGTGTTAACATAATGCCTTTTGGGCTCAAGAACGCCGGCGCAACATAGCAACGCATGATTCAGACATGTCTGGAGAAACAAATCGGCAAAACAGTAGAGGCATACGTAGACGATGTGGTTGTCAAAACCAGACACGTCGACTCTTTGATAGACGACTTGAGGCTCACATTCGACAACCTCCGAACATATGACATCAAGCTCAATCCGGAAAAATGCGTTTTCGTCGTACCAGCCGGAAAGCTCCTGGGTTTCATTGTCTCCAGTAGAGGTATTGAAGCTAATCTGGCCAAAATCTGAGCTTTGTCACAGTTGGCTACACCAACAGACCTCAAACAAATCCAGAAGTTAACTGGATGCGTGGCGGCTCTAAGCCACTTTATCTCCCACTTAGGAGAAAAAGGCTTTACCCCTTTATCGCCTCCTTCGACGCACCGAACACTTCGAGTGGACGGACGCTGCCACAGCCGGATTGGGAAAGGCCATTTTGGCAACCAACCCAATCCTGGCCGTGCCAAACATTAGCGAACCAATGCTGTTGTACATTGCGGCAACTCATCAAGTTGTAAGCGCAGTGCTCATCGTCGAACGAGAAGCTGCCGGACATAAATTCCCTCTTCAAAAGCCGGTATACTATGTATCCACTTTCCTCACTCCATGCAAATCATGGTACCCACATTATCAAAAGATAGCCTATGCGGTATTCATGGCATCCCGGAAGCTACGACACTACTTTCAAGAGTGTTCGATTACGGTAGCCTCGGAAGTGCCACTTAATGATATTATAAACAACCGCGACGCTACGGGCCGGATTGCCAACTGGGCCATTGAGCTCCTCCCGTTCGACATAACATACAAACCTCGACGAGCCATTAAGTCGCAAGTATTGGCCGACTTCGTCGCCGAATGGACGGAGGCCGAGCTCCCTAAAGAGTATGGCGCATACTCCAACTGGATCATGCACTTTGACGGTTCTAAAATGCTGGCCGGTCTAGGGGCTGGCGTCGTCCTGACATCCCCAACCGGAGATACCATGCAGTACGTACTGCAAATATTGTATATAGACTCCAACAATGCAGCCGAATACGAAGCTCTGTTGCATGGTCTTCGGATGGCAGTCTCCATGGGCATTCAACGCCTGGAGGTGCGTGGGGATTCAAACCTCGCAATATCTCAAATAAATGGAGACTTTGACGCCAAGGATCCGAGAATGGCGGCCTATCGAAACACCGTCCTAAAAATGTTAGCTCAGTTCGAGGGGCTCGATTTTCACCATGTGGCTCGGGAAAACAATCAGGCGGCGGATATCCTCGCCCGCATCAGTGCAAAACGCGATGCGGTCCCCCCAACATATTTCTGGAAAGGCTGTTCAAGCCATCCGTAGTATGGGAAGGAGACACCGGTAACAATAGTCCGGACCCGGCCAAAATGCCCGATACCGAATACTCTGACACAATCGGAGGCTCTGCCACCGAAATAACACCTTCAGCCCACGTAATAATGGCCATTATTGCCCTATGGACAGAACCATTCCTGGCCTACCTAAGTAGACAGGAACTTCTGGAGGACCAAAATGAGGCACGCTGCATAGTACGGCGATCCAAGGCCTACAGGGTCCATGAGGGAGAATTGTACAAAAAAGCACTACCGGAGTCCTTCAAAGGTGCATCTCCGAAGAGGAAGGGCGGAATCTTTTGGCAGAAATTCACGCCGGACACGGCGGTCATCACGCCGCAGCCCGGGCCCTTGTAAGCAAGGCCTTCCGTACAGGATTCTATTAGCCAATGGCCTGGGCAGACGCACAGGACTTGGTCCAACGTTGCGCCGGTTGCCAGCTCTTTGCAAATCAAAGCCACATGCCACCCACCGCCCTCCAAACAATCCCCATTACATGGCCCTTTGCGGTCTGGGGGCTTGACATGGTTGGACCCCTTAAAGGGGGAACCCACAAGAAAAAATACTTACTAGTCATGGTGGATAAATTCACCAAATGGATAGAGGCCAAACCTGTTAAAACAGCCGAATCCGGACCGGTGATAGACTTCATATCCGGGGTTGTACACCGTTATGGCGTCCCCACAGCATCATCACTGATAATGGCACGAACTTCACGGCTGACGAGGTAAAACTCTGGTGCAGCAAAATGGGCATCAAGATTGATTATGCTTCAGTCTATCACCCACAAACCAACGGTTAAGACGAGCGAGCAAACGGTCTTATAATGAGCGGCATTAAACCCAGATTACTATGTTCCTTAACGGAGTCTGACACGCACTGGGTAGAGGAGCTTGACTCCGTACTCTGGGGGCTCCAGACCACGCCGAATCGTAGTACCGGATATACACCCTTCTTTATGGTGTACGGCGCAGAGGTACTATTGCCCTGTGACATAATTCATGACTCACCTCGAGTGCGCATGTACGAAGAAAGAGAAGCCGGGCTCGATCGGCAGGATAGTCTAGACACCTTGGAGGAGGAGCGCGACGTAGCCAAAGCCCGTTCCACATTCTATCAGCAACAGGCTCGCAGATACCAAAGTAGAGAAGTACGGGCCAAAACTTATAACATTGGCGACCTTGTTCTACGCCTGCCAGATAAGAAAAGAACAAGCCCGAGCCCAAATGGGAAGGTCATTTCATTATTGACCAATTTCTAACTGGTGGAGCATACCGACTGCGGGATGCGTCGACTAGTCGACTCGAGCCGAACCCATGGAACGCGGCCAGGCTCCGAAGATTCTACGCCTAGCACCGGTCTCTATGTTAGTCCCCTCCCTTTGTCGATTTTTTGCATATACATCATCTTTCTTGTTTCCCTTTCTTTCTTTCTTTTATTATTTCTCTAGGCCTTCAAGGTTCACCTTGTGCCTCGCT
The DNA here is from genome assembly GCF_056163025.1 of Triticum urartu. Taxonomy (NCBI): domain Eukaryota; kingdom Viridiplantae; phylum Streptophyta; class Magnoliopsida; order Poales; family Poaceae; genus Triticum; species Triticum urartu. Next base: position 95,054,776 of record NC_141875.1, read on the forward strand.
TGTACATTACAGATGCGATTAGCCGCACTCTTCATACCTGGGGGCTTCTTTCGCAGAAGCTTAAATTATTTATCTGGGCCTCATGCCCAACACATGTGTTATACTTCCGCATGTACCTTTTTTCACCATTATATGCATCGATATGACTTAAGTTTTGGCCAAGCTGGGTTGCCTGGCTCTTGTATTTATGCCCTACGTTCCCGTTAATTCGGCTAGGGCATAAGGGGAGCACCTCTGCGATTGTTACTGCCGGGTCAGCTGGATGTGTACCTCAGACTGGGTGAAGCCGAAAGCTAGCGTTCTTAAGGGAATATTCGGTCGGTGAACAAAAGATGATTTTTATTTATTGTCCATATCTGCCCCCAGATGTTTTTTCTGCGCTTCCTATCGCAGTCCGGACATGCACTTTAGGGCATGCTTACCCAGGGAAAGGAACCCTTAATGGAACTATTCTCCCTGCAAGATGTTTCTTACTACCCATGTAATATAACATAACTAGTTGGGCACTTGTCTGATAAAGCACTAATGACCCCTACGCCTGGTCTCCACGTATACCCCGGTTTTATATAACTGAGCGTGTATTCGGATTCACTCCGGACTGTCGGGCCCGGAGGTTGAAGCGAAAAGGTCCGCAACGACAAAAGATCTACGATCCGGCTAGAAGGCATTATACATGTCACTTTAATTACATAGTCATGCAGACTGACTAAATTCCTCCTCTATACCATCTAACAGGCGGTCTAGCTTACAATCCTGTTGGGAATACTTTGCGGCTAATTCTACTTGCCCATAAACTAAGCTAACGGGGATCTCTCTTCCGTCGGGCCCCACAGGTCCGACATCGGCCATGTGATTTGGGTCTGCCTTGGTATACTGCGTCTTCACCATGGCCCAGGCTTCTCTGGCACCCTATCGGCAGACTGATATCTTCCATAATCGGAAGCACCGCCGTGCTCCCTTTAGCTTCTCCGCAAGCTCTGCAACGCCTTCTGGCAGGGAGACAGACGGCCACAAGGCCTGGGCAACACCCTGCATCACCTGCCAAACTTTTTCATGCAGATGTGACAGCTCGGACAGAAGATCACCCGCAGACCCAGGCATTTCCTCCACGGAACGACCCGTCAGCATACCTACAGACATAACGCTGTTAGTCAGTTTCTTTGCCGCACTCCTTTAAAAGTATTCGTTCAAACACTTACTGAAAATGCCGCGCCGAAGTCGCTTATTCTCCTTCTCGGATTCCGCAAGCTAGCCCCGAACATCTTTTAGTTCCACGTTCAGCTTAATATTGGCGTCTTGGAGATTGTTTTTCTCCCGCATAACCTCGGTCAGCACGCGTTTTCCAGCCTCTAGCTGTCGCATAACATGCTGGTCCCCCGGATTTTCTCCGAATTCATCTGCAAAATCAATTGTTAGATCTGCAGACACGCCGCACACTATATGGTAACCATCATTCTTTAAATTAAATGTTACCAGCGGGAGGAATTTTCTGTTCCTGCAATGCGGCATGAGCAGCCCGCAGTTGGGTCTTGCATTCCTCCAGCTCCTGGGACAGCCTTGTATTCTTCTCTTTAAGAACCTGCATATTAAAGATGATCCTTAAATCAATTCTGCTAACTGTTTCAAGTCTCAGGGGCTACTGATACATATAAATCGCCAGATTTACTCACCCGTACATCCTTTACATACTGATCCATGGCTCTGGCTAAACCATCTTGAGCAGCACGGAGGTACGCCTCTCCAGAATTGAAGGCATCGAACGCCTCTAATGAGAAACAAGCGTCGCAGAGTACGGCCCGGCAGCGCCTATGATTCATGGCGCTTTCCACTTCTAAGTTTGTAGCGGATAATCTATCTGCATCCTCTGTAGGTGGATTATCCAGCGCCTGCCCCATATCGGCTTCCGCCTCCATGTCCGGTCCTAGCGCCCGACTGGTGGAAGCTTGATTGGCAGCATCGCCGGACATATTCCGGCGAGCGTTTTTTTTGTTAAAGAAACACGGGCGTCATTACATTTTGAGAAAGACGACAACCACAGAGCGGGGTTTTTCCTATACCTTTGCGCGGGCGTCTCCGTCCTGACCGCCTTCCTTTTTGGCCTACTCGGCCTCGGTGCCTCCTGTTGGCGAGTTGCTGTGGGTTCGGCAGGGCGTCCCGAATGCCTTCCCTGTAAAAGATGCCATGTGTTTATGGTGGGTGAAGTGCCTAAAAGTTGATCCTAGTTTTGGAGTTGGGACTTTTGATTTTTCTTACCTGCGATGCATGGAGCAATCCGACATAGTTGGCCGTAATGGCCACCAGGGCATCGTCGCAGCTTAACTGATAGAACTGCCGGTCTATCGGTTCCACGGAGATAACTGGATCTTCTTCAAGTCCAGAATTGAGGGCCCGGTCAGGGTCTTGTGGTTGTGGAGAAGGGCTGCTAACCTCCTTTATGGCTTTTCGCAGTTCCTGCCACAACGTGGCAAGGTGAATACTTACGACTAAGAATGCGGGAAAAATGGGGGCAGCGAGATATAACTCACCCAGCTTGGAGGATTGTACATGGAGAATCCATCCCGTGGCTGGATGCGGGTGAACTCCTCTTCCTCACCCTTGAACAGTTCAGACGAAATTTTCGCTAGAGCGGCAGCATTGTCCGGAACCTTACGCCCGCAGTGGGTGGCGTCATCCGCCTCGTTATAACACCACAAGGGGTGCCCACGATATTTAAGTGGCTGCACTCCCCGCATTATGCAAATCGATATAACTTCGATTATTGTCAATCCTGATCGAGCCAGTGCTTTGATCTGGTTCATCAGATAGAGGACTTCTCCGTTGTCTTCCGCCTGGAGGCTCCATGGGCGCCAACTTCGGCGCTTCTTCAAGGGAGCATTGTTGAACTCAGGAAGACCCCGCCGAACAGGGTCCGGAAGGGGGACGTCCTCCATATAAAACCATTCTGAAGGCCAGTCTTCGGACGGCTTCTTCGGGGTACCAGACAGGTATCCGGTATCGGCGATGCGCCATATTTCCGCTCCGCCCACTTGATAAAGTGATTCCCTCTGTGTGCGAGGGACAAGGCAGAATAGCCTTTTCCACAGCTTGAAGTGGGCCTCGCAGCCCAGGAACAACTCGCAGAGAGCAACATAGCCGGTGATATGTAGAGTGGAGGTAGGGGTGAAATTGTGTAATTGGAGGTCGTAGAACTCCAGGAGCCCGCGGAGGAATGGATGAATTGGAAATCCGAGTCCTCTTAGTAAATAAGGAACAAGGCAGACCCATTCCCCATGGAAGGACAAGGAAAGCCCTCCGCTTGCGCCCCGCCATTGTAGATGGAAAGCCCGGCTCGAACGGGCACCATATATGCCGGAGGGAGAAATCCCTTAGTCTGAAGTTCGAGTAATCGACTGTGCGGGACTGAACACCTCTCCCAATCACCGGGCCTAGGGCTACGAGGGCGGGAGGAGAAGCTGCGGAGGTCGGCCATGCTGGAATGGATCTTTCCGAAAGGCGCTCTGAGGAATTCTCGCTGGGGGAGGATGGTATGGATTAGATCTAAGGATCCCCATCCCTTTAATAGACAATTTATTTATCTGTCTAGGGGGGCGAATGTAAAAACGCCCTGGCACCTCGTATTCATTCAAAGCGTGGGAGAAAGCCCTTATTGGGCACTGTCGGTGTCAAAACCGGCGGATCTTGGGTAGGGGGTCCCGAACTGTGCGTCTAGGCCGGATGGTAACAGGAGACAAGGGACACAATGTTTTACCCAGGTTCGGTCCCTCTTGATGGAGGTAAAACCCTACATCCTTCTTGATTAATATTGATGATATGGGTAGTACAAGAGTAGATCTACCACGAGATCAAGGAGGCTAAACCCTAGAAGCTAGCCTATGGTATGATTGTTGTATGATGAAGTTGTCCTACGGACTAAAACCCTCCGGTTTATATAGACACCGGAGAGGGTTAGGGTTACACAAAGTCAGTTACAATGGTAGGAGATCTTGAATATCCGCATCGGCAAGCTTGCCTTCCACGCCAAGGAAAGTCCCATCCAGACACGGGACGGAGTCTTCAATCTTGTATCTTCATAGTCCTGGAGTCTGGCTGAAGGTATAGTCCGGCTACCCGAACATCCCCTAATCCAAGACTCCCCTAGTAGCCCCTGAACCAGGCTTCAATGACGACGAGTCCGGTGTGCAAATTGTCTTCGGCATTGCAAGGCGGGTTCCTCCTCCAAATTCTTCATAAAAGTTTGTAAACACCAAGAGTAGTGTCTGGTTCTGCAAAATAAGCTTCCATGTATGGCCATAGAGAGAATAATATTAGCACAAATCTAATCTGCTGACGTATTCCGCAGCGTGACATCACACTACGGCCAAGCCTTTATTCAAATCGTTTTCACTTCTTCACCTCAGCGTGTTTTGCGAGGCGGTTTCCTTGGCACGTCTTGTCAAAGCAGAGATCATGTCCCCTTTGTTTACAGGATTCTCATCAATAAGGACATGGGTAACCTAATCGTGCCCGTTAGCATGTTTTCTCAATTAAAGGCGAGTCCCAAACGGTTATGGGGAGGGCTCCTGGTATTCAACCTCTTATAAAGAGACCAAGGCCTTACTCCTTTTCTCCAATCTCAAAACAAGTTCGCCTGTCGCCTCGAGTTCCAACACCCTAGGCTCCAGATTCCAGGCGCTTCGAACCTTCGACAATGTCCGGTTCTGACCTTCAAGGCCGATGGATGCCTTCCTCCGTCACGGAGGAGGACGTGCTAAGGTTGAGAGAGGCTAAGTTTTTGACCGCCGAAATTTCGCATAGGTTGCCTGCTCAAAGGCAGGCTATTCCCAGTCCCCAGCCTGGTGAGAGCATAGTGTTCATGTCTCACTTCCTTCGGGGTTTAGGCTTCCCGATGGATCCCTTCGTGAGAGGGCTGATGTTCTATTATGGGCTGGAATTTCATGACCTAGCTCCGGAGTCCATCCTCCACATTTCCTCATTCATCGTTGCGTGCGAAGCGTTCCTCCGTGTTACTCCTCACTTTGGATTATGGCTCAAGACCTTTGAGTGGAGCCGAAGATGATCGAGGGACGGCACGCAGAGTGCGGAGGTGCTGTCATAAGTAAGAATGCCGATGCTCCATGGCCCGAGGGCTCCTTTCAAGAGGAGCTCGGCTTGTGGCAACGAGAGTGGTTCTATATCACCGCTCCCAGGAGCGCAGTGGGTGGCGCCTCCTGCCTTTCGCTCGGGTCCCCCACCACGGCTAGCGTCATGGGTCAACAAAGGATTAGATTGAGGGTTATCCAAAGACATGCCCCTGTTGCAGGGCCACATTAGGGATCTCTTAGAAAGAGACCTCAACCTGGTCAAGGTGACGCCGGTCATGCTGATTTGCCGAACATTGCCCGGCAAACGTCGCTCCCTTCGTCTGTGGGAGTTTAATCCGGAGGGACCACGAGCTCTCCAGCATTTTATGGGCGCAACACCCGTGGAGATGTATAAAATGTTCTTCGGATCACAAGCAATGTGTCTGGATTTGACCGAGGACGCAGGTTTAAGCTGCAATCGCCCGGATACTCAAGTAAGTAACCTTGTGCCCGGACTTGCTATCCGTAAAATTGTCATAAACTCGCTCCTAAAAGAGCTGTCCTTTTAAACAGGAGTGGTTAGCGAAGGCGAAGCTGATCAGGTGTCCGGCTCCCCTTCCTGAGACCAGGCCGGATCCCGTGCTAGTCAGGATGTTGAAGATCGTGCCTTTGGAGGGAAGTGAGGGGGAGGACAAGGAAACTATGGCCTCCTCGAAGGAGGCTGCTCCGAAGGTAGGAACCGACAATTCCTCTCCTAGGGGGAAGAAGAGGGCCGCCTCTGACGACCTGGAGACCATGGCCTCAAAGCGGGGGAAGAAGTCCTCGTCAGAGGGTCCGGCGCCGGGGAGATCCTCGGCCGAACTATGCCCCCAAAGGGATCAGCCCTCCAGCGAGCCGTAAGTTGAGAAAGATTTTCCTTTAGAGGGATGAGAGAAATCCTTACTTTTTATCTGAGAAGATTAACCGAAATTTTACCTTGTAGCTCGGACCTCAGCCCTTCTCAGCAGAGCTCGTCTTCGGTGGATCTTCTGCCGGAGATGATGGAGAGTGGAACGCCTCCCCCTGCCGTACCGCCTAGCGAGGCGGGCGACCCTGAGGTGTCGTCGCGGAGGGTTTCTCCGAATCCGGCAGGGGTGGAACGTAGCCATATGGCCCCCCAAGGTTCTCTGCGTCCTGCCTTCGATGGAGGTCATAGGACGAGTCCGGCACCGTCCGGTGCGCGGTCGGAGGAGCTGATGATTCTGCTGGGTCGAGCTTCTATCTCAGAGGAGCACCGTGCATTGATGGGTAAGGTGATTGGAAGGATTTCGTCCGCGGAAAGCGGATTGCATGAGGCCGTCAGAAGTTTACTGACGGGTTTTGAGGTACGTTTGATAATGTACTTCTTTGTCAGTTGCGCATAAACAAGATGCGCCCTGTGTAGATAGTAGCCCCTGAGACTCTGTGCGTTGTCAAAATTGACGGCGCGCAGAGGATCATAATCCCAGGTCTAATTTTCGCCTTTGTATATACTTGGCGAAGTGTCCGGAATCGAGCCGAACTGATGATTTTGCCGAACTAAAGCGGCAACTTGACGTGGCAGATGCCGACCTCGCGCTCGTCAACGAGCGACTTGATGATGCTCAAGGTATGCAATTCCTCGGGCGGCATCTGGTAAGAGGAGCTTTTATGCCAGTATCTTACAATGTGTGTGCTTGACGCAGATGGTGCGGCCGCCGTGGAGAGTCTCCAGGCGGAACTTGCCCGAGCTAAGGAACAAGCCAGGACAAGTGATGCGGCTACCAAGAAGGCACTTGAAGAGCTGAGAGCCGAACAGGCTGCTCACTGCCAAAGCAAGAAGGAGATGGCCGAGATGGCCGTGAAGTTAAAAAGCGCTGCTGACCGTTGCAAGTCTCTTGAGAAAGAAGACCGGGTGAGACAAACGGACTTAGAGAAGGCCGTTGTTGATGCCAAGGACGCTCGCTCTGCGATGAGAGCTGCGAAGGAGGAGCTGCGTCAGGCCGGACAGATTGCGGCTGGAAAGCCCTTTATGCTACGAAGGAAGTTTGGCGATCCGAAGTTTGCTCTGTTGGACCGGATGTGGAGTGCGAAGGACACCTATCTGGATTTGGCAGCGAGTGCTGCTGGTGCGACCGAACACTTTTGAGATCAAGAAGATTGCGAGGTGGAAAGGCTTTTCTGGTCGCAGTTCCACAATCCAGAGCGTCCATTAGCAGTGGACGATCGTCTGGCTCAATGGGCCGAACTGAATAGATTGTCCGGACTCGCCATGAAGTACGTCATGGCTCATCTGTGGCCGGGGAGATCGGAGCCGAAGAGTTATTTCGGCTTGGTGCAGCAATTCCTTAGCGCGCTGCCACGTATCGATGCGATGAAGAGGTCAGCATGCATAGAGGGCGCACGGATGGCTCTTGCCCGTGTCAAGACATACTGGGCAGAGATGGAGACCACCGTTGTTGCATCCCGAGATTCGGACCAAAGCCGAGTACCCTCCGAGCACTATTTTCAGGAAGTCCTTGAAGGTGCTCGTGTAATAGAGACGCAGTGCTCGAAGGATGATATTTTCTGATAGCATATGTAATTATGAAGCAATATTTTGATGAATTGTAGCAGCCTTTTATACTTGTGCCTGCAAGTATGTGGCACACCTCCTGTGCGGCCGTTTTAAGATATACATACAAAATCTGAAAGATGGCAGTCGTTGGCTTCAGCCCCCACGCACATAGTGCGGGGGTGCTTGCAGAAGGCGCATTTTCACACTTAATCCAATGTCTTGGTCCTACAAAGGAGGTGATAGCGCAGCGAGCTAGGCAACCGGACTATAATGCTTTAACACTTTCACTTAGCCATAGGAGCTTGACAATGGGACTATTTAGGTAGCCCCTGGTGGCGACTGCGGTCGCCCGAATTCGGGGCGCGTATGTGCCTGGCCGGGAAACGGCCCTTCGTTAATGTTGGGGAATCCTATAGATTCGGGAGAGTCATCGAGTGGTTGACCAGTCTCACGCCATATCATGACAGTCGGTTTTCGGCTTTCTCTACTGAGGTGCTCGCCTGGCCGAACCAGGGCACAATCGCAGTAGTTCTCCTGGTGCCGCCTTAGCCGATAGAGCGGAATGTAAGGTGGCCGAACACAGGAGCCGGGCAACCCAACATTTGACCAAAATCATGACTCGGAGCTGATGCATATAAGGCCAAACTCGCGATGCCGAACACTCCCTAAGGTATTCGGTCTTTATGAGAGCGGGCGAAGTAACGCTCTAAGGTATAAGCCCCTAGTGTCCAGGTACGCACAAGAATTCTGACGTGGCCACATGCCAAGACGACAGCCTCCTCCTTGGTCATAGAACCAGGGGATGTGTATCAACAAGAGACAGTAAAAAAGGTTTACGCAGGGTCTTAATCTGAAAAGGATCCTTGGAACGGGTCCCTACTGCACATCTGTGCCTGTGTTTCCGTTGTGCCGTATCCTGGACGGGCGAAGCACGACGTTCATCTGTAAAAAAGAGAGCAACTAAGTTGAAAAAGGGGCGTGCCGAACAAAAGATATATGAAATAAACAAAGTGTAAAGTAAAATATGGAAAATTGAGCTTTATTGTCTCTTATTTTATACGTGTGAAGCCCCTAGTGCAGGGGTATATGGCCACTAAGCCTTTATCAACGATACTTTTGTGCCGGACTTGTCTATCCGTGTCCGTGGTCTTAATGACCTGTTCCGATGTTCTGGCTGGTGAAGCCATTGTATTGTGGGGCTGTTAAAGCGGCCGCACAATCCTCCGCTTGGGGGTGGCGCCCTTACTGCTTCCCCGTTAAGGAGATGATGCCGCGTGGACTGGGCATCTTAAGCGTTAGAGATACATAATGCGGTATTGCGTTAAAGCGGGCGAAAGCTTCGTGTCCCAGCAGTGCTTGATAGCGACTTGAGAATGGGACAATGTGGAAAGTCAGCTTTTCGCGACGGAAGTTATCGGTAGAGCCGAAAATAACCTCGAGCCGGAGAAAACCCATGCAATGGGTGTCCGGACCTGGCGTTACTCCTTGAAAGGAGGTTTTGCTGTGGCGAATTATTTTTGGGTCGATCCCCATGTGGCGGATTGAGTCCTGATATATCAGGTTGAGTCCGCTGCCACCGTCCATAAGGACATTTGAAAACTGTAGTCCGCCAATTATTGGGTCGAGTACCAGGGCAGTCCAGCCTGGGTTCCTGATACTTCTAGAATAATCCAGATGATCGAAGATGATTGGTTTTGACAACCAGTGGCGGGATTCCTTTGGGATAGACCGTGGGGCGCGCACCTTTATGGGCGCCGCACGTTTTGTTATGTGGAGTAAGTTTACTGTTTTTACTTCTTGTGGGAAATTCTTTTGTTTCCCGGTACTCTGCTTTTGGGGTTCGTCCTCGTCTTCGCTTGGTGTATCGAGCCCCTTATGTTCGGCGTTGAGTCTGCCGGATTGTTTGAAAACCCAACAATCTCTGTGGGTATGGTTAGCAGGCTTTCCGGGAGTACTTGTGACGCCCGGGTAATTAAGCTACAGTGATCCTTTGCTAATGATGCCACGTCACCTCGTTTATAGTTGCTAATCTCGAGTTAGTTCAAAACCGATTCAAATTCAAATTCAAAAATAGGCAAACAATAAAAGTTTTCAAATATTAAAACTAAAATGTTCGGAGTGAACCAAATATTGCATAGATAATTATTGGGGAAAAACCACACATTTATAAAATGTTTAAATACTATGGGATGAATAAAACAGTAGTAAAAATGATTATTTGAATAACTTTTATGATTAATAAAATGTCAAACTAAGTTATTTGGGGTCTAGACTTTTTGTGACTATGGACTAAGTCAAAATACTGAATTAGATACTAAGTATATATTTTACTAAATTAAAATGCAACTAAAATAAAGAAATAAAGATATAATAAAGAAAACAGAAAACAAGACAAAAAAAAAGAAAAGGAGACCCCCCCCCTTGCCCCCTGGGCTTCGGCCCAGCAGGCCACAAGCCCCCCCCACCACTGGGCCCCTTGGCCCAGTCGGCTCAGCCGACCACGCCGGCCCAGCCGGCCCACCCCGCACCTCCCCAGGCCTATTAGGCCACCCCACCCCCCCACTAACCCTAATCCCCCCCCACGCCGCCACTCCCTCTTCTCCCCTTCCCAATCCGATCTGGATCGGGGACGAGCCCGCTCCCCCCCACCTCGCGACGCCACCGCCCCGGATCTCCGTCGCCGTTGCCTTCTCGCGCCCCCTCTCCTCGCGCGACCCTCCCCCCACCTGAAGCCGGCGCCACCCGTCTCCGACCCCGTCACCCTCGCTCGCCGCGACGACCGCACGCGGGCGCCTCGGAGCTCGCCGACCCCGCCCCACACCAAGACGCCACCCCGCCGGCCTGCTTCCCCTCCGCCGCGACGTCCTCGACTTCCGCCTCCTCGAGCCGCTGCCACTCCCCTACACCGTACGGTGAGGCCCCGGCCTCTCCCTCTCTCCCCGTTCCCGCCGCTCGCGCATCCAGCGCCCCGCTGCCAACCCGGGGCCGCGGCCACCTTCCCCGCGCCGCGCCTGGGCCGCGCGCCTCACCGCTTCCTCTCCCCGCGCTCGCCCGCACGCATAGCCGCGCGCCCGCGCCCGCGCCGCTGCCCGCTAGCTCTGCTGCCGCGTCGCACCCATGGCCACGCCTCGCGCGCGCCTTGCCCTGCACCCGTGGCCCTCCGCCTTGCCTCGCCCCCATGCTCGCTGGCGCGCACCACCGCCTGCTGCCATGGCTGCTACTTGCCGCTGCTGGCTCCCCCTCTCCCCACCAGCTCCACCCTGCCGCTTTTCCCTGCTGACCACCGTCGATGTGACCCCGCGCCGCCTCTCGCCCCGGCGTTCGCCGCTCCGGCCGCCTGACCAGCGCCGTGGCCCCCGGCGCCCCGCAGCGCTCTGTCGGGTTCGGCCATGCCCAGGCGCATGCGCTCGTGACCGCACGCCCGCTAAGGCCCCCACTGGCCCTATGACAAGTGGGGCTGAGCCCCAGAACGTTTTGTTAAAAAAAAGGAATTAAAAATAATATGTAAAATAGAAAAGAATAAAAATATATATATATAATAATAAAATTAATTAATTAATTAATTAAGGAATTAATTAAGTTAATTAATTATAATTAGATTAACCTAATCACTAGTTAACCTAATTAACTGTTAGTTAATTAAAACAGAGTATGACGATCGGGACCCACCTGTCAGGTTGACCAAGTCAACTACTGACATCATGCTGACGTCATGATGACGTCAGCAGACACTATTCTGGATAATGTTGATTAAATTAAATAAATAAATCCTAAAAATGATTTAAATCTTTTAAAATTAATATAAAATAAACCGTAGCTCGGATGGAAAAACTTTGTACATGAAATTTGCTCAGAACGACGAGACGAATTCGGATACGCAACCCGTTCGTCTGGCACGGATCCCTAACCTATCAAACTCGCAACTTTCCCCCTCCGGTTCACCGGTCCGAAAACGCGAAACACCGGGGATACTTTCCCGGATGTTATCCCCCTTCACCGGTATCACCTCATACCGCGTTAAAGCACCTTTAGCACCGATACTTGTCTTGTCATGCATCGTTATGCATCTGTTTGCATTGTATTCATTGTTTCTTCCCCTCTTCTTCCGCTAGACACCGAGACCGACGCCGCTGCTACCCAGTACGACTGCGGAGTTGACGACCCCTCTCTCTTGCCGGAGCAACCAGGCAAGCCCCCCCTTTGATCACCAGATATCGCCTACTCTTCTCTATACTGCTTGCATTAGAGTAGTGTAGCATGTTACTGCTTCCCGTTAATCCTATCCTGATGCATAGCCTATCCTTGCTACTACTGTTGTTACCTTTACCTGCAATCCTAATGCTTAGTATAGGATGCTAGTTTATCATCAGTGGCCCTACATCCTTGTCCGTCTGCCATGCTATACTATCGGGCCGTGATCACTCGGGAGTTGATCACGGGTATATACTATATACTTTATACATGATACATGTGGTGACTAAAGACGGGTCGGCTTGAGGAGCACCCGTGAGTGGAGTTTTGAGGCGGAGCGGCAGGGCAGGTTCCGACCACCTAGGAGAGAGGTGGGCCTGGCCCTGGTCGGCGTTTGCGGATACTTAACACGCTTAACGAGATCTGGGTATTTGATCTGAGTCTGGCCATTTGGTCTATACGCACTAACCATCTACGCGGGAGTAGTTATGGGTATCCCGGCGTCGTGGTATCAGCCGAAGCCTTCGTGACGTCAGCGACTGAGTGGCGCGCGCCGGATTGGAACGTAAGCCTGCTCTTGTATTAAGGGGGCTAGTTCTGCTTTCGACCGCGTTCGCAACGTGCAGGTGTGCTAAGGGCGATGGGCCCAGACCCCTGGGCACTTAGGTTTAGACCGGCGTGCTGACCTCTCTGTTGGTCTAGGTGGGGCTGCGACGTGTTGATCTTCCGAGGCCGGGCATGACCCAGGAAAGTGTGTCCGGCCAAATGGGATTGAGCGTGTTGGGGTATGTGGTGCACCCCTGCAGGGAAGTTAATCTATTCGAATAGCCGTGATCTTCGGTAACAGGACGATTTGGAGTTGTACCTTGACCTTATGACAACTAGAACCGGATACTTAATAAAACACACCCTTCCAAGTGCCAGATACAACCGGTGGTCGCTCTCTCACAGGGCGACGAGGGGAGGATCATCGGTTAGGATTATGCTATACGATGCTACTTGGAGGTCTTCAGTCTACTCTCTTCTACATGCTGCAAGACGGAGGCTGCCAGAAGCGTAGTCTTCGAAAGGACTAGCTATCCCCCCTTATTCCGGCTTTCTGCAGTTCAGTCCACATATGATACCCTTATTCCATTTGATACCAATGCATACATATGTAGTATAGTTCCTTGCTTGTGAGTACTTTGGATGAGTACTCACGGTTGCTTTCACCCTCTTTTCCCCCTATCCCTTCTACCTGGTTGACGCAACCGGATGTTGGAGCCCAGGAGCCAGACGCCACCGTCGACGACGACCCCTACTACACCGGAGGTGCCTACTACTACGTGATGCCCGCTGACGACGACCAGGAGTAGTTAGGAGGATCCCAGGCAGGAGGCCTGCGCCTCTTTCGATCTGTATCCAAGTTTGTGCTAGCCTTCTTAAGGCAAACTTGTTTAACTTATGTCTGTACTCAGATATTGTTGCTTCCGCTGACTCGTCTATGATCGAGCTCTTGTATTCGAGCCCTCGAGGCCCCTGGCTTGTAATATGATGCTTGTATGACTTATTTTAATTGTAGAGTTGTGTTGTGATATCTTCCCGTGAGTCCTTGATCTTGATCGTACACATTTGCGTGCATGATTAGTGTACGGTCAAATCGGGGGCGCCACAGTACTGTGTATTTGACATATCCTATCCAGGATTTTGTTTAGGTTGGATAGGTCGTCCCTGTTATCTTGGAGGGGCGGCTTTTTCTGATTCTGTCGTGAGCTTTTGAATCCGACGTTAACTGCCTTGCTCTTCGGACTTTTTTCCTTAGTCCGGCGACGGTCCTTATTGCGTCGCGGTTTTTCGTTTCCATCCCTAGTTTCGGATGTACTTGGGTCGCTGGTGCTGCATCTTGCCAACCAGCTATCCTCTCCTGCGCAAAAGCGGGTCATGATGCTTGTTAGTGCGGCCATTGTTCTTGGCTTTTCTTGGTAGAGGTGTCTGGCGAGCCATTCGTCTCAGACATTATGCCTGAAAGCTGCTAAGGCTTCAGCGTCCGGACAGTCGACTATCTGATTCTTTTTAGTAAGAAAGCTATTCCAGAATTGCCGAGCTGACTCTCCGGGCTGTTGAGTTATGTGACTAAGATCGTCTGCATCCGGAGGGCGGACATAGGTCCCTTGAAAATTTGCTCGGAAAGCGTCCTCGAGCTCTTCCCAACTTCCGATTGTGTTTTCAGGAAGGCTTTTAAGCCAATGCCGGGCTGGCCCTTTAAGATTGAGGGGTAAGTATTTTATGGCGTGGAGGTCATCTCCTCAAGCCATATGTATGTGGAGGATATAATCCTCGATCCAGACTCCAGGCTCTGTTGTTCCATCATATGCCTCTATGTTTACTGGTTTGAATCCCGCTGGAAATTCATAATCCAGGACCTCATCGGTGAAACATAGGGGGTGTGCGGCACCCCTGTATTTGGGTGTGCCGTATTCTGATAATGGCTTTATTGCATTGCTTACGAGAGCTTGCTTTCTTGGCCCGTAAATGGACCTGGCTGGGTCATGATGCGAATCCTTAAGTGGGTTGCATACCGGCTTAAGTGCGGCGCTGCTTGCCGCTTTAAGCTGGCCCTGGGGTCGTCTATCCGACCGTGTGGCTTTCTTACTTTTTTGAATGCGAGGGCTCTAAGGCCTCCTCGTCGAATTCAGGTAGTAGTTTTCTCCTCGGATAGCTTTTAGTGCGACGACTGCCGCCGTATTTGTCTGTGGTATTGATTACTTTACTCCATCTGATCCTGAGTGCATCTTCCGCAGTCTTTAGCTTCCGCTTCTGCTTTTTCAGGCTGCGTGCGGTTGCAACGAGCCGTTTGTGGAGGTTCTTCTGCTTCGTGGGCTTGTCCGGCGTAGGGTCGTCCGGAATGCCATTTTCGCCGGGGGAGGAATGTTCGGTTTCTCTATCCGGGTTGTCTTGTTGGGACGGTTGCTCTAAGGCATGCTCATCGTCTACCGGCTCATCCTGCTCTATGGTTGGGTCTTTATCGAGGCGGGGCTTAGGTCGGCGTTTACGCCGACGCTTTGATTGTTTTTTGAGAGATCGATCCCCCTCCCTGTTTTGCTCGTTGTTGCTTCCTTTAGGGGTATCCACCATGTACACATCGTGAGATGAGGTGGCTATCTAATTCCCTATAGGCGTTGGTTCTTGGTTGTCTCCTGCATCGCCGTCCATACCGTCGATGTCTTCGGAGTCGAAGTCGAGCATGTCGGTTAAGTTATCGACAGTGGCTACGAAGTGGGTGGTGGGTGGGTTTTGAATTTCTTCATCGTCCGTATCCCAACCTTGCTGACCGTAGTCTGGCCAGGGCTCTCCTAATAAAGAGAGAGATTTTAGAGAATTCGGGATGTCGCCGAAGAGCAAGTGCTGAAAGATGTCCGTGGCGGTGAACTCCATTATCGGCGCCCAATCAGATTCGATCGGCGGGGGCGCGGGGGGCACGGAGTTCGGAGAGGAATCCGGCTCTTCGAAGTCACGGGCCATGCGGAGTGTGGGGCTGGAGTTCGGCTCGATCGCCTCTGAGATTGCAGCCCCTGAGGCAGCGTCTGACCGCTGATCCTCGATCGGCGCAGTAGGCTCCGAATCAATGGTCGGAACCGGTGCGTGTGCGGCCTCCCAAGCGCTGCTCGGTGGCACAGCTATATCATGCCCCTCGAGACAGTGCGGCACGCTTGGCTGTGGCTCGAATCCGTCGAAGATCAAGTCCCCGCGGATGTCAGCCATGTAGTTTAGGCTTCCAAACCTGACCTGATGGCCAGGGGCGTAGCTTTCGATCTGCTCAAGGTGGCCAAGCGAGTTGTCCCGCAGTGCGAAGCCGCCGAAGACGAAGATCTGTCCAGGGAGAAATGTCTCACCCTGGATTGCATCGTTGTTGATGATCGAAGGAGCCATCGGGCCTAAAAGCGATGACACAGAGGAACTCTCAATGAAAGCACCAATGTCGGTCTCAAAACCGGCGGATCTCGAGTAGGGGGTCCTGAACTGTGCGTCTAGGCCAGATGGTAACAGGAGACAAGGGACACAATGTTTTACCCAGGTTCGGGCCCTCTTGATGGAGGTAAAACCCTATGTCCTGCTTGATTAATATTGATGATATGGGTAGTACAAGAGTAGATCTACCACGAGATCAAGGAGGCTAAACCCTAGAAGCTAGCCTATGGTATGATTGTTGTATGACGAAGTTGTCCTACGGACTAAAACCCTCTGGTTTATATAGACACCGGAGAGGGTTAGGGTTACACAAAGATGGTTACAATGGTAGGAGATCTTGAATATCCGCATCGCCAAGCTTGCCTTCCACGCCAAGGGAAGTCCCATCCGGACACAGGACGGAGTCTTCAATCTTGTATCTTCATAGTCCTGGAGTCCGGCTGAAGGTATAGTCCGGCTACCCGAACACCCCCTAATCCAGGACTCCCTCAGGCACAGAAGCCAAGAGGTCCAAACATTTATGGCACCGGACACTGCTTTAAAAACATTCAAAAGATGGAGGAGGAACCCTCCTTGCAATGCCGAAGACAATGCTGCGCGCCGGACTCATCGTCATTGAAGCCTGGTTCAGGGGCTACTGAGGGAGTCGATTAGGGGGTCTCCGGACAGCCGGACTATATCCTTCGGCCGGACTGTTGGACTATGAAGATACAAGATTGAAGACTTCGTCTCGTGTCCGGATGGGACTCGGCGTGGAAGGCAAGCTAGGCAATACGGATATGTATATCTCCTCCTTTGTAACCGACCTTGTGTAACCCTAGCCCTCTTCGGTGTCTATATAAACCGGAGGGTTTTAGTCCGTAGGACAACATACAATCATACCATAGGCTAGCTTCTAGGGTTTAGCCTCTCTAATCTCGTGGTAGATCTACTCTTGTACTACCCATATCATCAATATTAATCAAGCAGGACGTAGGGTTTTACCTCCATCAAGAGGGCCTGAACCTGGGTAAAACTTCGTGTCCCCTGCCTCCTGTTACCATCCGCCTAGACGCACAGTTCGGGACCCCCTACCCGAGATCCGCCGGTTTTGACACCGACAATCATGAATAAGAAAAAAAATCTAGACTATACAATAAAGAAATTACGGCATATTACATCCACTGGGCATCAAACTTCGCCACTATGATAATAAAGCACAAGCAGACATCAGATTACATACACTAGATATCAAAGATCGCCACCAGTGCAATTAAACATGCCGACAAAATAATATACAAAACCGATAGCACTTCAATAGAGATCAAGAAAGGTAGCCCTGCTTGGGCGCTGCAGCGCAAGCAGCTGAGCAAGCTGATGAGACTGCACTTGTTTGACGCTTATATCCACCTTACACTGAAAGATAAACAAGCATACAGATGACAGGTTTTGCACATATAAGTATCAGTGCTGATAATTCATCACATTTATTACTGACGAATAAAGTGACACAGTTTAAAATAGCATTAACACAATATGGTATTGTTCAGGTCAAGACATGGCAGGAAATGAAATTATGAAGGAGTTGGCAGCTTCACGACACAACTGGACTACAGGTCAAGAACTCATAAGTATCAATGGTTAGTGTGCTGTCAATTTATCCCATTTTAGATTGGCAAAACAAGATCACTTGCTCTATATAGTTTAATTTACATGGTATGAAGAAGGAACTTGGTTATACAACTGAAAACTTAAATTGAGAAGGACAAACTTTTGTTTATGAAGTACATAATAAACTTTAAATATGCAATTTGAGGCAAACACCAAAAATAAACAGCTATTGCAGTCATGCCTAACCAAATATACACAACAAAGTTTGAAGGCTTGAGAAGGACAAACTTACATTATTGGTGAAGGCAAGCTCTATAAAGCCCTTGTCCATGCTGATGGGGGGGCAATTCAAGAAGTTTACCACATAATCTTCTTCATAACCATTGCCTTTATTCTACATTTTGCTAAGAGCAAATACATATATGACAATATAAGAAAAAATGGAGAATATTTAAGACAATATGAAGAGTGATGCTACATAACCAAGTAGCTATAAATGTAAGTACATCGATACAGGCAAAAGGTACAACCAAGAGCAATGCAGAGCTAAACTTCTTCAGTACCAACCTTATGGTAAGAGTAAATATAGATCCGATGTGTAGAAAATGGAGGGCAAAGGAAAATAAGCTGCGGAGTGATGGTACATGAACAACTACCTATCATTATAAGTATACTGATAAAGGACAACATGTACTTACAAGAACAATGCAGAGCTAAAAAAACATTGGCATTGGATATATTCTACACTAATGTAACCATTCATACAGATCAGATAATTTGGAGCGAACAATTGATAAGAAAGCTATCATGCATACTGCTGTCACATAATGAACCAGGCATGTATGCAAGTACAGTGATATAGGACAACAGGTGCTAACAAGAGCAAAGCAGCAGGCGTCATATTTGCGATATCCTGTCGTTCTTGTCAAACTGGAATTCTTCTTCGAGCAGATTTCCTGCAAGAAAGATCCGTAAGGCACATGCGGAAAAGTAGAAGCTCAAATTGTCATGTGATTTCATACATAGTGCCTCATCCTGGGAACAAGACCAGTGCATAACAAGGTTTTTCCACTCAATGTCTTCTAAATTTAGCACAGGAGGCTTCACCAGAAATTCGTTTATAGACTTGCCATCAAAGTGTGATTTCCTCACGTAACACCGATACTGCTGCAATGCTTCCTTGAAAAGCACAAGCAAGCTTTGCCCGTCATGACTATCCAGATTGACCCTCGCCTAGTTACAACAATGTAATGTAAATCATTGATGTGTTCAATCAGCAGAAAACAGGATAATAATAACTATGAATAATAGCACTTACACGTAAGTTGGACATGAAGATGTGTAAATGGTGTTTGTCTTCACAATAATCTTTCCATGATGGAAATATATGCATGTAGTCCCTAACAACATTGGAAGCATTGTCTTTTAAACTGGGAATTAATGGAATGGGGTTCCAATCTGCAGGAATTGGTCGTCTCTGCAGTTGGGATAGGTCTTCCGCCGGTGGACTTGCTGTACTTTTTGCTAGAGTGGGATTTTTCGGTGGTACAACTGGTGCTATGGCAAAGGAAATCGGTATACCTTTTGCTGGAGTGCAGGTCCTGTGTGGTGGGGCTAGTGGTGTGGCCAGTGAAGTATGGGTACAGTCTGTTGGAGTCGGTCCTACATTTTGTGTCACTGGTTGTATAGCCAATATAAGTGGGGTGCTTTCTGATTTCTCTGGCACCACCACGTTTTTCAAGGACTTTGCTGGTGCTCCTTCAGGTTCGGCAATCACCCACTTCCTTTTTGATGTCTGATGCACAAGAACAGCATTTGAGTGAAAAAACATGGTGTCGGTGTCAAAACCGGCGGATCTCGGGTAGGGGGTCCCAAACTGTGCGTCTAGGCCGGATGGTAATAGGAGGCAAGGGACACGAAGTTTTACCCAGGTTCGGGCCCTCTCGATGGAGCTAAAACCCTACGTCCTGCTTGATTAATATTGATGATATGGGTAGTACAAGAGTAGATCTACCACGAGATCGGAGAGGCTAGACCCTAGAAGCTAGCCTATGGTATGATTGTTGTTGTTAATGTTGTCCTATGGACTAAAACCCTCCGGTTTATATAGACACCGGAGAGGGTTAGGGTTACACAAAGTCGGTTACAATGATAGGAGATCTAAATATCCATATCGCCAAGCTTGCCTTCCACGCCAAGGAAAGTCCCTTCCGGACACGGGATGAAGCCTTCAATCTTGTATCTTCATAGTCCAGGAGTCCGGCTGAGGGTATAGTCCAGCCATCCGGACACCCCCTAATCCAGGACTCCCTCAGTAGCCCCGAACCAGGCTTCAATGACGATGAGTCCGGTGTGCAGATTGTCTTCGACATTGCAAGGCGGGTTCTCCTCCAAATTCCGTGTACCTATTGAATAAAGTCCGGTTTCTTGTAAATGTTGCGCTCCTTGGCTTCTACGCCCAATAATGGTTGTCTCCACGTGTCTAACGAATATGAAAAGTCTGAGTGTTTTTTCATTCACACCCCTAGCCGCGTAAATGAGCTGCCCATTTAAGGGGACGAGGATTTAGATCCAAACCACATCTTCCCCCCTTCGCGAGTGTTCATCAGAGCACATCCGACAAAGGTCCATTCCACCATGGCCAGCCATCGCAACTCCTCCTTTCGCCCTTCCAGCCCTCAGCCTGGATATTGGGAGAGATGCTTCGTCCCGCATAGCGAGCTAGTGACGCTCCAGACCAAGGGATTTCTCCCCCCGGCCTATATGATCCCGGTTCGAGCCGGTCTTACCATCTATAACGGCGGAAAGCAAGCGGAGAGTGCCCCTAATCCCTCCAAAGGAGAGCGGGTATGCCTCGTCCCTTATTTAATAAGGGGGCCCGGGTTTCCAATCCATCCATTTCTCCGGGGGCTGCTGGAGTTCTACGGCCTCCAGCTACACAATCTCACGCCTGCCTCCGTATTGCATATCGCGGGCTTCGTAGCCCTCTGCGAGCTGTTTTTGGGTGTCGAGGCTCATTTCGGGCTATGGAAAAGGTTATTTTTCCTTGTGCCCCGCTCTAAGGAGGGGTGAATATATCAAGTGGGCGGAGCCGAAGTGTGGCGCATCGCCGGGACCGGATATCTATCCGGAACCCCAAAGAAGGCGCCCGATGACTGGCCTTCGGAATGGTTTTATATAGAGGACGTCCCGCTGCCGGACCCTGTCCGGATCGGCCTCCCCGAGTTCAATAGTGCTCCCCTAAAGAAGCGCCTAAGCTGGCGCCCATGGAGCCCTAAGAGGGAAAATGACAGGGACATCAGTTACCTGATGGGCCGGATAAGATTGTTAGCTCATTCCGGACTGACCATGATCGGGTTTATGGCCGAATGCATCATGCGGGAGGTGCAGCCGCTTCAGTATAGAAGCCACCCCATGTGGGACTTCAACTGGGAGGACGACGCCACCCGCTACGGCCGTAAGGGGCCGGATTCAGCTGCCGCTCTACTAAAGATCTTGTCCACTTTGTACATGGGAGAAGAGGAGGAATTTCTCTGTGTCAACCCACAGGGTGGATTCTCTATGCACAATCCCCCAGGCTTGGTAAGCAATCACATTTACTTGCCCATCCGTTTTGTATTCCCATTGTTAAATATTCAGTCTAACGACTTCAACGCAGGAACTGCGCCGGGCTGTTAAGGAAATAAACAGCCCTCCTCCACAACCCGAGGACCCAAGACGGTCCCTCGACCCGGCCTCTCAAGAGGATACGGACATATCTGTGGAGCTGATTGATGGAGTGTTCCGTCAATTGAGCAAGGACAACGCCTTGGTGGCCATTACGGACGATTACCCAGGACTAATCGCGGCCTCCCAGGTAACTGAGATCGAAGTCCCAGTACCCCGAATAGGTGTCTGCCCTCTCGTGCTTTCAGTTTCCTGATTACAACCGAGCTTTGCTGGGGAGGTTTTTGAGACGGGAGGCCGAACCTGCGGCGGCAAGCCAACGAGGGGCCGCAGGGGCCCCTGGGCAGAAAAGAGGCGCAGTCCGGACCGAGGCGTCAGCGCAAAGGTATGGCGTGCCCTCTTATCCCAGGTGTTACACCTGCGAGGCATATTAACACTCGTGCTCTCTTCAGGACAAAGAGACCTCGCCGGACTATACCCGGAGAGGCTACCAATCGCGCCTCCACCAGCCAGGCTCCAAAGCCTAGTCCGGAGGCGGAGGAGAACACAAGGCGCGCACCGGACGCTCCTCCGATGGAGGATGTGGACAGGTTGTCTGCCACCAACTCTGAGGTGGAGAGTGCCATGATCCACCGGCGTCGCCGGACAATTCTTCGCGACGCTTGTTTCTCCCAACAGGCATTAGATGCCTTTAATTCGGGGGATGCGTACCTCTGTGCCGCTCAAAATGGTCTAGCCAGAGCCACGGAGCAATATGTAAAAGACGTACGGGTAAGAAAATTTTGGTAATTATATATATATATATACAAGTAGCCCCCGAGACTTGAAACAGTTAGAATAACTGATTTAAGGATCATTTGTTATGCAGGTTCTTACAGAAAAGAATTCCCTGCTGTCCAAGGAGCTGGAAGAGTGCAAAGCCCAACTTGAGGCCGCACTAGCCGCGGCAGGGGAGCCTAATGAGACCCCCTCTGGTAATATACACTTCGAAATATAAGTATTTTGCGAAGCACGACATGGGTGCGAATCTGACAAATGAAATTGCAGATGGCGCCAGATTGAATCCGGAAAGGCAACACCTCCTACGCCAGCTAAATGCTGGTGAGAAGGTGCTGACAAAGGTGAGGCGGGAGAAGAACGATCTCCAAGATGCCAACACCAAGCTGGGCGTCGAGCTAAAAGATGTTCATGCCTAGCTGTAAGACTCCGTTAAGGAGAATCAGCGGCTTCGGCGCGACATATTTAGTAAGTGCTTGAACGAACCTTTGAAAGAAAGTTCGGCGGGGAAGTCAACTAACAGAGCAATGTCTGTAGGTGTGCTAACAGGTCGTCCTGCAGAGGAGATGCCTGGTTCTACGGGTGACCTTCTTCCCGAGCTCTCGCAACTGGTCGATCGAGTTCGGCAGGCGATGCAAGGCGTCGCCCAGGCCCTGTGGCCATCCATCTCCATGCCCTAAGGTCTTGGAGAGCTTGCAGAGAAGCTAAAGGGAGCACGGTGGCGCTTCCGATTGTGGAAGATATCGGCCTGGCATCAAGGCGCTAGGGAGGCCTGGGCCATGGTGAAGACGCGGTACACAAAGGCTGACCCCAACCACATGGCCGAGGTCGGTCCTATAGGGCCCGATGGGAAGGAGATCCCTGTAAGCTTAGTATACGGCCAAGTAGAGTTGGCCGCAAAGTATTCCCAGTAGGACTGTAAATTAGACAGCCTGTTAGATGGTATTGAAGAGGAATACAATCAGTCAAAATGACTATGTAATTTAATTGACATTTATAATGCCTTCTAGCCGGATTGTAGATCATTTGTCATGGCCGACCTTTTTGCTTCAGCCTCGGGACCTGACGGTCCGGAGTGTGTCCGAATTCCCATGCGGTTATATAGGAACCGGGGAATGCATGGAGACCAGGCGTAGGGGTCATTAGTGCGTGAACAGACAAGTGCCCGACTAGTTATGTTATATTACATGGTTAGTAAGAAACATCTTCCAGGGAGAATAGTTCCGTTAGGGGTTCCTTTCCCTGGGAGGCATGCCCTAAAGTGCATGTCCATGCTGCGAAGAGAAATGCAGGAAAAACATCTGGGGGCATATAGATAAATAAAAAAAGATCCTCTTTAGTTCACCGACCGGATATTCCCTTCAGAACGCTAGCTTTCGGCTTCACCCAGTCTGAGGTACACGTCCGGCTGACCCGGCGGTAACAATTGCAGAGGTGCTCCCTTTACCACCTAGCCGAACAATCGGGAATGTAGGGGTAAGCACAGGAGCCAGGCAACCCAACTTGGCCAAAACTTAAGTCATATCGATGCATATAATGGTGAATAAAAGGTACATGCAGAAGTGTGACACATGTGTTGGGCAGCGTTCCATGGGTTTGGCTCGAGTCGGTTATCCGATGCATCTCGTAGGCGGTACGCTCCACCAGTCAGGACTTGGTTAATTATGAAGGGACCTTCCCACTTGGGCTTGAGTTTGTCCTTTTTTTGTAGTCGTAGAACTAATTCGCCAACGTTGTAATTTTTGGCCCGTACTTCTCTGCTTTGGTATCTTTGAGCCTGCTGTTGATAGAATGCGGAACGGGCTTTTGCCACGTCACGCTCCTCCTCCAATGCGTCCAAGCTGTCCTGCCGATCGAGCTCGGCTTCTCTTTCTTCGTACATGCACACTCGAGGTGAGTCATGAATTATGTCGCAAGGCAAAACTGCCTCTGCGCCGTACACCATAAAGAATGGTGTGTATCCGGTGGTGCGATTCGGCGTGGTCCGCAGCCCCCAGAGCACGAAGTCGAGCTCCTCTACCCAGTGCGTGTTAGATTCCTTGAGGGACCGCACTAATCTGGGTTTGATGCCGCTCATGATAAGACCATTTGCACGTTCGACCTGGCCGTTAGTTTGTGGGTGATAGACGGAAGCATAATCGAGCTTCATGCCCATGTTTTTGCACCAGAGTTTTACCTCGTCGGCCGTAAAGTTCGTGCCGTTATCCGTGATGATGCCGTGGGGGACGCCGTAACGGTGTACAACCCCGGATATAAAGTCTATCACCGGTCCGGATTCGGCCATCTTAACAGGCTTGGCTTCTATCCATTTGGTGAACTTATCCACCATGACCAGTAAGTATTTTTGCTTGTGGGTTCCGCCTTTATGGGGTCCAACCATGTCAAGGCCCCAGACCGCGAAGGGCCAAGTGATGGGGATAGTTTGGAGGGCGGTGGGTGGCATATGGCTTTGGTTTGCAAAGAGCTGGCAACCGGTGCATCGTTGGACTAAGTCCTGGGCGTCTGCCCGGGCCGTCGGCGAATAAAAGCCTGTACGGAAGGCCTTGCTTACAAGGGATCGAGCTGCCGCGTGATGACCGCCGAGTCCGGCATGAATTTCAGCCAGGAGGTTCCGCCCTTCCTCTTCGGAGATGCACCTTTGAAGGACTCCGGTAGTGCTTTTCTTATAAAGCTCTCCCTCGTGGACTTTGTAGGCTTTGGATCGCCGCACTATGCAGCGTGCCTCATTTTGGTCCTCGGGGAGTTCCTGCCTAGTAACTTAGGCGAGGAATGGTTCCATCCACGGGGCAATAACGGCCATTATTATGTGGGCTGAAGGTGTTATTTCATACGCTGAGCCTCCGATTGTGTCGGAATGTTCGGTGTCGGGCAGTGCGGTTGGGTCCGGGCTGTTATTGTTCGGCTCCCCCACCCATACTACGGATGGCTTGAACAGCCTTCCAAGAAGATGTTGGGGGGGACTACATCACGTTTTGCGCCGATGCGTGCCAGGACATCTGCCGCCTGATTATTTTCCCGGGCTACATGGTGGAATTCAAGCCCTTCGAACCGAGCTGACATTTTTAGGACGGCGTTGCCGTAAGATGCCATTTTTGGATACTTGGCGTTGAAGTCTCCATTTATTTGGGATATTGCGAGGTTCAAGTCCCCGCGCACCTCTAGGCGTTGAATGCCCATGGATACTGCCATCCGGAGACAATGTAAAAGGGCCTCATATTCGGTTGCATTGTTGGAGTCCGTGTACATAATCTGGAGTACGTATTGAACCGTGTCTCCTGTGGGGGACGTCAAAACGACGCCAGCCCCCAGTCCGGCCAACATCTTGGAGCTGTTGAAATGCATGATCCAATTTGAATATGTGCCGTACTCTTTAGGGAGTTCGGCCTCCGTCCATTCTGCGACGAAGTCGGCCAAGACTTGCGACTTGATGGCTCGCCGTGGCTTATAAGTTATGTCGAACGGGAGGAGCTCAATGGCCCATTTTGCAATCCGGCCCATTGCGTCACGGTTGTTTATAATATCATTAAGTGGTAGTTCCGAGGCTACTGTTATTGAGCACTCTTGAAAGTAGTGTCGTAGCTTCCGGGATGCCATGAATACCGCGTACGCAATCTTTTGATAATGTGGGTACCGTGATTTGCAGGGAGTGAGGATAGTGGACACATAATAGACCGGCTTTTGAAGGGGGAATTTGTGTCCGTCCATTTCTCATTTGACGACGAGCACTGCGCTTACAACCTGATGTGTTGCTGCAATGTATAATAGCATTGGTTCGCCAATGTTTGGCGCGGCCAGGACTGGGTTTGTTGCCAGTATGGCTTTTATTTCGCCGAGTCGGGTCGTGGCTGCATCCGTCCATTCGAAGTGTTCGGTGCACCGAAGGAGGCGGTAAAGGGGTAGGGCCTTTTCTCCCAAGCGGGAGATAAAGCGGCTTAGAGCCGCCACGCATCCGGTTAACTTTTGTATTTGTTTGAGGTCCTTCGGGATATCCAGTTGCGACAGAGCTCGGATCTTGGCTGGATTTGCTTCAATTCCTCTACCGGATACAATGAAGCCCAAGAGCTTTCCGGCTGGAACGCCGAAAACGCATTTTTCCGGGTTGAGCTTGATGTCGTATGTTCGGAGGTTATCAAATGTGAGCCTCAAGTCGTCTACTAGAGATTCGACATGTCTTGTTTTGATGACCACATCATCTACATATGCCTGCACTGTTTTGCCGATCTGGTTTGCCAGACATGTCTGAATCATGCGCTGATATGTTGCGCCGGCATTTTTGAGCCAGAAGGGCATCGTGTTGAAGCAGAATGGGCCGTATGGTGTGATAAATGCCGTTGCGGCTTGGTCTGGTTCTGCCATCTTGATTTGATGGTAACCAGAATATGCGTCGAGGAAACACAACGAATCGTGTCCTGCGGTAGCGTCGATAATTTGATCGATGCGGAGGAGGGGGAAGGGATACTTTGGGCAAGCCTTGTTAAGGTCCTTAAAATCAACGCACAGGCGCCAGGATTTGTCCTTCTTTGGTACCATCACCAGGTTTGCTAGCCAGTCCGGATGTTTTATATCTCTGATGAATCTAGCCTCCAATAGCTTTGCTAGCTCCTCTCCCATGGCCTGTCTCTTAGGTTCGGAAAAACGCCGAAGAGCCTGTTTGACAGGTTTGAATCCTGTTTGGATATTTAAGCTGTGCTCGGCCAGCCTACGTGGGATTCCTGGCATGTCTGAAGGGTGCCAGGCGAAAATGTCCCAGTTCTCTCGTAGGAACTCTCGCAGTGTGGCGTCTACATCAGGGTTTAATTGTGCCCCGATGGAAGCTGTTTTATTGGGGTCCGTTGGATGGACTTGGAATTTGACTATTTCGTCCGCCGGTTTAAAGGAGGTGGACTTGGATCTTTTGTCGAGTACCACATCATCCCTATTCACCGTAGAGCGCAGCGCAGTCAGTTCCTCAGCCGCTAGGGCTTTGGATAGTACCTCGAGGGCCAGTGCGGCTGTCTTGTTTTCGGCGCGGAGTGCTATGTCCGGATCACTAGCGAGAGTGATGATCCCGTTAGGCCCGGGAATCTTGAGCGTCATGTACCCATAATGGGGTATTGCTTGGAAGATTGGTGACAGATGGAATATGTATTGATAATGGATGGGCAGGGCATCTCGACATATATGATGAGTAAACTAAGAAGATGGTGGTGCAACAAAGTAGAAGAAATGCAAGACAACATATGCAAGATACCCGTAATCAATAAAACATTGCCAAATTAGAACAGGCACCTTGATGGTTGAACAACACAGGCCATCTGCCTTTGACTCCTCGAGGTTAGAATAGTCATTAGGATCATATTCTGAACAAGAATCAATAGGTGGGGAGCGTATGAGTTTCATTGCATCCAGAATGGCACTCAATGCCTTGGTGCCAATTTTGTAAGTCATTGCAGTGTTTAGCTTCAAGAGTGGACTGCTGCTAGTGTGAGACAAAGCAGCTACACAGATCATAGTGTAGATATAATGGGAAAACCTTAAGCATTAGAGTAAAATCAGCAAAGAGGAACTTGCTGGAATATATGTGCTAGTATTGCCGGTATGGCTAGAAAGGCTTCGGATACCAGCTGTCTTCATGTGAAGGTGTGGTACTGTTAATATCAGTGTAAATCTCAAAGGCGACACAGATCCCCGCATTTCCTTGCTATTCTTATAGGATTCAAGTGGGCAGGCCACTACAAATCCTATTCCTATGTTTACAAGATCCTACGAATCAAAGAGGCTCAATGTGTCCATCACAACCGACCGTATAGACCTCTACACTGCAAATGTCCCTGCTCATCTTCAGTACAAGGAACATACTGTACTACTATCATACTCCCTCCGTTCCAAAATATAAGTCTTGGTAGAGATTTCCACTATGGATCACATACAGATGTATCCAGATACATTTTAGAGTGTAGATTCACTCATTTTCCTCCGTATGTAGTCCATGGTGGAATCTATACAAAGACTTGTATTTAGGAACGGAGAGAGTACGTGTTAAAGAAGAACGAAAGAGGAACATGGTAAAGAAGAAGAAGCAGATTTTGGATAATAAAATTTTGGTTACGCAGTGCCCACACATGATGAACCAGTGCGCATTAAGAATGCAACTCCTAGCTGTCTCTCGACCATTTCAGGCGTTGGATGAAGATCCTACGTCTCCTAACCCTTCTTCTTCCTCGTCTCTGATTCTTCCCATACAGAACACCGCACGGGCCGCCTGTGTTCCTCCGCCACCCCCACCCCACCCCCGCCCCAACCCCCACGCGCGTCGAGTTTTCTTCGTTCGGCGAGGCCCCACAACCACCCGAGCCCCTTCGATCGCACCGGCGAACTCCGATGAGCTCTGAAAAATCGACTGACCCAATTTTGAAATTTAGTCTACTGTGATTTAACTAGTGTGGAATATAAAAGGGGAAAACCATAAGCATTGGGAGTATAGTGTTGAGCGTGCCATGGCGGATCTGAAGGTGCAAACCGGACAAAGGCAACTTCGCAACCAAGACAAGAAATCAGAGTAAAGCAGTGGCGATCTATTTTATTGCTGCAATAAAGAAGTTGAGCAGATACGAAAGTGTACCGCCTCTGGTGTGGCGCCGTGTACGCATCTGCTGAGAATTTGACAGTGCTGCGGTAGCGATGGCTGTCGGCGGCGTGGCAGCAGATATAGGAGGGTAGATGGTGGCGGCGGGGTGCGGTGGACGAGACGGTCGTAGGAGCGGCGCCGGCAAGGTGGACGACGGCGGGGATCAAGCGAGAGGACGGGATGCAAGGATCCCGGTCCAAAGCCGTGGATGAGAGAGGTCGATCTCTTGTAATGGACGGCGGCGTCGGGGTATCAGCTCCATGGTGGAGGAGGACGGCGGTGAACGGAGGAGGGTGGGGTGGAGAGGGTGTTTTGGCGCCCACGGAGTACGAATGGGGAAAAGGGAGGTAGAGAGGAAGGGGGGAACCATGTATTCAGGGCGCGCTTGTCTCAAATGCGAGGAAATTTACAAACTTAGCCCCCGTTTCAAATTGCTACTACATCACAGCAACATTAGTCGGTTGAGGATAGGACGGTAACCTTGCATACACCGAATATTTGCCGACGAGAGTTTGTTTTCGGCGCCCACCGTGTATGAATATGAATCGGGGAGGGAGTCGATTTCGGCTGAGGACACGCTGTGTTTTGGCGCCCACCGTGTATAAATCCGGGTGAGAGGCGGTTACGTCACGGTTAGCGTCAAAACCGGCGGATCTCGGGTAGGGGTCCCGAACTGTGCGTCTAGGCCGGATGGTAACAAGAGGCAGGGGACATGAAGTTTTACCTAGGTTCGGGCCCTCTCGATGGAGGTAAAACCCTACGTCCTGCTTGATTAATATTGATGATATGGGTAATACAAGAGTTGATCTACCACGAGATCAGAGAGGCTAAACCCTAGAAGCTAGCCTATGGTATGATTGTTGATGTGTATGTTGTTCTACGGACTAGAACCCTCCGGTTTATATAGACACCGGATAGGGTTAGGGTTACATAGAGTCGGTTACAATGGTAGGAGATCTGAACATCCGTATCGCCAAGCTTGCCTTCCACGCCAAGGAAAATCCCTTCCGGACACGGGACGGAGTCTTCAATCTTGTATCTTCATAGTCCAGGAGTCCGGCTGAAGGTATAGTTCGGCTATCCGAACACCCCCTAATCTAGGACTCCCTCAGTAGCCCCTGAACCAGACTTCAATGACGACGGGTCCGGCACGCAAATTGTCTTCGACATTGCAAGGCGGGTTCCTCCTCCAAGTACTTTATAGAAGATTCTAAACACAAAGATAGTGTCCGGCTCTGCAAAATAAGTTTCCACTTACTTCCATAGAGAGAATAATATTTACACAAATTTAATCTGCTGACATATCCCGTGGTGCGACACACCACGGTCAAGCCTTTATCCGAGTCGTTTAATTACCCACCTCAGCGTGGTATGCGAGGTGGTTCCCTTGGCACGTATTGTAAAAACAGAGATCGTGTCCCCATATTACGGGATTCTCATCAATACAGGCGTGGGTAACCCAACCACTTCCAGGACTCCTAGATCATAGGAAAGTCCAAACAGACACGGGGAGGACACTTGATATCCACCCTCTTTATAAAGGGGCAAAGCTTTTACCTTTTCCCTCCCGTGCTTAATCGAATCCTTCCCCTACCTCAAGCTCAAACGCCCAAAGCTCAAGTCAGGTGCTCCGAGCCTTCAGTCATGTCCGGATCCAGCCTTCAAGGCCGATGGATGCCCTCCTCCGTCACGGAAGAAGACATCAAAAAGTTGAGGGAGGCCAGGTATCTGACCGCCGAAATGTCGCATCGACTGCCTCCCCAGGGGCAGACCATCCCTTCTCCCAAACCCAATGAGAGCATCGTGTTTGTCTCCCACTTCCTCCGAGGTCTAGGTTTTGCTCTGGATCCTTTCGGCAGGGGCTTGATGTTTTATTACGGGATAGATTTCCATGATCTAGCCCCGGACTCCTTCTTGCATATCACGACCTTTGTTGTCGTATGCGAGGCCTTCCTCCGGGTTACCCCCCACTTTGGCTTATGGCTCAAGACCTTTGAATTAAAGCCAACGGTGATCGAAGGGCAACATGCAGAGTGTGGAGGCGCCTCAATACGCAAGATGACGGGAGCTCCGTGGCCCAAAGGTTCCATCCCGGAGGTGTCTGCATTGTGGCAACAGGAGTGGTTCTGCATCACGACTCCTAGAAGCGCCAAGTGGGCAGCCGCCCCCGTTTTTCGCTCGGGCCCTCCACCACGACTGATGTCATGGATCAGCAAAGGACTGATCTGGGGTCCAGCCAAGGACGTGCCTTTCCTGCAAAGCCACATTCGAGATCTCTTCAACAACGATCTTAGTTTGGTTGCGGTAATACAAGTTATGCTGGTTCGTCAAGTCCAGCCTTGCAAACGTCGGCCCCTTCGCTTGTGGGAGTTCAATCCCGAGGGTCCGCATGCCATTGAAAATTTTCTCGGCCTGACGCATGAGGATATGTATAAGTCATTCTTCGGAACTCAAGTAGAGTGTCCGGAAATCACCAAGGACGTGGGCCTGAGCAGTAACCGCGCCGCCGAACAGGTAAGGAATTTTCCGGCCGAACATATTATCTTTCCTTCATTACAAAGTTATTTCTGAGAGTTTACTTTTTCGACCAGGACTGGCTAGCAAAGGCGAAGTTGATTCGGTGTTCGGCCCCCCTCCCTGAGGGTTTGGAGAATCCGGTATTGGAAAAGATGCTCCTGACCGCACCTTGCCCGGATACCTTGAAGGAAGATACTATGGAGGGTAATGCGGGCATACACAGGCCCCCAACGCTGCCTATTCTAACCGAGGGAGCGAGCGTCTCCGTGAAGGAAGACGATCGGAAGAGGAAAAGGACTGCGCCCGGGAATTCGGAAGCTGAAGCTTCCAAACGGGAAAAGAAATCTTCCACCGGGGGCCCTACCTTGGGGGGCGCTGCTGCCGCACAAAGTCCGTTGGGGGATCAATTCTCCCGGGAGTTGTAAGTGACCCGAAAACTTTAATAGTACAGATGTGCCATCCTTTTCTTCTAAGAAAATAACCACCGCATATATTTATGCAGTTCGGGCCTTAGCCCCTCTCAAACGAGCTCGTCTTCGGGGAATCTTCTTTCGGAGATGATGGAGAGCGAGACGCCTCCTCCGGACTCCTCCGCTCCGGAAGCGGGCGACCCTGAAGTGTCATCGCAGAGGGCCTCTCCGAGTGCAGAGAGGCCAGAAGGTGATCCAATTGATCCCCGAGGCTCCCAGTGTCCGGCTCCCGAAGGGAGTAGACAAAAGAGTCCGGCGCCGTCTAGTGTGCGATCGGACGTTCTGAGGGAGTTGGTGGGGCGAGCGGCCATCCCAGATAATCACCGTGTGCTGATGAATATGGTGATGGAGAGGATATCGTCCGCCGAAAGCGGATTGCATGAAGTTTTTATGAGTCTACTAACAGGCTTTGAGGTACGTAAAAAGGAATGTGTAATAGTCCTGCACATGTTAGGTGTGCCCTATGTAGATAGTAGCCCCTGAGACTCTGTTTGTCATCGGAAACAATGACGAATGGAGGATCATACTCCCAGGTAATAACCATACTGCCTTTATGTGCAGGAGATGGAAACTCCCGTGGCCAGCCGGACTAGCTAGTTTGCCCATTTAGAACGACAGTTGGATGCGGCAGATGCCGAGATCGAGCTTGTTAACAGAAGGCTTGACGAGGCGCAGGGTAAGTATCCTTGTCTGGTAAGCGCCACATAGGAAGAGTATGATGCCAGTGTTTTGCACATGTTATGACTGCAGATGGAGCTGCCAGTGTTGAAGCCTTGCGGGCGGAACTTGCCCGAGCCAAGGAACAAGCAAGATTGGGTAACGCGGCTGCTTTGAAGGCGGCCGAAGAGTTGCGAGCCGAGAAGGCCGCACATGGCGAGAGCCAGAAGAAGATGGACAATCTGGCCGTAGAATTAAAAGCCGCCATAAACCATTGCCGGGCTCTTGAAAAGGAGAACCAGGCGAAGGCATCGGACCTTGAGAAGGCTGCTGTAACGGGAATCGCTCTGCTATGATGGCAAAGAAGGAGGAGCTGCGGGAAGCCGAGGATATTGTAGCCGGGAAGTCCTTTATGCTGCAGAGGAAGTATGGAGATCCACGGTATGCCCCTCTGGATCGGCTGTGGAGTTCGGAGGATGCGTATATGGATCTAGCGGTGAGCGATGCCGATGCGGCCAAGTACTTCCAGAGTCAGACGGACCGTGAAGTAGACCAGCTGTTTTGGAAGCAATTCCTTTCTCCCGAGCGTCCGCTTTCGTTGACGGACCAATTAGTCGAATGGGCCGAACTGAATAGGTTGTCCAAACTCTCCATGAGGTCTGTTGTGGATCAACTATGGCCAGGAAGGTCAAAACCGAGCAGCTATTTCAGCTTGGTGCAGCAGGTCCTCGATGTGGTACCGCGCATAAATGCGATGAAGAGGTCGGCGTGCATAGAAGGCGCACGGATGGCCTTTGCCTGTGCTAAAGCATACTGGGCAGAGATGGATGCTACCACTGTTGCGGCGCAGGATTCGGCCATAGGTCGAAGGGCTGCTGAGCACTACTTTGAGGAAGTTCTTGAGGGTGCTCGTTTGATAGAGACCTTGTGCTCGAAAAATATTATGTTTGAATGACATGTAATCTCATTGTAAGCGAAATGCTTTTTAGATTTTTATGAGGCTACTTTTATACTTTTGCCTGAAAGTAATGTGATGCCTCCTGGGCGGCCGTTTATGTATACATGTGTATAACCTGAAAGATTGTAGTCGTCGGCTTCAACCCCCACGCATATAATGCGGAGGTGTTCGCAAAAACACACGTTCACACTTAACCCAACGTCTTGGTCCTATTAAGGAGGTGATAGCAGAGCGAGCGAGGCAACCGGAAGATAATGCTTTAGCACTTTCACTTAGTCATAGGAGTTTGACGGTGGGGCTACTAGATAGCCCCTGGTGGCTCCGCACTCTCCCGATCCCGGGGTGCGTATATGCCTGGCCGGAAAGCGGCCCTTCGTTAAGGCGGAGGAATTCTAACATTCCCATGGGTCATCGAGTGGTTGACCAGTCTCACGCTAGATCATGACAGTCAGTTTTCGTCTTTCTCTACTGAGGTGCTCGTCCGGATGAACCAGGGCACAATCGCAGTAGTTCTCCTGGTGCTACCTTAGACGGTAAAGCGGAACGTAAGGCACCAAAACACAGGAGCCGGGAAAACCCAACATTTGACCAAAGACAATGATTCGGAGCTGATGCATATAGGGCCAAACTCGCGACGCCGAACACTCCCTAGGGTATTCGGTCTTTGTGGTATAAACCGGGCCTGAAGAATGGCCTTTGTAAGAAGCCCCTTGTGTCTAGGTACATGCATTGTTCTGGCGTGGCCACATGCCAAGACGTCAGCATCCTTCCCAACGATGGATATGTATCAACAA
This sequence comes from Triticum urartu, assembly GCF_056163025.1. Lineage (NCBI taxonomy): Eukaryota > Viridiplantae > Streptophyta > Magnoliopsida > Poales > Poaceae > Triticum > Triticum urartu. The sequence goes on from NC_141875.1 coordinate 95,088,565, forward strand.
GAGACAGTAAAAGATGTTTACGCAGGGTCTTAATCTAAAAAGAATCCTTGGGTCGGGTCCCTGCTGCATGTCTGCGCCTGTGTCTCCGTTGTGCCGTATCCTGGATGGGTGTAGCACGATGATCATCTGTAAAAGAGAGGAATTTAGGTAAAAAGGTTGTCGTGCAAAAGGATAGTTTTCTAAAGAAACCATGTATAATTTAGCCCCTTGTACTTTTGAAAGATAGGGGTGTGACCGTTTATTCGATATGAGTAGCGGCGCCGGACTTGATTAGTTGTGTCTGAGGTCTTGACGACCTATTGGATGCTTTTGCTGGTCCGGGCGCCTTTAGTGTGCGGCTGCCAAGGCAGCCTCACTCTCTTCGGCGCGCAGAGATCGGTTGATACTTCCATGCACTGAAATGATGCCACGTGGACCGGGCATCTTGAGTGTTAGGGAGGCGTAGTGTGGTATTGCATCAAAGCGAGCGAAAGCTTCGCGTCCGAGTAGTGCTCGGTAGCCACTTTTAAACGGAGCGATGTAGAAAGTTAAATGCTCGTGGCGGAAGTTATCGAGGGAGCCGAATATAACTTGTAGTAGGAGGGAGCCCGTACAACAAGCCCCTGGGCCTGGCGTTACTCCTTTAAAGGTAGTATTGCTATGGCGAATTTGTGTTGGGTCTAACCCCATCCCGTGGATTGTATCCTGATATATTAGGTTTAGGCTACTGCCGCCATCCATCAAGACTCGTGTGAAGTGGTATCTGCCAATTACTGGGTCTAATACCAGTGCAGCCCATCCTGCGTGCCGGATACTTGATGCGTAATCACGATGGTCGAAGGTGATCGGTTGAGAGGACCAGTGGCGGGACTTCACAGTGACAGGCACTTGGGTAAATTTTTCAGGGAGTGCCGCATTGTTTTTTTTTCTTGATCACGTGTAACACGTTTACTGTTTTGACTTCGGGTGGAAATTTCTTTTGTTCCCCCTTGTCTTGTTTGGGAGGTTCGTCCTCGTCTTCACTTGGTGTATCCTCCCCCTTGTGTATGGCGTTAAGCTTGCCGGACTCCTTGAAGACCCAACATTCTCTGTGGGTATAATTAGCAGGTTTGCTAGGGGTACTATGGATCTGACATACTTGGTCCAGAATTTTGTTGAGGCTGGACAGTTCATCCCTGGTGCCTTTGGAAGGCGGCTTTTGGTTTGGCCGAGGGACTTTGAATCCGACATTTACTGTCATGCCCTTCGTGCTGTCTTCTTTATTCCGGTGTTTGTTATTGCTGTTGCGCCGTGATTTCCCATTTCCATCTCTAACTTCAGATGTACTGGGGTCGCTGGTGCTGCATCTGGCTAGCCAGCTGTCCTCACCCGCGCAAAAGCGGGTCATGAGGTTTGTTAATGCGGCCATCGTTCTTTGTTTGTTTTGGCCGAGGTGTCTGGCGATCCATTCGTCGCGGACGCTGTGCTTGAAAGCCGCTAAGGCTTCGCCGTCCGGGCAGTCGACAATCTGGTTCTTTTTAGGAAGAAACCTATTCCAAAGCTTTCGGGCTGACTCTCCGGGCTGTTGAGTTATGTGACTCAGGTCATCCGCATCCGGAGGTTGGACATAAGTCCCTTGAAAGTTTGCCCGAAAGGCGTCTTCGAGCTCTTCCCAACTTCCAATGGAGCTTTCGGGGAGGCCTTTTAGCCAGTGACGAGCTGGTCCTTTGAGTTTGAGAGGTAAGTACTTGATGGCATGGAGATCATCCCCTCGAGCCATATGTATATGAAGGATATAGTCCTCAATCCAGACCCCAGGGTCTGTTGTTCCGTCGTATGCCTCTATGTTTACGGGCTTGAATCCCTCTGGAAATTCATGGTCCATCACCTCATCGGTGAAACATAGGGGGTGTGTAGCACCCCTGTATCTGGGTGTGTCGCATTGTTCGGATGTTTGTTGTGTTGCATTGTATGCTGGGGCGCGCTTGTGTGGTCCATAGATGGATCTTGTTGCGCTGTCCTTTGGGTGCGAGCCCTCGCATGGGTCGCGTGTTGCATTGTGAGCGGCCTTGAATGCCGTTCTGTGGTGGTAGAGGGGTCGTCTATCCGACCAGGTGGCTGCTTTGATATTTGGTTGTGGGGGGTCTGAGGCCTCCTCATCGAATTCAGGTAGCAGCTTCCGCTTTGGGTAGCTCTTGGAGGGGCGATTGTCGCCGTACCTTGCTACAATGTTGAGTATTTTGCTCCATCTGAATTGGAGCGTGTTTTGCGCGGCCTTGAGCCTCCGCTTGTGCTCTTTGAGGCTCCATGCCGTGGCAACGAACCTTTTACGGGCATTCTGCTGCTCCGAGTGCCTGTCCGGCGTTATGTCGTCCGGACCATTATCATTGATAGGATTTGTTTGTTCGGTTTGATTATCCGGATTGCCATTGTCTGGCAGCGGTTCGCCCTGCTCCAGCGCTGGATCAGTATGATCGCTATTTTTGTCGAGGCGGGATTTGGGGCGGCGCTTGCATCGCCGCTTTGACTGCTTTCCGAGGGAACAATCCTTCGGTGCATTCTTCCGCTCCGCGCCATCATCTTTGGGTGCATCCACCATGTATACGTCATGTGACGAGGTGGCGTTCCAGGGCTCGATAGGCGCTGATTCTTCATCGTCTCCTTCATCGGTGTCCATACCGTTAATGTCATCGGAGTTGAAGTCGAGCATGTCGGTTAAATCATCGACAGTGGCTACCAAGTGGGTGGTGGGCGGGTTTTGAATTTCTTCATCGTCTGAATCCCAACCTTGCTGATCGTAGTCCGGCCAGGGTTCTCCCGATAAAGAGAGAGACTTCAGTGACTTCAGGATATCGCGGAAAGGCGAGTGCTGAAAGACGTCCGCGGCCGTGAACTCCATGATCGGCGCCCAATCGGATTCGCTCGGCAGGGGCGCGGGGAGTTCAGAGTCCGGAGAAGAATCCGGCTCCATGGAGTCACGAGTCTTGATGAGTACGGGGCTGGTGTTCGGCTCAACCACCGTTGGGATCACAGCCCCTGAGGTGGCGTCCAACCGCCCATCCTCGATCGGCGCGGTCGGCTCCGAACTAGGGGTCGGAGCCGATGCGGGTGCGGCCTCCAGGGCTCTGTTCGGCGGCAGAGCTAGATAATGCTCGTCGTGACAGTGCGGCGCCCGGCAGTGGTTCGAATCCGTCGAAGATCAAGTCCCCGCGGATGTCGGCCGTGTAGTTTAAACTTCCGAATCTAACCTGACGGCCAGGGGCGTAGCTTTCGATCTGCTTTAGATGGCCAAGTGAATCAGCCCGCAGCGCGAAGCCACCAAAGACGAAGATCTATCCGGGGAGGAAGGTCTCACCATGGACTGCATCGCCATTGATGATCGTAGGAGCCATCGGGCCTGACGGCGACGGCACAGAGGAACTCTCAATGAAAGCACCAATGTCGGTGTCAAAACTGGCGGATCTCGGGTAGGGGGTCCCGAACTGTGCGTCTAGGCTGGATGTTAATAGGAGGCAGGGGAGACGAAGTTTTACCCAGGTTTGGGCCCTCTCGATGGAGGTAAAACCCTATGTCCTGCTTGATTAATATTGATGATATGGGTAATACAAGAGTTGATCTACCACGAGATCAGAGAGGCTAAACCCTAGAAGCTAGCCTATGGTATGATTGTTGATGTGTATGTTGTTCTACGTACTAGAACCCTCCAGTTTATATAGACACCAGATAGGGTTAGGGTTACATAGAGTCGGTTACAATGGTAGGAGATCTGAACATCCGTATCGCCAAGCTTGCCTTCCACGCCAAGGAAAATCCCTTCCGGACACGGGACGGAGTCTTCAATCTTGTATCTTCATAGTCCAGGAGTCCGGCTGAAGGTATAGTTCGGCTATCCGAACACCCCCTAATCCAGGACTCCCTCAGTCACGTTTGGGTGAAATTACAAACCTACCCCTATTGAAACCTATAGAAATCCAGCAGACAGGCTTTTCGTGGCAGGGATAGGCAGTAGTGATTTCCATCTCGCAGATTTTGGTTTCGGGCGGTTACTGCGACTTTCCCCGCTTTGTTCAAATTTTGTAGAGTGCACGTTTACTGTGCCAACGCAATTCCAATCCCGTTTGTATTCTATTTTTTTCAGGCGGGCTCCATTTTCAATTGGAATTACATTCTATATACATCATTTTTTATATATACTTTCAAAGGCACAACAAAGAATTCTGCTCCTTTATATGTATAATATGATTTACAAATACAACGATCTCGAAATCTTAAGGTTTAATTCGAAAAAATTTAACCAAATTATGTTCTACTAAAATGTATGGATCGGTAATATCTACATATTAAATAACATAGATGTGCGTGAATTCATATGAGTATGCATGTTTGATAGATCAATTTTTGTTCGAGTATTGTCGGTGTTAAAACCGGCGGATCTCGGGTAGGGGGTCCCGAACTGTGCGTCTAGGCGGGATGGTAACAGGAGACAGGGGACACAACGTTTTACCCAGGTTCGGGCCCTCTTGATGGAGGTAAAACCCTACGTCCTGCTTGATTAATATTGATGATATGGGTAGTACAAGAGTAGATCTACCACGAGATCAGAGAGGCTAAACCCGAGAAGCTAGCCTATGGTATGCTTGTATGTTGTCCTACGGACTAAAACCCTCTGGTATATATAGACACCGGAGAGGGTTAGGGTTACACAAGGTCAGTTGCAAAGGAGGAGATATCCATATCCGTATTGCCTAGCTTGCCTTCCACGCCAAGTAGGGTCCTATCCGGACACGAGACGAAGTCTTCAATCTTGTATCTTCATAGTCTGTCAGTCTGGCCAAAGGATATAGTCCGGCTATTCGGAGACCCCCTAAACTAGGACTCCCTCAGTAGCCCCTGAACCAGGCTTCAATGACGATGAGTCCAGCGCGCAGTATTGTCTTCGGCATTGCAAGGCGGGTTCCTCCTCCGAATACATCACAGAAGAATTTGAATACGAGGATAGTGTCCGACCCTGCAAAATAAGTTCCACATACCACCGTAGAGAGAATAATATTTTTGCAAATCTAATTTGCTGACTTGTTTTGGCAACATGATGTTATGTCATTGCCCGGCAACTATTCGAACCGTTTCCTTTAACTAGCCCCGCACATAACGCGAGGCAGTTTTTCGACACGTCTTGTCAAAGCAGAGATCGTGTCCCCTTATTACGGGATTCTCATCAATACGGGTGTGGGTAACCCAACCGCGCCATTGATTACGGCGCTTGGGGGATAAGCGAGTTTTACCAGGCAAGTGGGGACGCTTAGTTTCGTTCGCCCATATAAAGGGATAAGGATTCACCTTTCTAACCATGCCTTCTTCCTCCTTTGCTCATCCATTTTCGCACACTCGAGCTCTAGCGCCCAAGTTCGCACTTCCCACCTCAACCTTCTCCAACGATGTCCGGAGCGGGAGGCAGGTGGATGGTCTCCTCCGTCACGGATGGAGACATCAAGAAGCTGAGGAGAGCCGGATACCTGCCCGACGACATCGCGCACCGGCTCCCAGATGAGGGGCAGCTCATCCCCACCCCCAGGCCCCATGAGAGGGCAGTGTTCCTCACCCATTTCCTCCGCGGACTGGGATTCCCACTCCACCCATTCCTCTAGGGGCTCATGTTCTATTACGGCCTGGACTTCCACGATCTGGCCCCGAACATCATCCTCGACATCTCGGCGTTTATCGTTGTGTGCGAGGTCTTCCTCCGCATCAAGCCCCACTTCGGCTTATGGTTGAAGACCTTCAATGTCAAGCCGAAGGTTGTGGGTGGCCGCCAGGCGGAGTGCGGAGGCGCCATGGTGGGCAAGATGCCCAACGTAACATGGCTCGAGGGCTCCTTTGTGGAAACCATAAAGGGGTGGCAATCGGGGTGGTACTAGATCACCGAGCCACGCGACCCTGCATGGGTAGCGGCCCCCAAGTTCCGATCTGGCATCCCCATGTGGCTCACCTCCTGGAAAGAGAAGGGCCTCTCCTGGGGTAGTTCGGGAGAGCTGACCGGACTCCAAACATGTATTCAAAACATGGTGAACAAGAAACTCAAACTCGTCAACGTGGTCCAAGTCATGCTCCACCGCCGGATCCTCCCGTGCCAACAACGGGAGTTCAACTTCTGGGAGTTCAGCCCGGCGCAGCACCGAACTCTGAACAGGCTCTTCGACACAACTCACGAAGATGCCTGGAGGGTGCTATTCAAAAGTGCCGAGGTCCCCCCTCCCATTATCGAGGATAGCGGATTCAGCGCGAAGCGCCAAGCCAGTGTGGTAAGCCGCTTTACCTTTCACAGGATACTTATTTTTTATAGATTGACTCCATGCGGGATCTAAACTCCGGTACCTTTGACAGGACTGGCAGGAGACGGCCGGACAGATCGACTGTCCGGCTCCTTTGCCCGAAGGCCTAGCAGATGCTCTTCTGGCGAAGATGCTGACTCCGGCTCCTTATACGGTGCCGGAGAAGACCAAGAAGGCCAAGGGAACCTGAAAGAATTCCCGACGCGAGGCGTCATCGGACTCACCGTCCGATGACTCTGCGGCGCACTCCTCCCCCGAAGACGAGGAAGAGGAAGAAGATGCTCCGCCTCCGGCTGGGGGAGATAAGAAAAGGAAGGCCTCCCCAACTGGGGGGCCGAAGGGTCCAAGAAGGGAAGGACTCTCCTTCCGGACAGTTCCACTGCCGCCGACGAAGGCGAAGACGAGTGGTTGCCCAGGGCCAAGCCCCTGGGGAGATCGTAAGTATTCAGATACCAGAGTAACTCATAGCATTCCTTTGTCGCACCGGTTTCCCTAACGCCGAACATAATTCTGCAGGCCGCCACGAGCCAGTATCAATGTATCATCGGACGGCTCCCTGGGCTCGTCGGACATGGATAGCGATCCAGTCCCAACCGCCACCTCCCCTCATCCTGCTGACGACGCCAAGGTGTTGTCTCAAGAGGCACCGGGTCGAGGGGAGACAGTCCTGGAGGCGCCTCAAGGCGACCTTCCGGACTCCGAGAGCCGAGGGGACGGGGCCCCTGAGAGCTCCGAGTTTGGCCCTCAGCCGAACACCGTGCCGAAACCTCCAGTGGTTCCGGGCTCGGGCAGGCGGCCTCCTTCTAAGAGGGGCAAGACGCCTGTGCCGGTGACTTCTGTCCATCCAGAGGCACTGGACAATCTGCTGGAAGCGCTTCGCAGCGCTTCTATTGACGAGGAGCACTGCACTAACATGAGTGCGGTGATCCAGAAGGTTCAGTCCGCCAAGAGCGGATTGACTGAAGCATGTGCCAGCCTTCTAACAGGCTTTGAGGTAAGTGTTTTAAAATTTAGTAGAAATATTACCGCATAGACAATAGCCCCTGATGCTTTGTTCGGTGTTCACAAAGAAAAGCCGAACAGAGGATCAAATAATATCGCAGGAGTCTAATATAAGTATGTCAATATGCATATGCAGGCTTCGCTGCTGGCGTCCGCCGCACTGACTGCGGAGGTCGCCGTACTGAAGCAGGACCTCGAGGGGTCCAGGAAAGAGCTCAGCCTTGTCAAGAGGCAGCTCGAGGAGAACAAGGGTAAGTAATACCCTGTCTATAGATATGTATGTATAAAATAAGAAGCGATTGCAAAATGACAGGATCATCGTATATTCGCCAGGGGCCACGACTGAGGTGGCAACCCTGAAGCAAGCACTAACCAAGGCCGAAGATAACGCAGCCACACCGAGCGAGAGAAGCACAAGGCTCGGGTGGGCGAGGTGCAGCAAGAGCTCCAGGCTCTCGTGGCGAAGCACGAGGTGTTGGAGCTTGACTCAAAGACGCGAGAGTCTGAGCTTGCTGCGGCCCTCGAGAGCGCAAAAAGTGCCAAGGCCGAAGCCCAAAGGGCCCTCCAGGAGATCGACGCAATGAAGAAGATAGCGGCGGGTAAGGCTTTCTATATGCAAAGCAAGCATGTAAAAGTAAATTACCGATTACTTACCCGAATCCGGAGCTCTCCAGGAGCATTCGTAGATTTGCCCCGCAGCATGTCCGATGCCGCACAATTTTACCAGGCCGAGGATGGAAGATCAACGGAGAAGCTGTTTTGGTCTCAGTATGCTGAGGCAGAACACCCGGTGCCAATGAGCGACCAGCTGAAGCAAATGGTCGAGCTACATAAGGCGGCCGATCAGGCCATGAAGGGCTTTATAGTCCGGCTGTGGCTTGGCGACGCCCTTCCGAATAGCTTCTTCGGCCTGGTGAGGCGGCTTGTGGATGCTTGTCCGTGGCTGGAGGTCGTCAAAGCGATCTGTCTGCATTGAGGGTGCACACCGGGCTTTCGCCCGTGTGAATTGAAGTGGGTCAAGCTAGACGCCGTGAAGCTGATCAAGGAGGGGCCGCCGGAGGGCAAGGAGCACCGCCACCCCGAGATGTACTACGAGGGTGTTCTGTCGGGTGCCCGTCTCATAGCGGACGAGTGTTCAAAAGGTGTAATATTTGAGTGAGACTTGCTAGTTTTATCCTGTATTTATGAAAACTTGTTTCATATGCGCTATGCAACGCTTGTTTGAATTTAAAACATTACCTTCTGTTTGGCCGTTTATCAATCTGAGAGATGGCTAGTCCTCGGCTTCTGCCCCCATGGCACGAGTGCTGGGGTGTTCGGGATAAACCTGAGCACTCTTGTTCCCATATTTGGGTCCTTCGAGGGAGGAGCTCAGCACAACGAACAAGGCAACCAGACTAATAATGCTTTATCACTCTGACTTAGCCATAGAATTCTATAATATTAAATTTTGGCGAAGCCCCTGGTATTCGGAAGGCCAAATTTGGGGCGCGATACACGCCTTTAAGCCGGACAGGGCCGGCCCCTCGCCCTAAGCGGCATAAGTCTTTAGGGACTCGAAAACCTCGCCGAACAGCGACCAGTCTCTTGCCTTATCATGAAAGTTAGTTTTAGCTTTCTCTACTGAGGTGCTAAGCCCTGCAGAACCGGGGCACAATCGCAGTAGTTCTCCTAGCGCTACCTTAGCCGATGGAGCGGAACGTAAGGTACCAAAACATAGGAGCCGGGCAAACCCAACATTTGACCAAAGACATGATTCGGAGTTGATGCATATAATGCTATAAGTTCGGGGTGCCACACTTGTGAAAGTGTTCGGACTTTTCACACCATGTTGTGGGGTACGTAAGCTCCTGGTGTATTGGCCATACCAAAGTATACGGTTGCAAGACATCATTAATGAACACATAGATATATATATAGGGCTGGACTATTCTGTTACCGGTAACAAAATATTATTCCATTACCCTCGCCCCCTATAAGGCAGCCGGAGCGAGGGAGCCCGCGGCGCCGTGATTAGCCGGCGATGGATCCGCCGCCGCCTCCTCGTTCCTTCTGTCACCGGATCCATCGTCGGGGTCGTCATCCCCGCCTCCTGCCTCCCTCCGTCGCCGGATCCATCGTCGGGGTCGTGATCCCCGCCTCCTATCTCGCTCCGCCGTAGGATCCATCGACAGGGCCATGATCCCCGCCTCCTGCCTCCATTCGTCGCCGGATCCATCGTCGGAGCCGTCATCCCCGCCTCCTGCCTTCCTCCATCGCCGGGTCTCCTTCTCCATGGCAGTTATCCCTGCAAGGTGCTTCCTCTATGAACCTCTTCGCCAGACATCCACCACAAGCAGGTGCTGCGTCAATGGTGCCGCCTCGCAAGAACATGCCAGTAAGACACCCACGAGAGGTAGAAGAAGAAGATAGTACACTGGAGGTAATGTCTGCTCCCCATGTTTGTGTCACTCCATCAGTTCGTCAGTCCTGCTATGAAGAAGAACCCGATGGTACATTGCAAATGCTAGCATCAGTTCATTGACACCCCTGCCACTTGATGCACGATTAGGATGTCGAGGTTACTGTCAGTGCATCTAATATGCTATCTTCAGTTCAAGTTAAAAAAAATAACACATATGCGTCAGTCCAGGTATAAGTGACAAGGTTCAGCTACCGCTGAGAGTTGTATGTTGTTATTCCTAAGAATACAAGTCATGTAATTGCGTCAGTTTGAACGAGTAACAAAACTGTTACCAAAAAAATATAAAATTGCTACACAATAAGTTCAGTGATACATAAGCTAGCAATACTTGTAATGTATATGCATTGATGCACGATTAGGATGTCGAGGTTACTGTCAGTGCATCTAATATGCTATCTTCAGTTCAAGTTAAAAAAAGCACATATGCTTCAGTCCAGGTAGATAGTGACGAGAGAGTGCCACAGTTACACAGTAAGTTCAATGATACATAAACTAGGATTAGTTCTAGTGTAGTTGCATAAGTTACAGAAGAACAAAATAGAAGTCATGCATGAGTTCAATGTCCAGTTTACAAAACAGTTCTAAAAAACAGTACATAAGTACATCTGTGTTTGAACATGAACGTTCATCTGTTCGACTGAAAATGAAACCAGATTAATCCCAAAAACTTTTGAATGTTGTTTGTAGAAGCATGTAAGGCGGCGCACGCAGCAAGCATTTCATGAGCAAAACAGATATGGGGCACCACCTGGTTGGGTAACACCAGAAATACCGCCTGGATATTTCAACAGTACAGGAAGATTTGAAGATACACCGCAATCATCAGAAGCACGGACAGGTCCTTCTATACAGCAAACAACAATGTCTGGGAATGCAAGCTTTGCCGCTACTGGGTTGCAACTAGGCCAACAATATCACCAACAACAAATGTTTTCCTTCCCCAGCGCATGCAAAAAGCCAAGGACAAGAAGGCTTCCACCATTTGCTCCGTCAACATCAATCATCCGTGCTGCAAAAGCAGTTTACGACGGGAAGACCACGGCAAAAAGACAGAAATTTTGGCCACTCTAGCAGGTTCAAAAGTTTCCCCCACCCCACCCCACACACCCACACCCCTAAGATAGATAATGGGGCAAAGTCCATACAAGGAAGATGTGTCAGTACAACTATGCCCCTCGGTACGGTTCAGTGCGGGGGCAAGTCATGCCACAGTACTATATTCAAACAAACAAAAAAAGAGAAAGAAAAAATTGACAGCACAAGGACAAAAAAGTACCAGTCCAAGTTACTGGTGTAGTCAAGTACTAGATCCAAAAAAACAAAAAAAATTGACCGCCCAAGGACAGGCAGGCCCTGACAATGCTAGATACTTGAACTCGAGCCCGTGGGCGAATCCCTAGTAATCCGCATACCCGTAGGGCCTGCCGTCCAGGGCCCACAGGTCAAGAGAGAGAGCGAGCACCGTGTATAAGCGCTCAGGTAAGTGTTTAGAGGAGTTCGACTGGTGAGCGTCGGCTGCGCTTATAAACAAGTCTAGAGCCCCCTCGACTAGCGAGGTGGGACTAAACGCATAGCTCATGCGCACGCCGTGCTGAACAGCCGCGCGAGAGAAGCTATCCGGGCCGTATACAACGACCCAGGCCGATGGCCAACAAAGTACTTCGCCCCATTACAAAAATCCAGTAGATCACGGAGGACAAAAAATAAAAAATGAAAATAATTTTAAAAAAACTCACAAGAAAAATCAGTTAATAAACAAAAATATTGTGAAAAAGTTCAAACACATCTTAATGGTAAGAAGTAAATATATATATATATAAGACTGTAAATAAAAATTTCAGAAACGAATTTACAAAAAAGTTCAACTACTACAAATTCATAAGGTTCAAGTACAAAAAAAAAGAAAGTACTGTGCAGCGAAGATTAATTTTTTTTTATTTTATAAAATACCAAAACTATCATTATTCATCTATAAAAAAGAAAAAAAAATGCTCCAAAATTCATGTAAAAAAGTAAGAAAAAATATTATACAACAAACAAATTTGATTGGTGATTGACACCCTAAAATAGAGCAGTACTATCATTAACAGAATGTAAGTTCAGCAAACTGAATAACAAAAAAGGGTTCTAAAAAAATCATCAGCGTATAGCACCGTCTCCGAGTTATGAACATGAAAAATATACCAGCCAAAACAAAGGATGCCCATCAGTTCAACTATAGAAAATGTTCCAGTACTAATATAAAGAATGTATAAATAAAACACTTATAATTGAGCAGAACAATAGAAAAAACATTACATAACTAGTTCCATACCATTCTGATAAAACCATACAATTCAACCATCTCACATGCAAATGTTTTAAAAGAAAAAATACTGCAACATAATCAACCATACACAAATCTCAAAGCCGGCGTCATTTGCCACATTTAAACCTACAGCACATAAATTCTGAACGTTAGAGAGTCGTCTTCTCTCAAGAACATAACCATAACCACATCACCATCCTCAAATCCAGACTCAGCCGCAAACTCCTTCCACCCAGTACTTAGGTTGATGCAACCATCAAGGTCGATGTGGTAGGCAACATCCATCAACTGATACCCATTCTTGTCTGAAGTCTCCATCTTTAGAACACCGGAACTAGGAGCAACAATCCTGATCCTGGGTGACATTTTCTGCAAATGGACATGGGAGTACAAAACAAAATGAACACCTGACATAACTGAATTTTTACACAGATATAGGAACGATTTGCATAACAAACTAAAATGGAAAAAATCTGAACCAAAACAATAACACAAAACTAACTAGACATGTGAACTGACTAAACTCAAAAATATACATATCAATACACCTACAGTAAAAACATCTATTCATAAAAAAATCAGGGATTATACAAAAAATTGTTTAAATACTGTTAAGTAATGAACAAATACACACAGAATGGTCTAAATAAACAAATCCTGATCCTGGGTGACATTTTCTGCAAATGGACATGGGAGTACAAAACAAAATGAACACCTGACATAACTGAATTTTTACACAGATATAGGAACGATTTGCATAACAAACTAAAATGGAAAAAATCTGAACCAAAACAATAACACAAAACTAACTAGACATGTGAACTGACTAAACTGAAAAATATACATATCAATACACCTACAGTAAAAACATCTATTCATAAACAAATAAGGGATTATACAAAAAATGGTTTAAATACTGTTAAGTAATGAACAAATACACACAGAAATCCCTACTGTTAAAATCCAACAAAACCAAATTAAAAAATATAGACAAGCTATTCATAAGACAAAACTGCAGATCCAGTCCATTGGTTTCGAACAAAAACCAACAAGAAAGTAGAAAACAAAACGAATAGAAACACATACCCATGATTCCTTCAAGTCACCATCCGTCAGGCGACAAACAAATGGTGTACGAAACCCATGGTTGCCGTACAGCAAACAAGAAAGTTGCCCACGCCCTTGAGTCTGAGTGAGCTCCAAACCAGACTTGTACACACAGCCGTCAGCTATGCGCGCCATCTTTACCAGGCATCTGCATGAACAATCCTCCATCAAACACACAGGAACAGAGAAAAAGGCAACGAAGAGAAGAGAGAGGAACCTAGATCTGATTCTGGAAGAATGAATAAAAGGGAGGGGGAAGACTTGGCCACACACCACACATAGATGGATAACGTTTATAGTCAGGGACACTCGCAGATTATAAAAATAATAAATAGGTAGATGGGCAGCCAGCTGGTAGGAAATAGTTATTACACAAGCCATCCAACATTTGACCGCAAATCAGTTCAACTTCAGAAAACCAAGCAGTTCAAAGGTGCACATGTCAAACATATGCAGACAAAACAACACATTCAAAGACAAAAACAAAGTTGAATTCATTTAGTCATTTCGAACATCTGCTCCCTCACAACAAAAATCTTAAAAACATAATATTCACTACTTCAGTCATAACGATCAAAGAAATGACGCCATTTTGCCCTGGTGGATGGATGTGGAGCCGTGGCTGCTCTCGCCCTAGCCCAACTAATAATCTGAATATGGTTCCTCCCCCTGCCCTCTAGGAAAAGAAGCTCCAATTCATTGGAGTTGCAAGTATCCATCACCTCACGCGCAAGTCGTCTGTTGAACTCTGCCTCCAGTTCCTCCTCGGCAGCACGTCGCGCCATCTGCCTGCGCCTGCGCTTCCCCCTCCTCTGCTCCGCTACTGCAGCCCTAACATCTATGGCGTCCCCCTCCTCCTCTGTAACCTCTCCCAGCTCAGGATCCATCTCCCTTTTCTTTGGTTGCACCTCGTAGAATGAAACTGACAGAGGGCTCGGGCTTTATAATCAAAGTGCAGAGCCATCGGTGCGGCTCCCATGTCAACACATAGTAACAAAACTTTGACACGGCAGCAGTCCAACTAAACATACGGGCATCAATTCAAAACAACACTGAAAAACACGCAACTTAATTACACAGTTTGACCAGATTACCCGAAATCTCAGCTTACAGTCAGCCCCCATACACAACCTCCGCCAACGACAAAACAACATGGGAATCCGGGGTAGAAACAACTCAAAAAAGAAAAATTGACAACGCAAATCTTGTCATACAGTCCTTATATCTCTCCCTGCAACACCAATTCGAAAGTAAAACAACAGAAAAAGAAGAATAGATTTCCATGGCGGGCGTGGAAAACGACCAAGAACATAAAAACTTGTAATCATAAATTACAGATGAAAAAAATCTCACAAAACTATAACATACCAATAATTCTCACATCAAAAACGACAAACACGATGTAAATTGAGGCCCACGAACACCACAGTAAACACTGACGCCCAAAATCATGTCCGCCGCCAAAATGCCCACGCCGTCACCTCTGGTGACTACAGATCGCAAAACTCATCCAGCTGAGCGCGCGGACGTGCGGAACCCCTTACATGTCTCCTCTAGCAACGAATGGCCCGCAGCATCGCGCCGGGGAACGACCGGAAGCTCCATGTTGCATCCCCTGTTTCCGTCCATCGTGCACGTAGGAAGATCAGTTCTTGTTGAAAAACACGTCAGTGCAAACTGTGAACCAAGTCAGTTCAAAAAGGGTAACAGAATAGCCCAGATGTATATATATATAACAAGAATGCAATAATAGTCGTAATGTCATGCATTGTTTATTCAAAAAATTGTGTTAAAGCAGAGTGATACAGATAGTGTGATAAGCAAAGAGTAGGACTATGTCCCTTCCAAGGGAAAGCTGAGGAATGATATTAAATCGAATATTTTGCTCGTTACTGTAATCCACCAGAGAATTCCGTGGTATGACGTAGCTGTCTGCCTCCTTGGTTGCTGCATTGTGTGTTCGGCAATAGTGCTGCCAGACAGTGTTTCCAGAGATTAATGTCCTGAAAAAAAAGAGAAAAATAACCGAACGGGAAGCCCCTAGTGTGGTTTAAGCCACGTCTTGGGGTGTGCCGCAGTCGTGCCCCCCTCCCCACCTATGCCCATGGTATTTTTAATGCGTAATTATGTACGCATGGCACGAGCTTCGCTGTTGGGCAGGGATTGGGGTGGCCGCCGTATTGTTACGCGAGCTCAGATCGCGCCAGGCGGTCTATTTGCCGACTGCTCCGAGCGCGCTTGAAGGTGTCCGGGCTTTGAAGCGCCGAACTGGTTGATTGCCTTGAGAGGCTACTTTGCACTTCTGCTGCGAGGGCCGCGGTGTGCTCCTTTGTTCGGAGAGAGCGCTCTGTGTTTCCATTGACTGTAATAACTCCACGAGGTCCTGGCATATTGAGCTTGAGGTATGCATAATGCGGTACCGCATTGAATCTAGAAAATGCGGTTCGCCCGAGCAGCGCGTGATAACCACTTCGGAACGGGACTATATCGAAGATTAACTCTTTGCTTCGGAAGTTATCCGGGGATCCGAAGACCACTTCCAGTGTAATTGAGCCTGTGCAATGGGCCTCTACACCTGGAATGACGCCTTTAAAGGTCGTTTTTGTGGGTTTGATCCTTGAGGGGTCTATACCCATTTTGCGCACTATGTCCTGATAAAGTAGGTTCAGGCTGCTGCCGCCATCCATAAGGACTCGAGTGAGGTGAAATCTGTCGATGATTGGGTCTAGGACTAGTGCGGCGAATCCGCCATGACGGATACTAGTGGGGTGGTCCCTGCGATCGAAGGTGATCGGACAGGAGGACCAAGGGTTTTACTTTGGGGCGACTGGCTCCAACGCATACATGTCCCTGAGCACACGCTTCCGCTCCCTCTTGGGGATGTGGGTTGCGTATATCATGTTCACCGTCCGCACTTGCGGGGGAAACCTCTTCTGTCCTACGGTGTGCGGCTGCCGGGGCTCCTCCTCGTCATCGCTATGCGGCCCCTTGTCCTTGTTTTCGGCAATTAACTTGCCGACCTGCTTGAACACCCAACAATCCATGTTGGTGTGATTGGCTGGCTTGTCTGGGGTGCCGTGTATTTGACACAAGCGATCGAGTATACGGTCCAAGCTGGACGGACCCGGCGTACTTTGTTTGAATGGCTTTTTCCGCTGACCGGGTTTAGAGCCTTTGAATCCGGCATTGACTGTCGTATCCTCGGTATTTTCGCTGTTAATGCAGCGCTTATGTTTGTTGCGACGTGACCTGCTATTGCTGTCCTTGGTATCAGAGGTAACATGGTTCTTTGATATGTTATTACTGCGAGCCAGCGAGCTGTCTTCTCCCGCACAAAAGCGGGTCATGAGCATCGTGAGAGCTAGCATAGATTTCGGCTTTTCCTGACCAAGGTGCCGGGCTAGCCACTCGTCTCGGATGTTGTGTTTGAAAGCCGCTAAGGCCTCTGCATCCGGACAGTAGACGATTTGATTTTTCTTTGTAAGGAACCGAGTCCAGAATTGCCTGGCCGACTCTTCTGGCTGCTGAATTATGTGGCTCAAGTCATCGGCATCTGGTGGTCGCACATAAGTGCCCTGAAAGTTGTCGAGGAATGCGGCTTCTAGATCTTCCCAACAGCTACTGGAGTCCGCTGGCAAGCTGTTAAGCCAATGCCGCGCTGGTCCTTTGAGCTTTAGTGGGAGATATTTGATGGCGTGTAAGTCATCACCGCGGGCCATGTGGATGTGGAGGAGGAAATCCTCGATCCATACTGCGGGATCTGTTGTGCCGTCGTATGATTCAATATTTACAGGTTTGAAACCTTCTGGGAATTGATGATCCATTACTTCGTCTATGAAGCATAAGGGGTGTCCGGCGCCTCTGTATTGGGCTATATCGCGACACAGCTCGAATGGGTCTAGCCCGCTGTGTTCGGCCCGGTCGGATTGGCTTTTACTGTAGCTGGTGTGACGTTTATCATCTCGCAGAGTTGTGCGCCCTCATGATCCATAGATCGATCTTGCATGCTTTGCTTTGTCCTCCAATATGTCTCGCAGGTCTGGCGTATCTCCCCATGCCTTTTTATTTGAATGGCGTCGGGGTGGGGGCTGAGTTTTTGGCTAGAATGCCTCTCTATCGCGGCCACGAGGTGGCCGATCAGCTGTATCATACGCTTCTTCCTCCAGTCAGGGTAGTAACCTGCACTTTGGGTAATTCTTGGAGGGGCGCTCGAGTTTATATTCCTCGGCCGTGAGGACTTCAGTCCATCTGTCAGCTAGCAGATCTTGATCAGCTTGAAGCTGCTGCTGCTTTTTCTTCAGGCTATTTGCCATGGCCATAAGCCGGCGCTTGAAGCGCTCTTGTTCAACGGGATCCTCTGGTACGGCGAATTCATTGTCGCTGAGGCTTGCCTTGTCTTCAGAGGGGGGCATGTAATTGTCATCCTCCTCCTCTCCATCTGCCGCTCTCTCAGGAGGGCTGGCTCCTCCATCCTCCTGCTCTAAATCTTGCTGGAGGGGATTGTTGTTGTCTTCGAGTGTTATTATCTCCTGTGCCGGTATCACTACTTTTGCTTTGGCGGGACTTAGAGCGATGCCACTGACGTCGGCACTTGGGTTGCTTCTTGGAGGGGTCATCCTCCGTTATCTTGTCGCCATTGCCTTCTTTGGGTGTATCCACCATGTATATGTCATATGATGAGGTGGCTTTCCAGTGCCCTATAGGCGCTGGTTCATGTTCGTCTCCTACATCGTCGTCCATACCGTCAATGTCTTCAGAGTCGAAGTCGAGCATGTCGGTTGAATCATCGACAGTGGCTACAAAGTGGGTGGTGGGTGGGCGTCGAATTTCTTCATCATCCGCATCCCAATCTTGTTGGACATAGTTCGGCCAGAATTCTCCTGACAAGGAGAGAGACATTAATGAGTTTAGTATGTCGCCAAAGGGCGAGTGCTGAAAAATATCCGCGGCGGTGAATTCCATGATCGGCGCCCAATCAGATTTGATTGGTAGGGGCGCCGGCGGTTCGAAGTCCGGAAAAGAGTCCGACACCTTGGAGTCACGGGCTTCGCAGAGGATTAGGCTGGTGTTTGGATCGATCGCCATTGAGACTGCAGCCCCTGAGGCGGTGTCTAGCCACCCGTCCTCGATTGGTGCAGTTGGCTCCGAGCTAAGGGTCGGAGCTGATGCGGGCGCGGCCTCTGGGGTACTGTTCGGCGGTAGAGCTAGGTCATACCCATCGTGGCAGTGCAGCGCGCCCAGCTGTGGCTCGAATCCGTCGAAGATCAAGTCTCCGCGGATGTCGGTCGTGTAGTTCAAACTTCCAAATCTAACATGATGGCCAGGGGCGTAGCTTTCAATCTGCTCCAGATGGCCAAGCGAATTAGCCCGCAGTACAAAGCCGTCGAACACGAAGATCTGTCCGGGGAGAAAGGTCTCACCCTGGACCGCATCGTTGTTGATGATCGGATGAGCCATCGGGCCTAAAGGTGACGACCCAGAGGAACTCTCAATGAAAGCACCAATGTCAGTGTCAAAACCGGCAGATCTCGGGTAGGGGGTCTGGAACTATGCGTCTAGGCGGGATGGTAACAGGAGATAGGGGACACAATGTTTTACCCAGGTTCAGGCCCTCCTGATGGAGGTAAAATCCTATGTCCTACTTGATTAATATTGATGATATGGGTAGTACAAGAGTAGATCTACCACGAGATCGGAGAGGCTAAACCCTAGAAGCTAGCCTATGGTATGATTGTATGTTGTCCTACAGACTAAAACCCTCCGGTTTATATAGACACCGGAGAGGCTTAGGGTTACACAAGGTCGGTTACAAAGGAGGAGATATCCATATCCGTATTGCCTAGCTTGCCTTCCACGCCAAGTAGGGTCCTATCCGGACACGAGACGAAGTCTTCAATCTTGTATCTTCATAGTCTGTCAGTCCGGCCAAAGGATATAGTCCGGCTGTCCGGAGACCCCCTAATCCAGGACTCCCTCAAGTATGGATTACATGTTTCATCATCTCGAATTCAAATATTTGAATCCCTTTTTTGTTCACTCCTTTCAAGCCCATCTCTCTCGCATGCATGCTCCTTCAGGTAGCTATCACTCTCTTTTCTCCAGCTCACCCGCACGCTCACTTCATGTTTCTCCTATCCTCGCAAACATAGTCTCTCGACGTCTCCCTTGAGAAGTGTCACACTCTCCCTATCACTATACATTACACGGTTTTCATTATCTCTCACGTCTCTACTGTTCTCTGGTATCACTCCGTACCTAAGCTTTCTTTTTCACCGCCACACACACAGTCTCCACTCGTCTTTCACTTTGTCTTTCTCTCTATGGGATTCTCTCACACACCCTATATGTCTCTACATATGACTCATACCACTAAAATTACTCTCTCTCTCTCTCTCTTGTAGACACAACATTTGTTGCGGTCTCCTTTTCGTCTCCATCCCAGACTGATATTATTCATTTGTTTACCGATCAGACAACCCCGACTACCGTCTCCTCTCTCTCTCACAGACACACACACACACACACACACAACTCCTGCTTCCACTCCCCTTCCCGACTACCATCTCTCTCTCTCTCACACACACACACAAAACTCTTGCTTTCGCACCCCGACTCGTATTTCTCTCACAAAAATTTATCGACTAGCTAGCCTCTAGATAGGTTTATACACCCGCACACTCGTGCTTCCACCATCGCATACACATCTCTCTCCCGCTCCTTGTATCTATGTAGATTTTTCTTCCCTTCTTGAGACACGCCCTCTCGATCATGCACACACACACTATCGCCTCATTTTAAGCTGATACCTATCGCACACACACTCCTTGTGTCTGTCAGACATGCACTCCATCCTCCTCCACTCTCCCTCTCTGCAAGAAAGATCCGTAAGGCACATGCGGAAAAGTAGAAGTTCAAATTGTCATGTGATTTCATACATAGTGCCTCATCCTGGGAACGAGACCAATGCATAACAAGGTTTTTCCATTCAATGTCTTCTAAATTTAACACAGGAGGCTTCACCAGAAATTCGTTTATAGACTTGCCATCAAAGTGTGATTTCCTCACGTAACACCGATACTGCTGCAATGCTTCCTTGAAAAGCACAAGCAAGCTTTGCCCGTCATGACTATCCAGATTGACCCTCGCCTAGTTACAACAATGTAATGTAAATCATTGATGTGTTCAATCAGCAGAAAACAGGAAAATAATAACTATGAATAATAGAACTTACACGTAAGTTGGACAGGAAGATGTGTAAATGGTGTTTGTCTTCACAATAATCTTTCCATGATGGAAATATATGCATGTAGTCCCTAACAACATTGGAAGCATTGTCTTTTAAACTGGGAATTAATGGAATGGGGTTCCAATCTGCAGGAATTGGACGTCTCTGCAGTTGGGATAGGTCTTCCGCCGGTGGACTTGCTGTACTTTTTGCTAGAGTGGGATTTTTCGGTGGTACAACTGGTGCTATGGCAAAGGAAATCGGTATACCTTTTGCTGGAGTGCAGGTCCTGTGTGGTGGGGCTAGTGGTGTGGCCAGTGAAGTATGGGTACAGTCTGCTGGAGTCGGTCCTACATTTTGTGTCACTGGTTGTATAGCCAATATAAGTGGGGTGCTTTCTGATTTCTCTGGCACCACCACGTTTTTCAAGGACT
The DNA here is from genome assembly GCF_056163025.1 of Triticum urartu. NCBI lineage: Eukaryota > Viridiplantae > Streptophyta > Magnoliopsida > Poales > Poaceae > Triticum > Triticum urartu. The sequence goes on from NC_141875.1 coordinate 95,109,392, forward strand.
TTGCTGGTGCTCCTTCAGGTTCGGCAATCACCCTCTTCCTTTTTGATGTCTGATGCACAAGAACAGCATTTGAGTGAAAAAACATGGTGTCGGTGTCAAAACCGGCGGATCTCGGGTAGGGGGTCCCAAACTGTGCGTCTAGGCCGGATGGTAATAGGAGGCAAGGGACACGAAGTTTTACCCAGGTTCGGGCCCTCTCGATGGAGCTAAAACCCTACGTCCTGCTTGATTAATATTGATGATATGGGTAGTACAAGAGTAGATCTACCACGAGATCGGAGAGGCTAAACCCTAGAAGCTAGCCTATGGTATGATTGTTGTTGTTAATGTTGTCCTATGGACTAAAACCCTCCGGTTTATACAGACACCGGAGAGGGTTAGGGTTACACAAAGTCGGTTACAATGGTAGGAGATCTAAATATCCGTATCGCCAAGCTTGCCTTCCACGCCAAGGAAAGTCCCTTCCGGACACGGGATGAAGCCTTCAATCTTGTATCTTCATAGTCCAGGAGTCCGGCTGAGGGTATAGTCCAGCCATCCGGACACCCCCTAATCCAGGACTCCCTCAGTAGCCCCGAACCAGGCTTCAATGACGATGAGTCCGGCGCGCAGATTGTCTTCGGCATTGCAAGGCGGGTTCTCCTCCAAATTCCGTGTACCTGTTGAATAAAGTCTGGTTTCTTGTAAATGTTGCGCTCCTTGGCTTCTACGCCCAATAATGGTCGTCTCCCACGTGTCAAACGAATATGAAAAGTCTGTGTGTTTTTTCATTCACACCCCTAGCCGCGTAAATGAGCTGCCCATTTAAGGGGACGAGGATTTAGATCCAAACCACATCTTCCCCCCTTCGCGAGTGTTCATCAGAGCGCATTCGACAAAGGTCCATTCCACCATGGCCATCCATCGCAACTCCTCCTTTCGCCCTTCCAGCCCTCAGCCTGGATATAGGGACAGATGCTTCGTCCCGCATAGCGAGCTAGTGATGCTCCAGACCAAGGGATTTCTCCCCCCGGCCTATATGATCCCGGTTCGAGCCAGTCTTACCATCTATAACGGCGGAAAGCAAGCGGAGAGTGCCCCTAATCCCTCCAAAGGAGAGCGGGTATGCCTCGTCCCTTATTTAATAAGGGGGCCCGGGTTTCCAATCCATCCATTTCTCCGGGGGCTGCTGGAGTTCTACGGCCTCCAGCTACACAATCTCACGCCTACCTCCGTATTGCATATCGCGGGCTTCGTAGCCCTCTGCGAGCTGTTTTTGGGTGTCGAGGCTCATTTCGGGCTATGGAAAAGGTTATTTTTCCTTGTGCCCCGCTCTAAGGAGGGGTCAATATATCAAGTGGGCGGAGCCGAAGTGTGGCGCATCGCCGGGACCGGATATCTATCCGGAACCCCAAAGAAGGCGCCCGATGACTGGCCTTCGGAATGGTTTTATATAGAGGACGTCCCGCTGTCGGACCCTGTCCGGATCGGCCTCCCCGAGTTCAATAGTGCTCCCCTAAAGAAGCGACTAAGCTGGCGCCCACGGAGCCCTCAGAGGGAAAATGACAGGGACATCATTTACCTGATGGGCCGGATAAGATTGTTAGCTCATTCCGGACTGACCATGATCGGGTTTATGGCCGAATGCATCATGCGGGGGGTGCAGCCGCTTCAGTATAGAAGCCACCCCATGTGGGACTTCAACGGGGAGGACGACGCCACCCGCTACGGCCGTAAGGGGCCGGATTCAGCTGCCGCTCTACTAAAGATCTTGTCACTTTGTACATGGGAGAAGAGGAGGAATTTCTCTGTGTCAACCCACAGGGTGGATTCTCTATGCACAATCCCCCAAGCTGGGTAAGCAATCGCATTTACTTGCCCATCCGTTTTGTATTCCCATTGTTAAATATTCAGTCTAACGACTTCAACGCAGGAACTGCGCCGGGCTGTTAAGGAAATAAACAGCCCTCCTCCACAACCTGAGGACCCAGGACGGTCCCTCGACCCGGCCTCTCAAGAGGATCCGGACATATCTATGGAGCTGATTGATGGAGTGTTCCATCAATTGAGCAAGGACAACGCCTTGGTGGCCATTACGGACGATTACCCAGGACTAATCGCGGCCTCCCAGGTAACTGAGATCGAAGTCCCAGTACCCCGAATAGGTGTCTGCCCTCTCGTGCTTTCAGTTTCCTGATTACAACCAAGCTTTGCTGGGGAGGTTTTTGAGACGAGAGGCCGAACCTGCGGCGGCAAGCCAACGAGGGGCCCCTGGGCAGAAAAGAGGCGCAGTCCGGACCGAGGCGTCAGCGCAAAGGTATGGTGTGCCCTCTTATCCCAGGTGTTACACCTGCGAGGCATATTAACACTCGTGCTCTCTTCAGGACAAAGAGACCTCGCCGGACTATACCCGGAGAGGCTACCAATCGCGCCACCACCAGCCAGGCTCCAAAGCCTAGTCCGGAGGCAGAGGAGAACACAAGGCGCGCACCGAATGCTCTTCCAATGGAGGATGTGGACAGGTTGTCTGCCACCAACTCTGAGGTGGAGAGTGCCATGAACCACAGGCGTCGCCGGACAATTCTTCGCGACGCTTGTTTCTCCCAAGAGGCATTAGATGCCTTTAATTCGGGGGATGCGTACCTCTGTGCCGCTCAAAATGGTCTAGACAGAGCCACGGAGCAATATGTAAAAGACATACGGGTAAGAAAATTTTGGTAATTATATATATATATATACCAGTAGCCCCCGAGACTTGAAACAGTTATAATAACTGATTTAAGGATCATTTGTTATGCAGGTTCTTACAGAAAAGAATTCCCTGCTGTCCAAGGAGCTGGAAGAGTGCAAAGCCCAACTTGAGGCCGCACTAGCCGCGGCAGGGGAGCCCAATGAGACCCCCTCTGGTAATATACACTTCGAAATATAAGTATTTTGCGAAGCACGACATGGGTGCGAATCTGACAAATGAAATTGCAGATGGCGCCGGATTGAATCCGGAAAGGCAACACCTCCTACGCCAGCTAAATGCTGGTGAGAAGGTGCTGACAAAGGTGAGGCAGGAGAAGAACGATCTCCAAGATGCCAACACCAAGCTGGGCGTCAGCTAAAAGATGTTCATGCCCAGTTGTCAGACTCCGTTAAGGAGAATCAGCGGCTTCGGCGCGACATATTTAGTAAGTGCTTGAACGAACCTTTGAAAGAAAGTTCGGCGGGGAAGTCGACTAACAGAGCAATGTCTGTAGGTGTGCTAACAGGTCGTCCTGCAGAGGAGATGCCTGGTTCTACGGGTGACCTTCTTCCCGAGCTCTCGCAACTGCTCGATCGAGTTCGGCAGGCGATGCAAGGCGTCGCCCAGGCCCTGTGGCCATCCATTTCCATGCCCTAAGGTCTTGGAGAGCTTGCAGAGAAGCTAAAGGGAGCACGGCGGTGCTTCCGATTGTGGAAGATATCGGCCTGCCATCAAGGCGCTAGGGAGGCCTGGGCCATGGTGAAGACGCAGTACACAAAGGCTGACCCCAACCACATGGCCGAGGTCAGTCCTGTAGGGCCCGATGGGAAGGAGATCCCTGTAAGCTTAGTATACGGCCAAGTAGAGTTGGCCGCAAAGTATTCCCAGTAAGACTGTAAATTAGACAGCCTGTCAGATTGTATTGAAGAGGAATACAATCAGTCAAAATGACTATGTAATTTAATTGACACTTATAATGCCTTCTAGCCGGATTGTAGATCATTTGTCATGGCCGACCTTTTTGCTTCAGCCTCAAGACCTGACGGTCCGGAGTGTGTCCGAATTCCCATGCGGTTATATAGGAACCGGGGAATGCATGGAGACCAGGCGTAGGGGTCATTAGTGCGTGAACAGACAAGTGCCCGACTAGTTATGTTATATTACATGGTTAGTAAGAAACATCTTCCAGGGAGAATAGTTCCGTTAGGGGTTCCTTTCCCTGGGAGGCATGCCCTAAAGTTCATGTCCATGCTGCGAAGAGAAATGCAGGAAAAACATCTGGGGGCATATAGATAAATAAAAAAAGATCCTCTTTAGTTCACCGACCGAATATTCCCTTCAGAACGCTAGCTTTCGGCTTCACCCAGTCTGAGGTACACGTCCGGCTGACCCGGCGGTAACAATTGCAGAGGTGCTCCCTTTACCACCTAGCCGAACAATCGGGAATGTAGGGGTAAGCACAGGAGCCAGGCAACCCAACTTGGCCAAAACTTAAGTCATATCGATGCATATAATGGTGAATAAAAGGTACATGCAGAAGTGTGACACATGTGTTGGGCAGCGTTCCATGGGTTTGGCTCGAGTCGGTTATCCGATGCATCTCGTAGGCGGTACGCTCCACCAGTCAGGACTTGGTTAATTATGAAGGGACCTTCCCACTTGGGCTTGAGTTTGTCCTTTTTTTGTAGTCGTAGAACTAATTCGCCAACGTTGTAATTTTTGGCCCGTACTTCTCTGCTTTGGTATCTTTGAGCCTGCTGTTGATAGAGTGCGGAACGGGCTTTTGCCACGTCACGCTCCTCCTCCAATGCGTCCAAGCTGTCCTGCCGATCGAGCTCGGCTTCTCTTTCTTCGTACATGCACACTCGAGGTGAGTTATGAATTATGTCGCAAGGCAAAACTGCCTCTGCGCCGTACACCATAAAGAATGGTGTGTATCCGGTGGTGCGATTCGGCGTGGTCCGCAGCCCCCAGAGCACGAAGTCGAGCTCCTCTACCCAGTGCGTGTTAGATTCCTTGAGGGACCGCACTAATCTGGGTTTGATGCCGCTCATGATAAGACCATTTGCACGTTCGACCTGGCCGTTAGTTTGTGGGTGATAGACGGAAGCATAATCGAGCTTGATGCCCATGTTTTTGCACCAGAGTTTTACCTCGTCGGCCGTAAAGTTCGTGCCGTTATCCGTGATGATGCCGTGGGGGACGCCGTAACGGTGTACAACCCCGGATATAAAGTCTATCACCGGTCCGGATTCGGCCATCTTAACAGGCTTGGCTTCTATCCATTTGGTGAAGTTATCCACCATGACCAGTAAGTATTTTTGCTTGTGGGTTCCGCCTTTATGGGGTCCAACCATGTCAAGGCCCCAGACCGCGAAGGGCCAAGTGATGGGGATAGTTTGGAGGGCGGTGGGTGGCATATGGCTTTGGTTTGCAAATAGCTGGCAACCGGTGCATCGTTGGACTAAGTCCTGGGCGTCTGCCCGGGCCGTCGGCGAATAAAAGCCTGTACAGAAGGCCTTGCTTACAAGGGATCGAGCTGCCGCGTGATGACCGCCGAGTCCGGCATGAATTTCAGCCAGGAGGTTCCGCCCTTCCTCTTCGGAGATGCACCTTTGAAGGACTCCGGTAGTGCTTTTCTTATAAAGCTCTCCCTCGTGGACTTTGTAGGCTTTGGATCGCCGCACTATGCAGCGTGCCTCATTTTGGTCCTTGGGGAGTTCCTGCCTAGTAAGGTAGGCGAGGAATGGTTCCATCCACGGGGCAATAACGGCCATTATTATGTGGGCTGAAGGTGTTATTTCATTGGCTGAGCCTCCGATTGTGTCGGAATGTTCGGTGTCGGGCAGTGAGGTTGGGTCCGGGCTGTTATTGTTCGGCTCCCCCACCCATACTACGGATGGCTTGAACAGCCTTCCCAAGAAGATGTTGGGGGGGACTACATCGCGTTTTGCGCCGATGCGTGCCAGGACATCTGCCGCCTGATTATTTTCCCAGGCTACATGGTGGAATTCAAGCCCTTCGAACCGAGCTGACATTTTTAGGACAGCGTTGCCGTAAGCTGCCATTTTTGGATACTTGGCGTTGAAGTCTCCTTTTATTTGGGATATTGCGAGGTTCAAGTCCCCACGCACCTCTAGGCGTTGAATGCCCATGGATACTGCCATCCGGAGACAATGTAAAAGGGCCTCATATTCGGTTGCATTGTTGGAGTCCGTGTACATAATCTGGAGTATGTATTGAACCGTGTCTCCTGTGGGGGACGTCAAAACGACGCCAGCCCCCAGTCCGGCCAACATCTTGGAGCTGTCGAAATGCATGATCCAATTTGAATATGTGTCGTACACTTTAGGGAGTTCGGCCTCCGTCCATTCTACGACGAAGTCGGCCAAGATTTGCGACTTGATGGCTCGCCGTGGCTTATAAGTTATGTCGAACGGGAGGAGCTCAATGGCCCATTTTGCAATCCGGCCCGTTGCGTCACGGTTGTTTATAATATCATTAAGTGCTACTTCCGAGGCTACTGTTATTGAACACTCTTGAAAGTAGTGTCGTAGCTTCCGGGATGCCATGAATACCGCGTACGCAATCTTTTGATAATGTGGGTACCGTGATTTGCAGGGAGTGAGGACAGTGGACACATAATAGACCGGCTTTTGAAGGGGGAATTTGTGTCCGTCCATTTCTCGTTCGACGACGAGCACTGCGCTTACAACCTGATGTGTTGCTGCAACGTATAATAGCATTGGTTCGCCAATGTTTGGCGCGGCCAGGACTGGGTTTGTTGCCAGTATGGCTTTTATTTCGTCGAGTCGGGCCGTGGCTGCATCCGTCCATTCGAAGTGTTCGGTGCACCGAAGGAGGCGGTAAAGGGGTAGGGCCTTTTCTCCCAAACGGGAGATAAAGCGGCTTAGAGCCGCCACGCATCCGGTTAACTTTTGTATTTGTTTGAGGTCCTTCGGGATATCCAGTTGCGCCAGAGCTCGGATCTTGGCTGGATTTGCTTCAATTCCTCTACCGGATACAATGAAGCCCAAGAGCTTTCCGGCTGGAACGCCGAAAACGCATTTTTCCGGGTTGAGCTTGATGTCGTATGTTCGGAGGTTATCAAATGTGAGCCACAAGTCGTCTACTAGAGATTCGACATGTCTTGTTTTGATGACCACATCATCTACATATGCCTCCACTGTTTTGCCGATCTGGTTTGCCAGACATGTCTGAATCATGCGCTGATATGTTGCGCCGGCGTTTTTGAGCCCGAAGGGCATCGTGTTGAAGCAGAATGGGCCGTATGGTGTGATAAATGCCGTTGCGGCTTGGTCTGGTTCTGCCATCTTGATTTGATGGTAACCAGAATATGCGTTGAGGAAACACAACGAATCGTGTCCTCCGGTAGCGTCGATAATTTGATCGATGCGGGGGAGGGGAAGGGATACTTTGGGCAAGCCTTGTTAAGGTCCTTAAAATCAACGCACAGGCGCCAGGATTTGTCCTTCTTTGGTACCATCACCAGGTTTGCTAGCCAGTCCGGATGTTTTATATCTCTAATGAATCCGGCCTCCAATAGCTTTGCTAGCTCGTCTCCCATGGCCTGTCTCTTAGGTTCGGAAAAACGCCGAAGAGCCTATTTGACAGGTTTGAATCCTGTTTGGATATTTAAGCTGTGCTCGGCCAGCCTGCGTGGGATTCCTGGCATGTCTGAAGGGTGCTAGGCGAAAATGTCCCAGTTCTCTCGTAGGAACTCTCGCAGTGTGGCGTCTACATCAGGGTTTAATTGTGCCCCGATGGAAGCTGTTTTATTGGGGTCCGTTGGATGGACTTGGAATTTGACTATTTCGTCCGCCGGTTTAAAGGAGGTGGACTTGGATCTTTTGTCGAGTACCACATCATCCCTATTCACCGTAGAGCGCAGCGCAGTCAGTTCCTCAGCCGCTAGGGCTTCGGATAGTACCTCGAGGGCCAGTGCGGCTGTCTTGTTTTCGGCACGGAGTGCTATGTCCGGATCACCAGCGAGAGTGATGATCCCATTAGGCCCGGGAATCTTGAGCGTCATGTACCCGTAATGGGGTATTGCTTGGAAGATTGATGACAGATGGAATATGTATTGATAATGGATGGGCAGGGCATCTCGACATATATGATGAGTAAACTAAGAAGATGGTGGTGTAACAAAGTAGAAGAAATGCAAGACAACATATGCAAGATACCCGCAATCAATAAAACATTGCCAAATTAGAACAGGCACCTGGATGGTTGAACAGCACAGGCCATCTGCCTTTGACTCCTCGAGGTTAGAATAGTCATTAGGATCATATTCTGAACAAGAATCAATAGGTGGGGAGCGTATGAGTTTCATTGCATCCAGAATGGCACTCAATGCCTTGGTGCCAATTTTGTAAGTCATTGCAGTGTTTAGCTTCAAGAGTGGACTACTGCTAGTGCGACACAAAGCAGCTACACAGATCATAGTGTAGATATAATGGGAAAACCTTAAGCATCAGAGTAAAATCAGCAAAGAGGAACTTGCTGGAATATATGTGCTAGTATTGTCGGTATGGCTAGAAAGGCTTCGGATACCAGCTCTCTTCAAGTGAAGGTGCGGTACTGTTAATATCAGTGTAAATCTCAAAGGCGACACAGATCCCCGCATTTCCTTGCTATTCTTATAGGATTCAAGTGGGCAGGCCACTACAAATCCTATTCCTATGTTTACAAGATCCTACGAATCAAAGAGGCTCAATGTGTCCATCACAACCGACCGTATAGACCTCTACACTGCAAATGTCCCTGCTCATCTTCAGTACAAGGAACATACTGTACTACTATCATACTCCCTCCGTTCCAAAATATAAGTCTTGGTAGAGATTTCCACTATGGATCACATACAGATGTATCCAGATACATTTTAGAGTGTAGATTCACTCATTTTCCTCCATATGTAGTCCATGGTGGAATCTATACAAAGACTTGTATTTAGGAACGGAGAGAGTACGTGTTAAAGAAGAACTAAAGAGGAACATGGTAAAGAAGAAGAAGCAGATTTTGGATAATAAAATGTTGGTTACGCAGTGCCCACACATGATGAACCAGAGCGCATTAAGAATGCAACTCCTAGCTGTCTCTCGACCATTTTAGGCGTTGGATGAAGATCCTACGTCTCCTAACCCTTCTTCTTCCTCGTCTCTGATTCTTCCCATATAGAACACCACACGGGCCGCCTGTGTTCCTCCGCCACCCCCACCCCCACCCCCTCCCCAAACCCCACGCACGTCGAGTTTTCTTCGTTCGGCGAGGCCCCACAACCACCCGAGCCCCTTCGATCGCACCGGCAAACTCCGGCGAGCTCTGAAAAATCGACTGACCCAATTTTGAAATTTAGTCTACTGTGATTTAACTAGTGTGGAATATAAAAGGGGAAAACCATAAGCATTGGGAGTATAGTGTTGAGCATGCCATGGCGGATCTGAAGGTGCAAACCGGACAAAGGCAACTTCGCAACCAAGACAAGAAATCAGAGTAAAGCAGTGGCGATCTATTTTCTTGCTGCGATAAAGAAGTTGAGCAGATACGAAAGAGTACCGCCTCTGGTGTGGCGCCGTGTACGCATCTGCTGAGAATTTGACAGTGCTGCGGTAGCGATGGCTGTCGGCGGCGTGGCAGCAGATATAGGAGGGTAGATGGTGGCGGCGGGGTGCGGTGGACGAGACGGTCGTAGGGGCGGCAGCGGCAAGGTGGACGATGTCGGGGATCAAGCGAGAGGACGGGATGCAAGGATCCCGGTCCGAAGCTGTGGATGAGAGAGGTCGATCTCTTGTAATGGACGGCGTTGTCGGGGTATCAGCTCCATGGTGGAGGAGGACGGCGGTGAACGGAGGAGGGTGGGGTGGAGAGGGTGTTTTGGCGCCCACGGAGTACGAATGGGGAAAAGGGAGGTAGAGAGGAAGGGGGGAACCATGTATTCAGGGCGCGCTTGTCTCAAAAGCGAGGAAATTTACAAACTTAGCCCCCGTTTCAAATTGCTACTACATCACAGCAACATTAGTCGGTTGAGGATAGGACGGTAACCTTGCATACACCGAATATTTGCTGACGAGAGTTTGTTTTTGGCGCCCACCGTGTATGAATATGAATCGGGGAGGGAGTCGATTTCAGCCGAGGACACGCTGTATTTTGGCGCCCACCGTGTATAAATCCGGGTGAGAGGCGGTTACGTCACGGTCGGTGTCAAAACCGGCGGATCTCGGGTAGGGGTCCCGAACTGTGCGTCTAGGCCGGATGGTAACAAGAGGCAGGGGACACGAAGTTTTACCTAGGTTCGGGCCCTCTCGATGGAGGTAAAACCCTACGTCCTGCTTGATTAATATTGATGATATGGGTAATACAAGAGTTGATCTACCACGAGATCGGAGAGGCTAAACCCTAGAAGCTAGCCTATGGTATGATTGTTGATGTGTATGTTGTTCTACGGACTAGAACCCTCCGGTTTATATAGACACCGGATAGGGTTAGGGTTACATAGAGTCGGTTATAATGGTAGGAGATCTGAACATCCGTATCGCCAAGCTTGCCTTCCACGCCAAGGAAAATCCCTTCCGGACACGGGACGGAGTCTTCAATCTTGTATCTTCATAGTCCAGGAGTCCGGCTGAAGGTATAGTTCGGCTATCCGAACACCCCCTAATCTAGGACTCCCTCAGTAGCCCCTGAACCAGGCTTCAATGACGACGGGTCCGGCGCGCAAATTGTCTTCGACATTGCAAGGCGGGTTCCTCCTCCAAGTACTTTATAGAAGATTCTAAACACAAAGATAGTGTCCGGCTCTGCAAAATAAGTTTCCACTTACTTCCATAGAGAGAATAATATTTACACAAATTTAATCTGCTGACATATCCCGTGGTGTGACACACCACGGTCAAGCCTTTATCCGAGTCGTTTAATTACCCACCTCAGCGTGGTATGCGAGGTGGTTCCCTTGGCACGTATTGTAAAAACAGAGATCGTGTCCCGATATTACGGGATTCTCATCAATACAGGCGTGGGTAACCCAACCACTTCCAGGACTCCTAGATCATAGGAAAGTCCAAATGGACACGGGGAGGACGCTTGATATCCACCCTGTTTATAAAGGGGCAAAGCTTTTACCTTTTCCCTCCCGTGCTTAATCGAATCCTTCCCCTACCTCAAGATCAAACGCCCAAAGCTCAAGTCAGGTGCTCTGAACCTTCAGTCATGTCCGGATCCAGCCTTCAAGGCCGATGGATGCCCTCCTCCGTCACGGAAGAAGACATCAAAAAGTTGAGGGAGGCCAGGTATCTGACCGCCGAAATGTCGCATCGACTGCCTCCCCAGGGGCAGACCATCCCTTCTCCCAAACCCAATGAGAGCATCGTGTTTGTCTCCCACTTCCTCCGAGGTCTAGGTTTTGCTCTGGATCCTTTCGGCAGGGGCTTGATGTTTTATTACGGGCTAGATTTCCATGATCTAGCCCCGGACTCCTTCTTGCATATCACGACCTTTGTTGTCGTATGCGAGGCCTTCCTCCGGGTTACCCCCCACTTTGGCTTATGGCTCAAGACCTTTGAAGTAAAGCCAGCGGTGATCGAAGGGCAACATGCATAGTGTGGAGGTGCCTCAATACGCAAGATGATGGGAGCTCTGTGGCCCAAAGGTTCCATCCCAGAGGTGTCTGCATTGTGGCAACAGGAGTGGTTCTGCATCACGACTCCTAGAAGCGCCAAGTGGGCAGCCGCCCCCGTTTTTCGCTCGGGCCCTCCACCACGACTGATGTCATGGATCAGCAAAGGACTGATCTGGGGTCCAGCCAAGGACGTGCCTTTCCTGCAAAGCCGCATTCGAGATCTCTTCAACAACGATCTCAGTTTGGTTGCGGTAATACAAGTTATGCTGGTTCGTCAAGTCCAGCCTTGCAAACGTTGGCCCCTTCGCTTGTGGGAGTTCAATCCCGAGGGTCCGCGTGCCATTGAAAATTTTCTTGGCCTGACGCATGAGGATATGTATAAGTCATTCTTCGGAACTCAAGTAGAGTGTCCGGAAATCACCAAGGACGTGGGCCTGAGCAGTAACCGCGCCGCCGAACAGGTAAGGAATTTTTCGGCCGAACATATTATCTTTCCTTCATTACAAAGTTATTTCTGAGAGTTTACTTTTTCGACCAGGACTGGCTAGCAAAGGCGAAGTTGATTCGGTGTTCGGCCCCCCTCCCTGAGGGTTTGGAGAATCCGGTATTGGAAAACATGCTCCTGACCGCACCTTGCCCGGATACCTTGAAGGAAGATACTGTGGAGGGTAATGCGGGCATACACAGGCCCCCAACGCTGCCTATTCTAACCGAGGGAGCGAGCGTCTCCGTGAAGGAAGACGAACGGAAGAGGAAAAGGACTGCGCCCGGGAATTCGGAAGCTGAAGCTTCCAAACGGGAAAAGAAATCTTCCACCGGGGGCCCTACCTTGGGGGGCGCTGCTGCCGCACAAAGTCCGCGGGGGGATCAATTCTCCCAGGAGTTGTAAGTGACCCAAAAACTTTAATAGTACAGATGTGCCATCCTTTTCTTCTAAGAAAATAACCACCGCATATATTTGTGCAGTTCGAGCCTTAGCCCCTCTCAAACGAGCTCGTCTTCGGGGAATCTTCTTTCGGAGATGATGGAGAGAGAGACGCCTCCTCCGGACTCCTCCGCTCCGGAAGCGGGCGACCCTGAAGTGTCATCGCAGAGGGCCTCTCCGAGTGCAGAGAGGCCAGAAGGTGATCCAATTGATCCCCGAGGCTCCCAGTGTCCGGCTCCCGAAGGGAGTAGACAAAAGAGTCCGGCGCCGTCTAGTGTGCGATCGGACATTCTGAGGGAGTTGGTGGGGCGAGCAGCCATCCCAGATGATCACCGTGTGCTGATGAATATGGTGATGGAGAGGATATCGTCCGCCGAAAGCGGATTGCATGAAGTTTTTATGAGTCTACTAACAGGCTTTGAGGTACGTAAAAAGGAATGTGTAATAGTCCTGCACATGTTAGGTGTGCCCTATGTAGATAGTAGCCCCTGAGACTCTGTTTGTCGTCGGAAACAATGACGAACGGAGGATCATACTCCCAGGTAATAACCATACTGCCTTTATGTGCAGGAGATGGAAACTCCGGTGGCCAGCCGGACTAGCTAGTTTGCCCATTTAGAACGACAGTTGGATGCGGCAGATGCTGAGATCAAGCTTGTTAACAGAAGGCTTGACGAGGCGCAGGGTAAGTATCCTTGTCTGGTAAGCGCCACATAGGAAGAGTATGATGCCAGTGTTTTTCACATGTTATGACTGCAGATGGAGCTGCCAGTGTTGAAGCCTTGTGGGCGGAACTTGCCCGAGCCAAGGAACAAGCAAGATTGGGTAACGCGGCTGCTTTGAAGGCGGCCGAAGAGTTGCGAGCCGAGAAGGCCACACATGGCGAGAGCCAGAAGAAGATGGCCAATATGGCCGTAGAATTAAAAGCCGCCGTAAACCATTGCCGGGCTCTTGAAAAGGAGAACCAGGCGAAGGCATCGGACCTTGAGAAGGCTGCTGTAACGGGAATCGCTCTGCTATGATGGCAAAGAAGGAGGAGCTGCGGGAAGCCAGGGATATTGTAGCCGGGAAGTCCTTTATGCTGCAGAGGAAGTACGGAGATCCACGGTATGCCCCTCTGGATCGGCTGTGGAGTTCGGAGGATGCGTATATGGATCTAGCGGCGAGCGGTGCCGATGCGGCCAAGTACTTCCAGAGTCAGACGGACCGTGAAGTAGACCAGCTGTTTTGGACGCAATTCCTTTCTCCCGAGCGCCCGCTTTCGTTGACGGTGGGGCTACTAGATAGCCCCTGGTGGCTCCGCACTCTCCCGATCCCGGGGTGCGTATATGTCTGGCCGGAAAGCGGCCCTTCGTTAAGGCGGAGGAATTCTAACATTCCCATGGGTCATCGAGTGGTTGACCAGTCTCACGCTAGATCATGGCAGTCAGTTTTCGACTTTCTCTACTGAGGTGCTCGTCCGGATGAACCAGGGCACAATCGCAGTAGTTCTCCTGGTGCTACCTTAGACGGTAAAGCGGAACGTAAGGCACCAAAACACATGAGCCGGGAAAACCCAACATTTGACCAAAGACAATGATTCGGAGCTGATGCATATAGGGCCAAACTCGCGACGCCGAACACTCCCTAGGGTATTCGGTCTTTGTGGTATAAACCGGGCCTGAAGAATGGCCTTTGTAAGAAGCCCCTTGTGTCCAGGTACATGCATTGTTCTGGCGTGGCCACATGCCAAGACGTCAGCATCCTTCCCAACGATGGATATGTATCAACAAGAGACAGTAAAAGATGTTTACGCAGGGTCTTAATCTAAAAAGAATCCTTGGGTCGGGTCCCTACTGCACGTCTGCGCCTGTGTCTCCGTTGTGCCGTATCCTGGACGGGTGTAGCACGATGATCATCTGTAAAAGAGAGGAATTTAGGTAAAAAGGTTGTCGTGCAAAAGGATAGTTTTCTAAAGAAACCATGTATAATTCAAGATAAGAAGAAATCGCCACTCGTCTGCATGCATTGAGCCCCTTGTACTTTTGAAAGATAGGGGTGTGACCGTTTATTCGATATGAGTAGCGGCGCCGGACTTGATTAGTTGTGTCTGAGGTCTTGACGACCTATTGGATGCTTTTGCTGGTCCGGGCGCCTTTAGTGTGCGGCTGCCAAGGCAGCCTCACTCTCTTTGGCGCGCAGAGATCCCTTGATACTTCCGTGCACTGAAATGATGCCACGTGGACCGGGCATCTTGAGTGTTAGGGAGGCGTAGTGTGGTATTGCATCAAAGCGAGCGAAAGCTTCGCGTCCGAGTAGTGCTTGGTAGCCACTTTTAAACGGAGCGATGTAGAAAGTTAAATGCTCGCGACGGAAGTTATCGGGGGAGCCGAATATAACTTGTAGTAGGAGGGAGCCCGTACAACGAGCCCCTGGGCCTGGCGTTACTCCTTTAAAGGTAGTATTGCTATGGCGAATTTTTGTTGGGTCTAACCCCATCCCACGGATTGTATCCTGATATATTAGGTTTAGGCTACTGCCGCCATCCATCAAGACTCGTGTGAAGTGGTATCTGCCAATTACTGGGTCTAATACCAGTGCAGCCCATCCTGTGTGCCGGATACTTGATGTGTAATCACGATGGTCGAAGGTGATCGGTTGAGAGGACCAGTGGCGGGACTTCGCAGTGACAGGCACTTGGGTAAATTTTTCAGGGAGTGCCGCATTGTTTTTTCTCTTGATCACGTGTAACTCGTTTACTGTTTTGACTTCGGGTGGAAATTTCTTTTGTTCCCCCTTGTCTTGTTTGGGAGGTTCGTCCTCGTCTTCACTTGGTGTATCCTCCCCCTTGTGTATGGCGTTAAGCTTGCCGGACTCCTTGAAGACCCAACATTCTCTGTGGGTATAATTAGCAGGTTTGCTAGGGGTACTATGGATCTGACATACTTGGTCCAGAATTTTGTTGAGGCTGGACAGTTCATCCCTGGTGCCTTTGGAAGGCGGCTTTTGGTTTGGCCGAGGGACTTTGAATCCGACATTTACTGTCGTGCCCTTCGTGCTGTCTTCTTTATTCCGGTGTTTGTTATTGCTGTTGCACCGTGATTTCCCATTTCCATCTCTAACTTCAGATGTACTAGGGTCGCTGGTGCTGCATCTGGCTAGCCAGCTGTCCTCACCCGCGCAAAAGCGGGTCATGAGGTTTGTTAATGCGGCCATCGTTCTTTGTTTGTTTTGGCCGAGGTGTCTGGTGAGCCATTCGTCGCGGACGCTGTGCTTGAAAGCCGCTAAGGCTTCGGCGTCCAGGCAGTCGACAATCTGGTTCTTTTTAGTAAGAAACCTATTCCAAAGCTTTCGGGCTAACTCTCCGGGCTATTGAGTTATGTGACTCAGGTCATCCGCATCCGGAGGTCGGACATAAGTCCCTTGAAAGTTTGCCCCAAAGGCGTCTTCGAGCTCTTCCCAACTTCCAATGGAGCTTTCGGGGAGGCCTTTTAGCCAGTGACGAGCTGGTCCTTTGAGTTTGAGAGGTAAGTACTTGATGGCTTGAATCCCTCTGGAAATTCATGGTCCATCACCTCATCGGTGAAACATAGGAGGTGTGCAGCACCCCTGTATCTGGGTGTGCCGCGTTGTTCGGATGTTTGTTGTGTTGCATTGTATGCTGGGGCGCGCTTGTGTGGTCCATAGATGGATCTTGTTGCGCCGTCCTATGGGTGCGAGCCCTCGCATGGGTCGCGTGTTGCATTGTGAGCGGCCTTGAATGCCGTTCTGTGGTGGTAGAGGGGTCGTCTATCCGACCAGGTGGCTGCTTTGATATTTGGTTGTGGGGGGTCTGAGGCCTCCTCATTGAATTCGGGTAGCAGCTTCCGCTTTGGGTAGCTCTTGGAGGGGCGATTGTCGCTATACCTTGCTACAGTGTTGAGTATTTTTCTCCATATGAATTGGAGCATGTTTTGCGTGGCCTTGAGCCTCCGCTTCTGCTTTTTGAGGCTCCATGCCGTGGCAACGAACCTTTTACGGGCATTCTGCTGCTCCGAGTGCCTGTCCGGCGTTATGTCGTCCGGACCATTATCATTGATAGGATTTGTTTGTTCGGTTTGATTATCCGGATTGCCATTGTCTGGCAGCGGTTCGCCCTGCTCCAGCGCTGGATCAGTATGATCACTATTTTTGTCGAGGCGGGATTTGGGGCGGCGCTTGCATCGCCACTTTGACTGCTTTCCGAGGGAACAATCCTTCGGTGCATTCTTCCGCTCCGCGCCATCATCTTTGGGTGCATCCACCATGTATACGTCATGTGACGAGGTGGCGTTCCAGGGCTCGATAGGCGCTGATTCTTCATCGTCTCCTTCATCGGTGTCCATACCGTTAATGTCATCGGAGTTGAAGTCGAGCATGTCGGTTAAATCATCGACAGTGGCTACCAAGTGGGTGGTGGGCGGGTTTTGAATTTCTTCATCGTCCGAATCCCAACCTTGCTGACCGTAGTCCGGCCAGGGTTCTCCCGATAAAGAGAGAGACTTCAGTGACTTCAGGATATCGCGGAAAGGCGAGTGCTGAAAGACGTCCGCGGCCGTGAACTCCATGATCGGTGCCCAATCGGATTCGCTCGGCAGGGGCGCGGGGAGTTCGGAGTCCGGAGAAGAATCCGGCTCCATGGAGTCACGAGTCTTGATGAGTACGGGGCTGGTGTTCGGCTCAACCACCGTTGGGATCACAGCCCCCGAGGTGGCGTCCAACCGCCCATCCTCGATCGGTGCGGTCGGCTCCGAACTAGGGGTCGGAGCCGATGCGGGTGCGGCCTCCAGGGCTCTGTTCGGCGGCAGAGCTAGATCATGCTCGTCGTGACAGTGCGGCGCCCGGCAGTGGTTCGAATCCGTCGAAGATCAAGTCCCCGCGGATGTCGGCGGTGTAGTTTAAACTTTCGAATCTGACCTGACGGCCAGGGGCGTAGCTTTCGATCTGCTCTAGATGGCCAAGTGAATCAGCCCGCAGCGCGAAGCCACCAAAGACGAAGATCTATCCGGGGAGGAAGGTCTCACCATGGACTGCACCGCCATTGATGATCGTAGGAGCCATCGGGCCTGACGGCGACGGCACAGAGGAACTCTCAATGAAAGCACCAATGTCGGTGTCAAAACCGGCGGATCTCGGGTAGGGGGTCCCGAACTGTGCGTCTAGGCTGGATGGTAACAGGAGGCAGGGGACACGAAGTTTTACCCAGGTTCGGGCCCTCTCGATGGAGGTAAAACCCTATGTCCTGCTTGATTAATATTGATGATATGGGTAATACAAGAGTTGATCTACCACGAGATCAGAGAGGCTAAACCCTAGAAGGTAGCCTATGGTATGATTGTTGATGTGTATGTTGTTCTACGGACTAGAACCCTCCGATTTATATAGACACCAGATAGGGTTAGGGTTACATACAGTCGGTTACAATGGTAGGAGATCTGAACATCCGTATCGCCAAGCTTGCCTTCCATGCCAAGGAAAATCCCTTCCGGACACGGGACGGAGTCTTCAATCTTGTATCTTCATAGTCCAGGAGTCCGGCTGAAGGTATAGTTCGGCTATCCGAACACCCCCTAATCCAGGACTCCCTCAGTCACGTTTGGGTGAAATTACAAACCTACCCCTATCGAAACCTATAGAAATCCAGCAGACAGGCTTTTCGTGGCAGGGATAGGCAGTAGTGATTTCCATCTCGCAGATTTTGGTTTCGGGCGGTTACTGCGACTTTCCCCGCTTCGTTCAAATTTTGTAGAGTGCACGTTTACTGTGCCAACGCAATTCCAATCCCGTTTGTATTCTATTTTTTTTGGGCGGGCTCCATTTTCAATTGGAATTACATTCTATATACATCATTTTTTATATATACTTTCAAAGGCACAACAAAGAATTCTGCTCCTTTATATGTATAATATGATTTACAAATACAACGATCTCGAAATCTTAAGGTTTAATTCGAAAAAATTTAACCAAATTATGTTCTACTAAAATGTATGGATCGTTAATATCTACATATTAAATAACATAGATGTGCGTGAATTCATATGAGTATGCATGTTTGATAGATCAATTTTGGTTCGAGTAATGTCGGTGTTAAAACCGGCGGATCTCGGGTAGGGGGTCCCGAACTGTGCGTCTAGGCGGGATGGTAAGAGGAGACAGGGGACACAATGTTTTACCCAGGTTCGGGCCCTCTTGATGGAGGTAAAACCCTACGTCCTGCTTGATTAATATTGATGATATGGGTAGTACAAGAGTAGATCTACCACGAGATCAGAGAGGCTAAACCCTAGAAGCTAGCCTATGGTATGATTGTATGTTGTCCTACGGACTAAAACCCTCTAGTATATATAGACATCGGAGAGGGTTAGGGTTACACAAGGTCGGTTACAAAGGAGGAGATATCCATATCCGTATTGCCTAGCTTGCCTTCCACGCCAAGTAGGGTCCTATCCGGACACGAGACGAAGTCTTCAATCTTTTATCTTCATAGTCTGTCAGTCTGGCCAAAGGATATAGTCCGGCTGTTCGGAGACCCCCTAAACTAGGACTCCCTCAGTAGCCCCTGAACCAGGCTTCAATGACGATGAGTCCAGCGCGCAGTATTGTCTTCGGCATTGCAAGGTGGGTTCCTCCTCCGAATACATCACAGAAGAATTTGAATACGAGGATAGTGTCCGAACCTGCAAAATAAGTTCCACATACCACCGTAGAGAGAATAATATTTTTGCAAATCTAATTTGCTGACTTGTTTTGGCAGGATGATGTTATGTCATGGCCCGGCGACTATTCGAACCGTTTCCTTTAACTAGCCCCGCACATAACGCGAGGCAGTTTTTCGACACGTCTTGTCAAAGCAGAGATCGTGTCCCCTTATTACGGGATTCTCATCAATACGGGTGTGGGTAACCCAACCGCGCCATTGATTACGGCGCTTGGGGGATAAGCGAGTTTTACCAGGCAAGTGGGGACGCTTAGTTTCGTCCGCCCATATAAAGGGATAAGGATTCACCTTTCTATCCATGCCTTCTTCCTCCTTTGCTCATCCGTTTTCGCACACTCGAGCTCTAGCGCCCAAGTTCACACTTCCCACCTCAACCTTCTCCAACGATGTCTGGAGCGGGAGGCAGGTGGATGGTCTCCTCTGTCACGGATGGAGACATCAAGAAGCTGAGGAGAGCCGGATACCTGCCCGATGACATCACGCACCGGCTCCCAGATGAGGGGCAGCTCATCCCCACCCCCAGGCCCCATGAGAGGGCAGTGTTCCTCACCCATTTCCTCCGCGGACTGGGATTCCCACTCCACCCATTCGTCTAGGGGCTCATGTTCTATTACGGCCTGGACTTCCACGATCTGGCCCCGAACATCATCCTCGACATCTCGGCGTTTATCGTTGTGTGCGAGGTCTTCCTCCGCATCAAGCCCCACTTCGGCTTATGGTTGAAGACCTTCAATGTCAAGCCGAAGGTTGTGGGTGGCTGCCAGGTGGAGTGCGGAGGCGCCATGGTGGGCAAGATGCCCAACGTAACATGGCTCGAGGGCTCCTTTGTGGAAACCATAAAGGGGTGGCAATCGGGGTGGTTCTACATCACCGAGCCGCGCGACCCTGCATGGGCAGCGGCCCCCAAGTTCCGATCTGGCATCCCCATGTGGCTCACCTCCTGGAAAGAGAAGGGCCTGTCCTGGGGTAGTTCGGGAGAGCTGACCGGACTCCAAACATGTATTCAAAACATGGTGAACAAGAAGCTCAAACTCGTCAACGTGGTCCAAGTCATGCTCCACCGCCGGATCCTCCCGTGCCAACAACGGGAGTTCAACTTGTGGGAGTTCGGCCCGGCGCAGCACCGAACTCTGAACAGGCTCTTCGACACAACTCACGAAGATGCCTGGAGGGTGCTATTCAAAAGTGCCGAGGTCCCCCCTCTCATTATCGAGGATAGCGGATTCAGCGCGAAGCGCCAAGCCAGTGTGGTAAGCCGCTTTACCTTTCACAGGATACTTATTTTTTATAGATTGACTCCATGCGGGATCTAAACTCCCGTACCTTTGACAGGACTGGCAGGAGATGGCCGGACAGATCGACTGTCCGGCTCCTTTGCCCGAAGGCCTAGCAGACGCTCTTCTGGCGAAGATGCTGACTCCGGCTCCTTATACGGTGCCGGAGAAGACCAAGAAGGCCAAGGGAACCCGAAAGAGTTCCCGACGCCAGGCGTCGTCGGACTCACCGTCCGATGACTCTGCGGCGCACTCCTCCCCCGAAGACGAGGAAGAGGAAAAGATGCTCCGCCTCCGGCTGGGGGAGATAAGAAAAGGAAGGCCGCCCCAACTGGGGGGACGAAGGGTCCAAGAAGGGAAGGACTCTCCTTCCGGACAGTTCCACCGCCGCCGACGAAGGCGAAGATGAGTGGTTGCTCAGGGCCAAGCCCCTGGGGAGATCGTAAGTATTCGGATACCAGAGTAACTCATAGCATTCCTTTGTCGCACTGGTTTCCCTAACGCCGAACATAATTCTGCAGGCCGCCACGAGCCAGTATCAATGTATCATCGGACGGCTCCCTGGGCTCGTCGGACATGGATAGCGATCCAGTCCCAACCGCCACCACCCCTCATCCTGCTGACGACGCCGAGGTGTTGTCTCAAGAGGCACCGGGTCGAGGGGAGACAGTCCTGGAGGCGCCTCAAGGCGACCATCCGGACTCCGAGAGCCGTGGGGACGGGGCCCCTGAGAGCTCCAAGTTTGGCCCTCAGCCGAACACCGTGCCGAAACCTCCAATGGTTCCGGGCTCGGGCAGGCGGCCTCCTTCTAAGAGGGGCAAGACGCCTGTGCCGGTGACCTCTGTCCATCCAGAGGCACCGGACAATCTGCTGGAAGCACTTCGCAGCGCTTCTATTGACGAGGAGCACTGCACTAACATGAGTGCGGTGATCCAGAAGGTTCAGTCCGCCAAGAGCGGATTGACTGAAGCATGTGCCAGCCTTCTAACAGGCTTTGAGGTAAGTGTTTTAAAATGTAGTAGAAATATTACCGCATAGACAATAGCCCCTGATGCTTTGTTCGGTGTTCACGAAGAAAAGCCGAACAGAGGATCAAATAATATCGCAGGAGTCTAATATAAGTATGTCAATATGCATATGCGGGCTTCGCTGCCGGCGTCCGCCGCACTGACTGCGGAGGTCGCCGTACTGAAGCAGGACCTCGAGGGGTCCAGGAAAGAGCTCAGCCTTGTCAAGAGGCAGCTCGAGGAGAACAAGGGTAAGTAATACCCTGTCTATAGATATGTATGTATAAAATAAGAAGCGATTGCAAAATGACAGGATCATCGTATATTCGCCAGGGGCCACGACTGAGGTGGCGACCCTGAAGCAAGCACTAACCAAGGCCGAAGATAACGCGGCCACACCGAGCGAGAGAAGCACCAGGCTCGGGTGGGCGAGGTGCAGCAAGAGCTCCAGGCTCTCATGGCGAAGCACGAGGCGTTGGAGCTTGACTCAAAGACGCGAGAGTCTGAGCTTGCTGCGGCCCTCGAGAGCGCAAAAAGTGCCAAGGCCGAAGCCCAAAGGGCCCTCCAGGAGATCGACACAATGAAGAAGATAGCGGCGGGTAAGGCTTTCTATATGCAAAGCAAGCTTGTAAAAGTAAATTACTGATTACTTACCCGAATCCGGAGCTCTCCAGGAGCATTCGCAGATTTGCCCCGTAGCATGTCCGATGCCGCACAATTTTACCAGGCCGAGGATGGAAGATCAACGGAGAAGCTGTTCTGGTCTCAGTATGCTGAGGCAGAACACCCGGTGCCAATGAGCGACCAGCTGAAGCAAATGGTCGAGCTACATAAGGCGGCCGATCAGGCCATGAAGGGCTTTATAGTCCGGCTGTGGCCTGGCGACGCCCTTCCGAACAGCTTCTTTGGCCTGGTGAGGCGGCTTGTGGATGCTTGTCCACGGCTGGAGGTCGTCAAGCGATCTTTCTGCATTGAGGGTGCACGCCGGGCTTTCGCCCATGTGAAATTGCAGTGGGTCAAGCTAGACGCCGTGAAGCTGATCAAGGAGGGGCCGCCAGAGGGCAAGGAGCACCGCCACCCCGAGATGTACTACGAGGGTGTTCTGTCGGGTGCCCGTCTCATAGCGGACGAGTGTTCAAAAGGTGTAATATTTGAGTGAGACTTGCTAGTTTTATCCTGTATTTATGAAAACTTGTTTCATATGCGCTATGCAATGCTTGTTTGAATTTAAAATATTACCTTCTGTTTGGCCGTTTATCAATCTGAGAGATGGCTAGTCCTCGGCTTCTGCCCCCATGGCACGAGTGCTGGGGTGTTCGGGATAAACCTGAGCACTCTTGTTCCCATATTTGGGTCCTTCGAGGGAGGTGCTCAGCACAACGAACAAGGCAACCAGACTAATAATGCTTTATCACTCTCACTTAGCCATAGAATTCTATAATATTAAATTTCGGCGAAGCCCCTGGTATTCGGAAGGCCAAATTTGGGGCGCGATACACGCCTTTAAGCCGGACAGGGCTGGCCCCTCGCCCTAAGCGGCATAAGTCTTTAGGGACTCGAAAACCTCGCCAAACAGCGACCAGTCTCTCGCCTTATCATGACAGTTAGTTTTAGCTTTCTCTACTGAGGTGCTAAGCCCTGCAGAACCGGGGCACAATCGCAGTAGTTCTCCTAGCACTACCTTAGCCGATGGAGCGGAACGTAAGGTACCAAAACATAGGAGCCGGGCAAACCCAACATTTGACCAAAGACATGATTCGGAGTTGATGCATATAATGCTATAAGTTCGGGCTGCCGCACTTGTGAAAGTGTTCGAACTTTTCACACCATGTTGTGGGGTACGTAAGCCCCTGGTATATTGGCCGTACCAAAGTGTACGGTTGCAAGGCATCATTAATGAACACATAGATATATATATATAGGGCTGGACTATTCTATTACCGGTAACAGAATATTATTCTATTACCCTCGCCCCCTATAAGGCGCGACGCGTCCACGACCGACCCAGCCCCAATCCGACTCGCTTCCTACCGCCGGAGGCAGCCGTCGCGGGCGAGCGAGCCTCCTGCCTCCGCCTCCTCGTTCCTTCTGTCGCCGGATCCATCGTCGGGGTCGTCATCCCCGCCTCCTGCCTCCCTCCGTCGCCGGATCCATCGTCGGGGTCATGATCCCCGCCTCCTGTCTCGCTCCGCCGTAGGATCCATCGACAGGGCCGTGATCCCCGCCTCCTGCCTCCATTCGTCGCCGGATCCATCGTCGGAGCCGTCATCCCCGCCTCCTGCCTCCCTCCATCGCCGGGTCTCCTTCTCCGTGGCAGTTATCCCCGCAAGGTGCTTCCTCTATGAACCTCTTCGCCAGACATCCACCACAAGCAGGTGCTGCGTCAATGGTGCCGCCTCGCAAGAACATGCCAGTAAGACACCCACGAGAGGTAGAAGAAGAAGATAGTACACTGGAGGTAATGTCTTCTCCCCACGTTTGTGTCACTCCATCAGTTCGTCAGTCCTGCTATGAAGAAGAACACGATGGTGCATTGCAAATGCTAGCATCAGTTCATTGACACCCCTGCCACTTGATGCACGATTAGGATGTCGAGGTTACTGTCAGTGCATCTAATATGCTATCTTCAGTTCATGTTAAAAAAATAACACATATGCGTCAGTCCAGGTATAAGTGACAAGGTTCAGCTACCGCTGAGAGTTGTATGTTGTTATTCCTAAGAGTACAAGTCATGCAATTGCGTCAGTTCGAACGAGTAACAAAACTGTTACCAAAAAAATATAAAATTGCTACACAATAAGTTCAGTGATACATAAGCTAGCAGTACTTGTAATGTATATGCATTGATGCACGATTAGGATGTCGAGGTTACTATCAGTGCATCTAATATGCTATCTTCAGTTCAAGTTAAAAAAAGCACATATGCGTCAGTCCAGGTAGATAGTGATGAGAGAGTGCCACAGTTAAACAGTAAGTTCAATGATACATAAACTAGGATTAGTTCTAGTGTAGTTGCATAAGTTACAGAAGAACAAAGTCGAAGTCATGCATGAGTTCAATGTCTAGTTTACAAAACAGTTCTAAAAAACAGTACATCAGTACATCTGTGTTTGAACATGAACGTTCATCAGTTCGACTGAAAATGAAACCAGATTAATCCCAAAAACTTTTGAATGTTGTTTGCAGAAGCATGCAAGGCGGCGCACGCAGCAAGCATTTCATGAGCAAAACAGATATGGGGCACCACCTGGTTGGGTAACACCAGAAATACCGCCTGGATATTTGAACAGTACAGGCAGATTTGAAGATACACCGCAATCATCAGAAGCACGGACAGGTCCTTCTATACAGCAAACAACAATGTCTGGGAATGCAAGCTTTGCCGCTACTGGGTTGCAACTAGGCCAACAATATCACCAACAACAAATGTTTTCCTTCCCCAGCGAATGCAAAAAGCCAAGGACAAGAAGGCTTCCACCATTCGCTCTGTCAACATCAATCATCCGTGCTGCAAAAGCAGTTTACGATGGGAAGACCACGGCAAAAAGACAGAAATTTTGGCCACTCTAGTAGGTTCAAAAGTTTCCCCCACCCCACCCCACGCACCCACACCCCTAAGATAGATAATGGGGCAAAGTCCATACAAGGAAGATGTGTCAGTACAACTATGCCCCTCGGTACGGTTCGGTGCGGGGGCAAGTCATGCCACAGTACTATATTCAAACAAACAAAAAAAAGAGCAAGAAAAAATTGACAGCACAAGGACAAAAAAGTACCAGTCCAAGTTACTGGTGTAGTCAAGTACTAGATCTAAAAAAACAAAAAAAAATTGACCGCCCAAGGACAGGCGCAGGCCCTGACAATGTTAGATACTTGAACTCGAGCCCGTGGGCGAATCCCTAGTAATCCGCATAACCGCAGGGCCTGCCGTCCAGGGCCCACAGGTCAGGAGAGAGAGAGCGAGCACCGTGTATAAGCGCTCAGGTAAGTGTTCAGAGGAGTTCGACTAGTGAGCGTCGGCTGCGCTTATAAACAAGTCTAGAGCCCCCTCGACTAGTGAGGTGGGACTAAACGCATAGCTCATGCGCACGCCGTGCTGAACAGCCGCGCGAGAGAAGCTATCCGGGCCGAATACAACGATCCAGGCCGATGGCCAACAAAGTACTTCGCCCCAGTACAAAAATCCAGTAGATCATGCACGACAAAAAATAAAAAATGAAAATAATTTTAAAAAAACTCACAAGAAAAATCAGTTAATAAACAAAAATATTGTGAAAAAGTTCAAACACATCTTAATGGTAAGAAGTAAATATATATATATATAAGACTATAAATAAAAATTTCAGAAACGAATTTACAAAAAAGTTCAACTACTACAATTCATAAGGTTCAAGTACAAAAATAAAAAGAAAGTACTGTGCAGCGAAGATTAAATTTTTTTATTTTATAAAATACCAAAACTATCATTATTCATCTATAAAAAAGAAAAAAAATGCTCCAAAATTCATGTAAAAAGTAAGAAAAAAATATTATACAACAAACAAATTTGATTGGTGATTGACACCCTAAAATAGAGCAGTACTATCATTAACAGAATGTAAGTTCAGCAAACTAAATAACAAAAAAGGGTTCTAAAAAATCATCAGCGTATAGCACCGTCTCCGAGTTATGAACATGAAAAATATACCAGCCAAAACATAGGATGCCCATCAGTTCAACTATAGAAAATGTTCCAGTACTAATATAAAGAATGTATAAATAAAACACTTATAATTGAGCAGAACAATAGAAAAAACATTACATAACTAGTTCCATACCATTCTGATAAAACCATACAATTCAACCATCTCACATGCAAATGTTTTAAAAGAAAAAATACTGCAACATAATCAACCATACACAAATCTCAAAGCCGGCGTCATTTGCCACATTTAAACCTACAGCACATAAATTCTGAACGTCAGAGAGTCGTCTTCTCTCAAGAACATAACCATAACCACATCACCATCTCAAATCCAGACTCAGCCGCAAACTCCTTCCACCCAGTACTTAGGTTGATGCAACCATCAAGGTCGATGTGGTAGGCAACATCCATCAACTGATACCCATTCTTGTCTGAAGTCTCCATCTTCAGAACACCGGAACTAGGAGCAACAATCCTGATCCTGGGTGACATTTTCTGCAAATGGACATGGGAGTACAAAACAAAATGAACACCTGACATAACGGAATTTTTACACAGATATAGGAACGATTTGCATAACAAATTAAATGGAAAAAATCTGAACCAAAACAATAACACAAAACTAACTAGACATGTGAACTGACTAAACTCAAAAATATACATATCAATACACCTACAGTAAAAACATCTATTCATAAACAAATCAAGGATTATACAAAAAATTGTTTAAATACTGTTAAGTAATGAACAAATACACACAGAATGGTCTAAATAAACAAATCCTGATCCTGGGTGACATTTTCTGCAAATGGACATGGGAGTACAAAACAAAATGAACACCTGACATAACTGAATTTTTATACAGATATAGGAACGATTTGCATAACAAACTAAAATGGAAAAAATCTGAACCAAAACAATAACACAAAACTAACTAGACATGTGAACTGACTAAACTGAAAAATATACATATCAATACACCTACAGTAAAAACATCTATTCATAAACAAATAAGGGATTATACAAAAAATGGTTTAAATACTGTTAAGTAATGAACAAATACACACAGAAATCCCTACTGTTAAAATCCAACAAAACCAAATTAAAAAATATAGACAAGCTATTCATAAGACAAAACTGCAGATCCAGTCCATTGGTTTCGAACAGAAACCAACAAGAAAGTAGAAAACAAAACGAATAGAAACACATACCCAAGATTCCTTCAAGTCACCATCCGTCAGGCGACAAACATATGGTGTACGAAACCCATGGTTGCCGTACAGCAAACAAGAAAGTTGCCCACGCCGTTGAGCCTGAGTGAGCTCCAAACCAGACTCGTACACACAGCCATCAGCTATGCGCGCCATCTTTACCAGGCATCCGCATGAACAATCCTCCATCAAACACACAGGAACAGAGAAAAAGGCAACGAAGAGAAGAGAGAGGAACCTAGATCTGATTCTAGAAGAATGAATAAAAGGGAGGGGGAAGACTTGGCCACACACCACACATAGATGGATAACGTTTATAGTCAGGGACACTCGCAGATTATAAAAATAATAAATAGGTAGATGGGCAGCCAACTGGTAGGAAATAGTTATTACACAAGCCATCCAACATCTGACCGCAAATCAGTTCAACTTCAGAAAACCAAGCAGTTCAAAGGTGCACATGTCGAACATATGCAGACAAAACAACACATTCAAAGACAAAAACAAAGTTGAATTCATTTAGTCATTTGAACATCTGCTCCCTCACAAAAAAAACTTAAAAACATAATATTCACTACTTCAATCATAACGATCAAAGAAATGACGCCATTTTGCCCTAGTGGATGGATGTGGAGCCGTGGCTGCTCTCGCCCTAGCCCAACTAATAATCTGAATATGGTTCCTCCCCCTGCTCTCTGGGAAAAGAAGCTCCAATTCATTGGAGTTGCAAGTATCCATCACCTCACGCGCAAGTCGTCTGTTGAACTCTGCCTCCAGTTCCTCCTCGGCAGCACGTCGCGCCATCTGCCTGCGCCTGCGCTTCCCCCTCCTCTGCTCCGCTACTGCAGCCCTAACATCTATGGCGTCCCCCTCCTCCTCTGTAACCTCTCCCAGCTCAGGATCCATCTCCCTTTTCTTTGGTTGCACCTCGTAGAATGAAACTGACAAAGGGCTCGGGCTTTATAATCAATGTGCAGAGCCATCGGTGCGGCTCCCATGTCAACACATAGTAACAAAACTTTGACACGGCAGCAGTCCAACTAAACATATGGGCATCAATTCAAAACAACACTGAAAAACGCGCAACTTAATTACACAGTTTGACCAGATTACCCGAAATCTCAGCTTACAGTCAGCCGCCATACACAACCTCCGCCAACGACAAAACAACATGGGAATCCGGGGTAGAAACAACTCAAAAAAGCAAAATTGACAACGCAAATCTTGTCATACAGTCCTTATATCTCTCCCTGCAACACCAATTCGAAAGTAAAACAACAGAAAAAGAAGAATAGATTTCCATGGCGGGCGTGGAAAACGACCAAGAACACAAAAACTTGTAATCATAAATTACAGATGAAAAAATCTCAAAAAACTATAACATACCAATAATTCTCACATCAAAAACGATAAACACGATGTAAATTGAGGCCCACGAACACCACAGTAAACACTGACACCCAAAATCACGTCTGCCGCCAAAATGCCCACGCCGTCACCTCTGGTGACTACAGATCGCAAAACTCATCCAGCTGAGCGCGCGGATGTGCGGAACCCCTTACATGTCTCCTCTAGCAACGAATGGCCCGCAGCATCGTGCCGGGGAACGACCGGAAGCTCCACGTTGCATCCCCTATTTCCGTCCGTCGTGCACGCAGGAAGATCAGTTCTTGTTGAAAAACACGTCAGTGCAAACTGTGAACCAAGTCAGTTCAAAAAGGGTAACAGAATAGCCCAGATGTATATATATATAACAAGAATGCAATAATAGTCGTAATGTCATGCATTGTTTATTCAAAAAATTGTGTTAAAGCAGAGTGATACAGATAGTGTGATAAGCAAAGAGTAGGACTATGTCCCTTCCAAGGGAAAGCTGAGGAATGATATTAAATCGAATATTTTGCTCGTTACTGTAATCCACCAGAGAATTCCGTGGTATGACGTAGCTGTCTGCCTCCTTGGTTGCTGCATTGTGTGTTCGGCAATAGTGCTGCCAGACAGTGTTTCCAGAGATTAATGTCCTGAAAAAAAAGAGAAAAATAACCGAACGGGAAGCCCCTAGTGTGGTTTAAGCCGCGTCTTGGGGTGTGCCGCAGTCGTGCCCCCCTCCCCACCTATGCCCATGGTATTTTTAATGCGTAATTATGTACGCATGGCACGAGCTTCGCTGTTGGGCAGGGATTGGGGTGGCCGCCGTATTGTTACGCGAGCTCAGATCGCGCCAGGCGGTCTATTTGCCGACTGCTCCGAGCGCGCTTGAAGGTGTCCGGGCTTTGAAGCGCCGAACTGGTTGATTGCCTTGAGAGGCTACTTTGCACTTCTGCTGCGAGGGCCGCGGTGTGCTCCTTTGTTCGGAGAGAGCGCTCTGTGTTTCCATTGACTGTAATAACTCCACGAGGTCCTGGCATATTGAGCTTGAGGTATGCATAATGCGGTACCGCATTGAATCTAGAAAATGCGGTTCGCCCGAGCAGCGCGTGATAACCACTTCGGAACGGGACTATATCGAAGATTAACTCTTTGCTTCGGAAGTTATCCGGGGATCCGAAGACCACTTCCAGTGTAATTGAGCCTGTGCAATGGGCCTCTACACCTGGAATGACGCCTTTAAAGGTCGTTTTTGTGGGTTTGATCCTTGAGGGGTCTATACCCATTTTGCGCACTATGTCCTGATAAAGCAGGTTCAGGCTGTTGCCGCCATCCATAAGGACTCGAGTGAGGTGAAATCTGTCGATGATTGGGTCTAGGACTTGTGTGGCGAATCCGCCATGACGGATACTAGTGGGGTGGTCCCTGCGATCGAAGGTGATCGGACAGGAGGACCAAGGGTTTTACTTTGGGGCGACTGGCTCCAATGCATACACGTCCCTGAGCGCACGCTTCCGCTCCCTCTTGGGGATGTGGGTTGCGTATATCATGTTCACCGTCTGCACTTGCAGGGGAAGCCTCTTCTGTCCTACAGTGTGCGGCTGCCGGGGCTCCTCCTCGTCATCGCTATGCGGCCCCTTGTCCTTGTTTTCGGCAATTAACTTGCCGGCCTGCTTGAACACCCAACAATCCATGTTGGTGTGATTGGCTGCCTTGTCTGGGGTGCCGTGTATTTGACACAAGCGATCGAGTATACGGTCCAAGCTGGACGGACCCGGCGTACTTTGTTTGAATGGCTTTTTCCGCTGACCGGCTTTAGAGCCTTTGAATCCGGCATTGACTGTCGTATCCTCGATATTTTCGCTGTTAATGCGGCGCTTATGTTTGTTGTGACATGACCTGCTATTGCTGTCCTTGGTATCAGAGGTAACATGGTTCTTTGATATGTTATTACTGCGAGCCAGCCAGCTGTCTTCTCCCGCACAAAAGCGGGTCATGAGCATCGTGAGAGCTAGCATAGATTTCGGCTTTTCCTGACCAAGGTGCCGGGCTAGCCACTCGTCTCGGATGTTGTGTTTGAAAGCCGCTAAGGCCTCTGCATCCGGATAGTCGATGATTTGATTTTTCTTTGTAAGGAACCGAGTCCAGAATTGCCTGGCCGACTCTTCTGGCTGCTGAATTATGTGGCTCAAGTCATCGGCATCTGGTGGTCGCACATAAGTGCCCTAAAAGTTGTCGAGGAATGCGGCTTCTAGATCTTCCCAATAGCTAATGGAGTCCGCTGGCAAGCTGTTAAGCCAATGCCGCGCTGGTCCTTTGAGCTTTAGTGGGAGATATTTGATGGCGTGTAAGTCATCACCGCGGGCCATGTGGATGTGGAGGAGGAAATCCTCGATCCATACTGGGGGATCTGTTGTGCCGTCGTATGATTCAATATTTACAGGTTTGAAACCTTCTGGGAATTGATGATCCATTACTTCGTCTGTGAAGCATAAGGGGTGTGCGGCGCCTCTGTATTGGGCTATATCGCGACACAGCTCGAATGGGTCTAGCCCGCTGTGTTCGGCCCGGTCGGATTGGCTTTTACTGTAGCTGGTGTGACGTTTATCGTCTCACAGAGTTGTGCGCCCTCGTGATCCATAGATCGATCTTGCATGCTTTGCTTTGTCCTCCAATATGTCTCGCAGGTCTGGCGTATCTCCCCATGCCTTTTTATTTGAATGGCGTCGGGGTGGAGGCTGAGTTTTTGGCTAGAATGCCTCTCTATCGCGGCCACGAGGTGGCCGATCAGCTGTATCATACGCTTCTTCCTCCAGTCGGGGTAGTAACCTGCACTTTGGGTAATTCTTGGAGGGGCGCTCGAGTTTATATTCCTCGGCCGTGAGGACTTCAGTCCATCTGTCAGCTAGCAGATCTTGATCAGCTTGAAGCTACTGCTGCTTTTTCTTTAGGCTATTTGCCGTGGCCATAAGCCAGCGCTTGAAGCGCTCTTGTTCAACGGGATCCTCTGGTACGGCGAATTCATTGTCGCCGAGGCTTGCCTCGTCTTCGGAGGGGGGCATGTAATTGTCATCCTCCTCCTCTCCGTCTGCCGCCCTCTCAGGAGGGCTGGCTCCTCCATCCTCCTGCTCTAAATCTTGCTACAGGGGATTGTTGTTGTCTTCGAGTGTTATTATCTCTTGTGCCGGTATCACTACTTTTGCTTTGGCGGGACTTAGAGCGAAGCCACTGACGTCGGCACTTGGGTTGCTTCTTGGAGGGGTCATCCTCCGTTATCTTGTCGCCATTGCCTTCTTTGGGTGTATCCACCATGTATATGTCATATGATGAGGTGGCTTTCCAGTGCCCTATAGGCGCTGGTTCATGTTCGTCTCCTACATCGTCGTCCATACCGTCAATGTCTTCAGAGTCGAAGTCGAGCATGTCGGTTGAATCATCGATAGTGGCTACGAAGTGGGTGGTGGGTGGGCGTCGAATTTCTTCATCATCCGCATCCCAATCTTGTTGGACATAGTTCGGCCAGAATTCTCCTGACAAGGAGAGAGACATTAATGAGTTTAGTATGTCGCCAAAGGGCGAGTGCTGAAAAATATCCGCGGCGGTGAATTCCATGATCGGCGCCCAATCAGATTTGATTGGTAGGGGCGCGGGCGGTTCGAAGTCTGGAAAAGAGTCCGACACCTTGGCGTCACGGGCTTCACAGAGGATTAGGCTGGTGTTTGGATCGATCGCCATTGAGACTGCAGCCCCTGAGGCGGTGTCTAGCCACCCGTCCTCGATTGGTGCAGTTGGCTCCGAGCTAAGGGTCGGAGCTGATGCGGGCGCGGCCTCTGGGGTACTGTTCGGCGGCAGAGCTAGGTCATACCCATCGTGACAGTGCAGCGCGCCCAGCTGTGGCTCGAATCCGTCGAAGATCAAGTCTCCGCGGATGTCGGCCGTGTAGTTCAAACTTCCAAATCTAACCTGATGGCCAGGGGCGTAGCTTTCAATCTGCTCCAGATGGCCAAGCGAATTAGCCCGCAGTACAAAGCCGCCGAACACGAAGATCTGTCCGGGGAGAAAGGTCTCACCCTGGACCGCATCGTTGTTGATGATCGGATGAGCCATCGGGCCTAAAGGTGACGACCCAGAGGAACTCTCAATGAAAGCACCAATGTCAGTGTCAAAACCGGCGGATCTCGGGTAGGGGGTCCCGAACTATGCGTCTAAGCGGGATGGTAACAAGAGACAGGGGACACAACGTTTTACCCAGGTTCAGGCCCTCCTGATGGAGGTAAAATCCTACGTCCTGCTTGATTAATATTGATGATATGGGTAGTACAAGAGTAGATCTACCACGAGATCGGAGAGGCTAAACCCTAGAAGCTAGCCTATGGTATGATTGTATGTTGTCCTACAGACTAAAACCCTCCGGTTTATATAGACACCGGAGAGGGTTAGGGTTACACAAGGTCGGTTACAAAGGAGGAGATATCCATATCCGTATTGCCTAGCTTGCCTTCCATGCCAAGTAGGGTCCTATCCGGACACGAGACGAAGTCTTCAATCTTGTATCTTCATAGTCTGTCAGTCCGGCCAAAGGATATAGTCCGGCTGTCCGGAGACCCCCTAATCCAGGACTCCCTCAAGTATGGATTACATGTTTCATCATCTCGAATTCAAATATTTGAATCCCTTTTTTGTTCACTCCTTTCAAGCCCATCTCTCTCGCATGCATGCTCCTTCAGGTAGCTATCACTCTCTTTTCTCCAGCTCACCCGCACGCTCACTTCATGTTTCTCCTATCCTCGCAAACATGGTCTCTCGACGTCTCCCTTGAGAAGTTTCACACTCTCCCTATCACTATACATTACACGATTTTCATTATCTCTCACGTCTCTACTGTTCTCTGGTATCACTCCGTACCTAAGCTTTCTTTTTCACCGCCACACACACAGTCTCCACTCGTCTTTCACTTTGTCTTTCTCTCTATGGGATTCTCTCACACACCCTATATGTCTCTACATATGACTCATACCACTAAAATTACTCTCTCTCTCTCTCTCTTGTAGACACAACATTTGTTGCGGTCTCCTTTTCGTCTCCATTCCAGACTGATATTATTCATTTGTTTACCGATCAGACAACCCCGACTACTGTCTCCTCTCTCTCTCAAAGACACACACACACACAACTCCTGCTTCCACTCCCCTTCCCGACTACCATCTCTCTCTCTCTCACACACACACAAAACTCTTGCTTTCGCACCCCGACTCGTATTTCTCTCACAAAAATTTATCGACTAGCTAGCCTCTAGATAGGTTTATACACCCGCACACTCGTGCTTCCACCATCGCATACACATCTCTCTCCCGCTCCTTGTATCTATGTAGATTTTTCTTCCCTTCTTGAGACACGCCCTCTCGATCGTGCACACACACACACTATCGCCTCATTTTAAGCTGATACCTATCGCACACACACTCCTTGTGTCTTTGTCAGACATGCACTCCATCCTCCTCCACTCTCCCTCTCTCTCTCACACACATGGCCTTTTTGCAACAACTAGCAAGATGCCCATGCGTTGCATAGAACATAAAGATGCATTTGTATGAGTAGTTTATCTTGTGGGGGAAAAGGATGAATGAGGGAAGGCCTTATTTGCAAATGTGAAGAGGGGTGTGGGTATCTTTTTGCAAAATTGCCATAGTTTCCTTCCTATCTGTCAGATATAGATCGGACGGCCTATATTACAGGATGGCAGGCACACGATCATCACTGACAATGCTTTTTATAAGAGTAGGGATAAAAAATAGAGTTGGTGATGATGGTGGGCCTACCATCCTGCAATGTAGGTCGTCCGATTTATATCTGATGGATAGGAAGGAAAATATGGCAATTTACCCGCACTCTTCACCACATTTGCAGATAAGGCCTTCCCTCGTTCATCCTTTTCTCCCACAATATCTTGATGTTCCGTGCAACTCACGTGCATCTTGCTAGTAAGAGTAGAAATTAGACATATCCCACTTCTCAAATCTTGAAACCAACAACATTCCTCCCTTATCTCATCAAAACCGCCAAAGGAATATATTTTGAGTGTAACATAACATATTTTTAGTGATATACGTATTTCAAAACTAGACTTTTTTTCTATCAAATCGGTGAATATATATTAATCTACTTTGATCGTGTGGCAACGCATTGGCACATTGCTAGTAGTTATTATAATTTTTTGGACACCAGACAAACGATGGAGTACATATACGAAGAGAAGAGGTGCACGCACGCAGTCGGCCTCTCACTGTCTCGCACACATGAGTGTTACGTAAAGGCGACGTTAACAAATAAACCCTAAAACCCTAGGTGCACGATTGCTGCATTCATGTGTACCGGGTACGTGGTGGAGCACCTTTGTAGGAATAGTCAGCTGAGCACGCCTCCTCGCCGCTTAATTGCTCTGACACGGACGCGACCTCTCATAGCGCAGGCATTGAACCGGTGCCGGCCAAGAGGGCCGCACTCACTGCAGGCCCGGCTAAGCATGCCTCCTCGCCGCGTGCAACCAGCTTAAGACTGCCCCTCCTGCCTTGATTGAATCCACGCGTGTTCCGGCAACACGTCCTTCCGTGAGCCGGCGGGCATTTGAGAACACAAAAAATGACTAAAATATAATTAATTTACGCATGGTCTTGACTTGTTGTGCTCACACTGGTAGCAGGAACTAGTAGAGGATTTTCTTTAATTATAACTTTCCTCACATTTTTTTGGCTTTGAAGTGAATCATGGTTGTGGACATTATGTATGAATGTGCAGATATCTGTGAACATGAGTTTGATGTTGAATTTGAACTTGGAATGTCGGGCTTGCGCGTGAACTATACCATGTCCAATGCTTTGTCTGTTATTGTTTGGAAAGTAATTGTTGTTATTACATGATCCGAAAAAATACATTTTGTGCCACATCAGTAGATGCACGGACATCACAACAGGCATGCTGACTGGATAAACATTTGAACATAGCTATTATGAAGGAAATTTTGTATTGACAACAGTTTTAGATAGCAAGAGACGCCTAGCCTGATCTGCCTCTGCTAGCTTATTTCTGGCTTCTTCCATCTCTTCTTTGGCTTGGGTGAAGAGAGCATCTGATTGCTCTTTTCGCTTCTTCAGGAACTCAGCTACATTCTCAAGGGCTGCTGCACGCTTTCTTTGAGCCTTTACTAATGCCACGAGGACACGAAAAGCTGATGACTCCACCTGGCTTGTGTGTAATCCAGCATCATCTCTGAATTTGCACCTTGTGTCTAATCCAACATCACTAGGGAACTGGCACCTTGTGTGTAATCCAGCCTCATTTTGGAAACATGATCTCGAGGTTGACCATACTTCCCTCCTCGCAAGAACTGCATCCTGACATGAAGTTACTTCTTTTTTAGATCAATACTCAGAGCAACCCAGATCCATTTAGTAGAAGCCAGATAAACAGAACTCGGAGAAGTGAAATCAAAAGGAAAAAAATAAAAACAGACAACAAGGTGAGAACACCCACTTCCTACATCAAGCTAAAAACGAAAGCATTAGGACGATTAAGACTCTTCTTATTACACATCGAAGAACACCACACTTAAGAGAAACAGAAACTACAACATATACACATCGAAGAACACGAGGCTACACGAAAGTAATTGAAAGGGTGTTACTTACCAAAGCTCATTTTACAGGTTCGGTGCAGCTCCTCTTTAACTTGCCACGCTCCTTGAAGATGTCCCGAATATCCCGTGTTTGGTCTTCATTGCTCCACTGCATGTTCACACTCGTGGTTTTAAAATCTCAACATGGCAAGAAAAATATGGTACTAGTAATACTCACGCATCTTGTGTGCAACATTAAAGCACTTGTCTGCCATGTTAGAGCATCTCCAAAAGAATCGCAACGCGCGGCGCTTTAAAAATCTATATCTCTACTCTCTTCTCTACTGTTATATTTATTTTATATTTTATATTTAATATTTATCTCTACTTCCTTTACTGTCTACTTTTTTTTCTCTATACTTTTTTTTCTTGAAATATAGGCCGTTCGATTTATATCTGACAGATAGGAAGGAAACAAATGGGAATTTTGCAAAAATATACCCATACCCCTCTCCAGATTTGCAAATAAGGCCTTCCCTCGTTCATCCTTTTCTCCCACAAGATAAACTACTCATACAAATGCATCTTGATGCGTGAAACGCATGGGCATCATGCTAGTTCTAAAAAAACTTTCCATCATTTGCCACACTACTGGTTGCACATGAAAAACCTACCCAAGCACAGTGCGATACAGGAGCGACGCACAATTACAAGATGATATTCTGTTGGACAATGGAGGCTATAACCAATTACTTTTACGGGAAAAATAGCTCCCAGGAAATTTGAAGGGTAGGTATGAACAAAATTGGAACTGCACATGTACTGCTAAGTGATTCAATACACACATTACCAATGGAGGAGGAGAACGATGGTCGCGGTGACCTCTGTGAGTCATGGTCGGCAACGGGAGTCGGTTCATTGTCCACGACTTCCCACTGCTCGAATCAAGGTCACGGGAGATTTTCCTGCCGACCTCAAAATTTTGTGACACTGGACTCCCCGTGTGGCGTGTTGAGTGATTCGGCTAAGCAACTAGCGAGTAGTAGTAGTAAACTCTGCATGTTAGGTTTGACCGAAGTCAAACTTCCTAAAGTTTGACCAAGTTTATAGAAAAATATAAATATTTACCATAACAAATATGTATGATGTGAAAGTACATTCAATTATGAATCTAATGGTATTTATTTGTTATTTTATATGTTAATATTTTTTGTTATAAGCTTTCTGAGAGTTGACAAAACTTGACTTTGACCAATGCTAATACGCGGACTTAAACAAAAACGGAGGGAGTACACATTTGTTTTCTTAGTTTGTAGTGAACTAATCATTTGTTGAAATTGTGAAATAAATATATTAGGCTATTGACTTTGAATGTAATGGTCTATACAATTCAATAGTTACAATCATTGTCGAATCCCAAGATGTATACAAGGTCTATAGTACTTCACAACATGCTCAAACTCACATGATCCCAGTCAAATGAGGATCTAAATGCATTTCATAGTTATTACTTTGTAGGATGCAACAAAAACAACCATAACTCTACATCAGCCATTATAGAAGCAACATTTTGACATATCCCAATGTGTGAATGAAACGTGCAGAGAGAGCTTTTGAAGATGGAGCAGATAGGGCGGGAAAGATTGTATGTATGTGGACGAGAGAGTAGGAGACAAACCTAACGAGACAGAGAGAGAGATAGAGAGAGAAAGAGAGAGGAAGAAGTTAGGTTTGTGAGAAAGATGGATACATGTAATATACATGAGATGCGTGTGCATCTGGATTCTGTATACGTGGAAGGAGAAGAGACAACATGTTTGATGAGAGAGCTGGAAAAACATGGATGAGAGGGGAAGGATCTCGTGGGTTGAGGGATTGACAATTTTGTGCGGGGGAGAGAGGGATTGGTAATTTTGTGCAAGAGAGAGAGAGAGGGTGGGGGGAGGAGTCAGTTAGCCGTCGTCACATCACCCTGCTTCCAAATGACCCCGCATTCTATAGCGTGGTGTGGTCGCCGTCTTCGATCTTCTCGATGCCCTCTTTGAAGATTGAGGTGTTGTGCATGTTGGGGTTCAAAGAAGCACAAGCGAGAGTGGTCGCCGTATAACCTTGGATGGGGATGAATTGTGTGCTCGGGGGAGTGTGTGTGTGTTGTGCTGCGTGTGTCTCTCTGTGTGTGTGTGAGAGAGAGAGAGAGATTGAGAGAAAACAAACCTAAGGAGAGAAATGCGTATTCACGAAGAGATTGTGTGGGCCTTGAGGTGGGCAGGGGCCGGGTGAGGGTGTCAAAATGTGCGCGTTGATGCATGTGTTGCATGCGACCGTGCGAGGGACGGACGAATCGAGAGAGATGGTCGTTGTGTTACGGATGCTCCTCTCTCTGTCTCTCTCTCTCCCTCTTTCTCTCTCTCTCACACACACCCACAAGTAAGGCCCTGTTTGGTTCCAAATAAGTCACCAACTTATAAGTCCAAAAGTGCAAAAAGTGACTTATTTTGCCAAATGGACCCAACTTATAAGTCACCCCAACTTATAAGTCATAAGTTGCTCCACCCCAACTTAAAACTTATAAGTGACCGCTTTTTACGTGGGTCCCATCACCTTTACATTAAAAAATAAGGTGGGAAGGTGTGGTCAGGTGACTTATAAGTCAGATGACAACCAAACAGGCGTGACTTACAAGTCACTGATTTTAAGTCACCTGACTTATAAGTCAGGTGACTTATTGGAACCAAACAGGCCCTAAACTAGAAGACCGTTCTCTCATGTATACACAATGTATCGGCATCTGTATATGTCTCACTCATGCATGATCATTTGCACATTACACCTCTCTATGTCTGTATCACACGCACACCGTCTCCACATTGCCCTTCCGCCACAACACACATATGGACACATACACATGTTCTCTCTCAGTCACACACACAAAATCAGTATTAAAAAAAACTAGGGCGCACCTAAAACGTCCAAATCCAAATAAACTCAAACTGGAGCTAAATTCAAATATATGGAAATATTGCAGCGTCAAGAACTTTCCCATGAAAAAAGTTGAGTAATATTCGAGGATTGTTTTCACACACACAAAAAGGTTTGGTGGATGTCCTTCGAGCGTGACACGGTGATGCACCATTCGATCGACCTCGCGGCCGCGGTTCATGCGCTCGCACAGGATTCTGTATCGTGGCTGTGGTACTAACTAATAAAAGTGCTGCCTAAGTCTAGTGTTTATGTGTACTAGTACGGTTTTCTTTTAAGTTTGACGAACCTTATATATATAACTAAAGTAAGCTCCCACACGCGCACTCATCAATATGCCGCCGCCGCCGTTGCATATGCCGGCGCCCGCCTGCTTCGGCCAACAATTTCTCGCCCATCACCGCCGTGTCGCCGCCATCCCTGTGCCATGAAGCCGAAGGCTCACCCGCTCACGTCGTCCACAGTCCCTCCTTGTGATGCCGCCGCACTACCAAGCACGCGAGCAGCTGGTGCAGCCGCGTCTATGCACGCAACATACGAAGAGGAGGACGAGCGCGTGCTACAGCACGCCGGCGAGGAGGAACTACCGTGCCATTGTCGTCTCCGGCCGCGTGGAGGAGGCGTGCATGGTGGCTGTCGCGGCGGAAGCCTGTCGCGCGCATGTCGAGCATGCAAACCGGGTGCAGACGCGGAATCTACCTTCGAGACCTTGAATGCCACGTGGATCCTGCAATCTGAAGGAGCAATTTGGGTCAGTCGACTCATGTGAGCCGTTTGATGCAACATGGATGGCTAGAAGGGCTTCTTCCACCTCTTCTATCATCTTCTTCCTTTGCTCCGTCGAACTTATTTCACAAATCGACTGACCCAAATTATACTACTAGTACGAACGTATTAAGTACAGTAGGAACACGAGGATACGAGCAATAGTACCAACTGCAAGAAGAACAGTAGTAAGACATAGTACTAGTACTACTGTACGTACTAAAGAGTTCAAATAACGAGAAAGAACATAAACATAGTTCTGCTGGGACCTCAGCACAACACACCCTTGAAAATAAACTAAGCAACTAGTCCGCTTGACACTGCAGTAGAACCAGCATGAGCGACGGCACTGCCACCTACTCATAGTCCGAGTCCACGTCCTCGACTTCGTCCTCGTCCCTCTTCCTCTTCCTCTTCCTCTTCGCCGACGCTTCTTTGCTTGAACCGGACACTCGGCTCTGCTTCTTCATCCAACCCTTGTAGATATTTAAACAAAGGTAGGCATCCATTGCTGCATACAGGATGTGATCTTCATCTAATGTCTTCGACTCCCATGCATGATGAAACTCATGATGAGGTTTCTTCAATTTAGCGTACGAAGGATCAATCATGGCTGCTGCCTGGGTCAGCATTGAAGGTTGAGAGGAGGACACCAGGCTTGCCTTCTGGAGATCGAAGGGCTGGCCTACAATGAGACCTATCCGACGCAGGACATCCCTGTCGTTCTTAAAGCCTACAGTAACGAATTTCACCATTTTGTCCTTGAGGAAGTTCTTAAAATCCTGGCACTCAACGTCAGCATGGCATATGTGGTAGACCAAGCAAACATTATGTACGCAAACCTGGATCACGGCGGGCTTCTTCCTCTCTTCGTCCTTTAGATCCTTCTCTCGTCCCAGGACTGTGGTGTACTCAACATCTAGCCCAGCGACCCACTCATCCCTTGAACTGTTGAACATGCGTAGGAAGCGAGCAAGCCATGCTTTCACCGTCTCGGATCCATGTGTGTAGATGACGATGAACTGATCGCCGATGATGGCTATAGCCTGGTACTCTGCGGCGACCATGGAGATCTGGGAGGCCATGGATTTTGGAGGAGGGTTAGGAGAAGTTGAACTGTTGTGCCCCGCAAAAAAAACTGGGAGCGAACTAATGTGAAAGGACAGGACGACTGGGAGCGAACTATTGTAAGGTAGAAGATGGGGACGAGTAGGGCGTGCGAATGGTGTGGGGTTGCTGGCTTGCCCGATGGATAAACGGCTGCAAGCCCACAAAGAGTTCTCGAGAACTATGCGGGACCCACTAGATGTCATGTCTACTAGACCCATATCGTAGGCCTAACGGTATAGCTTCTTCCTGTTTGCACGCCATGCCGGCGCGTGGATGTAACTTCACTTAATTCCGTCAAAAGTCGCGCCTCCCACGACCTTCGCCTCCCTCGCGCGGTCACGCCCTTTGAGACTTCGACCGGCTATAAATGAGCAATTTTTTTGCCTTTTTTAGACAAGCAATTTTTTTGCCTACTCCGCATGCATGATACTCCCTCTGGTCCTTTTTACTCCCGTCAACCGTTTGCAAAGTGTTTGACCAAATTTATACTTTTTTTGAACACCACCTTATATTAATTAACCAGCCACACCAGTACACTCATTCGATACGATATTCACCACACAGGGTGTCGGTGTACTAGCGTAGGGGTACCCTAGTATCCCGAACTTGTGCACGGGCAGTCGCAGCATCCCGCGGCAAGGCTTGCAGGGTGACCGCCAAGGTCCTCCGTGGTTCCTTTGGAGCCATTCAAGAACAAAGTGTCCAAGCCAAGAAGACAAGACCCCGGCAAGAGGAGCTTGCCGGGAAGGCTAACAAAAGCATCCCAAGACCCCGGCAAGAGGAGCTTGCCGGGAAGGCCACCCAAGGCATCTCAAGGTACTTGCCGCGGCGCACCACGCGTCCCGGCAAGGCCCGGTGAGCGACAAGCTCCCGGACGCGACAAGACAACGACAGCGGCAAGGCGCTTGACGCGGCAAGCCACCTCTCTGGGCCCGCGCTCCAGCACATCCACCAACGTGTCGCTCTGGGGCCCTTCCAGGCGTACGTGGCGGGAGGCTGTGCAGCCAGCGGCGTGCGGTGGCAAGCGGCGCTGACAAGATCGCCATCATGGCGAACAGTGGCGCCCCTGGCGGTCCCTTTTTGCACTGTTTAGGTGACACATACGGGCATTTACTGCCCTTGTCCCCTGCCGTCAGGGTTAGGTATGATACACTGTAGCAGGTAGCTGTACCTACTGCAGCACCTTTCCATTTTTACCCTTGTCTACGTTGCCACCTGTGGGTGACCCCTTGAGCATATAAAAGGAGGCCCATGCGCAACGTAGAGAGGGTTAGCGGTTAGCTAGCTCAGATACACTCACGCTCGGTCTCGTTAGCTGCTGGAGTGTACTGTAGCACTCCGCGCTCCCGAGCAAGAAATCAATACAAACCACAAAGCAGGAGTAGGGTTTTACGCATCCGTGCGGCCCGAACCTGGGTAAATCGCTCGCGTGTATTGCCTCGATTTGCTCTTTGCACGATCTCCCCCCCCCCCCCCCCGCCGAACCGAAAGGGACTCGGTCCGGCGGTCCCATAGGTGCCTGTGGATCAGTACCCCGGCATCTTTGGCGCGCCAGGTAGGCGGCGTCGAAGTTGTGTGAACCAGATCCGGCGTTCTCGCGAGCTAGATCTTCATCATCTTCATCAACATGCCGCCGAAGAAGAAGGTTTCGGAGGCAGCTGCTCCGTCTGCGCCGAACCCAGCATCGCCGGAGCAAACAACTGATGGGGCAGGCGCCGGCGGAAGAACGCGCGTCGACGAGGGAGCTCACGGTGCTGCCAGGTCCAAGGACAAGGCTGCGCTGCCCATCGGCGGCGTAGCCGGCTCCCACAACGACCGGGCGCACTCCAAGACCTCGGCGTCCGTACATGCACCGCGCCCATCTCAGGAGGCTCGGGACCGGCAGCGTCATGGTACTCACGGTACCATGCGTTTGCTAGACCAAGATCGAGCTGGTGGATCTCGGAGTGCTCAAGACCACCATGCACGCCAACATGCTGGCGCGAGCGAGACACGGTCGCCTGGACGGGATACTGCTCCTTCTAACGTGGTTAGAAGTCCGAGCATATCCCGCTCCTCGCACCGTTCGCCACCGCCACCCGCCACTCCAGCAGAAGCTTTGGCGCGAGCTCAACTGCTCCTGGACTACCCTCCAACGGCAGACAAGATCAATGACTGGAGGGCTACCATTCAGAGTCTCATCGGCTTCGCCAACGGCGACACTCAACGGCAGCCGAGCACGTCGTAGCCGCAGCCGGTCAGCCAGGCGCGAGCCGGTGGCGACAAGACCGGTGGGGGTGCAACCACTGTGCACTCTCCACCCCGAAGGCCAAGATCGCCGTCTCGCCGGATCCACCTCGACAGCAACTCCACCGCGTCATCAGATCCGCGAGCTCGTCGCGATCAGCGCCAACTTCTTCAAGAACGACAACAAGAAGACGCTCATACTCGCATCGAGCACCGAAGAGAAGCGCGGCGTCAATCAGACCAGTGCGCTGGGCCCTCTGTCGACATGCATGCGCCGGGAGAACCAGGTGACTTGCCGTACGCGGTAGGTTGCCCTGCGTTCACTCGTGAGCTGCGGCAAGTCCAGTGGCCCAGCACGAAGAATTTCAAACCAGACGTACCAGAGAAGTACGACGGCAAGACACATCCGTCGGAGTTCCTCAGCATCTACACCATTGCGGTGCAGGCTACCGGGGGGCGGGACGACAAGATCCTTGCCAACTACTTCCAGCTGG
The DNA here is from genome assembly GCF_056163025.1 of Triticum urartu. Taxonomy (NCBI): domain Eukaryota; kingdom Viridiplantae; phylum Streptophyta; class Magnoliopsida; order Poales; family Poaceae; genus Triticum; species Triticum urartu. The sequence goes on from NC_141875.1 coordinate 95,153,110, forward strand.
TGCTCAAGCCCAACGTCAGGTCCTGGCTCATGCACTTGCCGGACAACTCCATATCCTCCTGGGCAGACCTATGCCATCAGTTTGTCGGCGCCTTTACAGGCGGCCACAAACCTCATGGCCAAGAGAGTGACCTTCATCTGCTCGCCCAGAAGGAAGGAGAGCCCCTGCGCAAGTACATTCAGAGGTTCAGCCGTGTACAGTACAACATCCCAGACGTCCACCCCGCCGCGGTCATCAGCACGTTCCATCAGAACGTGCGTAACCGCAGGATGCGGGAGGAGATGGCGATGTGCAGGATCAGAGACGTCAGTGAGCTGTATGCCCTGGCCGACAAGTGTGCACGTGCTGAGGAAGGGAGGAAACTCCCCGGAGAGAAGACCGGAGCAGAAGGATCTGACAGCGAGGATGCTGCCCCGGCAAAGAGAAACCGGCGGCGGAACAGGAAGAAGAAAGGCAAAGAGGTGCTAGTCGTTGAGCAGTCCGGCAAGCAGACAAGAGATTGCCGCATGCACCAACTGCCAGGCTGTGGCAGTCGCCGACAAGCAGGACGGTACCGACAAGCAGTACTGCAAGATTCACCGCACCAAGGGCCATGACCTCCAGAGCTGCAAAAAAGTCGAGCAGCTTGTCCAGCAGCAAAAGGCTAAGTACGAGCGACGCGACAAGGAGAGGGCCCAAGGAGGTGCTGGAGAATCCGGAAAGAAGTGCGCCGGCCGGGGAGGACGCCGCGGCAAGGCCAAGCAGCGGCAAGGAGACAGACCTCCCCGCGGCCGCGACAACGATGAAGACGACGACAACGACGAAGACATGGATGATGTCGAGACCAGTGAGCAGGAGTTCCAGAAAGCCACAGAAGTCTTGTGCATTGATGGCGGTGCTTCTCTGCATACTTCGCACCGCCAACTCAAGCAGTGGGCGCGGGAAGTCAATGCAGCAGAACCACCCGTCGAGTCACGCAAGCTTCTGAAATGGTCCAGCACGCCTATCATCTTTGATATTGAGGACCACCCTGATCGCACAACTGCGGTCGGGTGCTTGCCGGTGTTGGTTTCACCAACTATCCGCAACCTCAAGGTCACTAAGATGTTAGTTGATGGCGGGGCCGGCTTGAACCTGGTCTCCTCCGCTGTACTCCAGAAACTCCAGATCCCTGACAGCGAGCTTGAAGAAACCGGCACATTCCAAGGAATCAACCTGGGAAGGAGCAAGCCGAAGGGGAAGGTCACGTTGCCAGTAACATTTGGCAGCGAGCTGAACTTCAGGACTGAGAGGGTCACTTTTGACGTTGCCGATATTCCATTGCCTTACAATGGGATACTTGGTCATCCAGCACTCGCCAAGTTCATGGCGGCCTCTCACTACGCATACAACATGCTGAAGATGCCAGGCCCAATAAGCGTCTTCTCTGTCCCTGGCGACAAGAAGGATGCTCTTATCTGCGCCGACAAGATCTACCGGGAAGCAGCAGCCGCAGCAGATCACAAGTCACTTGCCGCTGAAGCTCCCGGGGGGAAGAAGAAGACCAAGTCCGGCAAGAGTTCTGATGCCCACTCCGGCAAGCGCACCTCTTCGGAGTGCTGTGCTGCCGTCGAGGACGCACCATCGAGCTCCATCGGCAAGTGTAAGAAGACGATGGCAGCTCCGCCAGAGACGAAAAAGGTGTGCGCCAAGGAGGACAGCACTGGTGGTACCTTCACCATCAGTGCCACTCTCGACCCTAAATAGGAAAGCGCGCTCGTTGCTTTCCTGCGGGCGAATGTCGACGTGTTTGCGTGGCAACTGTCTGACATCCCCGGTGTTCCCAGGAAAGTGATTGAGCACCACCTTGCCGTTTGTCCTCATGCACGGCCCGTCAAGCAGGAGGTTAGGAAGAAAGCAGTGGAGCGCCAAGAATTCATTGCAGAAGAGATCAAGAAGCTGGAAGCAGCAGGCCTTGTCAGAGGAGTGCTCCATCCTACGTGGTTGGCCAATCCTGTAGTCGTGCGCAAGGCAAACGGGAAATGGAGACTTTGTATCGATTTTACCGATGTTAACAAAGCTTGTCCCAAAGACCCATTTCCTTTGCCGCGCATTGACCAGATTGTTGACTCCACAGCCGGATGTGATTTGCTTTCATTTCTTGACGCATACTCAGGATATCATCAGATCTTCATGGCCGAAGAGGATGAGGAGAAGACCGCATTTATTACTCCATGTGGCACGTACTGTTTCGTACGGATGCCTTTCGGATTAAAAAATGCTGGTTCAACATTTGCAAGGGTAGTTCATGTTGCTCTTGAGCCGCAAATACACAGAAATGTGGAAGCATACATGGATGATATAGTGGTCAAGAGCAAGGACAGAGCAACCCTGATTCAAGATTTAGACGAGACCTTTGCAAATCTGCGCAAGATCAGCCTCAAGCTCAACCCAGAGAAGTGTGTGTTTGGAGTTCCCTCCGGCAAGCTTCTCGGGTTCTTCATGTCTCAGCGGGGAATTGAAGCCAATCCCGACAAGATCAAGGCCATTGAGCAGATTGAAGCACCCAAGCGCGTCAAGGATGTACAAAGACTTGCCGGTTGTGTGGCTGCTCTCAGCAGGTTTATCTCTAGGTCTGCTGAGCGCGCCCTGCCATTTTTCAAATTATTGAAAAAGGCAGGTCCAATGAAATGGACTCCGGAAGCGGAGGCCGCGCTGCAAGACTTGAAGAGATACCTGTCCTCCCCTCCAATACTTGTCGCACCTAAGCCAAAAGATAAGTTGCTGCTGTACATAGCGGCAACCAATCAAGTGGTTAGTGCTGCGTTAGTAGCAGAGAGGGAGGCAGATGACGAACTCGCAACCACGGCAAGCACATCCAGCGACAAGCAGGGGGCTTCCCCGACAAGCTCTGGTCCCGACAAAGATGGATCTGCGCAGATGCGAGAGGAGATACAGAAGAAAATGGTGCAGCGCCCAGTTTACTTTGTCAGTTCCCTTCTGCAGGGGGCTAGGTCAAGGTACTCTGGCGTGCAGAAGTAGCTTTTCGGCCTTCTCATGGCCTCGAGAAAGCTGCACCATTACTTTCAAGCACATGAGATCACAGTTGTCACTCGCTTTCCGCTGAAGAGGATACTGCAGAATCCAGAAGCGACAGGCAGGATTGTTGAGTGGGTACTGGAACTGTCAAGCTTTGGCCTCAAGTTTGAAAGTACTTCAACCATCCAGAGCAGAGCATTGGCAGAATTTATAGCAGAATGGACGCCAACACCAGATGAAGAGATTCCAGAAACGAGCATCCCCGTCAAGGAAGCAAGCAAAGAGTGGCTGATGTACTTTGATGGTGCCTTTTCGCTGCAAGGCGCCGGCGCTGGCGTGCTGCTTGTCGCACCCGCCAGAGAGCACCTCCAGTACGTAATCCAGATGCACTTTCCCAAGGAGCAAGCAACAAACAATACTGTAGAGTATGAAGGCTTGCTTGCCGGTCTCAGGATCGCAGCAGACCTTGGGATCAAGAAGCTCATTGTCAGGGGTGACTCACAACTTGTCGTCCGCCAAGTAAACAAGAATTATCAGAGTCCGTTGATGGAAGCTTACGTCGACGAAGTGAGAAAGCTAGAAGAGCACTTTGACGGCCTACAAATGGAACATGTTCCAAGAGCTCAGAACACCATTGCCGATGGCCTATCAAAGTGCGCCGCACTTAAGTTACCTGTGGAACCAGGGATCTTTGTGCTCAAGCTGACTCAGCCATCCGTAACGCCATCAACAGGACAGAGCAAAAAGAGGAAGTTGATTTCTGGTGACTATTTGCCGGCAGAGCTTCCCGAAGCCGCCGCCAAGAAAGTCCCCAAGATCAACGCCAAGAGCGCTGAGGAGCGGTCTGCTCCGGCAAGCCCTAGGGTTTGTCCCGTTGAAGCCGAAGCTCCCGACAAGTTTTGCTCCGGCAAGCTTGCCGGGGAACGTCACGCTCCGGCAGAGCCGCAGGTTCTCGCCGTAGAAGCGGATGTTCCCGCAGCAGTCCCCAAGATCAACGCCAAGAGCGCTGAGGAGCAGTCTGCTCTGGCAAACCCCAGGGTTTGTTCCGTTGAAGCAGAAGCTCCCGACAAGTTTTGCTCCGGCAAGCTTGCCGGGGAACGTCAAGCTCCGGCAGATCCGCAGGTTCTCGCCGTAGAACCGGATGTTCCCGCAGCGGCAGATTTGCCTTTAGTCCTTGTTGTCGAGCCACAAGCTCCAGCATGGGCGCAGCAGATTGTCCGTTTCCTTCAGACAGGAGAACTTCCCGAGGAGCAAGAAGAAGCGGAAAGAGTAGCCCGGCAGTCAAGTATGTACTAGTTTGTCGACAAGACACTGTACAGAAGAAGACTCAACAGTGTGAAATTGAAGTGTATTCACCGGGAAGACGGACAAAAGCTGTTGGCAGAGATACATGGAGGCATATGTGGTCACCACATTGGCGCAAGAGCACTTGTCGGCAAAGCATTCCGGCAAGGTTTCTTCTGGCCAATAGCCCTCCAGGATGCAACTGCACAAGTAACCAAGTGTGAAGCGTGCCAGTTCCATTCCAAGCAGATACACCAACCAGCTCAAGCTCTCCAGACGATCCCTTTATCCTGGCCATTTTCGGTCTGGGGGCTCGACATCCTCGGCCCCTTTCCCCAAGCAGTCGGGGGCTTTGAGTACTTGTACGTAGCAATCGACAAGTTCACAAAGTGGCCGGAAGTGGAACCAGTGAGGAAGGTGATAGCACAGTCAGCAGTCAAGTTCTTCAGGTCGATTGTTTGCCGCTTCGGGATCCCTAACAGGATAATCACCGACAATGGTACACAATTTACGAGCCGCACCTTCATGCAGTACGTCCAAGATCTTGGCGCCAAGGTCTGCTTCGCTTCTGTTGCTCACCCGAGAAGCAACGGTCAAGCGGAGAGGGCAAATGCTGAAGTGCTGCGCGGGCTCAAGACCAGAACTTTCGACAGGCTGCACAAGTGCGGAAGAAACTGGATCGAGGAGCTGCCGGTGGTTCTTTGGTCGATCAGGACGACGCAAAATCGAGCCACTGGCCAGACACCTTTCGTTCTAGTCTATGGAGCAGAGGCAGTTATCCCCACGGAACTCGTATATGAGTCACCTCGAGTGATCGCTTATGATGAGCTTGAGCAAGAGCAGCTGCGACAAGATGACGTGCTGCTCCTTGAGGAAGACCGTCTTCAGGCTGCTGTGCGAGCTGCTCGCTACCAGCAAGCTTTGGGCCGCTACCATAGCCGCAAAGTTAATGCCAGAAGTCTCGAGGAAGGTGACCTTGTTCTTCGGCGTGTTCAGTCCGCCAAGAATTCCAACAAGTTGACGCCGAAGTGGGAAGGCCCTTACCGGGTGAAACAAGTCACTAGGCCTGGCGCTGTCCGCCTCGAGACTGAAGATGGCATTCCGGTGAGCAACTCCTGGAACATTGAGCATCTTCGTAAGTTTTACCCGTAAGGCGCGGTTGCCGGAACCTGTTCCAGCAACCACCTTTTGTACAAGTCTTGCCGCTGTTGCATGTAATCCTTTGTACAAAGCCGGGCGCAGACCCCGTGCATAAGTAAAGCTCATGTGCTCCGCACATTTTGTCGATTTCATGCTTTCTATTTTTTCGCATATATGATCTGACACTTTGCGCAGCACCTACTCCACGGTAAGCAATAACGAGCCGTAAGGCTCCGTATCTTTATTTTCTCGTCTTTCTTTTTTCTCAAGGAAAGAAAGGTTCCCTCGCCCACAAGTTTGCCGGGGGGGTGAAGAAGATAATGGTATGGACCAGGCGTCGTTCAAGAAAGTTTCGCCTTGCCGAGAAGCAAACAACAGAAAAGCTAAGTTGCCAAAGTTTGAGCAATCAGATTTTTAAAATTTTTAAGTTATCTCCCTTGAACGACCGCACTTTGTATGGAAAACCTGTGCGCGGTGGAACCAACTCGTAGCTAGTTGCGCCCTTACTTTGTTTCGAGTCCGCTCAACAACTTAAGCAAGGTGCAACTAGTTGCGACAAGGTTTCTTGTCGGTAGCGGCACCGCCAGCAGGCTGTGACGTCCCGCACTCAGCGCTCATGGCTCTGGTGCCTGCACCGGCAAGTTCCCTAAAAGCGTAGGGTAAAAAGACATACAAAGGGAGGAATCAAGTAAAGGGAATAACGTTGCAATCATTGCATAGAATAGAGTTATATTACAAAGATAGCTTGTCGTGGCTCTAATAGATTGTTTTCATAACATGACAAACAGCGATAAGAAAAGAAGAAATGGGCGGCCTAATCTACGCGATCGCCTTCGATCCTCTTGATCCCGCTCACCTTGTCCACAATGGGTGCGACAAGGGCCTTGAGCACCTCCAGATCAGCATCCGGCGGCAGGGTCTTGAGGACGTTGGTGAAGTTGAGGCCCGGATTGCGGAAGGCCACCTTCATCAACACTTTCTGAAGAGCTCCCGCGCAGATCTTGCGCGACTCGTCGGCCAGCTGCTTGGGGATCCTCTCCCGGAGTCGCTGGAGGGCTGTCGCCACGCCCTTGAAGAACAAGACGAGCTTGGCGCTGGGTTGGAGGTTCTCGTCGGAGGGATACCCGAGATCCTCCAACCCCAGCTGCGCCAACTCCCTGTCAATATCTGTGGCAGCATCCACAAGACTCTCCGTCCAGTGCTCCACATTTTTCCTGAAGGCATTTTGGGTGGCGGCAATGCTCTCCAGCAGCGCCTTGTCGGCCTTGATCTCTTCTTTCAAGGTCGCCTCCTGCTTCTTGGCGCCGTCTAGTGTCTTGGTCAAAGCAGTCAACTTCGACTAAAGACCCGCATTGGAGTCCTTGCCGGCGCTGAGCTCTTTGCCCTTCTCGGCAAGATCGGCTTCTAACTGCGCCACCTACGTCTCCAGCTCTTTCTTGGCGGCCTCGGCGGCTGCGGCAGCGTCCTCCGCTTGCTTGAGGGCTCCGCCAAGTTTCTCCTCGCGTGCGGCAAGCTCCTCCTCGTGGGTGTCAAGATTAACCTTCCGCTGCGCCAGCTCGCCCTCCTCCGCGGCTAGCTTCACAGCGGCAAGTCGCTGCCGCTCTTCGACTTCAGCCTTCTCGAGGAGGAAGGCCTTCTGCGCTTCAGCGAGCTGCTCCCGCTCCTCCACCAGGGACCGGAGGGCTTCCCGGTGGAAACCCCTGAGCTCTTCCGCGCGCTTTTCGATGTCTGCTCCCGCCTTCGCGACAAGCGCCTCACGGGATTCCAGCTTGGCTTGCCGCGCGCGGTAGAGCGACAGCAACTTCCGCAGCAGCCGCTCCTCCTCAGGCTCGTTGCTGCTGCTTGGCGCGTCAACCACCGTCAACCCAGCGGAGGCGAGCACTTCCCCGTCGAAGATCTCTCCCTCGACCGGCGCCCTGGAGCTTGACGCCCAGGGGAGGTTGATGAAGACGCCTTCGCCGGCCTTCAAGTAGACGCCCGGCTGGGGCTCCTCGGAGCTTGGCGCTGCGGCTTCGGCGGATGGGTCGGCGGTCGGCGTAGCGCCTGGCACTCCTGCGGCCTCTGGGCCGTCAGTGCGATCGCCAGACCCCTCGCCAGCTGCCGCGGCGGCAGCCTTGGCGGCCTCTGCGCCGGCGGCATCACCACCGTCGGCTGCTTCGTCGGCGGCGACCTCGGTCTCCATCTGCTCCGCAGCAGATGGGTCTGACAGCCGGCAAGGGGAGAAGAGTCAAGCAAAATCCAACAAAAAGAAGATCAAGAGAAGAAGGACCCAAGGGAAGTTTTGCAGCAAAAGGATTACCTGTGCCAGTTTCTGCAGTCAGGTTCTCCGCCATCGGAGGGCCGCTGGCGCTGTCCCTTGCCGGAGAACCCTCTCTTGCCGGAGACTTCTCCCTTACCAGAAAGCCCTCCCTTGTCGGAGAGTTCTCCCTTGTCGGGGGATTCCCCCTTGGCTCCTGGTGGGGCTGCTTTGCTCCTACACAAATCAACAAGCAGATATCAACAAAGACAAGTACCCACGCACGCCTTGCAGCGGAAAGTAAATCATACACTTACGCTGGGGGCTGCTCTGGAGAAAAGTCGCCGAATCCGGCAAGGTTGTCTCGGGCGCGCCACCTGCTGTCGTAGTAGGCTCGTCCTCGATGACGATCACCGGGACCTTGGCCCTCTTTGCTGCTCTCTGGGCCAGAGTCCTAAAGAGGAACAAAGTTAGAGAAAAGCAAGTGAGAAACAAGACAAACAACAAGAATTGAAGAATTACAAGTACAGCAAGAGAAGCTTACTCTTCTTCTTCTTCCTCGTCGGAGCTGAACGCGGAGAAGTCGAAGTCCAGTGCACGCCTGGCGCGAGGAGGCAGAGGAGAAGCTTCCCTTGGCCGCTTGGCGGGAGCAGTGGCGATGGTCTGAGACGACCCCGCCCCGGTTGCCGGCGCGGCATGAGCAGCGGCAGGAACTGAAGCGGTGGTCCGGCTAGACTCCGCTCCAGTTGCCGTCGCAGCATGAGGCGCTCCCGCGGCAACGGTGTTTGCTGCGGTGGAGCGTGTCACGCGGCGCGGCGACTGTTGACCCGCTTGCCGCTCCGCCACGTCACCGGCCTTGTGGAGATGCCTTCTTGGTGGGGATGGAGGCTCTACTTGCGGCGAGCTGCCCGAAGATGAGGAGGAAGAGGAGTTGATTTCCAACGAGCCGCTCGTGTCCTTGGCGAGCTCGCTCGGCTCAGCGTCACGCCCGGCAAGCTCCTTCTTGCCGGCGGGCTCCCCTCGCTCGGCACGGCTTGCCGCTTCTGCTGCATCTGCCTCCTCCACGGTGAATCCAAACTCACCCGCGGCTGCGGCTGCCGCCGCCTCTTCCAGCCTAGTGGCGATAAGTGCCATCTCCGCATCGGTGGTGTCGCGGGTGAGGCTGTCCTTCTCGTCAGAGCGGATCGGCACTTCCACCAAGTCATCGAAGAACTGCTGCACGATGTCGTCTGCAGGCTCCTGCCAAGTTGGCACAATTCCATGCGAGTCGCACTCCGGCATCATTGCGCGAATGCAGTCGAGCGAGGAATTGTTGCACAGCGGAACGACGCCCCCCAGCAACCTGAAAACTTCGGGATGTTGGGGGTCATACTTGAAGAGCTCCTGTAGCATCGCGCTGAGCTCTAGAACTGTGAAGTTGAAGTTGAGGCCCGGCCGCAGCCTCATGATATCTGCCGCATTCTTGAACTCCCAAGTGGGCCTCCCCCGTTCCTGCAGGGGGGCGATGCGGCGGCGAAGGAGTTCTGCGCCAACAGCGCCAACAGTAAGCCCGGCAAGCCCGAGGCGTAGGATCCTAGTGATGGCAATCTTCAGCCTGTCGTCTTCCGGGGCCACGTCACTCCAATCGCTGCCGCGTGCTACTGGGGTTCGGCGCCGGGTGGTGAATGGCTGCGGGTTCTCCTCGTCAATCCAGCACCAATCTGCTCTCCACTCCTCCCACTTGCCGCAGAATTCTCCCTCCAGATACGTTTCCTTCTTGCCGGCCCTTGAGATCCAGGCGATTCTGCCGGATAGAGGCTCTCCTCTCTCTACTCGAGGTATGAAGAAGTGGCGGAAGAGGGCTACGTTGGGATGGACTCCGACAAAGTTTTCACAGAGATGTGCGAAAACTGCCATGGTCAGAACGGCATTGGGGGTGAAGTCAAGGAGGTGGAATCCGTAGGTATTCATGATGTCGCAGAAGAATTCAGAGAAAGGCGGGCAGAGCCCGCAGTAGAAGAACAATGCGAAGAAAGGGTATCCGTTTGGGGCTTTCTTCCAAGCGGCGGCGGGGAGTACCTTCGTGCGCCGATGCGCGCGCGTCTCCGTCGACCAGAAAAGGTAGTAGTTCTCCCTCAGCTCCTTCGCGGCAAGCTTGGGGGGGAAGACGGCCCGCTCCTTCCGCAGCGCCGCGAGCCGCTGCGCCTCGGTCGACTTCACGACTTTCCCCTTGTCGGCTTTTGGAGCCATGGAGGAAGTAGTGGAGGAGGTTGACGGCGTTGGTGGTGCTGGTGGCGATGGGGGGCGGAGCGCTGCTCTCTCTTTCTCAGCTTTGGGAAGGCGAGGGAGCAGCGGAGATTTCTAAGATTGGAACAGCAACGGGCGAGTGGGCGAACTGCCCCTGTTTCCCTTGCTTATAAAGAGGGAGGAGGCGGACGTTCCGCATTTCTGAATAAAGAAACCACCCACGATCTCTCCCACGACGCCGCATTCAACGCGTGCCATTCGGGGAGGGCGCGGTGGATACGGAGTGAGATACGGTGTAACCTAGGCCGCGCGTGCCCGTGCCCTGTTTTGGGCCTGGCCCAACAGCGCTCGGCACCGTGTATGGCCCAGGCCCGGGGGCTCCTGTCGGTGTACTAGAGTAAGGGTACCCTAGTATCCCGAACTTGTGCACGGGCAGTCGCAGCATCCCGCGGCAAGGCTTGCCGGGTGATCGCCAAGGTCCTCCGTGGTTCCTTTGGAGCCATTCAAGAACAAAGTGTCCAAGGCAAGAAGACAAGACCCCGGCAAGAGGAGCTTGCCGGGAAGGCTAACAAAAGCATCCCAAGACCCCGGCAAGAGGAGCTTGCCGGGAAGGCCACCCAAGGCATCTCAAGGTACTTGCCACGGCGCACCACGCGTCCCGGCAAGGCCCGGTGAGCGACAAGCTCCCGGACGCGACAAGACAACGACAGCGGCAAGGCGCTTGACACGGCAAGCCACGTCTCTGGGCCCGCGCTCCAGCACATCCACCAACGTGTCGCTCTGGGGCCCTTCCAGGCGTACGTGGCGGGAGGCTGTGCAGCCAGCGGCGTGCGGTGGCAAGCGGCGCTGACAAGATCGCCATCATGGCGAACGGTGGCGCCCCTGGCGGTCCCTTTTTGCACTGTTTAGGCGACACATACGGGCATTTACTGCCCTTGTCCCCTGCCGTGAGGGTTAGGTATGATACACTGTAGCAGGTAGCTGTACCTACTGCAGCACCTTTCCATTTTTACCCTTGTCTACGTTGCCACCTGTGGGTGACCCCTTGAGCATATAAAAGGAGGCCCATGCGCAACGTAGAGAGGGTTAGCGGTTAGCTAGCTCAGATACACTCACACTCGGTCTCGTTAGCTGCTGGAGTGTACTGTAGCACTCCGCGCTCCCGAGCAAGAAATCAATACAAACCACAAAGCAGGAGTAGGGTTTTATGCATCCGTGCGGCCCGAACCTGGGTAAATCGCTCGCGTGTATCGCCTCGATTTGCTCTTTGCACGATCTCCGCCCCCGCCGAACCGAAAGGGACTCGGTCCGCCGGTCCCATAGGTGCCCGTGGATCAGTAACCCGGCACAGGGCGGTACGTTATTTACAAGAATACCATCTAATCTATTGTCAAAGCTATACTTAGCGATTAAGTGTGCCACCTTATTGGCCGAACGGCTAATCTTTGACAATTGAAGATTGTTGATCAACTTCAAGATGCTCAACGCTTTCATCTTCAGGTCACGCATAGCAGACCTGTCATAGTCCCCCGATGCAAGAGACGCTACCACAAAAGTGCAATCAGTCTATAAAATTACAGGATTATGAAGAGAAATACCTATGTAGAGACCGCAATACAAGCCCTAAGCTCCGCTTCCTCCACGCTTTGACAGGCATCAATGAAATCCCACGACCAAATTTATACTAAAAATATCAATATCTACAATACTGATTATAATGAGTATAAGAACTACGTTTTATAATGAGTGTAAAAATATTGATTTGACATTGTGAATGTTGACACATTTTTCTATAAGTCTGGTGAAAGTAGAGGTATATTAACGTCAGACAAAAGTTAAATGCACAATGCAGACTAGTTCCTCCATCCAGGTGCGTGCCATGTCCTATCTTGTCATCACAACAAGGTTAGCTATTAGAGTACCACTACCTCCCTTCTAGTTCAAAGGGCTCGATTCAAAAATTTCACCTACTCTTAGCAAGATAGTAGAGGCGGTGGAATAGTTTTTGAAGTTGGCAAAAGTACTCAACTAGTGTTGTCATTCTTCACAAAAAATGTGTTTACCAATGCATGCATGAACACTAGTTATTCTAACCCCCTCTCTTCTTTAATTCTTTGCCACATCAGCATGTTTTCTATTCCCGTGTGCATGATACCAGCTAAGATACCACCATTATGGCCAGCCTTAATCATCGCATGCAATAATTTAGTGCACCTTGAAATATGAACATGTGTGGGGCGTGTATGTTTTTAATGACTTGAGACTATACCTAGCCCGGCATGCAAGATGACTTATTATGCACCGTTCCCCATACCTACAGGAAGCCCGTTCGTCTCCAAATCTTTTCGTCTCCATGTGTGGAAACAATATGCCTGCCAAACTCTCCTTCTCCCTCCGGCGGTCCCACCACTCCACCCCATGTGAAAAAATCTGCATGCATGACTCTCCTCCCCCCACACTCGTCCAATCCGTTGTGACCAGCAATATTTCCACCCCTTTGCTCCCCCGTAATTTACTCCAACAAATATGCCCACGTAGCTGTTACTTAACTGCAGGTGCATTGGGTCACTGACATATGGGCCCAACAGGGGTCTGGCCCACATGTTAGTGACGCAACTGGACCTGGAGTTAAGTCAGTGCAGCTCAGTCCATATCTTACGTAGGTGTGCCATTGCTCGCTATAAATATTGCACCACCCACGACATCGCTATCTCCTCCCCCTCACGTTCACGTTGATCGCTATCTCCTCCCCCTCCCTCTCACGTCGATCCTCCAGCAACTCCGGCATGGTGAACGGGTAGCACGTCTCGTACTTGATGTTCTCCGCCAAGGGCCAGAAGTGACCACTGCATGCATCCATGAGGTGATGCACCATGTCCGCCAGCGAGCCACAAAACGGCACCGGGCACTCATAGCAGTGGACGAAGGGCTCCTTGGAGGCATCGACTAGGCCGTCCATGAAACGGGATTGGCTATAGGGGACGTTGCGCCAGTTGAATATATGAGTAATTTACTACGAGATTTAATCTGAATAAGCACAAAATAAATCATGAATTCTACCACGATTTCGAACAGGAAGGACAGAAACACATAAAGTGCAACGGGAGCAGCACCGTTGGCGTTGAGGTTGTCGACCATGTCCAAACACCATGTAGACACGGTCTTTGAGCACGGTTCGTAGTAGTTCCACGCTCGGGCATTGAAGTTTGTAACTATTTTAGATTAGAATATACTACTCCTCCGGTGCTAGTAGTAGAGCAGAGTCCTACTCTACTACTCTACTCAAGCAAGTTAGGGCATAGCACTGCAGGGAGTACCAGTACTGTGATCACTCAAGCAAGTTGTCTGGCATCGACATGACCCTACGCTGCTGGTATGTGTCTCGTAAGTCGAGCCGCATGCTGTAGTCATCATTGATAACCCACAAGTATAGGGGATCGCAACAGTTTTCGATAAGTAAGAGTGTCGAACCCAATAAGGAGCTAAAGGTAGAACAAATATTCCGTCAAGTTCTATCGACGACCAATACAACTCTACGCACGCTTGACGTTCGCTTTACCTAGAACAAGTATGAAACTAGAAGTACTTTGTAGGTGTTGTTGGATAGGTTTGCAAGGTAATAAAGAGCACGTAAATAAAAAGTAGGGGCTGTTTAGATAAAGAAACAATAAAGTAAATATAGCGAGTGTGGAAAAGTGGTGGTAGGAGTTGCGAAATTGCCCCTAAGAAATTGACTACTTTACTAGACCGATAGCAAGTATTATGTGGGAGAGGCCACTGCTAGCATGTCATCCCTCACTTGGAATTCTATGCACTTATGATTGGAACTATTAGCAAGCATCCGCAACTACTAATGTTCATTATGGTAAAACCCAACCATAGTATTAAGATATATTGGTCCCCCTTCAATCCGTATGCATCAATTTCTATGCTAGGTTGAAGCTTCTGTCACTCTTGCCCTCCAATACATAGTCCTATCAACATACAACTAACCCTAGGGTGCGATCCACGCACGCAATCATATGATGGGCACCAAAGGACAGCAACATAACTGAGGGAGTCCTAGATTAGGGGGTGTCCGGATGGCCGGACTATACCTTCAGCCGGACTCCTGGACTATGAAGATACAAGATTGAAGACTTCATCCCGTGTCCGGAAGGGACTTTCCTTGGCGTGGAAGGCAAGCTTGGCGATACGGATATGTAGATCTCCTACCATTGTAACCGACTTTGTGTAACCCTAACCCTCTCCGGTGTCTATATAAACCGGAGGGTTTTAGTCTGTAGGACAACATACAGAACAACAATCATACCATAGGCTAGCTTCTAGGGTTTAGCCTCTCCGATCTCGTGGTAGATCTACTCTTGTACTACCCATATCATCAATATTAATCAAGCAGGACATAGGGTTTTACCTCCATCAAGAGGGCCCGAACCTGGGTAAAACTTCGTGTCCCTTCCCTCCTGTTACCATCCGGCCTAGACGCACAGTTCGGGACCCCCTACCCGAGATCCGCCTGTTTTGACACCAACGTTGGTGCTTTCCTTGAGAGTTCCTCTGTGTCGTCGCCGTTAGGCTTGATGGCTCCTACGATCATCAATAGCGATGCAGTCCAGGGTGAGACCTTCCTCCCCGGACAGATCACCGTCTTTGGCGGCTTCACACTGCGGGCCAATTCACTTGGCCATCTGGAGCAGATCGAAAGCTATGCCCCTGGCCGTCAGGTCAGATTTGGAAGTTTAAACTACACGGCTGACATCCGCGAGGACTTGATCCTCGACGGATTTGAGCCACTGCCGAGCGCGCCGCACTGTCACGACGAGCATGATCTAGCTCTGCCGCCGAACAGTGCCCTGGAGGCCGCACCCGCATCGGCTTCGACCCTTAATTCGGAGCCAACTGCGTCCATCGAGGATGGGTGGTTGGACACCGCCTCGGGGGCTGTGATCCCACGGCGATCGAGCCGAACACCAGCCCCGCTGTCGGTGTCAAAACTGGCGGATCTCGGGTAGGGGGTCCCGAACTGTGCGTCTACGCCGGATGGTAACAGGAGGCAAGGGACACGAAGTTTTACCCAGGTTCGGGCCCTCTCGATGGAGGTAAAACCCTACGTCCTGCTTGATTAATATTGATGATATGGGTAGTACAAGAGTTGATCTACCACGAGATCGAGGAGGCTAAACCCTAGAAGCTAGCCTATGGTATGATTGTTGATGTGTACGTTGTCCTATGGACTAAAACCCTCCGATTTATATAGACACCGGATAGGGTTAGGGTTACACAAAGTCGGTTACAATGGTAGGATATCTTCATATCCATATCGCCAAGCTTGCCTTCCACGCCAAGGAAAGTCCCTTCCGGACACGGGACGGAGTCTTCAATCTTGTATCTTCATAGTCCAGGAGTCCGGCTGAAGGTATAGTCCGGCTATCTGAACACCCCCTAATCTAGGACTCCCTCAGTAGCCCCTGAACCAGGCTTCAATGACGATGAGTCCAGCGCGCAGATTGTCTTCGGCATTGCAAGGCGGGTTCCTCCTCCAAGTACTTCATAGAAGATTTTGAACACAAAGATAGTGTCCGGCTCTGCAAAACAAGTTTCCACACATTGCCATAGAGAGAATAATATTTACACAAATCTAAGCTGCTGACGTATTCCGTAGTGCGTCACACCACGGCCAAGCCTTTATCCAACTCGTTTCACTATCCCACCTCAGCGCATCATGTGAGGCGGTTTCCTTGGCACGTCTTGTTAAAGCAGAGATCGGGTCCCTTATTCTGGGATTCTCATCAATACGGGCGTGGGTCACCCAACCGCGCCATTGATCACGGCGCTTGGAGATAAGCAAGTTTTACCAGGCTGGTGGGGACATGTAGTTGCGTCTGCCCATATAAGGGGATAAGGATCCACCTTTTCACCTACGCCTTCTTCCTCCTTCTCCTATCCATTCTTGCGCACTCGAGCTCCAGCACCCAAGTCCGCACTCCACACCTCAGCCTTCTCCAGCCATGTCCGGAGTAGGAGGCAAGTGGATGGTCTCCTCCGTCACGGAGGGACATATTGCGTACCGGCTCCTCGAAAAGGGGCAGCTCATCTCCACCCCTAGGCCCCATGAGAGGGTGGTGTTCCTCCCCCATTTCCTCCGCCGACTGGGCTTCCCTCTCCACCCATTTTTCCGGGGGCTCATGTTCTACTACGGCCTGGATTTCCACGATCTGGCCCCAAACTTCGTCCTCAACATCTCGGCGTTTATCGTCGTGTGCGAGGCCTTCCTCCGCATCCGCCCCCATTTTGTCCTATGGCTCAAGACTTTCAACGTCAAGCCGAAGGTGGTGCGCGGCAACCAGGCGGAGTGCGGAGGCGCCATGGTGGGCAAGATGGCCAACGTCCTATGGCTCGAGGGCTCCTTTGTGGAGACCCTGAAGGGGTGGCAATCAGGGTGGTTTTACATCACCGAGCCACGCGACGCCGAATGGGTCGCACCCCCCGAGTTTCGATCCGGACCCCCCACGCCGCTCACCTCCTGGAAGGAGACGGGCTTGTCTTGGGGTAAAAAAGGAGAGTTGACCGGACTCCAAACATGCATCCAAACCCTGGCAGATAAGAAGCTCAAACTTGTCAACGTAGTCCAGGTTATGCTAATCTGCTTGATCCTCCCGGGTCAACAACGGGATTTCAACCTGTGGGAGTTCGACCCGGCGCGGCACCAAACTCTGAGCAGGCTCTTTGACACGATGTACGAAGATGCCTGGAAGGTGCTTTTCAAGGGCGCCGAGGCTCCCGCATCCGCTACCGAGGATCACGGATTCAGTGCACAGCGTCACGCTCTCGCAGTTAGCTGTTTTTTCCTTTTACAGGGTATCAGTTTTTCATAGTTTGACTCCATGCGGGATCTAAGCTCCCTTACCTTTGGCAGGATTGGCAGGTGACGTCCGGACAGATCAACTGTCCGGCTCCTTTGCCCGAAGGCCCAGCGGACGCTCGCTTGGCGAAGCTGCTGGTTCCGGCACCCTATGTGGTGCCGGAGAAGAAGGCCGCGAAGAAGGCCGCGGGGACTCGAAAGAGTGCCCGGCGCAAAGAGGTGTCGGATCCATCATCCGATGGTTCCGAGGCGCATTCCTCCCATGAAGACGAGGAGGAAGAAGAGGAGAACTCTCCCCCTCCAATGGGAGGAGAGAAGAAAAGGAAGGCCGCCCTCTCTGGGGAGGCCGGAGGGTCCAAGAAGGGGAAAACCCTTCCTCCGGACTACTACACCGACGCCAACGGCGGAGAGGAGTGGCAGCCCAGGGCCAAGCCCCTGGCAAAATCGTAAGTATCCGAATACCAGAGTAATTCATAGTATTCATTTATTGCACAGCTTTCCCTTACGTCGAACATGTTTATGCCGCCCACCCAAAGACCGGCTCGACGCATCGTCGAGCGGCTCACTGGACTCGTCGGATGTGAACTCGCTTCCGACGGCTTCCTCCCCCCGCCCTACGGACGACACCGAAGTGTTGTCCCAACAAGTTCCAAGCCGGGAGGAGGTGGTCCTGGAGGCGCCACAAGGCGACCTCCCGGACTCCAGGAGTAAAGGGGATGAAACCCCCCAGGGCTCCAAGTCCAGCTCTAGGCCGGACACCGCTCCAGAACCTTCAAAGGTTCCAGAGTACGGTGGGGGACCTCCTTCCAAGAGGAGCAAGTCCACCGTGCCGGCGGCCCCCGTCCAACCGGAGGCACCGGACAATATGTTGGAGGCGCTCCAAGGCGCCTCCATCGACAAGGGGTACCGCACTATTATGAGTGCAGTGGTCCAGAAGGTTCAGTCCGCCAAGAGCGGACTGACTGAAGCTTGCACTAGCCTTTTGACAGGCTTTTAGGTAAGTAAAGAATGTGTAAATAATAGTACCGCATAGACAGTAGCCCCTGATGCTCTGTTTGGCGTTCGGGAAGAAAAGCCGAATAGAGGATCAACTAGAATTCGCAGGAGTCTAACAAAAATGAGTCAATATGCATATGAAGGCTTGCCTGCTTGCGTCGGCCGCACTGACTGCGGAGGTGGACATGCTAAAGCAGAACCTCGAGCGGTCCAAGCAAGAGCTCGGTCGTGCCAAGAAGCAGCTCGAGGACAATGAAGGTAAGAAATACCATGTTTTTAAATATATATAAAAAGGTGCAATTGCAAAGAATGACAGGATTACCGTGGCTATTTTAGGGGCCACGTCTGAAGTGGCGACCCTTAAGCAAGCGCTGGTCGAGGCCGAGAAGAGGGAGGCCTCGGAGCGCACCGAGCGGGAGAAGTATGAGGCCGAGGTTGGCAAGGTGCGGCAAGAGCTCTAGGCTCTCATGGAAAAACATGAGAGTTTGGAGCTTGACTCAAAGACGCGAGCGTCCGAGCTCGTGGTGGCTATTGAAAATGCCAAGTCTGCCAGGGCCGAATCCCAGAAGACCCTCCAGGAGTTGGATGAGGTGAAGAAGATAGCGGCAGGTAAGGCATTCTTTATGCAAAGCAAACACATAAACGTGAGTTACTTGTTACTTACCCGAATCCGGAGCTCTCCAGGAGCGTTCGTAGATCTTCCCCAGAGTGTGTCCGATGCCGCCGCGTTCTATCGAGCCGAGGAGGGCAGCTCGACAGAGAAGGTGTTCTGGACTTAGTATGCTGAGGCCGGACACCCCGTGCCCCTGATCGACCAGCTGAAGCAACTGGTCGAGCTCCACAAGGCGGCCGAACAGGCCATGAAGGGCCTCATTGTTCGGCTGTGGCCTGGAGGGGCTCTGCCTGGGAGCTATTTCGGGCTGGTGTGGCGGTTGGTGGAGGCCTGTCCAAGGCTCGAAGTCATCAAGCGCTCCGTCTGCATTGAAGGTGCCCGTAGGGCCCTTGCCTGTGGTAAGGTGCACTGGGGCAAGCTGGATGCTGAGAAGCTGGTGAAGGACAGGCCACCGCCGGGGAAAGAGCATTGCAAGCCCAAGAATTACTATAAGGATGTTCTGAAGGGTGCCTGCCTTGTGGCGGATGAATGTTCTAGGGATGTAATTTTTGAGTGAAACTTGCTCGTGTTGTCCTGTGCGCTGAAAACTTGTTTATATGCGCTAAGCAATGCTGTTGGAATATAAAATATTACCTTCTATGCTGCTGTTTATCAATTCTGAGAGATGGCAAGTCGTCGGCTTCTGCCCCCGTGCCGCTAGTGCTGTGGTGTTCGGGGATAAACCTGAGTGCTCTTTTTCCCATCTTTGGGTCCTTCGAGGGAGGCGCTCAGCCCAACGAACAAGGCAATCGGACTATAATGCGTGAACACTCTCACTTAGCCATAGAATTCTATAATTTTAAATTTTGGCGAAGCCCCTGGTATTCAGAAGACCGAGTTCGGGGCGCTATCCACGCCTTGGCCGGACAGAGCCGGCTCCTCGCCCTAAGCGGCATAAGTCTTTAGGGACTCGAAAAACCTCTCGAACAGCGACCAGCTCTCGCTTCATCATGACAGTCAGTTTTAGCTTTCTCCACTGAGGTGCTCGACCCAGCTCAACTGGGGCATAATCGCAGTGGTTCTCCTAGTGCTACCTTAGCCGATATAGCGGAACGTAAGGCACCAAAACGGGCAAACCCAACTATTGACCCAAGACATGATTCGGAGCCGCTGCATATAATGCTATAAGTTCGGGGTGCCGCACTTGTTAAGTGTTCGGACTTCACACACCATATTGATGGGTACTAAAGCCCCTGGCGTATTTTGGCCGTACCAACGTGTACGGGTGCAACATGTTGTTAAGGAACATATGTCTATATATAAAAAAGAGTAATGCAAAAATAGACAAAAGCTATGCACTGTTTATTAAAGAGGGCTGCGATCAAAGAAGAACGATACAAATAATGCGATAAGCAAAAGCTTGGACTATGTAACATGTCCGTTCCAGGGGCAAGCTGAGGAATAGTATGCGAAACAGGTATACTCCTTGTGACAGAGACCACCTGGGAGTTCCGTAATGCGGCGTGGCTTGTCTGTTCCCCTGGTTCTTGCATCGTTTGTGCGGCAATTGAACTGCCGAACAGGCTTTCCGAAGAGTGGAGACCTGAAAGTAAGAGAAGATTGAAAAATCGGCAGCCCCTGGTACGGTTTAAGCCGTATTTTTGGGCGTGCCGTGATGGTGCCCCTCCCCCTGTACCCATGGTATCTCTAGAGCGTAGTTATGTATGCGAAGTACTGGCGTCGCCTTTTGGCGAGGGTTGGGGTTGGGGCCGCATTGCTACGCCTGCTCGGATCGTGTCAGGCGGTCTTGTTGTAGGTTACTCCGGGCGCACTTGACGGTGTCCGGTCGTTTAGTGGCCGGACTGGGGAACTACCTGGAGAAGCTGCTTTGTATTTCCGCTGCAAGGGCCGCCGTGTGCTCCTCCGTTCGGAGGGAGCGTTCGGTGTTTCCATTGACCGTAATTACTCCTCGAGGGCCTGGCATCTTGAGCTTAAGGTATGCGTAGTGCGGTACCGCATTGAACTTAGCGAATGCGGTTCGCCCGAGCAGTGCGTGATAACCACTGCGAAACGAGACTATGTCGAAGATTAACTCCTCGCTTCAGAAATTATCCGGAGATCCAAAGACCACTTCAAGTGTGACTGAGCCTGTACAGTTGGCCTCTACACCTGGTATTACGCCTTTAAAGGTCGTTTTGGTGGGCTTAATCCTCGAGGGATCTATGCCCATTTTCTGCACTGTACCCTGGTAAAGCAGGTTCAGGCTGCTGCTGCCGTCCATAAGGACTCTAGTGAGATGAAATCCGTCAATAATTGGGTCTAGGACCAATGCGGCGCATCCGCCATGACGGATTCTAGTGGGATGGTCCCTTCGATCAAAGGTGATCGGGCAGGAGGACCATGGGTTGAACTTTGGGGCGACTGGCTCTACCGCGTATACGTCCCTTAACGCGCGCTTACACT
Organism: Triticum urartu; assembly: GCF_056163025.1. Taxonomy (NCBI): domain Eukaryota; kingdom Viridiplantae; phylum Streptophyta; class Magnoliopsida; order Poales; family Poaceae; genus Triticum; species Triticum urartu. The sequence goes on from NC_141875.1 coordinate 95,173,906, forward strand.
CCCTTTTGGGGACGTGGGTTGCGTATATCATGATCACCGTCTGCACTTGTGGGGGAAAACCCTTCTGTCCACTATTGTTCGGCGGCCGGGGCTCCTCGTCGTCATCGCTATGCAGCCCCTTGTCTTCATTTTCGGTGTTTAACTTGCCTGCCTGCTTGAACACCCAACAATCCCTATTGGTGTGATTGGCCGGCTTTTCGGGGGTGCCATGTATCTGGCACAAGCGGTCGAGTATTCGGTCCAAACTGGACGGGCCCCTCGGATTCCTTTTGAATGGCTTTTTCCGCTGACCGAATTTAGAGCCTCTGAATCCGGCATTAACTGCCGTATCCTCAGCATTGTCGACGTTAATGCGCCGCTTCTGTTTGTTGCGACGCGACCTGCCACCACTAACCCTGGTGTCCGAATTACCAGGGTTCTTGGTCATATTGTTGCTACGAGCAAGCCAGTTGTCTTCTCTCATGCAAAAGCAGGTCATGAGTGTCGTGAGTGCTGCCATAGATTTCGGCTTTTCCTGTCCAAGGTGCCGGGCCAGCCATTCGTCACGGATATTGTGCTTGAAGGCTGCTAGGGCCTCAGCGTCCGGACAATCGACTATTTGATTTTTCTTTGTTAGGAACCGTGTCCAAAATTGCCTGGCCGATTCCTCTGGCTGCTGAATTATGTGACTTAGGTCATCGGCGTCTGGGGGTCGCACATAAGTGCCCTGGAAATTGTCGAGGAATGCGGCTTCCAGGTCCTCCCAACAATTGATTGATCCTGTTGGCAAGCTGTTAAGCCAATGCCGAGCTGGTCCTTTAAGCTTGAGTGGGAGGTACTTGATGGCGTGGAAATCGTCTCCACGGGCCATGTGGATATGAAGGAGATAATCCTCGATCCATACCGCAGGATCTGTTGTGCCATCATATGATTCGATGTTTACGGGTTTGAAACCCTCGGGGATTTGATGATCCATTATTTTGTCTGTAAAGCATAGTGGGTGTGCAGCGCCTGTGTACTGGGCGATATCATGACGTAGCTCCAATGAGCTTTGTTCGGCCCTGCCGAATTTGTGGCCGGCGTGACGGTTACCGTCTCGAGCCGTGGGGCGCCCACGCGATCCGTAGATCGATTGTGTTTGCCTTGCCTTGTCCTCCAACATGTCTCATAAGTCCGGGGCATATTCCCGTGTCTTGGCATGGGGTGCGGCTTGACTGGAGGGCCGGGAGGCCTCTCTGTCGCGGCCACGAGGTGGCCGGTCGGCCGCATCAAGTGCTTCCTCCTCTAATCGGGGTAGCAACCTGCGCTTTGGGTAGCTCTCGGAGGGGTGTTCGAGTTTATGCTCTTCGGCCGCAAGGACTTCAGTCCATCTGTCAACCAGCAAATCTTGATCAGCTCTGAGTTGTTGCTGTTTTTTCTTGAGGCTTCTTGCCGTGGCCATAAGCCTGCATTGAAAACGCTCTTGCTCGACGGGATCCTCTTGCACGATGAATTCGTCATCGTCGAGGCTGGCCTCGTCTTCGGAGGGAGGCATATAATTATCGTCCTCGACCTCTTTGTCTGCCGCTCTCTCATGAGGGCTGGTTTCTCCATCCTCCTGTGCTAAGTCTTGCTGGAGGGGTTTTCTTCGGCACTTTCCGTAGTATTATTATCTCCCGGCGCTTAGGCTGTTTCTTGGAGGGGTCATCCTCCGCTGTTCCATCGCCATCTCCCTCTTTTGGGGTGTCCACCATGTATATGTCATATGATGAGGTGGCTTTCCAAGGCCTAGTAGGCGGTGGTTCTTCATCATCTCCTTCATCAGCGTCCATACCGTCGATGTCTTCGGAGTCGAAGTCGAGCATGTCGGTTAAATCGTCGACAGTGGCTACAAAGTGGGTGGTGGGTGGGCTTTGAATTTCTTCATCGTCCGTACCCCAACCTTGCTGACCGTAGTCCGGCCAGGGCTCTCCTGATAAAGAGAGAGACTTCAGTGACTTCAGGATATCGCCGAAAGGCGAGTGCTGAAAGATGTCCGCGGCAGTGAACTCCAAGATCGGCGCCCAATCGGATTCGATCCGCAGGGGCGCGGAGGGTTCGGGGTCCGGAGAGGAGTCCGGCTCCTTGGAGTCACATGTTTCCCGGAGTGCGGGGCTGGTGTTCGGCTCAATCGCCATTGGGATCGCAGCCCCGAGGCGGCGTCCAACCACCCATCCTCGATCGGCGCGGTTGGCTCCGAATTAAGGGTCGGAGCCGATGCGGGTGCGGCCTCCAGGGCACTGTTCGGCGGCAGAGCTAGATCATGCTCGTCAGGACAGTGCGGCGCGCTCGGTAGTGGCTCGAGTCCGTCGAAGATCAAGTCCCCGCGGATGTCAACCGTGTAGTTTAAACTTCCAAATCTGACCTAATGGCCAGTGGCGTAGCTTTCGATCTGCTCCAGATGGCCAAGTGAATTGGCCCGTAGTGCGAAGCCGCCGAAGACGAAGATCTGTCCGGGGAGGAAGGTCTCCCCCTGGACTGCATCGCTATCGATGATCATAGGAGCCATCGAGCCTGACAGCGACGACACAGAGGAACTCTCAATGAAAGCACCAATGTCGGTGTCAAAACCGGCGGATCTCGGGTAGGGGGTCCCGAACTGTGCGTCTAGGCCGGATGGTAACAGGAGGCAAGGGACACGAAGTTTTACCCAGGTTCGGGCCCTCTCGATGGAGGTAAAACCCTACGTCCTGCTTGATTAATATTGATGATATGGGTAGTACAAGAGTTGATCTACCCTAGAAGCTAGCCTATGGTATGATTGTTGATGTGTACGTTGTCCTACGGACTAAAACCCTCCGGTTTATATAGACACCGGATAGGGTTAGGGTTACACAAAGTCGGTTACAATGGTTGGAGATCTTCATATCCGTATCGCCAAGCTTGCCTTGTGTTACGACATATCTCTCTCAAGGTAGTTTTGATGATTGATGACAACATGTTTGCGGACTAATCTTGTGCTTTGTTTGATTCACAGATTCTCCCCTGGGACGAGACGCGTTTTCCCCTTGGAGTGTATTTCAAGACGGTGTAGCTCTTTTGTTTCTTTCTCGGTGGACTAGTTGCGTAGAGGGCACCGTACTATCAAGAGGGGGTCTGCTGGGGTTTTGCTTGGGTGGAATCATCACGTACACATCAGCTCCTCACCCTCCGAGCTTTTCCTATCCATTGAAGAGATCTCTCCTCTCTTCCTTGTTCTGTCTAGGTCTAAGCGGCAGTACCGCGCACCCAGCGGTAGTACCGCTGAGAAGCCACAAGCGGCAGTACCGCTTTGCAGCGGTAGTACCACCGTGGCTCCACAGCAGTAGTACCGCTGGGGGCCTGGCACCTCCGCCTGGTCCTCAGCTTCCTTGAGAGATCGCTTCTCCCTCTCTCTCACGCCCCAGCGGTAGTACCGCACTGCATGCGGTACTACGGCCGAATGGCAAGCGGCAGTACCGCTCCATAGCGGTACTACCGCCCTTGACCCCTCTGACGTAGTACCGCTGGGTAGTCTGGCTCCTACCGCCTCGATTTGAGAGGTCTTTTTCTCGTGTCGGGTTTTGTGGCACTAGTCACGGTTGTAGTGGCGGTAGTATCGTTCCAGGAGCGGTAGTACCGCCCTACCACCGCGGTAGTACCGCATTTGGGTCCGTTCCGTACTTAGTCTCCTCAGGGCGGAAGTACCGCTGGTTGGCGCGGCAGTACCGTCGCCTGGCCGTAGTACAGCCCCCTATCAGCGGTAGTACCGCCCTGTGCGGGGCTGGTTGGTGGGGGGCAACGGGATTGTTGCCCCCACTATAAAAGGGAGTCCCCTTCCTCCTTCTCACCCACCTCTTCCTCCCCCAAGCTCCATTTATTGCTCAAGCTCCATTAAATACTCCAAGCTTCATTTCCGCCTGATCTATCTCTCTAGCCAATCAAATTTGTTGATTTGCTCGGGAGTGGTTGAGAAGGCCTCGATCTACACTTCCACCAAGGGATTTTCGATTCCCCCACTCATCCCTAGAGGATCTTGTTACTCTTGGGTGTTTGAGCACCCTAGACGGTTGAGGTCGCCTCGGAGCCATATTCCATTGTGGTGAAGCTTCGTGGTCTTGTTGGGAGCCTCCGATTAAGTTGTGGAGATTGCCCCAACCTTGTTTGTAAAGGTTCGGTCATCGCCTTCAAGGGCACCAATAGTGGAATCACGGCATCTCGCATTGTGCGAGGGCGTGAGGAGAATACGGTGGCCCTAGTGGCTTCTTGGGGAGCATTGTGCCTCCACACCGCTCCAACGGAGACGTACTTCCCCTCAAAAGGAAGGAACTTCGGTAACACATCCTCGTCTCCACCGGATCCACTCTTGGTTATCTCTTACCTTTACTTGTGCAAGCTCTTTATTGTTTCTATCCTTGCTTGCTTGTATGCTTGTTGTTATTGCATCATATAGGTTGCTCACCTAGTTGCACATCTAGAAAACCTACTTTGATGCAAAGTTTAATTTGGTAAAGAAAAGCTAAAAATTGGTAGTTGCCTATTCACCCCCCCCTCTAGTCAACCATATCGATCCTTTCAATTGGTATCAGAGCCTCGTCTCTTTATTAAGGACTTTACCGTCCAAAGAGTATGGTTGATACCGTAGACGGTGTGGAGGAACACTCCGGTGTGAATCCGATCTCGTCTACGGGAGATGGGGGAACTTCAGTCTCTCGTGAGAAGTTCAATGTGGCCTTAGAGACATTGAAAACTTCCATGACGACCGAAGTTGAAAGCATGTTTACTAAATTTCTTGAGGGGCTTAAACTATCCACCGCACCGTTGAAAGTGGGTGATTCCGCCAACAAGGTGTCGGATGCTATCCCCGACAAGGGGGAAGCTAGTAGTGAAAAGGCTCCTTCTAGTGGCAAGAATGGCACCGGCATCTTTGCCCATGTGGAACCACCACTTGTTTCTGGTGGACCGGTTCATTCCACTCATTTGAATCATGCCGTTCCTCCCCCTAAGATTGTGAAAAATGAGGATTTTGATTCTTGGGTTTACCACTTTAAACGTCATTTAAATCATGTGAACACTAACCTTTGGAGAATCATTGAAAAAGGTTTCTATCCACATGATCCAAGCAACTTCACTCCTCGAGAAGCCGCGGATAATCAATTCAATGAGAATGCTCTCTTCATCATTCAAGATGCAATTCCACCCGAAGACCTACCTCATCTTCGTCCCTTCGCCTTGGCCAAAGATGCATGGCATTGTGTCGTGTATCTCTACCGGGGAAGCGCAAGCATTCAACGCTCCAACTATGAAGTGGTACAAGATGAGGCCGATGAGTTTGCAATGAAGGAAGACCAAGAACCTCGTGAGCTTTATCGGAGAGTAACCAAACTCAGGGTCTCACTACGAGATCACGGGAGCAAGGACACGGATGACAATTGGATCAAGCGCAAATTCCTTAAGGCAATGATGCCCTACCACAAGGCCATGTCCTCCGTCATTCGTCAAAGACCGGACTTCCACACTTTGCCCTCAAGCGAAGTGTTGGATGAGTTTGTGGCCATGAACATTTTGGACAAGACCGCCGACAATGCGGTGCTCCGTTCTCAACGGGCAAAGAAGCCTAACCTTGCTTTGAAGGCCAAGCTCACCGTGGAAGAAGAAGAGGAAGAAGAGGAGAGCAACCCCGAAGATATGAAGTATGCATATCATGAACACATGGCACTTGCTTCAAGGCAATTTTGGAGCAAGAAAAACTTGAGGCCCAACTTTAGCAAAAACAACTCGAGTGGCACAAGGGGCAAGCAACGTGTAAGAACTTGCTACAATTGCGGCAACGTGAGTCATTTCGTTGCGGAATGCCTGTATGAGAAGAGGGAAGACAATGGTGGCAAACTCATCCGAAAGGACAAGGCCAAGTCGTTCCCCAACAAGAACAACTTCACCAAGAAGACTCCTCCGAAGGCTTTGGTTGTGCAAGAAGAGTACATTGAGGATGATGACGATGATGAAGATGATGAGTCGGTTGCCATGGCCTCTGTTGCCATTGCAACAACGTCACATGTATCTCTCTTCGACTCACCCAACAAGAGCATCACCGCCAAGTGCCTCATGGCTAAAGCCACCAACAAGGTAACCTCCAACATCAAAACTACCATCATTAATCATCCTTCCCAAACGGATAGCATTAATGAACTTGAGGGAGCTAATATGGAGGCTAACGAGTTTGAGGCTTTTATGGGAATACTCAAGGGAAAATCCAAGAAGCACTTTGTTGCTCTCTTGGAACAACTGGGTGAGGCCAATGACATGATCGAGGCTCACGAAGACACCATCTCTGAGATGGAAGGGCATAGTCGTGACTATGCCAATGAGATTTCGGATCTTTCCAATGCTCTTGAGGAAGAGCGTGGTCTTCGTTTGGCTCTTGAGGAGTCACACAACGTTTATCATGCTAAGTTAAACAAAGATTATGATCATGCCCTCATTTTTTCTCGTGTGCTAAATTCCGAGAAGGCCAAACTCAGGGTTGATCTTGCTAGACTCAAAGAGGAGTTTGATATACTTGACAAGGCCCACAAGGCCTTGAAGGGTATTCACGGTAGTCTCAAGGAGTCTCATGATCAACTCCAAGTGAAGCTAACTAAGGAGAAAGAAACTTTTCCTCATATGGTTTTAATTGATAATGCAAATGCTACTAACCCGTGTTGTGAGCATATACATCTTGTTGAGGAAAATGCTAAGTTGAAGGAGCAACTTGAGAGAGGTCTTGCGACTTGCATACAAGGCAAGAAGAACCTCAACGAACTCTTGATCAACCAAAAGGGAGGTGTGGCCAAGGAAGGGATTGGGTATGTGCCCGACTCCAAGAACAAGAAGAAGAATGACAAGACCAAACGACCTCCTCCCCTGATGCAAACCTTTGTGAGGGAGGGAGAAAGTGCCCCCGAGGAGAAGAAGAAGAACAATGTCAAGAAGGGCAATGTCACCCCTCCCAACAAAGCCGGCGATTTTAATCCTTCTTATGTGTTATGCCGTGCTAGTGATGGGCATGTTTATGCCAAGTTTGTTGGTTCTCTTCATGAGTATATTGAATGGTCTATTTGGGTTCCTAATACCCTTGTTACTAACATCAAAGGACCCATTACAAAATGGGTACCTAAAACCAAGCATTGATCTCTTGTAGGTGTTTTGTTCCGGTGGTGGATCATGGTTGCTCGATATTGGAGCTACAAATCATATGACCGGAAGCAAGCACTTGGTGGTGGACGTGCACAAAGTTCCATCTATGCCCACCAATGTCGAGTGGGGTGACGCCTCATCCTCTAAGGTATTGGGACTTGGCAAGGTGGTCATCTCTCATGATCTCACGATCGAGAAGGTCATGCTTGTTGAGTCCCTTGCATACAATTTACTTTCCGTTCGTCAACTTGCAATCATGGGCTTTGCCACTTTCTTTGATATCGATACTGTGGCCCTCTTATGGAGCAAGACTCTTAAAGTAGCTTTTGTTGGGCATGTCGAGAATGGTCTATATGTGATTAACTTTTCGGAGCGACCCAATAAGACCGCAACATGCCTAATGGCTAAAGTTGATGTGGGATGGCTTTGGCATCGCTGTTTAGCCCATGTCAATATGAGATCTTTGCAAAGTATTCTCAAGGGGGACCATGTCCGTGGACTAACGAATGTTAGTTTTGTTAAAGATCATGCTTGCAGTGCCTGTATCGAAGGAAAGCTACATGAGAAGGCTCACCCTCCCACGACTATCATTTATTCAAAGAGGCCCTTGGAGCTCCTTCACATGGATCTTTTTGGGCCCCCATCCTTCGATAGTCTTGGAGGTAGGAAGTATTGCTTGGTGCTTGTGGATGACTACTCAAGGTACACGTGGGTGTATTTCTTCAAGAGGAAGAGCGAGACCCAACAAACCGTCATTGACTTCGCAAATGAAGCACAACGTCAACACAATGCAAAGATCTTGACAATGAGAAGTGACAACGGCACCGAGTTCAAGAACTACACCTTGGATGAATTTCTTAGTGATGAGGGAATCAAGCATCAATATGCCGCACCATACACCCCTCAACAAAACGGTGTCGCGGAGAGGAAGAACCGGACGTTGATGGATGCGTCAAGGACCATGATGGCGGAGTTCAAGTCTCCATACAACTTTTGGGCTGAATCCATCAACACCGCGTGTCATGCATCCAATCGGCTCTACCTCCGCAAGGGCTTGAACAAGACCCCATATGAGATACTCACCGGTAACAAGCCCAACCTCAAGTACTTCCGGGTATTCGGGTGTAAGTGTTTCATTCTCAAGAAAGGTGTTCGGTTGTCTAAATTTGAGGCTAGAGCTTATGAGGGCATATTTGTAGGTTATGCTACAAACTCTCATGCTTACCGTGTCCTCAATAAATCCACGGGACTTATTGAGGAGACGTGTAACATGGAGTTTGATGAGAATAACGGCTCCCAAGTGGAGCAAATTGGCACTTGTGATGTAGGTGATGAATTTCCTCCTCAAGCCATGAGAAGAATGGGTGTTGGTTTCATCCTACCCATTGAGGAACCCCTTGTGGCCGAAGGAGAAGGACAATGCTCCACTCAAGTGGAACCATCACCAACCCAAGGCCCACACGCTTCCGAAGAACAAAGTGAAGGCCCTCAACCTCATGAACAAGACCAAGGGCAAGATCATACTCAAGACGGTGTTGACACACCAAGTGATGCCCAAGGTCAAGTTCTCTCCCCCAAGCAAGTTCAAGATCAAGAAAAAGCTCATGACGGCGCTCAAGATGATCAAGTAACCGCTCCTCATCTCACCACCGAGGAGGAATTAGAGCGTCGTGCTGCCAAGGTTGCTTCCAAGCTCTCCACCAAGGATCATCTCATGACGAATGTGCTTGGAAGCTTAAGAAAGGGGGTAAGCACTCGTAGACAATTAGCAAATTATTGTGAGCATCACGCGTTTGTCTCTTGTGTGGAACCCCACAAGGTCTATGAGGCGCTAGAAGATCCGGATTGGCTCAATGCCATGCATGAAGAACTCAACAACTTTGAGCGCAACAAAGTGTGGAGATTGGTGCCAAGGCCAATGGGGAACCATAATGTCATTGGAACCAAGTGGATATTCAAAAACAAGCAAGATGCCCATGGGATTATCATTCGCAACAAGGCTCGTTTGGTAGCACAAGGCTACTCCCAAGTCAAGGGTATCGACTATGGTGAAACCTTTGCTCCCGTTGCTCGTCTTGAATCCATTCGCATGTTGATTGCATATGCTTCTCATCATAACTTTAAGTTACATCAAATGGATGTGAAGAGTGCTTTTCTTAATGGTACCATAAATGAATTGGTTTATGTCAAGCAACCCCCCGGGTTCGAGGATCCCTACTTTCCCGATCATGTGTATCAACTCGATAAGGCACTCTATGGCCTTAAACAAGCCCCACGTGCGTGGTATGACCACCTTACCGAGTTGTTACAAGACCGTGGTTTTGAAGTTGGACTAATCGACCCCACTCTTTTTACCAAGAAGGTCAAAGGGGAGTTGTTTGTGTGCCAATTATATGTTGATGATATTATCTTTGGTTCTCCTAACAAGCCTTTCAATGAGGAATTTGCCGCTCTCATGACCTCAAAGTTCGAGATGTCCTCCATGGGAGAGTTGAAGTTCTTTCTAGGGTTCGAAGTGAAGCAAAGAAGAGAAGGAACCTTCATCAATCAATCCAAATACACCCAAGAAATGCTCAAGAGATTCAAGCTAAGTGACGTCAAGCCGGCCTCCACTCCAATGCCCACCAAGTGCCAACTTGACTTAGATCCCAATGGTAAAGTGGTGGATCAGAAGGTATATCGTTCCATGATTGGTTCCTTGCTTTACCTTTGTGCATCTAGACCGGACATCATGTTGAGTGTGGGAATTTGTGCATGGTTTCAAGCCGCACCTAAGGAAAGTCACTTTGTGGCGGTCAAATGAATCTTTCGATATTTGGCTCATACCCCAAACTTTGGCTTATGGTACCCAAGAGGATCAAACTTCAAGCTTTTAGGGTACTCGGATTCTGATTGGGCGGGAGACAAAGTGGATAGGAAGTCCACTTCCGGAGGGTGCCAATTCCTTGGTTGCTCTTTGGTAAGTTGGTCTTCCAAAAAGCAAAGTTGTGTGTCTCTCTCGTCCACTGAGGCAGAGTATGTTGCCGCCGGTAGTTGTTGTGCACAACTTCTATGGATGAGGCAAACTTTAAAGGATTATGGTGTCACTTGTGGCAAAGTGCCTCTTTGGTGTGACAATGAAAGTGCCATCAAGATTTCTTTCAACCCAGTGCAACACTTCAAGACGAAGCATATTGAGATTCGGTATCACTTCGTCCGGGATCACATTAGGCGAGGAGAGATCAAGCTCAACTATGTCAACACTCATGACAACCTTGCAGATATCTTCACAAAGCCCTTGGATGAAGCAAGATTTCGCGAGTTAAGGCATGAGCTAAATATCATTGATTCGAGCAATGTTGCTTGAACCCGCGCACACCCTATCACGCTCAACTTGTTGTCTAGTTTAGGTGTAGGCATGGACATAGGGGGAGTGTTGTTCTCTCAATGAACTCTCCTTCCCCCCATTATGCATAAATTGATCAAGTCTTTCACTTTAGCCATTGTTGATGGCACTTGTGCTTAAAAGACGAGTTTTGGTCATGGGCCCAAGGTTAAAATCTTCGCGGTGCCATACCTTTTGACTCAAACATAGGTGGCCTCGGCCACCGACCTCTTGTGAAGAGGTGTGTCTTGGTCGTTTGCTGGTGTGTTTGCCGTTTTTGTCGTTTCGTCGAGCTAAAGCCGTGTCTGTTTAGTTGCCGTGGTGTGCTAGGCGGTACTACCGCTGGTGATGCGCGGTACTACCGCTTATAAGCGGTACTACCGCCCCCCAGCGCGGTACTACCGCTGAGGGACGGGACCAGGGGGTTAAGTCGGGGCAGGGGGGTTTCTTCTCCCCCATACCCATTCACTTCGCCCCTCTTGTCTCTTCCTCTCTCCAGCCTCCTCTCGCCGCGGGAGGGCTCCGGCGGATCTCTGTCTCCGGGGCGTCCCTCTCCATTTCCTTTGGTGGAGTCAATCCCCACCTCGTCCTCTTGCCATGGATGCCGGTATTGCCCCCGTTCTTTCTTTTGTTTTGTCTCCTTTTAGTTCTTGTTTCTTAGGGGCAATGGTGGTTGCATCTCTAGATTTTTGGCTAAATCTAGGCTTGAGTTGGTTGGAGAAAGCAACTAGACTATCTCGATTAGGGTTTGGTAGGATTATTTTTGAATTTGGTAGGCTGGTAGTGCCGGATCTGACCACGGTAGTAGGAACCCGCTGTTTCACTGCCTCGTGCTAAGAAACTGCTGTTTCTCCGCCTCAAGCGGTACTACCGCTCTCTTGGAGCGGTACTACCGCTTGACCTAGAGCGGTAATACCGCTCCCTTTGGGGCGGTACTACCGCTTGCGGCGGTATTACCGCGGGCAGGTCACGGTACTACCGTTGAATGCCAATTTCCTTCATTTTCCTGCCTTACCTTGATCCTTCTGTTGAGTTTGTTGGCTTATGCTCGTTCTTTCTAGTTGTTTCGCGTTGTTCTTGTGTTTGGCTCCAGGTGATGACCGTTCCGAGCAGCAAGGTCGCCGTATCAACCCCGGGCGTGCCACATCAAAACGCTACCGCACCACAGAGCCTGCCGGTGGTTCCTCGAGCACCCAACCGCCTCCAGCAAGTGCTTCTGCAAGTGTTCCTCCACCTCCTCAGCAATCGAGGCGAGCCGCCAACAAGCCAAAAGGGAAGACTGTGACTGATATGACCAACAAGGAGTTTTGGGAGAAGCATCGCCGCAACCCCTATGCGGTGGACCAAGAACCCACTTTGGTCAACCGCCCGTTCTGGAACCGTTTTCAATTTGCCATCTACTTTGATGTGATCAAGGCCAAGAAGAATCTTTTTGTTGATGTTCGCTCCATTGACACTGATGCTATGGAGAAGTATCTGGAGTACTTTGGCGAAGCTCTTCAGATGTGCACTCAGCTAAACATTCTCAGGATCATGCAATTCAATAAGGATTTCGATGCGGATTTGGTGGCTCAATTCTATGCCACCGTCCACCTTGGGACGGATGTCGATAGGACTCTGACATTGATGACCAATGGCAAGCTGCTTTCTGTCAAGTGGAAGGCTTTCATGGAGTTACTCGATGTGGTGGATACCGGGCTTGAGACTCCTGTCGGTTTCCGTCCTCACCGCAATGCTACATCCACCCACAAGCAAGCCCTTTGGCCCTACTGCATTGTGAAGGTTCACCCAGTCACTCAGAAGAAGACTTATGAGCTATCTCCATATCTGGACATTCTTCATCGCATATTCCGTGAGACTCTCTTCCCTCGGATCGGGAATGTGGATATGGTCCACTCTACCTCGTGGACATGCTCCTTTTCTGTCAGCATGAGAAGGAAGCAAGCACTGGAGAGAGCCTGGATATCTCTCATGTCATGTGGTCTGAACTTCTTTCTGCCGTGTCTGAGCGCAAGTGTCCTATCTATGGTCCATTCATTATGCGGCTCATTGAGAGGGCCTGGGCACAGACTTATCCCAGAGTGCTGCTAGAGACTGGAGACTTGGTTTCTCATGAGATCAAGCATCTAAGGGAAAAGGACAACTGGACAGCACCTCACACAGGGGGTCCATCTGCTACTGCTGCCACAGGGGGTCCGTCTGCTGCTGCCGCTGCCATGGAGACCGAGGGTGAGGATGCTACTGATGCTCCTGAGGAGAACTTTGGCCCCTCTAGTGCAGAACCGTCGTGGGCACAGAAGCTTAAGCGCAAGATGAAGAAGCTTTTCTGCATGGAGTCCCATGGCAGTACATGACTCATGTGGCGGAGAAGCATGCCAGAACGCGCCACAAGGAGCTCATGCGTCAGATGGGAGCAACAGTTGCCAGTGGGTCTGAGGGTCAGATCACTGAAGAGGAGGACTGGATTCATCAGAATTTCCACTGGACCGACTCCGATGCCGAGCAGTTTTCGACCCACGATGAAGATGCAGAGATGTGATGTTCGAGACCTTCCTCTCCCATCACCTGGAGTAGTAGTGTCCCTCTTTGCCCTTTTGATGTCTCGCTGCCAAAGGGGGAGAGAGTGTAGGGATTTGCTTCTTGTGTCGTGCTTTGAGTCGCCTTGTGGTTTCTTGTGTGTTTCTTTTGGTTTGGTGTGGTGTGAGACCTTAGTCCTAGTCATATGGTGTAAGTCATATGCTTCCTATCGCTACCTTATTACTTATGTCATTTCAGAGTACTGTAGTTTATTATGAGATGCATGCTTGTCCTGTTTATTCTCTTCTATCATATATCTTGTGCTTAGTGTTGTTGGACTATAAAATATAGGGGGAGTGTTGATCCGAATGTGTGTGTCGTGCCTTATCTTGGTGCACACATTTTGGGGGAGCCCGTCTATATTTTGTAGTTTTTAGTTTTATTCGTTTTAATTCTTTTCCTTGCGCAAATCTCTTGTTGTCATCAATCCACCAAAAAGGGGGAGATTGTTACGGCATATCTCTCTCAAGGTAGTTTTGGTGATTGATGACAACATGTTTGCGGACTAATCTTGTGCTTTGTTTAATTCACAGATTCTCCCCTGGTACGAGACGCGTTTTTCCCCTCGGAGTGTATTTCAAGACGGTGTAGCTCTTTTGTTTCTTTCTCGGTGCACTAGTTGCGTAGAGGGCACCATACTATCAAGAGGGGGTCTGCTGGGGTTTTGCTTGGGTGGAATCATCACGTACACATCAGCTCCTCACCCTCCGAGCTTTTCCTGTCCATTGAAGAGATCTCTCCTCTCTTCCTTGTTCTGTCTAGGTCTAAGCGGCAGTACCGCGCACCCAGCGGTAGTACCGCTGAGAAGCCACAAGCGGCAGTACCGCTTTGCAGCGGTAGTACCACCGTGGCTCCACAGCAGTAGTACCGTTGGGGGCCTGGCACCTCCGCCTGGTCCTCAGCTTCCTTGAGAGATCGCTTCTCCCTCTCTCTCACGCCCCAGCGGTAGTACCGCACTGCATGCGGTACTACGGCCGAATGGTCACAAGCGGCAGTACCGCTCCATAGCGGTACTACCGCCCTTGACCCCTCTGACATAGTACCGCTGGGTAGTCTGGCTCCTACCGCCTCGATTTGAGAGGTCTTTTTCTCGTGTCGGGTTTTGCGGCACTAGTCATGGTTGTAGTGGCGGTAGTACCGTTCCAGGAGCGGTAGTACCGCCCTACCACCGCGGTAGTACCGCATTTGGGTCCGTTCCCTACTTAGTCTCCTCAGGGCGGCAGTACCGCAGGTTGGCGCGGCAGTACCGTCGCCTGGCGGTAGTACCGCCCCCTCTCAGCGGTAGTACCGCCCTGTGCGGGGCTGGTTGGTGGGGGGGCAACGGGATTGTTGCCCCCACTATAAAAGGGAGTCCCCTTCCTCCTTCTCACCCACCTCTTCCTCCCCCAAGCTCCATTTATTGCTCAAGCTCCATTAAATACTCCAAGCTTCATTTCCGCCCGATCTATCTCTCCAGCCAATCAAATTTGTTGATTTGCTCGGGAGTGGTTGAGAAGGCCCCGATCTACACTTCCACCAAGGGATTTTCGATTCCCCCACTCATCCCTAGCGGATCTTGTTACTCTTGGGTGTTTGAGCACCCTAGACGTTTGAGGTCACGTCGGAGCCATATTCCATTGTGGTGAAGCTTCGTGGTCTTGTTGGGAGCCTCCGATTAAGTTGTGGAGATTGCCCCAACCTTGTTTGTAAAGGTTCGGTCACCGCCTTCAAGGGCACCAATAGTGGAATCACGGCATCTCGCATTGTGCGAGGGCGTGAGGAGAATACGGTGGCCCTAGTGGCTTCTTGGGGAGCATTGTGCCTCCACACCGCTCCAACGGAGACGTACTTCCCCTCAAAAGGAAGGAACTTCGGTAACACATCCTTGTCTCCACCGGATCCACTCTTGGTTATCTCTTACCTTTACTTGTGCAAGCTCTTTATTGTTTCTACCCTTGCTTGCTTGTATGCTTGTTGTTATTGCATCATATAGGTTGCTCACTGACGGTGTCCTGGACTAGGGGGTACTCACCACGTCGTCTCCCGATCTATTAGATTGGGCCGAGGACCCCCGTGGCCGTATACTCATGGGCCAGTTCGGACGGCTACCGCATACAAGGAAGATTTCACAAGACTTGGCGATCAAGACAAGGACTTGCCCCACCGGCGTATTCGGCTAGGACTCTTATTATCCTAGGCCTCCAGTGCATTATATAAACCGAGGCCAGGCTAGTCGATAGATATACAATATATACAACAATCATACCATAGGCTAGCTTCTAGGGTTTAGCCTCCTTGATCTCGTGGTAGATCTACTCTTGTACTACCCATATCATCAATATTAATCAAGCAGGAGTAGGGTATTACCTCCATCGAGAGGGCCCGAACCTGGGTAAAACAAAGTGTTCCCTGCCTCCTGTTACCATCCGGCCTAGACGCACAGTTCGGGACCCCCTACTCGAGATCCGCAGGTTTTGACACCGGCATTGGTGCTTTCATTGAGAGTTCCGCTGTGTGATCGACAAAAGGATCGATGGCTCGCCTGCAGATCAACTGCGACTTCGGCATCTCCGTCACCAGCTCGACTGGTCACCTTGGTTCGACCAAGAATTGCGCCCCGTGTTCAGATCACCATGTCCGGACGAGGGCCTTCATCAAACATCAACTCCGATCTCTATCAAGATCACGGAGGAATCATCTATGGAGCTCGGGGGCTCAACATCAACATTGCCCTCAAGCAACCATGCTGTTTTTCTGGACAGCGAACTCGTATCTGCCACCACCACCTCCTCGAGTATCTCTTTGACGATCGCTTTGGTGGAATTGTGCGGAATTGAGTCTACAAAAACCCTGGAAAATTTCATCGAGTTCCGATATAGGAATCTCTGGCAATCCACGATATATCGGAGCCCTGTCAAATCTGGACGGGAATTTGTATGAGTTTAGGGCATGGTATCCAGCTTCTAGCTCAGACGTCCTTTGGAAGATCCAACCGTTGATCGGCTGCGGAATTCCTATATATACCACCTCTCAAAATTTCGGCTCGATCCGACCGTCCAAACTCCGGGAACCTTCTGATTAGTGCATCACTTTTCGGATCTATTTTCTGCGCGAAAACGAATTCGACTTGAGTTCATCTTTTTTATGAACAGGATTTCGGACATCCCTTTTGAAGAAAGTTTTGTATGGGGTATTGTGTTTTGTTCCCGAACACATCCCACTAACTGTAAGATCTTTTGAACATGATCTTCAACATCATGCTGGTGTCAAACCAGTCCGGCAATATTACTCCACGGCTGCCGACCTGCGCTAGACACGGCGTCACTTTATTGAGCCAAGCTCAACTTCTTCGGATCATCATCTCGGCAAGCCGAACAAGAGCCCGGCATCGCGAAGGATAAATCATCACCAACATCGCCGCCCCACGGATTACACGGAGCGGGCATACCGGCATTGCCGCACGGTCGCTTCATCAAGCCGGCATCAACCACGTCACGACCTGCATCGACAGGGCCGCACTATTGCTTCTTCAAGCTGGTGTCCATCACGCCGACCTACTTTGACTCATCGGCTGACATCGAGGCTTCGACATCTCGGCTGGACCGGGGGCTTCATCATCTCTTCATCAACCTACTCCGGTAACGGGTGTGCAGATCGAGTCCCAATTTTGGGAATCACCTTCCTTCGGATTGCTACAACAAATAAACCAGGTGCTATTAATCCTAGTATTTTTTGCTTGTTTGGGTTCAATTTTTCCCAAGGAATTATTACTCTGGTTTGTCCATCATATGTGCACAGGTCTATCAAATGGTGGCCGCATTAACGAGCGCATGGTGGTCCGGTCAGTCTCCGTACATAGTCCGGCGAATGCCGCATCCGGAACTCGGACTGACCTGTGAATTCAAGCTTTGCCACGCCCTTACCGCATCACGCCGACGCCCTGCATCGACATTGACTTCGGCGCCAGGCCATATTTCTTTTATTACTCACTTTGCATAAATTATTGATTATGCAACGATTTTTTTATTATTATTACTATTATCTCCGGTTTGCACTATTTTATGTGGTACAGGAAAATGATCCAGCCGGACTATATCCTTTGGCGTCACCTCGGCTGGACGGGGGGCTTCGTCAACACTTCATTACCCCATGCCGGGGACTTCGGCATCACTCTGCCGGCCTGCATTGACCGTGCTATGTCACCACTTCGGAGTGTCGAGCTCTTCACTCCGCCACCTCGGGACCAGCTTGGGGGATGGCACCTTGTCCCGCATCAAGCTCGGACCACGTCATCAATACCGAACACATTAACCAGCTAAGTTGCCTTCATGCTCAGAGTTTTAAATTTTTAACTTGTGTTCGGCTCGACCAAGCATTATACTTTTTTGGAAAAAAGTTGCTTCTAAAAAATTTCCTTGTCCAAACTTTGTTTGTGACGCATAAATTCAAATACCCCGTTTACTTGGGGGCTTCCTTTATGAAGCTTTTCCTATTGCATATGATTATACTTGTACGGCTTCGTTCCTTGTTCATGTATTACGCCACAATATGCACCACATTGACTTAAGCGATTTGCAAGCTGGGTTGCCTTGCTCCTGTGTTTACCCCTACGTTCCCGATTGTTCGGCTAGGGAGTAAAGGGAGCACCTCTGCGATTGTCATGATCGGGTCACCCGAGCCGGACCTCAGACTGGGTGAAGCCGAAAGCTAGCGCTCTTGTAGTTATTCAATGATGGTCGGCACACGGGAACTCATGAGTACAAAAAATCTATTGCACAAGTATCATAATAACAATGAGCACCGAAGAAAGGTATCGGTGGGGGTACTATTTTCTTCGAAGATGCTTCTTACTCTTCGCAGTAATATAGCATAAGTTCCCTGAGCGTGCTTTGTCTGTTACAGCCTTATGGCCTGATTGCCTGGTTATTGGAAACACCGTCGATATTCTCGACCGATGGAGTACATAACACTTTTCGGTCCTTAACCGAAGAGGGAGAAGCCGACGGTCGGTTAAGACGCGTTTAAAGTTCGGTTGAACATAGATATGATATAAGTACTTCGGTACATGCAATCATTCTTCTCCCCAAGTCAGTTGGGGGCTCTTAAGTTTATTTGAGCCGTTTTATAATAAGTGTTCTTCTTAGTCGTTGCAAAGTTTTATTATTATTATTTGTCACTCCTTTTTTTGACACGAGTGTGCGGTCACTAGCCGGGGAGCCTAATTTCTCTCTCAAAGACGCTAGAGTTTAGTTTGCTAAACTGGCCTGATGAGAAGTACTCCGCCCTCGGGATAGGAGGTTGAAGCCGTAGGCTGACCCGCTCGAAGTCTTGAGATAGGATGTGTCATGTTAAAGGACGACAGAAGCACTTCTTTTTTCTAATACCAATTTTCGGATTGGCACCGAACACTTGATCTTGTTCGGACGTCATGTTTTTACTGACGTTTCTTGGTTTTCCAAGCTTTTTGGCACTTTTAAACTATTTGTGCTTTTCCAGCATTAGTCTCGCAGTGCAACGCCGGACACCTTTAGGGATTCGGCAAAAACATTCTCAGATATTGCTATATATGCATCGGTTTCGAATTGTGTCTACGGTCAATAGTTGGGTTGCCCGGCTCCTGCACTTGCTTCCTACGTTCCGTTTTGTTCGGCTAGGCGTGCAAAGGGAGAACCACTGCGATTGTGCTTCTAGCTCACATGGTTAAGCACCTTAGTGGAGAAAGCCGAAAACTGACTGTCACAATAAGCGTAAACTGGTCAGCGATCCGATGACTATGACGGGCCATTCATAACATTGGCCGAAGTGTTTACGGCTTGACCTTGACTGTCGCCGAACACTACCGGGGGCTATTAACTGGCCTCCCAAACTAAATCCTCGATATTTTGCTCTTACATTTGAGTTGAGGTTTCATGATCATGCTTAGCATGACAACCCAAAGAAAGGAACCGATAGCGGGACTATTTTCTTTGGAATACATTTCTTCTGTTAAACAGTAATATAACATATCTCTCTGTGTACCTTTGTTTATAAAACCATCTGGCCAGATTGCCTTGTTTGTCGTAAATCTTTGCCCTCATAAAGGCTTTATAAAGTAGGACAAACACTCCTCGGCTACTGGCCAAGGAGGTGGAAGCCGATGGTCGGTCAACAAAGTTTTGTACAATGCGGATCCGAGCATTAATGACGTAAAGTACTTGGATACATAGAGTCATTACACATAATTTGTGATTTTACTATGGATATTGATCCTTAATTCGGCCACCCGTGCCCACATTAAGGCTCGGGGGCTACTGGGCTTCGGGCTTATTATTTACAAATATTAAAGGGGCACATCGATCCCCTGATCTGGTGTTGCCACCCGACCAGTGTCTCGAGGGCTACTGCATTGCTTGTCCAATGCAGAAAATTTTATGTGCAATATAGTTTCCGAGGAGATTTTGATCCTCAGGTTGGTCGGCCGCACCCAACCTGAGTCTTGAGGACTGAGCACGCCGCTTTTGTGTCCCGAAGTATTTTGCCGAGCTAGGACTTTATCCTCAGGCCAATTTTGCAAATCAACCTGAGTCTCAGCGGCTACTGGGATCAGCGGTCTTATGTCATCCTTCATGTGCATCTCGGGTTTTAGACCGATACACACCTTGAGGGCTACTGGCTATATATCTTGGCAGAGAATAAATTGCACCAATAAAAAATATTGACAAAAAATCGGCCCATAGTCGGGGTGGTGCACCACCTCGGAAGCAGTCCGGCATAAAGCTCGGGCGCTAGTGGCTGGCTCCATAGAGGGCATTTCTGGCATTAAGCTCGGTTAAACTCCTTCAACTTTTTTGAACCAAGGTGATATGACACCTCGGATATAGTCCGGCATTGGAGCCTGGACACAGTCCGGCGTTGGAGCTCGGATATATTTCGGCGTTGGAGCTCGGATATATAGTCCGGCGTTGGAGCTCGGATACATAGTCCGGCGTTGGAGCTCAGATACATTCCGGCGCTAGAGATGGGAAGCGGTCCGGCGTTGGTGCTTGGCTGCAAAAGATACCACGAATGCAGTCCGGCGTTGGAGGTCGGACGCAAGAGGACCCTGCCTTCCGGGAACAACTTCAAACCCGAGATGTGGCATAAAAATAAACAAGGCATTGATAAAGGACGGAAACTTAAAGGGGCTCCTCGGATACCCGACGTATAAACTCGTCGAATGCATTTCGGCGATCCTCAAGATCGAAGATAAAGAAGATTTGTTGAACCAGTTTTCAAGACCGGCAACCGAAGATGAAGAACAGTTCGGAAGAATCGAGGAGTGTCCCTAACTTGAAGACCGGTTCAGGGGGCTACTGACGGTGTCCTGGACTAGGGGGTACTCACCACGTCGTCTCCCGATCTATTAGATTGGGCCGAGGACCCCCGTGGCCGTATACTCATGGGCCAGTTCAGACGGCTACCGCATACAAGGAAGATTCCACAAGACTTGGCGATCAAGACAAGGACTTCTCCCCACCGGCGTATTCGGTTAGGACTCTTGTTATCCTAGGCCTCCGATGCATTATATAAACCGAGGCCAGGCTAGTCGATAGATATACAATATATACAACAATCATACCATAGGCTAGCTTCTAGGGTTTAGCCTCCTTGATCTCGTGGTAGATCTACTCTTGTACTACCCATATCATCAATATTAATCAAGCAGGAGTAGGGTACTACCTCCATCGAGAGGGCCCGAACCTGGGTAAAACAAAGTGTTCCCTGCCTCCTGTTACCATGATCCGAGATCCGCCGGTTTTGACACCGACACTCACCTAGTTGCACATCTAGACAACCTACTTTGATGCAAAGTTTAATTTGGTAAAGAAAAGCTAAAAATTGGTAGTTGCCTATTCACCCCGCCCCCTCTAGTCAACCATATCGATCTATTCACCTTCCACGCTAAGGAAAGTCCCTTCCGGACACGGGACAGAGTCTTCAATCTTGTATCTTCATAGTCCAGGAGTCCGGCTGAAGGTATAGTCCGGCTATCCGAACACCCCCTAATCCAGGACTCCCTCAGTAGCCCCTGAACCAGGCTTCAATGACGACGAGTCCGGCGCGCAGCTTGTCTTCGGCATTGCAAGGAGGGTTCCTCCTCCAAGTATTTCATAGAAGATTTTGAACACAAAGATAGTGTCCAGCTCTGCAAAATAAGTTTCCACACATTGCCATAGAGAGAATAATATTTACACAAATCTAATCTGCTGACGTATTACGTAGTGTGTCACACCACGGCCAAGCCTTTATCCCAGTCGTTTCACTATCCCACCTCAGCGCGTCATGCGAGGCGGTTTCCTTGGCACGTCTTGTTAAAGCAAAGATCGTGTCCCCTTATTCCGGGATTCTCATCAATACGACCGTGGGTCACCCAACCGCGCCATTGATCACGGCGCTTGGAGATAAGCGAGTTTTACCAGGCTGGTGGGGACAAGTAGTTGCGTCCGCCCATATAAGGGGATAAGGATCCATCTTTTCACCTACGCCTTCTTCCTCCTTCGCCTATCCATTCTTGCGCACTCGAGCTCCAGCGCCCAAGTCCGCACTCCACACCTCAACCTTCTCCAGCCATGTCCGGAGCGGGAGGCAAGTGGATAGTCTCCTCCGTCACGGAGGGACATATCAAAAAGCTGAGGAAGGCCGGATACCTGTCTAATGATATTGCGTACCGGCTCCCTGAAAAGGGGCAGCTCATCCCCACCCCTAGGCCCCATGAGAGGGTGGTGTTCCTCCCCCATTTCCTCCGTGGACTGGGCTTCCCTCTCCACCCATTTGTCCGGGGGCTCATGTTCAACTACTGTCGGGGGTTTGGTGCGACATATGCCAACGGATGGCTTATCATGGTGGGGGCGAGTAGAACGTCACCGGTGCCTGGAAACGGGATGAGGCGAAGATATGCACACCGGTGGATCTTACCCAGCTTCGGGGCTCTTCGGGGAGATAACACCCCTACTGCTGCTCTGCGGGGTCTCCGCATGATCACTATGGTCAAGTGTTTACACGGTTGCTCCTTGAGCTGTTTCTGGTGGTAGAAGAGGGCAAGGCTAGCTCTCTCCTTCTATCTGGTATTGTCTAGTGCTACTGGGTTCCAACCCTTTGCATGGGTGCCTTGGGGGGTTTATATAGGTCTACCCCCAGGGGTACAATGGTAATTTGACTGGGCGTGGGCCCAGCCGTCAGTGCCTCTGACCTCCAACTTCTCCGCCGACTGTTGGGGCCCGCCGACTGGTGGGCCCCGCCGACTGGTCTGGTATGGAGCCGACAGGCCGTGCCCGCCGCAGGCGGGTCTTGCTAGCTGCTGATTACTGTAGCCGTGCTCGTGATGACGCAGGCTTGGTCATGGGGTCGTGGCAACAGCCCCACCGCCTGGCGGGCGATCACTGTGGCCACTCCCCATCTCTTCTTGATTAATGGCGCGTGGGCCCCGGGGGAGGGCTCGGCCGACTCCCCCGGGCCGACTCCCGGCGGGTCCGACTGGCGGTTCTCCCGCCGTCTCCCGAGGTCTCGCTGACTGGTGGGCCCCGCTGCCTCCAAGCCGTACAGACAAGCCGTCGTGGGCGCAGGACCCGGTACAGTGGTGTTGATGTCAGGGCCGGCCGGGCAACAGTGCCACGCCACAGGGAGATCTTCCCAAGTATGGCGTGCTGTAGCCATGCCTGCCCTTGGTAAGGGGCGGGGAGTGGGCTTCACTGTAGCCACGCCCCTGCCCCGTCCCCTTCGATGAGGTCACGGTTTGTTGGAGTCGCCGGCCGACTCCCCAAAGCCGGCTTCTGTGGAAGTCACCCCTGGGACTCGGCCGTGAGCGGGCAGTCGGCCGCCTGGCCGTAGGCTCCCCAGGAGGCGGCTCTTCGCCCTGTGGTCTCGAGGGGCGCAGCCTGCCCCGATGTCTTGAAAGGTCATGGGCTCGGGTTGGCCTACCCGTGGCCCACGGCTCCGACAGTAGTCCTCGAAGCTGGTGAGGCGCCGCAGTCGATCGGCCGAGAAGCCTCAGCAATTTCTCTTTCTGAGTGCTCAACGCATGGTCTTGACTGACTTCTGCCGGGCTGACTAGAAGGAGTCGGACTCGCCCAACTCGGACTCACTCAATTCTGACTTGCTCAGTAGTTCGAACGTCGTGGCGGGATTTCAAGTGGCGTGCTAGCTAAGCTTCCAGGCCGCCGCCCGTTCTTGGCCTGTCACGCGAGGGCACGTGGCCAGGCCATTCTGCCAGTCCACGCGCGCGACGGGACAGACCCGTAGGCGGGGCCCGCCACTACCGTGCCTCAGCACTCGAGCGGATCCGCTGCGGCCCTGGTGGACGGTTGGGATTCCTGTGAAGTTACTGTGCGCAGCAACTTTACGTGGATCGTGGGGGTCGTGGGGTTGTGGGCGCAGTAAATCCCCACGTCCGCCCCCTCGGCTTCATAGCCCACGGGGCTATAAGTAGGGGGAAGAGGGGGGCACGCGTGCCCCTCCTTCCCACTACCCCTTGCTTTCTTCCTCCTCGCAGCTCCTCGCTCTCCTGCTTCCTCTTCTCTGCTTCACTCCGCCGCACGCCCAAGCTCCGGCGAACGCTGTGGCGACAGCTCGCGATGAGTTCCTCCTCCGCTGTCGCGCCTCCCCCAGCGCGCTCCGGCACCTGGGACAGCTCCGAAGTCCACGAAGATCATATTGAGTTCCTCCGCCGGACCCGTCGGCTTCCCGGCAAGGATCGCGTGCAGGTGCGTCTTGCGCTGGAGGGGGAGATTTCCCCCGCCCCGCAGGAGGGCGAGCGGGTCATCTTCCGCTCGCACTGCCTGCGTGGCCTGGGGCTGCCGGTGAGCAACTTTTTCTGGTCGTTCATGGAGTTCTATGGCCTCCTGCCGCACCACCTCACCCCCAACACAGTGGTGCTGTTGTCCGCCTTCGTGGCTCTATGCGAAGGCTTTCTCAGAGTCCTCCCCACCCTCGAGCTCTGGGGGAGTTCTTCTTCTCCAAGCTCGGCACCCAGGCCGCGGGCGTGCCGGCTCAGTGCGGCGCCTTCATCGCCGTGCGACGGACAGGGGCCAACAACCACTTCCCCTCCATCTCGCTGTTGAAGTCGGTGAAGATGTGGCAGAGGTCCTACTTCTACATCAGGAACGTCGCCACGAGGGGCGACTGGGTCAATCTGCCGGCTTTCGAAGCCGGCCCGCCGGCTGGTAGAGTGCCCAACTGGTCATACCGGGCCAGGTCGCTGACGCCTGCGGGAGCCGGCACCATCACGCGACTCTGAGTGCTGACGCAGTCGGAGGGTCTAACTGGTCCGGACCTACTGGCCGCCTTCGTCTCGTGCCGAGTTCTCCCACTCCAAGGCCGCCCTCACATGATATGCCAGATGAGCGGGGGCCGTGACCCGAGTCGGGTGTGCACCAAGGACATGCCTCACGAAGAGGTGGCCCATATGGTGAACTACCTCTCGGACAGTAGGCTCCCGGAGGACTGGCGATTTGGCAAGGAGCCGTATTCCCGCGCCAACCCCCCGCCCGAGGTGAGTCGCCTTTCTTTCCTTTCTTTAGATTGTCTTCTTCTTGCCGAGTTTTGTTCTGATCAATCGGCTTTGGTTAGAATCCCCTTCTTCACTCACCAGCCGGCACCTCGGGGCCGGCCCATGAGTTCGTCGTCGACCGGGCGGAGAGCGACGTCGACGACCCCGATCTGGGGGCGGCGGCTCTGGAAGACGACGCCGAGGGAGGGGGAGGGACGACAGGCGACTTCAGGCCCTCGGCTACCTTCACCGACTGGCCTGAAGACGACGCCGAGGGAGAGGTCGCCCCTCACCATCGGCCAGGAGCCAGCCAGCCGGGCGCGGGCTCTTCTGCCGCGTCGGGCGCTCCAGGCGGCGGGAAGAAGCGCCGGGCTACGCTGACTTTGTTCGGCAGCCGGTCGAGGAAGCCCAAGGGCTTGGCTGCGGTGATCCGGCGGGACGAGGCTGCCACGAAGGCCATCCGCTTCTGTAAGGAAGTGAAGAATCCGCCGTTGGTCTCTACGTAAGTATTCTGTCTTCAAAATTTATTCTTTCTTCGTGTTTTGTCTGAATATCTGCTCGCCCTTCTTTCTTCAGGGCTCCCCTCTCTCTTGAGCGGGTCGCCGCCGCCTCCGTCATGGGGTCAGCGGAGACGCCCGCCACCACTCGGCGGATAGACCCCGCTGCCGACCTCCGGGAGGCGACGAAGCGGAATGCGCAGGAGAAGCGCAATGAAGAAGAAGCCCTCCGCCTGGAGAAGGCGGAGGCCGACAGGGCGGAGGCCTCCGCTAAGAAAAAACTAGCGGAGGCCGAAGCCGCCGCCGCGACGAAGCAGCAGGCTGAGGAAGCCGCACGCCGCCAGTCGGCCTTGCTTGTTACCCCGCTGAACTCTGCGCCGCCGCCCCCGGAGTTCACGGGGCAGACTGGAGAAGCCGGCGGGGAGAACCTCGTCGAAGAGAGGGAAGGCGGCGAGCCCTCTACTCCGGGCGCGACCGTTTCGCCGCTGCCTCCGCCGCCGTCTGAAGGCGTGCAAGGCGAGCAGCCAGCGGACCCTCCGGTGCCGCCGACCGAAGATGAGGCCGTGGCGAAGCTGCTCCTCCAGGTCAGCTCGCCAGCGCGCCATCGTCTGGAGAAGGCGACTTCGGCACCCCGCCCCCTGGAAGCCGGCACCGCCAGCTCGGCGGCTCCAGACGCCGAAGCGACGAGCGCCGCACCTGTTGGGTGGGTGCGAGGAGGTGGCACAGGGCCGCTGAACCGGGCGCTCCTGGACGTCTAGGCGAAGCTCCGCGCTGAGGGCGACGCCCTCCAGAGTTGCACCAAGGCGTTCCTAGCATCGCGGGCTGCCATCCGGGTATGTTTTTTCCTTTGGTCTTTTGTTTTTCTTGTTCCTCTCTGTGGGGGCGCGCCAGCGCACCCACTGGGTGTAGTCCCCAAGTTTCGGGTCGGCTGCTAAGCAGGCGGCCCGGAACTCCAATTAATGAACTTCTGGGTACTAACTTTATCTGAAATGCTTGTCGCAGGATTACCACAACCTCCGCGTCACTGCCTTCAACTGCAATGTTGAAGAGTTGGGCAAGCGGACCGCCGACTTGGCGGAGAGCCGGAGTAAGTCCTTCCCTCTTTTTTCTTCTCCGCGGGGGCGCGCTAGCGCACCCGCGGGATGTAGTCCCCGAGATTCGGGCCGACTGCTGAGCAGTCAGGCCGGATCTCCCCGGCGACCTACTTTATTGACGACTGTTGTCTTTCTTCTTTTTCTTCAGGAGCCAACGCTGCTCTTCAACAGCAGCTGAGCGAGGCCAACTCCGCCTTGCTCGCCAAAGGGGAGGAGTGCAGCAAGCTCGCCACGGAGCGTGATCTTCTGGCCACTCAGTTGGCAGAGCAGAAGGAGTTGCTTGCGAAGTCGCAGAGGGAGGCAGAGGAGACGGAAACTGCCCTCCTGGCCGAGTTTGCGAGCGAGCACTCCTCCTGGTCTGATAAGGAGGCGCTGCTGTCCTCCGGCTTCCACGATATTGAAGACATCATTGATGGTGAGTCTCTTTGTTTTCTTTCTTCGAGCTGCCGACTTAGATCGTGCCGACTCCTGGTCTTTGACTTGCTTTTTCGTTTCTTCGTGTCTTTTGCAGACTTCTTCCCTGGGTAGTCACAGGCCGTTGTCCAAGCCATCGAGGCCGATCGTGAAAGTCGGAGGGCGGAGGGCGCGGAGATCGCCGCCGATGCCCCCCGAACTCTTGATGAGCACATCTTGAGCATCGAGGCTCGCCTCCGGCCGGCTCACCGGATGCTGCGCCGGCTTCGGCGCGTCGGTGCCCAGGCGATTTCCGCCCTTTGGCCGGATATGCAGGCTCCGCGCACCCCCATCCTGATGTCCAACTGGTTGGAGGTCGCGGCTGGTCGCCTCGAGGCCTGGAAGGGCTCTTCAGCCCAGGCTGGAGCGCGCCGGGCCTTGGAGTTCGTCAAGGCGTGGTACCCGGGGCTGGATCTGGACCGGTTGGCCACGCTTCGATCGGAGGCCCAGTCGGAGCTGGCGGCTGCGGCGGACGCCCTCGTCAAGCGTGCTGTGGCGATCACCGAGTACACCGATACGAGCATCTTCGTCCCCGAGCGGTCTGAAGACGGCGAGGAGGTACCGCCGGAGTGGTTTGGGACGAACCCAGATTACGGCGAAGACTCGGCGGAGGTGATTGGCTCCAGCGTCGAGGAGGAGGACGAGGAGGAGGATCAGGGCGAGGCGGAGGCACCGGAAGACGGAGCAGACAGCCAGCCTCTGCCCGACCACGCCTCCAGCAACGAGCCGCGTGCGACCGATCCGACTGCTGCCGGAGGTGATCAAGCCAAGACTAGCCGGCCGACCGCCCCGACGCCTGACGCTGGCGCCTCCTCCGACCCTCCGAATCCGTCTGCCGCCTCCTAGGCTGCCGCTGTGTCTTTTGTTTTATCTACTTCAGTAGTCTTTTGAAGAACTTGTTAATTCGCACAATTCCACCCGCGGGGTGTATTTTGATCCTCTACTCGACAATTCGGCCAAGGGCCTATGTTATATATATATATATATATATATATATATATATATATATATTTATCTTTTCTTGCTCATTGTTCTTTTGGCTGTTTTCCTTTGCCTCTTTCTCTTAGTTGCCTTCCTTT
Organism: Triticum urartu; assembly: GCF_056163025.1. Lineage (NCBI taxonomy): Eukaryota > Viridiplantae > Streptophyta > Magnoliopsida > Poales > Poaceae > Triticum > Triticum urartu. The sequence continues at coordinate 95,201,583 of NC_141875.1, forward strand.
CCAATAGGACAGCCGCTCTGCGGACTGTTGCTGGATCAAGTACTGGCTACTTTGCGAAAGCAAGTACTTAGCCGATTTCAAGATTGTTTGAGCAAGTTGGGTAGAAAACGACAATCCGACTGTCCAAGAGTCAGTTTGCGAGGGAGGCTGGAAGCCGTCTTGAGCTATGTTTTACGCTTTGAGTCCTTAGCCATTTTTCGTGCGAGCACCCATTCTACCTTACCTCTGCCCACCGTACAGTCGCTCTGCGAGCTGCGGCTTCTGACAGAAGACGGCTTAGGTGTTACACACTACTTGTCCGGCTGCAGGAAGCATTTCATAGTGCAAGGCGGCAAGTCCCCGGGCTGACTCATCGAGCCCGGTGCCAGGCGACATGACAAAGAGTAACATACTTGTAGGCATAATTTTTATCATACAGACAAAAGAGGGCAGTCCCCGAGCTCGCCTCGGGGGGCCCGAAGTCTTGGTACTTTAATACAAAAGGTAGCGTGGTACATACTACATCAACTATAAAATCTTCGGAGAAGATTTGCATTCCATGGCCGCTCTGTCTCCTTGCCGGAGTCGTCCCTCTTATGTGCTCGGGGCTTCTGAGCGTTGATCAGGTAGTAGGAATCGTTGCCCAGTACTTTGCTGATGATGAAAGGGCCTTCCCAAGGCGGCGACAACTTGTGCTGGCCGGCTATTCGCTGGATCAGCCAGAGCACAAGGTCGCCTTCTTGGAAAGATCTTGGCCTGACCTTCCTGTTGTGGTATCGGCGCAGGCTCTGCTGGTAGATGCTGGACTGGCTGAGTGCCAACAGCCGGCGCTCTTCCAGCAGATGGACGCCGTCTTGTCGTGCTTCTTCTGCTTCCTCCTCGGTGTACATGGTGACTCGTGGGGAGTCGAACTCTATGTCCGTTGGGATGATGGCTTCGGCACCATAGACGAGGAAGAAGGGCGTGAAGCCGGTTGACTTGTTTGGAGTTGTGCGCAGACTCCAGAGGACGGCTGGCAGCTCGTCGAGCCAGCAACCAGCCAAGTGCTCCAGAGGCTTGATCAACCGAGGCTTGATGCCGGACAGGATGAGGCCGTTTGCTCGCTCCACTTGGCCGTTTGACTGCGGATGGGCGACGGATGCTAGGTCCAGTCGGATGCCCTGTGTTGCGCAGAAACGGGCCAAGGCGCCTTTGGCAAAATTTGTGCCGTTGTTGGTGATGATGTTGTGTGGTATGCCGTACCAAATTGTGATGTCGGTGATGAAGGTCACGGCAGTCGGACTGTTCAGTTTCTTAATTGGCTTCACTTCCACCCACTTGGTGAACTTGTCCACTGCGACAAGTAGGTGAGTTAAACCACCTCGTGCTGTCTTGAATGGTCCCATCATGTCTAGACCCCAAACTGCGAAAGGCCAAGCAATGGGGATGTTCTTGAGCGCGGAAGCCGGCTGGTGCGGCTTGGAGCTGAACTTCTGGCACCCTTTGCATTTTTGGACCAACTCCTTGGCCTCTTCCAAGGCAGTCGGCCAAAAGAAACCGTGCCGAAAAGCTTTGGCGACGAGTGCTCTTGAAGCTGCATGGTGGCCGCATTCGCCTTGATGGATGTCTTTGAGGATCGCCTGGCCTTGCTCTGGCTCTACGCAACGCTGGTAGACACCAGTGACGCTGCGCCTGACAAGCTCTCTGTTGATTATTGTATAGGCTGCCGCCCGGCGTTGTACTTGCCGAGCTGAGGTCTCATCAATTGGTAGCTCTTTGTTCACCAGGAATTTGAGGATGGGCTGGGCCCATAAGGGTGCTGCTATTTCTTTGACTACCAGAACTGCGACTTGGACGAGGGCGGCTGGGCTGGGAGGCGGCGGGCTGCAGTCAACAGCCGCTTGCCGGGCTGATGAAGTCCCCAGGCCGACTGGCGCGGTCCTTGGGACGGGTTCTGGAATCTTCGAGTCCGTCACCGCAGTCCCCGGGCCGGGCTCGACTGTGGCAGCTTTGGAGTCGCCCGCCAAAGTCCCCGTTTCGACTGCCGGAGCTCTGGAGTCGGATCCGCCGTCTTCAGGAGGAGCCGGCACAAAAATGGAGTCTGATTCTGGTGAAGGCTTGACAAACGGCTTGAGGAGGCGTTGAAGGGCGACGCCAGATGGTATTGCTTGGCGGGTAGAGCCGATTCGTGCCAAGGCGTCTGCTTGGTCGTTGTTGTTTCTTGGCACATGGAGGAACTCGCACCCTTTGAAATACCCGTTGAGTTGCTGCACGAGGAAACGATAGCTCACCATATTTGCGTCTTTCGCGTCCCAGTCGCCAGATGACTGCTGGATCACTAAGTCCGAGTCGAGATAACACAAGATCCGACGGATGCCAAGTTCTTTGGCAAGCCGGAGCCCGTGAATGAGTGCCTCGTACTCGGCCATGTTGTTGGAGGCGGCAAAATGGATTTGTAGTGCATATTTGAGCTTGTCGCCTTTGGGAGAGGTGAGGACGATGCTGGCTCCCAAGCCGGTGCGCATCTTGGAGCCATCGAAGTGCATCCGCCAATGGGTGGAGTCAGGCGCTGGAGGCAGGTACTGGGTCTCGGCCCAGTCGACGAGGAAGTCGGCCAGTGCCTGTGATTTGATAGCGGTGCGGGGCTGGTAGTAGATGGTGTAAGGAGCCAGCTCTATGGCCCACTTGGCCACTCGACCAGAGGCATCTCGGCTTCCGATGATCTCGGCAAGTGGAGCCGTGCAGACCACTGTGATTGGATGCTCTTGGAAGTAAGGCTTCAATTTCTTGGCAACAAAGTGCACGCTATAGCACATCTTCTGGTAGTGGGGGTAGTTCTGCTTGGAGGTCGACAGTACCTCGCTCAGGTAATATACTGGTCACTGGACAGGTAGTGGCTTGCCTTCCTCCTTGCGCTCTACTACAATGACTGTGCTGACTACTCGGCTGGTGGCAGTGATGTACAGGAGCATAGGTTCCTTGGGAGTCGGAGCCGCCAGGACGGGTGGAGTAGTCAGCATCTTCTTCAACTGATGAAAAGCTTCGTCCGCCTTATGGTTCCACTCAAAAAAAGTGGTCTTCTTCATGAGTTGGTATAAGGGGAGAGCTTTCTCGCCCAGCCGACTGATGAATCGGCTGATGGACGCCAAGCAGTCGGTGAACTTCTGTACATCCAGCAGTCGGCTGGGTACCTCCATTCTCTCGATGGCCACAACTCGTTCAAGGAGCCGCTTCTTGGCTGCAATCACCAGGGACTCGGCCAGCCGACTGCTCTCGGTCGCGCAAGTGGACGACTTCCGGTAGTCGCCGGCCACAGTCAGAATTCCCCTGGAACTGGGCATCTTTATCTTGAGGTAGGCGTAGTGGGGGACCGCCATGAACTTGGCCAAGGCGGGTCGGCCAAGTAGCGCATGGTATGGGCTCTTGAGGTCCACCACCTCAAACCAAACAGACTCTCTTCGGAAGTGATCTTTGTCCCCAAAGAGGACGTCAATCAGGATCTTGCCGATTGGTGAGCAGGAAAGCCCAGGAACAATGCCGTGGAACACAGTCCGGCTGTTCTGAAGCTGTCTCTGCTTGATTCCTAACTTCTCCATGGTGTCCTTGTACAGGATATTGATGCTGCTGCCCCCGTCTATCAGAACTCGCAAAAAACGTGCGGCCCGTTTGTCCGTGGCAATGGTGGCGTCTAGGACCAAGGCATAGGAGCCCGGACTCGGCATCACTTCTGGGTGGTCAGCCCTGCTCCAGCTGACAGGCCTCTCAGACCAGTGCATGAACTCTGGCGTCTCTGAGGCTACTGCGTTCACCTCTTGTCGCTGCAGCCGCCTGCTGCGTCGATCATCAGCCATACTGGTAAACACCACATAGGCTCCATGCTCTTCAGGGTACTCGTCTTGTACTGCGCCGACTGGCCTAATTGCCGGCTGCTGGGGCGGAGGCGGAGGCGGTTGCCTAGCAGGCAGGGGTGGCAAGAGGCCATCTCCCTTGGCGATCCTGGTGAGCCAGTGGCACTTTCGGGTGGTGTGATTCGACGGCTTCACGCCGCTGTGGAACTTGCAAGGTCCATCCAAGGTCTGCTCGTAGGAGAAGGCCGGCAGCCAGTTCGGCTTGCCGCCTTTCTGTCGCTTGGGCGGAGGCTGCTCTTCTGGCTGCGGGGCTTCAACGGTCGCGACCTGTCGGCTGCTGGAAGCCGGCTGCATGGCCTTGCGCTTGTTGTCGCCCTGCTGTTGTCGCCGGCCGGCGTCTGCCGCCGGAGTTCTTGGAGCCTGGGGAGCTACTTTGCCAGTCGTGCTGATTTGAATTTCCGTCTTCATGGAGGAGTCGGCCGTAGCATACTTGTCCGCTATGATCAGCAGCTCGTCGAGGGTTTCTGGCTCGTCGCAGAGGAGCTTGTGCTTGAGGAGGGTGCCTTCTCGGCACCCGGCTGTGAAGTACTCGATGGCCTGCACCTCGTGCACGCCCTCGCAGGAGATCCGGAGCTCAGCCCAATGCGTGAGGTAGTCGCGAGTCGACTCGTCAGGGCCTTGCACGCACAAGGAGAGCTGACGAGGCTTGGGAGGACGCTTGTACGTGCTGGTGAAGTTGCGGACGAACGCTTCGGTGAAGTCGACCCAGCTGTTGATGCTGCGGGGCTTCAGGTTGTTCAGCCATGTCCGAGCCGTGCCCTGGAGCATGAGCGGAACGTACTTTACGGCGACACGCTTGTTGCCATTTGCTATGCTGACAGCCGTGGAGTAGTCGACTAGCCAGTCTTTCGGCTTCACGGAGCCGGTATACTTGGGCGTGTCTCTTGGGAGCGTGAACCCTCTGGGAAAGGGCTCGTCCCGAATGCGGGGCCCAAAACAGGGCGGACCCAGCTCGTCTTCTTCTTCCAGCGCCAGGGACCGGTGAAGTCGGTCGATCCGGTGGCGGGCGTCATTTTCTCCAACTCCATCTCAGCGGCCAAGGCGGTCACCGAGAGTCGGATGGTCAACAGGCGGCGGGGAGACTCCTCTCCTTGCGGGGAGGGGGAGGCGGACAGTCGTCCCGTCGTTCCACTGATCTCGGGCGGCCGTCTCGGTCGCGCTCTATGGTAATCCGAGTCCGACTGTGGCTGACAGTCGGCTCCTTGTCCTTCCTTCCTCGGGCACCGCCAGTCGGCGTCTGAGACGTCGCGCCCTGATCTCGATGCGGGTCGTCGTTTGGCCACTGCGGCGCCTCTGTGCGGCAGCTAGCCTCGTTCTGCGCGGCGGCCGTGTCGAGGAGCCGCTTGACTCGCTCCATCATAAGGCGGCGCTCTTCCCCATCGAAATTGTCCAACTCATCCGCCGCCGCCTGGGCGGCTTGGATGTTCTCCGCTGGCGTGGCATACATGGGGCGGCTAGCCCCAAACAGGCTGGCGATGGCACGCCGCGCTGCTGAACCGCGCCAAGGCGGCTGGGCCCTGCCGGGGCCGGCGAACCGCCAACAGCACAATCCATCTCCCGCTGGTAAGCTTCTGACAAGCGTCTCATGCTGGCCAGCTTCTTCGTGCCTTCAACAAGCTGAAGGCGGCGCGCTTCTAACGTCTCTGCGTCAGCATCTTCCGGAATGGGCGCAGCTAGGTCTTGCAGCGCCGCGCCGAGTGAGTCGGGCGCCCCTCCGCCAGGGAACTCGTCATGACTGATGACCAGCACCTCAGTGACGGTGCTTCCATCGCTCTCTGCGTGGGGGAGAGGTTCGTCGTAGACCACCACGTTGGTGGGGAACGCATCGACCGACGCGGTGTCGGAGTCGACCAGCATCAGGTCGGTGGAGCCTACGGACTCCATGTCTACGGCAGGCTCGCCGGAAACGTGGAGTTGATCGAGGAGGCCCGCGAGGAGGTTTTCGGGGCCGCCTGCGCCTACGTCAGACGCAGGTTCGTCGGAGAGGCGGATCTCGCCGACAAGTTCGGCCAAGGAGCTGGCTGCGCAGGCGATCTCAACGCCGCGTAGCGCGTCGGCGCAAACTTCATCTGGCGTGCCTGGCTGGCTGCGCTCGCCAGGGGGGGAAAGGGTTCCCGTCCAGAACAGATCTCCAGACGGTGGTGCACCAGGCCCCACGGTGGGCGCCAAATGTCGGGGGTTTGGTGCGACATATGCCAACGGATGGCTTATCATGGTGGGGGCGAGTAGAACGTCGCCGGTGCCTGGAAACGGGATGAGGCGAAGACATGCACGCCAGCGGATCTTACCCAGCTTCGGGGCTCTCCGGGGAGATAACACCCCTACTGGTGCTCTGCGAGGTCTCCGCATGATCACTATGGTCAAGTGTTTACACGGTTGCTCCTTGAGTTGTTTCGGGTGGTAGAAGAGGGCAAGGCTAGCTCTATCCTTCTATCTGGTATTGTCTAGTGCTACTGGGTTCCAACCCTTTGCATGGGTGCCCTGGGGGGTTTATATAGGTCTACCCCCCAGGGGTACAATGGTAATTCGACTGTGCGTGGGCCCAGCCGTCAGTGCCTCTAACCTCCGACTTCTCCGCCGACTGTTGGGGCCCGCCGACTGGGCTGGTACGGAGCCGACAGGCCGCGTCCGCCGCGGGCGGGTCTTGCCGGCTGCTGATTACTATAGCCGTGCTCCTCATGACGCAGGCTTGGTCATGGGGTCATGGTAACAGCCCCACCGCCTGGCGGGCGATCACTGTGGCCACTCCCCATCTCTTCTTGATTAATGGCGGGTGGGCCCCGGGGGAGGGCTCGGCCGACTCCCCCGGGCCGACTCCCGGTGGGTCCGACTGGCGGTTCTCCCGCCGTCTCCCGAGATCTTGCTGACTGGTGGGCCCCGCTGCCTCCAGGCCGTACAGACAAGCCGTCGTGGGCGCAGGACCCGGTACAGTGGTGCTGATGTCAGGGCCGGCCGGGCAACAGTGCCACGCCGCAGGGAGATCTTCCCAAGTACGGCATGTTGTAGCCATGGCTACCCTTGGTAAGGGGCGGGGAGTGGGCTTCACTCTAGCCACGCCCCTGCCCCGTCCCCTTCGATGAGGTCACAGTTTGTTGGAGTCGCCGGCCGACTCCCCAAAGCCAGCTTCTCTAGAAGTCGCCCCTGGGACTCGGCCGTGAGCGGGCAGTCGGCCGCCTGGCCGTAGACTCCCCAGGAGGCGGCTCTTCGCCCTGTGGTCTCGAGGGGCGCAGCCTGCCCCGATGTCTTGAAAGGTCATGGGCTAGGGTTGGCCTACCCGTGGCCCACGGCTCCGATAACTACGGCCTGGATTTCCACGATCTGGCCCCGAACTTCGTCCTCAACATCTCGGCGTTTATCGTCATGTGCGAGGCCTTCCTCCGCATCCGCCCCCATTTCGGCCGATGGCTCAAGACTTTCAATGTCAAGCCGAAGGTGGTGCGCGACAACCAGGCGGAGCGCGAAGGTGCCATGGTGGGCAAGATGGCCAACGTCCTATGGCTCGAGGGCTCCTTTGTGGAGACCCTGAAGGGGTGGCAATCGGGGTGGTTTTACATCACCGAGCCACGCGACGCCGAATGGGTCGCACCCCCCGAGTTTTGATCCGGACCCCCCACGCGGCTCACCTCCTGGAAGGAGACGGGCTTGTCTTGGGGTAAAAAAGGAGAGTTGACCGGACTCCAAACATGCATCCAAACCCTGGCGGACAAGAAGCTCAAACTTGTCAACGTAGTCCAGGTTATGCTCATCCACTTGATCCTCCCGTGTCAACAACGGGCTTTCAACCTGTGGGAGTTCGACTTGGCACGGCACCAAACTCTGAGCAGGCTCTTCGACACGACGTACGAAGATGCCTGGAAGGTGCTTTTCAAGGGCGCCGAGGCTCCCGCATCCGCTACCGAGGATCGCGGATTCAGTGCGTAGCATCACGCTCTCGCGGTAAGATGTTTTTTCCTTTTACATGGTATCAGTTTTTCATAGTTTGACTCCATGCGGGATCTAAGCTCCCTTACCTTTGACAGGATTGGCAGGTGACGTCCGGATAGATCAACCCTCCGGCTCCTTTGCCCGAAGGCCCAGCGGACGCTCGCTTGGCGAAGCTGCTGGTTCTGGCACCCTATGTGGTGCCGGGGAAGAAGGCCGCGAAGAAGGCCACGGGGACTCGAAAGAGTGCCCGGCGCCAAGAGGTGTCGGATCCATCATCCGATGGTTCCGAGGTGTATTCCTCCCGTGAAGACGAGGAGGAAGAAGAGGAGAACTCTTCCCCTCCAGCGGGAGAGAGAAGAAAAGGAAGGCCGCCCTCTCTGGGGAGGCTGGAGGGTCCAAGAAGGGGAAAACCCTTCCTCCGGACTACTCCACCGATGCCGATGGCGGAGAGGAGTGGCAGCCCAGGGCCAAGCCCCTGGCAAAATCGTAAGTATCCGAATACCAGAGTAATTCATAGTATTCGTTTATTGCACAACTTTCCCTTACGTCGAACATGTTTATGCAGCCCACCCAAAGACCGGCTCGATGTGTCGTCGAGCGGCTCACTGGACTCGTCGGATGTGAACTCGCTTCCGACGACTTCCTCCCCCCGCCCTACGGACGACACCGAAGTATTGTCCCAACAGGTTCCAAGCCGGGAGGAGGTGGCCTGGAGGCGCCGCAAGGCGACCTCCCGGACTCCAGGAGTAAAGGGGATGAAACCCCCCAGGGCTCCAAGTCCAGCAAGTCCACCGTGCCGGCGGCCCCCGTCCAACCGAAGGCGCCGGACAATATGCTGGAGGCGCTCCAAGGCGCCTCCATCGACGAGGGGCACCGCACTATTCTGAGTGTGCTGGTCCAGAAGGTTCAGTCCGCCAAGAGCGGACTGACTGAAGCTTGTACTAGCATTTTGACAGGCTTTGAGGTAAGTAAAGAATGTGTAAATAATAGTACCGCATAGACAGTAGCCCTTGATGCTCTGTTTGGCGTTCGGGGAGAAAAGCCGAATAGAGGATCAACTAGAATTCGCAGGAGTCTAACAAAAATGAGTCAATATGCATATGCAGGCTTGCCTGCTTGCATCCGCCGCACTGACTGCGGAGGTGGACATGCTAAAGCAGAACCTCGAGCGGTCCGAGCAAGAGCTCGGTCGTGCTAAGAAGCAGCTCGAGGACAATGAAGGTAAGAAATACCTTGTTTTTAAATATATATATATATAGAAAGGTGCAATTGCAAAGAATGACAGGATTATCGAGGCTATTTTAGGGGCCACGTCTGAAGTGGCGACCCTTAAGCAAGCGCTGGTCAAGGCCGAGAAGAGGGCAGCCTCAGAGCGCACCGAGTGGGAGAAGTATGAGGCCGATTTGGCAAGGTGCGGCAAGACCTCCAGGCTCTCATGGAAAAACATGAGAGTTTGGAGCTTGACTCAAAGACGCGAGCGTCCGAGCTCGCGGTGGCTATTGAAAATGCCAAGTCTGCCAAGGCCGAATCCCAGAAGACCCTCCAGGAGTTGGATGAGGTGAAGAAGATAGCGGCGGGTAAGGCATTCTTTATGCAAAGCAAACACATAAACGTGAGTTACTTGTTACTTACCCGAATCCGGAGCTCTCCAGGAGCTTTCGCAGATCTTCCCCGGAGTGTGTCCGATGCCGCCGCGTTCTATCAAGCCGAGGAGGGCAGCTCGACAGAGAAGGTGTTCTGGTCTCAGTATGCTGAGGCCGGACACCCTGTGCCCCTGAGCGACCAGCTGAAGCAACTGTTCGAGCTCCACAAGGCGGCCGAACAGGCCATGAAGGGCCTCATTGTTCGGCTGTGGCCTGGAGGGGCTCTGCCTGGGAGCTATTTCGGGCTGGTGCGGCGGTTGGTGGAGGCCTGTCCAAGGCTCGAAGTCATCAAGCGCTCCGTCTGCATTGAAGGTGCTCGTAGGGCCCTTGCCCATGCTAAGGTGCACTGGGGCAAGCTGGATGCTGAGAAGCTGGTGAAGGACGGGCCACCGCCAGGGAAAGAGCATCGCAAGCTCGAGAATTACTATAAGGATGTTCTGAAGGGTGCCTGCCTTGTGGCGGATGAATGTTCTAGGGATGTAATTTTTGAGTGAAACTTGCTCGTGTTGCCCTGTGCGCTGAAAACTTGTTTATATGCGCTAAGCAATGCTGTTGGAATTTAAAATATTACCTTTTGTGCGGCTGTTTATCAATTCTGAGAGATGGCGGGTCGTCGGCTTCTGCCCCCGTGCCGCTAGTGCTGGGGTGTTCGGGGATAAACCTGAGCGCTCTTTTTCCCATGTTTGGGTCCTTCGAGGGAGGCGCTCAGCCCAACGAACAAGGCAATCGGACTATAATGCGTGAACACTCTCACTTAGCCATAGAATTCTATAATTTTAAATTTCAGCAAAGCCCCTGGTATTCGGAAGACCGAGTTCGGGGCGCTATCCACGCCTTGGCCGGACAGAGCCGGCTCCTCGCCCTAAGCGGCATAAGTCTTTAGGGACTCGAAAAACCTCTCGAACAGCGACTAACTCTCGCTTCATCATGACAGTCAGTTTTAGCTTTCTCCATTGAGGTGCTCGACCCAGCTCAACTGGGGCACAACCGCATTGGTTCTCCTAGTGCTACCTTAGACGATATAGCAGAACGTAAGGCACCAAAACATAGGAGCCGAGCAAACCCAACTATTGACCCAAGACATGATTCGGAGCCGATGCATATAATGCTATAAGTTCGGGGTGCCGCACTTGTTAAAGTGTTCGGACTTCTCACACCATATTGATGGATACTAAAGCCCCTGGCGTATTTTGGCCGTACCAACGTGTATGGGTGCAACATGTTGTTAAGGAACATATGTGTATATATAAAAAAAGAGTAATGCAAAAATAGACAGAAGCTATGCACTGTTTATTAAAGAGGGCTGCGATCAAAGTAGAATGATACAAATAATGCGATAAGCAAAAGGTTGGACTATGTAACATGTCCGTTCCAGGGGCAAGCTGAGAAATAGTATGCGAAACAGGTATACTGCTCGTGATAGAGACCACCTGGGAGTTACGTAATGCGGCATGGCTTGTCTGCTTCCCTGGTTCTAGCATCATTTGTGCGGCAATTGAACTGCCGAACAGGCTTTCCGAAGAGTGGAGACCTGAAAGTAAGAGAAGATTGAAAAATCGGCAGCCCCTGGTACGGTTTAAGCCGTATTTTTGGGCATGCCGTGATGGTGCCCCTCCCCCTGTACCCATGGTATCTCTAGAGCATAGTTATGTACGCGAAGTACCGGCGTCGCCTTTTGGCGAGGGTTGTGGTTGGGGCCGCATTGCTACGCCCGCTCGGATCATGCCAGGCGGTCTTGTTGTAGGTTACTCTGGGCGCGCTTGACGGTGTCCGGTCGTTTAGTGGCCGGACTGGGGAACTGTCTGGAGAGGCTGCTTTGTATTTCTGCTGCAAGGGCCGCCATGTGCTCCTCCGTTCGGAGGGAGCGGTCGGTGTTTCCATTGACCGTAATTACTCCTTGAGGGCCTGGCATCTTGAGCTTAAGGTATGCGTAGTGCGGTACCGCATTGAACTTAGCGAATGCGGTTCGCCCGAGCAGTGTGTGATAACCACTGCGAAACGGGACTATGTCGAAGATTAACTCCTCGCTTCGGAAATTATCCGGAGATCCGAAGACCACTTCAAGTGTGACTGAGCCTGTACAGTTGGCCTCTACACCTAGTATTACGCCTTTAAAGGTCGTTTTGGTGGGCTTAATCCTCGAGGGATCTATGCCCATTTTCCGCATTGTATCCTGGTAAAGCAGGTTCAGGCTGTTGCCGCCGTCCATAAGGACTCTAGTGAGATGAAATCCGTCAATAATTGGGTCTAGGACCAATGCGGCGAATCCGCCATGACGGATGCTAGTGGGATGCTCCCTTCGATCAAAGGTGATCGGGCAGGAGGACCATGGGTTGAACTTTGGGGCGACTGGCTCTACCGCGTATACGTCCCTTAACGCGCGCTTCTGCTCCCTTTTGGGGACGTGGGTTGCGTATATCATGTTCACCGTCCGCACTTGTGGGGGAAAACCCTTCTGTGCACTGTTGTTCGGCGGCCGGGGCTCCTCGTCGTCAATGCTATGCAGCCCCTTGTCTTCATTTTTGGCGTTTAACTTGCCTGCCTGCTTGAACACCCAACAATCCCTGTTGGTGTGATTGGCCGGCTTTTCGGGGGTGCCATGTATCTGGCACAAGCGGTCGAGTATTCGGTCCAAACTGGACGGGCCCCTCGGATTCCTTTTGAATGGCTTTTTCCGCTGACCGGATTTAGAGCCTCTGAATCCGGCATTAACTGTTGTATCCTCAGCATTGTCGTCGTTAATGCGGCGCTTCTGCTTGTTGTGACGCGACCTGCCACCACTGTCCCTGGTGTCCGAATTACCAGGGTTCTTGGTCATATTGTTGCTACGAGCAAGCCAGCTGTCTTCTCCCGCCCAAAAGCGGGTCATGAGTGTCGTGAGTGCTGCCATAGATTTCGGCTTTTCCTGTCCAAGGTGCCAGGCCAGCCATTCGTCACGGATATTGTGCTTGAAGGCTGCTAGGGCCTCAGCGTTCGGACAGTCGACTATTTGATTTTTCTTTGTTAGGAACCGTGTCCAGAATTGCCTGGCCGATTCCTTTGGCTGCTGAATTATGTGACTTAGGTCGTCGGCGTCTGGGGTCCGCACATAAGTGCCCTGGAAATTGTCGAGGAATGCGGCTTCCAGGTCCTCCCAACAACTGATTGATCCTGTTGGCAAGCCGTTAAGCCAATGCCGAGCTGGTCCTTTAAGCTTGAGTAGGAGGTATTTGATGGCATGGAAATCGTCGCCGCGGGCCATGTGGATATGAAGGAGATAATCCTCGATCCATACCGCAGGATCTGTTGTGCCATCATATGATTCGATGTTTACGGGTTGGAAACCCTCGGGGATTTGATGATCCATTATATCATCTGTAAAGCATAGTGGGTGTGCGGCGCCTCTGTACTGGGCGATATCATGACGTAGCTCCAACGAGCTTTGTTCGGCCCTGCCGAATTTGTGGCCGGCGTGACGGTTACCGTCTCGAGCCGTGGGGCGCCCATGTGATCCATAGATCGATCGTGTTTGCCTTGCCTTGTCCTCCAACATGTCTCGTAAGTCCAGCGCATATTCCCGTGCCTTGGTACGGGGTGCGGCTTGAGTGGAGGGCCGGGAGGCCTCTCTATCACGGCCATGAGGTGCCGGTCGGCCGCATCAAGTGCTTCCTCCTCTAATCGGGGTAGCAACCTGCGCTTTGGACAGCTCTTGGAGGGGCGTTCGAGTTTATGCTCTTCGGCCGCAAGGACTTCAGTCCATCTGTCGACCAGCAAATCTTGATCAGCTCTAAGCTGTTGCTATTTTTTCTTGAAGCTTCGTGCCGTGGCCATAAGCCTGCGTTGAAAACGCTCTTGCTCGACGAGATCCTCTAGCACGACGAATTCGTCGTCATCGAGGCTTGCCTCGTCTTCGGAGGGAGGCATATAATTATCGTCCTCCACCTCTCTGTTTGCCGCTCTCTCATGAGGGCTGGTTTCTCCATCCTCCTGTGCTAAGTCTTGCTGGAGGGGGTTTTCTTCAGCACTTTCCGGAGTATTATTATCTCCCATGCTGGAATGGCTGTATTTGTGTTGGCAGGATTTTGAGCGGCGCCGCTGACGCTGGCGCTTAGCATGTTTCTTGGAGGGGTCGTCCTCCGTTGTTCCATCACCATCTCCCTCTTTTGGGGTGTCCACCATGTATATGTCATATGACGAGGTGGCTTTCCAGGGCCTAGTAGGCGCTGGTTCTTCATCATCTCCTTCATCGGCGTCCATACCGTCGATGTCTTCAGAGTCAAAGTCGAGCATGTCGGTTAAGTCATCGACAGTGGCTACAAAGTGGGTGGTGGGTGGGCTTTGAATTTCTTCATCGTCCGTACCCCAACCTTGCTGACCGTAGTCCGGCCAGGGCTCTCCTAATAAAGAGAGAGACTTCAGGATATCGCCGAAAGGCGAGTGCTGAAAGATGTCCGCGGCACTGAACTCCATGATTGGCGCCCAATCGGATTCGATCGGCAGCGGCGCGGAGGGTTCGGGGTCCACAAAGGAGTCCGGCTCCTTGGAGTCACAAGTTTCACGGAGTGCGGGGCTAGTGTTCGGCTGAATCGCCATTGGGATCGCAGCCCCCGAGACGGCGTCCAACCACCCATCCTCGATCGGCACGGTTGGCTCCGAGTTAAGGGTCGGAGCCAATGCGGGTGCGGCCTCCAGGGCACTGTTCGGCGGCAGAGCTAGATCATGCTCGTCGGGACAATGCAGCGCGCTCGGCAGCGGCTCGAGTCCGTCGAAGATCAAGTCCCCGCGGATGTCAGCCGTGTAGTTTATACTTCCAAATCTGACCTGACAGCCAGGGGCGTAGCTTTCGATCTGCTCCAGATGGCCAAGTGAATTGGCCCGCGGTGTGAAGATGCCGAAGACGAAGATCTGTCCGGGGAGGAAGGTCTCCCCCTGGACTGCATCGCTATCGATGATCGTAGGAGCCATCGAGCCTGACAGCGATGACACAGAGGAACTCTCAATGAAAGCACCAATGTCGGTGTCAAAACCGGCGGATCTCGGGTAGGGGGTCCCGAACTGTGCGTCTAGGACGGATGGTAATAGGAGGCATGGGACACGAAGTTTTACCTAGGTTCGGGCCCTCTTGATGGAGGTAAAACCCTACGTCCTGCTTGATTAATATTGATGATATGGGTAGTACAAGAGTTGATCTACCACGAGATCGAGGAGGCTAAACCCTAGAAGCTAGCCTATGGTATGATTGTTGATGTGTACGTTGTCCTACGGACTAAAACCCTCCGGTTTATATAGACACCAGATAGGGTTAGGGTTACACAAAGTCGGTTACAATGGTAGGAGATCTTCATATCCGTATCGCCAAGCTTGCCTTCCACGCCAAGGAAAGTCCCTTCCGGACACGGGACGGAGTCTTCAATCTTGTATCTTCATAGTCCAGGAGTCCGGCTGAAGGTATAGTCCGGCTATCCGAACACCCCCTAATCCAGGACTCCCTCAGGCGCTGATCATGGAGTTTACTGCCGCGGACATCTTTCAGCACTCGCCTTTCGGCGATATTCTGAAGACACTAAAGTCTCTCTCTTTATCAGGAGAGCCCTGGTCGGACTACGGTCAGCAAGGTTGGGATACGGACGATGAAGAAATTCAAAGCCCACCCACCACCCACTTTGTAGCCACTGTCGATGATTTAACCGACATGCTCGACTTCGACTCCGAAGACATAGACGGTATGGACGCCGATGCAGGAGACGATGAAGAACCAGCGCCTATTGGGCCCTGGAAAGCCACCACGTCATATGACATAGACATGGTGGACACCCCAAAAGAAGGAGATGGCGATGGAACAGTGGAGGATGACCCCTCCAAGAAACAGCCTAAGCGCCAGCGTCAGCGGCGCCGCTCATAATCCCGCCAAAGCAAATACGGTGATTCCAGCACGGGAGATAATAATACTCCGGAGAGTGCCGAAGAAAACCACCTCCAGCAAGATTCAGCACAGGAGGATGAAGAAGCCAGCCCTCATGAGAGAGCGGCAGACAGAGAGGTCGAGGACGATAATTGTATGCCTCCCTCCGAAGATGAGGCAAGCCTCGACGATGACGAATTCGTCGTGCCAGAGGATCCCGTCGAGCAAGAGCGTTTTCAATGCAGGCTTATGGCCACGGCAAGAAGCCTCAAGAAAAAATAGCAACAGCTTAGAGCTGATCAAGATTTGCTAGTCGACAGATGGACTGAAGTCCTTGTGGCCGAAGAGCATAAACTCGGCCAAGCAATTCTGGACACGGTTCCTAACAAAGAAAAATCAAATAGTCGACTGTCCGGACGCTGAGGCCCTAGCAGCCTTCTAGCACAATATCTGTGACGAGTGGCTTGCCCGGCACCTTGGACAGGAAAAGCCAAAATCTATGGCAGCACTCACGACACTCATGACCCGCTTTTGCGCGGGAGAAGACAGCTGGCTTGCTCGTAGCAACAATATGACCAAGAACCCTGGCAATTCGGATACCAGGGACAGTAGTGGAAGGTCGCGTCGCAACAAGCAGCTGCACCGCATTAACGGCGACAATGCTGAGGATACGGCAGTTAATGCCGGATTCAGAGGCTATAAATCTGGTCAGTGGAAAAAGCCATTCAAAAGAAATCCTAGGGGCCCGTCCAGTTTGGACCGAATACTCGACCGCTTCTGCCAGATACACGGCACCCCAGAAAAGCCGACCAATCACACCAACAGGGATTGTTGGGTGTTCAAGCCGGCAGGCAAGTTAAATACCGAACATAAAGACACGGGGCTGCATAGCGATGACGACAAAGAGCCCCGGCCGCCAAACAACAATGGACAAAAGGGTTTTCCCCCACAAGTGCGGACGGTGAACATGATATACGCAACCCACATCCCCAAGAGGGAGCGGAAGCGCGCGTTAAGGGACGTATACGCGGTCGAGCCGGTCGCCCCAAAGTTCAACCCATGGTCCTCCTGCCCGATCACCTTTGATCGAAGGAACCATCCCACTAGCACCCGTCATGGCGGATTCGCCGCATTGGTTTTAGACCCAATCATCAACGGATTTCATCTCACTAGAGTCCTTATGGACGGCGGCAGCAGCCTGAACCTGCTTTACCAGGATACAGTGCAGAAAATAGGCATAGATCCCTCGAGGATTAAGCCCTCCAAACGACCTTTAAAGGCGTAATACCAGGTGTAGAGGCCAACTGCACAGGCTCAGTCACACTTGAAGTGGTCTTCGGATCTCCGGATAATTTCCGAAGCAAGGAGTTAATCTTTGACATAGTCCCGTTTCGCAGTGGTTATCACACACTGCTCGGGCGAACCGCATTCGCTAAGTTCAATGCGGTACCGCACTACGCATACCTTAAGCTCAAGATGCCAGGCCCTCAAGGATTAATTATGGTCAATGGAAATACCGAACACTCTCTCCGAACGGAGGAGCACACGGCGGCCCTTGCAGCGGAAGTACAAAGCAGCCTCTCCAGGCAGTTCTCCAGTCCGGCCATTAAACGTCCGGACACCGTCAAGCGTGCCCGGAGTAACCTACAACAAGACCGCCTGGCACGTTCCGAGCAGGCGTAGCAATGCGGCCCCAACCCCAGCCCTCGCAAAAATGCAACACCAGTACTTCGCGTACATAATTACGCTCTAGAAATACCATGGGTACAGGGGGAGGGGCACCATCACGGCACACCCGAAACACGGCTTAAACCGCACCAGGGGCTGCCGATTTTTTAATTTTCTCTTACTTCCAGGACTCCATTTTTCGGAAGGCCTGTTCGGCAGTTCAATTGCTGCACAAACGATGCAAGAACCAGGGAAGCAGACAAGCCATGCCGCATTACGTAACTCCCAGGTGGTCTCTATCACGAGCAGTATACCTGTTTAGCATACCATTCCGCAGCCTGCCCCTGGAATGGACATGTTAAATAGTCCAACCTTTTGCTTATCCCATTATTTGTATCGTTCTGCTTTGATCGCAGCCCTTTTGAATAAACAATGCATAGCTTCTGTCTATTTTTGCATTACTCTTTTTTTACAAATATATGTTCCTTAACGACATGTTGCACCCGTACACTTTGTTACGGCCAAAATACGCCAGGGGCTTTAGTACCTCTCAATATGGTGTGAGAAGTTCGAACACTTTAACAAGTGCGGCACCCCGAACTTATAGCATTATATGCATCGGCTCCGAATCATTTCTTGGGTCAATAGTTGGGTTTGCCCGGCTCCTATGTTTTGGTGCCTTACGTTCCGCTGTATCAGCTAAGGTAGCACTAGGAGAACTACTGCGATTGTGCCCCAGTTGAGCTGGGTCGAGCACCTTAGTAGAGAAAGCTAAAACTGACTGTCATGATGAAGCGAGAGCCGGTCGCTGTTCGAGAGGTTTTTCAAGTCCCTAAAGACTTATGACGCTTAGAGCGAGCAGTCGGCTCTATCCGGCCAAGGCGTGGATAGCGCCCCGAACTCGGTCTTCCGAATACCAGGGGCTTCGCCGAAATTTAAAATTATAGAATTCTATGGCTAAGTGAGAGTGTTCACGCATTATAGTCCGATTGCCTTGTTCGTTGTGCTGAGCGCCTCCCTCGAAGGACCCAAACATCGGAAAAAGAGCGCTCAGGTTTATCCCCGAACACCCCAGCACTAGTGGCACGGGGGCAGAAGCCGACGACTCACCATCTCTCAGAATTGATAAACAGCCGCACAAAAGGTAATATTTTAAATTCCAACAGCATTGCTTAGCGCATATAAACAAGTTTTCAGCGCACAGGACAACACGAGCAAGTTTCACTCAAAAATTACATCCCTAGAACATTCATCCGCCACAAGGCAGACACCCTTCAGAACATCCGTATAATAATTCTCGGGCTTGCGATGCTCTTTCCCCGGCGGTGGCCCATCCTTCACAAGCTTCTCAGCATCCAGCTTGCCCCAGTGCACCTTAACACGGGCAAGGGCCCTACGGGCACCTTCAATGCAGATAGAGCACTTGATGACTTCGAGCCTTGGACAGGCCCCCACCAGCCGTCGCACCAGCTGAAATAGCTCCCAGGCAGAGCCTCTCTAGGCCACAGCCGAACTATGAGGCCCTTCATGGCCTGTTCGGCCGCCTTGTGGAGCTCGACCAGTTGCTTCAGCTGGTCGCTTAGGGGCACGGGGTGTCCGTCCTCAGCATACTGAGACCAGAACACCTTCTCTGTCGAGCTGCCCTCCTCGGCTCCATAGAATGCAGCGGCATCGGACATGCTACGGGGAAGATCTGCGAACGCTCCTGGAGAGCTCCAGATTCGGGTAAGTAACAAGTAACTCACGTTTATGTGTTTGCTTTGCATAAAGAATGCCTTACCCGCCGCTATCTTTTTCACCTCATCCAACTCCTGGAGGGTCTTCTGGGATTCGGCCTTGGCAGACTTGGCATTTGCAATATCCATTGCGAGCTCGGACGCTCGCGTCTTTGAGTCAAGCTCCAAACTCTCATGTTTTTTCATGAGAGCCTGGAGCTCTTGCCGCACCTTGCCAACCTGGGCCTCATTCTTCTCCCGCTCGGTGCGCTCCATGACCGCCCTCTTCTCGGCCTCGGACAACGCTTGCTTAAGGGTCGCCACCTCAGACGTGGCCCCTACAATAGCCACGATAATCCTGTCATTTTTTGCAATTGCACTTTTTATATATATTTAAAACAAGGTATTTCTTACCTTCCTTCTCCTCGAGCTGGTTCTTGGCACGCCCGAGCTCTTGCTCGGACTGCTCGAGGTTCTGCTTTAGCGTGTCCAGTTCCGCAGTCAGTACGGCGGACGCCAGCAGAGAAGCCTGCATACGCATATTGACTCCTTTTTGTTAGACTCCTACGAATTTCATTTTGATCCTCTATTCGGCTTTTCTTCCCGAACGCCAAATAGAGCATCAGGGGCTACTGTCTATGCGGTAATATTATTTACACATTTTTTACTTACCTCAAAGCCTGTTAAAAGGCTAGCACAAGCTTCAGTCAGTCCGCTCTTGGCGGACTGAACCTTCTGGACCACCACACTCATAATGGTGCGGTGCTCCTCGTCGATGGAGGCGCCTTTGAGCACCTCCAACAGATTGTCCGGCGCCTCCGGTTGGACGGGGGTCACCGGCACGACGGGCTTGCTCCTCTTGGAAGGAGGTCGCCCGCCGGACTCTGGAACCTTTGAAGGTTCCGGAGCGGTGTCCGGCCTAGGGCCGGACTTGGAGCCCTGGGGGGTTTTATCCCCTTCACTCCTGGAGTCCGGGAGGTCGCCTTGCGGCGCCTCCCGGACCACCTCCTCCTGGCGTGGAACCGGTTGGGACAACACTTCGGCGTCTTCCGTAGGGCGGGGGGAGGTAGCCGTCGGAAGCGAATTCACATCCGACGAGTCCAGTGAACCCCTCGACGACGCGTCGAGCCGGTCTTTGGGTGGGCTGCATAATCATATTCGACATAAGGAAAGTTGTGCAATAAAGGAATACTATGAATTACTCTGGTATCCGGATACTTACGATTTCGCCAGGGGCTTGGCCCTGAGCGGCCACTCCTCTCCACCGTCGTCGGCGTCGGTGGAGTAGTTCGGAGGAAGGGTTTTCCCCTTCTTGGACCCTCCGGCCTCCCCAGTGAGGGCGGCCTTCCTTTTCTTCTCTCCCCCACTGGATGGGGAGAGGTCTCTTCTTCCTCCTCCTCGTCCTCACGGGAGGAGTGCACCTTGGAGCCGTCAGATGATGAACCCAACACCTCCTGGCGCCGGGCACTTTTTCAAGTCCCCGTGGCCTTCTTCATGGCCTTCTTCTCCGGCACCACATAGGGTGCCGGAACCAGCAGCTTCGCCAAGCGGGCATCGGCTGGGTCTTCGGGCAAAGGAGCCGGACAGTCGATCTGTCCGGACTTTGCCTACCAAACCTATCAAAGGTAAGGGAGCTTAGATCCTGCATAGAGTTAAACTATGAAAAACTAATACCCTGTAAAAGGTACAAACAACTTACCGCACTAGCGTGACGCTGCGCGCTGAATCCGCAATCCTCGGTAGCGGATGCGGGAGCCTCGGCGCCCTTGAAAAGCACCTTCCAGACATCTTCGTACGTCGTGTCGAAGAGCATACTCAGAGTTCGGTGCTGCACCGGGTTGAACTCCCATAGATTGAAGGCCCGTTGTTGACACGGGAGGATCTCGCGGATGAGCATAACCTGGACTACGTTGACAAGCCTGAGCTGCTTGCCCACCAGGGTTTGGATGCATGTTTGCAGTCCAGTCACCTCTTCTTTGCTGCCCCACAACAGGCTCGTCTCTTTCTAGGACATGAGCCGCGTTGGGGGTCCGGACCGGAACTCAGGGGCTGCGACCCACTCAGGGTCATGCGGCTCGGTGATGTAAAACCACCCCGATTGCCACCCCTTCAGGGTCTCCACGAAGGAGCCCTCGAGCCATAAGACGTTGGACATCTTGCCCACCATGGAGCCTCCGCACTCCGCCTGGTTGCCGCGCACCACCTTCGGCTTGACATTGGAAGTCTTGAGCCATAGGCCGAAATGGGGGCGGATGCGGAGGAAAGCCTCGCACACGATGATAAATGCCGAGATGTTGAGGATGAAGTTCGGGGCTAGATCATGGAAATCCAGGCTGTAGTAGAACATGAGCCCCCGGAGGAATGGGTGGATAGGAAAGCCCAGTCTGCAGAGGAGGTGGGGAAGGAACACTACCCTCTCATGGGGCCTTGGGGTGGGGAGGAGCTGCCCCTCTTTGGGAAGCCAATACGCGATGTCGTTAGACAAGTATCCGGCCTTCCTCAGTTTTTTGATGTGTCCCTCCGTGACGGAGGATACCATCCACTTGCCTCCCGCTCCGGACATGGCTGGAGAAGGTTGAGGTGGGGAGTGCGGACTTGGGCGCTGGAGCTCGAGTGCGCAAAAATGGATAGGCAAAGGAGGAAGAAGGCGTAGGTGAAGAGGTGGATCCTTATCCCCTTATATGGGTGGACGCAACTATGTGTCCCCACCAGCCTGGTAAAACTCGCTTATCCCCAAGCGCCATAATCAATGGCGCGGTTGGGTTACCCACGCCCGTATTGATGAGAATCCCGGAATAAGGGGACACGATCTCTGCTTTAACAAGACGTGCCAAGGAAACCGCCTCGCGTAACACGCTGAGGTGGGACAATAAAATGATTCGAATAAAGACTTGGCCGTGGTGCGTCACACTACGGAATACGTCAACAGATTAGATTTGTGTAAATATTATTCTCTCTATGGCAATATGTGGAAACTTATTTTGCAGAGCCGGACACTGTCTTTGTGTTCAAAATCTTCTATGAACTACTTGGAGGAGGAACCCGCCTTGCAATGCCAAAGACAATCTGCGCGCCGGACTCATCGTCATTGAAGCCTGGTTCAGGGGCTACTGAGGGAGTCCTGGATTAGGGGGTGTCCGGATGGCCAAACTATACCTTCAGCCAGACTCCTGGACTATGAAGATACAAGATTGAAGACTTCGTCCCGTGTCCGGAAGGGACTTTCCTTGGCGTGGAAGGCAAGCTTGGCGATACGGATATGTAGATCTCCTACCATTGTAACCGACTTTGTGTAACCCTAACCCTCTCCGGTGTCTATATAAACCAGAGGGTTTTATTCCGTAGGACAACATACAGAACAACAATCATACCATAGGCTAGCTTCTAGGGTTTAGCCTCTCCGATCTCGTGGTAGATCTACTCTTGTACTACCCATATCATCAATATTAATCAAGCAGGACGTAGGGTTTTACCTCCATCAAGAGGGCCCGAACCTGGGTAAAACTTCGTGTCCCTTGCCTCCTGTTACCATCCGGCCTAGACGCACAGTTCGGGACCCCCTACCCGAGATCCACCGGTTTTGACACCGATAATAACCACAGGCAAATTAAATCAATCATAGCAATTCATCAACCACCGATAGGACAGCGAAAATCTACTCAGACATCATAGGATGGCAACACATTATTGGATAATAATATAAAGCATAAAGCACCATGTTCAAGTAGAGGGTACAGCGAGTTTCGGGAGAGTGGACCACTATAGATAGAGGGGGGAAGGTGATGGAGATGTTGGTGAAGATGGCGGAGGTGTTGGTGTAGATCCCGGTGATGATGATGGCCACCGGTGGCACTCCGGTGCCACTGGAAGCGAGGGGGGAGAGCCCCCCTCCTTCTTCTTCTTCCTTGACCTCCTCCCTAGATGGGAGAAGGGTTTCCCCTCTGGTCCATGGTCTCCATGGCACGGGAGGGGCGAGAGCCCCTCTGAGATTGCATATGTCTCTCTGTTTCTGCGTTCTCCCCTAGCTCTGTTTCACCGTTTCGTGTATATATGGAGATCCGTAACTCTGATTGGCCTGAAACCATCGCCGTGATTTTTTTCTGAAAATTAGCTTTCTTGCGGCAAAAGAAGTGTGTCAACCGCCTTACGGGTGGCTCACGAGGGTAGGGGGCGTGTCTAGGGGGGCAGGCGCGCCCCCTGCCTCGTGACCACCTTGGGTACCGTCTCGCGTGGATTTTCTTCCAGAATTTTCCAAATATTCCAAAAAGTATCTCCGTCCGTTTTTATCCCGTTTGGACTCCGTTTGATATGGATATTCTGCGAAACCAAAAACATGCAACAGACAGGAACTGGCACTGGGCACTGGATCAATATGTTAGTCCCAAAAATAGTATAAAAAGTTGCCAAAAGTATATGAAAGTTGTAGAATATTGGCATGGAACAATAAAAAATTATAGATACGACGGAGACGTATCAGCATCCCCAAGCTTAATTCCTGCTCGTCCTCGAGTAGGTAAATGACAAAAAAGATAATTTTTGATGTGGAATGCTACCTAGCATAATCTTGATCACATATCTAATCATGGCATGAATATTAAGATACGAGTGATTCAAAGCAATAGTCTATCATTTGACATAAAAACTATAATAGTTCAAGCCTACTAATAAAGCAATCATGTCTTTTCAAAATAACAAGGCCAAAGAAAGTTATCCCTACAAAATCATATAGTCTGGCTATGCTCCATCTTCACCACACAAAATATTCACATCATGCACAACCCCGTTGACAAGCCAAGCAATTGTTTCATACTTTTGACATTCTCAAACATTTTCAACTTTCACGCAATACATGAGCGTGAGCCATGGACATAGCACTATAGGTGGAATAGAATATGATGGTGGAGAAGACAAAATGGAGAAGATAGTCTCACATCAACTAGGCGTATCAATGGGCTATGGAGATGCCCATCAATAGATATCAATGTGAGTGAGTAGGGATTGCCATGCAACGGATGCACTAGAGCTATAAGTGTATGAAAGCTCCAACTGAAACTAAGTGGGTGTGCATCCAACTTGCTTGCTCATGAAGACCTCGGGCATTTGAGGAAGCCCATCATCGGAATATACAAGCCAAGTTCTATAATTAAAATTCCCACTAGTATACGAAAGTGATAACTCAAGAGACTCTCTATATGAAGAACATGGTGCTACTCTGAAGCACAAGTGTGGTAAAAGGATAGTAACATTGCCCCTTCTCTCCTTTTCTCTCTTTTTTTGTTTTTTTCTTTTTTTTCTTTTTTTGTAGGCTTCTTTGGCCTTTCTTTTTTTGTGGGGCTTCTTTGGCCACTTTTATTTTGATAACCTCACATGGGACAATGTTCTAATAATGATGATCATCACACTTTTATTTACTTACAACTCAATATTACAACTCGATATCTAGAACAAATATATGACTCTATATGAATGCCTCCGACGGTGTACCGGGATGTACAATGATCTAGCGTAGCAATGACATCAAAAAACGGACAAAGCCATGAAAACATCATGCTAGCTATCTTACAATCACGCAAAGCAATATGACAATGTATGCTCAAGTCATGTATATGATCACGATGAAAGTTGCATGGCAATATATCTCGAAATGGCTATGGAAATGCCATGATAGGTAGGTATGGTGGCTGTTTTGAGGAAGGTATATGGTGGGTTTATGGTATTGGCGAAAGTTGCGCGGTACTAGAGAGGCTAGCAATGATGGAAGGGTGAGAGTGTGTGTAATCCATGGACTCAACATTAGTCATAAAGAACTCACATACTTATTGCAAAAATCTATTAGTAATCGAAAAAAGTACTACGCGCATGCTCCTAGGGGGATAGATTGGTAGGAAAAGACCATCGCTCATCCCCGACCGCCACTCATAAGGAAGACAATAAATAAATAAATAATGCTCCAACTTCGTTACATAACGGTTCACCATACGTGCATGCTACGGGAATCACAAACCTCAACACAAGTATTTCTACTAATCCACAACTACCCACTAGCATGAATCTAATATCACCATCTTTATATCACAAAACTATTCCAAGGAATCAAACATATCATATTCAGTGATCTACAAGTTTTATGTAGGATTTTATGACTAACCATGTGAATGACCAGTTCCTATCATCTCTCTAAATAGATATAAGTGAAGCAAGAGAGTTTAATTCTTTCTAAAAAAGATATGCCCACTGTGGGAGTCCTGGATTAGGGGGTCTCCGGACAGCCGGACTGTTCGACTATGAAGATACAAGATTGAAGACTTCGTCTCGTGTCCGGATGGGACTCTACTTGGCGTGGAAGGCAAGCTAGGCAGTACGAAAATGGATATCTCCTCCTTTGTAACCGACCTTGTGTAACCCTAGCCCCCTCCGGTGTCTATATAAACCGGAGGGTTTTAGTCCGTAGGACAACATACAATAAAACCATAGGCTAGCTTCTAGGGTTTAGCCTCTCCGATCTCGTGGTAGATCAACTCTTGTAATACTCATATCATCAAGAATAAATCAAGCAGGACGTAAGGTTTTACCTCCATCAAGAGGGCCCGAACCTGGGTAAAACATCGTGTCCCCTGCCTCCTGTTACCATCCGCCTTAGACGCACAGTTCGGGACCCCCTACCCGAGATCCGCCGGTTTTGACACCGACACTGGTGCTTTCATTGAGAGTTCCTCTGTGTCATTGCCATTAGGCTTGATGGCTCCTACGATCATCGATAGGGATGCAGTCCAGGGTGAGATTTTTCTCCCCGGACTGATCTTTGCGTCCGGCGGCTTCGCACTGCGGGCCAACTCGCTTGGCCATCTGGATCAGATCGAAATTTACACCCCCGGCCACCAGGTCACGTTTGGAAGCTTAAACTACACGGCCAATATCCGTGGAGACTTGATCTTCGACGGATTCGAGCCCCTGCCTTGTGTGCCACGTGGTCACGATGAGTACGATCTAGCTCCACCATCGGGCAGTGTTCAAGAAATCGCACCGGCAGCCGCTCCGACCCTCAATTCAGAGCCAGTTGCGCCATCCACGGACGGGAGGATAGACCCCGTCACGGAGGCTGTATCCTTTGCGGCGATCGAACCGAATATCGACCTTACCCTTCATGAGAGCCGTGTTGCTAAACTAACGGATCCTTCTCCGGCCACGAACTTCGAACCGCCTGCGCCCGTTCCTGTCGAATCCAATTGGGCGCCGATCATGGAGTTTACCTTCGCGGATATTTTTCAGCACTCGCCCTTTGGCGACATACTGAACTCATTAAGGTCTCTCTCCTTGTCAGGAGAGTCCTAGCCGAACTACGTCCGACGGGATTGGGATGAGGATGACGAAGAAATTCATCGCCCACCCACCACCCACTTAGTAGCCACTGTCGATGACTTAACCGACATGCTCGAATTCAACTCCGAAGACATCGACGGTATGGACGACGATGCAGGAGTCGAAGAGGAACCACTGCCCACAGGGCACTGGATGCCCACTTCGTCACATGACGTATACATGGTGGACACACCCAAAGAAAACAATGACGAGGAACGGAAGGACGCAGCGAAGGGTTGTTCCCTTGAGAAGCATTCAAAGCGGCAGTGTAGACGTCGCTCCAAATCCCGCCTCGGCAAAAATAACAATCATATAGACCCAGCGATAGAGCAGGGTGCACCATCGCCCGACCAGGGCAACATGGGGAATCAAACTGAACAACCCGACTCCGTCGAAGATAACAGTCCAGACGACATCACACCGGACAGGCGCCAGGAGCAACATAATGCCCACCAAAGGCTTGTTGCCACGGTGAGGAGTCTGAAAAAACAGAAGCAAAGGCTCAAGGCTTCACAAGACACACTCAAAATCAAATGGAGTGAAGTACTCAACACTGCAGCGAAGTACGGAAATAATCGCCGCACCAAGAGCTATCCGAAGCGAAAGTTTCTACCTTAATTTGATGAGGAGGCCTTAGATCCTCCACAATTAAAAAATAAAACGGCCATCTGGTCGGATAGCCGACCTCATAGCCAACATAAAGCGGCAAACGACGCTGCACATAAACCAGTACGCGATCCGCGTAAGGGCTCGCATCAAAAGGACGGCGCAACCAGATCCATCCATGGACCACGTAGGCGCGCTCCAACATACAATGCAACACAACAAACATCCGAACACCACGGTACGCCCAAATACAGGGGTGCCGCACACCCTCTATGTTTCACCGACGAGGTGCTGGACCATGAATTTCCAGAGGGATCCAAACCCGTAAACATAGAGGCGTACAACGGAACAACAGACCCTGGGGTCTGGATTGAGGACTACATCCTCCACATCCATATGGCTCGAGGAGACGATCTCCACTCCATCAAGTACTTACCCCTCAAGCTCAAAGGGCCAGCTCGGCATTGGCTTAAAAGCCTCCCCGAAAACTCCATCGGAAGCTGGGAAGAGCTCGAAGACGCCTTTCGGGCAGATTTTCAAGGGACATATGTCCGACCACCGGATGCAGACGATTTAAGTCATATAACTCAACAGCCCGGTGAGTCAGCCCGAAAACTTTGGAACAGATTCCTCACTAAAAAGAACCAAATAGTTGGTTGTCCGGACGCCGAAGCCTTAGCAGCCTTCAAGCATAGCGTTCGAGACGAATGGCTTGCCAGACACCTCTGTCAAGAAAAGCCGAGAACAATGGCAGCATTAACAAGCCTCATGACCCGTTTTTGCGTGGGCGAGGACAGCTAGTTAGCCCGATCCAGCACCAGCAACCCAAGTACATCCGAAGTCAAGGATGGAAACGGGAAATCACAACGCAGCAAGAATAAGCGCCGGAATAAAGAAGACAGCCCGAAGAGCACGGCGGTAAACGCCGGATTTAGAAGCTCTCGGTCAGGGTAGCAGAAGCCGCCCTCCAAAGGCAACAAAGACGAATTGTCCAGCCTAAACAAAATTCTGTACCAAATATGTCAGATCCATAGCACCCCGGATAAACCTGCAAATCATACCCATAGAGAATGTTGGGTCTTCAAATAGTCCGGCAAGCTCAACGCCGAACACAAGGGGCAGGATACACCAAGTGAAGACGAGGACGAGCCTCGCAAGCAAAGCACAGGGGAACAGAAGAAATTCCCACCAGAAGTCAAAACAGTCAACGTGTTACACAAGATAAAAGGGAGAAACAAAGCGGCACCTTTAGAGGAACATGCCCCAGGGCCTATCACCGCGGAGCTCCGCCACTGGTCGTCCCAACCGATCACCTTCGACCATCGGGATTACTCGGCAAGTATCCGGCATGCAGGATGGGCTGCCTTGGTATTAGATCTAATAATTGACGGATACCACTTCACCCGAGTCCTGATGGACGGCGGCAGCAGTTTAAATCTGATATATCAGGACACAGTCCACAAAATGGGGATAGACCCAACAAAAATTTGCCGCAGCAATGCTACCTTTAAAGGAGTAACGCCAGGCCCGGAGGCTCACTGCAGGGGCTCCCTGCTACTAGAGGTTATATTCGGCTTCCCCAATAACTTCCGCAGTGAAAATTTAACTTTCCACATCGCTCCGTTCCAAAGTGGCTATCAAGCACTACTCGAACGCGAAGCTTTCGCTCGCTTTAACGCAATACCGCGTTACGCTTCCCTCAAGCTCAGGATGCCCGGTCCACGCGGCATAATTACAGTAAATGGAAATATTGAGCGCTCCTTGCGCGCCGAAGACGGTGCGGCCGCCTTGGCCGCCGCACACTAAACGGCCTCACCAACTCAAGCATTTGACAGGTCGTTAAGACCACGGACACGGCTAGACGAGTCTAGCTCAGCTATATGTAATTAATACAGGTTTGATGACTATACCCCTATTACAATACAAGGGGCTCAACGCGCGCGCAAAAGTGGCAATAAGGCTCACCTTTACTCATTTTCAACTATATATTGTTTATTTAGTATAACTTAACTTTTGCATAGGAACTTTTCAATTAAGTTCCTCTCTTTTTCAGATGACCATCGTGCTACACCCGTCCAGGATATGGCACAACGGAGACACAGGCGCAGACGTGCAGCAGGGACCCGTTCCAAGGATTCTTTGTATATTAAGACCCTGCGTAAACCTTTTTTACCGTCTCTTGTTGATTTACATCCCTCGGATTCTCAGTACAACTGAGAAGGATGCTGACGTCTTGGCATGTGGCCACGCCAGAATAATGCACGTACCTGGACACCAAGGGCTTATTACAAAGGGTACTGTTTAGACCCGGTTTACACCATAAAGACCAAATACCTTAGGGAGTGTTCGGCATCGCGAGTTTGGCCTTATATGCATCAGCTCCGAATCATGTCTTTGGTCAAATGTTGGGTTTGCCCGGCTCCTGTATTTTGCTGCCTTACGTTTCGCTCTGTCGGCTAAGGCGGCACCAGGAGAACTACTGCGATTGTGCCCTGGTTCATCCGGACGGGCACCTCAGTAGAGAAAGCCAAAAACTTATTGTCATGATATAGCGTGAGACTGATCAACCATTCGATGACTTATTGGAATCTTCGGGATTCCTCCGCATTAACGAAGGGCCGTTTCCTGGCCAGGCATGTACGCACCCCGAATCCGGATGAGTGTGGAGCCACCAGGGGCTATATAGTAGCCCCACTGTCAAACTCCTATGGCTATGTGAAAGTGTTAAAGCATTATAGTCTGGTTGCCTAGTTCGCTGCGCTATCACCTCCTTATTAGGACCAAGACGTTGGATTAATTGTGAATACGCGTCTTCTACGAACACCCCCGCATTATATGCATGGGGACTGAAGCCGAGGACTGCAATCTGTCAGGTTATATACATGTATACATAAACGGCCGCACAGTAGGCATCACAATACTTTCGGGGAAAAGTATAAATACAGCCTTGATAAATTCAATAAAACGTTGTTTTTACAATGGGAATACATGTCACTCAAACATAACATTCTTCGAGCACTGGGCCTCTATCAAATGAGCGCCCTTAAGAACTTCTTCAAAATAGTGCTCGGCAGCCACTCGGCCTATGGCCGAACCCTGCGCCGCGACAGTGGTGGCATCCATCTCCGCCCAGTATGTTTTGACATGGGCAAGGGCCATCCGCGAGCCTTCTATGCACACCAACCTCTTCATCGCATTAATGCGTGGCACCGCACCAAGGAACTGTTGCACCAAGCCAAAATAGCCGTTCGGCTTTGGCCTTTCCGGCCACAGATTATCCATGATAGACCTCATGACGAGTCCGGACAATCTATTGAGTTCGGACCATTCGGCAAGCTGATCAGTCAATCGAAGCGGACGCTCTAGAACATTAAATTGCGACCAGAATAGCTTGTCCACTTCACGATCTGTTTGATCTCGGAAGTATTCGGCCGCATCAACAGCGCTCGCCGCCAAGTCCAGATATGTGTCGGCCGAACTCCACAGCCGTCCATAGGGGCATACCGCGGATCGCCGAACTTCCTCCACAGCATAAAGGGCTTCCCAGCCACAATATCCCCGGCTTCACGCAATTCCTCCTTCTTTGCTCTCATTGCAGAGCGGGTGTCTTAGGTCGCCATTGTGGCCTTTTCGAGGTCCGTAGCCTTCGCCCGGCTTTCTTCTTCAAGAAACTGGCAGCGGTCGGCAGTGTCTTTTAACTTCACAGCCATTTTGGCCATTTCATCTTTGCTCTCGCTATGCACGGCCTTCTAGGCTATCAACTCTTCGGCCGCCTTCAAAACGGCCGCATTACTACTCCTTGCTTGCTCCTTGGCTCGGGCAAGCTCCGCCCGCAAGGCCTCCAGGGTGGCAGCTCCATCTGCAGTCACAACATATTAAAGATACTGGCATCATGCTGCTCTTACTATGTGACATTCACTATAAACATCACCTACCCTGTGCCTCGTCAAGCCGCCTGTTAACAAGCTCGATATCGGCATCCACCGCATCCAGTCGCCACTTTAGTTCGGCAACCCCATCAGTCCGGCTAGCCACCGGAGCCTCAGACACTTGCACATAAAGGCGGTCTGGTTATTACCTAGGACTATGATCCTCTGTTCGCCGCCGTTTTCGACGACAACCAGAGTCTCAGGGGCTACTATCTACACAGGGCACACCTAAAAATGTGCGGTTCTACCACAAATGCATATCATTTCACGTACCTCAAAGCCCGTCGGTAGACTCATAAAGGCTTCATGCAACCCGCTTTCGGTGGATGAAATCCTTTCAATCACCATACCCATCAATGTATGGTGCTCTTCTGAGATAGTGGCTCACCCTAGTAGATCCCTCAATGCGTCCGACTGCATACTAGACGGTGTCGGATTCTTTTGGTTTCTCTCTTCAAGAGCCAGATACTGGGGACTTCGGGAAACCATAGGATTATCTTCAGGCCTCACCGGATCCGGGGTGACCCTCCATGACGACACTTCAAGGTCGCCCGCTTCTTGAGCTGGGGAGTCCGAGGGAGGCATTTCGCTCTCCATCATCTCTGGAAGAAGATGTCCCGAAGATGAGCTCTGCCGAGAAGGGCTCAGATCCGAACTGCAAGATAAATGCTTCGGTTATTTTTCTCATAAGTAAGGTAGTATATCTTCGCTATTAAGTACTTTTTGATTACTTACAGCTCGTTAGAGGGCTGATCCCCGCATGGACTTTG
This sequence comes from Triticum urartu, assembly GCF_056163025.1. NCBI lineage: Eukaryota > Viridiplantae > Streptophyta > Magnoliopsida > Poales > Poaceae > Triticum > Triticum urartu. The sequence continues at coordinate 95,232,944 of NC_141875.1, forward strand.
TGCGGCAAGAGCACCCTCCGAGGCAGGACCCTCTGGTGGAGTTTTCTTCGCCTGTTTGGAGACCTTGGTTTCCGGATCTTCAGAGGTAGTCCTATTCCTCCCCCGGGGTGATGGAACGTCATATTCTTTCCCTTGGTTATCCTCCCTCACGGAGCTGCTCGTTCCCTCGGTTGGAATAGGTAGCGGTGGAGGCCCGCTTTTGCCCCCTTTATTCTCCCCTCCGTCTTCCCTTGAGGGCACCGGGCAAGGTGCTGGCTCGAGCATCTTTTCCAGCACCGGATTTTCCAAGCCTTCGGGAAGGGGAGCCGAACACTAGATCATCTTCGCCTTTGTTATCCAGCCCTGGTCAAAAGAGCGATTCTTCAGAATGATGTCATGATAAAAGAAAGATAGTGTGTTCGACTAGAGGATTACTTACTTGGGCCGCGGTGCGGTTGCTACTCAGGCCCACGTCCTCGGTGGTGTCCGGACACTCCATTCGGGGTCCGAAGAACGACTTGTACATCGCCTCGTGCGTCAGGCCAAGGAAATTCTGAATAGCGTGTGTTCCTTCTGGGTTGAATTCCCACAAGCGGAGGGGCCGGCGTTTGCAAGGCTGGACTCGACGAACCAGCATAACTTGCACTACCATAATCAAACTAAAACCTCCCTCGAAGAGATCTCAGATGCGTCTCTGCAGTGTGGGCACATCCTTGGCTGGACCCCAGCTCAGCCCCCTGCTGATCCATGACATCAGTTGTGGTGGAGGGCCCGAGCGAAAGGTGGGGAAGCTACCCACTTGGCACTTCTGGGAGCGGTGACGTAGAACCATTCCCGTTGCCATAATCCGGACACCTCTGGAAAGGAACCCTTTGGCCATGGAGCTCCAGCGATCTTGCTTATTAATGCACCTCCGCACACTGCATGCTGCCCCTCGACCGTCTTCGGCTTCACATCAAAGGTCTTGAGCCACAGGCCGAAGTGAGGGGTAATGCGAAGGAAGGCCTCACATACGACAATGAATGCCGAGATGTGGAGAAAGGAATCCGGGGCTAGATCGTGGAAATCAAGCCCGTAATAGAACATCAAACCCCTAGCGAAGGGATCCAGAGTGAGGCCTAGTCCTCGGAGGAAGTGGGAGATGAACATGATGTCTTCATTGGGTTCAGGAGTAGGGACGAGCTGCCCTTGGGCAGACAGCCGATGCGAAATTTCGGCGGTCAGGTATCTTGCCTCCCTCAACTTCTTGATATCCTCTTCCGTGACGGAGGAGGGCATCCACCGGCCCTGGAGGCTGGATCCGGACATGATTGAAGGTCCGAAGCACCTGACCTGGGCTTTGGGTGTTAGAACTCGAGGCGGGGGAAGGATTCGATTAAGCACGGGAGGAAAAAAGTAAAAGCCTTGTCCCTTTATAAAGAGGGTGAATATCAAGTGTCCTCCTCGTGGCCGTTTGGGACTTGCCTAAAATCTAGGAGTCCTAAGCACGGTTGGGTTACCCACACACGTATTGATGAGAATCCCGTAATAAGGGGGACACGATATCTGCTTTGACAAGACGTGTCAAGAAACTACCTCGCGTTATGTGAGGGGCTAATTAAAGGAAACGGTCCGGATAATCACTGGGCCATGGCATGATGTCATGTTGCCGAAACATGTCAGCAGATTAGATTTGTGGAAATATTATTCTCTCTATGGTGGTATGTGGAACTTATTTTGCAGGGTCGGACACTATCCTTGTATTCAAATTCTTCCATGGTGTATTCGGAGGAGGAACCCGCCTTGCAATGCCGAAGACAACACTGCACGCCGGACTCATCGTCATTGAAGCCTGGTTCAGGGGCTACTGTGGGAGTCCTGGATTAGGGGGTCTCCGGATAGCCGGACTATATCCTTTGGCCGCACTGTTGGACTATGAAGATACAAGATTGAAGGCTTCGTCTCATGTCCGGATGGGACTCTACTTGGCGTGGAAGGCAAGCTAGGCAGTACGGATATGGATATCTCCTCCTTTGTAACCGACCTTGTGTAACCCTAGCCCCCTCCGGTGTCTACATAAACCGGAGGGTTTTAGTCCGTAGGACAACATACAATCATACCATAGGCTAGCTTCTAGGGTTTAGCCTCTCCGATCTCGTGGTAGATCAACTCTTGTAATACTCTTATCATCAAGAATAAATCAAGCAGGACGTAGGGTTTTACCTCCATCAAGAGGGCCCAAAGCTGGGTAAAACATCGTGTCCCCTGCCTCCTGTTACCATCCGCCTTAGACGCACAGTTCGGGACCCCCTACCCGAGATCCGCAGGTTTTGACACCGACACCAACAAATATAAGTGAAGCAAAAGAGCATTCTACAAATGGCGGTTGTCTATGTAAAGAGAAACATGCAATCCAAACTTCAAATGATATAAGTGAAGCACATGAAGCATTCTATAAAGCCATACTCAAAAGATATAAGTGAAGTGCAAAGAGCATTCTATAAATCAACCAAGGACTGTCTCATACCAGCATGGTGCATAAAAGAAAAATGAAAACTAAATGCAAAATACGCTCCAAGATTGCACATATCGCATGAACGAAACGAATCTGAAAACATACCGATACTTGTTGAAGAAAGAGGGGATGCCTTCTGGGGCATCCCCAAGCTTAGACACTTGAGTCTCCTTGAATATTTACTTGGTTTGCCTCGGGCATCCCCAAGCTTGAGCTCTTGCCTCTCTTCCTTCTTCTCACATCAAGACCTTCTTGATCATCGAACACTTCATCCACACAAAACTTCAACAGAAAACTCGGTAAGATCCGTTAGTATAATGAAGCAAATCACTACTCTAAGTACTGTTTCAAACCAATTCATATTTTGTTTTTGCATTGTGTCTGCTGTAATATAACTTTTTCATGGCTTAATCCACTGATATAAATCGTTAGTTTCACCAAAACAAGCAAACTATGCATCAAAAACAGAATCTGTCTAAAACAGAACAGTCTGTAATAATCTGAACATTCACCATACTTCTGATACTTTAAAAATTCTACCAGAATTAGGAAAAATAAAAAATTTGTACAGGAAGACAGTGCAAAAAGAATCAGAACCATTTGACGTTCCAGCTAAAAATGTAAAATCGCCCACTACAGCCAAAGTTTCTGTCCTGCACCATACAAACCATCAAGCAAATGTAAACATCCAAAAGGAAAACCTTGGCTCATTATTTTTATATTTCAACTTTATAAAAGCACACAACAGAAATAAATGGCTCTCTAAAACTTCCGGGTTGTCTCCCTGGCAGCACTTTCTTTAAAGCCATTAAGCTAGGCATATAGTGCTCAAGTAATGGATCCACCCGGATCACAAGGTATATCAAAGCCAATTTTAATTAAAAATGATTTGTAATTTAGTAGTGAGCACAAAGCAACATATATCAAGTAATGACGAAGTCTAACTCTCTTCCTATGCATCAGCATGTCATAAAAAAATAATTCATGCACACAAAGTAAAGGCCAATGCATAGTATAAACAGTTTCTTGCAATTTTATCATATTGGAAACATAGAGAGGTGGAGATATAGTTCCTCTCTCATAATAATTGCAAGTAGGATCAGCAAGCACATGCATATTATATTCATCAAAATCATCATGTGCAACGGTAAAAGGCAACCCATCAATATAATCCTTAATAAGTGCAAACTTCTCCGATATAGTGTAGTCGGGAGAATTCAAAAAGATAATAGGACTATCATGTGTGGGTGCAATAGCAACAATTTCATGTTTAACATAAGGAACTATAGCAAGTTTATCTCCATAAGCATAATTCATATTGGCATCTTGGCCACAAGCATAGCAAGCATCATCAAAAAGGGATATTTCAAGAGAATCAACGGGATCATAACAATCATCATAGCAATCATCCTTCGGTAAGCACGAAGGGGAATTAAACAATGTATGAGTTGAAGAGTTACTCTCATTAGAAGGTGGGCACGGGTAGCTAATCTGCTCTTCCTCCTTTTGTTCGTCGCTCTCCTCCTCATCTTTTTCATCCAATGAGCTCACAGTTTCATCAACTTCTTCTTCCATAGATTCCTGCAAAATATTAGTCTCTTCTTGGACAGCAGAGACTTTCTTAATAAGCGCATTAATTTTGTAATTGTATTCATAATTCTCATAACAATATTTTAGGATAGCTAAATTTTCAGGTCTATAAACAGCATCATCAAAATCTTCAAACTCTTTAAACATAGATTCAATTTCATAAGCACCTATAAAAGCAACAAATTCTTCTATTTGTTCCACATCATAGTAATCATATATACCTCTAGCATAAGAAGCTATGGTTTTATTATCATTAAATTCACATGAAAAGGGAAGGTGTGGAGCCTTCACCATAGAGCAACAAGTATAATCATATCTCAAGCATAGTTGCCTAGCATACCACTTCAATATATAAATTTGATCCCATAATAGTTTCCCTTTTTGTGTCAAGCGGTAATCCCTAAAGTATTCACGTTGATCCAACATTACTCCCATTACATAACTGAATGGGGTTTTCTCAGGATTACTAAAGTAGTACATACTATGTTTCACATAACCGGCATCGAGGGTTTTAGGAGGTTCCCCATCTCCATGAGTACCAAGTACACCTAATTTTTTGGTATTTTGTGTTCCATATCCATAACTAAAGATAGAGAACAACTAAGAACAGCAAATAAAAATTACTTAGTGATAAAGCAAACAAGCACACACGAGAATATTCACCCCACGCTACTTAGTGTTTCCATTCTATGCTAGGTTGAAGCTTCTGTCACGCTTGCCCTCCAATACATAGTCCTATCAACATACAACTAACTCTAGGGTGTGATCCACGCGCGCAATCATATGATGGGCACCAAAGGACAGAAACATAACCACAAGCAAATTAAATCAATCATAGCAATTCATCAACCACCGATACGACAACGAAAATCTACTCAGACATCATAGGATGGAAACACATCATTGGATAGTAATATGAAGCATAAAGCACCATGTTCAAGTAGAGGGTACATCGGTTTGCGGGAGAGTGGATCGCTGTAGATAGAGGGGGAAGGTGATGGAGATGTTGGTGAAGATGGCGGAGGTGTTGGTGTAGATTGCGGTGATGATGATGGCCCCCGGTGGCACTCCGGTGCCACCGGAAGCGAGGGGGAGAGAGCCCCCCTCCTTCTTCTTCTTGCTTGACCTCCTCCCTAGATGGGATACCCCTCTTGTCCATGGTCTCCATGGCACGGGAGGGGCGAGAGCCCCTCCGAGATTGGATATGTCTCTCTGTCTCTCTCTGTTTCTGCGTTCTCCCCTGGCTCTGTTTCACTGTTTCGTGTATATATGGAGATCCGTAACTTCGATTGGCCTGAAACCTTCGCCGTGATTTTTTTCCTAAAATTAGCTTTCTTTCGGCAAAAGAAGAGCGCCAACCGCCTTACAAGTGGCTCACGAGGGTAGGGAGCGTGCCCCCATGCCTCGTGACCACCTCGGGTACCGTCTCGCGTGGATTTTTCTTCCGTAATTTTCTAAATATTCCAAAAAGTATCTCTGTCCGTTTTTATCCCGTTTGGACTCCGTTTGATATGGATATTCTGCGAAACCAAAAACATGCAACAGACAGGAACTGGCACTAGGCACTGGATCAATATGTTAGTCCCAAAAATAGTATAAAAAGTTACCAAAAGTATATGAAAGTTGTAGAATATTGGCATGGAACAATCAAAAATTATAGATATGACGGAGACGTATCAATCATCACCTGTCCACTTCCCGCAGCACATATTCGCTTCTCCATCTTTGTCCGCACATAATCTCGTCCAATATTCCATCCCTGCTAAGGCGCCTCCCCCCCCCTCGTCCGAAACCCAAGCACTAACAATGGCAGAACCGAGCAGCGTCCACCGAAAGAGTGGCTGGAATTCACTCCCCACAGAGGTAATCAAGCTCATTGTTTCGCGTGTGGACAATCTCAGTACCATGCCGCTCACCATGTGCTCGTCGGGGCTATACCACTTACTCAAAGCCCTCAGGCCGGAGCTTTTTAAGCCAGCTCCTTGCTTGCTGATGCCGCCTGATCTTCAGAAACAGCGTGTCACGTAGCATAACGATCGTAGGGTGGCGAGCATCAACCCCCTTGACTGTGATCTGATCCCCGTCAGCATCAACTACTTTAACGGTATGTACTGGGTTAGCATGAACACGTCCTGGATGGTGCTCGTCGACGATCGCGGCAGATGGTTGCTCGTGGAGGTCTACACCCGGCGATTGATCCCCCTTCCTTCGATTAACACTGCACTGCTTTGGCACCGCGGCCCAGAATACTCGGAATCTTACAGTAGCCAACATGATACCAAGTTTGATTTGCTCAAGGTTGTAATCTGCCAAGTGCCCACAAGATCTGTGAATTATAAAGACTTCAGGCTAATTGCGTTCTTCAACCGCGGTCTCGCCTATCTGATAGGTCACTGCGGTAAGTGGATAAATCTACACGTCCATCATAGGATCATACATCCTCCATGGTTCTCTGATGCCATTGAACACAAGGGCTTCATTTACGCTGTCGACTCCTTCTATGGTTGGATGTATTGCTGGCCTACTCCAGTCATCGCTACAAACGGCTGTTACAGCAGTCTGTTACTTTCCTATGATATCATGATGGCTTGCTTATATTACTGTCAACATTTGCTGAAAAAATATTCATGCTCATAACATGCTGTTCTTAAGATTGACTAAATCAAGAGCCCTTTTTTATTTGACTCCAACTTGATATGATGTTGTAGGCCGCCTGGTGTCCCTACCCTTCCTAATCCCAGAACCTTTCAAAGAAAAGCGGCATGGCAGTTGCAGGTGGCTCCTGGCTCGATCAGACGACGGCGAAAGATTGATGATCGTTCGCACGTACCAGACGTGTTGTTTCACGGAATACAATCACAGTCACTGCAAGGTCTTTGAGCAGGATCCCAGCTTCTCTGGGCCTTCAGGAATTTTTGACTGGAGGCTGGTAAGTAGCCTTGGTACACGCTCTTTGTTCATCGGACTGAATTATCTGATTAACTAGGAGATAACCGACGGCAAGGATCATGATGGCAGCGCGGTTTTGTTCATCAGGCAAAACTATGTGTACACAGCGTACCATGCGTCTCTTCATGCACCATACCCTGATATGTGCCGCCACGCTCTGCAGCCCAAAGTAGGAGAGAGGGTCGCAAGTATCAGACTTTGACCTACTAGCTGGAGTTTCCCCCGTCAGGCACCCATCTGGTTCAAGCCGTCAGCCAATCTCTACAGCTTAATAAATAGTAACGTCTAACTGAGCCAGTTAGTTAGATGCGTACACTTGGTGTAGTAGGATCTTTATTTAATTTGATGCATACACTTGTTCTTTTTTGGTAGCCCTTTTGTAATGATGACTGATGTTTGGTTTGGAAGAGAGAGCTGTGTCTTCACTCTTCTGGCCTGCTTACTGCTTCTGTTGCACCCCAGCCCTGGTTGCTGCTGCTGTTTTCAATGTACAATCAGTAGTATATTTCGTCTGTTGGTTGAATAAATGTGTTGTTAGAACAAAAAACACAATGTTTTGGAAGTCGTTGCACAGTTCGATCATTTAGTGCCCCGTACCGTACGTAGCGCATACTATTTTTCGTGCGGAACACATTTTCCACTTGTTGATAACATGCAGCCCACTGATGAAGGCCCAATAGAGAAGCACATAATTAACTGGAAGGGAGGCTCTCACATGAATCCGACCCAGGTACATGCTCATGGTCCCCTAAACATAAATAAGTAAATAAATAAATAAATAAAGCTAAATTCTCATGCACCAGTTCTTTGGGAAAATAGGTAGCCCAGTATTCCTTTTTGAAGAATACCCAAGCTAGGCCTATTTGTTTTCTCCGAATTATTGGGCTGCAAATCTTTCAAGACGAGAAGGGATGCATTCCAGCCTGGCTTAAGAGTATGGTCAATGTCTGTTAAAAGTAATATCAAAAGGGGTTGAAAATTCCAAAAAAATTATAGAAAATGGGATATAAGTTTCTTTTTTTGTTTTTGTTCTTCACTGATATCTTATACGTATTTCATTGGATTTAACATGACATAGTCCTAATTTATTTTTAAATTTGTTTTAGTATGGCTATTAATTTTTGGATTAAGAATATTTCGTCCCCCAGCAAAAATTTGTGAATTTTCAAAATTTCCCACATATTTAGTTAATTTTTTGACCCTGGTACTGACCAGAAAATGTCCAGCAATTCTAAAAATGGAAAATGGGCTGCAATAAATTCCATATGAATTAGAAAATGAGTAAAAATTATAAAAATAATAGCAAATGGGCTGTACACGCCACAGATTTCGAGGCTAACTTGTTCACGCAAGGCTTTGTCAGTGAACACACGATTCTAGCAGCAGTGACTGTTGGATGTCCATCCAACGGCTGACGTGCTTCTTCAATCTCTGATCTTCCTGCTCCAACCGCCTAAACTAGCACCGGCGGGACTGCCTACTCCCTCCTCTTGTGGCCCGCTGTGATGCCGCGCAGGCTTCCCTGGCCCACCCAACTCCCTCCGCTGGCCTGGCCGCACGCAATCAACTGCCTCCTTATTACGCGGAAAAATGATTCCTCCCACTGACATCTAGGGCGCACCAGTTGGGAGGCTGACCTGTGGGCCTACTAAGTTGACGCGTACGTAGGGCTTGTCAACTTAGTCAACAAACGATTCTAGCAGTAGTAACCGTTGGATTTGAATCGAACGGTCCTGCTGCTTCTTGAATCGCTGCTCTTCTTGCACTAGCCGCCCAAACCAACACCGGGGAGACCGCCTGCTCCTGCCTCTAGTGGCCGGCTGTGCTGCCGTTGAGGCCTCATCGCCCCCTACTACTCCCACCGCTAGCCAGGCCGTGCGGCGACAACAGCCTCACACCGCAGCCGAACCAGTGAACCCTCGTACTCCTCTCCGCGTGGGCATCCACTGCCGCGTCTTCCCCGGCTCCGCGTCGTCCCCTTCCTAGGCCTCATCGTCGTCCACTGCCTTGGTGCTCTCGGTGCGGCGTGGTCAACATGGTCAATGACATTCCATCGGAAGAGAACTGTACGTGGAGAGGTTGACAGCTGGGTCCATGGCCACAGCCCAGTTTTTTTGTGATTTGCCAAGTAAGTCGCTTTGTCAGGCCTGTTGGGCTGCAAATCTTTCAAGACGAGGAGAGCTTTCATTCGGCTGGCCGAGAAAATGGCCCATCAGTAATGAGAAATGGGCTGTACATTTTAAAAACACATCAAACCGGCAATTAGTTTCAAATATCTTTTTTTCATTTCGAGATTTTAAATTACATTAATTTTTATGCGTGGAGAATTTGTTGGATTTTATATTGATATAGATTTATTTTTAAAATCAGTTTGAATGTGAGTCGAAATTTCGGGATTAAAAACAGTTCGGACCGCACCAAAATATGCAAAATTTCGTATAATTTTTTAACCGTGGCCACGATATGGGCTGTAATGCTAACAAAAAGAATATGGGCTCCAAAAAAACCTTAATAATTAGCAAATGGGCTGTGAACTATTAGAAATAATGGCAGATGGGTTGTATGTTGTTTTCCATAGATTTGAGGCTTTCCTAAAAAAGGTTGACGCACAAGCAGTGACTGTTGGATGGCCATCCAACGGTCGTTGTGCTTCTTCAATCTCTGTTGTTCCTGCTCTAGCCGCTCAAACAAGCACCGGCGGGACTGCCTGCTCCCTCCTCCCTGCGGCCGGCTCTGCTGCCGCACAGGCCTCACCGCCCCAGCGTACTCCCATCGCTGGCCTAGCCAACCCTCTACTCACCCACACCTGATGTTATTCTCTGGCAACGGCAGACGAATCAGTAAACCCTCATACAGTCGTACTCCCCTCCGTGTGGGAAACAACTGTCGAGTCTTCCCTGCCTCCGTGTCGTTCCCTTCCTAGGCCTCACCGTCGTCCACCGCCCTGGTGCTCTCGGCGCGGCCTGGTCAATGTGGTCAACGACCGACATGCAACTGAAGTGGACTGTACGTGGAGAGGCCGACAGCTGGGTCCACGGCCGCACGCAAGGAAATGCCTCCTTATTACGCGCAAAATAGTGATTCCTCCACCTGACATCAGGGACCCATCGAAAGGGCCTCTGTATTTCGCGAAAAAAACGTTATCGCCGCTGACAGCTCGGACCCACAAGCTATATCTTCGCACGCAAGGAAGTGCCTCCTTATTACGCACAAAAAAATGAATACTCCCCCTATTAGCTGGGACCCAGTATAGTGGCAGGCTGACTTGTGGGCCTACTAAGTTAACGGGGACGGAGGGCTTTGTCAACTTAGTCAATATGCACAATTCCAGCTCCAGTGACCGTACGATGTCCATCCAACGGCCGTAGTGCTTCTTCAACCTCTGGTCTTCTTGCTCCAGCCGCCCAAACCAGCGCCGGTCGTGCCTCGTGCTCCTGCCTCCCGTGGCCAGCTGCGATGCGGCGGAGGCCTCACCGCCCCCTACTACTCCCACCACTAGCCAGGCCATCCCTCTACTCACCCACACCCCCTATTATTCTGCGGCGACGAGAGCCTCACACCGTAGCGAACCAGTGAACCCTCGTACTCCTCTACGCATGGGCATCCACTGTCGCGTCTTCCCCGGCTCCGCATCGTCCCCTTCCTAGGCCTCGCCGTTGTCCACCGCCCTGGTGCTCTCGGCGCGGCGTGGTCAACGTGGTCAAGGAACGGCTTCCATCGAACATGGACTGTACGTGGAGAGGCTGACAGCTGGGTCCACTGCCGCAGCAAGGAAGTGCCTCTTTATTATGTGCAAAATAATTATTCCTCCACGTGACAGCGGGGATCCATTGGACGGGCCACCGTATTTCGCGAAAAAAAACGTTTCCCCCCTGACTGCTGGGACCCACCATCTACACCTTCGCACGCAAGGAAGTGCGTCTGGGAAAAAAAACAAAACAATTCGCCCCCCTGGCTGCTGGGACCAACCAGCTACATCTTCGCATGCAAGGAAGTGCCTGACAGTCGGGACCCACCTGGTCAAAGCGTACGTAGCGTTGTCATTCTGGTCGCGAACGTGTACGTACATACTGGTCAATGTAGAGGCGTACACGTGTCGTAGTAGAGGCACGCACGTGTCGTAGTAGAGGCGCGCACGTAGCATGTACACGTACGTACATCGGCCAGGGTGCAAGAAAGAAAATACGGCCACGTATGTATACATACGGGCGAGGTCTCGAATGCCTACTCACGCATACATACGGCCAGGGCTCGTGTACATGGCTGGGTCGGAACAGAGAAACAGCGTCGTCGTCGTGTTCATGGGGAGGCAACAGAATGCGTCGTGTTCATGGGGAGGCAACGGAATGCGTCGTGTTCATGGGGAGGCAACGGAATGCGTCGTGTTCATCGGGAGGCAACGGAACGCGTGGGAGCCAACCGGCTGGGTCAGAACAGAATGTGTGGTCGTGTTCATCGGGAGGGCTTGGACGGAACAGGTGATGGAAACGAGGCCTGGCGTACCGCAGAACGGAGGAAACGGACCTCCTACGGTCGAAACGGGGGTCCTGTTGATCGGGAGGGGTGTGGCGTACCGCAAAACGGAGGAAACGGACCTCCTATGGTCGAAACGGGGGTCCTGTTGATCGGGAGGGGTGTGTCGTACCGCAAAACGGACGAAACGGACATCCTACGGTCGAAACGGGGGTCCTGTTCATTGGGAGGGGTGTGGCGTACCGCAAAACGGGACTCCACGGGATACTGTTCATCTCCACCGTCGACCTCCTCCAGCCTCCACGGGCTCCTATTCATCCAGCCTCCACCACGTGCTACTCCACCGGCTACTGTTCAACCACCCCTCCATGGGCACCCCTCCACCGTCTACTGTTCATCCAGCCCTGCACACCACGGGGTCCTGTTCAGCCACCCCTCCACGGGCACCCCTCCACCGTCTACTGTTCATCCAGCCCTCCACCACACCACGGGGTCCTGTTCATCCAGAGGCAACGCCACCGCTCACTGTTCATCCACCCCCCCCCCCCCCGCAACACTCACTGTTCATCCAATCGATCGGCTTCAGTTAGCAGCGGTAGCGAAGGAATCTCTCGATCGGGTTTAGTTAACAACCATTGATCGATCGCTCGGGTTCAGTAACGCGTAGCTTGCAGTGCAATCGCTCGGGTTCAGTTAGAGCCCAACGCCTCGCTCGGGTTCAGTTAGAGCCAACGCCTCGCAAATATGCGCGTACGTGTACGAGAGAAACGCGCATTGCTTGGCCCCCGACCTCCCACCGTAACCCGGAACTCCCCGAAATTTTCCTCACCCTCGCTTCTACCACGGTTTTTTCCATCATGGACGGGCCAAAGAATGTCATGCAGCTGCGTCTCTGGCCCGCCTAGGACGAAAAGCCCATTTTCTGTCATGATTTTTTGTCATAGAAGTAGGATCCCACCACATCTATGATGATACCGGGTTTTGTCACAATTATCGTCATAGAAGTGTCATATGTATAACAGAAAAAATTCGTTCGGACCAAAATGTCATGGATGTGTCTTTTTTTGTAGTGAAAAGCAACATTTTGAACATATCCCAATGTGTGAATGAAACGTGCAGAGAGAGCTTGCGAAGATGGAGTAGATAGGGCGGGAAGATTGTATGTGGACGAGAGAGTAGGAGACAAACCTAACGAAACAAAGATAGAGAGAGAAAGAGAGAGGAAGAAGTTAGGTCTGTGAGAAAGATGGAGACATGTAATATACGTGAGATGCGTGTGCATCCGGATTCTGTACATGTTGAAGGAGAAGAGACAACAGGTTTGATGAGAGAGCTGGAAAAACATGGACGAGAGGGGAAGGATCACGTGGGTTGAGGGATTGATAAATTTGTGCGGAGGGAGAGAGGGATTGGTAATTTTGTGCGAGAGAGAGAGAGGGTGGGGGGAGGAGTCAGTTAGACGTCGTCACATCATCCTGCTTCCAAATGGCCCCACATTCTCTAGCGCCGTGTGGTCACCGTCTTCGTTCTCCTCGATGCCCTCTTTGAAGATTGAGGTGTTCTGCATGCTGGGGTGCAGAGAAGCACAAGCGAGAGTGGTCGCCATATAACCTTGGATGGGGATGAATTGTGTGCTCGGGGGAGGGGTGTGTGTGTCAGATATTGAGAGAAAACAAACCTAAGGAGAGAAATGTGTGTGTATGTACAGAAAGCTACATGCTAAACAGGGTATTCACGAAGAGATTGCGCGCGCGAGATAGAGAGCGATGTGCGGGCCTTGAGGTGGGCAGGGGCCAGGTGAGGGTGTCAAAATGTGCGCGTTGATGCATGTGTTACATGCGGTCAGGCGAGGGACGGACGAATCGAGAGAGATGGTTGTTGTGTTACGGATGCTACTCTCTCTCTCTCTCTCTCTCTCACGCACACACACACAAGTAAAATAGAAGACCGTCCTCTCATGTATACACAACGTATCGGCATCTGTCTATGTCTCACTCCTGCATGATCATTTGCACATTCACACCTCTCTGTGTCTCTATCACACGCACACCGTATCCACATTGCCCTTCCGCTACAACACACATATGGACACATACACACGTTCTCTCTCAGTCACACACACAAAATCAGTATTAAAAAAATAGGGCGCACCTAAAACGTCCAAATCCAAATAAACACGAATGGGAGCTAAATTCAAATATTGTAGCGTCAAGAACTTTTCCAAGAAAAAAAGTTGAGTAATATTCGGGGATTGTTTTCAAACACACAAAAAGGTTCGGTGGATGTCCTTCGAGCGCGACACGGTGACGCACCATTCGATCGACCGTGTGGCCGCCGTTCACGCGCTTGCACAGGATTCCGTATCGTTACTGTAGTAACTAATAAAAGCGTTGCCTAAGTCTAATGTTTATGTGTACTAGTACGGTTTTCTTTTAAGTTTGACCAACCCTATATAAAACTAAACTAAGCTCCCATACGCGCACTCATCAATATGCCGCCACCACCGTTGCGCATGCCGGCGCCCGCCTGCTCCGGCCAACAATTTCTTGCCCATCACCTCGTGTCGCTGCCATCCCTGTGCCATGAAGCTGGAGGCTCGCCCGCTCATGTCGTCTGCAGTCCCTCCTCGCGATGCCGCCACGCTGCCAAGCACGCGAGCAGCTGGTGGAGCCGCGTCTATGCACGCAGCGTATGAAAAGGAGGACGAGCGCGTGCTCCAGCACGCCGGCGAGGAGTTACTAGCGTGTCATTGTCATCTCCGCCCGCGCAGATGAGGCGCGCATGGTGGTTGTCGCGGTGGAAGCCGGGTGCGCGTGCGTCGAGCCCGCAAATCGGGTGCGGACGCGGAATATACCTTTGAGACCTTGAATGCCATGTGGATCCTGCAATCTGAAGGACCAATTTGGGTCAGTCGACTCTTGTGAGCCGTTTGATGCAACATGGATGGCTAGAAGGGCTTCTTCAACCTCCGAAATTGATGCACGGTTCATCTTCTCAGCCCGCCACACGCCTAACCACCTGCCGCCGCCGCGCCCTCCCCTGAACCGCCTGCCACCGCCAGGCTCCCCCCACCCCCGCCATCCGTTTAACCCCGGGCACAATTCATTTTTTCCTGCAAACTGCATTCCACACCCAAAACTCATAAGATAAATCATGGGCACCCCGCCACCCTAATATAGATACTGGGGTAGCTTCTCTGTCGTCTTCTTCCTTCGCTCTGTCGAACTTCTTTCACAAATCGACTGACCCAAATTATACTACTAGTACGAACGTATTAAGTATAGTAGGAACATGAAGATACGAGCAGTAGTACCAACTGCAAGAAGAACAATAGTAAGACATAGTACTAGTACTACTGTATGTACTAAAGAGTTCAAATAATGAGAAAGAACATAAACATAGTTCAGCTGGGCCTCAGCACAACACACTCTTGGAAATAAACTAAGCAACTAGTCCGCTTGACACTGCAGTAGAACCAGCATGAGCGACGGCACTGCCACCTACTCGGAGTCTGAGTCCACGTCCTCGACTTCGTCCTCGTCCCTCTTCCTCTTCCTCTTCGCCGACGCTTCTTTGCTTGAACCAGACACTGGGCTCTGCTTCTTCATCCAACCCTTGTAGATATTTAAACAAAGGTAGGCATCCATTGCTGCGTACAGGATGTGATCTTCATCTAATGTCTTCGACTCCCATGCATGATGAAACTCGTGGTGAGGTTTCTTCAGTTTAGCGTACAAAGGATCAATCATGGCTGCTGCCAGGGTCATCATTGAAGGCTGAGAGGAGGACACCGGGCTTTCCTTCTGGAGATCAAAGGGCTGGCCTACAACGAGGCCTATCCGACCCAGGACATCCATGTCGTTCCTAAAGTCTACAGTAACGAATTTCACTCTTTCGTCCTTGAGGAAGTTCTTAAAATCCTGGCACTCAACGTAGGCATGGCATATGTGGTAGACCAAGCACACATTATGTACGCAAACCTGGATCACGGCGGGCTTCTTCTTCTCTGCCTCCTTTA
Organism: Triticum urartu; assembly: GCF_056163025.1. Classification (NCBI taxonomy): domain Eukaryota; kingdom Viridiplantae; phylum Streptophyta; class Magnoliopsida; order Poales; family Poaceae; genus Triticum; species Triticum urartu. The sequence continues at coordinate 95,248,447 of NC_141875.1, forward strand.
GAATCTTCTCTCTTTGCAGGACTGTGGTGTACTCAACATCTAGCCCAGCGACCCACTCATCTATTGAACTGTTGAACATGCATAGGAAGTGAGCAAGGCATGCTTTCACCATCGTGGATCCATGTGTGTAGATGACGATGAACTCATCGCTGGTGATGGCTCTAACCTGGTAATCAGCAGCGACCATGGAGATTTGGGAGGCCATGGATTTTGGAGGAGGGTTAGGAGAAGTTGAACTGGTGTAATGTGAAAGGACGGGACGACTGGGAGCGAACTGTTGTAAGGTACTGTACTAGTAGAATACAGGGACGAGTAGGGTGTGCGAACGATGTGGGGTTGCTGGCTTGCCCGGTGGATAAACGGCTGCAAGCCCCCAAAGAGTTCTCGAGAACTATGCAGGACCCACTAGATGTCATGTCTACTAGACCCATATCGTAGGCTTGACGGTATAGCTTCTGCATGTTCGCACACCATGCCGGCGCGTGGGTGGCTTCACTGAATTCCGTCAACCGTCGCGCCTCCCATAACCTTCGCCACCCTTGCGCGGTCGCGCCCTTTGAGACTTTGACCAGCTATAAATGAGAAATTTTTTTGCCTACTCTGCATGCATTATACTCCCTCTAGTCCTTTTTACTTCTGTCAACCGTTTGCAAAGTGTTCGACCAAATTTATACTAAAAATATCAATATCTACAATACTGATTATAATGAGTATAAGAACTACGTTTTATAATGAGTATAAAAATATTGATTTGACAATGTGAATGTTGATACATTTTTCTATAAGTTTGGTCAAAGTAGAGGTACATTGACTTCAGAAAAAACTTAAATGCACAATGCAGACTAGTTCGTCCGTCCAGGTGCGTGCCATGTCCTATCTTGTCATCACAACAAGAGCTATTAGAGTACTACTACCTCCCTTCTAGTTTAAAGGGCTCGATTCAAAAATTGCACCTACTCTTAGCAAGATAGAGGCGGTGGAATAGTTTATGTAGTCTGCAAAAGTACTCAACTAATGTTGACATTCTTCACAAAAAATTGTGTTTACCAATGCTTGCATGAACACTAGTTACTCTAACCCCCCCTCTCTTCTTTAATTCTTTGCCACATCAGCATGTTTGCTATTCCCGTGTGCATGATACCAGCTAAGATACCACCATTATGGCCAGCCTTAATCATCGCATGCAATAATTTAGTGCACCTTGAAATATGAACATGTGTGGGGCGTGTATGTTTTTAATGACTTGAGACTATACCTAGCCCGGCATGCAAGATGATACTTATTATGCACCGTTCCCCATACCTGCAGGAAGCCTGTTCGTCTCCAAATCTTTTCCTCTCCATGTGTGGAAACAGTATGCCTGCCAGACTCTCCTTCTCCCTCCGGCGGTCCCACCACTCCACCCCGTGTGGAAAACATCTGCATGCATGACTCTCCTCCCCCCGCGCTCGTCCAATCCATTGTGACCAACAATATTTCCACCCCTTCCCTCCCCCATAATTTACTCCAACAAATATGCCCACATACTACCTCCTTTCCGGTTTATAGGGCTCAATTCAGAAAATCTCACCAACCACGGTAGATGATGAGTGGTGGAATAATTTTCATGGTTTGTAAAAGCACTCAATTAATGCGCTCGTTTTTCTCAAAGAATTGTGTTTACCAATGCATTAATTGCAATGCATGCATGCATGAAGTACATGCATTGGTCAAGTTTCCATAATCCTCGCATGCAATGAATTAAGGCACCTTGAAATCTAAGCATGTGATGGGAGTAGCTGTTACGTTAATCATGCAACATATCTTCCTTGACGCTACTTCAGTTACTTAACTGCAGGTGCATTGGGTCACTAACATATGGGCCCAACAGGGGTCTGGCCCACATGTCAGTGACATAACTGGACCTGCAGTTAAGTTAGTGCAGCTTAGTCCATATCTTACGTAGGTGTGCCATTGCTCGCTATAAATACCGCGCCTCCCATGGCATTCGGAAGAATGCTCACGTTCATCGCTATCTCCTCCCCCTCCCTCTCACGTCGACCACCATGGCATCGCCCCTCCCTAGCCCTAGGTGCCCCTCGCTGCGCCGCCTGGACGGTCACACGTCGACTTTCTGTTCCTCGCTACCACTAGTCGAGGAGGACGCGTCGGCATTCCACTCCTCGCCGCGATGCGTCGAGGTGGACGCGTCAGCGTTCCCAATCTCGCCAGCACGCGCGTCGGAGTTCGCATCGGCTCCCCGCTATGAGGAGAACGCCGCGTCGCCCGCCAAGCCCCCCCAGCCTTGAGGAGCTTTGGAAAGAAATGGATGTCGCCATGTGGGAGGCGTTGCCACCGGCAGAGAATGCCAAAATAGAGGCAGAGAAGAAGGCTGAGGAAGAGAAGCGTGCCACAGGGCAAGCTGCCTGGCAGGTCTATGTCGCGTCCGAGAGAGTCAGGCAATTGGCTCTTTGGCAGAAGGCTCGTGCAAGGGCCATGAGGGTGGCGGAGGACGCCCGTGCCAAAGCCCTGAGTGCAGTCGGGCCCAAGCGCCTCATCTACACTTGGCGGTACGTGGACCGGGTGCATGCTTCCAGCGAGGAGGAGTTCATGTTGGCGCCGGATCACCACACCGGTCAGATCGCGCTCGCCCGGCACCAAGCCGCCAATCCGCACCTCGCGAGTTGCGAGGCTGAGGAAGAGGCGTTGTGTCGGTGCGCTGGGAAATGGCCACGCACCAGGGCACTCGTGGCGCGCCGCAAGCACTCCTGCGAGCGTCGTGGCTTTTAGTAGGAGTATAATTTAGTTTTGTAAGGTGATCTCATTAGTTTTGGGACCCAAATGATAAATCCCGAATGTTCGGGAATTATTAGCATGCTTAATTAAGTATGTAAGAGGGAAAGTTTGGAAACCTTGTGTATCTGTACGCATTTTGTAAGTAGGTGCATATAGCACAAACTTTACTATATACTATCGCACTAGACGTCTCTCTCTAAATATGCTTGCAGACTGTGCTACTCCCTCCGTCTAGGTCAATAAGTCATCATTGGTTGTGCACCATGACCAAGAAGGAGGGAAGACTTTATACACCAAGACGGAGGGAGTACTACTATTACTTATGTACGTGCAAATGCACATTTTAACATTACGATGCGGTTTTTGTAAAAGTAGAAAAACAGCACTAGACAAGCTTGTGAAACGATTCAATGCAAAAATGCTCGTTTGATTGTTTACCATTAGCTTCCTTCTCTGTGGTTATTTCTTTGTCATACTTTGTACGGAGTCTCTCACCGGTCGGAAAGGCATGCAAATTCCCAAACTGCTTCCTACACCCTGTATCAAATTTTTTGCGTAACAAGTTGTGTCGTGCAATTGGAATTCCAACTTGAGTACTAGTACTACTAGTAGGAGTACCAGGGGACAGTTTGTTTAGGCTTCTAGATTTGTAGTAATCCCATTACTACTAGCTCCGTCCTGGTTTATTGGTCCCCATTGTAATCTGTGTCAAATTTTGATCACATATTTAACTAATGAAATGTTTGTGCATGTCACATGCACTAACATTTTATCAGTTAAATCTTTGGTCAAAATTTACCACAAATTACAATGGTGACGAATAAACCAGGACGGAGGTACTAGTAGTAGTTTAGAAGCCCAAATAAATGAGTGAGGCACCTTAATGTTACTCTCCACTGTGACTAGTCTTATGGGAAAAGCTGGGGAAGAGACGGCTTATTTTTTAAGCCGCCAAAAGAATTGGCCCTAGGAGTAGTAGCAAGGGGTCGAGTGTGCGAGATGAACCGGAGAAAGTAAATGCAGAGAGATGAAATGCAAAAAAGACGAAGGGATGTGATGGTTGCTTGTCTGTTTATTTTACCAGACCACTTATTACTGGCAGTGGTTGGGTTTTGTGATATGACGGCTTTACTGTCGCGCCACGAGCGGGGTGAGAGTGAGACTCCCATGCAGCGCCGCCCTCTACACTTGTACTACATCGGTCGTGCTTTATTAATCCCCCATTGAATTTGACTGAAGATTTAACTGACAAAATGTTAGTGCATGTCAACAAAAACTATATCGTTGGATTCGTATTTGAACATAGTTTTCAATGATATAATTTTTGGTGACATGCATCAACATTTATTGTACTATATATAATGTTAGTTCAATTTTTGGTCGTACTAATCTATAGTATTAAGGTGCCCGTGCGTTGCACGGAAGAGTGAAATGCATTGACCGGGGAGTTGTTTATTTTGAAAAAGGATGTGGGGTCATCTCTAGAGCTCACAAACATCCGGGTGAAATAGATAAAAAGGTATCTTTTGCAAACAAAAGCGTTCAACTGTTCAACCTGCATCCAAAACTTGTGAAGAAATAACACTTATTGTGCCTTGCAAGAAATGATCTTTAAGAATTAGTTTTTGAGTATCAATTGTTATACATGTTAGCTACAGATGACATGGCACTTTCTTATAGTCAACAGTTGGCTATACTATTAAGTATTAACCATGCCTTTATACACCTAGACGGAGGGATTAAATCAGGATGACTTGGAAGGGGCAGGGGATATGTAAGAAATGGTTCATAGTAAGTCTTTAACCTGTACTGTAGTAAAAATTCATACAAGGAAGATTCTAGACTAAACTATAAATGGGTACACTTTTATTCATGCGCGATACTCCGATAGAGCAAGATCATGTATGGAAGTCTCCACAAGCTTAGACAGCGGATTACACTGAGCGAAGACTAATGATCAACATTTAACTTGATAATGCGTATGTCCAGGTGAACCTCCTTGGAGTCCCCGTGCACCGCGTTGGGGGGTAAATCATACCATGCGACATCCATGTCCACATCGGCGGGAAGGTCCCAGCTCTGCACAGTCCTAGTCAGCATGATGGAGTCGGTGTCGCCGCCCACATACCTCGGAGGGGTAGTAACAGCGAGCACACACACTACAGAGACGGGGTGGCGGCCTGCGCGGGCCTCGCCAGTGCCCACGATGAAGAGAGGAAGACGCTGCCGTCCTCCTCCGAGACTAGCAGGCGGCGGTGATCCTCCAGTGACTCCGACATGGTGAACGGGTAGCACGTCTCGTACTTGATGTTCTCCTCCAAGGGCCAGTAGTGACCGATGCACGCATCCGTGAGGTGATGCTCGATATCCGTCGGCGAGCCCCAAAACGGCATCGGGCACTCATAGCAGTAGACGAAGGGCTCCTTGCAGGCATCGACCAGGTCGTCCATGAAACGGGAGTGGATGTAGGGGATGTTGCGCCAGTTGAATATATGAGCAAGTTACTACGATATTTAATCCGAATAAGCACAAAATAAATCATGACAGCTATAACAGAGATTAAACTAATCATGTGCACTAGCATAGTAGATGAACAGATAGAATCTAGTAGGATACAGAGTAGAAACATGAATTGAACCACGATTTCAAACAGGAAGGACGGAAACACATATGGTGCAACAGGAGCAGCACCGTTGGCGTTGAGGTTGTCGCCCATGTCATTGAGGAAGAGGTTGCCGAGGTCGGGGAAGAAGTCGTCATTGATGAAGTTGTGGCTGCCAGCAGTCGCGAGAGTGCGCTCCCCAGATTTCAACAGCGCCCGGTGAATGGAGCGCGGGAGGGAGTGGCTGTAGGGGACATTGCGGCCGCCGAATGGAGCATAGGAGTAGCACACGAAGAAGTAGATTGTGCTCTGGTGCCCAAAAATTTTTGTTTGGCATCGCTTGGGCAATGTAGGGCATCGGTGCCAAATACCCAAAAGGCAAATTTAGCACCGCTTTTGGCCTACATAGTGGAAGACGTAAGTCTCTATCTCTACTCGTATCTCTATCTCTACTACTCTTCTTTGTTTTTTATAACAAATTGAATAGTATTGTGCTGTCCGCTGCACGCCCGGCTGAACACGCCTCCTCGCCTCCATCATCACCAACTGAGTCTTTTATAGTAGGAGTAGAGAAAAAACCGAGTTGGTGATGATGGTGTGCCGTGCAATGCACAGGCATCTTGCTATTTTTTTGCATATAATTCCAAACACCACTTAGACACGGTCTTTGACAATTTTACAACTATGTTAGTATTGTTGTTAGTGGTCAGCCGGTGCAAGTTATAGCCCCGGGTGTTTTAACCTTTTTTTTAGTAATGATATCTGGCGATTGTTGGGCACGAGCTCAATCCTGGCGAATCCCACGTAACCGTCAGATTTCCATCCGACGGTGGCCTGTTTTTAAGCCATAGTATGTGACAAAACCGCCACCCTTACACACGTACTATAAATGCGTTGCGGGCGTTTGCAACTGCCATGTCTCCCAGTGAACGTTTGCTGGGGATTGGAGTTAGCACCGATGGCGAGTTCGTAGTCGTTCCATGCTCGGGCATTGAAGTTCGTAACTATTTTAGATTAGAATATACTACTCATCCGGTGCTAGTAGTAGAGCAGAGTCCTACTCCACTACTAGTCTACTCAAGAAAGTTAGGGCATAGTAGTAGGTACTCTAGGGAGTACCGGTATTGTGATCACTCAAGCAAGTTGTCTGACTTCGATATGACCCTACGCTGCTGGTATGTGTCTCGTAAGTCAAGCGGCGTGCTATAGTCATCATCACCTGTCCACTTCCCACAGCACATATTTGCTTCTCCATCTTTGTCCGCTCTTCCATCCCCGCTAAGGCGCCTTCCCCCCTCGTCCAATCTTCCATCCCCGCTAAGGCGCCTCCCCCCTCGTCCGAAACCCAAGCACTAACAATGGCAGAACCGAGCAGCGTTCACCGAAAGAGTGGCTGGAATTCGCTCCCCACAGAGGTAATCAAGCTCATTGTTTCGTGTGTGGACAATATCAGTACCATGCCGCTCGCCGCGTGCTTGTCGGGGTTGTACCGTTTACTCAAAGCCCTCAGGCCGGAGCTTTTTAAGCCAGCTCCTTGCTTGCTGATGCTGCCTGATCTTCAGAAACGGTGTGTCACGCAACATAACGTTCATAGGGTGGCGAACATCAACCCCCTTGACTGCGATCCGATCCCCGTCACCCTCAACTACATTAACGGTATGTACTAGGTCGGCATGAACACGTCTTGGATGGTGCTCGTCGACGATCGCGACAGTTGGATGCTCGTGGAGGTCTACACCCGGCGATTGATCCCCCTACCTTCGATTAACACTGCACTGCTTTGGCACCGCGGCCCAGAATACTCGGAATCTTACAGTAGCCAACATGATACCAAGTTTGATTTTCTCAAGGTTATAATCTGCCAAGTGCCCACAAGATCTGCGAATTATAAAGACTTTAGGCTAATTGTGTTCTTCAACCGCGGTCTCGCCTATCTGACAGGTCACTACGGTAAGTGGATAAATCTACACGTCCATTGCAGGATCATACATCCTCCATGGTTCTCTAATGCCATTGAACACAAGGGCTTCATTTACGCCGTCAACTCCTTCTATGGCTGGACGTATTGCTGGCCTACTCCAGTCATCGCTACAAACGGCTTTTACAGCAGTATGTTACTTTCCTATGATATCATGATGGCTTGCTTTTATTACTATCAACATTTATTGAAAAAATATTCATGCTCATAACATGTTGTTCTTAAGATTGACTACATCAAGAGCCCTTTTTTATTTGACTCCAACTTTTTTTAGGGTTATTTGACTCCAACTTGATATGATGTTGTAGGCCGCCTGGTGTCCCTACCCTTCCTAATCCCAGAACCTTTCAAAGAAAAGCGGCATGGCAGTTGCAGGTGGTTCCTGGCTCGATCAGACGACGACAAACGATTGATGATTGTTCGCACGTACCGAACGTGTTGTTTCACGGAATACAATCACAGTCACTGCAAGGTCTTTCAGCAGGATCCTAGCTTCTCTGGGCCTTCAGGAATTTTTGACAGGAGGTTGGTAAGTAGCCTTGGTACACGCTCTCTGTTTGTCAGACTGAATTATCCGATTAACCAGGAGATAACCGGCGGCAAGGATCATGATGGCAGCGCGGTTTTGTTCATCAGGCAAAACTGTGTGTACATAGCGTACCATGCGTCTCTGCATGCACCATACCCTGATATGTGCCGCCACGCTCTGCAGCCCAAAGTAGGAGAGAGGGTCACAAGTATCAGACTTCGACCTGCTGGCTGGAGTTTCCCCCGTCAGGCACCCATCTAGTTCAAGCCGTCAGCCAATCTCCACGGCTTAATAAATAGTAACGTCTAACTGAGCCAGATAGTTAGATTCGTACACTTGGTGTAGTAGGATCTTTATTTAGTTTGATGCATACACTTGTTCTTTTTTGGTAGCCCTTTTTTAATGATGGAATGTTTGGTTTGGAAGAGAGAGCTACGTCTTCACTCTTTCGGTCTGCTTACTGCTTCTGTTGCACCCCCAGCCATGGTTGCTGCTGCTGCTGTTTTCAATGTACAATCAGTAGTATATCTCGTCTGTTGGTTGAATAAATGTGTTGCTAGAACGACAAACACAATGTTTTGGAAGTCATTGCACGATTCGACCCTTTAGTGCCCCGTACCGTACGTAGCGCATAGTATTTTTCGTATGGAACACATTTTCCACTTGTTGATAACATGCAGCCCACTGATAAAGGCCAATAGAGAAGCCCATAATTAACTGGAAGGGAGGCTCTCACATGAATTCGGCCCAGGTACATGCTCATGGTCCCTAAACATAAATAAGTAAATAAATAAAGCTAAATGCTCATGCACTAGTTCTTTAAATTCATGATGTAACATGAGGATATTATTTCCTATGATAGTGTCATTACATTCAGTCGATATTATTCTTAGGCAAAGATAGCGACCAGTCTTCTTTCTCCTAGCATTTTCTTCCTGCAACCAGCGGACCCATGCAAATCGTAGTCAACTTCGTAAATAGTTCCGGTCCATTTTTATTTTTCAATAAGAATGTCCAACCCAGCCCAGCACATTGGCGACGGCACTTTATCCTCCACCTTGGTGCACTCGCCGCGGCGCCGCCGTCCGGCCCTGTCAACATAGTTTTTTTCGAAACGGTCCTTGTCAACATAGTGAACCGGGAGAGGACTGTAGTTGTGAGTATGACAGTACGGACCCACCAGGTCCACTCCCGAACACAAGCAAGTGCCTCTTTTACTACTCAGATGAACCCCTCGTTTTTTTACTCTAATCCACCCTACTAATATCTGGGACCCACATCATTTTCAACGTATAGTCAATTAACGACAGAATTGCACAACTTTTTTTTGAGTAGTAATTCGGAGGAGCAGGCTATAAACTGGGTTGTGCGGTCTCTGTGGCCCGTCTAACAACATGACCAGCCCGGCAGTTTTTTCTTTGGGAAAATAGGTAGCCCGGTATTTCTTTTTGAAGAATACCCAAGCTAGGCCTATTTGTTTTCTCTGACTTACTGGGTTGCAAGATGCATTCCAGCCTGGCCAAAGAGTATGGTCGGTGTCTGTTAAAAGTAATATCAAAAGGGGTTGAAAATTCCAAAAAAATTATAGCAAATGGGATATTAGTTTCTTTTTTTGTTTTTGTTCTTCACTGATATCTTATACTCCCTCCGTCCCAAAATTCTTGTCTTAGATTAGTCTAGATACGGATGTATCTAGATACCACCGTATCTAGACTAATCTAAGACAAGAATTTTGGGACGGAGGGAGTATTTCATTGGATTTAACATGACATAGTACTAATTTATTTTTAAATATGTTTTAGTATGGCTAATAATTTTTGGATTAAGAATATTTTGTTCCCCGGCAAAAAATTGCGAATTTTCAAAATTTCCCACATATTTAGTTAATTTTTTAACCCTGGTACTGACTAGAAAATGGGCAGCAATTCTAAAAATGGAAAACGGGCTGCAATAAATTCCATATGAGTTAGAAAATGAGTAAAAATTATAAAAATAATACCAAATGGGTTGTACACGCCATAGATTTCGAGGCTGACTTGTTTACGCAAGGCTTTGTCAGTCAACACACGATTCTAGCAGCAGTGACTATTGGATGTCCATCCAACGGCCGACGTGCTTCTTCAATCTCTGATCTTCCTGCTCCAGCCGCCTAAACTAGCGTTGGCGGGACTGCCTGCTCCCTCCTCTTATGGCCCACTATGATGCTGCGCAGGCTTCCCCGGCCCACCCTACTCCCTCCGCTGGCCTGGCCGCACGCAATCAACTGCCTCCTTATTACGTGAAAAAAAATGATTCCTCCCACTGACATCTGGTGCGCACTAATACGTCTCCAACGTATCTATAATTTTTGATTGCTCCATGCTATTATATTATCTATTTTGGATGTTAATGGGCTTTATTTTACACTTCTATATCATTTTTGGGACTAACCTACTAACCGGAGGCCCAGCCCAAATTGCTGTTTTTTGCCTATTTTAGGGTTTCGAAGAAAAGGAATATCAAACGGAGTCCAAACGGAATGAAACCTTCAGGAACGTGATTTTCTCAACAAATGTGATCCAGGAGACTTGGAGTGGGCGTCAAGAAACAATCGAGGAGGGCACAAGCCAGGGGGCGCGCCTACCCCCCTAGGCGCGCCCTCCACCCCCATGGGCCCCTCGTTGCTCCACCGACGTACTTCTTCCTCCTATATATATCCACGTACCCCCCAAACATCGAGGAGCACCACGAAAACCTAATTCCACCGCCGCAACCTTCTGTACCCGAGAGATCCCATCTTGGGGCCTTTTCTGGAGCTCCGCCGGAGGGGGCATTGATCACGGAGGGCCTCTACATCAACTCCATGGCCTCTCCGGTGATGTGTGAGTAGTTTACTTCAGACCTTCGGGTCCATAGTTATTAGCTAGATGGCTTCTTCTCACTCTTTGGATCTCAATACAAAGTTCTCCTCGATCTTCTTGGAGATCTATTCGATGTAATCTTCTTTTGCAGTGTGTTTGTCGAGATCCGATGAATTGTGGGTTTATGATCAAGTTTATCTATGAACAATATTTGAATCTCCTCTGAATTCTTTTATGTGTGATTGGTTTATCTTTGCAAGTCTCTTTGAATTATCAGTTTGGTTTGGCCTACTAGATTGATCTTTCTTGCAATGGGAGAAGTGCTTAGCTTTGGGTTCAATCTTGCGGTGCTTGATCCCAGTGACAGAAGGGAACCGACACATATTGTATTGTTGCCATAGAGGATAAAAATATGGGGTTTATATCATATTGCATGAGTTTATCCCTCTACATCATGTCATCTTACTTAAAGCATTACTCTGTTATTATGAACTTAATACTCTAGATGCATGCTGGATAGCGGTCGATGTGTGGAGTAATGGTAGTAGATGCAGAATCGTTTCGGTCTACTTGTCACAAACCTGATGCTTATATACATGATCATACCTAGATATTCTCATAACTATGCTCAATTCTATCGATTGCTCGACAGTAATTCATTTACCCACCATAATACTTATGCTCTTGAGAGAAGCCACTAGTGAAACCTATGGCCCCCGGGTCTATCTTCCATCATATTAATCTTCCAACACTTAGCTATTTCCTTTGCCGTTTATTTTACTTTGCATCTTTATTTCTCTTTATCATAAAAATACCAAAAATATTATCTTATCATATCTATCAGATCTCACTCTCGTAAGTGACCGTGAAGGGATTAACAACCCCTTTATCGTGTTGGTTGCGAGGTTCTTATTTGTTTGTGTAGGTGCGTGGGACTCGAGCGTGATCTCCTACTGGATTGATACCTTGGTTCTCAAAAACTGAGGGAAATACTTACGCTACTTTACTGCATCACAAACTCTTATCCCTCGCATTACATTATTTGCCATTTGCCTCTCATTTTCGTCTCCCCCACCTCACCCTTGTCATTTTATTCGCCCTCTTTTCCTTTCGCCCTCTCTTTCCGTTCCCCTCCTCTTTTCCAGTTTGCCTCTTTTTCTTCTTCACTTGTTTGCTTGTGTGTTGGATTGCTTGCTTGTCACGATGGCTCAAGATAATACTAAATTGTGTGACTTTGCCAATACCAACTAAAATGATTTTCTTAGCACTCCGATTGCTCCTCTTGCCGATGCTGAATCTTGTGAAATTAATGCTGCTTTGTTGAATCTTGTCATGAAAGATCAATTCGCCAGCCTTCCTAGTGAAGATGTCGCTACCCATCTAACCAACTTTGTTGATTTGTGTGATATGCAAAAGAATAAAGATGTGGATAATGATATTGTAAAACTTAAGCTATTTCCGTTTTCGCTTAGAGATCGTGCTAAAGCTTGGTTTTCGTCTTTGCCTAAAATAGTTTTGATTCATGGAATAAGTGCAAAGATGCTTTTATCTCTAAGTATTTTCCTCCCGCTAAAATCATCTCTCTTAGAAACGATATTATGAATTTTAAGCGACTTGATCATGAACATGTTGCACAATCTTGGGAGAGGATGAAATTAATGATACATAATTGCCCTAAACATGGTTTGAATTTATGGATGATTATACAAAAAAATTATGCTGAATTGAATTTTGCTTCGAGAAAATCTTTTAGATTCGGCCGCGGGAGGCACTTTTATGGAAATCACTTTAGGAGAAGCTACTAAACTCCTAGACAATATTATGGTTAATTATTCTTAATGGCACACCGAAAGATCTACTAATAAAAAAGTGTGTGCGATAGAAGAAATTAATGTTTTGAGTGGAAAGATGGATGAACTTATGCAATTGTTTGCTAATAAGAGTGCTCCTAATGATCCTAATGATATGCCTTTGTCTACTTTGATTGAGAATAATAATGAATCTATGGATGTGAATTTTGTTGGTAGGAACAATTTTGGTAACAACGCGTATAGAGGCAATTTTAGTTCTAGGTCGTTTCCTAGTAATTCCTCTAATAATTATGGTAATTCCTACAACAATTCTTATGGAAATTTAATAAGATGCCCTCTGAATTTGAGACTAGTCTTAAGGAGTTTATGAATTCGCAAAAGAATTTTAATGCTTTGCTTGAAGAAAGATTGCTTAAAGTTGATGAATTGGCTAGGAACGTTGATAGAATTTCTCTTGATGTTTATTCTTTGAAACTTAGATCTATTCCACCTAAGCATGATATCAATGAGTCTCTCAAAGCCATGAGAATTTCCATTGATGAGTGCAAAGAAAGAACCGCTAGGATGCGTACTAAGAAAGATTACTTTGTGAAAGCGTGTTCTTCTAGTTTTCATAATAATAAGGATGAAGATCTAGAATTTATTGATGTGTCTCCTATTAAATATTTGTTTTGCAATATGAATCTTGATAATGATGGGACTGAAGATGAGCCACCTTTACCTAGAAGGCGTTCCAAAAATTCGGAGTTTTTAGATCTTGATGCAAAAATTGGTAAAAGTGGGATTGAAGAGGCCAAAACTTTAAATAGCAATGAACCCACTATTTTGGATTTCAAGGAATTTAATTATGATAATTACTCTTTGATAGATTGTATTTCCTTGTTGCAATCCGTGATAAATTCTCCTCATGCTTATAGTCAAAATAAAGCTTTTAGTAAACATATCGTTGATGCTTTGATGCAATCTTATGAAGAAAAACTTGAGTTGGAAGTTTCTATCCCTAGAAAACTTTATGATGAGTGGGAACCTACAATAAAAATTAAAATTAAAGATCATGAGTGCTATGCTTTGTGTGATTTGGGTGCTAGTGTTTCCACGATTCCAAAAACTTTGTGTGATTTGCTAGGTTTCCGTGATTTTGATGATTGTTCTTTAAACTTGCACCTTGCGGATTCCACTATTAAGAAACCTATGGGAAGAATTAACGATGTTCTTATTGTTGCAAATAGGAACTATGTGCCCGGAGATTTCATCGTTCTTGACATAGATTGCAATCCTTCATGTCCTATTATTCTTGGTAGACCTTTCCTTAGAACGATTGGTGCAATTATTGATATGAAGGAAGGGAATATTATATTCCAATTTCCGTTAAGGAAAGGCATGGAACACTTCCCTAGAAAGAAAGTTAAATTACCATATGAATCTATTATGAGATCCACTTATGGATAGCCTACCAAAGATGGCAATTCCTAGATCTATCTTTGCTTTTATGCCTAGCTAGGGGCGTTAAACGATAGCGCTTGTTGGGAGGCAACCCAATTTTATTTTTATTCCTTGATTTTTTTTTTCTCCTGTTTAGTAATAAATAATTTATCTAGCCTCTGTTTTGGATGTGTTTTTTGTGTTTAATTAGTGTTTGTGCCAAGTAGAACCGTTGGGAAGACTTGGGGAAAGTCTTTTTGATCTTGCTGTAAAAAACATAAACTTTAACGGTCACGAGAATTGCTGCCATTTTTATTTCGAAAGTGCTATTTAGTTAATTCTTTTTGCAGATGATTAATAGATAAATTCCTCACGTCCAGAAATTTATTTTAGAATTTTTGGGTTCCAGAAGTTGCGTTAGCTACAGATTACTACAGATTGTTCTGTTTTTGACAGACTCTGTTTTTCGTGTGTTGTTTGCTTATTTTTGATGAATCTATGGCTAGTAAAAGAGCTTATAAACCATAGATAAGTTGGAATACAGTAGGTTTAACACCAATATAAATAAAGAATGAGTTCATTACAGTACCTTGAAGCGGTGTTTTTTTTTCTTTCGCTAACGGATCTCACGAGATTTTCTATTTTGAGTTTTGTGTTGTGAAGTTTTCAAGTTTTGGGTAAAGATTTGATGGATTATGGAACAAAGAGTGGAAAGAGCCTAATCTTGGGGATTCCCATGGAACCCCAAGGTAAAATTCAAGTACACCAAAAGGCCTAAGCTTGGGGATGCCCCGGAAGGCATCCCCTCTTTCGTCTTTGTCTATCGGTAACTTTACTTGGAGCTATATTTTTATTCACCACATGATATGTGTTTTGCTTGGAGCGTCTTGTATGATTTGAGTCTTTGATTTTTAGTTTACCACAATCATATTTTCTGAACACACCTTTTGAGAGAGACTCGCATGATTTGAAAATTACTAGAATACTCTATGTGCTTCACTTATATCTTTTGAGCTATATAGTTTTTGCTCTAGTGCTTCACTTATTTCTTTTAGAGCACGGTGGTGGATTTGTTTTATAGAAACTATTGTTATCTCATGATTCACTTATATTATTTTGAGAGTCCATTAGAACAACATGGAAATTTGCTTTAATATAAAAACTTTCATAGAAGTGCATTGAATACTATGAGAAGTTTGATAATTTATAATTGTTTTGAGATATGGAGCTGGTGATATTAGAGTCATGCTAGTTGAGTAGTTGTGAATTTGAGAAATACTTGTTTTGAAGTTTGTGATTCTCGTAGCATGCACATATGGTGAACTGTTATGTGATGAAGTCGGAGCATGATTTATTTATTGGTTGTCTTCCTTATGAGTGGCGGTCGGGACGAGCGATGGTCTTTTCCTACCAATCTATCCCCCTAGGAGCATGCGCGTAATACTTTGTTTCGATAACTAATAGATTTTTGCAATAAGTATGTGAGTTCTTTATGACTAATGTTGAGTCCATGGATTATACGCACTCTCACCCTTCCACCATTGCTAGCCTCTCTAGTATCACGCAACTTTTGCCGGTACCATAAACCCACCATATACCTTCCTCAAAACAGCCACCATACCTACCAATTATGGCATTTCCATAGCCATTATGAGATATATTTCCATGCAACTTTCCACCGTTCCGTTATTATGACACGCTTCATCATTGTCATATTACTTGCATGATCATGTAATTGACATCGTATTTCTGGCAAATCCATCGTTCATAATTCTTCATACATATCACTCATGCATCATTACACATCCCGGTACACCGCCGGAGGCATTCACATAGAGTCATATTTTGTTCTAAGTATCGAGTTGTAATTCTTGAGTTGTAACTAAAATAAAGTGTGATGATCATCATTATTAGAGCATTGTCCCAGTGAGGAAAGGATGATGGATACTATAATTCCCCCACAAGTCGGGATGAGACTCCGGACGAAAAAAAGGAGAAAGAGGCCAAAAAGAAAAAAAGAAAGAAGGCCCAAATAAAAAAATGAATGAGACAAAAAGAGAGAAGGGACAATGCTACTATCCTTTTTCCACACTTATGCTTCAAAGTAGCACCATGATCTTCATGATAGAGAGTCTCCTATGATATCACTTTCATATACTAGTGGGAATTTTTCATTATAGAACTTGGCTTGTATATTCCAATGATGGGCTTCCTCAAAATGCCCTAGGTCTTCATGAGCAAGCAAGTTGGATGCACACCCACTTAGTTTCTTTTGTTGAGCTTTCATATACTTATAGCTCTATTGCATCTGTTGCATGGCAATCCCTCCTCACTCACATTGATATCTATTGATGGGCATCTCCATAGCCCGTTGATACGCCTATTTGATGTGAGACTATCTTCTCCTTTTTTGTCTTCTCCACAACCACCATTCTATTCCACATATAGTGCTATATCCATGGCTCACGCTCATATACTGTGTGACGATTGAAAAAGTTTGAGAACATCAAAAGTATGAAACAATTGCTTGGCTTGTCATCGGGGTTGTGCCTTATTTAAATATTTTGTGTGGTGAAGATTGAGCATAGCCAGACTATATGATTTTGTAGGGATAAATTTCTTTGGCCATGTTATTTTGAGAAGACATAATTGCTTAGTTAGTATGCTTGAAGTATTATTATTTTTATGTCAATATTAAACTTTTATCTTGAATCTTTCGGATCTGAACATTCATGCCACAATAAAGAAATATTACATTGAGAAATATGTTAGAAAGCATTCCACATCAAAAATTCTTCTTTTATCATTTACCTACTCGAGGACGAGCAGGAATTAAGCTTGGGGATGCTTGATACGTCTCCAATGTATCTATAATTTTTGATTGCTCTGTGCTATTATATTATCTATTTTGGATTTTAATGGGCTTTATTTTACACTTTTATATCATTTTTGGGACTAACCTACTAACCGGAGGCCCATCCCAAATTGCTGCTTTCTTTTTGCCTATTTTAGGGTTTCGAAGAAAAGGAATATCAAACGGAGTCCAAACGGAATGAAACCTTCGGGAACGTGATTTTCTCAACAAACGTGATCTAGGAGACTTGGAGTGGGCGTCAAGAAACGATCGAGGAGGGCACGAGGCAGGGGGGCGCGCCCTCCACCCTCGTGGGCCCCTCGTTGCTCCACCGACATACTTCTTCCTTCTATATATATCCACGTACCCCCCAAACATCCAGGAGCACCACGAAAACCTAATTCCACCACTGCAACCTTTTGTACCCGAGAGATCCCATCTTAGGGCCTTTTCCGGAGCTCCGCCGGAGGGGGCATTGATCACGGAGGGCCTCTACATCAACTCCATGGCCTCTCCGGTGATGTGTGAGTAGTTTACTTCAGACCTTCGGGTCCATAGTTATTAGCTATATGGCTTCTTCTCTCTCTTTGGATCTCAATACAATGTTCTCCTCGATCTTCTTGGAGATCTATTTGATGTAATCTTCTTTTGCGGTGTGTTTGTCGAGATCCGATGAATTGTGGGTTTATGATCAAGTTTATCTATGAACAATATTTGAATCACCTCTGAATTCTTTTATGTATGACTGGTTTATCTTTGCAAGTCTCTTCGAATATCAGTTTGGTTTGGCCTACTAGATTGATCTTTCTTGCAATGGGAGAAGTGCTTAGCTTTGGGTTCAATCTTGCGATGCTCGATCCCAGTGACAGAAAGGGAACCGCCACATGTTCTATTGTTGCCATCGAGGATAAAAAGATGGGGTTTATATCATATTGCATGAGTTTATCCCTCTACATCATGTCAATCTTACTTAAAGCATTACTCTGTTCTTATGAACTTAATACTCTAGATGCATGCTGGATAGCGGTCGATGTGTGGAGTAATGGTAGTAGATGCAGAATCGTTTCGGTCTACGTGTCGCGGACGTGATGCCTATATACATGATCATACCTAGATATTCTCATAACTATGCTCAATTCTATCAATTGCTCGACAGTAATTCGTTTACCCACCATAATACTTATGCTCTTGAGAGAAGCCACTAGTGAAACCTATGGCCCCCAGGTCTATCTTCCATCATATTAATCTTCCAACATTTAGCTATTTCCTTTGCCGTTTATTTTACTTTGCATCTTTATTTCTCTTTATCATAAAAATACCAAAAATATTATCTTATCATATCTATCAGATCTCACTCTCGTAAGTGACCGTGAAGGGATTGACAACCCCTTTATCGCGTTGGTTGTGAGGTTCTTATTTGTTTGTGTAGGTGCGTGGGACTCGAGCGTGATCTCCTACTGGATTGATACCTTGGTTCTCAAAAACTGAGGGAAATACTTATGCTACTTTACTGCATCACCCTTTCCTCTTCAAGGGAAAACCAACGCAGTGCTCAAGAGGTAGCACGCACTAGTTGGGAGCCTGACTTGTGGGCCTACTAAGTTGACGTGTATGCATGGCTTGTCAACTTAGTCAAAAAACGATTCTAGCAGCAGTAACCGTTGGATTTGAATCAAACGGTCCTGCTGCTTCTTTAATCGCTGCTCTTCTTGCACCAGCCTCCCAAACCAGCGCCGGCGAGACCGCCTGCTCCTACCTCTAGTGGTCGGCTGTGTGCTGCCATTGAGGCCTCACCACCCCCTACTACTCCCACCGCTAGCCAGGCCCTGCGGTGACAGCAGCCTCACACTGTAGCCGAACCAGTGAACCCTCGTACTCCTCTCCGCGTGGGCATCCACTGCCGCGTCTTCCCCGGCTCCGCATCTTCCCTGGCTCCTTGTCGTCCACGGCTTCGCATCTTCCCCGGCTCCGCGTCGTCCCCTTCCTAGGTTTCGCCGTCGTCCACCACCTTGGATGCGCTCGGCGTGGAGTGGTCAACGTGGTCAACGAATGACACCATCGGAAGTAGACTGTGCGTGGAGAGGTTGACAGCTGGGTCCACGGCCGCACGCAAGGAAATGCCTCCTTATTACACGCAAAATAATGATTCCTCCACCTGACAGTTGGGACCCACCGGAAGGGCCTCTGTATTTCGTGAAAAAACGTTCCCACCACTGACAGGTCGGACCCACCAGCTATATCTTCGCACGAAAGGAAGTGCCTCCTTGTTATGCAAAAAAAATGAATACCCCCTGCTAGCTGGGACCCACAATAGTGGGAGGGTGACTTGTGGGCCAACTAAGTTGACGGGGACAGAGGGCTTTCTCAACTTAGTCAATATGAACGATTCTAGCTCCAGTGACCGTACGATGTCTATCCAATGGCCGTAGTACTTTTGCAACCTCTGGTCTTCTTGCTCCAGCCGCCCAAACCAGCGCCGGTCGTGCCTCGTGCTCCTGCCTCCCGCGGCCGGTTGCGATGCCGCAGGGGCCTCACAACCCCCTACTACTCCCACCGTTGGACAGGCCATCCCTCTACTCACCCACACCCCTTGTTATTCTGCGGCGACGGCAGCCTCACACCGTAGCCGAACCAGTGAACCCTCGTACTCCTCTCCACATGGGCATCCACTGTCGCGTCTTCCCTGGCTCTGCGTCATCCCCTTCCTAGGCCTCGCCGTCGTCCACCGCCTTCGTGCTCTCGGCACGGCGTGGTCAATGTGGTCAACGACCGACTTCCATCGGAAGAGTACTGTACGTGGAGAGGCTGACAGCTGGGTCCACGGCCACAACCCAGTTTTTTTGTGATTTGCCAGGTAAGTCGCTTTGTCAGGCCTGTTGGGCTGCAAATCTTTCAAGACGAGAAGAGCTTCATTCGGCTGGCCGAGAAAATGGCCTATCAGTAATGAGAAATGGGTTGTACATTTTTAAAACACATCAAACCGGCAATTAGTTTCAAATTTCTTTTTTTCATTTTGAGATTTTAAATTGCATTGATTTTTATGCGTAGACAATTTGTTGGATTTTATATTGATATACATTTATTTTTAAAATCAGTTCGAATGTGACTCGAAATTTCGGGATTAAAAACAGTTCGGACCGCACCGAAATATGCAAAATTCATATAATGTTTTAACCGTGGCCACAATATGGGCTGTAATGCTAACAAAAAGAATATGGACTCCAAAAAAACCTTAAGAATTAGCAAATGGGCTATAAATTATTAGAAATAATGGCAGATGGGTTGTATGCTATTTTCCATAGATTTGAGGCTTTCCTAAAAAAAGGTTGACGCATAAGCAGTGACTGTTGGATGTCCATCCAACGGCCGTCGTGCTTCTTCAATCTCTGCTCTTCCTGCTCCAGCCGCTCAAACAAGCGCCGGCAGGACTGCCTGCTCCCTCCTCCCCGCGGCCGACCGTGCTACCGCGTAGGCCTCACCACCCCAACGTACTCCCATCGCTGGCCTAGCCATCCCTCTACTCACCCACACCTGCTGTTATTCTCTGGCGATGGCAGACGAACCAGCAAATGCTCATACAGTCGTACTCCCCTCCGCTTGGGAAACAACTGCCGAGTCTTCCCTGGCTCTGTGTCGTTCCCTTCCTAGGCCTCGCCGTCGTCCACCGCCCTGGTGCTTGATACGTCTCCAACGTATCTATAATTTTTGATTGCTCCAGGCTATATTATGTACTGTTTTGGACATTATTGGGCTTTATTATACACTTTTATATTATTTTTGGACTAACCTATTAACCGGAGGCCCAGCCCGGCATTGCTATTTTTTTGCCTATTTTAGGGTTTCGAAGAAAAGGAATATCAAACGGAGTCCAAACGTAATGAAACCTTCGGGAACGTGATTTTCTCACCGAACATGATCCAGGAGACTTGGACCCTACATCAAGCAACCAACAGGGAGGCCACGAGGTAGGGGGCGCGCCTACCCCCCCCCCTAGGCGCGCCCTCCACCCTCGTGGGCCCCATGATGCTCCACCGACGTACTTCTTCCTCCTATATATACCTACGTACCCCCAAACGATCAGATACGGAGCCAAAACCCTAATTCCACCGCCGTAACTTTCTGTATCCACGAGATCCCATCTTGGGGCCTGTTCCGGACCTCCACCGGAGGGGGCATCAATCACGGAGGGCTTCTACATCAATACCATAGCCTCTCCGATGAAGTGTGAGTAGTTTACCTCAGACCTAGGGGTCCATAGTTATTAGCTAGATGGCTTCTTCTCTCTTTTTGGATCTCAATACAAAGTTCTCCCCCTCTCTTGTGGAGATCTATTCGATGTAATCTTCTTTTGCGGTGTGTTTGTTGAGACCGATGAATTGTGGGTTTATGATCAAGTTTATCTATGAACAATATTTGAATCTTCTCTGAATTCTTTTATGTATGATTGGTTATCTTTGCAAGTTTCTTCGAATTATCATTTTGGTTTGGCCTACTAGATTGATCTTTCTTGCAATGAGATAAGTGCTTAGCTTTGGGTTCAATCTTGCGGTGTCCTTTCCCAGTGACAGTAGGGGCAGCAAGGCACGTATTGTATTGTTGCCATCGAGGATAACAAGATGGGGTTTTTATCATATTGCATGAATTTATCCCTCTACATCATGTCATCTTGCTTAAGGCGTTACTCTGTTCTTATGAACTTAATACTCTAGATGCATGCTGGATAGCGGTCGATGTGTGTAGTAATAGTAGTAGATGCAGGCAGGAGTCGGTCTACTTGTCTTGGACGTGATACCTATATACATGATCATACCTAGATATTCTCATAACTATGCTCAATTCTGTCAATTGCTCAACAGTAATTTGTTCACCCACCGTAAAATACCTATGCGCTTGAGAGAAGCCACTAGTGAAACCTATGGCCCCCTGGTCTATCTTCATCATATTAATCTTCCAATACTTATTTATTTTCATTGCCTTTTATTTTACTTTGCATCTTTATCATAAAAATACCAAAAATATTATCTTATCATATCTATCAGATCTCACTCTCGTAAGTGGCCATGTAGGGATTGACAATCCCTTATCTCGTTGGTTGTGAGGATTTATTTGTTTTGTGCAGGTGCGAGGGACTCGCGCATAGCCTCCTACTGGATTGATACCTTGGTTCTCAAAAACCGAGGGAAATACTTACGCTACTTTGCTGCATCACCCTTTCCTCTTCAAGGGAAAACCAACGCAGTGCTCAAGAGGTAGCAAGAAGGATTTCTGGCACCGTTTTCGGGGAGGTTCGCGCAAGTCAAGATTTGAATCCCGACAACGAGCCATTTCTGGCGCCGTCGCCGGGGAGGTCTACGCAAAAGTCAAACATACCAAGTACCCATCACAAACCCTTATCTCCCGCATTACATTATTTGCAATTTGCCTCTCGTTTTCCTCTCCCCCACTTCACCCTTGTCGTTTTATTCGCCCTCTCTCTCTCCCTATCCTCCCTCTCTTTCTCTATTTGCCTCTTTTTCCCGTTTCTTGTTTACTTGTGTGTTGGATTGCTTGCTTGTCACGATGGCTCTTCCCCGATTTGGTGATCTTCACCTTAAAAGGATAGAAGAAATCCAAAGCAACGTTAGGAGTTTTATGGTCTTTCAATTTGAGAACAAAAAAGCTTTATGAGTTATATGAATAAAGAGCTCGATGATAGGTCTAAAGAATTTGATGGTTTGAGATCCCAAATTGGTTGTCTTGAGAAGTTAATATCTGAAGTTTCGGATAAGCAGGCTACCTTAGTTAATAAGATGGCCGCTAAGCCGGAAGACCATGATAATAAAGATGAAGATCTAAAACTTATTGATGTGTCCCCTATTAAACGTTTGTTTTGCAATATGAATCTTGATAATGATGGGACCGAATATGATCCACCTTTACCTAGAAGGCGTTCTAAAAATTCGGAGTTTTTAGATCTTGACGCTAAATTTGATAAAAGTGGGATTGAAGAGATCAAAACTCTAGATGTTAATGAACCTACTATTTTGGATTTCAAGGGATTTAATTATGATAATTTCTCTTTGATAGATTGTATTTCCTTGTTGCAATCCGTGCTAAATTCTCCTCATGCTTATAGCCAAAATAAAGCTTTTACCAAACATATCGTTGATGCTTTGATGCAATCTTATGAAGAAAAACTTGAGTTGGAAGTTTCTATCTCTAGAAAACTTTATGATGAGTGGGAACCTACTATTAAAATTAAAATTAAAGATCATGAATGCTATGCTTTGTGTGATTTGGGTGCTAGTGTTTCCATGATTCCAAAGACTTTATGTGATTTGTTAGGTTTCCGTGATTTTGATGATTGCTCTCTAAACTTGCACCTTGCGGATTCCACTATTAAGAAACCTATGGGAAGAATTAATGATGTTCTTATTGTTTCTAATAGTAATTATGTGCCCGTAGATTTATCGTTCTTGATATAGATTGCAATCCTTCATGTCCTATTATTCTTGGTAGACCTTTCCTTAGAACGATTGGTGCAATTATTGATATGAAGGAAGGAAATATTAGATTCCAATTTCCATTAAGGAAAGTCATGGAACACTTTCCTAGAAATAATATTAAATTACCTTATGAATCTATTATGAGAGCCACTTATGGATTGCCTACCAAAGATGGCAATACCTAGATCTATCCTTGCTTTTTATGCCTAGCTAGGGGCGTTAAACGATAGCGCTTGTTGGGAGGCAACCCAATTTTATTTTTATTCCTTGATTTTTCTCCCGTTTAGTAATAAATAATTTATCTAGCCTCTATTTTTGTTGTGGTTTTTTGTGTTTAATTAGTGTTTGTGCCAAGTAGAACTATTGGGAAGACTTGGGGAAAGTCTGGTTAATCCTGCTGTAAAAAACAGAAACTTTAGCGCTCACGAGAACTGCTGCCATTTTTATTTGGAAAGTGCTATTTAGTTAATTATTTTTTAATATGATTAATTGATAAATTCCTCACGTCCATAAATTTATTTTATAACTTTTGGGGTTCTAGATCTTGCGCTAGCTACAGATTACTACAGACTGTTCTGTTTTTGACAGATTCTGCTTTTCGTGTGTTGTTTGCTTATTTGATGAATCTATGGTTAGTAAAATAGTTTATAAACCATAGAGAAGTTGGAATACAGTAGGTTTAACACCAATATAAATAAATAATAAGTTCATTACAGTACCTTGAAGTGGTCTTTTGTTTTCTTTCGCTAACGGAGCTCACGAGATTTTCTACTTTGAGTTTTGTGTTGCGAAGTTTTCAAGTTTTGGGTAAAGATTTGATGGATTATGGAACAAGGAGTGGCAAGAGCCTAAGATTGGGGATGCCCATGTCACCCCCAAGATAATCTAAGTACACCGAAAAGCCAAAGCTTGGGGATGCCCCGGAAGGCATCCCCTCTTTCGTCTACTTCTATCGGTAACTTTACTTGGAGCTATATTTTTATTCACCACATGATATGTGTTTTGCTTGGAGCGTCTTGTATGATTTGAGTCTTTATTTGTTAAGTTTACCACAATCATCCTTGCTGTACACACCTTTTGAGAGAGACACACATGATTCGGAAATTATTAGAATACTCTGTGTGCTTCACTTATATCTTTTGAGTTATATAGTTTTGCTCTAGTACTTCACTTATATCTTTTAGAGCACGGTGGTGGATTTGTTTTATAGAAACTATTGATCTCTCATGCTTCACTTAAATTATTTTGAGATTCTTAAATAGCATGGTAATTTTCTTAAATAATCCTAATATGCTAGGTATATGATACGTCTCCAACGTATCTATAATTTTTGATTGCTCCATGCTATATTATCTACTATTTTGGACATTATTGGCCTTTATTATCCACTTTTATATTATTTTTGGCACTAACCTATTAACCGGAGGCCCAGCCCAGAATTGTTGTTTTTTGCCTATTTCAGGGTTTCGAAGAAAAGGAATATCAAACGGAGTCCAAACGAAATGAAACCTTCGGGAACGTGATTTTCTCAATGAACAAGACCCAGGAGACTTGGACCCTACATCAAGACACAAAAGAGGAGGCCACGAGGTAGGGGGCGCGCCTACCCCCCCCCCCTCCCAGGCACGCCCTCCACCCTCGTGGGCCCCCTGTTGCTCCACCGACGTACTCCTTCCTCCTATATATACCTACTTACCCCCAAACGATCAGATACGGAGCAAAAACCCTAATTCCACCGCCAAAACTTTCTGTATCCACGAGATCCCATCTTGGGGCCTGTTCCGGAGCACCGCCGGAGGGGGCATCGATCACGGAGGGCTTCTACATCAACACCATAGCCCCTCCGATGAAGTGTGAGTAGTTCACCTCAGACCTACGGGTCCATAGTTAGTAGCTAGATGGCTTCTTCTCTCTTTTTGGATCTCAATACAATGTTCTCCCCCTCTCTTGTGGAGAACTATTCGATGTAATCTTCACTTTGCGGTGTGTTTGTTGAGATCGATAAATTGTGGCTTTATGATCAAGTCTATCTATGAACAATATTTGAATCTTCTCTGAATTCTTTTATGTATGATTGGTAATCTTTGCAAGTCTCTTCAAATTATTAGTTTGGTTTGGCCTACTAGATTGATCTTTCTTGCAATGGGAGAACTGCTTAGCTTTGGGTTCAATCTTGCAGTGTCCTTTCCCAGTGACAGTAGGGGCAGCAAGGCACGTATTGTATTGTTGCCATCGAGGATAACAAGATGGGTTTCTCATCATATTGCATGAGTTTATCCCTCTACATCATGTCATCTTGCTTAAGGTGTTATTCTGTTTTCATTAACTTAATACTCTAGATGCATGCTGGATAGCAGTCGATGAGTGGAGTAATAGTAGAAGATGCAGGCAGGAGTCGGTTTACTTGTCTTGGACGTGATGCCTATATACATGATCATGCCTAGATATTCTCATAACTATGCTCAATTCTGTCAATTGCTCAATAGTAATTTGTTCACCCACCGTAGAATACTTATGCTCTCGAGAGAAGCCACTAGTGAAACCTATGGCCCTCGGGTCTATCTTCATCATATTAATCTCCTACTACTTAGTTATTTATTTTTCTTTTTACTTTGCTTTTACTTTACTTTACATCTTTATCACAAAAATACCAAAAATATTATCTTATCATATCTATCAGATATCACTCTCGTAAGTGGCCGTGTAGGGATTGATAACCCCTTATCGCGTTGGTTGCGAGGATTTATTTGTTTTGTGCAGGTGCGAGGGACTCGCGCATAGCCTCCTACTGGATTGATACCTTGGTTCTCAAAAACTGAGGGAAATACTTACGCTACTTTGCTGCATCATCCCTTCCTCTTCGGGGAAAACCAACACAGTGCTCAAGAGGTAGCAAGAAGGATTTCTGGCGCCGTTGCCGGGGAGGTCTATGCAAAAGTCAGTATACCAAGTACCCATCACATACCCTTATCTTCTGCATTACATTATTTGCCATTTGCCTCTCGTTTTCCTCTCCCCCACTTGACCCTTGCCATTTTATTCGCCCTCTCTCTCTATCCTCCCTCTCTTTCTCTATTGGTCTCTTTTTGCCTGCTTGCTTTTTGCTTGTGCGTTAGTTCGTTTGCTTGTCGTTATGGATAGTCCCTTATCTTCTCCCTTGTCTCCCGAGAATGAAATTCTAAATTTTAAGCAAAGGGAGGGGGAAATCTAAAAGATGCTTGGTATAGAATTTGCAATGCTCAAAATAGATCTACCAGGAAGCAATCTACTTCCATTCTTCTTTGCAATTTTTATGTAGGCTTTACTCCTTGGCACCGATATGTCCTTGATACTATTACTGGAGGGAACTTTTTGGGTAGCCATACTTTTGATTCTTATAATGCTATGATAGATTTGTTTGGCTCACCCCCTCTTTTGGTAATGGAACTGTATTAACTTTGGAGCATGTAATGCAAAGACTTGAAATTATTGAAAATAAGGTTGCTACCATAGAGTTAATTTAAAATTGGGATAAAAAGATCCACAACCAAATCTCTCAATATGGATCTAAAGTAGGAGTCACTTTGAAAAATATTAAAGAGAAGGAACCCATAGTTAATGAGAAAATAAATCCCGATTCCACTAGAATCGATAAACTTGAGGATATTATTACCAACTTGGGAACCGCTTTTTCTTCCGTAAAAAATACTCCAAGTGCTCCCGCTAAAATTGCCAAGCTTATGTATGTTCATAAAAATAAGGGTGAATCCTCTAGCAAGGAAACTGTGGATCTCAAATCTATAAGTATTCATCCCAATCTTTTTGCTATCATTAAGGAACCATTTGTTACAATGATTTTTTCGATCTTGTGCCTAAAAGTTTCATAATCAATAAAAAGAAAGAAATTCCTAAAGATGGTAGATGCCTCATTGAATAATTGCCTACCAAAGATGACAATACCTAGATCTATCCTTGCTTGTTATGCCTAGCTAGGGGCGTTAAACAATAGCGCTTGTTGGGAGGCAACCCAATTTTATTTTTATTCCTTGCTTTTTGCTCCTGTTTAGTAATAAATAATTTATCTAGCATCTGTTTTGGTTGTGTTTTTTTGTGTTTAATTAGTGTTTGTGCCAAGTAGAACCGTTGCGAAGACTTGGGGAAAGTCTTGTTACACTTGCTGTAAAAAACAGAAACTTTAGCGCTCACGAGAACTGCTGCCATTTTTATTTGGGAAGTGTTATTTAGTTAATTATTTTTGAAGATTATTAATAGATAAATTCCTCACGTCCAGCAATTTATTTTAGAATTTTTGGGGTTCTAGATCTTGCGCTAGCTACAGATTACTACAGATTGTTCTGTTTTTGACAGATTCTGTTTTTTCGTGTGTTGTTTGCTTATTTTGATGAATCTATGGCTAGTAAAATAGTTTATAAACCATAGAGAAGTTGGAATACAGTAGGTTTAACACCAATATAAATAAATAATAAGTTCATTACAGTACCTTGAAGTGGTCTTTTGTTTTCTTTCGCTAACGGAGCTCACGAGATTTTCTACTTTGAGTTTTGTGTTGCGAAGTTTTCAAGTTTTGGGTAAGATTTGATGGATTATGGAACAAGGAGTGGCAAGAGCCTAAGATTGGGGATGCCCATGGCACCCCCAAGATAATCTAAGTACACCGAAAACCCAAAGCTTGGGGATGCCCCGGAAGGCATCCCCTCTTTCGTCTACTTCTATCGGTAACTTTACTTTGAGCTATATTTTTATTCACCACATGATATGTGTTTTGCTTGGAGCGTCTTGTATGATTTGAGTCTTTATTTGTTAAGTTTACCACAATCATCCTTGCTGTACACACCTTTTTAGAGAGACACACATGATTCAGAAATTATTAGAATACTCTATGTGCTTCACTTATATCTTTTGAGTTATATAGTTTTGCTCTAGTACTTCACTTATATCATTTAGAGCATGGTGGTGGATTTGTTTTATAGAAACTATTGATCTCTCATGCTTCACTTAGATTATTTTGAGAGTCTTAAATAGCATGGTAATTTGCTTAAAATCCTAATGTGCTAGGTATTCGAGATTAGTAAAATTTTCTTATGAGTGTTTTGAATACTTAGAGAAGTTTGATGCTTGATGATTGTTTTGATATATGGAGGTAATAATATCAAAGTCGTGCTAGTTGAGTAGATGTGAAATTGAGATATGCTTGTGTTGAAGTTTGCAAGTCCCGTAGCATGCACGTATGGTAAACGTTATGTAACAAATTTGAAACATGAGGTGTTATTTGATTGTCCTCCTTATGAGTGGCGGTCGGGAACGAGCGATGGTCTTTTCCTACCAATCTATCCCCCTAGGAGCATGCACGTAGTGCCGAGGTTTTTGATGACTTGTAGATTTTTGCAATAAGTATGTGAGTTCTTTATGACTAATGTTGAGTCCATGGATTATACGCACTCTTACCCTTCCATACTTGCTAGCCTATTCGGTACCGTGCATTGCCCTTTCTCACATTGAGAGTTGGCGCAAACTTCGCCGGTGCATCCAAACCCCGTGATATGATATGCACTTTAACACATAAACCTCCTTATATCCTCCTCAAAACAGCCACCATACCTACCTATTATGGCATTTCCATAGCCATTCCGAGATATATTGCCATGCAACTTTCCACCATTCCGTTTATCATGACATATTCATCATTGTCATATTGCTTAGCATGATCATGTAGTTGACATAGTATTTGTGGCAAAGCCACCGTTCATAATTCTTTCATACATGTCACCCTTGGATCATTGCATATCCCGGTACACCGCGGGAGGCATTCATATAGAGTCATACTTTGTTCTAGTATCGAGTTGTAAACATTGAGTTGTAAATAAATAGAAGTGTGATGATCATCATTTTCTAGAGCATTGTCCCAAGTGAGGAATTATAAAAAAACGGGAGAGAAAGGCCAAAAAAGAGAAAGGCCAAACAAAAAATGAGAGAAAAAGAGAGAAGGGACAATGTTACTATCCTTTGACACACTTGTGCTTAAAAGTAGCACCATAATCTTCATGATAGAGAGTCTCTTGTTTTCTCACTTTCATATACTAGTGGGAATTTTTATTATAGAACTTGGCTTGTATATTCCAACATTGGGCCTCCTCAAGTGCCCTAGGTCTTCGTGAGCAAGCAAGCTGGATGCGCACCCACTTAGTTTCTGTTGTTGAGCTTTCATACATTTTATAGCTCTAGTGCATCCGTTGCATGGCAATCCCTACTCCTTGCATTAACATCAATCGGTGGGCATCTCCATGTTGGAAATATGCCCTAGAGGCAATAATAAATTAGTTATTATTATATTTCCTTGTTCATGATAATCGTTTGTTATCCATGCTAGAATTGTATTGATAGGAAACTCAGATACATGTGTGGATACATAGACAACACCATGTCCCTAGTGAGCCTCTAGTTGACTAGCTCGTTGATCAATAGATGGTTACGGTTTCCTGACCATGGACATTGGATGTCGTTGATAACGGGATCACATCATTAGGAGAATGATGTGATGGACAAGACCCAATCCTAAGCCTAGCACAAGATCATGTAGTTCGTATGCTAAAGCTTTTCTAATGTCAAGTATCATTTCCTTAGACCATGAGATTGTGCGGCTCCCGGATACCGTAGGAATGCTTTGGGTGTACCAAACGTCACAACGTAACTGGGTGACTATAAAGGTGCACTACGGGTATCTCCGAAAGTGTCTGTTGGGTTGGCACGAATCGAGACTGGGATTTGTCACTCCGTGTAAACGGAGAGGTATCTCTGGGCCCACTCGGTAGGACATCATCATATGCGCAATGTGACCAAGGAGTTGATCACGGGATGATGTGTTACGGAACGAGTAAAGAGACTTGCCGGTAACGAGATTGAACTAGGTATTGGATACCGACGATCGAATCTCGGGCAAGTAACATACCGATAGACAAAGGGAATTGTATACGGGATTGATTAAGTCCTTGACATCGTGGTTCATCCGATGAGAACATCGTGGAACATGTGGGAGCCAACATGGGTATCCAGATCCCGCTGTTGGTTATTGACCGGAGAACGTCTCGGTCATGTCTGCATGCTTCCCGAACCCGTAGGGTCTACACACTTAAGGTTCGGTGACGCTAGGGTTATAGAGATATTAGTATGCGGTAACCCGAATATTGTTCGGAGTCTCGGATGAGATCCCGGACGTCACGAGGAGTTCCGGAATGGTCCGGAGGTAAAGAATTATATATAGGAAGTGCTGTTTCGGCCATCGGGACAAGTTTCGGGGTTATCGGTATTGTACCGGGACCACCGGAAGGGTCCCGGGGGCCCACCGGGTGGGGCCACCTGTCCCGGGGGCCACATGGGCTGTAAGGGGTGCGCCTTGGCCTATATGGGCCAAGGGCACCAGCCCCTATAGGCCCATGCGCCTAGGGTTTCCATATGGGAGGAGTCCCACTAGTGGAAGGCACCTCTAGGTGCCTTGGGGGGGAGGGAAACCTCCCTTGGGCAGCCGCACCTAGGAGATTGGATCTCCTAGGCTGGCGCACCACCCCCCTTGGCCCTCCTATATATAGTGGGGGAGAGGAGGAACTTCATACACCAGCCCCTGGCGCCTCCCTCTCTCCCCGTTACGTCTCTCTCTCGTAGTATGGGCGAAGCCCTGCTACTGTGACGCCCTGCATCCACCACCACGCCGTCGTGTTGCTGGATCTTCATCAACCTCTCCCTCTCCCCTTGCTGGATCAAGGCATGGGAGACGTCTCCGGGCTGTACGTGTGTTGAACGCGGAGGTGCCGTGCGTTCGGCACTTGATCATCGGTGATTTGAATCACGACGAGTACGACTTCATCAACCCCGTTCACTTGCACGCTTCCGCGCGCGATCTACAAGGGTATGTAGATCCAATCCTCCCTCGTTGCTAGATGACTCCATAGATTGATCTTGGTGACACGTAGGAAAATTTTGAATTTCTGCTACGTTCCCCAACAGTGGCATCATGAGCTAGGTCTATTGCGTAGATTCTATGCACAAGTAGAACACAAAGTAGTTGTGGGCGTTGATTTTGTTCAATATGCTTGCCGTTACTAGTCTTATCTTGATTCGGCGGTATCGTGGGATGAAGCGGCCCGGACCGACCTTACACGTACTCTTACATGAGACAGGTTCCACCGACTGACATGCACTAGTTGCATAAGGTGGCTAGCGGGTGTCTGTCTCTCCTACTTTAGTCGGATCGGATTCGATGAAAAGGGTCCTTATGAAGGGTAAATAGCAATTGGCATATCACGTTGTGGTCTTTGCGTAGGTAAGAAACGTTCTTGCTAGAAACCCATAGCAGCCACGTAAAACATGCAAACAACAATTAGAGGACGTCTAACTTGTTTTTGCAGGGTATGCTATGTGATGTGATATGGCCAAAAGGATGTGATAAATGATATATGTAATGTATGAGATTGATCATGTTCTTGTAATAGATGATCATGGAGCCCCAAGATGGAGATCAAAGGAGCTATATGATATTGGCCATATCATGTCACTATTATTTGATTGCATATGATGTTTATCATGTTTATACATCTTGTTTGCTTAGAACGACGATAGTAAATAAGATGATCCCTCATTAAAATTTCAAGAAGTGTTCTCCCTAACTGTGCACCGTTGCTACAGTTCGTCGTTTCGAAGCACGCCGTGATGATCGGGTGTGATAGATCCTTACGTTCACATACAACGGGTGTAAGACAGTTTTACACAGCAAAAACACTTAGGGTTAACTTGACGAGCCTAGCATGTGCATAGACATGGCCTCGGAACACAGAAGACTGAAAGGTCGAGCATGAGTCGTATGGTAGATATGATCAACATGAAGATGTTCACCGACGTTGACTAGTCCGTCTCACGTGATGATCGGACACGGCCTAGTTCACTCGGATCATGTAATCACTTAGATGACTAGAGGGATGTCTATCTAAGTGGGAGTTCATAAGATGAACTTAATTATCCTGAACATAGTCAAAAGATCTTTGCAAATTATGTCGTAGCTCGCGCTTCAGTTCTACTGTTTAGATATGTTCCTAGAGAAAAATTAGTTGGAAGTTGATGGTAGCAATTATGCGGACTAGGTCCGTAAACTGAGGATTGTCCTCATTGCTTCTTAGAAGGCTTATGTCCTTAATGCACCGCTCAGTGTGCTAAACCTCGAACATTGTCTGTGGATGTTGCGAACATCTGACATACACATTTTGATAACTACATGATAGTTCAGTTAAACGGTTTAGAGTTGAGGCACCAAAGACGTTTTTTGAAACGTCACGAAACATATGAGATGTTTTGAGGGCTGAAATTGGAATTTCAGGCTCGTGCCCACGTCAAGAGGTATAAGACCTCCGACGATTTTCTTAACCTGCAAACTAAGGAGAAAAGCTCAATTGTTGAGCTTGTGCTCAGATTGTCTGAGTACAACAATCATTTGAATCAAGTGGGAGTTGATCTTCCAGATGAGATAGTGATGTTTCTCCGAAGTCATTACCACCAAGCTGCTAGAGCTTCGTGATGAACTATAATATATCAGGGACATATATGATGATCCCTGAGATATTCGCGATGTTAGACACCACAAAAGTAGAAATCAAGAAGGAGCATCAATTGTTGATGGTTGGTGAAACCACTAGTTTCAAGAAGGGCAAGGGAACAAAGGGATACTTCATAAAACGGCAATTCAGCTGCAGCTCTAGTGAAGAAACCCAAGGTTGAACCCAAACCCGAGACTAAGTGCTTCTGTAATGAAGGGAACAGCCACTGGAGCAGAATTACCCTAGATACTTGGTAGATTAGAAGGCTGGCAAGGTCGATAGAAGTATATTGGATATACATTGTGTTGATGTGTACTTTACTAGTACTCCTAGTAGCACCAGGGTATTAGATACCGGTTCGGTTGCTAAGTGTTAGTAACTCGAAATAAAAGCTACGGAATAAAACGGAGACTAGCTAAAGGTGAGCTGACGATATGTGTTGGAAGTGTTTCCAATGTTGATATGATCAAGCATCGCAAGATCCCTCTACCATCGAGTTTGGTGTTTGCGTTGAGCATAGACATGATTGGATTATGTCTATCGCGATACGGTTATTCATTTAAGGAGAATAATGGTTACTCTGTTTATTTGAATAATACCTTCAATGGTCTTACACCTGAAATGAATATTGAATCTCGATCGTAGTGATACACATGTTCATGCCAAAAGATAGTAATGATAGTACCACCTACTTGTGGCACTGCCACTTAAGTCATATCGGTATAAAACGCATGAAGAAGCTCCATGTAGATGGATCTTTGGACTCACTCATTTTTGAAAAGTTTGAGACATGCGAACCATGTCTGTTGGTGTATATGCATGAAGAAACTCCATGCAAATGGACCGTTCGGACTCACTTGATCTTGAATCACTTGAGACATGCAAATCATACCACATGGGCAAGATGACTGAAAGCCTCGGTTTAAGTAAAATGGAACTAGAAAGCAAATTGTTGGAAGCAATACATTTTGATGTGTGCAGTCCAATGAGTGCTGAGGCATGTAGTGGATATCGTTATGTTCTTTCTTCACAGATGATTTGAGTAGATGTTGAGTACATTTACTTGATGAATCACGAGTCTGAAATATTGAAAGGTTCAAGTAATTTCAGTGTGAAGTTTAAAGATCGTCGTGACAAGAGGATAAAAGATCTATGATATGATCATAGAGATGAATATCTGAATTACGAGTTTGGCACAGAATTAAGACATTGTGGAAATTGTTTCACAACTAATACAGCCTGGAACACCATAGTGTGATGGTGTGTCCGAACATCATAACTGCACCCTATTGGATATGATGCATACCATGATGTCTCTTATCAAATTACCACAATAGTTTATGGGTTAGGCATTAGAGACAACCGCATTCACTTTAAAAGGGGCACCACGTAATTCCGATGAGGTGACACCGTATGAACTATGGTTTAGAGAAACCTAAGCTGTCATTTCTTAAAAGTTTGGGGCTGCGACGCTTATGTGAAAAAGTTTCAGGCTGATAAGCTCGAACCCAAAGCGGATAAATGCATCTTCATAGGACACCCAAAACAGTTGGGTATACCTCCTGTCTCAGATTCGAAAGCAATAAAGGATTGTTTCTAGAATCGGGTCCTTTCTCGAGGAAAAGTTTCTCTCGAAAGAATTGAGTGGGAGGATGGTGGAGACTTGATGAGGTTACTGAACCGTCTCTTCAACTAGTGTATAGCAGGGCACAAAGAGTTGTTCCTGTGGCACCTACACCAATTGAAGTGGAAGCTTATGATATTGATCATGAGACTTCGGATCAAGTCACTCCCAAACCTCGTGGGATGACAAGGATGCGTACTACTTCAGAGTGGTACGTAATCCTGTCTTGGAAGTCATGTTGCTAGACAACAATGAACCTACGAGCTATGGAGAAGCGATGGTGGGCCCGGATTCCGATAAATGGCTCAAGGCCATAAAATCTGAGAGAGGATCCATGTATGAAAACAAAGTGTAGACTTTGGCAGAACAGCTCGATGGTCGTAAGGCTGTTGAGTGCAGATGGATTTTAAAAGGAAGACGGACAATGATGGTAAATGTCACCATTAAGAAAGCTCGACTTGTCGTTAAGATGTTTTCCGACAAGTTCAAGGAGTTGACTATGATGAGACTTTCTCACTCGTAGCGATGCTAAGAGTCTGTTGGAATTATATTAGCGATTACTGCATTATTTATGAAATCTTGCAGATAGGATGTCAAAACATTATTTCCTCGACGATTTTCTTGAGGAAAGGTTGTATGTGATACAACCGGAAGGTTTTGTCAATCCTGAAAGATGCTAATAAGTATGCAAAGCTCCAGCAATCCTTCTAGGGACTAGAGTAAGCATCTCGGAGTTGGAATGTATGCTTTGATGATGATCAAAGATTTTGGGTTTATACAAAGTTTATGAGAAACTTGTATTTCCAAAGAAGTGAGTGGGAGCACTATAGAATTTCTGATAAGTATATGTTGACATATTGTTGATCAGAAATGATGTAGAATTTCTAGAAAGCATGTAGGGTTATTTGGAAAGTGTTTTTCAATGGAAATCCTGGATTAAGCTACTTGAACATTGAGCATCAAGATCTATAAGGATAGATCAAAGCGCTTAATGGTACTTTCAAATGAGCACATACCTTTACATGATCTTGAAGGTGTTCAAGATGGATCAGTCAAAGAAGGATTTCTAGCCTGAGTTGTAAGGTATGAAGTTAAGACTTAAAGCTCGACCACGACAGAATAGAGAGATAGGACGAAGGTCGTCCCCTATGCTTAAGACGTAGGCTCTACAGTATGCTATGCTGTGTACCGCACCTGAAGTGTGCCTTGCCATGAGTCAGTCAAGGGGTACAAGAGTGATCCAAGAATGGATCACGGGACAGTGGTCAAAGTTATCCTTAGTAACTAGTGGACTAAGGAATTTTCTCGACTATGGAGGTGGTAAAAGAGTTCGTCGTAAAGAGTTACGTCGATGCAAGCTTAACACCTATCCGAATAGCTCTGAGTAGAGATACCGGATACATATAATGGAGCAACAATTTAGAACAGTTATTTGGATTAGCTCCAAATAGAACGTGGTAGCTACATCTAGGAGATGACATAGAGATTTGTAAAGCACACACGGATCTGAAAGGTTCAGACCCGTTGACTAAAACCTCTCTCACAAGCAACATGATCAAACCCAGAACTCTTTGGGTGTTAGTCACATGGCGATGTGACCTGTGAGTGTTAATCACATGGCGATGTGAACTAGATTATTGACTCTAGTGCAAGTGGGAGACTGTTGGAAATATGCCCTAGAGGCAATAATAAATTAGTTATTATTATATTTCCTTGTTCATGATAATCGTTTGTTATCCATGCTAGAATTGTATTGATAGGAAACTCAGATACATGTGTGGATACATAGACAACACCATGTCCCTAGTGAGCCTCTAGTTGACTAGCTCGTTGATCAATAGATGGTTACGGTTTCCTGACCATGGACATTGGATGTCGTTGATAACGGGATCACATCATTAGGAGAATGATGTGATGGACAAGACCCAATCCTAAGCCTAGCACAAGATCATGTAGTTCGTATGCTAAAGCTTTTCTAATGTCAAGTATCATTTCCTTAGACCATGAGATTGTGCAGCTCCCGGATACCGTAGGAATGCTTTGGGTGTACCAAACGTCACAACATAACTGGGTGACTATAAAGGTGCACTACGGGTATCTCCGAAAGTGTCTGTTGGGTTGGCACGAATCGAGACTGGGATTTGTCACTCCGTGTAAACGGAGAGGTATCTCTGGGCCCACTCGGTAGGACATCATCATATGCGCAATGTGACCAAGGAGTTGATCACGGGATGATGTGTTACGGAACGAGTAAAGAGACTTGCCGGTAACGAGATTGAACTAGGTATTGGATACCGACGATCGAATCTCGGGCAAGTAACATACCGATAGACAAAGGGAATTGTATACGGGATTGATTAAGTCCTTGACATCGTGGTTCATCCGATGAGAACATCGTGGAACATGTGGGAGCCAACATGGGTATCCAGATCCCGCTGTTGGTTATTGACCGGAGAACGTCTCGGTCATGTCTGCATGCTTCCCGAACCCGTAGGGTCTACACACTTAAGGTTCGGTGACGCTAGGGTTATAGAGATATTAGTATGCGGTAACCCGAATATTGTTCGGAGTCCCGGATGAGATCCCGGACGTCACGAGGAGTTCCGGAATGGTCCGGAGGTAAAGAATTATATATAGGAAGTGCTGTTTCGGCCATCGGGACAAGTTTCGGGGTTATCGGTATTGTACCGGGACCACCGGAAGGGTCCCGGGGGCCCACCGGGTGGGGCCACCTGTCCCGTGGGCCACATGGGCTGTAAGGGGTGCGCCTTGGCCTATATGGGCCAAGGGCACCAGCCCCTATAGGCCCATGCGCCTAGGGTTTCCATATGGGAGGAGTCCCACTAGTGGAAGGCACCTCTAGGTGCCTTGGGGGGGAGGGAAACCTCCCTTGGGCAGCCGCACCTAGGAGATTGGATCTCCTAGGCTGGCACACCACCCCCCTTGGCCCTCCTATATATAGTGGGGGAGAGGAGAAACTTCATACACCAGCCCCTGGCGCCTCCCTCTCTCCCCGTTACGTCTCTCTCTCGTAGTATGGGCGAAGCCCTGCTACTGTGACGCCCTGCATCCACCACCACGCCGTCGTGTTGCTGGATCTTCATCAACCTCTCCCTCTCCCCTTGCTGGATCAAGGCATGGGAGACGTCTCCGGGCTGTACGTGTGTTGAACGTGGAGGTGCCGTGCGTTCGGCACTTGATCATCGATGATTTGAATCACGACGAGTACGACTTCATCAACCCCGTTCACTTGCACGCTTCCGCGCGCGATCTACAAGGGTATGTAGATCCAATCCTCCCTCGTTGCTAGATGACTCCATAGATTGATCTTGGTGACACGTAGGAAAATTTTGAATTTCTGCTACGTTCCCCAACACTCCATAGCCCATTGATTAGCCTCGTTGATGTGAGATTTTCTCCTTTTTTGTCTTCTCCACATAACCCCCCTCATTATATTCTATTCCACCCATGGTGCTATGTCCATGGCTCGCGCTCATATATTGCGTGGAAGTTTATAGGTTTGAGATTACTAAAGTATGAAACAATTTGCTTGGCTTGTCATCGGGGTTGTGCATGATGAGAGCATTCTTGTGTGACGAAAATGGAGCATGACTAAACTATATGATTTTGTAGGGATGAACTTTCTTTGGCCATGTTATTTTGAGAAGACATAATTGCTTTGTTAGTATGCTTGAAGTATTATTATTTTTATGTCAATATAAGCGTTTGTCTTTAATCTTTCGCATCTGAATATTCATACCACAATTAAGAAGAATTACACTAAAATTATGCCAAGTAGCACTCCGCATCAAAAAATTCTGTTTTTATCATTTACCTACTCGAGGACGAGCAGGAATTAAGCTTGGGGATGCTTGATACGTCTCCAATGTATCTATAATTTCTGATTGCTCCATGCTATATTATCTACTGTTTTGGACATTATTGGGCTTTATTATCCACTTTTATATTATTTTTGGGACTAACCTATTAACCGGAGGACCAGCCCAGAATTGTTGTTTTTTTGCCTATTTTTGGGTTTCGAAGAAAAGGAATCTCAAACGGAGTCCAAACGGAATGAAACCTTCGGGAACGTGATTTTCTCAACGAACAAGACCCAGGAGACTCGGACCCTACGTCAAGACACAAAAGAGGAGGCCATGAGGTAGGGGGCATGCCTACCCCCCCCCCCCCCAGGCGCGCCCTCCACCCTCGTGGGCCCCCTGTTGCTCCACCGACGTACTCCTTGCTCCTATATATACCTATGTACCCCCAAACAATCAGATACCAAGCAAAAACCCTAATTCCACTGCCGCAACTTTCTGTATCCATGAGATCCCATCTTGGAGCCTATTCAGGAGCTCTGCCGGAGGGGGCATCGATCACGG
Organism: Triticum urartu; assembly: GCF_056163025.1. Taxonomy (NCBI): domain Eukaryota; kingdom Viridiplantae; phylum Streptophyta; class Magnoliopsida; order Poales; family Poaceae; genus Triticum; species Triticum urartu. The sequence continues at coordinate 95,287,330 of NC_141875.1, forward strand.
AGGGCTTCTACATCAACACCATAGCCCCTCCGATGAAGTGTGAGTAGTTCACCTCAGACCTACGGGGCCATAGTTAGTAGCTAGATGGCTTCTTCTCTCTTTTTGGATCTCAATACAATGTTCTCCCCCTCTCTTGTGGAGAACATTCGATGTAATCTTCTTTTTGCGGTGTGTTTGTTGAGACCGATGAATTGTGGGTTTATGATCAAGTCTATCTATGAACAATATTTGAATCTTCTCTGAAATCTTTTATGTATGATTGGTTATCTTTGCAAGTCTCTTCAAATTATCAATTTGGTTTGGCCTACTAGATTGATCTTTCTTGCAATGAGAGAAGTGCTTAGCTTTGGGTTCAATCTTGCGGTGTCCTTTCCCAGTGACAGTAGGGGCAGCAAGGCACGTATTGTATTGTTGCCATCGAGTATAACAAGATGGGTTTTTTTATCATATTGCATGAATTTATCCCTCTACATCATGTCATCTTACTTAAGGCGTTACTCTATTTTCATTAACTTAATACTCTAGATGCATGATGGATAGCGGTCGATGAGTGGAGTAATAGTAGTAGATGCAGGCAGGAGTCGGTGTACTTGTCTCAGACATGGTGCCTATATACATGATCATGCCTAGATATTCTCATAACTATGCTCAATTCTGTCAATTGCTCAACAGTAATTTGTTCACCCACTGTAGAATACTTATGCTCTTGAGAGAAGCCACTAGTGAAACCTATGGCCCCGGGGGCTATCTTCATCATACTAATCTCCTACTACTTAGTTATTTCCTTTGCTTTTTACTTTGCTTTTACTTTACTTTGCATCTTTATCACAAAAATACCAAAAATATTATCTTATCATATCTATCAGATCTCACTCTCGTAAGTGGCTGTGTAGGGATTGACAACCCCTTATCGTGTTGGTTGCGAGGATTTATTTGTTTTGTGCAGGTGCGAGGGACTCGCGCGTAGCCTCCTACTGGATTGATACCTTGGTTCTCAAAAGCTGAGGGAAATACTTATGCTACTTTGCTGCATCATCCCTTCCTCTTCGGGGAAAACCAACGCATGCTCAAGAGGTAACAGTATACAAGATTAATAATAAAATTCTCTTATGAGTGTGTTGAATACTAAGAGAAGTTTGATGCGTGATGATTGTTTTGAGATATGGTGGTAGTGATATTAAAGTTGTGCTAGTTGAGTAGTTGTGAATTTGAGAAATACTTGTGATAAAGTTTGTGATTCCCGTAGCATGCACGTACGGTGAACCGTTATGTGGTGAAGTCGGAGCATGATTTATTTATTGATTGTCTTCCTTATGAGTGGCGGTCGGGGACGAGCGATGGTCTTTTCCTACCAATCTATCCCCCTAGGAGCATGCGCGTAATACTTTTCTTTGCTAACTTGTAGATTTTTGCAATAAGTATATGAGTTCTTTATGACTAATGTTGAGTCCATGGATTATACGCACTCTCACCCTTCCACCATTGCTAGCCTCTCTAATACCGCGCACCTTTCGTCGGTATCATACACCCACCATATACCTTCCTCAAAACATCCACCATACCTACCTATCATGGCATTTCCATAGCCATTCCGAGATATATTGCCATACAACTTTCCACTGTTCCATTTACTATGACACGGTCCATCATTGTCATATTGCTTTGCATGATCATGTAGTTGACATTGTATTTGTGGCAAAGCCACCGTTCATAATTCTTTCATACATGTCACTCATGAGTCATTGCATATCCCGGTACACCGCCGGAGGCATTCACATAGAGTCATATTTTGTTCTAAGTATCGAGTTGTAATTCTTGAGTTGTAAGAAAATAAAAGTGTGATGATCATCATTATTAGAGCATTGTCCCAAGTGAGGAAAGGATGATGGAGACTATGATTCCCCCACAAGTCGGGATGAGACTCCGGACGGAAAAAAAAGGGTCCATAAAAAAGAGAAGGCCCAAATAAAAAAATGAGAGAAAAAGAGAGAAGGGACAATGCTACTATCCTTTTTCCACACTTGTGCTTCAAAGTAGCACCATGATCTTCATGATAGAGAGTCTCCTTTCTTATCACTTTCACATACAAGTGGGAATTTTTCATTATAGAACTTGGCTTGCATATTCCAATGATGGGCTTCCTCAAAATGCCCTAGGTCTTCATGAGAAAGCAAGTTGGATGCACACCCACTTAGTTTCTTTTTGAGCTTTCATATACTCATAGCTCTAGTGCATCCATTGCATGGCAATCCCTACTCACTCACATTGATATATATTGATGGGCATCTCCATAGCCCGTTGATACGCCTAGTTGATGTGAGACTATCTTCTCCCTTTTTGTCTTCTCCACAACCACCATTCTATTCCACCTAAAGTGCTATGTCCATGGCTCACGCTCATGTATTGCGTGAAGATTGAAAAAGTTTGAGAACACCAAAAGTATGAAACAATTTCTTGGCTTGTCATCAGGGTTGTGCATGATTTAAATACTTTGTGTGGTGAAGATAGAGCATAGCCAGACTATATGATTTTGTAGTGATAACTTTCTTTGGCCATGTTATTTTGAGAAGACATAATTTCTTAGTTAGTATGCTTCAAGTATTATTATTTCTATGTCAATATTAAACTTTTATCTTGAATCTTTCGGATCTGAATATTCATACAACAATTAAGAAGAATTACATTGAAAATATGCCAAGTAGCATTCCACATCAAAAATTCTGTTTTTATCATTTACCTACTCAAGGACGAGCAGGAATTAAGCTTGGGGATGCTTGATACATCTCCAACGTATCTATAATTTTTGATTGCTCCATGCTATATTATCTACTGTTTTGGACATTATTGGGCTTTATTATACACTTTTATATTATTTTGGGAATAACCTATTAACCGGAGGCCCAACCCAGAATTGCTGTTTTTTTGCCTATTTTTGGGTTTCGAAGAAAAGGAATATCAAACGGAGTCCAAACGGAACGAAACCTTCGGGAACATGATTTTCTCACTGAACATGATCCAAGAGACTTGGACCCTACGTCAAGCAACCAACAGGGAGGCCACGAGGTAGGGGCGCGCCCTCCACCCTTGTGGGCCCCCTGTTGCTCCACTGACGTACTTCTTCCTCCTATATATACCTACGTACCCCCAAATGATCAGATACGGAGCCAAAACCCTAATTACACCACTGTAACTTTCTGTATCCACGAGATCCCATCTTGGGGCCTGTTCCGGAGCTCCGCCGGAGGGGGCATCGATCACGGAGGGCTTCTACATCAACACCATAGCCTCTCCGATGAAGTGTGAGTAGTTTACCTCAGACCTACGGGTCCATAGTTATTAGCTAGATGGCTTCTTCTCTCTTTTTGGATCTCAATACAAAGTTCTCCCCCTCTCTTGTGGAGATCTATTCGATGTAATCTTCTTTTGCGGTGTGTTTGTTGAGACTGATGAATTGTGGGTTTATGATCAAGTTTATCTCTGAACAATATTTGAATCTTCTCTGAATTATTTTATGTATGATTGGTTATCTTTGCAAGTTTCTTCGAATTATCAGTTTGGTTTGGCCTACTAGATTGATCTTTCTTGCAATGAGAGAAGTGCTTAGCTTTGGGTTCAATCTTGCGGTGTCCTTTCCCAGTGATAGTAGGGGCAGCAAGGCACGTATTGTATTGTTGCCATCGAGGAGAACAAGATGGGTTTTTTTATCATATTGCATGAATTTATCCCTCTACATCATGTCATCTTACTTAAGGCGTTACTCTGTTCTTATGAACTTAATACTCTAGATACATGCTGGATAGCGGTCGATGTGTGGAGTAATAGTAGTAGATGCAGGCAGGAGTCGGTCTACTTGTCTTGGACGTGATGCCTATATACAAGATCATACCTAGATATTCTCATAACTATGCTCAATTTTGTCAATTGCTCAACAGTAATTTGTTCACCCACCGTAAAATACCTATGCTCTTGAGAGAAGCCACTAGTGAAACCTATGGCCCCCGGGTCTATCTTCATCATATTAATCTTCCAATACTTAGTTATTTTCATTGCCTTTTATTTTACTTTGCATCTTTATCATAAAAATACCAAAAATATTATCTTATCATATCTATAAGATCTCACTCTCGTAAGTGACTGTGTAGGGATTGACAGCCCCTTATCGCGTTAGTTGCGAGGATTTATTTGTTTTGTGCAGGTGCGAGGGACTCGCGCGTAGCCTCCTACTGGATTGATACCTTGGTTCTCAAAAACTAAGGGAAATACTTACGGTACTTTGATGCATCACCCTTTCATCTTCAAGGGAAAACCAACGCAGTGCTCAAGAGGTAGCAGTGCTCTCGGTGCGGCCTGGTCAACGTGGTCAATGACCGACATGCATCCGAACTGGACTGTACGTGGAGAGGCTAATAGCTAGGTCCACGACCGCACGCAAGGAAATGCCTCCTTATTACGTGCAAAATAATGATTCCTCCACCTGACATCTGGCACCCACCGAAAGGGCCTCTGTATTTCATGAAAAAAACATTACCCCCGCTGATAGCTCGGACCCACCAGCTATATCTTCACACGCAAGGAAGTGCCTCCTTACTACGCACAAAAAAATGAATACTCCCCCTTCTAGCTAGGACCCAGTATAGTGGGAGGCTGACTTGTGGGCCTACTAAGTTGACTAGGACGGAGGGCTTTGTCAGCTTAGTCAATATGCACGATTCTAGCTCCAGTGATCGTACGATGTCCATCCAACGGCCGTAGTGCTTCTTCAACCTCTGGTCTTCTTGCTCCAGCTGCCCAAACCAGCACCGGTCGTGCCTCGTGCTCCTGCCTCCCGTGGCCGGCTGCGATGCCGCGGAGGCCTCACCGCCCCCTACTACTCCCACCGCTGGCCAGGCCATCCCTCTACTCACCCACACCCCTTGTTATTCTGCGGCGACGGCAGCCTCACACCGTAGCCGAACCAGTGAACCCTCGTACTCCTCTCCGCGTGGGCATCCACTGTCGCGTCTTCCCCGGCTCCGCGTCGTCCCCTTCCAAGGCCTCGTCGTCGTCCACGGCCTTGGTGCTCTCGGCGCGGCGTGGTAAATGTGGACAATGACCGACTTCCATCGGAAGAGTACTGTACGTGGAGAGGCTGACGGCTGGGTCCATGGAAACCGCAAGGAAGTGCCTCCTTATTACGCGCAAAATAATTATTCCTGCACCTGACAACGGGGACCCATCGGACGGTCCATCATATTTCATGAAAAAACGTTTCCCCCCTGACTACTAGGACCCACCAACTACGTCTTCACACGCAAGGAAGTGCGTCCGGGCAAAAAAAATGATTCGCCCCCTGACTGCTGGGACCCACCAGCTATATCTTCGCACGCAAGGAAGTGCTTGAAAGTCGGGACCCACCTGGTCGAAGCGTATGTAGCGTTGTCATTCTGGTCGCGAACGTGTACATACATACTGGTCGATGTAGAGCGCGCACGTGTCGTAGTAGAGGCGCGCATGTAGCATGTACATGTACGTACATCGGCCAGTGTGCAAGAAAGAAAATACGGCCACGTACGTACATACGGGCGGGGTCTTGAACACCTACTCGCGCATACGTACGGCCAGGGCTCGTGTACATGGCTGGGTCAGAACGGAGAAACTGCGTCATCGTCGTGTTCATGGGGAGGCAACGGAATGCGTCGTGTTCATCAGGAGGAAACGGAACGCATGGGAGCCAACCGGCTTGGACGGAACAGCCGATGGAAACGAGGCCTGGCGTACCGCAGAACGGAGGAAACGGCCTTGTGTTCGACCGGCCACGGTCGAAATGGGATCATGTTCATTGGGCCGCAAAATGGAGGAAACAAACTTTTTTTGGACCTCCTACGGTCGAAACAGGGTCCTGATGATCGGGAAGGGTGTGGCGTACAGCAAAACGTAGGAAACAGACTTGTGTTGGAGCGCTACGGTCGAAACGGGGGTCATGTTCATCGGGAGGGGTGTGGCGTACCACAAAACAGGACTCCACGGGATACTGTTCATCTCCACCGTCGACCCCCTCCAGCCTCCATGGGCTACTGTTCATCCACCGTCGACCTCCTCCAGCCTCCACCTGCGACTGTTCATCCACGGGCTCTTGTTCATTCAGCCTCCACCGCACGCTACTCCACCGACTACTGTTGAACCAGCCCTCTCCACGGGCTCCTATTCAACCACCCCTCCACGGGCTACTTTTCATCTAGCCATCCACCGTCTACTGTTCATCCAACCCTCCACGGGGTCGTCCTGTTCATCCAACCCTCCACGGGGTCCTGTTCATCCAGCCCCAACCGGCTCGATCGATCGGGGTCCTGTTCATCCAGAGGCAACACCACGGGGTCCAGTTCATCCACCCCCACCGGGAACTGTTCATCTAGACCACCCCAGCAACGCTCACTGTTCATCCAGAGGCAGCATCGATCGGCTTCAGTTAGTAGCAGTAGCGAAGGAATCACTCGGGTTCAGTAATGTAGCTAGTGCAATCGCTCGGGTTCAGTTAGAGCCCAACGCCTCGCTCGGGTTCAGTTAGAGCCCAACGCCTCGCTCAGGTTCAGTTAGAGCCCAACGCCTCGCTCGGGTTCAGTTAGAGCCCAACGCCTCGCACACACACACACGTACGTGTATGAGAGAAACACGCATCGCTCGGCCCCCGACCACCCACCGTAACCGGGAACTCCCCGAAATTTTCCTCGCCCTCGCTTCTACCATGGTTTTTTCCGTCATGGACGTCCCAAAGAATGTCATGCAGCTGCGTCTCCGGCTCGCCTAGGATGAAAAACCCATTTTCTGTCATGATTTTTTGTCATAGAAGTAGGAGCCCACCACATCTATGATGATACTGGGTTTTGTCACAATTATCGTCATAGAAGTGTCATAAGTATGACAGAAAAAAATTTCGTTCGGCCCAAAATGTCACGGATGTGTCTTTTTTTGTAGTGGAGTGAATATCGATACAGACTTTTTGATATGCAACATTTTGTTACTATCACCATGCATGCTCCTTCTCTATTTAATTGATAGGTCAAAAGTGATATTATGTCCCTCTAGAGAAAGATGAAGTGCAATAGGCAACGGAAGAAGTTGCACGTCTTCCGGTGGCCAATGCGCAGAACGCTAGACCATCATGACTTTTACACATACGAGTAGTAGCATCAAGCAAGTTAGGCCAAAAGCCTAACCTTGGGGAGTACAAATTCTCACCGATAATTTATTCATGTTATCACATATTCTTTACACTTTTGTGTGTTCATCTTTCTTTGTATCTCCATGTTTCGCTTTTATTTGCTCCCTTTTGTGTGTTTATTAAAATTTTGAAAACCCCCAAAATATTTCTCACTTCTTTTCTGGTTGTCTTTCTTTGTTTGCGAGTTTGTTTTATTAAAACAAATCCTAAAATATTTCTTGTTTCTTTTTTGAATCCTTCAATGTAATTTTCTCACTTTTTGCCTTTCTTCGTTTATTTGCATTCTTCAGAAAAACCAAAAGCTCCAAAAATATTAAGAGTGTTTCTTTGAATTTCTTTTATTGAGTCGAAGTAAGGAGAAGGTATCCACAAAGGATTTCCACTTGGCTCGTATGCATTTTATTGTGTATCTAATGAAAGGCCAAATATTTCCTTTTCTGCTCCTTTGTATATAGTGTTGCAGATTTCAGCTTAGTCCGCGGCACACTTTCACTATGTTATATTTTCCACATCATTCGGTCATGCAAATGAAAGGAGATACTAATGATGATTTGATGAAGTGGTCGTGGTGAAGAAGAGCTGGTATGAACTCTACTTGTTTCTTGTTTTTGTAAAATGTTTACCTTAGTAGTCTTGATGCAGCCTATTATAAATAAACATGTGTATGATGATGATTAGAGTTCACAGTTGCTCATGCAATGCTTAATTAGATAGGAGTGGATAATATGTTATCTTAGGTGTCAACATGCATGAAATTGAACATGATGCGGCATGTTCGGATGATATCCTCCTGACCTCCTCTGAGAAAATCAAGTGGCTTGACTTGGCACATGTTCGCGCATTTAGCTGATTCAGATCCAATATTGCCTCCATGATATTTATGTTCAGAGTATTTATATCCTCCCCATTCTAATGTTCAATGTTAATTATTTAAAATGCATGATTATCACTTTTATCGCTCTCTAATTTGTCACTTCCCCGTCCATTGCTAGCCTTTGACTGTACTAAGCGGAAATAGTGCTTGTGCATCCAAAATCCTAAAACAAAAGTTATGTCATAAGAGTCCGTTATATCTACCTATATGTGGTATCACCTTGCCATTTCAAGTAAATTTGCATGTGCCATCTCTAAGCCTTCAAATGAATATCTGTTTCGTGTGCCCAAAGCTCATGGAGCGGCAGGGTAGTCAATATCTTCCATGCTATGTGGGTTTACCTCATGACGGGAGTTTATTCACTCATCAATCTTGAGGGAGGCTGGTAACAAGGATGCCTAGTCCTGAATTATTTTATAAAAAATGCTCCCTCAGATAGTTGATTGTTAGCAGGAACCAGTGGATTCGGCTACCCATGGTTTATGTTAGTATGATGGTCCGGGAGTAAAAAAAATTTCTTGGGAACTACCATCAACGTGTTTAGCATGGAAAATATTGGGGACTCTGTTGTAAAATATGGACTAAAAAGTACATCTCTCAAAATGAAATTATTTCTATTTTAAACAATGAACTCTGGTACATAAGCAAATCCCCACTTCCCTCTATGAAGGGCCTATCATTTAGTTTATTATTGAGTCATCACCTTCTCATTCAAGCACCAATATGGAGAGCTCTATTGTCATTCTTAGTTTAACATGCATTTGGTCTAATTAATGTTGGGTGTGAGCATGACTGGATGTCTTCTATCTTGAATTACAATGTCTAGTCGTTGCTTAAACTTTAGAGGTGCTCTGCATTTATGTTTTGTGGTCTCATAAAGGGCTAGTGAGATACCATTCTATAATATTGTATCATAATTATTTTGACAAAGAGTTGGTATTTGAGATATAGTATTATCGCTCCCTAGTTGGTTGTGTTATTGACGAGTAAATGTGGCCTCTAAGTATTATCATATATGTGTTTACTTCATGATACTGGTTGAAAACTTGATTACTAGTTAATATTATATACAACAACAAAAGCAAATGAGTTTGTTGAAGTATTTATTTATCACTTTTAGTTTGTCAAGTGAATTGCTTGAGGACAAGCAATTCACTTAAGCTTGAGGGAGTTGATACGTCTCCACTGTATCTACTTTTATAAGCACTTTTGCTCTTGTTTTGATCTCTAGTTTGCATGATTTGAGTGAAACTAACCTGAACTGACACTGTTATCAGCAGAACTACCTTCATGTTCTTTTTTGTCCAGGAATAAAATGTTCTCGGAATTGGACGAAACTTTACGGACATTTATTTTGGAATAAATGAAAATAACTAGAGCAAAGAAGTATGAGAGGGGATACCAAGTGCCCACAAGCTAGGGGCACGCCTACCTCCCAGAGCACGCCATGGTGGCTTGTGGGGCCCCTAGACCACTTCCTCGCCTAATTCCAGTGCTATATACTTCGTCTTCCCGAGAAAAAAATAGAGAGAAAGTTTCATCATGTTTTACGATACAGAGCCACCACCACCTCTTGTTCTTCATCGGAAGCCCTGATGTGGAGTCCATTCGTTGCTCCGGAGAGTGGGATTCATCGCCATCGTCATCACCAACCCTTCCCCATAAAAAAATTCATGATTCTCACAATCATGTGTGAGTAATACCCTTGTAGGCATACTAGAGTAGATGGAGATGGATGAGATTTGATATGTAATCATGTCAATTTGTTAGGGCTTGATCCCTAGTATCCACTATGTTCTGAGATTGATGTTGCTATAACTTTGCTATGCTTAATGCTTGTCACTAGGGTCCGAGTGCCATGATTTCATATCTAACAAATTATGTTGTCATGAACATATTTGATTTGCTGGTCTTACCTGCAAGTTGTGTGCACCTGTTATAGTTTTGAACCTTAGATCCCCAAGGTGACACTGATTGGGATATCGACGGGGATGACTTTAACGTGAGGATTTCGTGTATTCACCATGTGTTAATTCTTTTTCCAGATCTCTATTAAAAGGAGTGCCTTAATTACCCTTATTTTTCATTAGGACCTCGCTGCCACGAGAGGGTAGGACAAAAGATGGCAGGCAAGTGCATACCACAAGCACGTACGACTATTTATGGAATTCATGCCTATATATGATTGATAAATTGGAGCTATTGTGTGTCAGTCTAGGTTGTGATAAATACATATTGAAAACCATTTGAATATCCATCATCACTCCATGCCTACGCTTTAATACTATTGCCTTTGCTCCAGTTACTACTATTCTGCTAGTTACATATCTGCTACTACTATTGTTACTGCTACTATTACCATTACTAATGCTATCACTATTATCATATTACTCTGTTACTAATAAATTTATGCAAGGAACTAATTTCTCAGGTGTAGTTGAATTGACAACTCAACTTCCAAGGCTTATACATATTCTTTGGCTCCCCTTGTGTCGAATCAGTAATTTGGGTGAAATACTATCCTTGCGGACTGTTGCAATCCCCTATATTTGTGGGTCATCAACTAACCGGGTCTAGAGTTCATTCTATGCTCGTAGTTCGTAGCGAGTTGTAGTCATTTTGTACTTGCACTTCTCTCTTTATAAGGCTATGGATGCAATTGGGTACTCTCAAAAAAGTAGTAACTAGTAAAGAAATAAGAAAGAGGCGTGGATTTTGAGTCCAGATGCCTCCATCTGTCTATTAATTATTTCGCCTAAAAATCAATTAACCATTAACAAGAGATGATGAAAAATTACTTGTCGAAAACAAATTTGCAAGAGAAAAAAGGGACAAAACCATTACAAATAACCCAAAGCCATCATAAAGCATGACCGAGCACACGAAACCATGTCTTCGCTAGTTTGACTGGCTACCAACACACACTTTATGCATGTCATTGAATGAGAGCATCATCGAGGTAGCGTGAGTGTCATCGATGTAACTTCTCCTTGAGCCATTGACTCCAATTTTGCCACAATTAACCATCTTCGATGCCTTTATCGCAAGAACTACGTGATCTCCACACCGATCTATGACAAATAGTCGGCCACACATGCCATCAACTAGATAGCTTTGATTCTGAAGGTGAGCAACGAGATCGGAGAAACCCATGGTTTTCTCCAAAGAGTGTCAGCTGCAAATGAACGTGATAGAATGAACACCCAGAATCTTGGCACAACCCAACCACAACCGGAAGCTATCTCACTACCACACTGTTGGGGAACGTAGCATGCAATTTCAAAACATTTCCTACGATCAGCAAGATCTATCTAGGAGATGCATAGCAACGAGAGGGGGAGAGTGTGTCTACGTACCCTCGTAGACCGAAAGCGTAAGCATTAGGTTAACGCGGTTGATGTAGTCGAACGTCTTCATGATCCAACCAATCCAAGCACCGAACGTATGTCACCTCCATGTTTAGCACAAGTTCAGCTTGATGATGTCCCTCGAGCTCTTGATCTAGTAGAGGGTCGAGGGAGAGTTCCGTCAGCACGACGGCATGGTGACGGTGATGGTGATGTGATCCGCGCAGGGCTTCACCTAAGCACTACGTCGCTATGACCAGAGGAGTAAACTATGGAGGGGGGCACCGCACACGGCTAAGAGAAATCTTGGTTTGTCTTTGGGGTGCCCCCCGCCCCCGTATATAAAGGGGGGAGGAGGAGGCCGACGGCCTAGGAGGGGCGCACCAAGGGGGGAGTCCTACTTGGACTCCTTGTCCAAGTAGGATTCGACACCCCACCTTTTCCTTCCAACGGAGGGGGAAAGAGGGAAGGAGAGGAGAGGAAGAGGGAAAGGGTGGCCGCGCCCCCTCCCCTTCCTATTCGGAATCCCCTTGCGGGGCGCGCGTGCCTCCCCCTTGTGGGCTATCCCCTCTTCTCTCCCATGGCCCATGAGGCCCATGATTTCCCCCGGGGGGTTCCGGTAACCCCTCGGTACTCTGATAAAATACCAGAATCACTCAGAACCATTCCGATGTCCGAATACGGCCTCCTAATATATGAATATTTACCTCTCGACCATTTCGAGACTCCTCATCATGTCCGTGATCTCATACAAGACTCCGAACAAACTTCGGTCACCAAAACACATAACTCATAATACAAATCGTCATCGAACGTTAAGCGTGCGGACTATGTAGACATGACTGGGACACATCTCCGGTCAATAACCAATAGTGGAACCTGGATTCTCATATTGGCTCCTACATATTCTACGAAGATCTTTATCGGTCAAACCGCATAACCACATACGCCATTCCCTTTGTCATCGGTATGTTACTTGCCCGAGATTCGATCATCGGTATCATCATACCTAATTCAATCTTGTTACTGGCAAGTCTCTTTACTCGTTCTGTAATGCATTATCCCACAAATAACTCATTAGTTACATTGCTTGCAAGGCTTATAGTGATGTGCATTATCGAGAGGGCCCAGAGATCCCTCTTCGATACTCGGAGTGACAAATCCTAATCTCGATCTATGCCAAATAAACAAACACCTTTGGAGACACCTATAGAGCATCTTTATAATCACCCAGTTATGTTGTGACGTTTGGTAGCACACAAGGTGTTCCTCCGGTATTCGGGAGTTGCATAATCTCATAGTCAAAGGAATATGTATAAGTCATGAAGAAAGCAATAGCAATAAAACTAAACGATCATAATGATAAGCTAACGGATGGGTCTTGTCCATCACATCATTCTCTAATGATGTGATCCCGTTCATCAACTAACAACACATGTCTATGGTCAGGAAACTTAACCACCTTTGATTACCGAGCTAGTCAAGTAGAGGCATACTAGGGACACTCTGTTTCTCTATGTATTCACACATGTACTAAGTTTCCGGTTAATACAATTCTAGCATGAATAATAAACATTTATCATGATATAAGGAAATATAAATAACAACTTTACTATTGCCTCTAGGGCATATTTCCTTCACACACAATGACACAAACTGGAAGCTTGAACCCCCATGATGCGTCCAAAATACTTCACATTTTTCTCCCACTTTGTTCATTTATTCTATCAATTCACACATATTTCTAACCAAATTGTGACTCTTGCGCACTTTAAAATCTCGTCGCAACACACTCGCAATATTTCCACCTTAGCAACAATTGTAATATGGATAGCAATTAACTTGCAAGCACATTCTGATAAACCTCTATAAGAGGCAGAGACCATTTCCTATGCTCCCCGTGGGATCAACGCTCTTACTTTGAAAAGAGTACAACTAAATCATGTGCACTTGGAGCATATCATTACTGTGATATCATAGTCGTCCAGTTGGATAGTGAAGATTTGTACATTGAAGTTGTTGTAAGTTTGAGTTAAGCTCGTGGAGGTCACAAACTTGTTCCAAGACTTTAATTTGCTAAGCTAGTGTTTACCTTCTTAGTTGATGGCCTTTGTTATTTCATATTTCAATTCATCGTATCCAATTTTATTCATAGTTGTTGATCATTATTTGTGCAAGTTCTACCTAACAAGTTTGTTATTTGAGTGATTTTGTTTCATGTTTTAATGCAATCTTAACCACAATTTTAGTTAGTTTATCGATCAATTATTTGTGCAAGTTATGCACCTCATGTATGTAAATTTTGGTTTATTTATTTTGACTTCTTATTAATTGTTTATTTTTTATATTATAATTGTAGTGCAAGTTCTGCCTATCAACCTTTAGTACTTGATTTTCCTTATTTTTGTTGCAATGCAAGTATTTCAATTGATTTGTACCTTTGTTGCATTCTTTGTATTCTTCATTATTTAGTCTTTCATAGAAAGACCAAATCAATTATATTTGCCTTATTGATTGCTTCATATAGAGTTCCAAATCTTGTGTTGCTCCCTATATTACGTTTGATATCTTTTGAATTCCATTGACATTTTTTGTATTGTTTATTATTTATGTGCAATTTCTTTTGACGTTCACTGAATTTTCATGCATGTCCTTAATTTTTTGTAACTGCATTGAATGTATCTGTTGAAATTATTCCTTCTCATGTTGTAGTCATTGTTGGGAAATACATGTAGCTTCTACTGTCTATCTATGCAATCCACAAATAACGTTAGTAAAATAATTTAGTGATAGTTCAAATTATTTCTACTGCACGAGAACTTCTCTATTTTTTCTTTTGGTTTTTAGGGTGATTGATGATGTCAAATTCCTTCTAATGTACAAAAACCATATGTATTTTGTGTTTTTCTTCTTTAGGGTAGTAGGCATCCTCAAAATCTTTGAACTATAGAAAAAAATTCTAAAATTTGATTTTGTTTTCTTTAGGGTAGTAGGTAGTCTCAAGTTCTCTCTATTATAGGAAAACTCTTGTGATATTTTTTGTTTTCTTTATGGTAATAGGCAGCCTCAAATTCTTTCTACTATAGAAGAACTTCTGTAGTTTGACCCTTTTTCATCTTTAGGGTATTAGACAACCTTAAATTCTTTCTACTACAGAAAATCTTACATGTTTTGTTTTTCTTATTCTTGTTTTGGTTATGGTTGTTATTTCATTAACAATTTTCAGTAGTTCTACTAACATTTTTTGAGTGTATGTGCACAATTCGATCAAGAATGCAAAATCTACTATGTTTTTTGACTGTAATTGCACAATTACTAGGAATGCAGGTTCTGCTATATGAATGCATGTTATGTTGATGTGTGCAAGTTCTGATATACGTTTGATTTATTTGAAGAATGTAAGTTGTCCTTCTAGCTCTTCAACTACTTCATATAACTTGATGTACTTTTTCATCTAGTTCTTACTTAGCTTGTTTCTTTTAATTTTCGGAAGTTTCAACAAGGTTGCAAGTACATTTATCCCAATTTACTGGATGTCGATCTCATCATGTGCACAAGGCAAGTAGTTATTTATTAGTACAAATTCTTTCAACTATATAAGAACTTTTGTTATTTGGTGTTGTTTTCTTTAGGATAATATGCAACTTCGAATCCTTTCTACTATAGAAAAATTTCTTTAATTTGACTTTGTCTTATTTAGAGTAATAGGAAACCTTGAATTCTTTCTACTATGGTAAACCTTCTGTATTTTGATTTTGAATTCTATATTATTATTTTGGCGCTCATTTCATTAACAAATTTCAGTAGTTCTACTAATGATTTGGACTGTATGTGCATAGTTTGATTAAGAATGCAACTTATACTATTTGTTTGACTTCAATTACACATTTCATAGGGATGCAAGTTCTGTTGTGAAGAGTGCAAGTCCTGCTATGATCTATGTAAGTTATGCTATAAGGTTGATTTGAATTGAATAATGCATGTTGTCCTTCTAGTTCTTCTACTACTTCCTGTAATTTGATGTACTTTTTCATCTATTTCTTACTTAACTTGTTTCTTTCAATTTTCTGAAGTTCCACCAAGGTTACAAGTACATCTATCCCAACTGACTGGATGTGGATCTCATCATGTGCACAAGGCAAGTAGTTATTTATTGGCTAGAATTTTTTTCGACTATAGAAGAACTTTTGTAATTTGGTTTTGTTTTCTTTAGTATAATAGGAATTATTTTGATGATTATTTCATTAAAAAAGTTCAGTAGTTCCACTAACAAGTTCTAGTATATGTTTTGACTGTAATTGCATGCTTCATAGGGATGCAAATTCTGTTATGATGAGTGCAAGTTCTGATATTACTTTGATTAAATATTAAAGAATGCAAGTTATCTATCTAGTTCTTCTACTTATGTGTGTAATTTGTTCTATTTTTTGCCTAGTTCTTACTCATATTTTTTCTTTCCATTTCGGGTGGTTCCATAAGGTTGCAAGTAAATATATCCCAATTGTCTAGATGTAGATCTCATCATGTGCACATTTCAGAAGATTTAAGTTGAAACTTCAGATTTCTCATAACTAGGTGAGTTTGCCACTCACTTATTGTTGGATCATGTTCTGTTGAACTTTTTTCCTTCTTTTTTTTCCTTCTTCTTCTTCTTCTTCTTCTGCATTGTGTTTTCTTCAAGATCATCGGTGTTCACCATGGCTCTCTTCTGTTGTTGTAGTGACGATGACTAATCGTTAGGGGAGGGTGTGTTGGATTGCATGCAAGTGATTTGATCAAGAGCACTTCCTTTGTGTTTTTCTATTTTTGTGTTAAGTGAGTAGCAGGTTAATGGGTGTATGGTTTTGTTTGATACTCACCCAACCCATCTATGTTTTTTCGGCTTCTTTTTCGAATGAAAATGTGATCTGCTAGTGAAAAAAGCAACTGGAAACGAATTTCGGGAATGTCGATTTTGGTTGTATGAAGACCAGTTGGGCCGTTCAACCACAATACAACAGCACAGTCAAAATTAACTTAGACAAAAACTAAATTAATTTGACTTACACATAGTCGCTCCCCATGGTATCTAATTTATTGAGTTTAGTCTTAGACATGTTATGATGAGGAGATGATAGCATGAGTGATGTGCATTAGACATAGTAAACTAGGATGGGGGTGTGCGTGGTTAGCATAGTGAGATGAAAGGTAAAAGAGCTTGCACTTGGTGGAATTTTCTTTGATGGTTACACTAAGGATGAAAATGTGTAGTTTATTGTCTCTCTATTTTTTGGGAGGCTGTTTTTTTGAAACACATATAAACTCTATTCATTTGAAATAACAGTTACATCATTTATGAGGATGGGTACAATTTCATTCAAAGGCTCCTCAAACCAGTTATGAGTCAGAGAAAATCTAGCCAACCTACCAAGCGCATGAGAAACCATATTTTCTTACAATGTTTGAAGTTAGATATAGAAAATCACAAGCAATATGATAGCATTGTCGAGAACTGCCGTCACCGCACCAATAGATCTTCCTCCATTATTCATGGTGTCAATGACCTTCAAATTATCAGAGTTAACAATGGGATGATTTGCATCCTGCCATTTGTGTAAGGAATAGACCGAATCTAAGAGTCGAAGCTTCAACTACTAGGGCATCCGCACACCACTCAATCTTCCAATTCCCCAACAACGAATTTGCCTTTATCTTCCCTCATGACTGCCCCAACTATGCCCCTAAGAAGGTCTTGATCAAAAGAAGAATCAGCATTAAGTTTAATGAAACCCACAGGGGGACAAATCCAACCCCCTCTTTTGATGGTATCATTTGGAGAGGAAGCAATAACATTGTCTGCCGTTAGAGCATGAATCCCCATAGTAATCTGACTATCCCCTCATGAACCAATTTACGCTTTTCCCACCACGAATACTAGGAAAAACTTCCAATCAACTCGCGAGCATTCTACAGATCCATAATAGACAAATCATGGTCCAGCAAAAGAAGTAAGAACCCCAGAACCGCCTCACTAGCACGATCAACTTCACATGCTCATATAATAATTTCGTCCATCACAAACTTTGCCAAACCTCACTGGCTTTATTGCAAAGAAACAAAAGTGCTTTATAACTTATGGACAAGAAGAACAAGGACATTTGGGTGAGATTTTCAGATGTCTATTGGCAAGCGTAACACAACACGGAAGGGTGCCATACAACATATGCCAAACATTTCTTTTACCTTTCTAAACATGATAACTTCCAAATCTTAGACCAAATAGTGTTGTTTGTCCCATTCAGTTGTTACATCACAGTTTCCTCCCAATGTGATGATCCCATTCCACAAAATAAGCTGACCGAATCGAAAACATCTCATTTTTCGTGTAACTCCAAGCGACAAAATTTGACATGTCGTGTTGAGGAAGAGGGATAGCGAGGACCCGTTATGCATCGATTAGCCACACCATTTCTCTCACTAGATCTTCATCTCAGTTATTAGAAACCAAATCAAGAAAATCCGCCACCTTAGATAACGGATGACCCCTTTAGGGCTGATAACTTTTCTATTAGCACATCTTGGAATCCAAGCATCATCCCAAATATGAATATTCTAAATATTCCTAGCTCTCTATATATACCCATGTTTCAGAGATTTCACTCTCCTCATAATATTTTGCCAAGTAAATCAGGATCATTTTTAACTTTGTATTCAGTAAATCACAATTAGAAAAATACCAAACTCTCAAAATAGTGGCACACAAAAAGAGTCGGGGTTCTCAAGAAGACGCTAAACCTATTTTGCCTGCATCGTCGGATTGAAACAATGGATAGCACGAAAACCCACCCCTCCTTAATTCTTTGGGACACACATTTTCACCAGGCCATCCAATGCATCCTCCTCTAGCTGTCCTTGTTTTCTCCTAAAAAATGCGACACTGTCTCACCTTTTTAGGATTTTTAAAGACCGTCATTTCTTATGAGGGAATATCTTGAATGACATACTTGGCTAGTTAACCCCATATTGGCTACCTAACCTAAATATCAATCAGAAAACAACCAGTTTTATCCAACCCCATATTGGCTAGCTAACCTAAATATTTGTCATTGAGGGTTTAGACTGGTACACATATGTTATCTAGTCTCCACACTCGTATTAGAACTAAAAAATATGATAGATTTATCAACACTCACCATTTGCCCCAAGCAACACAATAAGAATTCAGAACCGACTTCAAAGACTAAACATTATGCATATTAGCTCTTATGAGGATCAACGAGTCATATGAAGGTTATAAAGGACCTCCCCGCCGTAAACCTCTCGTAGGCTTGAAGCGCTCACTTTCTTCCGCATTAAAACAAACCCGGTAGTGGATACACATCGCATGATAAAATTACCCAATTATCTCGGAAGCATAGCAAAAATTCGTCCATAAGCTTGATGCATATCAAGTTTGATAGCTGTAAAATCCCAAATTTCGATTTGAATGTTATACATAGGTCATCATATGCATATCATATTTTATTTGCATTTTGGTTGTGATCCTAGAAATCTTAAGCAACTCAAGGACCCAAGGAGAGAGTTGGGGATTTCATTTATTTTCATATTTGAATTTTCTCAAATTTGAAAAAAAAGAGGGATCACTTTGATTTTAATATTTTTCTCTCAAATTATTTCCAATATTTAATTTAAAGAGAGAAGATAATATGACTTCTTCAAAAAGAGAGGAATATTGGAGGAAAATTTTAAAAATCAAATATATAATTTATTTGGATTTTATTTGCTATTTTATTTGAAATAGAAAATGTTCACTTTGTTCTAAATATTTTATTTAGACGGCGAAAATTTTTTTTGAATTTTTTTTATTTCATTAGGATTTTTATTCGGCGGAATTTATTTAAAAAAAGTTCCCGCCCGACTAGGCCGAAGGCCCAGCCGAGCAGCCGCGACCCAGCTCTCCCGCGCCGCCTTCCTCCCGCGCGCCGCTGTGCTCGGCACGGACGCCGAGGGGCAGTCCGAGCCGGACTCCGCCCCGGGCCGGCCCCCTCCCCAAGCCAAACCGCCGCCCTGCCCCCTTAAATAGCCGCCGCCCCCGCCGCCTCTCACCACCCCACCACCGCAGCCACCGCCGCCGCCTCAAGCCGCACGCCGCCACCACTTTTGCCGCCGCCGCCCACTAGCGCCGCCCCACCGGAGCCGCCCCGCGCCGCCGTTCACCTCGCCGGAATCCCGCCTCGCCGCCGACCCCGGTTTTCGTCATGAACTGGTAAAACCACCGGTTCATTTCGTTTTTTTCGGTTTACGTTCTAGATCGGTTTTTATTTTAGGGTTAGGGTTTTCTCGGTTTTCCGGTCAGATCCATTTAGCGAACGTTCACCCAAACGCCTCTGTTCGTGAACGCATTCGCCCGTTTGTCTGTGTTAGCAAACGTCCGTCCGTTAGTCTTTTATTTTTATTTTATTTTCGGATAGGGACCCATCCGCGATTATTTTTATTACAGATTAGCCCCTGATTTTCAAACGCTCGCAACTTTTTAACCGTTCGTCCAAATACAGTGAAACCAGTGCCAAAATCTTTGTCTCGAACCCCTCTTTCCAGTTAACCAACTTGAACATGATTTTGACAATTTAAATTTTGGTTGCAAGCAGATTTGATTTGAACTTCTTTTGACCGCAGTTTATGTTTCGTAGCTCTGATTTGATTGATTCTTTTTGCAAATCGAAGATCTTCTCTTGAACTTTCGATTTGGATCTTTTATCTTGAGTTTTACCCTTGCATCTATTGCTTGAGCGCTTATGTATGCTATTGTTTGTTTGCGATAGAGTTTTTGGAGTGCGAAGCGTGCTACTACGAGTCACTAGGGTTTTTAGATCGTCAGCAAGGCAAGTAACACTTTGATCATACCCTTTGTTACCCAGTTTTTATGCATTAGTTTCAACCCTCAAACGTTGCATGAGTAGGATCTGCTTAACATGTGGGTATTGGGAAGTAGTTGATGACGTAGAACCTATTGTCCTTTATGCAAACCTTGGGAGTTACTTCTACGTTATGCTTATACTGCTATGCTATGCTCATAGACGTGGTTTGGTTGAGTGTATCCATGACAGTTGTGAGAGTTGTTAAATAATGGTTAACTTAAGGTGGCTACTTTAATACAAATCTTAGTGGATTGGTTGAGGCACCCTGGAGTACCCAGTGGTTGTCTGGGCACCTGGAGCAATCCGGCGCTGTCCTGGGATATCCTGGAGTACCCGTGTGATCATCCTATGGTTCGCCACCCAGGCTCAAAGGGATCATAAGATCATTCATGCTAGAAACTTCCGCGTGTAGCCACAAGCCATTATAGGCTCTGGCACAGTTGAGTAAGTTGTGGGAAACCTTTCCATGATGGGCTAGCAGATGTAGGGGATTGTAGGTGTACCGGCCTATCTATTGGTTAAGGGGACCTCTTCGGAAAGACTGTGTCTCGGTCGTCCATTTCTCAAACACCATGCAGTGCGAGAAATACAACAGAAGAGATCGAGTCTTGTGGGGAAAAGTGCGCAAACCTCTGCAGAGTGTACAAACTAATCATGGTTAGCCGTGTCCCCGGTTATGGACATCTTGAGTATCTGGTTCTTGAATTATTGATTTTATCTCATCACTTTTAATTAATTTTGTTGGGCTATTAAATTACTTTTTAATTGGGATTGAGTTGGAGGAACCTTCTCAATATTTTATTAACCAACTTGGTAGTTAAATAAAATTTATTCCTTTGCAGTACGCAAACATGATAACCATAGAGCCTCCACTAGCCATATATGCATGTAGTGATAGCAGTTATTCTTGTTCATTACTCTACACTGTTATTTTGCCAGCATATTCCATGTGCTGACCCGTTTCTGGCTGCAACGTATTATGTTGTAGACTTTTCAGACGAAGAGTAAGGTGCGCTAGGTCGTTGTTTTGCACTCAGCTATGCCGTTGGAGTTGATGGACTCACTTTTGCCTTCAAAGTCTTCCGTTGTTATCTTCATTAGATGGCCTTCAGCCATATTATTGTAATAAGTACTCTCTTTGAGATATTCGATGTAATAAGTGTGTGATTGCACTCTGTTATAAATCCTTCAAGTACTGTGTGTGTCAGCATTACCGATCGAGGGATGACACTTATGCACAGAGATTCGGCCGTTTGAGGTTGGATCGCTACAAGATAGTATCAGAGCACATGCTGACTGTAGGACGCGACCACTAAGATAAGCCTTATGTCACTCTTTTCTACTCATTTTTGACTCTTCTCCACTTTCCACTCTATAGATGGCGGACCCAAGGAACCAGTTTGCGCAACCGGATGAAGACACCCCTTTCAGACGACATTTGAAGGAAGCCACCAGATATTTGAACATCGGAATACCAAGCTTCACCGGGACCTACACCGCCACTCTACCTGAAGAAGAGCATTGGACCATTCGAGTACATGTTCCAGGAAGGACATTCACCCTAGTTACTAAGCCCTTCTTTGATGCACCAACCTGGAGTCTAGGAAAGAGCATGACAGCTCACATCACCATGGGACGCATTGGCGAAGTCTATCACAAGGATCTTAAGGACACCATCTACCAAATATGTGGGCGCCGAGATGAGCAATGGGAGATGATCAGCACCAGGAGGGACAAGTCCATTGCAGCCTACATCCAGGAGTTGAACCAAAACATTCGTCGACAGGAGTACCAGATGTGCACCAGCATGATAGATCTGAAGAAGATGATGACAAGGAACATGGAGCTAGAAGAGGAACTCAAGTCTACCCGCGATGGATACGAAGAGGAAATCGCAGTTCTACTGGAGAAGAATGAAGACCTAAAGAATAAGCTATGAGTATTCATGGGAGACCCTGTGCTAGGAGGTGATGACAATCCCGGAGACTATATCATCATCGACGACACCGACTCCGACCCCGACAGTGATTATGACTATGAAGATGAAGCTGGAGCAGATATCATGGAGTCTTCTTTCGATCAAAATTTCTAGTCGACCACCAATTATCAGTAGTATTCCCCCATGTATATAGAATAGTCTGAGTATTTTGTAACAGTAGTCAGATAGATTGTATGCCCTTGTTTGAATTGAGTGGTGTGATATGATTGTGTTTGTCTCATATGCATATGGGTAGTGATTTTCCCCTAGACCTCACTCTATTCTAATCTCTTCCCTCTAAACCCATCAAATGCCTCCGAGACGTGACCCCGGATGTGTCTTCCCACCGGAGCTCGCTCAGTTGATCCAGCAGCAGAACGCCTTGATGTAGTTGCTAGTCCAGAACCAAAGCAACAACAACAACAATAACAACAACCCATCGCCACCACCTCCAGTTGACAACTTAGCCTGTTTCTTGAAGTTGAATATGCCGGTGTTTTCTAGTAGCACCGAGCCGATTGTTGCTGATGACTGGCTATGCGGGATTGGAAGGGAGTTGACCACCGTAGGTTGCACAGATGCTGAGAAGGTGCGCTTTGCCGCACACCAACTGGATGGACCCGTAGCCTCATGGTGGGAAAATTACACAGCCACTTTTCCCATAGCCAATGTCACTTGGGATCAGTTTCAGCAAGCATTCCGCACAGCCCATGTCTCAACTGGAGCAATGAGCATGAAGAAGCGTGAGTTTCGCAACTTACGCCAGGGAAATCATACTGTGGGGCAGTACGTGGATGAGTTTAGCAAGTTAGCCCGCTATGCCCCAGATGATGTGGCCACACATGCCGCGAAGCAGGAGAAGTTTATGGAAGGGTTGAATGATGAGATGAGTATGCAGTTGATGGTGGAAACATTCACTAACTACCAGGAGTTGGTAGATAGGGCTCTTATGATTGAAGGGAAGCAGCAACAGATAGAGAGCCGCAAAAGGAAATACGGACAAGGAAAGTATAATTTTGGAGCTCAGCAGAAGCCTCATTTTACCCCGAACTCGGGAGGACACACTCATAATCATGGAGGCCATACCCACAATAGAGGGAGTTTGCATAACCACAGTGGCCCCAAGAATGGGAATGGGAATGGAGGAAGCAACGGACAGAACTGTTCCAACCCAGCAACACCCACCAGGAAGGATTTAAGTCACATTACTTGTTTCAAGTGCGGGAAGACTGGACACTACGCCACCGAATGCCCCGAAGCAAAGAATGGAAACAGCAATGAAAGCTCTGGGAAGAAGCCCAACCCTTTCAACAGGGGACAAGTGAACCACATTAACGTGGAGGAGGTTGAAGAGCAGCCAGATGCAGTTATAGGTAAGTTTTTGATAAAGTCATTTACTGCGATCGTTCTTTTTGATACTGGTGCATCACATTCATACATTTTGAGGTGGTTTGCGGATAAGTATAAGTTGCCCACCAAAGTTCTTAAGACACCTATGTTAGTAAGCTCGCCAGGAGCTGAGTATATGGTAAGCAGTGGATGTTTTCAGATTCCATTGACCATAGGTAGACATGTTTTCCACTCAGACCTAATAATTTTGGAGTCCCAAGGATTGGATGTGATATTAGGCATGGTTTGGTTATCGAAGTATGGAGGAAACATCGATCGTGCTAGTAAGTCAATTTTACTCACCACCCCGGAGGGAAAAAGGATCAAGTATGTGTCTAGGCATGCGCCAAGGAGGACCCAAGTAAATTTCCTCTCTGTAGTTGTTCAAGAAGAAGTGCATGTTGTGAAGGATTACCCATATGTATTTCCAGAGGAATTACCAGGCATGCCACCGGACTGAGACATTGAATTTTTTATAGAACTATTGCCAGGCACCGGACCAATATCGAAGAGACCGTATCGGATTCCCGCAAATGATTTGGAGGAAATTAAGAAGCAGGTTAAGGAGTTACTGGAGAAAGGTTACATTCGACGAAGTTCGTCACCATAGGGAGCCCCAGTTCTCTTGGTTGAGAAGAAGGATCGATCTTTGAGAATGATTGTTGATTATCGGGCATTGAATGAAGTGACGATCAAGAACAAGTACCCACTACCGATGATCAATGATTTGTTTGACCAGCTGCAAGGAGCTAAAGTATTCTACAATGTCGATCTGGGATCAGGATACCACCAGTTGAAGATCCGAGAACATGGTATACCTAAGACAACTTTTACCACAAGGTACGGGCTATATGAGTACACGGTTATGTCATTTGGATTGACTAACGCCCCTGCCTATTTCATGAGTATGATGAACAAGGTGTTCGTGGAGTTTTTGGATAAGTTTGTTGTGGTGTTCGTTGATGATATATTGGTATACTCGAAGAATGAGGATGAACATAAGGAACACTTGCGCTTAGTTCTCGAGAAGCTCGGCGAACATCGGTTGTATGCCAAGTTTAGCAAGTGTGAGTTTTGGTTGAAGGAAGTCGGATTTCTTGGACATGTTATATCAGGAGAAGGTATAGCAATAGACCCCACCAAGATTCAGTCTGTCACTGAGTGGTTGGCACCCACCTCAGTTGGAGAGATCCGCGGTTTTCTGGGACTCACAGGATATTATAGGAGGTTCATTGAGAATTTTTCCAATATTGTGAAACTCATGACAAAGTTGTTGAAGAAGGACACCAAGTTCAAATGGACCGAAGATTGTGAGGCCAGTTTTCCGGAGTTAAAGAAACGTTTGGTTACAGCCCTAGTGCTGATTCTTCCGGATATACGCAAGGATTTCCAAGTGTATTGCGACACTTCTCGCTTAGGACTTGGAGGTGTACTGATGCAAGATGGAAGAGTGGTTTCATATGCCTCATGTCAGCTTGGACCTCATGAGTTGAATTATGCCATGCATGATTTGGAGTTAGCAGCCGTAGTGCATGCGCTCAAGACTTGGAGACATTTTCTGATTGGAAACAGATGTGATGTGTACATGGATCACAAGAGTTTGAAGTATATTTTCACGCAGAAGGAGCTGAATCTCAGGCAAAGGAGATGGTTGGAGCTTATAAAGGATTATGACATGAAGTTGCACTATCACCCAGGTAAGGCCAATGTCGTAGCAGGCGCCTTGAGCCGAAAGAGTTATGCCAATACCCTTGTAAGCGGAGGATTACCGCAGGAGTTAGTTGACGATCTCAAGGAACTTCGTTTAGAGATAGTTCCAAGGGGTTTTGTGGCAACAATGGAGGTTCAGTCTGCATTATTGGGAAAGATTCGAGAAGCTCAAAAATAATATAAGGAAATTGCTGAGATAAAGGAGAGGATGAGCAAAGGAAAAGCCAAGGGTTTTCGTGAGGATGATCACAAGACTTTATGGTTTGACGATCGCTTTTATGTGCCAAATAATGCGGAGATCAAGAAGTTAATACTTCAGGAAGCTCACGACTCGCCATACTCGATTCACCCTGGAAACACCAAGATGTATTTGGATTTGAAGGAGCGTTTCTGGTGGACAGGTATGATGAAGGATATTGCCGAGTATGTAGCAGTATGCGATGTATGCCAGAGAGTGAAGGCAGAACATCAGAAGCCAGCAAGATTATTACAGCCTATGTCAATTCCTGAATGGAAGTGGGACAAGCTTGGCATGGATTTTATCACCGGATTACCCAGGACCCGATCAGGATATGATTCTATCTGGGTAGTGGATCGCTTGACCAAGATAGCTCACTTTATCCCAGTGAAAACCACCTATACAAGCACGAAGTTGGCCAAGATATATATGACCAGGATCGTATGTCTGCATGGAGTTTCGAGGACCATCATATCAGATAGAGGGACACAGCTTACCTCAAAGTTTTGGAATCAATTGCACTAGACTTTGGGTACTAGGCTAGAGTTCAGTACAGCCTTTCATCCGCACATAGATAGACACACCGAGAAAGTCAATCAGATTCTAGAGGACATGTTGAGAGCTTGTGCGCTAGATTATGGATCTATTTGGGATGAAAATTTCCCTTACGTAGAGTTCTCTTACAACAACAGTTATCAGGCTAGTTTGAAGATGGCACCTTTCGAAGCTCTGTATGGAAGGAGGTGCAGGACATCGTTAATGTGGGTTGAAGTTGGAGATCGTCAGTTGTTTGGGATAGATTTAATCAAAGAGTCTGAAGAGAAGGTTAAGTTGATTCGAGATAGACTGAAGGTAGCTCAGTCTAGGCAGAAGAGTTATGCCACTACTAAACGCAAGGAGGTAGTTTATGAGATTGGAGATAGAGCATATCTTCGTGTGTCACCACTGCAAGGAGTTAAATGATTTGGAGTTAAGGGAAAGTTAGCCCCGAGATTTGTAGGACCATACCGAGTCTTGGAACGTATGGCAGAAGTTGCCTACAAGTTGGAGTTACCCGAAGGACTGTCAGGAGTTCATGATGTGTTTCATGTTTCCCAGTTGAAGAAGTGACATGCAGAGATGGCCGATATTCCACTAAGAGATACAGTGCCCCTAGAAGCAATTCAGTTGGAGTAATTTGACCTACGAGGAGAAGCCCGTCAAGATTCTTGAGTTTGCCAGCCGAGTTACACGCAGCAAGGTTATCAAGTTTTGCAAAGTTCAGTGGAGCCACCATACCGAGCATGAAGCCACCTGGGAACGAGAAGAAGATCTACGGAAAGACCACCCACACCTATTTTCTAGCCAACCCGAATCTCGAGGGTGAGATTCATCTTAAGGGGGGTAGGTTTGTAACATCCCAATTTTCAATTTGGATGTTATACATAGGTCATCATATGCATATCATATTATATTTGCATTTTGGTTGTGATCCTAGAAATCTTAAGCAACTCAAGGACCCGAGGAGAGAGTTGGGGATTTCATTTATTTTCATATTTGAATTTTCTCAAATTTGAAAAAAAAAATGGATCACTTTGATTTTAATATTTTTTTCTCTCCAATTATTTCCAATATTTAATTTAAAAAGAGAAGATAATATGACTTCTTCAAAAAGAGAGAAAT
Organism: Triticum urartu; assembly: GCF_056163025.1. Taxonomy (NCBI): domain Eukaryota; kingdom Viridiplantae; phylum Streptophyta; class Magnoliopsida; order Poales; family Poaceae; genus Triticum; species Triticum urartu. Next base: position 95,314,623 of record NC_141875.1, read on the forward strand.
ATTGGAGGAAACATTTTAAAAATCAAATATATAATTTATTTGGATTTTATTTGCTATTTTATTTGAAATAAAAAATATGCATTTTTAGGCTAGAAAAATGTTGACTTTAGTCTAAATATTTTATTTATACGGTGAAAATAGTTTTGGGCATTTTTAGAATTTTTTTATATTTTATTAGAATTTTTATTCGGCGGAATTTATTTTAAAAAAGTTACCGCCCGACTAGGCCGAAGGCCCAGCCGAGCAGGTCGTGGCCCAGCTCTCCCGCGCCGCCGTGCTCGGCACGGACGCCGAGGGGGAGTCCAAGCCGGACTCCGCCCCGAGCCGGCCCCCTCCCCAAGCCACACCGCCGCCCCATCCCCTTAAATAGCCGCCGCCCCCGCCGCCTCTCACCACCCCGCCACCGCTGCCGCCTCAAGCCGCGCGCTGCCGCTGCTTTTGCCGCCGCTCGCCGCCGCCGCCCACCGCCGCTCCACCGGAGCCGCCTCCCGCCGCCGTTCGCCTCACCGCCGACCCCGGTTTTCGTCGTGAACCGGTAAAACCACCGGTCCTTTTCAGTTTTTTCGGTTTACGTTCTAGATCAGTTTTTATTTTAGGGTTAGGGGTTTCTCGGTTTTCCCGTCGGATCTATTTAGCGAACGTTCACCCGAACGCCTCTGTTCATGAACGCATTCGTCTCTGTTCGCGAACATTCGTTCGTTAGTCTTTTCTTTTTATTTTATTTTTGGCTAGGGAACTATCCGCGATTATTTTTATCGCAGATTAGCCCCTGATTCTCAAACGCTCGTAACTTTTTAACCCTTCGTTCAAATCCAGTGAAACCAGCGCCAAAATCTTCGTCACGAACCCCTCTTTCCAGCTAACCAACTTGAACATAATTTTGACAATTTAAAATTTAGTTGCAAGCATATTTGAATTGGAATTTTTTTTATCGCAGTTTGAGTTTCGTAGCTCCAATTCGATTGATTCTTTTTGCAAATCGAAGCTCTTCTCTTGAACTTTTGATTTGGATCTTTTATCTTGAGTTTTACCCTTGCATCTATTGCTTGAGTGCTTATTTATGTTATTGTTTGTTTGCGGTACAGTTTCCGGAGTGTGAAGCGTGCTACTACGAGTCACTAGGGTTTTCGGATTGTTAGCAAGGCAAGTAATACTTTGATCATACCCTTTGTTACCCAGTTTTTATGCATTAGTTTCTGTTGGGGAACGTAGCAGAAATTCAAAATTTTCTATGCATCACCAAGATCAATCTATGGAGTAATCTAGCAACGAGGGGGAGGAGAGTGCATCTACATACCCTTGTAGATCGCTAAGCAGAAGTGTTCAAGTGAACGGGGTTGATGGAGTCGTACTCGTCATGATCCAAATCACCGATGATCCTAGTGCCGAACGGACGGCACCTCCGTGTTCAACACACGTACAACCCAGTGACGTCTCCTACGCCTTGATCCAGCAAGGGGAGAAGGAGAGGTTGGGGAAGACTCCATCCAGTAGCACCACAACGGCGTGGTGGTGGTGGAGGAGCGTGGTACTCCAGCAGGGCTTCGCCAAGCACCGCAAGAGACGAGGAGGGAGAGGGGTAGGGCTGCGCCAAGAAGGAGATGTTCTCGTGTGTATGGCAGCCCAAAACCCCACTATATATAGGGGAAAGGGAGGGGCTGCGCCCCCACCTAGGTTTCCACCCCTAGGGGTGGCGGCCAGCCCTAGATCCCATCTAGGGGGGCGGCCAAGGGGGAGAGAGGGGGGCGCACCACTAGGTGGGCCTTAGGCCCATCTGAGCCTAGGGTTTCCCCTTTTTCCCTTCTCTCTTCGCCTTGGGCCCTGGTGGGGGGGCGCACCAGCCCACCTGGGGCTGGTCCCCCTTCACACTTGGCCCACGCAGCCCTTTGGGGCAGGTAGCCCCACCTGGTGGACCCCCGGGACCCTCCCGGTGGTCCCGGTACGTTACCGATAGCACCCGAAACTTTTCCGGTGACCAAAACAGGACTTCCCATATATAAATCTTTACCTCTGGACCATTCCGGAACTCCTCATGATGTCCGGGATCTCATCCGGGACTCCAAACAACATTCGGTAACCACGTATATCTATTCCCTATAACCCTAGCGTCATCGAACCTTAAGTGTGTAGACCCTACGGGTTCGGGAGTCATGCAGACATGGCCGAGACAACTCTCTGGTCAATAACCAACAGAGGGATCTGGATACCCATGTTGGCTCCCACATGCTCCATGATGATCTCATCGGATGAATCACGATGTCAAGGACTTAATCAATCCCGTATACAATTCCCTTTGTCTAGCGGTACGATACTTGCCTGAGATTCGATCGTCGGTATCCCGATACCTTGTTCAATCTCGTTACCGGCAAGTCTCTTTACTCGTTCCGTAACACATCATCCCGTGATCAACTCCTTGATCACATTGTGCACATTATGATGATGTCCTACCGAGTGGGCCCAGAGATACCTCTCCATTTACACGGAGTGACAAATCCCAGTCTCGATTCGTGCCAACCCAACAGACACTTTCGGAGATACCTGTAGTGTACCTTTATAGCCACCCAGTTACATTGTGACGTTTGGCACACCCAAAGCACTCCTACGGTATCCGGGAGTTGCACAATCTCATGGTCTAAGGAATTGATACTTGACATTAGAAAAGCTTTAGCATACGAACTACACGATCTTTGTGCTAGGCTTAGGATTGGGTCTTGTCCATCACATCATTCTCCTAATGATGTGATCCCGTTATCAAAGACATCCAATGTCCATGGTTAGGAAACCGTAACCATCTATTGATCAACGAGCTAGTCAACTAGAGGCTTACTAGGGACATGGTGTTGTCTATCTATACACACATGTATCTGAGTTTCCTATCAATACAATTCTAGCATGGATAATAAACGATTATCATGAACAAGGAAATATAATAATAACCAATTTATTATTGCCTCTAGGGCATATTTCCAACAGTCTCCCACTTGCACTAGAGTCAATAATCTAGTTCACATCGCCATGTGATTAACACTCACAGGTCACATCGCCATGCGACCAACATCCAAGAGTCTACTAGACTCAATGATCTAGTTCACATCACTATGTGATTAACACTCAAAGAGTTCTGGGTTTGATCATGTTATGCTTGTGAGAGAGGTTGTAGTCAACGGGTCTTGCCATATTCAGATCCCTATGTATTTCGCAAAACTTTATGTCATATCGTAGATGCTGCTACCACGTTCCACTTGGAGCTATTCCAAATTGTTGCTCCATTATACATATCCGGTATCTCTACTCAGAGCTATCCGGATAGGTGTTAAGCTTGCATCGACGTAACTCTTTACGTCAAACTCTTTATCACCTCCATAACCGAGAAACATTTCCTTATTCCTCTATGGATAATTTTGACCGCTATCTGGTGATCTACTCCTAGATCACCTTTGTACCCTCTTGCCAGACATGTGGCAAGGCACACATCAGGTGCGGCACTTCAGCATGGCATACCGTATAGAGCCTATGACAAAAGCATAGGGAACGACCTTCGTCCTTCCTCTTTCTTCTGCCGTGGTCAAGCTTTGAGTCTTACTCAACTTCACACCTTACAACTCAGGTAAGAACCACTTCTTTGACTGATCTATTTTGAACTCCTTCAAAAACATGTCAAAGTGTGCGTTCTTTGAAAGTATCATCAGGCGTTTTGATCTATCTCTATAGATCTTGATGCCCAATATGTAAGCAGCTTTATCTAGGTCTTCCTTTGAAAATCACTCTTCAAACAACTGTTTATGCTTTTCAGAAATTCTACATCATTTCGAATCAACAATATGTCATCCACATATACTTATCAGAAATGTTGTAGTGCTCCCACTCACTTTCTTGTAAATACAAGTTTCTATCAAACATTGTATAAACCTAAAAGCTTTGATCACTCCATCAAAGCATATATTCCGATTCCGAGATGCTTGTTCTAGTCCATAGAAGGATCGCTGGAGCCACATACCTTTTAGCATCCTTAGGATCGAAAAAACCCTTTATTGTATCACATACAACTTTTCTTACGAAAAACTGGTAAGAAAACTTGTTTTGACATCCATCTGTAAGATTTCATAATCGAAAAATACAGCTAATGCTATCATAATTCCGACGGACTCAAGCATCGCTACGGGTGAGAAATTCTCATCGTAGTCAACTCCTTGAACTTGTGAAAAGACTCTTTCCCACAAGTCGAGCTTCATAGACGGTAACATTACCGCCCACGTCCGTCTTCTTCTTAAAGATCCATTTATCTCAATGGCTTGCCGATCATCGGGCAAGTCCACCAAAGTCCATACTTTGTTCTGATATATGAATCCTATCTCGGATTTCATGGCTTCTAACCATTTGTCGGAATATGGGCCCACCATCGCTTCTCCATAGATCGTAGGTTCATTGTTGTCTAACAACATGATGTCTAAGACAGGATTACCGTACCACTTAGGAGTAGTACATATCCTTGTCGACCTACGAGGTTCGATAGCAACTTGATCTGAAGCTTCATGATCACTATCATTAACTTCCTATTCAACAGACGTAGGTGCCACAGAAAACATCTTTCTGTGTTGCATCATTCTCTGGTTGAAATAAAGGTTCAACAACCTCATCAAGTTCTATCTTCCTCCCACTCAATTCTTTCGAGAGAAACTCCTTCTCGAGAAAGGACCCGTTCTTAGCGACAAACAATTTGCCCTCGGATCTGAGATAGAAGGTATACCCAACTGTCACCTTTGGGTATCCTATGAAGATGTGTTTGTCCGCTTTGGGTTCGAGCTTCTCCGGCTGAAGCCTTAAGCATCGCAGCCCCAAACATTAAGAAACGACAACTTTGGTTTCTTGTCAAACCAATGTTCATACGACGTCGTCTCAACGGAATTAGATGGTGTCCTATCTAAAGTGAATGCAGCTGTCTCTAACACATAACTTCAAAATGAAAACGGTAGATTGATAAGAGACATCATCGACCGCACCATATCTCATAAGGTTCGATTACGACGTCCGGACACACCATAACCCAGTGGTGTTCCAGGTGGCTTCAACTGTGAAACAATTCCACAATGTCTTAAGTGTTTGCCAAACTCATAACTCAGATATTCTCATTGATCAGATCATAGGAATTTGATCTTCTTGTTATGATGATTCTTAACTTCACTCTGAAATCGCTTGAACTTTTCAAACGTTTCAGACTTGTGCTTCATTAAGTAAATATACCTATATCTACTCAAATCGTCAGTGAAGATGAGAAAATAGTGATATCCACCGCACGCTTCAATTCTCATTGGATCACACGCATCAGCATGTATGATTTCCAACAAGTCACTTGCCCGTTTTATTGTACCTGATAACGGGGTCTTAGTCATCCTGCCCATGAGGCATGGCTCGCATGTGTCAAGTGATTCAAAATCAAGTGACTCCAAACATCCATCGACATGGAGTTTCTTCATGCATCTTACGCCAATATGACCTAAGCGGCAGTGCCACAAGAAAGTGGTACTATCATTATTAACTCTACATCTTTTGGCGTGAACATGTGTATTGCCACGACCGAGATTCAATGAACCATTCACATAGGGTGCATGACCATGAAAGGTATCATTCATGTAAACAGAATAACCATTATTCTCTAACTTAAATGAATGACCGTATTGCAATGAACATGATCTAATCATATTCATGCGCAACGTAGACACCTGATAACATTTATCTAGGTTCAATACTAATCCCGAAGGCAGATGGAGCGTGGGATGGTGATCTCATCAACTTTGGAAACACTTCCAACACACATCGTCACCTCGCCCTTAGCTAGTCTTCGTTTAGTCCATAGCTTTTGCTTCAAGTCACCAGTAATAGCAACTGAACCGGTATCCAATACCCAGGTGCTACCAGGAGTACTAGCGAGGTACACATTAATAACATGTATATACTTTGTTGAAGTTGCCAGCCTTCTTATCTACCATGCATTTGGGGTAATTCTGCTACCAGTGACCGTTCCCCTTACAATAGAAGCACTTAGTCTCGGGTTTGGGTTCAACCTTGGGTTCCTTCACTGGAGCGGCAACTGGTTTGCCATCCATGAAGTTTCCCTTCTAGCCCTTGCCCTTCTTGAAACCAGTGGTCTTGTTAAACCATCAACACTTGATGCTCCTTCTTTGATTTCTACCTTTTGCGGTCTTAAGCACCGCGAACAGCTCCGGGATCAACTCCATCCCTTGCATGTCATAGTTCATCACGAAGATCTAGTAGCTTAGTGATAGTGTCTAGAGAACTCTATCAATCATTATCTTATCCGGAAGTTTAACTCCTACTTGATTTAAGTGATTGTTGCACCCAGACATTCTGAGCACATGCTCACTAGCTGAGCTATTCTCCTCCATCTTGTTGGCAAAAGAACTTGTCAGAGGTCTCATACCTCTCAACATGGGCATGAGCCTGAAATCCCAATTTCAGCTCTTTGAACATCTCATATGTCTTACGGCGTTCAAAACGTCATTCGAATCCCGATTCTAAGCCGTAAAGTATGGTGCACTAAACTATCAAGTAGTTATCAGGATGTGTCTGTCAGGTGTTCACAACATCCACAGACAACGTTGTAGGGGTTTGCACATCGAGCGGTGCATCAAAGACGTAAGCCTTCTGTGTAGCAGTGAGGACACTCCTTGGACTACGGACCTAGTCCGCATTAGTGATTACAATATCTTTCAACTTGGTCTTTCTCTAGGAACGTATTGAAACAGGGAGCTACAACGTGAGCTATTTATCTACAACATATTTGCAAATACAATTTAGACTATGTTCATGATAATTGAGTTCATTTAATGAACTCCCACTCAGATAGACATCCCTCTAGTCATCTAAGTGAAACATGATCTGAGTCAACTAGGCCGTGTCCGATCATCACGTGAGACGGACTAGTCAACATCGGTGAACATCTTCATGTTGATCGTATCTTCTATACGACTCATGCTCGACCTTTCGGTCTTCCGTGTTCCGAGGCCATGTCTGTACATGCTAGGCTCGTCAAGTCAACCTAAGTGTTTTTGCTGTGTAAATCTGGCTTACACCCGTTGTATTCGAACGTTAGAATCTATCACACCCGATCATCACATGGTGCTTCGAAACGACGAACCTTCACAACGGTGCACAATTAGGGGGAACACTTTTCTTGAAATTTTAGTGAGGGATCATCTTATTTAAGCTACCGTCGTTCTAAGCAAATAAGATGTAAAACATGATAAACATCACATGCAATCAAATAGTGACATGATATGGCCAATATCATTTTGCTCCTTTTGATCTCCATCTTCGGGGCTCCATGATCATCGTTGTCACCGGCATGACACCATGATCTCCATCATCATGATCTCCATCATCGTGTCTTCTTGAAGTTGTCTCGTCATCTATTACTTCTACTACTATGGCTAACGCTTTAGCAATAAAGTAAAGTAATTACATGACATTTATGTTGACACACAGGTCATAAATAAATTAAGACAACTCCTATGGCTCCTGCCGGTTGTCATACTCATCGACATGCAAGTCGTGATTCCTATTACAGGAACATGATCAATCTCATACATCACATATATCATTCATCACATCCTTTTGGCCATATCACATCACAAGGCATATGCTGCAAAAACAAGTTAGACGTCCTCTAATTGTTGTTGCAAGTTTTTACGTGGCTGCTATAGGTTTCTAGCAAGAACGTTTCTTACCTACGCGAAAACCACAACGTGATATGCCAATTTCTAATTACCCTTCATAAGGACCCTTTTCATCGAATCCGATCCGACTAAAGTGGGAGAGACAGACACCCGCTAGCCACCTTATGCAACTAGTGCATGTCAGTCGGTGGAACCAGTCTCACGTAAGAGTACGTGTAAGGTCGGTCCGGGCCGCTTCATCCCACGATGCCGCCGAATCAAGATAAGACTAGTAACGGCCAGTAAATTGACAAAATCAACGCCCACAACTGCTTTGTGTTCTACTCATGCATAGAAACTACGCATAGACCTAGCTCATGATGCCACTGTTGGGGAACGTAGCAGAAATTCAAAATTTTCTACACATCACCAAGATCAATCTATGGAGTAATCTAGCAACGAGGGGAAGGAGAGTGCATCTACATACCCTTGTAGATCGCTAAGCGGAAGCGTTCAAGTGAACGGGGTTGATGGAGTCGTACTCGTCGTGATCCAAATCACCGATGATCCTAGTGCCGAACGGACGGCACCTCCATGTTCAACACACGTACAGCCCGGTGACGTCTCCTACGCCTTGATCCAACAAGGGGAGAAGGAGAGGTTGGGGAAGACTCCATCCAGCAGCAGCACGACGGCGTGGTGGTGGTGGAGGAGCGTGGTACTCCAGCAGGGCTTCGCTAAGCACCACAAGAGATGAGGAGAGAGAGGGGTAGGGATGCGCCAAGAAGGAGATGTTCTCGTGTGTATGGCAGCCCAAAACCCCACTATATATAGGGGAAAGGGAGGGGCTGCGCCCCCACCTAGGTTTCCACCCCTAGGGGTGGCGGCTAGCCCTAGATCCCATCTAGGGGGGCGGCCAAGGGAGGAGAGAGGGGGGGCACACCACTAGGTGGGCCTTAGGCCCATCTGAGCCTAGGGTTTCCCCTTTTTCCCTTCTCTCTTCGCCTTGGGCCCTGGTGGGGGGGGCGCACCAGCCCACCTGGGGCTGGTCCCCCGTCACACTTGGCCCACGCAGCTCTCTGGGCAGGTAGCCCCACCTGGTGGACCCCCGGGACCCTCCCGGTGGTCCCGGTACATTACCGATAGCACCCGAAACTTTTTCGGTGACCAAAACAGGACTTCCCATATATAAATCATTACCTCTGGACCATTCCGGAACTCCTCGTGATGTCCGGGATCTCATCCGGGACTCCGAACAACATTTGGTAACCACGTATATCTATTCCCTATAACCCTAGCGTCATCGAACCTTAAGTGTGTAGACCCTACGGGTTCGGGAGTCATGCAGACATGGCCGAGACAACTCTCCGGTCAATAACCAACAGCGGGATTTGGATACCCATGTTGGCTCCCACATGCTCCACGATGATCTCATCGGATGAACCACGATGTCAAGGACTTAATCAATCCCGTATACAATTCCCTTTGTCTAGCGGTATGATACTTGCCCGAGATTCGATCGTCGGTATCCCGATACCTTGTTCAATCTCGTTACCAACAAGTCTCTTTACTCGTTCCGTAACACATCATCCCGTGATCAACTCCTTGATCACATTGTGCACATTATGATGATGTCCTACCGAGTGGGCCCAGAGATACCTCTCCGTTTACACGGAGTGACAAATCCCAGTCTCGATTTGTGCCAACCCAACAGACACTTTCAGAGATACCTGTAGTGTACCTTTATAGCCACCCAGTTACGTTGTGACGTTTGGCACACCCAAAGCACTCCTACGGTATCCGGGAGTTGCACAATCTCATGGTCTAAGGAATTGATACTTGACATTAGAAAAGCTTTAGCATACGAACTACACGATCTTTGTGCTAGGCTTAGGATTGGGTCTTGTCCATCACATCATTCTCCTAATGATGTGATCCCGTTATCAACGACATCCAATGTCCATGGTTAGGAAACTGTAACCATCTATTGATCAACGAGCTAGTCAACTAGAGGCTTACTAGGGACATGGTGTTGTCTATGTATCCACACATGTATCTGAGTTTCCTATCAATACAATTCTAGTATGGATAATAAACGATTATCATGAACAAGGAAATATAATAATAACCAATTTATTATTGCCTCTAGGGCATATTTCCAACAGTTTCAACCCTCAAACATTGCATGAGTAGGATTTGCTTAACATGTGGGTATTGGAAAGTAGTTGATGAGGTAGAACCTATTGTCCTTTATGCAAACCTTGGGAGTTACTTCTACGTTATGCTTATACTACTATGATATGCTCGTAGACGTGGTTTGGTTGAGTGTATCCATGACAGATGTGAGAGTTGTTAAATAATGGTTAACTTAAGGTGGCTACTTTAATACACATCTGGGTGGATTGGTTGAGGCACCGTGGAGTACCCAGTGGTCTGGGCACCTGGAGCAATCCAGCGTTGTCCTGGGATATCCCGGAGTACTCGTGTGATCATTCTATGGTTCGTCACCCAGACTCAAAGGGATCATAAGATTATTCATGCTAGAAACTTTCGTGTGCAGTCACAAGCCATTATGGGCTCTGGCATAGTTGAGTAAGTTGTGGGAAACCTTTCCATGATGGGCTAGCAAATGTAGGGGATTGTAGGTGTACCGGCCTATCTATCGGTTAAGGGGACCTCTTCGGAAAGACTGTGTCTCGGTCGTCCGTTTCTCAAACACCATGCAGTGCGAGAAATACAACAGAGGAGATCGAGTCTTGTGGGGAAAAATGCGCAAACCTCTGCAGAGTGTACAAACTAATCATGGTTAGCCGTGTCCCCGATTATGGACATCTCGAGTATCTGGTTCTTGAATTATTGATTTGATCTCATCACTTCAATTAATTTTGTTGGGCTGTTAAATTACTTTTTAATTGGGATTGAGTTGGAGGAACCTTCTCAATATTTTATTAAACAACTTGGTAGCTAAATAAAATTTATTCCTTTGTAGTAGGGAAAAATTGGCTTTACACAAACATGATAACCATAGAGCCTCCACCAGCCATATATGCATGTAGTGATAGCAGTTATTGTTGTTCATTGCTCTACAGTGTTATTTTGCCAGCATATTCCATGTGCTGACTCGTTTCGGGCTGCAACGTATTATGTTGCAGACTTTTCAGACGAAGAGTAAGGTGCACTAGGTCGTTGTTTTGCACTCAGCCATGCCGTTGAAGTTGATGGACTCACTTTTGCCTTCGAAGCCTTCCGCTGTTATCTTCATTAGATGGCCTTCAACCATATTATTGTAATAAGTGCTCTTTTTGAGATATTCGATGTAATAAGTGTGTGATTGCACTCTGTTAAAAATTCTTCAAGTACTGTGTGTGTCAGCATTATCGATTCAGGGATGACACTTATGCACAGAGATTCAACCATTTAAGGTTGGATCGCTACGATAGCACACATACTCTCTTTGCCTTTGCTCTTGTTCTTTATTCTACGAAAGCACTCATAAATCACTACTACATTGTTCGTAATCATTCTTTCAGGCACAAAAACACTTCGAGTTGGACTAATAATATCTAGCAGAAAAACCCTCAAACGAGTCGATACCATTTTTGCAATGATTTTATATACCATATTACACAAGCTGACCGGTCTAAAATAGGTTACCTTTTTCAGCGGACTAACTTTTGAGATCATCACAATTGTAGTATCATTTTATCAAGGATGAAATAGTGTGCATATTTATCGCTTGCAGAACCTCCTCGGTTTTCAACGATATGTCATAAAAAGATGCAAGTCTTCACAGACTGTGGTACTCCCTATGTTCCCAAATGTAAGTCTTTTTAGAGATTCCAACAAGGGAGTACATACGAAGCAAAATGAGTGAATTTACACTCTAAAATATGTTTATATACATTCGTATTGTAGTCCATTTAAAATATCTAAAAAGACTTATATTTAGGAACAAAGGGAGTATATTTGTCAAACTTCAGTTTAGCGGGCTGGCCGGGCTAGATAGGCCAAGGCATGGTGAAAGAGTAAGGTTTGGTATATATAAGCAACTAAACGGGCTAGTAAATTTCTAGAAGCGCAGGTACTTGCAGCACGGGTTGGTGGCCCAAACGGACCAAACCGAACGGTCTAAACCCGAAAGGCAGGCTGTCGCCTTTCCCCCTCCCTCTCTCGTTTTTCCCATCTTCCGCCCCACCCGATCAAAAACCCCAACGATCAGCGAGAGAGAGAGACAAGCGGAGTAGTACTGCGCTGCACAGCGAGGAGAGAGAGCGCGGCGCCCATAAATGCGGCGAGTCGGTGGATCCAGCCAGCCAGCCCACCCCCACCTCCATTGCCACTGTTCCGAGCGAGGACGCCCCTCCATAAATCCCCCTACCACCGCACCACCCACCCCTGCCACCGCCACCATTTGCTGCTAGCTACTCCTACTTACTGCTGCTAGCTGCTGCGGCGAGGAGGAGAGGGCAGCGGGCAGTGGCTAGGGTTTTGGCGGGCCGGGGGCGATGTGGGCGGCGGAGGCGCCCTTCTCGCGGTCGGGGTCGTGGCGGGAGGCGGAGGACGAGCAGGAGGCGCTGCGCTGGGCCGCGCTGCAGCGCCTCCCCACCGTCGCGCGCGCCAGGAGGGGCCTGCTCAGGTCGCCCGCCGTCGCGCCCGGCGCCTCCGGCCCGGGCGGCCCGGTCGAGGGCGACGACGCGCTCTGCGAGGTCGACGTCACCGGCCTCTCCTCCGGCGACCGCACCGCGCTCGTTGACCGCCTGCTCGCCGACTCCGGCGACGCCGAGCAGTTCTTCCGCCGCATACGCGCCCGCTTCGACGCGTGAGTACACCGAACCGTGCATCTGCATACTACATTTTTTTCGCTCCCGCGTCGGTGCACCATGGTCATCAGCGTGCCTTCCTCGGTCTCTGCGCGCGCGCGCTCTGCAAATCTACTAGTGGCTGACCACAGGGTCCCGCCGCCGCCACAATTGGCTGACACGTGGGCCCAACCGGCGCATCCAGCCGCTGCTTGAAAATGGTTGCTCCATCTCCATGCCGTCTGCATGTTTTTTAGTGGCAGAAGATTGTATACGTTCTGTTCGAGCTTGTTCTAGGAAAAAAGTTCTAGATGTGCATAACTGGAGCCGCTGACAATGGCCCCACTGCCCAGACTTGCCATTTGTTGGCTTGCAGATTTGCAGCCACACCTAGATCGAGCTGCATCGGCTTTGGTTTCCAGCGCAAAAATTGTTGGGTTCTGCTTTGTGCTGAATCCTTTTTGTTTTGTTCTTCGATGCAGGGTGCACATAGAGTTCCCCAAGATCGAAGTGAGGTACGAGGACCTGACGGTGGACGCGTACGTGCATGTCGGCAGCAGGGCGCTGCCCACCATCCCCAACTTCATATGCAACATGACAGAGGTAATTGGCCCGTGATACACAGCTGGAATTGCAAATTTCCATCCCTCCCAGTTCTCTATCTAGGTGAAAGTAATATTGGTCACGGGTTTCTGTTACGATTTAATTACTGCCCGTGAAGTGAATCATTTACCGAAAGCAGAGCAATTACCAATGTACTGTCGAGGTTCTTACTTTACTTTTCTGTGAAATTAAGGCATTTCTGAGGCACCTGAGGATCTACAGAGGGGGACGAATGAAGTTACCTATATTGGACAACATTAATGGGATCATTCGCCCATCAAGGTACAATTGAAAATTAACTGGTGCTTTTCCGGTGCATCAACTAAGCTCTGACAGAGATCTTTGTGAAGAGAAGTTAGTAATTCGGATAAATTGTATGTTCTTTTCTTGCTGCAGAATGACACTGCTTTTGGGCCCTCCAAGTTCCGGGAAGACCACCTTGCTTTTAGCACTTGCCGGTCGACTTGGTCCTGGACTAAAGGTGTGATATCAGATTAATTACATTTATTTTTTTATGCTCATTACTCATAGATGATGGGAAAATCTTTGCTATCCGATCACTTGCGACCAAATCTGTATGTGTGTATCACTTGATGATAAGTGGAGAGATAGATTGGCATTATCCTGCTCCTGAAAATGATTATCTGGGAAACACTCATCCCTATCATATTAGAAGTTCAGAACTCTGTTATTAGCTACCCTAAGCCTTCTCTGCTTTTGTTGTACTATGTAAAATTATTTTATAAAGTTTATAAAAATGCAGTAGGGAGAAATCCCCTCTTGTTTCCTAAAAAAAAAACTATCCTGATAGGTATGGTGAACCTATCAATCAAGGTGCAATATCTGAAACAATATATTATTACTGACCATCATCACTAATTGCAGATGTCTGGGAGCATTACTTACAATGGCCACCATCTAAACGAATTTGTGCCTCAAAGAACATCTGCTTATGTAAGTCAGCAAGACTGGCATGCTTCAGAGATGACCGTCAGAGAAACCCTGGAGTTTGCTGGGCGCTGTCAGGGTGTTGGTATAAAGTATGGTAGGTTATCGCACCACCATGTCATTTGGCGGCTTTCCTTGATGATTTCCATTTTGACACCGCCGACTTGCAGATATGCTCGTTGAACTTTTGAGGAGAGAAAAGAATGCTGGGATCAAGCCTGATGAGGACCTTGATGTATTCATGAAGGTATGATGCACCCAGCAAGCTTTGGATAGATGTACCCACGCTATTTCGTCTGTGACTGTGTCATAATTTCTACTACTTTTCAGGCATTGGCTCTTGAAGGTAGACAGACGAGTCTCGTGGCTGAGTACGTAATGAAGGTAGCGACGTGTTTCTTTCAGTCGTTGCTTTTTTTAGCTTGGTCAGTCTTACATGTTTCCTTTCTTTCGTATTTGGACTCGTCAGTAGTAGCATGCATGTATAATCTGGCACCTGTCCTGCTTTGTTATTCTCTTTTATCTCATTACTTTTACTATTTTATCTCATGACTTAGAATACGTGATGTTATGTAAAGAGAGATGACTCTTATTTTGTGAAATGGGTACCAAATTAGGTGGTGCAAATTGCAATTTACTAGTATATTTTCACAAGATTGTGCTAGTGTTACTCACTAACTCATTTTCAAAGGTTGTTTCCATGTTTTGGGAAGTAGTTATATTCTTGATTTGAGAATTTTATATGTTCAGCCACATGATGCTTCGTTTTTCTGTTCTTTTCGGGAACCAATCCTATTAAGATATTGATTACCTGATTCTGGTGAGATTTCTGAATTGCTAATTTTGATCTAGTCAAGATTTTAGGGCTGGACATCTGTGCTGACACTATTGTCGGAGATGAAATGGTCAAAGGAATCTCCGGTGGGCAAAAGAAGCGTCTAACAACAGGTTGAAACATGCTACTGTTATTTATTTATTTCAAAAAAGGAGGATATCCTACTATCATTTGTATTAGGGGTATTTGTGGTGAATTTATGTTCTAATATTGGTTGCTTTTGCAGGTGAATTGTTAGTTGGGTCTGCTCGTGTTCTGTTCATGGATGAGATTTCAACTGGCCTTGATAGTGCAACCACATATCAGATTATCAAGTACTTGAGGGATTCCACACATGCTCTGGATGGCACTACAATCATATCCCTGCTGCAGCCTGCTCCAGAAACTTATGAGCTATTCGATGATGTCATCCTTATATCTGAAGGTCAAATTGTATACCAGGGACCACGTGAATATGCTGCTGATTTTTTTGCTGCAATGGGATTCAGGTGCCCTGAAAGGAAAAATGTGGCAGATTTTTTGCAAGAAGTAAGCAGTTCCACTCTTTCTATGTTTGTACATTTATGCCAACTGGTTTTTTTCTGGTATATTCACGTTTGTTGCACTGCAGGTTTTGTCCAAGAAAGATCAACAGCAGTACTGGTGTCAATATGATTATCCATACCAGTTTGTGTCCGTAACAAAATTTGCTGAAGCCTTCAAAACATTTGTTATTGGTAAGAGGCTGCATGATGATTTAGATAGGCCATACAATAGAAAACATAATCATCCGGCTGCTCTTTCAACTTCAAATTACGGTGTCAAGAGGCTTGAGATTCTAAAGTCCAACTTCCAGTGGCAGCGTCTGCTGATGAAAAGGAACTCATTCATCTACGTCTTCAAATTCATTCAGGTACTTTAATCCAAGAGATGCATCTTCTAGACTAGTACCATGGCACGAGTTAGAGGTTAGAACCAATTAGCCAATTGCCCTGTGCAATTGCACGGTGTAATGTGGTATACTAGAGCATATCAATTTTTCTTTATGAATTAATCGTTAAAATTAATTTCTAAGAAAACAAATCATGTGCTATCTGATTTCATGTTTTTCGAATGGAAGATATTTCATTTCACATTTAATTGGATATATGTGAAAGGGACTATTGGATTATAGGTGGTGCTACCTACATCCTTTTTATTTTTTTTCCTGTTTTAAAAAACTAATATATCCCAACCAACTGTCAATGAAAGACTTTGACAGTTCACCAAAAGGCAGCAAGTTAACGGTTAGATATTCTTTTGTGAGAGTTATTTAAAATGTTACACCTCTAAGCAACTGTAATATCTTACTTCAATATTAGTGTCCACCAAATTAAGTGCTAGATTTCTGTCAGAATTCTTACCATATTCCTATTTTCCTTAGCAGCTGTAACTGAACTGCGGTTTGCTGACTTTCTATTATTATCATACAATACGTACATGCACAGGGTAGCTATCACACTATTTGATAATTGACACAGAAAGCCTATGCATGGCTCAACGTACAAATCAAGGACTATATTGGCCTTGCTAAGGCAACTATATAACAAACTCTGAAATGTAAAGTGTTGAGTTATTAGAAATGCTTGTTTTTTCTTCCTAGTTTGTGTATAAATGCAATCCTAGTATACTTAAATGTGAGTAATGCCACACCTACAGACGGAATTTGTTATCGGAGTCGGGAAAGGCTAAGCGCAATGGTTACCGTAACTTTACCATTTGCGCTTAAATGTTTGTTATATCCAGTCACAAGTTTGATATGACAAGTGTTCTCTGTTTACGTCTTGGACAATGTCATAGTATTATGACAACATATGAATTCTCTCCACAATCAATCAAGGATGTTCTGACATGATCTCTTTGTGCCAGCTTCTACTTGTGGCCCTCATCACAATGACTGTATTTTTTCGAACAACAATGCACCATGATTCAGTTGATGATGGTATCATTTATCTTGGAGCCCTCTATTTTGCAATAGTGATGATTCTATTCAACGGCTTTACTGAAGTCTCAATGTTGGTGGCGAAGCTTCCAGTTCTTTACAAGCACAGAGATTTGCATTTCTATCCACCGTGGGCTTATACGCTTCCTTCATGGCTCCTGAGCATTCCAACCTCACTTATTGAATCAGGAATGTGGACACTTGTAACATATTATGTGGTTGGTTATGATCCCCAATTCACAAGGTAACTGACATGACATCGACTTTGTTAATTTTTTTTTCTGTTCAGAACTTCAGAGATCTTTTAGTTTCAAGATTGATCTTAGTTTGTGATGTGCAGATTTCTGGGACAATTTCTGTTGCTTTTCTTTCTGCACCAGACATCTTTGGCTCTTTTCCGGGTCATGGCATCTTTGGGCCGAAATATGATAGTTGCTAATACCTTTGGATCGTTTGCTTTGTTGGTTGTTATGATTCTTGGAGGATTCATCATAACCAAAGGTTGATTTCTCTGAAATAATTTCAACTACCTGCGGTTACATTTTGAACCTATACATCTAACATGTTACAACCTGTTTCTGACTATCTAACAGAAAGCATACCAGTCTGGTGGATTTGGGGTTACTGGATATCTCCTATGATGTATGCACAAAATGCTATATCGGTAAATGAATTCCATGGGCATTCTTGGAGCAAGGTGATACTTGATTTTAATCCTTCTCCGAGGCAGTCTGTTATATTTTTTGATTTAGTTGTACGCAACAACAACACACAACACATGGATTTTTGTGGGTGTAATAATGTGGAAACCCAAATTACTTAAGACATAGTATATTGTTCTCATGAACTTACAATAAGGCATTTTACCAAGAAAAGTTGTAATTAGCCTTAAAATAGTTCAGTATTCTTTTTTGTGGAATAATAGTTCAGTATTTGTAACTGATACTTAATTTACTTTTGTTTGATGGCAGCCATTTGCAGATCAGAATATCACATTAGGTGAAGCTGTACTCACTGGATATGGATTATTCAAGGAAAAATATTGGTTTTGGATTGGAGTAGGAGCATTGTTAGGGTACACGATTGTTTTGAATGCCTTATTTACATTGTTCTTGACAATTCTCAACCGTAAGTTCACACTACCTTATAAGACCCAAGCAGTTTGAGCTTATTCAAAATAGCTTCTCATTCTCCAAAGTGATTATCGTTGACAGCAATTGGGAATATGCAAGCTGTTGTGTCCAAGGATGCAATTCGAAACAAGGAATCTAGGAGGAGTGACAGAGTAGCCCTAGAGCTGAGATCTTACCTGCATTCAAATTCACTGAATGGTAAAGCTAGATAAATGAATTATTTCAATCCAGCTCTTACATCACAAGATATTTTCACCTTTTACTAAGTGTGATTCCCATCGTCCGTATTCACTGCGCTGCAGGGCTTAAGCTCAAGGAACAGAAGGGCATGGTGTTACCCTTTCAACCCCTTTCTATGTGTTTTAAGAATATAAACTACTACGTTGATGTACCAGAGGTATGTCAGATGTTGTCCATATGCATGACAAAAAAAATGTTTAAAAGAATTATAATTTATGCATTCACCCACTTATGCTCGCAGGAATTGAAAAAGCAAGGGATAGCAGAAGACCGCCTTCAGTTGCTTGTTGATGTCACTGGCGCATTTAGGCCAGGGGTACTAACAGCCCTTGTTGGAGTCAGTGGTGCTGGTAAAACCACCCTCATGGATGTTTTAGCCGGCCGGAAGACTGGAGGACTCATAGAAGGAAGCATTTCTATATCTGGATATCCTAAGAACCAAGAGACTTTCACAAGGATATCCGGTTATTGTGAACAAAATGATGTCCATTCACCTTGCTTGACTGTGATTGAGTCTTTGTTATACTCGGCATGCCTCCGGTTGCCTTCTCATGTCAATGATGACACTCAAAGGGTATGCATTGGCTGAAGCTATATGTTTCATTGTTCCAGACATCATAATGTTGACCTTTCGATCTTTGCTGTTTTCTTTTTCATAGGCCTTTGTGGAAGAGGTAATGGAACTTGTTGAGCTGAATCCGTTAAGTGGTGCTCTTGTTGGCCTGCCAGGAGTTAATGGTCTGTCTACGGAACAACGCAAAAGGTTGACGATAGCTGTGGAGCTTGTGGCAAATCCTTCCATTGTATTCATGGATGAACCTACGTCAGGGTTGGATGCTAGGTCTGCAGCCATTGTGATGAGAACTGTACGAAATATTGTTAATACAGGGCGGACAATCGTGTGCACCATCCATCAGCCAAGCATCGACATATTTGAATCCTTTGATGAGGTTATTTTTTCCACAAAATATCCGTTTTTAACAGTGAATATGACACCTAAAAATAATTTTATCTCAGACCTCTTTGAAAGTTCCATTTATCTTAATAATATGGAATGTACATGACCTCTTTGAAAGTTCCATTTATCTTAATAATATGTATTGTACATGATTTTATCTTGTACTGCTACTGTTAAGGATATATGATGACTCCACCATTGTCCTCTCCTAACTTATGCATATTCTCCTCAGCTTTTGTTTATGAAGCGTGGAGGGCAACTCATATATGCTGGTCCCTTGGGTTCCAAATCGCGGAATCTGGTTGAGTTTTTCCAGGTATGTTCTGCAGTGTGTGTTTTCTCACTGAAGAAACTTAGACAAGGCCTTTGTACTTACACTCTGAAGTTTACAAACAGGCAGTTCCAGGGGTGCCTAAAATCAGGGATGGCTATAATCCTGCTGCATGGATGTTGGATGTCACGAGTACACAAATGGAGCAGATTCTTGGAGTGGATTTTGCTGAATACTATCGACAGTCGAAATTATTTCTGTAAACACAATATCCCTTTTAATTGCACTATGTGTTTCATAGTTGTTTTTCCGTCACTCATACCTGTTTGTGTTATTGTATTTCAGGCAGACCAAAGAAATCGTCGAGGCCTTGAGCAAACCGAACAGTGAAGTGAAAGAGCTTACTTTCTCTACCAAGTATGCTCAACCATTCTGTGCTCAGTTTATTGCTTGCTTATGGAAGCAAAACCTATCATACTGGAGGAATCCTCAATACACCGCAGTTCGGTTTTTCTACACTGTCATCATCTCCTTGATGTTTGGGACGATTTGTTGGAAATTTGGATCTAGAAGGTATGTCATCTGATGGTTCTGACACCGATTTCCATAATTATATTCACAGCGAGCTAACTGTAATGTCGTTTTATAATTGTCAGGGAGACCCAACATGATATATTCAATGCCATGGGTGCCATGTATGCAGCAGTGCTTTTCATAGGAATCACTAATGCCACATCTGTTCAGCCTGTGATTTCCATCGAAAGATTCGTATCATATAGAGAGCGAGCTGCTGGGATGTATTCGGCATTACCTTTCGCATTCTCTCTGGTATATATATTTCTTATACGGAACTTCTATATCCCTCAGTGTATCCATCCAGTGCTCATCATCATAGCACTTTCTAACGCATTGTTCTTCGGCAGGTTACTGTGGAGTTCCCTTACATTCTTGTACAGTCACTTGTTTATGGTACAATTTTCTACAGCCTGGGTTCGTTTGAGTGGACAGCAGTGAAGTTCTTGTGGTTCCTGTTCTTCATGTACTTCACTCTGTTGTACTTCACCTTTTATGGCATGATGACAACGGCGATCACACCAAACCATATGGTCGCGCCTATCATTGCCGCCCCATTCTACACGCTATGGAATCTCTTCTGCGGGTTCATGATCCCAAGAAAGGTATGGAACGAATATCACCCCCATGATTTGAATCTAACGAAACCAATCAAAAACTTCCGTCCTACGGTGGACTTCCAGTTCCGTTTCCGTTTGGCAATCTGGGTATGGTTGAGTCCTAGGGTGTTTTTTCCAGTGCAAGCCTTTTGGGAAAATCAAGTATACTAGTAGGTCGTATGGTCTTCTAGTGGAGAATTTTTTGAAATGCACAATATCCAAACCAATAATTGGTGCGTATGACCTAAGATTTGTTCTTATTTGCACTCTAGAGTTTTTTTTTCTTATTTTTTTGGGAGAAGGGTTTCATCAGCACCGTAGAGTTGAACAAGCAATTCCATGCAATAGGAAAACATCACATAATTTTTGTGATAAGGCAAGTTGGTGATAGGTGGGCCCTAATATGTTTGACTGGCCTGTACAGAACGTGTCGGGCCATATGGGCTTCCATACACTAGTAAGATCGATCACTGTGCACACACAACCGCGTCAGCACTGGACCATTGGGCTTGTCAATTTTTCCTTTTCCTTCCAAATAAATAGGGTACTCATTCTTTTATCCATGCTGTGAACCAGCACAACACATGCACATGGATACAGTTTTGTAGTTTTGTCGAACATTAAGGAAAACAAATAAACAAATTTAAGTATATTCAGCTTAGCATGGTAGACACACTGCCTGTCTTGATCTACACGCTTGTACCTGATCAGAACAACAATCATACACTTGCTAGTCGGCACCATCCTGTTGTGCTTGGTTAACGATTCCGTTACCAAATAATAATGCAGCTGATCCCAGTGTGGTGGAGGTGGTACTACTGGGCCAACCCGGTGTCCTGGACGCTGTACGGGCTCCTGACCTCCCAGTTCGGCGACCTGGACCAGCCCCTGCTGCTGGCCGACGGCATCAGAACCACCACCGTCGTGGCGTTCCTGGAGGAGCACTTTGGGTTCCGGCACGACTTCCTCGGCGTAGTCGCCACGATGGTGATCGGCTTCTGCGTCCTCTTCGCCGTCGTCTTCGCCCTCGCCATCAGGAACCTCAACTTCCAGCGCAGATGATCGGCAGCAGCAAATGTACCCCGCGCAGTTTAACTTAATTACCCAGCATGCATGTGTTCAATCAATTAAGAGCTCGTAAATAATTTCGAGAGAGACATTTGAAACAAGAAGTGTATGTATTATCATGTATAGCAAGCAAAGGCTTTGAGTTGGTTTGTTTGTTGATACGTGCGGGGCGGGGCGGGCCTGCATATATTCGTTGAGCATTTGCCGCGTCCGGGAGCGCCGGTGCGTGGTCGACACCTGGCCGTCTTTTTTGACCGCTTTGGGCGATGCATCTGGGCTGTCCGTCGTCCGGCCCTGATACCCTTTTGGACGTAGCAGCAGCAGCAGCTACATTATCTATCCATCCAGCCATGGCTGCTTCCATCCAAGGACACTGACCTGACCGTTGGATGCGAAAGAACCACCCGTTTGACAAGAAGCATATAGCATAGCATCTCTCTGCGCTTCAGCAGGCACGTACGCACGTAAACGCAACAGATCAAGACACACACGTACCCCGGCTTTATACTACAGTACTAGCTGTATATCTATTTTACAGCCTGATTGATCGTGACGGAAGAATATACTAGCTACGTGGAGAGTGTTTGTCGTTGGCGCATGCACGCGTGACGTCGCGCGCGTATACACACGGCACGGCGGGGGCGGTAGGCAACAACCAATACGCCAGGGCCGAACCTTTGTCCGCTTGCCCTGGCGCCGTCGATCGTTAGGCTGCCGCACTTGGGTCGGCTCCATGGCGTATTTGACTGACCTACAACTTGTGCTCTTGCGCGCCCTGCAGCAGCACCTGCAGCAGCGGCGGACCGGTGATAAGAAGATCGATCACTGCCGTGTGGCCGCTTAGCCATGTAGCCTGTACGGTGGCCCCTGCATGCATGCATGCGGCCTTCGCGTGCTCGATCGGTCTCGAGCGGTCAGCGCCATGCTGCCATGCATGCAAGAGCCAAACCAACCAAGAGATGGCGATCCGATCCAGTGGAGGCCGGTGGCTGCTGGCTGGTCCTTGACGAGTGTCAAGAGGCCCTCGGTACGTGGACGGTAGCGTAGCGCGCGCGCGTAGGGGTTTCCTACGGCGCCGCGTAGCCCTTCTTCCGTGGCGCATAGTCCATCCATCAGCTTTAAGGGCGTGCCGGAACGCGACAGGCCCGGAGCCGCCGCCTACATGCATGCATGCACAGAGCAAGCGCGAGGCGTACGCACCAGCAAAGTAAGTCACCGGTCTGGCCAGTCAGTCAGTGGTCAAGTAGGAGTACTACGTGTGGACAAATCGCATGCCCAGTCGATGAGACCGAATTCCACCGCACCGATCGAGCTCTCCAAGGCGGGCGGCGAGCTAGGCTTATCCCGGCCGGCCTCCGTACGTACATCGGTACATGCGTGCTAACCTCTCGCGGCGGTTTTAGGTCTTATCGAACCGGGCTCGTTCTGGCCTTTACGTAGCGGCTCATCCGAGGCCAGTCCAGTTGCGACCGACCGTGCATGTGTGTGACCGCGTGCAGGTGCAGGGCTAGAGCCATTAGCCAAAGCCAGCCATGCATGCACGCAGCTGCGTCGTTAGTCATGGACTGGACGGCCGCTGGCTAATGACCTATCTGCCAGGCAGCTACCTTAGCTTAGCTCACCTACCTAGCTGCTAACCTAACAATAATTGGGCTGATCATGCATGAGCAGACCCACGGATCGGCTGCACCAGTCAGTTGTTACCACTAGATAGATCGTCTTTTGGCAGCTGCGGCGCCGCAGACGGATGGTGACAAGAGGCGCAGATTTCTGCCGATCGACTCACCCACCGGCCACATGCATGCGCATCCATCTAGGGACGATCAGAGGATGCGCAGGAAGGTTTTTACCTAACATGAATGACACCGTGACAACATAATCTTTGGATCGGACTATCATCTCCCTCGACAAATCGACATAGCCATAGCTGGCGGCGGCAGATTCTGGAGCGTGTACATGCGATGCACGCTGAGAGTCCGCTAGACCGGTTATTGATCTCGGCTCACTGTTTGCGGCTTGCTGAGATCATCGGATTAGATGGTGTGCATAGGTGCGTTGTCTGGACACATCATCAAGCTAATAGGTGTAGCGACATAAATCGTTAGGAAGGTGGCTTTGGATAGATCCATATATTTATTTTTGTCACTCTGTTGAATAATAAAATGGCTATGTGCATTGCTCGATGTAGGGATGGTGTGTATCCTCCTTTTCGAAAAAAGCTTACAACTCTGTTGCTGATATGTCGTTTTTTTGTCTGATAGTTCGTGTTTTGGTTGTGCACATCCTAAATATACAGAGAATGGGTGTTGGTCATCATGATTGTATCTGCCTGATGCTATATTTTAAATTAATAAAAACCCTCTTTATAAAAAAAATATGCATGCGCATACATCCATTTTCAAGGATCCATCGGAGGAGGAAGTAGTACAAAACTAAAGCTAAAGCTAAAACTAGGGATCAAGTTTGTTCCAACCCACTGATTGGACTCAATATTTAATCTAGAGCAAGTACTTCTGTTTTTTCGCCTGTTTTCTTTTGATAACTCTTCTTGGAAGAGCTAGTGAGGATAGGGGAAAATAACAATATTATATAGGCCAGGACAATCACTCGCTCTTGCTCTTGCAGAGAATATATTGATGAGACAAGATGGGCACGCTCCAAGGGAAAGGACCAAAGAAAGACCAAAGCTAATGCCAAGGACGATCCCCCTCTCGCTCTCTGCCAAACTGATGAGCGCCAACTAAACTAAGCTAACCAATAGCACCAACTTAATTCGCTACGAGATTTTGCCGTCTTCTCTGGCGTCCAGCAGCTGCCTCTCGATCTCTGTTTTTTCCCCTCTGCACACTCACACGTACGTAAGCTGTCGTCTAGCCTTGAGAATCAAACAAGAGCAGCTATTTCAGAGTTAGTTGATTAGGGCTTTGTTATGTATAGACCGGGTATGAAGTCTTTGCAGTTGTATCGCTTTGATGCCACAATCGAGTCAATAAATTCCTTCTATTTGTATCAGGGCAAATTTTAACATGGTCCCTCTTATCTCCTTTTTTTACATGTGAGGTAAGAAGGTAAGAGTCAATCAAGCCATTCATTGATGAGATCAACGGCTAAGATCTATTTTATACTCTTACCTTTCATGTGAAAAGAGGGGGTAAGAGGGACCATGTTAAAACTGCTCTTGTATCAGAGTTTCATTGGCAATGCCCCCTTGATAAACGAAAACAAGAAAAAAGAACTTATGGCCGTTAAATTCCACGCATATTTTTGTTCATTGACCTTTGCCAAAGCCGTACGGTTGATGATGTGGCGGTGGTCTTGTTCACGTGGCAGGTCCTGTACCTAATAATCTGAAGATACAAATACTTTTTTTTGTGGGTCTGAAGATACAAATACTGAAATGTCATGTATCATATCCACAATAACCAATAAATCTCCCAAGAATATATACATAGTGGGGAATAACAAGAAACATATCTTATTCTTAACCACTCATCCTCAATTTCATTTGCCACCTGGGATATGTCCATATTCTCAGACATGCATGTGAGATAATATCGCATCTGCTTTTATCCCTGCTTAGCAGTGGTTAATCCACATCGAATTTCAGCTAAGATTTTGCAATTGGATCATGTCCCTCTGTCCAGTGCTTGTGGTAGCACAAAAGGAAATAAAAGGAGACTAACATTTATGCTCATGGGACCCTTGCTGGATGAAGAAGCTACAAGGAGATAAGTGTGACAGAGGCAGTTTTATACATGGTTTGGCTTATATGGATGCGTATGAATCAGTCGACAGGACATGCCAAATTAATGGGGCACTTGGCAAATTGATCATGTCCTCATGCCCCCTCCCTTCAATACGCTCGATTGCGATTGACGATGATTTATAACTTTTCATTTTAATTAGTGCCCTCTCCTATGGTTTTCCTAGTTTCCGCCATAATTGTTCCAAGAAAAATCTCGTCGGAAAGAGAGACTAAAGGCAGCAATAACTCTCTGATGCATCATGCTATACATGTGATGTAGCTTTTCTCAAGGGTACACTTGGGAGCATTGATCATTCAGTTATACAATGATCAAATTTGGAAACAATGTCTACATCAACAAGTTTATAAATATCTGTGATATTTGCTGAAGGGATGTAGAATCATTTACCACGAAAATTTCCAACCAAAATAAAATAAAATAAATACCAGAGGACTTGCACCGAATCTTCATGCCATACCTTGATTAGTCTACCGAAGTACTCCCTCCGTCCCAAAATTCTTGTCTTAGATTTGTCTAAATACGGATGTATCAAGTCACGTTTTAGTGTTAGATACATCCGTATCTAGACTAATCTAAGACAAGAATTTTGGGACGGAGGGAGTAGTACGCTGCAAAGGGAGGTAAGGAAAGAAGAAAAAGGAAGAAGGAAAATGCTCGAGCTAGACATACTATACATCCTCTAGGATTTCATCATGATAGACAACACATTTTCACAAGCATATCCTAACTGCTTTTTTCCACAACGACCGCCTCACATGCCCAACAAAATGTCCTGCTTCCGATCAATGGTGCCGGAGAAGCAACAAAGCCCGGTGTCTCCTCTTTTTTGTCCACCAGAAGGGGAGTGCACTAACTAGTTTGTACATGGAGCTAGCCAATGTGTTTTCTTGTCCTACATTGAGAGGTTGTGACACCGAAATGACAAAATCTCCAAGTGCATGATCCTTGCATAGCATTGTTCATGTGCTGCATATAGATGTGCCTTTCTTCCCATTGAGCTCTTAGTGCTGGAGGTCCTGTCAGCTAGGAGATGTGCACACTACACTCCATCCCCTCTCCCTATTCTTTCTCCTTTGTATGTACTAGCTATCAACCAACTAGCTCAGCAGCCTCGCAGCCTCACCAAGGGACATCACATGCATTACCACCCTCAACACCCACCACCCTCACACACTTTGTCCTAATGCTTCCTATATAACCTAGCTATCTAGCTGCTATGTCTGAGGTGCAACATGTACAAACGCTTCCATTGGTGAGAGTTTGCTCCATGGACGATGATTAGCATGATCTACTCCCCCATACGTATGTGTATGTGTGCGTCGCCAATTTCTACAACATGATAAATGTTTGGGCCTTGCTGTTGGGTATGTGTGCACCGACCGGACAAGTTGAGCAACCTGTTGGGACAAGGCAGGCAATGTCCTTGTGTTCATGAATTCTGGGGCTGTTTGCCCACTCTAAAAATTTTGGGTTGGTTCCCCACATCATGTGCCATCCACATGGAAGGCAATAACTTCCTAGTTCCAATTTGGGTTGTCATGTTTTCCCTGACAATGTTCCTAGACAATATGTGTTGGAGGCTTGGAATGCCCACATGGTGAGCCTCCATTTAGGAGTGATCACTATCTATCAGTTCCTTGTACGCATGCAAATAAGTTCTTTTGCCAGTACTACTACTCACTAGCTGTTCCATGATATGCTTTAGCATGATTGAACCATGTGTAACTGAAGATGGGACCTCCAATCAAACAATGGAAATCCAGAAAAAGGATGCTGCCGAACACATTCAACGCTTCCAGTGAGAAGTCGACACCTCAATGATCGCTAGGGACGAAGCCAGGTAATAGGCCATATATATGTCCAGAGCCAGATCTTTTTAGATTTTTTTTAGTAAAGAGGCTATCACCCGGCTTTAAATTAATGAAATCTTTACAGCCAACAGTAGAACACAACACCACAACACACACACAACAAAGGAAACGACATAATACAGCGGAGGATAATATCCTCTAAGCCTCCGAGGCCGAACTCTTTCTTAATTAAGCTATATATGCATAGTACTAAAGTGATATTTGCTACACCATTTCCCCATGGAGTGTTAAAGTTTTGATTGACTTTCATTACTAATCTTGAATTTGTCTCTGATAAACACATTATTTGTACACAATTTCTCAATCTTGGATCCGTTCCCCGACAAAGCATTCCCACGTCGGTTACTTTAGTAATCATTGCCTAGTTAGCCTCCTTTGGTTCATAGGATATGAATGTTATAGGAATAGGAAGATCATAGGAAGTGAGATGACATGTATCTCAATTCCTATATAGAAAGAGATGCCATTTGATGCATAGGATAGGAATTTTTTCATTGAGTCTTAGCTAATGTTTTTTTTCCTCCAAAATGTGAAGGATTGATTCCTATCCTACATATGAATAGGAATCCATTCCTACAAACCAAAAGGCTTCAAAGGAAAATTTCCTATGTAAATCCTATACTATAGAAATCCTATGAGATTAATGCGTGTCTAGCGGAGGAAGAGGACATGCAGGTTTTTTTTTTCAATATGAAAGATGTTATACGTATCAAATTTATTCACGATACTTGTCGAGAGCACCGCCTATTCAGTTAAGACAACAAATGACGAACAAAGTTTGTATACACCCGGTGTTCTGCTATTCTAGAATGAGAAGGGTTATCTCTTTCCATTGTGTACAGTGGCGATCTTGCTCAGTGAACAAACAAGCGAGAACACATACGTAATCTCAGGGTTTTCTCTTTTAGTTTGATTCATTTCATGTTTGGTGTAATTAATTGTTTGGATTTTTGAACTTCGCCCTGTCATATAATATATATTATACCTCTTGGCTGGGATATATAACGGACCGATCAAATGTTCCACACCATTCTGTTGTTTCCTAGCGCGAAAATCGCGAGATCGACAACTCAACCAAAGCCACTCTATAGCACGAGCAAGCAAGATCAGATATGGCTAAGATTCGGTTCTCAAAACAGAAAATTTGAGATGGAATTGGCCTGCATGCATACTGTTGCTATCCTATATATGGCTAGCCAGCTATAGGACATGGATGTGGCATGCAAAGGCTAGCTGTAGAGAGACGGAGCCTGTCATGCTGCATGTTGTGTAAAGTTAGCCTGTGTGTTGTTGCCGATCGTAGTGACTAGTGACCTAGCTCTCTTTTTTCATAGAGAGAGTACTTGCACACACTATAATTTTTGTTTTTTTGATCTCACACTATAATTTTTGTAGGGACACTATAAGTATGTTTAGGCTCTGATTAAACAGGGCGTACCATGCTAAATTTGACGGTCGGCACTAGGTGGGGACAAACATGGCATGCCGTGCTAATTTTGACGGATAGGTGAGATTCTACATGGCCTTGCTCAAAGATTGATCTGCCTTTCAGTGGTGGTGACCTTTCGGTGACTCATCTAGTCATTCAGCCGTATCGGCATTTAGCCCAACCAAAATATATGGAAGATGATAAGTGACAAGATCCGACGATGCGATGAGCATGTTGCTCCATGCACTTGCACGTAGGAGTATCTCCTTGACGATCCACCTTACCCTAAAAGTTTCTTGTATTCATCCTAGCTTCTAGCTTAGCTAGTTTGCCTAGCAATTCAACTGTTTGTACTCGAAGAAGAAAAGAGAACCGATATGATTACCCTTTGATATATTGTCGAATGCCATGGTTAACATGTTGGTAACCGCTTGAGGGGTGGTGTCTATGCTTGGTACCCATTGGAGTAGTTCAAAGAAAAATATTCATGTCACGAGTCATCGCCATGGATTATCATTAGACAAAAAAAAGAGTAATGTTACACCTACGTAAAACTTCTTAGGTGCTTTATTGGATGTATAAGAGGATGGAGGGGCCCACCCCCGAAATTCAGGGGAGGGGGGAGAGAATAATAGTTAGGAAGATTACGTTACTTTTTCGTAGCTTGTCCGTAGATGGAGCAATATTGAAAAAAATATTGCTATTCCTGAAGTAGTAATTTACCTACATGTGTAGTAGTAGTATTTCTAGTACTAGATGACCAGTTGCGCCAAATGGCGCAAAGACCCGTTTAAAACCATGTTCGTGTTGAAAATGTTTGCATTTTTTTAATAACCGTATATTTGAGTACATTTGGTCAGAACTTATACCCCTATATATAAAGGAAATTAAATGCAAATATTTTCTTAAGGTAATAATGCCACAAATTAGATCATCAGTAGGTCAAGATAGTTGAGTCTACAATTAGGAACTCCGAGTAGCTGTAAACTTGCATTAAAAAAGAGTAAACACAAGTGACACAATAAAATGTACTTAATACATGAACTCGTGAACATTGTATACAAGAGAAGTTAATAGAAAGTGGTCAATTACATCATATAATTTGGTTCTATACTTTTTTGTGTATATATCCTGAATGCTACGCCTTTGTGATCAACTCTTTGTCCTTCGAATCAAATGGCACAACTACTGCCCCTTGTGAAAAAAGAAAGGACTATGTAATACTCAAAAACGTAAAAGGAAAACATCATGTGATGCATCTCAACCTGCGCAAAACAATGTAAAAACCATACATGCTATCTACATACTCTCATTGTCTACCAAAGCATAAGTAGCTGAGGGACCCTGTACAAAAGAATTGACAATTATCAAGAAAGAAGCATGCCATCAGCTGTCTAGACAACAAAACATATTAAGCATCAGCTATTAAACAAAATCTTTTTTCCTAATAAGACAACATAGATATGAAATGGGCAAACTCTATTTTGCCATCCAGTTTATGAGCTAAAGTGGAAAGCTATGGTCACAAATGCATAAATAAGCAATATAGAAAATTAGTTAAACAGATTCTGTTTTCCCTTGAAATACCTGAAGGAGCCTGCTAATTCCACGTGTGCTTTGAAAAAAGTACAATGCATTACTTGTTTTAGTCGTGGGCAAACACATTCTACCTTATAATCTTTGATAATAAGATATACATAGTTTTGAAAAGGATGTGCATTTTTAGAAGCATGTGTATTTTGAAGTAATTTTCTGTGTGAGCAAGGATGCATGGTAAAAATTTATGGCCTTGCATATAAAAAAGAAACAGAGAAGGAAAAGCAATCAAAAAAGAAGAAAAATACAATGGAGCCGAATAGAGCCCTTGGAAGCATCTCACGGGGAAGTAATATGCCTGGGAAAGCAGTAGAAGACCAGCATGCAGGGTAGCCTGCTCATAGGCGTGCATAAAACCACATTGCACCGTGTTCCATGAGAAAGACCTCAGTGGCACCCCCTCTGGGGTGGTGTGAAGACACTGTCAAAGCCCGCTATCTTGCTCCCTCCATATGCTCTAGATGACCAGAGAGATAAAAGCGTTTTGTTTTACTCACCCTGCATTCTTGATCAAGCATCCCACCACCAGGCCTGGAGAGCAAGATTAGTAGGGAATGACCTCGTTTCAGAATCATTACAAAAATAAAAATAAAATACCTAAAGGCCGTCAATAGAAAAGAACACAAAATTCTTGAGTATTCACCGAGGCATCTATATGTAAATCTGGAAGAGACAAAAATCAAAGACATCACAACATAAAACATGATAGAGAAATTCATCCAGATCACATGGACATGCTGGCTGCGTGTATGAGTCAAATGTATACAAAAATGAGACCGAGAGGCCAACTTGTTGCTATTTCAATGCACACAAAGCCATATCGTGTATGAATCTACAAAATAGCCACAGTTTATGAATAAGACGGAGCACAATTCTAAAATATTATTCGATGGAAGCTTTGATTGCAAAACGAACAAAACGATTATATCCTACTGTTGTTCGAGGTTTCATAATTCAGGAAGAAAAACATTGTCTTTAACCAACAATACAACAATGTAACCGTGGACACACACAACAGCTGGCCTGGTTGCACTCGTCCAACTTGACAGCATGCCTCGAGTGCTCGCTTAGGGTGCCCCTACTGGTCTGGTTCCGGACATGGCTCAGGATGATGATGCCCAGCCGGTAGCACGACTGTCAAGGCTCATAAGAGCCGGGTCTTGAACACGAAGGGCCGGTTGACCCAGCCCTGCCAGGTCTTGAATGCCTACAACAACAAAGGTGAATAATCCTCTCAGTTACTAAAAAATATGTGTTGAGGATTTGGGCAATAGTGTCATTCCTGCAGCAGAAAAGAAATCTCCAGCATATTTGCCACTACTTTTTCCTGAAGATGCCACTACCTATTGTGAAGTTTAATATCAATGGACCAATACTCATTTCAAACTGCGAAAATAGAATGCCGACAGAGACCAATGATATTCAACTATCTAACAATCTCATGAGTTAAAAAGATGAAGGCAAGAATATAGAAACATCTGCACGATTTGAGTACAGTTCAAACAAAATCTACATAGGTATACATAGGTAGCCATATGGAGCTGTAAACCAAGACAGAGGCCACCCAAGGTAGAACATCAAACAGTGACAAAGGAACATCAAAGCATTATATAGAACACTTTGCAATACACAGAGCAGAGAGCCTAATGCTTGAACTCTGATGGAGTTATCAATATAAGCTTTAAATACTATTGTGAAGGAGCTTTACCTAGGCTGTAGCACCGGAGTACATGAATCCAAAAAAACTAACCATTAGAATTAAGTCCCAAGAGCCTAGCTAGTATTTAGAAACCTATAACTCTGGGTGAACATAAGATAATTCATACAGTCAATCCACTAATAACTAAGCAACACAACTAAGCAACACGTAGTAGTTATCTTCCTACTAGTAAAGAGAGCCAACCAAACAACCAATATGCCTAGGCTTCAGAAAAAAAAACTGCCTGAAGGAATAACCTTGGCAGATAATTTATAAATACACCTCGAAAATCATCACCAAGTTTAACAGGTACGTGTTAATTTAAATCAAGAGAACACAAAAGGATCATGTAACATGGTTCTTACCTTCTACCATTTTGGAAATTATTGTACGCTGAAATCTACAGCTTCTGCCGGACAATGAACATATGTTAAGAAGAAAAGTATAGTTTAGGAAGGTGTGCATAACAAAATATGGAGTGCGCGTCCCCTCCTCACATTCTCTTCTACCCTGCAACGACAGAGAGTAAAATTCCTCAGTTCTTCGGCTATCTATGAATCAAGCTTTTGGTCCTAGGATGCACAACCAATAAAAAGCATTACAATTTTATAAGGCATGAACAACTGTACCTTGAAGCACGGTCAACATGCAGGACCTAGCTCGTAATTCTATTTAGGAATCATCATCTTCATAAAGTAACAAGTAAACTTGGTCATCCATGCACCGACTGTAGCTTGCTTGCTAATTTTCACCTATGTCACAAATAGGACAATCATGTTCAAACTGAAGGTGAAAGCAGTACACATTCAGTTTCTTATTTAATTTAGTATACTGATAAAATCTCTATGAAGAAGCAGACCAACTGCTGGAAATAAACTGGCATGGAACGAAATCAGTGCCACAAAACCATATAGACATGCATGCTTCGGCCTTGCAGATGATGATTGGGATATGAAAAAAAGATAGAAAAATGCATTGAAAGCTTGGACCTGAAATGTAGAAGATTACCCCCTTGATCTACCGATGAGAAATACACGTAAGCGTCAACCAAATGCAATCACAGTCAAGTATGATTTCTTTAATCTATTTAGGGTGTTTTTCACGTACTGTGCAAGTAAGTAGCAAGGGGCTGTTCTTCAGTAACAACATCTTATTAGCTTCAGATGACGCCCATTGACACTATACTGCTAATTTAAGTTAAGTTGTGATCCTAATATTTGGCTAAAAAGACACATGGAAAGCTCAAACTGAACCGGGATTATCGATCTGCATATTATAACCTACCAAGGTTACCATGACAATGTAGATAGTCTGGAGGCTAACTTAAGAATGTAAACAATATATATATATATATATATATATATATATATATATATATATATATATATATAGACATTTCATGACATCAAACAATTACGGGTTGCGGTTTTAAACAGAAATACATGATGGATCATTGCATACAGCTATGATTATAAAGGTACTACTCTTACCGTCTATAATTATAATTTAATTCTTTGTCGATAAGAAAGCAACCATCATTGTGGATACCTTTATATGCTTCTAGTGATCCTATGAGCATATGCTAATACTCCTTAACATAAATCTCACTTGTCATCGCCATCGTCACTGTCTTGCTGGAATCACATCCTCTATCTGCAAACTGAAATAATAGCAACATCAAATCCCTCTTGAAGGTCTCACCCTGGACCTCCCCCCTGTTGATCTGCATAGGCATGGCATTAACCAAGCAAACTCAACAATTCACACCATGCATATAATATCTCAAGTAAAATTTTTCAGGAAATTCACAGTACACTTCAACCCACTTGATTTATACACATGAACTTAACGGGATATGAGTATTTACACACAACAATTCATGGTTAATGTGGAACTGAAGCGACAAATTGAGAAAATCAAAATCTTACCTTAATGAATAAGCGGGGCAAGGAGGAGACTTCAAGGGCAACCACTTGTGTACTCTGAACAACAGAATGACCATATTCATTAAATATCACATTCAGCATACCCTCAAATCGACTGATGTAGATTATTGGGCTAATCTGCAAAAAGAAAAGCTAACAGGGGCTCTTCTCCTTGTGCAGACGTGTACTGAATTGGAAGGTTGACTTGCCTAAAGTACTGCCCAGCGACAGCAGGCATATCACTGACCCAAACATGCAGTTACAGCTAATCAAAAGAGGAGAGGAGCAGGAAGGAAGAAGGAACCTGCAGACGTGTGGGCTGTACAGAGCCATCTCTGGCCCAACACGGTGTGAACGATGACCAGTTGTTCCTTTCGGTGACCCTCTCCCGTCGGCCGCCGCACATCCCTCTCCTCTTTCCTCTCTATTTCTACCTCCTCTCCTTCCGTCTCTCTCTCCCTCTCATCTTCTTTCTCTCTCCTGTAGATCAAATCGAGCGCCGTCGCCATCACCCTTTGACTGCAGGTCGCCGCCGCCGTCGGAGAAGCTCACCTCCGTGCCCGCACGAGATGAGGAGGGGTGGGCAGCGGTGGCGCAGGGGAGGAGAAGCCAGCGCTGTCGGATGCCCTGCTCGGGAGCCGCCTTGTCTCTCCGGACGGGGCGCGCTCCACGGCCACCCCATCGTGTCGAGCTCTCCTAGGAGGCGACTAAGGTGGGAGGAGGAGGAGGAGGCGGCGGCGGCGACTGAGGTGGGAGGAGGAGGGGGGCGGCGGCTAGGGTTTTGAGGAAGGACGGGAGGAGGAGGAGAGGAGGAGGAGGGGGTCGGGCGTGACTCGTGAGAGGAGGAGGAGGGGGCATGGGAGGACGTGGGGTCATTTCTTTTTCTTTCGCTGCCGCTTTTTCGTTCGCTGCCGCGCGAGTCGCAGGACTATTCACAGTCGACGTGGATGCCGCGGTTGTGACTACCAACCCGCTCATCCTTTATAAGTTCAATGCTATGATAAACAAGAAAAGCTAACCGAATTGTAATTAGCTGCTAGCTAGCTAGGACAGCACCATCTGGTGGTATCTTCGGGAGATCGACCAGTGACACTTATTTCACCCACTAGACAGGACAGGATAGAATTCAACCGGAGCTGGATTCTGTTATTCTCCACACAAAAAGGTTACGTCCTTTTGTGTCATGTGAATCAAATTAGTGGCAGACT
This sequence comes from Triticum urartu, assembly GCF_056163025.1. NCBI lineage: Eukaryota > Viridiplantae > Streptophyta > Magnoliopsida > Poales > Poaceae > Triticum > Triticum urartu. Next base: position 95,349,778 of record NC_141875.1, read on the forward strand.
GGTACCAGGACGAGTCATGGTCATGGTGCATCTAGGCTAACCTAGCTAGGGTTTTGCTTGCATGTCCTTTTACCAAAACAAGGAAACCCCATGCAGATGCGTTGACTAGTGGAGCAGATCTTGAGTCATTCCAGCGCGCCCGACAGCGTCACGTACCGACATTAGGGGAGCGGCGTAGGATAAGCTTTTTTGGAGGGGATATTAGTGACAGCATTAAGCACCGTGCACTAGCGGGGAAAGGAAAAGGCAATAGATGTGTAGATTAGGGTTGGCCACGTACTTCCTGCACTGTACGGGGCAACGGTTTTAATGGAGACAGATGGTACAGAGCCTTGGCCATCTGTGGATGTTGATTAGTCACCAACTAGAATGAAGCCCCGATTGATTTGGCACCTGAGCTACATATATATCGGTTAGTCAAGCAATCACATGCTCTAATCTATGGTATAGTGAGCATGATGGGGGTATTTCCTGTGTCGTTACGTCATGTACAATTGTCTCTAAAGCTTTCGGATTGTCTGCGGACAAACCGACTGTTGCCTATGCTTGGTGGGTGGGGGTTGCGCCGAGTGCCCGTATCTTTTTCCTTTTACGAAATGACCCATATATCTATATCTATACCAATATAAAAAGACTCAAAGAAGCAGATTCAAACCATCTCAACCGTCAAATCATGTGATCTAGTAGTTCAAATTGCTTCAATGTTGAGCACCAAATACGTTTAACGCTCTAATTACCCACCAGTGCTATGTAATTAGAACATGTAATTAATATCTTACCATTCCCGTGAAGAAAGCAATTAATATCTTACCAAATATCAATGTGCCACAAATATACCTTACCTAATATAATGTGCCACTAATATCCTACCTAATACGTGGATTGCACGTACATAATTACTATGAGAAAGTACCAAACATCCCAAACATAATAATAATTACATCGAGCTCTCTGGACAACCAAACGACCACTGCCACCGCCAAAATGAGCCGCTGACGCGTCTCTATCGTTGCTTCCATATCAGAGCCACTATGACTTTGTCAATGACAACCGGAAAGTCTTCGTGCACGTGGCCCTAAGGACCAATGCCCTAAAGTCATAGTCTCACCGAGTGCCATATCATATGGGCTGTTTTCTAGAATCATGCAGGTGAACAAGGTGTATTACTCCTTCAAAGCACTAGTAGAAAACTGGCCTTTCATCCGGAGCACTAGTCCCGGCCGGGTTTGGCCCGGAACTAAATGTGAGCATTAGTCCTGGTTCCAACGGCTAGGACTGGACGGGTTTGTAATGGAGCACCGCAAGATTGAACCCATTATAAAGCACCTCTCCGACTGAAGATAAACCAATCTAGTTGGCCAAACCAAATTGATAGATCGGAGAGAAATACAAAGCTATAACAATTATGCATAAAAGAGTACAGAGAAGACTTAATTAATATTCTTAAATATTCAGATCATAAACCCATAATTCATCGGATCCCAACAAACACACTGCAAAGAATATTATATCGGATAGAATTCCAAGAACATCAAGGAGAACATTGTATTGAATCAAAGAGAGAGAAGAAGCCATCTATCTACTAGATATGGACCCATAGGCCTGTGATGAACTACTCACGCATCATCCGAAGGCAGCAAGGATGATGTAGAAGCCCTCTGTGATCGATTCTCCCTCCGGCAGAATATCGAAAAAGGCCTCCAGATGGGATCGCGGAAGAATCGAAACTTGCGGCGACGGAAAAAGTGTTTCGGGTGGCTCTCTGTTGGTTTCCCGTTTTCAGAGAATTTATAGAGGTGGAATTAGGTCAGACGGAGCCACAAGGGGCCCACAAGGCATCAGAGTGCGCCTACCCCTAGGCACGCCCTGTTGCCTTAGCGTCTCCTTGCTTGTCGTCTGGTCTCCTCCCGAAGCTTATATGGTCTCTCTTGTCCCTAAAAAAACCGTCAAAAAATTTCGTAGCATTTGGACTCCGTTTGGTACTGATTTCCTGGAAAACTAAAAACAAGCATAAAACAACAACTGACACTTGGCACTGGGTTAATAGGCCAGTCCCAAAAAATGATATAAAATACCACAAAAATTATATAAAACATCCAAGATTGATACTATAATAGCATGGAACAATAAAAAGTTATAGATACGTTGGAGACGTATCAGTTAGTATTCTTCATGAGTGTTGAGAGGATGCCTCACTTGCATTATCGCCATGATTGGCCATGGAGGAACTACTACCGTCATAAGCATTAGGATGTTGAGGTAATTTGAGGTGATAGTAAAATCCTTAATTCCGAGTCTTTGCAATTGATAGGGGAGTAATAAGTACCTGCATGGGAAGGTACGGTTGGTGGCGTATGTGGCATGAAGTCTAACTTAGAGTAGAACATGTTATGTACTGGGAACCGCCCACTTATGCATATGAAGGATGGATAGACGATAAGAGAGAGAGAGAGAGAGAGAGAGAGAGAGAGATAGAGAGAGCATTTGCTCCACACTTATTATGCAGGCCATATTTGTGGTAATGGCTTCGGAACTCTCGAGAACACTTTAATGCTCAAGCACCATCTCTACTAGTGTAGTATATTATGTTCTTGTTTTACCTTCTAGTTCATAGTGTAGCAAACACCCTTTATTCTGTTTCCTTAGAAATCGACGGAGTAAACTATTTTCAAACTCCGATTTGGATGTGTACATAAGTGCGTTAAGTGACAACGCAGTTGCGGAGTCTGTGGTGCTTTCCTTTCCGCTCTTTGTGGGTTCAACACTTACTTATCATGAAAATGCTACAACAACCGTGTGCACTTGCAAGTCATCAACATAGTGTTTGTTTTATTCAAAATAAAAAATAAATAAAAATGATGCTCCAAGATTTTGCACATATCATGTGAACAAATAAAATATAGGCTCAACCGAGACACACCGATAGTTATTGAAGAAGATGGAGGGGATGCCGGGGTACCCTCGGCTTGGAGCTTGAGAACCAATTATTTTATGGGGAGGCCTTGGGAATCCCCAAGCTTGAGCTCTTGCATCTCTCCAACTTTCTCTCATATCATTGTCTCCCCTGACTCTTATAAACTTCATCCACACAAAAGTTAACAAAACTTTTATTAGAGGGATTAGTACACATAAACATAAATCACATATCAAGTACTTTCAAGACAAGGTGCATAATTATTTCCAAATATTAGCTATTGTATACATTCATTTCAATAATTTATATCCTCCAGTATAAGCCATGAACACACAAGTATATGAAGATAATAAAACATAACAACATTCTGTCAAAACCAAAACAATCGGTAGTAATCTCATTAATATGCATACTAGTAATCTCATTAATATGCATACTTCTGCAACTGCAAAGATTCTAAAAATTAGGACATAACAGAAAATTTGTACTGTAGCACCGTGTCAATATTTCAAGATTTTACCACATTCTAGTACATAGAGTAAATTAAAATATCGCAAGATACTATTCTGCTTCTGCACAACACATACCAAACTTGCAATATAAACATCCTAAAGGAAAACATCAGCACTTTATTTTTATGGTATAGTAGTTTATACAAGGGGATAATTATTTTTATGAGAAACTTCCATCAAAAGATTTATATTGTTTTCATGAGCATGAACACAAGTGTTCAAGATTGATCCTAATTTCTTCAATGCATAACTTTCCAATCACTTCCGTTTTGAAAAAGTTTTACGTTCCCCTCTGTATTTTTTTTGTGTTTTTGAAAAGTTTAAATGCACTCAAAAGAATAAAAATACTCTCTAGAACTTCCGGGTTATCTCCCGGACAAAGCTTTCTTTAAAGCCATTAATCTAGGCATAACGGTGCAAGTAAACAAATATTATATTTTGCGTGTTTGACCCGCAACTAAAGATAGAAAGCGAGAACATAAAATAAAATCTACTTAGTTAAAGCTGACAAGCCCACACGAGAATATTCATCCTACGCTATTGCTCCTCAGCGACGGCTCCAGAAAAGAGCTTGATAATCCGCAAGTGTAAGGAATTGTCATAGCACTTTCCAATGATAGAGGTTGTAAGTATGGGGTGTCGAACCCACAAGGAGATAAAGGTTAAATCCAAATCAACAAGTCCTATTTGCCAATGATACAACCCTACGTACAACAAGCGTTTTCTTTATCTAGGAAAAAAATAGAACTACCTTATGGGTACGAAAGGATAGGTTTGCAAGATAACAAAGAAGGTTAACATAAAAGTTAGGTGCTGCCAATGTAATAGTACAATATAATACAAATATCGAGTGTGGAATAGTGGTGGCATGGTGTGCAGAATTATTCTTAGGCAATTAGCTAAGTTACTAAACTGATCATCACTCCAAGTTTATAGGTGGGAGAGAGCTCTGCTAGTGTACTATCCTTACTTGGAATTTCATGCACTAATGATTGGAACTATTAGCAAGCATCCCAAACTACTAACAAGTTCATATTAATGTAAACCCAACCATAGCATTAATTTTTATTGGCCTCCCTTCGATCCCATACGTACCAATTTCCATGGTCCGGCGAGGAGTCACTCCTGCCCCCGTATGCATAGTCCTATCAATATACAACTAACTCTATGGTGTGATCCACGCGTAGGTGCTCATATGATGGGCAGCAAAGGACAGTAACATAACCACAAGTAACTCAAACCAATCATAGAAATTCACCAATTAACCCAAATGACAAAAGTATTCTACTCATACACAAAGAAGATGCAAGAAATCATTATCATAATAATCGATACCATCCAACACCATGTTTAAGTAGGGGATTACAGTGGGTTGTGGGAGAGTAGACCATTGAATAGAGGTGATGAATATGATGGAGATGTTTGTGATGATAGCTCCCTGGTGGCACTCCGGCACCACCGAGAGAGTGAGAGAGAGAAAGAGAGAGAGAGAGAGGCTCCCCCTCCATGACCTCCCCACTAGATGGGGAGAGCTTTCCCCCTCTCGTACTTGGCCACCATGGCTCCCAGAGGGGCGAGAGCCCCTTTGATATTGGATCTCTCCTTCTCCTTTTCTCTTTTTTTATTCAATGTTTTGGACCTACTTCTATGGCTAAGCACCGTTTCTGCTAAAAAATACATATTTTTCTCTCGAAAACTACCTTTCTTGCGGCGAAAGTGTGGCACAGACTACCTTAGGGAACCACCACACAGCTATGGTCTTCCCGCGCCATGAGGCCGTGTGGGCCCCTCGTGCACCACCTTACATTTATTCCTTCACCCAAAATTTCTGATATATTCCATAAAAAAATCACAAAAAATTTCAGCTTGTTCCGGCTCCGTGAACTTTTGACCTAAAAACCCCAAAACAATAGCAAACAAGAACTGACCTCTAACACTCGATTAATAGGTTAGTCCAAATAAATATTGTGCCAATAAATAAATAAATGATGTAAATATAGCATGAATACTTAAAAAGAATATACATTGGAGCTGTATCATTAGTCATTGCTAATGATTATTCTAGATTCACTTGGGTTTTCTTCCTTGATGACAAAGCGTAGGTTCCAAGCATCTTTAAAGGTTTTTCAAGGAAAGAACAAAACAAATTTTAAGTGAAGATCAAGAAGGTGCGAAGTTACAATGTAACCAAGCTCAAGAACGCAAATGTTGACACATTTCTTGATGAAGAAGGCATTTCAGATGAGTTCCCGACAACTTAGACTCCTTAACAAAACAAAGTTGTTGAGAGGAAAAATCGAACATTGATCGAGATCGCAAGTAAGTTGTTGGATGAGTACAAGACTCCAAAGAATTTTTGGATCGAAGCGGTTCAAATGACATTTCATGCTACAAATAGGCTTTATCTCAACAAGCTACTTGGCAAGACGGTGTATGAGCTCTTAATCGATAACAAACGACAAGTTGGATACTTTCGGGTATTTGGCTCAAAATGCTACATTCTTGATAAACATCATCGTTCTAATTTTCTCCCAAGTCGCATGAAGGTTTTCTCCTTGGTTACAAATTAAATTCGCACACTTTTCATGCCTTGAGGAACTTCACTCGAAAAGTTGAAGAAATAGCAGATGTGAAGTTTGATTAATCTAGCGGTTCCCAAGCCAACAAATTGCCGAATTATTTAGGTGACAATGAACCTTCGGAAGTGATCAATGATCTAGCCATAGGGAATGTGAAGCCCGTGGAAATCAAATAGTGTAATTCTTCTATTCAGGTGGAACCCTCTACATCATATCAAGGTGAACCACAAGCAAATGAAGAGGCATCCACTAGTGACAATCAGCAAGAAGAAGAGAAGTTTAACAAGATCACAACCAACCTCCTTCACCAGCATCTCAAGGACGAGATGATCAAGAAGAAGAGGAAGAGGAAGCTCAAGCTCCTAAACCAAAGCTACATCGAGTTTGGTCTAGAGTGAATAAGAATCATCTTGTTGATGAAATCCTCACCGACATAAATCAAGGGAGAATAAAGGAATTGTCATAGGTCATAAAATATCTAGTAAAGGCATCGAAGTTGATAGAGAAAATATAGATGCCATAGAAAATCTACCATACCCTTGAGATATCAAAGGGGTTAGAGTTTTCTAGGGCATGCAGGTTTTTATAGACGCTTCATTAAGATTTTTTCTAGCATCTTGAAGCCTTTAACTAACCTATTGCAGAAAAGTGCCCCTTTCAACTTTGATAAATAATGTATATTAGACTTCAAACAATGGAAGGAAGCTTTGATCACAACACCAACTTATCAAACCAACCAAGAGGGATCAACCTTTTGAGGTCATTCATGAGACTAACAACAATGCGGTAAGCACTGTTTTGTCACAATAAGGTAACGAGTTTTATGTTATGCTCAAAGAAATTATTGTAACACCCCGGATGTAATTTACCCAATATGTACTCCAACTCTTGCCGTTTCCGGCCTTAAGTTATTTTATTTTCTCGGGTTCGGGTTTTTGTCTCCATGTGTTGTTATCGTTGTCATGCATCTCATATCATGTCATCATGTGCATTGCATTTGCATACGTGTTCATCTCATGCATTCGAGCATTTTCCCCGTTGTCCGTTTTGCATTCCGGCGCTTCGTTCACCTCCGGTGGTCATTTCTACCTTTCTTTCATGTGTGGGGATTGAACATTTCCGGATTGGACCAAGACTTGCCAAGCGGACTTGGTTTACTACCGGTAGACCGCCTGTCAAGTTTAGTACCATTTGGACTTCGTTTGATACTCCAACGGTTAACCGAGGGACCGAAAATGCCTCGTGTGTGTTGCAGCCCAACACCGCTCCAATTTGGCCCCAAACCCACCAAAACCTCTCTCATCACCGAGAGCGTACGACCACGACCGCGTGGCCGAAAACCGCACCTCATTTGGACACTCCTAGCTCCCTCTATGCCTATATATAGACCCCCTCATCCAAATCCGGATCAATCCCCCGTCCAAACCCTAAATTCCACCTCGCGCCGGCCGGACAAACCGCCGCCGCCGCCCGCGCCCTATCCGCGCCTGCCACGTGGCACCGCCGGCCTCCTCCGCCGCCAGGCCCGCGAGGCCCAGCGCCGGCTCTCCCGGCCCGCGCGCCCGAGCCGCCGCACCCTGCCCGCGCGCCGCCGTCTTCTTCCATCCGATCGCCGGCACCGCCACCGGACGCCACCGCGCCGCCACCGGACGCCACTGCTCCGCCACCGACCTCCACCCGCTCCGGCCGCCGCGGTCATCCTCGCCGGCCGCGCCTCCATCTCCGGCAACCACCGCCGCGGCTCCGGCCCTGCGCCTCTTCCTCCACGCCGGCGTCCTCCGCGGCAAGTCCCATGCCTCCCCGACGAACTCCGGCGACCTCGAAGCTCCGGCCGGCGATCCTCGTTATCCGTGCGTGAATAGTGGATCTGGATCTGAGATCCCGTTCGTTGACTTTTGCCCGAAACCCTAACTTTTTGCTCCTGTTCATTGCATCGTAACTTTGCATACGTAGCTCCGTTTTGGGCATATAGCATATAAAAATGTTCATCTCAAAGAGCACATCATTTCATCTCATTGCATCATTTTCATTTGAGTTCATCTTGATGCCCAAAATTCTGTTAGAAGAGTGCTACTTGAGATAATTGTCAGATCTGTTGCTCCAATTAGATATTTGTCATTTTTGCCATATTATTGTGTGCATGATATGCCCATGAGCTCTACATATGTTTTGTTAAGGGTTTTGCCATCTTTCCAGAGGTGCAACCCATGTATTTTTGTGATGTGTGTGGTGACTAGCACAAGCTTGCAAAGTGAGACATTTGTGAATGCTGATTTCAGGGACTTGGCATTTCCACTAAGTCCTTGACCTGTTTATCTCATATTGCCATATGTTCATGTTGTTTCCTAGTGATCCGTGCCTCTTTTAAGGATGATCAGTAAGGATGTTTTGTTAATCTTGTATTTCTCTATAGATCCATGTCTTTGTTTGCAATTATGGAGCACCCTAGCTTGAGTCAATCGAGCTCTACTTTTGCTATTTCGCGAATCTGGGCAGATTGTCTACTTGTTAGCGATTTTGCCGATGATGTTGTAGTTGACCCGTGCATGCTATGTTATTATTCTTGCCATGTCTAGCTTGCATTTTGTGTATTCTTGATAGGTGTATACTTAGATTGTCATGGCTTGCTCTGTAGAGAGTGCATCGAGCTCGTAAACATGCCTACTTGATATCTGTTTCAGCATGCTCCAGTTTTCACTATGTCTGTGATCTGATTATGTTTTTGCCATGTTAACATGCTTGCAAATGTATTTTCTGATCCCTTTTGGCTCAAGGTCACTAAGGGACTTTTGTTAAGCTCTTTGAGTAGCCCCATGCCATGCTTTACTTTGCCATGTTCAGGTCCTGTAGCATGTAGCTTTGTTGCTCCGAAGTGTGCTATCTGATCTGAAATTCCAGACAAGTGTTAATTTCACTAAGTCTGAAATCTGTTTGTCAAATGCATTTTTGCCATGCTTGTTTGAACCTGTTAATGAATGAATTGGCCGTAGCTCAGTGCTAGACTTTTGTTAAGCATCATGAATGGATTCCTGCCATGTATTTTGATGCCTTGTTTGGGTGCTGTAGCATGCTCATCTTGTTGCATTTAGATGGCTACTTGCTGTAAATCGCAGAACGTGGTCATATTTGAATCGCTTGCCATTTCCAAACCGCAACTCTGATTTCGGTGATCTTTATATCGTTTTCAAGCGATTTTCATCTCATCTTTCCAGTGGCACACTTGGATTTCCAAGTTGAGGCCAGGTTCATTCTTTCCTTGCCAAATTTTGCATATGCATCACATATTGCATCCCGCATAGCATACCATCCTTGCATCATATTGTTTGAGCCTTGCATGTGGTTGATTGTGTTCCATTCGCTTGTTTGTCTTGTTTGGGTAGAGCCGGGAGACGAGTTCGCTAACGAGAAGCCCGTTGAGTTTGCTTTCGAGGATCCAGTCAACTCTGACAACTTTGCAGGCAAGATGATCATACCCTCGAAATCACTACTATCTTTGCTTTGCTAGATGCTCGCTCTTTTGCTATGCCTATGCTACGATGCCTACCACTTGCTTATCATGCCTCCCAAATTGCCATGTCGAACCTCTAACCCACCATGCCCTAGCAAACCGTTGATTGGCTATGTTACCGCTTTGCTCAGCCCCTCTTATAGCGTTGCTAGTTGCAGGTGAAGATTGGAGGCCGTTCCTTGTTGGAACATTATTTACTTGTTGGGATATCATTATATTGCCATGTTATCTTAATGCATCTATATACTTGGTAAAGGGTGGAAGGCTCGGCCTCTCGCCTAGTGTTTTGTTCCACTCTTGCCGCCCTAGTTTCCGTCATATCGGTGTTATGTTCCCGGATTTTGCGTTCCTTACGCGGTTGGGTTATAATGGGAACCCCTTGATAGTTCGCCTTGATTAAAGCTTTTCCAGCAATGCCCAACCTTGGTTTTACCATTTGCCACCTAGCCCCTTTTTCCCTTGGGTTTTCGGAGCCCGAGGGTCATCTTATTTAAACCCCCCCGGGCCAGTGCTCCTCTGAGTGTTGGTCCGAACCAGGCAGCCTGCGGGGCCACCTCGGGGAAACTCGAGGGTTGGTTTTACTCGTAGCTTGACCTATCTGAGTGTGCCCTGAGAAAGAGATATGTGCAGCTCCTATCGGGATTTGTCGGCACATTCGGGCGGTGTTGCTGGATTTGTTTTAACCTGTCGAAGTGTCTTGAAGAACCGAGGTACCGAGTCTGATCGGAACGTCTCGGGAGGAGGTCTATTCCTTCGTTGACCGTGAGAGCTTGTCATGGGCTAAGTTGGGACTCCCCTGCAGGGATTTGAACTTTCGAAAGCCGTGCCCGCGGTTATGGGCAGATGGGAATTTGTTAATGTCTGGTTGTAGATAACTTGAACCTTAACTTAATTAAAATGAATCAATAGTGTGAGTTACCATGATGGCCTCTTCTCGGCGGAGTCCGGGAAGTGGACACGGTGTTGGAGTAATGTTTTCGCAGGTTGCTCTCTAGTTTCTCGTTCGCGCTTTGCCTCCTGTTCTCGCTCTCTTTTGCGAACAGGTTAGCCACTATATATGCTAGTCGCTTGCTGCAGCTCCACATATAATCCTTGCCTTACCTATTAAGCTTAAATAGTCTTGATCGCGAGGGTGCGAGATTGCTGAGTCCCTATGGCTCACAGATTACTATTACACCAGATGCAGGGCCTGATGATTCCGCTCCAGGTGACGCGCTTGAGCTCAAGTGGGAGTTCGACGAGGACTCTCAACGTTACTACGTGTCTTTCCCTGATGATCAGTAGTGGTGTCCAGTTGGGGGTGATCGGGACCGTGTTGCATGTTGGGTTATCTTTTATTTTGGCGCCGTAGTCGGGCCATGAGTGTTTGAATGTTGTAATGCTATTCTTATGTACTTGATTGACGTGGCGAGTGTAAGCCAACTATGTTATCTCCCCTTTATTATTTATATTACATGGGATGTTGTGAAGATTTCCTAACTTGCGACATTGCTTTCAATGCGGTTATGTCTCTAAGTCGTGCCTCGACACGTGGGAGCTATAGCCGCATCGAGGGCGTTACAAGTTGGTAATCAGAGCCTTCCCCGACCTTAGGAGCCCCATTGCTTGATCGTTTTAGCAGCCGAGTTGTGTCTAGAAAATGTTTTGAGTCAATTAGGAATTATATACCGGAGAGTTTAGGAATTCTTTTTACTTCCCAGTCTCCTCATCGCTCTGGTAAGGCATCCTGACGTAGAGTTTTGACTCTTCTCTTCTCAAATTTCACTAATTTTTTTTAGGATCACGCGGGTATCTTGGAATCGTTCCGATGGTGTTATGACGAGAACATTGTCTTGGTGCCTCCTGTCAGGGGTTTTGTGGAAGTGTCCCGGGGAGTTGAGCTCTGAGGTGTTGTCGTCATAATTTTATCGTTGCAGTTCTGGAATACCTGAGTTTAGTACGCCGACATCAAAAATCTCTTTTATGCAGTTTGTTGGTGAGATAACCTCGACGCCACCCAGTACTGGGGCGGGAGTTCGGGAGTATCGCCATAACTTGTATAACGGATGCTTTTCGAAGGTTGAGGTAGATGGTTTCCGAAGTTTTTCTCGGTTATGTGTTGAAGGATGGATACAGCTGGATGTAGGATTTTCTAGATTTGGGTGAGATATTATGCTTCCCCTGTATCCCCAACACCTGATTGCATAACCGGAAAGGTTCGGGAGTTTCATAGGTGGGAATTCTCGTAGCTCTAGTTCTTCTTCCACGGATATTTGGTTTGAGATTGGGATTTCTTACCGAGTATTCGTTCTTGATCCGTACCTTGTTGATTTATTTCTCTACCTAAATTCTAAGTGGCTTCTCAATGTATGGATATGTGACCATTTCAAGAGGAATGCGTTCGTTCATTTTGTTCGGATGTGAAGACTTTATGTTGCAATTTTCATTCTGTTGGATTCAGCTTCATTTTGTCTGTCAATGTGCTAACGGTGGTCAACCTCTTCAGGATGGCTCCCGCTAAGAGCACCAATCAGAATCAGAATCAAGATCCGCCACCACCTCCACCTCCTCCGGAGGCATGGCAAGCTGTGATGGCCGCAACCAATCCAAACACACAGTTGATCATGCAAATTCTTCAAGAGCGCAATCAAGGCAACCAAGGGAACCAAGGCAACAATCAGAATCACTTTGCTACACTCAACCAGTTCCTTGCTAATGGGCCAAAGACTTTCAGCAATTGTGGTGAGGCAACTGATGCTGACGATTGGCTCGTGGATCTGTGCAAGCATTTCGAGTGCAGTAACGTCAGGCCTGAGGACTTCATCAAGTTCGCATCCTTCCAACTCAAAGATCAAGCTGCAGAATGGTTCCAGCAGTACAAGGATTCCAGAGGTGGACGTGTTATTACCTGGGATGAATTCCGTCAAGACTTCAAAGCTCATCATATCCCTCAAAGCGTGGTTGAAAGCAAGCGCGAGGAATTCCGCAACCTGAAGCAAGGCTCTTTGTCTGTCTATGACTACAACAAGTTGTTTCAGAAGCTCGCCCGCTTTGCTAAGCAGGACGTCCCTGATGAGAAGAGCATGATATACCAGTTCAGGGGTGGTCTCAGAGAAGAAATTCAGCTAGCTCTTGTCCTCTTTGAGCCTTTGAGATACAATGAGTTCTACAACATGGCATTGAAGCAAGAGGCCGCTCAACTGAGGTGTGATGCTTCCAAGAAGCGAGTCAGAGATGCTACTCCTTCTTCCTCTACTCAAGTGGCCAAGCAACAGAAGTATTGGCTTCCTCCTCCTCCGTTCCGTCAGCCGTATCAGCACAAGAGCAAAGGTGGCAGTGGATCTTCCCACCCACCCAACCCTGGCTTTCAGAACAAGACTTTGTCTCAAGCTCCAAGATCAAGTGCTCCGTATCACCGTCCGCTTTCAGAGGTCATGTGCAACAAGTGCCAAAAGAAGGGTCACTATGCCAACAAGTGTTTCAACCAGAGGCGTCTTCCTCCTCCTCCTCCTGTGAGATCGGCAAGTACAGCTGTGGTCAACCATAACCCCAAGCACGCCAAGGTCAACTTGCTGAATGCAGCCCAGGCAAAGGACTCATCAGATGTCATCATGGGTAACCTTCCTGTTAACGATATTCCTGCAAGAGTTCTTTTTGACACTGGTGCATCGCATTGTTTCATGTCAAAGCCATTTTTTACCAATCATGAGTTCGTTTCTTCTCATTTGGGTAAACAAATGGATATCGTTTCTCCTGGCAAACGTTTGAGTGCAAGTCTGGAGGTGCCAGATGTTACTATCACGTTGGGCGACTACAAGTTCCTTTCTTCCCCAATGGTTCTTGGTAACTCAGATATTGATCTTATTCTCGGAATGGATTGGCTTTCTAAGCACAAGGCGCATCTTGATTGTGCTACAAGGCAGATTCAATTGACTCATTCGTCTAAGGATGTAATTGTCTTTGCCGCTCGTGATGATACCATCCATCTGTTTTCTCTCAATGAGAAGGGTGAACTGGATGCTATCTCACAAATTCCAGTCGTTTGCGAATATCAAGACGTCTTTCCAGAAGAGCTTCCAGGAATGCCTCCGCACCGGCCAGTTGAATTCGTCATTGATCTTGAGCCTGGCACGGAACCAGTGTGCAAGCGTCCTTACAAGCTCGGACCTGAAGAGTTGAAGGAGCTGAAGAAGCAACTCGATATTCAAGAAAGAATGGGTCTCATCCGGCCTAGTTCTTCTCCGTGGGGTTGTGGTGTTCTTTTTGTGAAGAACAAGGATGGAACGGACCGACTTTGTGTTGATTACCGTACATTGAACAAGAAGACCATCAAGAACAAATACCCGCTTCCCAACATCAATGAGCTGTTCAAACAACTCAAAGGTGCCCAAGTATTCTCCAAGCTTGATCTCCGTATGGGTTATCATCAGATTCGAATCCGTGAGCAAGATATTCCCAAGACGGCTTTCAGGACAAGCTATGGTTCATATGAATACACTGTCATGTCTTTTGGCCTCGTCAACGCTCCTCCGACGTTCTCTTGCATGATGAACTTCATCTTCAACGCCTACACCAATGACTTCGTTTTGGTCTATCTCGACGACATTCTAGTTTTCTCGATGAACATGGAAGATCATGCCAAGCACTTGCGTTTGGTACTCGATAAGCTGAGGGAACACAAGTTCTACGCCAAGTTCTCCAAGTGCGAATTTTGGCTCGATGAGGTTCTTTACCTTGGTCATATCATCTCTGCCAAGGGCATTGCGGTGAATCCTGAGAAGGTGTCTGTGATTGTGAATTGGGAACCTCCTCAGAACGTGAAGCAACTCCGTAGCTTCCTCGGTCTCGCAAGCTACTGCCGAAGATTCGTTGAAAACTTTTCTAAGATCGCGAAGCCTCTCTCAAATCTTCTCCAGAAGCACGTCAAGTACGTTTGGTCTCCGGAGTGTGACATTGCTTTCAACACTTTGAAAGAGAAATTGGTCACCGCTCCAGTTCTGACTCCGCCTGATGAATCCAAGCCGTACGAGGTCTTTTGTGATGCCTCTCTCCAAGGTCTTGGCGCAGTGTTGATGCAAGAGAAGAAAGTTGTTGCTTATACCTCTCGCCAGTTGAAGCCCAACGAGAAGAACTACCCCACTCATGACCTCGAGTTGGCGGCAGTTGTGCATGCTCTTTTGACTTGGAGACATCTCTTATTGGGAAGAAAAGTGGACATCTTCACTGACCACAAGAGTCTCAAGTACATCTTCACTCAGCCTAATCTCAACCTCAGGCAAACTCGATGGGTCGAAATGATTCAAGAGTATAATCCGAGTATCGAGTATACTCCAGGCAAGGCCAATGTGATTGCTGACGCATTGAGCAGGAAGGCTTATTGCAACAGTCTGATTCTCAAGCCTTATCAACCCGAGCTTTGTGAAGCTTTCCGCAAACTTAATCTGCAAGTTGTTCCTCAAGGTTTCCTCGCCAACCTTCAAGTCTCTCCTACCTTGGAAGACCAGATTCGCCAAGCCCAGCTTCTTGATGCTATGGTGAAAAAGGTGAAGATTGGGATTGCCAAGAGTCAACCCAAGTACAAGTGCTACCGCCTTGATGACAAGGATACTCTCTTCTTCGAGGATCGTATTGTTGTGCCCAAAGGTGAACTTCGTAAAGTGATCATGAACGAGGCTCACAATTCTCTCCTCTCCATCCACCCTGGGATCACGAAGATGTATCAGGACCTCAAGCAGGCTTATTGGTGGACTCGAATGAAGCAAGAGATTGCTCAATTCGTGAATGAGTGTGATGTCTACAGAAGAGTGAAGGCAGAACACCAAAGACCAGCGGGTCTCCCCCAACCTCTTGCCATTCCAGAATGGAAGTTTGACCACATTGAAATGGACTTCGTGACTGGGTTTCCAAAGTCCAAGCGTGGCAATGATGCTATATTCGTTGTCATCGACAAACTCACTAAAGTGGCTCACTTTCCGCCTATCAAAGAGTCGATCACTGCAGCTCAATTGGCGGAACTCTATACCTCTCGGATTGTCTCTCTGCACGGTATTCCACAAGTGATCTCTTCAGACCGTGGCAGCATCTTTACCTCCAAGTTTTGGGATTCTTTTCAGAAGGCCATGGGCACCAACATCCGCTTCAGCACAGCTTTCCATCCTCAAACTAGCGGACAAGTCGAGCGTGTCAACCAGATTCTTGAAGATATGCTCAGGGCTTGTGTGATCTCCTTTGGCATGAAGTGGGAGGATTGTCTTCCTTATGCTGAATTCTCCTACAACAATAGTTTCCAAGCAAGCTCGGGCAAGGCCCCATTTGAAATTCTGTATGGCAGGAAGTGCCGTACCCCTCTCAACTGGTCTGAAACTGGTGAACGTCAGCTTCTCGGAAATGACTTAATCACAGAGGCAGAGGAAATGTGCAAAGTCATTCGAGATAACCTCAAAGCAGCCCAATCCCGTCAGAAGAGTTACTATGATAGTAAGCACCATGATTTGGCTTTCGAGATCGGAGATCATGTTTACCTCCACGTCTCTCCAATGAAAGGTACTCGTCGCTTCGGTATCAAAGGGAAGCTTGCCCCCAGATACGTGGGACCTTTCAAGATTGTCAGCAAGAGAGGCGATCTCGCATATCAACTCGAGCTTCCTTCAAACTTTGCAAATGTTCATGATGTGTTCCATGTCTCTTAGCTCCAAAAGTGCTTCAAGACTCCTGACCGCACCGTCAACTTTGAGGACATTGAGCTCCAAGAAGATCTCTCTTATCATGAGCACCCAGTTGCTATTCTTGAAGAGACTGAATGCAAGACTCGCAACAAGTCAATCAAATTCCTCAAAGTCAAGTGGTCACACCATTCCGATCGTGAAGCTACCTGGGAACGCGAGGATCACCTCCGTTCTGAGTACCCGGCGTTCTTTCAGTCCTAGATCTCGGGACGAGATCCTTTCGTAGTGGTGGAGTGTTGTAACACCCCGGATGTAATTTACCCAATATGTACTCCAACTCTTGCCGTTTCCGGCCTTAAGTTATTTTATTTTCTCGGGTTCGGGTTTTTGTCTCCGTGTATTGTTATCGTTGTCATGCATCTCATATCATGTCATCATGTGCATTGCATTTGCATACGTGTTCATCTCATGCATTCGAGCATTTTCCCCGTTGTCCGTTTTGCATTCCGGTGCTTCGTTCACCTCCGGTGGTCATTTCTACCTTTCTTTCGTGTGTGGGGATTGAACATTTCCGGATTGGACCGAGACTTGCCAAGCGGCCTTGGTTTACTACCGGTAGACCGCCTGTCAACTTTCGTACCATTTGGACTTCGTTTGATACTCCAACGATTAACCGAGGGACCGAAAAGGCCTCGTGTGTGTTGCAGCCCAACACCCCTCCAATTTGGCCCAAAACCCACCAAAACCTCTCTCATCATCTAGAGCGTTCGATCACGATCGCGTGGCCGAAAACCGCACCTCATTTGGACACTCCTAGCTCCCTCTATGCCTATATATAGACCCCCTCATCCAAATCCAGATCTCTCCCCCGTCCAAACCCTAAATTCCACCTCGCGCCGGCCGGAAAAACCGCTGCCGCCGCCCGCGCCCTATCCGCGCCTGCCACATGGCACCGCCGGCCTCCTCCGCCGCCAGGCCCGCGCGGCCCAGCGCCGGCCCTCCCGGCCCGCGCACCCGAGCCGCCGCACCCTGCCCGCGCGCCGCCGTCTTCTTCCATCCGGTCGCCGGCGCCGCCACCGGACGCCACCGTGCCGCCACCGGATGCCACCGCTCCGCCACCGACCTCCACCCGCTCCGGCCGCCGCGGTCATCCTCGCTGGCCGCGCCTCCATCTCCGGCAACCACCGACGCGGCTCCGGCCCCGCGCCTCTTCCTCCACGCTGGCGTCCTCCGCGGCAAGTCCCACGCCTCCCCGACGAACTCCGGCGACCTTGAAGCTCCGGCCGATGATCCTTGTTATCCGTGCATGAATAGTGGATCTGGATCTGAGATCCCGTTCGGGTTGACTTTTGCCCGAAACCCTAACTTTTTGCTCCTGTTCATTGCATCGTAACTTTTGTTAAGATCTTTGAGTAGCCCCATGCCATGCTTTACTTTGCCATGTTCAGGTCCTGTAGCATGTAGCTTTGTTGCTCCGAAGTGTGCTATCTGATCTAAAATTCCAGACAAGTGTTAATTTCACTAAGTCTGAAATCTGTTTGTCAAATGCATTTTTGGCATGCTTGTTTGAACCTATTAATGAATGAATTGGCCGTAGCTCAGTGCTAGACTTTTGTTAAGCATCATGAATGGATTCCTGCCATGTATTTTGATGCCATGTTTGAGTGCTGTGGCATGCTTATCTTGTTGCATTTAGATGGCTACTTGCTGTAAATCGCAGAACGTGGTCATATTTGAATCGCTTGCCATTTCCAAACCGTAACTCCGATTCCGGTGATCTTTATATCGTTTTCAAGCGATTTTCATCTCATCTTTCCAGTGGCATACTTGGATTTCCAAGTTGAGGCCAGGTTCATTCATTCCTTGCCAAATCTTGCATATGCATCACATATTGCATCCCGCATAGCATACCATCCTTGCATCATATTGTTTGAGCCTTGCACGTGGTTGATTGTGTTCCGTTTGCTTGTTTGTCTTGTTTCCGTAGAGCCGGGAGACGAGTTCGCTAACGAGGAGCCCGTTGAGTTTGCTTTCGAGGATCCAGTCAACTCTGACAACTTTGCAGGCAAGATGATCATACCCTCGAAATCACTACTATCTTTGCTTTGCTAGATGCTCGCTCTTTTTCTATGCCTATGCTACGATGCCTACCACTTGCTTATCATGCCTCCCAAATTGCCATGTCGAACCTCTAACCCACCATGCCCTAGCAAACCGTTGATTGGCTATGTTACTGCTTTGCTCAACCCCTCTTATAGCGTTGCTAGTTGCAGGTGAAGATTGGAGGCCATTCCTTGTTGGAACATTATTTACTTGTTGGGATATCATTATATTGCCATGCTATCTTAATGCATCTATATACTTGGTATAGGGTGGAAGGCTCGGCCTCTCGCCTAGTGTTTTGTTCCACTCTTGCCGCCCTAGTTTCCGTCATATCGGTGTTATGTTCCCGGATTTTGCGTTCCTTACGCGGTTGGGTTATAATGGGAACCCCTTGATAGTTCGCCTTGATTAAAGCTTTTCTAGCAATGCCCAACCTTGGTTTTACCATTTGCCACCTAGCCCCTTTTTCCCTTGGGTTTCCGGAGCCCGAGGGTCATCTTATTTAAACCCCCCTAGGCCAGTGCTCCTCTGAGTGTTGGTCCGAACCAGGCAGCCTGCGGGGCCACCTCGGGGAAACTCGAGGGTTGGTTTTACTCATAGCTTGACCTATCTGAGTGTGCCCTGAGAAAGAGATATGTGCAGTTCCTATCGGGATTTGTCGGCACATTCGGGCGGTGTTGCTGGATTTGTTTTAACCTGTCGAAGTGTCTTGAAGAACCGAGGTACCGAGTCTGATCGGAACGTCTCGGGAGGAGATCTATTCCTTCGTTGACCGTGAGAGCTTGTCATGGGCTAAGTTGGGACTCCCCTACAGGGATTTGAACTTTCGAAAGCCGTGCCCGCGGTTATGGGCAGATGGGAATTTGTTAATGTCCGGTTGTAGATAACTTGAACCTTAACTTAATTAAAATTAATCAATAGTGTGAGTTACCGTGATGGCCTCTTCTCGGCGGAGTCCGGGAAGTGGACACGATGTTGGAGTAATGTTTGCGCAGGTTGCTCTCTAGTTTCTCGTTCGCGCTTTGCCTCCTCTTCTCGCTCTCTTTTGCGAACTGGTTAGCCACTATATATGCTAGTCGCTTGCTGCAGCTCCACATATAATCCTTGCCTTACCTATTAAGCTTAAATAGTCTTGATCGCGAGGGTGCGAGATTGCTGAGTCCCTGTGGCTCACAGATTACTATTACACCAGATGCAGGGCCTGATGATTCCGCTCTAGGTGACGCGCTTGAGCTCAAGTGGGAGTTCGACGAGGACTCTCAACGTTACTACGTGTCTTTCCCTGATGATCAGTAGTGGTGTCCTGTTAGGGGTGATCGGGACCGTGTCGCATGTTGGGTTATCTTTTATTTTGGCGCCATAGTCGGGCCATGAGTGTTTGAATGTTGTAATGTTATTCTTATGTACTTGATTGACGTGGCGAGTGTAAGCCAACTATGTTATCTCCCATTTATTATTTATATTACATGGGATGTTGTGAAGATTGCCTAACTTGCGACATTGCTTTCAATGCGGTTATGTCTCTAAGTCGTGCCTCGACACGTGGGAGCTATAGCCGCATCGAGGGCGTTACAATTATGATATAAATGATAGATAACTATATGTTGTGGTATTTGCTCATGAAAATTCAGACCCTATATTATAGATGCAAAAGTTAGAGTTTATACAGATCGTCAGGTAATAAAGAATGTGTTAGAAAAAATAGGTTCAAAGCTAAGATGGATCCGGTGGGCTCTGCTACCCATGTGGAAAGAAGCGAAATCAATATTGCTAAGGTGAAGGTCCCACTAATGGAACCAAGTGAAGTAGAAGAGAAGGGAGGAGAACTTTGTATTCCTTATGGTACTACTGTCTCTTGAGGGATCACAAAATGCACCTTTGGGAATATTGATATGCCTGCAATCTACCCATGTGCATTCCCTTTGAAGGTAGAAGTGAGATAGGTACGTGACTTCGATAAGAATAATTATCCTAACAACTTGTGTCTTATTAAGTTGCCCAGGATAGAATTCTCAACAAATCCGCCAAGAACAAAGAAGAAGAAGGGGACCAAAATACTTCACCAGAACAAGCCTTGGGCAAAGCATACAGATGGGCCCTATCATCTATACAAATTTCACCATGGTAAGACTATTTTGTTTTCATTAACCTGGGCTAAGGAAAACATGTAGGAAGAAGGTTTTTGGGCATGGTATGACCGACGGTATGAGCGACCTCGCCCGTACTTAAGGACATCATTCTCTCAGTAAACCGAAGAACGTTTTGAGAAGCGAGGTACGGCCTATGGTACGGGAGCCAATGCTCGTACCGTAGACCATTATATGATTTGCACTCAAAAAAATAATTCTTTTTTCATTCCACAAAAAATGTAGGTGCTGAGGTTGGAGTATGACTATTGTACGGGCGTATGCGCTCGTACCCGAGGCCATCTTTTGCTTTGGTGAAATGACACGTGTAAAGGGAGTCGATATGAGGGCCGATAGGAGTGACTCCACTCATACCCGACTCCATCTTTTTCCCTAACTATGTGATTTGATGCAAATTGATCTGATTTCATCTGGTTTGTTTCCTATTCTCTTTCAATTAAATTTATCTGATGAAACCGTGTGATCTAACATTCTTATATACCCCTCTGAGGTAGTTTCTCTCCTCATAAATAACAAGATCAATATCTTTAGACCCTTTGTCAAGTTCATGCGCATAGAGAATCCGCGGAGCCACGACACATCATGGGACGGAAGACAAACCTATTCTCGGAAAGAGGAGGACCATCTCATCGAGGGAGGAAGCCTCCCACATGGTTCAAACCGGTACCATGAGGACTTTGAACTTGAAGATGAATCTCGTCTCCATGGAAAGAAGCATGAGAGGCCATGTCGCATGGAGAGCGATGATTCCTCATCTGAAGAAGACCCATAGGAGGTAATATTTGAAGAAGAGGAGGAAGAGGAAGAGGCGAACACAAGAAATCGGGTACAATTCCAATCGAGTCGGTCAAAATTATTAGTACCGGTGACGATGTCTCTTTTGTAAAGAACACTCCAACTATCATGGATAGTTGCGGCATGGATCATGATACGTCTCCAACGTATCTATAATTTTTGATTGTTCCATGCTATTATATTATCTGTTTTGGATGTTTTATATGCATTAATATGCTATTTTGTATTATTTTTGGGACTAACCTATTAACCTAGAGCCCAGTGCCAGTTTCTATTTTTTCCTTGTTTTAGAGTTTCGCAGAAAAGGAATACCAAATGGAGTCCAAACAGAATAAAAATTTCACGATGATTATTCTTGGACCAGAAGACATCCAGAGGACTTGGAGTGCAAGTCGGAGAAGCCACGAGGCGGCCACAAGGACGGAGGGCGCGCCCCCCACCCTTGTGGGTCCCTCATGACTCCGCCGACCTAGTTTCTTCGCACATATATTCTCATATGTCCCAAAACCAACAAAGAGAGCCACAAAAACACTTTTCCACCGCTGCAACCTTCTGTACCCGTGAGAACCCATCTAGGGGCCTTTTTCCGGCGTCCTGCCGAAGGGGGATTCGATCACGGAGGGCTTCTACATCAACACCATTGCCCTTCCGATGAAGCGTGAGTAGTTTACTATAGACCTATGGGTCCATAGCTAGTATCTAGATGGCTTCTTCTCTCTCTTTGATTCTCAATACCATGTCCTCCTCGATGTTCTTGGAGATCTATTCGACGTAATACTTTTTTGCGCTGTGTTTGCCGAGATCCGATGAATTGTGGATTTATGACTAGCTTATCTATGAATATTATTTGAATCTTCTCTGAATTCTTATATGCATGATTTTATATATTTACAAGTCTCTTTGAACTATCCATTTGGTTTGGCCAACTAGATTGGTTTTTCTTGCAATGGCAGAAGTGCTTAGCTTTGGGTTCAATCTTGCAGTGTCCTTTCCTAGTGACGGTAGGGGCAGCAAGGCATGTATTGTATTGTTTCCATCGAGGATAAAAAGATGGGGTTTTCATCATATTGCTTGAGTTAATTCCTCTACATCATGCCATCTTGCTTAATGTGTTACTCCGTTCTTTATGAACTTAATACTCTAGATGCATGCTGGATAGCGGTCGATTTGTGGAGTAATAGTAGTAGATGTAGAATCATTTCGGTCTACTTGACACGGACGTGATGCCTATATTCATGATCATTGCCTTAGATATCATCATAACTTTGCGCTTTTCTATCAATTGCTCGGCAGTAATTTATTCACCCATCGTAATATTTTCTATCTTGAGAGAAGCCTCTAGTGAAACCTATGGCCCCCAGGTCTATTTTCTAGCATATAAGTTTCCGATCTAAAACTTTAGTTTCCTATTTACTTCCTTTACAATATTTTACTCTCCGATCTGTAAACCAAAAATACCAAAAATATTTACTTTACTGTTTATCTATCTCTATTAGATCTCACTTTTGCAAGTAACTGTGAAGGGATTGACAACCCCTTTATCGCGTTGGGTGCAAGTTGTTTGATTGTTTGTGCAGGTATTCAGTGACTTGTTTGTTGTCTCCTACTAGATTGATACCTTGGTTCTCAAACTGAGGGAAATACTTACTCTACTTTCCTGCATCACCCTTTCCTCTTCAAGAGAAAAACCAACGCAAGCTCAAGAAGTAGTAGGAAGAATTTCTGGCACCGTTGCCGGGGAGATCTATGACAGGTCAAAACATACCAAGTACCCATCATAAACTCTCATCTCTTGCATTACATTATTCGCCATTCGCCTCTCGTTTTCCTCTCCCCCACTTCTGAAACAATCTTCGAAAAGATTTGCCTTTTCTTCACCCTTCTTTCGTTCGATCTTGTGTTACCATGTGCCTTATTTTTGCTTGCATCTTCGCTTGCTAAAAGTTTATGGATCCTCATCCACTTGCTAATCTTTTTAAGAGATCCAATTATGATGAACCAATTTCTAGTGAGTTGTGTGCACTAGATTACCTTTATGAAGTTTTGCTTGAAATTCATGAATCTAAAATTTTTGATGAAGAAATTTATGAAGAGATTCACGATCGCTCCTTGAATAAAAAGCATGATTACAATGATGTTATTATAAATTCTGTTAATGTCAATTGTGCTAATATTATGCAAAACCCTAAGCTTGGGGATGCTAATTTTGCTATGTCTATTACTTATTGTAATGATCATGATTGGGGTGATTCTTCTTATGATCTTCAGAATTTATTTAAGCGCCATGATGAATATGAGATCGATAATAATGTTTGCAATAATATTGAAAGTGGGTTTGGAAGAGTGTCTACTTTAAATCCCACATATTTGGAGAATATTCAATCTTATGAAATTTTTGATAAAAGTTGGTTTGGAAAGGTCATGACTTTAGTTAATGATAATCCCACTATTTTGGAAGAGTGTCAACTTTGCATGCATGTGGATCATGTAGAGAATAATTTATGTGATAGCTATACTGTTGAATTTGAATATGAACCTACATGTAATTATTATGAGAGAGGACAGTATGGTTTTGGAAATTTCCATGTTAGTAAATGATACGTCTCCAACATATCTATAATATTTGATTGTTCCATGCTGTTATATTATCAATCTTGGATGTTTT
The DNA here is from genome assembly GCF_056163025.1 of Triticum urartu. Taxonomy (NCBI): domain Eukaryota; kingdom Viridiplantae; phylum Streptophyta; class Magnoliopsida; order Poales; family Poaceae; genus Triticum; species Triticum urartu. The sequence continues at coordinate 95,373,645 of NC_141875.1, forward strand.
ATAATCATTTAATATCATTTTTTGGTACTAACCTATTGACATAGTGCCAAGTGACAGCTGTTGTTTTCTGCATGTTTTTTACATCGCAGGAAATTAATACCAAACGGAGTCCAAATGCAACAAAACTTTACGGAGATTTTTTATGGACTAGAAGACACCCAATGGGCCAAGGCAGCGCCTGGGGGTGCTCCGAGGGGAGCACAACCCACCAGGGCACGCCAGGAGGCCCAAGCGTGCCCTGTTGGGTTGTGCCCACCTCGGGTGTGCCCCGGACCGCCTCTTTGCTCTATAAATACCCCAATATTCCAGAAACCCTAGGAGAGTCGACGAAAATCAATTCCAACCGCCACAGAGTCTAGAACCACCAGATCCAATCACAGAGGGGTTCACCACTTCCATTGGTGCCTCTCTGATGATGCGCGAGTAGTTCCTTGTAGACCTTCGGCTCCGTAGTTAGTAGCTAGATGGCTACCTCTCTCTCATTTGATTCTCAATACAATGGTCTGTTGGAGATCCATATGATGTAACTCTTTTGCGGTGTGTTTGTTGGGATCCGATGAACTTTGAGTTTATGATCAGAGCTATCTCTTTTTATCCATGGAAGTTATTTGAGTTTCTTTGATCTCTTATATGCATGATTGCTTATAGCCTCGTATTTCTTCTCCAATATTTGGGTTTTGTTTGGCCAACTTGATCTATTAATCTTGCAATGGGAAGAGGTGCTTTGTAGTGGGTTCGATCTTACGGTGCTTGATCCGAGTGACAGAAGGGGAACCGACACGTATGTATCATTTCTACTAAGGATAAAATGATGGGGTCTATCTGTACATTGATAGATCTTGTCTACATCATGTCATCATTCTTATTGCATTACTCCGCTTCTCCATGAACTTAATACACTAGATGCATGTTGGATAGCGGTCGATGTGTGGAGTAATAGTAGTAGATGTAGGCAGGAGTCAGTCTACTAATCTTGGACGTGATGCCTATAATGATCATTGCCTGGATATTGTCTGAGTATTTGAAGCTCTATCAATTGCCCAAGAGTATTTCGTTCACCCACCGTTTGCTATTTTTCTCAAGAGAAGCCACTAGTGAAACCTACGGCCCCCAGGCCTCTTTCTCATATTATTTTCCTTTGCGATCTACTTTTTCTTTGCTTTTATTTTCAGATGTATTAAACCAAAAATACAAAAATATCTTGCTGCAATTTATTCTCATTTATTTTATTTGGCGTTCGATCTATCAATCTACTACAATTTTATTCACGTCCGTTTTCCTATCTTGGGGCGCCGCTACCCGAAAGGGATTGACGACCCCTTTTACATGTCGGGTTGCCAGTATTTGTTATTTGTGTGCAGGGGCTGTTTACGTTGTGTTGCTTGGTTCTCCTACTGGTTCGATAACCTTGGTTTCATCATTGAGGGAAATACCAACCGCTGCTGTGCTGCATCATCCCTTCCTCTTTGGGGAAATACCGATGTAGCTTAAGGCCTCTATCAAAAGGGAATTTCTAGCGCCGTTGCCGGGGAGGATCTTCAACATATACGTGGTTCCTAATCACAAATATCATCTCCTCGCAATTTACATTATTTGCCATTTGCCTCTTGTTTTCCTCTCCCCCACTTCACAAAAATTTGTCGTTTTATTCACCCCTCGTTTTCGTTCATCGTTTTCTTGCCGGATTTGTTTTTGAGTGCAATCTTGTTGCCTAGCCATCATGACTCAAGATAACACCAAGTTGTGTGATTTCCCAAATACCAACAACAATGATTTTATTGGCAGTCCGATTGCTCCTCCCGCCACTAGTGCGGAGTCTTGTGATATTAATATTGCTGTGCTGAATCTTGTTATGAAAGATCAATTTTCTGGTACTCCTAATGAGAATGCCGCGTCCCATCTTAATACCTTCGTGGAATTATGCGATATGCAAAAGAAAAAAGATGTGGACAATGATGTTGTGAAGATGAAATTATTTCTGTTTTCTTTGCGTGATTCTGCAAAAAAATGGTTCTCTTCTTTGCCTTGCAATAGTATCGATTCTTGGAATAAGTGCAAAGATGCTTTTATCACTAAGTATTTTCCGCCTGCAAAAATTATTTCCCTTAGAACCCAGATCATGAATTTCAAGCAACTTTAACTTGAGCATGTTGCACAATCTTGGGAAAGGATGAAAATGATGCTAAGGAATTGCCCAACTCATGGGTTAAATCTTTGGATGATCATACAAAATTTTTATGCGGGGTTGAATTTTGTTTCTCGTAATCTTTGAGATTCCGCCGCGGGTGGTACTTTTATGGAAATTAATTTGGGTGAAGCCACCAAATTTCTTCATAATATTATGGCAAATTATTCGCAATGGCATACCGAAAGAGCTCCTACTAGTAAAAAAGTTAATTCGGTTGAAGAAATTTCTTCTTTGAGTGAAAAAGTTGATGCTCTTGTGAAATTGGTTTCTAGTAGAAGTGCTCCTATTGATTTTAATGATATCCCTTTTTCTACTTTGATTGAGCAAAATAGTGATGCCATAGATGTGAATTTTATCTCTCGAAATAATTTCAATAACAATGCTTATAGAGGTAATTTTAATCCTAGGCCTTTTCCTAGTAATTCCTCTAATAATTATGGTAATTCCTATGGAAATCAATCTTATAATAATAATAGGAACACCTCTGATCTTGAGAATAATATTAACTAATTTATCAATGCGCAAAAAGTTTTCAACATTGCCATAGAAGAAAAGTTGAGTAAGATCGATGCTTTGTCTAGAAGTGTTGATAGAATTGCTCATGATGTGGAAAATCTCACGATGAAAATTTTTGTGCCTAAAGTTGATGAATCAATTAAAGCTCTTTATGTTTCTATGGATGAAAGTAAGAAAAGAACTGCTATGCTTAGAGCAAAAAGAGAACTTTTAGAAAAAGCATTTTCTAGTGTTTACTTTCGTAAAAGTGATGAAGATCTTAAAATGATTGGTGTTTCTTCTATTTATTCCTTGTTTAGTAAAGTTAATATTGATCAAAAAGGGACTAGAGAAGAGTCAACTTTAGTTATACGGTGTCCCGATATTTCGGAGGGTGAAAATCTTGTTGAGAAAATTGATAAAAGTGGGTTTGAAGAGGTCATTACTTTAACTAGTAATGTGCCCACTCTTTTGGATTACAAAGACTTTAATTATGATATTTGTTCTTTGATTGATTGTATTTCTTTGTTGCAATCCATGATAAATTCACCCCATGCTTATGAACAAAATAAAGCTTTTACTAAATATATTGTTGATGCTATGATGAAAGCTTTAGAAGAAAAGTTGGAACTAGAAGTTTAAATTCCTAGAAAATTGCATGATGAATGGGAACCTACTATCAAAGTAAAGATTAGAAATTATGAGTGTTTTGCTTTGTGTGACTTGGGTGCTAGTGTTTCTACAATTCCGAAATCTTTATGTGATGTGCTTGGTCTTACCAATATTGAAGAATGCTCTTTAAATTTGCACTTGGCGGATTCTACTATTAAAAAGCCTATGGGAAGAATTAATGATGTTCTTATTATTGCAAATATGAATTATGTGCCCATAGATTTTATTGTTCTTGATATTGATTGCAATCTATCTTGTCCAATTATTCTTGGTAGACCGTTTTTACGCACTATTGGTGCTGTGATTGATATGCAAGAAGGCAATATTAAATTCCAATTTCCTTTGACGAAGGGTATGGAACATTTCCCTATAAGAAGAATTAGGCCACCATATGAATCAATCATGAGGGCATCTTATGGATCTCGAAACAAAGATGACAAAACATAGATCCTTGCTTTATGCCTAGCTAAGGGCGTAAAACTATAGCGCTTGTTGGGAGGCAACCCAATGAATAAAATTTATTTTTTCTTTTTGCTTGCTATTCTTGAGTGTTAGCAAAATTATTCTACTGTTATGATTGTGTTTTTTGTGTTTTAGTTAGTGTTTGTGCCAAGTAAAGCCTTTAGGATCTTCTTGGGTGATAGTTGTTTGATCTTGCTGAAAAAATAGAAAATTTTGCAATTGCGAAAATAATTTTCATTTTTAACCAGAGAGCAATAAAATACCCATTCCTTCTGCAGTAGATTAATATACAAATTGCTCAGGTCGTCCTTGTTTTTCAGAGTTTTTGGAGTTACAGAAGTATTCAAATTATCCAGATTGCTACAGACTGTTCTGTTTTTGACAGATTCTATTTTCTTTGCATTGTGTGCTTGTTTTGATGGCTCTATGGTTTTCTTTGATGAGTTTTGCCACAGAAAAGTTGGAATACAATAGATATAATGCAAGAACAAAATAAGAATTGGTTTGCTACAACACTTATAGTAGTGATTTGTTTTCTTATACTAATGGATCTCACGAAGGCTTTTGTTGAGTTTTGTGTGATTGAAGTTTTCAAGTTTTGGGTTATCTTACGATGGATGAAGGAATAAGCAGTGAGAAGAGCCTAAGCTTGGGTATGCCCCGGTATCCCAAGATATTATCCAAAATAGAGCAAGCAACTAACCTTGGGGATTCCCCAGAGTGGCATCCCCTCTTTCTTCTAACGACCATCGGTATTTTACTCGAAGCTATATTTTTATTCGTCACATACTATGTGTTTTGTTTGGAGCGTCTTGTATGATATGAGTCTTTGCTTGTTTTATTTTGTGTTTTAAGTCTTGATCCCTTGCTGGACACACCTATTTGAGAGAGCCAAAATTATGTCATGACTTGTTAGAATTGCTCTCTATGCTTCACTTAAATTTTTATGAGCTATGGACTTGCTCTAGTGCTTCACTTATATCTTTTTGAGCATGGTGTGCTTTAGTATTTTTGAAGAAATGCTCTCTTGCTTCACTTAGATTTATTTGAGAGTTAGTAAAAATTTCAAAAAATTCTCTCTTGCTTCACTTAAATTAATTTGAGAGAAAGAAAAATTATGCTCATGATCTTCAGTTATATTTGTTTGAGCTTATCAAAAGCAACATATGAAAATTAGTTCCAAAGTGATAGATATCCAAGAAGGATATAATAAAAACTTTCATGAAGATCATTGGACAAAATAAAGTTGATTCTTAGTAATAGTTTTGAGATATGATGATGTGATATCTGAGTCATCTTGATGAGTAATTATGCTTTAGTAAGAATATTGGTGTTAAGGTTTGTGATTCCCTATGCAAGAACGAAAGTCAATAATTATGCAATGAAATCATATCCTACTTGTGGTGCATTATTCGGTGTTAATTATGCTTAATGCTTGCTTATGAGATTATAGCCTTCATTTTGCACTAAGTATGATCACTACTTGTGCATCCAAAAACCTTTAAATCAGTTTTGCCACATGAGTCTACTATATCTACCTATATGCGGAATTCTTTTGCCATTCTAAGCAAATTTGTATGTGCCATCTCTATTTTTCAAAATAAACTTCTCTTTTGTGTGTTCGTACCGCTCGCTGAGTGGTGAGGGGTGGCTAATATTTTCTATGGTAGATATGTTATTCTCACGATGAGTGTTTATTCACTTGTCATTGCACGAGAGTAAGGCAAAGGTATTAGGGATGCCCAGTCCCGAAACGAAAAATGAATTTACTTTATGTTGTCAAATAATAAATTCCTCGGAAAGTGTTGGTATGGAAGGCACCCGTGGATACGGTTGGCCATGGAAAGTGAAATTATGGTGGAAAAGGAATAAACTTTAATTTCTGTTTGGGAACCGCCTATGATATATCTAGCATGGAAAGTGTTGGGAACTCTAAGTCATTTTCATTGGTGGGAAAGGCAGACCTCCCAAATTTTTTTATCTCAAAGTTTTTCGCTTTGAGCTCTGGCACCTCTACAAATCCCTACTTCCCTCTATGAAGGGCCTTTCTTTTACTTTATGCAATTTTTATTTTGAATTTGAGTCTCCATCTTATCTTATAAAGCACCAACTAGGAGGCACTATGATCATACTTGAGCATTGGGGGTAGTTAATATGCGAGTGTGTTTCATGCATGGATCAATGATTGAGCATGATGGGCTAGGGATATCTTATTTTAGCGTTGATATTTTCAAAGACATGGTTGCTTGTTGATATGCTTGAGTATTTAAGTTGTCATGTCAAAACTAGACTATTGCTTTGAACAATATAAAAGTCCAAATGTCCATGCTACAAGGAAAAGAAATATGATATGACATGTAAGGCAGCATTCCACATCAAAAAATCTGTTTTTATCGCTTACCTACTCAAGGACGAGCAGGAGTTAAGCTTGGGGATGCTGATATGTCTCCAACGTATCTACAATTTTTGATTGTTCCATGCTATTATATTATCAATCTTGGATGTTTTATAAATATTTTATATCATTTTCTGGTACTAACCTATTGACATAGTGCCAAGTGCCAGTTGCTGTTTTCTGCATGTTTTTTACGTCATAGGAAATCAATACCAAACGGAGTCCAAATGCAACGAAACTTTACGGAGATTTTCTATGGACCAGAAGACACCCTATGGGCCAAGGCAGTGCCTGGGGGTGCTCCGAGGGGAGCACAACCCACCAGGGCACGCTAGGAGGCCCAGGCGCGCCCTGGTGTCTTGTGCCCACCTCGGGTGCCCCCGGACCACCTCTTTGCTCTATAAATACCCCAATATTCCAAAAACCCTAGAGGAGTCGACGAAAATCAATTCCAGCCACCGCAGAGTCCAGAACCACCAGATCCAATCTAGACACCATCACGTAGGGGTTCACCACTTCCATTGGTGCCTCTCCGATGATGCGTGAGTAGTTCTTTGTAGACCTTTCCGTAGTTAGTAGCTAGATGGCTTCCTCTCTCTTGTTTGGTTCTCAATACAATGGTCTCTTGGAGATCCATATGATGTAACTCTTTTGCGGTGTGTTTGTTGGGATCCGGTGAACTTTGAGTTTATGATCAGATCTATCTCTTTTTATCCATGAAAGTTATTTGAGTTTCTTTGTTCTCTTATATGCATGATTTCTTATTGCCTCGTATTTCTTCTCTGATATTTGGGTTTTGTTTGGCCAACTTGATCTATTTATCTTGCAATGGGAAGAGGTGCTTTGTAGTGGGTTCGATCTTACGGTGCTTGATCCCAATGACAGAAGGGGAACCGACACGTATGTATCGTTGCTACTAAGGATAAAATGATGGGGTCTATCTCTACATAGATAGATCTTGTCTACATCATGTCATCGTTCTTATTGCATTACTCCATTTCTCCATGAACTTAATACACTAGATGCATGCTGGATAGCGGTCGATGTGTGGAGTAATATTAGTAGATGCAGGGAGGAGTCGGTCTACTAATCTTGGACGTGATGCCTATGTAATGATCATTGCCTGGATATCATCATGAGTATTTGAAGTTCTATCAATTGCCCAAAAGTAATTTGTTCACCCACCGTTTGCTATTTTTCTCGAGAGAAGCCACTAGTGAAACCTAAGGCCCCCGGATCTCTTTCTCATATTATTTGCCTTTGCGATCTACTTTTCCTTTGCTTTTATTTTCAGATCTATTAAACCAAAAATACAAAAATACCTTGCTGCAATTTATTCTCATTTATTTTATTTGGCATTCGATCTATCAATCTACTACAATTTTATTCACGCCCGTTTTCCTATCTTGGGGCGCCGCTACCCGAAAGGGATTGACAACCCCTTTTACACGCCAGGTTGCGAGTATTTGTTATTTGTGTGTAGGGGCTGTTTACGTTGTGTTGCTTGGTTCTCCTACTGGTTCGATAACCTTGGTTTCATCACTGAGGGAACTACCTACCGCCGCTGTGCTGCATCATCCCTTCCTCTTTGGGGAAATACCAACGTAGCTTCAAGCCGCTATCAGTAAATTACCCCTCTTCATGTTGAGATTGCTATCATCTCTTTCTTCTTCCTTGCATATGATAGTTTTTGCTTGCCTTGATAATTTGTTTGCTTATAAAATGCCTATGCATAGGAAGTATGTTAGACTTAGATGTGTTTATCACGTGTTTCATGATGCTCTCTTTGTGTTTCAATTCTTCTCTTTTATGTGAGCATCATTTAAATTATCAATGCCTAGCTAAAGGCTTTAAAGAAAAACGCTTGTTGGGAGACAACCCAATATTTTTCTTTCCTGTTTTTGAATAAATAATTCATCTAGCCTCTAGTTAGATGTGATTTTGTGTTTTAATTAGTGTTTGTGCTAGTAAGACCTTTGGGATAGCTTACGGTGATAGTTGATTTGATCTTGCTGAAAAATAGAAACTTTTGCACCCAGTCCCAGAATGTTTAAAAATCACAGAAGCGTGATAAAATTCTGAATTGTTTTACACAAGATTGATATACAAATTGCTCCTCTTGTCCTATTTTTTCAGAATTTTTGGAGTTACATAAGTATTCGAATGATGACCCACAAGTATAGGGGATCAATTGTAGCTCTTTTCGATAAGTAAGAGTGTCGAACCCAACGAGGAGCAGAAGGAAATGACAAGTGGTTTTCAGCAAGGTAATGTGTGCAAGTGCTAAAATTATAAGTAGCAGAGTAGTTTGATAGCAAGGTAATTTGTAACGAGCAAGTAAAGATAGTAGTGACAAAAGTGCAGCAAGGTAGTCTAATCCTTTTGAGGCAAAGGACAGGCCAAAACGGTCTCTTATGATAAGCAAAGCGTTCTTGAGGGTACACGGGATTCTCATCTAGTCACTTTCATCATGTTGGATTAATTCGTGTTCGGTACTTTGATAATTTGATATGTGGGTGGACCGGTGCTTAGGTGATGTTCTTACTTGAACAAACCTCCTACTTATGATTAACCCTCCCGCAAGCATCCGCAACTACGAGAAAAGTATTAAGAATAAATTCTAACCATAGCATTAAACTTTTGGCAATCGGTCCCTTACGGAATAGCGCATAAACTGGGGTTTAAGCTTCTATCACTATCGCAACCCATCATCTAATTGCTACTCCACAATGCATTCCCTTAGGCCCAAATATGGTGAAGTGTCATGTAGTCGACGTTCAAATGACACCACTAAGGGAATCACAATATACATACTATCAAAATATCGAACACATATCAAGTTCACATGATTACTTGCAACATGATTTCTCCCGTGACCTCAAGAACAAAAGTAACTACTCAAAAATGATAATCATGCTCAAGATCAGAGGGGTATTAAATAGCATATTGGATCTGAACATATAATATTCTACCAAATAAACCATATAGTAATCAACTACAAGATGTAATCAACACTACTAGTCACCCACAAGCACCAATCTATAGTTCCAGTAACAAGATTGAACACAAGAGATGAACTAGGGTTTGAGAGGAGATGCTTCTGTTGAAGATGTTGATGAAGATTTCCCTCCCCAAGATGGGAGAGTTGTTGGTGATGATGATGACGATGATTTCCCCCTCTGGGAGTGAAGTTCCCCCGACAGAATCGCTCCGCCGGAGGGCAAAAGTGCTCCTGTCCAAGTTCCGCCTCGAGACGACGGTGCTCCGTAAAGTCCTCTCTTTATTTTTTCTAGGTTAAAATGACTTATATACCAGAAGATGGGCACCAGAGGTGGGCCTGGGTGAGCACAACCCACCCGGGCGCGCGTGGGCTCCCTGGCACACCCAGGTGGGTTGTGCCCACCTGGTGGGCCCACTTTGGTAGTTATTTGCTCCAATATTCCTCAAATAATCCATAAAAAATCTCCGTGAAGTTTCAACTTGTTTGGAGTTGTGCAGAATAGGTGACCTGACGTAGCTTTTCCAGGTCCAAATTTCCAGCTGCTGGAATTCTCCCTCTTTGTGTATACCTTGCATATTATGAGAGAAAAGGCATTAGAATTACTCCAAAAAGCATTATTATGGATAAAAACATTATAAATAATAGTAAGAAAACATGATGCAACCTGGACATATCAACTCCCCCAAGCTTAGACCTCGGTTGTCCTCAAGCGAAAACCAAAATCGAAAAACATGTCCACATGCTTAGAAAGAGAGAGAGGTGTCGATAAAAATAAAATACGGGCATAGAAGCATCATGTTCATTATTATAACAACAACAAACTTAAACATAAAACTTTTATCATAGACTTCTCATGAATAAGTGACAATTCATCACACTATTGAAGTATAAAGCAAAAACTCTATTAGAAACCAACAAACTATGTTCTCAGTCAACTTTGCAACTACAATTCATCATCTTTTCCAGAAGGGTCACGTATCAGAGCCTTTAGGCAAGTCCACATACTCAACCATCATATAGTCTTCTATAATTGCTAACACTCACCACGTACACATGAGCAAAACGTTTCAACCGGACACATAGAAAGATAGGGGCTTATAGTTTCGCCTCACAACGTATTCACCTCAAAGGTGATGTCAACAATAATGACTCATGCTATCTATGTTCAACTGGATATATGTTCCTAGATCTTTCCTCACCACATGATGCTTGCCAAAGGAGAAAAATAAAAAGGAACAGAAGGAAAACTTTGACTCTTTGCATAAAAGTAAATACATAAAAGTAAAAGATAGGCCCTTCATAGAGGGAAGCAGAGGTTGCCATGCGCTTATTTGTTTGCATTATCAATCCCTTAGCGCAAAAGAACGTCACGTTGCATTGCCCCTTGTGATAGCGACCTTTATTATGCAGTCTGTCGCTTTTATTATTCACCATCACAAGTTCGTGCAACACTCAATTTTCTCTTACGCTAAATGATCTCACACATTTAGAAGCAATTTTTATTGCCTTTTTGCACCGATGACAACTTACTTGAGGGATCTTTCTCAATCCCTAGGTAGGTATGGTGGACACTTGAAAATAAGATTTGGGTTTAAGGGTTTTTGGATGCACAAGTAGTATCTCTACTTAGTGCGGAATTTTAGCAAAGATAGGGGGCAAGCACCACATGTTAAAGGATCTATGAGAATATGACTTCTATGTGAATATAAACAAACATAAACCATTAAGTTATCTTCCTTGTCCAACGTCAACAATTTTGGCATATATTATTTTGATGAGGGCTCACAATCACAAAAGATTTCTAGGATAGTATATTTATATGTGAATCTTCTCTTCCCTTATTAATTCTTTCATGAGTTGCATCATTGACTAATGCTATGTTTGTCAATCTCTATTAAAATTACCTATTTATACTTTTCCTTATGTGGTGTCATCACCTACCATAAGATTAGCATATGATCTTTTTGATTTATTTCCTTTCTTTTACATATTTCCTGTCTCCCTTTTTTACTTTTATTTGCAACATGAAAGTAAAGAAAGCAAAAACTCAAACTAAACTTTATTATATATATCGCGCACGATTACAAGGACATATCACTAAGAAAACTCTCGAAAAGAAAGGATCGAACTAAACTTTTATTCATCTAAAGTAAAAGATTGGACTAAAATAAGTAAAGGCAAAAAAATATAGTGGGATGATACGATACCGGGGCACCTCCCCCAAGCTTGGCGGAAGCCAAGGGGAGTGCCCATACTCAATACTCAATTCTCTTTTGGTGGTGAAGAAGATGATGGTGGTGGTGATGGCAATTGTGCCTTCAGCTTCTTCATATTGTAGTTGAGGAGATAAATTTCCTCCTTTAAATCATTGACTTCTAGCTCCAGCTTCAAGACCTTGTCACATAAATCCCCTTTGCTTTTATATCCCCAGGTTGAGGTAGAGGAACATCCTCCTCCTCCGAGCTTGAATCATCGATCCTCATTAAGTGAGCATCCTCCTCGTCATCTGTAGATCGACCATAAGGAGATAGGTCCCTATAGGTCTTTGATTCAATAATGAGATGTGTGACATTGCTCCCTCCGTCAGAATCTTGGGACGACATATTTTCAGAACCACGCAGAAAACAACAAGAAATAAGAACATGAGATTTCTCCGCGATACGGTGGTTAACAGGTTCGGGAAGTATATATATATTTTTTATGTTGAGAAATAAGCAAACTGAAGAAAAGCAGAGTCCAGAAGGTGTCCCAGGTGGGCACATATATTTGCGGATTTTTTGGAGTCCGTTTACTTACCGTATCACGTACCTCCTTATTTTCATGATTTTGAAGTGTTCCGAAAGGACTCTTTTATGTGTTCTTCCGGTGTCAAAGTTTGGATAATATTACGTTCAACATTAATGGGCGTACCCGAGATATAATGTTTTATTCGTTTTCCATTGACAATCTTCGGGTTAGTACCTTCGGAGTTATTTATTTTGATGGCTCCAGACCAATAAACCTCCTCGATAACATATGGGCCATCCCATTTGAGAGGAGTTTTCCTGCAAAGAATCTGAAACGAGAGTTGTACAAAAGAACATATTCTCCGACTTTAAACTCATGCTTTTGGATTCCTGGGTCATGCCATCTTTTAACCTTTTCTATGAATAATTTTGCATTTTCACAAGCTTGGGTTCTCCATTCATCAAAAGAGTTAATATCAGATAACCTCTTTTCACTAGCAAGTTTGAAATCATAATTGAGCTCTTTGATGACCCAATATGCTTTATGTTCTAACTCAAGAGGCAAATGACAAGCTTTTCGATAAACCATTTTATAAGGAGACATACCCATAGGATTTTTATATGCTATTATATAAGCCCAAAGTGCATCATCTAATTTATTAGACCAATTCTTCCTGGACCTATTGACAGTCTTTTTGCAAAATTAACTTTGTTTGTCTATTGCTAAGTTCAACTTGACCACTAGACTGAGGGTGATAAGGTGATGCCATTCTATGGTTAACATCATACTTGCCAAGCATTTTACGGAAAGCACCATGAACAAAGTGTGAACCACCATCAGTCATTAAATATCTAGGGACTCCAAACCTTGGGAAAATAACTTCCTTAAGAATTCTAATAGAGGTGTTGTGATCATCACTACTGGTTGGAATAGCTTCTACCCATTTAGTAACATAATCAACTTATGTCGCTTGATGCTACGTCGGTATTTTCCCAAAGAGGAAGGGATGATGCGGCACAACATCGATAGGTATTTCCCTCAGATATGAAACCAAGGTTATCAAACCAGTAGGAGAACCAAGCAACACAACATAAACAGCCCCTGCACACAAATAACAAATACTCGCAAGTCGACGTGTTAAAGTGGTTGTCAATCCCTTTCGGGTAACGGTGCCAGAAATTGGTGCGTGGACGGGAGAAAGTTGTAATAGATTGAATAAATAGATCGCAAATAAAATAAAGTGCAGCAAAGTATTATTGTATTTTTGGTTCAGTAGATCTGAAAATAAATGCAAGGAAAAAGTAGACCGCAAAGGCAAATAATATGAGAAAGAGACCCGGGGCCGTAGGCTTCACTAGTGACTTCTCTCGAGAAAAATAGCAAACGGTGGGTGAACAAATTACTGTTGGGCAATTGATAGAACTTCAAATACTCATTACGATATCCATGCAATGATCATTACAAGGGCATCATGTCCAAGATTACTAGACCGACTTCTGCCTGCATCTACTACTATTACTCCCCACATCGTTTGCTATCCAGCATGCATCGAGTGTATTAAGTTCACGGAGAAATGGATTAATGCAATAAGAACGATGACATGATGTAGAAAAGATCTATCTATGTAGAGATAGACCCCATCGTTTGATCCTTAGTAGAAACGATACATACGTGTCGGTTCCCTTTCTGTCACTGGATCAAGCATCGTAAGATCGAACCCACTACAAAGCACCTCTTCCCATTGCAAGATAAATAGATCAAGTTGGCCAAACAAAACCCAAATATCGGAGAAGAAATACGAGGCTATAAGAGATCATGCATAAAATAGATTAAAGAAACTCAAATGATTTCATGGATATAAAAAGAGATAGATCTAAACATAAACTCAAAGTTCATCGGATCCCAACAAACACACCGCAAAAGAGTTACATCATATGGATCTCCAAGAGACCATTGTATTGAGAATTAAGAGAGAGAGAGGAAGCCATCTAGCTACTAACTACGGACCCAAAGGTCTACAAATAACTACTCACGCATAATCGAAGAGGCACCGATGGAGGTGGTGAACCCCATCCGAGACGGTGTCTAAATTGGATCTAGTGGTTCTAGACTCTGCGGTGGCTAGATGAATATTTTGTCGACTTCCCTAGGGTTTCTGGAATATCGGGGTATTTATAGAGCAAAAAGGCAGTCCCGAGGGGGGGGGGGGGCGAGGTGGGCACAACCCACCAGGGGGCGCCTAGGCCTCCTGGCGCGCCCTGGTGGGTTGTGCTCCCCTCGGGGCACCCCCAGGCGCAGCCAGGGCCAATTGTGTTCCTTCTGGCTCATAAACAATCTCCGTAAAGTTTTGTGGCATTCGCACTTCGTTTGATATTGATTTCATGCGATGTAAAAAACATGGAAAAATCATCAACTGGCACTTGACACTTGACACTATGTCAATAGGTTAGTACCAAAAAATGATAAAAAATTACTATAAAATGATTATAAAACACCCAAGATTGATAATATAACAACATGGAACAATCAAAAATTATAGATACATTGGAGACGTATCAGCATCCCCAAGCTTAACTCCTACTCGTCCTTGAGTTGGGAAGTGATAAAACCAGAATTTTTGATATGGAATGCTGCCTAACATGTCATATCATATTATTTTATTTATAGCAAGGGCATTTGGACTTTTATATTGTTCAAAGCAATAGTCTAGTTTTGACATGATAATTTAAATACTCAAGCATATCAACAAGAAACCATGTCTTTTAAAATATCAACGCTAAAATAAGTTATCCCTAGCCCATCATGCTCAACCATTGATCCATTCATGAAACACACTAGCATATTAGCTACACCCAATACTCAAGCACTATCATATTGCCTCCTAGTTGATGCTTTTATAAGAGAATATGGAGACTCAAATTCAAAATAAAAATTGTATAAAGTAAAGAAAGGCCCTTCGCAGAGGGAAGTAGGGATTTGTAGAGGTGCCAGAGCACAAAGCGAAAAACTTAAAGATAAAAACATTTTGGGAGGTGTATCCATCCCACCAACGAAAACGACTTAGAGTTCCCAATACTTTCCATGCTTAGATATATCATAGGCGGTTCCCACACAGAAAATAAAGTTTATTCCTTTTTCCACCATACTTTCACTTTCCATGGCTAACTGTATCCATGGGTGCCCTCCATACCAACACTTTCCAAGGAATTTATTATTTGACAACATAAAGTAAATTCATTTTTTTTCATTACGGGACTGGGCATCCCTAATACCTTTGCCTTACTCTCGTGCAATGACAAGTGAATAAACACTCATCTTGAGAATAACACATCTAGCATGGAAAATATTAGCCACCCCTCACCGCTCCGCGAGCGAAATGAACACACAAAAGAGAAGTTTATTTTGAAAATTAGAGATGGCACATGCAACTTTGCTTAGAATGGCAAAAGAATACCACATATAGGTAGATATAGTAGACTCATGTGGCAAAACTGGTTTAAAGGTTTTTGGATACATAAGTCGAGATCATGCTTAGTGCAAAATGATGGCTAGCAAAAGATTGAGAAGCGACCAACCAAGAAACGGATAATCTCATAAGCAAGCATTAAGCATAACTAACACCGAATAATGCACCACAAGTAGCATATAATTTCATTGCATGACTATTGACTTCCATGCTTGCATAGGGAATCACAAACCTCAACACCAATATTCTTACTAAAGCATAATTACTCATCAAGATGACTCACATATCACATCATCATATCTCAAAACTATTACTAAGAATCAAGTTTATTTTGTCCAATGATCTTCATGAAAGTTTTTATTATATCCTTCTTGGATATCTATCATTTTGGGACTAATTTTCATGTGCTGCTTTTCATAAGCTCAAACAAATATAAGTGAAGATCATGAGCATAATTTTTCTTTCTCTCAAATTAATTTAAGTGAAGCAAGAGAGAATTTCTTGAAAATTTCACTAACCCCCAAATAAATCTAAGTGAAGCAAGAGAGCATTTCTTCAAAAAAATACTAAGCACACAGTGGTCAAAATGATATAAGTGAAGCACTAGAGCAAGTCCATAGCTCATAAAAGATTTAAGTGAAGCAAGAGCAATTCTAACAAGTCATGACATAATTTTGGCTCGCTGAAGTAGGTGTGTACAGCAAGGGATCAAGACTTAAAACACAAAATAAAACAAGCGAAGAATCATATCATACAATACGCTCCAAGCAAAACACATAGTATGTGATGAATAACAATGTATCTTTGAGTAAAATACCGATGGTCGTTAGAAGAAAGAGGGGATGCCACTCAGGGGCATCCCCAAGCTTAGTTGGTTGCTCATTTTTGGATAATAGCTTGGGATACCGAGCCATCCCAAAGATTAGGCTCTTCTACTCCGTGTTCCTTCATCCATCGTAAGATAACCCAAAACTTGAAAACTTCAATCACACAAAATGCAACAAAACCTTCGTGAGATCCGTTAGTATAAGATAATAAATCACTACTATAAGTGCTGTATCAAACCAATTCATATTTTTTTCTTGAATTATATATACTGTATTACAACATTTTGATGGCAAAAACTTATAAAAGAAAACCATAGAGCCATCAAAATAAGCACATAACACAAACAAAACAGAATCTGTCAAAACAGAACAGTCTGTAGCAATCTGACTATTTCGAATACTTCTGTTACTCCAAAAATTCTAAAAACTTAGGAAGACGTGAGAAATTTGTATATTGATCTACTACAAGTGGAATGGGTATTTTATTGCTCTATGGTAAAAACCGATAATTATTTTCGCCAGCGCAAAAGTTTCTGTTTTTTCAGCAAGATCAAACAACTATCACCCAAGAAGATCCTAAAGGCTTTACTTGGCACAAACACTAATTAAAACATAAAAAACACAATCATAGCAGTAGCATAATTATGCTAACACTCAAAATATAGGAAGAAAAAAGCAAAAATAAATTTTATTCATTGGGTTGCCTCCCAACAAGCGCTATAGTTTTACGCCCTTAGCTAGGCATAAAGCAAGGATCTAAGTTTTGTCATCTTTGGTTCGAGATCCATAAGATGCCCTCATGATTGATAAATATGGTGGCCTAATTCTTGTTCTAGGTAAGGGTTCCATACCCTTCCTCAAAGGAAATTGGAACATAATATTGCCTTCTTCCATATCAATCACGACACTAATAGTTCGTAAAAATGGTCTACCAAGAATAATTGGACAAGACGGATTGCAAATAATATCAAGAACAATAAAATCTATGGGCACATAATTCCTATTTGCAAGAATAAGAACATAATTAATTCTTCCCATAGGCTTTTTAATAGTGGAATCCGCCAAGTGCAAATTCAAATAACACTGTTCAAGATCGATAAGACCAAGCACATCACATAAAGATTTCGGAATAGTAGAAACACTAGCACCCAAGTCACACAAAGCAAAAGACTCATAGTTTTTAATCTTGACTTTGGTTGTAGGTTCCCATTCATCATGCAATTTTCTAGGAATTGTAACTTCCAATTCCAATTTTTCTTCAAAAGCTTTCATCATGGCATCTACAATCTGTTTAGTAAAAGCTTTATTTTGTTCATAAGCATGGGGTGAATTTATCATGGATTGCAACAAAGAAATACAATCAATCAAAGAGCAGCTATCATAATTAAAGTCTTTGTAATCCAAAAGAGTGGGCATATCACTAGCTAAAGTTTTGACCTCTTCAAACACACTTTTATCAATTTTCTCAACAAGATTTTCATGCTCCGAATCATTGGGACGCCTTCTAGCTAAAGTTGACTCTTATCCAGTCCCTTTTTCATCAATATTAACTTTACTAAACAAGGAATAAATAGAAGAAACACCAATCATTTTAAGATCTTCATCACTTTTGCGAAAGAAATCACTTGAAAACACTTTTTCTAAAAATTCTCTTTTAGCTCTAAGCATAGCGGTTCTTTTCTTACTTTCATCCATAGAAACATAAAGAGCTTTAATTGATTCATCAAATTTAGGCACAAAAATTTTCATCTTGAGATTTACCACATCATGAGCAATTCTATCAACACTTCTAGACAAATCATCAATCTTACTCAACTTTTCTTCTATGGAAGTGTTGAAAACTTTTTACGTATTGATAAATTATTTAATGTTATTCTAAAGATCAGAGGTGTTCCTATTATTATTATAAGATTGATTTCCATATGAATTACCATAATTATTAGAGGAATTACTAGGAAAAGGCCTAGGATTAAAATTACCTCTATAAGCATTGTTATTGAAATTATTTTGAGAGATAAAATTCACATCTATGGCATCACTATTTTTCTCAATCAAAGTAGATAAAGGCATATCATTAAAATCAATAGGAGCACTTCTACTAGCAACCAATTTCACAAGAGCATCAACTTTTTCACTCAAAGAAGAAATTTCTTCAACCGAATTAACCTTTTTACTAGTAGGAGCTCTTTCAGTATGCCATTGCGAATAATTTGCCATAATATTATCAAGAAATTTGGTGGCTTCACCCAAAGTAATTTCCATAAAAGTACCACCCGCGGCGGAATCTAAAATATTACGAGAAACAAAATTGAATCCCGCATAAAAAATTTGTATGATCATCCAAAGATTTAACCCATGAGTTGGGTAATTCCTTAGCATCATTTTCATCCTTTCCCAAGATTGTGCAACATGCTAATGTTCAAGTTGCTTGAAATTCATGATCTGGGTTCTAAGGAAAATAATTTTGCGGGTGGAAAATACTTAGTGATAAAAGCATATTGCAGTTGTTCCAGGAACCAAAACTTTTGCGAGGCAAAGAAGAGAACCAAATTTTTAAGGAATCACGCAAGGAAAATGGAAATAATTTCATATTCACCACATCATTGTCCACATCTTTTTTATTTTGCATATCGCATAATAGGTATTAAGATGGGACGCGGCATCCTCATTAGGCGTACTGGAAAATTGGTCTTTCATAACAAGATTCAACAAAGCAGTATTAATATCACAAGTCTCCACACTAGTGGCGAGAGGAGCAAGTAGAGTGCCGATAAAATCATTGTTTTTGGTATTTGAGAAATCACATAACTTGGTGTTCTCCTTAGTCATGATGACCACACAACAAGATTGCACTCAAAAACAGATCCGGCAAGAAAACGACGAACGGAAAAGAGAGGCAAATAAAGGCAAATTTTTGTGAAGTGGGGGAGAGGAAAACGAGAGGCAAATGGAAAATAATGTAAATTGCAAGGAGATGCGATTTGTGATTAGGAACCTGGTATATGTTGAAGATCTTCCCCGGCAATGGCACCAGAAATTCCTTTTGATGTCGCTTGAAGCTACGTCGGTATTTCGCCAAAGAGGAAGGGATGATGCAGCACAGCAGCGGTAGGTATTTCCCTCAGATATGAAACCAAGGTTATCGAACCAGTAGGGGAACCAAGCAACACAACATAAACAACCCCTGCACACAAATAACAAATACTCGCAATCCGACGTGTCAAAGGAGTTGTTAATCCCTTTCGGGTAACGGTGCCAGAAATTGGTGTGTGGACGGGAGAAAGTTGTAATGGATTTAATAAATAGATCACAAATAAAATAAAGTGCAGCAAAGTATTTTTGTATTTTGGTTTAGTAGATCTGAAAATAAATGCAAGGAAAAAGGAGATCGCAGAGGCAAATAATATGAGAAAGAGACCGGGGGGCCGTAGGTTTCACTAGTGGCTTCTCTCGAGAAAAATAGCAAACGGTGGGTGAACAAATTACCGTTGGGCAATTGATAGAACTTCAAATAGTCATGAAGATATCCAGGCAATGATCGTTACATAGGCATCACGTCCAAGATTAGTAGACCAACTTCTGCCTGCATCTACTAGTGTTACTCCACACATCAAACGCTATCCAGCATGCATCTAGTGTATTAAGTTCATGGAGAAATGGAGTAATGCAATAAGAACGATGACATGATGTAGACAAGATCTATCTATGTAGAGATAGACCCCATCGTTTTATCCTTAGTAGCAACGATACATACGTGTCGGTTCCCTTTCTGTCACTGGGATCAAGCACCGTAAGATCGAACCCACTACAAAGCACCTCTTCCCATTGCAAGATAAATAGATCAAGTTGGCCAAAAAAAACCCAAATATCGGAGAAGAAATACAAGGCTATAAGAGATCATTCATAAAAGAGATCAAAGAAACTCAAATACTTTCATGGATATAAAAAGAGATAGATCTGATCATAAACTCAAAGTTCATCGAATCCCAACAAACACACCGCAAAAGAGTTACATCATATGGATCTCCAAGATACCATTGTATTGAGAATCAAGAGAGAGAGGAAGCCATCTAGCTAATAACTATGAACCCGAAGGTCTACAAAGAACTACTCACGCGTCATCGGAGAGGCACCAATGGAGGTGGTGAACCCCGTCCGAGATTGTGCCTAGATTGGATCTGGTGGTTCTTGACTCTGCGGCGGCTGGATGAATGTTTCGTCAACTCCCCTATGGTTTCTAGAATATTGGGGTATTTATAGAGCAAAGAGGCGGTCCGGGGGCACCCGAGGTGGGCATAACCCACCAGGGCGCGCCTGAGCCTCCTGGCGCGCCCTAGTGGGTTGTGCTCCCCTCGAGGCACCCCCAGGCGCAGCCAGGGTCCATTGTGTTCCTTTTGGCCCATAAAAAATCTCCGTAAAGTTTCATGGCATTTGGACTCCGTTTGATATTGATTTTCCGCGATGGAAAAACATCGAAAAACAACAACTGGCACTTGGCACTATGTCAATAGGTTAGTACCAAAAATGATATAAAATGACTATAAAATGAATATAAAACATCCAAGATTGATAGTATAACAACATGGAACAGTAAAAAATTATAGATACGTTGGAGACGTATCATCAACAGCAACCAAAATATGTGTATACCCATTAGAGGAAGGAAAAGGTCCCACCTAATCAAATTCCCAAACATCAAATAGTTCAATAGCAAGTGAATAGTTCATAGGCATTTCTTGACGCTTACCGATATTACATATTCTTTGACATTCATCACAAAATAAGACGAACTTATGGGCATCCTTGAAGAGAGTAGGCCAATAAAATCCAGATTGCAATACCTTGTGAGCAGTTCTATCTCCAGCATGATGCCCTCCATAAGCTTCAGAGTGACATTTCCGTAGGATTTGTCCATGTTCATGCTTAGGTACACAACATCTAATAATACCATCTACTCCTTCTTTATAAAGATGTGGGTCATCCCAAAAGTAATGTCTTAAATCATAGAAGAATTTTTTTCTTTTGTTGGTATGTAAAGCTAGGTGGTAAATATTTAGCAACAATGTAATTAGCATAGTCAGCATACCAAGGAGTACCATGAACAACATTTATTGCAGTAACTGCTCATCAGGAAAACTGTCATCAATAGGCAGTAGGTCATCAGGCACATTTTCAAGCCTAGACAAGTTATCAGCTACGGGGTTCTCAGCTCCTTTTCTATCAATGATATGTAAATCGAATTCTTGTAACAAGAGAACCCATCGAATAAGTCTAGGTTTAGCATCTTTCTTTTCCATAAGATATTTAATAGAAGCTGATCGGTGTGAACAATTACTTTGGAATCAACAATATAAGTTCTAAATTTATCACAAGCAAACACCACTGCTAAGAATTCTTTTTCAGTAGTAGCATAGTTTCGTTGAGCACTGTCTAGAGTTTTACTAGCATAATGAATAACATTCAGTTTCCTATCAACTCTTTGTCCTAGAACAACACCAATAGCATAATCACTAGCATCACACAAAATGTCAAAAGGCAAGTTCCAATCAGGTGGTTTAACAATAGGTGCAGAAATTAAGGCTTTCTTGAGTGTTTCAAAGGCTTCTAAACAATCATCATAAAAAACAAAGGGAATATCCTTTTGCAAAAGATTCATGAGAGGCCTAGAAATTTTATAGAAGTCTTTGATAAATCTCCTATAGAAACTAGCATGACCTAAGAAACTACGAATACCTTTTATATCTTTAGGACATGGCATTTTCCCAATTGCATCAACCTTAGCTTTGTCCACTTCAATACCTCTTTCAGAAATTTTATGACCCAAGACAATGCCTTCATTAACCATAAAGTGGCACTTCTCCCAATTCAAGACATGATTTGTTTGTTCACATCTATGCAAAACTCGATGAAGATTGCTTAAACAATCATCAAAAGACTTCCCATAAACAGAGAAACCATCCATGAAAACCTCAACAATATTTTCACAGAAGTCAGATAATATAGCATTCATACATCTTTGAAAGGTAGCAGGTGCATTACATATACCGAAAGGCATACGTCTATAAGCATAAGTTCCAAAGGGACAAGTAAAAGTGGTCTTTTCTTGATCAGATTGAGAAACAAGTATTTGTGAAAAACCAGAATATCCATCAAGGAAGCAAAAGTGTGTGTGCTTAGATAATCTTTCAAGCATTTGATCAATAAAAGGCAGAGGTTAATTGTCTTATCTAGTTGCTTTGTTTAATTTTCTAAAATCAATTACCATTCTATACCCTGTAACAATTCTTTGTGGAATAAGTTCATTCTTATCATTAGGAACAACAGTTATACCTCCTTTCTTAGGGACACAATGAACAAGACTTACCCATCTACTATCAGCTATGGGATAGATTATACCTAGTTCCATAAGTTTTAAGATTTCCATTCTTACCACTTCCTTCATTTTTGGATTTAACCGACGTTGGTGATCAACAACGGGTTTAGCATCAGGTTCCATATTAATTTTGTGCTAACATAGAGTGGGACTAAAGCCCTTTAAATCATCAAGAGTATATCTAATAGCAGCTCGGTGCTTCCTTATAACTTTCAATAATATTTCTTCTTCATGTTCTGAAAGGTTAGCACTAATAATAACATGATATATCTTCTTTTCATCAAGATAAGCCTATTTCAACATGTCTGGCAATTGTTTTAATTCAAACATAGGATCACCTTTAGGTGGAGGAGGTCGTCCTAGAGGTTCAATAAGCAAATTGTGTTTAAGTAGAGGACATTGTTCAAAGAAAGTCTTATCTATTTCATTTCTTTCATGCATATGAAAATCATTTTCATCGTCTAGCAAATATTGTTCTAAAGGATCAGTAGGTGGTACAGCAATAGAAGCAAGACCAATTAATTCATCCTTACTAGGCAATTCTTTTTCATGAAGCTTTCTACTAAACTTGGAAAAATTAAACTCATGAGACTCATCACTGAAACTAACACCGACAGTTTGTTTCTCACAATCTATCTTAGCATTAACGGTGTCCAAGAAAGGTCTACCAAAGATAATGGGACAAAAATCATCTTGTGGGGAACCAAGAACAAGAAAATCAGTAGGGTATTTTATTTTCCCACACAAGAATTCAACATCTCTAACAATCCCAATTGGTGAAATAATGTCTCTATTAGCAAGTTTAATAGTAACATCTATGTCTTCTATCTTTGCGGGTGCTATGTCATTCATAATTTCTTGATATAAGGTGTAAGGAATAGCACTCACACTAGCACCTATGTCACATAAACCATGATAACAGTGTTCTCTTATTTTAACTGAGATAACGGGCATGCCAACCACAGGTCTATGTTTATCCTTTTTATCAGGTTTGGCAATTCTAGCAGCTTCTTCACAGAAGTAAATAACATGCCCATCCATATCTCCTTCCAAGAGATCTTTAACCATATCAATACTAGGTTCTACTTTGATTTGTTCATCTGGTTTAGGTGCTCTAATATAGCTTTTGTTAACCACAGTTGAAACTTTAGCATGTTCCTTTATCCTAATAAGGAAAGGTGGTTTCTCAATATAAGCAGAAGGAACAACTGGATCAACATTGTAAAGTATAGTTTCTTCTTTAACTGGTACCGGTTCTTTGATTTCTTCCTTAATAGGTGGGTGATATTTGAACCACTTCTGTTTAGGAAGGTCAACGTGAGTAGCAAATGATTCACAAAAGGAGGCTACTATCTCAGAATCAAGTCCATATTTAGTGCTAAACTTTTGAAAAGCATCGGTATCCATAAAAGATTTAACACAATCATACTTAAGTTTAATACCTGATTCTTTAACTTTGTCGAGTTCCCAATCTTCAGAGTTGTGTTTAATTCTTTCCAAAAGATCCCACCGGAATTTAGTAGTCTTCTTCATAAAAGAACCAACACAAGAAGTATCAAGCATGGTTTGATCATTACGAGAAAGCCGAGCATAAAAATTATGGATAATAATTTCTCTTGAGAGCTCATGATTGGGGCATGAATATAACATTGACTTAGGCCTCCCCCAAGCTAGAGCGATACTTTCTCCTTTATGAGGCCAAAAATTAATATATAATTTCGATCACGATGAACTAGATGCATAGGATAATTTTTTTGGTGGAACTCCAATTTCAATCGATTCCAATTCCAAGATCCAATATCATCGCATAGCCTATACCATGCCAATGCTTTTCCCTTCAAAGATAAAGCGAAAAACTTCATCATAACTTCATCTCCGGGTAAGCCTGCAAGCTTGAACAATCCACAAATTTGTTCTACATATATCAAGTGCATATCAGGATGTTCGGTTCCATCTCCTACATAAGGATTAGCTAGCAGTTGTTCTATCATACCCGAAGGAATTTCATATTCAATATTTTTAGTAGGTGCAGTAGGTTGAGGGGTAGCTAATTGTGGTTCCGGTCGAGGTGAAGATACCCCGAACAAACCCCTCAAAGAATTGTTTTCCATAGTAACAAGAGACAATAAATTTCAGCACACTATATAAATGTTTCCTTACCAAATTCCACTTACCAAAGGCGCTTCACTCCCCGGCAATGGTGCCAGAGAATAGCCTTGATGACCCACAAGTATAGGGGATCAATTGTAGCTATTTCCGATAACTAAGAGTATCGAACCCAACGAGGAGCAGAAGGAAATGACAAGTAGTTTTCAGCAAGGTAATGTCTGCAAGTGCTGGAATTATAAGTAGCAGAATAGTTTGATAGCAAGGTAATTTGTAACGAGCAAGTTAAGATAGTAGTAACAAAAGTGCAGCAAGGTATCTCAATCCTTTTGAGGCAAAGGACATGCCAAAATGGTCTCTTATGATAAGCAAAGCGTTCTTGAGGGTACATGGGATTCTCATCTAGTCACTTTCACCATGTTGGCTTAATTCGTGCTTGGTACTTTGATAATTTGATATGTGGGTGGACCGGTGCTTAGGTGCTGTTCTTACTTTAACAAACCTCCTACTTATGATTAACCCTCCCGCAAGCGTCCGCAACTACGATAAACATATTAAGAATAAATTCTAACCATAGCATTAAACTTTTGGATCCAATCGGTCCCTTACGGAATAGCACATAAACTGGGGTTTAAGCTTCTGTCACTCTCGCAACCCATCATCTAATTCCTACTCCACAATGCATTACCTTAGGCCCAAATATGGTGAAGTGTCATGTAGTCGACGTTCACATGACACCACTAAGGGAATCACAACATACGTACTATCAAAATATCGAACACATATCAAGTTCACATGATTACTTGCAACATGATTTCTCCCGTGACCTCAAGAACAAACGTAACTACTCACAAACGATAATCATGCTCAAGATCATAGGGGTATTAAATAGCATATTGGATCTGAACATATAATATTCCACCAAATAAACCATATAGTAATCAACTACAAGATGTAATCAACACTACTAGTCACACACAAGCACCAATCTATAGTTCCGGTAACAAGATTGAAGACAAGAGATGAACTAGGGTTTGAGAGGAGATGGTGCTATTGAAGACGTTGATGAAAATTGCCCTCCCCAAGATGGGAGAGTTGTTGGTGATGATGGTGACGATGATTTCCCCCTCCGGGAGGGAAGTTCCCCCGGCGGAATCGCTCCGTCGGAGGGCAAAAGTGCTCCTGCCCAAGTTCCGCCTCGAGACGGCGGTGCTCCCTCCCGAAAGTCCTCTCCTTATTTTTTTCTAGGTCAAAATGACTTATATACCAGAAGATGGGCACCGGAGGTGGGCCTGGGTGAGCACAACCCACCAGGGCGCGCCTGGGCTCCCTAGCGCACCCAGGTGGGTTGTGCCCACCTGGTGGGCCCCCTATAGTAGTTATTTGCTCCAATATTCCTCAAATAATCCATAGAAGATCCCGTGAAGTTTCATCTTGTTTGGAGTTGTGCAGAATAGGTGACCTGATGTTGCTTTTCCAGGTCCAGATTTCCAGCTGCTAGAATTCTCCCTCGTTGTGTATACCTTGCATATTATGAGAGAAACGGCATTGGAATTACTCCAAAAAGCATTATTATGGATAAAATCATTATAAATAATAGTAGGAAAACATGATGCAAAATGGACATATCAACTCCCCCAAGCTTAGACCTCGCTTGTCCTCAAGCGAGGACCAAAATCGAAAAACATGTCCACATGCTTAGAGAGAGAGAGAGGTGTCGATAAAACAAAATACGGGCATAGAAGCATCATGTTCATTATTATAATAGTAACAAACTTAAACATAAAACTTTTATCATGGACTTCTCATGAATAAGTGACAATTCATCACATTATTGAAGTATAAAGCAAAAACTCTATTAGAAACCAACAGACTATGTTCTCAGTCAACTTTGGAACTACAATTCATCATCTTTTCCGAAAAGGTCACGTATCAGAGCCTTTAGGCAAGTCCACATACTCAACCATCATATAGTCTTCTATAATTGCTAACACTCACCATGTACACATGAGCAAGGCGTTTCAACCGGACACATAGAAAGATAGGGGCTTATAGTTTCACCTCCCAACGTATTCACCTCAAAGGTGATGTCAACAATAATGACTCATGCTATCTATATTCAACTGGACATATGTTCCTAGATCTTTCCTCACCACATGATGCTTGCCAAAGGAGAAAAATAAAAAGGAACAGAAGGAAAACTTTGACTCTTTGCATAAAAGTAAATACATAAAAGTAAAAGATAGGCCCTTCATAGAGGGAAGCAGAGGTTGCCATGCGCTTATTTGTTTGCATTATCAATCCCTTAGCGCAAAAGAACGTCACGTTGCATTGCCCCTTGTGATAGCGACCTTTATTATGCAGTCTATCGCTTTTATTATTCACCATCACAAGTTCGTGCAACACTCAATTTTCTCTTACGCTAAATGATCTCACACATTTAGAAGCAATTTTTATTGCCTTTTTGCACCGATGACAACTTACTTGAGGGATCTTGCTCAATCCCTAGGTAGGTATGGTGGACACTTGAAAATAAGATGTGGGTTTAAGGGTTTTTGGATGCACAAGTAGTATCTCTACTTACTGCAGAATTTTTGGCTAGAAAAGATAGGGGGCAAGCACCACATGTTAAAGGATCTATGACAATATGACTTCTATATGAATATAAATAAACATAAACCATTAAGTTATCTTCCTTGTCTAACGTCAATTTTGGCATATAATATTTTGATGAGGGCTCACAATCACAAAAGATTTCTAGGATAGTATATTTATATGTGAATCTTCTCTTCCCTTATTAATTCTTTCATGAGTTGCATCATTGACTAATGCTATGTTTGTCAATCTATAATAAAATTTCCTACTTATACTTTTCCTTATGTGGTGTCATCACCTACCATAAGATTAGTATATGATCTTTTTGATTTATTTGCTTTCTTTTATTTATTTCCTTTCTCCCTTTTTTTACTTTTATTTGCAACATGAAAGTGAAGAAAGCAAAAACTCAAACTAAACTTTATTATATATCTCGCACACGATTACAAGGACATATCACTAAGCAAACTCTCGAAAAGAAAGGACCGAACTAAACTTTTATTCATCTAAAGCAAAAGATCGAACTAAAATAAGTAAAGGCAAAAAAATATAGTGGGATGATACAATACCGGGGCACCTCCCCCAAGCTTGGCGGAAGCCAAGGGGAGTGCCCATACCCGATACTCAATTCTCTTTTGGTGGTGAAGAAGATGATGGTGGTGGTGATGGCAATTGTGCCTTCAACTTCTTCATATTGTAGTTGAGGAGAGAAACTTCCTCCTTTAAATTATCGACTTCCAGCTCCAGCTTCAAGATCTTGTCACATAAATCCCCTTTGCTTTTATATCCCCAGGATGAGGTAGAGGAACATCTTCCTCCACCGAGCTTGAATCATCGATCCTCATTAAGTGAGCATCCTCCTCATCATGTGTAGTTCGACCATAAGGAGATAGGTGCCCGTAGGTCTTTGGTTCAGCAATGAGATGTGAGACATAGCTTTCTCCATCAGAGTCTTGGGACGACACATTTTCAGAACTACGCAGAAAACAACAAGAAAGAAGAACATGAGATTTCTCTGTGATACGGTGGTTGACAGGTTCGGGAAGTATATATAGATTTTTTATCTTGAGGAATAAGCAAACTGAAGAAAAGCGGAGTCCGGAAGGTGTCCCAAGTGGGCACAACCCACCTGGGCGCGCCAGGCAAGCTTGGCGCGCCCTGGTGTCTTGTGCCCACCAGGGTACGCTTCCCAGTAGTTTCTTATTTTCCTATTTTTCTAAATATTCCAAAACTGACAAAAAATATATTTGCGGATTTTTCAGAGTCCTTTACTTATTGTATCACGTACCTCCTTATTTTCATGATTCTGGAGTGTTCCGGAAGGACTCTTTTATGTGTTCTTCCGATGTCAAAGTTTGGATAATATTACTTTCAACATTAATGGGCGTACCTGAGATATAATGTTTTATTCGTTTTCCATTGACAACCTTCGGGTTAGTACCTTCAGAATTATTTATTTTGATGGCTCCAGACCAATAAACCTCCTCGATAAAATAGGGGCCTTCCCATTTTGAGAGGAGTTTTCCTGCAAAGAATCTGAAACAAGAGTTGTACAAAAGAACATATTCTCCAACTTTAAACTCACGCTTTTGGATTCTTTTGTCATGCCATCTTTTAACTTTTTCTTTGAATAATTTTGCATTTTCACAAGCTTGGGTTCCCCATTCATCTAAAGAGCTAATATCAAATAACCTCTTTTCACCAGCAAGTTTAAAATCATAATTGAGCTCTTTGATGACCCAATATGCTTTGTGTTCTAACTCAAGAGGCAAATGACAAGCTTTTCCATAAACCATTTTATAAGGAGACATACCCATAGGATTTCTATATGCTGTTCTATAAGCCCAAAGTGCACCATCTAATATATTAGACCAATTCTTCCTGGACCTATTGACAGTCTTTTGCAAAATTAACTTTATTTCTCTATTGCTAAGTTCAACTTGACCACTAGACTGAGGATGATAAGGTGATGCAATTCTATGATTAACATCATACTTGCCAAGCATTTTACGTAAAGCACCATGAATAAAGTGTGAACCACCATCAGTCATTAAATATCTAGGGACTCCAACCCATGGGAAAATAACTTCCTTAAGCATTCTAATAGAGGTGCTGTGATCATCACTATTGGTTGGAATAGCTTCTACCCATTTAGTAACATAATCAACTTATGTCGCTTAAAGCTATGTCGGTATTTCCCCAAAGAGGAAGGGATGATGCAGCACAGCGGCAGTAGGTATTTCCCTCAGGTATGAAACCAAGGTTATCGAACCAGTAGGAGAACCAAGCAACACAACGTAAACAAGCCCTGCACACAAATAACAAATACTTGCAACCCGACGTGTTAAAGGGGTTGTCAATCCCCTTCGGGTAACGGTGCCAGAAATTGGTGTAAAGATGGGAGAAAGTTGTAATAGATTGAATAAATAGATCGCAAATAAAATAGAGTGCAGCAAAGTATTTTTGTATTTTTGGTTTAGTAGATCTAAAAATAAATGCAAGGAAAAGAGATCGCAAAGGCAAATAATATGAGAAAGAGACCCGGGGGCCGTAGGTTTCACTAGTGGCTTCTCTCGAGAAAAATAGCAAACGGTGGTGAACAAATTACTGTTGGGCAATTGATAGAACTTCAAATACTCATGACGACATCCAGGCAATGATCATTACATAGGCATCACAAGATTAGTAGACCGACTTCTGCCTACATCCACTACTATTACTCCACACATCGACCACTATCCAGCATGCATCTAGTGTATTAAGTTCATGGAGAAACGGAGTAATGCAATAAGAACGATGACATGATGTAGACAAGATCTATCTATGTAGAGATAGACCCCATTGTTTTATCCTTAGTAGCAACGATACATATGTGTCGGTTCCCTTTCTGTCACTGGGATCAAGCACCGTAAGATCGAACCCACTACAAAGCACCTCCTCCCATTGCAAGATAAATAGATCAAATTGGCCAAACAAAACCCAAATATCGGAGAAGAAATACGAGGCTGTAAGAGACCATGCATTAAAGAGATCAACGAAACTTAATTACTTTCATGCAGATAAAAAGAGATAGATCTGATCATAAACTCAAAGTTCATCGGATCCCAACAAACACACTGCAAAAGAGTTACATCATATGTATCTCCAAGAGACCATTGTATTGAGAATCAAGAGAGAGAGAGAGGAAGACATCTAGCTACTAACTACGGACCCGAAGGTCTACAAAGAACTACTCATGCATCATCGGAGAGGCACCAATGGAGGTAGTGAACCCCATCCGAGATGGTGTCTAGATTGGATCTGAACATATAATCTTCCACCAAATAAACCATATAGTAATCAACTACAAGATGTAATCAACACTACTAGTCACCCACAATCACCAATCTATAGTTCCGGAAACAAGATTGAACACAAGAGATGAACTAGGGTTTTAG
Organism: Triticum urartu; assembly: GCF_056163025.1. Taxonomy (NCBI): domain Eukaryota; kingdom Viridiplantae; phylum Streptophyta; class Magnoliopsida; order Poales; family Poaceae; genus Triticum; species Triticum urartu. The sequence continues at coordinate 95,404,389 of NC_141875.1, forward strand.
AGGAGATGGTGTTGTTGAAGATGTTGATGGAGATTGCCCTCCCCAAGATGGGAGAGTTGTTGGTGATGATGATGACAATGATTCCCCCCTCCGGGAGGGAAGTTCCCTCGACGGAATCGATCGCTCCACCGGAGGGCAAAAGTGCTCCTGCCCAAGTTCCGCCTCGAGATGGGGGCACTTTGTCCCGAAAGTCCTCTCCTTATTTGTTCTAGGTCAAAATGACTTATATACCAGAAGATGGGCTGCAGAGGTGGGCCTAGGTGAGCATGACCCACCAGGGCGCGCCTGGGCTCCCTGGCGTGCCCAGGTGGGCTGTGACCACCTGGTGGGCCCCCTATGGTAGTTATTTGCTCCAATATTCCTCAAATAATCCATAAAAAATCTCTGTGAATTTTTAGCTTGTTTGGAGTTGTGCAGAATAGGTGACCTAACATAGCTTTTCCAGGTCCAGATTTCCAGCTGCCGGAGTTCTCCCTCTTTGTGTATACCTTGCATATTATCTGAGAAAAGGCATTAGAATTACTCCTAAAAGCATTATTATGGATAAAAACATTATAAATAAAAGTAAGAAAACATGATACAAAATGGACGTATCATCGAACTATCCAGATTGCTACAGACTGTTCTGTTTTTGACAGATTCTGTTTTCTATGTGTTGTTTGATTATTTTGATGAATCTATGGCTAGTATCGGGGGCTATGAACCATGGAAAATTTGGAATAGAGTAGATATTACATCAATATAAATAAATAATGAGTTCACAACAGTACCAAAAGTGGTGATTTATTTTCTTATACTAACGGAGCTTATGAGATTTTCTGTTGAGTTTTGTGTTGTGAAGTTTTCGAGTTTTGGGTAAGGATTTGATGGACTATGGAATAAGGAGTGGCAAGAGCCTAATCTTAGGGATTCCCCGGAAGGCATCCCCTCTTTCATCTTCGTCTATTAGTAACTTTACTTGAGGCTATATTTTTATTCACCACATGATATGTGTTTTGCTTGGAGCGTCTTTTATGATTTGAGTCTTTGCTTTTTAGTTTGCCCCAATCATCCTTGCTGTACACACCTTTTGAGAGAGACACACATGTATTGTGATTTATTAGAATACTCTATGTGCTTCACTTATATCTTTTGAGCTAGGCAATATTGCTCTAGTGCTTCACTTATATCTTTTTAGAGCACATCGGTGGTTTTATTTTATAGAAATTGATGAACTCTCGTGCTTCACTTATATTATTTTGAGAGTCTCTAAACAGCATGGTAATTTGCTTTGGTTATAAATTTAGTCCTAATATGATAGGCATCCAAGAGGGATATAATAAAAACTTTCATATAAAGTGCATTGAATACTACAAGAAGTTTGATTCTTTATGATTGTTTTGAGATATGAAGATGGTGATATTAGAGTCATGCTAGTAAGTAATTGTGAATTTGAGAAATACTTGTGTTAAAGTTTGTGATTCCCGTAGCATGCACGTATGGTGAACCGTTATGTGATGAAGTCATAGCATGATTTATTTATTGATTGTCTTCCTTATGAGTGGTGGTCGGGGACGAGTGATGGTCTTTTCCTACCAATCTATCCCCATGGGAGCATGCGCGTAGTACTTCGTTTAGATAACTAATAGATCTTTGCAATAAGTATGTGAGTTCTTTATGACTAATGTTGAGTCCATGGATTATACACACTCTCACCCTTCCACCACTGCTAGCCTCTCTAGTGCCGCGCAACTTTCGCCGGTACCATAAACCCACCATATACCTTCCTCAAAACAACCACCATACCTACCTATTATGGCATTTCCATAGCCATTCCGAGATATATTGACATGCAACTTTCCAACGTTCTGTTATTATGATACGCTCCATCATTGTCATATTGCTTTGCATGATCATGTAGTTGACATCGTATTTGTGGCAAAGCCACCGTTCATAATTCTTTCATACATGTCACTCTTGATTCATTGCACATCCCGGCACATCGCCGGAGGCATTCATATAGAGTCATTTTTGTTCTAAGTATCGAGTTGTAATTCTTGAGTTGTAAGTAAACAAAAGTGTGATGATCATGATTATTAGAGCATTGTCCCAGTGAGGAAAGGTTGTTGGAGACTATAATTCCCCCACAAGTCGGGATTAGACTCTGTACGAAAAAAAAGAGGCCCAAAAAATGAGAGAACTATCGGTGCACAAAAGGAGGGGTCCTATTTTGTACCCCTTTACTTGTGCGCGGGCAGTTGGAGCCGCGCCTGCGGCCACACCTAGCGGGGCAGAGGAAGGAAGAAAAGTCATCTTGCCCAACACCAACATCACAGCCACCCTTGAGCCAGAGAGTTCTGACGCCATCGACAACATTGGAACCAAGGCTCGGGAAGTGCATGCATGGTGGCATGAAGATCTTTGTGGAAACCAGAAGCACACAAGACCAGATGATGACCAGAAGACGACGATCCTCGGCAAGATCCTTGCCAAGGATACCCAAGAGACCCCCGGCAAGACCTTTGCCGGGGATGACCAAGATGCTACGGAGAGACCCTTGCCGAAAACATCCTCGGGGCCGCAGCAAGGCCCATGTCTGCCAAGACTCCACCGCCGTTCCCATGCAGCTGCCAGCCCACTAGCTAGACATGCGCCCGCGTGGCAACGTGAGGCCTCTAGGCCGACTCGACAAGCACCTGCGTGGTGGCATGCAGATCTTCGTGAAGATTCAGCCACCGCACCAACTCAGCAGCCAGCTAGTGTGGCGCTACATGCCTCGTCAGTTCGGACGCGCATCAAAGCCAGGCGAGGCGGTGACAGCTGGGAAGAGCTTCCTTGCCGTCCCCGACAAAGTGAGAAGGGCACGTCGGCAGCGCATTAAATGTGTTTTTTCCTACAGTACCAGGAGATAGACTCGGCCACTCTATAGCTTTCCACCTCCTGTGTGCCACTGTGGCAGCCCCTTTGGCTATAAAAGGAGGCTCGCGGCGTACTGAGGGAGGATTCGGATTTTTTGGACGACGCACGCATCGTAGCTAGTTCAAGAACTCACGAACACTCAAATATGCACCAAAGTAGGACTAGGGTATTACGCATCCTCGCGGCTCGAACCTGGGTAAACGATCCTCGTGCTGGCTTCTAGACTCGCTCTTTGCACAACCTCCTGCCTGCCAACTGTAGCAAAAAGGGACCCCAGCGATCCCATAGGTGTCGTTTCCCCCGACATCTCTGGCACACCAGGTAGGGGGCGCGCGGTTGTGGAAATCTAGATTGAAGGTTAGAACACCGATTTCATCATCACCATGGCCCCCAAGAGAAAGGGGATCACGACAATCGGTTTGTCCGGGGCCGGCCCGTCTACGCCAGCGTGAGAAGACGGCCGGGTACCCATGGATGGGGCCGAAGACGTGGCCCGCGAACGTCCACAACATTCTGGCGTTCGGAGATAGGCGAGCGGCGTTGTACGAATCCAAGACGACGAGCCGCGCGCCGCTGGGTCCGGGGGCGGGGCCGTGCTGCCCACGGGCGGCGCAGCAGCCTCTATGGCACCCCAGCTGGCGCCCGCATCGCGCCCTTCCCAGGCCGCGCGCGATGAGCAACACCGTGATGCCGGAGCCCTCGGGCACCACCGTGGAAAGAGCCCTATGCGCCACTCGCAGGACGAACCAGGCCGGCGTGCGTGCTCAGACGCCGGTGCAGGCGGCACGCGATCGCGAGACCGTGACCGAGCCCCTTCTAACCCGGCTAGAAGTCGGAGCGCATCACGGTCTATGTAGATCTTGCCGCCGCCTATGCCAGCAGAAGCGCTGGCGCGCGTGCAGCTGCTCCTCGACTCCCCCCCGCTATGGAGAAGCTCGACGAGTGGAGAGCCACCATTCGAAGCCTTGTCAGCTTCTCTAACAAGGACGAGCCGCTTCCAGCGGGACCCTCACACCGGCGTCCTGATGAGCCGGTGCATGCTGGTGGTGGTGGTGGTGGGGAGCTAGAGACGTTGCGACCACGATGCACTCTCCCCCGCCGCGACCGCAACAACAGCCACCGGCCCGTCGACCCGACGTCGGTGACAACATTTCCACCGCATTGTCCGACCCGCGAGCCCGCCGCGACCAACGTCAAGTCCTTCGGGAACGAGCCCAGGAAGACGCTCGAACTACCATCGAACGACAACGGGAGACACGCCATCAGTCAGATCAGCGTGTGGGGCCTACTATGGACCACCCGGCGCCGGGGGCCCCTGGCGACCTGCCTTACAAGGTGGGTTGTCCAGCCTTTACGCGAGAGCTGCGGCAGTTCCAGTGGCCCTCCCACCGCACGTTCAAGCCCGATGTTGGCGAGAAGTACAATGACAAGACCCACCCGTCGGAGTTCCTCAACATCTACACCATCGCGATGCAAGCTGCTAGAGCCCGCGACGACAAGGTGCTTGCCAATTACTTCCCGTTGGCACTCAAACCCAACGTCATGTCATGGTTGATGCACTTGCCAGTAGATTCCATTTCTTCTTGGTCACATTTGTGTCATGAGTTTGTTGGAGCCTTCACTGGAGGCCACCAAGCTCATGGCCAAGCAAGAGATTTGCACATCATCCCCCAGAAGGAAGGAGAAAACCTGCGCAAGTACATACAAAGGTTCAGCCGAGTGCAGTACAACATCCCAGATGTTCACCCCCCGCAGTTATCAGCACATTCCATCAGAATGTGCGCAACCGCAAGATGCGCGAGGAGTTGGTGATGAACAAGGTCAAGGATGTGGCCGAACTTTATGTTCTGGCCGATAGATGTGCTCGAGCCGAAGAGGGGAGGAAGTACCCCGACGAGGATGCCAATGCGGAAACTGACTCCACAAACAAAGACACCGCCGCTCCGACGAAGAAGGGCCGGCGCGGCAACAGGAAGTGCAAGGGCAAGACTGTGCTTGCCGCTGAAGGATCCGGTGAGCTCGGCGCTGCCAAAAAGGCCAAGGCTGATGACCCCGGCAAGGAGGTTGCCGGGTGCGCTGCCTGCTTGGCCCTGGCGGCTACCGGCAAGCCAGGAGGCTTCGACAAGCAGTACTACAAGATCCACCGCACCAAGGGCCATGATCTCCAGAACTCCCGACAAGTTGAGATACTTGTTGAGAAGCAGAAGGCTGAATACGAAAGGCGAGACAAGGAGAAAGGTCAGGATGGTGCTGAGGGATCCGGCAAGAGGTGTGGCGGCCAAGGGGGTTGCCACGGCAAAGATAACCAACAAGAGAGGCCTGCGCGGGGCCGCGACAAGAAAGAGGAGGATGATGATCATGACGAGGATGACGAGTCCGGTGAGCAAGAGGTCCAGAAGGCTACAGAGGCCATGTGCATCGACTGTGGCACCTTGCTGCACACCTCAAACCGCCAGCTGAAGCAGTGGGCACGTGAGGTCACTGCGGCAGAGCCGTCGTTCGATGTCCAGAAGCCCCTGAAGTGGTCCCGCACACCCATCGTTTTTGACACTGAGGATCACCATGATCGCACAACTGCGGTCGAGTGTTTGCCCTTGTTGGTCTCGCCAACAATATGCAACCTCAACGTGACGAAAGTGCCGATTGACGGTGGGGTGCTACCTCTTGAGCACTGCGTTGGTTTTCCCCGAAGAGGAAGGGATGATGCAGCAAAGTAGCGTAAGTATTTCCCTCAGTTTTTGAGAACCAAGGTATCAATCCAGTAGGAGGCTACGCGCGAGTCCCTCGTATCTACACAAAACAAATAAATCCTCGCAACCAACGCGAATAGGGGTTGTCAATCCCTACACAACCACTTACGAGAGTGAGATCTGATAGATATGATAAACATAATATTTTTGGTATTTTTGTGATAAAGATGCAAAGTAAAATAAAGGCAAAGTAAAAAGCAAAGGAAATAACTAAGTAGTAGGATATTAATATGATAAAGATAGACCTTGGGGCCATAGGTTTCACTAGTGTCTTCTCTCGAGAGCATAAGTATTCTACGGTGGGTGAACAAATAACTGTTGAGCAATTGACATAATTGAGCATAGTTATGAGAATATCTAGGTATGATCATGTATATAGGCATCATGTCCGAGACAAGTAGACCGACTCCTGCCTGCATCTACTACTATTACTCCACTCATCGATCGCTATCCAGCATGCATCTAGAGTATTAAGTTAAAAACAGAGTAACGCCTTAAGCAAGATGACATGACGTAGAGGGATAGACTCATGCAATATGATGAAAACCCCATCTTGTTATCCTCGATGGCAACAATACAATACGTGCCTTGCTGCCCCTACTGTCACTGGGAAAGGACACCGCAAGATTGAACCCAAAGCTAAGAACTTCTCCTATTGCAAGAAAGACCAATCTAGTAGGCCAAACCAAACTGATAATTCGAAGCGACTTGCAAATATAAGCAATCATACATAAAATAATTCAGAGAAGATTCAAATATTATTCATAGATAGACTTGATCATAAACCCACATTTCATCGGTCTCAACAAACACACCGCGAAAAGAAGATTACATCGAATAGTTCTCCACAAGAGAGGGGGGGGCATTGTATTGAGATCCAAAAAGAGAGAAGAAGCCATCTAGCTAATAACTATGGACCCATAGGTCTGAGGTGAAATACTGACACTTCATCGGAGAGGCTATGGTGTTGATGTAGAAGCCCTCCGTGATCGATGCCCCTTCCGACGGAGCTCCGGAACAGGCTCCAAGATGGGATCTCATGGATACAGAAAGTTGCGGCGGTGGAATTAGGGTTTTGGCTCCGTATTTGATCGTTTGGGGGTATGTAGGTATATATAGGAGGAAGGAGTATGTCTATGGAGCAACAGGGGCCCACGAGGGTGGACGGCACGCCGAGGGGGGGGGGGTAGGCGCGCCCCCAACCTCGTGGCCTCCTCTTTTGTGTCTTGACGTAGGGTCCAAGTCTCCTGGGTCTTGTTCGTTGAGAAAATCACGTTCCCGAAGGTTTCATTCCGTTTGGACTCCGTTTGATATTTCTTTTCTTCGAAACCCTAAAACAGGCAAAAACAGCAATTCTGGGCTGGGCCTCAGGTTAATAGGTTAGTCCCAAAAATAATATAAAAGTGGATAATAAAGCCCAATATTGTCCAAAACAATAGATAATATAGCATGGAGCAATCAGAAATTATAGATACATTGGAGACGTATCAAGCATCCCCAAGCTTAATTCCCGCTCGTTCTCGAGTAGGTAAATGATAAAAACAGAATTTTTTATGCAGAGTGCTACTTGGCATAATTTTAATGTAATTCTTCTTAATTGCGGTATGAATATTCAGATCCGAAAGATTCAAGACAAAAGTTCATATTGACATAAAAATAATAATACTTCAAGCATACTAATTAAGCAATTATGTCTTCTCAAAATTACATGGCCAAAGAAGGTTCATCCCTACAAAATCATATAGTTTAGTCATGCTCCATTTTCGTCACACAAGAATGCTCTCATCATGCACAACCCCGATGACAAGCCAAGAAATTGTTTCATACTTTAGTAATCTCAAACCTATAAACTTTCACGCAATATATGAGCGCGAGCCATGGACATAGCACTATGGGTGGAATAGAATATAATGAGGGGGGTTATGTGGAGAAGACAAAAAGGAGAAAGTCTCACATCAACGAGGCTAATCAATGGGCTATGGAGATGCCCATCGATTGATGTTAATGCAAGGAGTAGGGATTGCCATGCAACGGATGCACTAGAGCTATAAATGTATGAAAGCTCAAAAAAAGAAACTAAGTGGGTGTGCATCCAACTTGCTTGCTCACGAAGACCTAGGGCACTTGAGGAGGCCCATTGTTGGAATATACAAACCAAGTTCTATAATGAAAAATTCCCACTAGTATATGAAAGTGACAAAACAAGAGACTCTCTATCATGAAGATTACGGTGCTACTTTGAAGCACAAGTGTGGAAAAAAAAGGATAGTAGCATTGCCCCTTTTTTTATTTGGCCCTTCCTCTTTTTTTGGGACAATGCTCTATTAATGATGATCATCACACTTCTATTTATTTACAACTCAATAAGTACAACTCGGTACTAGAACAAAGTATGACTCTATATGGATGCCTCCGGCGGTGTACCGGGATATGCAATGAACCAAGAGTGACATGTATGAAAGAATTATGAAAGGTGGCCTTGCCACAAATACTATGTCAACTACATGATTATGCTAAGCAATATGACAATGATGAATGTGTCATGATGAACGGAATGGTGGAGAGTTGCATGGCAATATATCTCGGAATGGCTATGGAAATGCCATAATAGGTAGGTATGGTGGCTGTTTTGAGGAAGATATAAGGAGTTTTATTTGTGAAAGAGCGTATCATATCATGGGGTTTGGATGCACCGGCGAAGTTTGCGCCAACTCTCAATGTGAGAAAGGGCAATGCACGGTACCGAAGAGGCTAGCAAGGATGGAAGGGTGAGAGTGCGTATAATCCATGGACTTAACATTAGTCATAAAGAACTCACATACTTATTGCAAAAATCTACAAGTCATCAAAAACCTCGGTACTACGCACATGCTCCTAGGGGGATAGATTGGTAGGAAAAGACCATCGCTCGTCCCCGACCTCCACTCATAAGGAGGACAATCAAATAACACCTCATGTTTCAAATTTGTTACATAACGTTTACCATACGTGCATGCTACAGGACTTGCAAACTTAAACACAAGTATTTCTCAATTTCACAACTACTCAACTAGCACGACTTTGATATTATTACCTCCATATCTCAGAACAATCATCAAGCATCAAACTTCTCTTAGTATTCAAAACACTCTTAAGAAAATTTTACTAAGTTTGAATACCTAGCATATTAGGATTTTAACAAAATTACCATGCTATTTAAGACTCTCCAAATAATCTAAGTGAAGCATGAGAGATCAATAGTTTCTATAAAACAAATCCACCACTATGCTCTAAAAGATATAAGTGAAGTACTAGAGCAAAACTATATAACTCAAAAGATATAAGCGAAGCACATGGAGTATTCTAGCAAATTCCAAATCATGTATCGCTCTCTCAAAAGGTGTGTACAGCAAGGATGATTGTGGTAAACTAAAAAATAAAGACTCAAATCATACAAGACGCTCCAAGCAAAACACATATCATGTGGCGAATAAAAATATAGCTCCAAGTAAAGTTACCGAAAGAAGTAGACGATAGAGGGGATGCCTTCCAGGGCATCCCCAAGCTTTGGATTTTAGTTGTCCTTAGATTATCTTGGGGGTGCCATGGGAATCCGCAAGCTTAGGCTCTTTCCACTCCTTTTTCCATAATCCATCAAATCTTTACCCAAAACTTGAAAACTTCACAACACAAAACTTAAAGTAGAAAATCTCGTGAGCTCCGTTAGCGAAAGAAAATAAAGGACCACTTCAATTTACTGTAATGAACTCATTATTTATTTATATTGGTGCTATACCTACTTTATTCCAACTTCTCTATGGTTTATAAACTATTTTACTAGCCATAGATTCATCAAAATAAGCAAACAACACACGAAAAACAGAATCTGTCAAAAAAACAGAACAGTCTGTAGTAATATGTAGCTAGCGCAAGATCTGGAACCCCAAAAATTCTAAAATAAATTTATGGACGTGAGGAATTTATCTATTAATCATCTTAAAAAAGAATTAACTAAATATCGCTTTCCAAATAAAAATGGCAGTAGTTCTCGTGAGCGCTAAAGTTTCTGTTTTTTACAGCAAGTGTAACAAGACTTTCCACAAGTCTTCCCAACGGTTCTACTTGGCACAAACACTAATTAAACACAAAAAACACAACCAAAACAGAGGCTAGATAAATTATTTATTACTAAACAGGAGCAAAAAGCAAGGAATAAAAATTAAATTGGGTTGCCTCCCAACAAGCGCTATCGTTTAACGCCCCTAGCTAGGCATAACAAGCAAGGATAGATCTAGGTATTGCCATCTTTGGTGGGCAATCCATAAGTGGCTCTCATAATAGATTCATAAGGTAATTTAATTTTCTTTCTAGGAAAGTGTTCCATGACTTTCCTTAATGGAAGTTGGAATCTAATATTTCCTTCCTTCATATCAATAATTGCACCAATCGTTCTAAGGAAAGGTCTACCAAGAATAATAGGACATGAAGGATTGCAATCTATGTCAAAAACAATAAAATCTACGGGCACATAATTCCTATTTGCAACAATAAGAACATCATTAATTCTTCCCATAGGTTTCTTAATAGTGGAATCCGCAAGGTGCAAGTTTAAAGAGCAATCATCAAAATCACGGAAACCTAACAAATCACACAAAGTCTTTGGAATCGTGGAAACACTAGCACCCAAATCACATAAAGCATAGCATTCATGATATTTAATTTTAATTTTAATAGTTGGTTCCCACTCATCATAAAGCTTTCTAGGGATAGAAACTTCCAATTCAAGTTTTTCTTCATAAGATTGCATCAAGGCATCAACGATATGTTTAGTAAACACATTATTTTGACTATAAGCATGAGGAGAATTTAGCACGGATTGTAACATGGAAATACAATCAATCAAAGAGCAATTTTCATAGTTAAATTCCTTGAAATACATAATAGTGAGTTTAGCAACATCTAGGGTTTTAATTTCTTCAATTCATCTTTTATCAATTTTAGCATCAAGATCAACAAATTCCGAATTCTTGGAACGCCTTCTAGGTAAAGGTGGATCATATTCAGTCCCATCATTATCAAGATTCATATTGAAAAACAAAGATTTAATAGGGGACACATCAATAACTTTTAGATCTTCATCATTATTTTCATAGGAACTAGAAGAACACACTCTTATAAAGGCATCTTTCTTAGCACGCATCCTAGCGGTTCTTTATTTGCGCTCATTAATGGAAATTCTCATGGCTTTGAGAGACTCATTGACATCATTCTTAGGTGGAATATATCTAAGTTCCAAAGAATCAACATCAAGAGTAATTCTATCAACGTTCCTAGCCAAATCATCAACCTTAAGCAATTTTTCTTCAATCAAAGCATTGAAATTCTTTTGTGAAGTAATAAATTCTTTAATATTAGATTCAAAATCAGAGGGCATCTTATTATAATTTACATAAGAATTGTTGTAGGAATTACCATAATTATTAGAGGGATTACTAGGCTAAGGCCTAGGGTTGAAATTTCCTCTATACGCGTTGTTACCAAAATTGTTCCTACCAACAAAATTCACATCCATAGATTCATTATTATTCTCAATCAAAGTAGACAAGGGCATATCATTAGGATCAGAAGAAACACTCTTATTAGCAAATAATTTCATAAGTTCATCCATCTTTCCACTCAAAACATTAATTTCTTCTATCGCATGCACCTTTTTATTAGTAGATCTTTCAGTATGCCATTGAGAATAATTAACCATAATATTACCTAGGAGTTTAGTAGCTTCTCCTAAAGTGATTTCCATAAAAGTGCCTCCCGCGGCCGAATCTAAAAGATTTCAAGAAGCAAAATTCAATCCGGCATAATTTTTTTGTATAATCATCCACAAATTTAAACCATGAGTAGGGCAATTACGTATCATTAGTTTCATTCTCTCCCAATCTTGTGCAACATGTTCATGATCAAGTTGCTTAAAATTCATAATATCGTTTCTAAGAGAGATGATCTTAGCGGGAGGAAAATACTTAGAGATAAAATCATCTTTGCACTTATTCCATGAATCAATACTATTTTTAGGCAAAGATGAAAACCAAGCTTTAGCATGATCTCTAAGCGAAAAAGGAAATAGCTTCAATTTAACAATATCATTATCCACATCTTTCTTCCTTTGCATGTCACACAAATCAATGAAGCTATTTGGGTGGGTAGTGGCATCTTCACTAGGAAGGCCGGAAAACGGATCTTTCATGACAAGATTCAGCAAAGCAGTATTAATTTCACAAGATTCAACATCGGTAAGAAGAGTAATCGGAGTGCTAATAAAATCATTGTTGTTGGTATTAGTGAAGTCACATAATTTAGTATTATCTTGAGCCATCATGACAAGCAAGCAACTAACACACAAGCAAACAAAAAGCAAGCGGGCAAAAAGAGGCAAATAGAGAAAGAAAGGGAGGATAGAGAGAGAGAGGGCGAATAAAGCGGCAAGGGTAAAGTGGGGGAGAGGAAAACGAGAGGCAAATGGCAAATAATGTAATGCGGGAGATAAGGGTATGTGATGGGTACTTGGTATGTTGACTTTTACATAGACCTCCCCGGCAACGGCGCCAGAAATCCTTCTTGCTACCTCTTGAGCACCGCGTTGGTTTTCCCCGAAGAGGAAGGGATGATGCAGCAAAGTAGCGTAAGTATTTCCCTCAGATTTTGAGAACCAAGGTATCAATCTAGTAGGAGGCTACGCGCGAGTCCCTCGTACCTGCACAAAACAAATAAATCCTCGCAACCAACGTGAATAGGGGTTGTCAATCCCTACACGGCCACTTACAAGAGTGAGATCTGATAGATATGATAAAGATAATATTTTTGGTATTTTTGTGATAAAGATGCAAAGTAAAATAAGGCAAAGTAAAAAGCAAAGGAAATAACTAATTAGTAGGAGATTAATATGATAAAGATAGACCCGGGGGCCATAGGTTTCACTAGTGGCTTCTCTCGAGAGCATAAGTATTCTACAGTGGGTGAACAAATTACTATTGAGCAATTGACAGAATTGAGCATAGTTATGAGAATATCTAGGTATGATCATGTATATAGGCATCACGTCCGAGACAAGTAGATCGACTCCTGCCTGCATCTACTACTATTACTCTACTCATCGACCGCTATCCAGCATGCATCTAGAGTATTAAGTTAAAAACAGAGTAACGCCTTAAGCAAGATGACATGATGTCGAGGGATAGACTCATGCAATATGATGGAAACCCCATCTTGTTATCCTCGATGGCAACAATACAATACATGCCTTGCTGCCCCTACTGTCACTGGGTAAGGACACCGCAAGATTGAACCCAAAGCTAAGCACTTGTCCTATTGCAAGAAAGATCAATCTAGTAGGCCAAACCAAACTAATAATTCAAAGAGACTTGCAAAGATAACCAATCATACATAAAAGAATTCAGAGAAGATTCAAATATTATTCATAGATAGACTTGATCATAAACCCACAATTCATCGGTCTCAACAAACACACCGCAAAAACAAGATTACATCGAATAGTTCTCCACAAGAGAGGGGGAGAACATTGTATTGAGATCCAAAAAGAGAGAAGAAGCCATCTAGCTAATAACTATGGACCCGTAGGTCTGGGGTGAACTACTCACACTTCATTGGAGAGGCTATGGTGTTGATGTAGAAGCCCTCTTTGATCGATGCCCCTTCCGATGGAGCTCCGGAACAGGCCCCAAGTTGGGATCTCATGGATACAGAAAGTTGAGGCGGTGGAATTAGGGTTTTGGCTCCGTATCTAATCGTTTGGGGGTACGTAGGTATATATTGGAGGAAGGAGTACGTCAGTGGAGCAACAGGGGGCCCACAAGGGTGGAGGGGCGCCTGGGGGGGGGGGTTAGGCGCTCCCCTACCTTGTGGCCTCCTCTTTTGTGTCTTGACGTAGGGTCCAAGTCTCCTGTGTCTTGTTCATTGAGAAAATCACGTTCCCGAAGGTTTCGTTCCGTTTGGACTCCGTTTGATATTCCTTTTCTTCGAAACGCTAAAACAGGCAAAAAACAACAATTCTGGGCTGGGCCTCCGGTTAATAGGTTAGTCCCAAAAATAATATAAAAGTGGATAATAAAGCCCAATAATGTCCAAAACAGTAGATAATATAGCATGGAGCAATCAAAAATTATAGATACGTTGGAGACGTATCATGGGGCCGGTTTGAACTTGATCTCACCCGCTGTGATCAAGAAGCTGCATATTCCTGATGGAGACCTCGAAGAGACGGGCATGTTTCAAGTGGTCAATCCGGGAAGGAGCCAGCCTAAGGGTAAAATCACGCTGCCCATTACGTTTGGAGGCGAGCTGAACTATAGGACGGAGAAGATCGTCTTTGATGTCGCCGAGATCCCCTTGCCATACAATGGGATCCTTGGCCGCCCAGTGCTGGCCAAGTTCATGGTGGCGTCCCACTACGCCTACAACACGTTAAAGATGCCGGGGCCGCTGACCATCATCACCTCCCCTCCGACAAGAAAGACGCGCTCATTTGCGCTGATCAACTTTACCGAGAGACAGTTGTAGCAACTGCCGCGAAGACACTTGCCCCTGCCGCCGAAGCTCCAGGGAAGAGGAAGGCCGGCAAGACCCCTTCCGGCAAGACCTGCTCTGGCGAGACCTCTTGCACCCACTCCGGCAAGCACACCTCTTCGGAGTGCTGCACTCCCATTGAGGGCGTGCCAGAGAGCTCCGCCGGCAAGAGTAAGAAGTCCAAGGCTACACCACCAGAAACCAAGAAGGTGTCCGTCAAGGAGGACGGCACGGGCGAGGCTTTCACCATAAGTTCCACCCTCTACAGGAAATAGGAAAGCGCGCTCGTCGCCTTCCTGTGGGCGAATGTCGATGTGTTTGCATGGCAAGCATCTGACATCCCCGGCGTTCCCAGGGAGGTGATTGAGCACCATCTTGCTGTCTGTCCTCATGCGCGGCTCGTCAAGAAAAAGGTCAGGAAGCAAGCTTTGGAGCGACAAGAGTTCATCATACAAGAGATTAGGAAGTTGGAGGCGGCAAGCCTAGTTAGAGGAGTACTCCACCCCACGTGGTTGGCCAATCCGGTGGTGGTGCTAATGCAAATGGGAAATGGAGGCTGTGTATTGATTACACAGATATCAATAAAGCTTGTCCAAAGGATCCTTTCCCCTTGCCACACATCGACCATATTGTGGACTCCACTACCGGGTGTGACCTGCTATCATTCCTCGATGCCTATTCAGGGTACCACCAAATCTTCATGATGAAAGAAGACGAAGAGAAGACCGCGTTCATCACCCCATGTGGTATACTGTTTTGTATGGATGCCTTTCGGGTTGAAGAGCGCCAGTTCGACGTTTGCCCGAGCAGTCCAAATTGGTTTTGAGCCCCAGCTACATAGAAATATGGAAGCCTATATGGATGATATAGTGGTCAAAACCAAGGACAGGGCCACGCTCATACAAGACCTAGAAGAAACATTTGCAAATATGTGTAAGATCAACCTCAGGCTCAACCCAGAGAAGTGCGTGTTCAGTGTCCCATCCGGCAAACTTCTTGGGTTCTTTGTGTCTCAGCGTGGAATTGAAGCAAATCCCGACAAGATCAAGGCGATCGAACAGATTGAAGCACCGAAGCGGGTCAAAGACGTCCGTAGGCTCACCGGCTGTGTTGCCGCCCTGAGTAGATTCATCTCCAAATCTGCTATGCATGCCCTCCCCTTTTTCAAAGTTTTGAAAAAGGCGGGTCCATTAAAGTGGACTTAGGAGGCAGATGCTGCACTACAAGATTTGAAGAGGTATCTCTCCTCCACGCCGATACTAGTCACGCCCAAACCGCAAGAGCCGTTGCTGCTATACTTGGCAGCAATGAATAAAGTGCTCAGTGCCGTGCTGGTGGCCCAGAGGGAACTTGAGGAAGAGGCAGCGATAACAACGGAGCCAACGGGTGGCAGGCCGGGGCTATCCCCGGCAGGGTCTGATGTCGGCAAGACAGAACCCCTGACGAGGCCCGACCCCAGCAAGGCGGGGTCTGAGGAGATAAGCAAAGTAGGACAGAAGAAGAAGATGGTACAACACCCAGTCTATTTTGTCAGTTCCCTCTTGCAGGGGCTAGGTCAAGATATTTTTGTATGTAGAAGTTACTTTTCAGCCTCCTCATGGCCTCAAGGAAGTTGCGCCACTATTTCCAAGAACATGAGATCACCGTCGTCACACGCCTCTTGTTGCAACAAATTTTGCACAACCCAGATGCGACTGGGAGGATTGTGGAGTGGGTGTTAGAGCTGTCGAGCTTTGGCCTCAAGTTTTAAAGTACTTCCACGATCAAGAGCAGACCCCTGGTGGAGTTCATCGCAGAATGGACCGCAACGCCTGACAAGGAGATTCAAGAGACCACCCTCCTCGGCAAGGAGACGAGCTGTGAGTGGATTATGTACTTTGATGGAGCTTTCTCACTCCAGGGTGCTGGTGCCGGCGTATTGCTCATCGCGCCCACCGAAGAGCACCTCAAGTACTTAATGTAGATGCACTTTCCCCTGGAAAAATCAACGAACAACACAGCGGAGTACGAGGGATTGTTGGCCGGTCTCAGGATCGCGGTAGACCTTGGAATCAGAAAGCTCATCGTCAGAGGTGATTCGCAACTCGTTGTCAAGCAAGTAAAAAAGGACTACCAAAGCCCGTTGATGGAGGCCTATGTGGATGAAGTGAGGAAGTTGGAAGAGCGATTTGACGGATTGCAAGCGGAGCATGTTCCCCGAGCAGAGAACGACATTGCCGACGACCTGTCAAAGCATGCTGCCCTCAAGTTGCTTGTGGAACCAGGTACCTTTGTGCTTCAGCTAACTCACCCATCCGTTGAACCATCAGCAGGACAGAACAAACGAAGGAAGGCGGGCCCCGTCAAGTACTTTCCCGCTGAGCTCCCAAGAGCCCCTGGCAAGGACGTTGCTGGGAGTCCCAAACTTCCCGGAGGGTAGCAACCCTCGGCAGGGCCTCACGACCTGGCCATAGAAGCAGCTGCCCTTACGGCCGAAGATGAGCCTTTAGTCCTTGCCGTCGAGCCCCAGGCTCTGGCATGGGCGCAGGAAGAAGCAGAGAAAGTAGCCCGTCGGTCCAGCATGTACCAGTTCGTGGATGATGCTCTCTATAGGAGAAGACCGAACGATATGAAATTGAAGTGCATTCCTCGAGAGGACGGACTAAGGCTGTTGGTAGAGATACATGGAGGTATGTGTGGCTCCCACATAGGGTCAAGGGCTCTTGCCGGCAAATCGTTCCGGCAAGGTTTCTTCTAGCCCACCACCCTCCAGGATGCAACTACGCTAGTAACCGAGTGTGAAGCGTGCCAGTTCCATTCAAAGAAGCTCCATCAACCCGCGCAAGCTCTTCAGACAATCCCTCTTTCCTGGCCATTTTCGGTCTGGGGACTCGACATACTGGGCCCCTTTCCCCGTGCTGCCGGGGGCTTTGAGTACCTGTACATTGCGATCAACAAGTTCACAAAGTGGCCAAAAGTGGAGCCAGTGAGAAAGGTAACAGCACAGTCAGCCGTCAAGTTCTTCAAGGGACTACTCTGCCGTTTCGGGTTGCCGAACAGAGTCATCACCGACAACGGCATGCAGTTCATGAGTCGCACCTTCATGCAGTACATTCAAGACCTTGGTAGCAAGGTCTGTTTTGCTTCTGTTGCCCATCCCAGAAGTAACGGCCAAGCTGAGAGGGCGAATGCGGAAGTGCTGCGGGGCCTCAAGACCAGGACTTTTGACAAGCTGCACAAGTGCGGAAGGCGCTGGATTGATGAGTTGCCAATCAGGATGACACCAAATCGAGCCACTGGCCAGACACCCTTTGCCCTGGTATACGGGGCAGAAGCAGTACTCCCCACTGAACTCATATACGGGTAACCTCGAGTGCTCGCTTATGATGAGCTTGAGCAAGAGCAGTTGCACCAAGATGATGCGACGCTCCTTGAGGAAGATCGTCTTCGGGCTGCTGTGCGAGCCGCTCGATATCAGCAGGCCTTGCGCCGCTATCATAGCTGCAAGGTTCATGCCCGAAGCCTTGAGGAAGGTGACCTTGTTCTTCGGCAAATCCAATCCCCCAAGAACCCAAACAAGTTGACGCCGAAGTGGGAAGACCCTTATCGGGTAATACGAGTCACCAGGCCTGGCACAGTCCGCCTAGAGACCAAAGATGGCATTCCGGTGAGCAACTCCTAGAATATTGAACATCTTCGCAAGTTTTACCCCTAAGGCGCGGTTGCTGGGAGCCCCGACAAACCCCGTTTCATAATAGCCTTGCCACCGAAGCTTGTAACCCTATGTACGGAGCCAAGCGCAGATCCTGTGCGCAGTCAGGGAAGAGGAATCCCTTAGTATGTATAGTTTCCTGTCAATTTCCATGTTTGTGTATATACGTATATGCATGCTTGTCCAGGGTACTGTATTTTGATTCCAATAAATGTTAGTGAACCACCGAGGTTCCATGCTTTTGTCCTCACTTCTTTCTAGTCACGACAAAGACGCGATCTCGCCAAGGACCCAGCTCCGGCAAGAAGTTGAGAAGACCGCCCGGCACAACGGTCCCCGGCAAACTAAACAGATAAAGTTTACATCTTGCCCATTTGTATTTGTAACCTGTAACTTGTGCATTAGAACAGCTCTCCACTCGTCTTTAAGGACTCAGGGGCTCCCATTTCTGACTCGAACGCTGCTTCGGTCAGAATGGTCGTGGTGACCCTTGTCAAAAATAGGTGGACGGGGGGCTGGGCCCTTTGTTTGTAACTCGGCAGATGTGATTCTCCGGCAGGCGCAAGGGGCGCCTGCAAGGTGGCTTGCCGGAAGGACTCGTTTATTTACACTAAGAAGGCATTTCGCCTCCGCACGAACGTACACGTGCACGAGTTACCGGCAGGACTAGACTTTTTCATTAATATGCTGATGCAAGTACGAAGGTTACAGGATACAAGCATGGGCTCAAGAGATTACATTATATAGAAATTAAGATTTGGCAAGTGCCTACAATTTAAGGAAAAAGATAGGTTCCCCATGATCTCCATTCTTGCCCCTTTCCTCCCAGGTGCGGCAGGTGAAGGCAAAAAGAGAACGGCGGGGAGCGCGCCGATGGAGAGCTTGACGAGGAAGACCCTTGGTAGGGCGCGGGGCCGAGGTAGGGGGGCGGCGCGGTCGGTCGGAGTCGGAGTCGACGTCCTCCCGCTGGATGCCCTCGTCATCGCTGTCGCTGTCCTCCTCATCACTCCCGCTCGAGGAGGAGGGTTCGCCATCAGAGGAGCTCTCCGCACAACACCTCAAGCGAGTTCCCAAGAGTCCAAAGACCTTGACAGAGAGTAGGCCATCCTCCATCAATTTAAATTGAAGGACGAGCCCCTCTGACAGGCTATGGGCACGGGCGAAGGTCTTCCATCCACGGCAGAGATACATAACGTGATGGGCTGGGAAGTCGATGTCGACCTGCATGCTGCCATTCCCGCAGCCCCTCATGTGCTGCCTCAGAGCCTGAGGCGGATCAAGCTCCATCTCCCGAGCAAACAGAGTGGGGAGACGAAGACGTCCATGCACTGGACCACGCAGCCTGACGTAAAACTCGCGGGGCTGGTCTCCGACATGGCCCTCCATTGGAAGGGCCGCAGGCGGAGGTGAAGCCGGTGCGGCGCCCCGTCCTCCTCGCCGCCATCGAAGCACCAGCACGCCCTCTCACCATGATGAAGGGAAGAAAGGAGTCGAAGCTGAGGAGATGAGCGCTGAAGGATCGAAGGACGCCATCCCACTCCCTTTCTCCTTATAAAGGGGTGGGGCCGAGGCTCGTCCGCCCTGCTCGACCAATCCGGCCGCCAAGGGGCGTGGGGAATCGGGACCGACCCACTGCTCCAATCAGCGACGACCCAGTTTCCCACCTCCACATTATGGCCTGTGCCCTCCGCGTCCGCCACCACCCTCCTCGGGGCATGAAGGACACATGGCAAGTGAACCGGAATCAAGATGACGATTGAAGCAACCACATTCCACCCCATGACCGTGGGGCGCGGGCACCTTGACGGCCGCGGCCCGACTGAGTCCACTTGGTAAATGAGCCGCGCCCCTGCATTTTCATCCCCTTTTTATGGGGAAGGAGCGGGCCGCCTCTTTACCATTTACTGCGATGTGACACATGGGGGCAGCAACCGCCCCACGCATGACCGGCCCCCACGTCGTGCATTCAACACGGGTCATGGGGAAGTGCGGCGGGCGAGGGAGTTACGGCAGTAAAACTCGGCCTCGCATGCCCGCTCACCGTTTTGGGCCTAGCCCAACAACGCGTCGCGCTTATGTATGGCCCAGGCCCGAGGGCTCCTATCGGTGAACAAAAGGAGGGGTCCTATTTTGTACCCCTTTACTTGTGCGCGGGCAGTTGGAGCCGTGCCTGCGGCCAAACCTGGCGGGGCAGAGGAAGGAAGCAAAGTCATGGGATAACCAGAACAACGCCAAGCCAGAAACATGAAGAGAATAGGGGCGAGGTGGAATCCCGCGGCAAGGCCCTTCCCGGGGCAGCCTCCGCAGCCCCGGTAAGAACCTTGCCGGGGCAACTTGCCTAACACCAACATCGCAGCCACCCTTGAGCCAGAGAGGTCCGACGCCATCGACGGCATTGGAACCAAGGCTCGGGAAGTGCATGCATGGTGGCATGATGATCTTTGTGGAAACCAGAAGCACACAAGACCAGATGATGACCAGAAGACGACGATCCTCGGCAAGATCCTTGCGAAGGATACCCAAGAGACCCCCTGCAAGACCTTTGCTGGGGACGACCAAGACGCCGCGGCAAGACCCTTGCCGGGGCCCCAGCAAGACTGTTGCCGAAAACATCCGTGGGGCCACAGCTAGGCCCACGTCTGCCAAGACTCCACCGCCATTCCCATGCAGCTGCCAGCCCACCAGCTAGGCAGGCGCCTGCGTGGTGAAGTGCGGCCTCTAGGCCGACTCGACAAGCACCTGCGTGGTGGCATGCAGATCTTCGTGAAGATTTCGCCACCACACCAACTCAGCAGCCAGCCAGCGTGGTGCTACACGCCTTGTCAGTTCGGACGTGCATCAAAGCCAGGCGAGGCGGCGACAGCCGGGACAAGATTCCTTGCCGTCCCCAATAAAGTGAGAAGGGCACGTCGGCAGTGCATTAAATGCATTTTGTCCTACAGTACCAGGAGATAGACTCGACCACCGTATAGCTTTCCACCACATGTGTGCCACTATGGCAGCCCCTTTGGCTATAAAAGGAGGCCCGCGGCGTAATGAGGGAGGATTCGGATTTTTTGGACGATGCACGCATTGTAGCTAGTTCGAGAACTCAGGAACACTCAAATATACACCAAAGCATGACTAGGGTATTACGCATCCTCGCGGCCCGAACCTGGGTAAACGATCCTCGTGTTGGCTTCTAGACCCGCTCTTTGCACAACCTCGCGCCCGCCAACCATAGCAAAAAGGGACCCCAGTGATCCCATAGGTGTCGTTTCCCCTGACAAAGGCCCAAATAAAAAAAATAAATGAGAGAAAAGAGAGAAGGGGCAATGCTACTATCCTTTTACCACCCTTGTGCTTCAAAGTAGCACCCTGATTGTTGGGGATATTACTACTGGGCATAAACCGGCCTACCTGGGCCGGGTTAACTCTATCAGTAGTTCAAAGGTGTTAAAACCCAAAGAGGCAGATAAAGGCCCAGGGCCCGTAGTCGGTTTACAACCTGTAGCCGTACATCAGCTTTGTGCATATACTTGTAATATAAGTTAGGAACAAGGAGAGACCAACCCGGATACGAGTATGAACCGGTGTTGGGACTCTCTGAACCGGCAGGCGTCACCCATGTATATAAGGGGACGACCCGACGGCGGTTCAAGGACAGACAACAACTCGAGACATAGGCGAAGCTTATTTGCTCCCTAGTCATCGAAACACCCATCAATTCCATCACAACTAGAGGTAGGCTTTTACCTTCATTAAAGGGGCCGAACTAGTATAAACTCTCTTGCGTCCTTGTGTCCGCTTTAACCCCTTCAAGCTAACCCGTAGCGATGGCTCCACGACTAAGTCCTTTCTCTAGGACAACTGCCGTGACAAAACCACGACAGCTGGCGCCCACCGTGGGGCTATCGCACGATTGTTTCCGGTTCTTGGAGGGCCGCTTTGAAGGACTCGAGGGCTATGATGTAGGCCGGATGACTAAGAGTCGTCGCGGCAGACTCTACATCGACGATGCAGGCTGGGGCCCCGAGGCCGGCTCAATTGAGTACGGGTACCGGGTCCCCTTTGGTAGCATTCACGTTTTCATTGGTAAGATCGGTGAACCGGGCCCTGAGCCGGACATCTGCACCGACGTCGTCGAGACGGCTCAGCGTGCGCAATCCGCCCAGGTTAAACCGTCCATGAAGTGTGCCTTCGTGGGAGTCATCCATGGAGGAAGTCATAAGGACGGATCGGAATTTCGCTGGGCGACTGTCATTTGTTCCGGTGACGTATCTTTGACCGGAGAAACCGAATCGCTTTATCAGTTACAAGATGGCCAGATTGGGAGCTGTTTCGATGGCGACAGTATTCCGGACCCCTCTGATCTGCCCAACCGGGTTGGAATATTCATGGCAGGAACACAAGCAGTGCTTCATTCTTCGACAGCTGCGGCAACGGTTTTCAGTTCAGCAACAGCAACGGCCGCCGGTGCAGGAGGCCCTGTGCGCCTGCCGGCTCAGGTTTTATCAGAGCTGTTTGATGGGTTGGCTGTGCTTATGGCGGAAGTTAATCCGCCAGATCATGACGTTCACAACACGGAGATTGCAAAGGTAAAGAAACAGATCACCCAGGACAAGGCGGATCTGGCGGCTGAGGACACCAGGATGGCCGCAGAGCGGGCCGCTTTAGACGCACATGCCTACAGGCTTATGTTGGATCAGAGCGCGTCGCATGAAGTCATGAGGAGGAAGCACCGGTCCCGCTTACCTACGGTTTTCGAGGCCAGAGACCTTTTCAACACTCCAGGACCAAGAGCCAGTAATCCGCCGGAGGGGAACCGGGCAGAAGCCCTTGGGACCGGTGCACCGGTTCATCCCCGTCAGATGGACCCGCCTCGTCAAAACACCGTTATACCTCGGGATGCTTTAACACCTCCGGGTCACTACTCCAACCCAATGGACAATCTTGTTGCCGCTGCTGCACGACTGGAGGCCATTCTAGTTGAAGGTGACTCGCTGCAAGCAGTAGAGACGCGACGGGTCAAGGAACTTCTAAGGACAGCTTTGGCCCAACAGGAGGCGTACTCGTACAGCCGCGACCGAATCCACTTGACCCCCCGTCCAAGCCGGAGCTATAGCAGACATATGGATGAACCAGCAATGTTGAGTAATGAACGACGTGGAGCACCCCGTCGTAACAACCCGACGGGTAGTGCTGATGACGCTCAGGAAGTGGTGAACCGGGCCCGAGCGCGTAGGGAGGCCGAGTTAGCCGCACAGCAACAGGCTCGGCAGCTCACGCCGGTTCGTCCAACCATTTCAATTGAGCCTGATGTTACTTCTAGTTCTTTTGGGGTGCCTTGCCTCGTCCCCGCTTTACGCAACGTGCATTTGCCCAAGGATTTCAAAGGCCCACGCAAGGTACCAAATTATACGGCGGATCAACCACCAGAGACATGGGTAGAGAGCTATGAGATGGCCATGGAGATGCTTGATGTGGATGACGTGGCGTGTGCGAAATACTTCACCATGATGCTTGAAGGAACGGCCCGTACTTGGCTAAAAAGCTTGCCCACTAATTCTATCATCTCGTGGGCCCAATTACGAGCTCGGTTTATCAACAATTTTAAGGATACCTGTAAATAGCCTATGTCGATGGTGGACTTAGTTGCATGCATCCAGGAGGAAGGAGAGTCAACGACTCATTGGGTGTGCCGGGTTTCGCAAGTGTTGCACTCCTCAGACCGCATCAACGCTGACACCGCGGTATTAACCCTAGAAGGCAACTGCCGGTTTGGGCCCCTGAAGTTGAAATTGGGGCGGATGAAGCGTCATTGCACCGACATGGGAACCCTCATGGCCGCTTTGGTAAAATATGCTGATTTTGATAGTACCAAGGATCCCGAATCTGATGATGACAAGACAGGGAAGGGGAAGAAGAACAACAGCTCCAAAGGTCAGCATCATCACTGGGTAGGCAATGGCGGAGGAGGCAAGCGTAAAGAGGATGGCAACATGGATTTTGTGGCTAATACCAACGTACAGGACAATGGCCAGCGGCGCAAGGGCAGGCCGAAAAATCGTAGTGGAGCGCCCAACCCCAACCCAAACTGCCTGAACTATTTGCTAAACCAGCCCTGTCCAAAACATGGGATGAAGGAGGAGCCAACAAACCACCTTTGGAAGGATTGTTTTATTATGCAGGAGTTCAAGAATTCTAATAATTTCCGGTATGATCACGGATCTGGCGGCGGCTCAGGATCCGGGCCGGGTTACGGTGGAGGAAGTTTCGGTTCAGGATTTAATGGTAATCCGGGCGGGCATAATGGTCAAAATAGTCAGAACAACCAGGGTGGTTACAACCAACAGCAGCAACAGTCAGGTTACCAAAGCAACCCAAAGCAGTTGAGTAGTGGGCAGTACCATGTCTTTACCACTAGCTTGGACAAGCGAGACCAGAAGGTTCAGAGGCGGGCAGTCAACTCTGTTAAACCGGCCACACCCCGTTATCTACGTTAGTCTGAACAGCCAATCATATGGAGCAGAGAGGATCACCCACTCCAGGTCGATAATCCGGGTCAGTTGGCTCTGGTGGTGGCGCCTCAGGTGGGAGGTTATAAGTTCACCAAGGTGCTCATGGATGGAGGGAGCAGCATTAACATTCTATACTATGAGACCTTCCGTCGTATGGGACTTACAGATAAGAATCTCAAACCGTCCAATACAGTATTCCACGGTGTAGTGCCTGGCAGATCAGCCTATCCCGTTGGTAAGATAGCTCTTGAAGTGGCCTTTGGGGATGATCATGATTCCAGGTCGGAGACATTAACGTTTGAAGTGGTGAAAATCCAAAGTCCATATCATGCCCTGTTTGGGCGTCCGGCATACGCCAAGTTTATGGCTCGGCCCTGTTATGTGTATTTACAGCTCAAGATGCCGGGTCACAAGGGGACAATAACGGTTCACGGAAGCCGCAAAATCGCTTTGGAATGGGAGGAAGGAGATGCGGCTTATGCAGAGTCGGTTTGTGCCACCGAGGAGTTGAAGTACTATAAAGACAATGTTGATCCGGCAGACATGACTCCATTGAAGAAGCCAACTACGGAGCATGATCCGGCCCTGAAGTTCAAATCGGCAGCAGAAACTAAGCTTGTTGACTTCGTACCTGGTGATTCGTCCAAGCAGTTCAGCATTAGTGCCAACTTGGATCTGAAATAGGAAAGCGCGCTCATCGAGTTCATCCGTGAGAATCGGGACATTTTTGCATGGAAGCCCTCCGACATGCCAGGTGTACCGAGGCAACCCGCTGAGCACACACTTAATGTGGATCCTAAATACAAACCGGTGAAACAGTTCCTCCGCCGGTTTAACGAAGAAAGACGCAAGGCGATTGGAGAAGAGGTAGCCAGGCTCTTAGCAGCTGGTTTTATTGTTGAAGTTTTTCACCCTGAGTGGCTTGCCAATCCGGTGCTAGTCCTTAAGAAAAATGGCACCTGGCGTATGTGTGTGGATTACACAGATCTTAATAAGGCTTGTCCAGCAGATCCTTTTGCCCTCCCTCGTATTGATCAAATCATTGATGCTACGACGGGTTGTGAGCGTTTAAGTTTTTTGGATGCATATTCTGGCTATCATCAGATCAAAATGCCAGTTAAGGACCAGGAGAAGACGGCATTCATAACTCCCTTTGGAGCCTTCTGCTATGTGTCTACGCCCCTTGGGCTCAAAAGTGCCCAGGCAACTTATCAACGGTGTGTACAAAACTTTCTTCACAAGAAGATTGGCCGTAATGTACATGCTTACGTGGATGATATCGTGGTTAAATCCAGGGAGAAGGAGACTCTGGTTGATGATTTGAGGGAAACCTTTGATAACCTAAGGACGTACAAGATGATGCTTAATCCGGACAAGTGTGTCTTTGGTGTACCGGCGGGCAAGTTATTGGGTTTTCTGGTGTCCAACAGGGGAATTGAGGCTAGTCCGGAGAAGATCACAGCCATCACCTCCTTAGCCAAACCGAAGTGTATCAATGATGTTCAACGCTTGGCAGGCCGGATTGCCGCGTTAAGCCGGTTTATCAGCCGCCTTGGTGAGAAGGCGATCCCTTTGTATCAGATGTTGAAGAAGACGGATCAGTTCGTCTGGAGTTCTGCTGCTGATGAAGCATTTAAGGACTTAAAGCGGCAATTGGCCAATCCGCCTGTGCTCGCCGCTCCCATTGACAAGGAGCCGTTACTGCTATATGTTGCTGCTAATGCTCAAGCGGTCAGCATGTCTATTGTGGTGGAACGAAAGGAGGCAGGTAAGGAGCATCCGGTTCAACGTCCGGTCTATTATATCAGCGAGGTACTCATTGAGTCCAAGCAAAGGTATCCGCATTGGCAGAAGCTGGTGTACGGAGTTTTTATGGCAAGTCGGAAGCTTAAGCAATACTTCCAAGGGCACCCAATTACGGTGGTCAGTTCTGCTCCTTTGGGAGATATCATCCAGAACCGGGAAGCAACTGGCCGGATTGCAAAGTGGGCTATAGAGCTGGGGCCGTACGGTTTGAAATATGTGCCTCGGACAGTGATTAAGTCTCAAGCACTTGTTGATTTCATCAATGATTGAACGAAAATGCAAGCGCCCGAAGAAAAGCCGGATCATACGTATTGGACCATCCATTTTGACGGATCCAGGCAGCTGGAAGGCTCGGGGGCTGGAGTCGTATTAACTTCCCCACGAGGTGATAAGTTTTGTTATGTTCTCCGTTTAATGTTCCCTTGTACTAACAATGCAGCTGAGTATGAAGCCTTGCTCCATGGTCTTCGGATGGCTAAGGAGATGAATCTAAGTCGAGTTAAGTGCTTCGGTGATTCGGACCTTGTGGCTCAGCAAGTGTCTGGCACTTGGGACTCCAAGGACCCACTGATGGCAGCATATTGTCGTGAGGTGGATATTGTTGCTGGTTATTTCAGAGGCTATCAGGTGGACCACGTGGACCAGCGGAAAAATGAAGCGGCGGACGTTTTAAGCCGGCTAGGCTCCCAACGCAAACCGGTCCCACCCAATGTTTTTCTGGATGTGCCGCACAACTCGTCGGTGAAGACCCCTGGTGAAGAGGATTTGGCCATTCCTGATCCGGAGGCTCAATTGGTGGTAGTTCTTCATGTTATTCCGGATTGGACGCTTCCTAATCTGGCGTACAAGAACCGGGTCGAGTTGCCAGAAGATGAGATTCTGGCCCGGCAGATAATCCGGCGATCCAAGTCCATGGCTGTCATCAACGGTGAGTTGCATCATTGCAGTGTATCAGGAGCTCTTCAATGTTGCGTGTCTCCTGAAGAAGGCCGTGAAATTTTGCGGGAGATCCACGAAGGAGATTGTGATCACCCCGCCGATTCAATGTCTCTGGTGGCTAAAGCGTTTCGCCATGGTTTCTATTGGTTAACTGCTCATGCTGATGCGAAGGATCTGGTCAGACGATGTGATGGTTGCCAAAGGTTTTCAAGACGTGCTCATGTACCGGCTCAAGAATTAAGGATGATTCCAATTACTTGGCCGTTTGCGACTTGGGGGCTGGATATGGTTGGGCCTTTCAAAAGGTCCAAAGATAAGAAGACCCACCTCCTGGTGGCGGTGGACAAGTTTACAAAGTGGGTGGAGGCAGAACCTGTTAGTAAGTGTGATGCGGCCACGACGGTTCAGTTCATTAAAAAGGTGATTTTTCGGTTTGGCTTTCCGCACAGTATTATCACAGATAATGGTACCAATTTATCCAAAGGTGCTATGAAGGAGTTCTGCGAACGGGAGCACATCCGGCTCGACGTTTCATCAGTGGCACATCCATAGTCCAATGGTCAAGCAGAAAGAGCTAATCAAGAGATCTTGAGAGGCATCAAGCCCCGGCTCATGGTTCCTTTGCAGAAAACGCTGGGTTGTTGGGTAGAAGAATTACCATCTGTGTTATGGAGCATCAATACAACACCCAACAGATCAACAGGATACACACCGTTCTTCATGGTTTATGGAGCGGAGGCGGTTCTCCCCAGCGATATCCGTCATGACTCACCTCGTGTCACGGCTTATGTTGAAGCGGACAACGAGACATCACGGCAAGATGCTTTGGACCGGTTGGATGAAGAGCGTGACATCGCAGCCGCCCGGTCGGCGATTTACCAGCAGGATCTTCGTCGTTATCACAGTCGCCGAGTCAGAACTAGAGCCTTCCAGGAAGGAGATTTGGTGCTTCGGCTCATCCAAGATCAGACTGATATGCATAAGCTATCCCCACCTTGGGAGGGGCCTTTCGTGGTCAGCAAGGATCTGCACAACGGGTCGTACTATCTGATCGATATTCGAGATCATAAGGACTCACGTACATCAGAAGAAGATACTAACAGGCCATGGAATATAGCTCATCTTCGGCCTTACTATACCTGAGCCATTGGCTATACTTATGTACATACAATGTATATATTATGATTAAGTATAATAAACTGGAACCTCAGCTAAAGCGGGGTATCTGTTCTTTTACATCATCTGAGGTTACACGGAGTTGCTCTAAAACAACCTCCAGTTTACCCCTTGAGTTCGCTTTGCTAATAGCATCGTGTTATATCACTTGGAGGATTGGTCGTGTCCGAACCAATACCATGCCTCTTGATAGGCGAAAGCCACCAGATCACTTGGGGACTTGGTCATGTCTGAACCAGTCATGCCTCTTGATCGGCCTAAGGCCACAGAATCACTTGGGGGCTTGGTCGAACCCGAACCATGACCACGCCATTTGGTCGGCATAAATGCCACAAGAATCACTTGGGGACCTGGCTAACTAGAACCATAGTTACACCTAACGGGAGCTTGGTCGTGTTTGGCCATGGTTACGCCATTTGATCAGCTTAAATAAATCTTTTTTGGCAAACGTTTTTGTCGTTGCTTTTGCTTCATACTTTTCTTTGAAGGGATTTTTTTGCTTTTTATTGTGTTCTTTAAACCGACAAAGTTTTTTAACCAATCAATTGACGGAACACAGTTCATGTCAATCCGGAGACTATTTGTCCGGTTTGATCCTTGTTGTTAACATCCTCTTATGTTGTAAACCAGCGTCATATATATACAGGAGCTGTTATCTCCTCCAAACAGTATGGGTTTGCAAAACTCCGCTTCAAGATTGGCCAAGCCAACTTCACGCTCAATGACGGCAGGTATTATGTATATCAAAATTTGGTCATACTTAAAGTTTTGGAAAGTTCATTGCCACAGGAAGAACAAATTATGCACGAAGGCATATCAACATCAAAGGTATCAGCTAGCCTATTACAAGCTTTAAACCGGCGTCCGGTTCAAGCTTGGTCACCAGCCTGGCCTGATGGTTGTGGGTCGTCCTGCGCCGCTTCAGCCTCCGTATCCCTACCCAGTGGCTGGAAATCCACAGTTGTCCAGTCGATTCCCATTAATGCTTGAAAAACAGCTTCATCGTGGATCAGCAAGGACGGGTCAATATCGGGAGCGTAAGTATGCTTACGGATTGGAGGAATCAGATTTTCCGATTCATGGATTGGCACAGCTATTCGCTTGTTCTGACTGTCATATTGCGCTTGATAACGAGACAAGTCTGCTTCCTCAGCCAACTGACAAGCTAGTGGACGCACCTCCCGGTTTATCGCTCGCAGATCCGCTTCACCGAATTCTGATCCGTCTTCCTTCAAGCTGGGATAGCCCTGAGCCGCTTCAACAGGATCAAAGTCCGGCACCCAGGCTTTTGCCTGGATTAAAGCATTGATTGCGCCGGTTCGAGCAACAGATTTCTTTAGCTCTTCAATCCGGGCAGGAAGCATCGACAGTTTCATCAGAGTATCTTGAATCAAAGTAGGTGTCGGTTTGTTATGAGAGGCGGTACAGATGATCCGCTGGGCACCAGTATACAATTGTTCAACCAATGTATAGGTGGCTTTTAGCTTCTTCCGTACATCTGACCCCAAGTGACCAATGCGTGTCCCTGAAATACCATAAAGGGTTAATAAGCCGGCGACTTTGTCAGAAGGCAGAGCCAATTCAGTAGGAAAACTGGCTTACCAAAGATAGCAGCAGTCATGGCATGCACGTGCGGCTTTATGCTGGTCAGTTCATCTGCCACTGGTTTTAGTGCAGCCTCAGCATCCTCTGCTCGTTTGATCAAAGCGGATTTCTCAGTGGCCTAGACCGCCCGTTTCTTTTTGAAGTTTTCCTTAAGTTGTTCCATGGCGCTTAAAGCACTGGTCAATTCCTCTTTTGCTTTGGAGGTTTCAGCTTGTTGGGTTTTCAGGGCTTCTTGAAGATCGATGACTTGGTTCTCTTTCGTCTTCAGCTCCGCCTGCATGCATACAGATATATGCTTCAGCGAACTAGTAGAAGGATTCAAGAACCAACCACATAACAAGTTATGCGCTTAATACTTGGGGGCTAATGCATATTTGATCTAAAGCGGCCTCCGATTTACCCCTTCATCTTTCGATTGTTTACAAAGTCCCAAGATCAATACAAGTATTCAACTTGGCACTTGGGGGCTAATGGCTATTTAATCATATGTATTCTGATGCGGCAGTTTCAATTACTTAAAGTACCGGTTTAACTACGCTAAGTTGAACCGGCCCTTGGGGACTACATCAGCAAATTTCAAAGCATCAAGATTCATATTATTAAGTCCCGGTTTGAAAGAATATTTCAAATCGGCCCTTAGGGGCTAGGAGAGTCAGCAAGAATGAAAGCATACAAGCAGGAAGGAGCATATGGAAGTTACCTCATATTTATCCTTCATCATGTTAACCAGACCGGCTTCATAGTCACGGCTAGTATACAGCCGGTTCAGATAGCCGGAATGGATATCTTGGGCGTTCAGAGCAGCGTAAGCCGTCAGATCAGCATTCCACTTGCCTTTGCCAAAAGCAGCTAGTTCTTCCTTGGCAGAATGTTTGGATAAAGCGACAAGATTGCTTGGCTCAGTATGGCCAGTGCCAGTAATGACAACTTCATCATCATTGGTACCGCCGGTTTGCACTGGAGCTGTTGGCTTGTCAGTAGGTTTTGCAGGACCGGTGGAGCTTTCAACCCGGAGGGAACCCGTGGGCTGATGGATAGGACCTGAGGTATCAGTAGGTATTTCCTCAGCAGTAAGATCATCATCTGGCTGCGGTGGATCATTGGGAATATCCTCAGGAATAGCCGCTTCAAGATTGGGTGTGGTGCCTGGCTCAAGAATGACATCTTCTTCGGCCGCTTTATCTAGGCGGGCCTTCTTGCTCGGCCTAGGTTTGGCCCTGAGAAGAATAACAAAATTAAATACAGCATATGTTCTAAGGCAATATACTACAAACATCACAATAAATATAGCTTACCCAAGCACCGTTTTAAGCGGTGGGAGCTGAGTAGCCGACGACTCGCCAGAAGATGAGTGGGAAATAACCTGATAATCAGAGTCAGACGGATTAAGAGGTTGACGAAAGCAGCCCGCTTTAGGACAAGCACTGACAAGCGAATTGGAGACCTCGGAATGACGTTTCCGAACCGGACTGTTCGGTAAACCGGCGGAGGTAACTACTTGGCCGCTGTGCCGGGTGGTGCGGCGAGCTTCGTGTTGTTGAGTCTTCATAAGAAGTTTAGGATCCAAATAAGCAAGAGGATGAGAAAATTTAACTTTCCGGTTTGCCTGACGGATTTTTTGTGATGGCAAAGTTTCTGAATCGGAAGAGAGAATAATTACCTCTGCAACATCCGCATGGCTGGCTTCGGCATCATCCTGACAAACATCATCATCAATAAGACGCATGAAAAATAAACCAAGTGAGTCAAGCTCTACCTCAAAGTCCGGATTATCCACCTCGTCATCAGGGGCCGGATTAGAAGATGCAGTGGTTCTTTTCCGGTGGGCAGTCTTCTTCACAACTTTAGTTTTTTGCCGGGTTGCTCTTTCCGGTTTATCTGTTTTCTCTGGTTTCTCCTGCGGCAGCTTTTTGCTCCAAAACGGATCATCGCCCTGGTTATGCAGACACTGATATTAAAAACAATGACGAGACATATCAATAATAGATTCAGCAAAGAGAAAAATCAAAGTCTTACAGCTGGTGATTTGTTGGTAGCACAGAAGGGAAGCAGGCCGGTTCTAGCGCAGATGTGCTCCAATTCATTCAGTATCTTACGCACAGCCTCTTTGATTTCCTCACTGGAGAGCTGGAGTCTTGAATGTCACAGTGGGTCATCCACACTATCAGTATATTCACACATCAAACCGGAGCGCTGACTAAGGGGCAGTATGCTCCATGATATCCAACAGCGAGCAAGGTCAACCCCTATTAAACCGTTGGCCATAAAGGCCCTGAGCTTTGACAGCTGAGGAGCATATTTGCTTCTCTCCTGGGCAGTCAATCGTTGAGGAAAAGGATGGGTATTGCTGAACCGCTCCGGACGAAAGCCAGGCAAGGGATTCTCACCAGCAGGGGAGGTGTCTTTGCAGTGGAACCATGTCTGATTCCACTCCTTGGGGTGACTGTGCAGCTTGGCGTGAGGGTATGTGACCTCTTTCCTTTTTTGAATCGCCATGCCGCCCAACTCCGTATTAGAGCCATCAGTAAACTCAGTACGGCGGTTTAGATGGAAAAGATCTCTGAATAATTCCACTGTGGGCTCCTCTTGAAAGAACACCTCACAGAGCACTTGGAAGTGGCACATATTTGTAACAGAGTTGGGGCCAGTGTCTTGCGGATGGAGGTGGAAATCAGCTAGAACATCCCGGTAGAATTTAGAACCGGGCGGTTTAAAACCCCGGGCTAAGTGGTCTACGAAAACAACAACCTCTCCTTCTCGAGGTGTGGGGGGGGGGGCATTCTTTGCCAGGAGCCCTCCAATGGACGGTGTCTTTGCTGCCCAAGGCGCCAATCAGGACTAAATCGTCCAGTTGATCCTCTGTGATGCGAGAAGGAACCCAATTGCACTCATACACTTGCTTGGCCATGATGAAATCTACAAAGTACATTGATATGTGCAATGTTAAACCGGAAGCAGATCTATCTAAACCGGAGTTTCATGAAGCAACCAACATCTGGCGGTTCAACAAGGGGACTAATGGCATATACCGGTTTGGAAAATTTTCTATAAAGTTAAACCGCCTGACCTAAACATTGAAGCAATTTACATTACGGATGGTTAAGTATGCAGAAACAGGTTTCACAAGATCTTATTACGGCATTGGATCTGAAGCAAGTTCAGAAAATAAGAAAAATAGTCGAAGATCAAAGCAGAACAATATTGAATCAATGAGCAGAAGTATATGTGAGATCTATGGTTTTGGGCAGGAAACTAGCGGCGGATACTGAAAGTTACCGCTACACAAAGCAAGGGTTTACATGTGCATCCAGGAGCAAGTACATGAGTATGAACAAGTGAGGAACACCGCAAGAACACGAAGCCCTAGATCAGATCTATGTTGAGAAGAACAGAAGACCTACTAGAGCTGAGGAAAACGCGGAAGGTCGCCGCGGCTTTCTAGCGCGTTCAAGTTGATGCAGCGGTCAAGGGTGACGCAAAAGACGACGGCGGTGGCGGAGCTCTGAGACTGGCGACGCGAGGAAGACGAAGGGGAAGGGCACGAAGGGAAGAAAAGAAATGACCCTTTGGGCCTATTTATAAGGCAAAGGACATGTGTCAGGCGCGGGAATCAAGGGACCGCAGATTTTGGAAGTAGGGCGGTCACCTCGGTCATTGTGAATCTATTAAACAAGAAGATATCATGGATGTTTTCTTTATGACAGATGATGTCACGCCGGTTTACAGCAAACAGAGAAGATGACGTCACGGCGGTTCAACAACTACAAGAAGATGTTGAAGACGAAGATTGTTGCTAAGGATTGACATGAACCTGTTCAAATCAATCTGGGGTCTAATGTTGGGGATATTACTACTGGGCATAAACCGGCCTACCTGGGCCGGGTTAACTCTATCAGTAGTTCAAAGGTGTTAAAGCCCAAAGAGGCAGATAAAGGCCCAGGGCCCGTAGTCGGTTTACAACCTATAGCCGTACATCAGCTTTGTGCATATACTTGTAATATAAGTTAGGAACAAGGAGAGACCAACCCGGATACGAGTATGAACCGGTGTTGGGACTCTCTGAACCGGCAGGCGTCACCCATGTATATAAGGGGATGACCCGGTGGCGGTTCAAGGACAGACAACAACTCGAGACATAGGCAAAGCTTATTTGCTCCCTAGTCATCGAAACACCCATCAATTCCATCACAACTAGAGGTAGGCTTTTACCTTCATTAAAGGGGCCGAACTAGTATAAACTCTCTTGCGTCCTTGTGTCCGCTTTAACCCCTTCAAGCTAACCCGTAGCGATGGCTCCATGACTAAGTCCTTTCTCTAGGACAACTGCCGTGACAAAACCACGACACTGATCTTCATGATAGAGAGTTTTCAATATTGTCACTTTCATAGACTAGTGGGAATTTTTCATTATAGAACTTGGATTGTATATTCCAATGACGGGCTTCCTCAAATTGCCCTAGGTCTTCGTGAGCAAGCAAGCTGGATGCACACCCACTTAGTTTCGTTTTGAGCTTTCATAAACTTATAGCTCTAGTGCATCCGTTGCATGGCAATCCCTACTCACTCACATTGACATCTGTTAATGGACATCCCCATAGCCCGTTGATACGCCTAGTTGATGTGAGACTATCTCCTTATTTTTGTCTTCTCCACAACCACCGTCTATTCCACCTATAGTGCTATGTCCATGGCTCACACTCATGTATTGTGTGAAAGTTGAAATTTTTTGAGAACATCAAAAGTATGAAACAATTCCTTGGCTTGTCATCGGGGTTGTGCATGATTTAAATAATTTATGTGATGAAGATGGAGTATAACCAGACTGTATGATTTTGTAGGGATAAGCTTCCTTTGGCCATGTTATTTTGAGAAGACATAATTGCCTTGTTAGTATGCTTGAAGTATTATTGTTTTTATGTCAATATTAAACTTTTGTTCTGAAACATACGGATCCGAACATTCATGCCACAATAAAAGAAATTACATGGATAAATATGTTAGGTAGCATTCCACATCAAAAATTCTGTTTCTATCACTTACCTACTCGAGGACGAGCAGGAATTAAGCTTGGCGATGCTTGATACGTCTCTGATGTACCTATATTTTTTGATTGTTCTAGGCTATTATATTATCTTGGATGTTTTATATGCATTAATATGCTATTTTATATTATTTTTGGGACTAACCTATTAACCTAGAGCCCAGTGCCAGTTTTTGTTTTTTTCCTTGTTTTAGAGTTTTGCAGAAAAGGAATACCAAACGGAATAAAACTTTCGCGATGATTTTTGTTGGACCAGAAGACATCCAGAGGACTTGCAGTGCAAGTCAGAGAAGCCACGAGGCGGCCACAAGGATGGAGGGCGTGCCCACGAGGGTAGGGCGCGCCCCCAACCTTGTGGGCCCCTCGTGACTCCACCATCCTAGTTTCTTCACCTATATATTCTCATATATCCCAAAACCAATAGATAGAGCCACGAAAACACTTTTTCACCGCCGCAACCTTCTGTACCCATGAGATCCCATCTAGGGGCCTTTTCCGGTGTCTTGCCGGAGGGGGATTCGATCACGGAGGGCTTCTGAAGGAAATATGCCCTATTGGCAATAATAAAGTTGTTATTTATATTTCCTTATATCATGATAAATGTTTATTATTCATGCTAGAATTGTATTAACCGGAAACTTAGTACATGTGCGAATACATAGACAAACAGAGTGTCACTAGTTTGCCTCTACATGACTAACTCGTTGAATCAATGATGGTTATGTTTCCTAACCATAGACATGAGTTGTCATTTGATTAACAGGATCACATCATTATAAAATGATGTGATTGACTTGACCCATCCGTTAGCTTAGCACGATGATCGTTTAGTTTGTTGCTATTGCTTTCTTCAGGACTTATACATGTTCCTATGACTATGAGATTATGCAACTCCCGAGTACCAGAGGAACACTTTTTGTGCTACCAAATGTCACAATGTAATTGGGTGATTATAAAGGTGCTCTACAGGTGTCTCCTATGGTGCTTGTTGAGTTGGCATAGATCGAGATTAGGATTTGTCACTCCGATTGTCAGAGAGGTATCTTTGGGCCCTCTCGGTAATGCACATCACTATAAGCCTTGCAAGAATTGTGACTAATGAGTTAGTTGCGGGATGATGCATTACGGAACGAGTAAAGAGACTTGCCAGTAACGAGATTGAACTAGGTATGAGGATACTGACAATCGAATCTCGGGCAAGTAACATATCGATGACAAAGGGAACAACGTTTGTTGTTATGCGTTTGACCGATAAAGATCTTCGTAGAATATGTAGGAGCCAATATGAGCATCCAGGTTCCGCTATTGGTTATTTACCGGAGACATGTCTCAGTCATGTCTACATAGATCTCGAACCCGTAGGGTCCGCTCGCTTAACGTTCGGGGACGATTGGTATTATGAGTTTATGTGATTTGATATACCGAAGGTTGTTCGGAGTCCCGGATGAGATGACGGACATGACGAGGTGTCTCGAAATGATCGAGCCGTAAAGATCGATATATTGGAAGGCTATATTCGGACATCGAAAAGGTTCCGAGTGATCCGGGTATTTTTCGGAGTACCGGGGGAGTTACGGGAATACGGGAGTACATATGGGCCTTAGTGGGCTTTAAGGGAAAAAGAGGAGAAGCCACGAGGGCTGGCCGCGCGCCCCCCATGGGCCTAGTCTGAATTGGACTAGGGGAGGGGCTGCACCCCCTCTTTCCTTCTCGTCCCCTTCACCTTCCTTCCCCCTCCTAGTAGGACTAGGAAAGGAGGAATCCTACTCCTACTAGGAGGAGGATTCCTCCCCTCTTGGCGCGCCTAGAGAGGCCGGCCGGCCAGCCTCCCCTTCCTCCTTTATATACGTGGGGAGGGGGGCACCTCATAGACACACAAGTTGATCAGTTGATCTTTTAGCCGTGTGCGGTGCCCCCCTCCACCATAATCCACCTCGATCATATCGTAGCGGTGCTTAGGCAAAGCCCTGTGTCGGTAGCATCATCATCACCATTATCACGCCGTCTGCTGACGGAACTCTCCCTTGAAGCTCTGCTGGATCGCAGTTCGTGGGACGTCACCGAGCTGAATGTGTGCTGAACTCGGAGGTGCCGTAGGTTCGCTACTTGGATCGGTCGGATCATGAAGATGTATGACTACATCAACCGCGTTCTCATAACGCTCCCACTTACGGTCTACGAGGGTACGTAGACAATACTCTCCCCTCTCGTTGCTATGCATCACCATGATCTTGTGTGTGCGTAGGATTTTTTTTGAAATTACCGCGTTCCCCAACAGCTTCTACATCAACACCATTGCCCTTCCGATAAAGCGTGAATAGTTTACCATAGACCTATGGGTCCATAGCTAGTAGCTAGATGGCTTGTTATCTCTCTTTGATTCTCAATACCATGTTCTCCTCGATGTTCTCTTAGATCTATTCGATGTAATACTTTTTTGCGGTATGTTTGCCGAGATCCGATGAATTGTGGATTTATGATTAGCTTATCTATGAATATTATTTGAATCTTCTCTGAATTCTTATATGCATGCATGATTTGATATCTTTGCAAGTCTCTTCAAACTATCGATTTGGTTTGGCCAACTAGATTGGTTTTTCTTGCAATGGGAGAAGTGCTTAGCTTTAGGTTCAATCTTGTGGTGTCCTTTCCCAATGACAGTAGGGGCAGCAAGGCATGTATTATATTGTATTGTATTGTTGCCATCGAGGATAAAAAGATGGGGTTTTCATCATATTGCTTGAGTTAATTCCTCTACATTATGTCATCTTGCTTAATGCGTTACACCGTTCTTTATGAACTTAATACTCTAGATGCATGCTGATACGTCTCCAACGTATCTACTTTTTCTCACGCTTTTCCTCTTGTTTTGGACTCTAATTTGCATGATTTGAATGAAACTAACCCTGAACTGACGCTGTTTTCAGCAGAACTACCATGGTGTTATTTTTGTGAGAAATAAAAGTTCTAGGAATGGAACGAAACTTTGCGAGGATTTTTTATATCAATAATAAGAATTTCTGGAGCCAAGACCCACCAGAGAGGGGCCCTTGGGTGGGCACAACCCACCAGGGCGCGCCCCATCTCCTGGCGCGCCCAGGTGGGTTGTACCCATCTGGTGGCCCCGTAGATGACCCCCCTGATACTATAAAATCACATATTTCTAGAAAAAAAATCAAGGAGAAAGAATTATCACGATCCACGAGACCGAGCCGCCGCCAAGCCCTGTTCTTCCTCGGAAGGGTAGATCTGGAATCCGTTTGGGGCTCTGGAGAGGGAGATCTTTGTTCTTCGTCATCACCAACCCTTCTCCATCGCCAATTCCATGATGCTCCCCACTGGGAGCGAGTAATTCCTTCGTAGGAGTTGACGAGTCCACTTTTTTCGACATTCTTTGTCACATTAGTGTTAGAATTTTCTCGGTTTTTTTGCGCTCACGCTCCCTTTTGTCTATTTTGCCATGATTTCACCACAGAGGTATTTTGATGCATAGGGAAAGAATCCCAAGGACATGTTGTCAAAATCATATTATTGGGATGATAAAATACTACCATAAAAAGAAATAAGTAAATGGGAGAAGAGAAAATGCAACAGAAGGTTGCAGGGCACTCGACGACATTAGATGACCACCTGCGCTCTTACTGCTGGTCATACCAGCCTCCGCTACCACTCCCTAGTTTGATACTTCCACCCAGTCGATTGGATCTTGGATTAGGCACCAATAATCACCAGCAACCTCTCTAGAGCAACGAAGCCTAGCCTCTAGAAGGAATCTGGAGGATGCATCGATAGATGGGCTTCAGGCCAACATCATACCATCAAGAAGCTATCATACTTTAGAACCACCAGAACAAAGGACCCCACAGATTTCAAGTGACCTCCCACTAAATGATTTGTTTATGCTGGGAGGGTCGATAAACCAAACACTATTTTTGCTACAACTATCCCTCCAGCGCGAACAATCCACATCAACAGACTTATTGCTAACAGAAACGAAAACCAATCTCCACCAAAAAAAAGATGCACCAAAGAAAAGCCTAATTTTAACTCTAGAGAAACAAGCCTTGGAAGAAACTTCAAATTTGCATGCGAGTTAAATTGACTAAAGACATACAAGTTTATCATCCTTTTCTAATTGAAACTACCACACAACCAACAATTCAAAAAAAATAGTGCATATAGTAGTAGATTTGCCATGCTATAAAAAATATTTGCCATGTTATATATCATATTGTTCTTAAAAAAATGAGGGCATGATATATATTTCCCATGGTAAAGTTCATACTTACCACATGGAAAAATATAAAAACA
Source organism: Triticum urartu (assembly GCF_056163025.1). Classification (NCBI taxonomy): domain Eukaryota; kingdom Viridiplantae; phylum Streptophyta; class Magnoliopsida; order Poales; family Poaceae; genus Triticum; species Triticum urartu. The sequence continues at coordinate 95,443,665 of NC_141875.1, forward strand.
TTTTGCTTTTATTAATCATGACAACATTAGATGAATTTGTGAGGCTAAGATGGCAAAATTAAGCATGAGGTTATAAAAATCATGGCAACTTGTGGCTAAAAAATCATCACACGAGTAAATTAGAAAGAAGGTTTGTACCGGTGACATGGAAAAATTAAAAAAAGTGTTTGGCCTAATCAGAAGGCACCGAAGGGACAAAATTTCTTGCGGAGCTAGTGCAAGATATAAAGTCGGTTTGCCATGCTACATAAAACTTATGATATAATGTCATGGGGCATAAAGTAGGTTTGCGTTGGCTGTATAAATAAATTTGCCATGTGCATTAAAGTTAATTTGCCATAGTTATAAATTCAATTTGGCATGAATTATAAATTAAAATTTGACATGAGCTGCAAAATTTAATGCCATAGGATATAAAGTTAATTTGCCACAGACTATAAAGTAAAATTTTCCATGGGCTATGTAGTGTATTTACCATGGTCTTTATAAAAGTTAAACTTGCCACAATGCAATTTTGCCATGCTCATGATTTTTTAGTGGCAGAATAAATAGTCCTGGGAATTTGCTTTAGTACAAGTTGAAAAAAATATTGATTAAAGTGTACCATTTTTAGTAATAAATTTCCATGCTTCATAAAGTATAATTACCATGGTCCATGGTAAAGATTTTCCATGAACGATGGGAAAGTAGATTTTCCATGGATGTAAAATATATCTGCCATGGACATAAAGTACATTTGTCATTGCAATAAAAGGATGAATTTGGCATGGAAAAAATTTAAAGTAAATTTTCCATGTATGTTGAAGTAAATTTGCCGTGGAGAATATAGAAAAAATTGACATGGTAAAATAAAGTAGAAATTTCCATGTCATTGAAACTAAGATTTGTCATGGAAAAATAAAGTAATTGTTTCCATGCTCAATGTACTTAAAGAAAAGAATTGCCATGTCAAAATTTCTATGCTCCAATGAAAAAATGGCCATAACATATTAGATTGTCATGTAAAAAAGTAATGAATGTAAATTTTCCATGGCAAAAGAAATACTACATTTACCATGGCAATAAAATTGAAGAATTTATCATGACCGGCATTTTTTGCCTCATGCTATGCACAATGTACTTAATGATTGAATACTTTCTCTCTTGTTTATTTGCCATTCCCAATGTGCTTGAAGTAAAAATTTCCATGGAAAAATTTCCATGATCCATGAAAAACAAAAATTGCCACGAGATATTAAATTGACATGTAAAAGTAAATTTGCCATGGCAATATACACTAATGCAGGATGGTCCAAACGCGACACTATGATCAGAGACCCTTCGATGAAACTGTGTGTGATGCCATAATCACAAACAGTGGTGTTAAAAACTCGTTGAAAAGGTGCAAAACGTTTGTGATGGAGGATGCATCAAACATGGTTCATATTTTAGTTGCGTGTGTGATGCAGGGCACACAATTCAGTTCAATTAACTGTTTGCGATGAGGAGGAACAAAAAAAGGGCAGCCAGATGAAGGTGTGTGTGATATACAACATATGGTTCACTAGGATGAACTGTGTGTGATTAGGCAACTCAATGGAAACGGTTCAACTGAACAAGAAGTGTGTGATACGCGGCAAACAAGTCCGATATCGAAAATGTGTGCGAAGAGCAGTAATAACACAGACGATTGCTGCTAATAAGCCGTGATATAACTGAAATAAACATCCAATTACATAAGTGACTATATAGATCATTCACACACACCTTAAGTAGGAGAAACGATCGTCTAGCCATCTACTTCTTGTGATGCTCCCGCCACTGCTTTGTGGCTTGATCTATCGTCTAAGGTAGGAAGAAGATAGTTCCTCATCTCAACGATCCGCCTGTACATCTTGTATAGCTTGTGTACGCGTCCATGGCCGCGTACTTGACATGTTGTCCACCCAGTCTCTCATGCCACACACTCTGCCAGGCGTTCTTGTCCTTATTGCTCTCATTCTTCATCTTCATGTAGTAGGGGTCGATGATGGCCGAGGCGAGGTCAACCAGGGAGTTTAGTTTGTTTTTGTCGCTTCCCCAGACCTTGTAGTGGCGCTGGATGTTGACAAGATTCGGGCATTTCAAGCCCGAAACCTTGAGCGCTTTTAGATAGTTGGTGGTGTCCACCGTAGAGAAACTGTAGTCGAAGCTGTTGATAAACCTAGAGAAACGCTTGAAAGGCCTTGTGGCCAGGTGGTAGTGGTAGACGAGGACGTCATGTCGCACACACAACTGGGCGACGAAAACCTTCTGAACGTGGCCGGCACGACCCATGGTGTACTTGAGGTCGAAGCCGACCACTTGGTACTTGTCCTCGGCAAGGAACTGCTCCATAATTTGGATGGAGCTCTCCACCGAGACCGGATCGTTCGTGCACACCACCGAGAGAGACTTTCCCCTCACGTGGGTGTCCAGGACGTGTTGAGTGGTTAAATGCCCGCGGTTGTTGTCATCGACCGCTGGGAGCGTCATTGGAGCCACGGGGAGCGCCATTGGAACCGCTGGATGTCCCCTTTATATGTGTCCTCGTGGGTGTGCTTATTGTGTCGTGTGAGACGAGAGATGAAGGTAAATGGCCACAAGAATAAAAGGGGGCCGGGCGGCGTGGATTCTCGGCGTGTCTGCATGGCATTTTTTGCAGTGGGTAACTGCATCATCGCGCCGCGCCCGGCGCAACCGCATGCACACGAATGTGCGTGATCGTGCGCCAGCCCCAAACACTGGCAGCACGTGTGGAGGGACGAGGGCAGAGCACCCAGAGGGACACGAGAGCAGAGCACGTGGGGCGGGATGCGAGCAGAGCACGCCGCGGCCGCGTGAACCGCAAGCAACCACATGCATAGAGTAGTTGAACACGCAGGAAATGGTCGCCTACAAGCCGGCCGACAGTTGCGTTCCTGCGTAGAGAGCGGCCGTGTGCTACTACCTCTGTCTAGTCTATAGTCCCCTTCTATATTTTGTGCCATACTTCGCCCTCAAATTTAAACAACAAAATGTTAATGCATGTTATAAAAATTATATAATTGGAAACTATGTTCAAATACGAATCCAACTACATAAGCTTTGGCGACATGCATTCATATTTTATTAGTTAAATCATACTTATAAACCAGTGTCGACATCCTGGGAATGGGGGTACCCAGACTTGCCTGCCTGCGGCCCAGAGCATGGCCCCATCAACATCCCCATATGGCCCACCTTCAGCTATGACAACTCAAGACCCTCGTGAGGGGCCAAGCCTCGCGAGGCGTACAACACCAAGACCTCCCTGGGGGCAGCCTCACTAGTCCGGCTCCCAAGGAGCGGAGATATCTATGCAAGGGGCACCTCGTGAGGTTCGCGTGACGTGAGCCATGACGACTGGGGCCAGGCAGGCGCCAGCGGGTGCAGTGTACCAGTTTCCTCTTTGGTGCTAAGGAGGCAAGCGCATGCGAGGAGTCCCGAGGCATTAGGCAATCATTTCCATGCCGGTGCAACAAGACCAAGACCAGCAGGACGGCAGGGCGGAGGTCATCGCGGATCCCACAACAGCGTCACCTCCAGAGCCTTTGGTAGGCGAAGGGTACTTTTGTTAGCATAGCTTGTACTAGTTGTCCCCCTTCAAACATGGCCATTGTGGGATCCCTTCCCGCCAAACATTTGGGAAGAGGACCAAGGCCACTATAAATAGGAACTAGCCACTGCCGTGGAGGGGGGATAATTCAGATCACCTCTCAACCACTAGCTCATCGAGCTCAAGAACACCTCACCTCCTGAGGCTGCTCATCCACTTTACTAGTTCATCCTCAGCCCCCCCCAGGCAATCCACCCACAAACTAGAGTGGGGTATTACACCGCAAGGTGGCCCGAACTAGTATAAATCCCCATGTCCCTTGTTCTTTGGGTTCATCGAGCTAGGCCGTGGAATCGTTGAGCGAGCGAGTCGGGAAGAGAGTGTTCTTCGTGCGCTCCCCAGAGTTCGAACCTCTCAAGGGTTTGCCGGAACCCGTAATCCGACATTTGGCGCGCCAGGTAGGGGTGCGCCGAAGTTCCGCCTCTCTGCTTGTTCCACCCCTCTGCCCGGTTCGTCTCTTTGTTCGGCTCTCATGGCAGGCGCCGCCCCACCGGCTGGATTGACGGGCGCGTGTGGTGGTGCCATGGACCTCTGGGCCTTCACTCCCTCCTTACGACAGGCGCAGTGGCTGCACAAGTTCAAGCCGGATATGCCGCCTCGCTACGATGGCGCGGCGGATCCAGCTGCCTTCCTGCTGGTGTACGAGGAGGCCGTTCGGCAAGTCAGAGGTGATGATAAGATTATGGCCAACTGGTTTCCCATGGCCCTAGCTAGCGTGCCACACGCCTGGATGCTCAACCCGCCAGGATCCTCTATGGCCTCCTGGGAAGAGCTACGCAGTCTCTTCGTCACGCGCTTTGTAGCACCAGCGCCCCTTGCTGTTGCAGCCATCCTAAGCGGCTCGCAGGCACCGCTCTTGGATCGCCACGTCAAGCAGTTCTTCCGTCAAATGGGCGCCGCCTCTGTGCAGCGGTGGTGTGACCCCAAATGATGTCGTTAAAAATATTGTCAGTAAGGTGAACCAGAGAAATACTAAAAAATATATAGTTCCTGCAAGACGCTATGAGAAAAATAAACAAGCTATTGATGCACATTGTAGCAAGACGGTAACACATATTTCCATTGGACATGTTCCTGTCCAACTTGTTGCACCGGAGGACGTCGAGCCACGATTCAGAACTCCATGCAGGCAAACACATCTACGTGAACATACAAGGAAGTAGTACTAGTTTGTTTGTCTTTTTGTGATCAGTGTGCCGTATTTTTAAATTAGTTAATTAGTGATTAAATAAGATAGAGGAATGAGAAAGTTGGATTAGTACTAGTAGCAGTACGTGTCTATGTTCAGGTTTGAGTCCAACTAGTATTCGATCCACAATAGGAGTCCAGGACAGTTGTACCTTGTGCCTGCGTGCACTATTAATAGGGCCAGCCGGCTGTGTATCTAGGTCGGTTTTGATTGCATTTGTTAAACCGGAAACTCACCATGTTTCGACGGCCAAGTTCTGCGTATTTTTGTTGAGAATCTAGCTAGGGTTTGTGTTCTTGGCGAGGAGATTAGACGGGACAACCTCTAATTTGCTACCGATTCTTGTTGAATCACCCACACACTTCTTTTGCTCGAGGATGTACGTGTAGTTCCGGCTGGTTTGCATCTACAGGATTGTAAGCTTGCTATTTTCTTTTCCTATTATTTGGTGTACATTGGAGATTGGACTTGGAGTTGCTGAGTTTGTACTGTGAAAGATTTGGGAAAAAGCGTTCGCGCCATCGACTTTCTGTCGAGGGTCGCATCAAGCAGGGACCTCCCCCGGGATGGGCGGTGCCCAAGGCCGACCTCACTTTCGACTCAGGGGACCATTTGGCGACCACCGCTGGCTTAGGCGTGCTCTCGATGCTTTCCACACCCACCATCTGCAACGTGGCGGTAACCAAGATCCTCATCGACGGCGGGGCTGGCCTCAACATGCTCTCCGTGGAAGCTTTCGGCTTGCTCCACATACCGCACGGATGGCTCCGTCACACTACGCCCATCCTCGGAGTTGGTGGCGGTTCCACCAGCCCCCTAGGGCAGATCCGCCTCCCAGTCACCTTCGGTACCCGCGACAACTACCACACCGAGCTTATCGACTTCGACGTCGCTCGCATAGGCCTCCCGTACAATGCCATCCTCGGGTACCCTGCCTTGGCTCAGTTCATGGCAGCAACTCACCCCGCCTACAACCTCATGAAGATTCCGGGGAGCAACGACGTCCTCAACCGTGACTGCAAACACCAAGGAGGCCCTGATGGCCCTCAAGCTCGCCTTCAGGGCCGCGGTGGCGGCGCTCCCCGTAGGTGAAGTAGCACCCGGGACCCAAGGGGCTATGCTGGCGAAGAAGAAGCAATTGTTCTCCCAAGATCGGGCCAAGATGAAGCAGGTGCCGGTCGATGAGGATGGAGCCTCAGGAGCCACCTTCATCGTAGGTGCCGACCTTGCCCCGAACCAAGAAGAGGCGTTGGTGAATTTCCTGCACGAATAAGGAGGTATTCACCTGGGAGCCCAAGCAGCTGGTTGGTGTCCCGAGGGGGATAATCGAGCACCACCTAAGGGTGTGCCCAAATGTGTGCCCGATGAAGCAAAAGGCGCGGCGATAGGGCGCAGAGAAGCAGCCCTTCATCGTCCAGGAGACCCGCAAGCTGCAAGATGCAGGTGTCATCCGCGAGGTTCGGTACCTTGAGTGGCTGGCGAGCCCAGTCGTCGTGCCCAAGAAGGGCGGGAAGGAGCGCATGTGCGGTGACTTCACCAACCTCAACAAGGCCTGCCCTTAAGACCCGTTCTCACTCCCGCGCATTGATAAGATCGTTGACTCCACCGTCGAGTGTGACTTGCTGTGTTTCCTAGATGCCTTCTCAGGTCACCACCAGATCAAGATGGCGGCGGAGGACGTAGAGAAGACAGCTTTCTTAACCCCATGTGAGTTGTACTGCTACACCTGCATGCCGTTTGGGCTGCGTAATGCCAGGGCGACCTTCCAGCGGCTGATGCACATCGCTCTAGGCCAACAGCTCGGGAGGAACGCTGAGGCCTACGTCGACGACATTGTGTTGAAACCTCGGGAGGCAAGAACCCTCATTTAGGATTTGGAGGAGACTTTCGCCAGCCTGCGCAATGTAGATGATACGTCCATTTTGCATCATGCTTACATATTGATATTTATTGCATTATGGGCTGTTATTACACATTATGTCACAATACTTATGCCTATTCTCTCTTATTTTACAAGGTTTACATAAAGAGGGAGAATGCCGACAGCTGGGATTCTGGGCTGGAAAAGGAGAAAATATTAGAGACCTATTCTGCATAACTCCAAAAGTCCTGAAACTTCACGGAAGATGTTTTCCAAATATATAAAAAATACTGAGAGCAAGAACTTCACCAGGGGGGCCACACCCTTCCCACGAGGGTGGGGAGCGTGCCCTACCCCCCTGGGCGCGCCCTCTACCTCGTGGGCTCCCTGGTGGCCCTTCGGTGGCCATCTTCTGCTATATGGAGTCTTTCGATGGGAAAAAAAGATCATAAGCCATCTTCTCGGACGAAACTCCGCCACCACGAGGCGGAACCTTGGTGGAACCAATCTAGGGTTCTGGCGGAGCTGTTCTGCCGGGGAAACTTCCGTTCCGGAGGGGGGAAATCATCGCCATCGTCATCACCAACGCTCCTCTCATTGGGAGAGGGCAATCTCCATCAACATCTTCATCAACACCATCTCATCTCAAAGCCCTAGTTCATCTCTTGTATCCAATTCTTGTCTCCAAGTCCGGGATTGGTGCTAGTAGGTTGCTAGTAGTGTTAATTACTCCTTGTAGTTGATGCTAGTTGGTTTAATTGGTGGAAGATCATATGTTCAGATCCTATATGCATATTAATAACCCTCTGATTATGAACATGTTTATGCTTTGTGAGTAGTTACTTTTGTTCCTAAGGACATGGGAGAAGTCTTGCTATCAGTAGTCATGTGAATTTGGTATTCGTTCGATATTTTGATGAGATGAATGTTGTCTCTCCTCTAGTGGTGTTATGTGAACGTCGACTACATGACACTTCACCATTATTTGGGCCTAGAGGAAGGCATTGGTAAGTAATAAGTTGATGATGGGTTGCTAGAGTGACAGAAGCTTAAACCCTAGTTTATGCGTTGCTTCGTAAGGGGCTGATTTGGATCCATATGTTTCATGCTATGGTCAGGTTTACCTTAATACTTATGTTGTAGTTGCGGATGCTTGCAATAGAGGTTAATCATAAGTGGGATGCTTGTCCAAGTAAGGGCAGTACACAAGCATCGGTCCACCCAGATACCAAATTATCAAAGTACCGAACGCGAATCATATGAACGTGATGAAAACTAGCTTGACGATATTCCCATGTGTCCTCGGGAGCGTTTTACATCTTATAAGAGTTTGTCCAGGCTTGTCCTTTGCTACAAAAAGGATTGGGCCACCGTGCTGCACCTTATTTACTTTTGTTACTTGTTGCTCGTTACAAATTATCTTATTACAAAACTATATGTTACCACTTATTTCAGTACTTGCAGAGAATACCTTGCTGGAAACCGCTTATCATTTCCTTCTGCTCCTCGTTGGGTTCGACACTCTTACTTATCAAAAGGACTACGATAGATCCCCTATAGTTGTGGGTCATCAAGACTCTTTTCTGGCGCCGTTGCCGGGGAAACTTCCCTCCCGGAGGGGGGAAATGATCGCCATCGTCATCACCAACGCTCCTCTCATCAGGAGAGGGCAATCTCCATCAACATCTTCATCAGCACCATCTCATCTCAAAACCCTAGTTCATCTCTTGTATCCAATTCTTGTCTCCAAGTCCGGGATTGGTGCTAGTAGTGTTAATTACTCCTTGTAGTTGATCTAGTTGGTTTAATTGGTGGAAGATCATATGTTCAGATCCTATATGCATATTAATACCCCTCTGATTATGAACATGTTTATTCTTTGTGAGTAGTTACTTTTGTTCCTGAGGACATGGGAGAAGTCTTGCTATCAGTAGTCATGTGAATTTGGTATTCGTTCGATATTTTGATAATATGTATGTTTTCTCTCCTCTAGTGGTGTTATGTGAACGTCGACTACATGACACTTCACCATTATTTGGGCCTAGAGGAAGGCATTGGGAAGTAATAAGTAGATGATGGGTTGCTAGAGTTACAGAAGCTTAAACCCTAGTTTATGTGTTGCTTCGTCAGGGGCTGATTTGGATCCATATGTTTCATGCTATGGTTAGGTTTACCTTAATACTTTTGTTGTAGTTGCGGATGCTTGCAATAGAGGTTAATCATAAGTGGGATGCTTGTCCAAGTAAGGGCAGTACCCAAGCACCGGTCCACCCACATACCAAATTATCAAAGTACCGAACACGAATCATATGAACGTGATGAAAACTAGCTTGACGATATTCCCATGTGTCCTTGGGAGCGCTTTACATCTTATAAGAGGTTTTCCAGGCTTGTCCTTTGCTACAAAAAGGATAGGGCCACCTTGCTGCACCTTATTTACTTTTGTTATTTGTTGCTCGTTACAAATTATCTTATCACAAAACTATCTATTACCACTTATTTCAGTACTTGCAGAGAATACCTTGCTGGAAACCGCTTATCATTTCCTTCTGCTCCTCATTGGGTTCGACACTCCGTAACATCCCAAATTTTCAATTTGGAATGCTATACATAGATCATTCTTGCATATCATATTTTATTGCATTTCGTCTCCCAATCCTCGAAATCCTAAGCAACTCAAGGACCCTTGGAGAGAGTTGGGGATTTCCCCGGTTTTCAAATTTGATTTTATCAAATTTTGAAACGAGGACTTTGGTTTTAATTATTTTTCTATCCAACAATATTTCATATTAAAATATATGAGAGGAGATAATATGACTTCTCCAAAATAATTGAAATATTGGAGGAAAAATATTAAAATCAATATTTGTTTTTATTTGGATTTTATTTGCAATTTTGTTTGCATTAGAAAAATTGCACGTTTTCAAAATTGCATTTTAGGGCCAAGAAAATGTTCATCTCGTTCTAAATATTTCATTTAGATGGTGAAAATTTGTTTTGGCATTTTTAGATTTTTATTTTATTTTCTAGGATTTTTTTAGTTTTGGCGGAATTATTTTTTAAGAAAAGTGCGCAAGCCAACTGGGCCGAAGCTCAGCCGTCGGCCCGTCCCCTCCCGCGCGCCTTCTCCAACAAGGAGACCGGCCGCGCCGCCCCTGCCCCCTCCCCAAGGCACACCCCCTCCTTATATACTCCCCCTGCCGCCACCATCACCCACAACTGCCGCCTCGCCTCGCAGCCCAAGCCGTCGCGCCGCTGCCGGGCCGTGCCGCCGCCGCCGCCTGCCGCTGCCGCGCCATGCCGCCTCACCCGCTGTCGTGCCTCGCCTCGCTGTCGCCGTCGTGTCTCGCCGGACCGACGAGGTAGTCACCGTTTAAAAAAAAAGAAAACCGATTCGGTTTTTTTTAGAAAACCCTAACTCGTTTTTTTTCGGTTCGCCGGTTTTTCCCGGTTTTCCTTTTCAGTGGACGTTCGTTTTAACGAACGGTTTTCGCCCGTTAGTTACAGATAACGAACGCTCGTTCGTTAGCGTGTTCGTGAGTTTTCTTTTATCGGATTATTCCGCGATTATTCCTGATCGTGATTTCTGATCCGGTTTTTGTTCTAGTTTATCTTTTCGCTCGTTAGTCGGAATCAGGCGATTCAAGCGCCTAGATCTTCGTCTCGAGACCCTCTTTCCGCTTAACCAACTTGCACAAGTTTTTTCTACTGTAAAATTTGACCGAAGTCCAAATTAGTAAAAGGATCTTGTTTCTTTCGCTGTTTGAGTTTCGTTGCTCCGTTCGATTTGATTCTTTTTGAAAATCGGAGTTCTTAAGTTGAACATTTTGGTTAGATCTTCTTATTTGAGTTTTACCTGTGCTTCTTTGCTTGATTGCTTATGTATGCTATTGTTTGTTTGCGATAGAATTCCCGGAGTGCGAAGCGTGTTATTTGGAGTCTCTAGGTTACGCGGATCGTCAGCAAGGCAAGTAACACTTTGATCATACCCCTTTATCACCCAGTTTTTATGCATTAGTTCCAATCCTCACACATTGCATGGCTAGGATGTCATAAACATGTGGGTTGGGAAGTAGTTGATGAGGTAGAACCTATTACCCTGTTATATTCAAACCCTTGGGAGTTACTTCTGCGCGTTGCTTATATTGCTATGCTATGCTCGTAGATGTGGTTTGGGAGAGTGAAATCCATGACAGATGTGAGATTGTTAATTAATGGTTCAACTTAAGGTGGCAACTTAAATACACATCTGGGTGGATTGAGGCACCTGGAGTAGCCAGTGTTGCCTGTATTTTTGGAAATTCCGGAGTACCCGTGTGATCTTCCTATGGACCGCCACCCAGGCTCAAAGGAACTAAGATTATTCATGCTAGAAACTTCCGTGTGCAGCCACAAGCTATTATGGGCTCTAGCATAATTGAGTAAGTTACGTGAAGCTCTTGAAGAGGTGGATCAGCAGGTAGTGGGATGGTAGGTTTGGTATGGTCTGCCCGGAGTAGAGAGTTAATGTTTCTGAAAGACTGTGTCTCGGTCATCCGTTTCTCAAACACCATGTAGTGCGAGAAATCCAACGGAGGTGATCGAGTCTTTTGGGGAAAAGTGCGCAAACCTCTACAGAGTGTACAAACTAATCATGGTTAGCCGTGTCCCCGGTATGGACAAATCTTGAGTATCTAGTACTTGGAGTATCTTAAGTATGTCATCACTCTAAATTAATATTGTTGGGTTGATAATTACCTTAATTGGGATTGAGTTGGTGGAACCTTCTCAATGATGTTTCAACTACCATCATAGTTAATTTAAAATCTGTTCCTTTGTTGTAGGGAAAAATTAGCTTTTCGTAAAAACTATAACCATAGAGCTTTCCACTAGCCAAATATGCATGTAGTGATAGCATTATTCTGTTCTTGCTCTATTGTGTTACTTTGCCAACATATTCCATGTGCTGACCCGTTTGCGGGCTGCAACGTATTATGTTGCAGACTTGTCAGGCGGGGAGTAAGGTTCGTTAGGTCGTTGCCGTGCAGCTCAGCTATGCCATCGGAGTTGATGGAATCACTTTATCTTCCAAGCCTTCCGCTGTTATCGTATTAGATAGCCTTAAGCCATATTTATTGTAATAAGTTCTCTTTGGAGACATTCGATGTAATAAGTGTGTGATTGCTACTCTGTTATAAATCCTCGAGTACTGTGTGTGTCAGCATTACCGATCCAGGGATGACACTGAAGCACAGAGACTTGACCGTTTGAGGTCGGGTCGCTACACACTCTTACTTATCGAAAGGACTACATAGATCCCCTATACTTGTGGGTCATCAAGACTCTTTTCTGGCGCCGTTGCCGGGGAGTGAAGTGCCTATGGTAGGTGGAATTTGGTAAGGAAAAATTTATATAGTGTGCTGAAATTTACTGTCACTTGTTACAATGGAAGGTAATCCTCTGAGGGGCTTGTTCGGGGTATCTTCACCCCGACCAGTATAGCAAAGAGTTGCTCCTCAACCTACTGAAAATGAATATGAAAATGAAAATGCTTGCTTTGAAGTTCCTTCTGGTATGATAGAAAAACTACTAGCTAATCCTTTTTTAGGAGATGGAACAAAACATCCTGATGAACATTTGATATATGTGGATCAAGTTTGCGGATTATTTAAGCTTGCAGGTGTACCCGGAGATGTTGTTAAGAAGAAGGTCTTCCCCTTATCTTTGAGGGGAGATGCATCGACATGGTATAGGCTATGTGATGATATGAGGTCTTGGAATTACAAACGATTGAAATTGGAATTTCATCAGAAGTTTTATCCTATGCATCATGTTCATCGTGATCGCAATTATATATATTATTTTTGGCCTCGCGAAGGAGAAAGCATCGCTCAAGTTTGGGGGGAGGCTTAAATCAATGTTATATTCATGCCCCAATCATGAGCTCTCAAGAGAAATGATTATTCAAAAAAATTATGCTCGACTTTCTAGTAACAATCGCACCATGCTTGATACTTCTTGTGCTGGCTCTTTTATGATGAAGACTATTGAATTCAAATGGGATTTATTGGAAAGAATTAAACGCAACTCTGAAGATTGGGACCTCGACAATGGTAAGGAGTCAGGTATGACACCTAGTTTTGATTGTGTTAAATCTTTTATGGATACCGATATTTTTCGTAAATTTAGCACTAAATATGGACTTGACTCTGAGATAGTAGCTTCTTTCTGTGAATCTTTTGCTGCTTATGTTGATCTCACCAAGGAGAAGTGGTTTAAATATCATCCTCCCATAGAAGTAAAAGTAGCTGCACCTATTAAAGTTGAAGAAAAGACTATTACTTATAATGATCCTATTGTTCCTACTTCTTATGTTGAGAAACCACCTTTCCCTGTTAGGATAAAGGACCATGCTAAAGCTTCAACTGTGGTTCGTAAAAGCATTATTAAAACATATACACCTCCTGAGCAAGTTAAAGTTTAACCTAATATTGCTATTGTTAAAGATCTCTTGTCTGATAATATAGATGGGCATGTTATTTATTTCTGTAATGAAACTGCTAGAATTGCTAAACCCCGTGATAAAGATAAACCTAGACCTATGGTAGGCATGCCTGTTATTTCTGTTAAAATAGGAGATCATTGTTATCATAGCTTATCTGATATGGGTGCTAGTGCTAGTGCAATACCTTATTCCTTATACAAAGAAGTTATGCATGATATTGCACCTACTGAGATGGAAGATATTGATGTCACAATTAAACTTGCCAATAGAGATACTATTTCACCAATGGGAATTGTTAGAGATGTTGAATTCTTGTGTGGGAAAACTAAATATCCTGCTGATTTTCTTGTTCTTGGTTCCCCACAAGATAGCTTTTGTCCCATTATATTTGGTAGACCCTTCTTAAATACTGTTAATGCTACCATAGATTGCAAAAGAGATGTTGTTACTATCGGTTTAGATGATATGACTCATGAATTTAATTTTTCTAAATTTAGTAGACAACACCGTGAAGAAGAATTACCTAGTAATGATGAAATTATTGGTCTTGCTTCTATTGCCGTACCTCCTAGTGATCCTTTGGAACAATATTTGCTAGACCATGAAAATGATACGTTTATGAATGAAAGAAGGGAATTAGATGAAGTATTCTTTAAACAGGAACCTATTCTTAAAAATAATTTACATATTGAAATCCTAGGGGATCATCCTCCACCCAAGGGTGATCCCGTGTTTGAGCTTAAACCGTTACCTGATACTCTTAAATATGCTTATCTTGATGAGAAAAACATCTATCCTGTTATTATTAGTGCTAACCTTTCAGAACATGAAGAAGAGAGATTATTGAAAACTCTGAAGAAGCACCGTGCTGCTATTGGGTATATTCTTGATGATCTTAAGGGCATTAGTCCCACTCTATGTCAACATAAAATTAATTTGGAAGAAGATGCTAAACCAGTTCATGATCATCAACGCCAACTGAATCCTAAAATGAAAGAAGTGGTAAGAAAGGAGATACTAATGCTCCTTAAGGCCGGTATAATTTATCCTGTTGCTGATAGTCATTGGGTAAGCCCTGTCCATTGTGTCCCTAAGAAGGGAGGTATTACTATTGTTCCTAATGATAAAGATGAATTGATTCCTCAAAGAATTATTACAGGTTATAGGATGGTAATTGATTTCCGCAAATTAAATAAGGCTACTAAAAAAATTCATTACCCCTTACCTTTTATTGATAAAATGCTAGAAAGATTATACAAACATACACATTTTTGCTTTCTAGATGGTTATTCTGGTTTCTCTCAAATACCTGTGTCAGCCAAAGATCAATCAAAGGCTACTTTTACATTCCCTTTTGGTACTTTTGCTTATAGACGTATGCCTTTTGGTTTATGTAATGCACTTGCTACCTTTCAAATATGCATGATGGCTATATTCTCTGACTTTTGTGAAAAGATTTGTGAGGTTTTCATGGATGACTTTTTCATCTATGGATCTTCTTTTGATAATTTCTTGAGAAACCTTGATCGAGTTTTGCAGAGATGTGAAGAAACTAATCTTGTCTTGAATTGGGAAAAGTGCCACTTTATGGTTAATGAAGGTATTGTCTTGGGGCATAAAGTTTTTGAAAGAGGCATTGAAGTTGATTAAGCCAAGGTTGATGCTATTGAAAAGATGCCATGTCCCAAGGACATTAAAGGTATAAGAAGTTTCCTTGGTCATGCCGGTTTTTATAGGAGGTTCATTAAGGACTTCTCAAAAATTTCTCGGCCTCTGACTAATCTATTACAAAAATATATACCATTTGTCTTTGATGATGATTGTGTAGAAGCATTTGAAATACTTAAGAAAGCATTGATCTCTGCACCTGTTGTTCAGCCACCTGATTGGAATTTACCCTTTGAAATTATGTGTGATGCTAGTGATTATGCTGTAGGTGCTGTTCTAGGACAAAGAGTTGATAAGAAACTAAATTTTATTCAATATGCTAGTAAAACTCTAGACAATGCTCAAAGAAATTATGCTACTACTGAAAAAGAATTCTTAGCAGTTGTATTTGCTTGTGATAAGTTTAGACCTTATATTGTTGATTCTAAAGTAACTATTCACACTGATTGTCGGTGTACTAGAGTAGGGGTACCCTAGTATCCCGAACTTGTGCACGGGCAGTCGCAGCATCCCGCGGCAAGGCTTGCCGGGTGACCGCCAAGGTCCCCCGTGGTTCCCGTGAAGACCATTCAAGAACAAAGTAGTCGAACCGAGGCCCCGGCAAGAGGAGCTTGCCGGGAAGGCCAACCAAGGCCCCGGCAAGAGAAGCTGGCCGGGAAGAAGACAAGACCCCGGCAAGAGGAGCTTGCCGGGAAGGCCACTCAAGGCATCTCAAGGAACTTGCCGCGGCACGCCACGCGGTCCGGCAAGGCCCGGTGAGCGACAAGCTCCCGAACACAACAAGATGACGACCGCGGCAAGGAGCTTGCCGCGGGAAACCCCCACTTCGTGCCCGTGCTCCAGCACTCCTGCCAACGTGTCGCTCTAGGACCCTCCCAAGCACACGTGGCAGGAGGCCGTGCAGCTAGGGGTGCGAGGTGGCAAGCAGGCGCTGACAAGATAACCATCGTGGCAAACGGTGGTGTCTCTAGCGGTCCCTTTCGGTACTGTTTAGGCGACACAGACGGGCAATTAATGCCCTTGTCCCCTGCCGCCAGGGTTAGGTATGATAACACTGTAGCAGGTAGCTCTACCTACCACAGCACCTTTCCATTTTTGCCCTTTACCACCGTTGCTATGTCGTTAACCCCTTGAGCATATAAAAGGAGGCCCGTATGCAACGAAGGGGGGGGGGGGTTAGCCAGTTCGTCCACTCACGCTCGGTCTTGCTAGCCGCCGGTGTGTACTGTAGCACTCCGCGCTCCCGAGCTAGAAATCAATACCAAACCACAAAGCAGGAGTAGGGTTTTACGCATCCGTGCGGCCCGAACCTGGGTAAATCGCTCGCGTGCTTCGCCTCGATCTGCTCTTTGCACGACCTCCGCCCCCACCGAACCGAAAGGGACCCGGTCCACCGGTCCCATAGGTGTCCGTGGATCAGCAGCCCCGGCATCTCTGGCGCGCCAGGTAGGGGGCGTCGAAGTTGTGTGAATCAGATCCAGCATTCTCGCGAGCTAGATCTTCATCATCTTCATCAACATGCCGCCGAAGAAGAAAGTTTCGGAGGCAGCTGCTCCGTCCGCGCCGAGCCAGCCACCGCCGGAGCAAACGGTTGGTGGGGCAGGCGCCGGCGGAAGGACACGCGTCGACGAGGGAACTCACGGTGCTGCCAGGTCCCAGGACAAGGCTGCGCTGCCCATCGGCGGCGTAGCCGGCTCCCACAATGACCGGGCACACTCCAAGACCTCGGCGTCCGTGCATGCACCGCGCCCATCTCAGGAGGCGCGGGACCGGCAGCGTCATGGTACTCACGGTACCATGCGCTCGCTAGATCAAGATCGAGCTGGTGGATCTCGGAGCGCTCAGGACCACCATGCGCGTCAACCTGCTGGCGCGAGCGAGACACGGTCGCCTGGACGAGATACTGCTCCTTCTAATGTAGTTAGAAGTCCGAGCATATCCCGCTCCTCGCACCGTTCGCCACCGCCACCCGCCACCGCGGCAGAAGCTCTGGCACGAGCTCAGCTGCTCCTAGACTACCCTCCAGCGACGGACAAGATCGACGACTGGAGGGCCACTATCCAAAGTCTCATCGGCTTCGCCAACGGCGACTCTCCACGGCAGCCGAGCACGTCTCAGCCGCGGCAAGCCAGCCAGGCACGAGCCAGAGACGACAAGACTGGTGGGGGTGCAACTACTGTGCACTCTCCACCCCGAAGGCCAAGATCGACGACTTGCCGGGTCCACCTCGACAGCGACTCCACCGCGTCGTCAGATCCGCGAGCTCGTCGCGATCAGCGCCAAGTTCTTCAAGAATGACAACAAGAAGATGCTCGTACTCGCATTGAGCGCCGGAGAGAAGCGCGGCGTCAATCAGACCAGCGCGCTGGGCCCTCTGTTGACATGCATGCGCCAGGGGAACCAGGCAACTTGCCGTACACGGTAGGTTGCCCTACGTTCACTCGTGAGCTGCGGCAAGTCCAGTGGCCCAGTACGAAGAATTTCAAACCAGATGTACCAGAGAAGTACGACGGCAAGTCGCATCCGTCGGAGTTCCTCAGCATCTACACCATCGCGGTGCAGGCTGCTGGGGGCGGGACGATAAGATCCTTGCCAACTACTTCCCGTTGGTGCTCAAGCCCAACGTCAGGTCCTGGCTCATGCACTTGCCGGACAACTCCATATCCTCCTGGGCTGATCTATGCCATCAGTTTGTTGGCGCCTTCACAGGCGGCCACAAACCTCATGGCCAAGAGAGTGATCTTCATCTGCTCGTCCAGAAGGAAGGAGAGCCCCTGCGCAAGTATATCCAGAGGTTCAGCCGTGTACAGCACAACATCCCAAATATCCACCCTGCCGCGGTAATCAGCGCGTTCCATCAGAACATGCGTAACCGCAGGATGCGGGAGGAGATGGCGATGTGCAAGATTCGGGACGTCAGCGAGCTATATGCCCTGGCCGATAAGTGTGCACGCACTGAGGAAGGGAGGAAATTCCCGGGAGAAAGCACTGGAGCAGGGGAATCTGACAGTGAGGATGCCGCCCCGGCAAAGAAAAACCGGCGGCGCAACAACAGGAAGAAGCAGAACAAAGAGGTGCTGGTCGTTGAGCAGTCCAGCAGCGACGGCGGCGCCAAGCGAGCCAAGGTCGGTAGCTCCGGCAAGGAGGTTGCCGCATGCACCAACTGCCAGGCTGTGGCGGCCGCCGACAAGTAGGACGGCTCCGACCACCAATACTGCAAGATTCACCGCACCAAGGGCCATGACCTCCGGAGCTGCAAGAAAGTCGAGCAGCTTGTCCAGCAGCAAAGAGCTGAGTACGAGCGACGCAACAAGGAGAGGGCCCAAGGGGGTGCTGAAGAATCCGGCAAGAAACGCGCCGGACGGGGAGGACGCCGCGGCAAGGCCAAGCAGCGGCAAGGAGACAGACCTCCCCGCGGCCGCGACAACAATGAAGATGACGACGACGAAGACATGGATGATGTCGAGACCAGTGAACAGGAGTTTCAGGAAGCCACAGAGCTCTTGTGCGTTGACGGCGGTGCTTCTCTGCACACTTCACACCGCCAACTCAAGCAATGGGTGCGGGAAGTCAATGCAGTGGAACCGCCTGTCGAATCGCGCAAGCTTCTGAAATGGTCCAGCACGCCTATCATCTTTGACATTGAGGACCACCCTGATCGCACAACTGCGGTCGGGTGCCTGCCGATGTTGGTTTCACCAACTATCCGCAACCTCAAGGTCACTAAGATGTTAGTTGACGGCGGGGCCGGCTTGAACCTGATCTCCTCCGCTGTACTCCAGAAACTCCAAATCCCTGACAGCGAGCTCGAAGAGACCGGCACATTCCAAGGAATCAACCCGGGAAGGAGCAAGCCGAAGGGGAAGGTCACGCTGCCGGTGACATTTGGCAGCGAGCTAAACTTCAGGACTGAGAAGGTCACATTCGACGTTGCCGATATCCCATTGCCCTACAATGGGATACTAGGCCGTCCGGCACTCGCCAAGTTCATGGCAGCCTCTCACTACGCATATAACATGCTGAAGATGCCAGGCCCGATAAGCGTCATTTCTGTCCCTGGCGACAAGAAGGATGCTCTTATCTGTGCCGACAAGATCTACCGGGAAGCAGCAGCCACGGCAGATCGCAATCCACTTGCCGCTGAAGCTCCCGAGGGGAAGGAGACCAAGTCCGGCAAGAGCTCTGATGCCCACTCTGGCAAGCGCACCTCTTCGGAGTGGTGCGCTGCCGTCGAGGACGCACCATCGAGCTCCACCGGCAAGTGCAAGAAGACGATGGCAGCCCCGCCAGAGACGAAGAAGGTGTCTGCCAAGGAGGACGGCACTGGTGGTACCTTCGCCATCAGTGCCACGCTCGACCCTAAATAGGAAAGCGCGCTCGTTACTTTCCTGCGGGCGAATGTCGACGTGTTTGCATGGCAGCCGTCTGACATCCCCGGTGTTCCCAGGAAAGTGATTGAGCACCACCTTGCCGTTTGTCCTCATGCGCGGCCCGTCAAGCAGAAAGTCAGGAAGCAGGCAGTGGAGCGCCAAGAATTCATTGCAGAAGAGATCAAGAAACTGGAAGCAGCAGGCCTTGTCAGAGGAGTGCTCCATCCCACGTGGTTGGCCAATCCTGTAGTCGTGCGCAAGGCAAACGGGAAATGGAGACTTTGCATCGATTTTACGGATGTTAACAAAGCTTGTCCCAAAGACCCATTTCCTTTGCCGCGCATTGACCAGATTGTTGACTCCACAGCCGGATGTGATTTGCTTTCATTCCTTGACGCATACTCAGGATATCATCAGATCTTCATGGCAGAAGAGGATGAGGAGAAGACCGCATTTATTACTCCATGTGGCACGTACTGTTTCGTACGGATGCCTTTCGGATTAAAAAATGCTGGTTCGACATTTGCAAGGGTAGTCCACATTGCTCTTGGGCCACAAATACACAGAAATGTGGAAGCCTACATGGATGATATAGTGGTCAAGAGCGAGGACAGAGCAACCCTGATTCAAGACTTAGATGAGACCTTTGCAAATCTGCGCAAGATCAGCCTCAAGCTCAACCCAGAGAAGTGTGTGTTTGGAGTTCCCTCCGGCAAGCTTCTCGGGTTCTTCATGTCTCAGCGGGGAATTGAAGCCAATCCCGACAAGATCAAGGCCATTGAGTAGATTGAAGCACCAAAGCGCGTCAAGGACGTACAGAAACTTGCCGGTTGCGTGGCTGCTCTCAGCAGGTTTATCTCTCGGTCTGCTGAGCGCGCCCTACCGTTTTTCAAATTATTGAAAAAGGCAGGTCCAATGAAATGGACTCCGGAAGCGGAGGCCGCGCTGCAAGACCTGAAGAGATACCTGTCCTCCCCTCCAATACTTGTCGCACCTAACCCACAAGAGAAGTTGCTGCTATACATAGCGGCAACCAATCTATTGGTTAGTGCTGCGTTAGTAGCAGAAAGGGAGACAGATGATGAGCCAGCAACCGCGGCAAGCGCATCCAGCGACGAGCAGGAGGTTTCCCCGGCAAGCTCTGGCCCCGACAAAGATGGATCTGCGCAGATGCACGAGGAGACACAGAAGAAGATGGTGCAGCGCCTAGTTTACTTTGTCAGTTCCCTTCTGCAGGGGGCTAGGTCAAGGTACTCTGGTGTGCAGAAATTGCTTTTCGGCCTTCTCATGGCCTCGAGAAAGCTGCGCCATTACTTCCAAGCACATGAGATCACAGTTGTCACTCGCTTTCCGCTGAAGAGGATACTGCAGAATCCAGAAGCGACAGGCAGGATTGTTGAGTGGGCACTGGAACTGTCAAGCTTTGGTCTCAAGTTTGAAAGCACTTCAACTATCCAGAGCAGAGCATTGACAGAATTCATAGCGGAATGGACGCCAACACCAGATGAAGAAATTCCAGAAACAAGCATCCCCGACAAGGAAGCAAGCAAAGAGTGGCTGATGTACTTTGATGGTGCCTTTTCGCCGCAAGGCACCGGCGCTGGTGTGCTGCTTATCGCACCCACCGGGGAGCACCTCAAGTACATAGTCCAGATGCACTTTCCCAAGGAGCAAGCAACAAACAATACTGCAGAGTATGAGGGATTGCTTGCCGATCTCAGGATCGCGGCAGACCTTGGGATCAAGAAGCTCATTGTCAGGGGTGACTCACAGCTTGTCGTCCGCCAAGTAAACAAGAATTATCAGAGTCCGTTGATGGAAGCTTACGTTGACGAAGTGAGAAAGCTAGAAGAGCGCTTTGACGGCCTACAAATGGAGCATGTTCCAAGAGCTCAGAACGCCATTGCTGACGGCCTATCAAAGTGCTCCGCACTTAAGCTACCTGTGGAACCAGGGATCTTTGTGCTCAAGCTGACTCAACCGTCCGTAACTCCATCAACTGGACAGAGCAAGAAGAGGAAGTTGATTCCTGGTGACTGCCTGCCGGCAGAGCTTCCCGAAGCCACCGCCAAGAAGGTCCCTAGGATCAACGCCGAAGGCGCTGAGGAGCAGTCTGCTCCGGCAAACCCTAGGGTTTGTTCCGTTGAAGCAGAAGCTCCCGATAAGTTTTGCTCCGGCAAGCTTGTCGGGGAACGTCAAGCTCCGGCAGAGGTGCAGCTCCTCGCCGTAGAAGCGGACGTACCCGCAGCAGCCGAGAACAACACCGAGAACGCTGAGGAGCAAGATGCTCCGGCAAGCCCTAGGGTTTGTTCTGTTGAAGCAGAAGCTCCCGATGAGTTTTGCTCCGGCAAGCTTGTCGGGGAACGTCAAGTTCCGGCAGAGCCGCAGGTTCTTGCCGTAGAAGCGGATGTTCCCGCAGCGGCAAATTTGCCTTTAGTCCTTGTTGTCGAGCCACAAGCTCCAACATGGGCGCAGCAGATTGTCCGTTTCCTTCAGACAGGAGAACTTCCCGAAGAGCAAGAAGAAGCGGAAAGAGTAGCCCGGCAGTCAAGTATGTACCAGTTTGTCGACAAGACACTGTACAGAAGAAGACTCAACGGTGTGAAATTGAAGTGTATTCCCCGGGAAGACGGACAAAAGCTGTTGGCAGAGATACACGGAGGCATATGTGGTCACCACATTGGCGCAAGAGCACTTGTCCGCAAAGCGTTCTGGCAAGGTTTCTTCTGGCCAACAGCCCTCCAGGATGCAACTGCACAAGTAACCAAGTGTGAAGCGTGCCAGTTCCATTCCAAGCAGATACACCAGCCGGCTCAAGCTCTCCAGACGATCCCTTTATCCTGGCCATTTTCGGTCTGGGGGCTCGACATCCTCGGCCCCTTTCCCCGAGCTGTCGGGGGCTTTGAGTACTTGTACGTTGCAATCGACAAGTTCACAAAGTGGCCGGAAGTGGAACCAGTGAGGAAGGTGACCGCACAGTCAGCCGTCAAGTTCTTCAGGTCGATTTTTTGCCGCTTCGGGGTCCATAACAGGATAATCACCGACAACGGTACACAATTCACAAGTCGCACCTTCATGCAATACGTCCAAGATCTTGGCGCCAAGATCTGCTTCGCTTCTGTTGCTCACCCGAGAAGCAACGGTCAAGCGGAGAGGGCAAATGCTGAAGTGCTGCGCGGGCTCAAGACCAGAACTTTCGACAGGCTGCACAAGTGCGGAAGAAACTGGATCGAGGAGCTGCCGGTGGCTCTTTGGTCGATCAGAACGACGCCAAATCGAGCCACTGGACAGACACCTTTCACTCTAGTCTATGGAGCAGAGGCAGTTACCCCCACGGAACTCGTATACGGGTCACCTCGAGTGCTCGCCTATGATGAGCTCGAGCAAGAGCAGCTGCGGCAAGATGACGCGCTGCTCCTTGAGGAAGACCGTCTCCAGGCTACTGTGCGAGCTGCTCGCTACCAGAAAGCTCTGCGCCGCTACCATAGCCGCAGAGTCAATGCCAGGAGTCTCGAGGAAGGCGACCTTGTTCTTCGGCGCGTTCAGTCGGCCAAGAATTCCAACAAGTTGATGCCGAAGTGGGAAGGCCCTTACCGGGTGAAACGAGTCACAAGGCCTGGCGCTGTCCGCCTTGAGACCGAAGATGGCGTACCAGTGAGCAACTCCTGGAACATCGAGCATCTTCGTAAGTTTTACCCGTAAGGCGCGGTTGTTGGACCGTATCCGGCAACCACCCTTCTGTACAAGTCTTGCCGCTGTTGCATGTAATCCTTTGTACAGAGCCAGGCGCAGACCCTGAGCACCAGTAAATGAAGCGCTGATCACCCCGGGGTTATAGCATGCATGCTAGGTCGAGTCTCGTCCTTGGTTAGGGTTGATGGTGCCTAACAGTGGCTAACCCCTAGCTTAGAGGTCGAGTGTCCGTCCCTTTGCTTTCCTTTCGTTCGCAGGGCTCGCATATCTTAGCCAGACTGCTTGAGGATGAGAAGGAGAAGAAGGGCGCGCCGGCACCTGGGCCCCGGCAAGCCAGTATTGCTGGGGGCTGCGAGTGCCAAGATTCGTCCACGGCAAGCCAGAGTTGCCGGGGGCTGCGATATCAGATAAGTCTTTCGTCCCTCATCATGCATCCTCTTATGGACTGGGGAATGCGAAACCGCGTTTCTTCCCGGAAACTGCCGTGCTCCCTCAACTCTAGGCCCTGGGGCTCGTTCCCGGGGCCAAGTTTGGTCGTAGTCGCGGAAGCAAAGGGATGAAACGAGGAGGCCGCACCCACCTCATTCCCGTCTCCGTCAAAGGCGTGAGAAAGGTCGAGCGACGTGGGAAGGCGGCAGGGCCTGTTGCCGGGAGGTGAACTGTCTGTCCGAGGGATACCAAGGATTTGCTCCTTGGCGTGGGTTCAACCCACGAGACAAATAACCCGGCAAACATCCCCTTTTCATTAAAAAACATCCCACTCAGGTACAGTCCATAGAGGATGAAAAACATGAAAGAGAGGATTACAAGTTTTAGATGCAGCTAAGGCCCGAAGGCTTACAAATTAAAAAGATAAGATGCCCGTAATCTCTTTCCTGTCCCTCTCTTCAGGAGGTAGGTCAAGGAGGCGAAAAGGGCAAAAGGGGCGCCTAGGCGAGCTACGGGTGCCAGAAGACACCAAGAGAACATCCCGGGGGCCGCCCGAAGGCTGGACGGTGATGGCGGCGCCGGAAGCGGGGCTCAAAGACGGGGCGGCAGGACGTCAGCACGCTGTCGAGGGCACCACGCCCTCGTACTCCGACCTGACGGCCCTGTCGCCTGCCCTCTTCCCCTTCCGTAGCCTCCCTACGCCAGCCGCCCAAGCAGACTACCTCGGGGAGTTCGAGACGCCGGCGACACGGATGATGGGGTCACCGGTGCCGCACGAAGCGGCGCCCGACACCTAGTCGGACCCGCCATCCCTCCGCCCGCTACCCTCATCATCGCTGTCGCTCTCCTCCTTGTCACTCTCGCTCGAGGGGGAGCCTTCACTATCGGAGGAGCTGTCCACGCAGCACTTCGCCCGAGTGCCGAAGCACCCGAAGACCTTGACGGAGAGGAGGTCGCCCTCCATCAACTTAAAATGGAGGGTAAACCCCTCCATCAGGCTGTGGATACGGGCGAATGTCTTCCATCCTCGATCAAGATACATCACATTAGGGGCTGGGAATACAACGCGGACTCGAGTGCCGCTGATCCCACAGCCCCTCATGTGCAGTCTCAGTGTCTCGGGCGGGTCCAACTCCATCACGCTCGCAAACGGAGCTGGAAGCCGGAGGCGACAACGAGGCGCCCGGCGCAGCCTGACGAAGAACTCGCAAGGGTCGTCCCCTATATGGACCGCCGTGGGGGGAGGAACCGCCGGCGGAGGCGAAGCTGGCGCGCCGCCCCGTCCGCCTCTTCCCCGAGCGCCTCGACCTCGTCCTCGTCCTCGACCTCGTCCACGACCTCGCCCCCTCCCTCTTCCCCTTATGGCTGGCTCTGCCACCACGGGCGCGGGAGAGAGAGGGGTGCGCTGTCGGGCGGCGATCCTCGCCGCCACCGATGAAGGGCCAGGGTTCCCTTTCTCCATGGCGAATGAGAGAAAGGGGAGCAGAAGCTGAAGAAAGGAGGAGATGAGAGAGTGCGGGCTTCCGTGCTCCCCTCCCGCTCTTTATAAAGGAGCGAGGTGGGGGCTCGGCCGCCCTGCTCAGCGAATCAAGGCACGGGAAGAGCAGGAAGTCGGGGCCGACCCGCTGCCTCGGCTCGCGTTTCCCGCTTCCACCGTCCGCAGCCCCAAGCGCATGGGAGCCGCGTGGCGGGGATGCAGAACCAAGGCGACGGATGAGGCGGCCTCGCCCCACCCCGTGATCGCGGGGAGTGGACGCCTCGAAAAACCGCGCGCCGGCCCCGTCCAGTAAATGCACCACGCCCCCACGCCTACCTCCGTTTAGGTAGGAGGGCGTGAACCGTCCCCTTCATCATGGCTTGACGCATGCTCGCGGGGCTTAGCCCCGCGCACGCCGCCCACGTCACCCACGACGCCGCGTTTGACGCGTGCCGTTCTGGGAGTGCGCGGTGAAGGTGGAGAGATATGCGGCGTAACCTAGGCCGCGTGTGCCCGTGCCCTGTTTTGGGCCTGGCCCAACAGCGCTCGGCACCGTGTCTGGCCCAGGCCGGGGGGCTCCTGTCGGTGTACTAGAGTAGGGGTACCCTAGTATCCCGAACTTGTGCACGGGATGTCGCAGCATCCCGCGGCAAGGCTTGCCGGGTGACCGCCAAGGTCCCCCGCGGTTCCCGTGAAGACCATTCAAGAACAAAGTACTCGAACCGAGGCCCCGGCAAGAGGAGCTTGCCGGGAAGGCCAGCCAAGGCCCCGGCAAGAGAAGCTGGCCGGGAAGAAGACAAGACCCCAGCAAGAGGAGCTTGCCGGGAAGGCCACTCAAGGCATCTCAAGGAACTTGCCGCGGCATGCCACGCGGTCCGGCAAGGCCCGGTGAGCGACAAGCTCCCGAACACGACAAGACGACGACCGCGGCAAGGAGCTTGCCGCGGGAAACCCCCACTTCGTGCCCGCGCTGCCGCACACCTGCCAACGTGTCGCTCTAGGACCCTCCCAAGCACACGTGGCAGGAGGCCGTGTAGCTAGGGGTGCGAGGTGGCAAGCAGGCGCTGACAAGATAACCATCGTGGCAAACGGTGGCGTCCCTAGCGGTCCCTTTCGGTACTGTTTAGGCGACACAGACGGGCAATTAATTCCCTTGTCCCTTGCCGCCAGGGTTAGGTATGATAACACTGTAGCAGGTAGCTGTACCTACCACAGCACCTTTCCATTTTTGCCCTTTACCTCCGTTGCTATGTCGGTAACCCCTTGAGCATATAAAAGGAGGCCCGTATGCAATGGAAGGGGGGGTTAGCCAGTTCGTCCACTCACGCTCGGTCTTGCTAGCCGCCGGTGTGTACTGTAGCACTCCGCGCTCCCGAGCTAGAAATCAATACCAAACCACAAAGCAGGAGTAGGGTTTTACGCATCCGTGCGGCCCGAACCTGGGTAAATCGCTCGCGTGCTCTGCCTCGATCTGCTCTTTGCGCGACCTCCGCCCCCACCGAACCGAAAGGGACCCGGTCTGGCGGTCCCATAGGTGCCCGTGGATCAGCAGCCCCGGCACTGATCATGCTGCTATTAAATATCTTATGGAAAAGAAAGATGCTAAACCTAGACTTATTAGATGGGTTCTCTTGCTACAAGAATTTGATTTGCATATTGTTGATGGAAAAGGAGCTGAGAACCCCGTTGCAGACAACTTGTCTAGGTTAGAAAATGTGCTTGATGACCCACTACCTATTGATGATAGCTTCCCTGATGAGCAATTAAATGTCATAAATGCTTCTCATACTACTCCATGGTATGCTGATTATGCTAATTACATAGTTGCTAAGTTTATACCACCTAGTTTCACATACCAGCAAAAGAAAAAGTTCCTTCTATGATTTGAGGCATTACTTTTGGGATGGCCCACATCTTTATAAAGAAGGAGTAGATGGTGTTATTTGACGTTGTGTACCTGAGCATGAACAGGAACAGATCCTACGCAAGTGTCACTCTGAAGCTTATGGAGGACACCATGCTGGAGATAGAACTGCACATAAGGTACTGTAATCTAACTTTTATTGGCCTACTCTCTTCAAGGATGCCCGTAAGTTTGTCTTATCTTGTGATGAATGTCAAAGAATTGGTAATATTAGTAGATGTCAAGAAATGCCTATGAATTATTCGCTTGTTATTGAACCATTTGATGTTTGGGGCTTTGACTATATGGGACCTTTTCGTTCCTCTAATGGTTATACACATATTTTAGTTGCTGTTGATTACGTTACTAAGTGGGTAGAAGCTATTCCAACTAGTAGTGCTGATCATAACACATCTATTAAAATGCTTAAAGAAGTTATTTTTCCAAGATTTGGAGTCCCTAGATATTTAATGACTGATGGTGGTTCACATTTTATTCATGGTGCTTTCTGTAAAATGCTTGCTAAATATGATGTTAATCATAGAATTGCATCTCCTTATGACCCTCAGTCTAGTGGTCAAGTAGAATTGAGTCATAGAGAACTCAAATTAATTTTGCAAAAGACTGTTAATAGGTCTAGAAAGAATTGGTCCAAGAAACTTGATGATGCATTATGGGCCTATAGAACTGCATATGAAAATCCTATGGGTATGTCTCCGTATAAAATGGTCTATGGAAAAGCATGTCACTTACCTCTCGAACTAGAAAGCAAGGCTTATTGGGCTATTAAAGAACTTAATTATGATTTTAAACTTGCCGGTGAGAAGAGGTTATTTGATATTAGCTCACTTGATGAATGGACAACCCAAGCCTACGAAAATGCCAAGTTGTTTAAAGAAAAAGTTAAAAGATGGCATGACAAAAGGATACAAAAGCGTGAGTTTAATGTAGGTGATTATGTATTGCCATCCAACTCTCGTTTAATATTTTTTGCAGGAAAACTTCTCTCTAAATGGGAAGGTCCTTACATTATCGAGGAGGTCTACCGTTCCGGTGCCATAAAAATTAACAACTTCGAAGGCACAAATACGAAGGTGGTGAACGGTCAAAGAATCAAACATTATATCTCAGGTAATCCCGTAAATGTTGAAACCAATGTTATTGAAACCGTAACCCCGGAGGAATACATAAGGGACACTTTCCGGAACGTTTCAGACACCGAAAAGGAATAGGTATGTGGTACGGTAAGTAAACCGACTCCAAAACAGTTTTTAAGGAAATATTTCTCGGTTTTAGAATATTTAGAAAAATAGAAAAATAACCAGCAGTCCGGGAAGGACACGAGGGTGGAGGGCGTGCCCTACCCTACTGGGTGCACCCCCCTACCTCGTGGGCACCTCGTGTGCTCTCCGGACTCCGTTTTCATACACGACACGTATTTTGGTCGGTAAAAATTCATTATATAATCTCCCGGGGGTTTTGACTCCCGTATCACGCAAAAATCTCTTGTCTTTGTTTCGAGCTGTTTTTCTGACAGATATAGGTTATCATGGCGTCTCCAAGTGCTCCCAAGGATAAGTTCTTTGAGAAGGTCATCAACCCTTACGTCGCGGAGGTGCAGCGACACTGAGGGAGTCCTGGATTAGGGGGTGTCCGGAGAGCCGGACTATACCTTCGGCCGGACTCCTGGACTATGAAGATACAAGATTGAAGACTTCGTCCTGTGTCCGGAAGGGACTTTCCTTGGCGTGGAAGGCAAGCTTGGCGATACGGGTATGTAGATCTCCTACACATGTAACCGACTCTGTGTAACCATAGCCCTCTCCGGTGTCTATATAAAGCGGAGGATTTTAGTCCGTAGGACAAACGACAATCATACCATAGGCTAGCTTCTAGGGTTTAGCCTCCTTGATCTCGTGGTAGATCTACTCTTGTACTACCCATATCGTCAATATTAATGAAGCAGGACGTAGGGTTTTACCTCCATCAAGTGGGCCCGAACCTGGGTAAAACATTGTGTCCCCTGCCTCCTGTTACCATCCGCCTAGATGCACAGTTCGGGACCCCCTACCCGAGATCTGCCGGTTTTGACACCGACATTGGTGCTTTCATTGAGAGTTCCTCTGTGTCGTCACTTTCAGGCCCGATGGCTCCTCCGATCATCAACGACGATGCGATCCTAGGTGAGACTTTTCTCCCTGGACAGATCTTCATATTTGGCGGCTTTGCACTGCGGGCCAATTCGCTTGGCCATCTGGAGCAGATCGAAAGCTACGCCCCTGGCCGTCAGGTCAGATTTGGAAGTTTAAACTACATAGCGGACCTCCGCAGAGACTTGATCTTTGATGGATTCGAGCCGCAGCCGAGCGTGCCGCACTGTCACGATGGGCATGATCTAGCTCTGCCGCCGAACAGTGCCATGGAAGCCGCACCCGCATCAGCTCCGACCCTTAATTCGGAACAAACTGCGCCAATCGAGGATGGGTGGTTGGACACTGCCTCGGGGGCTGCAATCTCTACAGTGATCGAGCCAAACACCAGCCCTATGCTCTGCGAAGCCCGTGACTCCAAGGAGCCGGACTCCTCTCCAGACTCCAAGCCCTCCACGCCCCTACCGATCGAACCTGATTGGGCACCGATCATGGAGTTCACCACCACGGACATCTTTCAGCACTCGCCCTTCGGCGATATTCTGAATTCACTAAAGTCTCTCTTTTTATCCGGAGAGCCCTGGCCGGACTATGGTCAGCAAGGTTGGGATGCGGATGATGAAGAAATTCAAAGCCCACCCACCACCCACTTCGTAGCCACTGTCGATGATTTAACCGACATGCTCGACTTCGACTCCGAAGACATCGACGGTATGGACGCCGATGCAGGAGATGATCAAGAACTAGCGCCTATAGGGCACTGGAAAGCCACCTCGTCGTATGATATATACATGGTGGACACCCCAAAAGAAGGCAATGGCGATGGAACAGCGGAGGATGACCCCTCCAAGAAGCAGCCTAAGCGTCGGCGTCAGCGGCACCGCTCTAAATCCCGCCAAAGCAAAAACGGTGATTCCGACACGGGAGATAATAACACCCCGGACAGTGCTGAAGACAACCACCTCCAGCAAAATTCAGCACATGAGGATGGAGAAGCCAGCCCTCATGAGAGAGCAGCAGATAGAGAGGTCGAGGACGATAATTATCTGCCTCCCTCCGAAGACGAGGCAAGCCTCGACGACGATGAATTTGTCATGTCGGAGGATCCCGTCGAACAAGAGCATTTCAAACGCAGGCTTATGGCCACGGCGAGCAGCCTCAAGAAAAAATAGCAACAACTTAGAGCTGATCAAGATTTGCTAGCCGACAGATGGACTGAGGTCCTTGCGGCCGAATAGTATGAACTCGAACGCCCCTCCAAGAGCTACCCAAAGCGCAGGCTGCTACCCCGATTAGAGGAGGAAGCACCTAAGCCTACATCACCAGCGCATGATGCGGCCGACCGGCCACCCCGTGGTCACGACAGAGAGGCCTCTTGGCCCTCCTCTCAAGCCGCACCCCGCGCCGCTCAAAAAATACCAAGGCACGGGAAAATGCGCCAGACCTACGAGATATATTGGAGGACAAGGCAAGGCAAACAAGATCGATCTACGGATCGCGTGGGTGGCCCATGGCACGAGACGGTAATCGTCACTCCGGATACAGTCAATCCGGCTGGGCCGAACATAGTAGACAAAGCTTGTTTGAGCTGCATCGTGATATAGCCCAATACAGAGGCGCCGGACACCCACTATGCTTCACAGATGAAGTAATGGATCATCAAATCCCAGAGGGTTTCAAACCTGTGAACATCGAATCATATGATGGCACAACAGATCCTGCGGTATGGATCGAGGACTATCTCCTTCATATCCACATGGCCCGCGGTGATGACCTACACGCCATCAAATACCTCCCACTCAAGCTTAAAGGACCAGCTTGGCATTGTCTTAACAGCTTGCTAGCAGAATCAATTGGTTGTTGGGAGGACCTGGAAGCCGCATTCCTCGACAATTTCCAAGGCCCTTATGTGCGACCACCAGACCTAATGACCTTAGCCACATATTTCAGCAGCCAGAAGAATCGGCCAGACAATTCTGGACACGGTTCCTAACCAAGAAAAATCAAATCATCGACTGTCCGGACGTAGAGGCCCTAGCAGCCTTCAAGCATAACATCCGCGACGAGTGGCTTGCACGGCACCTAGGACAGGAAAAGCCAAAATCTATGGCAGCCCTCACGACACTGATGACCCGCTTTTGCGCGGGAGAAGACAGCTGGCTAGCTCGCAGCAATAACATGACCAAGAGCCCTGGTAATTCGGATACCAAGGACAGCAGTGGCAGGTCACGTTGCAACAAGCAAAAGCGCCGCATTAACGACGACAATGTTGAGAATACGACAGTTAATGCCGGATTCAGAGGCTCTAAACCCGGTCAGCGGAAAAAGCCATTCAAAAGAAATACTCCGGGCCCGTCCAGTTTGGACCGAATACTAGACCGCTCATGCCAGATACATGGCACCCCCGAAAAACTAGCCAATCACCGCAACAGGGATTATTGGGTGTTCAAGCAGGCATGGAAGTTAAATGCCGAAAGCAGAGACAAGGGGCTGCATAGCGAGGACGAGGAGGAGCCCCGGCCGCCGAACAATAGTGGACAGAAAGGTTTTCCCCCCACAAGTGTGGATGGTGAACATGATATACGCAACCCACATCCCCAAGAGGGAGCGGAAGCATGCGCTAAGGGACGTATACGCGATGGAGCCAGTCACCCCAAAGTTCAACCCATGGTCTTCCTGCCCGATCACTTTTGATCGAAGGGACCACCCCACTAGCACCCGTCATGGAGGATTCGCCGCATTGGTTCTAGACCCAATTATTGATGGATTTCACCTCACTAGAGTCCTTATGGACGGCGGCAGCAGCCTGAACCTACTTTACCAGGATACAGTGCGGAAAATGGGGATCGATCCCTCGAGGATTAAACCCACTAAAACGACCTTTAAAGGCGTCATACCAGGTGTAGAGGCCAATTGTACAGGCTCAGTTACACTTGAAGTGGTCTTTGGATCTCTAGATAATTTCCGAAGCGAGGAGTTAATCTTCGACATAGTTCCGTTCCGCAGTGGCTATAACGCACTGCTCGGGCGAACCGCATTTGCCAATTTCAATGCGGTGCCGCACTACGCATACCTAAAGCTCAAAATGCCAGGCCCTCGAGGAGTCATCACGGTCAATGGAAACACCAAACACTCTCTCCCAATGGAGGAGCATACGGCGGCTATCGCAGTGGAAGTACAAAGCAGCCTCTCAAGGCAATTCTCCAGTCTGGCCATTAAACGTCTGGACACCGTCAAGTGCGCCCGGAGTAACCTACAACAAGACCGCCGGGCACGTTCTGAGCAAGCGTAGCAATGCGGCCCCAACCCCAGCCCTCGCAAACTTGCGAAACCAGTGTTGCACGTACATAACTACGCTCTGGAAATACCATGGGCAAAAGGGGAGGGGCACAATCACGGCACGCCCGAAACACGGCTTAAACCACACTAGGGGCTGCCAACTTTTTCATTTTCTCTTACTTTCAGGACTCCGCTCTTCGGAAGGCCTGTCCGACAGTACAATTGCCGCACAAACAAGGGGAGCAGAAAGCTACGCCGCACTACGGAACTCTAAGGTGGTCTCTATAACGAGCAGTATACCTGTTTCGCATAACATTCCGTAGCTCGCCCCTGGAAAGGACATATTTGATAGTCCCATCTTTTGCTTATCACACTATTTGTATTGTCCTGCTTTGATCGCAGCCTTTTTTAAATAAACAATGCATAGCCTCCGTCTATTATTGCATTACTCTTTTTTACGAATATATGTTCATTAATGACATGTTGCACCCGTACACTTTGGTACGGCCAATACGCCAGGGGCATAAGTACCCCACAATACGGTGTGAGAAGTCCGAACAATTTCACAAGTGCGACACCCCGAACTTATAGCATTATATGCATCGGCTCCGAATCATGTCTTGGGTCAATAGTTGGGTTTGCCCGGCTCCTATGTTTTGGTACCTTATGTTCCATTATATCGGCTAAGGTAGCACTAGGAGAACTACTGCGATTGTGCCCCAGTTGAGTTGGGCTAAGCACCTCAGTAGAGAAAGCTAAAACTGACCATCATGATGAGGTGAGAGCTGGTCGCTGTTCGAGAGGTTTTCGAGTCCCTAAAGACTTATCCCGCTTAGAGCGAGGAGTCGGCTTTGTCCGGGCTAGGCGTGGATAGCGCCCCGAACTCGGTCTTCCGAACACTAGGGGCTTCGCCGAAATTTAAAATTATAGAATTCTATGGCTAAGTGAGAGTGTTCAAGCATTATAGTCCGATTGCCTTGTTCGTTGTGTTGAGCGCCTCCCTCGAAGGACCCAAGAATGGGAAAAAGAGCGCTCATGTTTATCCCGAACACCCCAGCACTCGTGCCATGGGGGCAGAAGCCGACGACTCGCCATCTCTCAAATTTGATAAACGGCCGCACAGAAGGTAATATTTTACATTCAAAAAGCATTGCTTAGCGCACATGAACAAGTTTTCAGCGCACATGACAAAACGAGCGAGTTTACTAAAAAATTACATCCATGGAACATTCATCCGCCGCAAGGCGGGCACCCTTCAGAATGCCCTCATAATACATCTCGGGCTTGCGATGCTCCTTGCACGGCGGTGGCCCGTCCTTCACAAGCTTCTCAGCATCCAGGTTGCCCCAGTGCACCTTCACACAGGCAAGCGCCCTACGGGTACCCTCGATGCATACGGACGCTTGATGACTTCGATCCTTGGACAGGCCTCCACCAGCCGCCTCACCAGCCCGAAGTAGCTCCCAGGCATGGCCTCTCCAGGCCACAGCCGGAATATGAGGCCCTTCATGGCCTGTTCGGCCACCTTATGGAGCTCGACCAGCTGTTTCAGCTGGTCCCTTAAGGGCACCGGGTGTTCGGCCTCAGCATACTGAGACCAGAACACCTTCTCCGTCGAGCTTCCCTCCTCGGCTCGGTAGAAGGCGGAGGCATCCGACACGCTACGTGGCAAGTCTGCGAAAGCTCCTGGAGAGCTCCGGATTCGGGTAAGTAACAAGTAATTCACTTTTACATGCTTGCTTTGCATAAAGAATGCCTTACCCGCCGCTATCTTTTTTATTACCTCAACCTCCTGGAGGGCCTTCTAGGCTTCAGCCTTGGCAGACTTGGCATCTTCAATGGCCGCCGCGAGCTCAGACTCTCGCGTCTTTGAGTCAAGCTCCAAACTCTCATGTTTTTTCATGAGAGCCTGGAGCTCTTGCCGCACCTCGCCAACCTGTGTCTCATGCTTCTCCCGCTCGGTGCGCTCCGTGGCCGCCCTCTTCTCGGCCTCGGACAACGCTTGCTTAAGGGTCGCCACCTCAGTTGTGGCCCCTACAATAGCCGCGTTAATCCTGTCACCTTTTGCAATTGCACCTTTCACATATTTCAATAAGGTATTTCTTACCTTCCTTCTCCTTGAGCTGCTGCTTGGCTAGGCCAAGCTCTTGCTCGGACCGCTCGAGGTTCTGCTTCAGCATGCCCACCTCCGCTGTCAGTGCGGCGGATGCTAGCAGCGAAGCCTGCATACGCATATTGACTTACTTTTGTTAGACTCCTGCGAATGTTATTAGATCCTCTATTCGGTTTTTCTTTCCGAACGCCGAACAAAGCATTAGGGGCTACTGTCTATGCGGTAATATTTTTACATATTCCTTACTTACCTCAAAGCCTGTTAGAAGGCTGGCACAGGCTTCAGTCAGTCCGCTCTTGGCGGAATGAACCTTCTGGATCACCGCACTCATAATAGTGCGGTGCTCCTCGTCGATGGAGGCGCCGTTAAGCACCTCCAGCAAATTGTCCGGTGCCTCCGGTTGGACGGAGGTCACCGGCTCGGTAGGCTTGCTCATCTTGGAAGGAGGCTGGCTACCGGAGTTCGGAACCGTTGAAGGTTCCGGCACGGTGTCCAGCTCAAAGCCGGACTTAGGGCCCTTGGGGGTTCTATCCCCTTCACGCCTGGAGTCCGGGAGGTCGCCTTGCGGTGCCTCCAGGACCACCTCCTCTTGGCTTGGAACCTATTGGGATGCCACCTCGGCGTCGTCCGTAGGGTGGGGGGAGGTAGCCGCCAGAAGCGAATTCACATCCAACGAATCCCGGGAGCCGCTCGACGACTCGTCGAGCCCGACCTTGGGCGGACTGCATAGACATGTTCGACGTAAGGAAAAGCTGTGCAGTGGGGGAATACTATGAATCACTCTGGTATCCGGATACTTACGGTCTCACCAGGGGCTTGGCCCTGTGCAGCCACTCCTCTTCGCCGTCGTCGGTGTTGGTGGAGTATTCCGGAGGAGGGGTCTTCCCCCTCTTGGACCCTTCGGCCTCCCCAGTTGGGGCGGCCTTCCTTTTCTTCCCTCCCCCCGTTGGAGAGGGCGAGGTCTCTTCTTCCTCCTCCTCGTCTTCATGGGAGGAGTGTGCCTTAGAGTCGTCGGATGATGAATCTGACACCTCCTGGCGCTGGGCACTCTTTCGAGTCCCTGTGGCCTTCTTCTTGGCCTTCTTCTCCGGCACCACGTAGGGTGCCAGAACCAGCAGCTTTGCCAAGCGAGCGTCTGCTGGGCCTTCGGGCAAAGGAGCCGGATAGTTGATCTGTCTGGACGTCTCCTGCCAATCCTGTCAAAGGTAAGGGAGCTTAGATCCCACATGGAGTCAAACTATGAAAGACTAATACCCTGTAAAAGGTAAAAACAACTTACCACACGAGCGTGACGCTGCGTGCTGAATCCGCGATCCTCGGTAGCGGATGCGGGGGCCTCGGCGCACTTGAAAAGCACCTTCCAGGCATCTTCATACGTCGTGTCGAAGAGCCTGCTCAGAGTTCGGTGCCGCGCCGGGTCGAACTCCCACAGGTTGAAAGCCCGTTGTTGACACGGGAGGATCCGGCGGATGAGCATAACCTGGACTACGTTGACAAGTTTGAGCTTCTTGTCCACCAGGGTTTGGATGCATGTTTGGAGTACGGTCAACTCTCCTTTTTTACCCCACGACAGCCCCATCTCTTTCCAGGAGGCGAGCCGCGTAGGGGGTCCGGATCGAAACTCGGGGGCTGTGACCCATTCAGGGTCGCGCGGCTCGGTGATGTAAAACCACCCCGATTGCCACCCCTTTAGGGACTCCACGAAGGAGCCCTCGAGCCATAGGACGTTGGGCATCTTGCCCACCATGGCGCCTCCGCACTCCGCCTGGGTGCCGTGCATCACCTTCAGCTTGACATTGAAAGTCTTGAGCCATAGGCCTTAATGGGGGCGGATGCGGAAGAAAGCCTCGCACACGACGATAAACGCCGAGATGTTGAGGACAAAGTTCGGGGCCAGATCGTGGAAATCCAGGCCATAGTAGAACATGAGCCCCGGACAAATGGGTGGAGAGGGAAGCCCAGTCCGTGGAGGAAATGGGGGAGGAACACCATCCTCTCATGGGGCCTAGGGGTGGTAATGAGCTGCCCCTCTTCGGGAAGCCGGTGCGCAATGTCGTTAGACAAGTATCTGGCCTTCCTTAGTTTTTTGATGTGTCCCTCCGTAACGGAGGAGACCATACACTTCCCTCCCGCTCCGGACATGGATGGAGAAGGTTGAGGTGGGGTGTGCGGACTTGGGCGCTGGAGCTCGAGTGCGCGGAAATGGATAGGCAAAGGAGGAAGAAGGCATGGATGAAAAGGTGGATTCTTATCCCCTTATATGGGTGGACGCGACTATGCGTCCCCACCAGCCTGGTAAAACTCGCTTATCTCCCAAGCGCCGTAATCAATGGAGCGGTTGGGTTACCCACGCCCGTATCGATGAGAATCCTGGAATAAGGGGACACGATCTCTGCTTTGACAAGGCGTGCCAAGGAAACCGCCTCGCTAAACGCGCTGACGTGGGACAGTAAAACAATTCGAATAAAGACTTGGCCATGGTGTGATGTCACGCTACGGAATACATCAGCAGATTAGATTTGTGTAAATATTATTCTCTCTATGGCAATATGTGGAAACTTATTTTGCAGAGCCGGACACTACCTTTGTGTTCAAAATCTTCTATGAAGTACTTGGAGGACGAACCCGCCTTGCAATGCCGAAGACAATCTGCGCGCCGGACTCGTCGTCATTGAAGCCTGGTTCAGGGGCTACTGAGGGAGTCCTGGATTAGGGGGTGTCCGGATAGCCGGACTATACCTTCGGCCGGACTCCTGGACTATGAAGATACAAGATTGAAGACTTTGTCCCATGTCCGGAAGGGACTTTCCTTGGCGTGGAAGGCAAGCTTGGCGATACGGATATGTAGATCTCCTACCATTGTAACCGACTCTATGTAACCCTAGCCCTCTCCGGTGTCTATATAAACCGGAGGATTTTAGTCCATAGGACGAATGACAATCATACCATTGGCTAGCTTCTAGGGTTTAGCCTCCTTGATCTCGTGCTAGATCTACTCTTGTACTACCCATATCATCAATATTAATCAAGCAGGACGTAGGGTTTTACCTCCATCAAGAGGTCCCGAACGTGGGTAAAACATTGTGTCCCCTGCCTCCTGTTACCATCCGCCTAGATGCACAGTTCGGGACCCCCTACCTGAGATCCGCCGGTTTTGACACCGACAGACACCCTCAAACCATTGAGATGCGTGATGGGTTGTTGCACATCCGTGATGCTGAGGGACCAAAGGGACCGGAAGCATAGAGACGAGGCTCGAAGCAATGGAGCAACAAGTTTTCAAGTGTCAGGGGATGGTGGAGCGTGGACTCAACTCCAACCACATGATGATCGCAGAATTCACTAACAAACACAAGCTGGATGCCGACAACATCGGGGAGACCATCTTCAAGCTTCACGAGAAAATTGAGCTACTTCAAACTCAAATCTATGACCTACAAAACTAAAACTGTGAGTATGAATATAGATTCAAAAGGATGAGTTTGGCTGCAGATTTGAGGATCCCGGAGACTCGGCCATCTTTCTATGATGGTGAGCCTACACCTTGGAAGAAGGACGACAAGCCTACACCATCAACAAAATCACCACCGTCTCCACCAACAAAGAAGAATTGAGTATCTGGTATGGGCACTCCACTTGGCAACTGCCAAGCTTGGGGGAGTGCCCTGGTATCGTATCACCATCACCTTATCTTTACCGTTTTTTCTTAGTTCGATCCTTTTGGTAATATCTTGATCTAGTAGAATAAAAGTTCTTAGTATGATCTAGTCGTGAGTTTTGCTTTATTATCCTTCTGTGTAATCGAGTCCATGAGCTATATAATAAAGATTAGTGTTGAGTCAAGGGCTTGATTATTTTGCCATGATCCTAAGTGAATAAAAGAAAAGAGAAAGAAATAAAAATAAACAAAGAGTTCATGTGAGTCTTATGGTCAGTAATGAGCTCACATAGAAAGAGTATGATGAATAAAAGTTGTTGAGGGTTGACAAACACAGTTTTGCTCATCGTTGCAATTAATAGGAAGTAATAAAGAAAGGGAGGTCTTCACATATAAATATACTATCTTGGACATCTTTTATGATTGTGAGCACTCATTAAAATATGACATGCTAAAGAGTTGACATTGGACAAGGAAGACAACATAATGGGTTATGTTTTCTTACATTTGAGATGAATTATATTGTCTTGGATTTTCCAACATGATGAGCTTGCCTTCCCCCCTCATGCTAGCCAAATTCATTGCACCAAGTAGAGATACTACTTGTGCTTCCAAGCACCCTTAAACCAGTCTTGCCATAAGAGTCCACCATATCTACATATGGATTGAGTAAGATCCATCAAGTAAGTTGTCATCGGTGCATGCAATAAAAAAATTGCTCTCTAAATATGTATGATTGATTGGTGTGGAGGAAATAAGCTTTATACGATCGTGTGATATGGAAGTAAAAAAAGCGACAGACTGCATAATAAAGGTCCATATCACAAGGGGCAATATAAAGTGATGTTCTTTCACATTAAGCTTTTGTGCATCCAACCATAAAAGCGCATGACAACCTCTGCTTCCCTCTGCGAAGGGCCTATCTTTTACTTTTATCTCCTACCTTGCATAAGAGTCATGGTGATTTTCACCCTTCCTTTTTACACTTTATCCTTTGGCAAGCACAATATGTTGGAAAGATCCTGGTATATATGGCTAATTGGATGTGAGTTTTCATGAACTATTACTGTTGACACTACCCTTGAGGTAAAACGTTGGGTGGAAAAACTATAAGCCCCTATCTTTCTCTGTGTCCGATTAAAACTCCATACCCATAAGTATTGCGCGAGTGTCAGCAATTGTCGAAGATTATATGATAGTTGAGTATGTGGACTTGCTGAAAAAGCTCTTATACATTGACTCTTTCCTATGTTATGATAAATTGCAATTGGTTCAATGACTGAGATTGTAGTTTGTTAGTTTTCAATGAAGTTTACGATTCAGACTTGATATTGTGATTGAATTATTACTCTAGCATTAGAGATTATATGACAAGAATTATATAAGTTGCTGTTCTAAGAATGATCATGATGCCCTCATGTCCATATTTTATTTTTATCGACACCTCTATCTCTAAACATGTGGACATATTTTTCGATTTCGGCTTTTCGCTTGAGGACAAGTGAGGTCTAAGCTTGGGGGAGTTGATACGTCCATTTTGCATCATGCTTTTATATCAATATTTATTGCATTATGGGCTGTTATTACACATTATGTCACAATACTTATGCCTATTCTCTCTTATTTTACAAGGTTTACATAAAGAGGGAGAATGCCGGCAGGTGGGATTCTGGGCTGGAAAAGGAGCAAATATTAGAGACCTATTCTGCACAACTCCAAAAGTCCTGAAACTTCACGGAAGATGTTTTCCAAATATATAAAAAATACTGAGAGCGAGAACTTCACCAGGGGGCCACACCCTTCCCACGAGGGTGGGGGGCGCGCCCTACCCCCTAGGCGCGCCCCCTACCTCGTGGGCCCCCTGGTGGCCCTCCGGTGGCCATCTTCTGCTATATGGAGTCTTTCAATGGGAAAAAAATCATAAGCCATCTTCTCGGACGAAACTCCGCCGCCACTAGGCGGAACCTTGGCGGAACCAATCTAGGGCTCTGGCGGAGCTGTTTTGCCGGGGAAACTTTCCTCCCGGAGGGGGGAAATCATCGCCATCGTCATCACCAACGCTCCTCTCATCGGGAGAGGGCAATCTCCATCGACATCTTCATCAGCACCATCTCATCTCAAAACCCTAGTTCATCTCTTGTATCCAATTCTTGTCTCCAAGTCCGGGATTGGTGCTAGTAGGTTGCTAGTAGTGTTAATTACTCCTTGTAGTTGATGCTAGTTGGTTTAATTGGTGGAAGATCATATGTTTAGATCCTATATGCATATTAATACCCCTCTGATTATGAACATGTTTATGCTTTGTGAGTAGTTACTTTTGTTCCTGAGGACATGGGAGAAGTCTTGCTATCAGTAGTCATGTGAATTTGGTATTCGTTCGAGATTTTGATGAGATATATGTTGTCTCTCCTCTAGTGGTGTTATGTGAACGTCGACTACATGACACTTCACCATTATTTGGGCCTAGAGGAGGGCATTGGGAAGTAATAAGTAGATGATGGGTTGCTAGAGTGACAGAATCTTAAACCCTATTTTATGCGTTGCTTCGTAAGGGGCTGATTTGGATCCATATGTTTCATGCTATGGTTAGGTTTACCTTAATACTTTTGTTGTAGTTGCGGATGCTTGCAATAGAGGTTAATCATAAGTGGGATGCTTATCCATGTAAGGGCAGTACCCAAGCACCGGTCCACCCACATACCAAATTATCAAACTACCGAACGCGAATCATATGAACGTGATGAAAACTAGCTTGACGATATTCCCATGTGTCCTCGGGAGCGCTTTACATTTTATAAGAGTTTTTCCAGGCTTGTCCTTTGCTACAAAAAGGATTGGGCCACCTTGCTGCACCTTATTTACTTTTGTTACTTGTTGCTCGTTACAAATTATCTTATCACAAAACTATCTGTTACCACTTATTTCAGTACTTGCAGAGAATACCTTACTGGAAACCGCTTATCATTTCCTTCTGCTCCTCGTTGGGTTCGACAC
The DNA here is from genome assembly GCF_056163025.1 of Triticum urartu. Classification (NCBI taxonomy): domain Eukaryota; kingdom Viridiplantae; phylum Streptophyta; class Magnoliopsida; order Poales; family Poaceae; genus Triticum; species Triticum urartu. The sequence goes on from NC_141875.1 coordinate 95,484,567, forward strand.
TCTTACATATCGAAAGGACTAGGATAGATCCCCGATACTTGTGGGTCATCAGTAGACCTACGGCTCAACCCAGAGAAATGTGTGTTCGGCGTCCACTCCGGCAAGCTGCTGGGTTTCCTCGCGTCGCACAGGGGGGTCAAAGCCATAGAAGACATGAGCCCACTGCAGACTCTCAAGGAAATGCAAAAACTCACAGGCTGCGTAACCTCACTAGGGCACTTCATCTCCAAGCTGGGGGAGCGTGCCCTCCCGTTCTTCAAGCTAATGAAGAAGAAGGGCCCATTCGAGTGGACTTCGGAGGCCGGCATGGTGTGTCAAGACATCAAGAGATACCTAACCAGCCCACTGGTTATGGTGGCTGTAACTACATCTAGTGCCCCTTAGTGGTTTTGGTGTACTGAAGACTTATAGGTTAAGGGACTAATGAGTTTGTGAGTGTACACAAGTCTATAAGTCTGTGAAGAGTTTGATATTTATAGAGAAAGTCGACCCCAAAAAATGAATGTCTTCAACTGAAGACTTTGAAACCGAAGAAATTGGTGTGACTGTGAAGACTTGATATTCATGCGAGGAACTTGAAGCGTGAAGACTTTTGTTTTCGTAGTTTCATTTTCTCTTTCTTTAGTCATAGGAAACACCGTACTGTTAAAGGGGGTCGAGGTAAAACTAAGGAAAAGTTTCCAGGTGATGCTCAACTCAAAATCCTACACCTACCAATCCTTTCGAGTGAAGCCATTGGAAATCTCATACAGTTCAGTCAATTTCTTCAGTGACAGAGATGAAGATCTTCTGTTCTATGAGGAATTTGTTCTGATTGAGGAGTTAGGAATTCGCCAGTGCGGATTGCCTACAAGTGAGGAACATGATAGCCCTGAGGAATTTGAACCTCAAAATTTCGACCGTTGCTGTGCTATGCGCCAGCTGTCCCAAAATATCTACCCACCTAATGGTCATATAATTGAAGGGCATTTATGTATTATCATGTCGGGCTGCTCCCTACGCTAGAAATAGCCCCCCCCTACAACCACTAGCTGGTTGGCTGCTCCATGAGAAACTAACACTTGTCATTGAGAGGATCCCATCCTTCGAGGACTTTGAGCGCAAATCATCAAGCGAGGAAAAACCCCAAACCCCAAACCAAATGCCTACAAGCCCAAAGTGATTGAGCATCACTAAAGAGATTGTTCCTATGTGGAACCGACACTTGTTACCTTTGAGGACTGTGCATCCTCCAGACAGTTAGGCGTCATGGTCTAGAGAATCCAAGAGGAAATTGTGGATCTCCGTGTGACCGAGTCTGTGAAGGTTTGGAAGTCACCTGAAGACTTACCATGAGTGATTGGATGAGGTCTGTGTGACCTTAGTTCAAGGAGAATACGGTGAGCACTGTGTGTCCTCAGGTTTATATACCTAGCCACTCCAACCAGACGTACAACTGTCACAGCAGTTGGAACTAGACTACCAAATCATTGTCTTCACCGAGCTAACTGGTTCTATTTCCTCAACCCTTTCATTTCCTCATTCTATGTTGTTGTACCTGATTGTTACTGTTTGAAGACTTTGACTGAAGACTTTCTCAATTTCCTCAGCTCAATTTATTTAGTCAGTTTGTCTTCAGCCTGCTTATCCTATGTTTACGCTTTCTATACTATGTGCTTGTTTTCATTTCATCATGACAATTGTGCTACTACTCTGTTATGTTTGCACCTGAGTACTTATTCCGCTGCAAGTAGTCCTTCCTAAGGAATTTCCTCACTCTGAAATTCCTTAGTGAAGAATTCATAAAAATTGCCTATTCACCCCCCTCTAGTCGACTTAACGCACTTTCAATTGGTATCAGAGCAAGGTACTCCATTGTTCTGTGTGATTTTGGTTTAACCGCCTGGAGTTTTAGTTATGTCAACAACATGAATGAAGACAGTGACATGCCCAATCTTTGACGGTCATGATTATCCAAAGTGGAAGGCCATGATGAAGAAGCGCCTCATGGCGATGAACAGCAAACTGTGGACTGTCACTGAGATTGGTCTTACCGATCTCTGCAAGATGGCGGAGGTTGATGATATTCGCAAGTACACTCTACTTAACCTCATGACAAAGGACATCATCTGCTCCGTCTTGTCTCAAAATCAGTTTAGGAACATTATGTAGCGTAGCCATGTGAAGCTCATCTGGGACCGACTATCTGAGGTCTATGAAGGTCATCGAACTCATCATGATCCCTGGTTTGGGGATTTCATGGAATCGTGCAAGGCTATGACTTTCAATCCGGAATCATCATCCTCTTCACCATGCCTTATGGCAAAAGGTGCCAAGGTAACTGAATGCTACCTATCTGAGTGAAGTGATGATGAATCTGGTGATGAATTTGGACCCAGCTATACCAAACTTGCTTCCCTTGCCACTAAACAACAAAGAGCTTTGGAAAAAGTTCAAAACATGCTAGATGAGAGCGATGATATGTTGGGTGAAGAAAGGGATTGTTCTAAAGCTTTGGCTGAAAGTCTTCAGAGACTTCAGACTAAGTTTGATAATCTTTAGAGTCATCATAACACTCTCTTATCTGATCATGAGATGCTTTCTTATGAATTTCTTCAAAGAAAGCAAGACCTTGAGCAGCTAAGGGGGAGTTATGAAGATCTTCAGAAGGAGCGTGATTCATTACTTCCTCAACAACTCAGCGCTGCTCAGGAAGAATTTGATCCTCCATGTTTGAATTCCATTGAACGTGAATCTGCTAATTCTTCACCTGAAAGTTCAAATGCCTCTATTGCTACAATTTCTTCAACTGTCTGTGCTATCACCAATTCCTCGTCTGAGGATGCTATAATATCACTGACCATGCAGGGCTGAAGGAATTGTATGTGACAGGCATGTACAAAAGCCTCAAAGGGCATCATGCACTTTGTGATGTGCTTAAAAAGCAGATCCTCAACAGGAACCCTAGGAAAGAGGGTATTGCCTTTGAGAGGAAACTCAATGCTGATCGGACCTACTAGAAGCCTGAGAAGTATCCCAAAACCTCATGGGTTGCTGCAAAGGGACCTTCAGTGGATCCATCTACTTTATCTGGCTTTACATGTGAATCTTCATATTCTTCTGATGAGTCATTTGACTCCAACTATAAGCTGTTCAAAAATCAGAATGGTGAAGTATTTGCTAGATATGTTGGCACTAACTGCAGGAACGGTCCTCCTATGAAAAAAATCTGGGTTCCCAAAAGGTGCCTTGAAAGTCTTCAGGTGAATGTCATCATGACACCACCTATGAAGAATAGGAACCCCGTATCAAATTCTTCATATGGACCAAAGTCTTCATATGGATCCAAGTCCTCATATGGACCACATTCTTCATATCGATCAAAGTCCTCATATGAACATCATCGTGCTAACACTTCCGTTTCGCAGGGAAAGACTAAGGGTTATGAATATGTGCAGTATTCCTCAAATCATTATGTTCATAAGTCCTCGAAGAATTTCTTTGCTTATTCATATGCTTACCCTAACCCCTCTTATGTGAAACGAAGTGGAGTGGCATCTATGCCACCTTTCTCTTATGAAACTCATAGAATGATGAACTCTTTGCCACCCCTGCAGATGTGGGTGGTGAAGAAAAATAACTAATCTCTTAAACAGGGTCAGGTCTCCAGACGAACCTAAATGTTTGAAGAATTTGCTGGAGACCTGAAAATGCTTGAAAGGACACAAGCTAATCATGAAGAAATGGATTTTCATTTCTCACGTCCTCATACTGCTTTACCTGTTCTCTTGCTTGATGAAATTGATCTGATGAATTTGATGTCATATTCTTCACTGATGAAGTATATGAGTTCGTAAGCTGCACTAATTCATCCGCAGGATGATCAACCCAAAGCCACTGAGTGGGTCCTCGAAAGTGGATGTACAAATCACTTGACTCGTGACAAGAGCTTATTGATGGACACTGTTTTATCTCCATCGCATCTGAAGCATATCACCTACACTGACAAAGGCAAAAGCAAGGTATTGGGTCTAGGTAAGGTTGCAATCTCAAAGGAACGACACATGGACAAAGTCATGCTTGTCGAGTCCTTAGGGTTCAACCTCATGTCTGTCTCAATGCTTTGTGATCTTGATATGCTTTCTGTCTTTGGCAAGTATCGTTGTGTTGTGATCATGGAAGCTCACAATTCTAAAGTCTTCGAAGGCTTTAAGAGAGGAGATTTGTATATTGTTGATTTCTCCATAGGACCACAACCTACTACATGCTTACTAGCAAAAGCTTCAGAAGGCTGGCTACATCGACGACTTGGTCATGCTGGCATGAGGAACTTGCACACGCTCGCAAAGAAGAAGCATGTCAATGGCATCATGGGTGTCAAATTACTCAAGGACCATCTGTGCGGAGCTTGTAAAGCTGGAAAGATGACCAAGGCCAAGCATCCCTCAAAGACCATCATGACTACCACTCGTCCATTTGAATTGCTTCACATGGATCTCTTTGGCCCTACTCATTATGCCACATGTACTAATGTTGCATCTTTATATGGATTTGTCATTGTTAAAGACTACTCTCGTTATACATAGGTGCATATCAACACTTACAAAACTGAAGTGCAGGAAGTCTTCAAACGATTTTACTCAAGGGCTTCAACCAACTTTGGTGTGAGGATCAAGCACATCAGAAGTGACAATGGAACTGAGTTCAAGAATACTGGTCTTGATGATTATCTTGATGATCTTGGTATTACTCATGAGTTATCTGCTCCTTATACTCCTCAGCAGAATGGCGTCGTGGAGCGCAAGAACATGACTCTTATTGAGATGGCTCCCACTATGCTTGATGCATACAAGATGCCTCCTCGCTTCTGGCCTGAGGCAATTGATACTATGTGCCACATCATCAACATGGTATATCTTCAAAAATTCTTCAGAAATACCTCATATGAACTCCTCACTGACAAGAAACCCAATGTGAGTTATTTCAAAGTCTTCGGTGCCAAATGTTGGATTAGAGATCCTCATCACACTTCTAAATTTGCACCGAAAGCACATGAAGGTTTTATGCTTGGTTATGGAAATGACTCGCACACCTACAGAGTCTTCAACACCTATCACCACAAGGTTGTTGAAACTGTAGATGTGCGGTTCGATGAGACTAATGGCTCGCAAAGAGAGCACCTACCCCTCGTGCTAGATGAAATACCACCCGAGGAATCCATTAAGTTCAAGGCTACCGAGGATATCATTCATACCGAAGAGTCTGTTGAAGAAGTCATTCCAGAACGTGAGGAACATCATGCTGGTGCACCTGAAGAAAATGGCTCTGAAGAAAATGCTGAGCAAATTCGTCGTTGTCAACCAGCTCATCCTCGCATCGCAAATGAAGCACCAGGTCCTCTCACACGCTCAAAAGCTTCACATTTGTCTAACTTTTGTGGGCACTTTCCTTTCGTCTCTATCACATAGCCCGCTAAGGTAGATGAAGAATTTCTAGAGCCTGAGTGGATTCAAGCTATGCAAGAATAATTACATTAGTTCAAGCTCAACAATGTGTGGAAACTTGTCAAATGACGAGACCCTCGCAAGCACAATATCATCGGCACCAAATGGATCTACCTCAACAACCAAGATGAAAATGGCCTTGTGGTGAGGAATAAGGCACAGCTTGTAGCTCAAGGCTACACACATGTTGAAGGAATTGATTTTGATGAAACGTTTGCACCTGTTGCTAGACTTGAAGCTATTCGCATATTACTTGCTTATGCTAACCATCATAATATCATCTTATATCAAATGGATGTGAAAAGTGCATTCCTCAATGATAAGCTTGAGGAAGAAGTATATGTTGCTCAACCCCCAGGTTTTGAGGATCCAAAGCATCCTGACAAAGTCTTCAGACTCAATAAGGCCCTCTATGGCCTCAAGTAGGCCCCTCGGGCGTGTATGATACTTTGTAGGAATTCCTCATGAAGAAAGGCTTCAAACCCGGTTCACTTGACCCAACTCGTTTCACCAAAGCTTATGATGATGAATTATTCTTGTGCCAAATATATGTTGATGATATCATATTTGGTTGTACTGACCAATGTTACAGTGATGAATTTGCCTATATGATGAGTGAAGAATATCAAATGTCTATGATGGGAGAATTGAAATTCTTCTTAGGTCTTTAGATTCGCCAACAACGAAACGACATATTCATATCTCAGGAGAAATACCTCATGGATGTGTTGAGGAAATTCGGCATGCAAGATTGCAAACGCGTCAAAATCCCTATGCGCACAAATGGCCATCTATGCATTGATGAAAATGGTATTGACTTCGATCAAAAGGTATACCGCTCCATGATTGGCTCTTTATTGTGTTTATGTGCATCTAGGCCAGATATTATGCTTAGTGTTTGCATGTGTTCCCGCCTTCAAGCTACACCGAAGGAATCACACCATAAGGTTGTGAAGCATATTCTTCAATATCCAGCTCACACTCCAACACTTGGATTATGGTATCCCAAGGGCTCGGCTTCTGATCTCATTGGATATTCAGACTCTAACTATGCTGGTGATCGTGTGGACCGCAAGTCAACATCACGCACATGCCATTTCCTCGGATGATCTTTGGTCTGTTGGTCCTCGAAGAAATAGAACTGCGTATCACTCTCTACTGCTGAAGCTTAGTACATTGCTACTGGTTCGTGCAGTGCTCAATTGCTATGGATGAAGCAAACCCTCAAGGACTATGGCATCAATGTGAAGAATGTGCCATTCTATTGTCACAATGAGAGTGCCATCAAGATTGCTCATAACCCAGTTCAACACTCGAATATAAAGCACATTCAGATTCGTCATCATTTTCTTCGTGATGATGTGTTGAAGGGCGACATCTCTATTCAGCACGTGTCATAGTAATAGGCCACGGGTAGGCTAACCCGAGGCCCAAAACCTTTCAAGACATCGAGGCTGACTGCGCCCCTCGTGACGACAGATGAAGAGCCGCCTTCTGGAGGACGGCTGAAGGAACAGTCGGCTGCCCGCATGCATCCGAGTCCTAGAGGCGAGGTCAAGACCGGCCGACTCCCGCCTGGCGGCTTCCAGAGAAGCCGACGATGGGGAGTCAGCCCACGGCACCAACAAAGCCCATGCCCTGATCAGGGGGGATGGGATAGGGAGTGGCAACAGTGAAGCCCACTCCCTCCCCTTTTCCAGGAGATGGCTAGGCCACAGTGCGCTGTACCAACGGACATCTCCATCTGGCGCGGCACTGTTGCCATGCCATCCCTGACATCAGCAACAGCGGGCGGAGTCCTGTGCCCACGACGGCTTATCAGTACGGTCCACGGATGACGGGCCCTACCAGTCAGTGAGAGTCCAGAAGACGGCAAGAGCGCCACCAGTCGGACCGGCAGGGAGCCGGCCCCAGGGAGTCGGCCTGCCCCTCCCGCGGGTCCCCGCGCCAAAACCAGACAAGACGGGGAGTGGCTACAGTGATCACCCGCCAGACGACGGGCTGTAGCCACGACCCCATGACCAAGCATGCATCATTAGAGGCACGTCTACAGTAATCAGCAGCCGACAAGACCCGCAAGCGGCGGGTATGGCCTGTCGGCTTTGTACCAGACCAGTCGACGGAGCCCGCCAGCCGGCGGGCCCCAGCAGTCGGCGGAAGGGACGGCAGGTGAAGAGACTGACAGCAGGGCCCTGCGCCCAAATAGTTTACCATTGTACCCCTGGGGGTAGTCCTATATAAACCCCCCAGGGCAACCATGCAAAGGGTTCCGATCCATTAGAACTAGACCAGATCATAGAGGGGGGGGGGAGAGAGCTGGCCCTACCTTCTCCTACCTTCAGCACACAGCTCGAGGAGCGCCCTTGTATTCACTTTGCCTTAGTGATCATGCGGAGACCCCACAGAGCAGGACTAGGGGTGTTATATCCTAGGAGAGCCCCGAACCTGGGTAAAGTACGCCGGCGTTCGTGTCTATGCCTCATCCCATTTCCAGGCACCGGCGATGTTCTACTCGCCCCCACCATGAAAAGCCATCCATTGGCATATGTCGCACCCAACCCCCGACATTTGGCGCCCACCATGGGGCTTGGTGCACCGTCGTCCGGAGACCTATTCTAGATGGGAACCCTTTTCCTCCCTGGCGAACGCAGCCAGCCCGGCACGCCAGAGAGATTCTGCGCTGACGCGCTGCATGGCGCTGAAATCGCCTGTGCGGCTAGCTGCCTCGCCAATCTTGTCGGCGAGGTCCGCCTCTCCGACCAGCCCGCATCCGACGCGGGCACAGGCGGCCCCGAGAGCTTCCTCGTGTTCCTCCTCGATCAACTCCACGTCGCCAGCGAGCCAGCTGGGGACTCGGAGTCCGTAGGCTCCACCTATCCGATGTTGGTCGACTCCGACACTGCATCGTTTGACACGTTCCCCACCAACGTGGTGGTCTACGACGAGCCGCTCCCTTGCACGGAGAGCGGCGGAAGCACCGTCACGGAAGTGCTTGTCATTGATCATGGGGAGCACTCCGGCGGGGGTGATTATGACCCGCTCAACGCGGCGCTGCAAGACCTGGCAGCGCCCATTCCCGAAGATGCCGAAACCGAGATGCTGGAGGCACGCCGCCTTCAGCTAGTCGAAGGGGCCAAGAAGCTGGCCAGCATGAGACGCCTGTCAGAGGCCTACCAGCGTGAGATGGACCGCGCTATGGGCGGCACGCCGGCTCTAGCTGGGCCTAGCCGCCTTGGCACGGTCTAGCAGCGCGGCGTGGCCATCGCCGACCTGTTCGGGGCAAATCGCCCCGTTTACGGTACGCCTGCGGAGAACATCCGAGCCGCCCAGGCGGCAGCAGACGAGCTGGACAAATTCGAGGGGGAAGAGCATCACTTGATGACGGAGCGCGTCTAGCGACTCCTTAACGCGGCTACGGAGCAGAACGAGGCCGGCTGCCGCACTGATGCGTCGCACCGGCAGAATGACAACGTGCCTCCCTGCCGAGACCAAGGCGCGACATCTCGGATGCCGACTGGAGCCGTCTGTGGAAGAAAGGAGAAGGAGGTGGCTGCCAGCCGCAGTCGGACTCGCATCACCATAGAGTGCGACCGAGACGGCCGCCCGAGAACAGTGGAACGACGGGACGACTGTCCGCCTCCTCCCCCTTGAAGGGAAAGGCGAGTCTCCCCGCCGCCTGTTGATCACCCAACGATCGGCGACCGCCTTGGCCACCGAGAGGGGGTCAGAGAGAATGACGCCCACCACCAGATCGACCGTCTCCACCGATCCCTGGTGCTTGAGGAAGAAGATGAGTTGGGTCCGCCATGTTTCGGCCCCCGCATTCGAGACGAGCCCTTCCCCAAAGGGTTCACGCTCCCCAGAGACACACCCAAATACACCGGCTCCGTGAAGCCGGAAGACTGGCTGGTCGACTACTCCACGGCCGTCAGCATAGCAAATGGCAACTAGCGTGTTGCCATAAAGTACGTTCCGCTCGTGCTCCAGGGCACGGCCCGGACATGGATGAACAGCTTGAGGGCCCGCAGCATCAACAGTTGGGTCGACTTCACCGACGCCTTCGTCCGCAACTTCACCAGCACATACAAGCAGCCACCCAAACCTTGCCAGCTCTCCTTATGCGTGCAAGGCCCCAACGAGTCAACTCGCGACTACCTCACGCGCTGGGCCGAGCTCCGCAACTCCTGCGAGGGCTTATACGAGGTTCAGGCCATTGAGTACTTCACTGCCGGATGCCGAGTGGGCACCCTCCTCAAGCACAGGCTTCTCTGCGATGAGCCGGAGACCCTCGATGAGCTGCTGATCATAGCAGACAAATATGCCACGGCCGACTCCTCCATGAAGACGGAGATTCAAGTTAGTGCGACAGGCAAGGTGGCTCCTCAGGCTCCTCGAACCCCGGCTGGAGACACTAGTCGGCATCAACAGCAGAACGACCACAAGCGCAAAGCCCCACAGCCGGCTTCAACCAGTCGGCAGATGGCGACAGTCGAAGATTAGCAGCCGAAAGGGCAGCCTCCGCCCAAGCGCTAGAAGGGTGGCAAGCCCAACTGGCAGCCATCTTTCTCATATGAGCAGACTTTGGATGGACCCTGCAAATTCCATAGTGGTGCGAAGCCGTCCAACCACACCACTCGGAAGTGCCACTGGCTCACCAGGATCGCCAAGGGAGACGACCTTTTGCCTCCCCCAGCTGCTGGGCAGCCGCCTGCTCCTTCGCCCCAGCAGCCGGTAGTCAGACCAATCGGCGCGATACAAGACTAGTACCCAGAAGAGCATGGAGCCTATGTCGTGTTCACCAGCATGGCCGATGATCGACGCAGCAGGTGGCAACAGCAGGAGGAGGTAAATGCAGTAGCATCTGACACACCAGACTTCATGCATTGGTCTGAGAAGCTCATTAGCTGGAGAAGAGCTGACCACCCGGAAGTAATGCCCAAACCCGGCTCCTATGCCTTGGTTTTGGACGCCACCTTCGCCATGGACAAGCGGGCTGCTCGCTTCTCTAGAGTCCTGATAGACGGCGGCAGCAGCGTCAACATCCTGTACAAGGTACCATGGAGAAATTAGGAATCAGACTGAGGCAGCTTTAGTCCATCCGGACAGTGTTCCATGGCATAGTTCCTTGCCTTTCCTGCTCACCAATCGGCAAGATCTTGATTGACGTCCTCTTTGGAGACAAAGATCATTTCCGCCGAGAGTCAATTTGGTTCGAGGTGGTGGACCTTGAGATCCCAAGCCATGCGCTACTTGGCCGGCCTGCCCTGGCCAGGTTCATGGCTGTCCCCCACTATGCCTACCTCAAGATGAAGATGCCGAGTTCCAAGGGGATTCTGACCATAACTGGCGACTACAAGAAGTAATCCGCCTGCGTAGCAGAGAGCAGTCGGCTGGCCGAGTCCCTCGTGATCGCAGCTGAGAAGCAGCTCCTTGACCGGGTTGTGGCGACGGCAAGCAAACAGCCAGAGATGTCACCCGATCCCAGGGAGTCGGAAGCTGAGGGGTCGTTCAAGCCGGCCAAAGAAACAAAAAAGATAGCCTTGGGCCCGGAGCACCCATAGAGGTACGCTGTCGTAGGTGCCAACCTCGACAGCAAATAGGAAGGCGAGCTCGTCGATTTCCTCCATGAGAATCGGGATATCTTCGCATGGTCCCCCAAGGACATGCTAGGTGTTCCGACGGATTTCGCCGAGCACAAATTGCATGTCCGAGCTGATGCCAAGCCAGTCAGGCAGCCTTTGCGCCGCTTGTCAGAAGAGAAGAGAAGAGTTGTTGGAGAAGAGATAGCCCGGCTGCTGGCAGCCGGCTTCATCATGGAAGTGTTCTTTCCAGAATGGCTAGCCAACCCGGTCCTGGTACTGAAGAAGAACAAGCAATGGCGAATGTGTATTGACTACACTAGCCTCAACAAAGCCTGTCCCAAGGACCCGTTCGCTTTGCCAAGGATCGACCAAGTGATAGACTCCACAGCCGGATGCGAGCTGTTGAGTTTCTTGGATGCGTATTCGGGATATCACCAGATCAAGTTGAACCCGGCCGATAGGCTGAAGACCACCTTCATCACGCCGTTTGGAGCCTTCTGCTACTTGACCATGACGTTCGGCTTGAGGAACGTTGGCGCCACCTTTCAATGTTGCATGCAGAAGTGCCTCCTCAAGCAACTCGGCAGAAATGCTCACGTTTACATGGACGATGTGGTGGTGAAGACGGAGAAGCGTGGAACACTACTGGAAGACCTCAAGGAGACCTTTGAGAACTTGCGCTGATTTCAAATCAAGCTCAATCCGGAGAAATGCGTCTTCGGAGTACCAGCCGGCCAGCTCCTTGGCTTCCTGGTCTCTGAACATGGCATAGAGTGCAATCCTGTGAACATGAAGGCCATTGAGAGGATGGAGGTACCCAGCCGACTGCTGGATGTACAAAAGTTCACCGGCTGTTTGGCATCCATCAGCCGATTCATCAGTCGGCTGGGCGAGAAGGCTCTCCCCCTATACCAACTCATGAAGAAGACCACTTTTTTCGAGTGGAATCACAAGGAGGACGAGGCTTTTCTCCAACTGAAGAAGATGTTGACTACTCCACCTGTCCTGGCGGCTCCAACTCCTAAGGAACCCATGCTCCTCTACATCGCCGCCACCAGTCAAGTAGTCAGAACAGTCATCATAGTAGAGCGCAAGGAGGAAGGCAAGGCACTACCAGTCCAGAGACCGGTATATTATTTGAGTGAAGTACCGTCGACCTCCAAGAAAAACTACCCCCACTACCAGAAGATGTGCTACGGCGTGCACTTTGCCGCCAAGAAATTGAAGCCTTACTTCCAAGAACATCTAATCACTGTGGTCTGCATGGCTCCACTAGCCGAGATCATCGGGAGCCGGGATGCTTCGGGCCGAGTGGCCAAATGGGCCATAGATTTGGCCCCCTACACCATCTACTACCAGCCTCGCACCGCCATCAAATCACAAGCGCTGGCCGACTTCCTCGTCGACTGGGCCGAGACCTAGTATCTGCCGCCAGCGCCCGACTCCACCCATTGACGGATGCATTTCAACGGCTCCAAGATGCGCACTGGCTTGGGAGCCGGCATCGTCCTCACCTCTCCCAAAGGCGACAAGCTCAAGTATGTGCTACAAATCCATTTTGCCGCCTCCAACAATGTCGCCGAATACGAGGCACTCATTCACGGGCTCCGGCTGGCCAAAGAGCTCGGCATTCGCCGGATCTTGTGCTATGGTGACTCCGACTTGGTGGTCCAGTAGTCGTCAGGAGATAGGGACGCCAAAGACGCAAACATGGCGAGCTACCACTTCCTCGTACAACAACTCAGTGGATATTTTGAGGGGTGCGAGTTTCTCTATGTGCCAAGAAACGACAATGACCAAGCAGACGTCCTGGCACGAATCGGCTCCACCCGTCAAGCAATACCGTCCGGCGTCGCCCTTCAGCGCCTCCTCAAGCCGTCTGTCAAGCCATCACCACAGTCAGACTCTATCTTCGTGCCGGCTCCTCCTGAAACAGTCAAATCCGACTCGAGGGCTCCCGCAGGCGGCACACGCGTTCCGGCAGATGGCGCGGGGATCGTGGCAGTCGCACCCGGCCCGGGGACTGCGGCGGTCAGCCCGGAGACTCCAGAGCCCGGTTCGGGAACTGGACCAATCGGCCCTGGGACTTCATCGACACAGCAAGCGGCTGCCGACTCCATCCCACCACCTCCCGACCCAGCCGCCCTCGTCCAAGTCGCAGTCCTGATGGTTGCAGAAATTGCAGGACCATCATGGGCCCAGCCCATCCTCAAATCCCTAGTGAACAAAGAGCTGCCAACTGATGAGATCTTAGCTCGGCAAGTGCAACGCCGGGCGGCAGCCTACACCATAGTCAACAGAGAGCTCGTAAGGCGCGGTGTCACTGGTGTCTACCAGTGCTGTGTGGAGCCGGAGCAAGGCCAAGCAATTCTCAAGGACATCCATCAAGGCGAGTGTGGCCACCACGCGGCTTCAAGAGCACTCGTCGCCAAAGCCTTCCGCCATGGTTTCTTCTGGCCGACTGCTCTTGAAGATGCCAAGGCCTTGGTCCAAAAATGCAAGGGGTGCCAGAAGTTCCGCTCCAAGCCACATCAGCCGGCTTCTACACTCAAGACTATTCCAATTGCCTGGCCCTTTGTTGTTTGGGGCCTGGACATGGTAGGACCATTCAAGACGGCACGAGGCGGCTTGACTCACTTACTTGTCGTAGTGGACAAGTTCACCAAGTGGATAGAAGCAAAACCAAACAAGAAGTTGAATGGTCTGACTGCTGTGACCTTCATCTTCGACATCACAATTCGGTACGGCATACCGCACAACATCATCACCGACAACGACACGAACTTTGCCAAAGGTGCCTTGGCCCGTTTCTGCGTGACACAGGGCATCCGACTGGACTTAGCGTCCGTTGCCCACCTTCAGTCCAACGGTCAGGTAGAGCGAGCAAACGGCCTAATCCTGTCCGGCATCAAGCCTCGACTGGTCGAGCCTCTGGAGCGTTCGGCTAGCTGCTGGCTTGACGAGTTGCCAGCCGTCCTCTGGAGCCTGCACACAACGCCAAACAAGTCAACCGGTTTCACGCCCTTCTTCCTCGTCTACGGTGCCGAAGCCGTCATCCCAATGGACATAGAATTTGACTCCCCTCGAATCACTGATACGTCTCCAATGTATCTATAATTTTTGATTACTCCATGCTATATTATCTACTGTTTTAGACATTATTCGGCTTTATTTTCCACTTTTATATTATTTTTGGGACTAACCTATTAACCGGAGGCCCAGCCCAGAATTGCTGTTTTTTGCCTGTTTTAGGGTTTGGAAGAAAAGGAATATCAAACGGAGTGCAAACGGAATGAAACCTTCTGAAACGTGATTTTCTCATCAGATAAGATCCAGGAGACTTGGACCCTCCGTCAAGAAAGCCACGAGGTGCTCACGAGGGTAGGGGGCGCCCCCCTAGGGCGCGCCCCCTGCCTCGTGGGCCCCTCGAAGCTCCACCAACGTACTTCTTCCTCCTATATATATCCACGTACCCCCAAACAATCGGGGACGGAGCCAAAAACCTAATTCCACTGCCGCAACTTTCTGTATCCTCAAGATCCCATTTGGGGCCTGTTCCGGAGCTCCGCCGGAGGGGGCATCGATCACAGAGGGCTTCTACATCATCATCCAAGCCCCTCCGATGAATTGTAGTAGTTTACTTCAGACCTACGAGTCCATAGCTAGTAGCTAGATGGCTTCTTCTCTCTTTTTGGATCTCAATACAATGTTCTCCCCCTCTCTCATGGAGATCTATTCGATGTAATCTTCTTTTTGCGGTGTGTTTGTTGAGACCGATGAATTGTGGGTTTATGATCAAGTCTATCTATGAATAATATTTGAATCTTCTCTGAATTCTTCTATGTATGATTGGTTATCTTTGCAAGTCTCTTCGAATTATCAGTTTGGTTTGGCCTACTAGATTGGTTGTTCTTGCCATGGGAGAAGTGCTTAGCTTTGGGTTCAATCTTGCGGTGTCCTTTCCTAGTGGAAGAAGCGGAAGCAAGGCATGTATTGTATTGTTGCCATCGAGGATAACAAGATGGGGTTTTTATCATATTGCATGAAACTATCCCTCTACATCATGTCATCTTGCTTAAGGCGTTACTCTGTTTTTAACTTAATACTCTAGATGCATGCTGGATAGCGGTCGATGAGTGGAGTAATAGTAGTAGATGCAGAATCGTTTCAGTCTACTTGTCTCGGACGTGATGCCTATATACATGATCATACCTAGATATTCTCATAACTATGCTCAATTCTGTCAATTTCTCAACAGTAATTTGTTCACCCACCGTAGAATACTTATGCTCTTGAGAGAAGCCACTAGTGAAACCTATGGCCCTCGAGTCTCTTTCTCATCATATCAATCTCCATCACTTTACTATTGCCTTTCTTTTACTTTGTTTTTACTTTATATATCTTGCATCTCCATACCAAAAATACCAAAAAATATATTATTTATCATCTCTATCAGATCTCACTTTTGTAAGTGACCGTGAAGGGATTGACAACCCCTAAGCGTGTTGGTTGTGTTGAGCTATTGTTTTTGTGTAGGTACGAGGGACTCGAGCGTAGCCTCCTACTAGATTGATACCTTGGTTCTCAAAAACTGAGGGAAATACTTACGCTACTTTGCTGCATCATCCCTTCCTCTTCGGGGAAATCTAACGCAGTGCTCAAGAGGTAGCAAGAAGAATTTCTGGCGCCGTTTCCGGGGAGTCTGCGCAAAAGTCAACATACCAAGTACCCATCACAATCCCTATCTCCCGCATTACATTATTTGCCATTTGCCTCTCATTTTCCTCTCCCCACTTCACCCTTGCAGTTTTATTCACCCTCTCTCTCTCTCTCTATCCTCCCTCTCTATTTGCCTCTTTTGCCCGTTTGCTTTTTGTTTGCTCCTGTGTTGGATTGCTTGTTTGTCGCAATGGCTCAAGATAATACTAAATTGTGTGACTTCACCAATACCAACAATAATGATTTCCTTGGCACTCTAATTGCTCCTCTTACGATGCTGAATCTTGTGAAATTAATACTGCTTTGTTGAATCTTGTCATGAAAGATCCGTTCTCCGGCCTTCCTAGTGAAGATGCCGCTACTCATCTTAATAGCTTCATTCATTTGTGTGACATGCAAAAGAAAAAGATGTCAATAATAATATTGTTAAATTGTAGCTATTTCCTTTTTCGCTTAGAGGTCGTGCTAAAGCTTTGTTTTTGTCTTTGCCTAAAAATAGTATTGATTCATGGAACAAGTGCAAAGATGCTTTTATCTCTAAATATTTTCCTCCCGCTAAGATCATCTCTCTTAGAAACGATAGTATGAATTTTAAACAACTTGATCATGAACATGTTGCACAAGCTTGGGAGAGAATGAAATTAATGATACATAATTGCCCTACTCATGGTTTGAATTTGTGGATGATTATACAAAATTTTTATGCCGGATTGAATTTTGCTTCTAGAAATCTTTTAGATTCGGCCGTGGGAGGCACTTTTATGGAAATCACTTTAGGAGAAGCTACTAAACTCCTAGATAATATTATGGTTAATTATTCTCAATGGCATACTGAAAGATCTACTAAAAAGGTGCATGCGATAGAAGAAATTAATGTTTTGAGTGGAAAGGTGGATGAACTTATGAAATTATTTGCTAATAAGAGTGTTTCTTCTAATCCTAACGATGTGCCCTTGTCTACTTTGATTGAGAATAATAATGAATCTATGGATGTGAATTTTGTTGGTAGGAACAATTTTGGTAACAACGCGTATAGTGGAAATTTCTATCCTAGGCCTTATCCTAGTAATCCCTCTAATAATTATGGTAATTCCTACAACAATTCTTATGGAAATTATAATAAGATTCCCTCTGATTTTGAATCTAATATTAAATAATTTATTTCTTCGCAAAAGAATTTTAATGCTATGATTGAAGAAAAATTGCTTAAGATTTATGATTTGGCTAGGAACGTTGACAGAATTGCTCTTGATGTTGATTCTTTGAAACTTAGATCTATTCCACCTAAGCATGATATCAATGAGTCTCTCAAAGCCATGAGAATTTCCATTGACGAATGCAAAGAAAGAACTGCTAGGATGCGTGCTAAGAAAGATGCCTTTATAAAAGCGTGTTCTTCTAGTTCCTATGAAAATAATGATGAAGATCTAAAAGTTATTGATGTGTCCCCTATTAAATCTTTGTTTTTCAATATGAATCTTGATAATGATGGGACTGAATATGATCCACCTTTACCTAGAAGGCGTTCTAAGAATTCGGAATTTGTTGATTTTGATGCTAAATTTGATAAAAGTGGGATTGAAGAAACTAAAACCCTAGATGTTGCTAAACCCACTATTATGGATTTCAAGGAATTTAACTATGAAAATTGCTCTTTGATTGATTGTATTTCCTTGTTGCAATCCGTGCTAAAATCTCCTCATGCTTATAGTAAAAATAAAGCGTTTACTAAACATATCGTTGATGCCTTGATGCAATCTTATGAAGAAAAACTTGAATTGGAAGTTTATATCCCTATAAAACTTTATGATGAGTGGGAACCAACTATTAAAATTAAAATTAAAAATTATGAGTTTTATGCTTTGTGTGATTTGGGTGCTAGTGTCTCTACTATTCCCAAAACTTTGTGTGATTTACTAGATTTCCGTGATTTTGATGATTGCTCTCTAAACTTGCATCTTGCGGATTGCACTATTAAGAAACCTATAGGAAGAATTAATGATGTTCTTATTGTTGCTAATAGGAATTATGTGCCCGTAGATTTTATCAGTCTTGATATAGATTGCAATCCTTCTTGCCCTATTATTCTTGGTAGACCTTTCCTTAGAACGGTTGGTGCAATTATTGATATGAAGGAAGGGAATATTAGATTTCAATTTCCATTAAAAAAGGGCATGGAGCACTTTCCTAGAAAGAAAATAAAATTACCATATGAATCTATCATGAGAGCCACTTATGGATTGCCTACCAAAGATGGCAATACCTAGATCTATTCTTGCTTGTTATGCCTAGCTAGGGGCGTTAAACGATAGCGCTTGTTGGGAGGCAACCCAATTTTATTTTTATTCCTTGATTTTTCCTCCTGTTTAGTTATAAATAAATTATCTAGCCTATGTTTTGGTTGTGTTTTTGTGTGTTTAATTAGTGTTTGTGCCAAGTAGAACCGTTGGCAAGACTTGGGGAAAGTCTTGTTGAACTTGCTGTAAAAAACAGAAACTTTAGCGCTCATGAGAACTGCTGTCATTTTTATTGGAAAAGTGATATTTATTTAACTCTTTTTGCATATGATTAATAGATAAATTCCTCACGTCCAGAAATTTATTTTAGAAATTTTGGGGTTCCAGATCTTGCGCTAGCTACAGATTACTACAGACTGTTCTGTTTTTGACAGATTCTGTTTTTCATGTGTTGTTTGCTTATTTTGATGAATCTATGGCTAGTAAAATAGTTTATAATCCATAGAGAAGTTGGAATAAAGTAGGTATAACACCAATATAAATAAATAATGAGTTCATTACAGTACCTTGAAGTGGTCTTTTGTTTTCTTTCGCTAACGGAGCTCTCTAGTTTTCTACTTTAAGTTTTGTGTTGTGAAGTTCTCAAGTTTTGGGTAAAGATTTGACGGATTATGGAACAAGAAGTGGCAATAAACTAAGCTTGGGGATGCCCATGGCACCCCCAAGATAATCTAAGGACACCTAAAAGCCAAAGCTTGGGGATGCCCCGGAAGGTATCCCCTTTTTCGTCTACTTCTATCGGTAACTTTACTTGGAGCTATATTTTTATTCACCACATGATATGTGTTTTGCTTGGAGCGTCTTTTATGATTTGAGTCTTTGCTTATTAGTTTACCACAATCATACTTGCTGTACACACATTTTGAAAGAGCCATACATGATTTGGTATTTGATAGAATACTCTATGTGCTTCACTTATATCTTTTGAGCTTTATAGTTTTGCTCTAGTGCTTCACTTATATCTTTTAGACCACGGTGGTGGATTTATTTTATAGAAACTATTGCTGTCTCATGCTTCACTTAGATTATTTTGAGAGTCTTAATAGCATGGTAATTTCCTTAAAATCCTAATATGCTTGGTATGCAAGATTAATAATAAAACTTTCTTATGAGTGTGTTGAATACTAAGAAAAGTTTGATGCTTGATGATTGTTTTGAGATATGGAGGTAATAATATCAAAGTCATGCTAGTTGAGTAGTTGTGAAATTGAGAAATACTTGCGTTGAGGTTTGCAAGTCCTGTAGCATGCACGTATGGTAAACGTTATGCAACAAATTCGAAACATGAGGTTTTATTTGATTGTCTTCCTTATGAGTGGCGGTCAGGGACGAGCGATGGTCTTTTCCTACCAATCTATCCGCCTAGGAGCATGTGCGTAGTACTTTGTTTCGATAACTAATAGATTTTTGCAATAAGTATGTGAGTTCTTTATGACTAATCTTGAGTCCATGGATTATACGCACTCTCACCCTTCCACCCTTGCTAGCCTCTTCGGTACCGTCCATTGCCCTTTCTCACAATGAGAGTTGGCGCAAACTTTGCCGGTGCATCCAAACCCCGTGATATGATACGCTCTTTCACACATAAACCTCCTTATATTTTCCTCAAAACAGCCACCATACCTACCTATTATGGCATTTCCATAGCCATTCCGAGATATATTGCCATGCAACTTTCCATCATTCCGTTCATCATGACACATTCATCGTTGTCATATTGCTTAGCATGATCATGTAGTTGACATAGTATTTGTGGCAAAGCCACCGTTCATAATTCTTTCATACATGTCACTCTTGGTTCATTGCATATCCCGGTACACCGCCGGAGGCATTCACATAGAGTCATCTTTGTTCTAGTATCGAGTTGTAACCATTGAGTTGTAAATAAATAGAAGTGTGATGATCATCATTATTAGAGCATTGTCCCAAGTGAGGAATAAATAAATAAATAAATAAATAAATAAGGCCATAAAAAAGAGAAGGCCCAAAAAAAGAGAGAAAGGCCATAAAAAAAGAGAAGGCCCAAAAAAGAGAGAAAGGCCATAAAAAAGAGAAGGCTCAAAAAAATGAGAGAAAAAGAGAGAAGGGACAATGTTACTATCCTTTTACCACACTTGTGCTTCAAAGTAGCACCATGATCTTCATAGTGGAGAGTCTCTCATGTTATCACTTTCATATACTAGTGGGAATTTTTCATTATAGAACTTGGCTTGTATATTCTTACAATGAGCCTCCTCAAGTGCCCTAGGTCTTCGTGAGCAAGCAAGTTTGATGAACACCCACTAGTTTCTTTTGTTGAGCTTTCATACATTTATAGCTCTAGTGCATCCGTTGCATGGAAATCCCTACTCCTTGCATTAACATCAATCGGTGGGCATCTCCATAGCCCATTGATTAGCCTCGTTGATGTGAGACTTCCTCCTTTTTTTGTCTTCTCCACATAACCCACCTCATTATATTCTATTCCACCTATAGTGCTATGTCCATGGCTCACGCTCATATATTGCGTGAAAGTTTATAGGTTTGATATTACTAAAGTATGAAACAATTGCTTGGCTTGTCATCGGGGTTGCGCATGATGATAGCATTCTTGGGTGACGAAAATGAAACATGACTAAACCATATGATTTTGTAGGGATGAACTTTCTTTGGCCATGTTATTTTGAGAAGACATAATTGCTTAGTTAGTATGCTTGAAGTATTATCATTTTTATGTCAATATGAACTTTTGTCTTGAATCTTTCGGATCTGAATATTCATACCACAATTAAGAAGAATTACATTAAAATTATGCCAAGTAGCACTCCGCATCAAAAATTCTGTTTTTATCATTTACCTACTCGAGGACGAGCAGGAATTAAGCTTGGGGATGCTTGATACGTCTCCAACGTATCTATAATTTTTGATTGCTCCATCCTATATTATATACTATTTTAGATATTATTGGGCTTTATTTTCCACTTTTATATTATTTTTGGGACTAACCTATTAACAGGAGGCCCAGCCCAGAATTGCTGTTTTTTGCCTGTTTTAGGGTTTCAAAGAAAAGGAATATCAAACGGAGTCCAAACGGAATGAAAACTTCGGAAACGTGATTTTCTCATCAGATAAGATCCAGGAGACTTGGACCCTCCGTCAATAAAGCCACGAGGTGCTCACGAGGGTAGGGGGCGCCCCCCCCTAGGGCATGCCCCCTGCCTCATGGGCCCCTCGAAGCTCCACCGACGTACTTCTTCCTCCTATATATATATCGACGTACCCCCAAACGATCGGGGACGGAGCCAAAAACCTAATTCCACCGCCGCAACTTTCTGTATCCACGAGATCCCATCTTGGGGCCTGTTCCGGAGCTCTGCCGGAGGGGGCATCGATCACGGAGGGCTTCTACATCATCATCCAAGCCCCTCCGATGAATTGTGAGTAGATTACTTCAGACCTGCGGGTCCATAGCTAGTAGCTAGATGGCTTCTTCTCTCTTTTTGGATCTCAATACAATGTTCTCCCCCTCTCTCATGGAGATCTATTCGATGTAATCTTCTTTTTGCGGTGTGTTTGTTGAGACCGATGGATTGTGGGTTTATGATCAAGTCTATCTATGAATAATATTTGAATCTTCTCTGAATTCTTTTATGTATGGTTGGTTATCTTTGCAAGTCTCTTCGAATTATCAGTTTGGTTTGTCCTACTAGATTGGTTGTTCTTGCCATGGGAGAAGTGCGTAGCTTTGGGTTGAATCTTGTGGTGTCCTTTCCCAGTGACAGAAGGGGCAGCAAGGCACGTGTTGGTGTCAAAACCGGTGGATCTCGGGTAGGGGGTCACGAATTGTGCGTCTAAGGCGGATGGTAACAGGAGGCAGGGGACACGATGTTTTACCCAGGTTCGGGCCCTCTTGATGGAGGTAAAACCCTATGTCCTGCTTGATTATTCTTGATAATATGAGTAGTACAAGAGTTGATCTACCACGAGATCGGAGAGGCTAAACCCTAGAAGCTAGCCTATGGTATGATTGTATGTTGTCCTACAGACTAAAACCTCCGGTTTATATACACACCGGAGGGGGCTAGGGTTACACAAGGTCGGTTACAAAGGAGGAGATATACATATCCGTATTGCCTAGCTTGCCTTCCACGCCAAGTAGAGTCCCATCCGGACACGGGACGAAGTCTTCAATCCCGTATCTTCATAGTCCAACAGTCCGGTCAAAGGATATAGTCCGGCTGTTCGGAGACCCCCTAATCCAGGACTCCCTTAGTAGCCCCTGAACCAGGCTTCAATGACGATGTGTCCTGCGCGCATTGTTGTCTTCGGCATTGCTAGGCGGGTTCCTCCTCCGAATACACAACAAAAGAGTTTGAATACAATGATAGTGTCCAACCCTACAAAATAAGTCCCACATACCACCGTAGAGAGAATAATATTTCCACAAATCTAATCTGCTGACACGTTTTGGCAGCATGACATCATGCCATGGCCTGGTAATTATTTGAACCGTTTTTCTTTAACCAGCCCCGCACATAACGCGAGGCGGTTTCTTGACACGTCTTGTCAAAGTAGAGATTGCGTTCCCTTTATTACGGGATTCTCATTAATACGGATGTGGGTAACCCAACCGTGCCTAGGACTCCTAGATTTTAGGCAAGTCCCAAACGGCCACGAGGAGGACACTTGATATTCACCCTCTTTATAAAGGGACAAGGCTTTTACTTCTTTCCCTCCCGTGATCAATCGAATCCTTCCCCCGCCTCGAGTTCTAACACCCAAAGCCAAGGTTAGGTGCCTCGGACCTTCAGTCATGTCCGGATCCAGCCTTCAAGGCCGGTGGATGTCTTCCTCCGTCATAGAGGAGGACATCAAGAAGTTGAGGGAGGCCAGATATCTGACCACCGAAATTTCGCATAGGCTGCCCGCCCGAGGGCAGGTCGTCCCTACTCCCGAACCCAACGAGAGCATTGTGTTCGTCTCCCACATCCTCCGAGGACTAGGCCTCGCTCTGGATCCCTTTCTTAGGGGTCTTATGTTCTATTACGGGCTGGATTTTCACGATCTGGCCCCGGATTCCCTTCTTCACATCTCGTCATTTATTGTCGTTTGTGAGGCCTTCCTCCGCATTACCCCTCACTTCGGCCTGTGGCTCAAGACCTTCGATCTGAAGCCGAAGATGGTCGAGGGGCAGTATGCAGCATGCGGAGGGGCTCTAATAAGCAAAATCGCTGACGCTCCATGGCCAAAGGTTTCCTTTCTAGAGGTGTTCGGATTGTGGCAACGGGAGTGGTTTTACGTCACAACTCCCCGAAGTGCCAAGTGGGTAGCTGCCCCCACCTTTCGCTCGGGCCCTCCACCACAACTGATGTCATGGATCAGTAGGGGGCTGAGCTGGGGTCCAGCCAAGGACGTGCCAATACTACAGAGCCGTATCCTAGATCTGTTCGAGGGAGATTTCATTCTGGTTATGGTAATGCAAGTTATCCTGGTTCGTCGAGTCCAGCCTTGCAAACACCGGCCCCTCCGCATGTGGGAGTTCAACCCGGAAGGACCGCGCACTATTCAGAATTTCCTCAGCATGACGCACGAGGAGATGTACAAATAGTTCTTCGGACCCCAAATAGAGTGTTTGGACACTACCGAGGACGTGGGCCTGAGCAGCAACCGCACCGCTGCCTCAGTAAGTAATCCCATGGCCGAACACATTGTCCTTTTATTTATGATGACATCATTTTGAAGAATCGCTCTTTGACCAGGACTGAATAACAAAGGCGAAGATGATTCGATGTTCGCCCCCCCTTCCTGAAGGCTTGGACAATCCGGTGTTGGAAAAGATGCTCGAGCCAGCACCGTGTTTGGTGCCCTCAAAGGAAGATGAAGGGGGGAATAAAGAGGGCGAAAGCGGGCCTCCATCGCTACCTATTCCAACCGAGGGAATGAGTGCCTCCGCAAGGGAGGATAACCAAGGGGAAGAATCTAACATTCTCTCTCCCCGGGGAAGGAAGAGGACTACCTCTGAAGATCCGGAAACCAAGGTTTCCAAACGGGAGAAGAAATCTCCGCCAGAGGGTCCTGCCTCGGAGGGTGTTCTTGCCGCACAATGTCCGCGCGGGGATCAGCCCTCTAACAAGCTGTAAGTAATCAAAAGGTACTTAATAGTGAAGATATCCTACCTTACTTCTGAGGAAAATAACCGAAGTATTTATCTTGCAGTTCGGATCTTAGCCCTTCTCAGCTGAGCTCGTTTTCGGGGGATCTTCTTCCGGAGATGATGGAGAGCGAAACGCCTCCCCTTGCCACACCGTCTTACGAAGCGGGCGACCCTGAGGTGTAGTCGCGGAGGGCTTCTCCTGATCCGGCAAGGCCAGAAGGTAATCCTATTGACACCCGAAGTCCTCAGTATCCGGCTCTCGAAGAGAGCAATCAAAAGAGTCCGACACCATTTGGTGTGCGGTCGGATGTATGGAGGGATCTGTTGGACAAAGCGGCTATCTCAGAAGAGCACCGCACATTGATGGGTACGGTGATTGAAAGGATTCGTCCACCGAAAGTGGGCTGCATGAAGCCTTTATGAGTCTACTGACGGGTTTTGAGGTACGTGAAATGATGTACATTTTCGAAAGTACCACACATTTTTAGATGTGCCCTGTGTAGATAGTAGCCCCTGAGACTCTGGTTGTCGTCGAAAACGGCGGCAATCAGAGGATCATAGTCCCAGGTAATAACTAGACTGCCTTTATGTGTAGGTGGTGGAGGCTCCGGGGGCTAGCCGGGCTGATGGGTATGCCGAACTAAAGTGGCAGCTGGATGCAGCAAATGCCGACATCATGCTTGTCAACAAGCGGCTTGACGAGGCGCAGAGTCAGTGATTTTTCTGGCGATTGTCACATAATAAGAACGGCCTGATGCCAGTATCTTTAATAAGTTTGTGACTGCAGATGGAGCAACCACCGTGGAGACCCTTCGGGCGGAGCTTGCCCGAGCCAAGGAGCAAGCCAGGAGTAGCAATGCGGCCGCTTTACAGGCGGCCGAAGAGTTAAGGGCAGAACAGGCCGCACATTGCGAGAGCAAGGAAAAAGTTGCCAAAATGGCCGTGGAGTTAAAAGATGCTGCTGACCGTTACCGGCTTCTTGAAGAGGAAAACTGGGCGAAAACGACGGACCTGGAGAAGGCCTAGGTGGCTGCCAAGGAAGCCCGCTCCAAAATTAGAGCGACGAAGGAGGAGCTGAATCAGGCTGCAGAAATCGTGTCTTGCGGACTAAGTTCGGAGATCCGAAGTATGCTCCTCTGGACCGGCTATGGAGTTCTCCAGACGCGTATATGGATTTGGCTGCCAGCACTGCTGATGCCTCCGAGTACTTCAAGGATCAGAAAGGTCCCAAAGTGGAGAAGCTGTTTTGGTCACAGTTTCACGCTCCAGTCCGTCTGCTGCTGCTGAATGAGCGATTGACCGGTTGGGCCGAGCTCCATGGATTATCCGGACTGGCCATGAGGTCCATTGTGGATCATTTGTGGCTAGGAGGGCCAAGGCCGAATAGCTACTTTAGCTTAGTGCAACAATTCCTTGGCGATGTGCCACACATCGATGCTGTGAAGAGGTCGGCGTGCATAGAAGGCTCGCGGATGGCCCTTTCCCGCGTCAAAATATACTAGGCGGAGATGGATGCCACCACTGTTGCGGCACAGGGTTCGGCCATAGGCCGAGTGGCTACCGAGCACTACTTTGAAGAGGTTCTTGAAGGCGCTCATTCAACAGAGGCTCAGTGCTCGAAGAATATTATGTTTGAGTGACATGTATTCCCATTGTAAAAACAATGTTTTATTGAATTTATCAAGGTTGTATTTATACTTTTTCCCAAAAGTGCTATTATGCCTTCTGTGCGGCCGTTTACGTATATATGTATATAACCTGAAAGATTGCAGTCGTCAGCTTCAGCCCCCACGCATATAATGCGGGGGTGTTCGCAGAAGACGCATGTTCACACTTGATCCAATGGTCCGTTAAGGAGGTGATAGCGCAGCGAACTAGGCAACCAGACTATAATGCTTTAACAGTTTCACTTAGCCAGAGGAGTTTGACAGTGGGGCTACTATATAGCCCCTGGTGGCTCCGCACTCATCCGAATTCGGGGTGCATACATGCCTGGCCGAGAAACGGCCCTTCGTTAAAGCGGAAGAATCCCGAAGATTCCGCTAGGTCATCGAGTGGTTGACCAGTCTCATGCTATATCATGACAGTCAGTTTTCGGCTTTCTCTACTGAGGTGCTCGTCCGGATGAACCAGGGCACAGTCGCAGTAGTTCTCCTGGTGCCGCCTAAGCCGATAGAGCGGAACATAAGGCAGCAAAACACAGGAGCCGGGCAAACCCAACATTGGACCAAAGGCATGATTCGGAGCTGATGCATATAAGGCCAAACTCGCGACGCCGAACACTCCCTAAGGTATTCGGTCTTTATGGTGGAAACCGGGCTTAAGCAGTGCCCATTGTAATAAGCCCATGGTGTCTAGGTACGTGCAATATTCTGATGTGGCCACATGCCAATACATCAGCATCCTTCTCAATTTTACTGAGAATCTGAGGGATGTGTATCAACAAGAGACAGTAAAAAAGGATTACGCAGGGTCTTAATCTAAAAAGAATCCTTGGAACGGATCCCCGCTGCACGTCTGTGCCTGTGTCTCCGTTGTGCCGTATCCTGGACGGGTGTAGCACGATGGTCATTTCTAAAAGACACGAACTTAGTTGAAAAGTTGTCGTGCAAAAAGGTAGGTTAAATAAACTATGTATAGTTCAAGATGAGTAAAGTTGAGCCTGATTGCCACTTGTTTGCACGCGTTGAGCCCCTTGTAATGTAATAGGGGTATAGCCATCAAACCTGTATCAATTACCTATAGCTGCATCGGACTCGTCTAACCGCGTCCGTGGTCTTAACGACCTGTCAGATGCTTTAGTTGGTGAGGTCGTTTAGTGTGCGGCTGCCAAGGCAGCCGCACGGTCTTCCACGTGCAAGGAGCGCTCAATATTTCCATTTACTGTAATGATGCCACATGGATCGGGCATCTTAAGCATGAGAGAAGCGTAATGCAGTATTGCGTTAAAGCGAGCGAAAGCTTCGCGTCCGAGTAGTGCTTGATAGCCACTTTGGAATGGAGCGATGTGGAAGGTCAACTTTTCGCTGCGGAAGTTATCTGGAAAGCCGAATATAACCTCTAGTAGCAGGGACCCCGTGCAATGGGCTTCTGGGCCTGGCGTTACTCCTTTAAAGGTAGTATTGCTATGGCTAATTTTTACTGGGTCTATCCCCATGTTGTGCACTGTGTCCTGATATATCAGGTTTAAACTGCTGCCGCCGTCCATCAGGACTCGTGTGAAGTGGTATCCGTCAATTATTGGGTCTAATACCAAGGCAGCCCATCCTACACGCCGGATACTTGCCGAGTAATCCCGATGGTCAAAGGTGATTGGTTGGTACGACCAGTGGCAGAACTCCGCGGTGATAGGCCCTGGGGCATGTGTCTCTCGGAGTGCCGCTTTGTTTCTCCCCTTTACCACGTGTAACGCGTTGACTATTTTGACTTCTGGTGGGAATTTCTTCTGTTTCCCAGTGCTTTGCTTGCAAGGCTTGTCCTCGTCTTCGCTTGGTGTATCCTGCCCCTCATGTTCGGCTTTGAGCTTTCCGGGCTGCTTGAAGACCCAACATTATCTATGGGTATGGTTTGCAGGTTTATCGGGGGTGCTGTGGATCTGACATATTTGGTCCAGAATCTTGTTTAGGCTGGACAATTCGTCTCTATTGCCTTTGGGGGCGGCTTTTGCCGACCTGGCCGAGAGCTTTTGAATCCGACGTTTACCGCCGTGCTCTTCGGGTTGTCTTCTTTATTCCGGCGCTTGTTTTTGCTGCATCGTGATTTCCCGTTTCCGTCCCTGACTTCGGATGTACTTGGGTCGCTGGTGCTGCATCGGGCCAACCAGCTGTCCTCGCCCGCGCAAAAGCGGGTCATGAGGCTTGTTAATGCTGCCATTGTTCTCGGCTTTTCTTGCCGAGGTGTCTGGCAAGCCATTTGTCTCGAACGCTGTGCTTGAAAGTTGCTACGGCTTCTGCGTCCGGAAAATCGACTTTTTGGTTCTTTTTAGTGTGGAACCTGTTCCAAAGCTTTCGGGCTGACTCTCCAGGCTGTTGAGTTATATGACTCAAATCGTCTGCATCCGGTGGTCGGACATAAGTCCCTTGAAAATTTGCCTGAAAAGCGTCTTCGAGCTCTTCCCAGCTTCCAATGGAGTTTTCGGGGAGGCTTTTAAGCCAGTGCCGAGCTGGCCCTTTGAGCTTGAGGGGTAAGTACTTGATGGCGTGGAGATCGTCTCCTCGAGCCATGTGGATATGGAGGATGTAGTCCTCAATCCAGACCCCAGGGTCTATCGTTCCATCGTACGCCTCTATGTTTACGGGTTTGAATCCATCTAGAAATTCATGGTCCAACACCTCATCGGTGAAACATAGGGGGGTGCAGCACCCCTGTATTTGGGCGTACCGTGGTGTTCGGATGTTTGTTGTGTTGCATTGCGTGCTAGAGCGCGCTTGCGTGGCCCGTATATGGATCTGGTTGTGCCGTCCTTTTGATGCGAGCCCTCGCGTGGATCGCGTACTGGTTTATGTGCGGCGTCGTTTGCTGGTCTATGTTGGTCATGAGGTCGTCTATCCAACCGGATGGCCATTTTGCTTTTTAATTGCGGGGGATCTAAGGCCTCCTCATCGAATTCAGGTAGCAACTTTCGCTTCGAGTAGCTCTTGCTGTGGCGATTACCGCCG
The DNA here is from genome assembly GCF_056163025.1 of Triticum urartu. NCBI lineage: Eukaryota > Viridiplantae > Streptophyta > Magnoliopsida > Poales > Poaceae > Triticum > Triticum urartu. Next base: position 95,513,439 of record NC_141875.1, read on the forward strand.
TACTTCGTTGCAGTGTTGAGTACTTCACTCGATCTGATTCTGAGTGTGTCTTGTGCAGCCTTGAGCCTTTGCTTCTGCTTTTTCAGACTCCTCGTAGTGGCAACAAGCCTTTGATGGGCATTCTGTTGCTCCGGGTGTCTGTCCGGTGTGATGTCGTCTGGACTGTTATCTTTGACGGAGTCGGGTCGTTCGGTCTGATTCTCCGTGTTGCCGTGGTCGGGCGACGGTTCACCCTGCTCTAACGCTGGGTCTATATGATTGTTGTTTCTACCGAGGCGGGATTTGGAGCAGCGCCTACGCCGCCGCTTTGACTGCTTCTCGACGGAACAACCCTTCGCTGCGTCCTTCCGTTCCTCGTCGTCGTTTTCTTTGGGTGTGTCCACCATGTATACCTCATATGATGAAGTGGGCGTCCAGTGCCTTGCGGGCAGTGGTTCCTGCTCTTCTCCTGCATCATTGTCCATACCGTCGATGTCTTCGGAGTTGAAGTCGAGGATGTCGGTCGAATCGTCGACAGTGGCTACTAAGTGGGTGGTGGGTGGGCGGCGAATTTCTTCGTCATCCGCATCCCAATCCTGCCGGACATAGTCCGGCCAGGACTCTCCTGACAAGGAGAGAGACCTTAATGAGTTCAGTATGTCGCTGAAGGGAGAGTGCTGAAAGATATCCGCGGTGGTAAACTCCATGATCGGCTCCCAGTTGGATTCGATAGGCACGGGCGCAGGCGGTTCGGAGTCCGTGGCCTGGGAAGGATCCGGCAGCTTGGCATCACGGCTCTCGTGAAGGGTAAGGTCGATACACGGCTCGATCGCCGCCGAGGATATGGCCTCTGTGGCGGGGTCTATCCACCCGTCCATGGAAGGCGCAACTAGCTCCGAATTGAGGGTCGGAGCGGTTGCCGACGCGATCTCCTGAACACTATCCGATGGCTGAGCTAAATCATGCTCATCGTGACCGTGTGGCGCACTAGGCAGGGGCTCGAATTCGTCGAAGACGAAGTCTCCGCGGATATTGGCCGTGTAGTTTAAGCTTCCAAACCTGACCTGGTGGCCAGGGGCGTAACTCTCGATCTGCTCCAGATGGCCAAGCGAGTTGGCCCGCAGTGCGAAGCCGCTGAATACAAAGATCTGTCCGGGGAGAAAAGTCTCACCCTGGACCGCGTCGCTATCGATTGTTGAAGGTGCCATCAAGCCTAACGGCGATGACACAGAGAAACTCTCAATGAAAGCACCAATGTCGGTGTCAAAACCGGCGGATCTCGGGTAGGGGGTCCCGAACTGTGCGTCTAAGGCGGATGGTACCAGGAGGCAGGGGACACGATGTTTTACCCAGGTTCGGGGCCTCTTGATGGAGGTAAAACCCTACGTCCTGCTTGATTATGCTTGATAATATGAGTAGTACAAGAGTTGATCTACCATGAGATCGGAGAGGCTAAACCCTAGAAGCTAGCCTATGGTATGATTGTATGTTGTCCTATGGACTAAAACCCTCCAGTTTATATAGACACCGGAGGGGGCTAGGGTTACACAAGGTCGGTTACAAAGGAGGAGATATACATATCCGTATTGACTAGCTTGCCTTCCACGCCAAGTAGAGTCCCATCCGAACACGGGACGAAGTCTTCAATCTCGTATCTTCATAGTCCAACAGTCCGATCAAAGGATATAGTCCGGCTATCCGGAGACCCCCTAATCCAGGACTCCCTCAGCACGTATTGTATTGTTGCCATCGAGGATAACAAGATGGGGCTTTTATCATATTGCATGAAACTATCCCTCTACATCATGTCATCTTGCTTAAGGCGTTACTTTGTTTTTAACTTAATACTCTAGATGCATGCTGGATAGCGGTCGATGAGTGGAGTAATAGTAGTAGATGCAGAATCGTTTCGGTCTAGTTCTCTCGGACGTGATGCCTATATACATGATCATACCTAGATATTCTCATAACTATGCTCAATTCTGTCAATTGCTCAACAGTAATTTGTTCACCCACCATAGAATACTTATGCTCTTGAGAGAAGCCACTAGTGAAACCTATGGCCCCCGGGTCTCTTTCTCATCATATCATTCTCCATCACTTTACTATTGCCTTGATTTTACTTTATTTATCTTGCATCTCTATACCAAAAATACCAAAAAAAATATTATTTATCATTTCTATCAAATCTCACTTTCGTAAGTGACCGTGAAGGGATTGACAACCCTAAGCACGTTGGTTGCGTTGAGCTATTGTTTTTGTGTAGGTACGAGGGACTCGAGCGTAGCCTCCTACCAGATTGATACCTTGGTTCTCAAAAACCGAGGGAAATACTTACGCTACTTTGCTGCATTATCCCTTCCTCTTCAGGGAAATACAACGCAGTGCTCAAGAGGTAGCAATCACCATGTACACCAAAGAGGAAGCAGAAGAAGCACGTGAAGACGGTGTCGATCTGCTGGAAGAGGGCCGGCTGTTGGCACTCAGCCGCTCCAGCATCTACCAGTAGAGCCTACGCCGATACTACAACTGGAAGGTCAAGCCGAGATCTTTCCAAGAAGGAGACCTTGTGCTCCAGCTGATTCTGTGAACAGCCGGCCAGCATAAGCTGTCAGCACCTTGGGAAGGCCCTTTCATCATCAGCAAAGTGTTGGGCAACGACTCCTACTACCTGATCGATGCTCAGAAGCCCCGAGCACGCAAGAGGGATGACTCTGGCAAAGACACGGAGCGGCCATGGATTGCAAACCTCCTCCGAAGATTTTACAGTTAATGCAGTATGTACCATGCTACCTTTTGTATTAATGTACAAAGACCTCGGGCCCCTCGAGAAGAGCTCGGCGACTGCCCTATTTTATCTATATGATAAGAATTATGCCTATGAGTATGTTTTTCTTTGTTATGCCGCTTGGCACCGGGTTCGACTAGTTGGCCCGGGGACTTGCCGTCTTGAACTATGAAATGACTTCCTGCAGCCGGACAAGTAGTGTGTGGCACTTAAGCCGTCTCCTGTTAGAAGCCGCAGATCGCAGAGCGACTGTCTGGTGGGCAGGAGTAAGGTAGAATGGGTGTCCACATGAAAAATGGCTAAGGACTCAAAGCATGTACATAGTTTAAGCCGGCTTCCAGCCTTTTACAACCGACTCTTGAGCAGCCGGCTCGCCGTTTTCTAAATTAACTTGCTAAAAAACTCTAAACCGCTAAGTACTTGAATTCCCAAAGAAGCTAAGTACTTGATCCAGCAGCAGTCCGCAGAGCGGCTGTCCGACTGGCAAGACGGCAACCAAGGGAAGGCGGCAAAGGAAAAAGCCAAAGAGCAATAAGCAAGAAGAGATAGAACGCATATACATATTTACATAGAAAAGGCCCTTGGCTGAATCTTCAAACAGAAGTTCAAGATACACCCGGTGGGTGGAATTGTGCAAATTAACAAGTTCATTGAGACTATTAAGCAAATAAAAACAAAGATAAAGTGGCAGCCTAGGAAACTATGATTGGAATCGGAGGACCGGGGGGGTTGGCAGTGCCAGTTGTCGGGGCGACCGGCTGGTTGGTCTCCGCTTGATCACCTCTAGTAGCAGCGGGCTCGGTTGGGCGCGGCTCGTTGCTAGAGGCGCGGTCGAGCTGGGGCTGGCCGTCTGCCCCGACCTCTGGCGCCTCGTCCTCGTCTCCTTCCTCCTCCTTGCCTTCTTCCTGGCCACTGGAGTCAATCACCTCCGTCGAGTCCTCACGTCGTCCGGGTTCATCCCGAACCACTCCGGCGGCGCCTCCTCGCCGTTCTCAGCCCGCTGTGGGACGAAGATGCTGGTGTCGGTGTACTCGGTGATCGATGTGGCGCGCTTGACGATATCGTCTTCCACGACCGCCAACTCCGCCTGAGCTTCCAGCCGGAACGTGGCTAGCTAGGCTAGACTCAGCCCAGGATACCACGCCTTGGCGAACTCTAAGGCCCGGCGCGCTCCAGCCCGGGCCGAAGAGCCCTTCCAGGCCTCAAGGCGGTTGGCTGCTACCTCCAGCCAGTCGGCAGTCCGACTGGGGGTGCGCGGTGCCTGCATATCTGGCCACAGGGCGGCAATCGCCTGGGCGCCGACACGTTGAAGCCGGCACAACATCCGGTGGGCCGGCTGAAGGCGGGCCTCGATGCTCAGGATCTGCTCGCCAAGAGTTCGGGGGGCGTTGGCGGCGATCTATGCACCATCCGCCCTTCACGATCAGCCTCGATGGCTTGATTGGCGGCGTCCGAATGGTCGGGGAAGAAGTCTGCCAAGGAAGAAGAAGGAGGTTAAAGACTAGGGGCGGACTCAACTAGCAGTCGGCAGCTTAGAAAAGGAAAATGAGGGGAAGCTCACCGTCGACGAGATCTTCGATCGTGTGGAAGCTGGAGACTAGTGTCGTCTCCGTATCAGCCCAAGAGGAGCGCTCGGACGCGAATTCAGCAAGGAGGGTGGTCTCCTTGTCCTCCGCCTCCTTCTGGGCCTTCTGGAGCAGCTCCTTCTACTCCGCCAGCTGCGTAGCCAGCCGGTCGCGCTCCTCCATCAGCCGGCCGCACTCCTCCTCCTTGACATGCAGCGCGGTGTTGGCCTCGCCCAACTGCTGCTGTAGGGTGGTGTTGGCCTCTGAAGAAGAAGAAGGAGGGGTGTCAGTTGTCCACAAGGAAGAAAGGTCGCCAGGGAGATCCGGCCCGACTGCTTAGCAGTCGGCCCGGATCTTGGGGACTACAGCCCTCGGGTGCGCCAGCGCGCCCCTGCGAAGAAAGGAATCATCAACCAAGGAAAAAGGATGCCGGGGAGATCCGGCCCGACTGCTCAGCAGTCGGCCCGAATCTTGGGGACTACAGCCCGCGGGTGCGCCAGCCCGCCCCTGCAGAGAAGGAAGACAACTCACCCCGGCTGTCCGACAAGTCGGCGGTCCGCTTGGCCAGCTCCTCAACATTGGCGTTGAAGGCGGTCACGCGAAGATTGTGGTAGTCCTGCATCAAAATTTTAGACAAAGTGTTGGTACTTGGAACTCACCGATTAGAGTTCCGAGCCGCCTGCTCAGCAGCCGGCCCGAAACTCGGGGACTACACCCAGTGGGTGCGCTGGCGCGCCCCCACAAAGAAGAACAAGAAACAAAAACAAAGGAAGGACGCGTACCCGGATGGCTGCTCATGACGCCAGATATGCCTTGGTGCATTCCTTGATGGCGTCGCCCTCGGCTCGGAGCTTGGCTTGGACGTCCAAAAGCGCCCGGTTCAACGGGCCCGTCCCACCTTCCCGCACCCACCTAGTGGGCGTGGCGCTCGTCACCTCGGTGTCCGGGATCGTGGAGCTCGTGGCGCCGGTCTCTACATGGCGCAGCGCCGAGGCCACCTTTGCGAGACGGCAGCGCGTCGACCTGCCGACCTCGAGAGCCAGGCCCGTCGCCACCACGCCTTCAGTTGGCGGCACCGGCGGGTCCGCCAGCTGCCTGCCTGGCGCGCTCCCGGAGGGCGGCGGTGGCGGCACGATTACTTCCAGCGTGGCGGTGTCGTCGGCGTCCCTCTCCATGACCGGGTTCTCGTTGCCGACTTCCCCAGTCTGTGCCATGAACTCCGGTGGTGGCAGCGCAGAGTTCAAGGGGACGACGAACACCGCCGACTGGCGGTGTGCGGCTTCTTCAGCGCGCTTCTTCTCTGCATTGGCGGCCTCGGCTTCCGCCAGCTTCTTCAGGGCGGCGGCCTCCGCCTTGTCGGCTTCCGCCTTCTTCAGGCGGGCGGCTTCCCGCTCCTCGCGGGCCTCCCGCGTGTTCCGCTCCGTCGCCTCCCGGAGGTCGGCGGCCGAATAAATCCGCCGGGTGGTGGAGGAGGTCTCCGCCGACTTCACGACGGAGCCGGCGGCCGACTTCTCAAGAGAGAGCGGGGCCCTAAAGTCAAGAATATAAAGCAAAGGAATTTCAGACAGAGTCAACGAAGATAAGTGAAGATACAAAGGGAGGTAGCACTTACGCAGAAATCAGCTGTGGCGTCTTCACCACCTTGTAGAAGTGGTTGGCCTTTGCGGCCGCTTCGTCCCGCTTGGTCGCCATGGCTGTGCCCTTGGGCTTCTTCGGCCGGCTGCCGAACAGGCTCGTCCCGGCCCTGCGCATCTTAGCGCCGCCTTGGGTGTCCGCCGCGGCGGCCGAGATCATGCCCGGCTGGCCGGCCCCTGGCTGGTGGCGCGGGGCGACCTCCTAGTCATCGTCAGGCCAGTCCTCGAGACTGGCCCCAAGTCTCGGGCCACCCGCTGTGCCGCTTCCTCCCTCGGTGTCGTCCTCTAGGGCCGCCGCCCCCAAGTCGGGGTCGTCAACGTCACTCTCCGCTTGGTCAGGGAGGAATTCGCGGTCCGGCCCCATGGTGCCGGCTGCTGGCTGGAGGGGGGTTCTGACCAAAGCCGACTGGTCAGATCAGACAAGATGTACTTGGCAACAAAGAGGTCAGGAGAGTCAAAGGAAAAGAGAAAAAGAAAACGACTCACCAGAGGCGGAGGGGCGGCACGTGAATACGGCTCCTTGCCGAACTGCCACTCTTCTTTGAGGTCGCAGCTCGCAAGATAATTCACCATATAGGCTACCTCCTCGTGTGGCATTTCCTTGATGAACATCCGACTCGGGTCCCGGTGCCCGCTCATCTGGCAAATCATGTGGGGGCGACTTTGGAGTGGGAGCACTCGGCGTGCCACGAAGGCGTCCAACAAATCCGGCCCGGTCAGGCCCTCCAACTGCGTCAGCACTCGGAGTCGCGTGATGGCGCCGGCTCCTGCGGGCGTCAATGTCCTAGCCCGATGCGACCAGTTGGGCTGTCTCCCCACCGACGGGCCGGCTATGTAGGCCGGCAGATTGACCCAATCACCCTCCGCGGAGACATTCTTCACATAGAAGTACGACCGCTGCCACATCTTCGCCGACTTTATCAGCTTGATGGAGGGAAACGGGTTGTCGGCCCCCGACCTCCACACGGCGATGAACGCGCCACACTGAGCCGGCACACCCGCGGCTTGGGTGCCGAGCTTGGAGTAGAAGAACTCCCCCCAGAGCTCGATGGTGGGGAGAACACCGAGGAAGCCTTCACACAAGGTGACGAAGGCGGACAGCAGCACCACCGTGTTGGGGGTGAGGTGGTGCGGCTGGAGTCCGTAGAACTCAATAAAAGAGCAGAAAAAGCTGCTTTCTGGTAAGCCCAGGCCACGTAGGCAGTGCGAGCGGAAGACGACCCGCTTGCCCTCCTGCGGCGCCGGCGAGATTTCCCCCCTCCGCGTGAGGCGGACCCGCACGAGGTCCTCGCCGGGCAGCCGACGCGTCTTGCGGAGGAAATCGACGTGATTGTCGTGGACCTCCGAACCGTCCCAGGTGCCGGAGTGCGCCGTAGGGGGCGTGACGGCGGAGGAAGAGCTCATTGTGAGCGGACCACCGCAGCACTCGACATAGCTTGAGGTGCAGCGGCGAGAGAGAAGAAGAAGAAGCAATGAGGAGGAGGGACGCGCGTGCTCCACCGCTCCCCCTCCTCCCCCTACATATAGACTCGTGGGCTCCGAAGCCGAGGGGGTAGTTGTGGGATCTACTGCGCCCACTACCCCATGCCCCCCACGTTTACCGCGCAAAGTTATTGCACGCAGTAACTCTGCGGGAACCTCAACCGTCCACTCCAGCCACAGCAGATCCGCTCGCGCGCCGAGGCGCGGTAGTGGCGGGCCCCGCCCATAGGCATGTCCCGTCGCTCATGTGGATGGCCAGACTGGCCCGGCCGCTTGTTGCCACATGCCGAGCCCGAAACGGGCGGCGGCATGGAAGCTTAGCGAGCACGCCACTGGGATCCCGCCAGGGCATTCGAATTTTTTTTTGGACAAGTCAAAATGGGTGAGTCCGACTCTTTCCAGTCGGCCCGGCAGAAATCGAACGACGTTTTCACCTCAAATACTCGGAAAAAGAAACTGCTGAGGCTCCTCGGCTAGTTGTCCGCGGCGCCTCATCAGCTTCGGGGACTACTGTCGGAGTAATGGGCCACGGGTAGGCTAACCCAAGGCCCAAAACCTTTCAAGACATCGGGGCTGACTGCGCCCCTCGAGACGACACATGAAGAGCCGCCTTCTGGAGGACGACTGAAGGAACAGTCGGCTGCCCCGCATGCATCTGATTCCTAGAGGTGAGGTCAAGACCAGCCGACTCTCGCCTGGCAGCTTCCAGAGAAGCCGGCCACGGGGAGTCGGCCCACGGCACCAACAAAGCCCATGCCCTCATCAGGGGGGATGGGACAGGGAGTGGCAACTATGAAGCCCACTCCCTCCCCTTTTCTAGGAGATGGCTAGGCCACAGTGCGCTGTACCAACGGAGATCTCCGTCTGGCGTAGCACTGTTGCCATGCCATCCCTGACATTAGCAACAGCGGGCGGAGTCCTGTGCCCACGATGGCCTGTCAGTACGGTCCACGGATGACTGGCCCTACCAGTCAGTGAGAGTCCAGAAGACGGCAAGAGTGCCACCAGTCAGACCGGCTGGGAGCCGGCCCCAGGGTGTCGGGCTGCTCCTCCCACGGGTTCCCCGCGCCATTAACCAGATAAGACGGGGAGTGGCTACAATGATCACTCGCCAGACGACGGGCTGTAGCCACGACCCCATGACCAAGCCTGCGTCATTAGAGGCACGGCTACAGTAATCAGCAGCTGACAAGACTCGCAAGCGGCGGGTACGGCCTGTCGGCTCCGTACCAGACCAGTCGGCGAGGCCCACTAGCCGGCGGGCCCCAGCAGTCGGCGGAAGGGACCGCAGGTGAAGAGACTGATGGCTGGGCCCTGCGCCCAAACAGTTTACCATTGAACCCCTGGGGGTAGGCCTATATAAACCCCCCAGGGCACCCATGCAAAGGGTTCCAATCCATTAGAACTAGACGAGATCATAGAGGGGGGGGGGGAGAGACCTGGCCCTGCCTTCTCCTACCTTCAGCACACTGCTCGAGGAGCGCCCTTGTATTCACTTTGCCTTAGTGATCATGCAGAGACCCCGCAGAGCAGGACTAGGGGTGTTATCTCCTAGGAGAGCCCCGAACCTGGGTAAAGTACGCCGGCGTTCGTGTCTACGCTTCATCCCGTTTCCAGGCACCGACGACGTTCTACTCGCCCCCAGCATGATAAGCCATCCGTTGGCATATGTCGCACCCAACCCCCGACAGCACGTGAAGACTGAAGAACAGTTAGCCGATATCTTCACAAAGCCCATGGATGAGAAGAGATTTAGCATGTTGCGGTGTGAGCTAAATATCTTAGAATCTTTGAATGTCCTTTGAAGAGGACACACATCCTAACACTTATGCAAAATTGATGACTTAGATGTGCAACACATGAAGTAACGTTTTTCTTCAATCAATGAATACTAACCCTCTAAGTGTGAAGAAATTAACGAAGAATTTTATTCTCACGGCCCTACGACAATTGTACATGGCATTTGAAATCAGCATTCTTATACGGTGGGTTACGCCACCAACAAAAGTTGAAAATCTTCAATTTGAGTATTTCTTCAGGTTTGAAATTCCTTAGTTGTTCGAGTTCTTCAACCTTGCTATGTGAGTTTATGTCCTCTACGACATTCATTTGTTTATGTCCTCTACGACATTCACTTATTGCTATTTCTTCAAGTTGCCTTTTCTGCTAAGTGAATGTGATTGGACCCTTCCCCCTCTATGCTCTACTCAACCCAGTCTGTTCACAAATTCTTCATGTGCGTTCATTTTTGAAACCCGTTCAAAATCTTCACCGTTTCCTTGTCAGCTGAAGAATTTGCGAATGAAACATTAAAACTTTCTTATCTAAATTTTCGCCTTTTTGCCGCCTAAACCGTTCCACATCCCACGATAAGACTTATCCATTCACCCACGATCTCACACGATCGCCACCGCTCTATACGTGGGTCACACATGTCGCTAGGATGAGAAGGGTCAGGGGCACGTTCGTCCATTTTCCTTGGGTGAGCAGTTTTTCACCACGGCTATATATACCCCTCACCCTCCTTAGACTGATTTTACTCCACTCGACCTCACTCCGTCGCTCAAGCTCTCAAACCTAGTGCTACCGCGTTTACTGAAATTCCTCAAGACACATCTGGTCAAATTCCTCAAACTTGTTCTTTTTACAAAAACTTCTGAGATTGCATATGACCTCTTAAAATTCTTCGCAACTATACTCTGTTCACAGGTACTCATGTCTGCTGCTGAATCACTAGGTTCTCATCAACTTAACTCATTTGCAGTGTTCCTCGAAGAAAAGTTGCGTACCTCGTCTAAAAACTCAATCATTCAAAATCCTCAGCTGAAGAAAATGTCTGACTAGAAGAAACCTCAGAAGGGAGGCAAGAGACTGGAAGTCAACACATCATTTAAGATCCCCGAGGACACTTATGAAGAATATTGTACTCCTAATGAAGCCAAATATGGCAAGGAGAACGAGAATCAGTGCAAGGTGCACATACAAAGGATAGAGATGAGATGGGCACGGGAATGGAGGGAGTACAGGTATGTCACTCCAAAGTACATGAAGAAATTCGCTCTTCACTCTCCTTGCCCAAGACCTCCATTGGCACCTGGCCAAGAAGCTGATCCCACTAGCCTCAAGCGCGGTGAGGACTATCCAGATGAATAGGCAAGACGACAAGCGAAGCTAGCCAAAATGGCTAAAGAAGAAGTGAGGAAATTCAATGAAAACTCTGCTGCTGCTGCCACTGCTGAGGCCTCTGCTAGCAAGCCCAAGAAGTTTATGCCAAAGAAGCCCGCACACAAGCCCAGTGCCTCTGCTTCAATGCCCTCATGACCAAGCACCTCAGCAATGCCCTCATGGCCCAACTCTGCACTGCCCTCACGGCCAATTTCTCAAGCTGCGCCAGTTTCTCAAGTTCCAAAGCTCAGCTCCTCCGGCAAAGTCCTCAGCACTTGAGCATCTCGCCTCGTGTCAAAGGACCAAAGGCATCTCAATTGCCTCAGGAGCCTCTGCAGGTTCTTCAGATCCTCCGTAATCCTCAACTGGCCCACTCTGTTGAAGACAAAGGCCACTGCTGGACGAGGCACTAGACCAAGTCCTCATAAGAAGCAGGTCGCCTTCCATGTGCCGTCCACTGATGACGAAGCTGATGATGATGAACTCACTGAAATCATCAGAGACAGACACGAAGGGGCCGCTAGAGCCAAAGGCACAAATGTGGCATTGATGCTGGATCCCAAGCTGATCCTTGACTTTATTGATCTATGGCACAAGGATCCAAACACACCTATGCCAGACTTCAAGCTCACTCCTGGACAAAGTCACATGCTGACTGCCTTCATCAGTGAAGAAAAATGGAAATTTGAGAAGGCTAGGAAGCTGACGAAAGCTCAGTATAAGAAGGAGCGTTTCCTGAAGAAGAATGTTGTCAACATGACAACTGATGAACTTGTTGCCATTCAGTCTGAGATCAAAAGTCTTAGTGATGAATTCAATGTCTATCATACAGATTGGCTTGGAGCCGAAGTCAGATTTGTGAGACTGACTGAAGGATTCACCTAAAACTTTGCTGCTCCAATGCAACATGAATCTCCTCAGGCTGAAGCATCTGCTCAACAAACTGAAGGTCATGCCAGCACCGCTGATGAAAATCAGGCTGCTAAAGAAACTGAAAGTACCAGCGCTGATGAAGGTATTCCATCCGCTGATAAAATTGCCAGGGCAACCACTAGTGTTGCGCCTAAAGAACAAGCCAGGCCAGCTGAAGAATCAAACGCTGTGTCTGAAGAAACTGAACCAATCATGGTAACTACATCAGTTGTGCCTGAAGAAAATGAACCAATTTCCTCTGCTCCTCCTGCACCAACGCCAAGTTCCACTCTTCCTTGTGCATCAGAAGTGAGGAAAACCAAAGTTGCAGAGAGAACAGCTGTGAAGAAGGGGAAAGCATCCGCCACCTAAGAGTCTTCAGCACCAAAGAAGACGAAGACAAGGTTAAAAAAGACGGAGACTCTGACAAGTTCTTTTGAGAATCCAATTGATGCTATTCCAGTTTCAACCATGCCATCAAAGGAACATGTTCCCTTGGGTGAGGATTATGAGATCCCTAGCAGATCTGATGAAGATGTTCCTTCTGCTGCTTCGTCGGAGCAGTTGGACGAAGAAATTGATGTGGACAACCTTACGTCCACCCCAATGATATCATCGCCAATGCCTTAATTCACAGCTGAAGAGGCAGGCGTTGAGGAAATGAATGAAGAAGAAGACATGAATATTGGGTGCACCACTCTGGTTTTGAGTGATGAATTTTGGGAAAGTCAGCACCCCAATTCACCACTATTCACTCTACTGCAACAGATTCCACTGTCCCCTGTCCAGACTAAAGAAATTCCTATGGGCTCTGAAGAACCTCAAGCTTCTCTTCTTGCCATACCTGAAGAAATTCCAGCCACTAGTGTTGATGCTCATGCTGCTGAAGAGACGGAGACCCAGGCTACCACTAAAGATGTTGGCACTGAAATTCCCCAGCCTGCTGCTCCTGAGAATGTGATTCCTGAGGCTGTGAAGGCATTGACTGATACTCCTCAGCCCAACCGAAGAATCCCTTCTCCAAAAGGCAAAAATTCATGGCTGATGACTTCTTTCACGAGCATGTGTTCTTCATTGATTACACTCCATATGACTCTGCTCGTCTTCGAAGGGAGCGTTTCTGGACTGCCAACCAAGCCAACTTCTACTCTTCACTGCTTTTTGATAAGGATAAGATCTTTGACCATGAGCATATTCCTCATGTGGACACGAAATCGCTGCCTTGCTTCACCCCACTCCTCAGTGTTCTTCATGACACTGGGCTGCTAAACTTCTGCACCGACACCGTAGACTGGAATGAAGAACTAGTTCTTCAGTTCTATGCCACACTGCACATTACCAGCAATGCTGAAGATGTGAATTCATGGGTGCTGGATTGGATGACAGAAAACACTCACCTCAAAGAACCGGCCTTTGAATTGCTTCATGCCCTGCCTGTCAGTCCTCCCCTTGAAGGCGCCCAACTAATCTACCACGAACATGAGCTATCGGATCACTACATGCAAGTGTTGAGGAAGCCGTTGAAGCCTGGACAAGCCCCTAGAACCAAATTCCTCGTGAAGGAATTGTTGTATGTGCCTCGGACCATCTATCGCATTCCGACCAAGACATTGAGTCCAATCAAAGGCCACAACTCTAATGAAGAAGAAGTCGTTGGCATCATGAAGAATTTTCTATTCAACATCATTCATGGTGTCCCAATCAACTACCATGATTTCTTCATGAGGACACTGGCAAACGTTGCACTGTCACCTTTTGAGTTGAAGCCTTATGCTCCTTGGATTATGAGATTCCTCAGATCAAGGTATTCAATCAATTACAAGGCTGACTTTCAGAGTCATCTCAGTTACTCGCCACCCATTGAAGTCTTCAAACGACCTATTTCCTCATCTGATGAGAAGGGCAAGGCAACTGCTATTATCGATGAAGGCATTCGTCCATTAGATGGTCAGTTTCGCAAAGCTGCATCTTATTCCACCAATGATGACTCTGCCACTCATGAGTCTGCCACCAATGCTTCAAAGCAAAATACTCAAGGCATAACTCCAAGGGTGTTGGCTGATTGTGAGCTTCTCCTCAGTCTTTAACCAGAAGGTCGATCACAATCATAAATGGGTCAAGCGTCAGTTTGGTTCAATTCTTTAGAACATGACCATCACTCGGAATTCAGTGAAGAAGAACCATTACTACCTCCATGAAGTTTTTGATCGCACCTGGGCTGTTCCGTCTCATCTCTATGGTGAACATGACCTTAAGAAGATGGGCTACAAGCAGGACTTTGACTAGTCTCAGCCACCTTTGAAGAAATTCAAGAAGATCAAAGTTCCTCACTTGGTCGCCAGCTCCTATTCTTCATCACGCGAGACTGATGAACATGAATATTTGGACGACACTGTGGCAGGCCCTACTTGATCAACCGACCCCAACAACGTTGGCGCTCCCCCATCGAATTCGTGATATTCTTCAGGGGCGTTAGTCCTCATTTTTTCGTCCCTTTTGGTCATTATATGACAAAGGGGGAGAAATTTGAGTTAGCCTTCAAGCGGGTCTATCTATATGGGCTTTTTTTGCTAAGTTACAACTCTCGTTCTTCTAAAGATTTGTTGGATTGAGTTGTAAACTTAAGTCCGATGGTGGTCTAATACTTTTTGATATGTTCTTCCGCATGCTATTTCCTCATGTATGATAATGCACACATGCTGAATTACATCAGTCACCATATTTCATCATGCATTTCAAATTCTTCATATCATATGTTAAATGCGTGTATGAATTATAAGATATAGGGGGAGATCTCCATGATTCTACTCTTCAAATGTGCATTGCTTCAAAAGAAAATTCCTCACTATGCACATCTTCAGGGGAAGTTTCTTATATATCTTGTAATCAAATTCCTCAATATCAGTATTCACACTTCATATGTTTATCCCTGTTGAAAACTTAACCTATATTGTCATCAATCACCAAAAAGGGGGAGATTGTAAGTGCATCTAGTACCCCTTAGTGATTTTGGTGTATTGAAGACTTATAGGTTAAAGGACTAATGCGTTTGTGAGTGTACACAGGTCTATAAGTCTATGGGGAGTTTGATATTTACAGAGAAAGTCGACCCCTAAAAATGAATGTGTTCAAGTGAAGACATCGGATTTCTAAAGACTTTGAAAGTGAAGAAATTGGTGTGACCGTGAAGACTTGATATTCATGCGAGGAACATGAAGCGTGAAGACTTTTGTTTTCATAGTTTCATTTTCTCGTTCTTGAGTCATAGGAAACACCGTACTATTAAAGGGTGTCGAGGTAAAACTAAGCCACTACAAAAAATACACTTCCCTGATGATAAGTGTTTGTCACAGTAGGTCGCGTTTTTTGTCATGCATGCACATCCATGACGATTTTATGACAGAATCAAGATAGTCATACCTGTGCTGTCGTAGAAGTGTTCCATGACATTACCAAAATTATCATCACGGAAGTGTCCACTTCCATGACGATAAATCGCACGTCACAGAAGTGCTTTCGTCAAGGCTGACCGACACGTGGCATCCACCATAACGGAACACCATTAAGCTATCAGGTCTGGTTTTGGATCCGTTAACCCGTTAATAGCCGGGACCAATGGGAAATTTCCACGTGCAAAATTCTGATTGGCCGGAGGGAACACCTGTCAGCTCGTCAGTGGGCCAGATGTCGCCCGTCCATTGGAGGAGACATGCCTATGATACGTCGACATGTAGCTGGGCCCAACAGAGGCCCGTATAGGTTAAAAAGGCCGGCGCAGTCAAAGGCCTGTAGTACTTACTCAGGCTAGTGGGTCAGCCCAATAACGGTCTGCCTAATAAAGGCCCATTTACGGCCCGAAGACAGATGTGGCCCGTTAATTGTTCGCCGAATATTTGGGCCCAATTACAGCCGAGTGACTTTCGACCTGTTAGAGGCCTGATGTAGACATGCGCCCATTTCAGCCCGGTGTGACTTTCGGCTTGGGAATGGCCCGTGCTTCCCATGGGCCATATATGGTCCGACGGGACATCGGGCCCACTAAAAGCCCATGATAAAGGTGGCAACAATTAAGCCCAATGTGACTTTGGGCCTGTTAAAGGCTTGTCGCATAATTCGTCCCGTTGATGTCTGTACTAAGCTTTCGGCCTTTTAAAGGCCCATGATATTAGTGGGCCAACTAAGGCCCGAGATATGTTTCGGCCTGGTAACTGCCAGTGATATAACTGGGCCCAAAAAGGCCCGATCTACATTTCAGCCTCCTGAAGGCCCGTTGACGACTAGTGAAAATTGAGGCCCAACATGCATTTCAGCCTGCTAAAGGCCCATGGTTTCATCTGGGCCATAACATGCCAGTACAATATTCTGCCTGTTAATGGCCCAACGCTACCTGGGCCAAACTAAGCACTGGGTCCACAAAAGGCCCAACTAAAATATAGGCTGGTGTAAGTTGTGGGCCTCGCGCAAAGTGTGAAGGCCCCAATCATTCGGGCCCAAGAAAGATGCAGGCTAGCCCAATTGTGGCCCGCTAAAATAAAGAAATTACAGCATAGTAACTAAGAATAAACGTACACTATACAATAAAGGATTTATGGTATATTACATCCACTGGGCATCGAAGTTCGCCACCAGTGATCATAAAGCGCAATGAAGAAGCAGATTACAAAAAAAACTGGGCACCATTGCAGCGTAACAAAATAATACTGAACCGAGACCACTTCCAAGATAGTTCAAGAAAGGTTAGCCTTGCACGGGAACTACTGCGCAAGCTGCTGAGCAAGGCTGTGACACCGGCCTAGCATGTCGGTCATAGCTTCCAGGTGTAGCTATTTAGCAATGAGGTTCTCATTGGTGTTCTCCGCAATCTTTCTTAGAGATAGGACTTCAAGTCGAAGTTGAGTTGTAGAATGCCTTTCTGCTAGAACTTGGGACTGAAGAAGTTGAACTGATTCAGACAACGAATTTTGTGAGCTTGTCTGATTGCTAGTCTCAAGTAACTTGAACACTGCATCAAGACAAGACTTTGGGGCTGTCTCGCTATCTTCAAGATGTTTTGCCTTCTTTGCTACAATATATGTTGGGTTTGTCTCACAACCTTCAGCAGACTTGTACATGCCATTGTCGGATGTGGAGTTCCGGCTAACCCTTCAGGTTCGAACACTGGGGTGCGCGCGAAGTCTTTCCCTCCTACCGATCTACACTCTAGTTTGCTAAGATCTTGCGGACGAAATCGACGAACTCACAACACAAAAAGACACGGGGTTTATACTGGTTTGGGCCACTGTTGTGGTGTAATACCCTACTCCAGTGTGGTGGTGGTGGATTGCCTCACGGGCTGATGATGAACTGTACAAGGGAAGAACAACCTCGTGAGGTTGAGTTGTTCTTGTGCTTTCGGACTTGTGGTGTGTAGATTCCCTCAAGCTAAGATGAGATGCCCCTACTATGGTGGTGGCTAGTCCTATTTATAGAGGCCGTGGTCCTCTTCCCAAATATTGAGTGGGAAGGGAGCCAACAATGGCGGGCTAATTTGAAGGGGGACATCTAGTGCAAGCTATCCTCACAAAAGGTAGTCTGCGCCTGTGAAAGGCTCTGGGGTGACACCATCTTAGGCTCCATGATGACCTCCGCCTTGCCGTCCGCCTGGTCTTGGTCTTGTTGCACCGAAATGGCAACCTTTGCCTGAGGCCTCGGTACTCCGCGGCTGCGCTTGCCTCCTTTGCACCAAAGGGGAAACAAGGATGTTGCGCGTGCTGGCGCCCGCCTGGTGTCGATCGTCATGGCTTACGTCACGAGAGTCTCGTGAGGTTCGCCCCACCTTGATATCTCCGCTCCTCATGAGCCTGCCTAGCTAGGCCACTCCAGGGGAGGTCTTGCGTCGTCCGCCTCACGACGCTTGGACCCTCGCGAGGGTCTTGGGTGCCTTGATGAAGATGGGCCGTACGACCTACTGCTTGGCCACGCCATGGGCCGCAGGCAGGCAGGTCTAGGGACCCCTGTTCCCAAAACGCCGACAGTAGCCCCCGAGCCCAAGGTGCGCACCGGCTTGGCTTCGCGGCGAAGCCAAGGGTCAAGTTCGGAGCACCGCGGGCCCCAAAAGCCTGCGGCCTCGGTTGACGCATGGCAGTTGACTGGACGTGGGCGTCTCCGCTTCCCCACGCTGCCTCGGCGACTACACGACTTGAAAAGTCCCTGCGACATGCGAGGGAAACCATCATTACCTGTGATCATGGGAGACGTCGGTTGGCCTTCTTCTGCTACAAATGGAGAGGGGGGGTGGAGCCCCCATCGCCCATCTCTTCCTCGCTTGCTTGCTTCTTCCTCCTTGCTCTACTGCTTGCTCCAATGGCGCCTATCAGAAGGTTCTCCGCCGAAGAGAAGGGGAAAGCCCCCCGGGATGTCCTGGAGCCACTCCCGCCAAAGAAGAGGTTGATCCATCACCGTGACGAAGTGGCGATGCAAGTGGTGACGAGGCCTTGGTGTGAGCTGCTTCCACCTGGGTACCCAATACCCCTGTACATCCAAGCCGAGGGCTCGAGAGGACGAAGTGACGAGCAGCGCTGCCCATGCCGCATCCGGGGTCGCAGCACCAAGGCGACGTGTGCCGTCCATGCTGCGGACTCCTCGCGCAAGTTGGTGCTGTGGGAGCCGATGCCTCCGAGCTCCTAGATCTGCTTCCCGCAGTTCTTCTCCTATGTGATGCCGCCGAGGGGGCCTCTCGAGTTCTGGCTGCAGCACGCTGACTGCAGCGCTCCGGCGAACGGAGCAGAGATCGAAGCGGTCCCCACCGGCAAGGTCTTCATGACTCGCGGCTGGGGCGAAATCGCACGGGTCTGTCGTGCGAGGGGCGCTCTCGCGATCCACTTCTTCAAGGTTTTTGACACCGAGGGCCGCCGCCTGGAGTGCTGCTCCGGAGAGGAGCGTGAGGCTGATGTGCGCTCCGCTCGCGACCACTCCAGCAGCAGCAGCCCTTGGGAGTCCAGCAGCTCTCCTGAGCTCTACGAGACTCCGTAGACGAGCGACGACAGCTACGTGCCCCCAAGCTCTCACCGCGCTCAGAGCAGGGCTGCGGCGTTTGGCCTCCGCCGCCGCTGATATGGATGGGGTTGGCGTCGGCCTCCCGCGGCCCACTGTTGATGATGGCGTCCGCCACTGAAGGATGTAGATAGGACTCCCCTTAGGATCAACTTTTGTTTCATGCGAAGAATCATGAATCACCCCGTGGGGGCATGTAAGGATCTGCAATGCCTTTGTACTTATCTTCCTTGTTACGAAGATTTGATGAGCGCGTGTCCCGTTAAGGCTTGGCCCCCCTTTCTTTCCTCGCGATAGCTTGTTGCTCTACGCTGACGGGTCCCGGTCCCAAGGCGGCTACAGCCGTCGCTGGTATGCCAGGTCACGATGTCGTGGTCAAGGCCAGGAGGTGCGCGGTGAAGGAAATATGCCCTAGAGGCAATAATAAAGTTATTATTTATTTCCTTATATCATGATAAATGTTTATTATTCATGCTAGAATTGTATTAACCGGAAACATAATACTTGTGTGAATACATATACAAATAGAGTGTCACTAGTATGCTCGTTGATCAAAGATGGTTTAGTTTCCTAACGATAGACATGAGTTGTCATTTGATTAACGGGATCACATTATTAGGAGAATGATGTGATTGACTTGACCCATTCCGTTAGCTTAGCACTTGATCGTTTAGTTTGTTGCTATTGCTTTCTTCATGACTTATACATGTTCCTATGGCTATAAGATTATGCAACTCCCATTTACCGGAGGAACACTTTGTGTGCCACCAAACGTCACAACGTAACTGGGTGATTATAAAGGTGCTCTACAGGTGTCTCCGAAGGTACTTGTTGGGTTCGCATATTTCAAGATTAGGATTTGTCACTCTGATTGTCAGAGAAGTATCTCTGGGCCCACTCGGTAATGCACATCACTACAAGCCTTGCAAACATTACAACTAATGAGTTAGTTGTGGGATGATGTGTTATGGAACGAGTAAGGCCATCTCCACCGCGTGACCCCCTCCTGTCCGGCCCCGTCCGTTTGGGGTCAAAGGGAAAAACGAGGCGGCCCAGTGCGCGACGGCCCGGACCCATGTTGTCCATTTGGTGTCCGAGCCGACCCATTTCGAGCGCAAACTTGCGCCGGGTTTGGGTCGCGGCGGACACCAAATGGACGCGCGCCTTGTCCGCGTCGGGGTCGCATGGCAGGCGGCCACCTACCTCCCACCCGCCCACACCAATGCGCACGAGCGGTCAGCCCGACCTGTCATCCACACATCGGAAGGTCGCCGTCCTTCTTTAAGTGGGAAGTGTGGACCGGTCGTCGTCCACACTGCCCCATGCCATCCCGTGGCCTCCTCAAAACACGAGAGCCCCGAACCCTAGCCCTCCATTGTCCTCGAGCTCGCCAGCCGGCCACCTCGCCATGGGCTTCTGGAACCACAAGGGGAAGCACGACCGTGAGGCCGACTCCTCCTCGGGGCGCCGCCGCGGCTCCGTGAAGAAGGAGGAGCCCGCGTCTCCGCCGCGCTCCTCCCGTCGAGCCCCCGCACCGGCCCCCTTCACCATCAACCCTAGGCCCACCGACGAGCGCGACCGGCAGTACCTCACGGTGGAAGTGTGCCCGCGGTACTGGGAGAGGAGGACGCCGGTCCCGTGGAGCGAAGTCCACCTCCCCAACAGCTGGCACCTCAGCACCGACCGGGTCCCGATCCGGCCTGTGCCGGTGAGAGGCCGCGTGCGCCGCGACGAGATCAAGCGCCACCGCCGCCTCCTCCCCGACGACCTGTACCATGACGACAGGTATGCCCCAGATTCCTCCCTCTGGGACACGTGGCTCCGGGACGAGCACGACACGCGCCGCACTTCATACTTTGCCGGCACGGAGTCGGGGCCGCGGCGGCCACGTCGAGAGGTGCGCGGGCGTACGCGTGTGCGCGGCCTCACGCCCACGCCGCCGCCTTCCCCGTCTTCGTCACCACCTCCACCTCCTCGCATGACAGCGGAGGAGGAGGCCCGGCTCGTGCAGCGTGTCATGTGCTACCTCTTGAGCACTGCGTTGGATTTCCACGTACAGGAGAGGATGATGCAGCAAAGTAGCGTAAGTATTTCCCTCAGTTTTGAGAACCAAGGTATCAATCCAGTAGGAGGCTACGCGCGAATCCCTCGTACCTACACAAAAACAATAGCTCAACACAACCAACGCGCTTAGGGGTTGTCAATCCCTTCACGGTCACTTACGAAAGTGAGATCTGATAGAGATGATAAATAATATTTTTGGTATTTTTGATATAAAGATGCAAAGTGAAAAGTAAAAGGCAAAGTAAAAAAGCAAAGCAATAATAAACTGATGGAGATTGATATGATGAGAAAGAGACCCGGGGGCCATAGGTTTCACTAGTGGCTTCTCTCAAGAGCATAAGTATTCTACGGTGGGTGAACAAATTACTGTTGAGCAATTGACAGAATTGAGCATAGTTATGAGAATATCTAGGTATGATCATGTATATAGGCATCACGTCCGAGATAAGTAGACCGACTCCTGCCTGCATCTACTACTATTACTCCACTCATCGACCGCTATCCAGCATGCATCTAGAGTATTAAGTTAAAAATAGAGTAGCGCCTTAAGCAAGATGACATGATGTAGAGGGATAGTTTCATGCAATATGATAAAAACCCCTTCTTGTTATCCTCGATGGCAACAATACAACACGTGCCTTGCTGCCCCTTCTGTCACTGGGAAAGGACACCGCAAGATCGAACCCAAAGCTAAGCACTTCTCCCAGGGCAAGAAAAACCAATCTATAGGCCAAACCAAACCGATAATTCGAAAAGACTTGCAAAGATAACCAATCATACATAAAAGAATTCAGAGAAGATTCAAATATTATTCATAGATAGACTGGATCATAAATCCTCAATTCATCGGTCTCAAAAAACACACAGCAAAAAGAAGATTACATCGAAAAGATCTCCACGAGAGAGGGGGAGAACATTGTATTGAGATCCAAAAAGAGAGAAGAAGCCATCTAGCTACTAACTATGGACCCGTAGGTCTGCAGTAAGCTACTCACACTTCATCGAAGGGGCTTGGATGATGATGTAGAAGCCCTCCGTGATCGATGCCCCCTCTGGCGGAGCTCCGGAACAGGCCCCAAGATGGGATCTCATGGATACAGAAAGTTGCGGCGGTGGAATTAGCTTTTTGGCTCCATATCTGATCGTTTGGGGGTACGTGGATATATATATATATATATGTATATTATAGGAGTAAGAACTACGTCGGTGGAGCTATAGGGGGCCCACGAGGGTGGAGGGCGCACTTGGGGGGGGGGGGCAGGCACGCCCCCTACCTTGTGGCCTCCTGTTAATTGGCTTGACGTAGGGTCCAAGTCTCCTGAGTTGTATTCGGTGAGAAAATCACTATCCCGAAGGTTTCATTCCGTTTGGACTCCATTTGATATTCCTTTTCTTCAAAACCCTAAAACTGGCAAAAAACAGCAATTCTGGGCTGGGCCTCCAGTTAATAGGTTAGTCCCAAAAATAATATAAAAGTGGATAATAAATCCCAATAATGTCCAAAAGAGTAGATAATATAGCATGGAGTAATCAAAAATTATAGATACGTTGGAGACGTATCAAGCATCCCCAAGCTTAATTCCTGCTCGTCCTCGAGTAGGTAAATGATAAAAACAGAATTTTCGATGCGGAGTGCTACTTGGCATAATTTCAATGTAAATCTTCTTAATTGTGGTATGAATATTCAGATTCAAAAGATTCAAGACAAAATTTCATGTTGACATAAAAATAATAATACTTCAAGCATACTAACAAAGCAATTATTCTTCTCGAAATAACATGGCCAAAGAAAGCTATCCCTACAAAATCATATAGTCTGGCTATGCTCTATCTTCACCACACAAAGTATTTAAATCATGCACAACCCTGATGACAAGCCAAGCAATTGTTTTATACTTTTGACATTTTCAAAACTTTTTCGATCTTCATGCAATACATGAGCATGAGCCATGGATATGGCACTATATGTGGAATAGAATGGTGGTTGTGGAGAAGACAAAAAGAGGGGAATATAGTCTCACATCAACTATGCGTATCAACGAGATATGGAGATGCCCATCAATAGATATCAATTTGAGTGAGTAGGGATTGCCATGCAACAGATGCACTAGAGCTATAAGTATATGAAAGCTCAACAAAATAAACTAAGTGGGTGTGCATCCAACTCGCTTTCTCACTAAGACCTAGGGCAATTTGAGGAAGCCCATCATTGGAATATACAAGCCGAGTTCTATAATTAAAAATTCCCACTAGTATATGAAAGTGACAGAATAAGAGACTCTCTATCACGAAGATCATGGTGCTACTTTGAAGCACAAGTGTGGTAAAAGGATAGTAACACTGTCCCTTCTCTCTTTTTCTCACATTTTTTTGGGCCTTCTCTTTTTTATGGCCTCTTTTTCTCCTTTTTTTATTTTTCGTCTGGAGTCTCATCCCGACTTGTGGGGGAATCATAGTCTCCATCATCCTTTCCTCACTTGGGACAATGCTCTAAAAATGATGATCATCACACTTTTTATTTTTCTCATAACTCAACAATTACAACTCAATACTTAGAACAAAATATGACTCTATATGAATGCCTCCAGCGGTGTACCGGGATATGCAATGAATCAAGAGTGACATGTATGAAAGAATTATGAATGGTGGCTTTGCCACAAATACGATGTCAACTACATGATCATGCTAGCAATATGACAATGATGGAGCGTGTCATAATGAACGGAACGGTGGAAAGTTGCATGGCAATATATCTCGGAATGGCTATGGAAATGCCATTATAGGTAGGTATGGTGGCTGTTTTGAGGAAGGTATTTGGTGGGTGTATGATACCGGCGAAAAGTGCGCGGTATTAGAGAGGCTAGCAATGGTGGAAGGAAGGAAAGTGCGTATAATCCATGGACTCAACATTAGTCATAAAGAACTCATATACTCACTGCAAAAATCTAGAAGTTATCAAAGCAAAGTATTATGGGCATGCTCCTAGGGGGATAGATTGGTAGGAAAATACCATCGCTCGTCCCCGACCGCCACTCATAAGGAAGACAATCAATAAATAAATCATGCTCCCACTTCATCACATAACGGTTCACCATACATGCATGCTACGGGAATCACAAACTTTAACACAAGCATTTCTCAAATTCACAACTACTCAACTAGCATGACTCTAATATCACCATCCTCATATCTCAAAACAATTATCAAGCATCAAATTTTTTTCTTAGTATTCAACGCACTCAAAAGAAAGTTTTACAAATCTTGAATACCAAGCATATTATTATTAAGCAAATTACCATGCTATTAAGACTCTCAAAATAATCTAAGTGAAGCATGAGAGATCAATAGTTTCTATAAAACAAATCCACCACCATGCTCTAAAGGATATAAGTAAAGCACTAGAGCAAAATTATATAACTCAAAAGATATAAGTGAAGCACATAGAGTATTCTATCAAATTCCAAATTATGTATGGCTCTCTCAAAAGGTGTGTACATCAAGGATGATTTTGTTCGACTAACAAGCAAAGACTCAAATCATAAAAGACGCTCCAAGCAAAACACATATCATGTGGTGAATAAAAATATAGCTCCAAGTAAAGTTACCGATAGAAGTAGACGAAAGAGCGGATGCCTTCCGGGGCATCCCCAAGCTTTGGCTTTTAGGTGTCCTTAGATTATCTTGGGGGTGCCTGTGGCATCCCCTAGCTTAGGCCCTTGCCACTCCTTGTTCCATAATCCATCAAATCTTTACCCAAAACTTGAAAACTTCACAACACAAAACTTAAAGTAGAAAATCTCGTGAGCTCCGTTAGCGAAAGAAAACAAAAGACCACTTCAAGGTACTGTAATGAACTCATTATTTATTTATATGGGTGTTATACCTACTTTATTCCAACTTCTGTATGGTTCATAAACTATTTTATTAGCCATAGATTCATCAAAATAAGCAAACAACACACGAAAAACAGAATCTGTCAAAAACAGAACAGTGTAGTAATCTGTAGCTAGCGCAAGATCTGGAACACCAAAAATTCTAAAATAAATTTCTGGACGTGAGGAATTTATCTATTAATCATATTCAAAAAGAATTAACTAAATATCACTCTCCAAATAAAAATGACAGCAGTTCTCGTGAGCGCTAAAGTTTCTGTTTTTTTACAGCAAGTTCAACAAGACTTTCCCCAAGTCTTCCCAACGGTTCCACTTGGCACAAACACTAATTAAACACAAAAAACACAACCAAAACAGAGGCTAGATAAATTATTTATTGAATAACAGCAAGGAAAAATATTGGGTTGTCTCCCAACAAGCACTTTTCTTTAAAGCCTTATAGCTAGGCATTGGTACTTTTAATGATGCTCACAAGAAAGACAAGAATTGAAGCACAAAAGGATCATCATAAAGCATGTGACAAACACATCTAAGTCTAACATACTTCCTATGCATAGGCATCTTAAAGGCAAATAAATTATCATAGCTAGCAAAAACTAGCATATGCAAGGAAGCGGAAAGAAACAATAGCAATCTCAACATAACGAGAAGTAATTTAGTAACATGAAAATTTCTACCACCATATTTTCCTCTCTCGTAATAATTACATGTAGGATCATAAGCAAATTCAACAAAATATCTATCACATAAAATATTTTCAACACAATCCACATGCATGCAGAGTTGACATTCTTCCAAAATAGTGGGATTAACATTAGCTAAAGTTATGACCTCTTCAAACCCACTTTTATCAAAAACTTCATAAGATTGATCATTATCCAAATATGTGGGATCTAAAGTTGACACTCTGCCAAACCCACTTTTAGTATTATTGCAAACACTATTATCAATCTCATAATCATCATGGGGAGTAAATAAATTTTCAAGATCAAAAGAAGAATCACCCCAATCATGATCATTGCAACAAGTAGAGGACATAGCAAAACTAGCATCCCCTAGATTAGGGTTTTGCATATTATTAGCACAATTTACATAAATAGAATTTATAATAAAATCATTGCAATCATGCTTTTTATTTAAAGATCTATCGTGAATCGCTTTATAAGGTAATTCATCACACTTTTCAGATTAACGAATTTCAAGCAAAACCTCATAAAGATAATCTAGTGCACAAAACTCACTAGCGATTGGTTCATCATAATTGGATCTCTTAAAAAGATTAGCAAGCGGATGAGGATCCATAGATCTTAGGTTCTCTGTTTCATAATAAATAAACAACTATTTCAACCATACGAGCAAACAAAAGGCAAACGGGCAAAAAGAGGCAAATAGAGAAAGAGAGGGAGGATAGAGAGAGAGGGCGAATAAAACAGCAAGGCTGAAGTGGGGGAGAGGAAAGTGAGAGGAAAATGGCTAATAATGTAATGCGGGATATAGGGATTGTGATGGGTACTTGGTATGTTGACTTTTGCCCAGACTCCTCGGCAACGGTGCCAGAAATTCTTCTTGCTACCTCTTGAGCACTGCGTTGGATTTCCCCGAAGAGGAGAGGATGATGCAGCAAAGTAGCGTAAGTATTTCCCTAAGTTTTTGAGCACCAAGGTATCAATCAAGTAGGAGGCTACACGCGAGTCCCTCGTACCTACACAAAAACAATAGCTCAATGCAACCAACGCGCTTAGGGGTTATCAATCCCTTCACGGTCACTTACGAAAGTGAGATCTGATAGAGGTGATAAATAATATTTTTGGTATTTTGATATAGAGATGCAAAGTGAAAAGGAAAAGGCAAAGTAAAAAGCAAAGCAATAATAAACTGATGGAGATTGATATGATGGGAAAGAGACCCAGGGGCCATAGGTTTCACTAGTGGCTTCCCTCAAGAGCATAAGTATTCTATGGTGGGTGAACAAATTACTGTTGAGCAATTGACAGAATTGAGCATAGTTATGAGAATATCTAGGTATGATCATGTATATAGGCATCACGTCCGAGACAAGTAGACCGACTCCTGCCTGCATCTACTACGATTACTCCAGTCATCGACCGCTATCCAGCATGCATCTAGAGTATTAAGTTAAAAATAGAGTAACGCCTTAAGCAAGATGACATGATGTAGAGGGATAGTTTCATGCAATATGATAAAAACCCCATCTTTTTATCGTTGATGGCAACAATACAATACTTGCCTTGCTGCCCCTTCTGTCACTGGGAAAGGAAACCGCAAGATCGAACCCAAAGCTAAGCACTTCTCCCATGACAAGAAAAACCAATCTAGTAGGCCAAACCAAACTGATAATTCAAAGAGACTTGCAAAGATAACCAATCATACATAAAAGAATTCACAGAAGATTCAAATATTATTCATAGATAGACTAGATCATAAACCCAAAATTCATCGGTCTCAACAAACACACCACAAAAAGAAGATTACATCAAATAGATCTCCACGAGAGAGGGGGAGAACATTGTATTGAGATCCAAAAAGAGAGTAGAAGCCATCTAGCTACTAACTACGGACCCGTAGGTCTGAACTAAACTACTCACACTTCATTGGAGGGGCTTGGATGACGATGTAGAAGCCCTCCGTGATCGATGCCCCCTCCGGCGGAGCTCCGGAACAGGCGCCAAGATGGGATCTCATGGATACAGAAAGTTGCGGCGGTGGAATTAAGTTTTTGGCTCCGTATCTGATCGTTTGGGGGTACGTGGATATATATAGGAGGAAGAAGTACATCGGTGGAGCAACAGGGGCCCACGAGGGTGGAGGGCGCGCCTGGATGGGGGGGGGCAGGCGCGCCCCCTACCTCGTGGCCTCTTGTTAATTGGCTTGACGTAGGGTCCAAGTCTCCTGAGTTGTATTCGGTGAGAAAATCACGTTTCCAAAGGTTTCATTCCGTTTGGACTCCGTTTGATATTCCTTTTCTTCGAAACCCTAAAACAAGCAAAAAACAGCAATTCTGGGCTGGGCCTCCGGTTAATAGGTTAGTCCCAAAAATAATATAAAAGTGGATAATAAAGCCCAATAATATCCAAAACAGTAGATAATATAGCATGGAGCAATCAAAAATTATAGATACGTTGGAGACGTATCATCATGGACGACTCCATGTACACCCACGACGAGCGCCAATGGGATATCTTGGAGGAGACGATGGCACTCTCTGCCGCCGGCGACGCCGCCTTCCCCGAGCTGCAAATGGTGGAGGAGAGGAGGGAGGAGGCGATGGAGGAGGAGCCGGTGGCCGCGTTCCACCCGGGCCTGTTGGGCAGGGGTAGGGCTGGTCCTGCACTGCTCCGGAGATGGCCGCCACCGTCATTTACCTTTTTAAGTCATTTTGTTTAAGTTTGTATGTTCTTTTAAACACGTCCAACACGGACAAATTTTGGGGTGCGACCGCGCGGTGGGCGCACGCACGACCCAACGGACAGAGGCGGACACGGGCGAACCCATCGGCGCCCCAAAGGGACAAAATCCGGCCAAAATGGACGTCCGTTTGGGTCGCGCGGTGGAGTTGGACTAAAGAGACTTGCCGGTAACGAGATTAAACTAGGTATTGAGATACCAACGATAGAATCTCGGGCAAGTAACATACCGATGACAAATGGAACAACATATGTTGTTATGTGGTCTGAATGATAAAGATCTTCGTAGAATATGTAGGAGCCAATATGGGCATCCGGGTCCCGCTATTGGTTATTGACCAGAGAGGTGTCTCGGTCATGTCTACATAGTTCTCGAACCCGTAGGGTCCGCATGCTTAACGTTCATTGACGATATAGTACTATATGAGTTATGTATGTTGGTGACCGAATGTTGTTCGGAGTGCGGGATGGGATCACGGACATGACGAGGAACTTCGAAATGGTCCAGAGATAAAGTTTGATATATGGGATAATAGTGTTTGATCACCGGAAGGGTTCCAGAATTCACCGGAAGGGGTTCCAGATGTTTCCCGAAATGCTAAGGTACGAGAACACTTTATTTGGGTCAAAGGGGAAAGCCCACAAGGTTGTTGGAAAGCGCAAAAGGAAGTTTTCTGGAGTACAGGGGCCAGACGCCAGGGTCCCTGGCGTCTGGCCCTGTAGTCCGAGAAGGACTCGTGCCTTTCGGGTGAAACCGACCTTGTGGAGGCTTTTACTCCAAGTTTCGACCCCAAGGCTCAACATATAAATAGAGGGGTAGGGATAGCACCCAAGACAGATCAAGAAACACCAAGCCGTGTGCCGGCAACCCCATCCCCTCTAGTTTGTCTTCCGTCATAGTTTTCGTAGTGCTTAGGCGAAGCCCTGCGGAGATTGTTCTTCACCAACACCGTCATCACACCGTCGTGCTGCCGGAACTCATCTACTACTTCGCCCCTCTTGCTGGATCGAGAAGGCGAGGACGTCACCAAGTCGAAGGTGTGCAGAACTCGGAGGTGCCGTGCTTTCGGTACTTGGATCGGTCGGATCGTGAAGACGTTCGACTACATCAACCACGTTGGTATAACGCTTCCGCGAACGGTCTACGAGGGTACGTAGACAACACTCTCCCCTCTCATTGCTATGCATCACCATGATCCTGCGTGTGCGTAGGAATTTTTTTTTGAAATTACTACGTTCCCCAATAGTGGCATCCGAGCCAGGTTTTATGCGTTGATGTTATATGCACGAGTAGAACACAAGTGAGTTGTGGGCGATACAAGTCATACTGCTTACCAGCATGTCATACTTTGGTTCGGCGGTATTGTTGGATGAAGCGGCCCGGACCGACATTACGCGTACGCTTGCGCAAGACTGGTTCTACCGACGTGCTTTGCACACAGGTGGCTGGCGGGTGTCAGTTTCTCCAATTTTATTTGAACCGAGTGTGGCTACGCCCGGTCCTGGAGAAGGTTAAAACAACACCAACTTGACGAACTATCGTTGTGGTTTTGATGCGTAGGTAAGAACGGTTCTTGCTATGCCCAGTAGCAGCCACGTAAAACATGCAACAACAAAGTAGAGGACATCTAACTTGTTTTTGCAGGGCATGTTGTGATGTGATATGGTCAAGACATGATGCTAAATTTTATTGTATGAGATGATCATGGTTTGTAACCGAGTTATCGGCAACTGGCAGGAGCCATATGGTTGTCGTTTTATTGTATGCAATGCAATCGCCCTGTAATGCTTTACTTTATCACTAAGCGGTAGCGATAGTCGTAGAAGCATAAGATTGGCGAGACGACAACGATGCTACGATGGAGATCAAGGTGTCACGCCGGTGACGATGGTGATCATGACGGTGCTTCGGAGATGGAGATCACAAGCACGAGATGATGATAACCATATCATATCACTTATATTGATTGCATGTGATGTTTATCTTTTATGCATCTTATCTTGATTTAATTGACGGTAGCATTATAAGATGATCTCTCACTAAATTTCAAGATAAAAGTGTTCTCCCTAAGTATGCACCGTTGCCAAAGTTCGTCGTGCCCAGACACCACGTGATGATCAGGTGTGATAAGATCTACGTCCATCTACAACAGGTGCAAGCCAGTTTTGCACACACAGAATACTTAGGTTAAACTTGACGAGCCTAGCATATGCAGATATGGCCTCGAAACACTAAGACCGAAAGGTCGAGCGTGAATCATATAGTAGATATGATCAACATAGTGATGTTCACCATTGAAAGCTACTCCATTTCACGTGATGATCGTTTATGGTTTAGTTGATATGGATCACGTGATCACTTAGAGGATTAGAGGGATGTCTATCTAAGTGGGAGTTCTTAAGTAATATGATTAATTGAACTTAAATTTATCATGAACTTAGTACCTGATAGTATCTTGCTTGTCTATGTGGATTGTAGATAAATGGCCCGTGCTGTTGTTCCGTTGAATTTTAATGCGGTCCTTGAGAAAGCAAAGTTGAAAGATGATGGTAGCAATTACATGGACTGGGTCCGTAACTTGAGGATTATCCTCATTGCTGCACATAAAAGTTACGTCCTGGAAGCACCGCTAGGTGTACCACCTGCGCCAGCAACTGCAGACATTGTGAATGCCTGGCAGTCACGTGTTGATGACTACTCGATAGTTCAGTGTGCCATGCTTTATGGCTTAGAACCGGGACTTCAACGACATTTTGAACGTCATGGAGCATATGAGATGTTCCAGGAATTGAAGTTAATATTTCAAAGAATGCCCGGATTGAGAGATATGAATTATCCTATAAGTTCTACAGCTGCAAGATGGAGGAGAATAGTTCTATCAGTGAGCATATACTCAAGATGTCTGGGTACTGCAATCACTTGATTCAACTGGGAGTTAATCTTCCGGATGATAGCGTCATTGACAAAATTCTTCAATCACTGCCGCCAAGCTACAAAAGCTTCGTGATGAACTGTAACATGCAAGGGATGGATAAGACGATTCCCGAGCTCTTCGCAATGCTAAAGGCTGCAGAGGTAGAAATCAAGAAGGAGCATCAAGTGTTGATGGTTAATAAGACCACCAATTTCAAGAAAAATGGCAAAGGGAAGAAGAAGGGGAACTTCAAGAAGAACAACAAGCAAGTTGCTGCTCAAGAGAAGAAACCCAAGTCTGGACCTAAGCCTGAGACTGAGTGCTTCTACTGCTAACAGACTGGTCACTGGAAGCGGAACTGCCCCAAATATTTGACGGATAAGAAGGATGGCAAGGTGAACAAAGGTATATGTGATATACATGTTATTGATGTGTACCTTACCAGAGCTCGCAGTAGCACCTGGGTATTTGATACTGGTTTTGTTGCTAATATATGGAACTCAAAACAGGGACTACGGATTAAGCGAACACTGGCCAAGGACGAGGTGACGATGCGCGTGGGAAACAGTTCCAATGTCGATGTGATCGCCGTCAGCACGCTACCTCTACATCTACCTTTGGGATTAGTATTAGACCTAAATAATTGTTATTTGGTTCCAGCGTTGAGCATGAACATTATATCTGGATCTTGTTTGATGCGAGACGGTTATTCATTTAAATCAGAGAATAATGGTTGTTCTGTTTATATGAGTAATATCTTTTATGGTCATGCATCCTTGAAGAGTGGTCTATTTTTGATCAATCTCGATAGTAGTGATACACATATTTATAATGTTGAAGCCACAAGATGCAGAGTTGATAATGATAGTGCAACTTATTTGTGGCACTACCGTTTAGGTCATATCACTGTAAAGCGCATGAAGAAACTCCATACTGATGGACTTTTGGAACCACTTGATTATGAATCACTTGGTACTTGCGAACCGTGCCTCATGGGCAAGATGACCAAAACGCCGTTCTCCGCAACTATGGGGAGAGCAACAGATTTGTTGGAAATCATACATACAGATGTATGTGGTCCAATGAATATTGAAGCTTGTGGTGGATATCATTATTTTCTCACCTTCACAGATGATTTGAGAAGATATGGGTATATCTACTTAATGAAACATAAGTCTGAAACATTTGAAAGGTTCAAAGAATTTCAGAGTGAAGTTGAAAATCATCGTAACAAGAAAATAAAGTTTGTACGATCAGATCGTGGAGGAGAATATTTGAGTTACGAGTTTGGTCTATATTTGAAACAATGCGGAATAGTTTCGCAACTCACGCCACCTGGAACACCACAACATAATGGTGTGTCCGAACGTCGTAATCGTACTTTACTAGATATGGTGCGATCTATGATGTCTCTTACTGATTTACCGCTATCGTTTTGGGGTTATGCTTTAGAGACAGCTGCATTCACATTAAATAGGGTACCATCGAAATTTGTTGAGACGATGCCTTATGAACTGTGGTTTGGCAAGAAACCAAAGTTGTCGTTTCTTAAAGTTTGGGGTTGAGATGCTTATGTGAAAAAGCTTCAACCTGATAAGCTCGAACCCAAATTGGAAAAATGTGTCTTCATAGGATACCCAAAAGAGACTGTTGGGTACACCTTCTATCACAGATCTGAAGGCAAGACATTCGTTGCTAAGAATGGATCCTTTTTGGAGAAGGAGTTTCTCTCGAAAGAAGTGAGTGGGAGGAAAGTAGAACTTGATGAGGTAACTGTACCTGCTCCCTTATTGGAAAGTAGTTCATCACAGAAACCGGTTCCTGTGACGCCTACACCAATTAGTGAGGAAGTTAATGATGATGATCATGAAACTTCAGATCAAGTTATTACTGAACCTTGTAGATCAACCAGAGTAAGATCCGCACCAGAGTGGTACGGTAATCCTGTTCTTGAAGTCATGTTACTAGACCATGATGAACCTACGAACTATGAAGAAGCGATGGTGAACCCAGATTCCGCAAAATGGCTTGAAGCCATGAAATCTGAGATGGGATCCATGTATGAGAACAAAGTGTGGACTTTGGTTGACTTTCTCGTTGATCGGCAAGCCATTAAGAATAAATGGATCTTCAAGAAGAAGACTGACACTGGCGGTAATGTTACTGTCTATAAAGCTCGACTTGTTGCAAACGGTTTTCAACAAGTTCAAGGGATTGACTATGATGAGACCCTCTCACACGTAGCGATGCTTAAGTCTATCCGAATCATGTTAGCAATTGCCACATTTTATAATTATGAAATTTGGCAAATGGATGTAAAAACTGCATTCCTGAATGGATTTCTGGAAGAAGAGTTGTATATGATGCAACCAGAAGGTTTTGTCGAACCAAAAGGAGCTAACAAAGTATGCAAGCTCCAGTGATCCATTTATGGACTGGTGAAAGCCTCTCGGAGTTGGAATAAACGGTTTGATAGTGTGATCAAAGCATTTGGTTTTATACAGACTTTTGGAGAAGCCTGTATTTACAAGAAAGTGAGTGGGAGCTCTGTAGCATTTCTGATATTATATGTGGATGACATATTGTTGATTGGAAATGATATAGAATTTCTGGATAGCATAAAGGGATACTTGAATAAGAGTTTTTCAATGAAAGACCTCGGTGAAGCTGCTTATATATTGGGCATCAAGATCTATAGAGATAGATCAAGACGCTTAATTGGACTTTCACAAAGCACATACCTTGACAAAGTTTTGAAGAAGTTCAAAATGGATTAAGCAAAGAAAGAGTTCTTGCCTGTGTTACAAGGTGTGAAGTTGAGTAAGACTCAATGCCCGACCACTGCAGAAGATAGAGAGAAGATGAAAGATGTTCCCTATGCTTCAGCCATAGGCTCTATCATGTATGCAATGTTGTGTACCAGACCTGATGTGTGCCTTGCTATAAGTCTAGCAGGGAGGTACCAAAGTAATCCAGGAGTGGATCACTGGACAGTGGTCAAGAACATCCTGTAATACCTAAAAAGTACTAAGGATATGTTTCTCGTTTATGGAGATGACAAAGAGCTAGTCGTAAAAGGGTTACTTCGATGCAAGCTTTGACACTAATTCGGACGATTCTAAATCGCAAACCAGATACGTGTTTACATTGAACAGTGGAGCTGTCAGTTGGTGCAATTCTAAACAAAGCGCCGTGGCGGGATCTACATGTGAAGCGGAGTACATAGCTGCTTCGGAAGCAGCGAATGAAGGAGTCTGGATGAAGGAGTTCATATCTGATCTAGGTGTCATACCTAGTGCATCGGGTCCAATGAGAATCTTTTGTGACAATACTGGTGCAATTGCCTTGGCGAAGGAATCCAGATTTCACAAGAGAACCAAGCACATCGAGAGACGCTTCAATTCCATCCGGGATATAGTCCAGGTGGG
The DNA here is from genome assembly GCF_056163025.1 of Triticum urartu. NCBI lineage: Eukaryota > Viridiplantae > Streptophyta > Magnoliopsida > Poales > Poaceae > Triticum > Triticum urartu. The sequence continues at coordinate 95,547,721 of NC_141875.1, forward strand.
AGACAGAGAAATTTGTAAGATACATACGGATCTGAATGTTGCAGACCCGTTAACTAAGCCTCTTCCACGAGAAAAACATGATCAGCACCAAGACTCCATGGGTGTTAGAATCATTACTGTGTAATCTAGATTACTGACTCTAGTGCAAGTGGGAGACTGAAGGAAATATGCCCTAGAGGAAATAATAAAAGTTATTATTTATTTCCTTATATCATGATAATGTTTATTATTCATGCTAGAATTGTATTAACCGGAAACATAAGACTTGTGTGAATACATAGACAAACAGAGTGTCACTAGTATGCTCGTTGATCAAAGATGGTTAAGTTTCCTAACCATAGACATGAGTTGTCATTTGATTAACGGGATCACATAATTAGGAGAATGATGTGATTGACTTGACCCATTCTGTTAGCTTAGCACTTGATCGTTTAGTTTGTTGCTATTGCTTTCTTCATGACTTATACATATTCCTATGACTATGAGATTATGCAACTCCCGTTTACCGGAGGAACACTTTGTGTGCCACCAAATGTCACAACGTAACTGGGTGATTATAAAGGTGCTCTGCAGGTGTCTCCGAAGGTACTTGTTGGGTTGGCATATTTCGAGATTAGGATTTGTCACTCCGATTGTCGGAGAGGTATCTCTGGGCTCACTCGGTAATGCACATCACTATAAGCCTTGCAAGCATTGCAACTAATGAGTTAGTTGCGGGATGATGTATTACGGACGAGTGAAGAGACTTGCCGGTAACAAGATTGAACTAGGTATTGAGATACCGACGATCGAATCTCGGGCAAGTAACATACTGATGACAAAGGGAACAATGTATGTTGTTATGCGGTCTGACCGATAAAGATCTTCATAGAATATGTAGGAGCCAATATGGGCATCCAGGTCCCACTATTGGTTATTGACCAGAGAGGTGTCTCCGTCATGTCTACATAGTTCTCGAACCCGTAGGGACCGCACGCTTAACGTTCGATGACGATATAGTACTATATGAGTTATGTATGTTGGTTACCGAATGTTGTTCGGAGTCCGGGATGGGATCACGGACATGACGAGGAACTCCGGAATGGTCCGGAGATGAAGTTTGATATATGGGACAATAGTGTTTGGTCACGGGAAGGGTTCCGGAATTCATCGGAAGTGGTTCCGGATGTTTCCCGAAATGTTTGGGTACGAGAAAAATTTATTTGGGCCAAAGGGGAAAGCCCACAAGGTTTTTGGAAAGCGCAAAAGGAAGTTTTGCGGAGTATAGGGGCCAGACACCAGGGTCCCTGGTGTCTGGGGCCAGACGCCGAGAACCCTGGCGTCTGGCCCTGGAGTCCGAGAAGGACTCTTGCCTTTCGGGTGAAACCGACCTTGTGGAGGCTTTTACTCCAAGTTTCGACCCCAAGGCTCAACATATAAATAGAGGGGTAGGGCTAGCACCCAAGACAGATCAAGAAACACCAAGCCGTGTGCTTGCAACGTCGTCCCCTCTAGTTTGTCATCCGTCATAGTTTTTGTAGTGCTTAGGCGAAGCCCTGCGGAGATTGTTCTTCACCAACACCGTCACCACGCCGTCATGCTGCCGGAACTCATCCACTACTTCGCTCCTCTTGCTGGATCGAGAAGGCGAGGACGTCACCGAGCCGAAGGTGTGCAGAACTCGGAGGTGTCATGCTTTCGGTACTTGAATCGGTCGGATCGTGAAGACGTTCCACTACATCAACCGCGCTGATATAACGCTTCCACGAACGGTCTACGAGGGTACATAGACAACACTCTCCCCTCTCGTTGCTATGCATCACCATGATCCTGCGTGTGCGTAGGATTTTTTTTAAATTACTACGTTCCCCAACACGCGACCCGAGGTCCAGTAAGAGCCCCTGAGGCGCGATGCTCAGGAGGTCCCCCTTAGCGCCCAAGCGGCCATGGTAAAGAAAGAAAGGAAGACGACTTGGCCGCAACGGGGTTGCGGCATGGTGTGAGCGACTACTAGGCCCAAATATTTAGCCGATCCGAGGGTGAGACTTATCTTGCTGACTTTGTGGTGATTCCTGATTTTGCACTAGGGCTGCGCACCAACTTATGCGACATAGCTAGGCCGGTCCGTACGAGTTTTCCTTCTCCCGAGCTCTTCCTAGTGCTCTACGTCCTCAGGTCCCGGCCCTCGAGCGAGCTCAGCCAACACTGGTATGCCAGGTCGCGATGCCGTGGTCAAGGCCGGGGGGTGAGGGCTGGAGATCCAGTAAGAGCTCCTAAGTCGCGATGCTCAGGAGCCCCCCTTTTAACGCGCAAGAGAATCACACGAGAGAAAAGAAGACTCAAGTTGCCGCCTGCTATCCTTCCCGCGGGGTCCCTGTGGACAGGCACAAGTAGAAACATGGTTTGCCGTTACTGCCGCCTGCCTGCCACTGGTTGGTCCGGATGAAGTGAAGGCACTAAGGGCCTGGTGAGGTGACTTGCACGGCGCGTGCCGCGAGCCAGAGCTCGACCACTCAGATTTGTCGGTCGTGGCAGGGACTGACCCATGAACCAGCACCGTGCCTGTGTAGTGGCCCCGAGGGAGGCGATGATCGAGCAGCTGATAGCAGGTGGCCGGTTAAGCAGGGAGAGCAGATCAACTTAGGTAAATGCAGGAAGATACATGGCACTAGGTCTGGCCCGAGCGGCTTGGGGATGATGCAGCCTGTGGGGCGCCCCCAGCAAGGTAAGCTAAAGACTTAAGCAAAAGGGATGCATGCCACAGGGACGGATCCGTGTGGCCTGGGAATAATGCAGCGCGAGGGGCGCTCCTAGCTTAAATGAACTTGGAAGATGTCACCTGGTCCTGTAGACGAGGTAGAGTTGGTGCAGCTGAAGCCACGCGTTGAAGGAATGGCTCCTCATGAGCCAATGGGGCCCTGAGCCTCGGGAGGCTCTGGGGCTGAGGAGGTTCCTTGAAGACCATCCCCATCTCCTCCAGAACAGCGTGGAACCTGGCCTCCTGAGCCGCTAGGACTTGCCGCACATTGCGCTGATAGGCTGACGCCACGCTGAAGGGCATGCTAACGTAGCTGTGTGGTGGGCCCTCACAACGACCCGCACTCAAAGGCCAGAAGCGCTCCTGAGATGCGGCCCTGTTGAGCCCTGGGATGTCGATGCAGACGCGCAGCCCAGCATCCTCGCCTGGATGGGGGGCTGTGCCTTGTTAGCGGCTGTGGCGGTGCATGGCTCTTGCTTCTTGCAGTTCCTGGGTGGTCTTGGTGATGAACTCCTGAGCGGTGGGCACTCCTTGCCATGTGCTCTCCTAAGGAAAGTGTGCCGTGAAGCACGCTTCCAAGTGGTGCCCAAGCGCCTCCCTCGTGAGGTTGGCAAGGTCTGAGGCTCTCCAGGAGAGAGCCCCCAAGTCCTGCCTGAGGAGGGCACCGGGTGCGCTTTCCTATGCGGTGGAGGGAGGCGCCCCTGGAGCGGGCACTGATCCTGACGAGGCTCCTGACGCGACACCATTTTCTTGGGGTCCTACGCGGCGCGGGAGCTTCTTCTTGGGGATGATCTCCGGAGGGCCTTCACTTCTGCTGTGAGGGTTGTCGATTGCTGCGGCTTGGAAGGCACGCTCAAGGGAGCACACCACATCCCTTTCTTCACATGGGACCATGATGATTCCCCCTCTTCCTGGAATCTTGAGAACGTTGTAGCCGTGGTGAGTAACTGCCATGAACTTGGCCAGGGCTGGATACCCGATGATGGCATTGTACGGCAGGCGGATGTGCGCGACGTTGAAGTCGATGAGCTCGATGCAGTAATTCTTGCACTCCCCGAAGGTGACAGGCAGGCGGACCTGCCCTATCGGTGTGGTGGAACCATCGGTCACTCCTGAGAAAGGCTTTGTTGGCTGGAGCTGCTCATAGGGCACTTGGAGGTTGTCAAACGTGTCGACGGATAGGACGTTGAGCCCCGCACCGCCGTCGATGTGAGTCTTGGTGACTTGCACATTGCTGATGATAGGGGAGCAGAACATAGGGAGTGCGCTAGTGGTGGCTGCACACTTGAGCTGGTCCGCTGAGTTGAAGGTGATGGCGCATTGGGACCACCTGAGCGGGCGCGTGACCTCGAGCTTGGGGAGCGCCGCGTTCACCTCGCGAGCGAACTGTTTGAAGATGCATTGAGAGGCTGGGGCCTGAGCACCGCCCAAAATGCAAGCGATCGCACACGGCTCCTGGAAGCCCCCAGCCCCCTCGTGTTGGTGGTGGTCATCGTTCCTTCTTGGTGGCGGCAATGGGAGAAGACCGGCATTGCCCTGGGGGCGATCCTCACGAGGCGGGTCCCTCCAGGCGCCCTCGCGAGGTTGGTCCTACCAGCGGTCCTCACGAGGCCGGTCGCACCACTCCTGGCGCGAGGCACGGTCGTCCCAGCGTCCGCCTCCGCGTCCGCCTCCGTGGCTGTAGCCCCGGTCGTTGCACTCGGGGCATCGACCGAAGCGTCCTTCCCGTATGGCTCTGAGCTCTTGACAGTCGCTGGTGTTGTGGGGGTTCAGGTTGTGGAAGGCGCAGAACGGTCGGTCATTCTTGGACGACTCGGGCTGATCTTTGCCTCGCTTAGTGTCGGACTCCACTGCGAGCACTACTGCCTCTTTGCGCTTCATGTCCTTGTCCTTGGCCTTCTTCTCCTCCATTCCTGTAGCTGGCAGCTTAAGGAGAGAGAGGCACCCCTCCTCAGCTCTTGCGCACTTGGTCGCCAGGTTGAACAACTCCTGAGATGTGCAAAGCTCCTCGTGGATAGCCAGCTCTTCCTTCATCTTGACGTCACAGACGCCGTCTGAGAACGTGGAGATGATGGCCTCGTCCGTGACCTTGGGGATCTTGAGGCGGGTGTTGTTGAAGCGCTGGATGTACTTCTGGAGGTTCTCTCCAGGCTGTTGCTTGATGCGCCGTAGAATGCCCGCGGCCGGTGGGCGGTCGCGAGTGCCCTGGAAGTTGGCGATGAAGCGCGCATCTCGTCCCAGGAGGAGATCGAGCCGTGCTACAGGTTCAGGAACCAAGAGCGGGCCCCATCCTTGAGAGCCATGGGAAACCAGTTCGCCATCACTTTTTCGTCGCCGTTGGCCACTTCGGTACTCAACTCATAGAGCTGCAGGAACTCCGCGGGGTCGACGGTGCCATCGTATCGAGGAGGCAGATCTGGCTTGAACTTGCCTGGCCAGGCGACGCTACGCAGTTCGGGGGTGAAGGCATGGCAGCTAGCCATGGTCGCCGGGCCTGCTTTTGAGGCAGAGCTTGGTCTTGGCGAGGTCCACGCTACGCCACTGCAGGCGGGACGTGGTCTTGATGAGGTGGCGCGGGGAGCACCGGTGCAGCTTCTCGCGGCTGTGGGATTTCTTGGCAGCTTCTTTCTTCACGCGCGGGCGCCGGGCGCGGAGGATCACGCCGCGGAGGCGCGCGCCTTGGTGCCAAGGCACTGTCTTGGGGTCGAGGCGATGGATGCATGCCATGAGCCCCGTCGCCCGCGGCATGTTGAGTGGGAGGCAGAGAGTGGGACGGCGTTGGAGAGCCCCCTGTGGCACGGACAAGCTCGGCGACGCGGTCGAGCCACTCCTCATTGAGGTCGTTGATGGGGCGGTAACGCAGGAGCTCGTTCGCCGCGATGAACGTGACCCGTACCTCCATGGGAGCGCGGTGCGCGTGGGACGAAGAACCAACAGGGGTGAGTGATGGAGTAGCGGTGCGGCCGTCCTACAGCACTGAAGGATGCAGCGAGGACGCCTGCTACTCGTTCCCCGCCGGGCCGGTGACATCGTTGGCGGCGGGAGACGGAGAACGACGAGGCGGCCCGCCGACGGGAGCCGTCTGAGCGACGCGGGCGGCGAGGGCAGCTCGTCGCTCAGCTCGAGCACGGCGAGCGTCCGCCATGGAGACGACAGAGCGACGGAGAGACGAATTGATGGAAGGGAAACTACGGCGCACCCCTACCCAGCACGCGAAATGTCAGATGTGGGGTTCCGGCTAACCCTTAAGTTTCGAACACTGGAATGCACGCAAATTCTTTCCCTCCTACCGATCTACGCTCTAACTCGCTAAGATCTTGTGGAGGAACTCGGCGAACTCACAACACAGAAAGACACGGGGTTTATACTGGTTCGGGCCACCATTGTGGTGTAATACCCTACTCCAGTGTGGTGGTGGTGGATTGCCTCACGGGCTGATGATGAACAGTACAAGGGAAGAATAGCCTCCTGAGGTTGAGGTGTTCTTGTGCTTTCGGACTTGTGGTGTGTAGATTCCCTCAAGCTAAGATGAGATGCCCCTACTATGGTGGTGGCTAGTCCTATTTATAGAGGCCCCAGTCCTCTTGCCAAATATTGAGCGGGAAGGGAGCCAACAATGGCGGGCTAATTTGAAGGGGGACAGCTAGTACAAGCTCTCCTGACAAAAGGTAGTCTGCACCTGTGAAAGGCTCTGGGGTGACGCCGTCTTGGGCACCACGATGACCTCCGTCTTGCTGTCCGCCTGGTCTTGGTCTTGTTGCACCAAAATGGCAACCTTTTCCTGAGGCCTCGGTACTCCGCGGCTGCGCTTGCCTCCTTTGCACCAAAGGGGAAACAAGGATGATGCGCGCGCTGGCGCCCGCCTGGCGCCCGCCTGGTGTCGATCGTCATGGCTTACATCACGAGAGTCTCGTGAGGTTCGCCCCGCCTTGATATCTCCGCTCCTCATGAGCCTGCCTAGCTAGGCCACTCCATAGGAGGTCTTGCGTCATGCGCCTCGCGAGGCTTGGACCCTTGCGAGGGTCTTGGGTGCCTTCTTGACGATGATGGGCCGTATGGCCTGCTGCTTGGCCATGCCGTGGGCCGAAGCCAGGCAGGTCTGGGGACCCCCGTTCCTAGAACGCCGACAGCCATCAGGCATATCACCCTGAAACAAAGCAGAGAGATGACAGGTTTTGCACGTGTATAAACAAAGATGATAACTGTGCTATCAATTCCATCCAATTTCAAATTAGAAAATAAAGAGTAAGTTCAAACTATCAATAGCATAATTTGGCATTGTTCATAATGCAGGGAGCTCGACCACACTACTGAATTACCATGTAAACATAACAAGCATAGATGAAGGGCAAAGTAAATCATTGTATCTATTTTGGTTAATGTGCATGGCATGTTGTTCATATCATCAGCCACATCAGTAAGATAAAACAGGAGATGCCAAAGTGCAAACGTGGGCTGCTTCACCACACACTGGACTATAGATCCACAAAAACAAGCATACATATAGGGAGTATTGAGTAATGTGCATGGTATGAATAAGGAATTTGGTTTTACAAGTAAAGCTTAGAACTTATGGTTCTTGCGAACATGCATTTTGGTAGAAACAGCAAACTAAACAATAGTAAACGATAGGGAGTATGACCAAATTAAACAGCAGTTGAGGATAAAGGCTTTAGAAGGACTGACTTACATTAACAGTTAACACCGGCTTTATAATGCCCTTCTCCATGTCAAGGGAAGGATAACTCAAGAATTTCAGCAAAGAATCTTCTTCATAAGCATTGCCTGTACTCTGCATTTTGTAGAGAGTAATTATAGATATGTTGATGCTGGAAGGGATAGAGGATAATGAAGATAATATGCAGATTGATGCTACATAATCAACTACCAATCCCTGGAAGTACAAGCGTTATAGGACAAAATGTACTAACAAGAGCAATGGCTACACTTCTGCACTGGCATTGTCTGTGTATTCTACTTTTTGGTAATATTAAATATAGATCTGATCTTTTTTAGTAAATGGTGGGCGAGGGAGATAAGATGCAGAATGCTACACAATGAACCAATCCCTCTTCCCATAATACAACAATGTTTTGAACACTGGTGTACTGTACAAAACGTTCTTATATTATGGGATGGAGGGAGTAGCTGTTAATGTAAGCATAGTGATTCACGACATTTAGTCCTTACAAGAGGACTGCAGAGCTAAACCTCTTCAAAAGCATTGGGTTGATTCTAAATTTATGTAAGAGTCCATACAGATCTTATAATGTCCACCAAATGGATGATAACGAGGCTAACATGTGTAGTGATGCTACATAATCTAACAGCTATGAAAGTAAGTGTGGTCATACAGGGCAAGAGGTACTCACAAGAGCAATGCAGTGTGTAGTATAGTTGTGAGATTCTGTGGTCCCTTGAGAATGAATGTTCTTCTTCTAACAGTTTTCGTACAAGTGAGACATTAAGGCAAATGCAGAAATGTAGTTCAAATTGTGATGTGATATCATAGACAGTACCTTATGCTGCAGCCGAGACCAATGTGTAACAAGATTATTCCAGTCACCGTCGGATAAATGTAGCACCGGAGACTTTACAGAAATTTCATTTAGAGGCTTGTCATCAAAGTGCGCTTGCCTCATGTAGTAACGATATTTCATCAACGAGTGCTTGAAAAGTGCAACCAACCCTTGCTCATCTTCACAATCTAGTTTGGTCCTCGCCTATTTAAAAGAATGAAATATTGTGTCTTCTGTCAGCAGAAACATATACAGTAATGACCATGAATAACATTAGTACATTACTTACGCGTAAGTTGCGGAGGAAGACTGGAAATTGTTCTGTGTCTGCGGTATAATCTTTCCATGAAGGAAAGATGCGCACAAAGTTCCTGACAACAATATAAGCTTCGTCTTCTAAACTCTGAAGAAATGGAACAGGGATCCTATTTGCTGCAATTGGGGCTCTCTCTAGTTTGAAAAGGGATTTGGGAACTGGATTTGGTCTACTCTTTGCTGGAATGGGGGTTTTGCGTCATAGAGCTGGTGCTATGTCAACTGTCATAATCATACTGTTTGTTGCAGCTGGGTCTGCTGAGTTGGGGCATCAGAAATGACCAGTGGAGTAGGGCTAGAGTTTGCTAGAGTTGAGGGGTTTTGTGTGTTAGGTGATATTGCAACTACACCTAATGGGCTATTTGATTTATCAGGCGCCACTACCTTTTCCAAATAGTTTGCTTGTGCTCCTCAACGATCAGCAATCGCCCTCTTCCTTTTGAATATTTGATACACAAGTACAACGTTTGAATGGATAAATATGGTATGATGACAGATGGAATATGTACTAAAAATGGATAGGCAAGGCGTATTCACATACATGATGTGTAAACTAAGCTAATGGCAGTTCAACAAAGTAGAAGCAATGCAAAGCATCAGTTGCGAGATATGTGCGACCAATATAACCTTGGAAAGTTAGAGCAAGCACCTTGATGAGTAAATAAGATAGGGCATCTTCCTCTGACTCCTCCACTAGGGAGCTACATTGACTTAGGTCTCCCTCTAGCTCAAAATCACTGTTAGGATCATATTCTGAGCATGAATCTGTAGGTGGAGAGTGTTTACATTGCATCCAGACTTGATTTCAGTCCCTTAATGCCAAGTTTGATAGCCATGGCATTGTTCTGCTTTATTCTTTTCATGCGCGCAAGCTCATAATCATTATGATGCTGTTGAGAATCTGAGATTCATGAAAACATAAAAAGTAGTCAGAATATCTATGGAATGCATTGCAGATTCAACTCGAAGAGTGTCTCCCTATAAACCCCTGCATATGCAAAGTTCACCCCCCAACCGTGCTGACCAGACCACACACAGAAATACAAACCCCTTATGTCTCTATAACAGGCAGACACACATTTCAAAACTGAAGTAGGAACATTAGAATCATATGAAATTCGTATTTGAACAAATAAACTAAGGAATTATGAGTGGCATAATGTTTAGCTTCAAGGGTGGAGTGTTGGTAGTGCGACACAAAGCAAGTAGGCAGATTGTATTCCATGTAAAAGATTGAAGCCTATGTAAAAGCTAGAAATGACACTTTCTTACTATACAATGTAGTGTTCGTTGCCCACACATGATGGAAGAGATCACATATAGAAATACTATTCACTCATGTCTACGGTTCCAGTATTTAGAAACAGGGTGGTCCACCCTAAAAGAATACTGACGACAAATATGACAAGGAAAGCATGGATGTAGTGAATCAATCATTTACTTGTGAGCTTACTACGTCAAGTATGCAGAACTGAAACTGCAGTAGGAGACCATCCAAAATCCTCCTAGAGTCATGTCGTCCGGGCATGGCAAGTCACCGGCGAGGCAGGCAGCTGGGGGCGAGTAGAGATCGGAAGCGCGCAGCAGAATAGAGGGGAATTAGGGCCTGGGATGACCCAAAATCCCAGGGTGGGCCGGCCCACCATGGGCACCCTGTAGAGATACACACCCGAGCGGCGAACATGCATTTTCTAAACTAATTTAGGAACATTTAGCTGACCAATTAAACGACTCTGTTTTAATAATATCAAATTCGTATTTGAACAACTAAGCTTGTTTAGCTTGATGGGTGGAGCAGTGTTATTATGACACGAAGCACGTATTCTGATCTTATAGTGATCATAAAAGGGGGAAACTCTAAGCATATTTTTTTTAGCAAAAGAGGGTTTCCCCTCCGATTTCTATTAAAGAAACCACCACGGAACCAACATGATCAACTAAACCGTATTATGACTGTACCATGGCAGATTTGAAGCTGCAAACTGGAGAAATGATATTTGGTAGCCATTTTTTGCTTCGAACTAAGAACTAAATTCTAAGAGCTGAAAAGAAAGTAGAGTAACCAAGTTAAGATCTATTTTCTGGTTGAGATCAAAAGGTTGAGGAGATATGAAGTACCACCTCTCTTGCGGTGCCGTGTAGGCATCAGGGGTGTGATGGCTGTCGGTGGCGTTGAAGCAGATCTGCGATGGTAGACGGGTGCATCGGGGGATCAGTCCCGTTGCGGTGGAAGAGAAGGTCGTGTGAGCGGCCCCGGCAAAGAGGACGATGGCGCCGATGAAGCGAGAGGACGTGATGCAAGGCTCTTGGTCCATCGCCGTGGATGAGAAACTTCCATCTCTAGAAGTGGACGATGCAGTCTTGGTAGGCGCTCCCGCATGGTGGAGGATGGTGGCGATGGATGTGGTGGAGGACGGCGGTGATGGATGGGGTGGAGGACGGTGGCGATGGATGGGGTGGCGGACGGAGGCTGGTGTGGGGATGGTGTTCTAGCACGGACGGTGTATGAATGGGAAAATCATGGGAGAGGTATGGGAACCATGTTTTTGGGACGCGCCTATCTGAAATATGGGAAAGTTACAAACTTAGCACCCGTTTAAAATTTGGATGTCTCTTCGGTTAGGGATACGACAGTAATCTCGCATCTCGCAAATATTTGCCCAGAGCGATTTCGGGCGAGGAGAGGGTGGTTGGCGCCCATGGTTGGCACCCACGGTGTCTGAACGGGGCTGATAGGTAGGGCGGTTGTGTCACGTCTGAGTGAAGTTACAAACCTGCCTCTATTATAAATATTTGCCTACATCGATTTCGGCCGAGTCGAGTTTGTTTTGCCGCCCACCGTGTATGAATGGGGAAATGTTAGGAGAAACAGAGGTCTTTCGGACAAGCTTGAATCAAATGTGTTTTTCCGGCCATGTTTGGCACCCACTGTGTCGGAATGGGCTCAGAGGCGGTCGTGTCACGTCTAATTGAAGTTACTAACCTACCCCTATTTAGAGCAGTGGAAATCGGGCCGATGGATTGTTCGTGTAATGGGTAGACAGTAATTTCCATCTCCCAAACACTTGGCTTCGACAGCCGACGTGGGAGTGGACATTTTGCCGCTTCTTTTGAATTTTGGGACAATAAGCATCCACGTTTACCCTGGCAACTAAATTCAAATCCATTTTGTATTCCTATACGAATCTTTATAAATCATTCTATGTGTTCCTATATATCTTCAAAAGGACGAGAAAGATGTATTCCAATGTCATATATGAATATGGTTTACAAATGCCGATACTCAAATTCAGAAGCTAGAATCCAGTTTAAGGTGAATTTGAATATTTGGAACACGTCATGTCCAACTCAAATGTCACACGCAGCATAATGTGTACTCCCATTTAGATATGTACAGAAGCAATGTATCAAGATTGAAATACCGAGTCAATCAACCAAGAATGTATAGAACTAACAGACAAATAAACACTTATAGAGTATATGGATCAATAATATCAACTAACATACATAAGCCAGACCGTTGTACTTTTTTTTGCTACAATAACATCCTTTTTTAGCCAAGCTACTACAACATCTTGGCCCTTTCTGATGCGTGCCACTTATGGTCCATCTATACTACTATTATTGTTGAATGCACATTCAGCCCGATTGGCATATTTGTAGGTCTGGCTCAAATAAAATTACAAACCAAAAAACAATCATTACATGATCTCTAAAACAAATGGTTTGATTGATTACATGAAAAAACAACACAAATGTTATTCAACGATGGAAAGAACATTTCACCTATGATTTACCAAGTGGGAATTTAATTTCCATTTTTCCTTCAAGACCTTAACAATGTGGTCAGTCTCAGCTTGCTTCATTTTGAAATCCATCGAATATCTAATGGTTGTCTTGAGTACTGCTTGTGATTGTGCTGTTTGCTTCTTCAACATGTCAACTTCATCTCTAAGTGCAGAAGCAGAATCTCTTTCTACCACTAGTTTAGCCTCTAGAGCATCAGTAGTTGGCAATTCATAATGCATGATTGGGCCGGTGCCACTTCTGTGGGATGATACAACATCCATGGGGACCTTGCTCTTTGATCTTGGGCTAACCTGTTTTGCCATTAAAGTTCCAATTGGATTCAGAAAAGTTGAAGTTAGAAAAACATCTCAACTGGGAGTTATAACAGCAAACCAGTTAAACAAACAAGGAATTAAAGAGTTTCAATTGGATACTGAAAAGTAGTTATTAACATCATTGTAACCCGTTGTTGCAGCAGCAAAGCAATTAAACAAACAAGTAGCTATTTAAGTTTAGGCAAACAGGTAATTCTTAACAGTAAGTATGAAACACATAGATAGGCACAGTCTATAATAGGATTAACAGGCTGTGGCATTATATAATTAGTAGCAAACTAAATTAAGCCAAGCAACATAATTGAACAATTTTGCAATAAGTGGCTAACTGAAATTCCGAGAAGCAGGTACCTGAACTTATGCAAGTTCTTTGTACATGCACAGTGCAACTTCTTTTCGCTTACAAGGTTGTACGAAGGAGTCCATGGGATCAATTGATTGGATACACAGTCCCAATACTTCTTTCTTTCCACACTGCATTGGTAAGTCGAATGGTTAATCTGGTAAGATGGTGCGTCCTTGATATGTTATATGAGGACGTGTAGTCAGACTAGTTGTAGCCACACACATCACACTGGCTTTTACTATATATTTCATGCGATTACTTTTGGCATATCGAATCTAAGCAATCTACAATAGGATGAAAAGACTGGCATCCTTCACATTATTGGCGAACTCAGTTCATAGAAACAAGCAATTCAACCATTCTGTGGGTAAATCAAAAGCGCCACTGGAATATTTTTCACTACCCCAATCATACACGCAAAAAGGGGCGACGCCATCATAGGGGCTGGTATGGGAGGCCGCCTCGGGTGGCTGGAAAGTGTGCACCTAGTTTGAGTCATCCATGTTGGCCCAGGCTAGTTTTGTTCGTCCCAACCCACGAGCAGGCACTGTAAAAAATGAAGAAAAATGTTTCAATTTGGATGGGCCAATAACATTAATGCAAGGTAGGCCCTATAGCAGGATCGCGGCCCAAATGAGCGCCTCCCATATCGATCGACTCCAGGAAAAAATCCCAATTCATTCGCTCCAGCCTCGAGTCTGGTTCACTCCTAACCTAGTCGCTGCTGGATAGACCGACATATCACTTCCTCGCGCCCTCGTTGGAGGGCAATCGCCGGGCTTGAAGAGAACGGAAGGACAAGAAGATGAAGATCCAACCGTGGGTGTAGCCTGCGTGGGAGGCAGTGGCGGCAGCACCGGCATGGCATCGAGCTTGCGCAAACGGACAGTCGCAGCTTGCAAGAGTAGCATGCGCAACGAGCAGGTACATCACATCCCTGATTATATCTAATTTAACTCTTCAATTTCTGGCCAATAGTTAAACCTGACGGTGTTGTAAAACTGTTTGTATGTAAGGAATCTATGAGAAAATGAAACCAATTTCTACTTATTTTATAACTCCCCCAATCAATACTGAACTGACTGAATCTGATGTATCTAATCAAGTTTCCGGTGCAAACATCCAAGCTCATCTTGTTCTTGAGCCTGAACTGTCTAATGAACAGATTGCTAATGAAGGATTTGATGCAAACATTTTACATGCTCCTATTGATGAACATATAGTGTCTAATGAGGGATCTAATGCGAGCATTTTGCAAGCTCCCATTGAAGGATTTAGTGTCTAATGATGATCTGCTATGTTGAGAGAGACAAAGAGATTTGCAGGCATTGATGACAAGCAAATTATAGTGCATTTTCATGGCTTGAGGAAACGTCGAGGACATCTACTAGAAAGTCCCCGTATCATGACAACGTAGCATAAATACTTTTCTAATCTGTTGTTTGAAACTATTGGCATACTTGTGCAGGATAGATATATTGATATGCAGTTTGCGCAATGGTTATAGGTGCAATTACACTTCGATATTTTCAGCCAAAGAACGAATAATTCAAGCAGGTACAGACCATGTTTGTAGTCCTTGTACACCATGTTGCATTTTGTGTTTTTTGGTGCTTAGATCATTTAGTGTTTATAATCTGAACTACTTTGGATCATTAGCTGGTTTTCGAAGTGTATGTAGCTTCACATTTCTCAAGTTAGGTTGATTTCCGGAGTTTTGCAAGTGCCTTCGTATTTTTTAAGTTAAATGTTCGCCCCTGGTAACTTGAATTCGTGGATCCGCCACTGCACACAAATTATACATGAATGCCAGTACGAATTAAATGAAATGCAGGGACTTACGCTAGCTCGTTGTACAGGCTCACTGCAGCTCTGCTTGCGCTTGGGATGTTCCATGTACAAGTCCATGTTACCACTTGCTTGGATGTGCACGCCTTGTTCTCCTTGCATCTCCCTCTGCCTTTTTGACACGTCGAATGGTTGATCAAATAAGAGGAATCGACCTTGCTGTTGTACCGGAGGACAAATACTTACAAGGTTATACGGGTGTGCAGGATGTGTACCAGATCCCGTAGCGCCGTCATGGTTCGCAAAAAATGGATTTGCTTATTTCAGATGATATCCCTAGAAGAAATAAGAGTTAAAGTCAGAGTTGCATAGGCGTGTAAGCTAAGAGAGTAGTGAAAGGATATCCAAACATCGTCGGAATAGTGCAAGGGAGTGATGTGTGGATACCTAGTTCGGGCCGGCGTTTGGGCATGCTCGTCTAGCTAGAGTGCGGGTCACTTCAGAGCCGTTGAGGGTGATGCGCTGGTTGGCCACGCACGGATGCAGATCTTTAGTGGCAGCGGAGCGCTATGGTGCGGTGGACGAGACCGTTGGTAAAGCCCCAGCGGCCTCAGGGGGCGGAGGTGTGATGATGTGCTCGGTGAAGTTGCCCCGGTGAGCTGGGAGACGACGTCGGTGAAGCAAACCTGATGTGGTGGAAGTCGGTGTCTGTGAGGCACGTCGGTTGCGGCGGCCGACGTTGTCGGTGGACCACCCGGTGCGGTGGACGAGGGCGTAGATGAGGTAGCTCCGGTGTAGTGGTGAAGCGCGACCGTCGTCTTCGTCGTAATCGTCTGACACAGAGGTGGGGAAAGAGATGAGACGAGGGGCGATTCAAACTTTGCTTGGGTTGGCGGCGAATTAGGGATTTGAGCAATCTGGGCGCGGAAGGGGACGGTGGAGAAGGGAGATTTTGCAGGGCTGGAATTGGGGCCGCCAGATATTTCAATCCGAAACGTGGAAGCGCGAACTTATGTTGTCGTCCTTTTTTGGGGAGAGCGGGGAGGGAGTGAGGGGGGTGGGTGGGACGTAGCTTCGGTGCCTTAAAGGCACCTGCCTTTGGGTCACTGACATGTGGGCCAGCCACCTGTTGGGCCCACATGTCATGGAAACAAAGGTAGGTGCCTTAAGGCACCGAAGCATCCGTCCGAGTGGGTGGCTGGGTGCTAACGACACACGCGACCACCACGACACGACCCTGGTCTGCCTGGTGCGCCTACATTTGAGAGAAGATTTGGGAATGCAAACGAATCTTCTTTCATTTGCAAATGAATCTGCATGTATTACCATGCCCGTGTTTTCCTTGCAAATAATTAGTCATTCCAAACGAGATACTATAAATTAATTAATGAGGATTTATTTGAAAAAAACACGAAATGGTATCCACGGTATCCACGCTAACGTGGATTAGAGTGTGTGTCACATAATTAGTTATTTGAATTAGAGTGTGTGTCACATAGCGATCTCCAATTCTAACATGGATTTCGCATTTCACTGTATCCACACTACTTTTTTAATACAAATTCATATGTATATGATGAACACCATGGTAGTGAGAAAACTTTTGGATGGATTCAAACATATGACCTACAAAATAGCACAACAAATCGAGTCAATGTCAACTTTTCGAAACCTAGTATGGCACGAATTCGAAATAATTACCTATATGCATGGCCCTCAGTTCAAATCTTACAATGTACACCGAATTGAAACATTGATATTAAGTCTCGTACTATCTACATTCAAATGTTGTTTTTAGCCCCCCGCCCTGCATGCACACACGCTACATACTTCCTGTATCGGTCAATCTTCCTCTCCTAACCACCTTAGGAAGATATCGGTTTCCAACACACATTCATTCTTTCTCTCCATGTTTCGATCTCTAACTCTCTCAACTACACAACCCCCCTTTTCCACTTTGTTACCAAATGTATTTACCTCACACACCCGCCATTGCACCCCATGTCGAGCTCTCTCTCTCTCCCTCTCCCTCTCACCCTCTCGCGCTAAATACATGCATTGCCAATCTAGCCCCCCAACCTCTCGTGCGCACGCACGCACGTTGTCTATCTAGGTCACTCCCTCGAGACTGTCTCACTCTTTCTTCCGCACGGCGGGCCACACTCGCTCAATCTCGCTCTCTTTATCTGAGTCTCGTTTAACCTCGTTTTCTTTCACACACAAATGATATATCTCCCTGTTCGGGCCTCGATCGACACATTCTATACTCTCTCACGTAGATTGTCTATCTAGGTCAGTCCATCCAATCCGCCCCCACTCTTTCGACCTCATGGCGGGCCACGCTCGCTCAATATCTCTCTCTCTCTCTCTCTTTGTATGTCTCGATTGACCTCGCTCTTTCTCGGACGAAAACAATATATCACCATGTTTGAGCCCAATTCGACCTATTCACATTGTATACTCTCTCACGCACATTGTCTATCTAGGTCACTCTCACCAACCCGTCTCACTCTTTCGATCGCACGACGAGCCTATGTGATCAATTGAGCTTGCTTCCTCCCACGCATAAAATATATCTACACATCTGTGACTGGATCATCTCTCAAGCTCTATCTTACAGCCCTTACCCTTGCGAAAAGCTCAATTAGACAATATCTCTCCAGAGCATATATATCTGTTCAATGAATGTCGGACCACACTCACTTTGTCTCTCTATCTATATGTCTCTCGATTGACCTCGCTTTCTCATGCCGTATCTTCCACATATTGAAGCTACCTCTCCATCCCTCGCAAAGCTGGAGCTATTTACTTGCGAGGGGCACTCCAACCTTGGATTAATTTGTGTAGGCATTTATTCCAGTCGGTTTAGATTATATTTTCGTAGCATTCGACCCACAACTACTCCAAACACCGTTGCAACCCCCGCAACCCCCCTAGTCGATTTCCCTCTGGCTCGGACATCGCTCTCTCGCACGTCCTTTCTCGCCTTCAACATCACACCATGGTATTATTGCAAAAAAACTCTGTTGTTCTCTTTAATTATTATAAATAAGCTACAAAACAACACACCGATTGTCCACTTGGAATGGAACAAATTTCGACCCACAAACTAAAGTTCTACAAACTGCAAACCGAGGGGCACACATGTCATGAAACAAATTTGGACCCATATACAAATTAAAAAATAAAGGACGAGGATCGAGCATGCGAGCAGGGCCTTCAAGACGCACGTCACTAGGCATCATACGTAGAACAACAATGTTTGTTGTACCTCCCTTTGTTCACATAATGTTTTTATATTACCACAGCCTATTTAATGGATAACATGTAATATTATTTTTAGTACTATTCGCCTTCACTTACTGGTGGGTTCCATGTGTGCTCTCTCTCTCTCCTCCCCTTCTACGTTTAGACGCACGGGGAAACACGAAGAACTCGTGGGCGATGTTGCCATTGACCATATCTGGACACGTTCACAAGTTACGGCACCAGTTTCACGTACTAGCAGCACTAGTCAGTGTGTACGTGCAATGCATGTTAATTTGGAAGTATATTAAGTGCATGCGGATATTAAGAGGATATTATTTGTGTGTTATTATGTGATTAGCACTATTTTTGGCATGCAATTATCTGCACGCTAAACGTGTTGAGCGCTCGACATTGAAGCAGTCTAGGTCGTTGGATGACAAGGAATACATGTGGCTTGATGACATTTTATATTTAATTTGATACGGCTCTAGCAGAACATTCAATCAATCAAACCATAGATTTCGCTCAGTCTGACTCCGACTTTAAATTATATGACGATCGATCTAAAATAAACGGAAATGATAAACTTCCGATTTTAAGCATGGCAATCCGAACATTTTTCATTGCAAATTTAGATTACGCGTCGGCGGCGGCATCTTGCGGTGGGAAGCGGCTCCTCTGCCGTGCTCTATGTTTCGTCGGGCCACTGACAGACGGCAATGGCGGCGCCTTGCACCGTTGTTGGCGTACTCCTAGACATTGGCCTAGCTTCACGGAAGGCCAAAATATTCTGGACTTCGGAGCGAGTCAACTGGCGGGAGGAGGTGACTGGCGTTGGTGCAATGAAGCGGTCGACAGTGGCCATCCATGCCGCTGAGGGGCGCACTGGCACTCGCGCAGGGACATGCACTGTCAACGGTGCGTCGGAGACATTCGTGTGCACGGGCACCGGCACGGGTGCGCACATCAGTGCACGCGCAAGCGCATGCGCTGGCAGGTGCATGGGCACCGGCACGGGCGTGCGCGTCAGTGCACGCACAGGCGCATGTGCTGGCAGGTTCATGGGGGCGTGAAAGTCGGCAGGGACCTTGTGGAACCCCGTGGCATCAAGCTCGGTGACAATGTGCGACTCCCAGCCCATCAATGCCACGGGGATGGGCGCTGGCGCAGTCGGGGCGACGGGAGCCGGAACAGGAGCGGGGACAGGTGCGGCATCTTCCCGCAAGGCCAGTTCAAGCTCGTCCCAAAGCGCCTTATGTTCTTGAGACTCCAGCCGGGTGTCTTCCTCAGGAAACTGGAAGACTAAGGGCAGACCATCGTGATGCGGCATGGCATACGTTTAGGTCAGGCTAGTTGGAGGTAGACGACAAGAGAATCGGAGAGTAAGAGAGAAGATTGTAGCGATACCGAGTAGTGCGGGGTTGATTTTAAACTGCGGCGCCGGCGACATTAAAAGTGGGAGAAGTTGGGACGAAGGTGGGCGGTGGAGCCTGGTCAAAGGGCTTGCCTCCCGGTGAGCCTGCACACCGGTCTGCTCACACGCCTCCCTGTCAGCCGGCGCAGTCGTCTGCTCGCACGCCTCCCATTGACTCACACGCTTGCTCGGACGGCACCTGCCGATGAGAAGCGGGACTTGTGGCGGCACGTAAACGCCCACGGTTTCAATAGTGAAATCGTTCGCCTTAACGTGACAGGTCTTTGTTCCAAAATACCTTGGCTCTTCATTTGTGCAACTTGTCATAAGCAGCTTGTCTCAAATTGAAGAAAAAAATTATGAAGTAATATTTGTGCCATATCATGTGACCATGCTCAGTTTCAAGAATTTATGGTCACTTTTGGATTTTCTGAAATTTAAGATCCAGGATTCGAAACAATATCATAACCTGCATCATGCAATAAAATTTCAAGCCATACATCTGTCCTGTTGTATTTCTTAAAAAAGGATTTGGTCAAACATTTTGCTTACTTAGACTTCAGACAAGTTATATATGCAGAGTAAAAGGATAATACCTCCGTACCAGTGCATTGCCTGATATATTAACTCAAGTACTAGGCACGAACAAACGGGCTCAATTATGTGCTCATCTTGCTTTAGTAGTAGTAGTAGTACTAGGCAATGCAGTTGACGGGTAACCTTGGCGAGCGGCGACCGAGGGAATTGAACCATGCTCGGCACGGTAGGTAAATTTTTCTAGTTACTAAAGCATCCCTCCGTTGTTCATTGGTAGTCATTATAGACCGGGGACATGAGGGGAATTTCATAGGGCTGGATTCTGGCCGCTAGATATTTCGACCCGAAACACGGAGGCTCGACTGGTTGGGGTTGCCTAATGTGCGTACCACGCACGCCACCACAAGGACAGGAGCCTAGTTTTTTTAGGATCAACACGAGCTAAGGTCTGGCTGGTACGCTGTTGGGTCCTACCATTCGAGAATACGAAAGGAATGTTTTAAATTGCCAAACGAATCTATGTGTATTACAATGCCCGTATTTTCCTTGCAAATACTAATCTCAACGTGGTAATTGATTTATGACGAGTTGAATTAGAGTGAGTTTGTGATATAGTGATCTCAACGTGGATTTCACATTTCATCGTATCCCTAGTAAGTTTTTCAATGCAAATTCAAATTTAAAAGATGAACAATATGGAGGTGAGAAAACTTTGTAATATGACCACACACACACACACACACACGAACACAACAACAATCCAATAAGTATAGTGCATCTATTTTTCCATACCATGCATGTATGACACGAATTCAAAAATACTCATTCTGTTCCTAAATATTAGTCTTCTAGAGATTTCAACAAGTGACTACATACGAAGCAAAATGAGTGAATCTACACTCTAAAATATGTCTATATACATCCGTATGTGCCAATCCATTTGAAATCTCTAAAAAGACTAATATTTAGGAACGAAGGGAGTAAAATATAAGACATGCATGGTCCTCAATTCAATATTTAAAACGAACATGAAACTGAAACATGAATATTAAGTCTAGTACTACAGTACATGCAAATGTTGTGTTTAATTAGGCGGAGCTATGATTGTCGGGGGTCAACCCCTCGACCTTAGATAAAATTGTGAAGCTCTATTTAGGGTTGTTTAGATTATATTTGTCCCCACCCTCCCAACCACCGATTGGTTGTGCACCCCCACTCCTCCTCCCCGGGAGAATATCATGTGCCCCCATACCTTAGATGCTATATGCCGATACGAGTTGCTTGGAGCTTGTAGATCTGAGATATAGCAGCTCACATGATGTCTTAATATTTTTACAGGAAACCTTGATGAGTTGGAGAATTGCACACAATTTGTACAAAAACTACTTAGATGCCCTTGGATCCCATATCCAACGACCTCGAAGCTCGTATCACTGTAGAATCTACGATGAAGGAGGACATCATATTCTCCTGTATGTAAGAATATCATGTGCTACCACACCTTAGATGCTTTGGTGATACAAGCTCTTCGGAGCTGTTGGATTTGTGACCCAACACCTCCTCGGTGGTTCGAATGGTTTTTTGCAGAAAAGCCCCCAAAGAGTTCGGGCACTGCTTACAAGCACAAAGACTGCTCAGATGCCATTGGATCTCAGATCAAACGACCTCGAAGCTCGTATCACCATAGCATCCAAGCTGCGAGAGCACCTTATGTTTTCTCGCACAGGAGAATATGAGGTGCTCCCGCAGCATAGATTCTATGGTGATACAAGTTCACGGAGATCTAACGGCCCACAGTAGGAGGTTTGAATGTTTTTGCAATATATGGCTGAGAGAGTTTGGGAATTGCGCAGAAAGTTAAAGTACTACGCATGTGCCATTTGATCACTGATCATACGACCTAGATGCTCATATCACCGTAGTGGGTAATTTAGCTACGGGGAGCACCTAATATGAGCAACGGGGAGCCGTTGGATCCAAGATGCAGCGGCACACACGAGGCCAGAATGTTTCTTTGCAAAAAAACCTTTGGAGGGTTTGGAAATTGCGCATAATTACAAAGACTACTCCCAAGCCGCTGGATCTCACTTCCAATGGTGTAGAAACTCGTACCACCATAGCATCTAAGCTGCGGGGTGGATGTGATATTCTATGACGATTACATTTTTGTTCATATACTTGCAAAATACATGTAACTCGTGTCGTTACTTGTCTAACCGCGCAAAGTGTTTGTTCAAAAAAACCATCCTACACTGAAATATTGGAACAACACACGGGGGTCCCACTTGTCATTAATCAAATTTGGACCTAAAACTAACAAATCTGAAAGACGAGATTCGAACTGGCAACCTAGACTACAAAGCGTAAGTCGATAGCCTAAAACAACATCGGTTGTTGGCTTTGTCCCATAACTTGATTTGATACAGCATTACGTTGAGTAGAGTAGAGGGAGTGCCTCGTCAACACGTGCATGACTGTTGACTCACTTACCAGTGGGTCCTAGGTCTGCGATCTCTCTCTTCTCTCCATCGTCTAAGCTTTGCACAGGCACACACGAAGAGCGGCGCTAGCTTGCCGTGGTGTTATTACAACTAAAAAAGCATGGAAAATAGAAGAATCGCCTAGAACAAGAGACGTTGTGGCTGGTCGAGACGGAGCTAACCACACCTATCCTCCGTGTCACGTTAGCATGATGAAGCTGTGTGGCTAGTGGGGTGTTTTCGACCTACTGGATGGGTCCTGAGGTCGAACCATAGGTACTACATCTAATACAGTATATTTTTACACGCACATTTTTTCTCCGTGTCGGGACATGGCACACCCTACCACGCGGTTTCGGGGTCCTCCCGGGTGGTGCACACATATATTCTTCCTGACGTGGGATGCCCTACTGCGCGTTTTCGCCGAAGCAAGTAAATGAGTTGTCAAATCACGGAAGACCACCTTTCCCGCCGAGTACATCAGTGAAGCATAGTGGCTAGCTAGTTGGGCTAGTTCGACCGATTAGCTAGGCGGCCGCCACATTTGTTTTTCACCCATTTTTCTTATCTACTTGCCGGCAGGTAAATTTAAATATCCACCGTGGCGTTGCTCTGATGTTTGGGTCCGGCAGGATTTTTATTTTTTTGATTGATGGGAGCAAGCGCGGCAGGATTTTTAATTTTTTGATTAATGGGAGCAGGCGTGGCAGCAATTAGTCATGATGACTCCTCCTATAAAACCCACTGCTCATTGATATGAGAAGTCATCGACTGGTGTTTTACCATGGTGAAAACCAAAAGATTCCCCGCTCCTCGGCTGGCTCCCTCCGCCTTCCCGTAGATTGCATTGCCTTTCAGCCGTTTCACCCCCTGCATCACCAACGTCGTGCACCTCGAGAAGTAGAGGGACTTCGGTGGTGTTTAGGCGCTCTCTGCATGGGCATGTCCATGTCTTGGCACAACATGACCGTTGGATCAAACTCGGACAATGCAGATCAGTCACTGTAGCACAAAGCGTGTGGGTGTGTTTGGTTGCATTCTCATCTCAATATAGTTGTTTCCTCTTCGTGTATTTGTGTTGACCTTCTAGTGTGGACTCATGCACCCTTCATGCACTCTACCAAACACCCAAAAGTGGATCGAGAAGGGAACTTTTGCTCCCATCCCGTGCACCCTTCATACACCCTGCCTAACACTATTCGTGCTTCATATGGTTCATGTTTCGTGGAGTATTGTAGCACTGTACTCTCCGTACGCTGTAGACCTAGTTCTGTTAACATTGATATCACCGTTCATTCTCAACCGGACAGTCGAAAAAGCGGTACTATGTTACTACATTACTGTTCGTATAGTTGACATGCACACAACATCATTTGTTGTCATCATAACTTACTAAACTAGTAACAAGATTTTGTAGTACTGACGTATGAACCACTGCACATGCGCCTAGTAGTAGGAGCACTGTGTATGTTCAAGTGGCTGACGTGTTTTGCACTCCTCCGTCGTAAGAGTCGAAACGCTTGCTGTAATCATTTTTTCTTTAGAAAAACAGTGGACACACTCTATCGTGCGGATCCTCCTCCAGGCATGCACTAAATTGCTCACTTTCGCCGACGTGTGGGACAGCCAGCATTGGGGTCCACCAGCCATGCACTAAATTACTCCGTACTAGAGTGATGATAGACTACCCCGATCGAAGCGCCACAGTAATGCCCAATGAGCCGTCAAATCACAAAACACCCTCCTTTCCATCAGTAAGTTGGACGGACGAAGCAACCATCATTTCACTCTTCTCTCTCAGCTTCCTCTCTACCCAACTCGCTTCTCCCTCATCTTGTTCCTCATTTCTTCAAGAAAACCCCGACCTGCTTCTGACATTGTTCTTCTCTCCCAAAGAACGAAAGGTGAGCGCATCAATGGTGTTGATTCTGGCTAAGGCCCGGTCTTGCAACCCCGAGACTGATCCTATAACTCCCTCTTTGTTCTTCTTTTGGGTTTGTGATTATGGTTTTTTCTTTTATTTCTATTTGACAGTTTCTTGATGGACACTGGAGCACCGGCCGAAGTGATGTCTATGGCTCTGGCCAAAACCGTCGAGGCTCATGGTACGAAGAATTGCAAGCACCCCGCTGAGACTACCACAGACAAACTCAAAGCCATCGCCCTGTCCAAGCCCCCATCTCCGGGATCCCTCATTAAGCAAGTCCAGGTAATATCTCTTCTTGATGATCTTTTTCTCAAACTTGATTGTGTTTTTTCATCTAACACGCAGTACTAGTACTAGTAGTACAACTTTCTAGGTGATCTTGCATGTGATTTTTGTGTGCCAAATGACGGTTCTAAATTCCTCTTTTGACCAAAACATGCGAGAGGTTGACAATGATTTCTTATAGATTACTTTCAAGTGGAGTACTTTATGAAATGCTACCTATGAAGAGGGTATATTTGCCTTAGTAACTTGTGTTATGGATATTGCAAGTAATCCCTCTGCTCTCATGCCTTTGAAGACATGTTCTAGTGTCTTTGTTCACTCATTTCTGTGCTTATATGTAGTCATATATGGAGTATAATATCGAAAATCATCTTATATTTCTGAACGGAGGTAGTAATAAAATATGGTTTCTGTTTGAATTAGAACCAGGCCCGTGGTGGAGATGAAGTTCTCAAAGTTAGGCCGTGTGAACTCGAAGACCTGAGGATGAGTTCTACTGCTAAACTATCCAGCTGTTGTGTCCTTGTCGCCACGTGTCCTGAACTAGTGTTTTCCTGTAGCATTGTTGTCAGGCATGTTCTCGAGGTTGTACTTGACCACAACAATTTCCTAGTTGTGCCTTTGATTACGAAGGGTGTGGTTCTTGTAAAGCTTCCCAACAAATCTGACGTGGCATGTCTTCATCATCATGTTTATGAGTGGAAAGACCACTCTGTTAGGTTCTCCAAGGTTGACGAGATGGTGATGGTGCATGTAGACATCTCTCATGAAGTCCATGGCCTAGTCAGTTATGCAGGGTTCATCCCGTAGGTCGGTGGCAAGAAATAGTCTGCAGAGTTTAATTAGTGCAACTTTGCTTGTCTGTAGTAAGTACTATTGTTCAGTACTTGATTTGTGTTTGTGAACTCTGTATTGTTTATTAGTACTACCGCTTTTGGTGTGTGGTCAGTCCTGAGAACGGTCTATGTTAATGTCTGTCCACTCAATTCAGTCTATATATTTTTAAGTATCCAGATCATTTTTTTGTGAGGATGGTTTATCAATTATGGTTACACTCCAATATATGTATGCATTGCATGGTTTATCGCACCCACCAGGATTTCCAGTCCCATGGATGTTCAGTCCATACGATTTCTCACGACCTTTGGACTGTCCTGCTTGTGGGAGTAGGCGGGGCCCCTGCATGCCACCCGTAGTTGGACGATCAATCTTCTGTTTAGTACTTCAACATAATGATTTCCTCGTAAGGATTCACTCGTGTCACATCAAGTAAATCTTATTGATTTACTGTCTAAATCTTATTGATTTAATGTCATGTTTTCTTCCTTTTCCTGCAATTTTACGATGCAGGTTTTGCTCTATGATGGCTATTTTTGCAAGTTTCACTTCTTATGTCATGTCAGTAACGAAGGCACTGACCATCACTTATATTCCTGGAAAAAATGGATCAGTTTGTTGTCTGAGTACAAGCTGAATCCCTATGATGAACTGCAGTTTGGTTTAACAAAAACGCCACAATTAGTCCTTGCGCTTAAAATAAATGAAGAAAAAACTGGATCACGGTCACGGAGCCTAGGGAAGTTAGAAAGCTGATCATAGAAGACCAGACACGATCGCCGCTGTCTCGCACATCGGTACCACCTTCAGCAACGGATCGAGCACCGACAATTGCTCTAGCACTGACAGTGGCAGCAACTCAGTTTGATCCAGCTGAGGATTGGGCACCGACCGCGTTAGTGGATCAGGCTGATCCACCGAAGGATCGGGCATCGACACTGGCACCTGCTCCGACACCGGCACCAGCTCTACAAGGAGCACCATCTCCGGTAGCAGCGGCGGCTTCGGCACCTGAACCAACACTTCACTTGCATCTGCTCTGGTCAATGCAGCGGCAACCAAACAAGCAGTTGCACCGGCAACAGACTGGGCTGCAGTTCCCACTTCATATACCAAAGTCCTTACAAAACCGACATGTCCACCTTCTTGGTAAGCATTGGCTGCCCAAGTGTTTCATTCTTTATTCTTTCCATGTTGTTTCGCATGATTCACTATGTTGATCTAACTGTTTGGGTATGTCTTCTTGTTTGCAAATAGAGAATTCGTAGAGCAACGAGGGAGTTGTTCAACAATCCGAGCGACAGCGGCCAAGTTTCTCTTAACATGCGTAGCCTTGGTGTGAATGAACCTGCTCAATATACCTTAAGTACAAAGGATGGTCGCATGAGGATTGATGCTAAAGGATGGTCAAGGTTCAAATCTAAATCATATCTTCAGTAGCAGCATGCAACTACAAAACTGATCTATGTGTATAAGTAATAATCTGGCATGGTGAAACAGGTGTCCTATGTGTATAAGTAATACGACAGTATTATTTATCACATGGTATATTGTTGATAGAATTGCAACTCCCATTGCTGGTTAGGAACTATCGTTCGATTTCATTCCAACAGCTGTCGTGCTTTATTCAATTTTGTGTATTCCCCTTGCGACAGCATCTAAAACCAGCGCTGTACCAATTGCTTGCAATATGAAAAGCGCAGAGATAGAACACATGGGCCCCCAAACATGCAGGGTGGGCCTGCGGCCCAAAGTCCAGAACCGTGAGCCTGTCTAAGTATTATATTCTCAGCTGAACCCCCATAATGCCCGTGCGTTGCACGTAACATCAAGATGCATTTGTATGAGTATTTTTATCTTGTGAGAGAAAAGGATGAACGAGGGATGGCCTTATTTGCAAATGTGGAGAGGTGTGTGGGTACCTTTTTAGAAAATTACCATAGTTTCCTTCCTATCCGTCAGATATAAATCGGACGGCCTATATTGCAGGATGGCAGGCACACCATCATCAGCAACTCGTCCATACTGTGTTGAAAACAACTCTGTTTTTTATAATTATATATGTTATATATATTCCCCTTGATTTTTCTTATGTATAAAGTTGTGATATAAAATATTTGTATATTTCTTTACAGAGGGAGTATCTCCTTATCAAAAATATATTTATGTGTAACTAGTTACTCCAGTCTTTCTACTTCCTTTCGCTGATATGTGGGGCATCCGGCAATGGGGTCCACGTGCCATATGCACAAATTAGAGTGCACAACTGCACGGTAGAAACACCCCAGTCGTAGCGCCGCAGTAATGCCGAATGAGTAATCAAATCACAAACCCCCCTTTCCATCTTTAGCAGTAAGCTAGACGGACGAAGCGGCAATATTTCACTGGGCCTGAATCCCCTTCTCCCTCGTCCGCTTGTTCAGAGAAAACCCCCTCTCGGTGATTGCATAGGGTTTTCTCATGGAGAACCAGGTACGAATTCTTCATCCATCCCTGATAAATCTAAGTCCCTTGGTCGCGGGTAATCCTAGATGGCAGCCGCCGCCGTTAATGCATTTTTCTTCCTACTGAATCTAGTGTGTTTCATTTGCAGTGCCCAAAGTGCGAGGACCCTACAGGTTTCTGCGCCCTCGGCGAGATGCCACACTTGTTCCTTCTCATCCTAACACAAGATTTTAAAACACGGACACTATGTTTCTAGAATCCTCTTTTCTATCCGGGAGGGTGTGGTTTTTTTGAACATGCTGTCGACTAATTTGGAAATTTGGATTGCTATATTTGGATAAAAGGTACTATCAGTACGATGGTCAACACTGACGTGAATGAGGAATTTATTTCTAGATTTGGATAGGGAATACATTGTGTTCTCATATTATTTTTCCTGCAGTGCATTATGTGCTCTGCTAGAACACATGCACTCAAGATGCTCGGCCTTGCCATAACTGAATACACCAGTTTAATGGTCATAGTGAAGACAAGCCATGGATATAAGTTCCGAGTTGGGTTCATGAACCAAGAAGATCGCTGCTTTTTTTATGGACGAACTTGGATAAACTTTCTCAAGTGTTACGGACTGAAAGTTGGCGCACGAATGTTGATGGAAATAGCAGAACCTGTTCTCATCTTCACTGTGATCTCCCACCCTGACCTCATTCCAATTGTTCATCCATGTTAGTTTGTATCTAGTTCTTGCTTGTTGCCTCAATTAGTTCTTAATCCACCTATTCTATCTAACTAATCATAATTTAACTTTATAAGTAGCAACGAATCTCTCACGAAGATGCTACTTTGAACTAATATTTTCTTATAATTGGTGGCACATGTAGGTTTTTTCAGAGTTAAGCAGGCTACTCGTTTGTTATTCTGCAACAACTTGGCTGTTACTGATGGCACTGAAGTTGACTGGGACAACATCCACAAGTTCGTACACTTTATGGATCATCTTGAGGTCCTTGTGGGGCGTTTCAATGGTGGAAGGCCACGTGGGATATGTGTGCCACCGCTGCACTCGCTGAACGTCCAACTGTGTCAAGAAACTTATGGTACCAGATGTTTTCTGTTATATATGTTGTTCATAAACTATTACTTATACACAATTTTACAGCTGTGATATTCTTGAAATAGAAACTGCCCAGTTCTATTGTTCCTCTAAAGATGCCTGACCATGGTCGGGTCAGACTTGCACTTGGTCACAACATGATGTTTATGTCGACATACTCCATTCCCCTTGGAGGTGAAAAGATACTTATTCATGGGTGGTCTCAAATAATGAAGGCCCGTCCATCTTGGAGAATAGGACAGAAGATTATGTTCCTGCTTTTCCATGGCTCTAAAGTGAATATCCTGTTTATTGACCACATTGCGAGATGAAGCCGCTTTCAGAAGGTTGTGGATGCGCGGGGTGGCGCCTGGGCCTTGTCCTGGGGCTTGGCGGCCTCACCCTGGGTTAACTGTAGGCAAAGTAGCATTGCTCAAGGCGTGCTTTGTATGGTTGAACCTGTATAAGTACTCATACTGCTTTTAGCTATGGTTGTTAAGTGACCCTGCTAGTTTCAGTTAAGGTTGTTAAGTACTGCTGCTGCTTTTATAGTCTGTCGTGTTTCTTCAGTCCTGTCTTCCTCCAGCCGCCAAAACCAAATCAACGCCAGCGGGGCCGCCTGCTTCCGCCTCCCTTGGCTGGCTGTGCCTCAGCGCACACACCGCCGCCCCACCATCTCCAAAATCATTAACGCCGACGTCCGAGGCCTCGTCGTCGTCCTCCGTGTGCTTTGGTCCGCTCACCGCGGCGCCGCCCTCTCGCGTTGTCAACATGGTCAACAAACAACAGGAATCGGCAGAAGTACGTGGAGAGGATGACAGTAGGGGTTGTCGGATCTCTGGTTCCGGCAAAACCCTCAAGGTTCGAACACTGGGGTGCGTGTGAAGATCTCCCCCTACCAATCCACGTCCTAGCTTCGCTAAGATCTCAAGGGCTAACTCGACGAACTAGCAACACAAAGGACACAAGATTTATACTGGTTCGGGCCACCGTTGTGGTATAATACCCTACTCAAGTGTGGGGTTGGTGGATTGCCTCTTGGACTAAGGATGAACAGTACAAGGGGAAGAACAGCCTCCTGAGGCGAGGTGTTCTTGTGCTTGGTGGGTGTGAGGATAAACTGAATCAGTTCCCGGGCCCCCTCCTACTGTGGTGGGTAATCCTATTTATAGAGGCCCTGCTCCTCACCCCAAATATTGAGCGGGAAGGTAGCCAACAGCGGCCAATTTTAAAGGGGACAGGTAGTACAGCTTATCCTGACAAAAGCGGTCTTCGCCTGCAAAAGGCTCTGGTGGTGACGCCGCCTTGGGCTCCATGGTGACCTCTGTCTTGCCGTCCTGCTGGTCTTGGTCTTGTTGCACTGATATGGAAACCTCTGCTTGACGCCTCGGTACTCCGTGCCTGCGCTTGCTTCCTTAGCACCAAATAGGAAACAAGGACACTGTGCGCGCTGGCGCCCGCCTGGCGCCTGCCTGATCTTGATCGTCATGGCTCACGTCATTGAAACCTCGCGAGGTTTGCCTTGCCTTGAACTCTCTGCCCCTCGCGAGCCAGCCTGGCGAGGGTGCTCCCGAGGAGGTCTTGTGTCGTCTGCCTCGCGAGGCTTGGCCCCTCGCGAGGGTCTTGGGTGCTTGTTGGTGAAGATGGGCCGTACGGGCCCGCTCGCAGAGCCACGCCATGGGCTGCAGGCAGGCAAGTCTGGGGACCCCCATTCCCAGGGCGCCGACAGTAGCCCTCGGGCCCAAGGCGCGCTCGAGCTTGGCTTCGAGGCGAAGTCAAAGGTCAAGTGTGGAGAGCCACGGGCCCCAATAGCCTATGGCCTCGGTCAACGCGTGGCGGTTGATTGGACGTGGGCGTCTCTGCTTCCCCATGCTGCCTCAGCAACTGCTCGACTGTCAAAAGGTTGGCGTAGACAGCGCTTGCCTTCACTGCTTCCTTTCGCCTTGCTCAGATCCCCTTTCTTGCGCCCTGCCTCTGAAATCTCCAGATCTTCTTTAATCTTCTTCCGCATCAACGACTAATGGCTCCACACAAGGTCAAGTCTGCCTCGCCGCCGGCTTGGTACGAGCTAGCCCTCGATGCGCCCAACATCTCACAGAAGAACCTCGCCGCCACGCGCTTGTTGACGGCGGGGGAAAGCAACGAGAGGGGGAAGACTAAGCTCCGGGTCGGCTCTGCTGTGCCGGAGCCCGAAGGAAGCACCTTTTTCCCCTTCTTCATGAGTAGCATCGCCTCAGGACTGGTTCCCCCTTTCTCTGACTTCTTCTATGAGGTCCTCGGCCACTACGGGCTACAAGCGCTACATCTTCGTCCCAACTCCATCCTTCTCTTGTCCATCTTCGCCTACTACTACGAGGCGTACCTCGGCGTGATGCCGTCCGTGGCCCTTCTGCGCCACTTCTTCTTCCTCCGCGTCAAGGAGGGTCGCGCCTCCGGGTGTGTCAATTTCATCGCAGCCAGCAAGGCCAAGTTGATCTCGAAGACAGGGAAGAAAGTTGAAGGCTTCCGGAGCAAGTGGGCCATGATGGATGCTAAATGCATCCACCCTTGCTTGAAGCTGCCGACGAGGATGCCCTAGTCCGACAAGGGGTGGTCCTGCGTGAAGCTCACCGACGAGCGGGCGACGTTGGTGCTGGAGCATATGAAGTCCGATCTGAAGCCGGGCAACGCGAAGGCGGCGAAGGTGACAGGGGCCATGCTCCTGAGGGAATTCTTGATGCTACGCATGGCCCCGCTTCAAGCCCGCACGCGCCCCTTGTGGGAGCTTGGGGACGAAGAGGACAAGGTTTGCTTGAGCCCGAAGGCCTTGTCCGACGGGGAGCTGGCCGCAGTTCTCCGCCTCCTGGTTGGGGACGACCAGGAGTACCCCTGAGCATCTTCACCCCCTTATTTCACCGTGAAGACGGGGCGCAGGTCGTGGCTTCCAGGCCGACTTTTGACGGGCGCGGGCTGGTGCTACCGGTGCCTACCGGAGCCCCTGCGGCGCCGAAGCCAGTGGAGCTGTCTTCTAATGAGTCCCACGGGGAGGAAGAGGGGGAGGAGGAAGACTCGGAGGTGACCCCCGAAGGGATGGGGGAGACCTCCCCCTTGAGCAAAGCTGGCATCCTCCGGGCCTTTCCTGACGACGACAAGGTCAGCGCCCGCCAGGTGGAGAGCGAGCTGCCCGTTATCCAGATGAGGGGCAGATCGTCGCTGGTCTCTCGAGGTGTTCACTACAAAAAAACACACATCCGTGACATTTTGGGCCGAACAAATTTTTTTTTCTGTCATACATATGACACTTCTACGATGATAATTGTGACAAAACCTGGTATCATCATAGATGTGGTGGGCTCCTACTTCTATGACAAAAAATCATGACAGAAAATGTGCTTTTCGTACTGGGCAGGGCGGAGACGCAGCTGCATGACATTCTTTGGGTCGTCCATGACGGAAAAAACCATGGTAGAAGCGAGGGGGAGGAAAATTTCGGGGAGTTCCTGGTTATAGTGGGAGGTCGGGGGCCGAGCGATGCACGCTTCTCTCATACACGTACGCGCGTGTGTGCGAGGCATTGGGCCCTAACTGAACTCGAGCGATTGCACTGCAGGCTACGCGTTACTGAACCCGAGCGATCGATCGATGGCCGTTAACTGAACCCGATCGAGCGGTTCCTTCACTACTGCTGCTAACTGAAGCCGATCGATGCTGCCTCTGGATGAACAGTAAGCGTTGCGGGGGGGGGGGGGGGGGGTGGATGAACAGGACCCCGTGGTGTTGCCTTTGGATGAACAGGACCCCAATCGATCAAGCCGGTTGGGCCTGGATGAACAGCACCCCGTAGAGGGCTAGATGAACAGGACCACCCTATGGAGGGCAGGATGAACAGTAGACGGTGGAGGGCAGGATGAATAGTAGCCTGTGGAGGGGTGGTTGAACAGGAGCCCGTGGAGAGGGCTGGTTGAACAGTAGCCGATGGAGTAGCGCGCGGTGGATATTGGATGAACAGGAGCCCGTGGATCAACAGTCGCATGTGGAGGCTGGAAGAGGTCGACGGTGGATCAACAGTAGCTCGTGGAGGCTGGAGGGGTTGATGGTGGAGATGAACAGTATCCCGTGGAGTCCCGTTTTGCGGTACGCCACACCCGTCCCGATGAACAGGACCCCCGTGTCGACCGTAGCGCTCCAACACAAGTCCGTTTCCTTTGTTTTGCGGTACGCCACACCCCTCCCAATGAACAGGACCCCCGTTTCGACCGTAGGAGGTCCGTTTCCTCCATTTCGCGGTACGCCAGACCCCTCCTGATCAATAGGATCCCGTTTCGAATGTGGCCGGTTGAACACAAGGCCGTTTCCTCCGTTCTGCGATACGCCAGGCCTCGTTTCCATTGCCTGTTCCGTCCAAGCCCTCCCGATGAACACGAGGCATTCCGTTGCCTCCCCATGAACACGATGACGACACTATTTCTCCGTTCCGACCCACCCATGTACACGAGCCCTGGCCGTACGTATGCGCGAGTACGCGTTCGAGACCCCGCCCGTATGTACACATACGTGGCCGTATTTTCTTTCTTGCACCCTGGCCGACGTATGTACGTGTACATGCTACGTGTGCGCCTCTACTACGACACATGCTCGCCTCTACATCCACCAGTATATATGTACGTACACGTTCGTGACCAGAATGACAACGCTACGTACGCTTCGACCAGGTGGGTCCCGACTGTCAGGCACTTCCTAGCGTGCGAAGATGTAGCTGGTGGGTCCTAGTAGTTAGGGGCAAACATTTTTTTTGTGAAATACGGTGGCCCGTCCAGTGGGTCCCCGATGTCAGGTGGAGGAATAATTATTTTGCACGTAATAAGGAGGCACTTCCTTGCTGCGGCCATTAACCCAGCTGTCAACCTCTCCATGTATAGTCCACGTCCGATGGAAGCCATTCCTTGACCACGTTGACCACTCCGCGCCAAGAGCACCAGGGCGGTGGACGACGGCGAGGCTTAGGAAAGGGACGACGCAGAGCCGGGGAAGACGCGGCAGTGGATGCCCACGCGTAGAGGAGTACGAGGGTTCACTGGTTCGCTACGGTGTGAGGCTGTCGTCGCCGCAGAATAACAGGGGGTGTGGGTGAGTAGAGGGATTGCCTGGCCAACGGTGGGAGTAGTAGGGGGCAGTGAGGCCTCCGCCGCATCGCAGACGGCCACGGGAGGCAGGAGCATGAGGCACGACTAGCGCTGGTTTGGGCGGCTGGAGCAAGAAGACCAGAGGTTTAAGAAGCACTATGGCCGTTGGATGGACATCGTACGGTCACTGGAGCTAGAATCGTGCATATTGACTAAGTTGACAAACCCCTCCGTCCCCGTCAACTTAGTTGGCCCACAAGTCAGCCTCCCACCAAGGTGGGTCCCAGCTAGCAGGGGGGTATTCATTTTTTTTGTGTAATAAGGAGGCACTTCCTGTGGGTCCGAGCTGATAGCAGGGGGAACATTTTTTTCACGAAATGCGGTGGCCCGTCGGGTGGGTCCCAGCAGTCAGGGGCAAACGTTTTTTTCGCGATATACTGGTGGGCGCCCGGTGGGTCCCTGCTGTCAGGTGGAGGAATAATTATTTTCCGCTTAATAAGGAGGCACTTCCTTGCAGCTGCCGTGGACCCAGCTGTCAGCCTCTCCACGTACAGTATTCTTCCGATGGAATTCGATCATTGACCACATTGACCACGCCGCGCAGACAGCACCACGGCGGTGGACGACGGTGAGGCCTGGGAAGGGGACGACGCGGAGCCGGGGAAGACGCGGCAGTGGATGCCCACGCTGAGAGGAGTATGAGGGTTCACTAGTTCGGCTGCGCTGCCATCGCCGCAAAATAACAGGGGGTGTGGGTGAGTGGAGTGGAGGGATGGCCTGGCCAGCGGTGGGAGTAGTATGGGGGCGGTGAGGCCTCCACGACAGCACAGCCGGCCACGGGAGGCAGGAGCAGGCGGCACGATCGGCGCTGCTTTGGGCGGATGGAGTAAGAAGATCAGAGGTTGAAGAAGCACTATGGCCGTTGGATGGACATCGTACGGTCACTCGAGCTAGAATCGTGCATATTGACTAAGTTGACAAAGCCCTTCGTGCCCGTCAACGTAGTAGGCCCACTATACTGGGTCCCAGCTAGCAAGGGGAGTATTCATTTTTTTGTGCGTAATAAGGAGGCACTTCCTTGCGTGCGAAGATATAGCTGGTGGGTCCGAGCTGTCAGTGGCGGTAACGTTTTTTTCGCGAAATACGGAGGCTGTTTTGATGGGTCCCAGATGTCAGGTGGAGGAAATCATTATTTTGCGTGTAATAAGGAGGCATTTCCTTGCGTGCGGCCGTGGACCCAGCTGCCAGCCTCTCCACGTACAGTCCACTTCAGATGCACGTCGGTCGTTGACCATGCTGACCACGACACACCGAGAGCCCCAGGGCGGTGGACGACGGCGAGGCCTAGGAACGGAACAACACAGAGGCAGGGAAGACTCGGCCGCTGTTTTTGTTTCCCACGCGGAGGGGTTTACGACTGTACGAGGGTTTACTGGTTCGTCTGCCGTTGCCAGAGAATAACAGCAGGTGTGGGTGAGTAGAGGGATGGCTAGGCCAGCAATGGGAGTACGGTGGGGCGGTGAGGCCTGCGCGGCAGCACAGCCTGCCGTAGGGAGGAGGGAGAAGGCAGGTCCGCCGGCGCTTGTTTGAGCGGCTGGAGCATGAAGAGCGGAGATTGAAGAAGCACAACAGCCGTTGGATGGACATCCAACAGTATACAGCCCATCTGTGGAAAGCCTCAAATCTATGGAAAACAGCATACAGCCCATCTGCCATTACTTCAAATAATTTACAGCCCATTTGCTGATTCTTACGGGTTTTTATGGATCCCATATTCTTTATGTTAGCATTACAGCCCATATTGTGGCCACGGTTAAAAAATTATACGAAATTTTGCATATGTCGGTGCGGTCTAAACTGTTTTTAATCCCAAAATTTTGAGTCACATTCAGACTAATTTTAAAAATAAATGTATATCAATATAAAATCCAATAAATTGTCCATGCATAAAAATCAATGCAATTTAAAATCTCGAAATGAAAAAAAAGATATTTGAAAATAATTGCCGGTTTGATGTGTTTTAAAAATGTACAACCCATTTCTCATTACTGATAGGCCATTTTGTCGGCCAGCCGAATGAAGCTCTCCTCGTCTTGAAAGATTTGTAGCCCAACAGGCGTGATAAAGCGACTTACTTGACAAATCACAAAAGAACTGGGCTAGCCATTTTCAGAAAGAAAAAAAACTACTGGACTGGTCTGTGGTAAACATAAAAGAAAAGGCTGTCTAGACAGGCGAGAGTGTCTCGCACATCCCAGTTGACACCCTGCTTCCGTCTCAAAAACAAATTAGATAAATGCCACTCCAATTATGGCGATTCATAAAAATGCCACTGCAATTTCGAAACTTTGAAAAATGCCACTTCAAGTTTTGCAAACTTTGAAAAACGCCACTGCAGTTTGCAAACTTTGAAAAATGCCACTCCAGACTTCGGAAAATGCCCCTAGAAATGGCATGAAATGGCATTTTTGAAAGTTTGGAAATTGCAGTGGCATTTCTCGGATACACCAGATTTGGAGTGGCATTTATCAAATTAACCCAAAACAAAAATAATTGGGCGAGCTGCTAGGTCCCTGGTGTCAGCCACTCATTGTGCAATTTCTCGTTTATTGACTACGTTGACAATGGCATGGGACCCAGATGTCAGAAATCCACTAGGAGGAGCCATTTTTTATTGGCTTGAAATAAGGAGGCACTTGCTTGCTTACTGCCATGACCTTGGTGGGTCCCTGCTATCATCCTATCCACATACAATCATCTCCTGATTGTGTACGTGTCAACTTGCTAGGCCCACAAGTCAGCCTCTAAACCGTGGAGGACAAATACAAACCATTTAAAAAAATAACGGCCCATTCCATACATTCAAACGGAAAGTTCAACATTCAGAGCAAAGTAACAGGTCTGATCCACATATAGAGTACTGAACTTCCACGTTGACAACCATCATAGCCAAGTTAACTATCTACTCCCACTAACACTCTAGTAGCGTACAAGTACTAACTTACTCTTAGCTAACTAGACGATGTTGGCCGCCATCTGTTGTCCATGCTAAACACCAGCACCGGCGTCCTCCGCCTCGCCTCGGACTTGCCAGAGGTGCGATAGGGCGCGTTGCTCGCGCGCGTTGGCCCTTTCCATGCCGGCGTGGTCCACCGAACCTTCGGCTTCCAAGCGGGAAACCCACTTGACGAGCTGGTAGTAAAAATCGGCGTCGCGAACGCGTGTGTGCCCGACAGCCTCCAGGGCTATTTGCCGGGCGCCGGTCACCACATAGTCGGCCCAGTTGCGGGCGCTCTGCTCGCGACTCAGAGTGTCGGTGCGCTGCTACTCCATGTCCCGCTGGCAGCGCAAATCGGCGATACGCTGCTCCTCTGCCAGGCGGTCGCGCTCCAACAACTCCTGCTCCTCCGCCATGCGGTCGCGCTCCAACAACTCCTCGATCTCCGCATTGCCATCTAAAGACAGATAGAATGCCTCCTCCCTCTGTCCGCCTTCCGGTGAAAACCTGAACACTAGCTCCGGCGGTGACCGCCTTCGCCGTCGCCTACCGCGGACGGGCGGGGGCATGGCGGACGTGGCGAGCGATGTCGGGCCAGTGGGGGCTTATGAGGATATGGCGAGTTGGGTCACGGTGGCACCTGAGAAAGCCGGGAAACAGTACTTATAGGCGGAAGGTAGAGCGACGGTCATCGGAATTCAATGCATAATGGCTTAGCGCGCTAGCTTGCCGTGGAAAACTAGAGAAACTGAAATTATGACTGTGCCGTCCCGTCCCGTCTGGGTCGCACGCCGGCATGGCAGTCAAATGAGTGCACTCGAATCATCTCCCTCCTTGTCAATAATGATTCCACGGATTTAAAGCGTATCTTTTTTCGCATCAGTTAGCTGCCTTAATTACGGTCGGCTGCATGCAGGCACTCAAAATCGCTCGCAGGCAGTATGCGAACCAGCATGCAACGAGTTAAAGCCGAGGGCATGCATGCAGCCACTTAAATCGCTAGAATTAATTAGGCTTAAACTTCTGCATGCCGTTAATTATTGCCATGCCTTGGTCTTGCTGCTTTGCTCACGGGACTAATAAATCCCGAAAGGAGGGAGTACCTTGGTTGGTGAGAGGTTTGAATTAAGCCCTGCAAATCGGAAAGGAGGTACTAGTATGTGCGTGATCCGCTATTTATTCGTGTAGGATCGAGTAGGTCGTTTCTTGAATTGAGCCCTGCAAACCGGGAAGCAGGTAGTACGTGCGTGATCCGCTATTTATCCGTGTAGGATCGATAGTGTAGCTTGTCAGTTTCTTCAGAGGTAGGCATTTTTATCCGTGTAGTATCGATAGTGTAGCCTATCAGTTTCTTCAGAGGTAGGCATTTTTATTCAAAAAACTGCCACTTCGCATCTTGCGTCGCAAATAAAACTGCTAGGAGCTCATTTGTAGGCTAGCTAGTGATCGATCAGTAACTTGTAAACACTGAGCGAACAGAAATAAGTAACTGTTAACGCATCTCAATGATTCACAGATCATATACAAATATGTAGCTCCAAAAGCAAAGATTAGCCACTTCGGATCTTGCGTCGCAACTAAAACTAACTAGTACGATTCCCATACATAAGATCAACATGTTAATGCATCTCAATGATTCACAGATCATATACAAATATGTAGTTCCAAAAGCAAAGATCTAGAAAAAACACATGTTCTTCCTACTAAGTACTAACATGGATGCTTCTCTTGGCCAACATTCAGTACAGACTGAAAGACAAATTTGTTTGTGAAGTCTACAATTCCTCTTGCAAACGTAAGTGGTTTCACCAACAGCTGGAACCATGAGAATGAACCACACATGATGGAGGAACATCCACTTCAATATGATTTGGTCTTCTCTCGATCACACGACGAGACTATTTTAGGAATACAAACTTTAACTTAGTCAAAATGATGCCCATTGTATAATCAGACCAAAGCAATGAAGCACCTAGTGTTGGCCAATAAATAGTACAGTACTACTTTTCTGCAGTCCATGAAGTGACTATGCAATCTTTCTGTGTCTATTTTCAAATGGCACTGCATGCAGTGACTATACTATTCTCTTGTGAAGTTCAACCAA
Source organism: Triticum urartu (assembly GCF_056163025.1). NCBI lineage: Eukaryota > Viridiplantae > Streptophyta > Magnoliopsida > Poales > Poaceae > Triticum > Triticum urartu. The sequence goes on from NC_141875.1 coordinate 95,587,021, forward strand.
AATTGCGGGCACTTTGTTTGTTTGCCAAATAGCAATGGGCAGACATCTCTGTCTGCACAAATATCAAGCAACCAGTAAACATATACCACACCTTGTATTTTTGGTTTAAACATGTCTCTTCCGCTTAGCATCTGTCATGTTCTGCACTGGACAATCTGATACAGTTATGTTTTGCCCTGGACAATTTCATACTGAATTGATTTGCTGGTTCAGAGTAGAAATATAGCGCCTATTCTTCATCAGACCAAGGATATCCACGTTCACAGTCATGGAAGAGGTGAAATCGATACAACCGAAATTGAGCATCCAATCATTGAATCCTGTCCTGCACCTCCAATGTAGGTCCACCCTGCCAATAAATTCAGATGCAAACCACTAGTATTACTATCTAATGACAGTACAAAAAGAGTAGCAAGATTGTATCATACCGTGTACCTTCGTAATGAACAGCTCATAGTGCCACCAATTGGATATAAAGGTTTGGAAAAAACATGCTCCTAATGTTGAACCAGTTGGACTTTTTGTGCAGTTCCACTAAAATCGAGCATCCCTGTTTGCATAGATATTGAAAGTGTGATTACTCTAAAAGTGGCACTAGTTGAAGCATAGACTCACAAATATAAGCATTCCAATTTGTTAATGGGAAAAGGTAGCAAGACTGTTTCTAACCACCTGTTTGAAGGAATAAATAAAGCAACAGTGGCTGATGTCAGGAAGGCATACATAGTTTTTTCTGGAAAAGTGAGCCATTCCTGACCTTTCCTCTTCTTTTAAGAAAATTTTGTGCAGTTCTAATAAAATAAAATGCCATCACCGCCTTGACAATTCAGTGACACTGTACAAAAGGAAATGACTTAACATTACATCATGATGTCAGGTATGTAGTCGACAGGCATTAGAGACAGACATACAGACCTCCTCAAGAGAATAGCCGGAGGAGGTGCCCACTCTTGACCTTTCCTCTTGTCTTCATAATTGTCTGTGCAGTTTAACCAAAATAAAATGACATCAGCGCCTTGGCATTTTTGTGACACTGTACAAAAAAATTAACTTATCTCATGAAAGTGAGGTATGTAATCTATAAGGATTAACAGTGCAAAAATCTGAAGGTAGTAACAAGTTTCATCGTAGGTATACTAGCTGTGCAACAGCATTAGAATGCCTTAGCTGAAAAATCTTTAATAGATCCACAATCAACAGCTAACCCTGGAATAATCCAGTGACATTAAATGGCATTATTGCTTAAATTTATGGGTGGCATTAGACTGAGAGTGGCATTAGTTAAATGTGGCATCACTTTGGCAGTAGCATTGCTTGACTTGACTGCTGGCGTTATACTAACAGCAAAAAAAGTGGCAATAAGAGCATGGGAGGCCCATTTGGACAGTGGGCGCACCAGTACGATGTACCTCCACGGGCGCAGAGTGGTGAGGGAGGTATGGTTGCCCAGAGCAACAAATATCCAGGCAGAATATGTGGATTACGTCCCATTTTTGTTCTCTTTAGCCACCTTTTTCCTATGCGAGGACAACAAACCGATCGACCTGGTCATTCTCTCTCTATTTCGTTGTCATGCCTTTCTACCCTTCTTCAACCAAGAGACACGAGACTCGTTCCTTAGCTACTGATTTCCCCTTTTCAACCTAGATGCGGGTTCGATGCCTACTCTCGTGGACAGTACAGTCTCCCTTCCTTTCCTTATTCAACCCAGACATGGATTAGTCTGCATGAAGTAGCGTTTCCTTTAATAGTGCAAATTATGGTCTTCATCTGCGTGGCCAGCAGAGCAGAGGATAGCAAATTGGGAAGATGGTGGAGTGGAAAAAGATCCACATGCAACCACATGGCAGATGGGGCAATAGAACAAGGTTATGGTTCGAAAAGAGGTAGCATACCTGAGGGTCGGCGGGAAGTGGCTTCGCTCGTGGTCGTTGTCCTCCGCACACACTACGGCAACAAGCTTGGGGACGGAGGCCATTCCGCGCGGGCGCTAGGTCTGAGAGGACGGCCTTGTCGTCAATGCATGACCTCGCTCGCCGACGACGAGTGCGTCAACGCTGCACGTCCTTTTCTTCCCCGGCGGATCTGTGACCACCGGTGAGGAGGGAGAGATGGGCCATCTTTTTTAGATCTGGAGAGAGGGTGGTAGTGTGAGAAGCAAGTGGGCAGCCCTTAGCAAGAAAGCGCTCAAGCTCCAGCCTATATATCTTTTTTATACTACTAGTACTGGAGGTGGAGTAGTGGTAGAGTAGTTTATATTTTCTCTGCGTACAGTACCAGTTAGTCATGCTTCAGAACTGATCGGCACGCCATTAAAAAATAAAGGTCGATAACTAATGCGGCACCTCGGGCCAACGCGGCCAGATCGCATTTTGCATGAGAAATTACACACCATGTTTCGTTGACATGTGGTCCCGTTCCAACATATCAGTGAGACGACGGCGAGTAGTAGGAGTATTTCCGAACGGACATGCAGGCCGGGCGCCTCTTCGTGAACCGTGGCAAACTCGCAACCGTCCACCGACTCCTCGCCTTTCCCTCTCGATTTGGAACTGTTGTCGCACTCTCTTCCTCTCCCTCCTCCATTTTCCTTCAGCCCTTCACCCTTTCTTCTTCCATTGTTCGATCGTCTTCTCCATGGAGGGAACAGGCCGGAAATGACCTCGTTATTCCTGCCCCGATCTAAAAGATGACGTGGTGGAGGAACTCATTGATCGATGCGATGTCATCACCTCGGCTAGCATGGCAGGTTCGTTCAAGCCCATTCTCGACTCAACTAATAACATCATTACAAAGAAACCAAGAGTCAAGGAGCGGTTTGATCTCCCCTATCTTCTTCGTCGTGACCCTATTGACTGGCGCCGTCACGACGGTGGCCTCGCCCTGTGCCAGTTGATGCCGCTTGATAATGATGCGTATGATGTTAAGATGCCATGGCTTGAGGGCAAGGCTTGGGCGGGCGCAAATGGAGATTGGGTTGTTTACATTGGGTCCAACTGCGAGTGGGAACTTGTGAATGTGTACACTCGTGACCGGGTTCCACTTCTAAAAATCTCAACAGACTGCCCAAAGGTTAAGCACACCGGTATTGTACGCACGTTCAAATACGATCATGGTGACTGTCTTCTACGGAAGATAGCAATTTGTCGAGTTCCCAACCGCTCTTGGAATTACAACTATCAAGTTGTTGCTATCTTCGACAAGCTTGTTGTCGTCCTTCGTGGTTCGACTCGATGGATATTGCTCAAAAATCAGTTTCTGTACATGGATGAGTACTGTGATGCAATTCAATACGAGGGCCTTGTGTTTGCTGCCACCACTCGTGGCACTGTTTTTGCATGGGATCCTCGTAGTTTCGGTACGTTTGTCTTCCACCGTAATTATAATTGTTTCATCCACATGCATGCGGGTTAGCAAGTTTCCCTTTACTAATTAACCTTCTTCTTGTGTTTCCAAGGTCCTGTGAATATCCCACCACCTATACTTGAAAATTTTTATAACCAAGGGGGAGATGACGATGGTGATGATCACGAGCATGAGGACGAGCAGAACCCATATACTCAGTGGCGCCTGGCAACTAATTCCGATGGATCACCTCTTCTTGTGTGTATACAGCCCACTGATGATGTTACTACTAAGGAAGCAGGTGTAGTCTCCCATGGTCGCACTCTCTAGACCTATTCCAACACCCGTTGCAAGGTATTCGGGATGGATAGTAGTGTGCTAGCGCCAACTCCTTCTCCCTGGTACAGAATTGATAGTCTTGGAGAAAATTCGCTCTTCCTTGGACAAAACTATCCGATGATGGTGAAAGGCGATCCAACTGATGTTGACACAACGTTAACAATACCATTTATGAGAAGCAACTATGTCTATACCTCAGACATTTGGGTGGTTCCCTACCCTGGTACTGATATAGTAGGCCGCTTCAGCCTGGATGATCAGTCCTGCGTTGTTTTCTAGATGGACAATCGATGGTCCGTCCCAGAGAATCACTTGTGGTTCGAAGCAAGCGTTTCCAACGCCAAGGAATGGTTGAGTTGAAGTTCATTACATTGCTTGTTATTTGTTGTGTGGTGAAAACTTTAGTATTTATAATGTATCCTCGTTGTCGGTGTGGGTTGATGACCTGTTGTATGTAATAAAATGATATGCCTGTGATAAACTTATTAAATTTATGAATGGCTTTCGAGTCGCTTCTCTGAGTGAGTGGTGCGATGAGGCAAAAAAATATTTTCGGAATACATAATTGTACGTGCATTGCAACAGGTTATCGGATGAGGCCAATCAACAATAGTACTACACTATTTGCACTAGCTTCACATGCTTCGCACGTTGGGCGGGTGTTTTTACTGTAGCCATATGTTAATGTGTTCGCTGTACGTAACCAGCACCTCGAATCCTCGATACTAGTACTCTATAGTAGGAGTAAGTAGTAGGAGTAGTAGGGTGGCATGGGCCAGAACAAGCATTCACGTCCAGGAGTATGGCACACGCCACCACCACGACATCCATCTAACACCATATTATTTCTTGGAGTCCGTGCTAGAGCAATCTCTTCAACCTCGTCGTTTCTCCAACTTCAGCCCTCGCGCGGAGGGCGAGGTGGGGGTTTGCCGATAGTCGGTTTCCGTAACTGCGGTCCCACTTGTAAGGCCAACTCCAACGCACGACCCCAAATGCACCTCCGTTTTGCACGAACTCCAACGATAATTTTGGCTAGAAAAGAAAGACCAAAGAAAACAAGAACCACAAGAATACATTTTACTACTCCTGTAAGTTGGATTAGTGCCTTCTCGACGCATTCATTGTTGATCTGCGGAGGCTCGATCTTGCGTCTATGCTAGCTAAAAGTGATAGAACATCTACTAAATTGCGCTCTATCAATATATGGATGTACTCTTCTTCCCAATACAAAAACTTGCATCCATTCTACTCCCTCCGTTGCACAATACATGCCTTCTATTTGTCAAAATATATATGTATCTAGACATGTCTTAGTATATAGGTACATCCATTTTTTGACAAATGGAAGTCAAGTATTTTGGAACGGAGAGATTACACAATAAAATTATTAAGTTAGCACAACTAGTATAATCCGAGAGCAGAACTGAAGATTTGGTCGGGTTCTTTCTCCTTTTGCCGACACGTGGGACATCTAGCATCCAGGTCGTGTCATGAAAGAAAATAGAGTGGTAGTTGAAGCCACAAGATGTGCATCTTGGGTTAAACTGTAAATAGAATCTTACTACTCTTGAGTAACTCCAGAAGCGGCCACTGAAGATCCTTATTAGATTTGTTTTTCATCACCAGCACGTCGAGGTGAAAGATGTGCAGGTTCAGTGGGTCCTCTTGCGTTTTCACTGACATGTGGGGCCGCATGTGAGCAAGCAGACGATGGGCTCCGCGCGTCCGCTAGCTGGCTGAGAAGAGAGATAGAGGATGGCTGACCACGGACTACAGGAAATTTTTTCTACGTACCTTGATATAGGCTCAATATAGTGGGGTGGCATGTGCCATAACTAGCATTCACGTCTAGCAGTACGGCACACGCCACCCATACGAGTCCCATCCGACACCAATTTTCTTGGAGTCCGTGCAACACCCATCTCTTCTCCCTCCTGTTTTCTCAGCCATTGCATGGTGGGCGGGGTGGGGGTTTGACGATAGTCGGTTTAATCAACTGCGGTCCCACTTGTAAGTGAAAATGCAACACCGCACGCATTCCCTCTTGAGCGGTGTGCTGAACCAACCGTGTGGGGGTGCGACGCGAACACGGCAAGCTTTTCCTTTTGAACTCGTAACTTGTAAAATTTGGTTCTGCTCCATGGCGCGACCGATAGATAGAAAATAATGATTTTGCCTAGAGTAATGAGAAGTTTGGTTCTGGCGCCGTTCATGCATGGAGTACGTACGAAAATTATGAAGTTGATGCGAAAGGTAAGATAATTACTGTAGTATCATATACTACTACATGGATTTGACGGAAAGATAAAAATACATACGGATCCATCAACATTCAATGACATCCTCACGCCCTAGTGCGCCGGGTCACCAACCGACGTGTGAGGAGCAGCGGCGTTGGCGGCGAGCTCAACGTGCTTCTGAACAGTGCCGTCCAAGGTTGCCCTGCGCTCCAAGAAGGCTACTGTCCTATGGTCCTCCTCTTGCATGTAGTAGTCCTTGTGGACGATTTGCGCGTAGACGTGGGTGATTATGTCGATGGTGTCTTACTGCGCCAGGCGCTGCGCGGCGAGCGCGACCTTGAGGTGGACATTCTCCGACGCGACGGCGGGCAGTCACAGGGCCACCAGTGCGTCGAAGAGGTTGTTACCATAGTGGCCGTTGAGGGTGGCGGGCATCACAGAGCCTGGGCGCGTCGGCTGGAGGCTTACGTCAAAGTCATCCGCAAGCTTCTTGACGACGGTGAACTTGTCGAGGAAACCGACGAGGACCTCGTAGAACAAGGATACGAAGTTGTCGTCCGCAAGCTTCTTGACGACGGTGAACTTGTCGAGGAAACCGACGAGGACCTCGTAGAACAAGGAGACGAAGTTGTCGTCCAAGCGGCCCCTCGCCCTGGCGGCCTCAAGCAATACTACCTGGAGACGTTCCTCGGTGCCGGGCCATAGGCCGGCGTCGTGGACCATCTGGCACAGCCGGCGGATGCTCGCGCTTATCACCTCCATGAGTCTAGCGTAGCTTCTAGTCAACTGATCTTGCGATTCGAGTGATCACTCAGCCCTTGGTTAGCGTGTGTAGGTGCGTAGGATTTCGTACTACTCCTCGGCCCTCTACTGCACCTGCCTTTGGCTGTATGATAGGTGGGCCAGCCACCCCCTGGGGCCACGTGTCATTCACCCAAAGGCAGTTGCTGTAAGTCAATGAAGCTGCGTCCCCCTCCGTGCCGCTGCAGTATAGTCATCTCACCGGAGCTCTAGTTGGGGCCAAACGAGAGAAGTTTGATGTTTACTGGTTTATTGGTCCCCTTTGCATTTTGCGCCAAGTTTTGACCTTTGATTTAACTAATAAAATGTTAATGCATGTAAACAAAAATGTTGTGTAAGTCACCTTACGAAAACCAAATAATCCCAAAATAGTTAGGCACGGTGCATTAACTACCTCCTTGTTTCTTATTTCGTGACATATCAACCAATGAGAGATGTGGGCCGTGCATGCTTTCAATGACTTGAGACTACCAAACATGACATGCAATGTTTAGTTCATTGCACGTAATCCTATTAGTACTCTAGTTAGGAGTATCAAAAAAACATTAAGTTCTCTCGCCGATAGGAATAAAACACCATGTATTTATTTACAGAGGGAGTAGTACATTTTTGGTGACATGCATTACTAGATATTACTAGTCAAATACTAAAATCCAAGTGGACGTGGTAGTGCTCCTAAATCCAGACGGTGGTGCTACTAGTACTAGTAGTAGTACTACCAATGTAGTAGTAGGAGTACTAGCACTGTACTACCCGTTGGTAAAATTATTACGTGCTGCTCCTCACAGTGAAGTGACAAGACCCTGCGCCGGAGATGACACCTGAGTATAGGCGTCATGTTCGGCATACCATAGTCAGCCTCACCGTCTGCAGTCACTATCATCATGGCTGTAGAGCTAGCCTTCTTACAACTAGCCCTGTTCGACATAATTTCCCGTGCATAGATGCCCATGCATTGCACAGAACACCAAGATTGGGGGTGGACAGCTCCGGCAGCGGCCATCGCGCCAGATTTTTCCATGGCCTTCTACTCCTAGATGTGGTGTGGAGGAGATGAGGCTGATTGTGAGAGACAAGGAGTTGTTTGTAAATAGGGAACAAGTGCGGGCATCTTTCTGCAAAAATGGAGAAGCTTGGTTTGTATGCGTCAGATCTACATCCGACGGCTATTGGTGAAAGATGGGAGGCACAACATAATCACCAACTCAGGACCTGTTTGATTCGCGGGATTTTGAAAATGCAGGAATAGCACACGGCAATATTACAAGTTACAAATTGATATTACAAATGTTAGGAGTAATGCTGCACCTACGAAGAGGGAATTACTAGGAAGTTTACGTAAGAACTTTCGTTACTTTAGGTGGATGCAGCATTATCGTACAAACTAAAATCCACCGCCCTGACAAGTCACTAATGGGCAAATAAATTTTCGAGTCTCTGGCCACTTGATGTTTCAAAAACAAATTCAGCTTCTACGGAGACTTTGTCATTTAGTATTAGACTCTTGCGGTGATCAGCACGCCATTCATTGTTGCGCCAGAGAACACCAAACATCATTACCTTGAGCACACTTGCCTCCAGAACAAAGAACCTAGCCAATTTAATTTCAGATGTGCTGCCTCGGTAGTCGATCAAATCAATTTCTGTAAGATGGAGATCAAGGCATTCGATGAGATTGTTATAGTGCAGCACATTTTTCACTTTCAAGTCTTTTTTTATCTGCAAAAGAAGAGAACATATTAGAGTAGCTGGCTGCATAAGATTGCTGTGTCATCAAGAGGTACCAATATCATTGGCTCATACGATAGGGTTGGCTGGCTAGTGATATTTTCTCTCTCTCTCTCTCTCTCTCTCTCTCTTTCTGTTTCCTCTCATTTAACTAGGAGCACGTGAAGAGCTTGGCCATTTGTTGTCTTCCACTATGTGGACAATGCCATATTTCGCAAAAGTATGCCACATAACACGCATCGATGTCAAATCAAAAGATTTTGGCACTGCTCTCGCGATGTGAGAGAGTTGGCACCGCTGTGCACACAGACCCACATGTATAAACAAATCAATCAAACCAACTACACCAGCCTCTCACTCTCCCAAACAAGTGTTTTTTATTGCCTCAGTCCTCTCTCTCTCTTTCCCATGCAGTGTTTTTTCATTGCGTGAGTTAATTTGGCACCGGAGCAAAGTAGGTGATCCAGATTGGGACACCAGGTGAGCAATGGAGGGGCATCGATGCCAAATGCATCACAAGTGAATTTGGCACATGTTTTGGCCTACATATCCCACTTTTGTAATACTACCTCATATTTAGTATAAAATTTTGACCATAGATTTACCTAAGGAAATGCCAATGCATGTCACTGAAAATTACACCATTTGAAATTATGTTCAAATACGAATCCAACGATATAGTTCTTAGTGACATGCATTAACATTTGGCAGTTAAATCTATGGTCAAATTTTGATACTACAAAATTGGAAGAGTAAACCAGGACGGAGGTAGTACTTGCTCTTAGGGTAACCATAGTGTTACTGGAGTAGTCTAAGTTACTTTCCACTATGACTAGCCTAGGCTACTATAGTAGTACAGCATAAAAAACGATGCATGTGATCACGTGAGAAAAAAATACTAAAAACATTTCTTTCAGTGCAGTGCGTAGATGCAGTTTTGAACACTACACTTGTCATCGTAATTTGGGAAAATTACGAAAAAATTGAGCTACATTGTGATTACCGTTTACTTGTAGGAAAGAAGTTTCACCTCGATGAGTAGCTTCTCCGTGCACGGAAAGCATGTGCGCATGGACTTTAGTGCTAAGATCTTCACTGTGCGCATGGACTGGGTCAAGCTTGTGGGAATCATTTTCTAGAAAGACGATCGTAAATACATCAAGAAGAAATTTAAAAATGTGAATTTCAAGAAGACGGGGATGAAGATGAGTGTTGTACCTGAACGATTACGGATCCAATAAAGAGTTCGGAGAATTTGGCAGACGAGTACACCAAAGCTGTCAATTTCGGCGCGTCAATGACCCTGATTTTTGTTGGACCTTCGAGATCCGATACAAGCAATCTCTCAAGGAAAGGCGCATTCTCAATGACCATAACGTGGAACAACTGGAGTGATCTCTTCCCAATTGATGTCTTGTTGCGGGGCCAGCAAGACACATAAATCCATCAGAGATTCGTCGAGGCGATGTGGAGGCTAATGAACCCGTGGATCTGCTCAAGACGAAGGTACTCGAGCATAGTACAGCTGCGGAGCAGGTGCTCCATAGCCTTCTTCGAGATGACAATGTCGAAGAGGTCGAGTTGCTTGAGTTGAGGGAGAAGAAGAGCGGGCGCGACATTAATCTGGGGAAGATAGCAGGAGCTGAAGCTAGCGCGGCACAGTGTTAGCGTGAGGCGGAGCGCGGACGGCGGCAGAGAGTGACATCGTCCAGCTTCAAAGCCGAGATCCTCGAGCTGATCTAGGGCGGGGGATAAGAACCACTCGTTGAACTTGGGTTGGACCTTGCAGTTGGTACTGAACATGTGGATGTCAAGGCGTTTAGCTGGCCCAGGGTGCGATGAAAGGATCTTGGAGACTGCGGCCATGCGTTTGCAATGCCCGTCGCAGAGGCAGCTGTCGATGGTGAGGTTGAGGGGGAAGCAGCGCTAGAGGGGGCGCCAACACCGGGAGAGCAGGGCAGTCCGCACGGAAGATTTGGTGGGGAGGAGGCCGATGATGACGAGCAGCGTGTCATCGGGGAGGCTGCTGATGAAGTCCAGGCTCGCCAGATGCGGTTTTGGCTCAAGCCACCTCCGCTTGTTGGCTGCCTCGCCGTTCATCTCAACCGGCGGTGACGCCGGTGTACACGTGTGCTGGTGTGTGTTGTGTGCTGGGTGTGCGTGAGTGCGTCCTTCTATGCATGCCGCCGCGCAGTGGTGAATTGTGCGCGAGTGCGTCCTTCGCGCGCAAGAAGCTTGTCCTCAATGCGCCCTCAATTTACTAGCGTGTGGGGTGCTACCCCGAGTGGTTTCAGGGCCTATTTGATTCGTAGGATTACAAAAACATAGGAACAGGAAAAACGTAGGATTGAAATGGCATGTCCATTCGATCCCTACAGGATTTCAGTTCGTTTGATTGTGTCACGGGAAAAACAAAGGATTTCTTCCAAGAGGTACAAATGAATCCTTTGGAAAAAAATCCTATAAGATTCAATCCTATGAATCAAACGACCAACATAGGAAAAATTCCTAAGGATTCTAATTCATCAAAGATCCTATGAAAATCCTTTGAATCAAAGAGACCCTCAACTTTGTTTACTTCACAGTGTGTCACATGGGCCTCTAGTTTACTTATTTTCACCCACTGCCACATGTGCCAGCACACGAAGATACAGAACACGAGCTGAAAAGGTAGCATGTGGATTGGTTGACCAGTCAATTAAACAATATACGGAGCTATACGCTGACACAGTGAGCGTATAATCCGTCGGTATAGAGAGTTCGAGTGAGAGAGGAGGCCCATGAGAGATAGCAGAGAGGGAGAAAGATCTACTCCCTCCGTTCGATAATGTAGTTCTAAAATTTTTTTAATTCAAACTTTTGAAACTTTGATCACGTTTATAAAGAAATTACTTATATCTACAATACCAAAGATAAATGATAGTATGAAGTACATGTTGTGATGAATCTAATGATCATTCCAGATGTAAATGTTTTTCTCCACATATACCTGGTCAAACGTTTCAGAGGTTTGACTTTTCAAAACATCCATATGCTTATGGACATGACAGAGTCCCTAACAAGAGAGAGAGAGAGAGAGAGGGAGAGAGTGAAAAAAGTGTGTGTGCGTGTGTGAAAGAGACATGGACAACACACGATAAAAGTAGCGAAAAAGCGTGCGTGTCTTATGAAAACATATCACACATGCATCTTCGACAACGGAGGCAAGGTGAGGAGATAGTGTGTGGTTGTTTGGAACCGAGAGAGCAAGACCCCTAGCACATGGCCAAGAGGGGTCTGACAAACAAGGGAGAGAGGTCGAGAGAGACGTACGGAGAAAATGCAGACATGGTGAGGAGAGAGTGTATGTTTGTCATAGAGAGATCCCGTGGAGATCGTGATGGGAGTACATGGGTGGGAGATCGAGTGACAAGGTCTGTGCGTGATACAAGATGCCCCGAGAGATATTGAGATAGACGTATGGATGGAAGGAGATAATACGTGTGTTCCTGATGGCTAGTAAGAGATAATCATACATAGGAGGGGGGGAGTGCTTGCGCCTATGATGGATTGAGGGATTATGGTACTTAGGGGGGTGCGTGTCACATGGAGAGAGAACAAGGGCGGAGAGTGTTGGATGGGTCTATATGTATAGCGCGAGCGAGACATGTGTATGTGTGAACCAGGGAGATATAAGGCCAGTTTGGCTTGCGTCCTGAGCATCATTTGCCTGGCCTGGGGTTGTGGCTGGATTTCATGCATGCTTGTTTGGTTGCTACCCTATGAAAAAGAAAGCCCGCCTGGCATGGGTTCCCTTGCACTTTAATTAGCCTGGCTGAACTCCAGACACTACAAGTAGCCTGGCCCAGACGACCGATTTCGAACGCCTGGTCGTGCCTGGTCGTGTGGCCACGAGGCTAGCAGCAACATGGATGGATATTAGCATTAAATAATTGATGCATGGATAGATTGATGGGACATTGATGCTTTGCCTGGCCCAGGCATGAACCAAACGCTTCAGCACCACACAAGCCTGGCCAGGCAGAAATATTTTACATCTCACGTCCACACCAGGCAGTACCGGCAATCTAGGCATGAGGGTCAGGTCACGAACCAAACTAACCAATAAAGTTGGGGAGAGATTGAGGAGCCTCGATAAGGCTGAGTGGTGCGTTAGATAGCTGAGAGGGGGAAAGAGATATTCCATCCGCTCGATAATGCAGTGCATGTAAATTTTTTAGAAGTTAAACTTTGGAAACTTTGATCAGGTTTACGCAAATGTTATTTATATCTACAATACCAAAGATACATCATACAAAACTACATCTCATGGTGAATCTAATGGTACATGTTTGCGTACTAGATGTAGTTCTTTTTCTCCACGTACATGGTCAAACTTTGTGATGTTTGACTTTTCAATAAATCTATATGCTATGGACCGAGGAGAGTGTCTCAGTTGAGACAAATCAAGTGCGTGTGAAGGAGAATGAGTAAGTGTGCAAAAAGAGTATGTGTGTGAAAGAGAAAGTGACAACAAACGATAAATTAGAGAGAGTGTGTGTTTTTTCATTTCTTATGCGAACATATCACGCATGCATCTCCGAGATGGAAAAGCGAGGCGAGGAGATACACGAAGAGAGCTAGTGTGTGATTGTTTGCAACGGAGAGAGACACCCCTATAGCACATGTCCAATAGAGGTGTAGCCAACAAGGAACAAAGGTCGAGAGGGACACATGGATGGCATGGACGCATGGGGAGGGAGAGAGGGTGTGTTTGTGATAGAGAGATCCCGTCGAGATCGTGAGGGGACTATATGGGTGGGAGATCGAGGGAGTGTGTGCGCGATAGAAAGATGCCCTGAGAGAAATCGAGATAGACCATGCACATGTTTGTGATGGAGACTAAGATTAGCTAGTCATATACATATAGGGGGGACTGCATGTGCCTACAATTGAGTGAGAGATCATCATACTTGGCTAGCTGGGCATGAGATTGTGTGTGCGCGCGTGTGAGATGGAGAGAGAACGAGGGGGAGAGATAGAGTTTTAGATGGGCCTATCGAGTGCGAGTGAGATATGCATGTGTATGTGTGACCCAGGTGGATGGAGAGTTTGAGAGAGGGGGGGAAGAGCTCCGAGACGACATAGTGGTGCGTGAGAGAGTTACAGGCAAAGAGCCAAGGAATCTGTGTGCGTACGATGAGTGCACCCTAGATATCTAGCTTGGACTAGCTAGAGTATCATACATACTGTGCGAGAGAGACCTATAGATGGTGTATATATGCATGCGAACTAGAAAGACCCCCCCCCCACACACACACAAAGAGAGAGAGAGAGAGAGATGGAGAGAAAGGGACAGGGACGAACAAGGGTTTTGAGTCGGATGCGTGCGACAAAATTGAAGATTGTCGGAGAGAGAGAGAGAGAGAGAGGGAGAGAGAGAGAGAGAGAGAGAGAGAGAACAGGAGTCCGGGAGAGGGGGAGGTCGCGCTTTATGCATCAAAGACTGATATAAACCATGTTTCGATATAAATTTGCATTCAAATATTTAAATTGGAGAACATGTTGTCTGCAATCCACACATGAACGGATATATGCGTATATCAAACAAGTTCATTAATTTGACTTTCAACATGTTAATGGAGTACTATAATACTGTACAACATGCTACTCGATTGAGGTGTTCAATTTTGGATTTAGTTCACTATTTTGACCTACTGAACGAGCTATTTCATTGAATCGAGATATTTCATTTTGGGTTTGATTCGCGTTTTTGAGTGGGTCAACTATTTGTCATATAGTAAATCACTAGCAACGAGCATGTAAAAACACATTACTCCCGAGCATCATCTCTCCATCTAAAAAAGAAGTGGCAAGCTAATATTTCAAAATTTGATCCAAATCGACTTGGTAAGGTAGACGTGGATGCTCGTTCTCCCAAAATTTGAATGAACCGTTAAACATCCTCTCTGCTCGGTGGAATTCTCCCGAGCAAATAAATGGGAGACGCGAAATTACCGTCGTATGTGGGACACGCATCAATTAGCCCGTTGTACATCGAGGGTAGGTTTGTAACTTCATCCAAGCGCGCCTTCTCCTTAGCCGAAATGACATGTGCCGAATAATTCATAAACCATGGTCGGCAAAACACGCTCTCCTCGCCCGAAATAGCTCGCGCCCACTATTTCAAAACACGCTCTCCTCGCCCGAAATCGCTCGCGCCCACTATAGTTCAAAACACGCCCTCCTCGCCCGAAATCGCTCCCGCCCAGAGAAGCAAAGTTACTCTACTATCCCCGACCCTCAGTACACAGACCCAAGCCGAGAAGCCTATAGGCAAGGGTAGAATTGTAACTCCCCCTCACATTTCAGACAAATCTGTTCGTAAGACATGGTTCCACTCCCCTCCCAATTTCCCCCGCCCACCCCCATTCATACCTCGTGGGTGCCAAATCACCTTCTCCCCGGGAAGCTCCCTTCTCCTGAGCCGCGAAACCTCAGCCCCACCTCCATGGCGCCCCCACCGCAACAATTTCACAGCCGCGTCCTCCATAATGCCGGAGACACTGTCCATTTGCCGTCGTGCACTGGGCCGTGTGCCTCTTACTCCGTGCTGCTGTTGCTGCCTCGACGACGGTCGCGTGAACTGTACCGGAGCCGATTCACCCCTGCCGTTGTTCACGGCGCCGGAGCGGCTCCAACTTCGGATCCGTCCAGAGTCCTGGCGCTGCTTCGGCGTAGCCGTCGACCGCCGCGACATCGCTCTTTCCCTGCCGCCGGTCGCCACCGCAACCGCGCCGGCCTCACCGACTCGGCAGCTGGACCTGCCTACTTCACCATGCCGCCAGATAGTTCGCCATGGAAGCAGCGCTTAGATGGCTATCTTTTAGAGTTGCGTGGGTTGAAGGTACTGCCGCCGGCAGATCTGGATTACGGGGAGTCTTTGTGGATTGGCCCGGGGGCAGCGCAACCACGGCAGTGCGGTGGGGCGGGGAGAGGGGTTTTGGCCGGGGCTACGAACGGCGGAGGCAGGCTGCTCTATCGTTGGTCGCTGGCTCTTCGGGGAAGATTCCGAACAGTGTCAGCCGGGAGGCACAAGACGGCCAACCATCCGGCATAGATGGGACAGTACCAAAATAAAATAAAATCGTGTGACCCCAATTTAGTCTTCAGTCAACAGATGTGTGACCACTCTCGTACCTTGCTATTGATCTCTTAGTGTATTTCTTCAGATCAAAGAGATATGTCGTTCTTAACATTATGCGTTATCTACATCTTCAGACACACCGTCTTCTGACTCACCGCAGCTGCTCCAACAAGGGAAGCATACACCAGAAGGGAGCTATAGTACCCACTCAATAGTTCCCTGCATTGAATGCGCGTGCCCGACATGCACAACCACAACAACTACAGGGCCATCAACAAGTCAGCACATGATGCTCACTCCTATGGATGGCAGCCAGATAGGTTGTACCCTCATCTTACTTATGTGCAACAATTTATGGCTTTGTTATTCATCTAAGCATGGAAAATAGATCATCACATTTCATTGTATATTCATGCTGATCTCTTACAGGTCTTGTTCAGGAGTTAACGTTGTTCGATAGTTCAGCTAAGATACTTGTTCTTTAGGTAACACTGTTCCATAGTTATCATCCATCAGCCTATGCTATCCCATAGGCTGGTGATTATAGTATTATACCACTTCTAGTATTTCCTATGTTGTTCTTTAACACTTTT
The DNA here is from genome assembly GCF_056163025.1 of Triticum urartu. Taxonomy (NCBI): domain Eukaryota; kingdom Viridiplantae; phylum Streptophyta; class Magnoliopsida; order Poales; family Poaceae; genus Triticum; species Triticum urartu. The sequence goes on from NC_141875.1 coordinate 95,603,196, forward strand.
GTGTGCCATCTAGTTAATCTCGAGTACAAACAATACATATTCTGTAGCTTTCATATGTGTTCTCCGTTTAGTTTATGAGACATGTTGCTGCTAGTTAACCCCAGTCCTACTATTTATGTCATCTCCTATAGGCACTCATTACATAAATCTAACTACTAGTTGTCTTCCATCCATGTCAGATATAATTGCACACACTGATATATCCACAAGAACCTCACGGAGCAATGTAAAGGCCAATAAACTTGATGTCAATGATACCCAATATGATGGAACATGTAAAGGTAGTTCTTCAGAAGACTTGCAGAAAGATGATGAATCCTCTTCACCCCACAAGGTCCTTGCTCTAACTTGGCCTGTGATATGGGTACAACATGCATATAATGTCCTGGAGTGTATCTACTCTGTTGCAATGCCATGTGCTTAGCATGGTGATCATGCATGTAAATATGTCATGCCTTCCTGTTTTTCAGTACCTATTCCATTCATGATAACATGTTTTCAAATTCAAGTAATGTCATTCTACTCTATCGCAATGCCATCTGCTTAATTTGGACATCATGCTTCTGAATATCTTATGCATTGTTATTCATCAGTATGTACTTCATGTGTCTACCATACCATGTTTTTTTACATTGAAGTGTTGTTATAGTGCTCTGTTGCAATGCCATCTTATTTTCCCAATCATACCCCAATAGTGAAGAACCGGGCAATAGCACCGGTTTGTAAGGCCCTTTAGTGCCGGTTTGGTAACCGGCGCTAAAATGTAGGCACTAAAGCCCCCCCCCCTTTAGTACCAGTTCAGCACGAACTGGTGCTAAAGGGCAACCACGTGGCACCAACCGGTATTAAAATGTTGGGGTGGTTTTGGGTTTATGATTTCTTTTTCATTTAATTTTGTTTTTTCCATTTAATTCTTTTTCGTTTGCTGGTATTTTAAGATACTACATATTGTACACGTTATGCATATATATAAATAGAATTTCTAGTAGAACCGATCATAATATATATATATATATCATCGAATGTCTCACAACCACCATTAATTAATTCACACATATATACACACATGTATATATATAATTTCTCCTAATTGGTGCCTTCGGAGCCAGTGGCATTAGCCTAGCTAATTGGTTCCTTCGGAGCACGATAACAATTGGAAGTGGTTCATGGGGGCGGTAGTGGGTAATAGTATTCTCCTTTGGGATCAATGACCTGGTCGAGCAAAAATCCCGCTATTTCCTCTTGAATTGCTTCTATGCGGTCCTATGCTAGGAGCTTGTCCCGCACCTCTTTGAACTATTAAGAAGGAGATCAATATGCATGTGTATTAGTTGTGTGACTAGATATCGATAATGGTGTAAAAATTGTGAATAGTGTTCTGACAATCGATATCGTACCCACTCCTGTCTTTGAGATTTGCTCCTTTCGGACGCCATCATGCGAATGTTCTCGCAAATGTAGTATGCACATAGATCATTCCCCGGCGCCTGCTTTAGGGCCTTTACGAGAATGGAATTTTGATTAGATAATAATTAATCAAGCATGATAATTAAAGAGATGGCAGCTAGCTAGTACTACTTAATTACTTACCTTGGGTCGATACCATTTCAGACTTTGTTTCCATGGGCCTGGAGTGACCCTGATGAACTTTGCCCAAGCCCTGCCCGCCGACAAAGAAAATGAATAAATGGGTTATTAAATAGTTGTTATCAAGAAATGACGAACTAATTAAATAGGCCGAGATATAGTTAATAATGATTGAAATTACCTGTTGACTATCCCCTTCATGATGCTGTAGTCACTTGCTTTCTTAAGTAGCGAGTCTAGTACTTCAACTGTTCCTTCATCAACTTTAATGATTAACAAGATCCAGTGAAATCTGCATGCACACATGTTTGCATGTCTTAATTAAGCGAGCATATATATGTAAGCAAAAACATGTAGCTATAGCTAGTAGGGAAAAACAGAATTTGTAGTACAAGACAGTGTGACTCACTGGAAGTTGTAAGGAAGTAGTATATCTTCATTGTATTTGAGTTCCTTGAAGAACTGTAGCATGCTTTCTTCTACACATTTTGCGTGATATGGATCTATTTTCCATGTGTATTCATTAATGGTATTTGGGTCAACGAACACAATGCCATAGCGTCCACCTTTTTTCATTTCATAAATCTTCATCCTACATAATACCACAGAAAAGAATATAGTGAGGATAATTATAGGTAATGATTGATCAAAATGATCAGCTAGCTTGAGACTTAAATTGCAGAAAGAAATCACTTACAGACAATAGCAACTAACGATAGATTTGTCAAGTGCGTCTTTATTGTATAGCTGAAAAAGTTCTGAATACTCAACGGTCACAGCTTTCTTATGGTAGTATTGCTCCTCGTTGACATTCACCATGAGGGACTCTCGATTGGAAATCTTGGTAATGTCCATGTACCATTGATGCAATGCATACATTCTCGTGGGGAGCTTATTGACCTCCTCTAGCTCGACCAAAGGTTGGCCCCAGGCATATTTCCGTTTTATTTCCTCCTCTCTAGTCGGAGACATGGGCTCGATATCGAGGAGTTGTCCAACAGTGATCCCGAAAGATTCAGCCTGCGCAATATACTCCTCGGTTATTACCACATCGCCCAGCCCGGTAACGTTAACGGTTTGCCCACAATAATATTGGGCGCGCCTACTCTCATGTGTTGTTGGCACAACAAGCGGGGGGATTGATTGTGCCGCCTGTTCTCCCAGCTGGGGAACGGTTTTACCGCATTTTTTGCCAGTTGATTTGCTCGAGCTCGAGCTCGCCTCTTTCTGTAGACGTGCTCGATTTAACTTCCTGAGGTGGCGCTCATAGTCTGTGTCAACAGGCTTGGGAGCTGGTGGTCTAGCCATACGAATGAAGTGGTCAATCTTTTCCACAGGCCCTTTCTCCCTTGGCGGCGGTGGCGGTTTCGGTGCAAAATGGGCTTCCACCTCGGCCTTCGATATGGCTACATTTTCCTCCTCGGACTTGTCGTAAAGCCTCTACGGAAGAGGCGCGAGGCTTAGACCATATTGAAATCGCTTGCCTCCTCCTGAACCTGCAGTACTACCTCGACTTGTACCGCTACGCACCATAGTTGAGGCAGCTCTCTTCCGTGATTGCTGAGGCAGCGATGACGGCTGACGTGGCTGAGTTGGAGGAGGAGTGGCCTGAAGCTGTGCCGAACTTGGAGGAGGAGTGGCCTGAAGGTGTGCCGGACTTGGAGGAGGAGTGGCCTGACGCTTTGTCGGACTTGGAGGAGGAGTGGCCTGAAGCTATGCCAGACTTGGAGGAGGAGTGGCCTGATGCGTTGGTGGACTTGGAGGAGCGGGAGTCTGCTGACTCGGTGGCGGACTGCGATGAGGAGTCGGATGACGCGGTGTCAGTGGCCTTCGAAAGATGATGCAATCCTTTCTCCATAGGATGATACAATGGTTGGCCTCTCCTAGTGTGTGATCATCGTAACCTCCAGGAATGTCAAGCTCTAGCCCCAAATATTGGTCCACCACCTCATCAACCAAGACACGAGCATAGCCCGCTGGAATCGGGTTGCAATGGAAGGTTGCCTCGGGGGGATTTGTAAAAGCAAGGGCGTCTGCCACCTTCATGGATATGTTCTTCATTTTGATGTGTAGCTCGCAGTTAGTGTTCTCCATGATGTCATCCACTGGGTAGCTATCCATCAATGCGTCGCCTGGGGCGGAACCCACGCTGCTTCTCGGCATGGATGGGACGGTGCTATCCATTGGTCTATCATCCGCTAGCTGCTGAGACCCCCTTTGCTGGCTAAGTGAGTCGATCTGCTCCTGCTACCACTGGAATTTGATTGCCAAGTCCACGTGCGCTGATTCTAGGCCTTGAAGGCGTTCATAGTCTAGCTTCCTCTGCTCCTCCTGCATCTTCCTCTTCTTCTCCTCACCAATCTTCTTTCTCGCACGGGTTCTGTAGTCGGTGTTCCAGTCCGAAAACCCCTCATACCATGGAATAGCCCCCATGCCTCGTGTTCTTCCCGGGTGTTCAGGATTTCCCAGGGCATGCGTAAGCTTGTTGTTCTCTCTGTTGGGCTCGAACAACCCGGATTGAGCCTGTTCCATTGCAACAAGTAGCTTATCTTCGGCTCCGTCCAGACATGCCTTCTTGGAAACTTTGCCTGTCTTCGGGTCCAACTCCCCCCCATGCGCATAGAACCAAGTCCTGTACCTAGGGGGCCAGCTCAATGTTTCTGGAGTGACACCTGCATCCAGCATCTCTTTCTCAGACTTATCCCACTTAGGCATTCCCACCGCATAGCCACCTGGCCCCAGCTTATGGAACTTATCCTTTTTTTTGGCATTGGCCTTGTTTATTCTCGACCGTTCCTTAGATAATTCCGAATCCTTGAATTTCACGAAATCATCCCAATGAGCACTTTGGTTCTCTAGTGTTCCCTCGAATACTAGAGTCTTCCTTCCTCCGTTGACGTACTTGGCCCATTCACGAATCTTGTGGTTCTTGAATGCAACCGCCATCTTCCTAAGAGCAGCGTCCTTGACTTTCTCCACATCTGCATTTGTGAAATGATCTAGTAGGGTGAAATGTTCCATGAGCGTTTCCCAAAGCAACTGTTTTTGTCTATCGTCGACAAAAGTAACTCCTGGACGTGGCTTTGATGGCTCTCTCCATTCTTGAAGGGAGATCGGGAGTTCGTCCTTCCCAAGAACTCCGCACTAACGAACGAACTTGTCCGCAATCTTCTTAGGCGCGAATGGTCCGCCATTAGGTCTGACTGCCTCGATATTGTACTTTACGCCCTCCTTCAACTTTTTGTTCGGGCCTCGTTTCGTCCCGTTGCCTAAAGATTTGCTCGATCCGGATGGCTGAAAGAAGAAAGATCGATTTGTTAATATATCTTCAAGTCATTTAAAACATGTGATGATCACCAGATGCCTGCTTATATAAATATATATACCTCGCCGGTCTTTGTTGTTTCAAGATCAACATTTTCTTCGTCATATTGATAGTTCAAGACTTCATCAATTCGGTCGTCGCGATCGAATATCATATCACCCTCCCCGGTGTTGTTTAGATATTCGGAGCCGTCATAATCTTCTTCATTCTGATCATCATCTGGCCCACGAGGATTGCGTATGATATTGAACAGGGCCTCTTCTCCCTCTCTGTCGGTGTTGTCCGCCATAGGTTTTGTTTAACTAATCCAAAAGAAATATATTCAAATTACTATGCATGGATGCAATCAATTAATAAGGAAACACTGAATCAATCATAGTACATACTAAGCATCATCGAATATAATCTCGAATACGTCGTCTCGAATAATAGATATAATCTCGTATACATCGTCTCGAATAATAGATATAATCTCGAATACATCATCTCGAATAATAGATATAATCTCGAATACATCGTCTCGAATAATATATAATCTCGAATACATCGTCTCGAATATTATATATCGAGTACATCACTGGCTAGGTAGCTCATAAAGATCAAATACTACAGAAGAATCTAGGACACTCGCGGTTCCTGTGGCGCGGGCGGTGGACACCCAAAGAGAAGGAACCCTCACAGGATCATAGCTGAAGTGAGATCCCTGAAGAAATTACCAGGTATTGGAGAACCTGCCGCCCTCTAACGCAACCATGTAGCGATGGACGTGCTCGTCCTCCTCCCTGACACGGCGACGTACCACCTCCGGCGGGGCCGGCTCCCACCGCACCAAAACTGGCCCACGCGAATGCCACCAAACGAGATCGGGGTCGACGATGGGACCCGGGGCCAGGTTCCTCATCAAGCGGCGCGCCCCTCCAGGCAGCACCTCCCAGTGCTAGCCCGGCAGAGCCCAGTCCCGGACATGGGCCAGCCGGACGTCGTCGCGGACGGGTTGACGGCGAGGATGCGGGCCGGGCATCGTCGAGAACAAATACTAGCTATATACCCACAAAAAGTAACCTTTTTTAATGATTGGATTTTGATAACTAAAATTTCTAACATTTCTATATAACTAACATTCCTATAACATTTCTAACAATGCTATATAACTAACATTTCTATAACATTTCTAATATTTCTATAACTAAAAAATAGAAAAAATTATAACATTTCTATATATATAACTAACATTTGTATAACATTTCTAATATTTCTATAACTAAAAAAAAGAAAAATTTCTAACTTTTTTATAACTATTTCTATAACTAAAAAACAGAAAATTTTCTAACAATTCTAACTATTTCTATAACTAAAAACAGAAAAATTTCTAACAATTCTAACATTTCTATAACATTTCTAACAATGCTATATAACTAACTATTTCTATAACTAAAAAAGAAAAATTTCTAACAATGCTATATATGTGTGTGTGTGTGCTCACCGGTGAGGCGAGAGGCGACGGGGGGCGGCGACGGGGACGGCGACGGGCGCGGCGACGACGGGGATGGCGACAACGGGGACAGGGACGGGGCGGCGACAACGGGGACGGGCCGGGGCAGCGACGACGGGGACGGGGCGGCGATGACGGGGACGGGGACGACGCGGGACGGCCCGGGACGGTGCGGCGGTGACGACGGTGACGACGGGGACGGGGACAACGGGGCGGCGACGACGGGGATGGGGACGGCGACGAGGGTTATGGAGACGGGGGCGGCGGGCGACGGGGCAGAGGAGAAGAATTAGAGGAGAAACTGAAATTTTTGAAGTATTTAGTTATATAGGATGGACCTTTAGTACCGGTTGGAGCCACCAACCGGTACTAAAGGCCTGTTTTGGCCAGGCCAAGCGGCGGGAACCGCACCCTCTTTAGTGCCGGGTGGTGGCTCCAACCGGTACTAAAGGCCCCCCCTTTAGTACCGGTTGGTGCTACCACCCGGCACTAAAGGGGGTGCGCTGGCACAGGTGCGATGCGAAATGTTTAGTCCCACCTCGCTAGCCGAGGGGGGTCCGCACTGGTTTATAAGCCCCAGTGCGGTAGCTCCCTCGAGCTCCTCTCCAAAGCAGGCCTACTGGGCCTAAATGTTCTGTGCTGCCCTGTGGGCCTACTGGGCCTTTGCGGGCCTGCATCCTGGCCCAACAATAGGTTGGGTTTCTAGTCGTATGCAGGCCGCTGTGGCGCAGTAGGTGGGATTTTTTTCTTATTTTTTTTCTTTATTTATTTTTGTTTGAGTTGTTTTTTTGCTGTATTTAGAGTTTCTTTGTGAATATTTTTGCTTTAGGTACAAAAAATTACAAACTTTCTGTTAGTACCGGTAGTTTACAAATTTGAATAGTTTAAATTTTGATTTATTTGAAATTTGTGTGAATCACTAGTTTGTGAATAACTTAACTTTGAGAATAGATTTTTCAGTGATTCTTTTTTCTTATGTTTAATATTAGTGTGTTTTATCATTATATTCAATTTGGTAATGCTTAGGTTATTTAAAAAATGAAATGCCTTTTGTAACGGATGAGTTTTCGTCCGAAACCCTGATACTTCGAAAGAGATTGTCCATTTAGTACACGAAGTGCATCCAGTTTTTGCGGTAACCATCTCTACTTTTTTGCACATGCTATGTGGGTGAAATTATGATACCATGCCAAGTTTCAACCTTTTCTGAGTTCATTTGAAATGCTTTTCAATTTCAGGGTCATTTAGCTTAAAAAATCAGTAAAGGAATGAAAGAATTTGTTTGCACATAAAATTTCTTCGCGTTTCAAATGCCAAAATACATAACTACCCTAACTATTACAGAGATTCCCTCCTGGGTGTGAAACACAGAAGAAAGTGATGATAGTGAAGCCGATCACATCCCAGATCTTTGGTTGTGAAACTTTTTCTTCGCGTGTGTCCCTTTGCGCCGTAACCATGGAAAATCTTCATCATTTAACGGGATGCTCGGGTCAATATTCACTGTGAATGGAGCAATTTCATCAAACTTTTCATAATCTTCTGACATGTCTGTCTTGTCATCCACTCCCATGATGTTTCTCTTCCCAGAAAGAACTATGTGCCTCTTTGGCTCATCGTACGATGCATTCGCTTCCTTATCTTTTCTTTTTCTTGGCTTAGTAGACATGTCCTTCACATAGAAAAGCTGTGCCACATCATTGGCTAGGACGAATGGTTCGTCTGCATACACAAGATTGTTGAGATCCACTGTTTTCATTCCGTACTGCGGGTCTTCCGTTACCCCGCCTCGTGTCATATTGACCCATATATTTGCACCGAAACAAAGGGACCTTCAAACCATGTCGATAGTCAAGTTCCCATATGTCCTGTATATAACCATAATATGTTTCCTTTCCTGTCTTGGTTTCTGCATCAAAGCGGACACCACTATTTTGGTTGGTGCTCTTCTTATCTTGGGTGATCATGTAAAATGTATTAACATTTATCTCGTACCCTTTGAAAGTCATTATATTCGAAGATGGTAACTGGGACAGCAAGTATAGGTCATCTTCAATAGAGGTGTCATGCATGGTACGTGTCTGCAACCAGCTGGCGAAACTCCTGGTTTGTTCACGTGTAATCCAGTCATCAGACCGCTCCGGGTGTTTGGAGCGTAGCAAATTCTTGTGTTCATCCATATATGGAGCCACCAAGGCGGAATTCTATAGAACTGTGTAGTGTGCTTCAGTGAGAGAATGTCCATCCATACATATTATTTGTTCCCCTCCTAGCGTGCCTTTTCCATCCAGTCTGTCCTTATGCCGCGATTCAAGAACACCAATCGGCTTAAGGTCAGGAATAAAGTCAATACAAAACTCAATGACCTCCTCATTTTCATGTCCCTTGGAGATGCTTCCTTCTGGCCTAGCACGGTTATGAACATATTTCTTTAAGACTCCCATGAACCTCTCAAAGGGGAACATATTGTGTAGAAATACAGGACCCAAAACGTTAATCTCTTCGCATAGGTGAGTCATGATGTTGAAGAAGGATGGCGGGAACACCAACTCGAAACTGACAAGACATTGCACCAAATCATTCTCTAACCTTGGTATGATTTCTGGATCGATTACCTTCTGAGAGATTGCATTGAGAAATGCACATAGCTTCACAATGGCTAATCGAACGTTTTCCTGTAGAAGCCCCCTCAATGCAACCGGAAGCAGTTGCGTCATAATAACGTGGCAGTCATGAGACTTTAGGTTCTGGAACTTTTTCTCTGCCATGTTTATTATTCCCTTTATATTCGACGAGAAGCCAAACGGTACCATAATACTAAGCAGGCATTCAAAGAAGATTTCCTTCTCTTCTTTGGTAAGAGCGTATCTTGCATGACCCTGATGTATGCCGTCTTTTCCGTGCATACGTTGCTAGTCCTCCCGTGCCTCAGGTGTATCTTTTGTCTTCCCATACACGCCCAAGAAGCCAAGCAGGGTCACACAAAGATTCTTCGTCACGTGCATCACATCGATTGCGGAGCGGACCTCTAGGTCTTTCCAATAGGGCAGGTCCCAAAATATAGATTTCTTCTTCCACATGGGTGCGCGTCCGTCAGCGTCATTCGGAACAGGTTGTCCACCATGACCCTTTCCAAAGACCATCTTCAAATCCTTGACCATATCATGTACATCAGCACCAGTACGGTGGCGAGGCTTCGTCCGGTGATCTGCCTCACCGGAGAAATGCTTGCCTTTCTTTCTTACGGGATGCCTGCTCGGAAGAAATCGACAATGTCCCAGGTACACATTCTTCTTACAATTAGCCAAATATATACTGTCGATATCGTCCAAACAGTGCGTGCATGCGCAGTATCCCTTGTTTGTCTGTCCTGAAAGGTTACTGAGAGCAGGCCAATCATTGATGGTCACGAACAGCAACGCGTTTAGGTCAAATTCTTCCCCCATGTGCTCATCCCACACACGTACACCTGTTCCATTCCACAGTTGTAAGAGTTCTTCAACTAATGGCCTTAGGTACACATCAATGTCGTTGCCGGGTTGCTTAGGGCCTTGGATGAGCACTGGCATCATAATGAACTTCCGCTTCATGCACAACCAAGGAGGAAGGTTATACACACATAGAGTTACAGGCCAGGTGCTATGATTGCTGCTCTGCTCCCCAAAAGGATTAATGCCATCTGCGCTTAGAACAAACCATACGATCCTTCCGTCATCTGCAAACTCCTTCCCGTACTTTCTTTCGATTTTTCTCCACTGCGACCCGTCAGCGGGTACTCTCAACTTTCCGTCTTTCTTACGGTCTTCACTGTGCCATCGCATCGCCTCGGCATGCTCTTTGTTTTGGAACAAACGTTTCAACCGTGGTATTATAGGAGCATACCACATCACCTTGGCAGGAATCTTCTTCTTGGGGCGCTCGCCCTCGACATCACCAGGGTCATCGCGGCTGATCTTATAGCGCAATGCACCGCATACCGGGCAAGCGTTCAAATCCTCGTACTCATGGCGGTAGAGGATGCAATCATTAGGGCATGCATGTATCTTCTGCACCTCTAACCCAAGAGGGAAGACAACTTTCTTTGCTTGGTACGTACTCTTGGGCAATTTGTTGTCCTTTGGAAGCATATCCTTTATCATTACCAGCAACTTTCCAAATCCCTTGTCAGATACACCATTCTCTGCCTTCCATTGCAGCAATTCCAGTGTGGTGCCCATCTTTTTCTTGTCACCTTCGCAATTCAGGTACAACAATTTTTTGTGATCCTCTAACATGCGCTGCAACTTCTTCTTCTCCAAATCACTTGCGTGGTTTCTCTTTGCATCGGTAATGGCCCGACCTTGATCATCAACGGGCTCATCCGATGCCTCTTCTTTAGCTTCTTCCCGCATTGTTGGCTCAGCTTCTTCCCGCATTACCGGCTCAGCTTCTTCCCTCATTGTTGTATCATCGTATTCAGGGAACCCATGGCCAGGATAGCTGTCGTCGTCCTCTTCTTCTTCATTGTCTTCCATCATAACCCCTCTTTCTCCATGCTTGGTCCAAACATTATAGCGGGGCATGAAACCGGACTCAAACAGGTGGACATGAATGGTTCTTGACGTAGGTAATTGAGACCATTCTTTCAGCCAGCACATCGACAATGCATAAAACCATCCGCTCGCTTGTTTGCCTTAGCCGCAAGCAGAAAAGTACGCACGCCATTAATGAACTCGGGAGAGCATCGGTCATCGTACATCCATTGCCGGCTCATCTTCAATACACAGCACCAAAAACATCAAATTAATACAATACATAAAGTTCATACATAAAGAGCATACAGCACTTAATGCAACACACAAATAACTCTCTAGCTAAAGAATTTAAATCCAACAACAAATGCGATCAAGATCGCAACTAAGGTAACAATTGATCCAACAGCATAATGATACCAAGCCTCACTATGAATGGCATATTTTCTAATCTTTCTAATCTTCAATCGCATTTTCTCCATCTTAATCTTGTGATCATCGACGACATTGGCAACATGCAACTCCAATTCCATCTTCTCCCCCTCAATTATTTTCAATTTTTCCTTCAAATCCTCGTTTTCTCTTTCAACTAAATTTAACCTCTCGACAATAGGGTTGGTTGGAATTTCGGGTTCAACTACCTCCTACATACAAATATCTATGTCAACTTGATGGGCATAATTTTTCATAAACACGAAATGCAATGAATAGTTTTAAAAGAGAATATACCACATCCGAATCATAACCCGGACGAGGGCCGACGGGGACGGATATCAAAACCATGGCACTATGCATAACAAACAACATATGGGTAAGATAATTATACGAGTAACTATATATCCAAAGCACACAAACATCATTTTTTATATAGAACTTCATGAACAAGAGGCTCACCACAAGGTGGTGCCAGCGATGGGACGTTGCGAGCGATCGACGGTGGTTACGACGGAGATTTAGAAGGTACTAAGTAAACCACACCTACATATGCAAAACTAAGTGTTATTTTTGACCTCAAATTGCATATAAATCAAATACTAGCACATATATATAATTCCTCCCAAATTACTAAACTCAAAAATCAATCACTATATAAAGCATTGCACAAGCTAATCTAGCAATGAGAGATGAAAGGAAAGAGTTGCTAACCTTTGTGATCATTTGAATGGATGGGGGCCTTCAAATCTTGGGCAAAATGTGGGATGAGCTTGAGAGGAAGAGGGGAAAGAACAGAGAGGAGAGGGCAAAGGGGAAGAACACAGCGAGCTCGGGTGGACGAAGGGTCTATGTAGGACGACCTTTAGTACCGGTTCGTGATACGACCCGGCACTAAAGGTGTTGGAGGGGCCCCGAACTAACAACATCCTGCCACCACTCACTTTAGTACCGGTTCGTGGCACGAACCGGTGCTAAAGGTTCGCCACGAACCGGCACTAATGAGAGCGGCCCGGCTAGCCATTGGAACCGGCACTAATGTACACATTAGTACCGGCTCAAATTCAAACCGGCACTAATGTGCTTCACGTTTGACCCTTTTTCTACTAGTGCACGTGTATGTTGCCTTAGTTATTTCTGTACGTATTCCGCTAGCATACAGTTTTACATTCAACTAGTGTTTTTTTGCTGTGTTGTCCTGTCGTATCCCTAGCTCTTACACCATACTCCCTCCGTCCAGATTACATGTTGCCGAAATGGATAAAAAAGGATGTATCTAGAACTGAAATACGCCTAGACCCATCCATTTTTTTCCGGATGGAGGGAATACATTTCAATATGTCATGCCTTTCTATTCTTCAGTACCTATTCCATCTCTCCGCTGCCGCATGTTTTATTATTAAAGCACCATTCTTCTATACAAGGCATGCAAGGGGAAGACGACTATGTTATAATTTGAAGGGTTACAAACGAGGCCTTTGCAAAAGATCCAAACGCCAGGAGATAATAAACCAACTCCAGTTTTTATAGATACTGCTCCAGCACAGAGAAACCCAACTCCTACTGATAATAAGCAGATTCTAGTGGCCAAAGAACTAGTCCGCTCTAGTCCAACAAAAATATGTCAACTCAATTCTAAGAAGCGTGTGCGTATCCTTGCATCATGAAATTTTATAGCATGTTGATCATATTTTCTACATGTTTCTTACCCATCTCTCTTTTAGAAAATAAGCTTAACATATAGAAGATTTTCTGCAATGGTATCGTTTATGAGGAAAGATTCTTGCAGGAATTCTCTGTGCTCCAATGTAGATGTAAGTACCTGTTGTATATCACTATATTTTTACATCAGCATGTATTTTGTTAATCGACGTGAATCCAACCTTTATCTGATCTAAATTTAGTTATAGCAAAATGTATGATTAAAGGCCACAACGTTGATTTTTGTAGGGAAAACTGCCTGGTAGTTTTGCATCCTGAGCTGCATGAGTGTACTATCTCATATAAGTGGGTTTGAATACTTTGGTTCTACAGTGGGTTTTTCAGTGTTTTTTTACTGTGTTGTCCTGTCGTATCCCTAGCTCTAACATCATACTCCCTCTGTCCGGATTAAATGTCACAGAAATGGATAAAACTGGATGTATCTAGAACTAAAATACGCCTAGACCCATCCATTTATTTCCGGATGGAGTGAATACATGTCAATATGTCATGCCTTTCTATTCTTCAGTACCTATTCCATCTCTATTGTAGCATGTTTTATAACTGAATCACCATTCTTCTATATAAGGCATGCAAGGGGAAGATGGCTATGTTAGAATCTTAAGGGTTACAAACTAGGTCTTTGCAAAAGATCCAAACGCCAGGAGATAATAAACCAACTCCATTTTTCATAGATACTGCTCCAGCACAGAGAAACCCAACTCCCACTGATAATAAGCAGATTCCAATGGCCAAAGAACTAGTCCGCTCCAGTCTAGCAAAAGAATGTCAACTCCATTCTAAGAAGTGTGTGCGTATCCTCACATCATGAAATTTTATAGCATTCTGATCATATTTTCTACATGTTCCTTACCCGTCTCTCTTTTAGAAAATAAAGTTAAACGATACAAGACTTCCTCCATTGGGATCGTATTCGAGGAAAATATCTTGCGGGAATTCTCTATGCTCCAGTGCTGATGTAAGTACCTGTTGTATATCACTATATTTTTACATCAGCATGTATTTTGTTAATCGGCGTGAATCTAACCTTTATCTGATCTAAAATTAGTTGTAGCAAAATGTTAAAGGCGCCAATGTTGATTTTTGTAAGGAAAACTGCTTGGTAGTTTTGCGTATTGAGCTGCATGAATGTGCTATCTCATATCACGCACATTACTGAATTGTAGTGCTTCTCTGGTTGCCCATTCATTCATTGTGTCAATGTTGCTTTCGTATTACCTTACCTAGCTGATGATAGATGTGCCATATTGTGTTAATTTGGTGTAGGCTAGTTGCCCAAACGTTCATTGTGTCAATGTTGCTTTCCTATTATCTGACTTGGCCAATGATAGCAATGCTAGTGTGTTAATTTTGTGGAGGCTGCTGAAGATAAGAAGACAAACTCTGAAAACAGCAAGGCAACCACATTGTTTCTTTCCAGTAAAGCTAGGCCAGGTAATATGGCAATAACTCATGATTAATCTGTTTGCTTCCCGTCCTAATTTATGTTATGATGCAGTGGTCAAGACACTCTCCACTATCAATAATACAAGCCTGCCAAAATCGCCATCTGAATCTGTTCAGTATCCTCTCGCTCAAATGCAACAGAATAAATGTATGTTTGTGAACCAATTAATGGCTGAAGCAATGATGGAAATTGTGGATGAATCAGAGGTGCAGAGTCATGCGACACAACAACTGATCAATGTTTTCAGAGACAGTGTGGCAAAGCAACAAGAACTTTCCCACATGCTTATGGCCGTCATCTGTGCTGAGGTTGCAGATTGTGACGTTGTAGATGGTTAGGTTCTGCTCATTTATTTGCACTATCATCAATCTTTGATTGCCCAGTGGATGTAATTTCCTGTAATATATTCTGGATGTGCAACGTTATTCCTTGTATGCCATACCTTTTCTCGTCGTAATGTGCTCAAATTATCTAATTTGGCCTAAAGACATGAACGAACTTTAGTGGGCCCATTAAGTTAATGGGCCGTTACTAGGCCGAAAGTTAATGGTCGGCCCTCTTACCTCCCGGGTCGTTAACAGGCCGACATTGAAGCAGGCAACAGGTGGCCCCAATTTATTTCACGGGCCGTTAACAGGTCGTTACTATGTTTGGGCTACATATGGCCCAACTATACTGTAGGCCTTTAGCAGGCCGAAAGAGATAGCGGGCTTGTATTGGACCATGAAGAGCATGGGCCGCTACGAGGCCGAAAGTGTCGGCGTTCTGGGAATGGGGGTCCCCAGACTTGCCTGCCTATGGCTTGCGGCGTGGCTCAAAGGGGGGCACAGCACGGCCCATCTTCATCAACACAGACCCAAGACCCTCCCGAGGGGCCAAGCCTCGCGGGGCGGACGACACGGAGCTTCCTCAAGCACGGCCTCACCAGGCTAGCTCGCGAGGAGGAGGAGAGATCAAGGCGGGGTACCTCACGAGGTGCACGTGATGCAAGACATGACGACCAAGGGCGCCAGGCGGGCGCCAGCCCACGCAGTGTCCTCCTTTCCCCTTTGGTGCAAAGGGGGCAAGCGCAGCCGCGGAGTACCGAGTCATCCGGCAAAGGTTGCCATTTCGATGCAACAAGACCAAGACCAGGAGGACTGCAAGATGGAGGTCATCGTGGAGCCCAAGACGGCGTCACCACCAGAGCTTTGTGCAGGCGAGGACCAACTTTAGTCAGGATAAGTGTACTAGATGTTCCCCTTCAAAATGGCCAATTGTTGGCGCCCTTCCCGCTCAATATTTGGGAAGAGGACCAGGGCCATTGCCTATAAATAGGACCAGCCACCCACGGGGAAAATCAGAGGGAGAAACAGAGAGAAACAGGGAGAGACAGACAGAGAGAGAGAGGAAGGGATCGAGATCAGGGTCGAGATCGAGCATCGAGAATGAAGGATCGGATCGAAATCAGAGAGAGAGAGAGAAGGGTGACTGAACTCCTCCTAGCAGTTCGTCCCCCCCAGCCAAGAACAGACCCTCGCGAGGCTGTTCTTCCTTGTATTGTTCATCATCATCGGCCCAAGAGGCAATCCACCACACCACACACTGGAGTAGGGTATTACACCACAACGGTGGCCCGAACCAGTATAAACCCTGTGTCTCTTGTGTTGTTCTTTCCATAGCTTAGATCTTAGCAAGGCAGAGGGGTGCAGGTAGGTAGAAGGCGAAATCTCCACGCGCACCCTAGTGTTCGAACCACAAGGGTCTGCCGGAACCCGAAATCCAACATTTGGCGCGCCAGGTAGGGGTGCGCCGGAATTCGTCTTCCACCACCCCGTTCTCCTTCGACCATCGCGCCCATGTCTGACGCTCGTCGGGCCCGCGCCGAGCGTCGCGCCGCTCTCGCTTCCCGCGTCGCCCAGACGGCTCCTGTCGGCGGGCATCCTCGCCGTTCCCCGTCACCTGCCGTCAACGCCGCCACCGGCCCGGCGGGGGACGAGCAGCAAGCATCGTCTCAGCATCCGTCTGTGCGGCAAGACGGCCGCACCGCTACTCCCTCGCTCACCCCAGCTGGTTCTTCGTCCCGCGCACTCCGCGCACCCATGGAGGCTCGAGCTACGCTCATCGCGGCAAATGAGCTCCTGCGCTACCGTCCCGTCGACGACGTCTACGAAGAATGGCTCGACCGCGTCGCCGAGCTCATCCGCGCCGCAGGGGGCTCTCCTGCGCCGTCCGTTCCACTGCACCGCACCGTGCCCCGCGCGGGCGACGAGGCTCCAGCGGCGCCCCGGCCGCTTCCTCCTCAAGAAGGCGCCAGGCTCCAAGGCACATGGCCCCCGGGCGGAACCCGCTCCGTCAGGTGCCAGCGCGGCAAGAGCAGAGCTGCCAAGAAGTCCCTCGCCCGCAAGAAGCTGCCCGGGCGCTCCCTGCTCCAGCACATCGCGACCATGCTCCTGCTCCGGCACGTCAAGACCCCGCGTTGCTCCCAGCTGCAGCACGTGGGGACATGCAAGACCAAGCTCTCCGTCACCCAAGGCCTCCCGTGGCCACAGCAGGCTGCCGTGCCTTCACCACCGAGCTACGCAGCGTCGCTTGGCCCGGCAAGTTCAAGCCAGACCTGCCTCCTCGTTACGACGGCATGGCAGACCCTGCGGAGTTCCTCCAGCTCTATGAGCTGGGCATCGAAGCTGCCAACGGTGATGAGAAGGTCATGGCGAACTAGTTTCCCATGGCGCTCGAAGACAGGGCCCGCACCTGGCTCCTGAACCTGGCTCCAGGCACGATCTCCTCCTGGGACGAGATGCGCACCCGCTTCATCGCCAACTTCCAAGGTACTCGCGACCGGCCACCCGCCATGAGCGACATGCGCCGCATCAAGCAACAACCCGGGGAGACCCTACAGAAGTACATCTAGCGCTTCAACAATGCACGCCTCAAGATTCCCAAGGTGACCGAGGAGGCAATCATCTCAGCCTTCTCCGACGGCGTGCGCGATGTCAAGATGAAGGAGGAGCTGGCGATGCATGAAGACCTGTGCACTTCCTTGGAGCTGTTCAACTTGGCAACCAAGTGTGCCAGGGCTGAGGAAGGGCGTCTCTCCCTCCTCGAGCTGCCTGCCGCAGACCCAGAAGAGAAGAAGCCCAAGGCCAAGGATGTGAAGTGCAAGGGGGCTGCCGTGCTCTCGGCAGAACCAGACACCAAGCGGGGCAGAGATCAGCCCGAACCTTCCAAGGGCAGTCGATACTGTGTGTACCATGACCTCCACACCCACAACACCAACGAATGTCAAGAGCTCCGAGCCGTGCGAGAAGGAAGGATCGGCCGTCGCCCCGACCGCGGTGACCGGGGCTACGGTCGAGGAGGAAGGAACGCAGGACGCTGGGAAGACCGTGGCCCGCGCCAAGGGTGGTGCGATCAACCTCGCGAGGATCGCTGGCAAGATCTGCCTCGCGAGGGAGACTGGAGGGATCAGCCTCGCGAGGATCGCCCGCAAGGCAACGCAGGCCTCCCTCCGCTGCCGCCGCAGCCAAGGAGAAACGAGGACCGCCACCAGGACGAGGGGGCTGGGGGCTTCCAGGAGCCGCGCGCGATTGCCTGCATCCTGGGCAGGGCTCAAGCGCCAGCCTCTCAATGCATCTTCAAGCAGTTCGCCCGCGAAGTGAATGCAGTCCTCCCCAAGCTCGAAGCCACGCGCCCTCTCAGGTGGTCGGCGTGCACCATCACGTTCAGCTCAGCAGATCAGCTCAAGTGTGCGGCTACAGCCGGAGTCCTCCCGATGCTTTGTTCCCCAATCATCAGCAACGTGGTGGTCACCAGGACCCTCATCGATGGCGGGGCAGGGCTCAACGTCCTGTCCGTGGAAACATTCAACAATCTCCAAGTGCCCTACAGCTAGCTTTAGCCAACCAAGCCTTTCTCCGGAGTCACTGACGGCTCCACCGTCCCGATTGGGTAGGTCCGCCTCCCTGTCACCTTCGGCGCACGCGACAACTACCACACTGAGCTCATCGACTTCGACGTCGCTCACATTTGCCTGCCGTACAACGCCATCCTTGGGTACCCAGCGCTGGCCAAGTTCATGGCCGTAACTCACCACTGCTACAACGTCCTCAAGATGGCAGGAAGTGGCGGAGTCATCACGGTGCCCAGTGAAGAGAAGGACGCGGTGTGTTCCCTGGAGCGAGCCTTTCAGGCCGTGTCCCTGGAAGACCCGGATCACCGAAGCAGGAGGCTTCCCGAGACCGCCCCCAAGAAGAAGAACACATCGTCCGGCCCGGCCACTCAGGAGGCAGGCCCCTCTGGGCCCGCGCCTGCCCAGGGGGAACCTCCTTCCATCTCATAGGAAAGCGTGCCCGGCGCCCTCCTCAGGCAGGGCTCGAGGGCTCTCCCCTGGAGTGTCACCGACCTGGCTAGGGTCACGAGGGAGGCGCTTGGCACCACATGGAGGCATGTTTCGAAGCACGTTCCCCTCAAGAAGGAGTAAGGCAAGGAGAGCCAGACCCTCAGGAGTTCGTCAGCAAGGCCATTCAGGAGCTACAGGAGTCAAGAGTCATGAAAGGCGGCCGCCGCCTACCAGCAGTGGCTCCCCATCCAGGCGAGGATGGTGGGCTGCGCGTCTGCATCGATATACTAGGGCTCAATCGAGTCGCCTCTCTGGAGCGCCTCTGGCCCTCGCGAGTGGGGCGCTGTGGAGGTCCACCCCACAGCTACGTTCGCATGCCTTACGGCATGCCGAACGCGGCTGCCACGTACCAGCGCCTCATAAGGGGCATCATGGAGGCACAAGAGGCCAGGCGTTCCGCAGCCCTGGCGGAGATGGAGATCGTCTGCGAGGAGCCACCAGCGCCTCCGGAGCCTCCCGAGGCCCCTAGGCCTAGGGGCTCGTGAGGGTCGGCTTCCGCAGCCCACCGAGTCTTCTACACGAACAGTCCTTCATCCTCAACATCATCAGGTGACATCTTTCAAGTTTCATTTCCAGCTGGGAGCGCCCCCCCCCCAGGGCTGCATTATTCCCAGGCTGCGTGGGTCCGTCCCTGCGGCATGTATCCCTTTTATTTCATGTTGTTAGCTTACCTTGTTGGGGGCGCCCCTCGGGCTGCATCATCCCCAAGTCGCTCGGGCCTGACCCAGTGATGTCCGCCTTCCCAGCATCTATTGGAATGAATCAACTCCTTCGCGGCTAATGAGTTTGACCTAGTTGCCTGCTCAACTGATGCCAACTGACGGAACTACTCCCAAACGGCACGACGCTTGCGCATGGGTCCGTCCCTGCAACGCCGACAAACCTGAATGGCTGAGCTCTGGCCGCAGCAGCCACGCATGGCGCCACCTCGTCAAGCCTTCAGTGCCTCATCGTCCCTCGGAAGCAACCAACGGCTGACTGTCAATTGTCATGGCAACCCCTCGTTCTTTCTATGATGGGTTTACAGGATCTCCTAAAGGAGCCGCGTCAGGCGAAGCCCTTGCGGTGTCTCCTTCACTCTCATCCGCGCGAACCGCTTGCATGTTAAAGGGGGCGGTGCCTGAGCATCGCGACTCAGGGCTCCTACTGGCTCTCCAGCCCTCACCCTCTGCCCTTGTCCACGGCATCGCAACCTGGCATACCAGCGATGGCTGAGACTCGCTCGAGGGCCGGGACCCGAGGACGTAGAGAAGAAAGGGGAGAAAAGGCGAGAGGGGAAGGACACGCGAGGACCTCACCGAGCAACCTCACGCCTGCCGATGCACGGACCCGGCGACACACCAGAGAGCAACCCCTGATTCTCGAGATAAGTCACCACCCGGAAGCACCAGCTACCGTGGTACCATCCCCGCACCTAATGCAATCCCGTGTTAGCGACGCCGCTCTCCTTTCTCACCGAACGACGGCTGCTTGAGCGCCAAAGGGGACCTCCTAAGCATCGTGACTCAGGGGCTCTTACCGGACTCCGGGTCGCTCACCTCCTGGCCTTGACCACGGCATCGCGACCTGGCATACCAGCGACGGCTGAAGCCGCCTTGGGACTGGGACCTGTCGGCGCAGAGCACCAAGCCCTCATGAGGTTCAAAAGGGAGAACTGAGCTAAAACAGAATGAGCAACTCGCACAATTCTACGACAAGGGTTATATTAACAAAACAGGATCACAGGCACCTTACAAGCCCCCACGGGACGCGTCTTTGATTCCTCGCAGGGAACAGATCCTAAAAGGACGCTAACTACGCGCGCCCCTGAAAAAGACGCCATCATCAATAGTGGGCTGTCAAGCACTGGCGCCAACCCCATCCAGATCAGAGGTGGCGGCGGCCTGACGAGCCCGCCCTGCTCCAGGAGCGGTGCCGGCTCGGGGGCTCGTAGCTGTCGTCGCTTATCTCTGGAGTCGCGAAGGGCTCGCCGGAGTCGCTGGAACCTCCGCCGCCTGAGGAGCCGCCAAGGGAGCGGTCGGCAGGCCAGTCCTCGCCGCGGCAGGATCCCGGCCACCTCTCCCGGGGTAGCACTCCAGTCGGCGCCCGTTCGCATCGAAGACCTTGAAGAACATCACCGAAGCTCCGTCGTACTCCAAGTGGATCGCGAAGGCACCTCTTGTCCTGCAAACCCGGGCGACTTCGCTCCAGCCTTGAGTCATGAAGACCTCGCCCGGGGCAACGACTGCAACCTCTGCCTCGGTCGTGAGGGTGCTGCAACCGGCGTGCTGGAGCCAAAGTTCCAGGAGTTCTCCCTACGGGATGATGGAGGCGAAGAAGGGAGGAAGGCGAATCCAAGACTGAGGAGGCATGGCGGCGTGGAACACGAACTCTCGGGAGGAGCCCTCGGTGTGGACCCCAGGGGGGACGACCCACACCTTCGTGACCCATCGGCGCCGACAGCGGCGCCGCCCGTGGCGATCAGCATCAGCTCCTTCAGGGCCCTCGTTGTGGGCGTACAAGGGAAGCAGGAACCCCGGCGGTGGCCGCTCGCACCAGGGCCTCGACACCACTTGATGGGCCCCCTCATCCGGGCCGCAGAGGACGAGCTGTTTCTTTGGCGGGAGCGGGTCTGGTTCCTCTCGGGGAGCCTTTCCCTTCTCTGCCATCGAGAACCGGCGGATCGGAGCCATCGCAGCAAGACGGAGCAAGGACCGGGAAAAGGAGAAGCAAGAAGGGATGGACTGGAAGGGCGCGCGCCGTTCCGTATTTATGGCCGGCGAAGGCCAACCACCGACCTCCACGATCGCAGGTAATCATGACCCTCTTTGCATGCAGGGACTTGTCCAATCCGTGCAGTTGCCGAGGCGCCATGGGGAAGTGGAGACGCCCACGTCCAATCAACCGCCACGCGGCGCCCAAGGCCGCAGGCTGATAGGGCCCACGGCGCTTCGCTCTTGCCCTTCCGCCTCACTGCACGGCCAAGTCCGGGCGCGCCTTGGGCCCGGGGGCTACTGTCGGTGTTCTGGGAACGGGGGTCCCCAGACTTGCCTGCCTGCGGCCTACGGCGTGGCTCAAAGGGGGGCCCAGCACGGCCCATCTTCATCAACACAGACCCAAGACCCTCGCGAGGGGCCAAGCCTCACGGGGCGGACGACACGGAGATTCCTCAGGCACGGCCTCACCAGGCTGGCTCGCGAGGAGGCGGAGAGATCAAGGCGGGGTACCTCACGAGGTACCCGTGACGCAAGCCATGACGACCAAGGGCGCCAGGCGGGCGCCAGCCCGCGCATTGTCCCCCTTTCCCCTTTGGTGCAAAGGGGGCAAGCGCAGCCGCGGAGTACCGAGGCATCAGGCAAAGGTTGCCATTTCGGTGCAACAAGACCAAGACCAGGAGGACTGCAAGACCGAGGTCATCGTGGACCCCAAGACGGCATCACCACCAGAGCTTTGTGCAGGCGAGGACCAACTTTAGTCAGGATAAGTGTACCAGATGTTCCCCTTCAAAATGGCCAATTGTTGGCGCCCTTCCCGCTCAATATTTGGGAAGAGGCCCAGGGCCATTGCCTATAAATAGGACCAGCCACCCACAGGGAAAATTAGAGGGAGAAAAAGAGAGAAACAGGGAGAGACAGACAGAGAGAGAGAGGAAGGGATCGAGGTCAGGGTCGAGATTGAGCATCGAGAAGGAAGGATCGAATCGAAATCAGAGAGAGAGAGAGAGAGAAGGGTGACTGAACTCCTCCTAGCAGTTCGTTCCCCCCAGCCAAGAATAGACCCTCGCAAGGCTGTTCTTCCTTGTATTGCTCATCATCATCAGCCCAAGAGGCAATCCACCACACCACACACTGGAGTAGGGTATTACACCACAACGGTGGCCCGAACCAGTATAAACCATGTGTCTCTTGTGTTGTTCTTTCCATAGCTTAGATCTTAGCAAGGCGAAGGGGTGGAGGTAGGTAGAAGGTGAAATCTCCGCGCGCACCCCAGTGTTCGAACCTCAAGGGTCTGCCGGAACCCGAAATCCGACAGAAAGTCAGGTCGTATTGTAAACAGCCCAACTGTTATGTGGGCCTTTAGCAGGCCGAATGTGAAACCGGGCTGGTATTGGACCATGAAGGGCATGTGCCGTGAAGAGGCCAAAATTAAGGTCCGACTACAAATGGCCCAACTCATTTATGGTCCGCTAACAGGCCGAAAGGCACACAGGGCCGGGAATTAGCCCAACACTTAAATGGGTCGCTAAAAGGCCAAAACTCGGGTCCGACTACAATTGGCCCAACTGATTTATGGGCCGTCAATAGGCTGAAAGTGACACCGGGCCAGAAATTGGCCCAACACTTAAATGGGCCGCTAAAAGGCCGAAACTCAGGTCTGACTACAAATGGCCCATCAGATTTATGGGCTGGCAACAGGCTGAAAGACACACGGGGCCGGAAATTAGCCCAACATTTAAATGGGTCGCTAAAAGGCCGAAAGATGTACATCCTGAAAATTGGCCCATCCATTAAATGGGTCATTAACAGGCCGAAATCTCGTCAGGCCGATATTGAGCCCAAATATATAGCGGGCTGTTAATGGGCTCGAACTGACGATGGAATGCAATGGTGTCAAATCTTTAACAGGCCGAATTGGCACATCTCGTATGGCCGTGGGCTTAAATGGACATGACACAAGTAGGCCTTATATGGGTCGGCCTGCTAATTTTTACTGGGCCGGCCTTTTTCACCGGAATGGGCCAATGTTGGGTCGTGCCACGTGTCGACCTATCATAGGCGCCTCCTGTCCAATGAGTGGATGACATCTGTCCCAACAATGAGCCGACATGTGTTTCCTCTAGCCAACGATGAGTTTACACATGGAAAATCCCCATTGGTCGGGGCTGTTAACGGGTTATCGGATCCAAAACCCGACCCGATAGCTTAACGGCGTTACGTTACGGTGTATGCCACGTGTCGGTCACCCTTGAAAAAAGCACTTCTATGACGCGCGATTTATCGTCATGGAAGTGGACACTTCCGTGATGATAATTTTGGTAATGTCATGGAACACTTCTACGACAGCACAGGTATGACTATCTCGATTCTGTCATAAATTTGTCATGGATGTACATGCATGACAAAAAACGCGACCTACTGTGACAAACACGTATGATCACGAAAGTGTATTTTTTTTGTAGTGGTTACTCCCGCCTTAATGTCGTCTGAAGCTGCTTCCGGTCCTTCTACTACGCCATTTTCTGCTCCTGGAGTCTGCGCGCCCACTCCTCAGGCCTCGAAGCTCTCAGGCTTCAAGATCACCAAGCGGAGGTTGGACTACGTTGTTGTGGACCAGTAAGTGCTTGAGCTTCATCTTGTTCTTGCTTATACTGCTGCCTCCTGACGTTCATCCTTGTTTGACCAGGCCGCCGCCTTCAGCGAAGAAGAGGAAGGAGGATGCAGCACCCACGCATGGGACTGAACCATCTGTAGCGGCCGCTCCCCCCTCCATGGAGAAAGGAAACGACAACTCTCATACCTCTCCGGCCCTGTCGCCCTCGTGAAGCCCGGAGGGGTGTCGTCCAGAGGAGTCAGCCCCCAAGGCCCCGCTGGCTCCAGAAGTGCTAATGTCCGGTTCGGCTGCTGAGCTCCCGGAGGCTCATGAGCCCTTGGTCTCCCAAGCCTTGGTGACGATGTCGCCTCCTCCTCCTGCTGCTCCATTACTCCCAGGTGCTTCCGCCTCCTCTGCTGTCTTGGAGCATGCCCTTTCAGAGATGACTCAGCCGCGGGAAGACCTCCTGGGCGCGGATCCGCACATGGTAGCCAGGCGCCTGGAACTGGACTCCAGCTGGCTTCAGTCTGATGCAGTAGTCCGAGCGGCGCTAAGCTAGGCCACGACGACCTTCGAGAAGGAGAAGCAGGCCGTCACTCAAGCTGCGGCCGATCATGAAGCGGCGCTAAAAGACGCCGAAGCCGCCCATGACCGCTGCCGGGCACTGGAGGACGAGATGAAGCGTCTGCTTGATGAGTGCGCAGAAGAAGCTCGCGGCCGCCAGGCGAAGGAGGAGAAGATGAGGGCCTGACAGGACGCCATCAAGAACTGCGACGCCGAGCTAGGGGAGTTGGCGAAGGCGCAGGCTACTAAATGCAGCCGGCTGGAGGAGCTGGAGAGGAAGGTGGAGGCGAAGGGGGTCGATCTTGTCGCCAAGGCGAAGGTGCTGGCTGAGGACCGTGCAGCCTTCGCGCTTCTCGAGAAGAGGTCCCGTGTGGCGCTGAAAGCACTTTACAAGAAGGGCCTGGAAAAGCCGTTGACCACCGACGAGGATGGCGCTGCTCAGCTGCTTCCCTACTTGGTTGCCGCGCTTGAGGAGGTTGTGAGCGGCATCGGTCCTATGGCCGAGGTGGAAGCCCACGTTCTTTCCTTAGCTGCACTGACACGCGTCTTCAATCACCTCCATCTTCGCGATCCAACTGCCTGCCTGGACGAGTTGCTGGAGCCTATGGACGAGAAGCATTGTGCAGCTGCTGCCGCAGCCGTGAAGGGCCAGGTGGAGGCCCTGTTGAAGAAGTTACGCAGCTTCGCTCTCGCGTCTTTGACCGGTGGTGCCACCGATCCTGAGGCTCTGGCTGGCGGTGCAGGCGAAGGCGATGCCACCAAGGGAGGAGCACCTTCTATGGGCGATGGCGGTGTCCAGGGGTGACCTACTTGCGGCAGCTTTCCTATTTTACTCCTGGATCATGCATCATGCCTCGTGGAGGCATTTAAACTTGTGCTTGACATTTGAGAGAACAATTTGTCTTGTAATATTTGTTTTGAGATTTTGTGATTTTATTCATATTTGCTTTATGTTCTACGTTGGCAGAGCCCGGCCGCGCGCATACCTCAACCGCCGTTGGGCCGACCGGAGACCAGGACGGAACCATGGAGTGAGGGGCTACATGATCAGTTAGGCTCCTGAGCCGCGATGCTCAGGAGTCCCCCTTGATGCGCAAACAGCTTATAGGAAGGAGACACGAGGATAGGATTAGTGTTCTACGTCGGCGGAGCCCGGCCCCACGCATACCTCAACCGCCGTTGGACCGACCGGAGACCAGAACGGACCCAAGGAGTGAGGGGCTACGTGACCAGTTAGGCTCCTGAGTCGCGATGCTCAGGAGTCCCCCTTGACGTGCAAACACCCTTCATACCTTTGCCCTCGCCGAGGCTCGGGAGGGGCGCACGACGACTGGGTCCAGGGGACCCGGTTTGGTGGCGTACGCTTGGGCGTGACCTGAGCGCAACCCCCGTGCCCAGCCCCCTCGCGTGACTCTCCCGAGGGGAGGTGTTGCGGTGAGGCCGAACACTAAGTTCAGGGTCTCCCTGAGGTTGGTGCGGCCATGGGGCCGCCCTCAATTGTTTATCACCAGCGCGGAGCATAGCGCTTCCGCACTTGCACAGGCATAGCTGCTCCTCGGCAGTGTCGACGGCCAACGCGGAGCATGGTGCTTCCACTGGTACGTGGGAGGGGACTCCCTACTGCGGAGAGCCCCCGGGGCGTGTACAGCCCCGTCCTGACACGTGGCTTGCACGACAGGGCTAGACGAGGTGTGTCTGGGCACTCGTGAGTCAGCGCGGGACTCACGAAGCCCTACCTCAAGGTGGGTTGCGCCTGGTCTTGGTTTTTGTTTGCTCTGCTGGTCCTGCGAGGTGGTCAGACAACCTGCGCCGAACGAATCTCTTGAGGTTATCGCGTGAGAAAGCCAAGCACCAACATCCCCAGGAGGTGACGTGAACGGGGACGGCCCGCTAGACAGAGCTCAGCCATTGGATTTATCGGCGCTGCAGGGATGGGCCCGAGTAGAAACGTCGTGCCTAACCCTCTCACGCGAAGGATCCTGAAGAAAGTCGGCCGGCGCGCAGCTCCCATGGTGGGTGACGATCGAGCAGGTGATAGTCATAGGTAGATTAAGCATGGAAAGCAAACTGGCTTAGGTAAATGTAGTGAAGATACATGCCACTTGGTCAGGCCTGAGCGGTTGGGGATGATGCAGCCCGAGGGGCGCCCCCAGCGAGGTAAGTTAAAGACATAATAAGGGATACATGCCACAGGGATGGACCCAAGCGGCCTGGGAATGATGCAGCCCTGAGGGCGCTCCCAGCTAAATAAACTCGGAAAATGTCACCTGATTATGTTGATGAAGGAGAGTTGGGGCGGCTGAAGGTACGCGGCGAAGGGGTCGCTCCTCACGAGCCACCGGGGCCCTGAGCCTCGGGAGGCTCTAGGGATCCAGGAGGTTCCTTGAGGACCGTCTCCATCTCCGTCAGGACAGCATGGTGCCTGGCCTCCTGAGTCGCCAGGGCACGCCGCAGGTTGCGCTGATAGGCAGACGGCACGCTCGGCAAGCCAAAAGGCATGCGAACGTAGTTGTCCGGTGGGCCCTCGCAGCGTCCTATGCGCGAAGGCCAAAAGGGCTCCTGAGACACGACTCTGTTGAGCCCTGGGACGTCGATGCAGATGCGCATCCTGGCATCTTCGCCTAGATGGGAGGATGAGCTAGGTGAACGGCGATCACCGTGCATGGCCCTCACATCTTGTAGCTCCTGGGTGGTCCTGGTAATGAACTCCTGAGCGTTGGGCGCTCCTCGTTATTATGCGCAAAATAATGATTCCTCCAACTGACATCTGGGACCCACCGGAAGGGCCTCTGTATTTTGCGAAAAAAACATTACCGACGCAGACAGCTCGGACCCACCAGCTGTATCTTCGCACGCAAGGAACTGCCTCCTTATTACGCACAAAAAAATGAATACTCCCCCTGCTAGATGGGACCCAGTATAGTGGGAGGCTGACTTGTGGGCCTACTAAGTTGACGGGGACGGAGGGCTTTGTCAACTTAGTCAATATGCACGATTCTAGCTCCAATGACCATACGATGTCCATCCAACAGTCGTAGTGCTTCTTCAACCTCTAGTCTTCTTGCTCTAGCCGCCCAAACCAGCGTCGGTCGTGCCTCGTGCTCCTGCCTCCCGTGGCTGGCTGCGACGCCGTAGAGGCCTCACCGGCCCCTCCTACTCCCACCGCTGGCCAGGCCATCCCTCTACTCACCCACACCCCATGTTATTCTGCAGCGACGGCAGCCTCACACCGCAGCGAACCAGTGAACCCTCATACTCCTCTACGTGTGGGCATCCATTGCCGCGTCTTCCCCTTCCTAGGCCTTACCGTCGTCCACCGCCCTGGTGCTTTCGGTGCGGCGTGGTCAACATGGTCAAGGAACGGCTTCCATCGGACATGGACTCTACATGGAGAGGCTCACAGATGGGTCCACAACCGCTGCAAGGAAGTGCCTCCTTATTACGCGGAAAATAATGATTCCTCCACCCGACAGCAGGGACCCACCAGACGGGCAACCATATTTCACGAAAAAATTGTTTCCCCACTGACTGCTGGGACCAACCAGTGACATCTTCACAGCAAGGAAGTGCGTCCGGGCAAAAAAAACGATTCGCCCCCTGACTGCTGGGACCCACCAGCTACAACTTCGTACACAAGGAAGTGCCTGGCAGTCGGGACCCACCTAGTCGAAGCGTACGTAGCATTGTCATTCTGGTCGCAAACGTGTACGTACATACTGGTCCATGTAGAGGCGCGCACGTGTCATAGTAGAGGCGCGCACGTAGCATGTACATGTACGTACATCGGCCAGTGTGCAAGAAAGAAAATACGGCCACGTACGTACATACAGGCATGGTCTTGAACGCCTACTCGCGCATACATACGGCCAATGCTCGTGTACATGGCTGGGTCAGAACGGAGAAACAGCGTCGTCGTCGTGTTCATGGGGAGCCAACCTGCTGGGTCGGAACGGAATGCGTCATCGTGTTCATCGGGAGGGCTTGGTCAGAACAGCCGATGGAAACGAGGCCTGGCGTACCGCAGAACAGAGGAAACGGCCTTGTGTTCGATCGGCCACGGTCGAAACGGGATCCTGTTCATCAGGAGGGGTCTGGCATACCGCAAAACGGAGGAAACGGACCTCCTACAGTCGAAACAGGGGTCCTGTTCATCGGAAGTGGTGTGGCGTACCGTGAAACGGAGGAAATAGACTTGTGCTGGAGCGCTACGGTCGAAATAGGGGTCCTGTTCATCGGGAGGGGTGTGGCGTACCACAAAACGGGACTCCACGGGATACTGTTCATCTCCACCATCGACCCCCTCTAGCCTCCACGGGCTACTGTTCATCCACCGTCGACCTCCTCCAGCCTCCACCTGCGACTGTTCATCCACGGGCTCCTGTTCATCCATCCTCCACCGCGCGCTACTCCACCGGCTACTGTTCAACCAGCCCTCTCCACACGGGCTCCTATTCAACCACCCCTCCATGGGCTATTGTTCATCCAGCCCTCCACCATCTACTGTTCATCCAGCCCTCCTGTTCATCCAGCCCTCCACGGGGTCCTATTCATCCAGCCCCAACCGGCTCGATCGATCGGGGTCCTGTTCATCCAGAGGCTACACCACGGGGTCCTGTTCATCCACCCCCACCGGGAACTGTTCATCCAAAGCCCCCAGCAACACTCACTGTTCATCCAGAGGCAGCATCGATCGGCTTCGGTTAGCAGCAGTAGCGAAGGAATCACTCAGGTTCAGTAACGCATAGCCTAAGTGCAATCGCTCGAGTTTAGTTAGAGCCCAACGCCTTGCTCGGGTTCAGTTAGAGCCCAACGCCTCGCACATACGCACGTACGTGTACGATAGAAATGCACATCGCTCGGCCCCCGACCACCCACAATAACCGGGAACTCCCCGAAATTTTCCTCGCCCTCGCTTCTACCACGGTTTTTCCATCATGGACGGCCCAAACAATGTCATGCAGTTGCGTCTCCGGCCTTCCCAAGACGAAAAGCCCATGTTCTGTCATGATTTTTGTCATAGAAGTAGGAGCGCACCACATCCATGATGATACCGGGTTTTGTCACAATTATCGTCATAGAAGTGTCGTAAGTATGACAAAAAAATCATTCGGCCCAAAATGTCATGGATGTGTCTTTTTTTGTAGTGAGGAAAAGTTTCCAGGTGATGCTCAACTCAAAATCCTACACCTACCAATCCTTTCGAGTGAAGCCATTGGAAATCTCATACAGTTCAGTCAATTTCTTCAGTGACAGAGACGAAGATCTTCTGTTCTCTGAGGAATTTGTTCTGACTGAGGAGTTAGAAATTCGCTAGTGCGGATTGCCTACAAGTGAGGAACATGATAGCCCTGAGGAATTTGAACCTCAAACTTCCGACCATTGCTGTGCTATGCGTCAGCTGTCCCAAAATATCTACCCACCTAACGGTCATATCATTGAAGGGCATTTATGTCTTATCATGTCGGGCTTCTCCCTAGGCTATAAATAGCCGCCCCCTGCAACCACTGGCTGGTTGGCTGCTCCAGAAGAAATTGACACTTGTCATTGAGAGCATCCCATCCTTCGAGGACATTGAGCGCAAACCATCAAGTGAGGAAAAACCCAAAACCCCAAACCAAACACCTACAAACCCAAAGTGATTGAGCATCACTGAAGAGATTGTTCCTATGTGGAATTGATGCTTTTTACCTTTGAGGACTGTGCATCCTCTAGACGGTTAGGCGTCATGGTCTAGAGCATCCAAGAGGAAATTGTGGATCGCCGAGTGACCGAGTGTGTGAAGGTTTGGAAGTCACTTGAATACTTACCATGAGAGATTGGACGAGGTCTGTGTGACCTCAGTTCAAGGAGAATACGGTGAGGCGTGTGTGTCCTCAGGTTTAAATACCTAGCCGCTCCAACCATACGTACAACTGTCACAACAGTTGGAACTGGTCTACTGTGAGAGCCTGGTTTTTGCGCCCTCTTATTTGCTTGATTTTCATTTGGAGTTATTCTGATATTTGGAATTTTTGAATCTTTTCATATGGACTTAAACACTTGGGTATCCTTGGCTTTCACCCAAGTTCTTCATTTCCCTCCCTAATCATCATTTTCCTCTCAAAACACTAGCTAGTTCAATATGCTCCAAAGCAACCCCAATTTTTATGGCCCAGAAAAATCTAAGATAATTCACAAATATTCTTTGAACCCTAGGACACCTTCCTGAGCAAAAATACTTCATCACTTTTTGGAATATTTTTGCTACATAAAATATTTTCTGTTCTGGGCAGAATTGGTGGTTTCTACAGCAACTACCATTTTACTTGCTCCATTGTGCCTGGATTTTCTTGTGCATCTTCACCTTAGTAGATCATGGCTAACCACCAAAGCACAGCCCCCAACTCCCAGCCATATGACCTCAGTAACCTCTCAAAGATACTGATCAGAAACTTACTTGGCTTGTAAAAACTCCTCTACTACACCTGAATCCAAACCAAAGCATGGTAAACTTCAAAACCACCATGAACAACAAGCCATACATGATTTTTGGACGTAGGCTGGCCTGAGGGAAGAGTTCGTGCGGTGACCACGCGTGTCCACCATGCCATGCCTGCGTGTCGACGCGCTCTAAGTGCCGCCGAGTGCTCTGTTCGCGCGTGCTCATTTCCCCCGTCTGCCCGAGCGTGCCAAACTTCGCCACCATCCTCGTCTCGACGCCATTAACTCCCCCCAACACCATAGTGCGGTGCACACTGTGCTCGTCGCCTTCTCCTCGCTCCAATGCTTGTCCCCGTTCGCCAACAATCGTCGCGTGAGCTGCGTCGCCTTCTCCCCCTCTCATTGACGCCGCTCGTCGCCGGGCGCCATGGACAGGTGTCCACCGGCGGAGCCCGAACCCCCCCTCTCCGCTCGCCTATAAATGGAGCCGCCCTCAGCCTCCTCGAACACCATCCACCACTCCCACCCACTTCTCTAGCACGTATTCAACCGTAGCCCAGCCGGGCAGGCCGCGACCGCCGTCCCTGAGCTCGAGCTCGCCGGCGATCCCCTCTGGTCGTTGCGGTAGCTCCAGCCCCTCTCAGGCCAGGGCGACCCATCCAGAGCCTCCACCTCTCATCGATGAAGCTGTTCCGACCACTTGAAGCCCCTGGAGTTGCCTCTGCTCGTCGTCTTCCTCATCTCCAACGACCACCACGTTCTTCCTCCGCTTGCGAGGTTGATTCCGACGCCATCCGAAGACCAGGCCCCTCTGCTACGCTACGGGTACGAGCAGGTGCGCCTACGGCCCCTCTCTCAATCCCTTCCTCTCGTTTTGGCCAAGGAGCCCTTGTCGCCGGCGAGAGCTCCGGCGAAGCCGTGACCCCCTTTGTTTCCTTTTCCCCCTCCTCCTCACCTAACTAGCGGGGCCCACTAGTCCGCCACTCTGTACGCGCGTGAGGCGGTATGAATGGCGGCGCCCCTGGGCTTTACGCCTTCGATGTCACCCCCAGTTTGTTTTATTTTTATTCAAATTCATTTGAATTTACAGAAAGCTTCAAATAGCCATAAGTCTTCAACCATAAGTCCAAATGAATTGATTCTTTTTGCATTGTGTTCTTTGCAAAGAATTCTAGCGGCTCACCAAAAATTAGATTTTTTTTCTGCTGCCTAGATTTTCTGGTGATTTTTAGAAGTGTTCTTGATATCTTCTTCTTGTATTTAAAATTATTTTCAGAGGGTGAGGCTTGTCTTGAGGATCACCAGAAGGCTTGTGAACCTCATCTGCACTAAGGCAAGCCACAACAACATTTTCATGGTGTCATTTAAATATTTATGATTTTCTTACTTGAATGAAATGATTAATCCATGCATTTAAATAACTATTATGTTATTTATATTTTGTTAACTGTTTGTTAGTTATTATGCTTGATTTACAGAATGTTTGAAACTAGCTTAGTTGGTAAAGAAGCTAAGATCTACTTGTGGTAATGATAAACTGATTTGTTATGCATATGAGTTAAATACTTAAAGTTATTTTCTTGCACAAATAAAATAGTAAAATTTTCTAGAAAATATTCTTTGAAGTGCTTGTTTAGCCATTCTGCTTGATTACAGAATGTTTGAACCTAACTTTGTTGGTAAAGAAATTAGAATTTGCTTGTGGTGATGATAGTATAATTTTTGCTATGCATATGATAAATTAATCGAAGTTATTTTCTTGCATGAGAAAAATAATAAAACTTTCTACAAAATATCTTGTTAAAGTGAGAGTTACCTTGACCAAGAAAGTAATATAAGTTGTTGATATTTATGCTTAGTGTGACTATGGTTGACATCAGTCATTTTCGTTAATATGTGATGCATGTGTAGTATTGCATTTCATGGCATGCTATGACACTGGTCATTTTCATTTTAAGTTGAACCTGAATATAACTCAACTTGAATATATCGTTGAATGGATCATGGTGCCGTTGAATCGAGTTTTTCCCAGTGCAACCACATTTGCCTTTGTGGGAAGGCCTTGATTCGATCCATTGACATGCCTCTGGTCGGTGCCTCCAACTAGGGAAGGTTATGGGCATGCTTACCCTTGCCCGGTAAGCAGGCATAATCTTGTGTGCCCGTTGTTGAGATTATTGGTACCGGGTCCACGAGTGGGATTGTTTGTCCACGACGGTGGTCGTTGTGTCTTTGGTAGACACGGGGCCACCCAGGACTAGCCCGTTGGGGATTGGGTTGGAGTGGCCGGGAGAGTGTCATGGCAATGGAGGGGTTTCATCGGAATGTTGTTGGTCCACCCGAATGGGAGTGCGAGGCCATGGGTTTTGTGGTGTGGGTACTGTGTGCTACCTCAGCAGAGTGTATAATCTATCAATAGCCGAGTCCACGGTCACGGACGCCTCATAGTAGGTCCCACCATGAGTCAACGTTTAACAAATTTGCACGCTAAGTTATGAACTTTGCACTGTTGATGATGGTGGAAAGGCCATCGAGATGTTCGAGACCAAATATTGGTCGTGGTTGTGATCGCCGTAAGGATCACGAGTTACTCTAGTCAAGACCAAGATGGTGATTTGTTTGTGATCCGCAAATGATCACGGTTTGTAAATCCGTACCGAGGGATGTTCGAGCATGATCACAGCATGTTGGACATATGGGGTTGCATTATTATTAATTGGTTAATTATCATGATATTGTTTGTCATTATGATTATGCCTTTTGTGAGCTTGCAAGTACATTCAATGTACTGACCTGGCGTATCATGCCTGATTTCAGGAAAGTCTCATTGGAAAGGAATGTTGTCTGGGTCTAGATCGTGTCCACATCGGTGTCCCTGTGTTATGGAGCTTCCGCTACGACGTTGTTCCA
This sequence comes from Triticum urartu, assembly GCF_056163025.1. NCBI lineage: Eukaryota > Viridiplantae > Streptophyta > Magnoliopsida > Poales > Poaceae > Triticum > Triticum urartu. Next base: position 95,637,276 of record NC_141875.1, read on the forward strand.
CTGTCGCGTAGTTGTCATGATCGAGTCCCCTTTATGTTCACTAAATAATGTACATATTGTTCTGCCGCACCGTGCATGCCGCTTGGCCTCGACATATGTTGTAATATAAACTCTGATCCGCTAGCATCAATAAATCAGTTGCTTTCCGTACCAAGATGTTGTGTGTTGCCAGAAGACATGGTCTCTGGCTTGGCAATGCAGGGTAAACCGGTCGCTCTGAGTCGGGGTCCCACATCTACCAAATCATTGTCTTCACCGAGCTAACTGGTTCTATTTCCTCAACCCTTTCATTTCCTCATTCTGTGTTGTTGTACCTGGTCGTTATTATTTGAAGACTTTGACTAAAGACTTTCTCAATTTCCGCAGCTCAATTTCTTCAGTCTGTTTGTCTTCAACCTGCTTATCCTATGTTTACGCTTTCTGTACTATGTGCTTGTTTTGATTTTATCATGATGATTGTGCTACTACTCTGTTATGTTTTCACCTGAGTACTTATTCCGCTGCAAGTAGTTCTTCGCTAAGGAATTTCCTCACTCTGAAATTCCTCAATGAAGAATTCACAAAAATCGCCTATTCACCCCCTCCCTCTAGTCGACTTAACGCACTTTCAGTGGCACCTCATTCTCTCGAGCCCCTGGTGCTTTACCTGGCCGCCACACCTCATTCCGGTAGCACAGCGCCGGTGGCCGTCTGGGAAGAGCGCCAGGCCAAGAGCCTGTCGCACGGCGCTGCACATTTGGTCGGGATGGTGCGGCACCAAGACGGCGCCCCTAAGGCCGCACCGGCGCCGGCAGATGGCCAAGCTTCACAAAACAGCGCTCCTGAGGCTGCGGTGGCCCCGATGGGTAACGAAACTCCTGAGGCCCCCCAGCCTCAGGAGGCGCCCCAGCCTCAGGAGATCTCGGACTCCACCAACACTTCCGCCCTCGTCGAACACCTGGTGTACTTCGTCAGCATGGTTTTGCGAGACACGTGCGCACGCTACCCCATGCCGCAGAAGCTTCTGCCCATGCCCCTCGTGGCCTTGTGCAAGTTACGCCACTACTTTCAAGGCCACCACATCAAGGTCATCTCAGCTTACCGCTGGAGAGGGTACCCCGAAGCTGCAACGCAGCGGGGAGGGTCGCTGAGTGGAACATCGAGTTGCGGGCCTTCCAGCTAGAGTTCAGCACCACCAGGGTCATCAAGGGAGCCGCGCTCGCCGACTTCGTGGCAGAATGGACTGACACCCCAGGGCCCGAAGCAGGCGATGATCGGCCTCTCTCACCAGGGAGCGAAGCACCAGATGGCTGGGTCATTTACTTCCATTGCGCCTTTGCACACCAGGAGTTGTAATCATCTCGCCCACCCAGGACAAGCTCTACTACACCATGTAGCTCTGCTTCCAACGGGGTAATAAGATCTCTAACAACATTGCGGAGTACGAAGGTTTGATCGCCAGCCTACAGGTTGCGGCAGCCTTGGGAGTGAAATGCCTCACCATCAAGGGCGACTCTCAGCTCCTCGTCAACTTCTCAAACAACGTGTACGAGCCGAAGGACGAGCACATGGAGGCGTACCTGAAAGTGCGTTATATCAACTAGAGGGGGGGGTGAATAGGCGATTTCTATGAAAGTCTTCAAAACTTTGGAGTTATGAAGACAAACAGTGAAGATTATGCCTATTACTCTGCAGCGGAAGTTAGATTACACTAGGCCAGCCATGGTCATGTATTCAATAGAGTGAAAGCACAGTGACAAACAGCTTCAGTGTAATAAGGATCAAGTAGGAAGAAGTTATGAAGCCAAACAAATCATGCATTCACGTTGTGAAGACAAATGATAAAGCAAGCACGCAATGACTTCACAATGAGTAACAGCAAGAGAAGGAAGTGAAGATGAAACCAGTGACTCGTTGAAGACAATGATATGTTGGACCAGTTCTAGTTGTTGTGACAACTGTACGTCTGGTTGGAGCGGCTAGGTATTTAAACCTTAGGACACACAGCCCCGGACACCCAGTCCTGAACACACAGTTCAGGACACCAAGTCCTCACCGTAATCTCCTTGAGCTAAGGTCACTTAGTCCTCGCCCAATCACTCTGGTAAGTCTTCAAGGTAGACTCCCAAACCTTCACAGACTTCGTTCACTGGCAATCCACAATGTCTCTTGGATGCTCTGAACGCGACGCCTAACCGTCTGGAGGATTCACAGTCCTCAAGTGTAATAAGTCTTCAGATCACACAGACAAGAAGACTTAAGTGATGCCCAATTTTCTCTGGCTCTGGGTGGTTAGGGCTTTTCTCCTCACTAGGAATTTTCTCTCAAAGGCTTCGAGGTGGGTTGCTCTCAAACGACAAAAGCCGTGCACTGAAATCTGAGGAGCCAACTGTTTATGGTTGTGGGGGTGGGCTATTTATAGCCACTTGGCAACCCGACCTGATTTGTCCGAAATGACCCTGGGTCACTAAGGAACTGACACGTGTCTCAATGGTCAGATTTCGAACTCTCATGGCAACTTTACTTGGGCTCCAAGCAAAGCTGAATTGTCCGGCTTTGGACAAGATTCGCTCTCATTGTCATCACTCGAAGACATAGGTTTTTGATTTAGGCATCACTTCAGTCATTCTGACTTGTTCTCCTGGACCCCACTTAACAGTACGGTGGTTCCTATGACTCAACAAAAATAAAAAGAACTACGAAAGATCTAAGTCTTCGAGTTCCATAGGCTTCATAACGTGTCTTCTGTTGTCATAGTCTTCAATGTGAATATCTTCATATACCACCTTTGACTTCAATGTCTTCATTCATTTTTAGGGGTCATCTCTGGTAGTAAACCGAATCAATGAGGGACTTCTACCTGTGTTTTCCTGCAATTCTCACAAACACATTAGTCCCTCAACTAGGTTTGTCGTCAATACTCCAAAACCAACTAGGGGTGGCACTAGATGCACTTACAATCTCCCCCTTTTTGGTGATTGATGACAAACTAGTTGAAGTTTTCAACGGGGAATATAAAGTGTGAAGTCTGTAAAGGAATTGTCATCATAAGTTGCAAGTGCTCCCCCTGAAGATGTGCATATAAGTTAATTTGCTTTTGGAATGCAAATGCACATGGCAGGTTGTACTTGTGGAGTTCAGCTTCAGCTTATGATGACAATCTACTATGCATGTGAAAGTATATGAAGATAATAGCATGCATAATGGAAAATGGACGTCTGCAGAATGAGATGAGTGCGGAATTTATCGTCACACATGCAGAATTTATCTTCGCAAAAGGAGTGGTAAAACAAGTAGCATACGACCATCGAGTTTTAGTGTTTACAACTCAAAATAACCAAATGAAGCAAAACAAGAGTTGCAAACACAAAGCAAGTATAACAAAAAAAAGGCACCCGCCCGTATTGACCCGCTTGAAGACTATAAACATCATATACTTCTCCCCCTTTTGTCAGGAATGACCAAAAAGGTTTGAAGACATAGAGTTTTCTACGCGTTCCCAGGCGCAGTAGGGTCGGTGGAGTTGTTTGGCGGTGCTGAGCTTTGAGGTGCTGAAGCGGGTGGTGGTGAAGTAGCATCATCATCTTCATCAATGATCCTCGCAGTGACGGTGGCAGCAGATGAGGAATACTCAGAGTCTTCAAGTGACGGTGTGTTGCGCATCACAGCCCTCCTAGGAGGTGTGGTGTCAAATTTGAAGCGCTCTATGAAGCCATCCTCTTCAAGTTCAGCTTCAGTGCAGATCATTGAGAGCCCTTTCCACGTACGACGGCAAGTCTCATGCGTAACGAAGGCATTCTTGGTGGCCAGGTTTCGAAGACGATTGACATCCACCAAGAGGCTCTTCATCTGACGTTTCAGCCAGTCGTGATGCCTATCTTGCTTTTGGTGAAGGGCCACAAGAAGCTCTCGGTCAGTGAGGACACGAGCACGCTTCTTGGGTCTTGGAGCGTTTGTGCTATCTGTGGCTTCAGTTGATGCTGGTGCACGTGTAGTGCCAGCCATAGGATAGACCCTGGACATGGCTTCAACACATTCAACATTCTGCATGAAGCTCTGGTGTTCGGCATTCTGAAGACTTATTGGTTGCTTGGCAGGCTCAGGGTATATTGCTTCAGCAGAGATATCCACATCTGGCAGGAAGATGCGATGGTTTCGGGCTGAGGGCTGATACGAAATTGTAGAGTGCAGTTTGATCAGCCTCATCACCCAAGGGGCATAGATTTTTAGACCAAATAAGTCCGAGCCTGACGCAGCAAGTTGTCATATGAAAAGATCCTGTGCATTGAAGCATTTGCCATGCATGATATAGAATATGAGAGTCTTCATTGCACCCTCAATCTTGGCATGTGGAGAGTGTCCCTTAGTGGGCCAGAGAGTCCGCCGATAATATGATATATGGTCCTGGGCAGGTACTCTAGGTCTTCAACGAAGAACTCAGTTGGATAGGGTGCATCTTGAGGCAATGGCTTCATCATTGAGAGCATCTGACTCATATTGGGTTCAGGTCTCTGAAATATGCTCTCAATAGCTTCAGAATGAAGTTGACACCCTTCCTCGAAGAATTCGCCTAGAGTGGGCAGGCCAGTGAGCTCAATGATATTGAATGCATTGGCTTCATGATGGACATTTTCGGTCATCCACTCCAGGATCCAAGTCTTAGGATCTCTGTTGTAGCCTTTGATGTGGAGAGTGGCATAAAACTGAAGCAGAAGCACTTCGTTCCAGTGATCTTCATCAGTCACGAATGGCAGCAGACCCACTTGCCTGAAGCAGTCCAAAGCTTCCTCAAGACATGGCAGACCAGCAATAGCTTCAACCTCAAGGCGCTTGTGTGGGAAGATGCGACCTTGGTTGTATAAGATGCAAGAATAATAGCTGCGCTGTGAATAGCTCCAGAACCTGTCTGATACATTCCTTTCCCTTGAATAGGGGTTCTTGGAGCTATCGAAAAATGTGTTGTCTGCCTTGAAGCTGTTTACATCAAAGGAGCCAGGTGCTGATGCAGGACCTGGGAACCTTGGAAGCCTTGGGACTGGCTTCTGGACATGAGGCCTGTGCTCTATGTGATACTCAAATTGTGGACCTGCAGCAGACTCAGGAACTGAAGTGCCTGGCTCAGTGGCTTCGCTGTCCGCTGAAGTATTTGGTGGGGCGGGCTCCACATTGGCTTCAGTGTTAGTAGTTTGAGGGACATCTTCAGGCACGTTCTCTTGGGAAACTTCATCTTGATGGAGCGAGGGAGTGAGTTCTGGAGGTGCTTCTTCATTGTCTTTGGCTGATGCAGCCGGAATTTCTGCAGACTGGACTTGAGGCCGTGGACCTTTGCGAAGCCTACGGAATGCAGACGACGCTTGTGGTGTCGGAGTGGGCTGGGCCTGAATGTCTTCTTCCTCCTGAGGGCGATCCGCCCATGACTCATCTTGTGCCATTGGCATCAGAGGACGACCAATGCTGATGGGTTCGCTTGTTTCAAGCTGAGGAAGGGCTGCATCACCTTGCACATTGTCCTGATGACCAATGTCTTCAGCAGCTAGTGGGTCGGCTGCTGGAATATCTTCAGCGTCAGGTGCCTCTGTGGGAGCAGGCTCATGAACTGTTAGTCTTCTTTCTGCATTGGGGTGAATGACAGAAAGGGGTTCAACCATCAAGGGCTCTGTGGGAGCAGCCCTAGATTTCTTAGTCTTGCGCTTCTTTTTACTGGGGGCAGAAGGAGAGGCTTCAGAGCTCTTCTTTTTTCTGGCTTCAGCTTCTGCAGCTCTTGTCTTCTTTAGCTCTGAAGCTATTGACCGGCTCTTTGGCTTCGAGCCAGTCGTGGTGGTTGGGAAGACAATGGAAGTAGCTGCTTGTCTTGATGCCTCTAGTTCACTCACAGCAGGCTGCTTCTTCTTCTTTGCGGCCATCTTGGGGTCGATGCCTGGACGCCCAAGTGCCTTGCGCTTTTCAGCCTCGTTGTAGGCTTGAACACATTTGTCAGCCAATGACTTCATCCTTTCACGCGAGCCTTGAGCTTCAGCACGCTTCTTCAAAAAGTTTCCCTTGAGATCATGCAGCATGATTTTGAAGCTTCTTACTTCCTGCACGGTGAGACTGGCCATGTGTTTCTTGAACTGAGCTTTTTCGTGATCAATTTTCTGCTTTAGCTCAACAATGCGCTGAGCAATGGCCAGTTCTGAAGCAATTGCGCCTTGGAAGGCGACGCTGAGTCCAACAGGCAGCTGCAGATCATTGAAGCTTATATCTGGTGTGTCAAACCATTCATCGATGAAGCTGTGGATGATTGCGACATCAAAGAGAGGCAGATTGTTGAAGATCTCCGCTTCCTCCTTGCTTTTGATGAGCTGTTCTAGTGCATCATTGCCCAGATCTTCATCGCTTGATAGATCAATGGCTTCACTGTGCAGAATGGCAGCAGCAGTGAGCTCTTTGCCTGTGTGTTGCTGGGGCTCCTTATCCTTCAGGGGCTTGGAGATGCGGGATACATCTTCAGACTGCAAACTGACTTCAGGAGGTGCAGTTTTCAATGGCTTCGCCCTTGAGATTTTTGAGGCAGGGGCCGGCTTCGAAGCTTTTGGTTTCTTTGTCTGCTTTGGCTTCGGCACAGCAGGAGCTTCATCAGACTCAGAATCAGCTGGAGGGTCATTCACAGCAGTCCCTTGGACTAAGATGTGGGTGATCAGGCCCTCAAGATTGGCAAACGGACCGATTGTATTGGGTTCCGCGTCGCGTGTGCCATCTGCCCTTAGTGAGGAGGGACCAGGATTGAAGTCAAGTCCAAATTTCTTCTTGTTTAGCTTCGCTGACTGTTGAGCAAACTGAAAGTTGCGTTTGAAGAGATTGTCGCCACGACACCAGAGAAGTGATGACGTATGTGCATCATCAGGCTGTGGTCCTCGGACCATGCATGGATAGAAGCCTTGAGCAATGGCTTCATCTCTGGTTCTGGGTACAAGGTTCTTGTATAAGATATCCCCCCATGGACTCTTGATTGCATTCTTTTCAGCATACTCCTGGGTGACGAAGCGGTATTTGAACCACTGTTCTGCCCAATGGCGTCGAATCCATTGGATTCGGGTTTTGCGCTGCCCATAGCTCTCTTCTAGATCTGTTTTGTACATTTCTGCCAAGTCTTCAGGCAGATCCTTGGAAGTTCCCTCACGTCTCTGTCTGCCCCCCTTTCTTGCTGCTGCAACTGAAGCCATAAACTTTAACTTGAAAGGCTTCAAAACTTTCAAAGGCTTCAAGGGCTTTCCTTTTCTTGACAAACAGGAACTGGCTTCAGGAGAGTTTATGTGATGCTGTAGGAATTCTGCAAATGAATGCAAACTATGAGAACCTAAGGATTCTCCCACGGACATGTACCTGTGACAACATTAAGGTGCGAGGGAAGGGGAAGAGGTCATATGCATTCTCAGAAGGTTTTTGAAGATTAATCAGTTTAGAAGACATTGACCTCATTGTGCGAAGACATTCACTTATAGATAAGAAGTTGGTTCCAGATTTGTACGAACCCATAAATCAGTACAAGTAAGGAATCTAACTACTTTATGAAGCACAAGTGAATATACTAGGCATGTTATGAGATGCAGCGAGAGATCTAACTGGTGTGAAGAGAAACTTCTTATGGTTGAAAGTGACAGAACCAAGAGATCAAAAGAGGCTGTAAAAAGAAGTTTTATTTACCACACTGGAACTGCTAGACGGAAGGAAGTTGATGCCGAGCAGTTCAGTCCTCCGTGCCCTAACTTGGCGACGGAAAACACCTATGGCGACGGCGGAGAGGACGATGTCCACGGTCGGGATGAGGACGGCGTTGGAGAGGTTGCGGCAGCGAAGCGCTTCGTCTCCGGCGTCGTCGAGTGCTAGCGGTGGCGCTAGGGTTCGTGCGAGGATGGAAGAAGGAGATAATGACTGCGGTAAGTGTGAATTTATAGACTCAGAGGCGGCACTGTGCTATTACGCAGGTGCCCCTGGCGGTTCGCATTTGAGGCACGCGTGGCCAGTTAGCGGAAGTTTGGGGTTTGTTCCACGTCCCACGCACGCCTAAATTGTCGGGCGGTCGTTCCTGCTTCTCCGGATCTTATGTGGAGGAATGAGCATTAAAAACGGACTTTTATGATTGTCTCTATGTCTTCAGCTGACAAGGACACAGTGAAGACATTCGACAGTTTCAACAGAATGCATATGACTTGGAGAGATAGAGTTTGAGATAGAAAGCATAGAGAGGTTAGGGTCCGATCACATTCACTTAGTTCAAAAGATTCAACCAAGAAGACATAGCTATAAGTGAATGCTGTAGAGGACAGAACACTTAGAGCATATATATATATAATCATCGTAGTGAAGATAATCATGAAGACATGTTAAGTTCGAAGCCAAACCAATGTGAAGATATTGCAAGGTAACTCCATGAGTTAAACACTTCAAAATGGAACGTTTGGTGGTGGCGTTACCCACCGTATCGGAAGTACTAGACCCAGACACGGCGCACAATTATCGTGGCGCTCCGAAGTCAAATTCCACATTAATGTATTCACACTTAGAATGTATGTCTTCATTGATTGAAGATATACTTTACTTTGTGTGTTGCACATCTAAGTCATCAATATGCATAAGTGTTAGGATGTGTGCCTGATCACAGGACATTTGAGGATTCCAAGATATTTAGCTCACACCGTAACTTGCAAAACCTCTTCTCATCCAAGGGCTTGGTGAAGATATCTGCCAATTGCTCTTCAGTGTTGACGTGTATGATATCAATGTCTTCCTTCACAACATGATCTCTGAGAAAGTGATGATGAATTTCAATGTGCTTTGTCTTCGAGTGCTGAACTGGGTTATTGGCTATCTTGATGGCGCTTTCGTTGTCGTAGTAAAGTAGCACTTGCTTCAGATGAATGCCATAATCCTTGAGTGTTTGCTTCATCCGCAGAAGCTGAGCGCAGCAAGATCCAGCAGCAATGTATTCAGATTCAGCAGTGGAGAGAGATACACAGTTCTGCTTCTTTGAAGACCAACATACAAGTGATCGTCCCAGAAAGTGACATGTGCCTGATGTAGACTTGCGATCAACTTTGTCACCAGCATAATCAGCATCCGAAAATCCAACCAAATCAAACTCTGAGCCCTTTGGATACCATAATCCTAGAGTTGGGGTGTGAGCCAAATATCGAAGAATTCGCTTCACAGCTAAGTGATGCGACTCCTTTGGTGCCGCTTGAAATCGAGCACACATGCAAACACTAAGCATGATATCTGTCCTAGATGCACATAAATAAAGCAAAGACCCAATCATGGAGCGGTATACCTTTTGATCGAACTCTTTACCATTGTCGTCGGGACCTAGATGATGTTTGGCTGGCATTGGTGTTGTGAAGCCTTTGCAGTCTTGCATACCGAACTTCTTCAGGCAATCTTTGAGATACTTTTCTTGAGATATGAAGATGCCATTGCGCTGTTGTCGGATTTGAAGACCAAGAAAGAACTTCAGCTCCCCCATCATGGACATCTGATATTGCTCTTGCATCATATATCCAAACTCTTCACTGTACTTCCGATTGGTGCAGCCGAAGATAATGTCATCCACATATATTTGGCACACAAACAGTTCACCATCGTATGTCTTCGTGAAAAGAGTGGGATCCAGGGAACCAAGTATGAAGCCTTTGCTCTTCAGAAAGTACTTGAGTGTATCATACCAGGCCCTAGGGGCTTGTTTGAGGCCATACAGTGCCTTGTTGAGCTTGTATACCATCAGGATGTTTTGGATTTTCAAAACCAGGTGGTTGTGCAACATACACTTCTTCTTCAATCTTGCCATTGAGAAAGGCACTTTTCACATCCATTTGATATAGAAGTATGTTATGATGATTTGCATAGGCCAGCAGTATGCGTATGGCTTCAAACCTAGCCACAGGAGCAAAAGTTTCATCGAAGTCAATGCCCTCTACTTGAGTATATCCTTGAGCAACGAGACGAGCTTTATTTCTGACAACTTGACCATGCTCATCTTGCTTGTTGTGGTATATCCATTTGGTGCCTATTATGTTGTGCTTCCGTGGATCAGGACGCTTAACCAGTTCCCATACATTATTCAGCTCAAACTGTTGAAGCTCTTCTTGCATAGCTTGAATCCATTCAGGTTCCATGAAGGCTTCTTCAACTTTATTGGGTTCTGATATTGAGACGAATGCGAAATGCCCACAGAAGTTTGCTAGCTGAGTTGCCCTTGAACGAGTGAGTGGACCAGGTGCATTGATGCTGTCAAGTATTCTGTCAATCTGCACTTCATTTGCAACACGAGGATGTATAGGGCGAAGACTTTGCTCTTGCTGATCTGCGTTGTTGTTTGGAGGGATGTCTTCATGCCGAGCATTGTCTTCATGTTGATCAGGTGCTGAGATGATGAGTTCTTCTTCAGGATGAGCTTCAGAAGGCATAATCTCTCCAGTTCTCATAAGCTTGATTGATTCACTAGCTGGGACTTCATCTAGCACATTTGGCAGTTGCTCTCTTTGTGAACCATTTGTTTCATCAAACCGCACATCCACTGTTTCGACCACTTTGTAATGGAAGAGATTGAAGACTCTGTAGGAGTGTGAATCCTTTCCATATCCAAGCATAAAGCCTCATGTGCTTTTGGTGCAAACTTTGAGGTGTGATGTGGGTCCTTGATCCAGCACTTTGCGCCAAATACTCTGAAGTAACTGACATTTGGCTTCTTGCCAGTTAGGAGTTCATAAGATGTCTTGTTCAGAAGCTTGTGAAGATAAACACGATTGATTGTATGGCATGCAGTATCAATGGCTTCAGTCCAGAATTTTCTTGGAGTCTTGTATTCATCTAGCATTGTTCTGGCAATTTCAATGAGTGTTCTGTTCTTGCGTTCGACGACGCCATTCTGCTGTGGCGTGTACGGAGCTGAGAATTCATGTGTGATGCCCAAGGTATCAAGATATGTATCAAGGCCAGTGTTCTTGAATTCAGTGCCATTGTCACTTCTAATGTGCTTTATCTTGGCGCCAAAATTGTTCATAGCTCGATTGGCGAAGCGTCTGAAGACATCCTGCACTTCAGTCTTGTAAAGGATTATGTGTACCCAAGTATATCTAGAGTAATCATCAACAATGACGAAGCCATAGAGGCAAGCAGTAGTAGTAAAAGTTGAGTAGTGAGTGGGACCGAAAAGATCCATGTGGAGCAGTTCGAAGGGTTGTGTAGTAGTCATGATTGTCTTCGAAGGATGTTTTGCCCTTGTCATCTTCCCTGCTTCACAGGCACCGCATAAATGATCTTTCTTGAACTTGACGCCCTCGATGCCTATGACATGCTTCTTCTTCGCAAGGGTGTGGAGGTTCCTCATGCCAGCATGCCCAAGCCTCGGATGCCAAAGCCAGCATTCTGAAGCTTTTGCAAGAAGGCATACCGCAAGTTGTGGTCCTGCTGAGAAATCTACCACGTATAAGTCACCTTTCCGATACCCTTCAAACACTTACTTTTGCCAGTGTCAGCAAATGTGATGTGGCTCTTGTCGGATGGACGTAATGTTGAGTCCATAAGAAGGCTTCTTCTGCCAGTCATGTGATTTGTACACCCACTGTCAATAATCCATTCTGAAGATTTTGAAATCGCTGGTGTCATACCCTACAGTACAGTTAGGGGGATAGGCTTCACGAAGAGAATTGTGAAGCATAAACATTTGACGAACCAGTGGGTTATGAAAACTTAAATCCAGATTAGGACTAATAGGGATAGTAGCATGCGATTCAGGAACGAAGTACATATTGATCCCATTCGGGCATTTTATCTTGCGCCCTACAAGATTTTTAAGGTCCCCAGCAATAGCATTAGAAGATTTTGTTTTTCTGCTGGAGAACTTTCCCTTCAAAAGAGAGTTAAGCTTTCTTAACCACCGACATCTTCAAGGGTGGCTTAGAAGCAATAAGTCTAAGTGCAGCATCTGAGAATTTTGGCTTTGAAGCCTTAGCAAACAGTCTAGTAGGTGGACAATAATACTCATAGGAATAAGCAGAATAATTTTTGGTCACATGAACACGGTTCGATGAACCGCTCTCATACTCATGTGCCTGAGTATAGTTTCCCTGCAAAACATTTGTGTTAGTGTGACTCAGGTGAGTCCTCTGTTTGTATGAAGCCATTGGACCGTATGAAGCCTTTGGTCTGAGATTTGTCTTCTTCAAGTGAGGTGTCATGAAGACATTCACAGGAAGATTTTCCAGACACTTTTTGGAAACCCAGATCTTCTTCATAGGTGGTCCATTCCTGCAGTTAGTACCAATGTACCTGGCAAACACTTCACCATTCTGATTCTTAAACAGTTTATAGTTTGCATCAAAGTATTCATCAATGATAAAGGGGTTAGCACAAGTGAAGCCAGATAAGTTGGATGGATCTGCTGAAAGTTCCTCTGCAGCAACCCATGTGGTTTTGGGGTACTGCTCAGGTTTCCATTAAGAGCCATCTGCATTGATTTTCCTCACAAATCCAACACCCTCTTTCCTAGGGTTTCGATTCAGAATCTGCTTCTTGAGGACATCACATAGTGTCTGATGTCCTTTAAGACTTTTGTACATCCCTGTTTCAAGCAATGTCTTCAACATAGCATTCTCATCAGCAATAGCAGAGGTATCCTCAGCAGAGGGGTTAGTTACCACGTCAACAGTTGAAGATATTGCAACAGCAGTAGCAGTGGAACATTCAGCAACAGAATTAGCATTATCACGCTCAATGCATTTAAGACATGGTGGTTCCAATCCTTCCTGAGCAGGACTGATCTATTCGGAGCGAAGTGACTCGTTCTCCTTTTGAAGATCTTCATGAGCCACCCTCAATTTCTCAAGTTCTTGCTTCCTTTGAAGATAATCATAGGAAAGCTTTTCATGAGTTGTTGAGAGAGTATCATGACGATCTTCAAGTTCCTGATACTTAACGTGAAGGTTTTTTATGTCTTCAATTAAGGATTCAGATCGAGTCATTTCAGCACCCAACAGATCATCGCTTCTGTCTAACAGTTTTTGAATATGTTCCATAGCTTTCTGTTGTTCAGTTGCAATTTTAGCAAGTGTTTTGTAGCTAGGTTTTCAATCACATTCAGAGTCATCGTCACTAGATGTTTCATAGCGAGTAGTGCGTGTGTTTACCTTGGCACCGTGTGCCACGAAGCAGTAGGTAGGAGTGGAGTCGTTCTTGTCATTTGCGTTGGTGTCGGTGATGCAGTCATTGTCTTTAGTGTTGAAGATGGACTTGGCGACGTATGCTGTAGCCAGACTCGCAATGCCAGAATCAGACTCCTCCTCAGACTCCACCTCTGCCTCCTCAGATGCGGACTCCTCCTCTGAATCCATCTCCTTTCCAACAAACGCACGTGCCTTGCCAGATGAGCTCTTCTTGTGTGATGAAGACTTTGATGAAGACTTGGAAGAAGACTTTGAGTATTTCTTCTTCTTCTTGTCGTCAGAATCATATTCCTTGCTCTTCTTCTTCCTTCTGTTCTCATTGTCCCACTGTGGACACTCAGAGATGAAGTGTCCAGTTTTCTTGCACTTGTGACATGTTTTCTTCTTGTAGTCGTGAGCAGAAGCTTCATCATTCCTTGAGCTTGATCGTGAAGATTTTCTGAAGCCTTTCTTCTTGGTGAATTTTTGGAACTTCTTCACTAGCATTGCAAGTTCTCTTCCAATGTCTTCAGGATCATCAGAACTGCAGTCAGATTCTTCTTCAGATGAGGAGACAGCTTTTGCCTTCAAGGCGCGAGTTCGCCCATAGTTTGGACCGTAGATATCTCTTTTCTCAGAAAGCTGAAACTCGTGTGTGTTGAGCCTCTCAAGTATGTCAGACAGATCGAGTGTCTTGAAATCAGGACGTTCTTGAATCATCAGGGCCAGGATGTCAAACGAACTATCAAGTGATCACAGCAGCGTTTTGACGATTTCATGTTTGGTGATTTCAGTGGCGCCGAGGGCTTGAAGCTCATTTGTGATGTCAGTGAGTCTATCAAATGTGTGCTGGACATTCTCATTGTCATTTCGCTTGAAGCGGTTGAAGAGATTGCGAAGGACACTGATTCGTTGATCTCTCTGGGTTGAGATGCCTTCATTGACCTTGGAGAGCCAGTCCCAGACCAGTTTGGATGTCTTTAGGGCACTCACACGGCCATACTGTCCTTTGGTCAGATGACCACAGGTGATGTTCTTGGCAGTAGAGTCCAGTTGAACGAATTTCTTGACATCAGCAGCAGTGAAACCTTCTCCAGCCTTGGGAACGCCGTTCTCGACGACATACCATAGGTCAACTTCAATGGCTTCAAGATGCATGCGCATCTTATTCTTCCAGTAGGGATATTCAGTTCCATCGAAGACGGGGCATGCAGCGGAGACTTTGATTATCCCTGCAGTCGACATAGCTAAAACTCCAGGTGGTTAAACCGAATCACACAGAACAAGGGAGCACCTTGCTCTGATACCAATTGAAAGTGTGTTATATTGACTAGAGGGGGGGTGAATAGGCGATTTTTATGGAAGTCTTCAAAACTTTGGAGTTATGAAGACAAACAGTGAAGATTATGCCTATTACTATGCAGCGGAAGTTAGATTACACTAGGCCAGCCATGGTCATGTATTCAATAGAGTGAAAGCACAGTGACAAACAGCTTCAGTGTAATAAGGATCAAGTAGGAAGAAGTTATGAAGCCAAACAAATCATGCATTCACGTTGTGAAGACAAATGATAAAGCAAGCACGCAATGACTTCACAATGAGTAACAGCAAGAGAAGGAAGTGAAGATGAAACCAGTGACTCGTTGAAGACAATGATATGTTGGACCAGTTCCAGTTGCTGTGACAACTGTACGTCTGGTTGGAGCGGCTAGGTATTTAAACCTTAGGACACACAGTCCCGGACACCCGGTCCTGAACACACAGTTGAGGACACCAAGTCCTCACCGTAATCTCCTTGAGCTAAGGTCACTTAGTCCTCGCCCAATCACTCTGGTAAGTCTTCAAGGTAGACTCCCAAACCTTCACAGACTTCGTTCACTAGCAATCCACAATGTCTCTTGGATGCGCTGAACGCGACGCCTAACCGTCTGGAGGATTCACAGTCCTCAAGTGTAATAAGTCTTCAGATCACACAAACAAGAAGACTTGAGTGATGCCCAATTTTCTCTGGCTCTGGGTGGTTAGGGCTTTTCTCCTCACTAGGAATTTTCTCTCAAAGGCTTCGAGGTGGGTTGCTCTCAAACGACAAAAGCCGTGCACTGAAATCTGAGCAGCCAACTGTTTATGGTTGTGGGGGTGGGCTATTTATAGCCACTTGGCAACCCGACCTGATTTGTCCGAAATGACCCTGGGTCACTAAGGAACTGACACGTGTCTCAACGGTTAGATTTCGAACTCTCATGGCAACTTTACTTGGGCTCCAAGCAAAGCTGACTTGTCCATCTTTGGACAAGATTCGCTCTCATTGTCTTCACTCGAAGACATAGGTTTTTGATTTAGGCATCACTTCAGTCATTCTAACTTGTTCTCCTGGACCCCACTTAATAGTACGGTGGTTCCTATGACTCAACAAAAATAAAAAGAACTACGAAAGATCTAAGTCTTCGAGTTCCATAGGCTTCATAACGTGTCTTTTGTTGTCATAGTCTTCAATGTGAATATCTTCATATACCACCTTTGACTTCAATGTCTTCATTCATTTTTAGGGGTCATCTCTGGTAGTAAACCGAATCAATGAGGGACTTCTACCTGTATTTTCCTGCAATTCTCACAAACACATTAGTCCCTCAACTAGGTTTGTCGTCAATACTCCAAAACCAACTAGGGGTGGCACTAGATGCACTTACAGTACCTCGCGGAGGTACGCAAAATGGAGAAGCAATTCTTGGGCCTAGAACTGCAGCATGTGCCCTGCAACACAAACAAGGAAGCTGATGATATCGCCAAGAGGGCGTGAAGGCGTCAGCCCCAGGAGCCCGTCGTCTTCGAGGAGCGGCTCTTCAAGCCTTCAGTGGCCCCTCCGGCTACGGAGCCTACACTGCCTCAGGAGGAGCTCTCCCCGCCACCAATCTCGGGAGCTCCCGCCTGCGGCCCGACCTCAGGAGCTCTCCTGCTTCTGGCACTTGAACCCTAGGAGGGGTGCTGGGCTGAAGAATTCAAGCCGTACCTGTTACAAGGGACCTTGCCGGAGAAGGAGGAGGACGCGGAGTGCGTAGCTCGGCACGCTACAACTTACTGCATCCGGGATGGTGAGCTATACCGAAAACGACTGAATGATGTTTTCTTGCGATGCATCTTCAGGGAGCAGGGGAATGAACTGTTAGCTGACATACACGGCGGAGACTGCGGGCATCACTCGTCGTCATGCGCCTTGGTGGGTAAGGCATTCTGCAGCGGATTCTACTGGCCCACGGCACTCAATGATGCAACCGAGCTGGTGAAATCCTGCGAGGCCTGCCAGTTCCATGCCAGGTAAATCGACCAGCCTGCTCAAGGCCTCCAGACCATCCCACTCTCGTGGCCGTTTGCGGTCTGGCGGCTAGATATCCTAGGTCCATTCCCTCGAGCGCCCGGGGGCTACCGCTACCTCTACGTCGTCATCGACAAGTTCACCAAGTGGGCGGACGTGGAAGCCGTCCGCACCATCACAGTTGGCTGCGCAGTTAAGTTCATCAAGGGCCTCTTGAGCCTCTTCAGAGTCCCTAATCGCATCATCACCGACAACGGCTCATAGTTCACTAGCAATCTCTTCAAAACATATTGTGTTAATCTTGGAATGCAGCTATGCTACGCCTCAGTGGCACACCCCAGAATCAACGGCCAAGCTGAGCGTGCTAACGCGGAGGTCTTGAGAGGCCTCAAGAGAAGGAACTTCAAGAAGAAGCTCGAGGCCCGTGGCAGGGGCTGGCACGATGAGCTCTAGCCCGTGTTGTGGTCCATCTGCACCACCGCCACCAAGCCAATGGGCGAGACTCTATTCTTCCTCGTCTACGGAGCCGAAGCGATTTTCCCTCACGAGGTCAAGCATCGCTCCACACGGGTCTTGGTGTTTGACGAGGCATGTCAAGACGCCATGTGGGGGATGGACCTCGTGCTGGGGGAGGAACACCGCCGCCAAGCCTCACTCCGAGCGGCAAGGTACCAGTAGGCGCTACGGCGGTACCACTGCCGCAGCGTCCGCTCCAAGACGCTCGAGGTGGGCGATCTCATTCTAAGGCGGGTGCTCTCCAAGGAAGGGATGCATAAGCTCTCACCAATGTGGGAGGGCCCGTTTAGGATTTCCCGCGTCTCCAGGCCTTGCGCCGCGCGCTTGGAGATGCAGGACGGGACCCCCATCCAGAACGCGTGGAACATCCAACACCTCCGGAAGTTCTATCCATGAAGCAAGGCCCAGTGCCTATGAAGGTCTCCACTCATGACACTCTCACATAATAATGAGTGGGGCTGTACACGCCCCGGAGTCTCTGGAATGCCGCCCTCGGGCCTCGGGGGCTCCCTCCCATGTCCTAGTGGCAACACTTATCTCCGCACTGGTGAGAAGACTAGACTAGGTGACGGACGCGGCTTTTCATTTGCTTTCTGTAGTTGGTTTGCAACCTTTTAGTGAATTTGGAGTTCTGGCATTTCTCGATAGCTTGGTTGAGTCTCCTTCTTTCTATACTTCTTCGCTCGCTTCTTTGTTTTGCGTCAAGGAGGACAGCAGTTGCCCGATGCTCTCCCTCGTGCACCTCGCATGGGGGCTGGGCAGGTGTGCATGCGATGGGCTACGCTAGACCACGGACACAGCTCCTGTCACCCCAGAGCTTCGGCTCCCTTGATCTTCGCGAGGCGCCCTCGATTGAGATCATGATTGGAGCACCCTCCTAAGTCCGTGCCCCACGTGTACCGCAATGTGGTGCACTAGGCCATGATTAGCCCATGCCTGAGTGCTCGTGCAAGGAAGAGCAAGGCACCCGACAGATGTCCTAACAAATCCTACAGCTTTGCGATGGCTCCCAAGGTCAGCGGCTCCCGAGTCAGCAGCAAGGAGGCCTCACCAGATGCCAGAAGGCGCGCCCTCACGAGACATGAAACTACCCCGGGCGTATCAAGCTAAGTTATCCCTCTATGTTTACGTGGGGCAGGAATGTCACAACACAACACAGAAACAATAAACATAGCATAGCGGCATAAAAATCACGGTTCATTACACGCCCTCGCAGGGCCCCATGCTTGTTATTTTTTGAAATACAGGAAGAAAGGAAAGGACGAGCAAGAGCGGCGCACACACCCACGACAGCTCACGAGGGATGGCTCCCAATGCCTGCCCCCGGACTCAACCGTAGCCCTCCTCGCGCTTTACCGAAGCACGACAACGGGACGACCTGCCACCATCCTCAAAGCGAGCCCGGCGGCGTGGCGGCTGGTCGTAGCCGCCGCTGCTGGAGCTCTCGCTGGAGGAGGAGCCACCATCACTTGGTGAGCCACGACCGTCACCAAGGGCGAGCTCGCCCTCAGCGTCGTCGCGGCCGTCGTCAAGGCCAAGATCGTCGTCGCCGCCACTGTCCTCGGGGCAGCACCCTGCGCGGTGGCCATCTTCCCCAAATACCCTCACGTAGAGGGTTGTGACGCTGTCGTACTTGAAGTGGAGGGTGTACCTCCTGCCCAAGCCGCGCGTGGGGGTAAACGTCTGCCAGCCGTGGGCCAGGACCGCGTTGCCTATGGCGGAAACCTCCACCACGGCCCACGAGGCCTTGCTGCAGCAGTCGTCTGCTTGCAGCCAGAAGCCGTCCAGACCCGCAGCCGGTAGTTCACCGGCAAAGGAGTGCGGAAGCTGGAGCCAGGTGCCAGCCGGCTGCTCTGACCACATGACAAACTCCAGGAGCACCTCTGCCGAATGGAAGCACGGCCGAGGAGGCTGGGGTGACGATGGCGCGCCTCCCCTTGGCGCAAGGGCTACTCCACCTGGAGCGGCCCCTACCGTGGGAGGAGGCACCGTTGTGGCCACCAAGGATGATGCCGGTCCCCGAAGGAGTACGTCCGCGCTCCCGAGGATCCACAGCAGGGGTCGCGGCGTGCTTATGGGGGCGGCCACACCCCCTCTTGGGCCGTGGCGAGCCGGGCCCCTCCTGGCGAGCCTTCCCTTTATCCGCGGCCGAGAACCTCTTCGTCGGCGCCATGGGGTACCAGCAAGACGGTTACGCAAGGACGAAGAAGGGGGAGGAATCGGCGAGAAGGCAGAGATGAGCGAGGGGGCTCTGCCCCTCCCCTCATTTATAGCCTGGGAGAGGCAAACCGCTGGCCTCCACGATCGCGTGCAATGATGATTTTCTTCTGCATGCAGCAGGGTCTCGTCAAGTCGAACGATTCCCGAGGCACCGTGGGGAAGCGGAAGCGCCCACATCCCATAAATTGCCATGCTCGACCAAGGCCGCAGGTGGTTGGGGCCCGCGACGCTCCGCACTTGCCCTTTGGCTTCGCCACAAAGCCAAGCTCAAGCGTGCCTTGGGCACGAGGGCTATTGTCGGTGTCCTGGGAACGGCGGTACCCAGACTTGCCTGCCTGCGGCCCGGAGCGTGGCCCCATCAACGGCCCGGTATGGCCCAGCTTCAGCAGCGACAACTCAAGACCGTCGCGAGGGGCCAAGCCTCACGAGGCGGATGGCACCAAGACCTCCCTAGGGTCAGCCTCACTAGGCTGGCTCCCGAGGAGCAGAGATATCTATGCAAGGGGCACCTCGCGAGGTTCGCGTGACATGAGCCATGATGACCGAGGCCAGGCGGGCGCCAGCGGGCACAGTGTACCAGTTTCCTCTTTGGTGCTAAGGAGACAAGCGCAAGCGAGGAGTCCTGAGGCATCAGGCAAAGGTTTCCATATCGGTGCAACAAGACCAAGACCAAGACCAGCAGGATGGCAGGACGGAGGTTATCGCGGAGCCCACAGCAGCGTCACCACCAGAGCCTTTGGCAGGCGAAGACTACTTTTGTCAGGATAGCTTGTACTAGTTGTCCCCTTCAAACTTGGCCGTTGTGGGATCCCTTCCCGCCTAAACATTTGGGAAGAGGACCAAGGCCACTATAAATAGGACCTAGCCACCACCGTGGAGGGGGGGATCTTTCAGATCACCTCTCAACCACCAGCTCATCGAGCTCAAGAACACCTCACCTCCTGAGGCTGCTCATCCACTTTACTAGTTCATACTCAGCCCCGCGAGGCAATCCACCCACAAACTACAGTAGGGTATTACACCGCAAGGTGGCTTGAACCAGTATAAACCCCAGCATCCCTTGTTCTTTGGGTCCGTCGAGCTAGGTCGTGGAATCGTTGAGCGAGCGAGTCAGGAAGAGAGTGTTCTTCGTGCCCACCCCAGAGTTCGAGCCTCTCAAGGGTTTGCCAGAACCCGTAATCCGACAACCAGGATCGGGGTATAGTAGGTAATTAAATCGCAAACATTTTTTAATTGACCGTATGTGTACATGGCCTTTCGTCCTCCTCTCGCACGTCTTGTCACCCCGCTGCCGCAGACGGCTTACAGCGCAAGCTTGCGCAGTGCGCGCGGGCATTATTTTTGCCAAACGGTGACACCAATGAATTGTCGGTGAGCCCATTCCCGCGCAACCTCGCTGGTTGCCGCGCAAGCTTCCCGCCTGGCTCGGTGAAATCCCCCAAAATCCTAATGCTTACCGGCCTGCTATATAAACCCTCACGGCCGATGAGTCCTGCGTCACATTTTCCCCTCCCTCCCTATAGCTTATCTCGTCTGCTTCTCCCACAATCGCCAATGGCACCGGTCCGTCGTCATCGCTCAGCTACTCCGCCATCATCAAAGGACAGCTCCACCTGGGAGGCTACACCGTGGCGGCGGTGCAGTCCCCGGTGTAGTGTAGTGCATGTGGCGTCCCTACTGGGTATGCGCAGAACAGCCACCACACGCTCCGCCGCCGCTGCCCATCCGCAGCTGTTGCCGGCCGATGTTGTCACCACACCACCGTCGAAAGCCAGGGCCATCTCCCACTCTGCAGCCGCCGCCCGAAGGCAGGAGGTGGCCGTCATGGCCGCCACCCCACTGCCGGCCACCGTGGCCATCACTCACTTCGCCATCGCGGTCGGAAGGCGGAAGGGGGTGTTCGTGGCCGCCACCCCATTGTCGACCGCCGGGGTAATCAGCTACTCCGCCACCGCCGCCCAAAGGCGGGAGGCGGAGGTGGATGCCCACACGTGCATCAGCGACCTTGCGCGCTACACCGAGTTCCTACGAGAGGAGGAGGAGCGCCTCATTGAGCATGCAAAGAGCCTTACCACCGCCGTGGCCGCAGCACACGCCGCCTCAGAGGCAAGGAATCAGGAGATCTACAAGGAGAACTACCGCTTTGAGAGGGGTCGTCTGGAGCGGCAGAGGGCGTTCGAGGTGAGCCTCGCTGAAGCTGCAGCAGTGGCAGGCACCGTATTGCAGTTGTCTAGCTCGTCGGTAGGCTCCTCCTCCTCTACCTCTTATTGAGCATTCTCGGCAGAGGAGAGGCAGACAGAAGTAGTACAAGCCCCTCCATAGTAGTAGTAGTATTTAGGGGCTATTTTGTCCTGTTCATCTGACTATAGATGTGGTGGAACTGTACAACGTACTTAAAATTAGCTAGTATATGTAGTTGAACTAGCAATTTCAGTACGTGGTTGGCAACATTTGGGAAAAGTTTGGTCGGTTCAGCTGTCGAGTTAAACTATTTGTATAAATTAAGAATGACTGCTTAATCTACTAATGAAATCTATGCTTAATTACTAAATTTAGTTGCTAAAATTAGATACTGCTGGTGATTTTTAGCTTCATGTTTTGACAAATCGCAGTGTTACAAGGTTGACAAATGGCAATGTTATTAGATCAACAAATGTCAATCTTTCCAGTTTGACAAATGGCAACATACCCAATATGATTGATGCAAATCTTACCAAATTGTTTATACGTGGTTGCACACGGGTCATCCAAAAGAAGCGTTTGCTTTGAAGAGTTGCACAAATCATGTTCTCACTTTGCATACGGGTGTTCTATCTAAACGTTTGCAATCAAGTGCTGCACAAATCCTGCTCGACAAATTTGCCTTGGCTTCCTGGGGAAGCTGCCGGTTTGCATACAAGTGTTCTAACTAAAATGTTTGCGATGAGTGTTTTATATTTAAAAACCATTGATGTTTTTTTCAAAAGAAAATCGTTTGATAGGTCTGTACATTAAGAGAGAAAAACACAAGTTCGCTCAAACCATATCTTTCATTTAGTCATACTGTGAATTTATATTCATATGATCGAGATACAGTATTAAACCCAAGAAAAAACTATTTCCGTCGGTGGCGGAGGCAGCGTGCCGCGCTGTCCTTGTCATTGTCGTCCTCCGGGATGCCGTTGTTGAAGTCTTCAATGCGGCACTGAGAGGTAGCGTTCGACGGCGGCGTACCATGCCACTGAGGGGGCGCGCGCACGGAGAGGAAGGAGGGCGGCCATGGAAATCAAGGGGCTCGCTTCCCAGCGAGCCTGCGCAGCATACAGCTCGCACGCTTCTCGGTGAGCGTGTGCATTTGAGGACAGCTTGCAAGCCTCTAGGTCAGCCTGCACACCGGCCTACGCTTGCACGCCTCCCGTTCAGTCAAGGTCAAGCAGCTATCCGCACGGCACCTCCTACAGCCATTAAAATCAAGACACGTGGCATCACGTGAATGGTTAACAGAACGCACACTGTTTGAATTATACAAATGTTTGAGATATTAAAGTGGCAGCTATTTTTTCAAAATGCCTTTGTTGGCTGTCATTATTCGAGTGTGCCTTCTCTCAAAATGGACACGAAAAATACCACAGCATGTCGGGTGCCATTCCATGATAGCATGCCAAGTTTCATGAATTTCAGACGAGTTTTGGATTTACTAGAATTTAAAAAGCAGGTATCTCAACGTTTTGTCGGCAATCAATGGTGCCCTGGTGTTTGAAATTCATTCCCATTTCTTGCATGGGACCTAAGCATGCACCCAAGGACACATATTTGATTTTCCAACCAATTTATATGCACTGGAGCATGTGCATGTAGTTCAAATTTGAATTATGCACATAATGCATTGAAAACTCAGTTAATGCATAAAAATGTCGAAACGAACCCTGAAAAATCGCAAAAATTGACACAACACTACTATTGTTCTATGTTGACACGAAAAAAAATTTGAAAGCAATAAGAGGCAATGGATATCGTTTCGTCCCCAAAGGTGGGATGTTCCTACTGAAACCATCATGCTTGTTGTGAGAAGCTCTGGTTTATGAGAAGCATATACCCAAACCTTCCCAAAATGGGACAAAGTTTTTACCACATCATGTTCATGCCGCTCCATGATAGCATGCCAACTTCATGAATTTCGGACGAGTTTTGGATTTACTAGAATTTAAAAACCAAGTATCTCAATGTTTTGCCGGCAATCAACGGTGCCCTGGTGTTTGAAATTCATTCCCATTTCTTGCATGGGACCTAAGCATGCATCCAAGGACACGTATTTGATTTTTCAACAAATTTATATGCACTAGAGCATGTACATGTAGTTCAAATTTGAATTATGCACATAAATGCATTGAAAACTTAGTTAATGCATAAAAATGTCCAAGCGAACCCCGAAAAATCACAAAAATTGACACAACACTCCTGTTGTTCTATGTTGACACTAGAAAAATTTTGAAAGCATAAAAATTACTAAATCAAGATATAACCAAAAGGATCGAACTAAGAAAAACGATAAAGGCAAAAGATGTGATGGTGATACGATACCGGGGCACCTCCCCCAAGCTTGGCCGATGCCAAGGGGAGTGCTCATACCCATGTATTTAGATCTCTTTCTTTGGAGGTGGTGATGATGAAGTTGATGATGTTGTAGGCTTGTCCTCCATCTTCCAGGGCATAGGCTCACCATCATAGAAATATGAATGAGTCTCTAGGATCCTCAAATCTACAGCCAAACTCATCATTTTAAATCTGTATTCATACTCATAGTTTTGGTTTTGCTGGTCATAGATCTGGGCTTGGGAATGCTTGATTTTCTCATGGAGCTTGAAGATGGCCTCTCCGATATTCTTGGCGTCCAACTTGTGGTCACATTTAAATTCTGTGATCATGGAGTGATTGGCGTTGTGTCCGCGTTCCACCATCCCTTGGCACTTGAAAACCTGCTGCTCCATTGCTTCAAGCCTTGTCTCCACGCTTCCGGCCTTCCTTGGCCCTTGAACTTCATGGATGTGCAGCACCCCCTCATGCATCTCGATGGTTTGAGGGTGTTGCAGAACCTCCACAAGGTAGGGGTTGATGACCTTCTCGAAAAACTTGTCCTTTGGAGCACTTGGGGACATCATAGCGATCTAGATCTGTCAGAAAAACAGCTCAAAACAAGAACATAGGATTTTGCCATGATATGGTGGTTAAAACTTTTGGGAGATTATACAATGAATTTTTGCCGACCAAAAGATGTGTACTGCAAGAAAACAGAGTCCGGAGGGCACACGAGGTGGCCACAAGCTAGGGAGGCACGCCGAGGGGGGAAGGGCCCGCCTCTAGGGCTTGTCGCCTCATCGTGCACTTTTTGACTACTTTTTATTTTCCTAATTTTTGAAATGTTCCAAAACAGAGTAAAATTGCCATTGGAAAAGTTTTGGAGTCGGTTTACTTACCGTACCACATACCTATTCCATTTAGGAGTCTGAAACGTTCTGGTAAATATCCCTTATGTACTCCTCCGGTGTTATAGTATTAATAATATTGGTTTCAACATTTATGGGAGTACCTGAGATATAATGTTTGATTCTTTGCCCGTTTACCACCTTCGGGGTAGTGCCTTCGGCATTGTTGATCTTGATGGCACTGGAACGATAAACCTCCTCGATAATGTAAGGACCTTCCCATTTAGAGAAAAGTTTTCCTGCAAAAAAACATAAACGAGAGTTGTATAGCAAGGTATGGTCACCTACATTGAATTCACACTTTTGTATCCTTTTGTTATGCCATCTTTTAACTTTTTATTTAAACATCTTGGCATTTTCATAGGCTTGGGTTCTCCATTCATCAAGTGATCTAATGTCAAATAACCTCTTTTCTCCGGCAAGTTTGAAATCATAGTTGAGCTCTTTAATTGCCAAATAAGCTTTATGTTCTAGTTCAAGAGGTAAGTGACATGCTTTTCCATAAACCATTTTATATGGAGACATGCCCATAGGGTTTTTATAAGAAGTTCAATAAGCCCATAATGCATCATCAAGTTTCTTAGACCAATTATTTCTAGATACACTGACAGCCTTTTGCAGGATCAATTTAATTTCTCTATTGCTCAATTCTACTTGACCACTAGACTAAGGATGATAAGGAGATGCAATTGTATGGTTGACATCATATTGAGCAAGCAGTTTATGGAAAGCGCCATCAATAATGTGTGAACCACCATTAGTCAATAAGTATCTAGGGACTCCAAAGCTCGGGAAAATACTTCTTTAAGCATTTGAATAGAAGTGTTATGATCAGCACTACTAGTTGGAAAAGCTTCTACCCACTTAGTAATGTAATCAACAACAACTAAAATATGTGTATACCCATTAGAGGAAGGAAAAGGCCCCATATATTCAAAGCCCCAAACATCAGATGGTTCAATAAAAAGTGAATAATTCATACGCATTTCCTGGTGTCTACTAATATTACCAATTATTTGACATTCATCACAAGATGAGACATACTTACGAGCATCTTTGAAAAGAGTTGGCTGATACATCTCCAACGTATCTATTATTTTTTTATTGTTCCATGATGTTTTATTCTCAATCTTGGATGTTTAATAATCATTTTATATTATTTTTGGTACTAACCTATTGACATAGTGCCAAGTGCCAGTTGCTGTTTTTCCATGTTTTTTAGATCGCAGAAAATCAATATCAAACGGAGTACAAATGCCACGAAACTTTACGGAGATTTTTTATGGACCAGAAGGAAGATATTGGGCTCTGGAAGCACCTGGGGGAGTCCCGAGGAGGGTGAGGGAGTCCTGGACTAAGGGGTCCTCGGGCGTCCGGCCTGTTAGCCATGGGCCGGACTGATGGGCTGTGAAGATACGAAGACCAAAGACTGCACCGGTGTCCGGATGGTACTCTCCTTGGCATGGAAGGCAAGCTTGGCGTCGAATATGTAGATTCCTTTCTGTGTAACCGACCTTATGTAACCTTGGATCCTCCCGGTGTCTATATAAATCGGAGGACTTAGTCCGGATAGGAGAGATTCATTATCATAGCCATACAAGCTAGACCTCTAGGGTTTAGCCATTACGATCTCGAGGTAGATCAACTCTTGTAATACTCATATTCATCAATATCAATCAAGCAGGACATAGGGTATTACCTCCATAGAGAGGGCCTGAACCTGGGTAAACATCATGTCCCTTGTCTCCTGTTACCATCGAGCTTAGACCCACAGTTCGGGACCCCCTACCCGAGATCCGCCGTTTTTGACACCGACATTGGTGCTTTCATTGAGAGTTCCATTGTGCTGTCGCTAAAAGGTTTCATGGCCCCTTTGATCGTCAATAATGATGCTGTCTAAGGAGAAACTTTCCTCCCCGGATAGATCTTCGTGTTCGGCGGCTTGGCACTGCGGGCCAACTCGTTTGGCCATCTGGAGCAGATTGAAAGCTATGCCCCTGGCCATCAGGTCAAATTTGGGAGCTTGAACTACGTTGCGGACATCCGTGGAGACTTGATCTTCGCCGGATTCGAGACCGCGATAGCTGCTCCTGGTCAACCCGATGATCATGACCTAAATCTGTCATCAGGACGCATCGAGGATATTGCTCCTGTAACCGCTCTGGCCCTAGACACGGAGCAAGTTGCACCGTCCAAGGACGGGAGGATCAAGCCCACCACGAAGGCCACAGATTCCACGACGTTGGAGCCGCACATAGACTTAACCTCTCACGACGTTTTTGTCAGCGGAACTACGGAATCGTCTCCGGTCGTAAGTTCCGAACCATGTGAGCCCGCGGACACCGAGCTTGATCGCTTGTCGATCTTCGAATTCAGCGCCGCAGACATCTCCCAGCACCCGCCTTTGGGCGATGTGCTAAACTCATTAAAAACCTGTCCTTGGCGGAGGACTCACAGCCGAACTATATCCGGCTCGAACCAGGGGCTGGCGGTGGAGAATTTTGCTTCCCACCCACCACCCACTTCATAGCCACGGTTGAGGATTCAACCGATACAGTTGATTACGACTCCGAGAACATTGACGGTATGGACGACGATGCCGAAGACAACGAAGACCTCGTTGATACAGCTAATGAACAAGATGAATAGGAAGATGGGCAGGTTAGCCCTGGTAAACAGGCCACGCACGAAGATTCGGAGGATGACAATTACCTTCCGATCTCTGAGGATGAGGTGAGCCTCGGCACCGAGGATTTCATCGTGCCTGAGGAACCTCTTGAGCAGGAGCGCTTCAAGCGCCAACTAATAGCCACTTCAAGGATCCTGAAAAAGAAGCAGCAGCAGCTTCAAGCTGACCAAGATCTGCTCAATGATAGATGGACCGAAGTCCTAGCCGTCGAAGAATACGGCCTTAGTGGTCCAGCCAAAAGCTACCCGAAGAGTAGATTGCCAACCCAGGGCGACGACAAGGCGCTCGAGCCCGTGCCATTATCGCACAAGGCGTCAGGTCGACCATTACTTGGTCCTGGTAAAGCGGCAACTCAAGCCGAACACCAGACCGCCCCACCTCACTATAAAGTCAAGAACAAAACAGCTCGGGGTTGTGCATACGAACGTCAACATGATTTGGGTAGCAGAGTAGGACAGTCAAGAGCAACCTATGGATCGCGAGGACATACCTCGACACGCGACGACTGAGGGAGTCCTGGACTAAGGGGTCCTTGGGTGTCCGGCCTATTATCTATGGGCTGTGAAGATATGAAGACCGAAGACTATACCTGTGTCCGGATGAGACTCTCCTTGGCGTGGAAGGAAAGCTTGGCGAACAACTATGAAGATTCTATCTTATGTAACCGACTCTATGTAACCCTAGATCACCTCGGTGTCTATATAAACCGGAGGGTGTAGTCCGGAAATGATATACTCAATACCTTAGTCATACAGGCTAGACTTCTAGGGTTTAGCCATTACGATCTCGTGGTAAATCAACTCTTGTAATACTCATATTCATCAATATCAATCAAGCAGGAAGTAGGGTATTACCTCCATAGAGAGGGCCCGAACCTGGGTAAACATCGTGTCCCATGTCTCCTGTTACCATCAACCTTAGACGCACAGTTTAGGACCCCTACCCGAGATCTGCTGGTTTTGACACCGACATTGGTGCTTTCATTGAGAGTTCCTCTGTGCTGTCGCTGAACGGTTTGATGGCCCCTTCAATCGTCAATAATGACGCTACCTGCGAAGAGACTTTCCTCCCCGTGCAGATCTTCGTGTTAGGCGGCTTCTCATTGCGGGCCAACTTGTTTGGCCATCTGGAGCAGATCGAAAGCTATGCCCCTGGACGTCAGGTCAGATTCGGGAGCTTGAACTACGTCGCGGACATCCCTGGAGACTTGATCTTCGCCGGATTCGATACCGCGGTGGCCGCTCCCGGTCACCCCATGATCATGACCTAAATCTATCATCGGGCCGCATCCGGGAGATCGCTCCTGTAACCGCCCTGGCCCTAGAGCCATAGCCGGCCGCGCCATCCAAAGACAGCAGGATTAACCCCACCTCGGAGGCCACAGACTCCACGGCGTTAGAGCCGCACATGGACCTGGTCTCACACGATGCCTATGCCACAGGAACGCCGGACTCGTCTCCGGCCGTAGGTTCCGAACCACGCGAGCGTGTGGACGTCAAGCTTGATCATTTATCGATCTTCAAATTCAGCGCCGCCGACATCTTCCAGCGCTCGCCTTTCGGAGATGTGCTAAACTCATTAAAAAAACATGTCCTTGGCGGACGACTCTCAGCCGAACTATATCCGGCTAGAACTAGGGGCTGATGATGGAGAATTTTCCAACCCACCCACCACCCACTTTATAGCCACGATCAAGGATTTGACCGACGAACTTGATTACGACTCCGAGGACATCGATGATATGGACAACGATGTCGGAGAAGAAGAAGCCCAGAACACGCCGTTCACCGGACGCTGGACGGCCACTTCCTCGTATGATGTATACATGGTGGATGCACCAAAGGAGAAAAGCGGCGACGATAAGGAAGACCTGGTTGAGGCTAAATCTTCCGAAATACAGTCCAAGCGCCGGCATCAGTGGCGCCGCTCTAAGTCACACCGCAGTAAACACAACAACACGGGCACTGGAGAAGATGACACTCCGGAAGGTGCCGAAGACAACGAAGACCCCATCGATAAAGCAAACAAACAAGATGAACGGGAAGATTCCGAGGACGATAATTACCTCCCGCTCTCCGAAGATGCGGTGAGCCTCGGCACCGAAGATTTCGTCGTGCCCGAGGAACCTCTTGAGCAAGAGTTCTTCAAGCGCCAGCTAATAGCCATGGCAAGGAGCCTAAAAAAGAAGTAGCAGCAGCTTCAAGCTGACCAAGATCTGCTCAATGATAAATGGACTGATGTCCTAGCAGCCAAAGAATACGGCCTCAAGCGCCCAACCAAAAGCTACCCAAAGCGCAAATTGCTACCTCAGTTCGACGAGGAGGCCCCGGAGTACATACCACCATCGCACAATACGGCCGACCAACCACGTGAAAAAATGACAACTCATGCCGAACACCAGCCTGCCCCGCCTCACCACTCAGGCAGAGGTAAATTAGCCCACGGCCATACATTTGACCTCCGGCAGAACCTAAACAATAAAGCAGGACATACAAGATCAATCTACGGAACGCGAGGATGTGCCTTGACACGTGACCACGGCCACCTATTCGGACGTGACAAACCCAGTCATGCGGGGGCCAAACACCGCAGACGGACTCTATCAGAGCTGTGTCACGATACGGCTCGATATAGAGGCCCCACACACGCTCATTGCTTCACTGTTGAGGTCCTGGATCATGAATTCCCCGAAGGATTCAAGCCCGTGAACATAGAATCATACGATGGAACCACGGACCCCACAGTGTGGATTGAGGACTTCATTCTCCACATCCATATGGCCCGTGGAGATGACCCCCACGCCATAAAATACCTCCCTCTAAAACTCAAAAGGCCAGCTCGGCATTGGCTAAATAGTCTGCCTGAAAATTCCATTGGCAGCTGGGAGGACTTGGAAGAGGCTTTCCTCGATAACTTCCAAGGTACATATGTTCGACCTCCGGACGCTGATGACTTAAGCCATATAGTTCAACAGCCCAGAGAGTCCGCCAGGAAATTCTGGACAAGGTTCTTAACTAAAAAGAACCAAATTGTCGACTGTCCGGACGCCGAAGTTCTAGCAGCTTTTAATCATAGCATCCGCGACGAATGGCGCGCTCGCCACCTCAGCCAAGAAAAGCCAAAATCCATGGCAGCCCACATGGCACTCATGACCCGCTTTTGTGCGGGCGAGGACAGTTTGTTGGCCCGTAGCAAAAACAATGCAAGCGACGTTGGCACTCCTGAAGTTAAAAGCAACAAAGACATGTCTCGACGCAATAGATACAAGTGCCGAAACAACAGTGACAACACCGAGGATACGGCGGTCAACACTGAATTCAGTGGCTCTAAGTCCGGTCAGTGTAAGAAGCCGTTACAAAAGAACAATTCGGGCCCATCCAGCTTGGACCACATACTTGATCGTCCATGCCAGATTCACGGCACCCCCGACAAGCCTCCTAATCATACAAATAGAGAGTGTTGGGTTTTCAAACAGGCCGGCAAATTAAACACCGAGAACAGGAAAAAGGGATCACAAAGCGAGGACGATGACGAAGAGCCACGACAAACAAACACAGGGAGACAGAAGAAGTTTCCCCCTCAGGTCAAAACGGTGAACATGATATATGCTACCCACATCCCCAAGAGGGAGCGCAAGCGTGCGCTCAGGGACGTCTACGCGATAGAGCCAGTTGCCCCAAAATTCAATCCATGGTCGTCATGCCCAATCACCTTTGATCGTCGGGATCACCCGACCAGCATCCATCATGGAGGCTCAGCCGCACTGGTCTTACACCCAATAATTGATGGGTTCCACCTGACTCGTGTCCTCATGGACGGCGGTAGCAGCCTCAATCTGCTCTATCAGGATACAGTGCGAAAAATGGGCATTAACCCATCAAGGATCAAGCCTACAAAGACCACCTTTAAAGGAGTCATTCCAGGCATAGAGGCCCGTTGTACGGGCTCAATCACATTATAGGTTGTCTTCGGATCTCCGGACAACTTCTGAAGCAAGGAGTTAGTCTTCAATATCGTCCCATTCCGTAGCGGCTATCATGCATTGCTCAGACGAACTATGTTTGCTTGATTCAACGGAGTGCCACACTATGCTTATCTCAAGCTCAAGATGCCCGGCCCACACGACGTCATAACAGTCAATGGCAATACGGAGCGCTCTGTCTGTACAAAAGAGCACACAGCTGCCCTAGCAGCAGAAGGACAAAGCGGCCTTCTCAAGCAGAACCTTCATTCGGCTACCGAGCCCTCGGACACCCTTAAAGAGGGTCTGGACTACTCTGCAGCAGGAGAGCTCGGCTCGTCGGGAGCTCGACTAGCAATCCGCCCTCCGTCTCAGTCCCGATCAAGCGGTGGCCTGCGTGCCATGCATACATAACTACGCACTGAAAATTCCATGGGCATCGACGGAGGCATAGCTAGCTTGTGATCCACGGCACGGCTCAACCGACATCGGATACACACATACTTTCACTTTTTGCTTGTTTTATTTCAGGTTTTAATCCCATAGACCCCATCGGGTGGTTTGGTTATTGGTCCTCTTAAAGGATAAACACACCAAGATGGCGAGGAGCGCAGACATATGGGGACTTTTTAGGTGATTCCATTAACGATAACTCTACCTGTCTTCCAGGACCCACATGTAGCTCTTCCCTAGTTTCGGCATGTTAAATAGCTTGTTGCTTATTGCACTACTTGTATCAATGCGCCTTGACGTACTAATTACATTACAATGAAAATAGTTTGTAGCTGGAGCTATGGGACCCCAGCTTTTTACCTTTACATCTTTTCTATTTTCTTTCTCTCTTTTCTTTATTTTTTCAGTTTCCCTGTGGATAACCCCATCAGGTAGCACCCGTACACTTCGGTACGTTTTGATGTTTGCCAGGGGCTTTACAGCACCCCACATTACGGCAACAAAAGTCCGAACACTTCTTGTAAGTATAGTTCGGCACCCCGAATTTAGCATTATATGCATTGGCTCCGAATCATGTCTTTGGTCAATAATTGGGTTGCCCGGCTCCTGTGCTTGCTACCCTACATTCCGATACATCGGCTAGGGTAGTAAAGGGAGAACTACTATGATTGTGCCCTGGTCTAAACCGGATGAGCACCTCAGTAGAGAAAGCTGAAAACTGACTGTCATGATGCGGCGAGAGCCAGTCAGCTGTTCGGAGGTCTCAAATCATTGGAGGTTTTTATGCATTTCGCGAAGGATCGTACTTCCTGATCAGACACTGATAGCACTCTGGTTCATATACTAGGGGCTGCGCCTATGTTTTATTATAAAACTCCTATGGCTAAGTGAGGGCGTTCAAGCTGTATAGTCTGGTTGCATGGTTCATTGCGCTAAACAACTCCTTCAAGGACCATATAGTTGAATCAAGATTGTTTAGATACCATCCCGAACACCTCCGTACTACCTATGTGAGGGCAGAAGCTGACGACTGGCCAACCCTCAGATTTCAGATAACACGGCCGCATAGGAGGACACAATCAAAACATAAATTATATCACAAAGCAGATTTGTTGTCATCATACAAGACAAAATACGAGTATAATCATTCAAAAATAATGTCCTGCCCGCACTGCGTGGCTACAATACGAGACCCCTCTAGGACATCCGCAAAATATCGCTCGGGTGTATGGTGCTCCTTGCCCTTCGGCGGCCTTGGTCAGCTCGACGGCGTCCATCTTCGCCCACCACATCTTGCAACGAGCAAAGGCCATCCGGGCACCACATACTGACCGCTTTACAACCTCAAGCCGTGGCAGGCACTAACAAGCCGCTTCACCAGCCTGAAGCAGCTACTGGGTACCGGTGTGGCAGGCCATAGCCGGACTATCAGTTCCCTCACAGCCAGCTCGGCCGCCTTGTGTAGCTCGACCAACTGTTTCAGCTGGTCGCTGAAGGATACCGAATGTTCTGGCCCAAGATATTGAGACCAGAACAACTTCTCCGTCGAACTCCCTTCCTCGGCTCGATAGAATTCCCCAGCATCGGATACGCTGCGAGGCAAATCCGTAAATACCCTTGTAGAGCACCAAATTCGGGTAAGTAAAAGGAGTGTTTCCTTCACAGACTTGTTTTGCATAATGAAAGCCTTACCCGCCACAATCTTCTTAGCCACCTGGAGTTCCTGAAGGGTGCTCTGGGCCTCGGCTCGAGCCTCTTATGCGCTCTGGCGGGCCTTCGCAAGTTCGGACGTCTGGGTCTTTGAATCACGCTCCAGGGACTCGTACTTCTTGACGGCATCCTGAAGCTCTTGCTAAACCTCGCTGAACCGGGCCTCGTGCTTTTCGCATACATCGTGTTCCTTGGCCGCTTTGTCCTCGGCCTCGGCTAATGCCTTGTTGAGGGCCGCCACCTCGGTCGTGGCCCCTAGCATAGTCCATGACATTTTAGTCATCACGAAGTATTCATCCTTCCTAACATACACGCATAGGTTACTGCATACCTTGGACGTCCTCCAGCTGCCTCTGCACAAGGCTGAGCTCCTCCTCGGCCCGCTCCAGGCTCTGCTTCAGTTCAGAGACCTCCGTAGTATGAGCGGCAGCAGCCAGCAGTGACGCCTGCTTATTTACATAGACATCATATGTTAGACTCCTGTGAAAATTGTTTTGATCCTCTGTTCGGCTTTTCTTTCCGAACACCGAACAAAGCATCAGGGGCTACTGTCTACACTGTGATATTCTTTCTACAATTACCTCAAAGCCTGTTAAAAGGCTACAGACTTCGGTCAGCCCACTTTTGGAAGACTGAACCTTTTTGATCACTATACCCATGAGGACATGGTGTTCATCTACAATTGAAGCACCTCGCAGTGCTTGCAGCAGATCATCTAGCGCCTCTGGTTGGATGGAGGCCACCAGCGGAATAGGCACACCCCCTCCTTTCGGGGAAGGCCGTTCACCGGACTCTGGAGCCGTACAGGTCTCCGGAATGATATCCGGCTGAGGGCCGAATGGAACTCGGCCCCCACCATCAGTTCCCATGGGGGTTTCTTCCCCCATGTGTCCGGCGGCCGTGGAGTCATCCTTGGACGCCGCCCTGATGATCTCCGTAGCCTCCCCTTGGTCGGGAGAGCCCATTTGGGGCACCACCTCGTCATCG
Organism: Triticum urartu; assembly: GCF_056163025.1. Classification (NCBI taxonomy): domain Eukaryota; kingdom Viridiplantae; phylum Streptophyta; class Magnoliopsida; order Poales; family Poaceae; genus Triticum; species Triticum urartu. The sequence continues at coordinate 95,671,738 of NC_141875.1, forward strand.
CGTTTGGGCGAGGCAGAGTGAGCAGGTGGCAGCGACATGCTAGCCATCTCCTTCGAGTCTAGCGATCTCTCTGTCGAGGATTGCGGAGAACTATCGCGGGCCGGAGTGCAATAGCATAAATTAAACATATTAATATGGCAAAGGGGAAGGGCCATACATTTGGATGAGCATAAGGTCTTTGGTACTCATGAAGCAGCCCGAGGCTTGGTCCGGGGCATTCATTCCGGACTGCTATCGACATCTCACGCGGAGTTATCCGTGAGAGAGCCCTCCCCCCTCTTGGGTGCCTTCACCTCCATGTTCGTGGAGGCCACCCTTTTCTTCCTCCCCCCCTCAGGGGGGGAGTTGTATTCTTCCTCCTCCTCCTCGTCATCTTAAATGACCGAAGGGTCAGTCTCGTCTTTGGACGACAGGTCTGAAGTATCCTTTCGCCGAAGGCCACTCCTAGTCCCCTTGGTCGCCTTCTTGGTCTTCTTCTCTGGCACTTCATAAGGCGCCAGGAACAACATCTTCGTCAGGAGTGGGGTCTCTTCGTCTTCGGGTAGCGGGGCTGGACAGTTAATCCGCCTTGCTATGTCAGTTTAGGCCTAAGGAAAAAATTGATAAGAGATCTTAGATTTCTTTCTCACAATGCGCTAGTAAAGATTATGCCTTGAGAGTGTGAAAGAACTTACCGAATTATCTTGGCGCTTTGAGCTAAGCCCACGATCCTCGGTTGTAGGAGGTGGCGTCTCGCCGGCCTTGAAAAGCACTTTCCAGATATCCTCGTGCGTTGTGCCGAAGAGCTCTAGCAGTGTATGGTGCTTGGCCGGATCAAATTCCCACAAATAGCAAGTCTGGTGTTGGCACGGGAGGATCCGGCGGATGAGCATAACCTGGATCACATTGACAAGCTTGATCCTGTTGGATATCATGTTCTGGACACATGTCTGGAGCCATGTTAGCTCACCCGGAGAACCCCAGGGGCCCTTCTCTTGCCAGGAGGTGAGCCGCATCGGAGCTCCGGATCGGAATTCGGAGGCCGCTGTCCAGTTGGTGTCACACGGCTCGGTGATGTACAACCACCCTGATTGCCACCCCTTCACCGTTTCCACGAAGGAACCTTCGAGCCAGGTGACGTTGGGCATCCTACCCAACATAGCTCCTCCGCACTCTCCCTGTTGACCGTTCACCACCTTTGGCTTCACATTGAAGGTCTTCAGCCATAGGCCGAAATGAGGTGGGATGCGGAGAAAGGCCTCGTACACAACTATAAATGCCGAGATGTTGAGGATAAAGTTGGGGGCTAGATCATGGAAATCTAGCCCATAATACAACATCAGTCCGCGAACAAACGGGTGGAGAGGGAATTGATAACCCAAAAGTATAGGGGATCGCAACAGCTTTCGAGGGTAGACTATTCAACCCAAATTTATTGATTCGACACAAGGGGAGCCAAAGAATATTCTCAAGTATTAGCAGCTGAGTTGTCAATTCAACCACACCTGGGAACTTAGTATCTGCAGAAGAGTGTTTAGTAGCAAAGTAATACAATAGTGGTGGTGACGGTAACAAAAGAGTAATGAAAGCAAAGTAATATTTTTGGTATTATGTAGTGATTGTAACAATAGCAACAGGAAAGTAAATAAGCGTAAACCAGTATATGGAAAGCTCATAGGCATCGGATCAGTGACGGATAATTATCCCGGATGTGGTTCATCATGTAATAGTCATAACATAGGGTGACACAGAACTAGCTCCAATTCATCAATGTAATGTAGGCATGTATTCCGAATATAGTCATACGTGCTTATGGAAAAGAACTTGCATGACATCTTTTGTCCTACCCTCCCGTGGCAGCGGGGTCCTAATGGAAACTAAGGGATATTAAGGCCTCCTTTTAATAGATAACCGGAACAAAGCATTAGCACATAGTGAATACATGAACTCCTCAAACTACGGTCATCACCGATAAGTATCCTGATTATTGTCACTTTGGTGTTAACGGATCATAACACATAATAGGTGACTATAGACTTGCAAGATAGGATCAAGAACTCTCATGTATTGATGAAAACATAATAGGTTCAGATCTGAAATCATGGCACTCGGGCCCTAGTGACAAGCATTAAGCATAGCAAAGTCATAGCAACATCAATCTCAGAACATAGTGGATACTAGGGATCAAACCCTAACAAAACTAACTCGATTACATGATAAATATCATCCAACCCATCACCGTCCAGCAAGCCTACGATGGAATTACTCACGCACGGCGGTGAGACTCATGAAATTGGTGATGGAGGATCGTTGATGATGATGACGGCGATGAATCCCCCTCTCCGAAGCCCCGAACGGACTCCAGATCAGCCCTCCCGAGAGGTTTTAGGGCTTGGCGGCGGCTCTGTATCGTAAAACGCGATGATTTCTTCTCTCCTATTTTTTCTCCCCGAAAGCAGTTATATAGAATTGGAGTTGGAGTCAGGAGGTCTCTAGGGGGCCCACGAGGGAGGGGGCGTGCCCTAGGGGGGGCGCCCCCACCCTCCTGGCAAGGGTGTGGGCCCCATGGTCTTCATCTTTGGCGAGGATTTTTTTTATTATTTATTATAAGATATCCCGTGGAGTTTCAGGTCATTCCGAGAACTTTTGTTTTCTGCACATAAAACAACATCATGGCAATTCTGCTAAAAACAGCTTCAGTCCGGGTTAGTTCCATTCAAATCATACAAGTTAGAGTCCAAAACAAGGGCAAAAGTGTTTGGAAAAGTAGATACGACGGAGACGTATCAACTCCCCCAAGCTTAAACCCTTGCTTGTCCTCAAGCAATTTAGTTGACAAACTGAAAGAAATAAAGAAAAACTTTTACAAACTCTGTTTTCTCTTGTTGTTGTAAATGTGTCAAGCTAGCATTCAAGTTTTCAGCAAAGATTATAACCAACCATATTTGCAATAATTCTCAGGTCTCATGATTACCCATATCAATAGCATAATCAACTAGCAAGCCATAATAATAAATCTCAGATGACAACACTTTCTCAAAACAATCATAATATGATATAACAAGATGGTATCTCACTAGCCCTTTCTGAGACCGCAAAACATAAATGCAGAACACATTTAAAGACCAAGGACTGACTAGACATTGTAATTCATGGTCAAAGAGATCCAATCATAATCACACCCAATGCAAACTAACAATAATGAATGCAAATGACAGCGGTGCTCTCCAACTGGTGCTTTTAATAAGAGGATGATGACTCAACATAAAAGTAAATGGATAGGCCCTTTGTAGAGGGAAGCAGGGATTTGTAGAGGTGCCAGAGATCGGTTTTGAAATAGAGGTAATTAACATTTTGAGCGGTATACTTTCATTGTCAACATAACATCCAAGATATGGCAATATCTTCCATGCTACACACATTATAGGCGGTTCCCAAACAGAATGGTAAATTTTATACTCCCCCTCCACCAACAAACATCAATCCATGGCTTGCTCGAAACAACGAGTGCCTCCAACATACATCAGGTCCCAGGGGGAGTTTTGTTTTGCAATTATTTTTGATTTAGTTTGCATAAAGCATGGGACTGGGCATCCCGGTGAACAGCCATTTTCTCATGAGTGAGGAGCGAAGTCCACTCCTCTTGAGAATAACCCGCCTAGCATGGAAGATACAGACAGCCCTAGTTGATACATGAGCTATTCGAGCATACAAAATAGGATGATTATTTGAAGGTTTAGAGTTTGGCACATACAAATTTACTTGGAACGGCAGGTAGATACCGCATATAGGAAGGTATAGTGGACTCATATGGAATAACTTTGGGGTTTAAGGGATTGGATGCACAAGCAGTATTCCCGCTTAGTACAGGTGAAGGCTAGCAAAAGACTGGGAAGCGACCAACTAGAGAGCGACAACAGCCATGTACATGCATTAAAATTAATAAACATTGGATGCAAGCATGAGTAGGATACAATCCACCATGAACATAAATATCGTGAAGGATATGTTGATTTGTTTCAACTACATGCATGAACATGTGCCAAGTCAAGTCACTTAAATCATTCAGAGGAGGATACCACCCTATCATACCACATCATAACCATTTTAATAGCATGTTGGCACGCAAGGTAAACCATTATAACTCATAGCTAATCAAGCATGGCACAAGCAACTATGATCTCTAATTCTCATTGCAAACATGTTTATTCATAACAAGCTGAATTAGGAACGATGAACTCATCATATTTACAAAAACAAAAGAGGTCGAGTTCATACCAGCTTTTCTCATCTCAGTCAGTCCATCATATATCATCATAATTGCCTTTCACTTGCACGACCGAACGATGTGAATAATAATAAGAGTGCACGTGCATTGGACTCAGCTGGAATCTGCGAGCATTCAATAAATAGGAGAAGATAAAGCAATATGGGCTCTTAGTTAAATCAACAATAAAGCATATAAGAGCCACTTCAACAATTTAATCATGGTATTCTTCTACTGATCCCCAAAGAAAAGAAAAGAAATAAAACTATTTACATGGGAAAGCTCCCAACAAGTAAAAGAAGAACATGAAATATTTTTGGGTTTTCTTTTTAATTACTACTACAAGCATGGAAAGTAAATTAATTAAAAGCTACAACTAATTTTTTTGGTTTTTTCTTAAGGTTTATTAAACACACAAGAAGAAAGCATAAAAGGAAATAAACTAGCATGGATGATACAATGAAAAAGTATGAGCACTGACATCTAGCAATGAGTGTGTGTGGACATAAATGTAATGTCGGTGAGAAATACTTACTCCCCCAAGCTTAGGCTTTTGGCCTAAGTTGGTATATGGCCACGGCTGGCCTGGCTGATATCCATAATAATAGTTGGGGTCGTACTGCGATGCAGCGGCTATCGCCTCCCGAGCTGCAGTGTGGCGACGAGCGGCCTCCGCTCTCCTCTCGTACTCATCTGCTTCCTCTCTGGTAATAATATATCCTCCTCTTGCTTGATAATCAAAGAAAGTCAGAGCAGGGAGAGTAATACGGACAACACGGCGTCTGTCAAAGATTTGTCGATACTGGAGAGGCGATTCGTTCCTCTCGACAAAATGGTGAGAAACCATAGAATCAAAATCTAAATAAGTAGGAGGTAACTCCATGTCTCCTTCACGAACGTCTATCTCAAGAAATTTAGCTAAGCGGGTTGCATAAATTACTCCAAAGAAATCTCCATTATATCTATTATGATGCAACCTACGAGCTACAATGGCTCCCATATGATAAGGTTGGTCTCCTGACACAGCACTCCTGAGAATGCTAAGGTCAGGGACACACATGTGACATGCTTCATCCTTAGCATTTATGCACCTACCTATGAAGAGAGCAAAATAATGTATTGCAGGAAAGTGAATGCTCCCTATGGTAGCTTGCGTTATATCTCTAGATTCCCCAACAGTTATACTAGCAAGAAAGTTTCTAAATTCAGATTTAGGGGGATCCCTAACACTACCCCAGTGTGGAAGTTTGCAAGCAAAAGTGAAATCTTCTAAGTCCATGGTATAAGATTTGTCATAAAGATCAAACATGACTGAAGGAGAATTACATGAAGATGAATACTCAAACCTCCTCACAAAAGAGCTTGTGAGATCATGATACCAGGGGCATTTGTCTGCCTCAAAGTCCTCAAGACCGGCATTACGCAAATATGCGTTAAATTCTTATTTAATTCCCGCTCGATCCATAAAATTTTCAGAAGGCCACTCACAAGGACGCACTGGAGCGCCTCTTGGTGGCTCTTCATCAGCATCACGCATTGCAAGCCTGGGTCCTTGCTTCCTTGAAGAACCACCTTGGAACATTTTCCTAAGCATATTTCTTCCTCTGAAAAATTCTGAAAATTTTTAGTAACTTCAAAGTAAAAGTAAACCAAACTCAATAATATTGATAGCAACAACTCCTACAAGTGCCTAGAGCCTATACCATGCATCAAAACTACTTTTGACCATATAAATTTGACATGTAAGCTCAAGAACAGGGTCACCTAAGCAACACAAATTTGCAATGAATAAAGCACTAGAACAAAAACTAATTGGACCAATGGAGGAGTCACATACCAAGGAACAATCTCCCCAAGCAATTTTGTGAGAGGTGCTTTGAGCAAGGAGATCGAAAATGGCAGCAAAGAGGGCTGGAACTCGTGCTTGAGTTGGTTTTTCGTGTTTGTGGGAGGAAGAAGAAGAGGATGGCACAGGAATAAGTGGAGGAGGGCCACCGTGGGCCCACGAGGTAGGGGGGCGCGCCCAAGGGGGTGGGCGCGCCCTCCAACCTCGTGGTAAGGTGGTTGGCCCCCTGGTGTGTTCTTTGTTCCATAAATCCTCAAATATTCTAGAAAAAATCATATTTAATTTTTAGGGCATTTGGAGAACTTTTATTTTCGAGGTATTTTTATATTGCACAGATAATCAGATAACAGACAGAAAATTATTTATTTTTACTTTATTTCAACTAAATAAAAGAAAGTACAGAGAGGGTACAGAAGGTTATGCTTCTAGTTTCATCCATCTCATGCTCATCGAAAGGAATCCACTAACAAGGTTGATCAAGTCTTGTTAACAAACTCATTCCGATTAACATGAAACCGGAGAAATTTCGAATAACACTAGGTTACCTCAACGGGGATATGCACATCCCCAATAATAAGTATATCATATTTCTTCTTGACAGTAGGGAGAGGAAATTCAAACCCTCCAAATATAATCGATGGAATTTTTTCGATAGAATTGATACTATGAAGTTGAGGTTGTTTCCTCGGAAAATGTACCGTATGCTCATTACCATTAACATGAAAAGTGACATTGCCTTTGTTGCTATCAATAACAGCCCTGGCAGTACTAAGAAAAGGTCTTCCAAGAATAATAGACATACTATCGTCCTCAGGAATATCAAGAATAACAAAGTCCGTTATAATAGTAACGTTTGCAACCACAATAGGCACAACCTCACAAATACCGACAGGTATAGCAGTTGATTTATCAGCCATTTCCAAAGATATTTCAGTAGGTGTCAACTTATTCAAATCAAGTCTACGATATAAAGAGAGAGGCATAACACTAACACCGGCTCCAAGATCACGTAAAGCAGTTTTAACATAGTTTCTTTTAATGGAGCATGGTATAGTAGGTACTCCTGGATCTCCATGTTTCTTTGGTATTCCACCCTTAAAAGTATAATTAGCAAGCATGGTGGAAATTTCAGCTTCTGGTATCTTTCTTTTATTTGTAACAATATCTTTCATGTACTTAGCATAAGGATTCATTTTGAGCATATCAGTTAATCGCATACGCAAAAAGATAGGTCTAATCATTTCAGCAAAGCGCTCAAAATCCTCATCATCCTTTTTCTTGGATGGTTTGGGAGGAAAAGGCATGGGTTTCTGAACCCAAGGCTCTCTTTCTTTACCATGTTTCCTAGCAACAAAGTCTTTCTTATCATAACGTTGATTCTTTGATTGTGGGTTATCAAGATCAATAGCAGGTTCAATTTCTACATCAGGTTCATTAGGTTGAGCATCATTATGAACATCATCATTAACATTTTCATTAGGTTCATGTTCATTGCCAGATTGTGTTTCAGCATCAGAAATAGATATACCATTTGGATTATCAGGTGGTTCAGCAATAGGTTCAGTAGAAGTTTGCACAGTTCTATCATTTTTCTTTTTCTTCCTTTTAGAAGAACTAGGTGCATCAATATAATTTCTCTGGGAATCTTGCTCAATTCTCTTAGGGTGGCCTTCAGGATACAAAGGTCCTGAGTCATTCTACCAGTTCTAGTAGCCACTTTAACAGCATAATTATTTTTCTTACTATTCATCTCATTGAGCAATTCTTTTTGAGCTTTAAGTACTTGTTCTACTTGAGTGGTAACCATAGAAGCATGTTTGCTAACAAGTTTAAGTTCACCTCTAATATTAGCCATATAATCACCCAAGTATTTAATCATATCAGCATCTTGTTTTAATTGTCTACCAAAATAAGCATTGAAGTCTTCTTTCTTAAACATAAAATTATCAAACTCATCCAAGCATTGACTAGCAATTTTAGTAGGAGGGATTTCAGCTTTATCATATCTATAGAGAGAATTTACCTTTACTACTTGTGTCGGGTTATCGGGGTTTGGAGGTTCTTCAATAAATAAAGGATTAAGATCATATGTTTCTTCAATAGGCGGTAAATTAAGACCATGTATTTCTTCAATAGGAGGTAAATTCTTAACATCTTCAACTTTAATACCTTTTTCTTTCATAGATTTCTTTACCTCTTGCATATCTTCGTGACTGAGAAATAGTCTTTGGAGTTGGTTTAGGAATAGGATCATTAATTGGAGCAAGAGCTAGCTCAGGAGGTGGCTCAGTAGGTGGCTTAGGAGGTGCCCAATTATTTTCATTTGTCAACATATTATTCAATAAGATTTCAGCTTCATCCAGTTTATTTCCCTGAAAAGAGAACCAGCACAACTATCTAGGTAATCTTTGGAAGCATCGGTTTGTCCATTATAAAAGATATCAAGTATTTAATTTTTCTTAAGAGGATGATCAGGCAAAGCATTAAGTAACTTGAGAAGCCTCCCCCAAGCTTGTGGGAGACTCTCTTCTTTAATTTGCACAAAGTTGTATATTTCCTTTAAAGCAGCTTGTTTCTTATGAGCAGGGAAATATTTAGCAGAGAAGTAGTAAATCATATCCTGGGGACTACGCACACAACCAGGATCAAGAGAATTAAACCATATCTTAGCATCACCCTTTATTGAGAACGGAAATATTTTAAGGATATAAAAGTAGAGAGATCCCTCATCATTAGTGAACAGGGTGGCTATATCATTTAATTTAGTAAGATGTGCCACAACAGTTTCAGATTCATAGCCATGAAAAGGATCAGATTCAACTAAAGTAATTATATCAGGATAAACAGAGAATTCATAATCCTTATCAGTAACAAAGATAAGTGAAGTAGCAAAAGCAGGGTCAGGTTTCATCCTAGCATTTAGAGATTGCTTATTACATTTAGCTAATAACCTTTTGAGTTCATATCTATCTTTGCAAGCTAAAATAGCTAAGGAAGCTTATTGATCAAATAAATAACCATCGGGAATAACAAGTGATTCTTCATCATCACTTTCATCATGATAATCAGATTCAATATTTTCAATCTCTATAGCCCTAGCAAGTCATTCCTCGAGAAAATCACCAAGTGGCACAGTAGTATCAAGCATAGAAGTAGTTTCATCATAAGTATCATGTATAGCAGAAGTAGCATCATCAATAACATGCGACATATCAGAACAAATAGCAGAAGCAGGTTTAGGTGTCGCAAGCTTACTCATAACAGAAGGTGAATCAAGTGCAGAGCTAGATGACAGTTCCTTACCTCCCCTCGTAGTTGAGAGATAAATTGTTGTCTTAGCGTCTTTCAAATTCTTCATAGTGTCCAGCAGATATAAATCCCAAGTGACTCAAAGAATAGAGCTATGCTCCCCGGCAACGGCGCCAGAAATTAGTCTTGATAACCCACAAGTATAGGGGATCGCAACAGCTTTCGAGGGTAGAGTATTCAACCCAAATTTATTGATTCGACACAAGGGCAGCCAAAGAATATTCTCAAGTATTAGCAGTTGAGTTGTCAATTCAAGCACACCTGGAAACTTAGTATCTGCAGTAGAGTGTTTAGTAGCAAAGTAATACGATAGTGGTGGTGACGGTAACAAAAGAGTAATGAAAGCAAAGTAATATTTTTGGTATTATGTAGTGATTGTAACAATAGCAACGGGCAAGTAAATAAGCGTAAACCAGTATATGGAAAGCTCGTAGGCAACGGATCAGTGATGGATAATTATGCCGGATGTGGTTCATCATGTAACAGTCATAACATAGGGTGACACAGAACTAGCTCCAATTCATCAATGTAACGTAGGCATGTATTCCGAATATAGTCATACATGCTTACGAAAAAGAACTTGCATGACATCTTTTGTCCTACCCTCCCGTGGCAGCGGGGTCCTAATGGAAACTAAGGGATATTAAGGCCTCAATTTAATAGAGAACCGGAACAAAGCATTAGAACATAGTGAATACATGAACTCCTCAAACTACGGTCATCACCGGTAAGTATCCCGATTATTGTCACTTCGGGGTTAACGGATCATAACACATAATAAGTGACTATAGACATGCAAGATAGGATCGAGAACTCTCATATATTGATGAAAAAATAATAGGTTCAGATCTGAAATCATGGCACTCGGGCCCTAGTGACAAGCATTAATCATAGAAAAGTCATAGCAACATCAATCTCAGAACATAGTGGATACTAGGGATCAAACCCTAACAAAACTAACTCGATTACATGATAAATCTCATCCAACCCATCACCGTCCAGCAAGCCTACGATGGAATTACTCACGCACGGCGGTGAGCATCATGAAATTGGTGATGGAGGATGGTTGAAGATGATGATGGCGACGAATCCCCCTCTCCGGAGCCCCGAATGGACTCCAGATCAACCCTCCCGAGAGGTTTTAGGGCTTGGCGGCGGCTCCATATCGTAAAACCCGATGATTTCTTCTCTCCTATTTTTTTCTCCCTGAAAGCAGTTATATAGAGTTGGAGTTGGAGTCGGGAGGTCTCCAGGGGGCCCATGAGGTAGGGGCGCGCCCTAGGGGGGGCGCCCCCCACCCTCGTGGCAAGGGTGTGGGCCCCTGGTCTTCATCTTTGGTGAGGATTTTTTTTATTATTTATTATAAGATATCCCGTGGAGTTTCAGGTCATTCCGAGAACTTTTGTTTTCTGCACATAAAACAACATCATGGCAATTCTGCTGAAAACAGCGTCAGTCCGGGTTAGTTCCATTCAAATCATACAAGTTAGAGTCCAAAACTAGGGCAAAAGTGTTTGGAAAAGTAGATACGACGGAGACGTATCAGGAATCCCAACCCGCGGACAAAATGTGTGAGGAACACCACTCTCTCATGAGGCTCGGGGGTGGGGACGATCTGTCCCTTGGCCGGAAGTCAGTAAATGATCTCCTTGGCCAAGTATCCAGCCTCTCGGAGCTCCTCTATATTTTTCCTCTTAATGGAGGAGGACATCCACTTGCCGCCGGCTCCGGATCAGGACATGGTTGGGTGTTTGTTTGAATGGGAGCGAATGAGGACTTGGGCATTGGAGCTCAAGAACGGAGAGGCGGGAAGAAAACGTGGGAGAAGAAAGGGGAATCTTATCTCCTTATAAGGGCGGTGAATATCGGACGCCCCCCATTCGCCTTAAAATTCGCTTGCTCCCAAGGGCTGTGTAAATGGCGCGGTTGGGTTACCCAAGCCCATATTGATGAGAATCCCGTAATAAGGGGACCCAATCTCTACTTTGACAAGACGTGCCAATGACAACCGCGTCTCGAAACATGGGGCGAAAAACGGTTCGAAATTATGACTGGACAGGCGTAACGTCGCATTACTAAAGTTGTCAGCAGATTGGACTTGTGTGTTATTATATTCTCTCTGCGGTTGTGTGCGGTGTGCGTTACAGGTCCCGACACGATCAATTCGTCTGGAGACTATTCGGGAGTTCGGAAGGAGGAACCCGCCTTGCAATGCCAAAGACACCACTACGCGCCGGATACCTTGTCATTGAAGCCAGTTTCAGGGGCTACTGAGGGAGTCCTGGACTAAGGGGTCCTCGGGCATCTGGCCTGTTATCTATGGGCCGGACTGATGGGCTGTGACGATATGAAGACCGAAGACTGTACCCGTCTCCGAATGAGACTCTCCTTGGCGTGCAAGGCAAGCTTGGCGAACAACTATGAAGATTCCATCTTATGTAACCGACTCTATGTAACCCTAGATCCCCCCGGTGTCTATATAAACCGGAGGGTGTAGTCCGGAAAGGATATACTTAATACCTTAGTCATACAGGCTAGACTTCTAGGGTTTAGCCATTACGATCTCGTGGTAGATCAACTCTTGTAATACTCATATTCATCAATATCAATCAAGCAGGAAGTAGGGTATTACCTCCATAGAGAGAGCTCGAACCTGGGTAAACATCATGTCCCCTATCTCCAGTTACCATCAACCTTAGACGCACAGTTCGAGACCCCCTACCCGAGATCCGCCGGTTTTGACACCGACAACGACGACCACCTATTAAGATGTGACAAACCTAGCCACGCCTGGGCCGAAAACCACAAACGGACTCCATCGGAGGTACGTCGCAGTGTGGCCCAACATAGAGGCGCCGCACACCCTCTTTGCTTCACAGACGAAGTGATGGAGCATGAATTCCCAGACAGGTTCAAACCTATGAATATCGAATCATATGATGGAACAACGGATCCCACGGTATGGATTGAGGAGTTCCTCCTCCATATCCACATGGCCCGTGGGGACGACCTTCATGCCATCAAATACCTACCACTAAAACTCAGACCAGCTCGGTACTAGTTAAACAGTCTACCGGAAAATTCTATTGGCAGCTGGGAAGATTTGGAGGACGCCTTTCGCGACAACTTCCAAGGAACATATGTCCAGCCACCGGACGCCGATGACTTAAGTCACATTGTCCAGCAGCCCGGAGAGTTAGCCAGGAAGCTCTGGAATAGGTTCTTAGTTAAAAAGAACCAAATCATCGACTGTTCGGATGCGGAAGCCCTTGCGGCCTTTAAACACAGCGTCTGGGTTGAATGGCTTGCACGCCACCTCGGTCAAGAAGGACCTAGATCCATGACAACCCTTACCGCTCTAATGACCCGCTTTTGCGTGGGAGAAGACAAATGGCTAGCTCGTAGAAGCAATAGCGCCAGCGACTCGGGCACTTCCGAAATCCAAGACGGCAGTGGCAAGCCACATTGAAGCAAACACAACAGTCGCAATGATAATGAAAGATCAGGCGACACAGCGCTCAACGCCGGATTCAGCAATCCCAAGCCCGGTCAACGGAAAAAGCCATTCAAGGTGAACAGAGACGGACAATCCAACCTAGACAGGATACTGGACCGACCCTGCCAGATTCATGGCCACCCAAATAAACCAGCTAACCATACCAACAGAAATTTTTGGGTCCTCAAGCAGGCCGGCAAGCTCAACGCCGAACACAAGGGAAGGGGGCCGCCAGGCAATAGGGATGACGGAGTGGTTCACAAGCCAAATGCCGGGGGCCAGAAGCAATTTCCGCCCGAAGATCGATCAAATCCGGAGCAGAAATAGCAGTTCGGCTTCCGTTGCCCATCTCATATACCCGTTAACACTATACCGCGCATACATAACTATGCACTTAAGATACCATGGGCATTGGCGGAAGCATAATACGTACAAGTCTGCAAGCACTCCGGTAACATTTTTATCTACTTTCCTTTTTCGTTCTTCATTATCTCTTAAATATAGGTGGTGTAAAGGAGAAACATCTAAGACCGACTCCATAGGAGTTCGGATCTGTACACTCACCTACGGGGCTACTTCCTTCAAGGATTCCCCTCGCCAAGGACAGACGGTGCAGACGTGCGACAGGAGGTCCAAAATAACTTTTTGTAGACCGTACTCTTTTTCGAGACTGTAACATGCCTTTTTCCTCTGCCTTCGACCCAGGGCATATCAAATAGCCGAGGTCATGGCCTTTATATATATCAAGTAATCATTGGCATATCGCTCAGGTCCCAGTTCGCATTCTCCGAATTAATCATCCGCGTCTTTCCACAAAGGAACGCCTCCTATGGTTGTTTCACAGATATACCCCAGCTTAAACTTGCCAGGGGCTCGGTACGGGAACAAATTAGTTGCCAACAAAGTCTGAACAGCTTTTACAGCGTACTTCGGCATCGCGAGTTTGGCCTTATATGCATTAGCTCCGAATCATGTCTTGGGGTCAATAGTTGGGTTGCCCGGCTCCTGTGCTTGCTATCCTACGTTTCGCTCTATCGGCTAGGGTGGTAAAGAGAGAACTACTGTAATTGTGCTTTCGGTTCACCTGGCTCAGCACCTCAATAGAGAAAGCTGAAAACTGATTGTCATGATGCGGCGAGAGCTGGTCAACCACTCGATGACTTATCGGAATCTCTAGCGATTCCTCCGTTTCACACGAAGGACCTCTTTTCGGTCAAATATGTACACGCATCGTATGAATAAGCCGCATACATACCAGGGGCTATGTCGTAGACCCACCACAAAACTCCTATGGCTAAGTGAAAGTGTTAACGCCCTATAGTCTGGTTGCCTGGTTCACCGCATTGACACCTCCTTCACGGACCAAGACGTTGGGTCAAGAGTGATCAAATGCTTTTCTGAACACCCCCGTACTTCCTTCAAGGGGGTTGAAGCCGACGACGGGAAAACTTTCAGATTATATTTAAACGGCCGCACAGGTGGAACACAAACTTTCGAGCAATATATAAAAACAGATTAACCATAAAATTGTCTCGTACAATTCTCATACACCTCACTCGAACATTATGTCTTTCTAGCATTGACCCTCTATCAAGCGGGCGGCCACTAGGATGTCTTCAAAATAATGCTCCGGTTCATGGTGGTCCTTGCCCTTGGGTGGACTCTTCATTGCAACATCGATGGCCTTCATCTTCCCCCAGAATGTCTTGACTCGGGCAAGGGCCATCCGTGCACCCTCGATGCACACCGACCGCTTCACAGCGTCGATACGTGGCACCGCGTCAACAAGCCGCTGCACCATGCCGAAGTAACTATTCGGAACACGCTCAGTTGGCAATAACCGGATTATGACGTTCTTCATGGCAGCGCCGGATATCCTATGAATCTCGGCCCACTGGGACATCTGCTCATTCAGCAACTAGGGGCGCTTTGATGCGCCGAATTGTGACTAGAAAACCTTCTCCGTTGCGTACCCCTCTTGCGCCTGGTAAAATTGCGCCGCATCGGAAGAACTCTTCGGCAAGTCTAAAAACTCGTCCGGAGAACTCCACAATTTGTTAAGATGAGCATAGTACGGATCGCCGAACTTAGTTTCTAGCAAAAATGGCTTACCAGCCGCAATCTCCCCAGCTTGCCGGATCTCCTCACGGGCGGCTCTGGATTCAGACCGCGCTTCTCGCGCCTCTCGTAAGGCCTTGTCAATTTCAGCCGTTTTGGCTTCATTCTCCTTCTCAAGGAGTTCACAGCGGCTAGCAGCATTTTTTAGCTCGAGCGCCATAATGGATATCTTCTCCTTGTCTTGACGCCGAGCAGCTCGTTCGGCTTTTAACTCAGCCGATGCCTTTTCGACAGCCGCATTACTACACCGAGCCTGCTCCTTGGCCCGGGCCAGCTCCGCCAGAAGAATTTCAATGGCGGCAGCACCATCTGCAGCCATGCATATTACAGTATATAACTTTCAGCGTCATGCTTATATCACAAAAAAATGTATGTGAAGGGACTGCCCCAAATACATACCTTGCGATTCGTCAAGACACATATTGATTAATGCAATGTCATCCCAGGCCACATCAAGCTTCCGTTGCAGCTCGGCAATATCCGTAGTCTAGGAAGAAGTCGAGGAGGAAGCGGCATGTGTTCAAGTTAATCAGATTAGTCCTTGAATATTTCTTCTTGATCCTCTGTTCGCCTCCCATGGGAAGCCAACCCGAGTCTCAGGGGGTACTATCTATACACAGGTGTATTTTGCAAATAAAACACAATTGCACATATTATAGTACAAACCTCGAAGCCTCTTAGTAGGCTCACAAAGGCCTCATTCAATCCGCTCTTCGCGGACAGGACCTTTTCAACCACCGTGCCCATCAAGGTACGATGTTCCTCTAAGACGGACGCCTGCCGCAGCATGTTCGTTAGGATATCCGGTGCCTCTGGGTCTCCGGAGGCTACCGTAGGAGTACGGCCACCCTTTGAAGGGATCCGTTTATTCATATCCGGTTGTATACTAGATTGTCTGGGGCCTTCATTATTGTTCCCCGGACCCTGGGCCACCGATCACCTTTGGGTAATGCCTTCATCATCCCTTGCACCACTTGTTGGTCAGGGGAGACCCTCCACGACGACACCTCAAAGTCGTCCGCCCTATTGGATGGAGAGGCCGGGGGGCATCTCACTTTCCATCATCTCTAGGAGAAGGTCCGCCGAGGAAGAGGATTGTTGAAGAAGACTACGTACTGAGCTGCAAAAAAATATATATTCCAGGCATTATAAGAAAGGAATGGGACATGTTTAAAATAGCCTTGTTCACTTTCGATTTGTCTCGAGGCTTGTCCTCGTCATGATACTGCGCTTCGACGTCCTCCAAGCCTGAGCCACCCACCAGAGGCATCTTGCCTTTCTTAGGAGCCTGCTTCTCCCAGTCTTCGGAGGCGGCCCTTTTCTTCCCACGAGGGGAGGAGACAATGTCCGCCTCTTCACTCTTGTCTTCGAATGAGGGAATTTTTATTCCTCCGGACACAATGTCTGAGGTACCCTTGGAATAGGGGTCATCTTTGGTCTTTCCACTCTTCGCCTCGCCCTCCTTCACATGCATTTGGTATGGTGCCGGGGATAGCATCCTTGTTAAAACAGGATTCGCTGGGCCTTCGGGCAGAGAGGTCAAACACATAATTAGTTCCGCCTTCTTTATCCAGCCCTGGAGAGATGTAGCCTGCTTAGTACCGTATTACGGTATGCGTAATTACAAAGTGTTCGGATGACAAGTGCTTACCGGGGTATCCGGACGGTTGCAGTTAAGGCCAGCGTCCTCGGTAGTGTTCGGCCAATGTTTTCGCTTCCCAAAAAAGAACTTGCACATCCCTTCATGCGTAGTGCCGAGGAAGTGTTGGAGGGTTCGTGGTCCTTCCGGATTGAGCTCCTACATGCGGCGAGACCTGCGCTGGCAGGGCAATATTCGACGAACTAGCATCACGTGAATCACGTTGACAAGATCGATGTCTCTCTCAAGGAGGGCTCGGATGCGGCTCTGTAGAGTCTGCACTTCATCAACTGATCCCGCCCTTGTTGACCCATGATGCAAGCTGTAATAGTGGGCCAGGATGGAATGTGGGTGCAGCTACCCACTTGGTGTTGCGGGGCCCTGTGACGTAAAACCACTCCCGCTCCCAGTGATTGGAAGTTTTGGTAAAAGAACCTTTTGGCCAAGGAGTGCTGGTGAGTTGGCTGATCATAGCACCGCCGCACTCCACCTGTTCCCCATCGACTTCCTTCGGCTTCACACTGAAGGTCTTGAGCCATAAGCCGAAGTGTGGGGGGATTCAGAGGAAGGCCTCGCATGTAATGATAAACACCGAGAAGTGGAGGATAGAGTCTGGGGCTCGGTCATGAAAATCTAGTCCGTAATAAAACATTAGCCCCCGGACGAAGGGGTGAAGAGCGAACCCTATCCCCTAGAGGAAGTGGGAGATGAATACGAACCTCTCGCCAGATCTGGGGGTCGGAATAACCTGTCCTTGAGCAGGAAGCCTGTGGTGGACCTCCGCGGTCAAATATCTAGCCGCCCGAAGCTTTGCGATATCCTCCTCTGTAACGGAGGAAGCCACCCATCGGCCTTGAGAGCTGGGTCTAGACATGATGGGGAGGCTTGAAGCAATGAAGTCGAACCTTGGGTGCTATAACTCGAGGTTAGGAAGGCTTAGGAGAGGTTTGGCATAAAAAGACGACCCTTAGTTCCTTTATAAAGGCAGTGGGTATTCAACGCCTCCTCCTAAGCCTAAGAACCTGCCTATTCCTAAGGAATCTTTCCCGCAGGACGGTTGGGTTACCCACGCTCATATTGATGAAAATCCCGCAATAAGGGGACACGATCTCCTCTTCGACAAGACGTGCCAATAAAAACCACACCCCAAAACATGGAACGGTGGGACGGGAAACGGTTCGAAATAATGATCGGGAAGCGTGACATCACGTTACTAAAGTTGTAAGCAGATTGGATTCGTGAAATACTATACTCTCTACGGCTGTGTGTTGCAGATCCGGACACGATAAATTCATCCAAACACTATTTTGGAGTTCGGAAGGAGGAACCCGCCTTGCAATGCCGAAGACAGATCTACGCGCCAGATACCTCGTCATTGAAGCCAGGTTCAAGGGCTACTGAGGGAGTCCTGGACTAAGGGGTCCTCGGGCGTCCGGCCTGTTAGCCATGGGCCGGACTGATGGGCTGTGAAGATACGAAGACTGAAGACTGCACCCGTGTCCGGATGGGACTCTCCTTGGCATGGAAGGCAAGCTTGGCGTCGAATATGTAGATTCCTTTCTATGTAACCGACCTCATGTAACCTTAGATCCTTCTGGTGTCTATATAAACCAGAGGACTTAGTCTAGATAGGAGAGATTAATTATCATACAATACAAGCTAGACCTCTAGGCTTTAGCCATTACGATCTCGAGGTAGATCAACTCTTGTAATACTCATATTCATCAATGTGAATCAAGCATGACGTAGGGTATTACCTCCATAGAGAGGGCCCGAACCTGGGTAAACATCATGTACCTTGTCTCATGTTACCATCGACCTTAGAAGCACAGTTCGGGACCCCCTACCCGAGATTTGCCGGTTTTGACACCGATAGAGGGGACAACCGACCCAGGCGCGCCAGGAGGCCCAGGCATGCCCTGGTGGGTTGTGCCCATCTAGGGTGCCCGGGACCGCCTCTTTGCTCTATAAATACCCAAATATTCCCAAAACCCTAGGGGGCGACGAAATATTCATCCAGCCGCCGCAGAGTCCGGAACCACCAGATCCAATCTAGACACCATCACGGAGGGGTTCACCACTTCCATTGGTGCCTCTCCGATGATGTGTGAGTAGTTCTTTGTAAACCTTCGGGTCCGTAGTTAGTAGCTAGATGTCTTAATCTCTCTCTCTCTCTCTTGATTCTCAATACAATGGTCTCTTGGAGATCCATATGATGTAACTCTTTTGCGGTGTGCTTGTTGGGATCGATCAACTTTGAGTTTATGATCAGATCTATCTTTTTATATCCATGAAAGTATTTGAGTTTCTTTGATCTCTTTTATGCATGATCTCTTATAGCCTCATATTTCTTCTTTGATATTGGGGTTTTGTTTGGCCAACTTGATCTATTGCGGTGCCCGGAAGTGGGTTCGATCTTACGGTGCTCGATCCCAGTGACAAAAAGGGAACCGACACGTATGTATCGTTGCTACTAAGGATAAAAAGATGGGATCTATATCTACCGCCATAGATAAACGGATCTCATCTACATCATGTCATTGTTCTTATTGCATTACTCCGTTTTTCCATGAACTTAATACACTAGATGCATGCTGGATAGCAGTCAATTTGTGGAGTAATAGTAGTAGATGCAGGCAGTAGTCTGTCTACTAATCCTGGACGTGATGCCTATGTAATGATCATTGCCTCGATATCGTCATAATTATTTGAGGTTCTATCAATTGCCCAACAGTAATTTGTTTACCCACCGTTTGCTATTTTTCTCGAGAGAAGGCACTAGTGAGATCTACGGCCCCCGGGTCTTCTTTCTCATATATTTTCCTTTGCGATATATTTTTCTCTTGCTTTTATTTTCAGATCAATTAAACCAAAAACCCAAAAATACCTTGCTGCAATTTATTCTATTTGGCGTTTGATCTATCAATATTTACAACTTTCTCCCGTCCACGCACCGTTTCTGGCGCCGATACCCGAAAGGGATTGACAATCCCTTTAACACGCTGGGTTGCGAGTGGTTGTTATTTGTGTGCAGGGGCTGTTTACATTGTGTTGCTTGGTTCTCCTATTGGTTCGATAACCTTGGTTTCATATGTGAGGGAAATACCTACCGTCGCTGTGCTGCATCATCCCTTCCTCTTTGGGGAATTACTGATGTAGCTTCAAGCGACATCAAAAGGAATTTCTGGCGCCATTGCCGGGGAGGATCTTTATCATAACTAGGTTCCTAATCACAATTCTCATCTCCTCGCAATTTACATTATTTGCCATTTGCCTCTCGTTTTCCTCTCCCCCACTTCACAAAATTTTGATGTTTTATTCGCCTCTCTTTTCCGTTCGCCGTTTTCTTACCGGATCTGTTTTTGAGTGCAATCTTGTTGTGTGGTCATCATGACTCAAGAGAACACACCAAGTTATGTGATTTCTAAAATACCAACAATAATGATTTTATTGGTACTCCGCTCGCTCCTCCGACCGCTAGTGCGGAGACTTGTCATATAAATACTGCTTTGCTGAATCTTGTTATGAAAGACCAATTTTTCGTTACTCCTAATGATGATGCCTCATACCATCTTAATACCTTCGTGGAATTATGCAATATGCAAAAGAAAAAGGATGTGGACAATGATGTGGTCAATATGAAATTATTTCCATTTTCTTTGCGTGATTCTGCAAAAAATTGGTTCTCTTCTTTGCCTCACAATATTATCGATTCTTGGAATAAGTGCAAAGATGCTTTTATCACTAATTGTTTTCTTCTCGCAAAAATTATTCCCTTAGAACCCAGATCATGAATTTCAAGCAACTTGAACATGAGCATGTTGCACAATCTTGGGAAAGGATGAAACTGATGCTGAGGAATTTCCCAACACATGGGTTAAATCTTTGGATGACCATATAAAAAATTTATGTGGGGTTGAATTTTGTTTCTCGTAATCTTTTAAATTCCACCGCGGGTGGTACTTTTATGGAAATTACTTTGGGTGAATCCACCAAATTTCTTGAGAATATTATGGCAAATTATTCACAATGGCATACCGAAAGAGCTCCTACTAGTAAAAAGGTTAATTTGGTTGAAGAAATTTCTTCTTTGAGTGAAAAAGTTGATGCTCTTGTCAAATTGGTTGCTAGTAGAAGTGCTCCTATTGATCTTAATGATATGCCTTTGTCTACCTTGATTGAGCAAAATAGTGATGCCATAGATGTGAATTTTATATCTCGAAATAATTTCAACAACAATGCTTATAGAGGTAATTTCAATCCTAGGCCTTTTCTTAGTAGTTCCTCTAATAATTATGGTAATTCTTATGGAAATCAATCTTATACCAATAATAATAGGAACACCTCTGATCTCGAGAACAATATTAAAGAATTTATCAATACACAAAAAGTTGTCAACACTTCCATAGAACAAAAGTTGAGTAAGATTGATGATTTGTCTAGAAGTGTTGATAGAATTGCTCATGATGTCGAAAATCTCAAGATGAAATTTTTTGTGCCTAAAGTAGATGAATCAACTAAATCTCTTTATGTTTCTATGGATGAAATTAAGAAAATAACTGCTATGCTTAGAGCTAAAAGAGAATTTTTAGAAAAAGCTTTTTCTAGTGATTATTCTTGCAAAAATGATGAAGATCTTAAAATGATTGGTGTTTCTTCTATTGATTATTTGTTTAATAAAGTTAAGAATGATGAAAAAGGGCTAGAGAAGAGTCAACTTTAGGTAGAAGGCATCCCAATATTTTGGAGGGTGAAAATCTTGTTGAAAAAACTGATGAAAGTGGGTTTGGAGAGGTCAAAACTTTAGCTAGTGATGCACCCACTCTTTTGGATTACAAAGACTTTAATTATGATAGTTGCTCTTTGATTGATTTTATTTCTTTGTTGCAATCCATGATGAATTCACCCCATGCTTATGAACAAAACAAAGCTTTTACTAAACATATTGTTGATGCTATGATGAAAGCTCTTGAAGAGAAATTGGAATTAGAAGTTTCAATTCCTAGAAAATTGTACGATGAGTGGGAACCTACTATCAAAGTCAAGATTAAAAATTATGGGTGTTTTTCATTGTGTGACTTGGGTGCTGGTGTTTCTACAATTCTGAAATCTTTATGTGATGTGCTTGGTCTTACTAATCTTGAAGAAGGTTCCTTACATTTGCACTTGCCGGATTCTACTATTAAAAAGCCTATGGGAAGAATTAATGATGTTCTTATTCTTTCAAATAGGAATTATGTGCTCATATATTTTATTGTTCTTGATATTGATTGCAACCCGTCTTGTCCAATTATTCTTGGTAGACCGTTTTTACGCACTATCGATGTCGTGATTGATATGAAGGAAGGCAATATTAAGTTCCAATTTCCTTTGAGGAAGGGTATGGAACACTTCCCTAGAACTAGAATTAAGCCACCTTATGAATCAATCATGAGGGCATCTTATGGATCTTGAACCAAAGATGACAAAACTTAGATCCTTGCTTTATGCCTAGCTAAGGGTGTAAAACTATAGCGCTTGTTGGGAGGCAACCCAATGAATAAAAATTTATTTTTTCTTTTTGCTTCCTATTTTTGAGTGTTATCAAAACTATGATACTGTTATTATTGTGTTTTTTGTCTTTTAATTAGTGTTTGCGCCAAGTAAAGCCTTTAGGATCTTCTTGGGCAATAGTTGTTTGATCTTGCTGAAAAAAAAAGTTTTTTGCTCACAAAATTAATTTTCATTTTTTACCAGAGAGCGATAAAATACACATTCCAATTGAAGTAGATCAATATACAAATTTCTCAGGCCGTCCTAATTTTTCAGAGTTTTTGAGTAACAGAACTATTCGAAATAGTCAGATATTTACAGATTGTTCTGTTTTGACAGATTCTATTTTCTTTGTGTTGTGTGCTTATTTTGATGGCTCTATGGTTTTCTTTGATGAGTTTTTGCCATAGAAAAGTTGTAATACAGTAGATATAATACAAAAACAAAATATGAATTAGTTTGATACAGCACTTATAGTAGTGATTTATTATTCTTATACTAACGGATTTCACGAAGGCTTTGTTGAGTTTTGTGTGATTGAAGTTTTCAAGTTTTGGGTTGTCTTACGATGGATGAAGGAAGGACGTAAGAGCCTAAGCTTGGGGATTCCCTGGCATCCCAAGCTATTATCGAAGAATGGGTAACCAACTAAGCTTGGGGATGCCCCCGAGTGGCATCCCCGCTTTCTTCCAACAACTATCGGTATTTTACTCGAGACTATATTTTTATTCGTCACATGATATGTGTTTTGCTTGGAGCGTCTTGTATGATATGTGTCTTTGCTTGTTTATTTGGGTTTTTAAGTCATCAATCCTTGCTAGACACACCTATTTGAGAGAGCCAAAATTATATCTTGACTTGTTAGAATTGCTCTCTATGCTCCACTTAAAAAAAATATGAGCAATGGACTTGCTCTAGTGCTTCACTTATATCTTTTTGAGCACGGTGTGCTTTGTTATTTTCGAAGAAATGCTCTCTTGCTTCACTTAGATTTATTTGAGAGTTAGTAAAAATTTGAAGAAATTCTCTCTTGCTTCACTTAAATTATTTTGAGAGAAAGAAAATTTGTTATGCTCATGATCTTCACTTATATTTCTTTTGAGCTTATTAAAAGCAACACATGAAAATTAGTCCCAAAGTGATAGATATCCAAGAAGGATAAAGAAAAAAAGAGGGAAAATGTGTCATGAAGATCATTGGACAAAATAAACTTGATTCTTAGTAATAGTTTTGAGATATGATGATGTGATATGTTAGTCATCTCGATGAGTAATTATGCTTTAGTAAGAATATTGGTGTTAAGGTTTGTGATTCCCTATGCATGCATGAAAGTCAATAATCATGCAATGAAATTATATCCTACTTGTGGTGCATTATTCGGTGTTAGTTATGCTTAATGCTTGCTTATGAGATTATTCGTTTCTTGGTTGGTCGCTTCTCAATCTTTTTGCTAGCCTCCATTTTGCACTAAGTATGACCTCCACTTGTGCATCAAAAATCCTTTAAACAAGTTTTTCCACATGATTCCACTATATCAACCTATATGTGGTATTCTTTTGCCGTTCTAAGCAATTTTGCATGTGTCATCTCTAATTTTCAAAATAAACTTCTCTTTTGCGTGTTTGTTTCGCTCGCGGAGCGGTGAGGGGTGGCTAATATTTTCCATGCTAGATGTGTTATTCTCAAGATTATTGTTTATTCAGTTGCCATTGCACGAGAGTAAGGCAAAGGTATTAGAGATGCCATGTCCCGAATTGCAAAAACAAATAAATTTACTTTATGTTGCACGATAGTAAGGCAATCATGGATACAACTAGCCATGGAAAGTGAAAGTTATGGTGGAAAAAGGAATAAACTTTATTTTCTGTTTGGGAACCGCCTATGATATATCTATGCATGGAAAGTATTGGGAACTCTAAGTCGTTTTCGTTGGTGGGATGGATACACCTCCCACAATGTTTTTATCTCTAAGTTTTTCGCTTTGAACTCTGACACCTCTACAAATCCCTACTTCCCTCTACGAAGGGCCGATCTTTTACTTTATGCAATTTTTATTTTGAGTCTCCATCTTCTCTTATAAAAGCACCAACTAGGAGGCATTATGATCATGCTTAAGTATTGGGTGTAGTTAACATTCGAGTGTGTTTCATGAATGGATCAATGTTTGAGCATGATGGGCTAGGGATAACTTATTTTAGCGTTGATATTTTGAAAGACATGGTTGCTTGTTGATATGCTTGAGTATCTAAATTGTTATGTCAAAACTAGACTATTGCTTTGAATCACATAAAAGTCCAAATGTCCATGCTATAAAGAAAATAATATGATATGACATGATGAACAGCACTCCACATCAAAAATTATGTTTTTATCACTTACTTACTCGAGGACGAGTAGGAGTTAAGCTTGGGGATGCTGATACGTCTCCAGCGTATCCATAATTTTTGATTGTTCCATGTTGTTTTATTATCAATCTTGGATGCTTAATAATCATTTTTTAGTCATTTTATATCATTTTTGGTACTAACCTATTGACATAGTGCCAGTTGCTGTTTTTTCCATGTTTTTTACATCGCGTAAAATTAGTATCAAACTAAGTCCAAATGCCATGAAACTTTACGGAGATTTTTTTATGGACCAGAAGGAAGATATTGGGCCCTGGAAGCACCTGGGGGGAGTCCCGAGGAGGGGACAACCCACCAGGGCGTGCTAGGAGGCCCAGGCGCCCCCTGGTGGGTTTTGCCCACCTCAGGTGCCCCCCGGACTGCCTCTTTGCTCTATAAATACCCAAATATTCCCAAAACCCTGGAGGAGTCGACGAAATATTCATCCAGCCACTGCAGAGTCCAGAACCACCAGATCCAATCTAGACACCGTCACGTAGGGGTTCACTACTTCCATTGGTGCCTCTCCGATGATGTGTGAGTAGTTCTTTGTAGACCTTCGGGTCCGTAGTTAGTAGCTAGATGGATTCATCTCTCTCTCTCTCTTGATTCTCAATACAATGGTCTCTTGGAGATCCATATGATGTAACTCTTTTGCGGCGTGTTTGTTGGGATCGATGAACTTTGAGTTTATGATCAGATCTATCTTTTTATATCCATGAAAGTATTTGAGTTTCTTTGATCTCTTTTATGCATGATCTCTTATGGCCTCGTATTTCTTCTCTGACATTTGGGTTTTGTTGGGCCAACTTGATCTATTAATCTTGCAATGGGAAGAAGTGCCCGGTAGTGGGTTCGATCTTATAGTGCTTGATCCTAGTGACAGAAAGGGAACCGACATGTATGTATCGTTGCTACTAAGGATAAAAAGATGGGATCTATATCTATTGCCATAGATAAACAGATCTCGTCTACATCATGTTATCGTTCTTATTGCATTATTCCATTTTTCCATGAACTTAATACAATAGATGCATGCTGGATAGCGGTCGATGTGTGGAGTAATAGTAGTAGATGCAAGCAGGAGTCGGTCCACTAATCTTGGACGTGATGCCTATGTAATGATCATTGCCTGAATATTATCATAATTATTTTAGGTTATATCAATTGCCCAACAGTAATTTGTTTACCCACCGTTTGCTATTTTTCTAGAGAGATGCCACTAGTGAAACCTATGGCCCCCTGGTCTTCTTTCTCATATATTTTCCTTTGCGATATATTTTTCTCTTGCTTTTATTTTCAGATCAATTAAACCAAAAACCCAAAAATACCTTGCTGCAATTTATTCTATTTGGTGTTTGATCTATCAATATTTACAACTTTCTCCCGTCCACGCACCGTTTCTGGCGCCGTTACCCGAAAGGGATTGACAACCCCTTTAACACGTCGGGCTGCGAGTGGTTATTATTTGTGTGCAGGGGCTGTTTACATTGTGTTGCTTGGTTCTCCTACTGGTTCGATAACATTGGTTTCATATCTAAGGGATATACCTACCGCCGCTATGCTGCATCATCCCTTCCTCTTTGGGGAAATACTGACTTAGCGTCAAGCGAAATCATCGGCCAATAAAAGCCAGATTGTAATACTGCTACCTCTTGAGCACTGCGTTGGATTTCCCCGAAGAGGAAAGGATGATGCAGCAAAGTAGCGTAAGTATTTCCCTCAGTTTTTGAGAACCAAGGTATCAATACAGTAGGAGGTTGCGTGCGCGTCCCCTAGTACCTGCACAAAGCAAATAACTCCTCGCAACCAACGCGATAAGGGGGTTGTCAATCCCTTCACGGTCACTTACGAGAGTGAGATCTGATAGATATGGTAAGATAATATTTTTGGTATTTTTGTGATAAAGATGCAAAGTAAAATAAAAGCAAAGTAAAAACAAAGGAAATAACTAAGTATTGGAAGATTAATATGATGGAAGATAGACCCGGGGGCCATAGGTTTCACTAGTGGCTTCTCTCAAGAGCATAAGTATTCTATGGTGGGTGAACGAATTACTGTTGAGCAATTGACAGAATTGAGCATAGTTATGAGAATATCTAGGTATGATCATGTATATAGGCATCACGTCCGAGACAAGTAGACCGACTCCTGCCTGCATCTATTACTATTACTCCACTCATCGACCGCTATCCAGCATGCATCTAGAGTATTAAGTTCATGAAAACAGAGTAATGCCTTAAGCAAGATGACATGATGTAGAGGGATAAATTCATGCAATATGATAAAAAAACCATCTTGTTATCCTCGATGGCAACAATACAATACGTGCCTTGCTGCCCCTATTGTCACTGGGAAGGACACCGCAAGATTGAACCCAAAGCTAAGCACTTCTCCCATTGCAAGAAAGATCAATCTAGTAGGCCAAACCAAACTGATAATTCGAAGAGACTTGCAAAGATAACCAATCATACATAAAAGAATTCAGAGAAAATTGAAATATTGTTCATAGATAATCTTGATCATAAACCCACAATTCATCGGTCTCAACAAACACACCGCAAAAAGAAGATTACATCGAATAGATGTCCACAAGAGAGGGGGAGAACATTGTATTGAGATCCAAAAAGAGAGAAGAAGCTATCTAGATAATAACTACGGACCCGAAGGTCTGAGGTAAACTACTCACACTTCATCGGAGAGGCTATGCTGTTGATGTAGAAGCCCTCCGTGATGGATACCCCCTCCGGCGGAGCTCCGGAACAGGCCCCAAGATGGGATCTCGTGGATATAGGAAGTTACGGTGGTGGAATTAGGGTTTTGGCTCCGTATCTAATTGTTTGGGGGTACGTAGATATATATATAGGAGGAAGGAGTACGTCGGTGGAGCAACAGGGGGCCCACGAGGATGGAGGGCGCGCCTGGGTGGTAGGCGCGCCCCCTACCTCATGGCTCCCTCCTTTGTTTCTTGACGTAGGGTCCAAGTCTCCTGGATCATGTTCGGTGAGAAAATCACGTTCCCGAAGGTTTCATTCCGTTTGGACTCCGTTTGATATTCCTTTTCTTCGAAACCCTAAAATAGGCAAAAAAAACAGCAATTATGGGCTGGGCCTCCGGTTAATAGGTTAGTCCCAAAAATAATATAAAAGTAGAAAATAAAGCACAATAATGTCCAAAATAGTAGATAATATAACATGGAGCAATCAAAAATTATAGATACGTTGGAGACGTATCAAGCATCCCCAAGCTTAATTCCTGCTCGTCCTCGAGTAGGTAAATGATAAAAACATATTTTTTGATGCGGAGTGCTACTAGGCATAATTTTAATGTAATTATTCTTAATTGTGGCATGAATATTCAGATCCGTAAGATTCAAGATAAAAGTTCATATTGACATAAAAATAATAATACTTCAAGCATACTAACTAAGCAATTATGTCTTCTCAACATAACATGGCCAAAGAAAGTTCATCCCTACAAAATCATATAGTTTAGTCATGATCCATTTTCATCACACAAGAATGCTCTCATCATGCACAACCCCGATGACAAGCCAAGCAATTGTTTCATACTTTAGCAATCTCAAACCTATAAACTTTCACGCAATATATGAGGGCGAGCCATGGACATAGCACTATGGGTGGAATAGAATGATGATGGGGGTTATGTGGAGAAGACAAAAATGGAGAAAGTCTCACATCAACGAGGCTAATCAATGGGCTATGGAGATGCCCATCGATTGATGTTAATGCAAGGAGTAGGGATTGCCATGCAACGGATGCACTAGAGCTATAAATGTATGAAAGCTCAACAAAAGAAACTAAGTGGGTGTGCATCCAACTTGCTTGCTCACGAAGACCTAGGGCTCTTGAGGAAGCCCATTGTTGGAATATACAAGCCAAGTTCTATAATGAAAAATTCACACTTAGTATATGAAAGTGACAAAACAAAAGACTCTCTATCATGAAGATTATGGTGCTATTTTGAAGCACAAATGTGGCAAAGGATAGTAGCATTGTCCCTTCTCTCTTTTTCTCTCATTATATTTTTTGGGGGCCTTTTTTATGGCCTTTCTCTTTTTTTATATATTCCTCACTTGGGACAATGCTCTAGAAAATGATGATCATCACACTTCTATTTATTTACAACTCAATGATTACAACTCGATACTAGAACAAAAGATGACTCTATATGAATGCCTCTGGCGGTGTGCCGGGATATGCAATGAATCAAGAGTGACACATATGAAAATTATGAATGGTGGCTTTGCCACAAATACTATGTCAACTACATGATCATGCCAAGCAATATGACAATGATGAATGTGTCATGATAAACGGAATGGTGGAAAGTTGCATGGCAATATATCTCGGAATGGCTATGGAAATGCCATAATAGCTAGGTATGGTGGCTGTTTTGAGGAAGATATAAGGAGGTTTATGTGTGAAAGAGTGTATCATATCACGGGGTTTGGATGCACCGGCGAAGTTTGCCCAACTCTCAATGTGAGAAAGGGCAATGCATGGTACCGAAGAGGGTAGCAATGATGGAAGGGTGAGAGTGCGTATAATCCATGGACTCAACATTAGTCATAAAGAACTCACATACTTATTGCAAAAATCTACAAGTCATCAAAAACCAAAGCACTACGCGCATGCTCCTAGGGGGATAGATTGGTAGGAAAAGACCATCGCTCGTCCCCGACCACCACTCATAAGGAGGACAATCAAATAACACCTCATGTTTCAAATTTGTTACATAACACTTACCATATGTGCATGCTACGGGACATGCAAACTTCAACACAAGCACTTCTCAAATTCACAACTACTCAACTAGCACGACTTTGATATTATTACCTCCATATCTCAAAACAATCATCAAGCATCAAACTTCTCTTAGTATTCAAAACAATCATAGGAATTTTTTTACTAATCTTGAATACCTAGCATATTAGGATTATTTAAGCAAATTACCATGCTATTTAAGACTCTCAAAATAATCTAAGTGAAGCATGAGAGATCAATAGTTTCTATAAAACAAATCCACCATTGTGCTCTAAAAGATATAAGTGAAGTACTAGAGCAAAACTATATAACAAAAGATATAAGCGAAGCACATACAGTATTCTATCAAATTCCAAATCATGTATGGCTCTCTCAAAAGGTGTGTACAGTAAGGATTATTGTGGTAAACTAAAAAGCAAAGACTGAAATTATACAAGACGCTCCAAGAAAAACACATATCATGTGGTGAATAAAAATATAGCTCCAAGTAAAGTTACCGATAGAAGTAGACGAAAGAGGGGATGCCTTCCGGGGCATCCCCAAGCTTTGGATTTTAGGTGTCCTTAGATTATCTTGGGGGTGCCATCGGCATCCCCAAGCTTAGGCTCTTTCAACTCCTTGTTCCATAATCCATCAAATCTTTACCCAAAACTTGAAAACTTCACAACACAAAACTCAAAGTAGAAAATCTCGCGAGCTCCGTTAGCGAAAGAAAACAAAAGACCACTTCAAGGTACTGTAATGAACTCATTCTTTATTTATATTGGTGTTAAACCTACTGTATTCCAACTTCTCTATGGTTTATAAACTATTTTACTAGCCATAGATTCATTAAAATAAGCAAACAACACACGAAAAACAGAACAGTCTATAGTAATATGTAGCTAGCGCAAGATCTGGCACCCCAAAAATTCTAAAATAAATTTCTGGACGTGAGGAATTTATCTATTAATCATCTGCAAAAATAATTAACTAAATAGCATTTTCCAAATAAAAATGGAAGCAGTTCTCGTGAGCACTAAAGTTTCTATTTTTTTTACAACAAGATATCAAGACCTTCCCCAAGTCTTCCCAATGGTTCTACTTGGCACAAACACTAATTAAACACAAAAAACACAACCAGAATAGAGGCTAAATAAATTATTTATTACTAAACAGGAGCAAAAAGCAAGGAATAAAAATAAAATTGGGTTGCCTCCCAACAAGCGCTATCGTTTAATGCCCCTAGCTAGGCATAAAAAGGAAGGATAGATCTAGGTATTGCCATATTTGGTTGGTAATTCTTCAATGAGGCATCTACCATCCTTAGGAATTTCTTTCATTTTAGTTATTATCAAACTTTTAGGCACAAGATCAAAAAATTCATTTGTAACAAATTGTTCCTTAATGATAGCAACAAGATTGGGATGAATACTTATAGATTTGAGATCCGCAGTTTCCTTACTAGAGGATTCACCCTTATTTTTAGGAACATACATAAGCTTGGAAATTTTAGTAGGAGGACTCGGAGTATTCTTTACGGAAGAAAAGGCAGTTCCCAAGTTGGTAATAATACCCTCAAGTTTATCAATTCTAGTGGAATTCTGATTTATTTTCTCATTAACTATTGATTCCTTTTCTTTAATATTTTTCAAAGTGACTCCTACTTTAGATCCATATTGAGTGATTTGGTTGTGGATCACTTTATCCAAATTTTCAATTAATTCTACAGTTGCAAACTTATTTTCAATAATTTCAAGTCTTTGCATTACATGCTCCAAAGTTAACATAGTTCCATTAACCAAAAGAGGTGGTGAGCCAAACAAATCTATCATAGCATTGTAAGAATCAAAAGTATGGCTACCCAAGAAGTTCCCTCCGGTAATAGTATCAAGGATATATCTGTTCCAAGGAGTGACGCCTACATAAAAATTGTGAAGAAGAACGGAAGTAGATTGCTTCCTGGTAGATCTATTTTGAGCATTGCAAATTCTATATCAAGCGTCTTTTAGATTTTCTCCCTCCCTGTGCTTAAAATTTAGAACTTCATTTCTGGGACACAACGAAGAAGATAAGGGACTAGCCATAACGACAAGCAAACGGAAAAGAGGCGAACAGAAAAGAGAGGGAGGATAGAGAGAGAGAGAGGGCGAATAAAACGCAAGGGTGAAGTGGGGTAGAGGAAAACGAGAGGCAAATGGCAAATAATGTAATGCAGGAGATAAGGATTTTGATGGGTACTTGGTATGTTGACTTTTGCGTAGGCGCCAGAAATGGCTCGTTGTTGGAAGTCAAATCTTGACTTGCGCGAGCCTCCCCGGCAATGGTGCCAGAAATTCTTCTTGCTACCTCTTGAGCACTGCGTTGGATTTCCCCGAAGAGGAAAGGATGATGCAGCAAAGTAGCGTAAGTATTTCCCTCAGTTTTTGAGAACCAAGGTATCAATCTAGTAGGAGGTTGCGCGCGCGTCCCCTAGTACCTGCACAAAGCAAATAACTCCTCACAACCAACGCGATAAGGGGTTGTCAATCCCTTCACGGTCACTTACGAGAGTGAGATCTGATAGATATGATAATATAATTTTTTTGATATTTTTGTGATAAAGATGCAAAGTAAAATAAAAAGCAAAGTAAAAAACAAAGGAAATAACTAACTATTGGAAGTTTAATATGATGAAGATAGACCCGGGGGCCATAGGTTTCACTAGTGGCTTCTCTCAACAGCATAAGTATTTTACGGTGGGTGAACGAATTAGTGTTGAGCAATTGACAAAATTGAGCATAGTTATGAGAATATCTAGGTATGATCATGTATATAGGCATCACGTCCGAAACAAGTAGACCGACTCCTGACTGCATCTACTACTATTACTCCACTAATCGACCGCAATCCAGCATGCATCGAGAGTATTAAGTTCATGAAAACCGAGTAACGCCTTAAGCAAGATGACATGATGTAGAGGGATAAATTCATGCAATATGATAAAAAAACCATCTTGTTATCCTCGATGGCAACAATACAATACGTGCCTTGCTGCCCCAACTGTCACAGGGAAAGGACACTGCAAGATTGAACCCAAAGCTAAGCACTTCTCCCATTGCAAGAAAGATCAATCTAGTAGGCTAAACCAAACTGATAATTCGAAGAGACTTGCAAAGATAACCAATCATACATAAAAGAATTCAGAGAACATTCAATTGTTCATAGATAAACTTGATCATAAACCCACAATTCATCGGTCTCAACAAACACACCGCAAAAAGAAGATTACATCGAATAGATCTCCACAAGAGAGGGGGAGAACATTGTATTGAGATCCAAAAAGAGATAAGAAGCCATCTAGCAAATAACTATGGAACCGAAGGTCTGAGGTAAACTACTCACACTTCATCGGAGAGGCTATGGTGTTGATGTAGAAGCCCTCTGTGATGGATACCCCCTCCGGCGGAGCTCCGGAACAGGCCCCAAGATGGGATCTCATGGATACAGGAAGTTACGACGGTGGAATTAGGGTTTTGGCTCCGTATCTGATCATTTGGGGATACGTAGATATATATATATAGGAGGAAGGAGTACGTCGGTGGAGCAACAGGGGGGCCACGAGGGTGGAGGGCGCGCCTGGGGGGTAGGCGCGCCCCCTACCTCGTGGCTCCCTCCTTTGTTTCTTGACATAGGGTCCAAGTCTCATGGATCATGTTCGGTGAGAAAATCACGTTTTCGAAGGTTTCATTCCGTTTGGACCTCGTTTGATATTCCTTTTCTTCGAAACCCTAAAATAGGCAAAAAAACAGCAATTCTGGGCTGGGCCTCCGGTTAATAGGTTAGTCCCAAAAATAATATAAAAGTGGAAAATAAAGCCCAATAATGTCCAAAATAGTACATAATATAGCATGGAGCAATCAAAAATTATAGATACGTTGGAGACGTATCAAATACCTTGTGTGCAGTTCTATCTCCAGCATGGTGTCCTCCATAAGCCTCGGAGTGACACTTGCGTAAGATTTGTTCTAGTTCATGCTCAGGTATACAACGTCTAATAACACCATCTACTCCTTTATAGGTGTGGGTCATCCCAAAAGTAATGTCTTAAATCATAGAACTTTTTCTTGTGTTGGTATGTGAAGTTAGGTGGTACAAATTTAGCAACAATGTAATTAGTATAATCAACATACTAAGGAGCACTACGAGAAGCATTTATGATAGCTAATTGTTCATCAGGAAAGCTATAATCAATAGGTAGTGGGTCATCAAGAACATTTTCTAACCTAGACAAGTTGTCTGCTACGGGGTTCTCAGCTCCCTTTCTATCATTAATATGCAAATCAAATTATTGCAGCAAGAGAACCAATCTAATAAGTCTAGGTTTAGCATCTTTCTTTTCCATAAGATATTTGATAGCAGCATGAAATGTGAACGATTACTTTGGAATCAACAATATAAGATCTGAACTTATCACAAGCAAACACAACTGCTAAAAATTCTTTTTCAGTAGTAGCATAATTTGTTTGAGCATTGTCTAGAGTTTTACTAGCATAACGGATAACATTCAATTTCTTATCAACTCTTTGTCCTAGAACAACATAATCACTAGCATCACACATAATTTCAAAAGGTAGGTTCCAATCAGGTGGTTGAACAATAGGTGCAGAAATTAAGGCTTTCTTGAGTATTTCAAGTGCCTCTACACAATCATCATCAAAAACAAATGGAACATCTTTTTTCAAGAGATTAGTGAGAGGTCTAGAAATTTTAGAGAAGTCTTTAAGAAATCTCCTATAGAAACCAGCGTGACCAAGGAAACTTCTTATACCTTTGATATCTTTAGGACACAACATTTTTTCAATAGCATCAACTTTAACTTTATCAACTTCAGTACCTCTTTCGGAGATTTTATGTCCCACGACAATACCTTCATTAACCATAAAGTGGCACTTCTCCCAATTCAAGACAAGATTAGTTTCTTCACATCTCTGCAAAACTCGGTCAAGGTTGCTTAAGCAATCATCAAAAGAAGTTCTGTAAACGGAGAAATCATCCATGAAAACCTCAATAATCTTTTCAAAAAAGTCAGAGAATATAGCAGTCATACATCTTTGAAAGGTAGCAGGTGCATTGCATAAACCAAAAGGCATACGTCTAAAAGAAAATGTACCAAAAGGGCAAGTAAAATTAGGTTTTTCTTGATCCTATTGTGACACAGGTATTCGAGAAAAACCAGAATAACCATCTAGAAAGCAAAAGTTTGTATGTTTGGTTAGTCTTTCTAGCATTTTATTAATAAAAGGTAGAGGGTAATGATCTTTCCTAGTAGCTTTGTTCAATTTTCTAAAATCAATTACCATTCTATAACCTGTGACAGTTCTTTGTGGAATCAATTCATTCTTATCATTAGGAACAACAGTAATACCTCCCTTCTTAGGGACACAATGAATAGGACCTACCCATCTACTATCAGCAATAGGATAAATTATACCTGCTTTCAAAAGCTTTAATATTTCATTTCTTGCAACTTCCTTCATCTTAGGATTAAATCGTCGTTGATGATCAACAACTGGTTTAGCATCAGGATCCATATTAATTTTATGTTGACATAGAGTGGGACTAATGCCCTTAAGATCATCAAGAGTATATCCAATAGCAGCACGATGCTTCTTCAGAGTTTTCAATAATTTCTTTTCTTCTTTCTCTAAAAGGTTATTACTTATAATAATAGGATATATCTATTGTTCATCAAGATAAGCATATTTCAAAGTATCAGACAATTGTTTAAGATCAAACACAGGATCACTCTTGGATGGTAGAGGATCTCCAAGAACCTCAACAGGCAAATTGTGTTTCAAGATAGGCATTTGTTTAAAGAAAATCTCATCTAATTCCTTCCTTTCATTCATAAACATATCATTTTCATGGTCTAGAAAATATTGTTCTAAAGGATCAGTAGGAGGCACAACAATAGAAGCTAGACCAATAATTTCATCTTTACTAGGCAATTATTTTTCATGTGGGTGTGTCGGATGTGGGGTTCCGGCTAACCCTTAAGGTTCTAACACTGGGGTGCGCGCGAAGTCTTTCCCTCCTACCGATCGACGCTCTTGCTCGCTAAGATCTTGCGGACGAACTCGACGAACTCGCAACACAGAAAGACACGGGGTTTATACCGGTTCAGGCCACCGTTGTGGTATAATACCCTACTCCAGTGTGGTGGTGGTGGATTGCCTCACGGGCTGATGATGAACAGTACAAGGGAAGAACAACCTCCTGAGGTTGAGGTGTTCTTGTGCTTTCGGACTTGTGGTGTGTAGATTCCCTCAAGCTAAGATGAGATACCCCTACTATGGTGGTGGCTAGTCCTATTTATAGAGGCCCTGGTCCTCTTCCCAAATATTGAGCGGGAAGGGAGCCAACAATGGCGGGCTAATTTGAAGGGGGACAGCTAGTACAAGATATCCTGACAAAAGGTAGTCTGCGCCTGTGAAAGGCTCTGGGGGTGATGTCGTCTTGGGCTCCACGATGACCTCCGTCTTGCCGTCCTTCTGGTCTTGGTCTTATTGCACCTAAATGGCAACCTTTGCCTGATGCCTCGGTACTCCGCGGCTGTGCTTGCCCCCTTTGACCAAAGAGGAAACAAGGACGCTGCGCGCGCTGGCGCCCG
This sequence comes from Triticum urartu, assembly GCF_056163025.1. Lineage (NCBI taxonomy): Eukaryota > Viridiplantae > Streptophyta > Magnoliopsida > Poales > Poaceae > Triticum > Triticum urartu. Next base: position 95,707,726 of record NC_141875.1, read on the forward strand.
CCTGGTGTCGATCGTCATGGCTCACGTCACGAGAGCCTCGAGAGGTTTGCCCCGCCTTGATATCTCCGCTCCTCGTGAGCCTGCCTGGCTCGGCAACTCCAGAGGAGGTCTTGCGTCGTCCGCCTCGCGAGGGTCTTGGATGCTTTGTTGATGAAGATGGGTCGTACGGCCTGCTGGCTCCGCCACGCCGCGGGCCGTAGGCAGGCAAGTCTGGGGACCCCCGTTCCCAGAACGCCGACAGTAGCCCCCGTGCCCAAGGTGCACGCGGGATTGGCTTCGCGGAGAAGCCAAGGGTCAAGTTCAGAGCACCGAGGGCCCCAAAAGCCTGCGGCCTCGGTCGACGCGTGGCGGTTGATTGGACGTGGGCGTCTCCGCTTCCCCCATGCTGCCTCGGCGACTTCACGACTTGACAAGTCCCTGCGACATACATCAGGCCTCGTGGAGGCATTTAGACTTTCATTTGGTATTGTGAGAACAATATGCTTGTAGTATTTGCTTCGATATTTTGCATTTTCCTTCCTATTTGCTTTGTTCTGCGTCGGCAGAGGCCGGCCCCGCGCATACCTCAACCGCCATTGGGCCGACCGGAGACCAGGACGGTCCAAGGAGTGAGGGGCTACGTGACCAGTTAGGCTCCTAAGTCGCGATGCTCAGGAGTCCCCCTTGACGTGTGAACAGCATATAGGGAGAGTTCGTGAGGATAGATTAATGTTCTACGTCGGCAGAGCCTGGCCCCGCGCATACCTCAACCGCCATTTGGCCGACCGGAGACCGGGACGGACCAAGGAGTGAGGGGCTACGTGACTAGTTAGGCTCCTGAGTCGCGATGCTCAGGAGTCCCCCTTGACGTTCAAACAATTTCCATACCTTCCCTCACCGAGGCCTCGGGAGGGGCGCGCGACGCCCAGGTCCGGGGGACCTGGTTGGGTGGTGTGCGCTTGGGCGTGACCCGAGCGCAGCCCCCGTGCCCAGCCCCCTCGCGCGACTCTCCCGAGGGAAGGCGTCGTGGTGAGGCTGGGCGCTGAGCTCTGGGCTCCCTGAGGTTGGTACGACCGTGGGGTCGCCCTCAGTTGTTTATCACCAGCGCGGAGCACAGTGCTTCCACTTGTGCACGGGCATAGCCGCTCCTCGGCAGTGTCGATAGCCAGTGCGGAGCATGGAGCTTCCACTTGGGCGTGGGATGGGGTGCCCCCTCCGGGAGGAGCCTCAGGGGCGTGTACAGCCCCGCCCTGACATGTGGCTTGCACGGCAGGGCTGCGAGGTGTATCTGGGCACTTGTGAGCCAGCGCGGGACTCACGAGGCCCTACCTCAAGGCGGGTTGCGCCTGGTCTTGGGTCTTGGTGACTGTATGTCCCTACAAGGCGGTTAGATGCAAGCACTGTACGTCCTCAGGTCCCGGCCCTCGAGCGAGCTCAGCCGCCGCTGGTATGCCAGGTCGTGATGCCGTGGTCAAGGCCAGTGGGTGAGGGCTGGAGAGCCAGTAAGAGCTCCTGAGTCGCGATGCTCGGGAGCCCCCCTTTTAACGTGCAAGCGGGTTGCATGGGATAAACAGACCCGCGGCGGGCGGCAACCGAGCAGGCGATAGCCATCGGCAGGTTAAGCATGAAGAGCAGATCGACTTGGATAAATGCAGGAAGATACATGCCACTAGGTCTGGCCCAAGCGGCTTAGGGATGATGCAGCCCGAGGGGCGCCCCAGCAAGGTAAGCTAAAGACTTAAGCAAAAGGGATACATGCCACAGGGACGGACCCGTGTGGCCTGGGAATAATGCAGCCCGAGGGCCGCTCCCAGCTTAAATGAACTTGGAAGATGTCACCTGGTTCTGTAGACGAAGTAGAGTTGGTGCAGCTGAAGCCATGCGTTGAAGGAATGGCTCCTCATGAGCCATCGGGACCCTGAGCCTCAGGAGGCTCTAGGGGCTCAGGAGGTTCCCTGAAGACCATCCCCATCTCCTCCAGAACGGCGTGGAACCTGGCCTCCTGAGCCGCCAGGACTTGCCGCACGTTGTGCTTATAGGCCGACGCCACGCTCGGCAAGCCGAAGGGCATGCAAACGTAGCTGTGTGGTGGACCCTCACAGCGGCCCGCACGTGATGGCCAGAAGCGTTCCTGAGATGCGGCCCTATTGAGCCTTGGGACATCGACATAGACGCGCAACTCAGCACCCTCGCCTGGATGGTGAGTCGCACTCCATGAGCGACTATCGCCGCGCATGGCTCTTGCGTCTTGTAGCTCTTGGGTGGTCTCGGTGATGAACTCCTGAGCGGTGGGCACTCCTTGCCTTGTGCTCTCCTGAGGGTTGTGTGCCGCGAAGCACGCCTCCAAGTGGTGCCCAAGAGCCTCCCTCGTGAGGTTGACAAGGTCTGAGGCCCTCCAAAAGAGAGCCCCTCGAGTCCTGCCTGAGGAGGGTGCCGGGCGCGCTTTCCTATGCGGTGGAGGGAGGCGCCCCTGGAGCAGGCGCTGATCCTGATGAGGCACCTGACGCGACGCCATCTTCTTGGGGTCCTGCACGGTGCGGTAGCTTCCTCTTGGGGATGGTCTTCGGAGGGCCTTCACTTCTCCTGTCAGGATTGTTGATTGCTGCGGCTTGGAAGGCACACTCAAGGGAGCACACCGCATCCCTTTCTTCACATGGGACTGTGATGATTCCCCCGCTTCCTGGCATCTTGAGAACGTTGTAGCCGTGGTGATTGACTGCCATGAACTTCACTAGGGCTGGATACCCGAGGATGGCATTGTACGGCGGGCGGATGTGCGCGACGTCGAAGTTGATGAGCTCGGTGTGGTAGCTCTTGCGCTCCCCGAAGGTGACAGGCAGGCGGACTTGCCCTATCGGTGTGGTGGAACCGTCAGTCACTCCTAAGAAAGGCTTGGTTGGCTGGAGATACTCATAGGGCACTTGGAGGTTGTCGAACGTGTCAACGGATAGGACGTTGAGCCCTGCGCCGCCGTCGATGTGAGTCTTGGTGACTTGCACATTGCTGATGACTGGGGAGCACAGCATAGGGAGTGCACCAGTGGTGGCTGCGCACTTGATCTGGTCCGCCGAGTCGAAGGTGATTGCGCATTGGGACCACCTGAGCGGGCGCGTGGCCTCGAGCTTGGGGAGCGCCGCGTTCACCTCGCGAGCGAACTGTTTGAAGATGCGCTGAGAGGCTGGGGCCTAAGCACTGCCCAAGATGCAAGCGATCGCACGCGGTTCCTGGAAGCCCCCAGCCCCCTCGTCCTAGTGGTGGTCGTCGTTCCTTCTTGGTGGCGGCAACGGGGGAAGACCGGCGTTGCCCTGGGGGCAATCCTCATGAGGCGGGTCCCTCCAGGTGCCCTCGCGAGGTTGGTCCTGCCAGCGGTCCTCACGAGGCCGGTCGCGCCACTCCTGGCGCAGGCCACGATCGTCCCAGCATCCGCCTCCGCATCCTCCTCCGCGGTCGTAGCCCCGGTCGTTGCGCTCGGGGTGTCGACCGAAGCGTCCTTCCCGTATGGCTCTGAGCTCTTGGCAGTCGCTGGTGTTGTGGGTGTTCAGGTTGTGGAAGGCACAGAACGGACGGCCGTTCTTGAATGACTCGGGCTGATCTCTGCCTCGCTTGGTGTCGGGCTCTGCTGCGAGCACTACTGCCTCTTTGCACTTCACGTCCTTGGCCTTGGTCTTCTTCTCCTCCATTCCTGCAGCTGGCAGCTCAAGGAGAGACAGGCTCCCCTCCTCAGCTCTTGCGCACTTGGTCGCCAGGTTGAACAGCTCCTGAGATGTACAAAGCTCCTCATGGATAGCCAGCTCTTCCTTCATCTTGACATCGTGGACGCCGTCTGAGAACACGGAGATGATGGCTTCGTTTGTGACCTTGGGGATCTTGAAGCGTGTGTTGTTGAAGCGCTGGATGTACTTCAGGAGGGTCTCTCCTGGCTGTTGCTTGATGCGGCGTAGATCGCCCGCAGCCGGTGGGCGGTCACAAGTGTCCTGGAAGTTGGCGACGAAGCGATCGCGCATCTCGTCCCAGGAGGAGATCGAGCCGTGCTGCAGGTTCAGGAGCCAGGAGCGGGCCCCATCCTTGAGAGCCATGGGAAACCAGTTCGCCATGACTTTTCCGTCGCCGTTGGCCGCTTCAATGCTCAGCTCATAGAGCTGCAGGAACTCCGCAGGGTCGGCGGTGCCGTCGTATCGAGGAGGCAGATCTGGCTTGAACTTGCCTGGCCAGGCGACGCTACGCTATTCGGGGGTGAAGGCACGGCAGGCAGCCGTGGTCGCCGGGGCCCGCTTCTGAGGCAGAGCTTGGTCTTGGCGAGGTCCGCGTTGCGCCACTGCAGGCGGCACGCGGTCTTGACGAGGTGGCGCGGGGAGCGCCGGTGCAGCTTCTCGCGGCCGGGGATTTCTTGGCAGCTTCTTTCTTCACGCGCGGGCGCCGGGCGCGGTGGATCACGCCGCGGAGGCGCGCGCCTTGGTGCCAAGGCACCGTCTTGGGGTCGAGGCGGTGGATGCATGCCATGAGCCCCGTCGCCCGTGGTTGGTTGAGGGGGAAGCATAGAGTGGGACGGCGTCAGAGAGGCCCCTACGACACGGACGAGCTCGGCGACGCGGTCGAGCCACTCCTCGTAGAGGTCGTCGATGGGGCGGTAACGCAAGAGCTCATTCGTCGCGATGAGCGCGGCCCGTTCCTCCATGGGAGTGCAGTGCGCGTGGGACAAAGAACTAGCAGGGGTGAGTGATGGAGTAGCGGTGCGGCCGTCCTGCCGCACTGAAGGATGAAGCGAGGACGCCTGCTGCTCGTTCCCCGCCGGGCCGGTGACAGCGTTGACAGCGGGAGACGGAGAACGACGAGGCGGCCCACCGACGGGAGCCGTCTGAGCGACGTGGGCGGCGAGGGCAGCCCGTCGCTCAGCTTGAGCACAGCGAGCGTCCGCCATGGAGACAACGGAGCGACGGAGCAATGAACTGATGGAAGGGAAACTACGGCGCACCCGTACCTGGTGCGCCAAATGTCGGATGTGGGGTTCGGCTAACCCTTAATGTTCTAGCACTGGGGTGCGTGCAAAGGCTTTCCCTCCTACCGATCAACGCTCTTGCTCGCTAAGATCTTGCGGACGAACTCGACAAACTCGCAACACAGGAAGACACGGGGTTTATACTGATTCGGGCCACCGTTGTGGTGTAATACCCTACTCCAGTGTGGTGGTGGTGGATTGCCTCACGGGCTGATGATGAACAGTACAAGGGAAGAACATCCTCCTGAGGTTGAGGTGTTCTTGTGCTTTCGGACTTGTGGTGTGTAGATTCCCTCAAGCTAAGATGAGATGCCCCTACTATGGTGGTGGCTAGTCCTATTTATAGAGGCCCTGGTCCTCTTCCCAAATATTGAGCGGGAAGGGAGCCAACAATTGCGGGCTAATTTGAAGGGGGGCAGCTAGTACAAGCTATCCTCACAAAAGGTAGTCTGCGCCTGTGAAAGGCTTTGTGGGTGACGCTGTCTTGGGCTCCACAATGACCTCCGTCTTGCCGTCCTTCTGGTCTTGGTCTTGTTGCACCGAAATGGCAACCTTTGCCTGATGCCTCGGTACTCCGCGGCTGCGCTTGCCCCCTTTGCACCAAAGAGGAAACAAGGACGCGGCACGCGCTGGCGCACGCCTGGCGCCCCTCTAGTGTCGATCGTCATGACTCACATAACGAGAGCCTCGTGAGATTTGCACCGCCTTGATATCTCCGCTCCTCGTGAGCCTGCCTGGCTCGGCAACTCCAGAGGAGGTCTTGCATCGTCCGCCTCGCGAGGGTCTTGGATGCTTTGTTGATGAAGATGGGTCGTACGGCCTGCTGGCTCTGCCACGCCATGGGCCGCAGGCAGGCAAGTCTGGAGACCCCCGTTCCCAGAAGGCCTACAGGGTGTCTATGAAATTTGGAGAAATTAAACTCATGGGATACATCCGCAAAACTTACACTAACAATTTCTTTCTTGCAATCTATCTTAGCATTGACAGTGTTAAAGAAAGGTCTACCAAATATAATGGGACAAAAATCATCTTATGGGGAACAAAGAACAAGAAAATCAGTAGGGTATTTTATTTTCCCACACAAGACTTCAACGTCTCTAACAATCCCAATTGGTGAGATAGTATCTCTATTTGCAAGCTTAATAGTAACATCTATATCTTCTATCCCAGCAGGTGCAATATCATTCATAATTTCTTGATATAAAGTAAAGAGAATTGCACTCACACTAGCACCCAAATCACATAAGCCATGGTAACAATGATCCCCTATTTTAACAGAAACAATAGCGTGCCAACAGTAGGTCTATGTTTATCTTTATTATCGGGTCTAGCAATTCTAGCAGCTTCATGACAGAAATAAATAACATGCCCATCAATATTATCGACCAAGATATCTTTAACCATAGCAATATTAGGTTCAACTTTAATTTGCTCAGGGGGTGTAGGTGTTCTAGTATGACTCTTACGAACCACAGCTGAAGCCATATCATGTTCCTTTATCCTAACGGGGAAAGATGGTTTCTCAATATAAGCAGTAGGAATAACAGGATCAACATTATAAGTAAAAGTTCCTTATTCAACTTTAATAGGTTCTACTACTTTCACTTCAATGGGAGGATGATATTTAAACCACTTCTCTTTAGGGAGATCAACATGAGTAGCAAATGATTCACAGAAAGAAGCTACTATCTCAGAGTCAAGTCCATATTTAGTGCTAAATTCACGAAAAGTATCGGTATCCATAAAAGATTTAACACAATCAAACTTAAGGTTTATACCTGACACCTTACCTTCGTCGAGTCTCAATATTAAGAGTTGTGTTTAATTCTTTCTAATAAATCTCATTTGAATTCAATAGTCTTCTTCATAAAAGAACCAGTACAAGAAGTATCGAGCACGGATTGATCATTACGAGAAAGCCGAGCATAAAAATTCTGAATAATAATTTCTCTTGAGAGCTCATGCTTGGGGCATGAATATAACATTGACTTAAGCCTCCCCAAGCTTGAGAGATACTTTCTCCTTCACGGGGCCAAACATTATAAATACAATTCCGATCATGATGAACCAGGTGCATAGGATAAAACTTCTGATGAAATTCCTATTGCAATCGGTTGTAGTTCCAAGTCCCAATATCATAGCATAGACTATACCATGTCAATGCCTTCTCCTTCAAAGATAAATGGAAGACCTTCTTCTTGACTTCATCCTCGGGAAAACCTGCAAGCTTAAATAATCCACAAACTTCATCCACATAGATTAGATGCATATCAGGATGTAAGGTTCCATATCCTGCATAAGGATTAGCTAGTAGTTTCTCTATCATACCCGAAGGAATTTCATAATAAATATTTTCAGTAGCTTCAGTAGGTTGAGGAGCAACTTCTTGCTCTACCGGTCGAGGTGAAGATACCCTGAACAAGCCCATCAAAGGATGATTCTCCATAGTAATAGGTGACAGTAAATTTCAGCACATAATATAAATGTTTCCTTACCAAATTCCACTCACCAAAGGCGCTTCACTCCCCGGCAACGGTGCCAGAAAAGAGTCTTGATGACCCACAAGTATAGGGGGTCTATCGTAGTCCTTTCGATAAGTAAGAGTGTCGAACCCAACGTGGCGCGGGAGGAAATGACAAGCAATCTTCAGCAAGGTATTCTTTGCAAGCACTGGAATTATCGGTAACAAGTAGTTGTGTGATAAGATAATTCGTAAGGGGTAACAAGTAACAAGTGTAACTAAGGTGCAGCAAGGTGGCCCAATCCTTTTTGTAGCAAAAGACAAGCCTAGACGAACTCTTATATAAAGCAGAGCGCTCCCGAGGACACATGGGAATTATTTGCAAGTTAGTTTTCATCATGCTTATATAATTCGCGTTCATTACTTTGATAATTTGATATGTGGATGGACCGATGCTTGATTGTTGTCCTTACTTGGACAAGCCTTGCACTTATGAATAACCCCTCTCACAAGTATCCACAACTACGAAAGAAGAATTAAGATAAATCTAACCATAGCATGAAACATATGGATTGAAATCAGCCCCTTACGAAGCAACGCATAAACTAGGGTTTAAGCTTTTGTCACTCTAGCAACCCATCATGTAGTCGGCGTTCACATAATAGCACTAGAGGAGAGACAACATACATCTCATCAAAATATCGAACGAATACCAAATTCAAATGATTACTTATAACAAGACTTCTCCCATGTCCCCACGAACAAACGTAACTACTCACAAATCATATTCATGTTCATAATCAGAGTGGTATTAAATAGTATTAATGATCTGAACATATGATCTTCCACCGAATAAACCAGCTAGCATGAACTACAAGGAGTAATCAGCACTACTGGCAACCCACAGGTACCAATATGAGGTTTTGAGACAAAGATTAGATACTAGAAATGAACTAGGGTTTGAGAGGAGATGGTGCTGGTGAAGATGTTGATGGAGATTGACCCCCTCTCGATGAGAGTATCGTTGGTGATGACGATGGCTTTGATTTCCCCCTCCGCGAGGGAAGTTTCCCCTACAGAACAGCTCCGCCAGAGCCCAAGATTGCTTCTGCCCAGGTTCCGCCTCGAGACGGCGGCGCTTCGCCCCGAAAACTTCCTTATGATTTTTTCAGGTCAAAACCCTCCATATAGCAGAAGATGGGCACCGGAGACCTGACAGGGGGCCCTCAAGCACTAGGGTTGCGCCCCCCAGACTTGTGGCTTCCTGGTGGGTCCCCTCTAGAAAGGTATAAATATTGTATCATAATGTGTAATAATAGCCCATAATGCAATAAACATCAATATAAAAATATGATGCAAAATGAACGTATCAGGGCAGAGAGGAGAGGGAGATGGAGAGCGTTAGGTGAGAGGAGAGGGAGATGGAGAGCGGTGGGTGAGGAACGTTAGCGCAGTGGCTCACCAACCCGAATGCCTGAGAAATATGACGTAGCAAAGTTCAACGCCTTGAAGGGCGTTCGGGTCAAAATGCCGGAAAACTAATCGTTTGGTACTTATTATTTGAGAGGAAAAAACGTACTACCTTTGCACCAAAATATAAGACGTTTTTGTAGATTATACTAGCCTACAAAAACATCTTATATTTCGATACAGAGGGCGTATTTTGGAACAAAATTAGGCAGCATTTTTTCTTAATCTTCTCCCAACTTCTGCCTATTTTCCGAGTGACGCGGCAGGGAGAGGACCGCTGATGTGGCCGCGGGCGTTTCAATCCTATCCTAAAGTAAGAGAAGAGGAGACAAAACACACCTTACCACTCGCACAAAAGCGTACACATATATAGTTTCTCTCTGACGACTATCTTAAGACATTTCCAAGGTTTACGCAGAGTCTGGTCTTTCTGCGTCGGCAAACCTTTCCAGTCGATTGGACGGGAGTGAGCAGACGTGTCCTCACGGATAATTAGTTGGGATCTGCCGCATCAAGCAAGAGGAAGATATTCCATTAGGTACACGCTACATCGTTAACCTACTTAATTTGCCGGAAGCACTACGTGCTTAAACGACAAACGCACATACAAAATCCCATTAGCTAAGCTAATGTGTCTGCACGTAAGCCAAGCTTGACATGAGGACGTGTGACCAGACAAATCGCAAATCATTACTTGTCGCCTACCGTGTGTGTATGTGTGTCACCATCACTTTACAAGCAGGTTCTCAACGCAGGGCGAAATAATGCGATCGCTTTCGTTTCCGCTGGGCGACTATTCAGGGGATCAACGTCAAGAAACAAAAGTGGAAAATTAGCTCACTGCCGTCGCAGTTCAAGTTGCAAAAGATGTGCAAAACTGTATTTTAAAGGAAAGGCTGGACAACCCTGCTTTATGGCATGAAAGCAACAAGATCCAACTAGTTCAGACCAGCGCTGTACATGGTCCAAGCATAAAACAAAACCATGATCGTCCGGCCAACCACCCAACGCAGCAACCACAGGGGCAAACTATAACATCTGGCCAGTGTGAGGCATAACCAGCATCAATCAGTTAGGGCATCTCCAACGCTAACTCTCAAACCTCCCCGCAAGCCATCCAACGGCGTTCCGGTCCGAGGACCCGTTTTCCCGCAACCGGAAGCAAACCAGAGGGCTTTGCGGGAGAACACACAACAATCACGTTGGACTACGATACCCCTGGCCCACCCAAAACTGAGGCGAAATCTGGGCTTTTGTCCTTGTCTGCACTGTTTACACAATAAAGTGTTGATGCTCAAAAATGGCACGATCATAAAGCAGCATGCCGGGGCGAAAACTTTGCCGGGATAAAATCTTGCCGGTGTGAAAGCTTGCCGGTGTGAAGGCTTGCCGGCGTGGAAAGCTTGCCGGCACAGAAAGATCGCCGGTGTGGAAGCTTGCCGTTGTGAAATCTTGCCGGGGGAGAAACCTTGCCAGGGAGGAACCCTTGCCGGAGTACAAACCTTGCCGGAGTGAAACCTTGCCGGTGTGAAAACTTGCCGGGTTGGAGGCTGTGATAGTCAATCGGACGAGAAGTTGAAGATGGGCTCAAAAGGTTATTCAGATGATCTCGGATGGAAAAACGTTCTACATGAAAGTTGTGCGTCTCGTCGAAACAGTCGATTTTGATATAAAAATCGTCCCAACCCAAGTACATATGCAAAAGTTAGAGTTATCGGAGTGCAGCCCTGTCACGAGGCAACATGTGGCGCGCCCCACCAGAATAGGTCTGATGGGTAGCGCGAGCGAACAGGTGTTCTGCGTGACCGTTTTGGCCTAGAAGATGGCCTCAAATCAAAAAACGATCAACATGAAAGTTTTTCGTCTCGTCGAAACGGTCAAGATTGCTTTTCGGCTCGTTTCCATCCAAGATCGTTTACCACCATAAAAAGGACCCGCAAGGTGCAGCCAGTTTAAACCGGACAGTTTTCGAAAGTTCGGACAAAACCAATTCAAATTTGACTAGGGTTTTGGACGTGAATCCAAGCATTTTTCTTGCACGGGAAGTCCAGCCTCCTCTTATATACCTAAGGGGTGACGGCCGATTAAACAACACACAATCGAACAAATCAATATACTACTTTTTCATCTACATTTTATCTCTCCACCGTTTTTCTCTCTCGTTCTTCGCTGTTCTTCGTGTTTGAGAGCTGCGAATCCCGAGGCTCTAGGGGCGAGCGAATCGACCTAGGGCAGCCCATAGCCGCCGCAATCCCTGACGGGGTCCCTCCCGGGTGCGCGGGGTTTCGGATCTGCAAAAGCGCCCGCCGACTGTCTTGCGTATTGCGCTGTCGGTCGGGTCTCCTTCGACGTGAGCTGCGGTGCATCACCCCCGGCGTCGAGGGTACACATGACGTGTTCATGTGTCAACACACTTTTTGGCGACTCCGCTGGGGACGAAGTTTCGAACGGTCTCTGTCTCGTTCTTGCTACGAAGAAATCGTCATCAAGTTGCTGAAATCTACAAAGGTAATATGAATACCGAATTCCCCTTTGTAGATGCAAATAATTCATATGTTGTTGCTGAATCACCTAATGAGCATAATGTATCGGTTAGCCCTAGTTTTATCAATCATGCATCTAATTATGCGCAAGGGCCGATGCAAAACAATTTTTATGCTTCAAATTCTTATGATTTTAGCAACGTACAACATATGTATCCAAACTCTCATGCATCGGCAACCCCACAAATCCATATGCCGATGAACAACATGATGGGTTTGGTTAATCAATTTTAAACACATCATGTTAAAATTTCCAATAGCATACAAGAAAGTGTTTCACCTTTTTATTCATCGGCAACTGATTTGCAATATGTGAATCCAACCTTGCCAATGGATGGAAGAATTGGCCATTCTACTACTAGCTATTCGGCTAGTTACTTTCAACCATCATATGCTACAATGCTACACCTCATGTTAGTAATTTTTCAGCACCGTATGCAACTGTAGATGTTCATAATTCGGCCCCGCATCTTCATGGTCACTGCCGAATAAGTGAAAAATTTACAGGAACACATGTGCCGTCATCAAATACTGTAGCATATAATGCATACTCTACGCAATTCAAGAATTTCGGCAACACTCACGAATCATTGCCGAAAGAATCTTAAAGTGTTGCGGAGCAATCCCTTCCAGAAGCGGTTGTGGCTGCATTTAAAAAGAGCTTGGCACAAAACAAGAGGATTAGTGCTCTTTGCCTTGAACAATATGAAAAGGGGTTGTTTCCTGATTATGCTGCAATAAAAGCTAGAGTTTTACAAGAAGATGAATCTTTGCCAATTGATAAAATTGGCGAGCAAAAATATGGTTTTACAATAATGCATATGCCTTCACCTAATACTACATCATATTATACAGCCCCTACACAATTGCAAAGTTTCGGCAACACCCATGTGCCATTGCCGAAATAATCTAAAAGCATTGGGGGGCAATCGTATCCGAAGTGGGCTTAAATTGAGAAAAAGATTAAAGCCAATTTCGCCGCTCGCCGCCAGAAACAAAAAGAAACAGAATTGGCTCAAGTGAAAGAAGCATTGCCAATTGGTAGAAGCAATGTAAAGAAAGATGATTCAGAACATGAAAGTGCTCCGGTTAAAAGAGCCGAATCAAGAAGTATATATTCCGAATCTATCAAATGCAAAGAGGCAAGAATTATTGAGAAAGGGCATGGCAAGCATAGCAAAGCGACCATACTTGATTTTTCTAAAGTTAATGGAACCTACTTCCTGCCCTATGAGTTTCGTGCCAGAGAAATTGATGAACTTCAAGGACAAGAACAAGTAGCCGAACAAAGTTCGGCCGACAAAAATTTTCAATGTAATGATGCACGGAATCAAGAAAAAGATGATGAAGAGGCGTTGGGGAGCCATCCAAAGGCGGAGCAAGATATTGTTCAAGTCACACCACCATCGTGCTCTCCCAACATATTTGAAGAGGTATGTTTAGCAAGTAATTTACCTATTTTCAGATTTGGTCAGGACTTTATTGTTGATGCATCTATTAGAAAAATCCTCATAAGTAATTTTGAAAGACCAATGAAGAAGGGTAATTTACTTGCTAGCAATAAAGTTGTTATTGAGCATATCGGTCAACCCATTACGCCATTTATAAAGACCGATAGTGACTTATTATTACAGCCAAAGCTTTCCCCGTTGCTTTATCTAAAGTTCATATCTATTTGGGTAGCTTTGCTTATTTCATACTTGGCTTGCACTTGGTATCAATTGAGACATGTATGTTCTAACTATTTTCGTTTTAGAAATTTAAAGCCAAGCTTAAATTCTGTTGAGAAAACCGATGCTAGTATAATATCTTACCCAAAGACATCGGAAATAGAGTGCAAAACACAATGCATAGCCGAATGGTGTGGTGCAGAATCTGAACCATTCGTTTGCTTAATTCCAAAGCCGTTCTCACATCAAGATCGGCTAGAAAATAAAAGGTTTACCTTTAATTCAAACATGTGTGATAAAATCTTTGATTTGTTGTTGAGGAATAATTATATTAGAATTCTTGATCACCATGTTGAGCCATCTGTCCAGGGACGAATGTATTGTAAGTTGCATGATTCGTCCAAGCATAATTTTGAGGATTGTAACATGTTTCTTCAAATAGTTAAATCGGCCATTGATAAAGGACGATTGAAATTTGTTGAGACACCAAGAGATGACCAGTCTATTCTGATTGGTCCCGACGGTAGAAAGTTTTTGCATCGGCTGCTTCAAGCCGATCCATTTGAAGAGAAGGTAAAAACTGCAGGTGATGGGATCAAGCTTTCAAGTAAAGAAGTTGTCGAAGAGCATAATGAACATAATCTTGAGGGCAAGAATTCTATCGAAGCTACAATGGAGACGCCAAGGACTGGGGGGCAGCAAGCAAATCCAATAATTGATGAAAGCAAACCAAAAGGAAACAAAGGCCGAAATAAGCGCAAGTATAAGAGATCAAAAATCACCTTCGCTGAACTATTGGATAAATATCAAAAGAAGAGTGAAGAGAAGAATGCTTATCGGCCCAATCATGCAAAGAAACCAAGATCACCCCCAAGGCGCAAATATGAGGATCGGTATTGGCAAAGTAAGAATGTTAATGCAACATATTCATATCCTTATTTTGGGCCGCCAATGCCAATGCCGTGGATGCCTCCCTATGCTCATATAGATCCATATCCATCATGGGACAGGTATGATACAAGGGCACATTCTCCATCTTATTTTAGACCATCTCACCAATATTATGCAGCTCTGAGAAGATCAATATCTGAACAATCACATGTTAAAGACCATTTCAATCATAAGGAATCGGTCCAGAGCTCAAGGATGAAGAAAGAGGTGGTCAAGCAAGTTTACCGTGTTAAAAGAGATGGTCGTAAGAGTGCAACTTCAGATTTGATCTCAAATAAAAAAGAGCCAATTAAAGTGTTAACATTGGCTACTAAAGGCAATGAGACAAAGCAACCAATTATTGAGAGTCAAAGTGCCAAATCTGAAGAAAAGAAGTTGAGAGTGCATAAGGCCAAAAAGGAACTGCCATTGGTCAAAACAGAATTACAGCCGAGATGCCCACTCGGCTTAACGTATTGGCAAAAGAAGGAATTACAAAATCTTAGTGCACAAGAGCTGAGACAGAAGAACATGGCATGGGTTCACAAGAGGATCATTCATAACAAAAATGATGTGCATGCTTCTATTGCAACAAGTACAATAAAAGTGAAGAAAGAGAATAATGGAAGCAACAAACAATTAAGCCGAAGGTGTGGATCACAACATCAAAATCTTCGGTTAGCACATCATCCATTTTCTTCAACAATGCCATTGATGCCTTTGCCATGGAATTCATCCACAGGTATGATCAGTTACCCTCCATGGACTTATTTTGATCCATGGATGCAACATAATTTTCTATATCATGACAGAGTATTACCAAATCACTATACATTTGGTTAGTTACATTTTTGTTGCTAATACAAAGGGGCCGAAATATCTTATTGCTATTTCATTTGTTTATTTCGGCTATACATACCTTGGTGGGTGAATACTACATGGACCTCATTGTAATGGCCGATATTTATCTATCGCCCTAAGAATATATCTAAGAATGGCCGGTGTGGTATTCTAACATCGTCCTTAGTTTGAGATAAGTGCTTGCAAAGGAATTTGTCAAATTGATGCCATTGAAGATATTATGCATAGACCAATTCACCAAAATTGCAAACTGAACTTATGTTTTGATTGGGTGTGCTTTGGCTTATTAGTATTCAGAATTTATGTAAGGCCAAATCATGGTTGATTTTATTATTGAGCATCATATTGACATCATGCATAATATTGATTTCAGCTTGATCTCTCTAGAACCATGGAGATTATATATTGATGGTTAAATTTGTAGCAATGGCCAAGGTGTTGGTGTTGTTTATATATATCCTTATGGTGCTATTTTGTGAAGCCTCATGCCGCTTAAAATATTTTTGCACAATGATCAAAGCCGAATATGCATTGTCATTCGGATTGGAGCTTTGCCTTGCTATAGGTGCTATACATATTGAGGCTTCCGGTGATTCGTTACTAGTAGTGCAACAAATATCCAATGGTTATCAATGTTTTGATGAATCACTTTTAGTTTATCTTGAGGTATGTCTAGATGTAAAATTTACCATGGGTTGTTTTAAGATTCTTCATATATCTAGACATGATAATTGGAGAGAGTTGGCATAGCAAGCATTTGGCTACCATGTTGGTCATGGTGTATTGCACATGTATCAATAGCCGATACTTATTCTTGCCAACATAGGTAAGGCCGAATTGGAGTCCACAGCTTCGGCCACTAATGAAATTTTTATGCAGGCGAAAGTAAGGATTGGAGAAAGTTTATTGTTGATTGTCTACAAAATCCTAGCAAAAGGGTGAACAATATGGTTCGGAGGATGACATTGAGATACATATCTATGGAACTTTATCACCGGATTATTAATGAAGCTGAGAAGGTTTCACCCAAGTTTGCATCAGAAAGTTCACACAAGACATGGCCGATATATACTTATCGTCCTAAGAACATATAAATGGTCGATGGAGTGTTGACATCGTCCTTAGAACAAACTTGGTACAGGTATTTTTCGGCACGCTAGCTTTACCGAAAAACAGGGGGGCATGTGTTGACGCTCAAAAGTGGCATGATCATAAAGCAGCATGCCGGGGCAAAAACCTTGCCGGGATAAAATCTTGCCGGTGTGAAAGCTTGCCGGTGTGAAGGCTTGCCGGCGTGGAAAGCTTGCCGGCACAGAAAGATCGCCGGTGTGGAAGCTTGCGGGTGTGAAATCTTGCCGGGGGAGAAACCTTGTCAGGGAGAAACCCTTGCCGGAGTACAAACCTTGCCGGAGTGAAACCTTGCCGGTGTGAAAACTTGCCGGGTTGGAGGTTGTGATAGTCAATCGGACGAGAAGTTGAATATGGGCTCAAAAGGTTATTCAGATGATCTCGGATGGAAAAACGTTCTACACGGAAGTTGTGCGTCTCATCGAGACGGTCAATTTTGATATAAAAATCATCCCAATCTAAGTTTGTATGCAAAAGTAAGAGCTATCGGAGTGCAGCCCTGTCACAAGGCGACATGTGGCGCGCCCCACCAGACATAGGTCTGATGGGTAGCGCGAGCGAACAGGTGTTCTGCGTGACCGTTTTGGCCTAGAAGATGGCCTCAAATCAAAAAACGATCAACATGAAAGTTTTTTGTCTCGTCGAAACGGTCAAGATTTCTTTTCGGCTCGTTTCCATCCGAGATCGTTTACCACCACAAAAAGGACCCGCAAGGTGCAGCCAATTTAAACCGAACAGTTTTGGAATGTTCGGACAAAACCAATCCGAATTTGACTAGGGTTTTGGACATGAATCCAAGCCTTTTCCTTGCACGGGAAGTCCAGCCTCCTCTTATATACCTAAGGGGTGACGGCCGATTAAACAACACACAATCGAACAAATCAATATACTACTTTTTCATCTACGTTTTATCTCTCCATCGTTTTTCTCTCTCGTTCTTTGCTGTTCTTCGTGTTTGAGAGCTGCGAATCCCGAGGCTCTAGGGGCGAGCGAATCGACCTAGGGCAGCCCATAGCCGCTGCAATCCCTGACGGAGTCCCTCCCGGATGCGCGGGGTTTTGGGTCTGCAAAAGCGCCCGCCGACTGTCTTGCGTATCGCGCTGTCGGTCGGGTCTCCTTCGACGTGAGCTGCAGTGCATCACCCCCGGCGTCGAGGGTACACGTGACGTGTTCGTGTGTCAACACAAAGTCACCCTTTTACAATCCTCTCCTCTACCATCCCGTCGATCCCCACCCCAATTCCTGCCTTTTTTGCTCTCGCTACCACATCAACCCATACGAAAGCTACCGGAGATGGCCGTGGTGGAGCATCCGGCGACCACGGCCGCCCGAAAGATCAACTGAACAACAAGGCGTGGTCGTCGGCTCAGACAGAAGGCAAAGGCGGAGACACCCATGAAGAAGAAGGGAGGCGGGGCAGTGCTCGTGGTAGCCGAAGTGCATGGGGTGGGCGTGGTGCCAGCGGCGGGCATGGTGCAGGGCGAGACCTAGGACGCGGGGCGCCGCCACCATCGCCATCGATGCAAACGCCGTTGTGGCTGGAGCAATACAAGACTCCCTACTTCTACGCCGCCGAGTAGCTCGGGAGGCAGTTCCCGACGTCTGCCGCTGGGCACGTTTCTTATTGTGTTGACTCCAATGTGGTGCCGCTGCTTTTCTCGGAGTCTACATCCACTCAGCTTGTCCTAACACGGACGTCGGGCGTGGACCGTTTGGGTGCCCGAATGCTGTTGGTCGCTATGTCTGAACTGGGTGAGCTGTCATACGACGATGCAGAAAGGCAGATGTTTGAGATCGTCCACGACAGAGGTGAAGGTGGAGGCTGCTACAAGGATGACATGTGGATGACTCACAGATCACACATCAAGGAACCTACACCCATGCAGCCAGTGCGTACACCGAGTCGGGAACGTACACCCAACAACGGATTGGGTTACCGGCCAGGGGGAGCGGGAGGAGGGCGGCAACGACGACCTTAATCTGGATGGAATTTGTTGCCGATCTAAAGAAGCAGGGTAGAGGAGAAAGTTTCAACATGAGGGTGGACGATTTGTTGTGGGGACGATTTGTTGTGGGATGAGTGGTTAGACACTAGCATTGATTCAATCCATGTCATAGAGAAAAGGATCAGAATTTTGGTCTAACATTCATACTTGGTTCCATGAGCACAAGCATTTTGCACCCTGCGTCAATGAACTCATCTATAACCATGGAGTAAGTCACTCAACCATCGACAGTACATCATCCAAGAGGCCGTGTCCAAGTATTGTGTCCATTTTGAAGCAACTAATGAGTCGGTGGCCAAGTGGTGCGCAAATCTCCAAGCAAGTTGGTCTATGGCCGGATATGCAACTTGTTGGTCGGCTATTCTCTATGTGTTGATCATTTGGCCAGATATGCAACTTGATGAAAATGTTTTTTTGTAGCCTTCTCAAGCGTGCAACTTGTTCTTGAAGGTGGAGAAGAGGAACTTCATCCTCATGCATTAATGGATAAATTGAGTGGGCAACCCAAGTGGAATTTATTCATTGGCAACAACGACAAGACCACATGCATCGGCACCGAAGAAGAAGGGGGTGATCCAACCGACCCAACAAAAGAGATGCCCGGTACATCTCCAATGTGTCTATAATTAGGAAGTATACATGCCATGTTTACAACAATTTTATACGGTTTTGATGCACTTCTATATGTTTTTATGGAAATAACCTATTAACCTAGTGCCTAGTGCCAATTTCTGTTTTCTGCATGTTTTTCGTTTTCTAGAAAGTCCATTTCAAACGAAGTCCAAACGCAATAAAATTTTACGGTTATTTTTTCAGGACAACAAGAGACCCACGGAGCTTCGGAGAAGTACCAGAGGAGGTCCAGAGGGGCACAAGCCTGGGTGGGCGCCCCTAGGTTGTGCCCCTGAGCTAGTGGGACCCTCGGGCACCCCCCCCCCTACTTGAAATCAACGCAAAAATTCCTATAAATACAGAAACTCCCAAAACTTGACCTATATGAGGTTTTTTTCCGCCCCAAGCCTCTGTGCCGAAGTGGTCTCAATCCAAGGCCGGTTCTAGCCCCCTGCCGGAGGGGGAAATCATCATCGAAAGCCATCTTCATCATCCTGGCGGTCTCCATGATGAGGAGGAAGTAGTTCACCCTCAGGGCTGAGCGTATGTACCAGTAGCTATGTGTTTGATCTCTCTCTCTCATATTCTTGATCCAGCACGATCTTTATGTAACCATGTGCTTTGTTAATATAGTTAGATTATATGGTGGTTTTCCCTCTCTATCTTGTTGTGATAAATTGAGTCTTGCTCTCTGAGGTTTCATTATGTTGGATTGAATATTGGACTTGAGATCACTTGATGTATATCTTGCATGTGGATATCTGTGGTGACAATGGGCTATTCTATTGAATCATTTGATATATGTTTTGGTAATCAACTTGCGGATTTCCGTGGTGACATTGGTGCAATCTAGGCACATAGGTTGATACACATTTTCCTCCTACTTTCTATCATAGAAACTCTAGAGTGATTCTTTGTGGCACGTTGAGGGATTTTTATATGATTCAATTATGTTAGCATTGTTGAGAGATTGCACTAGTGAAAGTATGAACCCTAGGCCTTGTTTTCAAGCATTGCAATACCGTTTGTGCTCACTTTTATTAATTGTTACCTTGCTGTTTTTATTTATTCAGATTATAAAAAGATATTTCTACCGTCCGTATTACACTTGTAGCACCATATCTTCGCCGAACTAGTGCACCTATAGAATTGACAACTGTATTGGGTGTGTTGGGGACACAAGAGACTCCTTGTATTTTGATTATTGTGTTGATTGAGAGAGATCATCGTACACCTGCCACGGATTGATAAAACCTTAGGGTTATCCACTTGAGGGAAATTTGTTGATGTCCTACAACTCTGCGCTTGGAGGCCCAACAGAGTCTACAAGAACAAAAGTTGTGTTGTAGACATCACTGCCCAAGAAGGTTAGAAGAGGGTTCTGGGGAAAGAAGTGGGAAGAGGAGAAGGCTAAGTGAAAAGGGGCAATGGAAAAGATGAAGATGAGGTTTGAGGACATCTTGGCGAAGAAGGAGACATATGTCAAGTGCTCCGACATCAAGGAGGGATGGGCTGAGAGGTTTAACATGTGGATGGCGGTGACCAAGAAGAAGCTCAAGTTCGAAGAAAGGAAGGTTGAGATCGTGCCCGCTTCAAATGACATGAAGGTGTTGATCTTGAAGATGGAGGAGTTGGATGACGATGCAATGATGATCGTGTGAGCCGTCTGTGTGGGGATGTTGAAATGCATGGCGGGCGAGCTGGAGGCCACCGAGAATGAGGTGGGTGGGGAGAAGGAGCCGGTGCGAGAGTGAGCATGGAGGCTCGAACAGCCGGCCCGGCTTGGCAAAAAATCCATTTTTTACACGAATTGTTAGACTGATATTCTTTTGTGATTGGGCATGTAAAAACTATGCATAGTAGCCTCTTTTTACTTGCGATTGGACACTCGCTATGTGATTGGGCGCTATGCATTTGAATTTCAAATTGGGCAGACCTAGATGGATATTTAGGGGATGCAATTGGTTGGTCGGCTCACATAACTGTTCGCAGACTGGTCCCCACCTGTATAGGGGTCGGTGTTGAAGATGCCCTTAGTTAAGTTGACTCCTAAAAATAGAAGAATATATTTTTTCCTTTTATCATGCATGGACATATATTATCAACCTCATGTATATAACACGTGCGCGGGTGTGAAACACCATTAGAACCAACTCTTGGTAAGGCATGAAGTCTGGAACCTAGGTGTATATGCACCCATTTTTTAGGAAACAATTAGTAATTATAAAAAATATTGAAAAAACATGATTTTTTGGCAACAAACATGATCAAGGGTTCGCTAAGGAATGACTTTAATGGTATTGTGGGCAAAAATAACAAAGTTGGGACTATATTGAGCTTACTATTGATACTTGAGAGACATGTATATTTTCACCTCTAACTCATGCCTAGTTTAATTTGCAACCCTAAACTTCAAAACACATTAGGACACAACCGAACTATCAATAATATTTACTTTGCCCTATGATACCATTGTGAGGTGGTTTTGGCCCCATTGACCATCCAGTCAGCAAGCCACGTCAGCGCACATTTCATTTTCTTCCCATTTTTTGCCAAATTTTGTCAAAAAAATCGAAGTTTACCGAAAAATAGAAAAAAATTGTGAGATCAAGCAAACAATACTTAGCATTATATTTAGTACTTTTTTTCTTGATTTTACATAATGTTTTCAATTTTTAAAACTTTCAATTACTTACAAATTTTGTCTTTTGCGGAAAGGTCGATCGGATTTCTTCGTTGGCGAGTTTTTTTATGCGAGCACAACAAAATATCAAGGTTGTTGTCAAACAATTTCAGGTTTTTTTAGCTTTTCCACAATATCTATTTTTTGGGGGGCATATCAGGTGCATACAGACCCAGATTCGTCCATGTATTTTGCTGAAGTTATATGGGTAACCCAGAAAATTTGGTTATGGCCCTAGGGATGTTTTTTTCCTGATTGCTACATTCTCGCTCATGATCTGTGACAAACAAAAAAAGATGAGAATTTCTAAATATGATTTAAGTATATGTACACCCGTACATGTATGTGAATTCCACAAGTACGTGCCATGGGAAACGGCCAGCTACACATGCACGGGCGAATCAACCTGTGGTTGAGTTGGTTAGGTGGACAGTGGTATCCCCAACCCACCAGGGTTCAAATCCTGGTGCTCGCATTATTCCTGAATTTATTTCAGGATTTTCGGCGATGCGCTTTCAGTGGGAGGAGATGTTCCCGTCGACGACGAGGCGCCTACGGTGACTTCGTAAATGTCAAGATGATATGCCGGCTCAGTCTCTCGGAGGTGCTCATAGGGGTTGGGTGTGCGTGTGTGCGTTCATAGGGGTGAGTGTATGCGCGTGCATATGAGCGCTTGTGTCTGTACTGATGCTCAAAAAAAAGCTACACATGCACGGGCCACCTCGGCAGCTTGGCTACCTCCATCCATCTAGTTTTTTCTGACAACAGAGATCGAGTCAACCTTCCTTGTGTGAGATTAAGGCCAGATATAAAGGGACAAGACGCACTACCAGGACCTTACCAAATATGTTCAAAGTGCTTTTGTCAGTCCGAGGAGTATTCATGAAAACTTCAAATTTCTGTATAATGCTGCCAGGATACTTCATCGCAAGACAACTCCAGCGATGCTTATGAAATTGATATCTCCAAAACCTTTGATCCCCTTTCTTGAGATTTCATCACCCAATTGTTGATTATGAGAGGCTTTGGTAGGCGTTGGTGCTCCTGGATTAGTGATCTACTGTGCACAACATCGCCCTCTATGCTAGTCAACGGTGAGACTTGTGAGCTTTTCACGCTTGACCACAACATTAGGCAAGGTGACCCATCTGTCCCAGGTGCTTTTCATCTGGCAATGGACATGTTGTAGGCTATGCTTCAATGAGCGATTTAGTGCAACTTGGTATCAGGCTTGGGTTTCGTTGGCGACATTCCGGGGGCTTCCTTCTTCGCGGATGACGCACTCATCTTCTACAGACCTTATCGAGGGACATGGAGGTGATCTTGCCATTCTAAAGATTTTTGGAGAGGCTACTAGTATTTACATCAATCTGCAAAAGAGCACTATTGTGTGCATTAGGAGTGATGATTCTATCTCTGCTGATGTGTCACGACAGTTTCTCCGGTCAACTAAGGCAATTCCCCTTTCAGTACCTTGGGCTACCATTATTGATCTTTAGACTACATTATTAGGATATTTTACCACTCATCGACAAATACTCTGTTAAGATGCAAAGGATGGAAACCAAAGTTGTTGGCTCCAGCTGGACGATTAACACTAACACGATTGGTGCTCGTGGCTCTATCAATTCACTTCTTATCCGTTCGACCATTGTCGGTGGGTGCGCTCGAGATTATTAGTAGGAGATGCAGGGGTTTCAACTGGAAGGGAAATTGGCGGTGCGAATTGTCTTCTGCCATGGCTAAGAGTGTGCATGCCTAAGGCATGTGGTAACCTGGGGGTGCTGAACTTGAAATAGTTTGGATTTGCTCTCTGCTGCCAGTGGCCCTTCTTGCGATGGGATGCCGAGGATAGGCCATGCCATCTGCTGCCCAACACTCTTGAAAAAGGAGGTCTAGTCCATCTTCAAAGTTGCATCTTCGATCTGATTAGGGGGCAGTTAGATAGCTAAATTCTGGACCAACAAGTGGCTGACAGAAAGGAGCTCTGTTGAGGATATGGCTCCCGCCTTATTCTCCTTTGCAAGGACTCTAGATGCCCTGTCAAAGACGCTCTCTTGAATTGCACATGTATTAGACATATTTTTGGACGGATTTTAGTGCAAGGCATGGCTTAGTATCTAAGAATTTGGGATTAGAATATCCTCTTATCTGATGGTGTTCCAGGTCACTTGGTCTGGAAGTTCATGGATGGCCACCAGTTCTCGGCCAATAGTGCCTACAACATGTTCTTTGCTGCCAATTTACGCTTTGCCTGCAGTAAACCGATCTAGAAATCTAAGGCCCCTCCAAGATGTAAATTCTTTATGTGGATTGTGGTTCACCACAAGTGTTTGACGACGGTCAATCTAGAGCATAGGGCCTTCTATTCGCAGCTGCTCACCGTGCCTCTCGACGCCCGAATACTGCACCCATCTCTTCGTGCATTGTCGTTCCACTCAGCAAGTGTGGCTGAGGTTTAGAGGCTAGACATGTGCTAACTTCGAAGTACCAGATGATCATGTTGTCAGTACTAAAGATTGGTGGTTGAGTGCTCGGAAGGAGGTTCCCAAGCCTGTGCGTCATAATTTTGACACCATAATCATCCTTCTTCACTCGAGAATCTGGAAAGAGTGGAATGCTAGGATTTTTGAGCAAGTGGCTAGCAGTGTTGATGGGGTGCTTGATCTAATCATAGAGGATATTAGAGTTTGGAAGGCAGCTGGTTGTGTTGGCGATCATCTTTGAGTTGTTTTCCCTTCTTCTTGTGGTTTTTAACCTATTGTAGGCCTTGTTTTACTCCCCCCTATGACAGTCAACCTCCCTTGTGTCTAGGTTGTTCGAAGATGAACAATACTTAAAAAAACATAGATGGTTAACAACCAAACTTGCTGTTAAATTTATATTTATTTTGTCAAATTTATCACTTCTTGGTGAAAATATCCGCTCTCTGCCCGTAAATGTGGGTTTCACACGCACATATTCTGCCTAGCATAATAAAACATGTTCTCCAACTAAAATTTATCTTTTAAGTTACCTAACTAGTTGGGAAAGCTATAAGGGAAATATTTATTTTTGTCCGACTTATCCAAGCGATTTGAAGCCACCTAGAGTGATCGACACGCGTCTCTTGGCTCCAGCCCAATGCACCATTGCAGCATCAAGTGCTTCATCTGAGCTCCAAGAGCACCGGAAGTCTTAGATGAAGCACTCTATGCTGCAATGGAACCCTCGTTGGCAGCTCTGGGTGATGCGATGCAGCGCTCGCCGGCATCTATCGGAGCTACGATGCAGCGCTTGGTGTTGCAATGGAGTGCTCATCAGCGGCTGCGGTGCTGCGATGCAGTGCTTGTCGGGGGTCTATTGGAGTTGTGATGCAGCGCATGGTGCTGCAAATGGAGCTTTCTCGGGCGGCTCCAGTGCTTCGTTGCAACGCTCGATGCTGCAATGGAGCGCTCATCGGTGACTTCCCGGTGTTATGATGGAGCACTAGGCGATAGCTCCTTGCAGCGCTAACCGGCGGCAGCCGCTATGCTTTGCAGCGGCGACTGCGGGGATGCTACGCAGCAGCGATGAGTTATTACCTTGCTACAACCCGACGAGATCGAAGCAGGAGGGCTGATTGGAGTGACGGGAAGAAGAACGACATGTCTGCGTTGACCTATCCAAGGGATGAGAGGAACTGGATCAGATGGCTGGCGACCCAACCGATATCTCTAGGAAATCAGTCGGTTGATGCCTAGCAGCACCCCAGATATATGCCCCTCCCAACCCATGGGTCCCACATGCAAACGATTATACCAAATACATATGTTGTGTGTGTGTGTGTGTGGAGGACATGTGCTATCTATGTGGAGAAGTTTTTATATAGGACATCGATGGTCCAGATCCTGAAAACAGGTGTCTTATGCATTCGTCTACTCAATGATTAATCCACCAAGTTTTGAATGTTAGGATGTTCACATATACATACGGGCAATTACACTCGGTAGGAGTGCTCTATTCCTAAATAATTGCAACCCACTATATACTTTTCCTCTCCATGTAGGCATGCCGCATCAACAAGTCATGCATGTTGTGACAAGTAATATATTTTTTGCACTAATCTATCCATGCAGCCATGCCACCTCATCAATTATGAATGTCAATCATAAGTTAATATGTTCGCATTGATTATTCTGTAGTTACGATCTCATGGGTGGTATGTGTTGGAAGCTTCGACAAAATGTATGTAGTTCATGATTCAAATTGTTGCTAAAAGTAGCATCTGGTTAATTTCAATCCAAAAAGTTTTCTGTTGCATCCATCATTTTGCTACATACTTCGTATAGTTTATTGTTTTGAAAATCTAAACTAAGTGCACTCTCACATTTGATTTTGTAGTATCTTGAGTTCTTTAGCATCTATTTATGGATTTGTTTAACAAAATTTCTACAACAACGCTCAGGGTATCTAGTTTAGCAGATTTCGCCAACCAATTTCCGTACTACCATGTCATTTTCTTAATTGAGATAAAAATGTTATCATGGGCCATAGCTATAGCTAGCTAACTAACCAGAAGAGTATATTATCATGGGCCATAGCTATAGCCAGCTAACTAACCAAGCATGATTAACATCTAAAAAAACAATAGGAGGAAGGTGCTGTTTTTTTCTCAAATCCAAACATGTAAAGATTCCTTCTCTTTTCAGGTGGCTGGATGGATGGCTCCAAGTGTGGAGGTCCTTCTAAGGGTACATAGGAGGTAGCAATTAATAGTTGTACTCTTTCCAATATTTGGACAAGGGATACCCCAAAGGAACCATACAACCCTGTGCATTTTATATTATTGGACAGGTGTACGGCTGTTTGGAAACATGTTAGGTGTCGTAGTGCAATTGGTTAGAATTAATGTTGACTGTGAAGGAACAATATGTATATGCATGGCTTTTCAGTAATGTATAATAATGTATCCTTTGCAAAGTAAAATGAATCTTGAAAAAGGGAGAATGTGGTGTGCAATTAAATTGAGCTAAGCACAATTGTATCTTTCTAGCTTTTGTGAGTTACTGATTTTATTTATTCTCACTTTTGTTGAACTATTCTTTGTTTTACTAAGTTTGCTCCATTATGTGTGTGTGGGTAGGTGTGGGGGGGGGGGGGGGGGGGGGGTAGCTAAATAATGTAGTTATTGTATGGTGTTCGAGATAACAAGAACAAAGTGTGCCTTTCTCACATTAAGGTTTGAAATTAATACAATAAACCGTACAATTATTTAAAAAACAAGATTTTGCTGGCCTTTGATCTGAGTCATTGACCCAATTCTATAATTATCCATCCAGTAGTTATAGATAAATTATACGTGATACTCTTTTTTACACATGAGATTGTTGATTTTGAGCTTACAATTTTTTTTAAGTTGACACTTTGTTTTAAAAAGTTGCATGTCTTCGCTCTCCAGTTTTTAATATTATCTTCCTGACAATGTTTTTAGTTTTGTCGTGATGATAGATACATATATGTGGGCTTAAAATGCTTTATGCTTGTAATATATTTGGTACATACGAGCATTCCTTAGAAAAGTGACAAATTACATGTTGTTTTTTAAACCATTTCATTTCAAAATACTAAAGTGAGAGTACATGCAAAATTTTGGTAAGTTCACTTGTAATATCAAGCGAACGATATGTTTCCCATATTCCAATTATGTTAGTCAAAGGTGACTTGCATGTGAATGGTTGCTGGTAACTTATAAAATAGTAATAAAGTTTGTAGATAAATACCCACTATGTGTAATCATTGGTCATTTATGTTATATTAAGCATGCAAGGGTGAGATCTCACGGTGGGTCCCTGTTACAAGCTAGCACCCATCCAATTTCATGTTAAGACAAGAGCACAGACAACTGTCCATGCCAATTCAGATCTGCACTCTTTTATCCACGCACAGTTTTAGAGTTTTTCTATTTTGTACTATTGCAATCCGTCCAATGGGTAGGTGCATATGCGTATAATATAATAAATAGATGTGATGTAAGTCAATCTATGGTTGGATGGTTAGTAGGACAGTGATATTTCCGTCCATCGGAGTTTAAGTCCTAAATTTACTGGTGCTCATAATTTCCTGAATTTATTTCATGTCTTCCGGAAATATCCGTTCAATGGGAAGACATGTTCACATCGCCTACAAAGGCTTGCTGACTTCATCAATCTTAAAATGGTGTGTCGGCTTAGTCTCTCAGAAGTGCTTATAGAAGTGAGTGTATGAGCATCTATGTCTGTACTATGTTAAAAAGATGAGCACAATCGGATGCCTCAAAGCATCTAATTAGAAAATAATGTAGCACAGTTTGTCTTCGGTATACGGAACACCTAGTTTTTATTTTCTATTCCAAAAGGAAATAAGTAAGGTTTTTACCAAAAAAAAATGCATCCTAAACTAGGGAGTCACCTTGCCCAGTAAATGTCAATAGGCATGCACCATGTGTGGAAATTCAGTTTTACAAATATGTGCGTGAGAGGATAGGAAGAAAACAGGGGCAAGTTTGTAGAGGTTGTACAAAAAGAGTATATTTCCCTTAATCCAACGGCAAACAATGTCAACACTACATGGTGTAGTACTACTATTTCTGGTAAACAAAAATTTCTATCACACAGTATTATCTCATTCAGTAGCGTGTCGCGGTTTCTGGCAAAGTGGGTTCATACCAGCAAGACACCGGACGTATGGTTGTAATGATGTCTGAAAGCTATTTTTTAGACGACCAAACAACGAAGAATGGAATATACCTAACAAAAAACTTGCTCGTTTTGAACATTTTCTGTCCCACAAACAGAATCGTCACCCGCTAGATCACTCAACGAGGCACTGTTTAAAGCACCGGCATTAATTCCCATTTTAAAAAATGTGACGATTCGTTTTACCGTTCTCTGATTTATAGAGATTTTTTGCATTGTGTATGGTCTCATCTCGTACAAAAACCATAATATTTAATGCCTATTATATTTTGACTTTTGAAGACAATGTTTAACTATTTGATGATGTCATTTGTGGAAAGGAAAACTGGAACATGAGATTCATCACGATAAAAACAGGGCAGCTCTCCTCGTGGAAAGGAGAGAACGGGACAACTCATCGATTAGCGTGGTTTCTCCGATGCTCCGAGAACATATCTAATCTTTCCATATTATTTCGGTTCTATTACATGTTGCTCTCGAGCCATGTGAATAGAAGTAATAGTAAGAAAACCGTATTATGAGTTCTTTTAGACAAAATTTACATTCAGATTAAGGAATAAAAATATTTTTTCTGTGAACTAGTGTGTTGGCTACTCGGAGCATAATTTATCCTCTTCTTTCTTAAGTTGTAGCTTGCGTTGCACGCGCGAGTCCCGTTTGTCCCAGCTAAGGCAGCAACCTCGGGATCCTCACCACCATCACAAAGTCGCTCGCTCGATCATGCATCACCCTCTTTGTTGTGTTTCTTTCCTTGTCCCCTTCAACACTGCAACCTGTTTTTCTGCACATAATATACTGCCTACTGAAGGGCCATATGGATTACATTTGGATCGCGTGCTTTTGTTTTACTTGTGCAGTTATAGTGCCCTCGTGCAACAGTGATAGCACGTATATTACCTTTTGCTTTTCTCTTCGCCTTTTTGTAAGACCTACATGAATGCCATATATCGTACCGACGCCACTGCACGCTGTTCCTTCATATATTATTGTTTCTGAAAAGGAAGAATACGGCCGAGCTCTGTACCATGTGATGCATACAACCATAATCCTTTATATATTTGGAACCTGTTCAATATGCTAAAGAGAGCATATGTTTTATTATGGCCACTTTGGCTTTGTAAAATGATTTGTTTTTTATGGCAAAAACTCTACTCCTTTGCATGTTATTATTTTCCCTTGTATGCACTCGCTCGTAAGTGGTATATGCTACACCAAATGAAGTACTAACCATTGTTCAGGGTGGTGTGTATGCAGTTGGAACAGGTGGTCAGGGAGGTTTTTACCCAACATAGGTGTCAGTATCTACTTTTTGCCGATATATTTATTGTTGTTGTTGTTGTTGTTGTTGTTGTTGTTGTTGTTGTTGTGTTGTTAACTTTTATACTAAGTATATACCTCTATCTCCACATATACGCAACATGTATCAATCTCTGGCCTCATCCATATATTAGAGGCAGCCTTCTCCCTTATGAACACTAGTCGAAAACACAAAACACTAATCTCCTCTTTGTTTTATATGGTACAAGAGCTATCTTCCACATAGTTTCATTTCTTCGTCTTTCTCGAGCACTACAATGTTCTCTTTCGCTCACTCGTCAACATCAACCTCACACGGGATATTTTTTGTCCTTCAAAAGGCACAATGTTTCCCTGCCTCCGCAGATATCATCTGTTCGGCTACATACATGGGTCAGCTGGCACTCATGAAGCATGTAGTTTGTCTAGAGTTTGATAGCAATACGAGACGTGTCTACACAACCCATCTTATGATGCTCGGTATGAGTAGGACCAACTCATCATCAGCTTCATGCTCTCTTTCGCTGCTGTCGGATTTTCTAGTACAAGCAGCAAGTGCACCCACATTCACGGGCCTCTGTACTCTTATTGGGAGTATGTTCACTTCTCAATCAAAAGCCAAGACCATGAGGTGTGCATGCACCTAGCCACACTACGGAACAGGGACCTCACGATGACTTAGTACTTCGGAAAGGTGAAGGGACTCATCGATTCGCTCGCAACACTGAGGAACCACTTATTAGGTGAAGATATTACCTCATGCATCATTCCTAGCCTCAACGCGGGACTTCAATCTACTCATCACATACATCGCGTAGAGGACCGACAAGGTGCCCCGCAGGGAGCTCTACTACCAACTCCTGAATCTTGAGGTGGTCTATCACTAGAAACCTCACAACACGGGGCAGATATCAGTCATCCGCAAACATTGTGTCACAAGGGTGCAACAACAAGGGAAGTATCGAGCATTGGTCATTGTCGATGGTAAGTCAAAACATTATCATCCTGCCTCCATTCAATGCCAAAGAGGGCTCACAAAGCCCAAGGACACCCAACCAACATCAAGAGGAGCTCCACCGCCTAATGAAGAGGCTTACCATCATAAGACCTCAAGGAAAGTGGAAACACTCTACGAACATAGGAAAATGGTCAAATGTGTTGTATACCACACCATGCCCGACTCCTATGCATGTACGCCTCAACGCACCAACATGCATGCCTTCCATAACCAGTGATATATAAGGGGTACCAGTGGCACCATGGAAAGGGAGCTCTCCCTCCCCATAGTTTTGCATGTACCACATAGAAGGATGTTGATGGTTAATAATCCAATCTCTACCATCTTTAGAACTCGTTGGGTCCCTCCCTTGACATTTTAATCCTTTGTAATACCCACACGTTTAAACCAATAAAGAGGTTGGGCAACTCGCTCCCAGGAGGCTCCCCCGATTGGGCCGTTCCTGACCGTCTAATGGCAGTAAATTTCCCACCTCGTCTACCCTCAGCCGTTAGATCTTCGTTGTATGTTTTACCTCATTCATTTTTAAACATGTGTATGACCTGTGGGCCAACTCGTTGGTGGGGCTGTTGTGTCTTGGCTGGGTGCGGGGTGGAAGGGTGTGATTGGCTGTTCCTTCCGGAGAGCCCATTGGGCACAACCGCACGAACCCTACCCCCAATCCACTCCATCCTCGTCCCCCTCCCTCCCTCATCCGCCGCCGCACTCCCTCCTCCTCTGACGTCCCAGCGCACTCGCCTCCGGTCTTACCTGGCCCTTGATGCCGGCCTTATCGGCATGCCGAGGTGACACAGCGATGGCTGCGCTTAACACCGTCCTTCGTGACCCGACCGCGGCAAACCCTAGTATAAGGAAAGAGCAAGGTAGGAATTAGGGTTTTTAGTCATCTTACCCATCCTGGGGGCCTACTAACATGGTCTACTAACATGGCGTCCCCTCAACTAAAAATTCCACGTACTCCCTCCCTAATACCACCGTTAGGATCGATGTAAAATCCCTCGACCTTCGTGGCTACAGCCAAAGTCGGGGCGGCGGCTATAGGTGTGATAGTTTTGACGATCACGCTCACTTCTATCTCAACAAGAAGTCAGTGCATGCGGCAATTATGTGCTGCCACCAATATGGCCATGGCTTCCAATGCGAGGATACACACACCATTGACTATATTGCTACTCACCCCTGTGACATCGAGACTAACTGGTATACATATACCAGTGTGATGGGCCATATCATCACGAGCAATCTCAAACGTTTAATCATGAAGAACATGTACAAGGGAAAGGGTCAAGTGCTATTGTTCGCTCTAGAATTTGTACTCACAATATCCACCTAAATAGTACTCTACACGTACCTAAAGTTTCTCGCAATTTGTTATTTGTTCATTGCTTAACCTTTAAAAATAACTATTTTGATGAGTATCATTCTCATTCTTTTTGTTTTAAGGATTTTTTTCAAAAGAGGGTTATGCTTGAGCGGCTATGAATCCCTATCCAGAGTTGTGGCATAACCGTTTTGGTCAAATGTCATTTGCGGCAGATCATGAAATTCTTACTGAGGGAGTCTTGGATTAGGGGGTCTCCAGACAGCCAGACTATATCCTTTGGCCGGACTGTTGGACTATGAAGATACAAGATTGAAGACTTCATACCGTGTCCGGATGTGACTCTACTTGGTGTGGAAGGAAAGCTAGGCAATACGGATATTTATATCTCCTCCTTTGTAAACGACCTTGTGTAACCCTAGCCCCCTCCGGTGTCTATATAAATCAGAGGGTTTTAGTCCGTAGGACAACAGATAATCATACCATAGGCTAACTTCTAGTTTTTAGCCTCTCCGATCTCGTGGTAGATCAACTCTTTTACTACTCATATTATCAAGAATAATCAAGCAGGACGTAGGGTTTTACCTCCATCAAGAGGGCCCAAACCTGGGTAAAACATCGTGTCCCCTGCCTCCTGTTACCATCCGCCTTAGACGCACAGTTCGGGACCCCCTACCCGAGATCCGCCGGTTTTGACACCGACATTGGTGCTTTCATTGAGAGTTCCTCTGTGTCGTCGTCGTTAGGCTTGATGGCTCCTTCGGTCATCGATAGCAATGCAGTCCAGGGTGAGACTTTTCTCCCCGGACAGATCTTTGTGTTCGGCGGCTTCACACTGCGGGACAACTCGCTTGGCCATCTGGAGCAGATCGAGAGTTACGCCCCTGGACACCAGGTCAGGTTTGGAAGCTTAAACTACACGGCCGATATCCGTGGAGACTTGATCTTCGACGGATTCGAGCCCCTGCCTTGTGCGCCATACGGTCATGATGAGTATGATTTAGCTCTACCATCAGATAGTGTTTAGGAGATCGCACCGGCAACCGCTCCGACCCTCAATTCGGAACCAGCTGCGCCATCCATGGACGGGTGGATAGACCCCGCCACGGAGGCCGCACTCTCATCGGCGATCGAGCCGAGTATCGACCTTACCCTTCACGAGAGCCGTGATGCCACACTGCCGGATCCTTCCCCGGCCACGGACTCCGAACCGCCTGTGCCCGCGCCTATCAAATCCGACTGGGCGCCGATGATGGAGTTTACCTCCGCGGATATCTTTCAGCACTCGCCCTTCGGCGACATACTGAACTCATTAAGGTCTCTCTCCTTGTCGGGAGAGTCCTGGCCGAACTATGTCCGGCAGGATTGGGGTGCGGATGACAAAGAAATTCGCCACCCACCCTGTTGGAAATATGCCCTAGAGGCAAAATAAATTGGTTATTATTATATTTCCTTGTTCATGATAATCGTTTATTATCCATGCTAGAATTGTATTGATAGCAAACTCAGATACATGTGTGGATACATAGACAACACCATGTCCCTAGTAAGCCTCTAGTTGACTGGCTCGTTGATCAATAGATGGTTACGGTTTCCTAACCATGGACATTGGATGTCGTTGATAACGGGATCACATCATTAGGAGAATGATGTGATGGAGAAGACCCAATCCTAAGCCTAGCACAAAGATCGTGTAGTTCGTATGCTAAAGCTTTTCTAATGTCAAGTATCATTTCCTTAGACCATGAGATTGTGCAACTCCCGGATACCGTAGGAATACTTTGGGTGTGCCAAACGTCACAACGTAACTGGGTGGCTATAAAGGTACACTACAGGTATCTCCGAAAGTGTCTGTTGGGTTGGCACGAATCGAGACTGGGATTTGTCACTCCGTGTAAACGGAGAGGTATCTCTGGGCCCACTCGGCAGGACATCATCATAATGTGCACAATGTGATCAAGGAGTTGATCATGGGATAATGTGTTACGGAACAAGTAAAGAGACTTGCGGGTAACGAGATTGAACAAGGTATCGAGATACCGACGATCGAATCTCGGGCAAGTATCGTACCGCTAGACAAAGGGAATTGTATACGGGATTGATTGAATCCTCGACATTGTGGTTCATCCGATGAGATCATCGTGGAACATGTGGGAGCCAACATGGGTATCCAGATCCCGCTGTTGGTTATTGACCAGAGAGTTATCTCGGTCATGTCTGCATGGTTCCCGAACCCGTAGGGTCTACACACTTAAGGTTCGATAACGCTAGGGTTATAGGGAATAGATATACGTGGTTACCGAATGTTGTTCAGAGTCCCGGATGAGATCCCGGACGTCACGAGGAGTTCCGGAATGGTCCGAAGGTAAAGATTTATATATGGGAAGTCCTGTTTGGTCGCCAGAAAAGTTTCGGGTTTATCGGTAATGTACCGGGACCATCGGGAGGGTCCCGGTGGTCCACCAAGTGGGGCCACCAGCCCCGGAGGGCTGCATGGGCCAAGTGTGGGAGGGGACCAGCCCCTGGTGGGCTGGTGCGCCCCCCCCCCCCCCCACCAAGGCCCAAGGCGCAAGGGAGAGTGGAAGGGGGCAAACCCTAGGCTCAGATGGGCCTAAGGCCCACCTAGTGGTGCGCCCCCCTCTCTCCCCCCTTGGCCGCCCCCCTTAGATGGGATCTAGGCTGGCCGCCACCCCTAGGGGTGGAAACCTAGGTGGGGGCGCAGCCCCTCCCCTCCCCCTATATATACTTGAGGTTTTGGGCTGCCATAGACACGATTGAATCTCCTTCTTGGCGCAGCCCTACCCCTCTCCCTCCTCGTTTCTTGCGGTGCTTGGCGAAGCCCTGCTGGAGTACCACGCTCCTCCACCACCACCACGTCATTGTGCTGCTGCTGGATGGAGTCTTCCTCAACCTCTCCTTCTCTCCTTGCTGGATCAAGGCATGGGAGACGTCACCGGGCTGTACGTGTGTTGAACGCGGAGGTGCCGTCCGTTCGGCACTAGGATCTTCGGTGATTTGGATCACGACGAGTATGACTCCTTCAACCCCGTTCTCTTGAACGCTTCCGCTTAGCGATCTACAAGGGTATGTAGATGCACTCTCCTTCCCCTCGTTGCTGGTCTCTCCATAGATAGATCTTGGTGACACGTAGGAAAATTTTGAATTTCTGCTACGTTCCCCAACAGTGGCATCATGAGCTAGGTCTATGCGTAGTTTCTATGCACGAGTAGAACACAAAGTAGTTGTGGGCGTTGATTTTGTTCAATATGCTTACCGTTACTAGTCCAATCTTGATTCGGCGGCATTGTAGGATGAGACTGGTTCCACTGACTGACATTGTAGGATGCTTACTACCGACCTTACACGTACTCTTACGTGAGACTGGTTCCACCGACTGACATGCACTAGTTGCATAAGGTGGCTAGCGGGTGTCTGTCTCTCCCACTTTAGTCGGATCGGATTCAATGAAAAGGGTCCTTATGAATGGTAAATAGCAATTGGCATATCACGTTATGGTTTTTGCGTAGGTAAGAAACGTTCTTGCTAGAAACCCATAGCAGCCACGTAAAACATGCAAACAACAATTAGAGGACGTCTAACTTTTTTTTGCAGGGTATGCTATGTGATGTGATATGGCCAAGAATAATGTGATGAATGATATGTGATGTATGAGATTGATCATGTTCTTGTAATAGGAATCACGACTTGCATGTCGATGAGTATGACAACCGACAGGAGCCATAGGAGTTGTCTTTATTTATTGTATGACCTGCGTGTCATTGAACAACGCCATGTAATTACTTTACTTTATTGCTAACCGGTAGCCATAGTAGTAGAAGTAATAAGTTGGCGAGACAACTTCATTGAGACACAATGATGGAGATCATGATGATGGAGATCATGGTGTCATGCCGGTGACGATGATGATCATGGAGCCCCGAAGATGGAGATCAAAGGAGCAATATGATATTGGCCATATCATGTCACTATTTGATTACATGTGATGTTTATCATGTTTATACATCTTATTTGCTTAGAACGACGGTAGCTTAAATAATATGATCCCTCACTAAAATTTCAAGAGAAGTGTTCTCCCTAACTGTGCACCGTTGCGAAAGTTCGTCGTTTCGAAGCACCACGTGATGATCGGGTGTGATAGATTCTTACGTTCGAATACAACGGGTGTTGACGAGCCTAGCATGTACAGACATGGCCTCGGAACACATGCGAAACACTTAGGTTAACTTGACGAGCCTACATTTACAGACATGGCCTCGGAACACAAGAGACCGAAAGGTCGAGCATGAGTCGTATGGTAGATACGATCAACATGAAGATGTTCACCGATGATGACTAGTCCGTCTCACGCGATGATCGGACATGGCCTAGTTGACTCGGATCATGTAATCACTTAGATGACTAGAGGGATGTCTATCTGAGTGGGAGTTCATAAGATGAACTTAATTATCCTGAACATAGTCAAAAGGTCTTCGCAAATTATGTCGTAGCTCGCGCTTCAGTTCTACTGTTTAGATATGTTCCTAGAGAAAAATTAGTTGAAAGTTGATAGTAGCAATTATGAAGACAGTAGAAGGCTTATGTCCTTAATGCACCGCTCAGTGTGCTGAACCTCGAACGTCGTCTGTGGATGTTGCGAACATCTGGCATACACGTTTTGATGACTACATGATAGTTCAGTGCGTAATGCTAAATGGTTTAGAATTGAGGCACCAAAGACGTTTTTGAAACATCGCAGAACATATGAGATGTTCCAAGGACTGAAATTGGGATTTCAGGCTCGTGCCCATGTCAAGAGGTATAAGACCTCCGACGATTTTCTTAGCCTACATAATAAGGGAGAAAAGCTCAATCTTGAGCTTGTGCTCAGATTGTCTGAGTACAACAATCGCTTGAATCGAGTGGGAGTTGATCTTCCAGATGAAATAGTGATGGTTCTCCAAAGTCACTGCCACCAAGCTACTAGAGCTTCGTGATGAACTATAACATATCAGGGATAGATATGATCCTTGAGCTATTCGCGACACCACGAAAGTAGAAATCAAAAGGGAGCATCAATCGTTGATGGTTAGTAAAACCACTAGTTTCAAGAAGGGCAAGGGCAAGAAAGGGATACTTCATGGAACAACAAATCAGTTGCTGTTCTAGTGAAGAAACCCAAAGTTGAACCCAAGCCCGAGACTAAGTGCTTCTGTAATAAGGGGAACAGTCACTGAAGCAGAACCACCCTAGATACTTGGTGGATGAGAAGGCTGGCAAGGTCGACAGAAGTATATTGGATATGCATTATAATGTGTACTTTACTAGTACTCCTAGTAGCACCAAGGTATTAGATACCGGTTCGGTTGCTAAGTGTTAGTAACTCGAAACAAAAGGCTACGGAATAAACGGAGACTAGCTAAAAGGTGAGATGACGATATGTGTTGGAAGTATTTCCAAGGTTGATCAAATATCATACGCTCCCTCTACCATCGAGATTGGTATTAAAACCTAAATAATTGTTATTTGGTGTTTGCATTGAGCATAGAAATGATTGGATTATGTCTATCGCGATCCGGTTATTCATTTAAGGAGAATAATGGTTAGTCTGTTTATTTGAATAATACCATCCCGATCGTAGTGATACACATTTTCATGCCAAAGGTATAAGATAGTAATGATAGTACCACACAAATGTGGCACTGCAATTTGAGTCATATTGGTATAAAATGCATGAAGAAGCTCCATGTTGATGGAACTTTGGACTCACTCATTTTTGAAAGGATTGAGACATGCGAACCATGTTTGTTGGTAGATATGCATGAAGAAACTCTATACAGATGGATCGTTTGGACTCACTTGATTTTGAATCACTTGAGACATGCAAATCATACCACATGGGAAAGATGACTGAAAGCCTCGTTTTTAGTAAAATGGAACAAGAAAGCAACTTGTTGGAAGTAATACATCTTGATGTGCGCAGTCCAATGAGTGCTGAGGCATGTAGTGGATATCGTTATGTTCTTACTTCACAGATGATTTGAGTAGATACTGAGTATATTTACTTGATGAAACATAAGTCTGGATTATTGAAAGGTTCAAGTAATTTCAGAGTGAAGTTGAACATCGTCGTGACAAGAGGATAAAATGTCTATGATATGATCGTAGAGATGAATATCTGAATTACGAGTTTGGCACAGAATTAAGACATTGTGGAAATTGTTTCACAACCGATATAGCCTGGAACACCATAGTGTGATGGTGTGTCCGAACATCATAACTGCACCCTATTGGATATGATGCATACCACGATGTCTCTTATCGAATTACCACGATAGTTTATGGGTTAGGCATTAGAGACAACCACATTCACTTTAAATAGGGCACCACGTAATTCCGATGAGATGACACCGTATGAACTATGGTTTAGAGAAACCTAAGCTGTCATTTCTTAAAAGTTTGGGGCTGCAACGCTTATGTGAAAAAGTTTCAGGCTGATAAGCTAGAACCCAAAGCGGATAAATGCATCTTCATAGGACACCCAAAACAGTTGGGTATACCTCCTATCTCAGATCTGAAAGCAACAAGGGATTGTTTCTAGAATCAGGTCCTTTCTCGAGGAAAAGTTTTTCTCGAAAGAATTGAGTGGGAGGATGGTGGATACTTGATGAGGTTATTGAACCGTCTCTTCAACTAGTGTGTGGCAGGGCACAGGGAGTTGTTCCTATGGCACCTACACCAATTGAAGTGGAAGCTTATGATAGTGATCATGAAACTTCAGATCAAGTCACTACCAAACCTCGTGGGATGACAAGGATGCGTACTAATTCAGAGTGGTACGTAATCCTGTCTTGGAAGTCATGTTGCTAGACAACAATGAACCTACGAGCTATGGAGAAGCGATGGTGGGCCTGGATTCCAAAATGGCTCGAGGCCATATAATCCGAGAGAGGATCCATATATGAAAACAAAGTGTAGACTTTGGAAGAACTACTTGATGGTCGTAAGGCTATTAGGTACATATGGATTTTAAAAGGAAGACGGACAATGATGGTAAGTATCACCATTAAGAAATCTCAACTTGTCGTTAAGATGTTTTCCGACAAGTTCAAGGAGTTGACTACGATGAGACTTTCTCATTCGTAGCGATGCTAAGAGTCTGTTGGAATTATATTAGCGATTACTGCATTATTTATGAAATCTTGCAGACAGGATGCCAAAACATTATTTCCTCGACGATTTTCTTGAGGAAAGGTTGTATGTGATACAACCGGAAGGTTTTGTCAATCCTGAAAGATGCTAAGAAGTATGCAAAGCTCTAGCAATCCTTCTAAGGACTGGAGTAAGCATCTCGGAGTTGGAATGTATGCTTTGATGAGATGATCAAAGTTTTTGGGTGTATACAAAGTTTATGAGAAACTTGTATTTCCAAAGAAGTGAGTGGGAGCACTATAGAATTTCTGATGAGTATATGCTGTTGACATTTTGTTGATCAGAAATGACGTAGAATTTCTGGAAAGCATATAGGGTTATTTGGAAGGTGTTTTTCAATGGAAAGCCTGGATTGAGCTACTTGAACATTGAGCATCAAGATCTATATGGATAGATCAAAACGCTTAATGGTACTTTCAAATGAGCACATACCTTGACATGATCTTGAAGGTGTTCAAGATGGATCAGTCAAAGAAGGAGTTCTTGCCTGAGTTGTAAGGTATGAAGTTAAGACTTAAAGCTCGACCATGGCAGAAGAAAGAGGAAGGACGAAGGTCGTCCCCTATGATTTTGTCATAGGCTCCATACGGTATGCCATGCTGAGTACCACACCTGATGTGTGCCTTGCCACATATTTGGCAAGAGGGTACAAAGGTGATCTAGGAGTAGATCACCAGATAGCGGTCTAAATTATGCTTAGAGGAATAAGGATATGTTTCTCGGTTATGGAGGTAATGAAGAGTTCGACGTAAAGAGTTACGTCGATGCAAGCTTAACACCTATCTGGATAGCTCTAAGTAGAGATACCGGATACGTATAATGGAGCAACAATTTAGAATAGCTCCAAGTAGAACGGTTATTTGAAATGGCTCCAAATGTAGCGTAGTAGTTGCATCTACAAGATGACATAGAAATTTGCGAAGTACATACGGATCTGAATGCTGCAGACCCGTTGACTGAAACCTCTCTCACAAGCATAACATGATCAAACCCAGAACTCTTTGGGTGTTAGTCACATGGGGATGTGACCTTGAGTGTTAATCACATATCAATGTGAATTGGATTATTGACTCTAGTGCAAGTGGGAGACTGTTGGAAATATGCCCTAGAGGCAATAATAAATTGGTTATTATTATATTTCCTTGTTCATGATAATCGTTTATTATCCATGCTAGAATTGTATTGATAGGAAACTCAGATACATGTGTGGATACATAGACAACACCATGTCCCTAGTAAGCCTCTAGTTGACTGGCTCGTTGATCAATAGATGGTTACGGTTTCCTGAACATGGACATTGGATGTCGTTGATAACGGGATCACATCATTAGGAGAATGATGTGATGGACAAGACCCAATCCTAAGCCTAGCACAAAGATCGTGTAGTTCGTATGCTAAAGCTTTTCTAATGTCAAGTATCATTTCCTTAGACCATGAGATTGTGCAACTCCCAGATACCATAGGAATACTTTGGGTGTGCCAAACGTCACAACGTAACTGGGTGGCTATAAAGGTACACTACAGGTATCTCCGAAAGTGTCTGTTGGGTTGGCATGAATCGAGACTGGGATTTGTCACTCCGTGTAAACGGAGAGGTATCTCTGGGCCCACTCGGTAGGACATCATCATAATGTGCACAATGTGATCAAGGAGTTGATCACGGGATGATGTGTTACGGAACGAGTAAAGAGACTTGCCGGTAACGAGATTGAACAAGGTATCGAGATACCGACGATCGAATCTCGGGCAAGTATCATACCGCTAGACAAAGGGAATTGTATACGGGATTGATTGAATCCTCGACACCGTGGTTCATCCGATGAGATCATCGTGGAACATGTGGGAGCCAACATGGGTATCCATATCCCTATGTTGGTTATTGACCAGAGAGTTATCTCGGTCATGTCTGCATGGTTCCCGAACCCGTAGGGTCTACACACTTAAGGTTCGATGATGCTAGGGTTATAGGGAATAGATATACATGATTACCGAATGTTGTTCGGAGTCCCGGATGAGATTCCGGACGTCACGAGGAGTTCCGGAATGGTCCGGAGGTAAAGATTTATATATGGGAAGTCCTGTTTTGGTCGCTGGAAAAGTTTCGGGTTTATCGGTAATGTACCGGGACCACCGGGAGGGTCCCGGTGGTCCACCAAGTGGGGCCACCAGCCCCGGAGGGCTGCATGGCCAAGTGTGGGAGGGGACCAGCCCCTGGTGGGCTGGTGCGCCCCCCCCCCCCCACCAAGGCCCAAGGCGCAAGGGAGAGTGGAAGGGGGCAAACCCTAGGCTTAGATGGCCCTAAGGCCCACCTAGTGGTGCGCCCCCCTCTCTCCTCCCTTGGCCGCCCCCCTTAGATGGGATCTAGGCTGGCCGCCACCCCTAGGGGTGGAAACCTAGGTGGGGGCGCATCCCCTCCCCTCCCCCTATATATACTTGAGATTTTGGGCTGCCATAGACACGATTGAATCTCCTTCTTGGCGCAGCCCTACCCCTCTCCCTCCTCGTCTCTTGCGGTGCTTGGCGAAGCCCTGCTGGAGTACCACGCTCCTCCACCACCACCACGCCATCGTGCTGCTGCTGGATGGAGTCTTCCTCAACCTCTCCTTCTCTCCTTGCTGGATCAAGGCATGGGAGACGTCACCGGGCTGTACGTGTGTTGAACGCGGAGGTGCCGTCCGTTCGGCACTAGGATCTTCGGTGATTTGGATCACGACGAGTACGACTCCTTCAACCCCGTTCTCTGGAATGCTTCCGCTTAGCGATCTACAAGGGTATGTAGATGCACTCTCCTTCCCCTCGTTGCTGGTCTCTCCATAGATAGATCTTGGTGACACGTAGGAAAATTTTGAATTTCTGCTACGTTCCCCAACACACCCACCACCCACTTAGTAGCCACTGTCAACGATTTGACCGACATACTCGACCTCGACTCCGAAGACATCGACGGTATGGACGACGATGCAAGAGACGAACAGGAACCATTGCCCACAGGGAATTGGACGCCCACTTCATCATATGATGTATACATGGTGGACACACCCAAATAAAGGGACGACGAGGAACGGAAGGGCGCAACGAAGGGTTGTTCCCTCGAGAAGCAGTCAAAGCGGCAGCGTAAGCGCCGCTCCAAATCCCGCCTCGGCAGAAACAACGGTCATATAGACCCAGCGATAGAGCAGGGTGAACCATCGCCCGACCAGGGCAACACGGAGAATCAAACCGAACAACCCGACTGAAGGATAATAATAATGTTATTATTTATTTCCTTATATCATGATAAAAGTTTATTATTCATGCTAGAATTGTATTAACCGGAAACATAATACATGTGTGAATACATAGACAAACAGAGTGTCACTAGTATGCCTCTACTTGACTAGCTCGTTAATCAAAGATGGTTATGTTTCCTAACCATGGACAAAGAGTTGTCATTTGATTAACGGGATCACATCATTAGTTGAATGATCTGATTGACATGACCCATTCCATTAGCTTAGCACCCGATCGTTTAGTATGTTGCTATTGCTTTCTTCATGACTTATACATGTTCCTATGACTATGAGATTATGCAACTCCCGTTTGCCGGAGGAACACTTTGTGTGCTACCAAACATCACAACGTAACTGGGTGATTATAAAGGTACTCTACAGGTGTCTCCAAAGGTACATGTTGGGTTGGCGTATTTCGAGATTAGGATTTGTCACTCCGATTGTCGGAGAGGTATCTTTGGGCCCTCTCGGTAATGCACATCACTGAAGCCTTGCAAGCATTGCAACTAATGAGTTAGTTGCGGGATGATGTATTACGGAACGAGTAAAGAGACTTGCCGGTAATGAGATTGAACTAGGTATGGGATACCGACGATCGAATCTCGGGAAAGTAACATACCGGTGACAAAAGGAACAACGTATGTTGTTATGCGGTCTGACCGATAAAAGATCTTCGTAGAATATGTAGGAGCCAATATGAGCATCCAGGTTCCGCTATTGCTTATTGACCGGAGACGTGTCTCGGTCATGTCTACATTGTTCTCGAACCCGTAGGGTCCGCACGCTTAAGGTTACGATGACAGTTATATTATGAGTTTATACATTTTGATGTACCGAAGTTTGTTTGGAGTCCCGGATGTGATCACGGACATGACGAGGAGTCTCGAAATGGTCGAGACATAAAGATTGATATATTGGAAGCCTATGTTTGGATATCGGAAGTGTTCCGGGTGAAATCGGGATTTTACCGGAGTACCAGGAGGTTATCGGAACCCCCCGGGAGGTATATGGGCCTTAGTGGGCCTTAGTGGAAGAGAGGAGAGGTGGCCATAGATGGGCCGCGCGCCCCTCCCCCCCTTGGCCCGAATAGGACAAGGAGAGGGGGCCGGCCCCCCTTCCTCCTCTCTCTCCTCTTTTCCCCCCTCCGCGAATCCTATTCCAACTAGGAAAGTGGGGGAGTCCTACTCCCGGAGGGAGTAGGACTCCTCCTGGCGTGCCTCCTCTTGGCCGGCCAGCCCCCCCCCTTTGAGCCTTTATATACGGAGGCAAGGGGCACCCCTAGACACACAAGTTGATCCACGTGATCATATTCTTAGCTGTGTGCGGTGCCCCCTTCCACCATAGTCCTCGATAATATTGTAGTGGTGCTTAGGCGAAGCCCTGCGACGGTAGAACATCAAGATCGTCACCACGCCGTCGTGCTGACGGAACTATTCCCCGACACTTTGCTAGATCGGAGTCCGGGGATCGTCATCGAGCTGAACGTGTGCTAGAACTCGGAGGTGCCGTAGTTTCGGTGCTTGATCGGTCGGGCCGTGGAGACGTATGACTACATCAACCAAGTTAACGCTTCCGTTGTCGATCTACAAGGGTACGTAGATCACACTCTCCTCCTCTCATTGCTATGCATCACCATGATCTTGCGTGTGCGTAGGAATTTTTTTGAAATTACTACGAAACCCAACAGTGGTATCAGAGCCTAGGTTTTATGTGTTGATGTTATATGCACGAGTAGAACACAAGTGA
Organism: Triticum urartu; assembly: GCF_056163025.1. Classification (NCBI taxonomy): domain Eukaryota; kingdom Viridiplantae; phylum Streptophyta; class Magnoliopsida; order Poales; family Poaceae; genus Triticum; species Triticum urartu. Next base: position 95,751,619 of record NC_141875.1, read on the forward strand.
GTTATGGGCGATATAAGTCATACTGCTTACCAGCATGTCATACTTTGGTTCGGAGTTATTGTTGGACGAAGCGGCCCGGACCGACATTACGCGTACGCTTACGCGAGACCGGTTCTCCCGACGTGCTTTGCACAAAGGTGGCTAGCGGGTGACAGTTTCTCCAACTTTAGTTGAACTGAGTGTGGCTACGCCCAGTCCTTGCGAAGGTTAAAACAACACCAACTTGACAAACTATCGTTGTGGTTTTGATGCGTAGGTAAGATTGGTTCTTGCTTAAGCCCGTAGCATCCACGTAAAACTTGCAACAACAAAGTAGAGGACGTCTAACTTGTTTTTGCTGGGCATGTTGTGATGTGATATGGTCAAGACATGATGCTAAATTTTATTGTATGAGATGATCATGTTTTGTAACCGAGTTATCGGCAACTGGCAGGAGCCATATGGTTGTCGCTTTATTGTATGCAATGCAATCGCGCTGTAATGCTTTACTTTATCACTAAGCGGTAGCGATAGTCGTGGAAGCATGAGATTGGCGAGACGACAACGATGCTACGATGGAGATCAAGGTGTCGCGCCGGTGACGATGGTGATCACGACGGTGCTTCGAAGATGGAGATCACAAGCACAAGATGATGATGGCCATATCATATCACTTATATTGATTGCATGTGATGTTTATCTTTTATGCATCTTATCTTGCTTTGATTGACGGTAGCATTATAAGATGATCTCTCACTAATTATCAAGAAGTGTTCTCCCTGAGTATGCACCGTTGCGAAAGTTCTTCGTGCTGAGACACCACGTGATGATCGGGTGTGATAGGCTCTACGTTCAAATACAACGGGTGCAAAACAGTTGCACATGCGGAATACTCAGGTTATACTTGACGAGCCAAGCATATACAGATATGGCCTCGGAACACGGAGACCGAAAGGTCGAGCGTGAATCATATAGTAGATATGATCAACATAGTGATGTTCACCAACTAAACTACTCCATCTCAAGTGATGATCGGACATGGTTTAGTTGACTTGGATCACGTAATCACTCAGAGGATTAGAGGGATGTCTATCTAAGTGGGAGTTTTTTAAGTAATATGATTAATTGAACCTAAATTTATCATGAACTTAGTACCTGATAGTATCTTGCTTATGTATGTTTGATTGTAGATAGATGGCCCGTGTTATTGTTCCGTTGAATTTTAATGCGTTCCTTGAGAAAGCAAAGTTGAAAGATGATGGTAGCAATTACACGGACTGGGTCCATAACTTGAGGATTATCCTCATTGCTGCACAAAAGAATTACGTCCTGGAAGCACCGCTGGGTGCCAGGCCTGCTGCTGGAGCAACACCAGATGTTATGAACGTCTGGCAGAGCAAAGCTCATGACTACTCGATAGTTCAATGTGCCATGCTTTACGGCTTAGAACCGGGACTTCAACGACGTTTTGAACGTCATGGGGCATATGAGATGTTCCAGGAGTTGAAGTTAATATTTCAAGCAAATGCCCGGATTGAGAGATATGAAGTCTCCAATAAGTTCTATAGCTGCAAGATGGAGGAGAACAGTTCTGTCAGTGAGCATATACTCAAGATGTCTGGGTATTGTAATCACTTGATTCAACTGGGAGTTAATCTTCCGGATGATAGTGTCATTGACAGAATTCTCCAATCACTTCCACCAAGCTACAAGAGCTTCGTGATGAACTATAATATGCAAGGGATGAATAAGACTATTCCCGAGCTCTTCGCAATGCTGAAAGCTGCGGAGGTAGAAATCAAGAAGGAGCATCAAGTGTTGATGGTCAACAAGACCACTAGTTTCAAGAAAAAGGGCAAAGGGAAGAAGAAGGGGAACTTCAAGAAGAACAGCAAGCAAGTTGCTGCTCGAGAGAAGAAACCCAAGTCTGGACCTAAGCCTGAAACTGAGTGCTTCTACTACAAGCAGACTGGTCACTGGAAGCGGAACTGCCCCAAGTATTTGGCGGATAAGAAGGATGGCAAGGTGAACAAAGGTATATGTGATATACATGTTAGTGATGTGTACCTTACTAATGCTCGCAGTAGCACCTGGGTATTTGATACTGGTTCTGTTGCTAATATTTGCAACTCAAAACAGGGACTACGGATTAAGCAAAGATTGGCTAAGGACGAGGTGACGATGCATGTGGGAAATGGTTCCAAAGTCGATGTGATCGCGGTCGGCATGCTACCTCTACATCTACCTTCGGGATTAATATTAGACCTAAATAATTGTTATTTGGTGCCAGCGTTAAGCATGAACATTATATCTGGATCTTGTTTGATGCGATACGGTTATTCATTTAAATCAGAGAATAATGGTTGTTCTATTTATATGAGTAATATCTTTTATGGTCATGCACCCTTGAAGAGTGGTCTATTCTTATTGAATCTCGATAGTAGTAACACACATATTCATAATGTTGAAGCCAAAAGATGCAGAGTTGATAATGATAGTGCAACTTATTTGTGGCACTGCCGTTTAGGTCATATCGGTGTAAAGCGCATGAAGAAACTCCATACTGATGGACTTTTGGAACCACTTGATTATGAATCACTTGGTACTTGCGAACCGTGCCTCATGGGCAAGATGACTAAAACGCCGTTCTCCGGTACTATGGAGAGAGAAACAGATTTGTTGGAAATCATACATACAGATGTATGTGGTCCGATGAATATTGAGGCCCGTGGCGGATATCGTTATTTTCTCACCTTCACAGATGACTTAAGTAGATATGGGTATATCTACTTAATGAAACATAAGTCTGAAACGTTTGAAAAGTTCAAAGAATTTCAGAGTGAAGTTGAAAATCATCGTAACAAGAAAATAAAGTTTCTACGATCTGATCGTGGAGGAGAATATTTGAGTTACGAGTTTGGTGTACATTTGAAAGAATGCGGAATAGTTTCACAACTCACGCCACCCGGAACACCACAGCGTAATGGTGTGTCTGAACGTCGTAATCGTACTTTACTAGATATGGTGCGATCTATGATGTCTCTTACTGATTTACCGCTATCGTTTTGGGGTTATTCTTTGGAGACGGCCGCATTCACGTTAAATAGGGCACCATCAAAATCCGTTGAGACGACGCCTTATGAACTATGGTTTGGCAAGAAACCAAAGTTGTCGTTTCTGAAAGTTTGGGGCTGCGATGCTTATGTGAAAAAGCTTCAACCTGATAAGCTCGAACCCAAATCAGAGAAATGTGTCTTCATAGGATATCCAAAGGAGACTATTGGATACACCTTCTATCACAGATCCGAAGGCAAGACTTTTGTTGCTAAGTTCGGAAACTTTCTGGAGAAGGAGTTTCTCTTGAAAGAAGTGAGTGGGAGGAAAGTAGAACTTGACGAGGTAACTGTACCTGCTCCCTTATTGGAAAGTAGTGCATCACAGAAAACTCATGATGAACCTACGACCTATGAAGAAGCGATGGTGAGCCCAGATTCCGCAAAATGGCTTGAAGCCATGAAATTTGAGATGGGATCCATGTATGAGAACAAAGTGTGGACTTTGGTTGACTTGCCCAATGATCGGCAAGCAATTGAGAATAAATGGATCTTCAAGAAGAAGACTGACGCCGACGGTAATATTACTGTCTACAAAGCTCGACTTGTCGCAAAAGGGTTTCGGCAAGTTCAAGGGATTGACTACGATGAGACCTTCTCACCCGTAGCGATGCTTAAGTCTGTCCGAATCATGTTAGCAATTGCCGCATTTTATGATTATGAAATTTGGTAGATGGATGTCAAAACTGCATTCCTGAATGGATTTCTGGAAGAAGAGTTGTATATGATGCAACCAGAAGGTTTTGTCGATCCAAAGGGAGCTAACAAAGTGTGCAATCTCCAGCGATCCATTTATGGACTGGTGCAAGCCTCTCGGAGTTGGAATAAACGCTTTGATAGTGTGATCAAAGCATTTGGTTTTATACAGACTTTCGAAGAAGCCTGTATTTACAAGAAAGTGAGTGGGAGCTCTGTAGCATTTCTGATATTATATGTGGATGACATATTACTGATTAGAAATGATATAGAATTTCTGGATACCATAAAGGGATACTTGAATAAGAGTTTTTCAATGAAAGACCTCGGTGAAGCTGCTTACATATTAGGCATTAAGATCTATAGAGATAGATCAAGACGCTTAATTGGACTTTCACAAAGCACATACCTTGACAAAGTTTTGAAGAAGTTCAAAATGGATCAAGCAAAGAAAGGGTTCTTGCCTATGTTACAAGGTGTGAAGTTGAGTCAGACTCAATGCCCGACCACTGCAGAAGATAGAGAGAAAATGAAAGATGTTCCCTATGCTTCAGCCATAGGCTCTATCATGTATGCAATGCTGTGTACCAGACCTGATGTGTGCCTTGCTATAAGTCTAGAAGGGAGGTACCAAAGTAATCCAGGAGTGGATCACTGGACAGCGGTCAAGAACATCCTGAAGTACCTTAAAAGGACTAAGGATATGTTTCTCGTATATGGAGGTGATAAAGAGCTCATCTTAAATGGTTACGTTGATGCAAGCTTTGACACTGATCCGGACGATTCTAAATCGCAAACCGGATACGTGTTTACATTAAACGGTGGAGCTGTCAGTTGGTGCAGTTCTAAACAAAGCGTCGTGGCGGGATCTACATGTGAAGCAGAGTACATAGCTGCTTCGGAAGCAGCAAACGAAGGAGTCTGGATGAAGGAGTTCATATCCGATATAGGTGTCATACCTAGTGCATCGGGTCCAATGAAAATCTTTTGTGACAATACTGGTGCAATTGCCTTGGCGAAGGAATCCAGATTTCACAAAAGAACCAAGCACATCAAAAGATGCTTCAATTCCATCCGGGATCTAGTCCAGGTGGGAGACATAGAGATTTGCAAGATACATACGGATCTGAATGTAGCAGACCCGTTGACTAAGCCTCTTCCACGAGCAAAACATGATCAGCACCAAGGCTCCATGGGTGTTAGAATCATTACAGTATAATCTAGATTATTGACTCTAGTGCAAGTGGGAGACTGAAGGAAATATGCCCTAGAGGCAATAATAAAGTTATTATTTATTTCCTTATATCATGATAAAAGTTTATTATTCATGCTAGAATTGTATTAACCGGAAACATAATACATGTGTGAATACATAGACAAACAGAGTGTCACTAGTATGCCTCTACTTGACTAGCTCGTTAATCAAAGATGGTTATGTTTCCTAACCATGGACAAAGAGTTGTCATTTGATTAACGGGATCACATCATTAGTTGAATGATCTGATTGACATGACCCATTCCATTAGCTTAGCACCCGATCGTTTAGTATGTTGCTATTGCTTTCTTCATGACTTATACATGTTCCTATGACTATGAGATTATGCAACTCCCGTTTGCCGGAGGAACACTTTGTGTGCTACCAAACGTCACAACGTAACTGGGTGATTATAAAGGTACTCTACAGGTGTCTCCAAAGGTACATGTTGGGTTGGCGTATTTCGAGATTAGGATTTGTCACTCCGATTGTCGGAGAGGTATCTCTGGGCCCTCTCGGTAATGCACATCACTGAAGCCTTGCAAGCATTGCAACTAATGAGTTAGTTGCGGGATGATGTATTACGGAGCGAGTAAAGAGACTTGCCGGTAACGAGATTGAACTAGGTATGGGATACCGACGATCGAATCTCGGGCAAGTAACATACCGGTGACAAAAGGAACAACGTATGTTGTTATGCGGTCTGACCGATAAAAGATCTTCGTAGAATATGTAGGAGCCAATATGAGCATCCAGGTTCCGCTATTGCTTATTGACTGGAGATGTGTCTCGGTCATGTCTACATTGTTCTCGAACCCGTAGGGTCCGCACGCTTAAGGTTACGATGACAGTTATATTATGAGTTTATACATTTTGATGTACCGAAGTTTGTTCGGAGTCCCGGATGTGATCACGGACATAACGAGGAGTCTCGAAATGGTCGAGACATAAAGATTGATATATTGGAAGCCTATGTTTGGATATCGGAAGTGTTCCGGGTGAAATCGGGATTTTACCGGAGTACCAGGAGGTTACCGGAACCCCCCGGGAGGTATATGGGCCTTAGTGGGCCTTAGTGGAAGAGAGGAGAGGTGGCCATAGATGGGCCGCGCGCCCCTCCCCCCCTTGGTCCGAATAGGACAAGGAGAGGGGGCCGGCCCCCCTTCCTCCTCTCTCTCCTCTTTTCCCCCCTCCGCGAATCCTATTCCAACTAGGAAAGGGGGGAGTCCTACTCCCGGAGGGAGTAGTAGGACTCCTCCTGGCGCGCCTCCTCTTGGCCAGCCAGCCCCCCCTTTTGAGCCTTTATATACGGAGGCAAGGGGCACCCCTAGACACACAAGTTGATCCACGTGATCATATTCTTAGCCGTGTGCGGTGCCCCCTTCCACCATAGTCCTCGATAATATTGTAGCGGTGCTTAGGCGAAGCCCTGCGACGGTAGAACATCAAGTTTGTCACCACGCCGTCGTGCTAACGGAACTCTTCCCCGACACTTTGCTGGATCAGAGTCCGGGGATCGTCATCGAGGTGAACGTGTGCTAGAACTCGGAGGTGCCGTAGTTTCGGTGCTTGATCGGTCGGGCCGTGGAGACGTACGACTACATCAACCAACTTAACGCTTCCGTTGTCGATCTACAAGGGTACATAGATCACACTCTCCCCCTCTCGTTGCTATGCATCACCATGATCTTGCGTGTGCGTAGGAAATTTTTTGAAATTACTACGAAACCCAACAACTATATCCTCCATATCCACATGGCTCGAGGAGACGATATTCATGCCATCAAGTACTTACCCCTCAAGCTCAAAGGGCCAGCTCGGCACTGGCTTAAAAGCCTCCCCGAAAACTCCATTGGTAGCTGGGAAGAGCTCGAAGACGCCTTTCGGGCAAATTTTCAAGGGACCTATGTCCGACCACCGGATGTAGACGATTTAAGTCATATAACTCAACAGCCCGGAGAGTCAGCCCGAAAGCTTTGGAACATGTTCCTCACTAAGAAGAACCAAATAGTAGACTGTCCGGACGCCGAAGCCTTAGCAGCTTTCAAGCACAGCATTCGAGACGAATGGCTCACCAGACACCTCGGCCAAGAAAAGCCGAGAACAATGGCAGCATTAACAAGCCTCATGACCCGCTTTTGCGCGGGCGAGGACAGCTGGTTAGCCCGATGCAGCACCAGCGACCCAAGTACATCTGAAGTCAGGGACGGAAACGGGAAATCACGACGCAGCAAAAACAAGCGCCGGAATAAAGAAGACAGCCCGAAGAGCACGGCGGTAAACGCCAGATTTAGAAGCTCTCGGCCAGGTCAGCAAAAGCCGCCCTCCAAAGGCAACAGAGACGAACTGTCCAGCCTAAACAAGATTCTGGACCAAATATGTCAGATCCATAGTACCCCCGACAAACCTGCAAATCATACCCATAGAGAATATTGGGTCTTCAAGCAGTCCGGCAAGCTCAACGCCGAACATAAGGGGCAGGATACACCAAGCGAAGACGAGGACAAGCCTCGCAAGCAAAGCACTGGGGAACATAAGAAATTCCCACCAGAAGTCAAAACAGTCAACGTGTTACACGTAATAAAGGGGAGAAACAAAGCGGCACCCCCAGAGACACATGCCCCAGGGCCTATCACCGCGGAATTCTGCCACTGGTCGTCTCAACCGATCACTTTTGACCATCGGGATTACTCAGCAAGTGTCCGGCGTGCAGGATGGGCTGCCTTGGTATTAGACCCAATAATTGACGGATACCACTTCACACGAGTTCTGATGGACGGCGGCAGTAGTTTAAACCGATATATCAGGACACAGTATGCAACATGGGGACAGACCCAGCAAAAATTAGCCATATCAATACTACCTTTAAAGGAGTAACGCCAGGCCCAGAAGCCCATTGCACGGGCTCCCTACTACTAGAGGTTATATTCGGCTTTCCCGATAACTTCCGCAACGAAAAGTTAACCTTCCACATCGCTCCGTTCCAAAGTGGCTATTAAGCTCTACTCGGACGCGAAGCTTTCGCTCGCTTTAACGCAATACCGCATTACGCTTCTCTTATGCTTAAGATGCCCGGTCCACGCGGCATCATTATGGTAAATGGAAATCTTGAGCACTCCTTGCGCGCGGAAGACCGTGCGGCTACCTTGGCAGCCGCACGCTAAACGACCTCACAACCTGAAGCATCTGACAGGTCGTTAAGACCAAGGACGCGGTTAGACGAGTCCGGCGCAATTATATGCAATTGATACATGTTTGATGGCTATACCCCTATTACAATACAAGGGGCTCAACGCGCGTAAACAAGTGGCAATTAGGCACAACTTTTCTCATCTTGAACTGTACATATTTTCTTTAGTACAACCTACCTTTTTGCACGACAACTTTTCTACTAAGTTCCTCTCTTTTACAGATGACCATCGTGCTACACCCGTCCAGGATATGGCACAACGGAGACACAAGCACACACGTGCAGCAAGGACCCGTTCCAAGGATTCTTTTTAGATTAAGACCCTGCTTAAACCTTTTTACTGTCTCTTGTTGATACACATCCCCCGGATTCCCAGTACAATTGAGAAGGATGCTGACGTATTGGCATGTGGCCACGTCAGAATATTGCACGTACCTGGACACCAGGGGCTTATTACAAAGGGCACTGTTTAGGCCCGGTTTACACCGTAAAGACCGAATACCTTAGGGAGTGTTCGGCGTCGTGAGTTTGGCCTTATATGCATCAGCTCCGAATCATGTCTTTGGTCAAATGTTGGGTTTTCCCGGCTCCTGTGTTTTGCTGCCTTACTTTCCGCTCTGTCGGCTAAGGCGGCACCAGGAGAACTACTGCGATTGTGCCCTGGTTCATCCGGACGAGCATCTCAATAGAGAAAGCCGAAAACTGATTGTCATGATATAGCGTGAGACTGGTCAACCACTCGATGACCTACCGGAATCTTCGGGATTCCTCCGCCTTAACGAAGGGCCGTTTCCCGGCCAGGCATGTACGCACCCCGAATTCGGGGGAGTGCGGAGCCACCAGAGGCTATATAGAAGCCCCACTGTCAAACTCCTCTGGCTAAGTGAAAGTGTTAAAGCATTATAGTCCGGTTGCCTAGTTCGCTGCGCTATCACCTCCTTAATGGACCAAGACGTTGGATCAAGTGTGAACATGCATCTTCTGCGAACACCCCCGCATTATATGTGTGGGGGCTGAAGCCAACGACTGCAATCTTTCAGGTTATATACATATATACATAAACAGCCGCACATGAGGCATCATAATACTTTCGGGCAAAAGTATACATACAGCCTTGATAAACTTAATAAAACATTGTTTTTACAATGGGAATACATGTCATTCAAACATAATATTCTTCGAGCACTGGGCCTCTATCGAACGAGCGCCTTCAAGAACTTCTTCAAAATAGTGCTCGGCAGGCACTCGACCTATGGCCGAACCCTGCGCCGCGACAGTGGTGGCATCCATCTCTGCCCAGTATGTTTTGACACGGGCAAGGGCCATCCGCGAGCCTTCTATGCACGCCGATCTCTTCATGGAATTAATGCGCGGCACCGCACCAAGGAACTGCTGCACCAAACTAAAATAGTTGTTCGGCTTTGGCCTTTCCGGCCACAGATGATCCACAACAGACCTCATGGCGAGTCCGGACAATCTATTCATCTCGGCCCATCCGGCAAGCCGATCAGTCAATGGAAGCGGACGCTCTAGAACATTAAATTGTGACCAGAATAGCTTGTCCACTTCACGATCTGTTTGATCTCGAAAGTATTCGGCCGCATCGACAGCACTCGCCGCCAAGTCCAGATATGCGTCCGCCGAACTCCACAGCCGGTCCAGAGGGGCATACTGAGGTCTCCAAACTTCCTCCGCAGCATGAAGGGTTTCCCAGCCGCGATATCCCCGGCTTGACACATCTCCTTCTTCGCTCTCATCGCAGAGCGGGTGTCTTTGGTCGTCATCGTGGCCTTTTCCAGGTCCGTCGGCTTCGCCCGGTTTTCTTCTTCAAGAAGGTGGCAACGGTCGGTAGTGTCTTTTAACTTTACAGCCATCTTGGCCATTTTTCTCTTTGCTCTCGCAATGCGCGGCCTTTTCGGCTCTTAACTCTTCGGCCGCCTTTAAAGCGCCCGCATTACTACTCCTTACTTGATCCTTGGCTCGGGCAAGCTCTGCCCGAAGGGTCTCCACGGTGGCAGCTCCATCTGCAGTCACAACATGTTAAAGATACTGGCATCATGCTGCTCTTATTATGTGACGATCACCAGAAAAATCACTCACCCTGTGCCTCGTCAAGCCGCTTGTTCACAAACACAATGTCGGCATCTGCCGCATCCAGTTGCCGCTTTAGTCCGGCAAACCCATCAGTCCGGCTAGCCACCGGAGATTCAACCACCTGCACATAAAGGCGGTCTGGTTATTACCTGGGACTACGATCCTCTGTTTGCCGCCGTTCTCGACAACCAGAGTCTCAGGGGCTACTATCTACACAGGGCACACCTTAAAATGTGCGGTACTGTCAAAAATGTACATCATTTCATGTACCTCAAAACCCGTCAGTAGACTCATAAAGGCTTCATGCAACCCGCTTTCGGCGGACGAAATCCTTTCAATCACCGTACCTATCAACGTACGTTGCTCTTCTGAGATAGTCGCTTGCTCTAGCAGATCCCTCAGTACGTCCGACCGCATACCAGACGGTGCCGGACTCTTTTGGTTGCTCTCTTCAAGAGCCGGATACTTGGGACTTTGGGTGGACATAGGATTATCTTCTGGCCTCGCCGGATCCAGAGAGACCCTCCGCGACGACACTTCAAGGTCGCCCGCTTCTTGAGCTGGGGAGTCCGGGGGAGGCGTTTCGCTCTCCATCATCTCCGAAAGAAGATCCCCTGAAGACGAGCTCTGCTGAGAAGGGCTAAGATCCGAACTGCAAGATAAATGCTTCGGTTATTTTCCTCAGAAGTAAGGTAGGATATCTTCACTATTAAGTACTTTTTGATTGCTTACAGCTCGTTAGAGGGCTGATCCCCGCGCGGACATTGTTCGACAAGAGCACCCTCCGAGGCAGGACCCTCTAGTGGAGATTTCTTCTCCCGTTTGGAAACCTTGGTTTCCGGATCTTCAGAGTTAGTCCTCTTCCTTCCCCGGGGTGAGAGAATGTCAGATTCTTCCCCTGGGTTGTCCTCCCTCATGGAGGCGCTCATTCCCTCGGTTGGAATAGGTAGAGATGGAGGCCCGCTTTCGCCCTCTTTATTCCCCCCTTCATCTTCCTTTGAGGGCACGAGGCAAGGTGTTGGCTCGAGCATCTTTTCCAGCACCGGATTGTCCAAGCCTTCAGGAAGGGGGGCCAAACACCGGATCATCTTCGCCTTTGTTATTCAGTCCTGGTCAAAGTGCGATTCTTCAGAATGATGTCATGATAAAAAAAGGACAGTGTGTTCGGCCATGGGATTACTTACTTGGGCCGCGGTGCCGTTGCTGCTCAGGCCCACATCCTCGGTAGTGTCCGGACACTCTATTTGGGGTCCGAAGAACGATTTGTACATCTCCTCGTGCGTCAGGCCGAGGAAATTCTAAATAGTGCGCGGTCCTTCCGGGTTGAATTCCCACATGTGGAGGGGCCAGTGTTTGCAAGGCTGGACTCGACGAACCAGCATGACTTGCATTACCATAACCAGACTGAAATCACCCTCGAAGAGATCTCGGATGCGGCTCTGCAGTATGGGCACATCCTTGGCTGGGCCCCAGCTCAGCCCCCTGCTGATCCATGACATCAGTTGTGGTGGAGGGCCCGAGCGGAAGATGGGGGTGGCTACCCACTTGGCACTTCGGGGAGCTGTGACGTAAAACCACTCCTGTTGCCACAATCCGGACACCTCTGGAAAGGAGCCCTTTGGCCATGGAGCGCCAGCAATTTTTCTTACTAGAGCACCTCCGCACACTGCGTACTGCCCCTCGACCATCTTCGGCTTCACATCAAAGGTCTTGAGCCACAGGCCGAAGTGAGGGGTAATGCGAAGGAAGGCCTCACAAACAACAATAAATGATGAGATGTGAAGGAGGGAATCCGGGGCTAGGTCGTGAAAATCCAGCCCGTAATAGAACATAAGACCCCTAACAAAGGGATCCAGAGAGAGGCCTAGTCCTCGGAGGAAGTGGGAGACGAACACAACGCTCTTGTTGGGTTCAGGAGTAGGGATGACCTGCCCTCGGGCGGGCAGCCTATGCGAAATTTCGGCGGTCAGGTATCTGGCCTCCCTCAACTTCTTGATATCCTCCTCCGTGACGGAGGAAGGCATCCACTGGCCTTGAAGGTTGGATCCGGACATGATTGAAGGCCCGAAGCACCTGACCTGGGCTTGGGGTGTTAGAACTCGAGGCGGGGGAAGGATTCGATTGAGCACGGGAGGGAAGAAGTAAAAGCCTTGTCCCTTTATAAAGAGGGTGAATATCAAGAGTCCTCCTCGTGGCCGTTTGGGACTTGCCTAAAATCTAGGAGTCCTAGGCACGGTTGGGTTACCCACGTCCGTATTAATGAGAACCCCGTAATAAGGGGAACACGATCTCTGCTTTGACAAGACGTGTCAAGAAACCGCCTCGCGTTATATGCGGGGCTGGTTAAGGAAAAACGGTTCGAATAATTACCGGGCCATGGCATGATGGCATGCTGCCAAAACATGTCAGCAGATTGGATTTGTGGAAATCTTACTCTCTCTACGGTGGTATGTGGAACTTATTTTGCAGGGTCGGACACTATCCTTGTATTCAAACTCTTCTGTGGTGTATTCGGAGGAGGAACCCGCCTTGCAATGCTGAAGACAACACTGCGCACCGGACTAATCGTCATTGAAGCCTGGTTCAGGGGCTACTAAGGGAGTCCTGGATTAGGGGGTCTCCGGACAGCCGGACTATATCCTTTCGCCGGACTGTTGGACTATGAAGATACAAGATTGAAGACTTCGTCCCATGTCCGGATGGGACTCTACTTGGCGTGGAAGGCAAGCTAGGCAATACGGATATGTATATCTCCTCCTTTGTAACCGACCTTGTGTAACCCTAGCCCCCTCCGGTGTCTATATAAATCGCAGGGTTTTAGTCCGTAGGACAACAGATAATCATACCATAGGCTAACTTCTAGGGTTTAGCCTCTCCGATCTCATGGTAGATCAACTCTTGTACTACTCATATTATCAAGAATAATCAAGCAGGACGTAGGGTTTTACCTCCATTAAGAGGGCCAGAACCTGGGTAAAACATCGTGTCCCCTGCCTCCTGTTACCATCCGCCTTAGACGCACAATTCGGGACCCCCTACCCGAGATCCGTCGGTTTTGACACCGACACTTACAAATAATGATATGCCTTATGATCATAAGTCTAGTACTGTGTTAGTTTGTGATGCCTGCCGGCAGGTCAAGAGTCATCAATTGCCTTTTCCTAAGTCTTTGCGTGTTTCATCAAATCGGTTGGGTCTTGCATTCCCTGATGTTTGTGCACTAGCAATTAAATCAATTCGATGATGCTATATTAGATTTATTGATGATTATAACAAATATGTTGTCCCAAGCATAAATCTGAGGGTTAACATCTTTGTGCAATTTCAAACTCTTGTCGAACACTTACTGAACACAAAGATCATTGCCATGGAAAACAATAGCGGTGGTGAATACCATATGTTATATCCCTCGTTTACCCTATATGTATCTCTCGTCATGTGTCATGCCACACACACATCAGCAAAATGAATCCATAGACCTTAAACACATGCACATCTACTATATCTAAATAGGAGCCCCACTACCTCTTTTTCATAGATGGTGGTGAAGCCACATCATCGTTTAATCCTTGCATGCTTTTAGCGCTGTCCGCGCGGCCACCCAACACGATTTTCCTGCTGCAAGGTGCACCCGCACGAGTGAGTCAACTATGTTGGTGTTGGTGACGTCCTCATCGGCTCAATGCTTTTTCTGATGCTAGTTGGGTTGGTTGTTCTGATGATCGCCAATGCACAAAAGGATTTTTTCCTGTTCTTTAGCTCTAATCTTCTGTCATGGAGTTCAAGGAAGCAAGCCATGATATGTCATTCTAACACTGAAGTGGATTATAAGTTGTGTCTATTGCAAGCACGGAGGTGATTTGGCTGCAACTTCTCAGTGGTGAACTCGTAATCTTGTAGGATCGAGCTCCGATGTTGTGTTGCGGCAATCTTCGATCTACATACTTGTTCGTCAATCCAATCTTCCATGCACGTATGATGCATACTTATATTTTTGTGCGAGAATAGCTGGCATGCAAGAATATGAATGTTTCACTCATCCGGCATAATGATCAAAAACCGACGGGTTTACGAAGCCTTTGTCGGTATGGCTACTTGGTAGGTTTAAATACAATCTCGATCTCTGGGAGTTGAGACTGAAAGGGGTTGCCAAACAATAGTGTTAGAGATAGAGTTTCTAGTATGTTAAGTAGCTGCAAATTTTATACGAAGTATGTGTCTCTATCTCCTCGTTTAGGCAAACTACATCGATGTGTGACCTTGCACTTGCACATATATAAGAGGCATGCCGACTCTCTTATGAACATGAGGCAAAAGCCCTAATCATGAATCTCCTCTTTGTTATTCGCTAAAAAAGAATCTCCTCTTTGTGTGTGGTTTGACGGAATTTTAGATGGATTTATCTTTTAACACGCAGGGCTACAACATGTGGTTCAAAGATAGGGGGGCGAGAGAGAGAGATTATCCAACATTTCAATAGTCCTTTTCACCTAGGTTTAACATATTGGACAAAACCTTTATAAATAACACCCCCACACGGATAGTAAGTTCATGTGAAACTATGTTTGCTTCCCTCTTAATCTTCACTAGATCGGCCTTTTTGAAGGCATCAAATAACCTCCAAAACTTTCTTTTTAAAACCGGAAAAGGAGGACTTACCAGGAGATACAACATAGAGAATGTGATGCACATAGAGTAGTTAATTTCAAAAATAATGGCCATATGCAAATTCATACCAAGATTCATGCCCCTTTAGCATGCTTGTAGCTCGGCCTCCTCCACACGGGAAAAAATGCAACTCCTATACTTTCTGCCTTATATGCAACGTCAAAATCAGCATTTGTGTCTTGCTTTACTCATACACCACATAGGGGTTGCTACCGCGCCAAAAATTCCTCACTACTCTTTGCAGACAACCAACATTGCTTTCTCTCTCTCTCTCTCTCATATCAGCAGTAGTCCACTATATTAGATGAAAATCAACTTATCGCCATGGCCCTATATCGACTTTTCTATCCATGGATCACCTACACACACAAACTAGATGATTCCACATCTGTTGCGAAATTGGTTGCAAAAGTTTCAATGAGATTTAGTTTTATGGAGTACGTGGCATAATAATAGGTGAACTGATAATTAAAATACACATGGTTTATTTTATAACTCTATAATACTTACTTGAATATAATTAGCATAAGAGAATTAATAGACTTTTGCCACGCACAGTTGCAAGTTGAGGTATGCTTTTTCTTATGTATAATTGCATGTTGAGAGAAATTTAATTATCCGTGGAGATCACCTCTCACCTAAATCAAAATCTTACTTGCATTTTCTACTCATAGTCAAATTAATTAAATCTTACCAAAATCTAGAGCAAGATGGGTGTAAGATTTATGTCGGACATGATTGATATTGAACCACTGGAATATGAAGCCCCTTGCACCGGCACACACACAATTAGCTAGTACTCCCTTCGTCCGGAATTACTTGTCACTTAAATAGATCTATCAATAGATGTATGTAATACTAAGTGCTAGGTACATCCATTTGAGCGACAAGTAATTCTGGACGAAGGGAGTAGCAGATATAGAATGAACAGACCTTCTACCCGTGGACCAGATCACTAATCAATTTGGGTTGGGGTCTATCTACCACATACAATTATTTGGATGGGGGGGGGGGGGGGGGGGGGGGGGCTTTACTTTACATCTGTGTTTGTTTCTATGTTTGTGTGTATTAATTGGGCGCCAGTGCCACTAGCGCGGCCAGGCAGCTAGATTTGTGTTGCGTAGCGGGTGGCCTTGTGCGCTCCACATCCCTCCAAAAGAGCCTCCTCGCTCTTCACATTTTCATCATCATCTTCTTCCCAACAGGCAATGCATATTCATCTTTTCTCTCTCTCTAGTTAATCAATCAACTCAAATTATCTAATGGATGGATTCCCCTCCGGCTGGCTCGGCTGCTCCTAACCCGCTACGCTCCAAAACTTCTCCCCCTATATATACAGCTCCTTGTACTTCTCTCGTTCTTACACTCACTCCTCAATCCATCCGTCTCCACCATTGCTCGCTAGCTCGAGCTCCTAGCTAGTACTGCAAAGTCAGCCGGGGAGTTGATTTGGTCCTTCTTGGCTTGCTTGACCGATCGTACGTGCCGCCAGGATGCCGACGCCGTCGCACCTGAGCAAGGACCCGCGCTACTTCGACTTCCGGGCGGCGCGGCGGGTGCCGGAGACGCACGCGTGGCCCGGGCTGCACGACCACCCCGTGGTGGACGGCAGCGGCGCGGGCGGAGGGCCGGACGCGGTGCCGGTGGTGGACATGCGCGACCCGTGCGCGGCGGAGGCGGTGGCGCTGGCGGCGCAGGACTGGGGCGCCTTCCTCCTGGAGGGCCACGGCGTCCCGTTGGAGCTGCTGGCCGGCGTGGAGGCCGCGATCGGGGGCATGTTCGCGCTGCCGGCGTCGGAGAAGATGCGCGCCGTGCGGCGGCCCGGCGACTCGTGCGGCTACGGGTCGCCGCCCATCTCCTCCTTCTTCTCCAAGTGCATGTGGTCCGAGGGCTACACCTTCTCCCCGGCCAACCTCCGCTCCGACCTCCGCAAGCTCTGGCCCAAGGCCGGCCACGACTACCGCCACTTCTGGTACGTACGCCGGCCGCCGATGCGCGCACCAGACGTCATAGTACGGCACCTACCTAACTGGCTCTGGCCAACCGTCCGTACACACGTGACGGGGCGACGTGTCCGACTCCGACCATGCATGCATGCACGCGCGCGAAACTTGTTGCTCCTGTTCTGCTATGGCAGCAGCTAGCCGTGCGTGTCCGTGCGTAGTACTCCTACTTACCTTACACAGTTACACTTACGCCGTCCGTCGTGTTCCTCGACGTGCAGCGCCGTGATGGAGGAGTTCCACAGGGAGATGCGCGCGCTGGCCGACAAGCTGCTGGAGCTGTTCCTGGTGGCCCTCGGGCTCACCGGCGAGCAGGTCGCCGCCGTCGAGTCCGAGCACAAGATCGCCGAGACCATGACCGCCACAATGCACCTCAACTGGTACGTTCTACTACTACTCCAGTACGTAGTACAAGCACAATAGAATACAAATGGCAGCAGCTACGACGACACGTACTCCACCATGCAGCAAAGCATATATTGTCGGTGCGGCGGTTGACACGGAGTTGTGTCGTGTCGTTGATTCACAGGTACCCCAAGTGCCCGGACCCGAAGCGGGCGCTGGGCCTGATCGCGCACACGGACTCGGGCTTCTTCACCTTCGTGCTGCAGAGCCTGGTGCCCGGGCTGCAGCTGTTCCGGCACGGGCCCGACCGGTGGGTGACGGTGCCCGCCGTGCCGGGGGCCATGGTCGTCAACGTCGGCGACCTCTTCCAGATCCTCACCAACGGCCGCTTCCACAGCGTCTACCACCGCGCCGTCGTCAACCGGGACAGCGACCGGATATCGCTCGGCTACTTCCTCGGCCCGCCCGCCCACGTCAAGGTGGCGCCGCTCAGGGAGGCCCTCGCCGGCACGCCCGCCGCCTACCGGGCCGTCACGTGGCCCGAGTACATGGGCGTGCGCAAGAAGGCCTTCACCACCGGTGCCTCCGCGCTCAAGATGGTCGCCATCTCCACCGACAACGACGCCGCCAACGACACGGACGACCTGATCTCGTCGTAGATCGGCGCCGGCCATCACCGGCCGGCCAAGGGATCGATCTATACAAACAATTAGTGAACAAAAAAAAATGCCAGAGATGGTGGTGGGCTGGTAGCTTAGCTGAGGTAGCTAGGAGGAAGGGCGCGCGCGCGTGCGGCTGTCGTTCGTGTTTAAGGTTTCCTCCATATATGTCTCCATGCAGAATTGCAGATGATGCTGGTGGATGCGTGCGTCCATGCAGCAGCGAACGAACTAACTGTAAGAAAACCGAACTTAGTTCGACATCTGCATCTAAGCATGCCACTTGGTTTAATTCAATTCAAGTGCAGAAACTAAAGATTATGATGGGAAAGAAGAAGACATGCTGGGTTTGTTTCTTCTAGCTGCTGCCTGCCCCCCTGACCAAACGCTTGTTTTGTTATAAGTGATCAGAACTAGATTACTGGTTAACTAATTGGCCAGGCAATTTGTCCTTTAGCAAGTTTGTCATTTGGCACGATAGCTTAGCGAACCAGGCTGGTCAAATGATAGGAGAGGCGGATGATAGCAAACATGGTATTGTACTGGTAATGTGCATGTACATGTACATGTACATATACAGGCAGGCAAGCGAAATGGGGAAGCACCCAGCAGTGGACACGCATATTATTCCTCTGGAGGAATAGGCCACGGATGTGCAGGTGCAGTAGGACACACCTGGCTTGTACTGTTGTACATGGAATGGCTGCCTGTACATGCATGCATGCCCTCCATGCAGCAAGGAACACAAGCAACCAAATGGAGCAGACCATCCACAGGATCACATACATCTATATATGCACACTTTTCATACATGCGTGTATATAGTGGGGTAGTGCCACCAGCCTACCAGGGTGTTGGTCCTGCTCTGGTCTGCAAGGAGAAGAGGATGCAATGCGCCAAGGGAGCTGCTTGTCCTGCATTCTGCCTGGCTGAATGAAAAAAAATGAAAACTAATTCAGAGAGAGAGAGAGAGAGAGAGAGAGAGAGGGGGGGGGGGGGGGGGGGCTGTCCGTGGAGATCTGCAGGGATCTTTTCACCTTTTGGATGCTGCATGATGCAAACAGGGACAAGATGCCATGAGGAGACACACATTCACAGGATGAGGAGGCTCCCATTAGCACCAACTAACATTCAGGGGCATGCAGCTGCAAGTTGCTGCGTTGCAACACCGGCCAGTAGTAGCTATAGTACCCATGCCATGCCAAAACAGATATGCCATCTCTGCTGCATCGTGCATCCGTCTCTGAAAGCTGGGAACAAGCTTGCTGTGCAGTTTGCATCCACTACTGTCCATTGCTCTCCTTCTCAGTTCTCACAGACACATGCATGTAAAAGCTATCTTCAGAAAAGTTTCAGAGAAATATCACTGCACTGGTAAATATCTTCAGAGTAGTGTGTGAAGAGCGCTGCTACAGACAAACCGAATGCGTGGGGACTGGCCGGGGCACCGACTGACCGAATGAATGAGCATGTACAGCGTGCGCCCTGGGGTTATGAGTGAAGCACAGCACAGTTAATTTGGTCTCACCACTTGAATGGATGCGCAGAAATTTCCCTGTCGATCCCTCGCTGGCCGGCCGGCAGCCAAGTCACCGGACCGGAGCAGGTGGTCATATGAAAGCCTTGCAGTCGAGGGCCAGTGTGTCGCAGTCGGTGTGTAAATTCACCCGCCGGTAATTGATTGTCCGGCAGACGACACTCTCAGACGATCAACTGGTTGGTGCATGCAGATGCAGCTGAGCTTTGTCGTGACCTTGGTCGATGGAGGATCATCCATGGCGATGGCGTTAAGGAAAAACGGAAGTTGGTAATAATGGAACGAGGCCGGGGACGACCGGGGACGGAGGTGACGGAGACGGCTCCATGTCGCAGATGCGTGGGTCAGGTGCCGACCTTTCTGTCCCTCCGCTGTCGATCGCACGCGCGGTGCGCGCCGCTTGCCTGTCGCTCGCCGGAGGCCCCCGGCCCGACACGGGTGGGCGCCCATCCATCGGCCGCGGCGACAAGTCGCCAGTCGCACCACCACCATCCACCGGCCTATCGCGCGCGCACGCACGCACGCCGCGCCATTGCCGCCAGCCAACCGTCGATCGCCCGGCTCTGCAAACGGCAACCGCGTAACGCCTCGATCGGTCTATCCCGGCATGCACCCGCGGGGGCGGGGACAGGATGAGGAGAGGGCAACGGCGCGAAAGGGAGGCGTGCCGGCTCTCTGCTCCCCTGGCTCTCCGTCGCTCTCGGAAAACCCAGCGATTTCCATGGAAAGGAACGGCGGCGATCCGGTCTGGTTTTTCAACGGCGAGCAAAAGGTTCATCCTGGTACTTATCCCTAACAGACGATCCCAGTTCGGTGCAGGTGATTGGGTTGCCGGCACGCACGCACGTACTACGTGCGTCCCCTGGGCTCACACAACACAGTCACGCGCCACCACCCACATGAAGGAAAGCGATGGCCAGCTGCCTGCCCGTCGCCTTGTGCTCCGGATAAACACCTCGCTATGTTCAGCTCCACCAGCAAATGTTACAGGAAATTGACGGCTTGCACCTAAATTCACTTTATTAAAGCATTACTAGTAGAACCCCCAAATCCTCACTAGCGTTTTAAGGGTCCAAAAATGATTTTTTTGTGCACTTTTACGGGTTGAAAAACAGGGGCAAAGATTAGAACCCTCAAACCCAACCCTTATAACGGAATATTCCCCATGAACGACGTTGTTGTTGCGCGCGGGAGGTCGATGGGGCAGCCGCCGGCGACGGGGGCGACTAGCAGTGGCGGTCGCGGGCGTGGGCGCGGGAGTTGGGAGGATTTTCCCCTCCCGCGCGAGGATAACCGCCAAATGAGGGTTGGGGTAGGTTTTGCTCCTCAACCCTTACTTTTGAGGATTGGGAGAGGGTTTGAAGGTTGGACCTTTAAAAAAAATTGAAGTTTGAGCGTTAAGGGGTTCTAGTCTACGGTTTTTTTCGACGAAAACTGTAAAAAATCAGTTATTTTTAGGGGTTTGAGAGCTCTACTAGTAATGCTCTTAGTGCATATAAATGATTTTAAACCTGCACCTTAAACCTAGCTTTTTTGTCCACTTTGGTCCAGAACGGCACATGTATGTGAAAATTGCTATTGGGGTCACGAACAAGGCCTTCACCCTCCTTACGGATGTAAATCGGGTCCAGTTTAATCTTGCTTAAGCTCATTATGGTCTAACAGTTCAATAAAAAAATTCTGGGGAATGAACAATCAAGCTAGCTAAAACTAACTAAACAGGACTTGCTGGCGTAGTTTATTTGACATTTATACCCCTAACCCTCCTCCCTCTTTTTGGTCCACAAGTGTAAGTTTTTTGCATGGCTTTTCATCAAGGACAGTTGTAGACTGCCGACTGACTGCAAAGGCAGGGATGACCAAACAACGGTCTATGCCAGCTTCGCAAGAGGGAGTCGGAGTCCACGATTCGTTGGCGCCACCTGCACAAACTTCAAGAGTACGATATGGAAGGATCCCCCCTCCAAAGTGTGCCTGGCTTATCAACAAAAACCGGGTATGGATGACGAACCGACTTGTAGAAAGAGGTTGGCCGAATGGTGGTCTTTGCCCCCTCTGCAATGATGCCCCGAAGACGATGGTCCATATGCTTTTCAAATGTTGATTCTCTCTCGTGCGACACGCAACTTACGCACGTCTTCGTCCCTGATCTCGGCGCATCCTTGCTGGTTTTTCGGCCAGGATTCCTGCTCCGGCGAGGGAAGAGGCTAGTCCTCGGCAATGTTGTGGGTTGGACGGTGGACGCCTGTGGATGGGGTGATGATGGTGGTTTTGTTCCAGGTCAACTAGTGTACCCCCATGTCATATAGCTAGAGTTGCGTCGGATGTGAGTGTGGCTCGTCATGTCGCGGGGTTCGAGGTGAGTAATGGCGACGGGCGGGTGGAGCAGAGGTTACTTAAACCCACCCACTATTCGGTTCCCCACTCGTCTGTGTTGTCGTTCCCCTCCACCACAAAAAACCTAGATTCGGCTCCCACCATGCCTGAGGGAGGCGATGACAACAAGGGAGCAGCAGATGTGGGCGTTGGCCGACGATGATGCAGTGAGGATGGAGAGGCTGTAGGAGATGGACAGGTGGTTCCCGACCAAGCAAGCACTGAACAAGGCGGCGTGAGAGGTGAGGGGGAGGATGGACGACGAGGAGGTGTTGAGATGCTTCCCCAACTATGACGCGCAGCCGGCCATGGGCGTTCTCTTGTGGGCTATGTTGGAGGCAGAATCACCAATTCCAGAGCAGAGATTCAAGTGGAGGGTGTTTAGATCCCTCCGATACAGGCAGGATCTGCCTCCCGTGGTGGCAAGAGAGGTGGGGATGGGCCTGCCGGCACCAGGATCGAGGCCGGCACCGATCGAGGCCAGCGTCGACCGAGATCGTGGACGACGAGATCGAACCATAGCGCGGAGGAGAAAGGGGGATGGTGACGGCGCCACTCCGCCCTCTTCTTGCGCCGCTCGCCCATGCCGCTAGCCCTCTCCCGTACCCAATAGGTATCTTGATGACCCACAAGTATAGGGGATCAATCGTAGTCCTTTCGATAAGTATGAGTGTCGAATCCAACGAGGAGCGGAAGGAAATGACAAGCGATTTTCAGCAAGGTAGTTTCTGCAAGCACTGAAATTGTCGGTAACAAGTAGTTTGAGAGCAAGATAATTTGTAACGAGCAAGTAACGTTAACAGTAAATAATGTGCAGCAAGAAAGCTCAATCCTTTTTGTAGCAAAGGACAGGCTGGAACGTTCTATTATAATAAGCAAAGCGTTCTTGAGGGCACACGGGAATTTCATCTAATCACTTTCATCATGTTGGTTTGATTTGCGTTCGCTACTTTGATAATTTGATATGTGGGTGGACCAGTGCTTGGGTGCTGTTCTTACTTGAACAAACCTCCCACTTATGATTAACCCCCTCGAAAGCATCTGCAACTATGAAATAATAATTAAGATAACAATCTAACCATAGCATTAAACATATGGATCCAAATCAGTCCGTTATGGAATAGCGCATAAACTAGGGTTTGAGCTTCTGTCACTCTAGCAACCCATCATCTAATAACTACTCAACAATGCATTCCCTTAGGCCCAAAGATGGTGAAGTTTCATGTAGTCGACGTTCACATAACACCAGTAAGGGAATCACAACATACATACCATCAAAATAGCAAACACATATCAAATTCACATGATTTCTTGCAACATGACTTCTCCCGTGGCCTAAAGAAAAAAGGCAACTACTCATAAATAATATTCATGCTCAAGATCAGAGAGATATTAAATAGCATAATAGATCTGAACATATAATCTTCCACCAAATAAACCATCTAGCATCAACTACGAGATGTAATCAACACTACTAGTCACCCACAGGTACCAATCTGAGGTTCGAGTACAAAGATTGAACATAAGAGATGAACTAGGGTTTTGAGATGAGATGGTGCTATTGAAGATGTTGATGAATATTGGCATCCCAAAGATGAGAGGGTTGTTGGTGATGACGATGGCTTCAATTTCCCCCTCCGGGAGGGAAGTTCCCCCGACGGAATCGCTCCGCCGAAGGGCAAAAGTGCTCCTGCCCAAGTTCCGCCTCGAGACGGCGCTGCTCCATACCGAAAGTCCTCTCCTTATTTTTTTTCTAGGTCAAAAGACCTTATATACCAGAAGATGGGCACAGGAGGTGGGCCAGGGTGCCCACTACCCACCAGGGCGCGCTTGGAGGGTCTAACGCGTCCTAGTGTCTTCTGGCCACCTGGCTGCCCCCCTCTGGTTGTTCTTCTCTCCAATATTCATTATATATTCCAAAATAATTATGTGTAAATTTTCAGCTCATTTGGAGATGTGCAGAATAGGTATCTCTGACATAGCTTTTTCAGGTCCAGAATTCCAGCTGCTAGGATTCTCCATGGCCAGCCATTTCTTTTTGGCGAATACTTTGATGAGTGCAGCTCCAATTGCCGCGAGTTACATAAATATTGCATGGATTTAGCAGGTCATCATGGTCTGCTAGTCTGCTACAACAAAGATCATTTCCTACACGATCATGGTTCCTTCAGTGTGGATTTCGAGGACTTACATCTCTTCTTCAACTTCAATGAGCTCGATGCCACTCTCGTTAGATGCCTGATTTTGTAAGTACTTAACAAACTCTGATCAACTTCTCCATACAAGACTGTAAATGATAAACAACTAACTGTATTTTGTTCTCTCAGGGGATTGAACGCGCAGAGAAGAAAAAGGGAGTGTGTATTTCATAAATCTTGCATTAGCAAATAGCACAACATTATATGGTAAGGATGAATGGGAGTGGGCCATTAACACGGTCACTCGTATCTTCGAAAACACGTCCCATGCAAAATTATTTCTCTGGCCATATCATGAACGGTAAGTCAAATAAACAACCATACATGCACTGATTGTCTTTCAGATTTCAACGTAATTCATAAGTTCATGGCTTTCTTAATATGTAGCAATCACTAGATTTTGGTATTCATTGTTCCAAACAAGAACATGGTTTACTACATGGATCCTCTCAGTGAGTCAACAAACGCTCAGGATCTGACACATCTTCAACAATTCATGGATATGTATTCAATTCTATGATGTTGAAATTAATTTGCATTCATATCTGGTTCAATAATTGATGTTGTGAAAATTCATCTCCATTTGTAGTGTGTTCGCATTGTGGAAAACTAAACAAGGGAACCTATTCAAGAGGAAACTACCTCTACAATATGAGATCGTTTCTCCGGTAACACACTGAAATCCGTTATTTTCGGAAAATGTATCCAATAGTCTACAAATACCTTTTCTTATGCTAGACAAATGTTCAAGCTTCTAAATAAAGCTCTTTCTATTTCTGTCCAACGAAAAAAAATCATCTAACACCGGTTAGGTTGTTCTTAACAGGACAAATACATGACTAATTATATACAAAAAATTCCAGTGTCCTCAGCAACAAGCAGGGACCAACCTTTATGGATACTATGTTTGCAGACACATGTTCTCCATGTGCAAATCTGCTGATAGTTGTGAAGATGCTCACGAATTAGTACCAGTAAGTCTATCTTAATTATGGCACATTCTGATCTTAAAAATAATGCAGCTCATTTTAGAACCGAGGACCCCTGAACCGCTCCCCGGTGGTGAATTGCTAATGGTTCGGAGATTTATCAGCGACTTCTTACTGAATCACTACATCAATCTCACTGGTGATAATGAAGATTTCAGCATGCCTTCTCGTGAAACATTGAGTAAGAGTTAGCCGCTAAACATATACGCATGGATCCATTGTTTTCCATCTGATGAGGTCTTCATATTTTGATGTAGGGTAGAACCCTAGGGCCCGATCTTTCACTAAATGGAGGGGATCCTGTGAAGAACACGAGGGGGAAAACACGAGGGGAAAGAGAGGAATCACTCAAATAAAAAAGAAACAATCACACATGTGCTAGATCCTCGAAACACAAAGAGATACACGATCCGAATCCAACAAAGGACGATACATAGGTAAATAGTTCATCTCCGTGAGGAGGTCTTGAATCCACAAGGGGATCTTCCCGTGAGGGGTCTTGAATCCAAGGCGGATCTTCTTCGTAGAGGTCGCGGTCTCTCTCATGGAGTAGATCCGCATGGATGAGCAAAGCTCTATCTCTAAATGAGCTAAACCACTGCTAACCCTAAAATGGTGGAGGTGGAGGAGTATATATAGTCTAGGGCCACGAAGGGGTAAGTGAAGGGCGAAACAGGTACATGGGCCTTGGCCCAGAGACTCTGCGCGCAGGCAGGCCAGAAGTTTCGGGCTCCGGAAGTTCCGGGCATGGTCCGGGCTATCCAGAGAGTTGGCGCGTCTGGTCGTCACCTGGAGTGTCGAGGGACGGAGGTTTCGGGCTGGCCAGAAGGTCCGGGGGCCGGAGGTTCCGGGCTGTGGCCGGAAGGTCCGGGCCTGGAAGAAACTCTGCACAAGTCTTGACGCCGGTTGTTCCTTCTCCTTGAGTCCTTGATTCCTGAGAACATGTAGTGTCTTGGCATTAGGTAGCAACCATGTCTCGGAAGAATGGAAAGGGAAAGGACTTAGGAATGAGTTCACCTTATGTCCAATGGCGTATGCTCGAGGTCGAGGTCTCGTTGTAGTGTACATGGGGATGATCATAGGATACTCCGCATCATCTCCCCCCCCCCTTGGGAAAGATCTGACCTCGGATTGTGATCCTCATCACCATGGAAACGGTTGTCGTCGACGGACTTGTAGTTGCACGTAGATGAAGAAATTGTGCAATCCAAGTACTCCAAGGTGTCTCCGGTATGTGGTACATGCAAAATGAGCAAACACAAAGTACACTTGGAAATACAATGGTTAGCGCACACAAAGTGTCCGTCAAGTAAGTATGAGTCCGTTCGGCAAGATTGTTCGTGAGAAAGCGCATGAAGCTTATCAAGATGATATAGAGTGAGATGCAAAGTGTTCATGGGAGCAAAAGCATTCATTATGCACATAAATGTGTTGTGAATATGATCAATGCAACCATGGTGCAAAATGATGTCATAGTGAGACGGTTTATCAATAGCATGAATATGGCAATGGATGCTCAATATGAATAAGTTATCATGCAATTGATGGTAGGCAATATGATCATGATGTATGAATATGCCATCAAGGTAAATCACAACAAATTTGCTAAGGAAGTGCACAAGCTCATATATCATGGATGACATGGGATATAAGAAGCAACAAGGTAATCATAATGTGAGTCAATCCATGCATAAGATGCAAATTTGTTATGTGTTGTGTTGTACCAAAGCTCGATGTCATGGTACAAGTAGTGGTCCGGTGGGGCTTCCAAAGTAGGGGCATCCACTAAGTGCGAGCACTCCTCAATTTGAAGGTCCAAAGAGTCCATCTCCAATGTTGCTCCTCCGTTCACGAGATGTATCATGTAGACAACAAGAAGGAAACAACAATGAAAGAATGACCCATCCAATATGCATATTTGAAGGCTCAAAGGGAATGAGTTCACCTTTATGAGGACATCGAAAATGTTGGTGTTGCGCATCATGTATGCCTTCACATACCCAATATGTCTGTCTCGTGATGGAAATGCCTTGAGAATCCTTCAAGATGAAAGAACATGACAAACACTCAGAAAAACAAATGAGGTTAGCGGAATGCAAAACCTATCATTCGAGTGGTGAGATACCCAACAAGTGTTTTCATCATTCTTATCATAAAAAAGGATAAGGTGTGGTATGGTATGAAAGCATATGATGCAACTACTGTTGGAAATATGCCCTAGAGGCAATAATAAAATGGTTATTATTATATTTCTTTGTTCATGATAATTGTCTATTGTTCATGCTATAATTGTGTTATCCAGAAATCGTAATACATGTGTGAATACATAGACCACAACACGTCCCTAGTGAGCCTCTAGTTGACTAGCTCGTTGATCAAAATATAGTCATGGTTTCCTGACTATGGACATTGGATGTCATTGATAACGGGATCACATCATTAGGAGAATGATGTGATGGACAAGACCCAATCCTAAGCATAGCTCAAAGATCGTGTAGTTCGTTTGCTATAGCTTTTTCCGAATGTCAAGTATCATTTCCTTAGACCATGAGATTGTGCAACTTCCGGATACCGTAGGAGTGCTTTGGGTGTGCCAAACGTCACAACATAACCGGGTGACTATAAAGGTACACTACAGGTATCTCCGAAAGTGTCTGTTGGGTTGGCACGAATCGAGACTGGGATTTGTCACTCCGTATGACGGAGAGGTATCTCTGGGCCCACTCGGTAATGCATCATCATAATGAGCTCAATGTGACCAAGTGGTTGATCACGGGATCATGCATTACGGTACGAGTAAAGTGACTTGCCGGTAACGAGATTGAACGAGGTATTGCGATACCAACGATCGAGTCTCGGGCAAGTAATGTACCGATTGACAAAGGGAATTGTATACGGGATTGATTGAATCCTCGACATCGTGGTTCATCCGATGAGATCATCGAGGAGCATGTGGGATCCAACATGGGTATCCAGATCCCGCTGTTGGTTATTGACCGGAGAGTCATCTCAGTCATGTCTGCGTGTCTCCCGAACCCGTAGGGTCTACACACTTAAGGTTCGGTGATGCTAGGGTTGTTGAGATATTAGCATACGGTAACCCTAAAGTTGTTCGGAGTCTCGGATGAGATCCCGGACGTCACGAGGAGTTTCGGAATGGTCCGGAGGTGAAGATTTATATATAGGAAGTCAAGTTTCGGCCATCAGGAAGGTTTCGGGGGTAATCGGTATTGTACCGGGATCACCGGAAGGGTCCCGGGGGTCCACCGGGTGGGGCCACCTATCCTGGAGGGCCCCATGAGCTGAAGTGGGAGGTGAACCAGCCCCTAGTGGGCTGGTGCGCCCCCCATGGGCCTCCCCTGCGCCTAGGGTTGGAAACCCTAGGGGTGGTGGCGCCCCACTTGGCTTGGGGGGCACTCCACCCCCCTTGGCCGCCGCCCCCCTTGGAGATTCAATCTCCTAGGGCCGGCGCCCCCCTAGGGGTCCTATATATAGTGGGGGGAGGGAGGGCAGCCGCACCCTAGCCCTTGGCCTCTCCCTCTCCCTCCCGTGACACTCCTCCCTCTCCCTGAGCTTGGCGAAGCCCTGCCGAGATCATCGTTGCTTCCACCACCACGCCGTCGTGCTGCTGGATCTTCATCAACCTCTCCTTCCCCCTTGCTGGATCAAGTTGGAGGAGATGTCTTCCCAACCGTACGTGTGTTGAACGCGGAGGTGCCGTCCGTTCGGCGCTAGGTCATCGGTGATTTGGATCACAACGAGTACGACTCCATCAACCCCGTTCTCTTGAACGCTTCTGCGCGCGATCTACAAGGGTATGTAGATGCACTCCTCTCTCCCTCGTTGCTAGATGACTCCATAGATTGATCTTGGTGATGCGTAGAAAATATTAAAATTCTACTACGTTCCCCAACAGTGGCATCATGAGCTAGGTCTATGCGTAGTTTCTATGCACGAGTAGAACACAAAGCAGTTGTGGGCGTGGATATTGTCAATTTGCTTGCCGTTACTAGTCTTATCTTGATTCGGCGGCATCGTGGGATGAAGCGGCCCGGACCGACCTTACACGTACGCTTACGTGAGACTGGTTCCACCGATTGACATGCACTAGTTGCATAAGGTGGCTAGCGGGTGTCTGTCTCTCCCACTTTAGTCGGATCGGATTCGATGAAAAGGGTCCTTATGAAGGGTAAATAGAAATTGGCATATCACGTTGTGGTTTTGGCGTAGGTAAGAAACGTTCTTGCTAGAAACCTATAGCAGCCACGTAAAAACTTGCAACAACAATTAGAGGACGTCTAACTTGTTTTCGCAGCATGTGCCGTGTGATGTGATATGGCCAAAAGGATGTGATGAATGATATATGTGATGTATGAGATTGATCATGTTCTTGTAATAGGAATCACGACTTGCATGTTGATGAGTATGACAACCGGCAGGAGCCATAGGAGTTGTCTTTATTTATGACCTGCGTGTCAACATAAACGTCATGTAATTACTTTACTTTATTGCTAAAGCGTTAGCCATAGTAGTAGAAGTAATAGATGACAAGACAACTTCAAGAAGACACGATGATGGAGATCATGATGATGGAGATCATGATGATGGAGATCATGATGATGGAGATCATGGTGTCATGCCGGTGACAACGATGATCATGGAGCCCCGAAGATGGAGATCAAAAGGAGCAAATGATAATGGCCATATCATGTCACTATTTGATTGCATGTGATGTTTATCATGTTTTGCATCTTATTTGCTTAGAACGACGGTAGCTTAAATAAGATGATCCCTCGTAATAATTTCAAGAAAGTGTTCGCCCTAACTGTGCACCATTGCGAAGGTTCGTTGTTTCGAAGCACCACATGATGATCGGGTGTGATAGATTCTAACGTTCAAATACAACGGGTGTAAGCCAGATTTACACACGCAATACACTTAGGTTGACTTGACGAGCCTAGCATGTACAGACATGGCCTCGGAACACGGAAGACCGAAAGGTCGAGCATGAGTCGTATAGAAGATACAATCAACATGAAGATGTTCACCGATGTTGACTTGTCCGTCTCACGTGATGATCGGACACGGCCTAGTTGACTCGGATCATGTTTCACTTAGATGACTAGAGGGATGTCTATCTAAGTGGGAGTTCATTGAATAATTTGATTAGATGAACTTAATTATCATGAACTTAGTCTAAAATCTTTACACTATGTCTTGTAGATCAAATGGCCCACGCTAATGTTGCCCTCAACTTCAACGCGTTCCTAGAGAAAACCAAGCTGAAAGATGATGGCAGCAACTATACGGACTGGGTCCGGAACCTGAGGATCATCCTCATAGCTGCCAAGAAAGATTATGTCCTAGAAGCACCGCTAGGTGATGCACCCATCCCAGAGAACCAAGACATTATGAACGCTTGGCAGTCACGTGCTGATGATTACTCCCTCGTTCAGTGCGGCATGCTTTACAGCTTAGAACCGGGGCTCCAAAAGCGTTTTGAGAGACACGGAGCATATGAGATGTTCGAAGAGCTGAAAATGGTTTTCCTAGCTCATGCCCGGGTCAAGAGATATGAAGTCTCTGACAAGTTCTTCAGTTGTAAGATGGAGGAAAATAGTTCTGTCAGTGAGCACATACTCAAAATGTCTGGGTTGCATAACCGCTTGACCCAGCTGGGAGTTAATCTCCCGGATGACGCGGTCATTGACAGAATCCTTCAGTCGCTTCCACCGAGCTACAAGAGCTTTGTGATGAACTTCAATATGCAGGGGATGGAAAAGACCATTCCTGAGGTATATTCAATGCTGAAATCAGCGGAGGTGGAAATCAAAAAGGAACATCAAGTGTTGATGGTGAATAAAACCACCAAGTTCAAGAAAGGCAAGGGTAAAAAGAACTTCAAGAAGGACGGCAAGGGAGTTGCCGCGCCCGGTAAGCAAGCTGCCGGGAAGAAGTCAAAGAATGGACCCAAGCCTGAGACTGAGTGTTTTTATTGCAAGGGAAGTGGTCACTGGAAGCAGAACTGCCCCAAATACTTAGCGGACAAGAAGGTCGGCAACACTAAAGGTATATGCGATATACATGTAATTGATGTGTACCTTACCAGTACTCATATTAGCTCCTGGGTATTTGATACCGGTACGGTTGCTCACATTTGTAACTCAAAGCAGGAGCTGCAGAATAAGCGGAGACTGGCGAAGGACGAGGTGACGATGCGCGTCGGGAATGGTTCCAAGGTCGAGGTGATCGCCGTCGGCACGTTGCCTCTACATTTACCTACGGGATTAGTTTTAAACCTCAATAATTGTTATTTAGTGCTAGCTTTGAGCATGAACATTGTATCAGGATCTCGTTTAATTCGAGATGGCTACTCATTTAAATCCGAGAATAATGGTTGTTCTATTTATATGAGAGATATGTTTTATGGTCATGCTCTGCTGGTGAATGGTTTATTCTTAATGAATCTCGAGCGTAATGTTACACATATTCATAGTGTGAATACCAAAAGATGTAAGGTTGATAATGATAGTCCCACATACTTGTGGCACTGCCGCCTTGGTCACATAGGTGTCAAACGCATGAAGAAGCTCCATGCAGATGGACTTTTGGAGTCTATTGATTACGCATCATTTGACACGTGCGAACCATGCCTCATGGGTAAAATGACCAAGACTCCGTTCTCGGGAACAATGGAGCGAGCAACCAACTTATTGGAAATCATACATACTGATGTGTGCGGTCCAATGAGTGTTGAGGCTCGCGGTGGCTATCGTTATGTTCTCACCCTCACTGATGACTTGAGTAGATATGGGTATGTCTACTTAATGAAATACAAGTTTGAGACCTTTGAAAAGTTCAAGGAATTTCAGAGTGAGGTTGAGAATCAACGTGAAAAGAAAATCAAGTTCTTGCGATCAGATCGTGGGGGAGAATACTTGAGTCACGAATTTGGCACACACTTAAGGAAATGTGGAATAGTTTCACAACTCACACCGCCTGGAACACCTCAGTGTAATGGTGTGTCCGAACGTCGTAATCGCACTCTATTGGATATGGTGCGATCTATGATGTCTCTTACCGATTTACCGCTGTCATTTTGGGGCTATGCTTTAGAGACTGCCGCATTCACTTTAAATAGGGCTCCGTCGAAATCTGTTGAGACGACACCGTATGAATTATGGTTTGGGAAGAAACCTAAGCTGTAGTTTCTAAAAGTTTAGGGATGCGATGCTTATGTCAAGAAACTTCAACCTGAAAAGCTCGAACCCAAGTCAGAAAAATGCGTCTTCATAGGATACCTAAAGAAACTATTGGGTATACCTTCTACCTCAGATCTGAAGGCAAGATCTTTGTTGCCAAGAATGGATCCTTTCTAGAGAAAGAGTTTCTCTCGAAAGAAATAAGTGGGAGGAAAGTAGAACTCGATGAAGTATTACCTCTTGAACCGGTAAGTGGCGTAGCTCAAGAAAATGTTCCTGAGGTGCCTGCACCGACTAGAGAGGAAGTTAATGATGATGATCATGAAACTTCAGATCAAGTTGCTACTGAACTTTGTAGGTCCACAAGGACACGTTCCGCACCAGAATGGTATGGCAACCCTGTCTTGGAAATCATGTTGTTAGACAACGGTGAACCTTCGAACTATGAAGAAGCGATGGCGGGCCCAGATTCCGACAAATGGCTGGAAGCCATGAAATCCGAGATAGGATCCATGTATGAAAACGAAGTATGGACTTTGACTGACTTGCCCGATGATCGGTGAGCCATAGAAAATAAATGGATCTTTAAGAAGAAGAGAGACGCGGATGGTAATGTGACCATCTATAAAGCTCGGCTTGTCGCTAAGGGTTATCGACAAGTTCAAGGGGTTGACTACGATGAGACTTTCTCACCCGTAGCGAAGCTGAAGTCCGTCCGAATCATATTAGCAATTGCCGCATTCTATGATTATGAGATATGGCAAATGGACGTCAAAACGGCATTCCTTAATGGTTTCCTTAAGGAAGAATTGTATATGATGCATCGGGAAGGTTTTGTCAATCCTAAGAATGCTGACAAGGTGTGCAAGCTCCAACGCTCGATTTATGGGCTGGTGCAAGCATCTCGGAGTTGGAACATTCGTTTTGATGAGATGATAAAAGCGTTTGGGTTTACGCAGACTTATGGAGAAGCCTGCATTTACAAGAAAGTGAGTGGGAGCTCTGTAGCATTTCTCATATTGTATGTGGATGACATACTATTGATGGGAAATGATATTGAATTCTTGGAAAGCATAAAGGCCTACTTGAACAAGTGTTTTTTCAATGAAGGATCTTGGAGAAGCTGCTTATATATTAGGCATCAAGATCTATAGAGATAGATCGAGACGCCTCATTGGTCTTTCACAAAGTACGTACCTTGACAAGATATTGAAGAAGTTCAAAATGGATCAGTCAAAGAAGGGGTTCTTTCCTGTATTGCAAGGTACAAGATTGAGCACGGCTCAATGCCCGACCACGGCAGAAGATAGAGAAAAGATAAGTGTCGTCCCCTATGCCTCGGCCATAGGGTCTATCATGTATGCTATGATGTGTACCAGACCTGATGTAAACCTTGCCGTAAGTTTGGTAGGAAGGTACCAAAGTAATCCTGGCATGGAACACTGGACAGCGGTCAAGAATATCCTAAAGTACCTAAGGAGGTGACGAAGAGCTCGTCGTAAAGGGTTACGTCGATGCTAGCTTTGACACAGATCTGGATGACTCTAAGTCACAAACCGGATACGTGCATATTTTGAATGGTGGGGTAGTAAGATGGTGCAGTTGCAAGCAAAGCGTTGTGGCGGGATCTACATGTGAAGCGGTGTACATGGCAGCCTCGGAGGCAGCACAAGAGGCAATCTAGGTGAAGGAGTTCATTACCGACCTAGGAGTCATACCCAATGCGTCGGGCCCGATGACTCTCTTCTATGACAACACTGGAGCTATTGCCCTTGCCAAGGAGCCCAGGTTTCACAGGAAGACCAGGCATATCAAGTGTCGCTTCAACTCCATTCGTGAAAGTGTTCAAAATGGAGACATAGATATTTGTAAAGTACATACGGACCTGAATGTGGCAAATCCGTTGACTAAACCTCTCCCTAGAGCAAAACATGATCAACACCAGAACTGCATGGGTGTTCGATTCATCACAATGTAACTAGACTATTGACTCTAGTGCAAGTGGGAGACTGTTGGAAATATGCCCTAGAGGCAATAATAAAATGGTTATTATTATATTTCTTTGTTCATGATAATTGTCTATTGTTCATGCTATAATTGTGTTATCCGGAAATCGTAATACATGTGTGAATACATAGACCACAACACGTCCCTAGTGAGCCTCTAGTTGACTAGCTCGTTGATCAAAAGATAGTCATGGTTTCCTGACTATGGACATTGGATGTCATTGATAACGGGATCACATCATTAGGAGAATGATGTGATGGACAAGACCCAATCCTAAGCATAGCTCAAAGATCGTGTAGTTCGTTTGCTATAGCTTTTTCCAAATGTCAAGTATCATTTCCTTAGACCATGAGATTGTGCAACTCTCGGATACCGTAGGAGTGCTTTGGGTGTGCCAAACTTCACAACGTAACTGGGTGACTATAAAGGTACACTACAGGTATCTCCGAAAGTGTCTGTTGGGTTGGCACGAATCGAGACTGGGATTTGTCACTCCGTATGACGGAGAGGTATCTCTGGGCCCACTCGGTAATGCATCATCATAATGAGCTCAATGTGACCAAGTGGTTGATCACGGGATCATGTATTACGGTACGAGTAAAGTGACTTGCCGGTAATGAGATTGAACGAGGTATTGGGATACCGACGATCGAGTCTCGGGCGAGTAACGTACCGATTGACAAAGGGAATTGTATACGGGATTGATTGAATCCTCGACATCGTGGTTCATCCGATGAGATCATCGAGGAGCATGTGTGAGCCAACATGGGTATCCAGATCCCGTTGTTGGTTATTGACTGGAGAGTCGTCTCGGTCATGTCTGCGTGTCTCCTGAACCCGTAGGGTCTACACACTTAAGGTTCGGTGATGCTAGGGTTGTTGAGATATTAGCATACGGTAACCCGAAAGTTGTTCGGAGTCCCGGATGAGATCTCGGACGTCACAAGGAGTTTTGGAATGGTCCGGAGGTGAAGATTTATATATAGGAAGTCAAGTTTCGGCCATCGGGAAGGTTTCGGGGGTAATCGGTATTGTACCGGGACCACCGGAAGGGTCCCAGGGGTCCACCGGGTGGGGCCACCTATCCTGGAGGGCCCCATGGGCTGAAATGGGAGGGGAACCAGCCCCTAGTGGGCTGGTGCACCCCCCATGGGCCTCCCCTGCGCCTAGGGTTGGAAACCCTAGGGGTGGGGGCGCCCCACTTGGCATGGGGGGCACTCCACCCCCTTGGCCGCCGCCCCCCTTGGAGATTCAATCTCCTAGGGCCGCCCCCCTTAGGGGTCCTATATATAGTGGGGGGAGGGAGGGCAGCCGCACCCTAGCCCCTGGCCTCTCCCTCTCCCTCCCGTGACACTCCTCCCTCTCCCTGAGCTTGGCGAAGCCCTGCTGAGATCACCGTTGCTTCCACCACCACGCCGTCATGCTGCTGGATCTTAATCAACCTCTCCTTCCCCCTTGCTGGATCAAGTTGGAGGAGACGTCTTCCCAACCGTACGTGTGTTGAACGCGGAGGTGCCGTCTGTTCGACACTAGGTCATCGGTGATTTGGATCACGACGAGTATGACTCCATCAACCCCGTTCTCTTGAACGCTTCCGGGCGCGATCTACATGGGTATGTAGATGCACTCCTCTCTCCCTCGTTGCTAGATGACTCCATAGATTGATCTTGTTGATGCGTAGAAAATTTTAAAATTCTGCTACGTTCCCCAACAACTACAACCAAAGACATTAGGCTCAAGTTAACAAGCATGCATCACAAGTAATATGTCCAACTCTCCACTATCAATAAGCATAGCAAGTTGGCACTCAATACAAAGGTATATGAGAGATGGCACTAATGGAGACAAGAGACAATGATCAAGATAAGTCATGTGAGAGGCAAGAGCATATATGTCATCAACCCAAGAAAGCGAGTAAGAATGGAACATGGGAGATGCGACAAAGCAAGCAATCATAGTGATCAAGTCGAGCAAGCTAGTAGTGCGAAGATGCAACGTACTAGAAGGAATCATGTCAAGCATGTCATGTGTGCAAATGGTGGGCATGCATAATGCACAAGACATATCACAAGCATGAAGGCAAGATATGAGCAAAATATCATCAATGTATTGGCGAGAGGCCATATGTAAATAGCAATGGGACATCATGACTCGCCCAATACAATAAGCAACAATAGCATGATGCACATGGTAAACATGGCAATAGCAACAAGGATCTCCACCAAGCATGGAAATACACATAGGAGTAGCATAATGGTGAATCATGGGTAGATGCAAGCAAGGGTCACAATTGCATGGAAAAATCATAGAAAGAGGTGTATCATGCAAAGTGAACACGCTAAAATGGGCATAAAGTAACAAGTGATATATAGCCCATAGCCATGTGAGAGTCAAGTAAAAGAGATGCGGGTAGTCGTTGCGTGAAGAGAACGGTGGGAAGGACAATCCACGGGATCCCAAATCATCGTTGCTCTCAAGAGCTCGTTTCGTCAACTCATGGGATTGTGATGTGGACGAGTGTTCACAAGTACCTACACAAAACAAAGCTAAAGGGAAAATTGTGTGTGCATGGTATATCTACACACCATCCATTATGATACGCACGTGCTTGTGTTTGTTAGCACAAAATATCCAATGCTCAAATAAATGAGATGCATGATATAGAAACATGTCATCCATCATGATAGGTTTGTTATTATGTAGAGCATAATGGAGACTCAGATTGTGTAATGCATCATGAGAAATATGTAGATCATTGTTATTCATGGAATGCATATGGTGCAAGAAATTGTAGAAATCATGCAAAGTATGGAATGCATCAAAATCTCTTAATATGTATGAGGAAACTATGGGGGTCTCCTCATGATCATTAGTGGAAACATCACATGGAGAATATGACAACATCCAAA
The DNA here is from genome assembly GCF_056163025.1 of Triticum urartu. Classification (NCBI taxonomy): domain Eukaryota; kingdom Viridiplantae; phylum Streptophyta; class Magnoliopsida; order Poales; family Poaceae; genus Triticum; species Triticum urartu. Next base: position 95,788,839 of record NC_141875.1, read on the forward strand.
ACAATGCATATTTGGAATATTGTGATCATGGCATGGCATAGTATATGAATTGCGCAAATCATGTAAAGGAAGCATGACAATATCATCACATGAAAAACAAAAGCCAATGACCATCATCTCGTCATCTATGCCATAAGTGCAAATGGGATTTATTTTAATGGGGCATGCATAGCTACTATGTTGAGATTGAAATGATGCAATATGGATGCTCTCACTCATAGCTATCGGATCACGGGTTCCGGAAAAACCCTTAAGGTTCGAACACTGGGGTGCACGTGAAGATCTCCCCCCTACCGATCCAGGTCCTAACTCAGCTAAGATCTTACAAACTAACTTGACGAACTCGCAATGCAAAAGACACAAGATTTATAGTGGTTCGGGCCACCGTTGTGGTGTAATACCCTACTCCAGTGTGGTGGTGGTAGATTGCCTCTTGGGATAAGGATGAACAGTACAAGGGGGAGAACAACCTCCTGAGGATGAGGTTTTCTTGTGTGATAACCCACAAGTATAGGGGATCGCAATAGTTTTCGAGGGTAGAGTATTCAACCCAAATTTATTGATTCGACATAAGGGGAGCCAAAGAATATTCTCAAGTATTAGCAGCTGAGTTGTCAATTCAACCACACCTGGAAACTTAATATCTGCAGCGAAGTGTTTAGTAGCAAAGTAATATGATAGTATTGGTGACGATAGCAAAAGTAACGGTTGCAAAAGTAATGTTTTTGGTTTTTTGTAGTGATGATAGCAATAGCAACGGAAAAGTAAATAAGCGAAGAACAATATATGGAAAGCTCGTAGGCAATGGATCGGTGATAGAGAATTATGCCGAATGCGGTTCATCATGTAACAGTCATAACCTAGGGTGACACAGAACTAGCTCCAATTCATCAATGTAATGTAGGCATGTATTCCGAATATAGTCATACGTGCTTATGGAAAAGAACTTGCATGACATCTTTTGTCTTACCCTCCCATGGCAGCGGGGTCCTAGCGAAAACTAAGGGATATTAAGTCCTCCTTTTAATAGAGTACCGGACCAAAGCATTAACACATAGTGAATACATGAACTCCTCAAACTACGGTCATCACCAGTAAGTATCCCGATTATTGTCACTTCGGGGTTAACGGATCATAACACATAATAGGTGACTATAGACTTGCAAGATAGGATCAAGAACTCTCATATATTGCAGAAAACATAATAGGTTCATATCTGAAATCATGGCACTCGGGCCCTAGTGACAAGCATTAAGCATAGCAAAGTCATAGCAACATCAATCTCAGAACATAGTGAATACTAGGGATCAAACCCTAACAAAACTAACTCGATTACATGATAAATCTCATCCAACCCATCAGCGTCCAGCAAGCCTACGATGGAATTACTCACGCACGGCGGTGAGCATCATGAAATTGGTGATGGAGGATGGTTAATGATGACGATGGCGATGGATTCCCCTCTCCAGAGCCCCGAACGGACTCCAGATAAGCCCCCCCGAGAGGTTTTAGGGCTTGGCGGCGGCTCCGTATGTAAAACGCGATGAATCTTTCTCTCTGATTTTTTTCTCCCCGAAAGCAAGTATATAGAGTTGGAGTTGAGGTCGGAGGAGCTCCAGGGGGCCCACGAGGTAGGGGGGCGCGCCCTAGGGGGGCAGGCGCACCCCCACCCTCATGGCTAGGGTGTGGGCCCCCTGGTCTTCATCTTTTGCAAGGAATTTTTATTATTTCCAAATAGACGTTCCGTGAAGTTTCCGGTCATTCCGAGAACTTTTGTTTTTGCACATAAATAACACCATGGTAATTCTGCTGAAAACAACGTCAGTCCTGGTTAGTTCCATTCAAATCATGCAAGTTAGAGTCCAAAACAAGGGCAAAAGTGTTTGGAAAAGTAGATACGATGGAGACGTATCAACTCCCCCAAGCTTAAACCTTTACTTATCCTCAAGCAATTCAGTTGACAAACTGAAAGTGATAAAGAAAAACTTTTACAAACTCGGTTTGCTCTTGTTGTTGTAAATATGTAAAGCCAGCATTCAAGTTTTCAGCAAAGATTATAAACTGACCATATTCACAATAACCTTAGGTCTCATGTTTACTTATATCAATGGCATAATCAACTAGCGAGCAATAATAATAAATCTCGCATGACAACACTTTCTGAAAACAATCATAATATGATATACCAAGATGGTATCTCGCTAGCCCTTTCTGAGACCGCAAAACATAAATGCAGAGCACCTTTAAAGATCAAGGACTGACTAGACATTGTAATTCATGGTAAAAGAGATCTAGTCAAGTCATACTCAATGTAAACTAACAGTAATGAATGCAGATGACAGCGGTGCTCTCCAACTGGTGCTTTTTAATAAGAGGATGATGACTCAACATGAATGTAAATAGATAGGCCCTTCGCAGAGGGAAGCAGGGATTTGCAAAGGTGAAAGAGCTCGGTTTTGAAATAGAGGTGAATAATATTTGAGAGGTGTACTTTCATTGTCAACATAACAACCAAGAGATGGCGATATCTTCCATGCTACACACATTATAGGCGGTTCCCAAACAGAATGGTAAAGTTTATACTCCCCCTCCACCAACAAGCATCAATCCATGGCTTGCTCGAAACAACGAGTGCCTCAAACTAACAAGAGTCCTAGGGGGAGTTTTGTTTGCAATTATTTTGATCTGATTTGCATAAAGCATGGGACTGGGCATCCCGATGACCAGCCATTTTCTCGTGAGTGAGGAGCGGAGTCCACTCCTCTTGAGAATAACCCGCCTAACATGGAAGATACGAACAACCCTAGTTGATACACGAGCTATTCGAGCATACAAAACAGGATATTTATTTGAAGGTTTAGAGTTTGGCACATACAAATTTACTTGGAACGGCAGGTAGATACCGTATATAGGTAGGTATGGTGGACTCATATGGAATAACCTTGGGGTTTATGGGATTGGATGCACAAGCAGTATTCCCGCTTAGTACAGGTGAAGGATAGCAAAAGACTGTGAAGCGACCAGCTAGAGAGCGACAATAGTCATGAACATGCATTAAAATTAATCAACACCGAATGCAAGCATGAGTAGGATATAATCCACCATGAACATAAATATCATGAAGGCTATGTTGATTTTTTTTCAACTACATACGTGAACATGTGCCAAGTCAAGTCACTTAAATCATTCAAAGGAGGATACCACCCTATCATACCACATCACAACCATTTTAATAGCATGTTGGCACGCAAGGTAAACCATTATAAGCTCCTAGCTAATTAAGCATGGCACAAGAAACTATGATCTCTAATTGTCATTGCAAACATGTTTATTCATAATAGGTTGAATCAGGAACGATGAACTAATCATATTTACAAAAACAAGAGAGGTCGAGTTCATACTAGCTTCAACCATCTCAATCAGTTCATCATATATCGTCATAATTGCCTTTCACTTGCATGAGCGAATGATGTGGATAATAATAATAGTGCACGTGCATTGGACTAAGCTGGAATCTACAAGCATTCAATAAACAGGAGAAGACAAGGCCATATGGGCTCTTTTTGTCAGATCAACAATAATGCATATAAGAGCCACTTCAACAATTTAATCATGGTCTTCTCCTATCGACCCCCAAATAAAAGAAAAGAAATAAAACTATTTACACGGGAGAGATCCCAACAAGCAAAAGAAGAACATGAAATCTTTTTGGGTTTTCCCTTTTCAATTACTACTACAAGCATGTAAAGTAAACTAATTAAAAGCTACAACTAATTTTTTGGTTTTTCTTAAGTTTTATTAAACACAAAAGAAGAAAGCATAAAAGGAAAATAAAATAGCATGGATATTACAATGAAAAAGTATGAGCACCGACATCTAGCAATGAGTGTGTGAACATGAATACAATGTCGGTGAGAAATACGTACTCCCCCAAGCTTAGGCTTTTGGCCTAAGTTGGTCTATGGCCACGGCTGGCCTGGCGGATATCCATAGTAATAGTTGGGGTCATACTGAGATGAAGCGGCTATCGCCTCCTGAGCTGCAGCGCGGCGATGAGCGGCCTCCGCCCTCCTCTCGTACTCATCTGCCTCCTCTCTGGTAATAACATATCTTCCTTTTTCCTGATAATCGAAGAAGGCAGGAGCAGGGAGAGTAATACAGACAACATGGCATCTGTCAAAGATTAAGCGATACTGGAGAGGTGATTCATTCCTCTCAACAAACTGGTGGTAAACCATAGCATTAAAGTCTAGGTAAGAAGAAGGAAATTCAATATCATCATTACGCATGGTTACACCAAGAAAATCAGCTAAGCGGGTTGCATAAATTCCACCAAAGAAATCTCCATTAAATCTATTAAGATGCAACCTATGTGCAACAATGGCTCCCAAATTATAAGATTTATCTCCTAACACAATACTCCTAAGAATACTGAGGTCAGGCACACACATGTGACATGCCTCATCTTTACCATTAATGCATCTACCTATGAAGAGAGCAAAATAATGTATAGCAGGAAAATGAATGCTCCCTATGGTAGCTTGTGTTATATCTCTAGATTCCCCCACAGTTATACTAGCAAGAAAATCTCTAAATTCAGATTTGCGAGGTTCCCTGACACTACCCCATTGTGGAAGTTTGCAAGCAGTGGTAAAATCCTCGAAGTCCATAGTGTAAGAATTTTCATAAAGATCAAATAGGACAGTTGGAGAATTACGTGAAGATAAAAATTCAAACCTCCTCATAAAGGAACTAGTGAGATAGTGGTACTGACAGCATTTTTGTTCCTCGAAGCTCACAAGATCAGCGTTACGCAAGTATGCGTTAAATTCTTCCTTAATCCTCGCTCGATCCATGAAGTCCTCTCAAGGCCATTCACAGGGCCGCACTGGAGCGTCCCTTGGTGGCTCATCATCAGCATCACGCATTGCAAGCCTGGACTCTTGTTTCATTGAAGAACCACCTTGGTACATTTTCCTAAACATATTTCTTCCTCTGAAAAATTTCTGAAATTTTCAGTAACTTCAAATAAAAGTGAACCAAACTCAACAATATTGATAGCAACTACTCCTTCAAGTGCCTAGAGCCTATATCATGCATCAAAACTACATTTGACCATATAAATTTGACATGCAAGCTCAAGAACATGGTCACCTAAGCAGAAAAAATATGCAATGAATAAAGCACTAGAACAGAAACTAATTGGACCAATGGAGGAGTCACATACCAAGGAACAATCTCCCCAAGCAGTTTTGTGAGAGGTGCTTTGAGCGAGGAGATCGAAAATGGCAGCAAAATGAGCTTGGACTCGTGTTTGAACTGGATAATCGTGTTTGTGGGAGGAAGAAGAAGTGTGTGGATGCAGGAATAAATGGAGGAGGGCCACCGTGGGCCCACGAGGCAGGGGCGCGCGCCCAGGGGGGTAGGGTGCGCCCTCCACCCTCGTGGCCAGGTGGATGCCCCCCTGCTGTGTTCTCATTGCCAAATATTCTCAAATATTCCAGAAAAAATCATATTTAAATTTCAGGGCATTTGGAGAACTTTTATTTTCGGGGTATTTTTATATTGCACGGATAATTCAGATAACAGTCAGAAAATACTATTTTTATTTTATTTAATATAAATAACAGAAAGTAAAAGGAGGGTACAGAGAGTTGTGTTTTCTAACTTCATCCATCTCATGCTCATCAAAAGGAATCCACTAACAAGGTTGATCAAGTCTTGTTAACAAACTCATTCCGAATAACATGGAACCGGAGAATTTTCGAATAACTCTAGGTTACCTCAACGAGGATATGCACATCCCCAATAATAAGAACATCAAATTTCTTTTTGACAGTAGGTAGAGGACATTCAAAACCTCCAATAATAATCGATGGAAATTTTCCAATAGAGTTGATACTATGAACTTGAGGTTGTTTCCTCGGAAAGTGTACCGTATGCTCATTACCATTAACATGAAAAGTGACATTGTCATTAGTGCAATCAATAACAGCCCCTGTAGTATTCAAAAAGGGTCTTCCAAGAATAATAGACATACTATCGTCCTCGGGAATATCAAGAATAACAAAGTCCGTTAAAATAGTAACGCTTGCAACTACAACAGGAACATCCTCACAAATACCGACAGGTATAGCAGTTGATTTATCAGCCATTTGCAAAGATATTTCAGTAGGTGTAAACTTATTCAAATCAAGTCTACGATATAAAGAGAGAGAGGCATAACACTAACACCGGCTCCAAGATCACATAAAGTAGTTTTAACATAATTTCTTTTAATGGAGCATGGTATAGTTGGTACACCGAGATCTCCTAGTTTCTTAGGTATTCCACCTTTAAAAGTATAATTAGCAAGCATGGTGGAAATTTCAGCTTCCGGTATCTTTCTTTTATTAGTAACAATATCTTTCATGTACTTAGCATAAGGATTCATTTTAAGCATATCAGTTAATTGCATACGCAAAAAGATAGGTCTAATCATTTCAGCAAAGCGCTCAAAATCCTCATCATCCTTTTTCTTGGATGGTTTGGGAGGAAAAGGCATGGGTTTCTGAACCCAAGGATCTCTTTCTTTACCATGTTTCCTAGCAACAAAGTCTTTCTTATCATAACATTGATTCTTTGATTGTGGGTTATCAAGATCAACAGCAGGTTCAATTTCTATATCATTATCATTACTAGGTTGAGCATCATCATGAACATTATCATTAACATTATCACTAGTTTCAGGTTCATTACCAGATTGTGTTTCAGCATCAAAAATAGAAATATCATTTGGATTCTTAGGTGTTTCAGCAATAGGTTCACTAGAAGCATGCAAAGTCCTATCATTTTTCTTTTTCTTCCTTTTAGAAGGACTAGGTGCATCTATATTATTTCTCTGAGAATCTTGCTCAATTCTCTTAGGGTGGCCTTCAGGATACAGAGGTTCCTGAGTCATTATACCAGTTCTAGTAGCCACTCTAACAACATAATCATTATTCTTACTATTCAATTCATTGAGAAAATCATTTTGAGCCTTAAGTACTTGTTCTACTTGAGTGGTAACCATAGAAGCATGTTTACTAATAAGTTTAAGTTCACCTTTGACATTAGCCATATAATCACCCAAGTGTTCAAGCATATTTGAATTGTATTTCAATTGTCTACCAAAATAAGCATTAAAGTCTTCTTGCTTAACCATAAATTTATCAAACTCATCTAAGCATGGGCTAGCAAACTTAGTAAATGGGATTTCAGCCTTATCATATCTATAGAGAGAATTTACCTTTACTACCTGTGTCGGGTTATCAAGACCATGTATTTCTTCAATAGGTAATGGATTAAGATCATATGTTTCTTCAATAGGCGGTAAATTAAGACCGTGTATTTCTCCAATAGGAGGTAAATTCTTAACATCTTCAACTTTAATACCTTTTTCTTTCATAGATTTCTTTGCCTCTTGCATATCTTCAGGACTGAGAAATAGAACACCTCTTTTCTTCAGAGTTGGTTTAGGAATAGGCTCAGGAAGTGTCCAATTATTTTCATTTGTCAACATATTATTCAATAGAATTTCAGCTTCATCCGGCGTTCTTTCCCTAAAAACAGAACCAGCACAACTGTCCAGGTAATCTCTGGAAGCATCAGTTAGTCCATTATAAAAGATATCAAGTATTTCATTTTTCTTAAGAGGATGATCAGGCAAAGCATTAAGTAACTTGAGAAGCCTCCCCCAAGCTTGTGGGAGACTCTCTTCTTCAATTTGCACAAATTATATATATCCCTAAAAGCAGCTTGTTTCTTATGAGCAGGGAAATATTTAGCAGAGAAGTAATAAATCATATCCTGGGGACTACGCACACAACCAGGATCAAGAGAATTAAACTATATCTTAGCATCACCCTTTAATGAGAATGGAAATATTTTAAGGATATAAAGGTTGCGAGATTTCTCATCATTAGTGAACAGGGTGGCTATATCATTTAATTTAGTAAGATGTGCCACAACAGTTTTAGATTCATAGCCATAAAAAGGATCAGATTCAACCAAAGTAATTATATCAGGATCAACAGAGAATTCATAATCCTTATCAGTAACACAGATAGGTGAAGTAGCAAAAGCAGGGTCAGGTTTCATTCTAGCATTAAGAGATTGCTGCTTCCATTTAGCTAATAACCTCTTGAGCTCGTATCTATCTTTGCAAGCTAAAATAGCTAGAGCAGCTTCTTTTTCAAAAACATAACCCTCAGGAATAACAAGTGGTTCATATTTATTAGGGGAAGAGTCTTCATCATCACTTTCATCAATATTATCAGTTTCAATATTTTCATTCTCTCTAACCCTAGCAAGTTGTTCATCAAGAAATTCACCAAGTGGCACAGTAGTATCAAGCATAGAAGTAGTTTCATCATAAGTATCATGCATAGCAGAAGTGGCATCATCAATAACATGCGACATATCAGAACGAATAGAAGAAGCAAGTTTAGGTGTCGCAAGCTTACTCAAAATAGAAGGTGAATCAAGTGCAGAGCTAGATGGAAGTTCCTTACCTCCCCTCATAGTTGAGGGATAAATCTTGGTTTTTGGAACTCTCAAGTTCTTCATAATGATAAGCAGATATAAATCCCAAGTGACTCAAAGAATAGAGCTATGCTCAACGGCAACGGCGCCAGAAAATAGTCTTGATAACCCACAAGTATAGGGGATCGCAACAGTTTTCGAGGGTAGAGTATGCAACCCAAATTTATTGATTCAACACAAGGGGAGCCAAAGAATACTCTCAAGTATTAGCAGCTGAGTTGTCAATTCAACCACACCTGGAAACTTAATATCTGCAGAAAAGTGTTTAGTAGCAAAGTAATATGATAGTAGTGGTAACGATAGCAAAAGTAACGGTAGAAAAAGTAATGTTTTTGGTATTTTGTAGTGATGATAGCAATAGCAATGGAAAAGTAAATAAGCGAAGAACAATATATGGAAAGTTCATAGGCAATGGATCGGTGATAGAGAATTATGCCGGATGCGGTTCATCATGTAACAGTCATAACCTAGGGTGACACAGAACTAGCTCCAATTCATCAATGTAATGTAGGCATGCATTCCGAATATAGTCATACGTGCTTATGGAAAAGAACTTGCATGCCATCTTTTGTCCTACCCTCCCGTGGCAGCGGGGTCCTAGCGAAAACTAAGGGATATTAAGGCCTCCTTTTAATAGAGTACCAGACCAAAGCATTAACACATAGTGAATACATGAACTCCTCAAACTACGGTCATCACCGATAAGTATCCCGATTATTGTCACTTCGGGGTTAATGGATCATAACACATAATAGGTGACTATAGAATTGCAAGATAGGATCAAGAACTCTTATATATTGAAGAAAACATAATAGGTTCAGATCTGAAATTATGGCACTCGGGCCCTAGTGACAAGCATTAAGCATAGCAAAGTCATAGCAACATCAATACCAGAACATAGTGGATACTAGGGATCAAACCCTAACAAAACTAACTCGATTACATGATAAATCTCATCCAACCCATCACCGTCCAGCAAGCCTATGATGGAATTACTCACGCACGGTGGTGAGCATCATGAAATTGGTGATGGAGGATGGTTAATGATGACGATGGCGACGGATTCCCCTCTCCGGAGCCCTGAACGGACTCCAGATAATCCCTCCCTAGAGGTTTTAGGGCTTGGCGGCGGCTCCGTATCGTAAAACACAATGAATCCTTCTCTCGGATATTTTTCTCCCCGAAAACAAATATATAGAGTTGGAGTTGAGGTCGGAGGAGATCCAGGGGGCAGGCGCACCCCCCACCCTCGTGGCTAGGGTGTGCCCCTTGCTCTTCATCTTTTGCAAGGATTTTTTATTATTTCTAAATAGACGTTCCGTGAAGTTTTAGGTCATTCCGAGAACTTTTGTTTCTACACATAAATAACACCATGGTAATTCTACTAAAAACAGCGTCAGTCCGGGTTAGTTCCATTCAAATCATGCAAGTCAGAGTCCAAAACAAGGGCAAAAGTGTTTGGAAAAGTAGATACGACGGTGACGTATCATTGTTCTTGGCGAACTTGTGTGTGTTCTGGTCTTTCTCCCTGTGTGCGTCTACCGTTCTCCTCTCCTCCCTAGCTATGGTGGTGGCTAGTCCTATTTATAGAGGCCCTGATCCTCTCCCCAAATATTGAGCGGGAAGGGAGCCAACAACGGCCAATTTGAAAGGGGACAGCTAGTACAGCTTATCCTGACAAAAGCGGTCTTCGCCTGCCAAAGGCTCTGGTGGTGACACCGTCTTGGGCTCCACCTTGATCTTTGTCTTGCCATCCTACTGGTCTTGGTCTCATTGCACCAATATGGAAACCTTTGCTTGATGCCTCGGTACTCTGCACCTTCGATTTCCCGCTTAGCACCAAAGAGAAAACAAGGACGCTGCGCGCGCTGGTGCCCGCCTGGCCTTCATCGTCATGGCTTACGTCACGAGAACCTCACGAGGTTTGCCTGGCCTTGAACTCTCCGCCCCTCGCGAGCCAGCCTGGTGAGGCCGCTCCTGTGGAGGTCTTGTGTCATCCGCCTCACGAGGCTTGGCCCCTTGCAAGGGTCTTGAATGTCTTGTTGATGAAGATGGGCCGTACGGGCCCGCTCGCAGAGCCACGCCATGGGCCGCAGGCAGGCAAGTCTGGGGACCCCCGTTCCCAAAACACCGACAGTAGCCCCCGGGCCCAAGGCGCGCTTGGGCTTGGCTTCGAGGCGAAGCCTAAGGTCAAGTGTGGAGCGCCGCGAGCCCCAATAGCCCGCGGCCTTGGTCGACGCGTGGCGGTTGATTGGACGTGGGCGTCTCCACTTCCCCATGCTGCCTTGATACCTGCCTGGCTAGACGGCCATCGCGGTCTACACGGTTATTCTTCCATCGCTTGCGCCATTCTCCTCCAATTCCTCTGCTTCCTCCCGGACTCTGCTCCTCTTTCCAATCTGACCCTAGCTCTGCTCGCCCCATCGCCATGGCACCGACGCAAGCGGATAAGGGGAAGAAGCCTTTGTCTTCGGCTAGTGCGCCCCCGGCCGCCGAGCCCGCAGTTGGCCAATCGCTGGTGCTCAACGATGAGGCCATGGGCAAGGTGCGTCCCATGCTCGCCTATAGCTTCAATGAGTGGGGAAAGATGGTGGCTTGGCCTGCATCTTGCGATCGCATTGACCGGGCGGCCACTGAGGTCCCCTTCTTCATCGATGCCCTTTGGGATGGTTTGGTCCCTCCTTTCTCCACCTTCCTCAACGCAGTGCTCTCCCATTACCAGATCCACATGCTGCACCTTGATCCCCAATCCGTAACCCTTCTTGCCGTCTTCGCCTTCGTTTGTGAAGACATGGTAGGCATTGCTCCTACCGTGGCTTGATGTCTACTACACAACCTTCTTCTTGTAGACGTTGTTGGGCCTGCAAGTGCACAGGTTTGTAGGACAGTAGCAAATTTCCCTCAAGTGGATGACCTAAGGTTTATCAATCTGTAGGAGGCGTAGGATGAAGATGGTCTCTCTCAAGCAACCCTGCAACCAAATAACAAAGAGTCTCTTGTGTCCCCAACACACCCAATACAATGTTAAATTGTATAGGTGCACTAGTTCGGCAAAGAAATGGTAATACAAGTGCAATAAGGATAGTAGATAATAGTTTTTGTAATCTGAAATAATAAAAACAGCAAGGTAGCAAGTGATAAACGTGAGCATAAATGGTATTGCAATGTGTTGAAACAAGGCCTAGGGTTCATACTTTCGCTAGTGTAAGTTCCCTCAACAATACTAACATAATTGGATCATAAAACTATCCCTCAACATGCAACAAAGAGTCACTCCAAAGTCACTAATAGCGGAGAACGAACGAAGAGATTATGGTAGGGTATGAAACCACCTCAAAGTTATTCTTTCCAATCAATCCGTTGGGCTATTCCTATAAGTGTCACAAACAGCCCTAGAGTTCGTACTAGAGTAACACCTTAAGATACAAATCAACCAAAACCATAATGTCACCTAGATACTCCAATGTCACCTCAAGTATCCATGGGCATGATTATACGATATGCATCACACAATCTCAATTCATCTATTCAACCAACACAAAGGACCTCAAAGAGTGCCCCAAAGTTCTACCGGAGAATCACAACAAAAACATGTGCCAACCCCTATGCATAGGTTCCCAATGTCACGAAACCCGCAAGTTGGTCACCAAAACATACATCAAGTGGCACGTGGTATCCCATTGTCACCACAGACATCCACGGCAAGACATACATCAAGTGTTCTCAAGTCTTTATAGACTCAATCCGATAATATTACTTCAAAGGGGAAACTCGATTCATTACAAGAGAGAAGAGAGGGGGGGGGGAGAAACATCATAGGATCCAAATATAATAGCAAAGCTCGCGATACATCAAGATCGTATCATCTCAAGAACATGAGAGAGAGAGAGATCAAACACATAGCTACTGGTACATACCCTCAGCCCCGAGGGAGAACTACTCCCTCCTCGTCATGGAGAGCGCCGGGATGATGAAGATGGCCACCGGTGAGGGTTCCCCCCTCCGGCAGGGTGCCGGAACAGGGTCCCGATTGACTTTTGGTGGCTACGGATGCTTCTGGCGACGGAACTCCCGATCTATGTTGCGTTCTGGAAGTTTTAGGGTACATGCATATATATGGGTGTAGGGAGGACGTCGGAGGAGCCACGGGGGCCCCACGAGACAGGGGGCGCGCCCTAGGGGGGGCGCGCCCCCCATCCTCGTGAGCACCTCGTGTCTCCCCTGACGTGGGGTCCCCATCAGGTGTGTTTCCTTCCAAAAATAACTTCTCCAGTTGATTTCGTTCCGTTTCGACTCCGTCTGATATTCCTTTTCTTCAAAACACTGAAATAGGCATAAAATAGCAAAATCTGGGCTGGGCCTCCGGTTAATAGGTTAGTCCCAAAAATAATATAAAAGTGGATAATAAAGCCCAATATTGCCCAAAACAGTAGATAATATAGCATGGAGCAATCAAAAATTATAGATACGTTGGAGACGTATCAAGCATCCCCAAGCTTAATTCCTGCTCGTCCTCGAGTAGGTAAATGATAAAAAAGAATTTTTGATGCGGAGTGCTACTTGGCATAATTTCAAAGTAATTCTTCTTAATTGTGGCATGAATATTCAGATCCATAAGATTCAAGACAAAATTTCATATTGACATAAAATTAATAATACTTCAAGCATACTAACTAAGCAATCATGTCTTCTCAAAATAACATGGCCAAAGAAAGTTATCCCTACAAAATCATATAGTCTGGCTATGCTCCATCTTCACCACACAAAATATTTAAATCATGCACAACCCCGATGACAAGCCAAGCATTTGTTTCATACTTTTGATGTTCTCAAACTTTTTCAATCTTCACGCAATACATGAGCGTGAGCCATGCACATAGCACTATAGGTGGAATAGAGTGGTGGTTGTGGAGAAGACAAAAAAAAGGGAGAAGATAGTATCACATCGACTAGGCGTATCAACGGGCTATGGAGATGCCCATCAATAGATATCAATGTGACTGAGTAGGGATTGCCATGCAACAGATGCACTAGAGCTATAAATGTATGAAAGCTCAACAAAAGAAACTAGTGGGTGTGCATCCAACTCGCTTGCTGACAAAGACCTAGGGCATTTTGAGGAAGCCCATCATTGGAATATACAAGCCAAGTTCTATAATGAAAAATTCCCACTAGTATATGAACGTGACAACATATGAGACTCTCTATATGAAGAACATGGTGCTACTTTGAAGCACAATATATGAGACTCGCTATATCGTGGTGCTACTTTGAAGCACAAGTGTGGTAAAAGGATAGCAGCATTGCCCCTTTTTATTTTTATTTTTTTATTTTTTATTTGGCCTTTCTTTTTTTTATTTCGCCTTTTTTTGGGATAATGCTCTATTGAATGATGATCATCACACTTCTATTTATTTACAACTCGATACTAGAACAAGATATGACTCTATATGAATGCCTCCGGTGGTCTACCGGGATGTGCAATGATGCATGAGTGACATGTATAAAAGAATTATGAACGGTGGCTTTGCCACAAATACTATGTCAACTACATGATCATGCTAAGCAATATGACAATGATGAATGTGTCATGATGAACTAGATGGTGGAAAGTTGCATGGCAATATATCTCGTAATGGCTATGGAAATGCCATAATAGGTAGGTATGGTGGCTGTTTTGAGGAAGGTATATGGTAGGCGTATGATACCGGCGAAAGGTGCGCGGTATTAGAGATGCTAGCAAAGGTGGAAGGGTGAGAGTGCGTATAATCCATGGACTCAACATTAGTCATAAAGAAATCATATACTTATTGCAAAAATCTAGAAGTTATCAAAGCAAAGTATTACGCGCATGCTCCTAGGGGGATAGATTTGTAGGAAAAGACCATCGCTCATCCCCGACCGCCACTCATAAGGAAGACAATCAATAAACACCTCATGCTCCGACTTCGTTACATAACGGTTCACCATACATGCATGCTACGGGAATCACAAACTTCAACACAAGTATCTCTCAAATTCACAACTACTCAACTAGCATGACTCTAATATCACCATCTCCATATCTCAAAACAATCATCAAGCATCAAACTTATCATAGTATTCAACACACTCATAAGAGAATTTTATTATTCTTGAATACCTAGCATATTAGGATTTTAAGCAAGTTACCATGCTATTTAAGACTCTCAAAATAATATAAGTGAGGCATGAGAGTTCATCTATTTCTTCAAAATAAAACTACCACCATGCTCTAAAAGGATATAAGTGAAGCACTAGAGCAAATGACAAACTACTCCGAAAGATATAAGTGAAGACCAATGAGTAGTCGAATAATTATGCAATTATGTGAAGACTCTCTCTCATTTAATAATTTAAGATCTTGGTACTCTATTCAAACAGCAAGCAAAGCAAAATAAAATTACATTTAAGAATAGCAAACATTATGTGAAGAAGCAAAAACTTAGGATCAACCGAAACTAACCGATAATTGTTGAAGAAGAAAGGTGGGATGCCAACCGGGGCATCCCCAAGCTTAGATGCTTGAGACTTCTTGAAATATTATCTTGGGGTGCCTTGGGAATCCCCAAGCTTGAGCTTTTGTGTCTCCTTAATTCCTCTCATATCAAGGTCTCCCTAAATCTCAAAAGCTTCATCCACACAAAACTCAACAAGGACTCATGAGATAAGTTAGTATAAACCATTGCCAAAACCTTATCATACTCTACTGTAGAAAATCACTAAAATTATTATTCAATATTTCATACTAAATGCCTCTGCATATTTAATAGTCTTATCCTCAAATAGAATCATGAAAGAAGCAAACATATGCAAACAATGCAAACATAACAGCAATCTGCCTAAACAGGATAGTCTGTAAAGAATGCTGCAACATCCATACTTCCCTAGCTCCAAAAATTATGAAATAAAATTCCCACTGTAGTAAATTTATCAGAGCTTAATATGAAAAAGGTTTCAACATTTTATAACATTCTGACATTTCTAGGGAATTATTGCAACAGCGGTAAACTTTCTGTTTTCAAACAGCAACATGTATACTTGTACATAGGCATAGTAAAGGCTATCAAGGCCACTTTTATTGAAATAAAAGATGCAAAACATTATTATAAATAACAGAAATCAAATTCTAACAAAATAAATTGACGCTCCAAGCAAAACACATATCATGTGGTGAATAAAAATATAGCTCCAAGTAAAGTTACCGATGAACGAAGACGAAGGAGGGGATGCCTTCCGGGGCATCCTAAAGCTTAGGCTCTTGGCTATCCTTGAATATTACCTTGGGGTGCCTTGGGCATCCCCAAGATTTAGGCTCTTGCCACTCCTTATTCCATAGTCCATCGAATCCTTACCCAAAACTTGAAAACTTCACAACACAAAACTTAACAGAAAACTCGTAAGCTCCGTTAGTATAAGAAAATAAATCACCACTTCAAGGTACTGTAATGAACTCATTCTTTATTTATATTGGTGTTAAACCTACTGCATTCCAACTTATCTATGGTTTATAAACTATTTTACTAGCCATAGATTCATCAAAATAAGAAAACAACACAACGAAAACATAATCTGTCAAAAACAGAACAGTCTGTAGTAATCTGGATCAAACGTATACTTCTGGAACTCATAAAATTCTAAAATAAATTGCTGGACCTGAGGAAGTTATCTATTAATCATATTCAAAAATAATTAACTAAATATCACTCTCCAAATAAAAATGGCAGCAATTCTCGTGAGCGCTAAAGTTTCTGTTTTTGACAGCATGATCAACAAGACTTCCCCCAAGTCTTCCCAAAGGTTCTACTTGGCACAAACACTAATTAAAAGCATAAAACCACATCTAAACATAGGATATATGAATTATTTATTACTAAACAGGAGCAAAAAGTAAGGAACAAAAATAAAATTGGGTTGCCTCCCAACAAGCGCTATCGTTTAACGCCCCTAGCTAGGCATGATGATTTCAATGATGCTCACATAAAGGATAAGAATTGAAACATAAATAGAGCATCATGAAGAATATGACTAGCACATTTAAGTATAAAATACTTCCTATGCATAGGGATTTTGTGAGAAAACAACTTATGGGAACAAGAATCAACTTGCATAGGAAGGTAAAACAAGCATAACTTCAAAATTTTAAGCACATAGAGAGGAAACTTGATATTATGGCAATTCCTACAAGCATATGTTCCTCCCTCATAATAATTTTCAGTAGCATCATGAATGAATTCAACAATATAACCAGCACCTAAAGCATTCTTTTCATGATTTACAAGCATAGAAAATTTACTACTCTCCACATAAGCAAGATTCTTCTCATGAATAATAGTGGGAGCAAACTCAACAAAATAACTATCATGTGATTGAGAATTAAGATCAAGATGAAAAGTTTCATAGTAATCATTATTCTTTAGAGCATACATGTCATCACAATAATAATCATAGATAGGAGGCATGCTTTCATCATAATAAATTTTCTCATCAAAACTTGGGGGACAAAAAAATATCATCTTCATCAAACATAGCTTCCCCAAGCTTGTGGCTTTGCATATCATTAGCATCATAGATATTCAAGGAATTCATACTAACAACATTGCAATCATGCTCATCATTCAAATATTTAGTGCCAAACATTTTATAGATTTCTTCTTATAGAACTTGAGCACAATTATCCTTTCCATCATACTCACGAAAGATATTAAAAAGGTGAAGCGTATGAGACAAACTCAGTTCCATTTTTTTGTAATTTTCTTTTATAAACTAAACTAGTGATAAAACAAGAAACTAAAATACTCAATTGCAAGATCTAAAGATATACCTTCAAGCGCTAACCTCCCCGGCAATGGCGCCAGAAAAGAGCTTGATGTCTACTACACAACCTTCTTCTTGTAGATGTTGTTGGGCCTGCAAGTGCACAAGTTTGTAGGACAGTAGCAAATTTCCCTCAAGTGGATGACCTAAGGTTTATCAATCCTTAGGAGGCATAGGATGAAGATGGTCTCCCTCAAGCAACCCTGCTACCAAATAACAAAGAGTCTCTTGTGTCCCCAACACACCCAATACAATGGTAAATTGTATAGGTGCACTAGTTCGGCGAAGAGATGGTAATACAAGTGCAATAAGGATAGTAGATAATAGTTTTTGTAATCTGAAATAATAAAAACAGCAAGGTAGCAAGTGATAAACGTGAGCGTAAATGGTATTGCAATGTGTTGAAACAAGGCCTAGGGTTCATACTTTCGCTAGTGTAAGTTCCCTTAACAAAACTAACATAATTGGATCATAAAAATATCCCTCAACATGCAACAAAGAGTCACTCCATAGTCACTAATAGCGGAGAACCACCTCAAAGTTATTCTTTCCAATCAATCCGTTGGGCTATTCCTATAAGTGTCACAAACAGCCCTAGAGTTCGTACTAGAATAACACCTTAAGATACAAATCAACCAAAACCCTAATGTCACCTAGATACTCCAATGTCACCTCAAGTATCCATGGGCATGATTATACGATATGCATCACACAATCTCAATTCATCTATTCAACCAACACAAAGGACCTCAAAGAGTGCCCCAAAGTTCTACCGGAGAATCACGACGAAAACGTGTGCCAACCCCTATGCATAGGTTCCCAATGTCACGAAACCCACAAGTTGGTCACCAAAACATACATCAAGTGGCACGTGGTATCCCATTGTCACCACAGATATCCATGGCAAGACATACATGAAGTGTTCTCAAGTCTTTAAAGACTCAATCCGATAAGATTGCTTCAAAGGGCAAACTCGATTCATTACAAGAGAGAAGAGGGGGGAAGAAACATCATAGGATCCAAATATAATAGCAAAGCTCATGATACCTCAAGATCGTATCATCTCAACAACACGAGAGAGAGGGAGAGATCAAACACATAGCTACTGGTACATACCCTCAGCCCCGAGGGAGAACTACTCCCTCCTCGTCATGGAGAGCGCCGGGATGATGAAGATGGCCACCGGTGAGGGTTCCCCCCTCCGGCAGGGTGCCGGAACAGGGTCCCGATTGACTTTTGGTGGCTACGGAAGCTTTTGGCGGTGGAACTCCCGATCTATGTTGCGTTCTGGAAGTTCTAGGGTATGTGGATATATATGGGTGCAGGGAGGACGTCGGAGGAGCCACGGGGGCCCCACGAGACAGGGGGCGCGCCCTAGGGGGGCGCCCCCCACCCTTGTGAGCACCTCGTGTCTCCCCTGACGTGGGGTCCAAGTCCATCAGGTGTGTTTCCTTCCAAAAATAACTTCTCCAGTTGATTTCATTCTGTTTCGACTCCGTCTGATATCCCTTTTCTTCAAAACACTGAAATAGGCATAAAATAGCAAATCTGGGCTGGGCCTCTGGTTAATAGGTTAGTCCCCAAAATAACATAAAAGTGGATAATAAAGCCCAATATTGCCCAAAACATTAGATAATATAGCATGGAGCAATAAAAAATTATAGATACATTGGAGACGTATCATGGCTCTTCTCCGTCACTTCTTCTCGCTGCACCTGAGTGATCCTCCGCAGAGCTCCTGATGCCTGAGCTTTCAAGCCGTGGCGGCAACGGCCGGTGACGGGATCGACTTTGAACTTCCACCATCCACGAGCGAATTTCGGACACGGTGGGTGTTTGTTGATGCCGGAGTGCTCAACCCCCTACTCTCCTCTCCGTTAGGGCCCACCATTCCTAACTCCGGTTGGTGCCACCGGAGGCTCGCCGATCCACGCCTTGTCCCCATCTGGCTCAGGTTGAGGTGGCTCAAAGACCTTGGCATGACTGCGCCTATGGTGGTGAGGGAGTTCGTCCGGCGCCGAATCGCTCTACTTCAGCACCACTCCCGGCCGATGTGGGCTTTGCTCAGCAGCCAGGACCACATGAGACTTCAGGAGCCTGAGCTCCCCCTTGAGGCGCGGTGAACGGTGCTCGAGGTCCTGACGGGCGTCCCGTTGCCAGACGACTTGGTGAGGAAGAGTTGTGTTTTGTACCGCTGCTCGAACAAGATGACATTCGCGGAGCGGACGCCCTCCTTCGACGAGTGGGGGCTGCACCCAGTTGGCCTCGTGGGGCCCCGTGAGAACTCCATCGTCGTGGTCCCTCTCCTCGACGCTGGCGTCGAGCTCGCCCCAAGTGTTGGTGCAGGGGGCGAGCACCGCTGGGGGCCGATAGTGAAGGTGCCGAGATGCTGATGCCACCCAGGGCTCCCGAGGCGTCGACCTCGGGGACTCGTGACTCTTGCCTTGGGCGGCGGTTGAAGGGATGATGCAACCCGCGTCTCCCGTGGCCGGGGCTCCTGAGGCCTCGGCAGGTCAGTGCGAGGCAGAGCCGGCTAGCTCCCCCCAGCTTGGCGCTTCTGAGGCTGCCCCTCCGAGCATTTCTCCAGCCACGCCTCGTGTCGGCCGCCATGTCCAGCACTTCGGCCGGCTTTGCGTGGACTACGAAGAACTCTGCAAGAGGAAGGGGTCCCCGAGCTATGGCAGCGACACCTTTGGGCCGTTAAAACGGAGGAAGTATTTCGTCGTTGACGAGTAAGTACCTCATCTTGGTGATATTCTGCATGTTGCTTTCCTTCCTGACGATTGTCTCCTCAGGACCCCTTCCGCCAAGGCTGCAAAATCGTCTGAGAAGCAGCTCCCTCTCGCCCTGTTTCCCCCGCCAAACTCGAGCGCCGCAGGCTCATGCGCTTCCCACGGCGTGGGGTCAACCGTGGGAGTTGGCCCATCATCAAGGTGTCTTGAGCTTGCGCCCTCGCCGTCTTTTCTTCGCGGCCTTGCTCAGAGCACAGCAAGTGCGCCAAGGGCTCCTCCCCTAGTCGCGGACGGTGGCTGGTGGGTTTTGATCCTGGGGTCTTCTTCAAGCAGCGGGCCCCGTTTAGTTTGGGCCCCTCGCGAGGCCCAGCTGGCGCCTGGGGCAGCGCCAGCCCCCAGCCCCCTATTGAGAGGGGGCGCACCGCTCCAGGCGTCGCCCACAACCCCCATGGCAGAGGATGATATGGGTCGTGCGCTTGGGTTCAAGAATGGGAGGAGCGTTGTTCGTCATGAGCTCTTCCAGGAGGCAATGGGCGCGATGAACCGACTCGGTGAAGAACTTGTGGGTGTCGACGCGCGCCTTGAGGCCGAGGGCCTTCGGTTGGCGGAGGAGTGGCACAGGATGAAGGTGGCCATCAACCTCGGGCGCCACCAGCGCAAGCTTGATAATGCGAAGGCTGAGGCTTCCATTGCAGCCTCCCGTAAGGCCTGCTCTCGAGCTCTGGAAGAGGCTCAGGAAGCTGACCATCATTGCGAGGCCGCGGAGAAACGCACGTGGGAGCTCCAAGCCTGGATCGCCGTCTTGGATTAGCAGGTGGAGGCGCGCAGGGCTGCCCTTGCATCGTTGAGGGGGACGCCCGCCGAGGAGGAAGAAATCCGGAAGCGCGAGGAGGTGCTGGCTGGAAGCTGTGGAGCACAGCCTTGAACTCGAACGGCTGGAGATGAGGGAGCGCCAGGTTGCTCAGACGGAGGACGACATCGGCGCGCGCGAGGCTAGGGCCCAGGAGGAGGTCGACCGCCAGGTGGCCGAGGCTCACGCGGATCTCGAGAGCAGGCATGACTTGAAGCCGAAGCTCGTGGAAGCTGGGGCTACTGGTAGGACTGCTGCCCTCAAGTCCAGGTTGATCGAGGTGAAGCGGTGCGAGGAGGCCGCCGCAACTGCCTTGGCCTCGGCGCAGGATGAGCTGGCTTCCGCCTGTGCCGAGCTGCTCCCTCTTCGGCAGCGGGTCGCCGACGCTGAGTCCGTCGCACTGCAGAACAAGGACGAAGTGCTTCAGCGGCGGACGTTGGAGCGTGTGCATGCCCCCATGCTCGAGGACCTCAGGAATAGGGCCAACACCGCCCTGGGCCATATCTGCGATGAGAATGCTCCTCATCCCCATGCGAACGACTACGCCAGCCACCTCCGCTTCTTCGCCGACGTGGTGACGCGCCTATAGAACTGTTCCGAGAGGGCTCGCCAGCTTGTTGAAGAGAGGAGTCGCAGCCTGCTCGGGCGCGCGTTCTCTCGCGTCTTCAGCCATCTCCAGAACGCTGATCCCAACTTCGATTTTGACGCCGCCATTGCTCCTGTACCTGAAGCCATCTGGGGTGACCTGGCGCGATGGGTTGAAACCACGTGGATGCGCTAGTCAGGGCCTTCACTTCTGATGACGACGTGGTGGTAGTCACTACAGACGAAGGCAACGTGGTTGACGACGGCAATGCCGGCGCCGGTGTAGGTGGAGGCGACGCCAACGACGGCGACAGTGACGCCAGCGGTGCGTCTGAAGATGACATGGGGGAGACGGTGAGCGACATATCCGGCTAATCCCATATTTCCCTCCTGTTTACCCTGTAAAAACTTGGGTGTGGACCCTAAAGATTGTGAGAGCATTTTGAGAGGGGGAGCCCCTCATGTAAACAAATCGCAACTTTTTATCCTTCTATGTCAGATTGGGTATGCGTCTTCACGAACTCACGTATGCTGGGGCAATGTTGCTGTTGCGGTTTACCTTAGCCTGGACAAGCCCAAAACCGGCTCAAGAGATTGTGGGTTTCTGGGAAGCTCTTGAGGAATTCGTCGACACGCCCGAGGGGGCCGCATGATAAGCGAGCGCCAGCCGTGGCGCGACACGTGTGTGGCTCGTGTGCTTCATGCCCAGCCCTGCTCGCGAGGGGCCACGAGGGCGGAGCGACAGGCGCGAACTCCGAAATAAGGCAAGAACCAGACTGTGAGAAATAGCTCGAACGAGAAAAGGCATCCCTCCCGCGTGCGTCAAATGAAAATTCAACTTCAACTTAAATCCAAATCCAGAAGGAAGGGTTATAGAAAAGAGATCCAAAGCAAATGGCCGTGTCCGGCGCCTAGTCTAGTCTTTGATGTCTTCTCACCAATGCGGAGCTAAGTGCTGCCACTGGGTGTGGGAAAGAGCCCCCGAGGCCCGAGGGCGGCACTCGTGAGACTCCGGGGCGTGCACAACCCCACTCATTATTATGTGAGAGTGTCACGGGCAGCGATCTTCACAGGCGCGAGCCTTACTTCATATCGCCTGACGAGGGCCCCGCCCTGCGCCACCCCCTACCACCGCCGGGACGACTAGAAACCAGGACGGCCCAACGAGGGCAGAGGGGACGCCAGCGGCGCCCTCGGCGACCATGGGTCCTCTGCTGGGGGAAAGTTCGCCGACGCCACCCCGGCAGAGGGCCTACCTCCGGGCGTTGCCCTGCCCCGTGCAACGCGGGGAGGGGCCTTGCTCCTGGCCCCTCCTATGCAGCCCCCAGTGAGTCTCTCCTGACGGTGCGGGCATCGCCATGCCGGAACCATCGCCTGACCCCATGACCTGGTTCATCTGTGACTCATGGTTAGCATAAGCTTGTCCCTGAGGGATTAGTGGTACCATGTATCTGTTGTCGATGGTGCGGCTGGTGGGGCTCTCTGGCGGCTCCTGGAATGCTTCAGCTCCTAACGCCTCCTCCTCCCATCCTGGCCCGATGAATGAGCTGGGGTCATCCTTCGGCGTGTACTCCTGGTCCATCATGCGGGGCACGTAGGCCTCTGAGGCCGCTGCCCCGAAGACTTCGCTGAAGTGCCCCACGCTCCAGGTCGCTCGGCTTGTCACGCTGTCCTGAGGATGGCAGGGCGGCGGCTCACCTGGGCCGTGTGCGATGACGCTCGTGCCCGCACCGATCTGAGGTGGTGCGGGTGCGAGGTCCCCCCCGCTGTGGATCATGCTGATGTCGATGAAGCCCCCGGGCGCACTTGGGGGTACGGGGGCGCGGCGAGGCCCGCTGTGGGATCCTCCCATTGCCTAGGGCATGAGTTGGTAGCAGAAAGGCGGTGCTCCCGTGGCCGCCGCGTCCAGCAGCTCGGCGACGCGTTCCAACAGTGCATCCCGGCTGCTCTCCATCAGTCGGCACCGCATCAGCTGCCGTGCCACCATGAGTGCGGCCCGCATGTTCGCCTGCTCCCTCCTGGTGTGCGGCGCCGTCGCTGCGGTGAAAGGATCGATATAGTTGACTAGAGGGGGGGGGGTGAATAGGCAACTAACAATTTTTAGCTTTTCTTTACCAAATTAAACTTTGCATCAAAGTAGGTTGTCTAGATGTGCAACTAGGTGAGCAACCTATATGATGCAACAACAAAAAGCACACAAGCAAGCAAGGGAAATAATACAAATAAGCTTGCACAAGTAAAGGTACGAGATAACCAAGAGTGGAGCCGGTGAAGACGAGGATGTGTTATCGAAGTTCCTTCCTTTTTAGGGAAGCACATCTCCGTTGGAGCGGTGTGGAGGCACAATGCTCCCCAAGAAGCCACTAGGGCCACCGTATTCTCCTCATGCCCTCACACAATGCGAGATGCCATGATTCCACTATTGGTGCCCTTGGAGGCGGCGACCGGACCTTTAAAAACAAGGTTGGGGCAATCTCCACAACTTAATCGGAGGCTCCCAACAAAACTACGAAGCTTCACCACAATGGAATATGGCTCCGTGGTGACCTCAACCGTCTAGGGTGGTCAAACACCCAAGAGAACAAGATCCACTAGGGATTAGTGGGGGGAATCAAATTTCTCTTGGTGGAAGTGTAGATCGGGGTCTTCTCAACCAATCCCGAGCAAATCAACAAGTATGATTGGCTAGGGAGAGAGATCGGGCGAAAATGGAGCTTGGAGCAATAATGGAGCTTTGGGGGAAGAGGTAAGTCAATCTTGGAGAAGAAGACTCTCTTTTATAGAGGGGGGAACAATGCAACCGTTACCCCCAAAAACAGCCCCGCAGAGGCTGGTACTACCGTAGGGGGCAGCGGTACTACCGCTGGGACCAGCGGCACTACCGCTCTCCCTCGCGGTACTGCCGTGCAGTCTGGGAGGGCTGGCGTATGAGCAGGAGTCAGACCTAGTGCGGTACTGCCACGGTGGTAGGGCGGTACTACCGCTCTCGAGCGGTACTACCTCTTCTACTGCCGCTGTTTAGTGCCGCACAATCCAACACGAGAGGCAACCCCCTCGAGTCGACGCGGTAAGATCCCGGTACCGCAGCGGTACTAGGGCTGAGAACCCACAAGCGGTACTACCGTTGGGACCAAATCATGCTCATAAAACAGGGAATGAAACCTCCATCGAAGCGGGAAGGCACAGAGGGTGTGAAAAGGAAGTGTACGTGTTGATTCCACCCAAGCCTTACCAAAGTGGACCCCCTCTTGATAGTACGGCGGCACCTATGAAACAAGTCCACCAAAACAGAAACAAAAAAGCTACACCGTCTAGATTAAAACTCCGAGGAGAAAGAATCGTCTCGTGCCAAAGGATGAATCTCTAAAACGCTCAAAGCACACGATTATTCCACAAAAGCATTGTCATCAATCACCAAAACACCTTAGGGATAAATATGCCCTTACAATCTCCCCCTTTTTGGTGGATTGATGACAATACGGGATTTGCACAAAGGGGAAAAATATATGACATAAGAAAACCCCACATCTCTAAAATATAGATGGGCTCCCCCTAGATGTGTGCTATCTAGAAAAGTGCTTTGGACTGCACGGCGCACATACTAGGATCAACACTCCCCCTATATTTTATAGACAATGCATATGTTGCAACAAAAAGGCTAACACTAAGCAAGATAGTAAATATGAGCAAAGCAAAACTAGCACAAGATAACATAAGCCCAATAAGATGCGATAGAGTGCATATGTCTTACACCATATGATAGATAAGTCTCACGAGCACAACCAAACCAACGCAAGCAAGGTTCAACACGAGAAAAGAGTTTGCGAGAAAGACAGGCAAGGCAAACACGCCACACAAACACACGCTCGCAACTCGACAGCGACACGAATCCCTAAACTCTCTCCCCCTTTGGCATCGAGACACCAAAAGGCAAAGAGCGTTGCTACGGCTCCAGGTGATAGCCAACTGAGGATCTCGAACATCATACCGCAGCGGGATCGTTTGCCTCACCGTCATCGGTCAGAAACTTCTTGGTGTCTAAGTCGGTCCACGAACAGTGTTGCTGAATCCACCCCTCCTCATCAGTGATCTTGCCCTCAGAACCGCTGCAACGGTCGCACCCAACTGATGCATGAGCTCCTTGTGACGACTCATGGCTTGCTTCTCAGCCACATGAGTCATGTACTGACCGTGAGACTCCATGCAGAAGAGTTTCTTCATCTTGCGCTTGAGCTTCTTTGCCCAAGAGGGCTCTGCTCCAGATGGCTCATAGTCATCGTCATCATCAGCATCAGCCTCGATCTCCATGTCAGCAGCTCCAGGAGGAATGCCAGAACTCGGAGCTGTGGTGCCCCAGTTCTCCTTATTCCCCAGACGCTTGATCTCATGAGAAACTAGATCCCTAGTCTCCAGCACCACCCTAGGATACACACGCTCCCAGGCCTTCTCAATAAGCAACATGATAAACGGTCCATAGATAGGGCACTTGCGCTTAGAGATGGCAGAAACCAACTCAGACCACATGACATGAGAGATATCCAAAGAGTCTCCAGTGTTTTCTTCCTTCTCATGTTGACAGAAAAGAAGCATGTCCACAAGATAAGAGTGTACCATATCCAAGTTGCCAATGCGAGGGAAGAGGGTCTCCCTGAAGATGTGATGGAGAATATCCAGAAATGCTGGCAGCTCATAGGTCTCATTCTGAGTCACTGGGTTAATCTTCAAGGTATAGTATGGCCAGAGAGATTGCTTGTGAGTGGAAGTTGCATTACGGTGAGGGCGAAAGCCAACTGGGTTCTCAAGACCTTGATCTTCAACTTCAAGAAGCTCCATGAAGGCCTTCCACTTAACAATAAGCAGCTTGCCATTTATCATTCAAGTCAAAGTCCTGTCCTCATCTGTTCCAAGATGGACAGTGGCATAAAACCGAGCCACCAAATCTGCATCAAAATTCTTGTTGAATTACATGATCCTAAGGATGTTCAACTGAGAGCACATCTGAAGAGCCTCCCCAAAGTTGTCAGGATCCTTCTCCACAAAGGCAACATCGATGGAGTGAACATCAACAAAAAGATTCTTCTTGGCTTTGATCACATCAAAGTAGATGGCATACTGAAAATGGTTCCAGAACGGGCGGTTGACCAAGGCAGGCTCTTGGTCGACCTCATAGGGGTTGCACCGACGCTTCTCCCAGAATTCCTTGACAGACATCTCTGTCACAGACTTGGCCCTTGGCTTGGGCTTGGACGCACTCATCTTCTTCATTTGAGGCGGAACACTTGATGAGGCCGCCATTGTCTCAGAGGTGCGGTAGCACTTGGACATTGCACGTCTGGGGTTGACACGACGAAATTGCTGCTGAGGATGTTCATCACCTGGAACCACACACGAGCAGAAGAAACAACACGAACGAAAGAGCATAAGCCTCCAAACAAGACAAAATGGATCAAAAAGTGGTAGGAAATGATGGAATTGGGCATCCAGCGGTAGTACCGCGACCCAACCGCGACAGTACCGCTCGAGCGGTAGTATCGTGCAAGATGAGCGGTAGTACCGCTCTAGACGGGAAACGATGGTTCCCTACTTCCGTGGACAGATCTGACACTACCGGGGATGCCAAATTCAAAAATAAACCTACCAAACATCAATCCAAAAGGCCTAGAAGCCATCTCCATCCTACTCAAGCCTCGACTTAGTCAAAAATCGAGAAAAGCAATGCCTATTTCCCCTAACAACTAGATGTGAGATCTACGCAAAGAGAGAATGGGAACAGGGGCAATACCAGCCTCCATGGCAAGAGGACGCGGTGGGGATCTACTCCACCGGAGGAACTGGAGAGGGACGGCACGAAGACGGAGGCCGGCCGAAGCCCTCCTGCGGCCAGACGAGCGAGTGGGGCGAATGGGTATGGGGGAGAAAAGCAACTCCCCCGGCTCCAACATAACCCCCCATCGCCCGCCCCGTAGCGGTAGTACCACTGGGGTGGGCGGTAGTACCTCTTGACGATCATTAGCGGTAGTACCGCGCACCCAGCGGTAGTACCGCTCAGACGCAAAAAGACTGGCCAAAAACGGCTTAGCTCATGAAAAGGAAACGAGAGAAAACACACATGCAAAACGAACACAAAGAGGACGAGAAACACACACCTCTCTAAGAGAGGGCGGTGGTCGAGGCCACCTATGTTTGAGTCCAGAGGTATGGCGTCACGAAGATTTTAACCTTGGGCACATGACCAAAACTCATCTTTGAAGCACAAGAACCATAAAAAATGGCTAAAGCGAAAGAGTTTGATTAGTTTATGCATAATGGGGGTAGGGAAGGTTCATTGAGAGAACAACACTCCCCCTATGTCCATGCCTACATCTAAACTAGACATCATGTTGAGTATGGTGGGGTGTGAAAGGATCAAGCAACATTGCTCGAATCAATGATACTTAGCTCATGCCTTAACTCGTGAAATCTTGCTTCATCCAAGGGCTTCGTGAAGATATCTGTAAGGTTATCATGAGTGTTGACATAGTTGAGCTCGATCTCCCCTCGCCTAATGTGATCCCGGATGAAGTGATACCGAATCTCAATATGCTTCATCTTAAAGTGGTGGACCAGGTTGAGAGAAATCTTGATGGCACTTTCATTATCACACCAAAGAGGCACTTTGTCACAAATGACACCGTAATCCTTTAAAGTTTGCCTCATCCAAAGAAGTTGTGCACAACAACTACCGGCCGCCACATATTCCACTTCGGTGGATGAGAGAGACACACAACTTTGTTTCTTGGAAGACCAACTCACCAAAGAGCAAGCAAGAAATTGGCACCCTCCGGAAGTGGACTTCCTATCCACTTTGTCTCCCGCCCAATCGGAGTCCGAATATCCTACAAGCTTGAAGTTTTCTCCTCTTGGGTACCATAAGCCAAAGTTTGGGGTATGAGCCAAATATCAAAAGATTCGCTTGACCACCAGAAAGTGGCTTTCCTTAGGTGCGGCTTGAAACTGTGCACAAATTCCCACACTCAACATGATATCCGGTCTAGATGCACAAAGGTAAAGCAAGGAGCCAATCATGGAGCGATATACCTTTTGATCCACCGCTTTACCATTGGGATCAATATCAAGTTGGCACTTGGTGGGCATGGGAGTGGAAGC
Source organism: Triticum urartu (assembly GCF_056163025.1). Classification (NCBI taxonomy): domain Eukaryota; kingdom Viridiplantae; phylum Streptophyta; class Magnoliopsida; order Poales; family Poaceae; genus Triticum; species Triticum urartu. The sequence continues at coordinate 95,817,549 of NC_141875.1, forward strand.
CGGCTTGACATCACTTAACTTGATTCTCTTGAGCATGTCTTGAGTGTATTTGGCTTGGTTGATGAAGGTTCCTTCTATTCTTTGTTTGACTTCGAAGCCAAGGAAGAACTTCAACTCCCCCATCGAAGACATCATGAACTTAGAGGTCATGAGAGCGGCAAATTCCTCATTGAAAGCTTTGTTAGGGGAACCAAAGATAATATCATCAGCATATAGTTGGCACACAAACAACTCCCCTTTAACCTTCTTAGTAAAAAGAGTGGGGTCGATTAGCCCAACTTCAAATCCACGGTCTTGTAACAACTCAGTAAGGTGGTCATACCACGCATGTGGGGCTTGTTTAAGGCCATAGAGTGCCTTATCGAGTTGATACACATGATCGGGAAAGTCGGGATCCTCGAACCCGGGGGGTTGCTTGACGTATACCAACTCATTAATAGGACCATTAAGAAAAGCACTTTTAACATCCATTTGTTGCAATTTAAAGTTGTGATGAGAAGCATAAGCAATCAACAAACGAATGGATTCAAGGCGAGCAATGGGAGCAAAGGTTTCACCATAGTCGATACCCTCGACTTGGGAGTAGCCTTGTGCCACCAATCTTGCCTTGTTGCGAATGATGATCCCATGAGCATCTTGCTTTTTCTTAAATATCCACTTGGTTCCAATGACATTGTGGTTCCCCGTTGGCCTTGGCACCAATCTCCACACCTTTTTGTACTCGAAGTTGTTGAGTTCTTCATGCATGGTATTAAGCCAATCCGGATCTTCGTGCGGCTAATATACCTTTTGGGGTTCTACACAAGAGACAAACGCGTGATGTTCACAATAGTTTGCCAATTGTCTATGAGTGCTTACCCCCTTTTGAATGATTCCAAGCAGATTCTTCATGAGATGACCCTTGGTGGAGAGCTTGGAAGCAATCTTGGCGGCACAACGCTCCAATTCCTCCTCGGGGGTGAGTCGAGGAGCGGTCACTTGATCATCTTGAGCGCCGTCTTGAGCTTCTTCTTGATCTCGAGGAAGCTCTTGATCTTGAACTTGGTCGGAGGAGAGAACTTGACCTTGGGCATCACTTGATGTGTCAACACCATCTTGAGATTGACCTTGCCCTTGGTCTTGTTCTTGAGGTCGAGGGCCTTCACTTTGTTCTTCAGAAGCATGTGGGCCTTGGGTTGGCGATGGCTCCACTTGAGTGGAGCATTGTCCTTCTCCTTCGGCCACAAGGGGCTCCTCAATGGGTAGGATAAAACCAACACCCATTATTCTTATGGCTTGCGGAGGAATTTCATCACCTACATCACAAGTGCCACTTTGCTCCACTTGGGAGCCATTATTCTTATCAAACTCCATGTTACACGTCTCCTCAATAAGCCCTGTGGACTTATTGAGGACACGGTAAGCATGAGAGTTTGTAGCATAACCAACAAATATGCCCTCATAAGCTCTGGCCTCAAATTTAGACAAACGAACACCTTTCTTCAGAATGAAACACTTACACCCGAACACCCGGAAGTACTTGAGGTTGGGCTTGTTGCCGGTGAGTATCTCATATGGAGTCTTGTTCAAGCCTTTGCGGAGATAGAGCCGATTTGATGCATGACACGCTGTGTTGATGGCTTCGGCCCAAAAGTTATATGGATACTTGAACTCCGCCATCATGGTCCTTGCTGCATCCATCAACGTCCGGTTCTTCCTCTCCGCTACACCATTTTGTTGAGGGGTGTATGGTGTGGAATATTGATGCTTGATCCCCTCATCACTAAGGAACTCATCCAAGGTGTAGTTCTTGAACTCGGTGCCGTTGTCACTTCTTATAGTCAAGAACTTTGCATTGTGTTGACGTTGGGCTTCATTTGCAAAGTCAATGATGGTTTGTTGGGTCTCGCTCTTCCTCTTGAAGAAATATACCCAAGTGTATCTTTAATAATCATCCACAATCATCAAGAAATACTTTCTACCCCCAAGACTATCAAAGGATGGAGGCCCAAAGAGATCCATATGAAGGAGCTCCAAAGGCCTCTTCGAGTAGATGATAGTCGTGGGAGGGTGAGCCTTCACATGTAGCTTTCGTTCAATGCATGCACTGCAAGCACAATCTTTAGCAAAACTAACATTTGTTTGTCCACGGACATGGTCCCCCTTCAGAAGACTTTGCAAATATCTCATATTGACTTGGGCTAGACGACGATGCCAAAGTCATCCCACGTCAACTTTAGTCATTAGCCATGTCGCGGTCTTAGTGGGTCGCTCCTAAAAGTTAATCACATAGAGACCGTTCTCGACATGCCCAACAAAGGCTACTTTAAGAGTCTTGCTCCACAAGAGGGCCACGGTATCAATATCAAAGAAAGTGGAAAATCCCATAAGTGCAAGTTGATGAACGGAAAGTAAATTATATGCAAGGGACTTAACAAGCATGACCTTCTCGATCGTGAGATCATGAGAAATGACAACCTTGCTAAGCCCCAATACCTTGGAGGACAAGGCATCACCCCACTCGACATTGGTGGGCATAAATGGAATCTTGTGAACATCCACCACCAAGTCCTTGCTTCCGGTCATATGATTAGTGGCTCCACTATCGAGCAACCATGACCCCCACCGGAAGCAAACACCTACAAGAGATCAATGCTTGGTTTTAGGTACCCATTTAGTAATGGGTCCTTTGATGTTAGTAACGAGGGTCTTAGGAACCCAAATAGACCATTCAATGTACTCATAAGGAGAGCCAATAAATTTGGCATAAACATGTCCATCACTAGCACGGAACAACACATAAGAAGGGTTAAAGTCGCCGGCTTGGTTGGGAAGGGAAGTGTTGCCCTTCTTGGCATCACCACCCTTCCCAGTGTTCTTCTTCTTCTCCTTAGTAGAACCCTCTCCCTCCTTCACAAAGGTTTGCTTGAGAGGGGGAGTTCGTTTGACCTTGTCATTCTTCTTCTTGTTCTTGGACTCGGGTGCGTACCCAATCCCTTCCTTGGCCACAACTTCCTTTTGATTGCTCAAAAGGTCATTGAGGTTTTTCTCGCCTTGTATGCAAGAAACAAGGCCTTTCCCAAGTCGCTCCTTCAACTTAGAATTCTCCTCAACAAGATGCACATGCTCACAACATGGGTTAGTAGCATTTTCATTATCAATTAACACCATATGAGGAAATGTGGCTTTCTCCTTGGTTAGCTTTACTTGAAATTGATCATGAGACTCTTTGAGGCTAGCATGAGTACCCTTCAAGACCTTGTGATCCTTGTCAAGTAGGTCAAACTCCTCTTGGAGTCTAGCAAGATCAACCCTAAGCTTGGCCTTCTCAGAGTTTAGCACACGAGAAACAACAATGTCATGGTCAAGATATTTCTTTAACTTAGCGTGATCATCGTTGTGTGACTCCTCAAGAAACAAACAAAGACCACACTCTTTCTCAAGAGCATTGGAGAGATCCGAAATCTCATTGGCATAGTCACGACTATGCCCCTCCATCTTAGAGATGGTATCTTCATGAGCTTTGATCATGTCATTGGCTTCACCAAGTTGTTCCAAGAGAGCAACGAAGTGCTTCTTGGATTTACCCTTGAGTTTGCCCATAAAGGACTCAAACTCATTCTCCTCCACATTAGGTCCATCATGTTCATCGATGCAATCCGTCAAAGAAGGATTATTAATGATGGTAGTTTTGATGTTGGGGGTTACCTTGTTGATGGCTTTAGCCATGAGGCACTTGGCGGCGATTCTCCCATTGGGTGAGTCGAAGAGTGACACTCGTGGAGTTGAAGCAATGGCAATGGAGGCCATGGCAACCAACTCATCCTCATCATCATCATCATCCTCATTGTACTCTTCTTGTACCACCAACGCTTTGGGACGAGTCTTCTTGGTGAAGTTGCTCTTGTTTGGGAAAGACTTGGCTTTGTCCTTTTGGATGAGCTTTCCACCATTGTCTTCCCTCTTCTCATACGGGCACTACGCAACAAAATGGCTCACATTGCCACAATTATAGCAAGTCCTCACACGTTGCTTGCCCTTTGTGCCACTTTGAGTTGTTCTTGTTGAAGTTGGGCCTTGAGTTTTTCTTGCTCCAAAATTGTCTTGAAGCAAGAGCCATGTGTTCATGATAGGCATACTTTGTATCTTCGGGGTTGCCCTCCTCTTCTTCTTCTTCGTTCTCTTCTTCCACACTAACCTTGTCCTTTAATGCAAGGTTGGGCTTCTTTGCTCTTTAAGAATGTAGCACCGCATTGTCAGCGGTCTTGTCCAAGATGCTCATGGCCACAAACTCATCCAACACTTCACTTGAGGACAAAGTGTGGAAGTCCGGCCTTTGACGAATGACGGAGGACATGGCCTTGTGGTAAGGCATCATTGCCTTGAGCAATTTGCGCTTGATCTAATTGTCATCCGTGTCCTTGCTCCCATGATCTCGGAGTGAGACCACGAGTTTGGTTACTCTCCGATAAAGCTCACGAGGTTCTTCATCTTATTTCATTGCAAACTCATTGGCTTCATATTGCACTACTTCATAGTTGGAGCATTGAATGCTTGCGCTTCCCCGATAGTGGGAGACAATACAAAGCCATGCATATTTGGCAAAGGCGAAGGGCCAAAGATGAGGGAGATCTTTGAGTGGAATTTCATCTTGGATGATGAAGAGAGCATTCTCATTGAATTGATTATCCGCGGCTTCTCTAGGGGTGAAGTTGCTTGGATCATGCGGATAGAAACCTTCTTCAATGATTCTCCAAAGATTAGTATTCACATGATTTAAATGACGCTTAAAGCGATAAACCCAAGAATCAAAGTCCTCATTTTTCACAATCTTAGGGGGAGGACCGGCATGATTCAAATGAGTAGAGGGAAACGGTCCACCATAAACAAGTGGAGGTTCCACATGGGCAAAGATGCCGGTGCCATTCTTACCACTAGAAGGAGCTTTTTCACTAGTAGCACCCCACTTGTCAGAGTTAGCATCCGTCACCTTGTTAGTGGGATCACCCACTTTCAATGGTGCGGTGGATAGTTTAAGCCCTTCAATGAATTTAGTAAACATGCTTTCAACCTCGGTGGTCATGGAGGTTTTCAATGTATCCAAGGCCACATTGAATTCCTCACGAGACACCGAGGTTATCCCATCTCCCATAGACGAGACCGGATTCGCACCGGAGTGCTCCTCCTCTTCGGACGGCAAAGTCCTTAAAAAGAGACGAGGCTCTGATACCAATTGAAAGGATCAATATAGTTGACTAGAGGGGGGTGAATAGGAAACTAACAATTTTTAGCTTTTCTTTACCAAATTAAACTTTGCATCAAAGTAGGTTGTCTAGATGTGCAACTGGGTGAGCAACCTATATGATGCAACAACAACAAGCACACAAGCAAGCAAGGGAAATAACACAAATAAGCTTGCACAAGTAAAGGTACAAGATAACCAAGAGTGGAGCCAGTGAAGACGAGGATGTGTTACCGAAGTTCCTTCCTTTTGAGGGGAAATATGTCTTTGTTGGAGCGGTGTGGAGGCACAATGCTCCCCAAGAAGCCAATAGGGCTACCGTGTTCTCCTCACGCCCTCACACAATGCGAGATGCCGTGATTCCACTATTGGTGCCCTTTGAGGCGGCGACTGGACCTTTACAAACAAGGTTGGGGCAATCTCCACAACTTAATCGGAGGCTCCCAACAACACTATGAAGCTTCACCACAATGGAATATGGCTCTGTGGTGACCTCAACCGTCTAGGGTGGTCAAACACCCAAGAGAACAAGATCCGCTAGGGATTAGTGGGGAATCAAATTTCTCTTGGTGGAAGTGTAGATCGGGGCCTTCTCAACCAATCCCAAGCAAATCAACAAGTTTGATTGGCTAGGGAGAGAGATCAGGCAAAAATGGAGCTTGGAGCAATAATGAAGCTTTGGGGGAAGAGGTAATTCAACCTTGGAGAAGAAGACCCCCTTTTATAGAAGGGGGAACAATCCAACCGTTACCCCCCAAAACAGCCCCACAGAGGGCGGTCCTATCGCAGGGGGCAGCAGTAAAACCGCTGGGACCGGCGGCACTACTGCTCCCCCTCGCAGTACTGCCGCGCAGTCTGGGAGGGGCTGGCATACACTACAAAAACAATACACTTCCGTGATGATACATGTTTGTCACAGTGGGTCGCTTTTTTTGTCATGCATGTACATCCATGACAAATTTATGACAGAATCAAGATAGTCATACCTGTGCTGTCGTAGAAGTTTTCCATGACATTACCAAAATTATCATCACGGAAGTGTCCACTTCCATGACAATAAATCACGCGTCACAGAAGTGCTTTCATCAAGGGTGACCAACACGTGGCATCCACCGTAACGGAACGCCGTTAAGCTATCGGGTCGGGTTTTGGATCCGATAACCCGTTAACAACCATGACCAATGGGGATTTTCCACGTGTAAAATCATCATTGGGTGGAGGAGACACGTGTCAACTCATCCAATGGGCGAGACACGCCTATGATATGTTGACACGTGGACCGGCCCATCAAGTTTAAATGGGCCGGCCCAACTGAAGGCCCACAAGATTTTGCGGACCATAATGGGCCGGCCCAGCTAAAGGCCCATGAGATTCTGCGGACCATAATGGGCTGGCCCAGCTAAAGGCCAACAAGATTTTGCGGGCCATAATGGGCCGGCCCAGGTAAAGGCCCATAAGATTTTTGTGTGCCGTAATGGGCCGGCCCAGGTAAAGGCCCACAAGATTCTTGCGGATCATAATGGGCCGGGCCAGCTAAGGGCCCACGAGATTTCGCCGACGTTAATGGGCCGGCTCAGCTGTAGGCCCACAAGATTTTGAGTACCCTGGTAGGCCGGCCCATTAACTGCCTGCCATGTTTTGGGCCAAATGCCGGCCCATATTTGATCCGGTCCATTAATGGCCTGCCACGCTCCAGGCCTAATAGTGGCCCATATGAGATCCGACCCATTAAAGGCCTACCATGTTCTGGGCCAAATTACGGCCCAGATTAGGTCCGGCCCTTTAAGACGCTTTGGGCTCAAATATGCCCCATATCAGATTCGGCCCGTCAACTGGACACTATGCTTTTGGGCCCACTTGCTAAAGGCCCACTTAGTAATTCGGCCTGATATTAGTTTTGGCCTGTTAAGGGCCCGTTTAACATTTCGGCCCTATATTAATTTCATCCTGTTAAAAGCCCGTCATATAGTTGGGCCTACCTACGGCCCGGTTTGCATCCGGCCTACTCGCAGCCGATATCTGATTGGGCCAAACAAGGACCGAGACAATTTTTCGGCCTGTTAAAAGCCCGTGATTTGATTCGCACAATCATGGGCCAGGGTTCATTTCGGGCTGCTGCCGGCCCGTGAGCTGATCGGCACGTTTCAGGCCCAACCTACATCGTGATTGCATGACGGCCCGATTATGTACCGTAATTTTCTGGTTTGGCCGGTTTATTGCGAAGACATGATATATATATACAGTAAAATAACTGCAACATCGTGAATAAAAAACCTAGACTATACAATAAATAAATTACAGCATATTACATCCACTGGGCATCAAAGTTCGCCACTATGATAATAAAGCACAAGCAGACAACAGATTACATACACTGGGCATCAAAGATCGCCACCAGTGGAAATAAACACGCCGACAAAATAATATACAAAACTGACAGCACTTCAATAGAGTTCAAGAAAGGTTAGCCCTCCTGGGGAGCTGCAGGGCAAGCAGCTGAGCAAGATGATGAGACTGTGCTTGTTCAACACTTGTATCTTCCTTAGTCTGAAAGATAAACAAGCAGACAGATGACAGGTTTTGCACATAAAAGTATCAGTGCTGACAATTCATCACATTTCTTACTAACGAATAAAGTGACACTGTTTAAATTTGCATTAACACAATATGGTATTTTTCAGGTCATGACATGGCAGGAAATGACATTGTGAAGGAGTTGGCAGCTTCACGACACCACTGGATTACAGATCAAGAACTCACAAGTATCAATGGTTAGTGTGCTATCAATTTATACCATTTCAGATTGGCAAACAAAGAGACGGTTTAAATAATAGTAGAATGATATGACATTGTTCATAGTTAAGACATTGCAGAATATGACATTGTGCTGTAGTTGGTAGGTTCACCACACCACTGGATTACAGATGAAGAACAGAAGCATACATGCAGTGCAAAGGAAGATCACTTGCTTTGTATAGTTTAATTTACATGGTATGAAGAAGGAACTTGGTTGTACAACTGAAAACTTAAATTGAGAAAGGACAAACTTTTGTTTATGAACTATATATAATAAACTTTAAACAAGCAATTTGATGCAAACACCGAAAATAAACAGCTGTTGCAGTCATGCCTAACCAAATATATACAACAAAGTTTGAAGGCTTGAGATGGACAAACTTACATTATTGGTGAAGACAGGCTCTATAAAGGCCTTGTCCATGCTGATGGGGGGGGGGGCAATTCAAGAAGTTTACCACAGAATCTTCTTCAAAAGCATTGCCTTTATTCTACATTTTGTTAAGAGTAAATATAGATGTGATAATATACGAAAAAATGGAGAATATTTAAGATAAGATGAAGAGTGATGCTACATAACCAAGTAGCTATAAATGTAAGTGAAGTGATACAGGCAAAAGGTACAGCCAAGAGAAATGCACAGCTAAACTTCTTCAGTACCAACCTTATGGTAAGAGTAAATATAGATCTGATGTGTAGAAAATGGAGGGCAAAGGAAAATAAGCTGCAGAGTGATGGTACATGAACAACTACCTGTCATTATAAGTACACTGATAAAGGACAACATGTACTTACAAGAGCAATGCAGAGCTAAAAAAAATTAGCATTGGATATATTCTACACTAATGTAACCATTCATACAGATCAGATAATTTGGAGCAAACAACTGATAAGCAAGCTATCATGCATACTGCTGTCACATAATGAACCAGGTATGTATGCAAGTACAGTGATACAGGACACACTACTAGGAAAAGGGCTATAGATGGAATTGAATCTAATGGCGCACCAGACATGTGGTGCGCCATCACTATATACTAATGGCGCACCATCTGTTGGTGCGCCATTAGTGTGGAAGACACTAATGGCGCACCAGGCACACGGTGCGCCACTAGTAACAAAATGTTTTTTTTTCATTTTTTCAAACATACTAATGGCGCATCTGGGCAGAGTGCGCCATTAGTATTTAGAACTACTAATGGCGCACCAGCCACAGAGTGCGCCACTACTGTATTTTTTTTTATGTTTTTGCAAAACTACTAATGGCGCACCGTAGCATAGTGCGCCATTACTAGTTTAAACTAGTAATGGCGCACTATGCCATGGTGCGCCATTAGTATAAAAATTATTTTTTTTACTTTTTTGCAAAACTAATAATGGCGCATGTCTGTGTGGTGCGCCATTAGTATGTTGGGTTACTAATGGCGCATGTCTCTATGGTGCGCCATTAGTAACCTGGGACCAGCTAGATATTTTTGGACAGCCACACCTACACACTCACTTTCCTCACTTCATTCCCCCCACCTTCTTCTCTAAGCTTGTCGGCTGCCTCCTCCTCTCCACCTCATTTGCACCATAGATTCATCAAAATTAAGTGTTGAAATTACCTTTTTTTGATACGTAAGTAAGGGGAAAGCTATCTTCATGTTGTAGATCTACTTTTTTTCTCCCTAGCTCGCTCCAACAATGTGCACATGCACTTTTTGTGGCCTAGCTAGATCTATGTATGTTTGTGGTGTTGCATATGTTTTTGGTGTTGCATATATGTTTGTGTTTGCAGGTACTGGTATTTGAAATGCGATAGTTGCCAATATTTTGCTGGAATGTTGATTCATTTCTGTTTCGGCGAGAATTTTGGCACTATGCATTCTTTTTGGTCCTATTTTTAGGGAAAGTCATGCCAAATTTTTTCTTGGTTCTAAAATATCGTTTTGCTCTACCCCACAGGCGACCATGGTCCGCACGATGACCGAAGGCATCGTGAATAGGTTTTTGAGCTCCGCGAAGGCCGAGATGCTTCAAAAGAACGAGACGGAGATAAGATGTCCGTGTCGAAGATGCAAGCTAAAGAGCCTTATTGCGGACCCGGATTCCGGGCAGGTGCGGGACCACCTGCTCTTGCGTGGTTTCATGGATGGCTATCGGTGGCAAGGTGATGAAGATGACTATGAAGTCGTCCATGGGGGCCGGGCAAGAAATGAGGAAGGGCAGCAAGACAACCACCGCAGCTCGGGCGGGCGAGAAGACGAAGAATCTCCAGGACATGATCACGACGGTGATGCTGTACACAGTCATCATGTAGAAGATGCCGGACATGATGATGAGGAAGATGCCGGAGCAGACGAAGGGCATGATCATGAAGATCTAGATGCCGGAGGAGCAGACGACGATGGACCATCGATGGGCTGGGTGCAGGACCCTCATATTCAAGAGCTGCTTCTCAAGCAGACGGATAACGCAAGAGCTGCCGCCCGAGAGAAAGCCAAGCTGGATCAACTAGAGATAGACGCGGTTACTCCATTGTATGAAGGATGCAGAACCGAGGATACCCGCCTGAAAGTAACGCTCATGGCTTTGGAGATGAAGGTAAAACACAAAATGACTGACGCATGCTTCGACGAGAACATGTCATTCTGGCACGAACGTCTTCCCAAGGGGAAAAAGTGCCCGACCAGTTTCGAGGAGGCTAAGAAAGTCGTGTGTCCTCTGGATTTACCGCACGTGAAATACCATGTGTGCATGAACAATTGCATCATTTATCGGGGCGAGCACGCGGAGTCTACCATATGTCCGGTGTGCGGCGTCACTCGATACAAGAAGAGGAAGAAAGCTCCTCGAAAAGTGGTGTGGTACTTTCCGATCACTCCTCGTCTGCAGCGGTATTTCGCAGACCCTAAGGTAGCAAATATCCTGCATTGGCACGCGGATAGGGAGGAGAAGAAGCAAGAAGATGACGCAAATGATCCGGAGATAAATAAAAAAGAAGATGCTGAGTCACCCTAAGGATGGGAGCCAGTGGCAAGCATTGAACTTCGAACACCCAAAATTTGGGAAGGATCCATGGAACATCGTGCTGGGCGCGAGCACCGATGGAGTCAATCCGTTTGGCAGCCAGAGAAGCACACATAGCACCTGGCATGTGTTTGTGTGGATGTACAACCTTCCCCCCTGGTTGTGCATGAAGAGGAAGTACATTCACATGAGTATGCTAATTGAAGGGCCGAAACAACCAAGGAACGACATCAATCTGTATCTGGGGCTGCTGAAAGAGGAGCTAGACACGCTGTGGAAAACGCCAGCCAATACGTGGGACGCCGCAGAGAAAGAATATTTCCCTATGAGAGCCGCACTACTCACGATGGTGCACGACTATCTCGGTTACGGATATCTCGCGGGGCAGGTGGTCCATGGATTTTCTGGATTCGTCAGGTGCATGGATGACACAACGTATCGCCAGCTAGATAGAGATCCTGGGTCTTCGAAAACCGTGTTCATGGGACATCGAAGGTGGCTTCGCGATGATGACCTGTGGAGGAAACGCAAGGATCTGTTCGATGGTGACACCGAACTCCGAAGACGCCTGCGTACGAGGAGCAACGAGGAAATAGATGGGCTATTGAAAAATTGGAAAGATTGCCCACTGCCGGGAAAGAAGCAAAAGGCGCCAGAGCCGGGAAAGAAGCGAAAGGCGCCAGAGCCGCTGCTGAAGGTATGGAAAACGAGGTCTGTTTTCTAGGACTTGCCGTACTGGAAGATCCACCATGTGCCTCACAGCCTTGATGCCATGCATATCACGAAGAACGTGTGCGAGAGTCTGTTTGGTACCCTGCTCAACATGCCAGAGAGGACCAAAGATTGGCCGAAAGCAAGGGCAGACTTGAAATCAATGGGCATCAGGTAGGAGCTTCACGCTAATGATGATGATGATGATGATGATGATGATGATGATGAGGCAAAGCAGGACACAGAAAGTCGTCGCAAAGGCAAAAAGGCCAAGAAGACCAGAAATGACTACCCTCCCGCATGCTTCACTCTAAGTCAGGAGGAGATCGAGCAGTTTTTCACCTGCCTCGTAGGAGTAAAACTTCCTTACGGTTACGCGGGGAAGATAAGCAGATACCTAGACCCAGCGAAGCAGAAGTTCAGCGGGATGAAGTCTCACGACTGTCACGTGCTGATGACGCAGATACTTCCAGTTGCAATCCGTGGGATCATGGACGCACACGTCCGTGAAACGCTATTTGGCCTATGCAACTTTTTCGACGTCATCTCTCAGAAGTCGGTTGGCGTGAGGCAACTCAGAAGGCTACAGGAAGAGATCGTGGTGATACTATGTGAGCTTGAGATGTACTTCCCGCCCGCATTCTTTGACGTTATGGTGCATCTGCTGGTCCATATCATGGAGGATATCATCCAACTCGGGCCGACGTTCCTGCACAGCATGATGCCATTCGAAAGGATGAATGGTGTCATCAAAGGATACGTTCGCAACATGTCACGTCCAAAGGGAAGTATAGCCAGGGGCTTTCTGACCGAAGAGTGCATCTCCTACTGCATGAATTATCTAGGCATCGAGAACCCCGTTGGTCTGCCCATCAACAGGCACCTCGGCAGGCTCGCTGGATGGGGTCACCGTGAGGGTCGCCGCAAAATGCATGTCGACTTCGAGGGTCGACTCGCCGACTTTGAAAGAGCAAACCTAGTCGCGCTACAACACATAGACGTGGTCGATCCATGGGTGGTAGAGCACAAAACCTTTATTGAGAAGACATACAATGACCGAGGCCAACAGAGGACATACGGAGATATAATCAAAGAGCACAACTCATGTTTCACACGTTGGTTCAAGCAGAAGCTTCTGTCGTACCCTTTACATGAGGATTCTTCCGCGGAAGAACAACTCATATTCGCCTTGTCACAGGGCACCGAGCACAACCTGATGGCCTATGAGGCGTACGATATCAACGGCTACACATTCTACACCGAGGACAAGGACATGAAGAGCGATGGTTATCAGAACTCCGGGGTAACGATGGAATCCTACACCGGTAACGACAAGAACAGATACTACGGAAGGATCGAGGAGATCTGGGAGCTGAGCTACGCTGGAGAGAAGGTCCCGATGTTCCGTGTCAGATGGGCCAAGAGCGTCCTAAAAGAAGACCGGTATTTCACCACCATGGTTATACCCGAAGCCAAATCCAAGACCGCGGGCGCAAATGTCATCGTGAAAAATGAGCCATGGGTATTGGCTTCCCAAGTGGACCAATGCTTCTTCATTACCGACCCGTCAAAGCCTAGTCGTGTTGTCGTGAGGAGAGGCAAAAGGAAGATCATCGGAATGGATGGAGTAGCCAATGAGCAAGACATCGACAAGTACGGTGACCCGAAGATCGAACATGACGACGACGATGAAGTAGCAGCATACACCACAAGAAGAAGCATGAGCACCCTACCTAAAGGACGTCTGTTCCACAGAAGAACTCCATTTGCGAAAAAGAAGGACAAGAAGATTATGAACAGATAGCTAGCTAAGATCGACTGTATTTAAATCGTAGTCTTCATTTCTCTGGCACTTTTTGATATCATGAATATTTTTAAATTTCATGGGCACTTTTTGAATTCATGAATATTTTTTCAAATTTGATGATATTTTTTCATATTCAATGGGCACCGCCGCCGCCGACACCCCGCACCCTCCCCCACTTTTTGATAATATTTTTAAATAAAAAATTTGATGATATTTTTTCATACTCATAAATGTTTTACCAATTCACAAATGAATGCAACTAAAAATCCAAAAAAAGACTAGTTGTGCTTGGTTATATGTTACTCCCAAAAGCATATAATGTTTGTCAAATTTGGAGCTATGGATATTTAGTTATGATTTAAACAAGTTTGAACATATTTAAACACAAATAAATATCAAACAACATTTTAAATGTTGTTAACATGGCAACAAACTACATATTATTTTTCTACATGAAATTCTGAGCATCTAGCATATGTGACATGTTATATTTGGATGCATGCATAAAAAGATATGTGCAAAGAAAAAAATGCATAAAAACAAAAATTGGGAGCCTAGGAATCGAACCCAGGACCTCCCAGTGTGTGTGCTACGTGCTGACCAGTCGGACTAGTGTGTGTGTTCTCATGGGGATACGGTTAGGTGGTATATAACTAGAGTGCTCGAACTGTAATCAAAAAAACAATTACTAATGGCGCACCGGGGGGAGATGCACCATTGCTGTCGTCGTACTTATGGCGCACTAGGGGGAGGTGCGCCATTGCTAACCCTCCCCCCACTCCACCTATTTCCCTCTGGCCTCTCTCCCTCCCTCGCCAGATCCCCCACTCAACCTAACCCGCCCCAACCGTACGCCGCTGCCCCGCCTTGCTCCGCCCCCTCCGTCCGCCGCACGCCGTCGGCGACGCCGCCGCCTCTCCTTCCATGCCTTCTTCTCCACCCCGCTGCCCCGATCCCCGCCGCCCCCGCGCCCCCACTACTGCAGCTCCCCCGCGTCGCCGCCCCCGCGCCCCTCCACTGCAGCTCCCCTGCGCCGCCGCCCCCACGCCCCCGCGCCCCGAGCCGGAGGAGGAGGACGAGTAGGAGGAGGAGACGGAGGCGGCCGACGCGGAGCAGGAGGCCGCGGAGGACGCGCTGCTGGACCGCATCGACGGGATCGACGCCTTCTTCTTCCTTAGGCACCACCGCCTCCTCCGTTGATCCGCCGCCTCTGCTGCTCCTAAGCCATCGCCGAGCCACCCTTGTGCTCCCCGGTGAGCACCACGTCGATTCCCCCTGTTTCCCCTTTGATTCCATCGCCGTAGACGTTGTGCGCCGCCTCCGCCCGAGCTCGTGCTCACCTAGTGATAGATACTCACCCTTTGATTCCATCGCCATAGATTTTTTAACAAGTTTAATCAAGTTAATATCATGACAAGTATGCCAGGAGAACCGATCATATATGAGATACTAAACATACAAGTTCGTGACGGGGAATAAAACTAGCATATCTACCACCATTTGCATATGAAGCACAACAAGTATCAATGGCCACCACTATTCTATGACTAATCTCACAACAATCCTAAAGCTGCACTTAAGTATTGCTTATTATTCTTTCCTGAGATAAATAGTAATAAAAATGTGCTTGCTAGCTGCTGCCACTTGTAGCCACAAGACAAAGTCTCATTTTCCTCTGCTATCCATATGGTCTCAATTTTGACTCCAAAGATAAAAGGAGTTTTTTTTGTACTAGTATTTGACCCATGTACTCTTATAGTCCTGCTTCTTATTCTTGCTACTGCTGCTGTTGTTATTCTGCTGATGTTGTGTTGTTATCTTCTACTGCTGGTTTCTTCTTGCTGCTGCTGTACTTGCTGCTAAGGTTGTAGAAATCTGTGGAGTTGGCACTTTACACAAGATACCACTACTCCATATACTACTTCCACCACTACTGTATTTCATTTCAAAGTTCAAAATGCCGGTACTGAGATTTTCATTTCCAATGAGTGATGTTTTTCCTAGCAGTAGAAAAATAGCAGTAGCCATGTACTAGGAGTGCATTTTTTCTAGGGTAGAAAAATAGCAGTAGCCTTCTCTTGGGCCTGCTCTTCTCCCCCTCTTTATGCCCTTTTCTTTTGAACAGGAAAAGAGGGTCATAACCCTTGTAATTATGCACAAGCTCTTTGCTTTTTACCCACAAAAAATGTTGGTTCATGGCTGGCTAACTGCAGGTCCAGCCAACTGGTTGGTGGGTGTAGATGCTTGAATTGCATAGGGCCAACTACTTGAAGGGGGCAAACAAGATGTTGTTGATACATAAATGTAGTTTTCAGTATTCTGTCCAAACTGAAAACTGTTAAAAAGACCATGTGTTTTTTGGTCAAAATCTGCATGTAAAACTGAAATAATCTCCTAGTAGTTAACTGTTATGGAAAATTGTCAATTTTCTGTAATGATGATGGAAGATTATAAAGCATTGTACTCCAGTGTATATGAAGGATACAAAAAATTTAGCAACTTCTCTGATTTTATAAAGTTGTTCTTATATGGGTGAAACTTCACTTGTTTTGAGGCTAGTGCAGGGTGTTGCTTTATTCTGTCATCATTTGTAACTATGTCACAAATAAATTGTTCCTTCTTCTATATTTGAAGTAATGACTGTTCATAAGCTGAGGCATGGATTCAGCTGTTTCTTTGCTGTACCATTATATCTAGATGATTTTTTGTTTGGCGACCTATTATATCTGGAATGGAAGCTCACATAAGTTGAGCTGATTTTTTCCATATGAAAGTAGAGGACCGTATGGTCTGTGGCTGGGTTTTGTCTCCGACCATTGTGTCGTGATGAATTTGCAGGTACCCCGAGAGGCCCTTGAGTTTGCCGGAATGTCGATTAACTTCCGTTCCGGCAAATTCGGGTACTCCATATGTCCTATTTTTAGCAAAGGTCATGCTGAAATTTTCCGTGAATTTTAGCATGACTTTGCTAAAAATAGGACATATGGGGTACTTGCGACTAATGCATGGGCCGGGGTATCTTATTACTTAGTTAAGTAGGATCAACTGCCCCGCCATTCTTGCTGCATTAAACCATAGGTGGCAATAGAGCCAAGTGATTAGGCCCAACTTAGAATTCTCCTTAGCATCGATAAACCCTAGATGATAAACCCAACATAGGTGGCAATAGAGCCAAGTGATTAGTGCCAAGTGATTAGGCCCAACCTAGGGTGCCTCGGCATCGATAAACCCTAAATGATGAAAACTTAACTTGGCTTCTATAGGGTGCCTCGGTGTCGATGAGAACCTAAATGATGTATGCTTAGGCTTTTCGGGTGCCTCGGCATCGACAAACCCGAAATGATAAAAGCTTAGCTTTTAGGATGCCTCGGTGTCGACAAACCCTAAATGATGAGACCATGATCTTGTTCCTTGACAATAACCAACTTTTTGACCAAACTTTTTTCCTATTTAGAGCGAAACATGGCCCACAACGATGAGGCCGGCAGTTCGGGCGGCAAGCAATTCTGGGCGCTATCCCAGGAGTTGGAGGAAGAACCTCACCGCTATGAGGACGCCGTGGAAGACACCGATCCTGACTACACAACCCCTAGTGGCGTCGGGGATGACACCACTGATGATGGCGCCGCGGATGCCACCACTGATGATGGCGGCGCACGCATAGATGGCAGCCAACCGAAGAGGCAACGGAAGGACCGGCGCCCGAACGTTCTCAACACCATCAGGGAGGAATTTACTGAAGTGAACTCCGACGGGCATCCGACGGCGCCCAAACACGTAGTCAAGGGGTACTCGATTCAGCTCGGGTGCATTCTCCGGAGCACCACCTCGATCAACACCGAGAACCTAAGGCATAAGGACCGAGGGAATTTGCGTAGCCTCCTCTTCATGAAACTGGACGAACGATACAAGTTCCCTGCTGAGTTCGCAAACACACGCCTCTCGGGTAATAAAGTGAACAGTGCCGCCCTCACGACGATGAGCACTGCCCTATCTACTTGGAAAAGCACGGTGAAGGCAATGATTGACAAAGGTGATAGTTGTGAGAAGATCAAGGAGAAATATTCTTTGATGAGCGAAGATGACTACAAGGAGTTCAAGATCAAGTGCGAGAGCCCCGCAACCTCCGAATCAAGTCAGTGGGGGAAAGAAATGCGGCAGTTGAACATAGGGGTCCACCAACTCGGTCCCGGCGGTTACAGAGTGGCGGAGCCTGTATGGGACAAGGAGGACGCGGAGCGTGCCGAGCAAGGCCTACCGCCCAGCTTCAAGAAATACAGTGACAAGTAGACCAGGAACTTTCTCAGGGCCCGGTACAGGGAGGACCCGGTAACAAAGGAACTTACCACAGATCCGAAGACCAAGGAGCTTGAGCTTGTTCTGGTAAGGAATACACCCCCGCGTAATTAGCTCCATATGGTTGCATTCTAATTAATCCCCAATATTTCTAAATGGTTCACGTTCCTTCCGCAGGACAAAGAAAGCAGTAGCGCGGAGTCGTCTCAGAGCTCCCCTTTCGACACCCCTTTGAATAGCGTGTCGAACGTAATGAAAAACAAGGATAAGCTTAATAAGCCGACGTCAGCTGGTCGTGTTGCCGGCAAAGGCTTGTCCACAAAATGGTCGTCATACTATGCCGCTGGTGGGCGAAAGGAGAAAAAGACCAGCTCGGAAAGCAAGTCGCGCGAGGTTGAAGCACTCAAGGCGCAAGTGGCGCGGATTCCGGAGATGGTCCAAGAGCAAGTGCAACAACAACTGGGATCGACGCTCACCGGCATTATGCCTACCTTGATTCATGGGATAATGACGTGGATTGCGGGTGGCCAACAGGGGCCGCCCTCGATTCCCTGCTTCACGGCCAGCAACTCGCACAACGCGTAGGCGGCGCCATTGGTGTCTCCGGCGGCAGCCGTATTGGTGTCTACGGCGGCGGCGCCATTGGTGTCTCCGGCGACGGCGGTATTGGTGTCTCCGACACCGGCATTGGAGCTTAATGCACTCGGGTGTACGCCGGCCGGCACCTCGCCAGCAAGAGGCCCCTCCGTCAGTTGCACGCCCGCCGTTGGCGGTGCCTCGACATTAGCCGAGCTCGACGGCATCATGGTAACTAAGCCTCTCGGCCAAGGACTTCATCTCCTTGCCTTGGACTGGGCATCCCTGACGCCCTACATGTTTTCGCAGGGCGCCGCCGACGTTCCTTGCACTCTCCTGCACTTCGTGGGCGGCGAGTTGGTCGATGTCGCCAAGGGCAGAATCGTTCAACCGGGCAACCCCGTGTTCCATGGTAATCCCATGCCACCCACAATGTATAGGGTTGAAGTGGTTCGGGTGCTGCCAGGCTGCGACGAGCTGTTACCTCCGATTCGACCCGCTGGGGCCGACGAAGAAGATGAGATGACCCTCAGCGCCTGCGTAAGCTGGCCCCTGCTTTGGCCGAAGAGACAGATTCGTTTGGGGGCGGGGGACACCACCCCACAGACAAGACCGCCAGTCGTGCCGGCGCCAAGCCATGGCAAGAACGCCGCAACGCTACCGGACATGTCGGACATCCCTATGGCACAGGATCCGGACATGCATATGGCACAGGATCCGGACGACAATGACAACGACGATGGTACATTTACCAACATTGATAAGTACTTTGCCGAACATGGGTACGGTGACGAGTTCTGCGGGCCTCCTTCTCAAGAACCCAAACAAGACGACCGCGATCTAGCTGGTACGGCGGAGAAACCCAATTGCAACAGGCGTCGTCTGGCGTTCAGTTCTCAGGAGACGCCTCCAGCTGCCGCCTTCACGGAGCCTTAGATAGCGGAGGTGCCAAATATTATCAGCCCCAACACGCTCAAGAAGGCGGTCTGTGAGCAGACTCAGTCCCATTACAGCAGATCAAGAAGAAGGGCCGGAAACGACAGACTAAAAAGGCCGCCGGTGCGAGCCAGCCGGCACCGAGTACGATCCGTGCTCAGGACGGGCCACCTTCACCTAAGGATATCTCGAGGAGGGTGCATGTGGCTGGTAGGGTGATGCTACCGACAAATATGCTCAATGCTGCAACCGGTGCTATGCGGAGTCTTCACGACAGTGTTCTTTCTTTGTAGAACCGGCGTCTCAGAGAGAATGATGTGGCATACCTGGTTTTCGTTGCCAAGGTGCTAGAGGGCAAGGCCTTTGTGGATGGCGCCATCGGGGGTACGATCATCCTGCGGTTTGATGACATCTTTGCTATGTTCAACCTTCATCCGCTGCACTACACCTTCGTTCAGCTGTTTTCGCTGAGTATGGAGATGCGGATCATTAGAGACAAGACCCCGGACATCATGATCGTCGACCCCTTCTACATGCGTGCCAAGCTCTTGAGCAGCGCTGGGGACCGCCAAGTCGCGAGTTCACACCTCGAAGACGTCATTCTGGCAAACCCAGATAAGGATAACTTCCTTGTGGCTTACTTTCCCGAGTAAGTCATCCCTTAACCGCCCCGTAACATATGATTTCTTAGATTTCGATCGTTCTTTTTTTTCTAACATTCCGTGTTTTGTGCAGTGACACAGATTGCACACTCATCCTCTTAAGCCCGAAATATTCCATGGCCATGTATTTCGACCCGAACCGTAACTCCAAGATAGACTACACAAATATAGAGAAAGTTCTTGATGATGTTCTCCCCGGCTACGCCAAATTTGGAGGCACCTTCATCAGGGCAGTTCATAAGTACGGCAAGCACGTGTTCGCCCACAATACGATGTCCTGCTGCATCAAGCAGCCGCCTGGCGGTCAGAAGGATGCCTACTACGCCCTCTGAGGGAGTCCTGGATTAGGATGTGTTCGGGTAGCCGGACTATACCTTCAGCCGGACTCTTGGACTATGAAGATACAAGATTGAAGACTTCGTCCCGTGTCTGGACGGGACTTTCCTTGGCGTGGAAGGCAAGCTTGGCGATGCGGATATTCAAGATCTCCTACCATTTTAACCGACTTTATCTAACCCTAACCCTATCTGGTGTCTATATAAACCGGAGGGTTCTAGTCCGTAGGCAAAAAACTCCATACACAACAATCATACCATAGGCTAGCTTCTAGGGTTTAGCCTCCTTGATCTCGTGGTAGATCTACTCTTGTACTACCATATCATCAATATTAATCAAGCAGGAGTAGGGTATTACCTCCATCGAGAGGGCCCGAACCTGGGTAAAAAACATCTTGTCCCTTGTCTCCTGTTACCATCCGGCCTTGACTCACAGTTCGGGACCCCCTACACGGGATCCGCCGGTTTTGACACCGACATTGGTGCTTTCATTGAGAGTTCCTCTGTGTCGTCGCCTTTAGGCCCGATGGCTCCTTTGATCATCAACGACGATGCGGTCGAAGGTGAAACTTTTGTCCCCAGACAGATCTTCGTCTTCGGCGGCTTCGCTCTGCGGGCCAATTCACTCGGCCACCTGGAGCAGATCGAAAGCTACGCCCCTGACCATCAGGTCAGGTTTGGAAGCCTAAACTACACGGCTGACATCCACGGGGACTTGATCTTCGACGGATTCGAGCCACAGCCAAGCGTGCCACACTGTCTCGATGGGCATGATATAGCTCTGCCGCCGAACAGCGCCTTGGAGGCCGCATACGCATCGGTTTCGACCATTGATTCAGAGCATACTACGCCGATCGAGGATCAGTGGTTAGACGCTGCCTCAGGGGCTGCGATCTCAGAGGCGATCGAGCCGAACTCCAGCCCCGCACTCCGCATGGCCCGTGACTCCGAGGATCCGGACTCCTCCCCGGACTCCGAACCCCCCGCGCCCCTGCCAATTGAATCCGATTGGGCGCCGATAATGGAGTTCACCGCCGCAGACATCTTTCAGCATTCGCCTTTTGGCAACATCCTGAACTCTCTTAAGTCTCTCTCTTTATCAGGAGAGCCCTGGCCGGACTACGGTTAGCGAGGGTGGGATACGGACGATAAGGAAATTCAAAGCCCACCCACCAGCCACTTTGTAGCCACTGTCGACGATCTAACCGACATGCTTGACTTCAGCTCCGAAGACATCGACGGCATAGACGATGATGTAGGAGACGAACAGGAACCAGCACCTGTAGGGCGCTGGAAGGCCACCTCGTCATATGACATATATATGGTGGATACTCCAAAAGATGGAGATGGCGATGGAATAGTGGGGGATGACGCCCCCAAGAAACACCCGAAGCGCCGGCGTCAGCGGCGCCGCTCTAAATCCTGCCAAAACAAAAACGGTGATTCCGGCACGGGAGATAATACTACCCCGGATAACGCCGAAGAACACCCACCTCAGCAAGATTCGGCACAGGAAGATGGAGAAGCCAGCCCTCATGAGAGAGCGGCAGACCGAGAGGTCGAGGATGATAACTATACGCCTCCCTTCGAAGACGAGGCAAGCCTCGATGACGACGAATTTGTCATACCATCAGACCCCGCCGAACAAGAGCGTTTTAAACGCAGGCTTTTAGCCACGGCAAGCAGCCTAAAGAAAAAGCAGCAACAGCTTAAAGCTGCCCAAGATTTGCTAGCTGACAGATGGACTGAAGTCCTTACAGCCGAAGAGTATGAACTCGAATGCCCCTCCAAGAGTTACCCGAAGCGCAGGCCGCTACCCCGATCAGAGGAGGAAGCACCTACATCACCAGCGCATGACATGGCAGACCGGCCACCTCGCGGCCACGACAGAGAGGCCCCTCGGCCCTCCACCCAAGCCATGCCCCGACGCCGCTCAACTAAGGCACGGGAAAATGCGCCCGACCTGCGAGACATACTGGAGGATAAGGCAAGACAAACAAGATCGATCTACGGATCGCGCAGGCGCCCTACGGCATGTGACAATGATCTTCACTCCAGATACTACAAATCCGGCAGGGCCGAACACAACAGACATAGCGCTTCCGAGCTATGTCGTGATATAGCCCAGTACAGAGGCCCTGCACACCCGCTATGCTTCACGAATGAAGTAATGGATCATAAAATCCCAGAGGGTTTCAAACCCATAAACATCGAATCATACGATGTCACAACAGACCCGGCGGTATGGATGGAGGATTATCTCCTTCACATCCACATGGCACGCGGCGATGATCTACACGCCATCAAATACCTCCCGCTCAAACTTAAAGGACCGGCCCAGCATTGGCTTAATAGTTTGCCAGCAGACTCAATCGGTTCTTGGGAGGACCTGGAAGCTGCATTCCTCGACAACTTCCAGGGCACTTACGTATGACCGCCGGATGCCGACGACTTAAGCCACATAATTCAGCAGCTAGAGGAATCGGCCAGACAATTCTGGACACGGTTCCTAACAAAGAAAAACCAAATAGTCGACTGTCCGAACGCAGAGGCCCTAGCAGCCTTCAAGCATAACATCCGCGATGAGTGGCTTGCCCGGCACCTGGGACAGGAAAAGCCGAAATCCATGGCAGCCCTCATGACACTCATGACCCGCTTTTGCGTGGGAGAAGACAGCTGGCTAGCTCGCAGTAACAACTTATCAAAGAACCCTGGTAATTCGGATACCAAGGACAAAAGTGGCAGGACACGTCGGAATAAGCAAAAACGCCGCGTTAACAGCGACAGCAATGAAGACACGGCAGTCAATGCCGGATTCAAAGGCTATAAATCCGGTCAGTGGAAAAAGCCATTCAAAAAGAATACTCAGAGCCCGTCCAGTTTGGACCGAATACTCGATCGCTTGTGCCAGATACATGGCACCCCCGAAAGGCCAGCCAATCACACTAACATGGATTGTTGGGTGTTCAAGCAGGCAGGCAAGTTAAGGGCCGAAAATAGAGACAAGGGGCTGCACAGCGACGACGAGGAGCCCAAGCCGCCGAACAACAATGGACAGAAGGGCTTTCCCCCACAAGTGCGGACGGTGAACATGATATACGCAACCCACATTCCCAAGCGGGAGCGGAAGCGTGCGCTACGGGACGTACACGCGATAGAGCCAGTCGCCCCAAAGTTCAACCCATGGTCCTCATGCTCGATCACTTTTGATCGAAGGGACCATCCCACTAGCATCCGTGTGGCACACTCTGAGCCCGGAGTAACCCACAGCAGGACCGCCTGGCACACTCTGAGCAAGCGTAGCAATGCGGCCCCAACCCCAGCTATCACGACATAGCGAAACCAGTACCTCGCATACATAACTACGCCTTTGAAATACCATGGGCACAGGGGAAGGGGCACAATAACGGCACGCCCAGAATACGGCTTAAAACATACTAGGGGCTGCCGGATTCTCTTTTTAATTTTTTCTTACCTTCAGGACTCCATACTTCGGACGACCTGTTCGGCAATTCGACTGCCGCACAAACGATGCAAGATCCAGGGAGGCAGACAAGCCATGCCGCACTATGGAACTCCTAGGTGGTCTCTGTTACGAGCGGTATACCTGTTTTAAATACAATTCCGCGGCCTGCCCCCGGTCAGGACATACTGAATAGTCCAATATCTTTTGCTTACCGCACTATTTGTATGGTTCGGCTTTGATAAATAGCCTTTATATAAACAATGCATAGCTTTTGTCTATTTTCTGCATTACTCTCTTTTATATATGTTCATTAATGACATGTTGCACCCGTACACTGTGGTATGGCAAGTACGCCAGGGGCTTCAGTACCCTTTAATATGGTGTGAGAAGTCCGTACACTTTCACAAGTGCGGCACCCCGAACTTATAACACTATATGCATCGGCTCTGAATCTTGATTTGGGTCAATAGTTGGGTTTGCTCGGCTCCTATGTTTTGGTGCCTTACATTCCACTATATCGGCTAAGGTAGCACTGGGAGAACCACTGCGATTGTGCCCCGGTTGAGCTGGGTTAAGCACCTCAGTCGAGAAAGCTAAAACTGACTGTCATGATGAGGCGAGAGACCGGTCGCTGTTCGAGAGGTTTTTTCGAGTCCCTAAAGACTTATGCCGCTTCGAGCGAGGAGCCGGATTTGTCCGGCCAAGGCGTGGATAGCACCCCGAACTCGGTCTTCCGAACTCGGGCTTTGCCGAAATTTAAAATTATAAAGTTCTATGGCTAAGTGAGAGTGTTCAAGCATTATAGTCTGATTGACTGGTTCGTTGTGCTGAGCGCCTCCCTCGAAGGACCCAACTATGGGAAAAAGAGCGCTCAGGTTTATCCCGAACACCCCAGCACTAGTGGCATGGGGGCAGAAGCCGACGACTGGCCATCTCTCAATTTTTTGATAAACGGCCGCACAGAAAATAATATTTTAAATTCAACAAGCATTGCTTAAGCGCCTATGAACAAGTTTTTAGCGCACAGGATAAAAACGAGCGAGTTTATTCAAAAATTACATCCTTGGTACATTCATCCGCCACAAGGCGGGCACCCGCAAGAACATCCTTGTAATAGTTCTCGGTCTTGCGATGCTCCTTCCCCGGTGGCGGCCCGTCCTTCACAAGCTTCTCACCGTCCAGCTTACCCCAGTGCACCTTTGCATGTGCAAGGGCCCGACGGGCACCTTCGATGCAGACGGAGCGCTTGATGACCTCGAGCCTTGGACAGGCCTCCACCAGCCGCCGCACCAGCCCGAAGTAGCTCCTAGGCAGGGCCTTTCCGGACCACAGCCGAACTATGAAGCCCTTCATGGCCTGTTCGGCCGCCTTGTGGAGCTCGACCAACTGTTTCAGCTGGTCGCTCAAGGGCACAGGGTGTCCGGCCTCAGCATACTGAGACCAGAACACCTTCTCCGTCGAGCTGCCCTCTTCAGCTCGGTAGAATCCGGCGGCGTCGGATACGCTGCGGGGAATATCTGCGAATGCCCCTGGAGAACTCCGGATTCGGGTAAGTAACAAGTAGTTTACTTTTATATTTCTGCTTTGCATAAAGAATGCCTTACCCGCTGCTATCTTCTTAATCTCCTCCAACTCTTGGAGGGCCTTTTGGGCTTCGGCCTTGGCAGACTTGGTAGTCTCAAGGGCCGCCGCAAGCTCGGACGCTTGGGTCTTTGACTCATGCTCCAAACTCTCATGTTTTTTCATGAGAGCCTGAAGCTCTTGCTGCACCTCGCCGACCTGAGCCCCAAGTTTCTCTCGCTCGGTGCGCTCCGCGGCCGTTTTCTTTTCGTCCTCGGACAGCGCCTGCTTGAGGGTCGCCACCTCAGTCGTGGCCCCTATAATAAGCAGTGCAATCCTGTTATTTTTTGCAATCACGCCTCTCTATAGGCACTTTTTCTATAAGGTATTTCCTACCTTCTTTTTCCTCGAGCTGCCGCTTGGCAAGGCCGAGCTCTTATTCGGTCCGCTTGAGGTCCTGTTTCAGGACACCCACCTCCGCAGTCAGTGCGGCGGTGGATAGCAGCGAAGCCTGCACACGCATATTGACTCTTTATTGTTAGACTCCTGCGAAATTTACTAGATCCTCTATTCGGCTTTTCTTTCCGAACGCCAAACAGAGCATCAGGGGCTACTGTCTATGCGGTTATATTTTTACATATTTTTACTTACCTCGAAGCCCGTTAGGAGGCTAGCGCAAGCTTCACTCAGTCCGCTCTTGGCGGACTGAACCTTCTGGATCACCGTACTCATAATAGTACGGTGCTCCTCGTCGATGGAGGCGCCATCAAGCACCCCGAGCAGATTGTCCGGCACCTCCGGTTGGATGGAGGCCGCCGTCTCAGAAGGCTTGCTCCTCTTGGAAGGAGTTCGCCTACCGCGGTCCGGAACTGTTGAAGATTCCGGCGCGGTGTCCGGCACAAAGCCAGACTTGGAGCCCTGGGGGGTCTTGTCCCCTTTACTCCTGGGGTCCGGGAGGTCGCCCTGTGGCTCCTCCAGGACGACCTCCTCCTGCCCCGGAGCTCGTTGCGATGCCACTTCAGCGTCGTCCGCAGTGCGGGGGGAGACAGCGGGCGGAACTGAGTTCACGTCCGATGAATCCTGGGAGCCGCTCGATGACTCGTTGAGTTCGGCCCGGGGCGGGCTGCATAATTATGTTCGACATTAGGGAAAGCTATGCAACAAAGGAACATCATGAGTTATTCTGATATCCGAACTTACGATTTCGCCGGATGCTTGGCCCTGTTTGGCCACTCCTCTTTGCCCTCTTCGGCGTTGGGGGCGTAGTCCGGCGGAGGGGTCTTCCTTTTCCTAGACCCCTCGGCCTCCCCCGTTGGGGCGGCCTTCCTCTTCTCTCCTCCCCCCGCTGGGGGGGGGAGAGGTTTCTTCCTCCTCCTCCTCGTCTTCATGGGGGGAGTGCGTCTCGGACTCGTCGGACGACGAGTCCGACACCACCATATGCCGGGAACTCTTTCGAGTCCCCGTGGCCTTCTTCTTCTTGGCCTTCTTCTCCGGCACCACATAAGGTGCCGGAACTAGCAGCTTCGCTAGCAGAGCGGGGGCTGGGTCTTCGGGCAAGGGAGCCGGATAGTTAATCAATCCGGACTTCGCCCGCCAAGCCTGTCAAAGGTAAGGGAGCTTAGATCCCGCATAGAGTCAAACTATGAAAAAACTTAACATCCTGTAAAAGGTGAAAATAGCTTACCTCGCTAGCGTGACGCTGCGAGCTGTATCCGCGGTCCTCGGAAGCGGATGTGGGAGCCTCGGCGCCTTTGTTTAGCACCTTCCAGACATCTTCATACGTCGTGTTGAAGAGCCTGTTAAGGGTTTGGTGCTGCGCTGGGTTGAACTCCCATAGATTAAAGCCCCATTGTTGACACGGGAGGATCCGGCGGACGAGCATAACCTGGACTACATTGACGAGCTTGATCGGCTTGCTCACCAGGGACTGGATGCATGTCTGCAGTTCGGTCACCTCTTTTTCGTCGCCCCATGACAGGCCCGTCTCTTTCCAGGACATAACCGCGTGGGGGGTCCGGATCGGAACTCGGGGGTTGCAATCCATTTCGGATCGCGCGGCTCGGTGATGTAAAACCACCACGATTGCCACCCCTTTAGGGTCTCCACGAAGGAGCCCTCGAGACATAGGACGTTGGCCATCTTGCCCGCCATGGCGCCTCCGCATTCCGCCTGGCTGCCGCGCACCACCTTGGGCTTGACGTTGAAGGTCTTGAGCCAGAGGCCGAAATGGGGGCGGATGCAGAGGAAGGCCTCGCACACGATGATAAACGCCGAGATGTTGAGGACGAAGTTCGGGGCCAGATCGTGGAAATCCAGGCCATAGTAAAACATGAGCCCCCGGACAAATGGGTGGAGTGGAAAACCCAGTCCGTGGAGGAACTGGGGAAGGAATACTACCCTCTCATGGGGCCTTGGGGTGGGGAGAAGCTGCCTCTCCTCGGGAAGCTGGTGCGCGATGTCTTTGGACAAGTATCCGGCCTTCCTTAGCTTTTTGACATGGCCCTCCATGACGGAGGAGACCATCCACTTTCCTCCCACTCCGGACATTGCTGGAGAAGGTTGAGGTGGGAAGTGCGGGCTTGGGCGCTGGAGCTTGAGTGCGCAGGAGATGGATAGGCAAAAGAGGAAGAAGGCATAGGTAAAAGGGTGGATCCTTATCCCCTTATATGGGCGGATGCGGTTATGCGTCCCCACCAGCCTAGTAAAACTCGCTTGCCTCCCAAGCGCCATGATAATTGGCGCGGTTGGGTTACCCACGTCCGTATTGATGAGAATCCCGTAAAGGGGGTACATGATCTCTGCTTTGACAAGACGTGCCAAGGAAACCGCCTCGCTAAACATGCTGAGGTGGAAAAGTAAAAACGATTCGAGTAAAGGACTTGGCCGTAGTGTGATGACGCACTGCGGAATACGTCGGCAGATTTGATTTGTGTCAATATTATTCTCTCTATGGCAATATGTGGAAACTTATTTTGCAGAGCCGGACACTACTCTTGGTGTTTACAATCTTCTACGAAGGAGTTGGAGGAGGAACCCGCCTTGCAATGCCGAAGACAATTTGCGCGCCGGACTCGTCGTCATTGAAGCCTGGTTCAGGGGCTACTGAGGGAGTCCTGGATTAGGGGGTGTTCGGGTAGCCGGACTATACTTTCAGCCGGACTCCTGGACTATGAAGATACAGGATTGAAGACTTCGTCCCGTGTCCGGATGGACTTTCCTTGGCGTGGAAGGCAAGCTTGGCGATGCGGATATTCAAGATCTCCTACCATTGTAACCGACTTTATGTAACCCTAACCCTATCCGTTGTCTATATAAACCGGAGGGTTGTAGTCCGTAGGCAAAAAACTCGATACACAACAATCATACCATAGGCTAGCTTCTAGGGTTTAGCCTCCTTGATCTCGTGGTAGATCTACTCTTGTACTACCCATATCATCAATATTAATCAAGCAGGAGTAGGGTATTACCTCCATCGAGAGGGCCCAGACCTAGGTAAAAAACATCTTGTCCCTTGTCTCCTGTTACCATCCGGCCTTGACGCACAGTTCGGGACCCCCTACCCGAGATCCGCCGGTTTTGACACCGACACCCTCCATCACATGCGGGCGATCGTAAGGGACCATCATCACCTTCTGCTACCAAATAATCTCAAAGATTGGGCCACGAGCTTGTCGGCAATCCAGGATTCGGACATCAGACAAGAATTCTTTCGCATCCAGTCGGAGTTTGCGGACATCATCCATCAAGATGTCCTTCATACCTCGGGGCAGTTCTTCCTCAGATATCAACCGTCCAACATTGATATAGATGGAATGCTACAAATGCAGGCTGACAACGCCCGCGATTTCATGACCATCACGACAGACGGCGGCTTCATCCACGCTCCTGTCCATGAGTCGAGTCGAAAGTAGTGATGTGTAGTTCTGAAACATTGATTGGCTCATGTTGTAATTAAACTTTAATGAATTGTATGTCTCTTTGGTTTGGACAGTCGTTCAACTTAGATGTAATCGATGCTATTTATTAGTAGGACCATGAATCATGCTATTAATGTCTTGCTTTTCTCTTCCGATCCTTTTGTTGCATACTTATATATTGCTTATGTATGTATTGTCTGTTGTTTGGCTTGTGCATAGAGATGCCGTCGTATGTCGTGTACAAGGGTAAGGTTCCCGGAGTCTACGACGACTGGGAGGAGTGTCAGAGACAGGTTCACTGTTTCAACGGTAACAGTTACAAAGGGTACACCACTAGGGCGGAGGCGGAATCTAGATACGCCCTCTATCTAGCGGGAGTGAGGAGGGAGCGTTGGAGGAACCGGATGAAGACCAGTTTCATCGCGATGATGCTCATCGTGATGACCGCAGCTCTCTTCTATGTGATGGTAGTTTAGATGATCGATATCGACTTGTAATGTGAAGACAAACTCGATACTCGCGGTCTCGAGACTTGTAATGTTTTATCTTTGTTCGGTCTTTTGAATACCAATATGATGAATTGTATTCGGAGACTAATCTTCTATTGTATTCGATGAATCTGCTGTTGTTGTGTGCTAGTGTCTATATTCTGTCAAATAATATATTTTGTAACCTGTGCAAAAATCAGAAAAGTAAAAAAATAATCTAATATTCATACTAATGGCGCATCACTACAGAGTGCGCCATTAGTATGCCAAAGTATACTAATGGCGCATCACCAAATAGTGCGCCATTAGTATGACAAGTATACTAATGGCGCATCCATTCGCAGTGCGCCATTAGTGTGCCAAAGCAGATGGTTAAATATGGCCCCTGGGAGGCATACTAATGGCGCATGGTGTTATATACTAATGGCGCACTGGGTGGTGTGCCATTAGTATACCAGATACTAATGGCGCACCAGTGGTGCGCCATTAGTAATAAATACTAGTGGCGTGATACAAATGGTGCACCAGTGATGTGCCATTAGTAGGCAAAATTGGTGCGCCATTAGTAGCCCTTTTCCTAGTAGTGACAACATGTACTAACAAGAGCAAAGCAGCGGGCAACATATTTGCGATATTCTGTCGTTCTTGTCAAACCGGAGTTCTTCTTCGAGCAGATTTCCTGCAAAAAAGATCCGTAAGGCACATGCGGAAAAGTAGAAGTTCAAATTGTCATGTGATTTCATAGACAATACCTCATCCTCGGAACGATACCAGTGCATAACAAGGTTTTTCCATTCAATGTCTTCTAAAGTTAGCACAGGAGACTTCACCGGAAATTCGTTTATAGACTTGCCATCAAAGTGTGATTTCCTTAGGTAACACCGATACTGCTACAATGCTTCCTTGAAAAGCACAAGCATGCTTTGCTCGTCATGACTATCCAGATTGACCCTCGCCTAGTTACAACAATGTAATGTAAATCATTGATGTGTTCAATCAGCAGAAAACAGGAAAATAATAACCATGAATAATAGCACTTACACGTAAGTTGGACAGGAAGATGTGAAAATGGTGTTTGTCTTCACAATAATCTTCCCATGATGGGAATATATGCATGTAGTCCCTAACAACATTGAAAGCATTGTCTTTTAAACTGGGAATAAATGGAATGGGGTTCTAATCTGCTGGAATTGGCCGTCTCTGCAGTTGGGATAGGTCTTCGGCCGGTAGACTTTCTGTACTTTTTGCTGCAGTGGGATTTTTCTGTGGTACAGCGGGTGCTATGGAAAATGAAATCGGTATACCTTTTGCTAGAGTGCAGGTCCTGTGTGGTGGGGCTAGTGGTGTGGCCAGTGAAGTATGGGTACAGTCTGCTGGAGTCGGTCCTACGTTTTGTGTCACTCGTTGTACAACCAATATAAGTGGGGTGCTGTCTGATTTCTCTGGCACCACCATGTTTTTGAAGGACTTTGCTGGTGCTCCTTCAGGTTCGGCAATCACCCTCTTCCTTTTTGATGTCTGATGCACCAGAACAACATTTGAGTGGAAAAACATGGTACGATGACAGATGGAATATGTATTGATAATGGATGGGCATGGCATCTCGACATATATGATGAGTAAACTAAGTAGATGGCGGTGCAACAAAGTAGAAGAAATGCAAGACAACATATGCAAGATACGCGCAATCAATAAAACCTTGCCAAATTAGAACATGCACCTTGATGGGTGAACAGGACAGGCCATCTGCCTTTGACTCCTCGAGGTTAGAATAGTCATTAGGATGATATTCTGAACAAGAATCAACAAGTGGGGAGCGTACGAGTTACATTGCTTCCAGAATGGCACTCAATGCCTTGGTGCCAATTTTGTAAGTCATTGCAGTGTTCCACAATATTCTTCTGATGCACGAATTCTGATATTCACTGTAATTGCGTATGATATCTGGGAACCATGAAAACGTAAGTACTTATGAGATTATCTTTGTAATGCAGATGATATTCTAATATAGGGGCGCCCCTGTAAACACTTGTGTGCTATCACTGGATTCTGATGAGAGAGCTCATGTGTGCTATAATATGGTGCGTGCATTTATATAATCTGGCACAAGTACACAAAAAAATAGGCTCTAGAAGTAAGGATAGCTGGCAGATGATAGGTTCATAATATACTGTATAGAGAGTTTATTGCCAAACCATGATAACAAGAGCACACATCAACTAGGCAGATCATAGTGTACATAACAGGGGTACACCATAACCAGGATATATAAATCGGGAAAGTGGAACTGGCTGGAAATTACGGTGTTGTATTGCTGCTACTAATTGAAAGCCTATCGATCACGTACAGGCCAGCTCTATCAGCTGTTAGACTGCAGATGTCCCTGCTCCCCTTCCTGACAAGGAACATACTGTGCTTCCCATACAGAACACCGCACGGGCCGCCGGCCGAACCACCGGCCCCACCGCCTGTGTTCCTCCGCCACCCCCACCCCCGCCCCCACCCGCGTTGAGTTTTCTTCGTTCGACAAGGCCCCACCACCGCCCCCAAAACCACCGTCCCCACCCGAGCCCCTTCGATCGCACTGGCAAACTCCGGCGAGCTCTGAAAAATCGACTGACCCAATTTTGAAATTTAGTCTACTATGATTTAACTAGTGTGGAATATAAAAGGGGAAAACCATGAGCATTGCGAGTATGGTGTTGAGCGTGCCATGGCGAATCTGAAGGTGCAAACCGGACAAAGGCAACTTCGCAACCAAGACAAGAAATCAGAGTAAAGCAGTGGTGATCTATTTTCTTGCTGCGATAAATAAGTTGAGCAGATACGAAAGAGTACCGCCTCTGGTGCGGCGCCGTGTATGCATCTGCTGAGAATTTGACGGTGCCCCGGCAGCGATGGCTATCGGTGGCGTGGAAGCAGATCTAGGAGGGTAGACGGTGGCGGCGGGGCGCGGTGGACGAGACGGTCATAGGAGTGGCGCCGGCAAGGTGGACGACGGCGGGGATGAAGCAAGAGGATGGGATGCAAGGATCCTGGTCCGAAGCCGTGGATGAGAGAGGTCGATCTCTCGTAATGGATGGCGGCGTCGGGGTATCAGCTCTGGCATGGTGGAGGAGGACGGCGGTGGATGGGGTGGCGGACGACGGCGGATGGAGGAGGGTGGGGTGGAGAGGGTGTTTTGGTGCCCACGGAGTACGAATGGGGAAAAGGGAGGTAGAGAGGAAGGGGGAACCTTGTATTCAGGGCGCGCTTGTCTCAAATGCGAGGAAATTTACAAACTTAGCCCCCGTTTCAAATTTCTACTACATCACAGCAACACTAGTCGGTTGGGGATAGGACGGCAATCTCGCATAGACCGAATATTTGCCGACGAGAGTTTGTTTTTGGCGCCCACCGTGTATGAATATGAATCGTGGAGGGAGTCGATTTCGGCCGAGGACACACTGTGTTTTGGCGCCCACCGTGTATGAATCCGGGTGAGAGGCGGTTACCTCACGTTTGGGTGAAATTATAAACCTACCCCTACCGAAACCTATAGAAATCCAGCATATAGGCTTTGCGTGGCAGGGATAGGCAGTAGTGATTTCCATCTCGCAGATTTTGGTTTCGGGCGGTTACTACGACTTTCCCCGCTTCGTTCAAATTTTGCAGAGTGCACGTTTACCGTGCCAACTCAATTCGAATCCCGTTTGTATTCTATTTTTTTCGGGCGGGATCCATTTTCAATTGGAATTACATTCGATATACATCATTTTTTATATATACTTTCAAAAGCACAACACCATTTATACATAAATATGGTTTACAAATGGCATGATCTCAGATTCATAAGGTTGTATCCATCAATTTGGATTTTCAAATATTTTAAACCACATTATGTTGAAATCCAATGTATGCATTCCTCGATAACTGTCTCCAATTAATGTGTGTTTCATGCGGGGTTTTTTACTTCTCAAACATGTATAATGTGTTTCACACACGCAACATATAGTGTAATCCCATTTAGACATTAATTGCATATAAACCATGCCTTGTTTGTAATTGAAGAATCTATGGATCACCAATATTGATAAACTATATAACATTACACGTGTGCCCAAATTCAAATGAATATGCATGTTTGATACACCAATTTGCGTTATGATATTATCGATGTCGTGATCTCTAGTTTAAATATTTGAATCCCCTTTAATCCAGATATTCGTCTCATATAGCTATCACTCATGCTTATATAGGACTATCTCTCTGGACCTATACGCGTTCATCGTCTCTCAGGTATCTCTAGTGCTACATGTATGTCGACAATGATCTTTTATCTTCGTAACACACTGACGGTACTCTCTCCCTTGACCTTCATCACTATATCTCTCTCTAAGTATATCTCGCTCCCTGCTATGTGTCTCTAACTATGATTCTCCATGTGGAATCTCTTTCTCTCACACAAACACAAAACTTTGTCTCCCGGGGTCTCATTTCTCTCTACTATTCCCATGTGTGCCACTCGCACACCCCTCATACAGAGATGTCTTTCGCTCCTTAGATATGAGAACCTACGACTCTTCCTCTTCAATATCTCTTTCTCACACACAAACACAAACTCTGTCTCCCAGGGTCTCATATTTCTCCATTGTTCTCTTGTATGTCGCTCACACACACCCTCTCTCCCTAGAGATATCTTGCGTTCCCTCATATGTCTCTCTAGCTATCACTCTCGTTGTGAAATATCTTTCTCTCTCGCAGACACAAAACTCCATCTCTCTGGATCTCATTTCTCTCTGATATCTGTTTGTATGTGACTCACACGCACCCTCTCTCTATCTCTCTCACACCCACACACATAACCCAGCCTTCTGATCCACTATACTCCTATCTCTAACGCACACTAGCTAGCATCTTTATCTTTCTATTTATCTGTTTCTCCATCAACCTTCTATCTCGCCCTCACTCTTGATTCCTATCACGCACACTACATATGTTTCTCTCTACATGCACTCAAGTGCCCTCTCACACACATTTATAACTTCACCCTTTGAACCACCCGACGGTCATCTCCAAAACCCAAACTAGCGGATGTCCCTCTAGCTAGCATCTCCATCTCTGTATCTACTTGTAGTTTATCCGTCAACATTTCTTTCTTGCATGGAGTCTTGCTTCCTATCACCCACAGTATATATGTCTCTCCATACATATGCATTTATAGGTTGGTCTCTTTTGCACAATCGTTGTGCCTCACTCACTCTGCTCGCCATAGATGCATGCTCCAGCCCACGCCACTATCTCTTAAAGACAAAAACACATGCTCAATTGTCGGGACTTCTTCCATGCATTCTCACATGCATGCATATTGTCATACCGATCCGTCTCTCCCATGTCGTTGATCTTATGACTTATGTCTTCTTTCTTTTATCTCGATCATGCGCGCGCGCACACACACACACACATCCCATGTATACATGTATACCTCTCACACATGCACGTTCAAGGTCTCTATGTCTCCATATGTAGTTAATTACCCTCAATCCTAATGCCACATCAAATCGTTCTCCTCTTTTGTGCACATAACTTCCGCCTGGATGGGTAAAACACACACTCACACTTAAAAATCTCCTTCTAGCTACCCCCCGCCTCTCACTCTTCCCCTATATCCCTGAAACCAATAAGACCATCCATTAGTTTAATTCCCGCCTACATGGACCATTGATATATAGTAGTCTTCCTCGGTGTCTCTCGAACAAACACGTTCTCTCGAAGTCGACTCCTCTCACGTGCACACAACTTCTCTTCCCTCTCTATGGGCATTTTCTCTCTCGCACCCCATCGTTGGTGGCCTCTGCCATAGACATCACCTCTCTATGATGAAAGCCATGGACACTTAAATTACATCCGCCATAGAGGACCCCGCGACACACACACACACGCACGCACCCCCCCAACACACACACACACACTAAGACTCCATCTCTCTTTCTCTCTCTCTCTCTCACACACACACACACACACACACACACGCAAGCACGCACACCCCCCCACACACACACTAAGACTCCATCTCTCTCCCTCTCTCTCTCACACACACAAACTAAGACTCCATCTCTCTCTCTCTCTCACACACACACACCCCACACACACTAAGACTCCATCTCACACACACATGCTCTAGGCAGAGCATTTGTTCCTACCACCCTTCATCCAACCTTACCCGTATGATGAACAATCAGCTTTATTTACTTGCATAACATGGACAAATTCCACTTTACTTTAGTAGTCAGCAAACTTATCATCTGTACCCTTATAAAAACGAGTTGGTGGTGATGGTGTGTCTGCCATCTTGTAATACAGACCGTATGATCTATATCTGAGGATAGAAAGCAAACTATGATAATTTTACAAAAGATACCCGCACCTCTCTCCACATCATTATCTCCCGCAACCTCGTTGCTCAGCAATTAAAAAAGGAATAAGTCTCTAGAACAATCTAGCATGTATGGTGGCCGCTGCCGCCTGCCGGCGCTGTCCATCCCCGTGCCTCCGCCCATTCCGACTACCAGTCACCAGCACGCTCCACTCCTCCTCGCCTTATCTCTCATCTTTCATTTTTCCGATGACATTCTCGAGATACCATTTTTCCAATAAAATTATCGAGATATCATTAGTTTTTACACATGGGATTACTCCTGCATGGATCAATCACAATAGGTATTCTGTAAAAAAATGCATATTGATGTTCCGTGCAATGCACGAGAATCTTGCTTGTAATTATATAACGCAAATCACGAGAAGGAAGTGACATTTTTTTGACACAACCACGTTAACATGGCCACGTAAATCACTAGCTAAAGTAAATACCATTATACTTATATCTTGATGCAAAAGGTTGAGTACATGTACGAAGAGTAGAGTCGCACACACGCACTCTGTCTCTCAGAATCTCTCTCACACACACACCAGTTACGTGACGCCCACTTAAGCAGACACGTATGTTACAATTTGTGCACCCGCGGGTACATGTGATGCTGCGCATTTATTTAAGCCGGAAGGCAAACCGAAACAGTAGCTGCATTCATTCCCCTCCCGCCGCCTCTTCTCTGGTCGCCGTCGCCCGGTAGCCATGGGCCGGCCGAAGGTAACAACATACGCCATACTCCCGCCGGAGCGGCGCTTTAATATGGAAATTTTAGTGGCCATGCATGCATCTTTTTGTGCTAGCACTCCTATATAAGGGTTGACCGGTCGCTTCCCGCGGACGTGCGTGGGCGGTGGAAGAGGAAGGAGAAGGGAAGCGGGCTGTGGAGTAACGTTTTTACCATAATTTCCTACGAAACCGAGTGCAATAATTGAGTAGTTTTGCAAACTACCAGTACTACACCTGAAACGGTTCAAAACCTATACTCCCTTGCCAGCGCGCGCTTCCCGCGTGAAACGGTCAGCGTCGCCCTGGAGCATCAGTGCCGCATTAATGCCCGGCCAGAGCGGAGGCGACCTCTCACTGGCGCCAGCTTTGAAGTGGCGCGACGGCCGAGAGAGCGCCGCTTCCCGGTGCACGCGACTGCTCCGCGTCGAGATTGGCCATAGGCCCTATTTGGATCCATGTGTTAGCATTAGTTTGAGCTAGTTGGGGCTCAAATAGCCCTAAACTATCCAAGCATGAGGGTTTAAATTGGAGCAAGTTGCACCGAACCCACCAAAAAAACTATCCCACCCATGAGGGTTTAAACTGGAGATAGTTCTCATTGGGACCACTGAAAATCAGTTTTCTCTCTCCATGAAGTGCATTTATTGTCAATCTAACCCTGTCACCCAAACACCTCTTTGGCTACAGTTAGTTCAGGGTTAGTCATGAGTTAGTCTAACCTCTAGCTAAGTTAGAGTATCAAACAGGAGCAGTATAGGACATGCAAGTTGCTCAAAGCATATAGGCAAATTCGTACATGAAAGGATTTTTTTCTTTTTGAAAACGGAACGTGAAAGGAATGTTTTTAGAATGCTCTTGGCATGTCGCTAACATGTGATAGTTAACCGACCTCAATAGACGGCAGAAACGCCAGCCCGCCGCACTTTGATAGGGATGAGGAGGGAGAAGCGATACAGGCTGCTGGATTACTAGAGATAGGTGTTGCACGGAAGCCAAGAAATATGGTGATAGCGTGGGTTAGCCATGTACTAGTATGATGTAACTACACTTGGCTGCCGTGTTTCTACTCTTCCAGTCCACTGTGGAGATGATTGATTAATTTTATATCGCTGAATAATATTAAATATTATGAGTGCAGACGCTCCACCACGAGGTTCCTTGCTCCTTCTCGGTCGTCCGGAATCTATGTTCTTCCACTCTATTTTTTTATGTGAGCTTTGTTCATCCTTTTGCCAACACGCGAGACATCTAGCATCAAGCTGCACGTGTTATGCAAGGATCGTTCCATCTATATGAAGAACACGTGGGACTGGAACTACGAGACGAACATGTACCCAGGAGTGGACGTACGAACCTGAGTAATGTAGCACAGTAAGTGAGGTAGAAAGGCACAAATCGTATGAACATGCGTGGCATATAGGGTGTGTTTGCTTGCGTTCTCGTCTCAGCATAGTTGTTCCCTCTTCAGGCGTGCTCAACTCAACACCCCTCTTCATGCATGCTCTCTTCATGCATGCTTCCAGTGTATTTGTGCTAAACTAGTGTGGACTCATGCACCCTCCATACACTCTACCAAACACCCAAAAGTAGGTCGAGAAGGGAACTCTTGGGCGGTATTTGTCTCTTACTACATACTACCACTAAATGTTGTACGTGCAATGCACGGTGATGTTATGGAGTACGTGCCTAAGTACTCTACTACTACTATATTAGTTGGAGGCACATATTAACTTTTATATTTGTTTACGTGTATGCCTCGAGACCTTCCAACTAGACGTGTCTTTGTCTCCATTTTTTTTGCGGAAAACATGTCTTTGTCTCAAGGTCGCACTTTGTATCGTTCATACCACTAAGTACTACTACGTGTGGTCTCCGACCCATAAGTGGAAGAAGTGGAGACGCTCTACCACGCTGTTTTTTTATGTTGGGCTCTACCACGCTGTTCATGTCCCACTCCTTTCGCTGATGTGTGGGACATCCATCACGTGCCGTGTTTGGCACCCTTCATCGTAAGAGTTGAAACACTAGCATTCATCAGAAATAAAAATTAATTATAAATCGAAAAGAATACTACTCCGTTTGCCAACATGTGGGACGTCGACCATCCTGGTCCACTTGCCATGCACGCAGAACTCCAAGGGAGTCACCCAGGTCGTCGCGCCGCAGTAACAATGACTAATGAGCCATCAAATCACAGGCCCACTTCCCACTTTGAAGTTGCTTGGACGAAGGAACCATCATGACTTCGTTGAATTCCGCTTCTTGAAGAAAACTACTGTACCAGCAGTACTGCTAGCTACAGTAGTTACTACAACAGATGCCTCCTTTCGTTCATAGGATAGGAATATGAAAATCATAGGAAGTGAGATGACATGCATCTCAATTCCTATAGAGAAAGAGATGCCATTTGATGCTTAGGATAGGAATTTTTCCATTTAGTCTAGGCTAATGTACTGGTAATTTGCTCTAAAAACTATAGTAGTAACTAGTAGTACTGGTACATGCTCGTACTCAGACACACACACACACTAACTACTAGTACTACTACTTCTCACATGCTGGCCAGACGCCGTCGTTCTCCTTCCCGGCTTTGTCGGCGACACCCCACCGTGCTTGGATCTCCGCCGACCTCTCCGCAGTAGCGCGTGCGTCCTTTTCTTTCTTGCGGCGGTGGGCCTCTCTTTTCTTGAGTGCTTTCTGACTTTTCCGCTCCCTCTGTGCGGTTTTGGCCGCCTCTTGCTCTACCGCCCATTCGGCCTTGGCATCTTCAAATTCCTCCCACATAGTTGTGAGGTCGCGAGTGGCGATGAACTCAGCACGGCGGGATGCCATCGCTTCCCTACCATTTTCTGTGCGGTCGTGGGCGGCGAGGAACTCGGCGCGGCGGGATGCCATCGCTGCCTTACCGGTTAGTGTGCGACGCGGTGGCATGAACGACACTTGGTGAGAGCTCTGGGTTGGAGTGGCCGGACAACCGTATAGTGCATTGGTTTGTCAAGAGCTCAAGGACAGAAGACGAAGCAAATTTGGATTCCCCTTCAATCCTAGTCATTTATTACCGAGTAAAATGCATTGGCGGTCATCGAACTTGTCTTGGTAGCTCACTTTGATCATTATATATGAGATATGGTGATTATACGGTCACTGGCTCAGCGTATAGCTCCGTATTTGTCTGGTTGACCAGTCAAACAGTCCGCATGTGCCTCATCATCTCGTTTTCTTTATCTATCTACGCGGGCCTACCTGTCAATGGAGAAAGAAATACTGTAAAAACCAAAATTATGCTACAGTCCGGACCGCTTCCGGAGCCCGCTCTCACTGCCCTAGCCCCTCAAGACGCCAGCTTCCTGCCGCATGCATGCATAGCAAGTAGTACTCCTTATGTGGAGGAGAGAGAGGCATTGACAAAGACAAGGAGTGGGCTCGGCAAGAGCCCGTCTCTACACGTGCTCCTAGGTTTAGAAAAATAATTCTAAAAAAGGCATAAAAACAATTGTGTCTTAAAAAAAGAAAGGTAAAAAACATTTGAGAGGAAATAGATAGAGAGAAAGTGAGAAAAAGCTGTAACATGGGCATTACATGAGGAAGGAGGGAGTGGTGCACATGCCAAGTTCACTTGGCTGCCGTGTTTCACACTCCTCCATCGTAACAGTGGGGACAATAGCTTTCATAAAAAATAAACAATGAATACTCGTTGCTCGTCCTTTATATCGGAAAGAATACTTTCATTCGCCGACATGTGGGACGTCGACTTCCACCTGCCATGCACAAAATTATCTTGGTCTACCCCGGTCGTATCGCAGGCCCAACCTTTCCCACTGTAAGTTGTTCGGACGAAGGAACCATCATGACTTCGTTGAATTCCGCTTCTTCAAGAAAACTTACTGTACCCGCAATACTGCTACCACACGCGAAGACTGGACGGCACTGTACCACGTCATATCACTGAAACCCACTAGGCCAAACTAGCCTGCCTAGGTCATCTATTTTGGAACGGAGGGAGTACGTCTCTGCACTGCTATGATTTTGTGTTGCATGTCATATCACTAAAACCCACTAGGCCAAACTAGCCCGCCTAGGTCATCGATCGCTACTCCTACAATTTTAGGAGCTAGGGCTATTGGTCGATCGACGAGGGATAAGTATAAGTGTACCATGAGCTCATCAGCCCCAACGTTTCTCTTCGGTGAGTGTTTTGCATGTACTATAGCTCACACATTAGCTAGCCTACTAACACCAAGAATCATCAAACAAGCCCTGTTGATATGATAAATAGTTCAAACTTACATCTAATCATGCCATATATTACATCAAAAGCTGGTGAGGATACATCTGTTTCCATAACTCGGAGAGGGTTCGCATGATTCACTATCAAACAAAAGTAGCAAGATCCGCCCACACAAGACAGTGCACTAGCCCTAAGATGGTTTGATAACACACATCGTTTTGGTAATTAAACACAGGGCAATGCAAACTACCCTGAAGGATTAGCGCGACCAACTATTTCTTGTCATCGATCTCTCGGGCAATGACCATAGCACGGACAGCGGCATGGGAATCGATTTCTGGGGCGATGTCCGCAGGACTGACCGCGACATCAGAATCGATCTCTGGGGCGATGTCCACAGGATGGATAGCGGCATCGGAATCGATCTCCGGGGCGATGCCAACAGGACGGGCCACGACATCGGAATCATCAAGGACGTCCACCGGCACCTGCACAACCCTAACATATTAGCAAGCACATTGGAAATAATCAAAAACCACAACTATGGTAATAAGCCATTATTTTTTACCTTGTGTAGCTCACCGGGGGATCTCATCCCTCCGGGGCCATCTCCTCGTCCTCGATGGGGGCCATCACCTTGCTAGGGGAATACTGCTTCTCAACGGCGACTATCTCCTCAAACTCGGTCTTGAGCCTCACATAGGTGGCAATCAGAGTTCCTGGGGTAGGCACGATGGGGCCGTTGCTGTTCTTCCAACTTTCTTTGAGGAGTTCGTCCGCCAACGTCCTCAACTCTTGGGCCAGTGCTTGTTTCTTGGAGTTCTTCGTCTCCATGGGTTGGCCCGCCAACATGGTCAACTCGTTGGTCGGTGCTCGCTTCCTGGAGATCGCTGTCTCCAGTGGGTTGTCCTCCGGCAACTCTTTGCCTTATGCTCCAGGATCCATCAATGAACTGACAAACAAAAAGCAATCAAAAGGAAACCACAATCGTAATGAAAAACGGGAAAAGAATAGGATGTGAGAATCGGTCGGTGCTTCGCAAAAAGAAGATTCTTGGAATGAAAATATAGCAGCATAACTGATTTTCCCACCTTTCCTTTGTTGGTACAGAAGAAAAATGGCAGAAGTGAGTAGCCTGGAGTGAGGTTTTCTTCAAGAAAGGGAAGAAAGGGCTTGAACGAGCATTCCAGTGAAATGATGGTTGCTTCGTCCAGTCCAACTTGGAGGCCACCTTACCACTGCTGGTAAAGGTGTGCATTTTGTGATATGATGGGTCATGACGGCCACACCGGGGTGACAGGTGAGTCTCGACTGTAGCACCTCGCTGCGATTTGGTGGATGGCACGCGGGCCCGGATGCTTTGAAATGTCCCGCATGTCGATAGAGCGGCTAGTCATATACTCCCTCCTTTCCGGTTTATAGGGCTCAATTCAAAAATTTCACCAACCAAGGTAGATGGTGAGTGGTGGAATCCTTTTTGTAATTTGCAAAAGCACCCAATTAATGCTCTTGTTTTCTTCAAAAACATATGTTTACCAATGTATTAATTGCAATGCATGCATGCATAAAGTACATGCATTGGTCAATTTTCTCTTAATACCTGCATGCAATTATTTAATGCACCTTGGAATCTGAACTTGTGATGGGGAACAACCAAATTGAGCCTTATAAAATGAAAAAACTAAGATTTTGAGATAAGCCCTATAAACCGGAAAGGAGGGAGTAGGAGTGCTTGGTATTGTGCACCGCGACCAAGGCGGAGAGGAAAACGAGAGAACTACGTAATTAATGCATGAGTTTAATTAGGG
This sequence comes from Triticum urartu, assembly GCF_056163025.1. NCBI lineage: Eukaryota > Viridiplantae > Streptophyta > Magnoliopsida > Poales > Poaceae > Triticum > Triticum urartu. The sequence continues at coordinate 95,860,503 of NC_141875.1, forward strand.
TAGTTTTGTAAAGTATGAGATACATTTCTCCAATCACAAAATGCCTTGGTTCATGAGATTGAGATTTGAGCCCTATAAACCGGAAGGGAGGGAGTACTGCACACGGTGTAGTCTAGTCACTTGTTGAAATTTCTAGAAAGGCAAATACTCCTTTCTGGTTTACAGGGCTATACTACTCCCTCCGTCTAGGTGTGTAAGTCATCTTATGAAAACCAAATACGTAGTCCCAAAACACTTAGGCGCGGTGCATTAACTTCTACCTTGTTTCTTGTTTCTTGACATATCAACCAATAAGAGATGAGAGGTGTGCATGCTTTTAATTACTTGCAATGGCTAGTTCATTGCATGTAATGCTATTAATTAGCAAATAAACATTGGTGACCCCAGGAGGAAACGGTGCTAAGCACGTGGACCTATGTAGAATGAGTATCAACAAATGGATAATGGAGTTTAATTGTTAAACAATAGAAATTTTGTCTCATGCAAGAGCCTGGCTAGTACTCCAAGGAACCGCACCACGCGAGCGTTCGCAACTGCCACGTTCGGGTTGCGCTTGGCTCTTTGCCTCTTCGAGAAGACGAACAATGATGTTACTCCTACTTCTACAGTATCGTATCCACTGCTGCATGTCCGTCCACCTCGTGCGGGAGGGATAGCGTGTAGCGAAAGCTTCTACTTACTGCTCCTGCCTTTGCGTCTATGACAGGTGGGCCCAATAGGTGGTTGGCCCTCCTGTCATGTAGCCAAAGGCAGGTGCAGTTAAGGCACCGGAGCTCAGTTCGCGAGGGAGAGGGCGTTGTAGTAATCAAATTTCTCGGTCTTGTACGAGTTGATGAAGATAGGGGTTGCTTGCTTGCTAGGGTTGCTTGCTAGGGTTGCTCACTACATATATATAGGCCAGAGCCTCCGCACTTGCTTGCTAGGGTTGCTCTATTCACACACTCTCATCCTCTCCAGATCTAAACAAGATAGGGGCAGTAACACTGTCTTTCTCCCTTCAAAGAACACTGGCTTTCTATCCTCACCGCTGGTTACAGATCCGGACGTATCCCCCTCCGCCGGTGAAGGGGAGGAGGGGCAGCGTTTAGGCCGTCGTCGACAGCGAGGGAGGAGACCCACTGCCGGCCGCACCATTATCTCTGGCCGAGCGCCGGCGCGGGAGGTCCTCCGATCCCTTCGTCGTTGCCTGTGGGCGGATCCGGCCTCCCGCTGCCCGCCTATCCACATCCCAACGACCTTCAGGTATATCTTCATTCGAAACCGCCTTAGCTCTACTTCCCCAGCTCACTACGTTGCTGCATGTGCATCGTTTTCTACCTCTCAGCCCCTCTCGATCGGATGGTCCAATGTCACATATTTTTTTTCTTCTATTGTTAGAGGTAAAGCTACTTCATGGAGTCGAATCTTGTACTACTTGGTTCAAACAAGAAATATAGTGGGGGTAGGGGAATTTAGTATGTACATCGGACTCGGTACAAACAGGAAGGGAAGGGGGTGAAAGTAGTACAGACTGGTCATCCAACCGGTCTCTTGGTCGAAAAGGGAAATACAGGGGTAACACTGTACATAGTGGTATGGCCAGGACTAGATTTGCTATCCACACATAGGAGTAGGTGGCTAGAGTGAACAAAAATGGGACCAACCGAGATATGTTTCTTGGATGTTTGTTTCTCGGGGCAACAAACTATGAATCACCACTTTATGCCCCTCTTTACGTACATGGTGCTGGACTACTAGTGCACCCACTGTCCCATGGCCTTATACCAAATATTTAGGCTCCGTTCGGAATGAAGGGGCAGAAAATAGAGGTCTTGATGAAAATAGAGGAATAGGAAAGGAATGTAGGTATAAAACTATGGAACGGTGAACCGGAGGAAACTCTCAAGAGAATGTGTTCGGATGGACTACGAAATGTATAGATTTGTTTTTTCTAGAATAGCATGCTTGGCAGTATGAGATGCTATTTGTTTATTCAGCTGCACAGTGACTACTCTTGTCCTCACCTCACGTACCACACATAGGTTGATTTTTTTATTCCGGCAACACAACACAGCAAGCTGTCTAACGCATGGCAGCGAGCGCCTGCCTCAGGCTTCCGCCCAAAAATGAGCATCGCGTGGATGTTTCTAATCCTATGGAATCAGTACTACCAGACCGGCTTTCCTATGAAACACTATTCACCTTTCCCGTGTTCCGAACAGTTGGAAGGGAAAGAATACCGTAGGAATATGTTCCTACGAAAATCCTGCACCAAACCTGTGAACCGAACGCAGCCTTAGCTGTTCTTAATCTAATGTCCCTGGTAAAAATGAAGCCATGCCACTGTTATAAGCCATGACAAGTTTAGCCAAATGTTTTTGCCTGTAATTGTTTGAGACTCTGACTGTTTCCTCTGTGCCTTTTTGTGCAAACAGGGATATCCAATTCACCTGGTTGCTGTTGTGACCTTTTGGTGCACTGCACAAAACTCTTCTTAAAAGAAGTGACTTTTGTGTTGTTTAACTGGAATGTCACAATGGAACAGTTGGTTCATTTTGGTGGAACTGCAAAAAGGGAGATCTGTGTTCCAATCCTCATCATCCATATTGGCGCCATAACCTTCCTTTAGGTAAGAATGATATTTAATGCATGTGTTCATCTCTATTTTCCGACTGCCATGAGAAAATAATGCCGTTTTTTACTAGTACACTTGTACTCCCTCACTGGCAAAACCAATTCTGAATTATAAGGCCAATCATGTACTTGGTTTCACCAACTGGTGAGGAGAAAGAGAAACAGAGCATGAAGAGGAAGAAGAAGAAGAATAAACAGTGCCAAGGCGATCTTGCTGAAGCCAGAGGCCTCAAGTCGAGGCCATTCAAGGGCTCCGGCAACGACTACCTTACATGTGAGACGATCCTCCAGGGAGCCCTTCCACTTCTGCTATCTCACTTAATTAATTAGGAGTACTTAAGTACCACTAATTTATTACTGCCTAATTTTCCTGTTGGAGTTAAACAAATGTTTAGTAGGACCCTATGCTGAATCATCTACGTGTGTATGTTTGTCTATGGAGGTGAATCATGTGGTGGAGCAGGGAGGGAATATTATTAGTGTCATGACATAATAGTGCTATTGTTTTGCATGTCAATTTATTGCCGTTGGTTCAATGAGGCAATGTTTTGCGTATTGTCCATCATGAATTTGATGCTACTGGTTGAGTAATATGCTAATGTTTCCTATCCTTTCTCACTAAGCTAATGAAGGTTTCACCTTGTTCCTACTTATGCAAACAGGGATCATGTTGTGCCAATCATACATTAAATGGAACTACACAAGACAATACAATGAACTGTATCCCAGCCAGTGCTTTAACTTTGCTGGAAGTTCTTGATAATCTTTCGATATTATCTCAGCACTAGTAAACAAGAGTGATTTCAACCATACATTTGAAGTGCACAAAAATATATACTATTGTGTGATTCCAGTGAGTGCTTTATCATCTCTTATGGGACTACATGAATAAGCTATTTTTTTCTCAGGTTGGTACGGGCCTAAGGCCTTCATCCATATTAGTTTGCTGTCATCTCTATTTGTATCGTGCTACTGTCATGAGAAACTCCTTTATCTTTGCACATTAAAGTTTTGGAACCTATGATAAATGGCAATGCTTTGAGTGTTGAGTTGAGCTAATTGGCACTGATTAAATAAACTAATACCTCTCTTTAAGCAAGACTACTATGTTGGTAACTTTACCCATTAATATAATGAGGGTGCTTCTATTTGTTAGTGTATGTTTCATAAACTAGTCCCACTATTACAGTAATCTCACTCTCTCAATATATGTGCCAACAGGGATGCTCGATTTTGGTGGAACTGCACGAAAACTTTGGGTTCTTCATTGCCTCGACAGCTTCCGTCCTTTCCTGTCAGTCGCTAAACTCCGCATGCTTTCTTCCTTTGCTGTCAGTCGCTTGGCTTATCTCGGCTTCCAGTCAAAGGAAATAGTAATTGATATGCTACCTCACACAGGTTGGTACTGGTCTTTATCCTAATTATTGTGCCTGTCATATGTATTGGTAATTTGGTATTGTGCTACTATTTGCCGATTTCATAAAGGAGTAATTTGGAGCCTGAACTCACAGGAAAATCACTACATCGGGTGATTTTAGTAGAACTGCACAAAATGATCAGATGTTGACAAGAAGTGCCTATATTCATTCGAGTATCAACCGGCGTCAACCAATTGTCAAACTCCAAGTGTTAGGAGAGTTAACGCCAAAAATATTGCTTGGTGCATAGCCCAGAAAAACTCAGTCCAGTCTTTGGTCCCAACTTGTGCCTTTGGTTATTGGGACATATGGTAGCGAACTATATGGCATGGAGTCTAAAGATTCCAGACAAGTTGGTTGACGCTCATATTCATCTGGCACTTAATCAGTCTGCATGCCAAGGATGCTCCATTTCAGTTGAACTGCACAAAAAATTTGGGTGGTTCATTTTCTCAATCGCCTCGTTTCTCGTCTGCAATGTAGTATTTTGGCGAGATACAGGACCAAGATGAGTTAGTAAACTGCTTGGATAAAAGTAGTGGCCAAGTTGCTCAAACCTCCCTCGGCACGAGGCCACTATTTGAGGATAAACCTACAAGCAAAGTTCAGATTGTCTGTGCTGCCTCTTATGTACTCGAAAGTTTACTCGTACAAGAAATAATTTTAGCAAGAAGTACCTCCGATTGAACACCATTTACCACTCCGTACCCTAGGTAATTAAAGTTCGTCCATGGATCATATTGGCTATGATCTCAATCATTTGGATGCATAAACATACTGAACATGTGTATATCTGAACCTTTTTGTAAATTATGTATGAATATTGTCATGTGATCTATCAATCATTTGGATGCATAGATATGCTGAGCTTGTGTATATGTGAATCTTTTGAGTTGTTGATTGTGAATGTTGGCTATGGATATGAATGTGTCCTGTGAACTTGAGTTTGATATGAATGTTTACTTTTTCTGTTGTATTTGTGTGTGAACTTGTTAGTATGCCTACTGTGGGGTATAAAACGCAGGTCTCTTATAAAAGTAATGCCGTGTCCAATTTATGTTTTCCCTTCTAACCACATTATATATATTTATATTATTACTATTATCGTATATTTTATAGAGACTTATATATACATTATAAAAACATCCCAACTTATAAAAGTAAATGTTTAACGGAAGTTGGCATGGAAAATCCTGGTTGTTTTTGACTCACAGGCAAGGAAAATCCTGGTTGTTTTTGACTCACACATAAGGAAAATCCTAGTGATTGCGAAGATTTTAAGGACCAATTTAATAATAACACGCTCATTTTTATTTTGAGCAATAACTCGCTAATTTCTTAATTATATATATAAAAAATGTGCCTCTCCGGTTCATTCTTTGATATTAATTGCTCCTTCTAACATAACATTATACGTATATATAACGAGCCCACCAAATACGTGTATTTCAAGGAAGTGCAAATGGGCTGGGATTTCTTAGAAAATATAAATGGCCTGATTGACGCGAAATTATTTGTTCACCCAGCCCAGCAAATGGACTGTACATTCTAGAAAACATGGGTTAAATATATGCCACATTTTTGCAGGCTGACATGTGGGCCAATAGGTCGAAGCCTACGCAGGGCGTTGTCAACTTGGTCAACAAATGATTGTGTCATCCACAACCATTGGATATATATCCAACGGCCGGCATGCACCTTCAATCTCTCGTCTTCTTCCTCCAGCGTCGCCGGGACCGCCTGGTCCGGCCTCCGGCGGCTAGCGGCTCTCCTTAGCACACATCGCTGCGAAGCGCTACCCCACCGTCGGCCAGGCTATCCCTCCACCCCTCGCCACCTCCTATTATTCTCCATAGACTACAGCCCCATGCCGCAACAGAACCAGTTATAACCCTTCTCCTCCTCTCAATCTGCGACTCCACAGCCGCGTTTTCCCATCTCCGAGTCTTTCCCATCCGGGGCCTCACCGTCGTCCACCGCCTCGCTGCGTTCGGTGCCGCCTGATCAACAAACGAGAGTCATCGTAAGAGGACTTTACGTGGAGAGCCTGACGGCTGGGACCCACGAGGTTCATGGTCGCACACAAGGAAAGTTCCTCCTTATTAAGCTGAAAAAATGTTTCCTCCACTTGACAGCTAGGACCCACCGGCTGTATCTTCGCACGGAAGGAAGTGCCTCCTTGTTTTGCGAAAAAAATTATTCGTCCCGTTGACAGCTGGGACCCGTCAGATTTGGTGACTGACTTGTGGGCCTACTAAGCGGACGTGTACAATCAGTAGTATATTTCTTCTGTTGGTTGAATAAATGTGTTGTTAGAACGACAAACACAATGTTTTGGAAGTCGTTGCACGGTTTGATCCTTTAGTGCCCCGTACCGTACGTAGCGCATACTATTTATCATATGGAACACATTTTTTTTTGAAACTCGGAACACATTTTCCACTTGTTGATAACATGCAGCCCACTGATGAATGCCCAGTAGAGAAGCCCATAATTAACTAGAAGAGAGGCTCTGACATGAATCCGACCCAGGTACATGCTCATGGTCCCATAAACATAAATAAGTAAATAAATAAAGCTAAATGCTAATGCACCAGTTCTTTGGGAAAATAGCTAGCCCAGTATTTCTTTTTGAAGAATACCCAAGCTAGGCCTATTTGTTTTCTCCGAATTACTGGGCTGCAAATCTTTCAAGATGAGGAGGGATGCATTCCGATCTGGCTTAAGAGTATGGTCAATATCTGTTAAGAGTAATATCAAAAGGGGTTGAAAATTCCAAAAATGTCAGGACCCCGATTCCAGGTCACATCGATCTAGCCGGTAACACCTCATATCACTTTGCGGCCTCACGCACGGTATTCCCACGGGTGTCGCCTTACCATGGCCCGGGACCGTTTGCGCCTTTTGGCTCACGTATATGATAGTGTCGCTAGCATCCATATGACAGAGAACCCGGGCCGACATGACTAGTCGTGAACCCAAAGTGGCACTAACTTACGGGAACAGGCATACATGAATCAACATCGAGCATGTCGGTCAGCAGCGTGCGAATCCGGGCTGTAGAACTGGGCTAACAGGACTCCGGTGAACGGGGCTATAGCTGGCTAGGCAGGACTCCGGATGTCACCGCGTGACATTTCCCCGAAGGGACAGACACAAGAACGAAGTGAATCACATGCCGGCCAGTCAAATGTTCCGGAGCAGTAGTGCTGGGCTAGCAGGACTCCGGTGAACCGAGCTGTAGCGGACTACTATGTCTCATGGAAGCACAAGACTACATTTCCCCATAAGAGAGGCTACTAAGGATAAACAACTAGGTTGTCGGATCCCACACATACCAAGCATTTCAATCATACACACAATATGCTCAATATGTGCAATACAACATGGCATCACAACAAGACTCTACGAATCAGAGTATTTATTCATTAGGCTCCGAGGAGCGAGATATTACAAACATAGGTCTCATGACCCAACATTCAGAGCATACAAGTCAAAGCACACACGGAAGCTTAACATGTTTGAGTACAGACATCTACAAATGAAAAAGGCTGAGAAGCCTGACTATGTACAAGATCCTGCCGAGGGCACAAGATCGTAGCTGAGGTATCAAGCTAAACGTCGAGGTCCACATGGAACTACTAGCGAGACTGACATCTCTCTGCAAAACATAAATTAAGCAAACGTGAGTACAAATGTACCCAGCAAGACTTACATCAGAACTAACTACATATGCATCAGTATCAATAAGGGGTGGTGGAGTTTGACTGTAGCAAGCCAGCTTTGACTCAGTGGCTAACCTGAACTACGACTGCAAGTAACTCTTTTGAGCTGGCACACACGAGTCCACAAATTCACCATACCAATACACCACTATGAATCCGCTCCCGTCTCCCTGCGAGAACGCCATCCATAGCACTCACACTTATCTTGCGCATTTTGGAGTATCCACTTTCACTTGTCTATGAACTATGCAAGGGGTCCAAGTTTCCATATCCGAGGAATCCGGCTATTCAAATAGATAATGATAACCCTGCAGGGGTGGACTTCTTCACACACGCTCGCGCCACTTACCACCATGTACACGTCGTGTATCTCAGCAACCTTCAAGCAGAAGCCTGGCGAGGGAGTCGGCCACAACCTGACTAACCAACAAGTCTCTAGTCCAGGTTTATCGCCTATTCGGGTTCCATCCGCAAGGAGATCCGGCCGGGGTGTCGCTCACGGCCCCAAACGATGTGTACAGGGTTCCCAAGCCCACCATCCGGGTGCCACTTGGTACACCGGGCCACTGTGCCTAGTCTGTCCCAAGCCCACCTGTACCGGGTGCCACTTGGTAGACTACTAACACTACCTACAAACACCAGAAACTAGTTGCAACTCCTGGACAGAGATCAAGTTGATTAATAAGTCGAGAGAGCTTGGAGCGCCCGGTGGTAGTAAATGTTCATGGATCACAAACACAGAACTCAGTTCCTGAGGACGGCTGCAATGAGACAACCCACCATGTATTCCTACATGGCCTCTCACTGCTACCTTTATCAAATCGTGTTCACACACTTAGCTCACACACAGTAGGACATGTTCACCACATTCCAATTCATCCCCGATGAATCGGACCTAACTCAACTCTAAGGAGTGGCAGGCATGACAAACAAGCATGAATGAGTAGGCACATCAGGCTCAAACAACTCCTACTCATGCTACTGGGTTTCATCTATTTACTGTGGCAATGACAGGTCATGCAGAGGAAAGGGGTTCAACTACCGCAGCATGTAATAGTTGAATCGATGTTGTCCTAATGCAGTAAAAGAGAGCAGGAGCGAGAGAGTGGGATTGTATCGGAATGAACAAAGGGGTTTTGCTTGCCTGGCACTTCTGAAGATAGTATAGCTCTTCATCGGTGTCATCGAATTCATCGCTCGATACCACGTCTACTCAGGGGGAACAACCACCGACAAACACAAAAGGAACCGCAATCAATGCAATGCACATACATATGAATGATATGTCATATTAAGGTACTGAATTGACCTAGTGCAACAATTAGTCATATTAATTGAAGTGGAATTCAAACCTATAGCAAATTCCAACTCCAAAACCAATTACCATTTATTCCATAATCATGAATTGTCCTATTCAGTGAGGTTAAGTTGTTCAAATATGCATGAAAATACCATATTCAGATTCTTTGGATTTTTCTGATAATTTTTCATATATAAATTACTTCATTTGGAGTTACGGTTTAAATCCTATGATTTTTAGAAGTTTTGCTATTTCCTGAATTATTTAAACCCAGGAAAAGATTAATTGCGTCAGCATGACGGTAGCACTGCGTCAGCGAGTCAACGGGCTAGCCAGGGTCAAAACTGACCAGTGGGTCCCACTGGTCAGTGACACGGTGCTGGCTAGGGTCACTGACAGGTGGGCCCGGTCAACGGCCACGTCAGCGTAGTCAAAACTAACACATGGCCCCATGGTAATTAGATTATCCTTAAACTATTTGGTTAGCCGGTTAGTAATGCGGTGGGGCCCGGCTGTCATTGACTACAGGGGGTAATTAGCCGGGTGCTTAGGCCCTAATGGCTAGTTACGCCGGCGGTTAGTCACCGGCGACCACAGCCGACGGCGGAGGTACTCCGGCCGGCCGATTCCGGCGATGAGAGGAGGCGGGGTTGGTCTCGTTGGAATGCCCGCGAGGCGGCGCGTCCAACGGTGGTGGTGGCAGCTGCTGGGGCAGCCGGAGACGACGGCGGCAAGCACGTCCGCGGCGGCCGGAGTTCGGACGTCGACCGTTCCGACGCCGCAGGGCACGACAGGAGCAACGGGTGGTTGCTACGGCCCCGTGGTGACGCGCTGAGCGCGGTGACGCACTCGGTTTCAAGCTCAAGTGGACGTGGCCACGGCGGTGAGGAGCTCAGGCGGTGGCGCGATTCGGTCGGCAAGGGGCGACGACTACAGGGCGTAACGAGCTCAGGGAAGAGCAGGTTTCGAGGCGGGAACTCACAGTGGTTGCAGCGGGCGTCGACGCGGGCTCGGGGAAGGCTGGACGGCGACGTACGGGCGGCGACGATCTCGGACGACCGAGGAGGAAAAATGGCGGCGTTGGGGATGCAGCAGAGCTTCTGGCGCAGCGTGACTTGGTGGAGAGGACGAAGACATCGTGACGGAGCTCGGGTACGTGTCGGAGAGGCTCGAGGGCGGCTGTGGCCGCGGTGGCTGTTGACGGCGGTGACGGCGCGCTCGGCCGTGAGAGAGAGGGAAATCCAGGGGAAGGGATGGGGACGAGAGAGAGTGAGAGAGAGCCGGGGAGGGTCACGTGGCGCTTGTCCACACGCGTCGGGGAGGGGCAGGCAGGCAGGCTACTGTCGGCGTGGTGCGCTCGGGCCGTGCATTGCTTCCCCTTTGCCTTCTAGCGAGAGGAGGAAGACAACTGGCAGGGGAGGTGGGCTGCTGGGCTGCACAGTAACGGCCAGCTAGGTGGGCTGCAGGTAAGGTGAGGTAAGTGCTCTGCCTTTTCTATTTTTTGTTTGTTTTCTGTTTTCTATTTTTTGAAGTTTGTTTTGAGTTTGGTTTTCAAACAAACCAATTTTTGTGCTTCTGAAAATTATTATGTGGACTTAGGAAACTAGTTCAGAGCCACATGCAAATTTTCAAAATTATTGGGCTTATATCTATTTTATAGTAAATATAAACCCAAATCAAATAGCCCAAGAGTAATTATTTCCGTGATTCCAAAAATATTGGTTTGAGTTATAGCTCTTGCCAATATTTTTAGAGGTTAGCAGGAACATTTTGTTGGGCTCATTTGAAATATTTTAATGTTGATCATTTTTAAAAGATTTCTAAGGCTTGAGAATTCCCTCAATTCAATTTCCTTGAATTTAAGATGATGCATGGATGCATATGCAATGACAGGCAAATGCCAAAGCTAGGGCTGTGACAATTTTTTTTATAGAAATGGGATATAAGTTTCTTTTTTTGTTTTTGTTCTTCACTGATATCTTATACGTATTTCATTGGATTTAACATGACATAGTACTAATTTATTTTTAAATTTGTTTTACTATGGCTATTAATTTTTGGATTAAGAATATTTCGTTCCCCAGCAAAAATTTGCGAATTTTCAAAATTTCCCACATATTTAGTTAATTTTTTGACCCTGGTACTGACCAGAAAATGGCCAGCAATTCTAAAAATGGAAAACGGGCTGCAATAAGTTCCATATGAATTAGAAAATGAGTAAAAAATATAAAAATAATAGAAAATGGGCTGTACATGCCATGGATTTCGAGGCTGACTTGTTTTCGAAAGGCTTTGTCAGTGAACACACGATTCTAGCAGCAGTTGGTGTTAGATGTCCATCCAACGGCCGACGTGCTTCTTTAATCTCTGATCTTCCTGCTCCAGCCGCCTAAACTAGCACCGGCGGGACTGCCTGCTCCCTCCTCTTGTGGCCCGCTGTGATGTCGCGCAGGCTTCCCCGGCCCACCCTACTCCCTCCGCTGGCCTGGCCGCACGCAATCAACTGCCTCCTTATTACGCAAAAAAAATGATTCCTCCCACTGACATCTGGGGCGCACCGGTTGGGAGGCTAACCTGTGGGCCTACTAAGTTGACGCGTACGCAGGGCTTGTCAACTTAGTGAACAAATGATTCTAGCAGCACTAACCGTTGGATTTGAATCGAACGGTCCTGCCGCTTCTTCAATCGCTGCTCTTCTTGCACCAGCCGCCCAAACCAGCACCGAGGAGACCGCCTGCTCCTGCCTCCAGTGGCCGGCTGTGCTGCCAATGAGGCCTCATCACCCCCTACTACTCCCACCGCTAGCCAAGCCCTGCGGCGACGGCAGCCTCACACCGCAGCCGAACCAGTGAACCCTCATACTCCTCTCCGCGTGGGCATCCACTGTCGCGTCTTCCCTGGCTCCGCGTCGTCCCCTTCCTAGGCCTCGCCGTCGTCCACCGCCCTGGTGCTCTCGGTGCGGCGTGGTCAATGGCATTCCATCGGAAGAGTACTGTACGTGGAGAGGCTGACAGCTGGGTCCACGGCCACAGCCCAGTTTTTTTGTGATTTCCTAAGTAAGTCGCATTGTCAGGCCTGTTGGGCTGCAAATCTTTCAAGACGAGGAGGAGATATTTCATTCGGCTGGCCGAGAAAATGGCCCATCAGTAATGAGAAATGGGCTGTACATTTTTAAAACACATCAAACCGGCAATTAGTTTCAAATATCTTTTTTTCATTTCGAGATTTAAAATTACATTAATTTTTATGCATGGAGAATTTGTTGGATTTTATATTGATATACATTTATTTTTAAAATCAGTTTAAATGTGAGTCGAAATTTTGGGATTAAAAACAGTTCGGACCGCACCGAAATATGCAAAATTTCGTATAATTTTTTAACCGCGGCCACAATATGGGCTGTAATGCTAACAAAAAGAATATGGGCTCCAAAAAAACCTTAATAATTACCAAATGTGTTGTAAATTATTAGAAATAATGGCAGATGGGCTGTATGCTGTTTCCCACAGATTTGAGGCTTTCCTAAAAAAAAGGTTGACGCACAAGCAGTGGCTGTTGGATGGCCATCCAACGGCCGTCGTGCTTCTTTAATCTCTGCTCTTCCTGCTCCAGCCGCTCAAACAGGCACCGGCGGGACTGCCTGCTCCCTCCTCAACGCGACCGGCTCTGCTGCCGCACAGGCCTCACCGCCCCAGTGTACTCCCATCCCTGGCCTAGCCATCCCTCTACTCACCCACACCTGCTGTTATTCTCCGGCAACGGCGAGGCCTCGTATAGTCGAAATGTTCCCCCCGCTGTCAGCTCGGACCCACCGGAAGTGCCTCCTTATTATGCACAAAAAATGAAAACTCCCCCGGCTAGCTAGGACCCACTTTGGTGGGAGGCTGCCTTGTGGGCCTACTAAGTTGACGGGGACGAAGGGCTTTGTCAACTTAGTCAATATGAACGATTCTAGCTCCAGTGACCGTACGATGTCCATCCAACGGCCGTAGTGCTTCTTCAACCTCTTGTCTTCTTGCTCCAGCCGCCCAAAGCAGCGCCGGTCGTGCCGCCTGCTCCTGCCTCCCGTGGCCGGATGTGCTGCCGCAGAGGCCTCACGGCTCCCTACTATTCCCACCGCTGGCCAGGCCCTACGGCAACAGCAGCCTCACACCACACCCGAACGAGTGAACCCTCATACTCCTCTCCGCGTGGGCATCCACTGTCGCGTCTTCACCGGCTCCGTGTCGTCCCCTTCTTAGGCCTCGCCGTCGTCCACCGCCCTGGTGCTCTCGGCGCGGCGTGGTCAACGTGGTCAAGGAACGACTTCCATCGGACGTGGACTGTACGTGGAGAGGCTAACAGCTGCGTCCACGGCGGCAGCAAGTAAGTGCCTCCTTATTACACGGAAAATAATGATTCCTCCACCTGACAGCAGGGACCCACTGGACGGGCCACCGTATTTCGCGAAAAAACGTTTCCCCCTTGAGTGCTGGGACCCACCAGCTACACCTTCGCACGCATGGAAGTGCGTTCGGGCAACAAAAAATGATTCTCCCCCCTGACTGCTGGGACCCACCAGCTACATCTTCGCAGGCAAGGAAGTGCCTGATAGTCGAGACCCACCTGGTCGAAGCAGACGTAGCGTTGTCATTCTGGTTGCGAACGTGTACGTACATATATACTGGTGGATGTAGAGGCGCGCACGTGTCGTAGTAGAGGCGCGCACGTAGCATGTACACGTACGTACAGCAGCCAAGGTGCAAGAAAGAAAATACAGCCACGCTTGTGTACATACGGGAGGGGTCTCGAACGCCTACTCGCGCATATGTACGGTGAGGGCTCGTGTACATGGCTGGGTCGGAACGGAGAAACAGCGTCGTCGTCATGTTCATGGGTCGGAACGGAATGCGTGGTCATGTTCATCGGGAGGGCTTGGACAGAAGATGTGATGGAAACGAGGCCTGGCGTACCTCAATACAGAGGAAACGGACCTCCGACGGTCAAAACGGGGGTCCTTTTGATCGGGAGGGGTATGGCGTACCGCAAAACGGAGGAAACGGACCTCCTACGGTCGAAACGGGGGTCCTGTTGATCGGGAGGGGTGTGGCGTACCGCAAAACGAAGGAAACAGACTTGTGTTGGAGCGCTACGGTCGAAACGGGGGTCCTGTTCATCGGGAGGGGTGTGGCGTACCGCAAAATAGGACTCCATGGGATACTGTTCATCTCCACCGTCGACCCCCTCCAGCCTCCACGAGCTACTGTTCATCCACCGCCGACCTCCTCCAGCCTCCATGGGCTCCTGTTCATCTAGCCTCCACCGCGCGCTACTCCACCGACTACTGTTCAACCACCCCTCCACCGTCTACTGTTCATCCAGCCCTCCACACCACGGGGTCCTGTTCAACCACCCCTCCACGGGCACCCCTCCACCGTCTGTTGTTCATCCTGCCCTCCACACCACGGGGTCCTGTTCATCCACCCCTCCACGGGCACCCCTCCACCGTCTACTGTTCATCCAGCCCTCCACCACACCACGGGGTCCTGTTCATCCAGAGGCAACGCCACCGCTCACTGTTCATCCAACCCCCCCCCCCCCGCCCGCAACGCTCACTGTTCATCCCATCGATCGGCTTCAGTTAGTAGAAGTAGCCAAGGAATCGCTCGATCGGGTTCAGTTAACAGCCATCGATCGATCGCTCGGGTTCAGTAACATGTAGCCTGCAGTGCAATCGCTCGGGTTCAGTTAGAGCCAACAACTCGCACACACGCGCATATGTGTACGAGAGAAACGCGCATCGCGCATCGCTCGGCCCCCGACCTCCCACCATAACCGGGAACTCCCCAAAATTTTCCTCCCCCTCGCTTCTACCACGGTTTTTTCCATCATGGACGGCCCAAAGAATGTCATGCAGCTGCGTCTCCGGCCCACACAGGACGAAAAGCCCATTTTCTGTCATGATTTTTTGTCATAGAAGTAGGATCCCACCACATCTATGATGATACCGGGTTTTGTGACAGTTATCGTCATAGAAGTGTCATATGTATGACAGAAAAAAAAATTTGTTCGGCCCAAAATGTCATGGATGTGTCTTTTTTTGTAGTGGTATGAGTAGGAGTCAGACCCAGTGCGGTACTGCCGCGGTGGTAGGGCGGTACTACCGCTCTCGAGCAGTACTACCGCTTCTACTGCCGCTGCTTAGTGCCGCACAATCCGACACGAGAGGCGACCCCCTCGAGTCGACGTGGTAGGAGCCTGGTACCGCAGCGGTACTACGGCTGAGAACCCACAAGCGGTACTACCGCTAGGCACCGTTGTACTATCGCTGGGACCAAATCATGCTCATAAAACAGGGAATGAAACCTCCATCGAACCGGGAAGGCTCAGAGAGTGTGAAAAGGAAGTGTACGTGTTGATTCCACCCTAGCCTTACCAAAGCGGACCCCCTCTTGATAGTACAGTGACTCCTACGAAACAAGTCCACCAAAACAGAAACGAAGAAGCTACACCGTCTTGATTAAAACTCTGAGGGGAAAGAATCGTCTCATGCCAAAGGATGAATCTCTGAAATGCTTAGAGCACATGATTAGTCCGCAAAAGCATTGTCATCAATCATCAAAACACATTAGGGATAAATATTCCCTTACACGCGGCATGGCTTGCGGCCCTTGCAACAGCTCGCGTCTATGGAGGAGTAAGAGCATAGGTTGAGTGACCGCGCCGCCCACTCCCCGTGGTGTTTGGCGGTGCGCGTGCCGTCTGAGATGTGGGGTTGAGGTCTTCCTGGGCAGGCGGCGCCGCCAGGGCGGGCCAGGCTCCCCAGCGGTCATCGTCAGCCCTCGGGTCGCCAGACATCGGAACCGCGGAGCGTCGGTGGATCGACTAGGGGGGAAGAGGCTCCGCCGCAGCCCTACCTGGCGCGCCAAATGTCGGATCACGGGTTCCGGCAAAACCCTTGAGGTTCAAACACTGGGGTGCGCGCGAAGATCTCCCCCCTACCGATCCACGTCCTAACTCAGCTAAGATCTTACGAACTAACTTGGCGAACTCGCAACGCAAAAGACACAAGATTTATACTAGTTCGGGCCACCATTGTGGTGTAATACCCTACTCTAGTGTGGTGGTGGTAGATTGCCTCTTGGGCTGAGGATGAACAGTACAAGGGGGAGAACAGCCTCCTGAGGTTGAGGTGTTCTTGTTCTTGGCGAACTTGTGTGTGTTCTGGTCTTTCTCTCTCTGTGCGTCTACCGTTCTCCTATCCTCCCTAGCTATGGTGGTGGCTAGTACTATTTATAGAGGCCCTGGTCCTCTCCCCAAATATTGAGTGGGAAGGGAGCCAACAACTACCAATTTGAAAGGGGACAGCTAGTAAAGCTTATCCTGACAAAAGCGGTCTTCGCTTGCCAAAGGCTCTGGTGGTGACACCGTCTTGGGCTCCACAGCGACCTTCGTCTTGCCGTCCTACTGGTCTTGGTCTCATTGCACTGATATGGAAACCTTTGCTTGATGCCTTGGTACTCCGCGCCTGTGCTTGGCCCCTTAGCACCGAAGAGGAAACAAGGACGCTGCACGCGCTGGCGCCCGCCTGGCCTTGGTCGTCATGGCTTACGTCACGAGAACCTCGCGAGGTTTTGCTGGCCTTGAACTCTCCACCCCTCACGAGCCAGCATGGTGAGGCCGCTCCTGAGGAGGTCTTGTGTCGTCCGCCTTGCGAGGCTTGGCCCCTCGCAAGGGTCTTGAATGTCTTGTTGATGAAGATGTGTCATACGGGCCCGCTCTTAGAGCGACGCCGTGGGCCGCAGGCAGGCAAGTCTGGGGACCCCCGTTCCCAGAACGCTGACAATAGCATATGACAAGTTTAAAGGGTTTTCGAACATGATGTGACCAAAAGAATTTTTACATGATCTCATATGGAGCATAGCATCACAACTAGGCAATTCAACATGCTCATCATCATATTCATCATAAATGAGTGTCATATCTAGGCATGTAGCAGACATAGTATGTGGTGAATCCCTAAGGTGATCATCATCATGCAAGCAATCATTTGCAAGATAGTCCACTAGTGGGACAAGAGAAGCACCATCACCTATGTTACCTTTGGAGCATTTCTCATGTATTGTAGGTGATGTGTCGAAGACTAGGTCGTGATCGTCTTCATCTTGACGGAACCATGTGGGGGGTGTATCAACCTCCACCATGGACATCATCATAGTTTCCATTGGAGGTATGGACTCGTCGAGGATATGCATGTCGTGATGTAGGAGACCTAGAACCAAAGAAGAAAACACACTCGGAGTGGAGGTCAAGTCGTTAGAAATCATAGTGGCCTCACATACTGTGTCAACTACCTCACTCACTAAGTGTTGTGGCTCACTCACTCCCGGTATGATGCTCTCACTCATATGGTTGGTGGAGTCACTCAAATGGCTCTCAACCTCACATAGGATGTGTGGCATGCTCTCAAGTGTGGGGCTAGTTGTGGTCACACTCATCCTCTCATAGGAAATTCACTCAGTGTCATATATGGGTGTCAGAGAGTTGCAGGTGCAAACGTCTCCATGCTCAATCATGTCGTAGTCGTAGTCGTGGATGAAGGCCGGAGATGTCACATCATCACTCTCCTCCAAGATCAAAGATAAGGTCTCATGTGCAGTCTCGTAGCTTGACTAGGAGAATGAGTCCTTTTGGGGCGCCGTCTTCATGTAGTTGAAGAGGTTCATGCTCATCGCCGTGGTCAAAGGGGATGGCCCTTTCTCGACCTTCTTGTCACCGTCTTTTTGTTGGCGGCCCACATGATGTGGCACCTCGTAGCTCATCTCCATGACCAAAGGGAATTTCCCATGCTCAACCATTTTCCTTGAGGGGCTTCCGAAGATGGAAGTGTCGCCCTCGCTCGTAGGTGGTTGTTGAGGGAGTCCTGGATTAGGGGGTCTCCGGACAGCCGGACTATATCCTTTAGCCGGACTGTTGGACTATGAAGATACAAGATTGAAGACTTCGTCTCGTGTCTGGATGGGACTCTACTTGGCGTGGAAGGCAAGCTAGGCAATACGGATAAGTATATCTCCTCCTTTGTAACCGACCTTGTGTAACCCTAACCCTCTCCGGTGTCTATATAAACCGGAGGGTTTTAGTCCGTAGGAAAACATACGATCATACCATAGGCTAGCTTCTTGGGTTTAGCCTCTCCGATCTCGTGGTAGATCAACTCTTGTAATACTCATATCATCAAGAATAAATCAAGTAGGATGTAGGGTTTTACCTCCATCAAGAGGGCCCGAACCTGTGTAAAACATCGTGTCCCCTGCCTCCTATTACCATCCGCCCACCGACGTACTCCTTCATCCTATATATACCAACGTACCCCCAAACGATCAGAACAGGAGCCAAAAACCTAATTCCACCACCGCAACTTTCTGTATCCACGAGATCCCATCTTGGGGCCTGTTCCAGAGCTCCGCCGGAGAGGGCCGTCATCATGGAGGGCTTCTACATCATCATAGCCTCTCCGATGAAGTGTGAGTAGTTTACTTCAGACCTTCGGGTCCATAGTTAGTAGCTAGATGGCTTCTTCTCTCTTTTTGGATCTCAATACAAAGTTCTCCCCCTCTCTCGTGGAGATCTATTCGATGTAATCTTCCTTTTGCGGTGTGTTTGTTGAGACCGATGAATTGTGGGTTTATGATCAAAGTCTATCTATGAATAATATTTGAATCTTCTCTGAATTCTTTTATGCATGATTGGTTATCTTTGCAAGTATCTTCGAATTATCTGTTTGGTTTGGCCAACTAGATTGGTAGTTCTTGCCATGGGAGAAGTGCTTAGCTTTGGGTTCGATCTTGCAGTGTCCTTTCCCAGTGACAGAAGGGGCAGCAAGGCACGTATTGCATCGTTGCCATAGAGGATAACAAGATGGGGTTTATTTCATATTGCATGAATTTATCTCTCTACATCATGTCATCTTGCTTCAAGCGTTACTCTGTTTTTAACTTAATACTCTAGATGCAAGCTGGATAGCGGTCGATGAGTGGAGTAATACTAGTAGATGCAGAATCGTTTTGGTCTACTTGTCACGGACGTGATGCCTATATACATGATCATGCCTAGATATTCTCATAACTATGCTCAATTCTGTCAATTGCTCAACAGTAATTTGTTCACCCACCGTAGAATACTTATGCTCTTGAGAGAAGCCACTAGTGAAACATATGGCCCCTGGGTCTATTCTCATCATATTAATCTCTATCATTTTAATCTTGCTTTGCTTTTTTACTTCTCCTTTTACTTTTCACTTTGCATCTCTATACAAAAAATATTATATCTATTAGATCTCACTCGCGTAAGTGACCGTGAAGGGATTGACAACCCCTAATCGCGTTGGTTGCGAGTAGATATCGTTTTGTGCAGGTACGAGGGACCTGAGTGTGGCCTCCTACTGGATTGATACCTTGGTTCTCAAAAACTGAGGGAAATACTTATGCTACTCTGATGCATCATCCCTTCCTCTTCGAGGAAATCCAACGCAAGCTCAAGAGGTAGCAAGAAGGATTTATGGCGCCGTTGTCGGGGAATCTATGTAAAAAGTCAACATACCAAGTACCCATCACAATCCCTATCTCTCGCATTACATTATTTGCCATTTGCCTCTCGTTTTCCTCTCCCCCACTTCACCTTTGCCGTTTTATTTGCCCTCTCTCTCTCCTCCTCCTTTCTTCGTTTGCCTTTTTCTCGCTTGCCTTTTGTTTGCTCGTGTGTTGGTTTGCTTGTCTGTCGCGATGGCTCAACCGATATTTGGTGATCTTCACCTTAAAAGGTTAGAGGAGATCGAAAACAATGTTAGGAAGTTTATGGTTTTGCAATTTGAGCATAATAATTTCTTTAGAAACGAGCTTAAGGAACAAAAAAGTTTTATGAGTTATATGAATAAAGAGCTTGATGATATGTCTAAAGAATTTGATGGTATAAGATCCCAAATTGCTCGTCTAGAAAAGATGACTACTGAAATTTCAGATATGCAAGCCACCTTAGTCAATAAGATGGCTGCTAAACCGAATTCCTATGAAAATCAAGATGAAGATCTAAAAGTTATTGATGTGTCCCCTATCAAATCTTTGTTTTTCAATATGAATCTTGATGAAACTGAATATGATCTTCCTTTTCCTAGAAGGTGTTCTAAAAATTCGGAGTATTTAGATCTTTATGATGAAATTGATGAAAGTGGGATTGAAAGAAATAAAAGTCTAGATGTTGCTAAATCCACTATATTGGATTTCAAGGAATTTAATTATGAAAGTTGCTCCTTAATTGATTGTATTTCCTTGTTGTAATGCGTGCTAAATTCTCCACATGCTTATAGTCAAAAGAAAGCCTTCACCGAACATATTGTTGATGCCTTGATGCAATCTTATGAAGAAAAACTTGAGTTGAAAGTTTCTATCCCTAGAAAACTCTATGATGAGTGGGAACCAACTATTAAAATTAAAATTAAAGATCATGAGTTTTATGCTTTGTGTGATTTGGGTGCTAGTGTCTCTACTATTCCCAAGACTTTGTGCGATTTGCTAGATTTCCGTAATTTTGATGATTGCTCTCTAAACTTGCATCTTGCGGATTCTACTATTAAGAAACCTATGGGAAGGATTAATGACATTCTTATTGTTGCAAATAGGAATTATGTGCCCGTAGATTTCATTGTTCTTGATATAGATTGCAATCCTTCTTGCCCTATTATTCTTGGTACACCTTTCCTTAGAACGGTTGGTGCGATTATTGATATGAAGGAAGGGAATATTAGATTTCAATTTCCATTAAAAAAGGGCATGGAACACTTTCCAAGAAAGAAAATAAAACTGCCATATAAAACTATCATGAGATCCACTTATGGATTGCCTACCAAAGATGGCAATACCTAGATCTATCCTCGCTTTTATGCCTAGCTAGGGGCGTTAAACGATAGCGCTTGTTGGGAGGCAACCCAATTTTATTTTATTCCTTGCTTTTTGCTCCTGCTTAGTAATAAATAAATTATTTAGCCTCTGTTTTGGTTGTGTTTGTTGTGTTTAATTAGTGTTTGTGCCAAGTAGAACCGTTGGGAAGACTTGGGGAAAGTCTTGTTGAACTTGCTGTAAAAAACAGAAACTTTAGCACTCACGAGAACAGCTGTCATTTTTATTTTAGGAGTGATATTTAGTTAATTATTTTGGCAGATGATTAATAGATAAATTCCTCACGTCCAGCAATTTATTTTAGAATTTTTGGGGTTCCAGGTATTGCGCTAGCTACAGATTACTACAGACTGTTCTGTTTTTGACAGATTCTGTTTTTCATGTGTTGTTTGCTTATTTTGATGAATCTATGGTTAGTAAATAATTTATAATCCATATAGAAGTTGGAATACAGTAGATTTAACACCAATATAAATAAATAATGAGTTCATTACAGTACCTTGAAGTGGTTTTTTGTTTTCTTTCGCTAACGGAGCTCACGAGTTTTCTACTTTAAGTTTTGTGTTGTGAAGTTTTCAAGTTTTGGGTGAATTCTTGTGATGGATTATGGAACAAGGAGTGGCAAGAGCCTAAGCTTGGGGATGCCCATGGCACCCCCAAGATAATCCAAGGACACCAAAAAGTCAAAGCTTGGGGATGCCCCAGAAGGCATCCCCTCTTTCGTCCACTTCCATCGGTAATTTACTTGGAGCTATATTTTTATTCACCAACATGATATGTGTTTTGCTTGGAGAGTCTTGTATTATTTTTGTCTTTGTGTTTTAGTGTGCCACAATCATCCTAGCTGTACACACCTTTTGAGAGACCACACATGAATTAGAATTTGATAGAATACTCTATGTGCTTCACTTATATCTTTTGAGCTATGTAGTTTTGCTCTATGTGCTTCACTTATATCTTTTGAGCACTATAATTTTGCTCTATGTGCTTCACTTAGATTTTTTTAGAGCACGGTGGTGGATTTGTTTTAAAGAAACTATTGATCTCTCATGCTTCACTTTAATTATTTTGAGAGTCTTAATAGCATGGTAATTTGCTTAATAATAACATGCTTGGTATTCAAGATTTGTGAAACTTTGTTTTGAGTGTGTTGAATACTATGAAAAGTTGGATGCTTGATAATTGTTTTGAGATATGGAGGTAGTAATATCAAAGTCATGCTAGTAGAGTAATTGTGAATTTGAGAAGTGCTTGAGTTAAAGTTTGCAAGTCCCGTAGCATGCACGTATGGTAAACGTTATGCAACAAATTTGAAACATGAGGTGTTATTTGATTGTCCTCCTTATGAGTGGCGGTCGGGGACGAGCGATGGTCTTTTCCTACCAATCTATCCCCCTAGGAGCATGCACATAATACTTTGTTTTTTGACGGTGTCGGTGTCAAAACCGGCGGATCTCGGGTAGGGGGTCTTGAACTGTGCGTCTAGGCCAGATGGTAACAGGAGGCAGGGGACACAAAGTTTTACCCAGGTTCGGGCCCTCTTGATGGAGGTAAAACCCTACGTCCTGCTTGATTAATATTGATGATATGCGTAGTACAAGAGTAGATCTACGACGAGATCAGAGAGGCTAAACCCTAGAAGCTAGCATATGGTATGATTGTATGTTGTGATTGTTGTCCTACGGACTAAAACCCTTCGGTTTATATAGACACCGGAGAGGGTTAGGGTTACACAAGGTCGGTTACAAAGGAGGAAATATCCATATACGTATTGCCTAGCTTGCCTTCCACGCCAAGTAGAGTCCCATCCGGACACGAGACAAAGTCTTCAATCTTGTATCTTCATAGTCCAACAGTCCGGCTAAAGGATATAGTCCGGCTGTCCGGAGACCCCCTAATCCAGGACTCCCTCAGTAGCCCCTGAACCAGGCTTCAATGACGATGAGTCCGGCACGCAGTATTGTCTTCGGCATTGCAAGGCGGGTTCCTTCTCCGAATACATCACAGAAGAACTTGAAAACGAGGATAGTGTCCGAACCTGCAAATTAAGTTCCACATTCCACCGCAGAGAGAATAATATTTTCACAGATCTAATTTGCTGGCTTGTTTTGGTAGCATGACGTTATGTCATGGCCCAGTGATTATTCGAACCGTTTCTCCACACATAACGTGAGGCGGTTTCTTGACACGTCTTGCCGAAGCGGAGATCGTGTTCCCTTATTACGGGATTCTCATCAGTATGGGCATGGGCAACCCAACCGCGCCATCAATTGCGGCGCTTGGGGGATAAGCGAGTTTTACCAGGCAAGTGGGGACGCTTAGTTTTGTCCACCCATATAAAGGGATAAGGATTCACCTTTCTATCCACACCTTCTTCCTCCTTTGCTCATCCATTTTCGCACACTCGAGCTCTAGCGCCCAAGCCCACACTTCCGCCTCAACCTTCTCCAACCATGTCCGGAGCGGGAGGCAAGTGGATGGTCTCCTCCGTCACGGAGGGAGACTGTCGGTGTCAAAACCGGCGGATCTCGGGTAGGGTGTCCCGAACTGTGCGTCTAGGCCGGATGGTAACAGGAGGCAGGGGACATGAAGTTTTACCTAGGTTCGGGCCCTCTTGATGGAGGTAAAACCCTATGTCCTGCTTGATTAATATTAATGATATGGGTAGTACAAGAGTAGATCTACCACGAGACCAGAGAGGCTAAACCCTAGAAGCTAGCCTATGTTGTGATTGTTGTCCTACGGACTAAAACCCTTCGGTTTATATAGACATCGGAGAGGGTTAGGGTTACACAAGGTCGGTTACAAAGGAGGAAATATCCATATACATATTGCCTAGATTGCCTTCCACGCCAAGTAGAGTCCCATCCGAACACGAGACGAAGTCTTCAATCTTGTATCTTCATAGTCCAACAGTCCGGCTAAAGGATATAGTCCGGCTGTCCGGAGACCCCCTAATCCAGGACTCCCTCAGTAGCCCCTGAACCAGGCTTCAATGACGATGAGTCCGGCACGCAGTATTGTCTTCGGCATTGCAAGGCGGGTTCCTTCTCCGAATACATCACAGAAGAACTTGAAAACAAGGATAGTGTCCGACCTTTCAAATTAAGTTCCACATTCCACTGCAGAGAGAATAATATTTTCGTAGATCTAATTTGCTGGCTTGTTTTGGTAGCATGACGTTATGTCATGACCCAGTGATTATTCGAACCGTTTCTCCACACATAACGCGAGGCGGTTTCTTGACACGTCTTGCCGAAGCGGAGATCGTGTTCCCTTATTAAGGGATTGTCATCAATACGGGCATGGGTAACCCAACCACGCCATCAATTGCGGCGCTTGGGGGATAAGCGAGTTTTACCAGGCAAGTGGGGACGCTTAGTTTCGTCCGCCCATATAAAGGGATAAGGATTCACCTTTCTATCCACGCCTTCTTCCTCCTTTGCTCATCCGTTTTCGCACACTCGAGCTCTAGCGCCCAAGCCCACACTTCCGCCTCAACCTTCTCCAACCATGTCTGGAGCGGGAGGCAAGTGGATGGTCTCCTCCGTCATGGAGGGAGACATCAAGAAACTGAGGAGAGCCGGATACCTGCCCAACGACATCGCGCACTAGCTCCCAGATGAGGGGCAGCTCATCCCCACCCCCAGGCCCCATGAGAGGGTAGTATTCCTCACCCATTTCCTCCGCGGATTGGAATTCCCTATCCATCCCTTCGTCCGGGGGCTCATGTTTTATTACGGCCTCGATTTCCACGATCTGGCCCCGAACTTCATCCTCAACATCTCGGCATTTATCGTCATGTGCGAGGCCTTCCTCCGCATCAAGCCCCACTTCGGCTTATGGCTGAAGACCTTCAATGTCAAGCCGAAGGTGGTGGGCGGCCTCCAGGCGGAGTGGGGAGGCGCCATGGTGGGCAAGATGCCCAACATAATATGGCTCGAGGGCTCCTTTGTGGAAACCATAAAGGGGTGGCAGTCGGGGTGGTTTCATATCACCGAGCCGCGCGACCCTGCATGGGCAGCAGCCCCTGAATTCCGATCTGGCATCCCCATGCAGCTCACCTCCTGGAAAGAGAAGGGCCTGTCCTGGGGTAGTTCGAAGGAGCTGACCGGACTCCAAACATGTATTCAAAACATGTTGGACAAGAAGCTCAAGCTTGTCAACATAGTCCAAGTCATGCACATCCGCCGGATACTCCCGCGCCAACAACGGGAGTTCAACTTGTGGGATTTCAATCCGGCGCAGCAACGAACTATGAACAGGCTCTTCTACACAACTCGTGAAGACGCCTGGAGGGTGCCGTTCAAAAGTGCCGAGGTCCCCCCCTATTATTGAAGATCGCGGATTCAGCACGAAGCGCCAAGCCAGTGCGGTAAGCTGCTTTACCTTTCACAGGATAATCATTTTTTATATAGATTGACTCTATGCGGGATCTAAACTCCCATACCTTTGACAGGACTGGCAGAAGATGGCCGGACAGATCGACTGTCCGGCTCCTTTGCCCGAAGGCCCCGTTGATGCTCTTCTGGCGAAGATGTTGACTGCGGCCCCTTATAAGGTGCCGGAGAAGACCAAGAAGGCCAAGGGAGCTCGAAAGAGTTCCCGAGCCAGGCGTCGTCGGACTCACCGTCTGATGACTCTGCGGCGCACTCTTCCGCCGAAGACGAGGAAGAAGAAGAAGAAGATGTTCCCCCACCAACTGTGGGAGACAAGAAAAGGAAGGCCGCCCCAACCGGGGAGGCCGGAGGGTCCAAGAAGGGAAGGACTCTCCTTCCAGACATTTCCACTGCCGCCAACGAAGGCGAAGACGAGTGGTTGCCCAGGGTCAAGCCCTCGGGGAGATAGTAAGTATTCGGATACCAGAGTAACTCATAGGATTCCTTTGTCGCACTGCTTTCCCTAATCGCTGAACATAATTATGCAGGCCGCCACGAGCCAATATCGAGGTATCATCGGACGGCTCCCTGGGCTCGTCGGACATGGATAGTGATCCAGTCCCGACCGCCACCTCCCCTCATCCTGCCGATGACGCCGAGGTGTTGTCTCAAGAGACACCGGATCGAGGGGAGACAGTCCCGGAGGCGCCTCAAGGCGACCTTCTGGACTCCGGGAGCCGAGGGGACGGGGCCTCCGAGAGCTTCGAGTTCGGCCCTCAGCCGAACACCGCGCCGGACCCTCCAGCGGTTCCGGGCTTGGGCAGGCGGCCTCCTTCTAAGGGGGGCAAGACGCCTGTGCCGGTGACCTCTGTCCATCTAGAGGCGCCGGACAATCTGCTGGAAGCGCTTCGCAGCACTTCCATCGATGAGGAGAACCGCACTATCATGAGTGCGGTGATCCAGAAGGTTCAGTCCGCCAAGAGCGGATTGACTGAAGCCTGTGCCAGCCTTCTAACAAGCTTCGAGGTAAGTTTTTGAAAATGTAGTAGAAATATTACCGCATAGACAGTAGCCCCTGATGCTTTGTTCGGTGTTCACAAAGAAAAGCCGAACAAAGGATCAAATAATATCGCAGGAGTCTAATATAAGTGTGTCAATATGCATATGTAGGCTTCGCTGCTGGCGTCCGCCACACTGACTGCAGAGCTCGCCGTACTGAAGCAGGACCTCGAGGGGTCCAAGAAAGAGCTTGGCCTTGCCAAGAGGCAGCTCGAGGAGAACAAGGGTAAGTAATACCCTGTCTATAGAAATGTATATATAAAAAAAGACGCGATTGCAAAATGACAGGATCATTGTATTTTTGCCAGGGGCCACGACCGAGGTGGTGACCCTGAAGCAAGCACTAACCAAGGCCGAAGATAAACCGGCCAAGGAGCGCACCTAGCGAGAGAAGCACGAGGCTCGGGTGGGCAAGGTGCAGCAAGAGCTCCAGGCTCTCGTGACAAAGCACGAGGCGTTGGAGCTTGACTCGAAGACGGGAGAGTCTGAGCTTGCCGCGGCCCTTGAGAGCGCGAAGAGTGCCAAGGCTGAAGCCCAAAAGGCCCTCCAAGAGATCGACACGATGAAGAAGATAGCGGCGGGTAAGGCTTACTATATGCAAAGCAAGCATGTAAAAGTTAATTACCCATTACTTACCCGGATCCGGAGCTCTTCACGAGCATTCGTAGAGTTGCCCCGCAGTGTGTCCGATGCCGCACAATTTTACCAGGCCGAGGACGGAAGCTCGACGGAGAAGCTATTCTGGTCTCAGTATGCTGAGGCCAAACATCCGGTGCTGATGAGCAACCAGGTGAAGCAGATGGTCGAGCTACATAAGGCAGCCGATCAGGCAATGAAGGGCTTTATAGTCCGGCTGTGGCCTGGCGACGCCCTTCCGAGCAGCTTCTTCGGCCTGGTGAGGCGGCTTGTGGATGCCTGCCCACGGCTGGAGGTCGTCAAGCGATCCGTCTGCATTGAAGGTGCATGTCGGGCTTTCGCCCGTGTGAAATTGCAGTGGGTCAAGCTAGACGTCGTGAAGCTGATCAAGGAGGGGCCGCCGGAGGGCAAGGAGCACCGCCACCCCGATATGTACTACGAGGGTGTTCTGCCGGGTGCCCGTCTTATCGCGGATGAGTGTTCAAAAGATGTAATATTTGAGTAAACTCGCTTGTTTTATCCTGTATTTATGAAAACATGTTTCATATGCGCTATGCAACGCTTGTTTGAATTTAAAATATTACCTTCTGGTTGGCTGTTTATCCAATCTGAGAGATGGCTTGTCCTCGGCTTCTGCCCCCATGCCGCGAGTGCTGGGGTGTTCGTGATAAACCTGAGCACTCTTGTTCCCGTATTTGGGTCCTTCGAGGGAGGTGCTCAGCACAACGAACAAGGCAACCCGACTAATAATGCTTCATCACTCTCACTTAGCCATAGAATTCTATAATTTTAAATTTCGGCGAAGCCCCTGGTATTCGGAAGGCCGAATTTGGGGCGCGATACACGCCTGTAAGCCGGACTAGGCCGACCCCTCGCCCTAAGCGGCATAAGTCTTTAGGGACTCGTAAAACCTCGCCGAACAGCGACCAGTCTCTCGCCTTACCATGACAGTCAGTTATAGTTTTCTTTACTGAGGTGCTAAGCCCTGCATAACCGGGGCACAATCGCAGTAGTTCTTCTAGCGCTACCTTAGCCGATAGAGCGGAACGTAAGGTACCAAAACATAGGAGCCGGGCAAACCCAACATTTGACCAAAGACATGATTCGGAGCTGATGCATATAATGCTATAAGTTCGGGGTGCCTGTAACACCCTCGATGCGACTATAGCTCCCACGTGTCGAGGCACGACTTAGAGACATAATCGCATTGAAGGCATATGTCGCAAGTTAGGCAATCTTCACAACATCTCATGTAATATGATAATAAAAGGGGAGATAACATAGTTGGCTTACACTCTCCATGTCAAGCAAGTACTTAAATAACATTACATCATCCAAACACTCATGGCCCGACTACGGCGCAAAAATAAAAGAGAACCCAACATGCGACAACGGTCCCGTTCACCCCAAATGGGCACCACTACTGATCATCGGGAAAAGAAACATAGTATCGTTGAGAGTCTTCATCGAACTCCCACTTGAGCTCATACGCGTCTCCTGGAGCGGAATCATCAGGCCCTGCATCTGGTGTAATAGTAATCTGTGAGCCACAGGGACTCAGCAATCTCGCACCCTCGCGATCAAGACTATTTAAGCTTATAGGTAAGGCAAGATAAATATATGGAGCTGCAGCAAGCGACTAGCAAGTATGGTGGCTAACTTATTCGCAAAAGAGAGCGAGAAGAGGAGGCAAAGCACGAGCGAGAAACTAGAGAGCAACCTGCGCAAACATTGCTCCAACACCGTTTCCACTTCCCGGACTCCGCCGAGAAGAGGCCATCACGGTAACACACTCAGTTGATTCATTTTAATTAAATTAAGGTTCAAGTTATCTACAACCGGACATTAACAAATTCCCATCTGCCCATAACCACGGGCACGGCTTTCGAAAGATCAATCCCTGCAAGGGAGTCCCAAGTTAGCCCATGACAAGCTCTCACGGTCAACGAAGGAATAGACCTCCTCCCAAGACGTTCCGATCAAACTCGGTATCTCGGTAATTCAAGACACTTCGAGTCCACCAATAAGCTAGCTTAAGGTCCTGATACATCTTCGTGCTCCCAGGGTGGATGGAGAGGAGAGAATTGTGAGCCTCGTTCATGATCACTTTACGGAGGTCACCTTTGGGTACAACAGTACGATCTTCGAAGAAGAGAGTGTCCTTGTCATCAAGGCGGTAGCACTTGTACTTGGACTGACTCTTGGCAATCCCAATCTTCACCTTTTTCACCATAGCATCAAGCAGCTGGGCTTGGCGAATCTGGTCTTCTAAGGTAGGAGAGACTTGAAGGTTGGCGAGGAAACCTTGAGGAACAACTTGCAGATTAAGTTTGCGGAAAGCTTCACAAAGCTCGGGTTGATAAGGCTTGAGAATCAGACTGTTGCAGTAGGCCTTTCTGCTCAAAGCGTCAGCAATCACATTGGCCTTGCCTGGAGTATACTCAATACTCGGATTATACTCTTGAATCATTTCGACCCATCGAGTTTGCCTGAGGTTGAGATTAGGCTGAGTGAAGATGTACTTGAGACTCTTGTGATCAGTGAAAATGTCCACTTTTCTTCCCAATAGAAGATGTCTCCAAGTCAAAAGAGCATGCACAACTGCCACCAACTCGAGATCATGAGTGGGGTAGTTCTTCTCATTAGGCTTCAACTAGCGAGAGGTATACGCAACAACTTTCTTCTCTTGCATTAATACTACGCCAAGACCTTGGAGAGAGGCATCACAAAAGACCTCGTACGGCTTGGATTCATCAGGCGGAGTCAGAACTGGAGCAGTGATCAATTTCTCTTTCAAAGTGTTGAAAGCAATGTCACACTCCGGAGACCAAACGTACTTGACGTGCTTCTAGAGAAGATTTGAGAGAGGCTTCACGATCTTAGATAAGTTTTCAACGAATCTTCGGCGGTAGCTTGCGAGACCGAGGAAGCTACAGAGTTGCTTCACGTTCTGAGGAGGTTCCCAATTCACAATTGCAGACACCTTCTCAGGATTCACGGCAATGCCCTTGGCAGAGATGATATGACCAAGATAAAGAACCTCATCGAGCCAAAATTCGCACTTGGAGAACTTGGTGTAGAACTGATGTTCTCTTAGCTTATCGAGTACCAATCGCAAGTGCTTCGCATGATCTTCCTTGTTCTTGGAGAAAACCAGAATGTCGTCGAGATAGACCAAAACGAAGTCATTGGTGTAGGCGTTGAAGATGAAGTTCATCATGCGAGAGAACGTCGGAGGAGCGTTGACGAGGCCAAAAGACATGACAGTGTATTCATATGAACCAAAGCTTGTCCTGAAAGCCGTCTTGGGAATATCTTGCTCATGGATTCGAATTTGATGATAACCCATACGGAGATCAAGCTTGGAGAATACTTGGGCACCATTGAGTTGTTCGAACAGCTCATTGATGTTGGGAAGTGGGTATTTGTTCTTGATGGTCTTCTTGTTTACTGGACGGTAATCGACACAAAGTCGGTCCGTTCCATCCTTCTTCTTCACAAAAAGAACACCACAACCCCACGGAGAAGAACTAGGCCGGATGAGACCCATTTTCTCTTGCATATCGAGTTGCTTCTTCAGATCCTTCAACTCTTCAGGTCCGAGCTTGTAAGGACGCTTGCACACAGGTTCCGTGCCAGGCTCAAGATCAATAATGAATTCAACTGGCCGGTGCGGAGGCATTCCTGGAAGCTCTTCTGGAAAGACGTCTTGATATTCGCAAACGACTGGAATTTGAGAGATAGCATCCAATTCACCCTTCTCATTGAGAGAAAATAGACGGATAGTATCATCACGAGCGGCAAAGACAATTACATCCTCAGACGAATGAGTCAATTGAATCTGCCTGGCTGCACAATCAAGATGTGCCTTGTGCTTAGAAAGCTAATCCATTCCGAGAATAAGATCAATATCCGAGTTACCAAGAACCACCGGAGAAGATAGAAACTTGTAATCGCCCAACATGATAGAGACATCCGGGACGCAATTGTTAGAAGTCATTTGCTTGCCCGGAGACACAATCTTCAATGGAACAGGAACCCTTTCGGTCACAAAATCATGCTTGGCCACAAATGGAGTTGAAATAAAAGAAAGCGATGCACCAGTGTCAAAAAGAACTTTTGCAGGAACATCGTTAACAGGAAGGTTACCCATGATAACATCTGGTGAGTCCTCTACCTGAGCTGCATTCAGCAAATTGACCTTGGCGTGCTTGGGGTTATGCTTGACCACAGCTGTACTTGCTGATCTGACAGGAGGAGGAGGAGGAAGACGCCTCTGGTTGAAACACTTGTTGGCATAGTGACCCTTCCGTTGGCACTTGTTGCACGTGACCTCTGAAAGCGGACGGTGATACGGAGCACTCGATCTTGGAGCTTGAGACGAAGTCTTGTTCTGAAAGCCAGGGTTGGGTGGGTGGGAAGAACCACTGCCACCTTTGCTCTTCTGCTGATATGGCTGACGGAACGGAGGAGGAGGAAGCCAAAACTTCTGCTGCTTGGCCACTTGAGTAGAGGAAGAAGGAGTAACATCTCTGGCTCGCTTCTTGGAAGCATCACACCTCAACTGAGCAGCCTCTTGCTTCAGTGGCATGTTGTAGAACTCATCGTACCTCAAGGGCCCAAAGAGAACAAGAGCTAGCTGAGTTTCTTCTCTGAGACCACCCCTGAACTAATATATCATGCTCTTCTCATGAGGGACGTCCTGCTTAGCAAAGCGGGCGAGCTTCTGGAACAACTTGTTGTAGTCATAGACAGACAAAGAGCCTTGCTTTAGATTGTGGAATTCCTCATGCTTGCTTTCAACCACGCTCTGCGGAATATGATGAGCTCGGAAATCTCGACGGAAATCATCCCAAGTGATAACACGTCCACCTCTGGAATCCTTGTACTGCTGGAACCATTCTGCGGCTTGATCTTTGAGTTGGAAGGAAGCGAACTTGACAAAGTCCTCAGGCCTGACGTTACTGCACTCGAAATGCTTGCACAGATCCACAAGGCAATCGTCAGCATCGGTTGCCTCAACACAATGCCTGAAAGTCTTTGGCCCATTAGCAAGGAACTGGTTGAGTGTAGCAAAGTGACTCTGATTGCTGCCTTGATTCCCTTGACTGCCTTGATTGCGCTCTTGAAGAATTTGCATGATCAACTGTGTATTTGCATTGGTTGCGGCCATCACAGCTTGACATGCTTCTGGAGGAGGTGGAGGTGGTGGCGGATCAGGATTCGGAGTCGTGCGCGTTGGAGGAGCCATCCTGTAGAGGTTGACCACCATTAGCACATTGACAGATAAATATTGAAGCTGAATCCAACGGAATGAAAATTGCAACATATAGTCTTCACATCCGAACAAAACGAACGAATGCATTCCTCTTGAAATGGTCACATATCCATAAATTGAGAAGCCACGTAGAATTAAGGTAGAGAAATAAATCAACAACGTACGGATCAAGAACGAATAATTGCTAAGAAATCCCAATCTCAAACCAATATCCGTGGAAGAAAAACTAGAGCTACTAGAATTCCCACCTATGAAACTTCCGAACCTTTCCGGTTATGCAATCAGGTGTTGGGGATACAGGGGAAGCATAATATCTCACCCAAACTAGCAAATCCTACATCTAGCTGTATCCATCCTTCAACACATAACCAAGAAACCTTCGGAAACCATCTACCTCAACCTTTGAAAAGCATCCGTTATACAAGTTATGGCGATACTCCCGAACTCCCGCCCCAGTACTGGGTGGCGTCGAGGTTATCTCACCAATGAACTGCATAAAAGAGATTTTCGATGTCGGCGTACTAGACTCAGGTATTCCAGAACTGTAACGATAAAATTATGATGAAAACACCTCAGAGCTCAACTCCCCGGGACACTTCCACTAAACCCCTGATAGGAGGCACCAAGACAATGTTCTCATCATAAAACCATCGGAACGATTCCAAGATACCCGCGTGATCCTAAATTTTTTTTAGTGAAATTTGAGAAGAGAAGAGTCAAAACTCTACGTCAGGAAGCCTTACCAGAGCGATGAGGAGACTGGGAAGTAAAAAGAATTCCTAATCTCTCCGATATATAATTCCTAACAGACTCAAAACATTTTTCCAGACGCAACTCGGCCGCTAAAAACGATCAAGCAATGGGGCTCCTAAGGTCGGGAAAGGCTCTGATTACCAACTTGTAACACCCTCGATGCGACTATAGCTCCCACGTGTAGAGGCACGACTTAGAGACATAATCGCCTTGAAGGCATATGTCGCAAGTTAGGCAATCTTCACAACATCCCATGTAATATGATAATAAAAGGGGAGATAACATAGTTGGCTTACACTCGCCATGTCAAGCAAGTACTTAAATAACATTACATCATCCAAACACTCATCTCCCGACTACGGCGCCAAAATAAAAGAGAACCCAACATGCGACAACGGTCCCGTTCACCCCCAAATGGGCACCACTACTGATCATCGGGAAAAGAAACATAGTATCGTTGAGAGTCTTCATCGAACTCCCACTTGAGCTCATACGCATCTCCTGGAGCGGAATCATCAGGCCCTGCATCTGGTGTAATAGTAATCTGTGAGCCACAGGGACTCAGCAATCTCGCACCCTCGCGATCAAGACTATTTAAGCTTATAGGTAAGGCAAGATAAATATATGGAGCTGCAACAAGCGACTAGCAAGTATGGTGGCTAACTTATTCGCAAAAGAGAGCGAGAAGAGGAGGCAAAGCACGAGCGAGAAACTAGAGAGCAACCTGCGCAAACATTACTCCAACACCATGTCCACTTCCCGGACTCCGCCGAGAAGAGGCCATCACGGTAACACACTCAGTTGATTCATTTTAATTAAATTAAGGTTCAAGTTATCTACAACCGGACATTAACAAATTCCCATCTGCCCATAACCACGGGCACGGCTTTCGAAAGATCAATCCCTGCAAGGGAGTCCCAAGTTAGCCCATGACAAGCTCTCACGGTCAACGAAGGAATAGACCTCCTCCCAAGACGTTCCGATCAGACTCGGTATCTCGGTAATTCAAGACACTTCGACAGGTTAAAACAAATGCAGAAACACCGCCCGAATGTGCCGACAAATCCCGATAGGAGCTGCACATATCTCTTTCTCAGGGCACACTCAGATGAACACTATGTACAACTAAAACCAACCCTCAAGTTGCCCCGAGGTGGCGCTGCAAGTGGCTCTATTTGGACCAACACTCAGAGGAGCACTGGCCTGGGGGGTTTAAAATAAGATGACCCTCCGGCTCCGGTAACCCAAGGGAAAAAGAGGCTAGGTGGCGAATGGTAAAACCAAGGTTGGGCATTGCTGGAAAAGCTTTAATCAAGGCGAACTATCAAGGGGTTCCCATTATAACCGAACCGCGTAAGGAACGCAAAATCCGGGAACATAACACCGATATGACGGAAAACTAGGGCGGCAAGAGTGGAACAAAACACTAGGCGAGAGGCCGAGCCTTCCACCCTTTACCAAGTATATAGATGCATTAAGATAACAAGGCAATATAGTGATATCCCAACAAGTAAATAAAAGATGTTCCAACAAGGAACGGCCTCCAATCTTCACCTGCAACTAGCAACGCTATAAGAGGGGCTGAGCAAAGCGGTAACATAGCCAATCAACGGTTTGCTAGGACAATGGTGGGTTAGAGGTTTGACATGGCAATTTGGGAGGCTTGCAAGAAAGTGGTAGGCATCGTAGCAATGGCATAGCAAAAGAGCAAGCAAACTAGCATAGCAAAGATAGTAGTGATTTCGAGGGTATGATCATCTTGCCTGCACAGTTGTCAGAGTTGACTGGATCCTCGAAAGCAAACTCAACGGGCTCCTCGATAGCGAACTCGTCTCCCGGCTCTACCCAAACAATACAAACAAGCAACAAGGATACAATCAACCACGTGCAAACTCAAACAACACGATGCAAAGATGATATGCTATGCGGGATGCGATGCGGGATGCAAAATGCAAGATATGACAGGAAATGCATGAACCTGGACTCAACTTGGAATTCCAAGGGTGCCATTGGAAAGATGAGATGAAATCGCTTGAAAACGATATAAAGAACGCCGGAGTCGGAGTTACGGTTTGGAAATGGCAAGCGATTCAAAAATGACACCGGTCTGCGATTTACAGCAAGTAGGCATCTAAATGCAATGAAATGAACATGCTACAGCCATCAAACATGGCATCAAAATACATGGAATGGAAGAATTCAAGATGCTTAACAAAAGTCTAGCACTGAGCTACGTCCAATTAATCCATTAGGATGTCCAAACAAGCATGGTAAAAACACAAATGGTAAAACAGATCTCAGACTTAGTGAAATTAACACTTGTCTGGAAATTCAGATCATATAGCCCTCTTCGGAGCAACAAAACAACATGCTACAGGACCTGAACATGACAAAGAAAGACATGGCATGGAGCTACTCAACAATCTTAACAAAAGTCCCTTAGTGACCTTGAGCCAAAAGGGATCACAAAATATACTAACAAGCACACGAACATAGCAAAAACATAATCAGTTTTCAGACTTAGTGAAAACTGGGACATGCTGAAACATAACTCACGAAGGCATGTTTACGAGCTCGATGCACTCACCACGGTGCAAGTCATGGCAAGAAAAGCATACATACCTTAAGAAGGCACAAAATGAAAGCTAGACATGGCAAGAACAATGGCATAGCACGCACGGATCAACTACAATAACATCAGCAAAATCGCAAACAAGTTGACGATCTGCCCAGATTCGCAATGAAGCAAAAGTAGAGCTCGATTGACTCAAGCTAGGTTGCTCCATAATTGCAAACAAAGACAAGTATGGATAGAGCAGTACCATATTAACAAAACTCCCTTAATGATCATCCTCAAAAGAGGGACGGATCGCTAGGAAACAACATGAACATATGGCATCGTGAACTAAACAATCCCAGGACTTGGTGAAATTACTAAGTCCCTGAAAACAGAATTAGCAAGTGCACCACTTTGCAAGCTTGCACAAGTCACCACACACATCCTAAAAATATATGGGTTGCACCTCTGGAAAGATGACAAAACCCTTAACAAAACACATGTAGAACTCACGGGCATAGCATGCACACAATAATCATGGCAAAAATGACAAAAGTGCTAAACGGAGTAACAGATCTGACAATTAACTCAAGTAGCCCTCTTCTAACAGCATTTCGGGCATCAAGATGAGCTCAAATGAAAATGATGCAATGGAATGAAATTATGTACTCTCTAAGATGAACATTTTTATGTACTATATGCATGAATCCGAGCTACGGATGCAAAGTTACGGGGCCGCGAACAGGGGCATATGAACTAAAAATATCCGGGACTTAGTGAAAAAAACTACCCCTAGGGTTTACTGTAGCAACCCCGATCCAGATCGGATCTCGCGGCACTGTAGCTGGCTGGACCCGAGTTCACCGGAACCGGCATGGAGGATGGAGGAGGCGGCCGGCGAGGGCGCGGTCGCCGGTGGCCGAGGCAGCGGCGGCCGGAGCTGGGGCGACGCCGGCGAGCTCCTGCGGCGGCTCGGGGCGGCGACCCCAATGACGAGGCGGCGGCGGACCGGGACGGCGGTGGCGGACGGCTGGGCGGCGACGGCGGTGGC
Organism: Triticum urartu; assembly: GCF_056163025.1. Lineage (NCBI taxonomy): Eukaryota > Viridiplantae > Streptophyta > Magnoliopsida > Poales > Poaceae > Triticum > Triticum urartu. Next base: position 95,897,202 of record NC_141875.1, read on the forward strand.
GGACGGCTGGGCGGCGACGGCCGGGCGGGGCGCCAGCGGCGGCGGAGGCGGCGGCCGGGCCGAGGAGGGAGGCGGTGCGGGGCGGCCGGCTCGCGGGCTCGCGGGGGCCTCGCCTGGGCCGGGCGGGCCGGCGGTGGTGGAAGGTGGCGGTCGCCACGTGTCGACGCGCGGGTGGCTGGAGGCGGCGGGCGGACACTGTCCGGCACCGTCCGGACACGTCCGGCGGCGGCGGATGGATCTAGGGTTTAGGGGGGAGGGGAGACCTGTGAATTTCGGAGGGGGGTGATATATATAGGCATAGAGGGAGCTAGGAGAGTCCAAATGAGGTGCGGTTTTCGGGCACGCGATCGTGATCGAACGCTCTAGAACATGGAGCAGAGTTTGGTGGGTTTTGGGCCAAATTGGAGGGGTGTAGGGCTGCAACACACACGAGGCCTTTTCGGTCCCTCGGTTAACCGTTGGAGTATCAAACGAAGTCCAAATGGTACGAAACTTGACAGGCGGTCTACCGGTAGTAAACCAAGGCCGCTTGGCAAGTCTCGGTCCAATCCAGAAATGTTTAATCCCCACACACGAAAGAAAGCTAGAAATGACCACCGGAGGAGAACGAAGCGCCGGAATGCAAAACGGACAACGGGAAAAATACTCGAATGCATGAGACGAACACGTATGCAAATGCAATGCACATGATGACATGATATGAGATGCATGACAAAGACAACAACACACGGAGACAAAGACCCGAACCCGAGGAAATAAATATAACTTAACGCCGGAAACAGCAAGAGTTGGAATACAAATAGGGAAAGTTACATCCGGGGTGTTACAGTGCCGCACTTGTGAAAGTGTTCGGACTTTTCACACCGCATTGTGGGGTACGTAAGCCCCTGGTGTATTGGCCGTACCAGAGTGTACGGTTGCAAGGCATCATTAATAAACACGTAGATATATATAACAAGAATGAAATAATAGGCGTAATGTCATGCATTGTTTATTAAAAAATTGCGTTAAAGCAGAGTGATACAGATAGTGCGATAAGCAAAGAGTAGGACTATGTCCCTTATAAGGGCAAGCTGAGGAATGATATTAAATTGAATATTTCACTCGTTACTGTAATCAACCTGGGAATTCCGTGGTATGACGTAGTTGTCTGCCTCCTTGGTTGCTGCATCATGTGTTCGGCAACAATGCTGCCGGACAGTGTTTCCAGAGATTAAGGTCCTGAAAGAAAAAGAAAAATAACCAAACGGGAAGCCCCTAGTGCGGTTTAGGCCGCGTTTTGGGGCGTGCCGCAGTTGTGCCACCCTCCCCACCTGTGCCCATGGTATTTTTAATGGGTAATTATGTACGCGCGGCACGAGTTTTGCCGCTGGGCTGGGATTGGGGTGGCCGCCGTATTGCTACGCGAGCTCAGATAGCGCGAGGCGGTCTATTTGCCGATTGCCCCGAGCGCACTTGAAGGTGTCCGGGGTTTGAAGCGCCAAACTGGTTGATTGCCTTGAGAGGTTGCTTTGCGCTTCTGCTGCGAGGGCCACAGTGTGCTCCTCTGTTCGGAGAGAGCGCTCTATGTTTCCATTGACTGTAATAACTGCGCGAGGTCCTGGCATCTTGAGCTTGAGGTATGCATAATGCGGTACCGCATTGAAACTAGCGAATGTGGTTCGCCCGAGCAGCGCGTGATAACCACTGCGGAACGGGACTATATCGAAGATTAACTCTTCGCTTCGGAAATTATCCGGGGATCCGAAGACCACTTCCAGTGTAACTGAGCCTGTGCAATGGGCCTCTACACCTGGAATGACGCCCTTAAAGGTCGTTTTTGTGCGTTTGATCCTTGAGGGGTCTATACCCATTTTGCGCACCGTATCCTGATAAAGCTGGTTCAGGCTACTGCCGCCGTCCATAAAGACTCAAGTGAGGTGAAATCCGTCGATGATTGGTTCTAGGACCAGTGCGGCGAATCCGCCATGACGGATACTAGTGGGGTGGTCCCTGCGATCGAAGGTGATCGGGCAGGAGGACCAAGGGTTGAACTTTGGGGCGACTGGCTCCAACGCATATACGTCCCTGAGCGCACGTTTCTGCTCCTTCTTCGGGATGTGGGTTGCGTATATCATGTTCACCGTCCGCACTTGCGGGGGAAACCTCTTCTGTCCTCCAGTGTGCGGCTGCCGGGGCTCCTCGTCATCTCTATGCGGCCCCTTCTCCTTGTTTTCGGCAATTAACTTGCCGGCCTGCTTGAACACCCATCAATCCCTGTTGGTGTGATTGGCTGGCTTGTCTGGGGTGCCGTGTATTTGACACGAGCGATCGAGTATACGGTCCAAACTGGACGGACACGGTGTACTTTGTTTGAATGGCTTTTTCCACTGACCGGGTTTAGAGCCTTTGAATCCGGTATTGACTGCCGTATCCTCAGTATTTTTGTTGTTAATGCGGCGCTTATGCTTGTGGCGACGTGACCTGCTATTGCCGTCCTTGGTATCTGAGGTACCATGGTTCTTTGATATGTTATTACTACGAGCCAGCCAGCTGTCTTCTCCCGCACAAAAGCGGGTCATGAGCGTCGTGAGAGCTGCCATAGATTTCGGTTTTTCCTGACCAAGGTGCCGGCCTAGCCACTCGTCTCAGATGTTGTGCTTGAAAGCCGCTAAGGCCTCCGCATCCGGACAGTCGACGATTTGATTTTTCTTTGTAAGGAACCGAGTCCAGAATTGCTTGGCCGATTCTTCTGGCTACTGAATTATGTGGCTCAAATCATCGGCCTTTGGTGGTCGCACATAAGTCCCCTGAAAGTTGTCGAGGAATGCGGCTTCCAGATCTTCCCAACAGCTAATGGAGTCCGCTGGCAAGCTGTTAAGCCAATGCCGCGCTGGTCCTTTGAGCTTTAGTGGGAGGTATTTGATGGCGTGTAAGTCATCGCCGCGGGCCATGTGGATGTGGAGGAGGAAATCCTCAATCCATACTGCGGGATCTGTTGTGTCGTCATATGATTCAATATTTACAGGTTTGAAACCTTCTGGGAATTGATGTTCCATTACTCCGTCTGTGAAGCATAAGGGGTGTGCGGCGCCTCTGTATTGGGCTATATTGCTTCTGTATCCGGCGTGACGTTTGTCGTCTCGCAGAGTGGTGCGCCCTCGTGATCTGTAGATCGATCTTGAATGCTTTGCCTTATCCTCCAATATGTCTCGCAGGTCTGGCGTATCTCCCCATGCCTTTTTATTTGAATGGCGTTGGGGTGGAGGCTGAGCTTTTGGCTTGAATGCCTCTCTATTGCGGCCACGAGGTGGCCGATCACCCGTATCATACGATTCTTCCTCCAGTCAGGGTAGTAACCTGCGCCTTGGGTAAGTCTTGGAGGGGTGCTCGAGTTTATATTCCTCGGCCGCGAGGACTTCAGTCCATTTGTTAGCTAGCAGATCTTGATCAGCTTGAAGCTGCTGCTGCTTTTTCTTCAAGCTATTTGCCGTGGCCATAAGCCGGCGCTTGAAGCGCTCTTGTTCGACGGGATCCTCTGGGACGGCGAACTCATCGTCGTCGAGGCTTGCCTCGTCTTCGAAGGGGGGATGTAATTGTCATCCTCCTCCTCTCCGTCTACCGCTGTCTCAGGAGAGCTGACTCCTCCATCCTCCTGGTCTAAATCTTGCTGGAGGGCTTTGTTGTTTTCTTCATAACTATCAACAGTGTTATTATCTCCTATGCCGGTATCACCAATTTTGCTTTGGCGGGACTTAGAGCGGCGCCGCTGACGTCGGTGTTTGGGTTGCTTCTTGGAGGGGTTATCCTCCGCTATCCCGTCGCCATTGCCTTCTTTGGGTGTATCCACCATGTATATGTCATATGACGAGGTGCGTTACAGTGCCCTATAGGTGCTGGTTCATGTTCGTCTCCTACATCGTTGTCCATACTATTGATGTCTTCGGAGTTGAAGTCGAGCATGTCGGTTAAATCATCGACAGTGGCTACGAAGTGGGTGGTGGGTGGGCGTCGAATTTCTTCGTCGACCGCATCCCAATCCTGTTGGCCATAATCCAGCCAGGGCTCTGCTGACAAAGAGAGAGACCTTAGTGAATTCAGAATGTCGCCGAATGGCGAGTGCTGAAAGATATCCGCGGCGGCAAATTCCATGATCGGCGCCCAATCGGATTTGATTGGCAGGGGCGCGAGCGGTTCGGAGTCAGAAAGAGAGTCCGGCACCTTGGAGTCGCGGGCTGCGCAGAGGATTATGCTGGTGTTCGGCTCGATCGCCGTTGAGACTATAGCCCCTGAGGCGGTGTCTAACCACCCGTCCTCGATTGGCGCAGTTGGCTCCGAACTAAGGGTCGGAGCTGATGCGGGCACGGCCTCTAGGGTACTGTTCGACAGCAGAGCTAGGTCATACCCATCGCGACAGTGCAGCGCGCCCGACTGTGGCTCGAATCCGTCGAAGATCAAGTCTCCGCGGATGCCGGCCGTGTAGTTCAAACTTCCAAATCTGACCTGATGGCCAGGGGCGTAGCTTTCAATATGCTCCAGATGGCCAAGCGAATTAGCCCGCAGTGCAAAGCCGCCGAATACGAAGATCTGTGGGGGTGAGAAAAGTCTCACCCAGGACCGCATCTCTATCAATGATAGTAGGAGCCATCAAGCCTAACGGCGACGACACAGAGGAACTCTCAATGAAAGCACCAATGTCGGTGTCAAAACCGGCGGATCTCGGGTAGGGGGTCCCGAACTGTGCGTCTAGGCTGGATGGTAACAGGAGGCAGGGGACACGAAGTTTTACCCATGTTCGGGCCCTCCTGATGGAGGTAAAACCCTACGTCCTGCTTGATTAATATTGATGATATGGGTAGTACAAGAGTAGATCTACCACGAGATCAGGGAGGCTAAACCCTAGAGGCTAGCCTATGGTATGATTGTATGTTGTGATTGTTGTCCTACGGACTAAAATCCTTCGGTTTATATAGACACTGGAGAGGGTTAGGGTTACACAAGGTCGGTTACAAAGGAGGAAATATCCATATACGTATTGCCTAGCTTGCCTTCCATGCCAAGTAGAGTCCCATCCGGACACGAGACGAAGTCTTCAATCTTGTATCTTCATAGTCCAACAGTCCGGCTAAAGGATATAGTCCGGCTGTCTGGAGACCCCCTAATCCAGGACCCCCTCAGACGACTTGTAGATTTTTGCAATAAGTATATGAGTTCTTTATGACTAATGTTGAGTCCATGGATTATATGCACTCTCACCCTTCCATCATTGCTAGCCTCTACGGTACCGTGCATTGCCCTTTCTCAAATTGAGAGTTGGTGCAAACATCACCGATGCATCCAAACCCCGTCATATGATACGCTCTTTCACACATAAACCTCCTTATATCTTCCTCAAAACAGCCGCCATACCTACCTATTATAGCATTTCCATAGCCATTCCGAGATATATTGCCATGCAACTTTCCACCATCCAGTTTATCATGACACATTCATCATTGTCATATTGCTTAGCATGATCATGTACTTGACATAGTATTCATGGCAAAGCCACCGTTCATAAATTTTTTCATACTTGTCACTCTTGATTCATTGCATATCCCGGTACACCGCCGGAGGCATCCATATAGAGTCATACTTTGTTCTAGTATCGAGTTGTAATCATTGAGTTGTAAATAAATAGAAGTGTGATGATCATCATTCAATAGAGCATTGTCCCAAAAAAAAGAGAAATGCCAAAGAAAAAAAAGAAGGCCCAAAAAAAGAAAATAAATAAAAAGGGGCAATGCTACTATTCCTTTTTTCCACACTTGTGCTTCAAAGTAGCACCATGTTCTTCATATAGAGAGTCTCTTGAGTTATCACTTTCATATACTAGTGGGAATTTTCATTATAGAACTTGGCTTGTATATTCCAACAATGGGCCTCCTCAAGTGCCCTAGGTCTTCGTGAGCAAGCAAGTTGGATGCACACCCACTTAGTTTCTTTTGTTGAGCTTTCATACATTTATAGCTCTAGTGCATCCGTTGCATGGCAATCTCTACTCCTTGCATTAACATCAATCGATGGGCATCTCCATAGCCCATTGATTAGCCTCGTTGATGTGAGACTTTCTCCTTTTTTGTCTTCTCCACATAACCCCCATCATTATATTCTATTCCACCCATAGTGCTATATCCATGGCTCACGCTCATGTATTGCGTGAAACTTTATGAGTTTGAAATTATTAAGGTATGAAACAATTGCTTGGCTTGTCATCGGGGTTGTGCATGATGAGAGCATTCTTGTGTGACGAAAATGGAGCATGACTAAACTATATGATTTTGTTGGGATGAGTTACTTTGCCATGTTACTTTAAGAAAACATAATTGCTTTGTTGGTTTGCTTGAAGTATTATTATTCTCTATGTCAATATGAACTTTTGTCTTGAATCTTTCTAGTCTGAATATTCATACCACAATTAGGAAGATTTGCTTTGAAATTATGCCAAGTAGCACTCCGCATCAAAAATTCTCTTTTTATCATTTACCTACTCGAGGACGAGCAGGAATTAAGCTTGGGGATGCCTGATACGTCTCCAACGTATCTATAATTTTTGATTGCTCCATGCTACTTTATCTACTATTTTGGACTGTTTTGGGCTTTATTTTCCACTTTTATATTATTTTTGGGACTAACCTATTAACCGGAGGCCCAGCCCAGAATTGTTGTTTTTTGCCTATTTCAGTATTTCGGAGAAACAAAATATCAAACGGAGTCCAAACGGAATAAAACCTTCGGGAACGTGATTTTCTCACTGAACGTGATCCAGGGGACTTGGACCCTACTCCAAGGAGTGAAAGAGGTGGCACTGGTAGAAAAAGGGTCAAACGTGAAGCACATTAGTGCCGGTTTGTAAAAAACCCGGCACTAATGTGATCAATAGTGCCGGTTCGAATGGCTATGCATTAGTGCCGGTTCGTAATGAACCTTTAGTACCGGTTCGTGCCACGAACTGGTACTAAAGGGGTGGTGGCAGGCTGGCGTCAGGCCAGGGCCCCACGAGCCCCTTTAGTGACGGTTTGTGACACAAACCGGTACTAAAGGTCTAACCTATAGTACCGGTTTGCGTCACCAACCGGCACTACAGAGTCTTAACCTATAGTCCCGGTTGAAGACACAAACCGGCACTATAGGGCAATTTTCAAACTCTACCCCCCCATGTATCGCCATTTCAGTTTTGAAAAAATCAAAAGAAAATGATAAAAACTTCAAAAAATAAAATCCTTCGAGAGGTAGTTATATTACTACATCTACTAGTTAGGAAAATTTGAAAACTTAAATTTGGACATGTTTTGCAAAAAGTGTAGGGAAAATGTAAAACGGCTATAACTTTTGCATACGATGTCGGAAAAAACGTATAATATATCAAAAAATTCAGCACGGAAATCCGCATCCGATGGAGACCACCTACGGCCTGTTTGGAATTTTTTAGAATCCTCAAATTCCAAAAGGAAAAAAGATATGGTCAATTCAGTTTTTTTAAAAAAAATTGGTCAAATCTGTTCAAACTACTTATTCAAGAAGTATTAATGTTACTACATTATTATTCAAGTATATTAGTGTTACTAAATAATTAATTCAATTTTTTGAATTTTGGTCAAATCTGGTCAAACTATGGTCAAACTGTGGTCAAACTATGGTCAAACTTATTCAAGAAATATTAGCGTTACTAAATAATTACTGTTTTTTTTTAGAATAATAGTTTCAAACTCAAACGGTGAAATGTGTGACTTCATGCTCAAGCTAAACTCCTGAGGGTTAATAGGATTAACATCTTACTATTGTCAGGAAAACAACAAGTGCAGACTTGGGAACGAAGGAGAATAGAACTCGAAAGTTAAGCGTGCTCGGGCTGGAGTAGTGAGAGGGATGGGTGACCGGTCGGGAAGTTAGATGATTTGGAATGAGTGTTCCACACTTGAGCAGTTAAGAGAGGTGATTAGAGACTAAATCATCAAATAATTCAGAAAAATTAAAAATTGAAAAAAAAATCAAAATTATTTTCCAGAATTTTCAAAAAAAAACCTTTAGTACCGGTTGGTAACACCAACCGGTACTAAAGGTCCCCCATACCAGGGCGTGGGCTCACGCCACGTGGTGGCACTTTAGCGCCGGTTCGTGCCGAACCGGTACTAAAGGGGGGGCCTTTAGTGCCCACGTGGTGGCCCTTACAAACCGGTTCTAAAGCTCCGTTTTCTACAAGTGTGGTCACCAGGGTGGGGGGGCGCGCCCCCTGCCTCATGGGCCCCTCGGTGATCCACCGACGTACTCCTTCCTCCTATATATACCTACGTACCCCAAATGATCAGAACAGGAGCGAAAAACCTAATTCCACCGCCGCAACTTTCTGTATCCACGAGATCCCATCTTGGGGCCTGTTCCGGAGCTCCGCTGGAGTGGGCCGTCATCACGGAGGGCTTCTGCGTCATCATAGGCTCTCCGATGAAGTGTGAGTAGTTTACTTCAGACCTTCGGGTCCATAGTTAGTAGCTAGATGGCTTCTTCTCTCTTTTTGCATCTCAATACAAAGTTATCCCCCTCTCTCATGGAGATCTATTCGATGTAATCTTCCTTTTGCGGTGTGTTTGTTGAGACCGATGAATTGTGGGTTTATGATCAAGTCTATCTATGAATAATATTTGAATCTTCTCCAAATTCTTTTATGTATGATTGGTTATCTTTGCAAGTCTCTTTGAATTATCCGTTTGGTTTGGCCAACTAGATTGGTAGTTCTTGCCATGGGAGAAGTTCTTAGCTTTGGGTTCGATCTTGCGGTGTCCTTTCCCAGTGACAGAAGGGGCAGCAAGGCACGTATTGCATCATTGCCATCGAGGATAACAGGATGGGGTTTATTTCATATTGCATGAATTTATCTCTCTACAACATGTCATCTTGCTTAAAGCATTACTCTGCTTTTAACTTAATACTCTAGATGCATGCTAGATAGCGGTCGATGAGTGGAGTAATAGTAGTAGATGCAGAATCATTTCGGTCTACTTGTCATGGATGTGATGCCTATATACATGATCATGCCTAGATATTCTCATAACTATGCTCAATTCTGTCAATTGCTCAACAGTAATTTGTTCACCCATCGTAGAATACTTATGCTCTTGAGAGAAGCCACTAGTGAAACCTATGGCCCCCGGGTGTATTCTCATCATATTAATCTCTATCATTTTAATCTTGCTTTGCTTTTTTACTTTTCCTTTAACTTTTCACTTTGCATCTCTATACCAAAAATACCAAAAATATTATATCTATTAGATCTCACTCTCGTAAGTGACCGTGAAGGGATTGACAACCCCTAATCGCGTTGGTTGCGAGTAGCTATCGTTTTGTGCAGGTACGAGGGACTTGAGCGTGGCCTCCTACTAGATTGATACCTTGGTTCTCAAAAACTGAGGGAAATACTTACGCTACTCTGCTGCATCATCCCTTCCTCTTCGGGGAAATCCAACGCAAGCTCAAGAGGTAGCAATTGTCGAACACATGATGCAGCAACCAAGGAGGCAGAAAGCTACATCACACCACGGAACTCCCAGGTGGATTACGATAACGAGTGAAGTACTTGCTTTAATATTATTCCTCAGCTTGCCCTTGGAGGGGACATAGTCCTACTTTTTTCTTATCGCACTACCTGTATCATTCTGCTCTAACGCACGTTTTTTAATAAACAATGCATTGTATTAAGTCTTTTATTGCCTTCTTCTTTTATATATATATATATATGTTCATTCATGACATCCAACACCCGTACACTCTGGTACGGCCAATACACCAGGGGCTTAAGTACCCCACAATATGGTGTGAGAAGTCTGAAAACTTTCACAAGTGCGGCACCCCGAACTTATAGCATTATATGCATCAGCTCCAAATCATGTCTTGGGTCAATAGTTGGGTTTCCCGGCTCCCATGTTTTGGTACCTTACGTTCCGCTATATCGGCTAAGGTAGCACTGGGAGAACTACTATGATTGTGCCCTGGTTCGGCTGGGCTAAGCACCTCAGTAGAGAAAGCTAAAACTGACTGTCATGATAAGGCAAGAGACTGGTCGCTGTTCGAGAGGTTTTCGAGTCGTTAAAGACTTATGCTGCTTAGAGCGGGGAGTTGGCCCTATCCGGCTTAAGGAATGTATCGCGCCCCGAGTTCAGCCTTCCGACTACTAGGGGCTTTGCTGAAATTTAAAATTATAGAATTCTATGGCTAAGTGAGAGTGATAACGCATTATAGTCCGATTGCCTTTTTCGTTGTGCTGAGCACCTCCCTCGAAGGACCCAAAAATGGGAACAAGAGTGCTCAGGTTTATCCCGAACACCCCAGCACTCGTGGCATGGGGGAAGAAGCCGACGACGATCCATCTCTCTGATAAACAGCTGAACAGAAGGTAATATTTTAAATTCAAACAAGCGTTGCATAGCGCATATGAACAAGTTTTCATAATACAGGATTACACGAGCAAGTTCATTCAAATATTACATCTTTTGAACACTCGTCCGCTACAAGACGGGCACCCTTCAGGACACCCTCATAGTACATCTCAGGGTGGCGATGCTCCTTGCCCTGCGGCGGCCCTTCCTTGATCAGCTTCACGGCGTCTAGCTTGGCCCATTGCACCTTCACACGGGCGAAAGCCCGGCGTGCACCTTCGATGCAGACGGACCGCTTGACGACTTCCAGCCATGGGCATGCATCCACAAGCCGCCTCACCAGGCCAAAGTAGCTGTTCAGAAGGGCGTCGCCAGGCCACAGCCAGACTATGAAGCCCTTCATGGTCTATTCGGCCGCCTTGTGTAGCTCGACCAGCTGCTTTAGCTGGTCACTCGGAGGCATCGGGTGTTCGGTCCCAGTATACTGAGACCAGAACAGCTTCTCCGATGAGCTTCCCTCCTCGGCCTGGTAAAACTGTGCGGCATTCGACATGCTGTGGGGCAAATCTGCGAATGCTCCTAGAGAGCTCCGGATTCGGGTAAGTAACAGGTAATTTACTTTCACATGCTTGCTTTGCATATAAAATGCCTTACCCGCCGGTATCTTCTTCATCGCATCAATCTCCTGGAGGGCCTTCTGGGCTTCAGCCTAGGCATTTTTCGCGCTTTCGAGGGCCACGGCAAGCTCGGACTCTTGCGTCCTCGAGTCACGCTCCAACGCCTCATGCTTCGACACGAGAGCTTGGAGCTCTTGTTGCACCTCGCCCACATGTGCCTCCTGCCTTTCCCGCTTGGTGCGCTCCTTGGCCGCTTTTTCTTCGGCCTCGGATAGCGCTTGCTTCAGGGTCGCCACCTCGGTCATGGCCTTTGGCAAATATACGATGATCCTGTCATTTTGCAATCACGTCTTCTTTTATATATACATATCTATAGACAGGGTATTAGGCCAACTCCACCGCGCGACCCTATCCTATCCGCCCCCGTCCATTTGGGATAAAAGGGACAAATGAGACGGCCCAGCGCGGGGCGCAAATGGACAAATGTCCGGATTCCATCCGCTTTCGGCCCATCCCCGGCCCAAACTTGCGCTCGGTTTGGGGTGAAACGGATGCGCGCGGACGGCCTCGACGCACGCCCTTGCCCCCCCCCCCCCCCCCCCCCGTGGCCCGCCTATCGGGGACACTAGCAATCCCTCCGCTCCCAACGCTTCACCCTCTCTCCCCGCCCTGCCCCGCCGCTGGCGCCGCCGCTATTCTCCGGCCGCCTCCTCACCGCGCAGCCACCCCGGCCGTCCATACCAAACCACGTCTCGACATGGCCGCCACCATGCCCGCGCTTCCGCCGTAGTTTTGGTCGTTGATCAAAGGAGGTTTGGCCGTCACCGTCCTTGCCGGTGGCAGAGGGGACACGACTGCCAGAGACGTACCACGGCTACCGAGGCAGATTCCAACGAGAGCTCCTGAGAGGCCTGTAGCCGGCCGGCAACCACCCTGCTACGTCGAGGTGATCATCGCGGCCTCTTCGCCACCACGACCGCAAGGTGTTCGACCTTTTGCCAACAAAGGTATGGACAGTGGAGACGAGTTTTTCTTCCATCACTTCCTTTGTTCATCGGACGATTCGTCATCGGATGATGACGATCTTGTGGTGGCTGCACTGGTCATTCACGACCATATTCAACGGCAGCTTCCTCGGTACAGGGTGTCACTCCCTGGCCGTGCTCCCAACCTGAACCGCAACAGGGAGAGAGGCCACGCCCTGCTCTATGCAGATTACTTTGCCAACACCCCGCTCTTCAGGCCGGATAAATTTGTCGCCGTTTTCGTATGGCAAGGCATGTGTTCAATCGTATCCGAGAGGGGGTGGTTGCTCATGACCCATACTTTGAGTGCAAGACGGATGCCCTTGGCAAGCTTGGATTCTCCTCCAACGAGAAATGCACCGCGGCCGTCCGCATGCTTGCATAAGGAATTCCAGGCGATTTGGTGGATGAGTATGTGCGTATGAGTGAGACAACATGTCTGATGTCAATGTACAAGTTTTGCCAGGTTGTGATCGAGGTCTTTGGCCTAGAGTACTTGAGGCAGCCAACTGCCGCTGATACAGAGAGATTGTTCGCGACCAACGCAGCTAGAGGCTCTCTAGGTATGCTTGGCAGCATAGATTGTATGCACTGGGAGTGGAAGAACTGTCCATTTGCTTGGCAGGGCCAGTACAAGGGGCATGTTAACGGGTGCACTGTCATATTAGAAGCGGTGGCATCACAAGATCTTTGGATATGGCATTCTTTCTTCGGCATGGCAGGTTCTCACAATGATATCAACGTGCTGCAGCGTTCTCCAGTCTTCGCGAGGCTTGCAGAAGGCCACTCCCCACCTGTCAACTTTGAGATCAATGGCCACCATTACAACAAGGGATACTATCTAGCAGATGGTATATATCCTCAGTGGTCAACTTTTGTGAAGACAATCTCGACACCCCAAGGTGAGAAGAGAAAGAGATTTGCCCAAATGCAAGAGTGTTAGAAAGGATGTGGAACGTGCTTTTGGTGTGCTTCAATCCCGATGGGGTATCGTTCGAAACCCTGCACTGTCATGAGATGAAGGGAAGCTTTGGGAGGTGATGACTACTTGTGTGATCATGCACAACATGATCGTCGAGGACGAGCGTGATGAGAGTATCTTCGACCAAGGATTTGATTATCAAGGTGAAAATATTGAGCCCCTGCACCAAGACCCGGCCACATTTGAACAGTTTGCCCAATTCCACCGTTAGATGCGTGATTGGCACACTCATGTGAATCTTCAAAATGACTTGGTTGAGCACGCGTGGGATCACATTGGCAACCAATAGATGTATTTGTCCATTTTATGTTCAGTCAAGACAATTTCGATTTGGTTGTAAAACTATTTTATTAAAGACAATTTCAATTGGGTTGTAAAACTATTTTAATTTTTAGACAAAAATTCGGGTTCGAAACTAGTTTTAATGCAAATTTGGGTATTTCTTGGCCCTGATGGACAGGATGGGGCAAAAGGATGCGGCAGCGCGCTGGGTGCACGGCCACCGCATCCCAGGACAGGCCCGGACACGACCCCAAATCCCTACCCAAAGGGACAAAAACAGGACAAAACGGACGTCCGTTTGGGGTCGCGCGGTGGAGTTGGCCATACTTACCCTTGTTCTCCCCGAGCTACCTCTTGGCAAGGCCGAGCTCTTTCTTGGACCCCTCGAGGTCCTGCTTCAATGCGGCAACCTCCGCAGTCTGTGCGGCAGCGACCAGCAGCGAAGCCTGCATACGCATATAGACATACTTATGTTACACTCCTGCGATGTTGTTTGATCCTCTATTCGGCTTTTCTTTTTGAACACCGAACAGAGCATCAGGGGCTACTGTCTATGCGGTAATATTTTTCCTATATTTCAAACACTTACCTCAAAGCCTGTTAGAAGGCTGGCACAGGCTTCAGTCAGTCCGCTCTTGGCGGACTGAACCTTCTGGACCACCGCACTCATAATAGTGCGGTGCTCCTCATCGATGGAAGCGCTGCGAAGCGCTCCCAGCAGATTGTCCGGTGCCTCTGGATGGATGGAGGTCACCGGTGCAGGCGTCTTTCCCATCTTGGAAGGAGGCCGCCTGCCCGAGTCCGGAACCGCTGGAGGATCCGGCGCGGTGTTCGGCTGAGGGCCGAACTCGGAGCCCTCGGGGGCCTTGTCCCCTCTGCTCCCGGAGTCCGGAAGGTCGCCTTGAGGCTCCTCCGAGACTGTCTCCCCTCGACCTGGTGCTTCTTGAGACAATACCTCGGCGTTGTCCGTAGGGCAAGGGGAGGTGGCGGTCGGAAGCGGATCGCTATCCATATCCGACGAGCCGAGGGAGCTGTCTGACGATACGTCGATACGGGCTCGTGGCGGTCTGCATAGTCATAATTCGGTGTTAGGAGAAGCAGTGCGACAAAGGAATGCTATGAGTTACTCTGGTATCCGAGTACTTATGACTTCCCAGGGGCTTGGCCCTAGGCAGCCACTCGTCTTCGCCTTCGGCAGTGGTGGTGGAACTGTCCGTTAGGAGAGTCCTTCCCTTCTTGAACCCTTCGCCCCCCCCCCCAAGTTGGGGCGGCCTTACTTTTCTTGTCTCCCCCGACTGGAGGGGGAGCGTCTTCATCTTCCTCCTCGTCTTCATGGGAGGAGTGCGCCGAGGAGTCCTCGGACGATGAGTCTGATATCACCTGGAGCCGGGAACTCTTTCGGGTTCCCTTGGCCTTCTTGGTCTTCTCCGGCACCTTGTAAGGAGCCAGAGTCAGCATCTCCGTCAGGAGACCGGCTGCTAGGCCTTCGGGGAAAGGAGCTGGATAGTCTATCTGTCCGGCCGTCTCCTGCCAGTCCTGTCAAAGGTACGGGAGCTTAGATCCCACATAGAGTCAAACTATGGAAAACAAGTATCCTGTAAGAGGTAAAACAACTTACCACGCTGGCTTGGCGCTTCTCGCAGAATCCGCGATCCTCGGTTGTGGGAGGGGGAACCTCGGCGCCCTTGAATAGCACCTTCCAGGCATCCTCGTGTGTTGTGTCGAAGAGCCTGTTCAGAGTTTGGTGCTGGGCCAGGTCGAACTCCCACAAGTTGAAAGCCCGTTGTTGACACGGGAGGATCCGGCGGATGAGCATGACCTAGACTACGTTGATGAGTTTGAGATTCTTGCTCACCATGTTTTGGATACATGTTTGGAGTCCGGTCAGCTCTCCTGAACTACCCCAAGACAGGCCCTTCTCTTGCCAGGAGGTGAGCTGCCTGTGGATGCCAGATCGGAACTCGGGGGCCGCTGCCCATGCAAGGTCACGCGGCTCAGTGATATGGAACCACCCCGATTGCCACCCCTTTATGGTCTCCATGAAGGAGCCCTCGAGCCATGTGACGTTGGGCATCTTGCCCACCATGGCGCCTCCGCACTCTGCCTGGCGGCCGCTCACTACCTTCGGCTTGACATTGAAAGTCTTCAACCATAAGCCGAAGTGGGGCTTGATGCGGAGGAAGGCCTCGCACACGACGATAAACACCGAGATGTTGAGGATGAAGTTCGGGGCCAGATCAGGGAAATCCAGGCCGTAGTAGAAAATGAGCCCCCGGACGAATGGGTGAAGAGGGAATCCCAGTCCGCGGAGGAAATGAGTAAGGAACACTACCCTCTTGTGGGGCCTTGGGGTGGGGATGAGCTGCCCCTCATCTGGGAGCCGGTGCGCGATGTCGTCGGGCAGGTATCCGGCTCTCCTCAGCTTCTTGATGTGTCCCTCCGTTACGGAGGAAACCATCCACCTGCCTCCTGCTCCGGACATGGTTGGAGAAGGTTGAGGTGGGAAATGCGGACTTGGGCGCTGGAGCTCGAGTGCGCAAGAGTGGATGAGCAGGGAGGAAGAAGGCGTGGGTAGAAAAAGGTTAAACATTGTTCCTTTATAAGGACGGCCGAAACTATGCGCCCCCACTAGCCTGGTAAAACTCTCTTATCCCCCAAGCACCGTAATCAATGGCGCGGTTGGGTTACCCACGCCCGTATTGATGAGAATCCCGTAATAAGGGGGACACGATCTCTGCTTTGATTAGACGTGTCAAAAAACTGCCTCGCATTATGTGTAGGGCTAGTTAAAGGAAACGGTTCGAATAATCACCGGGCCATGGCTTAATGTCATGTTGCCAAAACAAGTCGGCAGATTAGATTTGTGGAAATACTATTCTCTCTACGGTGGTATGTGGAACTTATTTTGCAGGGTCGGACACTATCCTTGTATTCAAACTCTTGTGTGATGTGTTCGGAGGAGGAACCCGCCTTGCAATGCCGAAGACAACACTGCGCGCCGGACTCATCATCATTGAGGCATGGTTCAGGGGCTACTGAGGGAGTCCTGGATTAGAGGGTCTCCGGACAGCCGGACTATATCCTTTGTCCGGACTGTTAGACTATGAAGATACAGGATTGAAGACTTCGTCTCGTGTCCGGATGGGACTCTACTTGGCGTGGAAGGCAAGCTAGGCAATACGGATATGTATATCTCCACCTTTGTAACTGACCTTGTGTAACCCTAACCCTCTCCGATGTCTATATAAACCGGAGGGTTTTAGTCCGTAGGACAACATACAATCATACCATAGGCTAGCTTCTAGGGTTTAGCCTCTCCGATCTCGTGGTAGAGCAACTCTTGTAATACTCATATCATCAAGAATAAATCAAGCAGGACGTAGGGTTTTACCTCCATCAAGAGGGCCCGAACCTGGGTAAAACATCGTGTCCCCTGCCTCCTGTTCCCATCCGCCCTAGACGCACAGTTCGGGACCCCCTACCCGAGATCTGTCAGTTTTGACACCGACAGTCGCCTTGAGGATTGTGAAGGGGAAGAACGGTTGACCAACAAGGCCCGAATCTCCTCCATCCTTGCATCTTGCTCCTCCTTTTGTGCAGAAAGCTTGTTGTCGAGGTCGTCTCTTGTACGTAGCTCGGAGTGTCGCATGTCGATGGCGAGGTTGTCGATGCGCTCTCGCAATCTTAATTGTGCGCCTTGCATTTGTCGTTGTAGATCGAGGATTGACGATTTGGTGATGTAGTTGTTCACGCCATCGTTGCTGTGGAAGACCGAAGATGAAATACCTTGCCTATCCATCACAATACTCGAGAAAATATGAGTGGGAGAAAGATAAGAACTATACCAAATGTACCTTGACCGATGGTGAAGATGGATTAATGATCACTCAATGATGTAACAAGGAAATAGCACAATTGGTACCGATATCGTCAATTTCTCACACCTACACAAGTAAGGCTTATAGTGGAGCTCGGTGAGGATAGTGGCACAAAAATTTGATGCAAAATGATAGCAAGAGTCAATAATGTTGAGAGAGATTCACAAATTCGCAAGTGAAACAAGTAGACCAATAGCAATATGTGGCACACGGAAACGCACACACGGATAGATAAATGGGGTCACGCAACCAAGGAATGAGCACAAAATGTGGAATCCACAGAAATCGCTCGTGTTGCACAACTCAAGAGAGACGCTAGCACGATTGCTCTATAGGAGGATACATCACTTGTGCACAACCTATAAGATGTAAAATGTATGAACTTTCTATCCCAAGTATAATATGTGTATGATGTTCCGGTGGTATGATCCAAGATGATCATATATGACAATCTTATATGCAATGGGGTATGATGCTATGGCACTTGCTTACAATCTTCTTTGCTCTCCTTTTATTTTGCTTAAAAGCTTATTCTTTTTTTTGTATATGGCCACAATGCGAAATGCACAAACCAAGATAGCAATTGTGTATATGCGGGAACAATCTTTGTGACACAAGAGATGATATGATACCAAGATCATATGGTATGTATGCAATGGAAGGTGTAGATCAATGATCACTAATGTGCACAAGTAACGTTGCTAGCAATACTCAAATGGCTAGTCTCGATAGGAACGTGACGCAAAATAGGCTAGGGGTTATCAATGCAATTGCAAGGGAATATACAATGGAGCGATACCATGATACCAAGATGATACGGAGGTTACCGTCCGTGGTGATGATGAGTGGCGATGTTCTTGATGTAGATACCAAGATGATGTAGACCCATCCCTAATTAGCCGAAACACCTTAGGAAATGGAAAAACCGCGAACTCAAAATCTCAAATGTCAAATGGTGGTAGCAGAATGTGGTGGTTGTTTCGGAAGCTCAAAGGGATTGCGGAAATGCAATGATGGGTTTTGGAGTAAGCAATGCGGAGGTTATGGTAGTGGACTATACACGGTGTCGGAGTTGAAGTCACCGTCCCTAAGTAGCTGAAACACCTTAGGAGACACAAATCACAACTCAGACAAGGTCAAACAAAATCGGGTTAAGTTGGGGTGGCGAAAGTGTATGGTGGTCAAGCCTATGCGGAAGTTATGATGGTGGTTGAGGAAGAAGCAACTGTCCCTACGTAGCTGAAACACCTTAGGAGACTCAAATCACTACTCAAGAAACCTCAAATGCAATGGGGATAAAAATGGGTTAGGTTGCGGAAGGCTATGGTGGTTATGCAGATGATATGGTGGAAGGCCTAGGCAAAGATGCCAAAGTGACAAAAATTTGATAGTGTCAAAAGTTGGTGAAACCAAGGTGAGGACCTCGGGCACGTCAATAGCTTCAAAACAAGCAAAATAACACTCAAATCAGAGTTCGGAGCGAAAAGTTATGATAAAAACGGTGAAAGAAGCTGATGCTAAAATTTCGAGGAAAGTTTCTGGTTAGGCCGGAAGTTCCGGGCCTAGGGCCGGAAGTTCCAAGGGTCGCGGAAAATGTGCGGGGAGTCTGAGGGTTTTTGGGTAAACTTTCTGTTTAGCCCGGAAGTTCCGAGGTAAGGACGGAAGTTCCGGGGGAGTTCGGAAGTTCCAGGGGTCGTGGAATTTCTTTCGGGACAAACCCTAAATTCCAGATCTAAGAACAGGGGCGGAAAAACTCGATTTCCAAGGTCAAAATTGGGGAGATTTCGTGGATGGAAATGGGGGAAAATATGGGGAAGGCTAGATCCACTTGAGACACAACGAGTCCATGGATCAAAATCAACAAAACATCATCCAAACCAACAAATCACAAAAAAAATTGGGGCTATTTTGGTGGGGAATTTTCGAATTTGGGGAAGAAATCAAGCAAAAGAAGGCTAGAAACAAGGGGTGGGGGCTCCAAATTCGTGATCAACGTGGCTCATGATACCAATATGATATCATGAGACAAGTTGGCTCTGATCCAAGATGATGTAGGGTAGAACCCTAGGGCCCGATATTTCATGAAATGGAGGGGATCCCATGAAGAACACAACAAAACAAGGCTTGAAAAAGAGGGTAGGGGCTCCAAATTCGTGATCAACCTTGCTCTGATACGAAGATGATGTAGGGTAGAACCCTACAGCCCGATCTTTCACGAAATGGAGGGGATCCCGCGAAGAACACGAAGAACACAAGGGGGGAAACATGAGGGGAAAGAGAGGAATCACTCAAATCAATAAGAAACAATCACACATGTGCTAGATCATTGAAACATAAAGAGACACACGATCCGAATCCAACAAAGGATGATACACAGGTAACTAGTTCATCTTCGTGAGGAGGTCTTGAATCCATGAGGGGATCTTCCCGTGAGGGGTCTTGAATCCAAGGTGGATCTTCTCCGTAGAGGCCACGGTCTCTCTCGTGGAGTAGATCTGTATGGATGAGCAAAGCTCTATCTCTAAATGATCTAAACCACTGCTAACACTAAAATGGTGGAGGTGGAGAAGTATATATAGTCTAGGGCCACGAAGGGGTAAGTGAGGGGTGAAACTGGTACATGGGCCTTGGCCCAGAGACTCTGCGTGCAGGTAGGCCGGATGTTTCGGGCAGGGACGGAAGGTCTGGGATCCGGAAGTTCCAGGCTATCCAGAGAGTTGGCACGTTCGATCGTCAACTGGAGTGTCGAGGGCCGGAGGTTCCGGGCTGGCTGGAAAGTCCTGGGGCCAGAGGTTCAGGGCTGTGGCCGAAAAGTCTAGGCCTGGCAGAAACTCTGCACAAGTCTTGACGCTGGTTGTTCTTCTCCTTGAGTCCTTGATTCCTGAGAACATGTAGTGTCTTGGCATTAAGTAGCAACCATGTCTCGGAAGAATGGAAAGGGAAAGGACTTAGGAACAAGTTCACCTTATGTCCAATGGCGCATGCTCGAGGTCGAGGTCTCGTCGTAGTGTACATGGGGATGATCATAGGATGCTCTATATCATATTTCGTACACTATGATTAATTATGTAATGTATATATACGTCGACAAATCAGTGGAATTTAGCTACCATTTGTTCAGTTGCAATTGTTGCAAAATCTGATGAATGTTGTTCCTGTGGACACTATTTGTTCAATTGCATATTGTGGCGAATTTGCTTTTCGCATGCCGATTCAAATGGGATATTTTTTGCTTTAACCTGGCAATTGCTCCGCACATGGTTCAACTAAATGAGTGTGTGCGATCCACATCAGAAAGCATATGTCAATCATAGCAGAACCGTCGGTGATACGCAGCAGATAGCAGACGATTTGCAGCACTACTACGTGTGTGTAGGGGCTCCGGAACCGTTTGTTATACCACATTATCGCACACGAGAGCTCAGAGTAAACCGTGCCCAATGTAAAATATAGTCCGAGTCATAAAATTTTCAGGAAACGTGTGGGATCCTAAACAAAAATCACACGTCACTCTTACAGCAATTGTCGGTGATACACAACAAATCACAATGGTCTGCAGCACTTGTATGTGTGTGAAGGGGCTCTTGAACTGTTTGTGATAGAAATTATTGCACATGGTAATTGTTCGGAAACGTGTGAGATGGAGTAATGCATGGCAGACGAGTTCCGTAGAAAGCTTGTGTGCGATCGGGCACATATCGCACACAATTCATGTGACGCCCCTGATTCAATCGTACACTAATCATACACGCAAACGTGTACGATCAAGATCAGGGACTCACGGGAAGATATCACAACACAACTCTACAAATAAAATAAGTCATACAAGCATCATATTACAAGCCAGGGGCCTCGAGGGCTCGAATACAAGAACTCGATCATAGACGAGTCAGCGGAAGCAACAATATCTGAGTACAGACATAAGTTAAACATGTTTTCCTTAAGAAGGCTAGCACAAACTGGGATACAGATCAAAAGAGGCGCAGGCCTCTTGCCTGGGATCCTCCTAAACTACTCCTGGTCGTCGTCAGCGGGCTGCACGTAGTAGTAGGCACCCCCCGAGTAGTAGTAGTCGTCATCGACGGTGGCGTCTGGCTCCTGGGCTCCACCGTCTAGTCGCAGCAATCGAGTATAGAAAAGGGGAAAAGAGGGAGCAAAGCTACCGTGAGTACTCGCAAGCAAGGAGCTACACTACATATGTATGCATTGGTATCAAATGGATTAATGGTATCATATCTGGACTGAACTGCAGAAAGCCGGAATAAGAGGGGGATAGCTAGTCCTATCGAAGGCTACGCTTCTAGTAACCTCCATCTTGCAGCAGAAGAAGAGAGTAGATGGCAAGTTCACCATGTAACATCGCATAGCATAATCCTACCCGACGATCCTCTCCTCGTTGCCCTGTTAGAGAGCGACCACCGGGTTGTATCTGGCACTTGGAAGGGTGTGTTTTATTAAGTATCCGGTTCTAGTTGTCATAAGGTCAAGGTACAACTCGAAGTCATCCTGTTACCGAAGATCACGACTATTCAAATAGATTAACTTCCCTGTAGGGGTGCACCACATTTCCCAACACGCTCGATCCCTTTGTCCGGACACACTTTTCTGGGTCATGCCCGGCCTCGGATGATCAACACGTCGCAGCCCTACCTAGGCACAACAGAGAGGTCAGCACGCCGGTCTAAATCCTATGGCGCAGGGGTCTGGGCCCATGGCCCATTGCACACCTGCATGTTGCGTACGCGGCCGGTGAGCAGACCTAGCCTCCCTTATACAAGAGCAGGCGTTCTAGTCCAACCCGGCGCGCGCCGCTCAGTCGCTGACGTCACGAAGGCTTCGGCTGATACCATGACGTCGAGTGCCCATAATTGTCCCCGCGTAGATGGTTAGTGCGTATAGGCCAGTAGCCTTACTCAGATCAAATACCAAGATCTCGTTAAGCGTGTTATTTTGAAATAACCGCGAACGCCGACCAGGGCCAGGCCCATCTCTCTCCTTGGTGGTCTCAACCTGCCATGTCGCTTCGCCACAAAGATCAACATAGAGGGCCGTCGGGAAAGTATGTCCTTCCAGCCCCCAATTCGTGAATTAACCGCGGGTACTCCTCGAGCCAACCCGACTTTGGGCATCACATGTATCATGTATAAAGTATATAGTATATACCCGTGATCACCACTCGAGTGATCACGGCCCGACAGTATAGCATCCTATACATCCTATACTAAGAATGTAGGGCCACTGATGATATACTAGCATCCTATACTAAGCATTAGGGTTTGCAGGTAAGGTATTAACAGTAGTAGCAAGGACAGGCTATGCATCAGGATATGATTAACGGAAAGCAGTAACATGCAACACTACTCTAATGCAAGCAGTATAGAGAAGAGTAGGCGATATCTGGTGATCAAGGGGGGGCTTGCGTGGTTGCTCTGGCAAGAGAGAGGGGTCGTCAACACCGTAGTCGTACTGGGTAGCAGCGGCGTCGGTCTCGGTGTTTAGCAAGAGAAGAGGGGGAAGAAACAATAAATATAATGCAAACAAATGCATGACGATGCATGACATGACAGAGCGTGATGCTAGGTGTTCCCTAACGCGGTACGAGGTGGTACCGGTGAAGGGGGAAAACATCTGGGGAAGTATTCCCGGTGTTTCGCATTTTCGGACAGATGAACCGGAGGGGGAAAGTTGCGTGTTCGCTATGTTAGGGATGCGTGGCGGACGAACGGGTTGCGTATCCGGATTCGTCTCGTCGTTCTGAGCAACTTCCATGTACACAGTTTTGCCAACCGAGTTACGGTTTATTTTATATTAATTTTAAAAGATATAAATCATTTTTAGGATTTATTTAATTAATTAAATCAACATTATCCAGAATAGTAATCGCTGACGTCAGCATGACGTCAGCATAACGTCATTAGTCATCGTTGACCGTTGACCTGGTCAACCTGACAGGTGGGTCCCACCTGTCAGCGACACATTTTAATTAACCAATATTAACTAGCCTAACCAGGATTAATTAGGGGTGGGCCCCACTAGTCACTGACTACTTAATTAGTTAATTAGCTAATTAGCTTAATTAGGTAACTAATGTTTAATTTTTTTAATTAAACATGATTAATTAAGTTAATTAATTATTTAATTAATTAACTAATTATTATATATATATATATATTTTAATTCCTTTTAAAAAAATCATTCCAGGGGCGTGGGGCCCCCTTGTCATAGGCACAGGGGCCAATAGCGGGCGACGGGCAGGCGGGCAGCGGGCGCAACCCGTACGGGTTGAGCCCGCTCGCGAGGCAGCGGGGCGAGGCCGCGGCGATGCGCGGGCGGCCACCGGAGGCCGTTCAGGCGGCAACGAGCGGCGTCCAGCGAGGGAGCCGCGGCCGCGGTGAGGCCGGTCGCCAGTGGCCGGAGCGGGAAGGACGGGAGGAATGTCGGGCGGTTGCGGACGTGCCGGATGCCGACTGCGACACTGGTGAGTGGGCGAGACGGCAGCGGTGGCACTGCAGGCCGGCGAGCGTGCAGGCGCGCAGTGGCAGGGGAGCAGGGGTGTGCGCTCGCTGGGCCGGTGAGGAAGGCGAGTGCGGGGCCAGCGGAGAGTGGGCATGGTGGAGGCGAGCAAGGTGAGGCGGGTGGCGTGCACGCGCGAGGGCGCTGCGGGGGCAGGGGCGCAGGCACGCGCGTGGAGGCGCGGCCGGAGCGGTGCAGAGCGTGCGGGGGATGGAGGTCGCAGCGAGCACGGCATGGGGCACGGCGGGGGCCGGTCCGGCAGGGAGAGGCTGGCGGCTGTAGGTGCTGGGCGGGAAGCGCCCGGAGCGCGCGCGGGAGCGGCGAGCAGCTGCAGGGAAGTGGCAGCGGCAGGCTGCGGTGGCGAGGACGCGCGGGGCCGATGGCCAGGGGGTGCGGCCATGGAGCCACGGGCGCGAGCGGAGCAGCGTGCGAGCGGTAGAACGGCGCAGCGATGTGGTCAGGGGCGCGGGCGCGCGCGGAGGCGCGGTCATCGCCGGCGAGGACGCCACGGGCGTGGAGTCAGAGAGGGGAGAGAGGGAGGAGGAGCGGGTTTCCTCACGGGGGTTGTAGGGTCAGAGGCAACGGGGGGTGAGGAGGAGGGCGAAGACGACCGGGCGACGGGGAGGCAGTCCGGCGGGGGGGGGGGGGGGGTTCTGCGGGGGGAGCGGTCCGGCGAGGGGCGTCGATGGGGTCGGGGCACGGTTGCCTCGATCCAGATCCAGCGGGGGGGAGTGGGAGTGTGTGGGGGCGAGGGAAGTGGGGAGTGGGGCGACTGGGGAGGGAATTTAGGGTTCGGTCGCCCCATGGGTGATGTAGGCGCCGGCTGGGCCGGCCTGTTTGGCACCGAGGCCATCTGGGCCATGGCCCAGCGAGGGGGTGTTCTCTTTTTTTTGATCTTTTCCTTTTTCTTTATTTTCTTTTCTGCTTATTTATTTCTCCTATCATGTTTTCTTTTAGCCTTTAATTTATTTTCAAATCTAAAACATAAAAGTAGTTTCTAATTTAGTGTATCTAAATATACTACTGCCACATTAACTATGGACCCCAATAAAATAGTTTAGTATTTTGTTAATTGTAAAAGGCATGTAATTAATTGTTTTTGATACTGTCATAATTATTTTAGAGCCTTTAAACACTTCTTCAGAGTTTGGTTTCGCCACCACAATTACCTATGATTTACCCGACACCTCTTGGACATTTTTGTTTTAGCGTTTCAAAACTTTTGTTGCTTGCTTGATTTTGAATTTGAATTCGAATCGTTTTCGAACTAACGCAAGGTTAGCAACAGTAATCGAGGTGACGTGGCATCATTAGCAGAGGGTTACTGTAGCTTAATTATCCGGGCGTCACAATTCATATGTTGGCCCATGTGCCTTAGACACTGTTTTCCAAACGGTTCATTATGACACACCATTTGGTTTCATTGCGTTATTAGGAACATTTAATCACCGATCCCACATGTGTGACAGAATTTAGTGCGTGCTGCATCGCAAACGATTACATTTTGGCAAGGCGTCTGCATCCTGGATCCCTATTGTCGACGGTTTTTGGGTTGTGCGGGAAGAACCCCCGTATCGCACACACTCACTTCGAGACAGTTTAAAATGCCGCCACAGAAAGGGGTTAAAAACCATTTGTATAGCACCTCGTTGTACCAGTGTCCGATCAGATATAGGACGCCCACAGACCACAAAATTATTATTTTGAAAGTTATTTTTCTATTTTATTTGAAGGCTTTTTCTGGAGGCCAGAAATGGTCTTTTATAGGTTAAAATTATTTAATATTTTAAAAATATTTGAGAAAATTTAGGGAAACTCAGTGGACATATATTGTCCATATATAAGAGTTTAAACACATGGTCATGTTCGAAATATTGGACAAAACCCTACAAAACCATTTCTGCATAATTCAAGAGTTTGAAATATTTCTGAAAGAAATATTGTCAAATAAATCCAGGAAAATTTTAGCAAGCCACATATGCCTAATGTTATGATCTTGCCAAGTTTCATTCCAATCAAAATGTTTTTTGGTTCACAAAAGTGCCCCAAAACCATCCTTGTCAAGATCCAAGTTTGAGCAACCCCACATTGCCAACTATCTCCTTTTGATCTCAAATTTTGTGGACATGCTCTAATACCAAAATGATGACACTACACCAAGTGATGCATCAAGGAGTATGGATTTGCATGGCTAGATCTAGCAAAACCCATTTATGTTGATTTTTAGGGTTTGCCAAAGTTACATTGGAAACTTTATCCAAATGAGTCCAAATTTGTACCACATTGCCAAATGATCATGAGTATAACCCCCATAAAGTGGCACAAGAAGGAGATTAGTGGAACCCAAGTTAGCATCAAACACCTTCTGCCATTATTTTCAATTCACTATTTTGACCACTTACACTATTCTCCTTGAGTTTAGCTTTTTACCACAGCTGACACTGATCACCTTCTACATCCTGTAAGTTTTTCTTGGCCATGGCTCAATTATTGGTGGGTGAAATCCCCACTTTCACTCTGGACAGCCCATTCTCTCACTCTCTCTCCCAACCCCTTCTCTCTTCTAGAGACCTCCTAGAGGATCCAATGCCACAAACCCTTTGTTTACTCACCCCCAAAACCCCCATACACTAGAAGACATGCCCGTGGCACTATTAAAATGCATGGCATGCCATGCACACGCTCTGGAGCACGCTACAGTGCAAATCAACACTATAGCTTCCCTATTCCAACGTGCCCGACCACCTCGGCTCTCCCCCGCATGCTTGCCGATGCGCCTCGGTGTCCGGGACACGACATGCAGTCGGCCCCCTCCTTCCTCTCTCCCTCCCGCCCCTCCCGCGTGTGAACATAGCGTCGTCCAGCTCCGCCACTCCCTATGCTCACTTGGGCCCCGCCCTTGTCTCGCTCCGCTCCTCCTCTCCCTTCCCAGCAGCCTAAGCTACTCCCCCACAAGCATTGCTAACCCCTCCGCGCTCACTCCCTCGACCTCCAGAGCGATAGCCACGAGCAGCCATGGGCGTCGTACATGGTGGGACTCGGGCAAGCTATTTAAGGCCACACTGGACCCCATTCTCTCCACCATTCGCCCTCTCCCACACCCTATCGACCACCTAGACCATCCACTTGTCCCCAGGAGGGCCCAAGCCCGAGCTCCACCGCCTCGGGTCGCCGTCGGTCTCGAGGTACAGGCCCCTCTGCCTCCGCTCTTGCCCGATCTTGAACCACCTGCCACGCTGAGCATTGTCCCTCTATTTCCTGCATTGATTGCAGTCGAAGGTGACCGGAGCAACCTCCGCCCGAAGCCTTGCCGCCAGCTTCCTCGTCGTCGGCGAACCGCTACACTCCGGCGGCCAACTCCATCTCCACCCGAACCGCGACTCCACCATGAGCACGTCGGTGCCCTCAAATCTCCTCGCTGTCGACCACAACATCGCGAGTGAGCTCGCCACCCCCTCTGGCCGGAGGAAGACGACAAAGACGACCATGGGTCCTGTCGATCAGCCTCACATCCTGACAGGCGGGGCCCGCCCATCAGGTTTGAACCCCTCACGCGTGTGCACTAGTTCGTCACGGTAAGTGGAGGCGTATACCCTGAATACGCCTTCGACGTGGCCAGCCATGCGGGCTGATTCTTTTCTAGGCATGCTGCAGTGTGGCCGTTTTGGCCCAGTTGCACTGTGCCTGTTTTCTTTTTCTTTTTTTCTAAAACTTCAAAAATTCCACGGATTATCATATTTGCCCAAATGAAATAATCCCAACACCAAATTTTTTTTCTAAAAATCACACCTATTTAATGGTTTAACTTTCTAACAAATCCATCACAATTTTCTGTACTGTTCAAATTTAAATTCAAATTTGAGCAATTAAAACCATCTATGAAAATCCATTTCTCTTATTCATAACTCCAAATCCAAAACTAAGATTTTTTTGCATTCTTCGTTTTCACTCTATTATTTTTTTAAAATAAGTTGATTTTTTATGAGCACTTATATTTTTTTGTTTTTGCTATTACCTTATTTTCTCGTTGTTCCTTTGTGACGAATAGATCTCGTGTTTGACAAAATAGTTGGAGAAGAAGAAGGAGAAGGACTTGAAGACCTTGAAGACCAAGCCAACCAAGGCAAGCAGCCCTTTGACCATGATACCCCTCTCTTGTTCATCGGTAAATTTCGTATGCATGATGATGACATTGATGATGAGCTTGTTACGACCGTTACATTGATGTATACCCGTTGATAGTTGCATGTTCGTAGCTCTACCTTGTGCCTAGAGATACGATGAATACTTGATTTTGACACATGATGTTGCATCTATGACATGATCATTGATGCGGCTTGAACTACGTCGGTATTTCCCCAAAGAGGAAGGGATGATGCAGCACAGCAACAATAGGTATTTCCCTCAGTGATGAGACTAAGGTTATCGAACCAGTAGGAGAACACGCAACACTACGTGAACAACACCTGCACACAAAGAAAAAAATACTTGCAACCCAACGTAAAAGAGGGGTTGTCAATCCCTCCCGGGAAAAAGATAGGTAAAAATTGTAGTAGATTGGATAAATAGATCTTGCGAGAATGCGAGATAAAATAAGTAACCATAAATTGCAGCAAGGTATTTTTGAGTTTTAGGATTAATAGATCTGATAATAAAAGCAAATAAAAATGGATCTCGAAGGAAAATATGATAAAGAAGAGACCCTGGGGCCATAGATTTCACTAGTGGCTTCTCTGAAGAAAAATAGCATATAGTGGGTAAACAAATTACTGTTGGGCAATTGATAGAACTTCAAATAATCATGAAGATATCCAGGCAATGATCATTATATAGGCATCACGTCCAAGATTTGTAGACCGACTCATTCCTGCATCTACTACTATTACTCCACACATCGACCGCTTTCCAGCATGCATCTAGTGTATTAAGTTCATGGAGAAACGGAGTAATGCAATAAGAACAATGACATGATGTAGACAAGATCTACTCATATAGGAATAGACCCCATCTTGTTATCCTTAATAGCAATGATACATACATGTCGTTTCCCCTTCTTTCACTGGGATTGAGCACCATAAGATCGAACCCATCACAAAGCACCTCTTCGAATGGCAAGAAAAATTGATCTAGTCCGCCTAACTAAACCAAAGATTCAAAGAAGAAATATGAGGCTATAAGTAATCATGCATATAAGAGACCAAAAGAGTCAAATAACTTTCATGGATAAAAACATAGATCTGATCATAAACTCAAAGTTCATCCGATCCCAACAAACACACTACAAAAAGAGTTACATCAAATAGATCTCCAAGAGACCATTGTATTGAGAATCAAAATACAGAGAGCGAGAGGAAGCCATCTAGCTACTAACTATGGATCCGCAGGTCTATAATGAACTACTCACGAATCATCGAAGAGGCACCAATGAGGATGATGAACCCCTCCATGCTTGTGTCTAGATTGGATATGTGGTTTCTAGAACTTGCGGTGGTTAGAATTGTTTTTTGTCGGATCCCCTAGTGTTTCTGGAATATTGGGGTATTTATATAGCAAAGAGGTGGTGTGGGAGGTCACCGAGGTGGGCACAACCCACCAGGGCGCGCCTGGGCCCCCAGGCGTGCCCAGGTGGGTTGTGCCCCCCGTCGGGGCACCCCTCTAGTACTTCTTTGGCCCATCATGTGTCTTCTGGCCCAGTAAAATTCTCCAAAAAGTTTCGCTGCGTTTGGACTCCGTTTGGTATTGTTTTCTATGAAGTAAAAAAGAAGCAAAAATGGCAACTGGCACTAGGCACTATGTCAATAGGTTAGTCCCAAAAAAATGATATAAAGGTGCTATAAAATCATTGTAAAACAACCAAGAATGATACTATAACAACATGGAACAAGCAAAAATTATAGATGCGTTGGAGACGTATCAGCATCCCCAAGCTTAATTCTCGCTCGTCCTCGAGTAGGTAAATGATAAAAAATAGATTTTTTATGTGCAATGCTACCTATCATGTTCATC
Source organism: Triticum urartu (assembly GCF_056163025.1). Classification (NCBI taxonomy): domain Eukaryota; kingdom Viridiplantae; phylum Streptophyta; class Magnoliopsida; order Poales; family Poaceae; genus Triticum; species Triticum urartu. Next base: position 95,926,893 of record NC_141875.1, read on the forward strand.
ACATATTATTTTCTTTATAGCATGGACATTTGGACTTTTATATGATTCAAAGCAATAGTCTAGTTTTGACATGAAGATTTAATACTCAACCATATGAACAAGCAACCATGTCTTCCAAAATATCAATACTAAAGTAAGTTATCCCTAGCCCATTATGCTCAATCATTGATCCATTCATGAAACACACTCGCATATTAGCTATACGCAATGCTCAAGTACGATCATAGTGCCCCTTAGTTGGTGCTTTATAAGATAATATGGAGACTCAAATAAAAATAAGAATTGTGTAAATTAAAATAAATTCCCTTCGCAGAGGGAAGTAGAGATTTTTAGAGGTGCCAGATCTCAAAGCGAAAAATATAGAGATAAAACATTTTGGGTGGCATGCTTTTCCTGTCAACAAAAAAGACCAAGTAGTTCCTAATACTTTCCATGCTAGATATATCATAGGCAGTTCCCGTCGTGGTTCTAAGTCTGACAGTAGAATAGGGGGTACGTAGGAGGAGGCAAGATCCTAGATATGGTGAGATTGTGCACACAAGATTTACGAGTTCAGGCCCTTCTCAGAGGAAGTAACAACCCTACGTCTCGGTGCCCGGAGGCTTGGTCGACTGGATTATGTGTGAAGTTACAGGGGGTGCGAACCCTTGTGCTAGTGGTGGGGGTGGCTTATATAGAGTGCGCCAGGACCCCAGCCAGCCCATGTTACAAGGGGTTAAATGTACATCAAGGAGAGACGTTACTGGTAACGCCAATAATAAAGACATATAAATGATCATTAAGACTACGGAGTGATCGCCTGACCGTTGCCATCCTGAGTGACTTTAGATCTTCTGTACTCCGAGTGATTTCTGGTGTGGTCGAATGATTATATCTTGGTCGAATGGAATTGGGTTATCCGAGTGGAATTGTTCCTCGAGTGGGTTGCACTCTGAGGTGATTTCAGTCGGTAGATGCTATTGCACTTTTGAATGCCTTTGACTCTAGGGAAGTGTCCTTGGGAAGGGTGTCTAGGACAGGCCTACTACCCTACCCTAGGTACATATCATCATCATTAGCCCCCGAATGGATCAAGGTCCGAGTGGAGGAGGGGCTGAAGATGGTTCCGACCAGATTTTTATGCTTTGGAGGCATTTTACTTGGGTCGATGAATCATGTTGAGACTTCAACTCGGTTTCAGGTGCCTTGATCCATTCAAAATTTTTCAAGTGAACTTATACTGATATGCTTCGAATGTTGGAATGGTACGAAATCTTGGGTGCGATTGGTTTCTCTGCGGCTTCCGGATCTCATGGGATTCAAAATTTGGAGAAGCGCGCGGGACAGAGAGCGCCGCAGTAACCGGAGCGGATCAGACAGAGACACATCGATTTTCATGCCACCTTTATCGCCATGTATCGGGCGCGTGACTGTTGCGGGATTTGATTGGATCACTCGGGCCCACTCGTCAGCCACTCGAAAATGAGCCTATAAAGGGCGTTGACGCCAGTGCGTTTGCACAGTGTTCCTTATTCCCCTTCTCCCTCCTCTGCTTCTCCATCGTGCCCATCTCCACTCTCGATGCCACCGCTCTGCCTGTGAGTTACCCGAGACAATGGGGAAGGACAAGATGGCGGCCCTGGAGCACGCTAAGAAGGCGACGGCGAATTCGAAGGGTAAGAAGACGAGTCGGGGGTCGTCATTGAGGTCGGGACCGCCGCCCGGTTGGATCCAGGGGGACTGGATCCGATCCACAATCTGGCAAGAAGATATGGATGATTTGGCTGCAGGGGGCTTGATTGTCCCTGGATCCGGGAGGCTGCCGGGAAACGAACTTGAGCCGCAGCCGCAAGAGGGTGAGTGCGTCCTCCTCGCCACTCATGTCTACCGCGGTTTCTCCTTGCCTCCCCATCCTTTTTTCTGAGGTTTCTTGAACGTTTTTGGAGCCCAACTTCACCATTTCTCCCCCAACACTATCACATATCTCGCCGCGTATGTCTCTTTGTGCAAAAACTTTTTGGGTTGTCGATCGCATTGGGGTCTTTTCAAGCACATTCTTATCTGCCGCTCTCAATCTGTGAAGAAGGCCAGTCCGACTGATGATAAGACCCGAGTGACCCAAATGTGTGGGGGTTTAGGGATTCAGACAAGAGCTAGGAGTGCTTTTCCCGCAATGACCCTTCTTGACTCGGTTAGGGGATGGCAGTCGACCTGGTTTTACTGCAAGGATGTTCCTCCCTTCACCATGGATCAAGTCCACCAACCCCCTTCCTTGACCGAGACCCCGGAGGAGAAGGCTGAAGTGCTCATGTTAATCGACCGAGTAGTTCAGCTAGTCCGTGACGGAGTGAGTGGTATGGACTTGTTGAAAGTGTTCCTCAGTCGACGCATCCAGCCTCTCCAGGCCTGTGACCATCCGATGTGGATGTACTTGGGCTCGAACGACACTGCTCAGGTCCACCCAGAGGAGGTCGCCAAGGAGATAGTGGCGCAGTGACTGCAGAGTATTACTGGAAATAAGGACAACCCCAGGGGGTCCAGAAGGGTTGCGCCATTTGACTCCGAACATGAACCGGACAAGGTTTGACATTTGTAACCGAGTGTCTTCTAATTCTGACTTGCAATTATCCTCGAATTTGATTGGCGTTTGTTTGACTCTTTGTCTTTTAGATATATACTGAAATGTACTCAATGCCGAACGGGGATCAGGCCCAGGAAGGGGAAGCGAGCGCAGACGAAAGCGCTCAGTGGCAATCAGGGGAGTCGGATGAAGAGGAGAGTGGCGACTCAAGCACCAGTGAAGAAGTCGACTCACCACCTTGCTCTGAAAGACGTTCCAAGCAGACACACGATCCAGCAGGCGGATGGGGCAAAGTAGTTGCGCCAAATACACAAGCCCCGAAGCGCACTTGGACATCCACTCCTGATCCGACTAAAAAGGCTCCAAAGCAACCCAAGGTTGTGCCTGCAAAGCCTCGGAAGGCCCTGCGTAAAATGAAGGTGGACATTCCCGTTACCTCTGTGTAAGTATTTTACTTTATCTCTTTGCTCTTGTGTTGTTCAAAAACTTCTATACTCTGGTTGACTCATTCTCCAACTTGACCGAGTGAATCCTGAAACTTGCAGTGTTGCTACTTCTGGGACTTCCATTTACAAGGATGAAGATGATGAGGAGATGGAAGATGCGGTCACTTCCAATGCAGTTATGACTCTTGTCATCTCGCCTTCGTTTTGTCAATTGAGTTGTTGGTGGACTGAACTCTTGTGGTCGAGTTTGTTGCAGCGCCGCAGAATGTTATTGAACTTCCAGACGATGATGAAGACATGCCCCAGAAGCCTACGGGAAGAAGGGGCAGGACCTCAGGCAGGAGGGTGCCAGCCAGCAAGGCACCCCACTCGACACCAGTGCCAGAACTAGTGATCCAGCAGTCCGGAGACCTTAATAGGGCCTCTGTTACTTTTGTCGATCCTGTGTCGACTGAACATCCTTCTGCGTCGACTGCTCAAGTCCCTGCTTCATCCATGCAACTCCATGCCTTAGATCCTCGGGCTGCTGTGACTGTTCCACCAACTCCGCTATTCGTCACTCATCATGTCCCGGAAGACCCAGTGAGCGCTGCCAGGGAAGCTATACGCCAAGCAAGCCTTATGATGGAGCGGATGAAGACGGTGCATGAAGTTAGTCAAGCTACTTATCATGCCAGCTCGGCTCTCTAGATCAACGTCCAGGTTAGTTGATTTCCGACTGATCTCTAGCTTGACGCTTGTTCTGTTAGAATATGCTACCCGAAAACCTTTAATGTGCATCTACTATCAGTCTGCATCTTGCATCTGTACACCCACTGGTGTTTCAACTTTTGCTGAGTAGCTTTTCCACTTGAGTCGACTAGATCGTGTCTAGTGTATCCCTGTACTAGTGGGGGCACGCAGAGTGCACCCACTGGGTGTAGTCCCCGAGAGCATCGTCGAATGTTTGATTCGGTGGGGGTCTTGTAGAAATTGACTCTTGGCAGTTCTTTCACTCGGTCTGGACGAACCAAGTCGAGCGGAATCTGAACCAGTGGGGGCACGCTGAGTGCACCCACTGGGTGTAGTCCCCGAGACTGCAGTCGACTGCGGGTAGTCGGCTGTGGTCTGAGAATAACCTTCGTCTTTTTTCTCTCTACTGGACGGACCAAGTCGATTGAAATGCCAAATCAATGGGGGCACGCAAAGTGCACCCACTGGGTGTAGTCCCCGAGACTACTCTTGAATGTATGATTCAACAGTAGTCTTAGAACTCTTTTTGTCATAATGAGTTGAACTTGTAATTTATCACTCGGGATCAACCAATCTTTGTTCCCGTCAACTGACTGTCCACTGACTGCAGAAATCTTGTGAGCTCGGGGCCCGATTTTTTGACTTGGAGAAGAAACAAATCCAGCACAATCTTGACCTGGAGTTGGCCAAGGAGAACTTGCAGAAGGCTCGGGATGAAACTGCTGGTATGGGAGGTAAAAAGCTTTCCGACTGTCTCCCTTGACATCTTTTTCTTTCCTCTTTCTGACCCGATGTTTTTCCTTTTAGAAAAAATGAGGCAGGCTCTGGAGAAGAAGGACCTTGATCTTGCGGCCGCACAAAAATTGGCGCAAGAGAAACAACACTTGCTGACAAGAAGCTAGCTTCAGTCGGCAAGGTAGAAGAAGAAAATGCCAAGCTGAAAACTGCTCTTGACAAAGCCAACAAGGAGGTGACTCGACTGAAGAAGGACAGGGCAGCTTGACTGACAAAGTTGCAGATCTCACTCGGAAGAGGGATGAGCTGGAAGCTTATCTGGGAGAACTCGCCAAGAAACTGTTCCTTATGCTTGAAGGTATTTTTCCTTGCCGACTGATTCCCTTTTGTCGACTTGTCATATGGCTGTCGACTCATCATTTCTCCGCGTGTGCAGAATTCTGTCAAAACTTCGAGGAAGAGACTGGGCGAATTGAGACGAGCTTGGACCCCATCAACTCCCCTGTTAAGGATAAAGCTGTCATGAACGTGCTCCGACTGGAACCTCGACTTGCTAGCGCCATGGACTACCTCACATGACTGAAGGTGGCGGTGTCGTGGATTGACATGTCACTCTGGCCAAGGGTGACATTCCAAAATGACCTCGAGTCTCTGATGGCTCGACTCAATGAGATTCCCGGTCGAGTGCAGGAGTGGAAGAAGTCATCTGCCCTATGTGGTGCTGATGTGGCACTGTCTCTGGTTCGCGTCCACTACAAAGAGGCCAAGGAAGAGAAGCTAGTAGCGATTAAAGTTGCCAACACTAAGAAGCTTCACTTTGAGTCTTTCATGGAGACCTTCCTCGAAGCAGCCACTTGCATTGCAGATGGAATCGACCTAGACAAGTTCGTCGAGCCTGCCAGCCCTCCCCCTGCGGAGTAAGCAAACTTTATGCTCTGATTAAATTTGCCTCGGAATGCCGAGTGAATTTGTAATCGTTAAACTCCTTGCCCGAGCACTTTTATCTACGGTTCTGAACCTTGCGAGACTTATCTGAACTTGGTTTTTCTTTGAATATGTTTGTCTTCGTATTTCTTGCTTTTGAATCTCCTGACTCCGAGTGAAACTTGATTCTTCACTCGGAACTGCCATTGGATTTGTGACGTAGCTCTAACAAAAGGGTTGTGGGCATGAGCATTAAGTGCTGCACACGACCTGTACCTCGTCATCCTTGCGGATCAGGATGGAACGCACGTTATACTTGTGACGCAGCTCCGTCGAGTGGGTCATGGACTAGGGCACTAGGTGCTGTGTACGACCTGCACCTCGTCGTCCTTGCGGATCAGGATGGAGTGCATGTTGTACTTGTGACTCGGCCAATAGGAATGGTTTTTAACTTAGGTGAGTACGGGACTGCAGCGAAGCCTCCGAGCATGAGGGTTGCCCTTCACTCGGTATGATTTTTAGAACTTAGGCGAGTACGGGACTGCAGCTAAGCCTCTGAGTGAGAGGGTTGGTCTTCACTCGGTCGGATTTTTTAAACTTAGGTGAGTACGGGACTGCAGCTAAGCCCTCGAGTGAGAGGATTGCTCTTCACTCGGTAGGATTTTTTAAACTTAGGCGAGTGCAGGACTGCAGCTAAGCCCCCGAGTGAGAGGGTTGGTCTTCACTCGGTCGGATTTTTTAAACTTAGGCAAGTACGGGACTGCAGCTAAGCCCTCGAGTGAGAGGATTGCTCTTCACTCGGTAGGATTTTTTAAACTTAGGCGAGTGCAGGACTACAGCTAAGTCCCCAGGTGAGAGGATTGCTCACCACTCGGTAGGATTTTTTAAACTTAGGTGAGTGCAGGACTGCAGCTAAGCCCCCGAGTGAGAGGATTTCTCTTCACTCGGTAGGCTTTTTTAAACTTAGGCGAGTGCAGGACTACATCTAAGCCCCCGAGTGAGACGATTGCTCTTGACTTGGTAGGATTTTTTAAACTTAGGCGAGCGCAGGACTACAACTAAGCCCCCGAGTGAGAGTGTTGCTCTTCACTCGGTAGGATTTTTTAAACTTAGGCGAATCAGGTTCGCTGCTAAGCCCCCGAGCAAGAGGGTTGCTCTTCACTCGGTAGGATTTTTTGAACTTAGGCGAATCAGGCTCGCTTCTAAGCCCCCAAGTGAGAGGGTTGCTCTTCACTCGGTAGGATTTTTTAAACTTAGGCGAGTGCCGGACTGCAGCTAAGGCTGTCGGTGTCAAAACCGGCAGATGTCGGGTAGGGGTTCCTGAACTGTGCATCTAAGGTTGATGGTAACATGTGGCAGGGGACATGATGTTTTACCCAGGTTCGGGCCCTCTTGATGGAGGTAATACCCTACATACTACTTGATTGATCTTGACTAGTATGAGGATTACAAGAGTTGATCTACCACAAGATCGTAATGGTTAAAACCCTAGAAGTCTAGCCTGTATCATTGTGGTTGCCTCTACGGACTAAACCCTCGGGTTTATATAGACACCTGAGGGGACTAGGGTTGTACAAAGTCGGTTACAGAGAAAGGAATCTTCATATATGAATGCAAGGCTTGCCATCCACGCCAAGGAGAGTCCCATCCAGACACGGGAGAGAGTCTTCTGTCTTGTATCTTCATAGCCCATTAGTCCGACCCATGTCACACAGGCCGGACGCCCGAGGACCCCTTAATCCAGGACTCCCTTAGTAGCACCTGAACCAGGCTTCAATGACGATGTGTCTGCCACGCAGATTGTCTTCGGCATTGCAAGGCGGGTTTCTCCTCCAGATACTCCAAAACGGCCTTCGAATATAGAAAACGTGTCCGACTCTGCAAAACGAGTACCACACACACACACACACACGCAGAGAGTATAATATTTTAGTCCAATCCACTGACAACTTTTGTAGCATGACATCACGTCACAGCCCGGTCATTATTTCGAACCATTTTTAGCCCCCGCTCCATGTTTCAAGATGTGGTTTTATTGGCACGTCTTGTCAAAGCAGAGATCGTGTCCCCTTATTGCGGGATTCTCATCAATACGGGCGTGGGTAATCCAACCGCGCCGCCTGCATGACCCTTGGGGAATAGGCGAGTTTTAAGGCGAGTGGGGAGGCGCTTGATATTCACTGCCTTTATAAAGGAATAAGGATTCACCTCCTTCACCCACGCCTTCCTTCTCCCTGCCCATCCATTCTCGAGCTCTAGCACCCAAGCTTCCATCCTTTCCACCTCAAAAAAGCACTCCATCCATGTCCGGATCTAGAGCGCAAGGCAAGTGGATGGTTTCCTCCGTCAAGGAGAAGAACATCACCAAGCTCCGAGAGGCCGGGTACTTAGCCAAAGAAATTGCCCACCGACTTCCAGCAACAGGGAAGCTCATCCCCACCCCAGATCCCCATGAGAGGGTGGTATTCATCCCCCACTTCGTTCGCGGATTGGGATTTCCTCTCCACCCATTTGTCCGCAGACTCATGTACTACTACGGGCTAGATTTCCATGATCTGGCACCCAATTCCTTCCTCAAGATCTTGGCATTCATTGTCGTGTGCGAGGCCTTCCTTCGCATCCCACCCCACTTCGGATTGTGATTAAAGATCTTCAACGTGAAGCCAATGGTGGTGGGCGGTCAACATGCAGAGTGCGAAGGCGCTATGGTGAGCAAGTTGCCCAATGTCACATGGACCAAAGGTACCTTTGTGGATACCGCCAAAGGGTGGCAACGACAGTGGTTCTACGTCACAGAGCCTCGCGATGCCACCTGGGCCGCGGCTCCTGAATTCTAGTCCGGCGCCCTGATGCGGCTCACCTCCTGACTAGACAAGGGCCTGGACTGGTCTTCGTCGGACCAGCTGACAGCGCTTCAGACGCGCATCAGGAGCATGGTGGACAAGAACGTCAAGCTTGTCAATGTGATCCAGGTGATGCTTGCTCGTCGGATCCTTCCGTGGCAAAGCCGGACTTGCCATCTGTGGGAGTTCAATTCGGCGAAGCACCAGACCTTGCAACAGTTCTTCAGCACTATGCACGAAGACATCTGGAAGGTGCTCTTCAAGGCCAATGAGACATAGCCGGCAATGAACGAGGACCGTGGGCACGACCTGGCCCATCCCGCTAGTGCGGTAGGTTTTCTGTATTTCAAGGTGTATCCTTTACTTGCATATTCAGGGAAGACGTCTAAGCTTCCCCATTCATTTTTTCAGGGCTGGACAAAGAAGGTAGAGCGGATCCAGTATCTGGCTCTGCTGCCCGAAAACCCAGCAATCCCTCTTCTGATGAAGATGCTGGTTCTAGCGCCCTACCAAGCGCCGGAGAAGAAGGCCAAGAAGAAGGCCAAGGAGACTAGGAGTGGTCTCTGCCGTAAGGGCACTTCGGACGTGATGTCTAAAGACGCCGAGACCGACTCCTCCCACACCGAGGACGACGAGGAGGAGGAGGAAAGCAATTCTCCTTTGGAGGGGGGAAGGAAGAAAAGGGCGGCCTCCACGCATCTGGAGGCAGAGGCATCCAAGAAGGGGAAGGTTTCCCTCGCGGACAACCCTGCATGGGACATCGACAGTAGCTCGGAGTGGCACGCCAGAGATAAGCCCTTGGCCGAATCGTGAGTACTCAAAGGCACTGACGCGTTCATATACCCAGCCTCTTTACTTCATAATTTTAACATGTTAAATCATGCACTTCCAGTCTGGCTCGTTCCGACCTCGAGCGATCCTCATCTTCGGGAAATTCGCTGGATCCGAAGGTGATGGACAGGGGTCCCTTCCGGTGGCCTCCTCTCCCAAGACTATGGACGATGCTGAAGTGCTATCCCGAAGGACCCTCCCGGCTCACGGTGGTTCCAGAGGATGATAGCTTGGCCGCCAGACACATGGGGGAGGAGATCCCCATGGAGACTGGCGATGGGGGCCATATCCAATTCGGCCCCCAGCCGAATACGATCCCGGATACCTATACGGCTCCGGAATCCGGCAAGCAGCCTCTTTTGAAGGAGGTGCACCAATTCCACCGGTGACCTCTGTCCATCCAGAGGCACCGGATACTCTACTAGAAGCGATTCAAAGTGCTTCTATTGTTGAGGAACACCGTATCCTTATGGGTACGGTGCTTGAGAGGGTTCGGTCCGTTAATAGCGGACTGGCCGAAGCCTGCACCAGCCTCCTAACAGGCTTTGAGGTAAGCGATCCAATTGTATAAAAAGAATGTCATAATATAGACAGTAGCCCCTGAAACTCTGTCCGGTGTTCGGAAGGAAAAGCCAGACAGAGGATCAAGTAATTTTCGCAGGAGATTAACCAAATATGTCGTATGTGAATAAGCAGGCGTCGTTGTTGGCCGTGACCTCTCATACCGCCGAAGTCTCTGGACTGAAGCAGAGTCTGGAGCTGGCCGAGAAAGAGCTCGGTCGTGTAAAAAAGCAGCTAGAAGACAAGCAAGGTATGCAATGACCTTTTGTAGATCTAGAAGGGATGTATGATTTGTGCTGACCATAGTGCCATGATATTTTTTAGGAGCGGCGACCGAGGTGGAGATCCTCAAGAAGGCGATGGCCGAGGCCGAGGAGAGAGCGACAAAGGAACAAGCCGCCCGCAAAAAGCTTGAGGCCAGGGTCAGTGAGGTCCAGCAGGAACTCCGGGACACCATGAAGAAATAAAAGTCCTTGGAGCGCAACATTGCGGATCAAGAGTCCGAACTCGCCAAGGCCCGCCAAAGCACACAAGATGCCCAGGTTGAAGCCCAGGGCGCCCTCCAGGAAATCCAAGAGGCCAAAAAAATCGTGACGGGTAAGGCCTTCATTATGCAGAGAAAATATATGAAGAAGAGGTATCTCTGACTATCCCGGATTTAGAGTTCTCCAAGAGCGTTTGCGGATTTAACGTGCAGTGTTGCCGACTCTGCGGAGCTCAACGGAGAAGCTGTTCTGGTCGCAATACCTTGCGCCAGAACATCCGGTGCCCTTTAGGGATAAGCTAAACAGCTGGTCAAACTTCATAGGGTGGCCGAACTAGCCATGAAGGATTTAATAATCTAGCTATGGCCTACCGAAGTCATACCCAGCAGCTACTTCGGGCTCGTGAAGCGGCTGGTTAATGCCTTCCCCCGGCTTGACGTCATCAAGCGTTCAGTCTACATCGAGGGTGTGCGGATGGCCTTCGCCCGTGTCAAGGTGCAGCGGGCGAAGATGGACGCCGTCAAGCTCGCGACCGAGGGACCGCCCGCTGGCAAGGAGCACCGAATGCCGGAGCGGTATTTTGGTGATGCCCTCATGGGATCCCGCATTGTAGAGGGCCAGTGTTCAAAAGGCATTATCTTCGAATGAATACATTCATGTTATCTTGTCTTGTATGATGAAACAAAGCCGTTATGTAATATAATGCTTGTTTATTATTTAAAAAAATTCCTCCCGTGTGGCCATTTTTTTAAATCTGAGAGTTGGCCACTCGTCGGCTTCAGCCCCCACGTAGGTACTACGGGGGTGTTCGGGATGGAATCCAAACACTCTTGATCTAAGAATTTGGTCCTTGAAGGATGGGTTTAGCGCACCGAACCAAGCAATCAAACTATGTGGCTTTATCACCCTCACTTAGCCATAGGAGTTTGCCAATAAAAATGTAGGCGTATCCCCTAGTTAGCATTTAATCCGGACTAGGGTGCTGAAAACACCTGATCGGATGAAGGCCAATTCATCGCATAATGGGGGAAAATCGTAAAAGATTTTTGACCTCCGAATAGATGACCAGCTCTCACCGCATCATGATAGTCAGTTTTCGGCTTTCTCTACTAGGGTATTTGCTCGGATAAACCAGAAACACAATCACAGTAGTTCTCCCTTTACTACCCTAGCCGATAGGATGGAACGTAAGGTAGGAAGCACAGGAGCCGGGCAACCCAACTATTGACCAAAGACATGATTTGGAGCCGATGCATATAATGCTAAAATTTGAGGTGCCATACTGTGTTATAAAAGTGTTCGGACTTTGCTGCCATAGTATGGAGCGCAATGAAACCCCTAGCCAAAAAGTGTACCAAAGTGTACGGGTGCAATTGATAAGAATAGAGAAATGAAATGAAATAGTAAGCTAGTGCCACATAAGTTGGGCCACAAACTGTTTCCATTATAGTTTTGACTAATACGTCAAAGCGTATTTGTACAAATAGTGTGATAAGCAATAGTGGCTATTTAACATGCCAAGACCAAGGGGGAGCTGCGTATGGGTCCTGAAAACAGGTAGAATGATTGTTAAGAAGAACATCTAGAGATTCCCCCACACGTCTGTGCTGCTTGCCACCTTGGTATATCCGTCCTTCGAAAGGACTAATGATCAGGCCTTCGAGAGGGGCATGTGGAAAAGAAATCTAAAAAGGATAAAAAGAAAAGTGAACGTATGTGTGTCCAGGGGAGGTCGAGCCGTATTGTGGACCACAGTCTGGTTATGCCTCCGTCTCTGCCCATGGTAGTTTTAGTGCGTAATTATGTACGCACTGTACGTATGCCGTCACTTGGTCGGGACTAAGACAGAGGTCGAATTGCTAGTCTAACTCCTGACGAGCCGGACTGCCATGCTATGGAGTAGTCCGGACTCGTTTGACAGTGTCCGGGAGCTTGGCTGCTGAATTAAAGTTTTCCCTTAAAAGGTCGTTCTGTACTTCCGCTGCCAGGGCCGTGGTGTGTTCCTCGGTACAAAGGGAGCGCTCTGTGTTTCCATTGACTGTTATGACACCGCGTGGTCCAGGCATCTTTAGCTTGAGATAAGCATAGTGTGGCACCACATTGAATCGAGCAAACACAGTTCGTCCGAGCAGTGCGTGATAGCCACTGCGGAAGGGGACGGTATCGAAGATTAACTCTTCGCTTCGGAATTTGTCCGGAGATTCGAAGACGACCTCCAATGTGATTGAGCCCGTGTAATGGGGCCTCTACACCTATTATAACTCCTTTAAAGGTAGTTTGTGGGCTTGATCCTTGATGGATTGATGCCCATTTTGTGCACTATATCCTCATAGAGCAGGTTGAGGCTGCTGCCACCGTCCATGAGGACTTGTGTGAGGTGGAATCCATCAATTATTGGGTCAAGAACCAGTGCGGCTGAACCGCCATGACAGATACTGGTCGGATGGTCCCTAAAATCAAAGTTAATCGGGCAGGACGAACATGGGTTGAATTTTCGGGCGACTGGCTCTACTGCGTAGATGTCCCTGAGCGCGCGCTTGCGCTCCCTCTTGGGGATATGGGTAGCGTATATCATGTTCACCGTTTTGACCTGAGGGGGAAACTTCTTCTATCCCCCTGTGTTTGGTTGACGGGGCTCCTCGTCATCATCCTCGCATTGCGACCCCTTTTCCTTATTCTCGGCATTTAACTTGTCGGCTTGCTTAAAGACCCAACAGCTTCTGTTGGTATGATTGACTGGCTTATTGGGGGTTCCATGTATCTCACATGGGCAATCGAGTATGCGGTCCAAGCTGGATGAGCTCAGATTGTTCCTTTTAAATGGCTTCTTCCACTGGCCAGACTTGGAGCCACTGAATCCGGCGTTGACCACCGTGTCATCGGTATTGTTATCGTTGCTTCGACGCTTGTGACTGTTGTGTCGGGGCTTGCCATTGCTATTTCTGGCTTCAGAGGTGCCAGGTTCGCTTTCATTGTTATTGCTATGGGCTAGCCAGCTATCTTCGCTCGCGCAAAAATGGGTCATGAGTGCCGTGAGGGCTGCCATGGACTTTTGCTTTTCCTAGCTGACGTGTCGGGCAAGCCATTCATCGCGGATGCTATATTTAAAGGCTGCTAGGGCTTCTGCATCCGGACAGTCAATGATCTGGTTCTTTTTAGTTTAGAACCTAGTCCAGAATTTCCTGGCTGACTCTCCGGGCTGTTGGACTATGTGACTTAGGTCGTCGGCATCTGGAGGTCGAACGTATGTGCCTTGGAAGTTGTCGCGAAAGGCGTCTTCCAGGTCCTCCCAGCTGCCAATGGAATTTTCGGGCAGGCTGTTCAACCAGTGCTGAGCTGGCCCCTTGAGTTTTAGTGGGAGGTATTTGATGGCATGAAGATCATCACCGTGGGCCATATGAATATGGAGAAGAAAATCTTCGTCCATACCGCGGGGTCTGTTTTCCCATCGTATGATTCGATGTTAACGGGTTTAAACCCTTCTGGGAATTCGTGCTCCATTACTTCGTCAGTGAAGCAAAGGGGGTGTGTGGCGCCTCTATATCGGGCCACGTTGCGACATAGTTCGGATGGAGTTCGTCTGCGGTTTTCGGCCCGATCGTGATTATGCTTGTCACGTTCGGCTAGATGGCCGTCGTCACGTGTCGGGACGGGCCCCCGCGATCCGTAGATCGATCTGGTTTGTCCTGCTCTACTATCCAGGTCCTGCCGCAGGTCATATGTATATTCCCGAGCTGTTTTATCTCTACCTTTATGGCGAGGTGGGATGGGCTAGTGTTCGGCTTGAGTTGCCGCTTTGTCCCGGCCATGTGGTGGTCGATCAGCCACATTACACGCCGATGGTACGGGCTCAAGTGCCTCATCATTGAATTGAGGTAGCAATTTGCGCTTCAGGTAACTTTTGTTTGGGCACTCGAGGCCGTATTCCTTGGCTGACAGGACATTAGCCCATCTATGGTTTAACAGATCTTTATCAGCTTGAAGCTGCTGCTGCTTATATTTCAGGCTCCTTGCAATGGCTATTAGCCGGCGCTTAAGGCGCTCCTGCTCGAGAGGTTCCTTAGGCATGATAAAATCCTCGTTGCCAAGGCTCACCTCATCCTCAGGGAGCAAAAGATAGTTACTGTCCTCCGAGTCTTCGTTTATGGCCTGTTCATCCGGGCTGACTCACCCATCGTCCCGTTCATCTTGTTCGGAGGTTGGCTCAACGGGGTCTTCATTGACCTTGGCATCGTCTAGAGTATTGTTTTCTCCTATGCCGATATAGCTGACTTTTCCATGGCGTGACTTAGAGCGGCACCGCTGTCATCGGTGCTTTGGCTGTATCTCAGGAGGTTTATCCTCGACTGGGTCTTCTTTTTCATCGCCGTTAGATTCTTTAGGTGTATCCACCATGTACACGTCATATGAACAGGTGACCGTCCAGCGTCCGGTAAATGGCGGGTTTTGGGCCTCCTCTTCTCCGGCATCATCATCCATACTTTCGATGTTTTCAGAGTCGTAATCGAGCATGTCTGTTAGGTCCTCGACAGTGGTTATAAAGTAGGTGGCGGGTGGGACGTAAAATTCCCTGCTCTCAGCCCCTAGTCCGGGCTGGGCATAGTTCGGACGTTGCTCCTCTGTAATGACAAGGGATCGCATTAAGTCTAGAGCCTCGCTTAAAGGAGAGGTTTGGACCGAGGGAAGAGAGCCCGTGGAGTATGGTGAGAGGGAGACTCCTTGGCCAAACTCACACGATGCTGACTAAGAGGATTCGGAGCCCGTGTCCGGAGAAGGGTGCGGCTCCATGATGGCTGCCAGTGACACTACTTCCCCTGACTCTCCCACAATGGGCTTAGTGGCCGCAGATAGTCCGACATGCTCAGGGAGCCTGTCTTCGGACCTGGCGATACGCTCTGGATCTAAGGCCAGAGCGGAGATTGAGGGCGCGAATCCTTGGAAGATCAAGTCTGCTCGGATATCAGCGACATAGTCCAGATTTCCAAAACTAATTTGGTGACATGGGGCGTAGCTGTTGATCTGCTCTAGGTGGCCAAGCGAGTTGGCCCGCAGTGCGAAGCCACCAAACACAAAGATCTGGCCGGGAAGGAAAACCTCCCATAGGGCAGCTTTGTGGTAGATGATTGATGGAGCAATCGAACCTTTTGGTGATGACACAGCGGAACTCTCAATGAAAGCACCAATGTCGGTGTCAAAACCGTCGGATTTTGGGTAGGGGGTCCCGAACTGTGTGTCTAAGGTTGATGGTAACAGGAGGTAGGGGACATGATGTTTTACCCAGGTTTGGGCTCTCTTGATGGAGGTAATACCCTACGTCCTTCTTGCTTGATATTGATGAGTTTGAGGATTACAAGAGTTGATAAACCACAAGATCGTAATGGCTAAAACCCTAGAAGTCTAGTTTGTATGATTGTGATTGCCTCGACAGACTAAACTCTCCGGTTTATATAGACACCAGAGGGGACTAGGGTTGTACAAAGTCGGTTACAGAGAAAGGAATCTTCATATCTGAATGCCAGGCTTGCCATCCATGCCAAGGAGAGTCCCATCCGGACACGGGAGAGAGTCTTCTGTCTTGTATCTTCATAGCCCATTAGTCGGGCCCATGTCACACAGGCCGGATGCCCGAGGACCCCTTTATCCAGGACTCCCTCAAAGCCACCCAAGTGACAGGATCTTCACTCGGCAGGATTTTTTAAACTTAGGCGAATCAGGTTTGTTACTAAGACCCTGAGTGAGAGGCTTGCTCTTCAATCGGTAGGATTTTTGAAACTTAAGCAAATCAGGTTCGCTGCTAAGTCCCCAAGTGAGAGGGTTGCTCTTCACTCGGTAGGATTTTTTAAACTTAGGCGAGTGCAGGACTGAAGCTAAGCCACCCACTGGGGGTTTTTGAACACATACATATGTAACAACTGTAAGTGCATCTAGTGCCACCCCTAGTTGGTTTTGGAGTATTGACGACAAACCTAGTTGAGGGACTAACGTGTTTGTGAGAATTGCAGGAAAACACAGGTAGAAGTCCCTCATTGATTCGGTTTTATTACCAGAGATGACCCCTAAAAATGTACGAAGACATTGAAGACAATGGTGGTTTATGAAGATATTCATATTGAAGACAATGACATGAGAAGACTCCCTATGAAGCTTATGGAACTCGAAGACTTAGAACCTTCATAGTTTTTATTTCATTTATGTTGTGTCATAGGAATCACCGTACTGTCAAGTGGGGTCCAAGAGAACCAGTCAGAATGACTGAAGTGATGCCTAATTCAAATCCTATGTCTTCGAGCGAAGACTTTGAGAGAAAATCTTGTCCAGAGTCAGACAAGTCAGCTTTACTTGTATCCCGAGTAAAGTTGCCGTGTGAGTTCAAAATTCGACCGTTGGTACACGTGTCAGTTCCTTAGTGACCCAGGGTCATTTCGGACAGATCAGGTCGGGTTGCCAAGTGGCAATAAATAGTCCACCCCCCACAACCATAAACGGTTGGCTGCTCAGATTTCAGTGCATGGCTTTTGTCGTTTGAGAGCAACCCACCTCGAAGCCTTCAAAAGAAAAATTCCTAGTGTGGAGAAAAGCCCTAACCACCTAGAGCCAGAGTAAATTGGGCATCACTTAAGTCTTCTTGTCTGTGTGATCTGAAGACTTATTACACTTGAGAACTGTGCATCCTCCAGACGGTTAGGCATCGCGTTCTGAGCATCCAAGAGAAATTGTGGATTGCCAGTGAACGAAGTCTGTGAAGGTTTGGGAGTCTACCTTGAAGACTTACCTGAGTGATTGGGCGAGGTCTGTGTGACCTTAGCTCAAGGAGAAAACGGTGAGGACTGGGTGTCTTGGACTAAGTGTCCTTGACTGGGTGTCGGGGACTGTGTGTCCTTTGGTTTAAATACCTAGCCGCTCCAACCAGACGTATAGTTGTCACAGCAACTGGAACTGGTCCAACAAATCATTGTCTTCAACGTGTCACTGGTTTCATCTTCACTTCCTTTTACATACAGTTATTCATTGTGAAGCCATTGCATGCTTGCTTTATCTTTTGTCTTCACAACATGAATGTATGATCTGTTTGGCTTCATAACTTCTTCCTACCTGATCCTTATTACACTGAAGCTGTTTGTCATTGCGCTTTCACTCTGTTGAATACATGACCATGGCTGGCCTAGTGTAATCTAACTTCCGCTGCATAATAATAGGCATAATCTTCACTGTTTGTCTTCATAACTCTCACGTTTTGAAGACTTTCATAAAAATCGCCTATTCACCCCCCTCTAGTCGATATAACGCACTTTCAATTGGTATCAGAGCAAGGTGCTCCCTTGTTCTGTGTGATTCGGTTTAACCACCTGGAGTTTTAGCTATGTCGACTGCTGGGATAATCAAAGTCTCCGCAGCTTGCCCCGTCTTCGATGGAACTGAATATCCCTACTGGAAGAATAAGATGCGCATGCATCTTGAAGCCATTGACGTCGACCTATGGTATGTCGTCGAAAACGGCGTTCCCAAGGCTGGAGAAGGTGTCACTGCTGCTGATGTCAAGAAGTTCATTCAACTGGATTCTACTGCCAAGAATATCATCTGTGGTCATCTGACCAAAGGACAGTATGGCCGTGTGAGTGCCTTAAAGACATCAAAGCTAGTCTGGGACTGGCTCTCCAAGGTCAATGAAGGCATCTCAACCCAGAGAGATCAAAGAATCAGTGTTCTTCGCAACCTCTTCAACCGCTTCAAGCGAAATGACAATGAGAATGTCCAGCACACATTTGACTGGCTCACTGACATCACAAATGAGCTTCAAGCCCTCGGCGCCACTGAGATCACCAAACATGAAATCGTCAAGATGCTGCTGAGATCACTTGATAGTTCGTTTGACATCCTGGCCCTGATGATTCAAGAACGTCCTGATTTCAAGACACTCGATCCGTCTGACATACTTGAGAGGCTCAACACACATGAGTTTCAGCTTTCTGAGAAAAGAGATATCTACGGTCCAAACTATGGGCGAACTCGTGCTTTGAAGGCAAAAGCTGTCTCCTCATCCGAAGAAGAATCTGACTGCAGTTCTGATGATCCTGAAGACATTGGAAGAGAACTTGCAATGCTAGTGAAGAAGTTCCAAAAATTCACCAAGAAGAAAGGCTTCGGAAAATCTTCACGATCAAGCTCAAGGAATGATGAAGTTTCTGCTCATGACTACAAGAAGAAAACATGTCACAAGTGCAAGAAAACTGGGCACTTCATTTCTGAGTGTCCACAGTGGGACAATGAGAACAGAAGGAAGAAGAAGAGCAAAGAATATGATTCTGACGACAAGAAAAAGAAGAAATACTCAAAGTCTTCTTCCAAGTCTTCATCAAAGTCTTCATCACACAAGAAGAGCTCATCTGGCAAGGCACGTGCGTTTGTTGGCAAGGAAATGGATTCAGAGGAGGAGTCCGCATCTGAGGAGGCAGAGGTGGAGTCTGAGGAGGAGTCTGATTCTGGCATTGCGAGTCTGGCTAAAGCATACGTCGCCAAGTCCATTTTCAACACTGAAGACAATGACTGCAACACCGACACCGACGTAAATGACAAGAACGACTCCACTCCTACCTACTGCTTCATGGCACACGGTGCCAAGGTAAACACACGCACTACTCACTATGAAACATCTAGTGACGATGACTCCGAATGTGATTCAAAACCTAGCTACAGAACACTTGCTAAAATTGCAACTGAACAACAGAAAGCCATGGAACATATTTAAAAACTGTTAGACAGAAGCGATGATCTGTTGGGTGCCGAAATGACTCGTTCTGAATCCTTAATTGAAGACATAAAAAATCTTCATGTTAAGTATCAGGAACTTGAAGATCGTCTTGAGACTCTCTCAACTACTCATGAAAAGCTATCCTATGATTATCTTCAAAAGAAGCAAGATCTTGAGAAGTTGAGAGCGGATCATGAAGATCTTCAAAAGGAAAATGAGTCACTTCGCTCCGAACAGATCAGTCCCGCTCAGGAAGGATTTGAACCACCATGTCTTAAATGCATTGAGCGTGATAATGCTAATTCTGTTGCTGAATGTTCCACTGCTACTACCGTTGCAATATCTTCAACTGTTAACGTGGTAACTAACCCCTCTCCTGAGGATACCACTGCTATTGCTGATGAGAATGCTAGGTTGAAGACATTGCTTGAAACAGGAATGTACAAAAGTCTGTAAGGGCATCAGACACTATGTGATGTCCTTAAGAAGCAGATTCTAAATCGAAACCCTAGGAAAGAGGGTGTTGGGTTCGTGAGGAAAATTAATGCAGATGGCTCTTACTGGAAACCTGAGCAGTACCCCAAAACCACATGGGTTGCTGCAAAGGAACTTTCAGCAGATCCATCCAATTTATCTGGCCTCACTTGTGCTAACCCTATTATCATTGATGAATCCTTTGATGCAAACTATAAACTGTTTAAGAATCAGAATGGTGAAGTGTTTGCCAGGTACATTGGTACTAACTGCAGGAATGGACCGCCTATGAAGAAGATCTGGGTTCCGAAAACATGTCTAGAAAATCTTCCTATGAATGTCTTCATGACACCTCAGTTGAAGAAGACAAACCTCAGTCCAAAGGCTTCATACAGACAGAGGACTCACCTGAGTCACACTAACGCAAATGTTTTGCAGGGAAACCATACTCAGGTATATGAATATAAGAGCGGTTCATCGAACCGTCATGTTCATATGACCAAAAATTATTCTGCCTATGCCTATGAGTATTATTGCCCCCCTGCTAGACTGTTTGCTAAGGCTTCAAAGCCAAAATTCTCAGATGCTGCACTTAGACTTATAGCTTCTAAGCCACCCTTGAAGATGTGGGTGGTTAAGAAAGCTTAACTCTCTTTTCCAGGGAAAGGTCTCCAGCACAAAAACAAAATCTTCTGATGCTATTGCTGGGGACCATAAAAATCTTGTGGGGCGCAAGATAAACTGCCCAAATGGAATCATTATGTACTTCGTTCCTGAATCGCATGCTACTCTCCCTATTAGTCCTAATCTGGATCTAAGTTTTCATAATCCACTGGTTCGTCAAATGTTTATGCTTCACAATACCCTTCGTGAAGCATATCCCCCTAACTACACTGTAGGGTACGACACCAGTGACTTCAAAGTCTTCAGAATGGATTATTGACAGTGGGTGTACAAATCACATGACTGGCAAAAGAAGCCTTCTCATGGACTCAACTTTACGTCCATCCGACAAGAGCCACATTACATTTGCTGACACTGGTAAAAGTAAGGTATTGGGTCTAGGTAGAGTTGCAATCTCAAGAGATCAACACATGGATAAAGTCATGCTTGTTGAATCCCTTGGCTTCAACTTAATGTCTGTCTCAATGCTTTGCGATTTGAATATGATTGTAATGTTTGGCAAATATCGCTGCCTGGTGCTAATGGAATCTGACAAATCTCTAGTGTTTGAAGGGTATAGGAAAGGTTATTTGTATGTGGTAGATTTCTCAGCAGGACCACAACTTGCAGTATGTCTTCTTGCAAAAGCTTCAGAATGCTGGCTTTGGCATCGAAGGCTTGGGCACGCTGGCATGAGGAACCTCCACACCCTTGCGAAGAAAAAGCACGTCATAGGCATCGAGGGCGTCGAGTTCAAGAAAGATCACTTATGCGGTGCCTGTGAAGCAGGGAAGATGACAAGGGCAAAACATCCTTCGAAGACAATCATGACTACTACACAACCCTTCGAACTGCTTCACATGGATCTTTTCGGTCCCACTCACTACTCAACTTTTACTACTTCTGCTTGCCTCTATGGCTTCGTAATTGTTGATGATTATTCTAGATATACTTGGGTGCACATAATCCTTTACAAGACTGAAGTGCAGGATGTCTTCAGACGCTTTGCATATCGAGCTATGAACAATTTTGGCGCCAAGATAAAGCACATCAGAAGTGACAATGGCACTGAATTCAAGAACACTGGCCTTGATACATATCTGGATACCTTGGGGATCACACATGAATTCTCAGCTCCATACACGCCACAGCAGAATGGCGTCGTCGAACGCAAGAACAGAACACTCATTGAGATGGCCAGAACAATGCTAGATGAATACAAGACTCCAAGAAAATTCTGGACTGAAGCCATTGATACTGCATGCCATACAATCAATCGTGTTTATCTTCACAAGCTTCTGAACAAGACATCTTATGAACTCCTAACTGGCAAGAAGCCAAATGTCAGTTACTTCAGAGTATTTGGCGCAAAATGCTGGATCAAGGACCCACACCACACCTCAAAGTTTGCACCAAAAGCACATGAAGGCTTCATGCTTGGATATGGAAAGGATTCGCACTCCTACAGAGTCTTCAATCTCTTCCACTACAAAGTGGTTGAAACAGTGGATGTGCGGTTTGATGAAACCAATGGATCACAAAGAGAGCAATTGCCAAATGTGCTAGATGAAGTTCCAGCTAATGAATCAATCAAGCTTATGGGAACTGGAGAGATTGTACCTTCTGAAGCTCATCCTGAAGAAGAACTTATCATCTCAGCACCTGATCCACATGAAGACAATGCTCAGCCTGAAGATATACCTTCAAATGACCACATAGATCAGCAAGAGCAAAGTCTTCACCCCACACACCCTCGTGTTGCAAATGAAGTACAAATTGACAAAATACTTGACAGCATCAATGCACCTGGTCCACTCACTTTTTCAAGGGCAACTCAGCTAACAAACTTCTATGGGCATTTTGCATTCGTCTCAATATCAGAACCCAAGAAAGTTGAAGAAGCCTTCATGGAACCTGAATGGATTCAAGCTATGCAAGAAGAGCTTCAACAGTTTGAGCTGAATAATGTATGGGAACTGGTTAAGCGTCCTGATCCACGGAAGCACAACATAATAGGCACCAAATGGATATACCGCAACAAGCAAGATGAGCATGGTCAAGTTGTCAGAAACAAAGCTCGTCTCATCGCTCAAGGATATACTCAAGTGGAGGGCATTGACTTTGATGAAACATTTTCTCCTGTGGCTAGGCTTGAAGCCATATGCATACTGCTGGCCTATGCAAATCATCATAACATACTTCTCTATCAGATGGATGTGAAAAGTGTCTTTCTCAATGGCAAGATTGAAGAAGAAGTGTATGTTGCACAACCACCTGGCTTTGAAAATTCAAAACATCCTGATATGGTATACAAGCTCAACAAGGCACTGTATGGCCTCAAACAAGCCCCTAGGGCCTGGTATGATACACTCAAGTACTTTCTGAAAAGCAAAGGCTTCATACCTGGTTCCCTGGATCCCACTCTTTTCACGAAGACATATGATGGTGAACTGTTTGTGTGCCAAATATATGTGGATGACATTATCTTCGGCTGCACCAATCAGAAGTATAGTGAAGAGTTTGGATACATGATGCAAGAGCAATATCAGATATCCATGATGGGGGAGCTGAAGTTCTTCCTCGGTCTTCAAATACGGCAACAACGCAACGGCATCTTCATATCTCAAGAGAAATATCTTAAAGAGTGCCTGAAGAAGTTCGGTATGCAAGACTGCAAAGGCTTCACAACACCAATGCCAGCCAAGCATCATCTGGGTCCCAACGACAATGGTAAAGAGTTCGATCAAAAGGTATACCGCTCCATGATTGGGTCTTTGCTTTATTTATGTGCATCTAGGCCAGATATCATGCTTAGTGTTTGCATGTGTGCTCGATTTCAAGCGACACCAAAGGAGTCGCATCACTTAGCTGTGAAGCGAATTCTTCGATATTTGGCTCACACCCCAACTCTAGGATTATGGTATCCAAAGGGCTCAGAGTTTGATTTGGTTGGATTTTCGGATGCTGATTATGCTGGTGACAAAGTTGATCGCAAGTCTACATCAGTCACATGTCACTTTCTGGGACGATCACTTGTATGTTGGTCTTCAAAGAAGCAGAACTGTGTATCACTCTCCACTGCTGAATCTGAATACATTGCTGCTGGATCTTGCTGCGCTCAGCTTCTGTGGATGAAGCAAACACTCAAGGATTATGGCATTCATCTGAAGCAAGTGCCACTTTACTGCGACAACGAAAGCGCCATCAAGATTGCCAACAACCCAGTTCAGCACTCGAAGACAAAGCACATTGAAATTCGTCATCACTTTCTCAGAGATCATGTTGTGAAGGAAGACATTGATATCATACACGTCAACACTGAAGAGCAATTGGCAGATATCTTCACCAAGCCCTTGGATGAGAAGAGATTTTGCAAGTTACGGTGTGAGCTAAATATCTTGGAATCCTCAAATGTCCTGTGATCAGGCACACATCCTAACACTTAAGCATATTAATGACTTAGATGTGCAACACACGAAGTAGCTTATATCTTCAAACAATGAAGACATACATTCTAAGTGTGAATACATTAATGTGGAATTTGACTTCGGAGCGCCACAATAATTGTGCGCCGTGTCTGGGTCTAATACTTCCTATACGGTGGGTAACGCCACCACCAAACGTTCCATTTTGAAGTGTTTCTCTCATGGCGTTACCTCTCAATGTCTTCACATTTGGTTTGGCTTCTTTCTCAATATGTCTTCATGATTATCTTCACTGCGTTGATTATATGGATATATATGTACTGATGTTCTGTCCTCTACAGCATTCACTTATAGCTATGTCTTCTTGGTTGAATCTTTTGAACTAAGTGAATGTGATCGGACCCTAACCTCTCTATGCTTTCTATCTCAAACTCTATCTCTCCAAGTCATATGCATTCTGTTGAAACTGTCAAATGTCTTCACTGTGTCCTTGTCAGTTGAAGACATAGTGACAACCATAAAAGTCTGTTTTTAATGCTCATTCCTCCACATAAGATCCGGAGAAGCAGGAACGACCGCCCGACAATTTAGGCGTGCGTGGGACGTGAAACAAATCCCAATCTTCCTCTAACTGGCCACGCGTGCCTCAAATGCGAACCGCCAGGGGTACCTGCGTAATACCGCAGTGCCGTCTCTATCCCTATAAATACACGATTCACTGCGGTCATTATCTCCTTCTTCCACCCTCGCACGAACCCTAGCGCCACCGCTAGCACTCGACGACGCCGGCGACGAAGCGCTTCACTGCCGCAACCTCTCCGACGCCGTTTTCACGCCGACAGCGGACATCGCTCTCTCCGCCGTCGCCGTAGGTGTCTTCCGTCGCCAAGTTAGGGCACGGAGGATCGAACTGCTCGACCTCAACTCTCACTTCGTCTAGCAGTTCCAAGTGTGGTAAATAAAACCTCTTTTTACAGCCTCTTTTGATCCCATAGTTCAGTCACTTTTTGCCATAAGGAGTTTCTCTTCACATCAGTTAGTTATCTCGCTACATCTCATGACATGCCTAGTATATTCACTTGTGCTTCATAAGGTAGTTAGATTCCTCACTTGTACTGATCTGTGGGTTCGTACAAATCTGGAACAAACTTCTTATCTATGAGTGAATGTCTTCGCACAATGAGGTCTATGTCTTCTAAACCGATTTATCTTCAAAATCTTCTAAGAATGCATATGACCTCTTCCCCTTCCCTCGCACCTTAATGCTGTCACAGGTACATGTCCGTGGGAGAATCCTTTGGTTCTCATAGTATGCATTCATTTGCAGAGTACTTGCAGCATCACATCAACTCTCCTGAAGCCAGTTCTTGCAAAAGGAAGCCTTTGAAGCCTTTGAACATCTTGAAGCCTTCCAAATTATTCATGGCTTCAGAAACAGCAGCAAGGAAGGGAGGCAGACAGCGACGTGGTGAAACGTCCAAAGATCTACCTGATGAATTGGCAGAGATGTACAAAACTGATCCTGAAGAAAGCTATGGTCAGCGCAAGACACGAATCCAATGGATTCGAAGATATTGGGCAGAGCAATGGTTCCACTACCGCTTCGTCACTCAGGAATATGCGGAGAAGTGCGCCATCAAGTGACCGTGGGGAGACGTACTATACAAAAATCTCGTACCCAGGTCCAGAGTCGAAGCCATTGCTCAAGGCTTCTATCCATGCATGGTGAGAGGACGACAGCCAGCTGAAGCACATCCGTCATCACTTCTCTGGTGCCGTGCTGATAATCTCTTCAAGCGCAACTTTCAGTTTGCACAACAATCAGCGAAGATAAATAAGAAGAAACTTGGGCTTGACTTCAACCCTGGTCCCTCCTCACCAAGGGCAGATGACACACGCGACACCGATCCCAATATCATCGGGCCGTATGCCAATCTTGCAGGCCTCATCACTCGCATCCTAGTCCAAGGGACTGCTGTGAATGACCCTCAGCAGATACTGAGTCAGATGACGCCCCTGCTGCGATGAAGCCGAAGCAGAAGAAGCCAAAAGCTTCAAAGCCAGCCGCTTCTCCCAAGATTGCAAGAGTGAAGCCTTTAGCAACTGCACCTCCTGAAGCCAGTATGCAGTCAGAAGGCTTATCACGAGTGTCCAAGCCCCAAGAAGCCAAGAAGCCTCAGCCACACACAGGCAAAGAGCTCACAGCAGCTGACATTCTGCACTGCGAAGCCATTGATCTCTCAAGCGATGAAGATCTTGGAGATGATGCTCTTGAGCAGCTCATCAAGAGCAAGGAGGAGGCTGAAATCTTCAACAATCTGCCTCTGTTTGATGTCGCCATCATCCACAACTTCATCGATGAATGGTTTGCCTCACCGGACATCAGCTTCAACGATCTACAGCTGCCCATAGGCCTCAGCGTTGCTTTTCAAGGCGCAATCGCTTCAGAACTTGCAATAGCCCAGCGCATTGTAGAACTGAAGCAGAAAATTGATTATGAAAAGGATCAGTTCAAGAAGCACGTGGCCAAGCTCAGTGTGCAAGAAGTGAGAAACTTCAAGATCATGTTGCACGAGCTGAAAGAGAACTTCCTGAAGACGCGTGCCGAAGCTCAAGGCTCGCGAGAGCGCATGAAGACTTTGGCTGATCGCTGCGTGCATGCCTACAATGAGGCAGAGAAGCGCAAGGCTCTTGGGCGTCCCGGCATTGACCCCAGGATGGCCGCGAAGAAGAAAAAGAAGGCTGCTGTGCCTGAACCTGAAGCGCCAAGGTCAGAAACTGCTCCGATTGTCTTCCCCGCTGCAATGACTGGCTCGAAGCCAAAGAGTCGATCAACCGCCTCACAGCACAAGAAGAAACGGACTGCAGAGGCTGAAGCTAAGAAGAGAAAACACTCTGAAGCCTCTTCTTCTGAACCCATCATCAAGGAGCGCAAGACCAAGAAATCTCGGGCTGCTCCCACAGAGCCCTTGACAGTTGAGCCCCTCTCCGTCCGCTATCCTGACGCAGATCGTCAGTTGACTGTGCATGAACCCAACGCTGAAGACATTCCAGCAGACGAACCCAACGCTGCAGAAGACATTGGTCTCCAACACAATGTGCAAGGTGATGCAGCCCTTCCTCAGCTTGAGACAAGCGAACTGATCAGTATTGGTCGTCCATTAACGCCAATCACACAAGATGCATCGTGGGCAGATCGCCCACAGGAGGAAGATGAGCCCCAACCCACTACAACTCCACCGGCGCCTACATTCCGTAGGCTTCGCAAAGGGCCAAGGGCTCAGGCTGTTGATGACATTCCGGCTGCATCAGCCGAAGAGCATGCAGAGATACCACAAGCTCCAACTCCCCCACACCAACAAGAAGCAGTTCTCCAGGAGAACGTGCCTGAGTCTGCAAATGTTGAGGCTGCCACAAACAACGCCGAAGCAAATGTGGAGCCCAACCCAACAATAGCTTCAGAAGACAATGAAGCTACTGCTCCTGAACATTCTGTGCCTGAGTCTGCTGCCGGACCACAATTCAACTATCATATTGCATCCAGACCCCAGGTCCAGAAGCCGATTCCACGACTGCCAAGGTTCCCAGGTCCTACATCAGCTCCTGGTTCCTTCAACATCAACGGCTTCAGGGCAGATAACACGTTTTTTGACTGCTCCAAGAACCCTTATTCAAGGGAACGGATTGTATCAGATAGGTTCTGGAGCCATCAACAGCGCAGCTATTATTCACGCATCCTATACAACCAAGGCCGCATCTTTCCTCACAAGCGCCTTGAGGTTGAAGCTGTTGCTGGTCTGCTTGGTCTGGAAGAAGCACTGGATTGCTTCAAGCAAGTGGGTTTGCTGCCATTTATCACTGATGAAGAGCACTGGAACGAAGAGCTTCTGCTCCAGTTCTATCCCACTTTGCATATCAAAGGCTATAACAGAGATCCGAAGACATGGATTCTGGAGTGGATGACAGGCAATATCCATCATGAAGCCAATGCTTTCGACCTAATTGAGCTTACCGGCCTTCCCACTCCTGGCGAATTCTTTGAAGAAGGGTGCCAACTCCATGCTGAAGCAATTGAGAGCATATTTCAGCGCCCTGAGCCAGATATGAGTCAGATGCTATCCTACTGCACCCTATCCAACTAGGTTCTTCGTTGAAGACTTAGAGTACCTGCCCAGAACAATATATCACATCATAAGGCGGACTCTATGGCCTGTAAAGGGACACTCTCGATATGCAACAATTGATGGTGCAATGAAGACTCTCATCTTCTGCATTCTTCATGGCAAATGCTTCAATGCACAGGATCTCTTCATCCGTCACTTTGCAGTGTCTGCCTCAGAACTGTTTGGATTAAAGTTCTATGCTCCTTGGGTTATGAGGCTGATCAAGCTTCACTCTGCAATCTCCTATCAACCCTCAACTCGCAACCATAGGATATTTTTGCCAGATGTGGACACATCTGCTGAAGCAATATATCCAGAGCCTGGCAAGCAACCATTAAGTCTTCAAAATGCAGAACACCAGAGCTTCACTCAAAATATTGAAGGTGTTGAAGCTCTCTCCCGAGTGTATCCAATGGCTGGCACCACACGTGCCCCTGCATCAACTGAAGCCACTGACAGCACAGCTGCCAAGAGACCCAAGAAGCGCGCTCGAGCACTCAATGACCGAGATCTTCTTGTGGCTCTTCACCAAAAGCAAGACAGGCATCACGACTGGCTCAAACGGCAGATGAGAAGCATCATGCAAGACGTCAATCGCATCAGAAATCTGGCAACCAAGAATGCGTTTGTCGCACATGAGACCTGTCGCCGCACCTGGAAAGGCCTCACCATGATGAGCAATGAAGCTAAACTGCAAGAGGATGGCTTCAGAGAGAGATTCCAATTTGACTCCACGCCTCCAAGAAGAGCTGTGATGCGAAGCACACCATCACTTGAAGAGTCAGAATTCTCTTCTTCTGCTGCCACTGTGTCTGCCCGGATTATTGAAGAAGACGACGACGCGACATCATCTCCACCTGCTTCAACACACGTCAAATCTGCACCAAGCTCATCTGCACCGCCGCCAAACAACTCCACTGATCCTGCTGCGCCTGGGAACGCGTAGAAAACTCTATGTCTTCAAACCTTTTTGGTCATCACTTACAAAAGGGGGAGAAGCATGATGTTTATAGTCTTCAAGCGGGTCACTTTGGGCGGGTGCCTTTATATTTTGCTACATTTTGCTTCATGCTTACAACTCCCGTTTTTGCTACATTTGCTTCTTTGAGTTGTAACACTTAGCCTTGATGGCCGTCTGCTACCTGTTTGTCACTCCGTTATGCGAAGATAAATTCCGCATGTGTGACGATAAATTCCGCACTCATCTCTTACTGCAGACGTCCATTTTCCATTATGCATGTCATTATCTTCATATACTTTCACATGCATAGTGGATTGTCATCATAAGTTGAAGTGGATCTCCACAAGTACAACCTGCCATGTGCATTTGCATTCAAAAGGCAAATTACTTATATGCACATCTTCAGGGGGAGCCCTTGCAACTTATGAAGACAAATTCCTTTACTATTTCACAAATTATGTTCCCCGTTGAAAACTTCAACTAGTTTGTCATCAATCACCAAAAAGGGGGAGATTGTAAGTGCATCTAGTGCCACCCCTAGTTGGTTTTGGAGTATTGACGACAAACCTAGTTGAGGGACTAACGTGTTTGTGAGAATTGCAGGAAAACACAGGTAGAAGTCCCTCATTGATTCGGTTTTATTACCAGAGATGACCCCTAAAAATGTACGAAGACATTGAAGACAATGGTGGTTTATGAAGATATTCATATTGAAGACAATGACATGAGAAGACTCCCTATGAAGCTTATGGAACTCGAAGACTTAGAACCTTCATAGTTTTTATTTCATTTATGTTGTGTCATAGGAATCACCGTACTGTCAAGTGGGGTCCAAGAGAACCAGTCAGAATGACTGAAGTGATGCCTAATTCAAATCCTATGTCTTCGAGCGAAGACTTTGAGAGAAAATCTTGTCCAGAGTCAGACAAGTCAGCTTTACTTGTATCCCAAGTAAAGTTGCCGTGTGAGTTCAAAATTCGACCGTTGGTACACGTGTCAGTTCCTTAGTGACCCAGGGTCATTTCGGACAGATCAGGTCGGGTTGCCAAGTGGCTATAAATAGTACACCCCCCACAACCATAAACGGTTGGCTGCTCAGATTTCAGTGCATGGCTTTTGTCGTTTGAGAGCAACCCACCTCGAAGCCTTTAAAAGAAAAATTCCTAGTGTGGAGAAAAGCCCTAACCACCTAGAGCCAGAGTAAATTGGGCATCACTTAAGTCTTCTTGTCTGTGTGATCTGAAGACTTATTACACTTGAGGACTGTGCATCCTCCAGACGGTTAGGCGTCGCGTTCTGAGCATCCAAGAGAAATTGTGGATTGCCAGTGAACGAAGTCTGTGAAGGTTTGGGAGTCTACCTTGAAGACTTACCTGAGTGATTGGGCGAGGTCTGTGTGACCTTAGCTCAAGGAGAAAATGGTGAGGACTGGGTGTCTTGGACTAAGTGTCCTTGAGTGGGTGTCGGGGACTGTGTGTCCTTTGGTTTAAATACCTAGCCGCTCCAACCAGACGTACAGTTGTCACAGCAACTGGAACTGGTCCAACAAATCATTGTCTTCAACGTGTCACTGGTTTCATCTTCACTTCCTTTTACATACAGTTATTCATTGTGAAGCCATTGCATGCTTGCTTTATCTTTTGTCTTCACAACATGAATGTATGATCTGTTTGGCTTCATAACTTCTTCCTACCTGATCCTTATTACACTGAAGCTGTTTGTCATTGCGCTTTCACTCTGTTGAATACATGACCATGGCTGGCCTAGTGTAATCTAACTTCCGCTGCATAATAATAGGCATAATCTTCACTGTTTGTCTTCATAACTCTCACGTTTTGAAGACTTTCATAAAAATCGCCTATTCACCCCCCCTCTAGTCGATATAACGCACTTTCAACAACAATCATTTAGGAGACTGTAAAACTGCGTCTTTGATAAACAAACTAGAAGGTACTTCTTGTTACATCTCAATAGTCTGAATGTTTAAGTATAAAAATGGCGGAGCAGCTCCGCATTCCAAGCGCGTGGCTCATCTTTCTTGTGTTCCACATCGTAAAGGTGATATGCTCTGTTGTGGAGCACCTTAGTGATGATGAAGGGGCCTAACCAAGAGGGAGCAATCTTGTGAGGCCATTGCTGATCCACTCGGAGCACAAGGTCTCCTTCCTGAAATCCTAGTTCATCTCTTGTATCCGATCTTTGTCTCAAAACCTCAGATTGGTACTTGTGGGTTGCTAGTAGTGTTGATTACTCCTTATAGTTGATGCTAGTTGGTTTATCCGATGGAAGATTATATTTTCAGATCCTTTATGATAATTAATACTCCTCTGATCTTGATCATGAATATGCTTTTTGAGTAGTTACGTTTGTTCCTGAGGACATGGGAGAAGTCTTGTTATAAGTAATCATGTGAATTTGGTATTCGTTCAATATTTTGATGAGATATATGTTGTCTCTCCTCTAGTTGTGTTATGTGAACATCGACTACATGGCACTTCACCATTGTTTGGGCCTAGGGGAAGGAATTTTGAAGTAATAAGTAGATGATGGGTTGCTAGAGTGATAGAATCTTAAACCCTAGTTTATGCGTTGCTTTGTAAGGGGCTGATTTGGATCCATATGTTTCATGCTATGGTTAGGTTTACCTTAATACTTTTTCATAGTTGTGGATTCTTGCGAGAGGTGTCAATCATAAGTGGGAGGCTTGTCCAAGGAAGGTCAGCACCCAAGGACCATTCCACCCACATATGTAATTATCAAAGTAACGAACGTGAATCATATGAGCATGATGAAAACTAACTTGACAACAATTCCCATGCGTCCTCGAGAGCGCTTTGCATTATATAAGAGTTCGTCTAGGCTTGTCTTTTGCTACAAAAAGTATTGGGCCACCTTGCCTCACCTTGTTTACTTTTGTTACTTGTTACCCGTTACAAATTATCTTATGACACAACTATCTATTACCGATAATTTCAGTGCTTGTAGAGAATACCTTGCTGAAAACCACTTGTCATTTCCTTCTGCTCCTCGTTGGGTTCGATACTCTTACTTATCGAAAGGACTATGATAGACCCCTATACTTTTCGCACATCAAGACCCTTTTCTGACGCCATTGTCGGGGAGTGAAGCGCCTTTGGTAAGTGGAATTTGGTAAGGAAACATTTATTTAGTGTGCTGCAATTTACTATCACTCGTAACTATGGAAAGTAATCCTTTGAGGGGCTTGTTCGGGGTATCTTCACCTCGACTGGAAGAGCAAAGAGTTGCTCCTCAACCTACTGCACCTACTGAAAATATTTATTATGAAATTCCTTCCGGTATAAACTGCTAGCTAATCCTTATGTAGGAGATGGAACATTACATCCTGATATGCACCTAATCTATGTGGATGAAGTTTGTGGATTATTTAATCTTGCAGGTATGCCCGAGGATGTTGTCAAGAAGAAGTTCTTTGCTTTATCTTTGAAGGGAAAGGCATTGACATGGTATAGTCTATGTGATGATATTGGATCATGGAACTACAACCGATTCAAATTGTAATTTCATCAGTAGTTTTATCCTATGCATCTCTAGTTCATCGTGATCGGAATTATATATATAATTTTTGCCCCCGTGAAGGAGAAAGTATCTCTTAAGCTTGGGGAAGGCTTAAGTCAATGTTGTATTCATATCCCAATCATGAGCTCCCAAGAGAAATTATTATTCAATTTTTTTATGCTCGACTTTCTCATAATGATCGATCCATTCTCGATACTTCTTGTACTGGTTCTTTTATGAAGAAGACTATTGAATACAAATGGGATTTATTGGAAAGAATTAAATGCAACTCTAAAGATTGGGAACTCGACGAAGGTAAGGAGTCGGGTATAAACCTTAAGTTTGATTGTGTTAAATCTTTTATGGATACCGATGCTTTTCGTGATTTTAGCACTAAATATGGACTTGACTCTGAGATAGTAGCTTCTTTCTGTGAATCCTTTGCTACTCATGTTGATCTCCCTAAGGAGAAGTGGTTTAAATATCATCCTCCCATTGAAGTTAAAGTAGTAGAACCTCTTAAAGTTGAAGAAGAAACTATTACTTATAATGTTGATCCTATTGTTCCTATTGCTTATATTGAGAAACCACCTTTTCATGTTAGAATAAAAGATCATGCTAAAGCTTCAACTGTGGTTCATAAGAGTTTTACTAGAACACCTACACCCCCTGAGTAAATTAAAGTTGAACCTAGTACTGCTATGGTTAAATATCTCTTGGTTGATGATATTGAAGGTCATGTTATTTATTTCCGTGATGAAGCTGCTAGGATTGCTAAATCCGATATTAAAGATAAACATAGACCTGTTGTTGGCATGCCTGTTGTTTCTTTTAAAATAGGAGATCATTGTTATCATGGCATATGTGATATGGGTGCTAGTGTGAGTGCACTTCCTACTTCCTTATACAAAGAGATTATGAATGATATTCCACCTGTTGAGATAGAAGATATTGATGTTACTATTAAGCTTGCCAATAGAGATAATATTTCACCAATTGGGATTGTTAGAGATGTTGAAGTCTTGTGTGGAAAAATTAAATACCCTACTGATTTTCTTGTTCTTGGTTCCCCACAAGATAATTATTATCCCATTATATTTGGTAGACCTTTCTTGAACATTGTTAATGGTAAGATAGACTGCAAGAAAGATATTGTTACTATTGATTTAGGGGATATGTCTCATGATTTTAATTTCTCTAAATTTTTTAGACAACCCCATGATAAAGAATTGCCTAGTAAGGATGAAATTATTGGTCTTGCTTCTATTGCCATGCCTCCTACTGATCCTTTAGAACAATATTTGCTAGACCATGAAAATGATATGTTTATAATGAAAGAAGGGAGATAGATGAAGTATTCTTTAATCAAGGGCCTATTTTGAAACACAATTTGCCTGTTGAAATTACTGGGGATCCTCGTCCACCCAAGGGTGATCCCGTGTTTGAGCTTAGACAATTACCTGATACTCTGAAATATGCTTATCTTGATCAAAAGAAGATATATCCTGTCATTATTATTAATGCTAACCTTTCAGAATATGAAGAAAATAAATTATTGAAAACTCTGAAGAAGCGCTGTGTCGTTATTGGATATACTATTGATGATCTTAAGGGCATTAGTCCCACTCTATTTCAGCACAAAATTAATTTGGAGAGTGATGCTAAACCAGTTGTTGATCACCAACGATGGTTAAATCCTAAGATGAAAGAAGTGGTAAGAAATGAAATACTAAAGCTTCTGGAGGCATGTATAATTTATCCTATTGTTGATGGTCAATGGGTAAGTCATGTTCATTGTGTCCCTAAGAAAGGAGGTATTACTGTTGTTGCTAATGATAAGAATGAATTGATTCCACAAAGAATTATTACAGGTTATAGAATGGTAATTGATTTTTGCAAATTGAATAAAGCTACTAGAAAATATCATTACCCTCTACCTTTTATTGACCAAAT
This sequence comes from Triticum urartu, assembly GCF_056163025.1. Taxonomy (NCBI): domain Eukaryota; kingdom Viridiplantae; phylum Streptophyta; class Magnoliopsida; order Poales; family Poaceae; genus Triticum; species Triticum urartu. The sequence continues at coordinate 95,960,935 of NC_141875.1, forward strand.
TCTAGAAAGATTATCCAAGCATACACATTTTTTACTTTCTAGATGGTTATTCTGGTTTCTCTCTAATACCTGTGTCAAAAGATGATCAAGAGAAAACCACTTTTACTTGCCCTTTCGGTACCTTCGCTTATAGACGTATGGCTTTTGGTTTATGCAATGCACCTACTACCTTTCAAAGATGTATGAATACTATATTCTCTGACTTTTGTGAAAAGATTGTTAAGGTTTTCGTGGATGATATCTCCGTTTATGGAGCTTCTTTTGATGATTGCTTAAGCAACCTTGATCGAGTTTTGCATAGATGTGAAGAAACTAATCTTGTCATGAATTGGGAGAAGTGCCACTTTATGGTTAATGAAGGTATTGTCTTGGGGCATAAAATTTCTGAAAGAGGTATTGAAGTTGATAAAGTAAAGTAGATGCTATTGAAAAGATGTCGTGTCCTAAGGTATAAGAAGTTTCCTTGGTCATGCTGGTTTCCATTGGAGGTTTATTAAAGACTTCTCTAAAATATCTAGGCCTCCCACTAATCTCTTGCAAAAAGATGTTCCTTTTGTTTTTGATGATGATTGTGTAGAAGCATTTGAAATAATTAAGAAGGCCTTGATTTCTGCACCTATTGTTCAGCCGCCTAATTGGAATTTACCCTTTGAAATTATGTGTGATGCTAGTGATTATGTTGTTGGTGTTGTTGTAGGATAAAGAGTTGATAAGAATTTGAATGTTATTCATTATGCTAGTAAAACTCTAGATGGTTCCCAGAGAAATTATGATATTATGCTACTACAGAAAAAAGAATTTTTAGAAGTTGTATTTGCATGTGATAAGTTCAGACCTTATATTGTTGATTCCAATGTAACTGCTCAAATTGATCATGCTACTATAAAATATCTTATGGAAAAGAAAGATGCTAAACCTAGACTTATTAGATGGGTTCTCTTGCTACAAGAATTTGATTTGCATATTATTGATAGAAAGGGAGCTAAGAACCCCCTTGCAGACAACCTATCTAGGTTAGAAAATGTTCTTGATGACCCACTACCTATTGATGATAGCTTTCTAGATGAACAATTAGCTGTCATAAGTGCTTCTTGTAATACTCCATGGTATGCTAATTACATTGTTGCTAAGTTTATACCACGTAGTTTCACATACCAGCAAAACAAATAGTTTTTCTATGATTTAAGACATTATTTCTGGGATGATCCACACCTTTATAAATAAGGAGTAGATGGTGTCATTTGATGTTGTGTACCTGAGCATGAACAGGAACAGATCCTACGCAACTGCCACTCCGAGGCTAACGGAGGACACCATGCTGGAGATAGAACTGCGCACAAGGTATTGCAATCCAGTTTCTATTGGCCCACTCTCTATAAGGATGCTCGTAAGTTTGTCTTGTCTTGTGATGAATGCCAAAGAATTGGTAATATTAGTAGACGTCAGGAAATGCCTATGAACTATTCACTTGTTATTGAACCATTTGATGTTTGGGGCTTCGATTATATGGGACCTTTTCCTTCCTCTAATGGGTCTACGCATATTTTAGTTGATGTTTATTACGTTACTAAGTGGGTAGAAGCTATTCTAACTAGTAGTGCTTATCATAACACTTCTATTAAGATGCTTAAAGAAGTTATTTTTCGAGGTTTGGAGTCCCTAGATATTTAATTACTTATGGTGGTTCACATTTTATTCATGGTGCTTTCCGTAAAATGCTTGCTAAGTATGATGTTAACCATAGAATTGCATCTCCTTACCATCCTTAGTCTAGTGGTCAAGTAGAATTGATAAATAGAGAGATTAAATTGATTTTGCAAAAGACTGTAAATAGATCTGGAAAGAATGGGTCTAAGAAACTTGATGATGTATTGTGGTCTTATAGAACTGCCTATAAGAGAACCCTATGGGTATGTCTCCATATAAAATGGTTTACAGAAAAGCATGCCACTTACCTCTCGAACTAGAACATAAGGCATATTGGGCTATTAAAGAGCTCAACTATGATTTCAAACTTGTCGGTGAGAAGAGGTTATTTGACATTAGCTCGCTTGATGAATGGAGAACCCAAGCCTATGAGAATTCCAAGTTGTTTAAAGAAAAGGTTAAAAGATGGCATGACAAAAGGATACAAAAGCGTAAGTTTAACGTAGGTGATCATGTTTTGCTATACAACTCTCATTTAAGATTTTTTTTGCACGAAAACTTCTATCTAAATGGAAAGGTCCTTACATCATCGAAGAGGTCTATCATTCCGGTGCCATACAAATAAAAAATGCCGAAGGAAAAAATCCAAAGGTGGTAAACTGTCAAAGAATCAAACATTATATCTCAGGTACTCCCATAAATGTTGAGACCAATATAATTGATACCGTAACACCGGAGAGTACAAGGGACACTTTCCAGAAAATTTCAGACTCCGAAAAGGAATAGGTATGTGGTCTCGTAAGTAAACTGACTCCAAAATGTTTCCAATAGCAATTTTTCTCCGTTTTGGAATATTTAAAAAATTGGAAAATTAAAAGTTGTCCGAAAGAGACATCAGGCCACCATAAGGGTGGAGGGAATACCCTACCCCCTAAGCGCGCCCCCTGATGACCGACAAGTATAGGGGATCTATCGTAGTCCTTTTGATAAGTAAGAGTGTCGAACCCAACGAGGAGCAGAAGGAAATGATAAGCGGTTTTCAGCAAGGTATTCTCTGCAAGCACTGAAAGTATAGGTAACAGATAGTTTTGTGATAAGATAATTGGTAACGAGCCACAAGTAACAAAAGTAAATGAAGTGCAGCAAGGTGGCCCAATCATTTTTGTAGCAAAGGAAAAGCTTGGACAAACTCTTATATGATGTAAAGTGCTCCAGAGGACACATGGGAATTATCGTCAAGCTAGTTTTCATCACGATCATATGATTCGCGTTCGATACTTTGATAATTTGGTATGTGTGTGGACCGGTGCTTGGGTACTGTCCTTACTTGGACAAGCATCCCACTTATGATTAACCTCTATTGCAAGCATCCGCAACTACAACAAAAGTATTAAGGTAAACCTAACCATAGCATGAAACATATGGATCCAAATCAGCCCCTTACGAAGCAACGCATAAACTTGGGTTTAAGCTTCTGTCACTCTAGCAACCCATCATCTACTTCTTACTTCCCAGTTCCTTCCTCTAGGCCCAAATAATGGTGAAGTGTCATGTAGTCGACGTTCACATAACACCACTAGAGGAGAGACAACATACATCTCATCAAAATATCGAACGAATACCAAATTCACATGACTACTAATAGCAAGACTTCTCCCATGTCCTCAGGAACAAACGTAACTACTCACAAAGCATATTCATGTTCATAATCAGAGGGGTATTAATATGCATATAGGATCTGAACATATGATCTTCCACCAAGTAAACCAACTAGCATCAACTACAAAGAGTAATCAACACTACTAGCAACCCACAGGTACCAATCCCGGACATAGAGACAAGAATTGGATACAAGAGATGAACTAGGGTTTTGAGAGGAGATGGTGCTGGTGAAGATGTTGATGGAGATTGCCCTCTCCCGATGAGAGGAGCGTTGGTGATGACGATAGCGATGATTCCCCCCTCCCAAAGGGAAGTTTCCCCGGCAGAACAGCTCCCCTAGAGCCCTAGATTGGTTCCGCCTCGTGGCGGTGGAGTCTCATCCGGAAAGATGGCTTCTGATTTTTTTCCTCATCGAAAGACTCCATATAGCAGAAGATGGGCATCGGAGGGCCACCAGGGGGCCCATGAGGTAGGGGGCGCGCCTAGGGGGGTAGGGCGCGCCCCCACCCTCGTGGGCAGGGTGTGGCCCCCCTGGTGAACTTCTTGCGCTCAGTATTTTTTATATATTCTGAAAATGACTTCTATGAAGTTTCAGGACTTTTGGAGCTGTGCAGAATAGGTCTCTAATATTTGCTCCTTTTCCAGCCCAGAATCCTAGCTGCCGGCATTCTCCGTCTTTATGTAAACCTTGTAAAATAAGAGAGAATAGTCATAAGTATTGTGACATAATGTGTAATAACAACCCATAATGCAATAAATATCGATATGAAAGCATGATGCAAAATGGACGTATCAACTCCCCCAAGCTTAGACCTCGCTTGTCCTCAAGCGAAAGCCGAAATCGAAAAATATGTCCACATGTTTAGAGATGGAGGTGTCGATAAAAAATAAAATACGGACATGAGGGCATCATGATCATTCTTAGAACAGCAACTTATATAATTCTTGTCATATGATCTCTTATGCTAGAGTAATAATTCAATCACAATTTCAAGTATGAATCATAAACTTCATTGAAAAGTAACAAACTATAATCTCAGTCATTGGAGCAATTGCAATTTATCATAACATAGGAAAGAGTCAATATAAGAGCTTTTCAGCAAGTCCACACACTCAACTATCATATAGTCTTTCACAATTGCTAACACTCACGCAATACTTATGGGTATGGAGTTTTAATCGGACACAGAGAAAGATAGGGGCGTATAGTTTTGCCTCCCAACGTTTTACCTCAAGGGTAATGTCAACAATAATAGTTCATGAAAACTCACATCCAATTAGCCATATATACCAGGATCTTTCCAACATGTTGTGCTTGCCAAAAGATAAAATGTAAAAAGGAAGGGTGAAGATCACCATGACTCTTATGTAAGGTAGGAGATAAAAGTAAAAGATAGGCCCTTCGCAGAGGTAAGCAGAGGTTGTCATGCGCTTTTATGGTTGGATGCACAAAATCTTAATGCGAAAGAACATCACTTTATATTGACACTTGTGATATGGACCTTTATTATGCAGTCCGGCGCTTTTATTTCTTCCATATCACACGATCGTATAAAGCTTATTTTCTCCCACACTAATAAGTCATACATATTTAGAGAGCAATTTTTATTGCTTGCACCGATGACAACTTACTTGAAGGATCTTACTCAATCCATAGGTAGATATGGTGGACTCTCATGGCAAAACTGGTTTAAGGGTGTTTGGAAGCACAAGTAGTATCTCTACTTGGTGCAAAGGATTTGGCTAGCATGAGGGGGAAAGTCAAGATCAATCATGTTGGATGATCCATGACAATATAATTTATCTTAGATGTAAGAAAACATAACCCATTACGTTGTCTTCCTTGTCCAACGTCAACTCTTTAGCATGTCATATTTTAATGAGTGCTCACAATCATAAAAGATATCTAAGATAGTATATTTATATGTGAAGACCTCTCTTTCTTTATTACTTCCTATTAATTGCAATGATGACCAAAACTATGTTCGTCAACTCTCAACAACTTTTATTCATCATACTCTTTATATGTGAGCTCATTACTCTCCATAAGATCCATATGATCTCTTTGTTTCCTTTTTATTTTTCTCTTTTCTTTTATTCACTAAAGATCATGGCAAAATAATCAAGCCCTTGACTCAACACTAATATTTATTATATATAGCTCACAGACTCGATTACATAGAAGGATCATAAAGAAAAACTCACAACTAGATCATACTAGAAGCTTTTATTCTACTAGATCAAGATATTACCAAAAAGATTGAACTAAGAAAAACAGTAAAGATAGAAGTGATGGTGATACGATACCGGGGCACACCCGCAAGCTTGGCAGTTGCCAAGGGGAGTGCCCATACCCATGTGATTATATCTCCTTTTTCGGGGATGGTGATGTGATATTCTTGGCTATCATGCCCCTGAGGATACGATTCTCCTCCTCGAGCTTATTGACTTGATGCTTGAGGTCCATTATTTCCTTTCGAAGTTTTCCTGTAACAGCCAAAGCTCCCTGCACCCAAGGGTGCTGCATAGCTGCGGGACAACAAGTGACACTCTTTTTCATATTCTCATATGAAAGAAATCTAACATTGGAAGGGATAACCGAGTTTGGGATAGACGAGAGCTCTGTAGTTCCCCCATTGTGAAAGCAGCTCGGAAGCGAGAAGTGACTTCTTGATCCTCCTCCATGGCATCTATCCTCTTCAAATCAGCCTCCATCTCTTCCTCTGTTGCTGGCCCAAAGTGGTCAACATTGTTGTTTGTTATTGATCTCGACGACGGATGAGACAACCGGCTCTCCCCGACCGACTCTTGTGAAGACACCTTGCTCTAATCTGCAGCAACAACAACTCGAAACACAAACATAGGATAATTGCGTGATACAGGAGTCAAAACCTCCGGGAGATTATATAATGAATTTTTACCAACCAAAATACGTAACGTGTAAGAAAACGGAGTCTGGAGAGCACACGAGGTGCCCACGAGGTAGGGGGCGCCCCCAGGTGGTAGGGCGCGCCCTCCACCCTCGTGTCCTTCCCGGACTGCTTCTTATTTTTCTATTTTTCTAAATATTCCAAAACGGAAGAAAATTGCCATTAGAACTGTTTTGGAGTCGGTTTACTTATCGTACCACATACCTATTCCTTTTCGGAGTCTGAAACGTTTTTCTCACCGGCAAGTTTAAAATCATAGTTGAGCTCTTTAATAGCCCAGTAAGCCTTATGTTCTAGTTCGAGAGGTAAGTGACAAGCTTTACCATAGACCATTTTATACGGAGACATACCCATAGCATTTTTATATGCGGTTCTATAGGCCCATAATGCATCATCAATTTTGTTGGACCAATTCTTTCTAGATCTATTAACAGTCTTTTGCAAAATTAATTTGAGTTCTCTATTACTCAATTCTACTTGACCACTAGACTGAGGGTGATAAGGAGATGCAATTCTATGATTAACATCACATTTAGCAAGCATTTTACAGAAAGCACCATGAATAAAATGTGAACCACCATCGGTCATTAAATATCTAGGGACTCCAAACCTTGGAGAAATAACTTCTTTAAGCATCTTAATAGAAGTGTTATGATCAGCACTACTTGTTGGAATAGCTTCAACCCACTTAGTAACGTAATCAATAGCAACTAAAATAAGTGTATAATCATTAGAGGCAGGAAAAGGTCCCATATAATCAAAGCCCCAAACATCAATTGGTTCAATAACAAGTGAATAGTTCATAGGCATTTCTTGACGTCTACTAATATTACCAATTCTTTGACATTCATCACAAGATACAACAAACTTACGGGCATCCTTGAAGAGAGTAGGACAATAAAAACTAGATTGCAATACCTTATGTGCAGTTCTATCTCCAGCATGGTGTCCTCCATAATCCTCGGAGTGACACTTGCATAGGATCTGTTCCTGTTCATGCTCAGGTACACAACGTCTAATAACACGATCTACTCCTTCTTTATAAAGATGTGGGTCATCCCAAAAGTAATGTCTCAAATCATAGAAGAACTTTTTCTTTTGCTGGTATGTGAAACTAGGTGGTATAAATTTAGCAATAATGTAATTAGCATAATCAGCATACCATGGAGCAGTATGAGAAGCATTTATGACATTTAATTGTTCATCAGGAAAGCTATCATGAATAGGTAGTGGGTCATCAAGAACATTATCTAGACTAGACAAGTTGTCTGCAACGGGGTTCTCAGCTCCCTTTCTATTAATAATATGCAAATCAAATTCTTGTAGCAAGAGAACCCATCTAATAAGTCTAGGTTTAGCATCTTTCTTTTCCATAAGATATTTAATAGCAGCACGATCAGTGTGAATAGTTACTTTAGAATCAACAATATAAGGTCTGAACTTATCACAAGCAAATACAACTGCTAAGAATTCTTTTTCAGTAGTAGCATAATTTCTATGAGCATTGTCTAGAGTTTTACTAGCATATTGAATAACATTTAATTTCTTATCAACTCTTTGCCCTAAAACAGCACCGACAACATAATCACTAGCATCACACATAATTTCAAAAGGTAAATTCCAATTAGGTAGCTGAACAATAGGTGCAGAGATTAATGCTTTCTTAAGTATTTCAAATCCTTCTACACAATCATCATAAAAAACAAATGGTATATCTTTTTGTAATAAATTAGTCAGAGGCCGAGAAATTTTTGAGAAGTCCTTAATGAACTTCCTATAAAAACCGGCATGACCAAGGAAACTTCTTATACCTTTGATGTCCTTGGGTCATGGCATCTTTTCAATAGCATCAACCTTGGCTTTATCAACCTCAATACCTCTTTCAGAAACTTTATGGCCCAAGACAATACCTTCATTAACCATAAAGTGGCACTTTTCCCAATTCAAGACAAGATTAGTTTCTTCACATCTCTGCAAAACTCGATCAAGGTTGCTCAAGCAATCATCAAAAGAGGATCCATAGACGGAAAAACCATCCATGAAAACCTCACAAATCTTTTCACAAAAGTCAGAGAATATAGCCATCATGCATGTTTGAAAGGTAGCAGGTGCATTACATAAACCAAAAGGCATACGTCTATAAGCAAAAGTACCAAAAGGGCAAGTAAAAGTAGTCTTTGATTCTTCATTGGCTGACACAGGTATTTGAGAGAAACCAGAATAACCATCTAGAAAGCAAAAATGTGTATGTTTGGATAATCTTTCTAGCATTTGATCGCTAAAAGGTAAGGGGTAATGATCTTTTTTAGTAGCTTTATTTAATTTGCGAAAATCAATTACCATCCTATAACCTGTAATAATTCTTTGCGGGATCAACTCATCTTTATCATTAGGAACGACAGTAATACCTCCCTTCTTAGGGACACAATGGACAGGGCTTACCCACTGACTATCAGCAACGGGATAAATTATACCTGCCTCAAGAAGCTTTAGTATTTCCTTTCTTTCCACTTTCCTTCATCTTAGGATTCAGCCGTCATTGATGATCACGAATTGGTTTGGCATCTTCCTCCAAATTTATTTTGTGTTGACACAGAGTGTGACTAATGCCCTTAAGATTATCAAGAGTATATCCAATAGCAGCACGGTGCTTCTTCAGAGTTTTCAGTAATCTCTCTTCTTCATGCTCTGAAAGGTTAGCACTAATAATAACAGGATATATCTTTTTCTCATCAAGATAAGCATATTTAAGAGTATCGGGTAACGGTTTAATCTCAAACACGGGATCACCCTTGGGTGGAGGAGGATCCCCTAGGATTTCAACAGGAAAATTGTGTTTCAGGATGGGTTCCTCTTTAAAGAATACTTCATCTATTTCCCCTCTTTCATTCATAAACATATCATTTCCATGGTCTAGCAAATATTGTTCTAAAGGATTGCTAGGAGGTACGGCAATATAAGCAACACCAATAATTTCATCTTTACTATGCAATTCCTCTTCATGGTGTTGTCTACGAAATTTTGAAAAGTTGAACTCATGAGACATATCACCCAAACCAATAGTAACAACATCCTTTTTGCAATCTATCTTAGCATTAACTATGTTCAAGAAGGGTCTACCAAAAATAACGGGACAAAAGCTATCTTGTGGGGAGCCAAGAACAAGAAAATCAGCAGGGTATTTAGTTTTCCCACACAAGACTTCAACATCTCTAACAATTCCCATTGGTGAAATAGTTGCTGGGGAATGTACCAGAATTTTAAAATTTTCTACACATCACCAAGATCAATCTATGGAGTCATCTAGCAATGAGGGAGAGGGGAGTGCATCTACATACCCTTGTAGATCACGCGCGGAAGCGTTCAAGAGAACGGGGTTGATGGAGTCGTACTCGTCGTGATCCAAATCACCGATGACCTAGCACCGAACGGACGGCTCCTCCGCGTTCAACACACGTACGGTTGGGAAGACGTCTCCTCCAACTTGATCCAGCAAGGGGGGAGGAGAGGTTGATGAAGATCCAGTAGCACGACGGCGTGGTGGTGGAAGCAACGGTGATCTCGATAGGGCTTCGCCAAGCACAGGGAGAGGGAGGAGTGTCATGGGAGGGAGAGGGAGAGGCCAGGGGCTAGGGTGCGGCTGCCCTCCCTCCCCCCCACTATATATAGGGTACCTAGGGGGGGGCGCCGGCCCTAGGAGATCCAATCTCCAAGGGGGGCGGCGGCCAAGGGGGTGGCTTGCCCCCCAAGCCAAGTGGGGCGCCCCCTACCCCTAGGGTTTCCAACCCTAGGCGCAGGGGGAGGCCCAAGGGGGCGCACCAGCCCACTAGGGGCTGGTTCCCCTCCCACTTCAGCCCATGGGGCCCTCCGGGATAGGTGGTCCTGGTAAAATACCGATTACCCCCGAAACTTTCCCGATGGCCGAAACTTGACTTCCTATATATAAGTCTTCACCTTTGGACCATTCAGAACTCCTCGTGACGTCCGGGATCTCATCCGGGACTCCAAACAACTTTCGGGTTACCGTATACTAATATCTCAACAACCCTAGCGTCACCGAACCTTAAGTGTGTAGGATCTACGGGTTCGGGAGACACGCAGACATGATCGAGACGACTCTCCGATCAATAACCAACAGCGGGATCTAGATACCCATGTTGGCTCCCACATGCTCCTCGATGATCTCATCGGATGAACCACGATGTCGAGGATTCAATCAATCCCGTATACAATTCCCTTTGTCAATCGGTACGTTACTCGCCCGAGACTCGATCGTCGGTATCCCAATACCTCGTTCAATCTCATTACCGGCAAGTCACTTTACTCGTACCGTAATACATGATCCCGTGATCAACCACTTGGTCACATTGAGCTCATTATGATGATGCATTACCGAGTGGGCCCAGAGATACCTCTCCGTCATACGGAGTGACAAATCCCAGTCTCGATTCGTGCCAACCCAACAGACACTTTCGGAGATACCTGTAATGTACCTTTATAGTCACCCAGTTACGTTGTGAAGTTTGGCACACCCAAAGCACTCCTACGGTATCCGGGAGTTGCACAATCTCATGGTCTAAGGAAATGATACTTGACATTTGGAAAAAGCTATAGCAAACGAACTACACGATCTTTGAGCTATGCTTAGGATTGGGCCTTGTCCATCACATGATTCTCCTAATGATGTGATCCCGTTATCAATGACATCCAATGTCCATAGTCAGGAAACCATGACTATGTTTTGATCAACGAGCTAGAGGCTCACTAGGGACGTGTTGTGGTCTATGTATTCACACATGTATTACGATTTCTGGATAACACAATTATAGCATGAACAATAGACAATTATCATGAACAAAGAAATATAACAATAACCATTTTATTATTGCCTCTAGGGCATATTTCCAACAATAGTATCTTTATTGACAAGTTTAATTGTGACATCAATATCTTCTATTTCAGCGGGTGCAATGTCATGCATAATTTCTTTGTATAAGTCAAAAGGTATTGCACTAGCACTAGCACCCATATCACATAAGCCATGATAACAATGATCTCCTATTTTAACAGAAATAACAGGCATGCCTACCAAAGATCAAGGTTTATCTTTAGCACAAGGTTTAGCAATTCTAGCAGTCTCATCACGGAAATGAATAACATGCCCATCAATATTATCAGACAAGAGATCTTTAACAGTAGCAATATTAGGTTCAACTTTAATTTGCTCAGGAGGTGTATAAGTTCTAATACTGCTTTTACGAAGCACAGTTGAAGCTTTAGCATGATCCTTTATCCTAACAGGGAAAGGTGGTTTCTCAACATAAGAAGTAGGAACAATAGGATCATTATAAGTGATATTTAAACCACTTCTCCCTAGGGAGATCAACATGACTAGCAAAAGATTCACAGAAAGAAGCTACTATCTCAGATTCAAGTCCATATTTAATGATAAATTTACAGAAAACATCAGTATCCATAAAAGATTTAACACAATCAAACTTAGGGGTCATACCTGACTCCTTACCTTTGTCGAGGTCCCAATCTTCAGAGTTGCGTTTAATTTTTTCAAATAAATCCCATTTGAATTCAATAGTCTTCATCATAAAAGAGCCAGCGCAAGAAGTATCGAGCATGGTGTGATTGTTATCAGAAAGCCGAGCATATAAATTTTGAATAATCATTTCTCTTGAGAGCTCATGATTGGGGCATGAATATAACATTGATTTAATCCCCCCAATCTTGAGCGATGCTTTATCCTTCGCGAGGCCAGAAATTATATATATAATTGCGATCATGATGAACAAAATGCATAGGATAAAACTTCTGATGAAATTCCAATTTCAATCGTTTCTAGTTCCATGACCCCGTATCATCACATAGCTTATACCATGTGAATCTCCCTTCAAAGACAAAGGGAAGACCTTCTTCTTAATAACATCTCCGGGTACACCTGCAAGCTTAAATAATCCACAAACTTCATCCACATATATTAGGTGCTCATCAGGATGCGTTGTCCCGTCTCGTGCAAAAGGATTAGCTAGCAGTTTTTCTATCATACCCGAAGGAATTCCAAAGAAGACATTTTCATTTTTAGTAGGTTCAGTAGGGTGAGGAGCAACTCTTTTCTCTACTGGTCGGGGTGAAGATACCCCGAACAAGCCCCTCAGAGGATTACTTTCCATAATAACAAGTGATAGTAAATTTTCAGCACACTATATAAATTTTTCCTTACCAAATTCCACCTACCAAAGGCCCCTCACTCCCCCGCAACGGTGCCAGAAAAAAGTCTTGATGACCCATGAGTATAGGGGATCTATCATAGTCCTTTCGATAAGTAAGAGTGTCGAACCCAACGAGGAGCTGAAGGAAATGATAAGCGGTTTTCAGCAAGGTATTCTCTGCAAGGATTGAAATTATAGGTAACAGATAGTTTTGTGATAAGATAATTGGTAACGAGCAACAAGTAACAAAAGTAAATAAAGTGCAGCAAGGTGGCCCAATCATTTTTGTAGCAAAGGACAAGCCCTGACAAACTCTTATATGATGTAAAGCGCTCCTGAGGACACATGGGAATTATCGTCAAGCTAGTTTTCATCACGATCATATGATTCGCGTTCGGTACTTTGATAATTTGGTATGTGGGTGGACTAGTGCTTGGGTATTGTCCTTACCTTGACAAGCATCCCACTTATGATTAACCTCTATTGCAAGCATCCGCAACTACAACAAAAGTATTAAGGTAAACCTAACCATAGCATGAAACACATGGATCCAAATCAGCCCCTTACGAAGCAACGCATAAACTAGGGTTTAAGCTTCTGTCACTCTAGCACCCCATCATCTACTTATTACTTCCCAATGCCTTCCTCTAGGCCCAAATAATGGTGAAGTGTCATGTAGTCGACGTTCACATAACACCACTAGAGGAGAGACAACATACATCTCATCAAAATATTGAACGAATACCAAATTCACATGACTACTAATAGCAAGAGTTCTCCCATGTCCTCAGGAACAAATGTAACTACTCACAAAGCATATTCATGTTCATAATTAGAGGGGTATTAATATGCATATAGGATATGAACATATGATCTTCCACCAAGTAAACCAACTAGCATCAACTACAAAGAGTAATCAACACTACTAGCAACCCACATGTACCAATCCCGGACTTAGAGACAAGAATTGGATACAAGAGATGAACTAGGGTTATGAGAGGAGATGGTGCTGGTGAAGATGTTGATGGATATTGCCCTCTCCCGATGAGAGGACCATTGGTGATGACGATGGCGATGATTTCCCCCTCTCGGAGGGAAGTTTCCCCGGCAGAACAGCTCCGCCAGAGCCCTAGATTGGTTCCGCCAAGGTTCCGCCTCGTGGCAGGGGAGTCTCGTCCGGAAATATGGCTTCTGATTTTTTCCTCATCGAAAGACTCCATATAGTAGAAGATGGGCATCGGAGGGCCACCAGTGGGCCCACAAGGTAGGGGGCGCGCCCAGGGGGGTAGGCGCGCCCCCACCCTTGTGGGCAGGGTGTGGCCCCCTGGTGAACTTCTTGCGCTCAATATTTTTTATATATTATGAAAATGACTTCCGTGAAGTCTCAGTACCTTTGGAGCTGTGCAGAATAGGTCTCTAATATTTGCTCCTTTTCCAGCCCAGAATCCCAGCTACCGGCATTCTCCTTCTTTATGTAAACCTTGTAAAATAAGAGAGAATAGGCATAAGTATTGTGACATAATGTGTAATAACACCCCATAATCTAATAAATATCGATATAAAAGCATGATGCAAAATGGACGTATCACCCCCGTCCTTGTGGCCACCTCGTGTGCCCTCCGGACTTTGTTTTCTTGCACAATACTTCTTATGGTCGGTAAAAATTTATTATATAATCTCCCGAAGGTTTTGACCACCGTACCATGACAATATCTTTTGTTCTTCTTTCGAGCTGTTTTTCTTACAGATCTAGATCACCATGACGTCTCCAAGCGCGCTCAAGGACAAGTTTTTCGAGAAGGTCATCGACGCCTACTTTGTGGAGGTGCTGTGACAACCTCAAACCATTGAGATGCATGAGGGAGTGCTGCACATCCGCGGTGTCGAGGGGCCGAAGAAGACCGGAAGCATGGAGACAAGACTCGAAGAGATGGAGCAGCAAGTTTTCATGTGTCAAGGGTGTCGGATTTCGGGTTCCGGCAGAACCTTGAGGTTCGAACACTGGGGTGCGCGCCGAGATTTCGCTTCCTACCTACCTGCACCCCTCCGCCTCGCTAAGATCTAAGCTATGGAAAGAACAACACAAGAGACACAGGGTTTATACTGGTTCGGGCCACCGTTGTGGTGTAATGCCCTACTCCAGTGTGTGGTGTGGTGGATTGGCTCTTGGGATGATGATGATGAATGATACAAGGACGAACAGCCTCGCGAGGGTTTGTTCTTGGCTGGGGCGATGAACAGCTGGGAGGAGTTCAGCCACCCTTCTCTCTCTCTGATTGTCTTTCTCCGATTCAACCTCCTATCGAACCTCTCCTCTTAACCCCTCCGAACCCTTCTCTTCTGTGGGTGCCTGGTCCTATTTATAGAGGCCCTGGTCCTCTTCCCAAATATCGAGCGGGAAGGGAGCCAACAATGGCGGGCTAATTTGAAGGGGGACAGCTAGTACTCGCTATCCTGACAAAAGTAGTATTCGCCTGCACAAAGCTCTAGTGGTGACGCCGTCCTGGGCTCCACAATGACCTCCGTCTTGCAGTCTTCCTGGTCTCGGTCTCATTGCACCGAAATGGCAACCTTTGCCTGATGCCTTGGTACTCCATGGTTGCGCTTGCTCCCTTTGCACCAAAGAGGAAAGGAGGACACTGCGCGGGCTGGCACCCGCCTGGGGCCCTTGGTCGTCATGGCTTGCGTCATGGGCACCTCGTGAGGTACCCCGCCTTGATCTCTCCGCCTCCTCGCGAGCCAGCCTGATGAGGCCGTGCCTGAGGAAGCTCCGTGTCATCCGCCCCGCGAGGCTTGGCCCCTCGCGAGGGTCTTGGGTCTGTGTTGATGAAGATGGGCCGTGCTGGGCCCCCCTTGAGCCACGCCGCAGGCCGCAGGCAAGCAAGTCTGGGGACCCCTGTTCCCAGAACGCCGACAGTAGCCCCCGGGCCCAAGGCGCGCCCGGACTTGGCCATGCTGGGAGGCGAAAGGGCAAGAGCAAAGCGCCGTGGGCCCTAACAGCCTGCGGCCTAGGGCGCCGCGTGGCGGTTGACTGGACGTGGGCGCCTCAGCAACCGCGCGAGTTGATAAGGGAGCGGCATCTGCCCAGGCTTCGCTTTTTGCTTTCTCAGGTTGCTGCTCAGATATACTCCGACCGCGTGACCTAGGAAGCCATGGACCCGGCCGGAGCTTGGTACTCGTCTGCCCTGGACCCGCCAAACGTGTCGGAGGCGAGCCTTGCCCGGTTGCGCCGGATGGCGGCGGCGCAGGGCATCAACGGGGCGAAGGCGCTCAAGGCCGGCTCCACCACCCCGGAAGGCCAAGGGAGCACCTTCTATCCGTTCTTCGTAAGTGCCATTGCCGCCGGCCTGGTGCCTCCTTCTCGGTGTTCTTCTTCTCTGTCTTCCGCCATTACAAGCTACAGGCTCTGCATCTCCACCCCAACTCCGTCCTTCTCCTGGCAATCTTCGCCTATTACTGCGAGGCTCACGTAGGGGTGCAGCCCTCAGTGGCCTTGCTGCGCCACTACTTCCGCGTGCGCGAGCTTCATCGCATACGGTGGTGCCATTGCCATCTCGAACCCCGAGAAAAGGATTGAGGGCTTCAGGAGCAAGTGGGTCTTGGTGGATGCTGGGCGTATCCACCCTCGGCTGATCTTGCCCACGGAGCAGCCCACGAGCTCCAGCGATTGGGGTCGAGCTGAGCTCGCGGACCCCCGCGCGAAGCTGGTGCTGGAGAAGATGGACGCGGATCTGAGGCCGGCCAACATGGCGGCGGCGAAGCTGACTGGCGCGTCGCTGCTAAGGGAATTCCTGGAGCACCAGCTGGCTCCGCTTCGGCGGTACTCACTTCCGATGTGGAGGCCCCATCCGAGCCCCGCGGCCTGGGCCGATGGAGATCTGGCTACGGTCCTCCAATCTCTGGTCGGGGGCGATGTGGCGAGGTTGGAGGGCGCTCCTACGCCCTTGTTCCTCCATGATGACTGGGAGCAGGTAGTAGAGTCCATGCCCGTCTTCAACGGGGATGGGCCCGTGCCCATGGAAACTCCCGAGGAACCGATGGACGTGCCCTCCGACGATTCCAGCAAAGAGGAGGAAGGAGGGGAGCGGGAAAGAGGGCCTGACTCTGAGGCGACTGACAGAGAGTTGAGGGCTCCCCTCTCCCGGCGCAGGTCCCGCATTCTCCGCCTCTCTCCGAGCGATGACGACGAGGATGATGACGAGGATGACGACGAGGATGATGGCGAGCAGGACGGTGGGAGCTTGCACCCGATCCTGAAGAAGGACAGGACCGGGCTGATCTCCCGCGGGTCTACCCCGGCCCCGAGGTGGACCGCAGACGCACCTTCTGCTTCCAAGCTTCCCGAGGTTGACCCTTCCAGCCGGCTTTCAGGCTTAAAATTTGGCCTGAGGCCGCTCGAGCTCACTGGCGACGAACTGTAAGCGTTTGATCCTTGTCTTTATTTCTTGTCCTGCTTCTGAGGCTTGACGTCCGCATCTCTTGGATAGGCTGGCGCCCGCAGCAAAGAAGCTGAAGGGAGCTCCTGGGGTTCCACCCATGGCAGCGCCTCTACCCGCGAAGGAGGGTGACCACGACCCACGGGCTTCTCCTGCCCGGTCGTCCTCACGAGGCCAGGCTGAGCCGGCTAGGGCGAGCTCAGCCCCCACGGCCCATGTGACTCTTGAGGTGTCCTTGCCTGCCGCCGCCACATCAGCCGTTGGGGCGCAGCAGACTCCGCCTCAAGACGCTGTGGCCGCGCTGCCGCCTTCTCCTCCTACTCCACTAGCTACTGTCTCTCTGACTCCTTCTGCCGTTCTGGACCATGCTGCTGCTGAGCTGGACCGACTGCGGCAGGATCTTCTTGGCGCCGACCCTCACTTGGTGGCCGGGCGCTTGGAGCTGGCTTCAGGATGGGTACGCTCCGATGCTTCGATTCGAGCGGCGCTGGTCCAGGCCTCGACGACTTGCGATGAGGAGAAACAAGTCGTTCTTGAGGCGAAGGCTACTCGTGACGTAGCCCTGGGGGAGGCGGTTGACGCCCGTGGTCACTGCAAGGCACTGGAGGACGAGCTGCAAGGCCTGCGGGACCAGCTCGCGAAAGAGGCCCGCCTTCGCCAAGAGTAGGAAGAAGGCGTGAAGGCTCGCGAGGCGGCCGTCAAGGAGAGGGAGGCCAAGCTCAGGAAGCGCCGCGACCGCCTAGGTGCGCTGGAGCAGGAGTTGGGGGCGAGGAAGGCCGAGCTGGATGACAAGGCCCTGGTTCTTGTTGAGGACCGCGTGGCCTTCACGGAGATGGAGGCGAAGGCTCGCTACTCGCTGACGACGCTTTACGACAGCAGCCTGGAGAGCCCGCTAGCTGGCACGAGGACAGCCCCGCCAAGCAGCTTCCCTTCCTGGTTCGTGCTCTTGAAGATGTCTCCCTTGGCCTTGGCCCCACGGCTGAGGCCGAGGCGCGTGTCCTGTCTTCTGCAGCACTGACGCGGGTCCTCACCCACATCTACCTTCGCGATCCCGGCGTCGACCTCGACAGCCTGCTGGAGCCAGTAAGCGGCGAGCGTGCCGCTGCCGCTGCCGAGGCCGTGAAGGGTCGCGCGGAGGCTCTGCTGGGGAAGTTCCGGGCCTTCAGCACCAAGCCGAAGCAAGGCGCTGCCGACCCCGCTGCTCCGTAAGGAGAACCCTTTCCGTGCTGCTCCTCCGCCGACAAGTGACTTTGTCGTGGCTCCTGTCCTGCCCTTAATTCCTGCACATGTATCATGCCTCAGGGAGGCGTTTAAACTTGCGTTTGGCATTGAGATAACAGTGTGTACTGTAATATTTGCTTTTGAATTCATCAAAATTTGCGCTTTTCCTTCCTACTTGCTTATGTTCTAAGCCGGCAGAGCCCGGCCCCGCGCGTACCTCACCTAGCGTTAGTCCCGACCGGAAACCAGGACGGGGCCAAGGAGTGAGGGGCTATGTGACAAGTTAGGCTCCTGAGTCGCGATGCTCAGGAGTCCCCCTTGGCGCACGAACAGCAAGTAGGGAGGTGTGAAGTGGGTGGATCTACCGTTCTACGTCTGCATAGCCCGGCCGTGCGCATACCTCACCCAGTGTTAGTCCCGACCGGAAACCTGGACGGGGCCAAGGAGTGAGGGGCTACGTGACCAGTTAGGCTCTTGAGTCGGGATGCTCAGGAGTCCCCCTTGGCGCACGAACAGCAAGTAGGGAGGTGTGAAGTGGGTGGATCTACCGTTCTACGTCTGTAGAGCCCGGCCGCGCGCATACCTCACCCAGCGTTAGTCTCGACCGGAAACCAGGACGGGGCCAAGGAGTGAGGGGCTACGTGACCAGTTAGGCTCCTGAGTCGCGATGCTCAGGAGTCCCCCTTGATGCTCAAACGGCCTTCGTACCTTGGCTCCTCTCGGGGAGAGACGCGCGACGAACCAGGCCCCGGGGGGGCCCGGCTGGGCGGCGTGCGTCTGGGCATGACCCAGGCGCAGCCCCCGTGCCCAGCCCCCTCGCGTGGCACTCCTGAGGGGAGGCGTTGCGATGAGGCTAGACATTAAGCTCTGGGCTCCCTGAGGTTGATGCGGCCCCGGGGCCACCCTCAGTTGTTTATCACCAGCGCGGAGCATAGCGCTTCCGTATGTGTACGGGCATAGCCGCTCCTCGGCAGTGTCGTCAGCCAGCGCGGAGCATGGTGCTTCCACTGGTACGTGGGAGGGGGCCCCCTCGGGGAGGAGCCCCCGGGGCGTGTACAGCCCCGCCCTGACACGTGGCTGGCACGGTAGGGCCTGGCGAGGTGTATCTGGGCACCCGTGAGACGGCGCAGGACTCACGGGGCCCTACCTCTAGGCGGGTTGCGCCTGGCACTGGGCCTTATCTTGTGATGTGTCCCTGCAAATTCAGTTAGATGTTGGCACTCTACGTCCTCGGGTCCCGGCCCTCGAGCTGGTCTCAGCCGTCGCTGGTATGTCAGGTCGCGATGCCGTGGACAAGGCCAGAGGGTGAGGGCTGGAGAGCCAGTAAGAGCCCTGAGTCGCGATGCTCAGGTACCCCCCCTTTAACGTGCAAGTGGTCGGCATGGAGAAGAAGAGGTGCCGTGGACCGGCATCAAATAATCTAGCATGGTGGGTATAACGCATAACCGGGAATAAACGCAAATGGGATACAAGCCGCTGGGTCTGGCCCGAGCGACTTGGGGATCATGCAGCCCGAGGGGTGCCCCCAATAAGGTAAGCTAACGACATGAAATAAAAGGGGTACATGCCACAGGGACGGACCCACGCGGCCTGGGAATAATGCAGCCCTGGGGGGCACTCCCAGCTGGAAGTGAAACTTGAAAGATGTCACCTGATGACGTTGAGGACGAAGGGGTGTTGGTGTAGCAGACTCGGTGGGCTGCGGAAGCCGATCCTCACGAGCCTCCAGGTCCGGGGGCCTCGGGAGGCTCCGGAGGTGCTGGCGGCTCCCCGTGGACCATCTCCATCTCCGCCAGGGCTGCGGAACGCTTGGCCTCTTGTGCCTCCATGATGCCCCTCATGAGGCGCTGGTACGTGGCAGCCGCGTTCGGCAAGCCGTAAGGCATGCGAATGTAGCTGTGGGGTGGACCTCTGCAGCTCCCCACTCGCAGAGGCGACTCGGTTGAGCCCTGGTATGTCGATGCAGACGCGCAGCCCGCCATCCTCGCCTGGATGGGGAGCCACTGCTGGTAGACGGCGGCCGCCTTTCTTGACTCTTGACTCCTGTAGCTCCTGAATCGCCTTGCTGACGAACTCCTGAGGGTCTGGCTCTCCTTGCCTTACTCCTTCTTGAGGTAAACGTGCTTCGAAACATGCCTCCATGTGGTGCCCAAGCGCCTCCCTCGTGACCCTAGCCAGGTCGGTGGCCCTCCAGGGGAGAGCCCCCGAGCCCTGCCTGAGGAGGGCGCCGGGCGCGCTTTCCTCTGTGATGGAAGGAGGTTCCCCCTGGGCAGGCACGGGACCAGAGGGGCCTGCCTCCTGAGGAGCCGGGCCGGATGATGTCTTCTTCTTCTTGGGGGCGGTCTGGGGAAGCCTCCTGCTTCCGTGATCCGGGTCTTCTAGTGACGCGGCCTGAAAGGCTCGTTCCAGGGAACACACCGCATCCTTCTCTTCACAGGGCACCGTGATGACTCCGCCACTTCCTGGCATCTTGAGGACGTTGTAGCCATGGTGAGTTACGGCCATGAACTTGGCCAGCGCTGGGTACCCGAGGATGGCGTTGTACGGCAGGCGAATGTCAGCGACGCCGAAGTCGATGAGCTCGGTGCGGTAGTTGTCACGTGCCCCGAAGGTGACAGGGAGGCGGACCTGCCCGATCGGGACCGTGGAGCCGTCGGTGACTTCGGAGAAAGGCTTGGTTGGCTGAAGCTGGCTGTAGGGCACATGGAGATTGTTGAATGTTTCCATGGACCGGATGTTGAGCCCTGCCCCGCCATCGATGAGGGTCCTGGTGACCACCATGTTGCTGATGATTGGGGAACAGAGCATCGGGAGGACGCCGACCACCTGAGAGGGCGCGTGGCTTCGAGCTTGGGGAGGACTGCATTCACTTCGCGGGCGAACTGCTTGAAGATGCGTTGAGAGGCTGGGGCTTGAGCCCCGCCCGGGATGCAGGAGATCGCGTGCGGCTCCTGGAAGCCCCCAGCCTCCTCGTCCTCGTGGCGGTCCACATTTCTCCTTTGTTGCGGCGGCAGCAGAGGGAGGCCTGCATTGCCTTGCGGGCGATCCTCGTGATGCCGACCCCTCCAGTCTCCCTCGCGAGGCGGGTCTTGCCAGCGATCCTCGTGAGGTTGATCGTGCCACCCTTGGCACGGGCGACGGTCTTCCCAGCGTCCTGCGTTCCTTCCTCCTCCTCGACCGTAGCCCCGGTCACCGCGGTCGGGGCGTCGGCCGATCCTTCCTTCTTGCACGGCTCGGAGCTCTTGACATTCATTGGTGTTGTGGGTGTGGAGGTCGTGATACACGCAGTACCGGCTGCCCTTGGAAGGCTCGGGCTGATCTCTACCCCGCTTGGTGTCTGGTTCTGCCGCGAGCACGGCAGCCCCCTTGCGCTTCACATCCTTGGCCTTGGGCTTCTTCTCTTCCGGGTCCGCGACATGGAGCTCGAGGAGGGAGAGACGCCCTTCCTCAGCCCTGGCGCACTTGGTTGCCAAGTTGAACAGCTCCAAAGAAGTGTAGAGGTCTTCACGCATCGCCAGCTCCTCCTTCATCTTGACATCGCGCACGCCGTCGGAGAAGGCTGAGATGATGGCCTCTTCAGTCACCCTGGGAATCTTGAGGCGTGCGTTGTTGAAGTGCTGGATGTACTTCTGCAGGGTCTCCCCGGGTTGTTGCTTGATGCGGCGCATGTCGCTCACGGCGGGTGGCCGGTCGCGAGTACCTTGGACGTTGGCGATGAAGCGGGTGCGCATCTAGTCCCAGGAGGAGATCGTGCCTGGAGCCAAGTTCAGGAGCCAGGTGCGTGCCCCGTCCTTGAGCGCCATGGGAAACCAGTTCGCCATGACCTTCTCGTCTCCGTTGGCAGATTCGATGCCCAGCTCGTAGAGCTGGAGGAACTCCGCAAGGTCAGCCATGTCGTCGTAGCGAGGAGGCAGGTCTGGCTTGAACTTGCCGGGCCACGCGACACTGCGTAGCTCAGCAGTGAAGGCACGGCAGCCTGCTATGGCCACGCGAGGTCTTGGGTGATGGAGAGCTTGGACTTGCATGTCCCCACACGCTGCAGCTGGGTCTTGACGAGTGGGAGCAGGAGCATGGTCGCGACGTGCTGCAGCAGGGAGCGCCCGGGCAGCTTCTTGCGGGCGAGGGACTTCTTGGCAGCTCTGCTCTTGCTGCGCTAGCACCTGACGGAGCGGGTTCTGCCCAGGGGCCACGCGCCTTGGAGCCATGGCTCCTTCCTGAGGAGGAGGCGGCCGGGGCGCCGGCGGAGCTTCGTCGCCCGCGCGGGGCGGGGTGCGGTGCAGCGGAACGGACAGCGCAGGAGAGCCCCCTGCGGCGCGGACGAGCTCGGCGACGCGGTCGAGCCATTCTTCGTAGATGTCGTCGACGGGGCGGTAGCGCAGGAGCTCGTTTGCCGCGATGAGTGCAGCTCGAGCCTCCATGGGTGCACGGAGCGCGCGGGACGAAGAACCAGCCGGGGGGACCGAGGGAGTTGCGGTGCGGCCGTCTTGCTGCACGGACGGATGCTGAGACGATGCTTGCTGCTCGTCCCCCGCCGGGCCGGTGGCGGCATTGACGGCAGGTGATGGGGAACGGTGAGGACACCCGCCGACAGGAGGCGTCTTGGCGACGCGGGAAGCGAGAGCGGCCCGGCGCTCGGTGCAGGCCCGACGAGCATCAGACATGGGTGCGATGGTCGGAGGAGAACGGGGTGGTGGAAGACGAATTCCGGCGCACCCCTACCTGGCGCACCAAATATCGGATTTTGGGTTCTGGCAGACCCTTGAGGTTCGAACACTGGGGTGCGCACGGAGATTTCGTTTCCTACCTACCTGCACCCCTCCGCCTCGCTAAGATCTAAGCTATGGAAAGAACAACACAAGAGACACAGTGTTTATACTGGTTCGGGCCACCGTTGTGGTGTAATACCCTACTCCAGTGTGTGGTGTGGTGGATTGCCTCTTGGGCTGATGATGATAAATGATACAAGGAAGAACAGCCTCGCGAGGTCCTGTTCTTGGCTGGGGCGATGAACTGGTGGGAGGAGTTTAGCCACCCTTCTCTCTCTCTCTTTGATTGTCTCTCTCCGATTCAACCTCCTATCGAACCTCTCCTCTTAACCCCTCCGAACCCTTCTCTTCTATGGGTGGCTGGTCCTATTTATAGAGGCCCTGGTCCTCTTCCCAAATATCGAGCCGGAAGGGAGCCAACAATGGCGGGCTAATTTGAAGGGGGACAGCTAGTACTCGCTATCCTGACAAAAGTAGTCTTCGCCTGCACAAAGCTCTTGTGGTGACGCCGTCCTGGGCTCCACGATGACCTCCGTCTTGCAGTCTTCCTGGTCTCGCTCTCGTTGCACCGAAATGGCAACCTGTGCCTGATGCCTTGGTCCTCCGCGGCTGCGCTTGCCCCCTTTGCACCAAAGAGGAAAGGAGGACACTGCGCGGGCTGGCACCCGCCTGGCGCCCTTGGTCGTCATGGCTTGCGTCACGGGCACCTTGTGAGGTACCCCGCCTTGATCTCTCTTCCTCACGAGCCAGCCTGATAAGGCCATGCCTGAGGAAGCTCTGTGTCGTCCGCCCCGCGAGGCTTGGCCCCTCGCGAGGGTCTTGGGTCTGTGTTGATGAAGATGGGCCGTGCTGGGCCCCCCCTTGAGCCACGCCGCAGGCCGCAGGCAGGCAAGTCTGGGGACCCCCGTTCCCAGAACGCCGACAAAGGGATGGTGGAGCGTGAACTCAACGCCAATCACATGATGATCTCGGAGTTCACCAACAATCACAAGCTGGATGCCAAGAACATTGGGGAGGCCATCTTCAAGCTTCATGAGAAAATCAAGCATTTCCAAGCCCAGATCTATGACCTGCAAAACCAAAACTGTGAGTATGAATACAGATTTAAGAGGATGTGTTTGCTTGCAGATTTGAGGATCCCGGAGACTCATTCATCTTTCTATGATGGTGAACCTATGCCTTGGAAGATGGATGACAAGCCTACTTCATCCACAACTCCATCATCACCACCTCGAAGAAAGAGACATAAATACATGAGTCTGTGCACTCCCCTTGGCAACTGCCAAGCTTGTGGGAGGTGCCCCGGTATCATATCACCATCACATCTTTATATTTAATGTTTTTCTTAGTTTGATCCTTTTGGTTATATCTTGATCTAGTAGAATAAAAATTTTAGTATGATCTAGCCTAGACTTTTGCTTTATATTCCCTCTATGTAATCGAGTCCTAGAGATTTATATAATAAAGAGTAGTTTTGAGTTAAGGGCTTTGCTTTCTTGCTATGATCTTGAGGGAATTAAATAAAATAAAATAATAAAAAGAAATAGATAGATCATATATTGATCTTATGGAGAGTAATGACTTCACATATAAAGAGTATGATGAATAAAATTTATTGATAGTTGACAGATGTCGGTGGGAAATGACACCTATGGGGTCACTGGGATCCCTTCTACGGTTGGAGGGTGCGGGGTTGTGCGAAGAGCGGTTCTGTCGGTCAGCACGCAAATCGTTTACCCAGGTTCGGGCCGTGGAGACGCGTAAAACCCTATTCCTACTTTGATGTATATTTGAGTGTTCTTGTGTTCTTGAACTAGCTGCGATGTCTCCCTAGTCCAAAAGATCCGAATCCCTCCCTTGTACGCCTCGAGCCTCCTTTTATAGACAAAACGGGTCGCCACAGTGGCACACAGGAGGTGGAAATGTATACAGTGGCTGAGTCTATCCTCTGGCATCGTCGGACAAACGCATTTAATGTGCTGCCAACATGCCCCTCTTGCTTTATTGGGGACGGCAAAGAAGCTCGTCCCAGCTGTCGCCGCCTCGCCTGGCTCCGACGCGCATCCGAGCTGACGAGGTGTTGTAGCACCACGTTGGCTGGCTGCTAGGCTAGCGCGGTGGTGGAGCCTTCACGAATATCTGCATGCCACCACGCAGGTGCTTGCTGAGTTGGTGTGGAGGTCGCACGCGGCCA
Source organism: Triticum urartu (assembly GCF_056163025.1). Classification (NCBI taxonomy): domain Eukaryota; kingdom Viridiplantae; phylum Streptophyta; class Magnoliopsida; order Poales; family Poaceae; genus Triticum; species Triticum urartu. The sequence goes on from NC_141875.1 coordinate 95,986,012, forward strand.
CACAGATGCCTGCCCAGCTGGTAGAGCTGGCAGCTGCATGGGAGCGGCGGTGGAGTCTTGGCAGGTGATAACCCACAAGTATAGGGGATCAATTGTAGCCTCTTTTCATAAGTAAGAGTGTCGAACCCAACGAGGAGCTAAAGGTAGAACAAATATTCCCTCAAGTTCTGTCGACCACCGATACAACTCTACGCATGCTTAATGTTCACTTTACCTAGAACAAGTATGAAACTATAAGTACTTTGTAGGTGTCATGGGATAGGTTTGTAAGAATATAAAGAGCATGTAAATAAAAATTAGGGGCTGTTTAGGTAAAGAAGCAATAACGTTAGTATAGCGAGTGCAGAAAAGTGGTGGTAGGAGTTGCGAAATTGTCCCTAAGCAATTGACTACTTTACTAGACCGATAGCAAGTTTTATGTGGGAGAGGCCACTGCTAGCATGTCATCCCTGACTTGGAATTCTATGCACTTATGATTGGAACTATTAGCAAGCATCTGCAACTACTAACGCTCATTAAGGTAAAAACCCAACCATAGCATTAAGATATATTGGCCCCCCTTCAATCACGTATGCATCAATTTCTATGCTAGGTTGAAGCTTCTGTCACTCTTGCCCTCCAATACATAGTCCTATCAACATACAACTAACCCTATGGTGTGATCCACGCGCGCGCTCATATGGTGGGCACCAAAGGACAGCAACATAACCACAAGCAAATTAAACCAATCATAGCAATTCAACAACCACCGATAGGACAACGAAAATCTACTTAGACATCAGAGGATGGCAACACATGATTGGATAATAATATGAAGCATAAAGCACCATGTTCAAATAGAGGGTACAGAGGGTTGCAGGAGAGTGGACCGCTGTAGATAGAGGGGGAAGCTGATGGATATGTTGGTGAAGATGGCGGAGGTGTTGGTGTAGATTGCGGTGATGATGATGGCCCCCGGCGGCGTTCCGGCGCCACCGGAAGCGAGGGGGAGAGAGCCCCCTTTTCTTCTTCTTCTTCTTCCTTGACCTTCTCCCTATGTGGGAGAAGGGTTTCACCTCTGGTCCATGGCCTCCATGGAGGCGGAGGGGCGAGAGACCCTCCGAGATTGGATCTGTCTCTCTGTCTCTCTCTGTTTCTGCATTCTCAGATTCTGCCCTTTCACCGTTTCTTAAATTCCCGGAGATCCGTAACTCCGATTGGGCTGAAATTTTAACACGATCTCTATCCGGATATTAGTTTTCTTGCGGAGAAAGAAGGGAATCAACCACCTTACAGGGTGGCCACGAGGGCTCAGGGCGTGCCTGACCCCCTGGGGTGCGCGTCTTGCCTCGTGGCCCCCTCGGGCATCGTCTCGCATAGATTCTTCTTCCAAAAAATCACATATATTCCAAAAAAATTTCCGTTAGTTTTTATCCCGTTTGGACTCTGTTTGATATGAATTTTCTGCGGAAAAAAACATGCAACAAACAGGAACTGGCACTGGGCACTGGATCAATATGTTAGTCCCCAAAATAATATAAAAAGTTGCCAAACGTATATAAAAGTTGTAGAATATTGGCATGGAACAATCAAAATTATAGATACGACGGAGATGTATCAGCATCCCCAAGCTTAATATCTGCTCATCCCCAAGTAGGTAAATGATAAAAAAGATAATTTTTGATGTGGAATGCTACCTAGCATAATCTTGATCATATAATCTTATCATGGCGTGAATATTAAGACACGAGTGATTCAAAGCAATAGTCTATCATTTGACATTAAGACAATAATACTTCAAGCATACTAACCAAGCAATTATTTCTTATCAAAATAACATAGCCAAAGAAAGATCATCCCTACAAAATCATATAGTTTGGCTATGCTCCATCTTCACCACACAAAGCATTCAAATCATGCACAACCCCGATGACAAGCCGAGCAATTGGTTCATTCTTTTTAACGCGCTTCAACCTTTTCAACCCTCACGCAATACATGAGCGCAAGCCATGGACATAGCACTGTGGGTGGAAGAGAATATGATGATGGAGGTTGTGTTGAGAAGATAAAAAGGAAAAAGTCTCACATCGACGTGGCTAATCAACGGGCTATGGAGATGCCCATCAATTGATGTCAATGGGAGGAGTAGGGATTGCCATGCAACGGATGCACTAAGAGCTATAAGTGTATGAAAGCTCAAACTCGAAACTAAGTGGGTGTGCATCCAACTTGCTTGCTCATGAAGTGTCGGGGGTTGGGTGCGACATATGCCAATGGATGGCTTCTCATGGTGGGAGCGAGTAGAACATGGCCGGTGCCCGGAAGCGGGATGAGGCGTAGACACGTACGCCGGCGAACTTTACCCATGTTAGGGGCTCTCCTAGTAGATAACACCCCTAGTCCTGCTCTGCGGGGTCTCCGCAAAGGCTCAAGTGTGTACAATGGTGCTCCTCGAGCTATATGCTAGAGGTGGGAGAAGGCAAGGCTTGCTCTCTCCTCCCCTAGGTATGAATCTAGTCCTATCCGGGTGCGAACCCTTTGCATGGGTGCCTTGGGGGGTTTATATAGGCCTACCCCCCGGGGTACAATGGTAATCCGGTCATGCGTAGGGCCCGGTTGTTTGTCTCTCTGGTCGCCGGCTTCTCCGCCGACTGCTGGGGCCCGCCGCCTGGTGGGCCTCGCCGGCTAGTCTAGTACGGAGCTGACAGGCCGCTTCCGCCGCTCGCGGGTCCTGCCGGTTGTGGATTACTGTAGCCGCGTTGCAAAGAACGCGTGCTCAGTCAGGGAGGCGTGGCTACAGTCCCGCCGCCTGGTGGGAGATCAGTGTAGCCATTCTTCATCTTATCTGGTTAATGGTGCATGGGGCCCTGAGGAAGGATCAGGACGGCTGCTGGGAGCCGGCCTCCCTCGGGTCCGACTGGTGTGGCTCCCGATGCCCTCCGGGCTCTCGCTGACCGGTAGGGCCTGCCGTCCTTGGTCCGTACCGACAGGCGGTCGTGGGAGCAGGACTTGGCCTGTCAGGAGTGACGTCAACGGCGAAGTGGCAACAGTGCCGCGCCGGGTGGAGATCTCTGCTGGTACGAGGCACTGTGACCACGCCCGCTCCTGGATTCGTGGGGGGGGGGATGGGTGAGGGAGTCCTGGATTAGGGGGTGTTCGGGTAGCCGGATTATACCTTCAGCCGAACTCCAGGACTATGAAGATACAAGATTGAAGACTCCGTCCCGTGTCCGGATGGGACTTTCCTTGGCGATGCGGATATTCAAGATCTCCTACCATTGTAACCGACTTTGTGTAACCCTAACCCACTCCGGTGTCTATATAAACCGGAGGGTTTTAGTCCATAGGACAACTTCATCATACAACAATCATACCTTAGGCTAGCTTTTAGGGTTTAGCCTCCTTGATCTCATGGTAGATCTACTCTTGTACTACCCATATCATCAATATTAATCAAGCAGGACGTAGGGTTTTACCTCCATCAAGAGGGCCCGAACCTGGGTAAAACATTGTGTCCCTTGTCTCTTGTTACCATCCGGCCTAGAAGCACAGTTCGGGACCCCCTACCCGAGATCCGCCGGTTTTGACACCGACATTGGTGCTTTCATTGAGAGTTCCTCTGTGTCGTCGCTTTCAGGCCTGATGGCTTCTTCGATCATCAACCATGATGCAGTCCAGGGTCAGACTTTTCTCCCCAGACAGATCTTCGTTTTCGGCGACTTCGCACTGCGGGCCAACTCGCTTGGTCACCTTGAGCAGATCGAAAGTTAGGCCCCTGGCCATCAGGTCAGGTTTGGAAGCCTAAACTACACGGCTGACATCCGCGGGGACTTGATCTTTGACGGATTCGAGCCACAGCCAAGCGTGCCGCACTGTCTTGATGGGAATGATATAGCTCTGCCGCCGAACAGCGCCTTGGAGGCCGCACACGCATCGGTTCCGACCATTGATTCGGAGCCCACTGCGCCAATCGAGGATCAGCGGTTGGACGCTGCCTCAGGGGCTGCGATCTCAGAGGCGATCGAGCCGAACTCCAGCCCCGCACTCCGCATGGCCTGTGACTCTGAGGAGCCAGATTCCTCTCCGAACTCCGAGCCCCCCGCGCCCCCGCCGATCGAATCCGATTGGGCGCCGATAATGGAGTTCACCGCCGTGGACATCTTTCAGCACTCGCCCTTCGGCGACATCCTGAATTCTCTAAAGTCTCTCTCTTTATCAGGAGAGCCCTGGCCGGACTACGGTCAGCAAGGTTGGGATACGGACGATGAAGAAATTCAAAACCCACCCACCACCCACTTCGTAGCCACTCTCGATGACTTAACCGACATGCTTGACTTCGACTCCGAAGACATCGACGGCATGGACGACGATGCAGGAGACAAACAAGAACCAGCACCTGTAGGGCGTTGGAAGGCCACCTCGCCATACGACATATATATGGTGGACACTCCAAAGGATGGAGATGGCGATGGAACAGCGGTGGACGATACCTCTAAGAAACAGCCCAAGCGCCGGCGTCAGCGGCGCCGCTCTAAATCCCGCCAAAGCAAAAACGGTGATTCCGGCACAGGAGATAATACTACTCCGGATAGCGCCGAAGAACACCCCCTCCAGCAAAATTCGGCACAGGAGGACAGAGAAGCCAGCCCTCACGAGAGGGCGGCGGACCAAGAGGTTGAGGACGATAATTATATGCCTCCCTCCGAAGACGAGGCAAGCCTCGACGACGACGAGTTTGTCGTGCCAGAGGATCTTGCCGAACAAGAGCGTTTTAAACGCAGGCTCATGGCCACGGCAAGCAGCCTCAAGAAAAAGCAGCAACAGCTTAGAGCTGATCAGGATTTGCTAGCTGAAAGATGGACTGAAGTCCTTGCGGCCGAAGAGTATGAACTCGAACGCCCCTCCAAGAGTTACCCAAAGCGCAGGCTGCTACCCTTACTAGAGGAGGAAGCACCTACATCACCAGCGCATGACATGGCCGACCGGCCACCTCGTGGCGCGACAAAGAGGCACCTTGGCCCTCCACTCAAGCCATGCCCCGGCACCGCGTCAAGCATACTAAGGCACGGGAAAATGCACCCGACCTGCGCGACATCCTGGAGGACAAGGCAAGGCAAACAAGATCAATCTACGATCGCGCAGGCGCCCCACGGCACATGACGGTGATCGTCACTCCGGACGCAATGAATCCGGCCGGGCCGAACTCAACAGACAAAGCTCCTTCGAGCTGCGTTGTGATATAGCCTAATAGAGAGGCGCCGCACACCCACTATGCTTCACAGATGAAGTAATGGATCATAAAATCCCCGAGGGTTTCAAACCCGTAAACATCGAATCATACGATGGCACAACAGATCCTGCGGTATGGATCGAGGATTATCTCCTTCATATCCACATGGCCCGCGGCGATGATCTACACGCCATCAAATATCTCCCACTCAAACTTAAGGGACCGGCCCAGCATTGGCTTAACAGCTTGCCAGCAAACTCAATCGGTTCTTGGGAGGACCTGGAAGCCGCATTCCTTGACAACTTCCAGGGCACTTATGTGCGACCACCGGACTCCGATGACCTCAGCCACATAATTCAGCAGCCAGAAAAATCGGCCAGGCAATTCAGGACACGGTTCCTAACAAAGAAAAAACAGATAGTCGACTGTCCGGACGCAGAGGCCTTAGCGGCCTTCAAGCATAATATCCGTGATGAGTGGCTGGCCCGGCACCTGGGACAGGAAAAGCCGAAATCTATGGCAGCCCTCACGACACTCATGACCCGCTTTTACGCGGGAGAAGACAGCCGACTAGCTCGCAGTAACAACTTAACCAGGAACACAGGTAATTCGAATACCAAGGACAAAAGTGACAGGTCGCATCGGAACAAACAAAAGCGCCGCGTTAACAGCAACATCAACGAGGATACGGCAGTTAATGCCGGATTCCGAGGCTAGAAATCCAGTCAACGGAAATAGCCATTCAAAAGAAAAACTCAGGGCCCGTCCAGTTTGGACCGAATACTCAACCGCTTGTGCCAGATACATGGCACCCCCGAAAAGCCAGCCAATCACACCAACAGGGATTGTTGAGTGTTCAAGCGGGCAGGCAAGTTAAGAGCCGAAAACAAAGACAAGGGGCTGCGTAGCGATGACGAGGAGGAGCCTAGGCTTCCGAACAGCAGTGGCCAGAAGGGATTTCCCCCACAAGTGCGGACGGTGAACATGATATACACAACCCACATCCCCAAGAGGGAGCGGAAGCGTGCGTTACGGGACGTATATGCGATGGAGCCGGTCGCCCCAAAGTTCAACCCATGGTCCTCCTGCCCGATCACCTTTGATCGAAGGGACCACCCCACTAGCATCCGTCACGGCGGCTTCACCGCATTGGTTCTAGACCCAATCATTGACGGATTTCATCTCGCAAGAGTCCTCATGGACGGCGGCAGCAGCCTGAACCTGCTTTACCAGGATACAGTGCGAAAGATGGGCATAGATCCCTCGAGGATCAAGCCCACCAAAACGACCTTTAAAGGCGTCATACCAGGTGTAGAAGCCAACTATACAGGCTCAGTTACCCTAGAAGTGGTCTTCGGATCAGCGGATAACTTTCGAAGCAAGGAGTTAATCTTCGACATAGTCCCGTTCCGTAGTGGCTATCACGCACTGCTCGGGCGAACCGCATTCACAAAATTCAACGTGGTACCGCACTATGCATACCTCAAGCTCAAGATGCCAGGCCCTAGAGGAGTAATCACGATCAATGGGAACACTGAACGCTCCCTCCGAACGGAGGAGCACACGGCAGCGCTCGCAGCAGAAGTACAAAGCAGCCTCTCTAGGGAGTTCTCCAGTTCGGCCTTCAAAAAGCCGGACACTGTCAAGTGCGCCCGGAGTACCCTACAACAAGACCGCCTGGAACGTTCCGAGCTAGCGTAGCAATGCGGCCCCAACACTAGCCCTCGCGACATAGCGAAACCTGCGCTTCGCGTACATAACTACGCTCTTGAAATACCATGGGCACAGGGGAAGGGGCACTATAACGGCACGCCCGAAATATGGCTTAAACCGCACCAGGGGCTGCCGGATTCCTTCTTTTTTTCTCTTACTCTCAGGACTCCATACTTCGGACGACCCGTTCAGCAATTCAACTGCCGCACAAACGATGCAAGATCCAGGGAAGCAGACAAGCCACGCCGCATTATGAAACTCCCAGGTAGTCTCTATTGCGAGCAGTATACCTGTTTTTTAATACAATTCCGTGGCCTGCCCCTGGCCAGGACATGTTAAATAGTCCAATTTATTTTGCATATCGCACTATTTGTATCGTTCCGCTTTCATAGCAGCCTTTCTATAAACAATGCATAGCTTTTTATCTATTTTTTGCATTACCCTCTTTTTATATATATGTTTATTAATAACATGCTGCATCCATACACTGTGGTACGGCAAAATACGCCAGGGGCTTTAGTACCCATCAATATGGCGTGAGAAGTCTGTCCACTTTCACAAGTGCGGCACCCCGAACTTATAGCACTATATGCATCGGCTCCGAATCATGATTTGGGTCAATAGTTGGGGTTGCCCGGCTCCTATGTTTTGGTGCCTTACGTTCCGCTATATCGGCTAAGGTAGCACTACGAGAACCACTGCGATTGTGCCCCAGTTGAGCTGGGCCGAGCACCTCAGTGGAGAAAGCTAAAACTGACTGTCATGATGAGGCAAGAGACCGATCGCTGTTCGAGAGGTTTTTCGAGTCCTTAAAGGCTTATGCCGCTTCGAGCGAGGAACTCGGTCTTCCGAATACTAGGAGCTTCGCCGAAATTTAAAATTATAGAGTTCTATGGCTAAGTGAGAGTGTTCAAGCATTATAGTCCGATTGCCTTGTTCGTTGTGCTGACCGCCTCCCTCGACGGACCCAATCATGGGAAAAAGAGCGCTCAGGTTTATCCCGAACACCAAAGCACTAGTGGCATGGGGGCAGAAGCCGACGACTGGCCATCTCTCAATTTTTTGATAAACGACCGCACAGAAAGCAATATTTTAAATTCAAGCATTGCTTAGCGCATATGAACAAGTTTTCAGCGCACAGGATAACACGAGCGAGTTCATTCAAAAATTACATCCTTGGTACATTCATCCGCCACAAGGCGGGCACCAGCAAGAACATCCTTGTAATAGTTCTCGGGCTTGCGATGCTCCTTCCCCGGCGGCGGCCCGTCCTTCACAAGCTTCTCACCGTCTAGCTTACCCCAGTGCACCTTTGCACGGGTAAGGGCCCTACGGGCACCTTCGATGCAGATGGAGCGCTTGATGACCTCAAGCCTTGGACAAGCCTCCACCATCCACTGCACCAGTCCGAAGTAGCTCCCAGGCAGGGCCTCTCCAGGCCACAGCCGAACTATGAAGCCCTTCAGGGCCTGTTCAGCCGCCTTGTGGAGCTCGACCAGCTGCTTCAGCTGGTCGCTCAAGGGCACAGGGTGTCCGGCCTCAGCATACTGAGAACAAAACACCTTCTCCGTCGAGCTGCCTTACTCGGCTCGGTAGAATACGGCGGCATCGGATATGCTACGGGGAAGATCTGTTAATGCCCCTGGAGAGCTTCGGATTCAAGTAAGTAACAAGTAGTTTACTTTTATATGTCTGCTTTGCATATAGAATGCCTTACCCGCCGCTATATTTTTCACCGCATCCAATTCCTGGAGGGCCTTCTGGGCTTCGGCCTTGGCAGATTTGGCAGTTTTAAGGGCCGCAGCAAGCTCGGATGCTAGCGTCTTCGAGTCGAGCTCCAAACTCTCATGTTTTTGCATGAGCACCTGAAGCTCTTGCCGCGCCTCGCCGACCTGCGTCTCAAATTTCTCCCGCTCGGCACGCTCCGCGGCCGCTTTCTTCTCAGCCTCGGACAGCGCCTGCTTGAGGGTCGCCACCTCAGTTGTGGCCCCTACAATAAGCAGTATACTCCTGTCATTTTTTGCAATTGCGCCTTCCTATAGGCATTTTTTCTATAAGGTATCTCTTACCCCTTCTTTCTCCTCGAGCTGCCGTTTGGCAAGGCCGAGCTCTTGCTCGGTCCGCTCGAGGCCCTGCTTTAGGGCACCGACCTCCTCAGTCAGTGCGGCGGTGGCCAGCAGCGAAGCCTGCATACGTATATTGACTCCTTTTTAGTTAGACTCCTGTGATATTTAATAGATCCTCTATTCAGCTTTTCTTTCCGAACGCCAAACAGAGCATCAGGGGCTACTGTCTATACGGTAATATTTTTACATATTTTTACTTACCTCGAAGCCTGTTAGAAGGCTAGCACAAGCTTCAGTCAGTCCGCTTTTGGCGGACCGAACCTTCTGGACCACCGTACTCATGATGGCATGGTGCTCCTCATCGATGGAGGCGCCCTTAAGCTCCTCCAGCAGATTGTCCGGTGCCTCCGGTTGGACGGAGGATGCCAGCTCAGTGGGCTTGCTCCTCTTGGCAGGAGTTCGCCTACCGCGGTCCGGAACCTTTGATGATTCCGGCGCAGTGTCCGGCTTAAAGCCGGACTTGGAGCCCAGGGGGGTCTTGTCCCCTTCACTCCTTGAGTCTGGGAGGTCACCTCACGGCTCCTCCCGGACCACCTCCTCTCGCCCCGGAGCTTGTCGCGATGCCACTTCGGCGTCATCCGCAGGACAGGGGAAGCAGCGACCGGAACTGAATTCACGTCCGATGAATCCAGGGAGCCGCTCGACGACTCGTCGAGCCCGTCCTTGGGCCGACTGCATGATTATATTCGACATTAGGGAAAGCTGTGCAACAAAAGGAATATCACGAGTTACTCTGGTATCCGAACACTTACGATCTCGCCGGACGCTTGGCCCTGTCTGGCCACTCCTCTTCGTCCTCGTCGGTGTAGGGGACGTAGTCCGGCGGAGGGGTTTTCTTCTACTTGGACCCCTCGGCCTCCCCTACTTGGGCGGCCTCCCTCTTCTTTCCTCCCCCCGCTGGGGGGGATAGGTTTATTCTTCCTCCTCCTCGCCTCCACGGGAGGAGTACGTCTCGGACTCGTCGGACGACGAGTCCGACACCACCATATGCCGGGAACTCTTTCGAGTCCCCGTGGCCTTCTTCTCCGGCACCACATAAGGTGTCGGAACCAGCAGCTTCTCTAGGAGAGCAGGGGCTGGGTCTTCGGGCAAGGGAGCTGGACAGTTAATCTGTCCGGACTTCTCCCGCCAATCTTGTCAAAGGTGAGGGAGTTTAGATCCCTCATCGAGTCAAACTATGAAAAAACATAACATCCTGTAAAAGATGGAAATATCTTACCTCGCCAGTAGGACGCTGCGAGCTGAATCCGCGGTCTTCGGAGGCGGATGTGGGAGCCTCGGCGCCTTTGGTTAGCCCCCTCCAGACATCTTCGTACGTCGTGTCGAAGAGCCTTCTTAGAGTTCGGTGCTACACCGGGTTGAACTCCCACAAATTGAAGTCCCGTTCTTGACACGGAAGGATCCGGTGGACGAGCATGACCTGGATTACGTTGATAAGCTTGAGCTGCTTGTTCACCAGGGACTGGATGCATTTTTGCAGTCCGGTCAACTCTTCTTCGTCGCCCCACGACAAGCTCGTCTCCTTCCAGGACATGAGCCGCGTAGGTGGTCCAGATCGGAATTCAGGGGCTACGATCCACTTCGGATCACGTGCCTCGGTGATGTAAAACCACCCTGACTGCCACCCCTTCAAGGTCACCACAAAGGAGCCCTCGAGCCATAGGACGTTGGCAATTTTGCCCGCCATGGCACCTCCGCACTCCGCCTGGTTGCCGCGCACCACCTTTGGCTTGACGTTGAAGGTCTTGAGCCAGAGGCCGAAATGAGGGCGAATGCAGAGGAAAGCCTCGCACACGACGATAAACGCCAAGATATTGAGGATGAAGTTCGGGGCCAGATCATGGATATCTAGGCCATAGTAGAACATGAGCCCCTGGACAAATGGGTGGAGTGGAAAACCCAGTCCACGGAGGAAGTGGGGAAGAAATACTACCCTCTCATGGCCCCTTGGGGTGGGGAGAAGCTGCCCCTCCTCAGGAAGCCGGTGCGCGATGTCTTTGGACAAGTATCCGGCCTTCCTTAACCTTTTGACATGGCCCTCCGTGACGGAGGAGACCATCCACTTGCCTCCTGCTCCGGACATTGTTGGAGAGGGTGGAGGTAGGAAGTGAGGGCTTGGGCGCTGGAGCTCGGGTGCGCAGAAGATGGGTAGGCAAAGGAGGAAGAAGGCGTAGGTAAAAAGGTGGATCCTTATCCCCTTATATGCGCGGATGCGACTATGCGTCCCCACCAGCCTAGTAAAACTCGCTTGCCTCCCAAGCGTCATGATAAGTGGTGCGGTTGGGTTACCCATGTCCGTATTAACGAGAATCCCGTCAACAAAGGGAACACGATTCTGCTTTGACAAGACGTGCCAAGCAAAGCGCCTCGCAAAACACGCTGAGGTGGAGAAGTGAAAATGATTCGAATAAAGGCTTGGCCGTAGTGTGATGTCACGCTGCGGAATACGTCAGCAGATTTGATTTGTGTCAATATTATTCTCTCTATGGCAATATGTGGAAACTTATTTTGCAGAGCCGGACACTACTCTTGGTGTTTACAATCTTCTACGAAGGACTTGGAGGAGGAACCCGCCTTGCAATTGCGAAGACAATTTGTGCGCTGGACTCGTCGTCATTGAAGCCTAGTTCAGGGGCTACTGAGGGAGTCCTAGATTAGGGGGTGTTCGGGTAGCCGGACTATACCTTCAGCCGGACTCCTAGACTATGAAGATACAAGATTGAAGACTTCGTCCCGTGTCCGGATGGGACTTTCCTTGGCGTGGAAGGCAAGCTTGGCAATGCGGATATTAAAGATCTCCTACCATTGTAACCGACTTTATGTAACCCTAACCCTATTCGGTGTCTATATAAACCGGAGGATTGTAGTCCATAGGCATTCAACTCCATACACAATAATCATACCATAGGCTAGCTTCTAGGGTTTAGCCTCCTTGATCTCGTGGTAGATCTACTCTTGTACTACCCATATCATCAATATTAATCAAGCAGGAGTAGGGTATTACCTCCATCGAGAGGGCCCGAACCTGGGTAAAACATTGTGTCCCTTGTCTCCTGTTACCATCCGGCCTAGACGCACAGTTCGAGACCCCCTACATGAGATCCGCCGGTTTTTACACCGACAATGGGCTACACTGTTGCCTCACCCTGTCCTGTCTTCTTTAATGGGGGCGCAGACTTTGAGGGCACCGTGGGCCGGCTGCTGGGGAGCCGGCCTCTCTGGAGGCCGCCTGCCAGGAGTCAGCCTGTCTTGGAGCTGCATTCTTGAGCATATGGCCGCCTTCTAGCAGTCGGCCGTCCAGCCCAACCGGCCTTCAGAAGGCGGTGCTTAACCTCAACGTCTTGAGGGGCGCAGCCGGCCCGATGTCTTGAAAGGTTCTGGGCCTCGGGTTAGGCTACCCGTGGCCCATTACTCTGACAGTAGTCCCCGAAGCTGGTGAGGCGCCGCAGTCGATGTGCCAAGGAGCCTCAACAGTTCCCTCCCCCGGGTGCTCTGAAAGAAACCTTGTACGACTCCCGGGAAGCCGGTTGGCGGGAGTCGGATACGTCCAGTCGGATCTTCCTCGAATTTCGAAGGTATCGGCGGGAACCAGATGGCGTGCTGGCTAAGCTTCTCGACCAGCCACCTGTCGTGGGCAGGCCATGTGGTGCCAGCCGGCTGGGCCAGCCTATGAGCCCACGCGCGCAATGGGACCCCTCGGCAGGCCAGGCCCACCACTACCGGGCCTCGGCACACAAGCGGATCCGCCGTGGCCGAGGCGGGCGGTTTCGCTCGCCCGTGGAGTTACTGCACGCAGTAACTTTGCACGGTAAAGGTGGGGACGTGGGGTCGTGGGCACAGTTGATCCCACGCCCGCCCCTCGTCTTCATAGCCCGCAGGCTATAAGTAGGGGAGGAGAGGGAGCGACAGAGCTTGCTCGCTCGCAGTCCCCTCCTTCTTCTTCCTTTCGCCGCATCGCCCTCGGAGCTATGCCGGCGTGCTGCTGCAGTTTGTCTTCGTCGAGCCTGCACGCCCAAGCCTTCTCGCTCCGCCCCACTCTCAGCTTCCTTGTCGCGCCTCTCTTCATCGAGCTCTCCATGTCGCGCGAGCGAGGAGGGGACTGGGACGTATCCAACGTCAACGAAGATCATATCACCTTCCTCCGCGAGACGCCGCGTCTCCCCAGCATGGATCAGGTGAAGGCACGCGTGCCGTCGAAGGGAGAGATCTCGCCGGCGCCGGGTGAGGGCGAGCGGGTCGTCTTCCGCTCGCACTTCATCCGGGGCTTCGGCCTGCCAGCGAGCGACTTTCTCCGCTCGTTCCTCGAGTTCTACCACCTTCAGCCTCATCACATCACGCCCAACACCGTGATGCTTCTGGCCGCCTTCGTCACGATGTGTGAAGGATACCTCGGTGTTATCCCCACCATCGAGCTGTGGGGAGCCTTCTTCTACACAAAACTAGGCACCTCCATCCGGGAGGTGGCTGCCTAGTGCGATGCTTTTGTTGGGGTCCGTCGGCCGTCGCCGAAAAACATCTTCCCCATCATCAAGCTACCACAGTCGGTGATGATGTGGAAGCAATCCTACTTCTACGTGGAGAACATAGAGCCGGCCGCCGACTTCGTCAACCTGCCGGCATACGAAGCCGGCCCGCCTGCCGAGCCTCAGGCTATCTGGGGCCACAAGCCGATGCCGGTGTCGGCAGACGGCGCCGCCACCATCCAACGGCTCCGGGAGCTGATCGACATCGAAGGCCTCAGGGCGTCTGACTTGCTGGTCGCCTTCGTCGAACGTCGGGTTCTTCCGCTCCAACGCCAGCCGCACCTGATCAGTCGGATGAGCGGGCACCGCGACCCGTGCCGGTTGAGCACCAAGGAGATGCCGGCTACCGAAGTCGCAAACTTGGTGAATGAGATCTCCGGCCTCAGGCTGGAGGGGTCTTGGAGTTTCGGCAAGCGGCCATATTCCCGCGTCGACCCGCCGCCTGCGGTAAGTTTGCCGATTCTCTCTCTCTCTGATACTTGCCCTAGTTTTGATTTTGATTTTGATCAGCCGGCCTTCCGTTGTCTGAAATAGATCTATATGTCGAACATGACGGCCGCCCTCGTAGGGGCGGGTGGAGACTACCAGCCGAACTGGGCGGTGAGCGATGTGGACGACCCCGACTTGGGGGCGGCCGCCTTGGAGGACACTGTGACTGGCGGTGTCTACGAAGCAGGTGGCTCCGAAGAAGTCGGCATCGAGTCCTGGCCTGATGAAGATGAACACGAAGAAGAACCGCGCCCCGCGCGAGGCGCTGGCAAGGCGGATGCGGGCCCCTCCGGCGAGACGACTGCCCGAGGTGGCGCACGCAAGCGTAAGCAAGGCGCCGCCTTGTTCGGCAGCGCGCCGAAGAAGCCCAAGAATCCGAATGCTGTGACCAAGCAGAAGGAGGCCGCGGCGAAGGCGGCCAAGTACCAGAACCTTCCCAAGGCCCCCCCTATGGTGTCGGTGTAAGTTTCTTTCCTTTGTGCTTTCCTTCTCACTGACTATTTATGAACTTCCTTTGCTTTACGTTCTTGATTTTAGGGCTCCGCTCTCTCTCAGGAAGTCGGCCGCCGGCTCCATCATGAGGTCGGCGGAGACCTCCACCACCACCCCGCAGATCGATCCTGCCGCCGACCTCCGGGAGGCGACGGAGCGGAACACGCGGGAGGCGCGCGAGGAGTGGGAAGCTGCTCACCTAAAGAAGGCGGAAGCTGACAAGGCAGAGGCCGCCTCCTTGAAGAAGCTGGCGGAGGCTGAGGCCGCCGACGCGGCGAAGAAGTGTGCTGAAGAAGCCGCGCATCGTCAGTTGGTGGTGTTCGTCATCCCTCTGAACTCTGCGCCGCCACCACCGGAGTTCGTGGCGCAGACTGGGAGGCCGACGGCGAGCACCCTACTATGGAAAGGGATGGTGGCGACGTCGCCATGCCGGATGTTATCGTGCCCCCGCCACCTCCTTCTAAGGAGGCGCGAAACAAGCAGCCGGTCGACCCGCCAGCACCACCAGCCGGGAACAAGATGGTGACGGGCCCGACTCCCGGTGTCGGGACACCGATCCTAAGTCACACCGATCTAGCATGTAACACATCATATCACTTTGCGGCCTCACGCACGGTATTCCCACGGGTGCCACCTTACCTGGCCCGGGACCGTTTGCGCCTTTTGGCTCAAGTATATGATAGTGTCGCTAGCATCCATATGACAAAGAACACGAGCCGACATGACTAGTCGTGTACCCAAAGTGGCACTAACTTATGGGGACAGGCATACATCAATCAACATCGAGCATGTCGGTAAGCAGCATGTGAATCCGAGCTGTAGCACTGGGCTAACAGGACTCCGGGAACCCGGGCTGTAGCAGCTAGCCAGGACTCCGGATGTCACCGCGTGACATTTCCCCGAAGGGACAGACACAGGAACGAAGTGAATCACATGCCGGCCAGTCAAGTGTTCCGGAGCAGTAGTGCTGGGCTAGCAGGACTCCGGTAAACTGGGCTGTAGCGGACTACCAAGGCTCAGTGGAAGCACTAGACTACATTTCCCTATAAGAGAGGCTACCAAGGATAAACAACTAGATTGTCGGATTCGACACATAGCAATACACGTTACACGTACGCATAACATGCAAGTATGTGTTGTACAACATGGCATCACAACATAACTCAAACTCATATATATAAAGGCCCGGAAGAGCCACATAGCATTCAATAGAAACAGGGGTCTCATGACCCATCATTCAGAGCATAAAAGTAATGGAAACATTACATGTCTGAGTACAGACAACTACAAAAGAAAAAGGCTGAGAAGCCTGACTATCTACAATACCCTCCCAAGGGTACAAGATCGTAGCTGGGATACAAGTTACTCGTCGAAGTCACTAGTGTAACCAACTGCAAGACATAAATAAGCAAACGTGAGTACAAAGGTACTCAGCAAGTCTTACATCAGAACTATCTACATATGCAACACAATCAACAAAGGGGGTGGTGGAGTTTTAACAGCAGCAAGCCAGCTTTGACTCAGTGGCTAACCTATACTACGAGTATCAGAAACTTCTTTGAGGTGAGAACACGCACACGAGTCCACATATTCACCATATCAATACTCCAGTACTATGGATCCGTTCCCTCTCCCTACGAGAAGGCCATCCATAGCACTCACGCTTATCTTGCGGATTTCAGAGTATCCACTTCAAGTTGTCTATGTACTACATAAGTCCTCCAAGTTTCCATATTCGAGGAAAACGGCTATTCGAATAGATAATGTTAACCCTGCAGGGGTGTACTTCTTCACACACGCTCTCGCCACATATCGCCCTGTACACGTCATGTACCTCGGCAACCTTCAAGCGGAAGCTGGGCGAGGGTGTCGGCCACGACCTGACTAACCACACAAGTCACTCGTCCAGGTTTATCGCCTATTCGAGTTCCATCCGCAAGGAGTTCCGGCCGAAGTCTCCAGTACGGCCCCAAACGATGTGTGCAGGGTTCCCAAGCCCACCATCCGGGTGCCACTTGGTACACTGTGCCATGGTTCCTAGTCTGTCCCAAGCCCGTCCCGTTGGACACCCCCTGTTAGACAAGTAGCACTACCTACAAATGCCAGAAACTAGTTGCAACTCCTGGACAGAGATCAAGTGGATTAATAAGCCGAGAGGGGCCTGATAACCGGAACCCAATGGGTGGTAGTAACTGGACTTGGATAACATACACAGAACTCAGTGCTTAGGGACGGTTCCAATGAGACAACCCACAATGTACTCCTACATGGCCTCCCATCGCTACCTTTACCAAACGTGTTCACACACTTAGCTTTTATCGGTAGGACATGTTCACCACTCCAATTCATTCCCGATGAATCCGACCTGACACAACTCTAAGCATAGCTGGCATAAAGAAAACAAGCATGGATGAGTAGGCACATCAAGGCTCAAGCAACTCCTACTCATGCTAGTGGGTTTCAACTATTTACGGTGGCAATGACAGTTCATGCGGAGGAATGGGTTCAACTACCACAGCAGAAAGTAGTAGTTGAATCATTATTGTCCTAATGCAGTATAAGGAGCAGGAGCGAGAGAGTGGGATTTATCGAAATGCTCAAGGGGGGTTGCTTGCCTGATAGAACGACGAAGGGGCACTGCTCCTCTGACAGGTACTCGGGAACACCTTCCGGAGTGGAACCTATCGAGAAGAAACGGTGCCTGCAATCAATACACAAATAATGCAACAATATGATGCATGAACATAACATGTGCAAATGGTAGTGTTTGGGCTAATGCAAGATGCTACCAAAGTGGTTCAAGCCCATTTGAATCAAAGATTCAAATGCAAATTCAAAATGAAGCATTTAAAATGCCCATATTATGTTTTCACTTATACAGCATGTATAAGTTGGTTTTTCATGCATGTAACTGGCATAAATGGATTCCTTGCATTTTTCAGATCATTTTTAATATATAAATTATTTCATTCTGAGCTACGGTTGAATTTCTATGAATTTTAGAAGTTTATATCATTTTCTGGATTTTCCTAATTATTCTAATTTAAACTAAATCCAAAAATGACTTATTGTGTCAGCATGACATGGTGTGATGTCAGCAAGTCAACAGGCGCGGTCCAGGTCAAACCTGACCAGTGGGACCCACTGGTCAGTGACTAACTAAACTAACCTAGTTTAATTAGCACTAACCTAGGTTAAACTAATTAGTTTTAAACCTAAACTAGACTAATTAACCGGGCGGGGCCCACATGTCATAGACCCAGGGGAGGTCAAATCCCCTGGTCAACCGGGCAAACCTGCCGGCGGCTCGACGTCGGCGAGGCCAGACGCGGCGGTGCGCTGCGGGTTTTGCCTACAGGGCGCCATTTGGCGCGTGGAGCGTAGCTACAGGATGCGGACGCTCGTCCGCATCTAACCATGATGGTGGTGCATCCGGGGAGTGGCCGGAGTGGCGCCGGTGACGACGAGTGCGGCGGCCAGAGCTCGGCGAGCTCAGGCGCGAGGGCTATGGTGCACTAGCAAGTGACCTGAGGCATGCTGCGGCTTCCTGGGGATGCCCGAAGCACGACTACGTGCTTGGTTTGGCCAGGCAGGGCTGCTAACGATGGTGAGCTTCGTGGCGGCGGCGGCGCGCTCCGGCCGTGGAGGGAACCACAGCTAGAGGTCGCAAGAGATGATGGGGAGAGGGGCGGAGGAAAGAGGGGCTCACAAGGAACTCGCGGAGCAGGCTAGTGAGCTCGGGGAAGCCCGGACGGCGACGAATTTGACAGCGGCGATCCACGGCACCGATGAGGAAGACGACGTCGAGGGCAGATCTGCAGGGCGTCCGGCTTGCGTGAGTCGTCAGAGAGGTCGAGGACGGTAGCACTGAGCTAATGGGCATATCCAGGGGGCGAGGGGGAGGCAGTGGCCACGTTGGTGCTTGTCGGCGGCGACGGCAGCGCTTCGGCCGTCGTAGGAGAGGGTGACAGAGGAGGGGAGAAGCACGGGAGAGAGTGGAAGAGGTGTGGGGCGTCTCCGTGGCGTCGACAGTGGCGTCGGGAAGGGGACAGGTAGGCAGGGAGAGAGGAGGTGGCCTTGGCGTGTGGCTGCAGGCGCTGGGCACGCGCCTCTCGTCCTCCTGGCGAGAGGAGGGAGATGACTGGCAGGGCCAGTTGGTTGGGCCGGCCAGCTGGGCCGCACAGTGCCAGACCTCAGGTAAGTTTTCCCCTTTTGTTTTCTTTTCTATTTCTGACATTTGTTTTGACTTAAAATAAATACTAGCACAATTCTAAAAATGTTGGGATTCCTTGTGACCACTACTTATAATATACCAGAGGCCCTCACCAATATCCAACATTTTTGGAGCCATTAAAATATTTATATTATTTAAACAGCTCCAATTCAGATACATATGGGTTCATTCAAAAATCCAAAATGTTTAGCAAAAATGTGCCTCACCTCTGGTTGTTGCTTGCAACATTTTCCGAAGACCATGAACATTTTTGAAGAGCATTTTGGGTTTATTGAAATTCCTTTTTTAATTTGAACCTATTTGAATTTTCTTTGGTGCTAGGGTTTGAAACATTCCCCATTTCAAATTCATTTGAAGCTTAAACACGATGCACAAAGCAAGCCTAGATCATACCAGAACTAGGGATGTGACAACTCGCCCCCACTCGAAAGGATCTCGTCCCGAGATTCAGGAGTCGGCGGAAAGAAAGCGGGTTACTCAAGTCGAAGACGATCTTCTCGCTCCCAAGTAGCTTCTCTCTCGGAAAGATGAGACCACTGAACCTTGAGAAACTTGATGTTATGACGTCGAGTGACATGCTCTGCTTGATCCAGAATGTGAACGGGGTACTCTCGATAAGTGAGGTTATCTTGGAGATCAAGCGTTTTGTGGTCTACTCCGCGGATGGGATCCAAGAAGCAACGCCTGAGTTGAGAGACGTGGAAGACATCATGAAGTCGAGAAAGATGTGGGGGTAGTACCAACTAGTAGGCAACCTCTCCTCGTTTAGCGAGAATGCGAAAAGGACCAATGTAACGAGGAGCCAACTTGCCCTTGATACCAAAACGATGGGTACCCTTCAAAGGAGTAACCCGAAGGTAAGCCTTGTCGCCAACTTCATAAGCCACTTCCTTATGACGACGGTCATACTGGCTCTTTTGACGAGATTGAGCTGTTTTGAAATTCTCACGAATGATGCGAACTTGCTCTTTTGCCTCCTGGATCATATCCGGTCCAAAGAATTGTCTTTCACCGGTTTCTGACCAGTTCAAAGGTGTTCGACATCTTCGTCCATACAGAATCTCGAAGGGTGCTTTCCTAATACTGGATTGATAACTATTGTTATAAGCAAACTCGGCAAAAGGAAGACACTTCTCCCAATCCATACCGAATGAGATAACACAAGTTCTAAGCATGTCTTCGAGAATTTGGTTGACCCTTTCCACCTGACCACTTGACTGAGGGTGGAAAGCGGTACTGAAAGAAAGATGGATTCCCATGGCATTCTGGAAACTTTCCCAGAAATGAGAGGTGAAAAGATTGCCACGGTCTGAATTGATCTCTAGTGGAGCACCATGGAGTGACACTATTCGGGAGATATATAAGTCAGCGAGCTGACTAGCAATGATACTCTCTCAAACAGGTAGGAAGTGAGCCACTTTGGAAATACGATCAATGACTACGAAGATAGCATTATTCCCTTTCTTGGTCCTGGGAAAGCCGGTGATGAAGTCCATACCAACTTTGTCCCATTTCCACTCTGGAATAGCTAAAGGTTGAAGGGTGCCAGCAGGTCTTTCTTCATCCTAGTTTAACGCGACGACAAACGTCACAGTTGGCAATATACTGAGCGATTTCTCTCTTCATCCTAGTCCACCAGAACCTCTGGCGTAGGTCCTGATACATCTTTGTACTACTGGGATGTTCGTGAGAGGGGATTCATGGGCCTCCTTAAGGATCAGTTGCTGCATCTGTTGACATTTGGGAACCACCAAATGGTTTCCAAATTAACAACACCTCATTCATCCATAGAGAAACAGTCGGCAACTCCCTTGGAAATATTTTTGTTGATCCGGGAGATTCCCGTATCATGCTTCTGAGCCTCTATGATCTAATCCGTAAGGGTAGGTTTTGCCACCAAGGTAGAAAGTGTAAGTGCATCTAGTGCCACCCCTAGTTGGTTTTGGAGTATTGACGGCAAACCTAGTTGAGGGACTAATGTGTTTGTGAGAATTGCAGGAAACCACAGGTAGAAGTCCCTCATTGATTCGGTTTTACTACCAGAGAAGACCCCTAAAAATGTATGAAGACATTGAAGACAAAGGTGGTATATGAAGATATTCACATTGAAGACTATGACAAAAGAAGACACGTTATGAAGCCTATGGAGCTCGAAGACTTAGATCTTTCGTAGTTCCTTTTATTTTGTGTTGAGTCATAGGAACCACCGTACTATTAAGCGGGGTCCAGGAGAACCAGTCAGAATGACTGAAGTGATGCCTAAATCAAAAACCTATGTCTTCTAGTGAAGACAATGAGAGCGAATCTTGTCCAGAGCCGAACAAGTCAGCTTTGCTTGTAGCCCAAGTAAAGTTGCCATGAGAGTTCGAAATCTGACCGTTGAGACACGTGTCAGTTCCTTAGTGACCCAGGGTCATTTCGGACAAATCAGGTCGGGTTGCCAAGTGGCTATAAATAGCCCACCCCCACAACCATAAACGGTTGGCTGCTCAGATTTCAGTGCACGGCTTTTGTCGTTTGAGAGAAACCCACCTCGAAGCCTTTGAGAGAAAATTCCTAGTGAGGAGAAAAGCCCTAACCACCCAGAGCCAGAGTAAATTGGGCATCACTTGAGTCTTCTTGTCTGTGTGATCTGAAGACTTATTACACTTGAGGACTGTGAATCCTCCAGATGGTTAGGCGTCGCGTTCAGAGCATCCAAGAGACATTGTGGATTGCCAGTGAACGAAGTCTGTGAAGGTTTGGGAGTCTACCTTGAAGACTTACCAGAGTGATTGGGCGAGGACTAAGTGACCTTAGCTCAAGGAGAATACGGTGAGGACTTGGTGTCCTGAACTGTGTGTTCAGGACTGGGTGTCCGGGACTGTGTGTCCTAAAGTTTAAATACCTAGCCGCTCCAACCAGACGTACAGTTGTCACAGCAACTGGAACTGGTCCAACATATCATTGTCTTCAACGAGTCACTGGTTTCATCTTCACTTCCTTTTCTTGCTGTTACTCATTGTGAAGTCATTGCATGCTTGCTTTATCATTTGTCTTCACAACGTGAATGCATGATCTGTTTGGCTTCATAACTTCTTCCTACTTGATCCTTATTACACTGAAGCTGTTTGTCACTGTGCTTTCACTCTATTGAATACATGACCATGGCTGGCCTAGTGTAATCTAACTTCCACTGCATAGTAATAGGCATAATCTTCACTGTTTGTCTTCATAACTCCCAAGTTTTGAAGACTTTCATAAAAATCGCCTATTCACCCCCCCCTCTAGTCGATATAACGCACTTTCAATTGGTATCAGAGCAAGGTGCTCCCTTGTTCTGTGTGATTCGGTTTAACCACCTGGAGTTTTAGCTATGTCGACTTCAGGGATAATCAAAGTCTCCGCTGCGTGCCCCGTCTTCGATGGAACTGAATATCCCTACTGGAAGAATAAGATGCGAATGCATCTTGAAGCCATTGACGTCGACCTTTGGTATGTCGTCGAGAACGGCGTTCCCAAGGCTAGAGATGGTGTCACTGCTGCTGATGTCAAGAAGTTCACTCAACTGGACTCTACTGCCAAAAATATCATCTGTAGTCATCTGACAAAAGGACAGTATGGCCGTGTGAGTGCCTTGAAGACATCCAAGCTGGTCTGGGACTGGCTCTCCAAGGTCAATGAAGGCGTCTCAACCCAGAGAAATCAAAGAATCAGTGTTCTTCGCAACCTCTTCAACCGCTTCAGGCGAAATGACAATGAGAATGTCCAGCACACATTTGACCGACTCACTGACATCACAAATGAGCTTCAAGCCCTCGGCGCCACTGAAATCACCAAACATGAAATCGTCAAGACGCTGCTGAGATCACATGATAGTTCATTTGACATCCTGGCCCTAATGATTCAAGAACGTCCTGATTTCAAGACACTCGATCCGTCTGACATACTTGAGAGGCTCAACACACATGAGTTTCAGCTTTCTGAGAAAAGAGATATCTACGGTCCAAACTATGGGCGAACTTGCGCCTTGAAGGCAAAAGCTTCCTCCTCATCTGAAGAAGAATCTGACTGCAGTTCTGATGATCCTGAAGACATTGGAAGAGAACTTGCAATGCTAGTGAAGAAGTTCCAAAAATTCACCAAGAAGAAAGGCTTCAGAAAATCTTCACGATCAAGCTCAAGGAATGATGAAGCTTCTGCTCATGACTACAAGAAGAAAACATGTCACAAGTGCAAGAAAACTGGACACTTCATCTCTGAGTGTCCACAGTGGGACAATGAGAACAGAAGGAAGACGAAGAGCAAGGAATATGATTCTGACGACAAGAAGAAGAAGAAATACTCAAAGTCTTCTTCCAAGTCTTCATCAAAGTCTTCATCACACAAGAAGAGCTCATCTGGCAGGGCACGTGCGTTTGTTGGAAAGGAGATGGATTCAGAGGAGGAGTCCGCATCTGAGGAGGCAGAGGTGGAGTCTGAGGAGGAGTCCGATTCTGGCATTGCGAGTCTGGCTACAGCATACGTCGCCAAGTCTATCTTCAACACTGAAGACAATGACTGCATCACCGACGCCGACACAAATGACAAGAACGACTCCACTCCTACCTACTGCTTCATGGCACGCGGTGCCAAGGTAAACACACGCACTACTCTCTATCAAACATCTAGTGACGATGACTCTGAATGTGATTCAAAACCTAACTACAAAACGCTTGCTAAAATTGCAACTGAACAACAGAAAGCTATGGAACATATTCAAAAACTGTTAGACAGAAGCGATGATCTGTTGGGTGCTGAAATGACTCGATCTGAATCCTTAATTGAAGACATAAAAAACCTTCACGTTAAGTATCAGGAACTTGAAGATCGTCATGACACTCTCTCAAAAACTCATGAAAAGCTTTCCTATGATTATCTTCAAAGGAAGCAAGAACTTGAGAAATTGAGGGTGGCTCATGAAGATCTTCAAAAGGAAAATGAGTCACTTCGCTCCGAACAGATCAGTCCCGCTCAGGAAGGATTTGAACCACCATGTATTAAATGCATTGAGCGTGATAATGCTAATTCTGTTGCTGAATGTTCCACTGCTACTGCTGTTGCAATATCTTCAACTGTTGACGTGGTGACTAACCCCTCTGCTGAGGATACCACTGCTATTGCTGATGAGAATGCTATGTTGAAGACATTGGTTGAAACAGGGATGTACAAAAGTCTTAAAGGACATCAGACATTATGTGATGTCCTCAAGAAGCAGATCCTGAACCGAAACCCTAGGAAAGAGGGTGTTGGATTTGTGAGGAAAATCAATGCAGATGGCACTTACTGGAAACCTGAGCAGTACCCCAAAACCACATGGGTTGCTGCAAAGGAACTTTCAGCAGATCCATCCAACTTATCTGGCTTCACTTGTGCTAACCCCATTATCATTGATGAATCCTTTGATGCAAACTATAAACTGTTTAAAAATCAGAATGGTGAAGTGTTTGCCAGGTACATTGGTACTAACTGCAGGAATGGACCGCCTATGAAGAAGATCTGGGTTTCCAAAAAGTGTCTGGAAAATCTTCCTGTGAATGTCTTCATGACACCTCACTTGAAGAAGACAAACCTCAGACCAAAGGCTTCATACGGTCCAATAGCTTCATACAAACAGAGGACTCACCTGAGTCACACTAACGCAAATGTTTTGCAGGGAAACTATACTCAGGCATATGAATATGAGAGCGGTTCATCGAACCGTGTTCATGTGACCAAAAATTATTCTGCTTATTCCTATGAGTATTATTGTCCACCTGCTAGACTGTTTTCTAAGGCTTCAAAGCCAAAATTCTCAGATGCTGCTCTTAGACTTATTGCTTCTAAGCCACACTTGAAGATGTGGGTGGTTAAGAAAGCTTAACTCTCTTTTGCAGGGAAAGGTCTCCAGTAGAAAAAAAATCTTCTGATGCTATTGCTGCGGACCATAAAAATCTTGTAGGGCGCAAAGATAAAATGCCCGAATGGTATCATTATGTACTTCGTTCCTGAATCGCATGCTACTCTCCCTATTAGTCCTAATCTAGATCTAAGTTTTCATAACCCACTGGTTCGTCAAATGTTTATGCTTCACAATTCTCTTCGTGAAGCCTATCCCCCTAACTGTACTGTAGGGTACGACACCGGTGACTTCAAAGTCTTCAGAATGGATTATTGACAGTGGGTGTACAAATCACATGACTGGCAGAAGAAGCCTTCTTATGGACTCAACATTACGTCCATCCGACAAGAGCCACATCACATTTGCTGACACTGGTAAAAGTAAGGTATTGGGTCTAGGTAGAGTTGCAATCTCAAAGGATCAACACATGGATAAAGTCATGCTTGTTGAATCCCTTGGCTTCAACTTAATGTCTGTCTCAATGCTTTGCGATTTGAATATGATTGTAATGTTTGGAAAATATCGTTGCCTGGTGCTAATGGAATCAGACAAATCTCTAGTGTTTGAAGGGTATCGGAAAGGTGATTTGTACGTGGTAGATTTCTCAGCAGGACCACAACTTGCAGTATGTCTTCTTGCAAAAGCTTCAGAATGCTGGCTTTGGCATCAGAGGCTTGGGCATGCTGGCATGAGGAACCTCCACACCCTTGCGAAGAAGAAGCATGTCATAGGCATCGAGGGCGTCAAGTTCAAGAAAGATCATTTATGCGGTGCCTGTGAAGCAGGGAAGATGACAAGGGCAAAACATCCTTCGAAGACAATCATGACTACTACACAACCCTTCGAACTGCTCCACATGGATCTTTTCGGTCCCACTCACTACTCAACTTTTACTACTTCTGCTTGCCTCTATGGCTTCGTCATTGTTGATGATTACTCTAGATATACTTGGGTACACATAATCCTTTACAAGACTGAAGTGCAGGATGTCTTCAGACGCTTCGCCAATCGAGCTGTGAACAATTTTGGCGCCAAGATAAAGCGCATCAGAAGTGACAATGGCACTGAATTCAAGAACACTGGCCTTGATACATATCTTGATACCTTGGGCATCACACATGAATTCTCAGCTCCGTACACACCACAGCAGAATGGCGTCGTCGAACGCAAGAACAGAACACTCATTGAAATGGCTAGAACAATGCTAGATGAATACAAGACTCCAAGAAAATTCTGGACTGAAGCCATTGATACTGCATGCCATACAATCAATCGTGTTTATCTTCACAAGCTTCTGAACAAGACATCTTATGAACTCCTAACTGGCAAGAAGCCAAATGTCAGTTACTTCAGAGTATTTGGCGCAAAGTGCTGGATCAAGGACCCACACCACACCTCAAAGTTTGCACCAAAAGCACATGAGGGCTTCATGCTTGGATATGGAAAGGATTCACACTCCTACAGAGTCTTCAATCTCTTCCATTACAAAGTGGTCGAAACAGTGGATGTGCGGTTTGATGAAACAAATGGTTCACAAAGAGAGCAACTGCCAAATGTGCTAGATGAAGTTCCAGCTAGTGAATCAATCAAGCTTATGGGAACTGGAGAGATTATGCCTTCTGAAGCTCATCCTGAAGAAGAACTCATCATCTCAGCACCTGATCAACATGAAGACAATGCTCAGCATGAAGACATTCCTCCAAACAACGACGCAGATCAGCAAGAGCAAAGTCTTCGCCCTGTTCATCCTCGTGTTGCAAGTGAAGTGCAGATTGACAGAATAATTGACAGCATCAATGCACCTGGTCCACTCACTCGTTCAAGGGCAACTCAGCTAGCAAACTTCTGTGGGCATTTTGCATTTGTCTCAATATCAGAACCCAAGAAAGTTGAAGAAGCCTTCATGGAACCTGAATGGATTCAAGCTATGCAAGAAGAGCTTCAATAGTTTGAGCTGAATAATGTATGGGAACTGGTTAAGCGTCCTGATCCATGGAAGCACAACATAATAGGCACCAAATGGATATACCGCAACAAGCAAGATGAGCATGGTCAAGTTGTCAGAAACAAAGCTCGTCTCGTTGCTCAAGGATATACTCAAGTGGAGGGCATTGACTTTGATGAAACATTTGCTCCTCTGGCTAGGCTTGAAGCCATACGCATACTGCTGGCCTATGCAAATCATCATAACATACTTCTATATCAAATGGATGTGAAAAGTGCCTTTCTTAATGGCAAGATTGAAGAAGAAGTGTATGTTGCACAACCGCCTGGCTTTGAAAATCCAAAACATCCTGATATGGTATACAAGCTCAACAAGGCACTGTATGGCCTCAAACAAGCCCCTAGGGCCTGGTATGACACACTCAAGTACTTTCTGAAGAGCAAAGGCTTCATACCTGGTTCCCTGGATCCCACTCTTTTCACAAAGACATATGATGGTGAACTGTTTGTGTGCCAAATATATGTGGATGACATTATCTTCGGCTGCACCAATCAGAAGTACAGTGAAGAGTTTGGATATATGATGCAAGAGCAATATCAGATGTCCATGATGGGGGAGCTGAAGTTCTTCCTTGGTCTTCAAATACGACAACAGCGCAATGGCATCTTCATATCCCAAGAGAAGTATCTCAAAGATTGCCTGAAGAAGTTCGGTATGCAAGACTGCAAAGGCTTCACAACACCAATGCCAGCCAAACATCATCTAGGTCCTGACGACAATGGTAAAGAGTTCGATCAAAAGGTATACCACTCCATGATTGGGTCTTTGCTTTATTTATGTGCATCTAGGCCAGATATCATGCTTAGTGTCTGCATGTGTGCTCGATTTCAAGCGGCACCAAAGGAGTCGCATCACTTAGCTGTGAAGCGAATTCTTCGATATTTGGCTCACACCCCAACTCTAGGATTATGGTATCCAAAGGGCTTAGAGTTTGATATGGTTGGATTTTCGGATGCTGATTATGCTGGTGACAAAGTTGATCGCAAGTCTACATCAGGCACATGTCACTTTCTGGGACGATCACTTGTGTGTTGGTCTTCAAAGAAGCAGAACTGTGTATCTCTCTCCACTTCTGAATCCGAATACATTGCTGCTGGATCTTGCTGCGCTCAGCTTCTGTGGATGAAGCAAACACTCAAGGATTATGGCATTCATCTGAAGCAAGTGCCACTTTACTGCGACAACGAAAGCGCCATCAAGATTGCCAACAACCCAGTTCAGCACTCGAAGACAAAGCACATTGAAATTCGTCATCACTTTCTCAGAGATCATGTTTTGAAGGAAGACATTGATATCATACACGTCAACACTGAAGAGCAATTGGCAGATATCTTCACCAAGCCCTTGGATGAGAAGAGGTTTTGCAAGTTACGGTGTGAGCTAAATATCCTGGAATCCTCAAATGTCCTGTGATCAGGCACACATCCTAACACTTATGCATATTAATGACTTAGATGTGCAACACACAAAGTAAAGTGTATCTTCAATCAATGAAGACATACATTCTAAGTGTGAATACATTAATGTGGAATTTGACTTCGGAGCGCCACGATAATTGTGCGCCGTGTTTGGGTCTAATACTTCCGATACGGTGGGTAACGCCACCACCAAACGTTCCATTTTGAAGTGTTTAACTCTTGGCGTTACCTTGCAATATCTTCACGTTTGGTTTGGCTTCAAACTCAACATGTCTTCATGATTATCTTCACTACATTGATTATATAGATATATACATACTAGTGTTCTGTCCTCTACAGCCTTCACTTATAGCTATGTCTTCTTGGTTGAATCTTTTGAACTAAGTGAATGTGATAGGACCCTAATCTCTCTATGCTTTCTATCTCAAACTCTATCTCTCCAAGTCATATGCATTCTGTTGAAACTGTCGAATGTCTTCACTGTGTCCTTGTCAGCTGAAGACATAGAGACAACCATAAAAGTCCGTTTTTAATGCTCATTCCTCCACATAAGATCCAGAGTAGCAGGAACGACCGCCCGACAATTTAGGCGTGCGTGGGACGTGGAACAAACCCCAAACTTCCGCTAACTGGCCACGCGTGCCTCAAATGCGAACCGCCAGGGGCACCTGCGTAATAGCACAGTGCCGCCTCTGAGTCTATAAATTCACACTTACCGCGGTCATTATCTCCTTCTTCCATCCTCGCACGAACCCTAGCGCCAACACTAGCACTCGACGACGCCGGGGACGAAGCGCTTCGCTGCCGCAACCTCTCCAACGCCATCCTCACGCCGACCGCGGACATCGTCTTCTCCGCCGTCGCCGTAGGTGTTTTCCGTCGCCAAGTTAGGGCACGGAGGACTGAACTGCTCGGCATCAACTTCCTTCCGTCTAGCAGTTCCTGTGTGGTAAATAAAACTTCTTTTTACAGCCTCTTTTGATCTCATGGTTCTGTCACTTTCTACCATAAGAAGTTTCTCTTTACACCAGTTAGATCTCTCGCTGCATCTCATAACATGCCTAGTATATTCACTTGTGCTTCATAAAGTAGTTAGATTCCTCACTTGTACTGATCTATGGGTTCGTACAAATCTGGAACCAACTTCTTATCTATAAGTGAATGTCTTCGCACAATGAGGTCAATGTCTTCTAAACTGATTAATCTTCAAAACCTTCTGAGAATGCATATGACCTCTTCCCCTTCCCTCGCACCTTAATGCTGTCACAGGTACATGTCCGTGGGAGAATCCTTCGGTTCTCATAGTCTGCATTCATTTGCAGAATTCCTACAGCATCACATATACTCTCCTGAAGCCAGTTCCTGTTTGTCAAGAAAAAGAAAGCCTTTGAAGCCTTTGAAAGTTTTGAAGCCTTTCAAGTTAAAGTTTATGGCTTCAGTTGCAGCGGCAAGAAAGGGGGGCAGACAGAGATGTGAGGGAACTTCCAAGGATCTGCCTGAAGACTTGGCAGAAATGTACAAAACAAATCCAGAAGAGAGCTATGGGCAGCGCAAGACTCGAATCCAATGGATTCGACGCTATTGGGCAGAACAGTGGTTCAAATACCACTTCGTCACCCAGGAGTATGTCGAAAAGAATGCTATCAAGAGTCCATGGGGGGATATCTTATACAAGAACCTTGTACCCAGGACCAGAGATGAAGCCATTGCTCAAGGCTTCTACCCATGCATGGTCCGAGGACCACAGCCTGATGATGCACATCCGTCGTCACTTCTCTGGTGTCGTGACGACAATCTCTTCAAACGCAACTTTCAGTTTTCTCAACAGTCAGCGAAGCTAAACAAGAAGAAATTTGGGCTTGACTTCAACCCTGGTCCCTCCTCACCGAGGGCAGATGGCACACGCGACGCGGAACCCAATATCATCGGCCCGTTTGCCAATCTTGAGGGCCTAATCACCCACATCTTAGTCCAAGGGACTGCTGTGAATGACCCTCCAGTTGATTCTGAGTTTGATGAAGCTCCTGCTGTGCCGAAGCCAAAGCAAACAAAGAAACCAAAAGCTTCGAAGCCGGCCCCTGCCTCAAAAATCTCAAGGGCGAAGCCATTGAAAACTGCACCTCCTGAAGTCAGTGTGCAGTCTAAAGACGTATCCCGCGTCTCCAAGCCCCTGAAGGAAAAGGAGCCCCAGCAACAAACAGGTAAAGAGCTCACTGCTGCTGCCATTCTGCGTAGTGAAGCCATTGATCTATCAAGCGATGAAGATCTGGGCGATGACGCACTAGAACAGCTCATCAAAAGCAAGGAGGAAGCGGAAATCTTCAACAATCTGCCTCTCTTTGATGTCTCCATCATCCATAGCTTCATCGATGAATGGTTTGACACACCAGATATAAGCTTCAATGATTTGCAGCTGCCGGTTGGACTCAGCGTCGCCTTCCAAGGCGCAATTGCTTCAGAACTGGCCATTGCTCAGCGCATTGTTGAGCTAAAGCAGAAAATTGATCACGAAAAAGCTCAGTTCAAGAAGCACATGGCCAGCCTTAGCGTGCAGGAAGTGAGGAGCTTCAAAATCATGCTGCATGATCTCAAAGAAAACTTTCTAAAGAAGCGTACTGAAGCTCAAGGCTTGCGTGAAAGGATGAAGTCTTTGTCAGACAAATGTGTTCAAGCCTACAACGAGATGAATCAGCCTGGCATCGACCCCAAGATGGCCGCAAAAAAGAAGAAGCAGCCTGTTGTGAGTGAATCAGAGGCATCAAAACAAGCAGCTATTCCGATTGTCTTCCCAACCGCCACGACCGGCTCGAAGCCAAAGAGCCGGTCAACAGCTTCAGAGCTAAAGAAGACAAGAGCTGCAGAAGCTGAAGCCAGAAAAAAGAAGAGCTCTGAAGTCTCTCCCACTGCCCCCAGTAAAAAGAAGCGCAAGACCAAGAGATCTAGGGCTGCTCCCACAGAGCCCTTGATAGTTGAACCCCTTTCTGTCATTCACCCCTATGCAGAAAGAAGGCTGACAGTTCATGAGCCTGCTCCCATAGAGGCACCTGACGCTGAAGATATTCCAGCAGCCGATCCAATAGCTGCTGAAGACATTGGTCATCAGGACAATGTGCAAGGTGATGCAGCCCTTCCTCAGCTTGAAACAAGCGAACTCATCAGCATTGGACGTCCTCTGACGCCAATGGCACAAGATGAGTCATGGGCGGATCGCCCTCAGGAGGAAGAAGAAGACATTGAGGCCCAGCCCACTCTGACACCACAAGCGTCCTCTGCATTCCGTAGGCTTCGCAAAGTTCCACGGCCTCAAGTCCAGTCTGCAGAAATTCTGGCTGCATCAGCCGAAGACAATGAAGAAGCACCTCCAGAACCCACTCCCTCGCTCCATCAAGATGCAGTTCCCCAGGAGAACGTGCCTGAAGTTGTCCGTCACACTACTAACACTGAAGCCAATGTGGAGCCCGCCCCACCAAATGCTTCAGCGGACAGCGAAGCCACTGAGCTAGACACTTCAGTTCCTGAGTCTGCTGCAGGTCCACAATTTGATTATCACATTGAGCACAGGCCTCATGTCCAGAAGCCAGTCCCAAGGCTTCCAAGGTTCCCAGGTCCTGCATCAGCACCTGGCTCCTTTGATATAAACAGCTTCAAGGCAGACAACACATTTTTCAATAGCTCCAAGAACCCCTACTCAAGGGAAAGGATTGTATCAGACAGGTTCTGGAGCTATTCACAGCGCAGCTATTATTCATGCATCTTATACAACCAAGGTCGCATCTTCCCTCACAAGCGCCTTGAGGTTGAAGCCATTGCTGGTCTGCCATGTCTTGAGGAAGCTTTGGACTGCTTCAGGCAAGTGGGTTTTCTGCCGTTTGTAACTGATGAAGAGCACTGGAACGAAGAGCTTCTGCTTCAGTTTTATGCCACTCTCCATATCAAAGGATACAACAGAGATCCGAAGACTTGGATCCTGGAGTGGATGACCGGAAATGTCCATCATGAAGCCAATGCATTTGATATCATTGAGCTCACCGGCCTGCCCACTCCAGGCGAATTCTTCGAAGAAGGCTGCCAACCACATTCTGAAGCTATTGAGAGTATTTCCCAGAGACCTGAACCAAATATGAGTCAGATGCTCTCAATGATGAAGCCATTGCCTCAGGATGCACCCTATCCAACTGAGTTCTTCGTTGAAGACCTAGAGTACCTGCCCAGGACCATATATCACATTCTCCGACGGACTCTCTGGCCCATTAAGGGACACTCTCCACATGCCAAGATTGAGGGTGCAATGAAGACTCTCATATTCTATATCATGCATGGCAAATGCTTCAACGCACAGGATCTTTTCATACGACAACTTGCTGCGTCAGGCTCGGACTTATTTGGTCTAAAATTCTATGCCCCTTGGGTGATGAGGCTGATCAAACTGCACTCTACAAATTCGTATCAGCCCTCAGCCCGAAACCATCGCATCTTCCTGCCAGATGTGGATATCTCTGCTGAAGCAATATACCCTGAACCAGACAAGCAACCAATAAGTCTTCACAATGCCGAACACCAGAGCTTCACGCAGAATGTTGAAGGTATTGAAGCCATATCCAGGGTCTATCCGATGGCTGGCACTACACGTGCACCAGCATCTACTGAAGCCACAGATAGCACAAATGCTCCAAGACCCAAGAAGCGTGCTCGTGTCCTCACTGACCGAGAGCTTCTCGTGGCCCTTCACCAAAAGCAAGATAGGCATCACGACTGGCTGAAACATCAGATGAAGAGCCTCTTGGTGGATGTCAATCGTCTTCGAAACCTTGCCACCAAGAATGCCTTCGTTGCACATGAGACTTGCCGTCGTACGTGGAAAGGGCTCTCAATGATCTGCACTAAAGCTAAACTTGAAGAGGATGGCTTCACAGAGCGCTTCAAATTTAACACCACACCTCCTAGAAGGGCTGTGATGCGCAACACACCGTCCCTTGAAGACTCTGAGTTTTCTTCATCTGCTGCCACAGTCACTGCAAGGATCATTGATGAAGACGATGATGCTACTTCACCACCACCTGCTTCAGCACCTCAAAGATCTGCACCGCCAAACAACTCCACCGACCCTGCTGCGCCCGGGAACGCGTAGTAAACTCTATGTCTTCAAACCTTTTTGGTCATTCCTGACAAAAGGGGGAGAAGCATACGATGTTTATAGTCTTCAAGCGGGTCAAAATGGGCGGGTGCCTTATGTTTTGTTATACTTTGCTTCGTGTTTACAACTCTTGTTTTTGCTTCATTTGGTTCTTTGAGTTGTAAACACTAAAACTCGATGGTCGTCTATTACTTGTTTACCACTCCGTTTGCGAAGATAAATTCCGCATGCGCGACGATAAATTCCGCACTTATCTCATTTTGCAGACGTCCATTTTCCATTATGCATGTCATTATCTTCATATACTTTCACATGCATAGTGGATTGTCCTCACAAGCTGAAGCGGATCTCCACAAGTACAACCTGCCATGTGCATTTGCATTCCAAAAGCAAATTAACTTATATGCACATCTTCAAGGGGAGCCCTTGCAACTTATGAACACAATTCCTTTACAAACTTCACACTTTATATTCCCCGTTGAAAACTTCAACTAGTTTGTCATCAATCACCAAAAAGGGGGAGATTGTAAGTGCATCTAGTGCCACCCCTAGTTGGTTTTGGAGTATTGACGACAAACCTAGTTGAGGGACTAATGTGTTTGTGAGAATTGCAGGAAAACACAGGTAGAAGTCCCTCATTGATTCGGTTTTACTACCAGAGATGACCCCTAAAAATGTATGAAGACATTGAAGACAAAGGTGGTATATGAAGATATTCACATTGAAGACTATGACAAAAGAAGACACGTTATGAAGCCTATGGAGCTCGAAGACTTAGATCTTTTGTAGTTCCTTTTATTTTGTGTTGAGTCATAGGAACCACCGTACTGTTAAGTGGGGTCCAGGAGAACCAGTCAGAATGACTGAAGTGATGCCTAAATCAAAAACCTATGTCTTCGAGTGAAGACAATGAGAGCGAATCTTGTCCAGAGCCGGACAAGTCAGCTTTGCGTGTAGCCCAAGTAAAGTTTCCATGAGAGTTCGAAATCTGACCGTTGAGACACGTGTCAGTTCCTTAGTGACCCAGGGTCATTTCGGATAAATCAGGTCGGGTTGCCAAGTGGCTATAAATAGCCCACCCCCACAACCATAAATGGTTGGCTGCTCAGATTTCAGTGCACGGCTTTTGTCGTTTGAGAGCAACCCACCTCGAAGCCTTTGAGAGAAAATTCCTAGTGAGGAGAAAAGCCCTAACCACCCAGAGCCAGAGTAAATTGGGCATCACTTGAGTCTTCTTATCTGTGTGATCTGAAGACTTATTACACTTGAGGACTGTGAATCCTCCAGACGGTTAGGCGTCGCGTTCAGAGCATCCAAGAGACATTGTGGATTGCCAGTGAACGAAGTCTGTGAACGTTTGGGAGTCTACCTTGAAGGCTTACCAGAGTGATTGGGCGAGGACTAAGTGACCTTAGCTCAAGGAGAATACGGTGAGGACTTGGTGTCCTGAACTGTGTGTTCAGGACTGGGTGTCCGGGACTGTGTGTCCTAAGGTTTAAATACCTAGCCGCTCCAACCAGACGTATAGTTGTCACAACAACTGGAACTGGTCCAACATATCATTGTCTTCAACGAGTCACTGGTTTCATCTTCACTTCCTTCTCTTGCTGTTACTCATTGTGAAGTCATTGCATGCTTGCTTTATCATTTGTCTTCACAACGTGAATGCATGATCTGTTTGGCTTCATAACTTCTTCCTACTTGATCCTTATTACACTGAAGCTGTTTGTCACTGTGCTTTCACTCTATTGAATACATGATCATGGCTGGCCAAGTGTAATCTAACTTCCGCTGCATAGTAATAGGCATAATCTTCACTGTTTGTCTTCATAACTCCCAAGTTTTGAAGACTTTCATAAAAATCGCCTATTCACCCCCCCTCTAGTCGATATAACGCACTTTCAGAAAGGGAACCATGAGAAGCTATGTGAAGGTTAAGTTTATGGAATTCCTTATGGATGGGTGGTTGACATTGTTGCAACATGAGGTTGTTGCAATAGGATTTACGACTTAAAGCATCAGCCATGACATTGGCTTTACCCAGGGTGCAGGTGATTCCTATGTCGTAATCCAAGATCAACTCCAACCAAAGTCTCTGTCTGAGATTCAAATCCGGTTGGGTGAAGATATACTTGAGACTCTGATGGTCAGTGTAGATTTCGCATCGGTTACCAAGAAGGTAATGTCGCCAAGTCTTAATTGCATAGACTACAGCTGCAAGCTCTAGATCATGTGTAGGATAATTTTCCTCATGTGGATGCAACTATCGAGATGCATAGGCAATCACATGACGATCCTGCATAAGGATGCAACCTAGTCCTTGACGCGAAGCGTCGCAATAGATAACAAAGTCTTTAGTGAACTCCGATGGCACGAGTATGGGTGTAGAAGTCAGGCGTCTTTTCAGTTCCTAAAAACTGTGCGCACACTTTGGAGTCCACTCAAACCTTTTATCTTTCTTGAGAAGTTTCGTGAGGGGTTTGGCCACTTTGGAGAAGTTTTCAACGAAGCGGCGACAATAACTGGCTAGACCAAGCAAACTCCTAACTTGTTTGACCGTTTCGGGTGGAGTCCAATCGAGAATGGCTTTAACTCTCTTGGGACTAACAGCAATGCCCTTACCAGAGATCACGTGGCCCAGATAGGTCACTTCTGGCAACCAAAATTCACACTTGGAGAATTTGGCATAATGGCGGTGCTCTCTGAGTTTTTCTAACACAAGTCTAAGATGTTCGGCATGCTCTTCCTCATTCTTAGAGTAAATAAGAATATCATCGAGGTAAACCATGATGAACTTATCTAAGTACTCCATAAAGATCGAGTTCATCAAGCGGGAGAAAGTAGCTGGAGCATTGGTTAGGCCGAAAGACATCATGGTGTACTCGTATTGACCATAACGAGTGACAAATGCCGTTTTCGGGATGTCCCCAATTATTATTTTGATTTGGTGGTAGCCTAACCTCAAATCCATCTTAGAAAAGACTGAGGATCCCGCGAGCTGATCATATAGGTCGTTGATCCTAGGGAGCGGATACTTGTTCTTTATCGTGACCAAATTAACGGGACGATAATCTACAACCATCTGATCCGTACCATCCTTCTTCTTGACAAAGAGGACATGACAAGACCAAGGAGAAGAACTGGGACGGATGAAACCTTTTTGCAAGGACTCATCAAGCTGTTTCTTAAGCTCGGCTAACTCCAAAGGTGACATCTTGTATGGTCTCCTAGAGATTGGAACAGTTCCTGGGATAAGTTCTATGACAAACTCTACATCTCTGTCAGGTGGCACACCTGGCAGTTCTTCTAGAAAGACATCCGGGAAGTCACGGACTACCGGAATATCTTCAAGGTCTGGAAGAGGGCTGGCATTAAGAGAATAGAATTGACGCCTTGCAACTCTAGTGGAGACAGTGACTATTTTGCCAGATGGATGTGTAAGTTGGACAGATCTAGTGTAACAATCGATCTTGGCATGATGAGTTGTCATCCAGTCCATGCCCAAGATGATGTTAATATCTGAAGACTTGAAAGGTATCAAAGAAGCAAGAAATACCAGTCTGTCAACAAGGATTTCATTACCATGGCTTACCTTGGAGGTTTGCCATTTGAAACCAGGAGTCTGGATTATCAGTGGAGTTGGCATATCACAAAATGACATGTCATGCAACTGAGCATAACCTTCGGATATGAAGGAGTGAGATGCTCCAGTATCGAACAGAACTGAAGCTGGGTGACAATTGACAAGAAGCGTTCCAAATACGATGTCGGGATCATCTTGAGCTTCTGTAGCTGAGACGTGGTGCACACATGCTCGTTCAGTGGTGGCTGGCTTGGTACTGATCATCTTGCCTGATGACTTTTCATAGCCAACAGATCTCTCAGACTAGGGTGGATTATAACTGGACTGAGGGCAGTCACGTGCATAGTGTCCTGGTTCTCCGTAGGTGAAGCAAGTTCCTAAGGTAGGACGTGGTCCTACATTGGAAAGTGGTCCACTAATAGGCCTGGGTGGAGCACGTTGCTGAGCTGGGTGAGGCGCCACATCGGATGGCCTCGGTGCATATCCAGGTGGAAGAGCTGAGTTCGGAATCCAAATCCGTCGCTTCTGAGAGCCAGAGTGGGAGGAAGAACCCAGATCATGGTTGTGCTTACAAGACTCCTCGTAAGTGAGCTGAGCTATCTCTGCATGTCAGTACCCCTATTCCAAGTCACATCGATCTAGCCGGTAACACCTCATATCACTTTGCGGCCTCACGCACGGTATCCCCACGGGTGTCGCCTTACCATGGCCCGGGACCGTTTGCGCCTATTGGCTCACATATATGATAGTGTCGCTAGCATCCATATGACAGACAACCCGGGCCGACATGGCTAGTCTTGAACCCAAAGCGGCACAGACCTATGGGGACAGGCATACATGAATCACATCGAGCATGTCGGTCAACAGCGTGTGAATCCAGGCTGTAGCACTGGGCTAACAGGACTCTGGGGAACCCGGGCTGTAGCAGGCTAGGCAGGACTCCGGAAGTCACCGCGTGACATTTCCCCGAAGGGACAGACATAGGAACGAAGTGAAACACATGCCTCCAGTCAAGTGTCCCGAGCAGTAGTGCTTGGCTAGCAGGACTCCGGTGAACCGGGCTGTAGCGGACTACTGTGGCTCAAGGAGCACTAGACTACATTTCCCCATAAGAGAGGCTGCCAAGGATAAACAACTAGATTGTTGGATCCCACGTATACCAAGCATTTCAATCATACACACAATATGCTCGATATGTGTAAATACAACATGGCATCACAACAAAATTCTACAACTCAAGTACTTTATCTAAAGGCTCCGGAGAGCCATACATAACATGTTCATACAGGTAGGGGGCACAAGACCCGACACTCAAGTCATACAAGCATACAAGCACATGCGGAAGCAAATAAGTCTGAGTACAGACTCTAGAAAGAAAGAAGGCTTGTCGAAGCCTGTCTATCTACATAGGGCCCTCCATGGCCAGGATCACCACCTGGGTGGCAAGTTACTCATCGACATCGAGGTCTACGTAAAACCCATCTGAGTGGACGGTGTTTTCATTTGAAAACAGTAATTAAAGCAACATGAGTACAAAGGTACTCAGCAAGTCTTACAACAGATCCTACTATACATGCTTATTCTCAAGAAGGTGGTGGAGTTTAATGCAGCAAGCCAGCTTTGACTCTTGGCTAAGCTATCCTACGAGACACCACTGTTTAAATAGTTTTCGCACACGAGTTCACTAATCCCCAACACAATACTCCACCGGGGATCCTCCCTCGTCATCCTACGAGAGGGCCATCCTCGGTACTCACAGTTATCTTGATTCTTTTAGTAGTAACCATTAACTTGTCTATGAACTATATAGGCAACCAAGTAGTCCTTTACCGTGGACGCGGCTATTCAAATAGATGATGTTAACCCTGCAGGGGTGTACTTCTTCATACACGCTCTCACCACTTATCGCCGTTTACACTTCATGTACTCGGCAACCTTCAAGCGGAAGCCCAACGAGGGTGTCGGCCACGGCCTACCTAAACACTCAAGTCTCTAGTCCAGGTTTATCGCCTATACAGGTTCCATCCGCAGGGAGTCCGGCCGAGGTTTCCACATACAGCCCCGAACGATGTGAACAGAGTTCCCGAGACACCAAATGGTTGACTCGGTATACCGTGCCATAGTGTATCTACCGCATCATAGC
The DNA here is from genome assembly GCF_056163025.1 of Triticum urartu. Classification (NCBI taxonomy): domain Eukaryota; kingdom Viridiplantae; phylum Streptophyta; class Magnoliopsida; order Poales; family Poaceae; genus Triticum; species Triticum urartu. Next base: position 96,024,980 of record NC_141875.1, read on the forward strand.
CCACCCCTAGGGTCAGCGCTACGCACAGCCGCCAACACATAACCTACAAACACCAGAAACTAATGCAACTCCTAGACAGAGTACTAGGGTGATTAAGAAGCCGAGAGGGTCCATTGGTTTCGGGCCCAATGTATGGTAGTAACTGATTCTTGAATCACACATACAGATCTCAGTTCTTAGGGATGGCCTCAATGTAACAGCCCACCATGTACTCCTACATGGCCTCTCATCGATACCTTTACCAAGACATGTTCAACACATCCCTCACATTATCGACGTAATCATTTCACTCTAGCCCATCACCTAGATGAACCAGACCTAACACAACTCTAAGCATAGCAGGCATAGCAAGGTAGGAAACACATACATGGCTCAATCAACTCCCACACATGCTAGTGGGTTTCATCTAGTTACTGTGGCAATGACAGGTCATGCAGAGGATAAGGGCTCAACTACCGCAGCACACCGAAGTTTGAAATGTTGTTGTCTTAATGTAGTAAATGAGAGCAGAAGCGCGAACATGGGATTGTATCGATATGATCAATGGGGATGCTTGCCTGATGGAGTAGTAGTAGGGTACTGCCTTCAGTTGGATACTCAGAGATATCCTCGGAGGCAGAACCTACCATGAAAGACACCACACAACACAATTATCACAGGGCAATATGCAACAATATGATGCATGCTATGACATGGCAATATGAGGTGTCCTTCCAAATGCAATGTGAAACAAGTTGGTTTGGTCCATTTGAATCAAAGATTCAAATGGAAGCTTATGTTCTTTAGAATTATAAGTGTATTAGCTTGTTTCACCTAAACAACAAGGTTAAAGTGTTTTGTCATGCATGAAACCATTACAGATGGAAAGATTGAATTTTTCTAATCAAATTTCATATATAAATCTTTGCATTTGGAATTATAGATTAAAAGTTATGAATTTTTGAAGTTTGTAATATTTTCTGGAATTTCCTATATAAGAATAAATCCAGTAAATGATTTATTGTGTCAGCATTGCGTCAGGGTGACGTCAGCAGGTCAAAGGCGCAGCCCAGGTCAAACCTGACCGGTGGGCCCCGTCTGTCAGTGGTTAATTAACTAACTAATTTTGATTAGTGCTAATCTAAGTTAATTAGCAGGGCGGTCCCACGTTTCATAGACTCACGGGTGGTCAACCTGGGCCCACACAAGGTCAAACTCGTCGGCGTTTAGCCACCGGCGAGGCCAGACGCGGCGGAGTGATGCGGGTTTCGTGCTCCGGCGACCAAAACGACGGCGGAGAGCATCTACGCTTAGCTGGGAGCAAGACGCATCGAGTGGTGGCAGTGGGTGGAGCTGGGGTGGCCGGAAATGTCGCCGGCGACGACCTTAGCGGTCACTGGAGTTCGGGCGAGGTCGAAACCGAGGCTACAGGGCACGGCGAGGCGCGTGGAGTGCTGCTGCGGGCTCCTGTGAGTGCGGTGAGTGCGTTGGTCACCTAGGTGTGGCCGGTGGTTGGCCGGAGTCACGTCGGTGACGAGCTCGGCGGCGGCGGGTGCTCGGGTGTGCGTGGTGCGGTGCACACGGTGAAGGAGGAGGATAATGGAGAGGGGCAGAAGGTAGCTGGGCTCACGGCGATCACAGCGAGGCAGACGGAGAGGTCGGGGACAAGCTGGTGCTGCGATGAGGGCGAAGGGGATCTCCGGCGGCCGGAGTTGAGGAAGACGGGGTCGGGGCGATTCCAGAGCGGGCAAGCGCTCGGGGCTCAGCCTGCTCGACGTAGTCGACGACGGCGGAGCTCGTGGACATAGTGGCGCGGCGCGAGGACGATGGAGGGCGTGGCAACGACGACGGTGCGGCGGCAGGGGCGTCGGCCATGGTGGGAGAGGGCGAGGGAGAGGCATTGGGGGCGCATGGAGGGGTCCAGGGGGTCGGGGCGACGACGTGGAGTTCGTCCAAACGTCCAGAGGCGCGGGCGGCAAGCAGGTGGCGCCGTGGCGAGCTCAGGCATGCCGACGCTCACCTCTCTGCCTGCCTGCCTGGCGAGAGAAAGCAGCTGACTGGCCATGGACCAGCACAGTGATGGGCCGCCAGGTGGGCCGGCTAGTAAGTTTCCTTTCTCTCTCTTTTTCTGTTTTTTATTTATTCTGTTTTGTGTTTTGAAATAGTAAAAATACTATTTCATTTAGGAAAAAACTAAAAATATTCAGAGGCACATTTGAAAATATTCTCAACAGCCTAAAAATACTTTCAGGATTATTTGGGCATTTTAAAATATTTATAGGATTTAAATTGCCCAAATGCAATTAGTAATGAATTAATCCAATGACCTTATGATGCCCTAGAAAAGTGTGCACCATTTTTGTCAAAGGTTTCAACCCAGAACAAAAAGGGTGGACTTTTTAGAAGGGCATTTCAGGTTCATTGAAAAAGTTTTTAGTAAACCCTAGTTGTTCCAGGGGGGTGCTGGGGGTTCTGTCATTCCCATTTCAGTTTTCTGGGAAAATAAACATGATGCAACACTCTAATGCATGAACTAGCTAGGGTGTGACGACTCACCCCCACTCAAAGAATCTCGTCCCGAGATTTAGGATCCGTTGGGAAGAAGGTGGGGTACTTGAGTCGAAGACGATCCTCCCTTTCCCAAGTGGCTTCTTTTTCAGAGTGGTGTGACCATTGAACCTTAAGAAACTTGATGGTATGGCGTCGAGTGGTAGGCTCAGCTTGATCAAGGACATGAACGGGATATTCCCGATAGGAGAGATTATCTTGTAGATCAAGCATTTCATGGTCCACTCCACGTATAGGATCCGCGAAGCAACGCCTGAGTTGAGAAACGTGGAAGACATCGTGAACTCTAGAAAGATGCGGAGGTAGTTCCAATTGGTAGGCAACTTCTCCTCGTTTGGCAAGAATGCGAAAGGGTCCAATGTAACGAGGAGCCAATTTGCCTTTGATACCGAAACGATGGGTTCCCTTTAACTGAGTAACCCGAATGTAAGCCTTCTCACCGACTTCATAAGTCATGAGCTTATGTTTACGATCATATTGGCTCTTTTGACGAGATTGGGCTGTTTTCAATTTCTCACGGATAACGCGAACCTGCGCTTCTGCTTCCTGAATCATATCTGGGCCAAAGAGTTGTCTTTCCCCGGTTTCTGACCAGTTAAGAGGCGTTCGACATTTTCTTCCATACAGAACTTCGAAAGGAGCCTTGCCCAAGCTAGCTTGATAACTATTGTTATAAATGAACTTTGCGAATGGAATGCATTTATCCCAATCCATTCCGAATGAGATGGCAGAAGCTCGGAGCATATCCTCCAGAGTTTGATTGACTCGCTCTACTTGACCACTAGATTGGGGGTGGAAGGCGGTGCTAAAAGAGAGACGAGTTCCCATAGCATTTTGGAAACTTTCCCAAAATCGAGAGGTGAAGAGACTCCCACGGTCCGAGTTAATTTCCAATGGGACACCATGAAGAGACACTATTCGGGAGATGTATAGGTCAGCTAGCTGGCTAGCGGTGATACTCTCACGAACAGGTAGGAAATGGGCTACTTTGGAAAGACGATCGATCACGACGAAGATAGCATTATTCCCTCTCTTGGTCCTGGGAAACCTAGTAATGAAATCCATACTGATTTTATCCCATTTCCATTCAGGAACAGCCAAAGGTTGAAGGGTGTCAGCAGGCCGTTGATGCTTTGCTTTAACACGACGACGGACGTCGCAACTAGCAATGTATTGAGCAATTTCTCTCTTCATCCTAGTCCACCAAAACCTCTGGCATAGGTCTTGATACATTTTAGTACTATCGGGATGAATGGCAAGAGGGGATTCATGAGCTTCCTTAAGGATCAGCCACCTCAGGTTTCGTGCTTTGGGAACCACTAAACGGTTTCCGAAGTATAAGATACCTTGATCATCAACGGAGAAACAATTCGCGACTCCTTTCTTAATGTTTCTCTTAATACAGGAGATTCCTGGATCTACCTTCTGTGTCTTGATAATCTGATCCTTACGGGTAGGTTTCGCCACCAGGGTGGATAGGAATCCTTGAGGAACAATGTGAAGATTAAGCTTACGAAATTCCTTGTGGAGAAGTGGTTTACTTTGTTGTAACATCAGGTTGTTACAATAAGATTTACGACTTAGCGCATTAGCCATGACATTGGCCTTGCCCGGGGTGTAAGTTATTCCTAAGTCGTAATCCGAGATCAACTCGACCCAACGTCTTTGTCTGAGGTTCAAATCTGGTTGGGTGAAGATATATTTCAGACTTTGGTGATCAGTGAAGATGTCGCAACGATTACCTAGAAGGTAATGTCGCCAAGTTTTAAGTGCATGGACTACCGCTGCAAGCTCTAGATCATGTGTGGGATAGTTTTCCTCATGGGGGTGTAATTGTTGTGAAGCATAGGCAATTACCTGACGATCTTGCATGAGTATGCAACCTAGACCTTGTCGCGAGGCGTCGCAATAGATAATAAAGTCCTTGGAGAAATCTCGTGGTACCGGTACCAGAGCAGATGTCAGGCGTCTTTTCAGTTCCTGAGAGCTGAACTCGCACTGTGGGGTCCACTCGAACTTTTTATCTTTCTTGAGGAGTTCAGTTAGAGGTTTAGCAACCTTGGAGAAATTCTCGACGAAGCGGCGACAATAGCTCGCTAAGCCAAGGAAGCTCCGAACTTGCTTGACCGTTTCAGGTGGAGTCCAATCAAGGATAGCTTGAACTCGCTCAGGATTAACAGCAATACCCTTACCAGAGATTACATGGCCTAGATAGGTCACATCTGGCAACCAAAATTCACACATGGAGAATTTGGCATAAAGGCGATGCTCTCGAAGTTTCGTCAATGCCAGCCTTAGATGTTCGGCCTGTTCTTCCTCGCTCTTGGAGTAGATGAGTATATCATCGAGGTATACCACGACGAATTTAAACAAATACTCCATGAAGACTGAGTTCATTAATCGAGAGAAGGTGGCTGGGGCATTGGTTAAACCGAAGGACATAACAGTGTAGTCGTATTGGCCATAGCGAGTAACAAAGGCCGTTTTGGGAATTTCCCTGTTTTTGATTTTGATTTGATGGTAGCCCAACCTCAAATCCATCTTGGAAAAGACTGAGGATCCAGCGAGCTGGTCATATAGATCGTTGATCCTGGGGAGCGTATACTTGTTCTTGATAGTGACCAAGTTGACAGGTCGGTAATCTACAACCATCTGAACCGTTCCATCCTTCTTCTTAACGAAGAGGATGGGGCAAGCCCAAGGAGAAGAACTAGGACGGATGAAACCCTTTTTCAAGGACTCATTGAGTTGGTTCTTAAGCTCGGCTAGTTCTAAGGGTGCCATCTTAGAGGGTCTCCTAGAAATTGGAACGGTTCCTAGAACAAGGTCTATCACAAACTCGACATCCCTGTCAGGTGGAACACCTGGCAGTTCTTCTGGAAAGACATCCAGGAAGTCTCGGACTACCAGAATATCTTCAAGGTCTGGAAGAGGGTTGGCATTTAGGGAGTAAAGTTGGCGCTTGGCCACTCGAGTTAAGACATTGACTGTCTTGCCCGATGGGTGAGTAAGTTGAACAGTTCTAGTAGAACAATCAATCTTAGCATAATGGGCTGACATCCAGTCCATACCCAAGATGATGTTTATGTCCGAGGACTTGAGAGCTATTAAGGATGCAAGGAAGACAAGTCTATCGACAAGAATTCCATTCCCATGGCTTACTCTAGAAGTTTGCCATTTGGAACCCAGAGTTTGAATTACCATGGAAGTGGGCATGTCACAGAATGTCGTGTTATGCAATCGAGCATAGTTCTTAGATATGAATGAATGAGATGCTCCAGTATCGAAAAGAACAGATGCGAGATGGCAATTAACAAGGAGTGTACCAAGGACGACGTTAGGATCATCATGAGCCTCCTCAGTTGAGACATAGTTGACATGGCCACGTGTAGTGGTGGCTGGCTTGGCGTAGAATGTCTTTCCCGCTGGCTTACCACGGCCAATGGACTTTCCAGACTGGTTAGGGTTGTTGTTCTGAGGATACTCTCGACTGTAGTGACCCGGCTCTCCACACTTGAAACATGTCACAACATTGGGGCATGGAGCAGCATTAGCAGTGGGGCCACCATAGGTCTTAGGCGGTGCAAACTGCTGGTTGGGGCAAGGCGCCTCAAAGGATGGCCTCAGAATGAACCTGGGTGGCAGCGCTGTGGTTGGAATCCACACCCGGCGCTTCTGAGATCCAGAGCCGGATGAAGAACCAAAATCACGAGAGTGCTTGCGTGAAGCGTCATAGTCAGTCTGGCCTGTCTTAGCACTGATGGCTTTATTGACCAACTTCTGGAAGGAGGTGCACTCGTGCAGACGAAGATCGCGGCGAAGCTCGGGGCTACGTCCCTTGTGGAACCTTGCCTGCTTCTTAGCGTCGGTGGATACCTCTTCAGGAGCATAACGTGCCAGATTCCCAAATTCACGACTATATGCATCCACAGTCAGTCTGCCTTGGGTGAAATTGCAGAACTCTTCCCTCTTACGATGTATGAGACCTTCCGGGATGTGATGCTCATGGAAAGCCTCACTGAATTCAGCCCAAGTAGTGATTTGGCCGACCGGGCGCATAGCCTCAAAGTTTTCTCACCAAAGGCTAGCAGGGCCTTCAAGGTGATAGGCAGCATAGGTAACCTTATCAGCTTCGGCTACGTTGGCAGAACATAGCTTGTGGGTGATGATGCGAAGCCAGTCATCCGCATCGAGGGGCTCGACGGAATGATTAAACTTTGGTGGGTACAACTTGATAAAGTCATTGATTGACACCAAGTCGTTTCGCTGATGACGTGCAGTGTTCTGCTCAATCCTCTCTAGGAAGCGGTTAGTGTCACGCTTGTTTCTTTCTTCCTCCAGCATAACTTCGGCCAGAGAAGGCGGGTGAGGCAGATTTTCACCCCTAGCTGCACTGGCTTCTCCCTGCTCCGGGGTAGCAGGGTTGCTACGGGTGTTGACCATCCTAGGAAAAACAAGACAATGGTTTAGGCAAGGATGGCACAGTCTTGGCAAGGAAGTGCAGAATGTAATAGATAACATGGAATGCTGAGATGTTCATTGCACGACATGGTAATATAGAAACTGCCACATATATACCACACTACTAGGAAAAGGGCTATATATAGGATTGACACTATCGCACCAGGGAAGTAGTGCGCCACTACTATATACTAATGGCGCACCAGTTGGTGAAGCGTCATTAGTGTGGAAGACACTAATGGCGCACCAGAAAATAGGTGCGCCACTAGTGATAATTTTTTTTATTTTTACATACATACTAATGGCGCATCCTACCGAAGTGCGCCATTACTTGTTCTAACTAGTAATGGCGCACCAGACATGGAGTGCGCCAGTACTGAATTTTTTTTATTCTTTTTTTTGTAAAACTACTAATGGCGCACCCTGTAAAAGTGCGCCATTAGTATATATATATATATATTTACTTTTCTGCAAAACTACTAATGGCGCACCACCTGCAGGTGCACCATTAGTAACCAGGGTTACTAATGGTGCATTTGCAGGTGGTGCGCCATTAGTAACCTGGGACCCCAACAAGATATTTTGGACAGCCCCACACCTACCCACTCACTTTCCCCACTTCATTCCCTCCACCTCCTTCTCCAAGCTTTCGACTGCCTCCTCCTCCTCACCTCATTTCCACCATAGATTCATCAAAATTAAGTGGTGAAATTACCTTTTTTGATAGGTAAGTAAGGGGAAAGCTATCTTCATGATGTAGATCTACTTTTTTTCTCCCTAGCTCGCTCCAACAACGTGCACATGCACTTTTTGTGGCCTAGCTAGATCTATGTATGTTTGTGGTGTCGCATGTGTTTGTGGAGTTGCATATATGTTTGTGTTTGCAGGTACCGGTATTTGAAATGTGATAGTTGTCAATATTTTGCCGGAATATTGATTCATTTCCGTTTCGGCGAGAATTTTGGCACTATGCATTCTTTTTGGTCCTATTTTTAGGGAAGGTCATGCCAAATTTTTTCTTGGTTCTAAAATATCGTTTTGCTCTACCCCGCAGGCGACCATGGTCCGCACGATGACCGAAGGCATCGTGAATAGGTTTTTGAGCTCCGCGAAGGCCGAGATGCTTCAAAAGAACGAGACAGAGATAAGATGTCTGTGTCGAAGATGCAAGCTGAAGAGCCTTATTGCGGACCCGGATTCCGGGCAGGTGCGGGACCACCTGCTCTTGCGTGGTTTCATGGATGGCTATCGGTGGCAAGGTGATGAAGATGACTATGAAGTCGTCCATGGGGGCTGGGCAAGAAATGAGGAAGGGCAACAAGACAAGTACCACCGCGGCGAGGGCGGGCGAGAAGACGAAGAATCTCCAGGACATGATCACAACGGTGATGCTGTACACAGTCATCATGTAGAAGATGTCGTACATGATGATGAGGAAGATCAAGACGAAGGGCATGATCATGAAGATGAAGATGCCGGAGCAGACGACGATGGAGGATGGGTGCAGGACCCTCATATTCAAGAGCTGCTTCTCAAGCAGACGGATAACGCAAGAGCTGCCGCCCGAGAGAAAGCCAAGCTGGATCAACTGGAGATAGACGCGGTTACTCCATTGTATGAAGGATGCAGGCCCGAGGATACCCGCCTGAAAGTAACGCTCATGGCTCTGGAGATGAAGGTAAAACACAAAATGACCGACGCATGCTTCGACGAGAACATGTCATTCTGGCACAAACGTCTTCCCAAGGGGAACAAGTGCCCGACCAGTTTCGAGGAGGCGATGAAAATTGTGTGTCCTCTAGATTTACCGCACATGAAATACCATGTGTGCATGAACAATTGCATCATTTATTGGGACGAGCACGCGGAGTCTACCATATGTCCGGTGTGCGGCGTCACTCGATACAAGAAGAGGAAGAAAGCTCCTCAAAAATTGGTGTGGTACTTTCTGATCACTCCTCGTCTGCAGCGGTATTTCGTGGACCCTAAGGTAGCAAAGCTCCTGCGTTGGCATGCGGATAGGGAGGAGAAGAAGCGGGAAGATGATGGAAATGATCCGGAGATAAATAAAAAAGACAAGATGCTGAGTCACCCTAAGGATGCGAGCCAGTGGCAAGCGTTGAACTTCGAATACCCAGAATTTGGGAAGGATCCAAGGAACATCGTGCTAGGCACGAGCACCGATGGAGTCAATCCGTTTGGCAGCCAGAGAAGCACACATAGCATGTGGCCTCTGTTTGTGTGGATGTACAATCTTCCCCCTGGTTGTGCATGAAGAGGAAGTACATTCACATGAGTATGCTAATTGAAGGGCCGAAACAACCAGGGAACAACATCAATCTGTATCTAGGGCTGCTGAAAGAGGAGCTAGACACGCTGTGGAAAATGCCAGCCAATACGTGGGATGCCGCAGAGAAAGAATATTTCCCTATTAGAGCCACACTGCTCACGACGGTGCACGACTATCTCGGTTACGGATATCTCGGAGGGCAGGTAGTCCACGGATTTTCTGGATGCGTAAGGTGCATGGATGACACAATGTATCGCCAGCTAGATAGAGATCCCGGATCTTCGAAAACCGTTTTCATGGGACCTTGAAGGTGGCTTCGCGACGATGACCCATGGAGGAAACGCAAGGATCTGTTCGATGGTGAAACCGAACCCCGAAAACGCCCGCGTACGAGGAGCGGCGAGGAAATAGACGAGCTGTTGAAAAATTGGAAAGATTGCCCACTGTCGGGAAAGAAGCAAAAGGCGCCAGAGCCGGGAAAGAAGCGAAAGGCGCCAGAGCCTCTGCTGAAGGTATGGAAAACGAGGTCTATTTTCTGGGACTTGCCGTACTGGAAGATCCACCGTGTGCCTCACAGCCTTGATGCCATGCATATCACGAAGAACGTGTGCGAGAGTCTGCTTGGTACCCTGCTCAACATGCCAGAGAGGACCAAAGATGGGCCGAAAGCAAGGGCAGACTTGAAATCAATGGGCATCAGGCAGGAGCTTCACGCTAATGATGATGATGATGATGATGAGGCGAAGCAGGACACAGAAACTCGTCGCAAAGGCAAAAAGGCCAAGAAGACCGGAAGTGACTACCCTCCCGTATGCTTCACTCTAAGTCAGGAGGAGATGGAGTAGTTTTTCACCTGCCTCGTAGGAGTAAAACTTCCTTACGGTTACGCGGGGAAGATAAGCAGATACCTAGACCCAGCGAAGCAGAAGTTCAGCGGGATGAAGTCTCATGACTGTCACGTGCTGATGACGCAGATACTTCCAGTTGCAATCCGTGGGATCATGGACGCGCACATCCGTGAAACGCTATTTGTCTTATGCAACTTTTTCGATGTCATCTCTCGGAAGTCGATTAGCGTGAGGCAACTCAGAAGGCTACAGGAAGAGATCGTGGTGATACTATGCGAGCTTGAGATGTACTTCCTGCCCGCATTCTTCGACGTTATGGTGCATCTGCTGGTCCATATCGTGGAGGATATCATCCAACTCGGGCCGACGTTCCTGCACAACATGATGCCGTTCGAAAGGATGAATGGTGTCATCAACGGATACGTTTGCAACATGTCACGTCCAGAGGGAAGTATAGCCAAGGGCTTTCTGACCGAAGAGTGCATCTCCTACTGCACGAATTATCTAGGCATCGAGAACCCCGTTGGTCTGCCCGTCAACAGGCACCTCGGTAGGCTCGCTGGATGGGGTCATCGTGAGGGTCGCCGCGAAATGCATGTCGACTTCGAGGGTCGACTCGCCGACTTTGAAAGAGCAAACCTAGTCACGCTACAACACATAGACGTGGTCGATCCTTGGGTGGTAGAGCACAAAACCTTTATTGAGAAGACATACAATGACCGAGCCAACAGAGGACGGACGGAGATATAATCAAAGAGCACAACTCATGTTTCACGTGGTGATTCAAGCAGAAGCTTCTGTCGTACCCTTTACATGAGGATTCTTCCGCGGAAGAACAACTCATATTCGCCTTGTCACAGGGCGCCGAGCACAACCTGATGACCTATGAGGCGTACGATATCAACGGCTACACATTCTACACCGAGGACAAGGACATGAAGAGCGATGGTTATCAGAACTCCGGGGTAACGATGGAATCCTACACTGGTAGCGACAAGGACAGATACTACGGAAGGATCGAGGAGATCTGGGAGCTGAGCTATGCTGGAGAGAAGGTCTCGATGTTCCGTGTCAGATGGGCCAAGAGCGTCCTAAAAGAAGACCGGTATTTCACCACCATGGTTATACCCGAAGCCAAATCCAAGACCGCGGGCGCAAACGTCACCGCGAAAAATGAGCCATGGGTACTGGCTTCCCAAGTGGACCAATGCATCCTCATTACCGACCTGTCAAAGCCCAATCGTGTTGTCGTGAGGAGAGGCAAAAGGAAGATCATCGGAATGGATGGAGTAGCCAATGAGCAAGACTTCGACAAGTACGGCGACCCGAAGATCGAACATGACGACGACGATGAAGTAGCAGCACACACCACAAGAAGAAGCAGGACCACCCTACCTAAAGGACGTCCGTTCCACAGAAGAACTCCATTTGTGAAAAAGAAGGGCAAGAAGATTGTGAATAGATAGCTAGCTAAGATCGATTGTATTTAAATCGTAGTCTTCATTTCTCGATTGTATTTCATGGGCACTTTTTGATATCATGAATATTTTTAAATTTCATGGGCACTTTTTGAATTCATGAGGACACTCGATCTCGATCCCCCTCCACCGCCGCCGACGAGCACCCGGCCCCTTGCACCCTCCCCCGCTCCACCGCCGCCGACGACCCACCACTCCCCCGGCCCGCTCCACCGCCGCCGCCGACCCTCCGCACCCTCCCCCGGCCCGCTCCACCGCCGCCGCCGACACCCCGCACCCTCCCCCACTTTTTGATGATATTTTTAAATAACAAATTTGATGATATTTTCAAATAACAAATTTGATGATATTTTAAAAAATTGATGATATTTGATGATATCTTTTGTTCTAGTCCTCATGAAAATAACAAATTTGAGAAAAAAACAAATTATTAGATGCAACAAGAAATAATGAAAAAAAGAAGTTACTAATGGCGCACCAGAGGAGGGTGCGCCATTGCTATCAGGAAAAAAAAGTTACTAATGGCGCACCAGAGGGGGGTGCGCCATTTCTATCACAAAAAAAACTACTAATGGCGCACGAGAGGAGGTGCGCCATTACTAACAATCCCCCCTCTAGCTGGATACCCCTTCGCCCGATCCCCCGTTCCCTCTGCCTCGACAGATCCCCCTTCCCTCCCCCGCCACACCCGCTCCGATGACCCCCGGCCCGCTCCGACGACCCCCGCGCCCGCTCCACACCGGCTCGGCTCCCCCGCGCCCGTTCCGATGACTCCCGCGCCCGCTCCACACCCTAGCACCTCCCCACTTCCCCTCCCCTCGCGCTGCTTCACCCGACTAGGTCATCCCCGTCACCGCATCGTCCCCGCGACCACCGTCGTCCTTGCACCCCACCAAGGAGTCCAGGAGCTCTGCAGTGTTATTCTACGTCATCTACGGCCAGCCGTTCGAGCTCGACGACTCTGCATCGTGCGGATCGAGGTCTTCTTCCACCTCCGGCCACCGCAGCCTCACCGTCGATCTGCGTGACCTCATCAACCCCGGCCCCGCACGAGGTCGCCATCATCTTCCTCTCGGTGAGCTGCACCGGTTCCCCCCCCTTTGATTTCGTCTTCCTCTCTGTCGGTGTAGCTAGCTGTTATCCAAGTCGCCACAGGGCCGGCCTTGTTTGTTTAGGAGCAGATTTATACTTCTTCTAGAAATGAAACCTGAACAAAAATGATATGTGCTTAGTAGAAAAATTATATATGGAAGTTGGTTAAAACTCAATTTCATGACACATTCCAGGAGATTTGTTTGCTTTTGTGTGAAACATACTAGTATGTAACTATGTGCTCATGTTAATTGCTTAGTTTATGAAAGGGTAATTATGTAACAAAGTAACTGTGGCACACATAGGTAAACAGGAAATAGCATCACACTTGAGCTAGTAAAATTTGAGAACACTCCTAGGACATCAATGACACAGAACCACAACTGCAGCAAGCAAAGACATATCTGGTGCCTCATAATAGCTAGCAACTCATATCTGTCTTTATTATTCTGCAAATTAAGTTTATACATTCCTTTTTTCCAGACAAATGATTTGAAGTGATGATGATCCCAATGGCATATTATTAGTGGCTATTTGGCTATCAAAAAGGCAAGAGACACTAAGAACGATCTGCATATTGTTTGCTGAGTTTTGGAGAACATACTGTATTCACTCTAAGAAATAATTATGGAAACATCACTCATTTTTTTCATGGCCTGGCAAGCATGTAGGAGTTCTCACTTGTTTTAAAAAAACTGCATATAGCTCTCACTTAATCCAGTAGCTCCATGGAACTGTTAGGCATTTGTTCGTTATTGTTTGCAATTTTTTGGTCTGCGAGTGGACATAACAGTACACTGCGCTGTCCATGTAGTGAGATGAAGATGTTTGGTCAGAGAACAAGGCTATAGTGATCAATGGACATGACACATGTATCATGTATCAGTAGAGTAATTTGTACAATCACACCAACTGCTTCACTAAATGAACACATGATTTGCTTGTGTGTTCCTGCTGCTTGACTAATTGAACACCTGCTGTTGCTACTGTGGGACAATGTTCCTTCTTTTCTTCCTGATGTTGCTATTTCCATTGAAGTACTCACATGTGTTCTAGATGAGCTGCTGCTAGTTAGTTTCCCTTAGACTACATTGTAGATTCCATAGCATAACTCCAGAATTTTGTCATTACACACCTACTGCTAGTTAGTTCTGTAGATACTTAAAACACATATCACTTGTCAGGTTTTGTTCGGTATATTAAATCCTATGAAATTATCAAAGTGGGCTGTACTATGTTGGACAGAATTTTACATTTGGACTTGGGTGAATGTAACTAGACTTATACTCTCAGATTTTTTTCATAGTTGATGGTGTGAGGACTTATAATGTGATAAAGTATATATGGTGTGAGGACTTATAATTTTTGTTGGGTGACCTATTAGATCTGGAATGGAAGCTCACATAAGTTGAGCTGATTTTTGTCCATATGCAAGTAGAGGACCATATGGTCTGTGGCCTTTTCATCCATATGAAAGTAGAGGCACATTGTGGTGCTGAATTTTCTGCTCTAATTGTTGCTCAAAGAAATTTAGCAAAAATGGGGTCCTGGGAGACGCCGCTACTGCTTGAGGCCCTTGAGAGGCCCTTCGTGTCGTGATGATTTTGCAGGTACCCCGAGAGGCCCTTGAGTTTGCCGGAATGTCGATTAACTTCCGTTTCGGCAAATTCGGGTACTCCATATGTCCTATTTTCAGCAAAGGTCATGCTGAAATTTTCCGTGAATTTTAGCATGACTTTGCTAAAAATCGGACATATGAGGTACTTGCTACTAATGCATGGGCTGGGGTATCTTAGTACTTAATTAAGTAGGATCAACTGCCCCTTTATTCTTGCTGCATTAAACCATAGGTGGCAATAGAGCCAAGTGATTAGGCCCAACATAGAAATTCTCCTCAGCATCGATAAACCCTAGATGATAAACCCAACATAGGTGGCAATAGAGCCAACTGATTAGTGCCAAGTGATTAGGCCCAACCTAGGGTGCCTCGGCATCGATAAACCCTAAATGATGAAAACTTAGCATTTAGGGTGCCTCGGCGTCGACAAACCCTAAATGATGAAATCTTGGCTTTTAGGGTGCCTCGGTGTCGATGAGAACCTAAATGATGTGCGCTTAGGCTTTTAGGGTGCCTCGGCGTCGACAAACCCTAAATGATAAAAGCTTAGCTTTTAGGATGCCTCGGTGTCGACAAACCCTAAATGATGAGACCATGAACTTGTTCCTTGACAATAACCAACATTTTGACCAAACTTTTTTCCTATTTAGAGCGAAACATGTCCCACAACGATGAGGCCGGCGGTTCGGGCGGCAAGCAATTCTGGGAGCTGTCCCAGGAGTTGGAGGAAGAACCTCACCGCTATGAGGATGCCGCGGAAGACATCGATCCTGACTACACAACCCCTAGTGGCGTCGGGGATGACACCACTGATGATGGCGCCGCGGATGCCACCACTGATGATGGCGGCGCACGCACAGATGACAGCCAACCGAGGAGGCAACAGAAGCACCGGCGCCCGAACGTGCTCGGAACCGTCAGGGAGGAATTTACTGAAGTGAACTCCGACGGGCATCCGACGGCGCCCAAACATGTTGTCAAGGGGTACTCGATTCAGCTCGGGTGCATTCTCTGGAGCACCGCCTCGATCAACACCGAGAACCTAAGGCATAAGGACCGAGGGAATTTGCGCAGCCTCCTCTTCACGAAGCTGCACAAACGATACAAGTTCCCCGCTGAGTTCGCAAACACATGCCTCTCGGGTAATAAAGTTAACAGTGCCGCCCTCACGACGATGAGCACGACCCTGTCTACTTGGAAAAGCACGGTGAAGGCAATGATTGACAAAGGTGATAATTATGAGAAGATCAAGGCGAAATATCCTTTGATGAGCGAAGATGACTACAAGGAGTTCAAGATCAAGTGCGAGAGCCCCGCAACCTTCGAATCAAGTCAGTGGGGGAAAGAATTGCGGCAGTTGAACATAGGGGTCCACCAACTCGGTCCCGACGGTTACAGAGTGGCGGAGCCTGTATGGGACAAGGAGGACGCGGAGCGTGCCGAGCAAGGCCTACTGCCCCGCTTCGAGAAATACAGTGACAAGCAGACCAGGAACTTTCTCAGGGCCCGGTACAAGGAGGACCCGGTAACAAAGGAGCTTACCACGGATCCGAAGACCAAGGAGCTTGAGCTTGTTCTGGTAAGGAATACACCCCCGCGTAATTAGCTCCATATGGTTGCATTCTAATTAATCCCCAATATTTCTAAATGGTTCACGTTCCTTCCGCAGGACAAAGAAAGCAGTAGCGCGGGGTCGTCTCAGAGCTCCCCCTTCGACACCCCTTTGAATAGGGCATTGAACGTAATGAAAAACAGGGATAAGCTCAATAAGCCGACGTCAGCTGGTCGTGTGGCCGGCAAAGGCTTGTCCACAAAATGGTCGTCATACTATGGCGCTGGTGGGCGAAAGGAGAAAAAGACCAGCTCGGAAAGCCAGTCACGCGAGGTTGAAGCACTCAAGGCGCAAGTGGCGCGGATTCCGGAGATGGCCCAAGAGAAAGTGCAACAATAACTGGGATCGACGCTTACCGGCATTATGCCTACCTTGATTCATGGGATAACGACGTGGATTGCGGGTGGCCAACAGGGGCCGCCCCCGATTCCCAGCTTCACGGCCAGCAACTCACACAATGCGCAGGCGGAACCATTGGTGTCTCCAGCGGTGGTGGTATTGGTGTCTACGGCGGCGGCGCCATTGGTGTCTCCGGCGGCGGCGGTATTGGTGTCTCCGACGCCGGCATTGGAGCTTAATGCACCCGGGTGTACGCCGGCCGGCACCTCGCCAGCAAGCGGTCCCTGCGTCAGTTGCACGCCCGCCGTTGGCGGTGCCTCGACATTAGCCGAGCTCGACGGCATCATGGTAACTAAGCCTCTCGGCCGAGGACTTCATCTCCTTGCCTTTGACTGGGCATCCCTGACACCCTACATGTTTTCGCAGGGCACCGCCAAAGTTCCTTGCACTCTCCTGCACTTCGTGGGCGGCGAGTTGGTCGATGTCGCCAAGGGCAAAATCGTTCAACCGGGCAACCCTGTGTTCCACGGTAATCCGATGCCACCCAAAATGTACAGGGTTGAAGTGGTTCGGGTGCTGCCTGGCTGCAACGAGCTGTTACCTCCGATTCGACCCGCTGGGGCCGACGAAGAAGATGAGATGACCCTCAGCGCCTGCGTAAGCTGGCCCCTGCTTTGGACGAAGAGCCAGATTCGTTTGGGGGCGGGGGACACCACCCCACAGACAAGACCGCCAGTCGTGCCGGTGCCAAGCCATGGCAAGAACGTCGCAACGCTACCGGACATGCCGGACATCCCTATGGCACAGGATCCGGACATGCATATGGCACAGGATCCGGACGACGACGACAACGACGATGGTACATTTACCAACGTCGATAAGTACTTTGCCGAACATGGGTACGGTGACGAGTTCTTCAGGCCTCCTTCTCAAGAACCCAAACAAGACGACCGCGATCTAGCTGGTACGACGGAGAAACCCAATTGCAACAGGCGTCGTCTGGCGTTCAGTTCTGAGGAGACGCCTCCAGCTGCCGCCTTCACCGAGCCTCAGACATCGGAGGTGCCAAATATTATCAGCCCCAACACGCTCAAGAAGGCGGTCTGTGAGCAGAACTCGGTCCCATTACAGCAGATCAAGAAGAAGGGCCGGAAACGACCGACTAAAAAGGCCGCCGGTGCGAGCCAGCCGTCACCGAGTATGATCCGTGCTCAGGATGGGCCACCTTCACCTAAGGATATCTCGAGGAGGGTGCATGTGGCGGGTAGGGCGATGCTACCGACAAATATGCTCAGTGCTGCAACCGGTGCTATGCGGAGTCTGCACGACAATGTTCTTTCTTTGGAGAAGCGGCGTCTCAGAGAGAATGATGTGGCATACCCGATTTTCGTGGCCAAGGTGCCAGAGGGCAAGGGCTTTGTGGATGGCGCCATCGGGGGTATGATCGTCCTGCGGTTTGATGACATCTTTGCTATGTTCAACCTTCATCCGTTGCACTACACCTTCGTTCGGCTGTTTTCGTTGAGTATGGAGATGCGGATCATTAGAGACAAGACCCCGGACATCGTGATCGTCGACCCCTTCTACATGCGTGCCAAGCTCTTGAGCAGCGCTGGGGACCGCCAAGTCGCGAGTTCACACCTCGAAGACGTCATTCTAGCAAACCCAGATAAGGATAACTTCCTTGTGCCTTACTTTCCCGAGTAAGTCATCCCTTAACCGCCCCGTAACATATGATTTCTTAGATTTCGATCATTCTTTTTTTCTAACATTCCGTGTTCTGTGCAGTGACACACATTGCACACTCATCCTCTTAAGCCCGAAATATTCCATGGCCACGTATTTCGACCCGAACCGTAACTCCAAGATAGACTACACAAATATCAAGAAAGTCCTTGATGATGTTCTCCCTGGCTACGCCAAATCTGGAGGCACCTTCATCTGGGCAGTTCGTAAGTACGGCAAGCATGTGTTCGCCCACAATACGACGTTTTGCTGCGTCAAGAAGCTGCCTAGCAGTCAGAAGGATGCCTACTACGCCCTCCATCACATGCGGGCGATCGTAAGGGACCATCATCACCTTCTACTACCAAATAATCTCAAAGATTGGGCCGCGAGCTTGTCGGCAATCCAGGACACGGACATCAGACAAGAATTCTTTCGCATCCAGTCGGAGTTTGCGAACATCATCCATCAAGATGTCCTTCATACCTCGGGGCAGTTCTTCCTCAGATATCAACCATCCAACATTGAGATATACGGAATGCTACAAATGCAGGCTGACAACGCCCGCGATTTCATGACCATCACGACAGACGGCGGCTTCATCCACGCTCCTGTCCATGAGTCGAGTCGCAAGTAGTGATGTGTAGTTCTGAAACATTGATTGGCTCATGTTGTAATTAAAGTTTAATGAATTGTATGTCTCTTTGGTTTGGACAGTCGTTCAACTTAGATGTAATCGATGCTATTTATTAGTAGGGCCATGAATCGTGCTATTAATGTCTTGCTTTTCTCTTCCGATCCTTTTGTTGCATACTTATATATTGCGTATGTATGTATTGTCTGTTGTTTGGCTTGTGCATAGAGATGCCGTCGTTGTCATGTACAAGGGTAAGGTTCCCGGAGTCTAAGACGACTGGGAGGAGTGTCGGAGACAGGTTCACCATTTCAGCGGTAACAGTTACAAAGGGTACACCACTATAGCGGAGGCTGAATCTAGATGCGCCCGCTATCTAGCGGGATAGAGGAGGGAGCGTTGGAGGAACCGGATGAAGACCAGTTTGATCGCGATGATGCTCATCGTGATGACCGCAGCTCTCTTCTATGTGATGGTAGTTTAGATGATTGATATCGACTTGTAATGTGAAGACAAACTCGATACTCGCGGTCTCGAGACTTGTAATGTTTTATCTTTGTTCGGTCTTTTGAATTCGGAGACTAATATGATGAATTGTATTCGGAGACTAATCTTTTATTGTATTCGATGAATCTGCTGTTGTTGTGTGCTACTGTCTATATTCTGTCAAATAATATATTTTGTAACCTATGCAAAAATCAGAAAAGTAAAAAAAAAAATATTCATACTAATGGCGCATCACCACAAGGTGCGCCATTAGTATGCCAAAGGATACTAATGGCACATCAAGACAGAGTGCGCCATTAGTATGCCAAGTATACTAATGGCGCATCTATCCGCAGTGCGCCATTAGTGTGCCAAAGCACATGGTTAAATATGGCCCCTGGGAGGCACACTAATGGCGCATGTTGTTCTATACTAATGGCGCACTGGATGGTGCGCCATTAGTATACCAGATACTAATGGCGCACCAGTGGTGCGCCATTAGTAAAAAATACTAGTGGCGTGCTACTAATGGTGCACCAGTGATGCGCCATTAGTAGGCAAAACTGGTGCGCCATTAGTAGGCCTTTTCCTAGTAGTGCCATTGGTCATACAAACCATACATAGTTTAGTACAAGCCCAGGCTAGAGTACAACTACGGTGAAAAACATTACATCTCATCGGAGGAATTCCAAGCTCCTATAAATTATTTCTCTACACCTCCGGAGCGTGATACACACCAAGTCGTATCCCACTGTCACGCAGGACTGTGGAGAATACAACTATTACAGTACTAGTGAAACTACTACTAGCTCAGACGGCTCCGTAGTAATCCTCGTAAAAGTCACCACCAAAGCCTGGAAGTGGAACAGACGGTCCTGCGGAGCCTGCGGACCATAGGGACTCGGATGTGGCCTTGGTTCCACAAACGGTGGCAGACGGGGACCACGAGGAGGGGTGATGCCTCCTACATCACGCCACTCCATACAATCTGGCAATCCAGACCGCACAGGGTACATGTCCCTCATGTCCATGTATCCTGCCTGCATAGCAGGTGCAAACCGAGTCAAAGTGGTCCAGTGATCAGAACGAGTGTTGAAAAGCTCCATACGCTAGGCCCGATTTTCGCGGTCCTTATCCTCGAGCATCTCGGCAGTGGTGCGAAGTAGTGACTCCTCATGTGTAGAGTCATAGTACAAAGCCTGATAGTACCCCTGTGCTCCAGGGAGTGAGGCTGGCATGTAGCGGAAATCGGTGTTCTGAAGCAAGGCAGTCCTGGCACGAATGATAGTCATCATTGAGTAAGCTGCATCCTGCACAGACATCTCAATAGTAACCCCAAGCCGATAAGAGTAGTGGAGGGGTTCAGTGGCTCCAGGATAAGAGGGATATATCCTGACGGTACAAAGGTACTGGCTCTGGTTGAAGTCTCAGAACTGCTCCTCGACGGTATATTCCGGATACCATCGATAGCCTGTCTCGACCATCACTCGAACCAACATGGCCGTGTGACCAGGTACATCGAGGCACCGGGTCAGACGGACCACTTGGTTTTGGGAATGGGTGGCCATCTAAAAGCACAGAATAATGCAAAGGCATTAGAATTTTCTAGGAGAAATCGGACAGCATAACGGTTGTAAATGCTCAGAAAACGATTTGAGACATTCACAACAGTTTGCAAAACCACTCAACAACATCATATCAAGGTTCGGGTTCAACTGACAACATACTAAAAGTAGTAGAAACTGTACTGAGGCTTGTAACAACAATCCTATAAGCTACTACGGATTAGTAACACATGAACCTAATTGAGAGGAGAGAGCCTAGTCCTTAACCCACTTAGAAAGAGAAGAGAATGACTCAGATCAGAGGGCATAAGGTAAAGGAGTAAAAGAGCCTTACGTTCCCTCCCATAATCAATTCCCCTACATATAACTAAAGAATTTCTAGACTCGACATCGACCAATTTGGCTCAACGAACCTACAAGTAGTCCGGCTCTGATGCCAACGCTGTCAGTACCCCGATTCCAAGTCACATCGATCTAGCTGGTAACACCTGATATCACTTTGCGGCCTCATGCATGGTATCCCCACGGGTGTCGCCTTACCATGGCCCGGGAACGTTTGCGCCTTTTGGCTCACGTATATGATAGTGTCGCTAGCATCCATATGACAGAGAACCCGGGCCGACATGGCTAGTCGTGAACCCAAAGCAGCACAGACCTATGGGGACAGGCATACATGAATCACATCGAGCATGTCGGTCAACAGCGTGTGAATCCAGGCTGTAGCACTGGGCTAACAGGACTCTTGGGAACCCGGGCTATAGCAGGCTAGGCAGGACTCCGGAAGTCACCACGTGACATTTCCCCAAGGGACAAACATAGGAACGAAGTGAAACACATGTCGGCCAGTCAAGTGTCCTGAGCAGTAGTGCTGGGCTAGCAGGACTCCAGTGAATCGGGCTGTAGTGGACTACTATGGCTCAAGGTGCACTAGACTACATTTCCCCATAAGAGAGGCTGCCAAGGATAAACACATAATATGCTCGATATGTGTAAATACAACATGGCATCACAACAAAACTCTACAACTCCAGTACTTTATTTAAAGGCTCCGGAGAGCCATACATAACATGTTGATACAGGTAGGGGTCACAAGACCCGACACTCAAGTCATACAAGCATACAAGCACATGCGGAAGCAAATAAGTCTAAGTACAGACTCTAGAAAGAAAGAAGGCTTGTTGAAGCATGTCTATCTACATAGGGCCCTCCATGGCCAGGATCACCACCTGGGTGGCAAGTTACTCATTGACGTCGAGGTCTACATAAAACCCATCGGAGGGGGCGATGTTGTCGTCTGAAAACAATAATTAAAGCAACATGAGTACAAAGGTACTCAGCAAGTCTTACAATAGATCCTACTATACATGCTTATTCTCAAGAAGGTGGTGGAGTTTAATGTAGCAAGCCAACTTTGACTCTTGGCTAAGCTATCCTACGAGACACCACTGTAAAATGGTTTTCGCACATGAGTCCAATAATCCCCAACACAATACTCCACCGGGGATCCTCCCTCGTCATCCTACGAGAGGGCCATCCTCGGTACTCACACTTATCTTGAGTCTTTTATTAGTAACCATTAACTTGTCTATGAACTGTATAGGCAACCAAGTAGTCCTTTACCGCGGACGTGGCTATTGGAATAGATGATGTTAACCCTGCAGGGGTGTACTTCTTCATACACGCTCTCACCACTTATCGCCGTTTACACGTCATGTACTCGGCAACCTTCAAGCGGAAGCCCAACGAGGGTGTCGGCCACGGCCTACCTAAACACTCAAGTCTCTAGTCCAGGTTTATCGCCTATCCAGGTTCCATCCGCAAGGAGTCCAGCCGAGGTTTCCACATATGGCCTCGAACGATGTGAACAGGTTTCCCGAGACACCTAATGGGTGACTTGGTACACCGTGCCACGGTATATCTACCGCATCATAGCCCACCCCTAGGGTCAGCGCTACGCACGGCCGCCAACACATAACCTACAAACACCAGAAACTAATTGCAACTCCTGGACAGAGTACTAGGGTGATTAAGAAGCCGAGAGGGTCCATTGGGTTCGGGCCCAATGTATGGTAGTAACTGATTCTTCAATCACACATACAGATCTCAGTTCTTAGGGATGGCCTCAATGAAACAACCCACCATGTACTCCTACATGGCCTCTCATCGATACCTTTACCAAGACATGTTCAACACATCCCTCACATTACCTGTCAGGACCCCGATTCCAAATCACATCGATCTAGCCGGTAACACCTCATATCATTTTGCGGCCTCACGCACGGTATTCCCACGGGTGTCTCCTTACCTTGGCCGGGACCGTTTGCGCCTTTTGGCTCACGTATATGATAGTGTCGCTAGCATCCATATGACAGAGAAACTGGGCCGACACGGCTAGTCGTGAACCCAAAGCAGCACTAACCTATGGGGACAGGCATACATGAATCACATCGAGCATGTCGGTCAACAGCTTGTGAATCCGGGCTGTAGCACTGGGCTAACAGGACTCCGGGAACCTAGGCTGTAGCAGGCTAGGCAGGACTCCGAATGTCACCGCGTGACATTTCCCCAAAGGGACAGACACAGGAACGAAGTGAAACACATGCCGGCCAGTCAGGTGTCCTGAGAAGTAGTGCTGGGCTAACAGGACTCCGGTGAACCGGGCTGTAGCGAACTACTATGGCTCATGGAAGCACTAGACTACATTTCCCCATAAGAGAGGCTGCCAAGGATAAACAACTAGATTGTCGGATCCCACACATACCAAGCATTTCAATCATACACACAATATGCTCGATATGTGTAAATACAACATGGCATCACAACATAACTCTACGACTCAAGTATTTATTAGGCTCCGAGGAGCGAGATATTACAAACATGGGTCTCATGACCCAACAATCATAGCATCAGTATCAGCAAAGGGGGTGGTGGAGTTTGACTGCAGCAAGCCAGCTTTGACTCAGTGGCTATCCTAAACTACAACTGCAAGCAACTCTTTTGAGGTGGTGCACACGAGTCCACATATTCACCATTCGATACACCACTATGGATCCGCTCCCGCCTCCCTACGAGAACGCCATCCATAGCACTCACGCTTATCTTGCGAGTTTTAGAGTATCCACTTTCACTTGTCTATGAACTATGCAAGGGGTCCAAGTTTCCATATCCGAGGAATCCGGCTATTCGAATAGATAATGATAACCCTGCAGGGGTGTACTTCTTCACACACGCTCCCACCACTTACCGTTGTTTACACGACATGTACTCGTCAACCTTCAAGTGGAAGCCCAACGAGGGTGTTGGCCACGGCCTACCTAAACACTCAAGTCTCTAGTCTAGGTTTATCGCCTATCCAGGTTCCATCCGCAAGGAGTCCGGCCGAGGTTTCCACATACGGCCCCGGACGATGTGTACAGGGTTCCGAGACACCAAACGGGCGCCCCGCATGCCCGGCCACGGTGTATCTACCGCAACATAGCCCACCCCTGGGGTCAGCGCTACGCATGGCCGCCAACGCATATCCTATAAACACCAGAAACTAGTTGCAACTCCTGGACAGAGGACTAGGGTCAATTAAGAAGCCGAGAGAGACACAGAACTCAGTTCCTAAGAACGGCTGCAATGAGACAACCCACCATGTACTCCTACATGGCCTCTCACCGCTACCTTTACCAAATCGTGTTCACACACTTAGCTCTCAACAGTAGGACATGTTCACCACATTCCAACTCATCCCCGATGAATCATACCTGACTCAACCCTAAGCAGTAGCAGGCATGACAAACAAGCATGAATGAGTAGGCACATCAGGGCTCAAACAACTCCTACTCATGCTAGTGGGTTTCATCTATTTACTGTGGCAATGACAGGTCATGCAGAGGAAAGGGATTCAGCTACCGCAGCATGTAACAGTTGAATCGTTGTTATCCTAATGCAATAAAATAGAGCAGGAGCGAGAGAGTGGGATTGTATCGGAATGAACAGGGGGGTTTGCTTGCCTGGCACTTCTGAAGATATCATTGGGTCTTCATCAATGTCAACAATCACAGCATCGGTACAACGTCTATCGAGAGAGGACAATCACCGGCAACAGAGAAGGAACACAATCAATGCAATGCACAACATGATGCATGATAATGACATGGCAATATGTTGTTGATTGAGCTAATGCAACTAGCAACACAATTAAATGAAATTGGTTTGAACCCAAAGTTCAAATTCAAACTCCACATGTGGTTATTTAAATACCATTCATTTGATTTGTCCTAAATACTGGCCTTAAGTTGTTCTAACATGCATGAATATGCTACAGATGGATTCCTTGAATTTTTCTGATAATTTTTGATATATAATTTATTTCATTTGGAGTTACGGTTGAATTTCTATGATTTTTAGAAGTTTTGGGCATTTTCTGAAAATAATAAATCATTTAAGATTTATTAAATTCCAGAAAGGAAATATTGCGTCAGCATTAGGTCATGCTGATGTCAGCTGGTCAACAAGACCGTCTAGGTCAAACCTGACAGGTGTGGCCCACTAGTCAGTGACACATAGTCAGCTACAGAGGCTGACATGTGGGACCCGGTCAAAGCTGACGTGGCTAAGTCAAAGTTGACAAGCGGGGCCCACTGAAATTAGTGCTAATCTAATAGAAAGTTAAACTAAATAGTTTAGGCACTGGGCCCACATGTAAGTGGGTCAGGAGGTCAATTAGTGAGTGATTAGTGCTAACTAAGTGGCCACGTCGACAGTCGCTGGAGTCTTGCCGGCGGTGACCCCGAACCACGACGGAGTTTGCTCGGAACTCCCAGTGGCGACAGATCGACGCACCAGGGGCACCAGAGGATAGCCCATGCCCGTGCGCATCTAGGGAGACCAACGGGAGGTGCGGGGGTGGCCGGAGTTCGCCGGAGTGGAACCCGCGGCGGCTGCCGGAGTTCGGGGCTGGTGCGGGATAGCGCTGCGGTGTGCTAACGAGCGAGGCGAAGGTCTAGCGGGGCACTACACGATGCGGGGAGCAAGTTGGACTCGCCGGGGTGACCATTTGGTCGCCGGAGCTGCGCCGACAACGAGCTCTAGCGGCGGAGGCTACGGTCGTCAAGGGGGCGACGTCTACGGCTCGAAATCGAAGGGGAGGAAGGAGGGGATCCACGCAGGAGCTCACAGCGGTTCGTTCGGTGGCCTCAGCGAGCTCGGGGAAGTGTCGGAGCGGGCGCACGGTCGCCGGCGATCTCGGTAGCCCGAGGTTGAAGAAGACGGCGGTGAGGGCGTCCGGCGGCATCCGACATCGCTTGGCTTGGCGAGGAGGTCGAGAACGAGGTAGCGGAGCTACTGGGCACATCGAGGGGTCGAGGGGGAGGCTTTGGGTGCGGCAACGGTGAGCGGCGGCGGCGGCTGCGTTCGGTGCATGCGAGGGAGAGAGCCAGGGGAGAGGATGGGGACGAGAGAGAGCGAGAGAGAGTCGGGGGGCATCATGGCGTCTCCAGGCAAGCAGCTGGACTCGCAGGGACGCTGCCAGCGCGAAGCAGGAGGTGGAGGCCTCCTGGCGCGGGTGTGCGTCTTCGCCTCTGCCTACTGGTAGAGGAAGACGACGAGCGCGAGGTAGGTGGCCTGGGCTGGTCAAGCTCGGCCGGCTACAGGTAAGTGGGCCAGGTAGGTTCCTTTCTCCTCTCTCTTTTATTAATTGTTTCTGTTTTCTATTTCTTGCAATCGTTTTGTCTTTATTAAAAATGCCAGAGCATTTCCAAAAATCTTGAAAATATTTGTGGGCACTGTTGAAATTATTCCCAACAACCCTCAACTAGTTTCAGAATTATTAGAGCATTTAAAATATTTATACGATTTAAATGCCCCAATTCAATTACAATATGAGTTAATTCAAAAATCCAGAAATGACCTATAAATATGTTTATCATTTTTGGCAGAGGTTTTTACCTTTATTAGAAATGATGAACATTTCCAAAGGGCATTTTGGGATCATTGAGAATATTTCATTGTGATCCTAGTTGGATTTCATTTGGTGCTAGGGTTTGAACATCCCCGTTTCAAATTTAGGCGAAATTTAAACATGATGCGCACATGAAACTAGCCTAGTGAAATGCCTGAAGCTAGGGATGTGACAACTCACCCCCACTATACAAGAATCTCATCCCGAGATTCAGGACGTGAGGTGAGAAGACAAAGGGGAAGCAAGGCTTAACACAATCTTCACGATCCAGGTTGCACCTCATAAGGTTGTTGATTCGGTCACCATCATTGTCTCGTTGTCTTGCCCCGAGAACTCCATCCAACATGATAACGAGAAGAAAAGAAACTCTCGAAGAATCGATCATCTCGAAGATCGAGCAACCGACGATCAATCCACAGAACGAGACGTAGCGACATCTATCGAGATGAGACACGATACACACGTCAAGAATGATGGAAATGAGCATATGACAAGGTTTAAATAAGTAGCGGAATTCCCACTCCTAGGAGGGTGGTGAATGGTGCCAACGTAGCGAGGAGTTGTGTTGCCATGA
Source organism: Triticum urartu (assembly GCF_056163025.1). Taxonomy (NCBI): domain Eukaryota; kingdom Viridiplantae; phylum Streptophyta; class Magnoliopsida; order Poales; family Poaceae; genus Triticum; species Triticum urartu. The sequence continues at coordinate 96,052,196 of NC_141875.1, forward strand.
TACCACAACGAGACACCTTAAGGAAGGTGACTCGAAGAATTATTCCCTTAAGTGGCCAAAAAAATTACTTTTGATCCATAGATCATTGGAACTCTTCATACCAGCTTAAGGCAATCGCGAACGATCATTCAAGGAGGTTCGAAAGAATGGCATACCCATACTAGAATGGATGATGTGGACTACCTTGTTGAACAATGCAATGGATGATTTTGCTTGCGCGTGCTCTCAAGAACTTGAGCATTTCCATATTCATCAAGGTTCTACCAACATCCGCGTCCAGGATCCTGGCAACACATCTTACTACCTTGACGAATAGTGATGGACAATGCAGATGCATAGAAAGACACCCCTTTCTCAAATTTCACCTTAGCGAGGCCAAGGGAACAAAATTTGGATGATCGACCGAGAGACATTTAGCACTCTGCTTCCAATGTTCTCCTTGATGTGCTAGCATAATCCATTCATAGATATGGTTTGATATCTAGAACATCAAGTAAAAGGTCGGACTTCGGAAGCTCAAGAATCCATAAGGAATAACCACGGAGGCAGATCCTGCGAGATCCTTATGGGGAGGTGACCAACTTCTTCAACCAAGATACTACAATAATAGGCCATCCGACTAGGTGTGTTGGCCACGACATCCACGTTACCGGTTACAGAGAGACCAACATTATAGTTCTTGGAGTATGTTCCAACCATCATATCTGCCTGAGATTCAGATCTGGTTGGTGTCAGGATATTACAGACTCATCAAGTCTAGAAACAAAAATGAAAGTCTGCAACGCAATTCGACGAGATGACGTTGCGAGATTCTCAGGGAATGAGCTACGATAGCAAGCTCCAAAACATGAGCTGGTTCTACTACAAACCTGTGAACATGCTATCCAAGACAAGCATGACCACATGGTAGTCTTATAATATAACACTACCGAGCACAGGTGGGGAACCATCATCGATGATATCGAAGTCCTTGTGCACTTATCGATGAACTTCTTATCCTTAAGCAAGTCAATCAGTGGCATGGTGTGCTAGGAACACATATAGAATAGAGGCGGCCAACCTATCAAACCATAGGGCACTTCGCACGTGCATGACTAACTTGGGATGATTCCAGAGGAGGCAAAAATAAACTTTCTCGAATTCACGGCAGCAGCTTGCATCGATTGCACGTGAACCAGAGGAAGTCACTTCTTTCATCCAGACAGATACTTCATGAACGGGGCATGAAGAAAAATGCTTACACAATTTTCCAATGCTAGTTGGATGTTCAACACGAATCATGCAGGAGACAAAACGCTGCTGATGGACTCAACAACAACTCATCGGAATTTCCATATCACTAGACTTCCACCATCATGTGAACACGGTGATAGCATTGATCAGACCAAAAGATGTAATGGTGTATGCTCGAGGGATCAACCACGAGTAAGACAACATTACGAACATCGTTGGTTCTGATTTGACTTGACGATAGCCCATACTCAAGTCAATGTTTTGACAAGGCAACAGATCCAACAACTGATCACGAGGACCAATCGATGGAGATATCATCTTTCTTCAACACACACACACACACAAAAAGATATCCCTTAACATGAACTAAGTCAGACAAGCTTTACCTTTCAACTCTCCAAGTTGTTGTTTAGCTCAACCAACTAGCTAAGGGATATCCAACACAGATTCTTGGAGAAGGGGTGATTTAGAAGAAAAGCCATTTAATCACGAACTCAACATACCGGTCAGGTGACAACCAGGTAATACTTCCGAGAAGATCTTCGGAAAATTACGAACCACCGATATGTTACTAAGCTCGAGAACAATCTTGCTTTTTCAGGGCAAGACGATATGATCAAATAAGCAAGGACAGACACAGTCCCAACTCTTGATCGAAGAGTGCACCAGGAAAATGGACTAGGTAGCACGATCAATCTTAGAATGATGATTCAATAATCAACACACTAAGAATGGGAATATTGTCCATTAACTATCAAGCAACGAGGTTGCTAGGAGTATCGATTTTACACATCACAGTTCACTTGTCGGCATTCCGGTTAAGGCAACACGGGACCGAGGAATGAACGATGATGGCGAGAGTATCACTGCATCAAGAATTCATAAGAGAAGGTGCAATTTCTCATGACGTTCCTGAAATAAAAGTGGGTAATATTTCAGGGTAGAATAGAATCAAAGCTTGATTGCATTTGATCTGTGGAATACAACTGCTTTGACCCAATCCTAGAAATGGATGAGGTATTGGAGTTTGGTTCTCCTAGTCATTCTGAACTGGAATGACTTGAAGGACCACATGAATAATAAGCACCGAGAACACGGATGCACAATTACTCCTGACTATCAATTGATAGATGATGGTTGGAATACAAATGAAGAGGGACAACTCAAGGAAACATATATCTTTCTGAGCTGTGGATACATAGGTTAGAATGTTGAGCAAAGCTCAACATTTCTCCCGGATAACCCATGCAGAAAAGTAGAACTGGCAGATTCACAATGTAGAATGGAGAACTCATTAGAGCACTCTGGTTGTGATCTTTTGATTCAAACGAATTTCTGCTAAGGATGGTTCATGGTATTTGGAAGAATGATATACCACGGACCTCGAAGACTATCACAAAGATTACTAATATCCTAAAGGTACGAGCACCACTATCAACACGAGGTAAGTGGAGTGGATCTTGGGTCAAGAACCCAGGAGTAGAATACCTACTACTAAATGGCATCGGAATGCTTTCGAGAATGGTGGCCAGAATCATCACACTGGGGATACAAAGCATTGCTAGATTACTAGGTGACTCCCTAGAACACCTACGGTCATAATAATAGCTCCGACATATATGTCGAGACAATAAATTACCTCAACGCACCGGTTAGTGTGCTTATTCTGACCATAAAGGACATCGGGAATGGAAAGAAAGGATTGCAAATGCATCAGATTATCTAGAAACCTGGGATGACTCAGACAGCATAACGAGTGTAAATGCTCAAAAAGATTTTAGACATCCTACAAATAGTGGCATGACCACTCAGAAGCGCAATATCAAGATTTCGAGATCAACTGTCAACACACAGAAATAGTAGGAACTGAACTAAGAATTGAATCCATCAATCTTATAAGTCTATGGATTAGTAACACGTCATCCTAATAGATAGATTAGAAGGCCTAGTTCTTAAACCCCATAGAAGAGAAGAGGATGACTTAGATCAGAGGGCCATAAGGTAAAGGAGTAAAAAGAGCCTTATGTTCCCTTCCACAATCAATTCCCCTACATAATTAAAGCATTTCTATACACAACTTCGACCGGTCTGGCTTGGTAATCCTACAGGCAGTCAGGCTCTGATACCAACGCTGTCAGGACCCCGATTCCAAGTCACATCGATCTAGCCAGTAACACCTCATATCACTTTGCGGCCTCACGCACGGTATTCCCATGGGTGTCGCCTTACCATGGCCGGGACCGTTTGCTTCTTTTGGCTCACATATATGATAGTGTCGCTAGCATCCATATGATAGAGAACCCGGGCCGACATGGCTAGTCGTGAACCCAAAGTGGCACTAACCTATGGGGACAGGCATACATGAATCACATCGAGCATGTCGGTCAGCAGCGTGTGAATCCGGGCTGTAGTACTGGGCTAACAGGACTCCAGGAACCCGGGCTGTAGCAGGATAGGCAGGACTCCGGATGTCACCACGTGACATTTCCCCGAAGGGACAGACACAGGAACAAAGTGAAACACATGCCGGCCAGTCAGGTGTCCTGAGCAGTAGTGCTGGGCTAACAGGACTCCGGTGAACCGGGCTATAGCGGACTACTATGGCTCATGGAAGCACTAGACTACATTTCCCCATAAGATAGGCTGCCAAGGATAAATAACTAGATTGTCGGATCCCACACATACGAAGCATTTCAATCATACACACAATATGCTCGATATGTGTAAATACAACATGGCATCACAACATAACTCTACGACTCAAGTATTTATTAGGCTCCGAGGGGCGAGATATTACAAACATGGGTCTCATGACCCAACAATCATAGCATACAAATCAAAGCACATGCGGAAGCTTAACTTGTCTGAGTACATACAACTACAAATGAAGAAGGTTGAGAAGCCTGACTATCTACCAGATCCTGCCGAGGGCACAAGATCGTAGCTGAGGTATCAAGCTAAACGTCGAAGTCCACACAGAACTACTAGTAAGACCGACGTCTCTCTGCAAAACATAAAATAGGCAAACATGAGTACAAATGTACCCAGCAAGACTTACATCAGAACTAACTACATCCGAGTGGACTCCCAGCGGGGGGACTAGCGAGCTAAATGCGGCGGCTCGAGAGGTCCGGAGCTGGCTTCAAGCTCAGGCCGCCCTGCTGCAGCAGTACACCCAGGAGTTCCTGTCGACGCGGGCCGTCATCCGGGTGAGTTTTTCATTCTTGGCCGCTTTGGTCTCTTGATTTCTTCCATGGGGGCGCGTCAGCGCACCCACTGGGTGTAGTCCCCGAGATTCGGGCCGACTGCTACGCAGTCGGGTCGGATCTTTCTTGATGACTACCTTATTTTTGCTTCCTGTCTGAACTTCCAGGAATATCATAACTCCCGTGCTGCTGCCTTCAACTCCCAGGCTCAGGAGTTGGGTCGGAAGACCGACGACCTGGCCAACAGCCGAAGTAAGTGCTTGATCTTGTCTTTCTCCTGTGGGGACGCGTCAGCGCACCCACTGGGTGTAGTCCCCGAGATTCAGGCCGACTGCTGCGTAGTCGGGTCAGATCTTTCTTGACGACTACCTTATTGGTTTTCTTTTGTCTTTCCCGCTTTCAGGGGCCAACGCCGACTTGAGGAGGGAGCTCGGCGAAGCGCAGGCCACCCTTCGTACCAAGGATGCTGAGCACGCTGCCTTGGTCCAGGAGCGTGACCACCTGGCCAAGAAGCTGGCTGACCAAGAGAAGAGCCACAAGGCGGCCCTGCAGAAAGCGCAGGATAGCGAGGCCGCCCTGAAGGCAGAGTTTGAGACCGAGGCAGCGATCTGGGCTGAGACCCGGCGAGCACTGGATGAAGGCTTCGGCCGCATCGAGGACTTGATCGATGGTAAGCCGCCTCCCTCGCTCCTCTCCTGCCCCTTGGCGCCTGGTTTTTGGCCTCACTTGTGCTGCTTCCTTTTTTCTTGTGCGGACTACTTTCCCGGCTACTCCGCCTTCGCCGCCCAAAGCATCGAGGCCCATCGCGAGGCGCGCCGTCAGGCGGGGGCCAACATCGCGCCGGACGTGAACCGGACGCTTGAGGAGCAGCTCTTGGCTGTCCAGGCGTGGTTGCAGCCGGCTCATCGGATGCTTCGCCGGCTCCAACGTGCCGGGGCGCAGGTGTTGGCCGCCTTCTGGCCCAGCGAGACGATCCCCCGCACCCCAAGCCGGACTGCCGACTGGCTGGAGGTCGCAGTCGGTCGCTTTGAAGCTTGGAAGGCGTCGGCGGCCCGTCTCGGAGCCGGGCGGGCATTGGAGTTCGTTTGGGCTTGGTACCCAAGGCTGAACCTGGACCAGCTGCGCACTTGGCGGCTGGAGGCCGATGCGGAGCTGGAGGAGGTGCGGCCAGCTATCGCCCAGCATGCTTCGACGATCGCCGAGTGCACCGACATCAGCGTTTTTGCACCTGAAATCAATGATGACGGCGTTGCCCAGCCGGAGGAGTGGTTCAGGCTGAACCCGGCGGTGGGCGAAGACTCGGCAGAGGAGATCGCCTCCAACGACGAGGGCGAGGATGACGAAGAAGAGGACGGCGAAGACGTCGAGCCGGCTAGTGGAACAACCGGCCGGCCTCAAGCTGACCATGCCTCCAGCAACGAGGCGCGTGGAAGCGCGACCTCTGCGGGAGGCGGTGATCAAGCCTAGGTTTGCCAGCCGGCCGCTCCTTCAGCCGGCACAACCGTCTCCGCCGACCAGCCCGGCTCGTCCTTATTTTTCCTGCTTGTTGTCTTTTGAACAATCTTTATTAAGCTTTCGCAGTTCCACCCACTGGGGGTGTATCGAAACTATGTTGAATGCTGGCCTCTCGGAGGTCTTTTATGTAAATATTATTATGTGCATGTTTGGTTTCCATTCGCGAATGCTTTTTATCCTTAGGCTTTTTCCTTTGCCGCCTTCGCTCTTTGGGGATGCAAGTACTCGAGCTTTCTTGGATTGAAGTGAAGTGAATGGAAACCAGCTGGCCGGCTACTCTAGTAGTCGGTCGGTGGTAGGCGGCAAACCGGCTTTCGTTATATTAGTTCGATGGTACCTGGCCATTTTTCGTGTGGGCATCCTTTCCTGCTTTTGACTCTTGTCAGCCGGACAGCCGGTTCTTCGAACTGCGACTTTGGCAAGAGCTAAGCCTGGGTGTCGGCACACTACTTGTCTGACCGCGGGTTGGACTTCTAATATAACTCCAGTCGGCCAGTCCCCGGGCCGACTAGTCGAACCCGGTGCCGGATGGAACAAGTAAATGAAATGACAAGGTCATAAGCATGATACTTTTCATTCATAGATAAAGGATGGCAATCCCCGAGCCCTCCTCGGGGGGCCTATTGTCTCGTACTTAGTACAAAAGTTAGCGTGATACATACTGCATTTCAGCTGTAAAATCTTCGAAGGAGGTTGGCGTTCCATGGTCGTTCCGACTCCTTGCCGGAGTCGTCTCTCTTTCGTGCCTTCGGCTTCTGTGCGTCGATCAGGTAGTAGGAGTCGTTGCCTAAGGCTCTGCTGATGACAAATGGGCCCTCCCAAGGGGACGAGAGCTTGTGCTGGCCGGCTGTTCGCTGGATCAGCCGGAGCACAAGATCGCCCTCTTGGAAGGATCTTGGCTTGACCTTCCGGTTGTGGTAGCGGCGCAGGCCCTGCTGGTAGATGGCAGACCGGCTGAGGGCTAACGGCCGGCTTTCTTCCAGCAAGTCAATGCCGTCTTCTCGTGCTTCCTTGGCCTCCGCTTCTGTGTACATGGTTACTCGAGGTGAGTCGAACTCGATGTCAGTTGGGATGACCGCCTTGGCACCATACACGAGGAAGAAAGGGGTGAAGCCGGTTGACTTGTTTGGTGTAGTGCGCAGGCTCCAGAGGACAGCCGGCAGCTCGTCGAGCCAACAGCCGGCTGAATGCTCCAGTGGTACGACCAGTCGGGGCTTGATGCCGGAGAGGATGACGCCGTTGGCTCGCTCGACCTGGCCGTTTGACTGCGGGTGGGCGACGGACGCTAGGTCCAGCCGGATACCTTGGGCTGCGCAGAAACGTGCCAAGGCTCCTTTGGCAAAATTCGTGCCATTGTCGGTGATGATGCTGCGTGGCACGCTGTACCGAGTTGTTATGTCTGCGACGAATGTCACAGCAGTCGGCCCATTCAGCTTCTTGATCGACTTTGCCTCAATCCACTTGGTGAATTTGTCCACGGCGACGAGCAAATGCGTCATGCCGCCGTGCGTCGTCTTGAATGGGCCCACCATGTCCAGTCCCCAAACGGCGAAGGGCCAGGTGATGGGAATGGTCTTGATTGCCGAAGCCGGCATGTGTTGCTTGGAGCTGAAGAGTTGGCACCCTTTGCAATATTTAACTAATTCCTTGGCGTCATCCAAAGCAGTCGGCCAAAACAAACCATGGCGGAAGGCTTTGGCGACGAGTGATCTTGAGGCCGCATGGTGGCCGCATTCTCCTTGGTGAATGTCTCTGAGTATTGCACTGCCCTTCTCTTGCTCGACGCACCGTTGGAGGACTCTAGTGACACTGCGCTTGACTAGTTCTCTGTTGACGATTGTGTATGCTCCGGCTCAACGTTGGACTTGTCTTGCCTCTGTTTCGTCAGCCGGCAGATCTTGGTTTACTAGGAAGTTGAGGATGGACTGAGCCCATGACGGAGCCGCGACTTCTCCTATTGCCAATGTGGCTACTGCCACCAGGGTGGGCGGGCTGGGTGGTGAAATGCTAGAGTCGGCCACCGGCTGTTGTGCTAGTGCAGTCCCCGGGCCGGCTACCGCAGTCCCCGAGCCGGGTGTGGCAGTCCCCAAGCCGGTTGCCGAAGTCCCCAGGCCGGCTGCGGAAGTCTCGGGGTCGCCTGCTTGGTTCTTCGAGCCGGACCCGGCCGCGTCGGGGTCAGGCGGCACGAAGATGGAATCGGAATCCGGAGACGGCTTGATAGATGGCTTGAGGAGGCATTGTAGAGCGACGCCGGTTGGTATTGCTTGCCGAGTAGAGCCTATTCGAGCCAGGGCATCGGCTGGCTCGTTGTCGGCTCGCGGTACGTGGAGGAACTCGCATCCTTCAAAGTATCCACTGAGTTGTTGAACCAGGAAGCGGTAGCTTACCATATTTGCATCCTTGGCGTCCCAGTCGCCGGATGATTGCTGAACCACCAGGTCCGAGTCGCCATAACATAGGATCCGGCGAATGCCGAGTTCTTTGGCAAGCCGGAGCCCGTGTATGAGCGCCTCGTACTCGGCCACGTTGTTGGAGGCGGCAAAGTGGATCTGTAGCGTGTATCTGAGCTTGTCGCCTTTGGGAGAGGTAAGGACGACGCCGGCTCCCAAGCCGGTGCGCATCTTGGACCCGTCAAAGTGCATGCGCCAATGGGTGGAGTCGGGAGCCGGTGGCAGGTACTGGGTCTCGGCCCATTCGACGAGGAAGTCGACAAGTGCTTGGTTCTTGATGGCGGTGCGGGGCTGGTAGAAGATTGTGTAAGGGGCCAGCTCGATGGCCCATTTCGCCACCCGGCCGGATGCGTCCCGGCTGCCTATGATCTCGGCCAACGGGGCGGTGCATACGACCGAGATGGGATGCTCTTGAAAGTAGGGCTTCAGCTTCTTGGCGGTGAAGTACACGCCGTAACGCATCTTCTGGTAGTGCGGGTAGTTCTGCTTTGAAGCGGACAGCACCTCGCTCAAATAATACACCGGCCTCTGGACCGGCTGGGCTCGGCCTTCTTCTGGGCGTTGGACTACAATGACGGTGCTGACCACCCGGCTGGTTGTGGAAATGTAAAGGAGCATGGGCTCTTTCTCAGTCGGCGCCACCAAGACGGGCGGCGTGGCCAGCATCTTCTTCAGCTCGCGAAAAGCTTGGTCGGCCTGGTCGTTCCACTCGAAGTGAGTGCTCTTCTTCATGAGGTGGTAGAGGGGGAGAGCTTTGTCTCCGAGCTGGCTGATGAAGCGGTTCAAGGAGGCCAAGCATCCGGTGAACTTTTGGATGTCTCGAAGCTTTGTGGGGATCGCCATTCTCTCGATGGCCTTGATCTTCACCGGGTTGCATTCGATGCCGCGTTCGGAGACCAGGAAGCCTAGGAGCTGGCCGGCTGGCACTCCGAACACGCATTTCTCGGGGTTGAGCTTTATTTGGAACCGGCGTAGGTTCTCAAACGTTTCCTTGAGGTCTCCCAGCAAGGTGACGCGCTTCTCCGTCTTCACCACGATGTTGTCCACGTAGACGTGAGCGTTTCTGCCGAGTTAGTTGAGGAGGCACTTCTGCATGCAACGCTGAAAAGTGGCACCGGCATATCTCAAGCTGAATGTCATAGTCAGGTAGCAGAAGGCTCCAAATGGCGTGATGAAGGCGGTCTTCAGGTGGTCGTCCGGATCCAGCTTTATCTGGTGATATTCTGAGTAAGCATCCAAGAAGCTCAACAGCTCGCATCCGGCTGTGGAGTCTATCACTTGGTCAATCCTTGGTAGGGCAAAGGGATCTTTGGGGAAGGCCTTGTTGAGGCTTGTGTAGTCTATACACATGCGCCACTTGTTGTTCTTCTTTAGCACGAGGACCGGGTTGGCGAGCCACTCTAGAAAGAAAACTTCCATCATGAAGCCGGCTGCCAGAAGCCGGGCTATCTCCTCCCCTACAATCCTGCGTTTCTCCTCCGGCAGTCGGCGAAGGGGTTGTTTGACTGGCTTTGCGTCTTCTCGGACGTGTAGTTTGTCCTCGGCGAATTTCCTCGGAACACCCGGCATGTCCTTGGGGGACCATGCAAAGATGTCCCGATTCTCATGGAGGAAATCGGCAAGCTCGCCTTCCTATTTGCTGTTCAGGTTTGCCCCGATGACGGCAAACCTCTCTGGGTGCTCGGGGTCAAGAGGTATCTTCTTCGTCTCCTTGGCCGGCTGGAAAGATCCTTGAGCATCATGCTCCTTGGGGTCAGGGGACACGGCCGACTGCTTGCCGGCTATGGCCACGACTCGGTCCATCATCTTCTTTTCTTCGGCAATCACAAGGGACTCGGCCAGCCGGCTGCTGGCTGCCGCGCACTCAGAGGACTTCTTGTAATCGCCGGCTACGGTGATGACGCCTTTGGTGCTTGGTATCGTCATCTTGAGGTATGCATAGTGGGGAACTACCATGAATTTGGCCAAGGCAGGTCGGCCAAGCAATGCATGGTAAGGGCTCTCCAGGTCCACCACTTCAAACCATATTTCTTCCCAACGGAAATGCTCCTTGTTCCCAAAGAGGACATCAATCTTGATCTTGCCAATGGGGGCGCAGGACAGGCCGGGTACGATGCCATGGAACACTATCCGAGTAGGCATGAGCAGCTTCGTCTTGACATTTAGCTTCTCCAGGGTGTCACGGTACAGGATGTTGATGCTGCTCCCGCCATCTATCAACACGTGGGAGAAGCGGGCGGCGCGTCTGTCCGTTGCAAGGGTGGCTTCCAGGACCAACGCATAAGAACAGGGAGACGACATCACCTCTGGATGGTCGGCCCGGCTCCAGCTGATGGGCTTTTCTGACCAATGCATGTGTCCAGCGGGATTGGCAGCGACCACGCTGACTTCCTGGTGCTCTCGGCGTCTGCTGCACCGGTCTTCGGGCTTGCTTGTAAAGACGATGTAGGTTGCTTGCTCGTCGGGGAATTCGTCGTGCACAGCTCCGACTGCGGGCCGAGCGGCCAGAGGCGGCGGAGCCAGAGACGGCAGGCCGGCAGGCGGAGGCGGCGTGAGCCCCTCGCCTTTGGCGATTCGGGTGAGCCAATGGCACTTCCGGGTTGTGTGGTTGGACGGCTTCGCGCCGCTGTGGAACTTGCATGGGGCGTCGAGAGTTTGCTCGTAGGAGAAGGCCGGCTGCCAAGCCGGCCTGCCGCCCTTGGGCTTCTTGGGCGCGGGTCACCCTTCAGGCGGCACGTCTTCAACTGTGGCCACCTGCCGACTAGCGGGAGGCGGCGCGGGGCCCTTGCGCTTGTGGTCGTTCGAGTGTGGGCGTCGGCCGGAATCCCCAGCCGTCGTCTTGGGCGCCGGGTTGAGTACTTTTCCGGACGCGTCTACCCGAAGCTCGGTCTTCATCGAGGAGTCGGCGGTGGCATACTTGTCCGCTATGTCCAGAAGCTCGTCGAGGGTAGTCGGCTCGTCGCAGAGGAGTTTGTGCTTGAGGAGGGTGCCTTCTCGGCATCCGGCTATGAAGTATTCTATGGCTTGCACCTCATGCACCCCTTCGCAAGAGTTGCGGAGCTCGGCCCAACGCGTGAGGTAGTCGAGAGTGGACTCGGCGGGGCCTTGTACGCACAAGGAGAGCTGTCTGGGCTTGGGAGCCCGCTTGTAGGTGCTGGTGAAGTTGCGGATGAAAGCTTCGGTGAAATCTAGCCAGTTGTTGATGCTGCGCGGCTTGAGGCTGTTGAGCCAGGTCCGCGCCGTCCCTTGCAGCATGAGGGGCACGTACTTCACGGCAACGCTCCGGTTGCCGTTGGCTATGCTAACCGTCGTGGAGCAGTCGATCAGCCAATCTTCCGGCTTCACGGAGCCGTTGTACTTGGGCGTGTCTCTTGGGAGCGAGAACCCTTTGGGGAAGGGCTCATCGCGGATGCGGGGGCCGAAGCAAGGTGGACCGACATCGTCTTCTTCTTCCAGCGCCAGGGATCGTGCCAGGCGGTCGATCCGATGGCGGGCGTCGTTCTCGCCGACTCCTTCGCGGTGACCTAGTCGGCCGCTGAGAGTCGGGTGCACCACTGGCGGCGGGGTGGGATATCTCTCTCCACGGGGTCGAGGCGGAGGCGGGTTGCCCCGCCATTCCATGGCTCAGGGATGGCCGTCTGCATCTCGCTCGATGGAGATTCAGGTTTGGCTTCGGCTGGCAGCCGGCTCTTTCTCGTGTCGTGCGCGGTCTCTGCCCGCGGTCGGCGTCCGGGACGTCGCGCCATGATCTTGGCGCGGGGGAGGGCTTTCCGCGCGGGCGTCGGCTTCGTGCTGCTGCGCAGCTGCATCGATCAGCTGCTGGATGTGTCGGGCCATGTGGGGAAGTTCTTCGGCCCCCAGTCCGTCCAGCTCGTCTACGGCCGCCTGGGCGGCGCGCAGGTTCTCGAGTGGAGTGGCGTAGACTGGGCGGTCGACTCCCAGCGTGTCTGCGATGACGGCGCCGCGTTGCTTGACAATGCCGTCCCGGCTTGGCCCGCCCGGGGCCGGCGTGCCGAAGGCGGCGCGGTCAGCTTCGCGCTGGTAGGCCTCAGTGAGGCGTCTCACGGAAGCCAGCCTCCGGCCCTCTGCGAGGAGGGCGAGGCGGCGCGCCTCCAGTGCTTCGTCGTCAGCATCAGCAGAGAGGGGGGTGGACAAGTCGTGGGCTGCCGTGTGCGGGGCTTCGTGGGCGCTCTCGTCAGCAGCGCCGTCATGGCCGATGACCATCACCTCGGTGGTGACGGCGTCACAGCCACCGGCTCGGGGAAGCGGGTCATTGTAGATCGCGACGTTGGTGGGGAAGGTGTCGAACGAGGCCGTGCCGGAGTCGACAGGCATCGGATCGGTGGAGCCAACCGACTCCAGATCCACAGCGGGCTCGCTGGAGACATGGAGCTGGCCGAGGAGGTTAGTGAGGTGGTCGGTGCCCGCATCGGAGGCGAGCTCGTCGGAGATGAGGGTCTTGTCGAGAAGATCAGCGAGGCTGCTCGCTGCGCAGGCGTTGGTGACGCCTTGCAGCGCGTCGTGGCAAGCGCCATCGGGCGTGCCGGGCTGGCTACGCTCGCGGGGGAGGAAGAGGGTTCCCGTCCAGAACAGGTCTCCGGACGACGGTGCACCTGGCCCCATGGTGGGTGCCAAATGTCGGGTGGTAGGTGCGACATATGCCAACGGGTGGCTTATCATTGTGGGAGCCAGTAAGACGTCGCCGGTGCCTGGAAACAGGATGAGGCGAAGGCATGCACGCCGGCGAATCTTACCCAACTTCGGGGCTCTCCGTGGAGATAACACCCCTACTGCTGCTCTGCGGGGTCTCCGCATGATCACTAGATGGACAAGTAGCTACACAATGCTCCTTGAGCTGTTCGGTGGGAGGAGGAAGAAGGGCACGACTAGCTTGCTTCTTCTCCTCGTGTGGTGTCTAAAACTAGCTGAGAGTCGAACCCGTTGCATGGGTGCCCCGGGGGTTTTGTATAGGCCTACCCCCCGGGGGTACAATGGTAATCTGACTGGGCGCAGGGCCCAGCCGTCTGTGACTGTGCTCGCCGGCTTCTGCGCCGGCTGCTGGGGCCCGCCGACTGGTGGGTCCCGCCGGCTGCCGGCCCCTTGGTCGACAGGCAGGCCCCACTGTCCAGGACCTGGTTGGCGGCGGGTTACTGTTGCTCCATCTTGGTGACGTGGGCTTCGTCGTGGTAGGCGTGGCTATAGTGCCGCCGCCCGGCGGGCGATTGCTGTAGCCTCACCGTGTCTTGTCTCCTTAATGGGGCGCCTCCTTCGAGGGAGGCGGCAAGCCGGTTGCGGGGAGCCGGCTCCGTCTTGGGCCCACTAGGGGAGGCATGGCCGCCTTCGGGTGTCTCTCTGCCCGAAGGGGCCCACCGCCCGGGGGCCGTACTGATAGCCCGCCATGGATGACATCAGGGGCAACGTGGCAACAGTGTCGCGCCGGACGGGTCAAGGCCACCCGTACGGCGCACTGTGCCAGGCATGCTCCGGGATTCGGGGGTGGCTGGCCTCACTGTAGCCACGCCCCGTCGCATCGCCGTTAGGTGGATGCAAACTTTGAGGGTGCGGTCTCGACCGTTTTGTGGGAGCCGGCTTCTTGGAGGCGGCCTCCTCACGGCCGGCTTCTCGAAGTCGGCCCTCCCAAGGCTTTCTTCATGAGGAAGGGGAAGGCGGCTCCATGTCTTGGATTCTTGAGAGCCGGACGGGCTCGTAATTTTTTCAAAAGGGCCAGGGGAAGCCGGCTAGGCTACCCATGGCTATTTACTCCGACAAGTCAGTGACACATAGTCAGCTACAGAGGCTGACATGTGGGACCCGGTCAAAGCTGACATGGCCAAGTCAAAGTTGACAAGCGGGGCCCACTGAAATTAGTGCTAATCTAACAGAAAGTTAAGCTAAATAGTTTAGGCACTGGGCCCACATGTAAGTGGGTCAGGAGGTCAATTAATGAGTGATTAGTGCTACTAAGTGGCCACGTCGACAGTCGCCGGAGTCTCGCCGGTGGTGACCTCGAACCGCGGCGGAGTTTTCTCAGAACTCCCAGAGGCGACGGATCGACGCGCCAAGGGCACCAGAGGATAGCCCATGCCCGTGCGCATCTAGGGAGACAAACGGGAGGTGCGGGGGTGGCCGTAGTTTGCCGGAGTGGAACCCGCGGCTGCTGCTGGAGTTCAGGGCTGGTGCGGGTTAGCGCTGCGGTGTGCTAACGAGCGAGGCGAAGGTCTAGCGGGGCACTACGCGATGCGGGGAGCAAGTTGGACTCGCCGGGGTGACCATTTGGTCGCCGGAGCTGCGCCGCCGACGAGCTCTAGCGGCGGCGGCTACGGTCGTCAAGGGGGCGACGTCTATGGCTCGAAATCGAAGGGGAGGAAGGAGGGGATCCATGCAGGAGCTCACAGCAGTTCGTTCGGTGGCCTCAGCGAGCTTGGGGAAGCGTCGGAGCAGGCGCACGGTCGCCGGCGATCTCGGTGGCCCGAGGTTGAAGAAGACGGCGGTGAGGGCGTCCGGCGTCGCTGGGCTTGGCGAGGAGGTCGAGAACGAGGTAGCAGAGTTACCGGGCACGTCGAGGGGTCGAGGGGGAGGCTCTGGGTGCGGCAACGGTGAGCGGCGGCGGCGGCTGCGTTCGGTGCGTGCGAGGGAGAGAGCCAGGGGAGAGGATGGGGACGAGAGAGAGCGAGAGAGAGTCGGGGGGCAGCATGGCGCCTCCAGGAAAGCAGCTGGACTCGCAGGGACGCTGCCAGCGGGAAGCAGGAGGTGGAGGCCTCCTGGCGCGCGCGTGCGTCTTCGCCTCTGCCTACTGGCAGAGGAAGACACGAGCGACGAGGTAGGTGGGCTGGGCTGGTCAAGCTCGGCCGGCTACAGGTAAGTGGGCCAGGTAGGTTCCTTTCTCCTCTCTCTTTTATTAATTGTTTCTGTTTTCTATTATCTGCAACGATTTTGTCTTTATTAAAAATGCCAGAGCATTTCCAAAATTCCTGAAAATATTTGTGGGCACTGTTGAAATTATTCCCAACAACCCTCAACTAGTTTTAGAATTATTAGAGCATTTAAAATATTTATAGGATTTAAATACCCCAGTTCAATTACAATATGAGTTAATTCAAAAATCCAGAAATGACCTAGAAATATGTTTATCATTTTTGGCAGAGGTTTTTACCTTTATCAGAAATGATGAACATTTCCAAAGGGCATTTTGGGATCATTGAGAATATTTCATTGTGATCCTAGTTGGATTTCATTTGGTGCTAGGGTTTGAACATCCCCATTTCAAATTTAGGCAAAACTTAAACATGATGCACACATGAAACTAGCCTAGTGAAATGCCAGAAGCTAGGGATGTGACATTACCGACGTAATCATTTCACTCTAGCCCATCACCTAGATGAACCAGACCTGACACAACTCTAAGCATAGCAGGCATAGCAAGGTAGGAAACACATACATGGCTCAATCAACTCCTACACATGCTAGTGGGTTTCATCTAGTTACTGTGCCAATGACAGGTCATGCAGAGGATAAGGGTTCAACTACCGCAGCACACAGCAGTTTGAAACGTTGTTGTCTTAATGCAGTAAATGAGAGCAGAAGCGATAACATGGGATTGTATCGATATGATCAATGGGGCTGCTTGCCTGATGTAGTAGTAGGGTACTGCCCTTCAGTTGGATACTCGGAGATATCCTCGGAGGCAGAACCTACCACGAAAGACATCATAGAACACAATTATCACATGGCAATATGCAACAATATGATGCATGATATGACATGGCAATATGAAGTGTCCTGCCTAATGCAATGTGAAACAAGTTGGTTCGGGTCCACTTGAATCAAAGATTCAAATGGAAGCTTATGTTCTTTAGCATTATAAGTGTATTAGCTTGTTTCACCTAAACAGCAAGGTTAAAGTGTTTTGTCATGCATGAAACCATTACAAATGGAAAGATTGAATTTTTCTGATCAAATTTCATATATAAATCTTTGCATTTGGAGTTATAGATTAAAAGTTATGAATATTTGAAGTTTGTCATATTTTCTGGAATTTCTTATATTAGAATAAATCTAGTAAATGATTTATTGCGTCAGCATTGCGTCAGGGTGACGTTAGCAGGTCAAAGGCGCCAGCCCAGGTCAAACCTGAGCGGTGGGCCCCATCTGCCAGTGGTTATTTAACTAACTAATTTCGATTAGTGCTAATCTAAGTTAATTAGCAGGGCGGTCCCATGTGTCATAGACTCAGGGTAGGTCAACCTGGGCCCACACGGGGTCAAACAGGGTCAAACTCGCCGGCGTTTAGCCACCGGCGAGGCCAGACGCGGCGGAGTGATGCGGGTTTCGTGCTACAGTGACCAAAACGACAGCGGAGAGCATCTACGCGTAGCTGGGAGCAAGCCGCATTGAGTGGTGGCAGTGGGTGGAGCTGGGGTGGCCGGAAACGTCGCCGACGACGACCTTGGCGGCCGCCAGAGTTCGGGCGAGGTCGAAACCGAGGCTACTGGGCACGACGAGGCGCGTGGAGTGGTGCTGCGGGCTCCTGCGAGTGCGGTGAGTGCGTTGGTCACCTAGGTGTGGCCGGTGCTTGGCCGGAGTCACGTCGGCGACGAGCTCGGCAGCAACGGGTGCTCGGGTGTGCGTGGTGTGGTGCACATGGTGCAGGAGGAGGATAATGGAGAGGGAGAGAAGGTAGTTGGGCTCACGGCGATCACAACGGGGCAGACGGAGAGGTCAGGGATGAGCTGGTGCCGCGGTGAGGGCAAAGGGGATCTCCGGCGGCCGGAGTTGAGGAAGACGGGGCGGGGCGATTCCAGAGCGGGCGAGCGCTTGGGGCACGGCCTGCTCGACGTAGTCGACGATGGCCGAGCTTGTAGACACGATGGCGCGGCACGAGGACGACGGAGGGCGCGGCTACAACGACGGTGCAGCGGCAGGGGCGTCGTCCATGGTGAGAGAGGGTGAGGGAGAGGTGTTGGGGCCGAATGGAGGGGTCCAGGGGGTCGGTGCGATGACGTGGAGGTCATCCAGACGTCCAGAGGCACGGGCGGCAAGCAGGTGGCGCCGTGGCGAGCTTAGGCGCGCCGGCGCTCACCTCTCTGCCTGCCTGCCTGGCGAGAGGAAGCAGCTGACTGGCCATGGGCCAGCACAGTGCTGGGCCGCCAGGTGGGCCAGCTGGTAAGTTTCCTTTCTCTCTCTTTTTTTGTTTTTTATTTATTCTGTTTTGTGTTTTGAAATAGTAAAAATACTATTTCATTTAGGAAAAACCTGAAAATATTCAGAGGCACATTTGAAAATATTCTCAACAGCCTAAAAATACTTTCAGGATTATTTGGGCATTTTAAAATATTTATAGGATTCAAATTGCCCAAATGCAATTAGTAATGAATTAATCCAATGACCTTATGATGCCCTAGAAAAGTGTGCACCGTTTTTGTCAAAGGTTTTAACCCAAAACAAAAAGGGTGGACTTTTTAGAAGGGCATTTCAGGTTCATTGAAAAAGTTTTTAGTAAACCCTAGTTATTCCAGGGGGGTGCTGGGGGTTCTGTCATTCCCATTTTAGTTTTCTGGGAAAATAAACATGATGCAACACTCTAATGCATGAACTAGCTAGGGTGTGACACTGCATTAATGGCCTTGTTCACAAGATCCTGGAAAGTATCACAATGATGCAGGTGGGGATCACGACGCAACTTAGGGTTGAGACCCTTCCGGAACCTAGCCTGCTTCTTGGCGTCCGTGGACACTCCTTCTGTAGCATAGCGGGCGAGGTTTCCAAACTCTCTACTGTAAGCATCAACAGACAGCTTACCCTAGGTAAAACTACAGAAATCTTCCCTCTTGCGGTCAATGGGAGCCTGAGGAATGTGGTGCTCACGAAAAGCCTCAGTGAAATCCCTCCGGGTAGGAATCTGACCAGCTGGAAGCATAGCCTCATAGCTCTGCCACCAAATACTAGCAGGGCCTCCCAGGTGATAGGTAGCATAGGTGACCTTGTCACCTTTAGCCACGTTCGTAGAACACAGCTTATGAGTGATGCTACGGAGCCAGTCATCTGCATTGAGTGGCTCAATGGAATGATGGAAGGTGGGTGGTTTCAAACCATTGAAATCGGTGATGGAAACCAACTTATTACGCTGATGTGCGGTATTTTGCTTAATCTGTGCCAGCAAGCAGTTAGTCTCACGCTTGTTCCTCTCGGAAGCTAACAAGAACTCTGCCATCAAAGGCTGGTCAGGAGGATCCTCATCCCTACCATCTCCGTGGTTCTTTCTATGAGCAACGGAACCTCGGTTAGCAGATGACATCCTGGCGCACAAAAACCAAGGAAACAAGAATGGAATTAGCATCGACATAAGGATGTGGAATGTAATGCAAAAGCATTGGAAAATCTTGAAATCCTAGGACAATTCCGGCAGCATAACGGCTGTAAATGCTCAAAAAAGATTTTGAGACATTCATCAAAGGAATAGCATAATCACTCAGCATCATAATATCAAGGTTCTGGTTCAAACTGATGACACACGGAAGTAGTAGAACCGTATGGAGACACAAACTCAACAATCCTAAGACTTTACGGTTTAGTAACACGTTATCCTGAGAGATAGAGGAGAAGCCTAGTCCTTAACCCTCGTAGAAAAGAAGAGGCTGACTCAAGAAGAATGACATGAGGTAAAGGAGTAAAAAGAGCCTTACGTTCCCTTCCACAATCAATTCCCTTAACTAACTAAAGCATTTCTAGACTCAACTTCGACCAGTTTGGCTTGGTAATCCTACAGTCAGTCAGGCTCTGATACCAATGTTGTCAGGACCCCGATCCTATGTCACACCGATCTAGCATGTAACACATCATATCACTTTGCGGCCTCACGCACGGTATTCCCACGGGTGCCACCTTACCTGGCCCGGGACCGTTTGCGCCTTTTGGCTCACGTATATGATAGTGTCGCTAGCATCCATATGACAGAGAACCCGGGCCGGCATGACTAGTCGTGAACCCAAAGTGGCACTAACTTACGGGGACAGGCATACATGAATTAACATCGAGCATGTCGGTCAGCAGCGTGTGAATCCGGGTTGTAGCACTGGGCTAACAGGACTTCGGGAACCCGGGCTATAGCATGCTAGGCAGGACTCCGGATGTCACCACGTGACATTTCCCCGAAGGGACAGACACAGGAACGAAGTGAATCACATGCCCGCCAGTCAAGTGTTCCGGAGTAGTAGTGCTGGGCTAGCAAGACTCTGGTAAACCGGGCTGTAGCGGACTACCAAGGCACAGTGGAAGCACTAGACTACATTTCCCCCATAAGAGAGGCTACCAAGGATAAACAACTAGATTGTCGGATTCCACACATAGCAATACACGTTACATGTACGCATAACATGCAAGTATGTGTTGTACAATATGGCATCACAACATAACTCAAACTCATATACATAAAGGCCCGGAAGAGCCACCACTACTAGGAAAAGGCCTACTAATGGCGCACTGGTTTTGCCTACTAATGGCGCATTACCAGTGCGCCATTAGTAGCACGCCACTAGTATATCTTACTAATGGCGCACCACAAGTGCGCCATTATTATCTGGTATACTAATGGCGCACCAACTAGTGCGCCATTAGTATGTAACAGCATGCGCCATTAGTGTGCCTCCCGGGGGGCCATACGTAAGCATGGCTTTGTCATACTAATGGCGCATTCTCTGTTGATGCGCCATTAGTATCCTTTGGCATACTAATGGCGCACCTGGTGGTGATGCGCCATTAGTATGAATATTTGGTTTTTTTTCCTTTTCTGATTTTTGCACAGGTTACAAAATATATTATTAGACAGAATATAAAATATATTATTAGACAGAATATAGACAGCAGCACACAGCAACATCAGATTCATCGAATACAATAGAAGATTAGTCTCCGAATACAATTCATCATATTAGTCTCCGAATTCAAAAGACCGAACAAAGATAAAACATTACAAGTCTCAAGACCACGAGTATCGAGTTTGTCTTCACATTACAAGTCGATATTGATCATCTAAACTACCATCACATAGAAGAGAGCTGTGGTCATCATGATGAGAATCATCACGATCAAACTGGTCTTCATCCGGTTCCTCCAACGCTCCTCCTCTCTCCCGCTAGATAGCGGGCGTATCTAGATTCGGCCTCCGCCCTAGTGGTGTACCCTTTGTAACTATTACCGCTGAAACGGTGAACCTGTCTCCGACACTCCTCCCAGTCGTCATAGACTCCGGGAACCTTACCCTTGTACACGACATACGACGGCATCTCTATGCACAAGCCAAACAACAGACAATACATAAGCAATATGTAAGTATGCAACAAATGGATGAGAAGAGAAAAGCAAGACATTAATAGCACGATTCATGGTCCTACTAATAAATAGCATCAATTACATCTAAGTTGAACGACTGTCCAAACCAAAGAGACATACGAATTCATTAAAGTATAATTACAACATGAGCCAATCAATGTTTCAGAACTACACATCACTACTTTCGACTCGACTCATCGGACAGGAACGTGGATGAAGCCGCCGTCTGTCGTGATGGTCATGAAATCGCGGTCGTTGTCACCCTGCATTTGTAGCATTTCACCTATCTCACTGTTGGATGGTTGATATCTGAGGAAGAACTGCCCCGAGGTATGAAGGACATCTTGATGGATGATGTCCGCAAACTCCGACTGGATGCGAAAGAATTCTTGTCTGAGGTCCACGTCCTGGACTGCCGACAAGCTCCCGGCCCAATCTTTGAGATTATCTGGTAGCAGAAGTTGATGATGGTCCCTTACGATCGCCCGCATGTGATGGAGAGCGTAGTGGGCATCCTTCTGACCGCCAGGCGGCTGCTTGACGCAGCAGAACTTCGTATTGTGTGAGAACATGTGCTTGCCATACTTACGAACTGCCCTGGTGAAGGTGCCTCCAGATTTGGCGTAGGCGGGGAGAACATCATCAAGAACTTTCTTGACATTTGTGTAGTCTATCTTGGAGTTACGGTTTGGGTCTAAATACGTGGCCATGGAATATTTCGGGCTTAAGAGGATGAGTGTGCAATGTGTGTCACTGCACAGAACACGGAATGTTAGAATAAAAAAAGAATGATCGAAATCTAAGAAATCATATGTTACGGGGCGGTTAAGGGATGACTTACTCGGGAAAGTAAGCCACAAGGAAGTTATCCTTATCTGGGTTTGCCAGAATGACGCCTTCGAGGTGTGAACTCGCAACTTGGCAGTCCCCAGCGCTGCTCAAGTGCTTGGCACGCATGTAGAAGGGGTCGACTATCACGATGTCCGGGGTCTTGTCTCTAATGATCCGCATCTCCATACTCAGCGAAAACAGCCGAACGAAGGTGTAGTGCAGCGGATGAAGGTTAAACATAGCAAAGATGTCATCAAACCGCTGGACGATCGTACCCCCGATGTCACCATCCACAAAGCCCTTGCCCTCTAGCACCTTGGCCACGAAAACCGGGTATGCCACATCCTTCTCTCTGAGACACCGCTTCTCCAAAGAAAGAACACTGTCGTGCAGACTCCGCATAGCACCGGTTGCAGCATTCAACATATTTGGCGGTAGCGTCGCCCTACCCACCACATGCACCCTCCTCGAGATATCCTTAGGTGAAGGTGGCCCATCCTGAGCACGGATCAAACTCGGTGCCGGCTGGCTCGCACCGGCGCCCTTGTTAGTCTTTCATTTCCGTCCCTTCTTCTTGATCTCCTGTAATGGGACCGAGTTCTTCTCATAGCCCGCCTTCTTGAGCGTGTTGGGGCTGATAATATTTCGCACCTCAGCTATCTGAGGCTCGGTGAAGGCGGGAGCTGGAGGCGTGTCCTGAGAACTGAACGCCAGACGACGCCTGTTGCAATTGGATTTCTCCACCGTACCAGCTAGATCGCGGTCGTCTTGGTTGGGTTCTTGAGAAAGAGGCCCGCAGAACTCATCAGCGTACCCATGTTCGGCAAAGTACTTATCAACTTTGGTAAATGTACCGTCGTCATTGTCGTCGCCGTCCGGATCCTGTGCCATAGGGCTGTCCGAATCCTGTGCCATAGGGATGTCCGGCAGGTCCGGTAGCGTTGCGGCGTTCTTGCCATGGCTTGGCGCCGGCACGACTAGTGGTATTGTCTGTGGGGTGGTGTCCCCCGCCCCCAAACGAATCTAGCTCTTCGGCCAAAGCAGGGGCCAGTTTACGCAGGTGCTGAGGGTCATCTCATCTTCTTCGTCGGCCCCAGCGGGTCGAATCGGAGGTAACAGCTCGTCGCAGCCTGGCAGGACCCGAACCACTTCAACCCTATACATTGTGGGTGGCATCGGATTACCGTGGAACATGGGGTTGCCTGGTTGAACGATTTTGCCCTTGGCGACATCGACCAACTCGGCGCCCACGAAATGCAGAAGAGTGCAAGGAACGTCGGCGGTGCCCTACGAAAACATGTACAGGGCGTCAGGGATGCCCAGTCAAAGGCAAGGGGATGAAGTCATCGGCCGAGAGGCTTGGTTACCGTGATGCCGTCGAGCTCGGCTAATGTCGAGGCACCGCCAACGGCGGGCGTGCAACTGACGGAGGGGGCACTTGCTGGCGAGGTGCTGACCGGCGTACACCCGGGTGCATTAAGCTCCAATGCCCGTGCCGGCACCGGAGACACGAATATCGCCTCCGCCGGAGACACCAATAGCGCCACCGCCAGAGACACCAATGGCGCCGCCTGCGCGCTGTGCGAGTTGCTGGCCCTGAAGCTAGGAATTGGGGGACGCCCCTGTTGGCCGCTCGCAATCCACATTGTCAGCCCATGAATCAACGTAGGCACCATGGCGTTGAGCATCGTTCCAAGTTGTTGTTGCACTTGCTCTTGGACAAGCTTCGAAATCCGCGCCACTTGTGCCTTGAGTTCTTCAACCTCGCGCGTCTGGCTTTCCGAGCTGTTCTTTTTCTCCTTCCGCACACCAGCGGTATAGTATAACCCCCATTTTGTGGACAAGCCTTTGCCGGCCACATGACCAGCTGATGTCGGCTTAGTGAGCTTATCCTTGTTTTTCATTACGTTCAACGCCCTATTTAAAGGGGTGTCGAAAGGGGAGCTCTTAGACGACCCCGCGCTACTGCTTTCAGTTTCCTGCGAAAGGAACGTGAACCATTTAGAAATATTGGGGATTAATAAGAGTGCAACCATATGGAGCTAATTACGCGGGGGTGTATTCCTTACCAGAAGAAGCTCAAGCGCCCTGGTCTTCGGATCCATGGTAAGCTCCTTTGTTATCGGGTCCTCCTTGTACCGGGCCCTGACATAGTTCCTGGTCTGCTTGTCACCGCTATATTTCTCGAAGCGGGGCAGTAGGCCTTGCTCGGCACGCTCCGCGTCCTCCTTGTCCCATATAGGCTCCGCCACTCTGTAACCGCCGGGACCGAGTTTGTGTTCCCCTAAGTTCAACTCCCGCATTTCTTTCCCCCACTGACTTGATTCGAAGGTTGCACTGGTCTCGCACTTGATCTTGAACTCCTTGTACTCATCTTCGCTCATCAAAGGATATTTCGCCTTGATCTTCTCATAACTATCACCTTTATCAATCATTCTCTTCACCGCGCTTTTCCAAGTAGACAGGGTCGTGCTCATCTTCGTGAGGGCGGCACTGTTCACTTTATTCCCTGAGAGGCGTGTGTTTTCAAATTCGGAGGGGAACTTGTATCGTTCGTGCAGCTTCGTGAAGAGGAGGTTGCGCAAATTCCCTCGGTCCTTATGCCTAAGGTTCTCGGTGTTGATCGAGACGGTGCTCCGGAGAATGCACCCGAGCTGAAGCGAGTACCCCTTGACTATATGTTTGGGCTCCATTGGATTCCCGTCGGAGTCCACTTGAGTGAATTCCTCCTTGAGGGTGCGGAGCGCATTCGGGCGCCGGTCCTTCCTTTGCTTCTTCGGTTGGCTGCCATCTGTGTGTGCGCCGCCATCATCAGTGGTGGCATCCTCGGCGGCACCATCAGTGGTGTCATCCCCGACGCCACTAGGGGTTGTGTAATCAGGATCGGTGTCTTCCGCGGCGTCCTCATAGCGGTGAGGTTGTTCCTCCATCTCCTGGGACAGCTCCCAGAATTTCTTGCCGCCCGAACCACCGGCCTCATCGTTGTAGGCCATGTTTCGCTCTAAATAGGAAAAAAGTTTCGTCAAAAAGTTGGTTATTGTCAAGGAACAAGATCATGGTCTCATCATTTAGGTTTTGTTGACACCGAGGCACCCTAAAAGCCTAAGCTTTCATCATTTAGGGTTTGTCGATGCCGAGGCACCCTAAAAGCCTAAGCGTACATCATTTAGGTTCTCATCGACACCGAGGCATCCAGGGCAGCCAAGTTAAGTTTTCATCATTTAGGGTTTATCGATGCCGAGGCACCCTAGGTTGGGCCTAATCACTTGGCACTAATCACTTGGCTCTATTGCCACCTATGGTTTAATGCAGCAAGAATAAAGGGGAAGTTGATCCTACTTAACTAAGTACTAAGATACCCCGGCCCATGCATTAGTAGCAAGTACCTCATATGTCCGATTTTTAGCAAAGTCATGCTAAAATTCACGGAAAATTTCAGCATGAACTTTGCTGAAAATAGGACATATGGAGTACCCGAATTTGCCGGAACGGAAGTTAATCGACATTCCGGCAAACTCAAGGGCCTCTCGGGGTACCTGCAAAATCATCACGATACAATGGTCGGAGACAAAACCCAGCCACAGACCATATGGTCCTCTGCTTTCATATGGACAAAAATCAGCTCAACTTATGTGAGCTTCCATTCCAGATATAATATGTCACCCAACAAAAAATTATAGTGTATGGATCATGGCATTTTTTATTCTATGGATCATGCCAGGAAATTATAGTCTATGTCATTTTCTGAAACATATTTTTGCCATGGCAATTTTGAATCAATAGACATACTTCTCAAAAGAGGCATTACCAAATTCTGGTGCCCTTGACTTACTAGTATTTATCTCTTATGACTGATGAATGTGCATTGAGTCCAGAAGCAAAGACTCTATAGTGAAATTAAAAAAACCTTGGAAATATATTTATGATAACTCTAAATGGATCAGAAGGTGCAGATGCACTTGTAAAAAAAAGTATGCATTTGCAGCAGCTTTGTTCTGATTATGACATCATTCTGTTAAGAAGGAAAAATAACATTATCATCCCAATTCATGGTTGACCAGTTCAGAACTAATGCACATTGACCACATAATATTATTTTGCAACCACGCAGTTTGTCCTTGACTGGGACACTTGAAGCACAAAACAACTAATGCAGAGCTAGGTCTACTTTGGTTCTGATGCATAGGTCTACTCTGGTGCATATGTGGGGTTTTTTACTTAGAAAATACAAAACTTCTATTATTGTTTTTATTTTTAACCAGAGCCTAACCACCTCTACGGTTTACAAACTAATTCAGATAATCACTAATCAAGAAGATTGGTGATACATATGATGGAATTGTCAGTTTAGTGTTCCACTATGATGCATTGGTTCACCCGTGATTTCCTGATGGCACTGGCCATACCTTTGGTCATTTTCGTTGTAAATATTCCAGAGTTTGACTGCAACGATGTTTAAACAGCAAGCTATTATCTTACTGATCTTATACATATCTCCAAGTCTCTTGGGATCTTCTCCAATATTTTCTAAATGAGGCGATAGCTAAGGAAAACTAGTTCAGGCTTCTTGCTCCAGCTGGTAGACAAGTTAATGTAGAACTCTAGTTTTTTCTTAGCTGGCACAAGTTTGTCTAGTGTGAACCTCAACTAATAAAATTGTTGTGTGTTAGGACCATACACTAGAAAGCCTCACTGTCTGGCTTTCAAACTGTTAACCTATTGTACTGTAAGTATAAAAGATAACAAACTAACATATGGAGATTGTGAGAGAACCTAGAAAAATGCACTCCTCTTATAGTGATGCACAAACTAGAAACTGTATACCAAACACACAAATAGAAACCAGCTCCAGGAACTAGAGTAGCATATTCAGTAAATCAACTTGTAGTGGGAAGTACAGCAAGTTAAATCAAGTAGTCAAAGACAATAGGATTAGTGTACTGAACCACGGAGCAGAGGTGGAGCGGAGACCGGAGTTGAGGTGGCCGGAGTTGAGGAAGACGACGGCGACCCGAGGAAGAGGACGAGGTGGATCCGGTGTTGTGCGGCTCCTCGGCGATGGCGGATCCGGTGCAGTCCCCCTCCTGGATTGGCTGCGACGCGAACAAGGACACTGTTATTGCCCTGCTCTGCTCTATGTAGCAAATCGACAGTAGCCAAGAACAGACCTTCCCAGCTGCGAGGTCCCGATGCGCAGCGCTGACGAGATGGCAGACCCAGCCTTGCTCCGCAGCCACGGCAGGAAAGCACTGTCCTCCTTTACCTGGCGGGCGGCAAATTTGATTCCATCGACATTCAGCAAAGGGGCGGGGGGGGGGGGACAGGGGGATTTCTTCCTCTCTTTCTTTGCTTGCGGTGAACCCTAGCTAGCCCAGATAGCTCACCTTGGGGATGGCTGCGAGGGGAGCCGGAGCGGGCGCGGGGGTCGTCGGAGCGGGCACGGGGGAGCCGGAGCGGGTGTGGAGCGGGTGCGGGGGTCGTTGGAGCGGGCCGGGGCCGGCAGCGGTGGCGGCAGCTAGGAACCGTAGCTGTCCCGCTCGGGAGGGAGGTTCACGCAGGCGGGGCCGCGGGGGGAGGGGGACGGCGAGGGCGCGGGCCCGGGCGGAGGGGGGCGGTGAGGGAGGTGGTCGGGTGCGGCGGGGGAAGCGAGCACGGCCGGGGACGGCGAGCACGGGGGAAGAGGTGGGCGGTGGTGGTCAGGCGCGGGTGAGACGAGGTAGGGGAGGGATTAGAGAGAAATGGAGATTGGGGATTTTAGTGTGGGGGAGGCTTAGCAATGGCGCACCACCCATGGGTGCGCCATAAGTACATCCATAGCAATGGCGCACCACCGAGGGGTGCGCCCTAAGTAATTTAATCTAGCCCGACTTGTCAGGTTATATACAACCTAACCCTATCTACAATAGACCCCGCCCACTAGCCTGACTGGTCAATACGCAGCACACACACCAGGAGGTCCTGGGTTTGATTCCCAGGCTCCCCAATATTTTTTTATGCATTTTAAATCCTGTTTGATATTTATTTGTGTTTAAATATGTTCAAACTTGTTTAAATCATAATAGTAATATTTTTTATAAAAACAGTAATAACCCACCCAGGGGTGCGGGGGGCCGGGTGCTCGTCGGCGGCGGTGGAGCGGGGGAGGGTTGCGGTGGGTCGTCGGCGGCAGTGGAGCTAGCTAGCGGGGGAGGGTGCGGGTGGGATCGAGATCGAGATGGAGGGGGAATCGAGATCGAGATGGAGGGGGGTCGAGATCAAGTGTCCTCATGAATTCAAAAAGTGCCATGAAATTTAAAAATACTCATGATATCAAAAAGTGCCCATGAAATACAATCGAGAAATGAAGGCTACAATTTAAATACAATCGATCTTAGCTAGCTATCTATTCACAATCTTCTTGCCCTTCTTTTTCGCAAATGGAGTTCTTCTGTGGAACGGACGTCCTTTAGGTAGGGTGGTCCCGCTTCTTCTTGTGGTGTATGCTCCTACTTCATCGTCGTCGTCATGTTCGATCTTCGGGTCGCCGTACTTGTCGAAGTCTTGCTCATTGGCTACTCCATCCATTCTGATGATCTTCCTTTTGCCTCTCCTCATGACAACACGACTGGGCTTTGACGGATCGGTAATGAAGAAGCATTGGTCCACTTGTGAAGCCAGTACCCATGGCTCATTTTTCGCGGTGACGTTTGCGCCCGCGTTCTTGAATTTGGCTTCGGGTATAACCATGGTGGTGAAATACTGGTCTTGTTTTAGGACGCTCTTGGCCCATCTGACACGGAACATCGGGACCTTCTCTCCAGCGTAGCTCAGCTCCCAGATCTCCTCGATCCTTCCGTAGTATTTGTCCTTGTCGTTACCGGTGTAGGATTCCATCGTTACCCCGGAGTTCTGATAACCATCGCTCTTCTTTTCCTTGTCCTCGGTGTAGAATGTGTAGCTGTTGATATCGTACGCCTCATAGGTCATCAGGTTGTGCTTGACGCCCTGTGACAAGGCGAATATGAGTTGTTCTTCCGCGGAAGAATCCTCATGTAAAGGGTACGACAGAATTTTCTGCTTGAACCAACGCGTGAAACATGAGTTGTGCTCTTTGAGTATATGTCCGCCTGTCCTCTGTTGGCCTCGGTCATTGTACGTCTTTTCAATAAAGGTTTTGTGCTCTACCACCCAAGGATCGACCAGGTCTATGTGTTGTAGCGCGAATAGGTTTGCTCTTTCAAAGTCGGTGAGTCGACCCTCGAAGTCGACATGCATTTCGCGGCGACCCTCACGGTGACCCCATCCAGCGAGCCTGCCGAGGTGCCTGTTGACGGGCAGACCAACGGGGTTCTCGATGCCTAGATAATTCGTGTAGTAGGAGATGCACTCTTCGGTCAGAAAGCCCCTGGCTATACTTCCCTCTGGACGTGACATGTTGCAAACGTATCCTTTGATGACACCATTCATCCTTTCGAACGGCATCATGCTGTGCAGGAACGTCGGCCCGAGTTGGATGATATCCTCCACGATATGGACCAGCAGATGCATCATAACGTCGAAGAATGCAGGGGGGAAGTACATCTCAAGCTCGCATAGTATCACCATGATCTCTTCCTGTAGCCTTCTGAGTTGCCTCACGCCAATCGACTTCCGAGAGATGACGTCAAAAAAGTTGCATAGGCCAAATAGCGTTTCACGGACATGCGCGTCCATGATCCCACGGATTGCAACTGGAAGTATCTGCGTCATCAGCACGTGACAGTCGTGAGACTTCATCCCGCTGAACTTCTGCTTCACTAGGTCTAGGTATCTGCTAATCTTCCCCTCGTAACCGTAAGGAAGTTTTACTCCTAGGAGGCAGGTGAAAAACTGCTCGATCTCCTCCTGACTTAGAGTGAAGCACGCGGGAGGGTAGTCATTTCCGGTCTTCTTGGCCTTTTTGCCTTTGCGACGACTTTCTATGTCCTGCTTCGCCTCATCATCATCATCATCATCATCATCATCATCATCATCATCATCATCATCATCATCATCATCATCATTAGCGTGAAGCTCCTGCCTGATGCCCATTGATTTCAAGTCTGCCCTTGCTTTCGGCCCATCTTTGGTCCTCTCTGGCATGTTGAGCAGGGTACCAAGCAGACTCTCGCACACGTTCTTCGTGATATGCATCACGTCAAGGCTGTGAGGCACACGGTGGATCTTCCAGTATGGAAAGTCCCAGAAAATAGACCTCGTTTTCCATACCTTCAGCAGCGGCTCTGGCGCCTTTCGCTTCTTTCCCGGCTCTGGCGCCTTTTTCTTCTTTCCCGGCAGTGGGCAGTCTTTCCAATTTTTCAACAGCTCGTCTATTTCCTCGCCGCTCCTCGTACACGGGCGTTTTCGGGGGTCGGTTTCACCATCGAACAGATCCTTGCGTTTCCTCCATGGGTCATCGTCGCGAAGCCACCTTCGATGTCCCATGAACATGGTTTTCGAAGACCCGGGATGTCTATCTAGCTGGCGATACGTTGTGTCATCCACGCACCTTACGCATCCAGAAAATCCATGGACTACCTGCCCCGCGAGATATCCGTAACCGAGATAGTCGTGCATCGTCGTGAGTAGTGCGGCTCTCATAGGGAAATATCCTTTCTCTGCAGCGTCCCACGTATTGGCTGGCGTTTTCCACAGCGTGTCTAGCTCCTCCTTTAGCAGCCCCAGATACAGATTGATGTCGTTCCCTAGTTGTTTCGGCCCTTCAATTAGCATACTCATGTGAATGTACTTCCTCTTCATGCACAACCAGGGGGGAAGGTTGTACATCCACGCAAACACAGGCCAGGTGCTATGTGTGCTTCTCTGGCTGCCAAACTGATTGACTCCGTCGGTGCTCGCGCCCAGCACCATGTTCCTTGGATCCTTCCCAAATTCTGGGTATTCGAAGTTTAACGCTTGCCACTAGCTCGCATCCTTAGGGTGACACAGCATCTTGTCTTTTTTATTTATCTCCGGATCATTTCCGTCATCTTCCCGCTTCTTCTCCTCCCTATCCACGTGCCAACGCAGGAGCTTTGCTACCTTAGGGTCCTCGAAATACCGCTGCAGACGAGGAGTGATCGGAAAGTACCACACCGATTTTCGAGGAGCTTTCTTCCTCTTCTTGTATCGAGTGACGCCGCACACCGGACATATGGTAGACTCCGCGTGCTCGTCCCGATAAATGATACAATTCTTCATGCACACATGGTATTTCACGTGCAGTAAATTCAGAGGACACACGATTTTCTTCGCCTCCTCGAAACTGGTCGGGCACTTGTTCCCCTTGGGAAGACGTTCGTGCCAGAATGACATGTTCTCGTCGAAGCATGCGTCGGTCATTTTGTGTTTTACCTTCATCTCCAGAGCCATGAGCGTTACTTTCAGGCGGGTATCCTCGGGCCTGCATCCTTCATACAATGGAGTAACCGCGTCTATCTCCAGTTGATCCAGCTTGGCTTTCTCTCGGGCGATAGCTCTTGCGTTATCCGTCTGCTTAAGAAGCAGCTCTTGAATATGAGGGTCCTGCACCCAGCCTCCATCGTCGTCTGCTCCGGCATCTTCATCTTCATGATCATGCCCTTCGTCTTGATCTTCCTCATCACCATGTACGACATCTTCTACATGATGACTGTGTACAGCATCACCGTCGTGATCATGTCCTAGAGATTCTTCGTCTTCTCGCCCGCCCTCGCCGCGGTGGTACTTGTCTTGTTGCCCTTCCTCATTTCTTGCCCGGCCCCGGCCATGGACGACTTCATAGTCATCTTCATCACCTTGCCACCGATAGCCATCCATGAAACCACGCAAGAGCAGGTGGTCCCGCACCTGCCCGGAAACCGGGTCCGCAATAAGGCTCTTCAGCTTGCATCTTCGACATGGACATCTTATCTCCGTCTCGTTCTTTAGAAGCATCTCGGCCTTCGCGGAGCTCAAAAACCTATTCACGATGCCTTCAGTCATCGTGCGGACCAAGGTCGCCTACGGGCTAGAGCAAAATGATATTTTAGAACCAAGAAAAAATTTGGCATGACCTTCCCTAAAAATAGGACCAAAAAGAATGCATAGTGCCAAAATTCTCGCCGAAACGGAAATGAATCAAAACATTCCGGCAAAATATTGGCAACTATCGCATTTCAAATACCGGTACCTTCAAACACAAACATATAGGCAACACCACAAACACATGCAACACCACAAACATAAATAGATCTACCTAGGCCACAAAAAGTGCATGTGCACGTTGTTGGAGCGAGCTAGGGAGAAAAAAAAAGTAGATCTACATCATGAAGATAGCTTTCCCCTTACTTACCTATCAGAAAAAGGTAATTTCACCACTTAATTTTGATGAATCTATGGTGGAAATGAGGTGAGGAGGAGGAGGCAGCCGAAAGCTTGGAGAAGGAGGTGGAGGGAATGAGGTGGGGAAAGTGAGTGGGTAGGTGTGGGGCTGACCAAAATATCTTGTTGGGGTCCCAGGTTACTAATGGCGCACCACAAGGAAATGCGCCATTATTAACCCTGGTTACTAATGGCGCACCTGCAGGTGGTGCACCATTAGAAGTTTTGCAAAAAAGTAAAAAATATAAATATATATACTAATGGCGCACCGTGTAATAGCGCGCCATTACTAGTTTAAACTAGTAATGGCGCACTGTGAAATGGTGCGCCATTAGTAGTTTTGCAAAAAAAAGAATAAGAAAAAATTACAGTAATGGCGCATTCTCTGCCTGGTGCGCCATTACTAGTTAGAACTAGTAATGGTGCATTGTCAACCTGATGCGCCATTAGTATGTATGGAAAAATGGAAAAAAAAATTCATACTAGTGGCGCACCCTGTTCCTGGTGCGCCATTAGTGTCTTCCACACTAATGGTGCATCACCAACAGGTGCGCCATTAGTATATAGTAGTGGCGCACTTCTTCCCTGGTGCGCCATTAGTATCAATCCTATCTATAGCCCTTTTCCTAGTAGTGCACATAGCATTCAGTACCAACAGGGGTCTCATGACCCATCATTCAGAGCATAAAAGCAACGGAAACATTACATGTCTGAGTACAGACAACTACAAAGAAAAAGGCTGAGAAGCTTGACTATCTACAAGACCCTCCCAAGGGTACAAGATTGTAGCTGGGATACAAGCTACTCGTCGAAGTCACTAGTGTAACCAACTGCAAAACATAAACAAGCAAACGTGGGTACGAAGGTACTATGCAAGTCTTACATCAGAACTATCTACATATGCAACATTATCAGCAAAGGGGGTGGTGGAGTTTTAACAGCAGCAAGCCAGCTTTGACTCAGTGGCTAACCTATACTACGAGTATCAGAAACTTCTTTGAGGTGAGAAGACGCACACGAGTCCACATATTCACCATATCAATACTCCACTACGGATCCGTTCCCGTCTCCCTACAAGAAGGCCATCCATAGCACTCACCCTTATCTTGCGGATTTTAGATTATCCACTTCAAGTTGTCTATGTACTACATAAGTCCTCCAAGTTTCCATATCCGAGGAAAACGGCTATTCGAATAGATAATGTTAACCCTGCAGGGGTGTACTTCTTCACACACGCTCTCGCCACTTATCGCCCTGTACACGTCATGTACCTCGGCAACCTTCAAGAGGAAGTCGGGCGAGGGTGTCGGACACGACCTGACTAACCACACAAGTCTCTCGTCTAGGTTTATCGCCTATTCGAGTTCCATCCGCAAGTAGTTCCAGCCGAAGTCTCCAGTACGGCCCCAAACGATGTGTGCAGGGTTCCCAAGCCCACCATCCGGGTGCCACTTGGTACATTGTGCCACGGTGCCTAGTCTGTCCCAAGCCCGTCCAGTCGGACACCACCTGGTAGACAAGTAGCACTACCTACAAACGCCAGAAACTAGTTGCAACTCCTGGACAGGGATCAAGTGGATTAGTAAGCCGAGAGGGGCCGGATAACCGGAACTCAATGTGTGGTAGTAACTGGACTTGGATAACATACACGGAACTCAGTGCTTAGGGACGGTTCCAATGAGACAACCCACCATGTACTCCTACATGGCCTCTCATCGCTACCTTTACCAAACCTGTTCACACACTTAGCTTTTATCGGTAGGACATGTTCACCACTCCGATTCATTCCCGATGAATCCAACCTGACACAACTCTAAGCATAGCTGGCATAAAGAAAACAAGCATGGATGAGTAGGCACATCAAGGCTCAAGCAACTCCTACTCATGCTAGTGGGTTTCAACTATTTACTGTGGCAATGACAGGTCATGCAGAGGAATGGGTTCAACTATCGCAGCAGAAAGTAGCAGTTGAATCGTTGTTGTCCTAATGCAGTATAAGGAGCAGGAGCGAGAGAGTGGGATTTATCGAAATGCTCAAGGGGGGTTGCTTGCCTGATAGAACGACGAAGGGGCACTGCTCCTCTGACAGGTACTCGGGAACACCTTCCGGAGTGGAACCTATCGAGAAGAAACGGTGCCGGCAATCAATACACAAACAGTGCAACAATATGATGCATGAACATAACATGTGCAAATGGTAGTGTTTGGGCTAATGCAAGATGCTACCAAATTGGTTGAAGCCCATTTGAATCAAAGATTCAAATGCAAATTCAAAATGAAGCATCTAAAATGCCCATATTATGTTTTCACTTGTACAACATGTGTAAGTTGATTTTTCATGCATGTAACTAGCATAAATGGATTCCTTGCATTTTTCTCATCATTTTTCATATATAAATTATTTCATTCTGAGCTACGGTCGAATTGCTTTGAATTTTAGAAGTTTATATCATTTTTCTGGATTTTCCTAATTATTGTAATTTAAACTAAATCCAGAAATGACTTATTGTGTCAGCATGATGTCGGTGTGATGTCAGCAAGTCAACAGGCGCGGTCCAGGTCAAACCTGACCAGTGGGACCCACTGGTCCGTGACTAACTAAACTAACCTAGTTTAATTAGCACTAACCTAGGTTAAACTAATTAGTTTTAAACCTAAACTAGACTAATTAACCGGGCGGGGCCCGCATGTCATAGACCCAGGGGAGGTCAAATCCCCTGGTCAACCGGGCAAACCTGCCGGCGGCTCGACGCCGGCGATGCCAGATGCGGCAGTGCGCTGCAGGTTTTGCCTACAGGGCGCCATTTGGCTCGTGGAGCGCAGCTACGGGATGCAGATGCTCGTCCGCATCCAACCATGATGGTGGCGTGGCCGGGGAGTGGCCGGAGTGGCGCCGGCGATGACGAGTGCGGCGGCCGGAGCTCGGCGAGCTCAGGCGCGAGGGCTATGGTGCACTAGCAAGCGACCTGAGGCGTGCTGCGGCTTCCTGGGGATGCCCGGAGCACGAGTACGTGCTTGGTTTGGCCAGGCGGGGCTGCTAACGACGGCGAGCTTCGTGGCGGCAGCGGCGGGCTCCGGCCGAGGTGGGAACCACGGCTAGAGGTCGCAAGAGACGATGGGGAGAGGGGCGGAGGAAAGAGGGGCTCATAAGGAACTCGCGGAGTAGGCTAGTGAGCTCGGGGAATGCCGGACGGCGACGAATTTGACGGCGGCGATCTGCGGCACTAACGAGGAAGACGAGTCGAGGGTAGCTCTGCAGGGCGTCCCGGCTTGCGTGAGTCGTCAGAGAGGTCGAGGACGGCAGCACGAAGCTAATGGGCATGTCCAGGGGGCGAGGGGGAGGAAGTGGCACGGTGGTGCTTGTCGGCGTTGACGGCAGCGCTCCGGCCGTCGCGGGAGAGGGTGACAGAGGAGGGGAGAAGCATGGGAGAGAGTGGGAGAGGTGCGGGGCGTCTCCGTGGCGTCCACAACGGCGTTGGGAAGGGGACAGGCAGGCAGGGAGAGAGGAGGTGGCCTCGGCGTGTGGCCACAGGCGCTGGGCACGCACCTCTCGTCCTCCTGGCGAGAGGAGGGAGATGACTAGAAGGGCCAGATGGCTAGGCCAGCCAGCTGGGCCGCACAGTGCCAGGCCTGAGGTAAGTTTTCCCCTTTTGTTTTCTTTTCTATCTCTAACATTTGTTTTGACTTAAAATAAATACTAGCACAATTCTAAAAATGTTGGGATTCCTTGTGACCACTAGTTATAATATTCCAGAGGCCCTCACCAATATCCAACATTTTTGGAGCCATTAAAATATTTATATTATTTAAACAGCTCCAATTCAAATACATATGTGTTCATTCAAAAATCCAAAATGTTTAGCAAAAAATGTGCCTCACCGCTGGTTGTTGCTTGCAACATTTTCCAAAGACCATGAACATTTTTGAAGAGCATTTTGGGTTTATTGAAATTCCATTTTTAATTTGAACCTATTTGAATTTGCTCTGGTGCTAGGGTTTGAAACATTCCCCATTTAAAATTCATTTGAAACTTAAACATGATGCACAAAGCAAGCCTAGATCATACCAGAACTAGGTATGTGACACCCGGGGCCCGCACACCCCTACGCTGCCGGTTCGCGAAGGAGGCATCGGCGCCGCGCCCGCTGGAGGCCGGCACCGCAAGCTCCTCGATCCCGGACACCGAGGCGACCAGTGCCACGCCCGCTGGGTGGGTGCGGGGAGGTGGGACGGGCCCTCTGAACCAGGCGATTCTGGATGTTCAAGCAAAACTCCGCACCGAGGCCGACGCTCTCAAGCTCTGCAACAAGACTTTCCTGGAGTCACGAGAGGCTATCCGGGTACACTTCTTGCTTATTTGCTCTTGATTCTTCTACTTCTTCATG
This sequence comes from Triticum urartu, assembly GCF_056163025.1. Lineage (NCBI taxonomy): Eukaryota > Viridiplantae > Streptophyta > Magnoliopsida > Poales > Poaceae > Triticum > Triticum urartu. Next base: position 96,088,481 of record NC_141875.1, read on the forward strand.
GGGGGGAGCTGGCGCACCCACTGGGTGTAGTCCCCGAGTTTTGGGCCGGCTGCTGAGCAAGCGACTCAGAACTCTAATTGGCGAGCTCCGAGTACTAAATGTCTTTGCTGTAGGATTATCATAACCTCCGAGCGGCCGCCTTCAACTCCAAGGTCTTGGAGTCGGATCAACGTGCTGCCGACTTGTCGGAGAGCCGGAGTAAGTCTCCTTCTTCCTCTGCGGGGGCGCGTTGGCGCACCCGCGGGCTGTAGGCCCCGAGATTCGGGCCGACTGCTGAGCAGTTGGGCCGGATCTTACTGGCGACTTCATCTTTCTTTGCTGAATGTTTCCGTCACTTTCTCTTTTCACTTTTTGCAGAAGCCAACACTGTTCTTCAACGGCAACTGGGCGAAGCCAACGCCTTGATCCGTCCCAAGGAGGTGGACTGCGGCAAGCTGGCTGAAGAGCGCGACCGTCTTGTCACGCAGCTGGTGGAACAGAAGGAGCTCCTCAAGAAAACCCAGGAGGAGGCGGAGGCCGGGGAGAGCAGACTCCTTGCTGAGTTTGCGGTCGAGCCCTCCGCCTAGACTGACAAGGAAATGGAGCTGACTTCTGGCTTTCACGCAATCGAGGACACAGTCGATGGTGAGTTTCCCTTTCTTTTCTTCTTTGAACTGTCGGCTTGTTGGTTGAGCCGGCTTCTTGTTTTTAACTTTGGCTTTCTGCTTTCTGTTTGGTAGACTTCCTCCTTGGCCACTTGGACGCCACCAACCAGGCCATTGAAGCCGATCGTGAAGGACGGAGGGCGGACGGTGCGCATTCCTGAGCATCGAGGCCTCTCTTCGGCCGGCCCACCAGATGTTGCGTCGGCTTCAGCGTGTCGGCGCCCAGGCGATCGCCGCCCTGTGGCCTGACATGCCGGCACCACGCATCACCAGTCGAACTGCCGACTGGCTGGAGGTGGCAGCCGACCGTCTTGAGGCCTGGAAGGGCTCCTCGGCCCGGGATGGAGCGCGTCGGGCCTTGGAGTTTGTCAAGGCGTGGTATCCTGGGCTGAGTCTAGCCCAGCTAGCCACGTTCCGGCTGGAGGCTCAGGAGGAGTTGGCAGGTATGGAAGATGAACTCGTCAAGCGCGCGGCGTCGATCGCTGATACGTCTCCGTCGTATCTATAATTTTTATTGTTCCATGCCAATATTATTCAACTTTCATATACTTTTTGGCAACTTTTTATACTATTTTTGGGACTAACATATTGATCCAGTGCCCAGTGCCAGTTCCTATCTGGTGCATGCTTTTGGTTTCGCAGAATATCCATATCAAATGGAGTCCAAACGGGATAAAAAGGACGGAGCTTATTTTTGGAAAATATGGAAAATTTGGAAGGAAAATCAACGCGAACCAGTGCCTGAGGTGGTCACGAGGCAGGGGGGCGCGCCTGCCCCGCTGGGTGCGCCCCCTACCCTCGTGAGCCCGCCGTAAGGGGTTGAAGCTCTTCTTTTTCTGCAAGAAAGCTAATATTCGGAAAATAAATCATGGCAAAGGTTTCAGGCCAATCGGAGTTATGGATCTCCATATATATACGAAACGGTGAAACAAAGCCAGAACAGAACGCAGAACCAGAGAGAAATAGAGAGATAGATCCAATCTCGGAGGGGCTCTCGCCCCTCCCACGCCATGGGAGCCAAGGACCAGAGGGGAAACCCTTCTCCCATCTAGGGAGGAGGTCAAGGAAGAAGAAGAAGAAGTGGGGCCCTCTCCCCCTTGCTTCCGGTGGCGCTGGAGTGCCGTCGGGGGCCATCATCATCACCGTCATCTTCACCAACAACTTCACCGCCATCATCACCAACTCCTTCCCCTTCTATGCAGCGGTGTAACCTCTCTCTTACCTGCTGTAATCTCTACTTAAACATGGTACTCAACGCTATATATTATTTCCCAATGATGTATGGCTATCCTATGATGTTTGAGTAGATCTGTTTTGTCCTAATGGCTATTTGATGATCGTGATTGGTTTGAGTTGTATGTTTTATTATTGGTGATGTCCTATGGTGCTCTCCGTGTCGCGCAGGCGTGAGGTATTCCCGCTGTAGGGTTTGCAATATGCTTATGATTTGCATATGGTGGGTGGCGTGAGTGACAGAAGCACATACCTGAGTAAGTAGGTTGTTTGCGTATGGGATAAAGGGGACTTGATACTTTAATGCTATGGTTGGGTATTACCTTAATGAATCTTTAGTAGTTGCGGATGCTTGCTAGAGTTCCAATCATAAGTGCATATGATCCAAGTAGAGAAAGTATGTTAGCTTATGCCTCTCCCTCAAATAAAATTGCAATAATGATTACTGGTCTAGTTATCGATTGCCTAGGGACAAATAACTTTCTTGTTGACAAAAGCTCTCTATTAAAACTAATTCAGTTGTGTCTTTATCTAAGCAGCCCCTAGTTTTATTTACGTGCTCTTTACTTTCTTGCAAGCTTATCCAAAAACACCTACATAGTACTTCTAGTTTCATACTTTTTCTGGTAAAGCGAACGTCAAGCGTGCATAGAGTTGTATCGGTGGTCGATAGAACTTGAGGGAGTATTTGTTCTACCTTTAGCTCCTCGTTGGGTTCGACACTCTTACTTATCGAAAGAGGCTACAATTGATCCCCTATACTTATGGGTTATCAAGACCTTTTTCTGGCGCCATTGCCGGGGAGCAATAGCGTGGGGTGAATATTCTCGTGTGTGCTTGTTTGCTTTATCACTAAGTAATTTTTATTTGCTGTTCTTAGTTGTTTTCTATCTTTAGTCATGGGTAGGAAACGTAAAATACCAAAAAATTAGTAGTACCTACTGAACCAATGGTTGAAGAACCACTCAAAATCTATCACACTGCTGAAGCTTATTACTTGGATCATCTTCGATCCCTATGTGCTCGTGCTGAAACCCCAACTAGCCTAGTTGAGGGAAAATCTTTAGATGATCATGCTTGTTATGTGCGACACCGAATATCTCAAAAAGGGAAACTTTTACAGCATCAAATTAATACTATGCAATGCTATGCTTGGAATTTATGCTATTATTACGATTTTACTTGTTGTTCTGAAAAACCCTAAGAAACACCTTCCCTACCAATGTGAGTTTATTGATAATGGAATGTTATCTTCATATGCTAAGGGTGTTTATAGTTACTATGATGTTCAACAAATTGAAGAATTTGTTGCTTTTAAGGGTGCTTATGAAATTGCTGCGTTGATTGAAAAGTATGATGCTACTCTTTACAAATCTGAAAATTTTTCTATACTTGAATATTGTTATGAGAATTATGGTTCTAATACCTATGTTAAACAATATATTGAGGAATACTCTGCTGTCCAAGAAGAGATTAATATTTTGCAGGAGTCTATAGAAGAAGAAATTGATGAAACTGTGAGCTCATTGGATGAAAAATATGAGGAGGAGAGCGAAGAACAAAAGGAGGAAGAGAGGATTGATCACCCGTGCCCACCTTCTAATGAGAGTAACTCTTCAACTCATACATTGTTTAATTCCCCTTCGTGCTTATCGAAGGATGATTGCTATGATGACTGTTATGATCCCTTTGATTCTCTTGAAATATCCCTTTTTGATGATGCTTGCTATGCTTGTGGCCAAGATGCCAATATGAATGATGCTTATGGAGATGAACTTCCTATAGTTCCTTATGTTAAACATGAAATTGTTGCTATTGCACACATGCATGATAGTCCTATTATCGTTTTGAATTCTCCAAACTACACTATATCGGAGAAGTTTGCCCTTATTAAGGATTATATTGATGGGTTGCCTCTTACTACCACACATGATGATTTTAATAGATATAATATGAATTTTCTTGCTGCTCCTACTTGCAATTATTATTAGAGAGGAACTATATCTCCACCTCTCTATGTTTCCCACATGACAAAATGGCAAGAAATTGTTTATACTATACATTGGCCTTTACTAGGTGTGCATGAATTGTTCTTTTATGACATGCCGATGCATAGGAAGAGAGTTAGACTTCATCATTACATGATATATGTTACTTTGTGCTCACTACTAAATTACAAATCATTGCTAATTAAAATTGGATTTGATATACCTTGGGATCCGGGTGGATTCACTACTTGAGCACTATATGCCTAGCTTAATGGCTTTAAAGAAAGCGCTGCCAGGGAGACAACCCGGAAGTTTTAGAGAGTCATTTATTTCTGTTGAGTTCTTTCATATAGTTTAAAAACAACAAAAATAAAGAGGGGAACCTAAAACTTTTACAAAAAGGAAAGTGAAAGTGAGAGAGACAAGCATTGTTGAAGTGGGAGCTAGCCTTGAACTTTGTTCATGCTCACGGAAACTTTGTGAATCTTGATTACAGAAACTTTTCAACAAAAATAATTATCCCCTTGTACAATTCCATTGTATTATAAAAATAATGTTCCAAGGTTTGCCTTTAGGATGGTTACAATGCTTGTTGGTTTGTGCGGTGCAGGACAGAAGCTTTGGCTGTAGTGCATGATTTTTAATTTTTTACTGGAACCTCAAATGGTTCTGATTCTTTTTGCACTGTCTTGCTGTACAATTTTTTTATTTTTCCTAATTTTGTCAGAATTGTTCAGCTATCAGAAGTATGGTGAATGTTCAGATTGCTACAGACTGTTCTGTTTTAGACAGATTCTGTTTTTGATTCATAGTTTGCTTGTTTTGATGAACCTATCAATTTATATCAGTGGATTAAGCCATGAAAAAGTTATATTACAGTAGACACAATGCAAAAAAATATATGAATTGGTTTGCAACAGTACTTAGAGTAGTGATTTGCTTTATTATACTAACGGATCTTACCGAGTTTTCTGTTGGAGTTTTGTGTGGATGAAGTGTTCGATGATCGAGAAGGTCTAGATGTGAGAAGAAGGAAGAGAGGCAAGGTCTCAAGCTTGGGGATGCCCGAGGCACCCCAAGTAAAATTCAAGGAGACTCAAGCATCTAAGCTTGGGGATGCTGGGGAGGCATCCCCTCTTTCTTTAACAAGTATCGGTATGTTTTCGGATTCGTTTCATTCATGCGATATGTGTAATCTTGGAGCGTCTTTTGCATTTAGTTTTGATTTTTCTTTTATGCACCATGCTGGTATGAGATGGTCCTTGGTTGATTTATAGAATGCTCATTGCACTTCACTTATATCTTTTGAGTATGGCTTTATAGAATGCTTCATGTGCTTGACTTATATCATTTGAAGCACTGTTCAAGATATCTTCCGATATGCCGATAAATCAGCCAATTTATCGCTTACCGCTGTCAAACTGATAAGATAAATCGGCCGATAAATCTGCCGATATGGCGATAAATTGACCGATATGCCGATAAACTGGCCGATTTACCCCTTATCATGGGTCGACCGATAAGTTCCCGATAAGCGATATCCCCAACATTGATTTGAAGTTTGGATTAACTGTTTCTCTTCACTTAGACAACCGCCATTTGTAGAATGCTCTTTTGCTTCACTTATACTTGTTGGAGCGTGGGCATATCTTTTGTAGAAAGAATTAAACTCTCTTGCTTCACTTATATCTATTTTGAGAGATGACAGGAACTGGTCATTCACATGGTTAGTCATAAAATCCTACATAAACTTCTAGATCGTTGAATATGATATGTTTGATTCCATGCAATAGTTTTGCGATATAAAGGTGGTGATATTAGAGTGATGCTAGTCGAGTAATTGTGAAATTGAGAAATACTTGTGTTGAGGTTTCCAAGCCCCGTAGCATGCACGTATGGTGAACCGTTATGTAACGAAGTCGGAGCATGATGTGTTTATTGATTGTCTTCCTTATGAGTGGCGGTCGGGGACGGGCGATGGTCTTTCCCTACCAATCTATCCCCCGAGGAGCATGCGCGTAGTACTTTATTTTGATGACTAATAGATTTTTGCAATAAGTATGTGAGTTCTTTATGACTAATGTTGAGTCCATGGATTATACGCACTCTCACCCTTCCATCATTGCTAGCCTCTTCGGTACCGTGCATTGCCCTTTCTCACTCGAGAGTTGGTGCAAACTTCGCCGGTGCATCCAAACCCCATGATATGATACGCTCTATCACACATAAACCTCCTTATATCTTCCTCAAAACAGCCACCATACCTACCTATTATGGCATTTCCATAGCCATTCCGAGATATATTGCCATGCAACTTCCATCATCATCATATACATGACTTGAGCATTTATTGTCATATTGCTTTGCATGATCGTAAGATAGCTAGCATGATGTTTTCATGGCTTGTCTGTTTTTTTATGTCATTGCTACGCTAGACCATTGCACATCCCGGTACACCGCCGGAGGCATTCATATAGAGTCATATCTTTGTTCTAGTATCGAGTTGTAATATTGAGTTGTAAGTAAATAAAAGTGTGATGATCATCATTATTAGAGCATTGCCCAAAAAAAGAAAAAAAAGAGAGGACAAAGAAGCCTAAATAAAAAAAAGGGGGCCTAAAGAAGCCCGCAAAAAAAGGGGCAATGTTACTATCCTTTTACCACACTTGTGCTTCAAAGTAGCACCATGTTCTTCATATAGAGAGTCTCTTGAGTTATCACTTTCATATACTAGTGGGAATTTTCATTATAGAACTTGGCTTGTATATTCCGATGATGGGCTTCCTCACATGCCCGAGGTCTTCATGAGCAAGCAAGTTGGATGCACACCCACTTAGTTTCTAGTTTGAGCTTTCATAAACTTATAGCTCTTAGTGCATCCATTGCATGGCAATCCCTACTCCTCACATTGATATCTATTAATGGGCATCTCCATAGCCCGTTAATACGCCTAGTTGATGTGATACTTTCTCCCTTTTTGTCTTCTCCACATAACCCCTATCATCATATTCTATTCCACCTATAGTGCTATGTCCATGGCTCACGCTCATGTATTGCGTGGAAGTTGAAAAGGTTTGAGAAACGTCAAAAGTATGAAACAATTTCTTGGCTTGTCATCGGGGTTGTGCATGATGTGAATGCTTTGTGTGGTGAAGATGGAGCATAGCCAGACTATATGATTTTGTAGGGACGAGCTTTCTTTGGCTATGTTATTTCAGTAAGACATAATTGCTTGGTTGGTATGCTTGAAATATTATTGTCTTTATGTCAAAGGATAGATTATTGCTTTGAATCACTCGTGTCTTAATATTCATGCCATGATTAGACATATGATCAAGATTATGCTAGGTAGCATTCCCCATCAAAAATTATCTTTTTTATCATTTACCTACTCGAGGACGAGCAGGAATTAAGCTTGGGGATGCTGATACATCTCCGCCGTATCTATAATTTTTGATTGTTCCATGCCAATATTATTCAACTTTCATATACTTTTTGGCAACTTTTTATACTATTTTTGGGACTAACATATTGATCCAGTGCCCAGTGCCAGTTCCTGTCTGTTGCATGTTTTTGGTTTCGCAGAATATCCATATCAAACGGAGTCCAAACGGGATAAAAACGAACAGAGCTTATTTTTTGAAAATATGGAAAATTTGGAAGGAAAATCAACGTGAACCAGTGCCCGAGGTGGTCACGAGCCAGGGGGACGCGCCTGCCCCCCTGGGCGCGCCCCTACCCTCGTGAGCCCACCGTAAGGCGATTGACACTCTTGTTTTGCCACAAGAAATCTAATATTCGGAAAAAAAATCACGGCGAAGGTTTCAGGACAATCGGAGTTACGGATCTCCATATATATACGAAACGGTGAAACAAAGCCAGAACAGAACGCAGAACCAGAGAGAAACAAAGAGATAGATCCAATCTTGGAGGGGCTCTCGCCCCTCCCACGCCATGGGAGACAAGGACCAGAGGGAAAACCCTTCTCCCATCTAGGGAGGAGGTCAAGGAAGAAGAAGAAGAAGGGGGGCCTCTCCCCCTTGCTTCCGGTGGCGCCGGAGTGCCGCCGGGGGCCATCATCATCACCGTCATCTTCAAGAATAACTTCACCACCTTCATCACCAACTCTCCCCCCCTCTATGCAGCGGTGTAACCTCTCTCTTACCCGCTGTAATCTCTACTTAAACATGGTGCTCAACGCTATATATTATTTCCCAATGATGTATGGCTATCCTATGATGTTTGAGTAGATCTGTTTTGTCCTAATGGCTATTTGATGATCGGGATTGGTTTGAGTTGTATATTTTATTATTGGTGCTGTCCTATGGTGCTCTCCATGTCGCGCAAGCGTGAGGGATTCCCGCTGTAGGGTTTGCAATATGCTTATGATTTGCTTATGGTGGGTGGCGTGAGTGACAGAAGCACAGACCCGAGTAAGTAGGTTGTTTGCGTATGCGATAAAGGGGACTTGATACTTTAATGCTATGGTTGGGTTTTACCTTAATGAATCTTTAGTAGTTGCGGATGCTTGCTAGAGTTCCAATCGTTAGTGCATATGATCCAAGTAGAGAAATATGTTAGCTTATGCCTCTCCCTCAAATAAAATTGCAATAATGATTACCAGTCTAGTTATCGATTGCGTAGGGACAAATAACTTTCTTATTGACAAAAGCTCTCTATTAAAACTAATTTAGTTGTGTCTTCATCTAAGCAGCCCCTAGTTTTATTTACGTGCTCTTTACTTTCTTGCAAGCTTATCCAAAAACACCTACAAAGTACTTCTAGTTTCATACTTATTTCCAGTAAAGAGAATGTCAAGCATGCGTAGAGTTGTATTGGTGGTCGATAGAACTTGAGGGAATATTTGTTCTACCTTTAGCTCCTCGTTGGGTTCGACACTCTTACTTATCGAAAGAGGCTACAATTGAACCCCTCTACTTGTGGGTTATCAATCGCAGAGTACACTTACACCAGCATGTTCGTCCCTGAGCGGGTTGAGGACGGCACCGAGGCGCCGCCGGAATGGTTCGGGCTAAACCCGGCAGACAGCGAGGACTCGGCGGAGGTGATTGACTCCAGCGGCGAGGAAGAGGGCGAGTCAGAGGATGAAGGGGAAGAAGAGGCGCCAGAGGTCGGAGCGAGCGGCCAGCCCCAGCCCGACCGCGCCTCAAGCAACAAGCCGCGCCCAACCGAACCGACTGTCGCCAGGGGCGACCAGGAGGATACTGACCAGCCGGCCGCTCCACCAACCGGCCCCGCCGACTCCTCCGCTCCACCGAACCCTTCTGCCACTTCCTAGGCCGCTAGTTTATCTTTGTTTTACCTGTCTATCACTTCCCCGCCGACTTCCCCGCCGACTTCCCCGCCGACTTCTGCCACTTCTGCCACTTCCCCGCCGACTCGATGAACTTGTTAATTTTGCACAATTCCACCCGCGGGGTGTATCTTAAACTTGTGTTTTGAAGATCGGCCAAGGGCCTTTGTTATGTAAATATTATTCCGAGTTCTAACTTTTCTTGCTTACTGCTATTTGGCTTTTTCCTTTGCCGCTTTCCCTTGGTTGCCGTCTTGCCAGCCGAACAGCCGCTCTGCGGACTGTGGCTGGGTCATGTACTTAGCTACTTCTGGGAAGGCAAGTACTTAGCCGTTTTAGAACATTCTAGCAAGTTAAGTAGAAGTCGGCGGGCCGGCTGCTCAACAGTCCACTACTAGGAAAAGGCCTACTAGTGGCACACCAGTTTTGCCTACTAATGGCGCACTATTGGTGCACCACTAGTACCACGCCACTAGTATTTTTTACTAATGGCGCATCGCTGGTGCGCCATTAGTATCTGGTATACTAATGGCGCACCACGCCGTGCGCCATTAGTATAGACCACCATGCGCCATTAGTATCTGGCATACTAATGGCGCACTATGGGGTGATGCGCCATTAGTATGAATATTAGGTTTTTTTTACTTTTCTGAATTTTGCCCAGGTTACAAAATATATTATTGGACAGAATATAGACAGCACCCCACAGCAAGAGCAGATTCATCGAATACAATAGAAGATTAGTCTCCGAATACAATTCAACATATTAGTCTCTGAATTCAAAAGACCGAACAAAGATAGAACATTACAAGTCTCGAGACCGCGAGTAGCGAGTTTGTCGTAAGTAATACTAATCCTAACAAGTCCTACTAATCATCATCATACAACTTCTACTCATTATTAATAACAAGTCATACGATAATCATCTTGATAGTCATCGAACCAACCCTACTTAATTGTTCTTAGCACATGATCATCAGTATTAGGCAGGACCTAAATACCCTATTTAAGGTAAAATAGCATAAAACAATATAGACGCTCACTCTCCATTATGGATAATGGAGAACATCCTGTCTCCAATTCTTGCGCTTCACTTCCTTTTGCTTCCAAGAACCTCCTTACGACTGTCCATACATTTTTTCCATCCTTTGATTTTCATGTCTCCACTTCTTTTAGAAATCTCGTATGGACAGTTGAAATTCCTAGGATGACCTGGCTGTATGTTCAAAACATTAAGACTACCTTTCTGATACATCAAATGAGGCACACAATTCTCTGGGATTATCTATTGAAAAACATAGTAATAACTTCATAGTTAGCAATGATGTACTAGTTTTAGAAGTATGCAAAAGATGCACGGATGTCATAATAGTAAAAATCTTACCAGGTTATCTCCATGGTAGTTACCGTAGTTTAACACATGCACTAGTGGCACGTATTGACCATAATGTTGAGGAGTTTGATTGTGGATATTGTAATTCTTAATGTCAGTACAAAATCCGACCAGATGATTTTTCTCCTTGTAAGTTGTTAATTCGGAGCCATCATTGTAGTGGGTTTTGTCTACCATCTCCGCACATTCTTTGAACAATAAAAATAAGCTGTCAATGGAAATAAGCTGTCAACTATTTTGAAATAAACAATATAAATTAGCTAATAACTATGTTTGAGAAACTCACATAGTGGTAGAACTGGAGGCGTATCAACAAGGACCCAAATGTCCATATTGTCTTGGTCGATGTGAGGATTACCAAGATCCATGGTGATAAGCATACCCTCATCAAAACCATACATATTGCAAAATGCTTCCCAATTTTTGCAACCAAAATGGGTTACGCTCTCAGAATTATACAGATTTACTTCAAAGTCCACATCATGATGAGTCCTTAGGTGAATTTTCTTTGTTTCAGAAATTTCATGGTCTTCAAAATCCATCCTCTCCAAGACATAGCGTCTTGCATGGCATGGGATAAGCTATACTCGAATTGTAAAACATGAAAATTACACGTTGAAATAGTTGAAGTCATGCTTAATTATGAAAATAACACTTGTCGTTGTTGTGTACCGTTTCAACTTCGAAGGTCTCCTCGAGCTTAATGCTGAAGCGCCGATGATCGTCCAGGTGAGGCATGTCGCACAGACCTCGATCGTCGTGGCACCAGTCGCACTCCCCAGGGAGACTTTCATCGTCCGATGATGATATATCCTACGTTCATAATTCAAAACTACATCATTTAGGGTTTGTCGACACCGAGGCATCCTAAAAGCTAAGCTTTTATCATTTAGGGTTTGTCGACACCGAGGCACCCTAAAAGCCTAAGCTTTCATCATTTAGGTTCTTATCGACACCGAGGCACCCTAAAAGCCAAGGTTTTATCATTTAGGGTTTGTCGACGCCGAGGCACCCTAAAAGCCTAAGCTTTCATCATTTAGGTTCTTATCGACACCGAGGCACCCTAAAACCTATGGTTTAATGCAGCAAGAATAAAGGGGCAATTGATCCTACTTAATTAAGTACTAAGATACCCCGGCCCATGCATTAGTCGCAAGTACCCCATATGTCCTATTTTTAGCAAAGTCATGCTAAAATTCACGGAAAATTTCAGCATGACATTTGCTGAAAATAGGACATATGGAGTACCCAAATTTGCCAGAACGGAAGTTAATAGACATTTCAGCAAACTCAAGGGCCTCTCGGGGTACCTGCAAAATCATTATCCCCACGTAATGAAGTCGCCAATGGGTCATTTCAGAAGATCACAAGTAGCATCATCACAAGTACAACATCATCACAAGTACAGCAGCAGCAGTGAACACAGGCATAACAGCAGCAGCAGCAGGTTTATTCTTCTTCTTCATAAACATTAATTGGTGTGGGTGATTCTATCTGCCCTCTAATGACTCACTCAATTTAACAGGACAACCCACAAGCATTGTTTTGATTCCAACAGCTGCTGTAAAATACATCCAACAAAGGTGCTCTAAAATCAGAAATACTACCCCCCAAATCTTTAGCTCAATTCTGAAAATACATGGCTAGGACAACGGTAGCATTCAACCACAAGCCCAAGCCTATACTTAACTAGGCCCAGGTCCATTAAATTCTTACAGAAACCAAGAAATGGAATCAACTCCCCTTGTTGCTGATTCAGTCATGGGAGATGCCATGTCTCAAAAATATCAAGTAACACCATCATGTTCGATTTCAATATAAGGAATATTACAAAATTAACAGTTAAGATCCCAGGTGAGTAACACACTTTAGTCTTCTAGTTACAAAACAAAACTGACATAACTCCGTAATCACTATTTCAGCAAGCAGCAGAGGAGGTTTAAAGGAAAGGAGCATATGTAGAAATACATAGCAGAAAAATACAAGAAGCCTTTGACACTCCGCTGCTCAAGGTACCACTACCCCATGCACATGTATTTGGGTAAGCAGCAGAGCAGAGGAGGAGGCCATTTAATCAGGTAAATGGTGCATTCACAAATTCTTTTCTCCTGGGAACTAGAAAAAATCTCACTCACTGAAATGGACACACAGGGCAACAAAACTAGTGCCTAAACTAAACTAACTAATTAGACTAACTAACTAAACTAGACCCTAAACAAGGAGCATAAACTAACTAATTAACTAACTAACTAATTAGACTAACTAACTAACTAACTAATTAGACTAACTAACTAAACTAGTGCCTAAACTAAACTAACTAATTAGACTAACTAACTAAATTAGAAGAAAATCTCAGTCACTGAAATGCAGCAGCAGTTAGTAGCAGAGGAGAGCGGGATCAGGGAGCAGCAGGCATCCCGGACCGCCGCAGGCACAGGCAGCAGCAGCTTCGACAAGCAGCGGTAGCAGCAACACTCCGTGTGGACGAGCAGGCATGAGGCAGAGGGCGGCCAGCGCGAGCTGGGGATGGCCTGGGGGTCAGGGGAAGGCGGGCATGGGCGCAGGACTACCAGCCAGGTGAGGCGGGGCTCGCGGCCAGGGACGTCAAAGGCGCGGCCGGGCGCGGCGTGCGTGTATGCCGCGCAGAAGCAGTAGGGTTCAGGCACGATGGAGTCGGCGTCCTACAGCATCTAACTCGAAGGGGAAAGGGGACGAGGGAGGAGCTCACCACGGTGACGACGACGAGATGGGGAGCAGCGATGGCGACGGCGAGCGGAGGAAGAAGAAGTGCTCCGGCCTCCTCTCCTGGTGGACGTGGGCCTCCTCCTCCTAGTGCTCCGGGGGCTGGCAGTCGTGGCGACAGGCCGTCGGTGGCGAGGACCGAGACGGCGAGGCGGGGTGCGGGGGTCATCGGAGCAGGTGTGGAGCGAGGGGGGGAAGTGGATCTGGCGAGGGAGGGACGAAGGGATCAGGCTAGGGGGGAAGATTACTAATGGCGCACCCCCTGGCGGTGCGCCATTAGCTAGGGGGAAAAACTTAGTAATGGCGCACTATCTACATGATGCGCCATTAGTATATTTGGAAAAATGAAAACAAAAAATGTTACTAGTGGCGCACCATGTATCTGGTGCGCCATTAGTGTCTTCCATGCTAATGGCGCACCTGCACATGGTGCGCCACTGCTATATTATAGCGGCGCACCACATGTCAGGTGCGCCATTAGTGTCAATTCCATCTATAGACCTTTTCCTAGTAGTGGTCGGTCACAGGAGGCGGGAAACCGGCTTAAACTATGAGTGTGCTTTGTGTCCTTAGTCATTTTTCATGTGGACACCCTTTCTGCCTTGCTCCTGCCCACCAGACAATCGCTCTGCGGGCTGTGGCCTCTGGCAGGAGGCGGCTTAAGTGCCAACACATTACTTGTCCGGCTGCAGGAAGCACTTCATAGTACAAGACGGCAAGTCCCCCGGCCGACTAGTCGAACTCGGCGCCAATTGGTATAAAGAAAATGACATACTAATGGGCATAATTCTTATCATATAGATAAAAGAGGGCAGTCCCCGAGCTCTTGTCGGGGGGCCTGGAGTCTTCGTAGTTTAATATAAAAGGTAGCATGGTACATGATGAAGCCATGTAACTAGGGTAGGGTCATGGCTCTGTCCCAACTGCCCTACCCAAGGACATCTCTAGAAGAAATCACCTCTCAATCGACTTGGAGGCGTTCCACTCGACAGACTCGAAGACACTCGACCAAGAAGCAATCACTCGACCAAGACCAAACCACTCGACGGCTAGGAGACCTAAAGGCACTCCGCATGCTAACGGTCGGTTATTAAGTAGCCTTTATGGTCATCATAGCACTTTATTAGGGGCGTTACCAGTAACGCCCGACCTTAATGTATTTAAAACCCTGCATAACTGAGGGCCGGAGGGGGCCGGCGAACTCTATATAAGCCAACCCCCTCCTCAGTGAAAAGGGTTCGCACCCCTGTAATTGATACATGCATAATCCAGTCGACCGCCTCTGGGCTCCGAGACGTAGGGCTATTACTTCCTCCGAGAAGGGCCTGAACTCGTAAACCTCACGTGCTTACAACTTCTCCATAGCTAAGGTCTTGCCTCTCCATACCTACCCCCTACATTACTGCCAGACTTAGAACCACGACAGTTGACGCCCACCGTGGGGCAGGTGTTTTAGCGATTTGTTGGAGGAGTTGCGATCTTTTCTGATCCGAATCATCATGGTTTCCGGCGGATTTTTGGTGGAGGGCCGCGAGATCCGTCTCGGCGCGCTCACGTTCATCGCCGCCGACTCCGCTTGGCTTCAGGAGGCTCTGCTCGACGTGGACGCGCTCCCTGTCCGCGGGGCGACGCACTTTCGCGCATGCGTCCGCGGCATCCTTTTGCGGCAACCGTCGACCCACTATTGGTCGGCTCCTGTGCTGTCCTCCCTCCCTGTTTCCCGCCGGCGCAAGCGCTCCGGTCGGTCAAGACTTCAGTGGTGGGTGAGACTCGCGGTGGCACGCCAGTCAGCCACCCCTCAAGTCGCGGCGATCTATCCCGATGAATCCCTCTATGACCTGTTCGATCTATCGGCTGGCTCTACAGAGACCGCATCTGAGAGTGACAGCAGTGATCCGGCGGCAGACGTTCTGATGGCCGATGGACCGCCCAGTCCTCCCGGTTTTCCCCGCACCAACGGAGGCGCGGGTGGAGGCGACCCGTTGCGTCCCCATGAGGAATATCTCCCTGAGCCTCTCACGTCGCTGCAGAGAGAAGAACTTCGCTGCCGGAACATGGATGCGCTGCACACTCCTATCGTCGGAGAAAGCCCCGAGGCTCGTGCCTTGGAGGACGCGGGCCTGGCAAACTTGGCCAAGCGCACTCGACTGGAGAACCTCCAGCGAGCACTCGACGAGCATGCGCGACAATGGGTTCCCGAATCCAGTCGACGTCAGCTCTTTCCGCCCCCGCAGGTATATCGAACTCCGATTCAGAATTTAGCAGTTGCAACCCGTATAGCAGATTCGATTCAGCCTTCCCAGTCGGAGGCTGGCAGAGGCTTGCTGTAGATCAGAGCATTACTCCGGGCAGCAGGAGACTAGAATTCCGCTGTTTCTCAGTCGTGGAATAGGATTCACAGTAGATCTGTTGCTGCAGACACAGTCTAGTCGGCTCATAGCCCAAGATCGCCCCCAAGGCATGAGGGACGTGGGGACCGGCTTAATCAGTACGGGAACCGTGAGCAATATGATCACCGATTCGACCGTGACGATCGACGTCGAGTGCCCACCCCTCCCCCGAGGAGCGGGTCGTATGCGCCTCGACAGCAGGATGACAGGCGCCCTCGTAGTGTTGGGCGAAGGATTCTAGTCGACTCCAGGGAACCAGGCTTTGATGCGAGATCCATTCTCGTTCAAGGTTTGGTCGACAGGAACAAAGCTCACCGAGAAGGTCACGACAGAGATGCACCTACCAGCAGCAGAGCACATGTTTCAGGGCCAGAGTGCTTTAGTAGAGCCATCAGGGCCGTTGTGATTCCTCCCAAATTCAGGTTGGCGACTGGAGTCAGTAAGTTCACTGGTGAGTCCAAGCCCGATATTTGGCTTGAAGACTACCGAGTGGCCGTCCAGATTGGCGGTGGCAATGATGAAGTGGCCATGAAGCACCTGCCTCTGATGTTGGAGGGCTCGGCCAGGCTGAACCAGTTAGCACCCAGCAGCATTTACACTTGGGAAGATCTCGCCCGAGTGTTTCTCACCACATTTGAAGGAACATGCAAGCGACCGGCAGGGCTGACAGAACTGCGGTCTTGCGTGCAGAAGCCGAATGAAACTTTGAGGGATTACATCCAGAGATGGATCACGTTACATCACACGGTAGAGAATGTGCCTGACCACCAAGCAGTCTGTGCCTTCAAAGAAGGCGTCAAGTACAGAGAACTGAATCTGAAATTTGGTCGGATCGGAGATATGTCTCTGAATCGGATGATGGAGATTGCCACCAAGTACGCTAATGGTGAAGATGAGGATCGACTCAGGAGTGGCAAGCTCAAGTCAGTCGCTCAAGAAACCAGAGGAAATTCCATTCGGAAACAGAAGCGGAAAGCCGAGCCAGCTGCTCCTGGGGAAGCCTTGGCTGTAACCCAAGGAAAGTTTAAAGGGAAACCCAAAGGACCTTGGAACCCCAAGAAAGTTAAAGACCAGGACAGAAATGATGTGTTGGATTTGCCATGTCTCGTCCACACCGAGAAAGATGAAGAGGGTAATTTCATTTACCCGAAACATACCACTCGACAGTGCCGACTCTTGATCCAGCAGTTCCAGGGCAAGCAGCCCAAAGATAAGGAAAAGGAGTCGGACAAAGTTGAGGACAAGGAAGATAGTGACGATGGATACCCCCAGGTCAATTCCACCCTGATGATTTTTGCTGATGTTGAAAGCAAAAGTCGACTGAAAGTTATCAACCGAGAGGTGAATATGGTCGCTCCGGCGACACCCAGTTATCTAAAGTGGTCTCAGACTGCCATAACATTCGACCGGTCCGATCACCCAACACACATCGCCACCCCTGGGAGGCAAGCTTTGGTGGTCAACCCAGTTGTTGAAGGCACTCGACTGACCAAAGTCTTGATGGATGGTGGCAGTGGTTTGAACATATTATATGCTAAGATGTTGAAAGGGATGGGCATTCCGATGTCCAGACTCAGTACCAGCAACATGAGTTTCCATGGAGTCATTCCTGGGAAGAAGGCTGAATCACTCGGCCAGATTGCTCTTGATGTTGTTTTCGGTGATTCCAAGAATTACCGCAAAGAAAAGTTGACGTTTGAAGTTGTAGACTTCCAGAGTGTCTATCACGCTATTTTGGGCAGGCCAGCTTATCCACGCTTCATGGCCCGACCATGTTATGTGTATCTCAAATTGAAGATGCCTGGCCCCAAAGGTGTGATCACTATTACGGGAAATCGGAAGAAAGCAGAAGAATGTTTTTAGAAAGGTTCAAAGATCGCTGATGCTCAGATGGCAGTGGTGGAGCTATAGGAATACCAGAAGACTGCAGACCCGAGTGATTTGTTGCGAGCCAAGAAGCCCGCTACAGAATCAGCTTTTCAGTCGTCTGGCGAAACGAAGACAGCTCACATCCACCCGACCGATCCCAGCGCTGCTCCAACTCATATCTCAACAACACTCGACTGTAAATAGGAAGAAGCGCTCATCCAGTTCCTCTGTGAGAACTGGGACATTTTCGCATGGAAGCCTTCTAACATGCCGGGTGTTCCCAGGGAGCTGGCTGAGCACCGCCTAAGAGTCGACTCAAAAGTAAAACCTGTCAAGGAACATCTCCGACGGTCCGCCATCCAGAACAGAAAGGCTATTGGCGAGGAGGTGGCTCGGCTCTTAGCAGCGGAGTTCATCTGAGAAATCTACCACTCCGAGTGGTTCGCCAACGTTGTCATGGTCCCCAAGAAGGAAAAGTCACTTTGCATGTGCATTGACTTTAAACATATCAATCGGGCATGCCCGAAAGATCATTTTCCTCTCCCCCGCATCGATCAGATAGTCGACTCGACTGCGGGATGTAAGCGACTGTCTTGTTTAGATGCCTATTCCGGGTACCATCAGATCCATCTGTATGGACCTGACGAGATCAAAACAGCCTTCATCACTCCATTCGGGTGCTTCGGTTATGTTACCATGCCGTTCGGCCTCAATAATGTCGGAGCCACATTCATGAGGATGATTCAGAAGTGTTTGCTCACTCAAATCAGTCGGAATGTGGAAGCATACATGGATGATATTGTGGTCAAGTCACGGAAGGGTTCCGACCTGCTGACTGACCTTGCTGAAACCTTTGCCAACCTCAGGAGGTGTGATATCAATCTTAATCCATCAAAGTGCACATTCGGAGTTCCTGACAGAAAATTACTCGGTTTTCTCATTTCTGAATGGGGAATCGACGCCAATCTAGAAAAAATCGGTACTATACTCCGAATGAAAAGTCCTGTGCAAGTGCACAACGTCCAGAAGCTCACTGGTTTCTTGGCCGCTTTAAGTCGATTCATATCTCGTCTCGGTGAAAAGGCATTGCCTCTTTACCGATTGATGAAGAAGTCCGACAAGTTCGAGTGGACTCCCGAAGCTGATGCGGCGTTTGCAGAGCTAAAAGCTCTGCTCTCCACCCAGCCGGTGCTTGCTGCCCCAATCATGCGTCCTCTCGGACCATTGTAGCTAAAGCATACCGAGCAGGATTTTACTGGCCAAGGGCGAATCAAATGGCAAAAGAGATAGTCGACAAATGTGGAGGATGTCAGTATTACTCCAATATGTCGCACAAGCCCGTGTCAGCTCTGAAAACCATTCCACTCGACTGGCCCTTCGCTGTTTGGGGGCTGGACATGGTTGGACCACTGAAAACAGGAAGGAGCGGCTTCACTCATGTGCTAGTAGCAGTCGACAAGTTCACCAAATGGATTGAAGCTAAGCCTATCAAGAATCTTGATGCTTACACTGCTATCAGTTTCATCAGAGAGTTGATATTCAGATATGGAGTTCTGCACAGCATCATCACTGACAATGGGTCAAACTTAGATTCCAACAAATTCAGGGCCTTTTGCACCTCTCAGGGCACACGAGTCGACTATGCTTCGGTCGCTCACCCTCAGTCGAATGGACAGCCGGAAATAGCAAACGGCCTAATTCTCAAAGGACTAAAACCTCGATTGATGCGCAATCTCAAGCACGCAGCAGGTGCATGGGTCGACGACCCCGAACAGATCGACCAGAGGAACCCCATTCTTTCTGGTCTACGGAGCCGAAGTAGTCTTGCCGAGTGACATGCTTCACAACGCCCCTCGAGTCAAGCTCTCCTCTGAAGAAGAAGCAGAACAAGCCCGGCAGGACGCAGTCGACCTCCTGGAAGAAGAAAGAGAAATGGCCATGATCCGATCGACCATCTATCAGCAAGACTTGCGTCGATTCCATGCCAAAAATGTGAAGAGTCGAGCCATCCAAGAAGTAGACTTAGTCCTCCGAGTGGATCAGCAGAAACCACACAAACTCGCTCCTACTTGGGAAGGCCCCTTCATAGTCACCAGAGTCCTCCACAATGGAGTGTATCACCTCTATAATGTCGATCGCCAGATTGATGAGCCACGAGCCTGGAATGCGGAGCTACTCCGCCCCTTTTATACTTGAATTCTCACTCGGATGAGATGTAATAAGAAAAAACTCATGTAGTTTATTTATCAAAGACAAGAGCGTTATAATTTTCCCAGTGATTGTTATTGTTTTTGTTTGCGTAAGAAATCCCCCAGTGGGTGGCTTAGCTGCGAATCTGCTTCGCCTAAGTTTGTAAAAATAATTTCCTACCGAGTGGTGAGCCAGCCTCCCACTCGGGGGCTTAGCTGCGAACCTGTTTCGCCTATGTATTTAAAAATCCTACCGAGTGGAGAGCAATCCTCCCACTCAGGGGCTTAGCTACTGTCCAGTACTCGCCTAAGTTCTCTCACACAAAGACTTAGCTGCAGTCCGGCACTCGCCTAAGTTTGAAAAAATCCTACCGAGTGGAGAGCAATCCTCCCACTCGGGGGCTTAGCTGCAGTCCAGTACTCGCCTAAGTTTTTTCACTCGGAGACTTAGCCGCAGTCCAGCACTCGCCTAAGTTTGAAAAAATCCTACCGAGTGGAGAGCAATCCTCCCACTCAGGGGCTTAGCTGCAGTCCAATACTCGCCTAAGTTTTCTCACTCGGAGACTTAGCTGCAGTCCGACACTCGCCTAGGTTTGAAAAAATCCTACCGAGTGGAGAGCAATCCTCCCACTCAGGGGCTTAGCTGCAGTCCAGTACTCGCCTAAGTTCTCTCACTCGGAGACTTAGCTGCAGTCCGGCACTCGCCTAAGTTTGAAAAAATCCTACCGAGTGGAGAGCAATCCTCCCACTCGGGGGCTTAGCTGCAGTCCAGTACTCGCCTAAGTTTTCTCACTCGGAGACTTAGCTGCAGTCCGGCACTCGCCTAAGTTTGAAAAAATCCTACCGAGTGGAGAGCAATCCTCCCACTCGGGGGCTTAGCTGTAGTCTAGTACTCGCCTAAGT
Organism: Triticum urartu; assembly: GCF_056163025.1. Lineage (NCBI taxonomy): Eukaryota > Viridiplantae > Streptophyta > Magnoliopsida > Poales > Poaceae > Triticum > Triticum urartu. Next base: position 96,109,146 of record NC_141875.1, read on the forward strand.
ATTTGAAAATCCTACCGAGTGGTGAGCGACCCTCCCACTCGGGGGCTTCGCTGCAGTCCAGTACTCGCCTAAGTACAAGACACATCCCACTCTGTAGTGACAAGGTGCAGGTCGACTGCCACCTCCTCCTTGGGAGCTTCGCCACAAATACAACATGCGCTCCATCCCGCTCTGCAGTAACGAGGTGCAGGTCGACTGTCACGTTCTCCTTGGGAGCTTCGCCACAAATACAACGTGCGCTCCATCCCGCTCTGCAGTAACGAGGTGCAGATCGACTGTCACCTTCTCCTTGGGAGCTTCGCCACAAATACAACGAGCGCTCCATCGCCGACCCGCAAGGACGACGAGCTGCAGGTCGACTGCTACCTTCTCCTTCGGAGCTGCGCCACAAATACAAAAGTTGTCTCGAATGAAGAACGATTTCCACTCGGCAGGGGATTCATGAAGATATTCAATAATAAACCAAGTTCAGATAAATCCTAAAGGTTCTGGACCATAGATCGAAGTGCTCGGGCATTCGGCCTGAAAGAGTTTAACGGTTACAAAAACCACTCGGAATTCCGAGGCAAATTCAAGGTGAGGCATAAAACTTTGTTCACTCCGCGGGAGGAGGACTAGCAGGCTCGACGAACTCATCTAAGTCGACGCCGTCGGTGATCCGAGTGGCTGCAGCGATGAAAGTCTCCATAAAAGATCGGAAGTCATGCTTCTGGGTGTTGGCGACCTTGATTGCTGCCAGCTTATCTTGTCGCACCTCCTTGCAATGGACGCGAACCAAAGACAGAGCCATATCAGCGCCACACCGGGCAGAAGACTTCTTCCACTCCTGCACTCGGTCAGGGATTTTGTTAAGTCGAGTCATCAGGGACTCAAGATCATTTTGGAGCGTGGCCTCTGGCCAAAGTGCCGGGTCGATCCGTGACATGGCGACCTTCAGTCGTGCCAAGTAGTCCACGACACCGTCAATGCGGGATTCCAATCAGAGCAGATTCATAGCAGTTTCATCTTTCACGGGAGAATTGATTGGATCCAAACCTGGTTCGATCCGCCCACTCTCCTCCTCGAAGTTCTGGCAAAACTCTGCACTCACGATCCAAGGATAAGTCAATTTTCATATGCTGAGTCGACACAAAAAAATCAGTCAGAACAAAATGTGCACCTTCAAGCTTGATGAACAACTTCTTTGCAAGGCTCCTCGGATAGCTCTCCAGATCGTCCCTCCTGCGAGCGATGCCTTCCATCTTCTCGCACAGGTTGAGGTTCTCCTTCTTCCAGCGCGAGCACTCCTTGTTGGCTTCGTTCAGAGCAGATTTCAGCTTGGTATTCTCTTCTTCCAACAAGCCGACCGAAGCCAGTTTCTGTTCAGCCAGAACGGTTCTGTCGTCAGCTTCCTTTCGAGCAGCAGCCAAATCCTCATCCTTCTTCGCAAGAGCTTCTCTCAGTTTTTCTACAAAGAAACGATGCTTGATTCAGAAAGAGCGGAAGGGTACTCAAGCCTAAGACAGACCAGTCGACAAACTCGTCTTACAAGTGGCGCCGTCCTTGACCTTTTGCAGCTCTGTCTTGGCCAGCTCCAAGTCAAGCTTCAGTTGGATCTGCTGTCTCTCCAAGTCAGCAAAGCGAGCTCCAAGATCACAAGATTTCTGAAATCGAAGAGGAGAAGTTATTTTATAGTGAAAAACGACAAAGACAATAAGTACTAAGACTACGGTCGACTGCCCGCGGTCCACCATAGTCTCGGGGACTACACCCAGTGGGTGCACTTTGCGTGCCCCCACCGGTTCTGATCCCACTCGACCGGCCCGCCGGAGTCGAGTGCAGGGAGTAAAAAAAAAGGGAGAGAAAGTAGAACTCAGACCACAGTCGACTGCCAGCAGTCGACCGCGGTCTCGGGGACTACACCCAGTGGGTGCACTTGGCGTGCCCCCACCGGTTCTGATCCCACTCGACCAGACCGAGTGGAAGAGACAAACTACCAGTTCGGTTTACACTCTACAAAATACAAAGACTACAATCGACTGCCAGCACTCCATCGTAGTCTCGGGGACTACACCCAGTGGGTGCACTCAGCGTGCCCCCACTAGTTCAAAAATTCAATCGACGCACCCAGTGGGTGTACAGATGCAAAGATTTTCGGAAAGAGTCTTCAGATAGCATATCCTAACAGAACAAGCAGCGACCAACTAACCTGAACGTTTCTCTGGAGAGTCGAGCTGGCATCATAGGCGGCCTGGCTGGCGTCCCGCACCGTCTTCATCTTCTCCATCATAATGCCCGCCTGGCGTATGGCTTCCTTGGCAGCATTCACTTCGTCCTCTGGGACATGATGGGTCGCAAAAACTGAAGGCGGGTCGATAGGGGCCTGAGAAGTCGACGAAGAAGGCAAGGCACTCGACAATGGCACGGCAAAGGTAACAGAACCCCGATTGGCTTCACCAGCGTCCTGAACGACTAGCTCCGCCCTCGGCGTCGATTGTGGCACCTCGCTCATAGGAGCTTGCCTATTTTTCCTCGTCAAAGGCCTCTTGGGCTCTTCATCATCATCATCAGGGAGGTCAATAATGTTAGGGGCTATTCAAAGTTCAGTCGACAAAATCACATCACCCAATGGTACACATTGCAGTTGGATCGACCAAAATAAAGACAGTATGGCAGAAATCATAGCCAGATTAGAAGTGACCGCATCCTCCATCACCTCATCATCGTCCCTGTAAGCTGAGGTCCCGGAAGTAGCAGCGCTGATAGTTCCAAAGTTCGTCCGGTTAAAACAAGAAAAACAAACAGCACCGGGTGTCGAGTGAATATAAAGGGAGACACTCACGCGGAAGCGACGGGGATATCAATCTTAATTTTTGGCAACGCCTTCCGAAGCTTCGGCTCTGCGACTTAGGGATGCTTTGACGCTTTTTCAGTTGGAGTTGGTGAAGAGGTCCGAGGACGCTTTGAAGACTGACCTGCTTGAGCAATCACCTTTTCACGGGCGCTCGGTCGTTCTTGGTCAAGTTTGAACCGCCTCTCCCTGCGAGGAGGCGACTCGACTTCTTCTTCATCACTCGGGTCGCCGCTTTCTTCGTCCCCTCCACCGTCAGAATCCCATTCGCCATTGTCGCCGCCGCTCGCCTCTCCTTCTGGGTCCTGCTCTTGCTCTCCGTTGGGCATTGAATACAGTTCAATAATGGCCTGAAAGAAAGCAGGGAGAACAAAGTCAGTCAACGCAGTATAGGCAGCTCAGCGAGTGAATTCAGATTACAGACAAAAGCTCAGAATCGGACCTTCTCTGGTACATGGGACTGGTCGAATGGAGGAACTCTCCTGGCTCCCCTGGGGTTGTCCTTGTTTTCGGTCATGCCCGACAGCCACTTCTCCAGTGTGTCGTCATCGACCTCCTCCGGGTGAATCCGAGTGGAGTCTTCAAGACCCGAATACATGCACATCGGATGGTCTTGGGCTTGAAGAGGCTGGATGCGCCGCTGAAGGAAGACCTCTAAGAGATCCATACCGGTGACCCCGTCATGGATAAGCTGGACCACTCGCTCGACCAGCACCCTCACCTGTGCCTTCTCCTCCGGGAGCACCTTCAAAGGGGAGGGTTTCCTCACTCGGTCCATGGTAAAGGGAGGGAGGCCAGTCGACTGCCGTGACGTCGACTGGTCTTTACAGTAAACCCAGGTCGACTGCCATCCGCGAACCAAGTCGGGAAGAATCATGGCCGGGAAGGAACTTTTCCCTCTCATCTGAACACCAAGACCCCCACACATCTGAATCACTTGAGTCCTCTCGTCACTCGAATTAGCCCTTTTCACCGTTTGGGAGCGACAAGTGAAAATGTGCTTGAAAAGGCCCCAGTGAGGCCGACAACCCAGGAAATTCTCACACAAAGAAACGAAAGCGGTGAGATAAACGATTGTGTTGGGAGTGAAGTGGTGGAGTTGTGCCCCAAAGAAGTTCAGAAATCCCCAAAAGAAAGGGTGAGGAGGCAAGGAAAATCCACGGTCGACGTGGGTGGCAAGGAGAACGCGCTCACCCTCCCGAGGTTGCGGCTCAGATTCCTTCCCCGGAAGCCGCACCGATTCATAGGCAATCAGCCCTCCTTCGGCTGGGTCATCGAGGTCTTCTTGGGTGATTGTTGAGCGGATCCAGTCGCCCTGGATCTAGCCCTTCGGCAGGCCGGTTCGCGAGGAGGATCCGCCCCGACTGGTCGCCTTTCCCTTCGACCTCGCCGTCGCCTTCTTTGCCCGCTCCAGAGCCGCCATCTTCTCCTTCCCCATCATCGCCGGTGAGACGCGTACGGAGCGGTGGCGCTGGGGCGAGAGAGAGCGCGGCGAGGGAGCGTGAAGAGGAGAAGAGATAATGGGGACGCACTGTTCGAGAGACCCCGGTCCGACGCCTTATATGAGGCCGCTTTCGAGTGGCTGACTGGTAGGCCCGGGCGTCCCTGTCAAATCCCGTAACAATCGCACGCGCGATACGTGGCGAAAAAGGTGGCGCGGGGATCGAGGTGGCTCCGCTCTATCCCATCCGATTACTGCGGCCTCCCCCATCCCGCGCGCTTCCCAAAATTCGGATCCTGCGAAATCTGTGGGCAGCAGAACAACTTGTCAGACCGAAGATCTCCTCCGCGCCGTCACTCAGAGCCTTTCGAGTAAAGAAACTCACTCGACAAAAAGCTAAGAATGGATCAAGGCGACCGAAAAGGAAGTTGCTGTCATTACTCAGGTTCATTGATCCGAAACCAGATATGCTCAAGGCATGAAAAATGAGTCGGGGAAATTCTCAACTCCTTCCCCACTCAAACCTCGATCCATTCGGGGGCTAATGATGAAGCCATGTACCTAGGGTAGGGTCATGGCTCTGTCCCAACTGCCCTACCCAAGGACATCTCTAGAAGAAATCACCTTTCAATCGACTTGGAGGCGTTCCACTCGACAGACTCGAAGACACTCGACCAAGAAGCAATCGCTCGACCAAGACTAAACCACTCGACGGCTAGGAGACCAAAAGGCACTCCGCATGCTAACAGTCGGTTATTAAGTAGCCTTTATGGTCATCATAGCACTTTATTAGGGGCGTTACCAGTAACGCCCGACCTTAATGTATTTAAAACCCTGCATAACTGAGGGCCGGAGGGGGCCAGCGAACTCTACATAAGGCACCCCCCTCCTCAGTGAAAAGGGTTCGCACCCCTGTAATTCATACACGCATAATCCAGTCGACCGCCTCCGAGCTCTGAGACATAGGGCTATTACTTCCTCCGAGAAGGGCCTGAACTCGTAAACCTCGCGTTCTTACAACTTCTCCATAGCTAAGATCTTGCCTCTCCATACCTACCCCCCTACATTACTGTCAGACTTAGAACCACGACAGTACATACTGCATCAACTGTAAAATCTTCGAAGGAGATTTGCATTCCATGGCCGCTCTGTCTCCTTGCCGGAGTCGTCCCTCTTGCATGCTTGAGGCTTCTAAGCGTCGATCAGATAGTAGGAGTTGTTGCCTAACACCTTGCTGATGATGAAGGAGCCTTCCCAAGGCACCGAGAGCTTGTGCTGGTCGGCTGTTCGGTGGACCAGCCGGAGCATAAGGTCTCCTTCTTGGAAAGATCTCGGCTTGACCTTCCGGTTGTAGTATCGGCGTAGTCTCTCCTGGTAGATGCTGGACCGGCTGAGTGCCAGCAGCCGACCCTCTTCCAGCGGATCGACGCTGTCTTAATGTGCTTCTTCTGCCTCCTCTTCGGTGTACATGGTGACTCGAGGGGAGTCGAATTCTATGTCCATTGGGATGACGGCTTCGGCACCGTAGACGAGGAAGAAAGGTGTGAAGCCAGTTGACTTGTTCGGAGTTGTGTGCAGACTCCAGAGGATGGCCGACAGCTCGTCGAGCCAGCAGTCGGCCGACCGCTCCAAAGGCTCGACCAGTCGGGGCTTGATGCCGGAAAAAATAAGGTCATTTGCTCGCTTCACCTGGCCAATTGACTGTGGATGAGCAACGGGCGCTAGGTCCAGTCAGATGCCCTGCGTCGCGCAGAAACGGGCCAAGGCACCCTTGGCGAAATTTGTGCCGTTGTCGGTGATGATGCTGTGTGGTATGTCGTACCGGATGGTGATGTCGGAGATGAAAGTCACACCAGTCGGACCATTCAACTTCTTGATTGGCTTTGCTTCTATCCACTTGGTGAACTTGTCCACCGTGACAAGCAGATGCGTCAGGCCACCTCTTGCCGTCATGAATGGTCCCACCATATCCAGGCCCCAGAAAGCAAATGTCCGGGCTATGGGAATAGTCTTGAGTGCAGAAGCCGGCTGATGAGGCTTTGAACGAAACTTCTGGCACCCTTTGCATTTCTGGACCAAGCTCTTGGCGTCTTCCAGGGCAGTTGGCCAGAAAAAACCATGGCGGAAAGCCTTGGCGACTAGCGCTCTTGAAGCCGCATGGTTGCCACATTCGCCTTGATGGATGTCTTTGAGGATTGCTTGGCCTTGCTCTAGCTCAATGCAGCGCTGGTAGAAACTAGTGACACTGCGCCTCACGAGCTCTCTGTTGACTATGGTGTATGCTGCGCCTGTCGATGCACTTGCCTAGCCGAGATCTCATCAGTCGGCAATTCCTTGTTTACCAGAAACTTGAGGATGGGCTATGCCCATGAAGGTGCTGTGATTTCTTCAACTGTTGGGACTGCAACTAGGACGAGGGTGGTTGGGCCGGGAGGCGGCGGGTTGGAGTCGGCCACCGCCGCCGCTTGCTGGGTCGATAAAGTCTCAGGGCCGATTGCTGCAGACCCCGGGCCGGGCTTTGCAGTCCCCGGACTGGCCGCTGCAGTCCCCGGGCCGGGCTCCAAAATCCCTGGGCCGGGTGCGACTGCTGCAGTCCCCGAGCCGCCTGCCAGAATTCCCGTGTCGACTGCTCGAACTCTTGAGCCAGATCCGACTGCTTTGGGAGGAGCCAGCACGAAGATGGAATCCGACTCTGGCGATGGCTTGACAGACGGCTTGAGGAGGCGTTGTAGGGCGACGCCGGTTGGTATTCCTTGACGGGTGGAGCCGATTCGCGCCAAGGCGTCTGCTTGCTCATTGTCGTTTCTTGGCACATGGAGAAACTCGCACCCATCAAAATACCCACTGAGCTGCTGTACGAGGAAACGATAGCTCGCCATTTTTGCATCCTTGGCATCCCAGTCGCCTGACGACTGCTGGACCACCAAGTCGAAGTCACCATAGCACAGGATCCGGCGAATGCCGAGTTCTTTGGAAAGCTGGAGCCCATGAATGAGTGCCTCATATTCAGCGACGTTGTTGGAAGCAACAAAATGGATTTGCAACACATATCTGAGCTTGTCGCCTTTGGGAGAGGTGAGGACGATTTCGTCTCCCAAACCGGTGCGCATCTTGGAACCATCAAAGTGCATCCGCCAATGGGTGGAGTCTAGCGCCGGTTGCAGGTACTGGGTCTTGGCCCAGTCGATGAGGAAGTCGTCCAGCGCCTGTGACTTGATGGCGGTGCGAGGCTGGTAGTAGATGGTGTAGGGGGGCAAATCTATGGCCCATTTGGCCACTCGGCCAGAGGCATCTCGGCTTCCAATGATCTCGACGAGCGGGGCAGTGCAGATAACAATGATTGGGTGCTCTTGAAAGTACGACTTCAATTTTTTGGCGGTGAAATGCATGCCGTAGCACATCTTCTGATAGTGGGGGGTAGTTTTGCTTGGAGGTTGACAGTACTTCACTCAAGTAGTACACCGGTCTCTGGACTGGTAGTGCCTTTCCTTCCTCCTTGCGTTCTACCACTATGACTATGCTGGCCACCCGGCTGGTGGCGGCGATGTAGAGGAGCATGGGCTCCTTAGGAGTCAAAGCCGCCAGGACAGGTGAAGTGGTCAACATCTTCTTGAGCTGGAGAAATGCTTCATCCGCCTTGTCGTTCCACTCGAAAAAAGTGGTCTTCTTCATGAGCTGGTACAGGGGGAGAGCCTTCTCTCCCAGCCGACTGATGAAACGGCTGATGGATGCCAAGCAGCTGGTGAACTTTTGTACGTCGAGCAGTTGGGTGGGCACTTCCATCCTCTCGATAGCCTTGATCTTCATAGGGTTGCACTCTATGCCGCGTTCCGAGACCAGGAAGCCAAGGAGCTGGCCGGCAGGCACTACGAAGACGCGTTTCTCCGGGATGACCTTGATCTGAAATCGGTGCAGGTTCTCAAAGGTCTCCTTGAGGTCTTCTCGCAGTGTTCCGCGCTTCTCCGTCTTCACCACAAGATCGTCCACGTAAATGTGGGCGTTTCTGCCGAGTTGCTTGAGGAGACACTTTTGCATGCAACGTTGAAATGTGGCGCCGACATTCCTCAAGCTGAATGTCATGGTTAAGTAGCAGAAGGCTCCAAATGGCGTGATGAAGGCGGTCTTCAGTCGATCGGCCGGGTCCATCTTGATCTAGTGATACCCTGAGTATGCATCCAAGAAACTCAACAGCTCGCATCCGGCTGTAGAGTCTATCACTTGTTCAATTCTTGGCAAAGCGAACGGGTCTTTGGGGCAGGCTTTGTTGAGGCTGGTGTAATCAATACACATGCGCCATTGCTTGTTTTTCTTCAGCACAAGGACTGGGTTGGCCAGCCACTCTGGGAAGAATACTTCCATGATGAAGCCGGCTGCTTCTCTTCTCTTCTGACAGGCGGCGCAAGGGCTGGCTGTCCGGCTTGGCATCAGATCTGGACATGTAACTTGTGCTCAGCGAAATCCGTCGGAACACCCAGCATGTCTTTTGGTGACCATGCAAAGATGTCCCGATTTTCACAGAGGAAATCGACGAGCTCGCCTTCCTATTTGCTGTCGAGGTTTGCACCTACGACATCGTACCTCCCCGGGTGCTCCGGGTCCAAGGGAATCTTCTTTGTCTCCTTGGCCGGCTTGAACTCGGTCAAGAAGCTGCCTCTCGGCTGCTTGGGGTGTGGTGACATCTCCGGCTGCTTGCCTGCCATCGCCACAACTCGGTCAAGAAGCTGCCTCTCGGCTGCGATCACGAGAGACTCGGCCAGCCGACTGCTTTCAGCAGCACAAGCGGACAACTTCTTGTAGTCCCCGGTTATGGTCAGAATTCCCTTAGAACTCGGCATCTTCATCTTGAGGTAAGCGTAATGGGGGACCGCCATGAACTTGGCCAGTGCAGGTCAGCCAAGTAGCACATGGTATGGGCTCTTGAGGTCCACTACTTTAAACCAGACTGGCTCTCGTTGGAAGTGATCCTTGTCCCCGAAGAGGACGTCAATTTGGATCTTGTCGATTGGTGAGCAGGAAAGGCCAGGAACTATGCCGTGGAATATAGTCCGGCTGAGCTGAAGCTGCCTTTGTCTGATTCCTAACTTCTCCATGGTATCTTTGTACAGAATGTTGATGCTGCTGCCGCCATCTATCAGAACTCGGGAAAGCCGAACAGCTCGCTTATCAGTTACAAAGGTGGCATCTAGAACCAGGGCGTAGGAACCGGGATTGGGCATCACATCTGGGTGGTCAGCTCTGCTCCAGTTGATGGGCTTCTCGGACCAATGCATGAACTCGAGGGTCCCTGATGTTACTGCATTCACTTCTTGTTGTCGTTGCCGTCTGCTGTGCTTATCGTCGGCCACGCTGGTGAACACGACATAAGCTCCATGCTCTTCAGGGTACTCGTCTTGTGCGGCTCCGACTGGTCGAACGGCTGGCTGCTGAGGGGGAGGGGGCGGTTGCTGCCCAGCAGGCGGAGGAGGCGGAAGGTTGTCTCCCTTGGTGATCCTGGTGAGCCAATGGCACTTCCGAGTGGTATGGTTGGACGACTTCGCACCACTGTGGAATTTGTAGGGTGCATCAAGAGTCTGCTCATATGAGTAGGCCGGCAGCCAATTGGACATGCCGCCCTTCAGGCGTTTGGACGGAGGCTGCCCATCCGGCTGCTGGTCTTTGACTGCTGCCACCTGCTGGCTTACGGAAGCCGGCTGTATGGCTTTGCTCTTGTTGTCACTCTGTTGCTGGCGCCGGCTGGTGTCTCCAGCCGGGGTTCGAGGAGCCTCAGGGGCTACTTTGCCAGACGCATCAACTTGAATTTCTTCCTTCATGGAGGAGTCGGCCGTGGCATATTTATCTGCTATGATCAGCAGCTCGTCAGGGTCGCCGGCTCGTCGCAGAGGAGCCGGTGCTTGAGGAGGGTGCCCTCCCGGCACCCAGCGGTGAAGTACTTGATAGCCTGCACCTCGTGCACGCCTTCGCAAGAGTTGCGGAGGTCGGCCCAGCGCGTGAGGTAGTTGCGAGTTGACTCGTTGGGGCCTTGCATGCACAATGAGAGCTGGCGAGGCTTGGGCGGCCGCTTGTACGTGCTGGCAAAGTTGCAGATGAAGGCCTCGGTGAAGTCAACCCAACTGTTGATGCTATGAGGCTTCAGACTGTTCAGCTATGTCCGGGCTGTGCCCTGGAGCATGAGCGGAACATACTTCACGGCAACGCGCTTGTTGCCGTTGGCTATGCTGACGGCACTGGAGTAGTCGACCAGCCTGTCCTCCGGCTTCATGGAGGCGGTGTATTTGGGCGTGTCTCTTGGGATCGTGAACCCTTTGGGGAAGGGCTCGTCTCGAATGTGAGGGCCGAAACAGGGCGGGCCCAATTCATCTTCCTCTTCTAGCGCCAGGGACCGGTGGAGACGGTCGATCCGGTGGCGAGCATCATTCTCTCCAACTCCCTCTCGGCGGTCACCGAGTGTCGGGTGCTCGATAGTTGGCGAGGTGACGCGCCTCTCCCTTCGAGGAGGAGGAGGCGGACAGTCATCCCGTCGTTCCACTCCTCTTGGGCGGCCGTCTTGGTCGCGCTCAATGGTGATGCGAGTCCGGTTGCGGCTAGCAGCCGGCTCCTTGTCTCTTCTCCCGCAGACGTCTCTAGTCGGTGTCCGAGAGGTCGCGCCTTGGTCTCGGCGGAGAGGCGGATCGTCATTTTTCCGGTGTAGCGCCTCAGTGCGGCAACCGGCCTCGTGCTGCTCAGCAGCCGCATCGAGGAGCCGCTGCACGCGCTCCGCCATCTGGCGACGCTCTTTGCCTTCAAACTTATCTAGTTCTTCTGCTGCCGCCTGGGCAGCTCGGATATTTTCTGTGGGCGTGGCGTATACGGGGCGGTCTGCCCCGAACAGGCTGGCGATGGCCACGCCGTGCTGCTAGACCGTGCCAAGGAGGTTGGGCCCAGGAGGAGCCAGCGTGCCGCCCATGGCGCGGTCCATCTCGCGTCAGTAGGCTTTTGACAGGCGTCTCATGCTAGCCAGCTTCTTGGTTCCCTCGATGAGCTGGAGGCGAGATGCTTCCAGCAGCTCGGCGTCGGCGTCTTCTGGGATGGGCGCCGTCAGGTCTTGTAGTACCGTGTTGAGCAGGTCGTGAGCATCTCCGCCAGAGTGCTCACTGTGGCCGATGACAAGCACCTCCGAGATGGTGCTTTAGCCGCTCTCCTCGCGAGAAGGCGGCTCGTCGTAGACCACCACGTTGGTGGGGAACGCGTCAAGCGACGCAGTGTCGGAGTCAACAAGCATCGGGTCGGTGGAGCCAACGGATTCCAAATCCGCAGCGGGCTCGCTGGCGATGTGGAGCTGATCGAGGAGGCTGACGAGGCGGCTCTCGGGGCCGTCATCGCCCGCATCGGACGCCGGCTCGTCAGAGAGGCGGACCTCGCAACAAGTTTAGCGAGGCAGCTCGCTGCGCAGGTGAGCTCCGCGCCGCGCAGTGCGTCGGCACAGACTCCGTCTGGCGTGCCGGCCTGGCTATGCTCGCCAGGGAGAAAAAGGGTTCCCGTCCAGAACAGGTCTCCGGACGACGGTGCACCTCGCCCCATGGTGGGCGCCAAATGTCGGGGGTTGTGTGCGACATACGCCAATGGATGGCTTATCATGGTGGGAGCATGTAGAACGTCGCCGGTGCCCGGAAGCAGGATGAGGTGTAGACACGTACATCGACGAACTTTACCAAGGTTCGGGGTTCTCCTAGGAGATAACACCCCTAGTCCTGCTCTGCGGGGTCTCCGCATGATCACTAAGGCTCAAGTGTGTACAATGGTGCTCCTCGAGCTGTATGCTAGAGGTGGGAGAAGGCAAGGCTTGCTCTCTCCTCCCCTAGGTATGAATCTAGTCCTATCCGGGTGCGAACCCTTTGCATGGGTGCCCTGGGGGGTTTATATAGGCCTACCCCCCAGGGGTACAATGGTAATCCGGTGGGGCATAGGGCCCGGTTGTCTGTCTCTCTGGTCGCCGGCTTCTCCGCCGACTGCTGGGGCCCGCCGCCTCGTGGGCCCAGATGGCTGGTCTGGTACGGAGCCGACAGGCCGCCTCCGCCGCTCGCGGGTCCTGCCAGCTGTGGATTACTGTAGCCGCGTTGCTAATAACGCGTGCTCGGTGTGGGAGGCGTGGCTACACTCCCACCACCTAGTGGGAGATCACCGTAGCCATTATGCATCTTATCTGGTTAATTATGCGTGGGGCCCTGAGGAAGGATCGGGCCAGCTGCTGGGAGCCGGCCTCCCTCAGGTCCGACTCGTGCGGCTCCCGCTGCCCTCCGGGCTCTCGCTGACCGGTAGGACCCGCCGTCCTTGGTCCGTACCGACAGGCGGTCATGGGAGCAGGACTTGGCCTGTCAGGAGTGACGTTAAGGGCGAAGTGGCAATGCCAGGCGGAGATCTCCGCTGGTACGAGGCACTATGACCATGCCCGCTCCTATATTCGTGGGGGGGGGGGGTGGGCTACACTGTTGCCTTACCCTGTCATGTCTTCTTTAATGGGGGCGCAGACTTTGAGGGCACCGTGGGGCGACTGCTGGGGAGCCGGCCTCTCTGGAGGCCGCCTGCCAGGAGTCGGCCTATCTTGGAGCCGCCTTCCTGAGCATGGCCGCCTTGTAGTAGTCGGTCGTCCAGCCAGCCGGCCTTCAGAAGGCGGCGCTTGACCTCGACGTCTTGAGGGGCACAGCCGGCCCGATGTCTTGAAAGGTTCTGGGCCTCGGGTTAGGCTACCAGTGGCCCATTACTCCGACATGAAGACCTCGGGCATTTGAGGAAGCCCATCATCGGAATATACAAGCCAAGTTCTATAATGAAAATTCCCACTAGTATATGAAAGTGATAACTCAAGAGACTCTCTATATAAAGAACATGGTGCTACACTCAAGCACAAGTGTGGTAAAAGGATAGTAACATTGCCCCTTCTCTCTTTTTCTCTTTTTTTGTTTTTTTGTTCTTTTGTTGGGCTTCTTTGGCCTCTTTTTTGGGGGCTTCTTTGGCCTCTTTTATTTATTTTTAAAGTCCGAAGTCTCATCCCGACTATTGGGGGAATCATAGTCTCCAACATCCTTTCTTCACTGAGGCAATGCTCTAATAATGATGATCATCACACTTTTATTTACTTATAACTCGATACTAGAACAAAGATATGACTCTATATGAATGCCTCTAGCGGTGTACCGGGATGTGCAATGATCTAGCGTAGCAATGACATCAAAAAATGGACAAGCCATGGAAACATCATGCTAGCTATCTTACGATCATGCAAAGCAATATGACAATAAATGCTCAAGTCATGTATATGATGATGATGGAAGTTGCATGGCAATATATCTCGGAATGGCTATGGAAATGCCATGACAGGTAGGTATGGTGGCTGTTTTGAGGAAGATATAAGGAGGTTATGTGTGATAGAGTGTATCGTATCACGGGGTTTGGATGCACCAGCGAAGTTTGCACCAACTCTCAAGGTGAGAAAGGGCAATGCGCGGAACTGAAGAGGCTAGCAATGCCCTCGAAGCAAAGTATTACTACGCATGCCCCTAGGGGGATAGATTGGTAGGAAAAGGCCATAGCTCGTCCCTGACTGCCACTCATAAGGAAGACAATCAATAAATACCTCATGCTCCAACTTCGTTACAAAATGGTTCACCATACGTGCATGCTACAGGACTTGCAAACCTCAACACAAGTATTTCTCAATTTCACAATTACTGAACTAGCATGACTCTAATATCACCACCTTTATATCTCAAAACTGTTGCAAGGAATCAAATATATCATATTCAAAGATCTACAAGTTTTATGTAGGATTTTATGACTAACCATGTGAATGATCAATTCCTGTCATCTCTCTAAATAGATATAAGTGAAGCAAGTGAGTTTAATTCTTTCTACAAAAGATAAGCCCACTCTCTAACAAATATAAGTGAAGCAAAAGAGCATTCTAAAAATGGTGGTTTTCTATGTGAAGAGAAACAGGTAATCCAAACTTCAAATGATATAAGCAAAGCACATGAAGCATTCTATAAAGCCATACTCAAAAGATATAAGTGAAGTGCAATGAGCATTCTATAAATCAACCATGGACTATCTCATACCAGCATGGTGCATCAAATAAAAATGAAAACTAAATGCAAAAGACGCTCCAAGATTGCACATATCGCATGAACGAAACGAATCCGAAAACATACCGATATTTGTTGAAGAAAGATTGGATGCCTTCCGGGGCATCCCCAAGCTTAGACACTTGAGTCGCCTTGAATATTTACTTGGGGTGCCTCGGGCATCCCCAAGCTTGAGCTCTTGCCTCTCCTTCTTCTCTTCTCATCGAGACCTCCTCGGTCTTCGAAAACTTCATCCACACAAAACTCAACAGAAAACTCGGTAAGATCCGTTAGTATAATAAAGCAAATCACTACTCTAAGTATTGTTGAAAACCAATTCATATTTTGTTTTTTGAATTTTAGCTACTGCAATATAACTTTTCCATGGCTTAATCCACTGATATAAATCGATAGTTTCATCAAAACAAGCAAACTATGCATCAAAAACAGAATCTGTCTAAAACAGAACAGTATGTAATAATCTGAACATTCACCATACCTATGGTACTCCAAAAATTCTCAAAAAAATTAGGAATAATAAATAATTTGTATATAAATACACTTCAAAAAGTTTCATAACCGTTTGAATTTCCAGTAAAAAATGTAAAATCGCGCACTACAGCCAAAGTTTTTGTCCTGCACCGCACAAACCAACAAGTAATCTAAAACATCCTAAAGGCAAACCTTGGCACATTATTTTTATTTTTAAACCTTATAAAAGCACACAACAGAAATAAATAACTCTCTAAAACTTCCGGGTTGTCTCCCTGGCAGCGCTTTCTTTAAAGCCATTAAGCTAGGCATATAGTGCTCAAGTAATGGATCCACACGGATCCCAAGGTATATCAAAGCCAATTTTAATTAACAATAATTTGGCATTTAGTAGTGAGCACAAGGTAACATTTATCATGTAATGACGAAGTCTAACTCTCTTCCTATGCATAGGCATGTCATAAAGGAACAATTCATGCACACAAAGTAAAGGCCAATGCATAATATAAACAGTTTCTTGCAATTTTTTCGTGTTGGAAACATAAAGAGGCGGAGATGTAGTTCCTCTCTCATAATAATTGCAAGTAGGAGCAGCAAGCACATGCATATTATATCTATCAAAATCATCATGTGTAATAGTAAAAAGCAACCCATCAATATAATCCTTAATAAGGGTAAACTTCTCCGAAATAGTGTAGTTGGGAGAATTCAAAAAGATAATAGGATTATCATGCGTGGGTGCAATAGCAACAATTTCATGTTTATCATAAGGAACTATAGCAAGTTCATCTCCATAAGCATAATTCATATTGGCATCTTGGCCACAAGCATAGCAAGCATCATCAAAAAGGGATATTTCAAGAGAATCAACGGGATCATAACAATCATCATAGCTTTCATCCTTCGGTAAGCACGAAGGGAAATTAAACAATGTATGAGTTGAAGAGTTACTCTCATTAGAAGGTGGGCATGGGTGATCAATCCGCTCTTCCTCCTTTTGTTCTTCGCTCTCCTCCTCATCTTTTTCATCCAATGAGATCACAATGTCATTAATTTCTTCTTCCATAGACTCCTGCAAAATATTAGTCTCTTCTTGGATAGCGGAGGAGTCCTCAATATATGGTTTAATATAAGGATTACAAGCATAATTATCATAGCAATATTTAAGTATGGAAAAAATTTCAGATATGTAAAGAGTAGCATCATACTTTCCAATCAAAGAAGCAATTTCATAAGCACCCTTAAAAGCAACAAATTCTTCAATTTGTTGAACATCATAGTAATTATAAACACCCTTAGCATAAGAAGATATGATTCCATTATCGCTAAACTCACATTGGTAGGGTAGGTGTTTCTTAGGGTTTTCAGAACAACAAGTAACATCATATATTTCACATAAATTCTAACCATAGCACTGCAAACGATGAATTTGATCCAGTAAAAGTTCCCCTTTTTGAGATAAGTGGTGTCGCACATAACAAGCATGCTCATCTAAAGATTTGCTCTCAACTAAGCTAGTTGGGATTTCAGCACGAGCACAAAGGGATCGAAGATGATCCAAGTAAAAAGCTTTAGGAGTGTGATAGATTTTGAGTGGTTCTTCAACCATTGGTGTAGCAGGTACAACTAATTTTTTTGGTATTTTGCGTTCCATATCCATAACTAAATATAGAGAATGAGTTAGAACAGAAAATAAAAATTACTTAGTGATATAGCAAACAAGCACACACAAGAATATTCACCCCACGCTATAACTCCCCGGCAACGGCGCCAGAAAAAGGTCTTGATAACCCACAAGTATAGGGGGTCAATTGTAGCCTCTTTCGATAAGTAAGAGTGTCGAACCCAATGAGGATCTAAAGGTAGAACAAATATTCCCTCAAGTTCTATCGACCACCGATACAACTCTACGCACGCTTAACGTTCGCTTTACCTAGAACAAGTATGAAACTAGAAGTACTTTGTAGGTGTAACGGGAAAGGTTTGCAAGAATATAAAGAGCACGTAAATAAAAAGTAGGGGCTGTTTAGGTAAAGAAGCAATAAAGTTAGTATAGCGAGTGCGGAAAAGTGGTGGTAGGAGTTGGGAAATTGTCCCTAAGCAATTGACTACTTTACTAGACCGATAGCAAGTTTTATGTGGGAGAGGCCACTGCTAGCATGTCATCCCTGACTTGGAATTCTATGCACTTATGATTGGAACTATTAGCAAGCATCCGCAACTATTAACGTTCATTAAGGTAAAACCCAACCATAGCATTAATATATATCGGTCCCCCTTTAATCCTGTATGCATCAATTTGTTTGCTTGGTTGAAGCTTCTGTCACTCTTGCCCTCCAATACATAGTCCTATCAACATACAACTAACCCTATGGTGTGATCCATGTGCGCGCTCATTTGATGGGCACCAAAGGACAGCAACATAACCACAATCAAATTAAACCAATCATAGCAATTCATCAATCACTGATAGGACAACAAAAATCTACTCAGACATCATAGGATGGTAACACATCATTGGATAATAATATGAAGCATAAAGCACCATGTTCAAGTAGAGGGTACAGTGGGTTGCGGGAGAGTGGACCGCTATAGATAGAGGGGGGAAGGTGATGGAGATGTTGGTGAAGATGGCAGAGGTGTTGGTGTAGATTGCGGTGATGATGATGGCCCCCGGCGGCATTCCGGCGCCACCGTAAGCGAGGGGGAGAGAGCCCCCCCTTCTTCTTCTTCTTCTTCTTACTTGACCTTCTCCCTAGGTGGGAGAAGGGTTTCCCCTCTGGTCCATGGCTTCCATGGAGGTGGAGGGGCGAGAGCCCCTCCGAGATTGGATCTGTCTCTCTGTCTTTCTCTGTTTCTGCGTTCTCAGATTCTGCCCTTTCACCGTTTCTCAAATTCCCGGAGATCTGTAACTCCGATTGGGCTGAAATTTTAACACGATCTCTATCCGGATATTAGATTTCTTGCGGCGAAAGAAGGGCATCAACCGCCTTACGGGGTGGCCACGAGGGCCTAGGGTGCGCCTGACCCCCTGGGGCGCGCCCCCTGCCTCTTGGCCCCCTCAGGTATCATCTCGCGTTGATTCTTCCTCCAAAAAATCACATATATTCCAAAAAAATATCCGTCAGTTTTTATCCCGTTTGGTCTCTGTTTGATATGGATTTTCTGCGAAACGAAAAACATGTAACAAACAGGAACTGGCACTGGGCACTGGATCAATATGTTAGTCCCTAAAATAGTATAAAAAGTTGCCAAAAGTATATAAAAGTTGTACAATATTGCCATGGAACAATCAAAAATTATAGATACGACGGAGACGTATCAGCAAGCGTGGGCCTGGCTGTGGCCCCGCAGACGTCCTCGGCAAGGGTCTTGCCGAGGGCTCGGCAAGGGTCCCACTGCGGCACCGTGGTAGTCCCCGACAAGGATCTTGCCAGGGGTCTCGTGGATTTCCTTGCCAAGGATATCGCCAAGGATCGTCGTCTTTTGGTTCTCATCTGATCTTGTGTATTTATGATCTCTACAAAGATCTGCATGCCACCACGGAGGTGCCTCCCAAGCCTTGGTTCCAATGTGGTTGATGGCGTCGGAAACCCTTGGGCTCAAGGGTGGCGTGCTCTGCTGGTGTCAGGCAAGTTGCCCCAGCAAGAGTCTTGCCGAGGGAGTCCCCCTCGCCCTCTTGCTCTATTTGCGCCTCTGTTCTTGGCGTTGCCTTGGTTGTCTTGTGCTCCGACATCCCTCCTATGCCCTGCTCAGTGTGACCGTGGGCGCGGCACTGACTGCCCGTGCACAAGTAAAGGGGTGCAAAAGGAGAGCCCCTACTTTTGTACACCGACAGGAGCCCCCGGGCCTGGTCCACACATAAGCACGACGGGTTGTTGGGCTAGTCCCAGAACGGTGCGCGGGCAGGCGGGGCAGATTTTTACTGCAGTAACTTTTCCGTCTGATGCACTTCCCTAGGACCCGCATTGAACGCGCGACATGGGGGGTCATGCGTGATGTGTGTAGCATGCGTGGGGTGGTAAAGAGGCGGCTCGCGCCTTCCCCATAAAAAGAGGAAAACGCAAAGGCGCGGCTCATTTACTGAGTGGACTCGGGTCGTGGTCTTCAAGGTGTCCGCGCCCCACGATCACGGGGCGGAGAACGGTCGCCTCACCCGTCCCCTCGAGTTCCGCTCGCTCGCCACGTGACCCCTATGCTCCAAAGATGGCAGGCGGCGGGTGCGGGCCTTGAATGACGGGGGGGAACGGGCCGCTGCTGATTGGAGCAGCGGGTCATCATCGGTTCTCTGCGCCCCTGATGGTCGGATTGGCTGAGTGGGGCGACCGAGCCCCGACCCCGCCCCTCTATAAGAAGGGGGAGGGGAGGCACCCCACAATCTTTCATCATCCCTTTCCTTCCAGTTCGGTTCCGCTCTTTCATCTGCCATGGAAAGAGGGGGCACCGGCCCTTTGACGGTGGCGGCAAGGGTCTCTACTCGACAGCGTGTCCCTCCTTCCCAAGAGCCCGCGGCGGCGGAGCCGGCCATGAGAGGAAGGGGGAGGGGGCGAGGCCGAGGCCTGTGTGGCGCTCGGGGAAGAGGGGGGCGGGGTGGTGCACCGGCCTTGCCTCCGCCAGCGATGCCTCCCCCAATGGAGAGCCACATCGGGGACCAGCCTTGTGAGTTCTTCATCAGGCCGGGTCGGCCACTGCACCGTCGCCTTCGTCTCCCTGCGCCATTCGCTCGAGAGATGGAGCTCGATCCGCCCCAGACCCTGAGCTTGCATATGAGGGGCTGCGGGAGGTGGCACGTGGGTCGACTTTGACTTTCCTGCCCCTCACGTCATGTACCTTCGTCGCGGATGATAGACTTTTGCTCGTATCCACAGCCTGATAGCGGGGCTCGTTCTGTATTTCAAATTAATGGAGAATGGCCCGCTCTCCTTCAAGGTCTTTGGGGACCTTGGAACCCACCTGAAGTGCTGCGTCGAGAGCTCCTCCGATGATGAAGAGTCCTCCTCAAGCGGGAGTGATGAGGAGGACAGCGACAGCGACGATGAGAGCGTCGAGCGAGGGCATGTCGACCTCGTCTCCGACTGACCGCGTCGCCCCTCCCTATGTTGTGCGCCCTGTCGAGGGCCTTCCTCATCAAGCTCTCCACCGGCGCGTTCCCCGTCTCCTCCTTTTTGCCTTCACCTGCCACACCTTGGAGGAAAAGGGCAAGAACGGGAATCATGGGGCACTTATCTTTTCTAGTTTGTAAGCCTGCGGGAACTTGTTAAATTTTAAAATTTGTACTCCCCTTGCTCGTGTACTCATTCCGTATGAATTGTACTTGTTTGCAACGTATGAATTCAAGAAAGGGTGTTTGCCAGGTTTCGTTTGCGCGTGGGCGAGGGCCACACCGAGGAACGCGTCCTCATTATCTTAAGATAAACATGGTATCCCGGCAACAGGCCTTGCCATCCTCCTGCTCTATGGCTCGACTACACTCACGCTCTTGGCGGAGGTAGTGGCCGAGTAGGATTAGGCCTTTCGCTCGCCCTCTTCACATCGCACTACAACCAAGTCCCGGTCCAAATTAGAGTTTTCGGACATGGGACGGAGGAGGTAAGATGGTACGAGAGCGAGCGGAGCCTTATACGTTCAAGGTTCATACGGGCGCACGGAGTGGGGGAGAAAAACTTATCTGACATTGCAGCCCTCGGCAACCTTGGCTTGCCGCGGTAAGATCCTTGTGTCTGCAACCCCCGGCAACCTTGGTTTGCCGGGCTGGAGCGTCGGCTTGTTCTTTTTCTTCCCAATAGCTCGGTAGAAATGTCCATGTACCCTGCGAACCAAAGAGGATGGAAAGGAACAGAGTGATGCACACTCGACCTCTACGCTAGGGGTTAGCCGCCGCTAAGCACTATCAACCCTAACCGAGGGAGAGACTCAACCTAGCATGCATGCTAAAACTTAGGGCGCCAGCGCTTCATTTATTTATGCTCCGGGTCTGCGCCTGGCTTTGTACAAAGGGTTAAATGCCTTGCCGGCAAGGCTTGTACAGAAGGTGGTTTGCCGGGGGGCCTGGCAACCGCGCCTTATGGATAAAACTGGCGAAGATGTTTGATGTTCCAGGAGTTGCTTACTGGAATGCCATCTTCGATCTCCGGGCGGACTGCGCGAGGCCTGGTGACTCGTATTACCCGATAAGGGCCTTCCCACTTCGGTGTCAACTTGTTGGAATTCTTGGCCGACGGAATTCGAAGAACAAGGTCGCCTTATTCAAAGCTTCGGGCATGAACCTTGCGGCTATGGTAGCGGCGCAAGGCTTGCTGGTAGCGTACTACTCGTACAGCCACCCGAAGACGATCTTCCTCAAGGAGCGTTGCGTCATCTTGCCGCAACTTCTCTTGCTCAAGCTGATCATAAGCGAGCACTCGAGGTGACCCGTATGTGAGTTCCATGGGGAGAACTCCTTCTACCCCGTAAACGAGGGAGAAGGGTGTCTGACCGGTGGCTCGATTGGGCGTCGTTCTGATCGACCAAAGAACCGCCGACAATTCATCAATCCAGTGTCATCCGCACCTGCGTATCCTGTCAAAAGTCCTTGTTCGGAGGCCTCGCAACAATTCAGCATTTTCCCTCTCAGCCTGGCCATTGCTCCATGGATGTGCAGCAGAAGCAAAACAGACCTTGCTGCCGAGGTCCTAGATGTACTGCATGAAGGCGTGGCTCGTGAACTGTGTGTCGTTGTCGGTGATGATTCTATTTGGCACATCAAAATGGTGGACTAGCCCCTTGAAGAGTTTGACGGCTGATTGTGCTGTCACCTTCCTCACTGCCTCCACCTCCAGCCACTTTGTAAACTTGTTGATTGCAACGTAAAAGTACTCAAAGCCTCCGACAGCACGGGGAAAGGGGCCTAGTATGTCGAGCCCCCAGACCGAGACTGGATAGGAAAGAGGGATTGTTCGGAGCGCGTGAGCTTGTTGATGAAGCTTCTTCAAATGGAACTGACACACTTCACACTTGGTTACTAGTGCCGTTGCATCCTAGAGGGCAGTGGACCAGAAGGAACCTTTCCGGAATGCCTTGCCGGCAAGGGCCTTCGACCCTATGTGGGAGCCACACATGCCCCCCTGTATCTCTGCTAACAGCTCCAGTCCTTCCTCCCGGGGAATGCACTTCGATTTCACACCGTTTGGTCTTTTTCTGTAGAGGACGTCGTCGATGAACTGCTACATGGCAGACTGATGGGATACTTTCTCTGCTTGTTCCTGCTCCTCATGGAGTTCCCCTGTTTGGAGGAATCAGACGGTATGCTGCGCCCATGCCGGAGCCTGTGGCTCGACGGTAGGGACTAAAGGCACCCCCTCTGCCATGGGAGCGGCTGTCTCTATAGCCAGGGTTTGACGCCCCGCCGGAGTCGGTTGCCCCACGGTAGGCTCAGCATCCACAACAACATCTTTGCCGGCGGCTCCTGGGAGCCCAGCAGGAAAGTACTTGTCGGAGCCTGATTTCCTTCGCTTGTTCTGCTCTGTTGATAGTTCAACGGATGGTTGAGTCAACCGAAGCACAAAAGTACCTGGTTCCACAGGTAGTTTGAAGGTGGCGCGCTTCGATAGGTAGTCGGAGATGTCGTTCTCCACTCGGGGAACATGCTCCGCCTCTATACCATCAAAACACTCCTCCAGCTTCCACACCTCATCTACGTAGGCCTCCATCCACGGGCTTTGATAATCTTTGTTGACTTGCCCGACGACAAGCTGTGAATCACCCCTAACGATGAGCTTCTTAATCCCGAGGTCTACCGCGATCCTGAGACCGGCAAGCAAACCCTTGTATTCAGCAGTGTTATTCGTGGACATCTCCCTAGGAAAGTGCATCTGGATTATATACTTGAGGTGCTCTCCGGTGGGTCCAATGAGTAGAACACCAGCACCGGCGCTGGCGCCTTGCAGCAAGAAAGCCCCTTCAAAGTACATAATCCGGTTGCGACTTGCCTCCTTGCTGGGAGGGCGGTCTCCTGGATCTCTTCATCGGGCATTGAGGTCCACTCGGAAATGAACTCTACCAAAACTCTGCTCTAGTTTGTTGAAGTACTTTCGAACTTCAAACCAAAGCTTGACAGTTCCACGGCCCACTCCAAAATCCTCCCGGTTGCATATGGTTTATGCAATATCTGTTACAACGCGAGGCGGGTGACGACGGTGATTTTGTGTGCTTGGAAGTAATGACGCAACTTCCTCGAGGCCATAAGGAGGCCGAAGAGCAATTTCTGCACACCGGAGTACCTTGACCTAGCCCCTGCAAGAGGGAGCTGACAAAGTAAACATGGTGCTGCATCATTTTCTTCTTCTGCACCACTTCGTTTGGTTGCGTAGGCCCTGTCCTGCCAGCGTCAGGCTCTGTCGGGGGTCTTTCCTTGCCGGCATCAGGCCCTGTCGGGGGGAGCTCTGGCTTGCCATCCACCAGTCCTGCCATTGCCACTGCCTCTTCGTCGACCTCTCTCTGCGCCACTAGCGGGGCACTAACCACTTGATTCATTGCCGCCAAATACAGCAGCAATGGCTCTTGTGGTTTGGGCGCAACCAGTATCGGTGTACAGGAGAGGTATTTCTTCAGATCCTGCAGTGCTGCTTCGTCCTCTGGGGTCGATTCCATTGAGCCTGCCTTTTTCAAGATTTTGAAAAAGGGAAGGGTGCGCTCAGCAGATTTGGAGATGAATATGCTCATGGCGGCAACGCAACCAGTGAGCCGACGCATATCCTTGATCCGCTTGGGCGCCTCAATCTGCTCAATAGCCTTGATCTTGTCTGGATTCGCCTCGATCCCACGCTGTGACACAAAGAACCCGAGAAGTTTGCCGGATGGAACGCCAAAGACACACTTCTCAGGGTTCAACTTGAGGTTGATCCTGCGCAGATTTGTAAACGTCTCTTCCAAATCTTGCACAAGTGTCACTCTGTCCTTGGTTTTGACCACTATGTCATCCATAGAAGCTTCCATATTTCTATGTAGCTGGGGCTCAAAACCGATCTGGACTGCCCTTGCAAACGTCGAGCCAGCACTCTTCAACCCGAAAGGCATCGGTAAAAAGCAATACATGCCACATGGGGTGATGAACGTTGTCTTCTCTTCATCTTCTCTTGTCATGAAGATCTGGTGGTACCCCGAGTAGCCGTCAAGGAATGATAACAGATCACACCCGGCCATAGAGTCAACAATATGGTCAATGCGCGGCAACGGGAAAGGGTCCTTGGGACAAGCCTTATTGATATCTATGTAGTCAATACACAGCCTCCACTTCCCATTTGCCTTGCGCACCACCACCGGATTGGCCAACCACGTTGGATGGAGTACTCCTCTCACCAAGCCTGTCGCTTCCAACTTCCTGATCTCCTCCGTAATGAACTCCTGTCATTCCAAAGCTTGCTTCCTGACCTTTTGCTTGACGGGTCGCGCATGAGGACAGACAGCAAGATGGTGCTCAATCACCTCCCTGGGAACGCCGGGGATGTCGGATGCTTGCCATGCAAACACGTCAACATTTGCCTACAGGAAGGTGACGAGCGCGCTTTCCTATTTGCTGTCTAGGGTGGAGCTTATGGTGAAAGCCCCTCCCGTGCCATCCTCCCCGACAGACACCCTCTTGGTCTCTGGTGGTGCAGCTCTGGATTTCTTGCTCTTGTCGGTAGAGCTCTCTGGCACATCCTCGACGGTAGCACAACACTCCAAAGAGGTGCGCTTGCCGGAGTGGGTGCGAGAGGTCTTGCCGGTCTTCTTCTCTCCCAGGGCTCCAGCGGCAGGAGCAAGTGCCTTGGCAGCAGTCGCCGCAACTGCTTCCCGGTAGAGTTGGTCGGTGCAGAGCAGTGCGTCCTTCTTGTCAGAGAGGACGGTGATGATGGTCATCGGCCCAGGCATCTTCATTGTGTTGTAGGCGTAATGTGACGCCGCCATGAACTTGGCTAGTGTTGGGCAGCCGAGAATCCCGTTGTAGGGCAAGGGGATCTCGGCTACATCGAAAACAACCCTCTCCGTCATGTAGTTTAACTCGCCTCCAAACGTCACGGGCAGCGTGACCTTACCTGTAATGCCCCGACACACCCGCCGGTGGTCGTTACTCCTGGAGGGATCTAGACTGGCCCCACAGATCAATACTAGTCTTTTCTGCGCACTTTGTCCTCACTCGTGCGCACCCGGGAGCAACTTCCCGGTCGGTCACCCATCCTGACACTACTCCAAGCTGAGCACGCTTAACTTTGGAGTTCTGTCCGAATGGGCTCCCGGAAAAGAAGGAATTCCTTATTCATATGAGTAGTCTATCATCCCTATTAAGCCAGGCTATCACATACACCCCCACTCAGAGGAACCGACGTCCTCGTCGGGCCACATGAACGTTCCCTCTTGGCACATACGTTTGTGCATCCAGTCCGGTACATGTGTCATGTAGGGTGCCACGACGGGTCACAAACGTCATGAACAACATGACCGCACACCTGTTCGCAACCATCCGTGTAACCGCGAGGGTCGGCTCTGATACCAAATTGTAACGCCTCGGACACACCCGCCGGTGGTCGTTACTCCTGGCGGGATCTAGACTGGCCCCATAGATCAATACTAGTCTTTTATGCGCACTTTGTCCTCACTTGTGCGCACCCGGGAGCAACTTCCCGGTCGGTCACCCATCCTGACACTACTCCAAGCTGAGCATGCTTAACTTTGGAGTTCTGTCCGAATGGGCTCCCAAAAAAGAAGGAATTCCTTATTGATATGAGTAGTCTATCATCCCTATTAAGCCAGGCTATCACATTACCCTTCGGCTGACTCCTCCCCGGGTTGACCCCTTGAAACGTGCCCGTCTCTTCGAGGTCTCCATCAGGAATATGCAGCCTTTTGATCACAACGGGCGAGATCAAGTTCAGACCGGCCCCGCCATCAACTAGCATCTTCGTCACCTTGAGGTTCTGTATTGTTGGCGAGACCAACAACGGCAAACACGCGACCGCAGTTGTGCGATCAGGGTGGTCCTCGGTGTCAAAAATGATAGGCGTGTTGTACCACTTCAGCGGCATCTGAGCAACGAGCGATGGTTCCGTTGCAGTGATCTCATGCGCTCACTGCTTGAGCTGGCGGTGAGAGGTATGCAGCGAGGCGCCACCGTCGACGCACATGGCCTCCATAGCTGTCGAAGTAATGGGCCACGGGTAGGCTAACCCGAGCCCCAGAACCTTTCATGAAATCGGGGCAGGCTGCGCCCCTCAAGACCCTAGGACAAAGAGCCGCCTTTTGAGAAGTCGGCGGCGAGGCAACCGACTAGCCACTCGCGGCCGAGTCCCAGGAACAACATCAGGATAAGCCGACTCCTGACTGACGACTACCCAAGAAGCCGGCCTTGGGGAGTCGGACCACGACTCCAACAAACCCCATGTCCTCATCAAGAGGGACAGGACAGGGGAGTGGCTACAGTGAAGCCTGCTCCCACCCCTTTCCAGGGGCAGGCATGGCCAGAGTACGCCGTACCCGTTGAGATCTCCGTGCGGCATGTCACTGTTGCCATGCCGGCCCTGACGTCAGCACCAGTGGACCGAATCCTGCGCCCACGACGGCTTGTCTGTACGACCCTGGGGCGGCAGGTCCCACCAGCCAGCGGGACCCCAGAAGACAACAAGTGCGCCACCAGTCGGACCCGTTGGGAGTCGGCCCCCGAGAGTCGGCCAGCCCCTCCCCTGGGGCCCACGCGCCATTAACCAGCTGTGACTGAGAGTGGCAACAGTGATCGCCCGCCATGCGGCGGGGCTGTTGCCACGACTCCATGACCAAGCCCGCGTCATTAGAAGCACGGCTACAGTAATCAGCATCCGGCAAGACCCGCCCGTGGCGGACGCGGCCTGTCGGCTCCGTACCGAGCCAGTCGGCAGGCCCCAACAGTCGGCGGAGAAGACGGAGGCCGGAGCCGTTTGGGGTCTAGACATGGTGGGACCATTCAAGATGGCACGAGGTGGCTTAACTCACTTACTTGTCGCAGTGGACAAGTTCACCAAGTGGATAGAAGCGAAGCCAATCAAGAAACTGAATGGGCCGACTGCCGTGACTTTCATCCCCGATGTCACAATTCGGTGCGGCATACCACACAGCATCATCACCGACAACGGCACGAATTTTGCCAAAGGCGCCTTGGCCCGTTTCTGTGCGACACTGGGCATCCGACTGGACTTAGCATCTGTCGCCCATCCACATTCAAACGGCCAGGTGGAGCGGGCAAACGGCCGCATCCTGTTTGGCATCAAGCCTCGACTGATCAAGCCTCCAGAGCACTCGGCTGGCTGCTGGCTCGATGAGTTGCCAGCCGTCCTCTGGAGTCTGCGCATGACTCCAAACAAGTTAACCGGCTTCACGCCTTTCTTCCTCGTCTACGGTGTTGAAGCCATCATCCCAATGGACATAGAGTTCGATTCCCCGCGAGTCACCATGTACACCGAGGAAGAAGCAGAAGAAGCACGACAAGATGGCGTCGACCTGCTGGAAGAGGGCCGGCTGTTGGCACTCAGCCGATCCAGCATCTACCAGCAGAGCCTGTGCAAATACTACAAAAGGAAGGTCAGGCCGAGATCTTTCCAAGAGGGCGACCTTGTGCTTCGACGGATCCAGCGAACAGCCGGCCAGCACAAGCTGTCAGCGCCTTGGGAAGGCCCTTTCATCATCAGCAAAGTGCTAGGCAACGACTCCTACTACCTGATTAATGCTCAGAAGCCCCGAGCACGCAAGAGGGACGACTCTGGCAAAGAGATAGAGCAGCCAGGGAATGCAAATCTCCTCCGAAGATTTTACAGCTGATCCAGTATGTACCAGGTTACCTTTTGTATTAAAGTGCCACGACTTCGGGCCCCCCGAGACGAGCTCGGGGACTGCCCTCTTTTGTCTATATGATAAAAATTATGCCTACGAGTATGTTACTCTTTGTTATGCCGCTTGGCACCGGGCTCGACAGGTCCGCCCGGGGACTTGCCGACTTGCACTATGAAATGCTTCCTGCAGCCGGACAAGTAGTGTGTGGCGCCTAAGCCATCTCCTGTCAGAAGCCGCAGCTTGTAGAGCGACTGTACGGTGGGCAGGAGTAAGGTA
This sequence comes from Triticum urartu, assembly GCF_056163025.1. Taxonomy (NCBI): domain Eukaryota; kingdom Viridiplantae; phylum Streptophyta; class Magnoliopsida; order Poales; family Poaceae; genus Triticum; species Triticum urartu. The sequence continues at coordinate 96,137,095 of NC_141875.1, forward strand.
GAATGGGCGTTCGCACAAAATATGGCTAAGGACTCAAAGCATAAAACATAGCTTAAGCCGGCTTCCAGTCTTTTTTCGCAAACCGACTCTTGAATAGTCGGCTTGCCGCCTTCTATTCAACTTGCTCAAAAACTCTAAAATGGCTAAGTACTTGCCTTCCCAAAGCAGCCAAGCATTTGATCCAACGGCAATCCGCAGAGCAGCTGTCCGACTGGCAAGATAGGCAACTAAGGGAAAGTGGCAAAGGAAAAAGCCAAAAGAGCAATGAGCAAGAAAAGATAGAATTCGGATAAATATTTACATAACATAGGCCCTTGGCCAAATCTTCGAGCAGAAGTTCAAAATACACCCCGTGGGTGGAATTGTGCGAATTAACAAGTTCTTTAAAGACTACTAAAGCAGATAAAATAAAGATAAGGCGGCAGCTTAGGAAGTGGCAGATGGATTCGGAGGGCCGGAGGAGACGGCAGCGTCGGGCGTTGGGGCGGCCGGCTGGGCAGCGTCAGGCGTTGGGGCGGTAGTCGGCTCGGTCGCACGCGGCTCGTTGCTGGAGGCGTGGTCGAGCTGAGGCTGGCCGTCCGCTCCGTCTTCTGGTGCTTCCATCTCGCCTCCGTCCTCCGCCTCGCCTTCCTCCTCGACGCTGGAGCCGATCACCTCCGCCGAGTCCTCGCCATAGTCTGGGTTCATCCCAAACCACTCCGGCGATACCTCCTCGCCGTCTTCAGCCCGCTCGGGAATGAAGATGCTGGTGCCGGTGTACTCGGCGATCGCCGCGGAATGCTTGACGAGGGCGTCTTCCGCGGCTGCCAGCTCCGGCTGGGCCTCTGACCGGAGTGTGTCCAGCCGGTCTAGGTCCAGCCCCAGATACCACGCCTTGACGGACTCCAAGGACCGGCGCGCTCCAGCTCGGGCCGAGGAACCTTTCCAGGCCTCAAGACGACCAGCCGCGACCTCTAGCCAGTCGGCAGTCCGACTGGGGGTGCGCGGAGCCTGCATGTCTGGCCACAGGGCAGCAATCGCCTGGGCACCGACACGTTGAAGCCGGCATAGCATCCGGTGAGCCGGCCGAAGGCGAGCCTCGATGCTCAGGATATGCTCATCAAGGGTTCGGGGGGCGTCGGCGGCGATCTCTACGCCTTCCGTCCTCCGACCTTCACGGTCAGCCTCGATGGCTTGGATGGCGGCCTGCGAGTGCCCAGGGAAGAAGTCTGCCAAGACGGAAAAATGAAGAAGCAAGTCAAAAATCAGGAGTCGGCACGACTTATAATCGGCAGCTCGAAGAAAGAAAGTAAAGAAACTCACCATCAACAATGTCTTCATTCTCATGGAAGTCGGAGGCCAGCATTGCCTCTTTGTCAGTCCAGGAGAAGCGCTCGCTCGCGAACTCGGCCAGGAGGGCGGCTTCCGCCTCCTTCTGTGTCTTCGTAAGCAGTTCCCTCTGCTCTGCCAATTGTGTGGCCAGCAGATCGCGCTCTGTGGCGAGCTTGCTGCACTCCTCCCCCTTGGCGCGCAACGCGGAGTTGGCTTCGCTCAGCTGCTGTTGGAGAGCAGCGTTGGCTTCTGGAGAGAAGGAAGAAATAAGGCGTTAAGTCATCAATAAAGGAGGTCATTGGGGAGATCCGGCCCGACTGCTCAGCAGTCGGCCCGAATCTCGGGGACTACAGCTCGCGGGTGCGCCAGCGTGCCCCCGCAAAGAAGAAAAAGGACTCACTCCGGCTCTCCGACAAGTCAGCGGTCCGCTTGCCCAGCTCTTCAACGTTGCGGTTGAAGGCAGTGACACGAAGGTTGTGGTAGTCCTGCGACAAGTATTTCAGACAAAGTTAGTACCCGGAACTCACCAATTGGAAGTTCCGGGCCGCCTGCCCAGCTGCCGGCGCGAAACTAGGGGACTACACCCAGTGGGTGCGCTGGCGCGCCCCCACAGAGAGGAACAAGAAAACAAGGACCAATGAGAAAGCATACCCGGACGGCTGTCCGCGATGCCAGGTACGCCTTAGTGCAGTTCTGGATGGCGTCGCCCTCAGCTCGCAACTTTCGTTTGGACGTCCAGAAGCGCCTGGTTCAGCGGCCCCGTGCCAGCTCCTCGCACCCACCCAATGGGCGCGGCGCTCGTCACTTCGGCATCTGGGATCGCTGAGCTGGCGGTGCCGGCCTCCAGGGGGCGTGGCGCCGAAGTTGCCTTCTCAAGACAGCGGCGCGTTGGCGCGCCGACTTGAAGGAGTAGCCTTGCCACGGCCTCATCTTCAGTCGGCGGCACCGGCGGGTCCGCCGGCTGATTGCCTTGCGTGCCCCCAGACGGCAGCGGAGGTGGTGGCGGAATGATCACATCCGGCGTGGAGGAGTCGCCGCCTTCCCTCTCCATGATGGGGTTCTCACCGCCGGCTTCCCCAGACTGCCCCGTGAACTCCGGAGGTGGCGGCCCAGAGTTCAGCGGGGTGACGAACACCGCTGATTGGCGGTGCGCGGCCTCCTCAGCTTGCCGCTTTGTCGCGACGGCGGCTTCGGCCTCTGCCAGCTTCTTCTTGGTGGAGGCCTCCGCCTTCTCGACCTCCACCTTCTCCAGGCGGGCGGCCTCTTCCTCATTGCGCTTCTCCTGCGCATTCCGCTCTGTCGCCTGCCGGAGGTCGGCGGCGGGGTCAATCCGCCGAGTGGTGGCAGACGCCTCCGCTGACCCCATGACGGAGGCGGCGACAACCCTCTCAAGAGTGAGGGGAGCCCTGAAGCGAGGGAAGCAAGTAAAAGACTTAGACAAAGCCACAAAGAAAGAATAAAGCGCTAAGATGGAATACTCACGCGGAGACCAGTGGTGGCTTCTTTACTTCCTTGCGGAAGCGGATGGCCTTCGCGGCCGCTTCGTCCTGCTTGGTCGCCGCAGCCGAACTCTTGGGCTTCTTCAGCCGACTGCCGAACAAGGTCGGCACGGCCCTGCGCTTCTTCCCGCCGCCTGGAGCACCCGGTGCGGCAGAAGAGCCCGCGCCGGGATGGCTGGCTCCTGGCCGGTGGCGGGGCCCGACCTCCTCCTCCTCATCATCAGGCCAGTCCTCTGGACTGGCCCCGAGCCGCGGGCCGCCTCCTCCCTCGGTGTCGTCTTCCAAAGCCGCCGCCCCCAGATCGGGATCGTCGACATCGCTCTCCGCCCGGTCGGCAAGGAACTCGTGGGCCAGCCCCATGGTGCCGGCTGGTGGATGGAGGAGGGGATTCTGACCAGAGTCGACTGGTCAGGTCGCACAAAACAAACTCGGCAAGAAAGAAGACAATTCAAAGAAAGAAAGAAAAGGCAACTCACTGTGGGTGGCGGGTTGGCGCGGGAGTACGGCTCCTTGCCGAACCGCCAGTCCTCTAGGAGCTTGCTGTCCGAGAGGTAGTTCACCATGTAGGCCACCTCCTCGTGAGGCATGTCCTTGGTGCACATCCGACTCGGGTCACGGTGCCCGCTCATTTGGCATATCATGTGGGGGCGACCTTGGAGCGGGAGAACTCGGCGCGCCACGAAGGCGGCCAGCAGGTCCGGACCAGTCAAGCCCTCCGACTGCGTCAGCACTCGGAGTCGCGCGACGGCACCGGCTCCCGCAAGCGTCGGCGACTTGGCCAGGTACAACCAGTTGGGCAGTCTCCCAGCCGGCGGGCCGGCTTCGAAAGCCGGCAGGTTGACCCAATCGCCCTTCGCAAAGACTCTCTTCATGTAGAAGTATGATCGCTGCCACATCTTCACCGACTTTATCAGCTTGATGGTGGGGAAGGGGTTGTTGGCCCCCGACCTCCTCACAGTGATGAACGCGCCGCACTGAGCCGGCACGCCTGCAGCCTGGGTGCCGAGCTTGGAGTAGAAGAACTCCCCCCAGAGCTCGAGGGTGGGGAGGACTCCGAGGAAGCCTTCACATAGGGCCACAAAGGCGCACAGCAGCACCACCGTGTTGGGCGTGAGGTGGTGCGGCTGGAGGCCGTAGAATTCCGGAAAGGAGCAAAAGAAGCTGCTCGCCGGCAGCCCCAATCCGCGTAGGCAGTGCGAGCGGAAGATAACCCACTCACCCTCCTCCGGCGCTGGAGAGATCTCCCCCTCGGCGCAAGGCGTACCCGCATGTAATCTTCGCCGGGGAGCCGACGAGTCTTGCGGAGGAACTCGATGTGGTCGTCATGTACTTCTAAGCCATCCAAGGTGCCGGAATGCACCGAGGGAGGCGCGGCGGCAGAAGAAGAGCTCATCGTGAGCGGATCGCCGTGGCGTTCGGCAAAGCTTGGGCGCGCGGCGTGCGAGGAAGAAGAAGAAGAAGATCAAGGAGTAGCGTGGAGGAGGGGCGCGCGTGCTCTACCGCGCCCCCTCCCCCTACTTATAGCCTCATGGGCTGCGAAGCCAAGGGGGCGGTCGTGGGATTTACTGTGTCCACGACCCCACGACCCCCACGTTTCCATGACAAAAGTTACTGCGCGCAGTAACATCACGGGAATCCCAACTGTCCGCTCAGGCCATAGCGGATCCACTCGAGCGCCTAGGCACGGTAATGGCGGGCCCCACCTACAGGCCTGTCCCGTCACGCGCGCAGGCTGGCAGACAGGCCCGGCCGCGTGTTGCCACGTGACAGGCCCGGAACTGGCGGCGGCCTGGAAGCTTAGCCAGCACGCTACTTGGATCCCGCCGCGACGTTCAAAATATTGTGCAAGTCAGAGTTGGGCGGGTCCGACTCCTTCTAGTCGGCTCGGTAGAAGTCAAGCAAGATTCATGTCTCAGGCACCCGGAAAGAGAAACTACTGAGGCTCCTCGGTCAATCGTCCGCGGTGCCTCATCAGCTTCGGGGACTACTGTCGGAGTAATGGGCGACGGGTAGGCTAACCCGAGCCCCAGAACCTTTCAAGACATCAGGGCAGGCTGCGCCCCTCAAGACCCCAGGACAAAGATCCGCCTTTTGAGAAGTCGGCGGCGAGGCAACCGACTAGCCACTCGCGGCCGAGTCCCAGGAACGACTTCAGGATAAGCTGACTCCTGACTGACGACTTCCCGAGAAGCCGGCCTTGGAGAGTCGGACCGCGACTCCAACAAACCCCATGTCCTCATCAAGAGGGACAAGACAGGGGAGTGGCTACAGTGAAGCCTGCTCCCACCCCTTTCCTGGGGCAGGCATGGCCACAGTACGCCGTACCCGTGGAGATCTCCGTGCGGCGTGGCACTGTTGCCATGCCGGCCCTGACGTCAGCACCAGTGGACCGAATCCTGCGCCCATGACGGCTTGTCTGTACGACCCTGGGGCGGCGGGTCCCACCAGCCAGCGGGACCCCAGAAGACGGCAAGTGCGCCACCAGTCGGACCCGTTGGGAGTCGGCCCCCAAGAGTCGGCCAGCCCCTCCCCCGGGGACCACGCGCCATTAACCAGATGTGATGGAGAGTGGCAATAGTGATCGCCCGCCAGGCGGCGGGGTTGTTACCACGACTCCATGACCAAGCCCGCATCATTAGAAGCACGGCTACAGTAATCAGCAGCTGGCAAGACCCGCCCGCGGCGGACGTGGCCTGTCGGCTCTGTACCGAGCCAGTCGGCGGGGCCCACCAGTCGGTGGGCCCCAGCAGTCGGCGGAGAAGACGGAGGCCGGAGGCACTGACGGCTGGGCCCATGTCCAGCCGGATTACCATTGTACCCCTCGGGGGAGGCCTATATAAACCCCCCAGGGCACCCATGCAAAGGGTTGGAATCCATTAGCACTAGACCAGATCATATAGGAAGGAGGGAACTAGCCTTGCCTTCTCCTACCTCTAGGAAACAACTCAGGGAGCAACCGTGTAAACACTTTGCCATAGTGATCATGCGGAGACCCCGTAGAGCAGCAGTAGGGGTATTATCTACCCGGAGAGCCCTGAAGCTGGGTAAGATTCGCCGGCGTGCATGTCTTCGCCTCATCCCGTTTCCAGGCACCTGTGATGTTCTACTCGCCCCCACCATGATAAGCCATCCTTTGGCATATGTCGCACCCAACCCCCGACAATAGCCTTCTGGAACTTACGCTCACCGGACTCGTCGTCTTCGTCATGAGCATCGTGTCCGTACTTCTTGTCGTGGCCCCGAGCGGGCCTCTCTTGCTGGTCATCCTTTCCATGGCGACCTCCTTGGCCACCACGCTTCTTGCCAGATCCCTCGGCACCATCCTGGCCCTTCTCCTTGTCCCGCCTCCCATACTCAGCTTTTTGCTTCTCAACAAGCAGCTCGACTTGCCGGCAGTTCTGGAGGTCGTGGCCCTTGGTGTGGTGGATCTTGCAGTATTGCTTGTCGGAGCTTCCTGGCTTGTCGGCAGCCGCCAAGGCCCGGCAAGCGGCGCACTCGGCAATTTCCTTGTCGGGGTCGTCTGCCTTAGCCTTCTTGGTAGCGCCGGTGTCCTCGGATCCCTTGACGGCAAGCATGGTCTTGCCCTTGCGCTTCCTGTTGCGGTGCCGACCCTTCTTCGTCGGGGTGGCTGTGCCTTCGTCTATGGAGTCGGTTTCCGCACCGGCGTCCTCGTCGGGGTACTTCCTCCCCTCTTCAGCTCGAGCGCACCTATGGGCCAGATCTTTGACATTGTTCATCGCCAGCTCTTCACGCATCTTGCGGTTGCGGACATTCTGATGAAATGCGCTGATCATGGTGGTGGGACGAACATCTAGGATGTTGTACTGCACCCGGCTGAACCTTTGTATGTACTTGCGCAGGGTTTCACCTTCCTCCTGGGGGATGATATGCAAATCTCTTGCCCGCCCATGAGCTTCATGGCCTCCGGTGAAGGTGCCAACAAACTCATGGCACAAGTCCGACCAACAAGAACCGGAATCCGCCAGCAAGTGCATCAACCACGACATAACATTGGGTTGAAGTGCCAACGGGAAGTAATTGGCAAGCACCTTGTCGTCGCGGGCTCCAGCATCTTGCATCACGATGGTGTAGATTCTGAGGAACACTGACGGGTGTGTCTTGCCATTGTACTTCTCACCAACGTCGGGCTTGAATGTGCGGTGGGAGGGCCACTGGAACTGCCGCAGCTCACGGGTAAAGGCTGGGCAACCCACCTCATAGGGTAGGTCGCTAGAGCCTCCCGGTGCTGGGTGGTCCATAGTGGGCCCTGCCCGCCGATCTGATTGGTGGTGTGCGTCACGTCGGCGCTCGACAGTGGTTCGAGCGTCCTCACGGGCTCATTCCCGAAGAACTTGGCGCTGATCGCGGTCGGTCCATGGGTGGGACGACGCTATGGATATGTTATCACAAGCGTCATCACGATGGACCGGCACCCGTGGTGATGGATGTGGGGGAGGAGAGTGCACCGTGGCCATAGCACCTCCGATCCTTCTACCACTGGCACGTGGTGGATCGAGGGAGCGCCGGCCTAAGGGCCCCACTGGTTGCGGCTCTTCTTTCTTGGCAACGCCAACGAGGCTCCGGATGGTGGCTCTCCACTCGTCGAGCTTTTCCGCAGGAGGAGGAAAGTCGAGGAGCAACTGCACGTGTGCCAAAGCTTCTGCTGGTGTGGGTGGAAGCAAAAGCTGCATGGACCGTGACGCGCTCCGACTCCTAACCACATTAGAAGGAGCTCTATCATGGCCTGGCGGCCATGCGCCGTTTTTGCCAGCGTCTCGGCGTGCATGCCGGCCTTCTACGTCCCGCGGATGATGCATAGGACTCTTCCCACGGCGGTGCCCAGGGTCACCAGCAGGGTGACGCTACTCGTTGCGTGCAACCTGGGCAGAGCACGTCGGGGCGCTGGTCTAGGTGCCACGGAAGTCACCGCACCGCCCCTGGAGGGCCCCGTGCCGCCTGCAGGGGCCCCGACTCCATCTTTGGATCTGGTGGCGTGCTGCCCGTCGTCTCGCGCACGAACGACGCCGCTCACCAAGCTTTAGCTGCCAGAGCGATGCGGGTGTTCGCGGGCCGCGCCTCGGCTTCCGTCTACGACCGCCCCACCAATCACCCGCGCTGGTACGGGCCGTTCGGCCCCCGACGAACCGATCGGTGTGATCGTCTTCTTCTTGGGAGCCATGGTGATGAAGAACTGCTAAACTAACTGCCAGACCAGATTTTCACAACTGCGCACCCCCTACCTAGCGCGCCAGAGATGTCGGTGGGAAACGACACCTATGGGGTCACTGGGATCCCTTCTACAGTTGGCGGGTGCATGGTTGTGCAAAGAGCGGGTCTGGCAGTCAGCACGCAAATCGTGTACCCAGGTTCGGGCTGCAGAGACGCGTAAAACCCTAGTCCTGCTTTGATGTATATTTGAGTGTTCTTGTGTTCTTGAACTAGATGCGATGTCTCCCTAGTCCAAAAGATCCGAATCCCTCCCCAGTACGCCTTGGGCCTCCTTCTATAGACAAAAGGGGTCGCCACAGTGGCACACAGGAGGTGGAAAGGTATATAGTGGCTGAGTCTATCCTCTGGCATCGTCAGACAAACACATTTAATGTGTTGCCGATGTGCCCCTCTTGCTTTATTGGGGACGACAAAGAAGCTCGTCCCAGCTGTCGCCGCCTCGCCTGGCTCCGACGCGCGTCCGAGCTTACGAGGCGTTGTAGCGCCACGCTGGCTGGCTGCTGGGCTGGCACGGTGGTGGAACCTTCACGAAGATCTGCATGCCACCACGCAGGTGCTTGTTGACTTTGTGTGGAGGCCGCGCGCTGCCACGTAGATGCCTGCCCAGCTGGTCGAGCTGGCAGCTACATGGGAGCAGTGGTGGATTCTTGGTAGGCATGGGCCTGGCTGCGGCCCCGCAGACGTCCTCGGCAAGGGTCTTGCCAAGGGCCCGGCAAGGGTCCCGCTGCGGCACCGCGGTCGTCCCCGGCAAGGATCTTGCTGGGGGTCTCATGGATTTCCATGGCAAGGATCTCGCCAAGGATCGTCGTCTTCTGGTTCTCATCTGATCTTGTGTATTTATGATCTCTACAAAGATCTGCATGCCACCACGGAGGTGCCTCCCGAGCCTTGGTTCCAGTGTGGTTGATGGCATCGGAAACCATTGGGCTCAAGGGTGGTGTGCTCTGCTGGTGTCAGGCAAGTTGCCCCGGCAATGATCTTGCCGGGGCTGTAGAAGCCATCCCGGAAAGAGTCTTGCCGGGGGAGTCCCCCTCGCCCTCTTGCTCTCTTTGCGCCTCTGGTCTTGGCGTTGCTTTGGTCGTCTTATGCTCCGGCATCCCTCCTCTACCCTTCTCAGTGTGACCGTGGGCGCGGCTCTGACTGCCCGTGCACAAGTAAAGGGGTGCAAAAGGAGAGCCCCTACTTTTGTACACCGACAACGAACATAGTTTTGATCATTATTGCAATTAATAGGAAGTAAGAAAGAAAGAGGGGCTTCACATACAAATATACTATCTTGGACATCTTTTGTAATTGTGAGCACTCATTAAAATATGACATGTGTCGGAGTAAATAGCCATGGGTAGCCTAGCCGGCTTCCCCTGGCCCATCTGAAAAAATTACGAGCCCGTCCGGCTCTCAAGAATCCAAGACATGGAGCCGCCTTCCGCTTGCTGGCTGCCACCCAGGCCGGCTTTCGGAAGGCGGTCCGACTATAGCCCTCATGAAGAAAGCCGTGGGACGGCCGACTTCGAGAAGCCGGCCGTGAGGACGCCGACTCCAAGAAGCCGGCTCCCACAAAACGGTCGAGACCGTACCCTGAAAGTTTGCACCCACCTAACGGCGGTGCGATGGGGCGTGGCTACAGTGAGGCCAGCCACCCCCGAATCCCGGAGCACGCCTGGCACAGTGCGCCGTACGGGTGGCCTTGACCCGTCCGGCGCGACACTATTGCCACGTTGCCCCTGATGTCATCCACGGCGGGCTATCAGTACGGCCCCCGGGCGGTGGGCCCCATTCGGGCAGAGAGACACCCGAAGGCGACCATGCCTCCCCTAGTCGGCCCAAGACGGAGCCGGCTCCCCGCAGCCGGCTTGCCGCCTCCCTCGAAGGAGACGCCCCATTAAGGAGACAAGACACGGTGAGGCTACAGCGATCGCCCGCCGGGCGGCGGCACTATAGCCACGCCTACCACGACGAAGCCCACGTCACCAAGATGGAGCAACAGTAACCCGCCGCCAACCAGGTCCTGGACAGTGGGGCCTGCCTGTCGACCAAGGGGCCGGCGGCCGGCGGGACCCGCCAGTCTACGGGCCCCAGCAGCCGGCGCAGAAGCCGGCGAGCACAGTCACAGACGGCTGGGCCCCGCGCCCAGTCGGATTACCATTGTACCCCCGGGGGGTAGGCCTATATAAACCCCCCGGGGCACCCATGCAATGGCCTTGACCCTCAGCTAGTTTTAGACACCACACGAGGAGAAGAAGCAAGCTAGCCGTGCCCTTCTTCCTCCTCCCACCGAAAAGCTCAAGGAGCATTGTGTAGCTACTTGTCCATCTAGTGATCATGCGGAGACCCCGCAGAGCAGCAGTAAGGGTGTTATCTCCACGGAGAGCCCCGAAGCTGGGTAAGATTCGCCGGCGTGCATGCCTTCGCCTCATCCCGTTTCCAGGCACCAGCGATGTCTTACTGGCTCCCACAATGATAAGCCACCCGTTGGCATATGTCGCACCTACCACCCGACATTTGGCGCCCACCGTGGGGCAAGGTGCACCGTCGTCCGGAGACCTGTTCTAGACGGGAACCCTCTTCCTCCCCCACGAGCGTAGCCAGCCCGGCACGCCCGATGGCGCTTGCCACGACGCGCTGCAAGGCGTCACCAACGCCTTCGCAGCGAGCAGCATCGCTGATCTCCTCGACAAGACCCTCATCTCCGACGAGCTCGCCTCCGATGCGGGCACCGACCACCTCACTAACCTCCTTGGCCAGCTCCATGTCTCCAGCGAGCCCGCTGTGGATCTGGAGTCGGTGTCTCCACCGATCCGATGCCTGTCGACTCCGACACGGCCTCGTTCGACACCTTCCCCACCAACGTCGCGATCTACAACGACCCGCTTCCCCGAGCCGGTGGCTGCGACGCTGTCACCACCGAGGTGATGGTCATCGGCCACGACGGCGCTGCTGACGAGAGCGCCCACGATGCCCCGCACGCGGTGGCCCACGACTTGTCCACCCCCCTCCCGGCTGATGCCGACGACGAAGCACTGGAGGCGCGCCGCCTCGCCCTCCTCGCAGAGGGCCGGAGGCTGGCTTCCGTGAGACGCCTCACTGAGGCCTACCAGCGCGAAGCTGACCGCGCCGCCTTCGGCACGCCGGCCGCAGGCAGGCCTAGCCGGGCCGGCATTGTCAAGCAACGCGGCGCCGTCATCGCCGACACGCTGGGAGTCGACCGCCCAGTCTATGCCACTCCACTCGAGAACCTGCAAGCCGCCCAGGCGGCCGTAGACGAGCTGGACGGACTGGGGACCGAAGAACTTCCCCACATGGCCCGACGCATCCAGCAGCTGATCGATGCACCCGCGCAGCGGCACGAAGCCGACGTCCGCGTGGAAAGCCCTCCCCCGTGCCGAGATCACGGCGCGATGTCCCAGACGCCGACTGCGGGCAGAGACCGCGCGCGACGCGAGAAAGAGCCGGCTGCCAGCCGAAGCCAAACCCGAATCTCCATCGAGCGAGACGCAGACAGCCATCCCCGAGCCATGGAATGGCGGGGCAACCCGCCTCCGCCTCGACCCTGTGGAGAGAGATATCCTGCCCCGCCGCCAGTGGTGCACCCGACTCTCAGCGGCCGACTAGGTCGCCGCGAAGGAGTCGGCGAGAACGACGCCCGCCATCGGATCGACCGCCTAGCGCTGGAAGAAGAAGATGATGTCGGTCCGCCTTGCTTTGGCCCCCGCATCCGCGACGAGCCCTTCCCCAAAGGGTTCTCGCTCTCAAGAGACACGCCCATGTACAACGGCTCTGTGAAGCCGGAAGATTGGTTGATCGACTACTCCACGGCGGTTAGCATAGCCAACAGCAACCGGCGCGTTGCCGTGAAGTACGTGCCCCTCATGCTGCTAGGCACGGCGCGGACCTGGCTCAACAGCCTCAAGCCGCGCAGCATCAACAGCTGGCTAGATTTCACCGAATCTTTCATCCGCAACTTCACCAGCACCTACAAGCGGGCTCCCAAGCCCAGACAGCTCTCCTTGTGCGTACAAGGCCCCGCCGAGTCCACTCGCGACTACCTCACGCGTTGGGCCGAGCTCCGCAACTCTTGCGACGGGTGCACGAGGTGTAAGCCATAGAATACTTCACAGCCGGATGCCGAGAAGGCACCCTCCTCAAGCACAAGCTCCTCTGTGACGAGCCGACTACCCTCGACGAGCTTCTGGACATAGCGGACAAGTACGCCACCGCCGACTCCTCGATGAAGACCGAGCTTCGGGTAGACGCGTCCGGAAAGGTACTCAACCCGGCGCCCAAGACGACGGCTGGGGATTCCGGCCGACGCCCACAATCGAACGACCACAAGCGCAAGGGCCCCGCGCCGCCTCCCGCCAGTCGGCAGGTGGCCACAGTTGAAGACGTGCCGCTTGAAGGGCGACCCGCGCCCAAGAAGCCCAAGGGCGGCAGGCCGGCTTGGCTGCCGGCCTTCTCCTACGAGAAAACTCTCGACGCCCCGTGCAAGTTCCACAGCGGCGCGAAGCCGTCCAACCACACAACCCGGAAGTGCCATTGGCTCACCCGAATCTCCAAAGGCGAGGGGCTCACACCGCCTCTGCCTGCCGGCCCGCCGTCTCCGGCTCCACCGCCTCCGGCCGCTCGGCCCGCAGTCGGAGCTGTGCACGACGAATTCCCCGACGAGCAAGCAACCTACATCGTCTTTACAAGCCAGCCCGAAGACTGGCGCAGCAAACACCGAGAGCACCAGGAAGTCAGCGTGGTTGCTGCCAACCCCCGCCGGACACATGCATTGGTCAGAAAAGCCCATCAGCTGGAGCCGGGCCGACCATCCAGAGGTGATGCCGTCTCCCGGTTCTTATGCGTTGGTCCTGGAAGCCACCCTTGCAACGGACAGACGCGCCGCCCGCTTCTCCCGCGTGCTGATAGATGGCGGGAGCAGCATCAACATCATGTACCGTGACACCCTGGAGAAGCTAAATGTCAAGATGAAGCAGCTCATGCCTACTCGGACAGTGTTCCATGGCATCGTACCCGGCCTGTCCTGCGCCCCCATTGGCAAGATCAAGATTGATGTCCTCTTTGGGGACAAGGAGCATTTCCGCCGGGAAGCAATATGGTTTGAAGTGGTGGACCTGGAGAGACCTTACCATGCATTGCTTGGCCGACCTACCTTGGCCAAATTCATGGCAGTTCCCCACTATGCATACCTCAAGATGAAGATACCAAGCACCAAAGGCGTCATCACCATGGTAGTTCCTCTGAGTGCGCGACAGCCAGCAGCCGGCTGGCCGAGTCCCTTGTGATTGCCGAAGAAAAGAAGATGATGGACCAAGTCGTGGCCATATCCGGCAAGCAGTCGGCCGTGTCCCCCGACCCCAAGGAGCATGATGCTCAAGGATCTTTCTAGCCGGCCAAGGAGACAAAGAAGATACCTCTTGACCCCGAGCACCCAGAGAGGTTTGCCGTCATCGAGGCAAACCTGAACAGCAAATAGGAAGGCGAGCTCGCCGATTTCCTCCGTGAGAATCGGGACATCTTTGCATAGTCCCCCAAGGACATGCCGGGTGTTCCGAGGAAATTCGCCGAGCACAAACTACACGTCCGAGAAGATGCAAAGCCAGTCAAACAACCCCTTCGCCGACTGTCGGAGGAGAAACGCAGGATTGTAGGGGAGGAGATAGCCCGGCTTCTGGCAGCCGGCTTCATTATGGAAGTTTTTTTTCCAGAGTGGCTCGCCAACCCGGTCCTCGTGATAAAGAAGAACAACAAGTGGCGCATGTGTATAGACAACACAAGCCTCAACAAGGCCTGCCCCAAAGATCCCTTTGCCCTGCCAAGGATTGACCAAGTGATAGACTCCACAGCCGGATACGAGCTGTTGAGCTTCTTGGATGCTTACTCAGGATATCACCAGATAAAGCTGGATCCGGACGACCGCCTAAAGACCGCCTTCATCACGCCATTTGGAGCCTTCTGCTACCTGACTATGACATTCGGCTTGAGAAATGCCGGTGCCACTTTTCAGCATTGCATGCAGAAGTGCCACCTCAAGCAACTCGGCAGAAACGCTCACGTCTACATGGATGACATCGTGGTGAAGACGGAGAAGCGCGGCACCTTGCTGGGAGACCTCAAGGAAACGTTTGAGAACCTACGCTGGTTCCAAATCAAGCTCAACCCCGAGAAATGCGTGTTCGGAGTGCCAGCCGGCCAGCTCCTAGGCTTCCTAGTCTCCGAACGCGGCATCGAATGCAACCCGGTGAAGATCAAGGCCATCGAGAGAATGGCGATCCCCACCAAGCTTCGAGACATCCAAAAGTTCACCGGATGCTTGGCCTCCTTGAACCGCTTCATCAGCCGGCTCGGAGAGAAAGCTCTCCCCCTCTACCGCCTCATGAAGAAGAGCACTCACTTCGAGTGGAACGGCCAGGCCGACCAAGATTTTCGTGAGCTGAAGAAGATGCTGGCCACGCCGCCCGTCCTGGCGGCGCCGACTGAGAAAGAGCCCATGCTCCTTTACATTGCCGCAACCAGTGTCAGCACCGTCATCGTAGACCAACGCCCAGAAGAAGGCCGAGCCCAGCCGGTCCAGAGGTCGGTGTATTATTTGAGCGAGGTGCTGTCCGCTTCAAAGCAGAACTACCCGCACTACCAGAAGATGTGTTACGGCGTGTACTTCACCGCCAAGAAGCTGAAGCCCTACTTTCAAGAGCATCCCGTCACGGTCGTATGCACCGCCCCGTTGGCCGAGATCATAGGCAGCAAGGACGCATCTGGCCGGGTGGCGAAATGGGCCATCGAGCTGGCCCCTTACACAATCTTCTACCAGCCCCGCACCGCCATCAAGTCCCAAGCACTGGCCGACTTCCTCGTCGACTGGGCCGAGACCCAGTACCTGTCGCCGGCTCCCGACTCCACCCATTGGCGCATGCACTTTGACGGGTCCAAGATGCGCACCGGCTTGGGAGCCGGCGTCGTCCTTACCTCTCCCAAAGGCGACAAGCTCAGATACACGCTATAGATCCACTTTGCCGCCTCCAACAACGTGGCCGAGTACGAGGCGCTCATACACGGGCTCCGGCTTGCCAAAGAACTCGGCATTCGCCGGATCCTATGTTATGGCGACTCGGACCTGGTGGTTCAGCAATCATCCGGCGACTGGGACGCCAAGGACGCAAATATGGCAAGCTACCGCTTCCTGGTCTAACAACTCAGCGGATACTTTGAAGGATGCGAGTTCCTCCACGTACCGCGAGCCGACAACGAGCCAGCCGATGCCCTGGCTCGAATAGGCTCTACTCGACAAGCAATACCAACCGGCGTCCCTCTACAACGCCTCCTCAAGCCATCTATCAAGCCGTCTCCAGATTCCGATTCCATCTTCGTGCCGCCTGACCCCGACGCGGCCGAGTCTAGCTCAAAGAACCAAGCAGGCGACCCCGAGACTTCCGCAGCCGGCCCGGGGACTTCGGCAACCTGCTCGGGGACTACACACCCGGCTCGGGGACTGCGGTAGCCGGCCCGGGGACTGCACCAGCACAACAGCCGGCGGCCGACTGCAGCATTTCACCACCCAGCCCACCCACCTTGGTGGCAGTAGCCACATTGGCAGTAGGAGAAGTCGCGGCTCCGTCATGGGCTCAGTCCATCCTCAACTTCCTAGTAAACCAAGATCTGTCGGCTGATGAAACAGAGGCAAGACAAGTCCAACGTCGAGCCGGAGCATACACAATCGTCAACAGAGAACTAGTCAAGCGTAGTGTCACTGGAGTCCTCCAATGGTGTGTCGAGCAAGAGAAGGGCATTGCAATCCTCAGAGACATTCACCAAGGAGAATGCGGCCACCATGCGGCCTCAAGATCACTCGTCGCCAAAGCCTTCCGCCATGGTTTCTTTTGGCCGACTGCTTTGGATGACGCCAAGGAATTAGTTAAATATTGCAAAGGGTGCCAACTCTTCAGCTCCAAGCAACACATGCCGGCTTCGGCACTCAAGACCATTCCCGTCACCTGGCCCTTCGCCGTTTGGGGACTGGACATGGTGGGCCCATTCAAGACGGTGCGCGGCGGCATGACGCATTTGCTCGTCGCCATGGACAAATTCACCAAGTAGATTGAGGCAAAGCCGATCAAGAAGCTGAATGGGCCGACTGCTGTGACATTCATCGCAGACATAACAACTCGGTACGGCGTGCCACACAGCATCATCACCGACAATGGCACGAATTTTGCCAAAGGAGCCTTGGCACGTTTCTGCGCAGCCCAAGGTATCCGGCTGGACCTAGCGTCCGTCGCCCACCCGCAGTCGAACGGCCAGGTCGAGCGAGCCAAAGGCCTCATGCTCTCCGGCATCAAGCCCCAACTGGTCGTACCACTGGAGCGTTCAGCCGGCTGTTGGCTCGACGAGCTGCCGGCTGTCCTCTGGAGCCTGCGCACTACACCAAACAAGTCAACCGGCTTCACCCCTTTCTTCCTCGTGTATGGTGCCGAGGCGGTCATCCCAACTGACATCGAGTTTGACTCGCCTCGAGTAACCATGTACACGGAAGCGGAGGCCAAGGAAGCACGAGAAGACGGCGTCGACTTGCTGGAAGAAAGCCGGCTGTTAGCCCTCAGCCGGTCTGCCATCTACCAGCAGGGCCTGCGCCACTACCACAGCCGGAAGGTCAAGCCAAGATCCTTCAAAGAGGGCGATCTTGTGCTCCGGCTGATCCAACGAACAGCCGGCCAGCACAAGCTCTCGTCCCCTTGGGAGGGCCCATTTGTCATCAGCAGAGCCTTAGGCAACGACTCCTACTACCTGATCGACGCACAGAAGCCGAAGGCACGAAAGAGAGACGACTCCGGCAAGGAGTCGGAACGACCATGGAACGCCAACCTCCTTCGAAGATTTTACAGCTGAAATGCAGTATGTATCACGCTAACTTTTGTACTAAGTACGAGAAAATAGGCCCCCCGAGGAGGGCTCGGGGATTGCCATCCTTTATCTATGAATGAAAAGTATCATGCTTATGACCTTGTCATTTCATTTACTTGTTCCATCCGGCACCGGGTTCGACTAGTCGGCCCAGGGACTAGCCGACTGGAGTTATATTAGAAGTCCTACCCGCGGTCAGACAAGTAGCGTTCCGACACCCAGGCTTAGCTCTTGCCAAAGTCGCCGTTCGAAGAACCGGCTGTCCGGCTGGCAAGAGTCAAAAGCAGGAAAGGATGCCCACACGAAAAATGGCCAGGGACCATCGGACTAATATAACGAAAGCCGGTTTGCCGCCTACCACCGACCGACTACTAGAGTAGCCAGCCGGCCGGTTTCCATTCACTTCACTTCAATCCAAGACAGCTCGAGTACTTGCCTCCCCAAAGAGGGAAGGCGGCAAAGGAAAAAGCCTAAGGATAAAAAGCATACGTGAATGGAAACCAAACATGCACATAATAATATTTACATAAAAGACCTCCGAGAGGCCAGCATTCAACATAGTTTCGATACACCCCCAGTGGGTGGAACTGCGAAAGCTTAATAAAGATTGTTCAAAAGACAACAAGCAGGAAAAATAAGGACGAGCCGGGCTGGTCGACGGAGACTGTTGTGCCGGCTGAAGGAGCGGCCGGCTGGCGAACCTAGGCTTGATCACCGCCTCCCGCAGAGGGCGCGCTTCCACGCGCCTCATTGCTGGAGGCACGGTCAGCTTGAGGCCGGCCGGTTGTTCCACTAGCCGGCTCGACGTCTTAGCCATCCTCTTCTTCGTCATCCTCGCCCTCGTCGCTGGAGGCGATCTCCTCTGCCGAGTCTTCGCCCATCGCCGGGTTCAGCCCGAACCACTCCTCCGGCTGGGCAACGCCGTCATCATTGATTTCAGGTGCAAAAACGCTGATGTAGGTGCACTCGGCGATCGTCGAAGCACGCTGGGCGATAGCCGGCCGCACCTCCTCCAGCTCCGCGTTGGCCTCCAGCTGCCAAGTGCGCAGCTGGTCCAGGTTCAGCCCTAGGTACCAAGCCCGAATGAACTCCAATGCCCGCCCGGCTCCGAGACGGGCCGCCGACGCCTTCCAAGCTTCAAAGCGACCGACTGCGACCTCCAGCCAGTCAGCAGTCTGGCTTGGGGTGCGGGGGATCGTCTCGCCGGGCCAGAGGGCGGCCAACACCTGCGCCCCGGCACATTGGAGCCGGCGAAGCATCCGATGAGCCGGCTGCAACCGCGCCTGGACAGCCAAGAGCTGCTCCTCAAGCGTCCGGTTCGCGTTCGGCGCGATGTTGGCCCCCGCCTGACGGCGCGCCTCGCGATGGGCCTCGATGCTTTGGGCGGCGAAGGCGGAGTAGCCGGGAAAGTAGTCTGCACAAGAAAAAAGGCAGCAGCACAAGTTAGGCCAAAAACCAGGCGCCAAGGGGCAGGAGAGGAGCGAGGAAGGCGGCTTACCGTCGATCAAGTCCTCGATGCGGCCGAAGCCTTCATCCAGTGCTCGCCGGGTCTCAGCCCAGCTCGCCGCCTCGGTCTCAAACTCTGCCTTCAGGGCGGCCTCACTATCCTGCGCTTTCTGCAGGGCCGCCTTGTGGCTCTTCTCTTGGTCAGCCAGCTTCTTGGCCAGGCGGTCACGCTCCTAGACCAAGGCAGCATCCTCAGCATCCTTGGTACGAAGGGTGGCTTGCGCTTCACCGAGCTCCCTCCTCAAGTCGGCGTTGGCCCCTGAAAGCGCGTAAGACAAAAGAAAACCAATAAGGTAGTCGTCAAGAAAGATCCGACCCGACTGCGCAGCAGTCGGCCCGAATCTCGGGGACTACACCTAGTGGGTGCGCTGACGCGCCCCCATAGGAGAAAGACAAGATCAAGCACTTACTTCGGCTGTTGGCCAGGTTGTCGGTCTTCCGACCCAACTCCTGAGCCTGGGAGTTGAAGGCGGCAGCACGGGAGTTATGATATTCCTGGATGTTCAGACAGGAAGCAAAAATAAGGTAGTCGTCAAGAAAGATCCGACCCGACTGCGCAGCAGTCGGCCCGAATCTCGGGGACTACACCCAGTGGGTGCGCTGACACGCCCCCACGAAAGAAATCAAGAGAACAAAGCGGCCAAGAATGAAAAACTCACCCGGATGACGGCCCGCGTCGACAGGAACTCCTGGGTGTACTGATGCAGCAGGGCGGCCAGAGCTTGAAGCCGGCTCCGGACCTCTTGAGTCGCCGCATTTAGCTCGCTAGTCCCCCCGCTGGGAGTCCACTCGGACGTGGCGGTCCTGGCCGTCTCCAGAGCCTCCGCCGACTGACCGGCGCCCGTAACTCGGCGCGACTCCAGTGGAGCGGCGCCTCCCCATGCGCGCCGACGCGTCACCAGCTGCACCTCGAGGCCGGCTCTGTCCTCCGGCTCACCCCCGGCCGGCTCCTCTGGCGTCGCTGACGATTGGCCGCCTTGGCCCGCTCCGGTTGGCGCTGCCGGCGGCGCTCTCCCCGCGAGGACCACGAGGTCCTCCCTCCTCTCCATCTGCGGCGGGTCTTGGACGATTTCCTCCGCCAGGAACAATGCGGTGTCAGGGGCCACGGCTCGGAGGGGAATGGCGAGCAGCGGAGGCTGGTTACGTGAACCCTCCGCCTCCGACTCCGCGGTCGCCGCCTCCGCCTGACCCTTGGCTGCCGCGTCGGCCTGCTCCCTCGCCGCCTAGGCGGCCGCTTTTTCCGCCGCCTCGCGCTCCTCCCGCGCCTCACGGGCGTTCCACTCTGTGGCCTCCCTGAGGTCGGCGTGGGGGTCCACCCGGTGCGAGCCCGAAGACCCTCCGGTCGGCCCAACCAAGGAGTCGCCCGGACACCGCTCAAGGGAAAGCGGCGCCCTGTCCAGCAAGTGGGAAAAAGTTAAGAAGAATGTTCGAACAAGAAGAGAATGATGAAGAGCATGTGACCAGGCAATCGACGACTTACGCTGAGACCGCCTGAGGCTGCTTCACCGCCTTGCGAAAGCGGGCCGCCTTCGCGGCCGCCTCATCTCGTTTTGTCGCCGCAGTGGAGGCTTTGGATTTCTTCGGCCGACTGCCGAAGAGGATTGATGCGGCCCGGCGCTTCTGTGCGCAGCCGCTGGCAGCCGGCACGGTGGACGAGCCCACGCCTTGATGGTCGGCCGCCGGCTGGCGACGCGGGACGACTTTGGCTTTGGCGTCATCCGGCCAGTCCTCGAAGCTGGCGGTGAGCCTTGTGCCTCCGGGCTTGGCGTCGTCCCCCACGACGGCGTCTTCCATGGCGGCCGCCCCCAAGTCCGGGTCGTCGACGTCGTCCACCGTGCGGTCGGGGACGTACTCGCGCTCTATCCCTGCTGCCCCAGCCGTCGGTGGAAGAAGGGGGTTCTGCTAAGAAGAACCGACCAATCAGAAGCCGGCCATCATAAAGCCGGCTACCAACGGAAAGAAGAAAGAGAGGAAGGCTTACCACGGGCGGAGGGTTGGCGCGAGAATACGGCGCCTTGCCGTATCGCCAGTCCTCGGCGAGCTTGCAATTGGAGATATAATTTACCATGTATGACACCTCCGCATGAGGCATCTCCCTGGTGCTCAGCCAGCTTGGGTCGAAGCGGCCGCTCATCTGGCACATCATGTGGGGCCGGCTTTGGAGACGAGATATCCGGCGCTGCACGAAGGCGGCCACCAAGTCGGCCCCGCTCAAGCCTTCCGACTGGATCGTCACCCGAAGCCGGGAGACGGCAGTGTTCCCGGCCTGAGACAGTGACCGGGACCGGAAACTCCATGAGGGCTGCCTCCCAGCCGGAGGGCCGGCTACATAAGCCGGCAGGTTGACGTGGTCTCCTTGCTGGGCGACGTTCTTCACATAGAAGTACGACTTCTGCCAGATCTTCACCGACTGGATCAGGGGGATGAGCAGGAACGGGTTGTTCTCGCCCGCCCTCCTCATGGCGATGAAGGCCCCGCAGGGGGCGGGCACGCCTGCGACGACGGTGCCGAGTTTGCTCTGGAAGAATTCCCCCCAGAGCTCCAGCATGGGGAGCAGCCCCAAGAAACCTTCGCAGAGAGAGACGAAGGCCGACAGCAGCATCACCGCGTTGGGCGTGAGGTGATGCGGCTGAAGATTGTAGAACTCGAGGAAGGAGCGCAGGAACCCGCTCGCCGGAAGGCCGAAGCCGCGCAGGAAGTGCGAGCGGAAGACGACCCACTCGCCCTCCTCCGGTGCCGGCGAGATCTCCGTCTCTAGCGCCAGGCGGACCCGCACGAGGTTGGCGTCGGGAGGCGCCGAGTCTGGCGGAGGAACTCAACATGGTCCTCGTGGACGTTGCAGCCGTCCCACGAGCTCGACAGCGCCATGGGAGCAAGACGATGTGGCGGCGCGGCGGCGCTGAGACGGGAGGATGTGGCGGCAACGAGAGGAAGAAAGTAGGACGAGAAGGGGCGGAGCGAGAGAGAGCATGCGAACCTCTATCACTCCCCCTCCTCCCCCTACTTATAGGCTCGCGTGGCGGAGCCGAGGAGGCGCGGCGTGGGGAAACATGGGGATCGATCGTGCCCACTCCCCCACGTCGCGCGTTTATTACGCCCTAACGGCGAAATAAAACCGCCGCGGGAAGGCAAGCGGTCCATGTGGGCCACGGAAGATCCGCGCTCGGACCGAGGCCTGCGAGTGGCGGGCCCGGGCCTGCGGCGACGACCCGTCGCACGCGTGCGTTGGCAGGATTTCCTCGCCACGTGGCCCGCGTTCCCGCCTACGAGAACCGGAGCTCTCTGAAGTCGGCGCGCACAAGCAAAGCCAGCCCCGCAGGATAGGAAGCTGACCAATCTTCTCGTCCCCTTATCAGCCTCGAAGCTCGCTCAGCTTCGGGGACTACTGTCGGAGTAAATAGCCATGGGTAGCCTAGCCGGCTTCCCCTAGCCCTTCTGAAAAAATTACGAGCCCGTCCAGCTCTCAAGAATCCAAGACATGGAGCCGCCTTCCCCTTGCTGGCTGCCACCCAGGCCGGCTTTCGGAAGGCGGTCCGACTTTAGCCCTCATGAAGAAAGCCATGGGAGGGCCGACTTCGAGAAGCCGGCCGTGAGGAGGCCGACTCCAAGAAGCCGGCTCCCACAAAACGGTTGAGACCGTACCCTCAAAGTTTGCACCCACCTAACGGCGGTGCGACGGGGCGTGGCTACAGTGAGGCCAGCCACCCCCGAATCCCGGAGCACGCCTGGCACAGTGCGCCGTACGGGTGGCCTTGACCCGTCCGGCGCGACACTGTTGCCACGTTGCCCCTGATGTCATCCACGGCGGGCTATCAGTACGGCCCCCGGGTGGTGGGCCCCTTCGGGCAGAGAGACACCCGAAGGCGGCCATGCCTCCCCTAGTCGGCACAAGACGGAGCCGGCTCCCCGCAGCCGGCTTGCCGCCTCCCTCCAAGGAGACGCCCCATTAAGGAGACAAGACACGGTGAGGCTACAGCGATCGCCCGCCGGGCGGCAGCACTATAGCCACGCCTACCACGACGAAGCCCACGTCACCAAGATGGAGCAACAGTAACCCACCGCCAACCAGGTCCTGGATACTGGGGCCTGCCTATCGACCAAGGGGCCGGCAACCGGTGGGACCCACCAGTCGGCGGGCCCCAGCAGCCGGCACAGAAGCCGGCGAGCGCAGTCACAGACGGCTGGGCCCCGCGCCTAGTCGGATTACCATTGTACCCCCGGGGGTAGGCCTATATAAACCCCCCGGGGCACCCATCCAACGGGTTGGACCCTCAGCTAGTTTTAGACACCACACGAGGAGAAGAAGCAAGCTAGCCGTGCCCTTCTTCCTCCTCTGAAAGCACAAGCGCTCCCTAGGTGGTTTTGATAATTGATGACAACATATCTCTTGTTGGACTAACACTTCTATCTAGCATGTTTTAGATAAGTTCAACAATGGAGTGGCATGGACTAAAGGTTGTGGGATCTCCTTCAAGATGCTAAGGACAAAGGATTGGCTAAAGCTTCAAGCTCAAGACTCTTCATTTTACATTTTAGTGATCCAAGATCACATTGAGTCCATAGGAAAAGCCAATACTATCAAGGAGGGATGAGGTGTTACTTAATGAGCCTCTTGCTTCATGTGCTTAATGATATGCTCCAAAATCCTCAGCTACTTTCCCACTTCCACATATGACCTAAACCCTAAGCCAAACTCGGTCCGACCGATTCTTCCTACCCGGCGCCATCGAGTTTCACTTGTCATAAGCCACTGCCAAACCCTAATCAGTTCGGTCTCACCGATGGGATCTCGGTCTCACCGAGATGGGCTTGCAAACTCTTTGTTACCCATTGCAATATTCTCGGTCCCACCGAGATATGCAATCGGTCCCACCGAGTTTGCTTGACCAAATCTCAGTTTCACTTATTACTCAAATCGGTCCCACCGAGTTTGAGTAATCGGTCAAACCGAGTTTTGGATTTACCTTAACCCTAGCACATCGGTCCCACCGAGTTGATCCAGTCGGTCCCACCGAAATCACTAACGGTCACTAGGTTTACATTTTCGGTCCGACCGAGTTTATTGATTCGGTCCCACCGAGATTGGAAAACTGTGTAACGGTTGGATTTTGTGTGGAGGCTATATATACCCCTCCACCTCCTTCTCATTCGATGAGAGAGCCATCAGAACTCAAACATCATTCCAACTCATATGTTCTGAGAGAGAACCACCTACTCATGTGTTGAGACCAAGACATTCCATTCCTACCATATGAATCTTGATCACTAGCCTTCCCAAGTTGCTTTCCACTCAAATCTTCTTTCCACCAAATCCAAATCCTATGAGAGAGAGTTGAGTGTTGGGGAGACTATCATTTGAAGCACAAGAGCAAGGAGTTCATTACCTACACACCATTTGTTACTTCTTGGAGAGTGGTGTCTCCTAGATTGGCTAGGTGTCACTTGGGAGCCTCCGACAAGATTGTGGAGTTGAACCAAGGAGTTTGTAAGGGCAAGGAGATCGCCTACTTCGTGAAGATCTACCGCTAGTGAGGCAAGTCCTGTGTGGGCGATGGCCATGGTGGGATAGACAAGGTTGCTTCTTCGTGGACCCTTTGTGGGTGGTTGCTTCTTCGTGGACCCTTCGTGGGTGGAGCCCTGTGTGGACTCGCGCAACCGTTACCCTTGGGTGGAGCCCTGTGTGGACTCGCGCAACCGTTACCCTTCATGGGTTGAAGTCTCCATCAACGTGGATGTAGGATAGCACCACCTATCCGAACCACGGGAAAAACATTCGTGTCTCCAATTGCGTTTGATTTCTCCAAACCCTTCTCTTTACATTCTTGCAAGTTGCATGCTTTACATTCCGCTGCTCATATACTCTTTGCATGCTTGCTTGATATGTATTGTGTGTGTTGAAATTGTGCCTAAACTCCACTTAAACCGAAAAAGCTTAAAAATTGCAACTTTAGCACTAAGTGTCTAATCCCCCCCCTCTAGACACATCTACTTCTAGATCCTACAAGTGGTATCAGAGCTTTGGTCTCCATTGCCTTGGTTTAATCACCATTGGAGGAAGATGGATGTGTCTACATTAGGGAGTCTTAGACATAGAGCGCCTATTCTTGAGGGAGAGTATTTTCATGAGTGGAAAAATGATATGCTTGTAATCTTCAATCAATATCATTTGAACAAGTATATTTCTAGCCCTTGTGCACCCCATATTGATCCCTTGCATCCTACCCTAGATGAAGATATTGACATCATTCGCAATCTTAGAACTATTGAGCTCATCATTAGAGGATTGCCCAAAAATTTGATTGCTAGTTTGCCTACTCACAATTGTGCCTATACCATATGGAAATTTCTTGAGGAACGATTTCCCAATTATTCCTTGAAAACTTTGGATGAAATTCTCCATAAATCTATTGCCTTGAGTAAGATGAACTCTAGTGATCCTAGTTTTGGTAAATGTCTTTTTGAATTTGCCAATCTTAAGCATGCTAAAGGAGATGTTGGAATCATTAATGATATCATACTCAAAGCTATAAGAATTCATAAAAGTAACCACTTTGATCATTTATCTAATGAATTACCCTCTCTAGGAAATGATGAGTCACAAGATCATGATGAACATGACTATTATGATGATGATGAAAGTGACTTCGATCTTGATGATGCAATGGGACATTTTGGTCTTATGGCAAATCTTCGGGGATATGAATCAGGAGGAAAGGAATGGGTTCTTGATAGTGGATGTATTGATCATATGACCGGAGATGAAGAGATGTTTCGTGAGCTTGTTGAAAACAACGGCCCTCAAAAATATGTCACCTTTGGTGATAATTCAAAGGGTAAAGTGGTTGGCCTTGGTAAGGTGGCCATCTCACATGATAGTTCCATCCAAAATGTCATGCTCGTTGAATCTCTTGGCTACAACTTACTTTCAGTATCTAGACTTGCTGATTTCGGTTTGAATTTCCTATTTACTGAGGTAGATTGCCAAGTATTTCGTCGAGACAATCATAAAATGGTCTTTACGGGTATGCGTAGAGGTGATCTTTACATTGTCGATTTCTCTAAAAAGGCACAACCTAAAACTTGCTTTGTTGCTAAATCCTCAAAAGGTTGGTTGTGGCATAGACGACTTGGTCACGTTGGCATGAGAAACCTTGACAAGCTTATTAAAGGAAATCATATCCTTGGAGTTAATGATGTCATATCTGATAAGGATAGACTTTGCAGTGCGTGTCAAGCAGGTAAACAGGTTGGAGGAAGACATCCCGTGAAGAACATCATGACCACGAGGAGGCCACTAGAGCTACTTCACATGGATCTTTTTGGTCCCAACGCCTACAAGAGTCTTGGTGGAAATTCTTTTGGTCTAGTTATAGTTGATGATTTTTCAAGATTTACATGGGTGTTCTTTCTTAATAACAAATCGCAGGTCCAGAAGATCTTCAGAAACTTCGCTAGGAAAGCCCAAAATCATTTTGATGTGAAGATCAAGAAGGTTCGGAGTGACAATGGAACGGAGTTCAAGAACGCAAATGTGGACACCTTTCTTGACGAAGAAGGGATTTCACACGAGTTCTCGGCTACGTACACACCTCAACAAAATGGAGTTGTTGAGAGGAAGAACCGGACGCTCATCGAAATGGCAAGAACGATGCTTAATGAATACAAGACGCCAAAGCACTTTTGGGCAGAAGCGGTTGAGACAGCTTGTCACGCAACAAATCGCTTATATCTTCACAAGCTACTCGGAAAGACGGCATACGAGCTCCTCACCGGTAACAAGCCTCAAGTCGGATACTTTCGAGTATTCGGCTCAAAGTGCTACATTCTTGATAAGCATCATCGTTCAAAGTTTGCTCCTAAATCTCATGAAGGTTTTCTACTTGGTTATGGATTAAACTCTCACACTTACCGTGTCTACAACAATTTCACCCGAAAGGTTGAAGAGACGGTAGATGTGAAGTTTGATGAATCTAATGGCTCGCAAGTAGAGCAATTGCCAATTGATGTAGGAGACAAAGACCCTTCAGAAGCAATTCAAGACTTGTCCATTGGCAAAATTCGTCCAACGGAGGTGAAGGAGAGTACTTGATCCGTCCAAGTGGAAGCTTCTACTTCACGACAAGGTGAACCAAGAATCGACACGGAAGCATCCACAAGTGGGACACATCAAGATGAAGAAAATGAGGAAATACGTCAAGACGAACATCAACAACCTCCTTCTCCACCACGACAAGAGAACGACGACGTCAACAATGAAGAAGGCCAAGAAGAAGAACAAGATGAAGAAGATGTTCAACGAAGACCCAAGCAAAAGCTCTCATGAGTTCGAGCAAGAATTGCCAAAGATCATCCCGTCGAGCAAATTCTAAATGATATACAAACCGGGAGAATCACTCGCTCAAAAACTCGTTTAGCTAACTTTTGTGAAAACTATTCATTCATCTCTAGCATTGAACCAATGAAGGTTGAAGAAGCATTGGAAGATCCGGATTGGATAAACGCTATGCATGAAGAGCTACATAATTTTGAGAGAAACCAAGTTTGGACATTGGTCGAGAAGCCCGACAACAACCACAACATCATTGGTACCAAATGGGTGTTTCGCAACAAGCAAGATGAAGATGGACAAGTGGTTCGCAACAAAGCACGTCTCGTCACCCAAGGGTACACACACGTCGAAGGTATGGACTATGGTGAGATGTATGCTCCCGTTGCTAGACTTGAGTCCATTCGCATCTTACTTGCCTAGGCTAATCACCATAATATCACCTTGTACCAAATGGACATTAAAAGTACTTTTATAAATGGTGAAATAGAGGAGGAAGTTTATGTCAAACAACCTCCCAGCTTTGTCAATCCTAAGAAACCAAATCATGTTTACAAACTTCACAAAGCTCTTTATGGTCTTAAACAAGCTCTTAGAGCATGGTATAAATGCTTGACCAAGTTCCTTACTACAAGTGGTTTTGAAATTGGTAAAATTGATTCTACTCTTTTTACTAAAAGGGTTAATGGAGAACTATTTGTATGCCAAATTTATGTTGATGATATCATATTTGGTTCAACTAACCCTCTCTTTAGTGAAAAGTTTGGAAAGCTAATGTCAGAGAAGTTTGAGATGTCTATGATGAGTGAACTCAAATTCTTTCTCGGGTTGCAAATCAAGCAAACTAAGGAAGGTACATTTGTCTCTCAAACAAAGTACACCAAGGACTTATTCAAGAAGTTCAATATGCAAGAATGCAAAGGTATGTCTACACCCATGCCTACTAGTGGACATAATGATTTGACCAAAGATGGTGAACCTGTTGATCAAAAGGTTTATCGCTCTATGATTGGTTCATTGTTATACCTATGTGCTTCACGTCCCGATGTTATGCTAAGTGTGTGCATGTGTGCACGATATCAAGCTGCTCCTAAAGATTGTCATCTTAAGGCTGTGAAAAGGATAGTGAGATATTTAATCCATACACCAAATTTTGGCATTTGGTATCCTAAGAGGTCTTCTTTTGATCTTGTTGGCTATTCCGACTCGGATTATGCCGGAGACAAGGTTGATAGAAAGTCCACTTTGGGTACTTGTCAATTTCTTGGTAGATCTCTTGTGTCTTGGTCTTCCAAGAAACAAAACTCGGTATCCTTATCCACCGCCGAAGCGAAATACATTGCCGCTGGTTCATGTTGCGCTCAATTACTTTGGATGACCCAAACTCTTAAAGATTATGGGATTTATGTGAAACATGTTCCACTGCTTTGTGACAATGAAAGTGCTATCAAAATTGGTCATAATCCTGTACAACATTCTCGAACTAAGCATATTGAAGTTCGTCATCATTTCATTCGAGATCATGTTGCTAAGGGTGACATCGATCTTAAGCATGTTCGCACCGACAAGCAATTAGCGGATATATTCACCAAACCACTTGATGAGAAAGTGTTCTGCAGGTTGAGAGGAGAATTGAACATCATTGATGCTTCGAACTTGGAGTAGAAACTCCATTGGATACATGCAAGAAATGAGCTTATGACTAATCCATGATATATCTCTCATGATAACTATCTTATGTCTTGGATATATTTGCACCTTGCATGTTGTCTAACCCATGTAGGTGCTTGGTTGAGTCTAATTCCATGAGATTGCGACTCACTCATATCTTGAGCAATCTCTACATCACCAAGACTCTACACAATAGTGGTTGAAGACAAGGAAGCACAAAACCATGAAACATATCCTTTGACAAACTCTATGATTAAGCTTCATGATTGTCATTTTTGGATACACAAGTGCTCTTCCTTGCAAGAACTAACCCACGTAGGTAGATGAACTCAAACTCCAAGTGGTGCTCCCAACTCTTGATGAACTACATCAACCTTGAGCACCCACACAGGTTCAACTACATGAGCAAGAACCACATCACCACCCAAGGTATGTTATTCCATCTTAGAGAAGCTTTACTCCAAGATATGAGTCAAAGCAACTCAACAAGATGTGAATACATCAAGATGCTTAAAAGAAAAATGGTAACCCCATTTTGAGCTTAAACGATGAGTATGACCTATGATCAAGTGTCCTCACTTGACTCTTAAGTCAATATACTCTAACATAGGTGACTATGTCACCGCCCAATTCTGGATGAAGTTCTCTTGTGTTCTTTTCTGAGTTATTGCATTTGTCCCTTGCATATTTGTTTCCTTCTCTTCTAAACAAAAAAAAACTTCATCTAGAAACTTTCACTCTTTTCTTTTTGGTTTTTGTTCTGCATATTTCTGCATCAGATTCCTTGCAAATCTTTCAGCTAATTCATTGCAAATGTTTGTGAGATCTTACTCGACTAGTGAGCTGAGGTAACAAGTGTTTTTCTCTGTGATGAACTCGGTTTCACTGAATTTCCATTTTCGGTCCAACCAAATCCCTTCAGTACTACCGAAACATGCCACTCGGTGCCACCGATTTCGCAACATGAAAAACAGTTTGCCACATATTCTATATTTCTTCTGATCCAGCTCCACTCAATGAATCTTGTCCTCTACAAGCATCACAGTTTTATTCACTGCTTTATGCTGAATCTCAAGGACCAAACCTATTCGACGGATTCCAGGAAAAACCTTCTTGGAAATTGATGTCAAAGGGGGAGAGAGAGCACATCAAAGATTATCATCAGAGAGAGAGATCACATCAAAAGCTTATCACCTAAGGGGGAGAGAATACTCAAGGATCCCATATATTAAGGGGGAGAAAGAAATCTCCAAGGGGGAGAGAATACTCAAGGATCCCAGATGCTTGATGTTCAAGAGGAGAGATGCCACATGTCTTTTTGGGGGAAAGACATGTTCATATGAACTCATTTGAATTTAGTTATTTTCATATCCTTCAGCTCTGATTTTCTATTTCCTATCTTCTCCCAATATCCCATGAAAGATTCAGGGGGAGCAAGACACCTAAGGGAAAGAAATCAGTCAAATTCATTGCATATCTTTATTCTTGGGGACATGTTGAATTCTATATGGTACCTTGTACTCACTCTCTACATGTCATCCCAATCTTGGTATTCTTGTGGTTTCTTTTGTTTGCTCTGGCTAGTGGATGTACCTGTATTATCTAATTTTGTTTGTGCAGGTTCATTCCATCCTAAGTCAACTCAAGACCACAAGGTAAGTATATGCATCAAAATCATGAGTATGAGGAGTTCTTGCTTCTGTACATACTGTTTGCAAGAAGGACTCATGAGCATGAAGGTATTTTTCCTTGATAATCTTTTGCTCTAATGCATATGGCCAAGATACATGTAACACATTGCCTACTCCGTCATGGTTATGCTCTCACATGCCTCTATATTTCATATTTACATGAGTGCATACATGTAGGGGGAGCCTATGCTTGTTACATGTCCTTCCAAAGCTTTACTTGTTGTTCTTTATATCTTTATCTAAAGCTTTGATGTATGTTGCCACCAATTACCAAAAAGGGGGAGATTGAAAGCACAAGCTCCCTAGGTGGTTTTGATAATTGATGACAACATATCTCTTGTTGGACTAACACTTCTATCTAGCATGTTTCAGATAAGTTCAACAATGGAGTGGCATGGACTAAAGGTTGTGGGAACTCCTTTAAGATGCTAAGGACAAAGGATTGGCTAAAGCTTCAAGCTCAAGACTCTTCATTTTACATTTTAGTGATCCAAGATCACATTGAGTCCATAGGAAAAGCCAATACTATCAAGGAGGGATGAGGTGTTACCTAATGAGCCTCTTGCTTCATGTGCTTAATGATATGCTCCAAAATCGTCAGCTACTTTCCCACTTCCACATATGATCTAAACCCTAAGCCAAACTCGGTCCTACCGATTCTTCCTACCCGGCGCCACCGAGTTTCACTTGTCATAAGCCACTGCCAAACCCTAATCAGTTCGGTCTCACCGATGGGATCTCGGTATCACCGAGATGGGCTTGCAAACTCTCTATTACCCATTGCAATATTCTCGGTCCCACCGAGATATGCAATCGGTCCCACCGAGTTTGCTTGACCAAATCTCAGTTTCACTTATTACCCAAATCGGTCCCACCGAGTTTGAGTAATCGGTCAAACCGAGTTTTGGATTTACCTTAACCCTAGCACATCGGTCCCACCGAGTTGATCCAGTCGGTCCCACCGAAATCACTAACGGTCACTAGGTTTACATTTTTGGTCCGACCGAGTTTATTGATTCGGTCCCACCGAGATTGGAAAACTGTGTAACGGTTGGATTTTGTGTGGAGGCTATATATACCCCTCCACCTCCTTCTCATTCGATGAGAGAGCCATCAAAACTCACACATCATTCCAACTCATATGTTCTGAGAGAGAACCACCTACTCATGTGTTGAGACCAAGACATTCCATTCCTACCATATGAATCTTGATCTCTAGCCTTCCCAAGTTGCTTTCCACTCAAATCTTCTTTCCACCAAATCCAAATCCTATGAGAGAGAGTTGAGTGTTGGGGAGACTATCATTTGAAGCACAAGAGCAAGGAGTTCATTACCTACACACCATTTGTTACTTCTTGGAGAGTGGTGTCTCCTAGATTGGCTAGGTGTCACTTGGGAGCCTCCGACAAGATTGTGGAGTTGAACCAAGGAGTTTGTAAGGGCAAGGAGAACGCCTACTTCGTGAAGATCTACCGCTAGTGAGGCAAGTCCTGTGTGGGCGATGGCCATGGTGGGATAGACAAGGTTGCTTCTTCGTGGACCCTTTGTGGGTGGTTGCTTCTTCGTGGACCCTTCGTGGGTGGAGCCCTGTGTGGACTCGCGCAACCGTTACCCTTGGGTGGAGCCCTGTGTGGACTCGTGCAACCGTTACCCTTCGTGGGTTGAAGTCTCCATCAACGTGGATGTAGGATAGCACCACCTATCCGAACCACGGGAAAAACATCCATGTCTCCAATTGCGTTTGATTTCTCCAAACCCTTCTCTTTACATTCTTGCAAGTTGCATGCTTTACATTCCGCTGCTCATATACTCTTTGCATGGTTGCTTGATATGTATTGTGTGTGTTGAAATTGTGCCTAAACTCCACTTAAACCGAAAAAGCTTAAAAATTGCAACTTTAGCACTAAGTGTCTAATCCCCCCCCCCTCTACACACATCTACTTCTAGATCCTACATCCTCCCACCGAACAGCTCAAGGAGCATTGTGTAGCTACTTGTCCATCTAGTGATCATGCGGAGACCCCGCAGAGCAGCAGTAGTGGTGTTATCTCCACGGAGAGCCCCGAAGCTGGGTAAGATTCGCCGGCGTGCATGCCTTCGCCTCATCCCGTTTCCAGGCACCGGCGACGTCTTACTGGCTCCCACAATGATAAGCCACCCGTTGGCATATGTCGCACCTACCACCCGACAACATGCTAAAAAGTTGATATTGGACAAGGAAGACAACATAATGGGTTATGTATTCTTATATCCGAATAGAAGTTATATTGTCATGGATCATCCAACATGTTGAGCTTTCCTTTCCCTCTCATGCTAGCCAAATTCTTTGCACCAAGTAGAGATACTACTTGTGCTTCCAAACATCCCTTAAACCAGTTTTTCCATGAGAGTCCACCATACCTACCTATGGATTGAGTAAGATCCTTCAAGTAAGTTGTCGTCGGTGCAAGCAATAAAAGTTGCTCTCTAGATATGTATGATCTATTAGTGTGAAGAAAATAAGCTTTATACGAGCTTGTGATATGGAAGAAATAAAAGTGACGGACTGCATAATAAAGGTCCTTATCACAAGCGGCAATATAAAGTTATGTTCTTTTGCATTAAGATTTTGTGCATCCAACCATAAAAGTGCATGACAACCTCTGCTTCCCTCTGCGAAGGGCCTATCTGTTACTTTTATCTTCTACCCTTATACAAGAGTCATGGTGATCATCACCTTTCCTTTTTACACTTTTTCCTTTGGCAAGCACCATATGTTGGAGAGATCCAGATATATATATATATATATATATCCACTCGGATGTAGGTTATCATAAACTATTACCGTTGACATTATCCTTGAGGTAAAAGGTTGGGAGGCGAAACTATAATCCCCTAACTTTCTCTGTGTCCGATTGAAACTTTGCACCCATAAGTATCGCGTGAGTGTTTGCAATTGTGAAAGATTAAATGATAGTTTAGTATTTGGACTTGCTGAAAAGCTCTTATATTGACTCTTTCCGACGTTATGATAAATTGCAATTGCTTCAATCACTGAGATCATAGTTTGTTAGTTTTCAATGAAATTTCTGATTCAAACTTTACTTTGTGAATGAATTGTTACTTTAGCATAAGAAATTATCTGGCATTATAAATTGTTGTTCCAAAGATGATCATGATGCCCTCATGTCTGTATTTTATTTTATCGGCATCTCTATCTCTAAACAGGTGGACATATTTTTCGATTTCGACTTTCGCTTGAGGATAGATGAGGTCTAAGCTTGGGGGAGTTGATACGTCCATTTTGCATCATGCTTTTATGTTGACATTTGTTGCATTATGGGTTGTTATTACACATTATATCACAATACTTATGCCTTTTCTCTCTTATTTTATAAGGTTTACATGAAGAGGGAGAATGCCGACAGCTAGAATTCTGGACTGGAAAAAGGAGTAAATATTAGAAACCTATTCTGCACAACTCCAAAAGTCCTGAAACTTCACGGAGAATATTTTTGGAATATATAAAAATATTGGGCGAAGAAAGTACCAGAGGGTGGCCACCAGCCAGCCACAAGGGTGGAGGGCGCGCCCCCCGTCCTTGTGGGCCCGCTGGCAGGCCTCAGGCACCCATCTTCTGCTATATAGTGTGTTTTGACTTGGAAAAATCATAAGAAAGCTTTCGGGACGAAGCGCCACCGTCTCGAGGTGGAACTTGGGTAGAACCAATCTTGGGCTCCAGCGGAGCTGTTCTGCCGGGGAAACTTCCCTCCGGGAGGGGGAAACCGCAGCCATCGTTATCACCAACGATCCTCTCATCGAGAGGGGGTCAATCTCCATCAACATCTTCACTAGCACCAACTCCTCTCAAACCCTAGTTCATCTCTTGTATCCGATCTTTGTCTCAAAACCTCAGATTGGTACCTGCGGGGTTACTAGTAGTGTTGATTACTCCTTGTAGTTGATGCTAATTGGTTTATCCGGTGGAAGATTATATTTTTAGATCCTTAATGACAATTAATACTCCTCTGATATTGATAATCACTATGCTTTGTGAGTAGTTGTGTTTGTTCCCTGGGGACATGGGAGAAGTCTTATTATAAGTAATCATGTGAATTTGGTATTCGTTCGATATTTTGATGAGATGTATGTTGTTTGTCCTCTAGTGGTGTTATGTGAACATCGACTACATGACACTTCACCATTGTTTGGGCCTAGGGGAAGGCATTGGGAAGTAATAAGTAGATTATGGGTTGCTAGAGTGACAGAAGCTTAAACCCTAGTTTATGCGTTGCTTCGTAAGGGGCTGATTTGGATCCATATGTTTCATGCTATGGTTAGGTTTACCTTAATACTTCTTTCGTAGTTGTGGATACTTGCGAGAGGTGTTAATCATAAGTGGGAGGCTTGTCCCAGGAAGGGCACCACCCACACACCAGTCCACCCACATATCAAATTATCAAAGTACCGAATGCGAATCATATGAGCAAGATGAAAACTAAGTTGACAACAATTCCCATGTGTCCTTGGGAGCGCTTTGCTTTATATAATAGTTCGTCCAGGCTTGTCCTTTGCTAAAAAAAGGATTGGGCCACCTTGTTTACTTTTGTTACTTGTTACCTGTTATGAATTATCTTATCACACAACTATCTGTTACCGATAATTTCAGTGCTTGCAGAGAATACCTTGCTGAAAACCGCTTGTCATTTCCTTCTGCTCCTCGTTGGGTTCGACACTCTTACTTGTTGAAAGGACTGCAATAGATCCCTCATACTTGTGGGTCATCACTTTCCTCCGACCTAGCAGCTTGCATTGTCCCGTCGCATAGTGGAGACACGGACAATGAAGAGTCCATGGATACACGGGCGAGGCGACAAATCGCCGGCGGCACCCGCAAGGCTGCGAATCAATTATGTCGGCATAGTGCGTAATGTTTTTGTTTTATTTTCCTTTTCACAATGCTGATGTTCCTTTCTTGTGAAGAGTCACCTCTGACTTCCCTACTTTCAGCCCCAAAGATCACACTCATCTTCCGTAGAAGTTCATGATTTATTTGTTTTTTCCATTCATTAATGGTTGGGACTAATAAACATTATGCTTGCCTCAGCCTAGGGTTGGTTACTCTAAGACGACTTGGAGCGTTTTAATCTGCTGTAGCAATGATATGTCTCGGGGATGTCATCGACGAGTGATCATGAGTTTGGATTGGTTGCCTTCATGTTCCAAGACATGAAGTCGATCCTATGTGAAGCAGTTCAGACCTACAAACCACGTGTTGGCTTTTTAGAACGAAACCTTTTAGAGCAAATGATTCGCTTTCGTGGCAGCTTAGAGCACATCTCTTTTCAGAATTTTAGTTCATTCTGATAATTTTGTTTGGGAATATTCTTATCTTTTTTGCGGGGAAAAATAGTATATTCTTATCAATATTTTTCAAAATGGGATTCTTATCACTAGAATTCCATGGATTTGAGATCAGCCTCTTCATATGTTGCTACCTCTATGATTAGTTGGCCAGCCAGTACGAATACACATACAATAGCACTTTCATGTTATTTTAGTGGGAGACTACTTTCAGGTATATATCAAAAGTGTTCTCAATCTTCTGTAGCACTGTGTAGTGTTTTTCATATGAAACATTCTTAAAGTTCTTCACTAGTTTTATAGCATCATTCTATCCAAAAAATAAATGCTTATCATCCAGCAGTAACGTGTAGGGTATCTTCTAGTTCTGTCAATACTTCTAGACATATCATCAATCTTACTCAACTTTTCTTCTATCGTAGTATTAAAATTCTTTTGAGCATTGATAAATTCTTTAATATTATTCTCAAGATCAGAGGTGTTCCTACTATTATAATAATAAGGATTACCATAGGAATTACCATAACTATTAGAGGAATTTCCCAGAAAAGGTCTAGGATTAAAATTACCTCTATAAACATTGTTATTAAAATTATTTCACGAAACAAAATTCACATCTATGGCATCACTATTTTTCTCAACCAAAGTAGAAAAGGCACATCATTAAGATCAATAGGAGCATGTTTATCAGAAACCAACTTCATAAGAGCATCAACTTTTTCACTCAAAGAATTTATTTCCTCTACTGAATTAACTTTTTTACTAGTAGGAGCTCTTTCGGTATGCCATTGTGAATAATTTGCCATAATATTATCAAGCAATTTAGTAGCTTCACCCAAAGTAATTTCCATAAAAGTACCACCCGCGGCGGAATTTAAAAGATTTCTAGAATTGAAATTCAATCCCGCATAAAAAATTTGTATGATCATCCAAAGATTTAAACCATGAGTAGGACAATTTCTTAGCATCAATTTCATTCTTTCCCAAGATTGCACAACATGTTCATGCTCAAGTTGCTTAAAATTCATGATTTGTGTCCTAAGGGAAATATTTTTTGTTGGGGAACGTAGTAATTTCAAAAATTTCCTACGCACACACAAGATCATGGTGATGCATAGCAACGAGAGGGGAGAGTGTTGTCTATGTACCCTCGTAGACCGTTCGCGGAAGCGTTATATCAATGCGGTTGATGTAGTCGTACGTCTCCACGATCCGACCGATCCAAGTACCGAAAGCACGGCACCTCCGAGTTCTGCACACGTTCGGCTCGGTGACGTCCTCGCCTTCTCAATCCAGCAAGAGGGGCGAAGTAGTAGATGAGTTCCGGCAGCACGACGGCGTGGTGACGGTGTTGGTGAAGAACAATCTCCGCAAGGCTTCACCTAAGCACTACAAAAACTATGACGGAGGTTAAACTAGAGGAGACGGGGTAGCCGGCACATGGCTTGGTCTTTCTTGATGTCTCTTTGGTGCTAGCCCTACCCCTCTATTTATATGTTGAGCCCTGGGGTCGAAACTTGGAGTAAAAGCGTCCTCAAAGTCGGTTTCACCCGAAAGGCAAGAGTCCTTCTCGGACTCCAGGGCTAGACGCCAGGGTTCCCGGCGTCTACCCCCTAGACGCCAGGGTTCCTGGCGTCTAGCCTCTGGTCTCCGCAAAACTTCCTTTTGCACTTTCCAAAAGCCCCGTGGGCTTTCCCCTTTGGCCCAGTTAAAGTGTTCTCGTGCCCAAACATTTTGGGAAACATCCGGAACCCCTTCCGGTGAATTCCGGAACCCTTCCGGTGACCAAACACTATTATCCCATATATCAAACTTTATCTCCGGACCATTCCGGAGTTCCTCGTCATGTCCGTGATCTCATCTCAGACTCCGAACAATATTCGGTCACCAACATACATAACTCACATAGTACTATATCGTCAACGAACGTTAAGCGTGCGGACCCTACGGGTTCGAGAACTATGTAGACATGACCGAGACACCTCTCTAGTCAATAACCAATAGCGGGACCTGGATGCCCATATTGGCTCCTACATATTCTACGAAGATCTTTATCGGTCAGACCGCATAACAACATACGTTGTTCCCTTTGTCATCGGTATGTTACTTCCCGAGATTCGATCGTCGGTATCTCAATACCTAGTTCAATATCGTTACCGGCAAGTCTCTTTACTCGTTCCGTAATACAGCATCCTGCAACTAACTCATTAGTTGCAATGCTTGCAAGGCTTATAGTGATGTGCATTACCGAGTGGGCCCAGAGATACCTCTCCGATAATCGGAGTGACAAATCCTAATCTCGAAATACGCCAACCCAACAAGTACCTTTGGAGACACCTGTAGAGCACCTTTATAATCACCCAGTTACGTTGTGACGTTTGGTGGCACACAATGTGTTCCTCCGGTAAACGGGAGTTGCATAATCTCATAGTCATAGGAACATGTATAAGTTATTAAGAAAGCAATAGCAACAAACTAAATGATCAAGTGCTAAGCTAACGGATTGGGTCAAGTCAATCACATCATTCTGCTAATGATGTGATCCCTTTAATCAAATGAAAACTCATGTCTATGGTTAGGAAACTTAACCATCTTTGATCAACGAGCTAGTCAAGTAGAGGCATACTAGTGACACTCTATTTGTCTATGTATTCACACATGTATTATGTTTCCGGTTAATACAATTCTAGCATGAATAATAAACATTTATCATGAAATAAGGAAATAAATAATAACTTTATTATTGCCTCTAGGGCATATTTCCTTCAGTCTCCCACTTGCACTAGAGTAAATAATCTAGGTCACATCGCCATGTGATTTAACATCAATAGTTCACATCACCATGTGATTAACACCCATAGTTCACATCGTCATGTGACCAACACCCAAAGGGTTTACTAGAGTCAATAATCTTGTTCACATTGCTATGTGATTAACACCCAAAGAGTACTAAGGTGTGATCATGTTTTTCTTGTGAGAGAAGTTTAGTCAACGGGTCTGCAACATTCAGATCCGTATGTATTTTGCAAATTTCTATGTCAACAATGCTCTGCACGGAGCTACTCTAGCTAATTGCTCCCACTTTCAATATGTATCCACATTGAGACTTAGAGTCATCTGGATCAGTGTCAAAACTTGCCTCTAGGACTCCAGTAAGGATAATTTTGACCAATGTCCAGTGATCTACTCCTAGATCACTATTGCACTCCCTTGCCAAACTCAGGGCAGGGTATACAATAGGTCTGGTACACAGCATGGCACACTTTATAGAACCTATGGCTGAGGCATAGGGAATAACTTTCATTCTCTTTCTATCTTCTGTCGTGGTCGGGCTTTGAGTCTTACTCAATTTCACACCTTGTAACACAGGAAAGAACTCTTTCTTTGACTGTTCCATTTTGAACTATTTCAAAAATCTTGTCAAGGTATGTACTCATTGAAAAACTTATCAAGCGTCTTGATCTATCTCTATAGATCTTGATGCTCAATATGCAAGCTGATTCACCGAGGTCTTTCTTTGAAAAACTCCTTTCAAACATTCCTTTATGCTTTGCAGATTAATTCTACATTATCTCCGATCAACAATATGTCATTCACATATAGTTATCAGAAATGTTGTAGTGCTTCCACTCACATTCTTGTAAATACAGGCTTCACCGCAAGTCTGTATAAAACTATATGCTTTGATCAACTTATCAAAGCGTATATTCCAACTCCAAGATGCTTGCACAAGTCCATAGAGGGATTGCTGGAACTTGCATATTTTGTTAGCACCTTTAGGATTGACAAAACTTTCTTGTTGCATCATATACAACTTTTCTTTAATAAATCCATTAAGGAATGTAGTTTTGTTTATCCATTTGCCAGATTTCATAAAATGTGGCAATTGCTAACATGATTCAGACAGACTTAAGCATAGATACGAGTGAGAAACTCTCATCGTAGTCAACACCTTGAACTTGTCGAAAACCTTTTGTGACAATTCTATCTTTGTAGATAGTAACACCACTATCAGCGTCCGTCTTCCTCTTGAAGATCCATTTAATCTCAATGGCTCGCCGATCAATGGGCAAGTCAATCAAAGTCCATACTTTGTTCTCATACAAGGATCTCATCTCAGATTTCATGGCTTCAAGCCATTTCGCGGAATCTGGGCTCATCATCGCTTCCTCATAGTTTGTAGGTTCGTCATGGTCAAGTAACATGACCTCCAGAACAGGATTACCGTACCACTCTGGTGCGGATCTCACTCTGGTTTACCTACGAGGTTTCGGTAGTAACTTGATCTGAAGTTACATGATCTTCATCATTAGCTTCCTCACTAATTGGTGAAGTAGTCACAGGAACAGATTTCTGTGATGAACTACTTTCCAATAAGGAAGCAGGTACAGTTACCTCATCAACTTCTACTTTCCTCCTACTCACTTCTTTCGAGAGAAACTCCTTCTCTAGAAAGACTTCGAATTTAGCAACAAAAGTATTTCCTTCGGATCTGTGATAGAAGGTGTACCCAACGGTCTCCTTTGGGTATCCTATGAACACACATTTCTCCGATTTGGGTTTGAGCTTATCAGGATGAAACTTTTTCATATAAGCATCGCAGCCCCAAACTTTAAG
The DNA here is from genome assembly GCF_056163025.1 of Triticum urartu. Classification (NCBI taxonomy): domain Eukaryota; kingdom Viridiplantae; phylum Streptophyta; class Magnoliopsida; order Poales; family Poaceae; genus Triticum; species Triticum urartu. The sequence continues at coordinate 96,177,189 of NC_141875.1, forward strand.
AAACGACAGCTTAGGTTTCTTGCCAAACCATAGTACATACGGTGTCGTCTCAATGGATTTAGATGGTGCCCTATTTAACGTGAATGCAGCTGTCTCTAATGCATAACCCCAAAACGATAGTGGTAGATCGGTAAGAGACATCATAGATCGCACCATATCTAATAAAGTACGGTTATGACGTTCGGACACACCATTACACTGTGGTGTTCCAGGTGGCATGAGTAGTGAAACTATTTCACATTGTTTTAACTGAAGGCCAAACTCGTAACTCAAATATTTTACTTCTGCGATCATATCGTAGAAACTTTTGTTTTTGTTACGATGATTCTCCACTTCACTCTGAAATTCTTTGAACATTTCAAATGTGTCAGACTTGTGTTTCATCAAGTAGGTATACTCATATCTGCTCAAATCATCTGTGAAGATCAGAAAATAACGATACATGCCGTGAGCCTCAATATTCATCAGACCACATACATCAGTATGTATGATTTCCAACAAATCTTTTGCTCGCTCCATTGTTCCGGAGAATGGAGTCTTAGTCATCTTGCCCATGAGGCATGGTTCGCAAGCATCAATTGATTCATAATCAAGTGATTCCAAAAGTCCATCAGCATGGAGTTTCTTCATGAGCTTTACACCAATATGACCTAAATGGCAGTGCCACAAACAAGTTGCACTATCATTATTAACTTTGCATCTTTTGGCTTCAATTTTATGAATATCTGTATCATTACGATCGAGATCCAACAAACCATTTTCGTTGGTGTGTATGACCATAGAAGGTTTTATTCATGTAAACAGAACAACAATTGTTCTCTAACTTAAATGAATAACCGTATTGCAATAAACATGATCAAATCATATTCATGTTCAACGCAAACACCAAATAACACTTATTTAGGTTCAACACTAATCCCGAAAGTATAGGGAGTGTGCGATGATTTATCATATCAATCTTGGAACCACTTCCAACACACATCGTCACTTCACCCTTAACTAGTCTCTGTTCATTCTGCAACTCCAGTTTCGAGTTACTACTCTTAGCAATTGAACTACTATCAAATACCGAGGGGTTGCTACGAACACTAGTAAAATACACATCAATAATATGTATATCAAATATATTTTTGTTCACTTTGCCATCCTTCTTATCCGCCAAATACTTGGGGCAGTTCCGCTTCCAGTGACCAGTCCCTTTGCAGTAGAAGCACTTAGTCTCAAGCTTAGGACCAGACATGGGCTTCTTCACCTGAGCAGCAATTTGCTTGCCTTTCTTCTTGAAGTTCCCTTTCTTTCCCTTTGCCCTTTTCTTGAAACTAGTGGTCTTGTTAATCATCAACACTTGATGTTCTTTCTTGATTTCTACCTTCATCGATTTCATCATCATGAAAAGCTCGGGAATCGTTTTCATCATCCCTTGCATACTATAGTTCATCATGAAGTTCTACTAACTTGGTGATGGTGACTATAGAATTCTGTTAATCACTATTTTATCTAGAAGATTAACTTCCACTTGATTCAAGCGATTGTAGTACTCAGACAATCTGAACACATGCTCACTGATTGAGCTATTCTCCTCCATCTTTTAGCTATAGAACTTGTTGGAGACTTCATATCTCTCAACTTGGGTATTTGCTTGAAATATTAACTTCAACTCCTGGAACATCCATATGATCCATGACGTTCAAAACGTCTTTGAAGTCCCGATTCTAAGCTGTTAAGCATGGTGCACTAAACTATCAAGTAGTCATCATATTGAGCTAGCCAAACGTTCATGACGTCTGCATCTGCTCCTGCAATAGGTCTGTCACCTAGCGGTGCATTAAGTACATAATTCTTCTGTGCAACAATGAGGATAAACCTCAGGTCACGGATCCAATCCGCATCATTGCTACTAACATCTTTCAACTTAGTTTTCTCTAGGAACATATCAAAAATAAAACAGGGGAGCTAAACGCTAGCTATTGATCTACAACATAGATATGCTAATACTACCAGGACTAAGTTCATGATAAATTAAAGTTCAATTAATCATATTACTTAAGAACTCCCACTTAGATAGACATCCCTCTAATCATCTAAGTGATCACGTGATCCAAATCAACTAAACCATAACCGATCATCACGTGAAATGGAGTAGCTTTCAATGGTGAACATCAATATGTTCATCATATCTACTATATGATTCACGCTAGACCTTTCGGCTCAGTGTTCCGAGGCCATATCTGCATATGCTAGGCTCGTCAAGTTTAACCCAAGTATTCTGCATGTGCAAAAACTGTCTTGCACCCGTTGTAGATGGACGTAGAGCTTATCACACCCGATCATCACGTGGTGTCTGGGCACGACGAACTTTGGCAATGGTGCATATTCAGGAAGAACACTTTTATCTTGAAATTTAGTGAGAGATCATCTTATAATGCTACCGCCAATCAAAGCAAGATAAGATGCATAAAAGATAAACATCACATGCAATCAATATAAGTGATATGATATGGCCATCATCATCTTGTGCTTGTGATCTCCATCTCCGAAGCACCGTCATGATAACCATTGTCACCGGCGCGACACCTTGATCACCATAGTAGCATCGTTGTCGTCTCACCAATCTTATGCTTCCACGACTATCGCTACCGCTTAGTGATAAAGTAAAGCATTACAGCGCAATTGCATTGCATACAATAAAGCAACAACCATATAGCTTCTGCCAGTTGCCGATAAGTCGGTTACAAAACATGATCATCTCATACAATAAAATTTAGCATCATGTCTTGACCATATCACATCACAACATGCCCTGCAAAAACAAGTTAGATGTCCTCTACTTTGTTGTTGCAAGTTTTATGTGGCTGCTACGGGCTGAGCAAGAACCATTCTTACCTACGCATCAAAACCACAACGATAGTTTGTCAAGTTGGTGCTGTTTTAACCTTTGCAAGGACCGAGCGTAGCCACACTTGGTTCAACTAAAGTTGGAGAAACTGACACCCGCCAGCCACGTGTGGGCAAAGCACGTCGGTGGAACCAGTCTCACGTAAGCGTACGCGTAATGTCAGTCCGTGTCGCTTCATCCAACAATACCGCCGAACCAAAGTGTGACATGCTAGTAAGCAGTATGACTTATATCGCCCACAACTCACTTGTGTTCTACTCGTGCACAACATCAACGCATAAAACCTAGGCTCTGATGCCACTGTTGGGGAACGTAGTAATTTCAAAAATTTCCTACGCACATGCAAGATCATGGTGATGCATAGCAACGAGAGGGGAGAGTGTTGTCTACGTACCCTCGTAGACCGTTCGCGGAAGCGTTATATCAACGCGGTTGATGTTGTCGTACGTCTTCACGATCCGACCGATCCAAGTACCGAAAGCACGGCACCTCCGAGTTCTGCACACGTTCGGCTCGGTGACGTCCTCGCCTTCTCAATCCAGCAAGAGGGGCGAAGTAGTAAATGAGTTCCGGCAGCACGACGGCGTGGTGACGGTGTTGGTGAAGAACAATCTCCGCAGGGCTTCACCTAAGCACTACAAAAACTATGACGGAGGTTAAACTAGAGGAGACGGGGTAGCCGGCACACGGCTTGGTCTTTCTTGATGTCTCTTTGGTGCTAGCCCTACCCCTCTATTTATATGTTGAGCCCTGGGGTCGAAACTTGGAGTAAAAGCCTCCTCAAAGTCGGTGTCACCCGAAAGGCAAGAGTCCTTCTCGGACTCCAGGGCTAGATGCCAGGGTTCCCAGCGTCTACCCCCTAGACGCCAGGGTTCCTGGCGTCTAGCCTCTGGTCTATGCAAAACTTCCTTTTGCACTTTCCAAAAGCCTCGTGGGCTTTCCCCTTTGGCCCAGATAAAGTGTTCTCGTGCGCAAACATTTTGGGAAACATCCGGAACACCTTCCGGTGAATTCCGGAACCCTTCCGGTGACCAAACACTATTATCCCATATATCAAACTATCACCGAACCATTCCGGAGTTCCTCGTCATGTCCGTGATCTCATCCCAGACTCCGAACAATATTCGGTCACCAACATACATAACTCACATAGTACTATATCGTCAACCAACGTTAAGCGTGCAGACCCTACGGGTTCGAGAACTATGTAGACATGACCGAGACACCTCTCTGGTCAATAACCAATAGCGGGACCTAGATGTCCATATTGGCTCCTACATATTCTACGAACATATTTATCGGTCAGACCGCATAACAACATACGTTGTTCCCTTTGTCATCGGTATGTTACTTCCCGAGATTCGATCGTCGGTATCTCAATACCTAGTTCAATCTCGTTACCAGCAAGTCTCTTTACTCATTCCGTAATACATCATCCCGCAACTAACTCATTAGTTGCAATGCTTGCAAGGCTTATAGTGATGTGTATTACCGAGTGGGCCCGGAGATACCTCTCCGATAATCGGAGTGACAAATCCTAATCTCAAAATACGCCAACCCAACAAGTACCTTTGGATACACCTGTAGAGCACCATTATAATCACCCAGTTACGTTGTGATGTTTGGTGGCACACAAAGTGTTCCTCCGATAAATGGGAGTTGCATAATCTCATAGTCATAGGAACATGTATAAGTCATGAAGAAAGCAATAGCAACAAACTAAACGATCAAGTGCTAAGCTAACGGAATGGGTCAAGTCAATCACATCATTCTCCTAATGATGTGATCCCGTTAATCAAATGACAACTCATGTCTATGGTTAGGAAACTTAACCATCTTTGATCAACGAGCTAGTCAAGTAGAGGCATACTAGTGACACTCTGTTCGTCTATGTATTCACACATGTATTATGTTTTCGGTTAATACAATTCTAGCATGAATAATAAACATTTATCATGAAATAAGGAAATAAATAATAACTTTATTATTGCCTCTAGGGCATATTTCCTTCAATTTTCGCGGGCGTAAAATACTTAGTAATAAAAGCATCTTTGCACTGATCCGAAGAATTGATACTATTGCGAGGCAAAGAAGAAAACAAAATTTTTGCACGATCTCGCAAAGAAAACGGGAATAATTTCAACTTCACAATATCATTGTCCACATCTTTTTTCTTTTGCATATCGCATAATTCCACGAATGTGTTAAGATGGGATGCAGCATCCTCATTAGGAGTACCGGAAAATTGATTTTTCATGACAAGATTCAACAAAGCGGCATTAATATCACAAGACTCTGCACTAGTGGCGGGAGGAGCAATCGGAGTGCTAACAAAATCATTGTTGTTGGTATTGGGGAAATCACACAACTTGGTGTTCTCTTGAGTAATCGTGACTACACAACAAGATTGCACTGAAAAACGAACCTGACGAGAAAACGACGAACAAAAAAGAGGACGAATAAAACAGCAAATTTTGTGAAATGGGGGAGATGAAAACGAGAGGAAAATGGAAAATAATGTAAATTGCAAGGAGATGAGATTTGTGATTAGGAACCTGGTAGAGGTAGATGATGTCTCCCCGGCAACGGCGCCGGAAATTCCTTTTGATGCGGCTTGAAATGCGTCGGTATTTCCCCAAAGAGGAAGGGATGATGCAGCACAACTATGGTAGGTATTTCCCTCAGTGATGAGACCAATGTTATCGAACCAATAGGAGAACCACGCAACACTATGTGAACGGCACATGCACACAAAGAACAAATACTTGCAACCCGATGTAAAAGAGGGGTTGTCAATCCCTCCCGGGTAAAAGATAGGTAAAAATTGTAGTAGATTGATAAATAGGTCTCGCGGGAACGCGAGATAAAATAAATAACAATAAATTGCAGTAAGGTATTTTTGGGGTTTTGTATTAATAGATCTGAAATAAAATAAAATAAAATAAAAATAGACCTCGAAGGAAAATATGATAAAAAAGAGACCCGAGGGCCGTAGATTTCACTAGTGGCTACTCTCGAGAAAAATAGCATACGGTGGGTAAACAAATTATTGTTGGGAAATTGGTAGAACTTCAAATAATCATGACGATATCTAGGCATGATCATTATATAACATCACGTCCAAGATTAGTAGACCGACTGTTGCCTGCATTTACTACTATTACTCCACACATCGACCATTCATGGAGAAACGGAGTAATGCAATAAGAGCGATGACATTATGTAGACAAGATCTAATCATATAGGAATAGACCCCATCTTGTTATTGTTAATAGCAATGATACATATGTGCAGTTTCCCCTTCTGTCACTAGGATCGAGCACCATAAGATCGAACCCATCACAAAGCACCTCTTCCCATGGCAAGAAAAATCGATCTAGTCGGCCTAACTAAACCAAATATTCAAAGAAGAAATACAAGGATATGAGTAATCGTGCATATAAGAGATCAAAAGACTGATACTTCTCCAACGTATCTATAATTTTTGATTGTTCCGTGTTGTTATATCATCATTCTTGGATGTTTTACAATCATTTTATAGTCATTTTACATCATTTTTAGGAGTGCTAGTTGATGTTTTCTGCTTGTTTTTACATCGCAGGAAATCAATATCAAATGGAGTCCAAATGCAGCTAAACTTTTTGTGGATATTTTATGGACCAAAAGACACCCAATGGGCCGGAGAATACGACTTTGCTGAATCTTGTTATGAAAGATCAATTTTCCGGTACTCCTAATGAGGATGTCGTGTCCCATCTTAACACATTTTTGGAATTATGCGATATGCAAAAGAAAAAAGATGTGGACAATGATGTTGTGAAGTTGACATTATTTCTGTTTTCTTTGCAAGATCGTGCAAAATTTTGGTTTTCTTCTTTGCCTCGCAATAGTATCGATTCTTGGGATAGGTGCAAGGATACTTTTATTACTAAGTATTTTCCGCCTGCTAAAATTATTTCCCTTAGAACCCAGATTATGAATTTCAAGCAACTTGAACATGAGCATGTTGCACAATCTTGGGAAATGATGAAATTGATGCTAAGGAATTGCCCAACTCATGGGTGAAATCTGTGGATGATCATACAAAAAATTTATGCGGGATTGAATTTTGTTTCTCGTAATCTTTTAGATTCTTCCGCGGGTGGTACTTTTATGGAAATTCCTTTGGGTGAAGCCACCAAATGGCTTGATAATATTGTGGCAAATTATTCACAATGGCATACTGAAAGAGCTCCAACTAGTAAAAAAGTTAATTCGGTTGAAGAAATTTCTTCTTTGAGTGAAAAAGTTGATGCTCTTATGAAATTTGTTGCTAATAAAAGTGCTCCTATTGATTTTAATGATGTGACTTTGTATACTTTGATTGAGCAAAATAGTGATGCCATAGATGTGAATTTTATCTCGCGAAACAATTTCAATAACAATGCTTATAGGGGTAATTTTAATCCTAGGCATTTTCCTAGTAATTCCTCTAATAATTATGATAATCCTTCTTATAATAATAATAGGAACACTTCTGATCTTGAGAATAATATTAAAGAATTTATCAATACTCTAAAAGTTTTCAATGCTACAATGGAAGAAAAGTTTGATAAGATTGATGATTTGTCTAGAAGCATTGATAGAATTTCTCATGATGTAGAAAATCTCGAGATGAAAATTTTTGTGCCTAAGGTTGAGGAATCAATTAAGGCTCTTTATGTTTCTATGGATGAAAGTAAGAAAAGAACCACTATGCTTAGTGCTAGAAGAGAATTCTTAGAAAAAGCGTTTTTAGTGATTGCTTTCATAAAAGTGATTAAGATCTTAAAATGATTGGTGTTTCTTCTATTGATTCTTTGTTTAGTAAAATTAAGATTGATAATAAAGGAACTGAAGAATAGTCAACTTTAGCTAGAAGGCGTCCCGATAATACGGAGGGTGAAAATCTTGTTGAGAAAATTGATAAAAGTGGGTTTGAAGAGGTCAAAACTTTAACTAGTTACGTTCCCACTCTTTTGGATTACAAAGACTTTAATTATGATATTTTCTCTTTGATTTATTGTATTTATGTGCCCACTCGCGGGAACTAGTTTTATGCAGTCCATGATAAATTCACTCCATGCTTATGAACAAAATAAAGCTTTTACTAAACATATTGTTGATGCTATGATGAAAGCTTTGGAAGAAAAGTTGGAATTAGAAGTTTCAATTCCTAGAAAGTTGCATGATGAATGGGAACCTACTATCAAAGTCAAGATTAAAAATTATGAGTGTTTTTCCTTGTGTGGCTTGGGTGCTAGTATTTCTACAATTCTGAAATCTTTATGTGATGTGCTTGGTCTTACCGATATTTAAGAATGTTCTTTAAATTTGCACTTGGCGGATTCTACTATTAAAAAGCCTATGGGAAGAATTAATGATGTTCTTATTCTTGAAAATAGAAATTATGTGTCCATAGATTTTATTGTTCTTGATATTGATTGCAATCCATCTTGTCCAATTATTCTTGGTAGACCATTTTTACGTACTATTGGTGCCGTGATTGATATGAAAGAAGCCAATATTAAATTTCAATTTCCACTAAGGAATGGTATGGAACACTTCCCTAGAACAAGAATTAAAGCACCATATGAATCAATCATGAGGGCATCTTATGGATCTAGAAACAAAGATGACAATACTTAGATCATTTGCCTTATGCCTAGCTAGGGCCGTAAAACGATAGCGCTTGTTGGGAGGCAACCCAATGAATAAAATTTATTTTTTTCTTTATCTTTCTATTCTTGAGTGTTTGCAAAATTATGCTAATGTTATTATTGTGTTTTTTGTGTTTTAGTTAGTGTTTGTGCCAAGCAAAGCCTTTAGGATCATGTTGGGTGATAGTTGATTTGATCTTGCTGAAAAACAGAAACTTTTGCGCTCACAAAATAATTTTAGTTCTTAACAGAAGTGTGATAAAATACTAATTATTTTTGCAGAAGATTGATATACAAATTTATTAGGTTGTCCTAATTTTTTAGAATTTTTGGAGTTTAAAAAATATTTGAAATATCCAGATTTCTTCAAAACGTTCTGTTTTTGACAGATTATGTCTTCTTTGCGTTGTGTGCTTGTTTTCATGAATCTATGGTTTCTTTGAAGAGTTTTCTGAAAGAAATATTCCCTAGAGGAAATAATAAAGTTGTTATTTATATTTCCTTATGTCATGATAAATGTTTATTATTCATGCTACAATTGTATTAACCGGAAACTTACTACATGTGTGAATACATAGACAAACAGAGTGTCACTAGTATGCCTCTACTTGACTAGCTCGTTGAATCAATGATGGTTATGTTTCCTAACCATAGACGTGAGTTTTCATTTGATTAACGGGATCACATCATTGGAGAATGATGTGATTGACTTTACCCATCCGTTAGCTTAGCACGATGATCGTTTAGTTTGTTGCTATTGCTTTCACCATAACTTATACATGTTCCTATGACTATGAGATCATGCAACTCCCGAATACCAAAGGAACACTTAGTGTGCTATCAAACATCAAAACGTAACTGGGTGACTATAAAGATGCTCTACAGGTGTCTCCGATGGTGTGTGTTGAGTTGGCATAGATCGAGATTAGGATTTGTCACTCCGCGTATCGGAGAGGTATCTCTGGGCCCTCTCGGTAATGCACACCACTATAAGCCTTGCAAGCAATGTGACTAATGATTTAATGACGGGATGATGCATTACGGAACGAGTAAAGAGACTTGCTTGTAACGAGATTGGACTAGGTATTGAGATACCGACGATCGAATCTCGGGCAAGTAACATAATGATGACAAAGGGAACAACGTATATCGTTATGCGGTTTGACCGATAAAGATCTTTGTAGAATATGTGGGAGCCAATATGAACATATAGGTCCTGCTATTGGTTATTGACCGCAGACGTGTCTCGATCATGTCTACATAGTTCTCGAACCCGTATGGTCCGCATGCTTAACGTTCGGTGACGATCGGTATTATGAGTTTATGTGTTTTGATGTACCGAAGGTAGTTCGGTGTCCCGTATATGATCACGGACATGATGTGGAGTCTCCAAATGGTCGAGACGTAAAGTTAGATATATTGGAAGACTATGTTTGGACATCGAAATGGTTCCGAGTGAGTTTGGGCATATACCGGAGTACCGGGGGGTTACCGGAACCCCCCGGGGAGTATATGGGCCCTAATGGGCTTTAGTTGAGAAAGAGAGAGGCAGCCAGGGCAGGCCGCGCGCCCCGTCCCCCTCTGGTCCGAATTGGACTAGGAGGGGGGGCAGCGCCCCCCTTTCCTTCCTTCCTCTCTCCCCCTTCCTTCTCTCCTAGTCCAACAAGGGAAGGGGGAATCCTACTCCCGGTGGGAGTAGGAATCCTCCAGGGCACGCCATAGAGGGTCGGCCCTCCCCCCTCCTCCACTCCTTTATATACGGGGGAGGGGGGCATCCCATGGACACACAAGTTGATCATTGATCCCTTAGCCGTGTCTGGTGCCCCCCTCCACCATAATTTGTTGTCATATCGTCGTAGTTCTTAGGCGAAGCCCTGCACCGGTGACTTCATCATCATCGTCATCACGCCATCGTGCTGACGAAGCTCTCCCTCGACACTCAACTTGATCGAGAGTTCGTGGGACGTCACCGAGCCGAACATGTGCAGATCACAGAGGTGCCGTACTTTCGGTACTAGGATTGGTCGGATCGTGAAGACGTACGACTACATAAACCGCGTTGTCATAACGCTTCTGCTTACGGTCTACGAAGGTACGTGCACAACACTCTTCCCCTCTTGTTGCTATGCATCACCATGATAGATCTTGCATGTGCGTAGGAATTTTTTTGAAATTACTGCGTTCCCCAACAGTGGCATCCAAGCCAGGTCTATGCGTAGATGTTATATGCATGAGTAGAACACAAAGGAGTTGTGGGTGTGGGTATATACATATTGCTTGCCATCACTAGTTGATTCTTGATTCAGCGGTATTGTAGGATGAAGCGGCTCAGACCGACATTACGCGTACGCTTGCGCAAGGCTGGTTCTACCGACGTGCTTCGCACACAGGTGGCTGGTGGGTGTCAGTTTCTCCAACTTTAGTTGAATAGGATTCAATGAACAGGGTTCTTTTTGAAGATCAAAAAGCGGTCACTATACCACGTTGTCGTTTTTTATGCGTAGGTAAGAACGGTTCTTGCTCAGCCCGTAGCAGCCACGTAAAACTTACAACAACAAAGTAGAGGACGTCTAACTTGTTTTTGCAAGGCATGTTGTGATGTGATATGGTCAAGACATGATGCTAAATTTTGTTGTATGAGATGATCATGTTTTGTTAAAGTTATCGGCAACTGGCAGAAGCCTTATGGTTGTCTCTTTATTGCATAAGATGCAAGCGCCATACAATTTCTTTACTTTATCGCTATGCAATAGCAATAGTTGCAAAAGCAATAGTTGGCGAGACAACCATGTGACGACATATTGATAAAGATCAAGATGATGGAGATCATGGTGTCAAGCCGGTGATGAAGGTGATCATGACGGTGCTTTGGAGATGGAGATCAAAGGCACAAGATGATGATGGCCATATCATATCACTTATATTTGATTGCATGTGATGGTTATCCTTTATGCATATTATTTTTCTTAGTTTGGCGGTAGCATTGTAAGATGATCTCTCACTAAATTTTAAGGTATAAGTGTTCTCCCTGAGTATGCACCGTTGCGACAGTTCTTTGTGCTGAGACACCACGTGATGATTGGGTGTGATAAGCTCTACGTTCACATACAACGGGTGCAAGCCAGTTTTGCACATGCAAAATACTCGGATTAAACTTGATGAGCCTAGCATATGGAGAGATGGCCTCGGAACACTGAGACTGAAAGGTCGAGCGTGAATCATATAGTAGATATGATCAACATAATGATGTTCACCATTGAAAACTACTCCATCTCACGTGATGATCGGACATGGTTTAGTTGATATGGATCATGTGGTCACTTAGATGATTAGAGGGATGTCTATCTTAGTGGGAGTTCTTAAGTAATATGATTAATTGAACTTAAATTTATCATGAACTTAGTCCTGATAGTATTTGCATATCTATGTTGTAGATCAATTGCTCGCGTATAGCTTCCCCGTTTTATTTATGATATATTCAGAGAAAACTATGTTGAAAGATGATAGTGGCAATGATGCGGATTGGATCTGTGATTTGAGGATTATCCTCATTTCTGCACAGAAGAATTATGTCCTTGATGCACCGCTAGGTGACAGACCTATTGCAGGAGCAGATGCATACGTTATGAACGTTTGGCAAGCTCGGTATGATGATTACTTGATAGTTTAGTGCACCATACTTTACGGCTTAGAACCGGGACTTCAAAAATGTTTTTGAATGCCACAGAGCATATAAGATGTTCTAAGAGTTGAAATTGGTATTTCATACTCATGCCCGTGTCGAGAGGTAGGAGACCTCTGACAGTACTTTGCCTACAAGATGGAGGAGAATAGCTCAACCAGTGAGCATGTGCTCAGATTGTCTGGGTACTACAATTCCTTGAATCAAGTGGGAGTTAATCTTCCAGATAAGATTGTAATTGACAAAGTTCTCTAGTCACTATCACCAAGTTACTAGAACTTAGTGATGAACTATAATATGCAAGGGATGACGAAAGTAATTCCCAAGCTCTTCGCGATGCTGAAATCGGCGAAGGTAGGTTAACAAGACCACTAGTTTCAAGAAAAGGGCAAAGGGAAAGAAAGAGGAACTTCAAGGAAGAATAGCAAGCAAGTTGATGCTCCCATGAAGAAGCCCAAAGCTAGACCCAATCCTGGAACTGAGTGCTTCTACTGCAAAGGAAATGGTCACTGGAAGTGGAACTGCCCTAGATACTTGGCGGATAAGAAGAATGGCAAAGTGAAAAAAAGTATATTTGATATACATGTTATTGATGTGTACTTTACTAGTGTTTATAGCAACCCCTCAGTATTTGATACTAGTTCAGTTACTAAGAGTAGTAACTCAAAACGGGAGTTGCAAAATAAACAGAGACTGGTTAAGGGCGAGGTGATGATGTGAGTTGGAAGTGATTCCAAGGTTGATAAGATCACTATCGCACACTCCCTTTACCTTCGGGGTTAGTGTTGAACCTAAAATAAATGTTATTTGGTGTTTGCGTTGAGCATAATATGATTGGATCATGTTTATTGCAATACGGTTATTCATTTAAGTCAAAGAATAATTGTTATTCTGTTTACATGAATAAAACCTTCTGAGGTCATACACCCAAGGTGAATAGTTTATTGAATCTCGGTCGTAATGATACACATATTCATAATATTGAAGCCAAAAGATGCAAAGTTAATAATGATAGTGCAACTTATATGTGGCACTGCCGTTTAGGTCATATTGGTGTAAAGCGCATGAAGAAACTCCATGCTGATGGGCTTTTGGAATCACTTGATTATGAATCATTTGATGCTTGCGAACCATGCCTCATGGGCAAGATGACTAAAACTTCGTTCTCCGGAACAATGGAGCAAGCAACTGACTTATTGGAAATAATACATACTAATGTATGCAATCCGATGAGTGTTGAGGCTCGCGGCGGGTATCGTTATTTTCTGACCTTCACAGATGATTTGAGCAGATATGGGTATATCTACTTGATGGAACATAAGTCTGAAACATTTGAAAAGTTCAAAGAATTTCAGAGTGAAGTGGAAAATCATCGTAACAAGAAAATAAAGTTTCTGGGATCTGATCGTGGAGGAGAATATTTGAGTTACGAGTTTGGTCTTCATTTGAAACAATGCGGAATAGTTTTTGCAACTCACACCACCTGGAACACCACAGCGTAATGGTGTGTCTGAACGTCATAACCGTACTTTATGAGATATGGTGTGATCTATGATGTGTCTTACCGATTTATCACTATCGTTTTGGGGTTATGCATTAGAGACAGCTGCATTCACGTTAAATAAGGCACCATCTAAATCCGTTGAGACGACACCATATGAACTGTGGTTTAGCAGGAAACCTAAGTTGTTGTTTCTTAAAGTTTGGCGCTATGATGCTTATGTGAAAAAGTTTCAACCTGATAAGCTCGAACCCAAATCGGAGAAATGTGTGTTCATAGGATACCCAAAGGAAACTGTTGGGTACACCTTCTATCATAGATTCGAAGGCAAGATATTCGTTGCTAGGAATGGATCCTTTCTAGAGAAGAAGTTTCTCTCGAAAGAAGTGAGTGGGAGAAATGTAAAACTTCATGAGGTAATTGTACCTTCTTCCGAATTGGAAAGTAGTTCATCAAAGAAATCAGTTCTAGTGATTCCTACACCAATTAGTGAGGAAGTTAATGATGATGATCATGAAACTTCAGGTCAAGTTACTACCGAACCTCGTAGGTCAACCAGAATACGTTCCGCACCAGAGTGGTACGGTAATCCTGTTCTGGAGGTCATGTTACTTGACCATGACGAACCTACGAACTATGAGGAAGCGATGATGAGCCCAGATTCCGCGAAATGTCTTGAAGCCATGAAATCTGAGATGGGATCCATGTATTAGAACAAAGTATGGACTTTGATTGACTTGCTCGATGATCTGTAACATCCCAAAATTCTAAATTTTGGAATGTTATAATAAATAGATAGATTTGATTGATTGTTTGATTGATTGACTGAAAGTGAGTGAATTTGAAAGTTTTGAAAGTTAAATGAGAGGGAATAAAAGGACTTTCCCGAACTTTCATTTTTGCATTTTATGATCTCCATGGATGTTGGAATAATGACTAGTTGCCCAGAGGATAAGTTCAAGGTTTACAAGTGATGAGATGTGCCATAACCCACAGGCCCCAGGACCTGCCAAGAAGCAAGCACATTCTTGCTGAAGGAAAAACCCTGGAAGTGGATATACTTTTGTCGACAGACGATTTTATAGGAGTTTACGCAAAACCTAAGAGTTGTGAAGGAATGATAGATGTTTGTCTGGCTTGCAGAATCAATGGATTATTCCGAATTTGGTTCGTCGACGAGAAAAATTCTGCAATGCTTGTGAGGATGACCGAGTGTTACAATGCGAGATTCGCTAAACCGTATACAAGGTAATGATTTGGGTGCGGGATGGACTGATCACCATACCGACTTACTCTTATTATTCGCCTTGCTACATGGGATGGTAAATCTGAGTGACTTGCCTATAGTAGAGAGACGACGATATTAAACCTTGTTAAACCTTAGGATGGTATAAGAATTTTTCCCTTGTACACGGCAGCTTTTTGCCAACCGTAGGTTATACGGTGAGGATCAACCCAGACCCATTTCCTGCAGGAGAAACCATAAATTGTTGACCACCATGAGATATCGATAGTTGTTTAGTTTTGGCGCCCGACCCATCAGCTAAGAAGACCCAGTCTCGGAATAACCTTACCAAGAGGAAAGGACAGAAGAATTGAGGAAAAGGTTATGCCACTACCGGAAGAGCCAGAGAAGGAATTTTCCAAGGATTTGAGAAGACCGACACTGTTAACAACATGGATGAAATATATGAGCTTCGATGGAGCTGTAACCATGCTTCTAAGGGTGGTAGCACCCCAGACACCCTGTGATGATCGATGGATTTTGAGAAGACCCCAAACCCTAACCTTTTTCTTTCTAGCCTCTCCGAATCTCGAGGACGAGATTCCTTTTAAGGGTGGTAGGTATGTAACATCCCAAAATTCTAAATTTTGGAATGTTATAATAAATAGATAGATTTGATTGATTGTTTGATTGATTGACTGAAAATGAGTGAATTTGAAACTTTTGAAAGTTAAATGAGAGGGAATAAAAGGACTTTCCCAAACTTTCATTTTTGCATTTTATGATCTCCATGAATTCAAATTCTTTTCACCACAAAACCCTGGAGAGAAGATGACATGACTTCTTCCATTTATTTAAATGACAAGGGGTGTTGAAAATATTTGAATTTCATTTGGAAAATATTTCCAATTCTGAAACTTTATGCAACTCAAGGATTTTCATGAGAGAAGATAACATGACTTCTTCAAATTATATGAAATATGAGTTGGGAGTTTCAAAGAATTAAATTCAAAGTTCTTTTGAATTTATTTTAAATTTGGAGTTATTTTAGTTTTATTCAAATTATTTTTCTCCAAAAATAAAATATGTGAAAATTAGGGTAACATGATTCCCTACAATAGAAAATTGGAGAAAAATTAATTTGAAATCATTTTGGTATTTTTAAAATGATTTTTGTTGGTTTTTAATAGACCAGTAGCACTGTTTGAGTTATCTGAATTTGTGTGGATATTATTTGATTTTAAAAAAATGTTCATGTTGTAGATATTCTTTTTCTGAAAATTTTGATATATTATATGCCTATATAATATTTTAGTTATTTTGCTTTTATTCTTTTGGAACGAAAATGTTTATAAAAAAACTCTTCGAACAGTGCCAGGCCGAAGCCTAGCACCGCTCTCTCTCTCTCTCTCTCTCCGCGCCAGGCCAGTCGGCCCAACAGGCCGTGGCCCAGCCTGCGTCGCCCCGTCCCCGAGCTCCCGCAGGAGTTCGTCTCCCACACGCCGCCGCGCCGCCATGGGAGGCCGTGCCGCCTCCGGCCTCCTCCTCTGCCCCTCCTCCAAGCTTCTCGCCGCCCCTCCCCCCTTATAAATCTGGAGCCCCTGGACCCTGACCCCATTTTCTCTCCTCCTCCCTAGCCACTGCATTCCGCCACCGGAGTTGCGAGTTCTGCTAGAGATCCGTCGCCTCGTCCCGTGCTCCAACGCCGCCCTCGACCGACGTCGACGCCGTTGTTGGAGTCGCCTCGGTGCGCTGCCCCTTCCCCGCTACTCCGCCGTCGCCACCGAGCCCCGGAGCCACCGCCCCGTCCCCGTCCGAAGCCGCCGCCGCCGTCTTCCCGAACTCCGGCGATCGCCGCGGTAACCGCCGCCTCTCTCGTCGTCGGATCTGGATCCAACGATCCAGATCGCTTTGTTTTTTTTCACGAAACATTTTCTTTAATTAGTAAACATTCGCTATGTTAGCTTCTGCAGTGAACTGGTTCGTTCATTAGCATTCGGTAGCAAACGTTCGTTATTTAGTTTTTTTTCTTTTTCTTTTTATTTTTCGGCCAGGGACCCGTTTGTGAATAGTTTATTTATAGATTAGCCCCTGATCTTCAAAACACCGTAACTTCTTACTCGTTTATCCAAATCCAAAGAAACCAACGCTCACGTCTTCGTTATGATCTCCTCTATGCATTAATCCAACTCAAACATGTTTTTGAAAAGTTTAAAATTTGAATTAGATCAGATTTGAATTCAAACTTCGTTTGATCATAACTTGAGTTCCGTAGCTCCGTTTGAGTTGATTCTTTTTGCAAATCGAAGCTCTTGACCTAAAGATTCTAATAAGGCTAAATTCACATAATTTTGGTACTGTTAGAAATTGTTTTATGTTGCAAGAGCTATTTGCTTGGTTTTGATGTTTCCCGAATCGTCTTCTTCGTTCTTTCTGATCTTTTGAGTGATTGCTTATGTGTGGTTACTATTGCTTGCTTACGATAGATTGACCGGAGTGTGACGAGTAGAGCTATCAAGATTTTTGAGTGCGAATCATCTTCATCAACATTGCAGGCAAGTTCACACTTTGATCAACTCCCCTTCCATACCCAGTTTTTTTTGCATTATATCAATCTTCACACATCGCATGATTAGGATCTAATTAAACTGTGGGATGGGAAGTAGATGAGGTAGTACCTACTACCTATTTATTATCAAACCTTTGGGAGTTACTTCTACGTTTTCTTATTATGCCATGCTATGCTAGTAGACGTGGATTGGGTTTTGAGAGTATCCATGACAGATGTGAGATTGTTAATTAATGGTTTACTTAAGGTGGCAACTTAAACACATATCTGGGTGGATTGAGGCACCTGGTTATTCTAGGATTGCCTATCTAGGCACCTGGGTAATCCAGGACTTGCCTGTTTTCTTTTGGACCGCCACCCAGGCTCAAAGGGATCATGAGATTTTTCAAACTAGAAACTTCCGTGTGCAGCCACAAGCTATTATGTGCTCTGGCATAGTTGAGTAAGTCGTGCGAACTCTTACAGGGTAGACTAGCAGATGTAGGGGAAAGTAGGTGTACTGGTCTATCCATCGTAAGGTGCTAGCGCTTCTGAAAGACTGTGTCTCGGTCATCCGTTTCTCAAACACCATGTAGTGCGAGAAATCCAACGGAGGCGATCGAGTCTTGTGGGGAAAAGTGCGCAAACCTCTGCAGAGTGTATAAACTAATCATGATTAGCCGTGTCCCCGGTTATGGACATCTTGACTATCTAGTTCTTGGATTATCCTGTTGATCTCATCACATTACTTTAAATTCATATTTTTGGGTTTAATGATATTACTTAATTGGGATTGAGAATGCTGTCAACCATTCTCAATTTTCAACAACCACCATGATAGTTAAATAAAATTTATTCCTTTGCAGTAGGGAAAAATTGGCTTTTCGCAAAAACCTTATAACCATAGAGCCTTTCCACCAGCCAAATATGCATGTAGTGATAGCCTTTATTCATCATTCTCTATTGTGTGAATTTGTCAGTACATTCAATGTACTGACCCTCTGTGGCTGCAACGCCTCATGTTGCAAGATTATCTTACGACGAGTAAGTGATACGTTAGGGTTACGATTTCTACACTCAACTTTGCCGTTGGTGTTGATGGGAATCCACAACCTTGTTACTTCCGCTATTTTGGATTTGAGGTAATAGTATTTACGTTACTTTTACATGTGATTTACCTCTGCTATAAATCCTCGAGTACTGTGTGTGTCAGCATACCGATCCAGGGATGGCACTTAAGCACAGAGACTTGATCCATTCGGGTCAGGTCGCTACAAGATTGTATCAGAGCACATGTTGACTGTAGGACGTGACCCTAGAAACTGGCAAGCCCATAGCAAAGATTTTTCTCTACAACTTTCCCTTTTAAAAAGATCTTTTACCTCTCTTCTCTTCTGAGCTTATTCAAATATTCCCTTTTAGTTAGACCATACCCCTTTCCCCTTTTGACCAGACGAGGATTCGACTGATGAGACCACTCCAAGAAGTACAAGATATCGGACAACTAAGACCACTTCGAAATGAAGAGTATTTTCCGTGCATCTGAATAATGGAAACTACAACGGTTGAAGGCCGAAGACAAGTAGAATTTGAAGGCTCTGAAGAATTCCCAGATTTATATGACCTAGGAAGGCTACCCTTATGGAACTTGGCAGACTATGGAAGTTGTCAATACCCGAGATCAAGGTGTATTGGAGAAAGACCAAAACATGGAGAGTTGAGAACTCAAAGTTTTGTCAAGAAAACCCTAAGGCAGGAGATATCAACTATGGAATGATAGCTCATGGAAATGACAAGAGCAGAGACACAGCTATCCATGAAGTTATCTCCCGCTTATGCTATTGTCACCGTGCTGAGTTAAGCATGTATATGCATGGAAGGATTGGATGGTAGAAGGCTGATGGAGCATCTATCAGCAAGAGGAGAAGTTAACCTTAGCTAGTGTATCACCAGGATCTGGAGTGTTACATCAAGAAGTTAAGATGGACCTATAAGAAGCAGTATTTTGACAAGGACAGTATGACCATGGTTCATGTGAAGGATGTTGAAACCAGAAGTTTGAAATGCAACTACGGAATATTAAAGGATGTTACGTCAGCAAAGATGAGCTGGCAAAAGGACTTGAGAAAGACAAGTATGACCGGAAGAAACCATTGGAGGCATGAACAAGACTTGAAGAGTTATACGACCTTGAAGATTTATTGACCTTAGAAGACCAAACCCCTGTTATATACCTACGTTAGATGCGAAGTTTTTGAGCTGTCATTTGTTTGATGTTTTTCGACAGCCACAACAAAAATCTGTCTTTTCAAAACTTTTGTTTGTATTGTGTGCATCCCTCTCTATCTCTCTTATCTTACCCCAAATACACATGGACCCAATAGAGGATGAATGGAGATGAGCTTGTATTTTCTGGACCGATGAGTCAGTTGGAGACGGACCGATGGATTCAGAACATGGAGGATCACATAGAGAATAACCCTATAGTTGGACATGATATGACCCAGCATGCTCTTCTGTGATTTGAAAGAGGTGCTTCTACTTGGTGGAGGATGTACCAAACCATGAATGGATGGCAAAGAGTAACCACTTGGAAAGAATTTAAGTTGACTCTGCCAAAGTCTCGGCTTGTTTCCCAGAAGTTGAAGCCTTATGGAAAGGACATGAATAAACCTTGTGCATGCAAGATTTATGGAGAAATAGGACATACCCATAAATAACACAAGGATGAATGCACTAATTGTGAAGGAAGTCACCCAGTTGAAGAATGCCCAATTAGGTAGATTACTTGTTTCTTGTGTGAAGGGACTACCCACTATCTTGCTTAGTGTCGCATTTACCCCATGGTACATCGAACCATCCAGCAGAAGAAAGAAGTAATGAAAGGAGCCCTCATGGAAATTTTAGAAGAAGTTGTGATGAAGGAAGAGATGGAGGACACGCCTAAAGAAGACCCGAGTAAACCCTACACTAAGTCTTGTTATTCATATGGAGAAGAAGGACACATCTCCCAAAATTGTTTGAATGGGGATCTAGTAGAATTCCCGACAGAGGAAGTAGAATATGACCCACAAGAAATAGAAGCCATGATTGGCATGGGAAGGTCCAGGAAGAGAAGCAGATTGGATTCCAGGAAGGATCTGAGTCATATCACCTGTTATAGGTGCAAGGAGTCAGGGCACTACCTCAACAATTGCCCAAAAAGGAAACCTCGATACTTGTCAGAAGTAATATGTTTAGTTGTAAAGGAGCAGGGCACTTTGCTAGAGAATGCCCCAAGGAGAAGGAAACTTGTGCTAGATAGTTGAGTTTGCAACAAAAGAAATGGAGTAGTAGAAGTGAGAGTATTTTCTTTTATATTGAGGTGTTGAGTTGAGACATGTAATGGAAAAGCGAGAGGTTGTAATCATTTGAGAATAAATAAAGTTAGCATCGTTGGTACTGATATGGATGTTATGAGTTGTTACTCTATGAAGAAGAATTTTGGCCATTCTGAGGATATGAGAAATATGTTCGATGGAAGGTTTGTGCATTTTAAGGGTGGTAGTACCCTGTAAGAACCTTTGACCCCTGGAAAAGATAAGGATACTCCACTGAGTGGATTCAGACAAAATGAATACGAGTTTTGTCTCGATATGTGTGATACCCCAAGAGTGTGTGGGATGAAGTTGGAGACCGTCAGTTGTTGGACCAAATGTGATCAAGGAGTCAGAAGAGAAGGTTAAGTTGATTCGAGATAGACTGAAGGTAGCTCAGTCTAGGCAGAAGAGTTATGTAGACTCAAAAACTCAAGGAGGTAGTCTATGAAATTGGAGATAGAGCATGTCTTCATGTGTTCCCTCTGCGAGGAGTTAAACGAATTGGAGTTAAGGTAAAGTTAGCCCCGAGATTTGTAGGACCATACCGAGTTTTAGAGCGTATGAGAGAAGTGGCCTACAAGTTGGAGTTACCCGAAGGACTGTCAGGAGTTCAGGATGTGTTTCACGGTTCCCAGTTGAAGAAGTGCCATGCAGAGATTGCCAATATTCCCCTGTAAGGATGCTTGACCGCGGAAAGGATAATGATGTTCCACGAAGTGGAATATGAACTTCATAAGTTTTTATCTCGGTATGAGGGATATCCCACGAGGATGAAGAGATAAATTACTATTGGATATAAAGGAGGTATGATGTCGGAAATATCGATCAATGGAAACTCCATGATGAGTCTGAGTAATCATGTCCTAGATTGGTGCCAATAGAAGGAAGGAAGACAGTACAATTGGAATGATTTAAGTATGCTAGGAAGCTGGAAGCTGGATGTTGGAATAATGACTAGTTGCCCAGAGGATAAGTTCAAGGTTTACAAGTGATGAGATGTGCCATAACCCACAGGCCCCAGGACCTGCCAAGAAGCAAGCACATTCTTGCTGAAGGAAAAACCCTGGAAGTGGATATACTTTTGTCGACAGACGATTTTATAGGAGTTTACGCAAAACCTGAGAGTTGTGAAGGAACGATAGATGTTTGTCTGGCTTGCAGAATCAATGGATTATTCCGAATTTGGTTCGTCGACGAGAAAAATTCTGCAATGCTTGTGAGGATGACCGAGTGTTACAATGCGAGATTCGCTAAACCGTATACAAGGTAATGATTTGGGTGCGGGATGGACTGATCACCATACCGACTTACTCTTATTATTCGCCTTGCTATATGGGATGTTAAATCTGAGTGACTTGCCTATAGTAGAGAGACGAAGATATTAAACCTTGTTAAACCTTAGGATGGTATAAGAATTTTTCCCTTGTACACGGCAGCTTTTTGCCAACCGTAGGTTATACGGTGAGGATCAACCCATACCCATTTCCTGCAGGAGAAACCATAAATTGTTGACCACCATGAGATATCGATAGTTGTTTAGTTTTGGCGCCCGACCCATCAGCTAAGAAGACCCAGTCTCGGAATAACCTTACCAAGAGGAAAGGATAGAAGAATTGAGGAAAAGGTTATGCCACTACCGGAAGAGCCAGAGAAGGAATTTTCTGAGGATTTGAGAAGACCGACACTGTTAACAACATGGATGAAGTATATGAGCTTCGATGGAGCTGTAACCATGCTTCTAAGGGTGGTAGCACCCCAGACACCCTGTGATGATCGATGAATTTTGAGAAGACCCCAAACCCTAACCTTTTTCTTTCTAGCCTCTCCGAATCTCGAGGACGAGATTCCTTTTAAGGGTGGTAGGTTTGTAACATCCCAAAATTCTAAATTTTGGAATGTTATAATAAATAGATAGATTTGATTGATTGTTTGATTTATTGACTGAAAGTGAGTGAATTTGAAACTTTTGAAAGTTAAATGAGAGGGAATAAAAGGACTTTCCCAAACTTTCATTTTTGCATTTTATGATCTCCATGAATTCAAATTCTTTTCACCACAAAACCCTGGAGAGAAGATGACATGACTTCTTCCATTTATTTAAATGACAAGGGGTGTTGAAAATATTTGAATTTCATTCGGAAAATATTTCCAATTCTGAAACTTTATGCAACTCAAGGATTTTCATGAGAGAAGATAACATGACTTCTTCAAATTATATGAAATATGAGTTGGGAGTTTCAAAGAATTAAATTCAAAGTTCTTTTGAATTTATTTTCAATTTGGAGTTATTTGAGTTTTATTCAAATTATTTTTCTCCAAAAATAAAATATGTGAAAATTAGGGTAACATGATTCCCTACAATAGAAAATTGGAGAAAAATTAATTTGAAATCATTTTGGTATTTTTAAAATGATTTTTGTTGGTTTTTAATAGACCAGTAGCACTGTTTGAGTTATCTGAATTTGTGTGGATATTATTTGATTTTAAAAAAATGTTCATGTTGTAGATATTCTTTTTCTGAAAATTTTGATATATTATATGCCTATATAATATTTTAGTTATTTTGCTTTTATTCTTTTGGAACGAAAATGTTTATAAAAAAACTCTTCGAACAGTGCGAGGCCGAAGCCCAACACTGCTCTCTCTCTCTCTCTCTCTCTCTCTCTCTCTCTCTCTCTCCGTGCAAGGCCAGCCGGCCCAACAGGCCGTGGCCCAGCCCGCGTCGCCCCATCCCCGAGCTCCCGCAGGAGTTCATCTCCCGCACGCCGCCGCGCCGCCATGGGAGGCCGTGCCGCCTCCGGCCTCCTCCTCTGCCCCTCCTCCAAGCTTCTCGCCGCCCCTCCCCCCTTATAAATCCGGAGCCCCTGGACCCTGACCCCCTTTTCTCTCCTCCTCCCTAGCCGCCGCACTCCGCCGCCGGAGTTGCGAGTTCCGCCGGAGATCCGTTGCCTCGTCCCGTGCTCCACCGCCGCCCTCGACCGACGTCGACGCCGTTGTTGGACTCGTCTCGGTGTGCTGCCCCTTCCCCGCTACTCCGCCGTCGCCACCGAGCCCCGGAGCCACCGCCCCGTCCCCGTCCGAAGCCGCTGCCGCCGTCTTCCCGAACTCCGGCGATCGCCGCGGTAACCGCCGCCTCCCTCGTCGTCGAATCTGGATCCAACGATCCAGATCGCTTTGTTTTTTTTCACGAAATGTTTTCTTTAATTAGTAAACGTTCACTATGTTAGCTTCTGCAGTGAACTGGTTCCTTCATTAGCGTTCGGTAGCAAACGTTCGTTATTTAGTTTTTTTCTTTTTCTTTTTATTTTTCGGCCAGGGACCCGTTTGTGAATAGTTTCTTTACAGATTAGCCCCTAATCTTCAAAACACCGTAACTTCTTACTCGTTCATCCAAATCCAACGAAACCAACGCTCACGTCTTAGTTATGATCTCCTCTATCCATTAATCCAACTCAAACATGTTTTTGAAAAGTTTAAAATTTGAATTAGATCAGATTTGAATTCAAACTTCATTTGATCATAACTTGAGTTCTGTAGCTCCGTTTGAGTTGATTCTTTTTGCAAATCGAAGCTCTTGACCTAAACATTCTAATAAGGCCAAATTCACATAATTTTGGTACTGTTAGAAATTGTTTTATGTTGCAAGAGATATTTGCTTGGTTTTGATGTTTTCCGAATCGTCTTCTTCGTTCTTTCTGATCTTTTGAGTGATTGCTTATGTGTGGTTACTATTGCTTGCTTACGATAGATTGACCGGAGTGTGACGAGTAGAGCTATCAAGATTTTTGAGTGCGAATCATCTTCATCAACATTGCAGGCAAGTTCACACTTTGATCAACTCCCCTTCCATACCCAGTTTTTTTTGCATTAGATCAATCTTCACACATTGCATGATTAGGATCTAATTAAACTGTGGGATGGGAAGTAGATGAGGTAGTACCTATTAACTGTTTATTATCAAACCTTTGGGAGTTACTTCTACGTTTGCTTATTATGCCATGCTATGCTAGTATACGTGGATTGGGTTTTGAGAGTATCCATGACAGATGTGAGATTGTTAATTAATGGTTTACTTAAGGTGGCAACTTAAACACACATCTGGGTGGATTGAGGTACCTGGTTATTCTAGGATTACCTATCTAGGCACCTGGGTAATCTAGGACTTGCCTGTTTTCTTTTGGACCGCGACCCAGGCTCAAAGGGATCATGAGATTTTTCAAACTAGAAACTTCCGTGTGCAGCCACAAGCCATTATGTGCTCTGGCATAGTTGAGTAAGTCGTGCGAACTCTTACAGGGTAGACTAGCAGATGTAGGGGAAATTAGGTGTACCGGTCTATCCATCGTAAGGTGCTAGCGCTTCTGAAAGACTGTGTCTCGGTCATCCGTTTCTCAAACACCATGTTGTGCGACAAATCCAACGGAGGCGGTCGAGTCTTGTGGGGAAAAGTGCGCAAACCTCTGCAGAGTGTATAAACTAATCATGATTAGCCGTGTCCCCGGTTATGGACATCTTGAGTATCTAGTTTTTGGATTATCCTGTTGATCTCATCACGTTACTTTAAATGAATATTGGTGGGTTTAATGATGTTACTTAATTGGGATTGAGAATGCTGTCAACCATTCTCAATGTTCAACAACCACCATGATAGTTAAATAAAATTTATTCCTTTGCAGTAGGGAAAAATTGGCTTTTCGCAAAAACCTTATAACCATAGAGCCTTTCCACCAGCCAAATATGCATGTAGTGATAGCCTTTATTCATCATTCTCTATGGTGTGAATTTGTCAGTACATTCAATGTACTGACCCTTTGTGGCTGCAACGTCTCATGTTGCAGGATTATCTTACGACGAGTAAGTGATACGTTAGGGTTACGATTTCTACACTCAACTTTGCCGTTGGTGTTGATGGGAATCCACAACCTTTTTACTTCCGCAATTTGGATTTGAGGTAATAGTATTTACGTTACTTTTACATGTGATTTACCTCTACTATAAATCCTCGAGTACTGTGTGTGTCAGCATATCGATCCAGGGATGGCACTTAAGCACAGAGACTTGATCCATTCGGGTCAGGTCGCTACATGATCGGTGAGCCATTCAGAATAAATGGATTTTCAAGAGGAAGACGGACCCTAATAGTAGTGTTACTATCTACAAAGCTCGAATTGTCGCAAAATGTTTTCGACAAATTCAAGGTGTTGACTACGATGAGATTTTCTCACTCATATCGATGCTTAAAAGTCTGTCCGAATCATGTTAGCAGTTGCCGTATTTTATGAAATCTGACAAATGGATGTCAAAACTGCATTCCTTAATGGATTTCTTAAAGAAGAGTTGTATATGATGCAACCAGAAGGTTTTGTCGATCCCAAAGGTGCTAACAAAGTGAGCAAGCTCCATCGATCCATGTATGGACTGGTGCAGGCATCTCGGAGTTGGAATATATGCTTTGATAAAGTGATCAAAGCATATGGTTTTATACAGACTTGCAGTGAAGCTTGTATTTACAAGGAAGTGAGTGGGAGCACTACAATGTTTCTGATAAGTATATGTGAATGACATATTGTTGGTCAGTAATAATGTAGAATTTTCTGGAAAGCATAAAGGAGTGTTTGAAAGGAGTTTTTCAAAGAAAGACCTCGGTGAAGCTACTTACATATTGAGCATCAAGATCTATAGAGATAGATCAAGACGCTTGATATATTATCAATGAGTACATACCTTGACAAGATTTTGAAGTAGTTCAAAATGGAACAACCAAATAAGGAGTTCTTGCCTGTGTTGCAAGGTGTGAAGTTGAGTAAAGACTCAAAACCCGACCACGGAAGAAAATAGAAAGAGAATGAAAATTCATTCCCTATGCCTCAGTCATAGGTTCTATAAAGTATGCTATGCTGTGTACCAAACCTATTGTCTACCTCACCATAAGTTTGGCAAGAGGGTACAATAGTGATCCAGGAGTGGATAACTAGACAGCGGTCAAAAATATCCTTAGTGGAATAAGGAAATGTTTCTCGGTTATGGAGGTGACAAAGTGTTTGTCGTAAAGTGTTACGTCGATGCAAGCTTTGACACCGATCTGGATGACTCTAAGTCTCGATATAGATACATATTGAAAGTGGGAGAAATTAGCGAGAGTAGCTCCGTGCAAAGCATTATAGACATAGAAAAATTGCAAAATACATACGGCTCTGAATGTGGTGGACCTGTTGACTAAATTTCTCTCACAAGCAAAACATGATCACTCTTTGGGTGTTAATCACATAGCGATGTAACTAATCACATAAAGATGTGAACTATTGATGTTAAATCACATGACGATGTGAACTAGATTATTGACTCTAGTGCAAGTGGGAGACTGAAGGAAATATGCCCTAGAGGCAATAATAAAGTTGTTACTTATATTTCCTTATGTCATGATAAATGTTTATTATTCATGCAAGAATTGTATTAACCGGAAACTTAGTACATGTGTGAATACATAGACAAACAGAGTGTCACTAGTATGCCTCTACTTGACTAGCTCGTTGAATCAATGATGGTTATGTTTCCTAACCATAGACATGAGTTGTCATTTGATTAACGGGATCACATCATTGGAGAATGATGTGATTGACTTGACCCATGCATTAGCTTAGCACGATGACCGTTTAGTTTGTTGCTATTGCTTTCTCCATAACTTATACATATTCCTATGACTATGAGATCATGCAACTCCTGAATACCGGAGGAACACTTAGTGTGCTATCAAACGTCACAACGTAACTGGTTGACTATAAAGATGCTCTATAAGTGTCTCCGATGGTGTTTGTTGAGTTGGCATAGATCGAGATTAGGATTTGTCACTCCGAGTATTGGAGAGGTATCTCTAGGCCCTCTCGGTAATACACATCACTATAAGCCTTACAAGCAATGTGACTAATGAGTTTATTATGGGATGGTGCATTACGGAACGAGTAAAGAGACTTGCCAGTAACGAGATTGAACTAAGTATTGAGATACCGACCATCGAATCTCGGGCAAGTAACATATTGATGACAAAGGGGACAACATATATCGTTATGCAGTTTGACCGATAAAGATCTTTGTAGAATATATGGGAGCCAATATGAACATCCAGGTTCCGCTATTGGTTATTGACTGCAGACGTGTCTCGGTCATGTCTACATAGTTCTCGAACTCATAGGGTCCGCACGCTTAATGTTCGGTGACGATCGGTATTATGAGTTTATGTGTTTTGATGTACCGAAGGTAGTTCAGTGTCTCGGATATGATCACGGACATGACGAGGAGTCTCAAAATGGTCGAGATGTAAAGATCAATATATTGGAAGCCTATGTTTGGACATCGGAATGGTTTCGAGTGAGTTCGGGCATATACCGGAGTACCGGGGGGTTACCGGAACCCCCCGGGGAGTATACGGGCCCTAATGGGCTTTAGTGGAGAAAGAGAGAGGCAGCTTGTAACCCACAAGTATAGGGGATCACAACAGTTTTTGATTTTAGAGTATTCAACCCAAATTTATTGATTCAACACAAGGGGAGCCAAAGAATATTCTCAAGTATTAGCAGCTGAGTTGTCAATTCAACCACACCTGGAAACTTAATATCTGCAACAAAGTATTTAGTAGCAAAGTAATATGATAGTGGTGGTAATGGTAGCAAAAGGTAATGATAACAAAAGTAATGTTTTTGGTATTTTGTACTGATTGTAACAATAGCAACGGAAAAGTAAATAAGCGAAGAACAATATATGGAAAGCTCGTACGCAATCGATCGGTGATAGAGAATTATGCCGGATGCGGTTCATCATATAACAACCATAACCTAGGGTGACACAGAACTAGCTCCAATTCATCAATGTAATGTAGCCATGTATTCCGAATATAGTCATACGTGCTTATGGAAAAGAACTTGCAAGACATATTTTGTCCTACCCTCCCATGCCAGCGGGGTCCTAGCAGAAACTAAGGGATATTAAGGCTTCCTTTTAATAGAGTACCGGACCAAAGCATTAACACATAGTGAATACATGAACTCCTCAAACTACGGTCATCACCGGGAGTGGTCCCGATTATTGTCACTTCGGGGTTGCCTGATCATAACACATAGTATGTGACTATAGACTTGCAAGATAGGATCAAGAACTCTCATATATTGATGAAAACATAATAGGTTCAGATCTGAAATCATGGCACTCGGGCCCTAGTGAAAAGCATTAAGCATAGCAAAGTCATAAGAACATCAATCTCAGAACATAGTGGATACTAGGGATCAAACCCTAACAAAACTAACTCGATAACATGATAAATCTCATCCAACACATCACCGTCCAATAAGCCTACAATGGAATTACTCACGCACGGCGGTGAGCATCATGAAATTGGTGATGGAGGATGGTTGATGATGACGATGGCGACGGATTCCCCTCTCCGGAGCCCCGAACAGACTCCAGATCAGCCCTCCTGAGAGGTTTTAGGGCTTGGCGGCGGCTCCATATCGTAAAACGCGATGAATTCTTCTCTCTGATTTTTTCTGCCCGAAACACAATATATAGAGTTGGAGTTGGAGTCGGAGGAGCTCCAGGGGGGCGACAAGGTAGGGGGCGCGCCCAGGGGGGCAGGCGCGCCCCCACCCTCGTGGCTAGGGTGTGGTCCCCCTGGTCTTCATCTTTTGCAAGGATTTTTTATTATTTCCAAAAAGATGTTCCGTGAAGTTACAGGTCATTCCGAGAACTTTTGTTTCTGCACATAAATAACACCATGGCAATTTTGCTGAAAACAGCGTCAGTCCGGGTTAGTTCCATTCAAATCATGCAAGTTAGAGTCCAAAACAAGGGCAAAAGTGTTTAGAAAAGTAGATATGACAGATACGTATCAACTCCCCCAAGATTAAACCTTTGCTTGTCCTCAAGAAATTCAGTTGACAAACTGAAAGTGATAAATAAAAACTTTTACAAACTCTGTTTGCTCTTGTTGTTGTAAATATGTAAAGCCAGCATTTAAGTTTTCAGCAAAGATTATAAATTAACCATATTCACAATAACGCTTAGGTCTCATGTTTACTCATATCAATGGCATAATCAACTAGCGAGCAATAATAATAAATCTCGGATGACAACACTTCCTCAAAACAATCATAATATGATATAACAAGATGGTATCTCGCTAGCCCTTTCTGAGACTACAAAACATAAATGCAGAGCACCTTTAAAGATCAAGGACTGACTAGACATTGTAATTCATGGTAAAAGAGATCCAGTCAAGTCATACTCAATGTAAACTAACAGTAATGAACGCAAATGACAATGGTGCTCTCCAACTAGTGCTTTTTAATAAGAGGATGATGACTCAACATAAAAGTAAATAGATAGGCCCTTCGTAGAGGGAGGCAGGGATTTGTAGAGGTACCAGAGCTCGGTTTTGAAATAGAGATGAATAATATTTTGAGCGGTATACTTTCATTGTCAACATAACAACCAAGAGATGGCGATATCTTCCATGCTACACACATTATAGGCGGTTCCCAAACAGAATGGTAAAGTTTATACTCCCCCTCCACCAACAAGCATCAATCCATGGCTTACTCGAAACAACGAGTGCCTCCAACTAACAAGAGTCCCAGGGGGAGTTTTGTTTGCAATTATTTTGATTTAGTTTTCATAAAGCATGGGACTGGGCATCCCGGTAACCAGCCACTTTCTTGTGAGTGAGGAGCAGAGTCCACTCCTCTTGAGAATAACCCGCCTAACATGGAAGATACGGACAGCCCTAGTTGATACATGAGCTATTTGAGAATACAAAACATGATATTTATTTAAAGGTTTAGAGTTTGGCACATACAAATTTACTTGGAACGGCAGGTAGATACCGTAAATAGGTAGGTATGGTGGATTGGATGCACAAGTAGTATTCCCGCTTAGTACAGGTGAAGGCTAGAAAAAGACTGGGAAGCGACCAGCTAGAGAGAGACAACAGTCATGAACATGCATTAAAATTAATCAACACCGAATGCAAGCATGAGTAGGATATAATCCACCATGAACATAAATATCGTGAAGGCTATGTTGATTTTGTTTCAACTACATGCGTGAACATGTGCCAAGTCAAGTCACTTAAATCATTAAGAGGAGGATACCACCCTATCATACCACATCACAACCATTTTAATAGCATGTTGGAACGCAAGGTAAACCATTATAAGCTCCTAGCTAATCAAGCATGGCACAAGAAACTATGATCTCTAGTGGTCATTGCAAACATGTTTATTCATAATAGGCTGAATCAGGAACGATGAACTAATCATATTTACAAAAACAAGAGAGGTCGAGTTCATACGAGCTTTTCTCATCTCAGTCAGTCCATCATATATCGTCATAATTGCCTTTCACTTGCACGACCGAACGATGTGGATAATAATAATAGTGCGCGTGCATTGGACTAAGCTGGAATCTACAAGCATTCACTAAATAGGAGAAGACAAGGCAATATGGACTCTTGGTTAAATCAACAATAATGCATATAGGAGTCACTTCAACAATTTAATCATGGTCTTGTCCTATCGACCCCCAAAGAAAAGAAAATAAATAAAACTATTTACACGGGAAAGCTCCCAAAAAGCAAAGAAGAATAGGAAATCTTTTTGGATTTTCTTTTTAATTACTCCTACAAGCATGGAAATTAAAACTAGCTAAAAGCTACAACTAATTTTTTTTGTTTTTCTTAAGGTTTATTAAACACACAAGAAGAAAGCATAAAAAGGAAATAAACTAGCATGGATGATACAATGAAAAAGTATGAGCACCAACATCTAGCAATGAGTGTGTGAATATGAATGTAATGTCGGTGAGAAATACGTACTCCCCCAAGCTTAGGCTTTTGGCCTAAGTTGGTCTATGGCCACGGCTAGCCTGGCGGATGTCCAAAGTTGTAACTAGGGTCGTACTGCGATGCAGCAGTCATTGCATCGTGGGCTGCAGCTTGGAGGCGAGCTATCTCAGGTCTCCTCTTATACTCTTCTTCCTCCTCTCTGGTTATAAAATATCTTTTTTTTGCCTGAAAGTCAAAGAAAGTAGAAGCAGGGAGAGCGATGTGATAGGTGCGTCGTCTGTCAAAGATTAGTCGGTACTGGAGGAACTGATCATTCCTCTCAACAAACTGATGACGAACCATAGCCTCATAATCCAAATAAGCAGGAGGAAACTCAATATCATCCTCATGTATGGTTATACCAAGAAAATTAGCTATGCGGGTTGCATAAATTCCACCAAAGAAATCTCCATTAAATCTATTAAGATGCAACCTACGTGCAATAATGGATCCCAAATTATAAGATTTATCTCCTAACACAGCACTCCTAAGAATACTGAGGTTAGGGACACACATGTGACATGCCTCATCTTTACCATTAATGCATCTAGCTATGAAGAGAGCAAAATAATGTATAGCAGGAAAGTGAATGCTCCCTATGGTAGCTTGTGTTATATCTCTAGATTCCCCCACAGTTATACTAGCAAGAAAATCTGTAAATTCAGATTTTCGAGGTTCCCTAACACTACCCCATTGTGGAAGTTTGCAAGCAGTGGTAAAATCCTCTAAGTCCATCGTATAAGATTTTTTGTAAAGATCAAACAAGACAGTTGGAGAATTGCGTGAAGATGAAAATTCAAACCTCCTCATAAAGGAACTAGTGAGATAGTGGTACTGGCGGCACTTTTCCTCCTCGAAGCTCACATGATCAGCGTTACGCAAATATGCGTTAAATTCTTACTTGATTTCAGCTCGATCCATAAAGTCCTCTGAAGGCCATTCACAGGGCCGCACTGAAGCGTCCCTTGGTGGCTCATAATCAGCATCACGCATTGCAAGCCTGGGTTCTTGTTTCCTTGAAGAGCCACCTTGGTACATTTTCCTAAACATATTTCTTCCTCTGAAAAATTTCTGAAATTTTTAGGAACTTCAAATAAAAGTGAACCAAACTCAACAAAATTGATAGCAACTACTCCTACAAGTGCCAAGAGCCTATATCATGCATCAAAACTTCTTGGAACCATATAAATTTGACATGCAAGCTCAAGAACATGGTCATCTAAGCAGCAAAAATTTGCAATGAATAAAGCACTAGAACAAAAACTAATTGGACCAATGGAGGAGTCACATACCAAGGAACAATCCCCCCAAGCAGTTTTGTGAGAGGTGCTTTAAGCAAGGAGATCCAAAATGGCAGCAAAATGAGCTTGGACTCGTGTTTGAACTGGATAATGGTGTTTGTGGGAGGAAGAAGGAGTGTGTGGGTGCAGGAATAAGTGGAGGAGGGCCACTATGGGCCCACGAGGCAGGGGGCGCGCCCAGGGGGGTAGGGCGCGCCCTCCACCCTCGTGGCCAGGTGGATGCCCCCCGTGCTATGTTCTCAGTGCCAAATATTCTCAAATATTTCAGAAAAAATCATATTTAAATTTCAGGGCATTTGGAGAACTTTTATTTTCGGGGTATTTTTATATTGCACGGATAAATCAAATAACAGACGGAAAATACTTATTTTTATTTTATTTAATATAAATAACAGAAAGTAAAAGGGGGGTAGAAAGAGTTGTGTTTTCTAAATTCATCCATCTCATGATCATCAAAAGGAATCCACTAACAAGGTTGATCAGGTCTTGTTAACAAACTCATTCCGAATAACATGGAACCGGAGAATCTTCGAATAACACTAACTTACCTCAACGGGGATATGCACACCCCGAACAATAAGAATATCATATTTCTTCTTGACATTAGGAAGAGGAAATTCAAAACCTCCAAAAATAATCGATGGAATTTTTCCAATAGAATTGATACTGTGGACTTGAGGTTGTTTCCTCGAAAAGTGTACCGTATGCTCATTACCATTAACATGAAAAGTGACATTGCCTTTATTAGAATCAATAACAGCCCCTGCAGTATTCAAAAAGGGTCTTCCAAGAATAATAGACATACTATCGTCCTCGGGAATATCAAGAATAACAAAGTCCGTTAAAATAGTAACGTTTGCAACCACAACAGGCACATCCTCACAAATACCGACAGGTATAGCTGTTGATTTATCAGCCATTTGCAAAGATATTTCAGTAGGTGTCAACTTATTCAAATCAAGTCTACGATATAAAAAGAGACATAACACTAACACCGGCTCCAAGATCACATAACGCAGTTTTAACATAGTTTCTTTTAATGGAGCATGGTATAGTGGGTACTCCTGGATCTCCAAGTTTCTTTGGTATTCCACCCTTAAAAGTATGATTAGCAATCATGGTGGAAATTTCAGCTTCCGGTATCTTTCTTTTATTAGTAACAATTTATTTCATGTACTTATCATAAGGATTCATTTTAAGCATATCAGTTAATCGCGTGCGCAAAAACATAGGTCTAATCATTTCAGCAAAGCGCTCAAAATCCTCATCATCCTTTTTCTTGGATGGTTTGGGAGGAAAAGGCATGGGTTTCTGAACCCATGTTTCTCTTTCTTTACCATGTTTCCTAGCAACAAAGTCTCTATTATCATAACGTTGATTCTTTAATTGTGGGTTATCAAGATCAACAACAGGTTCAATTTCTATATCATTATCATTGCTAGGTTGAGCATCAACATGAACATTATCATTAACATTATCACTAGTTTCATGTTCATTACCAGATTGTGTTTCAGCATCAGAAATAGAAATACCATTTGGATTCTCAGGTGTTTCGGTAATGGGTTCACTAGAAGCATGCAAAGTCCTATCATTTTTCTTTTTCTTCCTTTTAGAAGGACTAGGTGCATCTATATTATTTCTCTGAGAATCTTGCTCAATTATCTTAGGGTGGCCTTCAGGATACAAAGGTTCCTGAGTCATTCTACCAGTTCTAGTAGCCACTCTAACAGCATAATCATTATTCTTACTATTCAATTCATTGAGCAAATCATTTTGAGCTTTAAGTACTTGTTTCTACTTGAGTGGTAACCATAGAAGCATGTTTACTAATAAGTTTAAGTTCACCTTTGACATTAGCCATATAATTACCCAAGTGTTTGCTACCTCTTGAGCACTGCGTTGGATTTCCTTGAAGAGGAAAGGATGATGCAGCAAAGTAGCGTAAGTATTTCCCTCAGTTTTTGAGAACCAAGGTATCAATCCAGTAGGAGGCTACAAACGAGTCCCTCGTACCTGCAAAAGCAAATAACTCCTCGCAACCAACACGCTAAGGGGTTGTCAATCCCTTCCCGGTCACTTACGAGAGTGAGATCTGATAGATATCATAAGATAATATTTTTGGTGTTTTTGTGATAAAGATGCAAAGTAAAATAAAAGCAAAGTAAAAAAGCAAAGGAAATAACTAAGTATTGAAAGATTAATACGATGAAGATAGACCCGGGGGCCATAGGTTTCACTAGTGGCTTCTCTCAAGAGCATAAGTATTCTATGGTGGGTGAACGAATTACTGTTGAGCAATTGACAGAATTGAGCATAGTTATGAGAATATCTAGGTATGATCATGTATATAGGCATCACGTCCGAGACAAGTAGACCGACTCCTGCCTGCATCTATTACTATTACTCCACTCATCGACCGCTATCCAGCATGCATCTAGAGTATTAAGTTCATGAAAACAGAGTAATGCCTTAAGCAAGATGACATGATGTAGAGGGATAAATTCATGCAATATGATAAAAAAACCATCTTGTTATCCTCGATGGCAAAAATACAATACGTGCCTTGCTGCCCCTATTGTCACTGGGAAGGACACCGCAAGATTGAAATCAAAGCTAAGCACTTCTCCCATTGCAAGAAAGATCAATCTAGTAGGCCAAACCAAACTGATAATTCGAAGAGACTTGCAAAGATAACCAATCATACATAAAAAAATTCAGAGAAAATTCAAATATTGTTCATAGATAATCTTGATCATAAACCCACAATTCATCGGTCTCAACAAACACACCGCAAAAAGAAGATTACATCGAATAGATGTCCACAAGAGAGGGGGAGAACATTGTATTGAGATCCAAAAAGAGAGAAGAAGCCATCTAGCTAATAACTATGGACCCGAAGGTCTGAGGTAAACTACTCACACTTCATCGGAGGGGCTATGGTGTTGATGTAGAACCCTCAGTGATGGATGCCCCCTCCGGTGGAGCTCCGAAACAGGCCCCAAGATGGGATCTCGTGGATACACAAAGTTACGGCGGTGGAATTAGGGTTTTGGCTCCGTCTCTGATCGTTTGGGGGTATGTAGGTATATATAGGAGGAAGGAGTATGTCGGTGGAGGAACAGGGGGCCCACGAGGGTGGAGGGCGCGCCTGGGGGGGTACGCGCGCCCCCTACCTCGTGGACTCCTCCTTTATTTCTTGACGCAGGGTCCAAGTCTCCTGGATCATCTTTGGTGAGAAAATCACGTTCCTGAAGGTTTCATTCTGTTTGGACTCCGTTTGATATTCCTTTTCTTCGAAACCCTAAAATAGGCAAAAAAGACAGCAATTCTGGGTTGGGCCTCCGGTTAATAGGTTAGTCCCAAAAATAATATAAAAGTGGATAATAAAGCCCAATAATGTCCAAAACAGTAGATAATATAGCATGGAGCAATCAAAAATTGTAGATACGTTGGAGACGTATCAAGCATCCCCAAGCTTAATTCATGCTCGTCCTCGAGTAGGTAAATGATAAAAACAGAATTTTTGATGCGGAGTGCTACTCAGCATAATTTTAATGTAATTCTTCTTAATTGTGGTATGAATATTCAGATCCGAAAGTTTCAAGATAAAAGTTCATATTGACATAAAAATAATAATACTTCAAGCATACTAACTAAGCAATTATGTCTTCTCAAAATAACATGGCCAAAGAAAGGTCATCCCTACAAAATCATATAGTTTAGTCATGTTCCATTTTCGTCACACAATAATGCTCTCATCATCCACAACCCCGATGACAAGCCAAGCAATTGTTTCATACTTTAGTAATCTCAAACCGATAAACTTCCATGCAATATATGAGCGCAAGCCGTGGACATAGCACTATGGGTGGAATAGAATATGATGATGGGGGTTATGTGGAGAAGACAAAAAGGAGAAAGTCTCACATCAACGAGGCTAATCAATGGGCTATGGAGATGCCCATCGATTGATGTTAATGCAAGGAGTATGGATTGCCATGCAACGGATGCACTAGAGCTATAAATGTATGAAAGCTCAACAAAAGAAACTAAGTGGGTGTGCATCCAACTTGCTTTCTCACAAAGACCTGGGGCACTTGAGGAGGCCCACTTTTGGAATATACAAGCCAAGTTCTATAATGAAAAATTCCCACTAGTATATGAAAGTGACAAAACAAGAGACTCTATCATGAAGATTATGGTGCTACTTTGAAGCACAAGTGTGGCAAAGGATATTAGCATTGTCCCTTCTCTCTTTTTCTCTCATTTTTTTGGGCCTTCTCTTTTTTGGGCCTTCTCTTTTTTATGGCCTTTCTCTTTTTTTTATATATTCCTCACTTGGGACAATGCTCTAGAAAATGATGATCATCACACTTCTATTTATTTATAACTCAATGATTACAACTCGATGCTAGAACAAAAGATGACTCTATATGAATGCCTCCGGCGGTGTAACGGGATATGCAATGAACCAAGACTGACATGTATGAAAGAATTATGGACGGTGGCTTTGCCACAAATACTATGTCAACTACATGATCATGCTAAGCAATATGACAATGATGAATGTGTCATGATAAACGGAATGGTGGAAAGTTGCATGGCAATATATCTCGGAATGGCTATGGAAATGCCATAATAGGTAGGTATGGTGGCTATTTTGAGGAAGATATAAGGAGGTTTATGTGTGAAAGAGCGTATCATATCACGGGGTTTGGATGCACCGGCGAAGTTTGCACCAACTCTCAATGTGAGAAAGGCCAATGCACGGTACCGAAGAGGCTAGCAATGATGGAAGGGTGAGAGTGCGTATAATCCATGGACTCAACATTAGTCATAAAGAACTCACATACTTATTGCAAAAATCTACAAGTCATCAAAAACCAAGCACTACGCGCATGCTCCTAGGGGGATAGATTGGTAGGAAAAGACCATCGCTCGTCCCCGACCGCCACTCATAAGGAGGACAATCAAAGAACACCTCATGTTTCAAATTTGTTACATAACGTTTACCATACGTGCATGCTATGAGACTTGCAAACTTTGACACAACCATTTATCACATTCACAACTACTCAACTAGCACAACTTTGATATTATTACCTCCATATCTCAAAACAATCATCAAGCATCAAACTTCTCTTAGTATTCAAAACACTCATAAGATTGTTTTTACGAATCTTGAATACCTAGCATATTAGGATTGTTTAAGCAAATTACCATGCTATTTTAGACTCTCAAAATGATATAAGTGAAGCATGAGAGATCAATAGTTTCTATAAAACAAATCCACCACCGTGCTCTAAAAGATATAAGTGAAGTACTAGAGCAAGACTATATAACTCAAAAGATAAAAGTGAAGCACATAGAGTATTCTAACAAATTCCAAATCATGTACAGATCTCTCAAAAGGTGTGTACAGAAAGGATGATTGTGGTAAACTAAAAGGCAAAGACTCAAATCATACAAGACGCTCCAAGCAAAACACATATCATGTGGTGAATAAAAATATGGCTCCAAGTAAGGTTACCGATAGAAGTAGATGAAAGAGGGGATGCCTTCTGGGGCATCCCCAAGCTTTGGCTTTTAGGTGTCCTTAGATTATCTTGGGGGTGCCATGGGCATCCCCAAGCTTAGGCTCTTTCCACTCCTTGTTCCATAATCCATCAAATCTTTACACAAAACTTGAAAACTTCACAACACAAAACTTAAAGTAGAAAATCTCGTGAGCTCCGTTAGCGAAAGAAAACAAAAGACACTTCAAGGTACTATAATGAACTCCTTATTTATTTATATTGGTGTTAAACCTACTGTATTCCAACTTCTCTATGGTTTATAAACTATTTTACTAGCCATAGATTCATCAAAATAAGTAAACAACACATGAAAAACAGAATCTGTCAAAAACGGAACAGTCTGATCTGTAGCTAGCGCAAGATCTAGAACCCCAAAAATTCTAAAAAAAATTCTGGACGTGAGGAATTTATCTATTAATCATCTTCAAAAATAGTTAACTAAATATCACTTTCCAAATAAAAAAGGCAGCAGTTCTCTTGAGCATTAAAGTTTCTGTTTTTCACAGCAAGATATCAAGACTTTCCCCAAGTCTTCCCGACGGTTCTACTTGGCACAAACACTAATTAAACACAAGAAACACAAACAAAACAGAGTCTAGTTAAATTATTTATTACTAAACAGGAGCAAAAAGCAAGGAGTAAAAATAAAATTGGGTTGCCTCCCAACAAGCTCTATCGTTTAACGCCCCTAGCTAGGCATAAAAAGCAACAATAGATCTAGGTATTGCCATCTTTGGTAGGTAATCCATAAGTGCCTCTCATAATAGATTCATAAGGTAATTTAATTTTCTTTCTAGGAAAGTGTTCCATGACTTTCCTTAACGGAAATTGGAATCTAATATTTCCTTCCTTCATATCAA
The DNA here is from genome assembly GCF_056163025.1 of Triticum urartu. Classification (NCBI taxonomy): domain Eukaryota; kingdom Viridiplantae; phylum Streptophyta; class Magnoliopsida; order Poales; family Poaceae; genus Triticum; species Triticum urartu. The sequence goes on from NC_141875.1 coordinate 96,216,685, forward strand.
TAATTGCACCAATCGTTCTAAGGAAAGGTCTACCAAGAATAATAGGACATGAAGGATTGCAATCTATGTCAAGAACAATAAAATCAACGGGCACATAATTCCTATTTGCGACAATAAGAACATCATTGATTCTTCACATTGGTATCTTAAGAGTGGAATCCGCAAGGTGCAAGTTCAAAGAGCAATCATCAAAATCACGGAAACCTAACAGATCACACAAAGTCATTGGAATCGTGGAAACACTAGCACCCAAATCACATAAAGCATAGAACTCATGATCTTTAATCTTAATTTTAATAGTTGGTTCCCACTCATCATAAAGTTTTCTAGGGATAGAAAATCCCAACTCAAGTTTTTCTTCATACGATTGCATCAAGGCATCAACGATATATTTAGTAAATGCTTTATTTTGACTATAAGCATGAGGAAAATTTAGCATGGATTGCAGCAAGGAAATACAATCAATCAAAGAGAAATTTTCATAATTAAATTCCTTGAAATCCAAAATAGAGGGTTTAGCAACATCTAGGGTTTTAATTTCTTCAATCCCACTTTCATCAAATTTAGCATCAAGATCTAAAAACTCCGAATTTTTGGAACGCCTTATAGGTAAAGGTGGATCATATTCAGTCCCATCATTATCAAGATTCATATTTCAAAACAAAGATTTAATAGGGGACACATCAATAACTTTTAGATCTTCATCTTTATTTTCATAGGAGCTAGAAGAACACGCTCTTATAAAGGCATCTTTCTTAGCACGCATCCTAGCGGTTCTTTTTTTGCACTCATCAATGGAAATTCTCATGGCTTTGAGAGACTCATTGATATCATGCTTAGGAGGAATAGATCTAAGTTTCAAAGAATCAACATCAAGAGAAATTCTATCAAGTTCCTAGCCAACTCATCAATCTTAAGCAATTTTTCTTCAATCAAAGCATTGAAATTCTTTTGTGAAGTAATAAATTCTTTAATATTAGATTCAAAATCAGAGGGCATCTTATTATAATTTCCATAAGAGTTGTTGTAGGAATTACCATAATTATTAGAGGGATTACTAGGATAAGGCCTAGGATTAAAATTTCCTCTATACGCGTTGTTACCAAAATTGTTCCTACCAACAAAATTCACATTTGTAGATTCATTATTATTCTCAATCAAAGTAGACAAGGGCATATCATTAGGATCAGAAGAAACACTCTTACTAGCAAATAATTTCATAAGTTCATCCATCTTTCCACTCAAAACATTAATTTCTTCTATCGCATGCACCTTTTTATTAGTAGATCTTTCAGTATGCCATTGAGAATAATTAGCCATAATATTATCTAGGAGTTTAGTAGCTTCTCCTAAAGTGATTTCCATAAAAGTGCCTCCCGCGGCCGAATCTAAAAGATTTCTAGAAGCAAAATTCAATCCGGCATAAAAATTTTATATAATCATCCACAAATTCAAACCATGAGTAGGGCAATTACGTATCATTAATTTCATCCTCTCCCAAGCTTGTGCAACATGTTCATGATCAAGTTGCTTAAAATTCATAATATCGTTTCTAAGGGAGATGATCTTAGTGGGAGGGAAATACTTAGAGATAAAAGCATCTTTGCACTTGTTCCAAGAATCAATACTATTTTTAGGCAAAGACGAAAACCAAGCTTTAGCACGATCTCTAAGCGACAAAGGAAATAGTTTCAACTTAACAATATCGTTGTCCACATCTTTCTTCTTTTGCATATCACACAAATCAACGAAGCTATTTAGATGGGTAGCGGCATCTTCACTAGGAAGGCCAGAAAATGGATCTTTCATGACAAGATTCAGCAAAGCGACATTAATTTCACAAGATTCAGCATCAGTAAGAGGAACAATCGGAGTGCTAATAAAATCATTGTTGTTGGTATTGGAAAAGTCACACAATTTAGTGTTATGTTGAGCCATCATGACAAGCAAGCAATCCAACACACAAGCAAACAAAAAGCAAGCGAGCAAAAAGAGGCAAATAGAGAAAGAGAGGGAGGATAGAGAGAGAGAGAGGGCGAATAAAACGGCAAGGGTGAAGTGGGGGAGAGGCAAACGAGAGGCAAATGGCAAATAATGTAATGCGGGAGATAAGGGTTGTGATGGGTACTTGGTATGTTGACTTTTGCGTAGACTCCCCGGCAACGGTGCCAGAAATTCTTCTTGCTACCTCTTGAGCACTGCATTGGATTTCCTTGAAGAGGAAAGGATGATGCAACAAAGTAGCATAAGTATTTCCCTCAGGTTTTGAGAACCAAGGTATCAATCCAGCAGGAGGCTACGCGCGAGTCCCTCGTACATGCACAAAGCAAATAACTCCTCGCAACCAACGCGATAAGGGGTTGTCAATCCCTTCACGGTCACTTACGAGAGTGAGATCGGATAGATATGATAAGATAATATTTTTGGTGTTTTTGTGATAAAGATGCAAAGTAAAATAAAAACAAAGTAAAAAGCAAAGGAAATAACTAAGTATTGGAAGATTAATATGATGAAGATAGACCCGGGGGCCATAGGTTTCACTAGTGGCTTCTCTCGAGAGCATAAGTATTCTACGGTGGGTGAACGAATTACTGTTGAGCAATTGACAGAATTGAGCATAGTTATGAGAATATCTAGGTATGATCATGTATATAGGCATCACATCTGAGACAAGTAGACCGACTCCTGTCTGCATCTACTACTATTACTCCACTCATCGACCGCTATCCAGCACGCATCTAGAGTATTAAGTTCATGAAAACAGAGTAATGCCTTAAGCAAGATGACATCATGTAGAGGGATAAATTCATGCAATATGATAAAAAAAACCATCTTGTTATCCTCGATGGCAACAATACGATACGTGCCTTGCTGCCCCTACTGTCACTGGGAAAGGACACCGCAATATTGAACCCAAAGCTAAGCACTTCTCCCATGCAAGAAAGATCAATATAGTAGGCCAAACCAAAATGATAATTCGAAGAGACTTGCAAAGATAACCAATCATACATAAAAGAATTCAGAGAAGATTCAAATATTGTTCATAGATAATCTTGATCATAAACCCACAATTCATCGGTCTCAACAAACACACTACAAAAATAAGATTACATCGAATAGATCTCCAAAAGAGAGGGGGAGAACATTGTATTGAGATCCAAAAAGAGAGAATAAGCCTTCTAGCTAATAACTATGGACCCAAAGGTCTGAGGTAAACTACTCACACTTCATCCAAGGGGCTATGGTGTTGATGTAGAAGCCCTCCGTGATGGATGCCCCATCCGGCGGAGCTCCAGAACAGGCCCCAAGATGGGATCTCCTGGATACAGAAAGTTATGGTGGTGGAATTAGGGTTTTGGCTCCGTCTCTGATCATTTGGGGGTACGTAGGTATATATAGGAGGAAGGAGTACGTCGGTGGAGCAACAGGGGGCCCACGAGGGTGGAGGGCGCGCCTAGGGGGGTAGGCGCGCCGCCCTACCTCGTGGCCTCCTCCTTTATTTCTTGACGCTAGGTCCAAGTCTCCTGGATCATGTTCGGTGCGAAAATCACGTTCCCGAAGGTTTCATTCCATTTGGACTCCGTTTGATATTCCTTTTCTTCAAAACCCTAAAATAGGCAAAAAAAACAGCAATTCTGGGTTGGGCCTCCGGTTAATGGGTTTGTCCCAAAAATAATATAAAAGTGGATAATAAAGCCCAATAATGTCCAAATCAGTATATGATATAGCATGGAGCAATCAAAAATTATAGATACGTTGGAGACGTATCAGTGTTCAAGCATATCAGCACTGCGTTTTAATTCTCTACCAAAATTAGCATTGAAGTCTTCTTGCTTAACCATAAATTTATCAAACTCATCTAAGCATGGGCTAGCAAACCTAGTAAATGGGATTTCAGCTTTATCATATCTATAGAGAGAATTTACCTTTACTACCTGTGTCAGGTTATCAAGACCATGCATTTCTTCAGTAGGCGGTAAATTAAGACCATGTATTTCTTCAATAGGAGGTAAAATCTTAACATCTTCAGCTTTAATACCCTTTTCTTTCATAGATTTCTTTACCTCTTGCATATCTTCAGGACTGAGAAATAGAACACCCCTTTTCTTCGGAGTTGGTTTAGGAATAGGCTCAGGAGTTCGCTGAGGAAGTGTCCAATTATTTTCATTTGTCAACATATTATTCAATAGAATTTCAGCTTCATCTGGTGTTCTCTCCCTGAAAACAGAACCAGCACAACTATCCAAGTAATCCCTCGAAGCATCGGTTAGTCCATTATAAAAGATATCAAGTATTTCATTTTTCTTAAGAGGATGATCAGGCAAAGCATTAAGTAATTGAAGAAGCCTCCCCCAAGCTTGTGGGAGACTCTCTTCTTCAATTTGCACAAAATTATATATATCCCTTAAAGCAGCTTGTTTCTTATGAGCAGGGAAATATTTAGCAGAGAAGTAATAAATCATATCCTGGGGACTACGCACACAACCAGGATCAAGAGAATTAAACCATATCTTAGCATCACCCTTTAATGAGAACAGAAATGTTTTAAGGATATAAAAGTAGCGAGTTCTCTCATCTTTAGTGAATAGGGTGGCTATATTATTTAATTTAGTAAGATGTGCCACAACAGTTTCAGATTCATAGCCATAAAAAGGATCAGATTCAACTAAATTCATTATATCAGGATCAACAGAGAATTCATAATCCTTATCAGTAACATAGATAGGTGAAGTAGCAAAAGCAGGGTCAGGTTTCATTCTAGCATTAAGGGATTGCTGCTTCCATTTAGCTAATAACCTCTTTAGATCATATCTATCATTGCAAGCTGAAATAGCTTTAGCAGATTCTTCATCCAGAACATAACCCTCAGGAAGAACAGGCAATTCATATTTATTAGGGGGAGAGTCTTCATCATCACTTTCATCAATAATATCAGTTTCAACAATTTCATTCTCTCTAACCCTAGCAGGTTGTTCATCAAGAAATTCACCAAGTGGCATAGTAGTATCAAGCATAGAAGTAGTTTCATCATAAGTATCATGCATAGCAGAAGTGACATTGATGTCTACTACACAACCTTCTTCTTGTAGACGTTGTTGGGCCTCCAAGTGCAGAGGTTTGTAGGACAGTAGCAAATTTCCCTCAAGTGGATGACCTAAGGTTTATCAATCCGTAGGAGGCGTAGGATGAAGATGGTCTCTCTCAAGCAACCCTGCAACCAAATAACAAAAAGTCTCTTGTGTCCCCAACACACCCAATACAACGGTAAATTGTATAGGTGCACTAGTTCGGCGAAGAGATGGTGAAACAAGTGGTATATGGATAGTAGATAAAGGTATTTGTAATCTGAAATTATAAAAACAGCAAGGTAGCAAGTGATATAAGTGAGCGTAAACGGTATTGCAATGCTAGTAAACAAGGCCTAGGGTTCATACTTTCACTACTGTAAGTACTCTCAACAATACTAACATAATTGGATCATAAAACTATCCCTCAACATGCAACAAAGAGTCACTCCAAAGTCACTAATAGCGGAGAACGAACGAAGAGATTATGGTAGGGTACGAAACCACCTCAAAGTTATTATTTCCAATCAATCCGTTGGGCTATTCCTATAAGTGTCACAAACAGCCCTAGAGTTCGTACTAGAATAACACCTTAAGACACAAATCAATCAAAACCCTAATGTCACCTAGATACTCCAATGTCACCTCAAGTATCTGCGGGTATGATTATACGATATGCATCACACAATCTCAGATTCATCTATTCAACCAACACAAAGGACCTCAAAGAGTGCCCCAAAGTTCTACCGGAGAATCATGACGAAAACGTGTGCCAACCCCTATGCATAGGTTCATGGGCGGAACCCGCAAGTTGATCACCAAAACATACATCAAGTGAATCACGTGATATCCCATTGTCACCACAGATATCCACGGCAAGACATACATCAAGTGTTCTCAAATCTTTAAAGACTCAATCCGATAAGATAAATCCAAAGAGGAAACTCAATTCATTACAAGAGAGTAGAGGGGGGAAGAAACATCATAGGATCCAAATATAATAGCAAAGCTCATGATACATCAAGATCGTATCATCTCAAGAACACGAGAGAGAGAGAGAGAGAGAGATCAAACACATAGCTACTGGTACATACCCTCAGCCCCGAGGGAGAACTACTCCCTCCTCATCATGGAGAGCACCGGGATGATGAAGATGGCCACCGGAGAGGGATTGCCCCCTCCGGTAGGGTTCCGGAACGGGTCTAGATTGGTTTTCGGTGGCCACTGAGGCTTCTAGCGGCGGAACTCCCAATCTATTATGCGTTCTAGAAGTTTTAAGTTACATAGGTATATATGGGTGCGAAAGGTACGTCGGAGGAGCTACGGGGGCCCACGAGGCTGGGGGCGCGCCCCTAGGGCGCGCCCCCACCCTCGTGAGCACCTCCCCTATCTCTTGCCGTGGAGTCTAAGTCTATCTGGTGGCTTTCGTTCCAAAAATAACTTCTCCAGTTGATTTCGTTCCGTTTCGACTCCGTTTGATATTCCTTTTCCTCGAAACACTGAAATAGGCATAAAATAGCAAATCTGGGCTGGGCCTGCGGTTAATAGGTTAGTCCCAAAAATAATATAAAAGTGGAAAATAAAGCCCAATATTGCCTAAAACAGTAGATAATATAGCATGGAGCAATCAAAAATTATAGATACGTTGGAGACGTATCAAGCATCCCCAAGCTTAATTCCTGCTTGTCCTCGAGTAGGTAAATGATAAAAAGATAATTTTTGATGTGGAATGCTAGTTGGCATAATTTCAATGTAATTCTTCTTAATTGTGGCACGAATATTCAGATCCATAAGATTCAAGACAAAAGTTCATATTGACATAAAAATAACAATACTTCAAGCATACTAACTAAGCAATTATGTCTTCTCAAAATAACATGGCTAAAGAAAGCTATCCCTACAAAATCATATAGTCTGGCTATGCTCCATCTTCACCACACAACATATTTAAATCATTCACAACCCCGATGACAAGCCAAGCAATTGTTTCATACTTTTGATGTTCTCAAAATTTTTCAATCTTCACGCAATACATGAGCGTGAGCCATGGACATAGCACTATAGATGGAATAGAATGGTGGTTATGGAGAGGAAAAAAGGGAGAAGATAGTCTCACATAGACTAGGCGTATCAACGGGCTATGAGATGCCCATCAATAGATATCAATGTGAGTGAGTAGGGATTGCCATGCAACGGATGCACTAGAGCTATAAGTATATGAAAGCTCAACAAAAGAAACTAGTGGGTGTGCATCCAACTCGCTTGCTCACGAAGACCTAGGGCATTTTGAGGAAGCCCATCATTGGAATATACAAGCCAAGTTCTATAATGAAAGATTCCCACTAGTATATGAAAGTGACAACATAGGAGACTCTCTATCATGAAGATCATGGTGCTACTTTGAAGCACAAGTGTGGAAAAAGGATAGTAGCATTGTCCCTTTTAGTTTTTTTTATTTGGCCTTTCCCCTTTTTTATTTGGCCTTTCTTTTTTATGGCCTTTCTCTTTTTTGGGACAATGCTCTATTGAATGATGATCATCACACTTCTATTTATTTACAACCCAATGATACAACTCGATACCAGAACAAGATATGACTCTATATGAATGCCTCCGGCGGTGTACCGGGATATGCAATGAATCAAGAGTGACATGTATGAAAGAATTATGAACGGTGGCTTTGCCACAAATACGATGTCAACTACATGATCATGCTAAGCAATATGATAATGATGAATGTGTCATGATAAACTGGATGGTGGAAAGTTGCATGGCAATATATCTCGGAATGGCTATGGAAATGCCATAATAGGTAAGTATGGTGGGTTTATGGTACCGGCAAAAGTTGCGCGGTACTAGAGAGGCTAGCAATGGTGGAAGGGTGAGACTGCGTATAATCCATGCACTCAACATTAGTCATAAAGAACTCACATACTTATTGAAAAAATCTATTAGTTACCGAAACAAAGTACTACGCGCATGCTCCTAGGGGAATAGATTGGTAGGAAAAGACCATCGCTCGGCCCCGACCGCCACTCATAAGGAAGACAATCAATAAATAAATCATGCTCCGACTTCATCACATAACGGTTCACCATACGTGCATGCTATGGGAATCACAAACTTCAACACAAGTATTTATCAAATTCACAACCACTCAACTAGCATGACTCTAATATCACCATCCTCATATCTCAAAACAATTATCAAGTATCAAACTTCTCATAGTATTCAACACACTCATAAGGGAATTTTATTATTCTTGAATACCTAGCATATTAGGATTTTAAGCAAATTACCATGCTATTTAAGACTCTCAAAATAATCTAAGTGAAGCATGATAGTTCATCTATTTCTTCAAAATAAAACTACCACCATGCTCTAAAAGATATAAGTGAAGCACTAGAGCAAATGACTAACTACTCCGAAAGATATAAGTGAAGATCAATGAGTAGTTCAATAATTATGCAACTATGTGAAGACTCTCTAACATTTAATAATTTAAGATCTTGGTATTTTATTCAAACAGCAAGCAAAGCAAAATAAAATGACATTCTAAGAATGGAAAACATCATGTGAAGAAGCAAAAACTTAGGATCAACCGAAACTAACCGATAGTTGTTGAAGAAGAAAGGTGGGATGCCAACCGGGGCATCCCCAAGCTTAGACGCTTGACACTTCTTGAGATATTATCTTGGGGTGCCTTGGGCATCCCCAAGCTTGAGATTTTGTGCCTCCTTAATTCCTCTCATATCACGGTCTCCCTAAATCTCAAAAGCTTCATCCACACAAAACTCAACAAGGACTCGTGAGATAAGTTAGTATAAACCATTGCCAAAACCTTATCATACTCTACTGTAGCAAATCACTAAAATTATTATTCAACATTTCATACTAAATGCCTCTGCATATTTAATAGTCCTATCCTCAAATAGAATCATTAAAGAAGCAAACATATGCAAACAATGCAAACATAACAGCAATCTGCCTAAACAGGATAGTCTGTAAAGAATGCTGCAACATCCATACTTCCCTAGCTCCAAAAATTATGAAATAAAATTCCCACTGTAGTAAATTTATCAGAGCTTAATATCCAAAAGGTTTAAACATTTTATCACATTCTGACTTTTCTAGGGAATTATTGCAACAGCGGTAAACTTTCTGTTTTCAAACAGCAACATGTGGACTTCTAAAATAGGCATAGTAAAGACTATTAATGACACTTTTATTGAAATAAAAGATGAAAAAACATTGTTCTAAATAACAGCAATAAAATCCTAATAAAATAAATTGACGCTCCAAGCAAAACACATATCATGTGGTAAATAAAAATATAGCTCCAAGTAAAGTTACCGATGAACGAAGACGAAAGAGGGGATGCCTTCCGGGGCATCCCCAAGCTTAGGCTCTTGGTTGTCCTTGAATATTACCTTGGGGTTCCTTGGGCATCCCCAAGATTAGGCTCTTGGCACTCTTTATTCCATAGTCCATCGAATCCTTACCCAAAACTTGAAAACTTCACAACACAAAACTTAACAGAAAACTCGTAAGCTCCGTTAGTATAAGAAAATAAATCACCACTTCAAGGTACTGTAATTAACTCATTCTTTATTTATACTGGTGTTAAACCTACTGTATTCCAACTTCTCTATGGTTTATAAACTATTTTACTAGCCATAGATTCATCAAAATATGTAATCAACACATGAAAAACAGAATCTGTCAAAAGCAGAACAGTCTGTAGTAATCTGAATCAAACGTATACTTATGGAACTCATAAAATTCTAAAATAAATTGATGGACCTGAGGAATTTATATATTAATCATATGCAAAAAAAATTAACTAAATAGCGCTCTCCAAATAAAAATTGCAGCAGTTCTCGTGAGCGCTAAAGTTTCTGTTTTTTACAGCATGATCAACAAGACTTTCCCAAAGGTTCTACTTTTCACAAACACTAATTAAAACATAAAAACTCAATCATAACAGAGGCTAGATAAATTATTTATTACTAAACAGGAGCAAAAATCAAGGAACAAAAATAGAATTGGGTTGCCTCCCAACAAGCGCTATCGTTTAACGCCCCTAGCTAGGCATGATGATTTCAACGATCCTCACATAAAAGATAAGAATTGAAACATAAAGAGAGCATCATGAAGAATATGACTAGCACATTTAAGTCTAACATACTTCCTATTCATAGGGATTTTGTGAGCAAACAACTTAGGGGAACAATAATCAACTAGCATAGGAGGGCAAAACAAGCATAGTTTCAAAATTTTAAGCACATAGAGAGGAAACTTGATATTATTGCAATTCCTACAAGTATATGTTCCTCCCTGATAATAATTTTCAGTAGCATCATGAATGAATTCAACAATATAACCAGCACCTAAAGCATTATTTTCATGATCTACAAGCATAGAAATTTTATTACTCTCCACATAAGCAAATTTCTTCTCATGAATAGTAGTGGGAGCAAGCTCAACAAAATAATTATCATGTGAGGCATAATCCAATTGAAAACTAAAATCATGATGACAAGTTTCATGGATATAATTATTTTTTATAGCATACAAGTCATCACAATAATCATCATAGATAGCAACCTTGCTCTCATAATCAATTGGAACCTCTTCCGGAATAGTGGATTCATCATAAAATAAAGTCATGACCTCTCCAAATCCACTTTCATCAATATAATCATCATAAATAGGAGTCATGCTTTCATCATAATAAATTTTCTCATCAAAACGTCGGGGACAAAAAAATATCATCTTCATCAAACATAGCTTCCCCAAGCTTGTGGCTTTGCATATCATTAGCATCATGGATATTCAAGGAATTCATACTAACAACATTGCAATCATGCTCATCATGAAAATATTCAGTGCCAAACATTTTATAGATTTCTTCTTCTAGCACTTGAGCACAATTATCCTTTCCATCATACTCACGAAAGATATTAAAAAGGTGAAGCGTATGAGACAAACTTAATTCCATTTTTTGTAATTTTCTTTTATAAACTAAACTAGTGATAAAACAAGAAACTAAAAGACTCGATTGCAAGATCTAAAGATATACCTTCAAGCGCTAACCTCCCCGGCAACGGCGTCAGAAAAGAGCTTGATGTCTACTACACAACCTTCTTCTTGTAGACGTTGTTGGGCCTCCAAGTGTAGAGGTTTGTAGTATAGTAGCAAATTTCCCTCAAGTGGATGACCTAAGGTTTATCAATCCGTAGGAGGCATAGGATGAAGATGGTCTCTCTCAAGCAACCCTGCAACCAAATAACAAAAAGTCTCTTGTGTCCCCAACACACCCAATACAACGGTAAATTGTATAGGTGCACTAGTTCGGCGAAGAGATGGTGAAACAAGTGGTATATGGATAGTAGATAAAGGTATTTGTAATCTGAAATTATAAAAACAGCAAGGTAGCAAGTGATAAAAGTGAGCGTAAACGGTATTGCAATGCTAGGAAACAAGGCCTAGGGTTCATACTTTCACTACTATAAGTCCTCTCAACAATACTAACATAATTGGATCATAAAACTATCCTTCAACATGCAACAAAGAGTCACTCCAAAGTAACTAATAGCAGAGAACGAACGAAGAGATTGTGGTAGGGTACGAAACCACCTCAAAGTTATTATTTCCAATCAATCCGTTGGGCTATTCCTATAAGTGTCACAAACAGCCCTAGAGTTCGTACTAGAATAACACCTTAAGACACAAATCAATCAAAACCCTAATGTCACCTAGATACTCCAATGTCACCTCAAGTATCTGCAGGTATGATTATACGATATGCATCACACAATCTCAGATTCATCTATTCAACCAACACAAAGGACCTCAAAGAGTGCCCCAAAGTTCTACCGGAGAATCATGACGAAAACGTGAGCCAACCCCTATGCATAGGTTCATGGGCGGAACCCACAAGTTGATCACCAAAACATACATCAAGTGAATCACGTGATATCCCATTGTCACCACAGATATCCACGGCAAGACATACATCAAGTGTTCTCAAATCTTTAAAGACTCAATCCGATAAGATAACTCCAAAGAGGAAACTCAATTCATTACAAGAGAGTAGAGGGGGGAAGAAACATCATAGGATCCAAATATAATAACAAAGCTCGCGATACATCAAGATCGTATCATCTCAAGAACACGAGAGAGAGAGAGAGAGATCAAACACATAGCTACCGGTACATACCCTCAGCCCCGAGGGAGAACTACTCCCTCCTCATCATGGAGAGCACCGGGATGATGAAGATGGCCACCGGAGAGGGATTGCCCCCTCCGGTAGGGTGCCGGAACGGGTCTAGATTGATTTTCGGTGGCCACTGAGGCTTCTAGCGGCGGAACTCCCGATCTATTATGTGTTCTAGAAGTTTTAAGTTACGTAGGTATATATGGGTGCGGGAGGTACGTCGGAGGAGCTACGGGGGCCCACGAGGCTGGGGGCGCGCCCTAGGGGGGCGCGCCCCCACCCTCGTGAGCACCTCCCCTATCTCCTGACGTGGAGTCCAAGTCTATCTGGTGGCTTTCGTTCCAAAAATAACTTCTCCAGTTGATTTCGTTCCGTTTCGACTCCGTTTGATATTCCTTTTCCTCGAAACACTGAAATAGGCATAAAATAGCAAATCTGGGCTGGGCCTGCGGTTAATAGGTTAGTCCCAAAAATAATATAAAAGTGGAAAATAAAGCCCAATATTGCCTAAAACAGTAGATAATATAGCATGGAGCAATCAAAAATTATAGATACGTTGGAAACGTATCAAGCATCCCCAAGCTGAATTCCTGCTTGTCCTCGAGTAGGTAAATGATAAAAAAATAATTTTTGATGTGGAATGCTAGTTGGCATAATTTCAATGTAATTCTTCTTAATTGTGGTATGAATATTCAGATCCATAAGATTCAAGACAAAAGTTCATATTGACATAAAAATAACAATACTTCAAGCATACTAACTAAGCAATTATGTCTTCTCAAAATAACATGGCTAAAGAAAGCTATCCCTACAAAATCATATAGTCTGGCTATGCTCCATCTTCACCACACAACATATTTAAATCATTCACAACCCCGATGACAAGCCAAGCAATTGTTTCATACTTTTGATGTTCTCAAAAATTTTCAATCTTCACGCAATACATGAGCGTGACCATGGACATAGCACTATAGGTGGAATAGAATGGTGGTTATGGAGAGGAAAAAAGGGAGAAGATAGTCTCACATAGACTAGGCGTATCAACGGGCTATGGAGATGCCCATCAATAGATATCAATGTGAGTGAGTAGGGATTGCCATGCAACGGATGCACTAGAGCTATAAGTATATGAAAGCTCAACAAAAGAAACTAGTGGGTGTGCATCCAACTTGCTTGCTCACGAAGACCTAGGGCATTTTGAGGAAGCCCATCATTGGAATATACAAGCCAAGTTCTATAATGAAAGATTCCCACTAGTATATGAAAGTGACAACATAGGAGACTCTCTATCATGAAGATCATGGTGCTACTTTGAAGCACAAGTGTGGAAAAAGGATAGTAGCATTGTCCCTTTTAGTTTTTTTTATTTGGCCTTTCCCCTTTTTTATTTGGCCTTTCTTTTTTTATGGCCTTTCTCTTTTTTGGGACAATGCTCTATTGAATGATGATCATCACACTTCTATTTATTTACAACCCAATGATACAACTCGATACCAGAACAAGATATGACTCTATATGAATGCCTCCGGCGGTGTACCGGGATATGCAATGAATCAAGAGTGACATGTATGAAAGAATTATGAACGGTGGCTTTGCCACAAATACGATGTCAACTACATGATCATGCTAAGCAATATGACAATGATGAATGTGTCATGATAAACTGGATGGTGGAAAGTTGCATGGCAATATATCTCGGAATGGCTATGGAAATGCCATAATAGGTAAGTATGGTGGGTTTATGGTACCGGCAAAAGTTGCGCGGTACTAGAGAGGCTAGCAATGGTGGAAGGGTGAGACTGCGTATAATCCATGCACTCAACATTAGTCATAAAGAACTCACATACTTATTGAAAAAATCTATTAGTTACCGAAACAAAGTACTACGCGCATGCTCCTAGGGGAATAGATTGGTAGGAAAAGACCATCGCTCGGCCCCGACCGCCACTCATAAGGAAGACAATCAATAAATAAATCATGCTCCGACTTCATCACATAACGGTTCACCATACGTGCATGCTATGGGAATCACAAACTTCAACACAAGTATTTATCAAATTCACAACCACTCAACTAGCATGACTCTAATATCACCATCCTCATATCTCAAAACAATTATCAAGTATCAAACTTCTCATAGTATTCAACACACTCATAAGGGAATTTTATTATTCTTGAATACCTAGCATATTAGGATTTTAAGCAAATTACCATGCTATTTAAGACTCTCAAAATAATCTAAGTGAAGCATGATAGTTCATCTATTTCTTCAAAATAAAACTACCACCATGCTCTAAAAGATATAAGTGAAGCACTAGAGCAAATGACTAACTACTCCGAAAGATATAAGTGAAGATCAATGAGTAGTTCAATAATTATGCAACTATGTGAAGACTCTCTAACATTTAATAATTTAAGATCTTGGTATTTTATTCAAACAGCAAGCAAAGCAAAATAAAATGACATTCTAAGAATGGAAAACATCATGTGAAGAAGCAAAAACTTAGGATCAACCGAAACTAACCGATAGTTGTTGAAGAAGAAAGGTGGGATGCCAACCGGGGCATCCCCAAGCTTAGACGCTTGACACTTCTTGAGATATTATCTTGGGGTGCCTTGGGCATCCCCAAGCTTGAGATTTTGTGCCTCCTTAATTCCTCTCATATCACGGTCTCCCTAAATCTCAAAAGCTTCATCCACACAAAACTCAACAAGGACTCGTGAGATAAGTTAGTATAAACCATTGCCAAAACCTTATCATACTCTACTGTAGCAAATCACTAAAATTATTATTCAACATTTCATACTAAATGCCTCTGCATATTTAATAGTCCTATCCTCAAATAGAATCATTAAAGAAGCAAACATATGCAAACAATGCAAACATAACAGCAATCTGCCTAAACAGGATAGTCTGTAAAGAATGCTGCAACATCCATACTTCCCTAGCTCCAAAAATTATGAAATAAAATTCCCACTGTAGTAAATTTATCAGAGCTTAATATCCAAAAGGTTTAAACATTTTATCATATTCTGACTTTTCTAGGGAATTATTGCAACAGCGGTAAACTTTCTGTTTTCAAACAGCAACATGTGGACTTCTAAAATAGGCATAGTAAAGACTATTAATGACACTTTTATTGAAATAAAAGATGAAAAAACATTGTTCTAAATAACAGCAATAAAATCCTAATAAAATAAATTGACGCTCCAAGCAAAACACATATCATGTGGTAAATAAAAATATAGCTCCAAGTAAAGTTACCGATGAACGAAGACGAAAGAGGGGATGCCTTCCGGGGCATCCCCAAGCTTAGGCTCTTGGTTGTCCTTGAATATTACCTTGGCGTTCCTTGGGCATCCCCAAGATTAGGCTCTTGGCACTCTTTATTCCATAGTCCATCGAATCCTTACCCAAAACTTGAAAACTTCACAACACAAAACTTAACAGAAAACTCGTAAGCTCCGTTAGTATAAGAAAATAAATCACCACTTCAAGGTACTGTAATTAACTCATTCTTTATTTATACTGGTGTTAAACCTACTGTATTCCAACTTCTCTATGGTTTATAAACTATTTTACTAGCCATAGATTCATCAAAATATGTAATCAACACATGAAAAACAGAATCTGTCAAAAGCAGAACAGTCTGTAGTAATCTGAATCAAACGTATACTTATGGAACTCATAAAATTCTCAAATAAATTGATGGACCTGAGGAATTTATCTATTAATCATATGCAAAAAAATTAACTAAATAGCGCTCTCCAAATAAAAATTGCAGCAGTTCTCGTGAGCGCTAAAGTTTCTGTTTTTTACAGCATGATCAACAAGACTTTCCCAAAGGTTCTACTTTTCACAAACACTAATTAAAACATAAAAACTCAATCATAACAGAGGCTAGATAAATTATTTATTACTAAACAGGAGCAAAAATCAAGGAACAAAAATAAAATTGGGTTGCCTCCCAACAAGCGCTATCGTTTAACGCCCCTAGCTAGGCATGATGATTTCAACGATCCTCACATAAAAGATAAGAATTGAAACATAAAGAGAGCATCATGAAGAATATGACTAGCACATTTAAGCCTAACATACTTCCTATTCATAGGGATTTTGTGAGCAAACAACTTAGGGGAACAATAATCAACTAGCATAGGAGGGCAAAACAAGCATAGTTTCAAAATTTTAAGCACATAGAGAGGAAACTTGATATTATTGCAATTCCTACAAGTATATGTTCCTCCCTGATAATAATTTTCAGTAGCATCATGAATGAATTCAACAATATAACCAGCACCTAAAGCATTATTTTCATGATCTACAAGCATAGAAATTTTCTTACTCTCCACATAAGCAAATTTCTTCTCATGAATAGTAGTGGGAGCAAGCTCAACAAAATAATTATCATGTGAGGCATAATCCAATTGAAAACTAAAATCATGATGACAAGTTTCATGGATATCATTATTTTTTATATCATACAAGTCATCACAATAATCATCATAGATAGCAACCTTGGTCTCATAATCAATTGGAACCTCTTCCGGAATAGTGGATTCATCATAAAATAAAGTCATGACCTCTCCAAATCCACTTTCATCAATATAATCATCATAAATAGGAGGCATGCTTTCATCATAATAAATTTTCTCATCAAAACGTCGGGGACAAAAAAATATCATCTTCATCAAACATAGCTTCCCCAAGCTTGTGGCTTTGCATATCATTAGCATCATGGATATTCAAGG
Organism: Triticum urartu; assembly: GCF_056163025.1. Taxonomy (NCBI): domain Eukaryota; kingdom Viridiplantae; phylum Streptophyta; class Magnoliopsida; order Poales; family Poaceae; genus Triticum; species Triticum urartu. The sequence goes on from NC_141875.1 coordinate 96,233,722, forward strand.
AATTCATACTAACAACATTGCAATCATGCTCATCATGAAAATATTCAGTGCCAAACATTTTATAGATTTCTTCTTCTAGCACTTGAGCACAATTATCCTTTCCATCATACTCACGAAAGATATTAAAAAGGTGAAGCGTATGAGACAAACTTAATTCCATTTTTTGTAATTTTCTTTTATAAACTAAACTAGTGATAAAACAAGAAACTAAAAAGACTCGATTGCAAGATCTAAACATATACCTTCAAGCACTAACCTCCCCGGCAACGGCGCCAGAAAAGAGCTTGATGTCTACTACACAACCTTCTTCTTGTAGACGTTGTTGGGCCTCCAAGTGTAGAGGTTTGTAGTATAGTAGCAAATTTCCCTCAAGTGGATGACCTAAGGTTTATCAATCCGTAGGAGGCATAGGATGAAGATGGTCTCTCTCAAGCAACCCTGCAACCAAATAACAAAAAGTCTCTTGTGTCCCCAACACACCCAATACAACGGTAAATTGTATAGGTGCACTAGTTCGGCGAAGAGATGGTGAAACAAGTGGTATATGGATAGTAGATAAAGGTATTTGTAATCTGAAATTATAAAAACAGCAAGGTAGCAAGTGATAAAAGTGAGCGTAAACGGTATTGCAATGCTAGGAAACAAGGCCCAGGGTTCATACTTTCACTACTGTAAATCCTCTCAACAATACTAACATAATTGGATCATAAAACTATCCTTCAACATGCAACAAAGAGTCACTCCAAAGTCACTAATAGCAGAGAACGAACGAAGAGATTGTGGTAGGGTACGAAACCACCTCAAAGTTATTATTTCCAATCAATCCGTTGGGCTATTCCTATAAGTGTCACAAACAGCCCTAGAGTTCGTACTAGAATAACAGCTTAAGACACAAATCAATCAAAACCCTAATGTCACCTAGATACTCCAATGTCACCTCAAGTATCTGCGGGTATGACTATACGATATGCATCACACAATCTCAGATTCATCTATTCAACCAACACAAAGGACCTCAAAGAGTGCCCCAAAGTTCTACCGGAGAATCATGACGAAAACGTGTGCCAACCCCTATGCATAGGTTCATGGGCGGAACCCGCAAGTTGATCACCAAAACATACATCAAGTGAATCACGTGATATCCCATTGTCACCACAGATATCCACGACAAGACATACATCAAGTGTTCTCAAATCTTTAAAGACTCAATCCGATAAGATAACTCCAAAGAGGAAACTCAATTCATTACAAGAGAGTAGAGGGGGGAAGAAACATCATAGGATCCAAATATAATAGCAAAGCTCGCGATACATCAAGATCGTATCATCTCAAGAACACGAGAGAGAGAGAGAGAGAGAGAGAGAGATCAAACACATAGCTACTGGTACATACCCTCAGCCCCGAGGGAGAACTACTCCCTCCTCATCATGGAGAGCACCGGGATGATGAAGATGGCCACCGGAGAGGGATTGCCCCCTCCGGTAGGGTGCCGGAACGGGTCTAGATTGGTTTTCGGTAGCCACTGAGGCTTCTAGCGGCGGAACTCCCGATCTATTATGCGTTCTAGAAGTTTTAAGTTACGTAGGTATATATGGGTGCGGGAGGTACGTCGGAGGAGCTACGGGGGCCCACGAGGCTGGGGGCGCGCCCTAGGGGGGCGCGCCCCCACCCTCGTGAGCACCTCCCCTATCTCCTGACGTGGAGTCCAAGTCTATCTGGTGGCTTTCGTTCCAAAAATAACTTCTCTAGTTGATTTCGTTCCGTTTCGACTCCGTTTGATATTCCTTTTCCTCGAAACACTGAAATAGGCATAAAATAGCAAATCTGGGCTGGGCCTGCGGTTAATAGGTTAGTCCCAAAAATAATATAAAAGTGGAAAATAAAGCCCAATATTGCCTAAAACAGTAGATAATATAGCATGGAGCAATCAAAAATTATAGATACGTTGGAGACGTATCAAGCATCCCCAAGCTTAATTCCTGCTCGTCCTCGAGTAGGTAAATGATAAAAAGATAATTTTTGATGTGGAATGCTAGTTGGCATAATTTCAATGTAATTCTTCTTAATTGTGGCATGAATATTCAGATCCATAAGATTCAAGAAAAAAGTTCATATTGACATAAAAATAACAATACTTCAAGCATACTAACTAAGCAATTATGTCTTCTCAAAATAACATGGCCAAAGAAAGCTATCCCTACAAAATCATATAGTCTGGCTATGCTCCATCTTCACCACACAACATATTTAAATCATGCACAACCCCGATGACAAGCCAAGCAATTGTTTCATACTTTTGATGTTCTCAAACTTTTTCAATCTTCACGCAATACATGAGCGTGAGCCATGGACATAGAACTATAGGTGGAATAGAATGGTGGTTGTGGAGAGGAAAAAAGGGAGAAGATAGTATCACATCGACTAGGAGTATCAACGGGCTATGGAGATGCCCATCAATAGATATCAATGTGAGTGAGTAGGGATTGCCATGCAACGGATGCACTAGAGCTATAAGTATATGAAAGCTCAACAAAAGAAACTAGTGGGTGTGCATCCAACTTGCTTGCTCACGAAGACCTAGGGCATTTTGAGGAAGCCCATCATTGGAATATACAAGCCAAGTTCTATAATGAAAGATTCCCACTAGTATATGAAAGTGACAACATAGGAGACTCTCTATCATGAAGATCATGGTGCTACTTTGAAGCACAAGTGTGGAAAAAGGATAGTAGCATTGTCCCTTTTAGTTTTTTTTATTTGGCCTTTCCCCTTTTTTATTTGGCCTTTCTTTTTTTATGGCCTTTCTCTTTTTTGGGACAATGCTCTATTGAATGATGATCATCACACTTCTATTTATTTACAACCCAATGATACAACTCGATACCAGAACAAGATATGACTCTATATGAATGCCTCCGGCGGTGTACCGGGATATGCAATGAATCAAGAGTGACATGTATGAAATAATTATGAACGGTGGCTTTGCCACAAAGACGATGTCAACTACATGATCATGCTAAGCAATATGACAATGATGAATGTGTCATGATAAACTGGATGGTGGAAAGTTGCATGGCAATATATCTCGGAATGGCTATGGAAATGCCATAATAGGTAAGTATGGTGGGTTTATGGTACCGGCAAAAGTTGCGCGGTACTAGAGAGGCTAGCAATGGTGGAAGGGTGAGACTGCGTATAATCCATGGACTCAACATTAGTCATAAAGAAATCACATACTTATTGCAAAAATCTTTTAGTTATCGAAACAAAGTACTACGCGCATGCTCCTAGGGGAATAGATTGGTAGGAAAAGACCATCACTCATCCCCGACCGCCACTCATAAGGAAGACAATCAATAAATAAATCATGCTCCGACTTCATCACATAATGGTTCACCATACGTGCATGCTACGGGAATCACAAACTTCAACACAAGTATTTATCAAATTCACAACCACTCAACTAGCATGACTCTAATATCACCATCCTCATATCTCAAAACAATTATGAAGTATCAAACTTCTCATAGTATTCAACACACTCATAAGAGAATTTTATTATTCTTGAATACCTAGCATATTAGGATTTTAAGCAAATTACCATGCTATTTAAGACTCTCAAAATAATCTAAGTGAAGCATGAGAGTTCATCTATTTCTTCAAAATAAAACTACCATCATGCTCTAAAAGATATAAGTGAAGCACTAGAGCAAATGACTAACTACTCCGAAAGATATAAGTGAAGATCAATGAGTAGTTGAATAATTATGCAACTATGTGAAGACTCTCTAACATTTAAGAATTTCAGATCTTGGTATTTTATTCAAACATCAAGCAAATCAAAATAAAATGACATTCTAAGAATATAAAACATCATGTGAAGAAGCAAAAACTTAGGATCAACCAAAACTAACCGATAGTTGTTGAAGAAGAAAGGTGGGATGCCAACCGGGGCATCCCCAAGCTTAGACGCTTGAGACTTCTTGAGATATTATCTTGGGGTGGCTTGGGCATCCCCAAGATTGAGCTTTTGTGTCTCCTTAATTTCTCTCATATCACGGTCTCCCTAAATCTCAAAAGCTTCATCCACACAAAACTCAACAAGGACTCGTGAGATAAGTTAGTATAAACCATTGCCAAAACCTTATCATACTCTACTGTAGCAAATCACTAAAATTATTATTCAACATTTCATACTAAATGCCTCTGCATATTTAATAGTCCTATCCTCAAATAGAATCATTAAAGAAGCAAACATATGCAAACAATGCAAACATAACAGCAATCTGCCTAAACAGGATAGTCTGTAAAGAATGCTGCAACATCCATACTTCCCTAGCTCCAAAAATTATGAAATAAAATTCCCACTGTAGTAAATTTATCAGAGCTTAATATCCAAAAGGTTTAAACATTTTATCACATTCTGACTTTTCTAGGGAATTATTGCAACAGCGGTAAACTTTCTGTTTTCAAACAGCAACATGTGGACTTCTAAAATAGGCATAGTAAAGACTATTAATGACACTTTTATTGAAATAAAAGATGAAAAAACATTGTTCTAAATAACAGCAATAAAATCCTAATAAAATAAATTGACGCTCCAAGCAAAACACATATCATGTGGTAAATAAAAATATAGCTCCAAGTAAAGTTACCGATGAACGAAGACGAAAGAGGGGATGCCTTCCGGGGCATCCCCAAGCTTAGACGCTTGACACTTCTTGAGATATTATCTTGGGGTGCCTTGGGAATCCCCAAGCTTGAGATTTTGTGCCTCCTTAATTCCTCTCATATCACGGTCTCCCTAAATCTCAAAAGCTTCATCCACACAAAACTCAACAAGGACTCGTGAGATAAGTTAGTATAAACCATTGCCAAAACCTTATCATACTCTACTGTAGCAAATCACTAAAATTATTATTCAACATTGCATACTAAATGCCTCTGCATATTTAATAGTCCTATCCTCAAATAGAATCATTAAAGAAGCAAACATATGCAAACAATGCAAACATAACAGCAATCTGCCTAAACAGGATAGTCTGTAAAGAATCCTGCAACATCCATACTTCCCTAGCTCCAAAAATTATGAAATAAAATTCCCACTGTAGTAAATTTTTCAGATCTTAATATGCAAAAGGTTTCAACATTTTATCACATTCTGTCTTTTCTAGGGAATTATTGCAACAGCGGTAAACTTTCTGTTTTCAAACAGCAACATGTGGACTTCTAAAATAGGCATGCCACTTTTATTGAAATAAAAGATGCAAAACATTGTTATAAATAACAGCAATCAAATCCTAACAAAATAAATTGACGCTCCAAGCAAAACACATATCATGTGGTAAATAAAAATATAGCTCCAAGTAAAGTTACCAATGAACGAAGACGAAAGAGGGGATGCCTTCCGGGGCATCCCCAAGCTTAGGCTCTTGGTTGTCCTTGAATATTACCTTGGGGTGCCTTGGGCATCCCCAAGCTTAGGCTCTTGGCACTCTTTATTCCATAGTCCATCGAATCCTTACCCAAAACATGAAAACTTCACAACACAAAACTTAACAGAAAACTCGTAAGCTCCGTTAGTATAAGAAAATAAATCACCACTTCAAGGTACTGTAATGAACTCATTCTTTATTTATACTGGTGTTAAACCTGCTATATTCCAACTTCTCTATGGTTTATAAACTATTTAACTAGCCATAGATTCATCAAAATAAGTAAACAACACATGAAAAACAGAATCTGTCAAAAGCAGAACAGTCTGTAGTAATCTGAATCAAACGTATACTTATGGAACTCATAAAATTCTAAAATAAATTGCTGGACCTGAGTAATTTATCTATTAATCATCTGCCAAAACAATTAACTAAATATAGCTATCCAAATAAAAATTGCAGCAGTTCTCGTGAGCGCTAAAGTTTCTGTTTTTTACAGCATGATCAACAAGACTTTCCCAAAGGTTCTACTTGGCACAAACACTAATTAAAACATAAAAACTCAATCAAAACAGAGGCTAGATAAATTATTTATTACTAAACAGGAGAAAAAAGCAAGTAACAAAAATAAAATTGGGTTGCCTCCCAACAAGCGCTATCGTTTAACGCCCCTAGCTAGGCATGATGATTTCAACGATGCTCACATAAAAGATAAGAATTGAAACATAAAGAGAGCATCATGAAGAATATGACTAGCACATTTAAGTCTAACATACTTCCTATGCATAGGGATTTTGTGAGCAAACAACTTAGGGGAACAATAATCAACTAGCATAGGAGGGCAAAACAAGCATAGTTTCAAAATTTTAAGCACATAGAGAGGAAACTTGATATTATTGCAATTCCTACAAGCATATGTTCCTCCCTCATAATAATTTTCAGTAGCATCATGAATGAATTCAACAATATAACCAGCACCTAAAGCATTCTTTTCATGATCTACAAGCATAGAAATTTTATTACTCTCCACATAAGCAAATTTCTTCTCATGAATAGTAGTGGGAGCAAGCTCAACAAAATAATTATCATGTGAGGCATAATCCAATTGAAAACTGAAATCATGATGACAAGTTTCATGGATATAATTATTTTTTATAGCATACAAGTCATCACAATAATCATCATAGATAGCAACCTTGCTCTCATAATCAATTGGAACCTCTTCCGAAATAGTGGATTCATCACAAAATAAAGTCATGACCTCTCCAAATCTACTTTCATCAATATAATCATCATAAATAGGAGGCATGCTTTCATCATAATAAATTTTCTCATCAAAACATGGGGGCACAAGAAATATCATCTTCATAAAACATAGCTTCCCCAAGCTTGTGGCTTTGCATATCATTAGCATCATGGATATTCAAGGAATTCATACTAAAAACATTGGAATCATGCTAATCATGAAAATATTCCGTGCCAAACATTTTATAGATTTCTTCTTCTAGCACTTGAGCACAATTATCCTTTCCATCATACTCACGAAAGATATTAAAAAGGTGAAGCGTATGAGACAAACTTAATTCCATTTTTTGTAATTTTCTTTTATAAACTAAACTAGTGATAAAACAAGAAACTAAAAGACTCGATTGCAAGATCTAAAGATATACCTTCAAGCGCTAACCTCCCCGGCAACGGCGCCAGAAAAGAGCTTGATGTCTACTACACAACCTTCTTCTTGTAGACGTTGTTGGGCCTCCAAGTGCAGAGGTTTGTAGTATAGTAGCAAATTTCCCTCAAGTGGATGACCTAAGGTTTATCAATCTGTAGGAGGCATAGGATGAAGATGGTCTATCTCAAGCAACCCTACAACCAAATAACAAAAAGTCTCTTGTGTCCCCAACACACCCAATACAACGGTAAATTGTATAGGTGCACTAGTTCGGCGAAGAGATGGTGAAACAAGTGGTATATGGATAGTAGATAAAGGTATTTGTAATCTGAAATCATAAAAACAGCAAGGTAGCAAGTGATAAAAGTGAGCGTAAACGGTATTGCAATGCTAGGAAACAAGGCCTAGGGTTCATACTTTCACTACTGTAAGTCCTCTCAACAATACTAACATAATTGGAGGATAAAACTATCCCTCAACATGCAACAAAGAGTCACTCCAAAGTCACTAATAGCGGAGAACGAACGAAGAGATTGTGGTAGGGTACGAAACCACCTCAAAGTTATTCTTTCCAATCAATCCGTTGGGCTATTCCTATATGTGTCACAAACAGCCCTAGAGTTCGTACTAGAATAACACCTTAAGACACAAATCAATCAAAACCTCCAAATCTTTAAAGGATCAATCCGATAAGATAACTCCAAAGGGGAAACTCAATTCATTACAAGAGAGTAGAGGGGGGAAGAAACATCATAGGATCCAAATATAATAGCAAAGCTCGCGATACATCAAGATCGTATCATCTCAAGAACACGAGAGAGAGAGAGATCAAACACATAGCTACTGGTACATACCCTCAGCCCCGAGGGAGAACTACTCCCTCCTCGTCATGGAGAGCACCGGGATGATGAAGATGGCCACCGGAGAGGGATTGCCCCCTCCGGCAGGGTGCCGGAACGGGTCTAGATTGGTTTTGAGTGGCTACGGAGGCTTCTGGTGGCGGAACTCCCGGTCTATTATGCGTTCTGGAAGTTTTAGGTTACGTAGGTATATATGGGTGCAGGAGATATGTCGGAGTAGCTACGGGGGCCCCACGAGGCAGGGGGCGCGCCCTAGAGGGGGGGCGCGCCCCCCACCCTCGTTAGCACCTCCCGTATCTCCTGACGTGGAGTCCAAGTCTATCTGGTGGCTTTCGTTCCAAAAATAACTTCTCCAGTTGATTTCGTTCCGTTTCGACTCCGTTTGACATTCCTTTTCCTCGAAACACTAAAATAGGCATAAAACAACAAATCTGGGTTGGGCCTCCGGTTAATAGGTTAGTCCCAAAAATAATATAAAAGTGGAAAATAAAGCCCAGTATTGCCTAAAACAGTAGATAATATAGCATGGAGCAATCAAAAATTATAGATACGTTGGAGACGTATTAGGCATCATCAATAACATGCGACATATAAGAATGAATAGCAGAAGCAGGTTTAGATGTCGCAAGCTTACTCAAAACAGAAGGTGAATCAAGTGCAGAGCTAGATGGTAGTTCCTTACCTCCCCTCGTAGTTGAGGGATAAATCATGGTTTTTGGATCTCTCAAGTTCTTCATAATGATAAGCAGATATAAATCCCAAGTGACTCAAAGAATAGAGCTATGCTCCCCGGCAACGGCGCCAGAAAATAGTGTTGATAACCCACAAGTATAGGGGATCACAACAGTTTTCGAGGGTAGAGTATTCAACCCAAATTTATTCATTAGACACAAGGGGAGCCAAAGAATATTCTCAAGTATTAGCAGCTGAGTTGTCAATTCAACCACACCTGGAAACTTAATATCTGCAGCAAAGTAATATGATAGTGGTGGTAATGGTAGCAAAAGGTAATGATAACAAAAGTAATGTTTTTGTTATTTTGTAGTGATTGTAACAATAGCAACGGAAAATTAAATAAGCAAAGAACAATATATGGAAAGCTCGTAGGGAATGGATCGGTGATAGAGAATTATGCCGAAAGCGGTTCATCATATAACAGTCATAACCTAGGGTGACACAGAACTAGCTCCAATTCATCATTGTAATGTTGGCATGTATTCCGAATATAGTCATACGTGCTTATGGAAAAGAACTTGCATGACATCTTTTGTCCTACCCTCCCGTGGCAGTGGGGTCCTAGTGGAAACTAAGGGATATTAAGACCTCCTTTTCATAGAGTACCGGACCAAAGCATTAACACATAGTGAATACATGAACTCCTCAAACTACGGTCATCACCGGGAGTGGTCCCGATTATTGTCACTTAGGGGTTGCCGGATCATAACACATAGTAGGTGACTATAGACTTGCAAGATAGGATCAAGAACTCTCATATATTGATGAAAATATAATAGGTTCAGATCTGAAATCATGGCATTCGGGCCCTAGTGACAAGCATTAAGCATAGCAAAGTCATAGCAACATCAATCTCAGAACATAGTGGATACTAGGGATCAAACCCTAACAAAACTAACTCGATTACATGATAAGTCTCATCCAACCCATCACCGTCCAGCAAGCCTACGATGGAATTACTCACGCACGGCGGTGAGCATCATGAAATTGGTGATGGAGGATGGTTGATGATGCCAATGGCGACGGATTCCCCTCTCCGGAGCCCCGAATGGACTCCAGATCAGCCCTCCCAAGAGGTTTTAGGGCTTGGCAGCGGCTCCGTATCGTAAAACGGGATGAATCCTTCTTCTCTATTTTTTTCTCCCCGAAAGAAAATATATAGAGTTGGAGTTGAGGTCGGAGGAGCTCCAGGGGGACCATGAGGTAGGGGGTGCGCTCAGGGGACCATTGTTGACCGCAGTCTGGTTATGCCTCCGTCTCTTCCCATGGTATTTTTAGTGCGTAATTATGTACGCGTGGTACGTATGCCGTCACTTGGTCAGGACTGAGACGGAGGTCGAATTGCTAGTCTAACTCCTGACGAGCTGGACTGCCATGCTGCGGAGTAGTCCGGACTTGTTTGACAGTGTCCTGGAGCTTGGCCGCTGAATTAAAGTTCTTCCTTAAAAGGCCACTCTGTACTTCCGCTGCCAGGGCCGCGATTGTGACAGCCTGGTTTTGCCCTCTGCTCTTTGCCTGATTTTCAGTTGAATTGATTTTGAAATTTGGAGTTTTGAATCTTTTCATATGGACTTAAACACTTGGGTACCCCTTGGCTTTCACCCAAGTGCCTCATTTCCCTCTCTAACTATCATTTCCTCTCTGGTTCAACTCAAAATAATATTTTGAATATTTTTCTTAAATGAAAAATATTCATTTCCTTCTCTTAAACCCTAGCCAGCTCAATGTGCTCCAAAGCAACCCCAATTTTTCTAGCCCACAAAAATCTGAGAAAATTCACAAATATTCTTTGAACCCTAGGGCACCTTCCTGAGCAAAAATATTTCACCACTTTTTGGAATATTTTTGCTACAGAAAATATTTTCTATTCTGGACAGAAATGGTAGTTTCTACAGCAACTACCATTTTACTTGCTCCATTGTGGCTGATTTTTCTTGTGCATCATCTCCTTAGTAGATGATTGCTAACGTCCAAAGCCCAGCTCCCAACTCCTAGTAGTTTGACCATAGTAAGCTCTGAAAGTTACTGATCAGAAACTTACCAGGCGGTTGAAATCTATTCTACTGCGCTTGTGATCAAACCCAAGTGTGGTAAACTCAATAACTACCACGAACAAAATGGCAGACATGAAGTTTGGACTTAGGTCGGCCTGAGGGCAGAGTTCACGTAGTGACCACGCGTGTGCACGATGCCAACCTGCATGTCGACATGCTCTGCATCGCGCCTGAGCTTCTGTTGCTCGTGTGCTCGCTTCCTCGTTTGCCTAGCCTTGCCAAAACGTGCCACAATCATCGTCCCGAACCTCTTAAGTCCCTCCAGGCGCTTGCCGATGCCAGAGCTCGCCACAGCAAGAACGGGCGTAGTCCGGCCAACGCAACAGTGTGCGGCGCACTGTGCTCCTCGCCTTCCCCTCGCCCTTGTGCTCGTCCCCGCTCACCCACAGTTCCCGCATGAGCTACGCCGCCTTCTCCTCCTCTCACTGACGTCGTTCGTCGTCGGGCGCCGTGTCCAGGTGTCCACCGGCGGAGCCCGAACCCGCCTCGATGCTCGGCTATAAATAGAGCCCTCCCCGCTCCTCCCACACACCCCACGATCTTGTAGAAGTCGTAGCCCAGCCGGGCAGGCCGCGGGCCGCCGTCCCCAAGCTTGAGCTCGCCGGCGATCCCCTCGGGTCGTCTCCGTAGCTCCAGCCCCTCCCAGGCCTGGGCAACCCTTCCAGGGCCTCCGCCGCTCTTCGGTGGTGCTGTTCCGCCTGGTTGGAGCCCCTGCAGTCGCCTCTGTTCGCCGTCGTCTTCGTCTCTGGCGACCTCCGCTCTCTGCCTCCGCTAGAGAGGCTGATTCTGACGCCGTCCGACCACCCCTAGCTACTCTGTGAATACGGGAACGTGCGTCTCCGTCTCCTCTCTCGACGCATCCCTCTCATTTTGGCCAAGAAGCTCTCGCCACCGGCGTGTGCTCCGGCGAAGCCGCGTCGTCCTTTGTTTCCTTCTCCCCTCCCCATCACCTGACTAGCGAGGCTGCTAGTCAGCCACTCAGTACGCGTGCGAAGCGGTACGAGTGGTGGCGCCCGCGAGGCTTTACGCCTTCGACGTCACCCCCAGTCTGTTTATTTAAATTCAAATTTCATAGTTTTCCAGAGAGCTTCAAACAGCCAAAACTCTTTAACCATAAGTCCAAATAAATTGATTCTTTTTGCATTCTGTTCTTTGCAAAGAAATCTTGCAGCTCACCAAAAATGGGATTTTTTCCCTACTGTCTAGATTTTCTGGTGAATTTCAGAAGGGTTCTTGATGTTTTCTTTTTGTGTTTATAAATATTTTCAGAGAGTGAAGCTTGTCTTGAGGATCACCAGGAGGCTTGTGAACCTCATCTGCACAAAGGCAAGCCTCAGTAACATTTTCATGGTGCCATTACAATATTTGTGATTTTCTTACTGGAATGAAAGATTTAATCCATGCATTTAAATCACTATTATGCTATTTATATCCTGTTAGTTGCTTGTTTAAGTTGTCATGCTTAGTTTACAGAAAGGTTGAAGCTAACTAAGTTGGTTAAGTAACAAGAAATAAATTTTGTTATGAAGAAGTAATATAGTTATGAATATAGGTAATTATTTGGAGTTATTCTTCTTGCATGAGAAAAATGATAAATTTTGATAGAAAAGATTCTGTTTAAAGTGATGTTTACTCCTAACCAGAGGAGTGTCATGAGTTGTTGATGTTTATACTTAGTGTGGATATAGTTGACTCAGTCATTTCCGTTGATATGTGATGCATATGTTACTGTTGCATTTCATGGCATACTATGACCCCGGTTATTTTCATTTTAAGTTGAACCTGATAATAACTCAACTTGAATATATCGTTGATCGGGTCATGGTGCCACTGAATCGAGTTTTTCCCAATGCAACCACATTTGCCTTTATGGGAAGGCCTTTATTCGGTCCGTTGCCATGCCTCTGGTCGGTGCCTCCAACGAGGGAAGGTTATGGGCGTGCGGTACCCTAGCCCTGTAAGCATACATAACCTTGTGTGCCCATTGTTGGGATTATGGTACCGTGTCCCCGTGTGGGACGTTTATGTTTTGGCCATGACGGTGGTCGTTGGTGTCTTTGGTAGACATGGGACCACCCAGGACTAGCCCGATGGGGAACGAGTCGGAGTGACCGGGAGAGTGTCATGGAAATGGAGGGGTTTCGTCGGAATGCCGTTGGTCCACCTGAATGGGAGTGCGAGGCCATGGGTTCTGTGGTGTGGGTACAGTGCGCTACCTCTGTAGAGTGTATTAATCTATCGATAGCCGAGTCCACGGTTACGGACACGCTCAAAAGTAGGTGACACCATGGGTCAATGTTTAATAAATCTTGCACAATAAGTTATGAACTTTGCACTGTTGATGATGGCGGGAAGGTCATCTTGCTGTTTGAGACCAAGTGTTGGTCGTGGTTGTGATCGCCGAAAGGATCGCCATTTGAGACCAAATGTTGGTCGTGGTTGTGGTCGCCGGAAAGATCACGAGGTATCCCTAGTTAAGACCATGAGGTTGGTACATTTGTGATCCAAGAGCGATCACCGTTGGTAAGTCAGTCCGAGGGACTTTTCTCACAAAAGCATGATCACAGCATGTTGGATACGTTGTTGCATTATTAATAATTGGTTAATTATCATGATATAGTTTGTCATTATGTTTACGCTTGTTGTGAGCTTGCAAGTATATTCAATGTACTGACCTGGCGTGTCATTCCAGATTTCAGGAAAGTCTCCTTGGAAAGGAGTGCTGTCCGAGTCTAGATTGTGTCCACATCGGTGTCTCTGTGCTATGGAGTTCCGCTACAACATTGTTCCACTACCGCGTAGTTGTTATGATCGAGGCCCCTTTATGTTCACTAAATAATGTACATATTATTCAGCTGCACCGTGTGTGCCGCTTGGCCTCGCCATTTGTTGTAATATAAACTTTGATCCGCTAGTATCAATAAAGCGGTTTTTTCTGTACCAAGATGTTGTGTGTTGCCAGAAGACATGGTCTCTGGGCTGGCAATGCATGGTAAACCGGTTGCTCAAATCCGGGGTGCCACAACGCTTGATATCAGAGACACGCTGACTGTAGGCCATGCTAGACTACGACGTGTTAACTAGACGTTAGATATGAGTTTAAGTTGAGTGCCAGTAGCATTTGTAGCTGGTTGTTGCATTGCATATGCTTGTTTTATTTTTATGCTAACCTGCTAATGGTTGTGAGTGTAGATGGCTCCGGTGCCGTATCCATGCCAGTTGCAGTTGATGCCATACATGTCGTCGCATCTTCTTCGTAACGTGTGGCGTCGGTTGTACCCCCTCGGTGACGACCCAGTCTATCGTGTGTACCGGGAGCGTCTAGCTGACTCAGTGTATGAGTATCACACAGTGGTTACTCTGCGCACCAGTTCCGATTCCAGCACTTACACTCATATCTCTTGGAGCGGTTACGCTTCTACCACTTCTCAGGCTGTCTAGTTTGCTGCATTCGAGGTCCTTGTCGAGCTTCGTTACAACGAGGTCCGGATGCAGAACCACCCAGGTTTCTACTACTATCCTTCTCTGCACGACAATGGTCGTGTCTGTTTCCCTATCATTGATCCGGAGTCTGATAGTGCTGCTAGCCACGTTTCCCGTTATATCACTGCTAGCTATCTTATGATCCACGAGCTGGCTCGAGAGATGACTCGTGCTCGTACTCCTTTAGCCTCTGCTTTAGCCTCTGCTAGTTCTAACACTACTCCATCCTCCCTCGGATTTACTCCTTATATTCCAGCCAGTTCTAGTTCCCCTATTTCACCAGTTACTCCTCTGAGTAGCTCGGGCACCTCGACCGTAAATCCTCTCAGTGCTCCTGCTGAGTGGGGTTCACTTCTCACTACCCCCGTAGCCCCACTGCTTCACCCTCCACCTGCCCTGGAGGGAAAGCCCTCGAGGCAGCGTCATCGTGTTACTTTTAACCCGGGGGTCCCAGTTAACCTCGTCAGTTCAGGATCTGAATCCGCTTCAGGAGAGGACCCCGCAGCACCAGCAGAGCAGTAGATCTTCTGAGTATTCACAGTCGTCCAGATGGTGTACGGATATAGTTCTACGAGTCATGATGTCTTGTTTCCTGTATGAGAGTAGCTGAACCTGTCATGTTGATTATCTTTCATGTATGAGTCTATGTATAATTATGTTGGAACTCTATTTTATTCGCCGTATTTTCTTCGTTATTTCGGTTTCTCTCGGGATTTGTTGCTGGATTTTCCCCAATTTACTTTTGGATGTTTCTCATCTCAGTTGTGTTGTCTTGGGAAAAATCCACAATAGGATGCCGCGGGGAGGTAGCAGTAGCAACGTTCGCGAGGGTACTCACATTCGTCGTTCCGCACGACAGGCAGGACACTCCCCCGAGCCATACATTCCACCACCGCCTCCACCGCCAAATCCACCCTCCACCGAGCAAATTCTGCGTATGTTTGAGGAAAGGCAGAATAATGATCTGATTGAAATATTAAGAAGTGTGCAAGCTGTGGTTGGACAGAATGGAAATCAGAACGGTCATCACTCCAAGCTGTCAGATTTTCAGAGGACCAAGCCTCCTAGTTTCAGTCAGTTTATTGACCCCTTGGATGCAGACGATTGGTTACGAACCACTGAGAGAAAGCTTGAGATTGCTCGTACTAAAGAAGATGATAAAGTTCCATTTGCAACTCATTATCTTGAAGGCGCTGCTGCCATATGGTGGGAAAATGCAAAAGCCATGTGGCCTGCTGCTGAAGAAATCACCTGGTCAAAATTCAAGGATCAGTTCCGAAAATATCATATCCCTACCGGAATTATGAAGACTAAGCAGCGTGAATTTCTCGCACTCCTCCAAGGAAATCAGTCTATGGGTGAATATTTGCAAAAATTCAATCATCTGGCCCTTTACTCCCTTCATGACGTGGCCATCAAGGAAAGAAAGATTGACAGATTTCTTGGTGGATTAAACCCGCAACTCCGGTGTATGCTCAGTATGTTTGATTTCCTAGATTTCCAAACTCTGGTAAACAAAGCTTTCATTGTCGAAAGGGAGCACAAGCTTGTGTCGGACAACAGGCCTGCTAACAACGACCACAAGCGCAAGTTTGAGCCAAGGAAGGAAGGGCAACCCATGCAAAAGGCTCGTACCTGGCAGCAGACTCAGGTGGAATACAAGCCCAATTGGAAACAGAATGTTAACAAGACCACCACCCAAGTCAAGAATGTCGTGACCAACCCAGTGCACGAGGAGCGCCAGCGCAACAATTCTTGCTTCAGTTGTGGGCAAACCGGACATTATGCCAGACAGTGTCCCAAGAACGGCAAGGCAAGTGCACTAATCAGGCCACAAGTCAACTTTATGGAGTCATGCCCGAATGAGCAAAACACTACTGGGCACGTACATCACCTCTCCACAGATGAAGCACAAGAGAACCCCGAAGTCGTCATTGGTATGTTTTCTGTTAATAACATACCTGCTGTAATTTTATTTGACTCTGGGCTTCCCACTCTTTCATTTCTCGAAGTTTGGTTGCCCAAAACAAATTTCCTTGTTCGCTTTTGGGCAAGAATATGCTGGTACAAACCCCGGGATCCTTAATTAAGAGCAATCTGGTCTGCCGTAATCTGGAAATCAATATCAACGGAGTCTGTTTTCCAACTTCTTTGATAATCGTTGAGTCTGTTAAGTTGTATGTTATCTTGGGTATGAATTAGTTGACCCGATATCAAGTATGCATAAATTGTGCAACCCGAGAAGTCACTTTGACTAGTCAGAAGGGGCAGACTACCAAATTCTATGCTCGCAGAAGCATACCCAAGAAAGAAATGGTCTTCACCGTTGTGGCTGAGTTGGAATTAATTCTTGTGGTCAGTGAGTTTCCTGATGTATTTCTAGAAGAATTGCCAGGCATGTCACCAGATCGAGAGCTTGAGTTTGCAATAGATCTTGTGCCCGAAACCGCACTGTTATACAAGAAGTATTACCGGATGCCCTCATCCGAATTAGTGGAACCAAAGAAATAGCTTGATGAAATGCTCCAAAAAGGATACATCCGTCCCAGCTCTTCTCCATGGAGATCACCTGCTATATTCGTGGAAAAGAAGGATGGCAGCCTCCGCATGTGTGTGGATTACCGTCAGCTGAATGATGTCACCATCAAAAATAAATATCCGTTGCTGAGGATTGATGACTTGTTTGATCAACTCAGTGGGGCCAAGGTAGTCTCCAAGATTGATTTACGGACAGGATATTGTCAGATTTCGGGTTCCGGCAGACTCTTAAGGTTCGAACTCTGGGGTGCGCACGGAGATCTTTCCCCTACCGACTCGCGCTTCTATGGCTCACAAGAAATCTAGGCTAGAAAGAAGAACACACAAAGGACACGAGGTTTATACTGGTTCGGGCCACCGATGTGGTGTAATACCCTACTCCAGTGTGTGGTGTGGTGGATTGCCTCAGGGGTTGATGATGAACAATACAGGGGGAAGAACGGCCTCGCGAGAGGTGTTCTTGAGCTGGTGCAGTGTGTTCCACTTGGTCCGGATCTCTCTCTCTTTCTCTTCTCTCTTTCTCTCTCTTTCTTTCCCTCTTCTTTTTTCCCTCTTCTGGGGCTAGTCTTATTTATACAGGCCTTGGTCCTCTTCCCAAATAATGAGCAGGAAGAGCGCCAACAATTGGCCATTTTGAAGGGGAACATCTAGTACAAGTTATCCTGACCAAAGGTGGTCTTCGGCTGCCAAAAGCACTGGTGATGACGCCGTCTTGGGCTCCACGGTGACCTCCATCCTGCCGCTCTGCTGGTCTTGGTCTCGTTGCACCGGAATGCTAACCTTTGCCCGATGCCTTGGCCTGGGCTTGCTCCCTTTGCACCAAAGGGGAAACAAGGACACTGCGCAGGCCGGCGCCCGCCTAATCTCGATCGTCATGGCTTGCGTCACGGGCTCCTCGCGAGGTGCCCCTGCCTTGATCTCTCTGCCTCCTCGCGAGCCTGCCTGATGAGGCTGCTCCTGAGGAAGCCTCCTGTCATCCGCCCCACAAGGCTTGGCCCCTTGCGAGGGTCTTGAGCTTGAGCTGATGAAGCTGGGCCGCACTAGGCCCCCACTCGAGCCACGCCGTAGGCCGCAGGCAGGCAAGTCTGGGGACCCCCGTTCCCAGAACGCCGATAGTAGGCCCCGGGCCCAAGGCGCACTCGGGCTTGGCTTAGCAGAGAAGCGAAGGGGCAAGCACGAAGTGCCGCGGCCCCAATAGCCTGCGGCCTTGGGCGCCATGTGGCGATTGATTGGACGTGGGTGTCTGCGCTTCCCCATGACGCCTCGGCAACCGTCCATCTGACAAAGAGGTGCCCGGGCCAGGCTTACTTGCTTTCTTCTCGTTCGCCTTGCCCCAGATCCCTTTCTCTCTCTTCTCCTTCCTGCTCCTGAAATCCTCCAGATCTATCTCAATCCTTCCCATCCGGCATGGCATGGCGCCTCGCAAGTCCCCAATCGAGGCCTGGTACTCGCCGACTCTGGATCCCCCGAACTTGTCAGAGAAGAACCTTGCCCTCACGCGCCTGATGACGGTCGCACAGGGACGCAAGGGGGCGACTGTACTCAAGACGGGCTCCGACTAGCCTAAGGGCAAGGGGAGCACCTTCTATCCGTTCTTTGTGAGCGCCATCATCGCCGGTCTGGTGCCTCCTTTCTCCAAGTTCTTCTTTGCTGTTCTCCGCCAATACAACTTGCAAGCTCTGCATCTCCACCCCAACTCTGTTCTTCTCCTGGTGATTTTCGCTTACTGTTGCGAGGCTCACATTGGGGTGAAGCCCTCGATGGCCTTGTTGCGCCACTATTTTTTCCTTCGGGTTTCTCGTGCCCATGTCTCCGCATGCGCGAGCTTTATCGCATACTCCAACTCCAATGCTATCTTGAAGCCTGGGAAGAGAATCGAAGGCTTCCGGAGCAAGTGGGTCATGGTGGACGTCGGGCGCCTCCACCCCCGACTGGTGTTGCCTACGGGGCAGCCCAAGGCCGTTGACATGTGGTCCCGCGCGGAGCTCGTCGACCCCTGTGCGAAGGCGGTGCTCAAGAGGATGAACGCGGACCTGAGGCCAGGCAACTTGGGGGTGGCGAAGCTGACCGAGGCTACACTCCTGAGGGAGTTCTTGGAGCACCAAGTGGCTCCACTCCAAGAGCACTCGCTCCCATTGTGGAGGCTTGGGGAAGCGGACGCCGCCCTGCGCCTAAGCTCTGAGGCCCTGACCGACGAGGATCTGGTCGCGGCCCTCCACTCCTTGGTTGGGGGAGACATGGCAAGCCCGGTGGGCTCCCCCGTCCCCCTGTTCCTTCATGACGACTGGGAGCAGGTGGTGAACCCCATGCCCACCTTCAATGGTGAGGGGCTGGTGCCTGCGGAAGCTCCCGAGGATCTGGCGGCACTGGCGATGGTGGACGTGTCCTCCGGCAGCTCCAGCGGGAGTGAGAGGGAAGAAGAGGCGGAGGAGGAAGAGTCTGACTCTGAGGCGACTGACGAGGAGTCATGGGAGTCCTTCCCTCGACGCAGGTCCTGGGCCCTCTGCTCCATGCCGGATGACGATGAGGCTGGCGCCAGGCGAGGAGGGGAGGACTCTCCCTTGGTCACAAGGAAGGCAGGTCAGGGCCGGTTCTCCCAGGGTCTGCTCTGGTCCCCGGGCGGTGTGAGGCCAGCTCCAGCCCTCCTGACGTGCCTTCTGCTTCCGGGCCTCCCAAGGCTGACCCCAGCTGCAGGCTCTCGGGCTTCAAGTTTGGCCGGAAGCTGCTTGAGTCCGTGAACGACGACCAGTAAGTGCTCAATCCGTGCTTCGCTTGGTTTCTGCCGCCGAGGCTTGACGTCTGCATTCTTTTGCCAGGCCGGCACCTGCAGCGAAGATGTTGAGAGGGGCTTCTGCGGCCCTGCTTGGGGCGAGTCCATCTGTCGAGGTGGCGCCTTCATCTGCTGGGGAAGGAGATGGCGAGGCTCGCGCCTCCCCTGCCCGATCATCTTCGCGAGGCCAACTGGGATGCTTCGGCGAGGAGTCAGCCCACATGGCCCCGCTGACCCTAGAGGCGGCTGCGCTCGATGCTGCGGCCGGGGTAGCCAAGGCCCAAGGGGTTCCTTCCTGCCAAGCTGTGATCACGTTGCCGTCCTCTCCGCCCACTCCACTGGTTCCAGTCTCTTCTGATCCCTCTGCCGCCGTCCTGGACCGGGTCGCCAACGAACTGAGCCAGCTACAGGAGGATCTTCTGAGCGCGAACCCTCGCCTAGTGGCCGGGCACCTGGAGCTAGCTTCTGGCTGGGCCCGTTCTGCCGCCTCCGTCTGAGCAGCGCTGAGCCAAGCCATGTCGGCCTCCAATGGGGAGAAGCAGGCCGCCAGCCAAGCCAAGGCCGCTCACGACGCTTCCCTGGGCGACGCCGCAGCTGCCCAGGGCCACTACAAGGCGCTGGAGGTCGAGCTGCAAGGCCTGCACGACGAGCTCGCCAAGGAGGTCCGCGGCCGCCAGGAGAAGGAGAAGGAGATGAAGGCTCGGGAGGCTGCCATCAAGGACCGGGGCGCCAAGCTTGATGACCGCTGCGGCCGAATGGAGACGCTGGAGCGGTCGCTGAAGGCAGAGAGGACCAAGCTAGACGCCAAGGCGAAGGTGCTGGCCGAGGATCGGGTGGCCTTCGCGCAGCTGGAGAAGAAAGCTCGCACCGCGCTGAAGACGCTTTACGAGGGCGGCTTGGAGGAGCCGTTGGCTGGTGCGGAGGACGGCCCCGCCGAGCTGCTTCCCTTCCTGGTCCGTGCGCTTGAAGATGTCGCAGACGGCCTCGGCCCCACAGCCGAGGCCGAAGCGCGTGCCCTGTCTTCTGCAGCGCTGACGCATGTCCCCAGCCACGTCTACCTGCGCGACCCCAACATCGACTTCGACAGCCTGCTGGAACCCGTGAGCGGTGACCTTGCCGCCGCTGCCACTGAGGTCTTGAAAGGCCGAGCCAAGGCTTTGCTGGGGAGGTTCCGCGCCTTCAGTACCTTGCCCGGGCGCGGTGCCGCCAGCTCCGTGGCCTCAGGAGGCGGAGTCGCCCAGCGTGACTCCACCACAGGCGGCGGTGCCACTGGAGAGTGATCCCTTCACGGCTTCTGTCCTGTTGTTTACTCCTGCAACATGCACCATGCCTCGCGGAGGCGTTTAAACTTGTGTTTGGAATCATGAAACAATCTATGGCTTGTAATATTTGCTTTAAATTCCCTGGAATTTGCATTTTTCCCTTCAATTTGCTTGCGCTCTACGTCGGTAGGGCCCGGCCCCGTGCATACCTCAACCGCCGTTAGCCCCGACCGGAAACCAGGACGGGACTAAGGAGTGAGGGGCTACGTGGCAAGTTAGGCTCCTGAGTCGCGATGCTCAGGAGTCCCCCTTGACGTTCAAATGGGTTTTCATACCTTGGCTCCGCTCGGGGAGGGGCGCGCGACGACCAGGTCCGAGGGACCTGACTGGGTGGAGTGCGCTCGGGCATGGCCCGGGCGTAGCCCCCGTGTCCAGCCCCCTCGCGCGGCACTCCCGAGGGGAGGCGTTGCGATGGTGCTAGACACTAAGCTCCAGGCTCCCTGAGGTTGGTACGGCCGTGGGCCGCCCTCAGTTGTTTATCACCAGCGCGGAGCATAGCGCTTTCGTATGTGTACGGGCATAGCCGCTCCTCGGCAGTGTCGTCAGCCAGCGCGGAGCATGGTGCTTCCACTGGTACGTGCGAGGGGGGCTCCCCTCTGGGAGGAGCCCCCGGGGCGTGTACAGCCCCGCCCTGACACGTGGTCGGCACGGTAGGGCTAGGAGAGGTGTATCTGGGCACTCGTGAGCCAGCGCGTGACTCACGAGGCCCTACCTCGAGGCGGGTTGCGCCTGGCTCTGGGCCTTTATCAAGGGTGTGTTCCTGCGGGGTGGTTAGAATGCAAATGCTCTACGTCCTCAGGTCCCGGCCCTCGAGCGAGCTCAGCCGCCGCTGGTATGACAGGCCGCGATGTCGTGGGTCAAGGCCAGGGGTGAGGGCTGGAGAGCCAGTAGGAGCCCATGAGTCGCGATGCTCAGGTACCCCCCCCCCTTTAACATGCAAGCGCTTTGCATGAGAGCGGAGAAGTCCGCGATAAGCAGCAGATGACGATCATGGGAACCAGATTAAGCGCGGAGGAGCAAACTCATTTCAAGTAGATGCGGGAAAAGCAAACGCCACTGGGCTAGGCCCGAGCAGCTTGGGGATGATGCAGCCCGAGGGGCGCCCCCAACAAGGTAGGTAAAGAGCGTAAGCAAAACGGATACATGCCGCAGGGGCGGACCCATGCGACCTGGGAACGACGCGGCCATGTGGGCTCTCCCAGCTAAAAATAGAACTTGAAAGATGTCACCTGATGCCGTTGAAGATGACGTGATGCCGAAGAAGTGGGCGACGCGCGGTGAAGACGTCGACCCTCATGAGCCCCCAGGCCCAGGAGCCTCGGGAGGCTCCGGGGGCACGGGTAGGTGTTCGAGGGTGAAAGTGCGTTATATCGACTAGAGGGAGGGTGAATAGGCGATTTTTATGAAAGTCTTCAAAACGTGAGAGTTATGAAGACAAACAGTGAAGATTATGCCTATTACTATGCAGCGGAAGTTAGATTACACTAGGCCAGCCATGGTCATGTATTCAATAGAGTGAAAGCGCAATCACAACCAGCTTCAGTGTAATAAGGATCAGGTAGGAAGAAGTTATGAAGCCAAACAGATCATACATTCATGTTGTGAAGACAAAAGATAAAGCAATCATGCAATGGCTTCACAATGAATAACTGTAAGTAAAAGGAAGTGAAGATGAAACCAGTGACACGTTGAAGACAATGATTTGTTGGACCAGTTCCAGTTGCTGTGACAACTGTACGTCTGGTTGGAGCGGCTAGGTATTTAAACCAAAGGACACACAGTCCCGGACACCCAGTCAAGGACACTTAGTCCAAGACACCCAGTCCTCACCGTTTTCTCCTTGAGCTAAGGTCACACAGACCTCGCCTAATCACTCTGGTAAGTCTTCAAGGTGGACTCCCAAACCTTCACAGACTTCGTTCACCGGCAATCCACAATTTCTCTTGGATGCTCAGAACGCGACGCCTAACCGTCTGGAGGATGCACAGTCCTCAAGTGTAATAAGTCTTCAGATCACACAGACACGAAGACTTAAGTGATGCCCAATTTACTCTGGCTCTGGGTGGTTAGGGCTTTTCTCCAAACTAGGAATTTTTCTTTCAAAGGCTTCGAGGTGGGTTGCTCTTAAACGACAAAAGTCGTGCACTGAAATCTGAGCAGCCAACCGTTTATGGTTGTGGGGGGTGGACTATTTATAGCCACTTGGCAACCCGACCTGATCTGTCCGAAATGACCTTGGGTCACTAAGGAACTGACACGTGTACCAACGGTCGAATTTTGAACTCACACGGCAACTTTACTTGGGCTACAAGTAAAGCTGACTTGTCTGACTCTGGACAAGATTTTCTCTCAAAGTTTTCGCTCGAAGACATAGGATTTGAATTAGGCATCACTTCAGTCATTCTGATTGCTTCTCTTGGACCCCACTTAACAGTACGGTGGTTCCTACGACACAACATAAATGAAATGAAACTACGAAGGATCTAAGTCTTCGAGTTCCATAAGCTTCATAGGGAGTCTTCTCATGTCATTGTCTTCAATGTGAATATCTTCATAAACCATCATTGTCTTCAATGTCTTCGTACATTTTTAGGGGTCATCTCTGGTAATAAAACCGAATCAATGAGGGACTTCTACCTGTGTTTTCCTGCAATTCTCACAAACACGTTAGTCCCTCAACTAGGTTTGTCGTCAATACTCCAAAACCAACTAGGGGTGGCACTAGATGCACTTACAATCTCCCCCTTTTTGGTGATTGATGACAAACTAGTTGAAGTTTTCAACGGGGAACATAATTTGTGAAATAGTAAAGGAATTTGTCTTCATAAGTTGCAAGGGCTCCCCCTGAAGACGTGCATATAAGTAATTTGCCTTTTGAATGCAAATGCACATGGCAGGTTGTACTTGTGGAGATCCACTTCAACTTATGATGACAATCCACTATGCATGTGAAAGTATATGAAGATAATGACATGCATAATGGAAAATGGACGTCTGCAGTATGAGATGAGTGCGGAATTTATCGTCGCACATGCGGAATTTATCTTCACATAACGGAGTGACAAGCAGGTAGCAGACGGCCATCAAGGCTAAGTGTTACAACTCAAAGAAGCAAATGTAGCAAAAACGGGAGTTGTAAGCACGAAGCAAAATGTAGCAAAATATAGAGGCACCTGCCCAAAGTGACCCGCTTGAAGACTATAAACATCATGCTTCTCCCCCTTTTGTCAGTGATGACCAAAAAGGTTTGAAGACATAGAGTTTTCTACGCGTTCCCAGGCGCAGCAGGGTCGGTGGAGTTGTTTGGTGGCGGTGCACATGAGCTTGGTGCAGATTCGACGTGTGTTGAAGCAGGTGGAGATGATGTCGCGTCGTCGTCTTCTTCAATAATCCGGGCAGACACGGTGGCAGCAGAAGAAGAGAATTCTGACTCTTCAAGTGATGGTGTGCTTCGCATCACAGCTCTTCTTGGAGGCGTGGAGTCAAATTGGAATCTCTCTCTGAAGCCATCCTCTTGCAATTCAGCTTCATTGCTCATCATGGTGAGGCCTTTCCAAGTGCGGCGACAGGTCTCGTGTGCGACAAACGCATTCTTGGTTGCCAGATTTCTGATGCGATTGACGTCTTGCATGATGCTTCTCATCTGCCGTTTGAGCCAGTCGTGATGCCTATCTTGCTTTTGGTGAAGAGCCACAAGAAGCTCTCGGTCATTGAGTGCTCGAACGCGCTTCTTGGGTCTCTTGGCAGCTGTGCTGTCAGTGGCTTCAGTTGATGCAGGGGCACGTGTGGTGCCGGCCATTGGATACACTCGGGAGAGAGCTTCAACACCTTCAATATTTTGAGTGAAGCTCTGGTGTTCTGCATTTTGAAGACTTAATGGTTGCTTGCCAGGCTCTGGATATATTGCTTCAGCAGATGTGTCCACATCTGGCAAAAATATCCTATGGTTGCGGGCTGAGGGTTGATAGGATATTGCAGAGTGAAGCTTGATCAGCCTCATAACCCAAGGAGCATAGAACTTTAATCCAAACAGTTCTGAGGCAGATGCTGCAAAGTGACGGATGAAGAGATCCTGTGCATTGAAGCATTTGCCATGAAGAATGCAGAATATGAGAGTCTTCATTGCACCATCAATTGTTGCATATCGAGAGTGTCCCTTTACAGGCCATAGAGTCCGCCTTATGATGTGATATATTGTTCTGGGCAGGTACTCTAAGTCTTCAACGAAGAACCTTGTTGGATAGGGTGCATTAGGAGGCAGTGGCTTCATCATTGAGAGCATCTGACTCATATCTGGCTCAGGACGCTGAAATATGTTCTCAATTGCTTCAGCATGGAGTTGGCACCCTTCTTCAAAGAATTCGCCAAGAGTGGTAAGGCCGGTAAGCTCAATTAGGTCGAAAGCATTTGCTTCATGATGGATATTGCCTGTCATCCACTCCAGAATCCATGTCTTCGGATCTCTGTTATAGCCTTTGATATGCAAAGTGGCATAGAACTGGAGCAGAAGCTCTTCGTTCCAGTGCTCTTCATCAGTGATAAATGGCAGCAAACCCACTTGCTTGAAGCAATCCAGTGCTTCTTCCAGACCAGGCAGACCAGCAACAGCTTCAACCTCAAGGCGCTTGTGAGGAAAGATGCGGCCTTGGTTGTATAGGATGCATGAATAATAGCTGCGCTGTTGATGGCTCCAGAACCTATCTGATACAATTCGTTCCCTTGAATAAGGGTTCTTGGAGCAGTCGAAAAACGTGTTATCTGCCCTGAAGCCGTTGATGTTGAAGGAACCAGGAGCTGATGCAGGACCTGGGAACCTTGGCAGTCGTGGGATCGGCTTCTGGACCTGGGGTCTGTACGCAATATGATAGTTAAATTGTGGTCCGGCAGCAGACTCAGGCACAGAATGTTCAGGAGCAGTAGCTTCATTGTCTTCTGAAGCTATTGTTGGGTTGGGCTCCACATTTGCTTCGGCATTGTTTGTGGCAGCCTCAACATTTGCAGACTCAGGCACGTTCTCCTGGAGAACTGCTTCTTGTTGGTGTGGGGGAGTTGGAGCTTGTGGTATCTCTACATGCTCTTCGGCTGATGCAGCCAGAATGTCGTCAGCAGCCTGAGCCCTTGGCCCTTTGCGAAGCCTATGGAATTTGGGCAACGCTTGTGGAGTTGCAGTGGGCTGTGGCTCCTCTTCCTCCTGTGGGCGATCTGCCCACGATGCATCTTGTGTGATTGGCGTCAATGGACGACCAATACTAATCAGTTCGCTTGTCTCAAGCTGAGGAAGGGCTGCATCACCTGCACATTGTCTTGGAGACCAATGTCTTCAGCAGCGTTGGGTTCGTTTGCTGGAATGTCTTCAGTGTTGGGTTCATGCACAGTCAACTGACGATCTGTGTCAGGATAGCGGACGGAGAGGGGTTCAACTATCAGGGGCTCTGTGGGAGCAGCCCGAGATTTCTTGGTCTTGCGCTTCTTGATGATGGGTTCAGAAGGAGAGGCTTCAGAATGTTTTCTCTTCTTAGCTTCGGCCTCTGCAGTCCGTGTCTTCTTGTGCTGTGAGGCGGTTGATCGACTCTTTGGCTTCGAGCCAGTCGTTGCAGCGGGGAAGACAATCGGAGCAGTTTCTGACCTTGGCGCTTCAGGTTCGGGCATAGCCTCCTTCTTCTTCTTCTTCGCGGCCATCCTGGGGTCAATGCCGGGACGCCCAAGTGCCTTGCGCTTTTCAGCCTCATTGTAGGCTTGCACGCAGCGATCAGCTAAAGTCTTCATGCGTTCTCGCGAGCCTTGAGCTTCGGCACGCGTCTTCAGGAAGTTCTCTTTCAACTCGTGCAACATGATCTTGAAGTCTTTCACTTCTTGCACACTGAGCTTGGCCACGTGCTTCTTGAACTGAGCCTTTTCATGATCAATTTTCTGCTTCAGTTCTACAATTCGCTGGGCTATTGCAAGTTCTGAGGCAATTGCACCTTGAAAGGCAACGCTGAGGCCTATGGGTAGCTGCAGATCATTGAAGCTTATGTCTGGTGTGTCAAACCATTCATCGATGAAGTTGTGGATGATGGCGACATCAAACAGAGGCAGATTGTTGAAGATTTCAGCCTCCTCCTTGCTCTTGATGAGCTGCTCAAGTGCGTCATCTCCAAGATCTTCATCGCTTGATAGATCAATGTTTTCGCAGCGCAGAACAGCAGCAGCTGTGAGCTCTTTGCCTGTGTGTGGCTGAGGCTTCTTGGCTTCTTGTGGCTTGGAGACTCGTGATATGTCTTCAGACTGCACACTGGCTTTAGGAGGTGCAGTTGCCAATGGCTTCGCTCGTGAGATTTTGGGAGAAGCGGCTGGCTTTGAAGCTTTTGGAGCTTTTGGCTTCTTCTGCTTTGGCTTCGGAGCAGCAGGGGCGTCATCTGACTCAGTATCTGCTGGAGGGTCATTCACAGCAGTCCCTTGGACTAGGATGCGAGTGATGAGGCCTGCAAGATTGGCATACGGCCCGATGATATTGGGATCGGCGTTGCGTGTGCCATCTGCCCTTGGTGAGGAGGGACCAGGGTTGAAGTCAAGCCCAAATTTCTTCTTGTTTATCTTCGCTGACTGTTGTGCAAACTGAAAGTTGCGCTTGAAGAGATTATCATCGCGGCACCAGAGAAGTGATGACGGATGTGCTTCAGCTGGCTATGGTCCTCTCACCATGCATGGATAGAAGCCTTGAGCAATGGCTTCGACTCTGGACCTGGGTACAAGATTTTTGTATAGTACGTCTCCCCACGGTCTCTTGATGGCGCACTTCTCCGCATATTCCTGAGTGACGAAGCGGTAGTGGAACCATTGCTCTTCCCAATATCTTCGAATCCATTGGATTCGTGTTTTGCGTTGACCATAGCTTTCTTCAGGATCAGTTTTGTACATCTCTGCCAATTCATCAGGCAGATCTTTGGACGTTTCACCACGTCGCTGTCTGCCTCCCTTCCTTGCTGCTGTTTCTGAAGCCATGAATAACTTGGAAGGCTTCAAGATGTTCAAAGGCTTCAAAGGCTTCCTTTTGCAAGAACTGGCTTCAGGAGAGTTGATGTGATGCTGCAAGTACTCTGCAAATGAATGCAGACTATGAGAACCAAAGGATTCTCCCACGGACATGTACCTGTGACAGCATTAAGGTGCGAGGGAAGGGGAAGAGGTCATATGCATTCTCAGAAGATTTTGAAGATAAATCGGTTTAGAAGACATAGACATCATTGTGCGAAGACATTCACTCATAGATAAGAAGTTGGTTCCAGATTTGTACGAACCCACAGATCAGTACAAGTGAGGAATCTAACTACCTTATGAAGCACAAGTGAATATACTAGGCATGTCATGAGATGTAGCGAGATAACTAACTGATGTGAAGAGGCTGAAAGTGACTGAACTATGGGATCAAAAGAGGCTGTAAAAAGAGGTTTTATTTACCACACTTGGAACTGCTAGACGAAGTGAGAGTTGAGGCCGAGCAGTTCAATCCTCCGTGCCCTAACTTGGCGACGGAAGACACCTACGGCGACGGCGGAGAGAGCGATGTCCGCTGTCGGCGTGAAAACGGCGTCGGAGAGGTTGCGGCAGTGAAGCGCTTCGTCGCCGGTGTCGTCGAGTGCTAGCGGTGGCGCTAGGGTTCGTGCGAGGGTGGAAGAAGGAGATAATGACCGCAGTGAATCATGTATTTATAGGGATAGAGGCGGCACTGCGCTATTACGCAGGTACCCCTGGCGGTTCGCATTTGAGGCACGCGTGGCCAGTTAGAGGAAGATTGGTATTTGTTCCACGTCCCACGCACGCCTAAATTGTCGGGCGGTCGTTCCTGCTTCTCCGGATCTTATGTGGAGGAATGAGCATTAAAAACGGACTTTTATGGTTGTCACTATGTCTTCAGCTGACAAGGACACAGTGAAGACATTTGACAGTTACAACAGAATGCATATGACTTGGAGAGATAGAGTTTGAGATAGAAAGCATAGAGAGGTTAGGGTCCGATCACATTCACTTAGTTCAAAAGATTCAACCAAGAAGACATAGCTATAAGTGAATGTTGTAGAGGACAGAACATCAGTACATATATATCCATATAATCAACGCAGTGAAGATAATCATGAAGACATACTGAGAATGAAGCCAAACCAATTGTGAAGACATTGAGAGGTAACGCCATGAGAGAAACACTTCAAAATGGAACGTTTGGTGGTGGCGTTACCCACCGTATAGGAAGTATTAGACCCAGACACGGCGCACAATTATCGTGGCGCTCCGAAGTCAAATTCCACATTAATGTATTCACACTTAGAATGTATGTCTTCATTGTTTGAAGATATACGCTACTTCGTGTGTTGCACATCTAAGTCATCAATATGCTTAAGTGTTAGGATGTGTGCCTGATCATAGGACATTTGAGGATTCCAAGATATTTAGCTCACACCGTAACTTGCAAAATCTCTTCTCATCCAAGGGCTTTGTGAAGATATCTGCCAATTGCTCTTCAGTGTTGACGTGTATGATATCAATGTCTTCCTTCACAACATGATCTCTGAGAAAGTGATGACGAATTTCAATGTGCTTTGTCTTCGAGTGCTGAACTGGGTTGTTGGCAATCTTGATGGCGCTTTCGTTGTCGCAGTAAAGTGGCACTTGCTTCAGATGAATGCCATAATTCTTGAGTGTTTGCTTCATCCACAGAAGCTGAGCGCAGCAAGATCCAGCAGAAATGTATTCAGATTCAGCAGTGGAGAGTGATACACAGTTCTGCTTCTTTGAAGACCAACATACAAGTGATCGTCCCAGAAAGTGACATGTGCCTGATGTAGACTTGCGATCAACTTTGTCACCAGCATAATCAGCATCCGAAAATCCAACCAAATCAAACTCTGAGCCCTTTGGATACCATAATCCTAGAGTTGGGGTGTGAGCCAAATATCGAAGAATTCGCTTCACAGCTAAGTGATGCGACTCCTTTGGTGTCGCTTGAAATCGAGCACACATGCAAACACTAAGCATGATATCTGGCCTAGATGCACATAAATAAAGCAAAGACCCAATCATGGAGCGGTATACCTTTTAATCGAACTCTTTACCATTGTCGTCGGGACCCAGATGATGCTTGGCTGGCATTGGTGTTGTGAAGCCTTTGCAGTCTTGCATTCCGAACTTCTTCAGGCACTCTTTAAGATATTTCTCTTGAGATATGAAGATGCCGTTGCGTTGTTGCTGTATTTTAAGACCGAGAAAGAACTTCAGCTCCCCCATCATGGACATCTGATATTGCTCTTGCATCATATATCCAAACTCTTCACTATACTTCTGATTGGTGCAGCCGAAGATAATGTCATCCACATATATTTGGCACACAAACAGTTCACCATCATATGTCTTCGTGAAAAGAGTGGGCTCCAGGGAACCAGGTATGAAGCCTTTTCTTTTTAGAAAGTACTTGAGTGTATCATACCAGGCCCTAGGGGCTTGTTTGAGGCCATACAGTGCCTTGTTGAGCTTGTATACCATATCAGGATGTTTTGGACTTTCAAACCCAGGTGGTTGTGCAACATACACTTCTTCTTCAATCTTGCCATTGAGAAAGGCACTTTTCACATCCATCTGATAGAGAAGTATGTTATGATGATTTTCCTAGGCCAGCAGTATGCGTATGGCTTCAAGCCTAGCCACAGGAGCAAATGTTTCATCGAAGTCAATGCCCTCCACTTGAGTATATCCTTGAGCAACGAGACGAGCTTTGTTTCTGACAACTTGACCATGCTCATCTTGCTTGTTGCGGTATATCCATTTGGTGCCTATTATGTTGTGCTTCCGTGGATCAGGACGCTTAACCAGTTCCCATACATTATTCAGTTCAAACTGTTGAAGCTCTTCTTGCATAGCTTGAATCCATTCAGGTTCCATGAAGGCTTCTTCAACTTTCTTGGGTTCTGATATTGAGACGAATGCGAAATGCCCACAGAAGTTTGTTAGCTGAGTTGCCCTTGAACGAGTGAGTGGACCAGGTGCATTGATGCTGTCAAGTATTTTGTCAATTTGTACTTCATTTGCAACACGAGGGTGTGTGGCGCGAAGACTTTGCTCTTGCTGATCTATGTGGTCATTTGAAGGTATATCTTCAGGCTGAGCATTGTCTTCATGTGGATCAGGTGCTGAGATGATAAGTTCTTCTTCAGGATGAGCTTCAGAAGGTACAATTTCTCCAGTTCCCATAAGCTTGATTGATTCATTTGCTGGAACTTCATCTAGCACATTTGGCAATTGCTCTCTTTGTGATCCATTGGTTTCATCAAATCGCACATCCACTGTTTCAACCACTTTGTAGTGGAAGAGATTGAAGACTCTGTAGGAGTGCGAATCCTTTCCATATCCAAGCATGAAGCCTTCATGTGCTTTTGGTGCAAACTTTGAGGTGTGGTGTGGGTCCTTGATCCAGCATTTTGCGCCAAATACTCTGAAGTAACTGACATTTGGCTTCTTGCCAGTTAGGAGTTCATAAGATGTCTTGTTCAGAAGCTTGTGGAGATAAACACAATTGATTGTATGGCATGCAGTATCAATGGCTTCAGTCCAGAATTTTCTTGGAGTCTTGTATTCATCTAGCATTGTTCTGTCCATCTCAATGATTGTTCTGTTCTTGCGTTCGATGACGCCATTCTGCTGTGGTGTGTATGGAGCTGAGAATTCATGTGTGATCCCCAAGGTATCCAGATATGTATCAAGGCCAGTGTTCTTGAATTCAGTGCCATTGTCACTTCTGATGTGCTTTATCTTGGCGCCAAAATTGTTCATAGCTCGATTTGCGAAGCGTCTGAAGACATCCTGCACTTCAGTCTTGTAAAGGATTATGTGCACCCAAGTATATCTAGAATAATCATCAACAATTACGAAGCCATAGAGGCAAGCAGAAGTAGTAAAAGTTGAGTAGTGAGTGGGACCGAAAAGATCCATGTGAAGCAGTTCGAAGGGTTGAGTAGTGGTCATGATTGTCTTCGAAGGATGTTTTGCCCTTGTCATCTTCCCTGCTTCACAGGCACCGCATAAGTGATCTTTCTTGAACTTGACGCCCTCGATGCCTATGACGTGCTTTTTCTTTGCAAGGGTGTGGAGGTTCCTCATGCCAGCATGCCCAAGCCTTCGATGCCAAAGCCAGCATTCTGAAGCTTTTGCAAGAAGACATACTGCAAGTTGTGGTCCTGCTGAGAAATCTACCACATACAAATCACCTTTCCTATACCCTTCAAACACTAGAGATTTGTCAGATTCCATTAGCACCAGGCAGCGATATTTGCCAAACATTACAATCATATTCAAATCGCAAAGCATTGAGACAGACATTAAGTTGAAGCCAAGGGATTCAACAAGCATGACTTTATCCATGTGTTGATCCTTTGAGATTGCAACTCTACCTAGACCCAATACCTTACTTTTACCAGTGTCAGCGAATGTAATGTGGCTCTTGTCGGATGGACGTAAAGTTGAGTCCATAAGAAGGCTTCTTCTGCGAGTCATGTGATTTGTACACCCACTGTCAATAATCCATTCTGAAGACTTTGAAGTTGCTGGTGTCGTACCCTACAGTGCAGTTAGGGGGATAGGCTTCACGAAGAGTGTTGTGAAGCATAAACATTTGACGAACCAGTGGGTTATGAAAACTTATATCCAGATTAGGACTAATGGGGAGAGTAGCATGCGATTTAGGAACGAAGTACATAATGATGCCATTTGGGCAGTTTATCTTGCACCCCACAAGATTTTTATGGTCCCCAGCAATAGCATCAGAAGATTTTGTTTTTGTGCTGGAGACCTTTCCCTTGGCACCGCGTGCCATGAAGCAGTAGGTAGGAGTGGAGTCGTTCTTGTCATTTGCGTCGGTGTTGGTGATGCAATCATTGTCTTCAGTGTTGAAGATGGACTTGGCGACGTATGCTGTAGCCAGACTCGCAATGCCAGAATCAGACTCCTCCTCAGATTCCACCTCTGCCTCCTCAGATGCGGATTCCTCCTCTGAATCCATCTCCTTGCCTACAAACGCACATGCCTTGCCAGATGAGCTCTTCTTGTGTGATGAAGACTTTGATGAAGACTTGGAAGAAGACTTTGAGTTTTTCTTCTTTTTCTTGTCGTCAGAATCATATTCTTTGCTCTTCTTCTTCCTTTTGTTCTCATTGTCCCACTGTGGACACTCAGAAATGAAGTGTCTAGTTTTCTTGCACTTGTGACATGTTTTCTTCTTGTAGTCATGAGCAGAAACTTCATCATTCCTTGAGCTTGATCGTGAAGATTTTCTGAAGCCTTTCTTCTTGGTGAATTTTTGGAACTTCTTCACTAGCATTGCAAGTTCTCTTCCAATGTCTTCAGGATCATCAGAACTGCAGTCAGATTCTTCTTCAGATGAGGAGACAGCTTTTGCCTTCAAAGCACGAGTTCGCCCATAGTTTGGACCGTAGATATCTCTTTTCTCAGAAAGCTGAAACTCATGTGTGTTGAGCCTCTCAAGTATGTCAGATGGATCGAGTGTCTTGAAATCAGGACGTTCTTGAATCATCAGGGCCAGGATGTCAAACGAACTATCAAGTGATCTCAGCAGCGTCTTGACGATTTCATGTTTGGTGATCTCAGTGGCGCCGAGGGCTTGAAGCTCATTTGTGATGTCAGTGAGCCGGTCAAATGTGTGCTGGACATTCTCATTGTCATTTTGCTTGAAGCGGTTGAAGAGATTGCGAAGGACATTGATTCTTTGATCTCTCTGGGTTTAAATGCCTTCATTGACCTTGGAGAGCCAGTCCCAAACCAGCTTGGATGTCTTCAAAGCACTCACACGGCCATACTGTCCTTTGGTCAGATGACCACAGATGA
Organism: Triticum urartu; assembly: GCF_056163025.1. Classification (NCBI taxonomy): domain Eukaryota; kingdom Viridiplantae; phylum Streptophyta; class Magnoliopsida; order Poales; family Poaceae; genus Triticum; species Triticum urartu. Next base: position 96,267,458 of record NC_141875.1, read on the forward strand.
TGTTCTTGGCAGTAGAGTCCAATTGAATGAATTTCTTGACATCAGCAGTAGTGACACCTTCTCCAGCCTTGGGAATGCCGTTCTCGACGACATACCATAGGTCGACGTCAATGGCTTCAAGATGCATGCGCATCTTATTCTTCCAGTAGGGATATTCAGTTCCATCAAAGACGGGGCACACAGCGGAGACTTTGATTATCCCTGCAGTCGACATAGCTAAAACTCCAGGTGGTTAAACCGAATCACACAGAACAAGGGAGCACCTTGATCTGATACCAATTGAAAGTGCGTTATATCGACTAGAGGGGGGGTGAATAGGCGATTTTTATGAAAGTCTTCAAAACGTGAGAGTTATGAAGACAAACAGTGAAGATTATGCCTATTACTATGCAGCGGAAGTTAGATTACACTAGGCCAGCCATGGTCATGTATTCAATAGAGTGAAAGCGCAATCACAACCAGCTTCAGTGTAATAAGGATCAGGTAGGAAGAAGTTATGAAGCCAAACAGATCATACATTCATGTTGTGAAGACAAAAGATAAAGCAAGCATGCAATGGCTTCACAATGAATAACTGTAAGTAAAAGGAAGTGAAGATGAAACCAGTGACACGTTGAAGACAATGATTTGTTGGACCAGTTCCAGTTGCTGTGACAACTGTATGTCTGGTTGGAGCGGCTAGGTATTTAAACCAAAGGACACACAGTCCCGGACACCCAGTCAAGGACACTTAGTCCAAGACACCCAGTCCTCACCGTTTTCTCCTTGAGCTAAGGTCACACAGACCTTGCCCAATCACTCTGGTAAGTCTTCAAGGTGGACTCCCAAACCTTCACAGACTTTGTTCACCGGCAATCCACAATTTCTCTTGGATGCTCAGAACGCGACGCCTAACCGTCTGGAGGATGCACAGTCCTCAAGTGTAATAAGTCTTCAGATCACACAGACACGAAGACTTAAGTGATGCCCAATTTACTCTGGCTCTGGGTGGTTAGGGCTTTTCTCCTCACTAGGAATTTTTCTTTCAAAGGCTTCGAGGTGGGTTGCTCTTAAACGACAAAAGTCGTGCACTGAAATCTGAGCAGCCAACCGTTTATGGTTGTGGGGGTGGACTATTTATAGCCACTTGGCAACCCAACCTGATCTGTCTGAAATGACCCTGGGTCACTAAGGAACTGACACGTGTACCAACGGTCGAATTTTGAACTCACACGGCAACTTTACTTGGGCTACAAGTAAAGCTGACTTGTCTGACTCTGGACAAGATTTTCTCTCAAAGTTTTCGCTCGAAGACATAGGATTTGAATTAGGCATCACTTCAGTCATTCTAACTGCTTCTCTTGGACCCCACTTAACAGTACGGTGGTTCCTACGACACAACATAAATGAAATGAAACTACGAAGGATCTAAGTCTTCGAGTTCCATAAGCTTCATAGGGAGTCTTCTCATGTCATTGTCTTCAATGTGAATATCTTCATAAACCACCATTGTCTTCAATGTCTTCGTACATTTTTAGGGGTCATCTCTGGTAATAAAACCGAATCAATGAGGGACTTCTACCTGTGTTTTCCTGCAATTCTCACAAACACGTTAGTCCCTCAACTAGGTTTGTCGTCAATACTCCAAAACCAACTAGGGGTGGCACTAGATGCACTTACAGAGGGCCATCTACACCTCCGCCAGGACCGCACAATGCCCGACCTCCTGAGCCTCCAGAATGCTCCTCAGCAGGCGCTGATGAGCGGCGACCGTGTTCGGCAGGCCGAAAGGCATGCAAACGTAGCTGTGAGGTGGACCCTCGCAACGCGCGAAGGCCAGAGGCGCTCCTGAGACGCGGCTCGATTGAGCCCTGGCACGTCGATGCAGACGCGCATCCCACCATCCTCGCCTGGATGTGGGGCCACGGTGGGCAAGCGGCGGCTGCCGCACATGACTCTCGACTCCTGTAGCTCCTGGGTGTTTCCTGCAATGAACTCCTGAGGGTTTGGTCTTCCTTGCCTCGTACCTTCCTGAGGGAAACGTGCCTAGAAACACCCCTCCAAGTGGTGCCCGAGCGCCTCCCTCGTGACCTTGGCAAAGTCGGTGGCTCTCCAAGAAAGAGCCCCCGAGCCCTGCCCGAGGAGGGCGCCAGGTGCGCTTTCCTATGCGACAGAGGGTGGCGCTCCCTGAACGGGCGTGAATCCTGACGCAACGCCTCCGGAGGCGCCTGCCTCCTTATGGCTTGGGCCAGGCGAAGCCTTCTTCTTCTTAAGGGTCGCCTCGGGAAGTCTTCCGCTCTTGTGATCTGGGTCTTCGATTGCTGCGGCTTGGAACGCACGCTCAAGTGAACACACCGCCTCCCATTTGTCACAGGGTACGGTGATGACTCCATCGCTTCCTAGCATCTTGAGGACATTGTAGCCATGGTGAGTCACTACCATGAACTTGGCTAGGGCTGGGTACCCGAGGATGGCGTTGTATGGCAGGCGAATGTGGCCGACGTCGAAGTCAATGAGCTCGGTGCGGTAGTTGTTGCGCTGCCCGAAGGTGACTGGCAGGTGAACTTGCCCTATCGGAACGGTGGAACAATCAGTGACTCCAGAGAAAGGCTTGGTCGGCTGGAGCTGATCATACGGCACTTGGAGATTGTCGAACGTCTCGACGGACAGGATGTTGAGTCCTGCTCCACCATCAATGAGGGTCCTGGTGACCTGCACATTGCTGATGACTGGGGAGCAAAGCATCGGGAGAACTCCGGCCATTGCCGCGCACTTGAGCTGATCTACTGAGCTGAACATGATGGCGCACGCAGACCACCTGAGAGGGCGCGTGGCCTCAAGTTTAGGGAGGACTGCATTCACCTCGCGAGCAAACTGCTTGAAGATGCACTGTGATGCTGGGGCCTGGGCGCCACCCAAGATGCAAGCGATTGCGTGCGGCTCCTGGAAGCCCCCAGCCCCCTCGTCTTGATGTTGGTCTTCGTTCCTTCTTGGTGGTGGTGGTAGAGGAGGGAGGCCTGCGTTGCTGTGCGGGCGATCCTCACGAGGCTGACCCCTCCAGCCTCCCTCGCGGGGCTGGTCCTGCCAGTGATTCTCGCGAGGTCGGTCACGCCACCCTTGGCGAGGGCCACGGTCTTCCCATCGTCCTCCACCTCTTCCTCTTCCTCAGCCATAGCCCTTGTCATTACGCTCGGGGCGTCGGCCGATATGCCCATCTCACACGGCCCTGAGCTCTTGGCATTCGTTGGTGTTGTGGGTGTGGAGGTCGTGGTACACGCAGTATTGGCTGCCCTTGGATGACTCAGGCTGATCCTTCCATCGCTTGGTGTCTGGTTCCGCTGCGAGTACGGCAACTCCCTTACGCTTCACGTCCTTGGCCTTGGGCTTTTTCTCTTCTTGGTCGGCAGTCGGGAGCTCGAGGAAGGAGAGGCGCCCTTCCTCAGCCCTGGCGCACTTGGTCGCCAAGTTGAACAACTCTAGGAATGTGCACAGGTCTTCATGGATTGCCAGCTCCTCCTTCATCTTGATGTCGCGCACGCCGTCGGAGAAGGCTGAGATAATGGATTCTCAGTCACCCTGGGGATCTTGAGGCGAGCGTTTTTGAAGCGCTGGATGTATTTCTGCAGGGTTTCCCCTGGCTGTTGCTTGACGCGGCGCAGGTCGCTTATGGCCGGGGGCCGGTCGCGAGTGCCCTGGAAGTTGGCGATGAAGCGAGTGTGCATCTCGTCCCAGGAGGAGATCGTGCTGGGAGCCAGGTTTAGGAGCCAGGTGCGGGCGCCGTCCTTGAGCGCCATGGGAAACCAGTTCGCCATGACTTTCCATCTCCGTTGGCGGCTTCGATGCCCAGCTCGTAGAGCTGCAGGAATTCCGCGGGGTCCGCCGTGCCATCGTAGCGAGGGGGCAGATCAGGCTTGAACTTGCCTGGCCATGTGACGCCGCGTAGCTCGGGGGTGAAGGCGCGGCAGCCTACTGTAGCCACCGGCGCCCTTTGCTGGTGCTGGGCCTGCTCCTGGTGATTACCACGCGCCGCCACTTGGAGCAGCGTGGGGTCTCGGCGTGGAGGCGTAGGGATGCGATCTTGTCGCGCCGGTGCTGGGAGCGTGCGAGCACCTTCTTGGGGACGAGGGATCTCTTGGCAGCTCCCTTCTTGCCGTGCAGGCACCGGACGTGGAGGGTCTCGCCCTGGGGCTGCGGCCTTCGAGCCAGGGCGCCTTCTTGGGGAGGAGGTGGCGGAGGCCCCCTACGCGGAATGGAGGGCGAGGCAGCGAGAGGGGCGGCAACGGAGAGCCCCCTGCGGCGCTGACGAGCTCGGTGATGCAGGCGAGCCAGTCCTCGTAGAGGTCGTCGACGGGGCGGTAGTGCAGGAGCTCTCTTGCCAGGAGAAGCGCGGCGTGCGCGTCCGTGGGGGCGCGACGGGCGTGGGACGATGAACCAGCTGGAGTCAGTGACGGCATTGCGATGCGGCCCTCCCACCGCACCGAAGGATGCTGGGACGAGGCCTGCTGCTCGTTCCCCGCCGGGCCGATGGCGGCGTTGGCGGCAGGCGATCGGGAACGACGAGGGCGTCCACCGACGGGCGCCGTCTGGGCGACGCGGGTGGCGAGAGCAGCCCGGCGCTCGGCGCGAGCCCGATGAGCGTCAGCCATGGACATGACGGAAGATCACACGCGAACAGCGGAAGAAAGATTCCCGCGCACCCCTACCTGGCGTGCCAAATGTCGGATTTCGGGTTCCGGCGGACCCTTAAGGTTCGAACTCTGGGGTGCGCACGGAGATCTTTGCCCTACCGACTCGTGCTTCTATGGCTCGCAAGAAATCTAGGCTAGAAAGAAGAACACACAAAGGACACGAGGTTTATACTGGATCGGGCCACCGATGTGGTGTAATACCCTACTCCAGTGTGTGGTGTGGTGGATTGCCTCAGGGGTTGATGATGAACAATACAGGGGGAAGAACGGCCTCGCGAGAGGTGTTCTTGAGCTGGTGCAGTGTGTTCTACTTGGTCCGGATCTCTCTCTCTTTCTCTTCTCTCTTTCTTTCTCTTTATTTCCCTCTTCTTTTTTCCCTCTTCTGAAACTTCAGAACAAGATACTACTGAACCTCGTAGATCAAGCAGAGTAAGATCCGCGCCAGAGTGGTACGGTAATCCTGTTCTGGGAGTCATGCTGCTAGATCATGATGAACCTACGAACTATGAAGAAGCGATGGTGAGCCCAGATTCCGCAAAGTGGCTTGAAGCCATGAAATCTGAGATGGGATCCATGTATGAGAACAAAGTATGGACTTTGGTTGACTTGCCCGATGATCGGCAAGCAATTGAGAATAAATGGATCTTCAAGAAGAAGACTGACGCTGACGGTAATATTACTGTCTACAAAGCTCGACTTGTCGCAAAAGGTTTTCGGCAAGTTCAAGGGATTGACTACGATGAGACCTTCTCACCCGTAGCGATGCTTAAGTCTGTCCGAATCATGTTAGCAATTGCCGCATTTTATGATTATGAAATTTGGCAGATGGATGTCAAAACTGCATTCCTGAATGAATTTCTGGAAGAAGAGTTGTATATGATGCAACCAGAAGGTTTTGTCGATCCAAAGGGAGCTAACAAAGTGTGCAAGCTCCAGCGATCCATTTATGGACTGGTGCAAGCCTCTCGGAGTTGGAATAAACGTTTTGATACTGTGATCAAAGCATTTGGTTTTATACAGACTTATGGAGAAGCCTGTATTTACAAGAAAGTGAGTGGGAGCTCTATAGCATTTCTGATATTATATGTGGATGACATATTACTAATTGGAAATGATGTAGAATTTCTGGATAGCATAAAGGGATACTTGAATAAGAGTTTTTCAATGAAAGACCTCGGTGAAGCTGCTTACATATTAGGCATTAAGATCTATAGAGATAGATCAAGACGCTTAATTGGACTTTCACAAACCACATACCTTGACAAAGTTTTGAAGAAGTTCAAAATGGATCAAGCAAAGAAAGGGTTCTTGCCTGTGTTACAAGGTGTGAAGTTGAGTAAGACTCAATGCCCGACCACTGCAGAAGATAGAGAGAATATGAAAGATGTTCCCTATGCATCAGCCATAGGATCTATCATGTATGCAATGCTGTGTACCAGACCTGATGTGTGCCTTGCTATAAGTCTAGTAGGGAGGTACCAAAGTAATCCAGGAGTGGATCACTGGACAGCGGTCAAGAACATCCTGAAATACCTGAAAAGGACTAAGGATATGCTTCTCGTATATGGAGATGACAAAGAGCTCATCGTAAAAGGTTACGTTGATGCAAGCTTTGACACTGATCCGGATGATTCTAAATCGCAAACCGGATACGTGTTTACATTAAACGGTGGGGCTGTAAGTTGGTGCAGTTCTAAACAAAGCATTGTAGCGGGATCTACATGTGAAGCGGAGTACATAGCTGCTTCGGAAGCAGCAAATGAAGGAGTTTGGATGAAGGAGTTCATATCCGATCTAGGTGTCATACCTAGTGCATCGGGTCTAATGAAAATCTTTTGTGACAATACTGGTGCAATTGCCTTGGCAAAGGAATCCATATTTCACAAGAGAACCAAGCACATCAAGAGACGCTTCAATTCCATCCGGGATCTAGTCCAGGTGGGAGACATAGAAATTTGCAAGATACATACGGATCTGAATGTTGCAAACCCGTTGACTAAGCCTCTTCCACGGGCAAAACATGATCAGCACCAAGGCTCCATGGGTGTGAGAATCATTACTATGTAATCTAGATTATTGACTCTAGTGCAAGTGGGAGACTGAAGGAAATATGCCCTAGAGGCAATAATAAAGTTATTATTTATTTCCTTATATCATGATAAATGTTTATTATTCATGCTAGAATTGTATTAACCGGAAACATAATACATGTGTGAATACATAGACAAACAAAGTGTCACTAGTATGCCTCTACTTGACTAGCTCGTTAATCAAAGATGGTTATGTTTCCTAACCATGAACAATGAGTTGTTATTTGATTAACGGGATCACATCATTAGGTGAATGATCTGATTGACATGACCCATTCCATTAGCTTAGCACCCGATCGTTTAGTATGTTGCTATTGCTTTCTTCATGACTTATACATGTTCCTATAACTATGAGATTATGCAACTCCCGTTTACCGGAGGAACACTTTGGGTGCTACCAAACGTCACAACGTAACTGGGTGATTATAAAGGAGTACTATAGGTGTCTCCAAAGGTACATGTTGGGTTGGCGTATTTCAAGATTAGGTTTTGTCACTCCGATTGTCGGAGAGGTATCTCTGGGCCCTCTCGGTAATGCACATCACTTAAGCCTTGCAAGCATTGCAACTAATGAAGTTAGTTGCGGGATGATGTATTACAGAACGAGTAAAGAGACTTGCCGGTAACGAGATTGAACTAGGTATTTGGAATACCGACGATCGAATCTCGGGCAAGTAACATACCGATGACAAAGGGAACAACGTATGTTGTTATGCGGTCTGACCGATAAAGATCTTCGTAGAATATGTAGGAGCCAATATGGGCATCCAGGTCCCGCTGTTGGTTATTGACCGGAGACATGTCTCGGTCATGTCTACATTGTTCTCGAACCCGTAGGGTCCGCACGCTTAAGGTTACGATGACAGTTATATTATGAGTTTATGCATTTTGATGTACCGAAGGTTGTTCGGAGTCCCGGATGTGATCACGGACATGACGAGTAGTCTTGAAATGGTCGAGACATAAAGATTGATATATTGGAAGCCTATGTTTGGATATCGGAAGTGTTCCGAGTGAAATCTGGATTTTACCGCAGTACCGGGAGGTTACCGGAACCCCCCGGGAGCTATATGGGCCATGATGGGCCTTAGTGGAAAAGAGAAGAGGCAGCCCCTCATGGGCCGCACGCCCCTCCCCTCCCTTGGTCCGAATAGGACAAGGAGAGGGGGCCGGCCCCTCTCTCTCTTTTCCCCCCTCCGCGAATCCTATTCCAACTAGGATTGGGGGGGGAATCCTACTCCCAGAGGGAGTAGGAATCTCCTGGCGCGCCCTCCTTGGCCGGCTAGCCTCCCCCCTTTCGTTCTTTATATACGGAGGCAGGGGCACCCCAGAGACACAAGTTGATCCACGTGATCTATTCCTTAGCCGTGTGCGGCGCCCTAGCCACCATAGTCCTCGATAATATTGTAGCGGTGCTTAGGCGAAGCCCTGCAGTGGTAGTACATCAAGATCGTCACCACGCCGTCGTGCTGACGAAACTCTTCCCCGACACTTTGCTGGATCGGAGTCCGGGGATCGTCATCGAGCTGAACGTGTGCTAGAACTCGGAGGTGCCATAGTTTCGGTGCTTGATCGGTCGGATCGTGGAGACATACGACTACATCAACCAAACGCTTCCGTTGTCGATCAACTAGGTATGTAGATCATACTCCCCCTCTCGTTGCTATGCATCACCATGATCTTGCGTGTGCGTAGGAAAATTTTGAAATTACTACGTTCCCCAACAACCTTAACCAAGGTAGCTCATTTTATCCCGATCAGAACTACATATCGAGCAGATCAACTTGCACAAATGTATGTATGCAGAATAGTCAGTCTGTATGGAGTACCCGGAACCATCACTTCTGACCGAGGTTCACTTTTTACCTCCGCTTTTTGGTCACGTCTCCATCAGGCCTTGGGGACAGCGCTAAAATACAGTATCGCTTATCACCCTCAGACTGATGGACAGACAGAGTGGGTAAACCAAATACTCGAAGATATGCTACGAGCATGTGCTTTGGCCCAATGACCTAAATGGGAAGACTGCCTGCTGTATGTCGAGTTCTCTTACAACAATAGTTTCCAGACCAGTCTAAAGATGTCATCGTATGAGGCTTTTTATGGCCGCAAGTGCTGCACTCCTTTAAATTGGTATCAAACTGGAGATAGCCGTATCTTCGAAACAGATCTCATGATGGAAGCCGAGAAGCAAGTCAAGGAAATCAGAGACAGATTATAGTTGGCCAAATCTCGACGGAAGAGTTATTATGATGTAAAGCACCAACAGATCAGTTTTGAACCCGGAGAACACGTATATCTCCGAGTCACTCCTATGAAAGGAGTCAAGAGATTCCAGACTCGTGGAAAGTTGGCACCCGGATTTATTGGTCCATTTCCAGTTATGTACCGAGTGGGTACTGTTGCATATCAGTTGGAGCTACCCCCTGAATTGCCGGAAGCACACAATGTGTTTCACGTCTCACGGTTGAGGAGCTGCATATCGCCACCTGAGAAAAAGACTGCTATGACTGAAATAGAGTTGGCAAAGGATTTAACATATGAAGAGAGGCCGGTTAGAATTTTGGATCGGATGGAAAGGGTCACTCGTAGTAAAGCAAGGAAATTCTACAAAGTTCAGTGGGAGCATCATACAGAGTCAAAATCAACTTGGGAACGGGAAGAATTTCTAAAGGCACATTATCCAGAATGGTTTTCCCAAGCAACCGAATCTCGAGGACGAGATTCATTCTAAGTGGGGGAGGTTTGTGACAGCCTGGTTTTGCCCTCTGCTCTTTGCCAGATTTTCAGTTGAATTGATTTTGAAATTTGGAGTTTTGAATCTTTTCATATGGACTTAAACACTTGGGTACCCCTTGGCTTTCACCCAAGTGCCTCATTTCCCTCTCTAACTATCATTTCCTCTCTGGTTCAACTCAAAATAATATTTTGAATATTTTTGTTAAATGAAAAATATTCATTTCCTTCTCTTAAACCCTAGCCAGCTCAATGTGCTCCAAAGCAACCCCAATTTTTCTTGCCCACAAAAATCTGAGAAAATTCACAAATATTCTTTGAACCCTAGGGCACCTTCCTGAGCAAAAATATTTCACCAATTTTTGGAATATTTTTGCTACAGAAAATATTTTCTGTTCTGGACAGAAATGGTAGTTTCTACAGCAACTACCATTTTACTTGCTCCATTGTGGCTGATTTTTCTTGTGCATCATCACCTTAGTAGATGATTGCTAACCTCCAAAGCCTAGCTCCCAACTCCCAGTAGTTTGACCACAGTAAGCTCTCAAGGTTACTGATCAGAAAATTACCAGGCGGTTGAAATCTATTCTACTGCGCCTGTGATCAAAACCAAGTGTGGTAAACTCTAAAACTACCACGAACAACATGCCAGACATGAAGTTTGGACTTAGGTCTGCCTGAGGGCAGAGTTCACGCGGTGACCACACGTGTGCACGATGCCAACCTGCATGTCGACGCGCTCTGCATCGCGCCCGAGCTTCTGTTACTGGCGTGCTCGCTTCCCCGTATGCCTAGCCTTGCCAAAACGTGCCACAATCATCATCCCAAACCTCTTAACTCCCTCCTGGCGCTCGCCGACATAGTAGCTCGCTACAGCGAGCACGTGCGCGGTCCAGCCAACGCAACAGTGTGCGGCGCATTGTGCTAATCGCCTTCCCCTCGCCCCTGTGCTCGTCCCCGTTCGCCCACAGTTCCCGCGTGAGCTGCGTCACCTTCTCCTCCTCTCACTAACATCGTTCATCGCCGGGCGTCATGTCCAGGTGTCCACCGGCGGAGCCCGAACCCCCCTCAACGCTCGTCTATAAATAGAGCCATCCCCAGTCTCCTCGAGCATCACCCACTCCTCCCACACCCCACGATCTTGTAGAAGCCATAGCCCAGCCGGGCAGGCCGCAGGCCGCCGTCCCCGAGCTCGAGCTCGTCGACGATCCCCTCGGGTCGTCTCCGTAGCTCCAGCCCCTCCCAGGCCTAGGCAAGCCTTCCAGGGCCTCCGCCGCTCTTCGGTGGTGCGGTTCCGCCTGGTTGGAGCCCCTGGAGTCGCCTCTGTTCGCCATCGTCTTCATCTCCGGCGACCTCCGCTCTCTGCCTCCGCTAGAGAGGCTGATTCCGACGCCGTTCGACCACCCCTAGCTACTCTAAAGGTACGGGCAGGTGCGTCTCCCTCTCTCTCTCGATCCATCCCTCTCGTTTTGGCCAAGAAGCCCTCGTCCCCCGCGTGTGCTCCGGCGAAGCCGCGCCGTCCTATGTTTCCTTCTCCCCCTCCCCCTCCCTTGACTAGCGGGGCCCGCTAGTCAGCCACTCAGTACGCGCGCGAAGCGGTACGAGTGGTGGCGCCCGCGAGGCTTTACGCCTTTGACGTCACCCCTCCCCCCCAGTCTGTTTATTTAAATTCAAATTTCATATTTTTCTAGAGAGCTTCAAACAGCCAAAACTCTTTAACCATAAGTCCAAATGAATTGATTCTTTTTGTATTGTGTTCTTTGCAAAGAAATCTAGCAGCTCACCAAAAATCAGAGTGAAGATTTTCTTGAGGATCACCAGGAGGCTTGTGAACCTCATCTGCACTAAGGCAAGCCACAACAACATTTTCATGGTGCCATTACAATATTTGTGATTTTCTTACTTGAATGAATGATTTAATCCATGCATTTAAATCACTATTATGCTATTTATATCCTGTTAGTTGCTTGTTTAAGTTGTCATGCTTAGTTTACAAAAAGGTTGAAGCTAACTAAGTTGGTAAAGTAACAAGAAATAAATTTTGTTATGAAGAAGTAATATAGTTATGAATATAAGTAATTATTTGGAGTTCTTCTTCTTGCATGAGAAACATGATAAATTTTGATAGAAAAGATTCGGTTTAAAGTGATGTTTACTCCTAACCAGAGGAGTGCCATGAGTTGTTGATGTTTATACTTAGTGTGGATATAGTTGACTCAGTCATTTCCGTTGATATGTGATGCATATGTTAGTGTTGCATTTCATGGCATACTATGACACTGGTTATTTTCATTTTAAGTTGAACCTGATAATAACTCAACTTGAATATATCGTTGACCGGGTCATGGTGCCACTGAATCGAGTTTTTCCCAGTGCAACCACATTTGCCTTTATGGGAAGGCCTTTATTCGGCCCGTTGACAAGCCTCTGGTTGGTACCTCCAACGAGGGAAGGTTATGGGAATGCGGTACCCTGGCCCGGTATGCAGAGATAACCTTGTGTGCCCATTGTTGAGATTATGGTAATGTGTCCCCGTGTGGGACGTTTATGTTTTGGCCATGACGGTGGTCGTTGGTGTCTTTGGTAGACACGGGGCCACCCAGGACTAGCCTGATGGGGAATGAGTCGGAGTGGCCGGGAGAGTGTCATAGTAATGGAGGGATTTCGCCGGAATGCCATTGGTCCACCCCGAATAGGAGTGCGAGGCCATGGGTTCCGTGGTGTGGGTACAGTGCGCTACCTCTGCAAAGTGTTAATCTATCGATAGCCGAGTCAACGGTTACGGACACGCTCGAAAGTAGGCACACCATGGGTCAACGTTTAATAAATCTTGCACACTGAGTTATGAACTTTGCACTGTTGATGATGGCGGGAAGGTCATCTTGCTGTTTGAGACCAAGTGTTGGTCGTGGTTGTGATCGCCGGAAGAATCACCGTTTGAGACCAAATGTTGGTCGTGGTTGTGGTCGCTGGAAAGCTCACGAGGTATCCGTAATTAAGACCATGAGGTTGGTACGTTTGTGATCCAAGAGCGATCATCGTTGGTAAGCCAGTCCGAGGGACTTTTCTCACAAAAGCATGATCACAGCATGTTGGATGCATTCTTGTATTATTAATAATTGGTTAATTATCATGATATTGTTTATCATTATGTTTATGCTTGTTGTGAGCTTGCAAGTACATTCAATGTACTGACCTGGCGTGTCATGCCAGATTTCAGGAAAGACTCGTTGGAATGGAGTGTTGTCCGAGTCTAGATCGTGTCCACATCGGTGTCCCTGTGCTATGGAGTTCCGCTACGACGTTGTTCCGCTGTCGTGTAGTTGTTATGATCGAGCCCCTTTATGTTCACTAAATAATGTACATATTGTTCAGCTGCACCGTGTGTGCCGCTTGGCCTCACCATCTGTTGTAATATAAACTTTGATCCGCTAGCGTCAATAAAGAGATTGTTTTCTGTACCAAGATGTTGTGTGTTGCCAGAAGACATGGTCTCTGGGCTGGCAATGCATGGTGAACCGGTTGCTCTGAGCCGGGGTGCCACAGCGGTGTGATCCTCGATACGGAGGGAGCGCTTCATGTTTCCATTGACTGTTATGACACCTCGTGGTCCGGGCATCTTGAGCTTGAGATAAGCATAGTGTGGCATCGCATTGAATCGAGCAAACGCGGTTTGTCCAAGCAGTGCGTGATAGCCACTGCGGAAGGGGACGATATCAAAGATTAACTCTTTGCTTCGTAAGTTGTCCGGAGATCCTAAGACGACCTCCAATGTGATTGAGCCCATGCAACGGGCCTCTACACCTGGTATAACTCCTTTAAAGGTAGTTTTGGTGGGCTTGATCCTTGATGGATCGATGCCCATTTTGTGCACTGTATCCTGATAGAGAAGGTTGAGGCTGCTTCCACCGTCCATGAGGACTCGTGTGAGGTGGAATCCACCAATTATTGGGTCGAGAATTAGTGCGGCTGAACCGCCATGACGGATACTGGTCGGATGGTCCCTGCGATCAAAGGTGATCGAGCAGGATGACCATGGGTTGAATTTTGGGGCGACTGGCTCTATCGCGTAGACGTCCCTGAGCGCGCGCTTGCGCTCCCCCTTGGGGATATGGGTAGCGTATATCATGTTCACCATTTTGACCTGAGGGGGAAACTTCTTCTGTCCCCCTGTGTTCAGTGGACGGGGCTCCTCGTCATCGTCCTCGCTTTGCAACCCCTTTTCCTTGTTCTCATCATTTAACTTGACGGCCTGCTTAAAGACCCAACAACTTTTGTTGGTTTTATTGGTTGGCTTATCGGGGGTGCCGTGTATCTGACACGGACGATCGAGCATGCGGTCCAAGCTGGATGAGCCTGGATTGTTCATTTTAAATGGCTTCTTCTGCTGGCCGCACTTGGAGCCACTGAATTAGGCGTTGACCGCAGTGTCATCGGTATTGTTATCGTTGCTTCGACGCTTGTGTCTGTTGCGTCGGGGCTTGCCATTGCTATTTCTGGCTTCGGAGGTGCCATGTTCGCTTGCATTGTTATTGCTACGGTCTAGCCAGCTATCTTCGCCCGCGCAAAAGCGGGTCATGAGTGTCGTGAGGGCTGCCATGGACTTCGACTTTTCCTAGCCGAGGTGTCGGGCGAGTCATTCATCGCGGGTGCTGTGTTTAAAGGCCGCTAGGGCTTCAGCATCCGGACAATCAACGATCTGGTTCTTTTTAGTTAACAACCTAGTCCAGAATTTCCTAGCTGACTCTCCGGGCTGTTGGACTATGTGACTTAGGTCATCGGCATCCGGAGGTCGGACGTATGTGCCTTGGAAGTTGTCGCAGAAGGCATCTTCCCGGTCCTCCCAGCTGCCAATGGAATTTTCAGGCAGGCTATTCAACCAGTGCCGAGCTGGCCCCTTGAGTTTTAGTGGGAGGTATTTGATGGCATGAAGATCATCACCGCAGGCCATATGAATATGGGGAAGAAAATCTTCAATCCATACCGGTGGGTTTGTTGTCCCATCAAATGATTCGATGTTCACGATTTTAAACCCTTCTAGGAATTCGTGCTCCATTACTTCATCAGTGAAGCAAAGGGGGTGTGCGGCGCCTCTATATCAGGCCACATCGCGACATAGCTCGGATGGAGTTCGTCTACGGTTATCGGCCCGGGCGTGATTATGCTTGTCAAATTCGGCTAGATGGCCGTCGTCATGTGTCGGGGCGTGCCCCCACGATCCGTAGATCGATCTGGTCTGTCCTGCTCTACTGTCTAGGTCCTGCCACATGTCATATGTATATTCCCGAGGTGTTTTATCTCTGCCTTTACGGCGAGGTGGGACAGGCTGGTGTTCGGCTTGAGTTGTCGCTTCGTCCCGGCCACGTGGTGGTCGATCAGCCGCATTACGCGCTGATGGTACGGGCTCAAGTGCCTCGTCATCGAATTGAGGTAGCAATTTGTGCTTCGCTTAACTTTTGGTTGGGCGCTCGAGGCCATATTCCTCGGCTGCCAGGACATTAGTCCATCTATCATTTAGCAGATCTTGATGAGCTTGAAGCTGCTGCTGCTTCTTTTTCAGGCTCCTTGCAGTGGCTATTAGCCGGCGCTTAAAGCGCTCCTGCTCGAGAGGTTCCTCGGGCACGATAAAATCCTCGTTGCCGAGGCTCACCTCATCCTCGGAGAGCGAAAGATAGTTACTGTCCTTCGAGCTTCGTTTACAACCTGTTCATCGGGGCTGACTCTCTCATCTTCCCATTCGTCCTGTTCGGAGGTTGGCTCAACGGGTCTTCATTGTCCTCGGCATCGTCTAGAGTATTGTTTTCTCATGTGCCTGTATTGCTGTCTTTTCCGCAGCGTGATTTAGAGCGGCGCCGCAGTCGTCGATGCTTTGGCTGTATCTCAGGAGGTTTATCATCGACTGGGTATTCTTTGTCATCGCCGTTAGCTTCTTTGGGTGTATCCACCATGTACACGTCATACGAAGAGGTGGTCGTCCAGCGTCCGGTAAACGGCGGGTTTTAGGCTTCCTCTTCTCCGGCATCGTCGTCCATACCATCGATGTTTTCAGAGTCGTAATCGAGCATGTCTGTTAAGTCCTCGATAGTGGCTATAAAGTGGTGGTGGGTGGGATGTTAAATTCCTTGCTCTCAGCCCCTAGTCCGGGCTGGGCATAGTTCGGACGTTGCTCCTCTGTAATGACAAGGGATCGCATTAAGTCCAAAGCCTCGCTTAAAGGTGAGGTTTGGCCCGAGAGAAGATAGACCGTGGAGTACGGTGAGAGGGAGACTCCTTGGCCGAACTTACACAGTGCTAACTCTGAGGATTCGGAGCCCGCATCCGGAGAAGGGTCTGGCTCCATGATGGCTGCCAGCGACACTACTTCCTCCTGCTCTCCCACAATGGGCTTAGTGGCTGCAGATAGTCCGCGAGCTCAGGGAGCCTGTCTTTGGACCTGTCCATATGCTCCGGATCTAAGGCCAGAGCGGAGATTGAGGGCGCGAATCCTTGGAATATCAAGTCTCCTCGGATATCAGCGACATAGTCCAGATTTCCAAAACTAATCTGGTGACCTGGGGCGTAGCTGTCGATCTGCTCTAGATGACCAAGCGAGTTGGCCCGCAGTGCGAAGCCATCGAACACAAAGATCTGGCCGGGGAGGAACCAGGGCAACTTTGTTGTAGATGATTGATGGAGCCATCGAACCTTCTAGTAACGACGCAGCGGAACTCTCAATGAAAGCACCAATGTCAGTGTCAAAACCGGCGGATCTCGGGTAGGGGGTCCCGAACTATGCGTCTAAGGTTGATGGTAACAGGAGGAAGGGGACATGATGTTTTACCCAGGTTCGGGCCCTCTTGATGGAGGTAATACCCTACGTCCTGCTTGATTGATATTGATGAGTATGAGGATTACAAGAGTTGATCTACCACGAGATCATAATGGCTAAAACCCTAGAAGTCTAGCCTGTATGATTGTGATTGCCTCTATGGACTAAACCCTCCGGTTTATATAGACACCGGAGGGGCCTAGGGTTGTAAAAAATCGGTTACAGAGAAAGGAATCTTCATATCCGAACGCCAGGCTTACCATCCACGCCAAGGAGAGTTCCATCTGGACACGAGAGAGAGTCTTCTGTCTTGTATCTTCATAGCCCATTAGTCCGGCCCATGCCACACAGGCCGGACGCCCGAGGACCCCTTAATCCAGGACTCCCTCAATCCCCTCTTTCTTCTAATGACCATCGGTATTTTACTCAAAACTATTTTTTTATTCATCACATACTATGAGTTTTGCTTGGAGCATCTTGTATGATATGAGTCTTTTCTTTTTTTCTTTTTGTTTTAAGTCATGAATCCTTTGTGGACACACCTATTTTAGAGAGCCAAAATTATGCTATGACTTACTAGAATTGCTCTCTTTGCTTCACTTCAATCTTTATGAGCTGTGGAATTGCTCTAGTGCTTCACTTATATATTTTTGAGCACAGTGTGCTTTAGTATTTTTAAGAAAGTCTCTCTTGCTTCACTTAAATTATTTTGAGAGAAAGAAATATGATGCTCATGATCTTCACTTATATTTGTTTGAGCTTATCAAAAGCAACATATGAAAACTAGTCCCAAAGTGGTAGGTATCCAAAGAGGATATAATAAAAACTTTCATGAAGATCATTGGACAAAATAAACTTGATTCTTTACAGTAGTTTTGAGATATGATGATGTGATATGTGAGTCATGTTGATGAGTAATTATGCTTTAGTAAGAATATTGGTGTTAAGGTTTGTGATTCTCTATGCAAGCACGAAAGTCAATAGTTGTGCAATGAAATTACATCCTACTTGTGGTGCATTATTCGGTGTTAATTATGCTTAATGCTCGCTTACGAGATTTTTCGTTTCTTGGTTGGTCGCTTCTCAATCTTTTGCTAGCCTTCATTTTGCACTAAGTATGATCACTACTTGTGCATCCAAAATCCTTTAAACTAGTTTTGCCACATGAGTCCACTATGCCTACCTATATGCAGTATTCTTTTGACCTTCTAAGCAAATTTGTATGTGTCATCTCTAATTTTCAAAATAAATTTCTCTTTTGTGTGCTCGTACCGCTCATGAAACGGTAGGGGGTGGCTGATATATTTCCATGCTAGATATGTTATTCTCAAGATGAGTGTTTATTCACTTGTCATTGCACGAGAGTACGACAAAGGTATTAGGAATGCCCAATCCCAAAATGAAAAATGAATTTACTTTATGTTGTCAAATAATAAATTCCTTGGAAAGTGTTGGTATGGAAGCCTCCCGTGGATACGGCTAGCCATGGAAAGTGAAAGTATGGTTGAAAAAGCAATAAGCTTTAATTTCTGTTTGGGAACCGCCTATGATATATCTAGCATGGAAAGTATTGGGAACTACTCGATCGTTTTCGTTGATAGAAAAGCATGCCTCCCAAAATGTTTTTATCTCTATCTTTTTCGCTTTGAGCTCTAGCACCTCTACAAATCCCTACTTCCCTCTGCAAAGGGCGTTTCTTTTACTTTATGCAATCTTTATTTTTATTTGAGTCTCCATCTTATCTTATAAAGCACCAACTAAGGGGCATTATGATCGTACTTGAGCATTGGATGTAGCTAATATGCGAATGTGTTTCATGAATGGATCAATGATTCAGCATAATGGGCTAGGGATAACTTATTTTAGCATTGATATTCTGAAAGACATGGTTGCTTGTTGATATGCTTCAGTATTGAAATTCTCATGTCAAAACTAGACTATTGCTTTGAACCATATAGAAGTCCAAATGTCCATGCTACAAAGAAAAGAATATGTGATGAAGATGTTAGGCACCATTCCACATCAAAAATTCTGCTTTTATCGTTTACCTACTCGAGGACGAGTAGGAATTAAGCTTGGGGATGCTGATACGTCTCCAACGTATATATAATTTTTTTATTGTTCCATGTTGTATTATTATCATTCTTGGATGTTCTACAATTATTTTATAGTCATTTTGTATCATTTTTTGGTACTAACCTATTGACATAGTGCCGAGTGCCAGTTGTTGTTTTCTGCTTGTTTTTTACATCACGGGAAAGCAATATCAAACAGAGTCCAAATGCAGTGAAAATTTTTGTGGAATGTTTACGGACCAGAAGACACCCAATGGGCCGGAGAAGCACCTGGGGGGTGCACCGAGGGGGGCACAACCCACCAGGGTGTGCCTGGGCCCCCAGGCGCGCCCAGGTGGGTTGTGCCCACCTCGGTGGCCTCCCGCACCACCTCTTTTCTCTATAAATACCCCAATATTCCAGAAACCCTAGGGTTGTCGACAAAAATCAATTCCAGCCGATGCAAGTTCCAGAACCACCAAATCCAATCTAGACACCATCATAGAGGGGTTCATCATGTCCATTGGTGCCTCTCCGATGATGCGTGAGTAGTTCATTGTAGACCTACGGGTCTGTAGTTAGTAGCTATATGGCTTCATCTCTCTCTTTTGATTCTCAATACAATGGTCTCTTGGAGATCCATATGATGTAACTCTTTTGCGGTGTGTTTATTGGGATCCAATGAACTTTGAGTTTATGCTCAGATCTATCTATCCATGAAAGTTATTTGAGTCTTCTTTGATCTCTTATATGCATGATTGCTTATAGCATCATATTTCTTCTCCGATATTTGGGTTATATTTGGCCAACTTGATCTATTTATCTTGCAATGGGAAGAGGTTCTTTGTGATGGGTTCAATCTTACAGTGCTTGATCCCAGTGACAGAAGGGGAAACGACACGTATGTATCGTTGCTATTAAGGATAACAAGATGGGGTCTACTTATACATAAATAGATCGTGTCTACACCATGTTATCATTCTTATTGCATTACTTTGTTTCTCCATGAACTTTATACACTAGATGCATGCTGGATAGCGGTCGATGTGTGGAGTAATAGTAGTAGATGTAGGCAGGAGTCGGTCTACTAATCTTGGACATGATGCCTATATAATGATCATTGCCTAGATATCATGAAGATTATTTTAAGTTTTATCAATTGGCCGACAGTAATTCATTTACCCACCGTTTGCTATTTTTCTCGAGAGAATCCACTAGTGAAATCTACGGCCACCGGGTCTCTTCTTTATTATATTTGCCTTCGCGATCTATTTTTATTTGCTTTTATTTTCAGATCTATTAAACCAAAAATACAAAAATACCATGCTGCAATTTATTCTTATTTATTTTATCCCGTGTTCCCGCGAGATCTATTTATCCAATCTATTGTAATTTTATCTATTTTTTACCCGTGAGGGATTCACAACCCCTCTCTTACGTCAGGTTGCAAGTATTTGTTCATTGTGTGCAGGAGTTGTTTACGTGGTGTTGCGTGGTTCTCCTACTGGTTCGATAACCTTGGTCTCATCACTGAGGGAAATACCTACCGTTGTTGTGCTGCATCATCCCATCCTCTTTGGGGAAATACAGACATAGTTCTACCAAACATCAAAGACTCAAATAACTTTCATGGATAAAAACATAGATCTTATCATAAAATCAATGTTCATCGGATCCCAACAAACACACCGCAAAAAGAGTTACATCAAATAGATCTCCAAGAGACCATTGTATTGAGAATCAAAAGAGAGAGAGAGAGAGAGGAAGCGATCTGAGAAAGAATAAGATATCATTATTCTCTTTAATAAACTTTTGTCTCGTAGCTACTAACTACGGACCCGTAGGTCTACAATGAACTACTCACGCATCATCGGAAAGGCACCAATGAGGATGATGAACCCCTCCGTGATGGTGTCTAGATTGGATCTGTGGTTTCTGGAACTTGCGGCGGCTGGAATTGTTTTCCGTCGACTACCCTAGGGTTTCTGGAATATTGGGGTTTTTATAGAGCAAAGAGGCGGTGCGGGAGGCCACCGAGGTGGGCACAACCCACCAGGGCGCGCATGGGCCCCCAGGCGCACCCAGGTGGGTTGTGCCCCCCTCGGGGCACCCCCTCTGGTACTTCTTTGGCCCATCGTGTGTCTTCTGGCCCAAAAAAATACTCCAAAAAGTTTCATTCCGTTTGGACTCCGTTTGGTATTGATTTTCTACGAAGTAAAAAACAAGCAAAAAACAACAACTGGCACTGGGCACTATGTCAATAGGTTAGTCCCAAAAAATGATATAAAGTTGCTATAAAATGATTGTAAAACATCCAAGAATGATAATATAACAGCATGGAACAACCAAAAATTATAGATATGTTGGATACGTATCAATCATCACTTGGTTACAATCTTTCGAAAACCCCATCGGGTGCCCCTAATGAATGTGGGTGATGTTGAACTAGGTCATCGCTTGATGAAGAAGTGGTGTACTGAAGCAAGTTTTGTGTGTGTATAAAAGATGGATCAGATTTGAGGTGTGTCAACCGTCCCAAGCAAACATGTACATCCACACTACCTCTTATGGGACGGGGCATTATTGATTACCTAGTCTGATACTAGCATGGTGCCCACATACTAGTGACTGGGGTGACGTGAGTTCACTCTCGGGACGGGGTCGTGCTTGGATAGGCGTCCATGACTGTTTTTAAAGGGCACCGGACACACCGTTGGTCTCTTCGTGTAGATGTGACATTGAATAGGGCAGAGTCCCAATATCTTTTATGATTATAACACGAAGGTTGTGTACCAACGAGTGGAATCTATGTTAGTGTCGCCTAGGGAAAGATAGTGGTCGGGTTCTTACCCCGAGTACTTGAGGTACTGCGGGTCGTGGATGACACGGAAGTTCCCCAGATCTTGTGGGTAAAGTGTAAAACCTCTACAGAGTGTCAAACTATTCGAATGGTCGTGTCCACGGTCAAGGAAAGTTGGGTGGTGCTACTTAAACTATTTCCGGAATTCTCTTACACACTCGGTTAAGTACTTTGTTTATGCAATTCGTGAGAAGTAGTGACAAGCTTGAGACTGAGTTGTGTATATCTCTTTCTCGATGTTGATGTCGGTAACCTCTTCATACATGTTCTAGACGCATTCCTGACACCATTAAGTATTGATCATACTTGCATAAGAATAACTATCTTACCACAGACATGCCAACATAGTGATATTACCATGCATACTTTACTCTGTTTCCATTCATGGGTTGCTTATGAGCACATTCAAACGTACTCACTGGCTTGTCCCTGGCTATTTGCTTGGCAGGCATGGAAGAGCAGGAATATGAGGAATAATTCTTCGGTGACGATCATGCGAACTAGGACTCTTTCCCAGTCAGAATGCATATTGGGTTAAGGCAGATGGCATGGGTTCTACTTATCGACGAAGATTTCCGCTGCTTGTGTTTTTATTGAAATTCAGTCCTTGAGGCTTTATCTATGTAATACTTGACCATAATGGTCATAATTCATGTAAGATTGTATGTATGGATGTAAGACTATTGATATTCATTATGTGTGTTCAGTGAGCATTGATCCTTGGGATCACTGTGCACATGTAATAGGTGGCTTCGACTGTGTAAGTCGGGGTCCCCATAGTCCTCTAATCGGTTTTAGCAAAATTTTAGTTACGTAGTTTACCAGTTTAACAAATAATACTAGCTACCTACGTCCACAACATAGGTGATGATTCTTGATGCTAGATTAAGATTCGGGGTGTGTGAGAGAAGAGACTTAATAAAAATCTCTAGCCCCACAGTAAACTTCATCAAATACATGTGACCCCCTAGAAGATCATCCATCTTCAGCACCCTCTTGTGTGCGCAATGGTTCACTATTCTTGACTATGATGAGGCCCAAAGAATTGTTAGAAGATTGTCGAGAGCAAAAGCCAATTGTTAGAACTTTGTGCAAAGCCTCATCATGTCGTCAATGAATTGAAACGAAGCAACACTCGAGGGAAGCGTAGGATGAACATCAAACCCTCACACCCACATGTGATCTAGATCACAAACTGCACCTACTCATATAACTTCTCATGATGCAACTATTGGGGAATGTAGTAGAAAACAAAAAAATCGCACCTAAGCACACCCAAGATCAATATGAAGATGCATAATGGGTTGGGATCACAATCGTTACCGTCATCGAGTTCCTTCAGAATAAAAATGATCCCGCGAACTACCCACGAGTAGTCCCTCGAACGAAAGACCGAAAGCAAGTCCTATCTACTTGGTTGCAAGCGTGCGGCCTTCACGATCCGACGGTGCTTCGTTGTCTAGAGTTAATCGTCATCGAAGAATTAGAGGGAGGAGATTAGAAATGCACTGGGCTTCTAATTTTGAGGATTAGAGGAACTAGACTAAGCTCTGATTAGTCAAATAGGACCAACTAGAACTAGGGCTAGATGAACTAGAGGAGGCTCTAAAACTTGTGTATAGAAAAGGTGCAAAACCTCTAGTATATATAGGTTAGGAGGAGAGGGAGGGGCGCCACACAAGGGGGAAAGTCCCCCCCCCCTTACGCCGGCCATTGGAAGGGGGAATCCCTTCCCAATTTGGCAAGCCTCCCCTCCTTCCAATAGGAAAGGGAGCACCACCCATATTGGACACTTGTGGCCCAATATACCTTCCACTGTTTGGCCGTTTAAGGCCCATTGATATTAAATTAAATATAAATGCCTTCTAACATTTACTAGAGCATATTATATATAATTTAACATCCCTAGTAACATTTTCCACCTATATATTAATTGTCGCTAATACCCGGTATTACCCGATACTCTCCGAAACCCTTGTAGTGACCCCGAAACGCCTTTGGATCCTATCAAACCTATTTCAAATATTTATGAAATAATTACACAAATATATTATCATCACTCCTGCATTACTAACACTCAGCAGATCTTGATTGCCTTAATCTTGTGACCCGTAGGTTCGGTGACTCATAGACATGAACGAAACCCCTTCATTCAATGATCGACATCGGGACCATGGACATCCATATCGATCCCTATGATCACAAGAATGATATTCGACTTAACCTTTGGTTATCATGTGATGTTCCTTTTGCTTTTCAAAACTTCAAAAAGACATTGTCCTCCTGAGTCATCAAATGCTTACTATACAGTTATCCTCGTTATCGGTTTTGTTCTTTCTTGTTGTTGTGTTTCGACATCTCGGTGACGTAGTCACCTGTTTTTGGCTAGATGATGATAGATGTCGAGAGGGCCCTAAGAATATCTCTCCATCATCGGAGGAGCAAATCCCACTCTCGAGCTATCTAGTCCCTTGCCAAACTTTTCGATGAGCCCATAAGTTATCATTATGATCACGATGTTACGCGTGACATTTAAGTAACCCCAAAGTCCATTGTACGGTAAGAAGTGACTACGATACTCTCATGGTCTAAGGAGTAAAATCACACGTTAACACTATGTGCTATTACAATTGATTACAGACGATATAAACTCAATTCATAACAGACAAGTATGGGTCGATTAAATATGATCATTCTTGTAATGTCATAATCTCAATGTTTTTAGGACTATCGTTACACTTAACGATATCCTAAGATCCAGAAAACATGATCATTAACAACACTTGAGCTAGTCCTAGAGGCAAGACTAGCACCCTTTTATTTTACTATTTACCATTCCACACGTGCATGAGTTTTTCACTGAATCGCATATTCCAGGATCATACCAGTTATAGCATAGAATATAAACTATATAATATGAATATGAAAATATAATGATACAAATATTATTACCTCTAGGGCATATTTTCAACAATGTACACATCTGAAATTTAACTATAATTGGCGTGTCCCATCTACAATTGTTTATAGGGAGCAAAACCCTATAGTTGCTATCTGTTAAAGGAACATTTTTCCTAGTTTTTCTTGCCATGTGCAAATGAAATTGTTGGCCAATTCATATGGTACCATGAAAGTATTTTGGCCAAGGAAAAAATATTCGTGGTAAAAAATTTAGTATTTTGACCATGGAAAACTTAGTAATTGAGCCTGGCTAATTTTAGTAATTGACCATGGCAATTTTTGTTATTTGGACCATGGAAAAAAATTATTTTTTTACCATGAAAAATTTAGTAATTGACCATGGAAAATTTTAGTAATTGTCCATGGTTTTTTAGTTGGTCATGTTAAATTTATTAATTGACCATGGTAAATTTAGCTTATTAATCATGTCCATTTTCATAATTGACCATGGAAAATTTATTTTATACACCACGTCAATTTTAGTTTTATGTACCATGGCAAATTTAGTTTATTACTCATGGCAGAAAAATTCCTCTCATGACAATACTCACTTTTTTTTAACCAGGTCAATTTTAGTTGATGATTTTCTTACTTTTGAGCATCATGGAAATTGATTCATATGTAACTTAGTGATCTTACATCATTTTTGACATCAAGGTGGCAAAAATGACATTAAATTTTTCCATCATCATACACTTTCGCACATTTTTGTATTTAATGTTCTTTTTTCAACCATCATGGTAAGCATCATGTGTGCATCATGGCTAATTTACACCACTTTTGGCAAACACTTTTTGCCATGAGTAAAATACAGTGAAGATCCTAAAAGTATTGCAAGTGTGTCAAGTGAGTCCTAAATTTTTTAAATCGTTCATCGTGGGTCCTTTATGTGTATTTTACCAATGACTTTAGCACCTACTTGTCACACTTGAAATACTTTAAAACCCCATGGTGAACGACTTACACACATTTAGGACACGTGGTGAACGATTTCAAACTTTTAGGACCTACTTGACACACTTGGAATAAATTTAGGAGCTCCAGTGTATTATACTCTTTTGCCATTAATGCGTATTTTTAGGAGCATCACAAATTTCTTTCCTTTTGCTACTTGGCAAAATTACCATTCTTGTGATCACGGCAAATTTAGTTTATGGTCATGGCAGATACATTTTCATGCATCATGTCATTTTAAGTGTATGGAAAGTGGTTGTTACCATGACAATTTGTTTTTGGACCACTTCCAAAAATAATTTAAATGGCAAATTTATTTTTTTGTAACATGTCATTTTTACTTTTCTTGTTGGACCATGGCAAATGTTTATCCATTTCAATGCATTTTTATCTAGATCCATATGAACATGATGGTTGTTTTGTTATTTTGTCTTATGAAAATTTTGATTTATTTTTGTTTTGATATTTAAATTCACGTTCAAATACCAGTCTTAGGATTGCTACTTGTAGGAAGAAACTTAACATTGTTCAAATTCATGTTCAAAGAACCATAAAGCTGGGCCTCCTTTTTGGCTCAATTGTATCCACCAAGTTCTGTTTTCAACAACCTGAATGAGCGTAAAAATGACATGAAGGCCTGAAGGGGTGTTCGCGTTGGGGTAGTTCCCCATCGTTTCTCGTTCAATCCCTCCTCATAGTCAAAAATTCGCATGGCACTTAAGTGCAAGGGCACACACACACTTACATGGGCAAGCAGGTGTGTTGGTTCACGCCGTGATTTGTGCACTTGTGTGTACTGGAAATTATGAAAAAGCAATTGTAATTCATATGCTATGAATACATCTGAATACTGTCCAGTATACAAGTCGTTCTTCTACATATATGTCGTATGTACTGTTGTCTATTATTCTTCTTTTACTATGAGAGGACCTTATATGTTTACTTCCTTATTTCCTTCTCATCTCCTTCCTCCTGTCTCTGCATTCTTAATCTGGATGAACTCTTCTTTTTGTACATAACCACTATTCTTTCATTTTATCTCATCAAATGCTTTCTATTCCGTTCGGATTCACCTAATTTATTTGCTTTGTTTCTTCATCTATTGTTGGTATAGGCTCTTTCAGACCGGAGTTTGATGGATTAAGGTTGCAATTCAATAGGTAATTTATTCTGTTACTCCTTTTTTGCTACTATTCTTTCTTACTCACATAGGTCGTTCATATCCTTCATCTACTATTTTTGCTACTATTCTTGCTCGGTCCTGGAGAGGTTGGTTCCGACGATGGAGCATCGTGTGGGCCGGGAGATGTTGCTTACTCCTTCATTTTGCTGCTATACTTGCTCGGGCATGGAGAGGTTGGTTCCAGCGATGGAGCATCATGTGGACCACATCCACTAAGGTGACCCCCCCCCCCTCGCGCACTTCGTTGGATTGGGGCCGTTGTTGTGTGGCTTGATACAAAACAGCTTCAGCCAAAGCCCAAAGTGGGGTTCTATGTGGAAGAAGGCCTCGCAGAAGGTTATGTAGGTGGCCATGTGGAGGATGGAGTTGGGCACAAGATGATGGAATTGGAGCCCATAAAAGAATAATAGGCCCCGAAGAAAGGGGTGGATTGGGAAGCCGAGACCTCAGATGAGGTGAGAGACAAAGATGACTCGTTCACCCTCCTTAGGACTTGTGATCCTCGAAGCCGAGTAGATCTCATCCCCTACCAGGGCGAACGACATTTGACCATGCTTCGGGACGGAAGGTAGCCGCTCCCCTGGAGCTTGGTGATGTTTCCCATGGTGATGATGGAAGGCATCCACACACCTCTCTTGCTGGCGGCCTTCTCCTCAGTAGCCTGAGCAGCAGAACTCTTCCCCTTTTTAGCCATCTTCTTAAGGTTGCGGGATTGGGTTGAGAGGATCAAAGGTGGAGATGTGTCATAAGGCTCTGGGTGTTGGAACTCGAGAAGTCTTGGGCGCATTCCTTCCCTTTCTATAGTCTGGGTGAGGGCGAGGAAGCATGAGGTGAATTGGATGCATTCCTCCCTTTTCTATAGCCCAGTAAAAATGTCAAGAGATGCCATGCCGCATAGCTAATCTGCTAGTTCCCAATACGACATGCAGTATATGCGCGCGGATCAACGGATTTTGTTTATGATGTGCCAAAAATTCAGAGCACGATCCCTTTATCAATAAGACGTGCCAATGGAATTGGCCTCGAGCCGCAATAAATTCGGCTTAATGACTATTGATGGGACCTTTCGGTTCCACAATAAGTGGTGGCGCTTTAGTTCTCGGGCTAAAGCTGGCAGAGCCTGACCCAGTCAGACCACTGCTTTCACATAGAAATTCTTCATCGTTAAGCTAGAAGGGTCGTTGGAGTCAATACAGATATATCGTTCTTATAGGGAGCCTTGCTAAAAGATGCCCTATTACCTACAGTAAATCATTGCTTGGGTTTACACATGGATGCAGTAAAAGAAGGAGACGAAAATGAAAGGTTAACAAGGACTTTGGATCCCAGGAGTCCTCGGATATGGTGTCAAATTGGAAGAGAACTCACCTACGAAGCCAAAGACCCAAAGAAGTTGTCGCAAGGAGTCATTCATGGTCCTCAGCTTGAAGACTAGTTCAGGGGCTACTAATGGTGTCTTGGATTAGGGGTTACTCACCACGTCAGCCTACCATTGATGGGTTGGGCCGAGGACCACCGTCAACAGAAGAGTGGACCATGAAAGCTATATCCCTCAGCGTACTCAAGATGGAATCCTCTGAAGACTTGGCGCATACTTCAAGTCCTATTCAAATATTCAGCATGTTTTATCTCTAGATGAACTAACCATGTGTAACCCTAGGTACCCCTCGGTCCCTATATAAGCTGAGGGTTTTAGTCCGTGGCGGCAGGTTAGATTCATTCATACGATCTCGAGGTAGATCATCATGTACTTTGTACCCCATCAACAATCAATACAATACAAGCAGGACGTAGGGTTTTACCTCTTTGAGAGGGCCCGAACATGGGTAAATATCGTGTCTCTCTACTCCCTGTTACCATCAAGCCAAGATCACCATCTCAGGACCCCCTACCCGAGATCTGCCTGATTTAGCTCCAACTATTGGCCCGGGTGACCCTGCCACGAGGCCCGACGAGCGAGGCTGGGGATGATGGTGCTTATGTGGAGGGGAGGCGGGGGTGGGATGCACCGAACACTATGTGCGGGGATCCCTCTCGTAGCTCCGGAGGATGCAATGAGGGTGTTGTGGCTTCTCGCGGCGACGACGCTCATCGATGCCATCATCACGATCTCGATTGTGTTGGGTGGCTTATTTTTTTCGATGACAACAAGCATTATGCATCCCACTCATCTTTGCCATGTTTTCCCATCATTCTTCTATGTTCCCATGCCACTCTATTTTGTAGCACCATTTTTTTTGTTTGGTAATCACCATTGAGAACACATGAAAATTTGTTTTCAGATAAAATGCATACATCATATTAGGGAAACAATTTCGATTGGAGAACATTTTTAAGTTGTCATCATTTTTTGCCATGGCAAAAATTTGATGCTCAACATATATGCATGGTATTGAGTTTTTGCAATGGAAAAAATACCCTTTGTACAATTTTGTTCCCCTAATTATGCATGGTACTGAAAGTTGCCATGGCAACAAAATGGTGTTGTAAGGCTGATCGCAATTTTAGAAAAATGAAGTATAATATACACGGGAATATTTTAATACCTTTGTTCTATGGTTCATGGCAAATAGGGATAAAAACATGTACAAATTTGGTTTGACGACCCTGTAACATCCCAAATTTTTAATTTGGAATGTTATACATTAGGTCATCATGCATATCATATTTTATTTTGTTTTTGGTTTTGATCCTAGAAAATCCTAAGCAACTCAAGGACCCACGGAGAGAGTTGGGGATTTCGTTATTTACATATTTGAGTTTTCTCAAATTATGTAAACAGGATCGTTTGATTTTATTTATTTTATCATCAATTATTTCTATTACAAAAGTATGAGAGAGGGAATAAAATGACTTTCCCAAAATATAGAAATATTGAGGATTTAATAAAAAAATCAAATAAGTTTTATTTCGGAGTTTTTCGGTATTTTTATTTGAATTTAGGAAAAATGCGCGTTTTTCAAAGTTGTAGTTTGGGCCCAGATAAATGTTCACTTTATCAGGCTTGATTTTAGAAACCCAGCAAAATTTATTTCGTGATTTTTGGAGTCCGTTTAGTATTTCTTTTTATTTTTCTTCCGAGCGGATTTAAAAAAAATGCAAACCGACTTCGGGCCGTACCCGGCCAGGACTCCCTCGCCCGGGGCCTTTATATAGCACCCGAAGGCCCGCGAGAGGAGAGCCCCACGAAACCCTAACCCTAGCCCCTGTCCGCCGCCGCCGCTGCCGCCGCCCGCCGCCGCCGGAGCGCGCCGCCAGAGGTTCGCCGCCGCCACCTCGTTTTTCGTGCAGTTTTTTAAAAAAAAATTGTTCGTCGTTTGTCTTTTTCGTCAGATTTTCCGCGGTTATTTTCTGATCGCGATTTCTGATCCGATTTTCATTTTAGTATAACTTTTCGCTCGTTTATCGGAATCAGGCGATCCAAGCGCCTGGAGTTTCGTCTCGAAACCCTCTTTGCAAATAATCAACTTAAACATGTTTTTGCTACAGTAAAATTTGCCCTAGATCCAGATTACTAGAACGAAGTTGTTTTCTTTCGCCGTTTGATTTCTTTTGCTTCGTTCGATTTGATTCTTTTTGCCAATCGGAGTTCTTAAGTTGAACTTTCTGGTTAGATCTTCAATTTGAGTTTTACCTATGCATTAGATAAGTACTTATTGTATGCTTGTTGTTTGTTTGCGATAGAATACCTGGAGTGCGCCGCCTGTTACTTCGAATCTCTAGGTTACGCGGATCATCAGCAAGGCAAGTAACACTTTGATCATACATTTTTCTACAACCCAGTTTTATTGCATTAGATCAATCCTCACACATTGCATGATTAGGATCTAATTAAATTATGGGATGGGAAGTAGATGAGGTAGTACCTATTACCTGTTTATTATCAAACCTTTGGGAGTTACTTCTACGTTTGCTTATTATGCCATGCTATGCTAGTAGACGTGGATTGGGTGAGTGATATCCATGACAGATGTGAGATTGTTAATTAATGGTTTATCTAAGGTGGCAACCTAACACACATCTGGGTGGATTGAGGCACCTGGGGTTTCTAGGACTTGCCTGTTTTCTTGGACCGCCACCCAGGCCCAAAGGGATCATGACATTATTCATACTAGAAACTTCCGTGTGCAGCCACAAGCCATTATGGGCTCTGGCATAGTTGACTAAGTTGTGCGAACTCTTACAGTGGTATTCTAGCAGATGTAGGGGATGTAGGTGGTACGGTCTACCCGATCGTAAGGTGCTAGCGCTTCTGAAAGACTATGTCTCGGTCATCCGTCTTCTCAAACACCCTGTAGTGAGAGAAACCAAACGGAGGCGATCGAGTCTTGTGGGGAAAAGTGCGCAAACCTCTGCATAGTGTAATAAACTAATCATGGTTAGCCGTGTCCCCGGTTATGGACATCTTGAGTATCTAGTATCTGGATTATCATGTGAATCTCAACATGTTACTCTAAATTAATTTTTGATGGGTTTTAATGATGTTACTTAATTGGGATTGAGAATGCTGTCAACCATTCTCAATGTTTCACAACCACCATGATAGTAATTAAATTTATTCCTTTGTAGTAGGGAAAAATTGGCTTTACGCAAAAACTATAACCATAGAGCTTTCCACCAGCCAAATATGCATATAGTATAGTTGTTGCATTCCATTATTCTCTATGTGTTACCTTGCCAGCATATTCCATGTGCTGACCCGTTTCGGGCTGCAACGTTAATGTTGCAGACTTTTCGGACGACGATTAAGGAGTTTTAGGTCGTGGTTCTATACTCAATGATGCCGTTGGAGTTGATGGACTCACTTATCTTCCAAGCCTTCCGCTGTTATCGTCACTAGATGGCCTTAAGCCATATTTATTGTTTTAAGTTCTCTTTTGAGACACTCGATGTAATAAGTGTGTGATTGCTACTCTGCTATAAATCCTCCGAGTACTGTGTGGTGTCAGCATTACTGATCCAGGGATGACACCGGAGCACAGAGATCAGACTGTTTGAGGTCTGGTCGCTACAGAGATGGTATCAGAGCACACGCTGACTGTAGGACACGAACACTAAGCTAAAGACCTAGATCACTCTCTTCTCTTCTGACTTCTCATCTTTTCTACTCTTTAGGATGGCGGATGCAAGGAACAAGTTCACACAACCGGATGAAGATACACCCTTTGGACGCCACTTGAAGGAAGTCACTAGATACCTGAACATAGGAATACCAAGCTTCACGGGAACCTACAACGCCACTTTACCTGAAGAAGAGCGCTGGATGATTCAAGTTCAAATTCCAGGAAGGACGTTCATGCCAGTCACTGAGCCCATAGAGTTTTCTTTTGATGCACCAACTTGAAGTCTAGGAAAGAGCATGGCAGCTCACATCGCCATGGGATGCATTGGAGAAGTCTACCGTAAGGATCTTCAGGATACTATCTACCAGATTTGTGGACGCCGAGATGAACACTGGGAGATGATCAGCACCAGGAAAGATAGATCAATAGCATCTTTTATTCAGGAGTTAAACCAGCACATTCGACAACAGGAGAATCAGATGTGCGCCGACATGATAGATCTGAAGAAGGCTAAGACTAGAATCAAGGAACTGGAGGAAGAACTCAAGGCTACACGCGAAGGTTATGAAAAAGAAATTGAAGCATTGGTGGATAAGAATGCCGACCTAACTATGAAGATTGGAATATTTATGGGAGGCCCGACACTAGTAGATGAAGACGAAGAACCCAAGGAGATTAGCCCAGAAGACTACATCATCATTGACGCCACCGACTCGGAACAAGATAGTAGTGACGATGACTATGTGGATGAAGCAGGAGCGGACATCATGGAGTCTACAACCGTAGAATATTTCTAGTAGACCACCTCATCAGTAGTAGTAGTAGTCCACCATGTAAATATAGTAGTCCGAGCACTTTTGCGATAGTTAGATCGATTGTATGCCTTGTTTGTTGGATTGAAGTGAATTGTGTGCTTTTGCCTCATGTGCATATGGGTAGTGTTTTCCCTTTAGATCCCCTCTATTCTTATATCTCATCTTTTCTAAACCCTCAGATGCCTCCGAGACGTGACCCCGGATTTGTCTTTCCGCCGGAGCTCACCCAGTTGATCCAGCAGCAGAACACCTTGATGCAGTTGCTAGTTCAGAATCAGAATCAGGGGAACAACAACAACAACCCACCACCACCACCACCACCACCTGTTGACCACTTAGCTCGTTTTCTTAGGCTAAATCCGCCGGTGTTTTCCAGTAGCACCGAGCCGATTGTAGCAGATGATTGGCTCCGCAAGATAGCTAGGGAGTTGACCAAAGCAGGATGCACAGATGTGGAGAAGGTGAAGTTTGCCGCACATCAGTTAGAAGGACCCGCAGCATCTTGGTGGGAGAATTTCACAGCCACCTTCCCAGTCGACACTGTCACATGGGACCAGTTTCAGCAAGCTTTTCGCACCGCCCATGTTTCAGCAGGAGCAATGGCCATGAAGAAGCGTGAGTTTCGTAACTTGCGCCAAGGAGGACGGACAGTTGGCTAGTATGTGGAGGAGTTTAGTAAGCTAGCACGTTACGCCCCAGATGACGTTGCTACGGATGCAGCTAAGCAGGAGAAATTCCTGGAAGGACTGAATGATGAGTTGAGCATGCAGTTGATGGTAGCCACCTTCAACAACTACCAGGAGTTGGTAGATCGTGCTCTTATGATTGAAGGGAAGCATCAGCAAATTGAGAACCGCAAGAGGAAGTATGGACAAGGAAAGTATAATTCAGGAGCTCAGCAGAAGCCTCGTTTTACCCCTAGACCTGGAGGACATTTTTAGCATACCCATGGAGTAGGTAGCTCGCACAGTCACAATGGCACCAAGAATGGTAATGGGAATGGAGGAAGTAATGGACAGAACTGCAGCACCCCATCGACCCCAGCCAAGAAGGATTTGAGCCACGTCACTTGCTATAAGTGTTCGAAGCCAGGACATTTTGCAAATGAATGTCCTGAAGGCTAAAACGGCAATGGAAGTTCTGGGAAGAAGCCGAACCCTTTCAACAGGGGACAGGTGAACCACGTTAGCGTGGAGGAGGTTGAAGCTCAGCCCGATGCAGTAATAGGTAAGTTTTTGGTTAAGTCATTTACTGCACTCGTTCTTTTTGACACTGGTGCATCGCATTCGTACATATCAAGGGGATTTGTGGATAAGTATAACCTACCAACCCAAGCCCTTAGGTCACCCATGTTAGTAACCTCGCCAGGAGCAGAGTATGTGGCAAGTTTATGGTGTGATCAGTTACCATTAAGGATTGGTAACTATGTTTTTCCCTGAGACCTAATAGTATTGGAATCTCAAGGATTGGATGTGATATTAGGCATGGATTGGTTATCAAAGTATAAAGGGAATATTGAGTGTACTAGTAAGTCAATTTTGCTTACCACACCAGAAGGGAGAAGGATCAAGTATGTATCCCGGCATGTACCAAAAAGGACACAAGTGAATTGCCTAACAGGAGTTGTGCAGGAGGAAGTACCAGTGGTAAAGAATTTTCCAGATGTATTTCCCGAAGAGTTGCCAGGCATGCCACCGGATAGAGACATTGAGTTTTTTATTGAGCTTTTGCCAGGCACTGGGCCAATATCGAAGAGACCATATAGGATGCCAGCAAAAGATTTGGTGGAAATTAAGAAGCAGATTAAGGAGTTACTGGATAAGGGATATATTCGCCCAAGTTTTTCGCTTTGGGGATCACCAGTACTTCTAGTGGAGAAGAAGGATGGATCGTTAAGGATGGTTGTTGATTATCGAGGATTGAATGAAGTAACGATCAAGAACAAGTACCCACTACCAATGATCAACGATCTGTTTGCTCGATTGCAAGGAGCTAAAGTGTTTTCCAAGATTGACTTATGATCAGGATACCACCAGTTGAAGATTCGAGAACAGGATATTCCTAAGACAGCATTCACCACAAGATATGGACTATATGAGTATACCGTTATGTCATTTGGACTAACTAACGCGCCTGCCTATTTTATGAACATGATGGACAAAGTGTTTATGGAGTTTTTGGATAAGTTCGTCATAGTGTTCATTGATGATATCCTGGTTTATTCGAAGAATGAAGAGGAGCATAAGGAGCATTTGCGTTTGGTACTTGGAAAGCTCAGAGAACATCAGTTATATGCCAAATTCAGCAAATGTGAGTTTTGGGTTGAAGGAAGTAGGATTCCTCGGACATGTTATATCCGGAGAAGGTATAGTAGTAGATCCCACTAAAGTCGAAACCGTGACCAAGTGGGAAGCACCAACAACAGTTGAAGAGATCCGGAGTTTTCTTGGACTCGCGGGATACTACCGGAGATTTATTGAGAATTTCTCAAAGATTGCAAAGCCTATGACGGAGTTGTTGAAGAAAGATACTAAGTTCAAATGGACTGAGGAGTGTGAGGCTAGTTTCCAGGAGTTGAAGAAACGCTTGGTTACCTCACCAGTGTTGATTTTGCCAGATCAAACCAAGGATTATGAGGTGTATTGCGACGCTTCACGTCGAGGACTTGGAGCAGTGCTTATGCAGGAAGGAAGAGTTGTTTCGTATGCTTCACGACAACTGAAGCCCCACGAATTGAATTACGCTACGCATGATTTGGAGTTAGCAGCCCTAGTGCATGCATTCAAGACATGGAGACATTTCCTCATTGGGAATCATTGTGAGGTGTACACGGATCACAAGAGTTTGAAGTACATTTTCACGCAGAAGGAGTTGAACCTCAGACAAAGGAGATGGTTGGAGCTTATCAAGGATTATGATATGAGATTGCATTATCATCCCGGGAAGGCTAATGTAGTAGCTGATGCATTAAGCCGCAAGAGCCATGTCAATACACTAATGATGGGAGAAATACCCAAGGAGTTAGCCGGAAATCTTCGTGAACTATGTGTGGAAATAGTTCCAAGAGGCTATGTAGCAGCACTAGAGATTCAGTCAACTTTGATGGATAGAATCAGAGAAGCTCAGAAAACGGACAAAGAGATTGCCGCTATAAAGGAGAAACTGAGCAAAGGAAAAGCTAAAGGATTTCGCGAGGATGAGCACGACACCCTATGGTTTGAAGACCGTGTTTACGTGCCCAATGACCCGGATATCAGAAAGTTGATTTTGCAAGAGGCACATGACTCACAGTATTCGATTCACCCAGGAAATACCAAGATGTATTTGGATTTGAAGGATATTTTCTGGTGGACCGGAATGAAGAAGGATATTGCGGAGTATGTAGCAGTTTGTGATGTATGTCAGAGAGTAAAGGCAGAACATCAGAAGCCAGCAGGATTGTTGCAACCATTGCCGATACCCGAATGGAAGTGGGATAAGCTAGGCATGGATTTTATCACGGGATTACCAAGGACTCGTTCAGGCTATGACTCGATTTGGGTTGTAGTTGATCGATTGACGAAGGTAGCACATTTCATCCCAGTAAAGACCACTTACACCAGTGCTAAGTTGGCAAAGATATACATGACCAGAATCGTATGTTTGCATGGAGTTCCAAGGAGCATCATATCAGATAGAGGAACCCAGTTTACCTCAAAGTTCTGGAAGCAGTTGCATGAGACTTTGGGCACCAGGTTAGAGTTTAGTACAGCTTTTCACCCGCAGACAGATGGACAGACTGAGAGAGTCAATCAGATTTTGGAAGATATGCTGAGAGCTTGTGCGCTAGATTATGGATCTAGTTGGGACGATAATTTGCCATATGCAGAGTTTTCTTACAATAATAGCTATCAGACCAGTTTGAAGATGGCCCCTTTCGAAGCTTTGTACGGAAGGAGGTGCAGGACACCGTTGTCATGGGACGAAGTTGGAGACCGCTAGTTGTTTGGACCAGATTTGATCAAAGAATCTGAACAGAAAGTGAAGTTGATTTGCGATAGGCTCAAGGTAGCCCAGTCCAGGAAGA
Organism: Triticum urartu; assembly: GCF_056163025.1. Taxonomy (NCBI): domain Eukaryota; kingdom Viridiplantae; phylum Streptophyta; class Magnoliopsida; order Poales; family Poaceae; genus Triticum; species Triticum urartu. Next base: position 96,303,715 of record NC_141875.1, read on the forward strand.
AGAGCTACGCAGATTCTAAACGCAAGGAGACAGTTTACGAAGTTGGAGATAGAGCTTATCTTCGAGTATCCCCACTTCGAGGGATTAAGCGCTTTGGAGTTAAAGGGAAGTTAGCGCCACGATTTGTAGGACCATATCGAGTTTTGGAGCGTATGGGAGAAGTGGCCTACAAGTTGGAATTGCCAGAAGGATTGGCCGGAGTGCATGATGTGTTCCACGTTTCTCAGTTGAAGAAGTGTCACGCGGAGATGGCTGACATACCTTTGAGAGACACAGTACCGTTAGAAGCAATTCAGTTGGATAGCAATTTGACCTATGAGGAGAAATCAGTCAAGATCCTCGAGTTTGCCAGCCGAGTTACTCGTAGCAAGGTTATCAAGTTTTGCAAAGTTCAGTGGAGCCACCACACGGAGGATGAAGCCACCTGGGAGCGAGAGGAAGATTTGCTTAAAGACCACCCTCACCTATTTTCTAGCCAACCCGAATCTCGAGGGCGAGATTCATCTTAAGGGGGGTAGGTTTGTAACATCCCAAATTTTTAATTTGGAATGTTATACATTAGGTCATCATGCATATCATATTTTATTTTGCTTTTGGTTTTGATCCTAGAAAATCCTAAGCAACTCAAGGACCCACAGAGAGAGTTGGGGATTTCGTTATTTACATATTTAAGTTTTCTCAAATTATGTAAGCAGGATCGTTTGATTTTATTTATTTTATCATCAATTATTTCTATTACAAAAATATGAGAGAGGGAATAAAATGACTTTCCCAAAATATAGAAATATTGAGGATTTAATAAAAAAATCAAATAAGTTTTATTTCGGAGTTTTTCGGTATTTTTATTTGAATTAAGGAAAAATGCGCGTTTTTCAAAGTTGTAGTTTGGGCCCAGATAAATGTTCACTTTATCGGGCTTGATTTTAGAAACCCGGCAAAATTTATTTCGTGATTTTTGGAGTTCGTTTAGTATTTCTTTTTATTTTTCTTCCGAGCGGATTTAAAAAAAAAACGCAAACCGACTTCGGGCCGTACCCGGCCAGGACTCCCTGGCCCGGAGCCTTTATATAGCGCCCGAAGGCCCGCGAGAGGAGAGCCCCACGAAACCCTAACCCTAGCCCCTGTCCGCCGCCGCCGCCGCCCGCCGCCACCGTCGCCGGAGCGTGCCGCCCGAGGTTCGCCGCCGCCGCCTTGTTTTTCGTGCAGTTTTTTTTAAAAAAAAATTCTATTCGTCATTTTCTTTTTCGTCGGATTTTCCACGGTTATTTTCTGATCGCGATTTCTGATCCGATTTTCGTTTTAGTATAACTTTTCGCTCGTTTATCGGAATCAGGCGATTCAAGCGCCTGGAGTTTCGTATCGAAACCCTCTTTCCAAATAATCAAATTAAACATGTTTTTGCTACAGTAAAATTTGCCCTAGATCCAGATTACTAGAACGAAGTTGTTTTCTTTCGCCGTTTGATTTCTTTTGCTTCGTTCGATTTGATTCTTTTTGCCAACCGGAGTTCTTAAGTTGAACTTTCTGGTTAGATCTTCAATTTGAGTTTTACCTGTGCATTAGATGAGTACTTATTGTATGCTTGTTGTTTGTCTGCGATAGAATACCCAGAGTGCGCCGCCTGTTACTTCGAATCTCTAGGTTACGCGGATCATCAGCAAGGCAAGTAACACTTTGATCATACATTTTTCTACAACCCAGTTTTATTGCATTAGATCAATCCTCACACATTGCATGATTAGGATCTAATTAAATTGTGGGATGGGAAGTAGATGAGGTAGTACCTATTACCTGTTTATTATCAAACCTTTGGGAGTTACTTCTACGTTTGCTTATTATGCCATGCTATGCTAGTAAACGTGGATTGGGTGAGTGATATCCATGACAGATGTGAGATTGTTAATTAATGGTTTATCTAAGGTGGCAACCTAACACACATTTGGGTGGATTGAGGCACCTGGGGTTTCCAGGACTTGCCTGTTTTCTTGGACCGCCACCCAGGCCCAAAGGGATCATGACATTATTCATACTAGAAACTTCCGTGTGCAGCCACAAGCCATTATGGGCTCTGTCATAGTTGACTAAGTTGTGCGAACTCTTACAGTGGTAGACTAGCAGATGTAGGGGATGTAGGTGGAACGGTCTACCCGATCGTAAGGTGCTAGCGCTTCTGAAAGACTATGTCTCGGTCATCCGTCTTCTCAAACACCCTGTAGTGCGAGAAACCAAACGGAGGCGATCGAGTCTTGTGGGGAAAAGTGCGCAAACCTCTGCATAGTGTAATAAACTAATCATGGTTAGCCGTGTCCCCGGTTATGGACATCTTGAGTATCTAGTACCTGGATTATCATGTGAATCTCAACATGTTACTCTAAATTAATTTTTGATGGGTTTTAATGATGTTACTTAATTGGGATTGAGAATGCTGTCAACCATTCTCAATGTTTCACAACCACCATGATAGTAATTAAATTTATTCCTTTGTAGTAGGGAAAAATTGGCTTTACGCAAAAACTATAACCATAGAGCTTTCCACCAGCCAAATATGCATATAGTATAGTTGTTGCATTCCATTACTCTCTATGTGTTACCTTGCCAGCATATTCCATGTGCTGACCCGTTTTGGGCTGCAACGTTAATGTTGCAGACTTTTCAGACGACGATTAAGGAGTTTTAGGTCGTGGTTCTATACTCAGTGATGTCGTTGGAGTTGATGGACTCACTTATCTTCCAAGCCTTCCGCTGTTATCGTCACTAGATGGCCTTAAGACATATTTATTGTTTTAAGTTCTCTTTTGAGACACTCGATGTAATAAGTGTGTGATTGCTACTCTGCTATAAATCCTCCGAGTACTGTGTGGTGTCAGCATTATTGATCCAGAGATGACACCGGAGCACAGAGATCAGACTGTTTGAGGTCTGGTCGCTACAGACCCATAGAAATTTTAGGACATTTCCACATCCCAAATGTAACTAAAATTGCCATGTCCCATCTACATTGTTTCTATGGAACAAGACCCTATAGTTGCAATCTTTTAAAAAGAAAAAAATCCTCTCATTTTTTTTCCATGTGCAAATGAAATTGTTGGAAAATTCATATCGTACCATGAAAGAATTTTTGCCATGGCAAAATGTTCATGGTAAAAATGGTATTTTGACCATAAAAATTAGTAATTGATCCTAGAAAATTTTAATAATTGACCATGGCAGTGATAGTTTATGGATCATGACGATATTAGTTTACAGACCATTGCAACTTTTTAGTATTATTTTTACCATGGCATATTTTAGTAATTGACCATTGTTAATTTAGTTTATGGATCATGGCCTTTTCGTAATTGACCATGGCAAATTTAGTTTACATACCATGGCAAATTTAGTTTATTTCTCATGGCAAAATTATTCTTCTCATGGCAATACTCACTTTTTTTAACCATGTCAATTTTAGTTGATGCTTTTCTTACTTTTAAGAATCATGGAAATTGGTTTGTATGTAACTTGGCGAGTTTACATCATTTTTGCCATCAAGGCGTAAAAATGACACTAAATTTTGCCATCATCGTACACTTTCACACATTTCGGTATTCAATGTTCTTTTTTCCAACCATGACGACAAGCATCACATGTCCATCATTTTACACCAGTTTATGGCCACTATTGCAAACTTATACATGTTTTGGCCATTAATGTCTGTTTTTAAGAGCATGGAAAATTTATTTCCTTTTGCAACATGGCAAAATTACTATTGCTGTGACCATGGCAAATTTAGTTTATGGTCATGGCAGGTTTATTTTCATGTGTCATGTCATTTTTGGTTTATGGACAGTGGCAAATTTTTGTTACCTCGAAAATTTGTGTTTGAACCACTTTCAAAAATTAATTTAAACCATGGCAAATTTATTTTTGTAACATGACAATTTTAATTTTCTTGTTGGACCATGGCAAATGTTTATCCATTTTGAATGCATTTTTATCTGAATCCATTTGAACATGATGTCAGTTTTGTTCTTTCATCTTATGGCAATTTTGATTTATTTTTGCTTTGATATTTAAATTCACGTTCAAATACCAGTTTTAGGCTTGCTACCTGTAGCAAGAAACTCGACATGGTTCAAATTTACGTTGAAAGAACAATAAAGCTGGGCCTCCTTTTTGGCCCAATTGTATCCACCAGCTTGATGTTGGTTCCCTCTCATGCATGGGAGGGGGGCGGCTCTAATGATGAATCTAATGACATATGTTTGGTATTCTAGATATAAATATTTTTCTTCATAAACTTCGTCAAAGTTTGTGATATTTGATTTTAAAAAAAACTATATACACTATGTTATGTAAAGCAGGAAGTATTATATTCCATATCTGCCGCTCTATCAGTATTGGGGTCCTTGAAATATTGTTGAGACATCTGGGAGAATGTGATGTTTGAAATATTGTCCGATCTTGTTCACGGACTGGGCCTGTGTCTAGATTTTGAGCCCAAAGGCCGGGCTCAAGCCGACCATATTAGCCATTTAACGAAGAGGCCCGACCAGAGACCCAGCGGGCTTTTTTTTAAGGTCACCGGGGGGAGGCGAAGCCTCCCACCTGAATTGTATTCATTTTGCCTATAAGACTTTGCAGCCTTGTTACAAAATAGGGTTCAAGTGAACCAGAGGTACATAGGGCACAAGGGAGAAGAGATAAAGCAAAACAACACATACTCACAACACACAAGGGAGAGAACAAAGAGGGAAACACAACACAAAACAAACAAAGAGCACCGCCTGTGCAATCGAACGGCATCGGCCAACCAAAACCAAACCATGACACTGCACCATCGACGCAGTCGTAAGGCTTCGCGCATCCGAGATTGCACAACGCCGCGACACCACATGTGTCGTGGGGCACATTCGAAGGGTCACACGAGACCGAGACGGACGTCACGGCGCCTGTGTGCCACCGACGTAGTCGAAGAGCATAGCCTAGCGGACCAAACCATGGCACTGTACCTTCGACGCAATCGAAAGGCACCTGCGCAACTAAGACTGCACAACGTCGCGACACCAGCTGTGTCGGGGGTACATTCGAACGGTCATGCGAGGCCGAGACTGCGCCACGACACCTGTGTGCCACCGGCGTAGCCGCAGGGCACCGCCTAGCAGAGACACACCAAGGAGCACTCGAGCACGAACACCGCCAAAGAAGAGAACAAAACCACCGCCGACCCCAAACCGGCCGCACCACCACCAACAACAACCACACACCACCCCCAACCAACCACATGGGCCGTCGGTAACCACCCACAGTCAAGGTCTCCAAGACGATGCCTCCATGGAGGTAGCGACGTACACAACGTCGTCATCGCCCGATCCAGCAAAACCAGATCATGGACCTTCGCCCGGAGACCTAGACTTGAGGGATTTGAGTGATTTGGACTCCTCAGCAACGCGCCTACAAGGAGGAGGACGACACCAAAAGGCGTCGCACGTCACCGGCATCAACCGAGGACTCTGCAAGGTTTTCACCCGGAGCCAAACACAACGCCTCGCCTCAAAATCCGAAGATCGGGTCACCTCCGGCCGCCGCAGGAGCCCCGGGGAGGGGAGAGGAGCACCCCCACTGCGCCATGAGAAGAGGGTCGCATAGCCGTCGCCATGAAGCCTGGGACCCCCCCCCCCACCCTCACATAAGCTGGACCGGCCCAGAGCCAGCAGCAGGCACCAGCTGCGCCAAAGCGCAGGGTGGTAGGAGGGAGGCCGGAGAACGTGGGCGCCTGCCCAGATCTGGAGCCACGCAACGGCGGCGGCACCAGCCAGATCCGGGCAGATGCACGCGCGCCTGCACCAGCACAGGTCGTGCCCGGCTCCACCGCACGCGCCGCACAGCAGCCAACCCCGGGAAACCCTAAGCCGCCGGAACTCGAGAGCTCGCCAAGCCGGACTGCCGTCGCGCACCACCACGACATCCACCATCCGCAGCCAGCCGCCTGGAGCTCCCAAACGGAAAAAGGGCAGGTCCCGTCGCCGCCAGCTGCCAGCGGGCTTTGCCCAGCGACGTGTGCCGGCGACGGCGAGGGAGGAGGGGGATGAGGGTTGGGCTTCGGCGGCGGGGGTCGGGAGTACGCCCGAGTCGCCTCCAGAGGAGACGATGCGGGGGTCGGGGGAATCAACGACAAGACAGGCTTGGGCCTGATTTTTAGGCTCGACGCCCGACGGGCCGGGCCTAAGTCTGAGTTTTCTGCATCGGGCTTGGTTAGGCCCGGCCCGGCTCAAGGGATGGCCAGGTATCGGTGCACTACACCCTGGGAGCACAGCACAGCACGGGGGTACCCCTGATCTGATCTGATCCGATCCGGTTCGATCTGATGATCCTCGTCGACGTCGACGCGGCGCATTAGTCGCCGCCCTGCAAATCTAGCAGCGGCAGCAGAGCAGAGGGGACAACGAGGATACAGAACCACAGTTAACGGCCGCAGAGAACGAAGTTGCTGCCCCCTCCAATGGCTTTCGTTCACTGCGAGCAAAAACAAACGCATTTCGGCCGAGTCTGAATTTCTGCGACGGTGGGGACGTACAGAATGCACACACATGTACAGCTAATAGCCGTGATAACTCCGGATCTCTGATCACTCATCTCCCCCGCCCCCTCTCTTGTCTGCGGATGAACAAGATGAGAGAGCCTGCTAACTGGCCGGCCGCCCCCCCGCGCCACCTCACGCATGCGCACAAACAAGACGAGTAGGACCATTATATTGGTGCCCAAGATCGATTGGTCGATGGATCGATCAGGTTCTGCCTGCAATCATTGCCAGATGACGCTACGCTAGCGATCCATAAGCCTACGCATACGTACATGCATATCTATGTGAATGAACAGCTCCACCCTGTTATGCCATTATGATTGGCGATCCAGCCTGTTGGATCCATCGTCTGACGATAATTGCAAAGATTCTCCGTCCAAGATGACAGACAGACGGACAGAAATCAAGAAAGATCTAAACGAGACTTTTCATCGTCGAGCAACAACGCGCGGCGCTCTGCTGAATTGAGTGCCTGCTTGTCTCAACGCGGCTGCTTGAAGCTGCCTCACTTGATGATGGCGATGGCTGTTGCTGGTGCCTGCCCTGGCTGCTTGCTTGTTGCGTAGCTCATCAATGGGGGCCGGGCCGGGCCGCGGTGATGGCGTCTGTCTGCGTGCGTGATTGTGCTCCTTCACCATTACATGCATACAGTAATAAACAGTAAGCAGAGGGGCCGGACATCAGAATGATGACGGCGACTGCATTTGCAATGGATTGATCGAGCAAGCGGACAACGTGGCTGCGGTGCCACTTCTGCGCCGCGCGGAGACCGGCGAGTGGCCGCTGGCGGCTGTAGCTTCGGTCAGCTAGATCGCTCGCCCGCCGACCGGACGCTGCTGTAGCGCTGTATGTCCTGATATATAGAAGCCGGACCCTCTTAGCTGGCGAATGTTTGCGGGGAGGGGATGACGACTTCTTCAAAACAACATGGCGGCTTCTTCAGAAAACGGTATTTTTTATTTAAAACTGTCACCATTTGATCTCGCGAAGCAACTAAAACTGTCAGGAAAAAAACGTCCGCTTGCCATCTCCCTTCCCGTTGACATTCGCCAAATAACATTAATCAAGCTTGGAAAATCATTGCCGTCTTGTTCGACTTGATACATCATGCATGTTGAGAATAGTCTAGAATCATCTAGATATCTTGTACGGTTGGTTTAAGTCAGAGATAAGACTAAACCGAACCTGTCTAGTTTGTTAAGATTCGTAGCTACCTCTAATTATCTTGTACTTCAATTTTTTCCTTGTATACGCCGTGATGTAGGGCTATTTTGATCCTATATAAACATGCAATCAACTGCCTACAAGATAGGTTGATATGCTTCCAAACTTACTTTCTTTGTTCGGAATTACTTGTCGTCGAAATGGATATATCTAGACATATTTTAGTTATCCATATCCGAGATAAGTAATTTCGAACGGAGGAAGTACATGCTATCAGAGCTAAGAAGTCTTGAGTTTAAAACCCTCCTAATGTAGTATTAAAAAAATGACTTCGTAGTCTACATCGATCCTATGTTTGTGAATTAAAATAGGCTACATATGAGGGGTGTGTTGAAATATATTACCCGTCTCTTTATATCAATTGAACTTTTAAATGAGTTGACTAAAGTATAAATTCAATAATACATGCATGGCCACGCATCGCCCGTCGGTCGATCGGCCGCCGCCGCAGCTGTGGCATGTACCAGCGTCTTCTCACTGCAAACAGGCGGTGCTGCTGTTCGTTTGCAGCCTTGCAGTAATTGTACGTCCTATCATCGCTGAATCAGTAACAGAAGAGAGTAGTGGTAGAAATTAAGATGCTGAGGTGTGACACATAATACTACTAGTTATTACTTTGCTAATATATAAACATGCAATAAATACCACACTATAGCATATAAGCTTCGAGTCATATATATACATGATGTAGATGTTCGTTTAATTCTTATAGTTCATTTCATTTAAAATTAATTAATTTTTATAAAAAATTAATTTATTTTAAGATTCATGAAATTGTGCATTGTAAAACATAAAGTAAAACAAATAATGGCAATTCATCTAGAAAAAGAAAGTTTGGACAATGATGATACAGAAGATTTTATAAAAAAAGAGAAGTGCTTGTGTTTTGAGGTTTGTGCATTATACTTAAGTTCAACCATGGAGTCTTCTAGATTGTACATATGGCAGAATCTGATGAAATGTAGATGATATCCAACAGCCATTAGTGCTCGGATTTGCTATCCCTGCACCGTCGAATTGGCTTCATTCAATGATAATTTTTTAAAATTATTCGCACATTATATAAATAAGGGTGTGGCTTTCGATCGCCCAGCTCAGCTGACTGTACGTACGTACAGCGACACCTGAAGACCAGGGAAACGTGCTCGGCTCTGGGCTGTAGGTGCAACCAGACCGGCGACCTACACGAGCATGGCACACGTACTAGCCGGGGCCTCGCTGACAGTTCGGGCGGATGGTTCCAGGTCCACGCACGGGCGTGCTGGCAGCTCACCCGCCGTGCCTCCAACCAAACCCGGACCGGACGGACGCAAGACGAAAGAGATAAATACACTAGAAGTTAAAGAATTTGCACGCAACGTTCAGTTTAGTGCATAAACTTATAAAATATGTGTTTATGGTCATCTAACTTATCCTCTTGTTCATATACGGTGCTTTCTACGGTATTCAGTCGTATCCCTATGCATGCCACATGGAGAGGCCCACTGTCAGTGGCTGAGATGGTGGTAATCCGCATGCACTTTTTTAGATAGCACCCTATTTAAGACTCCTAAGATATATATCAAAGAGTAAAAGTACACATTCTGAACTATGTTTTCTCTTATCTAGATTATTAATTTAAAATTATTTGAATTTAGACAAAATTTCCGTTGATTTGTCCGAATTTTTTCATTACTAAAACCAAAGTTACTTGGACTACTATTATGAAAAAGTTCAGACCTCGGGCTCGAGGATGTACATTCATTCTACACTATATTTTCTTTTATCTAGATTTTAGTTTAATTTTTTTCAAATTCAAAAAAAAATATTTGATTTGTCTAGAATAATTTATGTACATCCATTCTGCACTGTACGTTCTTTTATCTAGATTTTTAAATTTACATTTATTCGAATTCAAACATAAATTGAGTTTATTTGTCCGAAAACATACGTACATTCACTGTGCACTATATTTCCTTTTATATAAATATTTAAATTTAGAATTATTCGAATTCAAACAATTTTTTTGTTGATTTGTCCAAAAGAATTTACGTATATTCATTCTACATTTTATTTCCTTTATCCAGATTTTATAATTTTAAAAAATCAAATTCAACCAAAATTTTCGTTGGTTTGTCCAAAAGAATTTGCATTCATTCATTCTGCACTATTTTTTGCGGGAATATATATTTAAAGTTAGGTACTATGTGCAAAAAAAGATCTATCTTTGCGTAAAAAAATTAAACATAGCTCACTGCCATTGGAATACATAAATTTTATACTATACAATACATAACACTTTTATCATTTTTATCTCTATTTATCACTGATAAACTAAAATCAAATCTATCTTACATAAAAAAAATAATATACAAGATAAAATTTGTTTGTGTTACTAAGTGTCGGTGTGGCCTGATGGTTGGCACTTGTACACGATGCCATAATATCAAACTGGGACTTTCCCTTTTCAGCAAACCCTTTTGTCGTTTTAATTTCTATTTTTTTATGCAGTACGTGTTAAATAGCTTTAACTGTGCATTTTAGCGTCAACTGTTAGATTTTCTTTTTTGAGGAAGCGTCAACTGTTAGTTGGTCTAGTCGCTCTTTACGCTAGGCGGATCATGCTAGCTCATCGGTTTGAATCCCATCATGCGCTGCAGCTTCTTTCATTTTATTTGAGGATTGTTTGTGTAAAAATAAATAGAATGTATGGGTCCTTTCTTAAAAAAAAACAGCCTCAGCCACTGATGGTGGCCCTGCCACGTTGGCACTCGTAGGGATACGGTTGAAAACACCGTATATGCGTGAGATGACGAGTTAGATGACCAGAAATACGTATTTTACAAGTTTATGCACTAAACTGAACATTGCGTGCAAGTTCTGTGACTTCTAATGTATTTACCTCGAAAACCTCGAGTTATCCAGCAAGAGCGATCTGTACGTACGACCATGCATGTCCTACTGCGATCCATGAAATCTATGATTAAACCTGCATGCATGCGTCTCCATCAGCTCACCTGTCTATCTATCTGTCTGTCTGTCTGTGTGATCGACCAAAGGAGAGACAGAGAGCTCGTGCATGGGACAGAGAAGAAGAGAGGAGAAGGGAAGAGAAGAGGAACAGCGCAAGTTGCCTCTTATTGCGTCGCCTGGCCGATCAGCTGCTGCTGGCTGGTGTGACGGTGTCTGTCCCTCTGTCTGGCCCGGCCGATTGACTGACCGGCTCCATGCCATGGCATGACATGCAAAAGCTGGAGCCGGACACCTCAACGTGGGCTCGATATGCAGCCGCGATTGATCGATTGATCGCCCGCCGATAAACAAAAGGTCCAGACAGCTCCAACCGGGTCGCAACAGCAGCACCGCAAGCAGACCAAAGGTTGTAAAAGATCTCAAAGCCTCAATCACTGCCGTGCATATTACGATCTAGTACGTGTTTCTTTTCAAAGATGTTAACTATTCAAGTATCTCTGCCCTCTGCAACGACTCAACGTCAAACGACTAGTCGAGACATGGACGATGCACACAGTCACACCAACTCTGAGCTCTGAACGCAAAACATGCGTGATTACGAGGAGAGGAGACACCGGATATTCGCCTCGAGGTCCGTCCTAATGCGAGGTCTTTGTTGGAACATTGGACAACCGTGGCGATGGAGACCATGAGGCTGGTTGTAATGGTAGTATCATAGTTAGTATCATGCATTGACAACTAGGCAATTTTGATGAGATGTCATAACATTAAATGAAGAAAGAGAGGGTATAATATCATATCATGATACCGTATCATAATAAATGCTATGCTACTTTGTGTCGTGCATGCCAATAAATAGAGTAGTACATGATACTAATATATGATACTATTTATTAGGGAGGTAGTATCATACACTAGTATGATATGCATTATATTAATATATGATACTCCCTGTTACAACCAGCCTGATGTAGCCAAGCAGCTGTTCTTGCATTGAATCTTATGATACCTATTACCTAGATAGATTAATTATTGGTATATTATACAAGAAGCAGAGCAGGTGGCAATGCTTTTCGCCGTTCAGCAGTTGACTATCGTATGTGTGCATTCAAGTCAAGTGATGCGTGACATCCAAACCGCCTCCGTATAGATGGTTGGCGTTGATAAACATAATATTCAGATCGGCACGAGCTCCTACGGCACCTTGTAACCAACGTTGACGAGAGAGATAGACTACTGCGCGGATGTTTTCATGGCAGAAGCCTTAGCTCTCAAATTTAGCCTAAATTTAGCGCAAAGGGTGGGATGTCATCGCCTAATCATCAACTCTGACAATTTTGAGGTGATTGAGACCATGCAGGACGGAGGACATTCAGCGGGAGCGGCGGCGGCAATCTTCGATGACTGCTATCACTATGCTTGTGACTTTATCATGACTAAATTCGAACATTGTAATAGAGAGGCAAATAAAGTAGCACATGAACTTGCTAGATTAGCTAGATTTTTTTCGACTTCGGATTGGTTTGAGGAGCCTATTGGTGAAATTGTGACGCTTCTCACAAACGATGTATTGGTTATTGCTAATGAATACAATTTCGTTTTATTTCAAAAAAAACGTTGACGGGAGAGAGACGGAGCCACGTAGCTGAGGGCCTGTTTGATTCCAATAAGTCACCTGACTTATAAGTCAGGTGACTTAAAACCAGTGACTTATAAGTCACGCCTGTTTGGTTGTCATCTGACTTATAAGTCATCTGAACATACCTTCTCACCTTGTTATTTAATGTAAAGGTGATGGTGATGGGACCCATGCAAAAAAAGGTGACTTATAAGTTTTAAGTTGGGGTGGAGCAACTTATGACTTATAAGTTGGGGTGACTTATAAGTTGGGTCCGTTTGGCAAAATAAGTTACTTTTTTTACTTTTTGACTTATAAGTTGGTGACTTATTTGGAACCAAATAGGGCCTGAACCAGGTCCATACATACGTCAACAAAATGTTACTATTAGGACTCCTTTGACCTTTCATAGCACTAGATGACCCGTTGCGCCGAAGGCGCAAGGGGCGAGAGTAAGGCATGTATTGTGAGAGTAAACATAAAAATATTTAGGGGCAGATTGGTACACAGAATATTTATAATGCTATTAGAAAGAAAGGAATAAGCATTATGCTTGGCGAAAGATCAGTAGATGGATGTGGTGCACATGAGTAATAGCATTCGGGGTTACATAGATTATAATATAGGCGGCAGTTCTACAAAAGCAATGCATGGCATCATTGGAGACCACAGGTAAGGTTCATCTTATCATAGAGCCAAATTAGATGTTTTTAAAGCCACAAGCTATGCGTGCAGAAGGCTTGTGTTGCTGTTGATGGTCCATTTAGAGCACATGGATGATGAGAGTCAGGCGGTGCTCTGCGGTAAGGTTGAAACGGAAGGCGCATATATCTCCTTCATGGATGCTTGCACAGCGGCGGAACTCTGACCAGTTTCTGGTTATTGTTGCTCTTTTGTCTGTTCCCAGTATGATACGACAATTGGTGTGCAGACTGATGTTTGCGAGCTTGACCTTGAGCATGTCATCATCTGGCTTAATGTATTTTTTGAGGTTTTCTTTGGTGTAGTGGACCGGAAAATACTTGTACACGAAAGGAACTAATTAAGTGGATTGCAGAGCGTTGTTTGACTTTGAATAAAAAGCTTCGAATGAACACAGTTTAAATATAGTCAGTGAGAACAATTGTAAGTAAATAATGGCAAGAAAGAAAAGAAGGGTGCAGAGCTACATTCTCTCGTATGTAGAATATAAGTTGTAAATTGGTTGTTTATGGATGTATGGAACTGTAGTGAAGCAGAACAAATATAGTAAGGATGGAAACATGTATATCAAACAATATGAATATTCGTGCTAATAGCGGTGTACAAAGTTTTTTCAATATTTAGCAATAAAGTTTAGTTGTCGGGCATAGTAAAGATAATCATTTTTTCCAATTAAGTGGAAGGAAGGAGCGTACCATCCGTTGGCCTTGCTGTGCGAATGTTTTGTTGACGGTGCAGACATAGTATTTGATATCTGGTATTTTGCGGGGGAACATTGCATACAACTTGTCCACATGGTGCCGATAGAGCTTCACTTCATTGCCCCAGTGACAGTACTTTTCAAGCTCTCCGCAGTATTGGATATCAAGGGGTGGTCCTGAATTTAGTTTTGTTTTGGTAAGATCGAAATGAAGCGGTACAAGTACGAAGGTCGAATAATATCTATTGTTAGGAGACTAAGATTTCATCAAGAGAGTAGTAGAGTTAAACTTTAAACCTATGGTAGGAAGAACATAGTAAGCAAGTTAGTTTAGTTGAGTATTATTGATTGGCCTTATATATGTTTTTCTATGATCGGTACTGAATTTAAGTGGAAAATAATTGCCCTTGATTTCGCGTAGCATCAGAAACATAAGTCAAGGTACTACAACCTCTCAAGCCCCAATTCAAATTCACCAATCTAACCACCATATATACATATCTTAAGTTGTGAAGAATAGGTAAACTATGGAGAATAATAGAACATGTTGGTAAGCATTGTAGCCTGGCATTGGATCACCTCGAATGATGTACTCCAGATGTTCGTATTCTTCACCCTGTATAAATACCATGAGAATTGTTAGTGTGATACATTAGATACTTGGTTGATGGAATAGCAATTGTGGGTGTACAATTAAATCATGCACTGTAAAAGAGCAGTCAAATTGAAATTTTGTCTTATGAATGAGCAGTTTGATGCTCTCACACGTAGTACCGCATGCACCCGTGATTGGATTACTTCTTGTTGCGGGGAAAAGCAAGCGCAACGAAGTTTCAGAAATACCACTATAGGGAGTGGGGTAGGCGAAGGATCAAGCCTGATAAGCTCCAACAAAGGTTTTAAACCAGTTCGTCAGTAACACACGAACCGAAGGAGTAGATGGATAAAATAATTAGCTTTGACCATCTTAGGCAATACTCCGACAACGAGGACATTTTTTTGAATTAAAGGTATTCCTCCCTTGATTTCATATGGAGAACCCAAGTGTTGTGACAGCCAAAACACCCCCACCTCAAGCATACCAAACCGCACACCAACAAAGATTAGAATACTTAGATGGTATGTAGCATAGCAGGGAGCAGAACTAAGCAGCAGGACAAAGATGAAAATTATACCTGAAATAGTAAAGAACCATGTTTCTAATTATTTGCCTCTCAGGAAAGATAAGGCTTGCATATAATGACCTTCGGATATGATCAATCCATACCATCACCATACTCTTCTAGGCAGGCAAGCAAACGAAAAAAATATAGGGGAAACATTTATGTGTGCCCATCTCTTGGCGAGGTTGCCCAATATTTAGAGACATACAGAAACAAAAGAGGAACAGATGATGTTTTTTTTGGGTACAACAAAAAAACTGAAGATTTTTCACCACACATGTTTACTCGATAGTAAAGTATTCTGCTAGAGTAACAGAACAATATCCCTTCTTTGACCACCTATAGTTTAAATTGTCAGCACCACGCCCAGAGTATGGATCGTGTGATGCATAGCAGGTATATAAACCATTGAAGTAAATAACGACAGAGGTTGTATGTAATTATGTCAGAAAAGTCTGAAAATTTGTGAAAATTTGAAGTATTTGCCAAAGGATGGAGAGGCTGGTCAAAGATGAGGTGGTGGATTCATGGATAAAGTAAGATTGAGTGATTCTAAAACTCAGTGTGAGTCGCACCTGTTGGGATTCGGAATCGGTGGCCGTCGTTGAGGAAGAAGAAAACGACGCTTGTCGACGGGGTTCGTCCCACGCGTGATATTGGGTCATTGCCGCAGAAGAAGACGAGGGCCGGCGATGATGACTGGGTGCGCTACGGCGGCTTGGATCTGCGTAGCCGTGGTGCTTGGCAAGGTGTCTCCAGTACTGGCGGCAGATCCTACACTTCGCCATTGTATCAGGGGAAACCCTAGAGGCAGAGGGTGAGTGAAATGGGGAGAAGGGCGTTTCTGAGCAGCCGGGTAGGTTATTTATGTGCTATAATCAGGGTGATATTTACGACTGAAAGCAGAGGCGTCTTTTTTTGTAGGGGTCAGAAGTGGAGGCGTATGCTCCTATTTTACTCGCATTGGGATGGTGTACATGGGCCTGGGGTGACTCGCGGTGCAGTAGTGAGTGGCACTACCGTGTTTCGAATGGATGAGGTTTTTTCCCTCTGCGAGGAATGGAGGAGGTATTTTTCTTCCTGTGAGGAATGGATGCGTTGTTCTTAGTTTAGTTAGTATTTTTTATAAAATTTATGAAATCTTTTAAAAATATTTGTGAATTTTGTATGGAATTAACGTTTTTTGGGAGACTTATGTTTTTTTGTAAGCCATGTTTTTCTTTTAAGCTTCTTAGATTGTCCTTGACATAGA
The DNA here is from genome assembly GCF_056163025.1 of Triticum urartu. NCBI lineage: Eukaryota > Viridiplantae > Streptophyta > Magnoliopsida > Poales > Poaceae > Triticum > Triticum urartu. The sequence goes on from NC_141875.1 coordinate 96,319,885, forward strand.
TTTTTTTGGGAAGCATTCTTAGTACATGGCGTTGATATAGAAAAGGCATTTTGTTTGCTAGCTCGTGGGCCACTCAAAAGCGTACACAGTATGTGAGTAAATACGGTCATGGACTTCAATACATGGACAGTAAAGAGGTGGTTTAACTATGTAGTCTTCTGAAAATAGTAGGAGAAAGACAGTTATTTACATAAAGAACAAGCGATGACAAAGTGAGTTTAACCATAGAGATAACAACGCAATTTAAAGTTGATACACTGCTTTTAGTCAAAGATGTAGCAATGGAAGGCTACAATACATATCTTACTTAGAGGGCTCCAAAAGGACCAATAGACCATGTTGCTTGATATGAAACAAAAGGAAGCTGTTCTAGTAAGCTTAGAAGCGTCCTGGTGAGCGCATATTGACTGAAGTTCACCAAAAGCTATCTTTTGTAGTCTCCAGGCGCTGTTCAGACTTCGTACCAATATAGCGCAGCCTCTGTGTCAGTTTTTCAATGCTTGCAAGTGATGATTTCACAGCCCCTTTGGTGTTATCTTGCCCTTTCAAGTGTCGAGCAGTCGTTGTGTTTTGCATTTGAATAGAATATGAACTCATATATCTGACAGCGTAGTACCGGCCTTTGCGTAGCTTCTTGATTGTCTTGTTCGCTGCTACTAACCATCTGACCAGATGCTTGACTTCATTTTCTAGCCTCTTGACATGGGTGTAGTGGTAGTCTCTCATTTATCTGCCGTATGCATTTTCCATGTACCTAATAGCTGCGATAGCAGCACTGTCTTCCGCATCTTCATATGCATGTAAAATTGCACCCGATATTGAGGTCGGAACAAGCAAACCATCAATCAATTGCAACGAAGAATTGAAAGTAACCGTCACACGATTCTTGCCGCCTGGACATATCTTGTGATAGTAACTTGCAGGGGGCAACTTCAAAGCTTTTAGCATAAGGTCAAATATGTGGGCATAAGGAATTACTATCAGGTAGGCATCTTCCTGTGGAGGAAAAGTAATGGTATGTCAAATATCATGATTAGGAACCAGTGAGAATGATTGTTAAAATAATAACGATGTATTCTAAATGCATATATAACGCAAAATATAGTGCACTATATTTTCTATGATGAACTATCTATATGAATTCAAAAGCGTGTCCCTGACTATATGTATTGCATCTCAATATGGAAGAAGTATTTCAAACATTTCCTAAAGGATTAGTGTAAGAGAGGTCAAAGAGAATTATGTTTTTTCGAGTCTTCTGAGTTTGAAGCACAACATGGATTTGAAACAATTCACCCTTTCAAGTTTCTTTAGTTGAGATGACACTATTATGTCCTGATGACATAAATATGCTATGTGCCTCACATGGAATAAGTGCTACAAAGTGAAAAATTAGTCTAAACATTCTCACTAAGGCTTTAGCTACAGAGAAAGGGAAAAAAGAGTGGCATGACCAGTACATTCAAAATGTAGAACAATAATGCTTTCAGCACTAATAACCTGCGAAATTTGACATCTCTAGGACCAAATTATGTGTAACAGAGGCCGCATAACAGATATTAAAGTGGCACATTCTAAAATCTGAAATCTTTGTGGATTAAGTGTGATCAAGTGGCCTCCCACTTCCGAAAGATATAGAACATGCAGATTTGTGATGTACGTATGCAGATGTAGTTTGTTTTCTTGGAGGCTGGTTGTTTCACGGAAAACGGTTGCACTGTTCATATGAAACTCTTCCTCTGAGAAATGAGTCACAATAGGGATTCAGAATGTTACCCTGGGTTCAGGTGTTCTTGTCCTCAATAATGCCGAGGCTGAAGATCCCTCGTCACATACAGCTCCAATGTCCATGTCGTCCATGCGTGATTTGTTGGATCTCAGCTGGAAGAAAGAAATTGAGGTGAGGGGAAAGTGGAGAATGAGGGATCAATGAACTTGGGTGGTGAATTACCTTTGTTGTCACAGGCGTGGATGACTCTTGCTGACATCGCTGAGTAGGGGGGAGGCTGGGTGTATGGCGAGGCGGAGGGGAGGAAGGAAAAGAGGCCTTGGAGGGGGCGAGGGGACGAGTGGGAGTGGGTGGAGCAGGTGGGAGAGGACCGAGGAGGCGGGGGCATCTTATCCTCTCGTCGGCGACGTGGCGGCGCCGGGTGCCGCGCCTGGTCCAGCGGGGACGAGCGGTGAGGAAGGGGTCACGGTCGGAGGAACAGTGTGCGGGGTGGGAGATGATAGAGGGGGAGGCCGGGCCAACTTGGCCTGTTGGGCTGGCGTGGCCCAGGGTGCAGGGGAAGATCCCTTTTTCTTTTCCCCTTTTCCATTTTTTTTCTACTTCCTGTTTTCTTTTTTAGTGTACACATCCTAGCTTTTCTTTGATCTGCTTTCTATACGGAGGTTGGCTATTGATTTCATGGTTGCAAGGAGGGCAATACCTAGCTAAATTTCATGATAATAGTGCGTGAGTTTGCCACAATTTGCTTGTCGACTGGAATCAGTATTAGGTTAATGAGAGCCTAAACCTTAGGATTAAATATTAAGTTTGTAACGTTTACCATACAAGCATGGACTCTAAAGCAGGAAACATTACACTGGTAATTATAGATACGTTAAGTAAATATTTTATAACAGATTTCAATGCCTAACAATGATATCCATAGAATATGAAAATAGCTTAGTTTGAATTTTAAATAAGGGAATGTATGACTGGGGTTGACCATGGCTTTATGAGTGCCAAACACTGGTTTTTCAAATATGCGACAAACATAGTATTTGGCTATTGTGGGTACTTGGACAATCGTGTGAAAACAGCAATTTGTAGGCAGCCCTCTCTTGAGAGTTAGATTTTTTTTCTATTCTCAGAAGTAAATGAGGCAAAAGTGTTGACCAGGCCCTAGAACTTTAATCTACCTTGTTAACAGCAATATGTTACTATGGTTTATAAAAGCATACAAATTCTAAATAGATTGTAGAATCATTTTTAGTAGATGAAATCATGAAAGTATAATACATTGATATTGAAGAGGTGTTTTGTTTGTTACCTCATATAGGCTACTCAAAAGCGTACAACCAAGAGTTCCAGCATATACTACACGAGCTAATAGAACTTGTGCTATTGCTAATTGATCCCTTGGCATCTAAGCATTGGTGGATTCTTTCTTGGTGGCAAACAAAGTCCTTATTGCGCCAACGCCATCCTTTCATGTTAGAGTTATGGCACTGACAAGATAATTTGTGAGTTTTTGAGTGATAAGATATTGGAAATGTGTGCATGTACTCGCTTACCTAGAAGAAGGTAATTTATGAGCTGATGTTGTAGCTGACAGGAAGGGGCCATCGCCTTTGTTGTTCTCTTTGGGCTGCACATGGTCAGGACATGTTATTACACAGGTATTGAAAGCGTACTTGCAGCATGCATATAGATTAGCTGAAAAGGGGAAATAACTGACCTTCTTGGCAATAGTGAAAAGTTCAGTGCAATGATGTTCATGTGGTGGTGTTGACACCCGTAATTCATTTGAGGTTTTTAAATACAGAGTTAAAAGAGGTGATACGTCTCCAACGTATCTATAATTTTTGATTGCTCCATGCTATATTATCTACTGTTTTGGACATTATTGGGCTTTATTATCCACTTTTATATTATTTTTGGGACTAACCTATTAACCGGAGGCTCATCCCAGAATTGCTGTTTTTTTGCCTATTTTTAGGGTTTCGAAGAAAAGGAATATCAAACGGAGTCTGAACGGAATGAAACCTTCGGGAACGTGATTTTCTCACTGAATAGAACTCAGGAGACTTGGACCCTATGTCAAGGCACGTAACAAGAGGCCATGAGGTAGGGGGGCGCGCCCTACCCTACCAGGCGCGCCCCCACCCTCGTGGGCCCTCTGTTGCTCCACCGACATACTTCTTCCTCCTATATATACCCACGTACCCCCAAACGATCAGATACGGAGCCAAAACCTAATTCCACCGCCGTAACTTTCTGTATCCACGAGATCCCATCTTGGGGCCTGTTCCGGAGCTCCGCCGGAGGGGGCATCGATCACGGAGGGCTTCTACATCAACACCATAGCCTCTTCGATGAAGTGTGAGTAGTTTACTTCAGACCTATGGGTCCATAATTAGTAGCTAGATGGCTTCTTCTCTCTTTTTGGATCTCAATACAATGTTCTCCCCCTCTCTTGTGGAGATCTATTCGATGTAATCTTCTTTTTGCGGTGTGTTTGTTGAGACCGATGAATTGTGGGTTTATGATCAAGTCTATCTATGAATAATATTTGAATCTTCTCTGAATTCTTTTATGTATGATTGGTTATCTTTGCAAGTCTCTTCGAATTATCAATTTGGTTTGGCCTACTAGATTGATCTTTCTTGCAACGGGAGAAGTGCTTAGCTTTCGGTTCAATCTTACGGTGTCATTTCCCGGTGACAGTAAGGGCAGCAAGGCACGTATTGTATTGTTGCCATCGAGGATAACAAGATGGGGTTTTCATCGTATTGCATGAGTCTATCCCTCTACATCATGTCATCTTGCTTAAGGCGTTACTTTGTTTTTAACTTAATACTCTAGATGCATGCTGGATAGCGGTCGATGAGTGGAGTAATAGTAGTAGATGCCAGGAGTCGGTCTACTTGTCTCGGACGTGATGTCTATATACATGATCATACCTAGATATTCTCATAACTATGCTCAATTCTGTCAATTGCTCAACAGTAATTTGTTCACCCACCGTAGAATACCTATGCTCTCGAGAGAAGCCACTAGTGAAACCTATGGCCCCCGGGTCTATCTTTATCATATCAATCTCCTACTACTTAGTTGTTTACTTTGCTATTTACTTTGCCTTTATTTTACTTTGCATCTTTATCATAAAAATACCAAAAATATTATCTTATCATATCTATCAGATCTCACTCTCGTAAGTGGCCCTATAGGGATTGACAACCCCTATTTGCGTTGGTTGCGAGGATTTATTTGTTTCATGCAGGTACGAGGGACTTGCGTGTAGCCTCCTATTGGATTGATACCTTGGTTCTCAAAAACCGAGGGAAATACTTACGCTACTTTGCTGCATCATCCCTTCCTCTTCGGGGAAAACCAACGTAGTGCTAAAGAGGTAGCAAGAAGGATTTCTGGCGCCGTTGCCGGGGAAGTCTATGCAAAAGTCAACATACCAAGTACCCATCACATACCCTTATCTCCCGCATTACATTATTTGCCATTTGCCTCTCGTTTTCCTCTCCCCCCAAGTCACCCTTGCCGTTTTATTCGCCCTCTCTCTCTCTATCCTCCCTCTCTATTTGCCCTTTTTGTCCGCTTGCTTTTTGTTTGCTTGTGTGTTAGTTTGCTTGCTTGTCGTTATGGCTAGTTATTTACCCTTTGCCTCTATGTCTGAAATTGGGGATACTATTGTCGATAATAATTTTGATGCTCCTACTAAATAACCCACTATCTCACATATAAAAAGATTCCATGTTGGTAGTGGTAATATTATTGGAAAAGGAGTTATTCAAGATTTCTTTACTTGTGCCAGTGCTTTACCTTCTGTGGGTAGTTCTATTCTTCATAGAAGTAGTAGTCTTGCGGACGCTATTGCCATGCTCGTAGTTGAACTTGAGAGACAATTCATGCACATGCATCCTTCTATACAAAGTATTTTCCTAGAATTTTCTAATATTGAGCATTCTTCTGTTAAGCGTGCCGTTACTATATTTTTGGCTCATGAGTTTCGATTCATAATAAAAGAGGCCAAAGAAATCTTTGCGCATTATAGGGTGGACGCTTGTCGTCCTCCCATAGAGACCATCCTCTTTGATCAAGAAGAAATAATGTGTTTTCAATCTTTAGACTATGTTGCTTTCAATGAAAATCTTAGAAAAAGGGTTCCTACCAATGTTTTAGTTGATAGAATTTCTGAACTTAATGATGATTTGGCTATTCGAGATAATGAATTGGGATATTCTCTTGAATATAGGCTCAGAAAGTTCTATCAAAAGAATGCTTATAATGATGAATTGGTTGTGCAATATGAAGGACCAAAGGAGGAACCTATACCTCCCATGGTTGATCTTGGAGACTTTTGTCCCAACAAATTTAGCCCTTTTGATTACTTTTGCTTGCCTCAAAGAAAATTTGCTGCTGAACGTAGAGAATATGAAATGAGTTTTAACAATCTATCTTATTATTATGGCAATACCTAGATCTATTCTTGCTTGTTATGCCTATCTAGGGGCGTTAAACGATAGCGCTTGTTGGGAGGCAACCCAATTTTATTTTTATTCCTTGCTTTTTGCTCCTGTTTAGTAATAAATAAATTATTTAGCCTCTGTTTTGGTTGTGTTTTTTGTGTTTAATTAGTGTTTGTGCCAAGTAGAACCGTTGGGAAGACTTGGGGAAAGTCTTGTTGAACTTGCTGTAAAAAACAGAAACTTTAGCGCTCACGAGAACTGCTGTCATTTTTATTTGGAATGTGATATTTAGTTAATTCTTTTTTAATATGATTAATAGATAAATTCCTCACATCAAGCAATTTATTTTATAATTTCTGGGGTTCCAGATCTTGCGCTAGATACAGATTACTACAGACTGTTCTGTTTTTGACAGATTCTGTTTTGCGTGTGTTGTTTGCCTATTTTGATGAAGCTATGGATAGTAAAATAGTTTATGAAACATATAGAAGTTGGAATACAGTAGGTATAACACCCATATAAATAAAGAATGAGTTCATTACAGTACCTTGAAGTGGTCTTTTGTTTTCTTTCGCTAACGAAGCTCACGAGTTTTCTACTTTAAGTTTTGTGTTGTGAAGTTTTCAAGTTTTGGGTAAAGATTTGATGGATTATGGAACAAGGAGTGGCAAGATCCTAAGCTTGGGGATTCCCATGGCACCCCCAAGATAATCTAAGGACACCTAAAAGCCAAAGTTTGGGGATGCCCCGGAAGGCATCCCCTCTTTCGTCTACTTCTATCGGTAACTTTACTTGGAGCTATATTTTTATTCACCACATGATATGTGTTTTGCTTGGAGCGTCTTGTATGATTTGAGTCTTTGCTTATTAGTTTACCACAATCATACTTGCTGTACACACCTTTTGAGAGAGACATATATGATTTGGAATTTGTTAGAATACTCTATGTGCTTCGCTTATATCGTTTGAGTTATATAATTTTGCTCTAGTGCTTCACTTATATCTTTTAGAGAACGGTGGTGGATTTGTTTTATAGAAACTATTGATCTCTCATGCTTCACTTAGATTATTTTGAGAGTCTTAAATAGCATGGTAATTTGCTTAAAATCCTAATATGCTTGGTATGCAAGATTAATAATAAAAATTCTCTTATGAGTGTGTTGAATACTATGATAAGTTTGATACTTGATAATTGTTTTGAGACGTGGAGATGGTGATATTAAAGTCATGCTAGTTGAGTAGTTGTGAATTTGAGAAATACTTGTGTTGAAGCTTGTGATTCCCGTAGCATGCATGTATGGTGAACCGTTATGTGATGAAGTCGGAGCATGATTTATTTATTGATTGTCTTCCTTATGAGTCGCGGTCGGGGACGAGCGATGGTCTTTTCCTACCAATCTATCCCCCTAGGAGCATGCGCGTAATACTTTGCTTCGATAACTTGTAGATTTTTGCAATAAGTATATGAGTTCTTTATGACTAATGTTGAGTCCATGGATTATACACACTCTCACCCTTCCACCTTTGCTAGCCTCTCTAATACCGCGCACCTTTCGCCGGTATCATACATCCACCATATACCTTCCTCAAAACAGCCACCATACCTACGTATTATGGCATTTCCATAGCCATTCCGAGATATATTGCCATGCAACTTTCCACCATTCCGATTATGACACACTCCATCATTGTCATATTGCTTAGCATGATCATGTAGTTGACATAGTATTTGTGGCAAAGCCACCATTCATAATTTTTTCATACTTGTCACTCATGCATCATTGCATATCCCGGTACACCGCCGGAGGCATTCATATAGAGTCATATTTTGTTCTAAGTATCGATTTGTAATTGTTGAGTTGTAAGAAAAATAAAAGTGTGATGATCATCATTATTAGAGCATTGTCCCATGTGAGGAAAGGATGATGGAGACTATGATTCCCCCACAAGTCGGGATGAGACTCCGGACGAAAAATAAAAAAAGAGAAAGAAAAGAGGCCATAAAAAAGAGAAAAGGCCCAAATAAAAAAAAGGAAAAGAAAAAAATGAGAGAAAAAGAGAGAAGGGACAATGTTACTATCCTTTTACCACACTTGTGCTTCAAAGTAGCACCATGATCTTCATAGTAGAGAGTCTCTCATGTTATCACTTTCATATACTAGTGGGAATTTTTTATTATAGAACTTGGCTTGTATATTCCAATGATGGGCTTCCTCAAAATTGCCCTAGGTCTTCATGAGCAAGCAAGTTGGATGCACACCCACCTAGTTTCTTTTTGAGCTTTCATATACTTATAGCTCTAGTGCATCTGTTGGATGGCAATTCCTACTCACTCACATTGATATCTATTGATGGGAATCTCCATAGCCCGTTGATATGCCTAGTTAATGTGAGACTATCTTCCCCTTTTTGTCTTCTCCACAACCACCACTCTATTCCACCTATAGTGCTATATCCATGGCTCACGCTCATGTATTACGTGAAGATTGAAAAGGATTTGAGAATGTCAAAAGTATGAAACAATTGCTTGGCTTGTCATCGGGGTTGTGCATGATTTAAATATTTTGTGTGGTGAAGATAGAGCATAGCCAGACTATATGATTTTGTAGGGATAACTTTCTTTAGCCATGTTATTTTGAGAAGACATAATTGCTTTGTTAGTATGCTTGAAGTATTATTATTTTCTATGTCAATATGAACTTTTTTCTTGAATCTTTCAGATCTGAATATTCATACCACAATTAAGAAGAATTACATTAAAATTATGCCAAGTAGCACTCCGCATCAAAAATTCTATTTTTATCATTTACCTACTCGAGGACGAGCAGGAATTAAGCTTGGGGATGCTTGATACGTCTCCAACGTATCTATAATTTTTGATTGCTCCATGCTATATTATCTACTATTTTGGACATTATTGGGCTTTATTATCCACTTTTATATTATTTTGGGACTAACGTATTAACCGGAGGCCCAGCCCAGAATTGATGTTTTTTTGCCTGTTTTAGGGTTTTGAAGAAAAGGAATATCAAGCGGAGTCCAAACAGAATGAAACCTTCGGGAACGTGATTTTCTCACCGAATACAACTCAGGAGACTTGGACCCTACGTTAAGGCACGTAACAGGAGGCCACGAGGTAGGGGGGCGCGCCCTACCCTACCAGGCGCGCCCCCACCCTCGTGGGCCCCCTGTTGCTCCACCCACGTACTTCTTCCTCCTATATATACCCACGTACCCCCAAATGATCAGATACGGAGCCAAAACCCTAATTCCACCGCCGGAACTTTCTGTATCCACGAGATCCCATCTTGGGGCCTGTTCCGGAGCTCCGCCGGAGGGGGCATCGATCACGGAGGGCTTCTACATCAATACCATAACCTCTCTAATGAAGTGTGAGTAGTTTACTTCAGACCTACGAGTCCATAGTTAGTAGCTAGATGGCTTCTTCTCTCTTTTTGGATCTCAATACAATGTTCTCCCCTTCTCTTGTGGAGATCTATTCGATGTAATCTTATTTTTGCGGTATGTTTGTTGAGACCAATGAATTGTAGGTTTATGATCAAGTCTATCTATGAATAATATTTGAATCTTCTCTGAATTCTTTTATGTATGATTGTTTATCTTTGCAAGTATCTTCCAATTATTAGTTTGGTTTGGCCTACTAGATTGATCTTTCTTGCAATGGGAGAAGTGCTTAGCTTTGGGTTCAATCTTGCGATGTCCTTTCCCGGTGACAGTAAGGGCAGCAAGGCACGTATTGTATTGTTGCCATCGAGGATAACAAGATGGGGTTTTCATCATATTGCATGAGTCTATCCCTCTACATCATGTCATCTTGCTTAAGGCGTTACTCTGTTTTTAACTTAATACTCTAGATGCATGCTGGATAGCGGTCGATGACTGGAGTAATAGTAGTAGATGCAGGCAGGAGTCGGTCTACTTGTCTCGGACGTGATGCCTATATACATGATCATACCTAGATATTCTCATAACTATGCTCAATTCTGTCAATTGCTCAACAGTAATTTGTTCACCCACCGTAGAATACTTATGCTCTCGAGAGAAGCCACTAGTGAAACATATGGCCCCCGGGTCTATCTTTATCATATCAATCTCCTACTACTTAGTTGTTTACTTTGCTATTTACTTTGCCTTTATTTTAGAGGTAAATACACCAGAAGTCATAGAACTTGCATGTGACGGTCAGTTTGGTGCATAAACTTGTAAAATACGTATTTCTGGTCATCTAACTTGTCACCTCGTTCATATACGGTGCTTCCCATTATACCCAGTCATATCCATACACGCGCCAACATGGCAGGGCCACTGTCAGTGGCTGAGGACGGTTTTTTGTCAGAAAGGACCCTTACATTCTATTAATTTATGCAGAAAATCCTCAAATAAAATGAAAAAGTAATGGAGAACGGGATGGGATTTGAACCAATGACCTACTGCCCTTCGCCTCGCATAGAAAACCACTAGACCAACTAACGTTTGATGTGTCAAATGTACAGTTAGTGCTATTTATTGAACACGTACCGCACTAATTAAATAGAGATAAGAGTGCTATGTATTATATAGTTTGAAATTTATGTATCCCAGTGCTGGCAAACTATGTATAATTTTCTTTCTGCACAGACAATATTTTTTGCACATAGTACCTAACTTTAAATATATATTCCTGAAAAAAATAGTGCGGGATGAATGAGCGTAAATTATTTTGGACAAACCAACAAAATTTTGTTCCAAATTTCAATAATTTTAAATTTTAAAATCTAGATCAAAAGGAAATACAATATAGAATGAATGTATGTAAATTCTTTTGGACAAATCAACAAAACTTTTGTTTGAATATGAATAATTTAAATTTTTTATATTTATATAAAAGGAAATATAGTGCGGAATGAATGTATGTATGTTTTTCAAACAAATCAACTCAACTTTTGTTTGAATTCGAATACATGTAAACTGAAAAATCCAGGTAAAAGAAAATATAGTTCAAAATGAATGTATGTAAATTCTTATGGACAAATCAAATAATTTTTGTTCGATTTCGAATAATTAAATATTTAAAATCTAGATAAAAGGAAATATAATGTAAAATGAATGTACGTAAATTTTTGGGACAAATCAACTATTTTTTTCAATTAGAATATTTCTAATTTTAAAATCTAGATAAAAAAATATAGTGCAGCATGAATGTACATAAATTTCTTTGGACAAATCAACATCATTTTTTTTAGTTTGAATAATTTACAATTTGAAAATTTAGATATACGAAAATATAGGTCAAATGAATGTACATAGTTTTTTAGGACAAATGAACGAAATTTTTGTTTGAATGTGAATTATGTACATAAAAGAAAATATACTCCAGAATGAATGCATATAGGTTTCTTTTGGACTGCGCCCTCAAGCTCGAAGCGGGGATTACCTTGTCTCTGTTTTGATTTTACTTTAATTCGCATGGTCTAGTTATATAAAGATAATTTTTTCTGTTAAACGCAAAGGTGCAGTTGGTTTGGTGGCTTCTATGCGGGGCGAATCATGGTCGGTCGTGGGTTCAAATCCCACTGTGTGCAACAATTTTTTTTACTTTTATTTGAGAATTTTCTGCATATAAATAAATAAAATGCAAGGGTGCTATCTGAGAAAAAAACAGTGCGTGCGGATTACCACCACCTCAGCCACTGACTGTAGGCCCCATCACGTTGGCACCCGTAATGATACAGCCGGATACGGTAGAAAGCACCGTATATGAACAAGAAGACAAGTTAGATGACTAGAAACACGTATTTTACAAGTTTACGCACTAAATTGACCGTCGCGTGCAAGTTCTGTGACTTGTGGTGTATTTACCTCTTTATTTTACTTTGCATCTTTATCATAAAAATACCCAAAATATTATCTTATCATATCTATCAGATCTCACTCTCGTAAGTGGCCCTATAGGGATTGACAACCCCTATTTGCGTTGGTTGTGAGGATTTATTTGTTTTGTGAAGGTACGAGGGACTTGCGCGTAGCGTCCTACTGGATTGATACCTTGGTTCTCAAAAACTGAGGGAAATACTTACGCTACTTTGTGCATCATCCCTTCCTCTTCGGGGAAAACCAACGCAGTGCTAAAAGAGGTAGCAAGAGGCTGAAGTGAGAAGTTAGAAAATATATTCATTGGTTCATTGGTATTGTTCATCCTCCGTTTGTACCAGAAATGGAATTACATGTGGTTGTAGTGGTATACGAAGTGTAGTTCAAAGATATATATCACATTAAAACACAGGATATGACTGACCGTGTCTGCAACTGGAATAGGCTGTATAAACTGTTGTTCAGTAGGCGGTGTTGACATTTGCAATGCAGCTGAGGGCTTTAAACACAGAGTTAAAGGAACATCAGGCAGGAAGACAGTTGAAAACATAAAATGCTTAGTAAAGCTGAGATTCAAGCCGTTGAATGGAATCAGCTTGTGCGTAGAAGTTCTTAGATGAAAATGGTGGCGCGTGTTTTCAATACACAAACAAAAAACTTGTTCAATTTTCTCAGCAGCATAACAAAAAATTTAAGCTAAGTCATATGAGGTACATATCTGTACCATTTATATTTTTTAGAGGTTATACATACACATTTGTATCGAGCAATCAATAATCCTAGATAAACAGCAATGGATGTTTGATTATTCTGCAGCATTTTCTTTGTGTTCTATTCCAACACAACACAATGAGGCATCCCCTGATTGTACACAACACAATGAGGCATCCCCTGTTTGTACACAACACAATGAGGCATCCCCTGTTTTTTAATTCTAGTCTAATATGAATTTAGGATATGTGTTAAGATAGATAAATATATTCACTAATTAGGAAGAACTAAGCAAAGAATAATTAAATTGCATGATGTAGAAGGTTCAGCCTGTACCTGTTGGTCGGGCCCTTCTATTGCCTGGGGTTGCTGGATTGGCTTACGAACATCACTGTTCTCTTTAAGAGATGCTAATTCCCTCTCTAAGGAACCTAATTTTCTCTTTAGCTTGACTGTTTCATGCTCAAATATGTCTGACCATGACTTGCCTCTGACCACCTCTTTTTTGCACTTTTGAAGCTCAAGGAAATTCAGGTCATTGATAATTAGAATGCCTGCTTGCTGTATGTAATGTAGAGTAGCAACGCTCGCTGATTCATGAGCCGCGTTTGTTGTTTGGCAGTTGTGTCTAGCAAATATGGTTGTTTTAAACTGAGGAATATTTTCATGTGCTGGAACATGTATTTCAACAGTGGCAAAGAAACTGTCATCATCTTTGTCATAGTGTACTGATTGGCTTGCCGTAACTCTAAGGGCATTTACGGATAACTGCAGCATGTGCTGCCTGGTGACGGTGACCAGTGTTGCGGCAAGCTGTGGAATGAGTAGTTAACAATGAACATGATTCCTCGGAGATGCTGCAGAGACGAGTAGGTGGCAACAAAAGGTTATGTCAGGCGATCTTACCTTTGGGAGCAAATGCACAAATAAGTTGTCATCCATGGCGAGAAGGATTTGACCCTGCAGTGATAAGTGTTTAGCGAGGTTGGAAGGCAATTCCTCACATACATTGGGCCATCAGGCTATAAGCAGGAGCAGGTAATTTTAGCCAATTGGCATAAGGTGAGACGGTATGAGCATCTAATAATAAAGCGCACAACAGTAAACATCTATAATGGAAACTCTGTGTGAAAGAAAGATGATCTATAATAATAGCTAAGGATATGTTCTTTATGTATTTATCGTAGTGACAAAATATTCTAGTTACTTTATCTTTAGCCTAAATCACATAGTCTATAAGGTATAGGTGCATTTAGGATGTATAATTGCCGACAATTTATAACATTTCTTCTGACAGAGGTGGTGGGCTCTGGTGTGATTTTCGCAGATCTATGTTATTTTTTCTTTGTGGGATGATGTCATTAGGTGGCAGCGCGTGTTATTATAAACCACAGATGAGACTGCTCAAAGGAAAGAGTTGGTAGAAGAGGCATGCAAAGACTTCGTTTGAAGCCGCCGCTTGCTCCTTGGATTCTGAAGGCATAACGTGGCATAATTATTCAGTTAGCACACACACCTATGTAACTAAATCTAAAAAAACGTGGCATAACGCTGAGATAAACTTGGAAGCATAAGAATGCTATTAGAGATCCAAGAATGCTATTAGACATATGATTTAAACACAGCAGAGCGTAGCGAAACAAATAAATAAAGCATGAACATCCAGCAGTAGATTTGGCATAATGGAGAGTGGCATGGTTCGATAGGACATATTACATCATTAGGTTCACATACACACATAGATCATTAAGGCTCAGCAGATAGCTTCGGAAGAACCGACTGTGCCATGGTGCGAATAGGATATATATTACATATGGCTATAGATAACTATATTAGTAGGGAGCAACAGCTGGCTCTAATGATGATAGCAGTGATCTGAAGATTCTTGCAAGGCTGTTAGAAGTGATTTTCAGGTACGACACATAAATCATTAGAGCATTCCTTCATTGTCGAAGATCTGCTCATCATCAAGTGAGGTTGGCAGGTCCTCATCGTCATCTGTTAACTGCTCCTGGCCATAAGGATATACACACCAGTTTCTTGAAGGTTGACCATGGCCTCATCAGTGTACTGCTGAAGGTATTCGCAGCTGGCCTATACATTGAGAAGAACATTATTGAGCTCCAGGTCATCTGGAGTAGACCCTGGGCTTAGCCTGCTGTTGACCAGATGGTTAAGGTTGTTGATGATGGTCTGTTCCGTGCTCAAGGATCCATCCCATCCTTTGCTCAGGATCTTGTTTATGCCAAGGCTCTCTTTCAACTTTTGTTTCAGAGATGCATTGTCCCTCTTCATTGCCTTAAGCTGCTGACCCAATAGTACATTTGCCTTTTCCACAGTCCTTAGTTGATCATAATGGTAATCTTTTGGAACCACACCCTCGTAAGCATCCATGTACTTAATTGCTGCAGCAGCCACATAATCCTGAGCTTCTGCTAGATCCTGGTGCTGTGAGGTAGACAGCGAAACTTTGACAGGTGACCTCCCGAGCTTGATCTTGATTGGGTAAAAGGTAACAGTGACCTCCAAACGCGTGCCCTCTGTTGGGAACGCCGAGTAGGTGGCCGCTGGAAGGCCAACCTTCTCTAACATAGCATCAAGCAGAAGAACAGAAGCCATTGCTGGGACCTGCCGCAAGCGAGACAAAACTTCACTGCAGAAAAATCTGGCTCTAAGTATAGTATCACCTGCAGGTCTATATGGGTAGGAAGAAGAAGGGAAAACGGTGGGCGAGGAGTTGTTTCTTCGGGTTGGATTTTGCGATGAGAAGAGTGATTCTAAGTAGATACAGATGCCCAGGGTCAATTTTCTATAGGTGCATCATGCATTGGTGCCTCAAAAGTAGTCACACGCTGAAGAAAAGTGGGACGGAATAGGACTTTACCTGCCGAGAAACACGACGTTCAGCAGTGGGAGAAGGGGCGCTGGTCAGGTCGGCAAAGAAATCGTGGATCTAGAACAAGCACGAGGGAAAAGGCATGAGAAGGGATCAAAGGGAAGTAAAACACAACGGTGCGGAAGGAACACCGTCGGGAAGAGTCAATCAGCAGCAGCCTTCGTGGCTTCCATGTTGAGCTTGGCGTCGGTGCTGCCGCAGGCTAGATCTGAGTAGGCGGTGAGGAAGGGTGTGAGGATATGGATGGATAAGACGAGAGGAGAAGGAGAGGATAAGGGCGTCTCGCCTGGTCGGGGGCTCGGGGGTGAGAGTTACCGCCATCAGGCCATAGGTAGGCTGCGGCTGGGCCGCATAGTTTTTTGATGGCCCATGTATCATTTAGTCAGCCCACGAGTAGCGACGCTTGTGGCCCGTGAGGAGCCGAATATGAAGCGGTAGCGAACGGCTCCACCGAATCTTTTTCCTTTGTCCCTTTCTTCATTTATTATTTTTTTCCTTGTTTTTAATTTTCTTCTATTGTTTTCTTCTACTTAAGCCTGCGTAAGATATATAGTTAGGTTGAGCATGTAGGATTTATGAGTGTGATAGGGACGAGACTACCATTGTAATTGCACATACCTGGGCCTAGAGATGCAACGGCCGAGGAAAAGCCGGGTGTGTGTAGGGTCGGTACAATTTATTTGGGCATTGTCAACAGTAGTAGGCTCATGAGCGCCTAAACCGTAGGATTAAATATCAAGTATGTTTACCATGCGAGGATGGACTTCAAAACAGGACACGCTACAGTGAAATTGTACGTACGTTACGTAGCCTGGCTAAATAAATATTTGTAGTAAATTAAAATAGCCATGAGGTACAGAGGGCACACCAACAAAGGGTTAATAACGATATCCATAGAGCATGAAAATAGCCTAGTTCAGATCATAAATAAGGAAATGTATGATTGGGGGTTGCCAAACACTTGGTTTGGAAACATGCGACAAACATAGTAACAGACTATTCTGGGCACTTGGCCAATCGTGTGAAAACAGCAATGGCAAAGCAATTTTCACTTGTCTTTGTGGACATGGCTTTAGTTGTTAGATCCAGAGCAGCGAAGTGCAGCCTCCATGGCATTATCATGTGCAATCGCAAGAGCATCATCATCAACATTAGTGGACGCAGATCCCTATGACATGGGCAGCTTAATTATTAGGAATTCTGAAAGAAGAAACCATGGAAAAGAAAGAAGAATCTAAATTTGGTAGAAATACCAATAGCAGATGAAAGAGAGGATTTAGTGAAGTTGGTGTTATGACCTGCCCATAATCTTTTTCAGCCAAACAAGGATATGTGCATGGGGCAGAGTCCTCTTCTGGAAGTCCACGGAGTGGAGGACTGGAAAACAAGACGACAAGTGAAGAACAAGGAAATTAAGATGCATGGAGAAGAAAAAGTTAAGGAAACCAAGGGAAGACACTGGCTACATTACCAGTAACTACAGGCCCAAACACCTGTCCGGTCTTAATTTTTTCCACGTACTCAAGGAGTTTCAGTTGATACACTTGAGCAGTAAAATCAGCCTCATCGACTGCTTGTTGTCCATGCTCAAGACCCTGAACTATCTCAGGCCAGTTTGGATCATACGTGAAGTCCGTGAATATATCAGGTAAGCCATGGACACGTGAAACAGCGACAGCATCATGGAAGTTTTCAGTCATGCAGCGAAGTTTGCCCGCATAAGATACTGGCATTATATTTTTCTTATTGACCTCAGACTTGGTAACTCTATCAAATCCATTAGCATCAGCAACATATTGATGATTTTCAGTGTTCATGTTGTCCTGAAGATTTTTACAGGATGTTAGTTGAGAAGTGAGAATATCATGCAGTGGTGTAATGGTGTTTCATCGAAGGCAGGAAAGCACATACACGAGGTAAATAGCAAGCAGAGACGGCAGGATAGCAAGCAATCTATGGTTAATATAAGCAGATGAATCTTCTACATGTATAGATGGATGAAGCAAAATGTGCGGTGCTTGGTGAGTAACAGTCGATTCAGTAGCTGGTATATGTAATTTTATGAGCAAGAACAAGGCAGGAAAATAAAGAATTTGTTGCAGTATAGGAAAACCATGAACTCGAGCGGAGTGCTCTGTTCACCTAGACAAAGTCAAGGGTAAATATCAGACTATTTTACTGAGCCAGTGAATAAACAGGGATTTCTCTCATTTTCATATGACGTTCATAATCTTCAATGTGACGAGGGCAAGCACATGCGCATTAAATGGTGGAGCGAGATAAGTTGAATCTGAGATCTACAAAAATACCTCTGCAGGCAGAACGGACGGGGCAGCAAGCGGTAGAAATCGTCGTCAAGGAAGACAGAAGGGCGGACGAAAGTCTGCAGATTGAAACAAACTGTAAATTTCCAGGGAAGTAAGGAGGCCTAGAAATCTGGTGCTACAATGGTAAGAGAGCATTGAAGAAGGGATGAACTCACCCGAAGCAGAGAGGATTAGGTTTCGGTTGGTCTGAAGGAGAGGATAACGCAGAAGGAGTGGACCTGGCAAAAAAGGATGTATTTGTCATGAGGTTCTTAGCCCATGAAATAATGGGCCTGCATATGGGCTGGCGGGTGGAACCTTTATATATGCTGAAGTTTATGTACGTGCCAATTTTTTTGTGGGTGTGAGCGAAGGTGTGCTTGCAGAGTGTGAAAATAGACGTGATTTATTATAGGGTTAATAATTAGTTTTATAGGACACGCATTATATCGCGATGCTAAACTAATAGAAGTATCCGTTGTATACAGAACATACTATGTGTGTGGAAATAGTGGACATAAAAATATAAGTTTTCAAAAATGTTAATCATGGATTTAAAAAAAATTAGACATGTATATAAAAAATGTCCCAGATGTAGAAAAAAATTCAATGTGTATGGAAAAAGCAGCATAAAAAATATATGTGTTAGAAATCAGTAGTCATGTATATGAAAAAAAATAAGTGTATATATTAAAAATTCCTATTGCAAAAAAAGTGTATAATTTTCATGAAAATTTATACATAAAAAAATATAAGTTCAAAAATATGTTAATCATGTACTTGCAAAAAATTAACGTGTCTACAGAAATATTCCTGATGAATACAAAATATGTACAATGTGTATGAAAAACGTAGACATGAAAAAAAATTCAGACTTTTTAATCATTTGTTTGAAAAAAAATAGAATGTGTATATATATAAATGTTCCTGGTATATAAAAAAATGTACAAGGAAAACCAACGAAAAACAAAAGGCACAACAAAGAAACAAAGATAAATTGAACAAAACCGAAGAAAGAAAGAAAGGGAATCAAAAACCAAGTAATAATTAAATAAATACAAAGAACTAAACTGCCTATTTTTTATTTGGGCGGCCTCTTTTGAATCATAAATTGTATGAAGGCAGTAAGAACGTTAATAAAGACTGTCAAGATAACATGTGAAAAACAAAACATTTCCTCAGTAATGAATAATCAGGTGGATCACCATTCTGTAATTTCTACTGCAGTAGGCATATATCAGTTATATATTAGGAAAAAAAAACTTAGATTGGAAGGGTTCAAAGAAGTGTAATTAAAATCCAATATCGCGCATGTGAATTTTAAACAACACAACATCTGTTTTGCGAAATGGGCTGGTTAATTAAAAAGAAAGATCGATAAGGAAGAGTTATCCTTAGGAGGACAGCTCTGGAGTGGCATAGCCAGAACATAAAAAGAAAAGGTACGCAAGGGAGAAGTAGTGGGCAGCAAGCGACAAATTGCATGGCGCAAAAGCGTAGACATAGTAGTCTGACTTATACTTATTTACAGAAACACCTAAATAATGAAGGTTGCCCAGTTCAGGTAGATATGTCAGCACTGTGATCTCAGCTCCTGAAGCATGGTGTTATTAGTTGATAATAATTCTTGCATGGTACAACTGCAGAGGAACCTGAAGATCTTGAACAGGTGACTGCTCCACTGTTAATCCATTTGGAGCAGCCCAAATAGATATGACCTCCGAAATATCTTTGTTTTCATTTGTCCACATGGCACAATCATAGAACCAAACATCAGGAGAATCATCAACTTGATGGCTGCTGTTTTCTAACATGCAGTGAGGGCTCATGATGTCTTCAATTATAGCCGTGCTATAAAACTCAGTTGACAGCCCTGTAACTCTTATTTTTTCTTTTCGAGAGAGGCTAGAAGATACTGCTCCAGCAGACGTGGACCATTTCTGAACTAAGAACGCACCACAAGGTAGCTGGATTCCAGCAGCATCAGTACACAACGTGTGAAACAAAGTTGTAGTTACTGACCCTTGGAAATATATAAGGTATTTGAACCTACCAACTTGCTTGACTATGACTTTTCCAGGACATTCAATCTGCATTTGCTGCAAACAGCGTGTTAACTTATCCTCTGTGATAATTTTTCCCTCGTCGCAAGACGTCAGGAGGAATGATGATTCCAATATCCGCATTTGGTCAGCTGGTATGTCAACATCATTTAAATATGAATGGGAAACCATTCCTTTCTTTAGTGCCTGGAAGAAAGAAGGAATCCTCCTGTGTGTTCTTTGAAGAGACTTTTTATGATGAGCTCCAATATTAATTCTGTCAAAACCAATACAAAATGTCTCTGTGTTCTTGTGGCCACTACTTTGGTTTCTTCCTTTGTCATACTTGCTGGAGACATGAACGAGTATGTACCATGGGAATGGCACAACAATTCTAACAGCCCATGCCGTGCAATTTACTGATCGAAGCTTGTGAAAGTTGAGATTGGCTTGACTAACATTCTCAACAATGCAATGTGGCTGCAGGGCACACTCAATTGCTCTTCTAGTCCAAAGATGTAACGGCAAACCATAGATCTTTACCTTTAGATGTTCAGTTGCTGTCTCCATCATTTCCTCAATCTGAAAATCGTACAGTATTGCTTCCATTGGCACACCAACATTTTTCACAGGGTAACATAGAACTTCAGTCCCATCTAGTTCCATGGTCACTCCACTGGACAGAACCGCACATGCATAAGCTGTGGTTGCCTCATTCATTAAATCTAGCACCAACCAGGATTCGTTTTCATATGGAGCATACAGATATGGTTGATATGGCAGATGGATATGTTTAGAAATGAGTGGCGTGACGTGGTGCTCATCCATAGGCAATTCATCCCACCGTGCTATTATGTAGTGGGAACACAGCTCCAGAACCTCTCTGGTCTTGTGTTCTACTGCGCTTATAAAACCTTGTGAAGAAGAAATATCATCAATCATGCATCTCTTTGTTAACATCCACTCTCTTAATTGATCGGCCGTGGTAGTAATAAGTGTGTTAGGAAGTTAGAAAGATAAAAAGATATGTATGCCTGCTCAAATGGCACTTGGTGTAGCATTAGTAAATTCATACACCTATGGGTAGGTCGAAAGGCCAGGATTTGTTCTTCTTCATGAGATGCCCTCTGGTAACACCGAATCGATGGGTGAAGAGGGTTGTTTTTGATCTGTTGATGAACAAGGAGAATTGAGTAAAAAGGGCAAATAGTTATCTGTATATTACGCTAGCAAATGTTCATTGATTTGATCTTGGAAGATTAAAGAAAATGAATGTATGTTCATAGCGAATATATTGAAAGGAAGAATCACAGCGGATGAAACCAAAGGCGTAGCACATATAAATAACACTGTCTTAACATGAGGACATAGACTTTATACTTATACATGTCTAGATTGAAGTTCAGAAAGGATAAAGATTTCTAGGCCGAAGCTATGAGTAGATAGCTTCGCATCTTATTTAAGCAACCTAGGAGACTAAATACAACAAACACAGAGCCGCTTCCTAGCGATGAAGCCATACATATACAGCTTCACATGGCAACGAGACAGTTCAGCAGGCTCAATATGACGCTCATGGCGATGGGACATAGTCATCATCCATGTGTTGATGAATATCATCGGCTGAATCTTCATCTGAGTGACCACTGTAGCTTTGTTCAGGCACTTCATCATCTGAGTACATGCCTTTTTCCTCTAGGAACCGAGATGTCGTAGTTGTAGAACTTTGAAGCGCGACAATTGAACTGTGAATCTCCATGATAGCTTGCTTCATATTAGAAACACACATTGAGGTAGCAGGGTCCAAGAAAACGGCAGCAAGGTCTTGGATTCTGTTTGATGCATTGCGCACTTGTTCCACATAGTTGCATGCTTCTTTAGTTATCTGCTTGATGGTTTTGATGTGCTGGTTGATTTCATCTGACTGTTCTAGCAACCTGGTTGATAATCTTGTATGTGCCATTTTCATTTGCTCTATCTGATAATAGTTATAGTCCACAAGCACCTTACCCTCTCTGTTCTGCATGTATTCGATGGCCTTATCGACTGCATGATTCATTGATGCTACCCCATTCTGACATGTACGGCTTGATACTTTAGTCCGGCACGCTGAAGCATCGTACCGTGCTTTTGTGCGGTGAAATTGAATCTCTGTTCTAAATCGATCTTGTGAAAGATGATGCACAAAATACACTGGTTTAGGAAGACCGAGTTTCTCGAACATTGCTTCAGCCAGTGATGTGCTGGATAGCTCAACCAACTCCATGAGAATAGATCCACAAGATAAACCCAGAGGGCTGGCAGAAGGTATAAACACAGCGTCCATTAAGAACAGTAAGCACTGAGCTTTAGATTATATATATGCACTAACAATTAAAGAACTTTGTACTGAACCTATGGAAAAATGAAACTTTAATATCATGAGGACATCGGGAGAGACAAGCATGTACCAGGACAGGAAACGAAACCTATTAGACCATTCCTCCAACCGATTTTATGTGGATAAGAAAATAATAAGAAAGCATTTATACGGGCAGTGTATTGTAAAGCAGGAGTATGGCTGGAGCTAAAATATAAGGATATACCTTGGTAATTAGATTTGTCCTGGGTGGAGGATCTTGTTGCCCTTGGTGAGCATCAGAACGGATGAGCGGATCTAAGATGCAAGAAATCAAAACGAGTCAAAGAGAGAGAGAGGGATGGGGATTTCGCCATCCAGCAACACCACGGGGGAATGAGAAGGAGGGAGCGAGAGGTTTCCATGAGGATTACCTGCAAGTTGGCTGGCTAGGAGCTCCTCTGCTTGCGGGGGATCCAGGCGACCGCGGGTACAGTGCAGGTAGAGAGCAGACGAGGGTGAGCGGACGTGGGTGAGCAGATGTGGGAAGGATATAAGAACGGGGCAGCAGACATAACTATTTTTTTAGAGCAACATGATAAGGTTGGGTGGATGTGGCAGGCTAGAAGAAGGGCCTCGGTTATGGTTCGATAGAAATGCCATTGGGCCATAGAGTAATATTAGACAATATTGCAATATATTGGTATTATAAAGTATAAGGATAAGGACGGATAATATTTTACATTATAATATATGTAGTGCATATTTTAAATATAGTTGAAAATAGTTATTAGTTATAAAAATATTTTGTAGAATGTAAGGATGATAATAGATTAAGATTATATAATTTTTCATGTTATTATAATCAGTAGAATAATTAAATAAAGTGTATATTTGTTTGATGTTTAAATACGGTAATCGCTGTATTGTGATAAAATAATAAGAGGTATAAATAATCTATCTACTATACGGATATAGAAATGTTAATAATAAGTTTTTCTCATAATTTATTATAAGTTTATAGTATATAAATATAATTGTAAAAAATCCTTGCAGGACGTGAACATGCATTCTATGCTCATGTTGTGAGGTAACTAATATTGATCTTATAAAAGGAGTGAGGACTTAAAAATTAGCACCGCATTTGATGTGACCATAGATAAACCTACAACCTCTGATACAGCACAAGGCGGAGCTTGTGCGCTCAAGGTAGGGGCGGACATGGATGAGGAGAAACTACAAGAGCTTCTCCTTCTTTGGGACGGAGCAACTCCATGTGCTACGCCCGTGGTTTCCAACATGGAAAAGCAATGTAGAGCGCGGAGCATAGCCATGCTCAAAGGCGAACCCACCACCTTGCTCGGAGGTTTAGTTAGTTCAACGGAATGAGTGGTTAGCTATGTAGGTGATCCTAAGGGTGTGCACTCTTGCAATTAATACATTGTAAGAATGGTATGCGAACGGGGCTCTTTTCCCCACTCCTTTAATATATGATTTTGATTCCAGGGAAAAACAAATGAACAACAGAAATCAAGCTTTGTGAAGGACCGGGACACGAGAGGCAGTGAGCATATGGATCTACTTAAATCTAAATAGGAAGGATGACCTGCATAAGTGCTCGAAAAAACACCCGGTAGCAGGTAATAACCCGTCAAGGACACAAGGAAAATGAAGTAAGGATGATACTATCGGTTCTAAATATTAAGATTTCATAGCTTTTAATCCCTAATGCTTGTACTAACAGAGAGAGAAGAGGAAAACAAGACTTGAATGATGCAGTGTTGCAATCAATCAACTGGAAAAAAATTAGTATGTCTGGCAATGTGAGATAAACTAGTAAAGGAGAACCATTTTTAGATCATCAAGCCCAGCAGTAAATGAAAAGCACAAGCAAACACACATAATATAGTAACAACGGTAAGATCTAGATAAAGCAGGATATCCTAGCTGTATTTATAGAGAGCAGAAATTGTCATGCGAAGGAGGATAATGTAGGAAGGGATAAAGGTGATATTTACAATGCATAGTAGCTGGTCTTTTTAACGGCTTAGATAGAGGAATTGTTACGGCAGTGGCTTGACATACGTCTGTAGCTATCAAAGCCTTGCCTTACAAAGACACACAAAATATATTAAGTGCATGTCCAAAAGTGTGCTGAGTTGACGACCTTCAAATCTGCTATCTAGATCGTTCTTGCGGTGCAGCAAAGTCGAAATCTCTCGTCAGCAACACAACCATCCAGCGGTAAACGTAGCTTGATAAGCAGATAGAACACAGAAGTAGCCATGAGGAGAACAAAAAGCACAAGCATTGTATGATTACATATCATCTAGCATGGTAACGGCAAAAAGCGAACGGAAAGCACGCTAGTCATACTGTATGTACATATCTAGTGCAGTTCATGGAAGAACTACTGTCTTGCCTTCTTTGAAGTGCTACTCCCCTTTGCAGCAGGGTTTGCCCTGAGTTTTGTCCATTGGCAAAGCGAGGAAGCGTGTTAGCAAGTCCAATTGCATCGAAAAGGACCCAAAGGCATGGAATGTAATAAAAACAACAAGGTCATAAAGATTAGGCAGATGAAATGGACGATGCCATAAACAAGCAGAAAGGAAACCAAACGCTAACACACAGCTAATTCCACTGTATGGTTAATCAACTCGAGTTCATGAATCAAGTTATCTTGCATGGGACAAGGAAAATGGCATGTGCATGTAGTAATATAAAGTAAGGAGAATGAAGTCACATTCTATGCTAAAGGCACTGAATATAACAATTATGAATTTTAACCTTTTGGTTATAGACTGGACAACAAGAACGCCCTTTGAATCCTCAGCAGCTGCAGCTCTGGTTTCCTCGCCAATCTGTTTAGCTTAGCAGCATTAAATTCTATTGAAAATGAAGCTTTGTCTGTACATAAGCAGAAACATATTTGCATAGTAAAAATGTCCACGAACATTTGTCATGGATGTAGGCTGAACAGCTTTTCCAGCAGAAGCATCGCCTTCAGCCTGGGGATCTACATTTGTAGTTGAGTCAGATAGGGTGGCGTCCTGAGACAGCGGTGGTCCAGCAAGGAGCTTGCGGCGAGCATTCTTAGGACACGGTGATTTGCTGTAAAAAAATAGTTATTTGCAAGAGAACACACTGAATTTTCAAGATGCATGACATGGCAAAGACAATGACAATACCTTGGTGTTTTAGGCTTTATACCATGTCCTTTTCCTTTGAACGCAGATATAGGAGTGTTCATATGCCAAACAAATAGTTTAGGAGTCAAACAACTGAAAGGAAATTTGAGAAAGAGAATCAATAGTAGAAATACCTCATTGGGAGGCAACATGACAAGCGTAGACGATCCTATAGGGTAAGAAGTGAGGATAGGCACGGTCGTGCCTGAGCTATCAGCAGAAGATGATGCGCCAGGTGCATGTGACGCACCAGCAATTCCCAAGAGCACAAGATCAGGTTTAAAGGCTTCAGCAATCCTGCTAACTTGAAAGGACAGCTGGGTGCTTGAAGGCTGGAAGCTCTTCGTGGAGATAGTGACGACAAGGGTAAACTTTCGGGTAACAAGACGGGAAATTTCAACAGGCAAGCCTACATCAGCACCTCCTATCTCGGCAAGATCAAGTGCACTTGTAAAACCTGGGTACTTGCGGTAGATCAAAGTCATGAGTGGCCTGCCACTCTTTGCAGCCCTATCAAAGAACATAAATTCCGCCTCATCTACACCATCGCTTCCGAAGGTGCATAGACAGTACCTAGACATTGCAAGGCAAACGGATTGAGAAATAATTTATCAGATAAACCAGAACAGAAGCTCTCGTGGGAAAAGCACTCACGAAGGATCTGCTGCGATAGAAGAGCACGTGTTGTCTAAGCATCGATAATGTTTGTCGCAGGTATATGTTGTTTTATGGCAGTCCTTGCATGAGAGAAACCACCAGAGATTGTCGGCGCCCAGACCTATAATATTAACCTTGACCATGAACTTTTTTTCTGCGTTGATGAGAAACACAAGCGCAGTGAGAAGCAAGTAAAAAACATAGCAGGAACATCACAGGGGAAATGAAGAGAAGGAGAGAATACCATATTATCAAACGGGTCAAGAGAAAGCAGCTCCTGAACGCTCATCTCAACAGGAGGTTCAATAACAGGCGTCACAACCACTGCCTGTTCTCTTAGGATGTGAGCAGTGACAACAGCAAGACCTTCTGGAAGGCTGGATGAAGCACAGTGTAACACCCACGATGCGGCTATATCTCCCACGTGTCGGAGCACGACTTAGAGGCATAACCGCATTGTTGGCAATGTCGCAAGAGGGGTAATCTTTACACAACCCATGTACTGAATAAGAAAGAGGTACATAGTTGGCTTACAATCGCCACTTCACACAATAACATAAATATAACATTACAATCATCCAGATACAATCAAGGTCCGACTACGGAACCAAAATAAAGACAACCCCAAATGCATAAGATCCCCGATCGCCCCAACTAGGCTCCACTACTGATCGTCTTGAAAAGAAACGTAGTAACGTCCTGAGTCCTCATCGAACTCCCACTTGAGTTCAGTCGCATCTCCTGGAATGGTATCATCGGCACCTGCATCTGGTTTTGGAAGTAATCTGTGAGTCACGGGGACTCAGCAATCTCACACCCTCGCGATCAAGACTATTTAAGCTTATGGGTAGGGAAAAGGTATGAGGTGGAGCTGCAACAAGCACTAGCATATATGGTGGCTAACATACGCAAATGAGAGCGAGAATAGAAGGCAAAGCACGTACGAGAAACTATGATCAAGAAGTGATTCTAGAACTACTTACGTTCAAGCATAACACAAGATCGGGTTCTCTTCCCGGACTCCGCCGAAAAGAGACCATCACGGCTACACATGCTGTTGATTCATTTTACTTAAGTTTAGTTTCAGGTTTTCTACAACCGGACATTAACAAATTCCCATCTGCCCATAACCGCGGGCACGACTTTCGAAAGTTCAAAACCCTGCAGGGGTGTCCAACTTAGCCCATCACAAGCTCTCATGGTCAACGAAGGATATTCCTTCTCCCAGGATGACCCGATCAGACTCGGAATCCCGGTTACAAGACATCTCGATAATGGTAAAAACAAGACCAGCAAAGCCACCCGAATGTGCCGACAAATCCCGATAGTAGCTGCACATATCTCGTTCTCAAGGCACACCGGATTGTCCAAGGTTCCAGTAGGCCAACCCAGAGTTGCCCCTGGTGGCCACCGGCAGCTGACAGGTTGGACCAACACTGAAAGGAGCACTAGCCCGGGGGGTTTAAAATAGAGATGATCCTTGAGTCCGTGGAACCCAAGGGAAAAAGGCTAGGTGACAAATGGTAAAACCAATTGTCGGTGTCAAAACCGGCGGATCTCGGGTAGGGGGTCCCGAACTATGCGTCTAGGCCGGATGGTAACAGGAGACAGGGGACATTTTGTTTTACCCAGGTTCGGGCCCTCTCGATGGAGGTAAAACCCTACTCCTGCTTGATTAATATTGATGATATGGGTAGTACAAGAGTAGATCTACCACGAGATCAAGGAGGCTAAACCCTAGAAGCTAGCCTATGGTATGATTGTTGTGTATGGAGTTGATTGCCTACGGACTACAACCCTCCGGTTTATATAGACACCGGATAGGGTTAGGGTTACACAGAGTCGGTTACAATGGTAGGAGATCTTGAATATCCGCATCGCCAAGCTTGCCTTCCACGCCAAGGAAAGTCCCATCCGGACACGGGATGAAGTCTTCAATCTTGTATCTTCATAGTCCAGGAGTCCGGCTGAAGGTATAGTCCGGCTACCCGATCAGACTCAGAATCCCGGTTACAAAACATCTCGACAATGGTAAAACAGGACCAGCAAAGACACCCGAATGTGCCAACAAATCCCGATAGGAGCTGCACATATCTCGTTCTCAGGGCACACCGGATTGTCCAAGGTTCCGGTAGGCCAACCCAGAGTTGCCCCTGGTGGCCACCGGCAGCTGACAGGTTGGACCAACACTCAGAGGAGCACTGGCCCGGGGGGTTTTAAAATAAAGATGACCCTTGAGTCCGCGGAACCCATGGGAAAAAGGCTAGGTGGCAAATGGTAAAACCAATGTTGGGCCTTGCTGGAGGAGTTTTATTCAAGGCGAACTATCAAGGGGTTCCCATTATAACCCAACCGCGTAAGGAACGCAAAATCAAGGAACATAACACCGGTATGACGGAAACTAGGGC
This sequence comes from Triticum urartu, assembly GCF_056163025.1. Lineage (NCBI taxonomy): Eukaryota > Viridiplantae > Streptophyta > Magnoliopsida > Poales > Poaceae > Triticum > Triticum urartu. The sequence goes on from NC_141875.1 coordinate 96,348,491, forward strand.
GGCAAGAGTGGAACATGAAAGTGCATTATATCGACTAGAGGGGGGGGGGGTGAATAGGCGATTTTTATGAAAGTCTTCAAAACGTGGAAGTTATGAAGACAAACGATAGAAATAAACCTATTTCCCTGCAGCGGAAGGTAGACTACACTAGGCAAGCCATAGTCAAGTATTCAATAGAGTGAAAGCACAATGACTAATAGCAGAAATGTAGTAAGGATCAGGTAGGAAGACATTGTGAAGCCAGACAGAACATACAGTCACTCAGTGAAGACAAAAGATAGTGCAAACATACAATGACTTCACAAGGAGTAACAGTAAGTAAAGGGAAGGGAAGATGAAACCAGTGACTCGTTGAAGACAATGATTTGTTGGACCAGTTCCAGTTGCTGTGACAACTGTACGTCTGGTTGGGGCGGCTAGGTATTTAAACCTTAGGACACACAGTCCCGGACACCCAGTCCTGAACACGCAGCTCAGGACACCCAGTCCTCACCGTATCCCCCTTGAGCTAAGGTCACACAGACCTCGCCCAATGACTCTAGTAAGTCTTCAAGGTAGACTCCCAAACCTTCACAGACTTCGTTCACCGGCAATCCACAATGTCTTTTGGATGCTCAGAACGCGACGCCTAACCGGCTGGAGGATGCACAGTCCTCAAGTGTAATAAGTCTTCAGATCACACAAACAAGAAGACTTAAGTGATGCCCAATTATCTCTGGCTCTGGGTGGTTAGGGCTTTATCCTCGCAAGGAATTCTCTCTCAAAGGCTTCAAGGTGGGTTGCTCTCAAACGACAAAAGCCATACTCTCAATCTGAGCAGCCAACCGTTTATGGTTGTAGGGGGTGGGCTATTTATAGCCACTTGGCAACCCGACCTGATTTGTCCGAAATGACCCTTGGTCACTAAGGAACTGACACGTGTTCCAACGGTCAGATTTCAAACTCACACGACAACTTTACTTGAGCTGCAAGCAAAGCTGACTTGTCCGACTCTGGACAAGATTCGCTCTCATAGTCTTCACTCGAAGACATAGGTTTTTGGTTAGGCATCACTTCAGTCATTCTGACTGGTTCTCTTGGACCCCACTTAACAGTACGGTGGTTCCTATGACTCAACACAAAAGAAAAAGAACTACGAAAGATCTAAGTCTTCGAGCTCCATAGGCTTCATATGGTGTCTTCTCTTGTCATAGTCTTCAATGGTAATATCTTCATATACCACCTTTGACTTCAATGTCTTCATACATTTTTAGGGGTCATCTTTGGTAGGAAAACGGAATTAATGAGGGACTTGTACCTGTGTTATCCTGCAATTCTCACAAACACATTAGTCCCTCAACTAGGTTTGTTGTCAATACTCCAAAACCAACTAGGGGTGGCACTAGATGCACTTACAATCTCCCCCCTTTTTGGTGATTGATGACAAACTAGTTGAAGTTTTCAACGGGGAATATAATCTGTGAAATTGTAAAGGATAAGGAATTGTTTTCATAAGTTGCAAGGGCTCCCCCTGAAGATGTGCATATCAGTAATTTGCTTTTGGAATGCAAATGCACATGGCAGGTTGTACTTGTGGAGATCCACTTCAACTTTTGATGACAATCCACTATGCATGTGAAAGTATATGAAGATAATGACATGCATAATGGAAAATGGACGTCTGCAGAATGATCTAAGTGCGGAATTTATCGTCGCACATGCGGAATTTATCTTTGCAAAACAAAGTGGTAGATAAGTAGCAGACGACCATCGAGTTTAAGTGTTACAACTCAAAGAACCAAATGTAGCAAAAAAATGAGAGTTGTAAGCACGAAGCAAAATATAAAGCACCCGCCCATATGGACCCGCTTGAAGACTATCAACCTCATATGCTTCTCCCCCTTTTGTCAGTAAGGACCAAAATGGTTCGAAGACATAGAGCATCTACTCGTTCCCATGAGGAGTAGGTGAAGTAGCAGGGTCGTTGGTGGTGTTTGGCGGTGCCGAAGAGCTTGGAGCAGAGTCGAAGCGTGCTGAAGGAGGTGGCGGTGAAGTAGCATCGTCTTCATCCTCAATAACTCTGGCAGTCACTATTGCAGCAGAGGAAGAGAACTCAGAGTCCTCAAGGGATGGAGTTCCTAGCAGCACAGCCCTTCGAGGAGGTGTGGAGTCAAACTTGAATCGCTCAGTGAAGCCATCCTCTTGAAGATCATCTTCAGAACACATCATCGTTAGCCCTTTCCATGTGCGACGACAGGTTTCATGGGCAACGAAAACATTCTTGGTGGCAAGATTGCGAATGAGATTAACATCCACCAAGAGGCTTTTCATCTGACACTTCAGCCAGTCATGATGCCTATCCTGTTTCTGATGAAGAGCCACAAGAAGCTCTCGGTCGTTGAGAACACGAGTGTGCATCTTGGGTCTTGCAGCAGTTGTACTATCAGTGGCTTTAGTGGAAGCAGGGTGTGGTGCACGTGTAGTGCCAGCCAGAGGATACACCCGAGTGACTGCTTCAACTCCTTCAATGTTCTGAGAGAAACTCTGATGCTCTGCATTCTGAAGACTTAGAGGTGCTTTGGCAGGCTCAGGATAGATGGCTTCAATAGAGATATCCACATCAGGCAGAAAAATCCGATGATTGCGAGCAGATGGCTGATATGAGATATTGGAGTGAAGTTTGATTAGCCGCATTACCCATGGGGCGTAGAACTTCAAGCCAAACAGATCAGAGCCTGATGCAGCAAGTTGGCGAATGAATAAGTCCTGTGCATTGAAGCATTTTCCATGAGGAATATAGAAGACCAATGTCTTCATTGCACCCTCAAGCTTGGCATTTGGAGAGTGCCCTTTGATGGGCCAGAGAGTTCGCCTGATGATGTGATAGATGGTTCTTGGTAGATACTCAAGGTCTTCAACGAATAACTCCGTGGGATAAGCAGCATCTTGGGGCAATGGCTTCATCATGCTGAGCATCTGACTCATATCAGGTTCCGGCCTCTTAAAGATGCTCTCAATAGCTTCACTATGCAGCTGACAGCCATGCTCGTAGAGATCCCCAGGAGTGGGCAAGCCAGTGAGCTCAATGATGTCAAAGGCTTTGGCTTCGTGATGAATGTTTCCAGTCATCCACTCCAGGACCCAAGTCTTCGGATCTCTGCTATACCCGCGGATGTGAAGTGTGGCATAGAATTGGAGCAGCAACTCTTCATTCCAATGCTCTTGGTCAGTTACGAACGGCAGCAGTCCAACTTCCTTGAAGCAATCCAAAGCTTCTTCCAGACAGGGCAGACCAGCTATAGCTTCAATGTCAAGGCGCTTGTGTGGGAAGATGCAACCTTGGTTGTAAAGAATGCATGAGTAATAGCTTCGCTGAGGATAGCTCCAGAACCGGTCAGATGATATCCTTTCCCTTGAGTAGGGGTTCCTGGAGCTATCGAAGAATGTGTTGTTTGCTCTGAAGCCATTGATATTGAAGGAGCCAGGTGCTGATGCAGGACCTGGGAACCTTGGCAATCTTGGAATTGGCTTTTGTACCTGAGGCCTATGCTCAACATGATAGTCGAACTGGGGACCGGCAGCAGACTCAGGAACAGAAGTGGCGGGATCAGTGGCTTCGCTGTCTTCTGATGCTTTTGCTGGGAGGGCTCCACATTAGCTTCATTGGTGGTTGTGGCAGCCTCAAGATTTTCATCCTCCACTTGACGAGCTGGAGGGTCCGTCACAAGCACGTTCTCCTTGAGAACTGCTTTTTGGTGGGACAGGGGAGTGGGAACTTGTGGGACTACTTCTTCCGCGGCTGATGCAGCCGGATTGTCTTCAGCAGAGACTTGAGGCCTTGGACCTTTGCGAAGCCCGCGCAATGCGGGCGACACTTGTGGAGTTTGAGTGGGCTGGGCCTCATAGTCTTCTTCCTCTTGTGGGCAATCCGCCCATGAAGCATCCTGTGCAATTGGCGTCAGTGGACGACCAATGCTGATGAGTTTGCTGTTTTCAAGCTGAGGAAGGACTACACCATCATCTACCTGGTCCTGTTGACCAATGTCTTCAGCAGCGATGGGATCAGCTGCTGGAAAGTCTTCAGCTTCATGAGCCTCTGTGGAAGCAGGCTCATGGATTGTCAGTTGTTGTTCAGCTTCAGGATAGACCATCGAAATAGGTTCAACAATCAAAGGCTCTGTGGGAGCAGCCCGATCTTTCTTGGTCTTCCTCTTCTTCTTGGAGGGGGCAGTTGGAGAGGCTTCAAAGTGTTTCCTCTTCCTGGCTTCAGCCTCAGCAGTCCTTGTCTTCTTGAGCTCTGAAGCGGTTGACCGGCTTTTTGGCTTCGAACCAGTCAGTCTAGTTGGGAAGACAATCGGAACTGCTTCCTGCCTTGGTGCGTCAGGTTCAGCCGTAGCAGGCTTCTTCTTCTTCTTTGCGGCCATCCTGGGGTCGATGCCAGGACGCCCAAGTGCCTTGCGCTTCTCAGCCTCATTATAGGCTTGCACACATCTGTCAGCCAGAGTCTTCATGCGCTCACGCGAACCCTGAGCTTCTGCACGTTTCTTTACAAAGGCTTCCTTGAGCTCGTGCATCATACTCTTGAAGTTCTTCATTTCCTGCACGCTGAGCTTGGCCATATGCTTCTTGAACTGAGCCTTTTCATAGTCAATCTTTTGCTTCAGTTCAACAATGCGCTGGGCGACAGCTAGCTCTGAAGCAATGGTGCCTTGGAAGGCGACACTGAGGCCAATGGGTAGCTGCAGATCTTCAAATCTGATGTTTGGCGTGTCAAACCACTTGTCAATGAAGTTGTGGATGATGGTCACATCAAAGAGAGGCAGATCATTGAAGATTTCTACTTCTTCTTTGCTCTTGATGAGTTGCTCAAGAGCGTCATCTGCAAGATCTTCATCACTTGACAGATCGATGGCGTCATTGCGCAGGATGGCAGCAGCAGTTAGCTCTTGGCCGGTGTGAGGCAGAGGCATTTTGATCTTCTGGGGCTTGGAGATGCATGATAAGTCTTCGGACTGCACACTGTCTTCAAGAGGTGCAGTTTCCAGTGGCTTCGCCCGTGAGATTTTTGGTGAAGGGGCAGGTTTTGAAGCTTTAGGCTTCTTCAACTACTTTGGCTTCGGCACTGCAGGAGCTTCTTCTGATTCAGCGTCAGCTGCAGGCTCATTCACTGCAGTCCCTTGAACTAAGATGCGGGTGATGAGGCCTTCAAGGTTGTAGAAAGGACCGATGACATTTGGTTCTGCATCTCGTGTGCCATCTGCCCTTGGTGCTGAGGGACCAGGGTTGAAGTCTAACCCAAAAGTCTTCTTGTTCTGCTTCGCTGAGTTTTGGGCAAACTGGAAGTTGCGCTTGAACAGATTGTCGTCACGACACCATAGTAGTGACGATGGGTGTGCATCAGCAGGCTGTGGCCCACGGACCATGCAGGGGTAGAAGCCCTGTTCAATGGCTTCATCTCTAGACCTGGGTAGAAGATTCTTGTATAGGATGTCTCCCCACGGTCTCTTGATGGCGTTTTTCTCAGCATATTCCTGGGTTACAAATCTGTATTTGAATCATTGTTCTGCCCAATATCTTCGAATCCATTGGATTCGGGTCTTGCGCTAATTGTAATCCTCTTCAGGATCTGTCTTGTACAGTTCTGACAATTCATCTGGCAGATCTCTGGATGTTTCTCCACGACACTTTCTGCCACCCTTCCTTACTGATTTCTCTGAAGCCATAAACTATAACTTGAAAGGCTTCAACACGTTCAAAGGCTTCAAAGGTTTTCGCTTGCTGGACCAACAGGAACTGGCTTCGGGAGAATTTATGTGATGCTGTAAGAATTCTGCAAATGAATGCAGACTATGAGAACCAAAGGATTCTCCCACGGACATGTACCTGTGACAGCATTAAGGTGCGAGGGAAGGGGAAGAGGTCATATGCATTCTCAGAAGATTTTGAAGATAAATCAGTTTAGAAGATATTGACCTCATCGTGCGAAGACATTCACTCATAGATAAGGAGTTGGTTCCAGATTTGTACGAATCCAGAGATCAGTACAAGTGAGGAATCTAACTACTTTGTGAAGCATAAGTGAATAAACTAGGCATGATATGAGATGCAGTATGAGAGAGATCTAACTTGTGTGAATAGAAACTGCTTGTGGTAGAAAGTGACAAATCCATAGGATCAATGGTGCTGTAAAAAGGAAGTTTTGTTTACCACACTAAGAACTGCTAGACGGAGTGGACGATGAGGCCGAGCAGTTCGATCTTCCATGCCCTAACTTGGCGACGGAGGACACCTACGGCGACGGCGGAGAGGACGATGTCCGCGGTCGGCGTGAAGACGGCGTCGGAGAGGTTGCGGCAGCGAAGCGCTTCGTCGCCGGCGTCGTCGAGGGCTAGCGGTGGCGCTAGGGTTCGTGCGAGAGTGGAAGAAGAGATAATGACCGCTGTGAAGTGTGTATTTATAGGTACATGGGCGGCACTGCGCTATTACACAGGTGCCCCTGGCGATTCGCATCTGAGGAACACATGGCCATTATGCGGAATTTCAGGGTTTGTTCCACGTCCCATGCACGCCTTGATTGTCGGGTGGTCGTTCCTACTTCTCCGGGTTTCATGTGGAGGAATGAGCATTGAAAACAGACTTAATGGTTGTCTCTGTATCTTCTGCTGTCAAGGACGCAGAGAAGACATTCGACAGTTTCAATAGAACGCATATGATTTGGAGAGATAGAATTTGAGATAGAAAGCATAGAGAGGTTAGGGTCCGATCACATTCACTTAGTTCAAAAGATTCGACAAGAAGACATAGCTATAAGTGAATGCTGTAGAGGACAGAACACTAGTATATATATATATAATCAACATAGTGAAGATAATCATGAAGATATGTTGAGATCGAAGCCAAACCAAATGTGAAGACATTGCAAGGTAACACCATGAGTGAAACACTTCAAATTAGAACGTTTGGTGGTGGCGTTACCCACCGTATAGGAAGTATTAGACCCAGACACGGCGCACAATTATCGTGGCGCTCCAATGTCAAATTCCACATTAATGTATTCACACTTAGAATGTATGTCTTCATTGATTGAAGATATACTTTACTTCGTGTGTTGCACATCTAAGTCATCAATATGCATAAGGGTTAGGATGTGTGCCTGATCACAGGACATTTGAGGATTCCAGGATATTTAGCTCACACCGTAACTTGCAAAATCTCTTCTCATCCAAGGGCTTGGTGAAGATATCTGCCAATTGCTCTTCAGTGTTGACGTGTATGATATCAATATCTTCCTTCACAACATGATCTCTGAGAAAGTGATGACGAATTTCAATGTGCTTTGTCTTCTAGTGCTGAACTGGGTTGTTGGCAATCTTGATGGCGCTTTCGTTGTCGCAGTAAAGTGGCACTTGCTTCAGATGAATGCCATAGTCCTTGAGTGTTTGCTTCATCCACAGAAGCTGAGCGCAGAAAGATCCAGCAACAATGTATTCAGATTCAGCAGTGGAGAGAGATACACAGTTCTGCTTCTTTGAAGCCAACATACAAGTGATCGTCCCAGAAAGTGACATGTGCCTGATGTAGACTTGCGATCAACTTTGTCACCAGCATAATCAGCATCCGAAATCCAACCAGATCAAACTCTGAGCCCTTTGGATACCATAATCCTAGAGTTGGGGTGTGAGCCAAATATCAAAGAATTCGCTTCACAGCTAAGTGATGCGACTCCTTTGGTGCCGCTTGAAATCGAGCACACATGCATACACTAAGCATAATATCTGGCCTAGATGCACATAGATAAAGTAAAGAACCAATCATGGAGTGGTATACCTTTTGATCGAACTCTTTACCATTGTCGTCGGGACCCAGATGATGTTTGGCTGGCATTGGTGTTGTGAAGCCTTTGCAGTCTTGCATACCAAACTTCTTCAGGCAATCTTTGAGATACTTCTCTTGGGATATGAAGATCCCATTGCATTGTTGTCGTATTTGAAGACCGAGGAAGAACTTCAGCTCTCCCATCATGGACATCTGATATTGCTCTTGCATCATATATCACAACTCTTCACTGTACTTCTGATTGGTGCAGCCGAAGATAATGTCATCCACATATATTTGGCACACAAACAGTTCACCATCATATGTCTTCGTGAAGAGAGTGGGGTCTAGGGAACCAGGTATGAAGTCTTTGCTCTTCAGGAAGTATTTGAGTGTGTCATACCAGGCCCAAGGGGCTTGTTTGAGGCCATACAGTGCCTTGTTGAGCTTGTATACCATGTCAGGATGTTTTGGATCTTCAAAGCCAGGCGGTTGTGCAACATACACTTCTTCTTCAATCTTGCCATTGAGAAAAGCACTCTTCACATCCATTTGATATAGAAGTATGTTATGATGATTTGCATAGGCCAGCAGTATGTGTATGGCTTCAAGTCTAGCCACAGGAGCAAATGTTTCATCGAAGTCAATGCCTTCCACTTGAGTATATCCTTGAGCAATGAGACGAGCTTTGTTTCTGACAACTTGACCATGCTCATCTTGCTTGTTGCGGTATATCCATTTGGTGCCTATTATATTGTGCTTCCGTGGATCAGGACGCTTAACTAGTTCCCATACATTGTTCAGCTCAAACTGTTGAAGCTCTTCTTGCATAGCTTGAATCCATTCAGGTTCCATGAAGGCTTCTTCAACTTTCTTGGGTTCTGTTATTGAGACGAATGCGAAATGCCCACAGAAATTTGCTAGCTTACTTGCCCTTGAACGAGTGAGTGGACCTGGTGCATTGAATCTATCAATTACTCTTTCAATCTGCACTTCATTGGCAACGCAAGGATGTACAGGGCGAAGACTTTGCTTTTGCTGATCATTGTCGTTGTTAGAAGGAATGTCTTCAGGCTGAACATTGTCTTCATGTTGATCAGGTGCTGAGATGATAAGTTCTTCTTCAGGATGAGCTTCAGAAGGTATAATTTCTCCAGTTCCCATAAGCTTGACTGATTCACTGGATGGAACTTCATCTAGCACATTTGGCAGTTGCTCTCTTTGTGAACCGTTGGTCTCATCGAACCGCACATCCACTATTTCAACCACTTTGTAATGAAAGAGATTGAAGACTCTATAGGAGTGTGAATCCTTTCCATATCCAAGCATAAAACCCTCATGTGCTTTTGGTGCAAACTTTGAGGTGTGATGTGGGTCCTTGATCCAGCACCTTGCGCCAAATACTCTGAAGTAACTGACATTTGGCTTCTTGCCAGTAAGGAGCTCATAAGATGTCTTGTTCAGAAGCTTGTGAAGATAAACACGATTGATTGTATGGCATACAGTATCAATGGCTTCAGGCCAGAATTTTCTTGGGGTCTTGTATTCATCTAGCATCGTTCTGGCCATCTCAATGAGTGTTCTGTTCTTGCGTTTGACGACGCCATTCTGCCATGGCGTGTACGGGGCTGAGAATTCATGTGTGATGCCCAAGGTATCAAGATATGTATCAAGGCCAGTGTTCTTGAATTCAGTGCCATTGTCACTTCTGATGTGCTTTATCTTGGCACCATAATTGTTCATATCTCGATTAGCGAAGCATCTGAAGACATCCTGCACTTCAGTCTTGTAAAGGATTATGTGCACCCAAGTATATCTAGAATAATCATCAACAATAACAAAGCCATAGAGGCAAGCAGTAGTAGTAAGAGTTGAGTAATGAGTGGGACCGAAAAGATCCATGTGAAGCAGTTCGAAGGGTCGAGTAGTGGTCATGATTGTCTTCGAGGGATGTTTGGCCCTCGTCATCTTCCCTGCTTCACAGGCACCGCATAAGTGATCTTTCTTGAACTTGACGCCCTCGATGCCTATGACATGCTTCTTCTTCGCAAGGGTGTGGAGGTTCCTCATGCCAGCATGCCCAAGCCTCCGATGCCAGAGCCAGCATTATGAAGCTTTTGTTAGAAGACATACGGCAAGCTGTGGTCCTGCTGAGAAATCTACCACGTACAAATCATCTTTTCGATACCCTTCAAATACTAGAGACTTGTCAGATTCCATTAGTACAAGGCAACGATATTTTCCAAATATTACGATCATGTTCAAATCGCAAAGCATTGAGACAGACATTAAGTTGAAGCCAAGGGATTCAACAAGCATGACTTTATCCATGTGTTGATCCCTTGAGATTGCAACTCTACCTAGACCCAATACCTTACTTTTACCAGTGTCAGCAAATGTGATGTGTCTCTTGCCGGATGGACGTAAGGTTGAGTCCATAAGAAGGCTTCTTTTGCCAGTCATGTGATTTGTACACCCACTATCAATAGTCCATTCTGAAGACACTGGTGTCATACCCTACAGTGCAGTTAGGGTGATAGGCTTCACCAAGAGCATTGTGAAGCAAAAACATATGACGAACCAATGGGTTATGAAAGCTTAGATCCAGATTAGGACTAATAGGGAGAGTAGCAAGCGATTCAGGAACGAAGTACATAGTAAGACCATTCGGGCATTTGATCTTGCGCCCTACAATATGTTTAAGGTCCCCAGCAATAGCGTCAGACGATTTTGGTTTTCTGCTGGAGACCTTTTCCTGCAAAAGAGAGTTAAGCTTTCTTAGCCACCCACATCTTCAAGGGTGGCTTAGAAGCAATAAGTCTAAGTGCAGCATCTGAGAATTTTGGCTTTGGAGCCCTAGCAAACAGTTTTGCAGGCGGACAATAGTACTCATAAGAATAAGCAGAATAGTTCTTGTTCTTATGAACATGGCGGTTTGATGAACCGCTCTCATATTCATACGCCTGAGTATGGTTTCTCTGCAAAACATTTGCGTTAGTGCGACTCAGGTGAGTCCTCTGTCTGTATGAAGCCTTTGGACCGTATGAAGCCTTTGGTCTGAGGTTTGTCTTCTTCACGTGAGGTGTCACGATGACATTCACAGGAAGATTCCCCAGACACCTTTTCGGAACCCAGATCTACTTCATAGGCGGTCCATTCCTGCAGTTAGTACCAATGTACCTGGCAAACACTTCACCATTCTGATTCTTAAACAGTATATAGTTTGCATCAAAGGATTCATCAATGATAATGGGGTTAGCACAAGTGAAGCCAGATAGATTGGATGGATCTGCTGAAGGTTCCTTTGCAGCAACCCACATGGTTTTGGGGTATTGCTCAGGTTTCCAGTAAGAGCCATCAACATTCATTTTCCTTACGAACCCAATACCCTCTTTCCTCGGGTTTCGGTTCAGAATCTGCTTTTTGAGGACATCACATAGTGACTGATGCCCTTTAAGACTTTTGTACATCCCTGTTTCAAGCAATGTCTTCAACCTGGCATTCTCATCAGCAATAGCAGTGGTATCCTCAGCAGAGGGGTTAGTTACCACATCAACAGTTGAAGATATTGCAACAGTAGTAGCAGTAGAACATTCAGCAACAGAAGTAGCATTATCACGCTCAATGCATTTAAGACATGGTGGTTCAAATCCTTCCTGAGCGGAACTGATTTGTTTGGTGCGAAGTGACTCGTTTTCCTTTTGAAGATCTTCATGAACCGCTCTCAATTTCTCAAGATCTTGCTTCCTTTGAAGATAATCATAGGAAAGCTTTTCATGAGTTGTTGAGAGAGTTTCATGACGACTTTCAAGTTCCTGATACTTAACGTGAAGATTTTTTATGTCTTCAATTAAGGATTCAGATCGAGTCATTTCAGCACCTAACAGATCATCGCTTCTGTCTAACAGTTTTTGAATATGTTCCGTAGCTTTCTGTTGTTCAGTTGCAATTTTAGCAAGTGTTTTGTAGCTGGGTTTTGAATCACAATCAGAGTCATCGTCACTAGATGTTTGATAGTGAGTAGTGCGTGTGTTTACCTTGGCACCGCGTGCCATGAAGCAGTAGGTAGAAGCGGAGTAGTCCTTGTCATTTGCATTGGTGTCGGTGATGAAGTCATTGTCTTTAGTGTTGAAGATGGACTTGGCAACATATGCTGTAGCCAGACTTGCGACGCCTGAATCAGACTCCTCCTCCGCCTCCTCAGAAGCAGACTCCTCCTCTGAATCCATTTCCTTGCCAACAAACACACGTGCCTTGCCAGATGAGCTCTTCTTGTGTGATGAAGACTTTGAGGAAGACTTGGAAGAAGACTTTGAGTATTTCTTCATCTTCTTGTCGTCAGAGTCATATTCGTTGCTCTTCTTCTTCTTTTTGTTCTCATTGTCCCACTGTGGACACTCAGAGATGAAGTGGCCAAGTTTCTTGCACTTGTGACATGTTTTCTTCTTGTAGTCATGAGCAGAAGCTTCATCATTTCTTGAGCTTGATCGGGAAGACTTTCTGAAGCCTTTCTTCTTGGTGAATTTTTGGAACTTCTTGACAAGCATAGCAAGTTCCCTTCCAATGTCTTCAGGATCATCAGAACTGCTGTCAGATTCTTCTTCAGATGAGGAGACAGCTTTTGCCTTCAAGGCACGAGTTCACCCATAGTTTGGACCGTAGATATCTCTTTTCTCAGAAAGCTGAAACTCATGTGTGTTGAGCCTCTCAAGTATGTCAGACGGATCGAGTGTCTTGAAATCAGGACGTTCTTGAATCATCAGGGCTAGGATGTCAAACGAACTATCAAGTGATCTCAGTAGTGTCTTGATGACTTCATGTTTGGTGATCTCAGTAGCGCCGAGGGCTTGAAGATCATTTGTGATGTCAGTGAGTCGGTCAAATGTGTGCTGGACATTCTCATAGTCATTTCGCTTGAAGCGGTTGAAGAGGTTGCGAAGGACACTGATTCTCTGATCTCTCTGGGTTGAGATGCCTTCATTGACCTTGGAGAGCCAGTCCCAGACCAGCTTAGATGTCTTCAAAGCACTCACACGGCCATACTGTCCTTTGGTCAGATGACCACAGATCATATTCTTGGCAGTAGAGTCTAGTTGAACGAATTTCTTTACATCAGCAGCAGTGACACCTTCTCCAGCCTTGGGAACGCCGTTCTCGATGACATACCATAGGTCGACGTCAATGGCTTCAAGATGCATGCGCATCTTATTCTTCCAGTAGGGATATTCAGTTCCATTGAAGACGGGGCACGCAGCGGAGACTTTAATTATCCCTGCAGTCGACATAGCTAAAACTCCAGGTGGTTAAACCGAATCACACAGAACAAGGGAGCACCTTGCTCTGATACCAATTGAAAGTGTGTTATATCGACTAGAGGGGGGGGGTGAATAGGCGATTTTTATGAAAGTCTTCAAAACGTGGAAGTTATGAAGACAAACGATAGAAATAAACCTATTTCCCTGCAGCGGAAGGTAGACTACACTAGGCAAGCCATAGTCAAGTATTCAATAGAGTGAAAGCACAATGACTAATAGCAGAAATGTAGTAAGGATCAGGTAGGAAGACATTGTGAAGCCAGACAGAACATACAGTCACTCAGTGAAGACAAAAGATAGTGCAAACATACAATGACTTCACAAGGAGTAAAAGTAAGTAAAGGGAAGGGAAGATGAAACCAGTGACTCGTTGAAGACAATGATTTGTTGGACCAGTTCTAGTTGCTGTGACAACTGTACGTCTGGTTGGGGTGGCTAGGTATTTAAACCTTAGGACACACAGTCCCGGACACCCAGTCCTGAACACGCAGCTCAGGACACCCAGTCCTCACCGTATTCCCCTTGAGCTAAGGTCACACAGACCTCACCCAATCACTCTGGTAAGTCTTCAAGGTTGACTCCCAAACCTTCACAGACTTCGTTCACCGGCAATCCACAATGTCTCTTGGATGCTCAGAACGCGACGCCTAACCGGCTGGAGGATGCACAGTCCTCGAGTGTAATAAGTCTTCAGATCACACAGACAAGAAGACTTAAGTCATGCCCAATTCTCTCTGGCTCTGGGTGGTTAGGGCTTTATCCTCGCAAGGAATTCTCTCTCAAAGGCTTCGAGGTGGGTTGCTCTCAAAGGACAAAAGCCGTACTCTCAATCTGAGCAGCCAACCGTTTATGGTTGTAGGGGGTGGGCTATTTATAGCCACTTGGCAACCCGACCTGATTTGTCCGAAATGACCCTTGGTCACTAAGGAACTGACACGTGTTCCAACGGTCAGATTTCAAACTCACACGGCAACTTTACTTGAGCTGCAAGCAAAGCTGACTTATCTGACTCTGGACAAGATTCGCTCTCATAGTCTTCACTCGAAGACATAGGTTTTTGGTTAGGCATCACTTCAGTCATTCTGACTGGTTCTCTTGGACCCCACTTAATAGTATGGTGGTTCCTATGACTCAACACAAAAGAAAAAGAACTACGAAAGATCTAAGTCTTCGAGCTCCATAGGCTTCATTTGGTGTCTTCTCTTGTCATAGTCTTCAATGTGAATATCTTCATATACGACCTTTGACTTCAATGTCTTCATACATTTTTAGGGGTCATCTTTGGTAGGAAAACTGAATCAATGAGGGACTTCTACCTGTGTTATCCTGCAATTCTCACAAACACATTAGTCCCTCAACTAGGTTTGTCGTCAATACTCCAAAACCAACTAGGGCTGGCACTAGATGCACTTACAGAACAAAACACCAGGCATAAGGCCAAGCCTTCCACCCTTTACCAAGTATATAGATGCATTAAAGTAAACAAGATATAATAACGATATCCCAACAATAAACATGTTCCAACAAGGAACAAACTCCAAACTTCACCTACAACTAGCAATGCTATAAGAGGGGCTGAGCAAAGCGGTAACATAGCCAAACAACGGTTTGCTAGGACAAGGTGGGTTAGAGGTTTGACATGGCAATATGGGAGGCATGATAAGCATGTGGTAGGTATCGCGGCATAGGCATAGCAAAAGAGCGAGCAACTAGCAAGCAAAGATAGAAGTGATTTCGAGGGTATGGTCATCTTGCCTGCAAAGTTCTCCGAGTTGACGTGAGGTTGATCCTCGTAAGCGTACTCAACGGGTTCCTCAATCACATACTCGTCTCCCGGCTCTACTCAAAGCAAGAACACAAGCAAAGGGGACCACAATCAACCACGGTGCAATGCGCAAGCAACATGATGCAAAACATGGCATGTATGCGGGATGTGATATGCAATGCATATGCATACTCCAGGAGGAAAAGATTGAACCAGACCTCAACTTGGAAAACCAAGAGCGCCTCTGGATAGATGGGTTGATTTCGGTCAGAATTGATATAAAGATCACCGGAATCGGATGCACGGTTTGCAAATGGCAAGCAAAACAATAATGGCACAAAGCTGCGATTAACAGCACGATGCCATCTAAATGCATCAAGAAAAATAAGCTACTGCACTCTAACATAGCAACAAAGCACATGGCAGTGTCCAATCAAGATACTTGACAAAAGATGAACATTGAGCTACGGCTAAATCACAGAATAGCAGGTTCAAACAAGCATGGCAAAAGTGCAAAAGATATCAGGTTCACAGACTTAGTGGAAATAACAACATGCCAGGATTTAACATCAGGAAGCAATGTTTAGAGCAAGAAAACAACATGCTACAGGAACATAACATGGCAAAGCAAGGCATGGCATGAAACTACTCAAAACATAAAACATAAGTCCTTTACTGACCATAAGCCAAAAATGATCAGAAGATACAATGGCAACCATGTAAACATAGCAAGTTTCGTTAACAGATTCAGACTTAGCAGAAAACTGGACATGGCAAAAACAGAGTTATGTAGGCATGTTTGCGAGCTTGATGCACTCACCACAAGGCATTGCATGACAAACTAAGCATACACCCAGCAAGAAGAAATGATCAATAATCTAACCATGGCAAAAACACTCTCATAGCATGCATGGATCAACTACAACAACCTCGGCAAAATTGATTAACACGTAAACAATCAGCCAGGAACATTTTATAGCAAAAGTAGAGCAAGATTGAGTCATGCTAGGGTACTCCATAATTGCAAACAAAGACATGGATGGATAGAGCATAACAATATCTCAAAATCATCCTTACTGAACATGCTCAAAACAGACATGGATCACTCTGTAGCAACATGTATACATGGCATAAAAATAACATCAGGGAAATGACTTAGAAGAATTCTAAGTCCCTGAAATCAGCAACATCACGAGAGCTACTTTGCATGCTTGTGCTAGTCACCACAAAGATCACAAAAATACATGGCATACACCCCTGTACAGATGGCATGGCATAGCCCAAAACACATGTAGGGCTCAAGTTCATAGGAGGCACACATTAATCATGGCAAAAATGACAAATGTCCATAATCTGTTAAGAATCAGAACCTAACATTACATAGCACTCTTGCAACAGCATTTACGGCATCAAGATGAACTCAAACGAACATGGTGCAATGGAATGAAATGAATAGCACATCCAGACGAACAATTTGATATGCTACACGCCCAAAATGGAGCTACGAATGATGAGATATGACATGATGAAGATGCCTAGAAAATATGAACAGAAAAGACTTGGTGACGAAAAAGGTCAACCCTCTCAGATCCAGATCCAGCAGGGCACACAAACCAAGGTGGGCTCGAGCTCTCGCCGGAGCTCTTCGCCGGACGGTGGCCGGGACTCGCCGGAGTCGATGAGGACGGCAGGGCCGGTTCGGAGGAGGGTGGATCCGGCCACGGCGTGACCTTGGCCAGCGGAGGCGGCGGAGCTCGTCGGGGTCCGGCGAGCTGCGGGCGGCGGCAGAGATGAGGCGGCGGGGCGGCGGCCGGCGCCGGTGAGGAGGAGGTGCGGCGGCGCGGCGAAGGCGGAGCGGGGCGGCGCGGCTTCTCGCGCGGGCACGAGCGCCGGGGAGACGCGGGCTGGGGAGGGCCTGACCCGGGCTCGGGCGGGCCAACAGCGATGTGGGCGCGGGCTGCCCACATGGAGGCTCGCGATTGGTCAAGGGCGGCGGTGCGGACGCGTTCGGCGCCGGGCGGACGTGTCTGGCGCGCGGAGGAAGGGAGACTAGGGTTAGGGGTAGATTTGATCCGAGATTTGGACGGGGAAGGCCTATTTATACATAGAAGGAGCTAGGAGACTCCAAATGAGGTGCGGTTTTCAGCCACGCGATCGTGATCGAACGACCGAGATGATGGAGGGGGTTTTGGTGGGTTTTGGGCCACTTTGGAGAGGTGTTGGGCTGCAGCACACACGAGACCTTTACAGTTCCTCGGTTAACCGTTGGAGTATCAAACGAAGTCCAAATGGCACGAAACTTGACAGGCGGTCTACCGATAGTGAACCAAGCCCGCTTGGCAAGTCTCGGTCCAATCTGAGAACGTTTAACACCCGCACACGAAAAGAGGCAAAAGGGGACGCCAGAGGACATAGGAGTGCCGGAATGCAAAACGGACAACGGGGAAAATGCTCGGATGCATGAAACGAACACGTATGCAAATGCGATGCACATGATGACATGATATGAGATGCATGACAAGGACAAAAGCAAAACGAAGACAAAACCCAACCACGAGGAATATCATAACTTAGTGCCGAAAATGGCAAGAGTTGTAATACAAATATGGCAAGTTACATACGGGGCGTTACAACACTCCACCACTACGAAAGGATCTTGTCCCGAGATTGAGGACTGGAAAAACTCCGGGTATTCGGAACGGAGGTGGTCCTTGCGTTCCCAGGTGGCTTCACGGTCGGAATGATGTGACCACTTCACTTTTAGGAATTTGATAGACTTGTTGCGAGTCTTGTGCTCAGTTTCTTCAAGAATAGCAATGGGATGCTCATGATAAGACAGGTCTTCTTGGAGATTAATCTCTTTGAAGTTGATGGTGCGATCAGGAGTCTTGAAACACTTGCAGAGTTGAGACACGTGAAACACGTCGTGCACATTTGCAAAGTTGGATGGAAGCTCAAGTTGATAGGCGAGATTGCCTCTTTTGCCAATGATCTTGAAAGGACCCACGTATCTAGGGGCAAGCTTCCCTTTGATACCGAAGCGACGAGTACCTTTCATTGGAGAGACGTGGAGGTAGACATGGTCTCCGATCTCGAAAGCCAAGTCATGATGCTTGCTATCATAGTAACTCTTCTAGCGCGATTGCCCGGCTTTGAGATTTTCACAAATGACTTTACACATTTTGTCAGCTTCTGTGATCAAGTCATTCCCAAGAAGTTGGCGTTCACCAGTCTCTGACCAGTTAAGCGGAGTACGACACTTTCTGCCATAGAGAATCTCGAATGGGGCCTTGCCCGAACTTGCTTGGAAGTTGTTGTTGTAGGAGAACTCGGCATATGGAAGACAATCTTCCCACTTCATACCGAAAGAAATGACACATGCCCTAAGCATATCTTCAAGAATTTGATTGACTCGCTCGACTTGGCCACTAGTTTGAGGATGAAAGGTTGTGCTGAAGTGAATGCTGGTGCCCATAGCCTTCTGAAAAGAATCCCAGAACTTAGAGGTAAAGATGCTTCCACGATCTGAAGATATCAACTGCGGAATGCCATGCAGAGAGACAATCTTGGAGGTATATAGCTGTGCCAACTGAGCTGTCGTGATAGATTCTTTGATAGGAAGAAAATGAGCCACTTTAGTGAGCTTGTCGATGACAACGAAGATAGCATCATTCACTACAAAAAAAATACACTTCCGTGATGATACGTGTTTGTCACAGTAGGTCGCTTTTTTGTCATGCATGTACATCCATGACAAATTTATGACAAAATCAAGATAGTCATACCTGTGTTGTCGTAGAAGTGTTCCATGACATTACCAAAATTATCATCACGGAAGTTTCCACTTCCATGACGACAACTCGCGCGTCACAGAAGTGCTTTCGTCAAGGGTGACCGACACATGGCATCCACCGTAATGGAACGCCGTTAAGCTATCGGGTCGGGTTTTGGATCCGATAACCCATTAACAGCCCCGACCAATGGGGATTTTCCATGTGTAAAATCATCATTGGCTAGAGGAAACACGTGTTGGCTCATCATCGGGACAGATGTCATCCACTCACTAGACAGAAGGCGCCTATGATATGTCGGCCCAACTATGGGCCGGCCCAACTAAAGGCCCACAAGATTTTGCGGACCATAATGAGCCGGCCCAGCTAAAGGCCCACAAGATTTTGCAGACCATAATGGGCTGGCCCAGCTAAAGGCCCATAAGATTTCGCGGGCCATAATGGGCCGGCCCAGGTATAGGCCCACAAGATTTTTGTGTGCCATAATAGGCCGGCCCAGGTAAAGGCCCACAAAATTCTTGCGGATCATAATGGGCCGGCCCAGCTAAAGGCCCATGAGATTTCGCCGACATTAATGGGCCGGCCCAGCTATAGGCCCACAAGATTCTGAGGACCCTAGTAGGCCGGCCCGTTAACAGGCTGCCATGTTTTGGGCCAAATGCCGGCCCATATTTGATACGGTCTATTAATGGCTTGCCATGCTCCGGGCCTAATAGTGGCCCATATGAGATCCGTCCCGTTAAAAGCGTACCACATTCTGGGCCAAATTACGGCCCAGATCAGGTCCAGCCCTTTAAGAGGTTTTGGGCTTAATTATGGCCCATATCAAATTCGGCCCATCAACTGGACACTATGCTTTTGGGCCCAGTTGTTAAAGGCCCACTTAGTAATTCGGCCTGATATTAGTTTTGGCCTGTTAAGGGCCCGTTTAACATTTCGGCCCTATATTAATTTCAGCATGTTAAAAGCCCGTAATATAGTTGGGCCTAACTACGGCCCGGTTTGCATCCGGCCTGCTCGCAGCCGATATCTGATTGGGCCAAACAAGGACCGAGACAATTTTTCGGCCTGTTAAAAGCCCGTGATTTGATTCGCACAATCATGGGCCGGGGTTCATTTCGGCCTGCTACCAGCCCTCGGCACGTTTCAGGCCCAACCTACATCGTGATTGCATGACGGCCCGATTATGTACCGTAATTTTACGGTTTGGCCGGTTTACTACGAAGACAGGATATATATACAGTAAAATAACTGCAGCATCGTGAATAAGAAAAAACCTATACTATACAATAAAGAAATTACGGCATATTACATCCACCGGGGATCAAAGTTCGCCACTATGATAATAAAGCACAAGCAGACAACAGATTACATACTGTCAGTGTCAAAACCGGCGGATCTCGGGTAGGGGGTCCCGAACTGTGCGTCTAAGGCGGATGGTAACAGGAGGCAGGGGACACGATGTTTTACCCAGGTTTGGGCCCTCTTGATGGAGGTAAAACCCTACGTCCTGCTTGATTAACATTGATGATATGGGTAGTACAAGAGTAGATCTACCACGAGATCAGAGAGGCTAAACCCTAGAAGCTAGCCTATGGTATGATTGTATGTTATTGTGTCCTACGGACTAAAAACCTCCGGTTTATATAGACACCGGAGTGGGCTAGGGCTACACAAGGTCGGTTACAAAGGGGGAGATATCCATATCCGTACTGCCTAGCTTGCCTTCCACGCCAAGTAGAGTCCCAACCGGACACGAGACGAAGTCTTTAATCTTGTATCTTCATAGTCCAACAGTCCGGCCAAAGGTTATAGTCCGGCTGTCCGGAGACCCCCTAATCCAGGACTCCCTCAGTAGCCCCTGAACCAGGCTTCAATGACGATGAGTCCGGTGCACAGTGTTGTCTTCGTCATTCCAAGGCAAGTTCCTCCTCCGAACACATGACGGAAGAATTTGAACACAAGGATAGTGTCCGACCTTGCAAAATAAGTTCCACATACCACCGTAGAGAGAATAATATTTCCACAAATCTAATTTGCCGACTTGTTTTGGCAACACGAAATTATGTCATGGCCCAGTGATTATTCGAACCGTTTCCTTTAACTAGCCCCGCACATAACGCGAGGAAGTTTTTTGACACGTCTTATCAAAGAAGAGATTGTGTCCCCTTATCACGGGATTCTCATCAATACGGGCGCGGGTAACCCAACCGCTCCATCGATTACGGCGCTTGGGGGATAAGTGAGTTTTACCAGGCTAGTGGGGATGCATAGTTTCGTCCGCCCATATAAAGGGATAAGGATTCACCTTTTCATCCACGCCTTCTTCCTCCTTTGCTCATCCATTTTCGCACACTCGAGCTCCAGCGCCCAATTCTGCATTTCCCACCTCGACCTTCTCCAACCATGTCCGGAGCGGGAGGCAGGTGGATGGTCTCCTCCGTCACGGAGGGACACATCAAGAAGATGAGGAGAGCCGGATACCTGCCCGACAACATCGCGCACCGGCTCCCAGATGAGGGGAAGCTCATCCCACCCCCAAGCCCCATGAGAGGGTAGTGCTCCTTACCCATTTCCTCCATGGACTGGGATTCCCTCTCCACCCATTCGTCCGGGGGCTCATGTTCTACTAAGGCCTGGATTTCCATGATCTGGCCCTGAACTTCATCCTCAACATCTCGGCGTTTATCGTCGTGTGCGAGGCCTTCCTCCGCATCAAGCCCCACTTCACCTTATGGCTGAAGAACTTCAATGTCAAGCTGAAGGTAGTGAGCGGCTACTAGGCGGAGTGCAGAAGCGCCATGGTGGGCAAGATGCCCAACGTCACATGGCTCGAGGGCTCCTTCGTGGAGACCGTAAAGGGGTGGCAATCGGTGTGGTTCTACATCACCGAGCCGCGTGACCCTAAATGGGCAGCGGCCTCCCGAGTTCCGATCTGGCATCACACGCGGCTCACCTCCTGGCAAGAGAAGGCCCTGTCCTGGGGTAGTTCGGGAGAGCTGACCGGACTCCAAACATGTATTCAAAACATGGTGAACAAGAAGCTCAAACTCGTCAACGTAGTCCAGGTCATGCTCATCCGCCGGATCCTCCCGTGCAACAACGGGCTTTCAACTTGTGGGAGTTCGACCCGGCCCAGCACCGAACTCTGAATTGGCTCTTCGACACAACTCACGAGGATGCCTGGAAGGTGCTTTTCAAGGGTGCCGAGGTTCCCCCTCCCACTACCGAGGATCGCGGATTCTGCGCAAAGCGCCAAGCCAGCGCGGTAAGCTGTTTTACCTCTCACAGGATACTTGTTTTTCATAGTTTGACTCTATACGGGATCTAAGCCCCCGTACCTTTGACAGGACTCGCAGGAGACGGCCGGACAGATCGACCGTCCGACTCCTTCGCCTGAAGGCCCAGCAGACGCTCTCCTGACGAAGATGTTGACTCCGGCTCCTTACAAGGTGCCGGAGAAGACCAAGAAGGCCAAGGGAACCCGAAAGAGTTCCCGACGCCAGGCGTCATCAGACTCATTGTCCGATAACTCTGCGACACACTCCTCCCCCGAAGACGAGGATGAAGAAGAAGATGCTCCCCCTTCAGATGGGGGAGACAAGAAAAGGAAGTCCGCGCCAACAGGGGAGGCCGAGGGGTCCAAGAAGGGAAGGACTCTCCTTCCGGATAGTTCCACCACTGTCGCCGAAGGCGAAGACGACTGGCTGCTCAGGGCCAAGCCCCTGGCGAAGTCGTAAGTATCCGGATACCAGAGTAACTCATAGCATTCCTTTGTCGCACTGCTTCCCCTAACGCCGAATATGACTATGCAGGCCGCCACGAGCCCGTATCGATGTATCGTCGGACGACTCCCTGGGCTCGTCGGATATGGATAGCAATCCACTTCCGACCGCCACCTCCCCTTGCCCTGCGGACGACGCCGAGGTATTGTTTCAAGAGGCACTGGGTCAGGGGGGAGACAGTCCTAGAGGCGCCTCAAGGCGACCTTCCGGACTCCGGGAGCAGAGGGAATAAGGCCCCTGAGGGCTCCGAGTTCGGCCCTCAACCGAACACCGCACCGAAACCTCCAGTGGTTCCGGGCTCGGGCAGGCGGCCTCCTTCCAAGAGGGGCAAGACGCCCGTGCTGGTGACCTCTGTCCATCCAGAGGCGCCGGACAATCTGCTGGGAGCGCTTCGCAGTGCTTCCATCGACGAGGAGAACCGTACTATTATGAGTGCGGTGGTTCAGAAGGTTCAGTCCGCTAAGAGCGGATTTACTGAAGCCTGTGCCAGCCTTCTAACAGGCTTTGAGGTAAGTGTTTAAAATATAGGAAAAATATTACCGCATAGACAGTAGCCCCTGATGCTCTGTTCGGTGTTCAAAAAAGAAAAGCCGAATAGTGGATCAAATAATACCGCAGGAGTCTAACATAACTATGTCTATATGCGTATGCAGGCTTCGCTGCTGGCCTCAGCTGCACTAACTGCGGAGGTCGCCACACTGAAGTAGGACCTCGAGGGGTCCAAGAAAGAGCTCGGCCTTGCCAAGAGGCAGCTCGAGGAGAACAAGGGTAAGTAGTACCCTATCTATAGATATGTATATATAAAAGAAGACGCGATTGCAAAATGACAGGATCATCGTATATTTGCCAGGGGCCACGACCGAGGTGGCGACCCTGAAGCAAGCGCTATCCAAGGCCGAAGACAAAGCGGCCAAGGAGCGCACCGAGCGGGAAAGGCAAGAGGCTTGGGTGGGCGAGGTGCATCAAGAGCTCCAGGCTCTCGTGACGAAGCACGAGGCGTTGGAGCTTGACTCGAAGACGCGAGAGTCTGAGCTTGCCGCGGCCCTCGAGAGCATAAATAGTGCCAAGGCCGAAGCCCAAAAGGCCCTCCAGGAGATTGACACCATGAATTAAATAGCGGCGGGTAAGGCATTCTATATGCAAAGCAAGCATGTGAAAGTAAATTACCTATTACTTACCCGAATCCAGAGCTCTCCAGGAGCATTCGCATATTTGCCCCGCAGCGTGTCGGATGCCGCACAGTTTTACCAGGCCGAGGAGGGAAGCTCAACGGAGAAGCTGTTCTGGTCTCAGTATACTGGGACCGAACACCCGGTGCCTATGAGCGACCAGCTAAAGCAGCTGGTCGAGCTACACAAGGCGGCCGAACATGCCATGAAGGGCTTTATAGTCCGGTTGTGGCCTGGCGATGCCCTTTCGAACAGCTACTTCGGCCTGGTGAGGCGGCTCGTGGATGCCTGCCCACGGCTGGAAGTCGTCAAGCGGTCCGTCTGCATCAAAGGTGCACGCCGGGCTTTCGCCCGTGTGAAGGTGCAATGGGCCAAGCTAGACGCCGTGAAGCTGATCAAGGAAGGGCCGCCGCAGGGCAAGGAGCATCGCACCCCTGAAATTTATTATGAGGGTGTCCTGAAGGGTGCCCATCTTGTAGCGGACGAATGTCCAAAGGATGTAATCTTTGAGTAAACTTGCTCGTGTGGTCCTGTATGATGAAAACTTGTTTGATATGCGCTATGAAACGCTTGTTTGAATTTAAAATATTACCTTCTGTTTGGCTGTTTATCCAATCTGAGAGATAGCTAGTCCTCGGCTTCTGCCCCCATTCCACTAGTGCTGGGGTGTTCGGGATAAACCTGAGCACTCTTGTTCCCATTTTTGGGTCCTTCGAGGGAGGTGCTCAGCACAGCGAACAAGGCAACCAGACTAATAATGCTTTATCACTCTCACTTAGCCATATAATTCTACAATTTTAAATTTCGGCGAATCCCCTGGTATTCGGAAGGCCGAATTCGGGGCGCGATACAAGCCTTTGAGCCGGACAGGACCGGCTCCTCGCTCTAAGCGGCATAAGTCTTTAGGGACTCGAAACCTCGCCGAACAGTGACCAGTCTCTCGCCTTATCATGATAGTCAGTTTTAGCTTTCTCTACTGAGGTGCTTAGCCCAGCAGAACCGGGGCACAATCGCAGTAGTTCTCCTAGTGCTACCTTAGCCGATACAGCGGAACGCAAGGTACCAAAACATAGGAGCCGGGAAAACCCAACATTTGACCAAAGACATGATTCGGAGCTGATGCATATAATGCTATAAGTTCGGGGTGCCGCACTTGTGAAAGTGTTCGGACTTCTCACACCATATTGTGGGGTACTTAAGCCCCTGGTGTATTGGCCGTACCGAAGTGTACGGTTGCAAGGCGTCATTAATGAACATATATATATATATATAAAGAAGAATGCAATAATAGTCTTAATGCTATGCATTGTTTATTCAAAAAGGTGCGTTAAAGCAAAATGATACAGATAGTGCGATAAGCAAAAGGTAGGACTATGTCCCTTCCAAGGGCAAGCTGAGGAATAGTATTAAAGAAAATATTTCACTTGTTATCGTAATCCACCTGGGAGTTCCGTGGTGTGATGTAGCTTTCTGCCGCCTTGGTTGCTGCATCATGTGTTCGGCAATCATGTTGCCGGACAGGGTTTCCAGAGATTAAAGTCCTGAAAGAGAAAAAATAACGAAGCGGGAAGCCCCTAGTGCGGTTTAAGCCGTGTATTGGGGCGTGCCGTAGTTGTACCCCCTCCCCGCCTGTGCCCATGGTATTTTTAATGCGTAATTATGTGCGCGTGGCATGAATTTCGCCGTTTGGCTGGGACTGGGGTGGGGGCCGCATTGCTACGCGAGCTCAGGTCGTGCCAGGCGGTCTAGTTACCGATTACTCCAAGCGCGCTTGAAGGTGTCTGGGTCTTGAAACACCAAACTGGTGGATTGCCTAGAAAGGCTACTTTGCGCTTCTGCTGCAAGGGCCGCAGTGTGCTCCTCCATGCGGAGAGAGCGCTCTATGTATCCATTAACTGTGATGACCCCCCGAGGTCCTGGCATCTTGAGCTTGAGGTATGCATAATGCGGTACCGCATTGAATCTCGCAAATGCGGTTCGCCCGAGCAGTGCATGATAGCCACTACGGAACGGGACTATATCGAAGATTAATTCTTCGCTTCAGAAATTATCCGGGGATCCGAAGACCACTTCCAGTGTAATTGAGCCTGTGCAATGGGCCTCTACACCTGGAATGATGCCTTTAAAGGTCGTTTTTGTGGGTTTGATCCTTGCAGGGTCTATACCCATTTTGCACACTGTGTCCTGATAAAGCAGGTTCAGGATGCTACCTCCATCCATAAGGACTCGAGTGAGGTGAAATCCATCAATAATTGGTTCTAGGACTAGTGCAGCAAATCCTCCATGACGGATAATAGTGGGGTGGTCCCTGCGATCGAAGGTGATCGGACAGGAGGACCATGGGTTGAACTTTGGGGCGACTGGCTCCAACGCATATACGTCCTGGAGCGCACGCTTCCGCTCCCTCTTGGGGATGTGGATTGCGTATATCATGTTCACCGTCCGCACTTGTGGAGGGAACTTCTTCTGTCCTCCGGTGTTCGGCTGCCGGGGCTCTTCCTCGTCATCGCTATGTGGCCCCTTATCTTTGTTTTCGGCAATTAACTTGTCAGCCTGCTTGAATACCCAAAAATCCCTATTGGTGTGGTTGACTGGCTTGTTGGGGGTGTCGTGTATTTGACACGAGCGATCGAGTATGCGTTCCAAACTGGACGGGCCTAGAGTGCTTCTTTTAAATCGCTTTTTCCGCTGACCGGGTTTAGAGCCTTTGAATCCGGCATTGACTGCCGTATCCTCGGTATTGTCGCTGTTAATGCGGCTCTTATGTTTATTTCGACGTGACCTGCCATTGCCGTCCTTCGTATCTGAAGTACCACGGTTCTTTGATATGTTATTACTACGAGCCAGCCAGCTGTCTTCTCCCGCACAAAAGCGGGTTATGTCTGTCATGAGGGCTTCCATAGATTTCGACTTTTCCTGACCAAGGTGCCGGGCTAGCCACTCGTCGCGGATGTTGTGTTTGAAAGCTGCTAGGGCCTCTGCATCCGGATAGTCGACGATTTGATTTTTCTTTGTTAGGAACCGAGTCCAAAATTTCCTGGCCGATTCTTCTGGCTGCTGAATTATGTGGCTTAAGTCATCGGCATCTGGTGGTCACACATAAGTGCCCTGAAAGTTGTCGACGAATGCGGCCTCCAGATCTTCCCAACAGCCAATGGAATCAGCTGGCAAGCTGTTAAGCCAATGCCGTGCTGGTCCTTTGAGCTTTAGTGGGAGGTATTTGATGGCGTGTAAGTCATCACCGCGGGCCATGTGGATGTGGAGGAGGAAATCCTCGATCCATACCGCAGGATCTGTTGTGCCGTAGTATGATTCTATATTCACGGGTTTGAAACCCTCTGGGATTTGATGATCCATGACTTCGTCTGTGAAGCATAAGGGGTGTGCGGCGCCTCTGTATTAGGCTATATCGCGCAGCTCGAATGGGTCTTGCCCGCTGTGTTCGGCCCAGCCGGATTTACTTTTACTGTATCCGGCGTGGCATTTATGGTCTCGCATAGTGGCGTGCCCTCGTGATCTGTAGATTGATCTTGCATGCTTTCCTTTGTCCTCCAATACGTCTCGTAGGTCTGGCGTATTTCCCCATGCCTCTTTATTTGAATGATGTCGGGGTGCGGGCTGAGTTTTTGGCTGGAATGCCTCTATCGCGGCCACGAGGTGGCCGATCAGCTGCGTCATACGCTTCTTCCTCCAGTCGGGGTAGCAACCTGCATTTTGGGTAACTCTTGGAGGGGCGTTCGAGTTTATATTCCTCGGCCGCGAGGACTTCAGTCCATCTGTCAGCTAGCAGATCTTGATCAGCTTGAAGCTGCTGCTGCTTTTTCTTAAGGCTATTGGCCGTGGCCATAAGCCGACGCTTGAAGCGCTCTTGTTCGACGGGATCCTCTGGCATGGCGAATTCGTCATCGACGAGGCTTGCCTCGTCTTCAGAGGGGGGCATGTAATTATCATCCTCTACCCCTCCATCTGTCGCTCTCTCAGGAGGGCTAGCTCCTCCATCCTCCTGCTCTAAATCTTGCTGGAGGGGATTGTTGTTGTCTTCAGCACTATCCGGAGTGTTATTATCTCCTGTGCCGGTATCACCACTTTTTCTTTGGCGGGACTTAGAGAGGCGCCGCTGTCGTCGGTGCTTGGGTTGCTTCTTGGAGGGGTCATCCTCCGCTGTCTCGTCACCATTGCCTTCTTTGGGTGTGTCCACCATGTATATATCGTATGATGAGGTGGCTGTCCAGCGCCCTGTGGGCAGTGGTTCCTCTTCGTCTCCTGCATCGTCGTCCATACCGTCGATGTCTTCGGAGTCGAAGTCGAGCATGTCGGTTAAGTCATCGACAGTGGCTACTAAGTGGGTGGTGGGTGGGCCGCGAATTTCTTCGTCGTCCGCATCCCAATCCTGCCGGTCATAGTTCGGCCAGGATCCTCCTGACAAGGAGAGAGACCTTAATGAGTTCAGTATGTCGCCAAAGGGCGAGTGCTGAAAAATATCCGCGGAGGTAAACTCCATGATCGGCGCCCAATCGGATTCGCTAGGAATGGGCGCAGGCGGTTCGGAGCCCGTGGCCGGAGAAGGATCCGGCAGTTTGACAACACGGCTCTCGTGCAGGGTAAGGTCAATGTTCGGCTCGATCACCATTGGGGATGTGGCCTCTATGACAGGGTCTATCCAGCCGTCCATGGGAGGTGCAACTGCTTCCGAATTAAGGGTCGGAGCGGTTGCCGGTGTGATTTCTTGAACACTGTCCGATGGCAGAGCTAAATCGTACTCATCGTGACCGCGTGGCGCACAAGGCAGGGGCTTGAATCCGTCGAAGATCAAGTCTCCGCGGATATCGCCCGTGTAGTTTAAGCTTCCAAACCTAACCTGGTGGCCAGGGGCGTAACTTTTGATCTGCTCTAGATGGCCAAGCGAGTTGGCCCGTAGTGCGAAGCCGCCGAACACAAAGATCTGTCCGGGGAGAAAAGTCTCACCCTAGACTGCATCGCTATGGATGATAGTAGGAGCCATCAAGCCTAACGGCGACGACACAGAGGAACTCTCAATGAAAGCACCAATGTCGGTGTCAAAACCGACGGATCTCGGGCAGGGGGTCCCGAACTGTGCGTCTAAGGTGGATGGTAATAGGAGGCAGGGGACACGATGTTTTACCCAGGTTCGGGCCCTCTTGATGGAGGTAAAACCCTACGTCCTGCTTGATTAATATTGATGATATGGGTAGTACAAGAGTAGATCTACCACGAGATCAGAGAGGCTAAACCTAGAAGCTAGCCTATGGTATGATTGTATGTTATTGTGTCCTACGGACTAAAACTCTCCAGTTTATATAGACACCGGAGGGGGCTAGGGTCACACAAGGTCGGTTACAAAGGGGGAGATATCCATATCCGTACTGCCTAGCTTGCCTTCCACGCCAAGTAGAGTCCCATCCGGACACGAGATGAAGTCTTCAATCTTGTATCTTCATAGTCCAACAGTCCGTCCAAAGGTTATAGTCCGGCTGTTCGGAGACCCCCTAATCCAGGACTCCCTCACATACACTGGGCATCAAAGATCGCCACCAGTGCAAATAAACACGCCGACAAAATAATATACAAAACCGACAGCACTTCAATAGAGTTCAAGAAAGGTTAGCCCTGCTGGGGAGCTGCAGCGCAAGCAGCTGAGCAAGATGATGAGACTGCGCTTGTTCAACACTTATATCTTCCTCACTCTGAAAGATAAACAAGCAGACAGATGACAGGTTTTGCACGTAAAAGTATCAGTGATGACAATTCATCACATTTCTTACTGACGAATAAAGTGACATAGTTTAAATTTGAATTAACACAATATGGTATTGTTCAGGTCAAGACATGGATGGAAATGACATTGTGAAGGAGTTGGCAGCTTCACGACACCACTGGATTACAGATCAAGAACTCATAAGTATCAATGGTTAGTGTGCTGTCAATTTATACCATTTCAGATTGGCAAATAAAGAGACGGTTTAAATAATAGTAGAATGATATGACATTTTTCATAGTTAAGACATTGCAGAATATGACATTGTGCTGTAGTGGGTAGGTTCACCACACCACTGGATTACAGATGAAGAACAGAAGCATACATGCAGTGCAAAAGAAGATCACTTGCTCTGTATAGTTTAATTTACATGGTATGAAGAAGGAACTTGGTTGTACAACTGAAAACTTAAATTGAGAAAGGATGAACTTTTGTTTATGAACTACATATAATAAACTTTAAACAAGCAATTTGATGCAAACACCAAAAATAAACAGCTATTGCAGTCATGCCTAACCAAATATATACAACAAAGTTTGAAGGCTTGAGATGGACAAACTTACATTATTGGTGAAGACATGCTCTATAAAGGCCTTGTCCATGCTGATGGGGGGGGCAATTCAAGAAGTTTACCACATAATCTTCTTCAAAAGCATTGCCTTTATTCTACATTTTGTTAAGAGTAAATATAGATGTGATAATATACGAAAAAATGGAGAATATTTAAGATAAGATGAAGAGTGATGCTACATAACCAAGTAGCTATAAATGTAAGTGCAGCGATACAGGCAAAAGGTACAGCCAAGAGCAATGCACAGCTAAACTTCTTCAGTACCAACCTTATGGTAAGAGTAAATATAGATCTGATGTGTAGAAAATGGAGGGCAAAGGAAAATAAGCTGCAAAGTGATGGTACATGAACAACTACCTGTCATTATAAGTACACTGATAAAGGACAGCATGTACTTACAAGAACAATGCAGAGCTAAAAAAACATTGGCATTGGATATATTCTACACTAATGTAACCATTCATATAGATCAGATAATTTGGAGCGAACAATTGATAAGCAAGCTATCATGCATACTGCTGTCACATAATGAACCAGGTATGTATGCAAGTACAGTGATACAGGACAACAGGTACTAACAAGAGCAAAGCAGCGGGCAGCATATTTGAGATATCATGTCGTTCTTGTCAAACCAGAATTCTTCTTCGAGCAGATTTCCTGCAAAAAAGATCCATAAGGCACATGCGAAAAAGTAGAAGTTCAAATTGTCATGTGATTTCATAGACAGTACCTCATCCTGGGAACGAGACTAGTGCATAACAAGGTTTTTCCATTCAATGTCTTCTAAATTTAGCACAGGAGACTTCACCAGAAATTCGTTTATAGACTTGCCATCAAAGTGTGATTTCCTCAGGTAACACCGATACTGCTGCAATGCTTCCTTGAAAAGCACAAGCAAGCTTTGCTCGTCATGACTATCCAGATTGACCCTCTCCTAGTTACAACAATGTAATGTAAATCATTGATGTGTTCAACCAGCAGAAAATAGGAAAATAATAGCCATGAATAATAGCACTTACACGTAAGTTGGCAGGAAGATGTGAAAATGGTGTTTGTCTTCACAATAATCTTCCCATGATGGAAATATATGCACGTAGTCCCTAACAACATTGAAAGCATTGTATTTTAAACTGGGAATAAATGGAATGGGGTTCCAATCTGTAGGAATTGGCCGTCTCTGCAGTTGGGATAGGTCTTCGGCCGGTGGACTTGCTGTACTTTTTGCTGGAGTGGGATTTTTCTGTGGTACAGCTGGTGCTATGGCAAATGAAATCGGTATACCTTTTGCTGGAGTGCAGGTCCTGTGTGGTGGGGCTAGTGGTGTGGCTAGTGAAGTATGGGTACAGTCTGCTGGAGTTGGTCCTACGTTTTGTGTCACTGGTTGTATAGCCAATATAAGTGGGGTGTTGTGTGATTTCTCCGGAACCACCACGTTTTTTAAGGACTTTGCTGGTGCTCCTTCAGGTTCGGCAATCACCCTCTTCCTTTTTGATGTCTGATGCACAAGAACAACATTTGAGTGGAAAAACATGGTATGATGACAGATGGAATATGTATTGATAATGGATGGGCATGGCATCTCGACATATATGATGAGTAAACTAAGCATATGGCGGTGCAACAAAGTAGAAGAAATGCAAGACAACATATGCAAGATACCCGCAATCAATAAAACATTGCCAAATTAGAACAGACACCTTGATGGGTGAACAGAACAGGCCATCTGCCTTTGACTCCTCATGGTTAGAATAGTCATTAGGATCATATTCTGAACAAGAATCAACAGGTGGGGAGCGTATGAGTTTCATTGCATCTAGAATGGCACTCAATGCCTTGGTGCCAATTTTGTAAGTCATTGCAGTGTTTAGCTTCAAGAGTGGACTGCTGCTAGTGCGACACAAAGCAGCTACACAGATCATAGTGTAGATATAACGGGAAAACCTTAAGCATCAGAGTAAAATCAGCAAAGTGGAACTTGCTGGAATATATGTGCTAGTATTGTCGGTACGGCTAGAAAGGCTTCGGATACCAGCTCTCTTAAAGTGAAGGTGCATTACTGTTAATATCAATGTAACTCTCAAAGGCGACACAGCTCCCCGCATTTCCTTGCTATTCTTATAGGATTCAAGTGGGCAGGCCACTACAAATCCTATTCCTATGTTTACAAGATCCTACGAATCAAAGAGGCTCAAAGTGTCCATCACAACCGACCATATAGACCTCTACACTGCAAATGTCCCTGCTCATCTTCAGTACAAGGAACATACTGTACTACTATCATACTCCCTCCGTTCCAAAATATAAGTCTTGGTAGAGATTTCCACTATGGATCACATACAGATGTATCCAGGTACATTTTAGAGTGTAGATTCACTCATTTTGCTCCATATGTAGTCCATGGTGGAATCTATACAAAGACTTGTATTTAGGAACGGAGAGAGTACATATTAAAGAAGAACAGAAGAGGAACATGGTAACGAAGAGCAAGCAGATTTTGGATAATAAAATGTTGGTTGCACAGTGCCCACACATGATGAACCAGAGCGCATTAAGAATGCAACTCCTAGTTGTCTCTCGACCATTTCAGGTGGTTGGATGAAGATCCTACATCTCCTAACCCTTCTTCTTCCTCGTCTCTGATTCTTCCCATACTGAACACCGCACGGGCCGCCGACCGGACCACCGGCCCCCACCGCCAGTGTTCCTCTGCCACCCCCACCCCAACCCCCACCCGCGTCGAGTTTCTTCGTTCGACGAGGCCCCACAACCACCTGAGCCCCTTCGATCGCACCGGCGAACTCCGGCGAGCTCTAAAAAATCGACTGACCCAATTTTGAGATTTAGTCTATTGTGATTTAAGTAGTGTGGAATATAAAAGGGGAAACCATAAGCATTGCAAGTATGGTGTTGAGCGTGCCATGGCGGATCTGAAGGTGCAAACCGGACAAAGGCAACTTCGCAACCAAGACAAGAAATCAGAGTAAAGCAGTGGCGATCTATTTTCTTGCTATGATAAATAAGTTGAGCAGATACGAAAGAGTACCGCCTCTGGTGCGGCTCCGTGTACGCATCTGCTGAGAATTTGACGGTGCTGCGGTAGCGATAGCTGTCGGCGGCGTCGAAGCAGATCTAGGAGGGTAGATGGTGGCGGCGGGGCGCGGTGGACGAGACGGTCATAGGAGCGGCGCCGGCAAGGTGGACGACGACGGGGATGAAGCGAGAGGACGGGATGCAAGGATCCCGGTCTGAAGCTGTGGATGAGAGAGGTCGATCTCTTGTAATGGACGGCGGTGTTGGGGTATCAGCTCCGGCATGGTGGAGGAGGACGTCGGTGGATGGGGTGGCAGACGGCGGCGGACGGAGGAGGGTGGGGTGGAGAGGGTGTTTTGGCACCCAGGGATTACGAATGGGGAAAAGGGAGGTAGAGAGCAAGGGGGAACCATGTATTCAGGGTGCGCTTGTCTCAAATGCGAGGAAATTTACAAACTTAGCCCCTGTTTCAAATTTCTACTACATCACAGCAACACTAGTCGGTTGGGGATAGGACGGTAATCTCGCATACACCGAATATTTGCCAACGAGAGTTTGTTTTTGGCGCCCACCGTGTATGAATATGAATCGGGGAGGGAGTCAATTTCGGCCGAGGACACACTGTGTTTTGGCACCCACCGTGTATGAATCCGGGTGAGAGGCGGTTACGTCATGTTTGGGTGAAATTACAAACCTACCCCTATCGAAACCTATAGAAATCCAGCATATAGGCTTTGCGTGGAAGGGATAGGCAGTAGTGATTTCCATCTCCCAGATTTTGGTTTCGGGCGGTTACTGCAGCTTTCCCCGCTTCGTTCAAATTTTGCAGAGTGCACGTTTACCGTGCCAATTCAATTCGAATCCCGTTTGTATTCTATTTTTTTCGGGCGGGATCCATTTTCAATTGGAATTACATTCTATATACATCATTTATATATATATACTTTCAAAAGCACAACAAAGAATTCTGCTCCTTTATATGTATAATATGATTTACAAATACAACGATCTCGAAATCTTAAGGTTGAATTCGAAAATTTTAACCAAATTATGTTCTACTAAAATGTATGGATCAGTAATATCTACATATTAAATAACATAGATGTGCGCGAATTCATATGAGTATGCATGTTTGATAGATCAATTTTGGTTCGAGTATGGATTACATGTATCATCATCTCGAATTCAAATATTTGAATCCCTTTTTTGTTCACTCCTTTCATGCCCATATCTCTCACATGCATACTCCTTCAGGTAGCTATCACTCTCTTTTCTCCAGCTCACCCGCACGCTCACTTCATGTTGCTCCTATCCTCGCAAACATGGTCTCTCGACGTCTCCCTTGAGAAGTGTCACACTCTCCCTATCATTATAAATTACACAGTTTTCATTATCTCTCATGTCTCTACTATTCTCTGGTATCACTCGGTACCTAAGCTTTCTTTTTCACCGCCAAACACACAGTCTCCACTCGTCTTTCACTTTGTCTTTCTCTCTATGGGATTCTCTCACACACCCTATATGTCTCTACATATGACTCATACCACTAAAATTACTCTCTCTCTATCTCTCCTGTAGACACAACATTTGTTGCGGTCTCCTTTTCGTCTCCATCCCAGACTGACATTATTCATTTGTTTACCAATCAGACAACCCCGACTACCGTCTCCTCTCTCTCTCTCACAGACACACACGCATAACTCCTACCACTAAAATGTGAATGGAAAACGAGATTTTGTTATACCCAAACAAAAAAGGACTGGAGGGAGTGATTGCTCTGACATGGACGCGAGCTCTCATAGTGCAGGCATTGAACCGGCGCGCCGGCCAAGAGGGCCGCACTCCCTGCAGGCCCGGCTGAGCACGCCTCCTCGCCGCGTGCAACCAGCTTAAGACTGCCCCGCCTGCCTTCATTGAATCCGCGCGTGTGCCGGCAACACATCCTTCCACGAGCCGGCAGGAATTTTAGAACACAAAAAATGACTACAATATAATTAATTTACGCATGGTCTTGACTTGTTGTGCTCGCACTGGTAGCAAGAACTAGTAGAGGATTTTCTTTATTTATAACTGTCCTCACATTTTTTTGGCTTTGAAGTGAATCATGGTTGTGGACATTATGTATGAATGTGCAGATATCAGTGAACATGAGTTTGATGTGGAAGTTGAACTTGGAATGTCGGGCTTGCGCGTGAACTATACCATGTCCAATGCTTCGTCTGTTATTGTTTGGAAAGTAATTGCTGTTATTACATGACCCGAAAAAACATTTTGTGCCACATCAGTAGATGCACGGACATCACAACAGGCATGCTGACTGGATAAACATTTTAACCTAGCTATTATGAAGGAAATTTTGTATTGACAACAGTTTTAGATAGCAGGAGACGCCTAGCCTGCTCTGCCTCTGCTAGCTTATTTCTGGCTTCTTCCATCTCTTCTTTGGCTTGGGTGAAGAGAGCATCTGATTGCTCTTTTCGCTTCTTCAGGAACTCAGCTACATTCTCAAGAGCTGCTGCACGCTTTCTTTCAGCCTTTACTAATGCCACGAGGACACAAACAGCTGACGACTCCACCTGGCTTGTGTGTAATCCAACATCATCTGGGAATTTGCACCTTGTGTCTAATCCAGCATCATTAGGGAACTGGCACCTTGTGTGTAATCCAACCTCATTTTGGAAACATGATCTCAAGGTTGACCATACTTCCCTCCTCGCAGGAACTGCATCCAGACATGAAGTTACTTCTTTTTTAGATCAATACTCAGAGCAACCTAGATCCATTAGTAGAAGCCAGATAAACAGAACTCGGAGAAGTGAATTCAGAAGGAATAAATAAATAAAAACACACTACAAGGTGAGAACACCCACTTCCTACATCAAGCTAAAAACGAAAGCATTAGGACGATTAAGACTCTTCTTATTACACATCGAAGAACACCATGCTTAAGAGAAACAGAAACTACAACATATACACATCGAAGAACATGACGCTACACGAAAGTAATTGAAAGGGTGTTACTTACCAAAGCTCGTTTTACAGGTTCGGTGAAGCTCCTCTTTAACTTGCCACGCTCCTTGAAGATGTCCCGAATATCCCGTGTCTGATCTTCATTGCTCCTCTGCATGTTCGCACTAATGGTTTAAAATCTCAACATGGCAAGAAAAATATACTACTAGTAATACTCACGCATCTTGTGGGCAACATTAAAGCACTTGTCTGCCATGTTAGAGCATCTCCAACAAGATAAACAACTCATACAAATGCATCTTGATGCGTGCAATGCATGGGCATTTTGCTAGTTCTAAAAACCTTTCCATCATTTGCCACACTACTGGTTGCAGATGAAAAACCTACCCAAGCACAGCGCGATACAGGAGCAACGCACAATTACAAGCTGATATTTTTTGGACAATGGAGGCTATAACCAATTACTTTTACGGGAACAATAGCACCTAGGAAATTTGAAGGGTAGGTATGAACAAAATTGGAACTGCACATGTACTGCTAAGTGATTCAATACACACATTACCAATCGAGGAGGAGAACGATGGTTGCGGCAGCCTCTGTGAGTCATGGTCGACAACGGGAGTCGGTTCATTGTCCACGACGGTGGTACTTCTGCGCTTGGCGTCGGCTTCCGGGAAGTAGATACGAGATCGTGGAAGACAATGCCGGGGAAGAGGCTCCGTGTACGACGACGACGGTGGACCGGCTCCAGTGTGGCGTACGAGGTCGTCGATTAGGCAGATGCGCTGCGGTGGACGAGTGCGCCGATGTAAAGGGGAGGAGCACGAAGGCTGCGGTGCCGTGGAGAAGTCTATTTTGCGGTGGGGATAGAAATTGGGGAGTATTCAGGTGTACTACTCCGGGTGCCGGGGTGGGGTTGGCTAGGTAGGGTGAACCTGAAGTTATGAAAACAGCCCCCTACCAAGCGTCATCCGTAGGCCTGTTCCAAAGGCTATGATGGTAACTTCCCACTGCTCGAATTAGGGTCGCGGGAGATTTTCCCGTCGACCTCAAAATTTTGTGACACTCGACTCCCCGTGTGGCGTGTTGAGTGATTCGGCTAAGCAACTAGCGAGTAGTAGTAGTAAACTCTGCATATTAGGTTTGACCAAAGTCAAACTTCCTAAAGTTTGACCAAGTTTATAGAAAAATATAAACATTTACCATAACAAATATGTATGATGTGAAAGTACATTCAATAATGAATCTAATGGCATTTATTTTTTATTGTATATGTTAATATTTTTTGTTATAAGCTTTCTGAGAGTTTACAAAACTTGACTTTGACCAATGCTAATACGCGGACTTAAATAAAAACGGAGGGAGTACACATTTTTTTCTTAGTTTGTAGTGAACTAATCATTTGTTGAAATTGTGAAATAAATATATTAGGCTATTGACTTCGAATGTAATGGTCTATACAATTCAATAGTTACAATCATTGTCGAATCCCAAGATGTATACAAGGTCTATAGTACTTCACAACATGCTCAAACTCACATAATCCCAGTCAAATGAGAATCTAAATGCATTTCATAGTTATTACTTTGTAGGATGCAACAAGAACAACCATAACTCTACATCATCCATTATAGAAGCAACATTTTGACATATCCCAATGTGTGAATGAAACGTGCAGAGAGAGCTTTTGAAGATGGAGCAGATAGGGCGGGAAAGATTGTATGTATGTGGACGAGAGAGTAGGAGACAAACCTAACGAGACAGAGAGAGAGAGAGAGAGGAAGAAGTTAGGTCTATGAGAAAGATGCATACATGTAATATACATGAGATGCGTGTGCATCTGGATTCTGTATACGTGGAAGGAGAAGAGACAACATGTTTGATGAGAGAGCAGGAAAAACATGGACGAGAGGGGAAGGATCTCGTGGGTTGAGGGACTGACAATTTTTTGCGGGGGAGAGAGGGATTGGTAATTTTGTGCAAGAGAGAGAGAGGGTGGGGGAGGAGTCAGTCAGCCATCGTCACATCACCCTGCTTCCAAATGATCCCGCATTCTCTAGCGCGGTGTGGTCGCCGTCTTCAGTATGCTCGTTGCCCTCTTTGAAGATTGAGGTGTTGTGCATGTTGGGGTGCAAAGAAGCACAAGCGAGAGTGGTCGCCATATAACCATGGATGGGGATGAATTGTGTGCTCGGGGGAGTGTGTGTGTGTGTGTGTTGTGCTGCCTGTGTCTCTGTGTGTGTGTGTGTGCGTGGGTGTGTGTGTGTCAGATATTGAGAGAAAACAAACCTAAGGAGAGAAATGGGTATTCACTAAGAGACTGTGCGGGCCTTGAGGTGGGCAGGGGCCGGGTGAGGGTGTCAAAATGTGCGCGTTGATGCATGTGTTGCATGCGACCGTGCGAGGGACGGACGAATCGAGAGAGATGGTTGTTGTGTTATGGATGCTCCTCTCTCTGTCTCTCTCTCCCCCTCTCTCTCACACACACACAAGTAAACTAGAAGACCGTTCTCTCATGTATACACAACATATCGGCATCTGTATATGTCTCACTCATGCACGATCATTAGCACATTCACACCTCTCTATGTCTGTATCACACGCACACCGTCTCCATATTGCCCTTCCGCCACAACACACATATGGACACATACACACATTCTCTCTCAGTCACACACGCAAAATCAGTATTAAAAAAACTAGGGCGCACCTAAAACGTCCAAATCCAAATAAACATGAACTGGAGCTAAATTCAAATATATGGAAATATTGCAGCGTCAAGAACTTTCACAGGAAAAAAAGTTGAGTAATATTCAAGGATTGTTTTCACACACACAAAAAGGTTCGGTGGATGTCCTTCGAGCGCGACACGGTGATGCACCGTTTGATCGACCACGCGGCCGCGGTTCACGCGCTTGCACAGGATTCCGTATCGTGGCCGTGGTACTAAGGCTGGTCACAATGGGCAAGAACATAAGCTAGTAACTAATAAAAGTGCTGCCTAAGTCTAATGTTTACGTGTACTAGTACGGTTTTCTTTTAAGTTTGACCAACCTTATATATAAAACTAAAGTAAGCTCCCACGTGGCACTCATCAATATGCCGCCGCCGCCGTTGCGCATGCCGGCGCCCGCCTGCTCCGGCCAACAATTTCTCGCCCATCACCGCCGTGTCGCCGCCATCCCTGTGCCATGAAGCCAAAGGCTCGCCCGCTCACGTTGTCTGCAGTCCCTCCTCGCGATGCCGCCGTGCTGCCAAGCACGCGAGCAGCTGGTGGAGCCGCGTCTATGCACGTAGCATACGAAGAGGAGGACGAGCGCATGCTCCAGCATGCCGGCGAGGAGGAACTAGCGTGTCATTGTCGTCTCTGCCCGCGTGGAGGAGGCGCGCATGGTGGCTATCGCGGCGGAAGCCGGTCGCGCGCGTGTCAAGCCCGCAAACCGGGTGCGGACGCGGAATCTACCTTCAAGACCTTGAATGCCACGTGGATCCTGCAATCTGAAGGAGCAATTTGGGTCAGTCGACTCATGTGAGCCATTTGATGCAACATGGATGGCTAGAAGGGCTTCTTCCACCTCTTTTGCCGTCTTCTTCCTTCGCTCCGTCGAACCTCTTTCACAAATCGACTGACCCAAATTATACTACTAGTACGAACGTATTTAGTACAGTAGGAACACGAAGATACGAGCAGTAGTACCAACTGCAAGAAGAACAGTAGTAAGACATAGTACTAGTACTACTGTACGTACTAAAGAGTTCAAATAATGAGAAAGAACATAAACATAGTTCTGCTGGGGCCTCAGCACAACACACCCTTGAAAATAAACTAATAAGCAACTAGTCCACTTGACACTGCAGTAGAACCAGCATGAGCGACGACACTGCCACCTACTTGGAGTCCGAGTCCACGTCCTCGACTTCGTCCTCGTCCCTCTTCCTCTTCCTCTTCGCCGACGCTTCTTTGCTTGAATCGGACACTGGGCACTGCTTCTTCATCCAACCCTTGTAGATATTTAAACAAATGTAGGCATCCATTGCTACGTACAGGATGTGATCTTCATCTAATGTCTTCGAATCTCATGCATGATGAAACTCGTGATGAGGTTTCTTCAGTTTAGCGTATGAAGGATCAATCATGGCTTCTGCCAGGGTCAGCATTGAAGGTTGAGAGGAGGACACCAGGCTTGCCTTCTAGAGATCGAAGGGCTGGCCTACAACGAGACCTATCCGACGCAGGACGTCACTGTCGTTCTTAAAGCCTATAGTAACGAATTTCACTCTTTTGTCCTTGAGGAAGTTCTTAAAATCCTGGCACTCAACATCGGCATGTCATATGTGGTAGACCAAGCAAACGTTATGTACGCAAACCTGGATCACGGCGGGCTTCTTCCTCTCTTCGTCCTTTAGATCCTTCTCTCGTCCCAGGACTGTGGTGTACTCAACATCTAGCCCAGCGACCCACTCATCCGTTGAACTGTTGAACATGCGTAGGAAGCGAGCAAGCCATGCTTTCACCGTCTTGGATCTACGTGTGTAGATGACGATGAACTGATCACCGGTGATGGCTCTAACCTGGTACTCAGCGGCGACTATGGAGATTTGGGAGGCCATGGATTTTGGAGGAGGGTTAGGAGAAGTTGAACTGTTGTACCCCGCAAAAAAATTGGGAGCAAACTAATGTGAAAGGACGGGACGATTGGGAGCGAACTATTGTAAGGTAGAAGACGGGGATGAGTAGGGCGTGCGAACGGCGTGGGGTTGTTGGCTTGCCCGGTGGATAAACGGCTGCAAGCCCCCAAAGAGTTCTCGAGAACTATGTGAGACCCACTAGATGTCATGTCTACTAGACCCATATCGTAGGCTTGACGGTATAGCTTCTGCCTATTCGCACGCCATGCCGGTGCGTGGATGTAACTTCACTTAATTCTGTCAAACGCCGCGCCTCCCATGACCTTTGCCTCCCTCGCGCGGTCGCGCCCTTTGAGACTTCGACCGGCTATAAATGAGCAATTTTTTGCCTTTTTTTAGACAAGCAATTTTTTTGCCTACTTCGCATGCATGATACTCCCTCTGGTCCTTTTTACTCCCGTCAACCGTTTGCAAAGTGTTTGACCAAATTTATACTTTTTTTGAACACCACCTTATATTAATTAACTAGCCACACCAGTACACTCATTCGATACAATATTCACCACACAGGGCGGTACGTTACTTACAAGAATACCATCTAATCTATTGTCAAAGCTATACTTAGCGATTAAGTGTGCCACCTTATTGGCTGAACGACTAATCTTTGACAATTGAAGATTGTTGATCAACTTCGAGATGCTCAACGCTTTCATCTTCAGGTCACGCATAGCAGACCTGTGAACGCTTTGACAGGCATCAATTAAATCCCATGACCAAATTTCTACTAAAAATATCAATATACACAATACTCCCAAAACACTTAGGCGTGGTGCATTAACTTCTACCTCGTTTCTTGTTTCTTGACATATCAACCAATAGGAGATGTGGGTGTGCATGCTTTTAATGACTTGAGACTACCAAACACGACATGCAGTGGTTAGTTCATTGCATGCAATGCTATTAATTAGCAAATAAACACTAAGATCTCTCGTTTTCCCCTCCTCCTTGGTCACAGTGCA
The DNA here is from genome assembly GCF_056163025.1 of Triticum urartu. NCBI lineage: Eukaryota > Viridiplantae > Streptophyta > Magnoliopsida > Poales > Poaceae > Triticum > Triticum urartu. Next base: position 96,390,105 of record NC_141875.1, read on the forward strand.
CAATCTAAGATGACTTGCTCACCTAGACGGAGGGAGTACTGATTATAATGAGTACTCCCTCCTTCCATCTATATAGGGCCTAATGCGTTTTTCAAGACCGCCTTTGACTATTGATAAAATTAATACTACATGACATGCATAATGTGAAAATTATATCATTGAAAGATCCTTTCACATACGAATTTGATGATGTGCTTTGTGTAAGGTGCATGTCATATATTATTGCTCTAACATTTGGTCAAAGTTAGCCTCGAAAAACGCATTAGGCCCTATATAGATGGAAGGAGGGAGTATAAGAACTACGTTTTATAATGAGTGTAAAAATATTGATTTGACATTGTGAATGTTGACACATTGTGGAATAGTTTTTGAAGTCTGCAAAAATACTCAACTAGTGCTGTCGTTCTCCACAAAAAATGTGTTTACCAATGCATGCATGAACTCTAGTTACTCTAACCCCCCTCTCTTCTTTAATTCTTTGCCACATCAGCATGTTTGCTATTCCCGTGTGCATGATACCAGCTAAGATACCACCATTATGGCCAGCCTTAATCATCGCATGCAATAATTTAGTGCACCTTGAAATATGAACATGTGTGGGGCGTGTTTGTTTTTAATGACTTGAGATTATACCTAGCCCGGCATGCAAGATGACTTATTATGCACCGTTCCCCATACCTGCAGGAAGCCCGTTCGTCTCCAAATTTTTTCCTCTCCATGTGTGGAAACAATATGCCTGCCAAACTCTCCTTCTCCCTCCGGCGGTCCCACCACTCCACCCCGTGTGAAAAAATCTGCATGCATGACTCTCCTCCCCCCACGCTCGTCCAATCCGTTGTGACTAGCAATATTTCCACCCCTTCGCTCCCCCATGATTTACTCCAACAAATATGCCCACGTAGCTATTACTTAACTGCAGGTGCATTCGGTCACTGACATATGGGCCCAACAGGGGTCTAGCCCACATGTCAGTGACGCAACTGGACGGGCAGTTAAGTCAGTGCAGCTCAGTCCATATCTTACGTAGGTGTGCCATTGCTCGCTATAAATACTGCGCCTCCCACGACATCGCTATCTCCTCCCCCTCACATTCACGTTCATCGCTATCTCCTCCCCCTCCCTCTCATGTCGACCACCATGGCATCACCCCTCCCAAGCCCTAGGAGCCCCGCGGTGCACCGCGCGGACGGTCATGCCTCGCCGTTCTGTTCCTCGCTGCCACTAGTCGAGGAGGACGCGTCGGTGGTCCTCTCCTCGCCGCTACGCGACGCGTCGCCGTTCCGTTCCTCGCCGCCACTAGTCGAGGAGGACGCGTCGGTGTTCCGCTCCTCGCCACGACATATCGAGGTGGACGCGTCGGCGTTCCCAATCTCGCCAGCATGCGCGCCGGAGGACGCGTCGGCTCCCTGCTATGAGGAGAACGCCGCGCCGCCCGCCGAGCCCCCCAGCCTTGAGGAGCTTTGGAAAGAAATGGATGTCGCCTTGTGGGAGGCTTTGCCTCCAACAGAGTGCCAAAATAGAGGCGGAGAAGAAGGCCGAGGAAGAGAAGCGCACCGCGGAACAAGCTGCTTGGGAGGCCTATGTCGCGTCCGAGAGAGTCAGGCAATTGGCTCTTTGGCAGAAAGCTCGTGCGAGGGCCATGAGGGTGGCGGAGGATGCCCGTGCTGACGCCCTGAGTGCAGTCGGGCCCAAGCGCCTCATCTACACTTGGCGGTACGTGGACCGGGTGCACGCTTCCAGCGAGGAGGACCTGTTGGCGCCAGATCACCACACCGGTGAGATCGCGCTCGCCCGCCGGCAAGCCGCCAATCAGCACCTCGCGAGTTGTGAGGCTGAGGAAGAGGCGTTGTGTCGGCGCGCTGGGAAACGGCCGCGCACCAGGGCACTCGTGGCGTGCCGCAAGCGCTCCTGCGAGCACCGTGGCTTTTAGGAGGAGTATAATTTTTGTTTTGTAAGGCGATCTCATTAATTTTGGGACGCAAATGATAAATCCCGAACGTTCAGGAATTTTTAGCGTCCTTAATTAAGTATGTAAAAGGGAAAGTTTGGAAACCTTGTGTGTTCGTACGCATTTTGCAAGTACGTGCATATAGCACAAACTTTACTATATACTATCGCAGGAAAAGAATTCTATGAGACCAGGTCTCACGCGAGACCCATCCTGATGGATGACACGTGGCATTCACAAATCACAAAGCATCCCCCACCCCCACTTAAAAGCCACGTGTCATCCATCAGGACGGGCCTCACCTGCTAACCGTGAGACCTGGTCTCATATACGAGTAATTTTTTTCCACTATTGCACTACACGTCTCTCTCGATATATGCTTGCAGACTGTGCTACTCCCTCCGTCCAGGTCAATAAGTCATCTTCGGTTGTGCACCGTGACCAAGAAGGAGGGAAGACTTATACACCTAGATGGAGGGAGTACTACTATTACTTATGGACGTGCAAATGCACGTTTTAATATTATGATGCGATTTTTGTAAAAGTAGAAAAAACAACACTAGTCAAGCTTGTGAAACGATTCAATGCAAAACAAATGCAAAAATGCTCGTTTGATTGTTTACTTTTAGCTTCCTTCTCTGTGGTTATTTCTCTGTCGTACTTTGTACGGAGTATCTCAGTGGTTGGAAAGGCATGCAAATTCCCAAACCGCTTCCTACACCCTGTATCTCACTGGTTGTCGGCGTTGACGTTGTCGCCCATGTCGTCGAGGATGAGGTTGCCGAGGTCGGGGAAGAAGTCGTAGTTCGCAACTAATCATGTGGACTAGCATAGTAGTAGGATACAGAGTAGAAACATGAATTTTACCACGATTTCGAACAGGAAGGACAGAAACACATACGGTGCAACGGGAGCTGCACCGTTGGCGTTGAGGTTGTCGCCCATGTCCAAACACCACATAGACACGGTCTTTGAGCATGGTTCGTAGTCGTTCCACGCTCGGGCATTGATGTTTGTAACTATTTTAGATTAGAATATACTACTCCTCCGGTGCTAGTAGTAGAGCAGAGTCCTACTCTACTACTCTACTCAAGCAAGTTAGGGCATAGCATTGTAGGGAGTACCAGTACTGTGATCACTCAAGCAAGTTGTCTGGCATCGACATGACCCTACGCTGCTGGTATGTGTCTCGTACGTCAAGCGGCGTGCTGTAGTCATCATCACCTGTCCACTTCCTGCAGCACATATTCGCTTCTCCATCTTTGTCCACGCATAATCTCGTCCAATCTTCCATCCCCGCTAAGGCGCCTCCCCCCTCGTCCGAAACCCAAGCACTAACAATGGCAGAACCGAGCAGCGTCCGCTGAAAGAGTGGCTGGAATTCGCTCCCCACGGAGGTAATCAAGCTCATTGTTTCGCGTGTGGACAATCTCAGTACCATGCCGCTCGCCGCGTGCTCGTCGGGGCTATACCGTTTACTCAAAGCCCTCAGGCTGGAGCTTTTTAAGCCAGCTCCTTGCTTGTTGATGCCGCCTGATCTTCAAAAATGGCGTGTCACTCAGCATAACGATCATAGGGTGGCGAGCATCAACCCCCTTGACTGTGATCCGATCCCCGTCAGCCTCAACTACATTAACGGTATGTACTGGGTCGGCATGAACACGTCTTGGATGGTGCTCGTCGACGGTCGCGGCAGCTGGATGCTCGTGGAGGTCTACACCCGGCGATTGATCCCCCTTCCTTCGATTAACACTGCACTGCTTTGGCACCGCGGCCCAGAATACTCGGAATCTTACAGTAGCCAACATGATACCAAGTTTGATTTGCTCAAGGTTGTAATCTGCCAAGTGCCCACAAGATCTGCGAATTATAAAGACTTCAGGCTAATTGCGTTCTTCAACTGCGGTCTCGCCTATCTGACAGGTCACTGCGGTAAGTGGATAAATCTGCACGTCCATCGCAGGATCATACATCCTCCATGGTTCCCCGATGCCATTGAACACAAGGGCTTCATTTACGCTGTCGACTCCTTCTATGGCTGGACGTATTGCTGGCCTACTCCAGTCATCGCTACAAGCGGCGGTTACAACAGTATGTTACTTTCCTATGATATCATGATGGCTTGCTTATATTACTGTCAACATTTGCTGAAAAAATATTCATGCTCATAACATGTTGTTCTTAAGATTGACTAAACCAAGAGCCCTTTTTTATTTGACTCCAACTTTATATGATGTTGTAGGCCGCCTGATGTCCCTACCCTTCCTAATCCCAGAACCTTTCAAAGAAAAGCGGCATGGAAGTTGCAGGTGGTTCGTGGCTTGATCAGACGACGGCGAAAGATTGATGATCGTTCGCACGTACCGGACGTGTTGTTTCGCGGAATACAATCACAGTCACTGCAAGGTCTTTGAGCAGGATCCCAGCTTCTCTGGGCCTTCAGGAATGTTCGACTGGAGGCTGGTAAGTAGCCTTGGTACACGCTCTCTGTTTGTTGGACTGAATTATCCGATTAACCAGGAGATAACCGACGGCAAGGATCATGATGGCAGCGCAGTTTCGTTCATCAGGCAAAACCGTGTGTACACAGTGTACCATGCATCTCTGCATGCACCATACCCTAATATGTGCCGCCACGCTCTGCAGCCCAAAGTAGGAGAGAGGGTCGCAAGTATCAGACTTCGACCTGCTGGCTGGAGTTTCCCCCGTTAGGCACCGATCTGGTTCAAGCCATTAGCCAATCTCCACAGCTTAATAAATAGTAACGTCTAACTGAGCCAGTTAGTTAGATGCGTACACTTGGTGTAGTAGGATCTTTATTTAGTTTGATGCATACACTTGTTATTTTTTGGTAGCCCTTTTGTAATGATGGCTGATGTTTGGTTTGGAAGAGAGAGCTGCGTCTTCACTCTTCTGGCCTACTGCTTCTGTTGCACCCCCAGCCCTGGCTGCTGCTGCTGTTTTCAATGTACAATCAGTAGTATATTTTGTCTCTTGGTTGAATAAATGTGTTGTTAGAATGACAAACACAATGTTTTGGAAGTCGTTGCATGGTTCGATCCTTTAGTGCCACGTACCATATGTAGCGCATACTATTTATCGTACGGAACACATTTTTTTTGAAACTCGGAACACATTTTCCACTTGTTGATAACATGCAGCCCACTGATAAAGGCCCAATAGAGAGCCCATAATTAACTGGAAGGGAGGCTCTCACATGAATCCGCCCCAGGTACATGCTCATGGTCCCCTAAACATAAATAAGTAAATAAATAAATAAATAAAGCTAAATGCTCATGCACCAGTTCTTTGGGAAAATAGGTAGCCTAGTATTTCTTTTTGAAGAATACCCAAGCTAGGCCTATTTGTTTTCTCCGAATTACTGGGCTGCAAATCTTTCAAGACGAGGAGGGATGCATTTCGGCCTGGCGTAAGAGTATGGTCAATGTCTGTTAAAAGTAATATCAAAAGGGGTTGAAAATTCCAAAAAAATTTATAGCAAATGGGATATAAGTTTCTTTTTTTGTTTTTGGTCTTCACTGATATCTTATACGTATTTCATTGGATTTAACATGACATAGTACTAATTTATTTTTAAATTTGTTTTAGTATGGCTATTAATTTTTGGATTAAGAATATTTCGTTCCCCAGCAAAAATTTGCGAATTTTCAAAATTTCCCACATATTTAGTTAATTTTTTGACCCTGGTAATGACCAGAAAATGGCCAGGAATTATAAAAATGGCAAACGGGCTGCAATAAATTCCATACGAATTAGAAAATGAGTAAAAATTATATAAATAATAGCAAATGGGTTGTACACGCCACAGATTTCGAGGCTGACTTGTTTATGCAAGGCTTTGTCAGTGAACACACGATTCTAGCAGCAGTTAGTGTTGGATGTCCATCCAACGGCCGACGTGCTTCTTCAATCTTTGATCTTCCTGCTCCAGCTGCCTAAACTAGCGCCGGCGGGACTGCCTGCTCCCTCCTCTTGTGACCCGATGTGATGCCACGCAGGCTTCCCGGCCCACCCTACTCCCTCCGCTGGCCTGGCCACACGCAATCAACTGCCTCCTTATTACGCGAAAAAAATGATTCCTCCCACTGACATCTTGGGCGCACCGGTTGGGAGGCTGACCTGTGGGCCTACTAAGTTGACGCATACGCAGGGCTTGTCAACTTAGTCAACAAACGATTCTAGCAGCAGTAACCGTTGGATTTGAATCGAACGGTCCTGCTGCTTCTTCAATCGCTGCTCTTCTTGCACCAGCCGCCCAAACCAGCGCCGGGGAGACCGCCTGCTCCTGCCTCCAGTGGCCGGCTGTGCTGCCGATGAGGCCTCATCGCCCCCTACTACTCCCACCGCTAGCCAGGCACCGCTAGCCAGGCCCTGCGGCAACGGTAGCCTCACACCGCAGCCGAACCAGTGAACCATCATACTCCTCTCCGCGTGGGCATCCACTGCCGCATCTTCCCTGGCTCCGCGTCGTCCCCTTCCTAGGCATCGCTGTCGTCCACCGCCTTGGTGCTCTCGGCGCGGCGTTGTCAACGTGGTCGACGACATTCCACCGGAAGAGTATTGTACGAGGAGAGGCTGACAGCTAGGTCCACGGCCACAGCCCAGTTTTTTTGTGATTTGCCAAGTAAGTCGCTTTGTCAGGCCTGTTGGGCTGCAAATCTTTCAAGACGAGGAGAGCTTTCATTCGGCTGGCCGAGAAAATGGCCCATCAGTAATGAGAAATGGGATGTACATTTTTAAAAAACATCAAACCGGCAATTAGTTTCAAATATCTTTTCTTCATTTCGAGATTTGAAATTACATTAATTTTTATGCGTGGAGAATTTTTTGTATTTTATATTGATATACATTTATTTTTTAAATCAGTTTGCATGTCAGTCGAAATTTCGGGATTAAAAACAGTTCGGACCGCACCGAAATATGAAAAATTTCGTATAATTTTTTAACCGTGGCCACAATATGGGCTGTAATGCTAACAAAAAGAATATGAGCTCCAAAAAAACCTTAATAATTAGCAAATGGGCTGTAAATTATTAGAAATAATGGCAGATGGGTTGTATGATGTTTTCCACAGATTTGAGGCTTTCCTAAAAAAAAGGTTGACACACAAGCAGTGACTGTTGGATGGCCATCCAACGGCCGTCGTGCTTCTTCAATCTCTGCTCTTCCTGCTCCAGCCGCTCAAACGGGCGCCGGCGGGACTGCCTGCTCCCTCCTTCCCGCGGCCGGCTCTGCTGCCGTGCAGGCCTCACCACCCCACCGTACTCCCATCGCTGGCCTAGCCATCCCTCTACTCACCCACACCTCCTGTTATTCTCCGGCGACGGCAGACGAACCAGTAAACCCTCGTACAGTTGTACTCCCCTCCGCGTGGGAAACAACTGCCGAGTCTTCCCTGCCTCTGTGTCGTTCCCTTCCTAGGCCTCACCGTCGTCCACCGCCCTGGTGCTCTCGGCGCGGCCTGGTCAACATGGTCAACGACCGACATGCATCTGAAGTGGACTGTACGTGGAGAGGCCAACAGCTGGGTCCACGGCCGCACACAAGGAAATGCCTCCTTATTACGCGCAAAATATTGATTCCTCCACCTGACATCAGGGACCCACCGAAAGGGCCTCTGTATTTCGCGAAAAAACGATACCGCCGCTGACAGCTCGGACCCACCAGCTATATCTTCGCACGCAAGGAAGTGCCTCCTTATTACACACAAAAAAACAAATACCACCCTGCTAGCTGGGACCCACCTTGGTGGGAGGCTGACTTGTGGGCCTACTAAGTTGACGGGGACATAGGGCTTTGTCAACTTAGTCAATATGCACGATTCTAGCTCCAGTGACCGTACGATGTCCATCCAACGGCCGTAGTGCTTCTTCAACCTCTGGTCTTCTTGCTCCAGCCGCCCAAACCAGCGCCGGTCGTGCCTCGTGCTCCTGCCTCCCGTGGCCGGCTACGATGCAGCGGAGGCCTCACCGCCCCCTATACTCCCACCGCTGGCCAGGCCATCCCTCTACTCACCCACACCTCCTGTTATTCTGCGGCGACGACAGCCTCACAACGCAGCGAACCAGTGAACCCTCGTACTCCTCTACGCGTGGGCATCCACTGCCGCGTCTTCCCCGGCTCTGCGTCGTCCCCTTCCTAGGCCTCGCCGTCATCCACCGCCTTGGTGCTCTCGGTGCGGCGTGGTCAACATGGTCAAGGAACGGCTTCCATCGGACGTGGACTGTTCGTGGAGAGGCTGACAGCTGGGTCCATGGCCGCAGCAAGGAAGTGCCTCCTTATTACATGCAAAATAATTATTCCTCCACCTGACAGCGGGACCCACCAGACAGGCCACCGTATTTCGCGAAAAAAATGTTTCCCCCTGACTACTGGGCCCACCAACTACCTCTTCACACGCAAGGAAGTGCGTCTGGGCAAAAAAACGATTCGCCCCCTGACTGCTGGGACCCACCAGCTACATCTTCGCAGGCAAGGAAGTGCCTGACAGTCGGGACCCACCTGGTCGAAGCGTACGTAGCGTTGTCATTCTGGTCGCGAACGTGTGCGTACATACTGGTCGATGTAGAGGCGCGCACGTGTCGTAGTAGAGGCGTGCACGTAGCATTTACACGTACGTACAGCGGCCAGGGTGCAAGAAAGAAAATATGGCCACGTATGTGTACATACGGGCGAGGTATCGAACGCCTACTCGCGCATACCTACGGCCAGGGCTCGTGTACATGGCTAGGTCGGAACGAAGAAACAGCGTCGTCGTCGTGTTCATGGGGAGGCAACGGAATCCGTCGTGTTCATGGGGAGGCAACGGAATGTGTCGTGTTCATCGGGAGGGCTTGGACGGAACATGCGATGGAAACGAGGCCTGACGTACCGCGGAGCGGAGGAAACAGCCTTGTGTTCGACCGGCCACGTTCGAAACAGGATCCTGTTCATTGGGAGGGGTCTGGCGTACCGCAAAACAGAGGAAACGGACCTCCTACGGTCGAAACGGGGGTCCTGTTGATCGGGAGGGGTGTGGCGTACCACAAAACAGAGGAAACAGACTTGTGTTGGAGCGCTACGGTCGAAATGGGGGTCCTGTTGATCGGGAGGGGTGTGGTGTACCGCAAAACGGGACTCCACGGGATACTGTTCATCTCCACCGTCGACCTCCTCCAGCCTCCACGGGCTCCTGTCATCCAGCCTCCACGGGCTCCTGTTCATCCAGCCTCCACCGCGCGCTACTCCACCGGCTACTGTTCAACCACCCTCCATCGTCTACTGTTCATCCAGCCCTCCACACCACGGGGTCCTGTTCAACCACCCCTCCACGGGCACCCCTCCACCATCTACTGTTCATCCAGCCCTCCACACCACGGGGTCCTGTTCAACCACCCCTCCACCGTCTACTGCTCATCCAGCCCTCCACACCACGGGGTCCTGTTCATCCACCCCTCCACCGTCTACTGTTCATCCAGCCCTCCACCACACCACGGGGTCCTGTTCATCCAGAGGCAATGCCACCGCTCACTGTTCATCCAACCCCCCCCCCCCCCCGCAACGCTCACTGTTCATCCCATCGATCGGCTTGAGTTAGTAACAGTAGCGAAGGAATCGCTCGATCAGGTTCAGTTAACAGCCATTGATCGATCGCTCGGGTTCAGTAACGTGTAGCCTGTAGTGCAATCGCTCGGGTTCAGTTAGAACCCAACGCCTCGCTCGAGTTCAGTTAGAGCCAACGCCTCACACCCACGCGCGTACGTGTACAAGAGAAACACGCATCGCTTGGACCCCGACCTCCCACCGTAACCGGGAACTCCCTGAAATTTTCCTCCCCCTCGCTTCTACCACGGTTTTTTCCGTCATGGACGGCCCAAAGAATGTCATGCAGCTGCATCTCTGGCCCGCCTAGGACGAAAAGCCCATTTTTCTTTCATGATTTTTCGTCATAGAAGTAGGAGCCCACCACATCTATGATGATACCGGGTTTTGTCATAATTATCGTCATAGAAGTGTCATATGTATGACAGAAAAAAATTTCGTTCGGCCCAAAATGTCACAGATGTGTCTTTTTTTGTAGTGATTGCCACGCTTGGACTTGGGAAATCCAGTCATGAAGTCCATCTCAATATGGTCAAACTTCCATTCTGGAATGGCAAGAGGTTGGAGGAGACCAGCTGGTCATTGGTGTTGTGCTTTCACTCTTCTGCAGATATCACATTCATTCACGAACTAAGCAATCTCGTGCTTCATTCGAGTCCACCAATACGACTGCTTGAGGTCATGGTACATCTTTGTACTTCCAGGATGAATAGACAGGAGTGAATTGTGAGCCTCGTTCATAATGACTTTACGAAGGTCACCCTTAGGAACAACAATTCGATCCTCGAAGAAAAGAGTATCTTTGTCATCAAGGAGATAGCACTTGTACTTGGGTTGGCTCTTGGCAATCCCAATCTTCACCTTCTTCACCATAGCATCAAGAAGTTGAGCCTCACGAATCTGATCTTCCAAAGTAGGAGTGACTTGGAGGTTGGCAAGGAATCCTTGAGGAACAACTTGGAGATTAAGTTTGCGGAAAGCTTCACAAAGCTCCGGTTGATAGGGCTTGAGAATCAAACTATTGCAGTAAGCCTTCCTGCTCAAAGCGTCAGCAATTACATTGGCCTTTCCTGGAGTATATTCAATACTCGGATTATACTCTTGAATCATTTCGACCCAACGAGTCTGCCTGAGGTTGAGGTTGGGCTGAGTGAAGATGTACTTGAGACTCTTATGATCAGTGAAGATGTCCACTTTTCTTCCCAACAAGAGATGTCTCCATGTTAAAAGAGCATGGACAACTGCTGCCAACTCGAGGTCATGAGTGGGGTAGTTCTTTTCGTTGGGCTTCAACTGGCGAGAGGTATAGGCCACAACTTTCTTCTCTTGCATTAACACAGCACCGAGACCTTGCAGGGAAGCATCACAGAAAACCTCAAATGGTTTGGATTCATTAGGAGGAGTCAGAACTGGAGCTGTGACTAACTTCTCTTTGAGGGTGTTGAAAGCGATGTCACATTCAGGCGTCCAGACATACTTCACATGCTTCTGGAGGAGGTTGGAAAGAGGCTTCGCGATCTTAGAGAAATTCTAAATGAACCTTCGGCAATAGCTTGCGAGCCCAAGGAAGCTGCGGAGTTGCTTCACATTCTGAGGCAGTTCCCAATTCACAATTGCAGACACCTTCTCAGGATTCACAGCTATGCCCTTGGCGGAGATGATATGCCCAAGGTAGAGAACCTCATCGAGCCAAAACTCGCACTTTGAAAACTTCGCATAGAACTGATGTTATCTGAGTTTGTCCAGCACCAATCTCAAGTGCTTGGCATGATCCTCGTTGTTCTTGGAAAAGACCAAAATGTCATCGAGATAGACCAAGACGAAGTCATTTGTGTAGGGGTTGAAGATGAAGTTCATCATGCGAGAGAATGTTGGAGGAGCGTTGACAAGGCCGAAAGACATGACAATGTATTCATATGAACCATAGCTTGTCCTGAAAGCTGTCTTGGGGATGTCTTGTTCACGAATGCGAATCTGATGATAGCCCATGTGGAGGTCAAGCTTGGAGAATACTTGACCACCTTTGAGTTGTTCGAAAAGCTCATTGATGTTGGGAAGTGGGTACTTGATCTTTATGGTCTTCTTGTTCAATGGACGGTAGTCGACACAAAGTCGGTCCATTCCATCCTTCTTCTTGACAAAAAGAACACCACAAACCCAAGGAGAAGAACTTGGTCGGATGAGACCCATACACTCTTGAATATCGAGTTTCTTCTTCAGCTCCTTCAACTCTTCTGGTCCAAGCTTGTAAGGACATTTGCAAACAGGTTCCGTGCCAGGCTCAAGATCGATGACGAATTCAACTGGCCGATGAGGAGGCATTCCTGGAAGCTCTTCTGGAAAGACGTCTTGATATTCACAAACGACTGGAATTTGAGAGATGGCATCCAACTCACCCTTCTCATTGAGAGAAAACAGTCGAATGGTATCATCACGAGTGGCAAACACAATCACATCCTCAGACGAGTGTGTCAATTGAATTTGCCTGGCAGCACAATCAAGTTGAGCCTTGTGCTTAGAAAGCTAGTCCATGCCGAGAATTAGATCAATATCTGAGTCACCAAGGACCATTGGAGAAGACAGAAACTTATAGTCTCCCATCATGATAGAAACATCCGGGACCCTCGTGGTAGCCCTCGTAGACTTGGCCGGAGAAACCACTCCCATAGGTTTACCCAACATTTCCGAAACGAAGTCATGCTTTGAAACAAATGATCTTGACATGAAACAATGCGATGCACCAGTATCGAAAAGGACTTTTGCAGGAGTAGAGTTAACTGGAAAGTTACCATGATCACTTCTGAAGAGTCCTCTGCCTGAGCTACGTTCACCATGTTGACCTTTGCAAACTTGGGATTATGCTTGACCACTGCATTGCTAGCAGATCTCACAGGAGGAGGAGGAGGAGGAAGACGCCTCTGCTTGAAGCATTTGTTTGCATAGTGACCCTTCCGCTGACACTTGTTGCACGTAACCTCAGAAAGCGGACGGTGATACGGAGCACTTGATCTTGGAGCATGAGACGAAGCCTTGTTCTGAAAGCCTGGGTTGGGTGGGTGGCAAGATCCATTGCCACCTTTGCTCTTCTGCTGATAAGGCTGACGAAACGGAGGAGGAGGAGGCAACCAATACTTTTGCTGTTTAGCTGCCACTTGAGTTGAGGAAGAAGAAGGAGTTGCATCCCTGACTCTCTTCTTGGAAGCATCGCACTTGAGCTGAGCAGCCTCTTGCTTTAGTGCCATATTGTAGAACTCATCGTATTTTTTCGGCTCAAAAAGCACAAGGGCTAGTTGCAGATCTTCTCTGTGGCCACCTCTGAACTGATAAATCATGCTCTTCTCGTCAAGGACATCTTGCTTGGCGAAGCGAGCGAGCTTCTCGAACATGATGTTGTATTGGTAAACAGACAAGCTGCCTTGCTTCATATTGCGGAACTCCTCACGCTTGCTCTCAACAACACTATGAGGAATGTGGTGAGCTCTGAAGTCTTGGCAGAAATCATCCCAGGTAATCACATGACCTCCTCTGGAATCTTTGTATTGCTGATACCACTCAGCAGCTTGGTCTTTGATTTGGAACGAGGCAAACTTGACAAAGTCCTCAGGCCTGATGTTGCTGCACTCGAAATGTTTGCAGATATCCATGAGCCAATCATCAGCGTCTGTGGCCTCGACACAGTTACTGAAGGTCTTCGGCTGGTTTGCGAGGAACTGGTTGAGGGTAGCAAACTGATTTTGATTGTTGCCATTGCCTTGATTTCCTTGGTTGCGCTCTTGCAAGAGTTGCATAATCAGCTGCGTGTTGGCGTTGGTAGCGGCCATCACAGCCTGCCATGCCTCCGGAGGTGGAGGTGGTGGCGGCGGTTTCGGATTCTGACGCATTGGAGGAGCCATCCTGAAGAGGGTGACATCCATTAGCATCTTGAAAGACATATATTCAAGCTGAATCAAATGGATCAAAATTGCAACATATAGCCTGAACATTCGAACAAGAATGAACGAATGAATTCCAAATTAAATGGTCACACTTCCATAAATTGAGAAGCCACTTCGATAGAGGTAGATGAATAAAACAACAAGATACGGATATGAACAAATACTTGGTAAGGATTACCCAATCACAAACCAAATATCTGCGGAAGAAATACTAAAGCTACATGAATTTCCACCTATGAAACTCCTGAAATTTTCCGGTTATGCAATTAGGTGTTGGGGATACAGGGGAAGCATAATATCTCACCCAAAACTAGCAAATCCTACATCCAGTTGTGTCCATCCTTCAACACATAACCAAGAAACCTTCGGAAATCATTTACCTCAACCTTCGAAAAGCATCCGTTATACGAGTTATGGAAATACACCCGAACTCCTGCCCTAGTACTGGGTGGCGTCGAGGTTATCTCACCAACAACTGCATAAAGGAGATTTTCGATGTCGGCGAAACTCAGGTATTCCAGAACTGCAACGATAAAATTGTGACGACAACACCTCGGAGCTCAACTCCCCGGGACACTGCCACAGCCCCTAAATGTCAGGAGGCACCAAGAACAATGTTCTCGTCACAAATCCATCGGAACGATTCCAAGATACCCGCGTGATCCTAAATTTTTTTTGGTGAAATTTGAGAAGAGAAGAGTCAAAACTCTACGTCAGGATGCCTCACCAGAGCGATGAAGGGACTGAGGAGTAAAAAGAATCCTACTCTCCGATATATATAATCCTAAAAGACTCAAAACATTTTTCTAGACTCAACAACGCCAACAATTCGATCAAGCAGGGGGCTCCTAAGTCGGGGAAGGCTCTGATTACCAACTTGTAACACCCACGATGCGGCTATATCTCCCACGTGTCGAAGCACGACTTAGAGGCATAACCGCATTGTAGGAAATGTCGCAAGAGGGGTAATCTTTAAACAACCCATGTACTCAATAAGAAAGAGGTACATAGTTGGCTTACAATCGCCACTTCACCCAATAACATAAATATAACATTACAATCATCCAAATACAATCAAGGTCCGACTATGGAACCAAAATAAAGACAACCCCTAATGCATAAGATCCCCGATCGCCCCTGAAAGTGCTAGTGATCGACTAGGGGGGTGAATAGGCGATTTTTATGAAAGTCTTCAAAACATGTAAGTTTCGAAGACAAATGATAGAAATAAATCTATTATTATGCAGCGGAAGGTAGACTACACTAGACAAACCATAGTCACGTATTCAATGAAGTGAAAGCACAATGACTAATAGCAGCTAGGCAGTAAGGATCAGGTAGGAAGATATTGTCAAGCCAATCAGAACAAGTAATCACTTAGTGAAGTCGAATGGTGATGCTATAGTACAATGACTTCACAAGAACCAACAGTAAGTAAAGTGAAGGGAAGGATGAAACCAGTGACTTGTTGAAGACAATGATTTGTTGGACCAGTTCCAGTTGCTGTGACAACTGTATGTCTGGTTAGGGAGGCTGAGATTCAACTCAGAAGACCTCGTCTTCACCTTATTCCCCTTGAGCTAAGAACACCCAGTCCTTGCCCAATCACTCTGGTAAGTCTTCAAGGTAGACTTCCAAACCTTCACAGACTTTGTTCACCGGCGATCCACAATGACTCTTGGATGCTCAGAACGCGACACCTAACCAGCTGGAGGATTCACAGTCCTCAAGTGTAATAAGTCTTTAGATCACATAGACAAGAAGACTTAAGTGATGCCTAACACTCTTTGGCTCTGGGTGGTTAGGGCTTTATCCTCTCAAGGAATTCTCTCTCAAAGGCTTCGAGGTGGGTTGCTCTCAAACGACAAAAGCCGTACTTTAACTCTGAGCAGCCAACCGTTCATGGTTGTAGGGGGTGGGCTATTTATAGCCACTAGGCAACCCGACCTGATTTGTCTGAAATGACCCTGGGTCACTAAGGAACTGACACGTGTTCCAACGGTCAGATTTCAAACACACACGGCAACTTTACTTGGGCTACAAGCAAAGCTGACTTATCCAACTCTGAACAAGATTCGCTCTCATATTCTTCACTCGAAGACATAGGATTTTGGTTAAGCATCACTTCAGTCATTCTGACTAGTTCTCTTGGACCCCACTTAACAGTATGGTGGTTCCTATGACTCAACAAAGAAGAAAAAGAACTACGAAAGATCTAAGTCTTTGCGCTCCATAGTCTTCATGCGATGTCTTCTCTTGTCATAGTCTTCAATGTGAATGTCTTCACATACCATCTTTGACTTCAATGTCTTCATACATTTTTAGGGGTCATCTCTGGTAGGATAATGAATCAATGAGGGACTTCTACCTGTGTTATCCTACAATTCTCACAAACACATTAGTCCCTCAACTAGGTTCGTCATCAATACTCCAAAACCAACTAGGGGTGGCACTAGATGCACTTACAATCTCCCCCTTTTTGGTGATCGATGACAAACTAGTTGAAGTTTTCAACGGGGAATATAATATGTGAACTTTGTAAAGGATAAGGAATTGTCTTCATAAGTTGCAAGGGCTCCCCCTGAAGATGTGCATACAAGTAATTTGCTTTTGGAATGCAAATGCACATGGCAGGTTGTACTTGTGGAGATCTTCTTCAACTTATGATGACAATTCATCATGCATGAAAAGTATGTGAAGATAATGACATGCATAATGAAAAATGGACGTCTGCAAAATGATCTAAGTGCGGAATTTATCGTCGCACATGCGGAATTTATCATCGCATCACAGAATAGCAAATAAGTAGCAGACGACCATCGAGTTTAAGTGTTGCAACTCAAAGAACCAAATGTATCAAAACGAGAGATGTAAACACTAGGCAAAACATAAAGTAACCGCCCATATGGACCCGCTTGAAGACTATCAAACTCATATGCTTCTCCCCCTTTTGTCAGGAAGGACCAAAAAGGTTTGAAGACATAGAGCATCTACTCGTTCCCATGAAGAGTAGGTGAAGCAGCAAGGTCGTCGGTGGTGTTCGGCGGTGCAGAAGAACTTGGGGCAGTGTAGATGCGTGCAGAAGTAGGGGGCGGTGAAGTAGCATCGTCTTCGTCCTTGATTACTCTGGCATTCACAGTTGCCGTGGAGGAAGAGAACTCAGAGTCTTCAAGAGATGGAGTTCGTCGCAGCACAGTCCTTCGGGGAGGTGTGGAGTCAAACTTGAAACGTTCAGAGAAGCCATCCTCTTGAAGATCATCCTGAGAACACATAAGCGTCAGCCCTTTCCATGTACGCCGACAGGTTTCATGTGCAACAAAGGCATTCTTGGTGGCAAGATTGCGAATGCGGTTGACATCCACCAAGAGGCTTTGCATTTGGCGCTTCAGCCAGTCATGATGCCTATCCTGTTTCTGATGAAGGGCAACCAGAAGCTCTTGGTCATTGAGAACACGAGATCGCTTCTTGGGCCGTTGGGCAATAGTGCTTTCAGTGGCTTCAGTGAGGGCATGATGAGGTGCACGTGTAGTACCATCCAGAGGATAGACATGAGTGACTGCTTCAACTCCTTCAATGTTCTGAGAGAAACTTTGATACTCAACATTTTGAAGACTAAGAGGCTCCTTGGCAGGCTCTGGATAGATGGCTTCAACGAACATATCCACATCGGGCAGAAAGATCCGATGATTGCGAGCAGAGGGCTGATATGAGACAGCTGAGTGGAGTTTGATCAGCCGCATTATCCATGGAGCATAGAACTTCAAGCCAAAAAGATCAGATCCAGATGCAGCAAGTTGGCGGATGAAGAAGTCTTGTGCATTGAAGCATTTGCCATGAATAATATAGAAGACCAAAGTCTTCATTGCACCTTCCAGCTTTGCATGTGGAGAATGTCCTTTGATCGGCCATAGAGTTCGCCTTATAATGTGATAGATAGTGTGTGGAAGATACTCAAGGTCTTCAACAAAGAACTCCTTAGGATATGCAGCATCTGGAGGCAAAGGCTTCATCATACTAAGCATCTGACTCATGTTCGGTTCAGGCTTCTAAAAGATGCTCTCCAGGAGTGGGCAGACCAGTGAGCTCAATGATATCAAAGGCTTTGGCTTCGTGATGAACATTTCCGGTCATCCACTCAAGGACCCAAGTCTTCGGATCTCGGTTGTAGCCACGTATGTGAAGAGTGGCATAAAATTGGAGCAGCAACTCTTCGTTCCAGTGCTCTTGGTCGGTGACGAAAGGCAACAAGCCAGCCTCTTTGAAGCAATCCAGAGCTTCTTCCAAGCAGGGCAGTCCAGTTATTGCTTCGGTGTCAAGACGCATATGAGGGAAGATGCGACCTTGATTGTACAGAATGCATGAGTAATAACTTCGATGCGGATAGCTCCAGAACCGATCAGAAGATATTCTTTCCCTTGAGTAGGGGTTCTTGGAGCTATTGAAGAAGGTGTTGTCTGCTTTGAAGCCGTTGACACTAAAGGATCCAGGTGCTGATGCAGGACCTGGAAACCTGGGCAACCTTGGCATTGGCTTCTGTACCTGAGGCCTGTGCTCAACATGATAGTCAAACTAAGGACCAGCAACAGGCGCAGGAATAGGAGCAGTAGCATCATTTGCTTCACTGACTTCTGGCTCATTGGTTGGTGCAGGCTCCACATTTGCTTCAGCCATGACAACGTCATTGGCTTAATTTGTGTTGGTGGTGGCAGCCTCAAGATTTTCTACCTCCACTTGATGAGCTGGAGGGTCGGGCACAGACACGTTCTCCTCGAGAACAGGTTCTTCAGTAATGGGGGGAGTAGGGACTGTTGGGGAACGTAGCAGAAATTCAAAATTTTCTACACATCACCAAGATCAATCTATGGAGAAGTCTATCAACGAGGGAAGGAGAGTGCATCTACATACCCTTGTAGATTGCTACGCGGAATCGTTCAAGAGAACGGGGTTGATGGAGTCGTACTCGTCGTGATCCAAATCACCGATGATCCTAGTGCCGAACGGACGGCACCTCCGTGTTCAACACACGTACAGCCCGGTGACGTCTCCTACGCCTTGATCCAGCAAGGGGAGAAGGAGAGGTTGGGGAAGACTCCATCCAGCAGCAGCACGACGGCGTGGTGGTGGTGGAGGAGCGCGGGACTCCAGCAGGGCTTCGCTAAGCACTACGAGAGACGAGGAGGGAGAGGGGTAGGACTGCGCCAACTGGGAGAGAAATCACAACTGTTGGGCAGCCCCAAACCTCAAGTATATATAGGGGGAGGGGAGGGGCTGCACCCCCACCTAGGGTTCCCTCCCTAGGGGTGGCGGCAGCCCCTAGATCCCATCTAGGGGGCGGCCAAGGGGAGGGGGAGAGGGAGGCGCACCAGGCATGGGCCTAAGGCCCATCTGCCCTTAGGGTTTGCCCCCTCCTCCTCTTTAGGCAACTTGGGCCCTTGTGGGGGGGCGCACCAGCCCACCTGGGGCTGGTCCCCTCCCACACTTGGCCCATGCAGCCCTCCGGGGCTTGTGGCCCCACTTGGTGGACCCCCGGGACCCTCCCGGTGGTCCCGGTACGTTACCGATAAAACCCGAAACTTTTCCGGCGACCAAAACAGGACTTCCCATATATAAATCTTTACCTCCGGACCATTCCGGAACTCCTCGTGACGTCCGGGATCTCATCCGGGACTCCGAACAACATTCGGTAACCACGTATATCTATTCCCTATAACCCTAGCGTCATTGAACCTTAAGTGTGTAGACCCTACGGGTTCGGGAACCATGCAGACATGACCGAGATAACTCACTGGTCAATAACCAATAGCGGGATCTGGATACCCATTTTGGCTCCCACATGTTCCACGATGATCTCATCGGATGAACCATGATGTCAAGGACTTAATCAATCCCGTATACAATTCCCTTTGTCTAGCGGCACGATACTTGCCCGAGATTCGATTGTCGGTATCCCAATACCTTGTTCAATCTCGTTACCGGCAAGTCTATTTTACTCGTTCCATAACACATCATCCCGTGATCAACTCCTTGATCACATTGTGCACATTATGATGATGTCCTACCGAGTGGGCCCAGAGATACCTCTCCGTTTACATGGAGTGACAAATCCCAGTCTCGATTCGTGCCAACCCAACAGACACTTTCGGATATACCTGTAGTGTACCTTTATAGCCACCCAGTTTCGTTGTGACGTTTGGCACACCCAAAGCACTCCTACGGTATCCGGAAGTTGCACAATCTCATGGTCTAAGGAAATGATACTTGACATTAGAAAAGCTTTAGCATACAAACTACATGATCTTGTGCTAGGCTTAGGATTGGGTCTTGTCCATCACATCATTCTCCTAATGATGTGATCCCGTTATCAACGACATCCAATGTCCATGGTCAAGAAACTGTAACCATCTATTGATCAACGAGCTAGTCAACTAGAGGCTTACTAGGGACATGGTGTTGTCTATGTATCCACACATGTATCTGAGTTTCCTATCAATACAATTCTAGCATGGATAATAAACGATTATCATGAACAAGGATATATAATAATAACCAATTTATTATTGCCTCTAGGGCATATTTCCAACAGTGTCCCACTTGCACTAGAGTCAATAATCCAGTTCACATCGATATGTGATTAACACTCAAGGTCACATCCCCATGTGACTAACACCCAAAGAGTTCTGGGTTTGATCATGTTATGCTTGTGAGAGAGGTTTCAGTCAATGGGTCTGCAACATTCAGATCCGTATGTACTTCGCAAATTTCTATGTCATCTTGTAGATGCAACTACTACGCTACATTTGGAGCCATTTCAAATAACTGTTCTACTTGGAGCTATTCTAAATTGTTGCTCCATTATACGTATCCGGTATCTCTACTCAGAGCTATCCGGATAGGTGTTAAGCTTGCATCGACGTAACTCTTTACGTCGAACTCTTTATCACCTCCATAACCGAGAAACATATCCTTATTCCTCTAAGGATAATTTAGACCGCTATCTGGTGATCTACTCCTAGATTACCTTTGTACCCTCTTGCCAGATATGTGGCAAGGCACACATCAGGTGCCGTACTCAGCATGGCATACCGTATAGAGCCTATGACAAAAGCATAGGGGGACGACCTTCGTCCTTCCTCTTTCTTCTGCCGTGGTCGAGCTTTAAGTCTTAACTTCATACCTTACAACTTAGGCAAGAACTCCTTCTTTGACTGATCCATCTTGAACACCTTCAAGATCATGTCAAGGTATGTGCTCATTTGAAAGTACCATTAAGCATTTTGATCTATCCTTATAGATCTTGATGCTCAATGTTCAAGTAGCTTAATCCAGGTTTTCCATTGAAAAACACTTTCCAAATAACCCTATATGCTTTCCAGAAATTCTAAGTCATTTCTGATCAACAATATGTCAACAACATATATTCATCAGAAATTCTATAGTGCTCCCACTCACTTCTTTGGAAATACAAGTTTCTCATAAACTTTGTATACACCCAAAATCTTTGATCATCTCATCAAAGCATACATTCCAACTCCGAGATGCTTACTCCAGTCCTTAGAAGGATTGCTGGAGCTTTGCATACTTATTAGCATCTTTCAGGATTGACAAAACCTTCCGGTTGTATCACATACAACCTTTCCTCAAGAAAATCGTCGAGGAAACAATGTTTTGACATCCTATCTGCAAGATTTCATAAATAATGCAGTAATCGCTATAACAGACTCTTAGCATCGCTACGAGTGAGAAAGTCTCATCGTAATCAACTCCTTGAACTTGTCGGAAAACATCTTAACGACAAGTCGAGCTTTCTTAATGGTGATACTTACCATCGTTGTCTGTCTTCCCTTTAAAATCCATATGTACCTAACAGCCTTACGACCATCAAGTAGTTCTTCCAAAGTCTACACTTTGTTTTCATATATGGATCCTCTCTCGGATTATATGGCCTCGAGCCATTTTGGAATCCAGGCCCACCATCGCTTCTCCATAGCTCGTAGGTTCATTGTTGTCTAGCAACATGACTTCCAAGACAGGACTACGTACCACTCTGAAGTAGTACGCATCCTTGTCATCCCACGAGGTTTGGTAGTGACTTGATCTGAAGTTTCATGATCACTATCATAAGCTTCTACTTCAATTGGTGTAGGTGCCACAGGAACAACTCCCTGTGCCCTGCCACACACTAGTTGAAGAGACGGTTCAATAACCTCATCAAGTCTCCACCATCCTCCCACTCAATTCTTTCGAGAGAAACTTTTCCTCGAGAAAGGACCCGATTCTAGAAACAATCCCTTATTGCTTTCAGATCTGAGACAGGAGGTATACCCAACTGTTTTGGGTGTCCTATGAAGATGCATTTATCCGCTTTGGGTTCGAGCTTATCAGCCTGAAACTTTTTCACATAAGCGTTGCAGCCCCAAACTTTTAAGAAATGACAGCTTAGGTTTCTCTAAACCATAGTTCATACGGTGTCATCTCATAGGAATTACGTGGTGCCCTATTTAAAGTGAATGTGGTTGTCTATAATGCCTAACCCATAAACTATCATGGTAATTCGATAAGAGACATCATGGTATGCATCATATCCAATAGGGTGCGGTTATGATGTTCGGACACACCATCTCACTACGGTGTTCCAGGCTGTATTAGTTGTGAAACAATTTCCACAATGTCTTAATTCTGTGCCAAACTCGTAATTCAGATATTCATCTCTATGATCATATCATAGATATTTTATCCTCTTGTCACGACGATCTCTCACCTTCACCCTGAAATTACTTGAACCTTTCAATAATTCAGACTCGTGATTCATCAAGTAAATATACTCAACATCTACTCAAATCATCTGTGAAGTAAGAACATAACGATATCCACTACACGCCTCAGCACTCATTGGACTGCACACATAAAAATGTATTACTTCCAACAAGTTGCTTTCTAGTTCCATTTTACTGAAAACGAGGCTTTCAGTCATCTTGCGCATGTGGTATGATTTGCATGTCTCAAGTGATTCAAAATCAAGTGAGTCCAAACGGTCCATTTGCATGGAGTTTCTTCTTGCATATACACCAATAGACATGGTTCGCATGTCTCAAACTTTTCAAAACGAGTGAGCCCAAAGATCCATCAACATGGAGCTTCTTCATGCGTTTTATACCGATATGACTTACGTGGCAGTGCCACAAGTAGGTGGTACTATCATTACTATCTTATATCTTTTGGCACGAACATGTGTATCACTACGATCGAGATTCAATAAACCATTCATTTTAGGTGCAAGACCATTGAAGGTATTATTCAAATAAACAGAGTAACCATTATTCTCCTTAAATGAATAACCGTATTGCGATAGACATAATCCAATCATGTCTATGCTCAACGCAAACACCAATCTCGATGGTAGAGGGAGCGTGTGATGCTTGATCACATCAAGCTTGGAAAAACTTCCAACACATATTGCCAGCTCACCTTTAGCTAGTCTCCATTTACTCCGCAGCCTTTTAGTTCAAGTTTACTAACATTTAGCAACCGAACCGGTATCTAATACCATGGTGCTACTAGGAGTACTAGTAAAGTACACATTAACACAATGTATATCCAATATACTTCTATCAACCTTGCCAGCCTTCTCATCTACCAAGTATCTAGGGTAATTCTGTTCCAGTGGCTGTTCCCCTTATTACAGAAGCACTTAGTCTCGGGTTTGGGTTCAACCTTGGGTTTCTTCACTAGAGCAGCAGCTGATTTGCCGTTTCATGAAGTATCCCTTCTTGCCCTTGCCCTTCTTGAAACTAGTGGTTTCACCAACCATCAACAATTGATGCTCCTTCTTGATTTCTACTTTTGTGGTGTCAAACATCGCGAATATCTCAAGGATCATCATATATGTCCCTGATATATTATAGTTCATCACGAAGCTCTAGCAGCTTGGTGGTAATGACTACGGAGAAACATCACTATCTCATCTGGAAGATCAACTCCCACTTGATTCAAATGATTGTTGTACTCAGACAATCTGAGCACAAGCTCAACAATTGAGCTTTTCTCCCTTAGTTTGCAGGCTAAGAAAAATCGTCGGAGGTCTTATACCTCTTGACATGGGCACGAGCCTGAAATCCCAATTTCAGCCCTTGAAACATCTCATATGTTTCGCGACGTTTCAAAAACGTCTTTGGTGCCTCAATTCTAAAACATTTAGCATTACGCACTGAACTATCATGTAGTCATCAAAACGTGTATGTCAGATGTTCGCAACATCCACAGACGACGTTCGAGGTTCAGCTCACTGAGCGGTGCATTAAGGACATAAGCCTTCTACTGTCTGCATAAATGCTACTATCAAATTTCAACTAATTTTTCTCTAGGAACATATCTAAACAGTAGAACTAAAGCGCGAGCTACGACATAATTTGCAAAAACCTTTTGACTATGTTCAGGATAAACAAGTTCATCTTATGAACTCCCACTTAGATAGACATCCCTCTAGTCATCTAAGTGATTACATGATCCGAGTCAACTAGGCCGTGTCCGATCATCACGTGAGACGGACTAGTCATCATCGGTGAAAATCTTCATGTTGATCGTATCTACCATACGACTCATGCTCGACCTTTCGGTCTCTTGTGTTCCGAGGCCATGTCTGTACATGCTAGGCTCGTCAAGTCAACCTAAGTGTTTCGCGTGTGTAAATCTGTCTTACACCCGTTGTATGTGAACGTAAGAATCTATCACACCCGATCATCACGTGGTGCTTCAAAACGACAAACTTTCGCAACGGTGCACAGTTAGGGAGAACACTTCTCTTGAAATTTTAGTGAGGGATCATCTTATTTAAGCTACTGTCGTTCTAAGCAAATAAGATGTATAAACATGATAAACATCACATGCAATCAAATAGTGACATGATATGGCCAATATCATATTGCTCCTTTTGATCTCCATCTTCGGGGCTCCATGATCATCATCGTCACCGGCATGACACCATGATCTCCATCATCATGATCTCCATCATTGTGTCTTCATGAAGTTGTCTCGCCAACTATTACTTCTACTACTACAGGTAATGGTTAGCAATAAAGTAAAGTAATTACATGATGTTTATGTTGACACGCAGGTCATAAATAAATTAAGACAACTCCTATGGCTCCTGCCGGTTGTCATACTCATCGACATGCAAGTCGTGATTCCTATTACAAGAACATGATCATCTCATACATCACATATATCATTCATCACATCCTTTGGCCATATCACATCACATAGCATACCCTGCAAAAACAAGTTAGACGTCCTCTAATTGTTGTTTGCATGTTTTACGTGGCTGCTATGGGTTTCTAGCAAGAACGTTTCTTACCTACGCCAAAACCACAACGTGAATTGCCAATTTCTATTTACCCTTCATAAGGACCCTATTCATCGAATCCGATCCGACTAAAGTGGGAGAGACAGACACCCGCCAGCCACCTTATGCAACTAGTGCATGTCAGTCGGTGGAACCAGTCTCACGTAAGAGTACGTGTAAGGTCGGTCCGGGCCGCTTCATCCCACGATGCCGCCGAATCAAGATAAGAGTAGTAATGGCAAGTAAATTGACAAAATCAACGCCCACAACTGCTTTGTGTTCTACTCGTGCACAGAAACTACGCATGGACCTAGCTCATGATGCCACTATTGGGGAACGTAGCAGAAATTCAAAATTTTCTACGCATCACCAAGATCAATCTATGGAGAAGTCTATCAACGAGGGAAGGAGAGTGCATCTACATACCCTTGTAGATCGCTATGCGGAAGCGTTCAAGAGAACGGGATTGATGGAGTCGTACTCGTCGTGATCCAAATCACCGATGATCCTAGTGTCGAACGGATGGCACCTCTGTGTTCAACACACGTACAACCCGGTGACGTCTCCTACGCCTTGATCCAGCAAGGGGAGAAGGAGAGGTTGGGGAAGACTCCATCCAGCAGCAGCACGATGGCGTGGTGGTGGTGGAGGAGCGCGGGACTCCAGCAGGGCTTCGCTAAGCACTATGAGAGACGAGGAGGGAGAGGGGTAGGACTGCGCCAACTGGGAGAGAAATCACATCTGTTGGGCAGCCCCAAACCACAAGTATATATAGGGGGAGGGGAGGGGCTGCGCCCCCACCTAGGGTTCCCTCCCTAGGGGTGGCGGCAGCCCCTAGATCCCATCTAGGGGGCGGCCAAGGGGAGGGGGAGAGGGAGGCGCACCAAGCATGGGCCCTAAGGCCCATCTGCCCTTAGGGTTTGCCCCCCTCCTCCTCTTTAGGCACCTTGGGATCTTGTGGGGGGCGCACCAGCCCACCTGGGGCTGTTCCCCTCCCACACTTGGCCCATGCAGCCCTCCGGGGCTTGTGGCCCCACTTGGTGGACCCCCGGGACCCTCCCGGTGGTCCCGGTACGTTACCGATAAAACCCGAAACTTTTCCGGCGACCAAAACAGGACTTCCCATATATAAATCTTTACCTCTGGACCATTCCAGAACTCCTCGTGACGTCCGGGATCTCATCCGGGACTCCTAACAACATTCGGTAACCACGTATATCTATTCCCTATAACCCTAGCGCCATCGAACCTTAAGTGCGTAGACCCTACGGGTTCGGGAACCATGCAGACATGACCGAGATAACTCACTGGTCAATAACCAACAGCAGGATCTGGATACCCATGTTGGCTCCCACATGTTCCACGATGATCTCATTGGATGAACCACGATGTCAAGGACTTAATCAATCCCGTATACAATTCCCTTTGTCTAGCGGTACGATACTTGCCCGAGATTCGATCGTCGGTATCCCGATACCTTGTTCAATCTCGTTACCGGCAAGTCTCTTTTACTCGTTCCGTAACACATCATCCCGTGATCAACTCCTTGATCACATTGTGCACATTATGATGATGTCCTCCCGAGTGGGCCCAGAGATACCTCTCCATTTACACGGAGTGACAAATCCCAGTCTCGATTCGTGCCAACCCAACAGACACTTTCGGAGATACCTGTAGTGTACCTTTATAGCCACCCAGTTACGTTGTGACGTTTGGCACACCCAAAGCACTCCTACGGTATCCGGAAGTTGCACAATTTCATGGTCTAAGGAAATGATACTTGACATTAGAAAAGCTTTAGCATACGAACTACATGATCTTGTGCTAGGCTTAGGATTGGGTCTTGTCCATCACATCATTCTCCTAATGATGTGATCCCGTTATCAACGACATCCAATGTCCATGGTCAGGAAACCGTAACCATCTATTGATCAACGAGCTAGTCAACTTGAGACTTACTAGGGACATGGTGTTGTCTATGTATCCACACATGTATCTGAGTTTCCTATCAATACAATTCTAGCATGGATAATAAACGATTATCATGAACAAGGAAATATAATAATAACCAATTTATTATTGCCTCTAGGGCATATTTCCAATAGGGACACGTTCTTCTTCTTGGGTGTCATCGGCTGATGCAGCCGGAATGTCTTCAGCAGCTTTAGCCTCAGATTCGGAGACATTCACAGTAGGAGTGGCATCTGGAAACACTTGACGTGCAACAGAGTGGTGGGGCACTTCTCCTTCTGGAATGCTCGAGAGAGGGACTTGAGACCTTGGTCCTTTGCGAAGCCTGCGTAATGCTGGCGACGCCTTTGGAGATGGAGTTGGCTGGGCCTCAAAGTCATCTTCTTCTTCTTGTCGGGGTGGTGTGACTTGTTGTTGTGGGTGATCAGCCCATGATGCATCCTGAGCAATTGGTGTCAGAGGATGAAGAATGCTGATGAGTTCGCTGTGCGTAAGCACAGGTGATGATACCTGTTGGTGCTCGATCTGAGGAAGAACTACATCATCTTCAACATTGTCATGGTGACCAATGTCTTCAGCAGTGGTGGGATCAACTGCTGGAATATCTTCAGCTGTATGAGCATCTGTGGAAGCAGGCTCATGGACAATCAGTTGGCGCTCTTGGTGTGTAGATGCAGGGCGAACCATTGAGATAGGTTCAACAACTAAGGGCTCTGTGGGACCAGCCTGATTCTTCTTGGTCTTCCGCTTCTTCTTGGAGGGAGCAGCATCAGAGGCTTCAGGATGTTTCCTCTTTCTGGCTTCAGCCTCAGCAGTCCTTGTCTTCTTCAGTTCTGAAGCGGTTGACCTGACCTTTGGTTTCGAGCCAGTCATGCTGGCTGGGAAGACAATGGGATGTGCTTCCTGCCTTGGTGCGTCGGGTTCGGCCACAGCGGGATTCTTCTTCGTCTTTGCAGCCATCCTGGGATCGATGCCAGGACGCCCAAGGGCCTTGCGCTTCTCAGCCTCATTGTAGACTTGCACACACTTGTCAGCCAGGCTCTTCATGCGCTCACGAGAGCCTTGAGCTTCTTCACGCTTCTTGAGAAAGGCTTCTTTGAGCTCGTGCGGCATGATCTTGAAGTTCTTAACCTCTTGCACGCTGAGCTTGGCCATATGCTTCTTAAACTGAGCTTTCTCAAAGTTGATCTTTTGCTTTAGTTCAACGATGCGCTGAGCTAGAGCTAGCTCTGAAGCAATGGCGCCATGGAAGGTGACACTGAGGCCAATTGGAAGTTGCAGATCTTCAAAGCTGAGGTTGGGCGTGTCAAACCACTCATCAATGAAGTTGTGGATGATTGCCACGTCAAAGAGAGGCAAATCATTGAAGATTTCTGCTTCTTCTTTGCTCTTGATCAGTTGCTCAAGGGCGTCATCTGCAAGATCTTCATCACTGGACAGATCAATGGCGTCGTTGCGTAGAATAGCAGCAGCAGTCAGTTCTAGGCTGGTGTGTTGCAAAGGCATCTTTACTCTTGAGGGCTTGGAGATGCGTGACAAATCTTCAGACTGCACACTGTCTTCAGGAGGTGCAGTAGCCAGTGGCTTCGCTTGTGAGATTTTTGGTGCTGAGGTAGGCATTGAAGCTTTAGGCTTCTTCAGTTTCTTTGGCTTCGGCGGGGAAGGCACTTCATCAGATTCAGCGTCATCTGCAGGCTCATCCACAACTGTCCCTTGAACCTTGATATGGGTGATGAGACCTTCCAGGTTGTAGAAGGGCCCAACAAGATTGGGTTCAGCTTCGCGGGTGCCATCGACACGGGGAGCAGAAGGGCCAGGGTTGAAGTCAAGTCCCCATGACTTCTTGTTTTGCCTGCCCGAATTCTTGGCAAACTAGAAGTTGCGCTTGAATAGATTGTCGTCAGGACACCATAGTAGTGACGATGGGTGTGCATCTGCAGGCTGTGGTCCATGGACCATGCAGGGGTAGAAGCCTTGTTCAATGGCTTCATCTCTGGACCTGGGTTGAAGATTTTTGTATAGGATGTCTCCCCGAGGTCGCTTGATGGCATTTTTCTCAGCATATTCCTGGGTCACAAACCGGCATTTGAACCATTGTTCTGCCCAATATCTTCGAATCCATTGGATTCGGGTCTTGCGCTGATTGTAATCCTCTTCAGGATCTGTCTTGTAAAGCTCTGAGAGGTCATCAGGCAAATCTCTTGATGTTCCCCCACGACGTTGGCTGCCACCCTTCCTTACTGATTTCTCTGCAGCCATGAACTTCAAACTGAATGGCTTCAACACGTTCAAAGGCTTCAAGGGCTTTCGCTTGCTTGACAAATAGGAACTGGCTTCGGGAGAATTTATATGATACTGTAAGAATTCTGCAAATGAATGCAGACTATGAGAACCAAGGGATTCTCCCATGGACATGTACCTGTGACAGCATTAAGGTGCGAGGGAAGGGGAAGAGGTCATATGCATTCTCAGAAGATTTTGAAGATAAATCAGTTTAGAAGACATTGACCTCATCATGCGAAGACATTCACTCATAGATAAGGAGTTGGTTCCAGATTTGTACGAATCCACGGATCAGTACAAGTGAGGAATCTAACTACTTTGTGAAGCATAAGTGAACATACTAGGCATATTATGAGATGCAGTATGAAATAGATCCAACTTGTGTGAACAGAAACTTCTTATGGTAGAAAGTGATGAATCTATAGGATCAAAGGGGCTGTAAAAAAGGAAGTTTTATTTACCACACGAAGAACTGCTAGACGGAGTGGAAGAGGAGACCGAGCAGTTCGATTGTCCGTGCCCTAACTTGGCGACGGAGGACACCTACGGCGACGCCGGAGAAGACGATGTCCGCGGCCGGCGTGAAGACAGCGTCGGAGAGGTTGCGGCAGCTAAGCGCTTCATCGCCGGCGTCGTCGAGGGCTAGCGGTGGCGCTAGGGTTCGTGCGAGAGTGGAAGAAAGGATAATGACTGTGGTGAGGCGTGTATTTATAGGGACAGGGACGGCACAGTGTTATTACATAGGTGCCCCTAGCGATCCACATCTGAAGGACACGTGGCCATCATGCAACATATCGGAGGTTGTTCCACGTTCCCACGCATGCCTGGATTGTCGGGTGGTCGTTCCCACATCTCCGGGTTTCAGGTGAAGGAATTAGCATTGAAAGCGGACTTAATGTTTGTCTCTGTATCTTCTGCTGACAAGGACGCAGAGAAGACATTCGACAGTTTCAAGAGAATGCATATGATTTGGAGAGATAGAGTTTGAGATAGAAAGCATAGAGAGGTTAGGGTCCGATCATATTCACTTAGTTCAAAAGATTCAACAAGAAGACATAGCTATAAGTGAATGCTGTAGAGGACAGAACACTAGTATATATATATAATAAACATGGTGAAGATAATCATGAAGACAGGTTGAGATTGAAGCCAAACCAAATGTGAAGACATAGCAAATGCAACGCATGGGTGAAACACTTCAAACAGAAGAATTTGGTGGTGGCGTTACCCACTGTATAGGAAGTATTAGACCCAGACACGGCGCACAATTATCGTGGCGCTCCGAAGTCAAATTCCACATTAATGTATTCACACTTAGAATGTATGTCTTCATTGATTGAAGATATACTTTACTTCGTGTGTTGCACATCTAAGTCATCAATATGCATAAGTGTTAGGATGTGTGCATGATCACAGGACATTTGAGGATTCCATGATATTTAGCTCACAACGTAACTTGCAAAATCTCTTCTCATCCAAGGGATTGGTGAAGATATCTGCCAATTGCTCTTCAGTGTTGACGTGTATGATATCAATATCTTCCTTCACAACATGATCTCTGAGAAAGTGATGACGAATTTCAATGTGCTTTGTCTTCAAGTGCTGAACTGGGTTGTTGGCGATCTTGATGGCGCTTTCGTTGTCGCAGTAGAGTGGCACTTGCTTTAGATGAATGCCATAGTATTTGAGTGTTTGCTTCATCCACAGAAGCTGAGCGCAGCAAGATCCAGCAGCAATGTATTCAGATTTAGCAGTGGAGAGAGATACACAGTTCTGCTTCTTTGAAGACCAACATACAAGTGATCGTCCCAGAAAATGACATGTGCCTGATGTAGACTTGCGATCCACCTTGTCACCAGCATAATCAGCATCCGAGAATCCAACCAGATCAAACTCTGAGCCCTTTGGATACCATAATCCTAGTGTTGGGGTGTAAGCCAAATATCGAAGAATTCACTTCACAGCTAAGTGATGCGATTCCTTTGGTGCCGCTTGGAATCGAGCACACATGCAAACACTAAGCATAATATCTGGCCTAGATGCACATAGATAAAGTAAAGAACCAATCATGGAGTGGTATAACTTTTGATCGAACTCTTTACCATTGTCGCCGGGACCCAAATGATGTTTGGTTGGCATTGGCGTCGTGAAGCCTTTGTAGTCTTGCATACCAAATTTCTTCAGGCAATCTTTGAAGTACTTCTCTTGAGATATAAAGATGTCATTGCATTGCTGACGTATTTGAAGACCAAGGAAGAACTTCAGCTTACCCATCATGGACATCTGATATTGCTCTTGCATCATATATCCAAACTCTTCACTGTATTTCTGATTGGTGCAGCCGAAGATAATGTCATCCACATATATTTGGCACAGAAACAGTTCACCATCATATGTCTTCGTGAAGAGAGTGGGGTCAAGGGAACCAGATTTGAAGCCTTTGCTCTTTAGGAAGTCTTTGAGTGTGTCATACCAAGCCCGAGGGGCTTGTTTCAGGCCATACAGTGCCTTGTTGAGCTTGTACACCATGTCAGGATGTTTTGGATCTTCAAAGCCAGGCGGTTGTGCAACATATACTTCTTCTTCAATCTTGCCATTGAGAAAAGCGCTCTTCACATCCATTTGATATAGAAGTATGTTATGATGATTTGCATAGGCCAGCAGTATGCGTATGGCTTCAAGTCTAGCCACAGGAGCAAATGTTTCATCGAAGTCAATCCCTTCAACTTGAGTGTATCCTTGAGCAACGAGACGAGCTTTGTTTCTGACAACTTGACCATTCTCATCTTGCTTGTTGCGATATATCCATTTGGTGCCTATTATATTGTGCTTGTGAGGATCAGGACGCTTAACCAGTTCCCATACATTATTCAGCTCAAACTGTTGGAGCTCTTCCTGCATAGCTTGAATCCATTCAGGTTCCATGAAGGCTTCTTCAACTTTCTTGGGTTCAGTTATTGAGACGAATGCGAAGTGCCCACAGAAATTTGCTAGCTGTGTTGCCCTTGAACAAGTGAGTGGACCTGGTGCATTGATGCTATCAATTATTCTCTCAATCTGCACTTCATTTGCAACACGAGGATGTACAGGACGAAGATTTTGCTCTTGCTGATCATTGTCATTGTTAGAGGGATTGTCTTCAGGCTGAGCATTGTCTTCAGGTTGATCAGGTGCAGAGATGATAAGTTCCTCTTCAGGTTGAGCTTCAGAAGGTATGATTTCTCCAGTTCCCATAAGTTTGATTGATTCACTGGATGGAACTTCATCTAGCACATTTGGTAGGTGCTCTCTTTGTGAGCCGTTAGTCTCATCGAACCGCACA
Organism: Triticum urartu; assembly: GCF_056163025.1. Classification (NCBI taxonomy): domain Eukaryota; kingdom Viridiplantae; phylum Streptophyta; class Magnoliopsida; order Poales; family Poaceae; genus Triticum; species Triticum urartu. The sequence goes on from NC_141875.1 coordinate 96,422,504, forward strand.
TCCACTGTTTCAACCACTTTATAATGAAAGAGGTTGAAAACTCTGTAGGAGTGCGAATCCTTTCCATATCCAAGCATAAAACCCTCATGTGCTTTTGGTGCAAATTTTGAAGTGTGATGTGGATCCTTGATCCAGCACCTGGCGCCAAATACTATGAAGTAACTGACATTTGGCTTCTTGCCAGTAAGGAGCTCATAGGATGTCTTATTCAGAAGCTTGTGAAGATAAACACGGTTGATGATATGGCATGCAGTGTCAATGGCTTCAGGCCAGAATTTTCTTGGAGTCTTGTATTCATCAAGCATCGTCCGAGCCATCTCAATAAGTGTTCTGTTCTTGCGTTCGACGACGCCATTCTGCTATGGCGTGTATGGAGCCGAGAATTCATGTGTGATGCCTAAGGTATCAAGATATGTATCTAGGCCAGTGTTTTTGAATTCAGTGCCATTGTCACTTCTGATGTGCTTTATCTTGGCGCCAAAGTTGTTCATTGCTCGATTGGCGAAGCGTCTGAAGACATCCTGCACTTCAGTCTTGTAAAGTATTATATGTACCCAAGTATATCTTGAATAATCATCAACAATGACAAAGCCATAGAGACAAGCAGTAGTAGTAAGAGTTGAGTAATGAGTGGGACCGAAAAGATCCATGTGTAGCAGTTCGAAGGGTTGAGTCGTTGTCAGGATTGTCTTCGAGGGATGCTTGGCCCTCGTCATCTTTCCTGCTTCACAGGCACCGCATAAGTGATCCTTCTTGAACTTGACGCCCTCGATGCCTATGACATGCTTCTTCTTTGCAAGGGTGTGGAGGTTCCTCATGCCAGCATGCCCTAGCCTTCGATGCCAAAGCTAGCATTCAGAAGCTTTTGCTAGAAGACATACTACAAGTTGTGGTCCTACTGAGAAATCTACCACGTACAAATCATCTTTCCGATACCCTTCAAACACTAGAGATTTGTCAGATTCCATTAGTACAAGGCAACGATATTTTCCAAACATCACAATCATGTTTAAATCACAAAGCATTGAGACAGACATTAAGTTGAAACCAAGGGATTCAACAAGCATGACTTTATCCATGTGTTGATCCTTTAAGATTGCAACTCTACCTAGACCCAATACCTTGCTTTTACCAGTGTCAGGAAATGTGATGTGACTTTTGTTAGATGGACGTAAAGTTGAGTCCATGAGAAGATTTCGCTTACCAGTCATGTGATTTGTACACCCACTATTAATAATCCATTCTGAAGCAGCTGGTGTTGTACCCTACAGTGCAGTTAGGGGGATAGGCTTCACGAAGAGAATTGTGAAGCAAAAACACTTGACGAACCAGTCGATTATTAAAGTTTAGATCGAGATTAGGACTGATAGGGCAAGTTGCAAGCGATTCAGGAACAAAGTACATAATAAGACCATTTGGGCATTTGATCTTGTGCCCTACAAGATGTTTAAGGTCCCCAGCAATAGTGTCAGACGATTTTGGTTTTCAGCTGGAGACCTTTCCCTACAAAAGAGAGTTAAGCTTTCTTAGCCACCCACATCTTCAAGGGTGGCTTCGAAGCAATGAGTCTAAGTGCAGCATCTGAGAACTTTGGCTTTGGAGCCCTAGCAAAAAGTCTTGCGGGTGGACAATAGTACTCATAAGAATAAGCAGAATAGTTCTTGGTCTTATGAACATGGCGGTTTGATGAACCGCGCTCATATTCATAGGCTTGAGTATGGCTTCCCTGCAAAACATTTGCGTTAGTGCGACTCAGGTGAGTCCTCTGTCTGTATGAAGCCTTTGGACCGTATGAAGCCTGTGGTCTGGGGTTTGTCTTCTTCACCTGTGGTTTCATGATGACATTCACAGGAAGATTCTCCAAACACCTCTTCGGCACCCAGATCTTCTTCACAGGTGGTCCATTCCTACAGTTAGTACCAATATACCTGGCAAACACTTCACCATTCTGATTGTTAAACAGTTTATAGTTTGCATCAAAGGATTCATCAATAACAATGGGGTTAGCACAAGTGAAGCCAGATAGGGTGGATGGATCTGTTGAAGGTTCCTTTGCAGCAACCCATGTGGTTTTAGGGTACTGCTCAGGTTTCCAGTAAGAGCCATCAGCATTCATTTTCCTTTCGAACCCAACACCCTCTTTCCTAGGGTTTCGGTTCAGGATCTGCCTTTTGAGGACATCACATAGTGTCTGATGCCCTTTGAGACTTTTGTACATCCCTGTTTCAAGCAGTGTCTTCAACCTAGCATTCTCATCAGCAATAGCAGTGGTATCCTCAGCAGAGGGGTTAGTTACCACATCAACAGGTGAAGATATTGCAACAGTAGCAGCAGTAGAACATTCAGCACCAGAAGTAGCGTTATCATGCTCAATACATTTAAGACATGGTGGTTCAAATCCTTCCTGAGCTGAACTGATTTGTTCGGTGCGAAGTGACTCGTTTTCCTTTTGAAGATCTTCATGAGCCGCTCTCAATTTCTCAAGATCTTGCTTCCTTTGAAGATAATCATAGGAAAGCCTTTCATGAGTTGTTGAGAGCGTTTCATGACGACTTTCAAGTTCCTCATACTTAACGTGAAGATTTTGTATGTCTTCAATTAAGGACTGAGATCGAGTCATTTCAGCGTCTAACAGATCATCGCTTTTTTCTAACAGTTTTTGAATGTGTTCCATAGCTTTCTGTTGTTCAGTTGCAATTTTAGCAAGTGTTTTGTAGCTGGGTTTGGAACCACAATGAGAGTCATCGTCACTAGATGTTTGATAGTGAGTAGTGCGTGTGTTTACCTTGGCACCGTGTGCCATGAAGCGGTAGGAAGGAGCGGAGTAGTCCTTGTCATTTGCATTGGGGTCGGTGATGAAGTCATTGTCTTCAGTGTTGAAGATGGACTTGGCAACGTATGCTGTAGCCAGACTCGCAACGCCAGAATCAGACTCCTCCTCAGACTCCACCTCCGCCTCCTCAGAAGCAGACTCCTCCTCAGAATCCATTTCCTTGCCAACAAACGCACGTACCTTGCCAGATGAGCTCTTCTTGTGTGATGAAGACTTTGAGGAAGACTTGGAAGAAGTTGAGTATTTCTTCTTCTTCTTATCGTCAGAGTCATACTCCTTGCTCTTCTTCTTCTTCTTGTTCTCATTGTCCCACCGTGGACACTCAGAGATGTAGTGGCCAGGTTTCTTGCACTTGTGACATGTTCTCTTCTTGTACTCATGAGCAGAAGCTTCATCATTCCTTGAGCTTGATCGTGAAGACTTTCTGAAGCCTTTCTTCTTGGTGAATTTTTGGAACTTCTTCACAAGCATAGCAAGCTCCCTTCCAATGTATTCAGGATCATCAGAACTGCTGTCAGATTCTTCTTCAGATGAGGAGACAGCTTTTGCCTTCAAGGCACGAGTTCGCCCATAGTTGGGACCGTAGATGTCTCTTTTCTCAAAAAGCTGAAACTCGTGTGTGTTGAGCCTCTCAAGTATGTCAGACGGATCGAGTGTCTTGAAATCAGGACGTTCTTGAATCATCAGGGCTAGGGTGTCAAACGAACTGTCAAGTGATCTCAGGAGTTTCTTGACGACTTCATGCTTGGTGATCTCAGTAGCGCCGAGGGCTTGAAGCTCATTTGTGATGTCGGTGAGTCGATCAAATGTGAGCTGGACATTCTCATTGTCATTTCTCTTGAAGCGGTTGAAGAGGTTGCGAAGGACACTGATTCTCTGATCTCTCTGGGTTGAGACGCCTTCGTTAACCTTGGAGAGCCAGTCCCAGACTAGCTTAGATGTTTCCAAATCACTCACGAGGCCATACTTTCCTTTGGTCAGATGACCACAGATGATATTCTTGGTAGTAGAGTCTAGTTGAACGAACTTCTTAACATCAGCGGCAGTGATACCTTCTCCAGCCTTAGGAACGCCGTTCTTGACGACATACCATAGGTCGACATCAATGGCTTCAAGATGCATGCGCATCTTATTCTTCCAGTAGGGATATTCAGTTCCATCGAAGACGGGGCACGCAGCGGAGACTTTAATTATCTCTGCAGTCGACATGACTAAAACTCCAGGTGGTTAAACTGAATCACACAGAACAAGGGAGTACCTCGCTCTGATACCAATTGAAAGTGCTAGTGATCAACTAGGGGGGTGAATAGGCAATTTTTATGAAGTCTTCAAAACATGTAAGTTTTGAAGACAAACGATAGAAATAAACCTATTATCACACAGCGGAAGGTAGACTACACTAGACAAACCATAGTCACGTATTCAATGAAGTGAAAGCACAATGACTAATAGCAGCTAGGCAGTAAGGATCAGGTAGGAAGATATTGTGAAGCCAATCAGAACAAGTAATCACTCGGTGAAGTCGAATGGTGATGCTATCGTACAATGACTTCACAAGAACCAACAGTAAGTAAAGGGAAGGGAAGGATGAAACCAGTGACTTGTTGAAGATAATGATTTGTTGGGCCAGTTCCAGTTGCTGTGACAACTATACGTCTGGTTAGGGAGGCTGAGATTCAACTTAGAAGACCTCGTCTTCACCTTATTCCCCTTGAGCTAAGGACACCCAGTCCTCGCCCAATCACTCTGGTAAGTCTTCAAGGTAGACTTCCAAACCTTCACAGACTTCGTTCACCGGCGATCCACAATGACTCTTGGATGCTCAGAACGCGACGCCTAACCGGCTGGAGGATTCACAGTCCTCAAGTGTAATAAGTCTTCAGATCACACAGACAAGAAGACTTAAGTGATGCCTAACACTCTTTGGCTCTGGGTGGTTAGGGCTTTATCCTCTCAAGGAATTCTCTCTCAAAGGCTTCGAGGTGGGTTGCTCTCAAACGACAAAAGCCGTACTTTAACTCTGAGCAGCCAACCGTTCATGGTTGTAGGGGGTGGGCTATTTATAGCCACTAGGCAACCCGACCTGATTTGTCCGAAATGACCCTGGGTCACTAAGGAACTGACACGTGTTCCAACGGTCAGATTTCAAACACACACGACAACTTTACTTGGGCTACAAGCAAAGCTGACTTTTCCAACTCTGAACAAGATTCGCTCTCATAATCGTCACTCGAAGACATAGGATTTTGGTTAAGCATCACTTCAGTCATTCTGACTGGTTCGCTTGGACCCCACTTAACAGTACGGTAGTTCCTATGACTCAACAAAGAAGAAAAAGAACTATGAAAGATCTAAGTCTTCGCGCTCCATAGTCTTCATGCGATGTCTTCTCTTGTCATAGTCTTCAATGTGAATGTCTTCACATACCACCTTTGACTTCAATGTCTTCATACATTTTTAGGGGTCATCTCTGGTAGGAAAACGAATCAATGAGGGACTTCTACCTGTGTTATCCTGCAATTCTCACAAACACATTAGTCCCTCAACTAGGTTTGTCGTCAATACTCCAAAACCAACTAGGGGTGGCACTAGATGCACTTACAGCCCCAACTGGGCTCCACTACTGATCATCTGGAAAAGAAATGTAGTAACGTCCTGAGTCCTCATCAAACTCCCACTTGAGTTTAGTCGCATCTCCTGGAATGGTATCATCGGCACCTACATCTGGTTTTGGACGTAATTCGTGAGTCACGGGGACTCAGCAATCTCACACCCTCGCGATCAAGACTATTTAAGCTTATGGGTAGGGAAAAGGTATGAGGTGGAGCTGCAGCAAGCACTAGCATATATGGTGGCTAACATACGCAAATGAGAGCAAGAATAGAAGGCAAAGCACGTACGAGAAACTATGATCAAGAAGTGATTCTAGAACTACTTACATTCAAGCATAACACAAGACTGGGTTCTCTTCCCGGACTCCGCCGAAAAGAGACCATCACGGCTACACACGATGTTGATTCATTTTACTTAAGTTTAGTTTCAGGTTTTCTACAACCGGACATTAACAAATTCCCATCTACCCATAACCGCGGGCACGGCTTTCGAAAGTTCAAAACCCTGCAGGGGTGTCCAACTTAGCCCATCACAAGCTCTCACGGTCAACGAAGGATATTCCTTCTCCCAGGATGACCCGATCAGACTCGGAATCCCAGTTACAAGACATCTCGACAATGGTAAAAACAAGACCAGCAAAGCCACCCGAATGTGCCGACAAATCCCGATAGGAGCTGCACATATCTCGTTCTCAAGGCACACCGGATTGTCCAAGGTTCCAGTAGGCCAACCCAGAGTTGCCCCTGGTGGCCACCGGCAGCTGACAGGTTGACCAACACTGAAAGGAGCACTAGCCCGGGGGGGGTTTAAAATAGAGATGACCCTTGAGTCCGTGGAACCCAAGGGAAAAGGCTAGGTGACAAATGGTAAAACCAATTGTCGGTGTCAAAACCGGCGGATCTCGGGTAGGGGGTCCCGAACTATGCGTCTAGGCCAGATGGTAACAGGAGACAGGGGACATTTTGTTTTACCCAGGTTCGGGCCCTCTCGATGGAGGTAAAACCCTACTCCTGCTTGATTAATATTGATGATATGGGTAGTACAAGAGTAGATCTACCACGAGATCAAGGAGGCTAAACCCTAGAAGCTAGCCTATGGTATGATTGTTGTGTATGGAGTTGATTGCCTACGGACTACAACCCTCCGGTTTATATAGACACCAGATAGGGTTAGGGTTACACAGAGTCGGTTACAATGGTAGGAGATCTTGAATATCCGCATCGCCAAGCTTGCCTTCCACGCCAAGGAAAGTCCCATCCGGACACAGGACGAAGTCTTCAATCTTATATCTTCATAGTCCAGGAGTCTGGCTGAAGGTATAGTCCGGCTACCCGAACACTCCCTAATCCAGGACTCCCTCAGTAGCCCCTGAACCAGGCTTCAATGACGACGAGTCCAGCGCGCAAATTGTCTTCGGCATTGCAAGGCGGGTTCCTCCTCCAAGTCCTTCATAGAAGATTTGTAAACACCAAGAGTAGTGTCCGGTTCTGCAAAATAAGTTTCCACATATTGCCATAGAGAGAATAATATTAACACAAATCAAATCTGCTGACGTATTCTACAGTGCGCTATCACACTACAGCCAAGTCCTTTACTCGAATCGTTTTTACTTTTCCACCTCAGCGTGTTTTGCGAGGCGGTTTCCTTGGCACGTCTTGTCAAAGCAGAGATCGTGTACCCTTTTTATGGGTTTCTCATCAATACGGACGTGGGTAACCCTAACCGCGCCCTTTACCACGGCGCTGGGGAGGCAAGCAAGTTTTATTAGGCAGGTGGGGACGCACAACCGCATCCGCCCATATAAGGGGATAAGGATCCACCTTTTTACCTATGCCTTCTTCCTCCTTTGCCTATCCATCTCCTGCGCACTCGAGCTCCACCGCCCAAGCCCGCACTTCCTACCTCAACCTTTCTCCAGCGATGTCCGGAGCGGGAGGCAAGTGGAAGGTCTCCACCGTCACGGAGGGTGACGTCAAAAAGCTTAGGAAGGCCGGATACTTGTCCAAAGACATCGCGCACCGGCTTCCCGAGGCGGGGCAGCTTGTCCCCACCCCAAGGCCCCATGAGAGGGTAGTATTCCTTCCCCACTTCCTCCGCGGGCTGGGTTTTCCACTTCACCCATTCGTCCGGGGGCTCATGTTCTACTACGGCCTGGATTTCCACGATCTGGCCCCGAACTTCATCCTCAACATCTCGGCGTTTATCGTCGTATGCGAGGCTTTCCTCCGCGTCCGCCCCCATTTCGGCCTCTGGCTCAAGACCTTCAACGTCAAGCCCAAGGTGGTGCGTGGCAACCAGGCGGAGTGCGGAGGAGCCATGGCGGGCAAGATTGCCAACGTCCTGTGGTTCGAGGGCTCCTTCGTAGAGACCCTAAAGGGGTGGCAAGCCGGATGGTTTTACATCACGGAGCCACGCGATCCGAACTGGATCGCATCCCCCGAGTTCCGATCCGGACCCCCCACGCGGCTCACGTCCTGGAAAGAGACGGGCCTATCATGGGGCAACAAGAAAGAGGTGACCGGACTAAAGACATGCATCCAGTCCCTGGTAAACAAGTCAATCAGGCTTGTAAATGTAGTCCAGGTCATGCTCGTTCGCCGAATCCTCCCGTGTCAACAACGGGACTTTACTCTGTGGGAGTTCGACCCGGCACGGCACCGAACCCTTAACAGGCTCTTCGACACGACGTATGAAGACGTCTGGAAGGTGCTGATCAAAGGTGCCGGGGATCCCGCATCCGCTTCTGAGGACCGCGGATACAGCTCGCAGCGTCACGCTAGCGAGGTAAGCCATTTCAGCCTTTTACATGATGTTCAGCTTTTTTCATAGTTTAACTCTATGCGGGATCTAAACTCCCTTACCTTTGACAGGCTTGGCAGGCGGTATCCGGACCGATTAACTGTCCGGCTCCGCTGCCCGAAGACCCAGCCCCAGCTCTACTGGTGAAGCTGCTGGCTCCGGCGCCTTATGTGGTGCCGGAAAAGAAGGCCAAGAAGAAGAAGACCACGGGGACTCGAAAGAGTACCCGCAACATGGTGTTGTCGAACTCATCGTCCGACGAGTCCGGGATGCCCTCCTCCCGTGAAAATGAGGAGGAGGAAGAAGAAAGCTCTCCCCCCCAGCGGAGGGAGGAAAGAAAAGGAAGGCTGCCCCAAGGGGGAAGGCCGAAGGGTCCAAGAAGAGGAAAACCCCTCCGCCGGACTACGCCCCCAACGCCGACAAGGACGAAGACGAGTGGCCGGACAGGGCCAGGCGTCCGGCGAAATCGTAAGTGTTCGGATACCAGAGTAACTCATGATATTCCTTTTGTTGCACAGCTTTCCCTAATGTCGAATATAATCATGCAGCCCGCCCCAGGCCGAACTCAACGAGTCATCGAGCGGCTCCCTGGATTCATCGGACGTGAACTTAGTTCCGCCCGTTGTCTCCCCCCGCACTGCGGATGACGCCGAAGTGGCGTCGCAACGAGCTCCGGGGTAGGAGGAGGTGGTCTTGGAGGAGCCGCAAGGCGACCTCCCGGACTCCAGGAGTAAAGGGGACAAGACCCCCCAAGGCTCCGAGTCCGGCTTTGATCCGGACACCGTGTCGGAATCTCCAACGATTCCGGACCGCGGCAGGCGAACTCCTTCAAAGAGGAGCAAGCCTTCTGAGCCGGCAGCCTCCGTCCAACCGGAGGTGCCGGACAATCTGCTGGCGGCGCTTGAAGGCGCCTCCATCGACAAGGAGCACCGTACTATTATGAGTACGGTGATCCAGAAGGTTCAGTCCGCCAAGAGCAGACTGAGTGAAGCTTGCGCTAGTCTCCTAACAGGCTTTGAGGTAAGTAAAAATATGTAAAAATATTACCGCATAGACAGTAGCTGCTGATACTCTGTTTGGCGTTCGGAAAGAAAAGCCGAATAGAGGATCTATTAAATTTCGCAGGAGTCTAACAATAAAGATTCAATATGCGTATGCAGGCTTCGCTGCTATCCACCGCCGCACTGACTGCGGAGGTGGTTGTCCTGAAGTAGGACCTCGATCGGACCGAGCAAGAGCTCGGCCTTGCCACGCGGCAGCTCGAGGAGACAGAAGGTAAGAAATACCTTACTGAAAAGGGTGCCTATAGAGAGGCGTGATTGCAAAAAATAACAGGATTGTACTGCTTATTGTAGGGGCCACGACTGAGGTGGCGACCCTCAAGCAGGCTCTATCTGGGGCCGAAAAGAAAACGGCCGTGGAGCGCACCGAGCGAGAGAAACTTGGGGCTCAGGTCGGCGAGGTGCAGCAAGAGCTTCAGGCTCTCGTGAAAAAACATGCGAGTTTGGAGCTTGAGTCAAAGACCCAAGCGTCCGAGCTCGCGGCGGCCCTTGAGACTGCCAAGTCTGCCAAGGCCGAAGCCCAAAAGGCCCTCCAAGAGTTGGAGGAGGTGAAAAAGATAGCAGCGGGTAAGGCATTCTTTACGCAAAGCAGAAATATAAAAGTAAACTACTTGTTACTTAACCGAATCCGGAGCTCTCCAGGGGCATTCGCAGATCTTCCCCGCAGCGTATCCGACGCTGCCGCATTCTACCGAGCTGAGGAGGGCAGCTCGACAGAGAAGGTGTTCTGGTCTCAGTATGCTGAGGCTGGACACCCTGTGCCCTTGAGCGACCAGCTGAAACAGCTGGTCGAGCTCCACAAGGCGGCTGAACAGGCCATGAAAGGCTTCATACTTCGGCTGTGGCCCGGAGAGGCCCTGCCTGTGAGCTACTTCAGGCTGGTGTGGCGGCTGGTGGAGGCCTGTCCAAGGCTCGAGGTTATCAAGCGGTCCGTCTGCATCGAAGGAGCCTGTAGGGCCCTTGCCCGTGCGAAGGTCCACTGGGGTAAGCTGGACGGTGAGAAGCTTGTGAGGGACGGGCCGCCGCCGGGGAAGGAGCATCGCAAGCCCGAGAACTATTACAAGGATGTTCTTGCAGGTGCCCGCCTTGTGGCGGATGAATGTACCAAGGATGTAATTTTTGAATAAACTCGCTCGTTTTTATCCTGTGCGCTGAAAACTTGTTCATAGGCGCTTTAAGCTTTGCTTATTGAATTTAAAATATTATTTTCTGTGCGGCCGTTTATCAAAAATTGAGAGATGGCCAGTCGTCGGCTTCTGCCCCCATGCCACTAGTGCTGGGGTGTTCGGTGATAAACCTGAGCGCTCTTTTTCCCATGTTGGGTCCTTCGAGGGAGGCGCTCAGCACGACGAACCAGGCAATCGGACTATAATGCTTGAACACTCTCACTTAGCCATAGAACTATATAATTTTAAATTTCGGCGAAGCCCCTAGTTCGGAAGACCGAGTTCGGGGCGCTATCCATGCCTTGGCTGGGGTTATCCAGCTCCTCGCTCGAAGCGGCATAAGTCTTTAGGGACTCGAAAAACCTCTCGAACAGCGACCGGTCTCTCACCTCATCATGACAGTCAGTTTTAGCTTTCTCCACTGAGGTGCTTAACCCAGCTCAACCGGGGCACAATCGCAGTGGTTCTCCTAGTGCTACCTTAGCCGATAGAGCTGAACGTAAGGCACCAAAACATAGGAGCCGGGCAAACCCAACTATTGACCCAAATCATGATTCGGAGCCGATGCATATAGTGCAATAAGTTCGGGGTGCCGCACTTGTGAAAGTGTACGGACTTCTCACACCATGTTAAAGGGTACTGGAGCCCCTGGCGTACTTGCCGTACCACAGTGTACGGGTGCAACATGTCACAAATGAACATATATAAAAGAGAGTAATGCAAAAAATAGACAAAAAGCTATGCATTGTTTATAGAGAGGCTATTTAACAAAGCCGAACGATACAAATAGTGCGGTAAGCAAAAGATATTGGACTATTCAGTATGTCCTGACCAGGGGCAGGCCGCGGAATTGTATTTAAAACAGGTATACCGCTCGTAATAGAGACCACCTGGGAGTTCCATAATGCGGCATGGCTTGTCTGCTTCCCTGGATCTTGCATCGTTTGTGCGGCAGTCAAATTGCCGAACAGGTCGTCCGAAGTATGGAGTCCTGAAAGTAAGAAAAAATGAAAAAAGAATCCGGCAGCCCCTAGTACATTTTAAGCCGTATTTTGGGCGTGCCGTTATTGTGCCCCTTCCCCTGTGCCCATGGTATTTCCAGGGCGTGGTTATGTACGTGAGGTACTGGTTTCGCTATGTTGCGAAAGCTGGGGTTGGGGCCGTATTGCTACGCTTGTTCAGAGCATGCTAGGCGGTCCTCCTATGGATTACTCCAGGCGCGCTTGGCAGTGTCTGGCTTTTTAATGGCCGGACTGGAGGATTGCCTGAGAAGGCTACTTTGTACCTCTGCTGCGAGAGCCACCGTATGCTCCTCCGCACGGAGGGAGCCTTCGGTGTTTACGTTGACCATAATTACTCCTCGAGGGCCTGGCATCTTGAGCTTGAGATATGCGTAGTGCGGCACCGCATTGAACTTTGAGAATGCGGTTCGTCCGAGCAGGGCGTGATAGCCACTGCGAAACGGGACTATATCGAAGATTAACTCTTCGCTTCAGAAATTGTCCGGGGATCCGAAGACCATGTCAAGTGTTACTGAGCCTGTACAATTGGCTTCTACACCTGGTATGACGCCTTTAAAGGTCGTTCTTGTGGGCTTAATCCTTGAGGGATCTATGCCCATTTTCCGCACTGTATCCTGATAAAGCAGGTTCAGGCTACTGCCGCCGTCCATGAGGACTCTTGTGAGATGAAATCCGTCGATGATTGGGTCGAGAACCAATGCGGCGAAGCCTCCATGACGGATGCTAGTGGGATGGTCCCTTCGATCGAAAGTGATCGGGCAGGAGGACCATGGGTTGAACTTTGGGGCGACCGGCTCCATCGCGTATACGTCCCGTAGCGCACGCTTCCGCTCCCGCTTGGGAATGTGGGTTGCGTATATCATGTTCACCGTCCGCACTTGTGGGGGAAAGCCCTTCTGTCCATTGTTGTTCGGCGGCTTGGGCTCCTCGTCGTCGCTGCGCAGCCCCTTGTCTCTGTTTTCGGCCCTTAACTTGCCTGCCTGCTTGAACACCCAACAATCCCTGTTAGTGTGATTGGCTGGCCTTTCGGGGGTGCCATGTATCTGGCACAAGCGATCGAGTATTCGGTCCAAACTGGACGGGCCCTGAGTATTCTTTTAAATGGCTTTTTCTGCTGACCGGATTTATAGCCTTTGAATCCGGCATTGACTGCCGTGTCTTCATTGCTGTCGCTGTTAACGCGGCGCTTTTGCTTATTCCGACGTGTCCTGCCACTTTTCTCCTTGGTATCCGAATTACCAGGGTTCTTCGATAAGTTGTTACTGCGAGCTAGCCAGCTATCTTCTCCCGTGCAAAAGCGGGTCATGAGTGTCGTGAGGGCTGCCATGGATTTCGGCTATTCCTGTCCCAGGTGCCGGGCAAGCCACTCATCGTGGATGTTATGTTTGAAGGCTGCTAGGGCCTTTGCGTCTGGACAGTCGACTATCTGGTTTTTCTTTGTTAGGAACCGTGTCCAGAATTGTCTGGCCGATTCTTCTGGCTGCTGAATTATGTGGCTTAAGTCGTCGACATCCGGCGGTCGCACATAAGTGCCCTGGAAGTTGTCGAGGAATGCGGCTTCCAGGTCCTCCCAAGAACCGATTGAGTCTGCTGGCAAGATGTTAAGCCAATGTCGGGCCGGTCCTTTAAGTTTGAGCGGGAGGTATTTGATGGCGTGTAGATCATCGCCGCGTGCCATGTGGATGTGAAGGAGATAATCCTCGATCCATACCGCCGGGTCTGTTGTACCATCGTGTGATTCGATGTTTACGGGTTTGAAACCCTCTGGGATTTTATGATCCATTACTTCATTCGTGAAGCATAGCGGGTGTGCGGCGCCTCTGTATTGGGCTATATCACGACGCAGCTCGGAAGAGCTATGTCTGTTGTGTTCGGCCCGGCCGGATTTATTGTATCCGGAGTGAAGACCATTGTCACGTGCCGTAGGGCGCCTGCGCGATCCGTAGATCGATCTTGTTTGTCTTGCCTTATCCTCCAGTATGTCTCGCAGGTCGGGCGCATTTTCCCGTGCCTTAGTTGAGCAGCGTTGAGGCATGGATTGGGTGGAGGGACGGCAGGCCTCTCTGTCGCGGCCGCGAGGTGGCCGGTCTGCCATGTCATGCGCTGGTGATGTAGGTGCTTCCTCTTCTGATTGGGGTAGCGGCCTGCGCTTCGGGTAACTCTTGGAGGGGCGTTCGAGTTCGTACTCTTCGGCCGCAAGGTCTTCAGTCCATCTGTCAGCTAGCAATTCTTGGGCAGCTCTAAGCTGTTGCTGCTTTTTCTTGAGGCTGCTTGCCATGGCTAAAAGCCTGCGTTTAAAACGCTCTTGTTCGGCAGGGTCTGATGGTATGACGAATTCGTCGTCATCGAGGCTAGCCTCGTCTTCGGAGGGAGGCGTATAGTTATGATCCTCGACCTCTCGGTCTGCCACTCTTTCATGAGGGCTGGTTTCTCCATCTTCCTGTGCCGAATTCTGCTGAGGTGGGTGTTCTTCGGTGCTGTCCGGGGTAGTATTATCTCCCGTGCCGGAATCACCATTTTTGCTTTGGTAGGATTTAGAGCGGCGCCGCTGACGCCGGCGCTTTTACTGTTTCTTGGGGGCGTCATCCCCCACTGTTCCATCGCCATCTCCATCCTTTGGAGTATCCACCATATATATGTCATATGACGAGGTGGCCTTCCAGTGCCCTACAGGTGCTAGTTTTTGTTCCTCTCCTGCATCGTCGTCCATGCCGTCGATGTCTTCGGAGTCGAAGTCAAGCGTGTCGGTTAAGTCATCGACAGTGGCTACGAAGAGGGTGGTGGGCGGGCTTTGAATTTCTTCGTCGTCCGTATCCCAACCTTGCTGACCGTGGTCCGGCCAAGGCTCTCCTGATAAAGAGAGAGACTTTAGAGAATTCAGGATGTCGCCGAAGGGCGAGTGCTGAAAGATGTCCGCGGCGGTGAACTCCATGATCGACGCCTGATCGGATTCGATCGGCAGGGGCGCGGGGGGCTCGGAGCTCGGAGAGGAATCCGGATCCTCGGAGTCACGGGCCATGCGGAGTGCGAGGATGGAGTTCGGCTCAATCGCCTCTGAGATCGCAGCCCCTGAGGCAGCGTCTAACCGCTGATCCTCGATCGGTGCAGTAGGCTCCGAATCAATGGTCAAAACCGATGCGTGTGCGGCCTCCAAGGCGCTGTTCGGTGGCAGAGCTATATCATGCCCATCGAGATAGTGCGGCGCGCTTGGCTGTGGCTCGAATCCGTCAAAGATTAAGTCCCCGCGGATGTCAGCCGTGTAGTTTAGGCTTCCAAACCTGACCTGATGGCCAGGGGCGTAGCTTTCGATCTGCTCAAGGTGGCCAAGCGAATTGGCCCGCGGAGCGAAGCCGCCGAAGATGAAGATCTGTCCGAGGAGAATAGTCTCACCCTGGACCGCATCGTTGTTGATGATCAAAGGAGCCATCGGGCCTAAAGGCGACGACATAGAGGAACTCTCAATGAAAGAACCAATGTCGGTGTCAAAACCGGCGGATCTCGGGTAGGGGGTCCCGAACTGTGCGTCTAGGCCGGATGGTAACAGGAGACAGGGGACACTTTGTTTTACCCAGGTTCGGGCCCTCTCGATGGAGGTAAAACCCTACTCCTGCTTGATTAATATTGATGATATGAGTAGTACAAGAGTAGATCTACCACGAGATCAAGGAGGCTAAACCCTAGAAGCTAGCCTATTGTATGATTGTTGTGTATGGAGTTGGTTGCCTAGGGACTACAACCCTCCGGTTTATATAGACACCGGATAGGGTTAGGGTTACACAGAGTCGGTTACAATGGTAGGAGATCTTGAATATCCGCATCGCCAAGCTTGCCTTCCATGCCAAGGAAAGTCCCATCCGGACACGGGACGAAGTCTTCAATCTTGTATCTTCATAGTCCAGGAGTCCGGCTGAAGGTATAGTCCGGCTACCCGAACACCCCCTAATCCAGGACTCCCTCACCAATGTTGGGCCTTGCTGGAGGAGTTTTATTCAAGGCGAACTGTCAAGGGGTTCCCATTATAACCCAACCGCGTAAGGAACGCAAAATCAAGGAACATAACACTGGTATGACGGAAACTAGGGTGGCAAGAGTGGAACAAAACACCAGGCATAAGGACGAGCCCTCCACCCTTTACCAAGTATATAGATGCATTAAAGTAAACAAGATATAATAATGATATCCCAACAATAAACATGTTCCAACAAGGAACAAACTCCAAACTTCACCTACAACTAGCAACGCTATAAGAGGGGCTGAGCAAAGCGGTAACATAGCCAAACAACGGTTTGCTAGGACAAGGTGGGTTAGAGGTTTGACATGGAAATATGGGAGGCATGATAAGCATGTGGTAGGTATCATGGAATAGGCATAGCAAAAGAGCGAGCACCTAGCAAGCAAAGATAGAAGTGATTTTGAGGGTATGGTCATCTTGCCTGCAAAGTTCTCCGAGTTGACGTGAGCTTGATCCTCGTAAGCGTACTCAATGTTCATCTTTTGAGGAAAAGATTGAACCAGGCCTCAACTTGGCAAACCAAGAATGCCGCTGGAAAGATGGGTTGATTTCGGTCGAAATCGATATAAAGATCACCGGAATTAGATGCACGTTTGCAAATGGCAAGCAAAACAATAATGGCACAAAGCTGTGATTAACAGCACGATGCCATCTAAATGCATCAAGAAAAATAAGCTACTGCACTCTAACATAGCAACAAAGCACATGGCAGTGATCCACTCAAGATGCTTGACAAAATATGAACACTGAGCCACGGCTAAATCACACAATAGCAGGTTCAAACAAGCATGACAAAAGTGCAAAAGATATCAGGTTCGCAGACTTAGTGGAAATAACAACATGCCAGGATTTAACATCAGGAAGCAATGTTTAGAGCAAGAAAACAACATGCTAGAAGAACATAAAATGGCAAAGCAAGGTATGGCATGAAACTAATCAAAGCATATAACAAAAGTCCTTTACTGACCATAAGCCAAAAAGGATCAGAAAATACAATGGCAACCATGTAAACATAGAAAGTTTCATTAACAGATTCAGACTTAGCAGAAAACTGGACATGGCAAAACCAGAGTTACGTAGGCATGTTTGCGAGCTCGATGCACTCACCACAAGGCATTGCATGACAAACTAAGCATACACCCAGCAAGAAGACATGATCAATAAGCTAACCATGGCAAAAACACTCTCATAGCATGCATGGATCAACTACAACAACCTCGGCAAAATTGATTAACACGTAAACAATCTGCCAGGAACATTTTATAGCAAAAGTAGAGCAAGATTGAGTCATGCTAGGGTACTCCATAATTGCAAACAAGACATGGATGGATAGATCATAACAATATATCAAAATCATCCTTACTGAACATGCTCAAAAGAGGCATGGATCACTCTGTAGCAACATGAATACATGGCATAAAAATAACATCAAGGAAATGACTTAGAAGAATTCTAAGTCCCTGAAATCAGCAACATCACGAGAGCTACTTTGCATGCTTGTGCTAGTCACCACAAAGATCACAAAAATACATCACATACACCCCTGTAAAGATGGCATGGCATAGCCCAAAACACATGTAGGGCTCAAGTTCATAGGAGGTACACACTAATCATGGCAAAAATGACAAATGTCCATAATCTGTTAAGAATCAGAACCTAGCATTACATAGCACTCTTGCAACAGCATTTACGGCATCAAGATAAACTCAAATGAACATGGTGCAATGGAATGAAATGAAGAGCACATCCAGACGAACAATTTGATATGCTACACGCCCAAAACGGAGCTACGAATGATGAGATATGACATGATGAAGACGCCTAGAAATTATGAACAGAAAAGACTTAGTGATGAAAAAGGTCAACCCTCTCAGATCCAGATCCAGCAGGGCACGTGAATCGAGGTGGGCTCGAGCTCTCGCCGAAGCTCTTCGCCGGACGGTGGCCGGGACTCCCCGGAGTCAATGAGGACGGCGGCCGGAGGGGTCGAGGACGGCGGGGCCGGTTCGGAGGAGGGTGGATCCGGCCACGGCGTGACCTTGGGCGGCGAAGGCGGCGGAGCTCGTCGGGGTCCGGCGAGCTGCGGGCGGCGGCAGCGATGAGGCAGCGGGGCGATGGCCGGCGCCGGTGAGGAGGAGGTGCAGCGACGCGACGAAGGCGGAGCGGGGCGGCGCGGCTCCTCGCGCGGGCACGGGCGGCGAGGAGACGCGGGCTGGGGAGGGCCCGTCCCGGGCTCGGGCGGGCCAATGGCGATGTGGGTGCGGGCTGCCCACGTGGCGGCTCGCGATTGGTCAAGGGCGGCTGTGCGGACACGTCCGGCGCGCGGAGGAAGGGAGACTAGGGTTAGGGGTGGATTTGATCCGAGATTTGGACGGGGAAGGCCTATTTATACATAGAAGGGCTAGGAGACTCCAAATGAGGTGCGGTTTTCGGCCACGCGATCGTGATCGAACGACCGAGATGATGGAGGGGGTTTAGGTGGGTTTTGGGCCACTTTGGAGAGGTGTTGGGCTACCGCACACATGAGGCCTTTACGGTTCCTCGGTTAACCGTCGGAGTATCAAACGAAGTCCAAATGGCACGAAACTTGACAGGCGGTCTAACGGTAGTGAACCAAGGCCGCTTGGCAAGTCTCGGTCCAATCTGAGAACGTTTAACACCCGCACACAAAAAGAGGCAAAAGGGGACACCGGAGGACATAGGAGTGACGGAATGCAAAACGGACAACGGGGAAAATGCTCGGATGCATGAAACGAACACGTATGCAAATGCGATGCACATGATGACATGATATGGGATGCATGACAAGGACAAAAGCAAAACAAAGACAAAACCCAACCACGAGGAATATCATAACTTAGTGCCGAAAATGGCAAGAGTTGGAATACAAATATGGCAAGTTACATACAGGGCGTTACAAACAGTCAATTGAATCAGGAATGGAACATATGTAAAGATCTTCACGAATGATAATGTCATACAAGGAGAAAATACCTAGCATGAAAGGCAGTAATCTCTGCAAGTCCTCATTAATATACCGGCGGCATGCAGAGCTACCACTCAATCCCTTCAGGCCTGTTGAGATGGGTAAGTAAAAATCTGTATTAAGGTGGCAGAGGAAGCAATACGCAAGCAAGGTGTAAGTGAAAGAATTACCTCGGTATATTTTTGGCAGTGTCCCTACGAAGATAGCGACAACAGCTCCTGTTTCACTTGCATCACGAACCTCTTCTGCTTCAAACGCATGAGCTCGAGAACCCCAGAGAACAAGCTTGATTTCATTTCCTCTATAAATCAACGCGAGCATGTCGGAAAAGGCAAAGGGTAGAAGACAAGAGGAAGAAAGAAGAAGTAAGCTAGCAACTCACAATTCATTTTGAAGAACTATTGTCCTAGTATCCGAAGGTTCAGGGTGATACTGAGAGTGGACAACAACAATGTCTATGAACGCAGTAATTCTACCAATGACATATGCAAGCAACAAAACAACATTAGTATGACATTATGAAAGACCAGCAGTAAAGAGAGCATACATAAAGGAAGCATAGAATTACGAACCAAGAAAGCGAGGACTGTGTGGGCCTGGCACAGGTATATCCGAAAAGGGCAGGAGGTTGTAAGTGCATTATGGATAGTCTTCTTCATCACCAGGCTGAGGGATCACAGTAGTAAAGCGAGTGAACTGCATCATATATGGACTTTCAACGGCCCTGTAAGTCTGCTTGGATTGTTTGCACATGAATCTGTTTATCAAATAGACCTCACCTTCCTTTAAGACATCTCTCAGAAGTTCTGATGGCTCTGGAGGGATCTGACCATACATGTGGGTGCCCTACATATCCACATCAGTAATTAGGGCCAGAGGTCAACAACAACAGTGTAAGCAAAGATGACACAAGTCAAAACAAACCTCTTGGTCAAGCACCACAATGCCAGTGTGCACGAGTGGGCCATCGTCAGTTGCACCTTGGTACTCCCACAGGCGAGACACCAGAACCTTGGCATTCCAGTACAGTTCCTTGGTATGGACCTGTGAGAGAAGGCTAAACTTTCCGCTTGACATCTGCAGTGCGGAAGCAAAAGTCAAAGTGATGACCAGATGAAGGGAAAGAAAGTTTAAATCTGATGAGGCCATTCATACATACTACTTGATGAGGCACGAACTCAAGAGAAAGCAAAACTAGGGGATCAGGTGACAAAGAAGAATAACATGCAATCGCAAAAGTGATTTGGGGCACGAAGTTGCATAAGGCGGGATGGAAGCCAAAATAAGTTAAGAACATGTAAAAACTGCAACTCTATCATAAGAAGATTATAGGAGAAACAAAACATAGATCAGCAAAATCTTATGACATATACTATAGACTATTATCGATGGCACCTAACGAGTGGACCGAAAAATCTCAGGGAACACGATGTTCCTTGTCTGAGAAGTAGTCTTATCATCCTCTCCTTTGATTAAGATCTTCAGTGATTTTTTTGAAGTGACACGCGATACAGCCACATAGAGTTGCACGTGTGTGAACACAGGTGTATCCAGATATAAACCAACATTTGAAAGAGTCTGCCCTTGACTTTTGTTAATGGTCATCGCATATGACACCCTAACAGGGAATTGACGACGATGCAAAGTGAAAGGCCATTTAGGATCCTTTGAAGTCAGGCCTATCCTTGGTATGAAAACAACATCACCTATGTTTGAACCAGTGATGACAGCTGCCTCAATAATCTTAGCAGCAAGCTTTGTGACTATGAGCCTTGTGCCATTGCATAAGCCTGTTGATTGGTTCAGATTCCTCAAAAGCATGATGGGAACGCCTACCTTGAGCACCAACCTATGGTACGGAAAGTTACTGACCTTAATCCCATTCAAGTACTCGACAGGATAGAAAGCATCTTGATTGCGAACTGCGTCAGCAGAATTCCCTATAGTATCACAGCTAAGGTACTCCCTCTTATCGGTAGGCACTAAAGACAAGACATGCTCGTTTATTTTCTTAGCAACCTCATTTGTCGGTGTTAGTATTGCCCTTTCTTTTAGATAACTAACATCAGAATACCTTCCAGGGATATCTTTATATATGGCCTGAACAATGGCATCAATTTTGTCACCATCGGTGTGTATTAAGAGCTCATCAGGGATAACTATCCAAGAGGGTTCAGACTCCCCCTCACGAGCCATAGCAGGTGTTGTGCCATCACCTAAACTGAGGACCCACTCAGCAAAGGCAGCAACCTCAGACTGGAGGATTGGATCATTTGTGTGTGCAGTCAAGCACATGTTAATGTTTAGGTGCAAAACATCTACAGTATTCCACAGAGGGGAGTTAGTGATAGCAGCAGCAAGAATCTGCGCTCGAGACCCGCCCTCAATGACAGGCAATATTTGTCTAAGGTCCCCACCCAACACAACAACCTTACCGTCGAATGGAACATTAGCTAAAGAAGGATCATTGGCAGACAGGATATCACGAAATGATCTGTCCAGGGCCTCAAAGCATTTCCAATGGGACATCAATGCTTCGTCCCATATATAGGGCGGAGAGCATGGTAGACCGTTTAATTTCACAGGTGCCATGATCAGGTAAGTCAACAGGCATTTTAAACCTAGAATGCGCTGTTCTGCCAGCTGGTAAAAGCAAGGCCGCAACCCCCGAGGAAGCAACCGACAGAACCACCCTCTCGTTACCTCTAAGATAAGCATCGAGCACATTCCAGAGAAATGTTTTTCCAGTACCACCATAACCAGAGACAAAGAAAAAACCAGGCTTCCCGTATCTAATGCGGTCAACTATAGCAGCGTAAGCATAGAGCTGGTCTTTGTTTAACTTGTCATACAGCAACTTCGCCTTTTTAAGAAGACTAACAACATCAACATCTAGTGCATCTGAAAGCATATCAGTTTGCACTGCAGCATCATGGCATGCATATTTCAAAGGCAATCGATGATCTAGGATGCATGCACTGTTCTTAGAAAATACAGCAGCTAATTCATCAAGGACCATGTCCCTTAATGCTACAGGAGGTACGACATGCGTAAAATCATTTCCAGACTGTCGAATCCTATGTTCAATATAATTGCCTAGGTAAGCTTCATACTTTTCAAAGAAAGCACCCTCATCATTAACAGCACAGTGAAGTATCATAGTAACAAAGAGCTGGTGCAGTTGATTCCCCATACCCCATTTGACAGCTTCATCAAAAGCATTGTACCATTCTATATCATCACCAAGCAAACCCCTTGCCCCACATGCCTCTCTGAAGGTTGAGTATACGATGCCATTGTAGGTCCTAACATCCTCATAGCATTTTGCACCTTTGAAAATCATAAACAACATTCTAAAATAAAAAAGTTCTCCACTTGCTGGACGGACAGAGTATATTCTACCAATTCTATCACTTCGTGTCCTATGTTTCCACTTTTTGTCCTTAGCTATCCACGACCATGTAGTAGGGAAATCACAATAAGTTAAGGTTCTAGTAGCAGGGTATAGCCTGTTTGCTACAAACCATTCTGTCAACATTGTTTTCTGCATCCAGGCATTATTAACAACTGAGTTCAGTGTGGCTTTAGTGTGAAATCGCACGACATGCATGTTTAGGAGATGAACAGGCAATCTCTCAACAGAGGGTGTTTTACTATGTATGTCAAACCCATAGACCCTCCAAAAAGAATCATAGTCAACAATATGACGACAATCCCTATACTCTTTGATCTCATCAACATCCTGGCTGCTACCATTCCTAACATGCTCAAATAGGGTTTTAGACTTGTCTGGTCCTTTGGTGACGTACTTGTATAGGTATTTGATAACATAAGTTTTGTTACACCATTCAACATTAATATGCGCCTGCCATTTTTTCAATATTAGCATGTTATAAGGAACCACATGTCTATTATCAAGCCTGACATTATTCTTCATCACAAAATGACCATTGTTAGGGCGCTTATATAAGGGAAAACCCACTCTCATCAATAGAAGTTTCATTCTAAAATGATTTTGGAAATATTTTTGAGCAAACACCCTTTTTCATGCAAGGACACTTTGGGCCATCAATGCCACAGGGCCCATGCATCATGAACTCAGCAACAATCGCATATCCTAAAGGATCCTGTACAGGATCAGGTATTTCAGCCGAAATATAAGAATCTATCAGAGCCGGCGTGACAACTCTATCATCATCCTTCTTTTGCCAAACAAGGATGTGTGTGTGTGGCAATCCCCTCTTCTGAAATTCAATAGTGTGCAAGACTGAAAAGAGGAGAGAAAGGCGACATAAAAGACGCAAGAACAACATAGAAAGAGAAAGGCCAAAATGAAAGAGGCTTGCAAGGGACAGTACCAGCAACAATAGGACCAAAGGCATTCCATTTTTTGATCCGATGAAGGTACTACCTAAGTTTCATGTGGTACAACCTAACAGCAATGTCAGCCCTATCTGTTGTTGTTTTCCCAGGTTCAACAGAATCAAGGATTTCCTCCCACTTTGGATTACATGTGAAAGTTGTAAAAATGTCTGGCGACCCATGAACCCGGGAGACAGCAACAACATCTTGGAAATTTTCATACATGTACCGACGACCGCCAGTGTAGGTTGATGGAAGAATATTTTTCTTCCCAACCTCTAACCCATCAATCATACCCTGGTCTACTGCATCAACAACCCCCTGAAGATTTTCATCCCGCATTTCATCGTTACACTTAAGAATAAAATTGAGGCGGCACTCATCAATGCAAGCACAGAAGTCAACAGCAGCCTGTGATGACAACAGGCCACAACAAAGAAATGGATTGTGCTGCTTTGGTTTATAATGTGAACAAAAGCAGTAATAATCTTGCATGGTCATTTTCACCCTCTTGTTCAGGTCATCAGCATCAGCACCCATGTAGTGCACACCGAGCTAAAAACCACGCTCACCATATGGAAATAGCAAAGGGTATTGCAAGGACATGTAGGTGGTATCCAAAGAAGAAATACGGTGCAGCCTGTCACCTTTAGTCTGTATGATTAGATCTCGACATGGTGCCTCTAACGTGAACTCACCATAAACCAAAGCCGCCAGCTCATCTGTCGCCGGTAAACTAAACTGAGGGCTATCATTCTCGCCAGGAGCTATAAGCCTTATTGAAATCACCTCATGTTTATTTTGTTCTAATATCTCCGCAGCCATACGAAACTTTTTGACTAAAGAATTATTTGTATCAAGCATTTGCATAAGACCCCTCACAGTGTCCTTATCTAACCCGATGCCTTTTTCATCATGGTGATTTAAAGCTTGAATTCTGTTATTAACCTCATTTTCTCTATCATCTATATATAACTCTGCATACTTGGGTGTATCACCTTCATTGGGAAGCAACAAGCCTCTACGATGACAAACCTGACCGTTTATTTTTTAAAAAATTGACCTCCGCCATCATTAACAGACCGGTCAATTTTCGCCCCCATGGATGTAAACGCAAACAGACAATTGTACTGGCATATTTGTTTAATAAATCTTAGGCTACGCGGTGGTCCTGTATAATCAAGCAGGGTTGCTAAGAACGGGGGGGGGGGGGTCAAAGGGTCTAATGAAGACCTTCCCAGATTTACAACAGTTGTTGTAAACCACTCGTCTTTTTGTAATAGCAGACTTTGACTTCACCCTCTCGCGCCACCAAAAGCTAGCCTGGCAGCGGATGCATTGATAGTCTAGGCCTCCGTAGTATGATCTTTTTGGATAAAAGTTGCAGAATGTCTCGCGTGTAAGGGCACACGACATTGTGCTGGTAGAAAGAAGCACGATCGACGAGAGTACAGAGGCATACCTTTAAGTATGTCCACCTCATCAGGAGAAAAATCAACCCAATCAGGATGCAGAGGTGACGCAAGGACATGCTCTGCGAGAGCCATAAGGAGAAGGTACTAATACGACACATTGAGGAAAGGAAGAAACCCATGTACAACGAAGGGAACACGAACTAACCACCCTTGTTGTGAGCGTGCAGCCTTAGCAACAAGAACTTGCGCCTTTTACGTTTGCGTGTAGTCTCAGCAGAACTAAGGAATGGAAAGTAGTCATCTCCTAAGGAAGTAGAAAAAGAAAAACACGCTGAAGCAACATGACCTGGCTAAGAGTAAGTATCCAATAGCATCCAAATTATGACAAGAGGAACAGAACGTATGCTTCCTCTTTCAAACAAGGGGAGGGGCATGCACGACCGGAATAACAGGCAAAGCAGGTGCAGCACGGGCTGCTCAGCATGGAGGACGGGCAGGGACCGCACGACCAGAAGCAAAAGCACGTCCCGAAGGGACAGCTGGCCGTGTTGGAACAGGACGACGCGGAGGCATACCGCGAGCAGAGGAACTAAAAGCAGGAAAAATCGTACACCATAGTGCTGCAAACAGAGAGGAAACAAAGACCAACAGAACATTGAAATTTCTCTGGTGGAATATAAATAAGAGGAGCACAGCCTATGAGCATAGAAGACAGCACCATGGGCACACGTATCATGAAAAGCAGTAAGACTTCACAGCGGAAACTAATTGTTCACACTTGATCTACAAGCATCTGATAAAATTATTATTTTTTATTATTACTAAATGAGTACAATAATACAACAACAACCCGTGATGATTGAATGGAACAGACAGGCGCTAGAAGCCTCGAGTACAGCAACGCTAAGTTAGGAGGGGGATGCGCATGGGCACGAGGGACACTAACAGAGGAATCTGTGCCTAATAAGTGCGGGCAGGCAATAACTCTTTCTAAATAAGCTGCATAGCGAACAGCTAATGCAGCAACTGCAACCGCAGCATTCCCGCAATTCCTATAGACAACAACACACTCATAAGTGTAATCTCTAACTACAAAGCCATAGAGCCCCTGCAAAAACTTGATTGCCTGAAGGGCAGCCTGTTCATACGCATCTGCAAAACCGAGGCACGCAGGGCTCCAAAAAAAATTCTCTGTGGAATCACCGCAAGACCATCCCCAGGGATCTCAACCTCTACCCCAACAAGGACATGCCCATCCCCATCAACCTCACACAGATAGACAGGAGGAGGAAGCTCATAGTGTGCTGCCACAGTTTCTAGGATTGGCACTACAAATGGCACCACAGGACGCATCCTGAGCAGGCGAATAATAAGACCGTAAGCAGGAAAGAGCGTGTATGAGCAATCAAGAAAAGTAGACTGAAGAAATAGTCAACGGCAATAAGAGTACACAAAGACACGGAAAAACCCAACGCACATAAAACACATGATTAGAACCAAGTTAGAGACTGAATTTTAAAGGAGTACAAGAATAGAAATAGCAAGGAAGGAAAGCATGAAACCTTGGCTAGATGAAATACATCACATGAGCTATGAGGTGAGCCAAAGCATGGCAGAACCTTCGTCAAATGTGAGCAAGGAGATCAACTGACCCGGCAGTCCAATGTCACCAAAGGAGACCTACACATGCATAAGAAAGTCAACAGCAATAAGAGTGCACAAAGACACGGAAAAACCCAACGCACATAAGACACATGATTAGAACCAAGTTAGAGACTGAATTTTAAAGGAGTACAAGAATAGAAATAGCAAGGAAGGAAAGCATGAAACCTTGGCTACATGAAAGACAGCACACGAGCTATGAGGTGAACCGAAGCGTGGCAGAACCTTCGTCAAACATGAGCAAGGACATCAACTGACCCGGCAGTCCAATGTCACCAAATGAGACCTACACATGCATAAGAAAATAAAATTAGAAATTTAAACATCTTTGTTCTACAAAAACAGAATATAAAAATTAACAAGCAATAAGGAACTGAACTAAAGCACGGGAAAGGCCAGATCAAGCAAACAGGAAGAAGGAAGACATCGAAAGCTGAGATGCAGAGCACACACATGGCAGGCAGAAATTAAGTGAGCAAGAACAAAAACAAGTCAAACAAGCAGGAGCATTAAAGTAGATGCAGAGGAGCATTAAAGAACATTAAAGAACAAATAGGCCAGAAACAAGTCCTGGAGAGAATGTAGATGTGACAGGCCCCATCAGCATGCAACCGTACGTATAGCAACCATCACTCTAGACCAAGGCAAGAACGCAAACAATGCAGTCCTAAACCCTAAACCACCCAAGATAATCCCTGGAATGAACACACATGGTAGGAACCATAGCAACCAAAGTGGGGTAACATCTGAAAATCGATCGGGCCTGTTAGAAAGAGGACCGGGTAAAAGAGCAGTGTCAAGAAGAGGCTAAGCTAAACTAAATCAACCCCTAGGAGCACCACACAGCAGATCTAAACATGGCACACACCCATTTGTGTCTCGCACAACATATGAGATTCTTAGGCTGACAGAAATCAAATCCCACATTTCATCAAGCGCATAGCAAGCACGGGAGCAGGAAGGACCTCACCTTGCACAGAAGGAACAACCAGCCGCACAACCATAGCACAGCAAAGTAGTCGAAGCAGGCCTACAAGGCATAAAGAAGCAAAAGGCAGAAGGAAGAAGAAGTCAGGCAAGAGCAGGCAAGAATCGAGCACCAACCAACCGAAAGAAGCAAGGAACTCACCCTTCCTAACCAAAGGCCACAGCAGCAGCACGAGGAGACATGATGAAACAAGGCGACGACGGCGCAAGCGACCAACGAAGAAGCCGACGGGGATCGATTCCTACCGACGGCGAGCGGCGATGACGGCCAGATGAGAACGAGGAGATGCGGGTGGAAGAAGAACGAAGAGGCGCAGGCAAGGGGAGTGAACCGGGAGCCAAGGCACCAGAGTTAATGAGGGAAGCACGAACCCTCGCATGTGCTGTAACTCCTAGATCAACCGACAGAGGAACACAACCTAACTGACGAGTGGGACCAAAAGCATGAATGGGCCATGTTGAGGATATAACCATTAAGGATAAACCGCCCAGGAGGGGCCGGTTCACCCTCACCTATGCTGAAGCCCAAGGAAACCCAGAAGATGGCGCTTTATGGATAAGGCTTAGAGGCCCAGAGCCCGCAGGCGATTTAGGGCCCATGGTAGTAAACCGCCATGATTGTATAAACTAATATTATAAGATAGGAAAGAGGAGACCGAGGCGGACACTTGTATGAGCCAGCCTCGGGACTCTGTAGACCGGTCGGGGTCCTCCTGAGTATATAAAGGGGTGACCCGGCGGCGGTTCAAGGGAGAACAACAACTCGAGAGCCAGACAAAGTGGATTCACTCCCTGGCCCTCGAAACCCTAGCAATACCAATCACAACTAGACGTAGGCTTTTACCTTCATCGAAGGGGCCGAACTAGTATAAACTCCCGTGTCCCCTTGTCCGGTTTAACCCCTTCAAGCTAACCCGTAGCGATGGCTCCGCGACTAAGTCCTTTCACGAGGACATCTGCCGTGACAATTCCACGACAGTTGGCGCCCACCGTGGGGCCATCGCACGGTGGTTTTGAGTTCTTGAAGGGCAGCTTCGATGGACTCAAGGGATACGCCATGGGCCGGATGACGAAGAGTCGCCGTGGAAAGCTCTACATCAACAACGCAGGATGGGGTCCCAAGGCCGATTCAATCGAATACGGGTACCCGGTCCCCTTTGGTGGGATTCACGTCTTCATTGGCAAGATCGGCGAACCGGCCCCCGAGCCGGACATCTGCACCGACATCATCGAAATGGCTTGACGTGCAAGTTCTTCACTGGTTCAGCCTGAGGCAAGGCATGTTTTCGTAGGTGTCGTCCATGGATCGGGGTACGAGGAGGGACCGGTCTCCGATGGAGAAACCGTAGTCCGTAGTGGTGACGAGTCTTCTGGAGAAACCGAATCGCTTTACCAGTTGCAGGATGGCCGGATTGAGGGAGGATCCGAGGGCAACAGTATTCCGGATTCCCCCGGTCTGCCAAACCGGGCCGCCATCTTCATGGCCGGCACATGATCGGCACCTCATTCATCTACCACCGCAGCAGTGCTCTCCGGTTCAACGACGGCCACACCGGCAGGGGCAGGAAGCTCGGCGCCGCCTCCGGCCCAAGTCTTGTCTGATTTGTTCGACGCTCTAGCAGCACTGATGTCCGCGGAGGTAGATGCAACAGCCAGGAATCAACACGATGCGGATATTCTAAAGGTGAAAGATCAGATAGCCCAGGCTAAAGCGGACCTGGCAGCAGAGAACGCCAAGATGGCTACAGAGCGGGCCGAGTTGGAAGCATAGGCTTATCGGATTAGACTGGATCAGAATGCTTCGGAAGAGGTCATGATAAGAAGGTACCGATCACGTCTCCCGTCGGTTTATGAGCTGCAGAATCTTTTCAACATGCCAGGTGCAGGAGCTGGTAACCAACCCACGCTAAACCGGACGGGGGTGCCGGGAGCAGGAGCGCCGGTTCAGCCGCGTGCAACAGACCTGCCTCGCCAGAACAACGTTGTACCATCAACGCCGCCCGGGCATTATTCCAACCCGTTGGATAATATTGTGGCCGCCGCTTCGCGTCTGGCGGCCCTCCCAACCGACGGCGAGTCACCAGTTGCAGTGGAAGCACGTCGGGCCAGGGATCTCCTTTAGACAGCACTAAATCAACAGCAAGCGTATTCACACAGCCGTGAGAGGATTCATTCCACTCTTCGTCCAAGCCGGAGTTATAGCAGACACGTGGAAGATGAACCGGGCGTGTCCAGTAGCGCACGCCACCGAAATTCGCCACGGAGGAACAACCCGGCCGGGGGAGGTGCTAATGCGCAAGATGTTGTGGACCACGGCCGCGCATGATGAGAGGCCGAGTTGACAGCTCGACACGAAGCACGACAACATACTCCGGTTCACCCCACTGCCTCCGTGGAGCCAGGGGTGATGTTCAGTTCCCTAGGGGTACCATGTTTAACTCCCGCATTGCGTAATGTGCGATTGCCCAAGGATTTCAAGGGACCTCGTAAGGTACCAAATTACACCGCCGATTTGCAGCCAGAGGCGTGGGTGGAGAGCTATGAGATGGCAATGGAGATGTTAGATGTGGATGAGGCAGTGTGTGCTAAATATTTCACCATGATGTTGGAAGGAACAACTCGCACTTGGTTGAAGAGCTTGCCGACCAACTCTATTGGTTCATGGGCCGAATTAAAGCGCTGGTTTATCCAGAACTTCAAGGATACGTGTAAGCAGCCGATGTCAATTGTAGATCTGGCCGCTTGTGTCCAAGAGGAAGGAGAGTCCACGACCCATTGGGTCAAACGGGTCTTGGTGATTTTGCATTCATCAGATCGTATCAATGCAGACACCGCAGTGTTAACGTTAGAGGGCAATTGCCGTTTCAAGCCGTTGAAACAGAAGTTGGGGAGGCTCAAACGTCACTGCAACGACATGTCAACACTCATGGCCGCTTTGGTTAAGTATGCCGATTCAGATAATACCAAGGATCCGGATTCAGAGGAGGACAAACCGGAGAAGGGAAAGAAGAACGGCGGTGCAAAAGGGCAGCACCACAACCAAGGAGGCCATGGGAATAATGGTAAGCATAAAGCGGATAGTTCAGATTTGGTGGCTAACACAAATATGCAGCGTCGCAAAGGTAAACCGCCCCAGCGTGGTGGAGGGATGAATCTGGAGCGTTTGTTAAACCAACCCTGCCCGAAGCATGGAACCAAGGAGGCCCCTTCCACACATCTTTGGAAGGATTGTCATATAATGAGAGAGTTCAAAAATTCTAATCTATACCGGTATGATCAGGATCCTCCGGGCGGTTCGGGCCCAGGTTTCCATGGGGGCGGCGGTTCAAGCTCTGGATTTCAGAACAACCAGGGCCACCAGAACAACCATGGTAATAACCATCAGAATAACCAAGGGAATCAGCAACAGTCAGGTTACCAGAGTCACCCCAAGCAGTTGAACAGCGGACAGTGTCATGTGTTCACTACTAGCCTGTGCAAGCAGGATCAGAAACTTCACAAGAGGGCAGTCAATACTGTTGAACCGGCCGTACCACGTTATCTACGATGGTCGGAGCAGCGCATTGTGTGGAGCAGAGAGGATCACCCACCCCGGGTTGACAATCCGGGTCAACTAGCCTTGGTGGTAGCACCTCAGGTGGGGGGATATAAGTTTACCAAGGTTCTGATGGATGGAGGGAGCAGTATCAACATCCTGTACTATGAGACTTTCCGTCGCATGGGGTTGACAGATAAGAATCTTAAACCGTCAAACACTATTTTTCATGGTGTAGTACCAAGTAAATCGGCATACCCTGTTGGAAAGATTGCTTTGGAAGTCGTGTTTGGAGATGAGCATGATTCCAGGTCTGAGACTTTGACCTTTGAGGTGGTGAAAATCCAGAGTCCATATCACGCACTATTTGGACGGCCGGCTTACGCGAAATTCATGGCGAGACCCTGTTATGTCTATTTACAGCTCAAAATGCCGGGTTATAAGGGGACGATCACAGTACATGGGAGTCGAAAGATTGCTTTGGATTGCGAGGAAGGTGAAGCGGCCTATGCTGAATCGGTTTGTGCTACAGAGGAGCTGAAATTCTATAAGGACAATGTTGATTCGGCGGACATGACCCCTCTGAAGAAACCTACAACTGAGCATGACCCGGCCCTGACGTTCAAACCGGCTAATGAGACTAAACTCATTGACTTCGTCCCTGGTGATTCATCCAAGTAGTTTAGTATCAGTGCCAATCTGGATCCGAAATAGGAAAGCGCGCTCATCGAGTTCATCCGTGAGAACCGGGACATCTTTGCATGGAAACCTTCTGACATGCCAAGTGTACCGAGGGAACTCGCTGAGCACACTCTCAATATTGATCCTAAGTTTAAACCGGTCAAGCAGTACCTTCGCCGTTTTAACGAAGAAAGATGCAAGGCCATCGGCGAAGAGGTAGCCCGGCTGCTGGCAGCTGGGTTTATAGTCGAAGTGTTTCATCCCGAATGGTTGGCTAATCCGGTGCTTGTTCTTAAGAAAAATGGCACTTGGCGTATGTGTGTGGACTACACTGATTTGAATAAAGCTTGCCCGGCAGATCCTTTCGCTCTCCCGTGTATTGATCAGATCATTGATGCAACGGCGGGTTGTGAGCGCCTGAGATTCCTGGATGCTTATTCAGGTTATCATCAGATTAAAATGGTAGTTAATGACCAGGAGAAGACAGCCTTCATCACTCCCTTTGGAGCCTTCTGCTATGTTTCTATGCCCTTTGGGCTCAAGAGTGCCCAAGCAACCTACCAGCGTTGTGTGCAAAATTGTCTTCACAAGCAGATCGGGCGTAATGTTCATGCCTATGTGGATGATATTGTGGTGAAATCTAGGAAGCAGGAAACCTTGATAAATGATCTCAAGGAGACGTTCGACAACCTTCGGGTTTACAAAATGATGCTCAACCTGGACAAATGCGCTTTTGGTGTTCCGGCAGGAAAACTCTTGGGCTTTCTTGTGTCCAACAGAGGTATTGAGGCAAATCCAGAAAAAATCAAAGCAATCACATCCTTGGCAAAACCGGCGTGTATCAATGATGTTCAGCGTCTGGCGGGCCGGATTGCAGCCCTCAGCCGGTTTATCAGCCGTTTGGGAGAGAAGGCAATTCCCCTGTATCAGATGTTGAAGAAGATAGATAAATTCGTCTGGAGTGACGCCGCCAATGCGGCATTTGAGGAATTGAAGCGGCAGCTGGCTGAACCGCCAGTCCTCGCTGCTCCAGTTGATAATGAGCCTCTATTGTTGTACGTGGCTGCCAATGCCCGAGCGGTCAGTGTGGCGATCGTGGTTGAGCGTAAGGAGGCTGGAAAAGAATATCCGGTTCAATGACCAGTTTATTATATCAGTGAGGTACTGATCAAATCAAAGCAAAGATATCCGCATTGGTAGAAGCTAGTGTATGGAGTTTTTATGGCAAGTAAGAAACTCAAGCAATACTTTCAAGGCCATCCTATCACAGTGGTTAGTTCTGCTCCCTTGGGCGATATAATCCAGAATAGAGAAGCAACTGGCCGGGTTGCGAAGTGGGCGATTGAGCTTGGTCCCCATGGTTTGAAGTATACGCCCCGAACAGCCATCAAATCTCAGGCGCTTGTTGACTTCATCAATGATTGGACCGAGTTACAGGCACCAGAGGACAAAACGGATAATACATACTGGACCATTCACTTTGATGGATCCAGGAAGTTGGAAGGCTCGGGGGCTGGGGTTGTCATCACTTCCCCTCGAGGAGATAAGATTTGTTATGTTCTCCGCTTAATGTTTCCTTGTACTAACAATGCAGCGGAGTACGAGGCCTTACTCCACGGCCTTCGTGTAGCTAAGGAAATGAACTTAAGCCGGGTTCGATGCTTTGGAGATTCTGATCTGGTGGCTCAGCAAGTTTCTGGTACTTGGGATTCTAAGGACCCACTCATGGAGGCTTATAGGCGCGAGGTGGATATTGTAGTAGGTCACTTTAAGGGTTATCAGGTGGAACACATCGACCGGCGCAAGAATGAGGCAGCAGATGCTCTAAGCCAGCTGGGATCTCAGCGTAAGCCGGTACCACCCAATACCTTTCTAGATATCTTGCATAACCCATCTGTAAAGTTGCCTACAGAGGAGGATTTAGCTGTTCCTGATCAGGAGGCCCAGTTGGTAGCCGTTTTACATGCCACTCCGGATTGGACGGTTCCATATTTGGCGTATCTGAACTGGGGCGAATTACCAGAAGACGAACTTTTCGCCAGACAGATAGTCCGGCGGTCCAAGTCTATGGTTGTTCACAATGGCGAGTTGCACCGTTCTAGCGTTTCAGGCGTATTCCAACGTTGTGTTTCTCCTGAAGAAGGACAAGAGATTCTACGTGAAATCCATGAAGGGGATTGCGGTCACCATGCCGGTTCAAAGTCCTTGGTTGCTAAAGCTTTCCAACATGGGTTCTACTGGTTGACAGCTCATTCTGATGCAGAAGACTTGGTAAAGCGGTGTGACGCTTGTCAGAAATTTTCATGTCGAGCTCATGTTCCGGCTCAAGAGTTATGCATGATTCCCATCACTTGGCCGTTTGCTACTTGGGGGCTTGATATGGTTGGACCCTTTAAGCACTCCAAGGACAAGAAGACCCACCTGTTGGTGGCGGTTGACAAGTTCACCAAATGGGTTGAAGCGGAGCCCATCAGTAAATGTGATGCAGCCACGGCGGTTCAATTTCTCAAAAAGATTATTTTCTATTTCGGCTTTCCACATAGCATCATCACAGATAATGGTACGAACCTTTCTAAAGGTGAGATGGAGGAGTTTTGCCAACGAGAGAACATCCGACTTGGTGTAGCATCCGTGGCTCACCCCCAGTCTAATGGTCAAGCTGAGAGGGCGAATCAAGAAATCCTGAAGGGTATCAAGCCTCGGCTTATGGTCCCTTTGAAGCGGACGCCGGGTTGTTGGGTGGAAGAATTACCATCTGTGTTATGGAGTATAAATACCACCCCAAACCGATCTACGGGATATACACCTTTTTTCCTGGTCTATGGGGCTGAGGCTGTCCTCCCAAGTGATATTCGTCACGACTCGCCCCGGGTTGCGAATTATGTTGAAGCGGACAACGAGCAAGCACGCCAAGAGGCGCTGGACCTGTTAGATGAGAAGCGAGACATGGCTTTGGCGCGGTCGGCGGTTTATCAACAAGACCTGCGGCATTATCACAGCCGCCGGGTTAAGACAAGAACCTTTCAAGAAGGCGATTTGGTACTTCGGCTCATTCAAGACCAGACTAATATGCACAAATTATCCCCACCTTGGGAAGGGCCCTTTGTGGTCAGCAAAAATCTGCACAACGGATCATACTACCTCATTGACGTTCGAGAAGACTCACGTAGCTCTGAGGAGGGGACCCGGCGGCCATGGAACATAGCTCTCCTACGGCCTTATTACACTTGAAGCCACAGGCTTTTCGTATGTACATATTTCAACAATGTATATATTATGATCAATATAATAAACCGGCATCCTTGCTATCAAGTAGGGTCTCCGCCGTTTTTTCTTTAAATATCCGTTAACTTGGGGGCTTCAGCTAATAAAGCAAAGTACTACCTGTTAGCCTGGCTACCATGCCACCATCTAGCTTGGGAGCTTCACACCCTAGGGGCCAAAGAGAGTTTGATTGCGTAAAGCACGACTCAAACATAGGCACCCATGGAGCACAGCTCACAAAGTTACTTGGGGGCTCTTTGTGTCAAATACCAAAGAGTTTGAAAGGACCCTTGTAGCTGGGTATCGACCCACGGCTTGGAAGCCTGGTGTATTCCCCGAAAACCTCGGGTTAACCTGCCTTCATCAAGTAAGCCACTCCTATCCAGGTAATCCTGGCACGACCCGTCGAACGTTTGACAGTTACTCTCATTGAGACCCTGAACTTGTCAAAGTTAAAACGATGATTGGTTAGTTGGAGGGCCATCTTAAAAGGCTTCGTCAAAATGGTTTAACTCAGTGGCCTGGCAGCCCATGAAAAGCCTTGATTTGGGCCTGGCAGCCCTTGAAAAGCCTTGACCATAGTTTTTGTTTGCTTCTTGCCAAGTTTTGTTTTTCGTAAGGTTTATGTTAAACCAGTGTTTTTTAACCTGGTATGGCTTACGGATCTTATGTTAAAGCATACAATTAAAGGTAACCCGGCATCCTTCAAAACCGGTCTGGCTTTGACACCTTGTCTCCAGCAATCGGCCGGTGTTCATCACAACCCGGTTCTATATCATATATATACCAGCATGGCATGGTGGAAGTTGGGTTTTCACCCTTCTTCAAATCACAATTGGTAAACCAACAGCAATGTTTTGTATCACAGGTATGATTTATTATTGTTGCAACCATAGTTGCTTACCAAGTTGTGTTGGGTATTTTGACCCGTCCGGTGGTAAACCGCCTGGACAGATTTTCCTTATGCAGACACAGGGATTGCATGATATTGTAAAAATACATAAGCCAGTACCGAAATTATCATGACGAATCAACGCAAAGTGTATCCCAGTGCACGATGGCAACGGATTAAAGTATTTTGACTAGCCTATTGCAAGGCGCTTGAAGGCCCAAAGTATGGTGTTTCCAGCAGAACAAGGTTTATGGAGCATCACTCTGATTGCCGGATCAAGTCTCATTACCATGTTGATGCGAAGTTGATGGGTCATCTGGCGTCGGATCAGCCTCCTCCTCCCCACCTAGCGGCTAGAAGTTTGTGGTGGTCCAGTCAATCCGGGTTAAGGCCTGAAAGATAGCTTCTTCACTGATAAGTTCTGACGGATCAATGTCAGGGGCATAAGTGTGCTTATGGATTCCCGGAATAAGATTTTGCGCCTCCGGGATGACAGTGTTAACCCGTTTGTTGTTGGCATCATAATAAGACCGGTGAACAATCAAGTTAGCATCTTCTGCCAGCTGACTCGCCAGAGGACGCATTTCCCTTGTCACTCTTTTAAGGGCTTCATCATCAAGATCTGCCCCGTTTTCTTGTGTGCTTGGAAAGCCTTTGGCAAGGTCCACCGGATCCAAGTCAGCTATCCACGCTTTGGCTCGAGTAAGTGCCAACAAAGCGCCAGCCCTGGCAGCAAATCGCTTTACCTCTTCTATCTGTGCTGGTGCCATGGATAGCCTTGCCAGAGTGTCCTTGATCAGTGTTGGGGCCGGATTGTCATAGGATGATGTGCAGATAACCCGTTGAGCACCTGTGTATAGTTGTTCAAGCAGAGTATATGCTGCTTTCAGCTTCATCCGTACATCTGAGCCCAGATGAGTAATGCGGCTACCTGCAACGGTTTAAGAATTTCATATTTCAACCGGCACCTTACAAGATGGATATTTCAGATGCCTTGCTAGGAGTACTTACCAAATACTGTGGAGGTCATGGCGTTCACTTGACGCTTCAACCCAGAAAGCTCTTCTGCCACCGGTTTAAGAGCAGATTCGGCGTCTTCGGCCCGTTTCAGCAATGTACCCTTCTCAGTGTCCCAATTGGCACGTTCAGTCTTGAATTCTTCCTTCAGTCGTTCTATGGAAGTTAAAGCGGCTCGAAGTTCATCTTTGGCTTTAGAAGATTCTTCTTGATGAGATTTGATACTCTCTTGAAGATCAGCAATCTGCGTCCGTTGATGGTTTATGTCAGCCTGCCGCAATCAGAGGAGCATATCAATATTTTATCAAAAGTCCCAAGCATACAACTGGTTCTACACTTGGCACTTGGGGGCTAATGCGGATTGCTTCTTTCTTACTGCTTATTCAAAGTCCCGAGGATTCATACAAGTTTCAATCCTGGCACTTGGGGGCTAATGTGTATTTGTTCAAAAAACTTAAAAGTCAACAATGTGCAGTTTGGAAATTCAAAAGTCCCGGTTTGCCTTTACAAGCTAAACCGGCCCTTGGGGGCTACAAGATACAAGGCAGTGAAAATACAAAGATAAGGATGAAAATGTTTACCTCATAGCATTCCTTTATCAGATTTACCAAGTCAGCCTCATTATCTCGGCTTGTATAAAGCCGGTTCAAGAATCCGGAATGAAGATCCTGGGCAGAAAGATTAGCACATTTTGACAAGTCAGCTTCCATCTTCCTCTTGCCCATAGAAGTAAACTCATCCTTGGCGGTATGTTTTGCCAAGATAACTGGATCACCCGGAGCGGTATAAGCAGTGCCAGTAACAATAACGTCATCATCTTTGGCTGGGCTTGACGGATTAGCAGTTGACCTCAGTGGATCAGCAACCGGACTTGCAGGTATAGCGTGTGGACTTGAGGTGTCCTCATGTGTGGCCGGATCAGCTTCCGGCGGATCAGCGTTGTTAGTTGGCTCTGGCGGGACAGAATCATCCATGAGATTATCAAGATTTTTATCAGGATTTTCAAGAGCTTTCTCTGGTTCAAATTCGCCGGTAGGGGCACTGGTCTTGGCCTTCTTACTCAGACGAGCTTTAGCACTAATATTAAAACAAGGATTAGCATGATTAACTGAATTATGAAGGAGAAGGGAGGACTGCATGCTTACCCAGGGGCGGTTTTCAGTGGAGGCAGCTGAGTGGTTGATGAACCTCCAGACGAATTAGAAGATGCCTGATAGTTTGAATCAGATGGATTGAGAGGGCATCGAAAGAAACCTTTCAAAAGATAACGTTTTTCAGGAGAACAAGCAACCTCTGGAGGACGTTTCCAGTTTGGTGTATGAGGTAAACCAGAAGAAGTGACCTGTTGACCACTGTGCCGGGTTGTGTGACGCCCTTCGGTTTGCTGTGCCTTCAAAGAAAGTTTTTGATCCAAATGAGCAACAGGGTGAGAGCATTTCACTTTCCGAACTGCACGGCGAAATCGTTGAACCGGCACAAGTTCTGAGTCAGAAAGACAAATTGCCTCAACATGATCTGCATGGCTGGCCTCCGCATCATCCTGAGAGTAATCATTATTAGTAAAATATATGAATAGAAGTCAAGGGAGTCAAACTTTACCTCTTCAGCCGAGTCACCGACATCCTCTGGCGGTTCCGAAGACTCAACAGTTTTCTTTTTGGCAGCTCTCTTGATGACCTTGGTCTTAACACGAGGAGCCTTAGCCGATTTGTCTTGACATTTCCTTTTCCAGAAGGAGCTACTGGCCTATGACATTGCACAAAGGGTTATTATAGCAATGTCAAAGCGGAGAAGGATCAGGAAAAGTACAAGGTTAAAGTCTTTACCGCTGGCGGTTTGTTGGAGGCACAAAAAGGACGCAAACCAATTTGAGTACATACCATGAGCGGTTCGTCAAGTATTTTCTTTACACCTTCAGTGACTTCATCGTCAGTCAGTTCTATTTCATTAAACCGTTGTGGATCATTGGAATTGCCGATATATTCAAACATCAATCCGGGCCGGCGGCTTAAAGGTAGAATGCACCATGAAATCCAACAGCGGACAAGATCAACACTACTTAAACCGTTGGTGAGGAAAGCCCGGAGTTTGGCGAGTTGAGGTGCATAGGCTTGTCGGTCTTTGGCAGACAATCTCTGAGGTAAAGGGTGATTATTGTTGAGCCAGTGCGGATGGTAGCCCGGTAAAGGATTCTCTTCAGCAGGGGCAGTATTCTGACAGTAGAATCAGGTTTGGTTCCAGTCTTTTGGATGGCTGTGAAGTTTGGCGTGAGGAAATTCAACCTCTTTCCTCTTTTGGATCGACACACCGCCAAGTTCAGTATTGGGTCCGTCAGAAAATTCAGTCCGGCGGTTTAAGTGAAAGAGATCTTGAAAGAGGTCGACAGTTGGTTCTTCTTGCAGGTAAACCTCACAGAATACTTGGAATTCGCATATGTTGGACACAGAATTTGGTCGAATATCTTGAGGATGAAGTTGGAACCTGGCAAGAACATCCCGGAAATTTTTTGATCCGGGAGGACTGAAACCTCGAGCTAAATGTTGCATGAACACAATCACTTCTCCATCTTGAGGCTCAGGAGGGCACTCAGGGCCAGGAACTCGTCAATGGAGGGCATTTTTTGAAGCTAAAGCGCCTGTGGTGACATATTCATTGATTTGCGTTTCTGTGATCCGAGATGGAACCCAGTTGCAAGCAGCAAATTGCTTCGTCATCTTACAAAGTCTGTAAAAGGAAAATGGACGGTTTACGATTGGCGGTTCATATGTGTTTGACAAATGTTAAACCGGCAATTCAAGGTATACGTATGAAGTGAACCAGACATTGCTGTTCAAAGTCTAGATGGCGGTTTAAGAGAGGGCTAATGACATACGACGGATTATCAATACTAAAGGATAAACCGCCCATTGGAGGCAGAACCAATCTGAAAATTTGTTAAGTGTTGCGGAAACAAGTTTCATAAGATGGTGATATAATTTTGGATCTACCGTTGTTCAAAAGACAAATTTTTCTGAGCTTTACAATGGTGTTAAACGGAACAGAGAAGGTTCAGATAAGGATTTATACAGGAACAGTAAGATGCTGTAGTACAGCAGATTAAGGCTACAGATCCATCCGCAAGGGGGAACTATCAGGCCTAGCTAGATTCAGTACGATGCTAAAGGAAAAGCAGAGGAAGTGCTGATGAACACTGACGAACACCGAAGAAAGTTCGAAACCCTAATGCAGATTTAACAAGTAAAGGGAAGGAGTATTTACCAGAGACACACAACGGCGGAGTATCTTAAGAGATCTGGTACGAACAGGGTGATGCAACGGCCTTGTTGGTGCAGACTGGAAGATCGACGACGACGGCGGCGGCGATGCTTGAGGTCTTCGGGTCGCAAGGAGGAAGACGATGTGAATGGGAAAGGGGGAAATGGAAGGCGCCCCGGTCTTATTTATAAGGGAAGTGGAATAAAATAGCAGGCGCAAAAATCGAGG
This sequence comes from Triticum urartu, assembly GCF_056163025.1. Lineage (NCBI taxonomy): Eukaryota > Viridiplantae > Streptophyta > Magnoliopsida > Poales > Poaceae > Triticum > Triticum urartu. The sequence continues at coordinate 96,462,294 of NC_141875.1, forward strand.
AGTCGGGAGCGGCAAAAAAGGATGTAGCTATCGCCTCGATCTTCGAGAATTAATTAAAGAGAAAGGAATCTTCATAAATCTTTTTATACAGGGATGACGTCACAATGATTTACTGCGGTGTCATAAGATGACATCATGGCGGTTCACCAAAGTTCACAGGGATAAGACAATATGGCGGTTTACGAGAATTGTCAAAAAGTCAAGTAGTTTTTTCTAAAGATTGAAGATTGACATGAACAGGTTCAAATCAATCTGGGCCTAATGTTGAGGATATAACCATTAAGGGTAAACCGCCTAGGAGGGGCCGGTTCACCCTCACCTATGCTGAAGCCCAAGGAAACCCAGAAGATGGCGCTTTACGGATAAGGCTTAGAGGCCCAGAGCCCGCAGGCGATTTAGGGCCCATGGTAGTAAACCGTCATGATTGTATAAACTAATATTATAAGATAGGAAAGAGGAGACCGAGGCGGACACTTGTATGAGCCAGCCTCGGGACTCTGTAGACCGGCCGGGGTCCTCCTGAGTATATAAAGGGGTGACCCGACGGCGGTTCAAGGGAGAACAACAACTCGAGAGCCAGACAAAGCGGATTCGCTCCCTGGCCCTCGAAACCCTAGCAATACCAATCACAACTAGACGTAGGCTTTTACCTTCATCGAAGGGGCCGAACTAGTATAAACTCCCGTGTCCCCTTGTCCGGTTTAACCCCTTCAAGCTAACCCGTAGCGATGGGTCCGCGACTAAGTCCTTTCACGAGGACATCTGCCGTGAGAATTCCACGATAGGCCACCTGCAGCGGCACGGAGAGAAGAGACCCCGTGTAGCAACACGAAACAGGCGAAGCGACTCTTTACCCAGCGTACCGAAGCGGGCCAGCCACGCCAGCAAGCGGCGAAGCGACTCTTTACCTAGCGGACCGAAGCAGGCCAGCCACGCCAGCAAGCACGAACATAACCCCCGCGCACCCAAGAGACCGACAAATGGGCCCGATGCAGCTGAAGCAGAACGGCCGCAGCTGGGTGCAAGCGCGAAAGGTAAAAAAATCGAACCAACCCATGATGGGCGGGGCTGCCAGCGCTGCAAACCCACAATCGACGCCCGTTTTGACCGAGCAAGCTCTTGGACACACACACGCACACACGGCGGCACTGTGAGATGGACCCACGCGCAACCCTGGCCCAGCCTTCAGCGACTCTAGTGCGAGAACGATGCGTGCAGGAAAACGGATGCCCCGATTTTGACCAGCACGATGGAAAGGACGACCGCGCTGGACAGCGAGGCAAATCGTGCGGGCGAGGTCGATTTCAACCGCGATGGCTCTCGTTAGGCGGATTGCGTAGCTAGAGTTATATGTTCAATATAATGCAATTTTCACTATCGATTTCGCTTCTAATAACGTGTCTAAAGCGCGAATGCTATTTCTCGCATTAAGCAAGTTGTACGTGAATTCTCGCTACGAGCTCCATCACCAATAGGCGGGCCCACTCGCGCACACTTCAAACGAAAATAACGGGGAAAAAAGGAACATCGCAGAGGGATTTCAAACCGTGCTTGCAAAGATAAATTTCACCGGTGCTAGCCACCAAGCTAGGGTCGGGATTCTGATCACATAATAGGGTGGGATGTAGTTGAGGCGAAGTTAGCCCGACTTTCATTGTTTTTTTTTCTATTTTTCTATTTTTGTTTTTTGATAGGGTTTTCTTTGTTTTCCTTCGTCTTTTGTTTGGTTTTATTTTTTTTCTTCATTTTTTATTTTTTCTTCTTCATGTTTTGTTTGGTTTCCTTTGTTCTTCTCCATTTTTTGTTTTTCTTTTGTTTTTTCTTATGTTTTCGTTTTCACTCTGCATTTTTGTATATGTCAAAAACATTTTTCAATAAGTGGTCAACATTTTTTGTATACACGTTCAACATTGTCCAAATGTGTATTCAACATTTTTCAGATACTTGTTCAACATTTAAAAACTTATTTCAATATTTTCAAATACTCGTTCAAAAAAATCAATACTCGTTCAAAAAATTTAAATACTTATTCAAGATTTTTTTACTTATTCAATATTTTCAAATATTTGTTCAGCATTTTTAAAATACTTGTTCAACATTTTCTAATACATATACAACATTTTTCAAATACTTGTTCAGCATTTTTAATACTTATTCAACATGTTTAAAAACTTGTTCAACATGTTTTAAATACTCATTAAACATTTTTAATACTTACTCAACATTTTTTGAAATATGCTCTGAAGAGTGTTTTTTGTAACCATTTATATTAAAAATGATGCAGGGTGCAGAATAATTTATTCTTCACCTGAGGTAATCTGGTATTCGTTTCATAAATAAATTACATTTGAAATACAAAAAGTTACATTCATGTTGATTCACTACGTAAAATTTAGCATAAGAAAACAAAATCATAGGTCATAAGACCAGAAAAAATGCATTTTATGTATATTTTACACTACGTTTTTACGTTTGTAATTTTACATAACATAAATAATTTTTTGCGGTGATTATATATTTTCTTACATTCTATTTTTATGTATTAAATAAGTCAAAATTTACGGAATGTGAAATTTCGGTGCATTAATGTTAAAATAGAGGGGGTGAAGAATAACTATTCCTAACCTGGGGTGATGAATAGTCAATCTCTATGTCTGTGCGCGCGCGTGTGTGTAGAATATTTTAAAGTTCAAAGAAAAGTACAAAAATAAAGGAAAAAACAAAAACAGAAAGTAGAAGAAAAAAAGAACAGGTTGTGGCCTCCTGCGCGGCTCGGCTGGCCCATCTGATGCTCCCCCAACGCGAGGGTTCGCCCTCGTCTCGCGTAATGCGAGGGTTCACCCTGTCTACTAAAGAATAGTAAAGTGATTTGCTTGATCGGCGAAGAATGCCAAACCTATCAATTTGTCCGCTAAACTACTCGGAGCTCACAGAGCCCATACCCAATTAATTATATTTTGGGTCGGAGCAACGAACCTATCTGAAATGGCCCATTTTGTAATAGAGATGTGATGTAGTATATCATGAAAGAATTTTTGCCCCAAAAAAGATGATATCATGAAAGAATTCTGCAACACAAAAACGACGATACACTCACCTAATGGCAACTGTTGTACCGCCCATCTAAACTAACCTCTTGTCAAGTTCATTTCAAAGTTGAGAAGATAAGAGGGGTATACTCATCTCAGTCGAAAATACACCGTTTTTTGCTCTTTTCTAATTAAAGCGTCTATTGAACAGCTACCCCCTCCGTTCGTGAATAAATATACATCTAGTTTTTGTCATAAGTCAACGTTTTTAAAACTTTGATTAATTTTATAGAGAAAAGTAGCAGCATTTATGGCACTAAATTAGAGCCACTAGATTCATTTTGAAACGTAGTTTTATAATGTACCAATTTGATATCATATATGCCACTACTCATTAAATTTGATTAAAAATTTAAAACTTTAACTTGATACAAAAGTTAGATGTACACTTATTTACGGACGTACTTGAAAATGCACCATATCATCCAGCGAAACCTTCGCCCTGTTTTGGATAAGAGGTCGTTGTTTTCGAAACAGGTGGTACAAGAGAGCGAGACCGAGACGGGACTGCATGAGATTGGATCTGGTTACCATTATCGGACAGGGATGATCGGGGTGGCTGCCCCGCGGGCGAGGGACAGGCTGGCTACGGCGAGAGACGTCGCGTGGGCGTCTCCGCCGCCGCAACCAACCGCGCCATGTGCGCGCTCGTGTCGAGGGGCAGAGCACTAGCCCCGCCACTGGGTCGGCGTCGGACGCCGCCGTCAGATCAGGCGAGCGCGCAAGGCAGACAGCAGAGACATAAAGCAGGCGCGTAGTACTCTCTCCGTTGACAGAAAATTGTGGGCATCCAGGCTAAGAAAATGAACAGATCGTGCCTTGATCTCCTCCTTCCCAAACTCGACGGCGGCAATGGCATAAAATTGGAGGGTTACCTCGTCACTCCAATCACACTTGCTTGAATCATTTCCAATACGCCGGCAAACCTCTCTTTCTTCTCCCTAAATGAAATCAGTGTCAAGGGACTTCTGTGGGGAGAAGGCACGTTTCCTAGCTAGGTGTCATACAAATGATCTCATAGATGTCTTGTTGAATGAATCAAAGTGTGGAAGCGACCATCATGAGAAGTCTGTATATCAACACCACTTTCAGAAAGAAGAAGAAACACTACAAACTCCGGCAAACGCCATTGCTCTCGCAACCGCGGCATGCTTCATTCTGCTTGGGTGTAAATTTACGGACGATGGAACCCTCGCTGCGGCACAAAGAATCTATCATGAAATTGACGCATTCACGAAATCACCTGCTCGTTACAATTACAATTGTACGAACCATGCTGAATTGACGAAATCACCTGCTCACTACAATTACAATCATATGAATCATGCGACACAGTTGCTGTAGGCCTGGCTTACCACATCAAACAATTGAGGCGTAGCTGCGTCCAGTAACTAGCACATCATCATGCTATCAAAACTAATTAACTGGTGCTCAGGGGTAAAAACAGCACGAGAAAGTACACTACTAATCAGTAGATACTCCCTCCGTCCCATAATATAAGAACGTTTTTGATACTAGTTAGTGTCAAAAAGGTTCTTATATGATGGGACAGAGGGAACATACATAAATAGCTGACATTTTGCACACATGACATCCATACAGAAGTAGCCGGGACATCTCACATGACACAATTTAAATTAGTTTCGCAAGACATGACTTCGGGGTCCAAGATAATCTCGCATAACAACCAGCTCATGGCATTACAGATAGCTGAACAAGTTAATAGACCACAGGAAAGACTGCATATTCTTCTTCCAGCCAGCCAGAACATATGACACCTTTGGTTTCATTAGAGGAAGGAAGGAAGGATATTTCTGAATGGAGTAGACCAAGCCACTTTAATGTTAACCCTGGAGTAGAAGCTTGGACCAAATAAGTAGAGACCAAGCCACTTTAATGTTAACCCTGGAGTAGAAGGTTGGACCAAATAAGTAGAGACCAAGCCACTTTAATCTTGACCCTGCAGCTAGCACCAATGTCACATTCTTTCTCTGTTACGACGCCCTCTTTTTTCGGTTCGAACACAGCATCACCTGTTGCAATGGGTATTTTCAAGCTACCACCACATGCAGAGTAGGCCTGTACAGAAACTTTGAAGTCTTGGTTCACATCTACAGAAACAACACGCCTTGAAAGATGAATGTTACCATCTTGATCCACCGGCGGATTATCTCCATCTGAAAAATCAAGCAACACAAATTCTTCAAGGGGAGAGGCACCTTTGCTAAAAACTTTCCCTGCAAATTGACTAGGCCATGACCCATGAATAATTTGCACACTCAGGATAGTGGCCTCGACCGCTTCCCCAAGCTGCTTACAATGAAATCTTATGGTGCAAAGGTTGTTGTCCAAGATTGTACCAAAAGGACCAGGGCTCCGTTGGTATCGGAGGACTTGGTTGATCAATGCTTTTCCATCTTCAAACTCTCTCTTGAACTTAAGATCAACTTCAAAGTCCATAGGTTCAAGGGACAGAATTACACGAGAGGGGCCAGTCAGCGTCAAGTAGGGCTCCTGCAATTGGCAATCATAGTATAAGTAACAATTTATATGGCAAAGCCAATAAACCACCTCAAGCAGGGAAGAGGAATGTATACATCTGCAGTAATGATTTGGCAGTTATCGCTCGTGCGATTGAAGAGAAAGTTGCGATTATAATCCACATGGTCTCGGGCAGCAACCATGCCATAGACACGAAGTGGTCACCCGAGTTTCGGCTTCTCGACTTCGATGGAGTAGACTTGCAAGCTGCGGGAGACCAAAGCATGTGGGATGGTTTTGTATGTGGTCAGCATGTTCTTGATCGTCGCTGCATACGACACAAAGAGTGTGTTACAACATATAAGGTCTGTCAGCAAGAAACATAATAATACACAGAAACCGAAAATTTTCTTTGGTTCCGATTTCGATGATTACGAATAGGAAGAAAATTATGCTTGCTGCAAGTTATTATGCGAATTAACTCATATAAGTGCGTATATTGTTTACTTACTCTCATCTTCGAAGTTACCGAACTTGCCATAGCACCTGCATTCCCAGCCTATACGGTACTCTTGCATGATCTCCTCATCCGTTAAGTACTCGGGCAGGAACAGCTCCCCATCCGTTGAGTTGTCGTCTTCGTTCTCCGAGATCTGCTCCGGCGTGGCTGAACCGTCTTCGATCCCAGAGGAGGATTTGGCCTCCTTACGGCGGCGCTACGCGGATTCTCCGCCGCTACCCTCTTTGGCTTCTCCTATCACCTCCATCTCCAAAAGCAGTGTTCTCCCTCTCCTTCTTTCCTCGACGCCACCCCCACAGCCGCAGTTGCGAGATCTAGGGTTTTCCTTTTTCTTTTCTTGGATATAAATGTTTTATCTCTTTTTTAGGGGGAATCGAAGAAACTTTATTGAATAATGTGAGAATCCAAATAATCTTTGGAAGATTAACATCTTGGTGGCAACTTTGACTAGATTAGGGCATCTCCAACGGCAACCCGCATCCATCTGTGTACAAGCGGAGCCAGTCCACGGACACAGATGCGGGAGAATGTTATCCAACCGTAGCCACATACATTTCAAAGTGAATTTTAACTAACCGAACGAAATTCATGCAAACCGATCGATATTCATCAAAATTCGAATAGAAAATAACACAAACTATCCATACATACCATGCAAATTAGGTCTAGTACAATAATGTATCTAAATCGACTAGATACCGGATGTCCAACAAGTTTTTCATGAACTAATCATGTCGTTCCACACATATCCTCCCTTCAGCTTCATCAAACCGTGCTACGGGCTACATATAATGTGTAGACCAAAACATTGAGTGAATGAATCTATCAACAAGTTGAGCAAAAGAAAGTAAAACTTACGATCTCATCCTCTGTTCCGTGCAATGGCCATCTTGCCTCGAGTTGACGAACCACGTCGCAAAACTTGATGATGCTGATCTGGATAGCGTGCCAGCGATACGACAATTGTAACACCCCGATAATCAAGCTACAATGATCTTCCCCTAATATGCCATGTCACCATTTTTTTTCATAATTAAAATGGAATTAAATAATTAATTCAACTCAAATTCAAATTCATATTAGAAGTGCAGAAACTGTTTCTTCAGATATTAAAATAAAAGTGTCTGTAATTGCAAATAAGCACTACGTAATTTTCATGTAGTAAACAAACCCTCAAGGAATTATTAAAATGCCCCTAACTTATTTAAAACAGAGCCAGCAACATTTAACTTTAATCATTTCAATTTAAATAAAAATTTAAGAAATTCACAAATAATCAAGACTTGTTATACTAGCTCAACTTATAGCCCATTATTTATGTACCCACTCTCATAGTTAACAAAATTCATTTTCTATCCATATAGAATACAAAATAGTGGAGAAAGAATAAAACAGAAACGGAAAATAATGAAAAGAAAAAGACCTAAGCTGGGAGCAACTACAATAGAAAAGAGGCTTGTGGTAGAAAAATAGAAAAACGGATCTGGACCATCGGATGGGAGACTGATGGCCCAGATTTAGGTGCAGCAATCTGTCCGGATAATTTGCAAAAAGGTCCTTCCCTGCAAGCTAATTTGGTCTCAGTGCCCTCGTCGTTCAATCCCAAATCCCCTACAGAGCAGCAGTCCCAACGCTGGCGGCGGCGGCCCATATCCCTCCTCAAGCTGGGCGAGTTCAGAAAATCTCCGATGGCTGCTGGCCGTCGTATCGCCGACGGTGCAGTTTGAGGTAGACAAAATCAAATCTCCCCGGCTAATAAGCTCTGCCCCGCAGTTTGCTCGTCAATCTCGTAGCCTCTGATCTGAATCTCCGGTAGCAGTCGGTTCGTCGCCTCCTCTCTCTCTCAGGCACATCAGCTCGTGACCTTCTCCCCCTCGTTAGCGGCAAGCCGGTGATGAGCTCCTCGGGTCCTTCCCAACCGCCCAATGCGACTTGGTATAAACCTACAAATCTTCGACACAGTTGTTCATTTTCCTGGTAAATAGATGTTAACTTTGTTTGCTATTTGTGCTGCAGCCCAATTTTACTGTATCAAGTAAATTTATGCTTTATCTGTACAGTTCTATTTTCCTGTACTTGTTCGTCTCAAATCTGCTTGTGTGTGAATGATGCATTTTAGTAACTTAAGTTTGTTCGTGTATTGCTCCTGTTCTTGGTGGTTTGGTACTCTAATTTGGAACTTTTGTTTCTCTATTAAGTAATCTGGAGAACCAAGTTGGAGGGTTGAGGACGGTTGGATAATCTTAGGGTCTTGAAGTTTAGGACAATTCACTAAAAAGCTCGGAATTTCATCTTAAGTTTGACAACTAGGTTATGTATCCTTGGTTGGAGCGGTGAATGAAGTTGACATAATGACTGTGTCTCTTCTCAAGATATGGTATTTCGTATATGTTTCTAACTAACACCTACTTATTTGGTGTTCTTAGCTAGGTAGATTGAATTGATCAAGTGTATAAGAGTACATGGAGGTTAAAACTCCCACGTAGAAGCAGGAATGCCAGCAGATGAAGATCGATTAACAGGAACCACCAAAACAGGACACAAATTATACTCATAGATCTTTTCTGTTATGTACTATCAAGATGCTTGTTGGACAGTGGTAGTTTCAGTCCTTTAAACTGGGTCCTGTTGGCCATGTACTAAAAGCAATCTATGTATATCTCTTGTGTTGTATTCTCATGTACTCAAATACTCAAATGCTTGCTGCGCGGTGATAGTTCCAGTCCTTAATTTGCTCACGCACTCGGACACTTCCAGTTTGACATGTATATGTAGTTCTGCTTGATATGAGATGGCTTAATTATCTCATGTGCTAAACAATTTGTGATATATATTGATGTTTTCTTAGTAGTAACCAAGATATCCGACCCTCTTGAAAAATTAGTGATGTCTCAGAGGCTAAAATAGACACTTAAATGTGTATGAATTTCATGAAGTAATATTTGCAAATATTTTTGTATCAAACTAATTAAGATGAGATGGGCATCAACACTGTGCATATCTAAAAATGGTCATATTTCACAAAGACTCAAGGTCTGTACTGCAAATATGCTATTTCATATCTAACCGTTTGTAGGGGGTTTTCTGTGAAAAGTACATTAAGTGGTTTGAGATCCCCCACCTAAATCTAGGCCATCCATCTCCCATCTAGTGGTCTAGATCAGTTTTTTCTATTTTTCTACTACAAGTCCAGATTCTATTGTAGTCTCTCCCACCTAAGCTACTATGCATGTGGGCTCTAGTGCCTACAGTGCATCTGGCCCAGCCCTCCTGGCCTTTCTCCTACCTCACCTATGGAGGAGGTAGAGGCCATGGCGTGGAGGCCATCCACGCCACCACGGCTCGATGGCCACCACGTGCCCTCACCAGCCCTATAAACTCGTCCCCCTGAGACCCTAGAACGCCCTCGTCCATTACCCCCTCGATCCCCATCATCCCCCATCTCCTCTGACTCAATTTCGAGCTCGAGGATCTCGCGGTGACCGCTGCCTCGTCGGTGTTGTCGCGGCCACCGGCGTCTCCGGCATGCGGGGGCACGTCAAGGAGGTCTGCCACGACCGGCTTCATTCGTCCCGGGGACCGGCTCGAACTGGGACGCCCTCGAGCCGACACGATCTTCATCTTCTTCATTTGGTCGCCACACCTCGTCGTTGCTCTGATCCGCCTCCGGCCTCCTCGACCTCGCCATCAAACTCGAGGTGAGCCCCTCTTTGGATCCCCTCTGTGTTAGACGTATAGCTGTAGCATAACCAATGTAATCTCTATCTATCCTAACAGGCTGTACCTCTCTTTCCTCTCTCGATCTTCTCTGTAACCCGTACACATCCTGGAGATCGTATGTAACTTCTTGTACGCCACGACAGGCTTTCTGTCTCAGATAAATATACACCACGAGGCTTTCCATGGAGAGAAGGAATGCTTCCATCTAATCTTACATGGTATACAGAGCCGTCCTCGTCCCAATCTAGCTACCAGAAACTTCTCCATCGACATGGCTTCCTCGACTGCAGTCGTCCTCAAACTTGGTCCTCTGCCGGCCAAGAAGTTGACAAAGGGGAATTATCTCCTATGGAAAGCCCAAGTGATGCCCGGCCTGCGAGGAGCGCAGGTCACGGGGCTCCTAGATGGAGCACCAGCAGTCAGACAGAAGGATCGGCAGCAGTTGGACAAGACCATGGCTAGGGTGCCAAACCCACTGTATGCGCCATGGCTGCAGAAGGATCAACAAGTCCTTAGTTATCTACTGAATTCTCTCTCAAAAGAGATTCTTGCACAGGTTATTGGTAAGGAAAATACCTATGATCTATGGACTGCAATCACCACAATTTTTGCATCACAGTCACAGTCTCGCATCACAAATCTGCGGATCGCCATCACCACCACAAAGAAGGGCACGATGTCCAGCTCCTCCTTCATCGCAAGGATGAAGAATCTTGGGGACGAACTTGCAGCAGCAGGTCGTCCAGTTTCAGACCCCGAGATGGTGGACTATGTACTCATGGGTCTCGACCGCGACTATGATCTCGTGGTGGCGGTCATCGGCGCTGTCAAGACATCCACCACTGTCGACGAACTCTTTGCCCAAATATCCGCCTTTGATCAAAGGATAGAGATGTTGGGTGATGGGGCAGAAGGTGTCGGCTTCAACTCTTCAGCAAACTTGGTGTACAATGGTCGTAGGCGCAACAATAGAGGCCGCGGAAGGCGTCCTCCCACTCCTTCTAGTGCCGGCACCAATAGTGGCAGAACCTACAGAGGGCGTCCACAACAACAACAGCAGCAACAACATCAACAATCAGCTCGGGATTTGTAACGCCCTCGATGCGGCTATATCTCCCACGTGTCGAAGCACGACTTAGAGGCATAACCGCATTGAAAGCAATGTCGCAAGTGAGGTAATCTTCGCAAACAACCCATGTAATACAATAGGGGAAAAGATACATAGTTGGTTACACTCGCCACTTCACACAATTACATGAATAAAGCATTACATCATCCAAATACAAACAAGGTCCGACTACGGAACCAAAATAAAAGAAGACTACCCCAAATGCTACACAGGTCCCCGATCGTCCCGACTGGGCTCCACTACTGATCAACTAGAACGAAACAACACAAAGGGCAAGATCTTCATCGAGCTCCTCCTTGAGCTTGGTTGCGTCATCGGCACGGTTCAACGGCACCTGCAAACTGGTTTTGGAAGTAACTGTGAGTCACGGAGACTCAGCAATCTCGCACCCTCGCGATCAAGACTATTTAAGCTTAAGGGTAAGGTAAAGGTATGAGGTGGAGCTGCAGCAAGCGACTAGCATATATGGTGGCTAACATACGCAAATGAGAGCGAGAAGAGAAGGCAAAGCACGATCGAGAAACTATGATCAAGAAGTGATCCTAGAACAACCTACGTCAAGCATAACTCCAACACCGTGTTCACTTCCCGGACTCCGCCGAGAAGAGACCATCACGGTAACACACGCGGTTGATGTATTTTAATTAAGGTCAAGTTTAGGTTTTCTACAACCGGGCGTTAACAAATTCCCATCTGCCCATAACCGCGGGCACGGCTTTCGAAAGTTCAAATCCCTACAGGGGTGTCCCAACTTAGCCCATGACAAGCTCTCACGGTCAACGAAGGATATACCTTCTCCCGAGACATTCCGGTCAGACTCGATATCCCGGTTCTACAAGACACTTCGACAAGTTAAAACAAATCCAGCAACACCGCCCGAATGTGCCGACAAATCCCGATAGGAGCTGCACATATCTCGTTCTCAGGGCACACTCAGATGAGACATCCTACGAGTAAAACCAAACCTCAAGTTGCCCCAAGGTGGCCCCGCGGTCTGCTCGTACGGACCAACACTCAGAGGAGCACTGGCCCCCGGGGGGGGGGGGGGTTAGAATAAAGATGACCCTTGAGTCTGCAGAACCCAAGGGAAGGTGGTAGGTTGTTAGTGCAAATGGTAAAACCAAGGTTGGGCATTGCTAGAGGAGTTTTATTCAAGGCGAACTGTCAAGGGGTTCCCATTATAGCCCAACCGCGTAAGGAACGCAAAAATCCGGGAACATAACACCGATATGACGGAAACTAGGGCGGCAAGAGTGGAACAAAACACCAAGCATAAGGCCGAGCCTTCCACCCTTTACCAAGTATATAGATGCATTAAATAAATAAGATATATTGTGATATCCCAACAAGTAAACATGTTCCAACAAGGAACAACATCTCCATGTTCCAACAAGGAACAAACTTCAATCTTCACCTGCAACTAACAACGCTATAAGAGGGGCTGAGCAAAGCGGTAACATAGCCAAACAACGGTTTGCTAGGACAAGGTGGGTTAGAGGCTTGGTTCAACAATATGGGAGGCATGATAAGCAAGTGGTAGGTATCGCAGCATAGGCATAGCAAAACAGCGAGCAACTAGCAAGCAAAGATAGAAGTGATTTCGAGGGTATGGTCATCTTGCCTGCAAAGTTTACAGAGTTGACTGGATCCTCGATAGCAAACTCGACGGGCTCCTCGTTAGCGAACTCGTCTCCCGGATCTACCCAAACAAGACAAACAAGCAACAAGAACACAATCAACCACGTGAAAAGCTCAAACAACATGATGCAACAAGGTATGCTATGCGGGATGCGATATGTGATGCATATGCAAGATTTGACAAGGAATGAAAGAACCTGGCCTCAAATTGGAAATCCAAGTGTGCCACTGGAAAGGTGATGTGATTTCTCTTGAAAACGATATAAAGATCACCGGAATCGGAGACACGGTTTGGAAATGGCAAGCAATACAAATATGGCACCGGTCTGCGATAAACAGCAAGTAACCATCTAAATGCAACAAGACAAACATGCTACAACACTCAAACATGGCAACAAAATACATGGCAGGGATCCACTCATGATGCTTAAAAAAAGATGAACACTGAGCTACGGCCAATTCATCCATTAACAGGTTCAAACAAGCATGGCAAAAGTGCAATTGGTAAGCAGATCTCAGACTTAGTGAAATTAACACTAGTCTGGAATTTCAGATCGGGTAGCACACTTTGGAGCATGAAAACTATATGCTACAGGAACTTAACATGGAAAAGTAAAGCATGGCATGGAGCTACTCAAAGAGCTTAACAAAAGTCCCTTGGTGACCTTGAGCCAAAAGGGATCAGAAAATACAATTGCAAGCCTGTGAACATGGCAAAAAAACTTAAACAGATCACAGACTTAGTGAAAAACTGGAGCATGCAAATCAGATATCAAGTAGGCATGTTTACGAGCTCGATGCACTCACTACGGAGCATGTCATGACAATCTAAGCATACACCCATCAAGAATATACATTATACAAGCTAGACATGGCAAGAACAATAACATAGCATGCACGGACCAACTACAACATCCTCGGCAAAATCGCTAACAAGTAGACAATCTGCCTAGGTTCATGAAATAGTAAAAGTAGAGTTCGATTGACTCAAGCTAGGGTGCTCCATAATTGCAAACAAGGACATGGATGGATAGAGCACTACAATATTAACAAATCACCCTTACTGATCATCCTCAAAAGAGGGACGGACCACTAGGAAATAACAGGAACATATGGCATATTGATAAAAACAGATCAAGGACTTACTGGAATTGCTAAGTCCCTGAAATCAGCATTAACGAATGCACCACTTTGCAAGCTTGTGCTAGTCACCACACACATCACAAAAATACATGGATTACACCTCTGGAAAGATGACAAAGCATATAACAAAACATATGTAGAGCTCAGGGGCATATCATGCACACAATAATCATGGCAAAAATGGCACTCTTCCAACAGCATTTCGGGCATCAAGATGAGCTCAAATGAAAATGATGCAATGAGATGAAATGATGTGCTCTCTGAGACAAACATTTTGATATGCTACACGCGCAAAACGGAGCTATGGATGCAAAGTTACGGCATGATGAACATGGGCATTTGAATCTGGCAATCTCGGGGACTTAGTGGAATTTTACCCCGCGGGAAAAGTCAACCCGGGACGAGGAGATCCGGGACGGGGTGGATCCGGTTCGGGATGGCGCCGTTTGGTTCGTCTCCTGGTGGATCTCATCCATCATCGTCTCCGGCGAGCTCGAGGAAGTCCGGCGAGGTCAGAGTTGGCCGGAGTTGGCGGTTCCGGACCGGATCTGGCCGGATCCGGCCGGATCTCGACGAGGGCGGCGCGGGGAGGCAGCCTTCGGGCTTGGGCGGCGCGAGGAAGCTTGGCGGCGGGCGGAGCTTGCGCGGTGGCATGGAGTTGCTCCGGTGGAGCTTGCCGGCACGGGGAAGTGAAGGCGGCGGCGGTGAAGAGGCGGCGCGGTGCGGCAGTGACGTGGCGGCGCGGCGAGGAGTGGAGCCGGGCGGCGAGTGGGCTCCTCCGCGGGAGGCGGTGGCGGCGGGCCGCGGCTCCGGCGGGCGGCTGCCGGTGGCGGCGAGCACGAAGGGGCGCGGCGGCGAGGCAGTCAACGCCGGCAAGGAAGACGTGGGAGCGGGCACGGGCTCCCGCGGGGAGGCGGTGGCGAGATGGGCCCGCGCGGGCCCCGGATGGGCTCCGCGGGCCGCGACGGCGGTGGGACGACGGCGGGATAGGTGGCGTGCTCTGGTTCGCCGGGGAAAGCGGGGCGGACATGTCCGGCCCGGTCGGACACGTCCGGCGGCTGGAGGAGGGAGGAGACTAGGGTTAGGGGTAGGAAAGATCCAAAAATTTCGGGGGAGTGGCCTTTTTATAGATTGGAGGAGCTAGGAAGCTCAGAATGAGGAGCGGTTTTCGGCCACGCGATCGTGATCGAACGACCGAGATGATGGAGCAGGTTTAGGTGGGTTTTGGGCCAAAATGGAAGGGTGTTGGGCTGCAACACACACGAGGCCCTCTCGGTCCCTCGGTTAACCGTTGGAGCATCAAACGAAGTCTAAATGATACGAAACTTGACAGGCGGTCTACCGGTAGTAAACCAAGGCCGCTTGGCAAGTCTCAGTCCAATCCAGAAACGTTTAATACCCGCACACGAAAAGATGTAGAAAGGGACACCGGATGACATAGGAGCGCCGGATTGCAAAACGGACAACGGGGAAAATGCTCGGATGCATGAGACGAACATGTATGCAAATGAAATGCACATGATGACATGATATGCAATGCATGACATGCAATCAATGACAAGGCAACAACAGCGAATAACTGGAGGACACCTGGCACATCGGTCACTGGGCGTTACAGGATTACCCCGAGTGCCAAATATGTTACAAATTTCATGTAGGAGGTGCCCGTGCATGTTGGGATCGCTATGAAGAAGCTGATTATGATGAGAAGGAGGCCAATGCCGTCACCAACAACTATGGCATCTGAAGGAAATATGCCCTAGAGGCAATAATAAAGTTATTATTTATTTCCTTATATCATGATAAATGTTTATTATTCATGCTAGAATTGTATTAACCGGAAACATAATACTTGTGTAAATACATAGACAAACAGAGTGTCACTAGTATGCCTCTACTTGACTAGCTCATTGATCAAAGATGGTTATGTTTCCTAGCCATAGACATGGGTTGTCATTTGATTAACGGGATCACATCATTAGGAGAATGATGTGATTGACTTGACCCATTCTGTTAGCTTAGCACTCTATCGTTTAGTATGTTGTTATTGCTTTCTTCATGACTTATACATGTTCCTATGACTATGAGATTATGCAACTCCCGTTTATCGGATGAACACTTTGTGTGCTACCAAACGTCACAACGTAACTGGGTGATTATAAAGGTGCTATACAGGTATCTCCGAAGGTACTTGTTGGGTTGGCGTATTTCGAGATTAGGATTTGTCACTCCGATTGTTGGAGAGGTATCTCTGGGACCACTCAGTAATGCACATCACTTAAGCCTTGCAAGCATTGCAACTAATGAGTTAGCTGTGGGATGATGTATTACAGAACGAGTAAAGAGACTTGCCGGTAACTAGATTGAACTAGGTATTTGGATACCGATGATCGAATCTCGGGCAAGTAACATACCGATGACAAAGGGAACAACGTATGTTGTTATGCGGTCTAATCGATAAAGATCTTCGTAGAATATGTGGGAGCCAATATGAGCATCTAGGTTCCGCTATTGGTTATTGACCGGAGACGTGTCTCGGTCATGTCTACATAGTTCTCGAACCCGTAGGGTCCGCACGCTTAAAGTTTCGATGACGGTTATATTATGAGTTTATGAGTTTTGATGTACCGAAGATTGTTCGGAGTCCCGGATGTGATCACAGACATGACGAGGAGTCTCGAAATGGTTGAGACATGAAGATTGATATATTGGAAGCCTATATTTGGATATCAGAAATGTTCCGGGTGAAATCGGGATTTTACCGGAGTACCAAGGGGTTACCGAAACCCCCCGGGGGCTTAATGGGCCATAGTGGGCCTTAGTGGAGAAGAGGAGAGGTGGCCAGGGCAGGGCCGCGCGCCCCTCCCCCCTAGTCCGAATTGGACAAGGAGAGGGGGGCGGTGCCCCCTTTCCTTCCTCTCTCCCTCTTCTTTCCCCCTTCTCCTATTCCAATAAGGAAGGGAGGGAGTCCTACTCCCAGTGAGTAGCTCCTCCTGGCGCGCCTCCTCCTGGCCGACCGCACCTCCCCCCTTGCTCCTTTATATACGGGGGCAGGGGGCACCCCAAAGACACAACAATTGATCGTTTGATCTTTTAGCCGTGTGTGGTGCCCCCTCCACCATAGTCCACCTCGATAATACTGTAGCGGTGCTTAGGCGAAGCCCTGTGTCGGTAGAACATCATCATCGTCACCACGCCGTCGTGCTGACGAAACTCTCCCTCAACACTCGGCTGGATCAGAGTTCGAGGGACGTCATCGGGCTGAACGTGTGCTGAACTCGGAGGTGCCGTGCGTTCGGTACTTGACCGGTCGGATCGTGATGACGTACGAATACATCAACCGCGTTGTGCTAACGCTTCCGCTTTCGGTCTACGAGGGTACGTGGACAACACTCTCCCCTCTCGTTGCTATTCATCACCATGATCTTGCATGTGCGTAGGAATTTTTTGGAAATTACTACGTTCCCCAATAGTGGTATCAGAGCCAGGTTTTATGCGTAGATGTCATATGCACGAGTAGAACACAAGTGAGTTGTGGGCGATATAAGTCATACTGCTTACCAGCATGTCATACTTTGGTTCGGCGCTATTGTTGGATGAAGCGGCTCGGACCGACATTACGCGTACGCTTACGCGAGACTGGTTCTACTGACGTGCTTTGCACACAGGTGGCTGGCGGGTGTTAGTTTCTCCAACTTTAGTTGAACCGAGTGTGGCTACGCCCGGTCCTTGCGAAGGTTAAAACAGCACCAACTGGACAAACTATCGTTGTGGTTTTGATGCGTAGGTAAGAACGGTTCTTGCTAAGCCCAGTAGCAGCCACGTAAAACTTGCAACAACAAAGTAGAGGACGTCTAACTTGTTTTTGCAGGGCATGTTGTGATGTGATATGGTCAAGACATGATGCTAAATTTTATTGTATGAGATGATCATGTTTTGTAACCGAGTTATCGGCAACTGGCAGGAGCCATATGGTTGTCGCTTTATTGTATGCAATGCAATCGCCCTGTAATGCTTTACTTTATCACTAAGCGGTAGCGATAGTCGTAAAAGCATAAGATTGGCAAGACGACAACGATTCTACGATGGAAATCAAGGTGTCGCACCGGTGACGATGGTGATCATGACGGTGCTTCGGATATGGAGATCACAAGCACAAGATGATGATGGCCATATCATATCACTTATATTGATTGCATGTGATGTTTATCTTTTATGCATCTTATCTTGCTTTGATTGACAGTAGAATTATAAGATGATCTCTCACTAAATTTCAAGATAAAAGTGTTCTCCCTGAGTATGCATCGTTGCCAAAGTTCGTTGTGCCCAGACACCACGTGATGATCGGGTGTGATAAGCTCTACGTCCATCTACAATGGGTGCAAGCCAGTTTTGCACACGCAGAATACTCAGGTTTAACTTGACGAGCCTAGCATATGCAGATATGGCCTCGGAACACTGAGATCGAAAGGTCGAGCATGAATCATATAGTAGATATGATCAACATAGTGATGTTCACCATTGAAAGCTACTCCATTTCACATGATGATCGGTTATGGTTTAGTTGATTTGGATCACGTGATCACTTAGAGGATTAGAGGGATGTCTATCTAAGTGGGAGTTCTTAAGTAATATGATTAATTGAACTTAAATTTATCATGAACTTAGTACCTGATAGTATCTTGCTTGTCTATGTTGATTGTAGATAGATGGCCCGTGTTGTTGTTCCGTTGAATTTTAATGCGTTCCTTGAGAAAGCAAAGTTGAAAGATGATGGTAGCAATTACACGGACTGGGTCCGTAACTTGAGGATTATCCTCATTGCTGCATAGAAGAGTTACGTCCTAGAAGCACCGCTAGGTCTACCACCTGCACCAGCAACTGCAGACATTGTGAATGCCTGGCAGTCATGTGTTGATGACTACTCGATAGTTCAGTGTGCCATGCTTTACGGCTTAGAACCGGGACTTCAACGACGTTTTGAACATCATAGAGCATATGAGATGTTCCAGGAATTGAAGTTAATATTTCAAAACAATGCCCGGATTGAGAGATATGAAGTCTCCAATAAGTTCTACAGCTGCAAGATGCAGGGGAATAGTTCTGTCAGTGAGCATATACTCAAGATGTCTGGGTACTGCAATCACTTGATTCAACTGGGAGTTAATCTTCCGGATGATAGCGTCATTGACAGAATTCTTCAATCACTGCCACCAAGCTACAAGAGCTTCGTGATGAACTATAACATGCAAGGGATGGATAAGACGATTCCCGAGCTCTTCGCAATGCTAAAGGCTGTGGAGGTAGAAATCAAGAAGGAGCATCAAGTGTTGATGGTCAATAAGACCACCAGTTTCAAGAAAAAGGGCAAATGGAAGAAGAAGGGGAACTTCAAGAAGAACAACAAGCAAGTTGCTGCTCAAGAGAAGAAACCCAAGTCTGGACCTAAGCCTGAGACTGAGTGCTTCTACTGCAAGCAGACTGGTCACTGGAAGCGGAACTGCCCCAAGTATTTGGCGGATAAGAAGGATGGCAAGGTGAACAAAGGTATATGTGATATACATGTTATTGATGTGTACCTTACTAGAGCTCGCAGTAGCACCTGGGTATTTGATACTGGTTCTGTTGCTAATATTTGCAACTCGAAATAGGGACTATGGATTAAGCAAACACTGGCCAAGGACGAGGTGACGATGCGCGTGGGAAATGGTTCCAAAGTCGATGTGATCGCCGTCGGCACACTACCTCTACATCTACCTTCGGGATTAGTATTATACCTAAATAATTGTTATTTGGTGCCAGCGTTGAGCATGAACATTATATCTGGATCTTGTTTGATGCGAGACGGTTATTCATTTAAATCAGAGGATAATGGTTGTTCTATTTATATGAGTAATATCTTTTATGGTCATGCACCCTTTAAGAGTGGTCTATTTTTTGATGAATCTCGATAGTAGTGATACACATATTCATAATGTTGAAGCCAAAAGATGCAGAGTTGATAATGATAGTGCAACTTATTTGTGGCACTGCCGTTTAGGTCATATCGGTGTAAAGCGCATGAAGAAACTCCATACTGATGGAATTTTGGAACCACTTGATTATGAATCACTTGGTATTTGCGAACCGTGCCTCATGGGCAAGATGACTAAAACGCCGTTCTCCGAAACTATGGAGAGAGCAACAGATTTGATGGAAATCATACACACAGATGTATGTGGTCCGATGAATGTTGAGGCTCACGGCGGGTATCATTATTTTCTCACCTTCACAGATGATTTAAGCAGATATGGGTATATGTACTTAATGAAACATAAGTCTGAAACATTTGAAAAGTTCAAAGAATTTCAGAGTGAAGTTGAAAATCATCGTAACAAGAAAATAAAGTTTCTACGATCTGATCGTGGAGGAGAATATTTGAGTTACGAGT
Organism: Triticum urartu; assembly: GCF_056163025.1. Lineage (NCBI taxonomy): Eukaryota > Viridiplantae > Streptophyta > Magnoliopsida > Poales > Poaceae > Triticum > Triticum urartu. The sequence goes on from NC_141875.1 coordinate 96,482,444, forward strand.
TTGGTCTACATTTGAAACAATGCGGAATAGTTTCGCAACTCATGCCACCCGGAACACCACAGCGTAATGGTGTGTCCGAACATCGTAATTGTACTTTACTAGATATGGTGCGATCTATGATGTCTCTTACTGATTACCGCTATCGTTTTGGGGTTATGCTTTAGAGACGGCTGCATTCACGTTAAATAGGGCACCTTCGAAATCCATTGAGACGACGCCTTATGAACTGTGGTTTGGCAAGAAACCAAAGTTGTCATTTCTTAAAGTTTGGGGCTGCGATGCTTATGTGAAAAAGCTTCAACCTGATAAGCTCGAACCCAAATTGGAGAAATGTGTCTTCATAGGATACCCAAAGGAGACTGTTGGGTACACCTTCTATCACAGATCCGAAGGCAAGGCATTCGTTGCTAAGAATGGATCCTTTCTAGAGAAGGAGTTTCTCTCGAAATAAGTGAGTGGGAGGAAAGTAGAACTTGATGAGGTAACTGTACCTTCTCCCTTATTGGAAAGTAGCTCATCACAGAAACCGGTTCCTGTGACGCCTACACCAATTAGTGAGGAAGTTAATGATGATGATCATGGAACTTCAGATCAAGTTGTTCCTGAACCTCGTAGGTCAACCAGAGTAAAATCCGCACCAGAGTGGTACGGTAATCCTGTTCTGGAGGTTATGTTACTAAACTATGACGAACCTACGAACTATGAAGAAGCAATGGTGAGCCCAGATCGCGCAAAATGGCTTGAGGCCATGAAATCTGAGATGGGATCCATGTATGAGAACAAAGTGTGGACTTTGGTTGACTTGCCCAATGATCGGCAAGCCATTGAGAATAAATGGATCTTCAAGAAGAAGACTGACGCTGACGGTAATGTTACTGTCTATAAAGCTCGACTTGTTGCGAAAGGTTTTCGACAAGTTCAAGGGATTGACTACGATGAGACTTTCTCACCCGTAGCGATGCTTAAGTCTGTCCGAATCATGTTAGCAATTGCCTCATTTTATGATTATGAAATTTGGCAAATGGATGTCAAAACTGCATTCCTGAATGGATTTCTGGAAGAAGAGTTGTATATGATGCAACCAGAAGGTTTTGTCGATCCAAAGGGAGCTAACAAAGTGTGCAAGCTCCAGCGATCCATTTATGGACTGGTGCAAGCCTCTCGGAGTTGGAATAAACGTTTTGATACTGTGATCAAAGCATTTGGTTTTATACAGACTTATGGAGAAGCCTGTATTTACAAGAAAGTGAGTGGGAGCTCTATAGCATTTCTGATATTATATGTGGATGACATATTACTAATTGGAAATGATGTAGAATTTCTGGATAGCATAAAGGGATACTTGAATAAGAGTTTTTCAATAAAAGACCTCTGTGAAGCTTCTTATATATTGGGCATCAAGATCTATAGAGATAGATCAAGACACTTAATTGGACTTTCACAAAGCACATACCTTGACAAAGTTTTGAAGAAGTTCAAAATGGATCAAGAAAAGAAAGGGTTCTTGCCTGTGTTACAAGGTGTGAAGTTGAGTAAGACTCAATGCCCGACCACTGCAGAAGATAGAGAGAAAATGAAAGATGTTCCCTATGCTTTAGCCATAGGCTCTATCATGTATGCAATGCTGTATACCAGACCTGATGTGTGCCTTGCTATAAGTATAGCAGGGAGGTACCAAATTAATCCAGGAGTGGATCACTGGACAGCGGTCAAGAACATCCTGAAATACCTGAAAAGGACTAAGGATATGTTTCTCATTTATGGAGGTGACAAAGAGCTAGTCGTAAATGGTTACGTCGATGCAAGCTTTGATACTAATCCGGACGATTCTAAATCGCAAACCGGATACGTGTTTACATTGAACGGTGGAGCTGTCAGTTCGTGCAGTTCTAAACAAAGCGTCATGGCAGGATCTACGTGTGAAGCGGAGAACATAGCTGCTTCAGAAGCAGCAAATGAAGGAGTCTGGATGAAGGAGTTCAAATCCGATCTAGGTGTCATACATAGTGCATCGGGTCCAATGAAAATCTTTTGTGACAATACTGGTGCAATTGCCTTGGAGAAGTAATCCAGATTTCACAAGAGAACCAAGCACATCAAGAGACGCTTCAATTCCATCTGGGTTCTAGTCCAGGTGGGAGACATAGAAATTTGCAAGATACATACGGATCTGAATGTTGCAAACCCGTTGACTAAGCCTCTTCCACGAGCAAAACATGATCAGCACCAAGACTCCATGGGTGTTAGAATCATTACTGTGTAATCTAGATTATTGACTCTAATGCAAGTGGGAGACTGAAGGAAATATGCCCTAGAGGCAATAATAAAGTTATTATTTATTTCCTTATATCATGATAAATGTTTATTATTCATGCTAGAATTGTATTAACCGGAAACATAATACTTGTGTGAATACATAGACAAACAGAGTGTCACTAGTATGCCTCTACTTGACTAGCTCGTTGATCAAAGATGGTTATGTTTCCTAGCCATAGACATGGGTTGTCATTTGATAAACAGGATCACATCATTAGGAGAATGATATGATTGACTTGACCCATTCCGTTAGCTTAGCACTCGATCGTTTAGTATGTTGCTATTGCTTTCTTCATGACTTATACATGTTCCTATGACTATGAGATTATGCAACTCCCGTTTACCGGAGGAATACTTTATGTGCTACCAAACATCACAACGTAACTGGGTGATTATAAAGGTGCTCTACAGGTGTCTCCGAAGGTACTTGTTGGGTTGGCGTATTTCGAGATTAGGATTTGTCACTCCGATTGTCGGAGAGGTATCTCTGGGCCCACTCGCTAATGCACATCACTTAAGCCTTGCAAGCATTGCAACTAATGAGTTAGTTGCGGGATGATATATTACAGAACGAGTAAAGAGACTTGCCAGTAACAAGATTGAACTAGGTATTGGGATACCGATGATCGAATCTCGGGCAAGTAACATACCGATGACAAAGGGAACAAAGTATGTTGTTATGTGGTCTAACCGATAAAGATCTTTGTAGAATATGTGGGAGCCAATATGAGCATCTAGGTTCCGCTATTGGTTATTGACCGGAGACGTGTCTCAGTCATGTCTACATAGTTCTCGAACCCGTAGGGTCCGCACGCTTAAAGTTTCGATGACGGTTATATTATGAGTTTATGAGTTTTGATGTACCGAAGGTTGTTTGGAGTCCCGGATGTGATCACGGACATGACGAGGAGTCTCTAAATGGTCGAGACATGAATATTGATATATTGGAAGCCTATATTTGGATATCAGAAATGTTCCGGGTGAAATCAGGATTTTACCGGAGTACCGAGGGGTTACCGGAACCCCCCGGGGGCTTAATGGGCCATAGTGGGCCTTAGTGGAGAAGAGGAGAGGCGACCAGGGCAGGGCCTGATAACCCACAAGTATAGGGGATCGCAACAGCTTTCGAGGGAAGAGTATTCAACCCAAATTTATTGATTTGACACAAGGGGAGCCAAAGAATATTCTCAAGTATTAGCAGCTGAGTTGTCAATTCAACCACACCTGGAAACTTAGTATCTGCAGCAAAGTGTTTAGTAGCAAAGTAATATGATAGTGGTGGTAGCGGCAACAAAAGTAAAGACAGCAAAAGTAATGTTTTTGGTATTTTGTAGTGATTGTAACAGTAGCAACGAAAAAGTAAATAAGCGTAAACCAGTATATGGAAAACTCGTAGGCACCGGATCAGTGATGGATAATTATGCCGGATGCGGTTCATCATGTAATAGTCATAACATAGGGTGACACAGAACTAGCTCCAATTCATCAATGTAATGTAGGCATGTATTCCGTATATAGTCATACATGCTTATGGAAAAGAACTTGCATGACATCTTTTGTCCTACCCTCCCGTGGCAGCGGGGTCCTATTGGAAACTTAGGGATATTAAGGCATCCTTTTAATAGAGAACCGGAACAAAGCATTAGCACATAGTGAATACATGAACTCCTCAAACTATGGTCATCACCGGGAGTGGTCCCGATTATTGTCACTTCGGGGTTGCCGGATCATAACACATAGTAGGTGACTATAGACTTGCAAGATAGAATCAAGAACTCACATATATTCATGAAAACATAATAGGTTCAGATCTGAAATCATGGCACTCAGGCCCTAGTGACAAGCATTAAGAATAGCAAAGTCATAGCAACATCAATCTCAGAACATAGTGGATACTAGGGATCAAACCCTAACAAAACTAACTCGATTACATGATAAATCTCATCCAACCCATCACCGTCCAGCAAGCCTACAATGGAATTACTCACGCACGGCGGTGAGCATCATGAAATTGGTGATGGAGGATGGTTGATGATGACGACGACGACGAATCCCCCTCTCCGGAGCCCCGAACGGACTCCAGATCAGCCCTCCCGAGAGGTTTTAGGGCTTGGCGGCGGCTCCGTATCGTAAAACGAAATGATTTCTTCTCTCTATTTTTTTCTCTCCGAAAGCAAATATAGAGTTGGAGTTGGCGTCGGAGGATTTCCAGGGGGCCCACGAGGCCCACGAGGTAGGGGGCGCCCCTAGGGGGGGGCGCCCCCCACCCTCGTGAGAAGGGTGTGGGCCCCCTGGTCTTCATATTTGGCAAGGATTTTTTATTATTTTTTCTAAGACCTCCCGTGGAGTTTCAGGTCATTCCGAGAATATTTGTTTTCTGCACATAAAACAACACCATGGTAATTCTGCTGAAAACAGCGTCAGTCTGGGTTAGTTCCATTCAAATCATACAAGATAGAGTCCAAAACAAGGGCAAAAGTGTTTGGAAAAGTAGATACGACGGAGACGTATCAACTTCCCCAAGCTTAACCCTTGCTTGTCCTCAAGCAATTCAGTTGACAAACTGAAAGAAAGAAAAACTTTTACAAACTCTGTTTGCTCTTGTTGTTGTAACTATGTCAAGCCAGCATTCAGGTTTTCAGCATAAATCATAACTAACCACATTTGCAATAATTCTCAGGTCTCATAATTACTCATATCAATAGCATAATCAACTAGCAAGTCATAATAATAAATCTCGGATGACAACACTTTCTCAAAACAATCATAATATGATATAACAAGATGGTATCTCGCTAGCCCTTTCTGAGACCGCAAAACATAAATGCAGAGCACCTTTAAAGATCAAGGACTGACTAGACATTGTAATTCATGGTAAAAGAGATCCAATCATAGTCATACCCAATATAAATTAACAATGATGAATGCAAATGACCGCTGTGCTCTCCAGCTAGTGCTTTTTAATAAGAGGGTGATGACTCAACATAAAAGTAAATGGATAGGCCCTTCGCAGAGGGAAGCAGGGATTTGTAGAGGTGCCAGAGCTCGGTTTTGAAGTAGAGATAAATTGTATTTTGAGCTATATACTTTCATTGTCAACGTAACAACTAAGAGATGGCGATATCTTCCATGCTAAACACATTATAGGCGGTTCCCAAACAGAATGGTAAAGTTTATACTCCCCCTCCACCAACAAGCATCAATCCATGGCTTGCTCGAAACAACGAGTGCCTCCAACATACATCAGGTCCCAGGGGGAGTTTTGTTTGCAATTAATTTTGATTTAGTTTGCATAAAGCATGGGACTGGGCATCCCGGTGACTAGCCATTTTCTCGTGAGTGAGGAGCGGAGTCCACTCCTCTTGAGAATAACCCGCCTAACACGGAAGATAAGGACAACCTTTGTTGATACATGAGCTATTCGAGCATACAAAACAGAATGTTTATTTGAAGGTTTAGAGTTTGGCACATACAAATTTACTTAGAACGGCAGGTAGATACCGCATATAGGAAGGTATAGTGGACTTATATGGAATAACTTTGGGGTTTAAGGAATTGGATGCACAAGCAGTATTCCCGCTTAGTACAAGTGAAGGCTAGCAAAAGACTGGGAAGCGACCAACTAGAGAGCGACAACAGCCATGTACATGCATTAAAATTAATAAACATTGGATGCAAGCATGAGTAGGATATAATCCACCATGAACATAAATATCGTGATGGCTACGTTGATTTTGTTTCAATTGCATGCGTGAACATGTGCCAAGTCAAGTCACTTAAATCATTCAAAGGAGGATACCACCCCATCATACCACATCATAATAATCTCAATAGCATGTTGGCATACAAGGTAAATCATTATAACTCATAGATAATCAAGCATGGCACAAGAAACTATGATCTCTAATTGTCATTGCAAACATGTTTATTCATAATAAGCTGAATCAAGAACGAGGGACTCATCATATTTACAAAAACAAAAGAGGTCGAGTTCATACCAGCTTTTCTTATCTCAGTCAGTCCATCATATATCATCATAATTTCCTTTCACTTGCACGACCGAATGGTGTGAATAATAATAAGAGTGCACGTGCATTGGACTAAGCTGGAATCTGCGAGCATTCAATAAACAGGAGAAGACAAGGCAATATGGGCTCTTTGGTTAATTCAACAATAATGCATATAAGAGCCACTTCAACAATTTAATTATGGTCTTCTCCTACTTACCCCCAAAGAAAAGAAAAGAAATAAAACTATTTACACGGGAAAGCTCCCAACAAGCAAAAGAAGAACGGGAAATATTTTTGGGTTTTCTTTTTAATTACTACTACAGCAGAAAAATAAACTACTACTATTTTTTTTGTTTTTCTTAAGGTTTAACAAACACACAAGAAGAAAGCAGGAAAAGGAAAATAAAATAGCATGGATATTACAATGAAAAAGTATGAGCACCGACATCTAGAAATGAGTGTGTGTGAACATAAATGTAATGTCGGTGAGAAATACGTACTCCCCCAAGCTTAGGCTTTTGGCCTAAGTTGGTCTATGGCCACGGCTGGTCTGGCGGGTATCCATAATAATAGTTGTTGGGGTCATACTATGATGAGGAGGAATAGTTGGGATCATATTGTGATGAAGAAGAAGACTCTGACTGCCACTGGCTGACAGTCATCTCTGGATCCCAAGGATAAACAGATTGTCGCGGAGGCTCATCTTGTGGTCCCTGTTCTGGCTCCTCGACTGGTGCATGGTTTCGGTAGGCGTGAATAGCCATCAGCGGAACAAGGTACGTGCCTACAGTCAAATCAAACAAAGAAGGAGCAGGCAAGGTAATAGTCTCAGGATGATGTTTATTAAAGAACAATTGATATTTAAGCTCCCCTGCCCTATTTTTAACAATAAAATCATGTGCCACCATACTTTTATGATCTAGATAAACACGGGGCAACACCTTTTCTTCCTTCTCAGCATGCCTAATAGGTATGTTAAAATGTGCGGCTAGGCGTGTGGCATAGATGCCTCCAAAGATGGGGCCCTTAGTACGGTTCATATTTAACCGTCTAGCAATAATACCGCCCAAACTAAAAGTGTTATCACTGTATAAACCTTGGAGCAGAATAATTAAATCAGGTATACTAAGGTTTCCAGAATTTTCGCGTCCAATTAAACAATGACTAGCAAATAATGCAAAGTAACGCAAAACAGGAAAATGTATGCTAGTGATTCGTGCGTCGGAAACCTTCATGGTTTCTCCTACAGTGATATTATCAATAAACCCAGCCACATCATCATGATGTGGTTCTTCTATCTTGCCCTCAAAAGGGACTAAACAAATGTGACAGAAATCATAAAGTGACATCTCCTTATGCTCATCATATAAATGAAACTCCACCGTAGGTGGTGAGTTCCTAGAATGAAAATGAAAGTTTTGCACAAAAGTATTTGTGAGCAAGAGATATTGATCGCATTAGTCGTGGAGGAAAGCGGTGAGGCCTGCATTGTGGGCCAATTCATGAAAATCTTCATAGATACCGGCTGCTCTCAAGAAATCTTCAGAAGGCCATTCACACGCCCGAATCTCCGTGGTGCGTGGCAAATTATACTTAGGCTTCGGTGCCTTTTCCTTTGTGCTTTGGCTTGATGAGCCCCTCAAAAATCTCCTCATTATTTTTCTGAAATAATCTGAAATTTTTAGTAACTTCAAAGTAAAAGTAAACCAAACTCAATAAAACTGATAGTAACTACTCCTACAAGACCCTAGAGCCTATATCAAGCATTAGAACTACTTGGAACCATATAAATTTGACATGCAAGCTCAAGAACATGGTCACCTATGAAGCACAAATTTGCAAAGAATAAAGCACTAGAACAAAAACTAATTGGACCAATGGAGGAGTCACATACCAAGGAACAATCTCCCCAAGCAGTTTTGCGAGAGGTGCTTTGAGCAAGGAGATCGAAAATCACAACAAAAGTGGCTGGAACTCATGCTTGAGTTGGTTTTTTCGGGTTTGTGTGAGACAGAGGAAGAAGATGAGTGCTGGGATAAGTGGAGGAGGGCCACCGTGGGCCCACGAGGCAGGGGGCGCGCCCACCACCCTCATGGCCAGGTGGCAGCTCCTCCGGCGGTAATTTTTGCACAGTAAATCCTCAAATATTCCCGAAAAAATCATATTAAATTGGCATGGCATTCTGAGGACTTTTATTTTCGGGATATTTTTATATTGCATGGATAAGTCAGGAAACAGACAAAAAAAATACTATTTTACTTTATTTAATATAAATAACAGAAAGTAAAAGTGGGGTACAGAAGTTTGTGCTTCTAGTTTCATCCATCTCATGCTCATCAAAAAGAATCCACTAACAAGGTTGATCAAGTCTTGTTAACAAACTCATTCCGATAATCATGAAACCGGAGAAATTTCGAATAACACTAAGTTACCTCAACGGGGATATGCACATCCCCTATAATAAGAATATCATATTTCTTTTTGACAGTAGGAAGAGGAAATTCAAAACCTCCAAATATAATAGATGGAATTTTTCCAATAGAGTTGATACTATGAACTTGAGGTTGTTTCCTCGGAAAGTGTACCGTATGCTCATTACCATTAACATGAAAAGTGACATTGCCTTTGTTGCAATCAGTAACAGCCCCTGCAGTATTAACAAAAGGTCTTCCAAGAATAATAGACATATTATCATCCTCGGGAATATCAAGTATAACAAAGTCTGTTAAAATAGTAACGTTTGCAACCACAACAGGCACATCCTCACAAATACCGACAGGTGTAGCAGTTGATTTATCAGCCATTTGCAAGGATATTTCAGTAGGTGTCAGCTTATTCAAGTCAAGTCTACAATATAAAGAGAGAGGCATAACACTAACACTGGCTCCAAGATCACATAAAGCAGTTTTAATATAATTTCTTTTAATGGAGCAAGGTATAGTAGGTACTCCGGGGTCTCCAAGTTTTTTTGGTATTCCACCCTTAAAAGTATAATTAGCAAGCATGGTGGAAATCTCAGCTTCCGGTATCTTTCTTTTATTAGTAATGATATCTTTCATATATTTAGCATAAGGATTTGTTTTGAGCACATCAGTTAATCTCATACGCAAAAAAATAGGCCTAATCATTTCAGCGAAGCGCTCAAAATCCTCATCATCTTTTTTCTTGGATGGTTTCGGAGGAAAAGGCATGGATTTCTGAACCCAAGGTTCCCTTTCTTTACCATGTTTCCTAGCAACAAAGTCTCTTTTATCATAACGTTGATTCTTTGATTGTGGGTTATCAAGATCAACAACAGGTTCAATTTCTACATCATTGTCATTACTACGTTGAGCATCATCATGAACAGCATCATTAATATTTTTACTAGGTTCATGTTCATTACCAGATTGTGTTTCAGCATCAGACATAGATATATCATTTGGATTATCAGGTGGTTCAGCAATAGGCTCACTAGAAGTTTGCACAGTTCTATCATTTTTCTTCTTCTTCTTTTTAGAAGAACTAGGAACATCAATATTATTTCTCTGAGAATCTTGCTCGATTCTCTTAGGGTGGCCTTCATGATACAAAGGTTCCTGAGTCATTCTACCAGTTCTAGTAGCCACTCTAATAGCATAATCATTTTTCTTACTATTCATTTCATCAAGCACTTCTTTTTGAGCTTTAAGTACTTGTTCTACTTGAGTGGTAACCATAGAAGCATGTTTGCTAACAAGTTTAAGTTCACCTTTAATATCAGCCATATAATCACACAAGCGTCTAATCATATAAGCATTTTCTTTTAATTGTCTACCAAAATAAGCATTGAAGTCGTCTTGCTTAAACATAAAGTTATCAAACTCATCCAAGCACTGGCTAGCAATTTTAGTAGGAGGGACTTCAGTTTTATCATATCTATAAAGAGAATTTACCTTTACTACCTGTGTCGGGATATCGGGATCAGGAGGTTCTTCAGTGAATAAATAATTGAGATCATATGTTTCTTCAACAGGCGGTATATTAAGACCATGTATTTCTTCAATAGGAGGTAAATTCTTAACGTCTTCAGCTTTAATACCTTTTTCTTTCATAGATTTCTTTGCCTCTTGCATATCTTCGGGACTGAGAAATAGAATACCTCTCTTCTTCGGAGTTGGTTTAGGAATAGGCTCAGTAATTGGAGCAGGAGCTGGCTCAGGAGGTGCCCAATTATTTTCATTTGTCAACATATTATTCAATAGAACTTCAGCTTCATCCGGTGTTCTTTCCCTGAAAAGAGAACCAGCACAACTATCTAGGTAATCTCTGGAAGCATCGGTTAGTCCATTATAAAAGATATCAAGTATTTCAGGTTTCTTAAGAGGATGATCAGGCAAAGCATTAAGTAACTTGAGAAGCCTCCCTCAAGCTTGTGGGAGACTCTCTTCTTTAATTTGCACAAAGTTGTATATTTCCCTCAAAGTAGCTTGTTTCTTATGAGCAGGGAAATATTTAGCAGAGAAGTAATAAATCATGTCCTAGGGACTACGCACACAACCAGGATCAAGAGAATTAAACCATATCCTAGCATCACCCTTTAATGAGAACGGAAATATTTTGAGTAAATAGAGGTAACGTGATCTCTCATCATTAGTGAACTGGGCAGCTATATCATTTAACTTAGTAAGATGCGCCACAACAGTTTCAGATTCATAGCCATAAAACGGATCAGATTCAACCAAAGTAATTATATTAGGATCAACAGAGAATTCATAATCTTTATCAGGAACACATATAGGTGAAGTAGCAAAAGCAGGGTCGGGTCTCATTTTATCTCTAAGTGATTATTTGTTCCATTTAATTAATAACCTCTTAAGCTCATATCTATCCTTGCAAGCGAAAATAGCGGCAGAAGATTCCCTGTCAAAAAGATAACCTTCAGGAATAACAGGCATGTTTTCATCATCACTATCATCATCGTATTCAGATTCAATAATTTCTTTTTCTCTAGCCCTAGCAATTTGTTCATCAAGAAATTTGCTAAGGGGCACAGTAGTATCAGACATAGAAGCAGTTTCATCATAAGTATCATGCATAGCAGAAGTGGCATCATCAATAACATGCAACATATCAGAACGAATAGCAGAAGCAGGTGTAGGTGTCGCAAACTTACTCATAACAGAAGGTGAATCAAGTGCAGAGCTAGATGGCAGTTCCTTACCTCCCCTCGTAGTTGAGGGATAGATCTTGGTTTTTGGATCTCTCAAGTTCTTCATAGTGTCCAGCAGATATAAATCCCAAGTGACTCAAAGAATAGAGCTATGCTCCTCGGCAACGGCGCCAGAAAAAGGTCTTGATAACCCACAAGTATAGGGGATCGCAACAGCTTTCGAGGGTAGAGTATTCAACCCAAATTTATTGATTCGACACAATGGGAGCCAAAGAATATTCTCAAGTATTAGTAGCTGAGTTGTCAATTCAACCACACCTGGAAACTTAGTATCTGCAGCAAAGTGTTTAGTAGCAAAGTAATATGATAGTGGTGGTAGCGGCAACAAAAGTAAAGACAACAAAAGTAATGTTTTTGGTATTTTGTAGTGATTGTAACAGTAGCAACGGAAAAGTAAATAAGCGTAAACCAGTATATGGAAAACTCGTAGGCACCGGATCAGTGATGGATAATTATGCCGGATGCGGTTCATCATGTAATAGTCATAACATAGGGTGACACAGAACTAGCTCCAATTCATCAATGTAATGTAGGCATGTATTCCGTATATAGTCATACGTGCTTATGGAAAAGAACTTGCATGACATATTTTGTCCTACCCTCCCGTGGCAGCGGGGTCCTATTGGAAACTTAGGGATATTAAGGCGTCCTTTTAAATGAGAACCGGAACAAAGCATTAGCACATAGTGAATACATGAACTCCTCAAACTATGGTCATCACCAGGAGTGGTCCCGATTATTGTCACTTCGGGGTTGCCGGATCATAACACATAGTAGGTGACTATAGACTTGCAAGATAGGATCAAGAACTCACATATATTCATGAAAACATAATAGGTTCAGATCTGAAATCATGGCACTCGGGCCCTAGTGACAAGCATTAAGCATAGCAAAGTCATAGCAACATCAATCTCAGAACATAGTGGATACTAGGGATCAAACCCTAACAAAACTAACTCGATTACATGATAAATCTCATCCAACCCATCACCGTCCAGCAAGCCTACGATGGAATTACTCACGCACGGCGGTGAGCATCATGAAATTGGTGATGGAGGATGGTTGATGATGACGACGGCGATGAATCCCCCTCTCCGGAGCCCCGAACGGACTCCATATCAGCCCTCCCGAAAGGTTTTAGGGCTTGGCGGCGGCTCCGTATCGTAAAACGCGATGATTTCTTCTCCCTTATTTTTTCTCTCCGGAAGCAAATATATAGAGTTGGAGTTGGCGTTGGAGGGTTTCCAGGGGGCCCACGAGGTAGGGGGCGCGCCCTAGGGGGGGGGCGCCCCCCACCCTCGTGAGAAGGGTGTGGGCCCCCTGGTCTTCATATTTGGTGAGGATTTTTTATTATTTTTTCTAAGACCTCCCATGGAGTTTCAGGTCATTCCGAGAATATTTGTTTTCTGCACATAAAACAACACCATGGTAATTCTGCTGAAAACAGTGTCAGTCCGGGTTAGTTCCATTCAAATCATACAAGATAGAGTCCAAAACAAGGGCAAAAGTGTTTGGAAAAGTAGATACGACGGAGACGTATCAGGGCCACGTGCCCCTCCCCCCTAGTCCGAATAGGACAAGGAGAGGGGGCCGGCGCCCCCCTTTCCTTCCTCTCTCCCTCTTCTTTCCCCCCTTCTCCTATTCCAACAAGGAAGGGAGGGAGTCCTACTCCCGGTGGGAGTAGGACTCCTCCTGGCGTGCCTCCTCCTAGCCGGCCGCACCTCCCTCCTTGATCCTTTATGTATCGGGGCAGGGGGGCACCCCAAAGACACAACAATTGATCGTTTGATCTTTTAGCCGTGTGCGGTGCCCCCTCCACCATAGTCCACCTTGATAATACTGTAGCGGTGCTTAGGCGAAGCCCTGCGTCGGTAGAACATCATCATCGTCACCACGTCGTCGTGCTGATGAAACTCTCCCTCAACACTCGGCTGGATCAGAGTTCGACGGATGTCATCAGGCTGAACGTGTGCTGAACTCGGAGGTGCCGTGCGTTCGGTACTTGATCGATCGGATCGTGAAGACGTACGACTACATCAATCGCGTTGTGCTAACGCTTCCGCTTTCGGTCTACGAGGGTACGTGGACAACACTCTCCCCTCTCGTTGCTATGCATCTCCATGATCTTGCGTGTGCGTAGGAAATTTTTTGTAATTACTACGTTCCCCAACAACATCGACACCAACTGGTACACGGACACCAGAGCAACAAACCATATTCCAGGTGAGCTCGACAAGCTAACCATCAGGGACAAGTACCATGGACCAGACCAAGTTCACACCGCAAACGGTTTTGGTATGAAAATTACTCGTGTTGGTAGTTCACTTGTTAAAACCCCCATGAAAAATTTGCACCTAAATAGGATTCTATATGTTCCCAAAACTTCAAAAAATCTTGTCTTCGTTCATAGGTTTATTCTTGATAATCGTGTTCTCATTGATTTTATCCTTACTTCTTTTTGGTTAAGGACTTGGGAGGAGAATACTTCTTAGGGGAAAGTGCGTGGGAGGTCTTTACCCACTTATATCATCATCGTCACCATCGTCAAATAAGCAAGCCTTTGTCACTGTCAGGCCGTCTTCTACAAAGTGGCATAGTAGATTAGGTCATCCTTCATCAGTTATAGTTAAACTTGTTCTTGGCAAAAATAAACTTCCCCATACTCATGAGTCTAGCATTGAGTCAGTTAGTGATCCATTTCAGCAAGCTAAAAGTCATCAGCTACCATATCCTATTTCTACCAGTATTTCTACTGCACCCTTACAACTTGTATTCTCAGATGTTTGGGGGCCAGCTCCTGTTTCAGTTGGTAGACACTTATATTATGTAAGCTTTATTGATAACTATAGCAAATTTACTTGGATCTATCTTCTTAAGAGACGATCTGAAGTGTTTCAAGTTTTCAAGAATTTTCAAAATCTTGTTGAAAGACAACTAAACACTAAGATCATTGCCATGCAAACTGACTGGGGTGGTGAATACAAGAAACTCAATTCTTTCTTTCAGCAACTTGGCATCTTGCATCATGTTTCATGTCCACATGCTCACCAACAAAATGGTTCTGCAGAAAGAAAACATCGCCATGTTATTGAAGTAGGGCTAGCCCTACTAGAAAATGCATCCATGCCACTCAAATTTTGGGATGAAGCATTTTGACTACCACATATCTCATAAACTTGCTCCCTAGCAAAGTCATCAAGTTTGAAACCCCTATCACACGACTCTATGGCACTACTCCTGATTACAACTCTCTTCATTTGTTTGGTTGTGCATGCTCGCCCAACCTTAGACCATACAATGCTCACAAACTTGCCTTCCGTTCAAGCAATGTTCTTTTCTTGGATATAGTCCAATTCACAAACTAGTCAAGTGTCTAGATATCTCTACTGGTAGGGTCTATATATCTCGTGATGTCATATTTGATTAGTCTGTATTTCCCTTTGCATCACTTCATCTGAATGCCGGAGCTCTCCTTAAAAAGGAAATCCTTCTTCTTCCGTTAAATCTCCGAGATTTTGATCATGGGTGTGACAATTGTACTGACCAAAATGATGATTCTAATAGTACTCATATTGTGCTTATACCTATGCAGGCTAATGGAGAAGACACAAAAGAAAATGATGCAAAAAACGGTGAAGAAAATGATCAAAATTTCACTAAAAATGATGTTATATTTCATGCACCGGAAGAAGACGAGCTGGGCGCTGGGCACGAGATTGATCCGACGTCACCTGGAACTCCTGTGCGCCAGGATCAGCTGGATCACGCGCTAGGATCAATGTCGGATCATGCACTTGGCAGGAGCAAGCCCAGCCAACGAACAAGCGCCACGTCAGCACGAGACTCGTGTCCGCGCATGCATGCGCCGGGGACAGCGACGGGTGCGCCAAAGGCCCACGCGGGATCGCTGCGCCTCACACATGCGCCATCAGAGGCTGCGACAGCTGGTCCAGGATTTTCTGCGGCCACTAACTCAGAGACAGGGGCCACACCGCAGGCTACAAGTTTTGATTCCGGATCTATTATGCAAAGTGGATCTTGTGCTTCTCCAGGATCTTCTGTGGTTGAATCTGCACCTTCCCGTGCACAAGAAACTACATGTTCTGTTCAACCAATAGTCTCGTGTGTTACAACTCACTATTGTAGGATGCTGCTAGCACGACACTACGATCAGAGACCCTTTGACGAAACTGTGTGTGATGCATTAATCGCAAACGATGATGTAAAAAACATCAAAAATGTGCAAAACGTTTGCGACAGCGGATACATCAAATATGGTTCATATTTTAGTTGCGTGTGCGATGCTAGGCATATGGTTGAGTTCAATCAACTGTTTGCGATGAGGCAGAACAACATAAACTGGCAGCTAGATGAAGGCGTGTGTGATATACGGCATACAGTTCACTCGGATGAACTATTTGTGATTAAGCAACACAAAAGAAACGGTCAGCCATCTCAAGGTGTGTGTGCGATATAAAGCATGCGGTTCACTCGGATGAACTGTTTGCTTTGAGCCAAGAGAACAAAAACGGTTCAATTTAACAAGATGTGTGTGATACGCGGCAAACAGGTTTGTAATCAGAAATGTGTGTGAAGACCGATAATAATACAGACGATTGCTGCTAATAAGCCGTATGTGTTGTGGGCAAACGTTTGGTAGTATACAATTGTTAGCGATTGTTAAAATCATCACCGACGGGTTCCCTATTATGGTCCGTGTGCGATGTCATTGCACACAGAACAACATCATATGTACTTATAACTTATAAGGACTTGATTCCATAAACAGATTGAACATCCAATTACATAGGTGGCTAGTACACACATGACCTTTGCACACACGAAAGTATGTTCCAAAATGCCTAGAAAACTCAAATGATGTATAAAAAGCCAAAACGAACCCTGAATAATTTCATATTTTTAGGATGAGGCTCCTATAGTTGCATGTTGCATCTGTAAAATAAATCAAGGCGAGAAGAGATAGCGTATGTCGTTCGCACACATAGGTGACAAGTTCCCTCTCAGAACCATGAGCCTTTTTGAGAGAAGCTCCGCTTTGTAAGAAGTTTGTACCAAAACTTGTCCCAAATTGGACTAATTTTTACCACAACATGTTGGTTCTATGTCATAACACCATGCCAAGTTTCATGATGTTGAGTCGAGTTTTGGATTTACAGCAATTTTAAAACTAGGTTTCTCAATGTTTACTATCAAGTCGGCACCATCCTCGATAGGCTTTTTCCTCGTGGGTCCCAAATGACAAATCCAAATTTGTCACTACCATGCAGCTTTTCGTATTATGAATTACAACCCATTTGGTGTGCTAGCTGAAAATAAATTTGTGGGTGCTGGTGGGTGCTAAGAACTTGTGGTTCTGTAATGAACAAAGATCTCAAGGATCCTGCAAGAGTGATGTTCTTTCCCTTTGTTGTGAATTCTTATAATATTTATGTCTTAATTAAAGAAATGGCAAGACATTGGCCCAGTATGAAAGAAAATATGGGTCAAAGCCGAGTTGAACAGGGCAACAATATCTAACTCCAGCTTCCAAACAGTACAAAAGAACGAGGATTAATTGCTCATCAGGTTTAGACAAAATCTAGATTGAACAGGACAATGACATCTAACTCAACCAAAGTTTTCGGTAGTCACAATCAAATGGATCGGTCTGATCCATCCCGGGCCAGAAATTCTACTGGTCCATGATGACAAGCTGTTGTAAATAGAAGCTGAGCACGATCAAAAGCCCTTAGATCCACCTGAAACTTGTTTTTATGTTGTTCAACACTTGCAGCCGTAAGAAATTTCTTGTCGAAAAACTTAATCCTCACGGACAATAGTGCCCTCGCATTCAACATGAAGAATGTGACAAAGCTAGTGTTTGCATTGTTGGATACATATCCTTCCAGTGTTACTGTGTTCAAACAAATGTCATGAGATCTGAGAAAATCACGGTGCTTCTTGAACCATCGATTGGTTATACTTTTTTCTCCATGTGTTAGTGCCTAAAGAGAGATGAAGATTGAAAACTCTTATTATCTAAAACAGATTATGTTTAAAGAGTGATAGCTGAACATTTAATTATTGTACATTATATATGGGCTTTCAATGTGCGTGAAATTATCACCTTTATATACAAATTCTCCAGACATGGAAAGCATTGCAGCAAGCCAATAATCGTGTTCAGATCAAAACACCACATACTGATATGTAAGGTCTTGACAGAATCCACCACCACTGATAGGATGGACAAGCTCTTCATTGAGCATAGAACATAATATTAGTACCAAAAGTGTACTCCAAGATGATACTTAACTTATGCGCACAAATGAAAAAAGTAGATTACAAAAGTTTACGTCAATAATATATAGTACCTCAATAGGTGTGGAGTAAAACATCATCTTGAACCATCTAAAAGGATCACGAATTGCACCCAAGGTCACTAGTTTAGGCACAGAGACTACAGTTATTTGTGAAGGTACTATAGTAGAATCAAGGAGCAACCTTTGAAGTGAAGGGGAACCTTTGATGATGAGATCATGTCCAAAAAAACAAATTCCCATGCTTACAAGGTGGGACAACTTTATTTGAGACAACAGATATGAATTTCTATTCCAAAAACAAGCAGCAAGCGCTCCAGGGCAGGGCAGCTGGAGTGGATGATGTTGTGCAATGCGGCCTCCGACAGACCAACCACCACAAGCGCAAGTTTTTTTAGCAGTGGGAGTCGAAGCATTTGTACCAGATTGTCTGCTAGATGGCACCAGGCAAAGGTTGCGGTGTGGATAGAGAGGAAAACCATGAGATGGACATCGGTGGCGAGGGCACAGATACATCGGTTTGTGGTATGTTACATACATAGTCATGGTAGAACTCAAGCTGCTGGAGTTTATCGAATTGATGGGACGCCAGCCAGGCGGCCACCGTGCAGGGTATGTCTAGCAGTTTGCATGCCGGGATGCAGATGCGTTGAACGGAGCCCTGGTGGGAGGAGATGATGGCTCCAGGGAGTTCATAATCATCATCGACAGATAGTTGACGACAGTCGAGATTAAGAGGCGCAGTGCTTCACTGAGTGCGCCACCGAGATGCGAGGACTTGTGTGCGGCAGCCATACTTGGTGGGGAGAAGGGAGATGATCTCCCCAAGGATGCCATCCAGGAGATCGTTGATGTGGTCCACCGGAGATTCTACTCGTTCCTTGGGTCCAGGGGGCGTGGCCACTTCTGGCCGCGCAGCCGGGTCCAAGATCTACATCCGGCGGCGGTGCTGGCCGGAGCCTCATCTGTGTACATGCCAATCTGAAAGAAAAAAATGGCAGAAACATAAATGTAGGACATTCAAAATCAATTCTCAAGATCTGGAAGAAAAAAAGGCACAAACATATATGTAGGACATTCAAAATCAATTCTCAAGATCTGGCCACGAATTATTAGCATGCAAGATAATCCTAGTCGGATTATTAGCAAAAATCATTTGTACAGAACAAATAATTAATCACTAACTCTATACAGATAACATTCAAACAATCAATACACTACGTGCATTTAATGGATCTTAATTACTCTGATTTCATGGATCGAGAGAACATAACCATGGGATTTGTATTCCAAAACACGAGGAGAGCAAGACAGCGCCGACGAAGTCAAGGTCGTGTTGCTGCCCGCGTGAGACCTCATCGGCGGCGACAGGAACCTCCGTGCCCAGCTTCACGCGTTGTGTAGGTGCTTCATGATACGTCTCCAATGTATCTATAATTTATGATGTGTTCATGCCATGTTTACAACAATTTTATATGGCTTTGGTATGATTTGCATGGAACTAACCCGGACTGACGCTGTTTTTAGCAGAGCTACTGTGGTGTTGCTTTGTGTGCAGAAATGAAAGTTCTCCAAATGAGCTGAAACTTTTTGATGATTTTTTTTGGAAAAAAGAGACCCCCGAAGCTTCGTGGGAGGGCCAGAAGAGCCACGAGGAGAGCACAACCCACTAGGGCGCGCCTGGTGGGCCTGGCTTACCCCGTTGGGTTGTGCTCACCTCGAGGCCATCTTAGCGTGAAATCAACGCCAAAAAATCTTATAAATAGAGAAACCATCAGGGGTTAACCTAGATCAGAAGTTCCGCCGTCGCAAGGCTCTATAGCCACCGAAAACCAATCTAGACCTTGTTTTGGCACCCTACCAGAGTGGGGAATCATCTGCGGTGGCCATCTTCATCATCCCGACGGCCACCACGATGAGGAGGGAGTAGTCCACCCTTGGGGCTGAGGGGTTTGTACCAATAGCTATGTGTTTAATATCTCTCTCTCTCTCTTGTGTTCTTGAGATGTCACGATGTTGATGTATCGCGGGCTTTGTTAACATAGTCAGATCATATGGTGTTTTCCCTTCTCTATCTTGTTGTGATGAATTGAGTTTTTCCCTTTGAGATTTCGTTGTTATCGGATTCAATACTTTTATGGATTTGAGAACACTTGATATATGTCTTGCAATTAAATACTCGTGGTGACAATGGAGTATCGTATTGATTCACTTGATATATGTTTTGGCACTCAACTTGTGGATTCCCGAGGTGACATTGGGGTAATCTATGCATAGGGGTTGATGCATGTTTCATGTCTTTGTTTCTCCGGTAGAAATCTTGGGGCACTCTTTGAGGTTCTTTGTGTTGGATTGAATATTATGAATCTGAATTTGATATTTTAGTACAAACTCTTGGTTAGATCGATCGAAAAGAATAGCTTCGTGTTATTTTAGTACGAACTCTAGGATAGATTGATCGGAAAGAATAACTTTGAGGTGGTTTCGTACCCTACAAACAATTCTGTCTTGTGTTCTCCGCTAGATTGGAACTTTGGAGTGATTCTTCGTTGCACGTTGAAGGACGGTTATATGATCCAATTATATTAGCACTGTTGAGAGGTTGCACTAGTAAAAGTACGGACCCTAGGCCTCATTTTTAAGCATTGCAATACCGTTTTTGTGTCCGTTTACTATTAGCTACCTTGCTGTTTTTATTTATTCAGATTATAAAAATATATTTCCACCATCCATATTACACTTTTATCACCATCTCTTCGCTAAACTAGTGCACCTATACAATTTGCCATTGTATTGGGTGTGTTGGGGTGTAACATCCCAAATTTTCAATTTGGAATGTTATACATTAGATCATCATGCATATCATATTTTATTTTGCTTTTGGCTTTGATCCTAGAAAATCCTAAGCAACTCAAGGACCCACGGAGAGAGTTGAGGATTTCGTTATTTACATATTTGAGTTTTCTCAAATTTTGTAAACAGGATCATTTGATTTTATTTATTTTATCATCAATTATTTCTATTACAAAAATATGAGAGAGGGAATAAAATGACTTTCCCAAAATATAGAAATATTGAGGATTTAATAAAAAATCAAATAAGATTTATTTCGGAGTTTTTCGGTATTTTTATTTGAATTTAGGAAAAATGCGCGTTTTTCAAAGTTGTATTTTGGGCCCAAATAAATGTTCACTTTATCGGGCTTGATTTTAGAAACCCGGGAAAATTTATTTCATGATTTTTGGAGTCCGTTTAGTATTTCTTTTTATTTTTCTTCCGAGAGTAATTATAAAAAAAAACGGAACCGACTTTGGGCCGTACTCGGCCAGGACTCCGCCTGGCCGGGGCCTTTATAAGCCGGGGCAAGCCAGCCCGAAGGCCCAGCCGCCCCGAAACCCTAGCCGCCAGCCGCGAGCCGCCGCCGCCGCCAGCCGCCAGCCGCCGCCAGCCGCCGCCCCTCCGCCGATCTGCCGGAGCCGCGCATCGCCCGAGGTTCGCTGCCCCTCGAAATCCGTGCCGGTTTTTTTTAAAAAAATTTCTGTTCGTCGTTTTTTCTTTTTCGTCGGATTTTCCGCGGTTATTTTCTGATCGCGATTTCTGATCTGATTTTCGTTTTAGTATAACTTTTCGGTCGTTTATCGGAATCAGGCAATTCAAGCGCCTGGAGTTTCGTCTCGAAACCCTCTTTCCGAATAATCAACTTAAACAAGTTTTTGCTACTGTAAAATTTGACTTAGATCCAGATTACTAGAATGAAGTTGTTTTCTTTCGCCGTTTGATTTATTTTGCTTCGTTCGATTTGATTCTTTTTGCAAACCAGGGTTCTTAAGTTGAACTTTCTGGTTAGATCTTCTATTTGAGTTTTACCTGTGCATTAGATGAGTACTTATTGCATGCTTGTTTGTTTGTGTGCGATAGAATACCCGGAGTGCGCCGCCTGTTACTTTGAATCTCTAGGTTTCGCGGATCATCAGCAAGGCAAGTAACACTTTGATCATACCTTTTTCTACAACCCAGTTTTATTGCATTAGATCAATCCTCACACATTGCATGATTAGGATCTAATTAAATTGTGGGATGGGAAGTAGATGAGGTAGTACCTATTTCCTGTTTATTATCAAACCTTTGGGAGTTATTTCTACGTTTGCTTATTATGCCATGCTATGCTAGTAGACGTGGATTGGGTGAGTGATATCCATGACAGATGTGAGATTGTTAATTAATGGTTTATCTAAGGTGGCAACCTAAACACACATCTGGGTGGATTGAGGCACCTGGGTATTCCATGACTTGCCTGTTTTTCTTTTGGACCGCCACCCAGGCTCAAAGGGATCATGAGATTATTCATACTAGAAACTTCCGTGTGCAGCCACAAGCCATTATGGGCTCTGGCATAGTTGATAAAGTCGTGCGAACTCTTACAGGGTAGACTAGCAGATGTAGGGGAAAGTAGGAGTACCGGTCTATCCATCGTAAGGTGCTAGCGCTTCTGAAAGACTGTGTCTCGGTCATCCGTTTCTCAAACACCATGTAGTGCGAGAAATCCAACGGAGGCGATCGAGTCTTGTGGGGAAAAGTGCGCAAACCTCTGCAGAGTGTAATAAACTAATCATGGTTAGCCGTGTCCCCGGTTATGGACATCTTGAGTATCTAGTACCTGGATTATCATGTGAATCTCAACATGTTACTCTAAAGTTAATTTTGTTGGGTTTAATGATGATGCTTAATTGGGATTGAGAATGCTGTCAACCATTCTCAATGTTTAACAACCACCATGATAGTAATTAAATTTATTCCTTTGAAGTAGGGAAAAATTGGCTTTACGCAAAAACTGTAACCATAGAGCTTTCCACCAGCCAAATATGCATATATATAGCTGTTGCATTCCATTACTCTCTATGTGTTACCTTGCCAGCATATTCCATGTGCTGACCCGTTCTCGGGCTGCAATGTTAATGTTGCAGACTTTTTAGACGACGATTAAGGAGTTTTTAGGTCGTGGTTCTATACTCAGTGATGCCGTTGGAGTTGATGGACTCACTTATCTTCCAAGCCTTCCGCTGTTATCGTTATTAGATGGCCTTAAGCCATATTTATTGTAATAAGTTCTCTTTTGAGACACTCGATGTAATAGGTGTGTGATTGCTACTCTGCTATAAATCCTCCGAGTACTGTGTGGTGTCAGCATTACTGATCTAGGGATGACACCGGAGCACAGAGATCAGACTGTTTGAGGTCTGGTCGCTACAGAGATGGTATCGGAGCACACGCTGACTGTAGGACACGACCATTAAGCTAAAGACCTAGATCACTACCCACTCTCTTCTCTTCTAACTTCTCATCTTTTCTACTCTTTAGGATGGCGGATGCAAGGAACAAGTTCACCCAACCAGATGAAGATACACCCTTTGGACGCCGCTTGAAGGAAGTCACAAGATACCTGAACATAGGAGTACCAAGCTTCACGGGAACCTACAACGCCACTTTACCTGAAGAAGAGCGCTGGATGATTCAAGTTCAAGTTCCAGGAAGGACGTTCATGCCAGTCACTGAGCCCATAGAGTTTTCTTTTGATGCACCAACTTGGAGTCTAGGAAAGAGTATGGCAGCTCACATCGCCATGGGACGCATTGGAGAAGTCTACCGCAAGGATCTCAAGGATACTATCTACCAGATTTGTGGGCGCCGAGATGAACACTGGGAGATGATCAGCACCAGGAGAGATAGATCAATTGTAGCTTTTATTCAGGAGTTAAACCATCACATTCGACGACAGGAGAATCAGATGTGCGCCGACATGATAGATCTGAAGAAGGCTAAGACTAGAATCAAGGAACTGGAGGAAGAACTCAAGGCTACACGTGAAGATTATGAAGAAGAAATTAAAGTATTGGTGGATAAGAATGCCGACCTAACTATGAAGCTAGCAGTATTTATGGGAGGCCCGACACCAGTAGATGAAGACGAAGAACCCAAGGAGATTAGCCCGAAAGACTACATCATCATCGACGGCACCGACTCGGAAGCAGATAGTAGCGATGATGACTATGTTGATGAAGCAGGATCCGATATCATGGAGTCTACAACCGTAGAATGTTTCTAGTAGACCACCTCATCAGTAGTAGTAGTCCACCATGTAAATATAGTAGTCCGAGCACTTTGCGATAGTTAGATCGATTTTATGCCTTTGTTTGATTGAATGAAGTGAATTGTTTGCTTTTGCCTCATGTGCATATGGGTAGTGTTTCCTCTTTAGACCCCCTCTATTCTTATATCTCATCTTTTCTAAACCCGCAGATGTCTCCGAGACGTGACCCCGGATTTGCCTTTCCGCCGGAGCTCACCCAGTTGATCCAGCAGCAGAACACCTTGATGAAGTTGCTAGTTTAGAATCAGAATCAGGGGAACAACAACAACCCACCACCACCACCACCACCTGTTGACCACTTAGCCCGTTTTCTTAGGCTGAATCCGCCGGTGTTTTCCAGTAGCACCGAGCCGATAGTAGCAGATGATTGGCTCCGCAAGACAGCTAGGGAGTTGACCACAGCAGGATGCACAGATGCGGAGAAGGTGAAGTTTGCCGCACATCAGTTAGAAGGACCCGCAGCATCTTGGTGGGAGAATTTCACAGCCACCTTCCTAGTCGACATTGTCACATGGGACCAGTTTCAGCAGGCTTTTCAAACTGCCCATGTTTCAGCAGGAGCAATGGCCATGAAGAAGCACGAGTTTCGTAACTTGTGCCAAGGAGGACGGACAGTTGGCCAGTATGTGGAGGAGTTTAGTAAGCTAGCACGTTATGCCCCAGATGACGTTGCTACGGATGCAGCTAAGCAGGAGAAATTCCTGGAAGGACTGAATGATGAGTTGAGTATGCAGTTGATGGTAGCCACCTTCAACAACTACCAGGAGTTGGTAGACCGTGCTCTTATGATTGAAGGGAAGCAGCAGCAAATTGAGAACCGCAAGAGGAAGTATGGACAAGGAAAGTATAATTCAGGAGCTCAGCAGAAGCCACATTTTACCCCTAGACCGGGAGGACATTTTCAGCATACCCATGGAGTAGGTAGATCACACAATCACAATGACACCAAGAATGGTAATGGGAATGGAGGAAGCAATGGCCAGAACCGCAGCACCCCATCAACCCCAGCCAAGAGAGATCTGAGTCAAGTCACCTGTTTCAAGTGTTCCAAGACCGGACATCATGCCAATGAATGTCCTGAAGGCCAAAACGGCAATTGAAGCTCTGGAAAGAAGCCGAACCCTTTCAACAGGGGACAGGTGAACCATGTTAATGTGGAGGAGGTTGAAGCTCAGCCCGATGCAGTAATAGGTAAGTTTTTGGTTAAGTCATTTACTGCACTCGTTCTTTTTGATACTGGTGCATCACATTCATACATATCAAGGGGATTTGTGGAAAAGTATAGCCTGCCCACTAGGGTTCTTAAAACACCTATGTTAGTAAGCTCGCCAGGAGCAGAGTACATGGCCGGACAAGGATGTGTTTCAAGTGCCATTAAGTATAGGAAGGCATGTTTTCCCAACGGATTTAATTATTCTGGAATCCCAAGGTTTGGATGTAATTCTCGGTATGGATTGGCTGTCGATGTATGGAGGAAACATCGATTGCGCCAGTAAGACAATTTTGCTCACAACGCCAGAAGGAAGAAGGATCAAGTATGTATCCCGACATGCGCCAAACAGGACACAAGTAAATTCCTTATCAGGAGTTGTGCGGGAGGAAGTACCAGTGGTAAAGGATTTTCCTGATGTATTTCCCGAAGAGTTTCCAGGCATGCCACCGAATAGAGACATTGAGTTTTTGATTGAGCTTTTGCCAGGCACTGGGCCAATATCGAAGCGACCATACAGGATGCCCGCAAAAGATTTGGTGGAAATTAAGAAGCAGATTAAGGAGTTACTGGATAAAGGTTACATTCGCCCAAGTTCTTCGCCTTGGGGATCACCAGTACTTCTAGTGGAGAAGAAGGATGGATCGTTAAGAATGGTTGTTGATTATCGAGGATTGAACGAAGTAACAATCAAAAACAAGTACCCGCTACCAATGATCAATGATCTGTTTGATCGATTGCAAGGGGCTAAAGTGTTTTCCAAGATCGATTTGCGATCAGGGTACCATCAGTTGAAGATTCGAGAGCAGGACATACCTAAGACAACATTCACCACAAGATATGGACTGTATGAGTACACCGTTATGTCATTTGGTCTGACTAATGCACCTGCCTATTTTATGAACATGATGAACAAAGTGTTCATGGAGTTTTTGGATAAGTTCGTCGTAGTGTTCATTGATGATATCCTGGTATATTCGAAGAATGAAGAGGAGCACAAGGAGCATTTGCGTTTGGTACTTGGAAAGCTCAGAGAACACCAATTATATGCCAAGTTCAGCAAATGTGAGTTTTGGTTGAAGGAAGTAGGATTCCTTGGACACGTTATATCCGGAGAAGGTATAGCAGTAGATCCTGCTAAAGTTGAAACCGTGACCAAGTGGGAAGCCCCAACAACAGTTGGAGAGATCCGGAGTTTTCTGGGACTCGCAGGATACTACCGGAGATTTATTGAGAACTTCTCAAAGATTGCGAAGCCTATGACGGAGTTGCTGAAGAAGGATACTAAGTTCAAATGGACTGAGGAGTGTGAGGCTAGTTTCCAGGAATTGAAGAACCGTTTGGTTACCTCACCAGTGTTGATTTTGCCAGATCAGACCAAGGATTATGAGGTGTATTGCGACGCTTCACGTCGAGGACTTGGAGCAGTGCTTATGCAGGAAGGGAGAGTTGTTTCGTATGCTTCACGACAACTGAAGCCTCACGAATTGAATTATGCCACGCATGATTTGGAGTTAGTAGCCGTAGTGCATGCATTGAAGACATGGAGACGTTTCCTCATTGGAAATCATTGTGAGGTGTACACGGATCATAAGAGTTTGAAGTACATTTTCACACAGAAGGAGTTGAACCTCAGACAAAGGAGATGGTTGGAGCTCATCAAGGATTATGATATGAGATTGCATTATCACCCTGGAAATGCTAATGTAGTAGCTGATGCATTAAGTCGTAAGAGCCATGTCAATACGTTAATGACGGGGGAAATACCCAAGGAGTTAGCAGAAAACTTCGTGAACTATGTTCGGAAATAGTTCCGAGAGGCTATGTAACAACGTTGGAAATTCAGTCAACTTTGATGGACAGAATCAGGGAAGCTCAGAAGACTGACAAGGAGATTGCTTCCATAAAGGAGAAAAATGAAAGATGGAAAAGCTAAAGGATTTCGTGAGGATGAGCACGACACCCTATGGTTTGAAGACCGTGTTTATGTACCCAATGACCCGGAGATCAGAAAGTTGATTCTGCAAGAGGCACATGATTCACCGTATTCGATTCACCCAGGAAATACCAAGATGTATTTGGATTTGAAGGATATTTTCTGGTGGACCGGAATGAATAAGGATATTGCGGAGTATGTCGCAGTTTGTGACGTATGTCAGAGAGTAAAGGCAGAGCATCAGAAGCCAGCAGGATTGTTGCAACCATTGGCGATACCCGAATGGAAGTGGGATAAGCTAGGCATGGATTTTATCACGGGATTACCAAGGACTCGTTCAGGCTATGACTCGATTTGGGTTGTAGTTGATCGATTGACGAAGGTAGCTCATTTCATCCCAGTAAAGACCACTTACACCAGTGCTAAGTTGGCAAAGATATACATGACCAGGATCATATGTTTGCATGGAGTTCCGAGGAGCATCGTATCAGATAGAGGAACCCAGTTTACCTCAAAGTTCTGGAAGCAGTTGCATGAGACCTTGGGTACTAGGCTAGAATTTAGTACAGCTTTTCATCCACAGACAGATGGACAGACCGAGAGAGTCAATCAGATTTTGGAGGATATGCTGAGAGCTTGTGCGCTAGATTATGGATCTAGTTGGGACGATAATTTTCCATATGCAGAGTTCTCTTACAATAATAGTTATCAGACCAGTTTGAAGATGGCCCCTTTCGAAGCTCTGTATGGAAGGAGGTGCAGGACACCGTTGTCATGGGACGAAGTTGGAGACCGCCAGTTGTTTGGACTAGATCTGATTAAAGAGTCTGAACAGAAGGTGAATTTGATTCACGATAGGCTCAAGTTAGCCCAGTCCAGGTAGAAGAGCTACACAGATTCTAAATGCAAGGAGACAGTTTACGAAGTCGGAGACAGAGCTTATCTTCGAGTATCCCCACTTCGAGGGATTAAGCGCTTTGGAGTTAAGGGGAAGTTAGCGCCACGATTTGTAGGGCCATATCGAGTTTTGGAGCATATGGGAGAAGTGGCCTACAAGTTGGAATTGCCAGAAGGATTGACAGGAGTTCATGATGTGTTCCACGTTTCTCAGTTGAAGAAGTGTCACGCGAAGATGGCTGACATACCTTTGAGAGACACAGTGCCATTAGAAGCAATTCAGTTGGATAACAATTTGACCTATGAGGAGAAACCAGTCAAGATTCTCGAGTTTGCCAGGCGAGTCACTCGCAGCAAGGTTATCAAATTTTGCAAAGTTCAATGGAGCCACCACACGGAGGATGAAGCCACCTGGGAGCGAGAGGAAGATTTGCTCAAGGACCACCCTCACCTATTTTCTAGCCAACCCGAATCTCGAGGGCGAGATTCATCTTAAGGGGGGTAGGTTTGTAACATCCCAAAATTTCAATTTGCAATGTTATACATTAGATCATCATGCATATCATATTTTATTTTGCTTTTGGCTTTGATCCTAGAAAATCCTAAGCAACTCAAGGACCCACGGAGAGAGTTGGGGATTTCGTTATTTACATATTTGAGTTTTCTCAAATTTTGTAAACAGGATCATTTGATTTTATTTATTTTATCATCAATTATTTCTATTACAAAAATATGAGAGAGGGAATAAAATGACTTTCCCAAAATATAGAAATATTGAGGATTTAATAAAAAAATCAAATAAGATTTATTTCGGAGTTTTTCGGTATTTTTATTTGAATTTAGGAAAAATGCGCGTTTTTCAAAGTTGTATTTTGGGCCCAAATAAATGTTCACTTTATCGGGCTTGATTTTAGAAACCCGGGAAAATTTATTTCATGATTTTTGGAGTCAGTTTAGTATTTCTTTTTATTTTTCTTCCGAGCGTAATTATAAAAAAAACGGAACCGACTTTGGGCCGTACTCGGCCAGGACTCCGCCTGGCCGGGGCCTTTATAAGCCGGGGCAAGCCAGCCCGAAGGCCCAGCCGACCCGAAACCCTAGCCGCCAGCCGCCAGCCGCCGCCAGCCGTCGATCCGCCGGAGCCGCGCGTCGCCCGAGGTTCGCCGCCCCTTGAAATCCGTGCCGGTTTTTTTTTTAAAAATTTTGTTCGTCGTTTTTTCTTTTTCGTCGGATTTTCCGCGGTTATTTTCTGATCGCGATTTCTGATCCGATTTTCGTTTTAGTATAACTTTTCGCTCGTTTATCAGAATCAGGCGATTCAAGCGCCTGGAGTTTCGTCTCGAAACCCTCTTTCCGAATAATCAACTTAAACAAGTTTTTGCTACTGTAAAATTTGACTTAGATCCAGATTACTAGAACGAAGTTGTTTTCTTTCGCCGTTTGATTTATTTTGCTTCGTTCGATTTGATTCTTTTTGCAAACCAGGGTTCTTAAGTTGAACTTTCTGGTTAGATCTTCTATTTGAGTTTTACCTGTGCATTAGATGAGTACTTATTGCATGCTTGTTTGTTTGTCTGTGATAGAATACTCGGAGTGCGCCGCCTGTTACTTTGAATCTCTAGGTTTCGCGGATCATCAGCAAGGCAAGTAACACTTTGATCATACCTTTTTCTACAACCCAGTTTTATTGCATTAGATCAATCCTCGCACATTGCATGATTAGGATCTAATTAAATTATGGGATGGGAAGTAGATGAGGTAGTACCTATTACCTGTTTATTATCAAACCTTTGGGAGTTATTTCTACGTTTGCTTATTATGCCATGCTATGCTAGTAGACGTGGATTGGGTGAGTGATATCCATGACAGATGTGAGATTGTTAATTAATGGTTTATCTAAGGTGGCAACCTAAACACACATGTGGGTGGATTGAGGCACCTGGGTATTCCATGACTTGCCTGTTTTTCCTTTTGGACCGCCACCCAGGCTCAAAGGGATCATGAGATTATTCATACTAGAAACTTCCGTGTGCAGCCACAAGCCATTATGGGCTCTGGCATAGTTGATAAAGTCGTGCGAACTCTTACAGGGTAGACTAGCAGATGTAGGGGAAAGTAGGTGTACCGGTCTATCCTTCGTAAGGTGCTAGCGCTTCTGAAAGACTGTGTCTCGGTCATCCGTTTCTCAAACACCATGTAGTGCGAGAAATCCAACGGAGGCGATCGAGTCTTGTGGGGAAAAGTGTGCAAACCTCTGCAGAGTGTAATAAACTAATCATGGTTAGCCGTGTCCCCGGTTATGGACATCTTGAGTATCTAGTACCTGGATTATCATGTGAATCTCAACATGTTACTCTAAAGTTAATTTTGTTGGGTTTAATGATGATGCTTAATTGGGATTGAGAATGCTGTCAACCATTCTCAATGTTTAACAACCACCATGATAGTAATTAAATTTATTCCTTTGAAGTAGGGAAAAATTGGCTTTACGCAAAAACTGTAACCATAGAGCTTTCCACCAGCCAAATATGCATATAGTATAGCTGTTGCATTCCATTACTCTCTATGTGTTACCTTGCCAGCATATTCCATGTGCTGACCCGTTCTCAGGCTACAACGTTAATGTTGCAGACTTTTCAAACGATGATTAAGGAGTTTTTAGGTCGTGGTTCTATACTCAGTGATGCCGTTGGAGTTGATGGACTCACTTATCTTCCAAGCCTTCCGCTGTTATCGTTATTAGATGGCCTTAAGCCATATTTATTGTAATAAGTTCTCTTTTGAGACACTCGATGTAATAGGTGTGTGATTGCTACTCTGCTATAAATCCTCCGAGTACTGTGTGGTGTCAGCATTACTGATCCAGGGATGACACCGGAGCACAGAGATCAGACTGTTTGAGGTCTGGTCGCTACATGGGGACACAAGAGATTTCTTGTATTTGATTGTAGGGTTGTTTGAGAGAGACCATCTTCATCCTACGCCTCCCATGGATTGATAAACCTTAGGTCATCCACTTGAGGGAAAATTGCTATTGTCCTACAAAACTCTGCGCTTGGAGGCCCAACACGTGTCTACAAGAATAAAGTTGCATAGTAGACATCAAGCTCTTTTCTAGCGCCGTTGCCGGCGAGGTTAGGTAAGCGGCACTCACATCCCGTCAACGAAGCTCTTTCCTGGCGCCGTTGCCGGGGAGGTGAGTGCATGAAGGTATATATTTAGATCTTGCAACTGAATCTTTTAGTTTCTTGTTTTATCACTAGTTTGGTTTATAAAAGAAAACTACAAAAAATGGAATTGAGGTTGTATCGTATTATTCATCTTTATAATGTATTTCGTGAAAATGATGGAAAGGAAAATTGTGCTCAACTGATAGAAGAAGAATTCAATAGAATGTTTGGTATAAATGATGAGCATGATTGCAATGTTGTTAGTATGAATTCTTTGAATATCCATGATGCTAATGATATGCAAAGCCATAAGCTTGGGGATGCTATGTTTGATGAAGATGATATTTTAAGCCCCCAAGATTTGATGTGCAAATTTTTTATAATGATTGCATGCCTCCTATTTATGATGATTATAATGATGAAAGTGGATTTGGAGAGGTCATGACTTTATTTAGTGATGAATCCACTATTTCGGAAGAGGTTTCAGTTGATTATTATGAGAACAAAGTTGCTATCTATGATGTTTATGGTGATGGAATGTATGCTATAAAGAATAATGATAACCATGAAACTTGTCATCATGATTTTAATTTCCAATCACATGATAGTTATTTTGTTGAGTTGTCTCCCACTACTATTGGTGAGAATAACTTTGCTTATGTGGAGAGTAACAAAATTTATATGATTATGCATCATGAAAAGAGTGCCTTATGTGATGGTGTAACATCCCAAAATTCTAAATTTTGGAATGTTATAATAAATAGATTGATTGATTGACTGTTTGATTGCTGTGTGATTGATTGAGTGAAATTCGAAACTTTTTGAAAGTTAAATGAGAGGGAATAAAAGGACTTTCCCAAACTTTCACCTTTTGCATTTTTGATATCCGTGAATTCAAAGTCTTTTCAAATACAAAACCCTAGAGAGAAGATGACATGACTTCTTCCATTTAATTAAATGAAAAGGGTATTTGAAAATATTTGAATTTTATTTGGAAGTAATTTTCAAATTCAGAAACTTCAAGCGGCTCAATGATTTTCATGAGAGAAGATAAAATGACTTCTTCAAATTATATGAAATATGAGTTGGAAGTTTAAAAGGATCAATTAAAATCCCCTTTGAAATTATTTTCAATTTTGAGTTGTTTGGGTTTTATTCAAATTATTTTTCTCCAAAAATAAAATATATTGAAATTAGGGTAAAATGATTCCCTACATCAGAATATTGGAGAGAAATTAATTTGAAACTATTTTGGTATTTTATAATGACTTTTATTGGATTTTATTAGACCAGTAGCACTCTTTGAATTATTTGAATTTGTGTTGATCTTATTTGGCATTATAAAAATGTCCATGTTGTAGAAAATCTTTTTCTGCAAATTTTGATATATTATATGCCTATAGTGTATTTTTATTGGTTTTATTTATTTTTTCTGTAAAAATAGATGTTAAAAAAACCTTTCCCCGACTGGGCCGGCCCAGCATCTCGCCAGGCCGCGGCCCAGCTCCCCACCGTCGTCCCTGCCGTCTCCGACGGGGACTCCTCCCTCGGAGTCCGTCGCACCGCCACCTCCCGTGCACTCTCGCCCACACCACGCGCCCCCTCCCCTCCTTAAAAAGCGGCCCTGGGCCCCGCCTCTCTCTCCTCCCCGCGCCTTGCCATGCCTCGCCGGAGAGCCGCCGTCGCCGATCTGCCGGTCCGATCCGCCACTGCGGTTTTTTTCCGCAAACCGGTAAAAACCCACAAAACCCGATCCGGTTTTCTTTGGTTTTTCCTTTTAGATCGGTTTTTTGTGGTTAGTCTTATACAGAGAACGTTCGCTGTCTATCCCTTCGGAGCGAACGAATTCATCCGTTAGCGTTCGGTAATGAACGTTCGTTATTCAGTATTTTCCTTTTTCTTTTAATTTTAGCCAGGGACCTGTTTGTAATTAGTTTCTTCACAGTTTAGTCTCTCATCTTCAATCGATCACTACTTTTTACTCGTTTGTCCAAATCCAACGAAACCAACACCCACTTCTTCCTTATGATCTCCTCTATCAAGTAATCCAACTCAAACATATTTTGAAATTTTAAAATTTGAATTAGACCAGATTTAGACTCAAACTTTGTTTGATCATAACTTGAGTTTCGTAGCTCCGTTTCAGTTGATTCTTTTTGCAAATCGAAGCTCCTGACCTAAACTTTCTGATAAGGCCAAATTCACATAATTTTGGTACTGTTAAAAATAGTTTTATGTTGCAAGTGTTATTTGCTTAGTTTGGAAGTTTTCCGAATCGTCTTCTTTGATCTTTCTGATCTTTTGAGTGATTGCTTATGTGTGGTCACTATTGCTTGCTTACGATAGATTGACCAGAGTGTGACGAGTAGAACTATCAAGAGTTTTGAGTGCGCATCATCTTCATCAACATTGCAGGCAAGTTCACACTTTGATCATATCCCTTTCATACCCAGTTTTATGCATTAGTTTCACCCTCAAACATTGCATGATTAGGATTTAATTAAATTGTGGGTATCGTGAAGTATTTGATGAGGTAGGAACCTATTGCCCTGCATTCAAACCTTGGGAGTTACTATTACGTTATGCTTATACTGCTATGCTATGCTCGTAGACGTGGATTGGGTTTGAGAGTATTCATGACAGATGTGAGATTGTTAATTAATGGTTTACTTAAGGTGGCAACTTTAACACACATCTGGGTGGATTAAGGCACCTGGGTATTCCAGCGATTGTCTGTCTAGGCACCTGGGTATTCCAGCGATTGCCTGTTTTTCTTTATGGACCGCCACCCAGGCTTAAAGGGATCATGAGATTATTCATACTAGAAACTTCCGTGTGCAGCCACAAGCTACTATGGGCTCTTGCATAGTTGATTAAGTCGTGCGAACTCTTACAGTGGTAGACTAGCAGATGTAGGGGAAAGTAGGTGTAACGGTCTACCCGATCATAAGGTGCTAGCGCTTCTGAAAGACTATGCCTCAGTCATCCGTTTCTCAAACACCATGTAGTGCAAGAATCCCAACGGAGGAGATCGAGTCTTGTGGGGAAAAGTGCGCAAACCTCTGCAGAGTGTATAAACTAATCATGATTAGCCGTGTCCCCGGTTATGGACGTCTTGAGTATCTAGTACCTAGATTATCATGTGAATCTCATCATGTTACTTTAAATTAATTTTGTTGGGTTTAATGATGTTACTTAATGGGGATTGAGAATGCTGTCAACCATTCTCAATGTTTAACAACCACCATGATAGTTAACTAAGATTTATTCCTTTGCAGTAGGGAAAAATTGGCTTTTCGCAGAAACCATGTAACCATTGAGATTTTCCACCAGCCATATTTGCATGTAGTGATAGCCTTTGTGCATCATTCTCTATGGTGTGAATTTGCCAGTACATTCAATGTACTGACCCTTGTGGCTGCAACGTCTCATGTTGCAGGAATCTTACGACGAGTAAGTGATACGTTAGGGTTACGATTTCTACACTCAACTTTGTCGTTGGTGTTGATGGGAATCCACAACCTTGTTGTTACTTCCGCTATTTGAATTGAGGTAATAGTATTTACGTTACTTTATACATGTGATTTACCTCTGTTATAAATCCTCGAGTACTGTGTGTGTCAGCATACCGATCCAGGGATGACACTTAAGCACAGAGACTTGATCCATTTCGGTCAGGTCGCTACAAGATGGTATCAGAGCACATGTTGACTGTAGGACGTGACCCTAGAAACTGGCAAGCCCATAGGAAGGATTTTCTCTAAAACTTTCTTTTTCAAAAAGTCCTTTTACCTCTCCTCTCTTCTGAGCTTATTCAAATATTCCCTTTTAGTGAGATCATATCCCTTTCCCCTTTTGACCACTCGAAGATTCGACTGATGAGACCACTCCAAGAAGTACAAGATATCGGACAACAACGACCACTACAGAATGAAGGAGATTTTACCGTGCATCTGAATAATGGAAACTACAACAGTTGAAGACTCCGAAGACTAGGAGAATTTGAAGGCTCTGTAGAATTTCCAGATTTGTATGACCTAGGAAGGCTACCCTTATGGAACTTGGCAGACTATGGAAGTTGTCAATACCCGAGATCAAGGTGTATCGGAGAAAGACTGAAACAAGGAGCATGAGAACTCAAAGTTTTGTCAAAGAAAACCCTAAGGTGGGAGATATCAACTATGGAATGATAGCTCATGGGAATGACAAGAGCAGAAACACGGTTATCCGTGATGTCATCGCCCGCTGATACTATTGTCACCGTGCTGAGTTAAGGATGCATTTCTTCAGAATGGATTGGATGGAAGAAGGCTGATGGAGCACCTATCAGCAAGATGAAGTTTTAAACTTAGCTGGTGTATCACCAGGATCTGGAGTGTTACATCAAGAAGTTAAGATGGACCTACAAGAAGCAGTATTTGATAAGGAAGCGTTTCGTGAAGAACTCAGGACCCAGAAGCTGAAAGTAGCCAAGCTAGACGAACAAAACCTCGAGATACCAGAGATTTGTCAGGAACTAAAAGACAGTAGGACCATGGATCATGCCAAGGGTGTTGAAACCCAGAAGTTTGGAACGCAACTCCAGAAATATTAAAGGATGTCACTAGAGACTTCGCATCAACAGAAATCTGGCAGAGGAACTTGAGAAGGACAAGCATGATCGGAAGAAGCCATCAGAGACATGA
The DNA here is from genome assembly GCF_056163025.1 of Triticum urartu. Taxonomy (NCBI): domain Eukaryota; kingdom Viridiplantae; phylum Streptophyta; class Magnoliopsida; order Poales; family Poaceae; genus Triticum; species Triticum urartu. The sequence continues at coordinate 96,518,327 of NC_141875.1, forward strand.
ACGAGACCTAAAGAGTCTGGCGACGTTGAAGATTTATTGACCTTTAGAAGACCAAACCCCTGTTATATACTTATGTTAGATGAAACGATGGTGAGCTGTCATTTGTTTGATGTTTTTTTCGACAGCCACAAAATAAAAATCTGTCTTTTCAAAACTATTGGTTGTACTGTGTGTATCCCTCCCTATCTCTCTCTTACCCCAAAAACCCTTGGACCCAATAGAGGATGCATGGAGATGAGCTTGTATTTTCTGGACCGATGAGTCAATTGGAGACGGGCCGATGGATTCAGAACATGGAGGATCACATGAAGAATAACCCTATAGTCGGAAAGGATATGGCCAAGCATGCACTTCAGTGCTTTGAAAGAGGTGCTGCTACTTGGTGGAGGATGTACCAAACCATCAATGGATGGCAAGGAGTAACCACTTGGAGAGAATTAAAGATGACTCTGCAAAGATCTCACCTTGTGTCCCAGAAGTTGAAGCCTTATGGAAAGGATATGAAGAAACCTTGTGCATGCAAGATTTGTGGAGAAATAGGACACACCCATAAAGAACACAAGGATGAATACCCTAATTGTGAAGGAAGTCACCCGGTTGAAGAATGCCCAACTAGGCAGATTACTTGTTTCTTGTGTGAAGGAACTACCCACTATCCTGCTCAGTGCCACATTTACCCCATGGTACAACGAACCATCCAGCAGAAGAAAGAAGTAATGAAAGGATCCCACATGGAAATTTTAGAAGAAACTTTGATGAAGGAAGAGGTGGAGGACACACCTAAAGAAGACCCGAGTAAACCCTGCACTAGGTCTTGCTATTCATGTGGAGAAGAAGGACACATATCCCAAAATTGTTTGAATGGGGATCTAGTAGAATTCCCGACAGAGGAAGTAGAATATGACCCACAGGAAATAGAAGCCCTGATTGGAATGGAAAAGTTCAGAAAGAGAAGTAGATTGGATTCCAGGAAGGATCTGAGTCATATCACCTGTTATAGGTGCAAGGAGTCAGGGCACTACCTCAGTAATTGCCCAAAAAGGAAGCCAAGGACACAAGGAGGCTATATAATCACAAGGAAACCTCGGGAGTTGTCAGAAGTAATATGTTTTCATTGTAATGAAGCAGGGCACTTTGCCAGGGATTGTCCCAAGGAGAAGGAGACTTGTGATAATTAGTTGTGTCTGTGAGAAGTAATGTAGTAGTAGTAGTAGAAGTAGTGGGAACAACTCTTTTGTATCAAGGTGTTGAGTTGAGACATGTAATGGAAAAGCGAGAGATTGTAATCATTGGACAATGAATAAAGTTAGCATCGTTGGTACTGATATGGATTTTATGAGTTGTTACTCTATGAAGAAGATTTTTGACCATTTTCAAGGATATGAGAAATATGGTCTATGGATGAATTTGTGCATTTCAAGGGTGGTAGTACCCTGTAAGAACCCTTGACCCCTGGAAAAGATAAGGATACTCCACTAAGTGGATTTCAGACAAAATAAATACGAGTTTTATCCCGATATGTGTGATACCCCAAGAGTATGTGGGATAAAGTTGGAGACCGTCAGTTGTTTGGACCAAATGTGATCATGGAGTCAGAAGAGAATGTTAAGTTGATTCGAGATAGACTGAAGGTAGCTCAGTCCAGGCAGAAGAGTTATGTAAACTCAAAAATGCAAGGAGGTAGTCTATGAAATTGGAGACAGAGCATGTCTTCGTGTGTCCGTTCTACGAGGAGTTAGACGATTTGGAGTTAAGGGAAAGTTAGCCCCGAGACTTGTAGGACCATACCGAGTTTTGGAGCGTATGGGAGAAGTGGCCAACAAGTTGGAGTTCATGATGTCAGGAGTTCATGATGTGTTTCACGTTTCCCAGTGGAAGAAGTGCCATGCAGAGATGGCCAATATTCCCCTGTAAGGACGCTTGACCCCGGAAAGGATAATGATGTTCCACAAAGTGGAATATGGACTTCATAAGTATAAGTTTTTTTTATCTCGGTATGTGGGATATTCCACGACGATGAAGAGATGAATTACAATTGGATATAAAGGAGGTATGATGTTAGAAATATGGATCAAGGGAAATTCCATGATGAGTCTGGGTAATCACGTCTTAGTTTGGTGCAAATAGAAGGAAGGGAGACAATACAATTGGATGGATTTTAAGTATGCTTGGAAGCTGGAAGTTGGATGTTGGAATAATGATCAGTTGCCCGATGATAAGTCCAAGGACTACAAGTGATGAGATGGGCCATAACCCACAGGCGCCAGGACCTGCCAATAAGCAAGCACACTCTTGCTGAAGGAAAAACCCTGGAAGAAGAAGTTACGATTGTATCGACAGACGATTTTATAGGAGTAACGCAAAACCTGAGAGTTGTGAAGAAACGATAGATGTTTGTCTGTGCCGGGGTACTGATCCACGGGCACCTATGGGACCGGCGGGCCGGGTCCCTTTCGGTTCGGCGGGGGCGGAGATCGTGCAAAGAGCAAATCGAGGCGAAGCACGCGAGCGATTTACCCAGGTTCAGGCCGCACGGATGCGTAAAACCCTACTCCTGCTTTGTGGTTTTGTATTGATTTCTAGCTCGGGAGCGCGGAGTGCTACAGTACACACCAGCGGCTAGCAAGACCGAGCGTGAGTGTTCGAACTGGCTAACCCCCCTCTACGTTTACCCAGGTTCGGGCCGCACGGATGCGTAAAACCCTACTCCTGCTTTGTGGTTTTGTATTGATTTCTAGCTCGGGAGCGCGGAGTGCTACAGTACACACCAGCGGCTAGCAAGACCGAGCGTGAGTGTTCGAACTGGCTAACCCCCCTCTACGTTGCACACGGGCCTCCTTTTATATGCTCAAGGGGCTACCGACAGGTGGCAACGGAGGTAAAGGGCAAAAATGGAAAGGTGCTGTGGTAGGCACAGCTACCTGCTACAGTGTATCATACCTAACCCTGACGGCAGGGGACAAGGGTCTTAAATGCCCGTCTGTGTCGCCTAAACAGTGCGAAAAGGGACCGCCAGGGACGCCACCGTTCGCCACGATGGCGATCTTGTCAGCGCCGCTTGCCACCGCACGTCCCTAGCTGCACAGCCTTCTGCCACGTACGCCTGGAAGAGCCCTAGAGCGACACGTTGGTGGATGTGCTGGAGCGCGGGCGCAGAGAGGTGGCTTGCCGCGGCAAGCGCCTTGCCGCGGTCGTTGTCTTGTCGCGTCCGGGAGCTTGTCGCTCACCGGGCCTTGCCGGAACGCGTGGTGCGCCGCGGCAAGTTCCTTGAAATGCCTTGAGTGGCCTTCCCGGCAAGCTCCTCTTGCCGGGGTCTTGTCTTCTTGACTTGGACACTTTGTTCTTGAATGGCTCCAAAGGAACCACGGAGGATCTTGGCGGTCACCCGGCAAGCCTTGCCGCGGGATGCTGCGACTGCCCGTGCACAAGTTCGGGATACTAGGGTACCCCTACTCTAGTACACCGACAGGAGCCCCCGGGCCTGGGCCATACACGGTGCCGAGCGCTGTTGGGCCAGGCCCAAAACAGGGCACGGGCACGCGCGGCCTAGGTTACGCCGTATCTCACTCCGTATCCACCGCGCCCTCCCCGAACGGCACGCGTTGAATGCGGCATCGTGGGAGAGGTCGTGGGGGTTTCTTTATTCGGAAATGCGGAACATCCGCCCCCTCCCCCTTTATAAGCAGGGGAAACAGGGGCAGTTGGCCCACTCGCCCGTTGCCGTTCCCAATCTCAGAAATCTCCGCCGCTCCCTTGCCTCCCCAAAGCCGAGAGAGAGAGCAGCGCTCCGCCCCCATCGCCACTAGCACCACCAACGCCGTCGACCTCCTCCACTACTTCCGCCATGGCTCCAAAAGCCGACAAGGGGAAGACCGTGAAGACGACCGAGGCGCAGCGGCTCGCGGCGCTGCGGAAGGAGCGGTCCGTTTTCCCCCCCAAGCTCGGCGCGAAGGAGCTGAGGGAGAACTACTATTTGTTCTGGTCGGTGGAGACGCGCGCGCATCCGCGCACAAAGGTTCTCCCTGCCGCCGCTTGGAAGAAGGCTCCGAATGGGTACCCCTTCTTCGCATTGTTCTTCTATTGCGGGCTCTGCCCGCCCTTCTCTGATTTCTTCTGCGACATCATGAACACCTATGGATTCCATCTCCTTGACTTCACCCCCAACGCCGTCCTGATAATGGCAGTTTTCGCACACCTCTGCGAAAACTTTGTCGGAGTCCTTCCCAACGTAGCCCTCTTCCGCCACTTTTTCATACCCCGAGTAGAGAGAGGAGAGCCTCTATTCGGCGGATTGCCTGGATCTTAAGGCCCGGCAAGAAAGAGACCTATCTGGAGGGAGAATTCCGCGGCAAGTGGGAGGAGTGGAGAGCTAATTGGTGCTGGATTGATGAGGAGAGCCCGCAGCCATTTACCATCCGACGCCGAACCCTAGTAGCACGCGGCAGCTATTGGAGTGACATGGCTCCGGAGGACGCCAGGCTGAAGATTGCCGTCACCAGGATCCTGCGCCTGAGGCTTGCCGGGCTTACTGTTGGCGCTGTTGGCACAGACTTCCTTCGCCGCCGCATCGCCCCCCTACAGGAACGGGGGAGGCCCACTTGGGAGTCCAAGAACGCGGCAGACATCATGAGGCTGCGGCCAGGCCTCAATTACAACTTCACAGTCCTGGAGCTCAACGCGATGCTGCAGGAGCTGTTCAAATATGACCCCCAGCATCCTAAGGTGTTCAGGTTGCCGGGGGGCGTCGTGCCTTTGTGCAACAATTCCGCGCTCGACCGCATCCGTGCAATGATGCCGGAGTGCGACTCGCACGGGATTGTGCCAACCTGGCAGGAGCCTGCAGACGAGGTCGTGTAGCAATTCTTCGACGACTTGGTGGAAGTGCCAATCCGCCTCGACGAGAAGGACGGCCTAACCCGCGACACCACGGATGCGGAGATGGCGCTCATCGCCACTAGGCTGGAGGAGGCAGCGGCAGCCGCAACCGCGGGCGAGTTCAGGTGCACTGTGGAGGAGGCCGATGCAGCAGAAGCGGCAAGCCGTGCTGAGCGAGGGGAGCCTGCCGGCAAGAAGGGGCTTGCCGGGCAAGACACCGAGCCGAGCGAGCCCGCCAAGGACACGAGCGGCTCGTTGCAAATCGACTCTTCTTCCACCTCGTCTTTAGACAGCCCACCAGAAGCAGAGCCTCCATCCCCACCAAGAAGGCGTCTCCGCAAGGTTGGTGATGTGGCGGAGCGACAAGCGGGCCAACAGTCGCCACGCCGCGTGACACGCTCGACCACGGCAAACACCGTTGCCGCGGGAGCGCCTCATGCTACGACGGCAACTGGAGCGGAGTCTAGCCGGACCACCGCTTCAGTCCCTGCCGCTACTCACGCCACGCCGACAGCCGGAGCGGGGTCGTCTCAGACCGCCGCCACTGCTCCCGCCAAGCGGCCAAGGGAAGCTTCTCCTCTGCCTCCTCGCGCCGGGTGATGAAGACATGTACCTAGGGTAGGGACACGGACCTGACCGAAGGGTCCTACTCTAGGACACCCCTGGGAGAAATCAGCTTTCAATCGACTTGCAGACATCCCACTCGACAGGTTCAAAACACTTGACCAAGAAGCTACCACTCGACCATGAAGCTATTCACTCGACTACCAGAAGATCTACAGTCACTCCGTAGGCAAACGGTCAGCTGTTAAGTAGTCTTCATGGTCATTACAGCACTTTATTAGAGGCGTTACCAGTAACGCCCCATCTTAAATGTACTTTAAACCCTGCATTACTGAGGGCAGGAGGGGGTCGGCGAACTCTATATAAGCCACCCCCTCCTCAGTAGGGAGGAGTCACACCCCTGTAACTTATACACGCATAATCCAGTCGACCGCCTCCGGGCCCCGAGACGTAGGGCTATTACTTCCTCCGAGAAGGGCCTGAACTCGAAAACCTCGCGTGTAACAACTTCCCCATAGCTAGGATCTCGCCTCTCCATACTCACCCCCCTACATCACTGTCAGAGTTAGAACCACGACAGTTGGCGCCCACCTTGGGGCAAGAATCTTAGCGCTTAGTTGGAGAAGTTGTGATTTTTCTCGATCCCTTTGATCATGTTTTCTTGCGGAGTTTTGGTGGAGGACCGCGAGATCCGTCTCGGCGCGTTCACCTTCATCATCGACGACTCTGCCTGGCTTCAGGAGGCGCCGCTCGACATCGACGCGCTCCCCGCCCGCGGTGCGACACATTTCCGCGCATGCGTTCGCAGCGTCCTCCTGCGGCAACCGTCGACCCAATATGGGTCGGCCCCCGTATCGTCTCCCCGCCCTGTCTCCCACCAGCGCAAGCGCTCCGGTCGGTCGAGACTTCAGTGGTGGGTGAGGCACGCCGTGGCCCGCCAATCGGCAGCCCCGCAAGTCGCGGCCATCGAGCCCGTCGAATCCCTCTACGGCCTGTTCGATCTGTCGACTGGCTCCGTGGAGACCGCATCCGAGTGCGACAGCAGCGATCCAGCGGCTAAGGTTCTGGCGGTCGATGGAACACACAGTCCCCCTGGTTTCCCTCACACTGACAGAGGCGCGGGTGGGGGCGATCCGTCGCATCCCCATGACGAATATCTCCCCGAACCTCTCACGTCATTGCAGCGAGAGGAGCTTCGCCGCCGGAACATGGACGCGCTCCGCACTCCTATCGTCGGAGAGACCCCCGAGGCCCGGGCCTTGGAGGATGCGCGTTTGGCCAACTTGGCCGAGCGCACTCGACTGGAGAATCTCCAGCGAGCACTCGATGAGCAAGCGCGTCAGCGGGCTCCCGAGTCTAGTCGACGCCAGCTCTTCCCACCGACGCAGGTATATCGAACCCCAGTTCAGAATCTGGCCGCCGCGGCCCGTATAGCAGAATCGATTCAGCCCTCCCAGTCGAAGGCTGGCAGGGGCTTGTTACAGATCAGAGCATTGCTCCGGGCGGCGGGAGACCAGAATTCCGCTGTCTCTCAGTCGCGGAATAGGATCCACAGTCGGTCTGTCGCGACAGATACAGTCGAGTCAGCTCACAGCCCGAGATCGCCCTCGAGGCGCGAGGGACGTGGTGGCCAGTATGATCAGTACAGGAGGAATGAGCAGTATGATCACCGATTCGACCGTGATGATAGACGTCGAGTGCCAACCCCTCCCCCGAGGAGTGGGTCATATGCGCCTCGACGGCAAGATGACAGACGCCCTCATAGTGTTGGGCAGAGGATCCCAGTCGACCCCAGAGACCCAGGCTTTGATGCGAGATCCATCCTCGTTCAAGGTTTGGTTAACAGGAACAGAGCTCATCGAGAAGGCCACAACAGAGATGCTCCTGCCAGCAGCAGAGTACGCGCTTCAGGGCCAGAGTGTTTCAGTCGAGCCATCAGAGCCGCAGTGATACCTCCCAATTTCAGGTTGGCGACTGGAATCGGCAAGTTCACCGGTGAATCTAAGCCTGACACCTGGCTCGAAGATTACCGAGTGGCTGTACAGATTGGCGGGGGCAATGACGAGGTGGCCATGAAGCATTTGCCTCTCATGTTAGAGGGCTCGGCCAGAGCATGGCTAAATCAGTTGGCACCCAGCAGCATTTACACTTGGGAGGACCTCTCCCGAGTGTTTATCACAACCTTTGAAGGAACATGCAAGCGACCCGCAGGCCTAACCGAGCTGCGGTCTTGCGTGCAGAAGCCGAATGAAACTCTGAGGGAATACATCCAGAGGTGGATCACACTGCATCACTCGGTTGAGAACGTGCCGGACCATCAAGCGGTTTGTGCCTTCAAGGAAGGTGTTAAATACAGAGAGTTGAATCTGAAGTTCGGTCGAACTGGAGAGATGTCTCTGAATCGGATGATGGAGATTGCCACCAAGTATGCTAACGGAGAAGACGAAGATCGACTCCGGAGTGGCAAGCAGAAAGCAGTCGCCCAGGAAACTGGAGGCAATTCCAGTCGGAAGCAGAAGCGGAAGGCCGAGCCGGCCGCTCCTGGGGAGGCCCTGGCCGTAGCCCAGGGAAGCTTCAAGGGAAAACCCAAGGGCACCTGGAAGCCCAAAAAAGTCAAGGATCAAGATGGAAACGATGTTTTGGATCTGCCATGTCACATCCACAGCAAGAAAGATGAAGAGGGTAATTTCATTTACCCAAAGCATACCACTCGACAGTGCCGGCTCCTGATCCAGCAGTTCCAAGGAAAACAGTCCAAGGACAAGGAAAAAGAGTCGGACATAATCGAGGATAAGGAAGACAGTGACGATGGATACCCCCAAGTCAATTCCACCCTGATGATTTTTGCCGATGTCGAAAGCAAAAGTCGACTGAAAGTCATTAACCGAGAGGTGAACATGGTTGCCCCGGCAACACCCAGTTACTTGAAGTGGTCCCAGACTGCCATCACATTCGACCAGTCTGATCACCCAACGCACATTGCCACCCCTGGGAGGCAAGCTTTGGTGGTCGACCCAATTGTTGAAGGCACTCGACTGACTAAAGTCCTGATGGATGGAGGTAGTGGCCTGAACATACTATATGCTGAAACATTGAAAGGAATGGGCATTCTGATGTCCAGACTCAGCACCAGTAACATGAGTTTCCATGGAGTCATTCCTGGGAAGAAAGCCCAATCACTCGGCCAGATCGCTCTTGATGTGGTTTTCGGTGATTCAAAGAATTACCGCAAGGAAAAATTGACATTCGAGGTCGTGGACTTCCAAAGTGCTTATCACGCCATTTTGGGCAGGCCAGCTTACGCACGCTTCATGGCCCGGCCATGTTACGTGTACCTCAAACTGAAGATGCCTGGCCCCAAAGGTGTGATCACTATCACAGGCAATCGGAAGAAGGCGGAAGAGTGCTTTCAGAAGGGCTCAAAGATTGCAGATGCTCAGATGGCAGTGGTCGAGCTGCAAGAGTACCAAAAGACTGCCGACCCAAGCGAGTTGCTACGAGCCAAGAAGCCTGCTTCAGAATCAACTTTTCAGTCGTCCGGTGAAACAAAAACAGTCAACGTTCACCCGACCGACCCCGATGTTGCCCCGACTCACATCTCAACGACGCTTGACTCCAAATAGGAGGAAGCGCTCATCCAGCTCCTCCGTGAGAACTGGGACATCTTCGCATGGAAACCCTCCGACATGCCTGGAGTTCCCAGGGGGCTGGCTGAGCACCGTCTACGGGTCGACCCAAAATTCAAGCCTGTGAAGGAACATCTTCGGCGGTCCGCCGTCCAGAAGAAGCAAGCCATTGGCGAGGAGGTGGCTCGGCTCTTAGCAGCAGAGTTCATCCGAGAAATTTACCACTCCGAGTGGCTCGCCAATGTCGTCATGGTCCCCAAGAAGGACAAGTCACTTCGCATGTGCATTGATTTCAAACATATCAATCGGGCCTGCCCGAAAGATCATTTTCCTCTCCCTCGCATCGACCAAATAGTCGACTCAACTGCGGGGTGCGAGAGATTGTCTTTTCTAGATGCTTATTCCGGATACCATCAGATCCGTCTGTATGGACCCGCGAAATCAAAACAGCTTTCATCACCCCATTCGGATGCTTCTGTTATGTCACTATGCCGTTCGGCCTCAAAAACGCCGGAGCCACGTTCATGAGAATGATTCAGAAGTGTTTACTCACTCAAATCAGTCGGAATGTGGAGGCATACATGGATGATATTGTGGTCAAGTCACGCAAAGGTTCCGACCTGCGAGCTGACCTTGCCGAAACTTTTGCCAACCTCAGGAGGTATGATATCAAGCTCAATCCATCAAAATGCACATTCGGAGTTCCAGGCGGAAAGTTACTCGGTTTTCTCGTTTCCGAACGAGGGATCGACGCCAATCCTGAGAAAATTGGCACCATACTCCGGATGAAGCGTCCTGTGCGCGTGCACGATGTCCAAAAGCTTACAGGTTGCTTGGCCGCTTTGAGTCGATTCATTTCTCGCCTCGGTGAAAAGGCATTGCCTCTCTACCGACTGATGAAGAAGTCTGACAAGTTCGAGTGGACTCCAGAAGCTGACGCAGCGTTTGCAGAACTCAAAGCTCTGCTCTCCACCCAGCCGGTGCTTGCTGCCCCAATCAGCAAAGAGCCTCTGCTGCTGTACATTGCGGCCACAGGACAAGTTGTCAGTACAGTACTCACGGTCGAGCGGGAAGAAGAAGGAAAGGCCTTCAGAATTCAGCGCCCAGTCTATTATCTGTCTGAAGTTTTGACTCCTTCAAAACAAAGATACCCTCACTACCAGAAGCTTGTATATGGGATTTACATGACCACGAAGAAGGTTGCACATTACTTCTCTGACCACTCCATTACAGTCGTCAGCGACGCCCCACTTTCAGAGATACTGCATAACAGAGATGCAACTGGTCGAGTGGACAAGTGGGCGATTGAACTCCTTCCCTTAGATATCAGGTTTGAAGCAAAGAAGGCTATTAAGTCCCAAGCGATCGCAGATTTCGTCGCCGAGTGGATTGAACAGCAACTTCCGACTCAAGTTCACTCAGAGCACTGGACCATGTTCTTCGATGGATCTAAGATGCTGAATGGTTCCGGTGCTGGGGTAGTTCTAGTCTCCCCCTGAGGAGATAAGCTCAGATATGTTCTCCAGATTCACTTTGATTCCTCCAACAATGAAGCAGAGTATGAAGCACTTTTGTATGGGTTGCGCATGGCCATTTCACTTGGCGTCCGTCGCCTCATGGTCTATGGCGACTCAGATTTGGTGGTTAATCAGGTGATGAAGGAGTGGGACGTCAGAAGTCCAGCTATGACTGGTTATTGCAATGCAGTGAGAAAGCTAGAAAAGAAATTCGAGGGGTTAGAGCTTCATCACATCCCCCGACTCAAAAATCAAGCAGCTGATGATCTGGCAAAGATAGGCTCCAAGAGAGAAGCCATTCCCAGCAATGTGTTTTTGGAGCACATCCGCTCGCTGTCAGTCCAGGAGGATCCTTTCACAGAAGAAGCCCCACAACCGAAAAGTGCTACAGATCCGACTGAAGTCGAAGTTCCTGCTGTGGTCGACCTGATCATGGAAGTCTTGGCCATTACTCCCGGCTGGACGATACCATACATCGCATATATCCTAAGGAAAGAGCTCCCAGAGGACGAGGAAGAGGCTCGACGGATCGTCCGCCAATCCAAGGCCTTCACGGTCATAAAGGGGCAGTTGTACAGAGAAAGCGCGACTGGAATCGGTCAGAAGTGCATAACTCCGGAAGAAGGTCAGATGATTCTTGATGAGATCCATTCGAGGACCTGCGGTCACCATGCGTCCTCCCGGACCATTGTGGCCAAAGCATACCGAGCGGGATTTTACTGGCCAAGAGCGAATGAGATGGCAAAGGAGATAGTTGACAAGTGTGAGGGGTGTCAGTTCTACTCCAACATGTCCCACAAACCCGCATCAGCCCTGAAGACCATTCCACTCGTCTGGCCCTTTGCTGTCTAGGGACTGGATATGGTCGGCCCTCTGAGAACAGGCAGGAGCGGATTCACCCATGTGCTTGTGGCAGTCGACAAGTTTACCAAGTGGATTGAAGCTAAACCCATCAAGAACCTCGATACTAGCACTGCTATTAGTTTCGTTAGAGGACTAACGTTCAGATATGGAGTCCCTCACAGCATCATCACTGACAATGGGTCAAACTTTGATTCAGACCTGTTCAAAGCCTTTTGCGCCTCTCAAGGCACTCGTGTCGACTATGCGTCAGTCGCCCACCCCCAGTCGAATGGACAAGCTGAAAGGGCAAATGGTCTGATCCTCAAAGGACTAAAGCCTCGGCTAATGCGTGATCTCAAGCATGCAGCAGGTGCCTGGGTCGACGAGCTTCCGTCAGTTTTGTGGGGATTAAGGACCACCCCTAACCGGTCGACTGGAAGAACCCCATTCTTTCTTGTTTATGGAGCCGAAGCCGTTCTGCCAAGTGATCTCCTTCACAATGCTCCCCGAGTCGAGCTTTACACCGAAGACGAAGCAGAACAGGCTCGGCAAGATGCAGTAGACCTCCTAGAAGAAGAAAGAGAGATGGCCATGATTAGATCGACCATTTATCAGCAAGACTTGCGTCGATTCCATGCCCGACATGTGAAGAGTCGAGCCTTCCAAGAAGGAGATTTGGTCCTCCGAGTGGATCAACAGAAACCTCACAAGATTGCTCCTACTTGGGAAGGCCCCTTCATCATCACCAGAGTCCTCCACAATGGAGCGTATCACCTCTACAATGTTGATCGCCAGATCGACGAGCCGCGAGCTTGGAATGCGGAACTACTCCGCCCCTTTTACACTTAAGTTCCTTCCCATAAAGATGTAATAAGAGAAACTTCCGCAGTCCATTTTTATCAAAGTCAAGAGTGTTCCAATGATTGCTATCACTTCTGTTTACATACGAGAACCCCCAGTGGGCGACTTAGCCGCGAACCCGTTTTGCCTAAGTTTAAAAAAATCCTACCGAGTGGAGAGCAAACCTCCCACTCAGGGGCTTAGCTGCAGTCCAGCACTCGCCTAAGCTCTCCTACGAAGAGACTTAGCTGCGGTCAGCACTCACCTAAGTTTAAAAAATCCTACCGAGTGGAGAGCAAACCTCCCACTCGGGGGCTTAGCTGCAGTCCAGCACTCGCCTAAGCTCTCCTACGAAGAGACTTAGCTGCGGTCAGCACTCGCCTAAGTTTAAAAAATCCTACCGAGTGGAGAGCAAACCTCCCACTCGGGGGCTTAGCTACAGTCCAGCACTCGCCTAAGCTCTCCTACGAAGAGACTTAGCTGCGGTCAGCACTCGCCTAAGTTTAAAAAATCCTACCGAGTGGAGAGCAAACCTCCCACTCGGGGTCTTAGCTGCAGTCCAGCACTCGCCTAAGCTCTCCTACGAGGAGACTTAGCTGCGGTCAGCACTCGCCTAAGTTTAAAAAATCCTACCGAGTGGAGAGAAAACCTCCCACTCGGGGGCTTAGCTGCAGTCCAGCACTCGCCTAAGTTCTCCTACGCAGAGACTTAGCTGCGGTCAGCACTCGCCTAAGTTCAAAAAATCCTACCGAGTGGAGAGCAAACCTCCCACTCGGGGGCTTAGCTGCGGTCCAGCACTCGCCTAAGCTCTCCTACGAAGAGACTTAGCTGCGGTCAGCGCTCGCTTAAGTTCAAAAAATCCTACTGAGTGGAGAGCAAACCTCCCACTCGGGGGCTTAGCTGCAGTCCAGCACTCGCCTAAGTTTAAAAAATCCTACCGAGTGGAGAGCAAACCTCCCACTCGGGGGCTTAGCTGCAGTCTAGCACTCACCTAAGCTCTCCTACGAAGAGACTTAGCTGCGGTCAGCACTCGCCTAAGTTTAAAAAATCCTACCGAGTGGAGAGCAAACCTCCCACTCGAGGGCTTAGCTGCAGTCTAGCACTCGCCTAAGCTCTCCTACGAAGAGACTTAGCTGCGGTCAGCGCTCGCTTAAGTTTAAAAAATCCTACCGAGTGGAGAGCAAACCTCCCACTCGGGGGCTTAGCTGCAGACCAGCACTCGCCTAAGCTCTCCTACGAAGAGACTTAGCTGCGGTCAGCACTCGCCTAAGTTTAAAAAATCCTACCGAGTGGAGAGCAGACCTCCCACTCGACGGGTCATCCACAAAGAGATTCAACGACAAATCAAGTTCAAATAAAGCCTAAAAGATCCGAGAGACCTCAGATCAAAGTACTCGAGCCCACAGCTCGGCAGAGTTAAAACTGTTACACTTCCACTCGGCATTCCGAGGCGAATTTAAGGCAGAGTTCAACGGATTACAAAATACACTCGGCATCCCGAGGCAAGTTTTTTCATTCCTCAGGAGGAGGAGGACTGGCAGGGGCGACGAACTCATCCAAGTCGATCCCATCTGCGATGCGGGTAGCAGCAGCAATGAATGTCTCCATGAAGTCCTAGAAGTTGTGCTTCCTCGTGTTGGCGACTTGGATGGTGGCCAGCTTCTCCTCCCGCACCTCCTTACAGTGGACGCGGACCAGGGACACAGCCACGTCAGCGCCACACCGAGCTGAAGACTTCTTCCACTCCTGCACTCGGTCAGAGATTCCATTGAGTCGAGTCATCAGAGACTCGAGATCATTCTGGAGCGTAGATTCTGGCCAAAGTGTCGGGTCGATCTGCGTCATGGCAACCTTCAGTCGAGCCAAGTAATCCACGACGCCGTCAACACGAGACTCCAGACGGAGCACGTTCATTGCGGCCTCGTCCTTCACAAGAGAGTTAACAGGGTCCAAGCTCGGCTCCACTCGACTGGTCTCCTCTTCAAAATTCTGGCAAAACTCTGCATACAAGATACAAGGATAAGACAATTTTCACAGAATGAGTCGACTCAAAAATCAGTCGGAACTGAATGCGCACCTTCAAGCTTAAGGTACAACTTCTTCGCGAGGTCCCCCAAGTAGCTCTCCAGGTCGTTTCTCCCGCGAGCGAGGCCTTCCAGCTTCTCGCTCAGGGTGAGGTTCTCCTTCTTCCAACGTGAACACTCCCTGTTGGCTTCATTTAGAGCAGTCTTGAGCTTGGTATTTTCTTGTTCTAAGTGGTCGACCGAAGATAGCTTCTGTGCGGCCAGAGCGGCCTTGTCTTCAGCCTCCTTGCGGGCAGCAGCCAAGTCCTGATCCTTCTTCGCCAGAGCTTCTTTCAGTGTTTCTGCAAAAACGATGATTGAGTCGGAGAAAGCGAAGAAATACTAACCAGTTGACAAAGGCGTTTTACCTGCGGCGCCATCTCTGACCGTCTGCAGTTCTGTCCTGGCCAGCTCCAGATCAAGTTTCATTTGAATTTGCTGCTTCTCCAAGTCAGCCAAGTGGGTTCCAAGATCACAAGATTTCTGAAGCCAGAGAGGAGGGGTTACAATTTCAGTAAAAAGGAAAAAAATCAACAAAGGCAGTAAACACTAGGACTACGGTCGACTGCCAGCAGTCCACCATAGTCTCGGGGACTACACCCAGTGGGTGCACTTAGCGTGCCCCCACCGGTTCCTATCCCACCCGACCGACCCCCGAAGTCGAGTCAAAGGCCACCCGACCGACCCCTGAAGTCGAGTCAAAGACAAGTTGCTTCCGAGCAGCTAAGAGATAATAAGCCTACACCCAGTAAAAAAAAGAAGAGAGAGAAAGCCGTCGACTGCCCGCAGTCGACGGGATACCGTTCCATTCGACATGGCCCGATCAGACAGAGCGAAGAAACTCAACTATGACTCAATTTAAAGACTACAGCCGACTGCCAGTAGCCGACCGTAGTCTCGGGGACTACACCCAGTGGGTGCACTTAGCGTGCCCCCACTCGTCAAAAAAAAACACACACACCCAGTGGGTGTACAAACTTAAAGACCTTCGGGAAAGAGAATCTTCAAAGGACATACCAAAACAGACCAAGTGTTGAAGTCGACTGACCTGGACATTGCTCTGAAGAGCCGAGCTTCCGTCGTAAGCCGCCTGGCAAGCCTCCCGAGCCACTTTTACCTGTTTCATCATGACTCCAGCCTGGCGTACAGCCTCCTTCGCAGCAGCCGCTTGGTCCTCAGGGACGGGGTACACAGCAAAAAGCGAAGACGGATCTGCAGTCGACGCTGAAGGCTGCACACTCGTCAAAGGAACAGCGAAGGTCACGGAAGCCCGAGTGGGTTCGCCATCATCCCGAACTGCAGCCTCAGGCGCGGGAGTGGATTGCGGAGTCTTGCCAGCCAACACCTTCTTCTTCCTCTTCACCCTCAATGGTGCGTCATCGTCGTCGTTCGGGAGGTCGATAACATGAGGAGGAGCTGCAAGGACAACATTCAATCGACCAACACTTCAGTCGACTCGTAAGCAGGACGGCAGTGATCGTACCAGGGTTGGAGGTGACAGCGTCCTCCATCTCTTGGTCGTCGTTCCTGGCAGAGACCTCAGAAGTTGCTCCACTACAAATCAGAAAAGATTAGTCAGTTGGCCCAGGGAATCGACCAAGGATCCGTCCACAGTCGACAAAGGAAAGCAAGTGTTGTTGTTACCCCGAAATGGTGGGAACAGCTATCTTCATCTTGGGCAAGGCCTTGGGCGGCTTAGATGGCGCCGTTCGTGGGTGCTTGGGAGCCTTCCCGGTCGACGGAGGAGAAAAAGTCCGAGGGCGTTTCGACGACTGCCCGACAGGAGCGGTCGCCTTGCCACGTTCCTGCGCTGGATCGTGGGCGAGCTTGGATCGTCCCTCCGGGCGGGAGGGTTCAGCTTCCTCCTCCTCTTCACTGGAGAAGATGTCGTCGCCCTCCTCTCCCTCACCGTCGGACTCCCACTCGACCTGGTCGTCCCCGCTCTCGCCTCCGCTCCCCTCGCCTTCCTCGGTCGGCCCTTGGGCTCCGTTGGGCGTCGAGTACATCTCGGTGGTAGCCTGGAAGACAATGGACAGGACGAAAGTCAGTCGACTTACACAAAGAAGACTAATACAGAAGATCAGATATCCGACACAAAAACATACCTGATCCACTTCATATGAGTGGTCGAGTGGAATCACCCTTCTGGCTCCTCGGGGGTTGTCTTTATTCCCCGTGATGCTTGACAACCACCCCTCCAGCATCTCATCGGTGACCTCCTCCGGGTGGATCCGAGTGGTGTCGTCAAGGCCAGAATACAGCCACATCGGATGGTCTCGCGCCTGGAGCGGTTGGATGCGCCTCTGGAGAAAGACCTCTAACAGGTCCATCCCAGTCACCCCCTCACGGACAAGTTCAACCACTCGACCCGCCAATACCTTGACCTGGGCGCTTTCCTCCGGCGTGACCTTCAGAGAGATAGGCTTCTCGGCTCGGTCGAGTGAAAAAGGAGGAAGACCGGTCGATTGCCCGGGGGTCGCTTGGTCCTGGCAGTAGAACCAGGTCGACTGCCAGCCGCGGACCGACTCCGGGAAGGTGATAGAGGGGAAACAGCTCTTCCCCCTCGTCTGGATCGCCAGACCCCCGCACAACTGGATAACTTGTGTCTTCTCGTCACTCGACTTGGCCTTCTTCACCGACTGGGAGCGGCAAGTGAAGATATGCTTGAAAAGCCCCCAATGCGGACGGCAACCCAGGAAAGCCTCGCACATGGAAATGAACGCGGCAAGGTAGACTATGGAATTGGGGGTAAAGTGATGGAGCTGCGCTCCGAAGAAATTCAAGAAACTCCGGAAGAACGGATGAGGAGGCAGAGAAAACCCTCGGTCGATGTGGGTGGCGAGGAGCACGCACTCACCGTCGCGGGGTTGCGGCTCGATCTCCCTCCCCGGGAGACGCGCGGCCTCGTGGGGAATGGCTCCTCCCTCGACCATGTCGTCGAGGTCTTCCTGTCGGAGCACCGATGGCATCCAATCACCCTGAATCCAACCCTTGGGCAGAGTGGTCCGGGACGAAGATCCACCTCGCGAAGACTTCTTCCCCTTCCCCGCCGCCGCCGCCTTCTTCGCGCGCTCCAAAGCAGTGGTCTTGCCCTTCACCATTGTCGCCGGGAAGATCTCGCATGGGCTCGCGGCGCTAGGGTACGGCCGAGGGTCGCAGGAGGGCTGGCGAAGGGAGAGAGAAAGAAAGAAAGAAGGAAGCAGAAGAGAGCGCACGGCTTAGAAACCCCGAGCCGACAACTTATAAGGGGCCGCTCCCGAGTGGCTGGCCGGTAGGCCCAGGCCATCCAGTCAAATCCCGCAACAGACGCGCACGCAGTACGTGGCGAAAAAGGCGACACGGAGATCGAGGAACTTCCGCTTTATCGCTTCCGATTACTGCGGCCGCTCCCTTCCCGCGCGCTTCCCAAAATCCAAATCCCGCGACATCCGCGGGCCGCAGAACAACTTGCTAAAAAACAGAAGACCCCGATCGCGCCGGCACTCGGTATGGCACAAACAAAGAAATTCACTCGACGGGAGGCCTGGAATGGATCAAGGCGACTGAAAAAAGTTGGCAACGTCATCCGTGACGATGGTCCCGAAACGAGGCGCTCACATAGCCCGAAGAATCAGTCGGAAAGATCTCCAACTCTTTCCCCACTCTAACCTCGATCCATTCGGGGGCTAATGATGAAGACATGTACCTAGGGTAGGGACACGGACCTGACCGAAGAGTCCTACTCTAGGACACCCCTGGGAGAAATCACCTTTCAATCGACTTGAAGACATCCCACTCGACAGGTTCAAAACACTCGACCAAGAAGCTACCACTCGACCATGAAGCTATTCACTCGACTACCAGAAGATCTACAGTCACTCCGTAGGCAAACGGTCAGCTGTTAAGTAGTCTTCATGGTCATTACAACACTTTATTTGAGGCGTTACCAGTAACGCCCCATCTTAAATGTACTTTAAACCCTGCATTACTGAGGGCAGGAGGGGGTCGGCGAACTCTATATAAGCCACCCCCCTCCTCAGTAGGGAGGAGTCGCACCCCTGTAACTTATACACGCATAATCCAGTCGACCGCCTCCGGGCCCCGAGACGTAGGGCTATTACTTCCTCCGAGAAGGGCCTGAACTCGAAAACCTCGCGTGTAACAACTTCCCCATAGCTAGGATCTCGCCTCTCCATACTCACCCCCCTACATCACTGTCAGAGTTAGAACCATGACACTGGGCGCGCCCCAGGCTTCGACTTCTCCGTGTTAAGCTCCGACGAGGAAGAAGAAGAAGAGTAAGCTTCTCTTATTGTGCTTGCATTTCTTCAACTCTTGCTGTTGGTCTTGTTTCTCACTTGCTTTTCCCTGAATCTCTTCCTCTTTAGGACTCTGGCCCAGAGAGCGGCAAAGAGAGCCAAGGCCCCGGTGATCATCATCGAGGACGAGCCCACTGCGACAACAGGTGGCGCGCCCGAGACAACCTTGCCAGAGCCGGCGACTTTCCTCCACGGCAGCCCCCAGCGTAAGTGTGTGAATTATTTTCCGCGGCGAGGCGTGCATGGGTACTTGTCTTTGCTGATATATGCTTGTTGACTTGTGTAGGAGCCGAGCAGCCCCACCAGGAGCCAAGGGAGAATCCCCCGACAAGGGAGAATTCTCCGGCAAGGGAAGGCTTCCCGGTGAGGGAGAAGTCTCCAGCAAGGGAGGGTTCTCCGGCGAGGGACAGCGCCAGCGGCCCCCCGACGACGGAGACCACGACCGCAGAGCCAGGTGCAGGTACTCCCATTGCTTCAAAACTTCTCTTGGGTCCTTCTTTTCTTGATCTTTATGGGTTTCTGCTGGATTCTGTTTGACTCTTCTCCCCTTTTCTGGCCGTCAGATCCATCCGCTGCGGAGCAGATGGAGACAGAGGTCGCCGCCGACAAAGCAGCCGGTGCTGGAGACGCCACCGGCGCAGAGGCCGCCAAGGCTGACGCCGCAACAACTGGCGAGGAATCTGGCGATCGTACTGACGGCCCAGAGGCCGCAGGAGCGCCAGGCGCTACGCCGACCGCCGACCCATCCGCCGAAGCTGCAGCGCCAAGTTCCAAGGATCCCCAGCCGGGCGTTTATTTGAAGGCCGGTGATGATGTCTTCATCAATCTTCCCTGGGCATCAAGCTCCAGAGCGCCGGTCGAGGGGGAGGTCTTCGACGGAGAAGTGCTCGCCTCCGCGGGGCTGAAGCTGGTCGACGCGCCAAGCAGCAGCAGCAACGAGCCCGAAGAAGAGCGGCTGCTGCGCAGGTTGATGTCGCTCTACCGCGCGCGACAAGCCAAGCTGGAGTCCCGCGAGGCGCTTGTCGCGAAGGCGGGAGCAGACATTGAAAAGTGCGCGGAAGAGCTCGGGGGTTTGCACCGGGAAGCCCTCCGATCCCTGGCGGAGGAGCGGGAGCAGCTCGCTGAAGCGCGGAAGGTCTTTCTCCTCGAGAAGGCTGAAGCCGAAGAGCGCCAGCGACTTGCCGCTGTGAAGCTAGCCGCGGAAGAGGGCGAGCTGGCGCAGCGGAAGGTCAATCTCGACGCCCACGAGGAGGAGCTTGCCTCGCGCGAGGAGAAGCTTGGCGGAGCCCTCAAGCAGGCGGAGGACGCTGCCGCCGCCGCCGAGGCCGCCAAGGAGTTGAAGACGAAGGTGGCGCGGCTGGAGGCCAATCTCTCCGAGAAGGGCAAGGAGCTCAGCGTCGCCAAGGCCTCCAACGTGGATCTTGAGTTGAAGCTAACCACTTTGACCAAGACTCTGGACAGCGCCAAGAAGCGGGAGGCGGCCTTGAAGGAGGAAATCAAGGCCGACAAGGCGCTGCTGGAGAGCGCTGCCACCGCCCAGAACACCTTCAGGGAGACTGTGACGCACTGGACGGAGAGTCTGGTGAACGCCGCCACAGATATCGACAAGGAGCTGGCGCAGCTGGGGATGGAAGATCTTGGGTATCCCTCCGACGACAACCTCCAGCCCAGCGCCAAGCTCGTCCTATTCTTCAAGGGCGTGGCGACGGCCCTTCAGCGACTCCAAGAGAGGATCCCCAAGCAACTAGCTGACGAGTCGCACGAGATCTGCGCAGGAGCCCTCGAGAAAGTGTTGATGAAGGTGGCCTTCCACAATCCGGGCCTCCGCCTCACTAACATCCTCAGGTCCTTGCTGCCAGAAGCTGATCTGGAGGAGCTCAAGGCCCTTGTCACACCCATTGTGGACAAGGTGAGCGGGATCAAGCGGGTCGAAGGCGATCGCGTAGATTAGGCCGCTCATTTCTTCTTTTCTTATCGCTGCCCATCATGTCATGAAAACAATCTGTTAGAGCTGCGACAAGCTATCTTTGTAATGTAACTTGATTGTGGGCAATGATTGCAACGTTACTCCCTTTACTTGATTCCTCCCTTTGTATGTTTTTGCCCTACGCTTTTAGGGAACTTGTCGGTGCAGGCACCTGAGCCGCGAGCGCTGAGTGCGGAACGTCAGCAGCCTGCTGGCGGTGCCGCTACCGGCAAGAAACCTTGTCGCAACTAGTTGCAGCTCACTTAAGTTGCTGAGCGAACTCGAAAGAAAGTAAGGGCGCTAGCGGCTCACTTAAGTTGCTGAGCGGACTCGAAGCAAAGTAAGGGCGCTAGCAGCTCACTTAAGTTGTTGAGCGGACTCGAAACAAAGTAGGAGCGCAACTAGCTATGAGTTGGTTCCTCCGCGCACAGGTTTCCCATACAAAGTGTGGTCGTTCAAGGGAGATAACTTAAAATTTAAAAAAAATTCAATTGCTCAAACTTTGGCAACTTAGCTTTTCTGTTGTTTGCTTCCCGGCAAGGCGAAACTTTCTTGAACGACACCTGGTCCATACCATCCATCGTCTTCTCCTTTCCCCCCCGGCAAACTTGTGGGCGAGGGGAACCTTGCTTTCAAAAGGAAGAAGAGACAATATAGATATGGAGCTTTACGGCTCGTTATTGTTTACCGTGGAGTAGGTGCTGCACAAAGTGTCAGATCATATATGCCAGAAAATAGAAAGCATAAAATTGACAAAATGTGCGGAGCACATGAGCTTTACTTATGCACGGGCCCTCTCCTTGTCTCGCCGCTCGTACTCAGCCTTTTGCTGCTGGACAAGCTGCTCAACCTTTTTGTAGCTCTGGAGGTCATGGCCCTTGGTGCGGTGAATCTTGCAGTATTGCTTGTCGAAGCCGTCCTGCTTGTCGGCGGCTGCCACAGCCTGGCAGTTGGCGCACGCGGCAATCTCCTTGCCGGAGCTACCAACTTTGGCCTTCTTGGCGCCACCTTCGTTGCCGGGCTGCTCAACGACTAGCACCTCTTTGCCTTTCTTCTTCCTGTTCCGCCGCCGGTTTTTCTTTGCCGGGGCAATATCCTCACTGTCAGATCCTTCTGCTCCCGTCTTCTCTCTGGGGAGTCTCCTCCCTTCCTCAGCGCGTGCACACTTGTCGGCCAGGGCATATAGCTCACTGACGTCTCTGATCCTGCACATCGCCATCTCCTCCCGCATCCTGCGGTTACGCACGTTCTGATGAAACGCGCTGATGACCGTGGCGGGGTGGACGTCTGGGATGTTGTACTATACACGGCTGAACCTCTGAATATACTTGCGCAGGGGCTCTCCTTCCTTCTGGACGAGCAGATGAAGATCACTCTCTTGGCCATGAGGTTTGTGGCCACCTGTAAAGGCGCCGACAAACTGATGGCATAGATCAGCCCAGGAGGATATGGAGTTGTCCGGCAAGTGCATGAGCCAGGACCTGACGTTGGGCTTGAGCACCAATGGGAAGTAGTTGGCAAGGATCTTGTCGTCCCGCCCCCCAGCAGCCTGCACCGCGATGGTGTAAATGCTGAGGAACTCCAATGGATGCGACTTGTCGTCGTACTTCTCTGGTACATCTGGTTTGAAATTCTTCGTACTAGGCCACTGGACTTGCCGCAGCTCACGAGTGAACGCAGGGCAACCTACCACGGACGCCGAGGTCTTGGAGTGCGCCCGGTCATTGTGGGAGCCTGCTACGCCGCTGATGGGCAGCGCAGCCTTGTCCCGGGACCTGGCAGCACCGTGAGTTCCCTCGTCGACGCGTGTCCTTCCACCGGTGCCTGCCCCTCCAACCGTTTGCTCCGGCGGTGGCTGGCTTGGCGCGGACGGAGCAGCTGCCTCCGAAACTTTCTTCTTCGGCGGCATGTTGATGAAGATGATGAAGATCTAGCTCGCGAGAACGCCGGATCTGGTTCACACAACTTCGACGCCCCCTACCTGGCGCGCCAAAGATGCCAGGGTACTGATCCATGGGCACCTATGGGACCGGCGGGCCGGGTCCCTTTCGGTTCGGCGGGGGCGGAGGTCGTGCAAAGAGCAAATCGAGGTGAAGCACGCGAGCGATTTACCCAGGTTCGGGCCGCACGGATGCGTAAAACCCTACTCCTGCTTTGTGGTTTTGTATTGATTTCTAGCTCAGGAGCGCGGAGTGCTACAGTACACACCAGCGGCTAGCAAGACCGAGCGTGAGTGTTCGAACTGGCTAACCCCCCTCTACGTTTACCCAGGTTCGGGCCGCACGGATGCGTAAAACCCTACTCCTGCTTTGTGGTTTTGTATTGATTTCTAGCTCGGGAGCGCGGAGTGCTACAGTACACACCAGCGGCTAGCAAGACCGAGCGTGAGTGTTCGAACTGGCTAACCCCCCTCTACGTTGCACACGGGCCTCCTTTTATATGCTCAAGGGGCTACCGACAGGTGGCAACGGAGGTAAAGGGCAAAAATGGAATGCTACAGTGTATCATACCTAACCCTGACGGCAGGGGACAAGGGTCTTAAATGCCCGTCTGTGTCGCCTAAACAGTGCGAAAAGGGACCGCCAGGGACGCCACCGTTCGCCACGATGGCGATCTTGTCAGCGCCGCTTGCCACCGCACGTCCCTAGCTGCACAGCCTTCCGCCACGTACGCCTGGAAGGGCCCCAGAGCGACACGTTGGTGGATGTGCTAGAGCGCGGGCGCGGAGAGGTGGCTTGCCGCGGCGAGCGCCTTGCCGCGGTCGTTGTCTTGTCGCGTCCGGGAGCTTGTCGCTCACCGGGCCTTGCCGGAACGCGTGGTGCGCCGCGGCAAGTTCCTTGAAATGCCTTGAGTGGCCTTCCCGGAAAGCTCCTCTTGCCGGGGTCTTGTCTTCTTGACTTGGACACTTTGTTCTTGAATGGCTCCAAAGGAACCACGGAGGATCTTGGCGGTCACCCGGCAAGCCTTGCTGCGGGATGCTGCGACTGCCCGTACACAAGTTCGGGATACTAGGGTAGCCCTACTCTAGTACACCGACAGTCTGGCTTGCAGAATCTATGGATATATCCGAACTTCGTTTGTCGACAAGAGAAATTCTGCAATGCTTGTGAGGATGACCGAGTGTTAGAATGCGAGATTCACTAAACCGTATACAGGGTAATGATTTGGGTGCGGGATGGATTGATCACCATACCGACTTACTCTTATTATTCACCTTGCTATGTGGGATGGTAAATCTGAGTGACCTACCTATTGTAAAGAGATGATGATCAAAACCCTGTTTAAACCTTAGAATGGTATAAGAATTGTTCCCCTTGTACAAGGCAGCTTTTGCCAACCATAGGTTGTACGGTGAGGATCAACCCAGACCCATTTCCTGTAGGAGAAACCAAAATTGGATGACCGCCATGAGATATCGATAGTTGTTTAGTATTGACGCCAGACCCGTCAGCTAAGAAGACCCAGTCATGGGAGAACTTTACCAAGATGAAAGGACAGAACACTTGTGGTAAAGGCTATGCCACTACCAGAAGAGCCCGGATAAGGAATTATACTGAAGATCTAAGAAGACCGACACTGTTAACAATATGGATGAAGTATATGAGTTCGATGGAACCGTAACCATGCTTCTAAGGGTGGTAGCACCCCAGACCCCTGTGATGATCGATGGATTTTGAGAAGACCCCCAAACCCTAACCTTTTCTTGCTAGCCTCTCCGAACCTCAAGGACGAGATTCATTTTAAGGGTGGTAGGTTTGTAACATCCCAAAATTCTAAATTTTGGAATGTTATAATAAATAGATAGTTTGATTGTTGTGTGATTGATTGAGTGAAATTCAAAACTTTTTGAAAGTTAAATGAGAGGGAATAAAAGGACTTCCCCAAACTTTCACCTTTTTCATTTTTGATCTCCGTGAATTCAAAGTCTTTTCAAATACAAAACCCTAGAAAAGATGACATGACTTCTTCCATTTAATTAAATGAAAAGGGTATTTGAAAATATTTGAATTTTATTTGGAAATTTTTTCAAATTCAAAAACTTCAAGCGGCTCAATGATTTTCATGAGAGAAGATAAAATGACTTCTTCAAATTATATGAAATATGAGTTGGAAGTTTAAAAGGATCAATTAAAATCCCCTTTCAAATTATTTTCAATTTTGAGTTGTTTGGGTTTTATTCAAATTATTTTTCTCCAAAAATAAAATATATTGAAATTAGGGTAAAATGATTCCCTACATCAGAATATTGGAGAGAAATTAATTTGAAACTATTTTGGTATTTTATAATGACTTTTATTGGATTTTATTAGACCAGTAGCACTCTTTGAATTATCTGAATTTGTGTGGATTTTATTTGACATTATAAAAATGTCCATGTTGTAGAAAATCTTTTTCTGCAAATTTTGGTATATTATATGCCTATAGTGTATTTTTATTGGTTTTATTTATTTTTTCTGTAAAAATAGATGTTAAAAAAACCTTTCCCCGACTGGGCCGGCCCAGCATCTCGCCAGGCCGCGGCCCAGCTCCCCACCGCCGTCCCTGCCGTCTCCGACGGGGACTCCTCCCTCGGAGTCCGTCGCACCGCCGCCTCCTGTGCACTCTCGCCCACACCACGCGCCCCCTCCCCTCCTTAAAAAGCGGCCCCGGGCCCCGCCTCTCTCTCCTCCCCGCGCCTCGCCCTGCCTCGCCGGAGAGCCGCCGTCGCCGATCTGCCGGTCTGATCCGCCGCTGCGGGTTTTTTTCCGTGAACCGGTAAAACCCGCAAAACCCGATCCGGTTTTCTTCGGTTTTTCCTTTTAGATCGTTTTTTTGTGGTTAGTCTTATACAGAGAACGTTTGTTGTCTATCCCTTCAGAGCGAACGAATTCATCTGTTAGCGTTCAGTAACGAACGTTCGTTATTCAGTCTTTTCCTTTTTCTTTTAATTTCAGCCAGGGACCCGTTCGTAATTAGTTTCTTCACAGCTTAGTCTCTCATCTTCAATCGATCACTACTTTTTACTCGTTTTTCCAAATCCAACAAAACCAACGCCCACTTCTTCGTTATGATCTCCTCTATCTAGTAATCCAACTCAAACATGTTTTTGAACTTTTAAAATTTGAATTAGACCAGATTTAGACTCAAACTTTGTTTGATCATAACTTGAGTTTTGTAGCTCCATTTCAGTTGATTCTTTTTGCAAATCGAAGCTCTTGACCTAAACTTTCTGATAAGGCCAAATTCACATAATTTTGGTACTGTTAGAAATTGTTTTATGTTTCAAGAGTTATTTGCTTAGTTTGGAAGTTTTCCGAATCATCTTCTTTGATCTTTCTGATCTTTTGAGTGATTGCTTATGTGTGGTTACAATTGCTTGCTTACGATAGATTGACCGGAGTGTGACGAGTAGAACTATCAAGAGTTTTGAGTGCGCATCATCTTGATGACCCACAAGTATAGGGGATCTATCGTAGTCCTTTCGATAAGTAAGAGTGTCGAACCCAACGAGGAGCAGAAGGAAATGATAAGTGGTTTTCAGCAAGGTATTCTCTGCAAGTACTGAAATAAGTAGTAACAAATACTTTTGTGATATGATAAATTGTAACGAGCAACAAGTAACAAAAGTAAATAAAGTGCAACAAGATGGCCCAATCCTTTTGTAGCAAAGGACAAGCTGGAACAAACTCTTATAATAGGAAAAGCGCTCCCGAGGACACATGGGAATATCGTCAAGCTAGTTTTCATCACGTTCATATGATTCGCGTTCGATACTTTGATAATTTGATATGTGGGTGGACCGGTGCTTGGGTGTTGTTCTTACTTGAACAAGCATCCCACTTATGATTAACCTCTATTGCAAGCATCCGCAACTACAACAAAAGTATTAAGGTAAACTTAACCATAGCATGAAACATATGGGTCCAAATCAGCCCCTTACGAAGCAACACATAAACTAGGGTTTAAGCTTCTGTCACTCTAGCAACCCATCATCTACTTATTACTTCCCAATGCCTTCCTCTAGGCCCAAATAATGGTGAAGTGTTATGTAGTCGACGTTCACATAACACCACTAGAGGCTAGACAACATACATCTTATCAAAATATCAAACGAATACCAAATTCACATGACTACTCATAGCAAGACTTCTCCCTTGTCCTCAGGAACAAATGTAATTACTCACAAAGCATATTCATGTTCATAATCAGAGGGGTAATAATATGCATATAGGATCTGAACATATGATCTTCCACCAAATAAACCAATTAGCATCAACTACAAGGAGTAATCAACACTACTAGCACCAATCCCGGACTTTGAGACAAGAATTGGATACAAGAGATGAACTAGGGTTTGGAGATGAGATGGTGCTGGTGAAGATGTTGATGGAGATTGCCCTCTCCCGATGAGAGGAGTGTTGGTGATGGTGATGATTTCCCCCTCCGGGAGGGAAGTATCCCCGGTAGAACAGCTCTGCGGGAGCTCTAGATTGGATCCGCCAAGGTTCCGCCTCGTGGCGGCGGAGTCTCGTCCCAAAAAGTTCCTTCCAATTTTTCTCTCATAGAAAGACCTCATATAGGAGAAGATGGACGTCGAAGAGCCACCAGGGGGCCCACGAGGTAGGGGGCGCGCCCTAGGGGGGCCCACCCTCGTGAGAAGGGTGTGGGCCCCCTGGCCTTCATCTTTGGCGAGGATTTTTCTTTATTTCTTTTAAGATGTCCCGTGAAGTTTCAGAACTTTTGGAGTTGCGCAGAATAGGTCTCTAATATTTGCTACTTTTCCAGCCCAGAATTCCAGCTGCCGGCATTCTCCCTCCTTATGTAAACCTTGTAAAATAAGAGAGAATAGCCATAAGTATTGTGACATAAAGTGAAATAACAGTCCATAATGCAATAAATATCGATATGAAAGCATGATGCAAAATGGACGTATCAACTCCCCCAAGCTTAGACCTCGCTTGTCCTCAAGCGAAAAGCTGATAACAATAAATATGTCCTCATGTTTAGAGGTAGAGGCGTCGATAAAAATAAAATACGGACATGAAGGCATCATGATTATTCTCATAACAGCAACATATATAGATTTTGTCATATGATTACTTATGTTCAAGTGATGATCTATTCACAATGCAAAAGTATAAATCATAAACCTTATTGGGCTCCAACAAACTATAATCTCAGTCATTGAAGCAATTGCAATTTATCATAACATCGGAAAGAGTCTATGTCAGAGCTAAAAAGCAAGTCCACATACTCAACTATCATTTAGTCCTTCATAATTGCTAACACTCACGCAATACTTGTGGTTATGAAGTTTTAATCGGACACAGAGAAAGATAGGGACTTATAGTTTTGCTCCACAACATTTTACCTCAAGGGTAATGTCAACAATAATGGTTCATGCTCCCCTACATCCAATTAGATATATATATCATGTTCTTTCCAACATGCTGAGCTTGCCAAAGGATAAAGTGAAAAAGAAAAGGTGAAGATCACCAAGACTCTTGCATAAGGTAGAAGGTAATAATAAAGGATAGGCCCTTCACAGAGGGAAGCAGAGGTTGCCATGCGCTTCTATGGTTGGATGCATAAAATCTCAATGCGAAAGAACGTCACTTTATATTTCCACTTGTGATATGAACCTTTATTATGCAGTCCGTCGCTTTTATTACTTCCACATCACAAGATCGTATAAAGCTTATTTCTCCCACATCAATCAATCATACATATTTAGAGCAATTTTTATTGCTTTGCACCGATGACAACTTACTTGAAGGATCTTACTCAATCCATAGGTAGATATGGTGGACTTTCATGGCAAAACTGGTTTAGGGATTTTGGAAGCACAAGTAGTATTTGTACTTGGTGCTGAGAATTTGGCTAGCATGAGGGGGAAAGGCAAGCTCAACAAGTTAGAGGATCCATGACAACATACTTTATCTCAGATATAAGAAAGATATAACTCATTATGTTGTCTTCCTTGTCCAATATCAACTCTTTAGCATGTCATATTTTAATGAGTTCTCACAATCATAAAAGATGTCAATGATAATATATCTATATGTGAAAACCTATCTTTTCTTATTACTTCCTATTAATTGCAACAATGACCAAAGCTATGTCTGCCAACTCCCAACAACTTTCAATCATCATACTCTTTCTATGTGAAGTCATTACTCTCAATAAGATCAATATGAACTCTTTGTTTCTTTTATTCTTTTTATCTTTTCTTTTATTCACCCAAGATCATGGCAAAATAATCAAGCCCTTGACTCAACACTAATCTTTATTATATATAACTCACGGACTCGATTACATAGAGAGATCATAAAGCAAAACTCAAAACTAGATCATGCCATAAACTTTATTCTACTAGATCAAGATACTACTAATAGGATCGAGCTAAGAAAACGGTAAAGATAGGAGTTGTGATCGTGATACGATACCGGGGAACCTCCCCCAAGCTTGGCAGTTGCCAAGGGGAGTGCCCATACCCATGTGATTATATCTCCTTCTTTGTTGGTGAAGAAGGTGGTGGTGACGGATAATCGCACATCGAGCGTAAGAGGTCCTCTAGCTTGCGAATAATGCCCTTGAGTGCGACAATATGCTCCTTCAACAAAATATTTTCTTGTGTGAGATCAAGGTTGTCAGAATCGCGATTCTGTT
The DNA here is from genome assembly GCF_056163025.1 of Triticum urartu. NCBI lineage: Eukaryota > Viridiplantae > Streptophyta > Magnoliopsida > Poales > Poaceae > Triticum > Triticum urartu. Next base: position 96,547,568 of record NC_141875.1, read on the forward strand.
ATATGATTCTATGACTTTACGATCCAAACTAACCCCTATGATTCTATGATTTTAGTTCATAGAATCTACGTTTCTACTATCCTGATAGTGAAGATTCTACGATTTGCGATCTTACCATCGGAGCTCCGATCCGATTCAAAACCGCGATTCTGACAACCTTGTGTGAGATACTTGTTTTGTATACGAGCTAACTCAATCATATTGAAAGCTTCGATCTCAGTTGGGGTAAGAAGGTTATGATCAAGTTGAAGGATGTCTTTTGCTGCCGGAGCTTGATCCTCCGTGACCTTCTTGATCCTTTCATCCTTGTTGACCCTCGTGGGTTCTTCCCTCTTCAGATCTATCTTCATTAGCCAAGCATCGTTTTCACCATTGTTGGAGGAGGGAGACGACATGATGCCTAGCCTGGAAAATCCTGACAGAAAATAGCTCAAAACAAGAACAGAGGAGGTTTGCGTGATACGGGAGTCAAAACCTTTAGGAGAATATATAATGATTTTTTACCGACCAAAATATGTATCGTGCAAGAAAACGGAGTCTGGAAGGCACACGAGATGGTCACGAGGTAGGGGGGCGCGCCCAGGGGGGTAGGGCGCGCCCACCACCCTCGTGGGGCCCTCGTGTCCTTCCCGGACTGCTACTTATTTTTCTATTTTCTAAATATTCCAAAACAGAGAGATATTGCCTTAAAAATTGTTTTGGAGTCGGTTTACTTACCGTACCACATACCTATTCCTTTTCGGAGTCTGAAACGCTTCGGAAAGTGTCCCTTATGTATTCCTCCGGGGTTACGGTTTCAATAATATTGGTTTCAATATTTATGGGATTACTTGAGATATAATGTTTGATTCTTTGACCGTTTACCACCTTCGGGTTTGTGCCCTCGAAGTTGTTGATCTTTATGGCACCGGAACGATAGACCTCTTCGATGACGCAGGGTCCTTCCCATTTAGAGAGAAGTTTTCCTGCAAAAAATCTTAAACGAGAGTTGTATAGCAATACATAATCACCTACATTAAACTCACGCTTTTGTATCCTTTTGTCATGCCATCTTTTAACTTTTTCTTTAAACAACTTGGCATTTTCATAAGCTTGGGTTCTCCATTCATCAAGTGAGCTAATATCAAATAACCTCTTCTCACCGGCAAGTTTAAAATCATAGTTGAGTTCTTTAATAGCCCAATATGCCTTATGTTCTAGTACGAGAGGTAAGTGACATGCTTTTCCATAAACCATTTTATACGGAGACATGCCCATAGGATTCTTGTATGCAGTTCTATATGCCCATAATGCATCATCAAGTTTCTTAGACCAATTCTTTCTAGACCTATTAACAGTCTTTTGCAAAATTAATTTGAGCTCTCTATTGCTCAACTCTACTTGACCACTAGACTGTGGGTGATAAGGGGATGCAATTCTATGATTAACATCATATTTAGCAAGCATTTTACGGAAAGCACCATGAATAAAATGTGAACCACCATCAGTCATTAAATATCTAGGGACTCCAAACCTCGGGAAAATAACTTCTTTAAGCATTTTAATAGAGGTGTTATGATCAGCACTACTAGTTGGAATAGCTTCTACCCACTTAGTAACGTAATCAACAACAACTAAAATATGTGTGTATCCATTAGAGGCAGGAAAAGGTCCCATATAATCAAAGCCCCAAACATCAAATGGTTCGATAACAAGTGAATAATTCATAGGCATTTCTTGATGTCTACTAATATTACCAATTCTTTGACATTCATCACAAGACAAGACAAACTTACGGGCATCCTTGAAGAGAGTAGGCCAATAAAAACCAGATTGTAATACCTTATGTGCAGTTCTATCTCCAGCGTGGTGTCCTCCATAAGACTCGGAGTGACACTTGCATAGGATATGTTCCTGTTCATGCTCAGGTACACAACGTCTAATAACACCATCTACTCCTTCTTTATAAAGATGTGGGTCATCCAAAAAGTAATGTCTCAAGTCATAGAAAAACTTTTTCTTTTGTTGGTATGTGCAGCTAGGTGGTATAAACTTAGCAACAATATAATTAGCATAATCAGCATACCATGGAGTACTACGAGAAATACTTATAACATTTAATTGTTCATCAGGGAAGTCATCATTAATAGGTAGTGGGTCATCAAGAACATTTTCTAACCTAGATAAGTTGTCTGCAACGGGGTTCTGAGCTCCCTTTCTATCAACAATATTCAAATCAAATTCTTGTAGCAAGAGAACCCATCTAATAAGTCTAGGTTTAGCATCTTTCTTTTCCATAAGATATTTAATAGCAGCATGATCAATGTGAATAGTTACTTTAGAATCAATAATATAAGATCTGAACTTATCAGAAGCAAATACTACTGCTAAAAGCTCTTTTTCAGTAGTAGCATAATTTCTTTGAGCATTGTCTAGAGTCTTACTAGCATAATGAATAACATTTAATTTCTTGTCAACTCTTTGCCCTAGAACAGCACCTACAGCATAATCACTAGCATCACACATAATTTCAAAGGGTAAATTCCAATCAGGTGGCTGAACAATAGGTGCAGTGACTAATGCTTTCTTAAGTATTTCAAATGCTTCTACACAATCATCATCAAAGACAAATGGTATATCTTTTTGCAATAAATTAGTCAGAGGCCGAGAAATTTTGAGAAGTCCTTAATGAACCTAATCTAAAATCTGGCATGACCAAGGAAACTTCTTATACCTTTGATGTCCTTGGGACATGGCATCTTTTCAATAGCATCAACCTTGGCTTTATCAACTATTGGGGAACGTAGTAATTTCAAAATTTCCTACGCACATGCAAGATCATGGTGATGCATAGAAACGAGAGGGGAGAGTGTGTCCACGTACCCTCGTAGACCGAAAGCGGAAGCATTGGCACAACGCGGTTGATGTAGTCGTATGTCTTCACGATTCGATCGATCAAGTACCGAACGCACGGCACCTCCGAGTTCTGCACACGTTCAACTCGATGACGTCCCTCGAACTCCGATCCAGCCGAGTGTTGAGGGAGAGTTTTGCCAGCACGACGGCGAGCTGACAATGATGATGTTCTACCAACACAGGGCTTCGCCTAAGCACCGCTATGATATGATCGAGGTGGATTATGGTGGAGGGGGGCACCGCACATGGCTAAGAGATCAAGAGATCAATTGTTGTGTCTATGGGGTGCCCCTGGCCACGTATATAAAGGAGTGGAGGAGGGGAGGGGCCGGCCCTCTCTATGGCGCGCCCTAGGGGAGTCCTACTCCCACCGGGAGTAGGATTCCCCCTTTCCTAGTAGAACTAGGATCCCTTCCAAGTAGTAGGAGTAGGAGAGAAGGAAAGGGAAGAGAAAAGGAGAAGGAAGGAAGGGGGCGCCCCCCTCCCTAGTCCAATTCAGACCAGCCCATGGGGAGGGGTGCGGCCACCCTTTGAGGCCTTTCTCTCCTTTCCTGTATGGCCCATTAAGGCCCAATACGAATTCCCGTAACTCCCCGGTACTCCCGAAAATACCCGAATCACTCGGAACCTTTCCGATGTCCGAATATAGTCGTCCAATATATCGATCTTTACATATCGACCATTTCGAGACTCCTCGTCATGTCCCCGATCTCATCCGGGACTCTGAACTCCTTCGGTACATCAAAACACATAAACTCATAATATAACCATCATCGAACTTTAAGCGTGCGGACCCTACGGGTTGGAGAACTATGTAGACATGACCGAGACACGTCTCCGGTCAATAACCAATAGCGGAACCTAGATGCTCATATTGGCTCCTACATATTCTACGAAGATCTTTATCGGTCAAACCGCATAACAACATACGTTGTTCCCTTTGTCATCGGTATGTTACTTGCCTGAGATTCGATCGTCGATATCTCAATACCTAGTTCAATCTCGTTACCGGCAAGTCTCTTTACTCATTCCATAATACATCATCCCGCAATTAACTCATTAGTTGCAATGCTTGCAAGGCTTATAGTGATGTGGATTACCGAGTGGGCCCAGAGATACCTCTCCGACAATCGGAGTGACAAATCCTAATCTCGAAATACGCCAACCCAACAAGTACCTTCGGAGACACCTGTAGAGCACCTTTATAATCACCCAGTTACATTGTGATGTTTGGTGGCACACAAAGTATTCCTTCGGTAAATGGGAGTTGCATAATCTCATAGTCATAGGAACATGTATAAGTCATGAAGAAAGCAATAGCAACAAACTAAACGATCAAGTGCTTAGCTAACGGAATGGGTCAAGTCAATCACATCATTCTCTAATGATGTGACCCCATTAATCAAATGACAACTCATGTCTATGGCTAGGAAACTTAACCATCTTTGATTCAACGAGCTAGTCAAGTAGAGGCATACTAGTGACATACTGTTTGTCTATGTATTCACACATGTATTATGTTTCTGGTTAATACAATTCTAGCATGAATAATAAACATTTATCATGATATAAGGAAATAAATAATAACTTTATTATTGCCTCTAGGGCATATTTCCTTCAGTCTCCCACTTGCACTAGAGTCAATAATCTAGTTCACATCGCCATGTGATTTAAAATCAATAGTTCACATTACCATGTGATTAACACCCATAGTTCACATCCTCATGTGACCAATACCCAAAGGGTTTACTAGAGTCATAATCTAGTTCACATCGCTATGTGATTAATTCCCAAAGAGTACTAAGGTGTGATCATGTTTTGCTTGTGAGGGAAGTTTAGTCAACAGGTCTGCCACATTCAGATCCATATGTATTTTGCAAATTTCTATGTCAACAATGCTCTACACGGAGCTACTCTAGCTAATTGCTCCCACTTTCAATATGTATCCAAATTGAGACTTTGAGTCATCTGGATCAGTGTCAAAACTTGCATCGACGTAACCATTTACGATGAACCTTTTGTCACCTCCATAATCAAGAAACATATCCTTATTCCACTAAGGATAATTTTTACCAATGTCTAGTGATCTACTCCTAGATCACTATTGTACTCCCTTGCCAAACTCAGGGCAGGCTATACAATAGGTCTGGTACACAGCATGGCATACTTTATAGAACCTATGGCTGAGGCATAGGGAATGACTTTCATTCTCTCTCTATCTTCTGCCGTGGTTGGGTTTTGAGTCTTACTCGACTTCACACCTTGTAACACAGGCAAGAACTCCTTCTTTGACTGTTCCATTTTGAACTACTTCAAAATCTTGTCAAGGTATGTACTCATTGAAAAACTTATCAAGCGTCTTGATCTATCTCTATAGATCTTGATGCTCAATATGTAAGCAGCTTCACTGAGGTCTTTCTTTGAAAAATTCCTTTCAAACATTCCTTTATGCTTTGTAGAATAATTCTACATTATCTCCGATCAACAATATGTCATTCACATATACTTATCAGAAATGTTGTAGTGCTCCCACTCACTTTCTTGTAAATACAGGCTTCACCGCAAGTGTGTATAAAACTATATGATTTGATCAACTTATCAAAGCGTATATTCCAACTTCGAGATGCTTGCACCGGTCTAGATGGATCGCTGGAGCTTGCATATTTTGTTAGTACCTTTAGGATTGACAAAACCTTCTGGTTGCATCATATACAACTCTTCTTTAATAAATCCATTAAGGAATGCAGTTTTGTTTATCCATTTGCCAGATTTCATAAAATGCGGCAATTGCTAACATGATTTGGACAGACTTAAGCATAGATACGAGTGAGACACTCTCATCGTAGTCAACACCTTGAACTTGTCGAAAACCTTTTTGCGACAATTCTAGCTTTGTAGATAGTAACACTACTATCAGCGTCCATCTTCCTCGTGAAGATCCATTTAATCTCAATGGCTCGCCGATCAATGGGCAAGTCAATCAAAGTCCATACTTTGTTCTCATACATGGATCTCATCTCAGATTTCATGGCCTCAAGCCATTTCGCAGAATCTAGGCTCATCATCGCTTCCTCATAGTTCGTAGGCTCGTCATGGTCAAGTAACATGACCTCCAGAACAGGATTACCGTACCACTCTGGTACAGATCTCACTTTGGTTTACCTACGAGGTTCGGTAGTAACTTGATCTGAAGTTACACGATCATCATCATTAGCTTCCTCACTAATTGGTGTAGTAGTCACAGGAACAGATTTCTGTGATGAACTACTTTCCAATAAGGGAGCAGGTACAGTTACCTCATCAAGTTCTACTTTCCTCCCACTCACTTCTTTCGAGAGAAACTCCTTCTCTAGAAAGGATCCATTCTCAGCAATGAATATCTTGCCTTCGGATCTGTGATAGAAGGTGTACGCAACATTTTCTTTTGGGTATCCTATGAAGAGGCACTTCTCTGATTTGGGTTTGAGCTTATCAGGTTGAAACTTTTTCACATAAGCATTACAACCTCAAACTTTAAGAAATGACAGATTAGGTTTCTTGCCAAACCATAGTTCATACGGTGTCGTCTCAACGGATTTAGATGGCGCCCTATTTAACGTGAATGTAGCTGTCTCTAATGCATAACCCCAAAACGATAGTGGTAAATTGGTAAGAGACATCATAGATCGCACCATATCTAATAAAGTACAGTTACGATGTTCTGACACACCATTACACTGTGGTGTTCCAGGTGGCGTGAGTAGTGAAACTATTTCATATTGTTTTAATTGAAGGCCAAACTCGTAACTCAAATATTTTACTTCTGCGATCATATCGTAGAAACTTTTTTTGTTTTTGTTACGATGATTCTCCACTTCACTCTGAAATTCTTTGAACTTTTCAAATGTTTCAGACTTGTGTTTCATCAAGTAGATATACACATATCTGCTCAAATCATCTGTGAAGATCAGAAAATAATGATACCTGTCGCGAGCCTCAATATTCATCAGACCACATACATCAATATGTATGATTTCCAACAAATCTTTTGCTCGCTCCATTGTTCCGGAGAACGGAGTCTTAGTCATCTTGCCCATGAGGCATGGTTCGCAAGCATCAACTGATTCATAATCAAGTGATTCCAAAAGCCCATCAGCATGGATTTTCTTCATGTGCTTTACACCAATATGACCTAAACGGCATTGCCACAAATAAGTTGCACTATCATTATTAACTTTGCATCTTTTGGCTTCAATATTATGAAAATGTGTATCACCACGATCGAGATCCAACAAACCATTTTCATTGGGTGTATAACCATAGAAGGTTTTATTCATGTAAACAGAACAACAATTATTCTCTAACTTACATGAATAACCGTATTGCAATAAACATGATCCAATCATATTCATGCTCAATGCAAACACTAAATAACATTTATTTTAGGTTTAACACTAATCCCGAAAGTATAGGGAGTGTGCGATGATGATCATATCAATCTTGGAACCATTTCCAATACACATCGTCACTTCCTTAACTAGTCTCTGTTCATTCCGCAACTCCCGTTTCGAGTTACTATTCTTAGCAACTGAACTAGTATCAAATACTGAGGGGTTGCTATAAACACTAGTAAAGTACACATCAATAACATGTATATCAAATATACCTATATTCACTTTGCCATCCTTCTTATCCACCAATTACTTGGGGTAGTTCCGCTTCAAGTGACCAGTCCCTTTGCAGTAGAAGCACTTAGTTTCAGGCTTAGGTCCAGACTTGGGTTTTTCAATTGAGCATCAACTTGCTTGCCATTCTTCTTGAAGTTCCCCTTTCTTCCCTTTGTCCCTTTACTTGAAACTAGTGGTTTTGTTTACCATCAACACTTGATGCTTTTCTTGATTTCTATCTTTGTCGATTTCAGCATCACGAAGAGCTTGGGAATCGTTTCCGTTATCCCTTGCATATTATAGTTCATCATGAAGTTCTACTAACTTGGTGATGGTGACTAGAGAATTCTGTCAATCACTATTTTATCTGGAAGATTAACTCCCACTTGATTCAAGTGATTGTAGTACCCCAGACAATCTGAGCACATGCTCACTGCTTGAGCTATTCTCCTCCATCTTTTAGCTATAGAACTTGTTGGGGACTTCATATCTCTCAACTCGGGTATTTGCTTGAAATATTAACTTCAACTCCTGGAACATCTCATATGGTCCATGACGTTCAAAAACGTCTTTGAAGTCCCGATTCTAAGCCGTTTAAGCATGGTGCACTAAACTATCAAGTAGTCATCATATTGAGCTAGCCAAATGTTCATAACATCTGCATCTGCTCCTGCAATAGGTTTGTCACCTAGCGGTGCATCAAGGACATAATTCTTCTGTGTAGCAATGAGGATAATCCTCAGATCATGGATCCAATCCGCATCATTGCTACTAACATTTTTCAACTTAGTTTTCTCTAGGAACATATAAAAATTAAACGGGGAGCAACATCGCGAGCTATTGATCTACAACATAGATATACTAATACTACCAGGACTAAGTTCATGATAAATTAAAGTTCAATTAATCATATTACTTAAGAACTCCCACTTAGATAGACATCCCTCTAATCCTCTAAGTGATTACGTGATCCATATCAACTAAACCATGTCCGATCATCACATGAGATGGAGTAGTTTCAATGGTGAACATCACTATGTTGATCATATCTACTATATGATTCACGCTCGACCTTTCGGTCTCAGTGTTCCGAGGCCATATCTGTTATATGCTAGGCTCGTCAAGTTTAACCTGAGTATTCCACGTGTGCAACTGTTTTGCACCCGTTGTATTTGAACGTAGAGCCTATCACACCCGATCATCACGTGGTGTCTCAGCACGAAGAACTTTCGCAACGGTGCATACTCAGGGAGAACACTTGTACCTTGATAATTAGTGAGAGATCATCTTATAAAGCTACCGTCGAACTATGCAAAATAAGATGCATAAAAGATAAACATCACATGCAATCAAAATATGTGACATGATATGGCCATCATCATCTTGTGCCTTTGATCTCCATCTCCAAAGCATCGTCATGATTTCCATCGTCACCGGCATGACAACATGATCTCCATCATCTTGATCTATATCAATGTGTGTCACATGGTCGTCTCGCCAACTATTGCTCTTGCAACTATTGCTATCGCATAGCGATAAAGTAAAGCAATTATTTGGCACTTGCATCTTATGCAATAAAGAGACAACCATAAGGCTTCTGCCAGTTGCCGATAACTTCAACAAAACATGATCATCTTATAGAACAACTTATATCTCATCACGTCTTGACCATATCACATCACAACATGCCCTGCAAAAACAAGTTAGACGTCCTCTACTTTGTTGTTGCAAGTTTTACGTGGCTGCTACAGGTTGAGCAAGAACCGTTCTTACCTACGCATCGAAAACCACAACGATAGTTTGTCAAGTTAGTGTTGTTTTAACCTTCTCAAGGACCGGGCATAGCCACACTCGGTTCAACTAAAGTTGGAGAAACTGACACCCGCCAGCCACCTGTGTGCAAAGCACGTCGGTAGAACTAGTGTCGCGTAAGCGTACGCGTAATGTCGGTCCGGGCCGCTTCATACAACAATACCGCCAAACCAAAGTATGACATGCTGGTAAGCAGTATGACTTATATCGCCCACAACTCACTTGTGTTCTACTTGGGCATATGACATCTACGCATAAAACCTGGCTTGGATGCCACTGTTGGGGAACGTAGTAATTTCAAAGTTTCCTATGCACATGCAAGATCATGGTGATGCATAGCAACGAGAGGGGAGAGTGTGTCCATGTACCCTCGTAGACCGAAAGCGGAAGCGTTAGCACAACGCGGTTGATGTAGTCGTACATCTTCACGATTCGACCGATCAAGTACCGAACGCACGGCACCTCCGAGTTCTGCACACGTTCAACTCGATGACGTCCCTCGAACTCCGATCCAGCCGAGTGTTGAGGGAGAGTTTCGTCAGCACGACTGCGTGGTGACAATGATGATGTTCTACCGATGCAGGGCTTCGCCTAAGCACCGCTACGATATGATCAAGGTGGATTATGGTGGAGGGGGGCACCGCACACGGCTAAGAGATCAAGAGATCAATTGTTGTGTCTATGGGGTGCCCCTCGCCACGTATATAAAGGAGTGGAGGAGGGGAGGGGCCGGCCCTCTCTATGGCACGCCCTAGGGGAGTCCTACTCCCACCGGGAGTAGGATTCCCCCTTTCCTAGTAGAACTAGGATCCCTTCCAAGTAGTAGGAGTAGGAGAGAAGGAAAGGGAAGAGAAAAGGAGAAGGAAGGAAGGGGGCGCCCCCCCTCCTTAGTCCAATTCGGACCAGCCCATGGGGAGGGGTGCGGCCACCCTTTCAGGCCTTTCTCTCCTTTCCCGTATGGCCCATTAAGGCCCAATACGAATTCCCGTAACTCCCCGGTACTCCCGAAAATACCCGAATCACTCGGAACCTTTCCGATGTCCGAATATAGTCGTCCAATATATCGATCTTTACGTCTCGACCATTTCGAGACTCCTCGTCATGTCCCCGATCTCATCCGGGACTCCGAACTCCTTCGGTACGTCAAAACACATAAACTCATAATATAACCGTCATCAAACTTTAAGCATGCGGACCATACGGGTTCGAGAACTATGTAGACATGACCGAGACACGTCTCCGGTCAATAACCAATAGCGGAACCTGGATGCTCATATTGGCTCCTACATATTCTACGAAGATCTTTATCGGTCAAACCGCATAACAACATACGTTGTTCCCTTTGTCATCGGTATGTTACTTGCCCGAGATTCGATCGTCGGTATCTCAATACCTAGTTCAATCTCGTTACCGGCAAGTCTCTTTACTCGTTCCATAATACATCATCCCGCAACTAACTCATTAGTTGCAATGCTTTCAAGGCTTATAGTGATGTGCATTACCGAGTGGGCCCAGAGATACCTGTTCGACAATCGGAGTGACAAATCCTAATCTCGAAATACGCCAACCCAACAAGTACCTTCGGAGACACCTGTAGAGCACCTTTATAATCACCCAGTTACGTTGTGACGTTTGGTGGCACACAAAGTATTCCTTCGGTAAATGGGAGTTGCATAATCTCATAGTCATAGGAACATGTATAAGTCATGAAGAAAGCAATAGCAACAAACTAAACGATCAAGTGCTAAGCTAACGGAATGGGTCAAGTCGATCACATCATTCTCTAATGATGTGACCCTGTTAATCAAATGACAACTCATGTCTATGGCTAGGAAACTTAATCATCTTTGATTCAACGAGCTAGTCAAGTAGAGGCATACTAGTGACATACTGTTTGTCTATGTATTCACACATGTATTATGTTTCCGGTTAATACAATTCTAGCATGAATAATAAACATTTATCATGATATAAGGAAATAAATAATAACTTTATTATTGCCTCTAGGGCATATTTCCTTCATCAACTTCAATACCTCTTTCAGAAACTTTATGCCCCAAGACAATACCTTCATTAACCATAAAGTGGCACTTTTCCCAATTCAAGACAAGATTAGTTTCTTCACATCTCTGCAAAACTCGATCAAGATTGCTCAGTCAATCATCAAAAGAGGATCCATAGACGGAAAAGTCGTGCATGAAAACCTCACAAATATTTTCACAAAAGTCAGAGAATATAGCCATCATGCATCTTTGAAAAGTAGCAGGTGCATTACATAAACCAAAAGGCATACGTCTATAAGCAAAAGTACCAAAAGGGCATGTAAAAGTAGTCTTTGATTGATCTCTAGCCGACACAGGTATTTGAGAGAAACCAGAATAACCATCTAGAAAGCAATAGTGTGTATGTTTGCATAATCTTTCTAGCATTTGATCAATAAAAGGTAAGGGGTAATGATCTTTCTTAGTAGCTTTATTTAATTTGCGAAAATCAATTACCATCCTATAACCTATGATAATTCTTTGTGGAATCAATTCATCTTTATCATTAGGAACAACAGTAATACCTCCCTTCTTAGGGACACAATGGACAGGACTTACCCACTCACTATCAGCAACGGGATAAATTATACCTGCCTCCAGAAGCTTGAGTATTTCTTTTCTTACCACTTATTTCATTTTAGGATTCAGACGTCGTTGAGGATCATGAACTGGTTTGGCATCTGCTTCCAAATTTATTTTATGTTGACATAGAGTGGGACTAATGCCCTTAAGATCATCAAGAGTATATCCAATAGCAGCACGATGCTTCTTCAGAGTTTTCAATAATCTTTCTTCTTCATGCTCTGAAAGGTTAGCACTAATAATAACAGGATATATCTTCTTTTCATCAAGATAAGCATATTTAAGATTATCAGGCAAAGTTTTAAGCTCAAACATGGGATCACCCTTGGGTGGAGGAGGATCCCCTAAAATTTCAACAGGAAAATTGTGATGCAGAATAGGTTCTTGTTTAAAGAATACTTCATCTATTTCCCTTCTTTCATTCATGGACATATCATTTTCATGGTCTAGCAAATAGTGTTCTAAAGGATCACTAGGAGATACGGCAATAGAAGCAAGACCAATAATTTCATCCTTACTAGGTAATTCTTCCTCATGATGTTCTTTACTAAATTTAGAGAAATTAAACCCATGAACCATAGCATCCAAGCCAAGAGTAACAACATTCTTCGTGCAATCTATGGTAGCATTGACAGTATTTAAGAAGGGTCTACCAAATATAATGGGACAAAAGCTATCTTGTGGGGAACCAAGAACAAGAAAATCAGCAGGATATTTATTTTTCCCACACAAGACTTCAACATCTCTAACAATTCCCATCGCTGAAATAGTATCTCTATTGGCAAGTTTAATTGTGACATCAATATCTTCTAATTCAGCAGGTGCAATTTCATTCTTAATTTTTTCATATAAAGTATGTGGTATAACACTAGCACTAGCACCCATATCTCATAAGCCATGATAACAATGATCTCCTATTTTAACAGAAATAACAGGCACGCCTACCACAGGTCTATGTTTATCTTTAGCATAAGGTTTAGCAATTCTAGCAGTTTCACCTTCGAACTGGATAACATGCCCATCAATATTATCAGACAAGAGATCTTTAACAATAGAAATATTAGGTTCTACTTTAACTTGCTCAGGAGGTGTATAAGTTCTAATATTGCTTTTACGAACAACAGTTGAAGCTTTAGCATGATCCTTTATTCTAACAGGGAAAGGTGGTTTCTCAACATAAGAAGTAGGAACAATAGAATCATTATAAGTGACAGTCTTTTCTTCAACTTTAATAGGTGCAGCTACTTTTACTTCTATGGGAGGATGGTATTTAAACCACTTCTCCTTAGGGAGATCAACATAAGTAGCAAAAGATTCACAGAAAGAAGCTACTATCTCAGAGTCAAGTCCTTAGTGCTAAACTTACGGAAAATATGGGTATTCATAAAAGATTTAACACAATCAAACTTAGGTGTCATACCTGACTCCTTACCTTCGTCGAGGTCCCAATCTTCAGAGTTGCGTTTAATTCTATCCAGTAAATTCCATCTGAATTCAATAGTCTTCATCATAAAAGAGCCAGCACAACAAGTATCGAGCATGGTGCGATTGTTTTCAGAAAGCCGAGCATAAAAACTTTGCATAATTATTTCTCTCAAGAGCTCATGATTGGGGCATGAATATAACATTGATTTAAGCCTCCCCCAAGCTTGAGCGATGCTTTCTCCTTCGCAAGGCCAGAAATTATATATATAATTGCGATCACGATGAACAAGATGCATAGGGTAATACTTTTGATGAAATTCCAGCTTCAATCTTTTATAGTCCCATGATCTCATATCATCACATAGCCTATACCATATCAATGCGTCTCCCTTCAAAGATAAAGGGAAGACCTTCTTCTTAGCAACATCATCGGGTATACCTGCAAGCTTAAATAATCCACAAACTTCATCCACATATATTAAGTGCTCATCAGGATGCTTTGTTGCATCTCCTGTAAAAGGGTTAGCTAGCAGTTTTTCCATCATGCCCGAAGGAAATTCAAAAGGAGTTTCATTTTCAATAGGTTCGGTAGGTTGAGGAGCAACTCTTTGCTCTACTGGACGGGGTGAAGATAACCCGAACAAGCCCCTCAGAGAATTACTTTCCATAGTAACAAGTGACAGTAAATTTCAGCACACTATATAAATTTTTCCTTACCAAATTCCACCTACCAAAGGCGCTACACTCCCCAGCAACGGCGCCAGAAAAGAGTCTTGATGACCCACAAGTATAGGGGATCTATCGTAGTCCTTTCGGTAAGTAAGAGTGTCGAACCCAACGAGGAGCAGAAGGAAATGATAAGCGGTTTTCAGCAAGGTATTCTCTGCAAGTACTGAAATAAGTAGTAACAGATAGTTTTGTGATATGATAAATTGTAAAGAGCAACAAGTAACAAAATTAAATAAAGTGCAGCAAGATGGCCCAATCCTTTTTTAGCAAAGTACAAGCCAGAACAAACTCTTATAATAGGAAAAGCGCTTCCGAGGACACATGGGAATATCGTCAAGCTAGTTTTCATCACGTTCATATGATTCGCGTTCGATACTTTGATAATTTGATATGTGGGAAGACCGGTGCTTGGGTGCTGTTCTTACTTGAACAAGCATCCCAATTATGATTAACCTCTATTGCAAGCATCCGCAACTACAACAAAAGTATTAAGGTAAACCTAACCATAGCATGAAACATATGGGTCCAAATCAGCCCCTTACGAAGCAACGCATAAACTAGGGTTTAAGCTTTTGTCACTCTAGCAACCCATCATCTACTTATTACTTTCCAATGCCTTCCTCTAGGCCCAAATAATGGTGAAGTGTTATGTAGTCGACGTTCACATAACACCACTAGAGGCTAGACAACATACATCTTATCAAAATATCAAACGAATACGAAATTCACATGACTACTCATAGCAAGACTTCTCCCTTGTCCTCATGAACACATGTAATTACTCACAAAGCATATTCATGTTCATAATCAGAGGGGTAATAATATGCATATAGGATCTGAACATATGATCTTCCACCAAATAAACCAATTAGCATCAACTATAAGGAGTAATCAACACTACTAGCAACCTACTAGCACCAATCCCGGACTTTGAGACAAGAATTGGGTACAACAGATGAACTAGGGTTTGGAGATGAGATGGTGCTGGTGAAGATGTTGATGGAGATTACCCTCTCCCGATGAGAGGAGCGTTGGTGATGACGATGGTGATGATTTCTCCCTCCGGGAGGGAAGTATCCCCGGCAGAACAGCTCTACCGGAGCTCTAGATTGGATCCGCCAAGGTTCCGCCTTGTGGCGGCAGAGTCTCGTCCCGAGAAGTTCCTTCCTATTTTTTTCTCATTGAAAGACCTCATATAGGAGAAGATGGACGTCGGAGAGCCACCAGGGGGCCCACGAGGTAGGGGGCGCCCTAGGGGGCATGCCCCCCACCCTCGTGAGAAGGGTGTGGGCCCCCTGGCATTCATCTATGGCTAGAATTTTTCTTTATTTCTTTTAAGATGTCCCGTGAAGTTTCAGGACTTTTGGAGTTGCGCAGAATAGGTCTCTAATATTTGCTCCTTTTCCAGCCCAGAATTCCAGCTGCCGGCATTCTCCCTCCTTATGTAAACCTTGTAAAATAAGAGAGAATGGCCATAAGTATTGTGACATAAAGTGAAATAACAGTCCATAATGCAATAAATATCGATATAAAAGCATGATGCAAAATGGACGTATCACATCTTCATCAACATTGCAGGCAAGTTCACACTTTGATCATATCCGTTTCATACCCAGTTTTATGCATTAGTTTCACCCTCAAACATTGCATGATTAGGATTTAATTAAATTGTGGGTATCGGGAAGTAGTTGATGAGGTAGGAACCTATTGCCCTGCATTCAAACCTTGGGAGTTACTATTACATTATGCTTATACTGCGATGCTATGCTCGTAGACGTGGATTGGGTTTGAGAGTATTAATGACATATGTGAGATTGTTAATTAATAGTTTACTTAAGGTGGAAACTTTAACACACATCTGGGTGGATTGAGGCACCTGGGTATTCCAGCGATTGCCTGTCTAGGCACCTGGGTATTCCAGCGATTGCCTGTTTTTCTTTATGGACCGCCACCCAGGCTCAAAGGGATCATGAGATTATTTATACTAGAAACTTCTGTGTGCAGCCACAAGCTACTATGGGCTCTAGCATAGTTGATTAAGTCATGCGAACTCTTACAGTAGTAGACTAGCAGATGTAGGGGAAAGTAGGTGTAACGGTCTACCCGATCATAAGGTGCTAGCGCTTCTGAAAGACTATGTGTCGGTCATCCGTTTCCCAAACACCATGTAGTGCGAGAATCCCAACGGAGGAGATCGAGTCTTGTGGGGAAAAGTGTGCAAACCTCTGCAGAGTGTATAAACTAATCATGATTAGCCGTGTCCCCGGTTATGGACGTCTTGAGTATCTAGTACCTGGATTATCATGTGAATCTCATCATGTTACTTTAAATTGATTTTCTTGGGTTTAATGATGTTACTTAATGGGGATTGAGAATTTTGTCAACCATTCTCGATGTTTAACAACCACCATGATAGTTAACTAAGATTTATTCCTTTGCAGTAGGGAAAAATTGGCTTTTCGCAAAAACCATGTAACCATAGATCTTTTCCACCAGCCATATTTGCATGTAGTGATAGCCTTTGTGCATCATTCTCTATGGTGTGAATTTGCCAGTACATTCAATGTACTGACCCTTGTGGCTGCAACGTCTCATGTTTCAGGAATCTTACGACGAGTAAGTGATACGTTAGGGTTACGATTTCTACACTCAACTTTGTCGTTGGTGTTGATGGGAATCCACAACCTTGTTGTTACTTCCGCTATTTGGATTGAGGTAATAGTATTTACGTTACTTTATACATGTGATTTACCTCTGTTATAAATCCTCGAGTACTGTGTGTGTCAGCATACCGATCCAGGGATGACACTTAAGCACAGAGACTTGATCCATTCGGGTTGGGTCGCTACAGATGGTTATATTGTTGAATTTCTTCATGATGCTACTGGAAATTATTATGAGGGATGAACTTATGGTTGTAGGAATTGCAATAATATCAAGTTTCGTTTCTATGTGTTGAAAGTTTTGAAGTTATGCTTGTTTTGCCTTCCTATACTAGTTGATTATTGTTCTCATAAGTTGTTTGATCACAAAATCCCTATGCATAGGAAGTGGGTTAGACTTAAATGTGCTAGTCGTATGCTTCATGATGCTCTCTTTGTGTTTCAATTCTTATCTTTTATGCGAGCATCCTTGAAATCATCATGCCTAGCTAACATGCATTAAAGAAAAGTGCTTGTTGGGAGGCAACCCAACACTTTTACCTACTGTTTTTGTGTGTACACATGATTAGGCTACTGTTGTAATCATGTTTATTGCTTTTGTTTCAATAAAGTGCCAAGTACGACTTTTGGGATGGCTTACGGTGATAGTTGATTTGATCTTGGTGAAGAACAGAAACTTTTGCGCTCAGGAAAACAATTCTCATTTTTAACAGAACAATGATAAAATGCTTATTCTTTTTGCAGAAGATTAATACACAAATTACCCAGGTTTTACTATTTTTCAGAATTTTTGGAGTAGCATAAATATGGTTCGAGTACAGATTACTACAGACTGTTCTGTTTTTGACAGATTCTGTTTTCAATGCATAGTTTGCTTGTTTCTAGTTTCTATGGCTCATATTGCTCAATATAAATTGTGGAAATGATATTCTACAATAGGCATTTTGTGGAAACAATTATTAATTTGTCTTTGACACTACCAAAGTGAAATGGTTTGCTCTTTATCATACTAACCTATCTCACGAAGTTCCGTTAAGTTTTGTGTGATTGAAGTTTTCAAGTTTTGGAAGAGATATCGATATGAGGAGAATAAGGAGTGACAAGACCCTAATCTTGGGTATTTCCAAGGCACCCCAAGATAATATTCAAGGAAGATCCAAGCAACTATGCTTGGGGATGCCCCGGAAGGCATCCCCTCTTTCGTCTCAAACATTATCAGTAACCTCACTTGGAGCTATGTTTTCATTCCTCACATGATATGTGTTTTCCTTGAAGCGTCAATTTATTTTGTTAGGATTTGCTTTTTGTTATTTATAATAATGTTTTGCATCTTTTATTTCAATAAAAGTGGCATTGATAGCCTCTACTATACTTATTTTGCAAGTCTACATGTTGCTGTTTCAAAACAAAAAGTTTATTGATGTTGCAAAAATTCGCTAGAAAAGTCAGAATGTGATAAAATGTTGAAACTTTTTGAAAAATAAGCTCTGATAAATTTTCTACAGTGTGGGAAATTTTCATAACTTTTAGAGTTAGGGAAGTATTGATATTGTTGCATTCTTTACAGACTATACTGGTTTGGCAGATTGCTGTTATGTTTGCATTGTTTGCATATGTTTGCTTGTTTAATGATCCTATTTGAGGACAGGAGTATTAAATATGCAGAGGCATTTAGTATGAAATGTTGAATAATAATTTTGGTGATTTGCTACAGTAGAGAATGATAAGGTTTTTGCATTGGTTTTTACTAACTTATCTCACGAGTTCTTGTTGAATTTTGTGTGGATGAAGCTTTTGAGATTTAGGAAAACCATGATATGATAAGAATTAAGGAGACACAAAAGCTCAAGCTTGGGGATTCCCAAGGAATCCCAAGATAATATTTCAAGAAGTCTCAAGCATCTAAGCTTGGGGATGCCCCGGTAGGCATCCCTCCTTTCTTCTTCAACAATTATCGGTTAGTATTGGTTGAGCCTAAGTTTTTGCTTCTTCACATGATGTGTGATATTCTTAGAATGTCATTTTATTTTGTTTTTCTTGATGTTTTAATAAATTACTTAGATCTGAAAGTTTTTAAATAAGAGAGAGTCCTCACATAGCTACATATTTACTTAACTACTGGCTTGATCTTCACTTATATCTTTTTGGAGTAGCTTGTCATTTGCTCTAGTACTTCACTTATATCTTTTTGAGCACGGAGTGCTTTAGTATTTTTGAAGAATTCTCTCTTGCTTCACTTAAATTAATTTGAGAGAAATAAATATTATGCTCATGATCTTCACTTATATTTGTTTGAGCTTATCAAAAGCAACACATGAAATTTAGTCCCAAAGTGATAGATATCCAAGAAGGATATAATAAAAAATTTCACGAAGATCATTGGACAAAATAAACTTGATTCCTCGTAATAGTTTTGAGATATGATGATGTGATATGTGAGTCATGTTGATGAGTAATTATGCTTTAGTAATAATATTGGTGTTAAGGTTTGTGATTCCCTATGCAAGCACGAAAGTCAATTGTTATGCAATGAAATTACAACCTACTTGTGGTGCATTATTCGGTGTTAATTATGCTCAATGCTTGCTTATGAGATTATTCGTTTCTTGGTTGGTCACTTCTCAATCTTTTGCTGGCCTTCATTTTGCACTAAGTATGATCACTACTTGTGCATCCAAAACCCTTTAAACTAGTTTTGCCACATGAGTCCACTATACCTACCTATATGTGGTATTCTTTTGCCGTTCTAAGCAAATTTGTATGTGCCACCTCTAATTTCAAAATAAATTTCTGTTTTGTGTGCCTGTACCGCTCGCGAGGCCGTGAGGGGTGGCCAATATTTTCCATGCTAGATGTGTTATTATCACAATGAGTGTTTATTCACTTGTCATTGCATGAGAGTAAGGCAAAGGTATTAGGGATGCCTAGTCCCAAAATGAAAAATGAATTTACTTTATGTTTTCAAATAATAAATTCCTTGGAAAGTGTTGGTACGGAGGGCACCCGTGGATACGGTTAGCCATGGAAAGTGAAAGTATGCTGGAAAAAGGAATAAACTTTATTTTCTGTTTGGGAACCGCCTATGACATATATAGCATGGAAAGTGTTGGGAGCTGTAAGTTGTTTTCGTTGGTGGGAAAATTATGCCTCTCAAAATGTTTTTATCTCTCAATTTTTGCTTTGAACTCTGGCACCTCTACAAATCCCTACTTCCCTCCGTGAAGGGCCTTTATTTTACTTTATGCAATTTTTATTTTTAATTTGAGTCTCCATCTTCTCTTATAAAGCACCAACTAGGGGGCACTATGATCGTAGGGTGTAGTTAATATGCGAGTGTGTTTCATGAATGGATCAATGATTGAGCATGATGGGCTAGGGATAACTTATTCTAGCGTTGATATTTGAAAGACATGGTTTCTTGGTGATATGCTTGAGTATTGATGTCCTCATGTCAAATTATAGACTATTACTTTGAATCATTCAAGTCCAAATTTCCATGCTACAAAAGAAAAGACTATATGATGAATGTGATAGGTAGCATTCCACAACAAAAATTCCATTTTAAATTGCTACTTTATCATGATAAGTTTTATGAGAAAGAGTTTCTGTTATGATGCTAGGAAAAGTGATTGAAATTATCATTGATCAAACTTATGCACTTTGCTAGCATTCACACTTCATAAATTATTTCTTTTATCATTTACCTACTCGAGGACGAGTAGGAATTAAGCTTGGGGATGCTGATACGTCTCCAATGTATCTATAATTTATGATGTATTCATGCCATGTTTACAACAATTTTATATGGTTTTGGTATGATTTGCATGGAACTGGCGCTGTTTTCAGCACAACTACCATGGTGTTGTTTTTTGTGCAGAAATGAAAGATCTCCAAATGAGCTGAAACTTTTTGATGATTTTTTTTGGAACAAAAGAGACCCCCGAAGCTTCGTGGGAGGGCCAGAAGAGCCACGAGGAGGGCACAACCCACCAGGGCGAGCCTGGTCGGCTCGGCTTTCCCCATGTTTACAACAATTTTATATGGTTTTGGTATGATTTGCATGGAACTGGCGCTGTTTTCATCAGAAGTTCCGCCGCCGCAAGGCTCTGTAACAACCGAAAACCAATCTAGACCATGTTCCGGCACCCTGCCGGAGGGGGGAATCATCTCCGGTGGCCATCTTCATCATCCCGGCAGCCACCGCGATGAGGAGGGAGTAGTCCACCCTTGGGGCTAAGGGTTTGTACCAGTAGCTATGTGTCTAATCTCTCTCTCTCTCGTGTTCTTGAGATGTCACGATGTTGATGTATCGCAGGCTTTGTTAATATAGTCGGATCATATGGTGTTTTCCCTTCTCTATCTTGTTGTGATGAATTAAGTTTTTCCCTTTGAGATTTTGGTGTTATCGGATTGAATACTTTTATGGATTTGAGAACACTTTATATATGTCTTGCAATTGAATACTCTTGGTGACAATGGGGTATCATATTGATTCACTTGATATATGTTTTGGCACTCAACTTGCGGATTCCCGAAGTGACATTAGGGTAATCTATGCATAGGGGTTGATGCACATTCATGTCTTTGTTTCTCCGGTAGAAATCTTGGGGCACTCTTTGAGGTTCTTTGTGTTGGATTGAATATTATGAATCTGGATTTGATATTTTAGTACAAACTCTTGGTTAGATCGATCGGAAAGAATAGCTTCATGTTATTTTAGTACGAACTCTAGGATAGATTGATCGGAAAGAATAGCTTTGAGGTGGTTTCGTACCCTACAAACAATTCCTTCTTGTGTTCTCCGCTAGATAGGAACTTTGGAGTGATTCTTCGTTGCATGTTGAGGGACAGTTATATGATCCAATTATATTAGCACTGTTGAGAGGTTGCACTAGTGAAAGTACGGACCCTAGGCCTCATTTTTAAGCATTGCAATACTGTTTTTGTGTCTGTTTACTATTTGCTACCTTGCTTTTTTATTTATTCAGATTATAAAAATATATTTCTACCATCCATATTACACTTTTATCACCATCTCTTCGCCAAACTAGTGCACCTATACAATTTGCCGTTGTATTAGGTGTGTTGGGGACACAAGAGATTCCTTGTATTTGATTACAGGGTTGTTTGAGAGAGACCATATTCATCCTACACCTCCCACGAATTGATAAACCTTTGGTCATCCACTTGAGGGAAAATTGCAACTATCCTACAAAACTCTGCGCTTGGAGGCCCAACACGTGTCTACATGAATAAAGTTGCATAGTAGACATCACTTCACCAGCCCCGGCATCGCCACTCCCTCCAATGGTGCGCTTCAGCGGGATCCTCATACATTCCAGACTCCAGATGTTGGTGACCACTGTGGACCGGGGGTGCGGCCGCCTATTATGGCTGGTGGCTCGGGCGCGCAATTAATACGGACCAGTGGGAGCGTGGCGGGCGGCGGTCAAAGGCTGTCTCGCCTCCCGGTGAGCCCACGCGGTGGACTTATGCCATTCCTACCATCATTTCACACAGCTACTCGCACGCCTCCCAGTGACACTGCGCAGCGAAAATGCCTCCCATCAATATGCACACCTGCACACACGCCTCCCGGTCTGCCAGCACGGCGGACTGCTCGCAGGCATCCCGTCAACTCATGCCTGCTCGCACGGCACACGGGGCACATGGCAGCATGTACATTTTTGGTTTATTGATGATTCATTCTGCCGCTTTACTGCTTAGCCGAAGCATGGCACAGTCTAACACACATGATCTGGATAAATAATCCATATGAGATATCAGTTGTCAGTTATTAACGATCTCCCGCTTGTAAGAAGGTTATATCAAAACGTGTCTCAAATTTGATGAAAGAATGCAATATCATAGTCTATTGGTGTCCATATATGACACCACGGTAAGTTTCATGAATTTCAACTAAGTTTTGGATTTACTGAATTTTAAATATCTATATTCTCAATGTTTTGAAGTCTCTTGCATGGGGAAACATCCACCCAGGGACACATATTATTTTGCAATCCATTTTGGTGCACATGTAGCTCAAATTTGCTTTTTACTCATTAAATCCCTAGGAAATCAATCAATGTATAAAAACAGTCGAATGATGTCTGTTTTTTTAAATTTTAACACGACACTCCTTTGGTCCGGCAGTACACTACCAGTCGTGAACCTCCGTGTGGGATTATTGATCATTTTGTGAGTCATATATGCCACATCAATGTCGTGAATTGGTTATTTAAAGCATTACACAACCCTTTCATACATACATGTTTGGGCCACATGCATGCATTGATGGTCCTCTTGGACACTCTCCCTCGTACGGTTATCAGCAACGTGCCCATTCGTTAGCCTACAAAGATTTTCAGTTTCCACCGACAACGGGAGGAATTTGACCAAAAGGTGGATTCATCTTGGCATGTGTGTGGTGTGGATCATGGTGAGATTCCATGTCAAAGTTCGAGCACGTGCGTACACGCCCTCCCACCGGCTTGAAGTGAGGGGGGTACGCATCGTGGTGCAGTGTGCTTCCAGTTTGTGAAGCATGTGCCACGTCAAAGTTGTGCATTGGTATTCAAACATCACATAACACGGGCACATGCACGCGGTGGTTTTGTCCTATGACCCTCACTCGCGTGTGACTCTCTCTGTGGCCCCACAAGGTTGTCGTCGACCAAGTGAATGTACAATGAGAGAGAGGTTAATTTTACCAACAAGGATGGTTCTTTTTTGGTTTGTGTTACATATATCCATGGTAGGAGCATGTACATGTCAAAGAGGGGGCAACATGAATACCCTATATATATGTGTGTCATAACCTCGCTCCATGTGGGGACTTTCCGGTTCCCGAGGCAGGTGCCACATCAAAGTTGTACATATATTGGTATTCAAACATCACGCAATACCATGCAGGCTGTGGTTGCCCTATAGGAACTCACTCGTGCCTGGCGCTTCCATCCATGGGCATGAGAGGTTGTCCTCCATCACTTTGACCCAACGAGAGAGGGGTTAATTTGACCATCAAGGAATGATTCTTTTTTGGTTTGTGCTATACAGTAGAAGTACATATATACCACATGTCAAGTGGGGGCATACATATAGCACATACCACGCATCATGAACCTTGCGCTCTCTGTGTGGACTTTTTGGTTTCATATATATGTGGTGCCACATCAAAGTTGTGCATTGCGTATTCAAACATCACACAAACACCTCTTTGGGCCACATGCAGACGGTGGTACGTAGTCCTATATAGGATGATCACTCGTGTGCGACATACTCTTCACTTTTGTGCTGGGCCCGCGAGTTCGTCGTCCATCACTTTGACCCAGCGAGAGAGAGGTACATTTGACGAACAAGGAGGATTAATTCTTTTACAGTTGTGTTACTAGGTGTATAGTACATGTCGAAGGGGGGTGACTAGCATATATATACTAGGTGTCACATGAACCTCACTCTGTGTGGGGACTTTGCGGTTTTTGAGGCAAATGCCACATCAAAGTTGTGCATTAGGTATTCAAAACATTACAACCACACACCTCTCCATATATATGTTCTGGCACACATGAAAGCGCGATGGTTGTTTTCATATATATGGCACTCACTCACGCGGTTATCAGCGATGCTTCCATCTGTTGGCCCGCTTGGTCCATCACTTTCACCAACAACGAGAGAGGTTAACTAATTTGACTTAGGAGGGGATTAATTTTTTGTTTGTCTCATGATGTGAGATTACATATATATAATAGCGCATGTGTACACACGAATCCATCCCGCTGGATCGAAGGGGGCACGAGCACACGACACGTCATGAACGACCTCTTGCTCTGTGTGGGGACCTCTATGATTTTCAACGCATGCACCACATCAATGTTGTGCATTGGGTCAGGTATTCAACACATATGCATGCATCACACACTTCCATAAATATGTTCGGGACACACGCATGCAATGGTTGTCTTTGGACACACTCTCACTCGCTTGGTTATGGGCGGCAAGCCTATATATATTTGTGGGCCCGTGTGGACGTCCATCATTTTGACCAACGAAGAGAAAGGTTCTAGGGTGGATTCTTCTTCTTTGCTTCGAATTACCGTATAGTAGGTCGACCATTCCAAGCCTAATTAAGTTTGAGTGCATGCTACGGTCATGAACCCTTGGGGATTTTATGGTTCCAAAGCATGGTGCCACACCAAATTTGTGCATTGGGTATTCAAACATCACACACACCACTTACATATACATATTTGGGCCACATGCACAGAGTGGGTTTGTCTTCATACGGTACTCCCTCGCGAGGTTATCGGAGACAAGCTAGCCCATTTTGCACGGCCGTGTGGACGTCCATCACTTTGACCAACAACGAACGGGAGAGGTTGTACGACCAAGTTGGATTCTGCTTGGTCCATGTTACAGTACGTCTTCGTGAGATGCCCTCCCCCCGACGTGTGTGTGTGGGGGGGCTACTTTGCACTACCTGCAACCTCTGCGGGGTCGGGGAAGTCCGGTTAATTTGAGAGGCACACATGCCACGTCAAAGTTGTGAATGGTAGTTAAATATCACACCACACCCTTTTCATACATATAGTAGGGCCACCCGCATGTGGTTCATATGTGGTCTCACCCATCTCGCGCCAAAAGAACACGTTTGTGGGTCGGCACACGGTCCACCTTTGTCGGGAAGCGAAAGGGGAAGTTTGATCATATATATATATATATATGATGGACTCCTATAGGTTTTATGTTACAGTAGGGTGAGATTTCAGACCTAGCTATTTGGGGGCATGCGTTCGTAGCTAGGATTCCCTTACCACCGACACGAAGTGGGGTTCGTAGGGGGTGGCTGACTAGCAATACTATGCTTTTGTGTGACAGGTGCCACATCAAAGTTGTGCATTCGGTATTCGAACATCAAACCATCCTTTTCATACATATATTCGGTCCACATGCAAGTGTGTTCGTGTTCTGACCCTCTCCTGCATTATTCTTTTTGCCAAATTTATAAATAGCACACGAGTTGGATGTAGAAACCGTCTGTGATTGGGTATGCAACAGACACAGTTTGGTCAGACTACCCATGTGCCACGCCCATACCCTGCAGTCATTCACATTAGCACAATAGTTTGGGCTCCACAAGGCTTGCCTCCCGGTCTCGAAAATATCTACTGCCTCCTAATCTCGAAAATATCTATCGCCTGGAAGGTTTTAATGTTTGATAGCACACGATTAGTATGTGCGAACCGTGTGCGATGTGTGCTACTCCCGCTCTGCTTCAATCCTTGATTCAAATTTTCAGTAGCCCCGGCATTTTACTCCTGCATCTGCATCCCTCGCAATCTCAAAAATATATGCTTGCCCTTGATTCAAATTTTTAGTAGCCCCGCCTTGTTACTCCCGCCTCTAAATCCCTCACAATCTCAAAAATATTTGCTCGCCCTTTGTCGGCGTTCTGGGAACGGGGGTCCCCAGACTTGCCTGCCTGCGGCCTGCGGCGTGGCTCAAAAGGGGGCCCAGCACGGCCCATCTTCATCAACACAGACCCAAGGCCCTCGTGAGGGGCCAAGCCTCGCGGGGCGGACGACATGGAGCTTCCTCAGGCACGGCCTCATCAGGCTGGCTCGCGAGGAGGTGGAGAGATCAAGGCGGGGTACCTCACGAGGTGCCCGTGACGCAAGCCATGACGACCAAAGGCGCCAGGCGGGCGCCAGCCGTGCAGTGTCCTCCTTTCCTCTTTGGTGCAAAGGGAGCAAGAGCAGGCGAGAGCATCAAGCAAAGGCACCCGTTCGATGCAACGATACCAAGACCAGTCCAACGGCAGGGAGGAAGTCATTGTGGAGCCCAAGCCAGCGTCACCACTAGAGCCTTTGGCAGGCGAGGACCAACTTTAGTCAGGATAAGTGTACCAGATGTTCCCCTTCAAATGGCCAATTGTTGGCGCCCTTCCCGCTCAATATTTGGGAAGAGGCCCAGGGCCTTTGCCTATAAATAGGAATAGCCACCCCTAGGGTAGAGAGAGGGATCGCAATCAAGAAGGGAGAATCTAGAAGCCAAGAGAGAAACTAGCTAGGATCGAAATCGGAATCAAGGAGAGAGAATCGAGAAGAGAGAGAGAGAGAGAAGGGTGACTGAACTCCTCCCAGCAGTTCATCCCCCAACCAAGAACAGACCCTCGCGAGGCTATTCTTCCTTGTATTGCTCATCATCATCAGCCCAAGAGGCAATCCACCACACCACACACTGGAGTAGGGTATTACACCACAACGGTGGCCCGAACCAGTATAAACCCTGTGTCTCTTGTGCTGTTCTTTCCATAGCTTAGATCTTAGCGAGGCGGAGGGGTGCAGGTAGGTAGAAGGCGAAATCTCCGTGCGCATCCCAGTGCTCGAACCTCAAGGGTCTACCGGAACCCGAAATCCGACATTTGGTGCGCCAGGTAGGGGTGCACTGGAATTCGTCTTCCACCACCCCGTTCTCCTCCGACCATTGCGTCCATGTTTGACGCTCGTCGGGCCCACGCCGAGCGCCGGGCCACTCTCGCTTCCCGCGTCGCCCAGATGGCTCCTGTCGGCGAGCGTCCTCGCCGTTCCCCATCACCTGCCGTCAACGCCACCACCGGCCCGGTGGGGGACGAGCAGCAAGTGTCGTCTCAGCATCCGTCTGTGCGACAAGACGGCCGCACCGCCACTCCCTCGCTCACCCCAGCTGGTTCTTCGTCCCGCGCGCTCCGCGCACCCATGGAGGCTCGAGCTGCGCTCATCGCGGCAAATGAGCTCCTGCGCTACCGTCCCGTCGATGACGTCTATGAAGAATGGCTCGACCGTGTCGCGGAGCTCGTTCGCGCCGCAGGGGGCTCTCCTGCGCCGTCCGTTCCGCTGCACCGCACCCCGCCCCGCGCGGGCGAAGAAGCTCCGGGGGCGCCCCAGCCGCCTCCTCCTCAAGAAGGCGCCATGGCTCCAAGGCGCGCGGCCCCTGGGCGGAACCCGCTCCGTCAGGTGCCAGCGCGGCAAGAGCAGAGCTCCCAAGAAGTCCCTCGCCCGCAAGAAGCTGCCCGGGCGCTCCCTGCTCCAACACGTCGCGACCATGCTCCTGCTCCCGCACGTCAAGACCCCGCGCTGCTCCCAGCTGCAGCGCGTGGGGACATGCAAGACCAAGCTCTCCATCACCCAAGGCCTCCCGTGGCCACAGCAGGCTGTCGTGCCTTCACCACCGAGCTACGCAGCGTCGCATGGCCCGGCAAGTTCAAGCCAGACCTGCCTCCTCGTTACGACGGCACGGCCGACCCTGCGGAGTTCCTCCAGCTCTATGAGCTGGGCATCGAAGCTGCCAACGGAGACGAGGAGGTCATGGCGAACTGGTTTCCCATGGCACTCAAGGACGGGGCCCGCACCTGGCTCCTGAACCTGGCTCCAGGCACGATCTCCTCCTGGGACGAGATGCGCACCCGCTTCATCGCCAACTTCCAAGGTACTCACGACCGGCCACCCGCCGTGAGCGACATGCGCCGCATCAAGCAACAACCCGGAGAGACCCTGCAGAAGTACATCCAGCGCTTCAACAACGCACGCCTCAACATTCCCAAGGTGACCGAGGAGGCCATCATCTCAGCCTTCTCCGACGGCGTGCGCGATGTCAAGATGAAGGAGGAGCTGGCGATGCATGAAGACCTGTGCACTTCCTTGGAGTTGTTCAACTTGGCAACCAAGTGCGCTAGGGCTGAGGAAGGGCGTCTCTCCCTCCTTGAGCTGCCTGCCGCAGACCAAGAAGAGAAGAAGCCCAAGGCCAAGGATGTGAAGCGCAAGGGGGCTGCCGTGCTCGCGGCAGAACCAGACACCAAGCGGGGCAGAGATCAGCCCGAATCTTCCAAGGGCAGTCGGTACTGTGTGTACCACGACCTCCACACCCACAACACCAACGAATGTCAAGAGCTCCAAGCCGTGCGAGAAGGAAGGATCGGCCGTCGCCCCGACCGCGGTGACCGGGGCTATGGTCAAGGAGGAGGAAGGAACGTAGGACGCTGGGAAGACCGCTGCCCGCGCCAAGGGTGGCGCGATCGACCTCGTGAGGATTGCTGGCAAGACCCGCCTCGCGAGGGAGACTGGAGGGATCAGCCTCGCGAGGATCGCCTGCAAGGCAATGCAGGCCTCCCTCCGCTCCCGCTGCAGCCAAGGAGAAATGAGGACCGCCATCGGGACGAGGGGCTGGGGGCTTCCAGGAGCCGCGCGCGATCGCCTGCATCCTGGGCGGGGCTCAAGCCCCAGCCTCTCAACGCATCTTCAAGCAGTTCGCCTGCGAAGTGAATGCAGTCCTCCCCAAGCTCGAAGGCACGCGCCCTCTCAGGTGGTCGGCGTGCACCATCACGTTCAGCTCAGCAGATCAGCTCAAGTGTGCGGCCACAGCCGGAGTCCTCCCGATGCTTTGTTCCCCAATCATCAGCAACGTGGTGGTCACCAGGACCCTCATCGATGGCGGGGCAGGGCTCAACGTCCTGTCTGTGGAAACATTCAACAATCTCCAAGTGCCCTACAACCAGCTTCAGCCAACCAAGCCTTTCTCCGGAGTCACCGACGGCTCCACGGTCCCGATTGGGCAGGTCCGCCTCCCTGTCACCTTCGGGGCATGCGACAACTACCGCACCGAGCACATCCACTTCGACGTCGCTCACATTCGCCTGCCGTACAACGCCATCCTTGGGTACCCAGCGTTGGCCAAGTTCATGGTCGTAACTCACCACGGCTACAACGTCCTCAAGATGCCAGGAAGTGGCGGAGTCATCACGGTGCCCTGTGAAGAGAAGGACGCGGTGTGTTCCCTGAAACGAGCCTTTCAGGCCGCATCACTGGAAGACCCGGATCGCGGAAGCAGGAGGCTTCTCGAGACCGCCCCCAAGAAGAAGAAGGCATCTCCGGCCCGGCCCCTCAGGAGGCAGGCCCCTCAGGGCCCGCGCCTGCCCAGGGGGAACCTCCTTCCATCGCATAGGAAAGCGCGCCCGGCGCCCTCCTCAGGCAGGGCTAAGGGGCTCTCCCCTGGAGGACCGCCGACCTGGCTAAGGTCACGAGGGAGGCGCTTGGGCACCACATGGAGGCGTGTTTCGAAGCACGTTTCCCTCAAGAAGGAGTAAGGCAAGGAGAGCCAGACCCTCAGGAGTTCATCAGCAAGGCCATTCAGGAGCTACAGGAGTCAAGAGTCATGAAAGGCGGCCGCCGCCTACCAGCTGTGGCTCCCCATCCAGGCGAGGATGGTGGGTTGCGTGTCTGCGTCGACATACCAGGGCTCAATCGAGCCACCTCTCTGGAGCGCCTCTGGCCCTCGCGAGTGGGGCGCTGCGAAGGTCCACCCCACAGCTACGTTCGCATGCCTTACGGCTTGCCGAACGCGGCTGCCACATACCAGCGCCTCATGAGGGGCATCATGGAGGCTCAAGAGGCCAGGCGTTCCGCACCCCTGGCGGAGATGGAGATGGTCCGCGAGGAGCCACCAGCGCCTCCGGAGCCTCCCGAGGCCCCTGGGCCTGGGGGCTCGTGAGGATCGGCTTCCGCAGCCCACCGAGTCTGCTACACCAACACTCCTTCGTCCTCAACATCATGAGGTGACATCTTTCAAGTTTCATTTCCAGCTGGGAGCGCCCCCCAGGGCTGCATTATTCCCAGGCCGCGTGGTGCCGTCCCTGTGGCATGTATCCCTTTTATTTCATGTTGTTAGCTTACCTTGTTGGGGGCGCCCCTCGGGCTGCATCATCCCCCAAGTCGCTTGGGCCAGACCCAGCGGCATGTATCCCTTTTGCGTTTATTTTTGGCTATGCGTTCGACCCACCATGCTTGATTATTTGATGCCTGTCCACGGCACCTCTTCTTCTCCATGCTGACCACTTGCACGTTAAAGGGGGGTACCTGAGCATCGTGACTCAGGGCTCTTACTGGCTCTCCAGCCCTCACCCTCTGGCCTTGTCCACGGCATCGCGACCTGGCATACCAGCGGTGGCTGAGACCAGCTCGAGGGCTGGGACCCGAGGACGTAGAGTGCCGGCATCTAACCAAATTTACAGGGACACATCACAAGATAAGGCCCAGTGCCAGGCGCAACCCGCCTAGAGGTAGGGCCCCGTGAGTCCCGCGCTAGCTCACGGGTGCCCAGATACACCTCGCCAGGCCCTACCGTGCCAGCCACGTGTCAGGGCGGGGCTGTACACGCCCCGGGGGCTCCTCCCGAAGGGGAGCCCCCTCCCACGTACCAGTGGAAGCACCATGCTCCGTGCTGGCTGACGACACTGCCGAGGAGCGGCTATGCCCGTACACATACGGAAGCGCTATGCTCCGCGCTGGTGATAAACAACTGAGGGTGGCCCCCGGGCCGCATCAACCTCAGGGAGCCCAGAGCTCAGTGTCTAGCCTCATCGTAATGCCTCCCCTCGGGAGTGCCGCGCGAGGGGGCTGGGCATGGGGGCTGCGCCTGGGTCACGCCCAGACGCACGCCACCCAGCCAGGCCCCCCCGGGCCTGGTTCGTCGCGCGTCTCTCCCCGAGCGGAGCCAAGGTACGAAGGTCGTTTGAGCATCAAGGGGGACTCCTGAGCATCGCGACTCAGGAGCCTAAATGGTCACGTAGCCCCTCACTCCTTAGTTCCGAAAGGCTAACGGCGGTTGAGGTATGCGCGTGGTCGGGCTCTGCAGACGTAGAACGGTAGATCCACCCACATCACACCTCCCTACTTGCTGTTCGTGCGCCAAGGGGGACTCCTGAGCATCGCGACTCAGGAGCCTAACTTGTCACGTAGCCCCTCACTCCTTGGTCCCGTCCTGGTTTCCGGTCGGGGCTAACGGCGGCTGAGGTATGCGCGGGGCCGGGCTCTGCCGGCGTAGAACATAAGCAAGTAGGAAGGAAAAGCGTAAATTTCAAGGAATTCAAAAGAAAATATTACAGTCCACACTGTTATCTCAATGCCAAACGCAAGTTTAAACGCCTCCCCGAGGCATGATACATGTGCAGGAATTAAAGGCAGGACAGGAGCCACAACGGAGTCACTTGTCGGCGGTGGAGCAGCGCAGAGTGGGTTCACCTCATGGAGCAGCAGGGTCGGTAGCGCCTTGCTTCGGCTTGGTGCTGAAGGCCCAGAACTTCCCCAGCAGAGCCTCCGCGCGACCCTTCACGGCCTCGGCAGCGGCAGCGGCACGCTCGCCGCTTACTGGCTCCAGCAGGCTGTCGAGGTCGACACTGGGATCGCGAAGGTAGATGTGGGTGAGGACCCGCATCAGCGCTGCAGAAGACAGGACACGCACCTCGGCCTCGGTCGTGGGGCCAAGGCCAAGGGCGACATCTTCAAGAGCGCGAACCAGGAAGGGAAGCAGCTTGGCGGGGCCGTCCTTGGCGCCAGCCAGCGGGCTCTCCAGGCCGCTGTCATAAAGCATCCTCAGCGAGCAGCGAGCCTTCGCCTCCATCTCCGCGAAGGCCACGTGGTCCTCGGCAAGAACCTGGGCCTTGTCGTCCAGCTCGACCTTCCTCGCCCCCAACTCCTGCTCCAGTGCGCCTAGGCGGTCACGGCGCCTCCTGAACTTGACCTCCCTCTCCTTGACGGCCGCCTCACGAGCCTTCACGCCTTCTTCCTGCTCTTGGCGAAGGCGGGCCTCTTTCGCGAGCTGGTCCCGCAGGCCTTGCAGCTTGTCCTCCAGCGCCTTGCAGCGACCACGGACGTCGACCACCTCCCCCAGGGCTGCGTCACGAGCAGCCCTCGCCTCAAGGACGGCCTGCCTCTCCTCATCGCAAGCCGTCGAGGCCTGGACCAGCGTCGCCCGAATCGAAGCATCGGAGCGAATCCATCCTGAAGCCAGCTCCAAGCGCCCGGCCACCAAGCGAGGGTCGGCTCCAAGAAGATCCTGCCGCAGCCGATCCAGCTCAGCAGCAGCATGATCCAAAACGGCAGGAGGAGTCGGAGAGACAGCAGTCGGTGGAGTAGGAGGAGAAGGCGGCAGCGCGACCACAGCATCCTGAGGCGGAGCTTGCTGCGCCCCAACGGCTGAAGTGGCGGCAGCAGGCAAAGGCACCTCGGGAGTCACTTGGGCCATGGGAGCTGAGCTCGCCCCAACCGGCTTAGCCAGGCCTCGCGAGGACGACCAGGCAGGAGAAGCCCGTGCGTCGCGGTCACCTTCCTTCGCGGGCAGAGGAGCTGCCACGGATGGAACCTCAGGAGCTCCCTTCGGCTTCTTTGCTGCAGGCGCCAGCCTATCCAAGAGATGCGGATGTCAAGCCTCAGAAGCAGAACAAGAAATAAAGACAAGAATCAAGCGCTTACGGGTTGTCGCCAGCGAGCTCAAGCGGCCTTCGGCCAAATTTGAAGCCCGAAAGCCGGCTGGAAGGGTCAACCTCGGGAAGCTTGGAAGTGGAAGGCGCGTCTGCGGTCCGCCTCGGGGCCGGGACAGACCCGCGGGAGATCATCCCGGTCCTGTCCTTCTTCGGGGTCGGGGGCAAGCTCCCGCCGTCCTGCTTGTCATCATCCTCGTCGTCATCGCTCGGAGAGAGGCGGAGAACGCGGGACTTGCGCCGGGGGAGGGAAGCCCTCGACTCTCCGTCAGTCGCCTCGGAGTCAGGCCCTTTTTCCCGCTCCCCTCCTTCCTCCTTTTCGCTGGAGTCGTCGTAGGACACGTCCACCAATTCCCCGGGAGTTTCCATGGGCACGGGCCCGTCCCCGTTGAAGACGGGCATGGACTCCACTACCTGCTCCCAGTCGTCGCAGAGGAACAAGGGCGTAGGATGCCCTCCAACCTCGCCACATCGCCCCCGACTAGAGATTGGAGGACCGCAGCCAGATCTTCGTCGGCCAAGGCCGCGTGGCTCGGATGGGGCCTCCACATCGGAAGTGAGTACTGCCAAAGCGGAGCCAGCTGGTGCTCCAGGAATTCCCTCAGCAGCGACGCGCCGATCAGCTTCGCTGCCGCCATGTTGGTCGGCCTCAGATCCGCGTCCATCTTCTCCAACACCAGCTTCGCGCGGGGGTCCGTGAGCTCTGCTCGACCCCAATCGCTGGAGCTCGTGGGTTGCTCCATGGGCAAAATCAGCCGAGGGTGGATGCGCCCAGCATCTGCCAAGACCCACTTGCTCCTGAAGCCCTCAATCCTTTTCCCGGGGTTCGAAATGGCAATGGCGCCACCGTACGCGATGAAGCTCGCGCACGTGGAAGCAGGACCGCGAGAGGTCCGGAGGTAGAAGTAGTGGCGCAGCAAGGCCACCGAGGGCTGCACCCCTACGTGAGCCTCGCAGTAATAGGCGAAGATTGCCAGGAGAAGGACGGAGTTGGGGTGGAGATGCAGAGCCTGTAGCTTATAATGGCGGAGGACAGAGAAGAAGAACTCAGAGAAGGGAGGTACCAGGCCAGCAGCAATGGCGCTTACAAAGAATGGATAGAAGGTGCTCCCTTGGCCCTCAGGGGTGGCGGAGCCGGCCTTGAACACCTTCGCCCCGTCGATGCCCTGCGCCGCCGCCATCCGGCGCAACCGGGCGAGGCTCGCCTCCGACACGTTCGACGAGTCCAAGGCAGACAAGTACCAAGCTCCGGCCGGGGACTGACGAGGCGCCATGGCTTCCTAGGTCACGCGGTCGGAGTAGATCTGGAAATTGTGGAGGAAGGAAGGAGAGGCGCAAGAAAGGGGATCTGAGCAGCAGCCGGAGAAAGCAAAAAAAAAAAGCAAAGCCTAGGCAGATGCCGCTCCCTTATCAACTCGCGCAGTTGCTGAGGCACCCACGTACAGTCAACCGCCACACGGCGCCCAAGGCCGCAGGCTGTTAGGGCCCACGGCGCTTCGCTCTTTCCCTTTCACCTCCCTGCACGACCAAGTCCGGGCGCGCCTTGGGCCCGGGGGCTACTGTCGGTGTTCTGGGAACGGGGGTCCCCAGACTTGCCTGCCTGCGGCCTGCGGCGTGGCTCAAAAGGGGGCCCAGCACGGCCCATCTTCATCAACACAGACCCAAGACCCTCGCGAGGGGCCAAGCCTCGCGGGGCGGATGACACGGAGCTTCCTCAGGCATGGCCTCATCAGGCTGGCTCGCGAGGAGGCAGAGAGATCAAGGCGGGGTACCTCACGAGGTGCCCGTGACGCAAGCCATGACGACGAAAAGCGCCAGGCGGGCGCCAGCCGTGCAGTGTCCTCCTTTCCTCTTTGGTGCAAAGGGAGCAAGCGCATGCGAGAGCATCAAGCAAAGGCACCCGTTTCGGTGCAACGAGACCAAGACCAGTCCAACGGCAGGGAGGAAGTCATTGTGGAGCCCAAGCCAGTGTCACCACCAGAGCCTTTGGCAGGCGAGGACCAACTTTAGTCAGGATAAGTGTACCAGATGTTCCCCTTCAAAATGGCCAATTGTTGGTGCCCTTCCCGCTCAATATTTGGGAAGAGGCCCAGGGCCTTTGCCTATAAATAGGACTAGCCACCCCTAGGGTAGAGAGACGGATCGCAATCAACAAGGGAGAATCTAGAAGCCAAGAGAGAAACTAGCTAGGATCGAAATCGGAATCAAGGAGAGAGAATCGATAAGAGAGAGAGAGAAGGGTGACTGAACTCCTCCCAGCAGTTCATCCCCACAACCAAGAACAGACCCTCGCGAGGCTGTTCTTCCTTGTATTGCTCAGCATCATCATCAGCCCAAGAGGCAATCCACCACACCACACACTGGAGTAGGGTATTACACCACAACGGTGGCCCGAACCAGTATAAACCCTGTGTCTCTTGTGCTGTTCTTTCCATAGCTTAGATCTTAGCGAGGCGGAGGGGTGCAGGTAGGTAGAAGGCGAAATCTCCGCGTGCACCCCAGTGTTCGAACCTCAAGGGTCTACCGGAACCCGAAATCTGACACCCTTGATTCAAATTTTCAGTTGCCCCGGCATTTTACTCCCGCCTCTGCATCCCTCGCAATCTCAAAAATATCAGCTCGCCCTTGATCCAAATTTTCAGTAGCCCGACATTTTACTACCGCCTAGTAAAATTTTCAGTTGCCGCGGTATTTCCTCAAACATCACCTTGCCCCCCCTCCACACACACCACACACTCCCCAAAACCTCCGCTCACACAGACACACACCACCCCTCCCTCGCTTGAAACCATTGGTAGGTCGCCACCATCGTCGCCGCCGCCTCCATCCTCAACCTCTGCCTGTGTGCCGAGGAGCTTGAGGAGCCAATGGCCAAAAAGAGATTAATCGCGGCCTCTTTGCCCGACGCCGGTGAGGTGGCCGTTGATGTGTCCCCATCATCCTCCGCGGGCTCTTCATCGATCCGCCGTCGTCGGTCGGCCGATCCGCCCGCCGCCACGCCCCTACGCTAGTTCAAGGACTTCCCCGTCCTCCCTTGGGCCCGGCCACCGATGAGGTCCTACCTTGGGGTCCGACAGCGGCGGTGGGGGACGTGGGTTGCCGAGATTACGGATCGGGAGACCCACACCCGTCGGTGGCTCGGTAGCTTCCACACGGCCGAGCTCGCAGCCATGGAGTACGACCGCTGGCAGGTCCACTACCACGGCGCAGCGGCTAGGCTCAATTTCCCCTTCGACACACATCCGATTGACCTTGTTCCGCCGGAGCCAGGGGTGGTGAGCTCGGCTGTGGTGCGGGAGGACCGTGAGGCGTGGGAGTGCCTCGAGGCCGAGACCGCTGACGAGGCCTACATGCAAGAGCATGATACGTCTCCAACGTATCTATAATTTATAAAGTATTCATGCTGTTATATTATCATTCTTGGATGTTTTACAATCATTTTATAGCAACTTTATATCATTTTTTGGGACTAACCTATTGACCCAGTGCCTAGTGCCAGTTGCTGTTTTTTGCTTGTTTTTTACATCACAGGAAATCAATATCAAATGGAGTCCAAACACCGTGGAACATTTTGGAGATTTTTTATGGACCAAAACACCCAGGATGGGCCAGAGAAGCACCTGGGGGTGCCCCGAGGGGGGCACAACCCACCAGGGGGCCCAGGCGCGCCCAGGTGTGTTGTGCCCACCTCGGTGGCCTCCCGCACCCCCTCTTTACCCTATAAATTCACAAATATTCCAAAAACCCTCGGGGTTAACCTAGATCAGAAGTTCCGCTGCCGCAAGTCTCTGTAGCCACCGAAAACCAATCTAGACCCGTTCCGGCACCCTGCCGGAGGGGGGAATCATCTCCGGTGGCCAGCTTCATCATCCCGGCGGCC
Organism: Triticum urartu; assembly: GCF_056163025.1. Classification (NCBI taxonomy): domain Eukaryota; kingdom Viridiplantae; phylum Streptophyta; class Magnoliopsida; order Poales; family Poaceae; genus Triticum; species Triticum urartu. The sequence continues at coordinate 96,584,530 of NC_141875.1, forward strand.
ACCACGATGACGAGGGAGTAGTCCACCCTCGGGGCTGAGGGTTTGTACCAGTAGCTATGTGTTTAATCTCTCTCTCTCTCGTGTTCTTGAGATGTCATGATCTTGATGTATCGCGGGCTTTGTTAATATAGTCGGATCATATGGTGTTTTCCCCTCTCTATCTTGTTGTGATGAATTGAGTTTTTCCCCTCTGAGATTTCGTTGTTATCAAATTGAATACTTTTATGGATTTGAGAACACTTGATATATGTCTTGTAATTGAATACTCATGGTGACAATGGGGTATCGTATTGATTCACTTGATATATGTTTAGGCACTCAACTCGCGGATTCCCGAGGTGACATTGGGGTAATCTATGCATACGGTTTGATGCACGTTCTTATCTTTGTTTCTCCGGTAGAAATATTGGGGCGCTCTTTGAAGTTCTTTGTGTTGGATTGAGTATTATGAATATGAATTTTCTTTGGTGTTATTTTAGTACAAACTCTAGGATAGATCAAACGGAAAGAATAGCTTTGTGTTATTTTAGTACGAACTCTTGAATAGATCGAACGGAAAGAATAGCTTTGAGGTGGTTTCGTACCCTACAAACAATTTATTCTTCTGTTCTCCGCTAGATAGGAACTTTGGAGTGATTCTTCATCGCACTTTGAGGGATGGTTATATGATCCAATTATATTAGCATTGTTGAGAGATTGCACTAGCGAAAGTACGGACTCCAGGCCTCATTTTCAAGCATTGCGATACCGTTTTTGTGCCCGTTTACTATTTGCTACCTTGCTGTTTTTATTTATTCAGATTATAAAAATATATTTCTACCATCCATATTACACTTTTATCACAATCTCTTCGCCGAACTAGTGCGCCTATACAATTTTTCATTGTATTGGGTGTGTTGGGGACACAAGAGATTTCTTGTATTTGGTTGCAGGGCCGTTTGAGAGGGACTATCTTCATCCTACGCCTCCCATGGATTGATAAACCTTAGGTCATCCACTTGAGGGAAAATTGCTACTGTCCTACAAAACTCTGTGCTTGGAGGCCCAACATATGTCTACAAGAAGAAAGTTGCATAGTAGACATTAGAGCTCCACCGGCAGCAACCCGAGCTCGTGGACGTGGAGCGGGTGATCTTTGCCGGCGCGGAGGGCGATGAGGTTATCGTGCTCTCCTCCGATGACGAGGTCGAAGGCGGCGAGGATGGTGGCGCGGAGGGTGTCAAGGTGGGTGGTGAGGACGAGGAGATCGTCGACGAGTGGAGGAGTGTCTTCCCCAACGACCCCGACAACGGCACTGGCCCGGACCGAGCTCGCGGCACACCGTACCTGACGAGGAAGGATTGGCTCGACCTCCACTTCGACCGAAGGTAGTTTAGCTTAGTTTATATTTATGTTTTATGTTCAGTTATGCAAAACTATCTTTGTTTATGTTTGAATGCATGCTACTTTTGGTTGAACCTGCTTTGAACTTGATCAAATTGACGTTTACAGTGTTAAGTTTAGGGGATCGACTAGAAACGGCCAAAGATTGTTGGAGTATATATATAACTAAGGGTTGTAGTGCGTTAACTTTTAAAGGATCGGCTAGAGATGGCCTTATACCTTGTTTATTTTAGTTCTTCACAATGTCATGCTCTACATGTGCAACTATTTGCCATCCAGTTCAATTTCATCAATAACAGTTTCAACAATACCACTATGAATTACGATATTTGGTTGATGTTAAGGATGTTGCAGTTAATATGCCTTTTTGTTATTTTAACAATAACTAGTGTACTTTAGACCTGCACAATACCAGTTTGAATGACTATATTTTCTTGTTTCTAAATGTTATGCATGTTCCAGTTAACACACCTTTACACTTCTTGTTTTTCTTAACTAGCATGCTTAAACCTGCACACTGAAGCTATCATTTGTAGATTATGTTGTATACCATGGATATATTTGGTTAATGTTTAGCCTGTTGTGCTTAACATGCCTTTATATGTACTCATACAGGAAAATACCGAGAACATTTGTTGTTTACCATCGAGGTTAGTTTCATCGCATTGCTTATATATACTCACTATTCAGGATATCGGTAGCTGGTACCATATAGCCTGGGGGTTGATAAGGGATTAATCACCAAATCGTACATTTCACTGAATATATCTGTAACCCATTTATCCGTAGGTTTACCAAGGCCATATCTAATATATCTGAGGCCACATAGCAACATGCATTGTACTTAATGACTAAGTATGCAATCCCAGGCTACATAGCAACAAGGAAGAGTGTTACCTTAATGTTTTGATGATGTCTAGATATACATTTAATAAGATCTTATATAATGGATGGAGCGAGTGTCGTACTACATCATTTTGCAATTCTTGTTTAGGTTCTAATATTAACGTGCTTTTAGATACATATGCCATTGCCAATGATCTACACTTAGACCCTTTTTGCGTATGGGGCAATGGGATATTCATGAACCAGCATCAAGTGAGGAAACTGATAAAGATTGTTATTAAAATGGATCAAAAGATGTCAATCAAACTATTTGTTTACACTTTATGCAAGACAACAGTGAACTGCAGGATGGTAAGTAAGAACTCTGTAGCCTTCTTTTTACTGCCCGTAATGAGTTGTGTTAGATGACAATGTCTGAATCTTTTTACTTTGCAGTGGATCCTGAAACAGTTTACTCAATATTACCTCTCAAACTACATGATTGGCAGCCAGCCATCACAAGGGGTTGGACTAGAGTCGTGCGTGCCTTCTGCATCGAGGAGAGCACAATAGGGCCATTCCGGTTCACCTTGTTCAGGAACCAGAACTTATTTTGCAGGGTCGGACACTATCCTTGTATTCAAATTCTTCTGTGGTGTATTCGGAGGAGGAACCCGCCTTGCAATGCCGAAAACAATACTGCACGCCGGACTCATCGTCATTGAAGCCTGGTTCAGGGGCTACTAAGGGAGTCCTGGATTAGGGGGTCTCCGGACAGTCGGACTATATCCTTTGGCCGGACTGTTAGACTATGAAGATACAAGATTGAAGACTTCGTCTCGTGTCCGGATGGGACTCTACTTGGCGTGGAAGGCAAGCTAGGCAATACGGATATGTATATCTCCTCCTTTGTAACCGACCTTGTGTAACCCTAGCCCTTTCCGGTGTCTATATAAACCGGAGGGTTTTAGTCCGTAGCACGACATACAATCATACCATAGGCTAGCTTCTAGGGTTTAGCCTCTCCGATCTCGTGGTAGATCAACTCTTGTAATACCCATATCATCAAGAATAAATCAAGCAGGACATAGGGTTTTACCTCCATCAAGAGGGCCCAAACCTGGGTAAAACATCGTGTCCCCTGCATCCTGTTACCATCCGCCTAGACGCACAGTTCGGGACCCCCTACCTGAGATCCGCCGGTTTTGACACTGACAGAACCCCTATCGCAGTCACTCACTAGGCGACGGTTCAGAACATCATCGTGGAAAGGGGTTAAAAACCGTTTGTATAGCACCTCGATGTACCATTGACTCGACTACAAAAAGGTATAAGAAACCCACAAATACGCATTGATATAACTATAACAAATGGCATGTTGTGTATTGCAGGGGAACCAACAAGGTTAAAAGATGCACTGGAAGATCCGAGGTGGAAAATTGCAATGGATGAAGAGTACTCTACGCTCATGAAAAACAAAAGTTGGCATCTTGAACCTGAGCAAAGAGGTAAAAATATCAATGATTGCAAATGGGTTTACAGAATTAAAAAAGGTCAGATGGCTCAATTGACAGGTATAAGGCACATTTAGTTGCAAAAGGTTTTAAGCAACTTATGGTCTAGACTATGAAGATACCTTCAGTCCTGTCGTTAAAGCTGCAACTATTAGACTGGTACTAGCTATTGTTGTGTCCAAGGGGTGGAGCTTGAGACAACTATATGTTCATAATGAATTTTTGCATGTGTGCAAGCTTGATAAGGCTCTTTATGGCTTGTAACAAGCACCAAGAGCATGGTACTTGAGATTGAGTTCTCAGTTGAGGCATCTTGGTTTTGTTGCATCTAAAGCAGATACTGTTGGGGAACGTAGCATGCAATTTCAAAAAAAATCCTACGATCACGCAAGATCTATCTAGGAGATGCATAGCAACGAGAGGGGAGAGTGTGTCCACGTACCCTCGTAGACCGAAAGCAGAAGCGTTAGGTTAACGCGGTTGATGTAGTCAAATGTCTTCGCAATCCAACCGATCAAGTACCGAACGTATGGCACCTCCGAGTTCAGCACACGTTCAGCTCGATGACATCCCTCGAACTCTTGATCCAGCAAAGTGTCAATGGAGAGTTTCGTCAGCATGATGGCGTGGTGACGGTGATGGTGATGTGATCCACGCAGGGGTTCGCCTAAGCACTACGACAATATGACTGGAGGAGTAAAACTGTGGAGGGGGGCACCGTACACGGCTAAGAAAACAAGTGTTCTCCTTTGGGGTGCCCCTGCCCCCGTATATAAAGGAGGAGAGGGAGGAGGCCGGCCAGGGGCGCGCCATAGGGGGGAAACCGACTAGGACTCCCAATCCTAGTCGTCCCCCCCCTTTCCTTTCTTTCGAAGGGGGGAAAGGGAAGGAGAGGGAGAGGGAGAATGAAAGGGGGCCGCGACCCCTCCCCCTCGTCCAATCCGGACTCCCTTGGGGGGAGCCACCCCTTGTGTGCTCCCCTCTCTCTCCACTAAGGCCCATGTAGGCCCATTACTTCCCCGGGGGGTTCCGGTAACCTCCCGGTACTCCAAAAAATACTCAAACAATTCCGGTGTCCGAATACCATCGTCCAATATATCAATCTTTACCTCTCGACTATTTCAAGACTCCTCGTCATGTCCGTGATATCATCCGGGACTCCGAACAATCTTCGGTCACCAAAAACACATAACTCATAATACAAATCGTCATCGAACGTTAAGCGTGCGGACCCTACGGGTTCGAGAACTATGTATACATGACCGAGACACATCTCCGGTCAATAACCAACAGCGGAACCTGGATGCTCATATGGTTCCTACATATTCTACGAAGATCTTTATCGGTCGAACTGCAATGACAACATACGTCATTCCCTTTGTCATCGGTATGTTACTTGCCTGAGATTCAATCATCGGTATCCTGATACCTAGTTCAATCTCATTACCGGCAAGTCTCTTTACTCGTTCCATAATGCATCATCCCACAACTAACTCATTAGTCACATTGCTTGCAAGGCTTATCATGATGTGCACTACCGAGAGGGCCTTGAGATACCTCTCCGATACTCGGAGTGAAAAATCCTAATCTCGATCTATGCCAACCCAACAAACACCTTCGGAGACACTTGTAGAGCATATTTATAATCACCTAGTTACATTGTGACGTTTGATAGCACACAGGGTGTTCCTCCGGTATTCTGGAATTGCAAAGTCTCATAGTCAAAGGAACATGTATAAGTCATGAAGAAAACAATAGCAATAAAACTTAACAATCATTATGCTAAGCTAACGGATGGGTCTTGTCCATCACATCATTCTCTAATGATGTGATCTCGTTCATCAAATGACAACACATGTTTATGGTCAGGAAACTTAACCATCTTTGATTAACGAGCTAGTCTAGTAGAGGCATACTAGGGACGCTCTATTTTTTCTATGTATTCACACATGTATCAAGTTTCCGGTTAATAAAATTCTAGCATGAATAATATACATTTATCATGATATAAGGAAATATAAATAACAAATTTATTATTTCCTCTAGGGCATATTTCCTTCAGTCTCCCACTTGCACTAGAGTCAATAATCTAGATTACATTGTAATGATTCTAACACCCATGGAGTCTTGGTGTTGATCATGTTTTGCTCGTCGAAGAGGCTTAGTAAACGGGTCTACAACATTCAGATCCGTGTGTATTTTGCAAATCTCTATGTCTCCCTCCTTGACTTGATCGCAGGTAGAGTTGAAGCGTCTCTTGATGTGTTTGGTTATCTTGTGAATTCTGGATTCCTTCGCTAAGGTAATTGCTCCAGTATTGTCACAAAAGATTTTCATTGGACCCGATGCACTAGGTATTACACCTAGATCGGATATGAACTCCTTCATCCAGTCTCCTTCATTTTCTGCTTCCGAAGCAGCTATGTAATCCACTTCACACATAGATCCCGCCATGATGCTCTGCTTGGAACTGCACCAACTGACAGCTCCACCATTCAATATAAATATGTATCCAATTTGCGACTTAGAGTCATTCGAATTAGTGTCAAAGCTAGCATCGATGTAACCATTTACGACAAGCTCTTTGTCACCTCCATAAACGAGAAACATATCCTAAGTCCTTTTCAGGTATTTCAGGATGTTTTTTACCGCTGTCTAGTGATCCACTCCTGGATTACTTTGGTACCTCCCTGCTAAACTTATAGCAAGGCACACATCAGGTCTGGTACACGGCATTGCATACATGATAGAACCTATGGCTGAGGCATAGGGAATGACTTTCATTTTCTCTCTATCTTCTACAATGGTCGGGCATTGAGTCTGACTCAACTTCACACCTTGTAAGACAGGCAAGAACCCTTTCTTTGACTGATCCGTTTTGAACTTCTTCAAAACTTTATCAAGGTATGTGCTTTGTCAAAGTCCAATTAAGCGTCTTGATCTATCTCTATAGATCTTGATGCCCAATATATAAGTAGCTTCACCGAGGTCTTTCATTGAAAAATTCTTATTCAAGTATCCTTTTACGCTATCTAGAAATTCTGTATTATTTTCCAATCAACAATATGTCATCCACATATAATATTAGAAATTCTACAGAGCTCCCACTCACTTTCTTATAAATATTGGCTTCTCCAAAAGTCTGTATAAAACCATATGCTTTGATCACACTATCAAAGCGTATATTCCAACTCCGAGAGGCTTGCACCAGTCCATAAATGGATCGCTAGAGCTTGCACACTTTGTGAGCACCTTTAGGATTGAAAAAACCTTCTGGTTGCATCATATATAACTCTTCTTTAAGAAATCCATTAAGGAATACAGTTTTGGCATCCATTTGCAAAATTTCATAATCATAAAATGCGGCAATTGCTAACATGATTCGGTCAGACTTAAGCATCGCTACGGGTGAGAAGGTTTCATCGTAGTAAACTCCTTGAACTTGTCAAAAACCTTTCGCAACAAGTCGACCTTTCTAGATAGTAACATTACCATCAACATCAGTCTTCTTGAAGATCCATTTATTTTCTATGGCTTGCCGATCATTGGGCAAGTCAACCAAATTCCATACTTTGTTCTCATACATGGATCCCATCTTAGATTTCATGGCCTCAAGCCTTTTTGCGGAATCTGGGCTCATCATCGCTTCCTCATAGTTCGTAGGTTCGTCATGGTCTAGTAACATGACTTCCAGAACAGGATTACCGTACCACTCTGGTGTGGAACGTACTCTGGTAGACCTACGAGGTTTGGTATGTAGTAACCTGATCTGAAGTTTCTTGATCATCATCATTAGCTTCCTCACTAATTGGTGTAGGCAACACTGGAACTGATTTCTGCGATGAATTACTTTCCAATTCGAGAGAAGGTTCAACTACCTCATCAAGTTCTACTTTCCTCTCACTCACTTCTTTTGAGAGAAACTCCTTCTCTAGAAATGATCCATTCTTAGCAAAAAAATATCTTGCCTTCGGATCTATGATAGAAGGTGTACCCAACAGTTTCTTTTGGGTATCCCATGAAGACGCACTTCTCTGATTTGGGTTTGAGCTTATCAGGCTGAAGCTTTTTCACATAAGCATCGCAACCCAACTTTAAGAAACAACAGCTTCGGTTTCTTGCCAAACCAAAGTTCTTATGGTGGCGTCTCAACGGATTTAGATGGTGCCCTATTTAACGTGAATGCAGTTGTCTCTAATGTATAACCCCAAAACAATAGTGGTAAATCGGTAAGAGACATCATAGATCGCACCATATCTAATAAAGTACGGTTATGACGTTCGGACACACCATTTTACTCTGGTGTTCAAGGTGGTGTGAGTTGCGAGACTATTCCACATTGTTTTAAATGAAGGCCAAACTCGTAACTCAAATATTCGCCTCCGCGATCAGATCGTAGAAACTTTATTTTCTTGTTACGATGATTTTCCACTTCAATCTGAAATTCTTTGAACTTTTCAAATGTTTCAGACTTATGTTTCATTAAGTAGATATACCCATATCTGCTCAAATCATCTGTGAAGGTTAGAAAATAACGATACCTGTCGCGAGCCTCAACACTCATCGGACCACATACATCAGTATGTATTATTTCCAATAAGTAAGTGGCTCGCTCCATTGTTCCGGAGAACGGAGTCTTAGTCATCTTGCCCATGAGGCATGGTTCGCAAGCATCAAGTGATTCATAATCAAGTGATCCCAAAAGCTCATCAACATGGAGTTTCTTCATGCGCTTTACACCAATATGACCTAAATAGCAGTGCCACAAATAAGTTGCACCATCATTATTAGCTTTGCATCTTTTGGCATCAATATTATTAATATGTGTATCACCATGATCGAGATTCAACAAAAATAGACCACTCAACAAGGGTGCATGACCATAAAAGATATTACTCATATAAATAGAACAACCATTATTCTCTAATTTAAATGAATAACCGTCTCACATCAAACAAGATCCAGATATAATGTTCATGCTCAACGCTGGCACCAAATAACAATTATTCAGGTCTAAAACTAATCCTGATGGTAGATGTAGAGGTAGCGTGCCGACGGTGATCACATCGACCTTGGAACCATTTCCGACGCGCATCGTCACCTCGTCCTTAGCCAATCTTCGTTTAATTTGTAGCCCCTGTTTCGAGTTGCAAATATGAGCAAAAAAACCAGTATCAAATACCCAGGCTCTACTACGAGCATTAGTAAGGTACACATCAATAACATGTATATCAAATATATCTTTCACTTTGCCATCCTTCTTATCGGCCAAATACTTGGGGCAGTTCCGCTTCCAGTGACTAGTCCCTTTGCAGTAGAAGCACTCAGTTTCAGGCTAGGTCCAGACTTGGGCTTCTTCCCAGGAGCAGCAACTTGCTTGCTATTCTTCTTGAAATTCCCTTTCTTTCCTTTGCCCTTTTTATTGAAACTAGTGGTCTTGTTAACCATCAACACTTGATGCTCCTTCTTGATTTATACATCCGCAGCTTTGAGCATTGCGAAGAGCTCGGGAATAGTCTTTTTCATCCCTTGCATATTATAGTTCATATCGAAGCCTTTATAGCTTGGTGGGAGTGATTTTAGAACTCTGTCAATGACACTATCATCCGGAAGATTAAGTCCCAGCTGAGTCAAGTGGTTATGGTATCCAAACATTCTGAGTATGTTTTAACTGACAGAACGGTTTTCCTCCATCTTGTAGCTATAGAACTTGTTGGAGACTACATATCTCTCAACTCGAGCATTTGCTTGAAATATTAACTTCAACTCCTGGAACATCTCATATGGTCCATGACGTTCAAAACGTCTTTGAAGTCCCGATTCTAAGCCGTAAAGCATGGCACACTGAACTACCGAGTAGTCATCTGATTTAGCTTGCCAGACGTTCACAACATCTGGAGTTGCTCCTGCAGCATGCCTCGCACCTAGCGGTGCATCAAGGACGTAATTCTTCTGTGCAGCAATGAGGATAATCCTCAAGTTACAGACCCAGTCTGTGTAGTTGCTACCATCATCTTTCAACTTAGCTTTCTCTAGGAAAGCATTAAAATTCAAGGGAACGGTAGCACGGGCCATTGATCTACAACATAGATATGCAAAAAACTATCAGGACTAAGTTCATAATAAATTTAAGTTCAATTAATCATATTACTTAAGAACTCCCACTTAGATAGATATACCTCAAGTCATCTAAATGATCACTTGACCTATATCAACTAAACCATGTTCGATCATCATGTGAGATGGAGTAGTTTTCAATGGTGAACATCTCTATGTTGATCATATCTACTATATGATTCACGTTCGACCTTTTGATCTCAGTGTTCCGAGGCCATGTCTGTACATGCTAGGCTCGTCAAGTTTAACTCGAGTATTTTGCACGTGCAAAACTGTCTTGCACCCGTTGTATGTGAACATAGAGCTTATCACACTCGATCATCATGTGGTGTCTCAGCACGACAAACTGTCGCAACGGTGCATACTTGGGGAGAACACTTATACCTTGAAATTAGTGAGGGGTCATATTATAATGCTACCACCGTACTAAGCAAAATAAGATGCATAAAAGATAAACATCACATGCAATCAAAATATGTGACATGATATGGCCATCATCATCTTGTGCCTTTGATCTCCATCTCCAAAGCACCGTCATGATCTCCATCGTCACCGTCTTGACACCTTGATCTCCATCGTAGCATCATTGTCGTCTCGCCAACTATTGCTTCTACAACTATCACTAACGCATAGTGATAAAGTAAAGCAATTACATGGCGATTGCATTTCATACAATAAAGCGACAACCATAAGGCTCCTGCCAGTTGCCGATAACTTCTACAAAACATGATCATCTCATACATCAAAATGTATCACATCATGTCTTGACCATATCACATCACAACATGCCCTGCAAAAACAAGTTAGACGTCCTCTACTTTGTTGTTGCAAGTTTTACGTGGCTGCTACGGGCTTCTAGTAAGAACTATTCTTACCTACGCATGAAAACCACAACGATTTTTCGTTAATTGTGCTGTTTTAACCTTCAACAAGGACCGGACGTAGTCAAATTCGATTCAACTAAAGTTGGAGAAACAGACACCCGCCAGCCACCTTTATGCAAAACTAGTTGCATGTCTGTCGGTGGAACCAATCTCATGAATGTGGTCATGTAAGGTTGTTCCGGGCCGCTTCGTCCAACAATACCGCCACATAAAAATAAGAAGTTGGTGGTAAGCAGTATGACTATGATCGCCCACAACTCTTTGTGTTCTACTCGTGCATATCATCTATGCATAGACCTGGCTCGGAAGCCACTGTTGGGGAACATAGCATGCAATTTCAAAAAAAATTCCTACGATCACGCAAGATCCATCTAGGAGATGCATAGCAGCGAGAGGGGGAGAGTGTGTCCACATACCCTCATAGAACAAAAGCGGAAGCATTAGGTTAACGCGGTTGATGTAGTCAAACGTCTTCGCGATCCAAACGATCAAGTACCGAACATACGGCACCTCCGAGTTCAGCACACGTTCAGCTCGATGACGTCCCTTGAACACTTGATCTAGTAAAGTGTCGAGGGAGAGTTTCGTCAGCACGATGGCATGGTGAAAATGATGGTGATGTGATCCACGCAGGGCTTCATCTAAGCACTACGACAATATGACCGGAGGAGTAAAACTGTGGAGGGGGGCACCGCACACGGCTAAGAAAACAATTGTTCTCCTTTGGGGTGCCCCCTGCCACTGTATATAAATGAGGAGAGGGAGGAGGCCGGCCAGGGGGCGCGCCATAGGAGGGAAACCGACTAGGACTCCCAATCCAAGTCGCCCCCCCCCCCCTTTCCTTTCTTTCAAAGGGGGAAAAGGGAAGGAGAGGGAGAAGGAAAGGGGGCAGCGCCCCCTCTCCCTTGTCCAATTCGGACTCCCTTGGGGGGGGCCATCCCTTGCGGGCTCCCCTCTCTCTCTCTCCACTAAGGCCCATGTAGGCCCATTACTTCCCCCAGGGGGGAGGGCTCCAGCAACCTCCCGGTACTCCGAAAAATACCCGAACCATTCCGGTGTCCGAATGCCATCGTACAATGTATCAATCTTTACCTCTCGACTATTTCGAGACTCCTCGTCATGTTGGTGATCTCATCTGGGACTCCGAACAATCTACGGTCACCAAAAACACATAACTCATAATACAAATCGTCATCGAACGTTAAGCGTGCGGACCCTACAGGTTCGAGAACTATGTAGACATGACCGAGTCACATCTCCGGTCAATAACCAACAGCGGAACCTGGATGCTCATATTTGTTCCTGCATATTCTATGAAGATCTTTATCAGTCAAACCACAATGATAACATACGTCATTCCCTTTGTCATCGGTATGTTACTTGCCCGAGATTCGATCGTCGGTATCCTTATACCTAGTTTAATCTCATTACCGGCAAGTCTCTTTACTCGTTCCATAATGCATCATCCCGCAACTAACTCATTAGTCACATTGCTTGCAAGGCTTATTGTGATGTGCATTACCGAGAGGGCCCAGAGATACCTCTCCGATACTCGGAGTGACAAATTCTAATCTCGATCTATGCCAGCCCAACAAACACCTTCGGAGACACCTGTAGAGCATCTTTATAATCACACAGTTACATTGTGACATTTGATAGCACACAAGGTGTTCCTCTGGTATTCGGGAGTTGCATAATCTCATAGTCAAAGGAACATGTATAAGTCATGAAGAAAGCAATAGCAATAAAACTTAACGATCATTATGCTAAGCTAACGGATGGGTCTTGTCCATCACATCATTCTCTCATGATGTGATCCCGTTCATCAAATGACAACACATGTCTATGGTCAGGAAACTTAACCATCTTTGATTAATGAGCTAGTCTGGTAGAGGCATACTAGGGACACTCTGTTTTGTCTATGTATTCACACATGTATCAAGTTTCCGGTTAATACGATTTTAGCATGAATAATAAACATTTATCTTGATATAAATAAATATAAATAACAACTTTATTATTGCCTCTAGGGCATATTTCCTTCAGATACCACCTAGGAGAGAGGTGGACCTGGTCCCTGGTCGTGGTCCGTGAGTTACCAAGTCAGAGAGGCGGCCCTGGTCATCTTCATGAGTTACTAATAATACACTAACAGATTTGGGTATTTGATCTGAGTTGGGCTACGTGCCCTTACGCACTAACCGCCACGCGAGATAATGTTATATGGGACCTTCGTCGTCGTATGATTTCTCCCGAAAGCTTTGTCAGATGTCCAATTCAGCATTGCGGCACGGTAGACCAGCAGATATCCTCCGTATGAGGTGAAGCTAGACCCTGCTCGCAATGACCCGGAGTGCGTAGGAGTGAGCGGTCTGACAACCCCTTCGCACTTAGCATGTAGACCGGCGGGGACCTCTCTGTGGAGTCTAGGTAGGACTACGGCGTGTTGATCATCCAAGGTCGGGCATTACCCAGGAAAGTGTGTCCGTCCAGAGGTAATCAAGCGTGTTGGGTAATATGGTGCACCCCTGCAGGGAAGTAATTTATCCGAATAGTCATGTCCATGGTAACAGGACGCTTGGAGTTCTATCCTTATCTACTACAACTAGAACCGGATACTATAGTGATACTTAACTGTTTTACTACTTCGGGATCACTTTCTCGCTGGGTAGTTGAGGAAGTATCTCTGGGGTGTTGTCGATAAATACATGATACTAAATATTATATTGAATCTCCTCTCTTCTAATGTTGCAAGATGATGGTAGTCTTTGATAGGATGGGTTTCTCCCCCTTTATTCTGGCATTGCTGCAGTTTAGTCCATAGATATACCCCATTCCTTTGATACCGATGCATATGTAGTATAGATCTAATGTAAGTCTTGCGAGTACTTTGAATGAGTACGCATGGTTGCTTTGCTACCTCTTTTCTTCTTCCCGAATGATGCGATCAGATGATGGAGCTAGAGGATCCCGAGGTTGATTCTATGCGGAGTTCGATTTCGAGGAGTAGTTCGGAGGTCCTAGGCAGGAGGCCTTGCCTTTTCGATCTAGAGTCGTTGTTTGTTTTCGCCTTCTTAAGGCACCTTTGTAATTGTCTGTACTCAGACCTAACTCTTGATGTAATATCGGGTATTGTGACCCTGGCTTGTAATATATTGATTTATTTTTTTAATTTGAGTCATAGATTTGTGTTGTGATATTATACCATGAGTCTCTGATCTTGATCGTGCATGTTGTGTGGATGTTTAGTGCATGGTTATTTCGGGGTGTCACAACAATGACCTCATGTTGTGTGGTTGAGTGATGTGCACATTGTAGGGCGCAATGTGATTTCATGCATGAAACTTTTCATGCACTTGCTCCTAGAAGGGCTCCCCTCTGCTCCTACCTATGAAATCTGTGGATAAGGCCAGTCACGCATCGCACAACAACTCATCCTCCATGGTTGAGTAGCTCACCATCCTTCGTACTCTAAAAACGACCACTACTGCAGGATGCTGCTAACACGACACTACGATCAGAGACCCTTCGAGAAACTGTGTGTGATGCAATAATCGCAAACGGTGTTGTATGAAAACCATCAGAAATGTATAAAACATTTGCGATGACGGATGCATCAAACATGGTTCAGGTTTTAGTTGCATGTGTGATGAAGGGCATACGGTTCAATTCAATTAACTGTTTGCGATGAGGAAGAACAAAAGAAACGGGCAGCCAAATGAAGGCGTGTGCGGTACACAGCATACGGTTCACTCGGATGAACTGTTTGTGATTAGGCAACACAAAAGAAACGGTCAGCCAGATCAAGGTGTGTGTGATTGAGGGCATACGCTTCAGAAGGATTAACTGTTTGCGATTAGGCAATAGAACAGAAACGGGTCAGCCAGATCAAAGTGTCTGCGATTGATGGCATACACTTCACATGGATGAACTGTTTGCGATTAGCCACAACAAACTAAAACAGTTAGATAGATCAACGTGTGTGCGCTAGATGGGCACACATTCTAATTAAAAGAACAATGTGCGATGGTGCTGACATTGCCTATTGTGGTGCACCCTATGGTGCAAATGCCACGTACGCGGTCGAGAAGGCGTATGTGCCCACGTTACGCCTTCCGGGAATAGTGCCGCACTTATAACCGTCAGTAAATTTTGAGCATGCATCCTGTCACATTCCAAATTGCAAACCTGTTCACACCGATCAAAACCTAAACGGTTTCCCACTTAGGAGCGTATTACTACGCGGTTATAAATACTACTACTCCAAGATGACTGCACATTCCTCCTCAACTCCTCATCCACAAAAAGTCAAAAACAAACAAGTCATTCATCATTGTTCCCTTGCGTCCGCCATGGCCAGCATGAGTTTCGGGTCGAGAGATTGCCACCAGGGAGAGGCGAGCCTGGAAGCGGGAGCACGAGAGATGTCCCACCTCGCCGTGAAAGCAGCCAACATGTCCCGCCGCACGGCCGTAGTAGCACAGAGGTCCCGCCGCACCACCAAAGCAGCATGGAGGACCCGCCGCACCGTTGATGCAGCGGACTGGTCCAGCCGCATCGCAGAAGCAGAAGATATGTCCTGCCACGCCGCGAATGCAGCAGAGATGTCCTCCCATGCCATGGCGGCCTGGGAAATTGCCTCACGGGCAGGCGAGGACTCTTACAGATGCATGCCTGCCCTCGTCCTTAGGCAGATGGATCAGATCTCCAGGTGAGCGAGGTTGCAGGATGACCTGCAAGCCTCGTTTGAATAGTCTACCGATGTCATCCAGCAACTAAATGAGAGCAATGCGAAGATCCGGGCCGAGCGCGACCTGCTGAGGGCGAAGATCGTCGGAAGTGTGGAGCAGCAGGAGCAGACCACTGCCTTGTTGAAGAGGATCGGCGTCATCGTCGAGAAACTTATGGACGAGAATGCCATGCTGCGCATCGAGCGCAGAAGTCTGGTGGAGGAATCCGTGGATGCTCTCAACCAGCATCTTGAGGACAAGAAAGAGCTCGTCGCCGCCCACCCGGAGACTAGTTCCTGCTGTGGCTTCCTTCTTCTTTTGCCCTTGTGTATATCGAGGTGCCGCATGTGGATTTTTTAAATTATGTTTATAAATATGTAAGACAATTATTATCCAATGTCATCGTCCTTATATTCATCATGCTTGTTATAAGTCGTAGTCGATGCTATATAGGTCCGTTGGATCTTACATCAAGATCCGTGCAAAACTTTCTTTTCAGATTTTCATTTTTCTCTCTTAAATCTCAGTCCAGTGAGACATATAGCCACCCCGTAGAACAGGTGCTCGGGCGCCATTAATGGAGATGTTGGGAGGGAGGTGCACGGTGGGTAGAGGTCAAAAGGGCTCTCCTCCCAATGAGCACGCGCAGGGGTCTGATCGCACGCCTCCTATACTCAAATAGCTACCCCGCACGGCACCTCCTAGCCAATAAAAAAGGGGACGTGTGGCTGCACGTAATTGGTAAGTCGAACGCCCATGGTTTCAATAATACTTGCGTTTCCGATTTGTAACGTGACAGCACTTGTTCCAAAATGACTTTGTTGATTGTTAATGTGTGCACCTTCGCAAATCGGACAGAAAAATTACCACAACATGTTGGTGCCATGTCATGAGACCATGCCAAGTTTTCTGATTTTCAGGCGTGTTTTGGAATTACAGGAATTAAAAAACCAAGTTTCTCAATCTTTCCGGCCAAGCCACGATGCCCAGATGTTTGAATTTCACTCCCATCTCTTGCATGGGACCTAGAAATTCACCCAAGGACACACATGTGATTTTTCAAACAACTTTGGTGCACTAGAGCATGTAGTTCAAATTTTAATTATGCACATTAAATGCCCAGAAACTCAATTACTGTATAAAAAAGGCCAAACAAACCCGGAATAATTCCAAAATTTAGCATGGTACTTCTATTTGGTCTAATCTGGCTGTGTAAAAAATTAAGGCGGGAGAAGGCAGTGTACGTATGTTGTTTCGCACACGGAGGTGACACGTTCCCTCTCGGAACCAGAAGCCTTCTTGAGGGAAGCTCTGGTTTGCAAGAAGCTTACACCAAAGCTTGTCCCAATTCGGCCAAAAAATTACCGCAGCATGTTGGTGCCATGTCATGACACCATGCCAAGTTTCATGATTTTCAGACGTGTTTTGGAATTACAGGAATTAAAAAAACAAGTTTCTCAATCTTTCCGGCCGAGCCACGATGCCCAGATGCTTGAATTTTAGTCCCATCTCTTGCATGGGACCTAGAAATTCACCCAAGGACACACATGTGATTTTTCAAACAACTTTGGTGCACTGGAGCATGTGCGTGTAGTTCAAATTTGAATTATGCACATTAAATGCCCAGAAACTCAATTAATGTATAAAAAGGCGAAACGATCCTAGAATAATTCCAAAATTTAGCACGGTACTTTTATTTGGTCTAATCTGGCTGTGTAAAAAAATTAAGGCGGGAGAAGGCAGTGTACGTATGTTGTTTCGCACACGGAGGTGACACGTTCCCTCTCGGAACCACGAGCTTTCTTGGGGGAAGCTCCAGTTTGCAAGAAGCTTACACCAAAGCTTGTCCCAATTCGGCCAAAAAAATTACCATAGCATGTTTGTGCCATGTCATGAGACCATGCCAAGTTTCATGATTTTCAGGCGTGTTTGGAATTACAGGAATTAAAAAAACTAAGTTTCTCAATCTTACCTGTCGAGCCACGACGCCCAGATGTTTGAATTTCAGTCCCATCTCTTGCATGGGACCTAGAAATTCATCCAAGGACACACATGTGCTTTTTCAAACAACTTTGGTGCACTGGAGCCTGTGCTTGTAGTTCGAATTTGAATTATGCACATTAAATGCCCAGAAACTCAATTAATATATAAAAAAAGGCCAAACGAACCCGGAATAATTCTAAAATTTAGCACGGTACTTCTATTTGGTCTAATATGGTTGTGTAAAAAAATTATGGCGGGAGAAGGCAGTGTACATATGTCATTTCGCACACGGAGGTGACACGTTCCCTCTCGGAACCATGAACCTTCTTGAGGGAAGCTCCGGTTTGCAAGAATCCTACACCAAAGCTTGTCCCAATTCGGTCAAAAAAAAATACCGCAGCATGTTAGTACCATGTCATGAGACCATGCCAAGTTTCATGATTTTCAGGCATGTTTTGGAATTACAGGAATTAAAAAACCAAGTTTCTCAATCTTTCCGGCCGAGCCACGACACCCAGATGTTTGAATTTCACTCCCATCTCTTGCATGGGACCTAGAAATCCACCCAAGGACACACATGTGATTTTTCAAACAACTTTGGTGCACTGGAACACGTGCTTGTAGTTCAAATTTGAATTATACACATTAAATGCGCAGAAACTCAATTAATGTATAAAAAGGTCAAACGAACACGGAATAATTCCAAAATTTAGCACGGTGCTTCTATTTGGTCTAATCTGCCTGTGTAAAAAAATTAAGGCCGGAGAAGGCAGTGTACGTATGTCATTTCGCACACGGAGGTGACACGTTCCCTCTCAGAACCAGGAGCCTTCTTGAGGGAAGCTCCGGTTTGCAAGAAGCTTACACCAAAGCTTGTCCCAATTCGGCCAAAAAATTTACTGCAGCATATTGGTGCCATGTCATGACACCATGCCAAGTTTCATGATTTTCAGCCGTGTATTGGATTTACAGGAATTAAAAAACCAAGTTTCTCAATCATTCCGGCCGAGCCACGACACCCAGATGTTTTAATTTATTCCTATTTCTTGCATGGGACCTATAAATTCACCCAAAGATACACATGTGATTTTTCAGCAAACTTTGGTGCATTGGAGCATGTGCTTGTAGTTCAAATTTGAATTATGCACATTAAATGCCCCAAAACTCAATTACTGCATAAAAATGCCAAACAAACCTGGAATAATTCCAAATTTAAACACGACACTCATGTACTAGTTGCATGTTCACTGTACGTAAATGTCCTAGCAATTCAAACACCATCCTTTCCCTCCGTAACACCATTTTGTCTTTCAAAACATAATGAAAAAATCAAGTATACCACAAATAGTTTACTAGAAAGAATCGTGTTGTCTGGCTTACGCAGGAAGCTTCATTATCTACAGTCCACCGCCCCCACTTGAACCACACTTGCGCGCCAGTTTCTCGTGGCACCGAGCAAAAAAAATTTGCCACCGCAGAAACATCTATCTCCCCGCCCCCTCCCTCCTACCAAAAGCCACATTTCCGCTGTTCCTCCTTGCTTTCCAAGTTCAAACCTTCACTGCTGCTTACTGGCAGCTCAGCCTCCGGCGACCCTTCTTCTAGCAGCGCCGCCTCCTTGCCGGCTACCCTTCTTCTTGCAGCGTCGCCTCCTCGCCGGCGCCCCTTCTTCTTGCAGCACCGCCTCCTCGCCGGTGACCCTTCTTCTTGATCCACGGCCTCCTCACCACCGACCCTTCTTCTTGCTACATGGCCTCGTCGATATGGTCAGGTAATCCACACCCCACCCACACCATCCTCCTCCTTTCCCGTCCCACATGCCCCGACTGATGGAGCGACACCTTCCACCAAAATCACTACTCCTCCTCCAATTAAGCGCCGCCCACGGCCATTTTACATGCAGTATAACGTGGAGCTGAGTAGCATGCGGCCGCACGCACGAACGAGGTCGCTACGGCTGACATGCGTGTCGACCGCCAGATCTTGGAGGAGCACCTCGTCTTCGAGGCCACCATCGACACCGACGCGTGGTTGTCTACTTTAAAATACAGTTCGTGATGTTTTCTCGAGGCCACCGCCAGTGCCTTCTAGTGCTTTGTCCTCTGTAATGTTAATATGCAATCTGATGTTTAGTTAACAGTTTGGTCCTCTGAAATGTAATGTTCAGTTAACACTTTGGTCCAACAATTGCTACATTTCGTAGTACTGTTCTCAAGCATTCTTTGTTTTGTTAATTGTCTTATCTTCTAGTACATGTTTCTATTCTGCAATGTCATGCTTAGTTAACTATTTTGGTTCATTTGGTCTGTTGTCCATTTAACTGTTTGGTTTAGTTTTGCAATTTGATTTTCATTTGTTGTGGGTACAATTTTGTATTGTTATGCATGTGACACCAATCGAATTTGGTTGTACTCAATACATATTCTACTGATAGTATGGCAACTCTCAGTTAACCTGATCAAGATCTTCCTTATGTGTGTTGCAGGGAAACAATGGGAGACACTTCGGTTTACCATCGAGGTTTGTTCAAGCAGGGTCCTTTGGCTAATAGCACATTATTGTGCAGTTGCAGGAATCATTCTAATATTTAGGTTTCTTACAATTTGGTCTTGCAGATGTAGGTCCTGCTGTCAGAGGCTTAGACCCACTGTTCGACCCATTTTGCATATGGGGAAATGAGATGTCCATGAATATCAGTCAAGTCAAGAAACTCAGAAAGATTGTTAGGATGAAGAAACTTGCGACGAATAACAGCAAGATTTTTGTTTGCACAATGAAGAAGACATCAGTCAACTATAGGATGGTACCAACTCTTTTACCTTGTTTTTACCCCTTGCGCCATTTCAAAATTTACAACAGTGATTTATGCATAGCTTTGTTTTCAGTACTTTTCAAAGCAGTTCACCGATGATTACCTCTCAAACCACCTGTCAAGAGGCGAGGAAGATATTCATTCAACTCCCACGGTACAACATTGAAGTCTTGCTGAAGAGGATGAAGGTTGGGCGGGCAATTATCCATAGCCGCTGGCCTTAAGTTGCAAGGACATTCAACATCACTGAAGGCTCAATATTTGCCTTCCACTTCTGCAGTTTCCCAGATGAGATTCATCCGTCTATTTACCGTGTATGATGCTAATTTCCAAAGGTTTTTGATGCTGCATGTGAAACTTGGTGCTGTTGTGTTATGGCGTAACTGAATGCCGAAGCTATCTGATGTAATTCTATTATGAAATCTTGGTTGCTTTTATACGGATATGAAATAGCTGGTGTGTTTTATAAGAAATATTAGTTTTATTAGTACATGGATTATCAATAATAGGCTAATTACCCTGCTTATTGGGGTTTTCTATTGCAAACAGTTACTCAGACAACACCGTGGGCGATGAACTCAAACAACCCACACGGTTTCTAGAAAGTAGGCGTGTTCGATCAACTAACAATCACACACGGCTTTTGGTAGCGAACTATTTGCGTTAGGCCACCTTGCACAAACATTTCCACACAAAGAACTATGTGGGATGTACGTACCTACGGAAATGATTTTCTGGGATTCACCGTGTGGGATGTACATACCTACGGAAATGATTTCTGGGATTCACCGTGTGGGATGTACATACCTACGGAAATGATTTCTAGGATTCACCGTGTGGGGTGTACATACCTACGGAAATGATTTCTGGGATTCACCATGTGGGATGTACATACCTACGGAAATGATTTCTGGGATTCACCGTGTGGGATGTACATACCTACGGAAATGATTGGGTTTCGATGCCTCGCCCGATCGCACACGGCCCCGGCCTGGGTCCCAGGAGGGCCTATCATCGACAATTTCTGGGTCGTGTGGGTAGGACACCCTATCGCACACAATCACTTGGTGACGGTTCCAAATGCCGTCGCGGAAAGGGGTTTTAAACCGTTTGTTTAGGACGTCGTTGTACCAGTGGACATAGCATTTGAAAAAAAAGCTCAATGGCATTTGACCGAACACCTGGCGGGCGTGGTGTCCGCCATGGAGGTTGTCGACAGGGGACGGAGTGTACCTGGGTACAAACGGCTCCAGGGTGGACAGCTCCATCGAGCGTGCGCGTTGTTGCTGGTTGCGGACGTCCGGCAGTGCCTTTGTGGAGGCCAAAGACATACAGCTTCGGCGGCGGAGGTGGAGGGGTACAGATGCAAAGCAAGGGTAGGGGAGGGGTGGAATGGAAATAAATGGGACCGGAAGGGGGGATTGGGTGGGTGATGTCTACTACAGAACCTTCTTCTTGTAGACGTTGTTGGGCCTCCAAGTGCAGACGTTTGTAGGACAGTAGCAAATTTCCCTCAAGTGGATGACCTAAGGTTTATCAATCCATGGGAGGCGTAGGATGAAGATGGTCTCTCTCAAAAAACCCTGCAACCAAATAACAAAGAGTCTCTTGTGTCCCCGACACACCCAATACAATGGTAAATTGTATAGGTGCACTAGTTCGGCTAAGAGATGGTGATACAAGTGCAATATGGATAGTAGATAAAGGTTTTTGTAATCTGAAAATATAAAAACAGCAAGGTAACTAATGATAAAAGTGGGCGTAAATGGTATTGCAATGCTAGGAAACAAGGCCTGGGGTTCATACTTCACTAGTGCAAGTTCTCTCAACAATAATAACATACTTGGATCATATAACTATCCCTCAACATGCAACAAAGAGTCACTCCAAAGTCACTAATAGCGGAGAACAAACGAAGAGATTATGGTACGGTACTAAACCACCTCAAAGTTATTCTTTCTGATCGATCTATTCAAGAGTCCGTAGTAAAATAACACGAAGCTATTCTTTCTGTTCAATCTATCATAGAGTTCGTACTAGAATAACACCTTAAGACACAAATCAACCAAAACCCTAGTGTCACCTAGATACTCCAATGTCACCTCAAGTATCCGTGGGTATAATTATACGATATGCATCACACAATCTCAGATTCATCTATTCAACCAACATAGAGAACTTCAAAGAGTGCCCCAAAGCTTCTACCGGAGAGTCAAGACGAAAACGTGTGCCAACCCCTATGCATAAGTTCACGGAACTCGCAATTTGATCACCAAAACATACATCAAGTGGATCACATGATATCCCATTGTCACCATAGATAAGCACATGCAAGACATACATCAAGTGTTCTCAAATCCTTAAAGACTCAATCCAATAAGATAACTTCAAAGGGAAAACTCAATCCATTACAAGAGAGTAGAGGGGGAGAAACATCATAAGATCCAACTATAATAGCAAAGCTCGTGATACATCAAGATTGTACCACCTCAAGAACACGAGAGAGAGAGAGAGAGAGAGATCAAACACATAGCTACTGGTACATACCCTCAGCCCCGAGGGTGTACTACTCCCTCCTCGTCATGGAGAGCGCCGGGATGATGAAGATGGCCACCGTAGAGGGATTCCCCCCTCCGGCGGGGTGCCGGAACGGTTCTAGATTGGTTTTTGGTGGCTACGGAGGCTTCTGGCGGCGGAACTCCCGATCAATTCTGCTCCTTGATGTTTTTAGGGTATATGGATATATATAGGCGAAAGAAATCGGTTAGGGGAGCCACGAGGGTGGGTGCGCGCCAGGGGGGCAGGCGCGCCTCCCTGCCTCGTGGCCACCTCGAAGCTTCCTTGACTTCAACTCCAAGTCTCCTGGATCACGTTCGTTCCAAAAATCACGCTCCCAAAGGTTTCATTCCGTTTGGGCTCCGTTTGATATTCCTTTTCTGCGAAACACTGAAACAAGGGAAAAACAGAAACTGGCACTGGGCTCCGGGTTAATAGGTTAGTCCCAAAAATAATATAAAAGTGTTTAATAAAGCCCATAAACATCCAAAACAGGTAATATAATAGCATGGAGCAATCAAAAATTATAGATACGTTGGAGACGTATCAGCATCCCCAAGCTTAATTCCTGCGCGTCCTCAAGTAGGTAAATGATAAAAACAGAATTTTTGATGTGGAATGCTACCTAACATATTTATCAATGTAATCTTCTTTATTGTGGCAAGAATATTCAGATCCATAAGATTCAAGATAAAAGTTTAATATTGACATAAAAATAATAATACTTCAAGTATACTAACTAAGCAATTATGTCTTCTCAAAATAACATGGCCAAAGAAAGTTATCCCTACAAAATCATATAGTCTGGCTATGCTCTATCTTCACCACACAAAATATTTAAATCATGCACAACCCCAATGACAAGCCAAGCAATTGCTTCATACTTTTGATGTTCTCAAACTTTTTCAATCTTCACGCAATATATGAGCGTGAGCCATGGATATAGCACTATGGTGGAATAGAATGGTGGTTGTGGAGAAGACAAAAAGGAGAAGATAGTCTCACATCAACTAGGCGTATCAACGGGCTATGGAGATGCCCATCAATACATATCAATGTGAGTGAGTAGGGATTGCCATGCAACGGATGCACTAGAGCTATACGTATATGAAAGCTCAACAAAAGAAACTAAGTGGGTGTGCATCCAACTCGCTTGCTCATGAAGACCTAGGGCATTTTGAGGAAGCCAATCATTGGAATATACAAGCCAAGTTCTATAATGAAAAATTCCCACTAGTATATGAAAGTGATATCATAGGAGACTCTCTATCATGAAGATCATGGTGCTACTTTGAAGCACAAGTATGGAAAAAGGATAGTAGCATTGTCCCTTCTCTCTTTTTCTCTCATTTTTTGGGGCCTTCTCCTTTTTTATGGCCTTTCTCTTTTCTTTTTTTTCGTCCGGAGTCTCATCCCGACTTGTGGGGGAATCATAGTCTCCATCATCCTTTCCTCACTTGGGACAATGCTCTAATAATGATGATCATCACACTTTATTTACTTACAACTCAATACTTAGAACAAAATATGACTCTATGTGAATGCTTCCGACGGTGTACCGGGATGTGCAATGATGCATGAGTGACATGTATGAAATTATGAACGGTGGCTTTGCCACAAATACGATGTCAACTACATGATCATGCAAGCAATATGACAATGATGAAGCGTGTCATAACAAACGGAACGGTGGAAAGTTGCATGGCAATATATCTCGGAATGGCTATGGAAATGCCATAATAGGTAGGTATGGTGGCTGTTTTGAGGAAGGTAAATGGTGGGTTTACGGTACCGGCGAAAGTTGCGCGGTACTAGAGAGTCTAGCAATGGTGGAAGGGTGAGAGTGCGTATAATCCATGGACTCAACATTAGTCATAAGGAACTCACATACTTATTGCAAAAATCTATTAGTTATCAAAACAAAGTACTACGCACATGCTCCTAGGGGGATAGATTGGTAGTAAAAGACCATCGCTCGTCCCCGACCGCCACTCATAAGGAAGACAATCAATAAATAAATCATGCTCCGACTTCATCACATAACGGTTCACCATATGTGCATGCTATGGGAATCACAAACTTTAACACAAGTATCTCTCAAATTCACAACTACTCAACTAGCATGACTCTAATATCACCATCTTCATATCTCAAAACAATCATCAAGTATCAAACTTCTCATAGTATTCAATGCACTTTCTATGAAAGTTTTTATTATATCCCTCTTGGATGACTATCATATTAGGATTAAATTCATAACCAGAGCAAACTACCATGTTGTTCTAAAAGACTCTCAAAGTAATATAAGTGAAGCATGAGATTTCAACAATTTCTTAAAAATAAAACCACCGCTGTGCTCTAAAAGGATACAAGTGAAGCACTAGAGCAAATGACAAACTACTCCGAAAGATATAAGTGAAGATCAATGGGTAGTCGAATAATTATGCAACCATGTGAAGACTCTCTAACATTTAGTAATTTCAGATCTTGGTATTTTATTAAAACAGCAAGCAAACAAAAGAAAATAAAATGACACTCCAAGCAAAACACGTATCATGTGGTGAATAAAAATATAGCTCCAAGTAAAGTTACCAATGAACAAAGACGAAAGAGGGGATGCCTTCCGGGGCATACCAAGCTTAGGCTCTTGGTTGTCCTTGAATATTCCCTTGGGGTGCCTTGGGAATCCCCAAGCTTAGGCTCTTTCCACTCCTTATTCCATAGTCCATCGAATCTTTACCCAAAACTTGAAAACTTCACAACACAAAACTTAACAGAAAACTTGTAAGCTCCGTTAGTATAAGAAAATAAATCACCACTTAGGTACTGTTGTGAACTCATTCTAAATTCATATTGTTGTAATATCTACTGTATTCCAACTTCTCTATGGTTCATACCCTCCGATACTACTCATAGATTCGTCAAAATAAGCAAACAACACATAGAAAACAGAATCTGTCAAAAACAGAACAGGCTGTAGTAATCTGTAGGTTCTGAATACTTCTGTAACATAAAAAATCTTGAGAAATTAGGAAGTACTAGGCAATTTTTTATTAATCTACTGCAAGTGGAATTGGTATTTTATCTCTCTCTGGTAAAAAATTAAAATTATTCTCGTGAGCTCATACTTTCTGTTTTTTATAGCAAGATCAAATAACAATCACCCAAGAAGATCCTAAAGGCTTTACTTGGAACAAACACTAATTAAAACATAAAAACACAATCATAACAGAGGATATATGATTTATTTATTACTAAACAGGAACAAAAATCAAGGAACAAAAATAAAATCGGGTTGCCTCCCAACAAGCGCTATCGTTTAACGCCCCTAGCTAGGCATGATGATTTCAATGATGCTCATATAAAGGATAAGAATTGAAACATAAAGAGAGCATCATGAAGAATATGACTAGCACATTTAATCCTAACCCACTTCCTATTCATAGGGATTTTGTGAGCAAACAACTTGTGGGAACAATAATCAACTTGCATAGGAAGGTAAAACAAGCAAATCTTCAAGATTTTCAACACATAGAGAGGAAACTTGATATTATTGCAATTCCTACAAGCATATGTTCCTCCCTAATAATAATTACATGTAGGATCATAAGAAAACTCACCAATATAGCTATCAATAAACATATTACTAACACGATCCACATGTATGCAAAGTTGAAACTCTTCCAAAATAGTGGGATTAACATTAACTAAAGTCATGACCTCTCCAAACCCACTTTCATAATTATCACAATAAGATTCAACACCCTCCAAAATAGTGGGATCATTACTTCCTAAAGTTGACACTCTTCCAAACCCACTTTCATCAATATAATCATCATAAATAGGAGGCATTTTATCATCAAAATAAATTTGCTCATCAAAACTTGGGGGACAAAAAATATCATCTTCATCAAACATAGCATCCCCAAGCTTGTAGCTTTGCATATCATTAGCATCATAGATATTCAAGGAATTCATACTAACAACATTGCATTCATGCTCATCATACAAAGATTTAGTGCCAAACATTCTAATGCATTCTTCTTCTAACAATTTGGCACAATTATCGGAATCCTTATTTTCATGAAAGATATTAAAAAGATGAAGCATATGAGGTACCCTTAATTCCATTTTTTTAGTTTTCTTTTATAGACTAAACTAGTGATAAAACAAGAAACTAAAATATTTGATTTCAAGATCTAAAGACATACCTTCAAGTGCTAACCTCCTCGGCAACGGCGCCAGAAAAGAGCTTGATGTCTACTACACAACCTTCTTCTTGTAGACGTTGTTGGGCCTCCAAGTGCAGAGGTTTGTACGACAGTAGCAAATTTCCCTCAAGTGGATGGCCTAAGGTTTATCAATCCGTGGGAGGCGTAGGATGAAGATGGTCTCTCTCAAACAACCCTGCAACCAAATAACAAAGAGTCTCTTGTGTCCCCAACACACCCAATACAATGGTAAATTGTATAGGTGCACTAATTCGGTGAAGAGATGGTGATACAAGTGCAATATGGATAGTAGATAAAGGTTTTTGTAATCTGAAAATACAAAAACAGCAAGGTAACTAATGATAAAAGTGGGCGTAAATGGTGTTGCAATGCTAGGAAACAAGGCCTAGGGTTCATACTTTCACTAGTGCAAGTTCTCTCAACAATAATAGCATACTTGGATCATATAACTATCCCTCAACATTTAACAAAGAGTCACCCCAAAGTCACTAATAGTGGACAACAAACGAAGAGATTATGGTAGGGTACGAAACCACCTCAAAGTTATTCTTTCTGATCAATCTATTCAAGAGTCCATAGTAAGATAACACGAAGCTATTCTTTCTGTTCAATCTATCATAGAGTTCGTACTAGAATAACACCTTAAGACACAAATCAACCAAAACCCTAATGTCACCTAGATACTCCAATGTCACCTCAAGTATCCGTGGGTATGATTATACGATATGCATCACACAATCTCAGATTCATCTATTCAACCAACACAAAGAACTTCAAAGAGTGCCCAAAAGTTTCTACCGGAGAGTCAAGACGAAAACGTGTGCCAACCCCTATGCATAAGTTCACGGAACTCACAAGTTGATCACCAAAACATACATCAAGTGGATCACGTGAATATCCCATTGTCACCACAGATAAGCACATGCAATACATACATCAAGTGTTCTCAAATACTTAAAGACTCAATCCGATAAGATAACTTCAAAGGGAAAACTCAATTCATCACAAGGAGATAGAGGGGGAGAAACATCATAAGATCCAACTATAATAGCAAAGCTCACGGTACATCAAGATCGTGTCATATCAAGAACACGAGAGAGAGAGAGAGAGAGAGAGAGAGATCAAACACATAGCTACTGGTACATACCCTCAGCCCCGAGGGTGGACTACTCCCTCCTCGTCATGGAGAGCGCCGGATGATGAAGATGGCCACGGTAGAGGGATTCCCCCTCCGGCAGGGTGTCGGAACGGGTCTAGATTGGTTTTCAGTGGCTACGCAGGCTTCTGGCGGTGGAACTCCCGATCTATTCTGCTCCTCGATGTTTTTAGGGTATATGGATATATATATAGGCGAAAGAAGTCGATCAGGGGAGCCATGAGGGTGGGGCACGCCCAGGGGGCAGGCGCGCCTCCCTGCCCCGTGGCCACCTCGAAGCTTCCTTGACTTCAACTCCAAGTCTCCTGGATCACGTTCGTTCCAAAAATCACGCTCCCGAAGGTTTCATTCCATTTGGACTCCGTTTGATATTCATTTTCTGCGAAACACTGAAACAAGGGGAAAACAGACACTGGCACTGGGCTCTGGGTTAATAGGATAGTCCCAAAAATAATATAAAAGTGTTTAATAAAGCCCATAAACATACAAAACAGATAATATAATAGCATGGAGCAATCAAAAATTATAGATACGTTGGAGACGTATCAGTGGGCCGGGGGTGTCGGAGTCATATGTTTCTGGTGTACGGACTCCCGTAAACCTCCCCCCACTTTGTCTGTAATTTGAGGGAGAAAACTCGTCCGGAGCACCCCCCCCCCCCACGGACCTATACATGACCGTGTTGAATGGCTTCCGTGGTTCGGACAGATGCGGGCGGTTTGCGGGTTTCACCTTGGAGATGCCCTTATGAG
The DNA here is from genome assembly GCF_056163025.1 of Triticum urartu. Classification (NCBI taxonomy): domain Eukaryota; kingdom Viridiplantae; phylum Streptophyta; class Magnoliopsida; order Poales; family Poaceae; genus Triticum; species Triticum urartu. The sequence continues at coordinate 96,613,474 of NC_141875.1, forward strand.
CTTTAGAGTTTGAGCTTCTCTTCTCATGGACATGCATCATCTTTTTTAAACATTTCATTTTCATGTTTATTTTTCTTATTAGAATAGCACTATAAACTCAAGTGTTAAACAGCTCTAAAGTCTTGATAACTGTGAAGTGTCAACCACTGACTAATTCCCACTTGGAGAAAAAATGTCATGTCATCATCACAAAATTCTCAATTAGATCAAACCACACAAGGAAACAACAAAAAACAATTCAACACATATTGTACAACAGTGTTGATGTACAGACAACGCTTACAGCTTTAGAGACTTTTGTGTGTCAATTCTAAGCCGAGTTACAGCCCTGCAGGACCACTACTACCTAGTAACGAAAAAATGTTTTGGGGGGGCATGGCCCCCTCATGCCATAACGTAGCCCTGTCGTAGCTCCGCTGTTAATCGAGGCTCCCTAATAACATAATCTCCATGGTCTTGTTTGGCCTCGGAACACATAGGGTACGAATTCCTGTCTAAATCATGTACACGTAGGACAACGCTGCAAAAATACAAGTTATGTGGTCCATGGTCGCACTCACATACATACGCCGTATTCTGAACAATCTCACAAATTACAATGTCGGGTCGCACGCGCACAAGACATGTTGCATGCATAGAGGCCAAGTATGCAACATCAGGGTATTGTACATCAGGGTGATGGCGGATTCATTCAACTGGACCTCGCCAAAGCCGGCGGAACGATTTATCTTTGTACTCTGGTGAGTCCGTGCTTTTTCTTCTGTGACAGCAGTGAGTTTGGATTTTGCTACTTTTAAGACACAGGTGTAGGAGGGGATGGCTCCCCATGACGATCCTCATGGCGATAGGAGGTGGGTGGCGCATCTGGTCTCCGACCTGCACACGCCGGAGTTGTTGATGTTCCAGCGAGGGACCGTAGTTCTGCAAGCTCGCACCCGACGACTGCTACTGCTCAACGACCGCGGCGAATGCGTCAACGCGTGAGCGGTGCAGCCAGGGGAGGAAATCGACGAAGTTAAGGAGATCTCATTCCCTTGCCATCTGGTGCTGGTGGGCAGGAAACTGTGTGAGGCTAGGACTGGCATGGGGATCGAGGAAGAGGTGAAGGTGGACCGCCATGGTGGCCGAGCCTTAAATGCGAAGCGAGGGGCGGCAATTGAGTTTGCCATTCTCATAGAAGAAGAGGACAAAAATCCCCTCCCATCTCCACGACCTCACCTTCGGCGCTGCGGTTCGATGGCGTTCTAGAAGAGATCGCTCGAGAAGGAGATGACAGCGGTAGTAGCTGGAGACGTGGAAAAGATGGAGAGGATGCGAGAGATCCTCTCCTGGTTCCCGGAGGGGGGTCTGATGGCGGTGGTGAGTGGCTTCTAGATGCTCATGGAGGAAGAAGACGTTCGGTTGTCCCCACATGGCGGGGCGGTGGGACCGCTGCGGATGATTCTATGGGTTATGGAGGAGGCGGCCTTTGATGACCCCAAGTAGCCTAGAAAGTGGAGAGAGTTCAGATCCAGGTGCTCGATCCCGACGGGCCCAGAAGAGGTGGTGGTGGGCCCATTGATGGCGCTCGCCGTCCCACGGCCGGCTCACAGGCGAGGCCGGTGGAGATCCCCTCAGATCTGGAAGGTGGCAAGAAGGGGATGATACGTCTTCAACATATTTATAATTTTTAATTGTTTCATGCTGTTATATTATCAATCCTAGATGTTTTATAATCATTTTATAGTCATTTTATATCATTTTTTGGTACTAACCTATTGATATAGTGTCAAGTGTCAGTTGTTGTTTTTTGCATGTTTTTTACATCACAGAAAATCAATACCAAATGGAGTCCAAATGCTGCGAAGCTTTACGAAGATTTTTTATGGACCAAAAGACACCTAATGGGCCAAGACTGCGCCTGGGGGTGCTCCGAGGAGAGCTCGACCCACCAGGGTGCGCCATGGTGGGTTGTGCCCACCTCAGCTGGCCCCCGGACCGCCTCTTTGCTCTATAAATACCCCAATATTCTAGAAACCCTAGGGGAGTCGACGAAAATCAATTCCAGCCGCCACAAAGTCCAGAACCACCAGATCCAATCTAGACACCATCACGGATGGGGTTCACCACCTCCATTGGTGCCTCTCCGATGATGTGTGAGTAGTTCTTTGTAGACCTTCGGGTCCGTAGTTAGTAGCTAGATGGCTTCCTCTCTCTCGTTTGATTCTCAATACAATGGTCTCTTGGAGATCCATATGATGTAACTCTTTTTGCGTTGTGTTTGTTGGGATCAGATGAACTTTGAGTTTATGATCAGATATATCTTTTTATATCCATGAAAGTATTTGAGTTTCTTTGATCTATTTTATGCATGATTGCTTATAGCCTCGTATTTCTTCTCCGATATTTGGGTTTTGTTTTGCCAACTTGATCTATTTATCTTGCAATGGCAAGAGGTGCTTTGTAGTGGGTTCGATCTTACGGTGCTTGATCCAAGTGATAGAAGGGGAACCGACACGTATGTATCATTGCTACTAAGGATAAAATGATGGGGTCTATCTCTACATAGATAGATCTTGTCTACATCATGTCATCATTCTTATTGCATTACTCCGTTTCTCCATGAACTTAATACACTAGATGCATGTTGGATAGTGGCCGATGTGTGGAGTAATAGTAGTAGATGCAGGCAGGAGTCGGTCTACTAATCTTGGACGTGATGCCTATATAATGATCATTGCCTGGATATCGTCATGAGTATTTGAAGCTCTATGAATTGCCCAACAGTAATTTGTTTACCCACCGTTTGCTATTTTTCTCGAGAGAAGCCACTAGTGAAACCTACGGCCCCCGGGTCTCTTTCTCTTACTATTTGCCTTCGCGGTCTATTTTATTTGCCTTTTATTTTCAAATCTACTAAACCAAAAATAAAAAAATACCTTGCTGCAATTTATTTTATTTGGCGTTCGATCTATCAATATTTACAACTTTCTCCCGTGCACGCACCAATTTCTGGCACCGTTACCTGAAAGGGATTGACAACCCCTTTAACACGTCGGGTTGCGAGTATTTGTTATTTGTGTGCAGGGGCTGTTTATGTTGTGTTGCTTGGTTCTCCTACTGGTTCGATAACCTTGGTTTCATATCTAAGGGAAATACCTATCGCCGCTGTGCGGCATCATCCCTTCCTCTTTGGCGAAATACCGACGTAGCTTCAAGCGACATCAAAAGGAATTGTTGGCGTCGTTGCCAGGGAGGATCTTCAACATATACCAGGTTCCTAATACAAATCTCATATCCTCGCAATTTACATTATTTTCCATTTTCCTCTCGTTTTCCTCTCCCCCACTTCACAAAAAATTGTTGTTTTTATTCGCCCCTCTTTTTTGTTCGTCGTTTTCTTGTCGAATCTATCATTTGCTTGCAATCGTGAGTGATTTCGGTATGGCAGCAACAGATGATGGCCTAACTCCTAAGATTGGACGTGCGGGCAATCTGGATGCCAAAACTTTTATCTTGGGGCAAGGGGATGTTATGGGAAAGGAACGTACCCAAGAATTTCTCAATTGAATGGGAAATCTATGTCTTGATGATGCTCCTATACTTAGAACCACTAGATCTTATGCGGATGCTATTTCAGCACTAGTTCTGAAACTTGAAAGTAAATTTATTCGTACTCATCCTACTTTGCAAAGATTATTTTTTGAGCTCCCCGTTATAAAGAATCCTAAGGCCAAAAAGTTGGCCACTCTCTTTCTTATGAATGAGTTTGACTATATCATACGAGAAGCTAGAGAAATCTTTGATTTTTATGGTATGAATCGTGAAAAGCCCGTGATAGATAAAATTCTTTAAGATAGTGATTATGCGTTAAGACATTTGCTTGGGGATAATAAAATCTTTGATGAGAATCTTAAAAAGGAAGTCCCCATTCTAGATGTAATTCAACAAGTTTTCAACAATGTTAATCAACACTACTCTTGGATTGTTGCCGGAAATAAACGTGGTTATGATAATGGGCAATTTAATAATGCTAAGGTTTCTATGGATAATATGTTTTATGTTTTTTTTACAAAGCCCCATCAAGGAAACACCTCTAAGGGAATTAAGAACAAAGATGACAAAACTTAGATCCTTGCTTTATGCCTAACTAAGGGCGTAAAACTATAGCGCTTATTGGGAGGCAACCCAATGAATAAAATTTATTTTTGCTTTTTGCTTCCTGTTTTTGAGTGTTAGCACAATTATGCTACTGTTATTCTTGTGTTTTTTGTGTTTTAATTAGTGTTTGTGCCAAGTAAAGCCTTTAGGATCTTCTTGGGTAATAGTTGTTTGATCTTGCTGAAAAAACAAAAACTTTTGCGCTCATGAAAACAATTCTCATTTTTAACCAGAGAGCGATAAAATATCCATTCCTTTTGCAGTAGATCAATATACAAATTGCTCAGGCCTTCCTAATTTTTTAGAATTTTTGGAGTTACAGAAGTATTCGAAACACCAAGATTACTACAGATTGTTTTGTTTTTGTCAGATTCTATTTTCTTTGCGTTGTGTGCTTATTTTGATGGCTCTCTGGTTTTCTTTGATAAGTTTTTGCCATAGAAAAGTTGGAATATGGTAGATATAATTCAATAACAAAATATGAATTGGTTTGATACAACACTTATAGTAGTGATTTATTTTCTTGTACTAACGGATCTCACGAAGGTTTTGTTGGGTTTTGTGTGATTGAAGTTTTCAAGTTTTGGGTTATCTTACGATGGATGAAGCAATAAGGATAAGAAGAGCCTAAGCTTGGTGATGCCCCGGCATACCCCGCTATTATCCAAAAGAGAGCAAGCAACTAAGCTTGGGGATGCCCCCGATTGGCATCCCCTCTTTCTTCTAACGACCATCGGTATTTTACTCGAAGCTATATTTTTATTCCTCACATACTATGTGTTTTGCTTGGAGCGTCTTGTATGATATGAGTATTTGTTTGTTTTATTTTGTGTTTTAAGTCTTGATTCCTTGATGGACACACCTATTTGAGAGAGCCAAAATTATGGCATGACTTGTTAGAATTGCTCTCTATGCTTCACTTATATTTTTTATGAGCTATGGACTTGTTCTAGTGCTTCACTTATATCTTTTTGAGCATGGTGTGCTTTGGTATTTTTGAAGAAATGCTCTCTTTCTTCACTTAGATTTATTTGAGAGTTAGTAAAAATTTTGAAGGAATTCTCTCTTGCTCCACTTAAATTAATTTGAGAGAAAGAAAAATTATGCTCATGATCTTCACTTATATTTGTTTGAGCTTATCAAAAGCAACATATGAAAATTAGTTCCAAAGTGATAGATATCCAAGAAGGATATAATAAAAACTTTCATGAAGATCATTGGACAAAATAAACTTGATTCTTAGTAATAGTTTTGAGATATGATGATGTGATATGTGAGTTATGTTGATGAGTAATTATGCTTTAGTAAGAATATTCGTGTTAAGGTTTGTGATTCCCTATGCAAGCATGAAAGTCAATAGTTATGCAATGAAATTACATCCTACTTGTGGTGCATTATTCGGTGTTAATTATGCTCAATGCTCGCCTATGAGATTATTCGTTTCTTGGTTGGTCGCTTCTCAATCTTTTGTTGGCCTTCATTTTGCACTAAGTATGATCACTACTTGTGCATCCAAAAATCCTTTAAACTAGTGTTGCCACATGAGTCCACTATACCTACCTATATGTGGTATTATTTTGCCGTTCTAAGCAAATTTGTATGTGCCACCTCTAATTTCAAAATAAATTTCTCTTTTGTGTGCTCGTACCGCTCGCGAGGCGGCGAGGGGTTGCCAATATTTTCCATGCTATATGTGTTATTCTCACAATGAGTGTTTATTCACTTGTCATTGCACGAGAGTAAGGCAAAGGTATTAGGGATGCCCAGTCCCGAAATGAAAAATGAATTTACTTTATGTTTTCAAATAATAAATTCCTTGGAAAGTGTTGGTACGGAGGGCACCCGTGGATACGGTTAGCCATGGAAAGTGAAAGTGTGGTGGAAAAAGGAATAAACTTTATTTTCTGTTTGGGAACCGCCTATGACATATCTAGCATGGAAAGTGTTGGGAGCTGTAAGTTGTTTTCGTTGGTGGGAAGGATACACCTCCCAAAATGTTTTTATCTCTAAGTTTTTTGCTTTGAGCTCTGGCACCTCTAGAAATCCCTACTTCCCTCTCCGAAGGGCCTTTCTTTTACTTTATGCATTTTTTATTTTTGAATTTGAGTCTCCATCTTCTCTTATAAAAGCACCAACTAGGAGGCACTATGATCGTACTTGAGCATTGGGTGTAGTTAATATGCGAGTGTGTTTTATGAATGGATCAATGATTGAGCATGATGGGCTAGGGATAACTTATTTTAGCATTGATATTTTGAAAGACATGTTTGCTTGTTGATATGCTTGGGTATTTAAGTTATCATGTCCAAACTAGACTATTGCTTTGAACAATATAAAATTCAAAATGTCCATGCTATAAAGAAAAGAATATGATATGACATGATAGGCAGCATTCCACATCAAAAATTCTGTTTTTATCACTTACCTACTCGAGGATGAGTAGGAGTTAAGCTTGGGGATGTTGATACGTCTCTAACGTATCTATAATTTTTTATTGTTCCATGTTGTTATATTATCAATCTTGGATGTTTTATAATCATTTTATAGTCATTTTATATCATTTTTTGGTACTAACCTATTGACATAGTGCCAAGTGCCAGTTGCTATTTTTTGCATGTCTTTACATCATAGAAAAGCAATACCAAATGGAGTCCAAATGCCACGAAACTTTACGGACATTTTTTATGGACCATAAGACACTTAATGGGCCAAGGCTGCGCCTAGGGGGTGCTTCGAGGAAACCACAACCCACCAGGGCACGCTAGGAGGCTCAGGCGTGCCCTGGTGGGTTGTGCCCACCTCGGGGGGCCCCTGGACCGCCTCTTTGCTCTATAAATACCCCAATATTCTAGAAACCCTAGGGGAGTCGACGAAAATCAATTCTAGCCGCCGCAGAGTCTAGAACCACCAGATCCAATCTAGACACCATCACGAATGGGGTTCACCACCTCCACTAGTGCCTCTCCGATGATGTGTGGGTAGTTCTTTGTAGACCTTCGGGTCTGTAGTTAGTAGCTAGATGGCTTCCTCTCTCTCATTTGATTCTCAATACAATGGTCTCTTGGAGATCCATATGATGTAACTCTTTTTGTGGTGTGTTTGTTGCGATCGGATGAACTTTGAGTTTATGATCAGATCTATCTTTTTATATCCATGAAAGTATTTGAGTTTCTTTGATCTATTTTATGCATGATTACTTATAGCCTCGTATTTCTTCTCTGATATTTGGGTTTTTTTTGGCCAACTTGATCTATTTATCTTGCAATGGGAAGAGGTGCTTTGTAGTGGGTTCGATCTTACGGTGATTGATCCCAGTGACAGAAGGGGAACCGACATGTATGTATCGTTGCTACTAAGGATAAAACGATGGGGTCTATCTCTACATAGATAGATCTTGTCTACATCATGTCATCGTTCTTATTGCATTACTCTGTTTCTCCATGAACTTAATACACTAGATGCATATTGGATAGCGGTCGATGTGTGGAGTAATAGTAGTAGATGCAGGCAGGAGTCAGTCTACTAATCTTGGACGTGATGCCTATATAATGATCATTGCTTGGATATCGTTATGAGTATTTGAAGTTCTATCAATTTCCCAACAGTAATTTGTTTACCCAATGTTTGCTATTTTTCTCGAGAGAAGCCACTAGTGAAATCTACGGCCCCTGGGTTTGTTTCTCTTACTATTTGCCTTCGCAATCTATTTTATTTGCCTTTTATTTTCAGATCTACTAAACCAAAAATACTTTGCTGCAATTTATTTTATTTAGCATTCAATCTATCAATATTTACAACTTTATCCCGTCCACGCACCAATTTCTGGCACCGTTACCCGAAAGGGATTGACAACCCCTGAGGGAGTCCTGGATTAGGGGGTGTCCGGATGGCCGGACTATACCTTCAGCCGGACTCCTGGACTATGAAGATACAAGATTGAAGACTTCGTCCCGTGTCCGGAAGGGACTTTCCTTGGCGTGGAAGGCAAGCTTGGCGATACGGATATGTAGATATCCTACCATTGTAACCGACTTTGTGTAACCCTAACCCTCTCTGGTGTCTATATAAACCGGAGGGTTTTAGTCCGTAGGACAACATACAGAACAACAATCATACCATAGGCTAGCTTCTAGGGTTTAGCCTCTCTGATCTTGTGGTAGATCTACTCTTGTACTACCCATATCATTAATATTAATCAAGCAGGACGTAGGGTTTTACCTCCATCAACAGGGCCCGAACCTGGGTAAAACTTCGTGTCCCCTGCGTCCTGTTACCATCCGGTCTAGACGCACAGTTTGGGACCCCCTACCCGAGATCCGCCGGTTTTGACACCGACATTGGTGCTTTCATTGAGAGTTCCTCTGTGTCGTCGCCGTCAGGCTTGATGGCTCCTACGATCATCAATGGCGATGCAGTCCAGGGTGAGACCTTCCTCCCCGGACAGATCTTCGTCTTCGGCGGCTTCGCACTGCGGGCCAATTCACTTGGCCATCTGGAGCAGATCGAAAGCTACGCCCCTGGCCGTCAGGTCAGATTTGGAATTTTAAACTACACGGCTGACATCCGCGGGGACTTGATCTTCGACGGATTCGAGCCACTGCCGAGCGCGCCGCACTGTCATGACGAGCCTGATCTAGCTCTGCCGCCAGACAGTGCCCTAGAGGCCGCACCCTCATCGGCTTCGACCCTTAATTTGGAGCCAACTGCGCCGATCGAGGATGGGCGGTTGGACGCTGCCTCGAGGGCTGCGATCCCAACGGCGATCGAGCCGAACACCAGCCCCGCACCCCGCGATACTCGTGACTCCAAAGAGCCGGACTCCTCTCCGGACTCCGAACCCTCCGCGCCCCTGCCAATCGAATCCGATTGGGCGCCGATCATGGAGTTTACCGCCGCGGACATCTTTCAGCACTCGCCTTTCGGCGATATTCTAAAGACACTAAAGTCTCTCTCTTTATCAGGAGAGCCCTGGCCGGACTACGGTCAGCAAGGTTGGGATACGGATGATGAAGAAATTCAAAGCCCACCCACCACCCACTTTGTAGCCACTGTCGACGATTTAACCGACATGCTCGACTTCGACTCCGAAGACATCGACTGTATGGACGCCGATGAAGGAGACGATGAAGAACCAGCGCCTATTGGGCCCTGGAAAGCCACCTCGTCATATGACATATACATGGTGGACACCCCAAAAGAAGGAGATGGCAATGGAACAGCGGAGGATGACCCCTCCAAGAAACAGCCTAAGTGCGGGCGTCAGCGGCGCCGCTCAAAATCCCGCCAAAACAAATACGGTGATTCCAGCACTGGAGATAATAATACTCCGGAGAATGCCGAAGAAAATCCCCTCCAGCAAGATTCAGCACAGGAGGATGGAGAAGCCAGCCCTCATGAGAGAGCGGCAGACAGAGAGGTCGAGGACGATAATTATACGCCTCCCTCCGAAGATGAGGCAAGCCTCGACGACAACGAATTCGTCGTGCTAGAGGATCCCGCCGAACAAGAGCGTTTTCAACACGGGCTTATGGCCACGGCAAGAAGCCTCAAGAAAAAACAGCAACAGCTTAGAGCTGATCAAGATTTGCTAGTCGACAGATGGACTGAAGTCCTTGCGGCCGAAGAGCATAAACTCGAACGCCCCTCCAAGAGCTACCCAAAGCGCAGGTTGCTACCCCGATTAGAGGAGGAAGCACTTAAACCTATATCACCTGCACTCGATACGGCCGATTGGCCACCTCGTGGCCGCGACAGAGAGGCCTCTCGGCCCTCCACTCATGCCGCACCCCGTACCAAGGCACGGGAAAATGTGCCGGACCTGCGAGATATGTTGGAGGACAAGGCGAGGCAAACAAGATCGATCTACGGATCGCGTGGGCGCCCCATGACTCGAGACGGTAACCGTCACGCCAGACACAAATCCGGTAGGGTCGAACACAGTAGGCAAAGCTCATTGGAGCTACGTCGTGATATAGCCCAGTACAGAGGCGCCGCACACCCACTATGCTTCACAGACGAAGTAATGGATCATCAAATCCCCGAGGGTTTCAAACCCATGAACATCGAATCATATGATGGCACAACAGATCTTGTGATATGGATCGAGGATTATCTCCTTCATATCCACATGGCCCGCGGCGATGATTTCCACGCCATCAAATACCTCCCACTTAAGCTTAAAGGACCTGCTCGGCATTGGCTTAACAGCTTGCCAACAGGATCAATCAGTTGTTGGGAGGACCTGGAAGCCGCATTCCTCGACAATTTCCAGGGCACTTATGTGCGACCACCAGACGCCGATGACCTAAGCCACGTAATTCAGCAGCCAGATGAATCGGCCAGGCAATTCTGGACACGGTTCTTAACAAAGAAAAATCAAATAGTCGACTGTCCGGACGCAGAGGCCCTAGCAGCCTTCAAGCATAATATCCGTGACGAGTGGCTTGCCCGGCACCTTGGACAGGAAAAGCCGAAATCTATGGCAGCACTCACTACACTCATGACCCGCTTTTGCGCGGGAGAAGACAGTTGGCTCGCTCGTAGTAACAATATGACCAAGAACCCTGGTAATTCGGATATCAGGACAGTAGTGGCAGGTCGCGTCGCAACAAGCAGAAGCGCCGCATTAACGGCGACAATGCTGAGGATACGGCAGTTAATGCCGGATTCAGAGGCTATAAATCCGGTCAGTGGAAAAATCCATTCAAAAGAAATCCTAGGGGCCCGTCCAGTTTGGACCGAATACTCGACCGCTTGTGCCAGATACATGGCACCCCCGAAAAGCCGGCCAATCACACCAACAGGGATTGTTGGGTGTTCAAGCAGGCAGGCAAGTTAAATGCCGAAAATACAGACAAGGGGCTGCATAGTGATGACGACGAAGAGCCCCGGCCGCCGAACAACAGTGGACAGAAGGGTTTTCCCCCACAAGTGCGGAGGGTGAACATGATATACGCAACCCATATCCCCAAGAGGGAGCGGAAGCGCGCGTTAAGGGACGTATACGCGATAGAGCCAGTCGCCCCAAAGTTCAACCCATGGTCCTCCTGCCCGATCACCTTTGATCGAAGGGACCATCCCACTAGCACCTGTCATGGCGGATTCGCCGCATTGGTTCTAGACCCAATTATTGACGGATTTCATCTCACTAGAGTCCTTATGGACGGCGGCAGTAGCCTGAACCTGCTTTACCAGGATACAATGCGGAAAATGGGCATAGATCCCTCGAGGATTAAGCCCACCAAAACGACCTTTAAAGGCGTAATACCAGGTGTAGAGGCCAACTGTACAGGCTCAGTCACACTTGAAGTGGTCTTTGGATCTCCGGATAATTTCTGAAGCGAGGAGTTAATCTTCGACATAGTCCCATTCTGCAGTGGCTATCACGCACTGCTCGGACGAACCGCATTCGCCAAGTTCAATGCGGTACCGCACTACGCATACCTTAAGCTCAAGATGCCAGGCCCTCGAGGAGTAATTACGGTCAATGGAAACACCGAACGCTCCCTCCGAACGGAGGAGCACACGGCGGCCCTTACAGCGGAAGTACAAAGCAGCCTCTCCAGGCAGTTCTCCAGTCCGGCCATTAAACGTCCAGACACCGTCAAGCGCGCCCGGAGTAACCTACAACAAGACCGCCTGGCACGTTCCGAGCAGGCGTAGCAATGCGGCCCCAACCCCAGCCCTCGCAAAAATGCGACACCAGTACTTCGCGTACATAACTACGCTCTAGAAATACCATGGGTACAGGGGAAGGGGCACCATCACGGCACGCCCGAAACACGGCTTAAACCGCACCAGGGGCTGCCGATTTTTAAATTTTCTCTTACTTTCAGGACTCCACTCTTCGGAAGACCTGTTCGGCAGTTCAATTGCCGCACAAACGATGCAAGAACCAGGGAAGCAGACAAGCCATGTTGCATTACGGAACTCCCAGGTGGTCTCTATCACGAGCAGTATACCTGTTTCGCATACCATTCCGCAGCCTGCCCCTAGAACGGACATATTAAAATAGTCCAACCTTTTGCTTATCGCATTATTTGTATCGTTCTGCTTTGATCGCAGCCCTTTTTTAATAAATAATGCATAGCTTTTGTCTATTTTTGCATTACTTTTTTTTCACAAATATATGTTCCTTAACGACATGTTGCACCCGTACACTTTGGTACGGCCAAAATACGCCAGGGGCTTTAGTACCCCTTAATATGGTGTGAGAAGTCTAAACACTTTAACAAGTGTGGCACCCCGAACTTATAGCATTATATGCATCAGCTCCGAATCATGTCTTGGGTCAATAGTTGGGTTTGCCCGGCTCCTATGTTTTGGTGCCTTACGTTCCGCTATATCGGCTAAGGTAGCACTAGGAGAACTACTGCGATTGTGCCCTAGTTGAGCTGGGTCGAGCACCTCAGTAGAGAAAGCTAAAACTGACTGTCATGATGAAGCGAGAGCTGGTCGTTGTTCGAGAGGTTTTTCGAGTCCATAAAGACTTATGCCGCTTAGAGCGAGGAGCCGGCTCTGTCCGGCCAAGGCATGGATAGCGCCCCGAACTCGGTCTTCCGAATGCTAGGGGCTTCGCCGAAATTTAAAATTATAGAATTCTATGGCTAAGTGAGAGTGTTCAAGCATTATAGTCTGATTGCCTTGTTTGTTGTGCTGAGCGCCTCCCTCGAAGGACCCAAACATGGGAAAAAGAGCGCTTAGGTTTATCCCCGAACACCCCAGCACTAGCGGCATGGGGGCAGAAGTCGATGACTCGCCATCTCTCAGAATTGATAAACAGCCGCACAGAAGGTAATATTTTAAATTCCAACAGCATTGCTTAGCGCATATGAACAAGTTTTCAGCGCACAGGACAAAGCGAGCGAGTTTTACTCAAAAATTACATCCCTGGAACATTCATCCGCCATAAGGCAGGCACCCTTCAGAACATCTTTATAATAATTCTCGGGCTTGCGATGCTCTTTCCCCGGCGGTGGCCCGTCCTTCACAAGCTTCTCAGCATCCAGCTTGCCCCAGTGCACCTTAGCACGGGCATGGGCCCTACGGGCACCTTCAATGCAGACGGAGCGCTTGATGACTTCGAGCCTTGGACAGGCCCCCACCAGCCGCCGCACCAGCCCAAAATAGCTCCCAGGCAGAGCCTCTCCAGGCCACAGACGAACTATGAGGCCCTTCATGGCCTGTTCGGCCGCCTTGTGGAGCTCGACCAGTTGCTTCAGCTGGTCGCTCAGGGGCACGGGGTGTCCGACCTCAGCATACTGAGACCAGAACACCTTCTCTGTCGAGCTGCCCTCCTTGGCTCGATAGAAGGTGGCAGCATCGGACACGCTACGGGGAAGATCCGCGAAGGCTCCTGGAGAACTCCGGATTAGGGTAAGTAACAAGTAACTCACGTTTACAAGTTTACTTTGCATAAAGAATGCCTTACCCGTCGCTATCTTTTTCACCACATCCAACTCCTGGAGGGTCTTCTGGGATTCGGCCTTGGTAGACTTGGCATCTTTAATAGCCACCACAAGCTCGGACGCTCGCGTCTTTGAGTCAAGCTCCAAACTCTCATGTTTTTTCATGAGAGCCTGGAGATCTTGCCGCACCTTGCCAACCTCGGCCTCATACTTCTCCCGCTTGATGCGCTCCGTGGCCGCCCTCTTCTCGGCCTCGACCAATGCTTGCTTAAGGGTCGCCACCTCAGACGTGGCCCCTACAATAGCCACGATACTCCTGTCATTTTTTGCAATTGCACTTTTTATATATATACTTAAACAAGTTATGTCTTACCTTCATTGTCCTCAAGCTGCTTCTTGGCATGCCCGAGCTCTTGCTCGGACCGCTCGAGGTTCTGCTTTAGCGTGTCCACTTCCGCAGTCAGTGCGGCGGACGCCAGCAGAGAAGCCTGCATACGCATATTGACTCCTTTTTGTTAGACTCCTACGAATTTTATTTGATCCTCTATTCGGCTTTTCTTCCCGAACGCCAAACAGAGCATCAGGGGCTACTGTCTATGCGGTAATATTATTTACACATTCTTTACTTACCTCAAAGCCTGTTAAAAGGCTAGTACAAGCTTCAGTCAGCCCGCTCTTGGCGGACTGAACCTTCTGGACCACCGCACTCATAATGGTGCGGTGCCCCTCGTCGATGGAGGCGCCTTGGAGCGCCTCCAACAGATTGTCCGGCGCCTCCGGTTGGACGGGGGTCACCGGCACGGTGGGCTTGCTCCTCTTGGAAGGAGGTCACCCGCCGGACTCTAGAACCTTTGAAGGTTCCGGAGCGGTGTCCGGCCTAGGGCCGGACTTGGAGCCCTAGGGGGTTTTATCCCCTTTACTCCTGGAGTCTGGGAGGTCGCCTTGCGGCGCCTCCAGGACCACCTCCTCCCGGCTTGGAACCTGTTGGGACAACACTTCGGTGTCGTCCGTAGGACGGGGGGAGGAAGCCGTCGGAAGCGAATTCACATCCGACGAGTCCAGTGAACCGCTCGACGACGCGTCGAGCCGGTCTTTGGGTGGGCTGCATAAACATATTCGACATAAGGGAAAGCTGTGCAATAAAGGAATACTATGAATTACTCTGGTATCCGGATACTTACGATTTAGCCAGGGGCTTGGCCCTGAGCGGCCACTCCTCTCTGCCGTCGTCGGCGTCGGTGGAGTAGTCCGGAGGAAGGGTTTTCCCCTTCTTGGACCCTTCGGCCTCCCTAGTTGGGGCGGCCTTCCTTTTCTTCCCTTCCCCCGCTGGAGGGGGAGGGGTCTCTTCTTCCTCCTCCTCGTCTTCATGAGAGGAGTGCGTCTGGGAGTCGTCGGATGAGGGATCCGACACCTCCAGGCGCCGGGCACTCTTTCGAGTCCCCATGGCCTTCTTCTTGGCCTTCTTCTCCGGCACCACATGGGGTGCCGGAACCAGCAGCTTTGCCAAGCGGGCATCGGCTGGGTCTTCGGGCAAAGGAGCTGGACAGTCGATCTGTTTGGACTTCGCCTGCCAAACCTGTCAAAGGTGAGGGAGCTTAGATCCCGCATAGAGTTAAACTATGAAAAACTAATACCCTGTAAAAGGTGCAAACAACTTACCGCGCTAGCGTGCCGCTGCGCGCTGAATCCGCGATCCTCGGTAGCGGATGCGGGAGCCTCGGCGCCCTTGAAAAGCACCTTCCAGGCATCTTCGTACGTCGTGTCGAAGAGCCTGCTCAGAGTTCGGTGATGCGCCGGGTTGAACTCCCGCAGATTGAAGGCCCGTTGTTGACATGGGAGGATCAGGCGGATGAGCATAACCTGGACTACGTTGACAAGCTTGAGCTGCTTGTCCACCAGGGTTTGGATGCATGTTTGCAGTCCAGTCACCTCTCCTTTGCTGCCCCACGGTAGGCCCGTCTCTTTCCAGGACGTGAGCCGCATTGGGGGTCCAGACCGGAACACGGGGGCTGCGACCCACTCAGGGTCGCGTGGCTTGGTGATGTAAAACCACCCCGATTGCCACCCCTTCAGGGTCTCCACATAGGAGCCCTCGAGCCATAAGACGTTGGGCATCTTGCCCACCATGGCGCCTCCGCACTTCGCCTGGTTGCCGCGCACCACCTTCGGCTTGACGTTGAAAGTCTTGAGCCATAGGCCAAAATGGGGGCGGATGCAGAGGAAAGCCTCGCACACGACGGTAAACGCCGAGATGTTGAGGACGAAGTTCGGGGCCAGATCATGGAAATCTAGGCCGTAGTAGAACATGAGTCCCTGGACGAATGGGTGGATAGGAAAGCCTAGTCCGCGGAGGAAGTGGGGAAGGAACACTACCCTCTCATGGGGCGTTGGGGTGGGGAGGAGCTGCCCCTCTTCGAGAAGCCGGTGCGTGATGTCGTTAGACAAGTATCCGGCCTTCCTCAGTTTTTTGATGTGCCCCTCCGTGACGGAGGAGGCCATCCACTTGCCTCCCGCTCCGGACATGGCTGGAGAAGGTTGAGGTGGGGAGTGCGGACTTGGGCGCTGGAGCTCGAGTGCGCGAGAATGGATAGGCAAAGGAGGAAGAAGGCGTAGGTGAAAAGGTGGATCCTTATCCCCTTATATGGGTGGACGCAACTACGTGTCCCCACCAGCCTGGTAAAACTCGCTTATCTCCAAGCACCGTAATCAATGGCGCGGTTGGGTTACCCATGCCCATATTGATGAGAATCCCGGAATAAGGGGACACGATCTCTGCTTTAACAAGACATGCCAAGGAAACCGCCTCGCATGACGCACTGAGGTGGGATAATAAAACGATTCAGATAAAAGCTTGGTCGTGGTGTGTCACACTATGGAATACGTCAGCAGATTAGATTTGTGTAAATATTATTCTCTCTATGGCAATATGTGGAAACTTATTTTGCAGAGCCGGACACTATCTTTGTGTTCAAAATCTTCTATGAAGTACTTGGAGGAGGAACACGCCTTGCAATGCCGAAGACAATCTGCGCGCCGGACTCGTCGTCATTGAAGCCTGGTTCAGGGGCTACTGAGGGAGTCCTGGATTAGGGGGTGTCCGGATGGCCGGACTATACCTTCAGCCGGACTCCTGGACTATGAAGATACAAGATTGAAGACTTCGTCCCGTGTCCGGAAGGGACTTTCCTTGGCGTGGAAGGCAAGCTTGGCAATACGGATATGTAGATCTCCTACCATTGTAACCGACTTTGTGTAACCCTAACCCTCTCCGGTGTCTATATAAACCAGAGGGTTTTAGTCCGTAGGACAACATACAGAACAACAATCATACCATAGGCTAGCTTCTAGGGTTTAGCCTCTCTGATCTCGTGGTAGATCTACTCTTGTACTACCCATATCATTAATATTAATCAAGCAGGACGTAGGGTTTTACCTCCATCAAGAGGGCCCGAACCTGGGTAAAACTTCGTGTCCCCTGCCTCCTGTTACCATCCGGCCTAGACGCACAGTTCGGGACCCCCTACCCGAGATCCGCCGGTTTTGACACCGACAACCCCTTTGACACGTCGAGTTGCGAGTATTTGTTATTTGTGTGCAGGGGCTGTTTACGTTGTGTTTCTTGGTTCTCCTACTGGTTTGATAACCTTGGTTTCATATCTGAGGGAAATACCTACCGCCACTGTGCTGCATCATCCCTTCCTCTTTGGGGAAATACAGACGTAGCTTCAAGCGACATCAGGGGACACCGGTGGTGAATCGAAGCAGGGTGGCAGAGAGGACCAAGCCGAAGAAGAAGAAGAAGTGGGTGGTGTCCGAGCTACCCAGGCGCTCCCCAAGGTTCCCGAGATGCTCTCTCCGCTTGCTCCACCTGGCCTCCCTCAAGAAATAGGAATCTCTCTGGCGAGCAGCCGTTTTTGGCTGCTGGCCGGAGATGATTCCAACAAGAAGGCTGGGACCTCACCGGATTCCAAAGGTATGAATTCGCGTGGCAGTAAATATCTTTCTTGTTGTAATGCGGGGTATGGCCTGATTGGGAAAAAACCCGAAAAACAGAGGCTGAAATTGTCATGTAGAAAACCTATCAAGGTTAGTGACACTGATTCTGGCGCTGCCCTCTATGGAGGTGTCAGTTGCAAGGTATCTAATGGCCAGATAATTTGGAGTAAGGACATTATTAAACGGATGAACAAGGAGAATTATGCCCAAAATCTAGATATCTAGTCTAATGTGGATACTTATCTAGATGAAATGGAACTAAATACTTGCACAGTTTTTAGTTCTGATAAGAATACAAAAGGGATTAGTCAATACTCTCCCGATTGGGGTAAAAGGGCAAATAAAAATGCTAGAGAAGGGCATTATGGGGAAAAAGAGGAGACGGGTTCTGAAAATGCACTTTCCCATACTTTTGGGCATATAAACAGTGAGCCTCTCCTCCTCTTCAAGAGAAAGTGCGACCCCTTCGAGGTGCTAGGGTTCCCTCCCCTCGGCCACCACCAAAAACTGCAAGTGAGGGTTGTGAGATGATGAACAGAGGTTTTGGGGATATCGTGGGGGAGGAAGATTCAACAGGGGGGAGAGAGAATTTTCGGTATAGGAAAAAGGAGGAGGAAACAGAAAAATTTAGAGAGAATTGCCAACACAATGACAGAAGTGAAGGGAGATCCGGGTTCAGAGATGGAGCAGGAGGCTCTAATCATCAGATGGATGTTGATGGTGGAGCACGAGAAGAGATGAAGAATCCCAATGGGAACAAGGAGATCTCCACTTCAAGAGTTGAGGGAGGGCAGGTGATACAAGACCTCAAAGGTAAAGATGTTGCTACTGCTCTTACCCCTTTTTCGGTTGATGAAGCAGCAACAGTGGTTTGGAGCATTGTTGGCTCAACAAGGGGCAGAGAGCTCATCTGGAGGGGGGTGCCCCTCCTCAAGAAAGTGTCAAAACCAGTGAATCTGATAAGAGGGGAAGTGATTATGTGGAAGAAAAGGGTAGTAAGAGAAGACAGACATATGCAGGGATGGGTAACAGGCAAGGACAGGCTAGCTGGGGGCAGACTACCTGGTCTGGGCAGAGAGAAGGCTTTGAAAAGAGCAAGAATGGAAATAAATTTAGAATTATGTGGAACAAATGCAAAGATAGCAGACACTTGACAAGATACTACAAGTTGCCTAACTGCATAATATGTGGAAAGAACTCTCACATCACTGAAGACTGTGTATGGCTAAAGCAGATCAAGCCGACCCCAAAATTTGTGGGATATGCAGCTAGGGTGTTGGGGGTTCTTTTGATTCAGAACTCAAAGGAGGTGATAAGTAGTGAACAGGTCAACCCCATGGCAATTGTCAACATTGCCTCAGGAGAGATAAATGCAACTTAATTTTTGGAGGGCTTCAATTACATGTTTAGTTGGAACTGGCAATGGAGGTGCAAAAAGCATGGATATAGAGCCTATCTGATGAGGTTTCCAAACAAAAGCAGGTTGATAGATGCTACCTCTTGAGCATGCATTGGTTTTCCCTTGAAGAGGAAAGGGTGATGCAGCAAAATAGTGTAAGTATTTCCCTTAGTTTTTGAGAACCAAGGTATCAATCCAGTAGGAGACTATAGCAAGTCGCCTAGTACCTACACAAACAAACAAGAACCTCGCAACCAACGTGATAAAGGGGTTGTCAATCCCTTCACGGTCACTTACAAAAGTGAGATTTGATAGAGATAATAAGTTAAATATTTTTGGTATTTTTGTTGTATAGATTGAAAAGTAAAGTTGCAGAATAAATAGTAAACTAGAATTGTAGATCGGAAACTTATATGATGTAAAGTAGACCCGGGGGGCATAGGTTTCACTAGTGGCTTCTCTCAAGATAGCATATATTATGGTGGGTGAACAAATTAGTGCCGAGCAATTGATAGAAAAACGCATAGTTATAATGATATCTAGGCATGATCATGAACATAGGCATCACGTCCATGTCAAGTAGACCAAAACGATTCTGCATCTACTACTATTACTCCACACATCGACCGCTATCCAGCATGCATCTAGAGTATTAAGTTCATAAGAACAGAGTAACGCATTAGGCAAGATGACATGATGTAGAGGGATAAACTCAAGCAATATGATATAAACCCCATCTTTTTATCCTCGATGGCAACAATACAATACGTGTTGGTTCCCTTTCTGTCACTAGGATCGAGCACCGCAAGATTGAACCCAAAGCTAAGCACTTCTCCCATTGCAAGAAAGATCAATCTAGTAGGCCAAACCAAACTGATAATTCGAAGAGACTTGCAAAGATATAAAATCATGCATATAAGAATTCAGAGAAGAATCAAATATTATTCATAGATAATCTTAATCATAAACCCACAATTCATCGGATCTCGGGAAAGACACCGCAAAAAGAATTACATCGAATAGATCTCCAAGAACATCGAGGAGAACTTTGTATTGAGATCCAAAGAGATAGAAGAAGCCATCTAGCTAATAACTATGGACCCGGAGGTATGTGGTAAACTACTCACACATCATCAGAGAGGCTATGGTGTTGATGTAGAAGCCCTCCGTGATCGAACCCCCCTCCGGCAGATCGCCGGAAAAGGTCCCAAGATGGGATCTCACGGGTGCAGAAGGTTGCGGCGGTGGAAAAGTGGTTTCGTGTCTCCCCTGGATGTTTTCAGGGTATAAGAGTATATATAGGTGAAAGAAGTAGGTCGGTGGAGCTGCGAGGGGCCCACGAGGATGGGGGCACGCCGCCCTACCTCGTGGCCACCTCGTTGCTTTCTTGACGTCCACTCCAAGTCTCCTAGATTGCGTTTGTTCCAAAAAAGATCCTCATGAAGGTTTCATTCCGTTTGGATTCCGTTTGATATTCCTTTTCTGTGAAACACTGAAATAGGCAAATAAAACAGCAATTTGCACTGGGCCTTCGGTTAATAGGTTAGTCCCAAAAATAATATAAAAGTACATAATAAAGCCCATTAAACATCCAAAACAGATAATATAATAGCATGGAAAAATCAAAAATTATAGATACGTTGGAGACGTATCAAGCATCCCCAATCTTCATTCTTGCTCGTCCTCAAGTAGGTAAATGATAAAAACATAATTTTTGATATGGAATGCTACCTAACATAATTTTCAATGTATTTCTCTTTATTGCGGCATGAATGTTTAGATCCGAAAGATTCTAGACAGAAGTTTAATATTGACATAAAATTAATAATACTTCAAGCAATGATAATCAAGCAATCATGTCTGATCAAAATAACATAGCCAAAGAAAGCTTATCCCTAAAAAATCATATAGTTTGTCCATGCTTCAATTTCATCACACAAAATGCTCCCATCGTGCACAGCCCCGATGACAAGCCAAGCAATTGTTTCATACTTTAGCCTTTTCAAACTCTTTCAACTTTCACGCAATATATGAGCGCGAGCCATGGACATAGCACTATGGGTGGAATAGAATATGATGATGGAGGTTGTGTGAGAAGACAAAAAGGAAGAAACTCTCACATTGATGCCGCTAATCGACGGGCTATGGAGATGCCCATCAATTGATGTCAATGCAAGGAGTAGGGATTGCCATGCAACGGATGCACTAGAGCTATAAATATATGAAAGCTCAACAAAAGAAACTAAGTGGGTGTGCATCCAACTTGCTTGCTCACGAAGACCTAGGGCATTTTGAGGATGCCCATTATTGGAATATACAAGCCAAGTTCTATAATGAAAAATTCCCACTAGTATATGAAAGTGACAACATAAGAGACTCTCTATCATGAAGATCATGGTGCTACTTTGAAGCACAAGTGTGGAAAAAGGATAGTAACATTGCCCCTTCTCTCTTTTTCTCTCATTTTGTTTCTTTGCCCTCTCTTTTTTATGGCCTTTCTCTTTTTTCCGAAGAACTTTCCTCACATGGGACAATGCTCTAATAATGAAAACCATCACACTTTTATTTACTTACAACTCAAGAATTACAACTTGATACTTAGAACAAAATATGACTCTATGTGAATGCCTCCGGCGGTGTACCAGGATATGCAATGAATCAAGAGTGACATGTATGAAAGAATTATGAAGGTGGCTTTGCCACAAATATGATGTCAACTACATGATCATGCAAGGCAATATGACAATGATGGAGCGTGTCATAATAAACGGAACGGTGGAAAGTTACATGGCAATATATCTCGGAATGGCTATGGAAATGTCATAATAGGTAGGTATGGTGGCTGTTTGGAGGAAGATATAAGGAGGCTTATGTGTGATAGAGTGTATCATATCACGGGGTTTGGATACACCGGCCAAGTTTGCACCAACTCTCGAGGTGAGAAAGGGCAATGCACGGTACCGAAGAGGCTAGCAATGATGGAAGGGTGAGAGTGCGTATAATCCATGGACTCGACATTAGTCAAAAAGAACTCACATACTTATTGCAAAAATCTACAAGTAATCAAAACCAAGCACTACGCGCATGCTCCTAGGGGGATAGATTGGTAGGAAAGACCATCGCTCGTCCCCGACCGCCACTCATAAGGAAAGCAATCAAAGAACACCCCATGCTTCAAATTTGTCACACAACTTTTACCATACGTGCATGCTACGGGACTTGCCAACTTAAACACAAGTATTTCTCAATTCCACAATTACTCAACTAGCACAACTCTAATATTACCATCTTTATATCTCAAAACAACTATCAAGTATCAAGCTTCTCATAACATTTAATGCACTCCATATGAAAGTTTTTATTATACCCATCTTGGATGTCTATCATATTAGGACTAATTTCATAACCAAAGCAAATTACCATGCTGTTCTAAAAGAACCTCAAAATAATATAAGTGAAGCATGAGAGATCAATAATTTCTATAAAATAAAACCACCACCGTGCACTAAAAAGATATAAGTGAAGCACTAGAGCAAAATTATTTGCTCAAAAGATATAAGTGAAGCACATAGAGTATTCTAATAAATTCTGATTCATGTGTGTCTCTCCCAAAAGGTGTGTACAGCAAGGATGATTGTGGTAAACTAAAAAGCAAAGACTCAAATCATACAAGACGCTCCAAGCAAAACACATATCATGTGGTGAATAAAAATATAGCCTCAAGTAAAGTTACCGATAGGTGAAGACGAAAGAGGGGATGCCTTCCGGGGCATCCCCAAGCTTAGGCTTTTGGTTGTCCTTGAATTTTACCTTGGGGTGCCTTGGGCATCCCCAATCTTAGGATCTTGCCACTCCTTGTTCCGAAATCCATCAAATCTTTACCCAAAAACTTGAAAACTTCACAACACAAACTAAACAGAAAATCTCATGAGCTCCGTTAGTATAAGAAAACAAACCACCCCTTTAAGGTACTGTAATAAACTCATTCTTTATTTATTTTGGTGTTAAACCTACTGTATTCCAACTTCTCTATGGTCATACCCCCCGATACTAGCCATCGATTCATCAAAATAAGCAAACAACACACGAAAAATAGAATCTGTCAAAAACAGGACAGTCTATAGTAATTTGTAGGTTTACAATACTTATGTAACTCCAAAAGTCCTGATAAATTAGGAAATCCTACATAATTTGTATATTGATCTACTTCAGTTGTAATCAGTATTTTATCGCTCTCTGTTTAAAAATGAAAATTATTATCGTGAGCGCATACTTTCTGTTTTTTCAGCAAGATCAAATAACAATCATCCAAGAAGATCCTAAAGCCTTTACTTGGCACAAACACTAATTAAAACATAAAAGACACAATCATAACAGATGATAGATGATTTATTTATTACTAAACAGGAACAAAAAGCAAGGAACAAAAATAAGATTGGGTTGCCTCCCAACAAGCGTTGTCGTTTAATGCCCCTAGCTAGGCATAAAAACAAGAATAGATCTAGGTATTGTCATCTTTGGTATGCAATCCATATGTGGCTCTCATAATAGATTCATAAGGTAATTTAATTGTATTTCTAGGAAAGTGTTCCATGCCTTTCCTTAACAAAAATTGGAATCTAATAATCTAATATTTTCTTCTTTCATGTCAATAATTGCACCAATCGTTCTAAGGAAAGGACTACCAAGAATAATAGGACATGTAGGATAGCAATCTATATCAAGAATAATGAAATCTACGGGCGCATAATTCCTATTTGCAACAATAAGAACATCATTAATCCTTCCCATAGGTTTCTTAATGGTGGAATCCGCGAGATGCAAATTTAAAGAAGAAGAATCAAATTCACGGAAACCTAGCAAATCACACAAAGTTTTTGGGATCGTGGAAACACTAGCACCCAAATCACACAAAGCATAGCAATCATGATCTTTAATTTTAATTTTTATTGTAGGTTCCCACTCATCATAAAGTTTTCTAGGGATAGAAACTTCCAACTCAAGTTTTTATTCATAAGATTGCATCAAATCATCAACGATATGTTTAGTAAAAGCTTTATTTTGACTATAAGCATGAGGAGAATTTAGCACGGATTGCAACAAGGAAATACAATCTATCAAAGAGCAATTATCATAATTAAATTCCTTGAAATCCAAGATAGTGGGTTCATTGCTATCTAAAGTTTTGACCTCTTCAATCCCACTTTTACCAATTTCTGCATCAAGATCTAAAAACTTTGGATTTTTTGGACGCCTTCTAACTAAAGTTGACTCATCTACAGTCCCATCATTATCAAGATTCATATTGCAAAACAAGGATTTAATAGGGGACACATCAATTACTTTTAGAGTTTCATCTTTATTGTCATGAAAACTAGAAGAACATGCTTTCACAAAGCAATCTTTCTTAGCACGCATCCTAGCGGTTCTTTCTTTGCACTCATCAATGGAAATTCTCATGGCTTTGAGAGACTCATTGATATCATGATTAGGTGAAATAGATCTAAGTTTCAAAGAATCAACATCAAGAGAAATTCTATCCATGTTCCTAGCCAACTCCTCAAACTTAAGCAATTTTTCTTCAAACAAAGCATTGAAATTCTTTTGCGAATTCATAAATTATTTAACACTAGTCTCAAAATCAGAGGGCATCTTATTAAAATTTCCATAAGAGTTGTTGTAGGAATTACCATAATTATTAGAGGAATTACTAGGAAACAGCCTAGAATTAAAATTTCCTCTATACGCGTTGTTACCAAAATTGTTCCTACCAACAAAATTCACATCCATAGATTCATTATTATTCTCAATAAAAGTGGACAAAGGCATATCATTAGGATCAGAAGAAGCACTCTTATTAGCAAAAAAATCATAAGTTCATCCATCTTTCCACTCAAAACATTAATCTCTTCAATCGCATGAACTTTTTTATTAGTAGATCTTTCGATGTGGCATTGAGAATAATTAACCATAATATTATCTAGGAGTTTAGTGGCTTCTCCTAAAGTGATTTCCATAAAAGTGCCTCCCACGGCCGAATCTAAAAGATTTCTAGAAGCAAAATTCAATCCAACATAAAAAATTTGTATAATCATCCATAAATTCAAACCATGTGTAGGGCAATTACGTATCATTAATTTCATCCTCTCCCAAGCTTGTGCAACATGCTCATGATCAAGTTGCTTAAAGTTCATAATATCGTTTCTAAGAGAGATGATCTTAGCGGGAGGAAAATACTTAGAGATAAAAGCATCTTTGCACTTATTCCATGAATCAATACTATTTTTAGGCAAAGAAGAGAACCAAGTTTTAGCACGATCTCTAAGTGAAAACGGAAATAGCTTCAATTTAACAATATCATTATCCACATATTTCTTATTTTGCATATCACATAAATCAACAAAGTTGTTTAGATGGGTAACGGCATCTTCACTAGGAAGGCCAGCAAATTGATCTTTCATGACAAGATTTAGCAAAGCAGTATTAATTTCACAAGATTCGGCATCAGTAAGAGGAGCAATCGGAGTGCTAATAAAATCATTATTGTTGGTATTGGAAAAGTCACATAATTTAGTATTATCTTGAGCCATCGTGACAAACAATCAATCCAACAAACAGTCACACAAGAGGCAAGCAAAAGAAGGCGAACGGAAAAAGGGCGAACAGAAAAGAGGCGAATAAAATGGCAAGGGTGAAGTGGGGGAGAGGAAAACGAGAGGCAAATGGCAAATAATGTAATGCGAGGGATAAGAGTTTGTGATGGGTACTTGGTATGTCTTGACTTGGCGTAGATCTCCCCGGCAACGGCGCCAGAAATCCTTCTTGCTACCTCTTGAGCATGCGTTGGTTTTCCCTTGAAGAGGAAAGGATGATGTAGCAAAGTAGCGTAAGTATTTCCCTCAGTTTTTGAGAACCAAGGTATCAATCCAGTAGGAGACTACACGCAAGTCGCCTAGTACCTGCACAAACAAACAAGAACCTCACAACCAACGCGATAAAGGGGTTGTCAATCCCTTCATGGTCACTTACGAAAGTGAGATCTGGTAGAGATAATAAGATAAATATTTTTGGTATTTTTGTTGTATTTGAAAAGTAAAGTTGCAAAATAAATAGTAAACTGGAATTATAGATCGAAAACTTATATGATGTAAAGTAGACTCGGGGCCATATGTTTCACTAGTGGCTTCTCTCAAGATAGCATATATTATGGTGGGTGAACAAATTACTATCGAGCAATTGATAGAAAAGCGCATAGTTATGATGATACATAGGCATGATCATGAACATAGGCATCACGTCCGTGTCAAGTAGACCAAAACGATTCTGCATCTACTACTATTACTCCACACATCGACCGCTATCCAGCATGCATCTAGAGTATTAAGTTCATAAGAACAGAGTAACGCATTAGGCAAGATGACATGATGTAGAGGGATAAACTCAAGCAATATGATATAAACCCCATCTTTTTATCCTCGATGGCAACAATACAATACGTGTTGGTTCCCTTTCTGTCACTAGGATCGAGCACCGCAAGATTGAACCCAAAGCTAAGCACTTCTCCCATTGCAAGAAAGATCAATCTAGTAGGCCAAACCAAACTGATAATTCGAAGAGACTTGCAAAGATATAAAATCATGCATATAAGAATTCAGAGAAGAATCAAATATTATTCATAGATAATCTTAATCATAAACCCACAATTCATCGGATCTCGGCAAAGACACCGCAAAAAGAATTACATCGAATAGATCTCCAAGAACATCGAGGAGAACTTTGTATTGAGATCCAAAGAGATAGAAGAAGCCATCTAGCTAATAACTATGGACCCGGAGGTATGTGGTAAACTACTCACACATCATCAGAGAGGCTATGGTGTTGATGTAGAAGCCCTCCGTGATCGAACCCCCCTCCGGCAGATCGCCGGAAAAGGTCCCAAGATGGGATCTCACGGGTACAGAAGGTTGCGGCGGTGGAAAAGTGGTTTCGTGTCTCCCTTGGATGTTTTCAGGGTATAAGAGTATATATAGGCGAAAGAAGTAGGTCGGTGGAGCTGCGAGGGGCCCACGAGGGTGGGGGCGCGCCGCCCTACCTCGTGGTCGCCTCGCTGCTTGCTTGACGTCCACTCCAAGTCTCCCGGATTGCGTTTGTTCCAAAAAAGATCATCGCGAAGGTTTCATTCCGTTTGGATTCCGTTTGATATTCCTTTTCTACGAAAAACTGAAATAGGCAAAAAAACAGCAATTTGCACTAGGCCTTCGGTTAATAGGTTAGTCCCAAAATAATGTAAAAGTGCGTAATAAAGCCCATTAAACATCCAAAACAGATAATATAATAGCATGGAACAATCAAAAATTATAGATATGTTGGAGACGTATCAATAAAGCTACACAATTTTGGAAACTTTAACTTACTAGGAACAAAGGCTACTATCAATGTTGATAGTTGGACATATGATACACAGGCTATAGGGAAACTTCACACAGTTTGGGTTAAATTTGGGAAAGTGCTTGAGTGTTTCACCCACTTCTTTGGAATTTGTGAGGTTGCTGCAACTGTTGGTCCTGTTCTGGAAATTGACATGACCACCATTCTGCAAGAGAAAGTGAGAGTTATGGTGGCAGTTAGAGACTATGAAAAAATTCCCAAGCATACTGAAGTGACCGACAAGGAGCTGATGATATATAGAGTGAACATGGAGCTGGAAGAGGCCGTAGAACAAGGATGGTATGAGGAAAAAAGAAAATATGAGACCATGGAGACAAGACAGGAAGCAAATGCTGAAGATGTGAGGGAAAAGATCAATATAAGAGATATGGAAGCTGAGGGGAATAAAGAAAACATCTCTTTGGGCAGTGTGGGACTTAAACAATTTGAGGAAATGAAGCAGAAGAATGATGAAAATTCTGAACATACAGAAAGAATATCTGAGGGAAGTGGGATTGAGAAAGAAGGTTGAATCTGAATTAGAAAAGGTAGTTCTAAAAATCCAAGAAGTGGATGAAAACAAATGTAGACAAGAGGCCTGATGGAAGTGGAGGAGAAAAAGAATGCTACCTGTAAAGTGGAGAAAAAGATTTGATGGAAATGATAAAAGGACAACATGATCTCATCAACAGATGCATGGAGAAAAATTGACATGTGGGAGGAGAAAGAGTTGTCTGGAGAGGAACTAGGAGAGAACAATGATGATGATAAAGAGATACCACAGGATACCACACTAGAAGATGCTTATGCAGAGCCTGTAGATTACATAGTAAGTCAAGATTCAGTTGAATCCTTGGGTACCAAATTGGGCATACACAGGAAAGAGGAGGGAGACAGAGACAAAAATAGGGATGGGCCAACTAGGAGGAGTGATAGAAACCTGGACAAGAAAGATGCCAGAATTGAAGATCTAGCCAAGGAGAGGGCTGCTGAAAAGACAATTATGGTTAGATTACTGAACTTGCTGAAGGAAAAATCTCTTTATTTGATATGGCCTGCAAAATAGGAGTTGACTTAGGTTGTACTATTGACATGGTTAACCAAAATCTAGACCATATTGCCAATATGGAACAGGCTAGAAGAGATATCTATCTCCAAAGTTTGGTTAATAAGGAAGAGGGGAAAAAGAGAAAAGCTCTTCAAGTCTTATTGACATTGGAGATGCTGACTTAGAAGATTTATGCTCTGAAGCTGATCACTCTGATGTTGAATTGGAGTTAGATTACTATGATAATCTGAAGAAAATCTTTTCTAGCAATAAAAAGTGAGAGGTGGTGTAACAGTCAATAGTGCTGGAAAAAAACCATCTCAATTAGGGGGAGAAACAAAAAAGAAAAGGAAACAATGAGAGAGTTATTTTGGAATGTTAGAGGGATAGGGTAAGACATTAAGAGAAATTTTATTAGAGATATCATTCAATATAAACAACTTGATTTTGTAGGGCTTCAAGAGACCATCAAAAATAACTTTTCTAAAAATGAATTACACAACCTTTCCGGAGGGAGAAATTTCCTATGGGAATGGATTGCTCCCAGGGGCAAATCTGGGGGGATTCTAGTAGGGATCAACAGTGACTGTTTTGAGTTACAGCATGTGGAAAAGGGGACTTATTTTGTAATAGTACTCTTATTTGACAAAAAAACAAATTCAGTTGGAACTTAGTGACTATTATGGGGATGCTCAAAAAGATGGAAAGGCGGCCTTTCTTGTTGAACTTTCCAGATTATACCAGGACAACCCCCAATCTTGTGTGATTCGGGGAGATTTTAATCTGATTAGAAACAGCTCTGGAAAAAAATAAACCGGGGGGAGTTGATCACTTTAGCTTTGTATTCAATGCCATTATTGAGCATGCAGGTCTTAGGGATTTACCTATGAATGGAAGAAAATATACATGGGCCAATAATTTGCCTGATCCTACCTATGAAAGGCTAGAAAGAATTCTAATTTTCCCAGACTGGGAGGACAAATATCCCTTAGCTATAGTTAATGCTATGGAAAGGGAGATCTCAGATCACACTCCCCTCCCGTTGGATACTAGGGAACATAAAAATAACCAGACCATTTTTAGATTTCAAAATGCCTGGATGTTGATGGAAGGGTTTAAAGATTTTTTTGAAAAAAATTGGGGGATCAAATGTAAAGGCTCCAGTTTAGATGTCTGGCAAAAAAATAAGAAATATAAGACAAAAGATCAAAGGATGGGTCATAAATGCTAATGATATGTATAGAAAAAGAAAAAAATGAGTTATTAGAGTTACTAGATAAGATTGACAAAAATGCTGAAATCAGAGGTCTTTGTGTCCAAGACAGAGAGCTATAAAAAGAACTGAGGAAAGAGTTAGATCTGCTCAAATTAGAAGAAGTTAAATGGCTGCAAAGATATAAGGACAAAGAAATCAGAGAAGGAGACTCAAATACCAGATATTACCATGCCAAAGTGAATGGGAGGAGGAGGAAAACATAATTTTAAATCTGGAACATGAGGAAGAGATAATTGAGGGAGAGAAAAATCTCATGGAATATATCACAGGATACTATAAAAAATTATTTGGACAAGCAGATAGTGCAAATATTAATCTTGATAATCAAAACCCTCAGGGGATTTCTCCTCAAGAGCAGGAGGACCTGATTAGACCTTTTACCATGGAAGAAACCCAAGCTGTAGTTTTTGCTATGGAGAAAAATAAAAGCCCAGGACCTGATGGATTTGCAATTGATTTCTACCAACATTTTTGGGAAATGGTGAAGACAGATTTGAAAGCCATTTTGGATGACCTCCATTGTGGGAAGGTGGATCTAGCTAGACTCAATTATAGGATTATAACTCTGGTACCAAAAACCAAAGAATCTAGGCAAATTCAAAAATTTAGACCCATATGTCTATTAAATGTGAGTTTTAAAATCATCACTAAGGTACTGATGAACAGGCTCAGCAAAGTGGTGAATCCTATTATTTCTCCTATCCAAACTGCCTTTGTGAAAGGTGGATATATCATGGAAGGAGTGGTTATTTTGCATGAAGCACTGAATTCCATTCACACTAGAAAACAGAGTGCAATGTTGTTCAAAGTTGATTTTGAAAAAGCATATGATAAAATTAAATGGCCTTTTTGTGCATAAGATGTTGAAACTTAAAAACTTCCCTGG
Source organism: Triticum urartu (assembly GCF_056163025.1). Taxonomy (NCBI): domain Eukaryota; kingdom Viridiplantae; phylum Streptophyta; class Magnoliopsida; order Poales; family Poaceae; genus Triticum; species Triticum urartu. The sequence continues at coordinate 96,644,053 of NC_141875.1, forward strand.
CAAATGGTGTGACTGGGTTATGCATACTATGAGAGGGGGTCATGTGGGGGTGAAAGTAAATGATAATATATGTCCTTTTTTCAAAACCTTCAAAGGGCTTAGGCAGGGAGATGCTCTGTCCCCCCTGCTCTTTGATTTAGCTGTTGATGCTCTAGCCATCATACTTGACAAAGTTAGAACTGAAGGGTACATAAAAGGGGTACTCACTGACTATCATGAAAATGGGGTGAATATGTTGCAATATGATGATGATACTATATTCCTGATTCAAGATGATGAAGATTCTGCTAGAAATCCTAAATTCATTTTGACTGCCTTTAAACAAATGTCTGGATTGACAATTAACTTCCATAAAAGTGAAATTTATCTATTTGGGGAAGCTAGAGAAAGAAAAAATTATATCAGGAAATTTTCACATGTATCCTGGGGGAACCCCCTCTGAAATATCTTGGCCTACCTATTTCTAATAAGAGAATCAGGAACAATATGTGGAAGAATGTGACTGAGAAGATTGAAAAAAGATATGTCTGTTGGCAAGGTAGGCTACTAAATATTGCTGGTAGAGTCACACTAGTCCAATCTTGCCTTTCAACTATTCCCATATACATGATGTCCTTCTATCTTCTTCTAGCTGGAGTTAAGAAGAAGGTAGATTTCTATAGAGCTAGGATGGTATGGCAAGCTGAGGAAGACAAGAAGAAATATCATTTGGTCAGATGGAAAACATGTTGTCTCCCAAAACAGCAAGGGGGCTGGGGATTGCTAACCTAGAAATGTTTAACATTTCTCTTCTGGCCAAGTGGTTGTGGAAATTGGAAAATGGAGAAGGCTTTTGGCAGAATATTATTAGAGAAAAGTATGTTAAGAACAAATGTCTTTCTGGGATAGAACATAGGAATGGAGACTCTCAGTTCTGGTCTAGTCTCATTAAAATCAAAAAATATTTTTATCCTCATGTGAAAAAAAAGGCTTGGGGATGGTAAAAACACCAGGTTCTAGGAAGATTGGTGGGTTGGAGACAAGCCATTAAAAGGTGCTTATCCCTCACTCTTCTTCATCAGTAATGACCATGGGATCTCTATAAGAGATGCCATTGATAAAGGATGGGATCTTTTTACCTTTACATCGTATTTGGTTGGGGGTAATTAGAGCCAGGGAATGGGAATTGAAGGGGTGTGAGACTTCAAATCTATTGTTTGGTTGGAGGGATTGGAAATTCACAAGGGAAGAGACATGGGACTTGAGACTCCAACTCCCACTGTTTTATTAACAGGGGATGGTGGGAGTTGCGAGGGAATTGTTTAAGTGAGTCAATCTTAACCGTTCATCATAACTTTCCTTGTCTAGTCTCATGTCAATTCCATGAATCAAACAAGGGAGTATAATTTCTCCTCAAATTCTCACACATAACTCCTATCACGCACCAAATAGAGGATTGGGAATAAAACGACTTATCCCATGTCTAATCGCGACCCAACTCCCTACTCTAAACTCCCATTCCTCTTCCCAAATATTGCCAAATACGATGTTAGAAGATCTTTAATTGGGAATACTGAACAACTATGGGAAAGCCTCAAAGGGAGGTGTGAGGAAGTGTTGATGTATGGAGGGAGAGACAAACCTATGTGGATGCTTTCTGCTGACAGAAAATTTTCTGTTAAATCTCTATATCTACAATTCTTTAAAACTAACATGGGGTTCCCAAAAAAATTATGTGGAAAACAAAGGTTCCAGCAAAAATCAAGTTCTTCTTATGGTTGCTTGTTAAAAAAAGCATTCTTACTAGAGATAATTTACTGAGGAGGGTTGGAAAGGTGACAAACATTGTATACTGTGTGGCAAAGATGAAATTATTGATCACCTTTTCTTTTCCTGTTCAGTTGCTAGACTAATATGGAATTTGGTAGGGTGTGCTCTTGATTTAAAACAAATCCCCAGGGATTTGAATGATTGTTTTGGGAGCTGGCTTAGTAAATTCCAAACAAATAACAAAAGGTTGATCCTGGTTGGTACCTCTGTCTTACTTTGGGCAATTTGGAAATGCAGGAATGACATTATTTTTGACAAAAAGAAGATAAACGACCCAATGGAGATAGTGAAAATGATTTGTAATTGGATTTCTGATTGGATTGTTTTGCAGAAAAATGACCCAGAGGAAAAAACACTGATGTTGGGGGCAAGACTCATAGAGTAAGTTGCAAGTGAAATTTACAGGGCGGCTCAGGGGTGGCGCTTCGGAGTGCTACGACTGCAGAAGTGAAGATGTGCTTTTGGGTGGAGGGAAAAGAAGAATTTCTGTTCACCTTCCCTTAGCTTATTCAGACTGTTCGATACTGCTTTTGAGTTGTAATAGCCTAGACTTTCATGTTGCCTCTAGTTTCTTCGGTAGTTTCCTGTTCTTTTTCCTGCTCAGTCCTTAGGTGTTGCTGAACTTGTAAAAAACTTGGTTCGCTACTGTGGTTCCGTTGGTCGCGGTGGTTTCTTTAATAGAAATTGGAGGGGAAACCCTCGTTTGCTCAAAAAAAAATTGTACATCAGGGTATTGTATTCTCATAAAAAATAGGGTGTTGTACATCAATAGGCATCGTCTGATGGATAGCAAGAGGATGGGGAATATTACATCAAGAGCCATCATATGATGGCTAGCAAGCGGATGGGGATATGACATCAAGAGACAATGCTAGCAAGCATGTGGGGGATATCGCGTGTGCATATATAGCAAAGAGGTATTGTACATTGAAAACCAACGTCCAGTGGCTAGCAACAAGCTAGGGCAATCGCGTGTGCGTATGAAGCAACGGGGACGTTGGCTAGCAACCAACGACTAGGGTGGGGATATCGCACTGCACCAACGGGGTATTGAACATCAGGAGGCAACGTACGGTGGTGAGTAGCCGACCGGCTGCATGGAGCTATCACATACGCGTGTATTGTACATACGCGGCATCGGGCTCATGTGTATTGAGAGAGGCAGTAGTTGGTGGCACTCTCAAACAGGGTCTTCAATTATCGCGTACGATCGGCAGCATCAGCATCGGGCTCATGTGTATTGAGATTTGGGAGAGAGGCTGTAACGTCCAGTCGCACTCACATACGTACTAGGCGCACATCTCTCGAAATCGATCGATCAGTACCTACTCGATTGCGCATATGAGGGCCTCCAACTACCACGCATGATCGCAACGAGGTTTCTACTCGTGCATACAAGCTCTTCAACTATCACACACAAGTACATCGATTGTTTGAGCTATGTAATGTGAAGTCTTGCACAACAGATTGAGCACGATCGCACAAACTACCTAGCACCTCGCTCGCCCGACCACCCATCGTATACCGAGCAAAGCAGAACTCACCCTAGAAATCATCAAAAAATCATCACCCTTAGTTCTATCTTGATTTTTTTTGTCATTGAAGGCCCAAAGTACGTCATCCAAGTGGGCAGTTGGTCCGTCCATGACAATTTTTTCTATTTTATGTCATAATTATTTGTCATGAAAGTATTTCGTCAACACATTCATGACAAATACATGGTTTCACACTTTTTATCCTAAAACTGCGCCTATAATATGATAAAATATTTCGTTTAGCCCAAAACATTATGGATGTGTCTTTTTGTAATAGTGAATGCTCTATTTTTACTTCCTCCATTCATTATTATTAGGCGTTTTGAATATTTCAATATAGACTAAACATATTGGCTGAAATGAGTGAACAAACATAGTAAAACATGTTTATGTACATCCGATTCAGAAAAAAAAAGTTAAAACATCTTATAATAGTGTAGGGAGGGAGTACTTTTTCTATCTATTCATCTTCAATCATAACAGTACAACAAATGTAGACCACCTAGCCACAACTACAAACACTAGAGCGAACCAATAGCGATCATAGGATGGACTATTAATTAACTACATATGCAACAATTAATCAATACACAATTGTAATCTGTCCAATTGTAATCATAGGGTGTATCTATTCATCTTCAATCATGGCTGCATTCTAGATAGCGATCTTCAATCATGGCTGCATTCTGGATAGCGATCATAGGGTGGACTATTAATTAACTACATATGCAACAATTAATTAATACACAATTGTAATCTGTCTAATTGTATGCTTGCCACAACTATAATTTGCTGTGATTTCTATCAATCCAATTTTAGTACATCCTGCAAAAATAAAATCCAATTTTAGTACTTCCTCTGTTCACTTTTAGGTCTTCTTTAGTTTGGAGGAATTTCATAGGAATTTTAAAGGATAAAATTTTTATAGGATTTTTTTCCTTTAGAGCCTTTTGGTTCATAGAAATAGATTCCTATTCCTACGTAGAATTGGTTCCTATCCTCCATATCTCATAAGAAAATAAAAAATGAACCTAGACTCAATGGAAAAATTCCTTTGATATTAACCAAATAACATCTTGTTTTCTATTCATACTCATAGGATTTGAGATACATGTCATCTCATTTCCTACAAAATTCGTATTCCTATGATAATCCTATCCTATGAACCAAAAGAGGCCTTATAAGGCCTTGTAGACATTTCAAATAACATGCAAAACAGATCAATCTCAGTTGTCTGACACGACTTATAAAAGTGAACAGAGGAAGTACGATAGATTAAATCACCTTTAGATCATTTTCCTAGGCAGTACCGTTTCAAGTATCATAAACTGGGCAGTACTGTTTCAAGTACCGTATAAACTAAATCGGACGTGATCTGCCATATGCAGAGCAATACCGATAATTGGCTTGCTACTGAGTTGTGGCATCGCTCCTTCCTGTGCTACAGTCAAATGGTACCACGAGAGAAGCAAACAACAGTGGTCAACGAGAGAAGCAAACAACAATGGTCAACGAGAGAAGCAAACAACAATGCTCGAATAAAATTCCAACTCTAACCAAGGAAACCAACGGAACGCTGACAGATTGTACGACTCCAAACACAACCATTCACTTTGCATGAACAGTCACATGGTACTAAGCATAAACGTAACTGAAGTTGCCAATGCATAACGTCTGAACCAACAAAGCAGTATCCCCACGTGATTAGCCTAAGACCAGCACGTCAGGATGTGGCGAAGTAGTCGCATCAAGTCAGATTGGAACTAGAGTCCTTCGACCATCCGCCATGCTCCTGGATGATGTGTGCATGAACTATGACTTCATCTTCCTGCTCTAACTGCTTATCCTCTGAAAGAAATAGAGGTATCCCATGTCCTTGGGCAGATCGACCGATGCAGCAACCTTATTGTCGTTGAAGATCGTCCACCTCCCATCTTTGAGGATATGGGCGACATAGTGCCCACAGTGTGTAGAGGTTCCCATGTGGCTCACAAATGCCATCAGCTTGTATCCTAGAAAAAGCATAAATATATGTTAACTGAGCTTCAGGAGTAATGTGATCGACTAAGTTACGAAAAATATTGAAGCCAATGTGTTCACACACTTCTATTAAGATTAAGACGGGCCAGTTTGGGAGATGAAAGTCACCGAGTCTTATACAGATATACTTTTGGGCGTGTACAGATTGAAACTTCATTGAACAAGTATGAAAAACCGACGAACAACAGCTCTTGCAGAATTAGCTCATCCAAGCACCACCACAAACAGGCGTATTTCTTAGGGGAGGGAGAAACTGTTCACTAAGTACCCTATTTAAAACTATTGCACAATAATAATTTGCCAGAGATGGGGAGGCGTGGTGGGGACACAGGCAAACAATAGTTATTTACTTGCAGCAATGACATTAGGTTGTAACCCAGTACTGTTAATCAATTGCATCAGATCATGCGCAAAATAAAGGCAGGCACGAGTGTTTGAGAAACTTACTGCCACTTCCATCTGATATGTTCGAGTCGTCATCTTTTACATTGTTTGTTGAAGAATCAGCAGATACAGAACTAGATGCTTCAAGGTGGCTGAAAACCCACTCCGTGGCTCTCTCAATATTTCCACCCTAATAATACACAACACAGAAAGAGTATCAAGGACATGGCCAAGTTAATTGGCAACACTAGAGAGGAAAATGAAAGGATGATACAGAAATAGGCAAGCGTCAACTTTCCAAAAGAAGGCCAATATTGCTGTCTAATATTTTCATACAAATAATAATTAAAAAACATAATCATCCATTCAAAGGAAGTAATCATAAAAGAGATTCTTACAGAAGCTTTCAAGGCCATTCGAGAAACATCTTCTGGAAAGCCAAAGGAAACAAGGGTTTGAAGACTTGCTTCATCAATAGTGTCTTCTGCAGGCATTGGATCTTGAGATATCGGCTCATTAATATCTGCATAAGTAGACAACAGTTTCAACTATCACAGCTAGAACTCATGCATTAATCATTTCATAATAATGAAAAAAAAGCATTTAACAATGTAACCCATTGCATCTGCATGCCAACCTGGATCCCCCGTGTGTGAGAGGAGCCAATTCATTGCCTCCTCAATTCCTGCATTTGATGTATTAATAGCAGCTTTCTGACAGGCAAAGTAATTGAACCCTATGTTTGCAAGCTGGGATACAATATCCTCGTCGGCAACAGGACGAGCAGGTTCAGCTTTGTTGCCACAAGAAGCTGGAAGATGGTATTGCCAAGTGATCAAAGAAGGGGGTAATAGAGAACACATTCAGAAGGAAAAAAAATACTAACAGCAGACAAACAAACCTCCTTCAGGCAGTAGCTCTTCCCCAGGCTGTACACCATTGCTGCGCATGTGCGATATATCGATTATATCCGGCACATCAATATAAACATCTGAAAGGGAAATAAAATGTCAAGGCTCAAGACATCCAAATATGGACTTATTAAATCATCTAAACCAAATGAAAAAATTGTACAGATCAGGGATACGAGCACCCCAAAACCATCACTTATTCCTAAATTTCAGGCAAGCCATTGAGAACTTACTCAAATCGAGTAACATATGACACCTACCAATTCGAAATTATGACAAGAGTAGGAAATATTACCAAGTTTCTTTGGCACCCATCCTTCTCCCATTACAAACTTACGCATCTGAAGCATCAGGTAATCAGGAAAAGTTTTAAGGCCAGTAGTCCTTCAATGAAATGTATACTCATTATTTCAAGTAATCATAATAAATGAAAAATATTTTGGCAAAAGAAATATCCCAGTTCTTAACAATTACTTGACAGAAATATCAAATAATTATATAATTATAAACATGTAAACTGCATGACAAATACTCCATTAATAAGAATATAAAGAGTACCGCAAATTCAACTTAATTGGCTGTATCTGTCACTACGGTGGGGATTATGACAATGATAATCTCATTTGGCCCAAACAGCTTCATCCTATTTTAGTGTTTGTTCGACCCGCTTTTGATACTTCTGAGGCAAATTTTCTAAAACAGATAAATAAGCACAGTTTGGCAACCGCTAACTGAGCCCAAGTGTTCCCAAAAAAAGACTGGCCTTTTCCATCAGGATATCAATAAAATATATTAACCGCGCACGCATGGACAATGGGATAAGAAAGAACACCAACAGAATTAAGTGCTGCAGTTTGTGCACGTGCATGAGAACTTCGATAAGATGTTGTTGGCAATTACAGATTATAGATTTCATCCATGTGCCAGAACCATGAGTTGGTTGCAAGATTTTTATGGGTTTCAGCTCTAGCCTACCCCAACTTGTTTGGTACTAAAGACTTTGCTGTTGTTGTTGTTGTTGTTGTAAAGATTATAGATTTCAGGATGTGCATACTTAATTGCTGTCGTCTTTGAATTTAATGCAGTGCTGTAAAACTCAGGCACTTCCTCTCCGCCTGAAAAACTTGCTAAGCATGCCTCCAGTGGGACTCTTGGCCTCACGATTTCCTCCTTAGACCTGCCATGGAATGATGGAAACAAAGTGATGCAGAAGAATAAGACATAAATACTTACTATGCAGTTGAGACTGCAGGAAATATGAGTGACTTACACTTCCTTTCCATCCAAGTCCATTGCTGCTTTCTTCTCATGGAACGCTTCTAGCTGCTCTGCACGCCCCACAAATGTCAAGGTTCTATAGTACATTAGATTATATACAAGAAACAAAAGAACAACAACTTTTCAAAGCCACCTTTGTTAGTCGCTTCATGCAATGGTATGCTCAAAGTAAGGAAGTTGTCACAATGTTGATTATAAGAAACTTTCCCAGAGGGGCACTGAACCCGCTCCTCAATGATGAACTTGAAGCCGGTACAAGGATTCAACTCATGGTTTCCAGGGTTTGCCTGATCAACTTTGCCAATAAGATGATGGAAGAACTCAAGGGCATCCTGGAAAGAATAATAAATAATATAATGAAAGTTAAGAACCTAGTTATACTCAAAACTATGGAGGAAAAAAAATTATTTTCTCTACGCCTGAGCTCTTGGCATGCTAGGTTATCCTGATCCCCCCCCCCCCCCCCCCCCACACACACACACGCACACAACACAAGCACTTCAGAGAGTCCGCTATTTGGTGGAATATTATGCATAATTATATAAGAAAAAATAAAAGGTAAAGTAAAGATAAAAATGTCACAAAATAGACAAGGAAATTAAAAGTAAAAGGATACTTCACTTCACCAAAAGATCAATAATAAGTTAAAGAAAAGGGAGAAGATGTGTTTGGTCAATATAGGCATAAAAAGGTTTACCTGTTGCCTCATACTGGAAAATTCAGGATGACTTGCTGCAATTACTGACTTGAACATACGGGGGCGTATTCCTTCTTGTCCCTGTAAATTACCCATAGAACACTAGTTGTATCAACACAAAAGTAGGTTCATGGTATTTGTAAAGCTCTGGCACTAAATAACCATAACAGTTCAGTACAGCTTATAGCGCAGTACAGATCAGCAACCCAGATCGTAAGACTAACACAAAAGTATGATCATACTGGGTGGTTGGGTACTCCCAACACTTTGTATTGCTTAAAGAAAGGGTAAAAAAGTACTCCCTCCATCCCATATGTAGGACGTTTTTGCAAGCTAAAACAGCTTGCAAAAACGTCTTATATTATGGGATGGAGTAGTAGTAGAGTACACAGTTTCACTACGGTGGAGAAAAACATATTTGGGAATTACAAAAGGAACTAATAAACCTGCAATCGTATATTTGTATAAGATAGGACAACAGGATATTTGTCCCTAGGAAGCTCCACCCAATTTAATATGGAACAAAGATAACGCATGACCATTGCTATGCCTATGCAACACTTTCTCAGTTGATGATGTGCTCATCAAGAAGCTCAGAGTAGCACAGTTAAAAAGAGCTCAAAGCTCCATTCCTTTCATTAAATGTGATTCATAACAAAGAGATTGGCGGATGTTAATTAACGTGCAATTCCAGATATTTTATCCAGACTAACCAATGTAACATGTCAATATGGTTTGCCTATCACTCTCCGTTCAAATAAAATCACCACTCACATACAGACCTACTACGTGAGAAATCTAAGAGAGCACCACCCATGCATCCTCAGCCCACAGTCCACATGAATACGAACTGTTATGGGCAGCTATAAACAATAGAAAATCAATATATAACAAAATACTACCTCTTGACTGGGTGCAGAATATTTACCAGAGAGCATACCATGCGCCAACTTTGTCCTAAAAAAGAGAGTGGAGAGGACAAGAACATGGATATTTAGATTAAATTCTTGCACAACAACATAAATCGCTTACCCTTCTAAGTTAAAACAAAAAAACAAATATCACGCCAATGATAATTTCTACAAAAAAACAAATATCACGCCAATGATAATTTCTTACAAGTATGCAGTTCTCTTTCTACAGCATGATGCATGATTGATTCAACATTGCTATCAACTTACAATAGTGACTCCTTAACTAACACCACACTCAGGTGAACATGAAGAGTTTTCAAATTGCCAACAAGTGTCAGCAGAAGAAGAAAAAATGGCTAACCAGTAATTCTGTATGATGGTAGCAATCTAACTGTAGGAATATGATGTTTTCAACAAAGGGAATACATGGCCAAACAACTTTTACATTCAAGATTGCATTTAGCATTAAAAGATAACCAAAATGTGAAAACAATTACCTAACAATAGCGGCACATTCAACAAACACACACATAGGTCATCCGTGAAAACTTACATTTGCATGTTTAAGTCCAACGTTGGATCAGCTTGAGAAATTGCAAACGCAGCTTTCAAGCTCTGCTTCTCAAAGTACCTGAAACAATTAAATGAATAAATGGAAGAGCAGATGCTACTTGAGGTGAAAAGAGGGTCCGGGTGCAACAATATATAAGAGGTCACACAATATCAAGAGGAAGTAGAACCAACCGTGATATAAAGGGATGGGTTGAAAACATAACTTGCATTACTGAAGCCATGTAGCAACTGCAAAAGGAGGAAAGATGTGTCTTACTATACGCAAGTTATAAGAAAAGAAAATGATCTCATACAGTCAAACCGTGATACCTATTTCCAAGGTTTACAAGGCCAGTATAGCCAGGCCCATATAAAGGTTCGGCATCTTTGCCACTTTCTTGTATTCTATTCCAATCAAAATTAGTGTTGTGGTCAAGTTCTCTTTCAGCAGTAGTCATCTCAGTCTGCACACAAAGAAAAGAAAATCACGCATCAAGGAACGGCAATAAATGAATTATATACACCGATGGACCACCAGTTGTACCAACTTTTTGTTTGTCTGTAAAATAACCAGACACTGATCACTTGCTTGGCCAATTATAATAATTCCAAGAGCAAGATGAACTGTCGTAGTTAAAAATCAAACCAGGCAATATCCTAACATTTGTTAGAGGATCAATCCCACAATGCTCTTTGATATAATTCCCTGAATGTTTATAATTCTAATCTGGATTGGCACTTGACATTTAGTACAAGAAATCTAGGGACTGTTTACTTGACAGCTGACTGATTTCCCATTTGGTATCAATCAAAATTTTGCACCAAACAAATAATGACACATTGCACTATCGAATTGACTGGTTCTCAATTCCGTATCAATCAAATTTTTGCATCACACAAACGACTCATGGCATTATCAATTAAAACCCATTTTACATGATTTCAGAAGCTCATTAGAGCCTTGCTTTTCAGAGCTTATAAGGCAAGTATAACGTGTTATAAATCCATTACTGTCGAAATGTTAAAACTACTAACATCCGAATATGCACTTGATTGAACTAGCAACAAACAAAAACATAAAAGCAAAAAGGGAAAAATGAGAGAAACAGAACAAAAACAGAATTCAACTATACAACCAAAAACCACCATCCACGCCAAAGTCTATTACCCAGAGTTAATAAACAAATAATTAGATACCAAAACCACCTGCTGGAAAGTTCATTAACCAAAATCCAAAAAAAAACTGAAAAGTAACATGCGCGGAAAGAGGAGAATCAGAGAGTCAAAAAACTGATCGACGCCGAAAAGAAAATAATTCGACTGAAAATAACAGTTCTGTAAATCTGCAATCAACAGTCAGATAGTATGTTTGCTGTGAACGAATCAATTTGATTTGAACCAAAGAAGAGTAAATTTCCAAAGAATGTAGAGCTAAATTGTCCCAGATAGGTGCCATTACAAAAAGATGACAACTCACCTTTTGGAGTGAAGAAAAATCAATACCAAAATGCGACAAGTGCTGAGCTAATATTGGATCTTCAACGCTATCATCTTCCGGGTATGAGTAAACGTCTGAGCTGTCACAAAAACAAGGTATGAATAGGTACTTTAATACGGAATAAATAGCAAAAGCAATCTCTCATGCCCGGTTTATCTTAAGGAAAAGGTTGCATCAATAATGCTCTCAAGTATACATAAGAGGGTATGCAGGCTGTAACTTTCTAAAGGCAAGAAATTACAAGGAAATGTATATACTACTAAATAAAGATAACAGGCTATGTGGTACATATATGAACCCTGTATCTAAAGGATAGATCGGAAGGGTTTCAAAGAACAATCTGAAACTATTGGACACCAACTAAAACGATGTATCTTTGCTACCAGTTGGAAAATACTCATTCCAGTGTTTTTTTTTTGAACTTTATATGCCTACGAATGCAACTTTAACCATCTTCTTCTCCAACTAAATTTCTATAAAGGTCATAACAGTCATTCCAAAAGCACATTTATGCCAAACCTACTTTATTGTATAATTTTCATACGACTGACCTGGAGATCAAAATTTGTGATTGCATGTTTTGACACGATGACAAATGTATTGTCACCAGAAGATGAGGTATATATAGCAGTAAATAATAAAAATGAGCAAGCCCAAATATGCAAAAGTTTAAGTGTAGCATTACCTGCTCCTTCCAAATCAGCGGTAATTGTTCCAAGCTTCACCGCTAAAGGATATTTAGTCTGCTGGTAGTGTTCAACAGCATGATTATTCCCGCCAGTTCCATCCCAGACCCACCTCCCACAGAGGATCATACCATCAGTTAAATTTAACCAAAGATTCTCAGTTTTGTCACACTTGCTACACTTCCACCCGGTAGGGGGCACAATAACACCATTGTCTAGTTGTTGCAGATCCATAGCATGTGCACTGATTATTTTCTTGTCAGCCACCCAAGAAGCCAGTTGTTGCTTTCTATCAGCACTCTCCGCAAGTATAACTTTATCAACTGCGAGCCTAACCTGCATATTTGTAGTTTGTAGTAGAGTAAAGAACTAAACTAAGTATGGACATGACAACTTCAATCTAATACAACCAGAAAATTACCTTCTCTGGCAAATCAACTGATGGAAATGGGAGAGACAAAAATTCAGGCAAAATAACGATTTCGTAAGTCACATCGTATTCAGGTTCTTGTTCACCAAAACCTCCCTCCACGCCTATCAATTAGGAAGAAGAAAAATATTAGTGAAGTAATTGCTTGAAATGGCAAAAACTTAAACTGACCAGAAATTGGGAACAGGAGACCCATAGTGTGAGCTCATAACTTTATTCTGAAGATCCAAATATATAGACAAGTCTCGTCACAAAGCTGGCACACACAGTCACCAAAGAATGTGTCGCCAAAACTAACAATCAACCAACAGAGACACTTTACATTACAATCTCAAATAAATTTCTAATGCTTATGCCATTCTACAACCAAAAAAAAAAAGCAATCAAATAGCACAAAAGTGCTGCAAGGCAGAGTTCAGCAAAACAGAAACAATATCGAAACACAAGCTTTCTTACACTAAGCTGAGCAGGGTCACCATGCAAATCCAAAATTCACATCACAGGAGAGGTCTTAATCAAACAAAACAAGCCAATGCTAGCACGACCACAGTAAGGCACTTGTAATCATAAGCTGCAACGAAATATCATATCGTGTGTACCTCGCACACTATTCTACACAGTCGAAACCGCTCCAGAATAACACACTGGTGTGAATCCAGAGATAATGTTGTTGTTGTTTCGCCCATCATCATTATTAACAGAGGCAATTGCGTTGTCAATCAAAGCATGGCATTCGCATAGGCCCACAGGCCATGAACGAATAGAAGCAGGAGGCGATACAAACACACGATTCAATTAGCTACAAGGTCTGTCATACCGATGGCGAGCAGGGTTGGCTTCTTCAGCGGGCGATCCGTCTCGTCTGGCTCCGGCTTCCGGCGCTGCACGATGTGGAGGTACACGGGGTTCTCCGACTTCTCGAAGTTCCACGCCACGTGCTCCCTCCCGAACCCCAGGAACGAGTTCATGTCCACGTACAGCCCGCCCTCCGACCTCTGCGACGCGCACAGGCACGGAGATAGGCAATTAGCATCAGACCCTAGCGGCCGCCATCGAGGAGGGGCGTGGAGAGGGAGGGGGCGGGTGGCTTACCGGGGTGTCGAAGGAGACGCAGCACTCGTCCTTGTGGATGCGGTTGGTGGGCTCCGGGATGCGGACCTTGTGGAGGTTCGCGCGGAGGAGATCCATGGCCGCGGGCCGCGGCGGGCGACGGCGGAGCCGGGTTGCGTCTAGGGTTTTGGGGGCGTGGGGGACGGCGAGGCGACGAGATTAGACACGAAATTTGGTTTGGGAGAGGGGAACTTAAGAAGAAGTAGTAGGGGTTAAGTTAAACCGACTCTGCGTTGCGGGCCTGCAATTCTAATTCTGATCTAACGACGTACAGAAACAATACTCTGTTTGTTATTTCAAATTCAACAACATGGCATATATTAGTAAGAGCATCCCAATCAGGTTGAAGACTTTTTAGCTAACATTCTTTTAGGTCTAGCTTATCTGATTTTTGGGATTCTATAATATCTCTGACTTTATCTTTCCCAAATTATAAACGATATGTCTATCATATGAGGAATATAATCATTTTATGTTAAGAAAAAGATCATCCAACAGATAATTAAAAACTTGATGCCCAAAAACGATTATTGGTATGTGGCGGAAGATTCTTGGGCACCATGGGTGGTGTTGCTTTTGCAGGTGATGTAAAATTAATGCCTAGAAACGACCGCTTGAACATGATTCATTGCGCATTTTGAAATTCAAACTCTAAACATTTAAACATTTCAAATAACATAATTATACAGTACTAGGATAGACGGGCATACTACGGAGATACCATTACCATATATCATCACACATGATGATGTCTACAGTACTCATTGAACTTATCATCGTCGTCGAGGTTGAACCCCCCGGGTGGTCTGCCAGAGGGACCAACCTCATGGTCATTGCCGGTAGACGGTTTCAGGTCCTCCTCCTCGTAGAAGCCCTCCATGTTGAGCTCGTCGAACATCTCATCAACTTGATGGAATGTTCGTGATCCATCTCCTTGTCTTCCTTATTCATGCACCCATTATCCCTCTTGGTGAATAATTCAAGCTCCGTTGCCACGAGGCCTGGATTGGCCTCGGCGAACTTCACCATGTACAACGCACCCCTCTTCTCAGCCTTTGGTGCGCCTTGGCCGATGGTGTGCCTTTTCCACACGGAAACAATATGTATAACATGGGCAACGGACTACGCCTCCTCGACCGACTCTACCTTGGGAGAGTTGAGCTCAGCCCGGCTTTGGATGTATGCCACCGCATCGTACATGTGTGTGACAAGCTCAGTGGTCTCCAAAGTGATCTCGATGGCGTAGTGGGCCAATTGTCAACGCTGAACGCTATGGTATGCGTGTGGCGCTTGCGGCAGGGCAGCGAGGCGGAGTTGCACGCAACGGAGCCTGACATGGCAGGAATCCGGCTGAAGCGGTGGGCGAATCCAGCTGTGGAGCATCGTGATCGATAGATTAGGAGAGCGAGGACACTAGATCCGGTGATGGTGGCCGAATTTGGGCGGTAGTTGTTGCGGGCAAAGGCGGGGATGCAACGCTAGGTATGTGAAACTGAAAATAGGGGTGGATGTTGCGGCGTGGGGCGCCCGGAATCAGCAGTATTGCCGGCGAGTGACGACGCAAACTAATGACGGGGAAACTTCCGGGGGCAATTGCGGGTTTGGTGCGTGCGGCGCTACAAATATGCAGCAGTAGTAGGCAAATTTTTGGATTGTCCAAAAAATTGATCACTATTTACAGATACTTCATTTGCCGAAACACTGTTTGAGGCTTAAAAAAAACCCTAAACACCTTTTTTAGGCGTGTCTGTTTTTTCAGCATCGGTTGGAGATGTCTTAATTGTGTCAAATCTTATAAAAAATAAAGTAAACGATACAATAATAAATATAGGTGATTTGAACATATTTTTAGTGATGAATCTAATGGTATTCATTTGAAATATGTGGATCTTATAATATATTGTTATATGAATTGGTCAATGTTACGAAGTTTGACTTAAGACAAAGCTAATATGTAGAGTAAATAAAAACAAGGAAATATTATTACCTGTACTTCCTATAGACAGATTTTTAACTAAAAAATCCACCAAAAAGCCAAAGAAAAACATGGCAAACTGATACACAACGCATACAAGTTTCCCCAATCCCCGAAAAAAGAAGTGGCTCCCCGATCCAGAAGCTAAAGCCCCCCAACGAACAGTCTATCTACATGTAACCGCCCCGAGATGGCGAGATGACGATCGTACATTACCTCTGACGTAGCTCCACAAGAACCGGATCAATCCCTGCAAAATTGCCCACAGAGCTCGGAACATAACCGGGAGAGCTAGCAGCCTAGCACAATCTATCCAATCACCAATCCAATCTGCTCAAGGCCACTAGCCGTCTAGCCCAACGGAGGCGTCACCCTTGGCACACACTCAGAATTCCCTCTCGTCAGGTACTCCCTCGATCACCTCTCCCCCGTACTTCGTTCCTCTCCCGCCGTGTTGTGATTTTTTTCAGATCTGTCAACCCACCATAGAGTGCGACGGTGTGAGAATTGGGATGGGGTAATGTAGCATCAAGCGCACCGCGGCCAGAAATATTCCTTCCGTGTAGGTTGTGGTACCGCATCAACAGATCATTTCCCCTTTTCCTAGGCTTTGAAGCATCCACACTAGGATAAGTTTGGCATCCAAGACTGCAGCCGAATCCACCACCACAAATTGCAGAAATCTCACGACAAACCACACCAACAGCTCCTACTGTAAAATCAACTGCCCACGAAAATCACGCGCTATCACGTAGTAACTAGCATTTCCACCTGATCATCGACTAACCCGCATCCATCATTCAGTGCCGCAGCACTTTCGGACCGCAACCATCTCAGAGACCAGAGATGCAACTCAGATACATTTCAGAGACCAGCGATGCATATGCCGGTGTCCAAACTCAGATATATTTAACTGCTGATGTTCTATACAATGCCAAGGCTTATACTTCCACCTACCATATATGTTCAGTTCAGCAGCATGCTGCATGCATAACTAGAGACTGTCATGCTCCTGTCCTCTCCAGCATGTCCCAGAGCTCTAGAGACTGCAGTGTTGGACATGAAACATTTGTAAGTGGACAGACTGAATATCTTGGGAGGAAAATTGAACGATCCTTTCTGTTCTTATAATCAATTAAAAAATTATCTTAGGAGGAAATCCAATGATCCTTTCTATTCTTATATGATCATTAAAAAAAGTATCTTACGAGGAAAATCGAATGATACTGTCTATTCTTATAATCATTAAGAATTTAAGATCAAAGGCATTTCACAACAGCGAGACCTGACGATACTTTTCTGCCACATAGTAATGTTGTGCATCCACATACATACAGCCATGCTTGTATCAGAAGGATGAGAATTTCGATCCTAAAAAATGGTCGAGAATTTCCTTGTGGTTTCTATCAAGATATAAAATTATCATAAATGGCAGTGCTAGGGTACATCTGAGCAAGCATAACGTAACAGCCAGATGATCATGTGGTCATGCAACTTCCAGACTGACAAAGAGCTGATGGTAATGGTACTGGATATCCGTTAAGAATATTCTTAAGTACTTGCAAAGAATATCCTTAAGTACTCTCTGGTCTGTAATTCAAACGTTGGCTCTTTTTGGTCGCTCTTTGATCCCGAGAGGTTCGCAACTGGTTGAGGAAGAATAGTTGAGAATTTTCACTTTGACCACTCAATTGGTTAGTTGATTTCAGGTTTCGAGCACAAAGTCAAAGCAATCACTGCTTATAAGTGCTTTCAACACTGTCTCATTCGAAAAGCTACAATTGATCTTGTGCACATGTAGGGTGCTAGAGACATTTTTAACCAAGGAATGAACATCATGTGCTAATGTGAGAGATCAAAACACTATTTCTTTGTGTATGTAAATAGCATGCGGCCGCTTTCCGCTCTCTCTTTTTTTTCAAACAGAATTTCCTTTGATGTCAGAACTAAGACCTCTAATGCTCGAGAAAAATTCATTTCCGGTTTTTGTGATATCCATGGTAGGTTAGGTAGATTGAAAGAAGATGGAGGTAGCACACCAGGCTCAAACAATTAGGCAGTCCTGAAGGTGGCAAGGAGGGAAGGAGCCCATTGAGATGATAGGCAAGGTTCGGCAACGACATAAAGGTAGCAATCCAGTTCAACAGTTCATTATAACAAATTATGACACGCTAGATGTCAAATGCAGAAACAAAACAAACAAAGGTTAGATTGGGGGGGGGGGGGGGGGGGTTCAAAGAGGCCGTGCGACCACCACAAACCAAATGCATAATCCGATGAAGGCAAATGAATATTTCAACTCATATTTCCTACTAACTTCCAACATACATTTGGGTAACTGTGTCATACATCTCCATCCCTATCTCGTGCCAAACAATTTTCAGTTTCAAAATTTTCACTTGGCAGAAGAAGTGTTGTAGCCTACAGCCGACAAAATTATTTTTTTTCGAAACGGATCAGCCGACAAAATTATTGATTTTTCCGCATTCACTTATAGTTGGACCAGTACTCGGAGACGAGCTTAAAGAATGACGAGTCCTCATTTTCCATCAGCCTCGATGGCCTGTCGTACTCTATAAGCTTACCTGCAACAAAGAAGTTATTTTGTCCATTGGTAAATATATATCCCCGGCATAATTTTAGTAGCGCGTAGAGGCAGATGCTTATACCGTAGGAAAGAACCATGACCATATCACTGTCTGTGACGGTGGGAACCCTGTGTGCTATGGTGATCACCGTGCACCCTGAGAACTCCTGCTTGATGACCCTCTGCAGGATGGCGTCGGTGGCCGAGTCGATCGACGCCGTCGCCTCGTCGAGGACCAGGATCCTGTTCCTGCTGAGGAGGACGCGCGCGAGGCAGAAGAGCTGCCGTTGCCCCGCGCTCCAGTTCTCTCCGTCATCGCTCACTGAAGATGCAAAGACAAGCCTATCACATTTCGGGCATGCTTCATTTCATACAGTAGTAAGTACTTTAGGACTAAAGATCATTGTCTCACCTGGTGCCTCAAGAAGTTCAGGAAGGACACTGATCGTCTTCTTCAACTGGCACTTATCCAATGCCTGTGAAAGACCAGCGTGTCAGGATCAGGATCAGCAAATGTGTCCCCAACAAAGACCGATGGTAGTAGGTGAAAATACTGGAACTGATGTAGATTTCAGAATATGGTAAATTGTGGCTAGACCTCCCAGATATCCTGATCTGTATACAGGCCCAGAGGATCGACGTTGCTCCGTACGCTGCCCCTGAAAAGCGTTGGCTCCTGAGGAATGATGCTGAGTTTCATCCTAAGGTCCTTCAGTCCTATGGTGCAAATGTCGACATCGTCGATGAGAATTCGCCCGCCGGAGGGGTCGATGAGGCGGAACAACGCGCTCAGGAGAGTGGTCTTCCCGCTCCCGGTTCTTCCAACAACTCCAATCTTGTTTCCAGCTGCAAATGTGCAAGTGATCCCGCGCAAAACCGTAGGCGCATTTTCGCGATACTTGACCTGAAAAACATGGTATGACACTTTAGAATGTCAGATGAATGAGCTGGTTGTCTCTTGAGTTTCAGTTTCTTACTCTCAAGTTCTCCAGATTTATCTTTCCTTCAGATGGCCATGAAGGAGCAGGCCTTCTGTCACTGATGATAGCCGGAGGCTCAGATGGTAGATTCATGAACTGTTTGATTCTCTCCACTGATATCATATAATTCTCCAGATTTGAGTAGAATCGTGTCAAGAACACTTGCGCAGAAGAAAGCGTCAAGGCATATGAGAGGCATAGCCCAAGAAATCCTGAAAAAAATGCCAAGGGAAGACTTGAGTGGCACACCATATTTCTGCACATTATATGAAGTACTCAGCCCTGAATAATATTCACCTGGAGCAACTGATCCTGCCGGTAGCATAACGAGAAGAATGGACGATGTAACAATGACCAAGATTTGCATCGCCTCGACACGCAGAAGCACCCACTCTAGCGCTGCATTTGTGTAGAAGAACATTGTCGCATCCATGTCGATGAGCTGAAGATTTTTCTGAATGAACCTATTTGTCGCCGCAAAGGCCCTTATGGTGACCACTCCGAGCATCGATTCAGCGGCATAGTTCATCACGGGCGCCTTTGTGGTACCGTTGATCCTCACCAACTCTCTGGCGGAGGCAATGTAGTATCTCTGCAACAACAGTAGCATTGTTCACACATTGGATCTGCTGCACAAGAAGATGAATGCAGGGTTCTTTCATGGTGCTCACCTGAATGTACAGAACACCAATTACAGCAGGCACGGCAACCAGAACGACTTGCCATGTAACCATGATCATTACCACCACGGTTGCCGCCACCTCAACCGTGCCGGATATCACAAAGGTCATCGTAAACGGGATGTCGAAGTCCAAGATGCACAAATCCGACGAAGCCTGCATAAAAATGCACAATTAACGGTGCACAAACTCAGACTGCAAATCTGCAGTAACATCGGCATATACAAGTATGGCTGAAAAAGTTGTGTTAATATGTACACATACCCGGGTCATGATCCTCCCGGTCGGGGTAGAGTCGAAGAACAGCATGGGGGCCTTGAACACAGAATCCATGAAACCGGAGAAGAACTCCCTCGACGCCTTGAGGCCGAAGTGAGCGGCAACAAGGCTCCTCACGTAGGCAAACAGGCAGCTGGCGGTCGTCATCACCGCGTAGACTCCGACGACGATCCCGACGCTGAACCGACGGCTCTGGATCGTCGCCGCGAGCCAGTAAGTCGCGAGGTATTGCAGGGCGACGAACACGCACTGTGTGAGTACTATGAGGACGAGGAGGAACCAGCCCCTGGACACTGACACGTAGTCCTTGTATGTTTTCAGCCCGGCTCCTCCCAGCTCCCTCTCCTCCTCCTGTGTCAGCTGGACCGACGGCAGGTTGCCGGTGGAGATCTCCGCGTCGCTGCCCTGCTGCTGGAGCCTTGGCTGTTGGTACTGAACCATGGCTCCTTCGTTGGATACATTGGAGTCCAACGTTGTTTTTGAGTCCTGGTGAGCGTTGACAAGCTGCTCGAACGCCGTGCCGAACTGCAGGAGCTCCTCGTAGGTTCCCTCCTGCGTTATCTCGCCCTTCTCCATGACCTAACATGAACAAGATGGTGACTGTCAGACAGTGCCATCTATGGTGGTAAGTTTTGTGCAGACAGACAGAGAGGAAACCTACCAAAATCCTGTCAACCTTGGAGAGGAACTCAACTTGATGCGTTACGAGAATGACCGTCTTGTCCTCGAGCGCCGCCATGACACAATCCTGCAACGACAAAGTGGCTGTCACGTCCATGAAAACGATCTGTAACCGTGGCATTGGCAATGAGGTTTGAGAAGGAGAAGAGTCTTCCTGACATTGAAGAGGGTGGCGGCGGTGTGCGCGTCGACGGCGCTGAAAGGGTCGTCGAGGAGGTAGACGTCGGCGTCGCTGTAGACGGCCCTTGCGAGCTGGATCCTCTGCTTCTGCCCGCCGCTCATGTTGAGGCCCCTCTGCCCGATCTCCGTCAGGTCGCCGTGCGGGAAGTTCTCCATGTCCTTGTCCAGCGCGCAGCACTTGAGGGCCCTCTCGTACTCCGAACTCCTCATCGGCCTCCCGAAGAGGATGTTGTCGCGCACCGTACCGCTCTGGATCCACGACGTCTGGGACACATAGGCCACCGAGCCACTCACGGCCACCTGAATGAAGAAGATGAAAAATACATGTCAGAGAACATCGGTATGTGCAAGGAAATTGGTTCAATGCACGTACTGATCCGGACATTCTTGGGATCTCGCCGAGCGTCGCGCACAGCAACGACGATTTTCCAGCGCCGACAGGCCCGCAGACGGCGATCTTCTGCCCGTGCGTGGCGGTGATGTTGATGTCTTTCAGGGTTGCGGTGCCCTTGCTGGGCTCCCAGCTGAAGACGCCGTGGTGCACGTCCAGGCAGCTCCTGTCGGACGCCGGTGCCCTGTCCACGGCGTCGTCTTGGAACTCATCCTCGGTGAGGAACTTCCCGATGCGGTCCAGCGACACCTTG
This sequence comes from Triticum urartu, assembly GCF_056163025.1. NCBI lineage: Eukaryota > Viridiplantae > Streptophyta > Magnoliopsida > Poales > Poaceae > Triticum > Triticum urartu. Next base: position 96,665,903 of record NC_141875.1, read on the forward strand.
ACCTGGATCATGACGGACATCACCTCGGGCAGCATCCTCATGGGCTCCGACACGACGCGCATGGTGGCGAGGACGGTGAACACCACGCCGGCGTCCAGGGGCGCGCTCTGGACCGCGGCCGTGCCCGCCAAGACCACGGCGGAGATCACCGTCGGCGACACCCAGTAGAGCGCGCTGCCGTAGGCCTTCTTGAGCTGCGTCTCGCCGAGCCACCGCACCTCGGCGTCGCGCAGCCGCTGCACCGTGGCCCTGAACTTGTCCTCCCACGACTGCAGCTTCACGATCTTCATGCTGTGCAGCACCTCCGCCGTGGCGCGCTGCCGCTCGTCCTGCGCCTGCATGAACCTCGACTGGTACTGCTGCAGCATCCTGGCGAAAGGCACGTTGAGCACGCCGCAGATGGCCACGGGGGCCAGCGCGGGGAGCGCGCCGGCGCCCACGATCCAGAACAGGAGCGCGATGGCGAGGACGAGCTGCACCGGCATGCTCCATCCCAGGTGCAGCCAGTACGGGAACTCGCCCAGCCGGTACGCGTCCACGGCGATGTAGTTGGCGATCTCGCCGGACGAGTGCCGCCCCCGCCCCTCGCTGGACAGCCGCAGCTGCTTCTCGAAGACGGCGGCCATGAGGGCGGAGCGCATGCGCATGCCCAGCCGCCTCGACCCGAAGAACCAGTGCCTCTGCGACAGCGACTCCACCAGCTTCATGGCCAGAAGGCCGGCGACGAGCGCGGCCCCGGTGCCAAGATCCCGCTCCTTCTCCTGCCGATCGGAGTACGACACGAAGCAGTACAGCATCACCGGCGACGCGGCGAAGGACAGTGTGCGTAGCAGCGTGTAGAGCGCCGTCAGGAGCAGCTCCTTCTTGTGGCACTCGGCGAGCACCCGGAGCACGAGGTTGCTCGTTTTATGCGACTCCCCCCTCCGTCGATGCCACTCGCCGAGGAACTTACGGCACGCCTCCGCCGCCGCGTCGTCGGCGTCGAGCGGCGGGATGTCGCCGAGGCCCAGCGGCTTGGAGTACCCAAGGCGCAGGAGCGAGTCCATCCACGTGAACGTCAGGCGGCTGAAGAACCCGGCCTCGCCGAACGCCGCCCGCCTCTCCCCGCCCCCCGCCGCAAGGAGAGGCTCGGACTCCGCGCCGCCTCCATCGCCGGCGGCGAGGCTTCTGTAAACTCGGATCGCGCTCAGCAGAAGCAAGAAGCCCACGGCCCACGACATCACGTCAAGAACTCCCAGATTTCCACCCGTCACAGTCTTCTCCAAACAGTTGGCCGTGATGAGAACAGCGTCCACCGCCCACCACGCCACCGCCAGAGCTCCGGAGAGCCTCGTCGGACGGACGACCAAGGAGACCGACAAGGACACCCACACAAAGCCTCTAACGAAGAAGAGCAGTGCTCCGTGGGGAGAGGAGCCCCATGCTCCCAGTCCCAGGCAGACGCACGCAATGCCAAGAAGCGCGCAGCAGGGGGAAGCCACAGCGCACGGAAATGGAAGCTCTCTCGCCCTGACGACCCTGAACTCCCTCTTGCAAGCGGCGATCAGCAGGCTCGAGACATAGACGGCCAAGAGAAGAAGGTTCACGAGATCGATTAGCATCGTCTGGCTGATGAAACACAGGGAACCCAGCTCCAGAGCGAGATCTCCTCCTCCTTGGCCTTGGCAGGCTGCTGATGATGCAAGCAAATACTCCGGTGTTCTACCTGCAACCATCGTAAACTGTGAGATATCACAGGCATGGAGGAACTCTAGGGAATGAGATCATGGCACGAAACTAATGGAGGCGAGATTTGGCGGAGATCGAGGGCTGGCGTTGACTACCTCGCTCCATTCGCCGCTTCCTCGAGAATAAGCTTGAGCTTCACGAGGATTCGAGGAACCAAACAAAGATAAAAATGATTTTGTCCTGCGTGTCGGAGGTTGCAGGGAGGAGGTGGAGTTTTATGAATCGTGTTCCCTGCTTCAGCACTAGTACTATGTCAGTGGCGCCGTGCTAACTGCCACGCTGGTCCCACTGGATCCACTCCACTGGTAAGTGAGCGGCCGCGAAGATATTGTGGACGAAGGTTTGGTTGGTTGGACGTGCAGACTCAGCACGGCAGCGACGAACAAGACAAATGACAAGCGACGGAAAGGAAAGGAAAACAAGCGGCAAGACAAACAAGACGCGAGCTATTCTTTTGTTTTTTGCTTCGGAAAAGAGAGGAGTGGTTGGCAGTAAGCAAACGGGAAAACGCTTCGTGTGGGAGATGGCTGCGGCGGACGATCTACAAGCCTAGCCTAGCCGCCACTCATGTTCTCACTCTCTCGCCACGTCACCGGGGAAAGCGTGCGCGACGCCGTCGACGGCGAGGTCCTGTTCGTGGAGGGCCCCGGTGAGCTGTTGTGCATCTAGGTTAGGGGTTGTGTGAATGTGCTGCGGTGGTCTTCGGCTGGCAGTGGCAACCTTTGACAGAGGCGTGCCCGACCTCAAACCCGGATCTGGCGCGCAACGGTGTGGGCGACTTGGTTTAGGTTTTCTTTAGGGAGTTTATGAGCATAATTGGTTTGCTATCAATATTTGGCTTGCCAAATGTTGGCACTGCCAACTATTGGCAATACCAAGACTTGCCAACTATTGGCAACTTTATGTGAGAGAGACAAAACAACTCATAGCCAATCAAGTAGTTGCCAATATTTGGCACAATGCCAAACATTGGCATGCCAATTTTTGGCAGCAAACCAATTATGCTCTATGTGTCTGGTTTGGGGCGGCGAGGCGGCGGCACCTTCCCCGTCTAGGAATTAATGTTCTCTCCGCATATTCCAGTCTCGTTTGGTGTGCTTATGGTCAGTTGGAGGGATTGTGGAGCCATGTCTCCTATGGGTCTTTCGGAATTTGGTCGTTCTAGTTTTTTGTGGATCTGTCTGAATTCGACTGGTTTTGTGGTCTTTAGAGTTTCTACATGCCCCTATCGACGTTTTCTTTTCCGGGGAAGCGATTTGCTTCACATATCGTGATCGTTGGTGTTTACAGGTCCACATGGATGACTTCCCGGCTACTGCTTCTACAAGCTCCCAAGTTTAGAAAAATTTGCTCCACTGGGCCTTAGAGGTGGCATCGAGCTATGCTCACGGTATGTCGCCGATGGATTGGAGGAAGAAGAATTTGTCACCTAAAAGATTTCAAAGTAATTTATTTGTGCGGGCGTGCTTGTAAGGACCTTGAGAAGTAAATTAACTAATTGACTGACTCGGTCTACATGTTACACTTGTTGGGCCCCCAAGGGTGGGAGTTTGTGACAAGAAGCAAACTTTTCCCTCGGTGAGAAACTAAGGTATCAATCTGCGAAGGTGCAAGAAACTGAAGGAAATATGCCCTAGAGGCAATAATAAAGTTATTATTTATTTCCTTATAATCATGATAAATGTTTATTATTCATGCTGGAATTGTATTAACCGGAAACATAATACATGTGTGAATACATAGACAAACAAAGTGTCACTAGTATGCCTCTACTTGACTAGCTCGTTAATCAAAGATGGTTATGTTTCCTGACCATGAACAATGAGTTGTTATTTGATTAACGAGGTCACATCATTAGTTGAATGATCTGATTGACATGACCCATTCCATTAGCTTAGCACCCGATCGTTTAGTATGTTGCTATTGCTTTCTTCATGACTTATACATGTTCCTATGACTATGAAATTATGCAACTCCCGTTTACCGGAGGAACACTTTGGGTGCTACCAAACGTCACAACGTAACTGGGTGATTATAAAGGAGCATTACAGGTGTCTCCAAAGATAGATGTTGGGTTGGCGTATTTCGAGATTAGGATTTGTCACTCCGATTGTCGGAGAGGTATCTCTGGGCCCTCTCGGTAATACACATCACATAAGCCTTGCAAGCATTACAACTAATATGTTAGTTGTAAGATGATGTATTACGGAACGAGTAAAGAGACTTGCCAGTAACGAGATTGAACTAGGTATTGGATATCGACGATCGAATCTTGGGCAAGTAACATACCGATGACAAAGGGAACAACGTATGTTGTTATGCGGTCTGACCGATAAAGATCTTCATAGAATATGTAGGAGCCAATATGGGCATCCAGGTCCCGCTATTGGTTATTGACCGGAGACGTGTCTCGGTCATGTCTACATTGTTCTCGAACCCGTAGGGTCCGCACGCTTAAGGTTACGATGACAGTTATATTATGAGTTTATGCATTTTGATGTACCGAAGGTTGTTCGGAGTCCCGGATGTGATCATGGACATGACGAGGAGTCTCGAAATGGTCGAGACGTAAAGATTGATATATTGGAAGCCTATGTTTGGATATCGGAAGTGTTCCGGGTGAAATCGGGATTTTACCGGAATACCGGGAGGGTTACCGGAACCCCCGGGAGCTATATGGGCCATAGTGGGCCTTAGTGGAAAAGAGAAGGGGCTGCCCTAGATGGGCTGCGCGCCTCCCCCTTCCCCTAGTCCTATTAGGACTAGGAGAGGTGGCCGGCCCCCTCCTCCTCTTTTCCCCCTCCGCGAATCCTATTCCGACTAGGATTGGGGGGGGGAGGGGGAATCCTACTCCCAGAGGGAGTAGGACTCTCCTGCGCCCTCCTCCTTGGCCGGCCAGCCTCCCCCCTCTACTCCTTTATATACGGAGGCAGGGGGCACCTCTAGACACACAAGTTGATCCATGTGATCTATTCCTTAGCCGTGTGCGGTGCCCCCTGCCACCATATACCTCGATAATACTGTAGCGGAGTTTAGGCGAAGCCCTGCTGCTGTAGTTCATCAAGATCGTCACCACGCCGTTGTGCTGACGAAACTCTTCCCCGACACTTTGCTGGATCGGAGTCCGGGGATCGTCATCGAGCTGAACGTGTGCTCGAACTCGGAGGTGCCGTAGTTTCGGTACTTGATCGGTTGGATCGTGAAGACGTACGACTACTTCCTCTACGTCGTGTCATCGCTTCCGCAGTCGGTCTGCGTTGGGTACGTAGACAACACTCTCCCCTCTCGTTGCTATGCATCACATGATCTTGCGTGTGCGTAGGAATTTTTTTGAAATTACTACGAAACCCATCAGTGGCATCCGAGCCTAGGTTATTTATGTTGATGTTATATGCACGAGTAGAACACAAGTGAGTTGTGGACGATACAAGTCATACTGCCTACCAGCATGTCATACTTTGGTTCGGCGGTATTGTTGGACGAGACGACCCGGACCAACCTTACGCGTACGCTTACGCGAGACCGGTTCCCTCGACATGCTTTGCACATAGATGGCTTGCGGGCGACTGTCTCTCCAACTTTAGTTGAACCAAGTATGGCTACGCCCGGTCCTTGCGAAGGTTAAAACATGGTCTATTTGACAAACTATCGTTGTGGTTTTGATGCGTAGGTGAGATTGGTTCTTACTTAAGCCGGTAGCAGCCACGTAAAACTTGCAACAACAAAGTAGAGGACGTCTAACTTGTTTTTGCAGGGCATGTTGTGATGTGATATGGTCAAGGCATGATGCTGAATTTTATTGTATGAGATGATCATGTTTTGTAACCGAGTTATCGGCAACTGGCAGGAGCCATATGGTTGTCGCTTTATTGTATGCAATGCAATCGCAATGTAATGCTTTACTTTATTACTAAACGGTAGTGATAGTCGTGGGAGCATAAGATTGGCGAGACGACAACGATGCTACGATGGAGATCAAGGTGTCGCGCCGGTGACGATGGTGATCATGACGGTGCTTCGGAGATGGAGATCACAAGCACAAGATGATGATGGCCATATCATATCACTTAAATTGATTGCATGTGATGTTTATCCTTTTATGCATCTTATCTTGCTTTGATTGACGGTAGCATTATAAGATGATCTCTCACTAAATTATCAAGAAGTGTTCTCCCTGAGTATGCACCGTTGCCAAAGTTCATCGTGCCCAGACACCACGTGATGATCGGGTGTGATAAGCTCTACGTCCATCTACAACGGGTGCAAGCCAGTTTTGCACATGCAGAATACTCAGGTTTAACTTTACGAGCCTAGCATATGCAGATATGGCCTCGGAACACGGAGACCGAAAGGTCGAGCGTGAATCATATAGTAGATATGATCAACATAAACGATGTTCACCATTGAAAACTACTCCATCTCACGTGATGATCGGTTATGGTTTAGTTGATTTGGATCACGTAATCACTTAGAAGATTAGAGGGATGTCTATCTAAGTGGGAGTTCTTTAGTAATATGATTAATTGAACTTAAATTTATCATGAACTTAGTCCCTGATAGTATCTTGCTTGTTTATGTTGATTGTAGATAGATGGCTCGTGCTGTTGTTCCGTTGAATTTTAATGCGTTCCTTGAGAAAGCAAAGTTGAAAGATGATGGTAGCAATTACACGGACTGGGTCCGTAACTTGAGGATTATCCTCATTGCTGCTCAGAAGAATTACGTCCTGGAAGCACCGCTGGGTGCCAGGCCTGCTGCTGGAGCAACACCAGATATTATGAACGTCTGGCAGAGCAAAGCTGATGACTACTCGATAGTTCAGTGTGCCATGCTTTACGGCTTAGAATCGGGACTTCAACGACGTTTTGAACGTCATGGAGCATATGAGATGTTCCAGGAGTTGAAGTTAATATTTCAAGCAAATACCCGGATTGAGAGATATGAAGTCTCCAATAAGTTCTATAGCTGCAAGATGGAGGAGAACAGTTCTGTCAGTGAGCATATACTCAAAATGTCTGGGTATAATAATCACTTGATTCAATTGGGAGTTAATCTTCCGGATGATTGCGTCATTGACAGAATTCTCCAATCACTGCCACCAAGCTACAAGAGCTTCCTGATGAACTATAATATGCAAGGGATGAACAAGACTATTCCTGAGCTCTTCGCAATGCTGAAAGCTGCGGAGGTAGAAATCAAGAAGGAGCATCAAGTGTTGATGGTTAACAAGACCACTAGTTTCAAGAAAAAGGGCAAAGGGAAGAAGAAGGGGAACTTCAAAAAGAACGGCAAGCAAGTTGCTGCTCAAGAGAAGAAACCCAAGTCTGGACCTAAGCCTGAAACTGAGTGCTTCTACTGCAAGCAGACTGGTCACTGGAAGCGGAACTGCCCCAAGTATTTGGCGGATAAGAAGGATGGCAAGGTGAACAAAGGTATATGTGATATACATGTTATTGATGTGTACCTTACTAGAGCTCGCAGTAGCACCTGGGTATTTGATACTGGTTCTGTTGCTAATATTTGCAACTCGAAACAGGGACTACGGAATAAGCGGGCACTGGCAAAGGACGAGGTGACGATGCGCGTGGGAAACGGTTCCAAAGTCGATGTGATCGCGGTCGGCACGCTACCTCTACATCTACCTTCGGGATTAATATTAGACCTAAATAATTGTTATTTGGTGCCAGCGTTGAGCATGAACATTATATCTGGATCTTGTTTAATGCGAGACGGTTATTCATTTAAATCAGAGAATAATGGTTGTTCTATTTATATGAGTAATATCTTTTATGGTCATGCACCCTTGAAGAGTGGTCTATTTTTATTAAATCTCGATAGTAGTAATACACATATTCATAATGTTGAAACCAAAAGATGCAGAGTTGATAATGAAAGTGCAACTTATTTGTGGCACTGTCGTTTAGGTCATATCGGGGTAAAGCGCATGAAGAAACTTCATACTGATGGACTTTTGGAACCACTTGATTATGAATCACTTGGTACTTGCGAACCGTGCCTCATGGGCAAGATGACTAAAACACCGTTCTCTGGTACTATGGAGAGAGCAACAGATTTGTTGGAAATCATACATACCGATGTATGTGGTCCGATGAATATTGAGGCTCGTGGCGGATATCGTTATTTTCTCACCTTCACAGATGATTTAAACAGATATGGATATATCTACTTAATGAAACATAAGTCTGAAACATTTGAAAGTTCAAAGAATTTCAGAGTGAAGTTGAAAATCATCGTAACAAGAAAATAAAGTTTCTACGATCTGATCGTGGAGGAGAATATTTGAGTTACGAGTTTGGTGTACATTTGAAAAACTGTGGAATAGTTTCGCAACTCACGCCACTCGGAACACCACAGCGTAATGGTGTGCCCGAACGTCGTAATCGTACTTTACTAGATATGGTGCGATCTATGATGTCTCTTACTGATTTACCGCTATCGTTTTGGGGTTATGCTTTAGAGACGGCTGCATTCACGTTAAATAGGGCACCATCAAAATCCGTTGAGACGACACCTTATGAACTGTGGTTTGGCAAGAAACCAAAGTTGTCGTTTCTTAAAGTTTGGGGCTGCGATGCTTATGTGAAAAAGCTTCAACCTGATAAGCTCGAACCCAAATTGGAGAAATGTGTCTTCATAGGATACCCAAAGGAGACTGTTGGGTACACCTTCTATCACATATCCGAAGGCAAGACATTCGTTGCTAAGAATGGATCCTTTCTAGAGAAGGAGTTTCTCTCGAAAGAAGTGAGTGGGAGTAAAGTAGAACTTGACGAGGTAACTGTACCTGCTCCCTTACTGGAAAGTAGTACATCACAGAAAACTGTTTCAGTGACACCTACACCAGTTAGTGAGGAAGCCAATGATAATGATCATGAAACTTCAGATCAAGATACTGCTGAACCTCGTAGATCAACCAGAGTAAGATCCGCACCAGAGTGGTACGGTAATCCTGTTCTGGAAGTCATGCTACTAGATCATGATGAACCTACGAACTATGAAGAAGCGATGGTGAGCCCAGATTCCGCAAAGTGGCTTGAAGCCATGAAATCTGAGATGGGATCCATGTATGAGAACAAAGTATGGACTTTGGTTGACTTGCCCGATGATCGGCAAGCAATTGAGAATAAATGGATCTTTAAGAAGAAGACTGACGCTGATGGTAATGTTACTGTCTACAAAGCTCGACTTGTCGCAAAAGGTTTTCGGCAAGTTCAAGGGATTGACTACGATGAGACCTTCTCACCCGTAGCGATGCTTAAGTCCGTCCGAATCATGTTAGAAATTGGCGCATTTTATGATTATGAAATTTGGCAGATGGATGTCAAAACTGCATTCCTGAATGGATTTCTAGAAGAAGAGTTGTATATGATGCAACCGGAAGGTTTTGTCGATCCAAAGGGAGCTAACAAAGTGTGCAAGCTCCAGCGATCCATTTATGGACTGGTGCAAGCCTCTCGGAGTTGGAATAAACGTTTTGATAGTGTGATCAAAGCATTTGGCTTTATACAGACTTTCGGAGAAGCCTGTATTTACAAGAAAGTGAGTGGGAGCTCTATAGCATTTCTCATATTATATGTGGATGACATATTGCTGATTGGAAATGATATAGAATTTCTGGATAGCATAAAGGGATACTTGAATAAGAGTTTTTCTATGGAAGACCTCGGTGAAGCTGCTTACATATTAGGCATTAAGATCTATAGAGATAGATCAAGACGCTTAATTGGACTTTCACAAAGCACATACCTTGACAAAATTTTGAAAAAGTTCAAAATGGATCAAGCAAAGAAAGGGTTCTTGCCTGTGTTACAAGATGTGAAGTTGACTAAGACTCAATGCCCGACCACTGCAGAAGATAGAGAGAATATGAAAGATGTTCCCTATGCATCAGCCATAGGATCTATCATGTATGCAATGCTGTGTACCAGACCTGATGTGTGCCTTGCTATAAGTTTAGCAGGGAGGTACCAAAGTAATCCAGGAGTGGATCACTGGACAGCGGTCAAGAACATCCTGAAATACCTGAAAAGGACTAAGGATATGTTTCTCGTATATGGAGGTGACAAAGAGCTCACCGTAAAAGGTTACGTTGATGCAAGCTTTGACACTGATCCGGACGATTCTAAATCGCAAACCGGATACGTGTTTACATTAAACGGTGGAGCTGTCAGTTGGTGCAGTCCTAAACAAAGCGTCGTAGCGGGGTCTACATGTGAAGCGGAGTACATAGCTGCTTCGGAAGCAGCGAACGAAGGAGTCTGGATGAAGGAGTTCATATCCGATCTAGGTGCCATACCTAATGCATCGGGTCCAATGAAAATCTTTTGTGACAATACTGGTGCAATTGCCTTGGCAAAGGAATCCAGATTTCACAAAAGGACCAAACACATCAAGAGACGCTTCAACTCCATCCGGGATCTAGTCCAGGTGGGAGACATAGAGATTTGCAAGATACATACGGATCTGAATGTTGCAGACCCGTTGACTAAGCCTCTTCCACGAGCAAAACATGATCAGCACCAAGGCTCCATGGGTGTTAGAATCATTATAGTGTAATCTAGATTATTGACTCTAGTGGAAGTGGGAGACTGAAGGAAATATGCCCTAGAGGCAATAATAAAGTTATTATTTATTTCCTTATAATCATGATAAATGTTTATTATTCATGCTGGAATTGTATTAACCGGAAACATAATACATGTGTGAATACATAGACAAACAAAGTGTCACTAGTATGCCTCTACTTGACTAGCTCGTTAATCAAAGATGGTTATGTTTCCTGACCATGAACAATGAGTTGTTATTTGATTAACGAGGTCACGTCATTAGTTGAATGATCTGATTGACATGACCCATTCCATTAGCTTAGCACCCGATCGTTTAGTATGTTGCTATTGCTTTCTTCATGACTTATACATGTTCCTATGACTATGAGATTATGCAACTCCCGTTTATCGGAGGAACACTTTGGGTGCTACCAAACGTCACAACGTAACTGGGTGATTATAAAGGAGCATTACAGGTGTCTCCAAAGATAGATGTTGGGTTGGCGTATTTCGAGATTAGGATTTGTCACTCCGATTGTTGGAGAGGTATCTCTGGGCCCTCTCGGTAATACACATCACATAAGCCTTGCAAGCATTACAACTAATATGTTAGTTGTAAGATGATGTATTACGGAACGAGTAAAGAGACTTGCCGGTAACGAGATTGAACTAGGTATTGGATACCGACGATCGAATCTCGGGCAAGTAACATACCGATGACAAAGGGAACACCGTATGTTGTTATGCGGTCTGACCGATAAAGATCTTCGTAGAATATGTAGGAGCCAATATGGGCATCCAGGTCCCGCTATTGGTTATTGACCGGAGACGTGTCTCGGTCATGTCTACATTGTTCTCGAACCCGTAGGGTCTGCACGCTTAAGGTTACGATGACAGTTATATTATGAGTTTATGCATTTTGATGTACCGAAGGTTGTTCGGAGTCCCGGATGTGATCATGGACATGACCAGGAGTCTCGAAATGGTCGAGACGTAAAGATTGATATATTGGAAGCCTATGTTTGGATATCGGAAGTGTTCCGGGTGAAATCGGGATTTTACCGGAATACCGGGAGGGTTACCGGAACCCCCCGGGAGCTATATGGGCCATAGTGGGCCTTAGTGGAAAAGAGAAGGGGCTGCCCTAGATGGGCTGCGCGCCTCCCCCTTCCCCTAGTCCTATTAGGACTAGGAGAGGTGGCCGGCCCCCTCCTCCTCTTTTCCCCCTCCGCGAATCCTATTCCGACTAGGATTGGGGGGGGGGGAATCCTACTCCCAGAGGGAGTAGGACTCTCCTGCGACCTCCTCCTTGGCCGGCCAGCCTCCCCCCTCTACTCCTTTATATACGGAGGCAGGGGGCACCTCTAGACATACAAGTTGATCCACGTGATCTATTCCTTAGCCGTGTGCGGTGCCCCCTGCCACCATATACCTCGATAATACTGTAGCGGAGTTTAGGCGAAGCCCTGCTGCTGTAGTTCATCAAGATCGTCACCACGCCATCGTGCTGACGAAACTCTTCCCCGACACTTTGCTGGATCGGAGTCCGGGGATCATCATCGAGCTGAACGTGTGCTCGAACTCGGAGGTGCCGTAGTTTCGGTACTTGATCGGTTGGATCGTGAAGACGTACGACTACTTCCTCTACGTCGTGTCATCGCTTCCGCAGTCGGTCTGCGTTGGGTACGTAGACAACACTCTCCCCTCTCGTTGCTATGCATCACATGATCTTGCGTGTGCGTAGGAATTTTTTTGAAATTACTACGAAACCCATCAGAAACTTGCAACAGTGGTATGTCCTGCAAAACAAATAAAACACTGATCGTGTCCCCAACAATTCTAACAGGGTGCCAATCCCTCCTAGTCTTGCTAGTTATACAAGTGTGATAAATATTTTTGGTATTTTTGAAATAAAACAACATGTAAATGTTGTTGGAAGGTGCTCCTTATGGTGAAATTTGGACCGGGGTTCATAGGTTAACTCTTCAATGCATAAAAGTTGTGGTAGGTGACTTTCTCATGTGTAAACGCACAGCATGAAATACTCATGTTCATGGCGAATAAGTAAACAGTAAACAATGTGAGAATATATATAGGCAGTATGTCAATAATACTAAAGGCCGAGACCTTCACGTGCCTCTTTAGTATGTCCTGCAACACAAATAAAACACTGCTCATGTCCCCAACAATTCTAACAAGGGTGTCAATCCCTCCTAGTCTTGCTAGTTATACAAGTGTGATAAATATATTTGGTATTTTTGAAATAAAAAAACGTGTAAATGTTGTTGGAAGGTGCTCCTTATGGTGGAAATTGGACCGGGGTTCATAGGTTAACTCTTCAATGCATAAAAGTTGTGGTAGGTGACTTTCTCATGTGTAAACGTACAATATGAAATACCCATGTTCATGGCGGATAAGTAAACAGTAAACAATGTGAGAATATATATAGGTAGTATGTCCATAATACTAAAGACCAAGATACTCTGCATCATCTGGGCATTAAGTGTAAAAAGGGTAATTGCATTTAGAATGATGATATACTATTATGATTAGAGGATTATTCTTCCTCTACTAACCCTTAACATTTAGTGGCAACAATTCAAACAAGCATTTTCCATTTTTTTGTCACTATGGTAGATTGCTTGCAAGACTTGAACCCAACTAATGCAGACCTCTTCCACTACTTGCTACCGATCTAAACTTGCAAAGCGAAGACACGCATCCAAAAATAGTTATGCATCTATATATCAAACATGAATCATGAATTTTTTTGAACATATCGAGTTAATCCATCACATGATCTACATCGCCACCACAAACTCGTGTGATAAACTACAATCATGCTTGTGTAGCTATTGTATTGAACATCAGAAATACAACTAGGAGGAGAGATTACAACATTGGCTACTACCATGAATCCGTAGTCTAGGAGGTGGACTACTCACATTCTGGAAAACCAGGATCGAGGTTGATGATGAAGATGAATTCCCCCTTCTGTAGAGTTCCAAATTAGGGTTGAAACCAAAGATCATCTCGAAAACGCAATGTGACAGCCGCGAAAAAATACTCGGTAAATTGGTGGTGAGTTTTCGGGTATATATAAGTCAGGACGGAGGCCAGCCAGGGGGTTCCCATAGGTTGTAGGTGCCCTAGCCCTAGGGTTCCTAGGGTGCGCCTAGGGCTTATGGGCCCCACCAGGTGTGGGTCCATGTCTAATATGTTAGTCCAATATAAGGTTCAATTAAATCTGCGCCCAATGTGTTTATAATTGATATCATCATACCATGAATCATACAAAAAGTATTGATATGTTTGAGACGTATCACTGGCCTTCTGCCTATCTGAAATGATTGTGTAGTTGCCAAATTGTCATGATTCTCCCCAATAGATATCTTGAATTGTGTTAAAATCCATCACAAACTTGGCATGTCATCCTTCTCAACTTACTCCAAAGCCAATGGGCAGATGTTATTGTTTCCATCTCTAGCTATTGTGGATAAGATTCGTTAACTTGTGTGTTCGGCTTAAGAAAGCAACCATCTAGACCTGAAATCAATAAAGAGCAAAAGTTGTTGAGAATGCAATGAAAATATATGTGACTATAAACCAATTGAAATACATGTGACAAGAACATACTAATAAAAGGCCTACACCCTTTGAGAAATCCCCCCTTTTGTGCTCTAAAGACAAATGATCAGTCTATGAAACCTAGGAGACTTGGATGCTCTTTCACCACTCTGGTGGTCACAATACATCTTCTCCTAGGGTTTGTGTCCAACACTGTTTGAAAATAGTCGTTGATCCTTGTGTATTGCTTCCTAATCACCCTATGCAACAATCAGAGCTTGCTGCCTTGCCATATATGCCCTATTCTTCCCAACCTCCAAACCACACTTCTCTTTGTCTTCTTTGTGACTGTCTCAACTCCTTTTGTAGGATCTGTCCTCGAGCTATCCTCAATTTCTTTGGCCACAAACTTTGTAGGCACCTAGCAATTCTCACCACATGGAGAACATGTATACTCCAGTTGCAACTTCTTTTACATTTAGTTTTTTGATTGGCAATTTCATATGCAACCATTTAAAAATGGCATCCTTTCTCATGAAAATCCACTATTATCCTATCCTTGTTGTTTATGTGGTAATGGAAGTTCCTCCTTTGAGTGACATGCAAGTTCACCAATGCTCTTCTAAACTGGTAAACATCAAGAAAGCACGTCTTCCAACATATTGGTACCATTGTCTGACCTTTCTCTTATTTGACCTGCACTTTGTCATACTTGAGGGTGTTGGGAAACGTTGCACGGAAAAACAAAAAAATTCTACGCACACGCAATGATCTATCCATGGAGATGCATAGCAACGAGGGGAAGAGTGTGTCTACGTTCCCTCATAGATCATAAGCGGAAGCGTTTAACAATGCGGTTGATGTAGTCGAACTTCTTCTAGCTCCGACCGATCAAGTACCGAACGTACGACACCTCAGAGTTCTGCACACGTTCAGCTCGGTGACGTCCCTCGCCTTCTTGATCCAGCAAGACGTCGAGGTAGTAGATGAGTTCCGTCAGCATGACGGCGTGGTGACGGTGATGGTGAAGTGATTTTCGCAGGGCTTCGCCTAAGCACTACGAAAATATGACCGGGGGTGTAAACGATGGAGGGGGGCGCTGCACACGGCTAGGCAATTGTCTGGTGTGTGCTAGGGCGCCCCCACATATATATAGGTGGGAGGGAGAGGGGAGGCAGCCAGGAGGCGCCCAAGTAGGCTGAATCCTACTTGGGGTCTCCCCATGGCCGACGCCCCCTGCCATATTTGCCAGAGGGGGAGGAAAGAGGAGGGGGAGAAAGGAAGGGGGAGGCCGAATCCCCCTTTCCTTTCTCTTCCCCTCTTTCCTTCTCCCCTTGGTTCGGCCCATATGGGGAGCGTACCAACCCCTGGTGGCTGGTGCGTTTCCCCTCTTGGCCCATAAGGCCCATATCTTTTGTCGGGGGTGCCTGAAACCCCTTCCGGTGACCCGATATGTACCTGGTACCCTCCAGAACATTTCCGGTGTCCAAATTGAAGGAAATATGCCCTAGAGGAAATAATAAATTTGTTATTTATATTTACTTATATCATGATAAATGATTATTATTCATGCTAGAATTGTATTAACCAGAAACTTAGTACATGTGTGAATACATAGACAAACAGAGTGTCACTAGTATGCCTCTACTTGACTAGCTCGTTGAATCAATGATGGTTATGTTTCCTGACCATAGACAAGAGTTGTCACTTGATTAACGGGATCACATCATTAGAGAATGATGTGATTGACTTGACCCATCCATTAGTTTAGCACGATGATCGTTTAGTTTGTTGCTATTGCTTTCTCCATAACCTATACATGTTCCTATGACTATGAGATCATGCAACTCCCGAATACCAGAGGAACACTTAGTGTGCTATCAAACGTCACAACGTAACTGGATGACTATAAAGATGCTCTACAGGTGTCTCCGATGGTGTTTGTTGAGTTGGCATAGATCGAGATTAGGATTTGTCACTCCGAGTATCGAAGAGGTATCTCTGGGACCTCTCGGTAATGCACATCACTATAAGCCTTGTAAGCAATGTAACTAACGAGTTAGTTACGGGATAGTGCATTATGGAACGAGTAAAGAGACTTGCCGGTAACGATATTGAACTAGGTATTGAGATACCGACGATTGAATCTCGGTCAAGTAACATACTGATGACAAAGGGACAACATATGTTGTTGTGCGGTTTGACTGATAAAGATCTTCGTAGAATATGTAGGAACCAATGTGAGCATCCAGGTTCTGCTATTGTTTATTGACCCGAGATGAGTCTCGGTCATGTCTACATAGTTCTCGAATCCGTAGGGTCTGCACGCTTAACGTTCGGTGACGATCGGTATTATGAGTTTATGTGTTTTGATGTACCGAAGGTAGTTCGGAGTCCCAAATTTGATCACGGACATGAAGAGGAGTCTCGAAATGGCCGAGACATAAAGATCGATATTGGAAGCCTATGTTTGGACATCGGAATGATTCCGGATGAGTTCGGGCATTTTCCGGAGTACCGGGAGGTTACCGGAACCCCCCGGGGAGTATATGGGCCTTATTGGGCCTTAGTAGAATAGAGGAGAGGAAGTGAAAATGTGTGAGGCGCGCCCCCTAGCCCAATCCGAATTGGGTGGAGGCTGCCCCCCTTTCCTTCCTTCTCTCCTCCCCTTCCTTCTCTCCTACTCCTACTACTTGGAAGGGGGGAATCCTACTCCCCGCGGGAGTAGGACTCCCCTAGGGCGCGCCATAGAGGGCCGGCCCTCCCCCTCCTCCACTCCTTTATATACGGGGGAGGGGGGCACCCCATAGACACACAAGTTGATCATTGTGTTAAGCGTGTGCGGTGCCCCCCTCCACCATAATCCACCTCGGTCATATCGTAGCGGTGCTTAGGCGAAGCCCTGTTCCGGTAGCTTCATCATCATCGTCATCACGCCGTCGTGCTGACGAAACTCTCCCTTGACACTCACCTGGATCTAGAGTTCGTGGGACGTCACCGAGCTGAACGTGTGCAGATCGCGGAGGTGCCGTACCTTCGGTGCTAGGATCGGTCGGATCATGAAGACGTTCGACTACATCAACCGCATTGTCATAACGCTTCCGCTTACGGTCTACGAGGGTACGTAGACAACACTCTTCCCCTCCCGTTGCTATGCATCACCTAGATAGATCTTGCGTGTGCGTAGGAAAATTTTGAAATTACTGCGTTCCCCAACAGTGGCATCCGAGCCAGGTCCATGCGTAGATGTTATATGCACGAGTAGAACACAAAGGAGTTGTGGGCGTGGGTATATACATATTGCTTGCCGTCACTAGTTGATTCTTGATTCAGCGGTATTGTTGGATGAAGCGGCTCAAACCGACATTATGCGTACGCTTACACGAGACTGGTTCTACCAACGTGCTTCGCACACAGGTGGCTAGTGGGTGTCAGTTTCTCCAACTTTAGTTGAATCAGATAAAATGAACAGGGTTATTTCTGAAGATCAAAAAGCAATCACTATACCACATTGTGGTTTTTGATGCGTAGGTAAGAACGGTTCTTGCTCAGCCCGTAGCAGCCACGTAAAACTTGCAACAACAAAGTAGAGGATGTCTAACTTGTTTTTGCAGGGCATGTTGTGATGTGATATGGTCAAGACATGATGCTAAATTTTATTGTATGAGATGATCATGTTTTGTAACAGAGTTATCAGCAACTGGCAGGAGCCATATGGTTGTCGCTTTATTGTATGAAATGCAATCGCCATGTAATTGCTTTACTTTATCACTAAGCGGTAGCGATAGTCGTAGAAGCAATACTTGGCGAGACGATAACGATGCTTCGATGGAGATCAAGGTGTCAAGCCGGTGATGATGGTGATCATGACGGTGCTTTGAAGATGGAGATCAAAGGCACAAGATGATGATTACCATATCATATCACTTATATTGATTGCATGTGATGTTTATCCTTTATGCATCTTATTTTGCTTAGTTCGGCGGTAGCATTATAAGATGATCTCTCACTAAATTTCAAGGTACAGGTGTTCTCCCTGAGTATGCACCGTTGCTGCAGTTCGTCGTGCCGAGACACCACGTGATGATCGGGTGTGATAAACTCTACGTTCACATACAATGGGTGCAAGCCAGTTTTGCACACGCAAAATACTCGGGTTAAACTTGACGAGCCTAGCATATACAGATATGGCCTCGAAAAACTGAGACCAAAAGGTCGAGCGTGAATCATATAGTATATATGATCAACATAGTGATGTTCACCATTGAAAACTACTCCATCTCACGTGATGATCGGACATGGTTTAGTTGATATGGATCACGTGATCACTTATATGATTAGAGAGATGTCTATCTAAGTGGGAGTTCTTAAGTAATTTGATTAATTGAACTTTAATTTATCATGAACTTAGTACCTGATAGTATTTTGCATATCTATGTTGTTGTAGATAGATGGCCCGTGCTGTTGTTCCGTTGAATTTTAATGCGTTCCTAGAGAAAGCTAAGTTGAAAGATGATGGTAGCAACTACACGGACTGGGTCCGTAACTTGAGGATTATCCTCATTGCTGCATAGAAGAATTACGTCCTGGAAGCATCGCTAGGTGAGAAACCCGCTGCAGGAGCAACGACAGATGTTGTGAACACCTGGCAGAGCAAAGTTGATGACTACTCGATAGTTCAATGTGCCATGCTTTACAACTTAGAACCAGGACTTCAACGACGTTTTGAACATCATGGAGCATATGAGATGTTCTAGGAGTTGAAGTTAATATTTCAAGCAAATGCCCGGATTGAGAGATATGAAGTCTCCAATAAGTTCTACAGCTGCAAAATGGAGGAGAATAGTTCTGTCGGTGAACATATACTCAGAATGTCTGGGTACCACAACCACTTGACTCAGTTGGGACTTAATCTTCCTGATGATAGTGTCATTGACAGAGTTCTTCAATCACTGCCACCAAGCTACAAGAGCTTCGTGATGAACTATAATATGCAAGGGATGGATAAGACTATTCCTGAGCTCTTCGCAATGCTAAAGGCTGCAGAGGTAGAAATCAATAAGGAGCATCAAGTGTTGATGGTCAACAAGACCACTAGTTTCAAGAAAAAGTGTAAAAGGGAAGAAGGGGAACTTCAAGAAGAACAGCAAGCCAGTTGCTGCTCAAGTGAAGAAACCCAAGTCTGGACCTAAGCCTGAAACTGAGTGCTTCTACTGCAAAGGGACTGGTCACTGGAAGTGGAACTGCCCCAAGTATTTGGCGGAGAAGAAGGATGGCAAAGTGAAAGGTATATTTGATATACATGTTATTGATGTGTACCTTACTAATGCTCGCAGTAACGCCTGGGTATTTGATACTGGTTCTATTGCTAATATTTGCAACTTGAAACAGGGGCTACGGATTAAGCGAAGATTGGCTAAGGACGAGGTGACGATGCGCATGGGAAATAGTTCCAAAGTCGATGTGATCGCCGTCGGCACGCTACCTCTACATCTACCTTTGGGATTAGTTTTAGACCTAAATAATTGTTATTTGGTGCCAGCGTTGAGCATGAACATTATATCTGGATCTTGTTTGATGCGAGACGGTTATTCATTTAAATAAGAGAATAATGGTTGTTCTATTTATATGAGTAATATCTTTTATGGTCATGCACCCTTGATGAGTGGTCTATTTTTACTAAATCTTGATCGTAGTGATACACATGTTCATAGTATTGAAGCCAAAAGATGCAAAGTTGATAATGATAGTGCAACTTATTTGTGGCACTGTCGTTTGGGTCATATTGGTGTAAAGCGCATGAAGAAACTCCATTCTAATGGACTTCTGGAATCACTTGATTATGAATCACTTGGTACTTGCGAACCATGCCTCATGGGCAACATGACTAAAACTCTGTTCTCCGGAACAATAAAACAAGCAACAAAGTTATTGGAAATCATACATACTAATGTATGTGGTCCAATGAACATTGAGGCTCGCGGTGGATATCATTATTTTCTTACCTTCACTGATGATTTGAGCAGATATGGGTATATCTACTTAATGACACATAAGTCTGCGAAACATTTGAAAAGTTCAAAGAATTTTAGAGTGAAGTCGAAAATCATCATAACAAGAAAATCAAGTTTCTACGATCTGATCGTGGAGGTGAATATTTAAGTTATGAGTTTGGACTTCATTTGAAACAATGCGGAATATTTTCGCAACTCACGCCACCTGGAACACCACAACATAATGGTGTGTCCGAACGTCGTAACCACACTTTATTAGATATGGTGCGATCTATGATGTCTCTCACTGATTTACCGCTATCGTTTTGGGGTTATGCTTTAGAGACAGCTGCATTCACGTTAAATAGGGCACCATCAAAATCCATTGAGACTGTTGGGTACACCTTCTATTTTAGGATCCGAAGGCAAGATATTCGTTGCTAAGAATGGATCCTTTCTAGAGAAGGAGTTTCTCTTGAAGGAAGTGAGTGGGAGGAATGTAGAACTTGACGAGGTAATTGTACCTTCTCCCTTATTGGAAAGTACTTCATCGCTGAAATCAGTTCAAGTGATTCCTACACCAGTAAGTGAGGAAGCTAATGACGATGATCATGAAACTTCTGATCAAGTTACTACCGAACCTCGTAGGTCAACCAGAGTAAGATCCGCACCAGAGTGGTACGGTAATCCTGTTCTGGAGGTCATGTTATTTGACCATGACGAACCTACGAACTATGAGGAAGCGATGATGAGCCCAGATTCCGCAAAATGGCTTGAGGCCATGAAATATGAGATGGAATCCATATATGAGAACAAAGTGTGGACTTTGGTTGACTTGCCCGATGATCGGCAAGCCATAGAGAATAAATGGATCTTCAAGAATAAGACTGACGCTGATGGTAATGTTACTGTCTACAAAGATCGACTTGTTGCAAAAGGTTTTCGACAAGTTCAAGGAGTTGACTATGATGAGACCTTCTCACCCGTAGCGATTCTTAAGTCCGTCTGAATCATGTTAGCAATTGCTGCATTTTATGATTATGAAATTTGGCAAATGGATGTCAAAACTGCATTCCTTAATGGATATCTTAAAGAAGAGTTGTATATGATGCAACCAGAAGGTTTTGTCGATCCAAAAGGTGCTAACAACGTGTGCAAGCTCCAGTGATCCATTTATGGACTGGTGCAAGCCTCTCGGAGTTGGAATATACGCTTTGATAGTGTGATCAAAGCATATGGTTTTATACAGACTTTTGGAGAAGCCTGTATTTACAAGAAAGTGAGTGGGAGCTCTGTAGCATTTATGATATTATATGTAGATGACATATTGCTGATCAGAAATGATACTGAATTTCTGAATAGCATAAAAGGATACTTGAATAAGAATTTTTCAATGAAAGACCTTGCTGAAGCTGCTTATATATTGGGCATCAAGATCTATAGAGATAGATCAAGATGCTTAATTGGAATTTCACAAAGAACATACCTTGATAAAGTTTTGAAGAAGTTCAAAATGGATCAAGCAAAGAGAGGGTTCTTGCTTGTGTTACAAGGTGTGAAGTTGAGTCAGACTCAATGCCCGACCACTACAGAAGATAGAGAGAAAATGAAAGTCATTCCCTATGCTTCAACCTTAGGTTCTATCATGTATGAAATGTTGTGTACAGGACCTGATGTGTGCCTTGCTATTAGTTTAGTAGGGAGGTACCAAAGTAATCCAGGAGTGGATCACTGGACAGCGGTCAAGAACATCCTGAAATACCTGAAAAGGACTAAGGATATGTTTCTCGTTTATGGAGGTGACAAAGATCTCATCGTAAACGGTTACATCGATGCAAGATTTGACATTGATCCGGATGACTCTAAGTCACAAACTAGATACGTATTTTTATTAAATGGTGGAGCTGTTAGTTGGTGCAGTTCCAAGCAGAGCGTCGTGGCGGGATCTACGTGTGAAGCGGAGTACATAGCTGCTTCAGAAGCAGCAAATGAAGGAGTCTGGATGAAGGAGTTCATATCTGATCTAGGTGTCATACCTAGTGCATCGGGTCCAACAAAAATCTTTCGTGACAATACTGGTGTAATTGACTTGTCAAAGGAATTCAGATTTCACAAGAGAACCAAGCACATCAAGAGACGCTTCAATTCCATCCGCGATCAAGTCAAGGAGGGAGACATAGAGATTTGCAAGATACATACGGATCTGAATGTTGCAGACCCGTTGACTAAGCCTCTCTCACGAGCAAAACATGATCAGCACCAAGACTCCATGGGTGTGAGAATCATTACAATGTAATCTAGATTATTGACTCTGGTGCAAGTGGGAGACTGAAGGAAATATGCCCTAGAGGCAATAATAAAGTTGTTATTTATATTTCCTTATATCATGATAAATGTTTATTATTCATGCTAGAATTGTATTAACCAGAAACTTAGTACATGTGTGAATACATAGACAAACAGAGTGTCACTAGTATGCATCTACTTGACTAGCTCGTTGAATCAATGATGGTTATGTTTCCTGACCATAGACGAGAGTTGTCACTTGATTAACGGGATCACATCATTAGAGAATGATGTGATTGACTTGACCCATCCGTTAGCTTAGCACGATGATCATTTAGTTTGTTGCTATTGCTTTCTCCATAACTTATACATGTTCCTATGACTATGAGATCATGTAACTCCCGAATACCGGAGGAACACTAAGTGTGCTATCAAACATCACAACGTAACTGGGTGACTATAAAGATGCTCTAGAGGTGTCTCCGATGGTGTTTGTTGAGTTGGCATAGATCGAGATTAGCATTTGTCACTCCGAGTATCGAAGAGGTATCTCTGGGCCCTCTCGGTAATGCACATCACTATAAGCCTTGCAAGCAATGTAACTAATGAGTTAGTTGTAGGATAGTGCATTACAGAACGAGTAAAGAGACTTGCCGGTAACGAGATTGAACTAGGTATTTGTAGGATCGAAAGTATGTCTAGAGGGGGGGTGTGATTAGACTACTTGACCAAATAAAAACTTAACCTTTTCCCAATTTTAGTTCTTGGCAGATTTTATCTATTGTAGGACAAGTCAAGCAATCATCACACAATTCACGCAAGCATGCAAAGAGTATATTGGCAGCGGAAAGTAAAGCATGCAACTTGCAAGAATGTAAAGGGAAGGGTTTGGAGAATTCAAACGCAATTGGAGACACGGATGTTTTTCCCGTGGTTCGGATAGGTGGTGCTATCCTACATCCACGTTGATGGAGACTTCAACCCACGAAGGGTAACGGTTGCGCGAGTCCACGGAGGGCTCCACCCACGAAGGGTAATGGTTGCGCGAGTCCACGGAGGTCTCCACCCACGAAGGGTCCACGAAGAAGCAACCACCCACGAAGGGTCCACGAAGAAGCAACCTTGTCTATCCCACCATGGCCATCGCCCACGAAGGACTTGCCTCACTAGCGGTAGATCTTCACGAAGTAGGCGATCTACTTGCCCTTACAAACTCCTTGGTTCAACTCCACAATCTTGTCGGAGGCTCCCAAGTAACACCTAGCCAATCTAGGAGACACCACTCTCCAAGAAGTAACAAATGGTGTGTAGGTAATGAACTCCTTGCTCTTGTGCTTCAAATGATAGTCTCCCCAACACTCAACTCTCTCTCATAGGATTTGGATCTGGTGGAAAGAAGGTTTGAGTGGAAAGCAACTTGGGGAAAGCTAGAGATCAAGATTCATATGATAGGAATGGAATATCTTGGTCTCAACACATGAGTAGGTGGTTCTCTCTCAGAACATATGAGTTGGAATTGTGTATGTGTTCTGATGGCTCTCTCCACGAATGAAGAGGAGGTGGAGGGGTATATATAGCCTCCACACAAAATCCAACCGTTACACACAGTTTTCCAATCTCGGTGGGACCGAATCAACAAACTCGGTCGGAACGAAAAGGTAAACCTATTGACCGTTAGAGATTTTCGGTGGGACTGACATGCAACTCGGTAGGACCGATATGGTTAGGGTTTGGGCATAACGTAATCTCGGTGAGACCGATTACACAAACTTGGTGAGACCGAGTTTGCTAATAAGCTAACCAGAGAGTTGGTCAGGCAAACTCGGTGGGACCGATTTGCTCTTTTGGTGAGACCGAAAAGTTACAAAATGGAAACACAGAGTTTACATTGCAATCTCGGTGGGACCGATTCGCTCTTTCGGTGAGACCGAAAAGTTATGAAAGGGAAACAGAGAGTTTGCAATCCCATCTCGGTGAGACCGAGATCCCTATCGGTAGAACCGAATTGCTAGGGTTTGGCAGTGGCTTATGACAAGTGAAACTCGGTGGCGCCGGATAGAAAGAATCGGTAGGACCGAGTTTGGCTTAGGGTTTAGGTCATATGTGGATATGGGAAAGTAGTTGAGGGTTTTGGAGCATATCACTAAGCACATGAGGCAAGAGGCTCATTAAGCAACACCTCATCCCTCCTTGATAGTATTGGCTTTTCCTAAAGACTCAATGTGATCTTGGATCACTAAAATATAAAATGAAGAGTCTTGAGCTTTTGAGCTTGAGCCAATCCTTTGTCCTTAGCATTTTGAGGGTTCCACTTTCACATCCATGCCATGCCAATCATTGAGCTTTCCTGAAATAGTCATCTTGGAATAGCATTAGCTCAATGAGCTATATGTTGTTATGAATTAGCAAAACCACCTAGGGATAGTTGCACTTTCAATCCCCCCCCTTTTGGTAATTGATGACAACATATAGATCAAAGCTTCGACAAATGATAATAAGCATGAAATATATCGTCACTTTGAGAAG
The DNA here is from genome assembly GCF_056163025.1 of Triticum urartu. Lineage (NCBI taxonomy): Eukaryota > Viridiplantae > Streptophyta > Magnoliopsida > Poales > Poaceae > Triticum > Triticum urartu. The sequence continues at coordinate 96,690,570 of NC_141875.1, forward strand.
TATGTGACAAGTAAGAGCTCCCCCTAAATTTGTGCATATTTAAAATTTGCTTTGGACTGCAAATGCACAAAGAGTTAGAGTCATGGGTTACTCTTCCATGTCACATACATCTTGGTGGAGCGCTTAAAATGATAAGAATGAGATACATGCACTCATCACCAAGAATAGTGAATGATCACATAAGATAGATAAGATGATAATATTAAGCAAACATTAAGTGTAGCTTATGATCAAACACATGATCATCAATGTCTCACGAGCAAAGACATAGTATCTCACACAAAAGCAAACAAAGTTCGAAAAACCACCAAATAAAACAAGAGAGAATAAAAGCAACACTCTCTCTCGAAGCCTATGATCTATACATTTTCTCCCCCTTTGGCAACAAGTTACCAAAAAGTTCCTAGAAAATGCATAGTGCTAAGTCGACACTCAGGCTTGATCTTCAGGTGGTGGTGGAGTCCGGAGCACTCCAAGGATGGAGCCTTCTGTAGACGTGGTCGGAGTCGAGGCTGAAGTGGACGCTGGAGCTGGTGGAACTGAGACTGTAGCTGGTGCAGACGTGGTGGCTCTGGGGTCAGCAACTGGCACTGCAGACGACCTCGGACCTCGTGGCACTCTGGCAAAGGCATCAGTTGTAGTCTTGCCTCTCCTCTCCTGCATGTCATCCTGGAGCTGCTCCACTGCAGTCTGAATCTCTGTCACTTTGACATCCAAGTCATAGAACTTTTGTTCCATGATCCTCTCTAAGCTTGCCTGGTTCTGAGTTAGGGTGGCTAGTCCTTGCTCAATCCGCAGGGTGGATGCAATCAAGTAACCAAGCTGCTCTTGTTTGGTTTTCAGGAAATATTCAGATGCCTCCTCTTGAGTAGGCATCTTGGCAGCTTTCTCCTTCCTCGCCTTCTCCTTCTTGGCTTGTGCTTGGGCAGATGATGGCTCATTCTCAGTCATGACCACTTGATTATCTTCAAAGTCTGGACGGATGGGCAGGTGTTCCTTGTCCAATAAGTATATGCCCGTGCCCATCTTAGAGTTGATGAGCTCCTGAATCTGTGGGGCATATCCACAGCTCCTCTTCTGGTCTGCTGCTGTCCTCTTGATTGTTTCAATCATAAGGCTCATGACTTTGAATTTCTGTGGCACGTCAAAGATATGAAGCAAGTTGATCGCGTGGCCCCTGATCATCTTGTGATCTCCAGACTTGGGCAATAGGGTGTGCCTAAGAATCCAGTTGATGGTTGGCAGCCCTGACAGAAGATAGTGTACTGAGCCAAACTTGAACGTATCAAGTGCTTCATTTGGAATCTCCTTGTACATGTTTGACATTGAGTTGTGGTCCATCTTCTTCTTGGCATAAATGTCCAAGTCATCGTCATGCTCTTCTGGGGCATTAATCAGCTGAGCCCATTCAGCAACTGTAGACTGGTACCTCGTACCCTCTGACATCCATACAATCCTGCCATCTGGATAGAAATGGGTTGTGGAGTAGAACTGCATGATGAGTTCCTCGTTCCACTTTGTGAGCTTCTGCCCAACAAATTCCTCTACTCCACATGCCTTGAAGCTGTCCTGCACTCCAGGGTAGTACTCTTCGTTGTCCTTGATGTATTGCCAATCAACCCATCTCATATCACAGACAATTGGCTTCTTGTCTAGCAGCACTGTCTCATAAAAGTCTTGCTGCTCCTTGGTGTGAAACTTGTAGTCAACTGCAGTCCTTCTCCTTGAAGCATACGGGTCTGCTTCTCTCCACTTCCGGAGCCCTGAATCTCTCCTGAGTTTCATATCCTCAGCCACAGGATGAGCATCGTTGTGGTCTGGGATCTTGGGCTTGAGCTTTCTAAGAACATTCTCTTTTTCTTCTTCTACAGCTTCAGGCACTGGGGCCTTGTTCTTCTCAGTAGCTGGGATGCTTCTTGTGTTCCTCTTTGGCTTTGGCTTTGGAGCTGGCTTGGCCTTGGAAGCAGCTGCCCCTGTTCTTATGGCATCACCCATCAGCTTGGGTGCCTTAGGTGCTGGTGCAGCTACCTCTTCTTCTTCCTCCTCATCTTCCATGATGGAAGCCTTGCCAAGCACTCTGGCTACAGTTTTCTTCACCCTTTCTTTCCTCTTCTTGCCTTCAGCAGCAACTGGCTCAATGGGAGTGGGCTTCTCAGTTGAAGCTCTGGCCTTTGACATAGGCTGCCTGCCTGCTGGCCTTTTGATCTTCATCCCTGGTTTTATGCCCTGTGCTGGCTCAACTCTCTTGGAAGTTGCTTCCTCTTCTGCCACATAATCCTCATCTTCTGAGTCTGAGGTTCTCTTCTTTCTCTGTCTTGTGGCAGCTTTAGGCAGATTGCTAGGGGTGCTCCTGCTGCCATCATCCGAGGAACTTGAGGGACTAGTGCCCTCACTCATCTGCACTTGCTGCTCTGACAAGTTCTGGCTATCACTTTGGTCTGACATGATGCAAACTCTGACTGCTGACCCTGTGAATAGGTTATAGATGAGATAGAGTGGATAAGCATCACAAAATGCAGAGATTTTTGCAAAAGAATAATTCAAAAACTTAGTTTTAGTTTCCCACTGAAAGCATCTCGGATCTACCGATTTCTAAACTCGGTGATACCGAAGCAGTTTTGGCACCTAAACTAGTGAACTCGGTCAGACCGAGTCACAGTTCAGTGGCACCGAGACTGCTAGGGTTTCACAGAGTTCCAAAATTGGTCACACCGATAAGTAATTCTCGGTCAGACCGAGTCTCACTTGTGCAATGGCATAAGCCAAATCGGTGGGACCGAGTTTTTCAACTCGGTGGGTCCGAGATGGTTTCGGCGGAAACCTAACCCTAAAATTTTCGAATTAAGCATAATCTACGAGTTCATTGACTGGATAGAAGTTTAACAAACGTGGCAAGAATCATGATGATCACAATGTGCTAAGAATCAGATTAGGGAATAGCACAAAGATCGAGTCCATACCCTAGTTCCGCGGAGACTCGCTACGGCGGCAACGGCGGGGTTGAATTTCCGTTGACGGCGACGGAGACCAGCGACTGGAGGCGGCTGGCGGCGAGGAGACGATCCGGAGACCAAGTTGGCAGAGCAGGCTATCACGCGGGCGAAGGGGTTTGGAGAAATTTCCAAATTTTTGCCCGTGACTATATATAGCCCGACCCTGTCGGTGTGACCGAGTGGAACAACTCGGTGGCACCGAGATGCAAAACTGTATACAGTTGTTGCAACTCGGTGTGACCGAATGGTTCAAATCGGTTGCACCGAGATCGAAAGCCTAGATCAACTTAGTGATCTCGGTAGGACCGAAAGTAGGGTATCGGTCAGACCGAGAATCATAAAGAGGTTTTGGAAGTTTAAGTCTATGATGAATCGGGGACTCCGAGCGCTCCTCACACAGAGTGGTTTGAACCTGACTTGATCAAATTTTGTGATGTAGCATGAATAGAGTTTGAGACGAGAAAAGCATAGATAGATAGAGGAGGTTCTTAGGCATTCTTGTCCACCCACTTGGCAAAAGGAAATAAAACCAAACAATCAAAACAACAAGTGGATGTCCTCGAATGAGTAAAATATGCAACCAGCATGCTCACACAATAAGATGGCAAATGAAATATGTGACAAGGCATGCACAACCAATTCTAGCATCTATCAAGCAATTTGCGATGACAAGGTCATCTATATATGAGTATATTGACTTAGGAGTCAAGTGAGAACACTTGATCATAGGTCATACTCATCGTTTAAGCTCAAGTGGGGTTACCACTTTTACATAAAGCATTGTTGTGTTCACATCTTTAGAGTTGCTTTAGCTCAAGTCTTAGAGTAAAGCTCCCCCTAGATGTGATATCCCCCCTTAGAGGGATGAACTAACCTCGGGTTTTGTCGATGATGACTTCATGTAGATGTTGAAGATGTGGATGCTCAATGTTGATGTAGATCACTTGGAGCTATCCATTTGAGTGAATTGCACTTTCAATACCTACATGGGTTAGTCCCACAAGGAACAAACAAGGATATCCATAGACATAGAGTGATGCACACACAAGATGATGTCCATGAAAACTTTTAGGTTACCTTGTCCCTTGTCTTACCAACAAGAGGGTTTGTGACTCCTTGAACTAGTGCAAGATGTGGAAGTTGATTGCACTTGTTCTTGCCAAAATGATAAGAGTGAAGTATGTTGGCGGAGTCACCCTCAAGAACTCTCTAGTTCTTCTTCTTTTGGATCCACACCATCTTGATGGGAATCCTTGGAGTTGTAGTCGTACTTGATGCAGTGGAACTTGAAGTAGTCTTGGGAATCCACTTGACTAAGGTCTTAGGAGCTTCTTCAAACGCATCAATTTCCTCTTGAAGCTTGTCCTTGCCTTTTTGCTTGTAGTCTTGTGGTGGAAGATCATCTTGAGCTTGTGTCCCCTTGAAAGAAGTATCATACTTCTCTTGTTGAGGAACAAACTTTGTCTTGGGGTATTGATCTTCTTCCCACTCAACTCCATTGGCATTGAATTTTCGTTCAAAACCAACACCTTGATTCTTCCGGTGCATTCCTTGCTTGCGCACAATTTCCTCGAATTGCTTACTCCCGGCAAGGCTTTTGTACACTCCTTTCTCTATAATTCGCTTCAATAAGTTGTTTTCTTGCTCAAGTGTAACTTGGCTAAGAGAATCATTAGTGGAATCAAGAGAACTACTAGAAGCAACAATATTGGATTTAGCATGATCATTGTTACTGCTAGAGGAAGAATCTTTCTTGTTCTTGTTACTAGACTTGACTTGAGGCATGTAAGTGGATAAGAGTAAACGCTTGGCAATGTAAGAAGAACTTTTCTTGCGAGATCATCATTGATTGCTTTTAAGAACTCATGCTCTTGCTCAAGATTGAGCTTTTCAAAGCGTAATTTCTCATGAGCTCTTAAAAGTTCTCGATGATCTTCGAAGATAGTTTCATGAGCTAACTTAAGAGTGTTTAGTTCTTTAGTTAGAGCCTCAATCTTCTCCTTATCATTGTCATTCGTTTTATCTTGATTAGCATGATTAATTGATGTTTCATCATAGTATTCATCACTAGAGTTGTCAACAAGCAAATCATCACCTAACAAGTCATCTTCATCACTATTGAAATCAACATACTCGGGGTGTGTTACCTTAGGACCTTTGGCCATGAAGCATCTTCCAATTCCTTCATTTGGTGAGTCAAATATGTCGTAGGAGTTGGTTGACACAAGTGCTAGACCGGCAACACCTTCATCTTGAGTATCTTCGGAGTCGGAGTGATAACTTCTCTCGAAGTGGCTGTCGGAGTCGGAGCCGGATACCCATTCACCAACATGAGCTTGATGTCTTTGTTTTGTGTAGCTCCTTGATGATTTTTCCTTCCTTTCCGAATCCTTGCTTCTCCGTGGGTATCTTCGTTCATAACGATCATCTCTACTCCTTCTCTCTCTTGGTGGTGATTCTTTGCTTCTTCTTTTTGGAGAATCTTCTCTTCTCTTGTAGGGAGCCATACACTCATTGGAATAGTGTCCGGGTCTTCCACAACTGTAGCAGTTTCGCTCTCGACTAGAAGATCTTTTGTCATTGTAGGACCTTGACTTGAAGCTTCTATCTTTTCTTCTACTCTTGTAGAACTTGTTGAAGTTCTTCACCATTAAGCCCAATTCTTCATTGAAGTTTTGTTTCTCACTTGATGATGTAGGGGCTTCACATGAGGCTTTGTAGGCACCACTTGATTTGTTGTGAAGTTCCTCTTTATCCTTAAGTGACATCTCATGAGCAACAATTCTTCCAATCACCTCCGTTGGCTTGAGATCTTTGTAATTGGGCATCATTTGGATCAATGTGCACACGGTATCATATTTTCCATCCAAGGCTCTTAGAATCTTCTTGATGATGAATCTATCGGTCATCTCTTCACTTCCTAAGCCGGCAATCTCATTTGTGATGAGAGCAAGCCTAGAGTACATTTCAGCGACACCTTCACAATCCTTCATTTTGAACTTGTCAAGTTGACTTTGAAGCACATCCAACTTGGATTCCTTGACGGAGTCGGTACCTTCGTGCATATCAATCAAAGTGTCCCAAATTTCCTTTGCATTCTCAAGACAGCTGATTTTGTTGAATTCTTCGGGGCACAATCCGTTGAAGAGAATATCACAAGCTTGAGCATTGTATTGCAACATCTTCAACTCATCCGCGGTAGCTTCACGGTTTGGTTCTTTCCCATCAAAGAAGTCACCTTGCAAACCAACACACACAATAGCCCAAACGGCGGGGTTATGTCCAAGAATATGCATTTTCATTTTATGCTTCCAACTAGCAAAATTAGTACCATCAAAGTAAGGACCTCTACGGTGATAATTTCCCTTGCTAGACGCCATACACTCCTAGGTTGTGAAACCAAGGCTATGACCACCAAAAGCTATGGAGATCAAAGCAAATGGAGACCAAAGCTCTGATACCACTTGTAGGATCGAAAGTATGTCTAGAGGGGGGGGGGGTGATTAGACTACTTGACCAAATAAAAACTTAACCTTTTCCCAATTTTAGTTCTTGGCAGATTTTAGCTATTGTACGACAAGTCAAGCAATCATCACACAATTCACGCAAGCATGCAAAGAGTATATGTGGCGACCCGACCCGAATGGATCAAGTGCTCTGTGCTCAGGTGTCATCCCTGGATCAGTAATGCTGACACCACATAGTACATCGAAGGATTTATAGCAGAGTGGCAATAACACACTTATTACATTGTTGTCTCAAAAGAGAACTTATTACAATAAGTATGGCTTAAGGCCATCTAATAAGGATAACAGCGGAAGACTCGGAAGATAAATGGGTCCATCAACTCCAACGGCATCACTGAGTATAGAACAACGACCTAAAACACCTTACTCGTCGTCTGAAAAGTCTGCAACATGAGAAGTTGCAGCCCGAAAACGGGTCAGCACATGGAATATGCTGGCAAAGTAACACATAGAGAGTAATGGAATGAAACAGCTATACTATATGCATATATGGCTGGTGGAAAGCTCTATGGTTACGGTTTTGCGTAAAGCCAGTTTTTCCCTACTGTAAAGGAATAAATTTATTTAACTATCATGGTGGTTGTTAAACATCGAGAATGGTTGACAGCATTCCGATCCCAATTAAGTGAACAATTAAAACCCAACAACATTAATTAGAAGTAACATGTTGAGATTCACATGATATTCAAGTACTAGATACTCAAGTTGTCCATAACCGGGGACACGGCTAATCATGATTAGTTTATACACTCTGCAGAGGTTTGCGCACTTTTCCCCACAAGACTCGATCGCCTCCGTTGGATTTCTCGCACTACATGGTGTTTGAGAAACGGATGACCGAGACACAGTCTTTCAGAGGCGCTAGCACCTTACGATCGGGTAGACCGGTACACCTACATCCCCTACATCTGCTAGTCCACCACTGTAAGAGTTCGCACAACTTAATCAACTATGCCAGAGCCCATAATGGCTTGTGGCTGCACACGGAAGTTACTAGTATGAATGATCTTATGATCCCTTTGAGCCTGGGTGGTGGTCCAAAAAAAACCAGGCAAGTCCTGATAGACATCAGGTGCCTCAATCCACCCAGATGTGTGTTTAAGTTTCCACCTTAGATAAACCATTAAAATTATAAAACTCACATCTGTCATGGATTTCACTCACCCAATCCACGTCTACTAGCATAGCATGGCATAATTAGCAAACGTAGAAGTAACTCCCAAAGGTTTGGTAATAAACAGGTAATAGGTACTACCTCATCTACTTCCCATCCCACAATTTAATTAGATCCTAATCATGCAATGTGTGAGGATTGATCTAATGCAATAAAACTGGGTTGTAGAAAAAGTATGATCAAAGTGTTACTTGCCTTGCTGATGATCCGCGAGACCTAGGGTTTCGAAGTAACAAGCGGCGCAATCCGGGTGATCTATCGCAGACAAACAACAAGCACACAATAAGTACTCATCTAATGCACAGGTAAAACTCGAACAAGAGAACGAACCAGAAAGTTCAATTTAAGAACTCCGGTTGCAAAGAAAGAACGAACCGAACAAACGACGGAAAACAAGCGGCGGAAGAAAACAACTCGGTTCTATCTAGTTGAAACTAGGTCAAATTTTATTGAAGCAAAAGCTTGTTTTAAGTTGATTAGACGGAACGGCGGTTTCGAAACGAAACTCCAGGCGCTTGAATCACCTGATTCCGATAAACGAGCGAGAAGAAAGACTAGAAAGAAGATCGGATCTGAGATCGCGATCGCGAAATAAATCCGACGAGAAGAAAAAGAAGAACGGTTATACGAACGGACGTTCGTTAACCTAGAAGAATCCGGTGATCACGTTCGTTGAGATGAACGGTCCGAAAGAAGAACGAAAACCGATCTAGGTTTTTTTTTCGGAAAAGAAACTGAAAAAGAAACGAAAAACCGATCTAGAAAACAGGAACGGTTTAGAAAAGAACCGGAAAGAAAACGAATCGGAAGAGAAGAAAAGAATCGGAACGATTATAAGAAAACGATCCGAGGAAAAGAGACGCGGGGCAACCTCCAGCGAGGTCTCCGGCGAGAGGCTCCGGCGGCGTGGCGTAGGGCGGCGGCGGCGGCTAGGCGGCGGTGGCGTGGGCAAGGTGCAGCGGCGCGGGTGTGGGGTGGCGCGGTGGCGGTGACTTGGGGCGCGGCGCGGGTGTGGGGTGCGGTGGAGGGCTTGGGGTTTGATTTGATGGGTTTAGAGGGGGGGGGGGGGTGTTGGGGTATTTATATTGGGGAGGGGAGGAGGAAACTTGGGGTAGGGGACAAGAAATAGAGTAGGAATAGGAAAACGAAACAAAGGAAAGGGGAGGGGCTAACCGGCCAGAGTCCTTTTAGGACTCGGCTTGAGCAAGAGGCGGCGGCGGCTGGCGCCTGCCTTGCCTGGCACACGACGCGCAGGGAGGCTGGGGCGGTGGCCGGCTGGCTGGGCCTTTGGCCCGGCTGGCCTGCTGGATTTTTTTAACGGTTTCGCGCGCAGAAAAACACAAAAGAAAATCTAAACGGGCTCCAAAATTTCTAAAGTAAACTTTCCCCGACTCCTAAAAATGAGCCGAACAAAATTAACTTTTCTCCAGACCTAAAATGCAATTTTTAAAACACGCATTTTTCCCTATCCAAATAACATGCAAATAAAACTCCGGCAAACCAAAACTTGATCTATTTATTAAATCTTCATTTTTCCTCAATTTTGGGAAAGTCATATTATTCCCTCTCTTATATTTTTTTTGATAAGGGAAAATTGTTTGAAGATGAAATAATAAATCAAATGATCCTCTTTTCAAATTCGAGAAAACTCTCAAATATGAAAATAACGAAATCTCCAACTCTCTCCGAGGGTCCTTGAGTTGCGTGAAATTTCTAGGATCAACCAAAAATGCAAGAAATATGATATGCATGATGATCTAGTGTATAACATTCCAAATTGCAAAATTTGGGATGTTACAAACCTACCCCCCTTAAGATGAATCTCGCCCTCGAGATTCGGGTTGGCTAGAAAATAGGTGAGGGTGGTCCTAGAGCAAATCTTCTTCTCTCTCCCAGGTGGCTTCATCCTCTGAGTGGTGGTTCCACTGAACTTTGCAAAATTTGATAACCTTGCTGCGAGTAACTCTACTGGCAAACTCGAGAATCTTGACTGGCTTCTCCTCATATGTTAAGTCGTCCTTCAACTAAATCGCTTCCAGCGGCACTGTATCTCTTAGCGGTATCTCTGCCATCTCGGCATGACATCTCTTCAGCTGAGAAACATGGAATACATCATGAACTCCTGACAGCCCCTCTGGTAATTCCAACTTATAAGCGACTTCTCCCATATGTTGCAAAATCTTATATGGTCCAATGAAACGCGGTGCTAACTTTCCCTTAACTCCAAAGCGCTTAACTCCTCGAAGTGGGGATACTCGAAGATAAACTCTGTCTCCGGGTTCGTAAACTGTCTCCTTGCGTTTTGAATCTGCGTAGCTCTTCTGCCTGGACTGGGCTACCTTGAGCCTATCGCGAATCAACTTAACCTTCTGTTCAGACTCCTTAATCAAATCTGGTCCAAAGAATTGACGGTCTCCAACTTCGTCCCATGACAACGGTGTCCTGCACCTCCTTCCGTATAAAGCTTCGAAAGGTGCCATCTTCAAACTGGTTTGGTAACTGTTGTTATAAGAAAACTCCGCATACGGCAAGTTATCGTCCCAACTAGATCCATAATCTAGTGCACAAGCTCTCAGCATATCTTCCAAAATCTGATTGACTCTCTCGGTCTGTCCATCTGTCTGCGGATGAAAGGCTGTGCTGAACTCTAGTCTGGTCCCTAAAGTTTCATGCAACTGATTCCAAAACTTTGAGGTAAATTGGGTTCCTCTATCTGATACGATACTCCTCGGAACTCCATGCAAAAAAATGATCCTAGTCATGTATATCTTTGCCAACTTAGCACTGGTGTAAGTGGTCTTAACTGGAATAAAATGTGCTACCTTTGTCAAACGATCAACTACTACCCATATCGAGTCATAGCCTGATTTTGTCCTGGGTAGTCCTGTGATAAAATCCATGCCTATCTTATCCCACTTCCATTCGGGTATCGGCAATGGTTGTAACAATCCTGCTGGCTTCTGATGCTCTGCCTTTACTCTCTGACATACGTCACAAACTGCTACATATGCTGCAATATCCTTCTTCATTCCGGTCCACCCGAATGTTTCCTTCAAATCCAAATACATCTTGGTATTCCCTGGGTGAATCGAATACGGTGAATCATGGGCCTCTTGCAAAATCAACTTCCTGATCTCCGGGTCATTTGGCACATAAACACGGTCCTCAAACCATAAGGTATCGTGCTCATCCTCACGAAATCCCTTTGCTTTTCCTTCACTCAATTTCTCTTTTATAGCAGCAATCTCCTTGTCAGATTTCTGAGCTTCTCTGATCTTATCCATTAATGTTGACTGAATCTCCAATGCTGCTACATAGCCTCTCGGAACTATTTCCAAACATAGCTCACGAAGGTTTTCTGCTAACTCCTTGGGTACTTCTCCCGTCATTAGGGTGTTGACATGGCTCTTACGGCTCAATGCATCAGCTACTACATTAGCTTTTCCGGGATGGTAATGCAATCTCATGTCATAATCCTTGATGAGCTCCAACCATCTCCTTTGTCTGAGGTTCAACTCCTTCTGAGTGAAAATGTACTTCAAACTCTTGTGATCCGTGTACACCTCACAATGATTTCCAATGAGGAAATGTCTCCACGTTTTCAACGCATGCACTACGGCTGCTAACTCCAAATCATGCGTGGCATAATTCAATTCATGAGGCTTCAGTTGTCGTGAAGCATACGAAACAACTCTCCCTTCCTGCATAAGCACTGCTCCAAGTCCTCGACGTGAAGCGTCGCAATACACCTCATAATCCTTGGTCTGATCTGGCAAAATCAATACTGGTGAGGTGACCAAACGTTTCTTCAACTCCTGGAAACTAGCCTCACACTCCTCAGTCCATTTGAACTTAGTGTCCTTCTTCAACAACTCCGTCATAGGCTTTGCAATCTTTGAAAAGTTCTCAATGAATCTCCGGTAGTATCCTGCGAGTCCAAGAAAACTCCGGATCTCTCCAACTGTCGTTGGTGCTTCCCATTCGGTTACGGTCTCAACCTTAGTGGGGTCAACTGCTATACCTTCTCCGGATATAACGTGTCCGAGGAATCCAACTTCCTTTAACCAAAACTCACATTTGCTGAATTTGGCGTATAACTGATGTTCCCTTAGTTTCTCCAAAACCAAACGCAAATGTTCCTTATGCTCCTCTTCATTCTTTGAATAAACCAGGATGTCATCAATGAACACTACGACGAACTTATCCAAAAACTCCATAAACACTTTGTTCATCAGGTTCATAAAATAGGCAGGTGCGTTAGTCAATCCAAATGACATAACGGTATACTCATACAGTCCATATCTCGTGGTGAATGCTGTCTTAGGTATGTCCTGCTCTCGAATCTTCAATTGGTGGTACCCTGATCGTAAATCGATCTTGGAAAACACTTTAGCTCCTTGCAATCGATCAAACAGATCATTAATCATTGGCAGTGAGTACTTATTCTTGATGGTTATTTCATTCAACCCCCGATAATCTACAACCATCCTTAATGATCCATCCTTCTTTTCCACTAGAAGTACGGGTGATCCCCAAGGTGAAGAACTTGGGCGAATGTAACCTTTATCCAATAACTCCTTAATCCAATTCTTAATTTCCACCAAATCCTTTGCTGGCATCCGGTATGGTCGCTTCGATATTGGGCCTGTACCTGGCAATAACTCAATCAAAAACTCAATGTCTCTATCCGGTGGCATGCCTGGTAATTCCTCAGGAAATACATCAGGAAAATCCTTTACCACTGGTACTTCCTCTTGCACAACTCCTGTTAGGCAGTTTACTTGTGTCCTGTGTGGCACATGCCGGGATACATACTTGATCCTTCTTCCTTCTGGTGTGGTAAGCAAAATTGTCTTACTGGCGCAATCGATGTTTCCTCCATACATCGACAGCCAATCCATACCAAGAATCACATCCAGACCTTGGGATTCCAGAATAATTAAATCCGTTGGGAAAACATGCCTTCCTATACTTAATGGCACTTGGAAACATCCTTGTCTGGCCATGTACTCTGCTCCTGGCGAGCTTACTAGCATAGGTGTTTTAAGAATCCTAGTGGGCAGGCTATACTTTTCCACAAATCCCCTTGATATGTATGAATGCGATGCACCAGTATCGAAAAGAACGAGTGCAGTAAATGACTTAACCAAAAACTTATCGATTACTGCATCGGGCTGATCTTCAACCTCCTCCACATTAACGTGGTTCACCTGTCCCCTATTGAAAGGGTTCGGCTTCTTCCCAGAGCTTCCATTGCCATTTCCATTCTGGCCTTCAGGACATTCATTGGCATAATGTCCGGTCTTGGAACACTTATAGCAAGTGACGTGGCTCAAATACTTCTTGGCTGGGGTCGATGGGGTGGTCCGGTTCTGGCCGTTGCTTCCTCCATTCCCATTACCATTCTTGTGGCCATTATGGTTGTGCGAGCTACCTCCTCCATGGGTGTGCTGAAACTGAAATCCCGGTTTAGGGGCAAAACGGGGCTTCTGCTGGGCTCCAGAGTTATACTTCCCCTGTCCATACTTCCTCTTACGGTTCTTAATCTGCTGTTGCTTTCCTTCAATCATGATGGCACGATCTGCCAACTCCTGGTAGTTGTTGAAAGTGGCTACCATCAACTGCATGCTTAGCTCATCATTCAATCCTTCCAGAAACTTCTCCTGCTTAGCTGCATCCATAGCAACGTCATCTGGGGCATAACGTGCTAACTTGCTGAAGTCGTCAACGTACTGGCCAACTGTCCTTCCTCCTTGGCGTAAGTTGCGAAACTCACGCTTCTTTATGGCCATAGCTCCTGCTGAAACATGGGCAGTGCGGAAAGCTTGCTGAAACTGATCCCATGTGACAGTGTCAACTGGGTAAGTGGCTGTGAAATTCTCCCACCATGGTGCCGCGGGTCCGTCAAGCTGGTGAGCGGCAAACTTTACTTTCTCACCATCCGTGCATCCTGCCGTGGTCAACTCCCTTCCTATCTTGCGGAGCCAATCGTCTGCTACTATTGGCTCGGTGCTACTGGAAAACACCGGCGGATTCAGCCTAAGGAAACGGGCTAAGTGGTCAACAGGTGGCGGCGGTGGTGGTGGGTTGTTGTTGTTGTTGTTCTGCTGGTTCTGGACTAATATCTGCATCAATTGATTCTATTGCTGGATCAACTGAGTGAGCTCCGGTGGAAATCCATTATCACGTCTCGGAGGCATCTGAGGGTTTAGAAAAGACGAGATATAAGAATAGAGTGAGGTCTAAAGAGAAAACACTACCCTTATGCACATGAGCAAAAACACACAATTCACTTCAATCAATCAAACAAGGGCTTACAAACGATCTAAAGCTATCGCAAAAGTGCTTGACTATAATGTTTACATGGGGGAATACTACTACTATTTGGCGGTCATCTAGAAATTTGATCCGATGGAAGACTCCATGATATCTGCTCCAGCTTCGTCTTCAAAGTCGGGTTCACTTGGATCCGAATCGGTGTCGTCGATGATGATGTAGTTGTCTGGACATGCGACGTACTCGTCTTCTTCCTGGGATGCTAACTTCCTCTTGAGTTCTTCAATCTCCTGCTTAAGATCGCCATTGTGTCTTGCTAGAGCTACGATCTCGTCCATGTAGTCCTTGCGTGTAGACTTCAGTTCTCCTTCTAGCTCGATGATCCTTGCCTTCGCATTCTTCAACTCTATCATATCATTGCACATCTGGTTCTCGTGGCGTCGAATGTGCTGGTTTAACTCCTGGATGAAAGATGCAATGGATCTATCCTTCTTGGTGCTGACTAACTCCCATTGTTCATCTCGGCGTCCGCAAATCTGGTAGATAGTGTCCTTGAGGTCTTCTTGGTAGACTTCTCCAATGCGTCCTATGGTGATATGAGCTGCCATGCTCCTTCCCAGACTCCAGGTTGGTGCATTGAAAACACTATCTATGGGTTTCGTGATTGGGCGAATGTCCTTCCCGGAACGTGAGCTTGAATCTTCCAGCGCTCCTCTTCAGGCAGAGTGGCGTTGAAAGTTCCCGTGAAGCTTGGTAATCCAATACTCAGGTACTTGGTGACTTCCTTCAGGTGAAATCCAAAAGGTGTGCCTTCATCCGGTTGAGCATACTTAATCTTCGCGTGCGTCATCCTAAAAGAGTAGAAAAGATGAGGAGTTAGAAAATGAGAAGAGAATGGTAATCTATGGCTTTAACTTAGTGGTCGTGTCCTACAGTCAGCGTGTGCTCTGATACCATCTCTGTGGCGACCCGACCCGAATGGATCAAGTGCTCTGTGCTCAGGTATCATCCCTGGATCAGTAATGCTGACACCACACAGTACATCGAAGGATTTATAGCAGAGTGGCAATCACACACTTATTACATCGTTGTCTCAAAAGAGAACTTATTACAATAAGTATGGCTTAAGGCCATCTAATAAGGATAACAGCGGAAGACTCGGAAGATAAATGGGTCCATCAACTCCAATGGCATCACTGAGTATAGAACCACGACCTAAAACACCTTACTCGTCGTCTGAAAAGTCTGCAACATGAGAAGTTGCAGCCCGAAAACGGGTCAGCACATGGAATATGCTGGCAAAGTAACACATAGAGAGTAATGGAATGAAACAGCTATACTATATGCATATATGGCTGGTGGAAAGCTCTATGGTTACAGTTTTGCGTAAAGCTAGTTTTTCCCTACTGCAAAGGAATAAATTTATTTAACTATCATGGTGGTTGTTAAACATCGAGAATGGTTGACAGCATTCCGATCCCAATTAAGTGAACAATTAAAACCCAACAACATTAATTAGAAGTAACATGTTGAGATTCACATGATATTCAAGTACTAGATACTCAAGTTGTCCATAACCGGGGACACGGCTAATCATGATTAGTTTATACACTCTGCAGAGGTTTGCGCACTTTTCCCCACAAGACTCGATCGCCTCCGTTGGATTTCTCGCACTACATGGTGTTTGAGAAACGGATGACCGAGACACAGTCTTTCAGAGGCGCTAGCACCTTACGATCGGGTAGACCGGTACACCTACATCCCCTACATCTGCTAGTCCACCACTGTAAGAGTTCGCACAACTTAATCAACTATGCCAGAGCCCATAATGGCTTGTGGCTGCACACGGAAGTTACTAGTATGAATGATCTTATGATCCCTTTGAGCCTGGGTGGTGGTCCAAAAAAAACCAGGCAAGTCCTGATAGACATCAGGTGCCTCAATCCACCCAGATGTGTGTTTAAGTTGCCACCTTAGATAAACCATTAAAATTATAAAACTCACATCTGTCATGGATTTCACTCACCCAATCCACGTCTACTAGCATAGCATGGCATAATTAGCAAACGTAGAAGTAACTCCCAAAGGTTTGGTAATAAACAGGTAATAGGTACTACCTCATCTACTTCCCATCCCACAATTTAATTAGATCCTAATCATGCAATGTGTGAGGATTGATCTAATGCAATAAAACTGGGTTGTAGAAAAAGTATGATCAAAGTGTTACTTGCCTTGCTGATGATCCGCGAGACCTAGGGTTTCGAAGTAACAAGCGGCGCAATCCGGGTGATCTATCGCAGACAAACAACAAGCACACAATAAGTACTCATCTAATGCACAGGTAAAACTCGAACAAGAGAACGAACCAGAAAGTTCAATTTAAGAACTCCGGTTGCAAAGAAAGAACGAACCGAACAAACGACGGAAAACAAGCGGCGGAAGAAAACAACTCGGTTCTATCTAGTTGAAACTAGGTCAAATTTTATTGAAGCAAAAGCTTGTTTTAAGTTGATTAGACGGAACGGCGGTTTCGAAACGAAACTCCAGGCGCTTGAATCACCTGATTCCGATAAACGAGCGAGAAGAAAGACTAGAAAGAAGATCGGATCTGAGATCGCGATCGCGAAATAAATCCGACGAGAAGAAAAAGAAGAACGGTTATACGAACGGACGTTCGTTAACCTAGAAGAATCCGGTGATCACGTTCGTTGAGACGAACGGTCCGAAAGAAGAACGAAAACCGATCTAGGTTTTTTTTTCGGAAAAGAAACTGAAAAAGAAACGAAAAACCGATCTAGAAAACAGGAACGGTTTAGAAAAGAACCGGAAAGAAAACGAATCGGAAGAGAAGAAAAGAATCGGAACGATTATAAGAAAACGATCCGAGGAAAAGAGACGCGGGGCAACCTCCAGCGAGGTCTCCGGCGAGAGGCTCCGGCGGCGTGGCGTAGGGCGGCGGCGGCTAGGCGGCGGTGGCGTGGGCAAGGTGCAGCGGCGCGGGTGTGGGGTGGCGCGGTGGCGGTGACTTGGGGCGCGGCGCGGGTGTGGGGTGCGGTGGAGGGCTTGGGGTTTGATTTGATGGGTTTAGAGGGGGGGGGTGTTGGGGTATTTATATTGGGGAGGGGAGGAGGAAACTTGGGGTAGGGGACAAGAAATAGAGTAGGAATAGGAAAACGAAACAAAGGAAAGGGGAGGGGCTAACCGGCCAGAGTCCTTTTAGGACTCGGCTTGAGCAAGAGGCGGCGGCGGCTGGCGCCTGCCTTGCCTGGCACACGACGCGCAGGGAGGCTGGGGCGGTGGCCGGCTGGCTGGGCCTTTGGCCCGGCTGGCCTGCTGGATTTTTTTAACGGTTTCGCGCGCAGAAAAACACAAAAGAAAATCTAAACGGGCTCCAAAATTTCTAAAGTAAACTTTCCCCGACTCCTAAAAATGAGCCGAACAAAATTAACTTTTCTCCAGACCTAAAATGCAATTTTTAAAACACGCATTTTTCCCTATCCAAATAACATGCAAATAAAACTCCGGCAAACCAAAACTTGATCTATTTATTAAATCTTCATTTTTCCTCAATTTTGGGAAAGTCATATTATTCCCTCTCTTATATTTTTTTTGATAAGGGAAAATTGTTTGAAGATGAAATAATAAATCAAATGATCCTCTTTTCAAATTCGAGAAAACTCTCAAATATGAAAATAACGAAATCTCCAACTCTCTCCGAGGGTCCTTGAGTTGCGTGAAATTTCTAGGATCAACCAAAAATGCAAGAAATATGATATGCATGATGATCTAGTGTATAACATTCCAAATTGCAAAATTTGGGATGTTACAAACCTACCCCCCTTAAGATGAATCTCGCCCTCGAGATTCGGGTTGGCTAGAAAATAGGTGAGGGTGGTCCTAGAGCAAATCTTCTTCTCTCTCCCAGGTGGCTTCATCCTCTGAGTGGTGGTTCCACTGAACTTTGCAAAATTTGATAACCTTGCTGCGAGTAACTCTACTGGCAAACTCGAGAATCTTGACTGGCTTCTCCTCATATGTTAAGTCGTCCTTCAACTAAATCGCTTCCAGCGGCACTGTATCTCTTAGCGGTATCTCTGCCATCTCGGCATGACATCTCTTCAGCTGAGAAACATGGAATACATCATGAACTCCTGACAGCCCCTCTGGTAATTCCAACTTATAAGCGACTTCTCCCATATGTTGCAAAATCTTATATGGTCCAATGAAACGCGGTGCTAACTTTCCCTTAACTCCAAAGCGCTTAACTCCTCGAAGTGGGGATACTCGAAGATAAACTCTGTCTCCGGGTTCGTAAACTGTCTCCTTGCGTTTTGAATCTGCGTAGCTCTTCTGCCTGGACTGGGCTACCTTGAGCCTATCGCGAATCAACTTAACCTTCTGTTCAGACTCCTTAATCAAATCTGGTCCAAAGAATTGACGGTCTCCAACTTCGTCCCATGACAACGGTGTCCTGCACCTCCTTCCGTATAAAGCTTCGAAAGGTGCCATCTTCAAACTGGTTTGGTAACTGTTGTTATAAGAAAACTCCGCATACGGCAAGTTATCGTCCCAACTAGATCCATAATCTAGTGCACAAGCTCTCAGCATATCTTCCAAAATCTGATTGACTCTCTCGGTCTGTCCATCTGTCTGCGGATGAAAGGCTGTGCTGAACTCTAGTCTGGTCCCTAAAGTTTCATGCAACTGATTCCAAAACTTTGAGGTAAATTGGGTTCCTCTATCTGATACGATACTCCTCGGAACTCCATGCAAAAAAATGATCCTAGTCATGTATATCTTTGCCAACTTAGCACTGGTGTAAGTGGTCTTAACTGGAATAAAATGTGCTACCTTTGTCAAACGATCAACTACTACCCATATCGAGTCATAGCCTGATTTTGTCCTGGGTAGTCCTGTGATAAAATCCATGCCTATCTTATCCCACTTCCATTCGGGTATCGGCAATGGTTGTAACAATCCTGCTGGCTTCTGATGCTCTGCCTTTACTCTCTGACATACGTCACAAACTGCTACATATGCTGCAATATCCTTCTTCATTCCGGTCCACCCGAATGTTTCCTTCAAATCCAAATACATCTTGGTATTCCCTGGGTGAATCGAATACGGTGAATCATGGGCCTCTTGCAAAATCAACTTCCTGATCTCCGGGTCATTTGGCACATAAACACGGTCCTCAAACCATAAGGTATCGTGCTCATCCTCACGAAATCCCTTTGCTTTTCCTTCACTCAATTTCTCTTTTATAGCAGCAATCTCCTTGTCAGATTTCTGAGCTTCTCTGATCTTATCCATTAATGTTGACTGAATCTCCAATGCTGCTACATAGCCTCTCGGAACTATTTCCAAACATAGCTCACGAAGGTTTTCTGCTAACTCCTTGGGTACTTCTCCCGTCATTAGGGTGTTGACATGGCTCTTACGGCTCAATGCATCAGCTACTACATTAGCTTTTCCGGGATGGTAATGCAATCTCATGTCATAATCCTTGATGAGCTCCAACCATCTCCTTTGTCTGAGGTTCAACTCCTTCTGAGTGAAAATGTACTTCAAACTCTTGTGATCCGTGTACACCTCACAATGATTTCCAATGAGGAAATGTCTCCACGTTTTCAACGCATGCACTACGGCTGCTAACTCCAAATCATGCGTGGCATAATTCAATTCATGAGGCTTCAGTTGTCGTGAAGCATACGAAACAACTCTCCCTTCCTGCATAAGCACTGCTCCAAGTCCTCGACGTGAAGCGTCGCAATACACCTCATAATCCTTGGTCTGATCTGGCAAAATCAATACTGGTGAGGTGACCAAACGTTTCTTCAACTCCTGGAAACTAGCCTCACACTCCTCAGTCCATTTGAACTTAGTGTCCTTCTTCAACAACTCCGTCATAGGCTTTGCAATCTTTGAAAAGTTCTCAATGAATCTCCGGTAGTATCCTGCGAGTCCAAGAAAACTCCGGATCTCTCCAACTGTCGTTGGTGCTTCCCATTCGGTTACGGTCTCAACCTTAGTGGGGTCAACTGCTATACCTTCTCCGGATATAACGTGTCCGAGGAATCCAACTTCCTTTAACCAAAACTCACATTTGCTGAATTTGGCGTATAACTGATGTTCCCTTAGTTTCTCCAAAACCAAACGCAAATGTTCCTTATGCTCCTCTTCATTCTTTGAATAAACCAGGATGTCATCAATGAACACTACGACGAACTTATCCAAAAACTCCATAAACACTTTGTTCATCAGGTTCATAAAATAGGCAGGTGCGTTAGTCAATCCAAATGACATAACGGTATACTCATACAGTCCATATCTCGTGGTGAATGCTGTCTTAGGTATGTCCTGCTCTCGAATCTTCAATTGGTGGTACCCTGATCGTAAATCGATCTTGGAAAACACTTTAGCTCCTTGCAATCGATCAAACAGATCATTAATCATTGGCAGTGGGTACTTATTCTTGATGGTTATTTCATTCAACCCCCGATAATCTACAACCATCCTTAATGATCCATCCTTCTTTTCCACTAGAAGTACGGGTGATCCCCAAGGTGAAGAACTTGGGCGAATGTAACCTTTATCCAATAACTCCTTAATCCAATTCTTAATTTCCACCAAATCCTTTGCTGGCATCCGGTATGGTCGCTTCGATATTGGGCCTGTACCTGGCAATAACTCAATCAAAAACTCAATGTCTCTATCCGGTGGCATGCCTGGTAATTCCTCAGGAAATACATCAGGAAAATCCTTTACCACTGGTACTTCCTCTTGCACAACTCCTGTTAGGCAGTTTACTTGTGTCCTGTGTGGCACATGCCGGGATACATACTTGATCCTTCTTCCTTCTGGTGTGGTAAGCAAAATTGTCTTACTGGCGCAATCGATGTTTCCTCCATACATCGACAGCCAATCCATACCAAGAATCACATCCAGACCTTGGGATTCCAGAATAATTAAATCCGTTGGGAAAACATGCCTTCCTATACTTAATGGCACTTGGAAACATCCTTGTCTGGCCATGTACTCTGCTCCTGGCGAGCTTACTAGCATAGGTGTTTTAAGAATCCTAGTGGGCAGGCTATACTTTTCCACAAATCCCCTTGATATGTATGAATGCGATGCACCAGTATCGAAAAGAACGAGTGCAGTAAATGACTTAACCAAAAACTTATCGATTACTGCATCGGGCTGATCTTCAACCTCCTCCACATTAACGTGGTTCACCTGTCCCCTATTGAAAGGGTTCGGCTTCTTCCCAGAGCTTCCATTGCCATTTCCATTCTGGCCTTCAGGACATTCATTGGCATAATGTCCGGTCTTGGAACACTTATAGCAAGTGACGTGGCTCAAATACTTCTTGGCTGGGGTCGATGGGGTGGTCCGGTTCTGGCCGTTGCTTCCTCCATTCCCATTACCATTCTTGTGGCCATTATGGTTGTGCGAGCTACCTCCTCCATGGGTCTGCTGAAACTGAAATCCCGGTTTAGGGGCAAAACGGGGCTTCTGCTGGGCTCCAGAGTTATACTTCCCCTGTCCATACTTCCTCTTACGGTTCTCAATCTGCTGTTGCTTTCCTTCAATCATGATGGCACGATCTGCCAACTCCTGGTAGTTGTTGAAAGTGGCTACCATCAACTGCATGCTTAGCTCATCATTCAATCCTTCCAGAAACTTCTCCTGCTTAGCTGCATCCGTAGCAACGTCATCTGGGGCATAACGTGCTAACTTGCTGAAGTCGTCAACGTACTGGCCAACTGTCCTTCCTCCTTGGCGTAAGTTGCGAAACTCACGCTTCTTTATGGCCATAGCTCCTGCTGAAACATGGGCAGTGCGGAAAGCTTGCTAAAACTGATCCCATGTGACAGTGTCAACTGGGTAAGTGGCTGTGAAATTCTCCCACCATGCTGCCGCGGGTCCGTCAAGCTGGTGAGCGGCAAACTTTACTTTCTCACCATCCGTGCATCCTGCCGTGGTCAACTCCCTTCCTATCTTGCGGAGCCAATCGTCTGCTACTATTGGCTCGGTGCTACTGGAAAACACCGGCGGATTCAGCCTAAAGAAGAACGAAAACCGATCTAGGTTTTTTTTTCAGAAAAGAAACCGAAAAAGAAATGAAAAACCGATCTAGAAAACATGAACGGTTTAGAAAAGAACCGGAAAGAAAACGAATCGGAAGAGAAGAAAAGAATCGGAACGATTAGAAGAAAACGATCCGAGGAAAAGAGACGCGGGGCAACCTCCAGCGAGGTCTCCGGCGAGAGGCTCCGGCGGCGTGGCGTAGGGCGGCGGCGGCGGCTAGGCGGCGGTGGCGTGGGCAAGGTGCGGCGGCGCGGGTGTGGGTTGGCGCGGTGGCGGCGACTTGGGGCGCGGCGCGGGTGTGGGGTGCGGTGGAGGGCTTGGGGTTTGATTTGATGGGTTTAGAGGGGGGGGGGTGTTGGGGTATTTATATTGGGGAGGGGAGGAGGAAACTTGGGGTAGGGAACAAGAAATAGAGTAGGAATAGGAAAACGAAACAAAGGAAAGGGGAGGGGCTAACCGGCCAGAGTCCTTTTAGGACTCGGCTTGAGCAAGAGGCGGCGGCGGCTGGCGCCTGCCTTGCCTGGCACACGACGCGCAGGGAGGCTGGGGCGGTGGCCGGCTGGCTGGGCCTTTGGCCCGGCTGGCCTGCTGGATTTTTTTTAACGGTTTCGCGCGCAGAAAAACACAGAAAAGAAAATCTAAACGGGCTCCAAAATTTCTAAAGTAAACTTTCCCCGACTCCTAAAAATGAGCCGAACAAAATGAACTTTTCTCCGGACCTAAAATGCAATTTTTAAAACACGCATTTTTCCCTATCCAAATAAAATGCAAATAAAAATCCGGCAAACCAAAACTTGATCTATTTATTAAATCTTCATTTTTCCTCAATTTTGGGAAAGTCATATTATTCCCTCTCTTATATTTTTTTTGATAAGGGAAAATTGTTTGAAGATGAAATAATAAATCAAATGATCCTCTTTTCAAATTCGAGAAAACTCTCAAATATGAAAATAACGAAATCTCCAACTCTCTCCGAGGGTCCTTGAGTTGCGTGAAATTTCTAGGATCAACCAAAAATGCAAGAAATATGATATGCATGATGATCTAGTGTATAACATTCCAAATTGCAAAATTTGGGATGTTACAGTATATTGGCAGCAGAAAGTAAAGCATGCAACTTGCAAGAATGTAAAGGGAAGGGTTTGGAGAATTCAAACGCAATTGGAGACACGGATGTTTTTCCCGTGGTTCGGATAGGTGGTGCTATCCTACATCCACGTTGATGGAGACTTCAACCCACGAAGGGTAACGGTTGCGCGAGTCCACGGAGGGCTCCACCCACGAAGGGTAATGGTTGCGTGAGTCCACGGAGGGCTCCACCCACGAAGGGTCCATGAAGAAGCAACCACCCACGAAGGGTCCACGAAGAAGCAACCTTGTCTATCCCACCATGGCCATCGCCCACGAAGGACTTGCCTCACTAGCGGTAGATCTTCACGAAGTAGGCGATCTCCTTGCCCTTACAAACTCCTTGGTTCAACTCCACAATCTTGTCGGAGGCTCCCAAGTAACACCTAGCCAATCTAGGAGACACCACTCTCCAAGAAGTAACAAATGGTGTGTAGGTAATGAACTCCTTGCTCTTGTGCTTCAAATGATAGTCTCCCCAACACTCAACTCTCTCTCATAAGATTTGGATCTGGTGGAAAGAAGGTTTGAGTGGAAAGCAACTTGGGGAAAGCTAGAGATCAAGATTCATATGGTAGGAATGGAATATCTTGGTCTCAACACATGAGTAGGTGGTTCTCTCTCAGAACATATGAGTTGGAATTGTGTATGTGTTCTGATGGCTCTCTCCACGAATGAAGAGGAGGTGGAGGGGTATATATAGCCTCCACACAAAATCCAACCGTTACACACAGTTTTCCAATCTCGGTGGGACCGAATCAACAAACTCGGTCGGACCGAAAAGGTAAACCTAGTGACCATTAGAGATTTTCGGTGGGACTGACATGCAACTCGGTAGGACCGATATGGTTAGGGTTTGGGCATAACGTAATCTCGGTGAGACCGATTACACAAACTTGGTGAGACCGAGTTTGCTAATAAGCTAACCAGAGAGTTGGTCAGGCAAACTCGGTGGGACCGATTTGCTCTTTTGGTGAGACCGAAAAGTTACAAAATGGAAACACAGAGTTTACATTGCAATCTCGGTGGGACCGATTCGCTCTTTCGGTGAGACCGAAAAGTTACGAAAGGGAAACAGAGAGTTTGCAATCCCATCTCGGTGAGACCGAGATCCCTATCGGTAGAACCGAATTGCTAGGGTTTGGCAGTGGCTTATGACAAGTGAAACTCGGTGGCGCCGGATAGGAAGAATCGGTAGGACCGAGTTTGGCTTAGGGTTTAGGTCATATGTGGATATGGGAAAGTAGTTGAGGGTTTTGGAGCATATCACTAAGCACATGAGGCAAGAAGCTCATTAAGCAACACCTCATCCCTCCTTGATAGTATTGGCTTTTCCTAAAGACTCAATGTGATCTTGGATCACTAAAATATAAAATGAAGAGTCTTGAGCTTTTGAGCTTGAGCCAATCCTTTGTCCTTAGCATTTTGAGGGTTCCACTTTCACATCCATGCCATGCCAATCATTGAGCTTTCCTGAAATAGTCATCTTGGAATAGCATTAGCTCAATGAGCTATATGTTGTTATGAATTACCAAAACCACCTAGGGATAGTTGCACTTTCAATCGCCCCCTTTTTGGTAATTGTTGACAACATATAGATCAACGCTTCGACAAATGATAATAAGCATGAAATATATCGTCACTTTGAGAAGTATGTGACAAGTAAGAGCTCCCCCTAAATTTGTGCATATTTAAAATTTGCTTTGGACTGCAAATGCACAAAGAGTTAGAGTCATGGGTTACTCTTCCATGTCACATACATCTTGGTGGAGCGCTTAAAATGATAAGAATGAGATACATGCACTCATCACCAAGAATAGTGAATGATCACATAAGATAGATAAGATGATAATATTAAGCAAACATTAAGTGTAGCTTATGATCAAACACATGATCATCAATGTCTCACGAGCAAAGACATAGTATCTCACACAAAAGCAAACAAAGTTCGAAAAACCACCAAATAAAACAAGAGAGAATAAAAGCAACACTCTCTCTCGAAGCCTATGATCTATACATTTTCTCCCCCTTTGGCAACAAGTTACCAAAAAGTTCCTAGAAAATGCATAGTGCTAAGTCGACACTCAGGCTTGATCTTCAGGTGGTGGTGGAGTCCGGAGCACTCCAAGGACGAAGCCTTCTGTAGACGTGGTCGGAATCGAGGCTGAAGTGGACGCTGGAGCTGGTGGAACTGAGACTATAGCTGGTGCAGACGTGGTGGCTCTGGGGTCAGCAACTGGCACTGCAGACGACCTCGGACCTCGTGGCACTCTGGCAAAGGCATCAGTTGTAGTCTTGCCTCTCCTCTCCTGCATGTCATCCTGGAGCTGCTCCACTGCAGTCTGAATCTCTGTCACTTTGACATCCAAGTCATAGAACTTTTGTTCCATGATCCTCTCTAAGCTTGCCTGGTTCTGAGTTAGGGTGGCTAGTCCTTGCTCAATCCGCAGGGTGGATGCAATCAAGTAACCAAGCTGCTCTTGTTTGGTTTTCAGGAAATATTCAGATGCCTCCTCTTGAGTAGGCATCTTGGCAGCTTTCTCCTTCCTCGCCTTCTCCTTCTTGGCTTGTGCTTGGGCAGATGATGGCTCATTCTCAGTCATGACCACTTGATTATCTTCAAAGTCTGGACGGATGGGCAGGTGTTCCTTGTCCAATAAGTATATGCCCGTGCCCATCTTAGAGTTGATGAGCTCCTGAATCTGTGGGGCATATCCACAGCTCCTCTTCTGGTCTGCTGCTGTCCTCTTGATTGTTTCAATCATAAGGCTCGTGACTTTGAATTTCTGTGGCACGTCAAAGATATGAAGCAAGTTGATCGCGTGGCCCCTGATCATCTTGTGATCTCCAGACTTGGGCAATAGGGTGTGCCTAAGAATCCAGTTGACGGTTGGCAGCCCTGATAGAAGATAGTGTACTGAGCCAAACTTGAACGTATCAAGTGCTTCATTTGGAATCTCCTTGTACATGTTTGACATTGAGTTATGGTCCATCTTCTTCTTGGCATAAATGTCCAAGTCATCGTCATACTCTTCTGGGGCATTAATCAGCTGAGCCCATTCAGCAACTGTAGACTGGTACCTCGTACCCTCTGACATCCATACAATCCTGCCATCTGGATAGAAATGGGCTGTGGAGTAGAACTGCATGATGAGTTCCTCATTCCACTTTGTGACCTTCTGCCCAACAAAGTCCTCTACTCCACATGCCTTGAAGCTGTCCTGCACTCCAGGGTAGTACTCTTCGTTGTCCTTGATGTATTGCCAATCAACCCATCTCATATCACAGACAATTGGCTTCTTGTCTAGCAGCACTGTCTCATAAAAGTCTTGCTGCTCCTTGGTGTGAAACTTGTAGTCAACTGCAGTCCTTCTCCTTGAAGCATACGGGTCTGCTTCTCTCCACTTCCGGAGCCCTGAATCTATCCTGAGTTTCATATCCTCAACCACAGGATGAGCATCATTGTGGTCTGGGATCTTGGGCTTGAGCTTTCTAAGAACATTCTTTTTTTCTTCTTCTGCAGCTTCAGGCACTGGGGCCTTGTTCTTCTCAGTAGCTAGGATGCTTCTTGTGTTCCTCTTTGGCTTTGGCTTTGGAGCTGGCTTGGCCTTGGAAGCAGCTGCCCCTGTTCTTATGGCATCACCCATCAGCTTGGGTGCCTTAGGTGCTGGTGCAGCTACATCTTCTTCTTCCTCCTCATCTTCCATGATGGAAGCCTTGCCAAGCACTCTGGCTACAGTTTTCTTCACCCTTTCTTTCCTCTTCTTGCCTTCAGCAGCAACTGGCTCAATGGGAGTGGGCTTCTCAGTTGAAGCTCTGGCCTTTGACATAGGCTGCCTGCCTGCTGGCCTTTTGATCTTCATCCCTGGTTTTATGCCCTGTGCTGGCTCAACTCTCTTGGAAGTTGCTTCCTCTTCTGCCACATAATCCTCATCTTCTGAGTCTGAGGTTCTCTTCTTTCTCTGTCTTGTGGCAGCTTTAGGCAGATTGCTAGGGGTGCTCCTGCTGCCATCATCCGAGGAACTTGAGGGACTAGTGCCCTCACTCATCTGCACTTGCTGCTCTGACAAGTTCTGGCTATCACTTTGGTCTGACATGATGCAAACTCTGACTGCTGACCCTGTGAATAGGTTATAGATGAGATAGAGTGGATAAGCATCACAAAATGCAGAGATTTTTGCAAAAGAATAATTCAAAAACTTAGTTTTAGTTTCCCACTGAAAGTATCTCGAATCTACCGATTTCTAAACTCGGTGATACTGAAGCAGTTTTGGCACCTAAACTAGTGAACTCGGTCAGACCGAGTCATAGTTCGGTGGCACCGAGACTGCTAGGGTTTCACAGAGTTCCAAAATCGGTCACACCGATAAGTAATTCTCGGTCAGACCGAGTCTCACTTGTGCAATGGCATAAGCCAAATCGGTGGGACCGAGTTTTTCAACTCGGTGGGTCCGAGATGGTTTCGGCGGAAACCTAACCCTAAAATTTTCGAATTAAACCTAATCTACGAGTTCATTGACTGGATAGAAGTTTAACAAACGTGGCAAGAATCATGATGATCACAATGTGCTAAGAATCGGATTAGGGAATAGCACAAAGATCGAGCCCATACCCTAGTTCGGTGGAGACTCGCTACGGCGGCAACGGCGGGGTTGAATTTCCGTTAACGGCGGCGGAGACCAGCGACTGGAGTCGGCTGGCGGCGAGGAGACGATCTGGAGACCAAGTTGGCAGAGCAGGCTATCGCGCGGGCGAAGGGGTTCTTAGGCATTCTTGTCCACCCACTTGGCAAAAGGAAATAAAACCAAACAATCAAAACAACAAGTGGATGTCCTCGAATGAGTAAAATATGCAACCAGCATGCTCACACAATAAGATGGCAAATGAAATATGTGACAAGGCATGCACAACCAATTCTAGCATCTATCAAGAAATTTGCGATGACAAGGTCATCTATATATGAGTATATTGACTTAGGAGTCAAGTGAGAACACTTGATCATAGGTCATACTCATCGTTTAAGCTCAAGTGGGGTTACCACTTTTACATAAAGCATTGTTGTGTTCACATCTTTAGAGTTGCTTTAGCTCATGTCTTAGAGTAAAGCTCCCCCTAGATGTGATATCCCCCCTTAGAGGGATGAACTAACCTCGGGTTTTGTCGATGATGACTTCATGTAGATGTTGAAGATGTGGATGCTCAATGTTGATGTAGATCACTTGGAGCTATCCATTTGAGTGAATTGCACTTTCAATACCTACATGGGTTAGTCCCACAAGGAACAAACAAGGATATCCATAGACATAGAGTGATCCACACACAAGATGATGTCCATGAAAACTTTTAGGTTACCTTGTCCCTTGTCTTACCAACAAGAGGGTTTGTGACTCCTTGAACTAGTGCAAGATGTGGAAGTTGATTGCACTTGTTCTTGCCAAAATGATAAGAGTGAAGTATGTTGGCGGAGTCACCCTCAAGAACTCTCTAGTTCTTCTTCTTTTGGATCCACACCATCTTGATGGGAATCCTTGGAGTTGTAGTCGTACTTGATGCAGTGGAACTTGAAGTAGTCTTGGGAATCCACTTGACTAAGGTCTTAAGAGCTTCTTCAAATGCATCAATTTCCTCTTGAAGCTTGTCCTTGCCTTTTTGCTTGTAGTCTTGTGGTGGAAGATCATCTTGAGCTTGTGTCCCCTTGAAAGAAGTATCATACTTCTCTTGTTGAGGAACAAACTTTGTCTTGGGGTATTGATCTTCTTCCCACTCAACTCCATTGGCATTGAATTTTCGTTCAAAACCAACACCTTGATTCTTCCGGTGCATTCCTTGCTTGCGCACAATTTCCTCGAATTGCTTACTCCCGGCAAGGCTTTTGTACACTCCTTTCTCTATAATTCCCTTCAATAAGCTGTTTTCTTGCTCAAGTGTAACTTGGCTAAGAGAATCATTAGTGGAATCAAGAGAACTACTAGAAGCAACAATATTGGATTTAGCATGATCATTGTTACTGCTAGAGGAAGAATCTTTCTTGTTCTTGTTACTAGACTTGACTTGAGGCATGTAAGTGGATAAGAGTAAACGCTTGGCAATGTAAGAAGAACTTTTCTTGCGGAGATCATCATTGATTGCTTTTAAGAACTCATGCTCTTGCTCAAGATTGAGCTTTTCAAAGCGTAATTTCTCATGAGCTCTTAAAAGTTCTCGATGATCTTCGAAGATAGTTTCATGAGCTAACTTAAGAGTGTTTAGTTCTTTAGTTAGAGCCTCAATCTTCTCCTTATCATTGTCATTTGTTTTATCTTTATTAGCATGATTAATTGACGTTTCATCATAGTATTCATCACTAGAGTTGTCAACAAGCAAATCATCACCTAACAAGTCATCTTCATCACTATTGAAATCAACATACTCGGGGTGTGTTACCTTAGGACCTTTGGCCATGAAGCATCTTCCAATTCCTTCATTTGGTGAGTCAAATATGTCGTAGGAGTTGGTTGACACAAGTGCTAGACCGGCAACACCTTCATCTTGAGTATCTTCGGAGTCGGAGTGATAACTTCTCTCGGAGTGGCTGTCAGAGTCGGAGCCGGATACCCATTCACCAACATGAGCTTGATGTCTTCGTTTTGTGCTGGTTCTGTTTTCTGGGAAAGAACACCGGATGAAGCTGAAATTCTATTGAATAATATGTTGACAAATGAAAATAATTGGACACATCCGGAGCCAATCCCTGAGCCTATTCCTAAACCAACTCTGAAGAAGAGGGGTATTCTATTTCTTAGTCCTGAAGATATGCAAGAGGCAAAGAAATCTATGAAAGAAAAAGGTATTAAAGCTGAAGATGTTAAGAATTTACCTCCTATTGAAGAAATACACAGTCTTAATTTACCGCCTGTTGAAGAAACATATGATCTTGATCCATCACCTATTGAAGAAACTCATGGTCTTGATAACCCAACACAGGTAGTAAAGGTAAATTCTCTCTATATATATGATAAAGCTGAAATCCCATTTAATAAGTTTGCTAGCCCATGTTTAGATGAGTTTAATAAATTTATGGCTAAGCAAGAAGATTTTAATGCTTATTTTGGTAGACAATTGAAATACAATTCAAATATGCTTGAACACTTGGGTGATTATATGGCTAATGTCAAGGGTGAACTTAAACTTATTAGTAAACATGCTTCTATGGTTAGCACTCAAGTAGAACAAGTACTTAAAGCTCAAAATGATTTGCTCAATGAATTGAATAGCAAGGATAATGATAATGCCGTTAGAGTTATGACTAGAGGTGGTAGAATGACTCAGGAACCTTTGTATCCTGAAGGCCACCCTAAGAGAATTGAGCAAGATTCTCAGAGAAATAATATAGATGCACCTAGTCCTTCTAAAAGGAAGAAAAATAAAAATGATAGGAATTTGCATGCTTCTAGTGAACCTATTACTGAAACAGTTGAGAATCCAAATGATATTTCTATTTCTGATGCTAAAACACAATCTGGTAATGAACCTGAAACTAGTAATAATGTTACCGATAATGTTCATGATAATGCTCAACCTAGTAATGATAATGATGTAGAAATTGAACCTGCTGTTGATCTTGATAACCCACAATCAAAGAATCAACGTTATGATAAGAAAGACTTTGTTGCTAGGAAACATGGTAAAGAAAGAGAGCCTTGGGTTCAGAAACCCATGCCTTTTCCTCCCAAACCATCCAAGAAAAAGGATGATGAGGATTTTGAGTGCTTTGCTGAAATGATTAGACCTATCTTTTTGCGTATGCGATTAACTGATATGCTTAAAATGAATCCTTATGCTAAATACATGAAAGAAATTGTTACTAATAAAAGAAAGATACCAAAAGCTGAAATTTCCACCATGCTTGCTAATTATACTTTTAAGGGTGGAATACCAAAGAAACTAGGAGATCTAGGAGTACCCACTATACAATGCTCCATTAAAAGAAACCATGTTAAAACTGCTTTATGTGATCTTGGAGCCGGTGTTAGTGTTATGCCTCTCTCTTTATATCGTAGACTTGATTTGAATAAGTTGACACCGACCGAAATATCTTTGCAAATGGATAATAAATCAACTGCTATACCTGTCGGTATTTGTGAGGATGTGCCTGTTGTAGTTGCAAACGTTACTATTTTAACGGACTTTGTTATTCTTGATATTCCCGAGGACGATAGTATGTCTATTATTCTTGGAAGACCCTTTTTGAATACTGCAGGGGCTGTTATTGATTGCACTAAAGGCAATGTCACTTTTCATGTTAATGGTAATGAGCATACGGTACACTTTCCGAGGAAACAACCTCAAGTCCATAGTATCAATTCTATTGGAAAAATTCCATCGATTATATTTGGAGGTTTTGAATTTCCTCTTCCTACTGTCAAGAAGAAATATGATATTCTTATTATTGGGGATGTGCATATCCCCGTTGAGGTAACATAGTGTTATTCGAAATTTCTCCGATTCCATGTTATTCGGTATGAGTTCGTTAACAAGACTTGATCAACCTTGTTAGTGGATTCCTTTTGATGATCATGAGATGGATGAAACTAGAAGGCACAACCTTCTGTACCCCACTTTTACTTTCTGTTATTTATATTAAATAAAATAAAAATAAATATTTTTCTGTCTGTCATCTGATTATCCGTGCAATATAAAAATACCCTAAAAATAAAAGTTCTCCAAATGCCCCGAAATTTAAATATGATTTTTTCTAGAATATTTCAGAATATTTGGCAGTGAGAACACAGCAGGGGGGTCAACCACCTGCCCATGAGGGTGGAGGGCGCGCCCTACCCCCTGGGCGCCCCCTGCCTCATGGGCCCACGGTGGCCCTCCTCCACTTATCCTTTCACCCACACACTCCTTCTTCCTCCCCCAAATACAAATATCTAGCTCAAACCCGAGTCCAAGCTCGTTTTGCTGCCATTTTCGATCTCCTTGCTCAAAGCACCTCTCACAAAACTGCTTGGGGAGATTGTTCCTTGGTATGTGACTCCTCCATTGGTCCAATTAGTTTTTGTTCTAGTGTTTTGTTCATTGCAAATTTTTGCTACTTAGGTGACCCTGTTCTTGAGCTTGCATGTCAAATTTATATGGTTCCTAGTAGTTTTGATGCATGATATAGGCTCTAGGCACTTGTATGAGTAGTTGCTATCAATATTATCGATTTTGGTTTACTTTTATTGTGAAGTTACTAAAAAAATTCAGAATTTTTCAGAGGAAGAAAAATGCTTAGGAAAATGTTCCAGGGTGGTTCTTCAAGAAAGCAAGGACCCAGGCTTGCAATGCGTGATGTTGATGAAGAGCCACCAAGAGACGCTCCAGTGCGTCCTTCTGAATGGCCTTCTGAGAATTTTATGGATCGAGCGGGAATAAAGGAAGAATTTAATGCATATTTGCGTAACACTGATCTTGTGAGCTTCGAGGAAGAGAAGTGTGCTACCTCTTGAGCTTGCGTTGGTTTTCCCCGAAGAGGAAGGGATGATGCAGCAAAGTAGCATAAGTATTTCCCTCAGTTTTTGAGAACCAAGGTATCAATCCAGTAGGAGGCAACACTCAAGTCCCTCGTACCTGTACAAAACGATAGCTACTCGCAACCAACGCGATTAGGGGTTGTCAATCCCTTCACGGTCACTTATGAGAGTGAGATCTGATAGATATAATATTTTTGGTATTTTTGGTATAGAGATGCAAAGTAAAAAGTAAAGGCAAAGTAAAAAGCAAAGCAAGATTAAAGTGATGGAGATTGATATGATGAGAATAGACCCGGGGGCCATAGGTTTCACTAGTGGCTTCTCTCAAGAGCATAAGTATTCTATGGTGGGTGAACAAATTACTTTTGAGCAATTGACAGAATTGAGCATATTATGAGAATATCTAGGCATGATCATGTATATAGGCATCACATCGGTGACAAGTAGACCGAAACGATTCTGCATTTACTACTATTACTCCACTCATCGACCGCTATCCAGCATGCATCTAGAGTATTAAGTTAAAAACAGAGTAACGCCTTAAGCAAGATGACATGATGTAGAGAGATAAATTCATGCAATATGAAATAAACCCCATCTTGTTATCCTCGATGGCAACGATGCAATACGTGCCTTGCTGCCCCTTCTGTCACTGGGAAAGGACACCGCAAGATCGAACCCAAAGCTAAGCACTTCTCCCATGGCAAGAACTACCAATCTAGTTGGCCAAACCAAACGGATAATTCGAAGAGACTTGCAAAGATAACCAATCATACATAAAAGAATTCAGGGAAGATTCAAATATTATTCATAGATAGACTTGATCATAAACCCACAATTCATCAGTCTCAACAAACACACCGCAAAAAGAAGATTACATCGAATAGATCTCCACAAGAGAGGGGGAGAACTTTGTATTGAGATCCAAAAAGAGAGAAGAAGCCATCTAGCTACTAACTATGGACCCGAAGGTCTGAGGTAAACTACTCACACTTCATCGGAGAGGCTATGATGATGTAGAAGCCCTCCATGACGACGGCCCTCTCCGGCGGAGCTCCAGAATAGGCCCCAAGATGGGATCTGTAAGTGCATCTAGTGCCACCCCTAGTTGGTTTTGGAGTATTGACGACAAACCTAGTTGAGGGACTAATGTGTTTGTGAGAATTGCAGGATAACACAGGTAGAAGTCCCTCATTGATTCGGTTTTACTACCAGAGATGACCCCTAAAACTTTATGAAGACATTGAAGTTAAAGGTGGTATATGAAGATATTCACATTGAAGACTATGACAAGAGAAGACACGATATGAAGCCTATGGAGCTCGGAGACTTAGATCTTTCGTAGTTCTTTTTCTGTTGTGTTGAGTCATAGGAACCACCGTACTGTTAAGTGGGGTCCAAGAGAACCAGTCAGAATGACTGAAGTGATGCCTGAACCAAAAACCTATGTCTTCGAGTGAAGACTATGAGAGCGAATCTTGTCCAGAGTCGGACAAGTCAGCTTTGCTTGTAGCCCAAGTAAAGTTGCCGTGTGAGTTTGAAATCTGACCGTTGGGACACGCGTCAGTTCCTTAGTGACCCAGGGTCATTTCGGACAAATCAGGTCGGGTTGCCAAGTGGCTATAAATAGCCCACCCCCTACAACCATAAACGGTTGGCTGCTCAGATTGAAAGTACGGCTTTTGTCGTTTGAGAGCAACCCACCTCGAAGCCTTTGAGAGAGAATTCCCTGCGAGGATAAAGCCCTAACCACCAGAGCCAGAGAGAATTGGGCATCACTTAAGTCTTCTTGTCTGTGTGATCTGAAGACTTATTACACTTGAGGACTGTGCATCCTCCAGCCGGTTAGGCGTCGCGTTCTGAGCATCCAAGAGACATTGTGGATTGCCGGTGAACGAAGTCTGTGAAGGTTTGGGAGTCTACCTTGAAGACTTACCAGAGTGATTGGGCGAGGTCTATGTGATCTTAGCTCAAGGAGAATACGGTGAGGACTGGGTGTCCCGAGCTGCGTGTTCAGGACTGGGTGTCCGGGACTGTGTGTCCTAAGGTTTAAATACCTAGCCGCTCCAACCAGACGTACAGTTGTCATAGCAACTGGAACTGGTCCAACAAATCATTGTCTTCAACGAGTCACTGGTTTCATCTTCACTTCACTTTACTTACTGTTACTCCTTGTGAAGTCATTGTATGTTTGCTCTATCATTTGTCTTCACTGAGTGACTGCGTGTTCTGTTTGGCTTCACAATATCTTCCTACCTGATCCTTACTACCTAGCTGCTATTAGTCTTTGTGCTTTCACTTCATTGAATACTTGACTATGGTTTGCCTAGTGTAGCCTACCTTCCGCTGCATGGTAATAGGTTTAATTTTATCATTTGTCTTCAAAACTCCCATGTTCTGAAGACTTTCATAAAAATTGCCCATTCACCCCCCTCTAGTCGATATAACGCACTTTCAATTGGTATCAGAGCAAGGTGCTCCCTTGTTCTGTGTGATTCGGTTTAACCACCTGGAGTTTTAGCTATGTCGACTGCAGGGATAATTAAAGTCTCCGCTGCGTGCCCCGTCTTCGATGGAACTGAATATCCCTACTGGAAGAATAAGATGCGTATGCATCTTGAAGCCATTGACGTCGACCTATGGTATGTCGTCGAGAACGGCGTTCCCAAGGCTGGAGAAGGTGTCACCGCTGCTGATGTCAAGAAATTCGTTCAACTGGACTCTACTGCCAAGAATATCATCTGTGGTCATCTGACCAAAGGACAGTATGGCCGTGTGAGTGCTTTGAAGATATCCAAGCTGGTCTGGGACTGGCTTTCCAAGGTCAATGAAGGCATCTCAACCCAGAGAGATCAGAGAATCAGTGTCCTTCGCAACCTCTTCAACCGCTTCAAGCGAAATGACAATGAGAATGTCCAGCACACATTTGACCGACTCACTGACATCACAAATGAGCTTCAAGCCCTCGGCGCCACTGAGATTACCAAACACGAAGTCGTCAAGACGCTGCTGAGACACTTGATAGTTCGTTTGACATCCTGGCCCTGATGATTCAAGAACGTCCTGATTTCAAGACACTCGATCCGTCTGACATACTTGAGAGGCTCAACACACATGAGTTTCAGCTTTCGGAGAAAAGAGAGATCTACGGTCCAAACTATGGGCGAACTCGTGCCTTGAAGGCAAAAGCTGTCTCCTCATCTGAAGAAGAATCTGAAAGCAGTTCTGATGACCCTGAAGACATTGGAAGGGAACTTGCTATGCTTGTCAAGAAGTTCCAAAAATTCACCAAGAAGAAAGGCTTCAGAAAGTCTTCCCGATCAAGTTCAAGGAATGATGAAGCTCCTGCTCATGACTACAAGAAGAAAACATGTCACAAGTGCAAGAAACTTGGCCACTTCATCTCTGAGTGTCCACAGTGGGACAATGAGAACAAAAAGAAGAAGAAGAGCAAGGAATATGACTCTGACGACAAGAAGAAGAAGAAGAAATACTCAAAGTCTTCTTCCAAGTCTTCTTCAAAGTCTTCATCACACAAGAAGAGCTCATCTGGCAAGGCACGTGCGTTTGTTGGCAAGGAAATGGATTCAGAGGAGTCTGCTTCTGAGGAGGCGGAGGTGGAGTCTGAGGAGGAATCCGACTCAAGCGTCGCAAGTCTAGCTACAGCATGCGTTGCCAAGTCCATCTTCAACACTGAAGACAATGACTTCATCACCGACACCGATGCAAATGACAAGGACTACTCCGCTTCTACCTACTGCTTCATGGCACGCGGTGCCAAGGTA
Source organism: Triticum urartu (assembly GCF_056163025.1). Taxonomy (NCBI): domain Eukaryota; kingdom Viridiplantae; phylum Streptophyta; class Magnoliopsida; order Poales; family Poaceae; genus Triticum; species Triticum urartu. Next base: position 96,727,044 of record NC_141875.1, read on the forward strand.
AACACACGCACTACTCACTATCAAACATCTAGTGACGATGACTCTGATTGTGGTTCAAAACCTAGCTACAAAACACTTGCTAAAATGCAACTGAACAACAGAAAGCTATGGAACATATTCAAAAACTGTTAGACAGAAGCGATGATCTGTTAGGTGCTGAAATGACTCGATCTGAATCCTTAATTGAAGACACAAAAAATCTTCATGTTAAGTATCAGGAACTTGAAAGTCGTCTTGAAACTCTCTCAACAACTCATGAAAAGCTTTCCTATGATTATCTTCAAAGGAAGCAAGATCTTGAGAAATTGAGAGCGGTTCATGAAGATCTTCAAATGGAAAATGAGTCACTTCGCGCCAAACAGATCAGTCCCGCTCAGGAAGGATTTGAACCACCATGTCTTAAATGCATTGAGCGTGATAATGCTACTTCTGTTGCTGAATGTTCTACTGCTACTGCTGTTGCAATATCTTCAATTGTTGATGGGGTAACTAACCCCTCTGCTGAGGATACCACCGCTATTGCTGATGAGAATGCTAGGTTGAAGACATTGCTTGAAACAGGGATGTACAAAAGTCTTAAAGGGCATCAGACGTTATGTGATGTCCCGAAAAAGCAGATTCTGAACCGAAACCCTAGGAAAGAGGGTGTAGGGTTCGTAAGGAAAATGAATGCAGATGGCTCTTACTGGAAACCTGAGCAGTACCCCAAAACCATGTGGGTTGCTGCAAAGGAACCTTCAGCAGATCCATCCAATCTATCTGGCTTAACTTGTGCTAACCCCATTATCATTGATGAATCCTTTCATGCAAACTATATATTGTTTAAGAATCAGAATGGTGAAGTGTTTGCCAGGTACATTGGTACTAACTGCAGGAATGGACCGCCTATGAAGAAGATCTGGGTTCCGAAAAGGTGTCTGGAGAGTCTTCCTATGAATGTCATCATGACACCTCACGTGAAGAAGACAAACCTCAGACCAAAGGCTTCATACGGTCCAAAGGCTTCATACAGACAGAGGACTCACCTGAGTCGCACTAACGCAAATGTTTTGCAGGAAAATCATACTCAAGCATATGAATATGAGAGCGGTTCATCAAACCGCCATGTTCATAAGACCAAGAACTATTCTGCTTATTCTTATGAGTACTATTGTCCGCCTGCAAGACTGTTTGCTAAGGCTTCAAAGCCGAAATTCTCAGATGCTGCACTTAGACTTATTGCTTCTAAGCCACCCTTGAAGATGTGGGTGGTTAAGAAGGCTTAACTCTCTTTTGCAGGGAAAGGTCTCCAGCAGAAAACCAAAATCGTCTGACGCTATTGCTGGGGACCTTAAACATCTTGTAGGGCGCAAGATCAAATGCCCAAATGGTCTTACTATGTACTTCGTACCTGAATCGCTTGCTACTCTCCCTATTAGTCCTAACCTGGATCTAAGCTTTCATAACCCACTGGTTCGTCAAATGTTTTTGCTTCACAATGCTCTTGGTGAAGCCTATCCCCCTAACTGCACTGTAGGGTACGACACCAGCGTCTTCAGAATGGATTATTGACAGTGGGTGTACAAATCACATGACTGGCAAAAGAAGTCTTCTTATGGACTCAACCTTACGTCCATCCGACAAGAGCCACATCACATTTGCTGACACTGGTAAAAGTAAGGTATTGGGTCTAGGTAGAGTTGCAATCTCAAGGGATCAACACATGGATAAAGTCATGCTTGTTGAATCCCTTGGCTTCAACTTAATGTCTGTCTCAATGCTTTGCGATTTAAACATGATCGTAATGTTTGGAAAATATCGTTGCCTTGTACTAATGGAATCTGACAAGTCTCTAGTGTTTGAAGGATATCGAAAAGATGATTTGTACGTGGTAGATTTCTCAGCAGGGCCACAACTTGCAGTATGTCTTCTAGCAAAGGCTTCAGAATGCTGGCTCTGGCATCGGAGGCTTGGACATGCTGGCATGAGGAACCTCCACACCCTTGCGAAGAAGAAGCATGTCATAGGCATCGAGGGTGTCAAGTTCAAGAAAGACCACTTATGCAGTGCCTGTGAAGCAGGGAAGATGACGAGGGCCAAACATCCCTCGAAGACAATCATGACTACTACTCAACCCTTCGAACTGCTTCACATGGATCTTTTCGGTCCCACTCATTACTCAACTCTAACTACTACTGCTTGCCTCTATGGCTTCGTTATTGTTGATGATTATTCTAGATATACTTGGGTGCACATAATCCTTTACAAGACTAAAGTGCAGGATGTCTTCAAACGCTTCGCCAATCGAGCTATGAACAATTTTGGTGCCAAGATAAAGCACATCAGAAGTGATAATGGCACTGAATTCAAGAACACTGGCCTTGATACATATCTTGATACCTTGGGCATCACACATGAATTCTCAGCCCCGTACACGCCACAGCAGAATGGCGTCATCGAACGCAAGAACAGAACACTAATTGAGATGGCCAGAATGATGCTAGATGAATACAAGACCCCAAGAAAATTCTGGCCCGAAGCCATTGATACTGCATGTCATACAATCAATCGTGTTTATCTTCACAAGCTACTGAACAAGACATCTTATGAGCTCCTTACTGGCAAGAAGCCAAATGTCAGTTACTTCAGAGTATTTGGCGCAAGGTGCTGGATCAAGGACCCACATCACACCTCAAAATTTGCACCAAATGCACATGAGGGTTTTATGCTTGGATATGGAAAGGATTCGCACTCCTACAGAGTCTTCAATCTCTTTCATTACAAAGTGGTTGAAACAGTGGATGTGCGGTTCGATGAGACCAACGGTTCACAAAGAGAGCAGCTGCCAAGTGTGCTAGATGAAGTTCCATCCAGTGAATCAATCAAGCTAATGGGAACTGGAGAAATTATACCTTCTGAAGCTCATCTTGAAGAACTTATCATTTCAGCACCTGATCAACATGAAGACAATGCTCAGCCTGAAGACATTCCTTCCAACAATGACAATGAACAGCAAGAGCAAAGTCTTCGCCCTGTACATCCTCGCGTTGCCAATGAAGTGCATATTGAAAGAATAATTGATAGCATCAATGCACCTGGTCCACTCACTCGTTCAAGGGTAACTCAGCTAGCAAATTTTTGTGGGCACTTCGCATTCGTCTCAATATCAGAACCCAAGAAATTTGAAGAAGCCTTCATGGAACCTGAATGGATTCAAGCTATGCAAGAAGAGCTTCAACAGTTTGAGCTGAATAATGTATGGGAACTGGTTAAGCGTCCTGATCCACGGAAGCACAATATAATAGGCACCAAATGGATATACCGCAACAAGCAAGATGAGCATGGTCAAGTTGTCAGAAAAAAGCTTGTCTCGTTGCTCAAGGATACACTCAAGTGGAAGGCATTGACTTCGATGAAACATTTGCTCCTGTGGCTAGACTTGAAGCCATACGCATACTGCTGGCCTATGCAAATCATCATAACATACGTCTATATCAAATGGATGTCAAGAGTGCCTTTCTCAATGGCAAGATTGAATAAGAAGTGTATGTTGCACAACCGCCTGGCTTTGAAAATCCAAAACATCCTGACATGGTATACAAGCTCAACAAGGCATTGTATGGCCTCAAACAAGCCCCTAGGGCCTGGTATGACACACTCAAATACTTCCTGAAGAGCAAAGGCTTCATACCTGGTTCCCTAGATCCCACTCTTTTCACGAAGACATATGATGGTGAACTGTTTGTGTGCTAAATATATGTGGATGACATTATCTTCGGCTGCACCAATCAGAAGTACAGTGAAGAGTTTGGATATATGATGCAAGTGCAATATCAGATGTCCATGATGGGGGAGCTGAAGTTCTTCCTTGGTCTTCAAATACGACAACAACGCAATGGCATCTTCATATCTCAAGATAAGTATCTCAAAGATTGCCTGAAGAAGTTCGGTATGCAAGACTGCAAAGGCTTCACAACACCAATGCCAGCCAAACATCATCTGGGTCCTGACGACAATGGTAAAGAGTTCGATCAAAAGGTATACCGCTCCATGATTGGTTCTTTACTTTATCTATGTGCATCTAGGCCAGATATTATGCTTAGTGTTTGCATGTGTGCTCGATTTCAAGCGGCACCAAAGGAGTCGCATCACTTAGCTGTGAAGCGAATTCTTTGATATTTGGCTCACACCCCAACTCTAGGATTATGGTATCCAAAGGGCTCAGAGTTTGATCTGGTTGGATTCTCGGATGCTGATTATGCTGGTGACAAAGTTGATCGCAAGTCTACATCAGGCACATGTCACTTTCTAGGACGATCACTTGTATGTTGGTCTTCAAAGAAGCAGAACTGTGTATCTCTCTCCACTGCTGAATCTGAATACATTGCTGCTGGATCTTGCTGCGCTCAGCTTCTGTGGATGAAGCAAACACTCAAGGACTATGGCATTCATCTGAAGCAAGTGCCACTTTACTGCGACAACGAAAGCGCCATCAAGATTGCTAACAACCCAGTTCAGCACTCGAAGACAAAGCACATTGAAATTCGTCATCAGTTTCTCAGAGATCATGTTGTGAAGGAAGACATTGATATGATACACGTCAACACTGAAGAGCAATTGGCAGATATCTTCACCAAGCCCTTGGATGAGAAGAGGTTTTGCAAGTCACGGTGTGAGCTAAATATCCTAGAATCCTCAAATGTCCTATGATCAGGCACACATCCTAACCCTTATGCATATTGATGACTTAGATGTGCAACACACGAAATAAAGTATATCTTCAGTCAATGAAGACATACATTCTAAGTGTGAATACATTAATGTGGAATTTGACTTCGGAGCGCCACGATAATTGTGCGCCGTGTCTGGGTCTAATACTTCCTATACGGTGGGTAACGCCACCACCAAACATTCTATTTTGAAGTGTTTCACTCATGGCATTACCTTGCAATGTCTTCACATTTTGTTTGGCTTCGAACTCAACATATTTTCATGGTTATCTTCACTATGTTGATTATAGATATATGTATATATATATGCTAGTGTTCTGTCCTCTACAGCATTCACTTATAGCTATGTATTCATGTTGAATCTTTTGAACTAAGTGAATGTGATCAGACCCCAACTTCTCTATGCTTTCTATCTAAAACTCTATCTCTCCAAGTCATATGCATTCTATTGAAACTGTCGAATGTCTTCTCTGCGTCCTTGTCAGCAGAAGATACAGAGACAACCATTAAGTCCGTTTTCAATGCTCATTCCTCCACATGAAATCCGGAGAAGTAGGAACGACCACCCGACAATCCAGGCGTGCGTGGGACGTGGAACAAACCCCAAAATTCCGCATACTGGCCACGTGTTCTTCAGATGCGAATCGCCAGGGGCACCTGTGTAATAGCACAGTGCCGCCCCTGTGCCTATAAATACACACTCACAGCGGTAATTATCTCCTCTTCCACCCTCGCACGAACCCTAGCGCCACCGCTAGCTCTCGACGACGCCGACGACGAAGCGCTTTGCTGCCGAAACCTCTCCGACGCCGTCTTCACGCCGACCGCGGACATCGTCCTCTCCGCCATCGCCGTAGGTGTCCTCCGTCGCCAAGTTAGGGCACAGACGAGTGAACTGCTCGGCCTCATCTCCCACTCCGTCTAGCAGTTCTCAGTGTGGTAAATAAAACTCCCTTTTTACAGCACCGTTGATCCTATTGATCTGTCACTTTCTACCACAAGCAGTTTCTGTTCACACAAGCTAGATCTCTCTCATACTGCATCTCATAACATGCCTAGTATATTCACTTGTGCTTCACAAAGTAGTTAGATTCCTCACTTGTACTGATCTGTGGATTCGTACAAATCTGGAACCAACTTCTTATCTATGAGTGAATGTCTTCGCACGATGAGGTCAATGTCTTCTAAACTGATTTATCTTCAAAGTCTTCTGAGAATGCATATGACCTCTTCCCCTTCCCTCGCACCTTAATGCTGTCACAGGTACATGTCCGTGGTAGAATCCTTTGGTTCTCATAGTCTGCATTCATTTGCAGAATTCTTACAGCATCACATAAATTCTCCTGAAGCCAGTTCCTGTTGGTCCAGCAAGAGAAAGCCTTTGAAGCCGTTGAACGTTTTGAAGCCTTTCAAGTTAAAGTTTATGGCTTCAGAGAAAGCAGCAAGGAAGGGGGGCAGACAACGTCATGGCGGAACATCCAGAGATCTGCCTGGTGAACTCGCAGAAATGTATAAGACAGATCCTGAAGAGGATTATAGTCAGCTTAAGACCCGAATCCAATGGATTCGACGCTATTGGGCAGAACAATGGTTCAAATACCGCTTCACAACCCAAGAGTATGCTGAGAAAAGTGCCATCAAAAGACCGTGGGGAGACATCTTATACAAGAATCTTCTACCCAGGTCTAGAGATGAAGCTATTGCCCAAAGCTTCTATCCATGCATGGTTCGTGGGCCACAGCCTGATGATGCACATCCGTCGTCACTACTCTGGTGTCGTGACGACAATCTGTTCAAGCGCAACTTCCAGTTTGCCCAAAACTCAGCGAAGCAGAACAAGAAGAAATTTGGGTTAGACTTCAACCCTGGTCCCTCAGCACCAAGGGCAGATGGCACACGAGAAGCAGAACCCAATGTCATCGGTCCTTATGCCAACCTTGAAGGCCTCATCACCCGCATCTTAGTTCAAGGGACCGCAGTGAATGAGCCTCCAGCTGACTCTGAATCAGAAGAAGCTCCTGCAGTGCTGAAGCCAAAGAAGATGAAGAAGCCTAAAGCTTCAAAGCCTGCCTCTTCACCGAAAATCTCAAGGGAGAAGCCACTTGCAACTGCACCTCCTGAAGACAGTGTGCAGTCTGAAGATTTATCACGCGTCTCCAAGCCCCAGAAGGCCAAGATGCCTCTGTCTCACACTGGCAAAGAGCTAACAGCTGCTGCCATCCTGCGCAATGACGACATTGATCTGTCAAGTGATGAAGATCTTGCAGATGACGCTCTTGAGCAACTCATCAAGAGCAAAGAAGAAGCAGAAATCTTCAATGATCTGCCTCTCTTTGATGTCACTATCATCCACAACTTCATTGACGAGTGGTTTGACAAGCCAAACATCAGCTTTGAAGATCTGCAGCTACCTATTGGCCTCAGTGTCGCCTTCCAAGGCGCCATTGCTTCAGAACTTGCTATTGCCCAGCGCATTGTTGAACTGAAGCAGAAGATTGACTATGAAAAGGCTCAGTTCAAGAAGCATATGACCAAGCTCAGCATGCAAGAAGTGAAGAACTTCAAGACAATGATGCACGAGCTCAAGGAAGCCTTTGTGAAGAAGCATGCAGAAGCTCAGGGTTCGCGTGAGCGCATGAAGACTCTGGCTGACAGATGTGTGCAAGCCTATAATGAGGCTGAGAAGCGCAAAGCACTTGGGCGTCCTGGCATCGAACCCAAGATGGCCGCAAAGAAGAAGAAGAAGCCTGCTACAGCTGAATCTGATGCACCAAGGCAAGAAGCAGTTCCGATTGTCTTCCCAACAGGAATGACTGGCTCGAAGCCAAAGAGCCAGTCAACAGCTTCAGAGCTCAAGAAGACCAGAACTGCTGAGGCTGAAGCCAGGAAGAGGAAACACTCTGAAGCCTCTCCTACTGCCCCCACCAAGAAAAAGAGAAAGACCAAGAAAGCTCGGGCTGCTCCCACAGAGCCCTTGATAGTTGAACCCATTTCTATGGTTCATCCTGACGCAGAACATCAACTGACAGTTCATGAGCCTGCTTCCACAGAGGCTCCTAAAGCTGAAGACATTCCAGCAGTTGATCCCATCGCTGCTGAAGACATTGGTCATCATGACAATGTAGAAGATGATGCAGTCCTTCCTCAGTTAGAAAACATCAAACTCATCAGCATTGGTCGTCCACTGACGCCAATTGTACAGGATGCTTCATGGGCGGATCGCCCACAAGAGGAAGAAGACTATGAGGCCCAGCCCACTCCAACTCCACAGGCGTCGTCTGCGTTCCGCAGGCTTCGCAAAGGTCCAAGGCCTCAAGTCTCTGCTGAAGACATTCCGGCTGCATCAGTCGCAGAAGAAGAAGTACCACAAGATCCCACTCCCCTGCTCCACCAAGAAGCAGTTCTCCAGGAGAACGTGCCTGTGACCGACCCTCCAGCTAGTCAAGTGGAGGATGAAAATCTTGAGGCTGCCACAACCAACAACGAAGCTAATGTGGAGCCCTCCCCAGCAAAAGCTTCAGAAGACAGCGAAGCCACTGATGCCGCCACTTCTGTTCCTGAGTCTGCTGCCGGTCCCCAATTCAACTATCATGTTGAGCACAGGCCTCAGGTCCAGAAGCCAATCCCAAGACTGCCAAGGTTTCCAGGTCCTGCATCAGCACCTGACTCCTTCAACATCAATGGCTTCAGGGCAGATAACACGTTCTTCAATAGCTCCAGGAACCCCTACTCAAGGGAAAGGATATCATCTGATCGGTTCTGGAGCTATCCTCAGCGAAGCTATTACTCTTGCATTCTTTACAACCAAGGTCGCATCTTCCCACACAAGCGCCTTGATGTTGAAGCTATAGCTGGTCTGCCCTGTCTAGAAGAAGCGTTGGATTGCTTCAAGCAAGTGGGTCTGCTGCAGTTTGTTACTGATGAAGAGCATTGCATTGAAGAGCTGCTGCTACAATTCTATGCCACACTTCACATCAAAGGGTATAGCAGAGATCCGAAGACTTGGGTCCTGGAGTGGATGACTGGCAACGTTCATCACGAAGCCAATGCATTTGACGTCATTGAGCTCACTGGCTTGCCCACTCCTGGCGATCTCTTCGAGCAAGGCTGTCAGCTGCATGCTGAAGCTATTGAGAGCATCTTTCAGCGACCAGAACCTAATATGAGTCAAATGCTCAGCATGATGAAGCCATTGCTCCAAGATGCTGCGTATCCCACAGAGTTCTTCGTTGAAGACCTTGAGTACCTGCCCAGAACCATCTATCACATCATCAGGAGAACTCTCTGGCCTATCAAAGGGCACTCTCCAAATGCCAAGCTTCAGGGTGCAATGAAGACTTTGGTCTTCTATATACTTCATGGCAAATGCTTCAATGCACAGGACTTCTTCATACGCCAACTTGCTGCATCAGGCATTGATCTGTTTGGTTTGAAATTCTACGCCCCTTGGGTCATGCGGCTGATCAAGCTACACTCCGCCATCTCGTATCAGCCCTCAGCCCGCAACCATCGGATTTTCTTGCCTGACGTGGACATGTCTACTGAAGCAATATATTCTGAGCCTGCCAAGCAACCTCTAAGTCTTCAGAATGCAGAACATCAGAGTTTTACTCAGAACGCTGAAGGCGTTGAAGCAGTTTCTTGGGTGTATCCTTTGGCTGGCACTACACGTGCACCACACCCTGCTTCAACTGAAGCCACTGACAGTGCCACTGCTCCAAGACCCAAGAAGCGCACTCGTGTTCTCAACGACCGAGAGCTTCTTGTGGCTCTACATCAGAAACAAGATAGGCATCATGACTGACTGAAGCGTCAGATGAAAAGCTTCTTGGTGGATGTTAATCGCACTCGAAATCTTGCCACCAAGAATGCGTTCGTTGCCCATGAAACCTGTCGCCGCACATGGAAAGGGCTAACGATGATGCTTTCTGAAGCTGATCTTCAAGAGGATGGCTTCACTGAGAGATTCAAGTTTGACTCCACACCTCCTCGAAGGGCTGTGCTGCTAGGAACTCCATCCCTTGAAGACTCTGAGTTCTCTTCCTCTGCTGCCACAGTGACTGCCAGAATTATTGAGGAAGAAGACGATGCTACTTCACCGCCATATCCTTCAGCACCTCCAAGCTCTTCTGCACCGCCAAACAACACCAACAATCCTGCTACTTCACCTACTCCTCATGGGAACGAGTAGAGGCTCTATGTCTTCAAACCTTTTTGGTCATTACTCACAAAAGGGGGAGAAGCATATGAGATTGATAGTCTTCAAGCGGGTTCATAAGGGCGGGTGCCTTATATTCTGCTTCGTGGTTACAACTCTCGTTTTTTTGCTACATTTGGTTCTTATGAGTTGTAACACTTAAACTAGATGGTCGTCTGCTACTTATTTGCCACCTTGTTTTGCGAAGATAAATTTCGCATGTGCGACGATAAATTCCGCACTTAGCTCATTCTGCAGACGTCCATTTTCCATTATGCATGTCATTATCTTCATATACTTTCACATGCATAGTGGATTGTCATCATAAGCTGAAGTGGATCTCCATAAGTACAACCTGCCATGTGCATTTGCATTCCAAAAGCAAATTAACTTATATGCACATCTTCAGGGGGAGCCCTTGCAACTTATGAAGACAATTCCTTATCCTTTACAATTTGATAGATTATATTACCCATTGAAAACTTCAACTAGTTTGTCATCAATCACCAAAAAGGGGGAGATTGTAAGTGCATCTAGTGCCACCCCTAGTTGGTTTTGGAGTATTGACGACAAACCTAGTTGAGGGACTAATGTGTTTGTGAGAATTGCAGGATAACACAGGTAGAAGTCCCTCATTGATTCGGTTTTACTACCAGAGCTGACCCCTAAAACTTTATGAAGAAATTGGAGTCAAAGGTGGTATATGAAGATATTCACATTGAAGACTATGACAAGAGAAGACACGATATGAAGCCTATGGAGCTCGGAGACTTAGATCTTTCGTAGTTCTTTTTCTGTTGTGTTGAGTCATAGGAACCACCGTACTGTTAAGTGGGGTCCAAGAGAACCAGTCAAAATGATTGAAGTGATGCCTAAACCAAAAACCTATGTCTTCGAGTGAAGACTATGAGAGCGAATCTTGTCCAGAGTCGGACAAGTCAGCTTTGCTTGTAGCCCAAGTAAAGTTGCCGTGTGAGTTTGAAATCTGACCGTTGGGACACGTGTCAGTTCCTTAGTGACCCAGGGTCATTTCGGACAAATCAGGTCGGGTTGCCAAGTGGCTATAAATAGCCCACCCCCTACAACCATAAACGGTTGGCTGCTCAGACTGAAAGTACGGCTTTTGTCGTTTGAGAGCAACCCACCTCGAAGCCTTTGAGAGAGAATTCCCTGCGAGGATAAAGCCCTAACCACCAGAGCCAGAGAGAATTGGGAATCACTTAAGTCTTCTTGTCTGTGTGATCTGAAGACTTATTACACTTGAGGACTGTGCATCCTCCAGCCGGTTAGGCGTCGCGTTCTGAGCATCCAAGAGACATTGTGGATTGCCGGTGAACGAAGTCTGTGAAGGTTTGGGAGTCTACCTTGAAGACTTACCAGAGTGATTGGGCGAGGTCTATGTGATCTTAGCTCAAGGAGAATACGGTGAGGACTGGGTGTCCTGAGCTGCGTGTTCAGGACTGGGTGTCCGGGACTGTGTGTCCTAAGGTTTAAATACCTAGCCGCTCCAACCAGATGTACAGTTGTCACAGCAACTGGAACTGGTCCAACAAATCATTGTCTTCAACGAGTCACTGGTTTCATCTTCACTTCACTTTACTTACTGTTACTCCTTGTGAAGTCATTGTATGTTTGCTCTATCATTTGTCTTCACTGAGTGACTGCGTGTTCTGTTTGGCTTCACAATATCTTCCTAGCTGATCCTTACTACCTAGCTGCTATTAGTCTTTGTGCTTTCACTTCATTGAATACTTGACTATGGTTTGCCTAGTGTAGCCTACCTTCCGCTGCATGGTAATAGGTTTAATTTTCTCGTTTGTCTTCAAAACTCCCATGTTCTGAAGACTTTCATAAAAATCGCCTATTCACCCCCCCTCTAGTCGATATAACGCACTTTCAGGATCTCGTGGATACAGAAAGTTGCGGCGGTGGAATTAGGTTTTTGGCTCCTGTTCTGATTTTTTGGGGGTACGTAGGTATATATAGGAGGAAGAACTACGTCGGTGGAGCTTCGGTGGGCCCATGAGCAATCAAAAATTATAGATACGTTGGAGATGTATCAGGCACCCCCAAGCTTAATTCCTGCTCGTCCTCGAGTAGGTAAATGATAAAAAGAGAATTTTTGATGCGGAGTGCTACTTGGCATAATTTCAATGTAAATCTTCTTAATTGTGATATGAATATTCAGATTCGAAAGATTCAAGACAAAAGTTTATATTGACATAAAAATAATAATACTTCAAGCATACTAACAAAGCAATTATGTCTTCTCAAAATATCATGGCCAAAGAAAGTTATCCCTACAAAATCATATAGTCTGGCTATGCTCTATCTTCACCACACAAAGTATTTAAATCATGCACAACCCCGATGACAAGCCAAGCAATTGTTTCATACTCTAACTTTTTCAAAACTTTTTCAATCTTCACACAATACATGAGCGTGAGCCATGGACATAGCACTATAGGTGGAATAGAATGGTGGTTGTGGAGAAGACAAAAAGGAGAAGATAGTCTCACATCAACTAGGCGTATCAACGGGCTATGGAGATGCCCATCAATAGATATCAATGTGAGTGAGTAGGGATTGCCATGCAACGGATGCACTAGAGCTATAAGTATATGAAAGCTCAAAAAGAAACTAACTGGGTGTGCATCCAACTTGCTTGCTCATGAAGACCTAGGGCAATTTGAGGAAGCCCATCATTGGAATATACAAGCCAAGTTCTATAATGAAATATTCCCACTAGTATATGAAAGTGATAACATGAGAGACTCTCTACTATGAAGATCATGGTGCTACTTTGAAGCACAAGTGTGGTAAAAGGATAGTAACATTGTCCCTTCTCTCTTTTTCTCTCATCATTATTTTTTTATTTGGGCCTTTTCTCTTTTTTATGGCCTCTTTTTATTTGGGCTTCTTTGGCCTCTTTTTTTTATTTTTCGTCCGGAGTCTCATCCCGACTTATGGGGGAATCATAGTCTCCATCATTCTTTCCTCACTTGGGAAAATGCTCTAATAATGATGATCATCAATTTTTTATTTTTCTTACAACTCGATACTTAGAACAAAATATGACTCTATATGAATGCCTCCGGCGGTGTACCCGGATATGTAATATGACAATGATGAAGTTGTTGGGTAACGCAGTAATTTCAAAAAATTTCCTACGCACACGCAAGATCATGGTGATGCATAGCAACAAGGGGAGAGTGTGATCTACGTACCCTTGTAGATCGACAGCGGAAGCGTTTAGCACAACGCGGTTGATGTAGTCGTACGTCTGCACGGCCCGACCGATCAAGCACCGAAACTACGGCACCTCCGAGTTCTAGCACACGTTCAGCTCGATGACGATCCCCGGACTCCGATCCAGCAAAGTGTTGGGGAAGAGTTCCGTCAGCACGACGGCGTGGTGACGATCTTTATATACTACCGTCGCAGGGCTTCGCCTAAGCACCGCTACAATATTATCGAGGATTATGGTGGAAGGGGGCACCGCAAACGGCTAAGAATATGATCACGTGGATCAACTTGTGTGTCTAGGGGTGCCCCCTGCCCCCTTATATAAAGGATCAAGGGGGGGTGCGGCCGGCCAGGAGGAGTCCTACTCCCACCGGGAATAGGATTCCCCCCTTTCCTAGTTGGAATAGGATTCGGGAGGGGGAAAGAGGAGAGAGAGAAGGAAGGGGGGGCGCCGCCCCCTCTCCTTGTCCCATTCGGACTAGGGGGGGAGGGGCGCGCGTCCCAGCCCTGGCCACCTCTCCTCTCTTCCACTAAAGCCCACTAAGGACATATACCTCCCGGGGGGTTCCGGTAACCTCCCGGTACTCCGGTAAAATCTCGATTTCACCCGGAACACTTCCGATATCCAAATATAGGCTTCCAATATATCAATCTTTATGTCTCGACCATTTCGAGACTCCTCGTCATGTCCGTGATCACATCCGGGACTCCGAACAAACTTCGGTACATCAAAACTCATAAACTCATAATATAACTGTCATCGAAACCTTAAGTGTGCTGACCCTACGGGTTCGAGAACAATGTAGACATGATCGAGACACGTCTCCAGTCAATAACCAATAGCGGAAACTGGATGCTCATATTGGCTCGCACATATTCTACGAAGATCTTTATCGGTCAGACCGCATAACAACATACGTTGTTCCCTTTGTCATCGGTATGTTACTTGACCGAGATTCGATCGTCGGTATCTTAATACCTAGTTCAATCTCGTTACCGGCAAGTCTCTTTATTCGTTCCGTAATACATCATCTCGCAATTAACTCATTAGTTGCAATGCTTGCAAGGCTTATGTGATGTGCATTACCGAGAGGGCCCAGAGATACCTCTCCGACAATCGGAGTGACAAATCCTAATCTCGAAATACGCCAACCCAACATGTACCTTTGGAGACACCTGTAGAGCTCCTTTATAATCACCCAGTTACGTTGTGACGTTTGGTAGCACACAAAGTGTTCCTCCGGTAAACGGGAGTTGCATAATCTCATAGTCATAGGAACACGTATAAGTCATGAAGAAAGCAATAGAAACATACTAAACGATCGGGTGCTAAGCTAATGGAATGGGTCACGTCAATCACATCATTCTCCTAATGATGTGATCCCATTAATCAAATGACAACACATGTCTATGGTTAGGAAACATAACCATCTTCGATTAACGAGCTAGTCAAGTAGAGGCATACTAGTGAAGTTTGGTTTGTCTATGTATTCACACAAGTATTATGTTTCCGGATAATACAATTCTAGCATGAATAATAAACATTTATCATGATATAAGGAAATAAAATAAAAAAATTATTATTGCCTCTAGGGCATATTTCCTTCAGAAGTGTGCCATAATAAACGGAACGGTGGAAAGTTGCATGGCAATATATCTCGGAATGGCTATGGAAATGCCATGATAGGTAGGTATGGTGGCTGTTTTGAGGAAGGTATATGGTAGGTGTATGATACCAGCGAAAGGTGCGCGGTATTAGAGAGGCTAGCAAAGGTGGAAGGGTGAGAGTGCGTATAATCCATGGACTCAACATTAGTCATAAAGAACTCATATACTTATTGCAAAAATCTAGAAGTTATCAAAGCAAAGTATTACGCGCATGCTCCTAGGGGGATAGATTGGTAGGAAAAGACCATCGCTCGTCCCCGACCGCCACTCATAAGGAAGACAATCAATAAATAAATCATGCTCCGACTTCATCACATAACGGTTCACCATACGTGCATGCTACGGGAATCACAAACTTTAACACAAGTATTCTTTAAATTCACAACTACTCAACTAGCATGACTTTAATATTATCACCTCCATATCTCAAAACAATTATCATGCTTCAATCTTTTCTTAGTATTCAACACACTCAAAAGAAAGTTTCACAAATCTTGAATACCAAGCATATTATTATTAAGCAAATTACCATGCTATTAAGAGACTCTCAAAATAATTTAAGTGAAGCATGAGAGATCAATAGTTTCTTTAAAACAAATCCACCACCGTTCTCTAAAAGATCTAAGTGAAGCACATAGAGCAAAATTACTTAGCTCAAAAAGATATAAGTGAAGCACATAGAGCAAAACTACTTAGCTCAATAGATATAAGTGAAGCACATAGAGTATTCTATCAAATTTTAATTCATGTATGGCTCTCTCAAAAGGTGTGTGCAGCAAGGATGATTGTGGCATACTAACACACAAATACAAAAATAATACAAGACGCTCCAAGCAAAACACATATCATGTTGGTGAATAAAAATATAGCTCCAAGTAAATTACCGATGGAAGTGGACGAAAGAGGGGATGCCTTCCGGGGCATCCCCAAGCTTTGACTTTTTGGTGTCCTTGGATTATCTTGGGGGTGCCATGGGCATCCCCAAGCTTAGGCTTTTGCCACTCCTTGTTCCATAATCCATCACAAGAATTCACCCAAAACTTGAAAACTTCACAACACAAAACTTAAAGTAGAAAACTCGTGAGCTCCGTTAGCAAAAGAAAACAAAAGACCACTTCAAGGTACTGTAATGAACTCATTCTTTATTTATATTGGTGTTAAACCTACTGTATTCCAACTTATTTATGGATTATAAACTATTTTACTAACCATAGATTCATCAAAATAAGCAAACAACACACGAAAAACAGAATCTGTCAAAAACAGAACAGTCTGTAGTACTCTGTAGCTAGCGCAATATCTGGAACCCCAAAAATTCTAAAATAAATGGCTGGACGTGAGGAATTTATCTATTAATCATCTGCAAAAATAATTAACTAAATAGCACTCTTAAAATAAAAATGACAGCAGTTCTCGTGAGCGCTAAAGTTTCTGTTTTTACAGCAAGTTCAACAAGACTTTCCCCAAGTCTTCCCAACGGTTCTACTTGGCACAAACACTAATTAAACACAAAAAACACAACCAAAACAGAGGCTAAATAAATTATTTATTACTAAACAGGAGCAAAAATCAAGGAATAAAAATAAAATTGGGTTGCCTCCCAACAAGCGCTATCGTTTAACGCCCCTAGCTAGGCATAAAAGCGAGGATAGATCTAGGTATTGCCGTAGTAATAAGATAGATCGGTGAAACTCATTTCATATTCTCTACGTTCGGCAGCAAGTTTTCTTTGAGGCAAGCAAAAGTAATCAAAAGGGCTAAATTTAACAGGACATAAGTCCCCAGGATCAATTTTAGGAGGTATATGTTCCTCTTTCGGCCCTTCGTATTGTACAACCAATTCATCATTATAAGCATTCTTTTGACAGAACCTTGTGAGCCTAAACTCAAGAGAGCATCCTACCTCATTATTTCGAATAGCCAAATCATCATTAAGTTCAGAGATTCTATCAATTAAAATATTGATTGGCACCTTTTTTCTAAGGTTTTCATTAAAAGCAACATAATCAAGGGATTGAAAGCGCATAATTTCTTCTTGATCGAAGAGGACAGATTCTATGGGAGGACGACCAGCGTCCACCCTATAGTGCGCAAAGATTTCTTTGGCTTCTTTTATTATATATATAAATTCATGAGCCAAAAAGATAGTAGCGGCACGCTTAACAGAAGAATGCTCGATATTAGAAAATTCTAGGAAAATTCTTTCTATAGATGGGTGCATATGCATAAATTGCCTTTCAAGTTCAACGATAAGCATGGCAATAGCGTCCGCAAGACTACTAGTTCTATGAAGAATAGAACCGCCCATAGAGGGCAAAGCACCGACACAAGTAAAGAAATCTTGAATAACTCCTTTTCCAATAATATTACCACTACTGATTCGAAATCTTTTTGTATGGTAGGTAGGGGGTTCTTCAGCCGGAGCATCAGAATTTTCTATGACATTGTTATCTCCCATATCGGCGATAACTTCCCCAATTTCAAACATAGCGACAAGCAAGAAATCCAACACACGGGCAAACAAAAAGGCAAGCGGGCAAAAAGAGGCAAATAGAGAGGGAGGATAGAGAGAGAGAGGGCGAATAAAATGGCAAGGCTGAAGTGGGGGAGAGGAAAACGAGAGGCAAATGGCAAATAATGTAATGCGAGAGATAGGGATTGTGATGGGTACTTGGTATGTTGACTTTTTGCGTAGACTCCCCGGCAACGGCGCCAGAAATCCTTCTTGCTACCTCTTGAGCCTGCGTTGGTTTTCCCCGAAGAGGAAGGGATGATGCAGCAAAGTAGCGTAAGTATTTCCCTCAGTTTTTGAGAACCAAGGTATAAATCCAGTAGGAGGCCACGCTCAAGTCCCTCGTACCTGCACAAAACGATAGCTACTCGCAACCAACGCGATTAGGGGTTGTCAATCCCTTCACGGTCACTTACGAGAGTGAGATCTAATAGATATAATATTTTTGGTATTTTTGGTATAGAGATGCAAAGTAAAAAGTAAAGGCAAAGTAAAAGGCAAAGCAAGATTAAAGTTATGGAGATTGATATGATGAGAATAGACCCGGGGGCCATAGGTTTCACTAGTGGCTTCTCTCAAGAGCATAAGTATTCTACGGTGGGTGAACAAATTACTGTTGAGCAATTGATAGAATTGAACATAGTTATGAGAATATCTAGGCATGATCATGTATATAGGCATCACGTCCGTGACAAGTAGACCGAAATGATTGTGCATCTACTACTATTACTCCACTCATCGACCGCTATCCAGCATGCATCTAGAGTATTAAGTTAAAAACAGAGTAACGCCTTAAGCAAGATGACATGATGTAGAGAGATAAATTCATGCAATATCAAATAAACCCCATCTTGTTATCCTCGATGGCAACGATGCAATACGTGCCTTGCTGCCCCTTCTGTCACTGGGAAAGGACACCGCAAGATCGAACCCAAAGCTAAGCACTTCTCCCATGGCAAGAACTACCAATCTAGTTGGCCAAACCAAACGGATAATTCGAAGAGAATTGCAAAGATAACCAATCATACATAAAAGAATTCAGAGAAGATTTAAATATTATTCATAGATAGACTTGATCATAAACCCACAATTCATCGGTCTCAACAAACACACCACAAAAAGAAGATTACATCGAATAGATCTCCACAAGAGAGGGGGAGAACTTTGTATTGAGATCCAAAAAGAGAGAAGAAGCCATATAGCTACTAACTATGGACCCGAAGGTCTGAGATAAATTACTCACACTTCATCGGAGAGGCTATGATGATGTAGAAGCCCTCCGTGATGACGGCCCTCTCCGGCGGAGCTCCGGAACAGGCCCCAAGATGGGATCTCGTGGATACAGAAAGTTGCGGCGGTGGAATTAGGTTTTTGGCTCCTGTTCTGATCGTTTGGGGGTACGTAGGTATATATAGGAGGAAGGAGTACGTCGGTGGAGCTTCGAGGGGCCCACGAGGCAGGGGGGCGCGCCCCCCACCCTCGTGACCGCCTCTCTGATGCCTTGGCGTAGGGTCCAAGTCTCCTGGATCACGTTCGGTGAGAAAATCACGTTCCCGAAGGTTTCATTCCGTCTGGACTCCGTTTGATATTCCGTTTCTTCGAAATACTGAAATAGGCAAAAACAGCAATTCTGGGCTGGGCCTCCGGTTAATAGGTTAGTCCCAAAAATAATATAAAAGTGGAAAATAAAGCCCAATATAGTCCAAAACAGTAGATAATATAGCATGGAGCAATCAAAAATTATAGATACGTTGGAGACGTATCAAAGTTCAGTCAGTATCACAACCTCACCAGTACCTTTGTGAGGAGGTTTGAATTTTCAACTTCACGTAATTCCCCAACTGTCTTGTTTGATCTTTATGAAAATTCTTATACTGTGGACTTAGAGGACTTTACCACTGCTTTCAAACTTCCACAGTGGGGTAGTATAAGGGATCCTCGCAAATCTGAATTTAGAGATTTCTAGCTAGCATAACTGTGGGAGAATCTAGAGATATAACACAAGCCACCATAGGGAGCATTCACTTTCCTACTATACATTATTTTGCTCTCTTCATAGGTAGATGCATAAATGGTAAAGATGAAGCATGTCATATGTGTGTTCCTAACCTCGGTATTCTTAGGAGTGTTGTGTTAGGAGACAAAGCTTATAATTTGGGAGCCATTGTTGCACGTAGGTTGCATCTTAGTAGATTTAATGCAGATTTCTTTGGAGGAATTTATGCAACCCGCATAGCTAATTTTCTTGGTATAGTATTCATCACTAGAGTAAACATGCCACAAAAAGAAGATTACATCGAATAGATCTCCACAAGAGAGGGGGAGAACTTTGTATTGAGATCCAAAAAGAGAGAAGAAGCCATATAGCTACTAACTATGGACCCGAAGGTCTGAGATAAATTACTCACACTTCATCGGAGAGGCTATGATGATGTAGAAGCCCTCCGTGATGACGGCCCTCTCCGGCGGAGCTCCGGAACAGGCCCCAAGATGGGATCTCGTGGATACAGAAAGTTGCGGCGGTGGAATTAGGTTTTTGGCTCCTGTTCTGATCGTTTGGGGGTACGTAGGTATATATAGGAGGAAGGAGTACGTCGGTGGAGCTTCGAGGGGCCCACGAGGCAGGGGGGCGCGCCCCCCACCCTCGTGACCGCCTCTCTGATGCCTTGGCGTAGGGTCCAAGTCTCCTGGATCACGTTCGGTGAGAAAATCACGTTCCCGAAGGTTTCATTCCGTCTGGACTCCGTTTGATATTCCGTTTCTTCGAAATACTGAAATAGGCAAAAACAGCAATTCTGGGCTGGGCCTCCGGTTAATAGGTTAGTCCCAAAAATAATATAAAAGTGGAAAATAAAGCCCAATATAGTCCAAAACAGTAGATAATATAGCATGGAGCAATCAAAAATTATAGATACGTTGGAGACGTATCAAAGTTCAGTCAGTATCACAACCTCACCAGTACCTTTGTGAGGAGGTTTGAATTTTCAACTTCACGTAATTCCCCAACTGTCTTGTTTGATCTTTATGAAAATTCTTATACTGTGGACTTAGAGGACTTTACCACTGCTTTCAAACTTCCACAGTGGGGTAGTATAAGGGATCCTCGCAAATCTGAATTTAGAGATTTCTAGCTAGCATAACTGTGGGAGAATCTAGAGATATAACACAAGCCACCATAGGGAGCATTCACTTTCCTACTATACATTATTTTGCTCTCTTCATAGGTAGATGCATAAATGGTAAAGATGAAGCATGTCATATGTGTGTTCCTAACCTCGGTATTCTTAGGAGTGTTGTGTTAGGAGACAAAGCTTATAATTTGGGAGCCATTGTTGCACGTAGGTTGCATCTTAGTAGATTTAATGCAGATTTCTTTGGAGGAATTTATGCAACCCGCATAGCTAATTTTCTTGGTATAGCCATACGCGAAGATGATATTGAATTACCTCCTGCTTACCTAGACTTTAATGCTATGGTTCACCACCAGTTTGTTGAGAGGAATGAATCACCTCTCCAGTATCGATTAATCTTTGACAGACGTCGTGCTGTCCATATTACTCTCCCTGCTCCTGCCTTCTTTGATCATCAGGCAAAAGGAAGATATACTATCACCAGAGAGGAGGCAGATGAGTACGAGAGGAGAGCGGAGGCCGCTCGTCGCCACGCTGCAGCTCAGCAGGTGATAGCCGCTGCATCGCAGTATGACCCCAGCTACTATTATGGATACCTGTTAGGCCAGCCGTGGCCATAGACCAACTTAGGCCAAAAGCCTAAGCTTGGAGGAGTACGTATTTCCCACCGACATTACATTTATGTTCACACACTCATTGCTAGATGTCGGTGCTCATACTTTTTCATTGTATCATACATGCTAGTTTATTTTCCTTTTTATGCTTTCTTCTTGTGTGTTTAATAAACCTTAAGAAAAACCAAAAAAATTAGTTGTAGCTTTTAGTTAGTTTAATTTCCATGCTCGTAGTAGTAATTAAAAAGAAAAACCCAAAAATATTTCCTGTTCTTCTTTTGCTTGTTGGGAGCTTTCATGTGTAAATAGTTTTATTTCTTTTCTTTTCTTTGGGGGTCGATAGGAGAAGACCATAATTAAATTGTTAAAGTGGCTCTTATATGCATACTTGTTGATCTGACAAAAGAGCCCATATTGCCCTGTCTTCTCCTGTTTATTGAATGCTTGCAGATTCCAGCTTAGTCCAATGCACGTGCACTATTATTATTATTCACACTATTCGGTCGTGCAAGTGAAAGGCAATTATGATGATATATGATGGATCGACTGAGATGAGAAAATCTGGTATGAACTCAACCTCTTTTGTTTTTGTAAATATGATTAGTTCATCGTTCCTGATTCAGCCTATTATGAATAAACATGTTTGCAATGACAACTAGAGATCATAGTTTCTTGTGCCATGCTTGATTAGCTATGAGTTATAATGGTTTACCTTGCGTGTCAACATGCTATTGAAATGGTTATCATGTGGTATGATAGGGTGGTATCCTCCTCTGAATGATTTAAGTGACTTGACTTGGCGCATGTTCATGCATGTAGTTGAAACAAAATCAACATAGCCTTCACGATATTTATGTTCATGGTGGATTATATCCTACTCATGCTTGCATTCGGTGTTGATTAATTTTAATGCATGTTCATGACTGTTGTCGCTCTCTAGTTGGTCGCTTCCCAATCTTTTGCTAGCCTTCACTTGTACTAAGCAGGAGTACTGCTTGTGCATCCAATCCCTTAAACCCCAAAGTTATTCCATATGAGTCCACTATACCTACCTATATACGGTATCTACCTGCCGTTCGAAGCAAATTTGTATGTGCCAAACTCTAAACCTTCAAATAAATATCCTGTTTTGTATGCTCGAATAGGTCATGTATCAACTAGGTTGTCTGTATCTTCCATGTTAGGCAGGTTATTCTCAAGAGGAGTGGACTCCGCTCCTCACTCATGAGATAAATGGCTGGTCACCGGGATGCCCAGTCCCATGCTTTATGCAAACTAAATCAAAATAATTGCAAACAAAACTCCCCCTGGGACTCTTGTTAGTTGGAGGCACTCGTTGTTTCGAGCAAGCCATGGATTGATGCTTGTTGGTGGAAGGGGGAGTATAAACTTTACCATTCTGTTTGGGAACCACCTATAATGTGTGTTATGTTGACAATGAAAGTATACCGCTCAAAATATTATTCACCTCTGTTTCAAAACCGAGCTCTGGCACCTCTACAAATCCCTGCTTCCCTCTGCGAAGGGCCTATCTATTTACTTTTATGCTGAGCCATCATCCTCTTATTAAAAAGCACCAGTTGGAGAGCACCACTGTCATTTGCATTCATTACTGTTAGTTTACATTGAGTATGACTTGACTGGATCTCTTTTACCATGAATTACAATGTCTAGTCAGTCCTTGGTCTTTAAAGGTGCTCTGCATTTATGTTTTGCAGTCTCAGAAAGGGCTAGCGAGATACCATCTTGTTATATCATATTATGATTGTTTTGAGAAAGTGCTGTCATCCGAGATTTATTATTATTGCTCGCTAGTTGATTATGCTATTGATATGAGTAAACTTGAGACCCGAGGGTTATTGCGAATGTGGTTAGTTATAATCTTTGCTGAAAACTTGAATGCTGGCTTTACATATTTACAACAACAAGAGCAAACAGAGTTTGTAAATTTTTTTCTTTATCACTTTCAGTTTGTCAACTGAATTGCTTGAGGACAAGCAAAGGTTTAAGCTTGGGGGAGTTGATACGTCTCCAACGTATCTACTTTTCCAAACACTTTTGCCCTTATTTTGGACTCTAACTTGCATGATTTGAATGGAACTAACCCGGATTGACGCTGTTTTCAGCAGAATTACCATGGTGTTATTTATGTGCAGAAACAAACGTTCTCGGAATGACCTGAAACTTCACGGAGCAACTTTTTGGAAAATATAAAAAATACCTGCAAAAGATGAAGGCCAGGGGGCCCACCACCTCTCCACGAGGGTGGGGGGCGCGCCTGCCCCCCTAGGGCACGCCCCTACCTCGTGGGCCCCCTGGTGCCTCTCCGACTCCAACTCTATATATTGTGTTTTGGGGAGAAAAAAATCAGAGAGAAGATTTCATCGCGTTTTACGATACGGAGCCGCCGCCAAGCCCTAAAACCTCTCGGGAGGGCTAATATGGAGTCCGTTCGGGGCTCCGGAGAGGGGAATCCATCGCCATCGTCATCATCAACCATCCTCCATCACCAATTTCATGATGCTCACCGCCGTGCGTGAGTAATTCCATCATAGGCTTGCTGGACGGTGATGGGTTGGATGGGATCTATCATGTAATCGAGTTAGTTTTGTTAGGGTTTGATCCCTAGTATCCACTATGTTCTGAGATTGATGTTGCTATGACTTTGCTATGCTTAATACTTGTCACTAGGGCCCGAGTGCCATGATTTCAGATCTGAACCTATTATGTTTTCATCAATATATGAGTGTTCTTGATCCTATCTTGCAAGTCTATAGTCACCTATTATGTGTTATGATCCGTTAACCCCGAAGTGACAATAATCGGGATACTTACCGGTGATGACCGTAGTTTGAGGAGTTCATGTATTCACTATGTGTTAATGCTTTGTTCCGGCACTCTATTAAAAGGAGGCCTTAATATCCCTTAGTTCCCGTAAGTACCCCACTGCCACGGGAGGGTAGGACAAAAGATGTCATGCAAGTTCTTTTCCATAAGCACATATGACTATATTCGGAATACATGCCTACATTACATCAATGAACTGGAGCTAGTTCCGTGTCACCCTTGGTTATGACTATTACATGATGAACCGCATCTGACATAATTCTCCATCATCGATCCATTGCCTACGAGCTTTCCATATATTGTTCTTCGCTTATTTACTTTCCCGTTGCTATTGCTATCATCACTACAAAATACCAAAAACATCACTTTTACTACTGTTACCTTTTGTTACCGTTACCACTACTATCGTATTACTTTGCTACTAAATACTTTGCTGCAGATATTAAGTCTCCAGGTGTGGTTGAATTGACAACTCAGCTGCTAATACTTGAGAATATTTTTTGGCTCCCCTTGTGTCGAATCAATAAATTTGGGTTGAATACTTTACCCTCGAAAACTATTGCGATCCCCTATACTTATGGGTTATCACTATCTCTATAGATCTTGATGCCCAATATATAAGTAGCTTCACTGAGATCTTTCATTGAAAAAGCTTTTATTCAAGTATCCTTTTATGCTATACAGAAATTCTATATCATTTCCGATCAACAATATGTCATCTACATATAATATCAGAAATGCTACAGAACTCCCACTCACTTTCTTGTAAATACAGGCTTCACCAAAAGTATGTATAAACCCATATGCTTTGATCACCTCATCAAAGCGTATATTCCAACTCCGAGATGCTTGCACCAGTCCATAGATGGATCGCTGGAGCTTGCACACTTTGTTAGCACCTTTAGGATCGACAAAACCTTTTGGTTGCATCATATACAACTCTTCTTTAAGAAATCCATTATAGAATGCAGTTTTGATATCCATTTGCCAAATTTCATATTCATAAAATGCGGCAATTGCTAACATGATTTGGACTGACTTAAGCATCGCTACGGGTGAGAAGGTCCCATCGTAGTCAACCCCTTGAACTTGTCGAAAACCTTTCGCGACAAGTCGAGCTTTGTAGATGATGATATTACCATCAGCGCCAGTCTTCTTCTTGAAGATCCATTTATTCTCCATGGATTGCCGATCATCGGGCAAATCCACCAAAGTCCATACCTTGTTCTCATACATGGATCCTATGTCAGATTTCATGTCCTCAAGTCATTTATCGGAATCTGGGCTCATCATAGCTTCCTCGTAGTTCGTAGATTCGCCATGGTCTAGTAACATGACTTCTAGAACATAATTACCATACCACTCTGGTGCGGAACATGCTCTGTTCGACCTACGAGCATGTACGTATGGTGAACCGTTATGTGATGAAGTCGGAGCATGATTTATTTATTGATTGTCTTCCTTATGAGTGGCGGTCGGGGGCGAGTGATGGTCTTTTCCTACCAATCTATCCCCCTAGGAGCATGCGCATAGTACTTCGTTTCGATAACTAATAGATTTTTGCAATAAGTATGTGAGTTATTTATGACTAATGTTGAGTCCATGGATTATACGCACTCTAACCCTTCCACCATTGCTAGCCTCTCTAGTACCGCGCAACTTTTGGCGGTACCATAAACCCACCATTTACCTTCCTCAAAACAGCCACCATACCTACCTATTATGGCATTTCTATAGCCATTCCGAGATATATTGACATGCAACTTTCCACCGTTCCGTTCATTATGACATGCTTCATCATTGTCGTATTGCTTTGCATGATCGTGTAGTTGACATCGTATTTGTGGCAAAGCCACCATTCATAATTCTTTCATACATGTCACTCTTGATTCATTACACATCCCGGTACACCGCCGGAGGCATTCACATAGAGTCATATTTTGTTCTAAGTATCGAGTTGTAATTCTTGAGTTGTAAGTAAATAAAAGTGTGACGACCATCATTATTAGAGCATTGTCCCATGTGAGGAAAGGATGATGGAGACTATGATTCCCTGGACAAAAAGTAAAAAAAGAAGAGAAAAAAGAGGCCATAAAAAAGAGAAGGCCCAAAAAAACAAAAAAAATGAGCGAAAAGGAGAGAATGGGCAATGCTACTATCCTTTTACCACACTTGTGCTTCAAAGTAGCACCATGATCTTCATGATAAAGAGTCTCCTATGTTGTCACTTTCATATACTAGTGGGAAATTTTCATTATAGAGCTTGGCTTGTATATTCCAATGATGGGCTTCCTCAAAATTCCCTAGGTCTTCGTGAGCAAGCGAGTTGGATGCACACCCACTTAGTTTCTTTTGGAGCTTTCATACACCTATAGCTCTAGTGCATCTGTTCCATGGCAATCCCTACTCACTCACATTGATATCTATTGATGGGCATCTCCATAGCCCGTTGATACGCCTAGTTGATGTGAGACTGTCTTCTCCTTTTTGTCTTCTCCACAACCACCATTCTATTCCACCTATAGTGCTTTGTCCATGGCTCACGCTCATGTATTGCATGAAGATTGAAAAAGTTTGAGAACATCAAAAGTATGAAACAATTGCTTGGCTTGTCATCGGGGTTGTGCAAGATTTAAATATTTTGTGTGATGAAGATAGAGCATAGCCAGACTATATGATTTTGTAGGGATAGCTTTCTTTGGCCATGTTATTTTGAGAAGACATAATTGCTTGGTTAGTATGCTTGAAGTACTATTATTTTTATATCAATATTAAACTTTTGCCTTGAATCTTTCGGATATGAATATTCATGCCACAATAAAGAAAATTACATTGAAAATTATGTTAGGAAGCATTCCACATCAAAAATTATGTTTTATCATTTACCTACTCGAGGACGAGCAGGAATTAAGCTTGGGGTGCTTGATACGTCTCCAACGTATCTATAATTTTTGATTGTTCCATGCTATAATATTATCCATCTAGGATGTTTTATATGCATTTATATGCTATTTTATATGATTTTTGGGACTAACCTATTAACCTAGAGCCCAGTGCCAGTTTCTGTTTTTTCCTTGTTTTTGAGTTTTACAGAAAAGGAATACCAAACGGAGTCCAATTGACGTGCCAATTTTTGATGATTTTTTATGGACCAAAAGAAGCCCCCGGAGTAAAAGAGTTGTGCCAGAAGAGTCCTGGGCCGTCCACAAGGGTGGGGGGCGCACCCTGCCCCCCGGGCGCGCTGCCCTATCTCGTGGACAACTCGGGGACCCCCCTGACTTGTTCCCGATGCCAAAAATTCCTATAAATACAGAAACCTCCAGAAAATAACCTAGATCGGGAGTTCAGCCGCTCCAAGCCTCTGTAGCCACCGAAAACCAATCTAGACCCGTTCTGACACCCTACCAGAGGGGGGGAATCCCTCTCCGGTGGCCATCTTCATCATCACGGCACTCTGCATGACGAGGAGGGAGTAGTTCACCCGCGGGGCTGAGGGTATGTACCAGTAGCTATGTGTTTGATCTCTCTCTCTCTCGTGTTCTTGATTCGGCACGATCTTGATGTATCGCGAGCTTTGCTCTTATAGTTGGATCTTATGATGTTTCTCCCTCTCTACTCTCTTGTAATGGATTGAGTTTTCCCTTTGAAGTTATCTTATCAGATTGAGTCTTTAAGGATTTGAGAACACTTGATGTATGTCTTGCATGTGCTTACCTGTGGCGACAATGGGATATTTACGTGATCCACTTGATGTATGTTTTGGTGATCAACTTGCAGGTTCCGTGACCTTGTGAACTTATGCATAGGGGTTGGCACACGTTTTCGTCTTGACTCTCCGGTAGAAACTTTGGGGCACTCTTTGAAGTTCTTTGTGTTGGTTGAATAGATGAATCTGAGATTCTGTGATGCATATCGTATAATCATACCCACGGATACTTGAGATGACATTGGAGTATCTAGGTGGCATTAGGGTTTTGGTTGATTTGTGTCTTAAGGTGTTATTCTAGTACGAAATCTAGGATAGATCGAACAGAAAGAATAGCTTCGTGTTATTTTACTATGGACTCTTGAATAGATCGATCAAAAAGGATAACTTTAAGGTGGTTTCGTACCCTACAATAATCTCTTCGTTTGTTCTACGCTATTAGTTACTTCAGAGTGATTCTTTGTTGCATGTTGAGGGATAGTTATATGATCCAATTATGTTATTATTGTTGAGAGAACTTGCACTAGTGAAAGTATGAACCCTAGGTCTTGTTCCGAAGCATTGCAATACCGTTTTCGCTCACTTTTATCATTAGTTACCTTCTGTTTGTATATTTTCAGATTACAAAAACATATATCTACCATCCATATTGCACTTGTATCACCATCTCTTCGCCGAACTAGTGCGCCTATACAATTTACCATTGTATTGGGTGTGTGGGGGACACAAGAGACTCTTTGTTATTTGGTTGCAGGGTTGTTTGAGAGAGATCATCTTCATCCTATGCCTCCCACAGATCGATAAACCTTAGGTCATCCATTTGAGGGAAATTTGCTACTGTCCTAAAAACCTCTGCACTTGGAGGCCCAACAACGTCTACAAGAAGAAGGTTGTGTAGTAGACATCAGTCTACATACCCTCGTAGACCGTAAGCGGAAGCGTTTAACAACGCGGTTGATGTAGTCGAACTTCTTCTAGCTCCGACTGATCAACTACCGAACGTACGACACCTCCGAGTTCTGCACACGTTCAACTCAGTGACGTCCCTCGCCTTCTTGATCCAGCAAGACGTCGAGGTAGTAGATGAGTTCAGTCAGCACGACGGCGTGGTGATGGTGATGGTGAAGTGATTTCCATAGGGCTTCACCTAAGCACTACGAAAATATGACCTGGGGTGTAAACGGTGGAGGGGGGCGCCGCACATGGCTAGGCAATTGTCTGGTGTGTGCTAGGGCGTCCCCCACATATATATAGGTGGGAGGGAGAGGGGAGGCAGCCAGGAGGCGCCCAACTAGGCCGAATCCTACTTGGGGTCTACCCATGGCAGGCGTCCCCCTGCCATATTTGCCGGAGGGGGAAGGAAAGAGGAGGGGGATAAAGGGAAGGGGGAGGCCGAATCCCCCCTTTCCTTTCTCTTGCCCTCTTTCCTTCTCTCCTTGGTTTGGCCCATATGGGGGGCGCACCTGTCCCTGGTGGCTGGTGCGTTTCCCTCTTGGCCCATAAGGCCCATATCTTTTGTCGAGGGTGCCCGGAACCCCTTCCTGTGACCCGATATGTACCCGGTACCCTCTGGAACACTTCCGGTGTTCAAATACCATTGTCCTATATATCTATATTTACCTCTCGACCATTTTGAGACTCCTCGTCAGGTCCGTGATCTCATCCGGGACTCCGAACAACATTCGATCACCAAATCACATAACTCAATACTATATCGTCATCGGACGTTAAGCGTGCGGACCCTACGGGATCGAGAACTATGTAGACATGACCGAGATACCTCTCCGGTCAATAACCAATATCAGAACCTGGATGCTCATATTGGCTCCTACATATTCTACGAAGATCTTTATCGGTCGAACCGTTATGACAACATGTTATTCCCTTTGTGTATCGTATGTTACTTGCCCGAGATTCGATCGTCGGTATCTTCATACCTAGTTTAATATCGTTACCGGCAAGTATCTTTACTCGTTCTGTAATACATCAGCTCGTGACTAAATCCTTAGCCGTTTGCTTGCAAGCTTATGATGTGTATTACCGAGAGGGCCCAGAGATACCTCTCCGATACTCGGAGTGACAAATCCTAATCTCGATCTATGCCAACTCAATAAACACCTTCGGAGATACCTGTAGAGCATCTTTATAATAACCCGATTACATTGTGAAGTTTGATAGCACACAAGGCATTCCTCCGGTATCCGGGAGTTGTATAATCTCATAGTCGAAGTAATATGTATTTGACACGAAGAAAGCAATAGCAATAAAACTGAACGATCATAATGCTAAGCTAACGGATGGGTCTTGTCCATCACATCATTCTCCTAATGATGTGGTCCTGTTATCAAATGACAACTCATGTCCATGGTTAGGAAACCTTAACCATCTTTGATCAACAAGCTAGTCTAGTAGGGACTCACCAGGGACACAATGTTTGTTTATATATTCACACATGTATTTAGGTTTCCGATCAATACAATTCTAGCATGAATAAAAACCTTTATCATGAATAAGGAAATATAAAATAACAACTTTATTATTGCCTCTAGGGCATATTTCCTTCAAAGGGAACAAAGAACACCACTTCATCATCTGAATCCTTAACATGTATTGTGTTTATATTTTCATCAGACGAGGGCAAGTAGTCAGCCTCAAGTGTCTTTTGTGAACTGCAATGAGATCTAGTAGTTGGGCCTATTCTCACAAGTAATTTCTACAAAGGTTCTGGTTGAACAAAGTCATCCTCCTCCTCCTCAGACTCACACAACAAGTCTTTTGGCTGTGTATCACCTTCATAATCTCTCTTCCTCTTAAGACCCATATTTTCTGGTTCAGCTCTACATCCTCTTCCTCCCCATGTCATACCCAGGATCTGAACTTTCATCATCATCTGCTGAACTATCAGCATTTTCACTCCTTTTACCATATATTGCTCCTTTGTATTCTCCCTTCTTCCACTACCTCTTCCTTGATAAATTGTACTCATGTCATCAACAAACTCACTTAAAAAAGCACCTATCTATTCACCTCGAGAATGCCCTTCCCCTTTCTCAAATTACAACTCTCTTGAGTGAAACGATACTCTGTTTGTGAGTGTTATGTTTACTGTAATGAGAGGAGCAGGCCACTCTACTTGTTTACTACACTGACTCGGATACAATACACCTGACTGATCAATCTCATATACAAGAGGTTGTCCGGTTTTATTTCAGAAACTTGCTTTTCACATCCATCTCTAATATTGATCTGAACATCTGATTCCTTGAGTTTATGATTGTAACACACATCTTCTCCACATATAACTGCAACATTTCTTCTACATTTTTCATTGAGTTTATGAGCTCCATCCCTCCCAAACTGCCATACCTACACCCTCTTCTTTCACATAATACATGGAGTCATGATCATAGCCCTCTGTCCCAATTAAAGCTAACATATTCGCATAGGTTATATCAGAATGATATAAAGTCCTTTAAGATCATCACAACCTTGGAAATGGAACCTAGCATCCAATATGTCATCATACAAGCTGCAAAGAAATTAAGTAAAATAATTCAGAAACTATAGCGATCTGACCTCAAGTAGTCAAATCTCTGTGCATAAGTGTAATCCCTGGATCGGTAATGCTGACACACACAGTACTTGAAGGATTTATAACAGAGTAGCACTCACACACTTATTACATCGAATGTCTCAAAAGAGAACTTAATATAATAATATGACCTAAGGCCATCTAAATATGATAATAGTGAAAGGCTTGGAAGATAAAGCGATTCCATCAACTCCAACGGCATAGCTGAGTGCACGACAACGACCTAGCGCACCTTACTCTTCGTCTGAAAAGTCTGCAACATGGTATGTTGCAGCCCGAAACGGGTCAGCACATGGAATATGCTGGCAAAATAACACAGTAGAGCAATTAACAAGTAAAGGCTATCACTACATGCATATAAGGCTGGTGGATGCTCTATGGTTATAATGTTTTTGCGAAAAGCCAATTTTTCCCTAAAACAAAGGAATATATATTTATTTAACTATCATGGTAGTTGATAAACATGAGAATGGTACCCCCATCTCAATCCCAATTAAAAAGTAATTAATAACCCAACAAATTAATTTAGAGTGACGAGATCAACATGATAATCCAAGAACGAGATACTCAAGATGTCCATAACCGGGGACACAGCTAACAATGATTAGTTTGTACACTCTGCAAAGGTTTGCGCACTTTTCCCCACAAGACTCGATCTCCTCCGTTGGAATTCTCGCACTACATGGTGTTTGAGAAACGGATGACCGAGACACAGTCTTTTAGAAACATTAACTCTTTACTCTGGGTAGACAGTACCAACCTACATCCCCTACATTTGCCAGTGTACCACTGAAAGAGGTCATGCAACATACTCAACTATGCTAGAGCCCATGATAGCTTGTGGCTGCACACAGAAGTTTCTAGCATGAATAATCTTATGATCCCTTTGAGCCTGGGTGGCGAACCAAAGGACAACACTGGTATATCCCCAGGTGCCCGCAACTAATCCACCCAGATGTGTATTTAAGTAGCCACCTTAAGTTAACCATTAATTAATAATCTCACATCTGTCATGGATTCACTCAAACCCAATCCATGTCTACGAGCATAGCATAGCAACATAAGCATAATGTAGAAATGACTCCCGAGGGTTTGATAATAAAAGGGCAATAGGTTCTACCTCATCATCTACTTCCCAAATACCCACATGTTAAACACATCCTAATCGTGCAGTGTTTGAGGATTGTAACTAATGCATAACAACTGGGTATGAAAAGAGTATGATCAATGTGTTACTTGCCTTGCTGACGATCCGCAAACCCTAGAGACTCGTGGTAGCATGTTTCGCACTCCGGAAATTCTATCACAAACAAACAATAGCATACGTAAGCACTCAAGCATAGATGCAAGGGTAAAACTCAAATAAGAAGATCCAATCTGAAAGTTCAACTGAAGAGCTTCGATTTGCAAAAAGAATTGATCGAATAGGAGCTACGGAACTGAAACTACGATCAACAGAACTTCGAACTCAAATCTGCTTGAAACCAAATTTTAAATTGTCAAAATCATGTTCAAGTTGTTTCCGGAAAGAGGGCTTCGAGACGAAGATTTTGGAGTTG
This sequence comes from Triticum urartu, assembly GCF_056163025.1. Classification (NCBI taxonomy): domain Eukaryota; kingdom Viridiplantae; phylum Streptophyta; class Magnoliopsida; order Poales; family Poaceae; genus Triticum; species Triticum urartu. The sequence goes on from NC_141875.1 coordinate 96,759,825, forward strand.
GTTTCAATGGATATGGACGAATGGTTGAAAAGTTGCGAGGGTTTGAAGATCAGGGGCTAATTTGCGATAAAAATAATCGCGTATAGGTCCATGGCAAAATTAAACAGAAAAAGAAAAATCTATCGGAAGAATGCCCGCTAACAGAGCAAACGAACGAATTCGTTCGTTAAAACAAGCTAGTGAACGAACGTTCGTAAACTAAACTAATCGAGAAAAACCGAACCGATATAAATAAAATAAAATAAACCAATCTAGGGTTAATAAAAACCGGCGGTGAGAAAAATCCGGCGGGCGACGACGGCTCCGGTGCGCTGGCGGCGTGAGGCGGCGCGAGCGCGGGGCTGCGGGGGTGGGGCGAGGCGCGACGGCAGGCGGGTGACGCGGGGGTGGCGGCGGCGCGGCGGCGGAGCGGGCGCTGCTGCTGCTGCTTGCGGCGGCGGCGGCTGGCGAGGCGACGTGGGGAGGCACGGTGGCGGCAGGGGGGGTTATAAGGGCCTCAACTTAACCTTCAGTCTATCTCAAATCAACTTAACCTTCTCTTTAGACTCTTTGATCAAATTTGGTCCAAACAACTGATGGTCTCCAACTTCATCCCATATTAACGGTGTCCTGCACCTCCTTCCATACAAGGCTTCAAAAGGTGCCATCTTCAAACTGGCCTGGTAGCTGTTGTTGTATGAGAACTCCGTGTAGGGCAAATTATCATCCCAACTAGATCCATAATCTAGCGCACAAGCTCTCAACATGTCCTCCAGAATCTGATTGACCCTCTCGGTCTGTCCATCTGTCTGCGGATGAAAGGTTGTACTAAACTCTAGTCTGGTACCCAAAGTCTGGTGCAGCTGATTCCAAAACTTTGAAGTAAACTGGGTCCCTCTATCTGATACGATGGTCTTCGGAACTCCATGCAGACATACGATCCTGGTCATATATATCTTGGACAACTTTGCACTTGTATAAATGGTTTTCACTGGGATAAAGTGGGCCACTTTGGTCAAACGGTCCACTACTACCCAGATAGAATCATATCCCGATTGGGTCCTGGGCAAAACGGTGATGAAATCCATGCCAAGCTTATCCCACTTCCATCTGGGTATCGGCATAGGCTGCAGTAACCCTGCTGGCTTCTGATGTTCTACCTTCACTCTCTGACATACATCACATACGGCTACATACTCGGCAATATCCTTCTTCATTCCTGTCCACCAGAAATGCTCCTTCAAATCCAAATACATCTTGGTGTTTCCTGGGTGTATCGAGTATGGCGAGTCATGAGCTTGATACGTCTCCATCGTATCTACTTTCCCAAACACCTTTGCCCTTGTTTTGGACTCTAACTTGCATGATTTGAATGGAACTAACCCGGACTGACGCTGTTTTCAGCAGAATTGGCATGGTATTATTTTTGTGCAGAAATAAAAGTTCTCGGAATGACCTGAAAATCAATGAAGAATTATTTTGGAATTTATAAAAAATACCGGCAAAAGAATCAAGGCCAGGGGCCCACTCCCTGTCCACGAGGGTGGGGGACGCGCCTGCCCCCCTGGGCGCGTCCCCCTGCCTCGTGGGCCCCCTAGAGCTCCACCGACCTTAACTCCAACTCTATATATTCATGTTCGGGGAGAAAAAAATCAGGGAGAAGGATTCATCGCGTTTTACGATACGGAGCCGCCACCAAGCCCTAAACTCTCTCAGGAGGGCTGATCCAGAGTCCGTTCGAGGCTCCGGAGAGGGCAATATGTCGCCATCGTCATCATCAACCTTCCTCCATCACCAATTTCATGATGCTCACCGTAGTGCGTGAGTAATTCCATCATAGGCTTGCTGGACGGTGATGGGTTGGATGAGATTTATCATGTAATTGAGTTAGTTTTGTTAGGGTTTGATCCCTAGTATCCACTATGTTCTGAGATTAATGTTGCTATGACTTTGCTGTGCTTAATGCTTGTCACTAGGGCCCGAGTGCCATGATTTCAGATCTGAACCATCGTTAGCTTAGCATGACGATCGTTTAGTTTGTTGCTATTGCTTTCTCCATAACTTATACATGTTCCTATGACTATGAGATCATGCAACTCCCGAATACCAGAGGAACACTTAGTGTGCTATCAAAGGTCACAACTTAACTGGGTGACTATAAAGATGCTCTACAGGTGTCATCGATGGTGTTTGTTGAGTTGTGATACGTCTCCATTGTATCTACTTTTCCAAACACTTTTGACCTTGTTTTGGACACTAACTTGCATGATTTGAATGGAACTAACCCGGACTGACGCTGTTTTCACCAGAATTGCCATGGTGTTATTTTTGTGCAAAAATAGAAGTTCTCGGAATGACCTGAAACTTCACGGAGAATATTTTTGGAATATATAAAAAATACTGGCGAAAGAATCAACACAAGGGGGACCACACCTTGTCCACGAGGGTGGGGGCGCGCCCCCCTATGTCATGGGCCCCCTGATGCTCCACCGACCTCAATTCCGACTCATATATTCATGTTCGGGGAGAGAAAAAATCAGAGAGGAGGATTCATCACGTTTTACGATATGGAGCCGCCGCCAAGCCCTAATCTCTCTCGGGAGGGCTAACCTAGAGTCTGTTCGGGGCTCCAGAGAGGGGAATCCATCGCCATCGTCATCATCAACCTTCCTCCATCACCAATTTCATGATGCTCACCGCCGTGCGTGAGTAATTCCATCATAGGCTTGCTGGACGGTGATGGATTGGATGAGATTATCATGTAATCAAGTTAGTTTTGTTAGGGTTTGATCCCTAGTATCCATTATGTTCTGAGATTGATGTTGCTATGACTTTGCTATGCTTAATGCTTGTCACTAGGGCCCGAGTGTCATGATTTCAGATCTGAACCCATTATGTTTTCATGAATATATGTGAGTTCTTGATCCTATCTTGAAGTCAATAGTCACCTACTATGTGTTATGATTCGGTAACCCCGAAGTGACAATAATCGGGACCACTCCCGGTGATGACTATAGTTTGAGGAGTTCATGAATTCACTAAGCGTTAATGCTTTGGTCCGGTACTCTATTAAAAGGAGGCCTTAATATCCCTTAGTATCCAATAGGACCCCGCTGCCATGGGAGGGTAGGACAAAAGATGTTATGCAAGTTCTTTTCCATAAGCATGTATGACTATATTCAGAATACATGCCTACATTACATTGATGAACTGGAGCTAGTTCTGTGTCACCCTAGGTTATGACAGTTACATGATCGATCGCATCCGGCATAATTCTCCATCATCGATCCAATGCCTACGAGCTTTCCATATATTGTTCTTCGCTTATTTATTTTTCCATTGCTACTATTACAATCACTATAAAACACCAAAAATATTACTTTGCTACCGTTACCACTACTATCATATTACTTTGCTACTAAATACTTTGCTGTAGATATTAAGTTATCCAGGTGTGGTTGAATTGACAACTCAGCTGCTAATACTTGAGAATATTCTTTGGCTCCCCTTGTGTCGAATCAATAAATTTGGGTTGAATACTCTACCCTCGAAAACTGTTGCGATCCCCTATACTTGTGGGTTATCAGAGCTTCCTGAAGTATTAACTTCCTGATCTCTGCATTATTGGGTACATAAACTGTTGGGGAACATAGTAATTTCAAAAATATTCCTACACACACAGGATCATGGTGATGCATAGCAACGAGAGGGGAGAGTGTGTCTATGTACCCTCGTAGACCGAAAGCGGAAGCATTAGCACAACGCGGTTGATGTAGTCGTACGTCTTCACAATCCGACCGATCCAATTACTGAACGCACGACACCTCCGAGTTCTGCACATGTTCAACTCGATGACGTCCCGCGAGCTCCGATCCAGCAAAGCTTCACAGGAGAGTTTCATCAGCACGACAGCATGGTGACGGTGATGATGTTACTGCCGACGCAGGGCTTTGCCTAAGCACCGCTACAATATAACCAAGGTGGAATATGGTGGAGGGGGGCACCGCACACGGCTGGAATAGATCAATAGATCAACTTGTGTGTCCTGGGGTGCCCCTTGCCCCCATATATAAAGGAGCAAGGGAGGAGGAGGCCGGCCCTAGGAGGGGCGCGCCAAGGGAGTAGGATTCCTACTCCTAGTAGGAGTAGGTTTCCTCCTTTCCTAGTCCAACTAGAAGAAGGGGGAAAGGACGGAAGGTGTTGTGGGTTTGTCACGGCAGATGTCCTCGTGAAAGGACTTAGTTGTGGAGCCATCGCGATGGGTTAGCTTAAAGGGGTTAAACCGGACAAGGGGACACGGGAGTTTATACTAGTTCGGCCCCTTCGATGAAGGTAAAAGCCTACGTCTAGTTGTGATTGGTATTGCTAGGGTTTCGAAGGCCAGGGAGCGAATCCGCTTTGTCTGGCTTTCGAGTTGTTGTTGTCTGTCTCTAAACTACGGCCGGGTCGTCCCTTTATATACATAGGTTGACGCCCGCCGGGCTACAGAGTCCCGAAGCCGGTTTATAAACGTGTCCGGTTCGGCCTCTCTCTTTCTATCTTACTATACAAGTTACATGACTGGGCCGGTTTACATTTACATACTGCAACTCGCCTTTGGGCCCTCCGTAAAGCGCTAGCATGTTTACATCTTCATGGGCTTCTAATCTTCAAAGAGTCAACCCGGTTACCCAAGGCCGGTTTACCTCCAGTAGTAATATCCCCAACATTAGGCCCCAGATTGGTTTGAACTTGTTCATGTCAATCTTCCACACTTTAGAAAAAATCTTCTCTCTTATCTTCGTTTTTGATCTTGTAAACCGCCATGACGTCATAATTCAAAATTACGATAAACCGTCCTGACGTCATCCGTCCGTTGATATCGGAGATTTCCTTCATTTAATATATATCCAGTTGTCGAGGCGACACCTTTATTAACTTATCCATTTTTTGGACTCCTCAATTCCCGCACTTGCCATTTTTCACTTTGCCTTATAAATAGGACCGAGGGGTCATTTTCACCGTTTCCCCCCGTGCCTCTTCGCATCGTCTTCTCCGTGCCGCTCAGCCTCTGGAACTCCGCCGCCACCGTCGATCGTTGTTTCTGCTCCGACCTCGGCCGCTGCATCGCCCTGAACGCACCAGAGAACTGCGGCGCCCTTCTACTTCCTCACTAGCTCCGGTAAGTTCTCTGCTTTTCCATCATAGATCTGTTCTAGGGTTTCGATATTCCTCGCAGTTCTTCCGAAGTTCATCAGTGCTATTCTTCCATGTTCTTCCTTTAATAAATGGACACTTCATGCTTGATACATCTCTTACCGTAGCTTACCTACCATGATCATCACAAATCTTTATGCGCAAACAACTGATCTGTTTGTCAAAAATTGCTTCAGTTCTGCACCCCTTCAAGATCCAATTATTTTTGCTTTTATGTCTTATCTCTAGATCCGAAAGTTTTATACATCACTGTGAGATCTGTTTCTCCTCGCACCAATATAAGCGATTTGACATTGGATAAATAGTCTATGCCATTAGCCCTCTGATAAACCGAAGAGCATGTTACCTTCATAATTACGCTCCGGTTTAACAGTGTCTGATCAATCCTGCGCTAGCATTACCTTCTTTCTCATTATACTAGTCTCCGGGTTGTACCATTTATTATATCAGTACATTTCTTACTCCCTTGTCTCTTGTGTATGATCATGCATAATTTATAAACCGACCTTTCATTTTCAGTTTGGTCGCTTTGCAATGGCCAAACAATTCACTGCCTGCAACTGGGCTCGTTCCCGGGTTACTGAGGCTTAACTGGATGAGATGGTTAGCATCGGCTCTCTGCCTAAGAAAACTGAGATCAAATGGCGAGCCCCAGGAACTGATAATCCTCCAACCCCAAGACAAGGCGAAGTTGTAATCTTTGTTGACCATATAAGTCGTGGTTTCAAACCGCCAGGGTCAAAATTTTATCGAGATGTGCTTGCTAGCTTCCAACTGCATCCACAAGATATTGGTCCCAATTCAGTCTCCAACTTATGCAATTTCCAAGTCTTCTGTGAAGCCTATTTACATGAAGAACCAACTACAGAATTGTTCCGGGATTTCTTTCACTTAAACCGGCGCACAGAGTTTGTGAATGGCCCGAATACAGAGCTTGGTGGTGTTTTGATTCAAAAGCGGAAAGAAGTGGAATTTCCTCATGCCAAACACCATAGCCACCCAAAGGAATGGAACCAAACATGGTTCTATTGCAGAGACACTTCGCCTGAAGATGAGAATCCCCTCCCCGGCCTCCGAGATTATAGATTATCCAATACTCACCCAATGCCACAACGCCTGAACTCCTCAGAAAGGGCAAAATATGCTCCTCAAATCGCCAAGCTCCGGGCCTTTATGGCAAACGGTTTAACAGGTGTGGATTTTGTACGCTGTTGGATATCCTGGAGTATCTTGCCGCTAAGCCGGCGTCCCGGTTTAATGTGCGAATATACCGGTGAGGTTGACGATCCTCAACGCCACTGCAACATCCAATTATCTGAGGAAGAAGTTACTAAAGGTGTAAAGAAGATTCTGAATGAATCGGAACTGGTCTGTAGTCAAACCGGCCTGAGTCCCTTCTACAGCAAGAACAAACCGCCTGCTGTAAGCATTACACTTCCTCTTCATCTCTAATATCTTTGACTTATACAAGCTGTAACCCTTCTTCTTTATCTGTATAGGGTGATGACCCCTTCTAGAAACGGAAATCCATAGAGAAAGCGGCAAAGCCAACTGGAGACAAAGTGGCCAAGCCAACTGGAGACAAAGTGGCCAAGCCAACCCGCCCGAAGACCAAAGCCGTAAAACGAACGTCAAAGCAGAAAACGGCTGTCCGGATTAATATGGAGCTTGATGATGATACTGATGACCCAGAAGATGAGGTAGAACTTGACTCACTTGGCTATCTTTTTATGCATCTTGTTAACAATGATCTTCCTCAGGAGGAGGCCGAAGCTAGTCAGGTTGAGGACGTAGAGGTAATTACCCTTTCCTCCGGTTCAGACTCTATGCCAACACAAAAACCTCGCCAAACAATCCGGAAAGTAAGCTTTTCTCATCCTCTTTCTCACTTGGATCCAACATTTATTTTGAAGACTCAACAGCATGAGGCTCACCGGACAACTCGGCACTGGTCATCCTGTCATTTTGGCTCAGCATAGTGCCAAAGAAGAGCAAATTGCCATGGATAAAGGTAAATGGAGCAGCGATTTATCAAACTATGCTCATCTTAACGCTGATGAGCTTCATTCCGGCTTCTTGAACCATCTGCACTCAAACCAGGATTACGAAGCCGGTTTGGTGAATTTGATGAAAGAACGATATGAGGTAAATTCTTCTCCCTTGCACATTGATTTATAGCTGAAATACTATTCCAAGTAGCCCCCAAGAGCCGTTTTATGATTGTAGATCATAAACCGGGTCTTTGTAACACTTTAAGCATCCCATCATTAACCATTGCCAAGGCGTGTCTTCAATCATAGATAAAACTCATATTTGAAAAATGAGATAACATTCTGTAGCATAGCCCCCAAAGGCCGGTTTAACTTGGCAAGTTAATCCGGTTTTTAATCCACACCGCCAGTTTAGAACAAACGTACATTAGCCCCCAAGTGTCAAGGATAATGCTTGCATTGTTCTGGAGACTTGCATAGAAGGTAGTATTTGAGAGCAAATAAGCATTAGCCCCCAAGTATGAAGTGGATAACTTGTTATATGCTTTATACTTAGTGCATATATATGTTGTTTTGTTGAAGATACCTTCAATGTTGCAGGCTGAACTGAGAAGCAAAGATGCCAAAAACTCTGACTTGCAAGAAAATGTGAAGTCGCAACAAGCCAAAGCTGCAAAAGCCAAAGAGGAGCTGACCCAGGCCCTGGCCGGAATGGAAAAATTGAAAGAATACTTCAATCAAGATCGTGCTGCATGGGAGACCGAAAAAGCTGGTTTGACCAAAAGAGCCATAGATGCCGAGGAAGCCCTGAAACCGGTGGCTGAAGAACTAGTCGGTTTGAAGCGCCAAATCAACGCTATGACCTCTGTTATCTTTGGTAAGTATCTGCTTATGTATGTTGCATCAGTCAATGAATCTTAAAACTGACCACGATGTGGAAAAAATCTTTGTCAGGAACTCGGATCACTCATCTTGGTGCAGAATGCGGATGAAGCTCAAAGCGGCATACACATTGGTTGAGCAGCTATACTCTGGATCTCAGCGAGCCATTAGTACAGCAGCTTATAACAAACCGGCACCAACGTTGATTAAGGAAACCCTTGAGAAGCTGGGCATGTTACCGGCGCGTATTGCCGAGTTGAAAAGAGCCGCTGCAAGAGCCGGATCATTAACTGCCCTTATTTGAGCCAAGGCCTGGATTCCAGATCTTGAAGCGAAGGATATCATTAAAGGGTATCCAGGCGTTAAAGAAGACGGTTCAAACTTTGACAATGATGATCTTCGGCGGTTGACCAAACAGATGCGGCCAGCGGCCAGCAAATTAGCTGAAGACACCGATTTGTCCCATTTTCAACCGTTTTATGATGCAGAAGGGAAAAGACAGCCGGCCGAGATCCATGAAGTCGAAGAACTTGTGCCTCTGATTCGTAAGCACACTTATGCCCCCGATATTAACCCTTCTGATCTAATCCATGAAGAAGCAGTATTCCGAGCTTTAACCGGAATCGATTGGTCAACGGCTGATTTCCAGCGGCTGGGGAGGGATGAAGAAGTGCGTGCACCAACTGATCCGCAACCGTCAAACCGTCGTGATGAAGAGTCCTGATCTGGTCGCCGGTTTATATGGCTACTGTGAAAAACAATGGCACTGTTGAGCCGCTTTAAAGCTTCATGTAATAGGATAGCTGAAACTTTGTTTATCTGCCATGCCATCGAGCATGCTTCATATCCCTTTGTGACAATCTGTGCCGCCCTTCAGGATATATTTTATGCATAGTCTATGATGACTTGCCTTCATGGGTACAAAAAACTTAAAAGTGTCTAGTGGTTTACCGCTAAACATGTCATAATATCCAAGAAGTATATAGTACTTGAGCTGAATAATCAAGTGTTTGTACAAAAAATAATGTACAGAACATACCTCATTGAGTGAGAAAACGTGTATACAGCAAAGGTGTTTAACACCAACCCGATACGTTTGATAATCTCATCCTCAAAATGTTGGTCTATCTATTAAATCGGACCGGTATACCTACCGGATTTTCTTTATAACACTGGTGATTTAGTCAAACCATACCGGGTCAGTGACCATCGGTTTATAACTGATCATGAGCCAACAGCTGGTGGTTGGAAAGCAAGCCGGATCAAGGATGCCGGTTTATCAAAAAATACTTATGATTGTCAACAAACAAAATGCAAATAGGAAAATATGCGAGGCTTTTTACGAGCTGCCAGGCTCCAAATCGAGGCTTTTCATGGGCTGCCAGGCCTCTGAGTTAAACCATTTAACAAAGCCTTTTAAGATGGGCCTCCAATTAACCAATCACCATTTTAACTATGACAAGTTCAGGGTCTGTAAAAGATTGACTTGTCAAACGTTCGATGGGTCATGCCAGGATTACCTGGATAGGAGTGGCTTACTTGACGAAGGCAGGTTAACCCAGGGTTTTAGGTGAATACACCAGGCTTCCAAGCCGTGGCTTGATAGCCAATTACGAGGGTCCTGTCAAACTCTTTGTTGCTTTGCAAAAAAAAGAGCCCCCAAGTAACTTTGTGAGCGATGCTCAGCGTGTGCCTATGTTTGAGTTTGTACAATGCACAATACTCTCTTTGGCTCCACAAATTTGTCCTTGTGTGGCTGAAAAGCCTATCAAGATGTGTAGCTGTGGTTCAAACATGACCAAGCCCCCTAGTGATTTCTTTATCTTTATGCAGTTGCTAAATCCGGTTTAACAAAGACTCCGCTTTGACCGTTAACTTGTAAAAGCACACATATGGTATAAGAAAGAACAGATACCCCGCTTATAATGGAGGCTCCAGTTTATTATATGGTATATACACTATCATAAATATGTACAGGTGAAAAAGCCTATGGCTTCAAGTATAGTAAGGCCGAAGGAGAGCTATGTTCCATGGCCGCTTTGTCTCCTCCTCCGATTGACATGAGTCTTCATGCTCTCAAACATCAATGAGGTAGTAGGATCCGTTGTGCAGATTTTTGCTGACCACAAAGGGTCCTTCCCAAGGGGGGGATAACTTATGCATATCAGTCTGATCCTGGATGAGCCGGAGCACCAAATCACCTTCTTGAAAGGTTCTAGTTTTAACCCGGTGGCTGTGATAACATCGAAGATCTTGTTGATAAATTGCCGAACGCGCTGCTGCAAGATCCCGCTCTTCATCCAACAGGTCCAGAGAATCCTGACGTGCCTTCTCATTATCAGCTTCAACATAAGCTGCCACACGGGGCGAATCGTGACGGATGTCACTAGGAAGAACCGCCTCTGCTCCATAAACCATGAAGAAAGGCGTGTAACCCGTAGACCTATTGGGTGTGGTGTTGATGCTCCATAACACAGAAGGTAGCTCTTCGACCCAACAACCCGGCGTCCGCTTTAAGGGAACCATAAGCCTTGGTTTGATACCCCGCAGAATTTCTTGATTTGCCCTTTCCGCTTGACCATTAGATTGGGGGTGAGCCACTGATGCTAGATCAAGTCGGATGTGCTCACGTTGACAGAATTCTTCCATCTCTCCCTTTGACAAGTTTGTGCCATTATCTGTTATAATGCTATGTGGAAAGCCAAACCGGAATATCACCTTTTTGATGAGTTGAACCGCTGTGGCTGCATCACATTTGCTGACTGGATCTGCCTCTACCTATTTAGTGAATTTATCAACTGCTACTAACAGATGGGTCTTCTTGTCCTTGGAGTGCTTGAAGGGTCCAACCATATCCAGCCCCCAAGTGGCAAACGGCCACGTAATTGGAATCATCCACAACTCTTGAGTCGGAACATGCGCACGGCGGGCAAACTTTTGACATCCATCACATCTTTTGACCAAATCCTCCGCATCAGCATGCACCGTCAACCAGTTAAAACTGTGGCGAAAAGCTTTAGCCACCAACGACTTTGAACCGGCGTGATGACTGCAATCCCCTTCATGAATTTCTCGCAAAATCTCACAACCTTCTTGAGGAGAAATGCATCATTGAATTGCTCCTGAAACACTGCAATGATGTAACTCCCCGTTTAGTATGGTCATGGACTTGGAACGCCGGATTATCTGTCGGGCCAACGTTTTCTCAACTGGTAACTCGCCCCGGTTCATGTAATCTAGATATGGGATCGTCCAATCCGGTATGGCATGCAAAGCTGCCACCAATTGAGCCTCCGAATCAGGAACAACCAAATCTTCTTCCATTGGTATTTTGACTGACGGATTGTGCAACACATCAAGAAAGACATTGGGCGGAACCGGTTTACGTTGGCAACCAAGACGACTTAAAGCGTCCGCCGCTTCATTCTTCCGCCGGTCTATATGGTCCACCTGATAACCTTTAAAGTGACCAGCCACTGTGTCCACCTCTCGCCGATATGCAGCCATGAGTGGGTCCTTAGGATCCCAAGTGCCAGACACTTGCTGAGCCACTAGATCTGAATCGCCGAAGCACTTAACCCGGCTCAAATTCATCTCTTTAGCCATCTGAAGACCGTGGAGTAAGGCCTCATATTCAGCTGCATTGTTAGTACAAGGGAACATTAAACAGAGGACATAACAAAACTTATCACCTCGTGGGGAAGTTAATACGACTCCAGCCCCTGAACCCTCTAGCTGTCTGGACCCATCAAAATGAATAGTCCAATATGTATTATCTGGTTTCTCCTCAGGTGCCTGTAGTTCCATCCAATCGTTGATGAAATCTACGAGTGCCTGGGACTTGATCGCCGTGCGGGGTATATATCTGAGCCCGTGGGGTCCAAGCTCAATGGCCCACTTGGCAATCCGGCCAGTTGCCTCTCTGTTTTGAATGATGTCACCCAGAGGAGCTGAACTGACTACTGTGATAGGATGGCCCTGAAAATAGTATTTGAGCTTCCGGCTTGCCATAAACACCCCATACACCAGTTTTTGCCAATGCGGATACCTATGCTTTGACTCAATAAGCACCTCACTGATATAATAAACCAGCCGTTGAACCAGATACTCTTTGCCAGGCTCTTTGTGCTCTACCACAATGGCTACGCTGACAGCCCGGGCATTAGCATCCACATATAATAATAAGGGCTCTTTATCGATCGGTGCTGCCAGTACGGGCTATTCCATGAGCTGTTTCTTCAGATCTTCAAACGCCTTATCAGCTGCTTCACTCCAGACAAAGTTATCCGGTTTCTTGAGCATCTGATATAAAGGAATGGCCTTCTCTCCAAGGCGGCTGATAAACCGGCTCAAAGCTGTAATCCGGCCAGCTAGACGTTGCACATCGTTAATACACGCCGGTTTAGCCAAGAACGTAATCGTTGCAATCTTTTCCGGAGCTTGCCTGCCGGGACACCGAAAACACACTTCTCCGGATTGAGCATCATCTTGTAGACCCAGAGATTGTCAAAAGTTTCCCGTAGATCATCTATCAACGTCTCCTCCTTTCTGGATTTGACCATAATATCATCTACATACGCATGGACATTGCGCCCAATTTGCTTATGAAGGCAATTCTGAACACATCGCTGGTAAGTTGCCTGGGCACTCTTGAGTCCAAAGGGCATGGAAACATAGCAGAAGGCTCCAAAGGGAGTTATAAAGGCTGTCTTCCCTGGTCCTTAACTGCCATTTTGATCTAATGATAACCAGAGTAAGCATCCAAAAAACACAAACCGTCACAACCCGCCGTAGCATCAATTATCTGATCAATGCGAGGGAGAGCAAAGGGGTCTGCAGGGCAAGCCTTGTTTAAATCTGTGTAGTCCACACACATGCGCCAAGTGACGTTTTTCTTAAGAACCAGCACCGGATTGGCTAACCACTCTGGATGAAAAACTTCAACAATAAACCTAGCAGCCAACAAACGGGCAACCTCTTCACCTATAGCCTTGCGCCTTTCCTCGTTGAAGCGGCGGAGGAACTGTCGGACCAGTTTGAATTTCGGATCAATATTGAGTGTGTGCTCAGCGAGTTCTCTCGGTACACCTGGCATGTCAGAAGGTTTCCATGCAAAGATGTCCCGATTCTCACGGATGAACTCAATGAGCGTGCTTTCCTATTTGGGATCCAGGTTAGCGCTGATGATGAACTATTTGGATGAATCGCCAGGGACAAAGTCAACCATCTTAGTGTCTGTAGCTGATTTGAACTTCAATGCTGGATCATGTTCCGTGGTTGGCTTTTTTAAGGAGTTCATGTCTGCCGGATCAACTTGCTCCTTATAGAATGTTAACTCCTCCGTGGCACAAACCGACTCAGCATAAGCCGCATCGCCTTCTTCACACTCCAAAGCAATCTTTCTACTTCCATGTACTGTGATAGTCCCCTTATGACCTGACATTTTAAGCTGCAGGTAAACATAACATGGCCTTGCCATAAACTTAGCATAAACCGGCCGCCCGAACAGAGCGTGGTACGGACTTTTGATCTTCATCACCTCAAATGTCACTGTTTCTGACCTTGAATCGTAGTCATCACCAAAAGCTACCTCCAAAGCTATCTTACCAATGGGATATGCAGACTTACCAGGCACCCCACCATGAAATACCGTATTCGACGGTTTAAGATCCTTATCTGTCAACCCCATACAGCGGAATGTATCATAATACAAAATATTGATACTACTTCCCCCATCCATGAGCACTTTAGTGAACTTGTATCCCCCAACTTGAGGGGCTACCACCAAGGCCAAGTGACCTAGATTATCAACCCGGGGCGGGTGATCCTCTCTGCTCCACAAAATAGGTTGCTCCGACCAGCGTAAATACTGAGGTACTGTCGGCTCAACAGAGTTGACTACCCTTTTGTGAAGCTTCTGATCACGTTTGCACAAACTAGTAGTGAAGACATGATATTGCCCGCTGTTCAGCTATTTGGGATTGCTCTGATAACCCGACTGCTGTTGCTGCTGCTGCTGTTGACTCCCCTGATGGTTGTAACCTCCCTGGTTGCCTTGGTGTCCTTGATTGACGTGTCCGGTTTAATTGCCTAGAAACCCTGAACCGGAACCACCACCTCTGTAACCCGGCCCGTGGAAACCTCCTCCTGAACCGCCGGGCGGGCCGTTGTCATATTCGAACATATTGGAATTCTTGAAATCCCGCATGATATAACAATCTTTCCAGAGATGTGATGCCGGTTTCTCCTTTGATCCATGCTTTGGACAGGGCTGATTTAACAAACGCTCCAAATTGTTGCTTGGACCTCCACCCCTCTGGGGCTGCTTGCCTTTACGGTGTTGGCCATTCTCTTGTGCGTTGGTATTTCCGACAAAGTCCAAACCACCGTCGGCCTTGCGCTTACCAGCGTTTCCATGGCCTGCCGGATTGTGTTGTTGGCCTTTGGCATTGCCGGTCTTCTTACCCTTCTCCGGTTTGTCCTCCTCTGAATCCGGATCCTTGGTATTATCTGAATCGGTGTATTTAACCAAAGCAGCCATGAGTGTTGACATGTCGTTGTAGTGACGTTTGAGCCTTCCCAACTTCTATTTCAATGGTTTGAAACCACAATTACCCTCTAACGTTAACACTGCGGTGTCTGCGTTGATACGATCTGACGAATGCAAAATCGCCGAGACCCGTTTGACCCAATGGTTCGTGGACTCCCCTTCCTCTTGGACAAAAGCGGCCAGATCTACAATTGACATCGGCTGCTTACACGTATCCTTGAAGTTCTGGATAAACCAGTGCTTCAATTCGGCCCATGATCCAATAGAGTTGGTCGGCAAGCTCTTCAACCAAGTGCGAGTTGTTCCTTCCAACATCATGGTGAAATATTTAGCACACACCGCCTCGTCCACATCTAACATCTCCATTGCCATCTCCTCGTCATGTCCCCGATCTCATCCGGGACTCTGAACTACCTTTGGTACATCAAAACACATAAACTCATAATACAAATCGTCACCGAACTTTAAGCGTGCGGACCCTACGGGTTCGAGAACTATGTAGAAACGACCGAGACACATCTCCGGTCAATAACCAATAGCGGAACCTGGATGCTCATATTGGCTCCCACATATTCTACGAAGATCTTTATCGGTCAAACCGCATAACAACATACGTTGTTCCCTTTGTCATCGGTATGTTACTTGCCCGAGATTCGATCGTCGGTATCTCAATACCTAGTTCAATCTCGTTACCGGAAAGTCTCTTTACTCGTTCCATAATGCATCATCCCGCAACTAACTCATTAGTCACATTGCTTGCAAGGCTTATGGTGATGTGCATTACCGAGAGGTCCCAGAGATACCTCTCCGACAATCGGAGTGACAAATGCTAATCTCAAAATACGCCAACTCAACAAGTACATTCGGAGACACCTGTAGAGCACCTTTATAATCACCCAGTTACGTTGTGACGTTTGGTAGCACACAAAGTGTTCCTCCGGTAAACGAGAGTTGCATAATCTCATAGTCATAGGAACATGTGTAAGTCATGAAGAAAGCAATAGCAACATACTAAACGATCAAGTGCTAAGCTAACGGAATGGGTCAAGTCAATCACATCATTATCCTAATGATGTGATCTCGTTAATCAAATGATCTATGGTTAGGAAACTTAACCATCTTTGATTAACGAGCTAGTCAAGTAGAGGCATACTAGTGACACTATGTTTGTCTATGTATTCACACATGTATTGTGTTTCCGGTTAATACAATTCTAGCATGAATAATAAACATTTATCATGAAATAAGGAAATAAATAATAACTTTATTATTGCCTCTAGGGCATATTTCCTTCATAAACACGGTCCTCAAACCATAAGGTGTCGTGCTCATCCTCACGAAAACCCTTGGCTTTTCCTTTGCTCATTTTCTCCTTTATCTCAGCAATCTCCTTCTCATCCTTCTGAGTTTTTCGAATCTTTCCCAATAATGTTGACTGAACTTCCATTGTTGTGACAAAACCTTTGGGGACTATATCCAAACGTAGCTCCCTGAGATCTTCGGCTAACTCCTTTGGTAATCCCCCGCTTACGAGGGTATTGGCATAACTCTTCCGGCTTAAGGCGTCTGCTACGACATTGGCCTTGCCGGGATGATAGTGCAACTTCATATCATAATTGTTGGTGTCAAAACCGGCGGATCTCGGGTAGGGGGTCCCGAACTATGCGCCTAAGGCGGATGGTAACAGGAGGCAGGGGACACGATGTTTACCTAGGTTCGGGCCCTCTTGATGGAGGTAAAACCCTACGTCCTGCTTGATTGTTCTTGATGATATGAGTATTACAAGAGTTGATATACCACGAGATCAGAGAGGCTAAACCCTAGAAGCTAGCCTATGGTATGATTGTATGTTGTCCTACGGACTAAAACCCTCCGGTTTATATAGACACCGGAGGGGGCTAGGGTTACACAAGGTCAGTTACAAAGGAGGAGATATGCATATCCGTATTGCCTAGCTTGCCTTCCACGCCAAGTAGAGTCCCATCCGGACACGGGACGAAGTGTTCAATCTTGTATCTTCATAGTCCAACAGTCCGGCCAAAGGATATAGTCCAGCTGTCCGGAGACCCCCTAATCCAGGACTCCCTCAGTAGCCCCTGAACCAGGCTTCAATGACGATGAGTCCGGCGCGCAGTGTTGTCTTCGGCATTGCAAGGCGGGTTCCTCCTCCGAATACACCACGGAAGAGTTTGAATATAAGGATAGTGTCCGACCGTGCAACATAAGTTCCACATACCACCGCAGAGAGAATAATATTTCCACAAATCTAATCTGCTGACACGTTTCAACAGCATGACATCACACCATGGCTCGGTTATTATTCGAACCGCTTTTCTCAACCAGCTCCGCACATATCGCGAGGCGGTTTTCTTGATACATCTTGTCAAAGCAGAGATCGTGTTCCCTTTATCACAGGATTCTCATCAATATGGACGTGGGTAACCCAACCGTGCCATCAATTACGGCGCTTGGGGAATAAGAGGTTTTTCCAGGCAAGTGGGGAGACTCATCGCCTCCTCTGCCCTTATAAAGGGGCAAAGATTTACTTTTTTCACCCACGCCTTCTTCCTCGCTTTCCCATTCCCGCACACCCGAGCTCTAGCGCCCAAGCTCGCGTTCTTCTTCTCAAACCACTCTAATCATGTCCGGAGCAGGAGGCAAGTGGATGGTCTCCTCCATCATGGAGGAGAACATCAAAAAGTTACGGGAAGCCAGATACGTAGCTGCGAATATCGCGCATCGGCTGCCGAATGCGGGGCAGATCGTCCCAACGCCCGAACCCCATGAGAGGGTAGTTTTTCTTACCCATTTCGTCCGCGGACTAGGATTTCCTCTCCACCCGTTTGTCCGTGGGCCCATGTTCTACTATGGGCTGGATTTTCATGATCTGGCCCCCAACTTCATCCTCAACATCTCGGCGTTTATCGTCGTGTGCGAGGCCTTCCTCCGCATCAGGCCCCACTTCGGCCTATGGCTGAAAACCTTCAATGTCAAACCGAAGGTAGTGGGTGGCCAGCAAGCAGAATGCGGAGGCGCCATGGTGGGCAAGATGCCTAGCGTCACCTGGCTTGAGGGTACCTACGTGGATACCATAAAGGGGTGGCAATCAGGGTGGTTCTACATCACCGAGCCGCGTGACTCCAACTGGGTGGCGGCCCCCAAATTTCGATCTGGAATCCCCACGCGGCTCACCTCCTGGAAAAAGAAGGGCCTGTCCTGGGGTTCTTCGTGATGGGTTTCGTAGTAATTTCAAAAAATTTCCTACGCACACGCAAGATCATGTGATGCATAGCAACGAGAGGGGGGAGTGTTGTCTACGTACCCAACGCAGACCGACTGCGGAAGCGATGACACGACGTAGAGGAAGTAGTCGTACGTCTTCACGATCCAACCGATCAAGTACCGAAACTACGGCACCTCCGAGTTCGAGCACACGTTCAGCTCGATGACGATCCCCGGACTCCGATCCAGCAAAGTGTCGGGGAAGAGTTTCGTCAGCACGACGGCGTGGTGACGATCTTGATGAACTACAGCAGCAGGGCTTCGCCTAAACTCCGCTACAGTATTATCGAGGTATATGGTGGCAGGGGGCACCGCACACGGCTAAGGAATAGATCACGTGGATCAACTTGTGTGTCTAGAGGTGCCCCCTGCCTCCGTATATAAAGGAGTAGAGGGGGGAGGCTGGCCGGCCAAGGAGGAGGGCGCAGGAGAGTCCTACTCCCTCTGGGAGTAGGATTCCCCCCCCCCATCCTAGTCGGAATAGGATTCGCGGAGGGGGAAAAGAGGAGGAGGGGGCCGGCCACCTCTCCTAGTCCTAATAGGACTAGGGGAAGGGGGAGGCGCGCAGCCCATCTAGGGCAGCCCCTTCTCTTTTCCACTAAGGCCCACTATGGCCCATATAGCTCCCGGGGGGTTCCGGTAACCCTCCCGGTATTCCGGTAAAATCCCGATTTCACCCGGAACACTTCCGATATCCAAACATAGGCATCCAATATATCAATCTATACGTCTCGACCATTTCGAGACTCCTCGTCATGTCCATGATCACATCCGGGACTCCGAACAACCTTCGGTACATCAAAATGCATAAACTCATAATATAACTGTCATCGTAACCTTAAGCGTGCGGACCCTACGGGTTCGAGAACAATGTAGACATGACCGAGACACGTCTCCGGTCAATAACCAATAGCGGGACCTGGATGCCCATATTGGCTCCTACATATTCTACGAAGATCTTTATCGGTCAGACCGCATAACAACATACGTTGTTCCCTTTGTCATCGGTATGTTACTTGCCCGAGATTCGATCGTCAGTATCCAATACCTAGTTCAATCTCGTTACCGGCATGTCTCTTTACTCGTTCCATAATACATCATCTTACAACTAACATATTAGTTGTAATGCTTGCAAGGCTTATGTGATGTGTATTACCGAGAGGGCCCAGAGATACCTCTCCGACAATCGGAGTGACAAATCCTAATCTCGAAATACGCCAACCCAACATCTATCTTTGGAGACACCTGTAATGCTCCTTTATAATCACCCAGTTACGTTGTGACGTTTGGTAGCACCCAAAGTGTTCCTCCGGTAAACGGGAGTTGCATAATCTCATAGTCATAGGAACATGTATAAATCATGAAGAAAGCAATAGCAACATACTAAATGATCGGGTGCTAAGCTAATGGAATGGGTCATGTCAATCAGATCATTCAACTAATGATGTGACCTTGTTAATCAAATAACAACTCATTGTTCATGGTCAGGAAACATAACCATCTTTGATTAACGAGCTAGTCAAGTTGAGGCATACTAGTGACACTTTGTTTGTCTATGTATTCACACATGTATTATGTTTCCGGTTAATACAATTCCAGCATGAATAATAAACATTTATCATGATTATAAGGAAATAAATAATAACTTTATTATTGCCTCTAGGGCATATTTCCTTCACTTCGGTAGAGCTGACCGGACTCCAAACCTGCATCCAGACCATGACGAACAAGAAAATCAAGCTTGTCAACATGGTCCAGGTTATGCTCTTCTGTCGGATCCTTCCATGCCAACAACGGGCATTTGTTTTGTGGGAGTTCGACCCGGCCCAGCACCAGACGCTGCGAGAGCTCTACGACACGACGCACGAGGACGTCTGGAGGGTGTTGTTCAAGGGCGCCGAGATGCCTCCCTCCCTCACCGAGGACCGCGGACTCAGCGCAAAGCATCGCGCCCATTCGGTAGGCTTTTATATCTCTTAGGGTATTTATGTTCCCTGGTTTAGTCATGTGTTGGATCTAAGCTTTCATGTCATTAACAGGACTGGATAAAGACAGCGGAGCGGCTTGATTGTCCAGCCCGCCTGCCCAAAGATCCTGCAAACGCTCTTCTAACGAAGATTCTGACTCCGGCACCTTACGAGGTGTCAGAAAAGAAGGCCAAGAAGAAGGCCGTAGGGACCCGAAAGGGTCTCCGGCGCAAGGTTCTATCGGACTCATCATCCGATGAGTCCGACGCGCACTCCTCCCACGGAAACGAGGAGGAGGAGGAAAGTCCCCCCCCCAGCTGGGGGAGACAAGAAAAGGAAGGTCGACCCATCCGGGGAGGCCGAAGGGTCCAAGAAGGGAAAGACCCTCCCTCCGGACTGTGCCACGACGGCCGCCGACAGCGGCGACGAGTGGCTACCCAGGGACAAGCCCCTGGCGAAGTCGTAAGTGTCCGGACACCATAGTACTTCATGGTATGTTTTATTGTACTGCCTTTGCTCATGCCGAACATGATTATGCAGTCCGGCCTGAGCTCATCTCGATGTACCCTCGTCGAGCAGCTCTTTGGGCTCGTCGGATATGAACAGCGGTTCTCCTCCGACGGCTTCCATCCCTCGCCCTACGGACAACGCCGAGGTGGTGTCTCAAAAGGCACAGACCCAAGGGGACGTGATCCTGGGGGCGCCTCACGGAGACCTCCTGGACCCTGGGTACCAAGGGAGCAAGGCTCCTACAGGCTTCGAGTTCGGGCCCCAGCCGGACACTGCGCCGGAACCTTCAATGGTTCCGGACTCTGGCAGGCGGTCCCCCATTAAGGGGGGCCAACCATCCGTGCCGGTATCCTCTGTCCAACCAGAGGCACCGGACAACTTGCTGGAAGCGCTTCACAGCGCTTCCATCGATGAAGAACACCGCACTATCATGAGTGCGGTGGTCAAGAAGGTTCAGTCCGCCAAAAATGGACTGACCGAAGCTTGCGCTAGCCTCCTAACAGGCTTGTGGTAAGCATTCAAAATATAAAAATATTACCGTATAGATAGTAGCCCCTGATGCTCTATTCGGCGTTCGCAAAGAAAAGCCGAATAGAGTATCAAATGATAACTTGGGAGTCTAATTAGAGTATGTCTATGTGTATGTGCAGGCTTCCCTGCTGGCCGTTGCCGCACATACTGCGGAGGTCTGTGCGCTGAAGCAGGCCCTGAAGCGGTCCAAGGACGAGCTCAGCCTTACCAAGGGGCAGCTCGAAGAGAGCAAAGGTAAGATATACCCCAGTTTATATAGTTAAAAAGAAGTTCGGTGTAAAGTAATAGGATCATCATGAATTTGTCAGGGGCCATGACCGAGGTGGAGACCCTGAGGAAGGCGTTGTCCGCGGCCGAAGACAAAGCGGCCAAAGAACGCATTGAACGGGAAAAACAAGAAGCCTGAGTGGGCGAGGTGCAGCAAGAGCTAGAGGCTCTCGCCAAAAAGCACGAGTCCTTGGAGCTTGAATCCAAGACGCGAGAGTCTGAGCTTGCGCAGGCGCTTGAAAGTGTCCGGAGCGCCAAGGCCGAAGCCCGCAAGTCTCTCCAGGAGATTGATGCGGCGAAGAAGATAGCAGCGGGTAAGGCATTCAATATGCAAAGCAAGCATGTGAAGGAGACTTTCCTTTTTCTTACCCGAGTTCGGAGCTCTCCAGGAGCGTTTACAGATCTTCCCCGCAGTGTGCTGGATGCCGCGGAGTTTTACCGGGCTGAGGGGGGGCTCAACGGAGAATTTGTTCTGGTCTCAGTATACTGGGAATGAACACCCCGTGTCCTTGAGCGACCAGCTGAAGCAGTTGGTCGAACTTCACAAGGCGGCCAAACATGCCATGAGGGGCCTTATAGTCGGGATGTGGCCTGGCGAGCCCCTGTCCGGCAGCTACTTCGGTCTGGTGAGGCGGCTGGTGGAAGCCTGCCCACGGCTTGAAGTCATCAAGCGATCCGTCTGCATCGAAGGTGCACGCGGAGCTTTTGCCCAGGCGAAGGTGCACTGGGCGAAGCTGGACGCCGTGAAGCTTGTGAAGGAGGGGCCGCCGGAGGGCAAGGAGCATCGCTGCCCCGAGAATTACTATGAGAGCGTCCTGAAGGGTTCCCGCTTAGTGGCAGATGAGTGTGCCAAGGATGTAATTTTTGAATGAACATGCCCATGTGATCCTGTAATATGAAACGAGTTCTTTTGCGCCATGCGACACTTTCTTAATTTAAAATATTACCTTCTGTGCGGCCATTTATAAAATCTGAGAGTTGGCCAGTCATCGGCTTCTACCCCCATGTAACTAGTACTGGGGTGTTCGGGGTAAATCTGAACACTCTTTACCCTAATTTTGGGTCCTTCAAGGGAGGTGCTCAGCACAACGAACCCGGCAATCGGACAATAATGCTTTATCACTCTCACTTAGCCATAGAAGTCTATGATTTTAAATTTTTGGCGAAGCCCCTGGTATTCGGAGGGCCGAATTTGGGGCGCTATACACGCCTAAGCCGGACAAGGCCGACTCTTCGTCCGAAGCGGAAAAAGTCTTTAAGGACTTGAGACCTCTCGAACAGCGACTAGTCTCTCGCCTTATCATGACAGTCAGTTTTTGGCTTTCTCTACTGAGGTGCTCGTTCGGAAGAATCAGGACACAATCGTAGTAATTCTCCCACCGCTACCTTAGCCGATATAGCGGAACGTAAGGTACCAAAGCATGGGAGCCGGGCAACCCAACATTTGACCCAAGACATGATTCAGAGCTGATGCATATAATGCTATAAGTTCGTGGTGCCGCACTGTCGAAAGTGTTCGGACTTCTTGTGCCATATTACGGGGTAAACGAGAGCCCCTGGTGTACTGACTGTACCCGAGCGTGCAGGTGCGGAATGTCGTAAATGGACATATACGAGAAAGAGAAAAACTTAAATAATGCAATGACAGATTAATAATATGCATTGTTATTTGAATAATACGTCGAAGCGTACTGGTACAAGTAGTGCAATAAGCATAAAGTAGGACAATTCTAAATGTCCTATCCTAAGGCAGGCTACGCATAAATAGTGAAAAGCGGGTATATCAAGTATTACTAGAGACCACCTAGCAGTTCCCGTGTTCATCTTAGCTTCATGCCGCCTTGGTTATTGCTTCCGGAATGTGTCCGGCAATCAGACTGCCGGAAAGGGCTTCCGAAGAGTTAGGCCCTGAAAGAGAAAAGGAATGTCAAAGGTATACAGCCCCTGGTGTGGTTAAGCCACAATGTTGGGCGTGTCCTGATTGTGCCCCCGCCTATGTCCATGGTATTTTCAATGCGTAGTTATGTATGCGCGGTACGAATTTCGTCGCTGCACTGGGACTGGGACGGGGGCCGGATTGCTAGGCGAGCACTGATCGCACCAGGCGATCCTGTTGCAGATTGTTCCGGACTTGCTTGAAGGTGTCCGGGGGTTGTAACACCGAATGAGTGGTCTGCCTGAACAGGCTGCTTTGTGCCTGTGCTGCAAGGGCCGCAGTGTGCTCTTCCGTATGGAGCGAGCGTTCTGTGTTTCCATTTACTGTTATGACCCCGCGGGGTCCTGGCATCTTGAGCTTGAGGTATGCGTAATGCGGCACTGCACTGAATTTTGCAAATGCTGTCCGTTCGAGCAGTGCATGATAGCCACTGCGAAACGGGACGATGTCGAAGATTAACTCTTCGCTTCGGAAGTTATCCGGTGATCCGAAGACCACTTCCGGTGTGATTGAGCCTGTGCAATGGGCCTCTACACCTGGGATGATGCCTTTAAAGGTGGTTTTGCTGGGTTTGATCCTTGAGGGATCGATACCCATTTTTCGCACTGTATCCTGATAAAGCAGGTTCAGACTGCTGCCGCCGTCCATAAGGACTCGAGTGAGGTGAAATCTGTCAATGATGGGGTCTAGGACCAGTGCGGCGGACCCGCCATGACGGATACTAGTGGGGTGGTCCATGCGATCGAAGGTGATCGCACAAGCAGACCATGGGTTGAACTTCGGGGCGACGGGCTCCATCGCATAGACGTACCTTAGTGCACGCTTCTGCTCCCTCTTGGGAATGTGGGCTGCGTATATCATGTTCACTGTCTTCACTTGTGGGGGAAACCCCTTCTGTCCTCCTGGGTTCGGCGGCCGAGGCTCCTCCTCGCCATCGCTATGCAGCCCCCTGTCCTTGTTTTCGGCATTTAACTTGCCGGCCTGCTTGAACACCCAGCACTCTCTGTTGGTGTGATTGGCTGGCTTGTCAGGGGTGCCGTGGATTTGACACGAGCGATCCAGTATGCGATCCAGACTGGACAGAGCCGGAGTATTTCTTTTAAATGGCTTCTTCCGCTGACCGGATCTAGAGCCTCTAAATCCGACATTGACTGTCGTATCTTCGGTGTTATCGCCGTTATTGCGGCGCTTTGGTCTATTACGACGCTGCCTACCGTTAACGTCTTTGGTATCCGAGGTATCCGGATTCCTTGATGTGTTGTTGCTGCGAGCCAGCCAGCTGTCCTCGCCCGCGCAAAAGCGGGTCATGAGTGTTGTGAGGGCTGCCATAGATTTTGGCTTCTCTTGGCCGAGGTGGCGGGCGAGCCACTCATCGCGGATGTTATGCTTGAATGTCGCTAGGGCTTCTGCATCCGGACAGTCTACAATTTGATTTTTCTTAGTTAGGGACCGTGTCCAGAATTGTCTGGCCGATTCCCCTGGCTGATGGATTATGTGGCTCAAGTCATCAGCATCCGGTGGCCGCACATAAGTGCCCTGGAAGTTGTCAAGAAATGCATCTTCCAAATCCTCCCAACTGCCAACGGAATCTGCTGGCAAGCTATTCAGCCAATGCCAAGCTGGTCCTTTGAGTTTTAGTGGGAGGTACTTGATGGCAAGTAGATCGTCACCGCGAGCCATGTGGATGTGAAGGAGGAAATCCTCAATCCATACAGCGGGATCTGTTGTGCCATCATATGATTCGATATTTACGGGTTTGAAACCCTCCGGGAATTCATGATTCATAACTTCATGAGTGAAGCATAGGGGGTGTGCGGCGCCTCTGTGTCGGGCTATATCCCGTCGTAGTTCGTATGAGTCTTGTCTGCTGTATTCGGCCCGGCCGGATTTACTCTTGGTGTATCCGACGCGATGATCATCGTCCCGTGTGGGCGCACGTGCGCGTGTCCCGTATATTGACCTTGCGATTTTTGCCTTACTATCCAAGATGTCTCGCAGGTCCTCTGTGTTGCCCCAGGCCTTAGTATTTTTGACTGAGTGGCGACGGGGTGCGGTCTGAACTTTAGGCTGAAACGCCTCTCTGGCTCAGCCACGTACTGGCCGGTCAGCCGCATCGTACACTGGTGAATGAGGTTTCAATACTTCCTCCTTGAAGTGAGGTAGCAACCTGCGTTTTGGGTAACTCTTGGACGGGCGCTCGAGTTCATGCTCCTTGGCCGCAAGGACTTCGGTCCATCTGTCTGCTAGCAAGTCTTGATCAGCTTGAAGCTGTTATTGTTTCTTCTTTAGGCTACTTGTCGTGGCCATAAGCCGGCGCTTGAAGCACTCTTGCTCAATGGGGTCCTCAGGCACGATAAACTCGTCGTCGCCGAGGCTCGCCTCGTCTTCGGAGAGAGGCATGTAATTGTCCTCCTCCGGTTCTCCATCTGCTGCCTGCTCTAGAGGGCTAGCTTGTTCGTCCTCTAGCTCTGCATCGTGCTGGAGGGGATTGCTGTTGTCTTCGGCGCTATCCGGAGTGTTATTATCTCCTGTGCCGGTATCACTGCTCTTGCTGTGGCGGGACTTAGAGCGGCGCCGCTGACGTCGGCGCTTGGGTTGCTTCTTGGAGGGGTCATCCTCCGTTGTCTCGTTGCCATTGGCTTCTTTAGGGGTGTCCACCATGTATATATCATATGATGAGGTGGCGGTCCATTGCCCCGAGGGCGGTGGATCTTGTTCGTCTCCGGCTTCGTCGTCGATACCGTCGAAGTCTTCGGAGCCGAAGTCGAGCATGTCGGTTAAGTCGTCGACAGTGGCTACTAAGTGGGTGGTGGGTGGGCAGCGAATTTCTTCGTCGTCTGCATCCCATTCTAGCCGGACGTAGTTCGGCCAAGGTTCTCCTGACAGGGAGAGAGACCTTAATGAATTTAGCACATCCCCGAAGGGTGAGTGCTGAAAGATTTCCGCGAAGGTGAACTCCATGATCGGCGCCCAGTCGGACTCGACGGGCACGGATATGAGCGGCTCGGAGTCCGTGGCCAGAGATAAATCCAGTGGTTCGGCGACACGACTCTCGTAAGGGGTGAAGTCAGTATCTGGCTCTCTCGCCACTGAGTGCTGCCTCCATGGCGGGGTCCATCCCTCCGCTCTCGGGTGGCGCGACTTGCTCCGGATTGATGGAGGGAGTAGCTGCGGATGCGATCTCCCGAACACTGTCCGACGGCAGAGTTACGTCATGCTCGTCAAGACTGTACGGTGCGTCCGACATGGGCCCGAATCCGTCGAAGATCAAGTCTCCGGATATCGGCCGTGTAGTTCAAGTTTCCAAATCTGACCTGATGGCCAGGGGCATAGCTCTCAATCTGCTCCAGATGGCCAAGCGAATTGGCCCGAGTGCAAAGTTGCCGAATATGAAGATCTGTCCGAGGAGAAAAGCCTCACCCTGGACCGCATCGCTAGCGATGATCGAAGGAGCCATCAAGCCTTATGGTGACGACACAGTGGAACTCTCAATGAAAGCACCAATGTCGGTGTCAAAACCGGCGGATCTCAGGTAAGGGGTCCCGAACTGTGCACCTAAGGCGGATGGTAACAGGAGGCAGGGGACGCGATGTTTACCCAGGTTCAGGCCCTCTTGATGGAGGTAAAACCCTACGTCCTGCTTGATTGTTCTTGATGATATGAGTATTACAAGAGTTGATCTACCACGAGATCAGAGAGGCTAAACCCTAGAAGCTAGCCTATAGTATGATTGTATGTTGTCCTACGGACTAAAACCCTCCGGTTTATATAGACACCGGAGGGGGCTAGGGTTACACAAGGTCGGTTACAAAAGAGGAGATATGCATATCCATATTACCTAGCTTGCCTTCCACGCCAAGTAGAGTCCCATCCGGACACGGGACGAAGTCTTCAATCTTGTATCTTCATAGTCCAACAGTCCGACCAAAGGATATAGTCCGACTGTCCGGAGACCCCCTAATCCAGGACTCCCTCAATAATCTTTTATAAGCTCCGACCATCTCCTTTGCTTGAGATTCAGCTCCTTCTGTGTGAAATTGTACTTCAAACTCTCGTGATCTGTGTACACATCACAACGATTTCCAATAAGAAAATGTCTCCGGGTCTTGAGTGCATGCACTACAGCTGCTAACTCCAAATCATGCGTGGCATAATTCAACTCATGCGGTCCAAGCTGACATGAGGCATATGAAACCACTCTTTCGTATTGCATAAGTACACCTCCAAGTCCTAAGCGAGAAGCATCACAATACACTTGGAAATCCTTGCGTATATCCGACAGAATCAGCACTGGGGCTGTAACAAAACGTTTCTTCGGCTCCTGAAAACTTGCCTCACATTCATCTGTCCATTTGAACTTGGTGTCTTTCTTCAACAACTCAGTCATGGGCTTCGCAATTTTAGAAAAATTCTCAATGAATCTCCGATAATATCCCGTGAGTCCAAGAAAACTGCGGATCTCTCCAACTGAGGTGGGTGCCAACCACTCAGTGATAGACTGAACCTTGGTAAGATCCACTGCTATACCTTCTCCTGATATAACATGGCCAAGAAATCCAACTTCCTTTAACCAAAACTCACACTTGCTGAACTTGGCATACAACTGATGTTCCCTGAGCTTCTCGAGAACTAAATGCAAATGCTCCTTGTGCTCCTCTTCATTCTTCGAGTATACCAAGATATCGTCAATGAACACCACAACAAACTTATCCAAGAACTCCATGAACACCTTATTCATCATACTCATGAAATAGGCAGGGGCGTTGGTCAATCCAAATGACATAACCGTGTACTCATATAGCCCGTACCTTATGGTGAAGGCTGTCTTGGGTATATCCTGTTCTCGGATCTTCAACTGGTGATATCCTGATCGTAGATCAGGCTTGGAGAATACTTTACCTTCTTGCAGCTGGTCGAACAAATCATTGATCATCGGAAGTGGGTACTTGTTCTTGATTGTCACTTCATTCAATGCACGATAATCAACAACCATTCTCAAAGATCCATCCTTCTTCTCAACCAAAAGCACTGGTGCTCCCCATGGTGACGAACTTCGTCGAAAGTAACCTTTCTCCAATAACTCCTTAATCTGCTTCTTTATCTCCTCCAGATCATTTGCGGGCATCCGGTATGGTCTCTTCGATATCGGTCTAGTGCCTGGCAACAACTCTATGAAAAACTCAATGCCTCAATCCGGCGGCATGCCTGGTAATTCCTCTGGAAATACATCCGGGTAATCCTTCACTACAGGCACTTCCTCCTAAACAACTCCTGAGAGGGAATTTACTTGGGTTCTCTGGCGCATGCATGGATACATACTTAATCCTTTTTCCCTCTGGGGTGGTGAGCAGAATTGACCTACTAGCACAGTCAATGGTCCCTCCATACTTCGATAGCCAATCCATGCCTAGTATCACATACAATCCTTGTGACTCTAGAATTATTAGGTCTAAGGGGAAAACATGGCTACCAATGGTTAAGGGTAACCGATCGCACCATCGGCTGGCCATATACTCTGCTCCTGGTGAGCTTACTAGCATGGGTGACCTAAGGGCTAAGGTGGGTAGCTTAAACTTGTCCACAAATCCCCTTGATATGTATGAATGCGATGCACTAGTATCAAAAAGAACGAGAGCGGTAAATGACTTAACCAAAAACTTACCTATAACTGCATCTGGCTACTCTTCAACCTCATCCACGTTAACGTGGTTCACTTGTCCCTTGTTGAAAGGGTTGGGCTTCTTCCCAGAGCTTCCATTGCCATTACCATTCTTTGCTTCAGGACACTCATTGGCATAGTGTCCAGTCTTCCCGCACTTGAAACAAGTAATGTGACTTTGGTCCTTCTTGGCGGGTGTGGCTGGGTTAGAGCGGTTCTGATTGCTACCTGTTCCATTCCCATTTCCATTCTTCGAGCCACCGTGGCTATGCAAACTTCCTCCATTGTGGGTATGGCCTCCATGGTTATGGGTATATACTCCCGAGTTCGGGGTAAAACAAGGCTTCTGCTGAGCTCCTGAATTGTACTTCCCTTGTCCATACTTCCTCTTGCGGCTCTCTGTCTGTTGCTGCTTCCCTTCAATCATAAGAGCCTTGTCTACCAACTCATGGTAGTTGTTAAATGTTGCCACCATTAACTGCATACTCATCTCATCATTCAGCC
This sequence comes from Triticum urartu, assembly GCF_056163025.1. Classification (NCBI taxonomy): domain Eukaryota; kingdom Viridiplantae; phylum Streptophyta; class Magnoliopsida; order Poales; family Poaceae; genus Triticum; species Triticum urartu. The sequence goes on from NC_141875.1 coordinate 96,789,079, forward strand.
CTTCCATAAACTTCTCCTGCTTAGCCGCATCTGTGGCCACATCATCTGGGGCATGGCGGGCTAACTTACTGAACTCGTCCATGTACTGCCCCACAGTATGGTTTCCCTGGCGTAAGTTGCGAAACTCACGCTTCTTCATGCTCATAGCTCCAGTTGAGACATGTGCAGTGCGGAATGCTTGTTGAAACTGCTCCCAAGTGACATTGGCCATGGGGAAAGTGGCTGTGTAATTCTCCCACCATGAGGCTGCAGGTCCATCCAATTGATGTGCGGCAAAACGCACCTTCTCAGCATCTGTGCAACCTGCGGTGGTCAACTCCCTTCCAATCCTACGTAGACAATCATCAGCAACTATTGGCTCGGTGCTGCTGGAAAACACCAACGGTTGCAACCTCAGAAAACGGGCTAAATTGTCAACTAGAGGTGGTGGCGGTGGGTTGTTGTTATTGTTATTGTTGCCTTGGTTCTGGACTAGTAACTGCATCAAGGCATTCTGCTGTTGGATCAATTGAGTGAGCTCCGGTGGGAAGACAAATCCGGGGTCACGTCTCTGAGGCATCTGATGGGTTTAGAGGGGAGAGATTAGAATAGAGTGAGGTCTAGTGAGAAAACACTACCCATATGCACATGAGACAGACACATTCATATCACACCAATCAATTCAAATAAGGGCATACAATCGATCTAACTATCGTTACAGTGCTCGGACTACTATATACATGGGGGAGTACTACTAATAATATGGTGGTCGACTAGAAATTTTGATCGGTGGAAGACTCCATGATATCCGCTCCAGCTTCGTCTTCATAGTCATCATCACTACTGTCGGGGTCGGAGTCAGTGTCGTCGATGATGATGTAGTCCTTGGGATGGTCGTCATATCCTCCTGGCGCGGGGTCTCCCATGAATACTCCTAGCTTCCTTGTCAGGTCGTCATTCTTCTCCACTAGTATTGCGATTTTCTCCTCGTATCCGTCGCATGCAGACTTGAGTTCCTCTTCAAGCTCCAAGTTACTGGTCATCAACTTCTTTAGATCTATCATGCTTGCGCACATTGGGTTCTCCTATCGACGAATGTGTTGGTTTAACTCCTGGATGAAAGCTGCAATGGACATGTCTCTCTTAGTGCTGATCATCTCCCATTGCTCATCTCGGCGCCCACATATCTAGTAGATCGTGTCCTTAAGATCCTTGTGATAAACTTCGCTGATATGTCCCATGGTGATGTGGGCTTCCATGCTCTTTCCTAGACTCCAGGTTGGTGCATCAAAGGAAAACTCTATGGGCTCAGTAACTGGCGTTAATGTCCTTCCTGGAACTTGAACTCGAATCATCCAACGCTCCTTGATACGTCTCCAACGTATCTATAATTTTTGATTGCTCCATGCTATATTATCTACTGTTTTGGACATTATTGGGCTTTATTATCCACTTTTATATTATTTTTGGGACTAACCTATTAACCGGAGGCCCAATCCAGAATTGCTGTTTTTTGCCTATTTTAGGGCTTCGAAGAAAAGGAATATCAAACGGAGTCCAAACGGAATGAAACCTTCGGGAACGTGATTTTCTCAACGAACAAGACCCGGGAGACTTGGACCCTACGTCAAGAAAGAAAAGAGGAGGCCACGAGGTAGGGGGCACGCCAACCCCCCCCCCCTAGGTGCACCCTCCACCCTCGTGGGCCCCATGTTGCTCCATCGACGTACTCCTTCCTCCTATATATATCCACGTACCCCCAAACGATCAGATACAGAGCCAAAACCCTAAGTCCACCGCCGTAACTTTCTGTATCCACGAGATCCCACCTTGGGGCCTGTTCCGGAGCTTCGCCGGAGGGGGCATCGATCACGGAGGGCTTCTACATCAACACCATAGCCTCTCCAATGAAGTGTGAGTAGTTTACTTCAGACCTACGGGTCCATAGTTAGTAGCTAGATGGCTTCTTCTCTCTTTTTGGATCTCAATACAATGTTCTCCCCCTCTCTTGTGGAGAACTATTCGATGTAATCTTCTTTTTGTGGTGTGTTTGTTGAGATCGATGAATTGTGGGTTTATGATCAAGTCTATCTATGAATAATATTTGAATCTTCTCTGAATTCTTTTATGTATGATTGGTTATCTTTGCAAGTCTCTTCGAATTATCAGTTTGGTTTGGCCTACTAGATTGATCTTTCTTGCAATGGGAGAAGTGCTTAGCTTTGGGTTCAATCTTGCGGTGTCCTTTCCCAGTGATAGTAGGGACAGAAAGGCACGTATTATATTGTTGCCATCGAGGATAACAAGATGGGGTTTTCTTCATATTGCTTGAGTTTATCCCTCTACATCATGTCATCTTGCTTAAGGCGTTACTCTATTTTTAACTTAATACTCTAGATGCATGCTGGATAGCGGTCGATGAGTGGAGTAATAGTAGTAGATGCAGGCAGGAGTCGGTCTACTTGTCTCGGAAGTGATGCCTATATACATGATCATACCTAGATATTCTCATAACTATGCTCAATTCTGTCAATTGCTCAACAGTAATTTGTTCACCCACCGTAGAATATTTATGCTCTCGAGAGAAGCCACTAGTGAAACCTATGGCCCCCAGGTCTATCTTTATCATATTGATCTCCTACTACTTAGTTATTTCCTTTGCTATTTACTTTGCCTTTATTTTACTTTGCATCTTTATCATAAAAATACCAAAAAAAATTATCTTTATCATATCTATCAGATCTCACTCTCGTAAGTGGCCTTATAGGGATTGACAACCCCTATTTGCATTGGTTGCGAGGATTTATTTGTTTTGTGCAGGTACGAGGGACTCGTGCATAGCCTCCTACTGGATTGATACCTTGGTTCTCAAAAACTGAGGGAAATACTTACGCTACTTTGCTGCATCATCCCTTCCTCTTCGGGGAAAACCAACACAGTGCTCAAGAGGTAGCACTCCTCTTCTGGTAAAGTGGCGATGTAGGTCCCGGTGAAGCTTGGTATTCCGATGTTCAGGTACCTAGTGACTTCCTTCAAGTGTCTCCCAAAAGGTGTGTCTTCATCCGGTTGTGCAAACTTGTTCCTTGAGTCCGCCATCCTATAGTGTGGAAAATGGAGAGGAGTCAGAAATGAGTAGAGAAGAGTGACCTATGGCTTATCTTAGTGGTCGTGTCCTACATTCAGCGTGTGCTCTAATACCATCTTGTAGCGATCTAACCTCAAACAGTCAAATCTCTATGCATAAGTGTCATCCCTGGATCGGTAATGCTGACACACATAGTACTTGAAGGATTTATAATAGAGTAGCAATCACACACTTATTACATCGAATGTCTCAAAAGATAACTTAATACAATAATATGTCTTAAGGCCATCTAAATACGATAACAGCGGAAGGCTTGGAAGATAAAGCGAGTCCATCAACTCCAACGTCGTAGCTGAGTGCACGACAACGACCTAGCGCACCTTACTCTTCATCTGAAAAGTCTGCAACATGATATGTTGCAGCCCGAAACGGGTCAGCACATGGAATATGCTGTCAAAATAACACAGTAAAGCAATGAACAAGTAAAGGCTATCACTACATGCATGTAAGGTTGGTGGATGCTCTATGGTTATAATGTTTTTGCGAAAAGCCAATTTTTTTCCTACAATAAAGGAATATATATTTATTTAACTATCATGGTAGTTGATAAACATTGAGAATGGTACCCCATCTCAATCCCAATTAAAAAGTAATTAATAACCCAACAAATTAATTTAGAGTGATGAGATCAACATGATAATCCAAGAACGAGATACTCAAGATATCCATAACCGGGGACACGGCTAACCATGATTAGTTTGTACACTCTGCAAAGGTTTGCGCACTTTTCCCCATAAGACTCGATCTCCTCCGTTGGAATTCTCGCACTACATGGTGTTTGAGAAACGGATGACCGAGACACGGTCTTTCACAAACATTAACTCTTTACTCTAGGTAGACAGTACCAACCTACATCCCCTACATCTGCTAGTCTACCACTGAAAGAGGTCATGCAACATACTCAACTATGCTAGAGCCCATAATAGCTTGTGGCTGCACATGGAAGTTTCTAGCATTAATAATCTTATGATCCCTTTGAGCCTGGGTGGCGAACCAAAGGACTGCACTGGTATATCCCCAGGTGCCCGCAACCAATCCACCCAGATGTGTATTTAAATAGCCACCTTAAGTTAACCATTAATTAATAATCTCACATCTGTCATGGATTCACTCAAACCCAATCCACGTCTACAAGCATAGCATAGCAACATAAGCATAACGTAGAAAATAACTCCCGAGGGTTTGATAATAAAAGGGCAATAGGTTCTACCTCATCATCTACTTACCAAATACCCACATGTTAAACACATCCTAATCATGGAGTTTTTGAGGATTGTAACTAATGCATAAAAACTGGATATGAAAAGAGTATGATCAATGTGTTACTTGCCTTGCTGACGATCCGCAAACCCCAGAGACTCATAGTAGCACGATTCGCACTCCGGAAATTCTATCGCAAACAAACAATAGCATACATAAGCACTCAAGCATAGATGCAAGGGTAAAACTCAAATAAGAAGATCCAATCTGAAAGTTCAACTAAAGAGCTTCGATTTGCAAAAAGAATCGATCGAATCGGAGCTACGGAACTGAAACTACGATCAACAGAACTTCGAACTCAAATCTGCTTGAAACCAAATTTTAAATTGTCAAAATCATGTTCAAGTTGTTTAACCGGAAAGAGGTCTTCGAGACGAAGATTTTGGCATTGGTTTCACTGGATTTGGACGAACGGTTGAAAAGTTGTGAGGGTTTGAAGATCAGGGGCTAATCTGCGATAAAAATAATTATGAATAGGTCCCTGACGAAATTAAAACAGAAAAAGAAAAATCTATCGAACGAACGTCCGCTAACAGAGGCAAACGAACGAATTCGTTCGTTAAAACGAGCTAACGAACGAACGTTCGTAAAATAAACTAACCGAGAAAAACTGAACTAATCTAAATGAAATAAAAAAAACCAATCCAGGGTTAATAAAAAGTGGGTGGTTTTATACCTAAAAACCCAAAAAATGGCGGCGAGAAAAATCCGGCAGGCGGCGGCGGCTCCGGCACGCTGGCTGCGTGAGGCGGCGCGGGCGCAGGGCTGCGGGGGTGGGGCGCGACGCGGCGACAGGCGGGCGACGCGGGGGCGGCGGGCGAGGCGAGATGCGGAGGGCGGTGGCGGCGGGGGGGGGGAGGGTTATAAGGGCCTCGGTGGGTGGTCCGACTTGAGGGAGGGGGGCGCGCATGTCCGGAACGGACACGGCGTCCATGGCGGCGGCGGCGCTCGGGAGTCCGCTCCCGAGCCGGAGCGGGAGGCGACGGCGCGCTGGGCTGTGGCCCGCTCGGGCGACGCAGCTTTTTTTAAAAATAAATTCCGCCAAAAAGAAAAATTCTTAAAAAATATAAAAAAATAAAAATGCCAAAAACAATTTTCACCGTCTAAATAAAATATTTAAAACGAAGTGAACATTTTCTTGGCCTAAAAATGCAATTTTGAAAAATGCATATTTTTCTAATTCGAATAAAATATCAATAAAATCCAAGTAAAATTATTTATTTGATTTTAATATTTTTCCTTCAATATTTCCTTTATTTTGGAGAAGTCATATTATCTCCTCTCTCTTATTTTTAATGTTGGAAATATTAATTGGAGAGAAAAATAATTAAAACCAAGATGATCTTTTTTCAATATTTGAGAAAAACTCAAATATGAAAATAAACGAAATCCCCAACTCTCTCTGTGGGTCCTTCAGTTGATTAGAATTTATAGGAACAAAACGCAAGTGCAAATAAAATATGATATGCATATTGACCTATGTATAACATTTCAAATTGAAAATTTGGGATGTTACAGAAACCCTACTTCCTAAATTGCACCTAATTCAGAAACCCTAGTTCCTAAATTTGAACTAATTGCAAAACCCTAGTTCCTAATTTGAACTAATTGAGAAACCCTAGTTCCTAAATAACACTAACAACAACGCCAATTCCCTAAATTTCTTATACCACTAACGGTAGGATCAATTTGCACTAACAAATTTGCACTGACAGCAAACAAATGAGACAATGCAGTAGGGGGAGGGGTAGAACTCACTCAACACCGCCCACTGAGACCGGAAGTAAAGTCGTGGCTGTGACTCGGATTAGCCTTCCAGGCCTATGCCAATCTAGTTGCCGCCGATGATTTGGTGTTTTTTTTTTGACAACAAATAGACTTTATTTCTCATATGATGGTCATGTCGTTTACAAGTAAATGAGAAACAAAGTCAGGGATTACATCATCCCAAGAACCTGAAGGTCTAGCAGTAAAAGAAAGCCCATGATTCGATGTTGACTTCTATAATTGAGGGATCAACGTTTTTAGAAAACAGTCAAGAAGAAACCAGATGGTTTTTATTTAAGGAAAAAAATAAGATAAGGTGGTGGTTTTTTTTATTTAGGGCTCACAATTGTGATGTTTTTTTTGCAATTTATTCATGTAGGTTGTGGTACCACACCAACAGATTTTTTCCCTTCTGCTAAGCTTGAATCATCCACACTATGATGGCGTGGCATCCAAGACTGCAGCCGTATCCACCACCACAAACTAGAGAAATCTCACGAGAAATCACATATAGTACGTACCTACAGTAAAATCAACTAGCCACAAAACTAAATCACGTAAGAGCATCTTCAGCCGCGCCCCCAACAAGGCCTCCATGCGACTTTTCGGTCGCTGGTGCCAAAAAATCGGCTCAGTCACGTCCTCAATGGCCTATTTTTCGCCGGCTCAGGTCAAAATTGGTGTCGGCGGATTCAACCCAAACCCGGCGCGCTGGGGGGCGCTCGGAGGCGTCGGGCGAATCGTTTTTGGCACGAAACAGCCGCGCGCCCTCCTTGCCAGCGACTCGTCTCTCTTCTCGCCGCTTCGTCATCCTCAACGACTCGTTTCCCGCGACGAATCAATGCCAAAGCTGCCGCGCGCTGCCGCGCCGGTCAGCCTTCTCCCTTGATGCCTCACGGGCGGCGCAGTGACCGGACGACGCGCGTCCCCTCGCCCGCCACGCGTACGCGCGGCGGCCATGCATACAAGCCGCGCCTCCGCCTATATAAGCCGAACCCCAGCGCACCGGTGACACACAGAATCCCCACCGCCGCAACGCCATTTCTCCCCCTTTCCTCCCTCTCCTCTTGCCGTCTCCAGTTCAAAGCATGGTCGAGCGCTTCCCAAGCGACGGTGCGGCGCCGAACGACTTCGGCTGCCACCACCTTCACGAGGACGAAGCTCGGCTCCTCTTCGAGGCCGAGTACCCGGTCCCACCGGACATGCGGGTGCCGGGGGCGTGAAGGATCAGCGCCGGCGGGGTCCCCGTGCCACCACCGCCCACCGGGGCGGCGCGGCGTGCGGAGATCGCGCGTATCCACGCCTCTCTACCGCGGGCGGCGAGGGAAAGCCCGCGGTATGTCCCCGACAGCCCGCTCTGGGAGCCTTACTTCCGCCGCCGCCACGCCGAGCAACTAGAGGCCACCAACGGCGTCGTGCCCTCCGGAAGGCTCAACTCCGAAGGCTGACGTCGATGGTGGGGCGTGCCCGGCCGCACGCTGGAGGTCGTCCTCGAGTACATCGAGGGCGGCAACACGCCGAGGCTGGAGTACCCCGCTCCCCCGTCCATCTCTCGCCAGCGTGGGAGCTCGTGGACACCGAGGCACATGGACCTGGGTGCATCCTCCTCCTCGTCCGGCCGCTCGTCCGACTCTCCCTGCCTCCGCCTCGTCAAGCCGGAGCCCCAGGACACGCCTATCAGCGCGCGCACCCGCAGCTCCGGCGTCCGCATCGACGACTCCGCCCCCGCCTCTGGCCGCCTCGTCCTCGTCAGGCCGAAGCCCGAGCCCGGCCTCCCCACGGAGTACGAGGAGATAGCTCGGTGCGGCTTCTCCGACGAGGACGCCCTACGGTGGGCGCGGGACGACTACCTCGCGACGAGATGGTCCAGCAGCGCCGGGCCCTGGAGGAGATAGCCGCCCGCAAACATGGGCGCGAGGACGAGCGCGGCGTCGTGATCCTCGACAGCGACGACGACACCCCCGGACCATCCAACCCGCCGCGCCAACGGGGGAGGGTTGCAGCAAGGACGGCGGCCACGGAGGAGGCGGCGACGACGACAACGGCGGCAACTACACGCGATTCTACCGCCTCCTCGGCATGTAGAACTGCAAGGACGGCAAGGGAGACGGCGATGAGCAGCCTAGTAGCGTTTTTTTTTCTTTTTTGTAAAATATTTTAAATATGTACAAACTCGCCGAAGTTTGGTTGAATTTGCACCATGTTTGTGCCGAAATCAAAATTTTCAAAAAAACATGGGCGCCTTAACTGGGGGGCATCACGCCCCCAGCACGCGGTTTGCGCCGGTGCGTCCCCAGTGGGCGATTTTTAGCGTCTCCTGGGGGGCCAACGGCTGGAGATGCTCTAACCCGCATCCATCATTCAGAACAGCGGCACTTTCAGAGCACAACCATTTCAGAGACCAGAGATGGTGTCCAAACTCAGATAGATATATTTAGCTGCTGATGTTCTATACAAAAAGGCAATCAATCCACCAACCCAGGTCCCAGGGTGCGCAAGCAAAAGCTTGTACTTCCAACCAACCATATATATTCAGTCTAGCGTCATATGCCGCATAACTAGGGGGCTATTATGCTATCTAGAAGAGTCTCCAGTACCCGCACGGCGGATCGGTGTGGTGCGGCAAAAAGCGCTCGCTCATCCACCACGGTTACGGTTCAGGGCGAGCGGCAGTTGGACGGTTCATTTCCACAGCTTCACGTGCTTGTCATGGCTCACTGAAGCCACCAGGCCGGAGCTTGAGGAGGCCAAGGCAGAGATGAGGCCGTCGTGCGCCGCGACGGTCATGCTCCTGTTCTCCACCATGTCCCACAGCTCCAGAGACTGCAGTGTTGGACACGAAACACTTGTAAGTCAACAGCATGAATATCTTAGGAGGAAAAAATGAATGATCCTGTCTATCCTTATCGTCAATTAAATATATCTTAGCAGGGAATCCAGTGATCATGTCTATTCTTATAAACATTAAAAAAAGTATCCAATTGTAATTGAGATCATTTCATTTGCAACTACATTTGAAGCTAAAATTGCAGTTGAAATTCTAGGTCATGCTTGTATTAAAAAGATAGGAATTTCCAACGCGAAGCTAAAATTGTAGTTGAGATCATTTCATTTGCAACCACATTTATAGTTCTTTGCAATTTACTTTCGCATGTGTCGTGATCGCAAAATGCTGTTACGCGCTAAAAACGCTCACCTGGTAGCAACCGATGATGAGCAAAGATGGATACTTAGGGTGGAAAGCGCATGCATGAAACTTGCTCCCGGTGCTGTTGAGCTCTTGCACGCAGTTCTCATTCCCAGAATTCACAGACCATACTTTTACCGTGTCTTCACTGGTAGAGACAACATAGTCACCCGTGGGGCTCCAACAAAGTGAATCAACATGCTCTGTGTGACCCTGCAAAATTACCAAGATGGGGTTGAAGTTTTCTCTTGTCATGACCTAGGGAATTTTCAATTACTAGACAAGTAAATTCTTATTACAGCAGCCACCTGAACACTTGGGAGAATACTCAGGCAAGAGCAATTTGTCATACATGCAAGTGAATCTCAAAAGGTTGAGTAAACAATTAAACAAGGAAATAGACACCGAGATTTAGTTGGACACTATATCCTTATGCCACTTAGTGAACTAAACATAAGCAGACTATCTGCACCCAGTTGTGATGTAGAAATATAGAGGTTAGAGCCATCCAATACAAACCTCAAATATCCTAACACAAGCTTGTGTTTCCACATCCAGTATAGATACAACATTCTCTGAAGCTGCTGCAAGAAATCCACCATGACGTGGCTGAAATCTCAGCTGGCTTGAACCTCCCTACACAGGCATTACAAGTAAATAAATCAACAAACAGATGGTCTGCAAGTGATCTCATTTAAAACCATCTGCTGCTTGTGCCGGTGGCACCTCACTACTTTTACAACAAAATTGTATGGACAAAGCAAAGCTGCTAGAGATCGACAGAATGCTCAGTAAGCAAAGTTTAGTAACCTTGAAATTTCGGACAGCCCTTCCGCTGCTGATACTCCAGAGCCGAATCTCACCATTCCCATCACAAGAACAAATGAGGTCATCCTTGTTTGGGTGAAAATCCACCGACATAACAGATGCTGAGTGCCCGGTAAACGTATGGACTGTATCATCTTGCTGGAAAAAACATTGCAGGAGTCGAATGTTAATGGCATGTTTATATAGTAAAACATACAACTTCGCTGCATTTGTAACTCTTAAGAAAACAAGGATAGACATCTCCCAAGCATCCAAATCAAATTAGAACCATCATACATATACCCCAGAACAAATAAGATCCACTTCCTAGATGAAGAATTTGTGCCGTGTGAAGGAATCTAAGAACTGATGTTGGGGGTGGTGGGACCTTTCATGACAGGTAGCCTTGCCATGGGCATTGCTTAAACTGCTCTCTTTTGTGAGTTTCACAGCCTAACTAACTATGCTTTCCAGTTTCAGCATAAAAGGTAACTGAGATGGCATTAACACCTGAGTTATGAATAAAAAATAGCAATTTGATATTATCATTCGATGTTACTTGACAGTGTTGTGCAATGTAAGACAGGCAAATCACAAGGAAGCAGATGGGTAAGCAAAAGTTGGAGCTTTGACAAACCGCACAGGCTTACTTACATTGTCGACATCCCAGACCCTGACAGTTTTGTCAAATGATGATGTAGCAATACGTGGGATGCTTGGACCGAACCGTACATCGGTTATCAGAAGAGAATGCTCCTCCAATACTGCCTTTTGTTTTAAAGTTTCAGCATTCCACAATACCACCTGCATTATAACATAACAGTTGTACATTTCAGTTTCAACACCAATTTTGGATGCAAGTCTCCAGAACTCAGACAATATCCCTTCGACTGAGCAGCCTGGTTAGTATGAACATGCATGTTTACCTTCTTATCATGACCCCCAGTAGCAAGTAGATTTCCATCTGATGAGAAGTGACAACATACAACCTTGTTGGTGCTTGCTCGAGCTGAAGAAACCTCTCGGAAGGTGAATCCTGCGTAAAACATACACAAAAGGTTAAATATGAAACAAACTTATGATACAACTTTCAAGTAAACAATGTAAATATAACACATTGAACCAGCATACTACTTCGACACCTGTTAGGTTTTCACTAAAAAGGGGACCAGGGTCTGTACAGCTCACAGTTTCCATGCTAACCACAACCTAGTTCAGTTTACCCGATTGGGACCTGTGGGTACTACACTGGTAACCCAGGGAACCAGTGCCAATAATTGCCGTAAGCCTTTGGTATTAAACAGCTAGACCAAAGAATTGCACCTTTAGAAGAAGCCATACAACGGCTGCGGGCATCACTTGGACCTGCAGCATCATCATGTGACAAGAACGAGTCCACGTTATCTCCCAAGCTGTCATCCTCCACCAAGCGATCCATGTCAGCCTACAGAAGTCAGGGCACAAAAGGATCAACCAACAGAACAGAAATGGGCTAATTATAGTAGTTGTACGTCCAAATACTTCCAAAGTACTAGTAAACAATAACTTACAATCTGGTTTGTTGGCGATTCCCTTGTGCCTGGGGCATCAGAACCAAAAACAACTAAGGCCTTCGATATACTAGCATTGTGGTGCATCGGTGGCATTGATATGGTGTCTCCTGGAGTATCTGTGGAAGGAGTTGAGGGTGCTGAGCTGGGGCAGGGGCCAGTAGTATTCATAGTACCAGAGCTGTTAGCTGGACCGGATGATGAGATAGGTTGTTTGCGTTTTCGCCCATTTTGATTCTTGGAAGCCTGCAAAACCATATCAGAGTTTGGGGTTTACAAACTTATGGAAACTTGAAGATTCAACAAAACGTAATAAGATGTTAAGATGATAAAGTTGGATCATGCAGAACAGAGTAAAACCTGTTCATTTCCACGAAAGGAATAGCACAAGCTTCCATCCATAGAAACACTCCCAGGCACCATTTTTTCATGATGGCCTGAGAAGTGATTTGAGCTTTGTGGTAGCTGGCTAAGTAATGATTGTTGAAGGAGCTGTTGCTGATTGCTGCTTTGCCGTTGCTGCTGTAAAGCAGCTATCTTCTACTACAAAGAGGGGAAGTGGTGAGGGTTTCTATTAAGATACAAAATATCATAAATGGTAGCGCTAGGGTAGAGCTGATGGTAAGTGGTACTGGATAGCTGTTAAGAATATCATTAAGTACTTGAAAACAATAAGGATGTGTTAGCTAGATGATCATGTGATCATGCAAACTTCCAGACTGACAAAGAGCTGATTGTAAGTGCTACTGGACAGCTGTTAAGAATATCATTAAGTACTTGAAAACAATAAGGATGTGTTCTTACTCTATTAAGGTCAGGATGAACTCGTAGTAAATAGCTCCACCGACGCGAACTTGTACTCTCAAAGATGATTATTGTTCGTGATTTGAATTTGTATTCATTTTGAATGGAGGTGGACTCAGTTGTACAAGTTTAAAGTGATTCTAAGACGGAGGACATTCACATTGAGATTTGAAGCTATAAAAGGAAGTGTTTGGATAAGGCAATTCACTGTTGAACTATATCTTTGTGCACATGTAGGGTGCAAAAGACATTTTTAACCAAGGAATGAATTGAGCCTTCATGTGCTAATGTCAGAGATCCAAACAGTATTTCTTTGTGTATGCAAATAGCATGTAGCCGCTTTCCTCTATTTATTTTTTGTAACAGCATTTACTTTGATGTCAGAGCTACGACCTCTATGTTCCAGTTCAGAAAATTCCATTTCCAGTTTGTGGTATCCATGGTAGGTTAGGTAGATTGAAAGAAGCTGGAGGTAGCACACTAGGTAGACTGAAAGAAGATGAGATAGCACACTAGGCTCTAAGGTGGGCAGTCCTGAAGGTGGGTGCCCGACAAGGACGGAAGGAGTCCATTGAGATGACAGGCAAGGTTCGGCAATGACATAAAGACAACAAACCAGCTCAACAGTTAGTTATAACAAATTATGACCCTGCATGTCAAATGCAGAAACAAATAAAGCTTAGATGCGGGGTCAAAGAGGCCCCAGGAGCTGCAAATTAGTGAACGTCTTCACTGGTCACGGCAGCGGCCTCCTCAGGTTTTGATGGATCTCAATGGGGAGTTCTGGGGCTGGTTGCTGAGTGAAAACTTCTCTACTCGATATTTTAGAATCAAGCTGGAAATAGGTTTTGGCAGGAGACTGCCCACTCTTGAAGAGTCAGCTCTTGACTGGGGAGGCAGAGGTCGATTTGAACACACTGACTCTGGGCTTGGCAAAGTGCCGCTTGTAGACTAGCAGAGGCCCACTGGGCCTTGTGGACTTTGAATCTGCCACTTTGGGGGACGGGGGCAGGGGCGGGGGCGGGGGGGCTTGGGTTGGTCAATGGATCACCAGTGACCTCAGAAACAGCCTGAGCTGGAGAGTAGGCAACAGCTCAACCAGGTAGCCATGTCATCCACACAAACAAGAAGCGAGAGGTAAACTGCCCTAGGATGGTTTTCTTATGATAAATTTAAATAAAGCTCGATGATTGCTCACCGAGCATAATTTTAAACTCGGCCCGAAGCTCAGGAGGGTAACACGCACTTATCTCGTAAGAAAATTGATACTGCAGAATGCCAACTTGTTTTTTTTAAACCGAAGACCGTAGAACAATAGTTCTACGGTAATTTTCATTCAAATAAATGTTTATGTACAAACAGAAAAGAAAAAAGAAAATTACACACAAAACCTCTTATCCAATAAGAATGCCAACTTGTCAACATGGCATATTTTCTTATGACAGGTTTAAATAAATCCGATGAGTGATCCCGTTAAAAAGAATGACTGCTCAGTGACCAAAATTCAGTATTTGTATTGTGGCAGGAACCAATGGGGAGACACAAAAGAAAAGAAACAAGGCGTGAGACTACATGCATAAACCGCAGTAAAAGTATTGGCAGTTATATGCATATAACATAAATAGTACGTTGGACTTACCTTCATCAGCATATCTGTCTCCATTGGCTGCACATGTGAATACATGTTCTGCAGTGAAGGCCCCACACTAGGGATAATATCTGTGAATGCGTTTGACTGACCATCCCTTCGACTGCTCAAAAGCACCCGAAGCCTTCGGGCATCCATCTCTCCAGATGAAGATGTAATATTTTGCTGTGCTTGAAGCAGCAACTGTTGCTGTTGTTGCTGCTGTTGAGTGAGAAACTGAAGATGTTGCAATGCTTGGGGATTCTGCATAAAAGATTTCTGTTGGAGAAATCCAGATCGAAACTGATCTAAACCCTGAATAGTTGTGACCAAATTGAAATACGTCGTAAGAACATAAAATATGTAGAAGTCCTACTTGCTGCAAATTTATAATTTAGACGACAGAGATTTAATCAAGTGAAAAACTAACCGTGAGAGGCCACCCTTTCAAGGTCATATTGTGCCCTGCTGGATTAGTGCCTGCCAGACAGCAGAGTATTAAACCATAACAATCAGTATGTGAATGAACAATACAAGTTGACAGGTATTAGGACATCTAACAAAGAGTCAGAGTCCCGAATTGCAGCAGACAGGCACAAAAGCAACCATGAGGCTACATAAACAAAAAGATGGAGAATATGTGTGGTAATGACAGCTGTGCAGCCTAATTATTCCTCAAAACTAAAATAACAGAGATTTTCATGTTTGCATTAAGAAACATAATCTCCCTTCTAGAGACTAGAGAATAGACCTACATCATACCTACACTGTAGATCACTGACCGTACACAAATTAAAACAACAAATATTAACGTCTCAATGCATAGAAGACCACAATATTAGATGCATGTGTTCTGCATAATGATCAGTGCATTTATATATGAAAACAGAATTGTATGTTTGTACTCTTTGTAAAAATTTACCACCTTTAAGTTGTGAATGTTAAACAACCATAACATTTTTTGTATATATTCGAATCTGGGCCTAATGATCTATACAATTTCTACACAAGATAAAAGAAAACTGTTGCAACACTAATGATTAATTACTACTACAAAATAGGAAACATGTTTTCAGGTTCAATAGACTACGGATCTATAGATGTGAAAACCACATGAAAGCAGGAATAAAAGCAGAAACATCAATTTACACTAGAGTTCAATGGCAAAAACCTGGTACTCCAAGTAATGATCCGTCTGCTCCTGCACCCCTAAGATTTAGAGTGGCGTTTGAATCTGCCTTGATTTCCTGGTACAATTAGACTTACCAACTTATATATACTGGCACATAAGTGAACACAATATCTTAAATAAACAGCAACCCAGTTAAGACATGTACAGATTACCTGTGTTGATCCCTGAAGCTGTAGGTTCCTGGCCTGAGCTTGTTGCAAAGTACCTGACACTCCACCAGCTGATCCTTGAAATATTTGCCTAACGGTTGTAAGAACAGCAATCCAATTAAGATATGCACGGACTACCTAAAAACATAAACCAAACATTTGCACCCTAATAACAATCATATTTTTTACGGGAAAATAACAATCATATGAACAGCTAGGCGAAGATATCAAACGTACATGCACATAACAGAAATGTCCTTGTAATTGAAAATTAAAGACAGAAACATCATAACAGCATCCATATAATCAGCAGACAGAGATGCTTTACATCGATCTTTTCACTAACATGTTTGCTGCAACTGGTCTTTATGGACCTAGTAAATGCATGCCATCACTTTGCATAATTCATTACAGCAAATCAATAGTCTCAATGAATTACTGGACAACATGCTAATGGATCAATCAAATAGATTTTCATTCTATCTTAAGATCAGCGTGTAAAAGCTGTAATGGGCATTTATGCATTTGGATGTTCAAACTAAACTCCCAAAACCACCATGGATAGAATAGATTGCATTTCCAGTTAACCAGAATAGATCGAATTATCGTCTTCAAGATATTCTTAGGATGCATAGTATCAAAATTTGCTACAAGGCGATCAGATATATTAGAAGAGTGAATTCCTATAATCCTAAAGTAAAGAGGGGGGAAAGATGAAGTTACAGAATATATTAAAACACTTTTTGGTTGCCGAGCACGAAAACATCAAGGATGTTTAACCAAGTAGCTCTGATACCACCGAAACCACTCCATTGTGACAAGCGAGTCATCATGAAAGAACAATATGCAAACAAAACTACAGCAGGAACAAGCTATTATGATTTATGAACCCACAACTAGAGTTCCGTAGGAACTAGAAAGGTACAAAATGAGCAAGTAAAAATAGAATCGAGAATTCAGCTCAGACTGTAATTGATGGGATAAGACAAAAAGCAACAGAACTGGAACTTAAGATTTATTTTTTTACATTTGCTAACTGTACTAAAATAGATGATGTCACAGGACCATGAGTTGTATGTACTACAAAGCTCCCACAAGTAAATACAATGCTATAACAAGCATTACTAAATAGTTTGTAGTTTATACCCGGAAGCCTGAGCTGAGAATGCTGCGGACTTCAGCAAAGACGCCGGATTTGATTCCAGAAGCTGCCCAGCATTTTCATTAAACCTTTGCTGCGGTGCAGATTAGGGTGGAAATATTAGTGTGTATCATTTTATATCAAAATATTTGAGGGGTATTATTTAACTAACAGTACATACTGCCACTTGGAAATTACCTTTACTGATGCCTCATCCAAGGTGTCCCTCTGCGCAGAAATCTTCATTCTCTCTTCATACGCCTTTGCAGACAAAGAACTTGTTGTTACAGTATTTGGTTGTGTTGGAGGATCAGCAGATACTGAACCATTCTGGGGACTTGTGGGCAAATAACTGCTCTCATTACGCTGTTGTTGCTTCTGCTGGCGACGTTGCTGCTGCTGCTGCTGCTGAGGATGTTGTTGCTGTTGTTGGGTCTGCTCCTGTTGTTGCTGCTCCTGCTGCTGCCTCTGTAGCATGAGTTGCTGCATTTGGATCTGCTGTGCTGACTGCTGGGAATGAGGATGTTGCTGCTGTTGCTGCAATGATGACTGGTGCTCTCGAGCTTTAATCGACTGTGTCTGGGACACAAAGTTATAGTCATATACGGGAACAAGACCATGCAAACACGGGGAAAAGATACTTCATGATCATGCAAGATTATCACACTATATAGCTAGCAGTGGCAAGCAATTCCAGAGCAGGAGGCAGGTGGTAGCTACAAAAAATATACAGGTACTGACTACTCAGAAACAAAAGCCTAATGGATAAATGCGAGCTTAGCTACTATCAAGCGCTAAACTAACACAACTTATTGTTTTATACTTTTATACACAGAATGAACATAAAAATAATTGGCTCTGGAGCATTGGAAATAGGTTTTGGTGTTTGGTATGGCGCATTAACTTAAGATTTAATTTGAAATATTTAAAAGTAGCTTGAAACAAACACATCACAGATGAACCACCAGTCTGAACAGAATCCGGTTGATATATATGGGAAAGACAACTCAAATTTTCGCAGACCCATGCTCAAAGATGTCTGGCCATAGTCACAGGTCCGTCAATAGTTGTGCGGTTACGCTGTCATCCTTTAATTAGCTAATTGTGCAAAAAAATGAAATAAACATGAATGAATCATAAAGATTTAACCAAGGTAGATGGATTAGGGTTTTTTTTCATTCTTTCAACAGTAAAATGAAAGTTTCTTGGATTTTGCCTCTACTATTCATGTGGAAATTTTCAGTATCCTTTATGATGAGAATATACTCCTATCAGCGAGCAAGTGGTGGGTATGACTAATGCAATGAAACATTTACATGTTTACTGTAAAGTTGTATCATTTAAACGCAGCAGCACAAGTAAATCGATATGCATGTGCAGAGGCAGTGCATCATATAAGAACCTCAATGTACGAAGTAGCAACATCGGAATGCTTGTCGTTGGTCCTTGAAATGAAGATGTCCCAGAAGACCGACCACCACTCGAAGAGGAAACCCCCTGGGGCGTCAATTGCTATTGCAAAATTAAAGTGACACATGTCAGTGCAGTAAAATTAAGTTTCATTCTTCAGAAAGCAGAGATCAGACATTTGCATAGGTAAAATCAGACTAAGACAATGCAATGTTTAGAACAGCTGTATGCACATTTGCTTCTAGTCATGCATCTCTGTCGCACAAGCACTGCCTACCTGACAACAAAGGCACTGTCTACCTAACAACAATACCTACAGGAATCAAAATATTTGGCCCTAATGCAGAAAGATAGAGCTTGGAAACTAAAATGGAGCCTTCCTCGCAACAAGGTAAATTGATCATGACACATTGATGTTGTAGCACTCACCAACAGGATCTGGAGACAGATTGGATTCGGCTTGGAACGCCTTTGCAGTGTTCTGCAAGTTCCGCTTCACCAGGTAGTCATGGATGTACACATCCAAGCTGCTTCGCCAGCGATACACATGGCAAACATTAGGTTCATACCACAGATCAGTACATCATCGAGGTTAATAATAATTAGAAAAAGGCACGAAATAACCTAAAGAAAATCTCCTCTTATGCAAAATTTACTCCAGAAAAAACCCCAACAAGGAAGCTACAGGCACTGGAAACAACAGGAGATGAAAGCGAAAAAAAACGGAGGAAAAAATAGAGATAAAATGTGCATTTAAGCACTGTGGTAAAGATGCATTAAACTCTCTTGAAACCAAGAGGCAGCAAAGGCAGACACGCATGGAACAGACCTATTACCGGGAAGAAAAAAGAAGGGCAGAAAAAGAAACATAGAAAGAAGATAAAAGGTGGCAACTTTTGCAAAAGAAGAGGGAAATGTGCAGAACGGGAAAATAGAAATTTCATCAAGAAGTGACCTAATAAAGCGTTTGTTCTTCAACGAATAATGCAGGGCATTTGTTTTTCGGCGGATAATCTGATTCTACAAGGGAAGACAGAGGCGCCGTTGTCAACAAAAAAAAATCACAAGAAACAATGGTGCGGAACGGACGGCGAAGAAACCAACCTGCGAAAGGAAATCAACGGTGGGGGAGGCACACGGAAACGAAGAAATTTCAAGAAACGCGAAGAAACCCTCATCTCGAACACATCGAGAGAGAATGTGTGAAGATTAAAAAAAAAGTGGCAGCGTGTTCCCTGCCAAAAGCAATCTGCTCACTGAAACAAACCCGGAGGCGGAGCAGGGAGAGGAACGAAACTCACATCTTGTCTGCGTCCCAAGAATCCTGCGCCATGGCTGCCGCCTCGTCCCCCTCCTCCTCCTCGCGGCCACACTGCACGACACGGTAAAACAGCGCCTCAAGAACCGCCAAAGGAACAAGAGCGCACGGAGCACAAGGCGGCGAAGAGAAAAGAAAGATTTGACCGCTCACATTCCGCTCCAAATCTTGCCTCGACGCCACTTTGCAAGGCCGAAACGCAAGTTGCTTCTTTGAAAAAAGAAATCAATTGGAGAGGAGAGAAGGTAGGTGCGCGGTGATTTAATATGGGGTGGGGAGGAGAGGGGTGGGGAGGAGAAGGGAACAGAGGAAAGGAATAAAAAGGAAGAGACGAACAGGGGAGAGGAGAAGAGGGGGGCGAGGGCTTTAGGCCAAAAACCCCCATTGCCTTCTCACTTTACACTTTCACCCTTCGTGGACACATGTAATTGCGATAAGGCCATTCACGCCCCCGGCTCGTTGGAGTTCATGCCATTTTAGAATTTTCCTTTGTGGGTTCTTTGGTTTGTGTAGTTGAATGTATTAATAATCTAAAGAATTAGGCCTTTGAGAGTGTTTTTTATTTTTTGAAAATTGTTCTTTCTCTTGATTTACTTAACTTTCAGAAGGCATGATGTTATATTTATGTGTTTTTCTATTTATATGGTCCTTGAATCCGATGAATAAAAGAGACCCTAGACCAAGAACAATGAACACCCCCCCACCCCAAAAAAAAGTAGCTCAAATTGATGGCATACATAAAGATAAGGGCAATCTTTCATATCTTGAAAATTATAGTTTTCTAAGTCCTTCAATCCTGCGAATCAAAGGATTCTAAATAATGCCCAATGATCGTCCATAATAAGAGTAGCTCAATCAATGGTGTATTGAAAGATACAAGGACGATCTTCGATATCATAGGTGATCATAATTTCAAAAGTCTTTAAATCCCTTGAATTAAAACATGTACGTAACGAGTGACGCCGATGACCACCGACCGACCTCTATGAGACCAAATGAAATTAATGTGGTGCATAAATGTAGGGCAATCTTTGGAGATATTCAATATCTCGTGGAATTCTATTAAAGTTGTTTGGATTCAATGTACATTATATTTAGAAGTCAACTCGAATATCTTCTCATTAAAAGAGACATGTAAGGCGTGTTATATAGAGACAAAGATGGTATATGTGCATTAATTCTGACGGGTTTTGCGAAAGATCAAAGGTCATATATTAAGAAATACAAGTTCTTACAAAACACCCTTATAGAAATTGAAAAAAACCATCTTTGGGTTGTCAAAGTCTTCTTTTTGTTGCATCCACCGGTAGCGCGGCGTGAGCAAAGCTCGTTGCCTCCTCCGGGATGTCGTCTCAGCGGAGCAAACTTGTTGAAACCCACGAGCTTGTAGAAGCATTTTCACTCTTTGTGGAAGTTGAACCTTTTTTATAGAACTTCACTAAAAGTGTGTACCAATACCTGGCCAATATTTGCATTGTTTTTGCCTCAAATCAAAATACAAAAATATCGTCGCCGCCTCACATTCTTGAATAAGACATAAACCTAACCAAACTTAAAAAATACATAAAATGAAGTAGGAACCTTCAGACCGGCAAGGGACATGGTCCACAATGCCTACATGGCCTTAAGGCCATGGAAGACGACACGCTAGCGACGATGTCGACAGGAAGCACAAAACAGTGATCACCTAGAGTGAGGCGAAGGGGCTATAAGAACAAATATCATACTAACAACAACAAAAATGACCTGCTAATTAGGTTTTAGCGAAGGTGGTTGCATCACCAAAAAATTTATCAGACTCCCTAAAGGAGACTCTGTGTACGTGAGCATCATTACCACTTTACCAAGGGTCTAGTGCACAAGAAACCACCATCGATGCATTGTGAGTGATTTGCGACATCTAGGAAGTTGTTTCAGATGAAACATTCTAAGCGCCATATCAGTTTGCGAGGAGATGTCGATCCAAGTCAGCCAAATCTGCCCAACCCGAGTCTCGGGGGCTAATGCACATCCATTCGTCCTAAGTACAAGTTCTTGAGCAGGATTTCGATCCTCATGACGATTGCTGCCAAATTAGCCTGAGTCTCGGGGGCTACTGAATCAACGATTTCATTTTAACTACAAGTTATTGCTCGAGAAAGATTTTGATCCCCGGTTCAATTACTTGTGCCCGACCTAAGTCTCAAGAGAGACTGCACCAAAGTTTTTCTGCTAAGTCTAAGTTAAACAACCAACATGTCCCAAGCCAGACAGCGACTCGGGGAAACAATGTGTGAAAGTGCTAAGTAAAACTACAAAGACTTGCGACACGTGCCGGCATGCACCTTGAGGGCTACTTGCTATACTATCATGCAAAAATTGTAAGGCATGAAGAAGTTTACCTCCATTCCAGGCATGAAGCTATCCATTATACGCTTCACATCTTCGTTCATCCCATTAGATGCACCTTCAAGAAGGTTAGAGCCTCCCGCTTTGCCTTCATCGGGAAGGGATTTTGCCAGGACTTCGTGTCTGCCTGGCGGCGCAAGGTGTGAATGCAACCTCTAAGCATGTGACGGACATCTCGTTTTGAGGCCCCTGCACCATGATGGCGTTGGTTGAGGTGCTGGAGACCGCTGGCGGTCGCAACGGGGCTTCGCATATGATGAGCTCGGTGGATGGCCTCGGCTGTGAAGCTGGGACGTAGTGGAGGGAGGTGGTGGAAGGTTTTTCCCTTCTAGTCGTCTGTCCGAGGAATTGACTTACACGGTGTGCTATCCGGTCCCGGTTTCCCAAAGTTTGACCTTGGGAGCATGGGCCTAGTCTCGATCACCTACGTCAATTGCAGGTGGGTTTAAAGTGGCGTCGTGCATCGGTGTTCGCTCATTGGTAATGGGCTGGTCAGCTTCTCCAACATCATACTCCTCCATGGTTACGAAGTCGGAGGTGGAGTCTGAAGGAGACGGAGGAGCCTGGACAATCGGCTCGGCCATCAAGGCCCCTGTGTTAGTACACGTGGTTGTGTCAAGGGACATGACTAGGAAGCACCTGAAGGGGCGCCGATCAGGTCGGCGCTAAGATCGCGTTGTGGCCTATGAAGCAACTTATGCTTAAGATAACATAAATGTGAAGGTTGTTGCAATAAGCAGATAGGTTGGAAAAATGCTTAAAAAGTTCCCACGGGCTTGATTCAGACCTTCCAAGATGGGTGTAGCAATCCAGAAACCTTCATCAACAAACAAAGAGCTAGCTGGTTGGAGAAGGTTGTGCGGCCGCGCGGGGTGCCAGATCTTGGCGTACTTTTGAAGGAAATATGCCCTGAAGGTAATAATAAAGTTGTTATTTTATATTTCCTTATTCTTGATAAAGGTTTATTATTCATGCTAGAATTGTATTGATCGAAAACCTAAATACATGTGTGAATACATAGACAAACACCATATCCCTAGCGAGCCTCTACTTGACTGGCTCGTTGATCAAAGATGATTAAGGTTTCCTAACCATGGACATGCGTTGTCATTTGATAATGGGATCACATCATTAGGAGAATGATGTGACAGACAAGACCCATCCGTTAGCTTAGCATTATGATCGTTCAGTTCTATTGCTACTCCTTTCTTCATGTCGAATACATATTCCTGCGACTATGAGATTGTGCAACTCCCGGATACCGGAGGAATGCATTATGTGCTATCAAACATCACAACGTAACTGGGTGATTATAAAGATGCTATACAGGTATCTCCGAAGGTGTTTGTTGAGTTGACATAGATCGAGATTAGGATTTGTCACTCAGAGTATCGGAGAGGTATCTTTGGGCCCTCTCGGTAATACACATCATAAGCTTGCAACCAAACGACTAAGGAGTTAGTCACGAGGTGATGTATTATGAAACGAGTAAAGAGACTTGCCGGTAACGATATTGAACTAGATACGAAGATACCGATGATCGAATCTCGAGCAAGTAACATAGCGATGGACAAAGGGAATTACGTATGTTGTCATAACGGTTCGACCGATAAAGATCTCCGTAGAATATGTAGGAGCCAATATGGGCATCTAGGTTCCGCTATTAGTTATTGACTGGAGAGGTGTCTCGGTCATGTCTACATAGTTCTTGAACCCGTAGGGTCCGCACGCTTAATGTTCGATGACAATATAGTATTATATGAATTATGTGATTTGGTGACCAAATGTTGTTTGGAGTCCCGTATGAGATCTCAGACATCACGAGGAGTCTGAAAATGGTCAAGAGGTAAAGATTGATATATAGGACGATAGTATTCGGACACCGAAAGTGTTTCGGAGGTACTGGGTACTTATTGGGTCACCCAAAGGGGTTCCGGGCACCCCCGACAAAAGATATGGGCCTTGTGGGCCAAGAGGGGAAACGCACCAGCCACAAGGAGCTGGTGCGCCCCCCATATGGGCCGACCTCGCAGGGCTTCCCTTTCCCCCCTCTCTTTCCTTCCCCCTCCGACATATATGGGGTGCACCTAGCACACCCCAGATAATTGTTTAGTCGTGTGCGGCGCCCCCCCTCCACCGTTTACATCCCCAGTCATATTTTCGTAGTGCTTAGGCGAAGCCCTGCGAGGATCACTTCATCATCACCGTCACCACACCGTCGTGCTGACGGAACTCATCTATTACCTCGATGTCTTGCTGGATCAAGAAGGCGATGGACGTCACCTAGCTGAACGTGTGCATAACGCGGAGGTGTCGTGCATTCGGTACTTGATCGGTCGAAGCACGAAGAAGTTCGACTACATCAACTGCGTTGAGAAACGCTTCCGCTTACGGTCTACGAGGGTACGTAGACACACTCTCCCCCTCGTTGCTATGCATCTCCATGGATAGATCATTGCGTGTGCGTAGAATTTTTTTTGTTTCCCATGCAACGATTCCTAACAGTGGCATCATGAGCCAGGTCTATACGTAGATGATATGCACGAGTAGAACACAAAGAGTTGTGGGCAGTGACAGTCATACTACTTACCACCAACATCTTATTTTGATTCGGCCGTATCGTCGGATGAAGCGGCCCGGACCAACATTACATCTCCAAGCACATGAGACAGGTTCCACCGACAGACATGCAACTAGTTTTGCATAAAGGTGGCTGGCGGGTGTCTGTTTCTCCTACTTTAGTTGAATTGAATTTGACTGCGGCCGGTCCTTGAAGAAGGTTAAAACAACAAACTTGGCGAAACACCATCGTGGTTTTTTGCGTAGGTAAGAACGGTTCTTGCTAGAAGCTTGTATGTAGCGACCCGACCTCAAACCGTCAAGTCTCTGTGCTTCAGTGTCATCCCTGGATCGGTAATGCTGACACACACAGTGCTTGAAGGATTTATAACAGAGTGGCAATCACACGCTTATTACATAGAATGTCTCGAGAGAGAAATTATTACAATAAGTATGGCTTAAGGTCATCTAATACGATAACAACGGAAGGCTTGGAAGATAAAGTGAGTCCATCAACTCCAAAGGCATAGATGAGTGCATGAAAAACGACCTATCACACCTTACTCCTCGTCTGAAAAGTCTGCAACATGATATGTTGCAGCCCGAAAACGGGTCAGCACATGGAATATGCTGGCAAGGTAACATAGGAGAGTAATGAACATATAAATACTATCACTACATGCATATATGGCTGGTGGAGGCTGTATGGTTAATATGTTTTGCGAAAAGCCAAATTTTTCCTATAATAAAGAAATATATTTTATTTAAATATCATGGTAGTTGAACAATATTGAGAAGGTTCCTCCAACTCAATCCCAATGAAAAGTAATTATCAACCCAACAAATTAATTTTAGAGTGATGAGATCCATATGATAATCCAAGAGCCAGATACTCAAGATGTCCATAACCGAGGACACGGACCATGATTAGTTTATACACTCTGCAGAGGTTTGCGCACTTTTCCCCACAAGACTCGATCTCCTCCGTTGTATTTCTCGCACTGCGTGGTGTTTGAGAAACGGATGACCGAGACACAATCTTTCAGAAGCATTTGCTCTCTACTCCGGGCGGACCGGTACACCTACAATCCCCTACATCTGCTAGTCCACCTCTTCAAGAGCTCACGCAACCTACTCAACTATGCCAGAGCCCATAATGGCTTGTGGCTGCACACGGAAGTTTCTAGCATGAATAGTCTTATGATCCCTTTGAGCCTGGGTAGCGGACCGTAGGATGATCACACGGGTACTCTGGGATATCCTAGGACAACACTGGATTCTCCAGGTGCCGACAAGCAATCCACCCAGATGTGTATTAAAGTTGCCACCTTAAGTTGAACCATTAATTAACAACTCACATCTATTATGGATACACTCAAACCCAAACCACGTATACGTGCATAGCATAGCAATATAAGCATAACGTAGAAGTAACTCCCAAGGGTTTGATAATAAAACAGGTAATAGGTTCTACCTCATTATCTACTTCCCAGACCCACATGTTAAGAGATCCTACTCATGCAATGTGTGAAGGTTGAAACTAATGCATAAAAACTGGGTGATAAAGGGGTATGATCAAAGTGTTAATGTGGCACCCCGGCTCAGAGAAAACCGGAACGCCCCGTATTCCAGCCTAGAGATCGAGGTGAAGTCTTCTGGAATACGACACTGCTTAGTATAGAACAAACCATCTCTCTATTACAACACGAATATGAATACAAGGGTTCCGATATTACAATGAATAACATTGGCACGACGACACTATGCCAACCACGGTTGCTCTATACAAGCAGCATAACAACTTGAAGCAGCGGAACAACTACTGGCAGCGGAACAACGAACGACGATGATGGACTCCAAACCGCAGGGACTCTGTCTGGAACGTTTATCCTAGCTCGCGAACACAGGAACAACACCAAACAAGCAAGCAATCCAGGCACGACATGCAAACTGGCATGACACGCCAGGTCAGTACATTGAATGTACTTGCAAGCTCACAATAACCAGAAGCATTCAAGACAAACAACAGCATGGCAATTACAGGTTAAGCAGGAATTATCATGAGATCATCAGGATAACATGAACATAATAGCGCTAGAACAATGTGATCATGGCATGAACATATAAATCTGATGATACTAGCATGCAACATGATGACACTACATGCACCATTTATTCTGCTCGGGTTACCTCGTAACCATCACATGCATCACTTACCAACTTCGGACATTACACAATCATCTCGGGATCAAATCAAGCTTGGTATAAACAATACCGTAGTAATCATAAAATGACCACAAGGAGCTTGATCTTTACCCACGATTCTCGCACAACATAACAAATATTCAACAACTCAGTATCCTCGATACCACGGTGATCATTCCGGCGATCACAACCATGACCAACACTTGGTCTCAAACCGTGATCCCCCTCCGGCGATCACAACCAACTTATCTCATCCTCGAGTCGGGGTTGTTATTTAGCACATTATTATTATTATTATTATTACTGTTGACTCATAGTGTGACCAACTACGAACTGGGCCCTTATCCGTGGGCGCGGCTATCGATAGATTTAATATACACTCTGCAGAGGTTAGTACACTGTACCCACACTACGGAACCCATGGCCTCGAACTCCCATTCGGGTGGACCAACGGCGTTCCGACAAAACCGATCTACTGCCATGACACTCTCCCGGCCACTCCGACCCACTCCCAACTGGGCTAGTCCTGGGTGGCCCCGTGTCTACCAAAGACACAACGACCACCGTCGTGGCCAAAACGCCCCTCACGGGGACTGGATCCATAATAACAACAACGGGCACACAAGGTTATGTCTGCTTACCGGACCAGGGTACCGCACGCCCATAACCTTCCCTAGTTGGAGGCACCGGCAAGAGGCACGACAATAGACCCAGTTACGACCTTCCCATAAAGGTAAGCGTGGTTGCATTGGTCAGTTCGATATGGTGGCACCATGACTCAGCCAACTTATGTTCAAGCTCAATTTAATCCGGTTAAACTTGAATGCAAATATGCTGAGCCATGATAAAATAACATGATACAATTACAATGCATGAGCATGATATCAACATAAGCACGAGTGCAACATAACTAGTTGTTGGGGAACGTAGCAAAATTTTAAAATTTTCTACGCATCACCAAGATCAATCTATGGAGTCATCTAGCAACGAGGCAGAGGGGAGTGCATCTACATACCCTTGTAGATCGCGCGCGGAAGCGTTCAAGAGAACGGGGTTGATGGAGTCGTACTCGTCGTGATCCAAATCACCGATGACCTAGCGCCGAACGGACGACACCT
This sequence comes from Triticum urartu, assembly GCF_056163025.1. Lineage (NCBI taxonomy): Eukaryota > Viridiplantae > Streptophyta > Magnoliopsida > Poales > Poaceae > Triticum > Triticum urartu. The sequence goes on from NC_141875.1 coordinate 96,816,685, forward strand.
CCGCGTTCAACACACGTACGGTTGGGAAGACGTCTCCTCCAACTTGATCCGGCAAGGGGGAAGGAGAGGTTGATGAAGATCCAGCAGCACGACGGCGTGGTGGTGGAAGCAACGGTGATCTCGGCAGGGCTTCGCCAAGTTCAGGGAGAGGGAGGAGTGTCACGGGAGGGAGAGGGAGGCGCCAGGGGCTAGGGTGCGGCTGCCCTCCCTCCCCCTACTATTTATAGGACCCCTAGGGGGGCGCCGGCCCTAGGAGATGCCATCTCCAAGGGGGGCGGCGGCCAAGGGGGGTGGAGTGCCCCCCAAGCCAAGTGGGGCGCCCCCACCCCTAGGGTTTCCAACCCTAGGCGCATGGGAGGCCCATGGGGGGCGCACCAGCCCATCTGGGGCTGGTTCCCCTCCCACTTCATCCCATGGGGCCCTCCGGGATAGGTGGACCCACCCGGTGGACCCCCGGGACCCTTTCGGTGGTCCCGGTACAATACCGATTACCCCGAAAACCTTCCCGATGGTCGAAACTTGACTTCCTATATATAAATCTTCACCTCCGGACCATTCCGGAACTCCTCGTGACGTCCGGGATCTCATCCGGGACTCCGAACAACTTTCGGGTTACCGTATACTAATATCTCAACAACCCTAGCGTCACCGAACCTTAAGTGTGTAGAACCTACGGGTTCGGGAGACACGTAGACATGACTGAGACGACTCTCCGGTCAATAACCAACAGCGGGATCTGGATACCCATGTTGGCTCCCACATGCTCCTCAATGATCTCATCGGATGAACCACGATGTCGAGGATTCAGTCAATCCCGTATGCAATTCCCTTTGTCAATCGGTACGTTACTTGCCCGAGACTCGATCGTCGGTATCCCAATACCTCGTTCAATCTCGTTACCGACAAGTCACTTTACTCATACCGTAATGCATGATCCCGTGATCAACCACTTGGTCACATTGAGCTCATTATGATGATGCATTACCGAGTGGGCCCAGAGATACCTCTCCGTCATACGGAGTGACAAATCCCAGTCTCGACTCGTGCCAACCCAACAGACACTTTCGGAGATACCCGTAGTGTACCTTTATAGTCACCCAGTTACGTTGTGACGTTTGGCACACCCAAAGCACTCCTACGGTATCCGGGAGTTGCACAATCTCATGGTCTAAGGAAATGATACTTGACATTCGGAAAAGCTATAGCAAACGAACTACATGATCTTTGAGCTATGCTTAGGATTGGGTCTTGTCCATCACATCATTCTCCTAATGATGTGATCCCATTATCAATGACATCCAATGTCCATAGTTAGGAAACCATGACTATCTTTTGATCAACGAGCTAGTCAACTAGAGGCTCACTAGGGATGTGTTGTGGTCTATGTATTCACACATGTATTACGATTTCCGGATAACACAATTATAGCATGAACAATAGACAATTATCATGAACAAAGAAATATAATAATAACCATTTTATTATTGCCTCTAGGGCATATTTCCAACAGTCTCCCACTTGCACTAGAGTCAATAACCTAGTTACATTGTGATGAATCGAACACCCATGCAGTTCTGGTGTTGATCATGTTTTGCTCTAGGGAGAGGTTTAGTCAATGGATCTGCCACATTCAGGTCCGTATGTACTTTACAAATATCTATGTCTCCATTTTGAACACTTTCATGAATGGAGTTGAAGCGACGTTTGATATGCATGGTCTTCTTGTGAAACCTGGGCTCCTTGGCAAGGGCAATAGCTCCAGTGTTGTCACAGAAGAGAGTCATCGGGCCCGACGCATTGGGTATGACTCCTAGGTTGGTAATGAACTCCTTCACCCAGATTGCTTCTTGTGCTGCCTCTGAGGCTGCCATGTATTCCGCTTCACATGTAGATCCCGCCACAACGCTTTGCTTGCAACTGCACTAGCTTACTGCCCCACCATTCAAAATATACACGTATCCGGTTTGTGACTTAGAGTCATCCAGATCTGTGTCGAAGCTAGCATCGACGTAACCCTTTACAACGAGCTCTTTGTCACCTCCATAAACAAGAAACATATCCTTAGTCCTCTTCAGGTACTTCAGGATATTATTGACCGTTGTCCAGTGTTCCATGCCGGGATTACTTTGGTACCTTCCTACCAAACTTACGGCAAGGTTTACATCAGGTCTGGTACACAGCATAGCATACATGATAGACCCTATGGCCGAGGCATAGGGGACGACACTCATCTTTTCTCTATCTTCTGCCGTGGTCGGGCATTGAGCCGTGCTCAATCTCGTACCTTGCAATACAGGCAAGAACCCCTTCTTTGACTGATCCATATTGAACTTCTTCAATATCTTGTCAAGGTACGTACTCTGTGAAAGACCAATGAGGCGTCTCGATCTATCTCTATAGATCTTGATGCTTAATATGTAAGCAGCTTCTCCAAGATCCTTCATTGAAAAACACTTGTTCAAGTAGGCCTTTATGCTTTCCAAGAATTCTATATCATTTCCCATCAACAGTATGTCATCCACATACAATATGAGAAATGCTACAGAGCTCCCACTCACTTTCTTGTAAATGCAGGCTTCTCCATAAGTCTGCGTAAACCCAAATGCTTTGATCATCTCATCAAAACGAATGTTCCAACTCCGAGATGCTTGCACCAGCCCGTAGATCGAGCGTTGGAGCTTGCACACCTTGTCAGCATTCTTAGGATCAACAAAACCTTCCGGCTGCATCATATGCAATTCTTCCTTAAGGAAACCATTAAGGAATGCCGTTTTGACGTCCATTTGCCATATCTCATAATCATAGAATGCGGCAATTGCTAACATGATTCGGACGGACTTCAGCTTCGCTACGGGTGAGAAAGTCTCATCGTAGTCAACCCCTTGAACTTGTCGATAACCCTTAGCGACAAGTCGAGCTTTATAGATGGTTACATTACCATCCGCGTTTGTCTTCTTCTTAAAGATCCATTTATTTTCTATGGCTCGCCGATCATCGGGCAAGTCAGTCAAAGTCCATACTTCGTTTTCATACATGGATCCTATCTCGGATTTCATGGCTTCCAACCATTTGTAGGAATCCGGGCCCGCCATCGCTTCTTCATAGTTCGAAGGTTCACCGTTGTCTAACAACATGATTTCCAAGACAGGGTTGCCGCACCACTCTGGTGCGGAACGTGTCCTTGTGGACCTACGAAGTTCAGTAGCAACTTGATCTGAAGTTTCATGATCATCATCATTAACTTCCTCTCTAGTCGGTGCAGGCACCTCAGGAACAATTTCCTGAGCTGCGCCACTCTCCGGTTCAAGAGGTAATACTTCATCAAGTTCTACTTTCCTCCCACTTATCTCTTTCGAGAGAAACTCTTTCTCTAGAAAGGATCCATTCTTGGAAACAAAGATCTTGCCTTTGGATATGAGGTAGAAGGTATACCCAATAGTTTCTTTAGGGTATCCTATGAAGACGCATTTTTCCGACTTGGGTTCGAGCTTTTCAGGTTGAAGTTTCTTGACATAAGCATCGCATCCCCAAACTTTTAGAAACGACAGCTTAGGTTTCTTCCCAAACCATAATTCATACGGTGTCGTCTCAACGGATTTCGACGGAGCCCTATTTAAAGTGAATGCGGCAGTCTCTAAAGCATAGCCCCAAAATGACAGCGGTAAATCGGTAAGAGACATCATAGATCGCACCATATCCAATAGAGTGCGATTACGACGTTCGGACACACCATTACGCTGAGGTGTTCTAGGCGGCGTGAGTTGTGAAACTATTCCACATTTCCTTAAGTGTGTGCCAAATTCGTGACTCAAGTATTCTCCCCCACGATCTGATCGCAAGAACTTGATTTTTCTGTCATGTTGATTCTCAACCTCACTCTGAAATTCCTTGAACTTTTCAAAGGTCTCAGACTTGTGTTTCATTAAGTAGACATACCCATATCTACTCAAGTCATCAGTGAGGGTGAGAACATAACGATAGCCACCGCGAGCCTCAACACTCATTGGACCGCACACATCAGTATGTATGATTTCCAATAAGTTGGTTGCTCGCTCCATTGTTCCTGAGAACGGAGTCTTGGTCATTTTACCCATGAGGCATGGTTTGCACGTGTCAAATGATTCATAATCAAGAGACTCCAAAAGTCCATCTGCATGGAGCTTCTTCATGCGTTTGACACCTATGTGACCAAGGCGGCAGTGCCACAAGTATGTGGGACTATCATTATCAACCTTACATCTTTTGGTATTCACACTATGAATATGTGTAACATTACGCTTGAGATTCATTAAGAATAAACCATTCACCAGCTGAGCATGACCATAAAACATATCTCTCATATAAATAGAACAACCATTATTCTCGGATTTAAATGAGTAGCCATCTCGAATTAAACGAGATCCTGATACAATGTTCATGCTCAAAGCTGGCACTAAATAACAATTATTGAGGTTTAAAACTAATCCCGTAGGTAAATGTAGAGGCAACGTGCCGACGGCGATCACATCGACCTTGGAACCATTCCTGACGCGCATCGTCACCTCGTCCTTCGCCAGTCTCCGCTTATTCCGCAGCTCCTGCTTTGAGTTACAAATGCGAGCAACTGCACCGGTATCAAATACCCAGGAGCTACTACGAGTACTGGTAAGGTACACATCAATTACATGTATATCACATATACCTTTAGTGTTGCCGGCCTTCTTGTCCGCTAAGTATTTGGGGCAGTTCCGCTTCCAGTGACCACTTCCCTTGCAATAAAAAACACCCAGTCTCAGGCTTGGGTCCATTCTTTGACTTCTTCCCGACAGCTTGCTTACCGGGCGCGGCAACTCCCTTGCCGTCCTTCTTGAAGTTCTTTTCCCTTGCCTTTCTTGAACTTAGTGGTTTTATTCACCATCAACACTTGATGTTCCTTTTTGATTTCCACCTCCGCTGATTTCAGCATTGAATATACCTCAGGAATGGTCTTTTCCATCCCCTGCATATTGAAGTTCATCACAAAGCTCTTGTAGCTCGGTGGAAGCGACTGAAGGATTCTGTCAATGACCGCGTCATCCGGGAGATTAACTCCCAGCTGAGTCAAGCGGTTATGCAACCTAGACATTTTGAGTATGTGCTCACTGACAGAACTATTTTCCTCCATCTTATAACTGAAGAACTTGTCGGAGACTTCATATCTCTCGACCCGGGCATGAGCTTGGAAAACCATTTTCAGCTCTTCGAACATCTCATATGCTCCGTGTCGCTCAAAACGCTTTTGGAGCCCCAGTTCTAAGTTGTAAAGCATGCCGCACTGAACGAGGGAGTAATCATTAGCACGTGACTGCCAAGCGTTCATAACGTCTTGGTTCTCTGGGATGGGTGCGTCACCTAGCAGTGCTTCTAGGACATAATCTTTCTTGGCAGCTATGAGGATGATCCTCAGGTTCCGGACCCAGTCCGTATAGTTGCTGCCATCATCTTTCAGCTTGGTTTTCTCTAGGAACGCGTTGAAGTTGAGGGCAATATTAGCGTGGGCCATTTGATCTACAAGACATAGTGTAAAGATTTTAGACTAAGTTCATGATAATTAAGTTCATCTAATCAAATTATTCAATGAACTTCCACTCAGATAGACATCCCTCTAGTCATCTAAGTGAAACATGATCCGAGTCAACTAGGCCGTGTCCAATCATCACGTGAGACGGACTAGTCAACATCGGTGAACATCTTCATGTTGATCGTATCTTCTATACGACTCATGCTCGACCTTTCGGTCTTCCGTGTTCCGAGGCCATGTCTGTACATGCTAGGCTCGTCAAGTCAACCTAAGTGTATTGCGTGTGTAAATCTGGCTTACACCCGTTATATTCGAACGTTAGAATCTATCACACCCGATCATCACGTGGTGCTTCGAAACAACGAACCTTCACAACGGTGCACAGTTAGGGGGAACACTTTCTTGAAATTATTACGAGGGATCATCTTATTTAAGCTACCGTCGTTCTAAGCAAATAAGATGTAAAACATGATAAACATCACATGCAATCAAATAGTGACATGATATGGCCAATATCATTTGCTCCTTTTGATCTCCATCTTCGGGGCTCCATGATCATCGTTGTCACCGGCATGACACCATGATATCCATCATCATGATCTCCATCATCGTGTCTTCTTGAAGTTGTCTCGTCATCTATTACTTCTACTACTATGGCTAACACTTTAGCAATAAAGTAAAGTAATTACATGACGTTTATGTTGACACGCAGGTCATAAATAAATAAAGACAACTCCTATGGCTCCTGCCGGTTGTCATACTCATTAACATGCAAGTCGTGATTCCTATTACAAGAACAATATCAATCTCATACATCACATATATCATTCATCACATCCTTTTGGCCATATCACATCACACGGCACATGCTGCAAAAACAAGTTAGACGTCCTCTAATTGTTGTTGCAAGTTTTTACGTGGCTGCTATAGGTTTCTAGCAAGAACGTTTCTTACCTACGCCAAAACCACAACGTGATATGCCAATTTCTATTTACCCTTCATAAGGACCCTTTTCATCGAATCCGATCCGACTAAAGTGGGAGAGGCAGACACCCGCCAGCCACCTTATGCAACAAGTGCATGTCAATCGGTGGAACCAGTCTCACGTAAGCGTACGTGTAAGATCGTTCCGGGCCGCTTCATCCCACGATGCCGCCGAATCAAGATAAGACTAGTAACGGCAAGCAAATTAACAATATCCACGCCCACAACTGCTTTGTGTTCTACTCGTGCATAGAAACTACGCATAGACCTAGCTCATGATGCCACTGTTGGGGAATGTAGCAGAATTTTAAAATTTTCTACGCATCACCAAGATCAATCTATGGAGTCATCTAGAAACGAGGGAGAGGGGAGTGCATCTACACACCCTTGTAGATCGCGCGCGGAAGCGTTCAAGAGAACGGGGTTGATGGAGTCATACTCGTCGTGATCCAAATCACCGATGACCTAGCGCCGAATGGACGGCACCTCCGCGTTCAAGACACGTACGGTTAGGAAGACGTCTCCTCCAACTTGATCCAGCAAGGGGGAAGGAGAGGTTGATGAAGATCCAGCAGCACGACGGCGTGGTGGTGGAAGCAACGGTGATCTCGGCAGGGCTTCGCCAAGTTCAGGGAGAGGGAGGAGTGTCACGGGAGGGAGAGGGAGGCGCCAGGGGCTAGGGTGCGGGTGCCCTCCCTCCCCCCCACTATTTATAGGACCCTAGGGGGTGCTGGCCCTAGGAGATGCCATCTCCAAGGGGGGAGGCGGACAAGGGGGGTGGAGTGCCCCCCAAGCCAAGTGGGGCGCCCCACCCCTAGGGTTTCCAACCCTAGGCGCAGGGGAGGCCCATGGGGGGGCGCACCAGCCCATCTGGGGCTGGTTCCCCTCCCACTTCAGCCCATGGGGCCCTCCGGGATAGGTGGCCCCACCCGGTGGACCCCCGGGACCCTTCCGGTGGTCCCGGTACAATACCGATTACCCCGAAAACCTTCCCGATGGTCGAAACTTGACTTCCTATATATAAATCTTCACCCCCGGACCATTCCGGAACTCCTCGTGACGTCCGGTATCTCATCCGGGACTCCGAACAACTTTCGGGTTACCATATACTAATATCTCAACAACCCTAGCGTCACCGAACCTTAAGTGTGTAGACCCTACGGGTTCGGGAGACACGTAGACATGACCGAGACGACTCTCTGGTCAATAACCAACAGCGGGATCTGGATACCCATGTTGGCTCCCACATGCTCCTCGATGATCTCATCGGATGAACCATGATGTCGAGGATTCGGTCAATCCCGTATGCAATTCCCTTTGTCAATCGGTACGTTACTTGCCCGAGACTCGATCGTCGGTATCCCAATACCTCTTTCAATCTCGTTACCGGCAAGTCACTTTACTCGTACTGTAATGCATGATCCCGTGATCAACCACTTGGTCACATTGAGCTCATTATGATGATGCATTACCGAGTGGGCCCAGAGATACCTCTTCATCATACGGAGTGACAAATCCCAGTCTCGATTCATGCCAACCCAACAGACACTTTCGGAGATACCCGTAGTGTACCTTTATAGTCACCCAGTTACGTTGTGACGTTTGGCACACCCAAAGCACTCCTACGGTATCCGGGAGTTGCACAATATCATGGTCTAAGGAAATGATACTTGACATTAGGAAAAGCTATAGCAAACGAACTACACGATCTTTGAGCTATGCTTAGGATTGGGTCTTGTACATCACATCATTCTCCTAATGATGTGATCCCATTATCAATGACATCCAATGTCCATAGTTAGGAAACCATGACTATCTTTTGATCAACGAGCTAGTCAACTAGAGGCTCACTAGGGACGTGTTGTGGTCTATGTATTCACACATGTATTACGATTTCCGGATAACACAATTATAGCATGGACAATAAACAATTATCATGAATAAAGAAATATAATAATAACCATTTTATTATTGCCTCTAGGGCATATTTCCAACACTAGCCACCATATCAACAATGAATCATCTCCAACTGAGCATGGCATAATGAAGAGCATGAATATTACCAGTACAACACTACTCATAGCATAACACGACCACTAGCATCAACAATAAACATCATGCAAGAAAATATCAACAATGCCATCATGCAAACATTTAATTGATACGTCTCCGACGTATCTATAATTTTTTATTGCTCCATGCTATATTATCTTCTGTTTTGGACATTATTGGGCTTTATTATTCACTTTTATATTATTTTTGGGACTAACTTATTAACCGGAGGCCCAGCCCAGAATTGATGTTTTTTTGTGCCTATTTTAGGGTTTCGAAGAAAAGGAATATCAAACGGAGTCCAAACGGAATGAAACCTTCGGGGACGTGATTTTTGGAACAAACAAGATTTAGGAGACTTGGACCCTACGTCAAGCAACCAACAAGGAGGCCACGAGGTAGGGGGGCGCGCCTACCCCCCCAGGCGCGCCCTCCACCCTTGTGGGCCCCCTGTTGCTCCACCGACATACTCCTTCCTCCTATATATACCTATGTACCCCCAAATGATCAAATACGGAGCCAAAACCCTAATTCCACCGCCGCAACTTTCTGTATCCACGAGATCCCATCTCGGGGTCTGTTCCGGAGCTCCGCCGGAGGGGGCATCGATCACGGAGGGCTTCTACATCAACACCATAGCCTCTCCGATGAAGTGTGAGTAGTTTACCTCAGACCTTCGGGTCCATAGTTATTAGCTAGATGGCTTCTTCTCTCTTTTTGGATCTCAATACAAATTTCTCCCCCTTTCTTGTGGAGATCTATTCGATGTAATCTTCTTTTGCGGTGTGTTTGTTGAGATCGATGAATTGTGGGTTTATGATCAAGTTTATCTATGAACAATATTTGAATATTCTCTGAATTCTTTTATGTATGATTGGTTATCTTTGCAAGTCTCTTCGAATTATCAGCTTGGTTTGGCCTACTAGATTGATCTTTCTTGCAATGGGAGAAGTGCTTAGCTTTGGGTTCAATCTTGCGGTGTCATTTCCCAGTGACAGTAGGGGCAGCAAGGCACGTATTGTATTATTGCCATCGAGGATAACAAGATGGGGTTTTCATCACATTGCATGAGTTTTATCCCTCTACATCATGTCATCTTGCTTAAGGCGTTACTCTGTTCTTATGAACTTAATACTCTAGATGCATGCTGGATAGTGGTCGATGTGTGGAGTAATAGTAGTAGATGCAGGCATGAGTCGGTCTACTTGTCTCGGACGTGATGCCTATATACATGATCATACCTAGATATTCTCATAACTATGCTCAATTCCGTCAATTGCTCAACAGTAATTTGTTCACCCACCGTAAAATACTTATGCTCTTGAGAGAAGTCACTAGTGAAACCTATGGCCCCGGGGTCTATCTTCCATCATATTAATCTTCCAATACTTAGTTATTTTCATTGCTTTTATTTTACCTTGCATCTTTATCATAAAAATACCAAAAATATTATCTTATCATATCTATTAGATCTCACTCTCGTAAGTGACCGTGTAGGGATTGACAACCCCTTATCGCGTTGGTTGCGAGAATTTATTTGTTTTGTGTAGGTGCGAGGGACTGGCGCGTAGCCTCCTACTGGATTGATACCTTGGTTCTCAAAAACTGAGGGAAATACTTACGCTACTTTGCTGCATCACCCTTTCCTCTTCAAGGGAAGACCAACACAATGCTCAAGAGGTAGCATTAACCAACTGGATGCAATGGAACATGCATAACAACGGTACCCGGGACAGACGGCAGTCATGCACCGAAGACCATTACCAACATCAAAATATACTACTAGCAAGCATAAGCATATGAAAAGAATACTAGGAACTATCAGGGCATGACAACTAGGTGCATAACAACATAGCAAGAAAGTAAGCATGAATCCATAAGTATTATCGAAACAACTATAACCATATTTTAAGCAAGCAAACATTTAATAAATATTCAAGTTGAAAACCATGGCTACTGCATGACTATCATGCAAGTGGGTATTGTGGCTTGCGTGGGGTGACGGAGACTCCAGGAAGAAGTGCGGTGAAGCCGCGGAACGAAACGTCGGACGGTCCTTTCTCGGAGGGGGCTGATTAGAGGCAAGGGCAAAATGGTCATTTTCACTGTGATAACACCTAGTGAAAATGTTACCAAAAGATAGAGCTCGACGATACGAAGAAGTGAGCGTTGGTTTCACCACAATCGGAGTTACGGTTGAAAAGTTGTGAAGGTTGGAAGAACAGGGACTAATCTGTGAAAAATTTATCACCAACGGGTCCCTGAGTGGATAAGGCAGAAACAGATTTGCGAAAATACGCTTTCTGACTTAGAAAACGCACTTCAGGCCGAAGTAGGAATAGAATACGCTTTCAGAAAAGAGGAGACGTACTCCGGGAAATGCGTTTCCACTTGCCACGTGGGATCGAGGGGGTGTGCCACTGGCGCGTGGGGCCCAGGGAGCAGGGGGGCACGGGCGCTTGTCCTCTACCTCCCGCTCGCCCTGTTCCTTGCGTGAAGCAGAGGCAGAGTAGGGGAGGGGCGGCGAGGGGACCGGCCTGCTCCGGCGAGCTCCGGCCCGGACGAGCACACCGGTGGGACCGTGGGGCAGAGGCGCACCCGTTCAGAGACAAAGGGGGCACCGGGGAGGAGTGGAGGACGCGGGGACGGAGAGGAACAGAGGAGGCAGGGGCGGGCGATGGTGGTGACGGCAGGGGTCTCCGGCGGCGGGGAGGCGAGGTGGAGGGCTTGGGGAGGCTCGCAGGAGAGTGGTGGAGGCTCTGGTGGCTACGGGAGGGAGAGAGGAGCACCGGATGGGCTCGGTCGAGGTCGTGGCCGAGAGCAATGGCGACGGCCAAGCTCCGGGAGGTGCTGCCAGAGGGACTCCAACGACGAACTGGTGGAGTGGGGAGGCTCAGAGGGATGAGGGGAAGTCAGTGGACATGGTAGGAGGAGAAGAGGAGGCTCGGGTTGGTCGGAACCAAGCCGAGGCCGAGGACGGCGACGAACTCCAGCGAGGTGGGGCGATTCCAGAGAGCAAATGAGGCGAGGGAGGGAGCGATGAGGAGCGGTGGACCTCTGGCACTCCTTATATAGCCGCGGGGAGGCTTCTCGAGCTCACGGGCGAGCTCCCGACCAATCTTTAATGGCGGGCAGAGGCAGGGCGTGGCACGGGCATGGCGTTTGCGACGCATTGATGGCGAACCACGATGAGGCAGTGATGCAGGGCGACGTAGTCGAGCACGGGCGAGCTCCTGGACAAGGTTTGAGGTCAAGACGAGGAGGGAGGAGACGAGCATAGTGGCCGGAACAAGCCAGAGCATGCCTGCAGTCATGATGCAAGCGTGATCACCACGCGCACTGGCGCAAGCGGCGCTCTTTGGTGTGGCCAACCTTGGTGCTCTTAGTCCAACTGAAGAAATAAATCGGTCCAGGGGCAAAGAAGAGATTTGCACTTAGCTCCAAAAGTAAATCAGTAAGAAGGTGTTTGTAACTCTTTGTGGCTAACCAGCTTGGTAACATGGTAAAGAGTTTTTTTGGCGATGATCACTCACTAAGGTGATGCTGATCACTAAAAATCAGACCAAGAGGAGTGGTTTAGATGGGGGTTGTTGTAGAAAGTGCAAACTGGACAGAATAAGGGATTAGGATGATACAGTCACATACTTGATCTCTGTGAGCTGAAATTTGGCAGAGAGGGGTTATACGATGATATGAAGCTGCTGTAAAAATTTCATGCCATTTGGAAATACCAAAGTGGCACTTGCTTCACAAAGTTTCATTCTGGACAGAAACTTGGAAAAATTACACAGGTTAATTGGATTAACAAATTGAGTTAAAACTTGATGGAAGGAGTTGATATAGGTAGAAGCATGTCCTGGTAAATTTTCAGCTTAAATGAAGCAATATAAAATATAGTTGCTTCACAAACTGAAACTCTGACTAGAAACTAAGATTTGGGGTTGGGCTCACATAGATGAGTTACATGAGCTCATATTTGATGGAGAGTCATGATTTGATCATATGAAGAACCTTGAAAATTTTCAACTCATTTGGATATGCCTAGCTTGTACTTCCTTCACAATCACTTCCCTCAGACAGGAACTTTGAAAAATTGCTCAGGAATATTTACTAGGCAAATTGAGTTGAATTTTGGCATGAGGAAATGATATTGACAGGAAAAGCTGTCCAAAAAGTTTGGGGTCAATCAAGAAAATATAAATAGCACTTCCTTTGTAAAGTGCCATTTAGGACAGAATAGGAAAAGAATTATTGGAGGATTATTTTTTGTCATGGAAATGAACTATTTTTCCATATTTGAGGAAGATAGGACCCAAACAATTTATGAGAATTATTTGGGAATTTTAGGAGTGACAGAAATATAGGTTGCTTCACAACCTAGGGTTTTAAGGGTTATTCCTTTATCAGAAAAGGAATATTCCCAACAAAAGAATTTTGGGTTAGGTCAAGGATGGAAATGACATGATCTTGGGATGATGAAGAGGGTGACAAGCCACTATAAAACCTAGGAAGACATGATCTTCCCTAGTTTCAGAACCACATAGCCACGGAAAAGCAAAACAAAACCAGAAATCCAAGAAAATCAAAGGAAAAAGAAAAGGGCAAAAATCCAGGTTGTTACAGTTACTTGCCTTGCTGACGATCTGCAAATCCTAAAGACTCGTAGTAGCACACTTCGCACTCCGGGTGTTCTATCGCAACAAACAATAGCATACATAAGCAATCAAGCAAAGATGCACGGGTAAAACTCGAATAAGAAGATCTAACCGGAAAGTTCAACTGAAGAACTCCGGTTTGCAAAAAGAATCAAACCAAACAGAGCAACGAAACTCAAACCGCGAAAGAAACAAGATGCGATTACTATTCTGGACTAAAGTCAAATTTTACAGTGTCAAAATCTTGTTCAAGTTGATTAAACAGAAAGAGGGTTTCGAGATGAAGATCTAGGCGCTTGAATCGCCTGATTCCGATAAACGAGCGAAAAGATAAACTAAAACGAAAAACAGGGCAGAAATCGTGATCAAAAATAATCGCGGGAAAACCCTGAAAAAAGAAAACTGACGAACATGCTAACGAACGAACGTTCGCTGTCTGCGGTTAACAGGTGAAAACCGTTCGTTAAAACGAACGTACGAGCAGGCGTTCGCTAAATGACTAAACCGGAAAAAGAAAAAATAAACCGATCTAAAAGAAAATAACCGCGGGTTCTAAAAAAAACAACAGTACGGTTTTCCGGCAAAAACTGGCGGCGACATCGGCTACCTCGGGACGGGACGGCGGCGGCTCCGGCGGAAGTCCGGCGGCGGCGACGAGCAACTCCGGCGGGCGGCGGAATCGGCGGCGACGGCGTCCGGCAGCGGGGCGGTGGGCGGTGCGGGCGGTGGCGAAGTCCGGTAGCGGCGGCATCCGGTGGCGCTGGCGGCGGCGGCGGGTTAGGGTTAGGGTTTCGGCGGTGGGACGGGCTGGTGGGCTGCGGGGGTCGGGGGCGCTGGTTATAAAGGCCGGTCGGGCGAGTCCTAGTCGGGCACGGCCCGACTAGGTCGGTTGACCTTTTTTTTAAAAAAAAAATCCATGCAGAAAAACGAAGAAAAGAAATACTAAACGGACTCCAAAAATCCTGAAATAAAATTTCCCCGTCCTCTAAAAATCTACCGGACAAGGTGAACATTTATTTATGACTCTAATGCAATTTGGAAAAACGCATATTTTTTCCTAATTCAAATAAAATAGCGATAAAACCCCAAATAAAAACACGAATTGATTTTAATATTTTTCCTCCAACATTTCATTTATTTTGGAGAAGTCATATTATGTCCTCTCATATATTTTGATGTGAAATATTTTCGGGGAGAAAAATAATTAAAACCCAAAGTGATCCTTGTTTCAATATTTGATAAAACTCAAATATGAGAACGAGGGAAAATCCCCAACTCTCTCCGAGGGTCCTTGAGTTGCTTAGGATTTCGAGGATCACAAAACGAAATGCAATTTAAAATATGATATGCATGAATGACCTATGTATAACATTCCAAATTGAAAATTTGGGATGTTACAAACCTACCCCCCTTAAGATGAATCTCGCCCTCGAGATTCAGGTTGGGTAGAAAATAGGTGTGGGTGGTCCTTGCGTAGATCATCCTCTCTTTCCTAGGTGGCTTCGTCCTCGGTATGGTGGCTCCACTGAACTTTGCAAAACTTGATAAGCTGCGGGTAACTCAACTGGCAAACTCGAGAATCTTGACTGGTTTCTCCTCATATGTCAAATCACTGTCTAACTGAATTCCTTCCAGGGGCACTGTATCTCTCAGAGGAATATCAGCCATCTCAGCCTGGCACTTCTTCAACTGGGAAACGTGAAACACATCATGAACTCCTGACAGTCCTTCAGGTAACTCCAACTTGTAGGCAACCTCTCCCATACGCTCTAGAATACGGTACGGTCCTACAAAACTCGGGGCTAACTTTCCCTTAACTCCAAAATGCTTAACTCCTCACAGAGGTGACACTCGCAGATATGCTCTGTCTCCGATTTCATAGACTACCTCCTTGTGTTTCGAGTCTGCATAACTCTTTTGTTTGGACTGAGCTACCTTCAGTCTATCTCGAATCAGCTTAACCTTCTCCTCGGACTCCTTAATCAAATCCGATCCAAACAACCAGCGGTCTCCAACTTCATCCCACATCAACGGGGTTCGACGTCTTCTTCCGTACAGTGCTTCGAAAGGTGCCATCTTCAAACTGGCCTGGTAGCTATTGTTGTACGAGAACTCCGCGTAGGGTAAATTATCATCCCAACTAGACCCGTAGTCTAGTGCACAAGCTCTCAACATGTCCTCCAGAATCTGATTGACTCTCTCAGTCTGTCCATCTGTCTGCGGGTGAAAAGTTGTACTGAACTCTAGCCTGGTTCCCAAAGTCTGGTGCAGTTGATGCCAAAACTTTGAAGTAAACTGTGTTCCTCTGTCTGATACGACGGTCCTCAGAACTCCATGCAGACATACGATCCTGGTCATATATATCTTGGCCAACTTCGCACATGTATATGTGGTTTTCACTGGGATAAAGTGAGATACTTTGGTCAAACGGTCCACTAGTACCCAGATAGAATCATATCCCGACTGGGTCCTGGGTAATCCGGTGATAAAATCCACGCCAAGTTTATCCCACTTCGATTCGGGTATCGTCATAGGCTGTAGTAATCCCGCCGACTTCTGATGTTGCCTTCACTCTCTGACATACATCACATATGGCTACATACTCGGCAATATCCTTCTTCATTCCAGTCCACCAGAAACGCTCCTTCAAATCCAAATACATCTTGGTGTTTCCAAGGTGTATCGAGTATGGTGAGTCATGAGCTTCCTGTAATATCAACTTCCTGATCTCGGCATTATTGGACACAAAATATGGTCTTCAAACCACAAGGTGTCATGCTCATCCTCATGAAAACCTGTGGCGACTCGACCCGAATGGATCAAGTGGTCTGTGCTCAGGTGTCATCCCTGGATCAGTAATGCTGACACCACACAGTACATCGAAGGATTTATAGTAGAGTGGCAATCACACACTTATTACATCGTTGTCTCAAAAGAGAACTTATTACAATAAGTATGGCTTAAGGCCATCTAATAAGGATAACAGCGGAAGACTCGGAAGATAAATGGGTCCATCAACTCCAACGGCATCACTGAGTATAGAACCACGACCTAAAACACCTTACTCGTCGTCTGAAAAGTCTGCAACATGAGAAGTTGCAGCCTGAAAACGGGTCAACACATGGAATATGCTGGCAAAGTAACACATAGAGAGTAATGGAATGAAACAACTATACTATATGCATATATGGCCGGTGGAAAGCTCTATGGTTATAGTTTTGCGTAAAGCCAGTTTTTCCCTACTGCAAAGGAATAAATTTATTTAACTATCATGGTGGTTGTTAAACATCGAGAATGGTTGACAGCATTCCGATCCCAATTAAGTGAACAATTAAAACCCAACAACATTAATTAGAAGTAACATGTTGAGATTCACATGATATTCAAGTACAAGATACTCAAGTTGTCCATAACCGGGGACACGGCTAATCATGATTAGTTTATACACTCTGCAGAGGTTTGCGCACTTTTCCCCACAAGACTCGATCGCCTCCGTTGGATTTCTCGCACTACATGGTGTTTGAGAAACGGATGACCGAGACACAGTCTTTCAGAGGCGCTAGCACCTTACGATCGGGTAGACCGGTACACCTACATCCCCTACATCTGCTAGTCTACCACTGTAAGAGTTCGCACAACTTAATCAACTATGCCAGATCCCATAATGGCTTGTGGCTGCACACGGAAGTTACTAGTATGAATGATCTTATGATCCCTTTGAGCCTGGGTGGCGGTCCAAAAAAACAGGCAAGTCCTGATAGACATCAGGTGCCTCAATCCACCCAGATGTGTGTTTAAGTTGCCACCTTAGATAAACCATTAAAATTATAAAACTCACATCTGTCCTGGATTTCACTCACCCAATCCACGTCTACTAGCATAGCATGGCATATAGCAAACGTAGAAGTAACTCCCAAAGGTTTGGTAATAAACAGGTAATAGGTACTACCTCATCTACTTCCCATCCCACAATTTAATTAGATCCTAATCATGCAATGTGTGAGGATTGATCTAATGCAATAAAACTGGGTTGTATAAAAAGTATGATCAAAGTGTTACTTGCCTTGCTGATGATCCGCGAGACCTAGGGTTTCGAAGTAACAAGCGGCGCAATCCGGGTGATCTATCGCAGACAAACAACAAGCACACAATAAGTACTCATCTAATGCACAGGTAAAACTCGAACAAGAGAACGAACCAGAAAGTTCAATTTAAGAACTCCGGTTGCAAAGAAAGAACGAACCGAACGAACGACGGAAAACAAACGGCGGAAGAAAACAACTCGGTTCTAGCTAGTTGAAACTAGGTCAAATTTTATTGAAGCAAAAGCTTGTTTTAAGTTGATTAGACGGAACGGCGGTTTCGAAACGAAACTCCAGGCGCTTGAATCACCTGATTCCGATAAACGAGCGAGAAGAAAGACTAGAAAGAAGATCGGATCTGAGATCGCGATCGCGAAATAAATCCGACGAGAAGAAAAAGAAGAACGGTTATATGAACAGACGTTCGTTAACCTAGAAGAATCCGGTGATCACGTTCGTTGAGACGAACGGTCCAAAAGAAGAACGAAAACTGATCTAGGTTTTTTTTCGGAAAAGAAACCGAAAAAGAAACGAAAAACCGATCTAGAAAACAAGAACGGTTTAGAAAAGAACCGGAAAGAAAACGAATCGGAAGAGAAGAAAAGAATCGGAACGATTAGAAGAAAATGATCCGAGGAAAAGAGACGCGGGGCAACCTCCGGCGAGAGGCTCCGGCGGCGTGGCGTAGGGCTGCGGCGGCTAGGCGGCGGTGGCGTGGGCAAGGTGCGGCGGCGCGGGTGTGGGGTGGCGCGGTGGCGGCGACTTGGGGCGCGGCGCGGGTGTGGGGTGCGGTGGAGGGCTTGGGGTTTGATTTGATGGGTTTAGAGGGGGGGGTGTTGGGGTATTTATATTGGGGAGGGGAGGAGGAAACTTGGGGTAGGGGACAAGAAATAGAGTAGGAATAGGAAAACGAAACAAAGGAAAGGGGAGGGGCTAACCGGCCAGAGTCCTTTTAGGACTCGGCTTGAGCAAGAGGCGGCGGCGGCTGGCGCCTGCCTTGCCTGGCGCACGGCGCGCAGGGAGGCTGGGGCGGTGGCCGGCTGGCTGGGCCTTTGGCCCGGCTGGCCTGCTGGATTTTTTTAACGGTTTCGCGCGCAGAAAAACACAGAAAAGAAAATCTAAACGGGCTCCAAAATTTCTAAAGTAAACTTTCCCTGACTCCTAAAAATGAGCCGAACAAAATGAACTTTTCTCCGGACCTAAAATGCAATTTTTAAAACACGCATTTTTCCCTATCCAAATAAAATGCAAATAAAACTCCGGCAAACCAAAACTTGATCTATTTATTAAATCTTCATTTTTCCTCAGTTTTGGGAAAGTCATATTATTCCCTCTCTTATATTTTTTTTGATAAGGGAAAATTGTTTGAAGATGAAATAATAAATCAAATGATCCTCTTTTCAAATTCGAGAAAACTCTCAAATATGAAAATAACGAAATCTCCAACTCTCTCCGAGGGTCCTTGAGTTGCGTGAAATTTCTAGGATCAACCAAAAATGCAAGAAATATGATATTCATGATGATCTAGTGTATAACATTCCAAATTGCAAAATTTGGGATGTTACAAAACCTTTGGCTTTGCCTTCACTCATCTTCTCCTTTATCTCGACAATTTCTTTGTCATCCTTCTGGGCTTCTCGAATCTTTCCCAACAAGGTCGACTGAACTTCCATGGTTGTAACAAAACCTTTGGGAACAATCTCTAAACGTAGCTCCCTAAAATCTTCTGCTAACTCCTTTGGCAATCCTCCTGTTACTAAGGTATTGGAATAACTCTTTCGGCTCAAAGTGTCTGCTACGACATTGGCCTTTCCCAGATGATAGTGCAACTTCATATCATAATCCTTTATAAGCTCCAACCATCTCCTTTGCCTGAGGTTCAACTCCTTCTGTGTAAAGATGTACTTCAAACTCTTATGATCCGTGTACACATCACAATGGTTTCCAATAAGAAAGTGTCTCCAGGTCTTGAGTGCATGTACAACGACTGCCAACTCTAAATCATGTGTGGCATAATTCAACTCATGCGGTCGAAGTTGTCGTGAGGCATATGAAACAACTCTTCTGTCTTGCATAAGTACTCCTCCAAGTCCTAGGCGAGAGGCGTCGCAATACACTTGGAAATCCTTGCGTATATCCGACAGAATCAGCACTGGGGCTGTAGTCAAACGTTTCTTCAACTCCTGGAAACTTGCTTCACATTCCTCAGTCCAATGGAACTTGGTGTCCTTCTTCAACAACGTCGTCATAGGCTTCACAGTCTTGCGAAATTTTTAATGAATCTCTGATAGTATCCCGCGAGTCCAAGGAAACTGCGGATCTCTCCAACTAAGGTGGGTGCCAACCACTCAGTGTCTGACTGAACTTTGGTGGGGTCTACTGCTATACCTTCCCCTAATATAACATGTCCAAGAAATCCAACATCCTTCAACCAAAACTCACATTTTCTGAACTTGGCATACAACTGGTGCTCCCTAAGTTTCTCAAGAACTAAGCGCAAATGCTCCTTGTGTTCCTCTTCATTCTTTGAGTATACTAAAATATCATCAATGAACACCACGACAAACTTATCCAAGAACTCCATGAACACCTTATTCATCATACTCATGAAATAGGCAGGGGCGTTAGTCAATCCAAATGACATAACCGTATACTCATAAAGCCCATACCTTGTGGTAAAAGCTGTTTTAGGTATATCCTTTTCTCGAATCTTCAGCTGGTGGTAACCTAATCGCAGGTCGATCTTCGAAAACACTTTAGCTCCTTGTATCTAGTTAAACAGATCATTGATCATCGGCAGTGGGTACTTGTTCTTGATTGTCACTTCATTCAACGCCCGATAATCAACAACCATTCTTAGAGATTTATCCTTCTTCTCAACCAATAGCACTGGGGCCCCCCATGGTGATGAACTCTGTCGGATGTAACCTTTCTCCAATAACTCCTTAATTTGTTTCTTGATCTCCTCCAGATCATTCGCGGGCATCCGGTATGGTCTCTTTGATATTGGCCGGTGCCTGGCAACAACTCTATCAAAAACTCTATGTCTCGATCTGGCGGCATGCCTAGTAACTCCTCTGGAAATACATATGGGTAATCCTTCACAACATGCACTTCCTCCTGAACAACTCCCGTGAGAGAATGCACTTGGGTTCTCCTTGGCGCATGCCTGGATACATACTTGATCCTTTTTCCCTCCGGGGTAGTAAGCAGAATTGACTTACTGGCGCAATCGATGTTTCCTCCATACATCGACAGCCAATCCATTCCTAGTATCACATCCAATCCTTGCGACTCCAGAATTATCAAGTCAGTGGGGAAAACATGACTACCTATGGTTAATGGCAACTGAAAACATCCACTGCTTGCCATATACTCGGCTCCGGGTGAGGTTACTAGCATAGGTGTCTTAAGAACTCTAGTGCACAACTTATACTTATCCACAAATCCCCTTGATATGTATGAATGTGATGCACCAGTATAAAAAAGAATGATTGCAGTAAATGACTTAACTAAAAACTTACCGATAACTGCATCTGGTTGCTCTTCAACCTCCTCCACGTTCACATGGTTCACTTGTCCTTTGTTAAATGGATTGGGCTTCTTCCCAGAGCTCCCATTACCATTTCCGTTCTTCACTTTAGGGCACTCCATGGCATAATGTCCAGTTTTCCCGCACTTGAAACAAGTAGCGTGGCTTAGGTCCCTCTTGGCGGGTGTGGCTGGATTGGAACAGTTCTGATTGCTGCTTGCCCCATTTCCATTCCCATTCCTTGGGCCAGTATGATTATGGGTACTTCCTCCATTGTGAGTGTGGCCTCCATGGTTATGGGTAAGCCCTCCCGAGTTCGGGGTAAAGCGAGGCTTCTGCCAAGCTCCTGAATTGTACTTCCCTTGTCCATATTTCCTCTTGCGTCTCTCTATCTGCTGCTGCTTCCCTTCGATCATGAGAGCTTTATCTACCAACTCCTGGTAGTTGTTAAATGTTGCCACCATTAACTGCATACTCATCTCATCATTCAACCCTTCCATAAACTTCTCCTGTTTTGCGGCATCTGTGGCCACATCATCTGGAGCATAGCGGGATAACTTACTAAACTCCTCCACGTACTGGCCTACAGTATGGTTCCCTTGGCGTAAGTTGCGAAACTCACGCTTCTTCATGCTCATAGCTCCAGTGGATATGTGGCAGTGCGGAATGCTTGCTGAAACTGCTCCCAGGTGACATTGGCTATAGGAAAAGTGGTTGTGTAATTCTCCCACCATGCGGCTGCTGGTCCATCCAATTAGTGTGTGGCAAAACGCACCTTCTCAGCATCTGTGCAACCTGCGGTGGTCAACTCCCTTCCAATCCCACGCAGCCAATCATCAGCAACTATTGGCTCGGTGCTACTAGAAAACACCGACGGCTGCAGCCTCAGAAAACGAGCTAAGTTGTCAACTGGTGGTGGTGGCGGTGGGTTGTTGTTGTTGTTGTTGCCTTGGTTCTGAACTAACAACTGCATCAAGGCATTCTGCTGCTGGATCAATTGAGTGAGCTCCGGTGGGAAAGCAAAACCGGGGTCACGTCTCGGAGGCATCTGATGAGTTTTAGAGGGAAGAGATTAGAATAGAATGAGGTCTAATGATAAAGCACTACCCATATGCACATGAGACAAACACAATCATATCATATCATATCACTCAATCAAGCAAGCAAGGGCATACAATCGGTCTAACTATCGTTACAGTGCTCAGACTACTAATATTTACATGGGGTACTACTAATAGTATTGGTGGTCTACTAGAAATTTTGATCGGTGGAAGACTCCATGATATCTGCTCCAGCTTCGTCTTCATAGTCATCATCACTACTATTCGGGTCGGAGTCAGTGTCGTCTATGATGATGCACTCTTCAGAACGAATCTCCTTAGGTTCGTCGTCTTCTCCTCCTGGCGCGGGGTCTCCCATAAAAACTCCTAGCTTCCTGGTCATGTCGTCATTCTTCTCCACAAGTATCATCATTTCCTCCTCATATCCATCACGTGTAGACTTAAGCTCCTCTTCTAGCTTCGTGATCCCTATCATCGCCTTCTTCAAATCTATCATGCTTGCGCACATCTGGTTCTCCTGGCGACGAATGTGGTGGTTTAATTCCTGGATGAATGCTGCAATGGACCTATCCTTCCTGGTGTTGATCATCTCCCATTGCTCATCTCGGCGTCCACATATCTGGTAGATAGTGTCCTTTAGCTCCTTGTGGTAAACTTCACCGATGCATCCTATAGCGATGTGGGCTGCCATACTCTTGCCTAGACTCCAGGTGGGTGCATCAAAGGAAAACTCTAGGGGTTTAGTGACTGGCATGAACGTCCTTCCTGGAACTTGAACTCGAATCATCCATCGCTCCTCTTATGGTAAAGTGGCGGTGTAGGTCCCGGTGAAGCTTGGTATTCCAATGTTCAGGTACTTAGTGACTTCCTTCAAATGTCGTCCAAAAGGTGTGTCTTCATCCGGTTGTGCAAACTTGTTCCTCGTATCCGCCATCCTAAAGAGTAGAAAATGGAGAGGAGTCAGAAATAAGTAGAGAAGAGTGGCCTATGGCTGTTCTTAGTGGTCATGTCCTACATTCAGCGTGTGCTCTGATACCATCTTGTAGCGAACCGACCTCAAACGGTCAAGTCTCTGTGCTTCAGTGTCATCCCTGGATCGGTAATGCTGACACACACAGTACTCGAAGGATTTATAACATAGTGGCAATCACACACTTATTACATAGAATGTCTTAAGAGAGAACTTATTACAATAAGTATGGCTTAAGGTCATCTAATACGATAACAGCGGAAGGCTTGGAAGATAATGTGAGTTCATCAACTCCAACGGCATAGCTGAGTGCATGACAAACAACCTATCGCACCTTACTCCTCGTTTGAAAAGCTTATTTAACTATCATGGTAGTTGAACAATATTGAGAAGGTTCTTCCAACTCAATCCCAATTACAAGTAATTATCAACCCAACAAATTAATTTTAGAGTGATGAGATCCATATGATAATCCAAGAGCCAGATACTCAAGATGTCCATAACCGGGGACACGGCTAACCATGATTAGTTTATACACTCTGCAGAGGTTTGCGCACTTTTCCCCACAAGACTCAATCTCCTCCGTTGTAGTTCTCGCACTGCATGGTGTTTGAGAAATGGATGACTGAGACACAATCTTTCAGAAGCATTTGCTCTCTACTCCAGGCGGACCGGTACACCCACAATCCCCTACATCTGCTAGTCCACCTCTTCAAGAGCTCACGCAACCTGCTCAACTATGCCAGAGCCCATAATGTCTTGTGGATGCACATGGAAGTTTCTAGCATGAATAGTCTTATGATCCCTTTGAGCCTGGGTGGCGGACCGTAGGATGATCACACGGGTACTCCGGGATATCCTAGGACAACACTGGATTCTCCAGGTGCCCACAAGCAATCCACCCAGATGTGTATTAAAGTTGCTACCTTAAGTTGAACCATTAATTAACAACTCACATCTGTTAGGATACACTCAAACCCAAACCACGTCTACGGGCATAGCATGGCAATATAAGCATAACGTAGAAGTAACTCCCAAGGGTTTGATAATAAAACAGGTAATAGGTTCTACCTCATTATCTACTTCCCAGACCCACATGTTAAGAGATCCTACTCATGCAATGTGTGTAGGTTGAAACTAATGCATAAAAACTGGGGCATAAAGGGGTATGATCAAAGTGTTACTTGCCTTGCCGACGATCTGCAAATCCTAAAGACTCGTAGTAGCACGCTTCACACTCCGGGTGTTCTATCGCAACAAACAATAGCATACATAAGCAATCAACCAAATATGCACGAGTAAAACTCGAATAAGAAGATATATCCGGAAAGTTCAACTGAAGAACTCCGGTTTGCAAAAAGAATCAAACCAAACGGAGCAACGAAACTCAAACTGCGAAAGAAACAAGATCCGATTACTATTCTAGACTAAAGTCAAATTTTACAGTACCAAAATCTTGTTCAAGTTGATTAAACAGAAAGAGGGCTTCGAGACGAAGATCTAGGCGCACGAATCGCCTGATTCCGATAAACAAGCGAAAATATAAACTAAAACGAAAAATAGGGCAGAAATCGCGATCGAAAATAATCGCGGGAAAACCCTGGAAAAAGAAAACTGACGAATAGGCTAACGAACGAACGTTCGCTGTCTGTGGTTAACGGGTGAAAACCATTCGTTAAAACGAATGTACGAACGGACGTTCGCTAAATAACTAAACCGGAAAAATAAAAAAAAATAAACTGATCTAAAAGAAAATAACCGCATGTTCTAAAAAAACAACCGTACGGTTTTCCGGCAAAAACCGGCGACGACAGCGGCTACCTCGGGACGGGACGACGACGGCGGCAAGCAACTCCGGCGGGCGGCGGAATCGGCGGCGGGCGGCGGCGACGGCGTCCGGTGGCGGGGCGGTGGGCGGTGGCAAAGTCCGGCGGCGGCGGCGGCGGGTTAGGGTTTCGGCGGAGGGACGGGCTGGTGGACTGCGAGGGTCGGGGTGAAGGAAATATGCCCTAGAGGCAATAATAAAGTTATTATTTATTTCCTTATAATCATGATAAATGTTTATTATTCATGCTGGAATTGTATTAACCGGAAACATAATACATGTGTGAATACATAGACAAACAAAGTGTCACTAGTATG
This sequence comes from Triticum urartu, assembly GCF_056163025.1. Lineage (NCBI taxonomy): Eukaryota > Viridiplantae > Streptophyta > Magnoliopsida > Poales > Poaceae > Triticum > Triticum urartu. The sequence continues at coordinate 96,841,702 of NC_141875.1, forward strand.
CCTCTACTTGACTAGCTCGTTAATCAAAGATGGTTATGTTTCCTGACCATGAACAATGAGTTGTTATTTGATTAACGAGGTCACATCATTAGTTGAATGATCTGATTGACATGACCCATTCCATTAGCTTAGCACCCGATCGTTTAGTATGTTGCTATTGCTTTCTTCATGACTTATACATGTTCCTATGACTATGAGATTATGCAACTCCCGTTTACCGGAGGAACACTTTGGGTGCTACCAAACGTCACAACGTAACTGGGTGATTATAAAGGAGCATTACAGGTGTCTCCAAAGATAGATGTTGGGTTGGCGTATTTTGAGATTAGGATTTGTCACTCCGATTGTCGGAGAGGTATCTCTGGGCCCTCTCGGTAATACACATCACATAAGCCTTGCAAGCATTACAACTAATATGTTAGTTGTAAGACGATGTATTAAGGAACGAGTAAAGAGACTTGCCGGTAACGAGATTGAACTAGGTATTGGATACCGACGATCGAATCTCGGGCAAGTAACATACCGATGACAAAGGGAACAACGTATGTTGTTATGCGGTCTGACCGATAAAGATCTTCGTAGAATATGTAGGAGCCAATATGGGCATCCAGGTCCCGCTATTGGTTATTGACCGGAGACGTGTCTCGGTCATGTCTACATTGTTCTCGAACCCGTAGGGTCCGCACGCTTAAGGTTACGATGATAGTTATATTATGAGTTTATGCATTTTGATGTACCGAAGGTTGTTCGGAGTCCCGGATGTGATCATGGACATGACGAGGAGTCTCGAAATGGTCGAGACGTAAAGATTGATATATTGGAAGCCTATGTTTGGATATCGGAAGTGTTCCGGGTGAAATCGGGATTTTACCGGAATACCGGGAGGGTTACCGGAACCCCCCGGGAGCTATATGGGCCATAGTGGGCCTTAGTGGAAAAGAGAAGGGGCTGGCCTAGATGGCTGCGCGCCTCCCCCTTCCCCTAGTCCTATTAGGACTAGGAGAGGTGGCCGGCCCCCTCCTCCTCTTTTCCCCCTCCGCGAATCCTATTCCGACTAGGATTGGGGGGGGGGATCCTACTCCCAGAGGGAGTAGGACTCTCCTGCGCCCTCCTCCTTGGCCGGCCAGCCTCCCCCCTCTACTCCTTTATATACGGAGGCGGGGGGCACCTCTAGACACACAAGTTGATCCACGTGATCTATTCCTTAGCCGTGTGCGGTGCCCCCTGCCACCATATACCTCGATAATACTGTAGCGAAGTTTAGGCGAAGCCCTGCTGCTGTAGTTCATCAAGATCGTCACCACGCCGTCGTGCTGACGAAACTCTTCCCCGACACTTTGCTGGATCGGAGTCCGGGGATCGTCATCGAGCTGAACGTGTGCTCGAACTCGGAGGTGCCGTAGTTTCGGTACTTGATCGGTTGGATCGTGAAGACGTACGACTACTTCCTCTACGTCGTGTCATCGCTTCCGCAGACGGTCTGCGTTGGGTACGTAGACAACACTCTCCCCTCTCGTTGCTATGCATCACATGATCTTGCGTGTGCGTAGGAAAATTTTGAAATTACTACATAACCCATCAGTGGCATCCGATCCTAGGTTATTTATGTTGATGTTATATGCACGAGTAGAACACAAGTGAGTTGTGGACGATACAAGTCATACTGCCTACCAGCATGTCATACTTTGGTTCGGCGGCATTGTTGGACGAGACGACCCGGACCAACCTTACGCGTACGCTTACGCGAGACCGGTTCCCTCGACGTGCTTTGCACATAGATGGCTTGCGGGCGACTGTCTCTCCAACTTTAGTTGAACCAAGTATGGCTACGCCCGGTCCTTGCGAAGGTTAAAACGGAGTCTATTTGACAAACTATCGTTGTGGTTTTGATGCGTAGGTGAGATTGGTTCTTACTTAAGCCCGTAGCAGCCACGTAAAACTTGCAACAACAAAGTAGATGACGTCTAACTTGTTTTTGCAGGGCATGTTGTGATGTGATATGGTCAAGGCATGATGCTGAATTTTATTGTATGAGATGATCATGTTTTGTAACCGAGTTATCGGCAACTGGCAGGAGCCATATGGTTGTCGCTTTATTGTATGCAATGCAATCGCAATGTAATGCTTTACTTTATTACTAAACGGTAGTGATAGTCGTGGGAGCATAAGATTGGCGAGACGACAACGATGCTACGATGGAGATCAAGGTGTCGCGCCGATGACGATGGTGATCATGACGGTGCTTCGGAGATGGAGATCACAAGCACAAGATGATGATGGCCATATCATATCACTTAAATTGATTGCATGTGATGTTTATCCTTTTATGCATCTTATCTTGCTTTGATTGACGGTAGCATTATAAGATGATCTCTCACTAAATTATCAAGAAGTGTTCTCCCTGAGTATGCACCGTTTCCAAAGTTCGTCGTGCCCAGACACCACGTGATGATCGGGTGTGATAAGCTCTACGTCCATCTACAACGGGTGCAAGCCAGTTTTGCACACGCAGAATACTCAGGTTAAACTTGACGAGCCTAGCATATGCAGATATGGCCTCGGAACACGGAGACTGAAAGGTCGAGCGTGAATCATATAGTAGATATGATCAACATAAACGATGTTCACCATTGAAAACTACTCCATCTCACGTGATGATCGGTTATGGTTTAGTTGATTTGGATCACGTAATCACTTAGAAGATTAGAGGGATGTCTATCTAAGTGGGAGTTCTTTAGTAATATGATTAATTGAACTTAAATTTATCATGAACTTAGTCCCTGATAGTATCTTGCTTGTTTATGTTGATTGTAGATAGATGGCTCGTGCTGTTGTTCCGTTGAATTTTAATGCGTTCCTTGAGAAAGCAAAGTTGAAAGATGATGGTAGCAATTACACGGACTGGGTCCGTAACTTGAGGATTATCCTCATTGCTGCTCAGAAGAATTACGTCCTGGAAGCACCGCTGGGTGCCAGGCCTGCTGCTGGAGCAACACCATATGTTATGAACGTCTGGCAGAGCAAAGCTGATGACTACTCGATAGTTCAGTGTGCCATGCTTTACGGCTTAGAATGGGGACTTCAACGACGTTTTGAACGTCATGGAGCATATGAGATGTTCTAGGAGTTGAAGTTAATATTTCAAGCAAATGCCCGGATTGAGAGATATGAAGTCTCCAATAAGTTCTATAGCTGCAAGATGGAGGAGAACAGTTCTGTTAGTGAGCATATACTCAAAATGTCTGGGTATAATAATCACTTGATTCAATTGGGAGTTAATCTTCCGGATGATTGCGTCATTGACAGAATTCTCCAATCACTGCCAGCAAGCTACAAGAGCTTCGTGATGAACTATAATATGCAAGGGATGAACAAGACTATTCCCGAGCTCTTCGCAATGCTGAAAGCTGCGGAGGTAGAAATCAAGAAGGAGCATCAAGTGTTGATGGTTAACAAGACCACTAGTTTCAAGAAAAAGGGCAAAGGGAAGAAGAAGGGGAACCTCAAAAAGAACGGCAAGCAAGTTGCTGCTCAAGAGAAGAAACCCAAGTCTGGACCTAAGCCTGAAACTGAGTGCTTCTACTGCAAGCAGACTGGTCACTGGAAGCGGAACTGCCCCAAGTATTTGGCGGATAAGAAGGATGGCAAGGTGAACAAAGGTATATGTGATATACATGTTATTGATGTGTACCTTACTAGAGCTCGCAGTAGCACCTGGGTATTTGATACTGGTTCTGTTGCTAATATTTGCAACTCGAAACAGGGACTACGGAATAAGCGGGCACTGGCAAAGGACGAGGTGACGATGCGCGTGGGAAACGGTTCCAAAGTCGATGTGATCGCGGTCAGCACGCTACCTCTACATCTACCTTCGGGATTAATATTAGACCTAAATAATTGTTATTTGGTGCCAGCGTTGAGCATGAACATTATATCTGGATCTTGTTTAATGCGAGATGGTTATTCATTTAAATCAGAGAATAATGGTTGTTCTATTTATATGAGTAATATCTTTTATGGTCATGCACCCTTGAAGAGTGGTCTATTTTTATTAAATCTCGATAGTAGTAATACACATATTCATAATGTTGAAACCAAAAGATGCAGAGTTGATAATGAAAGTGCAACTTATTTGTGGCACTGTCGTTTAGGTCATATCGGTGTAAAGCGCATGAAGAAACTCCATACTGATGGACTTTTGGAACCACTTGATTATGAATCACTTGGTACTTGCGAACCGTGCCTCATGGGCAAGATGACTAAAACACCGTTCTCCGGTACTATGGAGAGAGCAACAGATTTGTTGGAAATCATACATACCGATGTATGTGGTCCGATGAATATTGAGGCTCGTGGCGGATATCGTTATTTTCTCACCTTCACAGATGATTTAAGCAGATATGGATATATCTACTTAATGAAACATAAGTCTGAAACATTTGAAAAGTTCAAAGAATTTCAGATTGAAGTTGAAAATCATCGTAACAAGAAAATAAAGTTTCTACGATCTGATCGTGGAGGAGAATATTTGAGTTACGAGTTTGGTGTACATTTCAAAAAATTGTGGAATAGTTTCGCAACTCACGCCACCTGGAACACCACAGCATAATGGTGTGTCCGAACGTCGTAATCGTACTTTACTAGATATAGTGCGATCTATGATGTCTCTTACTGATTTACCGCTATCGTTTTGGGGTTATGCTCTAGAGACGGCCGCATTCACGTTAAATAGGGCACCATCAAAATCCGTTGAAGACGACGCCTTATGAACTGTGGTTTGGTAAGAAACCAAAGTTGTCATTTCTTAAAGTTTGGGGCTGCGATGCTTATGTGAAAAAGCTTCAACCTGATAAGCTCGAACCCAAATCGGAGAAATGTGTCTTCATAGGATACCCAAAGGAAACTGTTGGGTACACCTTCTATCACAGATCCGAAGGCAAGACATTCGTTGCCAAGAATGGATCCTTTCTAGAGAAGGAGTTTCTCTCGAAAGAAGTGAGTGGGAGGAAAGTAGAACTTGATGAGGTAACTGTACCTGCTCCCTTACTGGAAAGTAGTACATCACAGAAAACTGTTTCAGTGACACCTACACCAGTTAGTGAGGAAGCCAATGATAATGATCATGAAACTTCTGATCAAGATACTACTGAACCTCGTAGATCAACCAGAGTAAGATCCGCACCAGAGTGGTACGATAATCCTGTTCTGCAAGTCATGCTACTAGATCATGATGAACCTACGAACTATGAAGAAGCGATGGTGAGCCCAGATTCCGCAAAGTGGCTTGAAGCCATGAAATCTGAGATGGGATCCATGTATGAGAACAAAGTATGGACTTTGGTTGACTTGCCCGATGATCGGCAAGCAATTGAAAATAAATGGATCTTTAAGAAGAAGACTGACGCTGATGGTAATGTTACTGTCTACAAAGCTCGACTTGTCACAAAAGGTTTTCGGCAAGTTCAAGGGATTGACTACGATGAGACCTTCTCACCCGTAGCGATGCTTAAGTCCGTCCGAATCATGTTAGCGATTGCCGCATTTTATGATTATGAAATTTGGCAGATGGATGTCAAAACTGCATTCCTGAATGGATTTCTGGAAGAAGAGTTGTATATGATGTAGCCGGAAGGTTTTGTCGATCCAAAGGGAGCTAACAAAGTGTGCAAGCTCCAGCGATCCATTTATGGACTGGTGGAAGCCTCTCGGAGTTGGAATAAACGTTTTGATAGTGTGATCAAAGCATTTGGTTTTATACAGACTTTCGGAGAAGCCTGTATTCACAAGAAAGTGAGTGGGAGCTCTGTAGCATTTCTGATATTATATGTGGATGACATATTGCTGATTGGAAATGATATAGAATTTCTGGATAGCATAAAGAGATACTTGAATAAAAGTTTTTCAATGAAAGACCTCGGTGAAGCTGCTTACATATTAGGCATTAAGATCTATAGAGATAGATCAAGACGCTTAATTGGACTTTCACAAAGCACATACCTTGACAAAATTTTGAAAAAGTTCAAAATGGATCAAGCAAAGAAAGGGTTCTTGCCTGTGTTACAAGGTGTGAAGTTGAGTAAGACTCAATGCCCGACCACTGCAGAAGGTAGAGAGAATATGAAAGATGTTCCCTATGCATCAGCCATAGGATCTATCATGTATGCAATGCTGTGTACCAGACCTGATGTGTGCCTTGCTATAAGTTTAGCAGGGAGGTACCAAAGTAATCCAGGAGTGGATCACTGGACAGCGGTCAAGAACATCCTGAAATACCTGAAAAGGACTAAGGATATGTTTCTCATATATGGAGGTGACAAAGAGCTCACCGTAAAAGGTTACGTTGATGCAAGCTTTGACACTGATCCGGACGATTCTAAATCGCAAACCGGATACGTGTTTACATTAAACGGTGGAGCTGTCAGTTGGTGCAGTTCTAAACAAAGCGTCGTAGCGGGATCTACATGTGAAGCGGAGTACATAGCTGCTTCGGAAGCAGCGAACAAAGGAGTCTGGTTGAAGGAGTTCATATCCGATCTAGGTGTTATACCTAATGCATCAGGTCCAATGAAAATCTTTTGTGACAATACTGATGCAATTGCCTTGGCAAAGGAATCCAGATTTCACAAAAGGACCAAACACATCAAGAGACGCTTCAACTCCATCCGGGATCTAGTCCGGGTGGGAGACATAGAGATTTGCAAGATACATACGGATCTGAATGTTGCAGACCCGTTGACTAAGCCTCTTCCACGAGCAAAACATGATCAGCACCAAGGCTCCATGGGTGTTAGAATCATTACAGTGTAATCTAGATTATTGACTCTAGTGCAAGTGGGAGACTGAAGGAAATATGCCCTAGAGGCAATAATAAAGTTATTATTTATTTCCTTATAATCATGATAAATGTTTATTATTCATGCTGGAATTGTATTAACCAGAAACATAATACATGTGTGAATACATAGACAAACAAAGTGTCACTAGTATGCCTCTACTTGACTAGCTCGTTAATCAAAGATGGTTATGTTTCCTGACCATGAACAATGAGTTGTTATTTGATTAACGAGGTCACATCATTAGTTGAATGATCTGATTGACATGACCCATTCCATTAGCTTAGCACCCGATCGTTTAGTATGTTGCTATTGCTTTCTTCATGACTTATACATGTTCCTATGACTATGAGATTATGCAACTCCCGTTTACCGGAGGAACACTTTGGGTGCTACCAAACGTCACAACGTAACTGGGTGATTATAAAGGAGCATTACAGGTGTCTCCAAAGATAGATGTTGGGTTGGCGTATTTCAAGATTAGGATTTGTCACTCCGATTGTCGGAGAGGTATCTCTAGGCCCTCTCGGTAATACACATCACATAAGCCTTGCAAGCATTACAACTAATATGTTAGTTGTAAGACGATGTATTAAGGAACGAGTAAAGAGACTTGCCGGTAACGAGATTGAACTAGGTATTGGATACCGACGATCGAATCTCGGGCAAGTAACATACCGATGACAAAGGGAACAACGTATGTTGTTATGCGGTCTGACCGATAAAGATCTTCGTAGAATATGTAGGAGCCAATATGGGCATCCAGGTCCCGCTATTGGTTATTGACCGGAGACGTGTCTCGGTCATGTCTACATTGTTCTCGAACCCGTAGGGTCCGCACGCTTAAGGTTACGATGATAGTTATATTATGAGTTTATGCATTTTGATGTACCGAAGGTTGTTCGGAGTCCCGGATGTGATCATGGACATGACGAGGAGTCTCGAAATGGTCGAGACGTAAAGATTGATATATTGGAAGCCTATGTTTGGATATCGGAAGTGTTCCGGGTGAAATCGGGATTTTACCGGAATACCGGGAGGGTTACCGGAACCCCCCGGGAGCTATATGGGCCATAGTGGGCCTTAGTGGAAAAGAGAAGGGGCTGGCCTAGATGGCTGCGCGCCTCCCCCTTCCCCTAGTCCTATTAGGACTAGGAGAGGTGGCCGCCCCCCTCCTCCTCTTTTCCCCCTCCGCGAATCCTATTCCGACTAGGATTGGGGAGGGGGGGAATCCTACTCCCAGAGGGAGTAGGATTCTCCCGCGCCCTCCTCCTTGGCCGGCCAGCCTCCCCCCTCTACTCCTTTATATACGGAGTCAGGGGGCACCTCTAGACACACAAGTTGATCCACGTGATCTATTCCTTAGCCGTGTGCGGTGCCCCCTGCTACCATATACCTCGATAATACTGTAGCGGAGTTTAGGCGAAGCCCTGCTGCTGTAGTTCATCAAGATCGTCACCACGCCGTCGTGCTGACGAAACTCTTCCCCGACACTTTGCTGGATCGGAGTCTGGGGATCGTCATCGAGCTGAACGTGTGCTCGAACTCGGAGGTGCCGTAGTTTCGGTACTTGATCGGTTGGATCGTGAAGACGTACGACTACTTCCTCTACGTCGTGTCATCGCTTCCGCAGTCGGTCTGCGTTGGGTACGTAGACAACACTCTCCCCTCTCGTTGCTATGCATCACATGATCTTGCATGTGCGTAGGAAAATTTTGAAATTACTACGAAACCCGTCAATACGTTCACCCACCATAATACTTATGCTATCTTGAGAGAAGCCACTAGTGAAACCTATGGCCCCCGGGTCTATTCTCCATCATATAAGTTTTCAATCTATTTTATTTTGCAATCTTTACTTTCAATCTATATCATAAAAATACCAAAAATATTTATCTTATCATTATTATCTCTATCAGATCTCACTCTCGTAAGTGACCGTGAAGGGATTGACAACCCCTTTATCACGTTGGTTGCGAGGTTCTTATTTGTTTGCATAGGTACGAGGGACTTGCGTGTGGCCTCCTACTGGATTGATATCTTGGTTCTCAAAAATTGAGGGAAATACTTACGCTACTTTGCTACATCACCCTTTCCTCTTCAAGGGAAAATCAACGCAGTGCTCAAGAGGTAGCAAGAAGGATTTCTGGCGCCGTTACCGGGGAGTCTACGCACAAGTCAAGACATACCAAGTACCCATCACAAACTCTTATCCCTCGCATTACATTATTTGCCATTTGCCTCTTGTTTTCCTCTCCCCCATTCACCCTTGCCGTTTTATTCGCCCTTTTCTTTCGCTTGCTTCATCGTTATGGCTAGTCCTTTATCTACTCCTCTGTCTCCCAATTTTGAAGTCCTCCACTTCAAACAAAGACAAGGAGAAAAATTAAAAGATTCTTGGCATAGGATGATAAAATCTTATCATGATTGAACTATAGAAGGAGACTCTAAGATTTTACTTCGTAATTTTTATATTGGGCTCACCATACCACATAGGCAACTCCTTGATTTTGCCGCCAAAGGGAATTTTATTGATATTGATCCCAGTGTTGCTTATGAAATTATAGAAGGGATAGTAGGAATACTTCCCCCGCAAAAGGGACCATCTCCTGAGGGATCCCAAATCTTAAAGAAATTATGTGAATTGCAAAAGTCTATTGAACCTCTTAAAAATGTTGGAGGGAACCTTCACCGCATGAATACATTGATTACACTTTGCAATAAGTGGTTGGATTCTCTAGATTTAAGAATCTCCGAGTATGAAGGAAAATGTAAGGAACCTCCCAGATTGGAGCATAATTCCATTAAGAAGATAAATACAAAAGATGATAATACCTAGATCTATCCTTGCTTTTATGCCTACCTAGGGGCGTTAAACGATGGCGCTTGTTGGGAGGCAACCCAATTTTATTTTTGTTTCTTGCTTTTTTAATTCTGTTTAGTAATAAATATTTCATCTAGCCTCTGTTTAGATGTGGTTTTATGCTTTTAATTAGTGTTTGTGCCAAGTAGAACCTTTGGGAAGACTTGGGGAAAGTCTTTGTGATCCTGCTGTAAAAAACAGAAACTTTAGCGCTCACGAGAATTCCTGCCATTTTTTATTGGAGAGTGCTATTTAGTTAATTCATTTTTAAGATGATTAATAGATAAATTCCTTATGTCCAGAAAATTTATTTTAGAATTTTTGGGGTTCCAGAAGTATTCGAAACCTACAAATTACTACATACTGTTCTGTTTTTGACAGATTCTGTTTTTCATGTGTTGTTTGCTTATTTTGACGAATCTATGGCTAGTAAGAGAGTTTACGAACCATAGAAAAGTTGGAATATAGCAGAGTTAACACAAATATAAATAAAGAATGAGTTCATATAGTACCTTGAAGTGGTGGTTTGTTTTCTTTTACTAACGGAGCTGATGAAGATTTTCTTTTAAGTTTTGTGTTGTGAAGTTTTCAAGTTTTGTGTAAAGATTTGATGGATTATGGAACAAGGAATGGCAAGAGCCTAAGCTTGGGGATGCCCAAGGCACCCCAAGGTAAAATCCAAGGAAAACCAAAAGCCTAAGCTTGGGGATGCCCCGGAAGGCATCCCCTCTTTCGTCTTCGTCCATCGGTAACTTTACTTGGAGCTATATTTTTATTCGCCACATGATATGTGTTTTGTTTGGAGCGTCTTGTATGATTTGAGTCTTTAATTTTTAGTTTACCACAATCATCCTTTCTGTACACACATTTTGGGAAAGACACAAATGAATTGGAATTTATTAGAATACTCTATGTGCTTCACTTATATCTTTTGAGTTGGATAATTTTTGCTCTAGTGCTTTGCTTATATCTTATAGAGCACGGCGGTGGTTTTATTTTATAGAAATAATTGATCTCTCATGCTTCACTTATATCATTTGGGAGTCCTTTAGAACAGCATGGTAATTCACTTTGGCTATAAATTGTAAACTGCTAAGAGAAGTGGGATGCTTGATAGATGGTTTTGAGATATAAAGGTGGTAACATTAGAGGTGTGCTAGTTGAGTAATTGTGAAATTGATGAATACTTGTGTTGAAGTTGGCAAGTCTCGTAGCATGCACGTATGGTAAATGTTATGTGACAAATTTGAAGCATGGGGTGTTCTTTGATTGCTTTCCTGATGAGTGGCGGTCGGGGACGAGCGATGGTCTTTTCCTACCAATCTATCCCCCTAGGAGCATGCACGTAGTGCTTGGTTTTGATGACTTGTAGATTTTTGCAATAAGTATGTGAGTTCTTTATGACTAATGTTGAGTCCATGGATTATACGCACTCTCACCCTTCCATCATTGCTAGCCTCTTCGGTACCGTGCATTGCCCTTTCTCACCTTGAGAGTTGGTGCAAACTTCGCCGGTGCATCCAAACCCCGTGATATGATACGCTCTATCACACATAAGCCTCCTTATATCTTCCTCAAAACAGCCACCATACCTACCTATTATGGCATTTCCATAGCCATTCCGAGATATATTGCCATGCAACTTTCCACGGTTCCATTTATTATGACATGCATCATCATTGTCATATTGCTTTGCATGATCATGTAGTTAACATCGTATTTGTGGCAAAGCCACCATGCTCAATTTTTCATACATGTCACTCTTGATTCATGGCAATCCCGGTACACCGCCGGAGGCATTCACATAGAGTCATATTTTGTTCAAAGTATCGAGTTGTAATTCTTGAGTTGTAAGTAAATAAAAGTGTGATGATCATCATTAGAGCATCCCATGTGAGGAAAGGATGATGGAGACTATGATTCCCCCACAAGTCGGGATGAGACTCGGGACGAAAAAAAGAGGCCATAAAAAAGATAAGAAGGCCCAAACAAAAAAAAGAGAGAAGGTACAATGTTACTATCCTTTTTTCACACTTGTGCTTCAAAGTAGCACCATGATCTTCATGATAGAGAGTCTTTTATTTTGTCACTTTCATATACTAGTGGGAATTTTTCATTATAGAACTTGGCTTGTATATTCCAATGATGGCCTTCCTCAAATGCCCTAGGTCTTCGTGAGCAAGCAAGTTGGATGCACACCCACTTAGTTTCTTTGATGAGCTTTCATATATTTATAGCTCTAGTGCATCTGCTGCATAGCAATCCCTACTCCTTGCATTGACATCAATCGGTGGGCATCTCCATAGCCCATTGATTAGCCACATCAATGTGAGACTTTCTCCCTTTTTGTCTTCTCACACAACCTCAACCATCATATTCTATTCCACCTATAGTGCTATGTCCATGGCTTGCGCTCATATATTGCGTAAAAGTTGAAAGAGTTTGAAAAGGCTAAGTATGAAATAATTGCTTGGCTTGTCATCGGGGTTGTGCATGATGGGAGCATTATGTGTGACGAAAATGAAGCATGGCCAAACTATATGACTTTGTAGTGATAAGTTTTCTTTGGCTATGGTATTTTGATAAGACGTAATTGCTTGATTAGCATACTTGGAGTATTAATATTTTTATGTCAACAATAAACTTTTATCTTGAATCTTTTGGATCTGAACATTCATGCCACAATAGAGAAAAACACATTGAAGAACATGCTACAAAGCATTCCACATCAAAAATTCTGTTTTTATCATTTACCTACTCGAGGACGAGCAGGAATTAAGCTTGGGGATGCTTGATACGTCTCCAACGTATCTATAATTTTTGATTGTTCCATGCTATTATATTATCTGTTTTGGATGTTAATGGGCTTTATTTTACACTTTTCTATTAGGGACTAACCTATTAACCCAAGGCATAGTGCAAATTGCTATTTTTTTCGTATTTCAGTGTTTCGCAGAAAAGGAATATCAAACGGAGTCCAAACGGAATGAAACCTTCGAGAACGTGATTTTTGGAAAAAACGTGATCCAGAGGACTTGGAGTGGACGTTAAGAAACAGACGAGGAGTCCACGAGGCAAGGGGCGCGCCCTCCCCCCTCGTGGGCCCCTCGTGGCTCAACCGACCTACTTCTTCCTCCTATATATGTTCACATACCCCAAAAACATCCAGGAGCACCATAAAACCCTATTTCCACCGCCGCAACCTTCTGTACCCAAGAGATCCCATCTTGGGGCCTTTTCCGGAGCTCCGTCGGAGGGGGCATTGATCACGGAGGGCCTCTACATCAACTCCATGGCCCCTCCGATGATGTGTGAGTAGTTTACTTCAGACCTCCGGGTCCATAGTTAGTAGCTAGATGGCTTCTTCTCTCTCTTTGAATCTCAATACAAAGTTCTCCTCGATCTTCTTGGAGATCTATTCGATGTAACTCTTTTTGCGGTGTGTTTGTCGAGATCCGATGAATTGTGGGTTTATGATCAAGTCTATCTATGAACAATATTTGATTCTTCTCTGAAATCTTTTATGCATGATTGGTTATCTTTGCAAGTCTCTTCGAATTATCAGTTTGGTTTGGGCTACTAGATTGATCTTTCTTGCAATGGGAGAATGCTTAACTTTGGGTTCAATCTTGCGGTGCTCGATCCCAGTGACAGAACGGGAAACAAAACGTATTGTATTGTTGCCATCGAGGATAAAAAGATGGGGTTTATATCATATTTCTTGACTTTATCCCTCTACATCATGTCATCTTACCTAAGGCGTTACTCTGTTCTTATGAACTCAATACTCTAGATGCATGCTGGATAGCGGTCGATGTGTGGAGTAATAGTAGTAGATGCAGGCAGGAGTCGGTCTACTCTTCACGGACGTGATGCCTATATACATGATCATGCCTAGATATTCTCATAATCATTCGCTTTTCTATCAATTGCTCGATAGTAATTCATTCACCCACCGTAATACTTATGCTATCTTGAGAGAAACCACTAGTGAAAGCTATGGCCCCCGGGTCTATTCTCGATCATATAAGTTTCCAATCTATTTTTATTTTCAATCTATATCATAAAAATACCAAAAATATTTATCTTATCATTATTATCTCTATCAGATCTCACTCTCGTAAGTGACTGTGAAGGGATTAACAACCCCTTTATCGCGTTGGTTGCGAGGTTCTTATTTGTTTGTGTAGGTACGAGGGACTTGCGTGTGGCCTCCTACTGGATTGATACCTTGGTTCTCAAAAACTGAGAGAAATACTTACGCTACTTTGCTGCATCACCCTTTCCTCTTGAAGGGAAAACCAACACAGTGCTTAAGAGGTAGCAGAGGTACCAAAGTAACCGAGGAGTGAATCACTAGACATGGGTCAAGAACATCCTGAAGTACCTGAAAAAGACCAAGGATATGTTTCTCGTTTATGGAGGTGACAAAGAGCTCGTCATAAATGGTTATGTTGATGCTAAATTTGACACTAATCCGGATGATTCTAAGTCACAAACCGGATACATATTTATATTGAATGGAGGAGCTGTTAGTTGGTGCAGTTCCAAGCAGAGCATCGTGGCGGGATCTACGTGTTAAGCAGAGTACATAGCTGCTTCGAAAGCAGCAAATGAAGGAGTCTAGATGAAGGAGTTCATATCTGATCTAGGTGTAATACCTAGTGCATTGAGTCCAATGAAAATCTTTTGTGACAATACTGGAGCGATTGCCTTGGCAAAGGAATCCAGATTTCACAAGAGAACCAAACACATCAAGAGATGCTTCAACAACATCCGTGAACAAGTCAAGGAGGGAGACATGGAGATTTGCAAAATACATACAGATCTGAATGTAGCAGACCCGTTGACTAAGCCTCTTTCGCGAGCAAAACATGATCAACATCAAGACTCCATGGGTGTTAGATTTATTACAATGTAACCTAGATTATTGACTCTAGTTCAAGTGGGGGACTAAAGGAAATATGCCCTAGAGGCAATAATAAATTTGTTATTTTATATTTCCTTATTCATGATAAAGGTTTATTATTCATGCTAGAATTGTATTTATCGGAAACCTAAATACATGTGTGAATACATAAACAAACACCATGTCCCTAGCGAGCCTCTACTTGACTAGCTCGTTGATCAAATATGGTTGAAGTTTCATAACCATGGACATGTGTTGTCATTTGATAACGGGATCACATCATTAGGAGAATGATGTGATGCACAAGATCCATCTGTTAGCTTAACATTATGATCGTTCGGTTTTATTGCTATTGCTTTCTTCATGTCAAATACATATTCCTTCGACTATGAGATTATGCAACTCCAAGATACCGGAGGAATGCCTTGTGTTCTATCAAACTTCACAACATAACTGGGTGATTATAAAGATGCTCTATAGGTATCTCCGAAGGTGTTTGTTGAGTTGGCATAGATCAAGATTAGGATTTGCCACTCAGAGTATCGGAGAGGTATCTCTGGGCCCTCTCGGTAATACACATCATAAGCTTGCAAGCAAACGACTAAGGAGTTAGTCACGAGGTGATGTATTATGGAATGAGTAAAGAGACTTGCCGGTAACGAGAATGAACTAGGTATGAAGATACCGACGATCGAATCTCGGGCAAGTAACATACCGATGGACAAAGGGAGTTACGTATGTTTTCATAACGGTTCGACCGATAAATATCGTCGTAGAATATGTAGGAGCCAATATGGGCATCCATGTTCCGCTATTGGTTATTGACCAGAGAGGTGTCTCAATCATGTCTACATAGTTCTCGAACCTGTAGGTTCCGCACGCTTAACGTTCGATGACGGCATAGTATTATATGAGTTATGTGATTTGGTGAACGAATGTTGTTCGGAGTCCCGGATGAGATCACGGACAAGACGAGGAGTCCTGAAATGGCCGAGAGGTAAAGATTGATATATAGGACGATAGTATTCAGACACTGAAAGTGTTTGAGGGGTACCAAGTACTTATCGGGTCACCGGAAGGGGTTCCGGGCACCCCCGACAAAAGGTATGGGCCTTATGGGCCAAGAGGGGAAACACACCAGCCAAAAGGGGCTGGTGCGCCCCCATATGGGCCGGCCAAGGAGGAGAAGGAAAGAGGGGAAGGGAAAGGAAAGAGAGGAATATGATTCCCCCTTCCTTCCCTCTCCCCCTCCCTTTCCTTCCCCCTCCGACATATATGGCAGGTGGGCGCGACTAGGGAGGAGCCCAAGTAGGATTCGGTCCTACTTGGGGAGCCTCGTGGCCTCTCCCTCCCCCTCCCACCTATATATGGGGGGGCGCCTAGCACACCCCAGACAATTGTTTAGCCGTGTGCGGCGCTCCCTTCCACCGTTTACACCCCCGGTCATATTTTCGTAGTGCTTAGGCGAAGCCCTGCGAGGATCACTTCACCATCACTGTCACCACGCCATCGTGCTGACGGAACTCATCTACTACCTCAACATCTTGCTGGATCAAGAAGGTGAGGGGCGTTACCGAGTTGAAAGTGTGCAAAACGCAGAGGTGTCGTGCATTCGGTACTTGATCGGTTGAAGCGCGAAGAAGTTCGACTACATCAACCGCGTTGAGAAACGCTTCCGCTTACGGTCTACGAGGGTACGTAGACACACTCTCCCCTCGTTGCTATGCATCTCCATGGATATATCATTGCATGTGCGTAGAATTTTTTTGTTTTCCATGCAATGATTCCTAACAACTTTCTGGTATTTCCCGCCCGGCGTCCTCGTGCATGTCCTCCTCAGCGGTGCCGGAGGCCGACCACCCGTCACCCGACCATGTTTGACCATCTCGTAGGCCCCCATGTTTCTCGCCTTGGTCTCACTACTGGACTCTCCCACGTCTTCCTCGTAGATGTCGTTAGCAGTAATCTCCACCAGGATCCCCTTGGCGCGAGTTGTGTGTGTAAAGGCCGTTGTGTGGTCCTTGGACCATAGCAACGAAAAAAAATTGGGCCAGGGATCTTTAGGTTGAGGAGCTCGGGAGTGGACATTCGCCACCCATGAGCGGTGCAGCCGCAATAGCGGATAGTTAGTTAGTTCAAATTACAAGAACTGGCAGAAGGAAAGAAGCTGGAAAAGCTTATGTATGCACTCACCTTGGACACAAGCACGTCGGCTATGAAGAAAACGTTAAATGGTTCATTGGGAAAGTCCATCATCTTTCTCTTGAACATCAGGGGAGCATCTCTTGGAGTGGCTTGTTCTCGAATAAGCATCCCTGGATAGCCCCGGCAGGGTTGTTCTCCCATTGTACTGCCACATCTGGTGCGCGCGGGCTTGAAGTGACTGGATTTCTGAGGGCCACATGCATCACATGCCACGGTCAGACCCTTGTAGGCTAGATCATACAGTCTCTGGCTCAAACTCTTGGTAGAGTTATACTTAGTCGACTTGTTCTTCAGGATCCAGGAGTGATGCTTGGCTAGGAAAGTTGGGCTGAACAGCGTGATGATGCCAGCCCGAGAAGGGTTTTCCAATTCCATATTTGGGATGCATAACCACTCCTCATGCCATTTCGTGTTCATGTCAATAAACTTGTCGCGCAGGTACTGGGAGCCTAGCTGCCTTCTCATGGTGGCCCCGCCGTACTCGCGTCTCATCGACATTGGTTTGGAGCTTGATGCATAACTATTTCCACCACAAGCCGAAGTGTGGCTCGATGCAGAGGAACGCCTCATACAACATGATGAAACACGTTATGTGCAAGATGGAGTTGGGGAAATATGATGGAGTTGCAGATAGTAGAAGTGCATCAATCCCCACAAAAAGGATTAATAGAAAAGGCCAACCCACGAATGAGGAAGGGAATGAAACATGCTTGTTTGTTGGGCTCTGGCTGCGGTAGTGATACGTCTCCAACGTATCTATAATTTTTATTGTTCCATGCTATTATATTATTATTCTTGGATGTTTTACAATGTTATGATAAATTGCAATTGCTTCAATGAATGATATCATAGTTTGTTAGTTTCCAAAGAAGTTTCTGATTCATACTTTACTTTGTGAATGAATTGTTACTTTAGTATAAGAAATTATATGACAATGTATGTTGTTGTTCTAAAGATGATCATGATGCCCTCATGTCCGTATTTTGTTTTATCGACACCTCTATCTCTAAACATGTGGACATATTTTTCAATATCGGCTTTCGCTTGAGGACAAGCGAGTTCTAAGCTTGGGGGGTTGATACGTCCATTTTGCATCATGCTTTCACATCAATATTTATTGCATTATGGGATGCTATTACACATTATATCACAATCCTTATGCCTTTTCTCTCTTATTTTAGAAGGTTTACATGAAGAGGGAGAATGCCGGTAGATGGAATTCTGGACTGGAAAAGGAGCAAATATTAGAGACCTATTCTGCATAACTCCAAAAGTCCTGAAACTTCATGGAGAATATTTTTGGAATATATAAAAAATATTGGGCGAAGAAAGCACTAGAGGGGGGTCACCTGCCAGCCACAAGGGTGGAGGGCGCGCCCTACCCCCTGGGCGCACTCCCCGTCCTTGTAGGCCCCCTGGCAGGCCTCCGACGCCCATCTTCTTCTATGTGGTGTGTTTTGACCTGGAAAAAATCATAAGGAAAGCTTTGGGATGAAGCGCCGCCGTCTCGAGGCGGAACTTGGGCAGAACCAATCTAGGGCTCCAGCGAAGCTGTTCTACCGGGGAAACTTCCCTCCAGGAAGGGGAAATCGAAGCCATCGTCATCACCAACGATCCTCTCATCGAGAGGGGTCAATCTCCATCAACATCTTCACCAGCACCATCTCCTCTCAAACCCTAGTTCATCTCTTGTATCTGATCTCTGTCTCAAAACCTCATATTGGTACCTTGGGTTGCTAGTAGTGTTGATTACTCCTTGTAGTTGATGCTAGTTGGTTTATCCGATGGAAGATTATATTTTCAGATCCTTAATGATAATTAATACTCCTTTGATCTTGATCATGAATATGCTTTGTGAGTAGTTACGTGTGACACCCCCGATTCAATCGTACACTAATCATACATGCAAATGTGTACGATCAAGATCAGGGACTCACGGGAAGATATCACAACACAACTCTAGACACAAATTCAAATAATACAAGCTTCATATTACAAGCCAGGGGCCTCGAGGGCTCGAATACATAGCTCGATGCACAAGCGTCAGTGGAAGCAACAATATCTGAGTACATACATTAAGTTAAACAAGGATGCCTTAAGAAGGCTAGCACAAACATCAACGATCGAAGAGGCAAGGCCTCCTGCCTGGGACCTCCTAACTACTCTTGGTCTTCGGTGGCCTCCATGTAGTAGTATCCGTCGGGGTGGCATTTGGCTCCAAGGATCCGTCATCTGGATGCAACAACCGGAAAGAAGAAAAAGGGGGAAAAGGGGTAGCAAAGCAACTGTGAGTACTCATACAAAGTACTCGCAATCATCAGATCTATACTACGTATGCATTGGTATCAAATGGTAGGGTTGTATCTGTGGACTGAACTGCAGAATGCCAGAATAGAGGGGAAGGCCTAGCCTATCGAAGACTAGCATCTTCAAGCAGCTCCAAGCATCTTGCAACATGTAGAAGAGTAAAGAATAGAAGTTTATATTTAACAAACATGTTGTAACATTAACGCCCAGAGATCCTTCCTCGACTCCCTGCGAGAAAGCAATCCCGGAGCCACATATCCATCACATGTCTCAAGTATCCATTTCTAGTTATATAAGATCAGGATACAAGTCTGAACGTCCATTACCATGGACACGGTATTCGAATATATATCTTCCCTGCAGGGGTGCACCACGTTACCCAACACGCTTGATTACTCTGGCCAGACATACCTTTCTAGGGTCAATGCACGGCCTCGGAAGATCAACACGTCGTAGCCCTACCTAGGCTCAACAGAGAGGTCCCCGCCGGTCTACATCCTAAGCACTCCATGGTCTTGGGCCCATCGCCCGTTGCACTCCGGGTCGTTGCGAGCAGGGTGGATACCAACACCGCCTCGGATGGCCAGCACGATCCAACCGTGCCGCAATGCTGAACTGGATGTCTGACAAAGCTTCGGCTGATACCACGACGTCGAGGCCCATATCTATTCTCGCGTGGTGGTTAGTGCGTAAAGGCCAGAGGCCAACTCAGAACAAATACCCAAACCTGTTAGTGCATTGAGGGCTCACGGAGACGAGGAGAGACTCATGATAATGTGACCCCGTCGCCCCGTCTCGCGGACTTACGGCAAGGGCCCAGAATGCCCGGTCGTGCCTTGTAGAAAACTCACGGGTGCTCAACGAGCCCGCCCGACTTTCTCATCAACTCGCGGGTACCCCTCAGGGCCGACCTGACTTCAACAATGGTCTCATGTAAAGTCGGGTAACCGTGTGTCCAAACATCAAGGGTAAAACCCGAGGAATCACCCTTGGTGAATTCCACTCGATGTAATCATCAAGGTGAACGTAAGAGGAACCACCCTCGAGGTTCACACTTGAGGGGTTGCACGACAGAGTCGTATCGGGAGTGGTCAAGGATAAATCACCCTCGATGACCATGACCGAATAGCTACACTACAGAGTCTTCATCATGAGTGCGTTATGAGGTATCACCCCCGACACTCGATAGTACCTCTGCAGAGTCGAGCAACAAAAGGGGCGTGATGTGATGTGAGGTGTCGGGTCTGGTCGTCGATCACGTTGATCGAGTTGTCGATGATGAAGCAGGGGCAACAAGGACAAGGTGGGGGTCACTCGTGGATCACTAACCAACCTATACTAAGCAGTTTAGGATAAGCAGGTAAGGTACAATAAGCAGGTTACAAAAGCAGGCTATGCATCAGAATAGGAGCAATCAATTACAGTAGCAAAATCTAATGCAAGCATGAGAGAATGGAATGGGCGATATCAGGATGATCAAGGGGGGGGGGGGCTTGCCTGGTTGCTCAGACGAGAAGGAGGGGTCGTCGATGACATAGTCGATCACAAGGGCATCGACATCGATCTCGGGGTCTACCGGAGAGAAGAGGGGTAAGAAATAGTAAATACAGAGCAAACGGATACATTACTAAGCATGAAATGATGAAACACGGTGCTTGGGGTGTTCTAACGCAGTGCTTCATGATACCGGCGAAGGGGGAGAACATCTGGGTATGTTTCCCCGAAGTTTGGCATTTTCGGACAAACGAACTGGAGGAGGAAGGTTGCATGTTCGCTATGCTAGGGACGTGTTGCAGACGAGCGGACTGCATATTCGGATTCGGCTCGCTTTTTGGGCAACTTTCATGTATAAAACCTTTTCATCTGACATACGGATTAATTTCTATTAATATTCAAAGTTTTAATAATATTCTGGACTTATTGTTATTATTTCGAAAATAAACAGAAAATCCTATGGGTACACCGAATTGTACCCAGCATTATGCAAAAGCGGCTGACAGATGGGGCCAGAGGGCCAAGTTGACCAAGTCAACAGATACTAGTCAACCAATGAATAGTAGAAGTGGGTCCGATGTCATTGAATCTAACTTTAGTAGTTTAGGCAATTTTGCTTATTTATCAGCGGGGCCCATCTATCATTGAGTTATATTATGCTAATTATCTAATTAACTAATTAGTAAATTACTTAAGGTACCAATTATCTTATTTAACATTTATATTTGTTCACGGGTTAATTTGGGTAATTAAAAGGGGGGCCCTCACGTCAGTGGGCCACTAGGGCTAACTCAACCGGCCTGATGGCATGGGCCCACGACGGTGAGTCAGCCGGCCAGCTCAATCGCGTGTGTGCGTGTCGGAGCACACCAGAGCGACTACGCGTGGCGGCGGCGCGCCGGATCGACGCATCCGGCGTCCATTCGAACGACCGCGAGGTCCTACACGATGCGGACGACACGGCGCACCCATCTGCTGTGTCGACACAGAAGGGGGTGGCCAGGAATGAGTGGCATGTCGATGGCTGAGCGGTGTCAGGGGGGAGTGGTCATGTGTGGGCGGCCGAGCACGCGCTAAGGGTGGTCGGGTGCGCGTGGTTGCATGCCAGGTCGAGGCCAGGCGAGTAGGGATGGGGCTCGCACGCGTGCTGGGTGGAGACGGGCACGAGGTGACAGGAAAAAATGGGGGAGATGAGGCTGTCCTCACCCCAAGGAAGAGGTTCTCCAGCGAGGCTCGAGGGCACGGGTCGGTGGTGCGGTCGGCGAGGCGACGAGGGACGGCGATGACGAGGCAGCAGCAACGGTGATGTCGGCGAGCGAGCGCGGCGTTAGCAGGCATTGGGTCGACGAGGAAGGAGCTGCGAGGAGGAGGCCAGGAGGGGCAGCGCTCGGCGCCGGCTAGCGGCAGCCTCAGCGGAGCGGCGACCGTCCTCGGGCGCAGGCACGCTCCTCTGTGGGTGGAAGCACATGGTGGGAACGAGAGGGAGCACGGGGTTTAGGAGCAAGGGAATCAGGCACGGAGGACGTGACAACGAGCGAGAGAGGTGGGGGATCGAGTGTGGGGCTCTCCCCTGGCGGCGCTGGAGGGAGAGGGTGGGGATCGGGGTAGGCTAGGGTTAAGAGGGAGTTAGGTGGGCCTTGGGCCAACAAGTCCGGCTACTGGACTCCCTCTGTCCCTCTAACTTCTCTTCTTTTCTTTTTTCGTATATCTAATTCTTATCCTTTTGTTTTCCAAAATTCTTTGCCAAAAGAAGTATTGTGTAAAATAAGGAGTTGTGCCACATAAATACTTTGCAATATATAGCATTGACATAAAAAGGTTTTGAGGCAAGATAATTTCATTTAAATTTTATATAAATGAAAATAGATTAATGGGGCAGTTTTGGGCATTGCTTTAAATGGGTTAGGAGTAAATTAATACTCCAAATAATATTGGTTCCTCCAAGACAATTAGTTAGTGAATCTTTGCAACCCAGCAAACATTTTTGTTTTACCAAGAGAAGAAATAATAATTTTACTTTATTTTTGAATTTGAATTCAAACAAGATTTGAATCATCACGAGATTAACAACAGTAACAGTGGTGACATGGCATCATTAGTAGAGGGTTACTATAGCTTAATTATCCGGATGTCACATTATGTTTGTTCCTGAGGACATGGGAGAAGTCTTGTTATAAGTAATCATGTGAATTTGGTATTCATTCGATATTTTGATGACATGTATGTTGTCTCTCCTCTAGTGGTGTTATGTGAACGTCGACTACATTACACTTCACCATTATTTGGTCCTAGGGGAAGGCATTGGGAAGTAATAAGTAGATGATGGGTTGCTAGAGTGACAGAAGCTTAAACCCTAGTTTATGCGCTGCTTCGTAAGGGGCTGATTTGGATCCATATGTTTCATGCTATGGTTAGGTTTACCTTAATTCTTCTTTTCGTAGTTGCAGATGCTTACAAGAGGGGTTAATCATAAGTGGGAGGCTTGTCCAAGGAAGGGAAGCACCCAGGCACCGGTCCACCCACATATCAAATTATCAAAGTAACGAACGCGAATCATATGAGCGTGATGAAAACTAACTTGACAATAATTCCCATGTGTCCTCGGGAGCGCTTTGCTCGTCCAGGCTTGTCCTTTGTTACAAAAAGGATTGGGCCACCTTGATACACCTTGTTTACTTTTGTTACTTGTTACCCGTTACGAATTATCCTATCACACAACTATCTGTTACTGGTAATTTCAATGCTTGCAGAGAATACCTTACCGAAAACCGCTTGTCATTTCCTTCTGCTCCTCGTTGGGTTCGACACTCTCACTTATCAAAAGGACTATGATAGATCCCCTATACTTGTGGGTCATCACATACCTACCTATATGCGGTATTCTCTTGCCGTTCTAAGCAAATTTGTGTGTGCCATCTCTAATTTTCAAAATAATTTCCTTTTTGTGTGCTCGTACCGCTCATGAAACAGTAGGGGGTGGCTGATATTTTTATGCTAGATGTGTTATTCTCAAGATGAGTGTTTATTCACTTGTCATTGCACGAGAGTACGACAAAGCTATTAGGGATGCCTAGTCCCGAAATGAAAAATGAATTTACTTTATGTTGTCAAATAATAAATTCCTTGGAAGGTGTCGGTATGGACGGCACCCGTGGATATGGTTAGCCGTGGAATGTGAAAGTATGGTGGAAAAAAGAATAAACTTCAATTTTTGTTTGCGAACCGGCTATGATATATCTAGCATGGAAAGTATTAGGAACTACTCGATAGTTTTCTTTGACAGGAAAAGCATGCCACCCAAAATGTTTTATGTCTATCTTTTTCGCTTTGAGCTTTGGCACCTCTACAAATCCCTACTTCCCTCTGCGAAGGGCCTTTCTATTTACTTTATGCTATTTTTATTTTGAGTCTCCATCTTCTCTTATAAAGCACCAACTAAGGGGCACTATGGTCATACTTGAGCATTGGGTGTAGCTAATATGCGAGTGTGTTTCATGAATGGATCAATGATTGAGCATGATGGGCTAGGGATAACTTGCTTTAGTGTTGATATTTTGAAAGACATGGTTGCTTGTTGATATGCTTGAGTATTGAAATCTTCATGTCAAAACTAAACTATTACTTTGAACCATATAAAAGTCCATATGTCCATGCTACAAAACAAAAGCATATGTGATGAACATGCTAGGCAACATTCCACAACAAAAATTCTGTTTTTATCATTTACCTACTCGAGGACGAGTAGGAATTAAGCTTGGGATGTTGATACGTCTCCAACGTATCTATAATTTTTGCTTGTTCCATGTTGTTATATTATCATTCTTGGATGTTTTACAATCATTTTATAGCAACTTCATATCATTTTTTGGGACTAACCTATTGACATAGTGCCCAGTGCCAGTTGCTGTTTTTTGCTTATTTTTTTACTTCGCAGGAAACCAATATCAAATGGAGTCCAAACGCAGCGAAAATATTTGGAATTTTTTTTGGACCAGAAGACCTAGTATGGGCTAAAAAGGTACCAGAGGGGAGGCCCGAGGTGGGCACAAACCACCTGGGCGTAGCCAGGGGTTTTTCCCCCCCTCGGTGACCTCCCACACCGCCTCTTCGCCCTAGAAATTGCCAAATATTCCAAAAACCCTCGGGGTAACCCTAGATCAGAAGTTCCGCTGCCACAAGCCTCTGTAGCCACGAAAAACCAATCTAAACCCCGTTTTGGCACCCTGCCGGAGGGGGAAATCATCATCGGTGGCCATGTTCGTCATCCCGACGGCCACCATGATGAGGAGGGAGTAGTCCACCCTTAGGGCTGAGGGTTTGTACCAGTAACTATGTGTTTAATCTCTCTCTCTCATGTTCTTGAGACGTCACGATCTTGATGTAGGCTTTGTTAATGTAGTTGGACATATGATGTTTTCCCTCTCCGTCTTGTTGTGATGAATTGAGTTTTCCCTTTGAGATTTCGTTTTATCGGACTGAATACTTTTATGGATTTGAGAGCACTAGATGTGAGTCTTGCTATGGATACCCGTGGTGACAATGGGGTATCATATTGATTCACTTGGTATGTGTTTTGACACTCAACTCGCGGATTCCTGATGTGACATTGGGGTAATCTATGCATTGTATTTCTCTCCAACCGATTGATTTGGTTTGGCCAACTAGATTGATTTTTCTTGCAATAGGAGAGGTGCTCTGTAATGGGTTCAATCTTGCGGTGCTCAATCCCAGTGACAGAAGGGGACATGACATGTATTTGTATTGTTGCCGTTAAGGATAAAAATATGGGGTTTGTTCATGTTGATTGGATCTATCCCTCTACATCATGTCATCTTGCTTAAGGCGTTACTCCATTCTTGTTAACTTAATACACTAGATGCATGCTGGATCGCTGTCAATGTGTGGAGTAATAGTAGTAGATGCAGGCAGGAATCGGTCTACTTGTCTCGGACGTGATTCCTATATACATGATCATTGCCTTGGATATCATCATAACTATGCACTTTTCTATCCATTACACAACAGTAATTTGTTTACCCACCATATGCTTTCTTTCAGGAGAGAAGCCTCTAGTGAAAAGTATGGCCCCCGGGTCTATCCTTTATCATATTATTTTCAGATCTATAAAATAAAAAACAAAAAAATATATTGCTGCAATTTTTTACCTTTATTTTATTTCACACTTTTATTTATCTTTTATATCCATCACTATCAGATCTCATCCTTGCTAGTAACCGTGAAGGGATTGACAACCCCTTTATCGTGTTGCGTGCAAGTATTTGTTTGTTTGTGTAGGTGCAATTATTGGAGACTTGTGTGTTCCTCCTACTGGATTGATACCTTGGTTGTCAACTAAGGGAAATACTTATCTCTACTTTGTTGCATCACCCTTTCCTCTTCACGGGAAAAACCAACGCAGTCCAAATGGCACAAAACCTTTTGGAAGATTTTTTGGACAAAAGAGACACTAGAAGCTTCGGGAGAAGACCAGATGATGAACCGTGGGACCACAAGGCACTAGGGCGTGCCTTGGTGGCTTGGGGGCCCACGTGGCTCCGTTTGACCTAACTCCGCCTCTATAGATTCACTAAATCATGAAACCGACAGAGGAGTCCACGAAATACTTTTTCCACCGATGCAAGTTCCACAACCACGAGATCCCATGTGGAGGCCTTTTCCGGCACCCTGCCGGAGGGGGATTCGATCATGGAGGGGGCCCTATGTCATCCTTGCCACCCTCTGGTGATGAGTCAGTAGTTTACCACGGACCTATGGGTCCATAGTTAGTAGCTAGATGGCTTCTTCTCTCTATTTGATCTTCAATACAATGTTCTCCTCGGTGTTCTTGGAGATCTATTCGATGTAATGACTTTTTGAAGTGTGTTTATTGGGATCCTATGAATTATGAGTTTATGATCAGATCTATCCATGAATATTATTTTAGTTTTCTCTGAACTCTTTTATGCAAGATTTTTATAGCCTCGTATTTCTTCTCCGATTTATTTGCGAACTAGATTGATTGTGCCAAGGGAAGTGGTGCTTTGTAATGGGTTCGATCTGACGGTGCTCAATCCCAGTGACAGAAAGGGACATGACACTTATGTATCGTTGCTATTAAGGGTAAAAAGATGGGATTTATTTCATACCCGAGTTTACCTTGTCTACATCATGTCATCTTGCTTAAGGCGTTACTCCGTTTCTCCATGAACTTAATACACTAGTTGCATGCTGGATAGCGTGTCGATGTGTGGAGTAATAATAGTAGATGTAGAATCGTTTTCGGTCTACTTGTCTTGGACGTGATGCCTATATACATGATCATTGCCTTGGGCGTTGGGTTGCAAGTATTAGTTGTTTGTGTGTAGGTGTTGTTCACGAGTCGTTGCTTGGTTGTCCTACTGGATTGATAACCTTGGTTTCACTAGTAAATGCACACGTGCAACGCACGTTTATATTTAGGCAATATATTAATTGCACGTGGATATTAGGTATGCTATCATTTCTGTGTTAATTCTGTGATTAGTATAATATTTGGTATGATATTAATTGCACGTTAAACACGTTGAATGCTCGCCATTGGAGCAGTCTAGGTCGTTGGATTGACTTAGTTTGATGGTCGATATCAATTGGATCTACCCCTTTGGGTCTTCTTATATTGGTATAGATAACCGAGGGAAATACTTATCTCTACTGTACTACATCATCCTCCCCTCTTCGAGGAAATCCGAACGCAGCTCACAAGTAGCAAGCATCAATACAGTCTCATGCCTGTCTTAATGGCTATAAAGAAAGAGATTGTTGGGAGGCAATCCGATAGTTATCACTACAAAAAAGGACACATCCGTGACATTATGGCCTAAACAAAAACTTTGTCTCTCATGGATATGATACTTCCATGATGATAATTGTGACAAAAACATGTATCATCATAGATGTGGTGGGCTCCTACTCCTATGGCGAAAAATTATGGAACAAAATGGGATTTTTGTCCTGGGCGGGCTGGAGACGCACCTGCATGACATTCTTTGGCCCGTCCATGACGTAAAAAATCGTGGTAGAAGTGAGGGCGAGGAAAATTTTAGGGAGTTCCCAGTTACAGTGGGTGGTTGGGGCTGAGCGATTTAGTGTGGTTTGCGTGGTTCTCTCGCACGCACGTGTGTGCAAGGCATTCGCTTACTAAACCCAAGTGAGGCGTTCGTCTTACTAAACCCGAGCGATCAATTGACCCCTTGCACCAGCTACATATTGAACATGAGCGGTCGATCCCACTACATACTGAAGCCGATCGAACCCTTCGCTGCTAACTGAACCAGAGAGATTCCTTTGCTACTAACTAAACCCGGTAGATTTCCTCGCTGCTAACTGAACCCGGGCGATAGATCATTGCTGTTGCTTACTGAAGTCGATCGATCGATGCATTGCATCACTACAAAGAAAAGACACTTCCGTGATGATACGTGTTTGTCACAGTAGGTCACGTTTTCTGTCATGCATGTACATCCATGACGATTTTATGACATAATCAAGATAGTCATACCTGTGCTGTCGTACAAGTGTTCCATGACATTACCAAAATTATCATCACGGAAGTGTCCAGTTCCATGATGATAAATCGCGCATCACAGAAGTGCTTTTGTCAAGGGTGACCGACATGTGGCATCCACCGTAACGGGTCGCCGTTAAGCTATCGGGTCCAGTTTTGGATCTGATAACCCGTTAACAGCCCGGACCAATGGGAAATTTCCACGTGTAAAATTCTAATTGGCCAGAGGAAACACGTGTCAGCATGTTAGTTGGTCAGATAGGCGCCTATGATATGTCGACACGTGCGGCCCACCACTGGCCCATTTATCTTACAAAAGCCAGCCTGATTTACTTGGTCAAAAGTTAGCGGGCTGGCCCATGAAAAGCCTGTTAACGGTCTCTTCGCAAATAGCCCATTTTACGGCCCGTTAGGGCCTACCCGAAATCGGCCCAACAATGTCATGTGGGCCGTCGAATATAACACCAGCCCGTTTCACTTTCGGCCCATGTATGGCCCACGACGTCTTTCGGCCCATATGAGGCCTTCGTATCTTTAGGCCCTTTAGAGGTCCACGGTGACTATAGACCATAATGAACAGTAAATTTCTTTGTACCCGCTAACGGCCCATGATTCACATGAATCATGGGCCGTTTCCAGCCGGTGTTAGATTTCAGCCTACTGACGGCCCATACGTTCTTGGGCTCCGTTCTGGCCCTCGATTACTTCCGACACGTTACTGGCCTGTTCCCCTAATGGGCCAAATTCGGCATGTGGTAAGAGTAGGCCCGTTTCTATCCTGTTAACCCGTTGCGCCGTTTCCAGCCCTTCCTATATTGTGGCCCATTAATGACCCATTATGCCTATGACAGAATTAAACCTTTGCTGTCCTCTGGCCTATTAACGGCTCGTTACCATGCTGGTCCGATACCAATTACGCCCGTTTACGACCCATGTTGACGCATTTATCCGACGGCCCGAGGCCCACCGATTCTACAGCCCTGTTGGAGGCCCATTTATCGATGACTCATAGGAGGCCCATGGATCCTATGACCCGTAGTAGGGTCAAGGTTACCACGGTCCGTATATGGCCCATGGTTGTTGCGGCCACTAGCAAACCAGGGAAAAAGAATAGTAGGGAATAAATAAGCCCGAAACTAACGCTAGGCTATTAAGGCGATTGCACAGATTACATCCACTGGGCATCAAAGATCGCCACCAGTGCAAATATAGGGAACACCCTACACTATACGAAAATGGCTTGCTATTTTCTTCATCCGGTGGCTGCACGTTAAGAACAAATTTTGTATCACAACAAAACAATTACAACTATAAAACATAAGGAAGGTTGGCATAAAAGTTAACAGTCTGGCAGATAAATGCACCACCGGAAGTTCAGAAGCTCAGTTC
Source organism: Triticum urartu (assembly GCF_056163025.1). Lineage (NCBI taxonomy): Eukaryota > Viridiplantae > Streptophyta > Magnoliopsida > Poales > Poaceae > Triticum > Triticum urartu. The sequence continues at coordinate 96,871,245 of NC_141875.1, forward strand.
ATTTGACCTGACTGTTATGTTTTCATGTTGTATTGTCCAATGGAGCACCATAACCTTCGCCTTCATTTCTCCTAGGCTCCTGAACAACATAGCAAATGTCTGATAGTCTGGTTTCAAGACCATGCATACCTTGACAACATCGAACAATGTTTGTCCTTGTTTCACAAGGGGTCTCTGTTAGGGAATGGATTTGTATCTGCAGCGCAGATATAACATTGTTTTGAGCTTGCATATCTTGATCATGAGGCAGTTTGGACGAGATTGCCTTAACAACCAACCCACTATTACGCATGAACGTGCTTTTGGCACTGTTAGCGGACAGGTACTAACCCACTGCATCAAGAGCTGATATTGCGGTTATAGTTGCCTCGCCACCTCCAGAAAGTGGCGGTTCCACCATTTTTTTCATAGCTTGCTGAAAAGTTGAGTTTTTACATTAGTAGTACCAGAACTGAAGATATTAAGGAGGCAGCAAAACCAAACAAAATAGCTTTGGTCCATATACAAAACTTATTCTGGTGAACCCATGTAAAATATTAGTTGTATTTTACTGCAAAGTACATAATAAAACCAGGATCCAAACATATGGCCATGTACCATGGCTAATGTATTGTCTATTTCTTCACATTGTATTGACAACTAAGGATAAAGAGACAAACTTTATAATACGGTAAGCATAGTATGACATCATTCATATCACAAAACAACTGAGAACAGACAAACAGACAATTGTAATGTTGTGTGGGCAAGTCCAGCACGGAACTAGATTACAGGTCAAGATCAAAGGAACATCACTCCTCTCTTTTAAACCTTGTAAGGTGCAATGATACGCTAAGACAATTGTGTATAAAATTGAAAAGAGTAATAGACATTGGCTGCAAACCATGCAATTCAAGGCATGGGTCAGATTAAGTAGTAGTTAAAAGGCATGAGGATTAAGGACTTACAACAACGGCTTTGACTGGTGTAGTCATGCCCTTCGTCTTGCTGGTGTGACAGTCATTGAAGATTTCCACAACATTTGGTTCAGGTACATTTTGGTCCTTACGGGCTTTCCTCTGCATTTGGAACAAGTCAATATAGATCTGATAATATGGTACAACGAAAAGAGGGAAACAATAGCTAATTACAAGAGCCTTGCAGTGTGCAATATAGCTACGAGATCCTGTCGTTTGTTGGAATTTCACTTTCGTACGGTTTCCCTTATTCTTTGAATAGTTCACCTACAGGAAGATAGATTTGTGTGGCACATGCATAAATAGGACTTCAACATGTGATCTGATCACACATATATAATGTACCTAATACTTCGGATCAGACCAGTGTTTAACGAGGCCTCTCTAGTCTTCATCCGATATATTTTCCACTGAAGATGTTTGGGAAAGTTCACTGTTAGCCTTGCCTTCAAAGTGAGTTTTCCTCAAGTTATACCGATACTATCGTAGAGAAGACTTGAAAACATGGGTGCAAGCTTGTCTGGTTGCATCATCTTGGCTATCCAACTTGAACCTCATCTGTTGAAAATTATGGGAGTCTCATTATCATCAACATAGAAAGTATGGGACAGAGCAAGACGATATTACTAGTTTCCGTACATAACCATACTTACAGATAAATGGTCGAGGAAGGTGTTGAACTGGGTTTCGTCTTTGTCATTCCTATACTGAATCCATGTTGGGAGGATACGTACATGACACCTAACGGCAACCGCTGCCTCTGGTACTAACTTGGCTGACTCTGTAGCATCACGTGGTTTTTAAACCTGCCTCAAAATGGATCTCCATTCTTCCTCCTCTAAATTTAGTTAACCTATCAAGCACTATCCTTGATGTTTGTTTCCTCTTGCGCCTAGGTGCTAGTCCAACAATGAACATAGGAAGTGTTAGTTGATACGTCTCCAATGTATCTATAATTTTTGATTATTCCATGCTATTATATTATATGTTTTGGATGTTTAATGGGCTTTGTTATACACTTTTATATTATTTTTGGGACTAACCTACTAACCCAAGGCCCAGTGCAAATTGTTGTTTTTTTGGATATTTTAGTGTTTCACAAAAAAGGAATATCAAACGGAATGAAACCTTCGGGAGAGTTATTTTTGGCACAAACATGATCCAGGGGACTTGGAGTAGACGTCAAGAAAGAAACAAGGTGGCCACGAGGCAGGGAGGCACGCCTGCCCCCCTGGGCGCGCCCCCTCCCTCGTGGGCCCTCACAGCTCCACTAACCTACTTCTTCCTCCTATATATATCCATATACCCCGAAAACATCCAGGAGCACCACGAAACCCTATTTCCACCGCCGCAACCTTCTGTACCCGAGAAATCCCATCTTGGGGCCTTTTTCGGAGCTCCGCCGGAGGGGGAATCGATCACGGAGGGCTTCTACATCAACACCATAGCCTCTCCAATGATGTGTGAGTAGTTTATCACAGACCTTTGGGTCCATAGTTATTAGCTAGATGGCTTCTTCTCTCTTTTTGGATCTCAATACAAATTTCTCCCCCTTTCTTGTGGAGATCTATTCGATGTAATCTTCTTTTGCGGTGTGTTTGTTGAGACCGATGAATTGTGGGTTTATGATCAAGTTTATCTATGAACAATATTTGAATCTTCTCTGAATTCTTTTATGTATGATTGGTTATTAGCTAGATGGCTTCTTCTCTCTCTTTGGATCTCAATACAATGTTCTCCTCGATCTTCTTGGAGATCTATTTGATGTAACTCTTTTTGCGGTGTGTTTATCGAGATCCGATGAATTGTGGGTTTATGATCAAGTTTATCTATGAACAATATTTGATTCTTCTCTGAAATCTTTTATGTATGATTGGTTATCTTTGCAAGTCTCTTCGAATTATTAGTTTGGTTTGGCCTACTAGGTTGATCTTTCTTGCAATAGGAGAAGTGCTTAGCTTTGGGTTCAATCTTGCGGTGTCCTTTCCCAGTGACATCAAGGGCATCAAGGCACGTATTGTATTGTTGCCATCCAGGATAAAAAGATGGGGTTTATATCATATTGCTTGAGTTTATCCCTCTACATCATGTCATCTTGCCTAATGCGTTACTCTGTTCTTATGAACTTAATACTGTAGATGCATGCTGGATAGCGGTCGATGTGTGGAGTAATAGTAGTAGATGCAGAATCGTTTCGGTCTACTTATCGCGGACGTGATGCCTATATACATGATCATGCCTAGATATTCTCATAATTATGCACTTTTCTATCAATTGCTCGACAGTAATTTGTTCACCCACCGTAATACTTATGCTATCTTGAGAGAAGCCACTAGTGAAACCTATGGCCCCCGGGTCTATCTTTTATCATATAAGTTTCCAATTTACTTTGCAATCTTTACTTTCAATCTATATCATAAAAATACCAAAAATATTTATCTTATTATCTCTATCAGATCTCACTCTCATAAGTGACTATGAAGGGATTGACAACCCCTTTATCGCGTTGGTTGCGAGGTTCCTATTTGTTTATGTAGGTACGAGGGACTTGCGTGTAGTCTCCTACTGGATTGATACCTTGGTTCTCGAAAACCGAGGGAAATACTTACGCTACTTTGCTACATCACCCTTTCCGCTTCAAGGGAAAACCAACGGAGTGCTCAAGAGGTAGCATTATTGTACATCAAACTGTGAGACTACATATAAAGAAGCATGCAACTGTAGCTTGACTCTAGCAACTACCTTCTTCCTGTTGAAGGTCACAAAGTTCATCTGATCTTGCCAACTCATCTTGTGTCAAGAGTGCTTCAGAAGTAGTGTCAGGTGGCAAGGGAGATTGGGAACATGCTGCTAGCTGAGTTGACCAACGAGTAAATCGTGCAGCTGGTGGTACGGTGGAAGGTGTTGCAACAACTAGGGTTGTCTCTGCTTGTTTGGTGGTAGCTATTTGTTTCTGTTTGGCTTGTTCTGCAGCTCGTGTAGCACGAGATACCCTGTTTGTACAATTTTCCGCTGGACTTTGACCTTCTATTGCACAAGCAGAATCTGCAGGATTCTTCTGATTCCCTTTCCCTGTCAATCTATGTTGCTTCCTCTTTCTCCGTGCCATGTTAAGTCAAGCCGACAAGAAAAACGAATAACAATTTAGTTCTTCAGAACAAATTGATGCGTGATACAAACAAACCGAACTTTGATGTTAGACAACCACATGATAGGAGGATGTAATATGTACGAAAAACAGGACGACACGAGATAACCAGAACTATGATGTGTAAACTAAGCAGAAGACATTTCACTAAATTAGAAGCAATGCAATGGAAGGTAGACACCATATGAAAGATGCTACAAATATCGCTCTGCCAAATTAACAGTGTCTCATCATAAATGGCGTTTAAACAAATGTGAAGCAGTACAAGAAATAAATCATATGCAAGATGCAAATAACATCACACTACCAAGTTAAAGGTCTCTCGTCATTAGTGTCATTGCATATTCACAGCTTATGATGTGTAAACTAAGGAGAAGGCATTTCAACAAATTAGAAGCAATGAAAGCTACACACCATATGAAAGATGCAACGAATATCACTCTACCAAGTTAAAACTGTCTCGTCATAAGTGCCATTTCAACAAATTAGAAGTAGTACAAGCTAGAAAGGAAGGCGAGATGTAACCTATATCACACTCCCAGGTCAAACGTGTCTTATGATAAGTGATTGTTGCAGGTTACACAATAGTAGTACTTTGATGTAAGAACATGGTGTGATAGACAGATATTGTATGTTCTAGAAACAGGAACACGTGTCTTATTCACAAGTATAATGTGTAAAGTAAGCAGATGGAATTCAACAAAATTAGAAGCAATACAAGCTAGACATCATACATAACATGCAACCACATATAACAGTGCCAAGTTAGAGGGAGCACCTGTGATGGTGCACTAGGGGAGACATGCTCATCATCAACACAGCTACATTGAGTGTCTATGCATGTGTAGTCTTAGAAATCATCTTGGGGGGATGGAGGAGTAGAATCTGTAGAGGCCCTCAGTTTGGAAGGAGCACCTTTATTCGCTGCCTTGCTAACTTCCTTCCGCTTTATTGATTTTGAATTGTCAAGTAAAACCGACAAGAAAAAAGCAATAAAATTCACTCTTCAGAACTCATTCGTGCATGATACTGACAATCACTACTTTGATGTAAGGCAAACACATGATACCAGGATGGAATAATACGAAAAACAGGACGACATGGCATATTCACAACTGTTTGTGTAAACTAAGCAGAAACCATTTCAACAAATAAGAAGCAATGCAAGCTAGACACCACATGAAAGATGCAACCAATATGACTCTGCCAAGTTAAAAGCGTCCCATCATAAATGGAATTTCAACAAATTAGAAGCAGCGCATGTGAAAGCACAAGTGCTCCCTAGGTGGTTTTGGTAATTGATGACAACATATCTCCTGTGGACTAATGTTTCTATCTAGTATGTTTCAGATAAGTTCAACAATGGAGTGGCATGGACTAAAGGTTGTGGGAACTCCTTCAAGAGGCTAAGGACAAAGGATTGGCTAAAGCTTCAAGCTCAAGACTCTTCATTTTACATTTTAGTGATCCAAGATCACATTGAGTCCATACGAAAAGCCAATACTATCAAGGAGGGATGAGGTGTTGCTTAATGAGCCTCTTGCTTCATGTGCTTAATGATATGCTCCAAAATCCTCAGCTACTTTCCCACTTCCACAAATGACCTAAACCCTAAGCCAAACTCGGTCATACCGATTCTTTCTATCCGGCGCCACCGAGTTTCACTTGTCATAAGCCACTGCCAAACCCTAGCAATTCGGTTCTACCGATAGGGATCTCGGTCTCACCGAGATGGGATTTCAAACTCTCTGTTACCTATTGCAATATTTTCGGTCCCACCGAGATATGCAATCGGCCCCACCGAGATTGCAATGTAAATTCAGTGTTTCCTTTTTGTAACTTTTCGGTCTCACCGAAAGAGCAAATCGGTCCCACCGAGTTTTCCTGACCAACTCTCTGGTTAGCTAATTACCAAAATCGGTCTCACCGAGTTTGTGTAATCGGTCTCATCGAGATTACGTTATGCCCAAACCCTAACCATATCGGTCCTACCGAGTTGCATGTCAGTCCCACCGAAAATCTCTAACGGTCACTAGGTTTACCTTTTTGGTCCGACCGAGTTTGTTGATTCGGTCCCACCGAGATTGGAAAAATGTGTGTAACGGTTGGATTTTGTGTGGAGGCTATATATACCCCTCCACCTCCTCTTCATTCATGGAGAGAGCCATCAGACTAAGCCTACACTTCCAGCATCCTATTTCTGAGAGAGAAATACCTACTCATGTGTTGAGGCCAAGATATTCCATTCCTACCATATGAATCTTGATCTCTAGCCTTCCCCAAGTTGCTTTCCACTCAAATCTTCTTTCCACCAGATCCAAATCCTATGAGAGAGAGTTGAGTGTTGGGGAGACTATCATTTGAAGCACAAGAGCAAGGAGTTCATTACCTACACACCATTTGTTACTTCTTGGAGAGTGGTGTCTCCTAGATTGGCTAGGTGTTACTTGGGAGCCTCCGACAAGATTGTGGAGTTGAACCAAGGAGTTTGTAAGGGCAAGGAGATCGCCTACTTCATGAAGATCTACCGCTAGTGAGGCAAGTCCTTCGTGGGCGATGGCCATGGTGGGATAGACAAGGTTGCTTCTTCGTGGACCCTTTGTGGGTGGTTGCTTCTTCGTGGACCCTTTGTGGGTGGAGCCCTCCGTGGACTCGCGCAACCGTTACCCTTCGTGGGTGGAGCCCTCCGTGGACTCGCGCAACCGTTACCCTTCGTGGGTTGAAGTCTCCATCAACGTGGATGTAGGATAGCACCACCTATCCGAACCACGGGAAAAACATCCGTGTCTCCAATTGCGTTTGAATTCTCCAAACCCTTCCCCTTACATTCTTGCAAGTTGCATGCTTTACATTCCGCTGCTCATATACTCTTTGCATGCTTGCTTGATATGTATTGTGTATGTTGAAATTGTGCCTAAAACTCCACTCAAACCAAAAAGGCCTAAAAATTGCAACTTTAGCACTAAGTGTCTAATCGTCCCCCCTCTAGACACATCTACTTCAAGGTCCTACAAGTGGTATCAGAGCTTTGGTCTCCATTGCCTTGGTTTAATCACCATTGGAGGAAGATGGATGTGTCTACTTTAGGGAGTCTTAGACATAGAGTGCCTATTCTTGATGGAGAGTATTTTCATGAGTGGAAAAATGAGATGCTTGTAACTTTCAATCAATATAATTTGAACAAGTATATTGCTAGCCCTTGTGCACCTCATATTGATCCTTTGCATCCTACCCTAGATGAAGATATTGTCATGACTCGCAATCTTAGAACTATTGAGCTCATCATTAGAGGATTGCCCAAAAATTTGATTGCTAGTTTGCCTACTCTTAATTGTGCCTATACTATATGGAAATTTCTTGAGGAACGATTTCCCGATCATTCCTTGAAAACTTTGGATGAAATTCTCCATAAATCTATTGCCTTGAGTAAGATGAACTCTAGTGATCCTAGTTTTGGTAATTGTCTATTTGAACCTACCAATCTTAAGCATGCTAAAGGAGATGTTGGAATCATTAGTGATATCATATTCGAAGCTATAAGAATTCATAAAAGTGACCACTTTGATGATCATTTATCTAATGAATTACCCTCTCTAGGAAATGATGAATCACAAGATCATGATGAACATGGATACTATGATGATGATGATAGTGACTTCGACCTTGATGATGCAATGAGACATTTTGGTCTTATGGCAAATCTTCGGGGATATGAATCAGGAGGAAAGGAATGGGTTCTTGATAGTGGATGTACTGATCATACCGGAGATGAAGAGATGTTTCGTGAGCTTGCTGAAAATGACGGCCCTCAAAAATATGTCACCTTTGGTGATAATTCAAAGGGTAAAGTGGTTGGCCTTGGTAAGGTGGCCATCTCACATGATAGTTCCATTCAAAATGTCATGCTCGTTGAATCTCTCGGCTACAACTTACTTTCAGTATCTAGACTTGCTGATTTCGGTTTGAATGTCCTATTTACTGAGGTAGATTGCCAAGTATTTCGTCGAGACAATCATAAAATGGTCTTTACGGGTATGCATAGAGGTGATCTTTACATTGTCGATTTCTCTAAAAAGGCACAACCTAAAACTTGCTTTGTTGCTAAATCCTCAAAAGGTTGGTTGTGGCATAGACGACTAGGTCACGTTGGCATGAGAAACCTTGACAAGCTTACTAAAGGAAATCATATCCTTGGAGTTAACAATGTCATATTTGATAAGGATAGACTTTGCAGTGCTTGTCAAGCAGGTAAACAGGTTGGAGGAAGGCATCCCGTGAAGAACATCATGACCACAAGAAGGCCACTCGAGCTACTTCATATGGATCTTTTTGGTCCCAACGCCTACAAGAGTCTCGGTGGAAATTCTTTTGGTCTAGTTATAGTTGATGATTGTCCAAGATTTACGTGGGTGTTCTTTCTTAATGACAAGTCGCAGGTCCAGAAGATCTTCAGAAACTTCTCTAGGAAGGCCCAAAATCAGTTTGACGTGAAGATCAATAAGGTTCGGAGTGACAACGGAACGGAGTTCAAGAACGCAAATGTGGACACCTTTCTTGACGAAGAAGGGATTTCACACGAGTTCTCGGCTACGTACACACCTCAACAAAATGGAGTTGTTGAAAGGAAGAACCGGACGCTCATCGAAATGGCAAGAACGATGCTTGATGAATACAAGACGCCGAAGCACTTTTGGGCAGAAGCGGTTGAGACAGCTTGTCACGCAACAAATCGCTTATATCTTCACAAGCTACTCGGCAAGACGGCATACGAGCTTCTCACCGGTAACAAACCCCAAGTTGGATACTTTCGAGTATTCGGCTCAAAGTGCTAAAATCTTGATAAGCATCATCGTTCAAAGTTTGCTCCTAAATCTCATGAAGGTTTTCTACTTGGTTATGGCTCAAACTCTAACACTTACCGTGTCTACAACAATTTCACCCGAAAGGTTGAAGAGACGGTAGATGTGAAGTTTGATGAATCTAATGGCTCGCAAGTAGAGCAATTGCCAATTGATGTAGGAGACAAAGACCCTTCAGAAGCAATCCAAGACTAGCCCATTGGAAAAATTCGTCCAACGGAGGTGAAGGAGAGTACTTCATCCGTCCAAGTGGAAGCTTCTACTTCACGACAAGGTGAACCAAGAATTGACACGGAAGCATCCACAAGTGGGACACACCAAGATGAAGAAAACGAGGAAATGCATCAAGACGAACATCAACAACCTCCTTCTCCACCACGACAAGAGAACTGGATACTCTAGATGCATGCTGGATAGCGGTCAATGTGTGGAGTAATAGTAGTAGATGCAGAATCGTTTCGGTCTACTTGTCGCGGACGTGATTCCTATATACATGATCATGCCTAGATATTCTCATAATTATGCACTTTTCTATCAATTGCTCGACAGTAATTTGTTCACCCACCGTAATACTTATGCTATCTTGAGAGAAGCCACTAGTGAAACCTATGGCCCCCGGGTCTATCTTTTATCATATAAGTTTCCAATTTACTTTGCAATCTTTACTTTCAATCTATATCATAAAAATACCAAAAATATTTATCTTATTATCTCTATCAGATCTCACTCTCATAAGTGACTGTGAAGGGATTGTCAACCCCTTTATCGCGTTGGTTGCGAGGTTCCTATTTGTTTGTGTAGGTACGAGGGACTTGCGTGTAGTCTCCTACTGGATTGATACCTTGGTTCTCGAAAACTGAGGGAAATACTTACGCTACTTTTCTACATCACCCTTTCCTCTTCAAGGGAAAACCAACGGAGTGCTCAAGAGGTAGCATTATTGTACATCAAACTGTGAGACTACATATAAAGAAGCATGCAACTGTAGCTTGACTCTAGCAACTACCTTCTTCCTGTTGAAGGTCACAAAGTTCATCTGATCTTGCCAACTCATCTTGTGTCAAGAGTGCTTCGGAAGTAGTGTCAGTTGGCAAGGGAGATTGGGAACGTGCTGCTAGCTGAGTTGACCAACGAGTAAATCGTGCAGCTGGTGGTACGGTGGAAGGTGTTGCAACAACTAGGGTTGTCTCTGCTTGTTTGGTGGTAGCTATTTGTTTCTGTTTGGCTTGTTCTGCAGCTCGTGTAGCACGAGATACCCTGTTTGTACAATTTTCCGCTGGACTTTGACCTTCTATTGCACAAGCAGAATCTGCAGGATTCTTCTGATTCCCTTTCCCTGTCAATCTATGTTGCTTCCTCTTTCTCTGTGCCATGTTAAGTCAAGCCGACAAGAAAAACGAATAACAATTTAGTTCTTCAGAACAAATTGATGCGTGATACAAACAAACCGAACTTTGATGTTAGACAACCACATGATAGGAGGATGTAATATGTACGAAAAACAGGACGGCACGAGATAACTAGAACTATGATGTGTAAACTAAGCAGAAGACATTTCACTAAATTAGAAGCAATGCAATGGAAGGTAGACACCATATGAAAGATGCTACAAATATCGCTCTGCCAAATTAACAGTGTCTCATCATAAATGGCGTTTAAACAAATGTGAAGCAGTACAAGAAATAAATCATATGCAAGATGCAAACAACATCACACTACCAAGTTAAAGGTCTCTCGTCATTAGTGTCATTGCATATTCACAGCTTATGATGTGTAAACTAAGGAGAAGGCATTTCAACAAATTAGAAGCAATGAAAGCTACACACCATATGAAAGATGCAACGAATATCACTCTACCAAGTTAAAACTGTCTCGTCATAAGTGCCATTTCAACAAATTAGAATTAGTACAAGCTAGAAAGGAAGGCGAGATGTAACCTATATCACACTCCCAGGTCAAACGTGTCTTATGATAAGTGATTGTTGCAGGTTACACAATAGTAGTACTTTGATGTAAGAACATGGTGTGATAGACAGATATTGTATGTTCTAGAAACAGGAACACGTGTCTTATTCACAAGTATAATGTGTAAAGTAAGCAGATGGAATTCAACAAAATTAGAAGCAATACAAGCTAGACATCATACATAACATGCAACCACATATAACAGTGCCAAGTTAGAGGGAGCACCTGTGATGGTGCACTAGGGGAGACGTGCTCATCATCAACACAGCTACGTTGAGTGTCTATGCATGTGTAGTCTTAGAAATCATCTTGGGGGAATGGAGGAGTAGAATCTGTAGAGGCCCTCAGTTTGGAAGGAGCACCTTTATCCGCTGCCTTGCTAACTTCCTTCCGCTTTATTGATTTTGAATTCTCAAGTAAAACCGACAAGAAAAAAGCAATAAAATTCACTCTTCAGAACTCATTCGTGCATGATACTGACAATCACTACTTTGATGTAAGGCAAACACATGATACCAGGATGGAATAATACGAAAAACAGGACGACATGGCATATTCACAACTGTTTGTGTAAACTAAGTAGAAACCATTTCAACAAATAAGAAGCAATGCAAGCTAGACACCACATGAAAGATGCAACCAATATGACTCTGCCAAGTTAAAAGCGTCCCATCATAAATGGAATTTCAACAAATTAGAAGCAGCGCATGCTACAAATCAGATGAAAGATGCAACTAATATCACACTGCATATACTAAAGGTGTCTCATCATATTGATTGATGCGGGATACAAAAAACAATAGTTTTATGTAAGGACATGCTTAATAGATAGATGTACTATGTACTAAAAATAGGAAGGCATGTCACATTAACAGGTATAATGTATAAACTAAGTAGAATAGCACATGCAATTTAACCAGATTGGAAGAATTACAATCTAGACACCATATGCAACATGCAACCACATATCACGCTGCCAAGTTATAGCAAGCACCTGTGATGCTAGTGTAGGGGAAATGCGGTAATCAACTATGGAGCTACGTTCACTATCTTCATCTAGCCTTGCTGTTTCTTGAGAATCATGTGGGGAGGCTGACGTTGTAATATTTAAATGAGGATCTTTTCTCATAGTAGTCCACTGGCCTGACTGCCTCATCATAAGTGATTGATGAGGGATACACAAGAACATTAGTTTGATGTAAGAACATGGTTAATAGACAAATGTACCAGTATGTACCAAAAACAGGAAGGCATGTCATATTCAAAGGTATAGTGTGTAAGCTAAGCAGATGCAATTTAACCAAATTGGAAGCAATACAAGCTAGACATCCGGCTGGAGTGGTGAGCATGATCATCTAGGATAAGAGAGCCTAGTGGGAGGCGGGCTGCTTCGCCACCTTCATGACTCTTTAGTTGGCTTCCAGGTGATGCCTGTCTGTGCTGGGCTTGTCACTGGCTCGGCCAGTGCCCTGACTAGCTATTTGACTTCTGGTGCTCCCCGGGATGGTGGTTCATGTAAAAAATATATTTCCTTATCTTAATAAGGACCGACTTCAGCCTTTCGAATACAAGCTAGACACGATATGCAACATGCAACCACATATGACACCGCAAAGTTAAAGCAGGCACCTGGGATGGTGGTTCATTGGGAGCGAGATTGTCAACTCCAGAGCTACGTTTACCATCTACATCTGCTGACACTACACCCTTTAAAGTGTTGAAACGTGTCTGGCCAACCCGCGTGATAACCCACAAGTATAGGGGATCGCAACAGTTTTCGTGGGTAGAGTATTCAACCCAAATTTATTGATTCGACACAAGGGGAGCCAAAGAATATTCTCAAGTATTAGCAGCTAAGATGTCAATTCAACCACACCTGGAAACTTAATATCTGCAGCAAAGTATTTAGTAGCAAAGTAATATGATAGTTGTGGTAACGGTAGCAAAAGGTAATGATAACAAAAGTAATGTTTTTGGTATTTTGTAGTGATTGTAACAATAGCAATGAAAAAGTAAATAAGCGGAGAACAATATGTGGAAAGCTCGTAGGCAATGGATCGGTGATAGAGAATTATGCCGGATGTGGTTCATTGTAACAGTCATAACCTAGGGTGACACAGAACTAGCTCCAATTCATCAATGTAATGTAGGCATGTATTTCGAATATAATCATATGTGCTTATGGAAAAGAACTTGCATGACATCTTCTTTCCTACCCTCCCGTGGCAGCGGGGTCCTAGCGGAAACTAGGGGATATTAAGGCCTCCTTTTAATAGAGTACCGAACCAAAGCATTAACACATAGTGAATACATGAACTCCTCAAACTACGGTCATCACCGGGAGTGATCCCGATTATTGTCACTTCGGGGTTGCTGGATCATGACACATAGTAGGTGACTATAGACTTACAAGATAGGATCAAGAACTCTCATATATTGATGAAAACATAATAGGTTCAGATCTCAAATCATGGCACTCGGGCCCTAGTGACAAGCATTAAGCATAGCAAAGTCATAGCAACATCAATCTCAAAACATAGTGGATACTACGGATCAAACCCTAACAAAGCTAACTCGATTACATGATAAATCTCATCCAACCATCACCGTCCAGCAAGCCTACGATGGAATTACTCACGCATGGCGGTGAGCATCATGAAATTGGTGATGGTTGATGGTTGATGATGACGATGGCGACGAATTCCCCTCTCCGGAGCCTCGAACGGACTCCAGATCAGCCCTCCCGAGAGGTTTTAGGGCTTGGCGGCGGCTCCATATCGTAAAACGTGATGGATCCTTCTCACTTATTTTTTCTCCCCGAAAGTGAATATATAGAGTTGGAGTTGAGGTCGGCGGACATTGCAAGCCTGGGTCCTTGCTTCCTTGAAGGACCACCTTGGTACATTTTTCTAAATATATTTCTTCCTCTGAAAAATTTCTGAAATTTTTAGTAACTTCAAATAAAAGTGAACCAAGCTCAACAAAAATGATAGCAACTACTCCTACAAGTGCCTAGAGCCTATATCATGCATCAAAACTACTTGGAACCATATAAATTTGACATGCAAGCTCAAGAACAGGGTCACCTAGGCAGCACAAATTTGCAATGAATAAAGCACTAGAACAAAAACTAATTGGACTAATGGAGGAGTCACATACCAAGGAACAATACCCCCAAGCAGTTTTGTGAGGTGCTTTGAGCAAGGAGATCGAAAATGGCAGCAAAATGAGCTTGGACTCGGGTTTGAACTGAATAATGGTGTTTGTGGGAGGAAGAAGGAGTGTGTGGGTGTAGGAATAAGTGGAGGAGGGCCACCGTGGGCCCACGAGGCAGGGGGCGCGCCCAGGGGGGTAGGGCGTGCCCTCCACCCTCGTGGCCAGGTGGATGCCCCCTGCTGTGTTCAAATATTCCAGAAAAAATCATATTTAAATTTCAGGGCATTTGGAGAACTTTTATTTTCGGGGTATTTCTATATTGCACGGATAATTCAGATAACAGACAGAAAATACTATTTTTATTTTATTTAATATAAATAGCAGAAAGTAAAAGGTGGGTACAAAGAGTTATGTTTTCTAAATTCATCCATCTCATGATCATCAAAAGGAATCCATTAACAAGGTTGATCAAGTCTTGTTAACAAACTCATTCCGAATAACATGGAACCGGAGAATTTTCGAATAACACTAGGTTACCTCAACGGGGATATGCACATCCCCAACAATAAGAATATCATATTTCTTCTTGACAGTAGGTAGAGGAAATTCAAAACCTCCAAAAATAATCGATGGAATTTTTCCAATAGAATTAATACTGTGGACTTGAGGTTGTTTCCTCGGAAAGTGTATCGTATGCTCATTACCATTAACATGAAAAGTGACATTGCCCTTGTTGCAATCAATAACAGACCCTGCAGTATTCAAAAAGGGTCTTCCAAGAATAATAGACATACTATCATCCTCAGGAATATCAAGAATAACAAAGTCCGTTAAAATAGTAACGTTTGCAACCACAATAGGCACATCCTCACAAATACCGACAGGTATAGCAGTTGATTTATCAGCCATTTGCAAAGATATTTCAGTAGGTGTCAACTTATTCAAATCAAGTCTACGATATAAAGAGAGAGGCATAACACTAACACCGGCTCCAAGATCACATAAAGCAGTTTTAACATAATTCCTTTTAATGGAGCATGGTATAGTGGGTACTCCTGGATCTCCAAGTTTCTTTGGTATCCCACCCTTAAAAGTATAACTAGCAAGCATGGTGGAAATTTCAGCTTCTGGTATCTTTCTTTTATTAGTAACAATTTCTTTCATGTACTTAGCATAAGGATTCATTTTAAGCATATCAGTTAATCGCATACGCAAAAAGATATGTCTAATCATTTCAGCAAAGCGCTCAAAATCCTCATCATCCTTTTTCTTGGATGGTTTGGGAGGAAAAGGCATGGGTTTCTGAACCCATGGTTCTCTTTCTTTACCATGCTTTCTAGCAACAAACTCTCTCTTATCACAACGTTGATTCTTTGATTGTGGGTTATCAAGATCAACAGTAGGTTCAATTTCTATATCATTATCATTACTAGGTTGGGCATCAACATGAACATTATCATTAACATTATCACTAGTTTCAGGTTCATTACCAGATTGTGTTTCAGCATCAGAAATAGAAATATCATTTGGATTCTCAGGTGTTTCAGTAATAGGTTCACTAGAAGCATGCAAAGTCCTATCATTTTTCTTTTCTTCCTCTTAGAAGGACTAGGTGCATCTATATTATTTCTGTGAGAATATTGCTCAATTCTCTTAGGGTGGCCTTCAGGATACAAAGGTTCCTGAGTCATTGTACCAGTTCTAGTAGCCACTCTAACAGCAAAATCATTATTCTTACTATTCAATTCATTGAGCAAATCATTTTGAGCTTTAAGTACTTGTTCTACTTGAGTGGTAACCATAGAAGCATGTTTACTAATAAGTTTAAGTTCACCTTTGACATTAGCTATATAATCACCCAAGTGTTCAAGCATATCATCACTGCATTTTAATTCTCTACCAAAATAAGCATTGAAGTCTTCTAGCTTAACCATAAATTTACCAAACTCATCTAAGCATGGGCTAGCAAACTTAGTAAATGAGATTTCAGCTTTATCACATCTATAGAGAGAGTTTACCTTTACTACCTGTGTCGGGTTCTCAAGACCATGTATTTCTTCAATAGGAGATGTATTAAAATTATGCATTTCTTCGACAGGCGGTAAATTAAGACCATGTATTTCTTCAATAGGAGGTAAATTCTTAACATCTTCAGCTTTAATACCTTTTTCTTTGATAGATTTCTTTGCCTCTTGCATATCTTCAGGACTGAGACATAGAATACCTCTATTCTTCGGAGTTAGTTAGGAATAGGCTCAGGAAGTGTCCAATTATTTTCATTTGTCAACATATTATTTAATAGAATTTCAGCTTCATCCGGTGTTCTTTCCCTGAAAACAGAACCAACACAACTATCCAGGTAATCTCTGGAAGCATCGGTTAGTCCATTATAAAAGATATCAAGTATTTCATTTTTCTTAAGAGGATGATCAGGCAAAGCATTAAGTAATTGGAGAAGCCTCCCCCAAGCTTGTGGGAGACTCTCTTCTTCAATTTTCACAAAATTATATATATCCCTTAAGGCAGCTTGTTTCTTATGAGCAGGGAAATATTTAGCAGAGAAGTAATAAATCATATCCTGGGGACTACACACACAACCAGGATCATGAGAATTAAACCATATCTTAGCATCACCCTTTAATGAGAACATGAATATTTTAAGGATATAAAAGTAGCGAGTTCTCTCATCATTAGTGAACAGGGTAGCTATATCATTTAATTTAGTAAGATGTGCCACAACAGTTTTAGATTCATAGCCATAAAAAGGATCAGATTCGACCAAAGTAATTATATCAGGATCAACAGAGAATTCATAATCCTTATCAGTAACACAGATAGGTGAAGTAGCAAAAGCAGGGTCAGGTTTCATTCTAGCAATAAGGGATTGCTGCTTCCATTTAGCTAATAACCTCTTTAGATCATATCTATCATTGCAAGCTAAAATAGCTCTAGTAGCTTCTTCACCCATAACATAACCCTCAAGAACAACATGCAATTCATATTTATTAGGGGGAGAGTCTTCATCATCACTTTCATCAATATTATCAGTTTCAATAATTTCATTCTCTCTACCCCTAGCAAGTTGTTCATCAACAAATTCACCAAGTGGCATAGTAGTATCAATCATAGAAGTAGTTTCATCATAAGTATCATGCATAGCAGAAGTGGCATCATCAATAACATGCGACATATCAGAATGAATAGCAGAAGCAGGTTTAGGTGTCGCAAGCTTACTCAAAACAGAAGGTGAATCAAGTGCAGAGCTAGATGGCAGTTCCTTACCTCCCCTCATAGTTGAGGGATAAATCTTGGTTCTTGGATCTCTCAAGTTCTTCATAATGATAAGGAGATATAAATCCCAAGTGACTCAAAGAATAGAGCTATGCTCCCCGGCAACGGCGCCAGAAAATAGTCTTGATGACCCACAAGTATAGGGATCGCAACAGTTTTCGAGGGTGGAGTATTCAACCCAAATTTATTGATTCGACACAAGGGGAGCCAAAGAATATTCTCAAGTATTAGCAGCTAAGTTGTCAATTCAACCACACCTGGAAACTTAATATCTGCAGCAAAGTATTTAGTAGCAAAGTAATATGGTAGTAGTGGTAACGGTAGCAAAAGGTAATGATAACAAAAGTAATGTTTTTGGTATTTTGTAGTGATTGTAACAATAGCAACGGAAAAGTAAATAAGTGGAGAACAATACATGGAATGCTCATAGGCAATGGATCAGTGATAGAGAATTATGCCGGATGCGGTTCATCATGTAACAGTCATAACCTAGGGTGGCACAGAACTAGCTCCAATTCATCAATGTAATGTAGGCATGTATTCTGAATATAGTCATACGTGCTTATGGAAAAGAACTTGCATGACATCTTTTGTCCTACCCTCCCGTGGCAGCGGGGTCCTAGCGGAAACTAAGGGATATTAAGGCCTCCTTTTAATAGAGTACCGGACCAAAGCATTAACACATAGTGAATACATGAACTCCTCAAACTACGGTCATCACCGGGAGTGGTCCCGATTATTGTCACTTCGGAGTTGCCGAATCATAACACATAGTAGGTGACTATAGACTTGCAAGATAGGATCAAGAACACTCATATATTGATGAAAACATAATAGGTTCAGATCTGAAATCATGGCACTTGGGCCTAGTGACAAGCATTAAGCATAGCAAAGTCATAGCAACATCAATCTCAAAACATAGTGGATACTAGGGATCAAACCCTAACATAACTAACTCGATTACATGATAAATCTCATCCAACCCATCACCGTCCAGCAAGCCTACGATGGAATTACTCACGCACGACGGTGAGCATCATGAAATTGGTGATGGAGGATGGCTGATGATGACGATGGCGACGGATTCCCCTCTCCGGAGCCCCGAACGGACTCCAGATTAGCCCTCCCGAGAGGTTTTAGGGCTTGGCGGCGGCTCCGTATCGTAGAACGCGATGAATCCTTCTCCTCTATTTTTTCTCCCCGAAAGTGAATATATAGAGTTGGAGTTGAGGCCGGAGGAGCTCTAGGGGGGCCACGAGGTAGGGGGCGCGCCCAGGGGGGCAGGCGCGCCCCCACCCTCGTGGCTAGGGTGTGGACCCCCTGGTCTTGATCTTTTGCCAGTATTTTTTATTGTTTCCAAAAAGATGCTCCGTGGAGTTTCATGTCATTCTGAGAACTTTTGTTTCTGCACATAAATAACATCATGGCAATTCTGCTGAAAACAACGTCAGTCCGGGTTAGTTCCATTCAAATCATGCAAGTTAGAGTCCAAAACAAGGGCAACCATGTTTGGAAAAGTAGATACGACGGAGACGTCTCACGCGCTTCGGCTTGCCTCTTCACTGACACGTGGGACTGCACTTGGAGAAACCGACCATGCGCCAAACTCCCCGCGCCCATCGCGCGACCCCCCCCAAATTCCCCCCAAATCCCAAATTCAACTGCCCTTCGGCCAACTAGCCAATAATATTCCCCAAACCCCCTCCCTGCCCCCTCCACTCCATTTGCTCCACCAAAGCCGCCCTCCCCGCTGCGCCAATACGTTGGCGCCGCAGTTCGTCGAGGGGACGCACGGTGATCCTCTAGCTCCCACAGTACGCTCTCGTAGACTGTCGTCATCGAGCCGCGCCGCCACCACTGGCGACGTTCTTGTGGAGGCGCACGGGGATCAATGCCGCCATCGCTGGCGACATTCGTGTGGAGGCGCATGGCAGTCAACTTCTCCCACGGTACGTGCATTCTAGACTGAGGCCCCGTGCATGTCGGTGTAGCGCTGAATGTTAGCTGATAGATGATACGTCTCCAACGTATCTATAATTTTTGATTGTTTCATGCTATTATATTATTTGTTTTGGATGTTAATGGGCTTCATTTTACACTTCTATATTATTTTTGGGACTAACCTATTAACCCAAGGCCCAGTGCAAATTGCTATTTTTTTTGCCTATTTCAGTGTTTCGCAGAAAAGGAATATCAAATGGAGTCCAAACGGAATGAAACCTTCGGGAATGTGATTTTTGGAACAAACGTGATCCAGAGGACTTGGAGTGGACGTCAAGAAACATACGAGGAGTCCACAAGGCAGGGGGCGCGCCTACCCCCCTCAGCGCGCCCTCCCCCTCGTGGCTCAGCCGACCTACTTTTCCTCCTCTATATGTTCACATACCCCAAAAACATCCAGGAGCACCACAAAACCCTATTTCCACCGCCGCAACCTTATGTATCCAAGAGATCCCATCTTGGGGCCTTTTCCGGAGCTCCGCCGGAGGGGGCATTGATCACGGAGGGCCTCTACATCAACTCCATGGCCCCTCCGATGATGTGCGAGATCCCAGTGACAGAAAGGGAAACGACATGTATTGTATTGTTGCCGCTGAGGATAAAAAGATGCGGTTTATATCATATTGCTTGACTTTATCCCTCTACATTATGTCATCTTACCTAAGGCGTTACTCTGTTCTTATGAACTTAATACTCTAGATGCATGCTGGATAGCGGTCGATGTGTGGAGTAATAGTAGTAGATGCAGGCAGGAGTCGGTCTACTTGTCACGGACGTGATGCCTATATACATGATCATGCCTAGATATTCTCATAATTATTCGCTTTTCTATCAATTGCTCGACAGTAATTCGTTCACCCACCGTAATACTTATGCTATCTTGAGAGAAGCCACTAGTGAAACCTATGGCCCCCGGGTCTATTTTCCATCATATAAGTTTCCAATCTATTTTTACTTTCAATCTATATCATAAAAATACCAAAAATAGTGATCTTATCATTATTATCTCTATCAGATCTCACTCTCGTAAGTGACCGTGAAGGGATTGACAACCCCTTTATCGCGTTGGTTGCGAGGTTCTTATTTGTTTGTGTAGGTATGAGGGACTTGCGTGTGGCCTCCTACTGGATTGATACCTTGGTTCTCAAAAACTGAGGGAAATACTTACGCTAATTTGCTGCATCACCCTTTCCTATTCAAGGGAAAACCAACGCAATGCTCAAGAGGTAGCAAGAAGGATTTCTGGCACCGTTGCCAGGGAGTCTACGCACAAGTCAAGACATATCAAGTACCCGTCACAAACTCTTATCCCTCGCATTACATTATTTGCCATTTGCCTCTCGTTTTCCTCTCCCCCACTTCACCCTTGCCATTTTATTCGCCCTCCTTTTGCGTTTCCCTTCTCTTTTCCAGTTTGCCTCTTTTTGCTTGTTTCTTGTTTGTTTGTGGGTTGGATTGCTTGCTCGTCACGATGGCTCAAGATAATACTAAATTGTGTGACTTTTCCAATACCGACAATAATGATTTTATTAGAACTCCGATTGCTCCTCTTACCGATGCTAAATCTTGTGAAATTAATGCTGCCTTGCTGAATCTTGTCATGAAAGATCCGTTTTCTGGCCTTCCTAGTGAATATGCCGCTACCCATCTAAACAACTTTGTTGATTTGTGTGATATGCACAAGAAGAAAGATGTGGATAATGATATTGTTAAACTGAAGCTATTCCCGTTTTCCCTTGGTGATCATGCTAAAACTTGGTTTTCGTCTTTGCCTAAAAATAGTATTGATTCATGGAATAAGTGCAAGGATGCTTTTATCTCTAAGTATTTTCCTCCCGCTAAGATCATCACTCTTACAAACAATATTATGAATTTTAAGCAACTTGATCATGAACATGTTGCACAAGCTTGGGAGAGAATGAAATTAATGATACGCAATTTCCCTACACATGGTTTGAATCTTTGGATGATTATACAAAAAAATTATGCCGGATTGAACTTTGCTTCGAGAAATATTTTAGATTTGGCCGCGGGAGGCACTTTTATGGAAATCACTTTAGGAGAAGCTACTAAACTCCTAGATAATATTATGGTTAATTATTCTCAATGGCATACTGAAAGATCTACTAATAAAAAAGGTGCATGCTATAGAAGAAATTAGTGTTTTGAGTGGAAAGACGGATGAACTTATGAAATTGTTTGCTAATAAAAGTGTTTCTTATGATCCTAATGATATGCCTTTGTCTACTTTGATTGAGAATAATAATGAATCTATGGATGTGAATTTTGTTGGTAGGAACAATTTTGGTAATAACGCGTATAGACGTAATTTTAAGCCTAGGCCGTTTCCTAGTAATTCCTCTAATAATTATGGTAATTCCTACAACAATTCTTATGGATTTTTTAATAAGATGCCCTCTGATTTTGAATCTAATATTAAAGAATTTATTAGTTCGCAAAAGAGTTTCAATGCTTTGATTGAAGAAAAATTGTTTAAGATTGATGAGTTGGCTAGGAACGTGGATAGAATTTCTCTTGATGTTGATTCTTTGAAACTTAGATCTATTCCACCTAAGCATGATATCAATGAGTCTCTCAAATCTATGAGAATTTCCATTGATGAGTGCAAAGAAAGAACCGCTAGGATGCGTGCTAAAAAAGATTGCTTCATAAAAGCGTGTTCTTCTAGTTTCCATGATAATAAGGATGAAGATCTAAAAGTTATTGATGTGTCCCCTATTAAATCTTTGTTTTGCAATATGAATCTTGATAATGATGGGACTGGAGATGAGTCAACTTTAGTTAGAAGGCGTCCCAATGATTCGGAGTTTTTTGATCTTGATGCAAAAATTGATAAAAGTGGGATTGGAGAGGTCAAAACTTTAAATAGCAATGAACCCACTATCTTGGATTTCAAGGAATTTAATTATGATAATTTATCTTTAATAGATTGTATTTGCTTGTTGCAATCTGGGCTAAATTCTCCGCATGCTTATAGTCAAAATAAAGCTTTTTACTAAACACATCGTTGATGCTTTAATGCAATCTTATGAAGAAAAGCTTGAATTGGAAGTTTCTATCCCTAGAAAACTTCATGATGAGTGGGAACCTACTATTAAAATTAAGATTAAAGATCATGAATGCTTTGCTTTATGTGATTTGTGTGCTAGTGTTTCCACGATCCCTAAAACTTTGTGTGATTTGCTAGGTTTCCGTGAATTTGATGATTGTTCTTTAAACTTGCATCTTGCGGATTCCACCATTAAGAAACCTATGGGAAGAATTAATGATGTTCTTATTGTTTAAAATAGGAATTATGTGCCTGTAGGTTTCATTGTCCTTGATATAGATTGCAATCCTACATGTCCTATTATTCATGGTAGACCTTTACTTAGAACGATTGGTGCAATTATTGATATGAAGGAAGGGAATATTAGATTCCAATTTCCGTTAAGGAAGGTCATGGAACACTTTCCTAGAAAAAAAACATTCAATTACCTTATGAATCTATTATGAGAGCCACTTATGGATTGCATACCAAAGATGATAATACCATAGATCTATTCTTGCTTTTATGCCTAGCTAGGGGCGTTAAACGATAGCGCTTGTTGGGAGGCAACCCAATTTTATTTTTGTTTCTTGCTTTTTGATTCTGTTTAGAAATAAATAATTCATCTAGCCTCTGTTTATATGTAGTTTTATGCTTTTAATTAATGTTTGTGCCAAGTAGAACCTTTGGGAAGACTTGGGGAAAGTCTTTGCGATCTTGCTGTAAAAAACAGAAACTTTAGCACTCACGAGATTTGCTGCCATTTTTTATTGGAGAGTAATATTTAGTTAATTATTTTTGAAAATGATTAATAGATAAATTCCTCACGTCCATAATTTTATTATATAATTTTTAGGGTTCCAGAAGTATTCGAAACCTACAGATTACTACAGACTGTTCTGTTTTTGACAGATTCTGTTTTTCGTGTGTTGTTTGCTTATTTTGATGAATCTATGGCTAGTAATAGAGTTTATGAACCATATAAAAGTTGGAATACAGTAGGTTTAACATCAATGTAAATAAAGAATGAGTTCATTACAGTACCTTGAAGTGGTGGTTTGTTTTCTTTTACTAACGGAGCTCACGAGATTTTCTTTAAGTTTTGTGTTGTGAAGTTTTGAAGTGTTGGGTAAAGATTTGATGGATTATGTAACAAGGATTGGCAAGAGCCTAAGATTGGGGATGCCCAAGGCACCCCAAGGTAAAATCCAAGGAAAACCAAAAGCCTAAGTTTGGGGATGCCTCGGAAGGCATCCCCTCTTTCGTCTTAGTCCATCGGTAACTTTACTTGGAGCTATATTTTTATTCGCCACATGATATGTGTTTTGCTTGGAGCGTCTTGTATGATTTGAGTCTTTACTTTTTAGTTTACCACAATCATCCTTGCTGTACACACCTTTTGGTAGAGACACACATGAATTGGAATTTATTAGAATAGTCTATGTGCTTCACTTATATCTTTTGAGTTGGATAATTTTTGCTCTAGTGCTTCGCTTATATTTTTTAGAGCACGGCGGTGGTTCTATTTTATAGAAATAATTGACCTCTCATGCTTCACTTATATCATTTTGAGAGTCCTTTAGAACAGCATGGTAAATCACTTTGGTTATAAATTTTAAATGCTAAGAGAAGTTGGATGCTTGATAGATTATTTTGAGATATAAAGGTGGTAATATTAGAGGTGTGTTAGTTTAGTAATTGTGAAATTGATGAATACTTCTGTTGAAGTTGGCAAGTCCCTAGCATGCACGTATGGTAAACGTTGTGTGACAAATTTGAAGCATGGGGTGTTCTTTGATTGCTTTCCTTATGAGTGGCGGTCGGGGACGAGCGATGGTCTTTTCCTACCAATCTATCCCCCTACGAGCATGCGCGTAGTGCTTGGTTTTGATGACTTGTAGATTTTTGCAATAAGTATGTGAGTTCTTTATGAATAATGTTGAGTCCATGGATTATACGCACTCTCACCCTTCCATCATTGCTAGCCTCTTCGGTACCGTGCATTGCCCTTTCTCACCTTGAGAGTTGGTGCAAACTTCGCCGGTGCATCCAAACCCCGTGATATGATACGCTCTATCACACATAAGCCTCATTATATCTTCCTCAAAACAGCCACCATACCTGCCTATTATGGCATTTCCATAGCCATTCTGAGATATATTTCCACGCAACTTTCCACCGTTCAATTTATTATGACACGCATCATCATTGTCATATTGCTTTGCATGATGATGTAGTTGACATCGTATTTGTGGCAAAGCCACCATGCTCAATTTTTCATACATGTCACTCTTGATTCATCGCAATCCTGGTACACCACCGGAGTCATTCACATAGAGTCATATTTTGTTCTAAGTATCGAGATGTAATTCTCGAGTTGTAAGTAAATAAAAGTGTGATGATCATCATTAGAGCATTGTCCCATGTGAGGAAAGGATGATGGAGACTATGATTCCCCCACACGTCGGGATGAGACTCGGGACAAAAAAAGAGGCCATAAAAACATAAGAAGGCCCAAACAAAATGAGAGAGAAGGGACAATGTTACTATCCTTTTTTTACACTTGCGCTTCAAAGTAGCACCATGATCTTCATGATAGAGAGTCTCTTATTTTGTCACTTTCATATACTAGTGGGAATTTTTCATTATAGAACTTGGCTTGTATATTCCAATGATGGGCTTCCTCAAATTCCCTAGGTCTTCGTGAGCAAGCAAGTTGGATGCACACCCACTTAGTTTCTTTGATGAGCTTTCATATATTTATAGCTCTAGTGCATCCGTTGCATAGCAATCCCTACTCCTTGCATTGACATCAATCAGTGGGAATCTCCATAGCCCATTGATTAGCCGTGTCAATGTGAGACTTTCTCCCTTTTTGTCTTCTCACACAACCTCAATCATCATATTCTATTCCACCCATAGTGCTATGTCCATGGCTCGCGCTCATATATTGCGTAAAAGTTGAAAAAGTTTGAAATAGCTAAGTATGAAACAATTGCTTGGCTTGTCATCGGGGTTGTGCATGATGGGAGCATTTTGTGTGACAAAAATGAAGCATGGACAAACTATATGACTTTGTAGGGATAAGTTTTATTTGGCTATGGTATTTTGATAAGACATAATTGCTTGATTAGCATACTTGGATTATTACTATTTTTATGTCAACAATAAACTTTTATATTGAATCTTTCGGATCTGAACATTCATGCCACAATAGAGAAAAATGCATTGTAGAACATGCTAGAACGCATTCCACATCAAAAATTCTGTTTTTATCATTTACCTACTTGAGGACGAGCATGAATTAAGCTTGGGGATGCTTGATACGTCTCCAACGTATCTATAATTTTTGA
The DNA here is from genome assembly GCF_056163025.1 of Triticum urartu. NCBI lineage: Eukaryota > Viridiplantae > Streptophyta > Magnoliopsida > Poales > Poaceae > Triticum > Triticum urartu. The sequence continues at coordinate 96,897,023 of NC_141875.1, forward strand.
TTGTTCCATGCTATTATATTATCTGTTTTGGATGTTAATGGGCTTTATTTTACACTTTTATATTAGGGGCTAACCAATTAACCCAAGGCCCAGTGCAAATTGCTGTTTTTTTCTTCCTATTTTAGTGTTTCGCAGAAAAGGAATATCAAACGGAGTCCAAACGGAATGAAACCTTCGGGAACGTGATTTTTGGAACAAACGTGATCCAGAGAACTTGGAGTGGACGTCAAGAAACGGACGAGGAGTCCACGAGGTAGGGGGGCGCTCCCTCCCCCCTCGTGGGCCCCTCGTGGCTCAACCGACCTACTTCTTCCTCCTATATATGTTCACATACCCGAAAAACATCCAGGAGTACAACGAAACCCTATTCCCACCGCCGCAACCTTCTGTACCCAAGAGATCCCATCTTGGGGCCTTTTCCGAAGCTCCGCTGGAGGGGGCATTGATCACGGAGGGCCTCTACATCAATTCCATGGCCCCTCCGATGATGTGTGAGTAGTTTACTTCAGACCTTCGGGTCCATAGTTAGTAGCTAGATGGCTTCTTCTCTCTCTTTGAATCTCAATACAAAGTTCTCCTCAATCTTCTTGGAGATCTATTCGATGTAACTCTTTTTGCGGTGTGTTTGTCGAGATCCGATGAATTGTGGGTTTATGATCAAGTCTATCTATGAACAGTATTTGATTCTTCTTTGAAATCTTTTATGCATGTTTGGTTATCTTTGCAAGTCTCTTCGAATTATCAGTTTGGTTTGGCCTACTAGATTGATCTTTCTTGCAATGGGAGAAGTGCTTAGCTTTGGGTTCAATCTTGCGGTGCTCGATCCGAGTGACAGAAAGGGAAACAACACGTATTGTATTGTTGCCATCAAGGATAAAAAGATGGGATTTATATCATATTTCTTGAGTTTATCCCTCTACATCTTGTCATCTTACCTAAGGCGTTACTCTGTTCTTATGAACTTAATACTCTAGATGCATGCTGGATAGCGGTCGATGTGTGGAGTAATAGTAGTAGATGCAGGCAGGAGTCGGTACTTATTCGCTTTTCTATCAATTGCTCGACAGTAATTCGTTCACCCACCGTAATACTTATGCTATCTTGAGAGTAACCACTAGTGAGACCTATGGCCCCCGGGTCTATTTTCCATCATATAAGTTTCCAATCTATTTTTACTTTCAATCTATATCATAAAAATACCAAAAATATTTATCTTATCATTATTATCTCTATCAGATCTCACTCTCGTAAGTGACCGTGAAGGGATTGACAACCCCTTTATCGCGTTGGTTGCGTGGTTCTTATTTGTTTGTGTAGGTACGAGGGACTTGCGTGTGGCCTCCTACTGGATTGATACTTTGGTTCTCAAAAACTGAGGGAAATACTTACGCTACTTTGCCGCATCACCCTTTCCTCTTCAAGGGAAAACCAACGCAATGCTCAAGAGGTAGCAATAGACGCTGTTAATCTCACTGTTTGCCGAAGTAGTTTACAATCAATATTCTCTGCTTAAGAAGCTTCCTTGCCCTGTTCTGCACTCAATCTGCTTAGCTGAGATGGCATGCCAAGCCCGGTTAGCTGCAAAAATATCCTGCCATATATTTATTGTGACGTAGATTGCCATGGTCTAGTAGCCAATCTGTTAGGTGAAATAGCTCTACATCGTTTTATACTCGATCTTTGTTGCTGCGATGGCCTTCGGTAGTTCGATGGCTGTGTGCTCGGCCTCATTGACTGCTGAAACAGTCTGCCATAATTTTGCACTCAGATCTGTTTGCTGAATTAGCTTTAAATATATTTCGTTACTTAGATCTGCTCGTCCAAATATCTTGCCATAGCTTTAGACATCGACCTAGGTATTTTCTTCTGGACTTCATAAAAAAACATATATGTTTTTCCTGTAATATCTAGTAGAAGAACTAATTTGTATGTCTAACAGATGGACAAGACTTGGATAACTTCTGCTCGAAGATTCTCCGCTGCATATGTCGAGGGGGTTGAAAACTTCATGAACTTTATCAGAGCTGAGTACGGTGGTCCGAAATCAGATGTGCTCTGCCCATGTAGCAGTTGTATGAATTCAGTTACAAGACCCCAGTTAACTATGCAAAATCATCTACACTTGTATGGGATGCCGGTCACATATACTAGGTGGGTTCATCATGGTGAAGATGTGAACGTCAATGTTACTGACTACGTGGAAGCAGAAGATCACCATCTTGATCTGCCTGATGCTCAGGTGGAAGAGGAGGAGGAGGAGGTGGTGGTGGCGGAGCCAGTGACTTTGACCAACATTGAAACAATGCTACGAAATGCTCGTGCATTTCATGAACATTCACCTACAGAAGAAAAACGGTGGGCCCGCATGTTGGAACAATGCAACGTGGTTGTCACCCCAGGAAATAAGCTATCAGTATTCTCAGCTATGGTCACCTTTCTTCAGGTGAAGACATCTGAGCGGATGACCAAGAAATCATTTGATGTGATGTTGGCTGCTTTCCGGAAAGCTTTCCCAGATGCATTTGAGCTGCCACACACCTATAGTAAAATGAAGAATTTCCTTCGTGGAGTTGGAATTGGATATGATATGATCCATGTTTGTAAGAATAATTGTGTTCTGTTCCGGAAGGATTATGCCAACTTAAGTGAATGCCCGAAATGCAAATCATCAAGATGGAAAGATGGCGATGCTGTGAAGAGGATTCCTCATAATGTTCTGAGACATTTTCCAATTACACCAAGATTGTAGAGGTTGTTTCATGATGCTAAAACAAGAGAGGATGTACTGTGGCATTCTAGGAACCAGGAGTACAAAGATCGGAATGTATTGAGCCATCAATCACATGTTAGTGAGTGGAAAAGCTTCAATCAGAAACACAAAAAGTTTGCTGCTGACCCAAGAAACATTAGACTTGGCTTAGCTTCAGATGGATTCACTACAAAAAAAGACACATCTGTGACATTTTGGGCCGAACGAATTTTTTTCCTGTCATACATATGCCACTTCTATGACGATAATTGTGACAAAACCCGGTATCATCATAGATGTGGTGGGCTCCTACTTCTATGACAAAAATCATGACAGAAAATGGGCTTTTCGTCCTGGGCGGGCCGGAGACGCAACTGCATGACATTCTTTGGGCCGTCCATGACGGAGAAAACCGTGGTAGAAGCGAGGGGGAGGAAATTTTTGGGGAGTTCCCGGTTACGGTGGGAGGTCGGGGGCCGAGCGATGCGCGTTTCTCTCGTAGACGTACACGCGTGTGTGCGAGGCGTTGGCTCTAACTGAACTCGAGCGAGGCATTGGGCTCTAACTGAACCCGAGCGATTGCACTGCAGGCTATGCGTTACTGAACCCGAGCGATCAATCGATGGCTGTTAACTGAACCCAAGCGAGCGATTCCTTCGCTACTGCTGCTAACTGAAGCCGATCGATGCTGCCTCTGGGATGAACAGTGAGCATTGCGGGGGGGGGGGGGGGGTTGGATTAACAGTGAGCGGTGGCATTGCCTCTGGATGAACATGACCCAGTGGTGTGGTGGAGGGCTGGATGAACAGTAGACGGTGGAGGGGTGCCCGTGGAGGGGTGGTTGAACAGGACCCCGCGGTGTGGAGGGCTGGATGAACAGTAGACGATGGAGGGGTGCCCGTGGAGGGGTGGTTGAACAGTAGCCGGTGGAGTAGCGCGCGATGGAGGCTGGATGAACAGGAGCCCGTGGAGGCTGGAGGAGGTCGACGGTAGCCCGTGGAGGCTGGAGGAGGTCGACGGTGGAGATGAACAGTATCCCATGGAGTCCCGTTTTGCGGTACGCCATACCCCTCCCGATGAACAGGACCCCCATTTCGACCGTAGCGCTCCAACACAAGTCCGTTTCCTCCGTTTTGCGGTACGCCACACCCCTCCCGATCAACAGGACCCCCATTTTGACCGTAGGAGGTCCGTTTCCTCTGTTTTGCAGTATCCCAGACCCCTCCTGATGAACAGGATCCTGTTTCGAACGTGGCCGGTCGAACACAAGGCCGTTTCCTCCGTTTTGCGGTACGCCAGGCCTCGTTTCCATCGCCTGTTCTGTCCAAGCCCTCCCGATGAACACGACCACGCATTCCGTTCCGACCCAGCCAGTGGGCTCCCACAGGTTCCGTTGCCTCCCGATGAACACGACGCATTCCGTTGCCTCCCCATGAACACGACGCATTCCGTTGCCTCCCGATTAACACGACGACGACACTGTTTCTCCATTCCGACCCAGCCATGTACACGAGCCCTGGCTATACGTATGCGCGAGTAGGCATTCGAGACCCCGCCCGTATGTATGCATACGTGGCCGTATTTTCTTTCTTGCACCCTGGCCGCTGTATGTACGTGTACATGCTACGTGCGCGCCTCTACTACGACACGTGCGCGCCTCTACACCCACCAGTATATATGTACGTACACGTTCGCAACCAGAATGACAACGCTACGTACGCTTCAACCAGGTGGGCCCCGACTGTCAGGCACTTCCTTGCCTGCGAAGATGTAGCTGGTGGGTCCTAGCAGTCAGGGGGGCGAATCGTTTTTTTTTGCCCGGACGCACTTCCTTGCATGCGAAGATGTAGCTGGTGGGTCCTAGTAGTCAGGGGCAAACATTTTTTCGCGAAATACGGTGGCCCGTCCGGTGGGTCCCCGCTGTCAGGTGGAGGAATAATTATTTTGCATGTAATAAGGAGGCACTACCTTGCTGCAGCCATGGACCCAGCTGTCAGCCTCTCCATGTACAGTCGACGTCCGATGGAAGCCGTTCCTTGACCACATTGACCACGCCGTGCCGAGAGCACCAGGGCGGTGGATGACGGCGAGGCCTAGGAAGGGGACGACGTGGAGCCGGGGAAGACACGGTAGTGGATGCCCACGCGTAGAGGGGTATGATGGTTCACTACTTCGCTGCGGTGTGAGGCTGCCGTCGCCGCAGAATAACAGGGGGTGTGGGTGAGTAGAGGGATGGCCTGGCCAGCGGTGGTAGTAGTAGGGGGCGGTGAGGCCTCCACCGCATCGCGGCCGACCATGGGAGGCAGGAGCACGAGGCACGACCGACGCTGGTTTGGGTAGCTGGAGCAAGAAGACCAGAGGTTGAAGAAGCACTACGGCCGTTGGATGGACATCGTACGGTCACTGGAGCTAGAATCATGCATATTGACTAAGTTGACAAAGCCCTCCCTCCCCGTCAACTTAGTAGGCCCACAAGTCAGCCTGCCACTATACTGGGTCCCAGCTAATAGGGGGAGTATTCATTTTTTTGTGCGTAATAAGGAGGCACTTCCTTGCGTGCGAAGATATAGCTGGTGGGTCCGAGCTGTCAGTGGCGGTAACTTTTTTCGTTAAATACAGAGGCCCTTTCGGTGGGTCCCTGATGTTAGGTGGAGGAATCATTATTTTGCGCGTAATAAGGAGGCATTTCCTTGCGTGCGGCCATGGACCTAGCTGTCCGCCTCTCCACGTACAGTCCACTTCAGATGCATGTCGGTCGTTGACCACGTTGACCAGGCCGCGCCGAGAGCACCAGGGCGATGGAAGACGGCTAGGCCTAGGAAGGGAACGACACGGAGGCATGGAAGACTCATCAGTTGTTTCCCACGCGGAGGGGAGTACGACTGTACGAGGGTTTACTGGTTCGTCTGCCGTCGCCGGAGAATAACAGCAGGTGTGGGTGAGTAGAGGGATGGCTAGGCCAGCGATGGGAGTACGGTGGGGCGGTGAGGCCTGTGCGGCAACACAGCCGGCCGCGGGGAGGAGGGAGCAGGCAGTCCCGCCGGCGCTTGTTTGAGCGGCTGGAGCAAGAAGAGCAGAGATTGAACAAGCACGACGGTCGTTCGATGGACATCCAACAGTCACTGCTTGTGCGTCAACCTTTCTTTAGGAAAGCCTCAAATCTGTGGAAAATAGCATACAACCCATCTGCCATTATTTCTAATAATTTACAGCCCATTTGCTAATTCTTAAGGTTTTTTTGAGCCCATATTCTTTTTGTTAGCATTACAACCCATATTGTGGCCACGGTTAAAAAATTATAGGAAATTTTGCATATTTCGGTGCGGTCCGAACTATTTTTAATCCCAAAATTTCGACTCACATTCAAACTGATTTTAAAAATAAATGTATATCAATGTAAAATCCAACAAATCCTCCACGCATAAAAATTAATGTAATTTAAAATCTCGAAATGAAAAAAAGATATTTGAAACTAATTGCCGGTTTGATGTGTTTTAAAAATGTACAACCCATTTCTCATTACTGATGGGCCATTTTCTCGGCCAGCCGAATGAAAGCTCTCCTCGTCTTGAAGGATTTGCAGCCCAACAGGCCTGACAAAGCGACTTACTTGGCAAATCATAAAAAGACTGGGCTGTGGCCGTGGACCCAGCTGTCAGCCTCTCCATGTACAGTACTCTTCCGATGGAATTCGTTCCTTGACCACGTTGACCACGCCGCGCGGAGAGCACCACGGCGGTGGATGACGGCGAGGCCTTGGAAGGGGGCGACGCGGAGCCGGGGAAGACGCGGCAGTGGAAGCCCGCACGGAGAGGAGTACGAGGGTTCACTGGTTCGGCTGCGGTGTGGGGCTGCCATCGCCGCAGGGCCTGGCCAGCTGTGGGAATAGTAGGGGGCGGTGAGGCCTCCGTGGCAGCACAGCCGGCCACGGGAGGCAGGAGCATGCGGCACGACCGGTGCTGCTTTGGGCGGCTGCAGCAAGAAGACCAGAGGTTGAAGAAGCACTACGGCCGTTGGATGGACATCGTACGGTCACTGGAGCTAGAATCGTTCATATTGACTAAGTTGACAAAGCCCTTTGTCCCCGTCAACTTAGTAGGCCCACAAGTCAGCCTCCCACCAAGGCGGGTCCCAGCTAGCCGAGGGAGTATTCAATTTTTTGTGCGTAATAAGGAGGCACTTCCGGTGGGTCCGAGCTGATAGCGGGGGGAACGTTTTTTTTCATGAAATACGGTGGCCCGTAAGGTGGGTCCCAGCAGTCAGGGGGCAAACGTTATTTTGCAAAATACGGTGGCCCGTCCAGTGGGTCCCTGCTATCAGTTGGAGGAATCATTATTTTCCGCATAATAAGGAGGCACTTACTTGCTGTGGCCGTGGACCCAGCTGAGACTCTCCACATACAGTATACTTCCGATGGAAGTCGTTCCTTGACCATGTTGACCTCGCCGCGTTCCATTGCATGCATGCGTCCATGGGCGTGGTGCGTCCCCACTGTCAGCCTCTCACGTACAGTCATCTTCTGATGACTCTCGGTTGTTGACCATGTTGACCACACCGTGCCGAGCGCACCCAGACTGGAATGACCCGGAGATGGGGAAGACGGGGCAGTGGAGTCACAAATGGAGAGGAGTGGGAAACTTCACTGGTTCGGGTGCGCGGCAGCACAGTCGCGGTGCCGCTCACGGGAGATAGGAGCAAGAACAGAGGTTGAAGGAGCACGACTGTTGGATTAACATCCAATGGTCCAGCTGCTGGAATCATTTGTTGATTAAGTTGACAAAGCCATGCGTCCACGTCCACTTAGTAGGCCCACAAGTCAGTCACCAAATCTGACAGGTCCCAGCTGTCAACGGGATGAATAATTTTTTTGCAAAACAAGGAGGCACTTCCTTCCGTGCGAAGATACAGCCGGTGGGTCCTAGCTGTCAGGTGGAGGAAACATTTTTTTAGCTTAATAAGGAGGAACTTTCCTTGCGTGCGACCGTGGACCTCGTGGGTCCCAGCCATCAGGCTCTCCACGTACAGTCCTCTTCCGATGACTCTCGTTTGTTGACCATGCCGCACTAAACGCAGTGAGGCGGTGGACGACGGCGAGGCCCCGGACGGGAACGACTCAGAGATGGGAAAACGCGGCAGTGGAGTCGCAGATTGACAGGAGGAGAAGGGTTATAACTGGTTCTGTTGCGGCGTGAGGCTGTAGTCTGTGGAGAATAACATGAGGTGTCGAGGGGTGGAGGGATAGCCTGGCCGACGGTGGGGTAGCGCTTTGCAGCGATGCGTGCTAAGCACAGCCGCTAGTCGCCGAAGACCGGACCAGGCGGTCCCGGCGACGCTGGAGGAAGAAGACGAGAGATTGAAGGTGCATGCTGGCCGTTGGATATAAATCCAATGGCTGTGGATGACCAATCATTTGTTGACCAAGTTGACAACGCCCTGCGTAGGCTTCGACCTATTGGCCCACATGTCAGCCTGCAAAATGTGGCATATATTTATCCCATGTTTTCTAGAATGTACAACCCATTTGCTGGGCTGGGTGAACAAATAATTTCGCGTCAATTAGGCCCATTTATATTTTCTAAGAAATCCCAGCCCATTTGCACTTCCTTGAAATACACGTATTATGTGGGCTCGTTATATATATATAATGTTATGTTAGAAGGAGCAATTAATATCAAAGAATAAACCGGAGAGGCACATTATATATATATAATTAAGAAATTAGCGAGTTATTGCTCAAAATAAAAATGAGCGCGTCATTATTAAATTGGCCCTTAAAATCTTCGCAAGCTTTTGTACGCAATCACCAGGATTTTCCTTGCCTGCGAGTCAAAAACAACCAGGATTTTCCTTGCCAACTTCCGTTAAACATTTACTTTTATAAGTTAATAACACGTGGGATGTTTTTATACTGTATAAATAAGTCTCTATAAAATATACGATAATAGTAATAATATAAATATATATAATGTGGTTAGAAGGGAAAACATAAATTGGACACATCATTACTTTTATATGAGACTTGCGTTTTATACCCCACAGTAGGCATACTAACAAGTTCACACACAAATACAACAGAAAAGGTAAACATTCATATCAAACACAGGTTCACAGGACACGTTCATATTCATAGCCAACATTCACTATCAACAACTCAAAAGATTCATATATACACAAGCTCAGCATATCTATGCATCCAAATGATTGATAGATCACACGACAATATTCATACATAATTCACAAAAAGATTCAGATATACACATGTTCAGTATGTTTATGCATCCAAATGATTGAGATCACAACCAATATGATCCATGGACGAACTTTAATTACCTAGGGTACAGACTGGTAAATGGTGTTCAATCGGAGGTACTTCTTGCTAAAATTAGTTCTTGTACGAGTAAACTTTCGAGTACATAAGAGGCAACACAGACAATCTGAACTTTGCTTCTAGGTTTATCCTCAAATAGTGGCCTCGTGCCGAGGGAGGTTTGAGCAACTTGGCCACTACTTTCATCCAACTACTTTACTGGCTCATCTTGGTCCTGTATCTTGCCAAAATTCTACATTGCAGACGAGAAAGGAGGCGGTTGAGAAAGTGAACCACCCAAATTTTTTGTGCAGTTCAACTGAAATGGAGCATCCTTGGCGTTCAGACTGATTAAGTGCCAGATGAATATATGTGTCAACCAACTTGTCTGGAATCTTTATACTCCATGCCATATAGTTCGCTACCATATGTGCCGATAACCAAAAGGCACAAGTTGGGACCAAAGACTGGACTGCGTTTTTCTAGGCTATGCACCAAGCAATATTTTTGGCATTCACTCTCCTAATACTTGGAGTTTGACAATTGGTTGACGCCGGTTGATACTCGAATGAATATGGCACTTCTTGTCAACATCAATGCTTGTCTGAGTGAACTTTGGAGTACATAGCAGCAGCATAAGTACCTGTCCATCTGATCATTTTGTGCAGTTCTACTGAAATCACCCGATGTAATGATTTGCCTGCAAGTTCAGGCTCCAAATTACTCCTTTATGAAATCGGCAAATAGTAGCACAATACCAAATTACCAATACATATGACAGGCACAATAATCAGGATAAAGACCAGTACCAACCTGTGTGAGGTAGCATATCAATTACTATTTCCTTTGACTGGAAGCCGAGATAAGCCAAGCGACTGACAGCAAAGGAAGAAAACAAGCAGAGATTAGCGACTGACAGGAAAGGACGGAAGCTGTCGAGGCAATGAAACACCCAAAGTTTTTGTGCAGTTCCACCAAAATCGAGCATCCCTGTTGGCACATATATTGAGAGAGTGAGATTACTGTAATAGTGGGACTAGTTGATGAAACATACACTAACAAATAGAAGCACCCTCATTATCTTAATGGGTAAAGTTAGCAACATAGTAGTCTTTCTTAAAGAGGGGTATTAGTTTATTTAATCAGTGCCAATTAGCTCAACTTAACACTCAAAGCATTGCCATTTATCATAGGTTGCAAACTTTAACGTGCAAAGATAAAGGAGTTTCTCATGACAGTAGCACGATACAAATAGAGATGATAGCAAACTAATATGGATGAAGGCCTTAGGCCCGTACCAACCTGAGAAAAAAAGCTTATTCATGTAGTCCCACAAGAGATGATAAAGCACTCACTGGAATCACACAATAGTATATATTTTTGTGCACTTCAAATGTATGGTTGAAATCACTCTTGTTTACCAGTGCTGAGATTATATCGAAAGATTATCAAGAACTTCCAGCAGAGTTAAAGCACTGGCTGGGATACAGTTCATTGTATTGTCTTGTGTAGTTCCACTAAAATGTATGATTGGCACAACATGATCCCTGTTTGCACAAGTAGGAACAAGGTGAAACCTTCATTGGCTTAGTGAGAAAGTATAGGAAGACATTAGCATATTACTCAAATAGTAGCATCAAATTCATGATGGACAATATGCAAAACATTGCCTCATTGAACCAATGGCAATAAATTGACATGCAAAACAATAGCACTATTATGTCATGACACTAATAATATTCCCTCCCTGCTCCACCAAATGATTCACCTCCATAGACAAACATACACACGTACATGATTCAACATAGGGTCCTACTAAAGATTTGTTTAACTCCAACAGGAAAATTAGGCAGTAATAAATTAGTGGTACTTAAGTACTCCTAATTAATTAAGTGAGACAGCAGAAGTGGAAGGGCTCCCTGGAGGATTGTCTCACATGTAAGGTAGTCGTTGCCAGAGCCCTTGAATGGCCTCGACTTGAGGCCTCTGGCTTCAGCAAGATCGCCTTGGCACTGTTTATTCTTCTTCTTCCTCTTCATGCTTTGTTTCTCTTTCTCCTCACCAGTTGGTGAAACCAAGTACATGATTGGCCTTATAATTCAGAATTGGTTTTGTCAGTGAGGGAGTACAAGTGTACTAGTAAAAAACAACATTATTTTCTCATGGCAGTCGGAAAATAGAGATGAACACATGCATTAAATATCATTCTTACCTAAAGGAAGGTTATGGCGCCAATATGGATCATGAGGATTGGAACACAGATCTCCCTTTTTGCAGTTCCACCAAAATGAACCAACTGTTCCATTCTGACATTCCAGTTAAACAACACAAAAGTCACTTCTTTTAAGAAGAGTTTTGTGCAGTGCACCAAAAGGTCACAACAGCAACCAGGTGAATTGGATATCCCTGTTTGCACAAAAAGGCACAGAGGAAATAGTCAGAGTCTCAAACAATTACGGGCAAAAACATTTGGCTAAACTTGTCATGGCTTATAACAGTGGCATGACTTCATTTTTACTAGGGACATTAGATTAAGAACAACTAAGGATGCGTTTGGTTCACAGGTTTGGTGCAGGATTTTTGTAGGAACACAATTCCTACAGTATTCTTTCCCTTCCAACCATTCGGAACACGGGAAAGGTGAATATTTGGTATAAGGGCATGGGACAGTTGGTGCACCAGCAGTCCAGCACCATGTACGTAAACAGGGGCATAAAGTGGTGATTCATAGTTTATTGCCCCGAGAAACAAACATCCAAGAAACATATCTGGGCTGGTCCCATTTTTGTTCACTCTAGCCATCTACTCCTATGTGTGGATAGCAAATCTAGTCCTGGTCATACCACTATGTACAACGTTACCCCTATATTTCCCTTTTCGACCAAGAGACCGGTTGGCTGACCAGTCTGTACTGCTTTCACCCCCTTTCCTTCCTGTTTGTACCAAGTCCGATGTACATACTAAATTCCCCCACCCCCACTTTATTTCTTGTTTGAACCAAGTACTCCCTCCGTTCGGAATTACTTGTCATCAAAATGGATGTGTCTAGAACTAAAATACATCTAGATACATCCATTTCAATGACAAGTGTTTTCGGACGGAGGGAGTACAAGATTCGACTCCATGAAGTAGCTTTGCCTCTGACAATAGAAAAAAATGTGATGTTGGACCATCCGATTGAGAGGGGCTGAGAGGTAGAAAATGATGCACATGCAGCGACGTAGCGAGCTGGGGAAGTAGAGCTAAGGCGGTTTCGAACGAAGATATACCTGAAGGTCGTAGGGATGTGGATAGGTGAGCGGCGGGAGGCCGGATCCGCTCACAGGCAACGACGAAGGGATCGGAGGACCTCCCGCGCCGGCGCTCGGCCAGAGATAACGGTGCGGCCGGCAGTGGGTCTCCTCCCTCGCTGTCAACGATGGCCTAAATGCTGCCCCTCCTCCCCTTCATCGGCGGAGGGGGATACGTCCGGATCTGTAACCAGCGGTGAGGATAGAAAGCCAGTGTTTTTGAAGGGAGAAAGATAGTGTTACTACCCCTATCTTGTTTAGATCTGGAGAGGATGAGTGTGTGTGAATAGAGCAACCCTAGCAAGCAAGCGCGGAGGCTCCGGCCTATATATACGTAGTGGGGTAGTTTTCCTTTTTCACTCCATCAAAACAATCATTTAAAATTGTGTACTACTACATGCCAGGTCGCGGTTTTTTAGTTGTTGATTGTTTTTTGAGATAGCTACCCGCTTGTTCCAAGTGGTGTTACGGTGTGCCAGGTCGCACTTTGTATCGTTCAAGTCTGGTACTACAAGTCCCTCTATTAAATGAACAACCACCCCCTCGTAAAAATTGTGAACAAGCCCACGGCTAAAATTAGCAGAAACGTGGGTTGCCCCAACATGCATTATTATTTATATTTTATACTCCCTCCGTTCCTAAATATAAGTCTTTTTTATTAGCCACACCTAAGACAAGAATTTTTTTATTAGCAGTGAACCCCACATGTCATAGACACAAAAATTGTGGCAAGATTCCCTTAGGCAAGCCAAAGTGTGTCTAACAATTTGAGCAACTCAGGTTAGGCAAGTATGGCAAGTGTGGGAAAAATAATGTGGCAACATAAGACAAACATAGTCACAATCCAAACAACCCCATAATTTTTTGTGACATGCATGAAAAGTTGGTTAGTTAAATTTATAATCAAAATTTGGCAAGGTGCATCAAATCAACACATGCAAGTATCAAAAGGAAAGTCACTGCATGCTTGCATGCGTTGTACTCCCTCCGTTTCCAAATATAAGTCTTTTTAGAGATTGCAACAAGTGACTACATACGAAGCAGAATATGTCTACTCCTACATACGAAGTAGCCCATTTGATATGTGTAAAAAGACTTATATCGAGTGCAGTGCTTTGATGTGTCGCGTCAACTCGTACAAGACCGAGAAATTTGATTACTACAACGCGCTCTCCCTCGCGGACTGAGCTCCGGTGCCTTAACTGCACCTGCCTTTGGCTGCATGACAGGAGGGCCAACCACCTATTGGGCCCACCTGTCATAGACGCAAATGCAGGAGCAGTAAGTAGAAGCTTTCGCTACACGCTATCCCTCCCGCACGAGGTGGACGGATATGCAACAGTGGATTCGATATTGTAGAAGTAGGAGTAACATCATTGTTCGTCTTCTCGAAGAGGCGAAGAGCCAAGCGCAACCCAAACGTGGCAGTTGCGAACGCTCGCGTGGTGCGGTTCCTTGGAGTACTAGCCAGGCTCTTGCATGAGACAAAATTGCTATTGTTTAACAATTAAACTCCATTATCCATTGGTTGATACTCATTTTGCATAGGTCCACGCGCTTAGCACCGTTTCCTCCTAGGGTCACCAATGTTTATTTGCTAATTAATAGCATTGCATGCAATGAACTAGCCATTGCAATTCATAAAAAGCATGCACACCTCTCATCTCTTATTGGTTGATATGTCAAGAAACAAGAAACAAGGTAGAAGTTAATGCACCGTGCCTAAGTGTTTTGGGACTATTTGGTTTTCGTAAGATGACTTACACACCTAGACGGAGGGAGTAGTATAGCCCGGTAAACCGGAAAGTAGTATTTGCCTTTCTAGAGATTTCAACAAGTGGCTAGACTACACCGTGTAGTACTCCCTCCCTTCCGGTTTATAGGGCTCAAATCTCAAATCTCATGAACCAAGGCATTTTGCGATTGGAGGAATGTATCTCGTACTTTACAAAACTACCCTAATTAAACTCATGCATTAATTATGTAGTTCTCTCGTTTTCCTCTCCGCCTTGGTCGCGGTGCACAATATTGAGCACTCCTATATGACTAGCCGCTCTATCTACATGCGGGACATTTCAAAGCATCCGGGCTCGCGTGCCATCCACCAAATCACAGCGAGGTGCTACAGTCAAGACTCACCTGTCACCCCGGTGTGGCCCTCATGACCCGTCATATCACAAAACCCACACCTTTACCAGCAGTGGTAAGGTGGCCTCCAAGTTGGACTGGATGAAGCAACCATCATTTCACTGGAACGCTCGTTCAAGCCCTTTCTTCCCTTTCTTGAAGAAAACCTCACTCCAGGCTACTCACTTCTGCCATTTTTCTTCTGTACCGACGAAGGAAAGGTGGGCGAATCAGTTATGTTGCTATATTTTCATTCCAAGAATCTTCTTTTTGCGAAGCACTGACCGACTCTCACATCCTATTCTTTTCCCGTTTTCATTGCGATTGTGGTTTCCTTTTGATTGCTTTTTGTTTGTCAGTTCATTGATAGATCCTGGAGCACTAGGCAAAGAGTTGCCGGCGGATAACCCACTGGAGACAGCGATCTCCAGGAAGCGAGCACCAACCAACGAGTTGACCATGTTGGCGGGCCAACCCATGGAGACGAAGAACTCCAAGAAACAAGCACTGGCCAAATAGTTGAGGACGTTGGCAGACGAACTCCTCAAAGAAAGTTGGAAGAACAGCAAGGGCCCCACCGTGCCTACCCCAGGAACTCTGATTGCCACCTATGTGAGGCTCAAGACTAAGTTTGAGGAGATAGTCGCCGTTGAGAAGCAGTATTCCCCTGGCAAGGTGATGGCCCCCATCGAGGACGGGGAGATGGCCCCCGGAGGGATGAGATCTCCCGGTGAGCTGCACAAGGTAAAAAATAATGGCTTATTACCATAGTTGTGGTTTTTGATTATTTGCAATGTGCTTTCTAATATGTTAGGGTTGTGAAGGTGCCGGTGGACGTCCTTGATGATTCCGATGTCGTGGCCCGTCCTGTTGGCATCGCCCCGGAGATCGATTTCGATGCCGCTGTCCATCCTGTGGGCATCGCCCCAGAGATCAATTCCGATGTCGTGGTCAGTCCTGTGGACATCGCCCCAGAAATCGATTCCCATGCCGCTGTCCGTGCTGTGGTCATTGCCCGAGAGATCGATGACAAGAAATAGTTGGTCGCACTAATCCTTCAGGGTAGTTTGCATTGCCCTGTGTTTAATTACCAGAACGATGCGTGTTATCAAACCATCTTAGGGTTAGTGCACTGTCTTGTGTGGACGGATCTTGCTACTTTTGTTTGATAGTGAATCATGCGATGAATCATGCGAACCCTCTCCGAGTTATGGAAACAGATGTATCCTCACCAGCTTTTGATGTAATATATGGCATGCTTAGATGTAAGTTTGAACTATTTATCATATCAGCAGGGCTTGTTTGATGATTCTTGGTGTTAGTAGGCTAGCTACT
Source organism: Triticum urartu (assembly GCF_056163025.1). NCBI lineage: Eukaryota > Viridiplantae > Streptophyta > Magnoliopsida > Poales > Poaceae > Triticum > Triticum urartu. The sequence goes on from NC_141875.1 coordinate 96,912,831, forward strand.
GTGCGAGCTATAGTACTTGCAAAACACTCACCGAAGAGAAACGTTGGGGCTGATGAGCTCGTGGTACGCTTATACTTATCCCTCGTCGATCGACCAATAGCCCTAGCTCCTAAAATTGTAGGCTTAGTGATCGATCAGACAATAGTCGACATACATTCAGGCCTCATTTGATTCATAGGGTAGGAAAATCGTAGCAAAAGTACAGAGAACGTGCAACACAAAATCATAGCAGTGTAGAGACGTACTCCCTCCGTTCCAAAATAGATGACCTAGGCGGGCTAGTTTGGCCTAGTGGGTTTCAGTGATATGACGTGGTACAGTGACGTCCAGTCTTTGCGTGTGGTAGCAGTATTGCGGGTACAGTAAGTTTTCTTGAAGAAGCGGAATTCAACGAAGTCATGATGGTTCCTTCGTCCGAACAACTTATAGTGGGAAAGGTTGGGCCTGCGATACGACCGGGGTAGACCAGGATAATTTTGTGCATGGTAGGTGAACCAGGATGGTCGACGTCCCACATGTCCGCGAATGAAAGTATTCTTTCCGATATAGAGGACGAGCAACGAGTATTCATTGTTTCTTTTTCATGAAAGCTATTGTCTCCACTGTTATGACGGAGGAGTGTGAAACACGGCAGCCCAGTGAACTTGGCATGTGCACCACTCCCTCCTTCCTCATGTAATGCCCAGGTTACAGCTTTTTCTCACTTTCTCTCTATCTATTTCCTCTCAAATGCTTTTTACCTTTATTTTTTAAGACACAATTGTTTTTATGCCTTTTTTAGAATTATTTTTTTATACCTAGGAGCACATGTAGAGACGGGCTCTTGCGGAGCCCACTCCTTAACTTTGTCAATGCCTCTCTCTCCTCCACATAAGGAGTACTACTTGCTATGCATGCATGCGGCGGGCAGCTGGCGTCTTGAGGGGCCAGGGCAGTGAGAGCGGGCTCCGGAAGCGGTCCGGACTCCAGCATGGCCCACCTCACATTATCACCATATGTTTCTTGGAGTCCGTGCGCGGCGGGCGGGCGATCTCTTCTCCCTCCCCCGTTTCTCTCTTCTCAGCCGACGCCCACCGAGCGATTAGATTTCGGCTATCGACGGTTTATTCAGTTACGGTCCCACATGTCAGTGAAACTGCAGGACAACGCGTGTCCCCTCTGGTGAGCGGCGTGCGAGCCGGACTGTCAGGGTTGCGACGCGTACGAGTCGTAAGTGTGCTGCCTTTTCCTTTAGAACTTGTGAAGCGTAACATTTTCACGCGATCGATCGATAGAAATCCAGAACAAAATGATGAGGGCGGTGCTTTCCCGCTCGTTAGGCGGGCTAGTTCGAGTGATATGACGTGCTACAGTGCCGTCCACTTGCTCCATTTTTATGTAAGCAAGAGTTTACACTCTTATGCGCGAGGAGTGCGAAACACCGCGGATCTGATTTTGATCGAGGGATAACTGTTCCCTGCCAAATAATGGAGGATTGTTAGCGATTATAGCATGATAGTTAGGGCATCTCCAGCGCTGGCCCACAAATTTACACCGGCATCTATCCGAGGACACTGATGGATGCCATCCGATGCTACCCGCATACCTTTCGACAACTATATGGGACGGAATTCGTGCAAACAAAGCAAATTTCAAATTAACCGGATGAAATTCGTTACATTTCGAAAACTTTTCCTACAAACTGGAGGAAATTCATTACATATTTCGCACAAACCGTACTAAAACCTACTGTAAACCTAATCTAAACGATCGTTGGCGCCCGACCACTATGTGCGGCCATGAACCCGAGAAAGCCGGCCATTGCCTTTGCCTCCTCCTCATCCGCCTCGATAACCTCCTCCTCCGGAGCACAAGGTTCTGAAGATTTCTGCCTCCACGTCGCCGTCAAGCAGCTAATCGGCCGCCGATGTTTACCCCGCCAAGCTTGGCGTCGACTGAGTGGAGTAGCGGTGGCCTTCCCGGGACCAGAGCGGCGGCGACCTACTGTGTACTACTCTTCCTCACTGCCGGCTGCGCCCGCGCACGCGCGCCGGCTTCATGGTCATGCCGGCGGAGGGCGGCCGGGGGGAGGGGGCTGTCGGCGATCTCCTTCGTTTGCTCCTACGACAGTACGTCGAAGAGAGCTTTGGAGCGCGCCCGGAGCGGAGCCGCCGATGTCCCTCGTCTGCTCCTGCGACAGTACGTCCAAGAGAGCTTCGGAGCGCCAGGAGGCCATGGTTGAAGCGGCGCCGACAGAAGGAAGGGACGGGAGGAGAATAAGTGTGGGTCTTTAGCTATTGCTGGTAGCTGGGGCTCAAGTTAATATAGCGGGCGAATGGCAATGAGCCGCGGCAGATGGAGGGACAACTGGCGCCGGAGTAGGTTCGTCGGGCGTGAATGCGGACGCTGCTTCAGTGACTTAACTGCAGATGCGTTTGGGTTACTGACATGTGGGCCCAACGGGCATCTGGCCCGCATGTCAGTGACACACCAATTGCACCTGCAGTTAAGTCCGGTGAATGCGGCATTGACATTCTGGAGAGACGGTGACCGTTTCAGGCGGGAAGCGCGCGCTAGCGATGGAAGGGGTTTCGGTGTGCAGTGGCATTAAGATCGGTCGCTCACGATAGTACATACTCCGTACCATACTACCATAGTACCCTCTCTAGCTTAGGCTATTCTATAGATTGTCATTGTGATGGACGATATACATGAGCAAGGCGGTCCGAATATAACCATTGGTGTTGAGCCAGGTGAATACATGCTCGGCGTTCCCATAGGCCTCCATCAAACGTCTAAACAGTAATGTCAGGCACCGCCAGGGCGCGCAGGTGATGGCCTCGCTGTTTGCGTTGCGCCATGAGCAGGACTTTGATTTAGAGGGCGACGTGCATGCATTAGCATGCTTTGACAGCGTGAGCATGAGTGTCTGACGTGAAGTATTTTGTTTTCATTTGGCTGACGAGGGTGCATTGCAGCGACGAGTCCGTGGTTTGATTCCCCACATACGCATAATTTTGGTTTTTACAGTATTTCTTTCTTCATTGACAGGTAGGGCCGTGTAGATAGATAAAGAACATGAGCTAATGAGGCGCATGCGGACTGTTTGACTGGTTAACCCGACAAATACGGAGCTATACGCTGAGCCAGTGACCGTATAATCACCATATCTCATATACAATGATCAAAGTGAGCTATCAAGACAAGTTCGATGACCGCTAATGCATTATACTCGGTAATAAATGACTAGGATTGAAGGGGAATCCAAATTTGCTTCGTCTTCTGTCCTTGAGCTCTTGACAAACCAATGCACTATACGGTAGTCCGGCCATCCACCCCAGAGCTCTCACCAAGCGTCGTTCATGCCACCGCGCCACACACTAACCGGTAAGGCAGCGATGGCATCCCGCCGCGCCGAGTTCCTCGCCGCCCATGACCGCACACAAAATGGTAGGGAAGTGATGGCGTCCCGCCGTGCCAAGTTCATCGCCGCTCGCGACCTCACAACTATGTGGGAGGAATTTGAAGATGCCAAGGCCGAATGGGCGGTAGAGCAAGAGGCGGCTAAAGCCGCACAGAGGGAGCGGAAAAGTCAGAAAGCACTCAAGAAAGAGAGGCCCGCCGCCGCAAGATAGAAAAGGACGCACGCGCTACTGTGGAGAGGACGACGGAGATCCAAGCACGGTGGGGTATCGCCGACAAAGCCGGGAAGGAAAACGACGGCGTCCGGCCAGCATGTGAGAAGTAGTAGTACTAGTAGTTAGTGTGTGTGTCTGTGTCTGAGTACGAGCATGTACCAATACTACTAGTTACTACTGTAGTTTTTAGAGCAAATTACCAGTACATTAACCTAGACTAAATGGAAAAATTCCTATCCTAAGCATCACATGGCATCTCTTTCTCTATATGAATTGAGATGCATGTCATCTCACTTCCTATGATTTTCATATTCCTATCCTATGAACGAAAGGAGGCCGCTGTTGGAGTAACTACTGTAGCTAGCAGTACTGCTGGTACAGTAGTTTTCTTCAAGAAGCGGAATTCAACGAAGTCATGATGGTTCCTTCGTCCGAGAAACTTCAAAGTGGGAAGTGGGCCTGTGATTTGATGGCTCATTAGTCATTGTTACTGTGGCGCGACGACCTGGGTGACTCTCCCTTGGAGTTCTGCATGCATGGCAAGTGGACCAGGATGGTCGACGTCCCACATGTTGGCAAATGGAAGTATTCTTTCCGATATCGAGGAGCAAGGAAACCGCGTGGTATAGTATCACTGCTGATTGGTTTGCAAAAAAAAGTATCACTGCCGATTTATAATTATTTTTTATTTCTAATGAATGCTAGCGTTTCAACTCTTACGATGAAGGGTGCCAAACACAGCACGTGCTGGATGTCCCACACGTCAGCGAAAGGAGTGGCACATGAACAACGTGGTAGAGCCTAGCGTAAAAAAACAGCGTGGTAGAGCGTCTCCACTTCTTCCACTTCTGGGTCGGAGACCACACGTAGTAGTACTTAGTGGTATGAACGATACAAAGTGCGACCTGGAGAGAAAGACACGTCTAGTTGGAAGGTCTCGGGGCATACACGTAAACAAATATAAAAGTTAATGTGTGCCTCCAACGAATATAATAGTAGTAGAGTACATAGGCACGTACTCCATAACATCACCGTGCATTGCACGTACAACATTTAGTGGTAGTACGTAGTAAGAGACAAATGCCGCCCAAGAGTTCCCTTCTTGACATACTTTTGGGTGTTTGGTAGAGTGTATGGAGGGTGCATGAGTCCACACTAGTTTAGCACAAATACACTAGAAGCATGCATGAAGAGAGCATGCATGAAGAGGGGTGTTGAGTTGAGCATGCATGAAGAGGGAACAACTATGCTGAGACGAGAACGCAACCAAACACACCCTATATGCCACGCATGTTCATACCATTTGTGCCTTTCTACTTCACTTAGGTTTGTACGTCCACTCCTGGGTACATGTCCATCTCGTAGTTCCAGTCCCACGTGTTCTTCATATAGATGGAACGATCCTTGCATAACACGTGCACCTTGATGCTAGATGTCTCGCGTGTTGGCAAAAGGATGAACAAAGCTCACATAAAAAATAGAGTGGAAGAACATAGATTCCGGATGACCGAGAAGGAGCAAGGAACCTCATGGTGGAGTGTCTGCACTCATAATATTTAATATTATTCAGCGATATAAAATTAACCAATCATCTCTACAGTGGACTGGAAGAGCACGAAACATGGCAACCCAGTGTAGTTACATCATACTAGTACATGGCTAACCCACGCTATCACCATATTTCTTGGCTTCCGTGCGACACCTATCTCTAGTAATCCAGCAGCCTGTATCGCTTCTCCCTCCTCGTCTCTATCAAAGTGCGGCGGGCTGGCGTTTCTGCCGTCTATTGAGGTCGGTTAACTATCACATGTTAGCGACATGCCAAGAGCATTCTAAAAAAAAAATCCTTTCATGTGCCATTTTTAAAAAGAAAAAATCCTTTCACGTATGAATTTGACTGTATGCTTTGAGCAACTTGCATGTCCTATACTGCTCCTGTTTGATACTCTAACTTAGCTAGAGGTTAGACTAACTCATGACTAACCCTGAACTAACTGTAGCCAAAGAGGTGGTTGGGTGACATGGTTAGATTGACAATAAATGCACATCATGGAGAGAGAAAAGTGATTTTTCAGTGGTCCCAATGAGAACTATCTCCAGTTAGCACCTCTTGGGTGGGATAGTTTTTTTGTGGGTTCAGTGCAACTTGCTCCAATTTAAACCCTCATGCTTGGATACTTTAGGGCTATTTGAGCCCCAACTAGCTCAAACTAACTCTAACCCATGGATCCAAACAGGGCCTATGGCCAGTCTCAACGCGGAGTAGTCGCGTGCACCGGGAAGCGGCGCTCTCTCGGCCGTCGCGCCACTTCAAAGCCGATGCCAGTGAGAGGTCGCCTCCGCTCTGGCCGGGCATTAATGCGGCACTGACGCTCTAGGGCGACGCTGACCGTTTCACGCGGGAAGCGCGCGCTGGCAAGGGAGTATAGGTTTTGAACCGTTTCAGGTGTAGTACTAGTAGTTTGCAAAACCACTCAATTATTGCACTCAGTTTCCTAAGAAATTGTGGTAAAAAACGTTACTCCATAGCCCGCTTCCCTTCTCCTTCCTCTTCCACCGCCCGCGCACGTCCGCGAGAAGCGACTGATCAACCCTTATATAGGAGTGCTAGCACAAAAAGATGCATGCATGACCACTAAAATTTCCATATTAAAGCGCCGGTCCGGTGGGAGTATGGCGTATGTTGTTACCTTCAGCCGACGCATGGCTACCGGGCCACGGCGACCGGAGAAGAGGCGGCGGGAGGGGAATGAATGCAGCTACTGTTTGGGTTCACCTTCCGGCTTAAATAAATGCGCAGCATCACGTGTACCCGCAGGTGCACAAATTGTAACATACGTGTCTGCTTAAGTGGGCGTCATGTAACTGGTGTGTGTGTGAGAGAGATTCTGAGAGACAGAGTGCGTGTGTGCGACTCTACTCTTCGGACATGTACTCAACCTTTTGCATCGGGATATAAGTATAATGGTATTTACTTTAGCTAGTGATTTACGTGGCCATGTTAACGTGCTTGTGTCAAAAAAATGTCACTTCCTGCTCGTGATTTGCGTTATATAATTACAAGCAAGATTCTCGTGCATTGCACGGAACATCAATATGCATTTTTTTTACAAAACACCTGTTGTGATTGACCCATGCAGGAGTAATCCCATGTGTAAAAACTAATGATATCTCAAGAATTTTATCGGAAAACTGGTATCTCGAGAATGTCATCGAAAAAATGAAAGATGAGAGATAATGCGAGGAGGAGTGGAGCGTTGTGGTGACTGGTGGTCGGAATGGGCGGAGGCATGGGGATGGACGGCGCCGGCAGGCGGCAGCGGCCACCATGCATGATAGATTGTTCCAAAGACCTATTCCTTTTTTAATTGCCGAGCAATGAGGTTGTGGGAGATAATGATGTGGAGAGAGGTGCGGGCATCTTTTGTAAAATTATCATAGTTTGCTTTCTATCCTCAGATATAGATCATATGGTCTGTATTACAATATGGGAGGCACACCATCACCACCAACTCGTTTTTAATAAGGGTACAGATGATAAGTTTGCTGACTACTAAAGTAAAGTGGAATTTGTCCATGTTATGCAAGTAAATAAAGGTGATTGTTTATCATACGGGTAAGGTTGGGTGAAGGGTGGTAGGAACTAATGCTCTGCCTAGAGCATGTGTGTGAGAGATGGAGTCTTAGTGTGTGTGTGGCTGTGTGTGTGTGTGAGAAAGAGAGAGAGGAGAGAGAGAGATGGAGTCTTAGTTTGTGTGTGTGTGAGAGAGAGATGGAGTCTTAGTGTGTGTGTGTGGGGGGGGGGTGCGTGTGTGTGCGTGTGTGTGTGTGTGTCGCAGGGTCCTCTGTGGCGGATGTAATTTAAGTGTGCATGGCTTCATCATAGAGAGGTGATGTGTATGGCAGAGGCCACCAACGATGGGTTGCGAGAGAGAAAATGCCCGTAGAGAGGGAAGAGAAGGTGTGTGTGCGTGAGAGGAGTCGACATCGAGAGAACGTGTTTGTTCGAGAGACACTGAGGAAGACTACTATATATCGATGGTGCATGTAGGCGGGAATTAAACAAAGGGATGGTCTTATTGGTTTCGGGGATATAGGGGAAGAGTGAGAGGCGGGGGGGGGGGTAGCTAGAAGGAGATTGTTAAGTGTGAGTGTGTGTTTTACCCATCCAGGCGGAAGGTATGTGCACAAAAGAGGAGAACGATTCGATGTGGCATTAGGATTGAGGGTAATTAACTATGTATGGAGACATAGAGACCTTGAACGTGCATGTGTGAGAGGTATACATGTATACGTGGGATGTGTGTGTGTGCGCGCGCGCATGATCGAGATAAAAGAAAGAAGACATAAGTCATAAGATCAACGACATGGGAGAGACAGATCGGTATGACAATATGCATGCATGTGAGAATGCATGGAAGAAGGCCCGGCAATTGAGCATGTGTTTTTGTCTTTAAGAGATAGTGGCGTGGGCTGGAGCATGCATCTATGGCGAGCAGAGGGAGTGAGGCGCAACGATTGTGCAAAAGAGACCAACCTATAAATGCATATTTATGGAGAGACATATATAGTGTGGGTGATAGGAAGCAAGACTCCGTGCGAGAAAGAAATGTTGATGGAGAAACTACAGATAGATACAGAGATGGAGATGCTAGCTAGAGGGACATCCGCTATTTTGGGTGTTGGAGATGACCGTCGGGTGGTTCAAAGGGTGAAGTTATATATGTGTGTGAGAGGGCACTTGACTACATGTAGAGAGAAACATATGTAGTGTGCGTGATAGGAATCAAGAGTGAGGGCGAGAAAGAAGGTTGATGGAGAAACAGATAAATAGAAAGATAAAGATGCTAGCTAGTGTGCATTAGAGATAGGAGTCGAGTGGATCAGAAGGCTGGGTTATGTGTGTGGGTGTGAGAGAGATAGAGAGAGGGTGCATGTGAGTCACATACAAATAGATATCAGAGAGAAATGAGATCCAGAGAGATGGAGTTTTGTGTCTGCAAGAGAGAAAGATATTTCACAACTAGAGTGATAGCTAGAGAGACATACGAGGGAACGCAAGATATCTCTAGGGAGAGAGGGTGTGTGTGAGCGACATACAAGAGAACAATGGAGAAATATGAGACCCTGGGAGACAGAGTTTGTGTTTGTGTGTGAGAAAGAGATATTGAAGAGTAGGTTCTCATATCTAAGGAGCGAAAGACATCTCTGTATGAGGGGTGTGCGAGTGGCACCCATGGGAATAGTAGAGAGAAATGAGACCCCGGGAGACAAAGTTTTGTGTTTGTGTGAGAGAAAGAGATTCCACATGAAGAATCATAGTTAGAGACACATAGCAGGGAGCGAGATATACTTAGAGAGAGATAGAGTGATGAAGGTCGAGGGAGAGAGTACCATCAGTGTGTTACGAAGATAAAAGATCATTGTCGACATACAGGTAGCACGAGATATACCTGAGAGACGATGAACGCGTATAGGTCCAGAGAGATAGTACTATATAAGCATGAGTGATAGCTATATGATACGAATATCTGGATTAAAGGGGATTCAAATATTTAAACTAGAGATCACGACCTCGATAATATCATAACGCAAATTGGTGTATCAAACATGCATATTCATTTGAATTTGGGCACATGTGTAATGTTATATAGTTTATCAATATTGGTGATCCATAGATTCTTCAATTACAAACAATGCATGGTTTATATGCAATTAATGTCTAAACGGGATTACACTATATGTTGCGTGTGTGAAACACATTATACATGTTTGAGAAGTAAAAAAAAACCGCATGAAACACACATTACTTGGAGATGGTTAGCAAGGGATGCATACATTGGATTTCAACATAAAGTGGTTTCAAATATTTGAAAATCCAAATTGATGGATACAACCTTATGAATATGAGATCATGCCATTTGTAAACCATATTTATGTATAAATGGTGTTGTGCTTTTGAAAGTATATATAAAAAATGATGTATATAGAATGTAATTCCAATTGAAAATGGATCCCACCCGAAAAAATAGAATTCAAACGGGATTCGAATTGAGTTGGCACGGTAAACGTGCACTCTGCAAAATTTGAACGAAGCGGGGAAAGTCGCAGTAACCGCCCGAAACCAAAATCTGCGAGATGGAAATCACTACTGCCTATCCCTGCCACGCAAAGCCTATCCGCTGGATTTCTATAGGTTTCGATAGGGGTGGGTTTGTAATTTCACCCAAACGTGACTTAACCGCGTCTCACCCGGATTCATACATGGTGGGCGCCAAAACATAGTGTGTCCTCGGCCAAAATCGACTCCCTCCCCGATTCATATTCATACACGGTGGGCGCCAAAAACAAACTCTCGTCGGCAAATATTCGGTGTATGTGAGATTACCGTCCTATCCCCAACCGACTAATGTTGTTGTGATGTAGTAGAAATTTGAAACGGGGGCTAAGTTTGTAAATTTCCTAGCATTTGAGACAAGCGTGCCCTGAATACAAGGTTCCCCCTTCCTCTCTACCTCCCTTTTCCCCATTCGTACTCCGTGGGCGCCAAAACACCCTCTCCACCCCACCCTCCTCTGTCCGCCGCCCTCCGCCACCCCATCCACCGCCGTCCTCCTCCACCATGCCGGAGCTGATACCCCGACGCCGCCGTCCATTACAAGAGATCGACCTCTCTCATCCACGGCTTCGGACTGGGATCCTTGCATCCGTCCTCTCGCTTCATCCCCGCCATCGTCCACCTTGCCGGCGCCGCTCCTACGATCGTCTCATCCACCGTGCCCCGCCGCCACCGTCTACCCTCCTAGATCTTCTTCCACGCCGTCGATAGCCATCGCTACCACAACACCGTCAAATTCTCAGCAGATGCGTACACGGCGCCGCACTAGAGGTGGTACTCTTTTGTATCTGCTCAACTTATTTATCGCAGCAAGAAAATAGATCGCCACTGCTTTACTCTGATTTCTTGTCTTGGTTGCGAAGTTGCCTTTGTCCGGTTTGCACCTTCAGATCCGCCATGGCACGCTCAACACTATACTCCCAATGCTTATGGTTTTCCCCTTTTATATTCCACACTAGTTAAATCACAGTAGACTAAATTTCAAAATTGGGTCAGTCGATTTTTCAGAGCTCGCTGGAGTTCGCCGGTGCGATCGAAGGGGCTCGGGTGGTTGTGGGGCCTTGCCGAACGAAGAAAACTCGACGCGGATGGGGGTTGGGGCGGGGGTGGGGGTGGGGGTGGCGGAGGAACACAGGCGGTAGGGGCGGGTGGTCCGGCCGGTGGCCCGAGCGATGTTCTGTATGGGAAGAATCAGAGACGAGGAAGAAGAAGGGTTAGGAGACGTAGGATCTTCATCCAACCGCCTGAAATGGTCGGGAGATAGCTGGGAGTTGCATTCTTAATGCGCTCTGGTTCATCATGTGTGGGTACTGCGCAACCAACATTTTATTATCCAAAATCTGCTTGCTCATCTTTACCATGTTCCTCTTCCATTCTTCTTTAATATGTACTCTCTCCATTCCTAAATACAAGTCTTTGTATAGATTCCACCATAGACTACATATGGAGCAAAATGAGTGAATCTACACTCTAAAATGTATCTGGATACATCTGTATGTGATCCATAGTGGAAATCTCTACCAAGACTTATATTTTGGAATGGAGGGAGTATGATAGTAGTACAGTATGTTCCTTGTACTGAAGATAAGCAGGGACATTTGCAGTGTTGAGATCTACACGGTCGGTTGTGATGGACACCTTGAGCCTCTTTGATTCGTAGGATCTTGTAAACATAGGAATAGGATTTGTATTGGCCTGCCCACTTGAATCCTATAAGAATAGCAAGGAAATGCGGGGAGCTGTGTCGCCTTTGAGAGTTACACTGATATTAACAGTACTGCACCCTCACTTGAAGAGAGCTGGTATCCGAAGCCTTTCTAGCCGTACCGGCAATACTAGCACATATATTCCAGCAAGTTCCACTTTGCTGATTTTACTCTGATGCTTAAGGTTTTCCCGTTATATCTACACTATGATCTGTGTAGCTGCTTTGTGTCGCACTAGCAGCAGTCCACTCTTGAAGCTAAACACTGCAATGACTTACAAAATTGGCACCAAGGCATTGAGTGCCATTCTGGATGCAATGAAACTCATACGCTCCCCACATGTTGATTCTTGTTCAGAATATGATCCTAATGACTATTCTAACCTCGAGGAGTCAAAGGCAGATGGCCTGTCCTGTTCACCCATCAAGGTGCCTGTTCTAATTTGGCAATGTTTTATTGATTGCAGGTATCTTGCATATGTTGTCTTGCATTTCTTCTACTTTGTTGCACCGCCATCTGCATAGTTTACTCATCATATATGTCGAGATGCCATGCCCATCCATCATCAATACATATTCCATCTGTCATCAGACCATGTTTTCCACTCAAATGTTGTTCTTGTGCATCAGACATCAAAAATGAAGAGGGTGATTGCCGAACCTGAAGGAGCACCAGCAAAGTCCTTGAAAAACGTGGTGGTGCCGGAGAAATTAGACAACACCCCACTTATATTGGTTGTACAACCAGTGACACAAAACGTAGGACCGACTCCAGCAGACTGTACCCATACTTCACTGGCCACACCACTAGCCCCACCACACAGGACCTACACTCCGGCAAAAGGTATACCGATTTCATTTGCCATAGCACCAGCTGTACCACAGAAAAATCCCACTCCAGCAAAAAGTACAGCAAGTCCACCGGCCGAAGACCTATCCCAACTGCAGAGACAACCAATTCCTGCAGATTGGAACCCCATTCCATTTATTCCCAGTTTAAAATATAATGCTTTCAATGCTGTTAGGGACTACGTGCATATATTCCCATCATGGGAAGATTATTGTGAAGACAAACACCATTTTCACATCTTCCTGTCCAACTTACGTGTAAGTGCTATTATTCATGGTTATTATTTTCCTGTTTTCTGCTGATTGAACACATCAATGATTTACATTACATTGTTGTAACTAGGCGGGGGTCAATCTGGATAGTCATGACGAGCAAAGCTTGCTTGTGCTTTTCAAGGCAGCATTGCAGCAGTATCGGTGTTACCTGAGGAAATCACACTTTGATGGCAAGTCTATAAACGAATTTCCGGTGAAGTCTCATGTGCTAAATTTAGAAGACATTGAATGGAAAAACCTTGTTATGCACTGGTCTCGTTCCCAGGATGAGGTACTGTCTATGAAATCACATGACAATTTGAACTTCTACTTTTCGCATGTGCCTTACGGATCTTTTTTGCAGGAAATCTGCTCGAAGAAGAATTCCGGTTTGACAAGAACGACAGGATATCGCAAATATGCTGCCCGCTGCTTTTCTCTTGTTAGTACCTGTTGTCCTATATCACTGTACTTGCATACATACCCGGTTCATTATGTGACAGCAGTATGCATGATAGCTTGCTTATCAATTGTTCGCTCCAAATTATCTGATCTGTATGAATGGTTACATTAGTGTAGAATATATCCAATGCCAATGTTTTTTTAGCTCTACATTGTTCTTGTAAGTACATGCTGTCCTTTATCAGTGTACTTATAATGACAGGAAGTTGTTCATGTACCATCACTCTGCAGCTTATTTTCCTTTGCCCTCCATTTTCTACACATCAGATCTATATTTACTCTTACCATAAGGTTGGTACTGAAGAAGTTTAGTTGTGCATTGCTCTTGGCTGTACCTTTTGCCTGTATCGCTGCACTTACATTTATAGCTACTTGGTTATGTAGCATCACTCTTCATCTTATCTTAAATATTCTCCATTTTTCGTATATTATCACATCTATATTTACTCTTAACGAAATGTAGAATAAAGGCAATGCTTTTGAAGAAGATTTTGTGGTAAACTTCTTGAATTGCCCCCCCCCATCAGCATGGACAAGGCCTTTATAGAGGCTGTCTTCACCAATAATGTAACTTTGTCCATCTCAAGCCTTCAAACTTTGTTGTATATATTTGGTTAGGCATGACTGCAACAGCTGTTTATTTTTGGTGTTTGCATCAAATTGCTTGTTTAAAGTTTATTATGTAGTTCATAAACAAAAGTTTGTCCTTTCTCAATTTAAGTTTTCAGTTGTACAACCAAGTTCCTTCTTCATACCATGTAAATTAAACTATACAAAGCAAGTGATCTTCTTTTGCACTGCATGTATGCTTCTGTTCTTCATCCGTAATCCAGTGGTGTGGTGAACCTACCCACTATAGCACAATGTCATATTCTGGAATGTCTTAACTATGAACAATGTCATATCATTCTACTATTATTTAAACCGTCTCTTTATTTGCCAATCTGAAATGGTATAAATTGACAGCACACTAACCATTGATACTTATGAGTTCTTGATCTGTAATCCAGTGGTGTCATGAAGCTGCCAACTCCTTCACAATGTCATTTCCTGCCATGTCTTGTCCTGAACAATACCATATTGTGTTAACACAATTTTAAACTGTGTCACTTTATTCGTCAGTAAGAAATGTGATGAATTGTCAGCACTGATACTTCTATGTGCAAAACTTGTCATCTGCCTGCTTGTTTATCTTTCAGAGTGAGGAAGATATAAGTGTTGAACAAGCGTAGTCTCATCATCTTGCTCAGCTGCTTGCGCTCCAGCTCCCCAACAGGGCTAACCTTTCTTGAACTCTATTGAAGTGCTGTCGGTTTTGTATACTATTTTGTCGGCGTGTTTATTTGCACTGGTGGCAATCTTTGATCCCCAGTGTATGTAATATGCCATAATTTCTTTATTGTATAGTCTGGGTTTTTTCTTATTCACGATGCTGCAGTTATTTTACTGTATATATATCCTGTCTTCGCAGTAAACCGACCAAACCGTAAAATTACGGTACATAATCGGGCCGTCATGCAATCATGATGTAGGTTGGGCCTGAAACGTGCTGAATAGCTCACGGGCCGGCAGGAGCCCGAAATGAACCCCGGCCCATGATTGTGTGAATCAAATCACGGGCTTTTAACAGGCCAAAATTGTCTCGGTCCTTGTTTGGCCCAATCAGATATCGGTTGCGAGCAGGTCGGATGCAACCGGGCCATAGTTAGGCCCAACTATATGACGGGCTTTTAACAGGCCGAAATTAATATAGGGCCGAAATGTTAAACGGGCCCTTAATAGGCCAAAACTAATATCAGGCCGAATTACTAAGTGGGCCTTTACCAAGTGGGCCCAAAAGCATAGTGTCCAGTTGACGAGCCGAATCTGATATGGGCCATAATTGAGCCCAAAGCCTCTTAAAGGGCCGGACCTGACCTGGGCCATAATTTGGCCCAGAATGTGGTAGGCTTTTAACGGGCCGGATCTCATATGGGCCACTATTAGGCCCGGAGCGTGGCAGGCCATTAATGGACCAGATCAAATATGGGCCAACATTTGGCCAAAAACAAGACAGCCAGTTAATGGGCCGGCCTACTAGGGTCCTCAAAATCTTGTGGGCCTACAGCTGGGCCGGCCCATTAATGTCTGCGAAATCTCGTGGGCCTTTAGCTGGGCCGGCCCATTATGATCCGCAAGAATCTTGTGGGCCTTTACCTGGGACGGCCCATTATGGCACACAAAAATCTTGTGGGCCTTTACCTGGGCCGACCCATTATGGCCCGCAAAATCTTGTGGGCCTTTAGCTGGGCTAGCCCATTATGGTCCGCAAAATCTCGTGGGCCTTTAGCTGGGCCGGCCCATTATGGTCCACAAAATCTTGTGGGCCTTCAATTGGGCCGGCCCATTTAAACTTGATGGGACGGTCCACGTATCAACATATCATAGGCGCGTCTCGCCCATTGGATGAGTGACACCTCTGCCAACGTGGACCTGACACATGTCTCCTCCAGCCAATGATGATTTTACACATGGAAAATCCCCATTGGTCAGGGCTGTTAACGGGTTATCGGATCCAAAACCCGACCCAATAGCTTAACGGTGTTCCGTTACGGTGGATGCCACGTGTCGGTCACCCTTGACGAAAGCACTTCTGTGACGCGCGATTTATCGTCATGGAGGTGGACACTTCCGTGATGATAATTTTGGTAATGTCATGGAACACTTCTACGACAGCACATGTATGACTATCTTGATTCTGTCATAAATTTGTCATGGATGTACATGCATGGCAAAAAACGTGACCTACTGTGACAAACACGTATCATCACGGGAGTGTATTTTTTTGTAGTGATTTAACCCATTTGGCCACCAGAGCGCCACATATAGCATGTGGTCAGTGCTTGTTATCCCTTACAATATGCCTCCAAATGTCTGCACCAAAGAATCAAACTACATGATGGCCTTGTTCATCCCAGGTCCAAAAAGTCCTGGAAAGGATTTTGATTTATTCATGGAGCCTCTTGTGGAGGAACTTTAACAACTATGGAGGGGTATTCTCACTCGAGACCTATATAGCACCCACCAGCTGATTTCTTTCTGCGTGCTGTTATAATTTGGTGCATCCATGATTATCAAGCTTTGAGCACTATGTCAGGGCGAACAACACATGGTTACAATGCATGTGTTCACTGTGACAGGAATCCGCTGTCATACGCAATACTTAGCAAGATCTGTTACATTGGACACCACCGTTTCCTTGCCAAGGACAAGCCGTGTCCTACAAAATACCGAAGACATGTGTCAATGCAAAGCATGAAAACCGCGATGCGCCAAAGAGGCTCACTGCCGATGAGTTGCAAGTGGAATTAGAGAAGGTCAGACATATTACACCAGGAAACCATCTTGGTAATGGTAGCGGGAAAAGGAAGCATGGCAAGGCAGAAGCGAGATTATTGTTTACCCGTAGGTCCACTTTGTGGTACTTGGAGTATTGAAAAGATTTGGATCTGCGGCATAATCTTGATGTGATGCACATCGAGAAAAATATATGTGACAACATTATTGGCACACTTCTTAATATTGAAGGCAAGACGAAAGATACCTTAAAATCTAGGATTGATTTGACACACCTGGGTATCAGAAAGGATTTGCAGGTGGAAGATGAAGGTAAACCACGGGATATAGCACCAGCTGTGTACGTCTTGGACAAGGTAAAAAGAAAAGAATTCTGTGAGGTCCTGTCACGTGTGAGATTCCCACATGGATTTTCTTCCAACCCTGAAAGGAGAGTCGGTGCAGATGGAAACAAGGTACAAGGGTTGAAAACTCATGACTGCCACGTCCTACTTCAAAGGGTTTTACCTGTTATCCTTAGAGGATTGGGCCGCCCTGACTTATACAGAGCAGTTGTAGAGTTGGAACAATTATTCAGGGAACTCTGTAGTAGAAATATTAGGGTAGATGCTTTGGAGCGTCTTAGAGACAAGATACTAACTATCCTATGCAACCTTGAGAAGACATATCCTCCGTCCTTCTTTGATGTGATGGTGCATTTGGCTGTTCATCTACCTGATGAGGCACTACTTAGAGGTCCAGTACAGTATGGCTGGATGTACCCTATTGAAAGGAGGGTAGGCACTTTCAAGGGCTATGGTAGGAACAGAGCTAGACCCGAGGGTTCCATTGCAGAGGCCTATATTGCTATAGAAGCGTTGACATTATGCTCAAAATACATTGAAACATGTGACTAGCTTAGCCAAGAGGTGGGTGAAGACAATCCCGGGCTCAATGTTTTCGATTATTCTGTTCGAGTTACAGGGAAGAGTCGACAAGAGGACAAACCTAAAGATTTGGACAAAATGGTTTGGTATGTGTTGAATAACTGTCCTGAGATACTACCTTATATCAAGTAAGTGCTAAGTACTGCAGCTTATACATCGTAATCTACTAAACTTGCAGCACATTCTTATATATTTATATGTTTGACGCGATCACTATGTTGTGCAGCATCTACAAAAAGGATTTACTGCTGCAAAATCCAAGAAACATTGACAAACTGGTTATGGCAGGATTTGCGAAATGGTTCAAGAGCCATGTAAGCTTTTGAATTGCACTGTCAGTTTTTTTAATATATTGAGTACATAAGATGATTAGCTTGTCTATTTTCTAACCATAGGTTAAGAAGATGCGGGAGGATGGGCAGGCAGTTCATGATGCCCTTCACGCACTAGCACTGGGTCCTGATACTCGGGTAAGACATTATGAATCTTGCATTGTTGGAGATGTGTGCTACAACACCCTTGCACACGATGAAAGCAGGAAGACACAAAATAGTGCCATCATGAGCACGGATACGTACGACAGAGAGACAACTGAAATGTATGCTAACATAACATACATTGTTCAGTTGCAGTATATCTCCAGTTTCGAGGATCATCGGTGTGTGGTTCTGTTGTGCTGTCGTTGGTATAACCATTTTTCCAGGATCACAAAACCCAGAGTTGATGATTATTTAAAATCCATCAATGTCAAGGTGGCGTACCAGACCAATGAGCCTTCTATTATGGCAAATCAAGCAACACAGATATTCTTGGAAGACACATTTGCACGTAGCGATGACTAGAGAGTATTGCAAAGGTTTGAGCAGAGGAATTCGTTTAATGGAGTTGCACAACAAGATGATGGTTACACTGCTCCTGATGTACAAGATTCCACAGATGTTCCTAATATCTTTGAGAACCATCACATCAATGACGTTGGCGGAAACAATGCCTGTCGTGCTGTGGACATACAAGAGTAGATCAAGAAGAAGCCAACGTTTGAGGACATTGAGGATGAAGAAGATGATGACACTCTGGGGAATTACGATTCAGACTAATACACATGGCAAAGATGTTGACGTTGCTGCTGCGGATGATGATTAGATTGCTTTTGTCGTATTTGCGTGTGAGAAGACGTTTTTTATGTACTATGTGAAATTGTGTTTTCTATGACAACTGAAACCTGATGAACGTGTTGTTTAGTATTTTGTTGTGAGAACATCACTTGTTATGTATGTTCATTTGTGTTTGGTGATTGTATGACGACTAAAACATGATGACGTTGTTGTTTAGTTGTACTCATATTTGGCTGTTAAACCTGAATTTGATCACATAGTTTGTTGTTGGACTGCAATTTGCTCGACGTCTTTGAATGGGAACAAAGCTGACCCGACAAGGCCTCTGCTAATTTATTTATTTATTACCAAAAGGGCCTATGCTATTTATTTATTTATTTATGAGCAAAAGGGGATACCCCCCGATTTCTATTAATAGAAATCATTAGATGTTCACAACACTACGCCCAACCTGCTACACAAGTTTCATTCATTACTAGTTTCAGCAAAGTGCTCATGTCATAGCCACTAAATACATCACGAGTGCTACATACACTGCAAATAAAGATACAATCATCCTACAGAGCACATCAATTTTGCCCATTATCTTCACAAGCTCTTTCATCTCCTCATTGCTGTCAAGGTCGTTTAGCAGTTGTAGCTTGGCCATGATCAGAGGAACTGCATCTTTAACCTTCTGCTCTACATCATCCTCTTCTGTCATTCCTTCAGTTACTTGTCGAGCACCCCAACCTCCTGATATTGGGATTCCTCGGCTAACCAAATAATCAGCGTAGTTGCGTTCCCCCACATCAGCAACTTCCCAGAAATACAAATCACACGAATCTTCCCTTTTCTGCACGAATCAAATTGGAAGATCATCAACCAAACCATTAAAAAAATCAGCAACTAAAAGCAGCAGAACAACACTTAAACAAATTATTAACCCATGATTTGGGCATTTGTAGCACACTCGGCCAGGATTGTGGATTGTGGTTGAGACGTGACGGATGACTCTGCGTGATTTGCGGCAGTGGTACCACACCAACGACAACGGGTTGCGATGAGCAACCGGCTGCGGTGCGTGTGCCGGTGGGGGTGTGATGAGACCCACAGGCAATGGTACGGGTGGCGACTTGCCGCATATCTGGTTGTTGCCTACTGAAGAGCAGGTGAACGAGCAGCCAACGGACATGGTTGCTGCGGCCAGAGCTTCTGATGCTAGGCAAAGTAAGTAGAGAAGAGGAGAAGCAAACGTTGGATATGTCAGTTTCATTACTTGCAGAGTAGCATAGCACCATATATAGTCATAGTCTACAGGAGCACGTCTCTCTTTTTTTCTAAAACTTAGCAACGTCTCTTAACTGGTACACTAGCTTGATTTGTACGCCTTCTCAAGTCTTTGATTTTCTTTCTTTTTTTGCGAGGAAGGAAGGAGGGCAAAATTGAGAGTTCCTGGGACTCAAACGCAATACCTCTCGGTTGTAAACCAAGGGTGCTAGTCACTTATGTGGCGAACGTTCCCTAGGAGGAGGACGGCAAACGAACGCATTTTCCTCGCAGTTTTAGTTGCGACGCAAGATCGAGCGGCCGCAGTTTCGGGAATGTTATCAGGCGAACGAGCCTAAATTTTCTTTTCTTCCGATATATAAAAAAGTATGCTACTAGGTGTCAGCTTAGTCAACAAAAGATTGTGCCAACCTTGATTGTTGGATTGACATTCAACGTCTGTCGTGTTTCTTCAGTATCTTCTTCCTCCAGCCGCCAAAGCCAAACCAGTGCCGGCGGGACCGCCTGCTCCCGGCTCCCTACAACCTCTTGAGCACTACGTTGGTTTTCCTTGAAGAGGAAAGGGTGATGCTGAAAGTGCAACTATCCCTAGGTGGTTTTGGTAATTCATAACAACATATAGCTCATTGTGCTAATGCTATTCCAAGATGATTATTTCAGGAAAGCTCAATGATTGGCATGGCATGGATGTGAAAGTGGAACCCTCAAAATGCTAAGGACAAAGGATTGGCTCAAGCTCAAAAGCTCAAGACTCTTCATTTTGTATTTTAGTGATCCAAGATCACATTGAGTCTTTAGGAAAAGCCAATACTATCAAGGAGGGATGAGGTGTTGCTTAATGAGCCTCTTGCTTCATGTGCTTAGTGATATGCTCCAAAACCCTCAACTACTTTCCCATATCCACATATGACCTAAACCCTAAGCCAAACTCGGTCCTACTGATTCTTCCTATCCGGCGCCACCGAGTTTCACTTGTCATAAGCCACTGCCAAACCCTAGCAATTCGGTTCTACCGATAGGGATCTCGGTCTCACCGAGATGGGATTGCAAACTCTCTGTTTCCCTTTCGTAACTTTTCGGTCTCACCGAAAGAGCGAATCCATCCCACCGAGATTGCAATGTAAATTCAGTGTTTCCCCTTTGTAACTTCTCGGTCTCACCGAAAGAGCAAATCGGTCCCACCGAGTTTGCCTGACCAACTCTCTGGTTAGCTAATTACCAAATTCGGTCTCACCGAGTTTGTGTAATCGGTCTCACCGAGATTACGTTATGCCCAAACCCTAACCATATCGGTCCTACCGAGTTGCATGTCAGTCCCACCGAAAATCTCTAACGGTCACTAGGTTTACATTTTCGGTCCGACCGAGTTTGTTGATTCAGTCCCACCGAGATTGGAAAACTGTGTGTAACGGTTGGATTTTGTGTGGAGGCTATATATACCCCTCCACCTCCTCTTCATTCGAAGAGAGAGCCATCAGAACACATACACCATTCCGACTCATATTTTCTCAGAGAGAACCACCTACTCATGTGTTGAGACCAAGATATTCCATTCCTACCATATGAATCTTGATCTCTAGCCTTTACAAGTTGCTTTCCACTCAAATCTTCTTTCCACAAAATCCAAATCCTATGAGAGAGAGTTGAGTGTTGGGGAGACTATCATTTGAAGCACAAGAGCAAGGAGTTCATTACCTACACACCATTTGTTACTTCTTGGAGAGTGGTGTCTCCTAGATTGGCTAGGTGTCACTTGGGAGCCTCCGACAAGATTGTGGAGTTGAACCAAGGAGTTTGTAAGGGCAAGGAGATCGCCTACTTCGTGAAGATCTACCGCTAGTGAGGCAAGACCTGTGTGGGCGATGGCCATGGTGGGATAGACAAGGTTGCTTCTTCGTGGACCCTTTGTGGGTGGTTGCTTCTTCGTGGACCCTTCATGGGTGGAGCCCTGTGTGGACTCGCGCAACCGTTACCCTTTGTGGGTGGAGCCCTCCATGGACTCTCGCAACCGTTACCCTTTGTGGGTTGAAGTCTCTATCAACGTGGATGTAGGATAGCACCACCTATCCGAACCATGGGAAAAACATCCGTGTCTCCAATTGCGTTTGAATTCTCCAAACCCTTCCCTTTACATTCTTGCAAGTTGCATGCTTTACTTTCCGCTGCCAATATACTCTTTGCATGCTTGCTTGAATTGTGTGATGATTGCTTGACTTGTCCTAAAATAGCTAAAATCTGCCAAGAACTAAAATTGGGAAAAGGTTAAGTTTTTATTTGGTCAAGTAGTCTAATCACCCCCCTCTAGACATATTTCCGATCCTACAAGTGGTATCAGAGCTTTGGTCTCCATTTGCTTTGATCTCCATAGCTTTTGGTGGTCATAGCCTTGGTTTCACAACCTAGGAGAGTATGGCGTCTAGCGAGGGAAATTATCACCGTAGAGGTCCCTACTTTGATGGTACTAATTTTGCTAGTTGGAAGCATAAAATGAAAATGCATATCCTTGGACATAACCCTGCCGTTTGGGCTATTGTGTGTGTTGGTTTGCAAGGTGACTTCTTTGATGGGAAAGAACCAAACCGTGAAGCTACCGCGAATGAGTTGAAGATGTTGCAATACAATGCTCAAGCTTATGATATTCTCTTCAACGGATTGTGCCCCGAAGAATTCAACAAAATCAGCCGTCTTGAGAATGCGAAGGAAATTTGGGACACTTTGATTGATATGAACGAAGGTACCGACTCTGTCAAGGAATCCAAGTTGGATGTGCTTCAAAGTCAACTTGACAAGTTCAAGATGAAGGATGGTGAAGGTGTCGCTGAAATGTACTCTAGGCTTGCTCTCATCACAAATGAGATTGCCGGCTTAGGAAGTGAAGAGATGACCGATAGATTCATCATCAAGAAGATTCTAAGAGCCTTGGATGGAAAATATGATACCGTGTGCACATTGATCCAAATGATGCCCAATTACAAAGATCTCAAGCCAACGGAGGTGATTGGAAGAATTGTTGCTCATGAGATGTCACTTAAGGATAAAGAGGAACTTCACAACAAATCAAGTGGTGCCTATAAAGCCTCATGTGAAGCCCCTGCATCATCAAGTGAGAAACAAGACTTCAATGAAGAATTGAGCTTAATGGTGAAGAACTTCAACAAGTTCTACAAGAGTAGAAGTAAAGATAGAAGCTTCAAGTCAGGGTCCTACAATGACAAAAGATCTTCTAGTCGAGAGTGAAACTGCTACAGTTGTGGAAGACCTGGACACTATTCCAATGAGTGTACAGCTCCCTACAAGAGAAGAGAAGATTCTCCAAAAAGAAGAAGCAAAGAATCACCACCAAGAGAGAGAAGGAGTAGAGATGATCGTTATGAACGAAGATACTCACGGAGAAGCAAGGATTCGGAAAGGAAGGAAAAATCATCAAGGAGCTACACAAGACGAAGACATCAAGCTCATGTTGGTGAATGGGTATCCGGCTCCGACTCCGACAGCCACTCCGAAAGAAGTTATCACTCCGACTCCGAAGATACTCAAGATGAAGGTGTTGCCGGTCTAGCACTTGTGTCAACCAACTCCTATGACATATTTGACTCACCAAATGAAGGAATTGGAAGATGCTTCATGGCCAAAGGACCTAAGGTAACACACCCTGAGTATGTTGATTTCAATAGTGATGAAGATGACTTGTTAGGCGATGATTTGCTTGTTGACAACTCTAGTGATGAATACTATGATGAAATGTCAATTAATCATGCTAATCAAGATAAAACGAATGACAATGATAAGGAAAAGATTGAGGCTCTAACTAAAGAACTAAACACTCTTAAGTTAGCTCATGAAACTGTCTTCGAAGATCATCGAGAACTTTTAAGAGCTCATGAGAAATTACGCTTTGAAAAGCTCAATCTTGAGCAAGAGCATGAGTTCTTAAAAGCAATCAATGATGATCTCCGCAAGAAAAGTTCTTCTTACATTGCCAAGCGTTTACTCTTATCCACTTACATGCCTCAAGTCAAGTCTAGTAACAAGAACAAGAAAGATTCTTCCTCTAGCAGTAACAATGATCATGCTAAATCCAATATTGTTGCTTCTAGTAGTTCTCTTGATTCCACTAATGACTCTCTTAGCCAAGTTACACTTGAGCAAGAAAATAGCTTATTGAAGGGAATTATAGAGAAAGGAGTGTACAAAAGCCTTGCCGGGAGCAAGCAATTCGAGGAAATTGTGCGCAAGCAAGGAATGCTCCGGAAGAATCAAGGTGTTGGTTTTGAACGAAAGTTCAATGCCAATGGAGTTGAGTGGGAAGAAGATCAATACCCCAAGACAAAGTTTGTTCCTCAACAAGAGAAGTATGATACTTCTTTCAAGGGGACACAAGCTCAAGATGATCTTCCACCACAAGACTACAAGCAAAAAGGCAAGGACAAGCTTCAAGAGGAAATTGACGCATTTGAAGAAGCTCCTAAGACCTTAGTCAAGTGGATTCCCTAGACTACTTCAAGTTCCACTTCATCAAGTACGACTACAACTCCAAGGATTCCCATCAAGATGATGTGGATCCAAAAGAAGAAGAACTAGAGAGTTCTTGAGGGTGACTCCGCCAACATACTTCACTCTTATCATTTTGGCAAGAACAAGTGCAATCAACTTCCACATCCTGCACTAGTTCAAGGAGTCACAAACCCTCTTGTTGGTAAGACAAGGGACAAGGTAACCTAAAAGTTTTCATGGACATCATCTTGTGTGTGCATCACTCTATGTCTATGGATATCCTTGTTTGTTCCTTGTGGGACTAACCCATGTAGGTATTGAAAGTGCAATTCACTCAAAAGGATAGCTCCAAGTGATCTACATCAACATTGAGCATCCACATCTTCAACATCTACATGAAGTCATCATCGACAAAACCCAAGGTTAGTTCATCCCTCTTAGGGGGGGTATCATGTCTAGGGGGAGCTTTACTCTAAGACTTGAGCTAAAGCAACTCTAAAGATGTGAACACAACAATGCTTTATGTAAAAGTGGTAACCCCACTTGAGCTTAAACGATGAGTATGACCTATGATCAAGTGTTCTCACTTGACTCCTAAGTCAATATACTCATATATAGATGACCTAGTCATCACAAATTGCTTGATAGTTGCTAGAATTGGTTGTGCATGCCTTGTCACATATTTCATTTGCCATCTTATTGTGTGAGCATGCTGGTCGCATATTTTACTCATTCGAGGACATCCACTTGTTGTTTTGATTGTTTGGTTTTATTTTCTTTTGCCAAGTGGATGGACAAGAATGCCTAAGAACCTCCTCTAGCTATCTATGCTTTTCTCGTCTCAAACTCTATTCATGCTGCATCACAAAATTTGATCAAGTCAGATTCGAACCACTCTGTGTGAGGAGCGCTCGGAGTCCCCGATTCGTCATAGACTTAAACTTCCAAAACCTCTTTATGATTCTCGGTCTGACCGATACCCCACTTTCGGTCCTACCGAGATCATTAAGTTGATCTAGGTTTTCGATCTCGGTGCAACCGATTTGAACCTTTCGGTCACACCGAGTTTCAGTAACTGCCTGCAGTTATGAATCTCGGTGCCACCGAGTTGTTCCACTCGGTCACACCGACAGGGTCGGGCTATATATAGTCACGGGAATTTTTTTGGAAATTTCTCCGAACCCCTTCGCCCGCGCGATAGCCTACTCTGCCAACGTGGTCTCCGGATCGTCTCCTCGCCGCCAGCCGCCTCCAGTCGCTGGTCTCCGTCGCCGTCAACGGGAATTCTACCCCGCCGTTGCCGCCGTAGCGAGTCTCCACCGAACTAGGGTATGGACTCGATCTTTGTGCTATTCTCCAATCCGATTCTTAGCACATTGTGATCATCATTATTCTTGCCACGATTGAAACACTCCTATCCAGTCAATGCGCTCATAGATTAGGTTTGATTCGAAAATTTTAGGGTTAGGTTTCCGCCAAAACCATCTCGGACCCACCGAGTTGAAAAACTCGGTCCCACCGATTTGGCTTATGCCATTGCACAAGTGAGACTCGGTTTGACCGAGAATTACTTATCGGTGTGACCGATTTTGGAACTCTGTGAAACCCTAGCAGTCTCAGTGCCACCGAACTGTGACTCGGTCTGACCGAGTTCACTAGTTTAGGTGCCAAAACTGCTTCGGTATCACCGAGTTTAAAAATCGGTAGATCCGAGATGATTTCAGTGGGAAACTAAAACTAAGTTTTTGGATCATTCTTGTGCAAAAATCTCTGCATTTTGTGATGCTCATCAATTCTACATCATCTATAAACTGTTCACAGGGTCAGCAGTCAGCTTGTTCAACATGTCAGATCAGAGTGACAGCCAGAATGTGTCAGAACAGCAAGTGGTGATGAGTGAGGGCACTAGTCCCTCCAGCTCTTCAGATGATGGCAGTAGAAGTACCCCAAGCAATCTGCCAAAAGCTGCCACTAGACAAAGGAAGAAGAGAACTTCTGATTCTGAAGATGAAGATTATGTGGCAGAGGAAGAGGCCACATCAAAGAGAGTTGAGCCAGCTCAAGGCACAAAGCCAGGACTGAAGATCAAAAGGCCAGCAGGCAGGCAGCCTATGTCAAAGGCTAGAGCTTCAACTGAAAAGCCTGCACCCAAAGAGCCAGTTGTTGCTGAAGGCAAGAAGAGGAAGGAAAGGGTCAAGAAGACCGTAGCCAGAGTGCTTGGAAAGGCATCCATTATGGAACATGAAGAGGAAGAAGAGGTTGCTGCACCAGCACCTAAGGCACCCAAGCTAATGGGTGATGCTATCAAATCAGGGGCTACTGCATCTAAGCCCAAGGCTGCATCAAAGGTCAAGACAACACCAAAGAGAAATACAAGGAGCATACCTGCTGCTGAAAAGAACAAGGCCCCAGTGCCTGAAGCTGCTGAAGAAGAGGATGAAGAGCAAGTTCTCAGAAAACTCAAGCCCAAGATCCCAGACCACAATGATGCTCATCCTGTGGCTGAGGACATGAAGCTCAGGAGAGACTCAGGGCTGAGGAAGTGGAGAGAAGCAGATCCATATGCTTCAAGGAGAAGGACTGCTGTGGATTACAGATTTCACACCAAGGAGCAGCAAGATTTCTATGAGACAGTACTGCTTGACAAGAAGCCCATTGTTTGTGACATGAGATGGGTCGACTGGACCTACATGAAGGAAAATGAGGAACACTACCCTGGAGTGTATGACAGCTTTAGTGCGTGTGGAGTTGTAGACTTTGTTGGGCAGAAGCTCACAAAGTGGAACGAGGAGCTTATCATGCAATTCTACTCCACAGCACACTTCTACCCAGATGGAAGGATCACATGGATGTCTGAAGGTACGAGGTACCAATCAACTATTGAGGAATGGGCAAAGTTGATCAATGCCCCAGAGGAGCAAGCAGATGACTTGGACATTTATGCCAAGAAGAAGATGGAGCACAACTCAATGTCCAACATGTACAAGGAGATTCCCAATGAAGCTCTTGATACTTTCAAGTTTGGGTCTGTGCACTATCTTCTGTTAGGGCTGCCAACAATCAATTGGATATTAAGGCACACTCTCTTGCCCAAGTCAGGTGATCACAAGATGATCAGAGGCCATGCAATCAACTTGCTACATGTATTTGATGTGCCACAGAAATTCAAGGTCATGAGCCTCATAGTAGAGACTATCAAGAGGACTGCAGCAGATCAGAAGAGGAGCTGTGGTTATGCCCCTCAAATTCAGGAGCTCATTAACTCCAAGATGGGCACGGGCATATACTTGTTGGACAAGGAACACTTACCCATCCGTCCAGATTTTGAGGACAATCAAGTAGTCATGACTGAGAATGATGCTGAAAGTGCAACTATCCCTAGGTGGTTTTGGTAATTCATAACAACATATATCTCATTGAGCTAATGCTATTACAAGATGATTATTTCAGGAAAGCTCAATGATTGGCATGGCATGGATGTGAAAGTGGAACCCTCAAAATGCTAAGGACAAAGGATTGGCTCAAGCTCAAAAGCTCAAGACTCTTCATTTTATATTTTAGTGATCCAAGATCACATTGAGTCTTTAGGAAAAGCCAATACTATCAAGGAGGGATGAGGTGTTGCTTAATGAGCCTCTTGCTTCATGTGCTTAGTGATATGCTCCAAAACCCTCAACTACTTTCCCATAGCCACATATGACCTAAAACCTAAGCCAAACTCGGTTCTACCGATTCTTCCTATCCGACACCACCGAGTTTCACTTGTCATAAGCCACTGCCAAACCCTAGCAATTCGGTTCTACCGATAGGGATCTCGATCTCACCGAGATGGGATTGCAAACTCTCTATTTCCCTTTCGTAACTTTTCGGTCTCACTGAAAGAGCGAATCGGTCCCACCGAGATTGCAATGTAAATTCAGTGTTTCCCCTTTGTAACTTTTCGGTCTCACCGAAAGAGCAAATCGGTCCCACCGAGTTTGCCTGACCAACTCTCTGGTTAGCTAATTACCAAATTCGGTCTCACCGAGTTTGTGTAATCGGTCTCACCGAGATTACGTTATGCCCAAACCCTAACCATATCGGTCCTACCGAGTTGCATGTCAGTCCCACCGAAAATCTCTAACGGTCACTAGGTTTACATTTTCGGTCCGACCGAGTTTGTTGATTCAGTCCCACCGAGATTGGAAAACTGTGTGTAACGATTGGATTTTGTGTGGAGGCTATATATACCCCTCCACCTCCTCTTCATTCAAAGAGAGAGCCATCAGAACACATACACCATTCCAACTCATATGTTCTGAGAGAGAACCACCTACTCATGTGTTGAGACCAAGATATTCCATTCCTACCATATGAATCTTGATCTCTAGCCTTTCCAAGTTCCTTTCCACTCAAATCTTCTTTCCACCAAATCCAAATCCTATGAGAGAGAGTTGAGTGTTGCGGAGACTATCATTTGAAGCACAAGAGCAAGGAGTTCATTACCTACACACCATTTGTTACTTCTTGGAGAGTGGTGTCTCCTAGATTGGCTAGGTGTCACTTGGGAGCCTCCGACAAGATTGTGGAGTTGAACCAAGGAGTTTGTAAGGGCAAGGAGATCCCCTACTTCGTGAAGATCTACCGCTAGTGAGGCAAGTCCTGTGTGGGCGATGGCCATGGTGGGATAGACAAGGTTGCTTCTTCGTGGACCCTTTGTGGGTGGTTGCTTCTTCGTGGACCCTTCGTGGGTGGAGCCTTGTGTGGACTCGCGCAACCGTTACCCTTTGTGGGTGGAGCCCTCCGTGGACTCTCGCAACCGTTACCCTTTGTGGGTTGAAGTCTCCATCAACATGGATGTAGGATAGCACCACCTATCCGAACCACGGGAAAAACATCCGTGTCTCCAATTGCGTTTGAATTCTCCAAACCCTTCCCTTTACATTCTTGCAAGTTGCATGCTTTACTTTCTGCTACCAATATACTCTTTGCATGCTTGCTTGAATTGTGTGATGATTGCTTGACTTGTCCTAAAATAGCTAAAATCTGCCAAGAACTAAAATTGGGAAAAGGTTAAGTTTTTATTTGGTCAAGTAGTCTAATCACCCCCCTCTAGACATACTTGTCCTAAAATAGCTAAAATCTGCCAAGTAACTACTCACATATCATCGGAGAGGCTATGGTGTTGATGTAGAAGCCCTCCGTGATCGATCCCCCCTCCTGCGGAGCTTCGGAAAAGGCCCCGTGATGGGATCTCTTGGGTACAAAAGGTTGCGGCGGTGGAAATAGGGTTTTGTGGTACTCCTCGATGTTTTCGGGGTATATGTATATATATATATATAGGAGGAAGAAGTAGGTCGGTGGAGCTGCGAGGGGCCCATGAGGGTGTAGGCGCGCCCGGGGGGGGGGGGGCAGAGGCACCTCCCTACCTCGTGGCCACCTCGTTTCTTTCTTGACGTCTACTCCAAGTCCCCTGGATCACGTTTGTTCCAAAAATAACTCTCCTGAAGGTTTCATTCCGTTTGGATTCCGTTTGATATTCCTTTTCTGTGAAACACTAAAATAGGCAAAAAAACAACAATTTGCACTGGGCCTTGGGTTAGTAGGTTAGTCCCAAAAATAATATAAAAGTGTATAATAAATCCCATTAAACATTCAGAACAGATAATATAATAGCATGGAACAATCAAAAATGATAGATATGTTGGAGACGTATCAAGCATCCCCAAGCTTAATTCCTGCTCGTCCTCGAGTAGGTAAATGATAAAAACAGAATTTTTGATGTGGAATGCTACCTAGCATAATTCCCAATGTAATTTTCTTTATTGTGGCATGAATATTCAGATCCGAGAGATTCAAGACAAAAGTTTAATATTGACATAAAAATAATAATACTTCAAGCATACTAACTAAGCAATCATGTCTTCTCAAAATAACATGGCAAAAGAAAGTTCATCCCTACAAAATCATATAGTTTGGTCACTGAGGGAGTCCTGGATTAGGGGGTCTCCGGATAGCCGGACTATATCCTTTGGCCGGACTGTTGGACTATGAAGATACAAGATTGAAGACTTCGTCCCGTGTTTGGATGGGACTCTCCTTGGTGTGGAAGGCAAGCTTGGCAATACGGATATTAGATCTCCTCCCTTTTAACCGACTCTGTGAAACCCTAGCCCCCTCCGGTGTCTATATAACCAGAGGGTTTAGTCCATAGGACAACAACAATCATACCATAGGCTAGCTTCTAGGGTTTAGCCTCTACGATCTCGTGGTAGATAAATTCTTGTAATACTCATATCATCAAGATCAATCAAGCAGGACATAGGGTATTACCTCCATCGAGAGGGCCCGAACCTGGGTAAACATCGTGTCCCCCGCCTCCTGTTACCATCCGCCTTAGATGCATAGGTCGGGACCCCCTACCCGAGATCCGCCGGTTTTGACACCGACATTGGTGCTTTCATTGAGAGTTCCACTGTGCTGTCACCGAAAGGCTTGATGGCTCCTTCGATCATCGGTAACGATGCGGTCCAGGGTGAGGTTTCCCTCCCCGGAAAGATCCTCGTATTCGGCGGCTTCGCACTGCGGGCCAACTCGCTTGGCCATCTAGAGCAGATCGAGAGCTACGCCCCTGGCCATCAGGTCAGGTTCGGAAACCTAAACTACACTGCCGACATCCGCGGAGACTTGATCTTCGATGGGTTCGAGCCCATGTCAGGTGCGCCGCACAATCACGACGAGCATGATTTAGCTCTGCCGTGGGACAGTGTTCGGGGGATCACACCTACAACTACTCCGGCCTTTAATCCGGAGCAAATTGCGCCATCCGAGGACGGAGGGATAGATCCTGCCATGGAGGCCGCACTCTCAGTGGCGATTGAGCCGGATACTGACTTCACCCCTTACGAGAGCCGTGTTGCCGAACCACTGGATTCATCTCCGGCCACGGACTCCGAGCCGCTTGCATCCGTGCCTATCGAATCCGATTGGGCACCGATCATGGAGTTCACCTCCGTAGATATCTTTCAGCGCTCGCCTTTCGGCGATGTGCTAAATTCATTAAGGTCTATCTCCTTATCAGGAGAACCTTGGCCGAACTATGTCCGGCTAGAATGGGACGCGGACGACGAAGAAATTCGCTGCCCACCCACCACCCACTTAGTAGCCACTGTCGATGATTTAACCGACATGCTCGACTTCGACTCCGAAGACATCGACGGTATGGACGACGATGCAGGAGACGAACAGGAACCACCGCCCACAGGGCGCTGGACCGCCACCTCATCATATGATATATACATGGTGGACACCCTCAAAGAAGGCAATGGCGATGAGATAGTAGAGGATGACCCCTCCAAGAAGCAACCCAAGCGCCAAGTCAGCGGTGCCGCTCTAAGTCCCCTCATAGAAAGAGTAGTGATACCGGCACAAGAGACAATAACACTCCGGATAGTGCCGAAGACAACAACAATCCCCTCCAGCATGATTTAGAGCGGGAGGGTGAACAAGCTAGCCCTCCAGAGCAAGCAGCAGATGGAAAATCGGAGGAGGATAATTACATGCTTCTCTCCGAAGACGAGGTGAGCCTCGGCGACGAAGAATTTATCGTGCCTGAGGATCCCGTTGAGCAGGAGCACTTCAAGCGCCGGCTTATGGCCACAGCAAATAGCTTGAAGAAAAAGCAACAATAGCTTCAAGCTGATCAAGACTTGCTAGCAGACAGATGGGCCGGAGTCCTTGCGGCCGAGGAATACGAACTCGAGCGCCCCTCCAAGAGTTTCCCAAAGCGCAGGTTGCTACCTCACCTCGAGGAGGAAGCATTGAAGCCTACATCACCAGTGTACGATGCGGCTGACCGACCACCTCGCCGCCACTCAAACAAAAATACCAAGGCCCGAGGCAACACACAGGACCTGTGAGACCTATTGGACAGAAGGGCAAAACATGCAAGGTCGATATACGGGTCACGGGGGCGCGCGCCAACGCGGGATGATGACCGTCGCGCTGAATACACTAAAAGTAAATCCGGCCGGGCCGAATACAGCAGACAAGACTCATATGAACTGCGTCATGATATAGCCCGGCACAGAGGCGCCGCACACCCCCTATGCTTCACTAATGAAGTTATGGATCATGAATTCTCGGAGGGTTTTAAACCCGTAAATATTGAATCGTATGATGGTACGACAGATCCCGCTGTATGGATTGAGGATTTCCTCCTTCACATCCACATGGCGCGCGGTGATGATCTGCATGCCATCAAGTACCTCCCACTAAAACTCAAAGGACCAGCTCGGCATTGGCTGAATAGCTTGCCAGCAGACTCCGTCGGCAGTTTGGAGGATTTGGAAGACGCATTCCTTGACAACTTCAAGGGCACTTATGTGCGACCATCGGATGCTGATGACTTGAGCCATATAACTCAGCAGTCAGGGGAATCGGCCAGGCAATTCTGGACACGGTTCCTAACTAAGAAAAACCAAATTGTCGACTGTCCGGATGCACAAGCCTTAGCGGCATTCAAGCATAACATCCGTGACGAGTGGCTCGCCCGGCACCTCGGCCAGGAGAAGTCGAAGTCTATGGCAGCCCTCACGACACTCATGACCCACTTTTGCACGGGCGAGGATAGCTGGCTGGCTCGCAGCAACAACACATCAAGGAATCTGGGCACTTCAGATACCAAAGATGCCAACGGCAGACCACGTCGTAACAGACAAAAGCGCCTCAACAACGGCAATAACACCGATGATATGGCAGTTAATGCCGGATTCAGAGGATCTAGATCCGGTCAGCGGAAAAAGCCATTCAAAAGAAGTACTTTGGGCCCGTCCAGTTTGGATCACATACTTGATCGCTCGTGTCAAATCCACGACACCCCCGATAAGCCAGCCAATCACACCAACAGAGAATGCTGGGTGTTCAAGCCGGCCGGCAAGTTGAATGCCGAATACAAGGACAAGGGGCTGCATAGTGATGACGAGGAGGAGCCCCGGCTGCCGAACACGGGAGGACAAAAGAGGTTCCCCCCACAAGTGAAGACGGTGAACATGATATACGCAACCAACATTCCCATGAGGGAACGGAAGCGTGCACTAAGGGACGTCTATGCGATGGAGTCCGTCACCCCAAAGTTCAACCCATGGTCCGCTTGTCCGATCACCTTCGATCGCAGGGACCACCCCACTAGTATCCGTCATGGCGGATCCGCCGCACTGGTCCTAGACCCCATCATCGACGGATTTCACCTCACTCGAGTCCTTATGGACGGCGGCAGCAGCCTGAACCTGCTCTATCAGTATATAGTGCGTAAAATGGGTATAGATCCCTCGAGGATCAAACCCACCAAAACCACCTTTAAGGGCGTTATCCCAGGTGTAGAGGCCCATTGCACGGGCTCAATCACACTGGAAGTGGTCTTCGGATCTCCGGACAACTTCCGAAGCGAGGAGTTAATCTTCGATATTGTCCCGTTCCGCAGTGGCTATCACGCACTGCTCGGGCAAACCGTATTTGCAAAATTCAATGCGGTACCACATTACGCATACCTCAAGCTCAAGATGCCAGGACCTAGGGGGTCATAATAATCAATGGAAACACAGAACGATCGCACCGCATGGAAGAGCACACTGCGGCCCTTGCAGCAGATGCACAAAGCAGCCTTTGAAGGCAAACCACCAATTCGGCGATACAGCCCCCCGACACCATCAAGCGAGTCCAGAGTAAACTGCAACAGGATCGCCTGGCACGTTCAGAGCTCGCCTGGATATTCGGCCCCCTGTCCCAGTCCCAGTCAAGCGACGAAATCCGTGTCACGCGTACACAATTACGCACTAAAAATACCATGGGCATAGGCGGGGGCACGATCAGGGCACGTCCCGCAATGCGGCTTAACCGCCCTAGGGGCTGCATACCTTTATCATTTTTTCTCTTTCAGGACCTTACTCTCTGGAAGCCCTTTTCGGCAGTACGATTGTCGGACACATTACGGGAAGGAACAACCAAGGAGGCAAGAAACTAAGACGTACAAGGGAACCCCCATGTGGTCTCTAATAATAATCGATATACCCACTTTTTACTATCCTTACGCAGCTTGCCCTTGGATAGGACATGTCAAATAGTCCTATTTTTTGCTTATTGCACTACTTGTATCAGTACGCTTCAACATATTATTTAAATAACAATGCATAGCATTAGTCTATTATTGCATTATCCATCCCTTTTTTCTTATATGTTCTTTTACAACAACTTGCACCTGTACATTCTAGTATGGTCAGTACGCCAGGGGCTTTCATTTACCCCATAATACGATGTGAGAAGTCCGAACACTTTCAACAGTGTGACACCCCGAACTTATAGCACTATATGCATCAGCTCCGAATCATGTCTTGTGTCAATAGTTGGGTTTGCCCGGCTCCCATGTTTTGGTACCTTACGTTCCGCTATATCGACTAAGGTAGCGCTGGGAGAACTACTGCGATTGTGTCCCGGTTCTTCCGGATGAGCACCTCAGTAGAGAAAGCCGAAAACAGACTCTCATGATAAGGCGAGAGTTGGTCGCTGTTCGAGAGGTCTCAAGTCCTTAAAGACTTTTTCCGCTTTGGGCGAGGAGTCGGCCTTGCCTGACTTAGGTGTATATAGCGCCCCAAATTCGGCCTTCCGAATTCTAGGGGCTTCGCCAAAATTTAAAATTGTAGATTTCTATGGCTAAGTGAGAGTGATAAAGCCTTATAGTCTGATTGCCTGGTTCGTTGTGTTGAACACCTCCCACGAAGGACCCAAAATTGGGATAAAGAGTGCTCAGGTTTATCCCGAACACCCAAGTACTAGTTACATGGGGGCAGAAGCCGACGACTGGCCAACTCTCAGATTTTATAAACGGTCGCACAGAAGGTAATATTTTAAATTCAAAAAGCGTTGCATAGCGCAAATGAACTCGTTTCACATTACGGGATCACATGAGCATGTTCGTTCAAAAATTACATCTCTGGCACATTCCTCCACCACAAGGCGGGAACCCTTCAGGACACTGTCATAATACATTTCGGGGCAGCGATGCTCCTTGCCCTCCGGCGGCCCCTCCTTCACCAGCTTTACGGCATCCAGCTTCGCCCAGTGCACCTTCTCCTGGGCAAAAGCCCTGCGCGCACCCTCGATGCAGACGAACCGCTTTATGACTTCAAGCCGTTGGCAGGCATCCACAAGCCGCCTCACCAGACCGAGGTAGCTGCTAAGCAGGGGATCGCCAGGCCACATCCGGACTATAAGACCCTTCATGGCCTGTTCGTCCGCCTTGTGAAGCTCGACCAGTTGGTTCAGCTGGTCGCTCACGAGCATTGGGTGTTTGGTCCCAGTATACTGAGACTAGAACAACTTTTCCGTCGAGCTCCCCTCCTCAGCTCGGTAAAACTCCGCAGCATCCAGTACACTGCAGGGAAGATCTGCGAATGCTCCTGGAGAGCTCCAAACTCGGGTAAGTAAAAGGAAAGTTTCCTTCACATGCTTGCTTTGCATAATGAATGCCTTACCCACTGCTATCTTCTTCACCGCATCTATCTCCCAGAGGGCCTTGTGGGCTTCAGCCTTGGCGCTCCGTGCGCTTTCGAGTGCCTTCGCAAGCTTGGACTCTCGCGTCTTAGATTCAAGCTCCAAGGACTTGTGTTTTTTGGTGAGAGCGCCGAGCTCTTGCTGCACGTCGCCTACCCGGGCTTCTTGCTTTTCCCGCTCAATGCGCTCCTTGGCCGCTTTGTCTTCGGCCTCGGACAGCGCCTTCTTCAGGGTTGCCACCTCGGTCGTGGCCCTTGGCAAATTCATGATGATCCTATTACTTTACAAACCGAGCTTCTTTTTAATGTATAGACAAGGTATTGCTTACCTTTTCTCTCCTCGAGCTGCCTCTTGGTAAGGCTGAGCTCGTCCTCGGACCGCTCCAGGTCCTGATTCAGTGCAGCGACCTCCGCAGTACGTGCGGTAGCGGCCAGCAGCGAAGCCTGCACATGCACACAAACATACTGATTAGGCTCCTGAGTCATTATTTGATCCTCTATTCAACCTTTCTTCGCGAACGCCAAACAGAGCATCAGGGGCTACTGTCTATGTGGTAATATTTTCCTATATTTTGATTGCTTACCTAAAAGCCTGTTAGGAGGCTGGCACAAGCTTCGGTCAGTCCGTTTTTGGCGGACTGAACTTTCTCGATCACCGCACTCATGATAGTGCGGTGCTCTTCATCGATGGAAGCACCGTGAAGCGCTTCCAGCAAGTTGTCCGGTGCCTCTGGATGGACAGAGGCCACCAGCACGGGAGGCTTGCCCCCCTTAACGGGGGATCGCCTGCCGGAGTCCGAAACCACCGAAGGTTCCAGGGCATGTTCGACTGGGGGCCGAACTTGGAGCCCGTGGGAGTCTTGCTCCCTTTGCGCCTAGGGTCCGGAAGGTCACCTCGAGGCTCCCCCAGGACTACCTTCCCTCGGCTCGGTGCCTTTTGGGACAACACCTCGACGTTGTCCTTAGGGCAAGGGGTGGAGGCAGTCAGAAGTGAATCGCTATTCATATCCGACGAGTCTAATGAACCGTCCGATGAAGATACGTCGAGACGGGCTTGGGACGGACTGCATAATCATATTCGGCGTAATGAGAAGCAGTGCAATAAAACATACCATGAATTACTATGGTATCCGGATACTTACGACTTCGCCAGGGGCTTCTCCCTGGGTAACCACTCGTCGCCGCTGTAGGAGGCCGTCATGGAGCAGTCCAGAAGGAGGGTCCTTCCCTTCTTGGACCCTTCGGCCTCCCCGGTTGGGTCGGCCTTCCTTTTCTTGTGTCCCCCAGCTAAGGGGGGGGGAACTTTCCTCTTCCTCCTCCTCGTTTTCGTGAGAGGAGTGCGCGTCGGAGTTATCGGACGATGAGTCCAATATAACCTTGAGCCGGAGACCCTTTCAGGTCCCCGTGGCCTTCTTTTTGGCCTTCTTCACCAGCACCTCGTAAGGCGCCGGAACCAGCATCTCCGTTAGAAGAGCATCTGCAGGATCTTCAAGCAGGGGGGCTGGACAATCGATCCGCTCCGCTGTCTCTACCCAGTCCTGTTAACGGCATGGAAGCTTAGATTTTGCACATGATTAAACTGGGGCAAATAAATATCCTATGAGATATAAAAACTTACTGGATTGGCATGGCGGTTTGCACTGAGTCCGCGATCCTCGGTAAGGGGAGGAGGTACCTCGGCGCCCTTGAATAGCACCGTCCAGACATCCTTGTGCGTTGTGTCGAAGAGCTCTCACAGCGTCTGGTGCTTGGCTGGGTCGAACTCCCACAAATTGAATGCCCGTCATTGACACGGGAGAATCCGGTGGAAGAGCATGCCCTGGACCATGTTGACGAGCTTGATTTTCTTGCTCATCATGTTCTTGATGCAGGTCTGGAGTCCGGTCAGCTCTACCGGGGAACCCCAGGACATGCCCTTCTCTTTCCAGGACGTGAGCCGCGTGGGGATTCCAGATCGAAATTCGGGGGCCACCACCCAGTTGGTGTCGCGCAGGTCGGTGATGTAGAACCACCCCGATTGCCACCCCTTTATGGTCTCCACATAGGAGCCTTTGAGCCAAGTGACGTTAGGCATTTTGCCCACCATGGTGCCTTCGCACTCCGCTTGCTGGCTGACCACCACCTTCGGTTTAACATTGAAGGTCTTCAGCCACAGGCTGAAGTGGGGCCTAATGCGGAGGAAGGCCTCGCACATGACGATAAACGCCGAGATGTTGAGGATGAAATTGGGGGCCAGATCATGAAAATCCAGCCCATAGTAGAACATGAGCCCGCGGACAAACGGGTGAAGGGGAAATCCCAGTCCGCGGACAAAGTGGGTAAGGAAAACTACCCTCTCATGGGGTGCGGGCATAGGGATGATCTGCCCCGCATCTGGCAGCCGGTGCGCGATGTCTGCGGCCAGATATCCGGCTTCCCGTAGCTTTGCAATGTTCTCCTCCGCGACGGAGGAGACCATCCACTTGCCTCCCGCTTCGGACATGCTTGGTGGCGTAATTGATAAGCAAGGAGGAAGAAGGCGTGGGTAAAAAGGGTGAATATTTGTCCCTTTATAAGGGCGGAAGAGGCGATGCGCCTCCCCACTTACCTGGTAAAATCGCTTATTCCCCGAGCGCCGTAATTGATGGCGCGGTTGGGTTACCCATATCTGTATTGATGAGAATCCCGTAATAAGAGAGACACGATCTCTGCTTCGACAAGACGTGTCAAGAAAACTGCCTCGCAACAGTGCTGCGCTGGTTGAGAAAAACGGTTCGAATAATGACCGGGCCATGGCGTCATGTCATGTTGCTAAACATGTCAGGAGATTAGATTTGTGGAAATATTATTCTCTCTGCGGTGGTATGTGGATTTTTTTTACAGAGCCGGACACTATACTTGTGTTCAAAATCTTCTATGGAGTATTCGGAGGAAGAACCCACCTTGCAATGCCGAAGACAAATCTGCGCGCCAGACTCATCGTCATTGAAGCCTGGTTTAGGGGCTACTGAGGGAGTCCTGGATTAGGGGGTCTCCGGACAGCTAGAGTATATCCTTTGGCCGGACTGTTGGACTATGAAGATACAAGACTGAAGACTTCATCCCGTGTCCGGATGGGACTCTCCTTGGTGTGGAAGGAAAGCTTGGCAATACGGATATTAGATCTCCTCCCTTGTAACTGACTCTGTGTAACCCTAGCCCCCTCCGGTGTCTATATAAACCGGAGGGCTTAGTCCGTAGGACAACAACAATCATACCATAGGCTAGCTTCTAGGGTTTAGCCTCTATGATCTCGTGGTAGATCAACTCTTGTAATACTCATATCATCAAGATCAATCAAGCAGGACGTAGGGTATTACCTCCATCGAGAGGGCCCGAACCTGGGTAAACATCGTGTCCCCCGCCTCCTGTTACTATCCGCCTTCGACGCACAGTTCGGGACCCCCTACCCGAGATCCGCCGGTTTTGACACCGACGGTCATGCTCCATTTTCGTCACACAAAAATGCTATCATTTTGCACAACCCTGATGACAAGTCAAGCAATTGTTTCATACTTTAGTAATCTCAAACTTTTTTCAACTTTCCCGCAATGCATGAGCGTGAGCCATGGCTATAGCACTATGGGTGGAATAGAATATAATGATGGGGGTTATGTGGAGAAGAAAAAAAGGAGAAAGTCTCATATTGACGCAGCTAATCAATGGGCTAGGGAGATTCCCATCAATTGATGTCGATGCAAGGAGTAGGGATTGCCATGCAACGGATGCACTAGAGCTATAAATGTATGAAAGCTCAACAAAAGAAACTAAGTGGGTGTACATCCAACTTGCTTGCTCACAAAGACCTAGGGCAATTTGAGGAAGCCCATTGTTGGTATATACAAGCCAAGTTCTATAATGAAAAATTCCCACCGGTGTATGAAACTGAAAAAACAAGAGACTCTCTATCTAAAAGATCATGGTGCTACTTTGAAGCACAAGTATGGAAAAAGAGGATATTAGCATTGTCCCTTTTTTCCTTTTATCGGGCCTTTCTTTTTTTTGGCCTTTCTCTTTTTTTATTTGGGACAATGCTCTATTAATGATGATCATCACACTTCTATTTATTTACAACTCAATAATTACAACTCGATACTAGAACAAACTATGACTCTATATGAATGCCTTCGGCGGTGCACCGGGAAGGGCAATGAATCAAGAGTGACATGTACGATAAATTATGCATGGTGGCTTTGCCACAAATACGATGTCAACTACATGATCATGCAAAGCAAAATGACAATGATGAAGCGTGTCATGAATGAAATGGTGGAAATTTGCATGGCAATATATCTCAGAATGGGGAAATGCCATAATAGGTAGGTATGGTGGATGTTTTGAGGAAGATATTAGGAGGTTTATGTTTGATAGAGCGTATCATATCACGGGGTTTGGATGCACCGGTGAAGTTTGCACCAACTCTCAAGGTGAGAAAGGGCAATGCACGGTACCGAAGAGGCTAGCAATGATGTAAAGGTGAGAGTGCGTATAATCCATGGACTCAACATTAGTCATAAAGAACTCACATACTTATTGCAAAAATCTACAAGTCATCGAAACCAAGCATTATGCGCATGCTCCTAGGGGGATAGATTGGTAGGAAAAGACCATCGCTCGTCTCCGACGTCCACTCATAAGGAAGACAATCAAAGAACAACTCATGTTTCAAATTTGTTACACACGGTTACCATACGTGCATGCTACGGGACTTGGAATCTTCAACACAAGTATTTCTCAAATTCACAACTACTCAACTAGCACAACTTTAATATCACCATCCTCATATCTCAAAACAATTATCAAGTATCAAACTTCTCATAGTACTCAATACACTTTTTATGATAGTTTTTATTATACCAATCTTGGATGCCTATCATATTAGGACTAATTTTATAACCAAAGAAAATTACCATGTTGTTCTAAAGGACTCTCAAAATAATATAAGTGAAGCATGAGAGATCAATAATATCTATAAAAAAACCACCACCGTGCTCTAAAAGATATAAGTGAAGCACTAGAGCAAAATTATCTAGCTCAAAATATATAAGTGAAGCACATAGAGTATTCTAATAAATTCAAATTCATGTGTGTCTCTCCCAAAAGGTGTGTACATGTAGCGACCCGACCTCAGATGGTCAAGTCTCTGTGCTTCAGTGTCATCCCTGGATCGGTAATGCTGACACACACAGTACTCGAGGATTTATAGTAGAGTAGCAATCACACACTTATTACATCGATAGTCTCCAAAGATAACTTATTACAATAATATGGCTTAAGGCCATCTAATGCGATAACAGCGGAAGGATTGGAAGATAAAGTGAGTCCATCAACTCCAAGGGCATAGCTGAGCTGCACGGCAACGACCTAACGAACCTTACTCCTCGTCTGAAAAGTCTGCAACATAATACGTTGCAGCCCAAAAACGGGTCAGCACATGGAATATGCTGGCAAAGTAACACAGTAGAGCAAGAACAGAATAATGCTATCACTACATGCATATTTGGCTGGTGGAAAGCTCTATGGTTATAGTTTTGCGAAAAGCC
Organism: Triticum urartu; assembly: GCF_056163025.1. NCBI lineage: Eukaryota > Viridiplantae > Streptophyta > Magnoliopsida > Poales > Poaceae > Triticum > Triticum urartu. Next base: position 96,954,063 of record NC_141875.1, read on the forward strand.
AATTTTTCCCTACAACAAAGGAATAGATTTTAATTTAACTATCATGGTAGTTGAACAACATTGAGAAGGTAACCCCAACTCAATCCCAAATTAAAGTAGTTATCAACCCAGCAATATTAATTAAGAGTGATGAGATACATGTGATAACTCAAGTACTAGATACTCAAGATTGTCCATAACCGGGGACACGGCTAGCCATGATTAGATTGTACATTCTGCAGAGGTTTGCACACTTTTACCCACAAGACTCGATCACCTCCATTGGATTTCTCGCACTACATGGTGTTTGAGAAAGGGATGACCGAGACACAGTCTTTCAGAAACATTAACTCTTTACTCCGGGTAGACCATACCAAACCTACAAAACCCACTACCTGCTGATCTACCTCATCAAGAGCTTCACGTAACTTACTCAACTATGCTAGAGCCCATAATAGCTTGTGGCTGCACACGGAAGTTTCTAGCATGAATCATCTCAGTTCCCTTTGAGCCTGGGTGGCGGTCCATAGGAAGATCACACGGGTACTCCGGGATTTCCAAAAAAATAGACAACACTGGGTTCCCCAGGTGCCTCAATCCACCCAGATGTTTATTTAAGTTGCCACCTTAAGTTGAACCATTAATTAGCAATCTCACATCTGTAATGGATTTCACTCAAACCCAAACCACGTCTACGAGCATAGCATAGCATAGTAATATAAGCAACGCGTAGAAGTAACTCCCAAGGGTTTGACAGTAACAGGGCAATAGGTTCTACCTCAATAACTACTTCCCAACCCACAAGTTAATGACATCCTAATCATGCAATGTTTGAGGATTGGAACTAATGCATAAAAACTGGGTATGAAAAGAGTATGATCAATGTGTTACTTGCCTTGCTGACGATCCGCGAATCATAAAGACTCGTAGTAACACGCTTCGCACTCCGCGTGTTCTATCGCAAACAAACAATAACATACATAAGCAACAAGCAAAGATGCACAAGCAAAACTAAAATAAAAGAGGTTGACTAGAAAGTTCAACTTAAGAACTCCAGTTAGCAAAAAGAATCAAATCAAACGGAGCAACGAAACTCAAATGGCGAAAGAAACAAGATCCATTTAATAATCTGGACCTAGGTCAAATTTAACAGTAGCAAAAACTTGTGCAAGTTGCTTAAACATAAAGAGGGTCTCGAGACGAAGATCTAGGCGCTTGAATCGCCTGACTCCGACTAACGAGCGAAAAGATAAACAGAAACTAAGATCGGATCAGAAATCGCGATCGAAAATAATCGCAGATTAATCCGACAAGAAGAAAACTGACGAACAGACTAACGAACGAGCGTTCGTTAACTGTAACTAACGGGCGAAAACCGTTCGTTAAAACGATCGTATGGACGAACGTCCGCTAAATAGAAGAACCGAGAAAAACCGGCGAACCGATCTATAAAAACGAACTAGGGTTTCTAAAAAACCAGCGGCTCGGGATCTGGCGCGGTACCTCCGGCGAGGGGCTCCGGCGAGGCGGGGTTTGGGCGGTGGGGCGGCGGCTCGCGGGGCAACGGGGCTCGGCGGCGGTGTGGTGGTGGGGGGCCAGGGTGGCGCGTATATATAGGAGGGGGGCGGCGACTTGGGGAGGGGGCAAGGCGCGGCGGAGGAGTCCGGCTCGGACTCTTGTCCGAGTCGGCGGCGGCGGCTGCGCTCGGGCGCGGGAGGCGGCGGCTGCGACTTGGGCCGGCGGCCCGGCTGGGTTCGGCCAAGTCAGCGCGGGGAGTTTTTTTTAAACAATTTCGCCGACAGAAATAAAATCCTAGAAAATAAAATAAAAATCTAAAAATGCCAAAACAAATTTTCATCGTCTAAATAAAATATTTAAAACGATATGAACATTTTCTTGGCCCTAAAATGCAATTTTGAAAACATGCAATTTTTCGAATGCATTAAAATCCAAATAAACTCAAATAAAATCAAATAAATGATTTTAATATTTTCCCTCCAATAGTTCAATTATTTTGGAGAAGTCATATTATCTCCTCTCTTATATTTTAATGCGAAATATTTTTTGGAGAGAAAAATAATTAAAATCAAAATCCTCGTTTCATTATTTGATAAAATCAAATATGAAAACCGGGAAATCCCCAACTCTCTCCGAGGGTCCTTCAGTTGCTTAGGATTTCGAGGATTGCGGAACGGAAATGCAATAAAATATGATATGCATGGATGACCTATGTATAACATTCCAAATTGACAATTTGGGATGTTACAAACCTACCCCCGTTAAGATGAATCTCGCCCTCGAGATTCGAGTTGGCTAGAAAATAGGTGTGGGTGGTCTTTGCGGAGATCATCCTCTCGTTCCCAGGTGGCTTCATCCTCGGTATGGTGGATCCATTGAACTTTGCAAAACTTGATAACCTTGCTACGGGTGACTCAGCTGGCAAACTCAAGAATCTTAACTGGCTTCTCCTCATAAGTCAAATCACTGTCCAACTGAATCGCCTCCAAGGGTACCATATCTCTTAACGGTATATCGGCCATCTCAGCATGACACTTCTTCAACTGTGAAACGTGAAACACATCGTGAACTCCTGACAATCCCTCAGGTAACTCCAACTTGTAGGCAACTTCTCCCATCCGTTCCAAAACACCATATGGTCCTACAAATCTCAGGGCTAACTTTCCTTTAACTCCAAACCGTTTCACTCCTCACACGGGTGATACTCGCAAATATGCTCTGTCTCCAATTTCATATGTTACCTCCTTGCGTTTCGAGTCTGCGTAACTCTTCTGCCTGGACTGAGCAACCTTCAGTCTATCACGAATCAGTTTAACCTTCTCCTCAGACTCCTTGCTCAAGTATGGTCCAAACAACTGCCGGTCTCCTACCTCATCCCACATCAACGGCGTTCTGCTCCTGCGTCCATACAGGGCTTCAAACAGTGCCATCTTCAAACTGGCTTGGTAGCTATTGTTGTATGAGAACTCCGCGTAAGGCAAGTTGTCATCCCAACTAGATCCATAATCTAGCACACAGGCTCTCAACATATCTTCCAGTATTTCGTTGACTCTCTCGGTCTGTCCATCCGTCTGCGGGTGAAATGTTATATTGAACTCCAATCTCGTACCCAAAGTCTGGTGTAACTGATGCCAAAACTTTGAGGTAAACTATGTTCCTCTATCTGATACGATGGTCCTCGACACTCCATGCAGACATACGATCCTGGACATATATATATATCTTGGCCAACTTCGCACTTGTATAGGTGGTTTTCACTGGGATAAAGTGAGCCACTTTGGTCAAGCGATGAACTACTACCCATATAGAATCATATCCTGCTTTGGTTCTGGGCAATCCGGTGGTAAAGTCCATGCCAAGTTTATCCCACTTCCATTCGGGTATCGGCATAGGCTGTAATAGTCCTGCTGGCTTCTGATGCTCTGCCTTCACTCTCTGACAAACATCACATATGGCTACATACTCGGCAATATCCTTTTTCATACCAGTCCACCAGAAGCATTCCTTCAAATCCAAATACATCTTGGTGTTTCCGGGGTGTATCGAATATGGTGAGTCATGGGCCTCCTGAAGTATTAACTTCCTGATCTCTGGGTTATTGGGCACATAAACTTGGTCCTCAAACCATAAGGTATCGTGCTCATCCTCACGAAAACCTTGGGCCTTTCCATTGCTCATCTTCTCCTTTATCTCGGCAATCTCTTTGTCATCCTTCTAAGCTTCTCAAATCTTGCCCAACAATGTAGACTGAACCTCCATTGTTGCAATGAAACCTCTTGGAACAATCTCCAATTGAAGTTCCATGATATCCTCTACTAACTCCTTCGGCAATCCCTTACTTTGAAGGATATTGGCATAACTTCCGGCTCAAAGCGTCTGCTACGACATTGGCCTTTCCTGGATGATAGTGTAGCTTCATGTCGTAATCCTTTATAAGCTCCAGCCATCTCCTCTGCCTAAGGTTCAGCTCCTTCTGTGTGAAAATGTACTTCAAACTCTTATGATCCGTGTACACATCACAACGGTTCCCAATAAGGTAATGTCTCCAAGTCTTCAACGCATGCACTACGGCTGCTAGCTCCAAATCATGCGTGGCATAGTTCAACTCATGAGGTTTTAGTTTTCGTGAGGCATACGAAACAACTCTTCCGTCCTGCATAAGCACACATCCAAGTCCTAAGCGGGAGGCATCGCAATACACTTGGAACTCCTTATGTATATCTGGCAGTGTTAACACTGGGGCTGTAGTCAAATGTTTCTTCAACTCCTGGAAACTTGCCTCGCAATCTTTTTTCCATTTAAACTTAGTGTCCTTCTTCAATATTCAGTCATTGGCTTCGCAATCTTGGAAAAGTTCTCAATGAATCTCCGGTAATATCCTGCGAGTCCAAGGAAACTGCGGACCTCGCTAACTGAAGCGGGTGCCAACCATTCAGTGACTGACTGAACCTTGCTGGGGTCTACTGCTATACCTTCTCCTGAGATAACATGTCCAAGGAATCCGATTTTCTTCAACCAAAATTCGCATTTGCTAAACTTAGCATACAACTGGTGTTCCCTGAGTTTCTCAAGAACTAACCGCAAATGCTCCTTGTGCTCCTCTTCATTCTTCGAGTATACCATAATATCATCAATGAACACCACAAGAAACTTGTCCAAGTATTCCATGAACACCTTGTTCATCATGCTCATGAAATAGGTAGGGGCGTTTGTCAGTCCAAACGACATGACCGTATATTCGTATAATCCATACCGCGTGGTGAATGATATCTTTGGTATATCCTTCTCTCGAATCTTCAACTGATGATATCCCGATCGTAGTTCAATCTTTGAAAACACTTTAGCTCCTTGCAAATGATCAAACAGATCATTGATCATCGGCAGTGGGTACTAGTTCTTAATTGTCACTTCATTCAAAGATCGATAATCAACAACCATCCTTAGGGATTTATCCTTCTTCTCAACCAAAAGCACTGGGGCTCCCCAAGGTGATGAACTTCTTCGAATGTAACCTTTCTCCAATAACTCCTTGATCTGTTTCTTAATTTCCTCCAGATCATTTGCGGGCATCCGATAGGGTCTCTTGGATATTGGCCCTGTACCTGGCAATAGCTCTACCAAAAACTCAATGTCTCTATCCGGTGGCATGCCTGGTAACTCCTCTGGAAAAACATCTGGGTAATCCTGCACTACAGGCACTTCCTCCTGAACAACTCCCGTGAGGGTATTCACTTGGCTCCTCCTAGGCACATGCCTAGATACATACTTAATCCTTTTTCCCTCCGGGGCGGTGAGACAAATCTACTTACTAGCACAGACAATACTTTCTCCATACTTTGACATCCAGTCCATACCTAATATCACATCCAATCCTTGTGACTCCAAGATAACTAGGTCAGACGGAAAAACATGTGTGCCAATGGTTAGGGGTATCTGGTCGCACCATCGGCTAGCCATGTACTCTGCTTCGGGTGAACTCACTAGGAGAGGGGTCCTAAGGGTTTGGGTTGGTAGTTTAAACTTATCCATGAATCCCCTTGATATGTATGATGCGATGCACCAGTATCGAAAAGAACAAGAGCGGTAAATGACTTAACCAAAAACTTACCTATTACCGCGTCCGGCTGCTCTTCAACCTCCTCCACGTTAACGTGGTTAACTTGTCCTTTGTTGAATGGATTAGGCTTCTTCCCAACGCTCCCATTTCCGTTTCCATTCCTTCCTTTAGGGCAATCATTGGCATAGTGCCCTGTCATCCCGCACTTAAAGCAAGTAACTTGACTTAGGTCTCTTTTGGCGGGTGTGGCTGGGTTGGAGCGGTTCTGATTGTTGTTAGCTCCGTTCCCATTTCCATTCTTAGCACCATTGTGATTATGCGATCCTCCTCCAGTGTGGTTGTGACCTCCATGGTTATGAACAAGTCCTCCTGAGTTCTGGGTTAGGCGAGGCTTTTGCTGAGCTCCTGAGTTATACTTCCCTTGTCCGTACTTCCTCTTACGGCTCTCAATCTGCTGCTGCTTCCCTTCAATCATAAGAGCCTTATCTACCAACTCCTAGTAGTTGTTGAAGGTTGCTACCATCAACTGCATGCTCATCTCATCATTTAGCCCTTCCATAAACTTCTCCTGCTTCGCGGCATATGTGGCCACATCATCAGGGGCATAGCGAGATAAATTGCTAAACTCATCCACGTACTGAGCCACAGTACGGTTCCCCTGGCGTAACTTGCGGAACTCCCGCTTCTTCATCTGCATGGCTCCAGTTGAGACATGGGCCGTGCGGAAAGCTTGCTGAAACTGGTCCCAACTGACATTGGCCACAAGAAAAGTAGCCGTGTAATTCTCCCAACATGAGGCTGCTAGTCCATCCAATTGATGTGCGGCAAAACGCACCTTCTCAGCATCTGTGCAACCTGTGGTGGTCAACTCCCTTCCAATACGGCATAACCAATCATCAGCAACTATAGGCTCGGTGCTACTTGAAAACACCGGCGGCTGTAACCTTAGAAAACGGGCTAGGTTGTCCACTAGCGGCGGGTTGTTGTTGAAGGAAATATGCCCTAGAGGCAATAATAAAGTTATTATTTATTTCCTTATATCATGATAAATGTTTATTATTCATGCTAGAATTGTATTAATCGGAAACATAATACATGTGTGAATACATAGACAAACAGAGTGTCACTAGTATGCCTCTACTTGACTAGCTCGTTAATCGAAGATGGTTATGTTTCCTAGCCATAGACATGAGTTGTCATTTGATTAACAGGATCACATCATTAGGAGAATGATGTGATTGACTTGACCCATTCCATTAGCTTAGCACTTGATCGTTTAGTTTCTTGCTATTGCTTTCTTCATAACTTATACATGTTCCTATGACTATGAGATTATGCAACTCCCATTTACCGAAGGAACACTTTGTGTGCAACCAAAAGTCACAATGTAACTGGGTGATTATAAAGGTGCTCTACAGGTGTCTCCGAAGGTACTTGTTGGGTTGGCGTATTTCGAGATTAGGATTTGTCACTCCGATTGTCGGAGAGGTATCTCTGGGCCCTCTCGGTAATGCACATCACTTAAGCCATGCAAGCATTGCAACTAATAAGTTAGTTGCGGGATGATGTATTACGGAACGAGTAAAGAGACTTGCCGGTAACGAGATTGAACTATGTATTGAGATACCAACGATCGAATCTCGGGCAAGTAACATACCGATGACAAAGGGAACAACATATGTTGTTATGCGGTCTGACCGATAAAGATCTTCGTAGAATATGTGGGAGCCAATATGAGCATCCAGGTTCCGCTATTGGTTATTGACCGGAGACATGTCTCGGTCATGTCTACATAGTTCTCGAACCCGTAGGGTCCGCACGCTTAAAGTTTCGGTGACGATTGTATTATGAGTTTATGTGATTTGATGTACCGAAGGTAGTTTGGAGTCCCGGATGAGATCGGGGACATGACGAGGAGTCTCGAAATGGTCGATACGTAAAGATCGATATATTGGACGACTATATTCGGACATCGGAAAGGTTCCGAGTGATTCAGGTATTTTCGGGGGTACCGAGGAGTTACGGGAATGCGAGGAAGAAGTAATGGGCCTCATGGGCCAAGTGGTGGAAGAGAGGAGGCAGGGCGCGCGCCCCCCTAGCCCAAACCGAATTGGACTAGGGGGCCGGCCCCCTTTCCTCTTTTTCCTCCTTCTCCTTCCTTCTCCTTCTCCTCCTTCCTTTCCTCCTCCTAGTAGGAGTAGGAAAGGGGAGTCCTACTCCTACAAGGAGGAGGAGGACTCCTCCTGGCGCGCCCATAGAGGGCCGGCCGGCCTCCCCCCTTGCTCCTTTATATACAGGGGCAGGGGGGCACCTCTAGACACAGAAGTTGATCAGTTGATCTCTCCTAGCCGTGTGCGGTGCCCCCCTCCACCATATTCCACCTCGGTCATATCGTAGCGGTGCTTAGGCGAAGCCCTGCGTCGGTGGCAACATCATCACTGTCACCACGCCGTCGTGCTGACGGAACTCTCCCGTGAAGCTCTGCTGGATCGGAGTTCGCGGGACGTCATCGAGCTGAACGTGTGCTGAACTCGGAGGTGCCGTGCGTTCGGTACTTGGATCGGTCGGATCGTGAAGACGTTCGACTACATCAACTGCGTTGTGCTAACGCTTCCGCTTTCGGTCTACGAGGGTACGTGGACAACACTCTCCCCTCTCGTTGCTATGCATCACCATGATCTTGCGTGTGCGTAGGAATTTTTTTGAAACTGCTACGTTCCCAACAGTGGCATCCGAGCCTAGGTTTTATGCGTTGATGTTGTGCACGAGTAGAACACAAGTGAGTTGTGTGCGATATAAGTCATACTGCTTACCAGCATGTCATACTTTGGTTCGGCGGTATTATTGGATGAAGCGGCCTGGACCGACATTACGCGTACGCTTACGCGAGAGTGGTTCTACCGACGTGCTTTGCACATAGGTGGCTGGCGGGTGTCAGTTTCTCCAACTTTAGTTGAACCAAGTGTGGCTACGCCCGGTGTTTGCGAAGGGTAAAACAGCACCAACTTGACAAACTATCGTTGTGGTTTTGATGCGTAGGTAAGAATGGTTCTTGCTAAGCCCGTAGCAGCCACGTAAAACTTGCAACAATAAAGTAGAGGACGTCTAACTTGTTTTTGCAGGGCATGTTGTGATGTGATATGGTCAAGACATGATGCTAAATTTTATTGTATGAGATGATCATGTTTTGTAACCGAGTTATCGGCAACTGGCAGGAGCCATATGGTTGTCGCTTTATTGTATGCAATGCAATTGCGCTGTAATGCTTTACTTTATCACTAAGCGGTAGCGATAGTCGTGGAAGCATAAGATTGGCGAGACGACAACGATGCTATGATGGTGATCAAGGTGTCGCGCCGGTGACGATGGTGATCATGACGGTGCTTCAGAGATGGAGATCACAAGCACAAGATGATGATGGCCATATCATATCACTTATATTGATTGCATGTGATGTTTATCTTTTATGCATCTTATCTTGCTTTGATTGACGGTAGCATTATAAGATGATCTCTCACTAAATTTCAAGATAAAAGTGTTCTCCCTGAGTATGCACCATTGCCAAAGTTCGTCGTGCCCAGACACCACGTGATGATCGGGTATGATAAGCTCTACGTCCATCTACAACGGGTGCAAGCCAGTTTTGCACACGCAGAATACTCAGGTTAAACTTGACGAGCCTAGCATATGCAGATATGGCCTCGGAACACTGAGACCGAAAGGTCGAGCGTGAATCATATAGTAGATATGATCAACATATTGATGTTCACCATTGAAAGCTACTCCATTTCACGTGATGATCGGTTATGGTTTAGTTGATTTGGATCACGTGATCACTTAGAAGATTAGAGGGATGTCTTTCTAAGTGGGAGTTCTTAAGTAATATGATTAATTGAACTTAAATTTATCATGAACTTAGTACCTGATAGTATCTTGCTTTTCTATGTTTGATTCTAGATAGATGGCCCATGCTGTTGTTCTGTTGAATTTTAATGTGTTCCTTGAGAAAGCAAAGTTGAAATATGATGGTAGCAATTACACGGACTGGGTCGGTAACTTGAGGATTATCCTCATTGCTGCACAGAAGAATTACGTCCTAGAAGCACCGCTAGGTGCCAGGCCTGCTGCTGGAGCAACACCAGATGTTATGAACGTCTGGCAGGGCAAAGCTGATGACTACTCGATAGTTCAGTGTGCCATGCTTTATGGCTTAGAATCGGGACTTCAATGATGTTTTGAACGTCATGGAGCATATGAGATGTTCCAGGAGTTGAAGTTAATATTTCAAGCAAATACCCGGATTAAGAGATATGAAGTCTCCAATAAATTATATAGCTGCAAGATGGAGGAGAATAGTTCTATCAGTGAACATATACTCAAAATGTCTGGGTATCATAATCACTTGACTCAACTAGGAGTTAATCTTCCTGTTGATAGTGTCATTGACAGAGTTCTTCAATCACTACCACCAAGCTACAAGAGCTTCGTGATGAACTATAACATGCAAGGGATGGATAAGACAATTCCCGAGCTCTTCGCAATGCTAAAGGCTGCAGAGGTAGAAATCAAGAAGGAGCATCAAGTGTTGATGTTCACAAGACCGCCAGTTTCAAGAAAAAGGGCAAAGGGAAGAAGAAGGGGAACTTCAAGAAGAACAGTAAGCAAGTTATTGCTCAGGAGAAGAAACTCAAATCTGGACCTAAGCCTGAAACTGAGTGCTTCTACTGCAAGCAGACTGGACACTGGAAGCGGAACTGCCCCAAGTATTTGGCGGATAAGAAGGATGACAAGGTGAACAAAGGTATATGTGATATACATGTTATTGATGTGTACCTTACTAGAGCTCGCAGTAGCACCTGGGTATTTGATACTGGTTCTGTTGCTAACATTTGCAACTCGAAACAGGGACTACGTATTAAGAGAACACTGGCAAAGGACGAGGTGACGATGCTCGTGGGAAATGGTTCCAAAGTCTATGTGATCGCGGTCAGCACGGTACCTCTACATCTACATTCGGGATTAATTTTGGACCTAAATAATTGTTATTTGGTGCCAGCGTTGAGCATGAACATTATATCTGGACCTTGTTTGATGTGAGACGGTTATTCATTTAAATCAGAGAAAAATGGTTGTTCTATTTATATGAGTAATATCTTTTATGGTCATGCACCCTTCAAGAGTGGTCTATTTTTGATGAATCTCGATAGTAGTGATACACATATTCATAATGTTGAAACCAAAAGATGCAGAGTTGATAATGATAGTGCAACTTTTTTGTGGCACTGCCGTTTAGGTCATATCGGTGTAAAGCGCATGAAGAAACTCCATACTGATGGACTTTTGGAATCACTTGATTATGAATCACTTGGTACTTGCGAACCGTGCCTCATGGGCAAGATGACCAAAACGCCGTTCTCCGGTACTATGGAGAGAGCAACGGATTTGTTGGAAATCATACATACAGATGTATGTGGTCCGATGAATATTTAGGCTCGTGGCGGATATCGTTATTTTCTCACCTTCACAGATGATTTAAGCAGATATGGGTATGTCTACTTGATGAAACATAAGTCTGAAACATTTGAAAAGTTCAAAGAATTTCAGAGTGAAGTTGAAAAGCATCATAACAAAAAAATAAAGTTTCTACGATCTGATCGTGGAGGAGAATATTTGAGTTACGAGTTTGGTCTACATTTGAAACAATGCGGAATAGTTTCGCAACTCACGCCACCCGGAACACCACAGCGTAATGGTGTGTCCGAATGTCGTAATCATACTTTACTAGATATGGTGCGATCTATGATTTCTCTTACAGATTTACTGCTATCGTTTTGGGGTTATGCTTTAGAGATGGCTGCATTCACGTTAAATAGGGCACCATCGAAATACGTTGAGACGACGCCTTATGAACTGTGGTTTGGCAAGAAACCAAAGTTGTTGTTTCTGAAAGTTTGGGGCTGCGATGCTTATGTGAGAAAGCTTCAACCTGACAAGCTCGAACCCAAATCGGAGAAATGTGTCTTCATAGGATACCCAAAGGAAACTGTTGGGTACACCTTCTATCACAGATCCGAAGGCAAGACTTTCGTTGCTAAGAATGGATCCTTTCTAGAGAAGGAGTTTCTCTCGAAAGAAGTGAGTGGGAGGAAAGTAGAACTTGATGAGGTAACTGTACCTGCTCCCTTATTGGAAAGTAGTACATCATAGAAACTGGTTTCTGTGACACCTACACCAATTAGTGAGGATGCTAATGATAATGATCATGAAACTTCAGATCAAGTTACTACCGAACCTCGTAGATCAACCAGAATAAGATCCGCACCAGAGTGGTACGGTAATCCTGTTCTAGAAGTCATGCTACTAGATCATGATGAACCTACGAACTATGAAAAAGCGATGGTGGGCTCAGATTCCGCAAAATGGCTAGAAGCCATGAAATCTGAGATGTGATCCATGTATGAGAACAAAGTGTGGACTTCGGTTGACTTGCCCGTTGATCGGCAAGCAATTGAGAATAAATGGATTTTCAAGAAGAAGATTGACGCTGACAGTAATGTTATTGTCTACAAAGCTCGACTTGTTGCAAAAGGTTTTAGACAAGTTCAAGGGACTGACTACGATGAGACCTTCTCACCCGTAGCGATGCTTAAGTCTGTCCGAAACATGTTAGCAATTGCCGCATTTTATGATTATGAAATTTGGCAAATGGATGTTAAAACTGCATTCCTGAATGGATTTCTGGAAGAAGAGTTGTATATGATGCAGCCAGAAGGTTTTGTCGATCCAAAGGGAGCTAACAAAGTGTGCAAGCTCCAGCTATCCATTTATGGACTGGTGCAAGCCTCTCGGAGTTGGAATAAATGCTTTGATAGTGTGATCAAAGCATTTGGTTTTGTACAGACTTTTGGAGAAGCCTGTATTTACAAGAAAGTGAGTGGGAGCTCTGTAGCATTTCTGATATTATATGTGGATGACATATTATTGATTGGAAATGATATAGAATTTCTGGATAGCATAAAGGGATATTTGAATAAGAGTTTTTCAATGAAAGACCTCGGTGAAGCTGCTTACATATTGGGCATTAAGATCTATAGAGATAGATCAAGGCGCTTAATTGGACTTTCACAAAGCACATACCTTGACAAAGTTTTGAAGAAGTTCAAAATGGATCAGGCAAAGAAAGGATTCTTGCCAGTGTTACAAGGTGTGAAGTTGAGTAAGACTCATTGTCCGACCACCGCAGAAGATAGAGAGAAAATGAAAGATGTTCCCTATGCTTCAGTCGTAGGCTCTATCATGTATGCAATGCTGTGTACCAAACCTGATGTGTGTCTTGCTATAAGTCTAGCAAGGAGGTACCAAAGTAATCCTGGAGTGGATCACTGGACAGCGGTCAAGAACATCCTGAGGTACCTAAAAAGGACTAAGGATATGTTTCTCATATATGGAGGTGACAAAGAGCTCATCGTAAATGGTTACGTTGATGCAAGCTTTGACACTGATCCGGACGATTCTAAATCGCAAACCGGATACATGTTTATATTGAACGGTGGAGCTGTCAGTTGGTGCAGTTCTAAACAAAGCTTCGTGGCGGCATCTACATGTGAAGCGGAGTACATAGCTGCTTCGGAAGCAGCAAATGAAGGAGTCTGGATGAAGGAGTTCATATCTGATCTAGGTGTCATACCTAGTTCATCGGGTCCAATGAAAATCTTTTGTGACAATACTGGTGCAATTGCCTTGGCGAAGGAATCCAGATTTCAAGAGAGAACCAAGCACATCAAGAGACGCTTCAATTCCATTCGGGATTTAGTCCAAGTGGGAGACATAGAAATTTGCAAGATACATACGGATCTGAATGTTGCAGACCCGCTGACTGAGTCTCTTCCACGAGCAAAACATGATCAGCACCAAGGCTCCATGGGTGTTAGAATCATTACTGTGTAATCTAGATTATTGACTCTAGTGCAAGTAGGAGACTGAAGGAAATATGCCCTAGAGGTAATAATAAAGTTATTATTTATTTCCTTATATCATGATAAATGTTTATTATTCATGCTAGAATTGTATTAACCGGAAACATAATACATGTGTGAATACATAGATAAGCAGAGTGTCACTAGTATGCCTCTCTTGACTAGCTCGTTAATCGAAGATGGTTATGTTTCCTTGCCATAGACATGAGTTGCCATTTGATTAACAGGATCACATCATTAGGAGAATGATGTGATTGACTTGACCCATTCCATTAGCTTAGCACTTGATCGTTTAGTTTGTTGTTATTGCTTTCTTCATAACTTATACATGTTCCTATGACTATGAGATTATGCAACTCCCGTTTACCGGAGGAACACTTTGTGTGCTACCAAACGTCACAACGTAACTGGGTGATTATAAAGGTGCTCTACAGGTGTCTTTGAAGGTACTTGTTGGGTTGGCGTATTTTGAGATTAGGATTTGTCACTCCGATTGTCGAAGAGGTATCTCTGGGCCCTCTCGGTAATGCACATCACTTAAGCCTTGCCAGCATTGCAACTAATAAGTTAGTTGTGGGATGATGTATTACGGAACGAGTAAAGAGACTTGCCGGTAACGAGATTGAACTACGTATTGAGATACCGACGATTGAATCTCGGGCAAGTAACATACCGATGACAAAGGGAACATCGTATGTTGTTATGCAGTCTGACCGATAAAGATCTTCATAGAATATGTAGGAGCCAATATGGGCATCCAGGTCCCGCTATTGGTTATTGACCGGAGACGTGTCTCGGTCATGTCTACATTGTTCTCGAACCCGTAGGGTCTGCACGCTTAAGGTTACGATGACAGTTATATTATGAGTTTATGCATTTTGATGTACCAAAGGTAGTTCGGAGTCCCGGATGAGATCGGGGACATGACGAGGAGTCTCGAAATGGTCGAGACGTAAAGATCGATATATTGGACGATTATATTCGGACATCGGAAAGGTTCCGAGTGATTCGGGTATTTTCGGGGGTACCGGGGAGTTACGGGAATACGAGGAAGAAGTAATGGGCCTCATGGGCCAAGTGGTGGAAGAGAGGAGGCAGGGCGCGCGGCCCCTCTAGCCCAAACCGAATTGGACTAGGGGGCCGGCCCCCCTTTCCTCCTTCTCCTTCCTTCTCCTTCTCCTCCTTCCTTTCCTCCTCCTAGTAGGAGTAGGAAAGGGGAGTCCTACTCCTACTAGGAGGAGGACTCCTCCTGGCGCGCCCATAGAGGGCCGGCCGGCCTCCCCCCTTGCTCCTTTATATACAGGGGCAGGGGGGCACCTCTAGACACACAAGTTGATCAGTTGATCTCTCCCAGCCGTGTGCGGTGCCCCCTCCACCATATTCCACCTTGGTCATATCGTAGCGGTGCTTAGGCGAAGCCCTGCGTCGGTAGCAACATCATCACTGTCACCACGCCGTCGTGCTGACAGAACTCTCCCGTGAAGCTCTGCTGGATCGGAGTTCGCGGGATGTCATCGAGCTGAACGTGTGCTGAACTCGGAGGTCACGTGCGTTCGGTACTTGGATCGGTCGGATCATGAAGACGTTCGACTACATCAACTGCATTGTGCTAAAGGTTCCGCTTTCGGTCTACGAGGGTACGTGGACAACACTCTCCCCTCTCGTTGCTATGCATCACCATGATCTTGCGTGTGCGTAGGAAATTTTTTGAAACTGCTACGTTCCCAACAGTTGTTGTTGTTGCCCTGGTTCTGAACTAGCAATTGCATCAAGGTATTCTGTTGCTGGATCAACTGAGTGAGCTCCGATGGAAAAGCAAATTCGGGGTCACGTCTCGGAGGCATTTCATGGATTTAGATGGAAGATATTAGAATAGAATGAGGTCTAATGAGAAAGCACTACCCATATGCACATGAGACAAACACAATCATTTCACTCAATCAATCAAGCAAGGGAATATAAGCAGTCTAGAACTATCGCAAAAGTGCTCTACTACTACTAATTACATGGGGGTATACTAATGATATATGGTGGTCATCTAGAAATTTTGATCTGTGGAAGACTCCATGATGTCTGCTCCAGCTTCGTCTTCAAAGTCATCATCACTAGGATTGAAATCGGTGTCGTCGATGATGATGTAGTTGTCCGGGCAAGTGGAATCGTTGTCTTCTTCTACTGGTGTGGGGTCTCCCATGAATACTCCGATATTCTTAACTAGGGCGTCATTCTTCTCCAGTAGTGTCTTGGTTTCCTCCTCATATCCATCGCGTGTAAACTTGAGTTCTTCCTCCAGCTCGATGATCCTAGTCTTTGCCTTCTTCAAGTCCATCATGCCCGCGCACATCTGGTTCTCCTGACGTCGAATGTGCTGGTTTAACTCATGGATGAAAGCTGCAATGGATCTATCCTTCCTGGTGCTGATTACTTCCCATTGCTCGTCTCGGCGCCCACATATTTGGTAGATAGTGTCCTTGAGTTCCCTGTTGTAGACTTCTCCAATGCGTCCCATGGTAATGTGGGCTGCCATGCTCTTTCCTAAACTCTAGGTTGGTGCGTCGAAGGAAAATTCTATGGGTTTGGAAGTTGGCGAGAACGTCCTTCCTGGAACTCGTACTTGAATCATCCAGCGCTCCTCTTCTGGTAGGGTGGCGTTGTACGTCCCGGTGAAGCTTGGTATTCCAATGTTCAAGTACCTAGTGACTTTCTTCAAGTGACGTCCAAAACGTGTGTCTTCATCCGGTTGTGCAAACTTGTTCTTCATCTCCGTCATCCAAAGGAGTAGAAAATGGAGAGGAGTCAGAAATGAGTATAGAAGAGTGATGGTTTATCTTAGTGATCGTGTCCTACACTCAGCGTGTGCTCTGATACCATCTTGTAGTGACCCGACCTTAGATGGTCAAGTCTATGTGCTTCAGTGTCATCCCTGGATCGGTAATGCTGACACACACAGTACTCGAGGATTTATAGCAGAGTAGCAATCACACACTTATTACATCGATAGTCTCCAAAGATAACTTATTACAATAATATGGCTTAAGGCCATCTAATGCGATAACAGCGGAAGGCTTGGAAGATAAAGTTAGTCCATCAACTCCAACGGCATAGCTGAGCTGCACGGCAACGACCTAACGAACCTTACTCCTCGTCTGAAAAGTCTGCAACATAATACGTTGCAGCCCGAAAACGGGTCAGCACATGGAATATGCTAGCAAAGTAACACAGTAGAGCAAGAACAGAATAATGCTATCACTACATGCATATTTGGCTGGTGGAAAGCTCTATGGTTATAGTTTTGCGAAAAGCCAATTTTTCCCTACAACAAAAGAATCGATTTTAATTTAACTATCATGGTAGTTGAACAACATTGAGAAGGTAACCCCAACTCAATCCCAAATTAAAGTAGTTATCAACCCAACAATATTAATTAAGAGTGATGAGATACATGTGATAACTCAAGTACTAGATACTCAAGATTGTCCATAACCGGGGACACGGCTAGCCATGATTAGATTGTACATTCTGCAGAGGTTTGCACACTTTTACCCACAAGACTCGATCACCTCCGTTGGATTTCTCGCACTACATGGTGTTTGAGAAAGGGATGACCGAGACACAGTCTTTCAGAAACATTAACTCTTTACTCCGGGTAGACCATACCAAACCTACAAAACCCACTACCTGCTGATCTACCTCTTCAAGAGCTTCACGTAACTTACTCAACTATGCTAGAGCCCATAATAGCTTGTGGCTGCACACGGAAGTTTCTAGCATGAATCATCTCAGTTCCCTTTGAGCCTAGGTGGCGGTCCATAGGAAGATCAAACGGGTACCCCGGGATTTCCAAAAAAACAGACAACACTGGGTTCCCCAGGTGCCTCAATCCACCCAGATGTTTATTTAAGTTGCCACCTTAAGTTGAACCATTAATTAGCAATCTCACATCTGTCATGGATTTCACTCAAACCCAAACCACGTCTACGAGCATAGCATAGCATAGTAATATAAGCAACGCGTAGAAGTAGCTCCCAAGGATTTGATAGTAACAGGGCAATAGGTTCTACCTCAATAACTACTTCCCAACCCACAAGTTAATGACATCCTAATCATGCAATGTTTGAGGATTGGAACTAATGTATAAAAACTGGGTATGAAAAGAGTATGATCAATGTGTTAGTTGCCTTGCTGACGATCCGCGAATCATAAAGACTTGTAGTAACACGCTTCGCACTCCGGGTGTTCTACCGCAAACAAACAATAACATACATAAGCAACAAGCAAAGATGCACAAGCAAAACTCAAATAAAAAAGGTTGACTAGAAAGTTCAACTTAAGAACTCCGGTTAGCAAAAAGAATCAAATCAAACGGAGTAACGAAACTCAAACGGCGAAAGAAACAAGATCCGTTTACTAATCTAGACCTAGGTCAAATTTTAAAGTAGCAAAAACTTGTGCAAGTTGGTTAAACATAAAGAGGGTCTCGAGACGAAGATCTAGGTGCTTGAATCGCCTGATTCCGACTAACGAGCGAAAAGATAAACAGAAACTAAGATCGGATCAGAAATCGCGATCGAAAATAATCGCAGATTAACCCGATAAAAAGAAAACTGACGAACAGACTAACGAATGAGCGTTCGTTAACTGTAACTAATGGGTGAAAACCGTTCGTTAAAACGAACGTACGGACGAACGTCCGCTAAATAGAAGAACCGAGAAAATCGGCGAACCGATCTAAAAAACGAACTAGGGTTTCTAAAAACCGAACGGTTTTTTTCTAAAAAAACGGCGGCTCGGGATCCGGCGCGGTACCTCCGGCGAGGGGCTCCGGAAAGGCAGGGATTGG
The DNA here is from genome assembly GCF_056163025.1 of Triticum urartu. NCBI lineage: Eukaryota > Viridiplantae > Streptophyta > Magnoliopsida > Poales > Poaceae > Triticum > Triticum urartu. The sequence continues at coordinate 96,972,433 of NC_141875.1, forward strand.
GCGGCGGGGCCGCGGCTCGTGGGGCGGCGGGGCGAGCGGCAGGTGGCGCGGGCGGCTGCGGCGGCAGTGGGGCGGCGGCGGTGGTGTGGTGGTGGGGGGTCGGGGTGGCGCGTATATATTGGAGGGGGCGGCGACTTGGGGAGGGGGCAAGGCGCGGCGGAGGAGTCCGGCTCGGACTCTTGTCCGACTCGGCGGCGCTCGCGCGCGGGAGGCGGCCCGGCTAGGTTCGGCCCAGTCGGCGCGGGGAGAAAAATCTAAAAATGCCAAAACAAATTTTCACCGTCTAAATAAAATATTTAGAACGAGATGAACATTTTCTTGGCCCTAAAATGAAATTTTGAAAACGTGCAAATTTTCTAATGTAATAAAATCAAAATAAACTCAAATAAAATCAAATAAATGATTTTAATATTTTCCCTCCAATATTTCAATTATTTTGGAGAAGTCATATTATCTCCTCTCTTATATTTTAATGTGAAATATTTTTTGGAGAGAAAAATAATTAAAATCAAAATCCTCGTTTCATTATTTGATAAAATCAAATATGAAAACCGGGAAATCCCCAACTCTCTCCGAGGGTCCTTGAGTTGCTTAGGATTTTGAAGATTGCTAAACGGAAATGCAATAAAATATGATATGCATGGATGACCTATGTATAACATTCCAAATTGAAAATTTGGGATGTTACAGTACAACATGGATGATTGTGGTAAACTAAAAAGCAAAGACTCAAATCATACAAAACGCTCCAAGCAAAACACATATCATGTGGCAAATAAAAATATAGCCTCAAGTAAAGTTACCGATGGAAGAAGACGAAAGAGGGGATGCCTTCCGGGGCATCCCCAAGCTTAGGCTTTTGGTTGTCCTTGAATTTTACCTTGGGGTGCCTTGGGCATCCCCAAGCTTAGGCTCTTGCCACTCCTTATTCCATAATCCATCAAATCTTTACCCAAAACTTGAAAAATTCACAACACAAAACTCAACAGAAAATCTCACGAGCTTTGTTAGTATAAGAAAAAAAAACACCACTTAAGGTACTGTAACAAACTCATTCTTTATTTATATTGGTGTTAAACCTACTGTATTCCAACTTCTCTACGGTTCATACTCTTCGATACTAGCCATAGATTCATCAAAATAAGCAAACAACACACGAAAAAGAGAATCTGTCAAAAACAGAACAGTCTATAGTAATCTGTAGGTTTAAAATACTTCTGTAACCCCAAAAATTATTAAATAAATTGGTGGACGTGAGGAATTTTTCTATTAATCATCTGCAAAAAGAATCAACCTAATCGCACTCTCCAGTAAAAAATGGCAGCAAATCTCGCGAGCGGTAAAGTTTCTGTTTTTTACAGCAAGATCGCTAAAACTTCCCCCAAGTCTTCCCAAAGGTTCTAATTGGCACAAACACTAATTAAAATTATAAAACCACATCTAAAAAGAGTCTATATGAATTATTTATTACTAAATAGAATCAAAAAGCAATAAATAAAAATAAAATTGGTTTGCCTCCCAACAAGCGCTATCGTTTAACGCCCCTAGCTAGGCACAAAAGCAAGAATAGATCTAGGTATTATCATCTTTGGTATGTAATCCATAAGTGGCTCTCATAATAGATTCATAAGGTAATTTAATTTTCTTTCTAGGAAAGTGTTCCATGCCTTTCCTTAACGGAAATTGGAATCTAATATTCCCTTCTTTCATATCAATAATTGCACCAATCGTTCTAACGAAAGGTCTACCAAGAATAATGGGACATGTAGGATTGCAATCGATATCAAGAACAATGAAATCTACGGGCACATAATTCCTATTTGCAAAAATAAGAACATCATTAATCCTTCCCATAGGTTTCTTAATAGTGGAATCTGGGAGGTGCAAATTTAGAGAAAAATCATCAAATTCACGGAAACCTAACACATCACACAAAGTTTTTGGAATCATGGAAACGCTAGGACCCAAATCACATAAAGCATAGCATTCGTGATCTTTAATTTTAATTTTAGTAGTAGGTTCCCACTCATCATGAAGCTTTCTAGGGATAGTAAATTCTAATTCAAGCTTTTCTTCATAAGATTGCATTAAAGCATCATCGATATGTTTCGTAAAAACTTTATTTTGACTATAAGCATGCGGAGAATTTAACACGGATTGCAACAAGGAAATACAATCTATAGAAGAGAAATTATCATAATTAAATTCCTTGAAATCCAAAATATTGGGCTCAATACTATGTAAAGTTTTGACCTCTCCAATCCCACTTTTACTAATTTTTGCATCAAGATCTAAAAACTCCGAATTATTGGGACGCCTTTTAACTAAAGTTGACTCATCTCCAGTCCCATTATTATAAAGATTCATATTGCAAAACAAAGATTTAATAGGAGACACATCAATCACTTTTAGATCTTCATCCTTATTATCATCAAAACTAGAAGAACATGCCTTTATAAAGCAATCCTTTTTAGCACGCATCCTAGCGGTTCTTTCTTTGCACTTATCAATGGAAATTCTCATGGCTTTGAGAGACTCATTGATATCATGCTTAGGTGGAATAGATCTAAGTTTCAAAGAATCAACATTAAGAGAAATTCTATCCACATTCCTAGCCAACTCATCAATCTTAGACAATTTTTCTTCAATCAAAGAATTGAAACTCTTTTGCGAACTAATAAATTCTTTAATACTAGATTCAAAATCAGAGGGCATCTTATTATTTCCATAAGAATTATTGTAGGAATTACCATAATTATTAGTGAAATTACTAGGATACGGCCTAGGATTAAAGTTTTCTCTATACGCATTGTTACCAAAATTGTTCCTACCAAAAAAATTCACATCCATAGATTCATTATTATTATTATCAATCAAGGTAGACAAAGGCATCATTAGGATCAGAAAAAACACTCTTATTAGGAAATAATTTCATAAGTTCATCCATCTTTCCACTCAAAACATTAATTTCTTCTATAGCATGAACCTTTTTACTAGTAGATCTTTCGGTGTGCCATTGAGAATAATTAACCATAATATTATCTAGGAGTTTGGTAGCTTCTCCTAAAGTGATTTCCATAAAAGTCCCTCCCGCGGCCGAATCTAAAAGATTTCTAGAAGCAAAATTCAATCCAGCATAAAAAAATTGTATGATCATCCATAAATTCAAACCATGTGTTCCAAGAATCAATACTATTTTTAGGCAAAGACGAAAACCAAGTTTTAGCACGATCTCTAAGTGAAAACGGAAATAGCTTCAATTTAACAATATCATTATCTACATCTTTCTTCTTTTGCATATCACACAAATCAACAAAGTTGTTTAGATGGGTAGAGGCATCTTCACTAGGAAGGCCAGAGAATGGATCTTTCATGACAAGATTCAGCAAAGCAGTATTAATCTCACAAGATTCAGCAAAGCAGTATTAATCTCACAAGATTCAGCATCGGTAAGAGGAGCAATCGGAGTGCTAATAGAATCATTACTGTTGGTATTGGAAAAATCACACAATTTAGTATTATCTTGAGCCATCGTGATAAACAATCCAACACACAAGCACACAAGAAGCGAGCGAAAAAAAGGGGAAAGGAAAAAAAGAGGGCGAATAAAATGGCAAGGGTGAAGTGGGGGAGAGGAAAACGAGAGGCAAATGGCAAATAATGTAATGCCAGGGATAAGAGTTTGTCATGGGTACTTGGTATGTCTTGACTTGTGCGTAGATCTCCCTGGCAACGACGCCAGAAATCCTTCTTGCTACCTCTTGAGCACTGCATTTGTTTTTCCTTGAAGAGGAAAGGGTGATGCAGCAAAGTAGCATAAGTATTTCCCTCAGTTTTTGAGAACCAAGGTATCAATCCAGTAGGAGACTACACGCAAGTCCCTCATACCTACACAAACAAATAAGAACCTCGCAACCAACTTAATAAAGGGGTTGTCAATCCCTTCACGGTCACTTACGAGAGTGAGATCTGATAGAGATAATAAGATAAATATTTTTGGTATTTTTATGATATAGATTGAAAGTAAAGATTGCAAAGTAAATTGGAAACTTATATGATAAAAGATAGACCCGTTGGCCATAGGTTTCACTAGTGGCTTCTCTCAAGATAGCATAAGTATTACGGTGGGTGAACAAATTACTATCGAGCAATTGATAGAAAAGTGCATAATTATGAGAATATCTAGGCATGATCATGTATATAGGCATCACATTCGCGACAAGTAGACCGAAAAGATTCTGCATCTACTACTATTACTTCACACATCGACTGCTATCCAGCATGCATCTAGAGTATTAAGTTCATAAGAACAGAGTAATGCATTAGGCAATATGATATGATGTAGAGGGATAAACTCGAGTAATATGATATAAACCCCATCTTTTTATCCTCGATGGCAACAATACAATACGTGCCTTGCTGCCCCTGCTATCACTGGGAAAGGACACCGCAAGACTGAACCCAAAGCTAAGCACTTCTCCTATTGCAAGAAAGATCAATCTAGTAGGCCAAACCAAACTAATAATTCGAAGAGACTTGCAACGATAACCAATCATACATAAAAGATTTCAGAGAAGAATCAAATATTGTTCATAGATAAACTTGATCATAAACCCACAATTCATCGGATCTCGGCAAACACACCGCAAAAAGAGTTACAACAAATAGATCTCCAAGAAGATCGAGGAGATCATTGTATTGAGATCCAAAGAGAGAGAAGAAGCCATCTAGCTAATAACTATGGACCCGAAGGTCTGTGGTAAACTACTCACACATCATCGGAGAGGCTATGGTGTTGATGTAGAAGCCCTCCGTGATCGATTCCCCCTCCGGCGGAGCTCCGGAAAAGGCCCCAAGATGGGATCTCTTGGGTACAGAAGGTTCTGGCGGTGGAAATAGGGTTTCGTGGTGCTCCTTGATGTTTTCGAGGTATATAGATATATATAGGAGGAAGAAGTAGGTCGGTGGAGCTGCGAGGGAACCACGAGGGTGGGGGCGCGCCTAGGGGGGCAGGCGTGCCTCCCTGCCTCGTGGCCACCTCGTTTCTTTCTTGATGTCTACTCCAAGTCCCTTGGATCACGTTTGTTCCAAAAATAACTCTCCTGAAGGTTTCATTCCGTTGATATTCCTTTTCGGCGAAACACTGAAATAGGCAAAAAAACAGCAATTTGCACTGGGCCTTGGGTTAGTAGGTTAGTCCCAAAAATAATATAAACGTGTATAATAAAGCCCATTAATCATCCAAACAAGATAATATAATAGCATGGCACAATCAAAAATTATAGATACGTTAGAGATGTATCACTCCCATGGCTGGCTGTGCTGCCGCGCACGCATCGTGGCGACATCACACCCTAAACTCTGCGCATCTTCCCCGGCTCCTGTTCGTTCCCGTCTGAGGCCTCACCATCGTCCTCCGCCTTGGTTCGCTCACCGCGGCGCCGCCCTCCGGTGTTGTCAACATGGTCAACAAGCAAGAGGAATAAGGAGATTACTGTACATGGTGAGGATGACAGTAGGGACCCAGCGGCGCGCTGATGACCCACAAGTATAGGGGATCTATCATAGTCCTTTCGATAAGTAAGAGTGTCAAACCCAACGAGGAGCAGAAGGAAATGATAAGCGGTTTTCAGCAAGGTATTCTCTGCAAGCACTGAAATTATAGGTAATAGATAGTTTTGTGATAAGATAATTTGTAACGAGCAACAAGTAACAAAAGTAAATAAGGTGCAACAAGGTGGCCCAATCCTTTTTGTAGCAAAGGACAAGCCTGGACAAACTCTTATATGAAAGAAAGTGCTCCCAAGGACACATGGGAATTATCGTCAAGCTAGTTTTCATCATGTTCATATGATTCGCGTTCGGTACTTTGATAATTTTATATGTGGGTGGACCGTTGCTTGGGTGATATCCTTTATTGGACAAGTATCCCACTTATGATTAACCCCCATTGCAAGCATTCTGAACTACAACATAAGTATTAAGGTAAACCTAACCAGAACATGAAACATATGGATCCAAATCAGACCCTTACGAAGCAACACATAAACTAGGGTTTAAGCTTCTGTCACTCTAGCAACCCATCATCTACTTATTACTTCACAATGCCTTCCTCTAGGCCCAAATAATGGTGAAGTGTCATGTAGTCAACTTTCACATAACACCACTGGAGGAGAGACAACATACATCTCATCAAAATATCGAATGAATACCAAATTCACATGACTACTAATAGCAAGACTTCTCCCATGTCCTCAGGAACAAACGTAACTACTCACAAAGCATATTCATGTTCATAATCACATGGGTATTAATATCCATATAGGATCTGAACATATGATCTTCCACCAAATAAACCGGCTAGCATCAACTACAAGGAGTAATCAACACTACTAGCAACCTACAGGTACCAATCCCAGACTTAGAGACAAGAATTGGATACAAGAGATGAACTAGGGTTTGAGAGGAGATGGTGCTGGTGAAGATGTTGATGGAGATTGGCCCCCTCCCGATGAGAGGAGCGTTGGTGATGACGATGGCGATGATTTCCTCCTCCCGGAGGGAAGTGTCCCCGGCAGAACAGCTCCGCCAGAGCCCTAGATTGGTTCCGCCAAGGTTCCGCCTCGTGACGGCAGAGTCTCATCCTAAAAGCTTGCTTATGATTTTTTTTCCTCAACGAAAGACTCCATATAGTAATAGATGGGCATTGGAGGGCCACCCGGGGGCCCACGAGGCAGGGTGCGTGCCCAGGGGGTAGGGCGCGCCCCCACCCTCGTGGCCAGGGTGTGGGCCCCCTCTGGAACTTCTTGCGCTTAGTAACAATTCAATAACAATTTCAAGTATGAATCATAAACTTCATTGAAAACTAACAAACTATAATCTCAGTCATTGAAGCAATTGTAATTTATCATAACATAGGAAAGAGTCAATATAAGAGCTTTTCAACAAGTCCACATACTGAACTATCATATAGTCTTTCACAATTGCTAACACTCACGCAATACTTATGGGTATGGAGTTTTAATCGGACACAGAGAAAGATAGGGGCTTATAGTTTTGCCTCCCAACGTTTTACCTCAAGGGTAATGTCAACAATAATTGTTCTTGAATACTCACATCTAATTAGCTATATATATCAGGATCTTTCCAACATATTGTGCTTGCCAAAGGATAAAATATAAAAGGAAAGGTGAAGATCACCATGACTCTTATATAAGGTAGAAGATAAAAGTAAAAGATAGTCCCTTCGCAGAGGGAAGCAGAGGTTGTCATGCGCTTTTATAGTTGGATGCACAAAATCTTAATGCGAAAGAACGTCACTTTATATTGTCACTTGTGATATGGACCTTTATTATGCAGTCCGTCGCTTTTATTTCTTCCACATCACAAGATCGTATAAAGCTTATTTTCTCCCACACTAATAAGTCATACATATTTAGAGAGCAATTTCTGTTGCTTGCACCGATGACAACTTACTTGAAGGATCTTACTCAATCCATAGGTAGATATGGTGGACTCTCATGGCAAAACAGGGTTTAAGGGTATTTGAAAGCACAAGTAGTATCTCTACTTGGTGCAAAGAATTTGGCTGGCATGAGGGGAAAGGCAAGCTCAATCATGTTGGATGATCCATGACAATATAATTTATCTCAGACGTAAGAAAACATAACCCTTTACGTTGTCTTCCTTGTCCAATGTCAACTCTTTAGCATGTCATATTTTAATGAGTGCTCACAGTCAGAAAAGATGTCCAAGATAGTGTATTTATATGTGAAGACCTCTCTTTCTTTATTACTTCCTATTAATTGCAACGATGACCAAAACTATGTTTGTCAACTCTCAACAACTATTATTCATCATACTCTTTATATGTGAGCTCATTACTTTCCATAAGATCCATATGATCTCTTTGTTTCTTTTTATCTCTTCTCTTTTATTTTGTTCGCCCAAGATCACAGCAAAATCATCAAGCCGTTGACTCAACACTAATCTTTATTATATAGCTCACAGACTCGATTACATAGAGGGATCAAAAAGCGAAACTCACAACTAGATCATACTAAAACTTTATTCTACTAGATCAAGATATTATCAAAAAGATCAAACTAAGAAAAACGGTAAAGATAAAAGTGATGGTGATACGATACGATACCGGGGCACTCCCCCAAGCTTGGCAGTTGCCAAGGGGAGTGCCCATACCCATATGATTATCTCTCCTTTCTCGAAAGTGGTGGTGACAGGGTTGTTGATGAAGTAGGCTTGTTGTCCATCTTCCAAGGCATAGGCTCACCATCATAGAAGGATGAACGAGTCTCCTGGATCCTCAAATCTGCAGCCAAACTCATCCTCTTGAATCTATATAAATACTCACAGTTTTGGTTTTGCAGGTCATAGATTTGGGCTTGGAGGTGCTCAATTTTCTCGTGAAGCTTGAAGATGGTCTCCCCAATGTCCTTGGCGTCCAACTTGTGGTTGTTGATGAACTCCGTGATCATGATGTGATTGGAGTCAAGTCCACGCTTGATGTCTACTACACAACCTTCTTCTTGTAGACATTGTTGGGCCTCCAAGTGCAGAGGTTTGTAGGACAGTAGCAAATTTCCCTCAAGTGGATGACCTAAGGTTTATCAATCTGTAGGAGGTGTAGGATGAAGATAGTCTCTCTCAAGCAACCCTGCAACCAAATAACAAAGAGTCTCTTGTGTCCCCAACACACCCAATACAATGGTAAATTGTATAGGTGCACTAGTTCGGTGAAGAGATGGTGATACAAGTAGTATATGGATGGTAGATAAAGGTATTTGTAATCTGAAAAAATAAAAACAGCAAGGTAACTAATGATAAAAGTGAGCATAAACGGTATTGCAATGCGTTGAAACAAGGCCTAGGGTTCATACTTTCGCTAGTGCAAGTTCCCTCAACAATAATAACATAATTGGATCACATAACTATCCCTCAACATGCAACAAAGAGTCACTCCAAAGTTACTAATAGCGGAGAACGAACGAAGAGATTATGGTAGGGTACGAAACCACCTCAAAGTTATTCTTTCCAATCAATCCGTTGGGCTATTCCTATAAGTGTCACAAAAAGCCCTAGAGCTCGTACTAGAATAACACCTTAAGACACAAATCAACCAAAACCCTAATGTCACCTAGATACTCCAATGTCACCTCAAGTATCTGTGGGTATGATTATACGATATGCGTCACACAATCTCAGATTCATCTATTGAACCAACACATAGAACCTCAAAGAGTGCCCCAAAGTTTCTACTGGAGAATCACGACGAAAACGTGTGCCAACCCCTATGCATAGGTTCATGGGTGGAACCCACAAGTTGATCACCAAAACATACATCAAGTGAATCACATGATATCCCAATGTCACCACAGATACGCACGGCAAGACATACATCAAGTGTTCTCAAATCTTTAAAGACTCAATCCGATAAGATAACTTCAAATGGGAAACTCAATCCATTACAAGAGAGTAGAGGGGGAGTAGAAAAATAAGATCCAACTATAATAGCAAAGCTCGCGATACATCAAGATCGTGCCAAATCAGGAACATGAGAGAGAGAGAGAGATCAAACACATAGCTACTGGTACATATCCTCAGCCTCGAGGGAGAACTACTCCCTCCTCATCATGGAGAGCACCGGGATGATGAAGATGGCCACCGGAGAGGGATTGCCCCCTCCGACAGGGTGCCAAAATGGGTCTAGATTGGCTTTCGGTGGCTACGGAGGCTTCTGGCAGCGGAACTCCCGATCTCTCCGATAGTTTTAGGGTATGTGGGTATATATGGGTGAAAGAGATACGTCACGGGAGCCACGAGGGGCCCACGAGGGTAGAGGGCGCGCCCCCCTACCTTGTGGCCTCCTCGAAGCTTCCCTTACGTGCACTTCTAGTCTTCTGGGCTTCTTTCCTTCCAAAAATGAGTTCTGTGAAGTTTCAGGTCAATTGGACTCCGTTTGATTTACCTTTTCTTTGAAACCCTAAAACAGGGTAAAAACATAAACTGGCACTGGGCTCTGGGTTAATAGGTTAGTCCCAAAAAATGATATAAACACGTATAATAAAGCCCATAAACATCCAAAACAGTAGATAATATAGCATGGAGCAATCAAAAATTATAGATACGTTGGAGACGTATCAACGCTCCACCATCTCCTGGCACTTGAAAACTTGTTGCTACATTGTCTCGAGCCTTGTCTCCACGCTCCCGGTCCTCCTTGGTCCCCCAATGTCGCGGATGTGCAGCAACCCATCACGCATCTCAATGGTTTGAGGGTGTTGCAGCACCTCCGCAAGGTAGGGGTTGATGACCTTCTCGAAGAACTTGTCCTTGGGGACGCTTGGGGACGTCATGAGGATCTAGATCTGTTAGGAAAATAGCTCGAAATGAAAACAAATGGTATTTGCGTGATACAGGAGTCAAAACCTTGGGAGATTATATAATGAATTTTTACCGACCAAAATACATAACATGCAAGCAAACGGAGTCCGGAGAGCACACGAGGTGCCCACGAGCCAGGGGGCGCACCCTCCACCCTCGTGAGAGTCCTCGTGTCCTTCCTGGACTGCTTCTTATTTTTCTATTTTTCTAAATATTCCAAAACGGAGAAAAATTGCCATTAGAACTGTTTTGGGGTCGGTTTACTTACCGTACCACATACCTATTCCTTTTCGGAGTCTGAAACATTCCGGAAAGTGTCCCTTATGTATTCCTCCGGGGTTACGGTTTCAATAACATTGGTTTCAACATTTATAGGATTACCTGAGATATAATGTTTGATTCTTTGACCGTTCACCACCTTCGGATTTGTGCCTTCGAAGTTGTTGATTTTTATGGCACCGGAACGATAGACCTCCTCGATAACGTAAGGACCTTCCAATTTAGAGAGAAGTTTTCCTGCAAAAAATCTTAAACGAGAGTTGTATAGCAATAGATAATCACCTACATTAAAATCACGCTTTTGTATCCTTTTGTCATGCCATCTTTTAATTTTTTCTTTAAACAATTTGGCATTCTCATAGGCTTGGGTTCTCCATTCATCAAGTGAGCTAATGTCAAATAACCTCTTCTCACCGGCAAGTTTGAAATCATAATTGAGCTCTTTAATAGCCCAATAAGCCTTATGTTCTAGTTCGAGAGGTAAGCGACATGCTTTTCCATAAACCATTTTATACGGAAACATACCCATAGGATTTTTATATGCAGCTCTATAGGCCCATAATGCATCATCAAGTTTCTTGGACCTATTCTTTCTAGATCTATTAACAGTCTTTTGCCAAATTAATTTGAGTTCTCTATTACTCAATTCTACTTGACACTAGACTGTGGGTAATAAGGAGATGCAATTCTATGAATAACATCATACTTAGTAACCATTTTACGGAAAACACCATGAATAAAATATGAACCACCATCAGTCATTAAATATATTGGGACTCCAAACCTCGAAAAAATAACTTCTTTAAGCATCTTAATAGAGGTGTTAAGATCAGCACTACTAGTTGGAATAGCTTCTACCCACTTAGTAACGTAATCAACAACAATTAAAATATGTGTATATCCATTAGAGGCAGGAAACGGTCCCATATAATCAAAGCCCCAAACATCAAATGGTTCGATAACAAGTGAATAATTCATAGGCATTTCTTGACATCTACTAATATTACCAATTCATTGACATTCATCACAAGATAAGACAAACTTACTGGCATCCTTGAAGAGAGTAGGCCAATAAAAACCGGATTGCAATACCTTATGTGCAGTTCTATCTCCAGCATGGTGTCCTCCATAAGCTTCGGAGTGATACTTGCGTAGGATCTGTTCATGTTCATGCTCAGGTACACAACGTCTAATAACACCATCTACTCCTTCTTTATAAAGATGTGGGTCATCCCAAAAGTAATGTCTCAAATCATAGAAGAACTTTTTCTTTTGCTGGTATGTGAAACTAGGTGGTATAAATTTAGCAACAATGTGATTAGCATAATCAGCGTACCATGGAGCAGTACAAGAAGCGTTTATGACATTTAATTGTTCATCAGGAAAGCTATTATCAATAGGTAGTGTGTCATCAAGAACATTTTCTAACCTAGACAAGTTATCTGCAACGGGGTTCTCAGCTCCCTTTCTATCAATAATATGCAAATCAAATTCTTGTAGCAAGAGAACCCATCTAATAAGTCTAGGTTTAGCATCTTTCTTTTCCATAAGATATTTAATAGCAGCATGGTCCGTGTGAATAGTTACTTTAGAATCAACAATATAAGGCCTGAACTTATCACAAGCAAATACAACTGCTAAGAATTCTTTTTCAGTAGTAGCATAATTTCTCTAGGCATTGTCTAGAGTTTTACTAGCATATTGAATAACATTTAATTTCTTATCAACTCTTTGCCCTAGAACAGCACCTACATCATAATCACTTGCATCACACATAATTTCAAAAGGCAAATTCCAATCAGGTGGCTGGAGAATAGGTGCAGAGATCAATGCGTTCTTAAGTATTTCAAATGCTTCTACACAATCATAATCAAAGACGAATGGTATATATTTTTGTAACAAATTAGTCAGAGGCCGAGAAATTTTTGAGGAGTCCTTAATGAACCTCCTATAAAAGCCGGCATGGCCAAGAAAACTTCTTATACCTTTGATGTCCTTGGGACACGGCATCTTTTCAATAGCATCAACTTTAGCTTTATAAACTTCAAAGCCCCTTTCAGAAATTTTGTGCCCCAAGACAATACCTTCATTAAAGTGACACTTCTCCCAATTCAAGACAAGGTTAGTTTCTTCACATATCTGCAAAACTCGATCAAGGTTACTTAAGCAATCATCAAAAGAGGATCCATAAACGAAGAAATCGTCCATGAAAACCTCACAAATCTTTTCACAAAAGTCAGAGAATATAGCCATCATGCATCTTTGAAAGGTAGCAGGTGCATTACATAAACCAAAATGCATACGTCTATAAGCAAAAGTACCGAAAGGGAAAGTAAAAGTGGTCTTTGACTGATCATCAGCTGACACAGGTATTTGAGAGAAACCAGAATAACCATCTAGAAAGCAAAAATGTGTATGTTTGGATAATCTTTCTAGCATTTGATCAATGAAAGGTAAGGGGTAATGATCTTTTTAGTAGCCTTATTTAATTTGCGGAAATCAATTAACATCCTATAACCTGTAATAATTCTTTGCGGAATCAATTCAGCTTTATCATTAGGAACGACAGTAATACCTCCCTTCTTAGGAACAAAATGGACAGGGCTTACCCACAGAGTATCAGCAACGGGATAAATTATACCTGCCTCAAGGAGCTTTAGTATTTCCTTTCTTACCACTTCTTTCATCTTAGGATTCAGCCGTCATTGGTGATCAATAACTGGTTTGGCATCTTTCTCCAAATTTATTTTGTGTTGACATAGAGTGGGACTAATGCCCTTAAGATCATCAAGAGTATATCCAATAGCAGCATGGTGCTTCTTCAGAGTTTTCAATATTTTTTTCTTCCTCCTTCTCTGAAAGGTTAGCACTAATAATAACACGATATATCTTCTTTTCATCAAGATAAGCATATTTAAGAGTATCAGGAAATGGTTTAAGCTCAAACACGGGATCACCCTTGGGTGGAGGAGGATCCCCTAAGATTTCGACAGGCAAGATGTGTTTCAGAATAGGTCCTTGTTTAAAGAACACTTCAAATATTTCCCTTCTTTCACTCATAAACATATCATTTTCATGGTCTAGCAAATATTGTTCTAAAGGATCACTAGGAGGTACGGCAATAAAAGCAAGACCAATAATTTCATCTTGACTAGGCAATTCATCTTCATTGTGTTGTCTACGAAATTTAGAAAAGTTGAACTCATGAGACATATCACCTAAACCAATAGTAACAACATCCTTTTTGCAGTCTATCTTAGCATTAACAGTGTTTAAAAAGGGTCTACCAAATATAATGGGACAAAAACTATCTTGTGGGGAACCAAGAACAAGAAAATCAGCAGGATATTTAGTTTTCCCACACAAGACTTCAACATCTCTAACAATCCCAATTGGTGAAATAGTATCTCTATTGGCAAGTTTAATTGTGACATCAATATCTTCTAACTCAGCAGGTGCAATATCATGCATGATTTCTTTGTATAAGTCAATAGGTATTGCACTAGCACTAGCACCCATATCACACAAGCCATGATAACAATGATCTCCTATTTTAACAGAAATAACAGGCATGCCTACCATAGGTCTATGTTTATCTTTAGCACAAGGTTTAGCAATTCTAGCAGTTTCATCACAGAAATAAATAACATGCCCATCAATATTATCAGCAAAGAGATCCTTAACAATAGCAATATTAGGTTCAACTTTAACTTGCTCAGGAGGTGTATAGGTTCTAATATTGCTTTTACGAACCACAATTGAAGCTTTAGCATGATCTTTTATTCTAACAGGAAAAGGTGGTTTCTCAACAAAAGCAGTTGGAACAATAGGATCATTATAAGTGATAGTCTTTTCTTCAACTTTAATAGGTTTAGCTACTTTTACTTCTATGGGAGGATGATATTGAAACCACTTCTCCTTAGGGAGATCAACATGAGTAGCAAAAGATTCACAAAAAGAAGATACTATCTTAGAGTCAAGTCCATATTTAGTGCTAAATTTATGGAAAACATCGGTATCCATAAAAGATTTAACACAATCAAACTTAGGTGTAATACCTGACTCCTTACCTTCGTCGTGATCCCAATATTCAGAGTTGCGTTTAATTCTTTCCAATAAATCCCATTTTAATTCAATAGTCTTCATCATAAAAGAGCCGGCACAAGAAGTATCAAGCATGGTGCGATTGTTATCAGAAAGTCGAGCATAATTTTTTTGGATAATCATTTCTCTTGAGAGCTCATGATTGGGGCATGAATATAACATTGATTTAAGCTTCCCCCAAGCTTGAGCGATACTTTCTCCTTCGCGAGGCCAAAAATTATATATATAATTACGATCACGTTGAACAAGATGCATAGGATAAAACTTCTGATGAAATTCCAATTTCAATCATTTGTAGTTCCATGATCCCATATCATCACATAGCCTATACCATGTCAATGCATATCCCTTCAAAGATAGAGGGAAGACCTTCTTCTTGATAACATCATCGGGCATACCTGCAAGCTTAAATAATCCACAAACTTCATCCACTTGTATTAGGTGCTAATCAGGATGTAATTTTCCATCTCCTGCAAAAGGATTAGCTAGCAGTTTTTCTATCATACCCGAAGGAATTTCAAAGTAGACATTTTCATTTTTAGTAGGTTCAGTAGGTTCACTAGGTTGAGGAGCAATCTTTGCTCTACTGGTCGAGGTGAAGATACCCCAAACGAGCCCCTCAGAGGATTACTTTCCATAGTAACAAGTGACAGTAAATTTCAGCACACTATATAAATTTTTCCTTACCAAATTCCACGTACCAAAGGCGCTTCACTCCCCGGCAACGGTGCCAGAAAAGAGTCTTGATAACCCACAAGTATAGGGGATCCATCGAAGTCCTTTCGACAAGTAAGAGTGTCGAACCCAACGAGGAGCAGAAGGAAATGATAAGCGGTTTTCAGCAAGGTATTCTCTGCAAGCACTGAAATTATAGGTAATAGATAGTTTTGTGATAAGATAATTTGTAACGAGCAACAAGTAACAAAAGTAAATAAGGTGCAGCAAGGTGGCCCAATCCTTTTTGTAGCAAAGGACAAGACTGGACAAACTCTTATATGAAAGAAAGCCCTCCCGAGGACCCATGGGAATTATCGCCAAGCTAGTTTTCATCACGTTCATATTATTCGCGTTCGGTACTTTGATAATTTGATATGTGGGTGGACCGGTGCTTGGGTGCTGTCCTTACTTGGACAAGCATCCCACTTATGATTAACCCCCATTGCAAGCGTCCACAACTACAACAGAAGTATTAAGGTAAACCTAACCATAGCATGAAACATATGGATCCAAATCAGCCCCTTACGAAGCAATACATAAACTAGGGTTTAAGCTTCTGTCACTCTAGCAACCCATCATCTACTTATTACTTCCCAATGCCTTCCTCAAGGCCCAAATAATGGTGAAGTGTCATGTAGTCGACGTTCAAATAACACCACTAGAGGAGAGACAACATACATCTCATCAAAATATCGAACGAATACCAAATTCACATGACTACTAATAGCAAGACTTCTCCCATGTCCTCAGGAACAAACGTAACTACTCACAAAGCATATTCATGTTCATAATCAGAGGGGTATTAACATGCATATAGGATCTGAAAATATGATCTTCCACCAAATAAACCGGCTAGCATCAACTACAAGGAGTAATCAACACTACTAGCAACCTACAGGTACCAATCCCAGACTTAGAGAAAAGAATTGGATTCAAGAGATGAACTAGGGTTTGAGAGGAGATGGTGCCGGTGAAGATGTTGATGGAGATTGGCCCCCTCCTGATGAGAGGAGCGTTGGTGATGACGATGGCGATGATTTCCCCCTCCCGGAGGGAAGTGTCCCTGGCAGAACAGCTCCGCCAGAGCCCTAGATTGGTTCCGCCAAGGTTCCGCCTCGTGACGGCGGAGTCTCGTCCTGAAAGCTTGTTTATGATTTTTTTTCTCAACGAAAGACTCCATATAGCAGTAGATGGGCATCAGAGGGCCACCCGGGGGCCCACGAGGCAGGGGGCGCGCCTAGGGGGTAGGGCGCACCCCACCCTCGTGGCCAGGGTGTGGGCCCCCTTTGGAACTTCTTGCGCTTAGTATTTTTTATATATTCTAAAAATAGCTTCCGTGAAGTTTCAGGACTTTTGGAGCTGTGCAGAATAGGTCTCTAATATTTGCTCCTTTTCCAGACCTGAATCCCAGCTGTCGGCATTCTCCCTCTTTATGTAAACCTTGTAAAATAAGAGAGAATAGGCATAAGTATTGTGACATAATGTGTAATAACATCCCATAATGCAATAAATATCGATATGAAAGCATGATGCAAAATGGACGTATCATCTCCCCCAAGCTTAGACCTCGCTTGTCCTCAAGCGAAAGCCGAAATCGAACAATATGTCCACATGTTTAGAGATAGAGGTGTCGATAAAAACAAAATACGGACATGAGGGCATCATGATCATTCTTAGAACAGCAGCTTATATAATTATTGTCATATGATCTCTTATGCTAGAGTAACAATTCAATCACAATTTCAAGTATGAATCATAAACTTCATTGAAAACTAACAAACTATAATATCAGTCATTGAAGCAATTGCAATTTATCATAACATAGGAAAGAGTCAATATAAGAGCTTTTCAGCAAGTCCACATACTCAACTATCATATAGTCTTTCACAATTGCTGACACTCACGCAATACTTATGGGTATGGAGTTTTAATCGGACACAGAGAAACATAGGGGCTTATAGTTTTGCCTCCCAACGTTTTACCTCAAGGGTAATGTCAACAATAATTGTTCATGAAGACTCACATCTAATTAGCTATATATATCATGATCTTTCCAACATATTGTGCTTGCCAAAGGATAAAATGTAAAAGGAAAGGTGAAGATCACCATGACTCTTATATAAGGTTGAAGATAAAAGTAAAAGATAGGCCCTTCGCGGAGGGAAGTAGAGATTTTCATGCGCTTTTATAGTTGGATGCACAAAATCTTAATGCGAAAGAACATCACTTTATATTGCCACTTGTGATATGGACCTTTATTATGAAGTCCGTCGCTTTTATTTCTTCCACATCACAAGATCGTATAAAGTTTATTTTCTCCCACACTAATAAGCCATACATATTTAGAGAGCAATTTTTATTGCTTGCACCGATCACAACTTACTTGAAGGATCTTACCCAATCCATAGGTAGATATGGTGGACTCTCATGGCAAAACTGGGTTTAAGGGTATTTGGAAGCACAAGTAGTATCTCTACTTGGTGCAAAGAATTTGGCTAGCATGAGGGGAAAGGAAAGCTCAATCATGTTGGATGATCCATGACAATATAATTTATCTCAGATGTAAGAAAACATAACCCAATACGTTGTCTTCCTTGTCCAACGTTAACTCTTTAGCATGTCATATTTTAATGAGTGCTCACAATCATAAAAGATGTCCAAGATAGTGTATTTATATGTGAAGATCTCTCTTTCTTTATTACTTCCTATTAATTGCAACGATGACCAAAACTATGTTTGTCAACTCTCAACAACTTTTATTCATCATACTCTTTATATGTGAGCTCATTACTTTCCATAAGATCCATATGATCTCTTTGTTTCTTTTTTATTTCTTCTCTTTTATTTTGTTCCCTCAAGATCATACCAAAATCGTCAAGCCCTTGACTCAACACTAATCTTTATTATATAGCTCACGGACTTGATTACATAGAGGGATCAAAAAGCGAAACTCACAACTAGATCATACTAAAACTTTATTATACTAGATCAAGATATTATCAAAAGGATCAAACTAAGAAAAACGGTAAAGATAAAAGTGATGGTGATACGATACGATACTGGGGCACTTCCCCAAGCTTGGCAGTTGCCAAGGGGAGTGCCCATACCCATATGATTATGTCTCCTTTCTCGGAAGTGGAGGTGACGGGGTTGTTGATGAAGTAGGCTTGTCGCCCATCTTCCAAGGCATAGGCTCACCATCATAGAAGGATGAACGAGTCTCCTGGATCCTCAAATCTGTAGCCAAACTCATCCTCTTGAATCTATATTCATACTCACAGTTTTGGTTTTGCAGGTCATAGATCTAGGCTTGGAGGTGCTCAATTTTCTTGTGAAGCTGGAAGATGGCCTCCCCAATGTCCTTGGCGTCCAACTTGTGGTTGTTGGTGAACTCTGTGATCATAATGTGATTGGAGTCAAGTCCACGCTCCACCATCTCTTGGCACTTGAAAACTTGTTACTCCATTGCCTCGAGCCTTATCTCCACGCTCCCGGTCCTCCTTGGTCCCTCAACATCGCAGATGTGCAGCAACCCATCACGCATCTCAATGGTTTGAGGGTGTTGCAGCACCTCCGCAAGGTAGGGGTTGATGACCTTCTCGAAGAACTTGTCCTTGGGGACGCTTGGGGACGTCATGAGGATCTAGATCTGTCAGGAAAATAGCTCGAAATGAAAACAAATGATATTTGTGTGATACAGGAGTCAAAACCTTCGGGAGATTATATAATGAATTTTTACCGACCAAAATACATAACGTGCAAGAAAACAGAGTCCGGAGAGCACACGAGGTGCCCACGAGCAAGGGGGCGCGCCCTCCACCCTCGTGGAGTCCTCGTGTCCTTCCCGGACTACTTCTTATTTTTCTATTTTTCTAAATATTCCAAAATGGAGAAAAATTGCCATTAGAACTGTTTTGGAGTCGGTTTACTTACCATACCACATACCTATTCCTTTTCGGAATCTGAAACATTCCGGAAAGTGTCCCTTATGTATTCCTCCGGGGCTACGGTTTCAATAACATTGGTTTCAACATTTATAGGATTACCTGAGATATGATGTTTGATTCTTTGACCGTTCACCACCTTCGGATTTGTGCCTTCGAACTTGTTGATTTTTATGGCACCGGAACGATTGACCGTTCCATGATCCCATATCATCACATAGCCTATACCATGTCAATGCATCTCCCTTCAAAGATAAACGGAATACCTTCTTCTTGATAACATCATCGAGCATACCTGCAAGCTTAAATAATCTAGAAATTTCATCCAAATGTATTAGGTGCTAATCAGGATGTAATGTTCCATCTCCTGCAAAAGGATTAGCTAGCAATTTTTCTATCATACCCGAAGGAATTTCAAAGTAGACATTTTCATTTTCAGTAGGTTCAGTAAGTTGAGGAGAAACTATTTGCTCTACTGGTCGAGGTGAAGATACCCCAAACGAGCCCCTCAGAGGATTACTTTCCATAGTAACAAGTGACAGTAAATTTCAGCACACTATATAATTTTTTCCTTACCAAATTCCACCTACCAAAGGCGCTTCACTCCCCGGCAATGGCGCCAGAAAAGAGTCTTGATGACCCACAAGTATAGGGGATCCATCATAGTCCTTTCAATAAGTAAGAGTGTCGAACCCAACGAGGAGCAGAAGGAAATGATAAGCGGTTTTCAGCAAGGTATTCTCTGCAAGCACTGAAATTATAGGTAATAGATAGTTTTGTGATTAGATAATTTGTAATGAGCAACAAGTAACAGAAGTAAATAAGGTGCAGCAAGGTGGCCCAATCCTTTTTGTAGCAAAGGACAAGACTGGACAAACTCTTATATGAAAGAAAGCCCTCCCGAGGACACATGGGAATTATCGTCAAGCTAGTTTTCATCACGTTCATATGATTCGCGTTCGGTACTTTGATAATTTGATATGTGGGTGGACCCGTGCTTGGGTGTTGTACTTACTTGGACAAGCATCCCACATATGATTAACCCCCATTGCAAGCATCCGCAACTACAGCAGAAGTATTAAGGTAAACCTAACCATAGCATGAAACATATGGATCCAAATCAGCCCCTTACGAAGCAACACATAAACTAGGGTTTAAGCTTCTGTCACTCTAGCAACCCATCATCTACTTATTACTTCCCAATGCCTTCCTCTAGGCCCAAATAATGGTGAAGTGTCATGTAGTCGACGTTCAAATAACACCACTAGAGGAGAGACAACATACATCTCATCAAAATATCGAACGAATACCAAATTCACATGACTACTAATAGCAAGACTTCTCCCATGTCCTCAGGAACAAACGTAACTACTCACAAAGCATATTCATGTTCATAATCAGAGGGGTATTAATATGCATATAGAATCAGAACATATGGTCTTCCACCAAATAAACCGGCTAGCATCAACTACAAGGAGTAATCAGCACTACTAGCAACCTACTGGTACCAATCCCAGACTTAGAGACAAGAATTGGATACAAGAGATGAACTACGGTTTGAGAGGAGATGGTGCTGGTGAAGATGTTAATGGAGATTAGCCCCCTCTCGATGAGAGGAGCGTTGGTGATGACGATGGTGATGATTTCCCCCTCCCAGAGGGAGGTGTCCCCGGCAGAACAACTCCGCTGCAGCCCTAGATTGGTTCCGCCAAGGTTCCGCCTCGTGGCTGCGGAGTCTCGTCCCGAAAGCTTGCTTATGATTTTTTTCCTCAACGAAAGACTCCATATAGCAGAAGATGGGCATCGGAGGGCCACCAGGGGGCCCACGAGGCAGGGGGCGCGCCCCCACCCTCGTGGACAGGGTGTGGGCCCCCTCTGGAACTTCTTGCGCTCAGTATTTTTTATATATTCTGAAAATAGCTTCCGTGAAGTTTCAGGACTTTTGGAGCTGTGCAGAATAGGTCTCTAATATTTGCTCCTTTTCCTGCCCAGAATCCCAGCTGCCGGCATTCTCCCTCTTTATGTAAACCTTGTAAAATAAGAGAGAATAGGCATAAGTATTGTGACATAATGTGTAATAACAGCCCATAATGCAATAAATATCGATATAAAAGCATGATGCAAAATGGACGTATCAGGCGCGTAGTAATTTTATTTTCTCGGGACGGAGAAGGTATCGACTGGGTTGTTTCAGAGCTGTGGCCCGTCTAGCACATGACCAGCCCAGTTTGTTTTCTTTCTTTCTGAAAATGGCTAGCCCAGCTATTTTCATTTTTGCAGAATAACCAACATAGGCCTACTTGCTTTTCTATGTTGTGCTGGGCCGAAAATCTTTTCAAGACGAGGAAGGATGCATTTTTCTCAGAAAATGGGCTATAAGTAATAGGAAATGGGCTATAATTAATATTAAATGGGCTGTAAAATGAAAAAATATGGCAAACAAACAATTAGTTCCAAAATAATTTTTTCTTTTGGATTTTGATATTTTAAATTTTGTGCGGGTAAAATTTCATTGGATTTAAATTAAGGTATGTTTAGTTTTTAAATTGATTTGAATCTGGCTAGAAATTTCGGGCTGTATGCTGTTTGGGACAGATTTGGAGGCTGACGTGTGGGTCTACTAGGTTGATGTGTACGAAAGGCTTTGTCAACCGAGTCCACAAATGACTCTAGCAGCAGTGACCGTTGGATGTTAATCCAATGGCCGTGCTGCTTCTTCAATATCTGATCTTCTTGCTCCAACAGCCCAAACCAGCGCCAGTGGGACTACGTGCTCCCGCCTCCCGTGGCCGGCTGTGCTGCGTGATACTTCTCCAACGTATCTATAATTTTTGATTGTTCCATGCTATTATATTATCTGTTTTGGATGTTTAATGGGCTTTGATTTACCTTTTTATATTATTTTTGGGACTAACCTACTAACCAAAGGCCTAGTGCAAATTGCTGTTTTTTTGGCTATTTCAGTGTTTCGCGGAAAAGGAATATCAAACGGAATCCAAATGGAATGAAACCTTTGAGAGAGTAATTTTTGGAACAAACGTGGTCCATGAGACTTGGAGTGGACGTCAAGAAAGAAGCGAGGAGGCCACGAGGCAGGGAGGCGCGCCCAGGGGGGTAGGCGCGCCCCCACCCTCGTGGGCCCCTCGTAGCTCCACCGATGTACTTCTTCCTCCTATATATACCCATATACCCTGAAACATCAAGGAGCACCAGGAAACCCTATTTCCACCGCCGCAACCTTCTGTACCCGTGAGATCCCATCTTGGGGCCTTTTCCGGCGCTCTACCAGAGGGGAAATCGATCACGGAGGGCTTCTACATCAACACCATAGCCTCTCCGATGATGTGTGAGTAGTTTACCACAGACCTTCGGGTCCATAGTTATTAGCTATATGGCTTCTTGTCTCTCTTTGGATCTCAATACAAAGTTCTCCTCGATTCTCTTGGAGATCTATTCGATGTAATTCTTTTTGCGGTGTGTTTGTCGAGATCCGATGAATTGTGGGTTTGTGATCAAGATTATCTATGAACAATATTTGATTGTTCTCTGAAATCTTTTATGCATGATTTAAATATCTTTGCAAGTCTCTTTGAATTATCAGTTTGGTTTGCCCTACTAGATTGATCATTCTTGCAATGGGAGAAGTGATTAGCTTTGGGTTCAATCTTGCGGTGTCCTTTCCCAGTGAGAGAAGGGGCAGCAAGGCACTGATAACCGACAAGTATGGGGGATCGCAACAGTTTTCGTGGGTAGAGTATTTAACCCAAATTTATTGATTCGACACAAGGGGAGCCAAAGAATATTCTCAAGTATTAGCAGCTAAGTTGTCAATTCAACCACACCTGGATAACTTAATATCTACAACAAAGTGTTTAGTAGCAAAGTAATACGATAGTAGTGGTAACGGTCGCAAAAGGTAATGGTAGCAAAAGTAATATTTTTGGGTTTTGTAGTGATTGTAACAGTAGCGGCGGGAAAGTAAATAAGCGAAGAACAATATATGGAAAAGCTCGTAGGCATTGGATCAGTGATGGAGAATTATGCCGGATGTGATCGATCATGTAATAGTCATAACCTAGAGTGACAAAGAACTAGCTCCACTTCATCAATGTAATGTAGGCATGTATTCCGAATATAGTCATACGTGCTTATGGAAAAGAACTTGCATGACATCATTTGTCCTACCCTACCATGGCAGCGGGGTCCTATTGGAAACTCCAGATCAGATTAAGGCCTCCTTTTAATAGAGTACCGGACCAAATTAATAACACATAGTGAATACATGAACTCCTCAAACTACGGTCATCACCGGTAAGTATCCCGATTATTGTCACTTCGAGGTTAACGGATCATAACACATAATAGGTGACTATAGACTTGCAAGATAGGATCAAGAACTCTCATATATTGACGAAAACATAATAGGTTCAGATCTGAAATCATGGCACTCAGGCCCTAGTAACAAGCATTAAGCATAGCAAAGTCATAGCAACATCAATCTCAGAACATAGTGGATACTAGGGATCAAACCCTAACAAAACTAACTCAATTACATGATAAATCTCATCCAACCCATCACCGTCCAGCAATCCTACGATGGAATTACTCACGCACGGCGGTGAGAATCATGAAATTGGTGATGGAGGAAGGTTGATGATGATGATGGCGACGGATTCCCCTCTTCGGAGCCCCGAACGGACTCCAGATCAGCCCTCCCGAGAGAGTTTAGGGCTTGGCGGCGGCTCCGTATCGTAAAACACGATGAATCCTTCTCCCTGATTTTTTTCTCCCCAAAAGTGAATATATGGAGTCAAGGTTGAGGTCGGTGGAGCGTGAGGGGGCCCACGAGGCAGGGGGCGCGCCGAGGGGGGTAGGGTGCGCCCCCACCCTCGTGGACATGGTGTGGGCCCCCTGACGTGGATATTTCTTCCAGTATTTTTTGTATATTCCAAAATAATTCTCTATTGGTTTTCAGTTCATTCCGAGAACTTTTATTTCTACACAAAAATAACACGATGGCAATTCTGCTAGAAACAGCGTCGGTCCGAGTTAGTTCCATTCAAATCATGCAAGTTAGAGTCCAAAACAAGAGCAAAAGTGTTTGGAAAAGTAGATACGATGGAGACGTATCAACTCCCCCAAGCTTAAACAAGGGCAAAAGTGTTTGGAAAAGTTAGGTGTCATGTTTACTCATGTTAATGGCATAATCAACTAGCGAGCAATAATAATAAATCTCGGATGACAACACTTTCTCAAAACAATCATGATATGATATAACAAGATGGTACCTCGCTAGCCCTTTCTGAGACCGAAAAACATAAATGCAGAGCACCT
Organism: Triticum urartu; assembly: GCF_056163025.1. Taxonomy (NCBI): domain Eukaryota; kingdom Viridiplantae; phylum Streptophyta; class Magnoliopsida; order Poales; family Poaceae; genus Triticum; species Triticum urartu. Next base: position 96,997,212 of record NC_141875.1, read on the forward strand.
TTAAAGATCAAGGACTGACTAGACATTGTAATTCATGATAAAGAGATCCAGTCAAGTCATACTCAATGTAACTAACAGTAATGGATGCAAATGACAGCGGTGCTCTCCAACTGGTGCTTTTTAATAAGAGGATGATAACTCAACATAAAATTAAATAGATAGGTGAGGGAGTCCTGGATTAGGGGCTGTTTGGGTAGCCGGACTATACCTTCAGCCGGACTCCAGGACTATGAAGATACGAGATTGAAGACTTCGTCCCGTGTCCGGATGGGACTTTCCTTGGCGTGGAAGGCAAGCTTGGCGATGCGGATATTCAAGATCTCCTACCATTGTAACCGACTCTATGTAACCCTAACCCTATCCGGTGTCTATATAAACCGGAGGGTTGTAGTCCATAGGCAATCAACTCCATATAAAGCAATCATACCATAGGCTAGCTTCTAGGGTTTAGCCTCCTTGATCTCGTGGTAGATCTACTCTTGTACTACCCATATCATCAATATTAATCAATCAGGAGTAGGGTTTTACCTCCATTGAGAGGGCCCGAACCTGGGGGAAAACATCGTGTCCCTTGTCTCATGTTACCATCCGGCCTAGACGCATAGTTCGGGACCCCCTACCCGAGATCCTCCGGTTTTGACACCGACATTGGTGCTTTCATTGAGAGTTCCTCTGTGCCGTCACAATCAGGAAGGATGCCTCCTCCCGTCTTTAAAGACGGCGTCGTTGCTAAGGGAGCCTTTGCTGTCGGCCAAACCCTCCGGCAAGGTGGTTTCCTCATGACCGCCTGTTCGGCTGTTGCGCCGACGGTGACCTCTCGGGTCATCAAAAGCAACCTACACGTCAGCTCGGAGCTCGTCGAGCAGCTAGATCCAATGGAGCTCTCTTCCATAAACGAGCTCTTGGATCGCATCGCCGCCCTGGGGGTCGCTACAGATTACGACCAGGTTGGGCTTAAACCCGATCTAAGAGAAATTAACTCTCCCCAAGTCACCCACCACGTTGCCGTGGTAGAGACGCTGTGCGGCGACCCTTCATCTATTTTAAGGACTAGCTACGTCCGAATTCCCGACCCCTCCAAGCGGGATACCCGCGGAGGGGGAGATATAACTCAAGACCTGAGCTTAGGATCAGGCAACGGGCCAGATTCACTAGAAAACATCCAAGAATCCGAACTTTAGAGTTCGGAAACTCTTCGGCCTCCGAATCTTGGATTGGGTGAGGTTTCAGATTCAACGACACCCGCCCACCCAATCATAAGAGATCTCTCCCAAATCAGGCAGAGGCCTGAGGAAACAGTACATCATTACTGGGCCAGATTCCTCCTGGTTATGAACAGGATAAAGGATTGCCGCGAGGAAGACGCAATCTCAATTTTTTGCGGTAATTGCACGGACAAGGGAATCCTTAACGCCGTAAGTCGTCATGATATCACACGCTTCGCTGACTTGGCATCCATAGTACAAAAATACTGTGCGATGGAAAGCGCCTAGAAAACCGAAATAAATTTTTGGGATAATCCGGCCTTGAATAGTGATCCCGTCCGAACTAAGAGGGTGCATCATCATAGGACACCCGGGATAAACACCAAAAAGCCAAAACCCTCTACAGGGCATGGAACCGTACTGGAAAGATGGCTTGATGGACCCTGTAGAATTCACAGTACAGAGGACGCCACACCAACTCACAGCCTTAGAGCATGTTGGATACTCCGGGAGGTGGCCAAAATCGGCGAGGACCTCTTAATTCTGGAGGCCGCAGAAAGCCAGCCCAAGGACACCAGTACCGTTCTCACAGTCTTCGAGACTTTCGCATCAAACAATGGGTGAAAAAGAACACTCCGCAGCCTCGCCGAAGTCTATCAAGTTGCAACAATAAATCCATGGAGCGACACTGCCATTACCTTCAACGCAAGTGATGAACCTAGATTCCGAACATCCCGAGCACCAGCCGCATTGGTCCTCAGTCCCATAGTGGACGGCTTTCGCCTCACCAAGGTGCTCATGGATGGAGGCAGCGGACTGAACCTCATTTATGAGGAAACCCTTCAAAAAATGGAAATAGACTGGAACCGCGTCGAGCGAAGCAGCACAACCTTTAGAGGAATAATCCCCAGTCGGGAAGCGCGTTGCACAGGAAAAGTCACACTAGATGTGGTGTTCGGCACGCCAGATAATTACAGGTCCGAAGAAGTCACGTTTCAGGTGGCCCCGTTTAAGAGCGGATATCACGCTTTACTAGGGCGGGAAGCATTCACAATCTTCCAAGCAATACCCCATTACGGGTACATGAAGCTTAAGATGCCCGGGCCGAATGGAATTATCACTCTAGCTAGTGATCTGGACATAGCACTCCGCGCTGAAAACAAGACGGCCGCATTAGCCCTTGAGGCACTATCCGAAGCCTTAGCGGCCGAGGAACTGACTGCGCTGCGCTCCACGGTTAACAGGGATGATGTGATACTCGACAAGTGATCCAAATCCACATCCTTCAAGCCAGCTGACGAAATAGTCAAATTCCAGGTCCATCCAACGGACCCCAATAAAACAGCTTCCATCGGGGCACGACTGAACACTGATGTAGACGCCGCACTGTGAGAGTTCCTACGAGAGAACTGGGACATTTTCGCCTGGCACCCTTCAGACATGCCAGGGATCCCACGCAGGCTGGCCGAACACAGCTTAAATATCCTAAAAGGATTCAAACCTGTCAAACAAGCCCTTTGGCGTTTTTCCGAACCCAAGAGACAGGCTATGGGAGAGGAGCTAGCCAAGCTATTGGAGGCCGGATTCATTAGAGACATAAAACATCCGAACTGGCTAGCAAACCTGGTGATGGTACCAAAGGAGGACAAATCCTGGCGCCTGTGTGTCGATTTTAAAGACCTTAACAAGGCTTGCCCAAAGGATCCCTTCCCCCTCCCCCGTATCGATCAAATTATCGATGCCACCGCAGGACACGATTCGTTGTGTTTCCTCGACGCATACTCCGGTTACCATCAAATCAAGATGGCAGAATCAGACCAAGCTGCAACAGCATTCATCACAACATACGGCCCATTCTGCTTCAACACAATGCCCTTCGGGCTGAAAAACGCCGGCGCAACATATCAGCGCATGATCCAGACATGTCTGGCAAACCAGATCGGGAAAACAGTGGAGGCGTATGTGGATGATGTGGTCGTCAAATCAAGACATGTCGAATCTCTAGTAGACGACTTGAGGCTTGCATTCGATAACCTCCGAAAATATGACATCAAGCTCAACCCGGAAAAATGCGTCTTCGGCGTCCCAGCCGGAAAGCTCTTGGGCTTCATTGTATCCGGTAGAGGAATTGAAGCAAATCCAGCCAAGATCCGAGCTTTGTCACAATTGGATATCCCAAAGGACCTCAAACAAATACAAAAATTAACCGGATGCGTGGCGGCTTTAAGCCGCTTCATCTCCCGCTTGGGAGAAAAGGCACTACCCCTTTATCGCCTCCTTCGGCGCACCGAACACTTCAAGTGGACGGATGACGCCACGGCCGGACTTGATGAAATAAAAGCCATATTGGCAACAAACCCAGTCCTGGACGCGCCAATCACCGGCGAACCAATGTTATTGTACATTGCAGCAACACACAAAGTTGTCAGCGCAGTGCTTGTTGTCGAGCGGGAAACGGACGGACACAAATTCCCCCTTCAAAGGCCGGTCTACTACGTGTCCACTGTCCTTACTCCATGCAAATCACGGTACCCGCATTATCAAAAGATTGCATACGCGGTATTCATGGCATCCCGGAAGCTACGACACTACTTTCAAGAGTGTTCCATAACAGTAGCCTCGGAAGTGCCACTAAACGATATTATCAACAACCGTGATGCAACGGGCCGGATTGCAAAATGGGCCATCGAGCTTTTCCCGTTCGATATAACCTATAAGCCACGGCGAGCTATTAAATCGCAAGTTTTGGCCGACTTCGTCGCAGAATGGACGGAGGCCGAGCTCCCTAAAGAGTACAGCACATATTCAAATTGGATTATGCATTTCGACGGCTCCAAAATGTTGGCCAGACTGGGGGCCGGCGTCGTCCTGACGTCCCCCATAGGAGACACAGTCCAATATGTGCTCCAGATCATGTACACGGATTCCATTAATGCAGCCGAATATGAGGCCCTCCTACATGGTCTCCGGATAGCAGTATCCATGGGCATCCAGCGCCTAGAGGTACGTGGGGATTCAAACCTCGCGATATCCCAAATAAATGGAGACTTTGACGCCAAGGACCCAAAAATGGCAGCTTACCGCAACGCTGTCCTAAAAATGTCAGCTCGGTTCGAAGGGCTGGAGTTTCACCATATAGCCCGAGAAAACAATCAAGCAGCGGACGTCCTGGCACGCATCGGAGCAAAACGCGATGCAGTTCCCCCCAACATCTTTTTGGAAAGATTGTTCAAGCCATCCGTAGCATGGGAGGGGGAACCCGCAAATAACAGCCCAGACCCAGCCGCACCACTCGACGCCGAACAATCTGACACAATTGGAGGCTCTGCCAATGAAATTACACCTTCAGCCCACATAATAATGGCGGTTATCGCCCCGTGGACAGAACCATTCCTAGCCTACCTTACTAGGCAGGAACTCCCGGAGGACCAAAATGAGGCCCGCTGCATAGTGCGGCGATCTAAAGCCTATAGAGTCCATGAAGGAGAGCTTTATAAGAAAAGCACTACCGGAGTCCTTCAAAGGTGCATCTCCGAAGAGGAAGGGCGGAACCTTCTGGCTGAAATTCATGCCGGACTCGATGGTCACCACGCCGCTGCTCGGTCCCTTGTTAGCAAGGCTTTCTGTACAGGCTTTTATTGGCCGACGGCCCGGGCAGACGCTCAGGACCTAGTCCAACGATGCGCTGGTTGCCAACTTTTTGCCAACCAAAGCCATATGCCACCCACCGCACTCCAAACTATACCCATCACCTGGCCCTTTGCGGTCTGGGGGCTTGACATGGTCGGACCCCTTAAAGGTGGGACCAATAGGAAAAAATACTTACTGGTCATGGTGGATAAGTTCACCAAATGGATAGAAGCCAAGCCTGTTAAAACGGTCGAATCCGGACCTGTGATAGACTTCATATCCGGGGTTGTACACCGTTATGGCGTCCCCCACAGCATCATAACCGATAACGGTACAAACTTTACCGCCGACGAGGTAAAACTCTGGTGCAAAAACATGGGCATCAAGCTCGATTATGCTTCCGTCTATCACCCACAAACCAACGGCCAGGTCGAACGCGCAAATGGTCTTATCATGAGCGGCATTAAACCTAGACAGGTGCGGTCCCTCAAGGAATCTAACACGCACTGGGTAGAGGAGCTCGACTCCGTGCTATGGGTGCTGCGGACCACGCCAAATCGCACCACCGGATACACACCATTTTTATGGTGTACGGCGCAGAGGCAGTTCTGCCCTGTGACATAATTCATGACTCACCTAGAGTGCGCATGTACGAAGAAAGAGAAGCCGAGCTCGATCGGCAGGACAACTTGGACGCCTTGGAGGAGGAGCGTGACGTGGCAAAAGCCCGTTCCGCATTTTATCAACAACAAGCCCGAAGATATCAAAGCAGAGAAGTACGGGCCAAAAATTACAATGTTGGCGAACTAGTTCTACGCCTGCCGGATAAGAAAATGGACAAACTCAAGCCCAAGTGGGAAGGTCCATTCATAATCGACCAAGTCCTGACTGGTGGGGCGTACCGCCTACGAGATGCGTCGGATAACCGACTCGAGCCGAACCCGTGGAACGCCACCCGTCTCCGAAGATTCTATGCCTAGCGCCGGACTCTGTGTTCGTCTCCTTCCTCTGTCCATTTTTTGCATTTTTTTGTCTTACATTTCTCTCCTTCCCCTCTTTTCTTTTATAGCCCTTAAAGGCTCATGTAGTGACGCGCCACTCGCGCTCATTAAACCTGGGGGCTTCTTTAACAGAAGCTTATTTATATGGGCTTCACGCCCAACACATGCGTCAAACTTCCGCATGTACCTTTTTCTTCACCATTATATGCATCGATATGACTTAAGTTTTGGCCAAGCTGGGTTGCCTGGCTCCTGTGCTTACCCCCTACGTTCCCGATTGTTCGGCTAGGCGGTAAAGGGAGCACCTCTGTGATTGTTACTGCCAGGTCAGCCGGATGTGTACCTCAGACTGGGTGAAGCCGAAAGCTAGCGTTCTTAAGAGAATATTCGGTCGGTGAAATAAAAGATGATCTTTTTAATCATTTTATGCGCCCCCAGATGCTTTTTCTACGACTTTTCACGCAGTCCGGACATGCACTTTAGGGCATGCCTCCCAGCGAAAGGAACCCTTAACGGAACTATTCTCTCTGGAAGATGTTTCTTACTAACCATGTAATATAATATAACTAGTTGGGCACTTGTCTGATAAAGTACTAATGACCCCTACGCCTGGTCTCCACGCATACCCCGGTTCTTATATAACCGCTATGGTATTCGGACACACTCCGGACCGTCAGGTCCCGAGGTTGAAGCGAAAAGGTCGGCAACGACAAACGATCTACAATCCGGCTAGAAGGCATTACACATGTCAATTCAAAATTACATAGTCATTCTGACTGATTGTATTCCTCTTCTATACCATCTAATAGGTTGTCTAATTTACAGTCCTGCTGGGAATACTTCGCAGCTAACTCTACTTGGCCGTATACTAAGCTTACAGGGATCTCCTTCCCGTCAGGCCCCACTGGTCCGACCTCGGCCATGTGGTTTGGGTCAGACTTCGTAAAACGGGTCTTCACCATGGCCCAGGCCTCCCTAGCGCCTTGTCGGCAGGCCGATATCTTCCACAACCGGAAGCGCCGCCGAGCTCCCTTCAGCTTCTCCGCAAGCTCTCCAAGGCCCTCGGGCATGGAGTGGGCAGGCCATAAGGCTTGGGCAACGTCTCACATCGCCTGCCGAATTCGCTCGTGCAGTTGCATACTCATCTATGTAAAACCATTCCGAAGGCCAGTCCTCGGACGCCTTCTTTGGGGTTCCGGATAGGTATCCGGTCCCGGCGATGCGCCATACTTCGGCTCCGCCCACTTGGTATATAGACCCCTCTCGAGAACGGGGCACCAGGCAGAATAACCTCTTCCACAGCGTGAAATGAGCCTCAACGCCTAAAAATAGCTCGCAAAGGGCGACGAAACCTGCAATATGTAATACAGAGGCGGGCGTGAGATTGTGCAGCTGGAGGCCGTAGAACTCCAGAAGCCCGCGGAGAAATGGATGAATTGGAAATCCCAGTCCCCTTATTAGATAGGGGACGAGGCACACCCGCTCTCCTTTAGAAGGATTGGGGGTGCTCTCCGCTTGTTTTCCGCCATTGTAGGTGGCGAGACCGGCTCGGACCGGGACCATGTATGCTTGAGGGAGAAATCCCTTGGCCTGAAGCGACGCTAACTCGCTATGCGGGATAGTGCAACTCTCCCAGTCCCTGGGTTTGGGACCGGAGGGGCGAGGGGAGGAGCTGCGACGGCTGGTCATGTTGGAATGGACCTTTGCTGGAAGCGCTCTGATGATAACTCGCGGAAAGGAGAAGATGTGGTTTGGACCTAAATCCCCATCCCGTTAAATAGGCGGCTCGTTTATACGGCTAGGGGTGTGGATGTAAAAACGCCCAGCTTTTCGCATTTGTTTGACACGTGGAAGACGACCATTATTGGGTGTGGAAGCTGAGGAGCACTACATTACAAAAATCGGACATTATTCCTATAGGTACACAAGATTTGGAGAAGAACCCGCCTTGCAATGCCGAACAATCTGCGCGCCGGACTCGTCGTCATTGAAGCCTGGTTCGAGGGCTACTGAGGGAGTCCTGGATTAGGGGGTGTTCGGGTAGCCGGACTATACCTTCAGTCGGATTCCAGGACTATGAAGATACGAGATTGAATACTTCGTCCCGTTCCAGATGGGACTTTCCTTGGCATGGAAGGCAAGCTTGGCGATGCGGATATTCAAGATCTCCTACCATTGTAACCGACTCTATGTAACCCTAACCCTATCCGGTGTCTATATAAACCGGAGGGTTGTAGTCCATAGGCAATCAACTCCATATACAACAATCATACCATAGGCTAGCTTCTAGGGTTTAGCCTCCTTGATCTCGTGGTAGATCTACTCTCGTACTACCCATATCATCAATATTAATCAAGCAGGAGTAGGGTTTTACCTCCATTGAGAGGGCCCGAACCTGGGTAAAAAACATCGTGTCCCTTGTCTAATGTTACCATCCGGCCTAGACGCACAGTTCAGGACCCCCTACCCGAGATCCGCCGGTTTGGACACCGACAATAGGCCCTTCGTAGAGGGAAGCATGGGTTTGTAGAGGTGCCAGAGCTCAGTTTTGAAATAGATATGAATAATATTTTGCACGGTATACTTTCATTGTCAACATAACAACCGAGAGATCTCGATATCTTCCATGCTACACACATTATAGGCGGTTCCCAAACAGAATGGTAAAGTTTTTACTCCCCCTCCACCAACAAGCATCAATCCATGGCTTGCTCGAAACAACGAGTGCCTCCAACTAACAAGAGTCCCTGGGGAGTTTGGTTTGCAGTTATTTTGATTTGATTTGCATAAAGCATGGGACTGGAAATCCCGATGACCAGCCATTTTCTCGTGAGTGAGGAGCGGAGTCCACTCCTCTTGAGAATAACCCGCCTAGCATGGAAGATACAGACAAACCTAGTTGATACATGAGCTATTCGAGCATACAAAACAGAATGTTTTTTTGAAGGTTTAGAGTTTGGCACATACAAATTTACTTGGAACGGCAGGTAGATACCGTATATAGGTAGGTATGGTGGACTCATATGGAATAACTTTGGGTTTTATGGAATTGGATGCACAAGCAGTATTCCCGCTTAGACAGGTGAAGGCTAGAAAAAGACTGGGAAGCGACCAGCTAGAGAGCGACAACAGTCATGAACATGCATTAAAATTAATCAACACCAAATGCAAGCATGAGTAGGATATAATGCACCATGAACATAAATATCGTAGAGGCTATGTTGATTTTGTTTCAACTACATGCGTGAACATGTGCCAAGTCAAGCCACTCGAATCATTCAAAAGAGGATACCACCCTATCATACCACGTCACAACCATTTTAATAGCATGTTCGCATGCAAGGTAAACCATTATAAGCTCCTAGCTAATTAAGCATGGCATAAGCAACTACAATCTCTAATTGTCATTGCAAATATGTTTCTTTCATAATAGGCTGAATCAGGAATGATGGACTAATCATATTTACAAAAACAAGAGAGGTCGAGTTCATACCAGCTTTTCTCATCTCAATAAGTTCATCATATAATCATCATTGTTGCCTTTCACTTGCACGATCGAACAGTGTGGATAATAATACGTGCACGTGCATTGGACTAAGCTGGAATCTGCAAGCATTCAATTCAAGAGAGAAGACAAGGTAATATGGGCTCTTTGTTAGATCAACAATAATGCATATAAGAGCCACTGAACTTTTTCATTATGGTCTTTTCCTCTCGACCCCAAAGAACAAGAAAAGAAATATAACTATTTACACGGGAAAGCTCCCAACAAGCAAAAGAAGAACGAGAAATCTTCTTGAGTTTTATTTTTAATTACTACTACTACAGCATGAAAAGTAAACTAGCTAAAAAGCTACAACTAATTTTTTGTTTTTCTTAAGGTTTATCGAACACACAAGAAGAAAGCATAAAAAGGAAAATAAACTAGCATGGATATTACAATCAAAAAGTATGAGCACCGACAACTAGCATGAGTGTGTGAACAGCAATGTAATGTCGGTGAGAAATACGTACTCCCCAAAGCTTAGGCTTTTGGCCTAAGTTGGTCTATGGCCACGGCTGGCCTGACGGATATCCAAAGTTGTAGCTGGGGTTGTATTGAGCTGCAGCGGCAATTGCCTAATGAGCTGCAGCTTGGAGGCGAGCTGTCTCCGCCCTCCTCTCATACTCGGTCGCCTCCTCCCTGGTTATAACATATCTCCCCTTTGCCTGAAAGTCAAAGAAAGTAGGAGCAAGGAGAGAGACGTCATAGGTGCGTCATCTGTCAAAGATTAGTCGGTACTGGAGGAACTGATCGTTCCTCTCAACAAACATATGACGAACCATAGCATCATAATCTAGATAAGAAAGAGGCAACTCAATATCATCCCCACGTATGGGTATCTCAAGAAAGTTAGCTATATGAGTTGCATAAATTCCACCAAAGAAATCTCCATGAATATGATTATTATGCAACCTATGTGCAACAATAGCCCCCAAGTTGTATTGTTTATCTCCTAAAACAGCGCTCCTGAGAACGCTAAGATCAGGTACACACATGTGACAAGCCTCATCTTTACCATTTATGCATCTACCTATGAAGAGAGCAAAATAATGTATAGCAGGAAAATGAATGCTCCCTATGGTGGCTTGTGTTACATCTCTAGATCCCCCCACTGTAATACTAGCAAGAAAATCTCCAAATTAAAATTTGCGAGGTTCACTAACATTACCCCACTGTGGGAGTTTACAAGCAGTGTTAAAATCTTCTAAGTCCATGGTATAATATTTATCATAAAGATCAAATAGGACAGTTTGAGAATTGCGTGATGATGAGAATTTAAACCTTCTCAGAAATGAATCAGTTAAATAGAGGTATTGACGGCACTTATCTGCCTCGAAGCTCTCCAGATCAGCATTACGCACATATGCATCAAATTCCTCTTTAATTCCTGCTTGGATCATGAAGTCCTCTGATGGCCATTCACAAGGCCGCACTTGAGCTTCTCTTGGTGGTTCCTCGTCCGCATCGTGTATTACGGGCATGGGTCCTTGCTTCCTTGAAGAACCACCTTGGTACATTTTCCTAAACATATTTCTTCCTCTGAAAAATTTCTGAAATTTTTTGTAACTTCAAAATAAAAGTGAACCAACCTCAACAAAATTGATAGCAACTACTCCTACAAGTTCCTAGAGACTATATCATGCGTTAAAACTACTTTTGACCATATAAATTTGACATGCAAGCTCAAGAACAGGGTCACCTAAGCAGCAAAAATTTGCAATGAATAAAGCACTAGAACAAAAACTAATTGGACCATTGGAGGAGTCACATACCAAAGAACAATCCCCAAAGCAATTTTGTGAATGGAGCTTTGAGCAAGGAGATCAAAAATGGCAGCAATATGAGCTTGGACTCGGGTTTGAGCTGGCTAGTGATTTTTTTGGGAGGAAGAAGGAGTGTGTGGTATCTGGAATAAGTGGAGGGGACCCACCTGGGGTCCACGAGGCAGGGGGCGCGCCCTCCACCCTTGTGGGCACGTGGCTGCTCCCCCTGCTGTGTTTTGAGTGCCAGATATTCTCAAATATTCTAGAAAAAATCATATTTAATTTTCAAGGCATTTGGAGAACTTTTATTTTTGGGGTATTTTTTTATTGCATGGATAATTCAGAAAACAGACAGAAAAATACTATTTTTTCTTTATTAGTATAAATAACAAAAAGTAAAAAGAGGGTACAGAGAGTTGTGTTTTCTAAATTCATCCATCTCATGCTCATCAAAAGGAATCCACTAACAAGGTTGATCAAGTCTTGTTAACAAACTCATTCCAAATTGCATGAAACCGGAGAATTTTCGAATAACACTAGGTTACCTCAACGGGGATATGCATGTCCCCAACAATAAGAATAACATATTTCTTCTTGACAGTAGGAAGAGGAAATTCAAAACCTCCAATAGTAATTGTTGAAATTTTCCAATAGAATTGATACTATGGACTTGAGGTTGTTTCCTCGGAAAGTGTACCATATGCTCATTACCATTAACATGAAAAGTGACATTGCCTTTGGTGCAATCAATAACAGCCCCTGCAGTATTCAAAAAGGGTCTTCCGAGAATAATAGACATACTATCGTCCTCGGGAATATCAAGAATAACAAAGTCCGTTAAAATAGTAATGTTCGCAACCACAATAGGCACATCCTCACAAATACCGACAGGTATAGCAGTTGATTTATCAGCCATTTGCAAAGATATTTCAGTAGGTGTAAACTTATTCAAATCAAGTCTACGATATAAAGAGAGAGGCATAACACTAACACCGGCTCCAAGATCACATAAAGCAGTTTTAACATAGTTTCTTTTAATGGAGCATGGTATAGTCGGTACTCCTGGATCTCCTAGTTTCTTAGGTATTCCACCCTTAAAAGTATAATTAGCAAGCATGGTGGAAATTTCAGCTTTCGGTATCTTTCTTTTATTAGTAACAATATCTTTCATGTACTTAGCATAAGGATTCATTTTAAGCATATCAGTCAAACGCATACGCAAAAAGATAGGTATAATCATCTCAGCAAAGCGCTCAAAATCCTCATCATCCTTTTTCTTGGATGGCTTAGGAGGAAAAGGAATGGGTTTCTGAACCCAAGGCTCTCTTTCCTTACCGTGCTTCCTAGCAACAAAGTCTCTTTTATCATAACATTGATTCTTTGATTGTGGGTTATCAAGATCAACAGCAGGTTCAGCTTCTACATCATTGACATTACTAGGTTGAGCATCAACATAAACATTATCATTAACATTATCACTAGTTTCATGTTCATTACCAGATTATGTTTCAGCATCAGAAATAGAGATATCATTGGGATTCTCAGGTGTGTCCAAAATAGGTTCACTAGAAGCATGCAAAGTCCTATCATTTTTCTTTTCCTTCCTTCTAGAAGGACTAGGTGCATCTATATATTTCTCTGAGAATCTTTCTCAATTCTCTTAGGGTGGCCTTCAGGATACAAAGGTTCCTGAGTCATTTTACCAGTTCTAGCAGCCACTCTAACAGCATAGTCATTATTCCTACTATTCAATTCATTGAGAAAATCATTATGAGCTTTAAGTACTTGTTCTACTTGAGTGGTAACCATAGAAGCATGTTTACTAATAAGTTTAAGTTCACCTTTAACACTAGCCATATAATCACTCAAGTGTTCAATCATATAAGCATTATGTTTCAATTGTCTACCAACATAAGCATTAAAATCTTCTTGCTTAACCATAAAGTTATCAAATTCATCCAAACGTTGGCTAGCAAACTTAGCAGGAGGGATTTCAGCTTTATCATATCTATAGAGAAAATTTACCTTTACTACCTGTGTCGGGTTATCGAGACCGTGTGTTTCTTCAATAGGTGATGAATTAAGACCATGTATTTCTTCAATAGGTGGTAAATTCTTAACATCTTCTGCTTTTATACCTTTTTCTTTCATAGATTTCTTTACCTCTTGCATATCTTCAAGATTGAGAAATAGAATACCCTTTTTCTTCGGAGTTGGCTTAGGAGTTGGTTCAGGAAGTGTCCAATTATTTTCATTGATCAACATATTATTCAATAACAATTCAGCTTGATCAACAGTTCTTTCCCTGAAAACACAACCAGCACAACTATCCAGGTAATCTCTGGAAGCATCGGTTAGTCCATTATAAAAGATATCAAGTATTTCATTTTTATTGAGAGGATGATCAGGCAAAGCATTAAGTAATTGGAGAAGCCTCCCCCAAGCTTGTGGGAGACTCTCTTCTTCAATTTACACAAAATTATATATTTCCCTTAAAGCAGCTTGTTTCTTATGAGCGGGAAAATATTTAGCAGAGAAGTAGTAAATCATATCCTGGGGATTACGCACGCAACCAGGATCAAGAAAAGTAAACCATATCTTAGCATCACCCTTTAATGAGAACGGAAATAATTTAAGGATATAATAGTAGCGAGTTTTCTCATCATTAGTGAATAGGGCAGCTATATCATTTAATTTAGTAAGATGTGCCACAATAGTTTCAGATTCATAGCCATAAAAAGGATCAGATTCAACCAAAGTAATTAACTCAGGATCAATAGAGAAATCATAATCCTTATCAGTAATAAAGATAGGTGAAGTAGCATATCAGGATCATATTTCATTCTAGCATCCAGAGATTTTTCCTTAAGCTTAGCTAATAATTTCTTAAGATCAGATCTATCATTGCAGGCAAGAAAGTCTCTAGCAGTTTCCTCATCCATAACATAACCCTCAGGCACGACAGGCAATTCATATCTAGGGGGAGAATCTTCATCATCACTTTCATCAATATTATCAGTTTCAATAATTTCATTCTCTCTAGCCCTAGCAAGTTGTTCATCAAGAAATTTACCAAGTGGCACAGTAGTATCAAGCATAGAAGTAGTTTCATCATAAGTAGCATGCATAGCAAAAGTGGCATCATCAATAACATGCGACATATCAGAATTAATAGCAGAAGCAGGTTTAGATGTCGCAAGCTTACTCAAAACAGAAGGTGAATCAAGTGCAGAGCTAGATGGCAGTTCCTTACCTCCCCTCGTAGTTGAGGGAAAAATATTGGTTCTTTGATCTTTCAAGTTCTTCATAATGATAAGCAAATATAAATCCCAAGTGACTCGAAGAATAGAGCTATGCTCCCCGGCAACAGCGCCAGAAAATGTTCTTGATAACCCACAAGTATAGGGGATCGCAACAGTTTTCGAGAGTAGAGTATTCAACCCAAATTTATTGATTTGACACAAGGGGAGCCAAAGAATATTCTCAAGTATTAGCAGCTGAGTTGTCAATTCAACCACACCTGCATAACTTAATATCTGCAGCAAAGTGTTTAGTACCAAAGTAATATGATAGTAGTGGTAACGGTCGCAAAAGGTAATGGTAGCAAAAGTAGTATTTTGGGGTTTTGTAGTGATTGTAACAGTAGCAGCGGGAAAGTAAATAAGCGAAGAACAATATATGGAAAAGCTCGTAGGCATTGGATCGGTGATGGAGAATTATGCCGGATGCGATCGATCATGTAACAGCCATAACCTAGAGTGACAAAGAACTAGCTCCAGTTCATCAATGTAATGTAGGCATGTATTCTGAATATAGTCATACGTGCTTATGGAAAAGAACTTGCATGGCATCTTTGGCCTACCCTCCCGTGGCAGCGGGGTCCTATTGGAAACTAAGGGATATTAAGGCCTCCTTTTAATAGAGTACCGGACCAAAGCATTAACACATAGTGAATACATGAACTCCACAAACTACGATCATCACCGGTAAGTATCCCGATTATTTCCATTTCGGGGTTAACGGATCATAACACATAATAGGTGACTATAGACTTGCAAGATAGGATCAAGAACTCTCATATATTGATGAAAACATAATAGGTTCAGATCTGAAATCATGGCACTCGGGCCCTAGTGACAAGCATTAAGCATAGCAAAGTGATAGCAACATCAATCTCAGAGCATAGTGGATACTAGGGATCAAACTCTAACAAAACTAACTCGATTACATGATAAATCTCATCCAACCCATCACCGTCCTTATGAACTTAATAGTAGTAGATGCATGCTGGATAGTGGTCGATGTGTGGAGTAATAGTAGTAGATGCAGAATCGTTTCGGTCTACTTGTCGCGGACGTGATGCCTATATACATGATCATGCCTAGATATTCTCATAAGTATTCACTTTTCTATCAATTGCTCGACAGTAATTTGTTCACCCACTGTAGAATTTGCTATCTTGAGAGAAGCCACTAGTGAAACCTATGGCCCCCGGGTCTATCTTCCATCATATTATTTCCATATCAATTTGCTATTTCTATTACCGTTTATTTTGCAATCTTTATTTTCCAATCTATATCATAAAAATACCAAAAATATTTATCTTATTATCTTTATCAGATCTCACTTTCGTAAGTGACCGTGAAGGAATTTACAACCCCTTTATCGTGTTGGTTGTGAGGTTCTTGTTTGTTTGTGCAGGTACTAGGTGACTTATGTGTTACCTCCAACTGGATTGATACCTTGGTTCTCAAAAACTGAGGGAAATACTTACGCTACTGTGCTGCATCACCCTTTCCTCTTCAAGGGAAAACCAACGCATGCTCAAGAGGTAGCAAGAAGGATTTCTGGCGCCGTTGCCGGGGAGGTTGCATCAAGTCAAGACATACCAAGTACCCATCACAAACTCTTATCACTCGCATTACATTATTTGCCATTCGCCTCTCGTTTTCCTCTCCCCCACTTCACCCTTGCCATTTTATTCGCCCTCTTTTTTCGCTCGCCTATTTTTCTTTCGTATCTTTTGGCTTGCTTCTTGTGTATCTGTGTGTTAGATCGTTGGTTTTGCTATTATGGCTAGCCCTTCTACCATCGTTAGTACTCCTGATCATGAAGTTCTTAATTTTAAACAAAGGGAGGGAGAAAATTTAGAAGATGCTTGTTATAGAATTTGCAATGCTCGGAATAGATCCACTAGGAAGCAATCCACTCCCGTTCTTCTTTGCAATTTTTATGTGGGCATCACTCCTTGGGATAGATATATTCTTGATACCATTACAAGAGGGAATTTATTGGGTAGCCATACTTTTCATTCTTATAATGCTATGATAGATTTGTTTGGCTCACCACCTCTCTTGGTTAATGGAACTATTTTAACTTTGGAACATGTGATGCAAAGGCTTGAAATTATTGAAAATAAAGTTGCCACAGTAAAGTTGATTGAGAATTTGGATAAAAAGATCCACAACCAGATTAACCAATATGGGTCTAAGGTAGGAGTTACTGTGAATTTTTTTAAAGAAAAGGAACCCATAGTCAACGAAAAAATAGATCAAGATTCCACAAGAATTGATAAACTTGAGGATATTATTACCAACTTAGGGTCTGCCTTTTTTGCGTGAAAAACACTCCAAATCCTCCTACTACTAGAGTTTCCAAGTTTATGTATGTGCCTAAAAATAAAAAGGGTGAATCTTCTAGTAAGGAAAATGCGGATCTTAAAGCAATAAGTGTTCACCCCAACCTTTTCACTATCATTAAGGAACCTTTTGCTACGAATGATTTTCCTGATTTCTTGCCTAGGAGTTTGATCATGAATAAAAAGAAGGAAACTCCTAAGGGTTATAAGTGTTCTATTGAATAATTCCCTACCAAAGATGACAATACCTAGATCTATTCTTGTTTTTATGCCTAGCTAGGGGCGTCAAACGATAGCGATTTTTGGGATGCAGCACAATTTTATTTTTGTTTCTTGTTTTTTGTTTCTGTTCAGTAATAAATAATTCATCTAGATCCTGTTTAGATGTGGTTTTATGCTTTTAATTAGTGTTTGTGCCAAGTAGAACCTTTGGGGAGACTTGGGGAAGTCTTTGTGATATTGCCGTAAAAAACAGAAACTTTAGTGCTCACGAGATTTCTGACATTTTTTACTGGAGAGTGTAATTAGGTTTATTCTTTTTGAAGATGATTAACAGACAAATTCCTCACGTCCACCAATTTATTTCAGAATTTTTGGGGTTACAGAAGTATCCAAAACCTATAGATTACTAAAGGCTGTTCTGTTTTTGACAGATTCTGTTTTTCGTGTGTTATTTGCTTATTTTTATGGATCTATGGCTAGTATCGGGGTGTATGAACCATAGAGAAGTTGGAATACAGTAGGTTTAACACCAATATACATAAATAATGAGTTAATTATAGTACCTTGAAGTGGTGGTTTGTTTTCTTATACTAACAGAGCTCATGAGATTTTCTGTTGAAGTTTTGTGTTGTGAAGTTTTCAAGTTTTGGGTAAAGATTTGATGGATTTTGGAATAAGGAGTGGCAAGAGCCTAAGATTGGGATGCCCATGGCACCCCAAGGTAAAATTCAAGGACAACCAAAAGCCTAAGCTTGTGGATGCCCCGGAAGGCATCCCCTCTTTTGTCTTCGTCTATCGATAACTTTACTTGAGGCTATATTTTTATTCACCACATGATATGTGTTTTGCTTGGAGCTCTTGTATGATTTGAATATTTGCTTTTTAGTTTACCACAATCATCCTTGATGTACACACCTTTTGGGAGATACACACATGAATCGGAATTTATTAGAATACTCTATGTGCTTCACTTATATCTTTTGAGCTAGATAATTTTGCTCTAGTGCTTCACTTATATCTTTTTAGAGCACGGTGGTGGTTTTATTTATATAAATTATTGATCTCTCATGCTTCACTTATATTATTTTTAGAGTCTTATAGAACAGCATGGTAATTTTCTTTGGCTATAAAATTAGTCCTAATATGATAGGCATCCAAGATGGGAATAATAAAAACTATCATAAAAAGTGCATTGAATACTATGAGAAGTTTGATACTTGATGATTGTTTTGAGATATAAAGATGGTGATATTAGGGTCATGCTAGTTGAGTAGTTGTGAATTTGAGAAATACTTGTGTTAAAGTTTGTGATTCCCGTAGCATGCATGTATGGTGAACCGTTATGTGATGAAGTCGGAGCATGATTTATTTATTTATTGTCTTCCTTATGAGTGGCGGTCGGGGACGAGCGATGGTCTTTTCCTACCAATCTATCCCCCAAGGAGCATGCGCGTAGTACTTTGTTTCGATAACTAATAGTTTTTTGCAATAAGTATGTGAGTTCTTTATGACTAATGTTGAGTCCATGGATTATACGCACTCTCGCCCTGCCACCATTGCTAGCCTCTCTAGTCCCGCGCAACTTTCGCCGGTACCATAAACCCACCTTATACCTTCCTCAAAACAGCCACGATACCTACCTATTATGGCATTTCCATAGCCATTCCGAGATATATTGCCATGCAACTTACCATCGTTCCGTTTCTTATGACACGCTTCATCATTGTCATATTGCTTTACATGATCATGTAGTTGACATCGTATTTGTGGCAAAGCCACCGTTCATAATTCTTTCATACATGTCACTCTTGATTCATTGCCCTTCCCGGTACACCGCCAGAGGCATTCACATAGAGTCATATTTTGTTCTAGTATCAAGTTGTAATTTTTGAGTTGTAAGTAAATAAAAGTGTGATTATCATCATTATCAGAGCATTGTCCCAAGTGAGGAAAGGATGATGGAGACTATGATCCCCCCACAAGTCGGGATGAGACTCCGGACGAAAAAGAAAAAAAAGAAAAAAAGAGGCCATAAAAAAGGCCCAAATAAAAAAATAAAAAATGAGAGAAAAAGAGAGAAGGGACAATGTTACTATCCTTTTACCACACTTGTGCTTCAAAGTAGCACCATGATCTTCATGATAGAAAGTCTCCTATGTTGTCACTTTCATATACTAGTGGGAATATTACATTATAGAACTTGTCTTGTATATTCCAATGATGGGCTTCCTCAAAATGCCCTAGGTCTTCGTGAGAAAGCAAGTTGGATGCACACCCACTTAGTTTCTTTTTGAGCTTTCATACACGTATAGCTCTAGTGCATCCGTTGCATGACAATCCCTACTCACTCACATTGATATCTATTGATAGGCATCTCCATAGCCCATTGATACGCCTAGTTGATGTGAGACTATCTTCTCCTTTTGTCTTCTCCATAACCACCATTCTATTCCACCTATAGTGCTATGTCCATGGCTCACGCTGATATATTGCGTGAAGATTGAAAAAGTTCGAGAACACCAAAAGTATGAAACAATTGCTTGGCTTGTCAACGGGGTTGTGCATGATTTAAATACTTTGTGTGGTGAAGATAGAGCATAGCCAGACTATATGATTTTGTAGGGATAACTTTCTTTGGCCATGTTATTTTGAGAAGACATGATTGCTTTGTTAGTATGCTTGAAGTATTATTATTTTCATGTCAATATTAAAATTTTGTCTTGAATCTTTCGGATCTGAACATACATGCCACAATAAAGAAAATTACATTGAGAATTATGCTAGGTAGCATTCCACATCAAAAATTCTGTTTTTATCATTTACCTACTCGAGGGAGCAGGAATTAAGCTTGGGGATGCTTGATACGTCTCCAATGTATCTATAATTTTTTATTGTTCCATGCTATTACATTATCTATTTTGGATGTTTAATGGGCTTTTATTTACCATTTTATATTATTTTTGGGACTAACCTACTAACCAAAGGCCGAGTGCAAATTGTTGTTTTTTGCCTATTTCAGTGTTTCGTAGAAAAGGATTATATCAAAAGGAATCCAAACGGAATGAAACCTTCGGGAGAGTTATTTTTGGAACAAACGTGATCCAGGAGACTTGGAGTGGATGTCAAGAAAGAAGCGAGGAGGCCACGAGGCAAGGAGGCGCGCCCCCACCCTCGTGGGCCCCTCGCAGCTCCACCGACGTACTTCTTCCTATATATACCCATATACCCCGAAAACATCTAGGAGCACCATGAAACCCTATTTCCACTGCCGCAACCTTCTGTACCCTTGAGATCCCATCTTGGGGCCTTTTCCGGCGCTCTGCCTGAGGGGCAATCGGCCACAGAGGGCTTCTACATCAACACCATAGCATCTCCGATGATGTGTGAGTAGCTTACCACAGACCTTTGGGTCCATAGTTATTAGCTAGATGGCTTCTTCTCTCTCTCTTTGGATCTCAATACAAAGTTCTCCTCGATTCTCTTGGAGATCTATTCGATGTAATTCTTTTTGCGGTGTGTTTGTCGAGATCCGATGAATTGTGGGTTTGTGATCAAGATGATCTATGAACAATATTTGATTCTTCTCTGAAATATTTAATGCATGATTTAAATATCTTTGCAAGTCTCTTCGAATTATCAGTTTGGTTTGGCCTACTAGATTGATCGTTCTTGCAATGGGAGCAGTGCTTAGCTTTGGGTTAAATCTTGTGTCGTCCTTTCCCAGTGACAGCAAGGGCAGCAAGGCACATATTTTATTGTTGCCATCGAGTATAAAAATATGGTGTTTATATCATATTGCTTGAGTTTATCCCTCTACATCATGTCATCTTGCCTAATGCGTTACTCTGTTCTTATGAACTTAATACTCTAGATGCATGTTGGATAGCGGTCGATGTGTGGAGTAATAGTAATAGATGCAGAATCGTTTCGGTCTACTTGTCGTGGATGTGATGATTGTATACATGATCATGCCTAGATATTCTCATAAGTATTTGCTTTTCTATCAATTGCTTGATAGTAATTTGTTCACCCACCGTAGAATTTGCTATCTTGAGAGAAGCCACTAGTGAAACCTATGGCCCCCGAGTCTATCTTCCATCATATTATTTCCATATCAATTTGCGATTTCTATTACCGGTTATTTTGCAATCTTTATTTTCCAATCTATATCATAAAAATACGAAAAATATTTATCTTATTATCTTTATCAGATCTCACTTTCGTAAGTGACCGTGAAGGAATTGACAACCCCTTTATCGCGTTGGTTGCGAGGTTCTTGTTTGTTTGTGCAGGTACTAGGTGACTTGTGTGTTACCTCCTACTGGATTGATACCTTGGTTCTCAAAAATTGAGGGAAATACTTGCGCTACTAATGCTGCATCACCCTTTCCTCTTCAAGGGAAAACCAGCGCATGGTCAAGAGGTAGCACTGCCGCACTGGCCACACCGCACCGCCCCACCCTACTCCATTGTTGGCCAGGCCATTCCTCTACTCACCCACACCTCATGTTATTTTCCGGCGATGGCAGCTGGACTAGTAAACCCTCGTACTCCCCACCGCGTGGGCAAGCACTGTCAAGTCTTCCCCGGCTCCATGTCGTTCCCTTCCTAGGCCTCGCCTCGTCCACTGCCTTGGTGCTCTTGGTGCGCCGTGGTCAACGTGGTCAACGAACGATATCCATCGGACGTGGACTGTACGTGGAGAGGCTGATAGCTGGGTCCACGGCCGCACACAAGGAAATGCCTCCTTATTATGCGTAAAATAATGATTCCTCCATCTAACATCTGGGACCCACCAAAAGGGCCTCTGTATTTCGCGAAAAAAATGTTCCCCCCGCTGACAGGTCGGGCCCACCAGCTATATCTTCGCACGCAAGGAAGTGCCTCCTTATTACGCACAAAAAATGAATACTCCCTCTACTAGCTGGGACCCCGCAGAGTGGTAGGCTGACATGTGGGCCTACTAAGTTGACGGGGACGGAGGGCTTTGTCAACTTAGTCAATATGAACGATTCTAGCTCCTGTGACCGTACGATGTCCATCCAATGGCTGTAGTGCTTCTCCAACCTCTAGTCTTCTTGCTCCAGCCGCCCAAAGCAGCGCCGGTCGTGCCACCTGCTCCTGCCTCCCGTGGCAGGTTGTGCTGCCGCGGAGGCCTCACCGCCCCTACCACTCCCACCGCTGGCCAGGCACTGCGGCGACGGCAGCCTCACACCGCAGCTAAACCAGTGAACCCTTGTACTACTCTCCGCATGGGCATCCACTGCCGCGTCTTCCCCAGCTCCGCGGCGTCCCCTTCCTAGGCCTCACCGTCGTCCACTGACTTGGTGCTCTCAGCGCGGCGTGGTCAATGTTGTCAACGAACGACTTCCATCAGAAGAGTACCGTACATGGAGAGGCTGACAGCTGGGTCCACGGCCGCAGCAAGGAAGTGCCTCCTTATTACGCGCAAAATAATTATTCCTCCACTTGACAGCAGGGGCCCACCGGACGGGCCACCGTATTTCGTGAAAAAACGTTACCCCCTAACTGCTGGGAACCACCAGCTACATCTTCGCACGCAAGGAAGTGTGTCCATATTACAGGCAAAAAAAATGATTCACCCCGCTGACTATTGGGACCCACCAGCTACATCTTTGCACGCAAGGAAGTGCCTGACAGTCGGGACTCACCTGGTCGAAGCGTACGTAGCATTGTCATTCTGGTCGCGAACGTGTGCGTACATACTGGTCGATGAAGAGGTGCGCACGTGTCGTAGTAGAGGCGCGCACGTAGCATGTACACGTACGTACATCGGCCAGGGTGCAAGAAAGTAAATACGGCCATGTACGTACATACGGGCGGGGTCTCGAACACCTACTTGTGCATATATATATGGACGGCAGGGCTTGTGTACATGGAGAGGCAACGGATGGCAGCAACGGCGTCCTGTTCATCGCGCAGCGAACCGGCTGGGTCCGAACAGAGAAACAACATCATGTTCATCGGGAGGCAACCGACTTGGTCGGAATACGTTGTGTTCATCGGGAGCCAACTGGCTTGGACGGAATAGCCGATGGAAACGAGGCCTGGCGTACCGTAGAACGGAGGAAACGGCCTTGTGTTAGACCGGCCACGGTCGAAACATAATCCTGTTCATCGGGAGGGGTCTGGCATACCGCGAAACGGAGGAAACGGACCTCCTACGGTCGAAACGGGGTCCTATTGATCAGGAGGGGTGTGGCATACCGCAAAATGGAGGACACGGACTTGTGTTGAAGCGCTATGGTCGAAATGGGGGTCCTATTCATCGGGAGGGGTGTGCCGTACCGCAAAATGGGACTCCATGGGATACTGTTCATCTCCACCGTCGACTTCCTCCACGGGCTACTGTTCATCCACCGTCAACCTCCTCCAGCCTCCACTTGTGAATGTTCATCCACGGGCTCTTGTTCATCTAGCCTCCACCGCTCGCTCCTTAACCGGCTACTGTTCAACCAACCCTCTCCACGGGGTCCTGTTCAACCATCCCTCCACGGGCTACTGTTCATCTAACCCTCCACCGGCTACTGTTCAACTAGCCCTCCATGGGGTCCTGTTCATCCAGCCCTCCACGGGGTCTTGTTCATCCACCGGCTCGATTGATTGGGGTACTGTTCATCCAGCTGCAACGGCCTCTACTACCATGGGGTCCTATTCATCCAACCCCCCACCGGGAACTGCTCATCCAACCCCCCCCCCCCAACAACGCTCACTGTTCATCCAGAGGCAGCATCGATCGGCTTCAGTTAGCAAAAGTAGCGAAGGAATCACTCGGGTTCAGTTAACAACAAGGGATCGATCGATCGCTCGGGTTCAATAACGCGTAGGCTGCAGTGCAATCGCTCGGGTTTAGTTAGGCGAACGGCTCGCTCGGGTTCAGTTAGAGCCCAACGCCTCGCACCAACGCGCGTACGTGTACGAGAGAAACGCGCATCGCCCGGCCCCCGACCACCCACCATAACCGGGAACTCCCCGATATTTTTCTCGCCCTCGCTTCCACCACGGTTTTTTCCGTCATGGACGGCCCAAAGAATGTCATGCAGTTGCGCCTCCGACTCGCCCAGGACGAAAAGCCCATTTTCTGTCATGATTTTTTGTCATAGAAGTAGGAGCCCACCACATCTATGATGATACCAGGTTTTATCACAATTATCGTCATAGAAGGGTCATAAGCATGACAGGAAAAAAATTCGTTCGGCCCAAAATGTCATGGATGTGTCTTTTTTTTGTAGTGCATCGAGCCCCCATGCGAGACGTATCCGGTTGAGTTGTCTCTCTATGAATAGTGCTTGTTGCTGTTGTGCGCGTGATGGCTCGTGTCCGCGTCAGTATTTCCCCGAAGAGGAAGGGATGATGCAGAACAGCTACGGTATGTATTTCCCTCAATGATGAAACCAATGTTATCGAACCAGTAGGAGAACCAAGCAACACTACGTAAACGGTACCTGCACACAAAGAACAAATACTTGCAACCCATCGCGTAAGAGGGGTTGTCAATCTCTCTCGGGTAAAAGATAGATTGGTTTGTAGTAGATTGGATAAATAGATCTCGCGGAAACGCAAAATAAAATAAATAACAAAAATTGCAGCAAGGTATTTTTGGGATTTTGGAATAATAGATCTGAAAGCAAAAGTAAATAAAAATAGATGTCGAAGCAAATATGATAAAGAATAGACCCGGGGCCGTAGATTTCACTAGTGGCTTCTCTCGAAAAAATAGCACGTGAGTACTTCTTCTAGACCCCACCTGTATATACTTACATGGTCGTATTTTTGCTGCATGGTTGTAAATATGTGTACACGATTTAGACGGGACTGCCTGAACTACTACCACTCCGTATGTACGTACACGTTAGAGACCGGATAGACAATGCTACATACGCTATGACCCTGTGGGTCCCAAGTGTCAGGGGAATCAGGAGACACTTCCATCTGTGCAAAGATATAGCTGGTGGGTCCCAGTTGTCAAGGGGGTGATTCATTTTTTCATGTAATGAGGAGACACTTCCTTGGGTGTGAAGATGTAGCGGGTGGGTCCCAGCTATCAAGGGGAGGAATCATTTTTTGCGTAATAAGGAGGCAGTTCCTTTTGTGCGAAGTTATAGCTAGTGAGTCCCAGCTGTCAGGTGGAGGGTTCAATTTTTCGCGTAATAAGGAGGCATTTCCTTGCATGCAAAGATGTAGCTGGTGGGTCCGAGCTGATGGGGGGTCATTTTTTCTTGTAGTAAGGAGGAAGTTCCTTTCGTGCAAAGATATAGATGATGGTCCTAGCTGTTAGGTGGATGATTCGATTTTTTTCCACATAATAAGGAGGCACTTCCTTGCATGCAAAGATATACGTGGTGGGTCCCAGCTATCAGGGGGAGGAATCATTTTTTCGCGTAATAAGGAGGCAGTTCCTTCCGTGCGAAGGTATAGGTGGTGGGTCCTAGCTGTCAGGTCGAGCATTCGATTTGTTTCATGTAACAAGGAGGCACTTCCTTGTGTGCGAAGATGGAGCTGGTGGGTCCGAGTTCTCACGGGAAGTAATTGTTTTTTTCTCGCATAATAAAGAGGCACTTCCTTCTGTGTAAAGATATCATTGGTGGATCCCATTTGTCATGGGGCGGAGTCGATTAATTTCCGCGTAATAAGGAGGCACTTCCTTGCATGAAATGATGCAGCTGGTGGGTCCCATCTGTTAGAGGGGAGGAAATTGTTTTTCGTGTAATAAGGTGGCACTTGTAGCTATTGGATCCCAACTACTAGGGGGAGAATCATTTTATTCACGTAATAAGGAGGCACTTGCTTCCGTGCGGAAATGGACCATGTGGGTCCCTACTGTCAGCCTCTCCATGTGCATCCCTCTTCCGATGGATGTCATTTTTAACCACGTTGACCATGCCACACAAGAGCACCAACGCGATGGACGAAGGCGAGACCTAGGAAGGGAATGACCCGGAGCCGGCGAAGACACAACAATGGATGCCCATGCTGAGGGGAGTGCGAGGGTTGACTAGTTCGACTACGGTGTGAAGCTACTGTCACCGGAGAAATAACAGGAGGCGTGGGTGAGTAGAGGGATGGCCTGGCCAGTGGTGAGAGTAGGATGGGGCAGTGAGGCCTGTGCACGAGCACAGCCGACCATAGAAGGCAGGAGTAGGCGGTCCCGTCGGCGCTATTTTGGGTGGCTAGAGAATCAGAGATTGGAGAAGCAGTACGACCTTTGGACTAACATCCAATGGTCACTGCTGCTAGAGTCATTTGTTGACTAACTTGATAAAGCCCTGCATATGCATCAACATAGTAGGCCCACAAGTCAGCCTCCAAATGAGTGGCAACATACAACCCATTTGCTATTATTTTTAATAATTTACAGCCCATTTACGGCCGACATGGGCTTTTGAGGACTTGGTGCGCCTAGCCCAATAAGGCCAAGGCACCTCCCCGCAGCCCATGCTAGCCTTTGGGTCATGGTGGACCCACTTGTGGACTTCCGGGCCCCTCCAGAATCCTCTAAAACCTTCTAGAAGCTTCCCGATACAATACCAAAAAAACTGCACTTTTTTCCAGAACCCAAAATATGACTTCCCATATATAAATCTTTACGACCATTCCGAGACTCCTCGTGATGTCAGGGATCTCATCCGGGACTCCGAACCACATTTGGTTACCACTCATCAAATATCCCAATACTACTCTAGCGTCAACGAACGTTAAGCGTGCGATCCCGCGGGTTCAGAAATTATGTAGTCATGACCGAGACACCTCTCCGGTCAATAACCAATAGCGGGACCTGGATGCCCATATTGATTCCTACATATTTCACGAAGATCTTTTATCGGTTGAACCTTTATGGCAGAATACATAATTCCCTTTGTCTGTTGGTATGTTACTTGCCCGAGATTCGATCGTCGGTATCTCTATACCTAGTTCAATCTCGTTACCGGCAAATCTCTTTACTCGTTCCATAATACATCGTATTGCAACTAACTCCTTAGTCACTTTGCTTGCAAGGTTCTTGTGATGTGTATTACTGAGAGGGCCCAGAGATACCTCTTCGATACACGGAGTGACAAATCCCAATCTCAATTCATGCCAACTCAACAGACACCTTCGGCGATACTTGTAGAGCATCTTTATGATCACCCAGTTATGTTGTGACGTTTGATAGCACACAAGGTATTCCTCCGGTATCCGGGAGTTGCATGATCTCATGGTCGAAGGAACATGTATTTGACATTAAGAAAGCAGTAGCAATAAACTGAACGATCATATGCTGAGCTAACGGATGGGTCTTGTCCATCACATCATTCTCCTAATGATGTGATCCCGTTATCAAATGACAACTCATGTCTAAGGTTAGGAAACCTTAACCATCTTTGATCAACGAGCTAGTCAAGTACAGGCTCACTAGGGACACGATGTTTGTTTATGTATTCACACATGTATTTAGGTTCCGATCAATACAATTCTAGCATGAATAATAAACCTTTATCATGAATAAGGAAATATAAAATAACAACTTTATTATTACCTCTAGGGCATATTTCCTTCAGTCTCTCACTTGCACTAGAGTCAATAATCTAGTTCACATCGCCATGTGATTAACACCCATAGTTCACATCGCCATGTGACCAACACCCAGAGAGTTTACTAGAGTCAATAATCTAGTTCACATCGCCATGTGATTAACACCCAAAGAGTACTAAGGTATGATCATGTTTTGCTTGTGAGAGAGGTTTAGTCAATGGGTCTGCCACATTCAGATCTGTAGGTATTTTGCAAGTTTCTATGTCTATAATGCTCTCCATGGAGCTAATCTAGCTAATTGCTCCCACTTTCAATACATATCCAGATTGAGCCTCAGAGTCATCTGAATTGGTGTTAAAGCTTGCATCAGCGTAACCCTTTACGATGAATTCTTTATCACCTCCATAACCGAGAATTATTTCCTTAGTCCTCTTAGGTAACGAAGGATGCTACCTCTTGAGCATGTGTTGGTTTTCCCTTGAAGAGGAAAGGGTGATGCAGCAAAGTAGCGTAAATATTTCCCTCGGTTTTTGAGAACCAAGGTATCAATCCAGTAGGAGACTACACGCAAATCGCCTAGTACCTGCACAAACAAATAAGAACCTTACAACCAACGCAATAAAGGGGTTGTCAATCCCTTCACGACCACTTGCAAAAGTGAGATCTAATAAAGATAATAAGATAAATATTTTTGGTATTTTTGTATATATTGGAAAATAAAGATTGCAAAGTAAAGAGTAAACTAGAATTGTAGATCAGAAACTTATATGATGTAAAGTAGACCCGGGGGCCATAGGTTTCACTAGTAGCTTCTCTCAAGATAGCATATATTACGATGGGTGAACAAATTACTGCCGAGCAAATGATAGAAAAGTGCATAGTTATGAGAATATCTAGGCATGATCATGAACATAGGCATCACGTCCATGTCAATTAGACCGAAACGATTCTGCATCTACTACTATTACTCCACACATAGACCGCTATCCAACATGCATCTAGAGTATTACGTTCATAAGAACAGAGTAACGCATTAGGCAAGATGACATGATGTAGAGGGATAAACTCAAGCAATATGATATAAACCCCATCTTTTTATCTTCGATGACAACAATACAATACGTGTCGGTTCCCTTTCTGTCACTGGGATCGAGCACTGCAAGATTGAACCCAAAGCTAAGCACTTCTCCCATTGCAAGAAAGATCAATCTAGTAGGCCAAACCAAACTGATAATTCGAAGAGACTTGCAAAGATATCAAATCATGAATATAAGAATTCAGAGAAGAATCAAATATTGTTCATAGATAAACTTGATCATAAACCCACAATTCATTGGATCTCGGCAAACACACCGCAAAAAGTATTACATCGAATAGATCTCCAAGAACATCGAGGAGAACTTTGTATTGAGAACCAAAGGGAGAGAAGAAGCCATCTAGCTAATAACTATGGACCCGAAGGTCTGTGGTAAACTACTCACACATCATCAAAGAGGCTATGGTGTTGATGTAAAAGCCCTCCATGATTGAATCCCCCTCCGGCAGATCGCCGGAAAAGGACCCCAGATGGGATCTCACGGGTACAAAAGGTTGCAGCGGTGGAAAAGTGGTTTCGTGGCTCCCCTGGATGTTTTCAGGGTATAAGAGTATATATATAGGCGAAAGAAGTATCTCGGTGGAGCTACGAGGGGCCCACGAGGGTGGGGGGCGCGCCGCCCTACCTCGTGGCTTTCTTGACGTCCACTCCAAGTCTCCTGGATTGCGTTTGTTCCAACTTCCAAAAAAGATCCTCGTGAAGGTATCATTCCGTTTGGATTTCGTTTGATATTACTTTTCTCCGAAACACTGAAATAAGCAAAAAAAACGCAATTTGCACTGGGCCTTCGGTTAATAGGTTAGTCCCAAAAATAATATAAAAGTGCATATTAAAGCCCATTAAACATCTAAAACAAATAATATAATAGCATGGAACAATCAAAAATTATAGATACATTAGAGACATAATAAGCATCCCCAAGCTTAATTCCTGTCGTCCTCGAGGAGGTAAATGATAAAAACAGAATTTTTGATGTGGAATGCTACCTAACATAATTTTCAATGTAATCTTCTTTATTGTGGCATGAATATTCAAATCCGAAAGATTCAAGACAAAAGTTTAATATCGACATAAAAATAATAATACTTCAAGCATACTAACCAAGCAATTGTGTCTTCTCAAAATAACATGGCCAAAGAAAGCTATCCCTACAAAATCATATAGTATGGCTATGCTCTATCTTCATCAGACAAAATATTTAAATCATGGACAACCCCGATGACAAGCCAAGCAATTGTTTCATACTTTTGATGTTCTCAAACTTTTTCAATCTTCACGCAATACATGAGCGTGAGCCATGGATATAGCACTATAGGTGGAATAGAATGGTGGTTGTGGAGAAGACAAAAAGGAGAAGATAGTCTCACATCAACTAGGCGTATCAACGGGCTATGGAGATGCCCATCAATAGATATTAATGTGAGTGAGTAGGGATTGCCATGCAACGGATGCACTAGAGCTATAAGTATATGAAAGCTCAACAAAATAAACTAAGTGGGTGTGCATCCAACTTGCTTGGTCACGAAGACCTAGGGCATTTTGAGGAAGCCCATCATTGGAATATATACAAGCCAAGTTCTATAATGAAAAATTCCCACTAGTATATGAAAGTGACAACATAAGAGACTCTCTATCATGAAGATCATGGTGCTACTTTGAAGCACAAGTGTGGGAAAAGGATAGTAGCATTGCCCCTTCTCTCTTTTTCTCTCATTTTTTTTATTTGGGCCTTTTCTCTTTTTTCCTCCGGAGGCTCATCCCGACTTGTGGGGGAATCATAGTCTCCATCATCCTTTCCTCACTGGGACAATGCTCTAATAATGATGATCATCACACTTTTATTTACATACAACTCAAGAATTACAACTCGATACTTAGAACAAAATATGACTCTATGTAAATGCCTCCGATGGTGTACCCGGGATGTGCAATGAATCAAGAGTGACATGTA
Source organism: Triticum urartu (assembly GCF_056163025.1). Taxonomy (NCBI): domain Eukaryota; kingdom Viridiplantae; phylum Streptophyta; class Magnoliopsida; order Poales; family Poaceae; genus Triticum; species Triticum urartu. Next base: position 97,027,795 of record NC_141875.1, read on the forward strand.
TGAAAGAATTATGAACGGTGGCTTTGCGACAAATACGATGTCAACTACATGATCATGCAAAGCAATATGACAATGATGGAGTGTGTCATAATAAACGAAACGGTGGAAAGTTGCATGGCAATATATCTCTGAATGGCTATGGAAATGCTATAATAGGTAGGTATGGTGGCTGTTTTGAGGAAGGTAAATGGTGGGTTTATGGTACGGCCGAAAGTTGCGCGGTACTAGAGAGGCTAGCAATGGTGGAAGGGTGAGAGTGCGTATAATCCATGGACTCAACATTAGTCATAAAAAACTCACATACTTATTGCAAAAATCTATTAGTTATCGAAACAAAGTATTACGCGCATGCTCCTAGGGGGATAGATTGGTAGGAATAGACCATCGCTCATCCCGGACCGCCACTTGTAAGCAAGACAATCAAAAAATAAACCATGCTTCGACTTCATCACATAACGGTTCACCATACGTGCATGCTACGGGAATCACAAACTTTAACACAAGTATCTCTCAAATTCACAACTACTCAACTAGCATGACTCTAATATCACCATCTTCATATCTAAAAACAATCATCAAGTATAAAACTTCTCATAGTATTCAATGCACTCTATATGAAAGTTTTTATTATACCCATCTTGGATGCCTATCATATTAGGACTAATTTCTTAACCAAAGCAAATTACCATGCTATTATAAAAGACTCTCGAAATAATATAAGTGAAGCATAATATATTAATAATTTCTATAAAATAAAACCACCACCGTGCTCTAAAAAGATATAAGTGAAGCACTAGAGAAAAATTATCTAGCTCACAAGATATAAGTGAAGCACATAGAGTTTTCTAATAAATTCTGATTCATGTGTGTCTCTCCAAAAGTTGTGTACAGCAAGTATGATTGTGGTAAACTAAAAAGAAAATACTCAAATCATACAAGACACTCCAAGCAAAACGCATATCATATGGTGAATAAAAATATAGCCTCAAGTAAAGTTACCGATAGACAAAGACGAAAGAGGGGATGCCTTATGGGGCATCCCCAAGCTTAGGCTTTTGGTTGTCCTTGAATTTTACCATGGGGTTCCTTGGGCATCCCCAAGCTTAGGATCTTGCCACTCCTTGTTCCAAAGTCCATCAAATCTTTACCCAAAAACATGAAAACTTCACAACACAAAACTCAACAGAAAATCTCATGAGCTCCGTTAGTATAAGAAAACAAATCACCACCTTAAGGTACTGTAATAAACTCATTATTTATTTATATTGGTGTTAAACCTACTGCATTTCAACTTCTTTATGATTCATACCCTCCGATACTAGCCATAGATTCATCAAAATAAGCAAACAACACACGAAAAACAGAATCTGTCAAAAACAGAACAGTCTATAGTAATCTGTAGGTTTCGAATACTTATGTAACTCCAAAAATCCTGAGAAATTAGGACATCCTAAATAATTTGTATATTGATCTATCTCAGTTGGAATTGGTATTTTATCTCTCTTGGGTAAAAAATGAAAATTATTCTCGTGAGCGCATACTTTCTGTTTTTTCAGCAAGATCAAACAATAATCACCCAAGAAGATCCTAAAGGCTTTACTTGGCACAAACACTAATTAAAACATAAAAAACACAATCATAACATAGGATAGATGAATTATTTATTACTAAACAGGAAAAAAAAAGCAATGAACAAAAATAAAATTGGGTTGCCTCCCAACAAGCGCTATCGTTTAACGCCCCTAGCTAGGCATTGACAATTTCGATGATGCTCACATGAAAGACAAGAATTGAAGCACAAAGAGAGCATCATGAAACACGTGACAAACACATCTAAGTCTAACATACTTCCTATGCATAGGCATATTATAGGAAAACAAATTATCATAGCAAGCAAAAACTAGCATATGCAAGGTAGCGGAAAGAAACAATAGCAATCTCAACATAATGAGAGGTAATTTAGTAACATGAAAATTTATACAACCATATTTTCCTCTCTCATAATAATTACATGTAGGATCATAAGCAAATTAAATAATATAGCTATCACAAAACATATTCTTAGCACCATCCACATGTATGCAAAGTTGACACTCTTCCAAAATAGTGGAATTAACATTAACTAAAGTCATGCCCTCTCCAAACCCACTTTTATCAAAAACTTCATAGGATTGAACGTTCTCCAAATATGTGGGATGTACAGTTGACGCTCTTCCAAACCCACTTTCAATATTATTGCAAACATTATTATCAATCTCATATTCATCATGGGGCTTAGATAAATTTTCAAGATCATAAGAAGAATCACCCCAATCATGATCATTGCAACAAGTAGTGGACATAGCAAAACTAGCATCCCCAAGCTTAGAGTTTTGCATGTTATTAGCACAATTTACATCAATATAATTTATAATAAAATCTTTGCAATCATGTTTTTTATTCAAAGATCTATCGTGAATCGCTTCATAAAGTAATTCATCACACTTATCAGATTCACGAATTTCAAGAAAAATCTCATAAAGATAATCTAGTGCACTCAACTCACAAGCAATTGGTTCATCATAATTGGATCTTTTAAAAAGGTTAGCAAGAGGATGAGGATCCATAACAATAGATATTTAGCAACCGAAGATGCAAGCTAATAGAAGGCACATGGTAACACGAGCAAACAGAAGGACGGACGGAAGAAGGGCGAATAAAACAGGAAAGGTGAAGTGGGGGAGAGGAAAACGAGAGGCAAATGGCAAATAATGTAATGCGAGGGATAAGAGTTTGTGATGGGTACTTGGTATGTCTTGACTTGAGCATAGATCTCCTCGACAATGGCGCCAGAAATGGCTAGTTGACGGGAGATCAAATCTTGACTTGACTTGGTGCAAATCTCCCCGGCAACGGCGCCAGAAATCCTTCTTGCTACTGATACGTCTCCAACGTATCTATAATTTTTGATTGTTCCATGCTATTATATTATCTATTTTTGATGTTAATGGGCTTTATTTTACACTTTTATATTATTTTTGGGACTAACCTATTAACCCAAGGCCCAGTGCAAATTCTTGTTTTTTGCCTATTTCAGCGTTTCGCAGAAAAGGAATATCAAACGGAGTCCAAACGGAATGAAACCTTCGGGAGCGTGATTTTTGGAACAAACGTGATCCAGAGGACTTGGAGTGGACGTCAAGAAACGGACGAGGAGTCCACGAGGCAGGGGGGCGCCTACCCCCCCTGGGCGCGCCCTCCCCCTCGTGGGCCCCTCGTGGCTCAACCGACCTACTTCTTCCTCCTGTATATGTTCACATACCCCGAAAACATCCAGGAGCACCACGAAACCCTATTTCCACCGCCGCAACCTTCTGTACCCAAGAGATCCCATCTTGGGGCCTTTTCCAGAGCTCCGCCGGAGGGGGCATTGATCACGGAGGGCCTCTACATCAACTCCATGGCCCCTTCGATGATCTGTGAGTAGTTTACTTCAGACCTTCGGGTCCATAGTTAGTAGCTAGATGGCTTCTTCTCTCTTTTAATCTCAATACAAAGTTCTCCTCGATCTTCTTGGAGATCTATTCGATGTAACTCTTTTTGTGGTGTGTTTGTCAAGTTTCCGATGAATTGTGGGTTTATGATCAAGTCTATCTATGAACAATATTTGATTCTTCTCGGAAATCTTTTATGCATGATTGTTTATCTTTGCAAGTCTCTTTGAATTGTCAGTTTGGTTTGGCCTACTAGATTGATCTTTCTTGCAATGGGAGAAGTGCTTAGCTTTGGGTTCAATCTTCCGGTGCTCGATCCCAGTGACAGAAAGGGAAACGACACATATTATATTGTTTCCATCGAGGATAAAATGATGGGGTTTATATCATATTGCTTGAGTTTATCCCTCTACATCATGTCATCTTACCTAAGGCGTTACTCTCTTCTTATGAACTTAATACTCTAGATGCATGCTGGATAGCAGTCGATGTGTGGAGTAATAGTAGTAGATGCAGGCAGGAGTCGGTCTACTTGTCACGGACGTGATGCCTATATACATGATCATGCCTAGATATTCTCATAATTATTCGCTTTTCTATCAATTGCTCGACAGTAATTCGTTCACCCACCATAATACTTATGCCATCTTGAGAGAAGCCACTAGTGAAACCTATGGCCCCCGGGTCTATTTTCCATCATATAAGTTTCCAATCTATTTTTACTTTGCAATCTTTACTTCCAATCTATATCATAAAAATACCAAAAATATTTATCTTATCATTATTATCTCTATTAGATCACACTCTCGTAAGTGACCGTGAAGGGATTGACAACCCCTTTATCACGTTGGTTGCGAGGTTCTTATTTGTTTGTGTAGGTACAAGGGTCTTGCGTGTGGTCTCCTACTGGATTGATACTTTGGTTCTCGAAAACTGAGGGAAGTACTTACGCTACTTTGCTGCATCACCCACTGTTGAAGATATCTTCCGATATTCCAATAAATCGGCCGATTTATCGCTTACCGTTGTCTGGACGATAAGATAAATCGGCCGATAAATCAACCAATATGGCGATAAATCGACCGATATGCCGATAAACTGGCCGATTTACCCCTTATCATGGGTCGGCCGATAAGTTCCCGATAAGCGATATCCCCAACATTGGTATCACCCTTTCCTCTTCAAGGGAAAACCAACACAGTGCTCAAGAGGTAGCAAGAAGGATTTCTAGCGTCATAGCCGGGGAGTCTATGCACAAGTCAAGACATACCAAGTACCATCACAAACTCTTATCCCTCGCATTATATTATTTGCCATTTGCCTCTCGTTTTCCTCTCCCCCACTTCACCCTTGCCGTTTTATTCGCCCTCTTTTTCCGTTTCCCTTCACTTTTCTAGTTTGCCTCTTTTGCTTGTCTATTGTTTGCTTGTGTGTTGGATTGTTTGCCGTGATGGCTTTACCTAAAGGTTTTGATCGTCACCTTAAAAGGTTGGAAGAAATTGAAAACAACGTTAGAAGTTTTGTGTCCTTGCAGGTTGAGCATAATAATTTCTTCAGAAATGAGCTTAAAGAACAAAAAAAATTATGGGTTACATGAATAAAGAGCTCGATGATATGTCTAAAGATTTTTATGGTCTGAAATCTCAGTTTTCTCATCTTGAGAACTTAATAGCCTAGATTTCGGATAAGCAGGCCACCTTAGTTAATAAGATGGCCGCGAAACCGAAAGAATTTCATGATAATAAAGATGAAGATATAAAATTTATTAATGTGTCCCCTATTAAATATTTGTTTTGCAATATGAATCTTGATAATGATGGGACTGGAGATGAGTCAACTTTAGTTAGAAGGCGTCCCAATGATTCCGAGTTTTTAGATCTTGATGCAAAATTTGATAAAAGTGGGATTGGAGAGGTCAAAACTTTAAATAGCAATGAACCCACTATCCTGGATTTCAAGGAATTTAATTATGATAATTGCTCTTTAATAGATTGTATTTTCTTGTTGCAATCCGTGCTAAATTCTCCGCATGCTTATAGTCAAAATAAAGCTTTTACTAAACACATCGTTGATGCTTTAAGGCAATCTTATGAAGAAAGCCTAAATTGGAAGTTTCTATCCCTAGAAAACTTCATGATGAGTGGGAACCTAGTATTAAAACTAAGATTAAAGATCATGAATGCTTTGCTTTATGTGATTTGGGTGCTAGTGTTTCCACGATCCCTAAAACTTTGTGTGATTTGCTAGGTTTCCGTGAATTTGATGATTGTTCTTTAAACTTGCATATTGCGGATTCCACCATTAAGAAACCTATGGGAAGAATTAATGATGTTCTTATTGTTGCAAATAGGAATTATGTGCCCATAGATTTCATTGTCCTTGATATAGATTGCAATCCTACATGTCATATTATTCTTGGTAGACATTTCCTTAGAACGATTGGTGCAATTATTGATATGAAGGAAGGGAATATTAGATTCCAATTTCCGTTAAGGAAGGGCATGGAACACTTTCCTAGAAAAAAAATTAAATTATCTTATGAATCTGTTATGAGAGCCACTTATGGATTTCATACCAAATATGATAATACCTAGATCTATCCTTGCTTTTATGCCTAGTTAGGGGCGTTAAACGATACGCTTGTTGGGAGGCAACCCAATTTTATTTTTGTTTCTTGCTTTTTGATTCTGTTTAGTAATAAATAATTAATCTAGCATCGGTTTACATGTGGTTTTATGCTTTTAATTTGTGTTTGTGCCAAGTAGAACCTTTGGGAAGACTTAGGGAAAGTCTTTGCGATCTTGTTGTAAAAAACAGAAACTTTAGCGCTCACAAGATTTGCTACTATTTTTTATTGGAGAGTGCAAGTTAGTTAATTATTTTTGCAGATGATTAATGGATAAATTCCTCACGTCCATAAATTTATTTTAGAATTTTTGGTGTTCCATGAGTATTCGAAACCTATAGATTACTACGGACTGTTCTGTTTTTGACTGATTCTGTTTTTCGTGTGTTGTTTGCTTATTTTGATGAATCTATGGCTAGTAATAGAGTTTATGAACCATAGAAAAGTTGGAATACAGTAGGTTTAACACCAATATAAATAAATAATGAGTTCATTACAGTACCTTGAAGTGGTGGTTTGTTTTCTTTTACTAACGGAGCTCACGAGATTTTCTTTTAAGTTTTGTGTTGTGAAGTTTTCAAATTTTGGGTAAAGATTTGGTGGATTATGTAACAAGGAGTGGAAAGAGCCTAAGCTTGGGGATGCCCAAGGCACCCCAAGGTAAAATACAAGGACAACCAAAAGCCTAAGCTTGGGGATGCCCTGGAAGGCATCCCCTCTTTCGTCTGTGTCCATCGGTAACTTTACTTGGAGCTATATTTTTATTCGCCACATGATATGTGTTTTGCTTGGAGCGTCTTGTATGATTTGAGTCTTTGCTTTTTAGTTTACCACAATTATCCTTGCTTTACACACCTTTTGGGAGAGACACACATGAATTGGAATTTATTAGAATACTCTATGTGCTTCACTTATATCTTTTGAGTTGGATAATTTTTGCTCTAGTGCTTCGCTTATATCTTTTAGAGCACGTGGTGGTTCTATTTTATAGAAATAATTGATATCTCATGCTTCACTTATATCATTTTGAGAGTCCTTTAGAACAGCATGGTAATTCACTTTGGTTATAAATTTTAAATGCTAAGAGAAGTTGGATGCTTGATAGATTGTTTTGAGATATAAATGTGGTAATATTAGAGGTGTGCTAGTTGAGTAATTGTGAAATTAATGAATACTTGTGTTAAAGTTGGTAAGTCCCGTAGCATGCACGTATGGTAAACATTGTGTGACAAATTTGAAGCATGGGGTGTTCTTTGATTGCTTTCCTTGTGAGTGGTGGTCGGGGACGAGCGATGGTCTTTTCCTACCAATCTATCGCCCTAGGAGCATGCGCGTAGTGCTTGGTTTTAATGACTTGTAAATTTTTGCAATAAGTATGTGAGTTCTTTATGACTACTGTCGAGTCCATGGATTATACGCACTCTCACCCTTCCATCATTGCTAGCCTCTTCGATACCATGCATTGCCCTTTCTCACCTTGAGAGTTGGTGCAAACTTCGCCGGTGTATCCAAACCCCGTGATATGATACGCTCTATCACACATAAGCCTCCTTATATCTTCCTCAAAACAGCCACCATACCTACCTATTATGGCATTTCCATAGCCATTCCGAGATATATTGCCATGCAACTTTCCACCGTTCCATTTATTATGACACGCATCATCATTGTCATATTGCTTTGCATGATCATGTACTTGACATCGTATTTGTGGCAAAGCCACCATGCTCAATTTTTCATACATGTCACTCTTGATTCATCGCAATTCCGGTACACTGCCGGAGGCATTCACATAGAGTTATATTTTGTTCTAAGTATCGAGTTGTAATTCTTGAGTTGTAAGTAAATAAAAGTGTGATGATCGTCATTAGAGCATTGTCCCATGTGAGGAAAGGATGATGGAGACTATGATTCCCCCACAAGTTGGGATGAGACTCCGGACGAAAAAAAGAGGCCATAAAAAGGAAGAAAAGAAGGCCCAAACAAAAAAGAGAGATAAAAAGAGAGAAGGGACAGTGTTACTATCCTTTTTCCACACTTGTGCTTCAAAGTACCACCATGATCTCCATGATAGAGAGTCTCTTATTTTGTCACTTTCATATACTAGTGGGAATTTTTCATTATAGAACTTGGCTTGTATATTCCAATGATGGGCTTCCTCAAATGCCCTAGGTCTTCGTGATCAAGCAAGTTGGATGCACACCCACTTAGTTTCTTTGATGAGCTTTCATATATTTATAGCTCTAGTGCATCCGTTGGATGGTGAGGGAGTCCTGGATTAGGGGGTCTCCGGACAGCCGGACTATATCCTTTGGCCGGACTGTTGGATCATGAAGATACAAGACTGAAGACTTCGTCCCGTGTCCGGGCGGGACTCTACTTGGCGTGGAAGGCAAGCTAGGAAATACGGATATGTATATCTCCTCCTTTGTAACCGACCTTGTGTAACCCTAGCCCCCTCCGGTGTCTATATAAACCGGAGGGTTTTAGTCCATAGGACAACATACAATCATACCATAGACTAGCTTCTAGGGTGTAGCCTCTCCGATCTTTTGGTAGATCAACTCTTGTACTACACATATTATCAAGAATAATCAAGCAGGACGTAGGGTTTTACCTCCATCAAGAGGGCCCGAACCTGGGTAAAACATCGTGTCCCCTGCCTCCTGTTACCATCTGCCTTAGACGCACAGTTCGGGACCCCCTACCCGAGATCCGCCGGTTTTGACACCGACATTGGTGCTTTCATTGAGAGTTCCTCTATGTCGTCGCCGTTAGGCTTGATGGCTCCTTCGATCATCGATGGCGATGCAGTCCAGGGTGAGACTTTTCTCCCCGGACAGATCTTTATATTCGGCGGCTTTGCACTGCGGGCCAACTCACTTGGCCATCTGGAGCAGATCGAGAGTTACGCCCCTGGCCATCGGGTCAGGTTTGGAAGCTTAAACTACACGGCCGATATCCGTGGAGACTTGATCTTCGACGGATTCGAGCCCCTGCTAGTGCGCCACATGACCACGATGAGCATGATTTAGCTCTGCCATCGGACAATGTCCAGGAGATCGCGCCGGCAACCACTCCGACCCTCAATTCGGAGCCAGCTGCGACATCCATGGGCGAGTGGATTGACCCCGCCACAGAGGCCGCACTCTCATCGGCGATCGAGCCGAGTATCGACCTTACCCTTCACGAGAGCCATGACGCCGAACTACCAGATCCTTCCCCAGCCACGGACTCTGAACCGCATGCGCCCGTGCCTATCGAATCCGACTGGGCGCCGATCATGGAGTTTACCTCTGCGGATATCTTTCAGCACTCGCCCTTCGGCGACATACTGAACTCGTTAAGGTCTCTCTCCTTGTCAGGAGAGTCCTGGCTGAACTATATCCGGCAGGATTGGGATGCGGATGACGAAGAAATTCGCCGCCCACCCACCACCCACTTAGTAGCCACTGTCGACGACTTAACCGACATGCTCGATTTCGACTCCGAGGACATCGACGGTATGGACGATGATGCGGGAGACAAAGAGGAACCACTGCCCACAGGGCACTGGACTGCCACCTTATCATATGATATATACATGGTGGACACACCCAAAGAAGGCAATGGCGACGAGACAATGGAGGATGACCCCTCCAAGAAGCAACCCAAGCACCGACATCAGCGGCGCCGCTCTAAGTCTCGCCAAAGCAAAAGCAGTGACACCAGCATAGGAGATAATACCACTCCGGACAGTGCCGAAGCCAACAACAATCCCCTCCAGCAAGATTTAGGGCAGGACGATGGAGAAGCCAGCCCTCCCGAGAGAGCGGCAGATGGAGAGGCGGAGGATGATAATTACATGCCTCCCTCCGAAGACGAGGCAAGCCTCGACGATGACGAATTCGTCGTGCCTGAGGATCCCATCGAACAAGAACGCTTCAAGCGCCAGCTTATAGCCACGGCAAATAGCCTTAAGAAAAAGCAACAGCAACTTCAAGCTGATCAAGATTTGCTAGCTGACAGATTGACTGAAGTCCTTGCGGCCGAGGAATATAAACTCGAACGCCCCTCCAAGAGTTACCGAAAGCGTAGGTTGCTACCCCGACTGGAGGAGGAAGCACTCAAACCTACATCTCCGGCATATGATGCGGCTGACCGGCCACCTCGTGGCCGCGACAGAGAGGCATTTCAGCCAAAAGCTCAGCCCGCACTCCGACGCCACTCAAATAAAAATGTCAAGGCATGGGGAAATATGCCAGACCTGCGAGATGTATTGGAGGACAAAGCAAAACATGCAAGATCGATCTACAGATCACGAGGGTGCGCCACTATGCGAGACGATAATCGTCACGCCGGATACAGTAAAAGTAAGTTCGGCCGGGCCGAACACAGCGGGCAAGACTCATTTGAGCTGCGTCGCGACATAGCCCAGTACAGAGGCGCCGCACACCCTCTATGCTTCACAGACGAAGTAATGGATCATCAAATCCCAGAGGGTTTCAAACCCATAAATATAGAATCATACGACGGCACGACAGATCCCGCGGTATGGATCGAGGATTTCCTCCTGCACATACACATGGCCCGCGGTGATGATCTACACGCCATCAAATACCTCCCACTCAAGCTCAAAGGACCAGCTCGGCATTGGCTCAACAGCTTGCCAGCAGAGTCCATTGGCTGTTGGGAAGATCTGGAAGCCGCATTCCTCGACAACTTCCAGGGCACTTATGTGCGACCACCAGACGCCGATGACTTGAGCCACATAATTCAGCAGCCAGAGGAATCGGCCAGGCAATTCTGGACACGGTTCCTAACAAAGAAAAATCAAATCGTCGACTGTACGGATGTAGAGGCCCTAGCATCTTTTAAGCACAACATTCGCGACGAGTGGCTCGCCCGGCACCTTGGCCAGGAAAAGCCGAAATCTATGGCAGCCCTCACGACACTCATGACCCGCTTTTGTGCGGGAGAAGACAGCTGGCTGGCTCGCAGCAATAACATATCAAAGAACCATGGTAATTCAGATACCAAGGATGGCAATGGCAGGTCACGTCGTAACGAACACAAGCGCCGCATTAACAGTGACAATACCGAGGATACGGCAGTCAATGCCGGATTCAAAGGCTCTAAACCCGGTCAACGGAAAAAGCCATTCAAAAGAAGCACTCCGGGCCCGTCCAGTTTGGACCGTATACTCGACCGCTCGTGTCAAATACACGGCACCCCCGACAAGCCAGCCAACCACACCAACAGGGATTGTTGGGTGTTCAAGCAGGCCGGCAAGTTAAATGCCGAAAACAAACATAAGGGGTCACATAGCGATGATGAGGAGGAGCCCCGGCAGCCGAACACCGGAGGACAGAAGAGGTTCCCCCCACAAGTGCGGACGGTGAACATGATATACGCAACCCACATCCCCAAGAGGGAGTGGAAGCGTGCGCTAAGGGACGTATATGCGTTGGAGCCAGTCGCCCCAAAGTTCAACCCATGGTCCTCTTGCCCGATCACCTTCGATCGCCGAGACCACCCCACTAGTATCCGTCATGGCGGATTCGCCGCACTGGTCCTAGACCCAATCATTGATGGATTTCACCTCACTCGAGTCCTTATGGATGGCGGCAACAACCTGAACTTGCTTTATCAGGACACAGTGCGCAAAATGGGTATAGACCCCTCAAGGATCAAACCCACAAAAACGACCTTCAAAGGCGTTATACCAGGTGTAGAGGCCCATTGCATAGGCTCAGTCACACTGGAAGTGGTCTTTGGATCCCCAGATAACTTCCGAAGTGAAGAGTTAATCTTCGATATAGTCCCATTCCGCAGTGGCTATCATGCACTACTCGGGCGAACCGCATTTACGAGATTCAATGCGGTACCGCATTATGCATACCTTAAGCTCAAGATGCCAGGACCTCGGGGTGTCATCATAGTTAATGGAAACATAGAGCGCTCTCTCCGTACGGAGGAGCACACTGCGGCCCTCGCAGCAGAAGCGCAAAGCAGCCTCTTAAGGCACTCCACCAGTTTGGCGATTCAAGACCCGGACACCTTCAAGCGCGCCCGGAGTAATCGGCAACAAGACCGCCTGGCACGTCCCGAGCTCGCATAGCAATGCGGCCCCCACCCCGGTACGAGCCAAACGGTGAAATCCATGCCACGCGTACATAATTACGCATTGAAAATACCATGGGCATAGGCGGGGAGGGGGGCACGACTATGGCACGCCCCAAGACGCGGCTCAACCGCACTGGGGGCTTCTTGCTTTCTTATTTTTCTATTTTAGGACTTTAATCTCTGGAAACCCTGTCCGGCAGCATGATTGCCGGACACATGATGCAACAACCAAGGAGGCAGAAAGCTACGTTGCACCACGGAACTCCCAGGTGGATTACGATAACGAGTGAAATACTTGCTTTAGTACCATCCTCAGCTTGCCCTTGGAGGGGACATGTCAAATAGCCCTACTTTTTGCTTACCGCACCACTTGTATCATTTTGCTTTAACGCACCTTTTTGAATAAACAATGCATAACACTAGACTATTATTGCATTCTCTATTCCTCCTTTTATATATATATGTATATGTTCATTCATGACATCCAGCACCCGTACACTCTGGTACGGCCAGTACGCTAGGGGCTCAAGCATACCCCATACTACAGCGTGAGAAGTCCGAACACTTTCGACAGTGCGGCGCCCCGAACTTATAGCATTATATGCATCAGCTCTGAATCATGTCTTGGGTCAATAGTTGTGTTTGCCCGGCTCCCATGTTTTTGGTACCTTACGTTCCGCTATATCGGCTCAGGTAGCACTGGGAGAACTACTGTGATTGTGCCCCGGTTCTGCTGGGCTAAGCACCTTAGTAGAGAAAGCTAAAACAGACTGTCATGATAAGGCGAGAGACTGGTCGCTGTTCGAGAGGTTTCGAGTCCCTAAAGACTTATGTCGCTTAGAGCGAGGAGTCGGCTTTGTCCGGCTTAAGGCGTGTATAGCGCCCCGAATTCATCCCTCCGAATACTAGGGGCTTCGCCGAAATTTAAAATTATAGAATTCTATGGCTAAGTGAGAGTGATAAAGCATTATAGTCTGATTGCCTTGTTCGTTGTGCTGAGCACCTCCCTCGAAGGACCCAAAAATGGGAACAAGAGTGCTCAGGTTTATCCCGAACACCCTAGCACTCGTGGCATGGGGGCAGAAGCCGACGACTAGCCATCTCTCAGATTTGATAAACAGCCGAACAGAAGGTAATATTTTAAATTCAAACAAGCGTTGCATAGCGCATATGAACAAGTTTTCATAATACAGGATCACACGAGCAAGTTCATTCAAATATTACATCTTTCGCACACTCGTCGGCTACAAGACGGGCACCCTTCAGGGCACCCTCATAATACATCTCGGGGTGGCGATGCTCCTTGCCCTGCGGCGGCCCCTCCTTCACCAGCTTCTCGGCGTCCATATTGGCCCAGTGCACCTTCGCACGGGCAAATGCTCGGCGTGCACCTTCGATGCAGACGGACCGCTTGATGACTTCCAGCCGTGGGAAGCCATCCACAAGCCGCCTCACCAGGCCGAAGTAGCTATTGGGAAGGGCGTCACCAGGCCACATCCGGACTATAAGGCCCCTCATGGCCTGTTCCGCCGCCTTGTGCAGCTCGACCAGTTGCTTCAGCTGGTCGCTCATAGGCATCGGGTGTTCGGTCCCAGTATACTGAGACCAGAACAGCTTCTCCGTCGAGCTTCCCTACTCGGCCTGGTAAAACTTTGCGGCATCCAACACACTGCGGGACAAATCTGTGAATGCTCCTGGAGAGCTCCGGACTCGGGTAAGTAACAAGTAATTTACTTTCACATGCTTGCTTTGCATATTGAATGCCTTACCCGCTGTTATCTTCCTCATCGCATCAATCTCCTGGAGGGCCTTGTGGGCTTCAACCTTGGCATTCTTTGCGCTCTCGAGGGTCGCGGCAAGCTCGGACTCTCGCGTCTTCGAGTCAAGCTCCAACGCCTCGTGCTTCGTCACGAGAGCTTGGAGCTCTTGTTGCACCTCGCCCACCCATGCCTCTTGCTTTTCCCGCTCGGTGCGCTCCTGGGCCACTTTGTTTTCGGCCTCGGACATCGCTTGCTTCAGGGTCACCACTTCGGTCGTGGCCCCTGACAAATTCATGATGATCCTGTCATTTAGCAATCGCATCTTATATATATAGACAAGGTATTACTTACCTTTGTTCTCCTCGAGCTGCCTCTTAGCAAGGTCGAGCTCTTTCTCGGACCCCTCGAGGTCTTGCTTCAGTGCGGCGACCTCCGTAGTCAGTGCGGCAGAGGTCATCAGCGAAGCCTGCATACGCATACAGACATACTTGTATTAGACTCCTGCAGATATTATTTGATCCTCTATTCGGCTTTTCTTTGGGAACACCAAACAGAGCATCAGGGGCTACTGTCTATGCGGTAATATTTTTCCTATATTTTAAATACTTACCTCAAAGCCTGTTAGAAGGCTGGCACATGCTTCAGTCAGTCCGCTCTTGGCAGACTGAGCCTTCTTGATCACCGCACTCATAATAGTGCGGTGCTCTTCGTCGATGGAAGCGCTGCGAAGCGCTCCCAGCAGGCTGTCCGGTGCCTCTGGATGGACAAAGGTCACCGGCACGGGCGTCTTACCCCTTTTGGAAGGGAGCCGCCTGCCCGAGTCCGGAGCCACTGGAGGTTCCGGCGCGGTGTTCGGCTGAGAGCCGAACTTGGAGCCCCCGGGAGCCTTGCTCCCTTTGCTCCTGGAGTCCAGAAGGTCGCCTTGAGGCGCCTCCGGGACTGTCTCCCCCTGGCTAGGTACCCCTTGGGACAATACCTCGGCATTGTCCGTAGGGCAAGGGGAGGAGGCGGTCGGAAGTGGATCGCTATCCATATCCGACGAGTCCAAGGAGCCGTCCGACAAGGATACGTCGATACGGGCTTGGGGCGGTCTGCATAATCATATTCGGTGTTAGGAGAAGCAGTGCGACAAAGGTATGCTATGAGTTACTCTGGTATCCGAATACTTACGACTTTGCCAAGGGCTTGGCCCTGAGCAGCCACTCGTCTTCGCCTTCGGCGGCGGTGGTGGAGCAGTCCAGAAGGAGAGTCCTTCCTTTCTTGGACCCTTCGGCCTCCCCGGTTGGGGCGGCCTTCCTTTTCTTGTCTCCCCCGGCTGGAGGGGGAGCATCTTCATCTTCCTCCTCATCTTCATGGGATGAGTGCATCGCGGAGTTATCGGACGATGAGTCCGATATCACCTGGCGCCGGGAACTCTTTCGGGTTCCCTTGGCCTTCTTCTTGGTCTTCTCCGGCACCTTATAAGGAGCCGGAGTCAGCATCTCCGTCAGGAGAGCGTCCGCGGTGTCTTCGGGCAGGGGGGCCGGACAGTCGATCTGCTCCGATGCCTCCACCCAGTCATGTTAAAGGCATGAGAGCTCAGACCCCGCACATGGTTAAGCTATGGGAAATAAATATCCCACCAAATGTACAGAACTTACCGGATTCGCAGGACGCTTCGCGCTTAGCCCGCGGTCCTCGGTGAGAGAGGGAGGGACCTCGGCACCCTTGAATAGCACCCTCCAGATGTCTTTGTGCGTCATGTCGAAGAGCTCGCTTAGAGTCTGGTGCCGGGCCGGGTCGAACTCCCATAAGTTGAAATCCCGTTGCTGACACGGGAGGATCCGGCGGAAGAGCATGACTTGGACTATGTTGACAAGCTTAAGTTTCTTGCTTGTCATGTTCTGGATACATTTCTGAAGTCCGTCCAGCTCCACCGATGAACCCCAGGACAGGCCCTTCTCCTTCCAGGAAGTGAGCCGCGTTGGGATTCCGGATCAAAACTCGGGGGCCGCCACCCAGTTGGTGTCGCGCGGCTCGGTGATGTAGAACCACCCCGACTGCCACCCCTTTACGGTCTCCACGAAGGAGCCCTCGAGCCATGCAACGTTGGGCATTTTTCCCACCATGGCTCCGCCACATTCCGCTTGTTGGGCGCCTACAATCTTCGGCTTGATATTGAAGGTCTTCAGCCATAGGCCGAAGTGGGGCCGGATGCGGAGGAAGGCCTCGCACATGACGATGAACGCCGAGATGTTGAGGATGAAGTTCGGGGCCAGATCGTGGAAGTCCAGCCCATAATAGAACATGAGGCCACGGACAAATGGATGGAGGGGAAACCCCAGTCCGCGGACGAAGTGGGGGAGGAAGACCACCCTCTCGTGAGGTTCTGGGGTAGGGATGACCTGTCCCGCGGCTGGCAGCCGGTGCGCGATGTCCGCGGCTAAGTATCCGGCTCCGCGCAACTTTTTGATGTGCCCCTCCGTGACGGAGGAGGCCATCCACTTGCCTCCCGCTCCGGACATGTTTTGGAGAGAGTTGAGGAGGAGGATGCAGACTTGGGCGCTGGAGCTCGAGTGCACGAGAATGGATGAGCAAGGAGGAAGAAGGCATGGTTCGGAAAAGGTGAGATCTTATCCCTTTATAAGGGCGGACTAAACTATGCGCCCCCACTAGCCTGGTAAAACTCGCTTATCCCCCAAGCGCCGTAATTGATGGCGCGGTTGGGTTACCCATGTCCGTATTGATGAGAATCCCGTAATAAGGGGAACACGATCTCTGCTTTGACAAGACGTGTCAAGAAACCGCCTCGCGTTATGTGCGGGGCTGGTTAAGGAAAAACGGTTCGAATAATTACCGGGCCAGGGCATGATGTCATGCTACCAAAACGTGTCAGCAGATTGGATTTGTGGAAATATTATTCTCTCTACGGTGGTATATGGAACTTATTTTGCAGGGTCGGACACTATCCTTGTATTCAAATTCTTCCGTGGTGTATTCGGAGGAGGAACCCGCCTTGCAATGCCGAAGACAACACTACGCGCCGGACTCATCGTCATTGAAGCCTGGTTCAGGGGCTACTGAGGGAGTCCTGGATTAGGGGGTCTCCGGACAGCCGAACTATATCCTTTGGCCGGACTGTTGGATCATGAAGATACAAGATTGAAGACTTCGTCCCGTGTCCAGGCGGGACTCTACTTGGCGTGGAAGGCAAGCTAGGCAATACGGATATGTATATCTCCTCCTTTGTAACCGACCTTGTGTAACCCTAGCCCCCTCCGGTGTCTATATAAACCGGAGGGTTTTAGTCCGTAGGACAACATACAATCATACCATAGACTAGCTTCTAGGGTTTAGCCTCTCCGATCTTGTGGTAGATCAACTCTTGTACTACATATATTATCAAGAATAATCAATCAGGATGTAGGGTTTTACCTCCATCAAGAGGGCCCAAACCTGGGTAAAACATCGTGTCCCTGCCTCCTGTTACCATCCGCCTTAGACGCACCGTTCGGGACCCCTTACCCGAGATCCGCCGGTTTTGACACCGACACATGGCAATCCCTACTCCTTGCATTGACATCAACCGGTCGGCATCTCCATAGCCCATTGATTAGCCGCGTCAACATGAGACTTTCTCCCTTTTGTCTTCTCACACAACCTCAATCATCATATTCTATTCCAGCCATACTGCTATGTCCATGGCTCGCGCTCATATATTGCATAAAAGTTGAAAGAGTTTGAAAAGGCTAAGTATGAAACAATTGCTTGGCTTGTCATGGGGGTCGTGCATGATGGAAGCATTTTGTGTGACGAAAATGAAGCATGGCCAAACTATATGATTTTGTAGGGATAACTTTTCTTTGGCTATGGTATTTTGATAAGACATAATTGCTTGATTAGCATACTTGGAGTATTACTATTTTTATGTCAACAATAAACTTTTATCTTGAATCTTTCGGATCTGAACATTCATGCCACAATAGAGAAAAATGCATTGAAGAACATGTTAGAAAGCATTCCACATCAAAAAATCTGTTTTTATCATTTACCTACTCGAGGACGAGAAGCAATTAAGCTTGGGGATGCTTGATACGTCTCCAACGTATCTATAATTTTTGATTGTTCCATGCTATTATATTATATGTTTTCGATGTTAATTGGCTTTATTTTACACTTTTATATTATTTTTGGGACTAACCTATTAATCCAAGGCCCAGTGCAAATTGCAGTTTTTTGCCTATTTCAGTGCTTCGCAGAAAAGCAATATCAAACGGAGTCTAAACGGAATGAAACCTTCGGGAGCGTGATTTTTGGAACAAACGTGATCCAAAGGACTTGGAGTGGACGTCAAGAAACAGACGAGGAGTCCACGAGGCAGGGGCGCGCCCTCCCCTCTCGTGGGCCCCTCGTGGCTCAACCGACCTACTTCTTCCTCCTATATATGTTCACATACCCCAAAAACATCCAGGAGCACCACGAAACCCTATTTCCACCGCCGCAACCTTCTGTACCCAAGAGATCCCATCTCGGGGCCTTTTCTGGAGCTCTGCCGGAGGGGGCATTGATCACGGAGGGCCTCTACATCAACTCCATGGCCCCTCCGATGATGTGTGAGTAGTTTACTTCAGACCTTTGGGTCCATAGTTAGTAGCTAGATGGCTTCTTCTCTCTCTTTGAATCTCAATACAAAGTTCTGCTCGATCTTCTTGGAGATCTATTCGATGTAACTCTTTTTGCGGTGTGTTTGTCGAGATCCGATGAATTGTGGGTTTATGATCAAGTCTATCTATGAACAATATTTTATTCTTCTCTGAAATCTTTTATGCATGATTGGTTATCTTTGCATGTCTCTTCGAATTATCAGTTTGGTTTGGCCTACTAGATTGATCTTTCTTGCAATGGGAGAAGTGCTTAGCTTTGGGTTCAATCTTGCGGTGCTCGATCCCAGTGACAGAAAGGGAAACGACACATATTGTATTGTTGCCATCAAGGATAAAAAGATGGGGTTTATATCATATTGCTTGAGTTTATCCCTCTACATCATGTCATCTTACCTAAGGCGTTACTCTGTTCTTATGAACTTAATACTCTAGATGCATGCTGGATAGCGGTCGATGTGTGGAGTAATAGTAGTAGATGCAGGCAGGAGTCGGTCTACTTATCACGAACGTGATGCTTATATACATGATCATGCCTAGATACTCTCATAGTTATTCGCTTTTCTATCAATTGCTCGACAGTAATTCGTTCACCCACCGTAATACTTATGCTATCTTGAAAGAAGCCACTAGTGAAACCAATGGCCCTGGGGTCTATTTTCCATCATATAAGTTTCCAATCTATTTTTACTTTGCAATATTTACTTTCAATCTATATCATAAAAATACCAAAAATATTTATCTTATCATTATTATCTCTATCAGATCTCACTCTCGTAAGTGACCATGAAGGGATTGACAACCCCTTTATCGCGTTGG
Source organism: Triticum urartu (assembly GCF_056163025.1). Lineage (NCBI taxonomy): Eukaryota > Viridiplantae > Streptophyta > Magnoliopsida > Poales > Poaceae > Triticum > Triticum urartu. Next base: position 97,047,218 of record NC_141875.1, read on the forward strand.
TTGCGAGGTTCTTATTTGTTTGTGTAGGTACGAGGGACTTGCGTGCGGCCTCCTACTGGATTGATACCTTGGTTCTCAAAAACCGAGGGAAATACTTACGCTGCTTTGATGCATCACCCTTTCCTCTTCAAGGGAAAACCAACGCATGCTCAAGAGGTAGCTGCTACCTGCACAAACAAATAAGAACCTTGCAACCAACACGATAAAGGGGTTGTCAATCCCTTCACGACCACTTGCAAAGTGAGATATGATAAACATAATAAGATAAATATTTTTGGTATTTTTGTATAGATTGGAAAATAAAGATTGCAAAATAAAGAGTAAACTAGAATTGTAGATCGGAAACTTATATGATGTAAAGTAGACCCGGGGGCCATAAGTTTTGATACGTCTCCAATGTATCTATAATTTTTGATTGTTACATGCTATTATATTATCTGTTTTGGATGTTTAATGGGCTTTAATATACCTTTTTATATTATTTTTGGGACTAACCTACTAACCAAAGGCCCAGTGCAAATTGTTGTTTTTTTGCCTATTTCAGTGTTTCGCAGAAAAGGAATACCAAACGGAATCCAAACTGAATGAAACCTTCGGGAGAGTTATTTTTTGAACAAACGTGATCCAGGAGACTTGGAGTGGACGTCAAGAAAGAAGCGAGGAGGCCACGAGGCAGGAGGGTGCGCCTAGGGGGGTAGGCGCGCCCCCATCCTCGTGGGCCCCTCGTAGGTCCACCGACATACTTCTTCCTCCTATATATACCCATATACCCCGAAAACATCCAGGAGCACCACGAAACCCTATTTCCACCTCCGCAACCTTCTGTGCCCGTGAGATCCCATCTTGGGGCCTTTTCCGGCACTCCGCCGGAGGGGAATCGATCACGGAGGGCTTCTACATCAACACCATAGCCTCTCCGATGATGTGTGAGTAGTTTACCACAGACCTTCGGGTCCATAGTTATTAGCTAGATGGCTTCTTCTCTCTCTTTGGATCTCAATACAAAGTTCTCCTCGATTCTCTTGGAGATCTATTCGATGTAATTCTTTTTGTGGTGTGTTTGTCGAGATCCGGTGAATTGTTGGTTTATTATCAAGATTATCCATGAACAATATTTGATTCTTCTCTGAATAATTTTATGCATGATTTAAATACCTTTGCAAGTCTCTTCAAATTATCAGTTTGGTTTGGCCTACTAGATTGATCTTTCTTGCAATGGGAGAAGTGCTTAGCTTTGGGTTCAATCTTGTGGTGTCCTTTCCCAGTGACAGCAAGGGCAGCAAGGAACGTATTGTATTGTTGCCATCGAGGATAAAAAGATGGGGTTTATATCATATTGCTTGAGTTTATCCCTCTACATCATGTCATCTTACCTAATGCGTTACTCTGTTCTTATGAACTTAATACTCTACATGCATGCTGGATAGTGGTCGATTTGTGGAGTAATAGTAGTAGATGCAGAATCGTTTCAGTCTTCTTGTCGCGGACGTGATGCCTATGTACATGATCATGCTTAGATATTCTCATAATTATTCGCTTTTCTATCAATTGCTCGACAGTAATTTGTTCACCCATCATAGAATTTGCTATCTTGAGAGAAGCCACTAGTGAAACCTATGGCCCTCGGGTGTATCTTCCATCATATTATTTTCCTATCAACTTGCTATTTTTATCGTTGTTTATTTTGCAATCTTTATTTTCCAATCTATATCATAAAATACCAAAAATATTTATCTTATTATCTCTATCAGATCTCACTCTCGTAAGTGACCGTGAAGGGATTGACAACCCCTTTATTGCGTTGGTTGCGAGGTTCTTGTTTGTTTGTGTAGGTACTAGGCAACTTGCGCGTAATCTCCTACTGGATTGATACCTTGGTTCTCAAAACTGAGGGAAATACTTACGCTACTTTGCTGCATCACCCTTTCCTCTTCAAGGGAAAACCAACGCATGCTCAAGAGGTAGTAGGTTTCACTAGTGGCTTCTCTCAAGATAGCAAATTCTACGGTGGGTGAACAAATTACTGCCGAGCAATTGATAGAAAAGCGCATAGTTATGAGAATATCTAGGCATGATCATGAACATAGGCATCACGTCCGTGTCAAGTAGACCGAAACAATTCTGCATCTACTACAATTACTCCACACATCGACCGCTATCCAGCATGCATCTAGAGTATTAAGTTCATAAGAACAGAGTAATGCATTAGGCAAGATGACATGATGTAGAGGGATAAACTCAAGCAATATGATATAAACCCCACCTTTTTATCCTCGATGGCAACAATACAATACGTGTCGGTCCCCTTTCTATCACTGGGATCAAGCACCGCAAGATTGAACCCAAAGCTAAGCACTTCTCCCATTGCAAGAAAGATCAATCTAGTAGGCCAAACCAAACTGATAATTCGAAGAGACTTGCAAAGATATCAAATCATGCATATAAGAATTCAGAGAAGAATCAAATGTTGTTCATAGATAAACTTGATCATAAACCCACAATTCATCGGATCTCGGCAAACACACCGCAAAAAGCATTACATCGAATAGATCTCCAAGAACATCGAGGAGAACTCTGTATTGAGAACCAAAGAGAGAGAACAAGCCATCTAGCTAATAACTATGGACCCGAAGGTCTGTGGTAAACTACTCACACATCATCGGAGAGGCTATGGTGTTGATGTAGATGCCCTCCGTGATCGAATCCCCCTCCGGCAGATCGCCGGAAAAGGTCCCCAGATGGGATGTCACGGGTACAGAAGGTTGCGGCGGTGGGAAAGTGGTTTTGTGGCTCCTCTGGATGTTTTCAAGGTATAAGAGTATACATAGACGAAAGAAGTAGGTCGGTGGAGCTACGAGGGGCCCACGAGGGTGGGGGGTGCGCCTGCCCCCTAGGCGCGCCGCCCTACCTCGTGGCCGCCTCGTGGCTTTCTTGACCTCCACTCCAAGTATCCTAGATTGTGTTTGTTCCAAAAAACATCCTCATGAAGGTTACATTCCGTTTGATATTCCTTTTCTGCGAAACACTGAAATAGGCAAAAAAATAGCAATTTGCACTAGGCCTTCGGTTAATAGGTTAGTCCCAAAAATAATATAAAAGTGCATATTAAAGCCCATTAAACATCCAAAACAGATAATATAATAGCATGGAACCATCAAAAATTATAGATACATTGGAGACGCATCAAAGGATAATTTTGACTGCTGTCCAGTGATCTAATCCTGGATCACTATTGTACCCCCTTGCCAAACTCATGGCAAGGTACACAATAGGTCTGGTACACAGTATGGCATACTTTATAGAACCTATGACTGAGGCATAGGGAATGGCTTTCATTCTCTGTCTATCTTCTGCCATGGCCGGGTTTCGAGTCTTACTCAACTTCACGCTCACAATACAGGCTATAACTCCTTCTTTGACTAATCCATTTTGAACTTCTTCAAAACTTTTGTCAAGGTATGTGCTTTGTGAAAGTCCTATCAAGCGTCTTGATCTATCCCTATAGATCTTGATGCCCAATATATAAGCAGCTTCACTGAGGTCTTTCATTGAAAAATTCTTATTCAAGTATCCTTTTATGCTATCTATAAATTCTATATCATTTCCAATCAACAATATGTCATCCACATATAATATTAGAAATGCTATAGAGCTCCCACTCACTTTGTTGTAAATACAAGCTTCATCGAAAGTCTGTATAAAACCATATGCTTTGATCACTTCATCAAATCGTACATTCCAACTCCGAGATGCTTGCACCAATCCATATATGGATCGCTGGAGCTTGCACACTTTGTTAGCACCTTTAGGATCGACAAAACCTTTTGGTTGCATCATATACAACTCTTATTTAAGAAATCCATTAAGGAGTGCAGTTTTGACGTCCATTTGCCAAATTTCATAATTATAAAATGCGGCAATAGCTTTCGGACTGACTTAAGCATCACTACGGGTGAGAAGGTCTCATCGTAGTCAACCCCTTGAACTTGTCGAAAACCTTTTGCGACAAGTCAAGCTTTGTAGACGGTGACATTACCATCAGCGTCAGACTTCTTCTTGAAGATCCATTTATTCTCAATGGCTTGCCGATCATCGAGCAAGTCCACCAAAGTCCACACTTTGTTCTCATACATGGATCCTATCTCAGATTTCATGGCCTCAACCCATTTATCAGAATCTGGGCTCATCATAGCTTCTTCATAGTTTGTAGGTTCGCCATGGTCTAGTAACATAACTTTCAGAACATGATTACCGTACCACTCTGGTGCGGAATGTGCTCTGTTCGACCTACATGGTCCAGTAGTAACATGATCTGAAGTTTCATGATCATCATCATTAGCTTCCTATCTAGTTGGTGTAGGCATCACATGAATGGATTTCTCCGATATGCTACTTTCCAAATTGATAGAAGGTACAATTACCTCATCAAGTTCTACTTTCCTCCTACTCACTTCTTTCAAGAGAAACTCCTTCTCTAGAAATGTTCCATTCTTGGCAACAAAGATCTTGCCTTCGGATCTATGGTAGAAGGTATACCCAATAGTTTCTTTCGGGTATCCTATGAAGACGCACTTCTCCGATTTGGGTTCGAGTTATCAGGTTGAAGCCTTTTGACATAAGTGTCGCAACCCCAAACTTTAAGAAATGATAGCTTAGGTTTCTTGCCAAACCATTGTTCATACAGTGTCGTCTCAACGGATCAGATGGTGCCCTATTTAACGTGAATGCCGCTGTCTCTAATGCATAACCCCAAAACAATAGTGGTAAATCGGTAAGAGACATCATAGAACGCACCATATCCAATAAAGTACGATTACGACGTTCGGATACACCATTTCGCTGTGGTGTTCTAGGTGGTGTGAGTTGTGAAACAATTCCACATTGTTTTAAACAAAGGACAAACTCGTAACTCAAATATTCGCCTCCACAATCAAACCGTAGAAACTTTATTTTCTTATTACGATGATTCTCCACTTCACTTTGAAATTCTTTGAACTTTTCAAATGTTTCGGACTTGTGTTTTGTCAAGTAGATATACACATACCCACTCAAATCATCTGTGAAGGTCAGAAAATAATGATATCCGTTGCGTGCTTCAACACTCATTGAACCGCATACATCGGTATGTATTATCTCCAATAAGTCATTAGCTCTCTCCATTGTTCCGGAGAACGGAGTTTTGGTCATCTTGCCCATGAGGCATGGTTCACAAGTATCAAATGATTCATAATCAAGTGATTCCAAAAGTCCATCAGCATGGAGTTTCTTCATGCGCTATACACCAATATGACCTAAGCGGTAGTGCCACATATATGTTGCACTATCATTATCAACTTTGCATCTTTTGGCATCAATATTATGAATATGTGTATCGCTACGGTCAAGATTCAATAAACCATTCACATTGGGTGTATGACCATAGAAGGTTTTATTCATGTAAACAAAACAACAATTATTCTCTAACTTAAATGAATAAACATATTGCAATAATCATGATCTAATCATATTCATGCTCAACGCAAACACCAAATAACATTTATTTAGGTTCAACACTAATCCCGAAGGTAGAGGGAGTGTGTGATGGTGATCATATCAACCTTGGAATCATTTCCAACACACGTCGTCACCTCGCTTTTAACTAGTCAATGTAACTCCTGTTTCGAGTTACTAATCTTTGCAATTGAACCGGTATCAAATACCTAGGGGTTACTTCGAACACTAGTAAAATACACATCAACAACATGTATATCAAATATACCTTTGTTCACTTTGCCATCCTTCTTATCCGCCAAGTATTTGGGGTAGTTCCACTTCCAGTGACCATTTTCATTCGTAGTAGAAGCACTCAGTTTCAGGCTTGGGTCCATCTTTGGGATTCTTCACGGGTGTGGCAACTTACTTGCCATTCTTATTGAAGTTCTCTTTCTTTCCCTCGCCCTTTTTCTTGAAACTAGTGGTCTTGTTAACCATCAACGCTTGATGCTCCTTCTTGATTTCTACCTTCACCGATTTCAGCATCGCAAAGAGCTCGTCAATCATTTTTGTCATCCCTTGCATATTATAGTTCATCATGAAGTTCTAGTAGCTTGGTGATAGTGACTAGAGAACTCTATCAATCACTATCTTATCTAGAAGATTAACTCCCACTTGATTCAAGCGATTATAGTACCCAGACATCCAGAGTACATGCTCACTGGTTGAGCTATTCTCCTCCATCTTGTAGGCAAAGTACTTGTCAGAGGTCTCATACCTCTCGACACAGGCATGAATCTGAAATACCAACTTTCAGCTCTTGGAACATCTCATATGCTCCATGGAGTTCAAAACGTTTTTTAAGTCCCGGTTCTAAGCCGTAAAGCATGGCACGCTAAACTATCAAGTAGTCATCATATTGAGCTTGCAAAAACATTCATAACGTCTGCATCTGCTCCCGCAACAGGTTTGTCACCTAGTGGTTCATCAAGGACATAATTCTTTTGTGTAGCAATGAGGATAACCCTCAGATCATGGACCTGGTCTGCATCATTGCTACTATCATCTTTCAACTTAGTTTTCTCTAGGAACATATCAAAAAAAGGGGAGCTAAACAGTGATCTATTAATCTACAACATAGATATGCAAAACTATTAAGACTAAGTTCATGATAAATTTAAGTTCAATTAATCAAATTACTAATGAACTCCCACTTAAATAAACTTCCCTCAAGTTTATCTAAGTGATACATGATCCAAATCAACTAACCCATGTCCGATCATCACGTGAGATGGGGCAGTCATCAATGGTGAACATCTCTATGTTGATCATATCTACTATATGACTCATGTTCGACCTTTCGGTCTCCAGTGTTCCGAGACCATGTCTGTACATGCAAGGCTCGTCAAGTTTAACCCAAGTTTTTTGCATGTGCAAAACTGTTTTACACCCGTTGTTTGTGAACATAGAGTCTATCACACCCGATCATCATGTGGTGTCTCGAAACGACGAACTATAGCAACAGTTCATACTCAGGGAGAACACTTTTATCTTGAAATTAAGTGAAGGGATCATCTTATAATGCTACCGTCGTTCTAAGCAAAATAAGATGCATAAAAGATAAACATCACATGCAATCAAAATATGTGACATGATATGGCCATCATCATCTTGTGCTTTTGATCTCTATCTCCAAAGCATCGTCATGATCTCCATCGTCACCTGCTTGACACCTTGATCTCCATCGTAGCGTGGTTGCATCGAGGTCGTCACGCCAACTATTGCTTCTACAACTATCACTAACGCATAGTGATAAGGTAAAGCAATTACATGGTGCTTGCACTTCATACAATAAAGAGACAACCCTAAGGCTCCTGCTGGTTGTCGATATTAAAAAACATGATCATCTCATACACCAACATATATCACATCATATATTGACCATATCACATCACAACATGCCCTGCCAAAACAAGTTAGACGTCCTCTAATTTGTTGTTGCAAGTTTTACGTGGCTGCTACGGGCTTCTAGCAAGAACCGTTCTTACCTATGCAAAAAACCACAATGGTGTTTCATCAAGTTTGCTGTTTTAACCTTCTTCAAGGACCGGTTGTAGTCAAATTCGATTCAACTAAAGTAGAAGAAACAGACACCCGCCAGCCACCTTTATGCAAAACTAGTTGCATGTCTGTCGGTGGAACCAGTCTCATGTGCGTGGACATGTAAGGTTGGTCCGGGCCGCTTCATCCCAAAATACCGCCGAATCAAAATAAGACGTTGGTGGTAAGCATTATGACTATCACCGCCCACAACTCTTTGTGTTCTACTCGTGCATATCATCTACGCATATACCTGGCTCGAATGCCACTGTTGGGAATCGTTGCATGGAAAAAAAATTCTACGCACACGCAATGATCTATCCATGGAGATGCATAGCAATGAGGGGGAGAGTGTTTCTACGTACCCTCGTAGAACATAAGCGGAAGCGTTTCACAACGCGGTTGATGTAGTCAAACTTTCTTCGCCATCCAACTGATCTAGTGCCGGACGGACGGCACCTCCGAGTTTAGCACACGAGCGGCTCGATGACGTCTCCTACTTATTGATGCAGGAAGAAGGAGAGGAGAAGTAGATGGGATCACAACCAACACGATGGCGTGGTGGTGATGCTGGTGGTGGATCACTGACAGCGCTTCGCTAAGCGTCGCCGGGATGAGGCAGTGGAACTACGGAGTAACAGGAGAGAGAGGGGCGCCAAGGGCTTGGGGTGTCCTCTTGGGGCGCCCCCTGAAGGAAATATGACCTAGAGGCAATAATAAAGTTATTATTTATTTCCTTATTTCATGATAAATGTTTATTATTCATGCTAGAATTGTATTAACCGGAAACATAATACATGTGTGAATACATAGACAAACAGAGTGTCACTAGTATGCCTCTACTTGACTAGCTCGTTAATCAAAGATGGTTATGTTTCCTAACCATAGACAAAGAGTTGTTATTTGATTAACGAGGTCACATCATTAGTTGAATGATCTGATTGACATGACCCATTCCATTAGCTTAGCACCCGATCGTTTAGTATGTTGCTATTGCTTTCTTCATGACTTATACATGTTCCTATGACTATGAGATTATGCAACTCCCGTTTGCCGAAGGAACACTTTGGGTGCTACCAAACGTCACAACGTAACTGGGTGATTATAAAGGAGCATTACAGGTATCTCCAAAGGTAGATGTTGGGTTGGCGTATTTCGAGATTAGGATTTGTCACTCCGATTGTCGGAGAGGTATCTCTGGGCCCTCTCGGTAATACACATCACATAAGCCTTGCAAGCATTACAACTAATATGTTAGTTGTGAGATGATGTATTACGGAACGAGTAAAGAGACTTGCCGGTAACGAGATTGAACTAGGTATTGGATACCGACGATCGAATCTCGGGCAAGTAACATACCGATGACAAAGGGAACAACGTATGTCGTTATGCGGTCTGACCGATAAAAATCTTCGTAGAATATGTAGGAGCCAATATGGGCATCCAGGTCCCGCTATTGGTTATTGACCGGAGACATGTCTCGGTCATGTCTACATTGTTCTCGAACCCGTAGGGTCCGCACGCTTAAGGTTACGATGACAGTTACATTATGAGTTTATGCATTTTGATGTACCGAAGGTTGTTCGGAGTCCCGGATGTGATCATGGACATGACGAGGAGTCTCGAAATGGTCGAGACGTAAAGATTGATATATTGGAAGCCTATATTTGGATATCGGAAGTGTTCCGGGTGAAATCGGGATTTTACCGGGTTACCGGGAGGTTACCGGAACCCCCCGGGAGCCATATGGGCCTTCATGGGCCTTAGTGGAAAGGAGAAAGGGGCAGCCCAAGGTGGCTGCGCACCTCCCCCCTCCCCTAGTCCTATTAGGACTAGGAGAAGGTGGCCGCCCCCCCTCTCTCTCTTTCCCCCTTTGGGGGATCCTAGTTGGAATAGGATTGGGGGGGAGTCCTACTCCCGGAAGGAGTGGGACTCCTCCTGCGCCCTCCTCCTTGGCCGGCGCCCCCCTCCCCCCTTGGCTCCTTTATATACTGAGGTAGAGGCACCCTAGAACACACAAGTTGATCCACGTGATCTATTCCTTAGCCGTGTGCGGTGCCCCCTGCCACCATATTCCTCGATAATACTGTAGCGGAGTTTAGGCGAAGCCCTGCTGCTGTAGTACATCAAGATTGTCACCACGCTGTCGTGCTGACGGAACTCTTCCCCGACACTTTGCTGGATCGGAGTCCGGGGATCGTCATCGAGCTGACCGTGTGCTCGAACTCGGAGGTGTCGTAGTTTCGGTGCTTGATCGGTTGGATCGTGAAGACGTACGACTACTTCCTCTACGTCGTGTCATCGCTTCCGCAGTCGGTCTGCGTTGGGTACGTAGACAACACTCTCCCCCTCATTGCTATGCATCACATGATCTTGCGTGTGCGTAGGAAATTTTTTGAAATTACTACGAATCCCAACAGTGGCATCCGAGCCTAGGTTATTTATGTTGATGTTATATGCACGAGTAGAACACAAGTGAGTTGTGGACGATATAAGTCATACTGCCTACCAGCATGTCATACTTTGGTTCGGCGGTATTGTTGGACGAGACGACCCGGACCAACCTTACGCGTACGCTTACGCGAGACCGGTTCCCTCGACATGCTTTGCACATAGATGGCTTGCGGGCGACTGTCTCTCCAACTTTAGTTGAACCAAGTATGGCTACGCCCGGTCCTTGCGAAGGTTAAAACGGAGTCTATTTGACAAACTATCGTTGTGGTTTTGATGCGTAGGTGAGTTTGATTCTTACTTAAGCCCGTAGCAGCCACGTAAAACATGCAACAACAAAGTAGAGGACGTCTAACTTGTTTTTGCAGGGCATGTTGTGATGTGATATGGTCAAGGCATGATGCTGAATTCTATTGTATGAGATGATCATGTTTTGTAACCGAGTTATCGGCAACTGGCAGGAGCCATATGGTTGTCGCTTTATTGTATGCAATGCAATCGCGATGTAATGCTTTACTTTATTACTAAACGGTAGTGATAGTCGTGGAAGCATTAGATTGGCGAGACGACAACGATGCTACGATGGAGATCAAGGTGTCGCGCCGGTGATGATGGTGATCATGACGGTGCTTCGGAGATGGAGATCACAAGCACAAGATGATGATGGCCATATCATATCACTTATATTGATTGCATGTGATGTTTATCTTTTTATGCATCTTATCTTGCTTTGATTGACGGTAGCATTATAAGATGATCTCTCACTAAATTATCAAGAAGTGTTCTCCCTGAGTATGCACCGTTGCCAAAGTTCGTCGTGCCCAGACACCACGTGATGATCGGGTGTGATAAGCTCTACGTCCATCTACAACGGGTGCAAGCCAGTTTTGCACACGCAGAATACTCAGGTTAAACTTGACGAGCCTAGCATATGCAGATATGGCCTCGGAACACGGAGACCGAAAGGTCGAGCGTGAATCATATAGTAGATATGATCAACATAGTGATGTTCACCAATGAAACTACTCCATCTCACGTGATGATCGGACATGGATTAGTTGATTTGGATCACGTGATCACTTAGAGGATTAGAGGGATGTCTATCTAAGTGGGAGTTCTTAAGTAATATGATTAAATTGAACTTAAATTTATCATGAACTTAGTCCTAGTAGTATTTTGCAAATCATGTTGTAGATCAGTAGCTCGCGTTGTTGCTTCCCTGTGTTTATTTTGATATGTTCCTGGAGAAAATTGTGTTGAAAGATGTTAGTAGCAAAGATGCGGATTGGATCCGTGATCTGAGGTTTATCCTCATTGCTGCACAGAAGAATTATGTCCTTGATGCACCGCTAGGTGACAGACCTATTGCAGGAGCAGATGCAGACGTTATGAGTGTTTGGCTAGCTCAATATGATGACTACTTGATAGTTTAGTGCACCATGCTTAACGGCTTAGAATCGGGACTTCAAAGACGTTTTGAACGTCATGGACCATATGAGATGTTCCAGGAATTGAAGTTAATATTTCAAGCAAATACCCGAGTTGAGAGATATGAAGTCTCCAACAAGTTCTATAGCTAAAAGATGGAGGAGAATCGCTCAACTAGTGAGCATGTGCTCAGATTGTCTGGGTACTACAATCGCTTGAATCAAGTGGGAGTTAATCTTCCAGATAAAATAGTGATTGACAGAATTCTCTAGTCACCATCACCAAGTTAGTAGAACTTCGTGATGAACTATAATATGCAAGGGATGACTAAAGTGATTCCCAAGCTCTTCGTGATGTTGAAATCGACGAAGGTAGAAATCAAGAAAGAGCATCAAGTGTTGATGGTAGACAAGACCACTAGTTTCAATAAAAGGGCAAAGGGAAGAAGGGGAACTTCAAGAAGAACGGCAAGCTAGTTGCTGCTCAAGTGAAGAAGCCTAAGTCTGGTCCTAAGCCTGAGACTAAGCGTTTCTACTGCAAAGGGACTGGTCATTGGAAGCGGAACTACCCCAAGTGATTGGCGGATAAGAAGGATGGCAAGGTGAACAAAGGTATATGTGATATACATGTTATTGATGTGTACCTTACTAGAGCTCGCAGTAGCACCTGGGTATTTGATACTGGTTCTGTTGCTAATATTTGCAACTCGAAACAGGGGCTACGGAATAAGCGGGCACTGGCAAAGGACGAGGTGACGATGCGCGTGGGAAACGGTTCCAAAGTCGATGTGATCGCGGTCGGCACGCTACCTCTACATCTACCTTCGGGATTAATATTAGACCTAAATAATTGTTATTTGGTGCCAGCGTTGAGCATGAACATTATATCTGGATCTTGTTTAATGCGAGACGGTTATTCATTTAAATCAGAGAATAATGGTTGTTCTATTTATATGAGTAATATCTTTTATGGTCATGCACCCTTGAAGAGTGGTCTATTCTTATTGAATCTCGATAGTAGTAATACACATATTCATAATGTTGAAGCCAAAAGATGCAGAGTTGATAATGAAAGTGCAACTTATTTGTGGCACTGTCGTTTAGGTCATATCGGTATAAAGCGCATGAAGAAACTCCATACTGATGGACTTTTGGAACCACTTGATTATGAATCACTTGGTACTTGCGAACCGTGCCTCATGGGCAAGATGACTAAAACACCGTTCTCCGGTACTATGGAGAGAGCAACAGATTTGTTGGAAATCATACATACCGATGTATGTGGTCCGATGAATATTGAGGCTCGTGGCGGATATCGTTATTTTCTCACCTTCGCAGATGATTTAAGCAGATATGGGTATATCTACTTAATGAAACATAAATCTGAAACATTTGAAAAGTTCAAAGAATTTCAGAGTGAAGTTGAAAATCATCGTAACAAGAAAATAAAGTTTCTACGATCTGATCGTGGAGGAGAATATTTGAGTTACGAGTTTGGTGTACATTTGAAAAACTGTGGAATAGTTTCGCAACTCACGCCACCCGGAACACCACAGCGTAATGGTGTGTCCGAACGTCGTAATCGTACTTTACTAGATATGGTGCGATCTATGATGTCTCTTACTGATTTACCGCTATCATTTGGGGGTTATGCTTTAGAGACGGCCGCATTCACGTTAAATAGGGCACCATCAAAATCCGTTGAGACGACGCCTTATGAACTGTGGTTTGGCAAGAAACCAAAGTTGTCGTTTCTGAAAGTTTGGGGCTGCGATGCTTATGTAAAAAAGCTTCAACCTGATAAGCTCGAACCCAAATCGGAGAAATGTGTCTTCATAGGATACCCAAAGGAAACTGTTGGGTACACCTTCTATCACAGATCCGAAGGCAAGACATTCGTTGCCAAGAATGGATCCTTTCTAGAGAAGGAGTTTCTCTCGAAAGAAGTGAGTGGGAGGAAAGTAGAACTTGATGAGGTAACTGTACCTACTCCCTTACTAGAAAGTAGTACATCACAGAAAACGGTTTCAGTGACACCTACACCAGTTAGTGAGGAAGCCAATGATAATGATCATGAAACTTCGGATCAAGATACTACTGAACCACGTAGATCAACCAGAGTAAGATCCGCACCAGAGTGGTACGATAATCCTGTTCTGCAAGTCATGCTACTAGATCATGATGAACCTACGAACTATGAAGAAGCGATGGTGAGCCCAGATTCCGCAAAGTGGCTTGAAGCCATGAAATCTGAGATGGGATCCATGTATGAGAACAAAGTATGGACTTTGGTTGACTTGCCCGATGATCGGCAAGCAATTGAGAATAAATGGATCTTCAAGAGGAAGACGGACGCTGATAGTAGTGTTACTATCTACAAAGCTAGAATTGTCGCAGAAGGTTTTCGACAAGTTCAAGGTGTTGACTACGATGAGATTTTCTCACTCGTATCTATGCTTAAGTCTGTCCGAATCATGTTAGCAATTGCCGCATTTTATGAAATCTGGCAAATGGATAAACAAAACTGCATTCCTTAATGGATTTACCAAAGAAGAGTTGTATACGATGCAACCATAAGGTTTTGTCAATCCGAAAGGTGCTAACTAAATGTGCAAACTCCAGCGATCCATCTGTGGACTGGTGCAAGCATCTCGGAGTTGGAATATACGCTTTGATGAGTTGATCAAAGCATATAGTTTTATACAGACTTGCGGTGAAGCCTGTATTTACGAGAAAGTGAGTGGGAGCACTACAGCATTTCTGATAAGTATATGTGAATGACATATTGTTGATCGGAAATAATGTAGAATTATTCTGTAAAGCATAAAAGGAGTGTTTGAAAGGAGTTTTTCAAAGAAAGACTTCGGTGAAGCTGCTTACATATTGAGCTTCAAGATCTATAGAGATAGATCAAGACGCTTGATAAGTTTTTTCAATGAGTACATACCTTGACAAGATTTTGAAGTAGTTCAAAATGGAACAGTCAAAGAAAGAGTTCTTGCCTGTGTTACAAGGTGTGAAGTTGAGTAAGACTCAAAGCCCGACCACGGCAGAAAATAGAAAGAGAATGAAAGTCATTCCCTATGCCTCAGTCATAGGTTCTATAAAGTATGCCATGCTGTATACCAGATTTATTGTATGCCCTACCACTGAGTTTGGCAAGGGAGTACAATAGTGATCTAGGAGTAGATCACTGGACAGCGATCAAAATTGTCCTTAGTGGAATAAGGATATGTTTCTCGATTATGGAAGTGAAAAAAGGTTCGTCGTAAAGGGTTACGCCGATGCAAGTTTGACACTAATCTAGATGACTCTAAGTCTCAGTCTAGATACATATTGAAAGTGGGAGCAATTAGCTAGAGTAGCTCCATGCAGAGCATTGTTGACATAGAAATTTGCAAAATACATGCGGATCTGAATGTGGCAGAGCCGTTGACTAAGATTCTCTCACAAGCAAAACATGATCACACCTTAGTACTCCTTCGGTGTTAATCACATAGCGATGTGAACTAGATTACTGAATCTAGTAAACCCTTTGGGTGTTGGTCACATGGCGATGTGAACTATGGGTGTTAATCACATGATGATGTGAACTATCGATGTTAATCACATGGTGATGTGATCTAGATTATTGACTCTAGTGCAAGTGGGAGACTGAAGGAAATATGCCCTAGAGGAAATAATAAAGTTATTATTTATTTCCTTATTTCATGATAAATGTTTATTATTCATGCTAGAATTGTATTAACCGGAAACATAATACATGTGTGAATACATAGACAAACAGAGTGTCACTAGTATGCCTCTACTTGACTAGCTCGTTAATCAAAGATGGTTATGTTTCCTAACCATAGACAAATAGTTGTTATTTGATTAACGAGGTCACATCATTAGTTGAATGATCTGATTGACATGACCCATTCCATTAGCTTAGCACCCGATCGTTTAGTATGTTGCTATTGCTTTCTTCATGACTTATACATGTTCCTATGACTATGAGATTATGCAACTCCCGTTTACCGGAGGAACACTTTGGGTGCTACCAAACGTCACAACGTAACTGGGTGATTATAAAGGAGCATTACAGGTGTCTCCAAAGATAGATGTTGGGTTGGCGTATTTCGAGATTAGGATTTGTTACTCCGATTGTCGGAGAGGTATCTCTGGGCCCTCTCGGTAATACACATCACATAAGCCTTGCAAGCATTACAACTAATATGTTAGTTGTAAGATGATGTATTATGGAACGAGTAAAGAGACTTGCCGGTAACGAGATTGAACTAGGTATTGGATACCGACGATCGAATCTCGGGCAAGTAACATACCGATGACAAAGGGAACAACGTATGTTGTTATGCGGTCTGACCGATAAAGATCTTCGTAGAATATGTAGGAGCCAATATGGGCATCCAGGTCCGGCTATTGGTTATTGACCGGAGACATGTCTCGGTCATGTCTACATTGTTCTCGAACCCGTAGGGTCCGCACGCTTAAGGTTACGATGACAGTTACATTATGAGTTTATGCATTTTGATGTACCGAAGGTTGTTCGGAGTCCCGGATGTGATCATGGACATGACGAGGAGTCTCGAAATGGTCGAGACGTAAAGATTGATATATTGGAAGCCTATTTTGGATATCGGAAGTGTTCCGGGTGAAATCGGGATTTTACCGGGTTACCGGGAGGTTACCGGAACCCCCCGGGAGCCATATGGGCCTTCATGGGCCTTAGTGGAAAGGAGAAAGGGGCAGCCCAAGGTGGCTGCACACCTCCCCCCTCCCCTAGTCCTATTAGGACTAGGAGAAGGTGGCCGCCCCCCCCCCTCTCTCTTTCCCCCTTTGGGGAATCCTAGTTGGAATAGGATTGGGGGGAGTCCTACTCCCGGAAGGAGTGGGACTCCTCCTGCGCCCTCCTCCTTGGTCTGCGCCCCCCTCCCCCCTTGGCTCCTTTATATACTGAGGTAGAGGCACCCTAGAACACACAAGTTGATCCACGTGATCTATTCCTTAGCCGTGTGCGGTGCCCCCTGCCACCATATTCCTCGATAATACTGTAGCGGAGTTTAGGCGAAGCCCTGCTGCTGTAGTACATCAAGATTGTCACCACGCTGTCGTGCTGACGGAACTCTTCCCCGACACTTTGCTGGATCGGAGTCCGGGGATCGTCATCGAGCTGAACGTGTGCTCGAACTCGGAGGTGCCGTAGTTTCGGTGCTTGATCGGTTGGATCGTGAAGACGTACGACTACTTCCTCTACGTCGTGTCATCGCTTCCGCAGTCGGTCTGCGTTGGGTACGTAGACAACACTCTCCCCCTCGTTGCTATGCATCACATGATCTTGCGTGTGCGTAGGAAATTTTTTTAAATTACTACGAAACCCAACACCCCCTCCCCTCTATATATAGTTGGAGGGGCGTGGGAAACATCCCCTCCAAGCCCTAGGGCGCAGCTAAGGGGGAGAGGACTTGGACTCCAAGTCCAATCCTATTCCTACTAGGACTCCTTCCTTTTTTGGCTTCCCTAGCCACATGGGCTTTTGAGGACTTGGTGTGCCTAGCCCAATAAGGCCAGAGCACCTCCCCTCAGCCCATGCTAGCCCTTGGGTCGTGGTGGACCCACTTGTGGACTTCCGGACCCCTCCGAAATCCTCCAGAACCTTCTAGAAGCTTCTCGGCACAATACCAAAAAAACTGCACTTTTTCCGGAACCCAATATATGACTTCCCATATATAAATCTTTACCTCTTGACAATTCCGAGACTCCTCGTGACGTCCGGGATCTCATCCGGGAGTCCAAACAACATTTGGTTACCACTCATCAAATATCCCAATACTACTCTAGCGTCAACGAACGTTAAGTGTGCGACCCTGCAGGTTCGAAAATTATGTAGTCATGACCTAGACACCTCTTCAGTCAATAAGCAATAGCGGGACCTGGATGCCCATATTGATTCCTACATATTTCATGAAGATCTTTTATCGCTTGAACCTTTATGACAGCATACATAATTCCCTTTGTCTGTCGGTATGTTACTTGCCCGAGATTCGATCGTCGGTATCTCTATACCTAGTTCAATCTTGTTACCGGCAAATCTCTTTACTCGTTCCGTAATACATCATATTGAAACTAACTCCTTAGTCACTTTGCTTGCAAGCTTCTTGTGATGTGTATTACCGAGAGGGCCCAGAGATACCTCTCCGATACACGGAGTGACAAATCCCAATCTCGATTCACGCCAACTCAACAGACACCTTCGGCAATACCTGTAGAGCATCTTTATGATCACCCAGGACGTTGTGACGGTTGATAGCACACAAGGTATTCCTCCGGTATCCGGGAGTTGCATGATCTCATGGTCGAAGGAACATGTATTTGACATTAAGAAAGTAGTAGCAATAAACTGAATGATCATATGCTGAGCTAACAGATGTGTCTTGTCCATCACATCATTCTCCTAATGATGTGACCCCGTTATCAAATGACAACTCATATCTATGGTTAGGAAACCTTAACCATCTTTGATCAACGAGCTAGTCAAGTAGAGGCTCACTAGGGACACGATGTTTGTTTATGTATTCACACATGTATTTAGGTTTCCGATCAATACAATTCTAGCATGAATAATAAACCTTTATCATGAATAAGGAAATACAAAATAACAACTTTATTATTCCCTCTAGGGCATATTTCCTTCACAGTCGCCTGCACACTCACCGCAACCGGTTACTTATCGCACCCCGCTGCCGTTGGTGTGGTGCCATTGTTGTAAATCACACAGAGTCATCCATCACGTCTCAACTACAATCCTCAACCATGGCCGAGTCTTCTACAAATGCCCAAATCATGGGGTAATATGGTTAAATTGTTCACCTGCTTTTAGTTGCTGATTTTTTAAGAGTTTGGTTTATGATCTTTCAATTTGCTTCTTGCAGAAAACGAAAGATTCTTGTGGTTTGTATATCTGGAAAGTTGCTAATTTGGGGGAAATGAACTACCAAATTATTTGGTTAGCTGAGGAATCCCAATACCAGTAGGCTGGGGTGTTGGACAAGTAACTGAAGGAACGACAGAAGAGAAAGATGCAGTTCATCAGATCATGGCCAAGCAACACCTACTGAGCGGCCTTGGCAGCAATGAGGAGATGAAAAAAATTGTGAAGATAATGGGCAAGATCATTGTCCTCTGTAGGATGATTGTCTATTTATTTGCAGTGTATGTAGCACTTGTGATGTATTCAGTCGCTCTGACATGAGCACTTTGCTGAAACTAGTAATGAATGTAACATGTTTAGCAAGCTAGGCATCTAGTGTTGTGAACATTTAATGATTTATATTAGCGGAAATCGGGGGCATCCCCTTTTGCTAATAAATAAATAAATTAGTAGAGGCCCTGCGGGTTAGCTTTGTTCCCATTGCAAAACGTACATCAAATTGCAGTCCAATAGCAAACTGCCATCAGCTACATTGCGTTTGTATAATCATCAAATAGAATTTTTATAGAAAAATATGAGTACTACTAAACAACAATGTCATCATGTTTCAATCGCCATACAATCTTCAAACACAAGTCAACACTCCCTACATAGTAAGTGATGTTCTCATTGCAAAATACTAAACAACTTCATCAGGTTTTAGTGGTCATAGCAAACACAAATTCACATAGATAATAAGTCATCTTCTCACAGGCAAATATGTCAAAAGCAATCTAATCACATCTGAAACAGCAGCGTCAACATCTTCATGATGTGTATCAGTCTGAATTGTAATTCTGCCCTGTGTCATTTTTTTCTTCACCATTAATGTCCTCGAACATTGGCTGCTTATTGATAAACTCATCTACTTCCACACCCCGACAAAATCTTTTCTCCAGCCATATTGATGTGTTGGTCCTCAAACATATCATAAACATCCACAGAAGCCTCTACATCAGCAACAATGTAAGCATCATCTTGTTGTGCAACTTCATTAAATGAATTCATGTGCACAAACTTTTGCAATACTCTCCTATATTGGTTACCTGGAAATGTGTCTTGCAAGAAACATATTTGTGATGCTTCATTTGCCAAAATATAAGGCTCGTCGGTGTGGTACGACACCTTGACATTGATGGATTTGAAATAATCTTGGCGCGATGGCAGGCGATCTCCTGGAGGCGAGCGCAACCGGTCGCCGGGACGGGGGGAATGGGCACCTGATGCGGGCTCAGATGCCACCCGTTAGGGAGGTGCACATCTGACCACGGCAACGGGGTGCAGGTCTCCCAGTACCGGAGGCATACTTTGACCTTGACGTAGGGACGGAAGCGTGGCGCGGCCGCTGGAGGGGAGATGGAGAAGGACGTCGGCAAGGTGGAGTGGCTGGCCGTGCTTCCGGACGAGGCGAACGACGACCCTGCCTCGCGGTCGTGCTTGCACTTCTTGCCGGGGTGCCACTTCCAAAAGCCCATGGCCAACGGGAAGCGAGATGGACGGCGGCTAGGTTTTGGTGTCTCCGATGAAGGGGGCAATGGTATGGAAGTGGATGGGGACGGGGAAGTGGAAGTGGCAGTGAAAGTCCACGTCTTCACCATAAAAAAGGACGTGACCGGAGGTTGTATGGGTGGCTGACTTGCGGGCCCAACCACCCGTGTGTATTGACTAGGGTTGGTGGGAGGTGGTTAGACGGCTGGCACGCGGGCTCGAGATGGACATCGAGACACCGCGTGCCTATCCGTTCGTTGTCCACGCGACCGCAGAGCTCGCGTCAGTATGCGTCGAAAAGTGTAGAAGGACAAGTTATGGGCTGTGCAATCTCTGATGTATTGATCGGTGCACCAGGCACGTATATATAAGTACAGAGGTGGGCCACAACCTCAACTATACAAAGGAAACATGAGGTGGGCCCTACACACAAATATACACGTACACAATATACTCAACACCCCCTGCAGTCGAAGCGGCGCCAGTGACGCAAAGACTGGAACGGAACTCCTCGAAGGTAGAAGTCGGCAGTCCCTTCGTCATCACATCGGCGAACTGTTGTGCAGTCGGCACCTGGAGAACCCGAATACGTCCAAGAGCCACCTGCACGCGCACAAAGTGAATGTCCAGCTCAATGTGTTTAGTCCGGCGATGATGAACGGGGTTGGCAGAGAGGTACACCGCAGAAACGTTGTCGCAGTAGACAACCGTAGCCTGGGAGACGTCGTGATGCAGCTCCTGAAGTAACTATCGTAGCCAGGTGCACTCGACAACAGCGTTGGCCCCAGCTCAGTACTCAGCCTCCGCGCTGGAGCGCGAAACCGTGGGTTGTCGCTTGGACGACCACGAGACGAGTGAAGGACCGAGGTAGACGCAGTAGCCAGAGGTGGACCGATGAGTATCGGGGCAGCCAGCCCAGTCTGCATCAGAGTAGGCCACCATCTCCAGAGAAGTAGACGCCATGAGTGTCAATCCGAGGGACATCGTGTCGCGGATGTAACGAAGGATCCGCTTCACGAGAGTCCAATGGGAGTCACGGGGGGCGTGCATGTGGAGACACACCTGCTGAACAGCATATTGAAGATCCGGTCTGGTGAGAGTCTAATACTGAAGAGCGCCGATGATAGACCGGTAGAAAGGAGCATCCGACGCAGGCGATCCCTCAAGAGCAGAGACCTTGGCCTTCGTGTCAACAGGAGTAGCAACACGGTGACAGTTGAGCATGCCAGCACGCTCAAGAAGCTCATGTGCATACTGCTGCTGATGAAGAAAGAAACCATCCGGGCGCCGAATGACCTCAATGCCAAGGAAATAATGTAGAGCACCCAAGTCCTTAATGGCAAACTCGTCACGCAGCCGGAGAGTAATCTGCTGAAGAAGAGCTGCGGAGTAGGCCGTCGGGATGATGTCATCGACGTAAAGAAGCAAATACGCAGTCATGTCACCGTGGCGATAGACAAACAGTGAGGCGTCCAAGCAAGTGACGCTGAAGCCCAGTGTCTGAAGAAACCCGGCGATCCGCTGGTACCAGGCGCGGGGTGCCTGCTTGAGCCCGTAAAGAGAGCGGGACAGTAGACACACATGGCCAGGAAGTGAGGCGTCGACGGAATCGGTGGGTTGCTTACAATACACCTGCTCCTCAAGATGGCCGTGGAGAAAGGCGTTGGAGACATCCATCTGGTGAACGGGCCAGCCGCGGGACACGGCAAGCTGGAGGACGGTGCAGATCGTGCCCGGTTTTACAACCGGGGCAAACGTCTCAGTGAAGTCCACTCCAGCGCGCTGGCGGAAACCACAGACCACCCAGCGAGCCTTGTAGCGCTCGAGAGTACCATCCGAGCGGGGCTTATGGCGAAAGACCCACTTGCCGGTGATGACGTTGGCGCAAGGAGGCCGGGGAACCAGTGTCCAGGTGCGGTTCCGTAGAAGAGCATCGAACTCTTCCTGCATCGTCGCAAGCCAGTGAGGATCACGGAGGGCGGCGCGAACGGACGCGGGAAGAGGCGACGGCTCCGCGGTGGAGGCTGCGAGGACATACTCGTCGCTCGAGTACCGAAGGCTCGGACGATGAACGCCGGTACGAGCCCTTGTAACTGGGCCAGCCGGCACCGTCGGAGCCACCGACGAGGCGGCCGGCTGAGGCGGCCGGTGTCGGGGCCGGCGAGCCGGCCGGCGTCGGAGCCGGCGAGGAGGCCGAGGGGGCCGGCACCGGCGTGAGGGCGCGAGGACCGCCAAAGCCCGGAGGCGGTCCACGGGCCGAACGAGACCGTCCGCCTGACGTAGTCGTCGAAGAGCCGGCGGTGGCCGGCGGTGCCGAGGTGACAGGAGGTACCTGCTGCTGAAATGGAAACACTATCTCATCAAAGTAAACGTGTCGGGAGGTGAAAACACGATGGGAGATGGGATCATAGCAGCGGTAGCCCTTAGTGTTAGGTGGGTAGCCGAGAAAGATGCAGGCGACGGAGCGGGGTGCAAGCTTATGAGGCGCAGTAGCGGCGATGCTAGGGTAGCAAAGGCAGCCGAAGATGCGAAGCCCATCATAAGAGGGGGGTGCACCGAAGAGAAGATGGTGAGGTGTAAAGTTCCCGCGAGTACGACATGGGCGGATGTTGATGAGGAGAGAAGCAGTGGCGAGAGCGTTAGGCCAAAAGCGCGGAGGCACATTGGCATGAAAGAGAAGAGTCCTAACGCAGTCATTGAGAGTGTGAAGGATGCGCTCAGCACGACCGTTCTGCTGCGAGGTGTACAGGCAAGTGAGACGAAAAATCATGCCATGTGTGGTGAGAAGATTATGAACAGCGAGGTTGTCAAACTCCTTCCCGTTGTCTGTCTGCAACGCGAGAATGGGACGACCAAACTGCGTGAGAACATATGAGTAGAAAGCGGCGAGAGTGGATATAACATCCGACTTGCGGCGCAACGGGAAGGTCCACACATAATGTGAAAAATCATCAAGGATGACAAGATAATAAAGAAAGCCCGTATTACTGGCAACAGGAGAGGTCCAAACATCACTATGAATTAACTCAAACGGGTACGATGCAACAAAAGAAGAAGCCCTAAACGGAAGACGAGCATGTTTGCCGAGGCGACATGCATGACACGAGTGATCCTCGTTCTTATTACACGTGAAAGAAAAACTTCGAAGTATGTGGCGAAGGGTGGCAGGATTAGGATGACCCAAGCGAGCATGCCAAAGATCCACTCCGGTGGCGAGAGCGACAGGGGCGGCGGAAGTGGTGGAGGTGGCGGAGTGAACCGGGTAGAGCTCGTCGGGGCTGTCACATCGGTGGAGCACCATCCGCGTGCGAGCGTCCTTAACAGAAAAACCATATGCGTCAAATTCAACGGTAACCGGATTTTCACGTGTAAGAGAACGAACAGAAACAAGATTTTTAATAAGTTCAGGAGAAACTAGGATATTAGACATGGATATTGGAGTGGAGTTAGACGGAAAATATGCATGACCAATATGGGTGATAGGAAGAGAAGATCCGTCACCGACGGTGATGGTTGGAAGTGTGGACAGGATGGGCGGTGTGGAGGTTACCGGGGTACGCCGCCATGTGAGCGGTGGCACCGCTGTCCAAGTACCACTTGCCGCCGCCAGTGTAGCTGGACGGTGAAGGACTGTTGTGGAGAGCCGCCAGAAGGGCCGGGTCCCACAGAGCCGGCGGGAGAGGCGACGCAGCCGTCAAGGGCAGCAGCGGCGGCCCACCTGGCTGCGGCTGCTGGCCGTAGGGCGCCGCGTAGGGCTGCGACGCGGCGTAGAACGCCTGGTGTGACTGTGGCCGGGCGCCGAGAAGTCCCGGGGCAGGGGCCCGAGGTACCGGCATGGAGTAGGCGTGCACAACGCCGGTCCATGGGTTCTGGCCGGCGTACCGCGGGGCCAGCTGAGAAGCCTGCTGCGGTGGGCGAGGTGCTCCTCCCTGAGCGCGTGCGCCCCCTGCTTGCGGCCACCATGACGGCCGCCGCGACGACCCCCCCCCATTGGCCGCCGGCTGGGGCGGCGGGAAGGGGGCGGCCTGGGCGGGCGGTAAGGCGGGCGCCGCCAGCTGTGGCGGCGTCGGGCGCGGCGGTGGCGGGGCTGAACCCCCGCGGGTGCCGGTGACGAGGGCGGTGTGGGTCACGCGAGTCCGCGACACCCGCATCCGGCGCTCCTCCAACTTGAGGTACGCGACCACCTTAGCGAAGGTAGGCTCCGGGATGAGGGTGAGGTTGGAGGCGGCGTTCCCGAAATCCTCGTTGAGGCCGCCGGATAGGGTGCTGATGAGGAGCTCGTCGCCGATCTTTTCCCCGAAATCGCGGAGCTCATCGGCGAGCTTCTTGAGGCGCATGCAAAAATCATCGATGGATGAGTCAAGTTGCTGGCACCCGTAAAACTCACCATAGAGCAGGACCTTGCGTTGTAGCCGGTTGTCGGTGAAGAGGCCGTTGAGCTTGGTCCAGACCGCATGGGCGTCGTCCTCGTCGTCCACCACAGTGTGGAAGAGGTCGCTGGAGATGGTGAGGTAGAACCAGCGGATGATGGTGGCGTCGAGGATCATCCACTCCTCATCGTTGATCATGAGCGCCGAATCCACGGTGCCGTCCACGTGGCCGTGCAGGAGGTACTCATGGAACAGAAGCGAAAAATACCGCTTCCAGGCGGAGTAGGACGCGGTGGTGTGATCAAGCTTGACCGGAACACGCTCATGGATGTTGAGGTCGCGGACGAGAGTGACATCGGGACCGGCGAACGGGTTGGAGACGGTGGTCGAGGAGGAGCTCATGGCGCGGGTTAGGGTTTGGGACTCGGCGCGGGCGGAGGGAGACGGGGTGCGGCGGCGCAGGAGGCAGGGTGGTGCGGGTGCGGCGCGGGGACTCGGCGCGGGCGAAGGGAGACGGGGTGCGGCGGCGCAGGTGGCAGGGTGGTGCGGGTGCGACGCGGGTGGGAGGGGAGGGTGCGGGAGAGGGAGGGCGTAGGCGGAAGCGGGAGTAAGCGGCGGCGGCGGCCTCAGGAAAAGGCGGCGGCAGCGACGGGCTAGTTGGTGGAGAAGGGCGGCAGCGACGGCGACCAGGAGGAGGGTGGCGGCGGCGGCTGGTGGCGGCGGCAGCGGCGGCGCGTAGAGGCGCGGCGGCGGCGGTGGCTTTAGGGTTTAGGATCATGCTGCGATAGATACCATGTAGAAGGATAAGTTATGGGCTGTGCAATCTTTGATGTATTGATCGGTGCACCAGACACGTATATATAAATACATAGGTGGACCACAACCTCAACTATACAAAGAAAATATAAGATAGACCCTACACACAAATATACACGTACACAATATACTCAAAAAAAAATCGAGGCGGACAAAAAATAACGCAATTTAAAAATAAGGTTGCTAGTTGGGCCAGCTCGTCTGTGTATTTAGCCCCGATCAGACATGGCCGGACTATTTGGAGTTGGCTTTAAAACAATCAAACGGCGGACCCGAAAGTCAAGCGGACTGCAGTACACGTGACCAGGGGTCAGCTACAGTGTGGCATGCATGGGTTGACGAGCCAGAGGCACAAGCATAACTGTGCTCCGTACAGCTTCCCTGCCGGAATTGCCCCTTAGTTGCGACCAGTTTTACCTCGCTGCCATCCGATTCTTGGGGGTACAGTTCTTGCCCCGTGGTTTTCTTCCAAGTCAAATGCTTTAGTATATGCGACCTTTAGAAGTTTAGAGTAGACAGCTCTTCGAAGTCAACTGACAACGACTAGTTTAGTACTATCAGCAGAAAAAAAAAAAACGACTAGCTTGTAGGAGTACTTCTTCAACTTTAATTATAGATTTTACTAGCAAAATATATGTGTTATACCAAAATAAAATACATCGCTGGACTCGTACTCAAACGAAGTTTTCAATAGTGCTTCCTCTGTAAAGAAATATAAGGGCTCCTTTGATTCACAGGGTTTGAGAAACGTAGGAATAGGAAACATATAGGAACAGGATGTACTGTCATCTGAAATCCTACGTCAGGTAGCAAAACAAAGGATTTTTTCCATGAAGTCCAACCTTATGCTTGTTTTCCTGTGAAAATGAACTAAGAAGTTTTTATAGGATTGGTTCCTGAGGAATGCAATCCAGTGAATCAAAGGAGGCCTATGCAATCAAACAGCACATAAAGGAAAAATTTCAGAGGGTGTCAATCCTGTAAAATTCCTATGCAAATCCTATGAATCAAAGGAGGCCTAAAAGTGTTTGGATCACTCTATTTTGTTGAATATAAATTATATATTTGGGTTAAATTTATGATTAAAATTTAACTCAAGAGCAAGGGACACAAATAAACACGGACGAATGAAATACTCCCCTTGGCTGCGAAAAAAAGTTTGTAACCTGGGATGCTAAATTCCTTTGCAAAAGGGAACTCTTTTATATTGAATTTTTTTTAGAATTCAAAATTTGAGTGCGATATAACATATAGTCTGTGAACATACCTGGGTGTGCGAACTATGCTTTCCAACATAAGCACACTATGCATGTCTGGAGCTACACAACTCGAAACCTGATATTAAATTGTACATTGAGAAAAAGGTGATTAAATTATGTTGTGAATGGTATCTAAACAATATGATTTAAAGTGATATTGCACAATAATATGTTTTTTTCCTAAGGGCAATAGGAATCATTTCTTGTCCAAGCTTTTTACACGAGCACAATACCTGATCACGTTTGACTCCAAAAAAGATTCAAAAAATTTAGAACTTCTTTTGAATTATTTGGCATATATACGGTGCTTGTACCCGATAACACCAAGTCCCCGTCCGATAAAGTACCTACTCCTACTTTGTCTATTTATTTTGTAATTTGTCATGACTTTTTAAATGTTCATACCAAATATTGTGTATATTGCGCCTAAGGGGCAATTTTCCTAATCATTGTACTGTAAAAAAGGATGTAGGAAAAGGTTGGAGTACCTGTTTAGTTTTTACAACCTTCTATTTCAAAATTGTCACGTAGTAGGGCATTTTGGAGGTCGATGTCCATGGAAGCCTTGATTTTGAAAGAGTCAAAATTTTAACTTTTCAGTTTCATTTTAAAAAACAAATATACATGCATACAAGGATGTAATGTGTATGTGAAATTTCATGATGAAGTACCTTTAATTGCGACGAAAAAACATAACCATTGACTTTGAGGATGAATATCATGTCTGCTAGAAAGCCACATACTTGTGTTTCTTGTGTAGCTCTCGTTTTAATATATTTTGGCTTGAAAATTTACACACATGTACATTATGTTTGTAGGTATATGTGTACTTAAAAAAATGAAACTAAAAGTTTGAATATGAAATCCGGCCTACATGGAGCTCGGCCTCCATTTGGCACTTTAGTCCCTGTAGCTCTACAAAGACACAAAGATAACAACCATGAGAGATTGACACGTTTACCAATTTCCTTCAATATCTCGGAGTCACATCTGAAGGAAAATAGAAGGTACTCCCTCTGTCTCAAAATATAAGAACGTTTTTGACACTAGTGTAGTGTTAAAAACGTTTTTATATTGTGGGACGAAGGGAGTATATTGCACCTATATTTGTTTGAATTTAAACTGTACAAAGTTTGACCAAAATTATATTTAAAAACTATTAACATCTACAGTACATACTAAAGTTATATAGTATGGAAATTAACTTTGTGATGTATCTGATTATATTGATTTCATAATTTGAATTATATTTTTTTTACTATAATAAATTTGTTCAAACATTATGAAGTTTGGTTTCAAACAAATCTATAGGCGGATTGAAAAGAAACGAAAAGGGCATTGTATTGTAAGAATAGGAAAAAATACATGAATGTCACGTAGTATATCAAACATTTCAAGATCTCAAATCACACATGAATCTTCAAAGTCGTATAAAAATTTATGACCACATTCGCCTCGTGTGAGAAACAGAAAGGGAGAAGGCTACACCGTAGGTTTTCGGGGTAATAAGTTGTCATTTTAAAAAAAAACAAAATCATGTACTACAAAGGTGGATAGGAAATTTAACCACGTATTTTTTTTCACAGAAAATTATGGGCATTTGAAACGACCGTGTTGATGTTGCGCTAGCACTGACAGGCGAAGCGTACATCATAGCCCACGAGGCATCCATCCGAAACTCCGAGTTGATGGACGGGGCGGGGAGCAGGTGGTGCGGGTGAAGGGAGCAGCGAACCGCCGAACGGTCAATGAAACTGGGTGCCCGCCCCACCTCGAAGCCAGTCATCGCAGTAGGTACACAGGCAAGCGACGAGCGCGAGCTGTCAGACCACCGCAGCGGCAGCGGCCAGGCCTTCTGCCGCGGGGTGTCAGGCAGGCGTCTCCCCTCCCCCACCCCCGCCGCCGGCGCGAAATTACCGGTGCGCCCCCGCCCCACCGCGCGTCCCCGCGGGGCGGCCCCGTCATTTCGCCCGCCGCGGCAAAGACAAAACCGCACGCCAGGTGAGGCGCGCGCTGCTCTCCCCCCTCGGCCAAAAGGCTGGCGCGCCTCACTTCAATGCCCGTGGTACTACGCGCAGCCGCACCCCGACCCGACCCCGTTGCCTTGCGTTTGTTTCTTTCCTTTTCTCGCGCGAGAGGCCCTCCTGCGCTGCCCCTGCCCCTGCCCGCCCGCTGCCTTTTCCCTCTTCCTCTCGTTGGCTCGTGAGCAGCCAGCGTGAGCTCGTGAGGTTTCTTGTGTGTCGGTGTCGCGTGCGCGCTGTACGAAGGGATTGTGCACTCTAGGGCTAGCTAGGCTAGGGAGTAGGGGTGGGGTGGGCGACGTAGGACGTGGTGGACGCGGATTCAACGGCTGGTTGCTTCGGTCGGCCCGGGCCGTCGCACCGGGGAGGGGACGGCCAGCTGCGAGTTATTACTACTATGGCTAGCTATAGGGGTGACTTTTTCTTTTGAATAATTGAAATACTCCCTCCGGTCTTTTTTACTCTACATATTATGAAAAATATTAACATCTGCCATACTAAAGTTATACAATATGAAACTTTAAATCATGACATATCTATTAATATTGATTTCAGATTGAGTACTAGCTATGGAAGTGACTTGACTTGACCGCACCGCGCGACGGGGCTGAGCCTGACGTGATTGGAGCTCACGCGTGACAGCGTGGCAAGTGTGAACCGCTCCATCGTCTTTTCTTCCGCGAGGGGAAAGAGTTCGAGACGACTTTCTCGGCCATAGCGCGCGCGCGGGGGACGGGCTCATTGCAAAACTGCGTGCGCGCCGGTGTAAATGTTGTGCGTACGGTCGTCGCAGCGACGTACGATGTCCTTGTTTTTAATTGTTTGGATTGAATTGGACTAGCAAATATGACCGTGAGACAAAAAATTATGACTCACCAAATAAATATGACTCAATATCCTGATATATGAGCATACTCTATTTTAACATAATGGCTCACCATGTTGCCATTTATTTTATTTTTCTCACCCTAGCCGATGATGGTCGCGATGTCCACCTGATCACAATGCATTCCGCGGTAAATCACAAGGCTATGAAATTTCCAGTGCATGCCACACTTATCATTATGTTGCGCAAGGGAACGTCTAAAACTTTAAAAACAAATCTCATTGACCACGAACTACTCCCAACGCCAAGATATATAAAGACTTTCGAAAAACTAATCAAATCCTAGACATAAAATACTTTTGAATCAGTGAACACTTTTCGAATCGACAATTTTGTTTTGAAATTTTTGTTTTTCTCAAAAAAAATTCATGAACATTAGTTTTGTTTATAATTTTTTTAAATGTATGAACCGGTTTCGAATTTATTAACATTTTTTGACTCAACAAACATTTTTCCAATCGACGAACTTTTTTAAAAAAATTGGGGAACACATTTATATTTTTATTTTTGTGAATGGATATTTTTTCAGATTCCCGAATATGTTTTGTTTACACGATCATTTTTTCAAAATCATGAACATGATTTTATTTCCCGACCATTTTTTCCGAAAATTGCGATTTTTTATAATTTTATGAACAGTTTAGCAAAAACACCAACATTTTTTGAATCTGCAAAACTTTTCTGATTTTCTAACATTTTTGAATTCACATATATTTTTTATGATTTCTCAAACATTTTTTTGAAAAGTTGCAACTTTTAGAATATTAAAATCCCGAATTAATTTAAATAAGAAATAAGAAATCATGAACATTAGTTTTGTTTACATTTTTTTAAATGTATGAACCAGTTTCGAATTCATTAACATTTTTTGACTCAACAAACATTTGTTCAATCGACAAACTTTTTAAAAAAAATTGGGGAACAAATTTTTTTTTTATTTTTGTGAATGGACATTTTTTCAGATTCCCGAATATGTTTTGAATACATGATCATTTTTTCAAAATCATGAACATGATTTTCTTTCCTGACCATTTTTTCAAAAAATTGTGATTTTTTATAATTTTGTAAACAGTTTTGCAAAAACACCAACATTTTTGAATCTGCAAATTTTTTATGGTTTTCTAAACATTTGAATCTGCAATTTTTTTAATTCACATATATTTTTATGATTTCTCAAACATTTTTTTGAAAACTTGCAACTTTTAGATTATTAAAATCCCGAAATAATTTAAATAACAAATAAGAAAAAACAAAATGAGGAAAGAAAAGATAAAAAAACAAAAAAAAAACAAGGGAGTAAAGCCCTGCACATGGGCCATGAACGCATACATGGATAGGGACATGTGTGAGAAAGGAAAGAGAAATATTGTGAAAGCTGGGATTCGAACCCTTGTGTCCGCGCTACAAGAGTGATCAGCCAACCACTCTGCCGCTTATCGTTTCATGAATTATTCTCGTCGCGCAGCTATATGACAACGAAGGAGACGGTGATTTTTGGTCCGAAAAATTGAATTTTTTTCCCATTTATGGGTGATATTGGTGGGTAATTTTTATCAACTTAGAGGGTAATTTTAATGACGGACGACCAGAAGCGATAGCCGCTTTATTAGTAGGTAAAGATAAAGATTACTTACTCCCTCCGTTTCAGTTTACAAATCCTGCGCGTATACCTAGGTTGCCAATTTTGTCACCCTAATATAAACTATATAACACAAAAATTATAGCGTTTGAAAATAGACCATCTGAAGTTTATAATGATATATATTTTATTATATATGACTTGTATTAGGTTGGTCAAATCGACGACCTAGGGACACGCGCACGCCCTGTAAACTGAGAGAGAGGTAGTACCACATTTGTCTCATGGTCGAACTATGTCCTGTGAATCTACAATATTACTTTGTTTACCAAATGTTAAGTGCCTTTCTGATTCCACTTTTACGGTTTGATGCTCCTACTACTCAGTTGCCTGAATTTGAAGTAAGTAACCTTGTGATAGATCGTTCTAAAGTTGATGCCCTCCCCGAGGGTGTGATTGCATCTAAAACGGTGGCCATCTAATTTGGGTCCATATACGCTTGCCAACACGTTTGGGACGCGTACGCCGAAGGTGATCAGGTAGACCACATCTCTCTCTCCACAACCATATGCCCTACTCCCCGCAACAACAAAAAAACCATATGCCCTACCCTATATCCATACAAACTACGTACCATACGTAGATTAACATATGAACATAGCAATTCAGTATGGATATAACATATAAAATAACAATCCGACAAAGATATAACATTAAAAGTTAACACAATCCAATCCATGAACGTTTGTGTTGAATCTCGTGAATATTTTTAAAATTTTGGAAACACTTATAAAAATCATAAGCATTTCCAAAAGGAAGGGAAAACTAAAAGAAAATGAAAATGAAAAAACATGTAAAAGAAAACAGAAAAGTAAACAAGAAAGAAAAATCCCGTGAACAAAACGAAGGAAAGCGATTTAGAGCCGCTCCAAAAACAAGAAAAAATAACTTACCTAAATATCCTACGCGGTCTGGCCCATGACATTGCCCCCTATGCGATTGCACGACACTAAACTTGATCATGTCTAAGGATGGGCCTTGTTTAGGGACGGTCTTGACAAAGCCTAAAAGTGAAAACCCCAGGCTCGGGCATTAGCTGCCCCAAAACGTGTGAACAATGCACCTTCTCATTTGAAATTATTATTTAGTATTATACTTCCTTCATTCAAAAAAACTTGTCCCAAACTTGTCTATCAAATAAACGTATCTAGCACTAACTTGTTACTAGATACATCCATTTGAGGGATAAACTTTTTCGGACGGAGGGAGTACTTATTTGTCAACTAAAATATTTAACACAATTTGGGCTTTGTTTGGGCTTTTGGGCCGAACTTCGGGCAGACAATTCAAGCCCAAGCCCAAGCCGGATTTCGAGCATTCAAGCCCGGGTCATCAAGCCAGGTTGCCTATGAAAGGGTATACACGACACTTTACACAGTGAGCGCCAGCCGCTAGATAAGAATCCACCTAAAACTAGATAGACGCAACCTAGCATGTCAGCCTCGAACTCCATGGATGTCAGGGTTCCAAACTTTTGCTAGAAGCCTAGCTAGAAACGCCAAAATAGCGAATAATAAATTCATTAAGAATAGGCGCAATAATACATTTAGTTTCCAAAAAAGATTGAATTAAATAAAATGCATTGTGTATGAGTTCTGGTGTGGGCTTAGGCTTCGTGTTTACATATCGGGCTTCCACAAGGCCTCGCGGGGGTAGATCAGTCCTAAGCCAGACTTACGTAAATGAAGTGAGGGTGGCGCTAAGTGCCACTCGGAGGAGCGCCCATTAATAGATGAGCACTCGATCGCTTGACCCGTTCCCCCCCCCCCCCCCCCCCCCTCTCGCTCGAGGTTGACTAGTTGACTGGTTGACATTGAATATTTGACTAGTCAACCATTGACTTTTGGAAAAAAAGAGGAAAAATTAAAAACAAAAAAAATGCAAAAAATCAAAAAAATTGTGACTTCAAAAATGTTCACGGATTTTGAAAAAAAGGTTCACAAACTTCAAAAAAATTCATGAATTTGAAAAGGAAGTTCAAGGATAATGGAAAAAATTTCATTGAATTTATAAAAAGTTTATCCATTTCAGAAAAAGTTCATTGAATTTGAAAAAAAAATTATTTTGAAAAAATCATCAATTTGAAAAATGTTCATCAAAAGTTAAGAAAAACTTCATCAACTTTGATAAAAAGTTCACCGAATTTGAAAATAAACCATCAACTTTAAAGAAAGGTTCATCACATTCGAAAAAAATTCAACATTTTTTTTAAATCCTTTATTTTAGAAAATTCACGCATCTGAGAAAAGAAAAAATAAACATGAAAAATGTAGAAAACCCAAGTGAAAACGCAGAAAAAACAAACAACATAAAAGAAAAAAAATGGGTCAGCCCGTTACTAGATCTAGTGTACAAGGGGGTGTGCGCCCTGTTCCTTTAGGTCTGTAACGGTGGCCACGGGCGCCGTTTAGGAATTGCTTGAAGTGAGGTTATTACAACATCTGTAGTTCAAACATCACCTTCCAAAGTATGAAAATATCAAACAACCTATGCATGTAATTCATTTAACAATAATTTTTCAGATTTGTTGAGGAATATGTCATATCATGGCCTCTAAAATAAATACAAACTTTAGAGCTATCACTATTCTTTCCTTCTCATTTTGTCTTCTTGGTCACCTTGCTACAATGGTTATAATTAAACTAGTTACATATCTATATTGTTTTTTAGTATTCATTGAGGGAGTGTATGCATGTAGCATGAGACATCTACTCTATTATAAATATGCTATACTCTATGATTGAAATATTGTAGTCATGTAAGAAAATGCTTCGTGGGAGATGGATAGGGCCGAGAATCTTGTTGACTCATCACTTCAAAATAAACTGCTAAGCAATCGTGCTACCAAAGTCATTGATCACTCTGCATTTGAGATCGAGAGATAATTTCATTGTTCGAACATGGAAAGAAATTCATGCAGTCACGTTTAGGCGCAACGGTGCTCCCTATTTTTTTTTTTGAGGGAACGGTGCTCCCTGGTTAGTAGTAGCTCCTAATCGATGCTCTCACTGCAGGTTAGCGCTGCTGGCGCTCACAGGGACTTGTAGCGTGGCGGCCCAACAACCTGCTATCGAACAGCAAGTGCAAAGAAAAAATGTAACAAATCGTTACTCCAAATATTACTGCAATAAGCGACACTCGAACTCGACATTAGTTCACTTAGTTGAAAACTGTAACCAATAACCACTGGTCAAGTTCACTTAGTTGTCTACAATCATGAAACAGTGTTATTTGACTATTCTCGTAGTACAACATTAACACACATTATGTATCTAGTATAAAATATTTTAAAAAGAAAGCGTAAATTTGAAAAAGAATTCTTAAAAATGGTGAAAACAGCCAACAATTAAAAAAAGTTTCGTAGAAATTGGAAAAAGTTCACGGAAATTTTAAAAGTTCATGAAATTGTGAAAAGTTGCTGAATTTGAGGAAAGTTCACGAAATTCATGAAATTCGAAATAGTTCACAAAATTAGAAAAAATCAAGATTGTTTTTTAAAAAGTCCATAAGCTACAAGTTTGTGTATTTGAAGAAGTTTTCAAATTTAAGGAAAACTTTGTGAAATTTGACAAAATTTCATGAATTTGTAAAAAGTGCACTTCACAAAACTTTTAAAAGTTCATGATTTGTTTTTAAAATAATCACAAAATTTGGAAAGAGTTCATCAATTTGGGGAAAAATTTCATCAAGTTTGAAAAAAGTTCATCAAATTTTAAAAAAAACTTCACGGATTTTGGAATATGTTCGTAAAAATTGAAAAGATTTTCATGGATTTGAAAAAAGTTCAAGTATTTGAAAAAAAAAAGTTCACGGATTTGAAAGAAGTCCACCAGTTTCATACAAAGGTCCACAAATTGAAAAACTTTCACGGATTTGAAAAAAAATCACATCGTCCATTCTCGCCAATATATGAAAGAGCGTAAGAGGAAAAAGGAAGTAATTACTCACAACATGTGAGATATCCTTGTTTTTTTAATGAATGGAGGCCGGGTCAGTGCTAGGGAGGACACCTGCGTGGTGCTGGGCCCGGCCGGTTTCGACGGGGTATCGGGTGCCGCTTGTTCGGTGCCAACTGTCACAACCTCTTCTTTGGACAAGAAAACGTGAGATATCCTTGTCGGTTACTGCAATTTGTACCGAATGAGGAGGTCACGAGTTCGGATCATTTCACGCACATCTTTTTTTGCACAGGTTAACGGAAAAAAGGTTAAATGGTCGGCACAGCATGGAGGGTGTATAACATACTAAAGAGCGCATAAGTCACATACTCCCTAAGTCCGTATATCTTAATTATCTCGAGAGAACCAGCACACATGTCGGTTATACAAAGATAACGGGAGCAAGCTAAGGCAAACCCAGGGCAACAAGACGGGCGACCAAGAGAGACTATCACTAGATGGTCATTTTTCTTTATTTCTCTTGTGCTTTTTAGCGTGTTTGTGTTCATGCCCTAGCGGACTCCTTTATTTCCTTGCACTTGAACTTATTGTAGGAGTATTTATAAAGCAGGACGAAAGCTTATTTTAGTAGAGAGAGACAGTGTACACATGCTTAGGGCTTCATTTTTCCTTTCAGTCACCTTTTCATTTTTCATTCATGGATCAATGCGAGAACAGTGTGTATATGTGTGGCTATCACTAAGTGCACGTGCGATTCTGCTCTAGATTCGTTCAGCCATAATGGGCATATACAGTGGTCAATAAAAGAATCTTATTTTAATTATGTAATGTGATCTAGAGATAGAAAAAATTGATGTACAATAGATGACCGGTGGTGCTACATAGTGCGTCAAATTTAGAGGTAAGATCAAAAAAGGTTAAGATGGAACTGATACTTCAACAATAGTTGCGAGACCAAAAATGAACCTTTTTGTTTAAAATAAAATAAAATATAATGTGATTTCTGGTTTGAATTTCAAAATATGCATTTGGAACCATGTCCCATAGAAACCGTACAGTTAGTTTCCTCCCACCAAACCCTAGAGAGGTGACCTCCGAATGCGTCACCCCACAACTTATTCTCCGCGGGTATGTCGCCGTGCCCCTCCGCCTGGGAGTGTCTAGAACTCATCTAGCTGAGATATAGTTTGGTTTCATTCACCTGGCAGTTGCGACCCCTCCTTGAAGACATGTAGTTGCGACTCCATTTGAAAACATGCATTTGCAACCCCCTCTGAACACATGCAGTTGTGATCCCCTTTGAAGACATGTAGTTGCGACTCAATTCAAAAACATGCAATTGCGACCCCCTCTGAACACATGCAGTTGCGACCCCCTTTGAAGACATGTAGTTGCAACTCAAAAACATGCAGTTGAGACCCCTCTTTGAAGACATGCAGTTGCGACCCCTCTGAACACATGCAGTTGTGACCCCTTTGAAGACATGTAGCTGTGACTCAAAAACATGTAGTTGTGACCCCTCTTTCAAGACATGCAGTTGCGACCCCTCTGAACACATGCAGTTGCAACCACTTTGAAGACATGTAGTTGCGACTCCATTCGAAAACATGCAGTAGCGACCCCCTCTGGACAACATGCAGTTGCGACCCCCCTTGAAGAGATGTAATTATGACCCCCTTTAAATACATGTAACTGCGACTCCATTTGTAAACATGCAGTTGCTACCCACTCTAAACAACATGCAGTTACGATCCACCTTGAAAACATGTAGTTGCGACTCCATTTAAACACATGCAGTTGCGACCCCCTCTAAACAACATGTAGTTGCGGTCCGCCTTGAAAACATATAGTTGTGACTCCATTTAAACACATGCAGTTGTGAAGCCCCTTAAACACATGCATGATAATAATAAGACCACAAGAAAATGCAAGTGAGAGAAAAAAAATGGAAAACAAGAAGAAAAATGACCATCCTTCTCAATGGTGGTGGCGTATCTCCCTTTATACAACACCTCGTCTTGTATATTTGCATCGTTTCAAGAACATTTTGTACAAATTTGAAATCTTGACTAGAATAATGCCCGTGTGTTCCAACAGGATATAAATATTCTTGTACATTTGTGATTTACCTGTAAATAATAATGCGACTGTGTAAATAAATGTTCATCAAATTCTGCCCGTGAATTACCTTTTATTTTGATTAGAAGTTTGGCAAGTAAATTAAAATGAAATTGGTTCAGAAGATAAGTAAATTAACATGATTGATTATCATATATATATATATATATATATATATATATATATATATATATATAAAAGGTTGGACGAAGGGGTGGTGGGAAGAAAGGTGAAATGAAAACCTTACGTTATTTTTAAGTAGCAGAGATATGCTCCTCCAAAAACTCTACGCGCCGGTAGCCGTCCCAGCATGTCGCAGACATGGGCGCTATCACAACCATGCGAGCCCTCCACATGGTGGAGCACGAGGAGTGACGATGTGGCCACCACCGGTGGGAAGAGCCTTGCAATGTTTCGAAGCCACGATTGACGAAGCCATCACAGGAAACTTCATAGTTGATGAAAATGTCTCCTCCACTTAATAAACATTGTCGAAAAGCTCAAATAAATCCCAAAAAATGCAAGAACTAATGCCAAGTCTAAGACTTAGAATCATCGTGGGTTGGTTCCGTCACAAGGAACTTAACCATCTAAACTACACTTAGTTTGTTGAGAACAAAGGTGTTGATAACATGTTAAGAGCATCTACAAACAGACTGGACAAATTTAGACCTCTATACGTCCACGGACGTGTGGACGCGATCACAGACTGCACTGGTCCGACCCTCTAAAGTGTCACCGCTTCTTACATCATTGCAGCTCTACGAACAATACCCCAGTGAGCTTGGAGCTATCTGAATACACTCTACACATTGTTCCTAGTACCTTCTTGTGCTTGTGCAAAGATACATTGTTTACTACCATGAGGATCAGATAGTCTTCACAAACGCCGCACATTGAGAATAAATACCACCTGCAAGATAGTATTGTAGTTGTGCCAACTGACGGTTAGTTGTATGGTGGAGCTTCCCCATTACAAAGTCTCTTGAATAAATGAGATCATTCAAGAACATTGATGATATTATTAGGGCCAGGCGTACTAAAGAAAGCATGTCAAATCCGTAAGTCCTTCAGTGATGGAAAACTTGTCTGGTGGTGTATCTGCGGAGGAGTTGCACATACCGGAGCGGCGTCCGGTGGTGACGCAGTTAGCAGCCTTGTGGGTTGGGGACTCCGATGGTGGAGTTGTAGGTTGAGGACGACGGCAGACCAATGATGATGTGGGAGTTACAGTGGCGGTTGTTCGAATGAGGCAGAAAATAGAAGAGAAAGATGATAGGTCGGACAAGGACAAGGACGTTGGCACGGGTCATCATGGTCCGTCTGGCATAACGGAAGCATGTCACGTTATCCGCATATCTGCTACACGTATGAGCTGATACAGGGTTTGCCGGTCAGCCCCAACATTTCGGATGGGTTTATCCAACGTGTATGGTGGTGTTTCTATGTTCGCGCAGTGACCGTGCAGGCCGTCTGGGTTCAGACGTTTGGGCAAAAAAAGCGCAAAGTAAAGAGCGAGAGAGACAGAGAAATGATGATATATTTCTTTACTGATGATGGATTTGTGGTATATATCTATACTACTTATAAAAGAGTAAACATTATCTTCTTTAAATGTACCTCACAAAACGTACACGGATACATTATTACCGCATGATTAGTCCTACTAAACTCAATCTAACGGCTAGCCTTAACCTAATTTGTTCTCTGTGTGCACTTAACAATTTATATTGATTGACCGTACTCCACCGTGGAGTAAAATATGAAAGTCCACATCCGGTCAATTAGGAAACTATAATCACGGATACTCCTATTAAGAAACTAATCACGGGCGCATCTAATTATTAAGAAACTAATCAAAAACGCATCTTATTATTAGGAAACTAATCACGGACGCATCCTATTATTAGGAAAATAATCACGCGTACATCCTATTAGGAAATTAATCATGAATGCATCTAATTATCGGGAAACTAATCACGGACGAATCCTACTAGATAACTAATCATGGACGCATCTAATCATTAGAAAACTAATCGCGAGCGCATCCTATCGTCTCGGGAATCGCGATCGCGAGTCGCCTGCCGTCACCAGCCCACCACCCACGCGAGCCACAGTGGGAGACATGCGAGGAGTAGCTGCGGCTTCCTCCGAACACACACACGTGCCGTCGCCGCTTTCGTCTTCTGCTTGGAGGCCAAGTCACTTTTCTACTTACTGCAACAACTTCGTCCACGTCCTGGCATGCTCTCCGGGAACCACCGGCATCCGCGTCGACTTCAGATCCGTCCACAATACCCACGTTGACAACCACCCACCGCCGACACCCTTCAAGTGGGGGCAACATTGAGTATTCTGGACCAGTATAAGCGGACCAAAAGAATCGAGTGGGGGGCGCCCCGGTGCATGGAGGGCGCCGCCTCAAAGCTGGACGACTGATTCACCTGCATCGACAACGCCGCCCAGCTGGTCCGAGGACACGGTCGCCGCGGCCGCTCGCAGGCCTAAACGATGGAGATGCTCGCCTTCACACGAATGCGCCGCACGCACGTACTAATCAGGTAAGCACCGAGTGTTGTTTTTTTACTGTCATCGCTACCTCACCGGTGGTGACAAATCTAGAAGTACAGGAACTAGAGATGAGGCAATGAGAAACAGAGGCGCGCTGGAACACACACAGTTGGGTTTCAGGCAACCAATGTCTTCTTTATTTATTTATTTATTTTTTCACTGATTTTCGCGTACCTACAACACACATCCCTGTTTTTTAAGTACTGACTACCGGTTATTACATGGCCAACTCACGACTACATAGTGAACTCACAGATAAATTCGTTGAACCAAGACTTTAATTGCAGTCATGAAATTACGTGGAAAAAACCCAGAAGTTTGCATAAATTTTAGTGAAAAAAAATAAAGTTCGCATAAGTTTTACTAAAAAAAACCCTGAAGTTTGCATAAGTGTATTTGTTTGTCCAACAGATACATGGCAATTGTAATTTTACATGAGCATTTTCATACCGTCCTTATCTACAGTTGAGTTAACATGTTTTCTTGATAGAAAACTTGGACCACATACAAGAGAAGCAAAAAATGCATTTTGATTATGATGATGACGAATGTAGGATATTTTGTGGTCATGGTAAATTCTTATATCATTTATTTTATTCATTATTACACTCTGCATTACATACTACGCAAGACCACTTTGGTAGAGGTGACGGGTTCGCATCATACAAAGAGAGCAACCATGTTTCTCCGAATATCTTGAATCATGATCCTTATGACTTCATCTCTACTACTTATAAGAAGTACATTTTTTCATTTGACTATTTCCTGACTTGAGAGGTAAAGTATGTTTTATCCACTGGAGTTGCTAAAATTGGAAGCATGTCTGTAGTTTTTTTCTTTCTAAACCGGCATTTGTTGGGCTTTTTTTGCCACTGTTATTCTTACAAGTGGTAGCCTACGCATGTTGAAGACCATTTTCAAATTATTTATCTTCATATCATTATTACTACAAACTGAGAGGTATTTGTTATATTGTCAAAATTTTAGAATGTTGAGCCCTTAAATAAATGTGTAGTACTCAAGTAACTGTTCCAAGTTGTCATGTTAATGCTTTTGTCCAGTGAACAACAAGTATAATTATGCAATTTATCACTGTAATTTTTATTTGGTTTACATGTTCTATTTTCATAATAAATAAGTCACTTTTCTTGCTTCCAGACATTACGACACTTGTGTGCAATAGTAGAATCGGATGGTCCAACTAGCATTTTTTTTGTCTTGTTTCACAGCTGATTCTATCCAGTCAAGACATCTCTACACTTCTCTATCTGACAATGGCTTCCTTTTTTCAACAAACCATAGAAGTCTCTTCCCACTATTGTGGTTGACACTCAATTGTAATAATAATTCTTGACTGGAGTTTGTTGGTACTGAAACGATTTCTTAGCTTGTCCTAAGTGACATTTTCATGTGTGATTATACTTGCATAAATGTGTGCATATGGAGGATCATGATGAATCTTCTAAATAATTTTGAGTTTTATACATTGGGAACATTGGGTGGTCTTTTAATACAAGAGACATGTTGATTAAGAAGAAACGATATTTCAAATTGTTTGTATGAATAGGGAATAAGAGATTGTGTATTTTATAGAAAAAATTCAAATTTATGAATAAATTGTCTTGTATTAAGTTTATAGTATAGTGTGTTAATCTAAATAGACGCGTGTTGTATGTGCACACTTATTAGTTTAAATAGACGTTCGTTACACGTGCACATTTACTTGTACCCACATGCAAGTAAAGTAATAAGTAGCTTAATGAATTAGTAGAAATTAGTCAAGTGCAACGTGCAACTTGTCAACATGTGTAATTCTTAATTCGTTAACGTGCAAGGGGCCGACACCTTTGATAAAGGAAAATGCAACGTATCAAATCCCAGCGAAGCGGTCGAGCACGTCCTCGCCCTTGCCGCCGGCGTGCTTGAACCTGAGGTAGTCACTGTACTCGAACGGCCTGAACCGGCGCGGGGCGTCCACGGTGACCAGCTCTGGCGGCGCGTCGACGACGAGGTTCCTTCTTGGAAGCAGGAACACGCCGCAGGACAGCCGGTCCTCCCGCCCGCCGACGGCCACCCGGTGCACCGGCGCGTGCAGCCTCCCGTTACTCCAAGCCTGCAGCAAGTCAGTTCCCAACTACTCCACGAGTGAACCAAGAGATGCAATTGAAGCGCCGGCTGTGGCACAAGCTCACAACTCACCACGAGTGGCTGGTCGGCGACGACGAGGAGGGAGTCGGGGCCTGGAGAGTGCACCCTCGCCCACTCCCCGCCGTCCCCCGTCCTCATCTCGAAGCCGTCCACGTCGTTCTGGAACAGGACCGTCAGATAGCTCCCGTCGACGTGGGCGGCGAGGCCGACGGCCGGCTGCCCGTCCGACGACGACGTCCGCGTGTTGTCGTTGTGGTACCTGAGCATGCGGAAGTTGGTGTCCGTGGCGGCGACGATCTCGTCGGAGCGGTGCGAGAGGCCGTAGCCGTCGACGACCATGGCGAGGATCACGCGGGCCAGCCTCGCCATCTCTCCGGCCGTCGAAGTCAGCGTCTCCCTGGATGGCAACGTGGAGAAATGATTATTAGTACTTCGGCCACATCACAGCAAATGATGGCTCTGAACGGCCAGAGCTTCGCTTACAGGAAGCGGTCGTTGCCGTGCGGCCACGCGCGCGCAACGAACGCGCGGGCCTCCTCGCCGCCGCCGGCGGCCGCGTTGAGAACCCCGAACGCCTCGTGATGGCACGCGGCGGAGTCCCGCTTCTCCATGTACGCCCTGTACGGGCCGTCCGCGGCGCCGGTCCGGCGCTTCGTCTCGCGCGGGAGCGCGAACAGCTCCGCCATCGCCACGAGCATCCGCTCCCGCAGCTCCGGCGGTACGCGGCGGCGACACCCGACGGCGACGCACCCGTTGGCCTCAAGCGCGCGGCGGACGAGGCCCGCGCACCGCAGCCACTCCGGCGTGCCACGAACCAGCGTGCTCGTGTCCTCCCCGTCGAGGTCAACACGAGGAGGGCTCACAAGGGTCGACGACGGCGAGGCAGCCATGTTTGCTCGCTCTGATCCACGTACGGCGAGACAAAATCTGCTTCCCTACCTCCACCTTATATTATAGTATGGTCGAAAAGAATGGAGATACGACTACACCGCCATTGGTCGTATCTGCTGGAATTTTTTATTTTGGGCCTAGCCCAATAGCAGTTTCAGAAATTTCTAATAAATCCTAAAGGTCCACGTAGTCCATTTGTGCAAGACAAGAGGTGGAACAAAAGTTTAGTCCCACATTGATAGTTTAGAGGGAGTTGGACCTCTTTATAAGGGAGGTTCTTTCCCCACATGTATGAGCATGAGAATAAGAGGGACATCCACGCGCGCTCCTCCGCCGCGCCGCGCCGCAGGTTGCGGGAATGAGCCGAGCCGATGTCTAAATTTTTGCCACGCACGACGGGTATACGAGACACTGAATTCGAACGGCGCGCCTCTTCGGCCACTGCCTGTTCGCTTCGTTTCCCTTCGTTGCTTCATCTCTCGTCACAGCCTCTTCGCGTCCTTCTCCTGTGCCTATATAAGATCCCCTTCCTCTCGCCACAAAGTTCCGGAGCACTGCGCTGCTGCTACGATCTTCCCCATCCCGGCTTGCGGCGTGCACCGCAAGTCGGGACAGTAGGCCTCTGAAACCGCATCTTTTGAGTCATGTACGGGAGAAGGGTGATAAGGTTTTTGGGAAGCGCTCAGCGCGACTACTGGCTACTTCATCACGGATGATCCGGTCGCCGACGACGACTTCCCCGACGTCCCCGACCTCCTCGACGACATGGCAGGCGAGGACACCGATCCCAAGTCCAGCGCTTCTATATTCCCAACAATCCAAAAACCTTATTATAGGCAATTTACCCCAAGTGGTTTTGCTGCTTCCATGAGACCTCCTATGTTTGAGGGTATCCACTATAAGAGGTGGCGCGTGAGAGCAGTCTTATGGTTTCAAACCATGAATTGCTATGACGCCACTCTCGACAAACCTGAAGGAGAGCTTGATGCTCAACAGGCACAAGCTTTTTAGAAAATGGATACTCTGTTTAAGGCTGCTCTCTTGAGTGTTCTTGGTGAGAACATAGTTGATGCTTATGCGTCAATTGATAATGGAAAAGATATGTGGGATGCACTCGAGGCCAAGTTTGGGGTCTCAGATGCTGGCACTGAGCTGTACATCATGGAGCAATTCTATGATTACAGGATGACTGAAGAGCGCTCCGTGGTTGAGCAAGCTCATGAGATACAGTCATTTGCTAGAGAACTTGAGCACTTCAGTTGTATGCTACCGGACAAGTTTGTTGCCGGATGTATCATCACTAAGCTTCCTCCTTCATGGAGGAACTTTGCTACCTTGCTGAAGCATAAGAGGCAAGAGCTTTTCGTCCCGGATCTCATTGGCACTCTTGATGTGGAAGAAAAGGCGAGAGCAAAGGACACACGTGCTCGAGGTATTGAGGGAGGATCTAGTGCCAATGTGGTACAGAAGTAGAACTTCCAGCCCCACAAGTTCAAGAACAAGGGCAAGTTTGATGGTAAAGCAAAATTTGATGGGAAGAACAAGGCTGTGCAAC
Organism: Triticum urartu; assembly: GCF_056163025.1. Taxonomy (NCBI): domain Eukaryota; kingdom Viridiplantae; phylum Streptophyta; class Magnoliopsida; order Poales; family Poaceae; genus Triticum; species Triticum urartu. Next base: position 97,091,299 of record NC_141875.1, read on the forward strand.
ACACGAACTTCAAGAAGAAGAATGGCAAGAAGAAAGGTGCTTGTCATGTGTGTGGGGATTCTGATCATTGGGCTCCTAGTTGCCCTAATCGCTATGACAAGCGTAATCCTGGGAAAGGCGGCAAGACCGCTAATGTTGTCATTGGAGACACTGACATGAAGGATGCTGGGTATGGTATATTTCCCACTATTCTTTCAGTATGTCATTCTCCTGACTGGTTGATTGACACGGGTGCTAATGTGCATGTATGCGGTGATATTTCCATGTTTTCGTCTTATCAGACCGCAGGGACTTCAACCGTGCTGATGGGCAACGGTTCAAGTGCTTCTGTTCGTGGTGTTGGCACGGTCGATCTGAAGTTTACTTCGGGGAAGATCGTGCGGCTAAAGAACGTGCATTATGTCCCCTCCGTCAATAAAAATCTTGTTAGCGGATCTCTTCTGTGTAGAGATGGCTACAAGCTTGTCTTTGAGTCGAATAAATTTGTAATATCCAAGTATGGAACCTTTAGTTGAACCGAGTGTGGCTACGCCCGGTCCTTGCGAAGGTTAAAATAGCACCAACTTGACAAACTATCGTTGTGGTTTTGATGCGTAGGTAAGATTGGTTCTTGCTTAAGCCCGTAGCAGCCACGTAAAACTTACAACAACAAAGTAGAGGACGTCTAACTTGTTTTTGCAGGGCATGTTGTGATGTGATATGGTCAAGACATGATGCTAAATTTTATTGTATGAGATGATCATGTTTTGTAACCGAGTTATCGGCAACTGGCAGGAGCCATATGGTTGTCGCTTTATTGTATGGAATCCAATCGCGCTGTAATGCTTTACTTTATCACTAAGCGGTAGCGATAGTCGTGGAAGCATAAGATTGGCGTGACGACAACGACGCTATGATGGAGATCAATGTGTCGCGCCGGTGACGATGGTGATCACGACGGTGCTTCGATGGAGATCACAAGCACAAGATGATGATGGCCATATCATATCACTTATATTGATTGCATGTGATGTTTATCTTTTATGCATCTTATCTTGCTTTGATTGACGGTAGCATTATAAGATGATCTCTCATTAATTATCAAGAAGTGTTCTCCCTGAGTATGCATCGTTGCAAAAGTTCTTCGTGCTGAGACACCACGTGATGATCGGGTGTGATAGGCTCTACGTTCAAATACAACGGGTGCAAAACAGTTGCACACGCGGAATACTCAGGTTATACTTGACGAGCCAAGCATATACAGATATGGCCTCGGAACACGGAGACCGAAAGGTCGAGCGTGAATCATATAGTAGATATGATCAACACAATGATGTTCACCAATGAAACTACTCCATCTCACGTGATGATCGGACATGGTTTAGTTGATTTGGATCACGTAATCACTTAGAGGATTAGAGGGATGTCTATCTAAGTGGGAGTTCTTTAAGTAAATTAATTAAACCTAAATTTATGATGAAACTTAGTACCTGATAGTATCTTGCTTGTTTATGCTTGATTGTAGATAGATGGCTCGGGCTGTTGTTCCGTTGAATTTTAATGCGTTCCTTGAGAAAGCAAAGTTGAAAGATGATGGTAGCAATTACACGGACTGGGTGCATAACTTGAGGATTATCCTCATTGCTGCACAGAAGAATTACGTCCTGGAAGCACCGCTGGGTGCCAGGCCTGCTGCTGGAGCAACATCAGATGTTATGAACGTCTGGCAGAGCAAAGCTGATGACTACTCGATAGTTTAGTGTGCCATACTTTACGGCTTAGAATCGGGACTTCAACGATGTTTTGAACGTCATGGAGCATATGAGATGTTCCAGGAATTGAGGTTAATATTTCAAGCAAATGCCCGGATTGAGAGATATGAAGTCTCCAATAAGTTCTATAGCTGCAAGATGGAGGAGAACAGTTCTGTCAGTGAGCATATACTCAAAATGTCTGGGTATAATAATCACTTGATTCAATTGGGAGTTAATCTTCCAGATGATTGCGTCATTGATAGAATTCTCCAATCACTGCCACCAAGCTACAAGAGCTTCGTGATGAACTATAATATGCAAGGGATGAATAAGACTATTCCCGAGCTCTTCGCAATGCTAAAAGCTGCGGAGGTAGAAATCAAGAAGGAGCATCAAGTGTTGATGGTCAACAAGACCACTAGTTTCAGGAAAAAGGGCAAAGGGAAGAAGAAGGGGAACTTCAAAAGGAACGGCAAGCAAGTTGCTACTCAGGAGAAGAAACCCAAACCTGGACCTAAGCCTGAAACTGAGTGCTTCTACTGCAAGCAGACTGGTCACTGGAAGCGGAACTGCCCCAAGTATTTGGCGAATAAGAAGGATGGCAAGGTGAACAAAGGTATATGTGATATACATGTTATTGATGTGTACCTTACTAATGCTCGCAGTAGCACGTGGGTATTTGATACTGGTTCTGTTGCTAATATTTGCAACTCGAAACAGGGACTACGGATTAAGCGAAGATTGGCTAAGGACGAGGTGACGATGCGCGTGGGAAACGGTTCCAAAGTCAATGTGATCGCAGTCGGCACGCTACCTCTACATCTACCTTCGGGATTAATATTAGACCTAAATAATTGTTATTTGGTGCCAGCGTTGAGCATGAACATTATATCTGGATCTTGTTTGATGCGAGACGGTTATTCATTTAAATCTGAGAATAATGGTTGTTCTATTTATATGAGTAATATCTTTTATGGTCATGCACCCTTAAAGAGTGGTCTATTTTTATTGAATCTCGATAGTAGTGACACACATATTCATAGTGTTGAAGCCAAAAGATGCAGAGTTGATAATGATAGTGCAACTTATTTGTGGCACTGCCGTTTAGGTCATATCGGTGTAAAGCGCATGAAGAAACTCCATACTGATGGACTTTTGGAATCACTTGATTATGAATCACTTGGTACTTGCGAACCGTGCCTCATGGGCAAGATGACCAAAACGCCGTTCTCCGGTACTATGGAGAGAGCAACGGATTTGTTGGAAATCATACATACAGATGTATGTGGTCCGATGAATATTTAGGCTCGTGGCGGATATCGTTATTTTCTCACCTTCACAGATGATTTAAGCAGATATGGGTATGTCTACTTGATGAAACATAAGTCTGAAACATTTGAAAAGTTCAAAGAATTTCAGAGTGAAGTTGAAAATCATCGTAACAAGAAAATAAAGTTTCTACGATCTGATCGTGGAGGAGAATATTTGAGTTACGAGTTTGGTGTACATTGAAAAATTGTGGAATAGTTTCGCAACTCACGCCACCCGGAACACCACAGCGTAATGGTGTGTCCGAACGTCGTAATCGTACTTTACTAGATATGGTGCGATCTATGATGTCTCTTACTGATTTACCGCTATCGTTTTGGGGATACGCTCTAGAGACAGCCGCATTCACGTTAAATAGGGCACCATCAAAATCCGTTGAGACGACGCCTTATGAACTGTGGTTTGGCAAGAAACCAAAGTTGTCGTTTCTGAAAGTTTGGGGCTGCGATGCTTATGTGAAAAAGCTTCAACCTGATAAGCTCGAACCCAAATCGGACAAATGTGTCTTCATAGGATATCCAAAGGAAACTATTGGATACACCTTCTATCACAGATCCGAAGGCAAAACTTTTGTTGCTAAGTTCGGAAACTTTCTAGAGAAGGAGTTTCTCTCGAAAGAAGTGAGTGGGAGGAAAGTAGAACTTGACGAGGTAACTGTACCTGCTCCCTTATTGGAAAGTAGTGCATCACAGAAAACTGTTTCTGTGACACCTACACCAGTTAGTGAGGAAGCTAATGATGATGATCATGAAACTTCAGAACAAGATACTACTGAACCTCGTAGATCAACGAGAGTGAGATCCGCGCCAGAGTGGTACGGTAATCCTGTTCTGGAAGTCATGCTACTAGATCATGATGAACCTACGAACTATGAAGAAGCGATGGTGAGCCCAGATTCCGCAAAATGGCTTGAAGCCATGAAATCTGAGATGGGATCCATGTATGAGAACAAAGTATGGACTTTGGTTGACTTGCCCGATGATCGGCAAGCAATTGAGAATAAATGGATCTTCAAGAAGAAGACTGACGCTGACGGTAATATTACTGTCTACAAAGCTCGACTTGTCGCAAAAGGTTTTCGGCAAGTTCAAGGGATTGACTATGATGAGACCTTCTCACTCGTAGCGATGCTTAAGTCTGTCCGAATCATGTTAGCAATTGCCGCATTTTATGATTATGAAATTTGGCAGATGGATGTCAAAACTGCATTCCTGAATGGATTTCTGGAAGAAGAGTTGTATATGATGCAACGAGAAGGTTTTGTCAATCCAAAGGGAGCTAACAAAGTGTGCAAGCTCCAGCAATCCATTTATGGACTGGTGCAAGCCTCTCGGAGTTGGAATAAATGCTTTGATAGTGTGATCAAAGCATTTGGTTTTATACAGACTTTTGGAGAAGTCTGTATTTACAAGAAAGTGAGTGGGAGCTCTGTAGCATTTCTGATATTATATGTAGATGACATATTACTAATTGGAAATGATATAGAATTTCTGGATAGCATAAAGAGATACTTGAATAAGAGTTTTTCAATGAAAGACCTCAGTGAAGCTGCTTACATATTATGCATTAAGATCTATAGAGATAGATCAAGACGCTTAATTGGACTTTCACAAAGCACATACCTTGACAAAGTTTTGAAGAAGTTCAAAATGGATCAAGCAAAGAAAGGGTTCTTGCCTGTGTTACAAGGTGTGAAGTTGAGTAATACTCAATGCCCGACCACTGCAGAAGATAGAGAGAATATGAAAGATGTTCCCTATGCTTCAGCCATAGGCTCTATCATGTATGCAATGCTGTGTACCAGACCTGATGTGTGCCTCGCTATAAGTCTAGAAGGGAGGTACCAAAGTAATCCAGGAGTGGATCATTGGACAACGGTCAAGAACATCCTGAAATACCTGAAAAGGACTAAGGATATGTTTCTCATATATGGAGGTGACAAAGAGCTCATCGTAAAAGGTTACGTTGATGCAAGCTTTGACACTGACCCGGACGATTCTAAATCGCAAATCGGATACGTGTTTACATTAAACGGTGGAGCTGTCAGTTGGTGCAGTTCTAAACAAAGCGTTGTAGCGGGATCTACATGTGAAGCGGAGTACATAGCTGCTTCGGAAGCAACAAATGAAGGAGTCTGGATGAAGGAGTTCATATCCGATCTAGGTGTCATACCTAGTGCATCGGGTCCAATGAAAATCTTTTGTGACAATACTGGTGCAATTGCCTTGGCAAAGGAATCCAGATTTCACAAGAGAACCAAGCACATCAAGAGACGCTTCAATTCCATCAGGGATCTAGTCCAGGTGGGAGACATAGAGATTTGCAAGATACATACGGATCTGAATGTTGCACACCCGTTGACTAAGCCTCTTCCACGAGCAAAACATGATCGGCACCAAGGCTCCATGGGTGTTAGAATCATTACTGTGTAATCTAGATTATTGACTCTAGTGCAAGTGGGAGACTGAAGGAAATATGCCCTAGAGGCAATAATAAAGTTATTATTTATTTCCTTATATCATGATAAATGTTTATTATTCATGCTAGAACTGTATTAACCGGAAACATAATACATGTGTGAATACATAGACAAACAGAGTGTCACTAGTATGCCTCTACTTGACTAGCTCGTTGATCAAAGATGGTTATGTTTCCTAACCATGAACAAGGAGTTGTTATTTGATTAACGAGATCACATCATTAGGTGAATGATCTGATTGACATGACCCATTTCATTAGCTTAGCACCCGATCGTTTAGTATGTTGCTATTGCTTTCTTCATGACTTATACATGTTCCTATGACTATGAGATTATGCAACTCCCGTTTGCCGGAGGAACACTTTGTGTGCTACCAAACGTCACAACGTAAATGGGTGATTACAAAGGTACTCTACAGGTGTCTCCAAAGGTACATGTTGGGTTGGCGTATTTCGAGATTAGGATTTGTCACTCCGATTGTCGGAGAGGTATCTCTGGGCCCTCTCGGTAATGCACATCACATAAGCCTTGCAAGCATTGTAACTAATGAGTTAGTTGTGAGATGATGTATTACGAAACGAGTAAAGAGACTTGCCGGTAACGAGATTGAACTAGGTATTGAGATACCGACGATCGAATCTCGGGCAAGTAACATACCGATGACAAAGGGAACAACGTATGTTGTTATGCGGTCTGACCGATAAAGATCTTCGTAGAATATGTAGGAGCCAATATGAGCATCCAGGTTCCGCTATTGGTTATTGACCAGAGACATGTCTCGGTCATGTCTACATTGTTCTCGAACCCGTAGGGTCCGCACGCTTAAGGTTTCGATGACAATTATATTATGAGTTTATGAGTTTTGATGTACTGTAGTTAGTTCGGAGTCCCGGGTGTGATCACGGACATGACGAGGAGTCTCGAAATTGTCGAGACATAAAGATTGATATATTGGACGGCTATATTCGGACACCGGAAGTGTTCCGGGTGATTTCGGAGAAAACCGGAGAGCCGGAGGGTTACCGGAACCCCCCCGGGAGAAGTAATGGGCCATATGGGCCTTAGTGGAGAGAGAGAGGGGCTGCCAGAGGTGGGCCGCGCGCCTCCTCCCCCCTGGTCCGAATTGGACTAGGAGAGGGGGGCGGCGCCCCCCTTTCCCTCTCCCTCCCCACTTCTTTCCCCCTCCTAGTAGGAGTCCTACTCCTACTAGGAGGAGGACTCTTCTTGGCGCGCCTATAGGGGCCGGCCGGCCTCCTCCCCTTGCTCCTTTATATACGGGGCCAGGGGGGCACCCCTAGACACAAAAGTTGATCTTCGTGATCGTTCCTTAGCCGTGTGCGGTGCCCCCCTCCACCATATTCCACCTCGGTCATATTGTAGCGGTGCTTAGGTGAAGCCCTGCGACGGTAGTACATCAAAGACTGTGGATTGTGTTTTCATGAGATATGCTTTTCATAGCATTGGCTATAGATTCTTGGTTGTAAAATCTGAGGTACCTGACATGCATGTCGGTACGATCATGGAGTCGAATGATGCGACTTTCTTTGAAAATATCTTTCCCATGAAGGATATGGCTACCTCATCTAATCAGGAGATGCCTAGTTCATCGAATCAGGAACCAGTTACAATTACCGAACCTACCATTTCGATGGAACACTTCGAAAGTCCTGTGGAGGAGAACAATGAAGTTCCTACCAGGAGCAAGAGACAGAGGACTGCAAAGTCCTTTGGTGATGATTTTCTTGTGTATCTCATAGATGATACTCCCAGTTCTATTTCAGAGGCCTATGCATCTGAACATGCTGACTACTGGAAGGAAGCGGTTCGTAGCGAGATGGATTCCATCTTGGCAAATGAAACTTGGGAGATAACTAATCGTCCTTATGGGTGCAAACCTATAGGATGCAAATGGGTATTCAAGAAGAAGCTTAGGCCTGATGGTACTATTGAAAAGTACAAGGCTCGGCTCGTGGCTAAGGGTTATACCCAAAAGGAAGGTGAAGACTTCTTTGATACTTACTCACCTGTGGCTCGACTGACCACTATTCGAGTTCTACTTTCACTAGCTGCCTCGCATGGTCTTCTCGTTCATCAAATGGATGTTAAGACTGCTTTCCTAAATGGAGAGTTGGACGAGGAAATTTATATGAAACAACCAGATGGGTTTGTACTATATGGTCAGGAAGGGAAAATGTGCAAGTTGCTGAAGTCTTTGTACGGACTTAAGCAAGCACCCAAACAGTGGCATGAGAAGTTTGAAAGAACTTTAACAGCTGCAGGCTTTGTTGTGAACGAAGCTAACAAATGTGTGTACTATCGCCATGGTGGGGGCGGGGAAGTTATCCTGTGCTTGTATGTTGATGACATACTGATTTTCGGAACAAATCTGAAAGTTATTAAGCAGGTCAAGGATTTCCTATCTCGTTGTTTTGAGATGAAGGATTTAGGAGTGGCTGATGTCATTCTGAACATCAAGTTGTTGAGAGACGATGATGGTGGGATTACTTTGCTTCAATCTCACTATGTGGAAAAGATCTTGAGTCGCTTTGGCTATAATGACTGCAAGCCCTCTCCAACACCATATGATGCTAGTGTGTTGCTTCGAAAGAATCGAAGAGTTGCTAGAGACCAATTGAAGTATTCTCAGATTATTGGCTCGCTTATGTACTTAGCCAATGCTACAAGACCTGACATCTCTTTTGCTGTTAGCAAACTGAGTCAGTTTGTTTCAAAACCAGGAGATGTGCATTGGAAAGCTCTAGAAAGAGTTTTGCGTTATTTGAAAGGCACTGCAAATTATGGAATTCACTACACGGGCATCCAAAGGTGCTTGAAGGGTATAGTGACTCAAACTGGATCTCAGATGCTGATGAGATAAAGGCCACGAGCGGTTATGTATTCACTCATGGAGGTGGCGCTGTTTCTTGGAAGTCTTGCAAGCAGATGATCTTAACGAGGTCAACAATGGAAGAAGAACTCACAGCACTAGATACAGCTACGGTTGAAGCAGATTGGCTTCGCCGGCTCTTGAATGACTTACCGGTTGTTGAGAAACCTGTACCGGGTGTCCTTATGAACTGCGACAATCAAACTGTGATCACGAAAGTGAGCATTTCAAAGGATAACATGAAGTCATCAAGACACGTTCAGAGAAGGTTAAAGTCTGTCAGGAAAATGAAAAACTCCGGAGTTATTGCGTTGGATTATATCCAAACGTCTAAAAATCTGGCAGATCCTTTTACTAAGGGTCTATCACGTAATGTGATAGATAATGCATCGAGGGAGATGGGTATGAGACCCACAATATGAGTTGTTCACAGTGGTAACCTATTCTTTGTGATCGGAGATCCCGTGAATTAGATGTGGAAGACAAGCTATTGGTCAACTGAGAGGAGAGTATCCTTATTATTCACAATACCACTCCATGAAGATGCAATACTCTCCTTATCTGCATGGCAGGTTGATGTATATCTTAATGTGTTCTAAGTGGCTTATTTAAGCAGAGATGTTATCCTGCAGAACATCTTTTGAAGAACACACATATACGAGTCTGATTGTCAAACGTCGCAATCTACGAGAGTAGGGTTCTCTCTAGTAAACTCACGACAGGTCACGGAGTATGACGCATAAGCTCCACCCGCGGGGAAAACCCACGGTAGCCACGTATCGGTCAAGGCTTTATGTGAAGCTAGATTCGCAGAAAACTTGCAGTTCAAGGCCCAATCCACTGTTCAAGTTGCTTACTAGTGTAGCATAGAGTTCTAGGTGGAAGTTCAACTTAACAGTCTCCACTGCAGTACCGGTATATAAAACAGTGTTTTGGAACCAAAGGCAAATTTTTGTGTGCCTCTGGGATCTGGTGGGGGATTGCTGGAATTTTGTCTATTTTCGGCCTAGCCCAATAGCAGTTTCAGAAATTTCTAATAAATCCTAGAGGCCCATGCAGCCCATTTGTGCAAGGCAAGAGGTGGAACAAAAGTTTAGTCCCACATTGCTAGTTTAGAGGGAGTTGGACCTCTTTATAAGGGAGGTTCTTTGCCCACATGTATGAGCATGAGAACAAGAGGGACATCCACGTGCGCTCCTCCTCCGCCGCCCGCCTCGCCACGCCACACCTCGTCACGACGCGCCGCGGGTTACGGGAATGAGCCGAGCCGATGTCTAAATTTTTGCCACGCACGACTGGTATACGAAAGGTCATGTGGGAGTTGAAACGTTTTTTTGTAGTGGACACTGAATTCGAATGGTGCGCCTCTTCGGCCGCTGCCTGTTCGCTTCGTCTCCCTTCGTTGCTTCACCTCCCGTCACAGCCTCTTCGCGTCCTTCTCCTGTGCCTATATAAGAGAGGTCGCTCCTCTCCAGAGACACACACCAGAAGATCCCCTTCCTCTCGCCACAAAGTTCCGGAGCACTGCGCTGCTGCTACGATCTTCCCTATCCCGGCTTGCGGCGTGCGCCGCAGGTCGGGACAGTAGGCCTCCGAAACCGCACCTTTTGAGTCCTGTATGGGAGAAGGGTGATAAGGTTTTTGGGGAACGCTCAGCGGACTACTGGCTGCTTCATCACGAATGATCCGGTGGCCGACGACGACTTCCCCGACGACGACTTCTTCCCCGACGTCCACGACCTCCTCGACGACATGGCAGGCGAGGACACCGACCCCAAGTCCAGCGCTTCTGCTGCTGCTGTCCCGTACGTGTTCTTGTCTCTCCTGTTAAAGGTTCTGCCACAGTTTCTTGTTCTAGTCCTTGTCCTACACATGTTAGGTTCTACTTCATATATGCTACTTGCTATTCTGTCTACTTTAGATATGATAGGCTACGGTTCATATATGCAGAAGCTATTTTCCTTCTCTCTGTCAGAACGCATGACTTTTTTATCTCTACTATATTAGTCATGCTTTATCTAATATTTCTGTTAATAAAATCATTCGGTAAATTGCTCATATTTCCAACAGTATCGTGCCAATTGAACCCTCGAGGCGTCGCCGTGATTGTGACACGTGACCAATGGCAACGCATGCAGTTCCACGCGTTAGTACTACTACTGGATAGTTCTGCATCTGCCATATCTTGTCCAGATAGTTGTGGTAAGGAATTTCTATGCACAACGAATCATTTTTGGACCCTACTATCTGATGAATGTTCACTATAACGGTTGGCATTTGGGAACATTTAGATGACGGTCGTAGTTGTGTGGAGGTCGACAATTTCTTCATAACAGCATGACAGTTACTGGGAAGAAGGAAATTTTGAGCAAAACCAAGAAGAAATTGCCATCGTTTGATCTTGCATGGCAACTAAAACTGCCAGCAAACAGCGTTCGTTTGCCATCCCTTCACAGGGAACGTCAACCGGATAGCATTATCGGTTTTTCCCTCTCTATCTGTGACTATTGACCATGGGAACTTTTTTATCCCGAGGGGATGACTGTGAGAACTTTTTTATTTTGATTTGAGGAGGTGACTACAAGAACTAGGAATTTTCTCGTACAGTCCAAGATAGATTTTTTCTCTATATATGAGAATCAGGCTTCACTACTCAAGCTCTCGTGAATCAAACCTACAAACCCCATTGGGGAGCCCGAAATACATGTGCCAAATTGTTAGGAAAGACCTCGTAGATTGGAACTCTCTCGAGAGCTCATGATGGAATTCCGCTCATGGTTGCCCTTACGGCGCCAGCTAAGCCAACTGATGCTCTCTCTCGCGCGCACTGGGCCGGCCAAGCTATGCCTAGTTGACTAGTGGGCCGCTGACGGGTTGACATGTGGACAGGTTGACCGATTTACTGCTGGATTGGTTGACCGTTCACCATTTGATTGTTGACTTGTGGAAAAAAACATTTGGAAAAATTGGTAAAATTGAAGAAAAAAATAAAAATAAACATGTATTTAAAAATTTTCATAAGTTTTAGAAAAGATATGAATATGAAAAAATCACGAGTATGAAATAAATTGTACTTTTGAAAAAAACCATGAATTTTGAACAAAAAAAGCAAATTTGGAGAAAATGTTGCGGATTTGAAAATGTTCATCCATATGAAAACATTTGTGGATTTAATTATTATTTTTACCAAATTGAAAAAAGGTTCACCAATTTAAGAAGATCACGCTTTTGAAAAACATTCATAAATTTTAAAGAGTTCCTGAATGTGTGAAAAATGTTGGGAAAAAATGAAAAAGAAAAATGAAAACCCAAAGAAAAAACAAAAAAGAAATCCGAACTGCAAGCATCTTGAAGCTTCCCAAATCAAAATGGGCCAGCAGCTGACGAAAAAACTGGCGTGCGTTGCGTACTCATGCGAATGAGAAGAAAAAAAAATGGACGGAGCCCATGATGAAAGGGGTGTGCGCCAGGTTGGCAAATCTGTAAAAAAAATGGCAGGTCAAGCGGTGAATATGATTTGTGTCCATCCATGTAAAGATGTAACAGCGAACCAGCGACCCGGCTCCTAGTTGGTGCAATAAGAAACTTAATTGGAACATAAGGTTTTATTGCGTTTCTGATCTCTGATTATGTTGTAACGAATTTTCAGATTAGACAATCAGTGGACGATAAATAACGCACATGTGGTTGCTTCATCCTTCTTTCTCCACTTCATCAGGGTAAAGCACACATACACCCACATGCGCCTCCTGCCAACATAGATAGCACGAGTAGCACCGGTGCTACAGCTGCCGGAAAACAAAACCTTGACTGTTAGTAATATGCAGCCTATTTCTGTCCGTGAGAAGAAATTGGAAACTCAAGAGAGAGAATGATTGATCAAGATAACTCACCGCCCCAGATAGTGTCGCCACACGCTGCAGTGGAGACCTCAAACCGCATGTAGCAGTTGAAGCCCACCACCGCGGCCGCCACGCCACCGTCGACGCGGGCAGCGTTGAGGTCCCAGTCCACGGCGTGCACCGAGTTTTGCAGGCACCGGACGCAGCCCGCCGCCGTGCGGTCCCTCCCGCACTGCGCCAGAACGTGCACTGTTCTGCTCACGGCGCTCTCGGAGTTGCTCTCCTCCGCTGTGGCCAGCATCCGCGGCCCGGAGATGTTCGCGGCCGCGCGCCGCGCCACCTGCTGCGCCATGGCGACCAGCTCATCGTGCAGGTGGACGTAGTAGAAGGATTTGGTGTTGACCTTAGAGGCAGGGACGGCGTCGAGGAGGACGAGAGCGCGGAAGGCGTCCTCGCTAGGCGAGGATGTGTTGGTGTCGGCGTAGGCGAGGAAGCACCGGTCGCTCCAGAAGCCGGCGCGCTGGCTGGTGGAGCCGCAGCCGGCGGTGAGGTTCCCAGCCGCGGCGGACAGGCACCGGGCGCACTCGGACGGCACCGTGGAGTTGCCGAAGCAGAGCCCCCGCGCGAACGCGCGCTCCCCGCGAGTGACGGACCGTAGGGAGGCGAAGCCCGTGGGCGCGGCGGCGGAGGGGAGAGAGCGGAGGAGCGGGAGCAGGGTGGCACGAAACGCCGTGCCGTTCGTGGCGTTGCTGAGCGCCGGCGCCGGGTAGCATTGCAGCAAGCCGCCTGCGCCCGCGATGCGCACGCTCTCCTCACAGGTGCTATGGGCTGGCGTCACGGCGAGGAGGAGGGAGATGAGCGGCCACGAGATCGCTGGAAGCGCCATGCTGTGGCGGTGGCGCCCCGCTTTGGCACTTGGAAGTGGAGCTGTGGAAGAGGGGGCGGCACTGGACAATGTATCGAACTTGAACTCCTCGGCTTGGTTGGTGCACGAGGATTAGTCAAAAAGAAAAAGGGAAAACGATGCACTGGACGACAATAATGTGGATTCTTTCCCTAAAAACGAAAGACTGCTGCCTGCTCGCAAATATGCAAACTATAATCATACACCTACACCTACGAATCTCTCCCTACCCCTGAATCTCAAGGGAGATAATCCTACACTAGTCCTCGCCATGGGCAGCCTGGCCCGAACGGCCCGAAAAAGCCCGACCCAATGCTGCATCCGGGCCTGGCCTGGGCCTAGATTTTGAGCCCGAAGGCCGGGTCGGGCTTGGGCTCAGGCCCGTCGTTTTCGTGATTTACTAAAGGGCCTCGGCCCGGCGGGCTTTATCACTTTTTGGCTAGGCTTAGGCCCAAAAACCAGGCCCGACGGCCGGGATGGGCCGGCCTCGGGCTTTGGTAGGCCCGGCCCGGCAGATGGCCAGATATATCCTGCACCTATCAGGTGGCTACGAAGACCTACGTAATTTTTCAAACTATAAGCCTCTTGCCCCGCTGATTTTGACGCGGGTGGTCCCCTTCCCCCTTACCGATCCAATAATCTTTCTCCACGATGTTGTTTACGTAAAACACGTAACAAACCTTACTTAGGTCTAGCATTGCCCTTTCAAGGGGGTGAGGCCGAGACAAAAAAATGTTACACCTCCGTAACTCTTAGGTAATGCTACATAACTTCTCTTCCTATAAACTGATTGCTCCCCCGCGAATTTCATGGGGTGGGCATGGGTCTTTTTTTTTACTTTCAACCAAATTAGGCCACATAAGCTCGACGTAAATTTCGTAACACCTTTTACGTAGATGTAGCAAAGCTCGGCCGAAACCCCCTATACGACGCCCACGAGCGTCAAAAGCCAGAGCTTTTGTGTAGGGGTGATCCTAATGGACCAGCCCATTCAGTGGCGCCATAAAGCAATCAGAAAATCCCCAAAAAATGTGCTACTAGAAAATCAAACTATGAACCACACAGTGAAGACCTGCGGTTCCTTAACACTTCAGCTGCTGAGGGTAAACAAATTTTTGGAAGAGCGAAAATTTAAGAACTAAATGCAGCGGCAGATTTAGAAAGTTCAAAAAAATAACCATTTGTTGGGAAAATTGTGAATAATTTAAATAAAATGTGAATAATGCTTTGGAATAGTGAACAAAATTTGAAATCTGAATAAAATTTTAAAACATGAAAAGGTTTTAAAATCTATTGAAAAAAAATCTTAATATAAATTGAACAATTTTTAAAATACACACTAAAATTTTAGTGATATATGCTGGACAATATTTAAATATGCATTGAACATGTTTTTTATATACGCTGAACAATATCTGAATACACATTGAACATTTTTGTCATATACTCTGAACAATATTTAAGTACACATTGAACATTTTTCTGATATATGTTGAACAATTTTAAAATGCACAATGAATTTTTTAAAAAACATATGTTGGATATTTTCTTAATATAGGGTCTCACACTTGACATGGCGAGAGCATCTCTCACTGTACAGGGTCCTGTGTCTGAAGCCCTGTTCAAGAATTCATCCGATTAATCAGTTAACTTGCCGATTAATCCCTACTCGTAGGGTCACCGAGTAGCCGATAAACTCAAAAATCGTCCGATTAGTTGATTAAATGGCCGATTAACTTGCCGATTAGTCGATTAATCCCCTACTCACCAGCCAACCGAGCAGCTACCAGTTAACGATTTCCTCAACAATGGTCTGAAGAGAGGCATCGGAGAGCTACATGCCTTTTTTTTAATTTTGATCGCTAACTTTGCTTGATGATGTGCTTTAACATTAAAACACCTATTGATGTGTGATACCCTGGTGCGGATAAAAGATGGCGACGCTTGAATAGAAGCAATAATGGGCCTTATGTTCAAGTGACATGTGTCTTTGAATATGGAACTCGTCATTGCTGCTGATGCAAGTACCAAACAATCCGTGTAGTACTGCGGTTCTGGGAGTATCAGCTATCATTGTGGCCAAGAGTAGGCCATATGCTTCATCTTGGAGAGAAGATGACACGGGGGGAGACATGGCTGAAACCTACAGCTGCTGACAATGACCATTTCCTCCAAATTGGATGGTCACACTAATACCTGCTGGAGAATGTTGCATATTTGCCTCATTTGTCCAAGCCACATCGCAGAAGATTCCTTGACCTGCAACTAAAGATGGTGTTTGTGTGATTAATGGTTGTCGTACTACAACAGTTGTTGAGCATTCATCTTGTCCTGCCATCACCTCCTCAAGCTTTGGGCCCTGTAAGATCGCATTCGCCACCGGGTATACTTGCGATGGTTGACAAAATTTTCTACCAAACAGGGCATCATCTTGTGCTTTCCAAAGGCACCACAAGAAAGTGAATACACTAGTTACATTGAGGATGGGCCAAATCCAGTAAAACCTTAATTATTTGTGGAATGGAATGGTTATGTTCAACCAAAACTTCTGTTCTAATATACCAATGAGACGAGAACCAAGCAGCCTTTGAGAAAGGCCCTAGAAAAAGCATGTGCATTTCATCCTCTTGGTTGCCACATCTAGTACAATTATCACTAACATGTTTCGAGAACTTACTTGCACGCTTACACGTTGGAAGTGCTCGGCGAAGAAGTGTCCATGCGAGAGTTTGAACTCTTGGCTCCATGAGTTTGTCCCTCCAAACCTGATTGAGAAGATTTACAATCTGCATTGGAACATATTTTGGTCTCTGATTTGCTAGTAGTACTAGATTATTGAAGTAGTGCTTGTAGGCACTTTTTGAAGAGTGGTCACCTGCAGGGGTTAGTCTCCAAACCAACACATCCTGTCCAGTAGTATTAACAATAGGGGTTTGCAGTATAGCTTGAGCAGTATGAGGATGAAACAGAGCATTGACAAGATGGATGTTCCAAGCTTTCTGATTAGGAAACCAAAGATCACTAACAATAGCTGGATAAGAGTAAGGTGGCTGCTGGATTATAAGATTCTCATAAATATTTTGCCACTGAGAACCAAGGAGTACTCTAGATGGAACTACTACCATCTACCAATTGATAAAAGGAGGCAGAAATGAGAAGAGGTCTGACCTTCAGGATAGCAGTCCAGAAGGCTGATTTGAGAACATCGTGTTTAGCTCTCCAAATTGACGTGTCACTGTGATACTTGGCCTTGAGAATAAGAGAGATGTAACTTTGGGGTTCCTTTGCAAATCTCCAAGCTCTTGACAGAATAAGACTTTGATTTATAGCCTGTAGATTTCTGACACCTAAGCCACATTTCTTCTTTTCAATACATCTATCAGCCCAAGATCGTAGACATAAAACTCTTGTTGAAGGATTCTCTCTATCAGCCCAAGTTCCTAATAATTGTTGTTAGTTTTGCAAGAAACTTTTTGGAGAAAAGAATATTTTACATATAATAGACATGTATAGAGGCAAAGACAGATCTTATAAGAGTAAGTCTTGCTGCGTGTGATAGCATGTCAGCTTTATAGGCACTTAGTTTAGATTTGAATTTGTCATATACAAAGTTCTAAGCAGCCGCTCTATCTTTGGCAGGGAGGATGAGAGGATGCCCAAGGTGAACAGTGGAACTGTCAATGTTAGGAACTGGAAAGATTCCTTTGATCTGCTGCCTGACCTGTAAATC
Source organism: Triticum urartu (assembly GCF_056163025.1). Classification (NCBI taxonomy): domain Eukaryota; kingdom Viridiplantae; phylum Streptophyta; class Magnoliopsida; order Poales; family Poaceae; genus Triticum; species Triticum urartu. The sequence goes on from NC_141875.1 coordinate 97,108,203, forward strand.
TACATTATGACTAAACATAATGGCTGACTTATTCCAGTTTGGGATCTGACATGAGAGATTACAAAAATGTTGTAGAACCTGGGCTATAACTGAAGCTTCCTGCATATTAGCCTTATCACATACCAAAGGATCGTCATCAAACATGAGGGAATGAATTGGTAGACGTTGTGGTCCAAGAGCCATACCTGACACTTGGTTATTTTGTAATGCTTCTTGAAGTGAGAGAGAGAGAGTTCATTCACTGTAAGGACAAAGAGTGAATGTGGTAGAGGGCATCCTTGCCTAATACTGTTGGGGAACGCAGTAATTTCAAAAAAATTCCTACGCACACGCAAGATCATGGTGATGCATAGCAACGAGAGGGGAGAGTTTCGTCCATGTACCCTCGTAGACTGTAAGCGGAAGCGTTATGAGAACGCGGTTGATGTAGTTGTACGTCTTCATGATCCGACCGATCCAAGTACCGAACGTACGACACCTCCGAGTTCAGCACACGTTCAGCTCGGTGACGTCCCACGAGCTCCGATCTAGCAGAGCTTCGAGGGAGAGTTTCGTCAGCACGATGACGTGATGATGGTGATGATGATGCTACCGACGCAGGGCTTCGTCTAAGCACCGCTACGATATGACCGAGGTGGATTATGGTGGAGGGGGGCATCGCACACGGCTAAAAGATCAACTGATCAACTTGTGTGTCTTGGGGTGCCCCTGCCCCCGTATATAAAGGAGCAAGGGGGGAGGCCGGCCGGCCCTAGCAGGGCGCGCCAGGAGGAATCCTACTCCCACCGGGAGTAGGATCCCCCCTTCCCTAGTTGGACTAGGAGAGAAGGAAGGGGGAGAGAGGGAGGAAGGAAAGGGGGGCGCCGCCCCCCTCCTAGTCCAATTCGGACCAGAGGGAGAGGGGGCACGCGGTTTCCCTGGTCTCCTCTCTCTCTCCACTATGGCACAATAAGGCCCATACATTTACCGGGGGGTTCCGGTAACCTCTCGGTACTCCGGTAAAATCCCGATTTCACCCGGAACTATTCTGATGTCCAAATATAGGCTTCCAATATATCGATCTTTATGTCTCGGCCATTTTGAGACTCCTCGTCATGTCCGCGATCATATTCGGAACTCCGAACTACCTTCGGTATATCAAAACACATAAACTCATATTACCGATTGTCACCGAACTTTAAGCGTGCGGACCCTACGGGTTCGAGAACTATGTAGACATGTCCGAGACTCGTCTCTGGTCAATGACCAATAGCGAACCTGGATGCTCATATTGGCTCCTACATATTCTACGAAGATCTTTATCGGTCAAACCGCATAACAACATATGTTGTTCCCTTTGTCATCGGTATGTTACTTGCCCGAGATTCGATCGTCGGTATCTCAATACCTAGTTCAATCTCGTTACTGGCAAGTCTATTTACTCGTTCCGTAATACATCATCCCGCAACTAACTCATTAGTCGCATTGCTTGCTGATGTCTACTACACAACCTTCTTCTTGTAGACGTTGTTGGGCCTCTAAGTGCAGAGGTTTGCAGGACAGTAGCAAATTTCCCTCAAGTGGATGACCTAAGGTTTATCTATCCGTAGGAGGCGCAGGATCAAGATGGTCTCTCTCAAGCAACCCTGCAACCAAATAACAAAGAGTCTCTTGTGTCCCCAACACACCCAATACAATGGTAAATTGTATAGGTGCACTAGTTCGGCGAAGAGATGGTGATACAAGTGCAATATGGATAGTAGATAATAGTTTTTGTAATCTGAAATTATAAAAACAGCAAGGTAACTAATGGTAAAAGTGAGCGTAAACAGTATTGCAATGATGGTAAACAAGGCCTAGGGTTCATACTTTCACTAGTGTAAGTTCCCTCAACAATACTAACATAATTGGATCACATAACTATCCCTCAACATGCAACAAAGAGTCACTCCAAAGTCACTAATAGCGGAGAACGAACGAAGAGATTATGGTAGGGTACGAAACCACCTCAAAGTTATTCTTTCCAATCAATCCGTTGGGCTATTCCTATAAGTGTCACAAACAGCCTTAGAGTTCGTACTAGAATAACACCTTAAGATACAAATCAACCAAAACCCTAATGTCACCTAGATACTCCAATGTCACCTCAAGTATCCGTGGGCATGATTATACGAAATGCATCACACAATCTCAATTCATCTATTCAACCAACACATAGAACCTCAAAGAGTGCCCAAAGTTTCTACTGGAGAATCATGACGAAAACGTGTGCCAACCCCTATGCATAGGTTCCCAATGTCACGAAACCCGCAAGTTGATCACCAAGACATACATCAAGTGGCACGTGGTATCCCATTGTCACCACAGATATCCACGGCAAGACATACATCAAGTGTTCTCAAGTCTTTAAAGACTCAATCCGATAAGATAACTCCAAAGGGGAAACTCAATTCATTACAAGAGAGAAGAGGGGGAGGAGAAACATAGGATCCAACTATAATAGCAAAGCTCGCGATACATCAAGATCGTGCCAAATCAAGAACACGAGAGAGAGAGAGAGATCAAACACATAGCTACTGGTACATACCCTCAGCCCCGAGGGAGAACTACTCCCTCCTCGTCATGGAGAGTGTCGGGATGATGAAGATGGCCACCGGTGAGGGATTGCCCCCTCCGGCAGGGTACCGGAACGGGTCTAGATTGGTTTTCGGTGGCTACGGAGGCTTCTGGCGGCGGAACTTCCGATCTAATCTCCAGTTGATTTCGTTCCATTTCGACTCCGTCTGATATTCATTTTCTTCAAAACACTGAAATAGGCATAAAATAGCAAATCTGGGCTGGGCCTCCGGTTAATAGGTTAGTCCCAAAAGTAATATAAAAGTGGATAATAAAGCCCAATATTGCCCAAAACAGTAGATAATATAGCATGGAGCAATAAAAAATTATAGATACGTTGGAGACGTATCAAGCATCCCCAAGCTTAATTCCTGCTCGTCCTCGAGTAGGTAAATGATAAAAAAGATAATTTTTGATGTGGAATGCTAGTTGGCATAATTTCAATGTAATTCTTCTTAATTATAGCATGAATATTAAGATCCGAAAGATTCAAGACAAAAGTTCATATTGACATAAAAATAATAATACTTCAAGCATACTAACAAAGCAATTATGTCTTCTCAAAATAACATGGCTAAAGAAAGCTATCCCTACAAAATCATATAGTCTGGCTATGCTCCATCTTCACCACACAAAATATTTAAATCATACACAACCCGATGACAAACCAAGCAATTGTTTCATACTTTTGATGTTCTCAAACTTTTTCAATCTTCACGCAATACATGAGCGTGAGCCATGGACATAGCATTATAGGTGGAATAGAATGGTGGTTGTGGAGAAGACAAAAAGGAGAAGATAGTCTCACATCAACTAGGCGTATCAACGGGCTATGGAGATGCCCATCAATAGATATCAATGTGAGTGAGTAGGGATTGCCATGCAACAGATGCACTAGAGCTATAAGTGTATGAAAGCTCAAAAAGAAACTAAGTGGGTGTGCATCCAACTCGCTTGCTCACGAAGACCTAGGGCACTTGAGGAGGCCCATCATTGGAATATACAAGCCAAGTTCTATAATGTAAAATTACCACTAGTCTATGAAAATGACAAAACATATGAGACTCTCTATATGAAGAACATGGTGCTACTTTGAAGCACAATATATGAAACTCGCTATATCATGGTGCTACTTTGAAGCACAAGTGTGGAAAAAGGATAGTAGCATTGCCCTTTTTTTTAATTTATTTGGCCTTTCTCTTTTTTTATTTGGCCTTTTTTTAATTTGGGACAATGCTCTATTAAATGATGATCATCACACTTCTATTTATTTACAACTCGATGATACAACTCGATACTAGAACAAAGATGACTCTATATGAATGCCTCTGGCAGTGTACCGGGATATGCAATGAATCAAGAGTGACAAGTATGAAAGAATTATGAATGGTGACTTTGCCACAAATACTATGTCAACTACATGATCATGCTAGCAATATGACAATGATGAATGTGTCATGATGGAAAGTTGCATGGCAATATATCTCGGAATGGCTATGGAAATGCCATAATAGGTAGGTATGGTGGCTGTTTTGAGGAAGGTATATGGTGGGTTTATGGTACCAGCGAAAGTTGCGCGGTACTAGAGAGGCTAACAATGGTGGAAGGGTGAGAGTGCGTATAATCCATGGACTCAACATTAGTCATAAAGAACTCACATACTTTTTTTTGAGCCGGGCATAACCCCTTTCCATTACTTAGCATAATGGAAATACAAATAGTTTTAAGAGTTCAAAAGGAGACCTAGAAAGGGGAAGCGAGCTCAAAGCACCGCTGGGAAACCCACAATGAGCACTCGTCATCGAGCAGCTCACCATGGGGCGAAAACCCAACGACACCCTAAAACCAGCCGACTAACTCTAACCAGGAGAATTCCAACAAGTTTTAGGAGGGTTACTCCAGGACATAAACCATGAGCCCACGCAGGGGCAAAAGGACTATTTTTCCAGATATAGTTAAGCACTCACGCAGGAGCAAACGAACTATCTTTCAGCAGCAAACGCTTCAGCTCTCAGTTTGAGGTTCCCCTCGGCGCTGCACAGATCCGCATCATGTTCGACGCATTGGTCCTCAGCATCTTGGCTCCGTGCTCCATCATCTCTCGATCATCTCCTGTCATCAAACCTGCCCAGTAGGTAAGAAAACCACATGCAGAGTAAACCACATCAAAAGGCGACCTCATATGTTTAGACTCAAAGGTAACACTGTTACGATTAATCCACATCGCCCAACAGAAACCTACTAGACCAAAGGTATAAAATTTCTCCCCATCAGGTAAAAACATGTAAGCCCATGAATAGTACTGCCAAATGTTACTTGGACACAGATCCGTGCCTAGTACACAGCCTACAGTCCTCCAGAGGACTCTGGCCACAAGGCAAGTGAAGAAGAGATGCTGGGATGTTTCTCTCTCCGCACAGAAGGAGCAGGCAGGATTTCCCAGCCACTTTCGTCTACTCATCACATCTCTAGTTATGATAGCGTCCTGAAACAGTTGCCAAAGGAAAAGTTGAATTTTAAGGGGAATTTTTGCTTTCCATATCCACTTGTAGTTTTCCCCCGCCACATTTCTTTCCAAATATTCATAAACATATTTCGTAGTAAACCTACTTTTCTTCCCCAAGGTCCAGACCACTTGGTCGGCTTCGTTAGTCATCGGCCAAGTCCCCACTATAGATTTGATATTACTCCATTTCTCAAGCATGGGAGGGTGGAGTTGCCTTCTAAAAAAGTTTTTTTCCTCCACCCCTTCCCTGAACTTAGCAACCGTGATATCCTGATCATTGCAAATATCATAAATCATAGGAAACTGCAACTGGAGGGGAGGTTCATTGTCAACTGGATCAACCCACAGTCTAGCAAGATCTCCAGATTGTAAATTCACTTTTCTGCCAGCCAGGTAGTAATCTTTAGTTTTCTTGATTGCTTTCCAGATTGGCGAGTCATTGAATTTAGTTTTGACAGAGGTCACCGTGTCTTGCTTAAAGTACTTGGCCCGGATCACATCCTGCCATAACCCTTGTTTAGTTTCCAGCTTCCACCACCACTTGGTGAGGAGGCCTAAATTCTGTTTATGAAGATCCTTGACTCCCAGTCCCCCTTTCTCTTTGGATCTACAAATTCTATTCCATCTCACTAGATGGTTTCGTTTACGCCCCTCATGTTCTTGCCAAAAGAACCGCTTACGGTGTTTATCCAGTTTCTCAATCACCCCTTTAGGAAGAAGGAACATAGACATGTAGTAAAAGACAATGCTAGTTAATGAGGAATTGAGAAGGATGAGCCTCCCACCCAAAGATGCTGCATTACCAATCCAGGATTCACAGCATTTAAGGAACCTCTCATCCATAAAATCCCAGTCTATGCTACGCAAAGAAGAGAAACCGACTAGGACTTCCAAGTATTTCATTAGGAAATGTCCAATACTACAATTAAAGAGACCAACATAAAAGGAAAGGGTACTATCATCTCCACCGACACAGAGGATTTCACTTTTCATAAAATTGATCTTCAGTCCTGACATAAGTTCAAACAGGTACAATAGAAGCTTCAGATTCATAGCCGCTTCCTTATCATGTTCAAAACATATTACAGTGTCATCTGCATATTGCAGGATAGCCACACCCCCCTCAATCAAGTCAGGTGCTAAGCCCGTCAGCATTTTCTCTTTTTGTGCATTAAGAACCATTTTCGAGAGTGTCTCTACAGCTAGGTTAAAAAGGAAAGGAGAATGGGGATCGCCTTGCCGGACCCCCTTGTGACTTTGGAAATACGCACCTGTTTCATTGTTCAGTTTAATGCTCACCGTGCCATTATGTAGGATTCGTTCGATCCATCCACACCAGGTTGCCCCAAAGCCACGATTACGATGACATTCTAGTAGGAAGTCCCAGTTTATCTTATCATATGCTTTTTCAAAGTCCAATTTTAATACAATCCCACATTTTTTCTTTTGATGAGTGTGATGCAACACCTCATGTAGCGTGAGGATTCCATCCATTATATTTCTATGCTTGATAAAAGCATTCTGGTGCTTGCTAATCAGCTTATCAGCAAATACCGCAACCCTATTGTCCAGAACTTTCGTGATCAGTTTGTATGGGCATCGTAGGAGGCATATTGGGCGGTACTGTTGTATTTTCTTTGCTCCATTCATCTTAGGAATCAGTGTTATGACACCATAGTTCAGGCGTGCCACATCCAAGGTATTGTTGTGGAACGCTTTGAATAGGTGCATAATATCGTTTTTAACAAATTCCCAATAGTGTTTATAGAATTCCACATGGATATTGTCAGGGCCGGGCGCTCTGTTACTTTCCATACTAAACAAGGCTTTTTTAACTTCCTCTTCTGTAAATTCACTTGTAAGGATCAGGTTATCTTCTTCCGTAAGTTTTTCTTCATCCATCCAAGTATCAGGGGCAAGGTGAAATAAGTTTCCACTAGCAGGTCCAAAAATATTTTTATAGTAGGCAGTGGCATGGTCAAGGAGATTTTGAGTCCCTTCAATAATAACTTCTCCATCAGTAAAGGACTGTATCGTGTTTTTTCTCTTTCTGCCATTGGCTATTCGATGAAAATAGGCTGTGTTTTGATCCCCTTTAAGTAACCAACGCTCATTAGAGTGTTGCAGCCAAAAAAGTCCCTCATCTGCAAGGATTTCATTAAGCTCTATATTTAGGGTTGTCCTCCTCTCATATGATTCCGGGTCGAGGGGGCCTTCTTCTTCCTGTTTTTCTATTTTTTCCAACTCCTCCTTAATCCATTTTTCCTCTTTCTAGCATGCCCAAAGGAATGTGCCCCCCACCCTTTATAATATTTCTTGAGGCGTTTCAACTTGATATTATGGATATTGATAGGGTCATCAGAATGCACAGGTCTTTCCCAAATCTTTTTAGCCGTCCTAAAGAAATCCTCATTCTTAAGCCAGCTCAGCTCGAATCTGAATTCGCGCTGCCGGGTGGGATTTTTTCTAATAGGGTTCGTCGACAGCAACAACAGGTTGTGGTCTGAGACATCTCGTACCAACTTACGAACTGTAACCATAGGGAATAGATCTTCCCAAGTAGGGTTCATAAGGATTCTGTCCAGTTTCTCCAGTGTAGGGTGTTTTTGCTTATTGGACCAGGTGTATTTTCCCCCTCCCATATGAATCTCTCTAAGGTTCAGGGACTGAATGATAGCGTTGAAGCTATCTATATATTCGGAGTAGGTTAATTTTTTATTCTTGCCACCACTTTCACGTAAGATATTAAAATCACCACCAACCACATAAGGATTACTAATCGTGGCACATGTCGTAGCCAATTCTGCAAGGAAATCATTTTTCCCCTCTTTTTGGGCTGCCCCATATACCACCACTAGGGTCCACACACATTTGAGGTTCACATCAAAGACAGTAGTCTACATAAGGAATTCACCCCCCGACCAGGAAATAATCTCCAAGGTTTCTCTCCTAGTCCCACACAATATACCTCCAGACTTACCAATCGAAGGGATCCAATTTCAATTGAACTTATCAAGAGGGTCAATTTTTCTAAGGAGATTAGGGGTGAAATTCTTCTTCTTAGTTTCCTGGATACCAAGGAAGTCCAGGGAATGATCTTTTATTATATCAACGAAGCAGGTAGTCATCCCTTTCTTACCTGCTCCCCTGCAGTTCCAAAATATACCGTTCATTTTTTCTTTTTGACACCCCCCTGCCTGGTGTTTCTACTAGGAAGCAGAGTAGATCCACCGGCAACATTTTGCAAGGAAGCCCCCCCTTTTTGACTTCTAGTGCAAGGTCTAGCTATCACCACATTAATCTTTCTCTCTCTTTTCTTCCTAGATCGGACCACAACAAAGTTATCATTATCCACATCACTATTATCCTCCCAGTTCATATTAAGAGGAGTCTGGTCCCCTTTTGCATTAGTTAATACCAAATGCCCCCCACCCACATCAGGCTGAGTCTGTTTGTCCTTAACAGTTTCCACATTTCTACATTTTTCTAATTCTCTAATGATATCAACATTAGTAAAATCAGCATCTGGGATGTTTACCCCCATTTTCACAGCTCTGAGGATAAGTTCAGGATTAGATAGTGTATCAAAAGAGTTGGGGACTCGAGGATTACCTTCGATGTCTCTCTTTTTGCAGCTGCCCTGGCCTTTTCGTCAACTCTCTCCATCTTGTTCTGTGCATTCCTCAGACTGAACCGAAGATTTTCTTCAGTGACCAGGGGAGGAGCAGGGATCATTTCAATATCCCCCTCCACATCAGGAAACTCCACTCTGTATTCATTATTTTTGGTCGTCTTGGCCTCCCCAACCACCTTCTCAACCTATTTTTCATCCATTGTCTCCTGATTGAAGGAATCTAAAAACAAGGTCGTGTGCAGTGACTCATCAGATTCCACACTCTCCTGCGACTCCCGAACAGGGTCCTGTTTTTCCCCCTGGGGAATGCAGGGAGATTTCCCTCCAAGCCTAGTGGAAAAACTACCCAGGTTAGCTCCAGGAGTCGACAGCAAGGAATTTTTCATCTCCATATTTTTTTCACCAAGATTAGAGGAAGCTTGAACAACTTTTTTCTCTCTATTAGGATCCCTCACCAGAATCTGATCCACTTCATAAAAGAAATCATAAAAATGATCACCAAGCACAGCCTCTGCGACTGCAGGAATCTCCTCCACATTTCTACAACCAATCCGGACCCTGACAGATGTCGGACGGTGCAAGGTAGCAGCATCTACTTCCAAAGGAACACCCACCAGCGAGGCAACATAAGCCAGATTCCTATTACTCCTTTTGTCCAGAGGGATATTGCTAATTTTTACCCAAGCTATTTCCATAACCCCTTTAGCCCCAACAGCAGATGACCATTTAGTAACATGAATAACAGCCCCACTAGTTTTAAGAGTGATTTTCCCCACATAGCAAATTTGGGCCACTGCTCGAGGATTAGGAAAGCGCACTACAAAGGTTCCTGGTCCTATTGCATGAGCTGAACAGCGCCAATCAGTAGCTAAGTAAGCAGATAAATCAAGTTCCATTTGTCTAGTAGATGTTTCTCCCTCTACAATCGTGACCACAATGTTATTAGCCCTCTCTTTAAGCTGGTTGGCGGAGCAAGCGTCATGAATATAGTAAAACCCTTGCCCTTTGCCCTGGAACGCACACATCGGTGCCACACATTCTCATGGCAGAAATTCAGTACAGACAGAAGCAAGGTGTCCTAATTTGCCGCATCTTTCACAATATGCTTGAGGGCATCGAATAGGAGGATGTTCATAAGACTTGCAAATGGGGCAGGCAATGGATTTTTTGGACGGAGGCACCTGAGCAGGGTTTTGTATTCCCTGTATGTGGCGCCTAGGTGAAGCAGATTGATGCCCGGTGGAGATGCCGCCAGATTCGGACGATTCCTTGGCCTTCTGCACCCAGATCCCGCCATCTTGGTCGCGATGCTTGGGCGCCGCCGCCTCGTCCCACCGCGAGGCGCCCTCCGAGGCCGGCGCGATTGTGGAGGATGTAGAGTTGGTGTGGCCGCTTCCCTCGTCCCGCTTCCATGAGAACTTGCTGCGGTCGCCTCCGCGGCCGTTGCCACGGCCAGGTTGCCGCCCTCCTCCGCGGTTCGCATGTCCCGCTCTGCCCCCTCCACGGTTCCCGCGCCCCGCCTCGGTCGCCATGGGAGGAGGTGGTACCTTAGCGGTCGTGACCTCCGCAAAGGATCTGGGATCCCCTCCGACCTTGCCCTTCCACCACTCGAACGACTCCGAATTTCTCGATCTAGGGTTTTTCTCCGCCGCCCAGAAGTGGGAGAATGATTCCTCTAGGTCAAGGATCGGGCGAGGCGGGGGCTTTATACCAGTGTTTCCCACCTGCCGATGGGGATGGATGGCTGGATCAGCTCCCACGTGGCTTGCATCTGCCATTGGCGGGCGGTGAGTGGGGCTTGGGTCCGTTTCGCCTGGACTTGGTCCACGCACACGCAGCCCCGTGCCCTTCCCGTGTACCGCATTGCCACGTCCCTCGCCCCGCGCCTCCTTCGTCAGCGTAGCGCTCGCCGCCGGTAGTCGATCTCGAATCTTTGCGAAATGACACAGGAAGGAAACAATCTCGCCGATGTCGACGATTTCCCCCGAACGGAGAAACCGCGTGTCCACCGTAACTCCGCGCCTGTCCGAGAGAACGAGGCGGAGAGCGTCTCGCTGTAGCGTGAGCACGCCGTCGGAGAAGGAGACTGTGCGTGTGATGAGATCGGCGGCGAAGGAAACCCGCCATCGCACATCCTGTTCGTCGCCAGTCGTGTTGCTACTCGAGCACGCCATCTCAAATTCATACTTTTACTCACCATCTATTCTAGAACTCACATACTTATTGCAAAAATCTATTAGTTATCGAAACAAAGTACTACGCGCATGCTCCTAGGGGATAGATTGGTAGGAAAAGACCATCGCTCGTCCCCGACCGCCACTCATAAGGAGTACAATCAATAAATAAATCATGCTCCGACTTCATCACATAACGGTTCACCATACGTGCATGCTACAGGAATCACAAACTTCAACACAAGTATTTCTCAAATTCACAACTACTCAACTAGCATGACTCTAATATTACCATCTCCATATCTCAAAACAATTATCAAGTATCAAACTTCTCTTAGTATTCAACACACTCATAAGAGAATTTTATTATTCTTGAATACCTAGCATATTAGGATTTTAAGCAAATTACCATGCTATTTAAGTCTCTCAAAATAATATAAGTGAAGCATTAGAGTTCATCTTTTTCTATAAAATAAAACTACGACCATGCTCTAAAAGATATAAGTGAAGCACTAGAGCAAATGACAAACTACTCCGAAAGATATAAGTGAAGATCAATGAGTAGTCGAATAATTATGCAACTATGTGAAGACTCTCTAACATTTAATAATTTCAGATCTTGGTACTCTATTCAAACAGCAAGCAAAGCAAAATAAAATGACATTCTAAGAATAGCAAACATCATGTGAAGAAGCAAAAACTTAGGATCAACCGATACTAACCGATAATTGTTGAAGAAGAAAGGTGGGATGCCAACCGGGGCATCCCCAAGCTTAGATGCTTGAGACTTCTTGAAATATTATCTTGGGGTGCCTTGGGCATGCCCAAGCTTGAGCTTTTATGTCTCCTTAATTGCTCTCATATCACGGTCTCCCTAAATCTCAAAAGCTTCATCCACACAAAACTCAACAAGGACTCGTGAGATAAGTTAGTATAAACCATTGCAAAACCTTATCATACTCTACTGTAGCAAATCACTAAAATTATTATTCAACATTGCATACTAAATGCCTCTGCATATTTAATAGTACTATCCTCAAATAGAATCATTAAAGAAGCAACCATATGCAAACAATGCAAACATAACAGCAATCTGCCTAAACAGGATAGTCTGTAAAGAATGCTGCAACATCCATACTTCCCTAGCTCCAAAAATTATGAAATAAAAATTCCCACTGTAGTAAATTTATCAGAGCTTAATATTCAAAAGGTTTCAACATTTTATCACATTCTTACTTTTCTAGGGAATTATTGCAACAACGGTAAACTTTCTGTTTTTAAACAGCAACATGTGGACTTCTAAAATAGGCATAGTAAAGGCTATCAATGCCACTTTTATTGAAATAAAAGATGCAAACAATTATTCTAAATAACAGAAAGAAAATCCTAACAAAATAAATTGACGCTCCAAGCAAAACAAATATCATGTGGCGAATAAAAATATAGCTCCAAGTAAAGTTACTGATGAACGAAGACGAAAGAGGGGATGCCTTCCGGGGCATCCCCAAGCTTAGGCTTTTGGTTGTCCTTGAATATTACCTTGGGGTGCCTTGGGCATCCCCAAGCTTAGGCTCTTGCCACTACTTATTCCATATTCCATCGAATCCTTACCCAAAACTTGAAAACTTCACAACACAAAACTTAACAGAAAACTCGTAAGCTCCGTTAGTATAAGAAAGCAAAACACCACTTCAAGGTACTGTAATGAACTCATTCTTTATTTATATTGGTGTTAAACCTACTTTATTCCAACTTCTCTATGGTTTATAAACTCTTTTACTAGCCATAGATTCATCAAAATAAGTAAACAACACATGAAAAACAGAATCTGTCAAAAACAGAACAGTCTGTAGTAATCTGAATCAAACGTATACTTATGGAACTCATAAAATTCTCAAATAAATTGCTGGACCTTAGTAATTTATCTATTAATAGTCTGAAAAAATAATTAACTAAATATCACTCTCCAAATAAAAATGGCAGCAATTCTCGTGAGCGCTAAAGTTTCTGTTTTTGACAGCATGATCAACAAGACTTCCCCCAAGTCTTCCCAAAGGTTCTACTTGGCACAATCACTAATTAAACACATAAAACCACATCTAAACAGATTCTAGATGGATTATTTATTACTAAACAGGAGCAAAAAGCAAGGAACTAAAATAAAATTGGGTTGCCTCCCAACAAGCGCTATCGTTTAACGCCCCTAGCTAGGCATGATGATTTCAATGATGCTCATATAAAGGATAAGAATTGGAACATAAAGAGAGCATCATGAAGAATATGACTAACACATTTAAGTCTAACCCACTTCCTATGCATAGGGATTTTGTGAGCAAACAACTTGTGGGAACAATAATCAACTAGCATAGGAGGGTAAAACAAGCATAACTTTAAGATTTTAAGCACATAGAGAGGAAACTTGATATTATTGCAATTCCTACAAGCATATATTCCTCCCTCATAATAATTTTCAGTAGCATCATGAATGAATTCAACAATATAACCAGCACCTAAAGCATTCTTTTCATGATCTACAAGCATAGAAAATTTACTACTCTCCACATAGGCAAATTTCTTCGCATGAATAATAGTGGGAGCAAACTCAACAAAATAACTATCATGTGATTGAAAATTAAGATCAAGATGACAATTTTCATGGTTATCATTATTCTTTAAAGCATACGTGTCATCACAATAATCATCATAGATAGGAGGCATGCTTTCATCATAGTAAATTTGCTCATCAAAGCTTGGGGGACAAAAAATATCATCTTCATAAAACATAGCTTCCCCAAGCTTGTGGCTTTGCATATCATTAGCATCATGGATATTCAAGGAATTCATACTAACAACATTGCAATCATGCTCATCATTCAAAGATTTAGTGCCAAACATTTTACAGATTTCTTCTTCTAGTACTTGAGCACAATTATCCTTTCCATCATACTCACGAAAGATATTAAAAAGGTGAAGCGTATGCGACAAACTAAATTCCATTTTTTATAGTTTTCTTTTATAAACTAAACTAGTGATAAAACAAGAAACTAAAAGACTCGATTGCAAGATCTAAAGATATACCTTCAAGCACTCACCTCCCCGGCAACGGTGACAGAAAAGAGCTTGATGTCTACTACACAACCTTCTTCTTGTAGACGTTGTTGGGCCTCCAAGTGCAGAGGTTTGTAGGACAGTAGCAAATTTCCCTCAAGTGGATGACCTAAGGTTTATCAATCCGTAGGAGGCATAGGATGAAGATGGTCTCTCTCAAGCAACCCTGCAACCAAATAACAAAGAGTCTCTTGTGTCCCCAACACACCCAATACAATGGTAAATTGTATAGGTGCACTAGTTCGGCGAAGAGATGGTGATACAAGTGCAATATGGATAGTAGATAATAGTTTTTGTAATCTGAAATTATAAAAACAGCAAGGTAACTAATGGTAAAAGTGAGCGTAAACGGTATTGCGTGATGGTAAACAAGGCCTATGGTTCATACTTTCACTAGTGTAAGTTCCCTCAACAATACTAACATAATTGGATCACATAACTATCCCTCAACATGCAACAAAGAGTCACTCCAAAGTCACTAATAGCGGAGAACGAACGAAGAGATTATGGTAGGGTACGAAACCACCTCAAAGTTATTCTTTCCAATCAATCCGTTGGGCTATTCCTATAAATGTCACAAACAGCCCTAGAGTTCGTACCAGAATAACACTTTAAGATACAAATCAACCAAAACCCTAATGTCACCTAGATACTCCAATGTCACCTCAAGTATCCGTGGGCATGATTATACGAAATGCATCACACAATCTCAATTCATCTATTCAACCAACACATAGAACCTCAAAGAATGCCCAAAGTTTCTATCGGAGAATCACGACAAAAACGTGTGCCAACCCCTATGCATAGGTTCCCAATGTCACGAAACCCACAAGTTGATCACCAAGACATACATCAAGTGGCACGTGGTATCCCATTGTCACCACAGATATCCACGGCAAGACATACATAAAGTGTTCTCAAGTCTTTAAAGACTCAACCCGATAAGATAACTCCAAAGGGGAAACTCAATTCATTACAAGAGGGAAGAGGGGGAGGAGAAACATACGATCCAACTATAATAGCAAAGCTCGCGATACATCAAGATTGTGCCAAATCAAGAACATGAGAGAGAGAGATCAAACACATAGCTACTGGTACATACCCTCAGCCACGAAGGAGAACTACTCCCCCCTCGTCATGGAGAGCGCCGGGATGATGAAGATGGCCACCGGTGAGGGATTGCCCCTTCGGCAGGGTGCCGGAACGGGTCTAGATTGGTTTTCGGTGGCTACGGAGGCTTCTGGCGGTGGAACTCCTGATCTAATCTCCAGTTGATTTCGTTCCGTTTCGACTCCGTCTGATATTCCTTTTCTTCAAAACACTAAAATAGGCATAAAACAGCAAATCTAGGCTGGGCCTGCGGTTAATAGGTTAGTCCCAAAAGTAATATAAAAGTGGATAATAAAGCCCAATATTACCCAAAACAGTAGATAATATAGCATGGAGCAATCAAAAATTATAGATACGTTGGAGACATATCACTTGCAAGGCTTATAGTGATGTGCATTACCGATAGGGCAAGATTGTCACTCCGATTGTCACTCTGATTGTCGGAGAGGTATCTCTGGGCCCTCTCGGTAATGCACATCACTATAAGCCTGGCAAGCAATGTGACTAATGAGTTAGTTGCGGGACGATGCATTATGGAACGAGTAAAGAGACTTGCCAGTAACGAGATTAAACTAGGTATTGAGATACCGACGATCGAATCTTGGGCAAGTAACATACCGATGACAAAGGGAACAACGTATGTTGTTATGCGGTTTGACCGATAAAAGATCTTCGTAGAATATGTAGGAACCAATATGAGCATCCAGGTTCCGCTATTGGTTATTGACCGGAGACGTGTCTCTGTCATGTCTACATAGTTCTCGAACCCGTAGGGTCCGCACGCTTAACGTTCGGTGATGATCGGTATTATGAGTTTATGTGTTTGATGTACCGAAGGTAGTTTGGAGTCCTGGATGAGATCGGGGACATGACGAGGAGCCTCGAAATGGTCGAGACATAAAGATCGATATATTGGACGACTATATTCGGACATCGGAAAGGTTCCGAGTGATTCGGGTATTTTTCGGAGTATCGAGGAGTTACGGGAATACGGGGGAAGAAGTCATGGGCCAAGTGGTGGAAGAGAGGAGTGATACGTCCCCGTCGTATCTACTTTTCCAAACACTTTTCCCCTTGTTTTGGACTCTAACTTGCATGATTTGAATGGAACTAACCCGGACTGACGCTGTTTTCAGCAGAATTGCCATGGTGTTATTTATGTGCAGAAACAAAAGTTCTCGGAATGACCTGAAACTTCACGGAGATTATTTTTGGAAATAATAAAAAATACTGAAAAAAGATCAAGACCAGGGGGCCCACACCCTAGCCACGAGGGTGGGAGGCGCGCCCCCTACCTCGTGGGCCCCCTGGAGCTCCTCCGACCTCAACTCCAACTCTATATATTCGTGTTCGGAGAGAAAAAAATCAGAGAAAAGATTCATCATGTTTTACGATACGGAGCCACCGCCAAGGCCTAAACTCTCTCGGGAGGGCTGATCTGGAGTCCGTTCGGGGCTCCGGAGAGGGGAATCTGTCGCCATCGTCATCATCAACCATCCTCCATCACCAATTTCATGATGCTCACCACCGTGCGTGAGTAATTCCATCATAGGCTTGCTGGACGGTGATGGGTTGGATGAGATTTATCATGTAATCGAGTTAGTTTTGTTAGAGTTTGATCCCTAGTACCCACTATGTTCTGAGATTGATGTTGCTATGACTTTTCTATGCTTAATGCTTGTCACTAGGGCCCGAGTGCCATGATTTCAGATCTGAACCTATTATGTTTTCATGAATATATGTGAGTTCTTGATCCTATCTTGCAAGTCTATAGTCACCTACTATGTGTTATGATCCGCCAACCCCGAAGTCACAATAATCGGGACCACTTCCGGTGATGACCGTAGTTTGAGGAGTTCATGTATTCACTATGTGTTAATGCTTTGGTCCAGTACTCTATTAAAAGGAGGCCTTAATATCCCTTAGTTTTCGTGAGGACCCTGCTGCCACGGGAGGGTAGGACAAAAGATGTCATGCAAGTTCTTTTCCATAAGCACGTATGACTATATTAGTAATACATGCCTACATTACATTGATGAATTGGAGCTAGTTCTGTGTCACCCTAGGTTATGACTGTTACATGATGAATCGCATCCGACATAATTCTATATCACCGATCCATTGCCTACGAGCTTTCCATATATTGTTCTTCGCTTATTTACTTTTCCGTTGCTATTGTTATCATCACTACAAAATACCAAAAAACATTACTTTTCCTACCGTTACTTTTCCTATCGTTACCACTACTATCATATTACTTTGCTACTAAATATTTTGCCGCAGATATTAAGTTTCCAGGTGTGGTTGAATTGATAACTCAGTTGCTAATACTTGAGAATATTCTTTGGCTCCCCTTGTGTCGAATCAATAAATTTGGGTTGAATACTCTACCCTCGAAAACAGTTGCGATCCCCTATACTTGTGGGTTATCAAGACTATTTTCTGGCGCCGTTGCCGGGGAGGGTAGGACAAAAGATGTCATGCAAGTTCTTTTCCATAAGCATGTATGACTATATTCGGAATACATGCCTACATTACATTGATGAATTGGAGCTAGTTCTGTGTCACCCTAGGTTATGACTGTTACATGATGAACCGCATCCGGCATAATTCTCTATCACCGATCCATTGCCTACGAGCTTTCCATATATTGTTCTTTGCTTATTTACTTTTCCGTTGCTATTGTTATCATCACTACAAAATACCAAAAACATTAACTTTTGCTCCCGTTACTTTTGCTATTGTTACCACTACTGTCGGTGTCAAAACCGGCGGATCTCAGGTAGGGGGTCCCGAACTGTGCGTCTAGGCCGGATGGTAACAGGAGGCAAGGGACACGAAGTTTTACCCAGGTTCGGGCCCTCTTGATGGAGGTAAAACCCTATGTCCTGCTTGATTGATATTGATGATATGGGTGTTACAAGAGTAGATCTACCACGAGATCGGAGAGGCTAAACCCTAGAAGCTAGCCTATGGTATGATTGTATGTTGTGATCGTTGTCCTATGGACTAAAACCCTTTGGTTTATATAGACACCGGAGAGGGTTAGGGTTACACAAGGTCGGTTACAAAGGAGGAGATATCCATATACGTATTGCCTAGCTTGCCTTCCACGCCAAGTAAAGTCCCATCCGGACACGAGACGAAGTCTTCAATCTTGTATCTTCATAGTCTAACAATCCGGCCAATGGAGATAGTCCAGCTGTCCGGAGACCCCCTAATCCAGGACTCCCACAGTAGCCCCCGAACCAGGCTTCAATGACGACGAGTCCGGCGCGCAGTATTATCTTCGGCATTGCAAGGTGGGTTCCTCTTCAAATTTTGTGTACCTGTCGAAATAATGTTCGGTTCCTTGTGACGGTTCGTACTTCTTGGCTTCTATGCCCAATAATGGCCACTTTCCACGTGTCGAGCGAATGTGAAGAGCCAGGGTGTTTTCACATTTACCCCCCTAGCTATGTAAATGAGCCGCCTATTTAAAAAGACGAGGATTCAGATCCAAATCACATCATCCTCCTGTGCCGAGTCTTCATCGGAGCGTGCCCGACAGAGATCCATTCCACCATGGCCGGTCGTCGCAGCTCCTCCTCTCTCACCCCTAGTTCCAAGCCTGGATATTGGGAGAGATGTTCCATCCCGCACAACAAATTGGTGATGCTTCAGTCCAAGGGATTTCTTCCCCCAGCGTACCTGGTCCCGGTTCGAGCCGGGATTGCCACCTATAATGGCGGAGAGCAAGCGGAGAGCCATCCCAATCCCTCCAAGGGAGAGCGGGTATGCCTTGTCCCTTATCTGGTAAGACGGCTCAGATTCCCAATCCATCCGTTTCCCTGGGGGCTTCTGGAGTTCTATGGCCTCCAGCTGCACAACCTTATGCCTGCCTCCCTGCTGCATATCGCGGGATTCGTAGCCCTTTGCGAGTTATTTTTGGGCTGTGAGGCTCATTTCGCTTTGTGGAAGAAGCTGTTCTGCCCCGTTCTAAGAAGGGATCAATATATCACGTGGGCGAAGCCGAAGTGTGGCGTATTGCTGGGACCGGATACCTATCCGGGACCCTGAAGAAGACGTCCGAAGACTAGCCTTCAGAATGGTTTTATATAGAAGATGTCCCCCTTCCGGACCCTATTCGGATCGGCCTTCCTGAGTTTGACGACGCCCCTTTGAAGAAGCGCCAAAGCTGGCATCCACGGAGCCCCCTAGAGGAAGACGACCGGGACATTCTTTATCTGATGAGCCGGATAAGCTCTTTAGCTCGATCCGGATTGACCATGATCGAGGTCATGGCTATATGCATTATGCGGGGGGTGCAGCCGCTCCAGTATAGAGGCCACCCCATGTGGGACTTCAACGGGGAGGATGATGCCACCCGGAGATTGGCTGCGGACTTAACAAAGATCTTGTCCACTTTATACAAGGGAGAAGAGGAGGAGTTCCTCCGTGTCAACCCGCAGGGCGGATTCTCCATGTACAATCCTCCGAGCTGGGTAAGCGGAGATTTTTTCTCGCTCATCTGTTTCGTATTCCCATAGTTTAAGTATTCATTCTAGCGATTTCATCGCAGGAGCTGCGCCAGGAAGTAAAGGAAATAACCAGCCCTCCTCCACAGCCCGAAGACCCTGGACGATCCCTTGACCCGGCCTCCCAGGAGGATCCGGACATATCCGTGGAGCTGATCGACGGGGTATTTTACCAAGGGAGTAATGACAATACCTTGGTGGCCATTACGGCCGATTACCCTGGGCTAGTTCCAGCCTCACAGGTGACCGAGACCGAAGTCCCAGCACTTAACAAGGGATCCGTCCTTGTGCTCTTTTCTATTGTCGTATAACAGCCGTGTTTTGCAGGGGAGACCCACGAGGCAGAAGGCCGAGCCTGTGGCAACTAGCCAACAAGGGGCCGCTGGGCCAGGCAGGCTGAAAAGATCCATAGTCCGGATTGAGGCACCGGCGCAGCGGTATAGCGCGCCGTCTTTATTGCAAGACATTATTTACAGAGGCATATTAATGCCCAGGCTTTCTTTTCAGGAGAAAGAGCGCTCGCCGGACTATACCCGGAGAGGCTACCAACCGCGCCTCCACAAGCCAGGCTCCAAGGCCGGACTCGGGGGTGGGAACGAGTACAAGGCGTGCACCGGGTGCTCCTCTGACAGAGGATACGGATAGACTGTCCGCCACCCATTCTGAGGTGGAAAGTGCCATGAACCATAGGCGTCGCCGGACTGTTCTTCGTGATGCTTGTTTCTCCCAAGAGGCTTTGGATGCCTTCAACTCGGGAGATGTGCACCTCCGTGCCGCTCAAAATGGTCTAGCCAGAGCCATGGAGCAGTATGTAAAAGACATACGGGTGAGAAAATTTGATGATTATATATATCAGTAGCCCCTGAGACTTAAAATAGTTAGGATAACTGATTTAAGGATCATTTGTTATGTATGTTCTTACAGAAAAGAATACTCAACTGTCCCAGGAGCTGGAAGAGTGCAAAGCCCAACTTCAGGCCGCACTATCCGCCGCAGGGGAGCCCAAAGAGACCCCCGCTGGTAACATATCCGTCAAATGATAAGTATCATATTAGAGTGCGGCTTTATATGCAAATCTGACGATAAAATTGCAGATGACGCTGGAGTGAATCCGGATAAGCAGCAGCTCATGCGCCAGCTAAAGGCTGGTGAGAGCGTGCTAACGAGGGTGAGGCAGGAGAAGAATGATCTTCAAGATGCCAACACCAAGCTGGGCGTGGAACTAAAATATGTTCGTGCCCAACTGTCAGACTCTGTTAAGAAGAATAGGCGGCTTCGACGCGGCATATTTAGTAAGTGCTTGAACGAACTTTGAAAAAGAGTTCGGCGAGGAAGCTGGCTGACAGAGTTATGTCTGTAGGTATGCTAACAGGACGTCCTGCCGAGGAGATGCCTAGTTCGACGGGTGATCTTCTTCCCGAGCTTGCACAGTTGCACGAACGAGTTCGGCAGGTGATGCAAGGCATTGCCCAGGCCTTGTGGCCGTCCGTCTCCATGCCCGAAGGCCTCGGAGAGCTTGCAGAAAAGCTGAAGGGAGCACGGCGGCGTTTCCGATTATGGAAGATATCGGCCTACCGTCAGGGCGCCAGGGAGGCTTGGGCAATGGTGAAGACACGGTACACGAAGGCTGACCCGAACCACATGGCCGAAGTCGGACCTGTGGGGCCTGACGGCAAGGAGATCCCTGTGAATTTAGTGTACGGCCAAGTAGAATTGGCCGCAAAGTATTCCCAACAGGACTGTAGACTAGACAGCCTATTGGATGGCATTGAGGAGGAATTCAACCAGTCAAATTGACTATGTAATTTTAAAGTGACATGTATGATGCCTTCTAGCTGGATTGTAGATCGTTTGTCGTGGCGGACCTTTTTGCTTCAACCTCGGGACCTGACAGTCCGGAGTGTATCCGAATACCCTCGCAGTTATGTAAGAACCGGGGCATGCGTGGAGACCAGGCGTAGGGGTCATTAGTGCTTTATCAGACAAGTGCCCAACTAGTTATGTTATATTACATGGGTAGTAAGAAACATCTTCCAGAGAGAATAGTTCCGTCAAGGGTTCCTTTCCCTGGGTAGGCATGCCCTAAAGTGCATGTCCGGCCTGCGACGAGAAGCGCAGAAAAAACATCTGGGGGCAGATATGGATAATAAATAAAAGTCATCTTTTGTTCACCGACCGAATATTCTCTTAAGAACGCTAGCTTTTGGCTTCACCCAGTCTGAGGTACACGTCCGGCTGACCCGGCGGTAACAATCGCAGAGGTGCTCCCCTTATGCCCTAGCCGAATTAACAGAAACGTAGGGCATAAATACAAGAGCCAGGCAACCCAGCTTGGCCAAAACTTAAGTCATATCGATGCATATAATGGTGAAAAATGGTACATGCGGAAGTATAACGCATGTGTTGGGCGTGATGCCCAGGTAAATAATTTAAGCTTCTGTGAAAGAAGCCCCCAGGTGTAGAGAGTGCGGCTAGCACATATGTTATGTACAAGTGAGGCACAAGGTGACCCTTGAAGGCCTAGAGGAATAAAAGAAAGAAAGGAAACAAGACAGATGACGCATATGCAGAAAATGGACAAAGGAAGGGGACTAACATAAAGTCCGGTGCTAGGCGTAGAATCTTCAGAGCATGGCTGCGTTCCATGGGTTCGGCTCGAGTCGACTAGTCGATGCATCCCGCAGTCGGTATGCTCCGCCGGTCAGAACTTGGTCGATGATGAAGGGACCTTCCCATTTGGGCTCTAGCTTGTTCTTTTTCTTATTCGGCAGCCGGAGAACTAGTTCGCCAATGTTATAAGTTTTGGCTCATACTTCTCTGCTTTGGTATCTACGAGCCTGTTGCTGGTAAAATGCGGAATGGGCTTTGGCTACGTCACGCTCTTCCTCCAAGGTGTCCAGACTATCCTGCCGAACGAGCTCGGCTTCTCTTTCTTCATACATGCGCACTCGAGGTGAGTCATGAATTATGTCACAGGGTAGGACTGCCTCTGCGCCATACACCATGAAAAATGGTGTGTATCCGGTACTACGATTCGGCGTGGTCCGCAGCCCCCAGAGTACGGAGTCGAGCTCCTCTACCCAGTGCGTGTCAGACTCTGTTAAGGAGCGCACTAGTCTGGGTTTAATGCCACTCATTATAAGACCATTTGCTCGTTCTACTTGACCATTGGTTTGTGGGTGGTAGACTGAAGCATAATCGAGCTTGATGCCCATTTTGCTACACCAGAGTTTTACCTCATCGGCCGTGAAGTTCTTGCCGTTATAAGTGATGATGCTGTGGGGGACGCCGTAGCGATGTACAACCCCGGATATGAAATCTATCACCGGTCCGGATTCGGCTGTTTTAACCAGTTTGGCCTCTATCCATTTGGTGAATTTATCCACCATGACCAATAAGTATTTTTTCTTGTGGGTTCCACCTTTAAGGGGTCCAACCATGTCAAGCCCCCAGACCGCAAAGAGCCATGTAATGGGGATTGTTCGGAGGGCGGTGGGTGGCATATGGCTTTGATTTGCAAAGAGCCGGCAACAGGCGCAACGCTGGACTAAGTCCTGTGCGTCTGCCCGGGCCGTTGGCCAATAGAATCCTGTACGGAAGGCCTTGCTCACAAGAGCCCAGGCTGCGGCGTGATGACCGCCGAGTCCGGCATGAATTTCTGCCAAAAGGTTCCGTCCTTCCTCTTCGGAGATGCACCGTTGAAGGACTCCGGTAGCGCTTTTTTTGTAAAATTCTCCCTCGTGGACCCTGTAGGCCTTTGATCGCCACACTATGCAGCGTGCCTCATTTGGGTCCTCCAGGAGTTCCTGTCTAGTTAAGTAGGCCAGGAATGGTTTTGTCCACAGGGCAATAATGGCCATTATTTCGTGGGTTGATTGTGTTATTTCGGTGGCGGAGCCTCCGATTGTGTCAGAGAGTTTGGTATCGGGTATTTTGGCCGGGTCCAAAGTGTTGTTACCGGTGTCCCCTTCCCATGCTACGGATAGCTCGAAAAGCCTTTCCAGAAAAATGTTGGGAGGGACCGCGTCGCGTTTGGCGCCAATGCGGGCAAGGATATCCGCCGCCTGATTGTTTTCCCGGGCCACATGGTGAAATTCGAGCCCTTCGAACCGAGCTGACATTTTTAGGACGACATTGCGATAAGCGGCCATTTTTGGATCCTTGGCATCAAAGTCTCCATTTATTTGGGATATCGCGAGGTTTGAGTCCCCGCGCACCTCTAGGCGTTGAATGCCCATGGATACTGCCATCCGGAGACCATGTAGAAGGGCCTCATATTCGGCTGCGTTGTTGGAGTCCGTATACATTATCTGTAGTACGTATTGAATGGTGTCTCCTATTGGGGATGTCAAAACGACGCCAGCCCCCAGACCAGCCAACATTTTGGAGCCGTCGAAGTGCATGATCCAGTTTGAATATGTGCCATACTGTTTAGGGAGTTCGGCTTCCATCCATTCAGCGACGAAGTCAGCAAAAACTTGCGATTTAATAACTCGCCGTGGCTTGTAAGTTATGTCGAACGGGAGGAGCTCAATGGCCCATTTGGCAATCCGGCCCATCGCGTCGCGGTTGTTTATAATATCATTAAGTGGTATTTCCGAGGCTACCGTTATCGAACACTCTTGAAAGTAGTGTCGCAGCTTCCGGGATGCCATGAATACCGCGTACGCTATCTTTTGATAATGCGGGTACCGTGATTTGCATGGAGTAAGGACAGTGGAAACGTAGTAAACCGGCTTTTGAAGGGGAAATTTGTGTCCGTCCACTTCTCGCTCAACGACAAGCACTGCGCTTACTACTTGATGAGTTGCCGCAATGTATAATAGCATTGGTTCGCCAATGTTTGGCGCGGCTAGGACTGGGTTTGTTGCCAATACGGCCTTTATTTTGTTGAGTCCAGCCGTGGCGGCGTCCGTCCACTCGAAGTGTTCGGTGCGCCGGAGGAGGCGATAAAGGGGTAATGCCTTTTCTCCCAGGCGGGAGATAAAGCGGCTTAGAGCCGCCACGCATCCCGTTAATTTTTGTGTTTGTTTGAGGTCTGTTGGGGTAGCCAACTGTGACAACCCTCGAATTTTGGCCGGATTGGCTTCAATACCTCTACTGGAGACAATGAATCCCAGGAGCTTTCCTGCTGGTACGCCGAAAACACATTTTTCCGGATTGAGCTTGATGTCATATGTTCGGAGGTTGTCGAATGTGAGCCTCAAGTCGTCTACTAGAGTTTCGACATGCTTGGTTTTAACGAGCACGTCATCCATGTATGCCTCCACTGTTTTGCTGATCTGGTTTGCCAGGCATGTCTGAATCATGCGCTGATACGTTGCACTGGCGTTTTTTAGCCCGAAGGGCATTGTATTGAAGCAGGATGGGCCGTATGGTGTGATGAATGCCGTTGTGGCTTGGTCTGGCTCTGCCATTTTGATTTGATGGTAGCCGGAGTATGCGTCGAGGAAACACAATGAATCGTGTCCTGCGGTAGCATCGATGATTTGATCGATGCGGGGGAGGGGGAAGGGATCCTTTGGGCAGGCCTTATTAAGGTCCTTAAAATCGACGCACAAGCACCAGGATTTTTTCCTTCTTTGGTACCATCACCAGGTTTGCTAGCCATTCTGGATGTTTTATGTCTCTGATGAATCCGGCCTCCAATAGCTTGGCTAGTTCCTCTCCCATGGCTTGTCTTTTAGGCTCAGAGAAACGTCGAAGAGCCTGTTTGACTGGCTTGAATCCTTTTAGGATATTTAGGCTGTGTTCAGCCAGCCTGCGTGGGATTCCTGGCATGTCTGAAGGGTGCCAGGCAAAAATGTCCCAGTTCTCGCGTCGGAATTCTCACAGTGCGGCATCGACATCAGGGTTTAATTGTGCCCCGATGGAAGCTGTTTTTGTAGGGTCCGTTGGATGGACTTGGAATTTGATTATTTCGTCCGCCGGTTTAAAGGAAGTGGACTTGGATCTTTTATCGAGTATCACGTCGTCCCTGTTCACCGTGGAGCGCAGCGTAGTTAGTTCTTCGGCCGCTAGGGCTTCAGATAGTGCCTCAAGGGCCAGTGCAGTTGTCTTATTTTCGGCGCGGAGTGCTATGTCCGGATCACTAACAAGAGTGATGATTCCGTTGGACCCGGGCATTTTGAGCTTCATGTACCCGTAATGGGGTATGGCTTGGAAGATTGTAAACGCCTCCCGCCCTAATAGAGCATGGTATCTGCTGCTGAACGGGGCCACTTGGACTGTAATTTCTTCGGACCTGTAATTATCCGGCGTGCCGAATACCACGTCTAGTGTGATTTTTTCAACGCAGCGCGCTTCCTGACTGGGGATGATTCCTCTAAAGGTTGTGCTGCTTTGCTTAATGCGGCTCCACTCTATTTCCATCTTTTGAAGAGTTTCCTCATAGATGAGGTTTAATCCGCTGCCGCCGTCCATGAGTACCTTGGTGAGTCGAAAGCCGTCCATGATTGGACTGAGGACCAGTGCGGCTGGTACTCGGGCTGTTCGGATTTTAGGTTCGTCACTGGCATTAAGGTAATAGCCGTCTCGCTCCAAGGATTTGTTTCTACTATGTGGCAGATTTCGAACGTGCTGCGGAGTGTTCGCTTCCGTCTATTATTTTACGCGAAGGTCTCAAAGACCGTTAAGACCGTGTTGTTGTCCTCGGGGTTGTGCTCTGTGGTTTTTGGGAGGAGTAGATCCTCACCACTTTTGGCCACCTGCCAGAGTATCCAGCATGCTCTAAGGTTGTGCATTGGTGTCGCATCCGCTGTACTATGAATTTTGCAGGGTCCGTTGAGCCATCCCTCCAGTACGGTTCCTTGCCCCGTAGAGGGCTTTTGCTTTTTGGTAGTTAACCCAGGTGTATTCTGATAGTGCACCCTTTTATTTCGGACTGGGTTTGTATTCAGGGCCGGATTATCTCAAAATTTTATTTCGGTTTTCCAGGTGCTTTCCATCGCACAGTACTTTCGTACTATGGACACCAAGTCGGCAAAGCGTGTAATTTCGCGACGCCTTATGGCGTTGAGGATTCCCTTGTCCGTGCAATTATTGCAGATGAATGAGATTGCCTCTTCCTCGCGGCAGTCCTTTATCCTGTTCTTGACCAGGAGGAATCTGGCCCAGTAATGGTGTACTGTTTCTTCGGGCTCTTGCCTAATTTGGGATAGATCGCGTATGTTTGGGTGGTTGGGTGGAATTGAATCCGAATCCTCACCCAATCTGAGGCTCAATGGCCAAGGAGTTTCTGAACTCGAAAGTTTGGATTCTTGGATGTTTTCCGGTAAATCTAGCCCGCTACCTGATTCTGGGTTCAGGCTTTGAGTGACATCCTCCCCTCCGCGGGTATCCGGCCTGGAGGGATCGGGAATCCATACGTAGCTAGTCCTTAAGATGGATGAAGGGTTGCGGCATTGTTCTTCCACCACTGCAACGTGATGGGTGACCTGGGGAGAGTTAATTTCTCTCAGATCGGGTTGAGGCCCAATCTGATCATAGTCTGTAGCGACTCCCAGGGCGACGATGCGATCCAAGAGCTCGTTCAGAGAAGAGAGCTCCATTGGATCTAACTGCTCGGCGAGTTCCGAGTTGACGTGAAGATTGCTTTTGATGACCCGAGAAGTCATCATCGGCGCGGCGACCGAACAGGCGGTCATAAGAAAACCACCTAGCCGGAGGGTTTGGCCGATAGCCAGGGCTCCCTCAGCGATAGTGTCGTCTTTAAAGACGGGACGAGACATCCTTCCTGGTGGCGACGGCACAGCGGAACTCTCAATGAAAGCACCAATGTCGGTGTCAAAGCCGGCGGATCTTGGGTAGGGGGTCCCGAACTGTGCGTCTAGGCCGGATGGTAACAGGAGGCAAGGGACACGAAGTTTTACCCAGGTTCGGGCCCTCTTGATGGAGGTAAAACCCTACGTCCTGCTTGATTGATATTGATGATATGGGTGTTACAAGAGTAGATCTACCACGAGATCGGAGAGGCTAAACCCTAGAAGCTAGCCTATGGTATGATTGTATGTTGGGATTGTTGTCCTACGGACTAAAACCCTTCGGTTTATATAGACACCGGAGAGGGTTAGGGTTACACAATGTCGGTTACAAAGGAGGAGATATCCATATACGTATTGCCTAGCTTGCCTTCCACACCATTTAAAGTCCCATCCGGACACGAGACGAAGTCTTCAATCTTGTATCTTCATAGTCTAACAGTCCGGCCAATGGAGATAGTCCGGCTGTCCGGAGACCCCCTAATCCAGGACTCCCACAACTACTATCATATTACTTTGCTACTAAATACTTTGCCGCAGATATTAAGTTTCCAGGTATGGTTGAATTGACAACTCAGTTGCTAATACTTGAGAATATTCTTTGGCTCCCCTTGTGTCAAATCAATAAATTTGGGTTGAATACTCTACCCTCGAAAACTGTTGCGATCCCCTATACTTGTGGGTTATCAAGACTATTTTCTAGCGCCGTTGCCGGGGAGGGTAGGACAAAAGATGCCATGCAAGTTCTTTTCCATAAGTACGTATGACTATATTCGGAATACACGCCTACATTACATTGATGAATTGGAGCTAGTTCTGTGTCACCCTAGGTTATGACTGTTACATGATGAACCACATCTGGCATAATTCTCTATCACCGATCCATTGCCTACGAGCTTTCCATATATTGTTCTTTGCTTATTAACTTTTCCGTTGCTATTGTTATCATCACTACAAAATACCAAAAACATTACTTTTGCTACCGTTACTTTTGCTATCGTTACCACTACTATCATATTACTTTGCTACTAAATACTTTGCCGCATATATTAAGTTTCCAGGTATGGTTGAATTGACAACTCAGCTGCTAATACTTGAGAATATTCTTTGGCTCCCCTTGTGTCGAATCAATAAATTTGGGTTGAATACTCTACCCTCAAAAACTGTTGCGATCCCCTATACTTGTGGGTTATCAAGACTATTTTCTGGCGCCGTTGTCGGGGAGCATAGCTCTATTCTTTGAGTCACTTTGTATTTATATCTGCTTATCATTATGAAGAACTTGAGAGATCCAAAAACCAAGATTTATCCCTCAACTACGAGGGGAGGTAAGGAACTGCCATCTAGCTCTGCACTTGATTCACCGTCTGTTTTGAGTAAGCTTGCGACACCTAAACCTGCTTCTGCTATTGATTCTAATATGTCGCATATTATTGATGATGCCACTTCTTCTATGCATGATACTTATGATGAAACTACTTCTATGCTTGATACAACTATGCCACTTGGTGAATTTCTTGATGAACAACTTGCTAGGGCTAGAGAGAATGAAATTATTGAAACTGATAATACAGATGAAAGTGATTATGAAGGCTCTCCTAATAAATATGAATTACCTGTTGTGCCTGAGGGCTATGTTATGGATGAAGAAACTAAAATAGGCTTTCTTGCTTGCAATGATAGAAGTGATCTTAAGAAATTATTAGCTAAGCTTAAACAAAAAACTCTGAATGTTAGAATGAAATATGATCCTGCTTATGCTACTTCACCTATCTTTGTTACTAATAAGGATTATGAATTCTCTATCGACCCTGATATAATTACTTTGGTTGAATCTGATCCTTTTTATGGCTATGAATCTGAAACTGTTGTGGCACATCTTACTAAATTAAATGATATAGCTACCCTGTTCACTAATGATGAGAGAACTCACTACTTTTATATCCTTAAAATATTTCCGTTCTCATTAAAGGGTGATGCTAAGATATGGTTTAATTCCCTTGATCATGGTTGTGTGCGTAGTCCCCAGGAAATGATTTATTACTTCTCTGCTAAATATTTCCCTGCTCATAAGAAACAAGCTGCCTTAAGGGATATATATAATTTTGTGCAAATTGAAGAAGAGAGTCTCCCACAAGCTTGGGGGAGGCTTCTCCAATTACTTAATGCTTTGCCTGATCATCCTCTTAAGAAGAATGAAATACTTGATATCTTTTATAATGGACTAACCGGTGCTTCCAGAGATTACCTGGATAGTTGTGTTGGTTCTGTTTTCAGGGAAAGAACACCGGATGAAGCTGAAATTCTATTGAATAATATGTTGACAAATGAAAATAATTGGACACTTCCTGAGCCAACTCCTGAGCCTACTCCTAAACCAACTCCGAAGAAAAGGGGTGTTCTATTTCTCAGTCCTGAAGATATGCAAGAGGCAAAGAAATCCATGAAAGAAAAGGGTATTAAAGCTAAAGATGTTAATAATTTACCTCCTATTGAAGAAATACATGGTCTTAATTTACCGCTTGTTGAAGAAATATATGGTTTTAATCCATCTCCTATTGAAGAAACACATGGTCTTGATAAGCCGACACAGGTAGTAAAGGTAAATTATCTCTATAGATATGATAAAGCTGAAATCCCATTTACTAAGTTTGCTAGCCCATGCTTAGATGAGTTTGGTAAATTTATGGTTAAGCAAGAAGACTTCAATGCTTATTTTGGTAGAGAATTAAAACACAATGCTGATATGCTTGAACACTTGGGTGATTATATGGCTAATGTCAAAGGTGAACTTAAACTTATTAGTAAACATGCTTCTATGTTTACCACTCAAGTAGAACAAGTACTTAAGGCTCAAAATGATTTGCTCAATGAATTGAATAATAAGAATAAGGACTATGCTGATAGAGTGGCTACTAGAACTGGTAGAATGACTCAGGAACCTTTGTATCCTGAAGGCCACTGTCGGTGTCAAAACCGGCGGATCTCGGGTAGGGGGTCCCGAACTGTGCGTCTAGGCCGGATGGTAACAGGAGGCAAGGGACACGAAGTTTTACCCAGGTTCGGGCCCTCTTGATGGAGGTAAAACCCTACGTCCTGCTTGATTAATATTGATGATATGGGTAGTACAAGAGTAGATCTACCACGAGATCGGAGAGGCTAAACCCTAGAAGCTAGCCTATGGTATGATTGTATATATCTCTCTATCGACTAGCCTGGCCTCAGTTTATATAATGCACCAGAGGCCTAGGATAACAAGAGTCCTAGCCGAATACGCCGGTGGGGTGGAGTCCTTGTCTTGATCGCCAAGTCTTTGTGGAATCTTCCTTGCATGCGGCAGCTGTCCGAACTGGCCCATGAGTATACGGCCATGGGGGGCCTCGGCCCAATCTAATAGATCGGGAGATGAAGTGGTGAGTACCCCCTAGTCCAGGACACCGTCAGTAGCCCCCTGAACCGGTCTTCAAGTTAGGGACGCTCCTCAATTCTTCCGAACTATTCTTCATCTTCGGTCGTCGGTCTTGAAAACTAGTTCAACAAATCTTCTTTATCTTCGATCTTGAGGATCGCCGAAATGCATTCGATGAGTTTACACGTCGGGTATCCGAGGAGCCCCTTTAAGTTTCCGGCCTTTAACAATGCCTTGTTATTTTTATGCCACACCTCGGGTTTGAAGTTGTTCCCGGGCGGCAGCGTCCTCTTGCGTCTGATCTCCAACACCGGAATGTATCCGAGCTCCAACGCCGGACTATGTATCCGAGCTCCAACGCCGGACTGTATCCGAGCTCCAACGCCGGACTATATCCGAGGTGTCATAAATCACCTTGGTTCAAAGAAGTTTGAAGGAGTTTAGCCAAGCTTAATGCCGGAAATGCCCTCTATGGAGCTAGCCACTAGCACCCGAGCTTTATGCCAGGCTGCTTCCGAGGTGGTGCACCACCCCGAATGTGGGCCGATTTTTGTGAATATTTTTTATTGGTTCAATTTATTCTCTGCCGAGATATATAGCCAGTAGCCCTCAAGGTGTGTATCGGTCTAAACCCCGTGATGCACCTGAAGGATGACGTAAGACCGCTGATCCCAGTAGCCGCTGAGACTCAGGTTGATTTGCCAAATCGTCCTGAGGATCAAGTCCAAGCTCCGCAGAATACTTCGGGACACTAAAAGCGGCGTGCTCAGTTCTCGAGACTCAGGTTGGGTGCGGCCGACCAACCTGAGGATCAAAATCTCCTCGGAAACTATATTGCACATAAAATTTTCTGCATTGGACAAGCAATGCAGTAGCCCCTGAGACACTGGTCGGGTGGTAACACCAGATCAGGGGATCAATGTGCCCCTTTAATATGTGTAAATAATAAGCCCGAAGCCCAGTATCCCCCGAGCCTTAATGCGGGCACGGGTGGCCGAATTAAGGATCAATATCCATAGTAAAATCACAAATTATGTGTAATGACTCTATGTATCCAAGTACTTTACGTCAGTAATGCTCGGATCCGCATTGTACAAAACTTTGTTGACCGACCATCGGCTTCCACCTCCTCGGCCAGTAGCCGAGGAGTGTTTGTCCTACTTTATAAAGCCTTTATGAGGGCAAATATTTACAACAAACAAGGCAATCTGGCCATACGGTTTTATAAACAAAGGTACGTAGAGAGTTATATTACTGTTTAACAGAAGAAATGTCTTTCAAAGAAAATAGTCCCGCTATCGGTTCCTATCTTTGGGTTGTCATGCTAAGCATGATCATTAAACCTCAGCTCTAATGTAAGAGAAAAATATTGAGGATTTAGTTTGGGAGGCCATTTAATAGCCCCCGACAGTGTTCGGCGACAGTCGGGGTCAAGCCATAAACACTTCGGCCAATGTTATGAATGGCCCATCATTTAACATAGTCATCGGATCGCTGACGAGTTTACGCTTATTGTGAAAGTCAGTTTTCGGCTTTCTCCACTGAGGTGCTTAACCATGTGAGCTGGAAGCACAATCACAATGGTTCTCCCTTTGCACGCCTAGCCGAACAAAACGGAACGTAGGAAGCAAGTGCAGGAGCCGGGCAACCCAATATTGACCGAAGACACAATTCGAAACCGATGCATATGTAGCAATATCTAAGAATGTTTTTGCCGAATCCCTAAAGGTTCCCGGCGTTGCACTGCGAGACTAATGCTGGAAAAGCACAAATAGTTTAAAAATGCAAAAAATCTTGGAAAACCAAGAAACATCAGTAAAAACATGACGTCCGAACAATATTAAGTGTTCGATGCCAATCCGAAAGTTGGTCTTAGAAAAAAGAAGTGCTTCTGTCGTGTTTTAACATGATACATCCTATCTCAAGACTTTGAGCGGGTCAGCCTACGGCTTCAACCTCCTACCCGAGGGCAGAGTACTTCTCATCAGGCCAGTTTAGCAAACTAAACTCTAGCGGCTTTGAGAGAGAAATTAGGCTCCCCGGCTAGTGACCGCACACTCGTGTCGAAAAAAGGAGTGATAAATAATAATAATAAAACTTTGCAACGACTAAGAAGAAGAACACTTATTATAAAACGGCTCAAATAAACTTAAGAGCCCCCAAGTGACTCGGGTAGAAGAATGATTGCATGTACCGAAGTACTTATATCATATCTATGTTCAACCGAACTTTAAACGCGTCTTAACCGGCCGTCAGCTTCTCCCTCTTCGGTCAAGGACCGAAAAGTGTTATGTACTCCATCGGTCGAGAATATCGACGGTGTTTCCAATAACCAGGCAATCAGGCCATAAGGCTGTAACAGACAAAGTGCGCTCAGGGAACTTATGCTATAGTACCGTGAAGTGTAAGAAGCATCTTCGAAGAAAATAGTACCCCCACCGATACCTTTCTTCGGTGCTCATTGTTATTATGAGACTTGTGCAATAGATTTTTTGTACTCATGAGTTCCGTTGTGTGCCGACCATCATTGAAAACTATAAGAGCGCTAGCTTTCGGCTTCACCTAGTCCAAGGTCCGGCTCGGGCGACCCGATCGTGACAATCACAGAGGTGCTCCCTTTACTCCCTAGCCGAACAATCGGGAACGTAGGGGTAAACACAAGAGCGAGGCAACCCAGCTTGCAAATCGCTTAAGTCAATATGGTGCATATTGTGGCGTAATACACGAACAAGGAACGAAGCCGTACAAGTATAATCATATGCAAGTGGAAAAGCTTCATGAAGGAAGCCCCCAAATGAATTGGGTATTTGAATTTATGCGTCACAAACAAAGTTTGGACAAGGAAATTTTTTACAAGCAACTTTTTTCCAAAAAAGTATAATGCTTGGTCGAACCGAACACAAGTTAGAAATTAAAGCTTTGAGCATAAAAGTGACTTAGCTAGTTAATGTGTTCGGTATTGATGACGCGGTACGAGCTTGATGCGGGGCAAGGTTCCATCCCCCAAGCTGGTCCCGAGGTGGTGGAGCAGAGAGGTCGACACGCCGAAGTGGTGACATACCACGGTCAATGCAGACCGGCAGAGTGACGCCGAAGTCCCCGGATCATTTTCCTGTGCACAAAAAATAGTGCAAACCAGAGGTAATAGTAGTAATGATAATTAAAAAAAATGTTGCATAATAAATAATTTATGCAAAGTGAGGAATAGAAGAAATATGGCCTGGCGCCGAAGTCAATGTCGATGCAGGGCGTCGGCGTGATGTAGTAAAGGCGTGGCAAAGCCTGAATTCACAGGTCGGTCCGAGCTTCGGATGCGGCGTTCGCCGGACTATGTACAGAAACTGATCGAACCACCACGCGACCGTTGTTAATGCGGTCACCATTTGATAGACCTGTGTACATATCATGGACAAACCAGAGTAATAATTCCTTGGGAAAAATGAACCCAAACAAGCAAAAAATACTGGGATTAATAGCACCTGGTTTATTTGTTGTAGCAATCCGAAGGAAGGTGATTCCCAAAATTGGGACTCGCTCCGCACACCCATTGCCTGATGGGCGATAAAACGATAGCATGGCAATGCTGGTAAAGGTTGACTCACCGAGGCAAAGCCCTCGGCCCAGCTAACGTGACGGAGCTGGTCGGCTAGTGACGCCGAAGTGTCTGGAGTAGGTTGATGAAGAGATGGCGCAGCCCCCGGTCCAGCCGAGATGTCGAAGCCTTGACGTCAGCCGATGAGTCGAAGTAGGTCGGCATGATGGACACTAGCTTGAAGAAGCAATAGTGCGGCCCTGTCGATGCAGGTCGTGACGTGGTCGATGCTGGCTTGATGAAGCGACCGTGCGGCGATGCCGATATGCCCGCTCCGTGTAATCCGTGGGGCGGCGATGTTGATGATGATTTATCCTTCGCGATGCCGGACTTTTGTTCGGCTTGCCGAGATGATGATCCAAAGAAGTTGAGCTTGGCTAAAGTGACGACGTGTCTAGCGCAGGTCGGCAGCCGTGGAGTAATATTGCCGGACTGGTTTGACACCAGCATGATGTTGAAGATCATGTTCAAAAGATCTTAAAGTTAGTGGGATGTGTTCGGGAACAAAACACAATACCCCACACAAAACTTCCTTCAAAAGGGATGTCCGAAATCCCGTTCATAAAAAAGATGAACTCGGGTCGGATTCGTTTTCGCGCAGAAAACAGATCCGAAAAGTGATGTACTAATCGAAAGGTTCCCGGAGTTTGGACGGTCAGATCGAGCTGAAATTTTGAGAGGTGGTAGATATAGGAATTCCGCAGCCGATCAACGGTTGGATCTTCCAAAGGACGTCGGAGCTAGAAGCTGGACACCACACCCTAAACTCACCCAAATTCCCATTCAGATTTGACAGGGCTCCGGTATATCGTGGATTGTCAGAGATTCCTCCATCGGAACTCGATGAAATTTTCCAGGGTTGTTATAGACTCAATTCCGCACAATTCCACCAAAGCGATCGTAAAAACGATACTCTACGAGGTGGTGGCGGCAGATACGAGTTCGCTGTCCAAAAAAAACAACACGGTCGCTTGAGGGCAATGTTGACATTGAGCCCCCGAGCTCCATAGATGATTCCTCCATGATCTTGATAGAGATCGGAGTTGATGTTTGATGAAGGCCCTCGTCCGAACATGGTGATCCAAACACGAGGCGCAATTCTTGGTCGAACCAAGGTGACCAGTCGAACTGGTGACGAAGACGCCGAAGTCGCAGTTGATCTGCAGGCGAGCCATCGATCCTTTTGTCGATCACACAGCGGAACTCTCAATGAAAGCACCAATGTCGGTGTCAAAACCGACGGATCTTGGGTAGGGGGTCCCGAACTGTGCGTCTAGGCCGGATGGTAACAGGAGGCAAGGGACACGAAGTTTTACCCAGGTTCGGGCCCTCTTGATGGAGGTAAAACCCTACGTCCTGCTTGATTAATATTGATGATATGGGTAGTACAAGAGTAGATCTACCACGAGATCGGAGAGGCTAAACCCTAGAAGCTAGCCTATGGTATGATTGTATATATCTCTCTATCGACTAGCCTGGCCTCGGTTTATATAATGCACCAGAGGCCTAGGATAACAAGAGTCCTAGCCGAATACGCCGGTGGGGTGGAGTCCTTGTCTTGATCGCCAAGTCTTTGTGGAATCTTCCTTGCATGCGGCAGCTGTCCGAACTGGCCCATGAGTATACGGCCATGGGGGGCCTCGGCCCAATCTAATAGATCGGGAGACGACGTGGTGAGTACCCCCTAGTCCAGGACACCGTCAGCCACCCTAAGAGAATCGAGCAAGATTCTGAGAGAAATAATATAGATGCACCTAGTCCTTCTAAAAGGAAGAAAAATAAAAATGATAGGACTTTGCATGCTTCTAGTGAACTTATTGCTGAAACACCTGAGAATCCAAATGATATTTCTATTTCTGATGCTGAAACACAATCTGGTAATGAACATGAAACTAGTGATAATGTTCATGTTGATGCTCAACCTAGTAATGGTAATGATATAGAAATTGAACCTGCTGTTGATCTTGATAACCCACAATCAAAGAATCAACGTTATGATAAGAAAGACTTTGTTGCTAGGAAACACAGTAAGG
The DNA here is from genome assembly GCF_056163025.1 of Triticum urartu. Classification (NCBI taxonomy): domain Eukaryota; kingdom Viridiplantae; phylum Streptophyta; class Magnoliopsida; order Poales; family Poaceae; genus Triticum; species Triticum urartu. Next base: position 97,144,641 of record NC_141875.1, read on the forward strand.
AAAGAGAGCCTTGGGTTCAAAAACTCATGCCTTTTCCTCCCAAACCATTCAAGAAAAAGGATGATGAGGATTTTGAGCGCTTTGCTGAAATGATTAGACCTATTTTTTTGCGTATGAGATTAACTGATATGCTCAAAATGAATCCTTATGCTAAGTATATGAAAGATATTGTTACTAATAAAAGAAAGATACCGGAAACTGAAATTTCCACCATGCTTGCTAATTATACTTTTAAAGGTGGAATACCAAAGAAACTTGGAGATCCAGGAGTACACACTATACCATGCTCCATTAAAAGAAACTATGTTAAAACTGCTTTATGTGATCTTGGAGCCGGTGTTAGTGTTATGCCTCCCTCTTTATATCGTAGAATTGATTTGAATAAGTTGACACCTACTGAAATATCTTTGCAAATGGCTGATAAATCAACTGCTATACCTGTCGGTATTTGTGAGGATGTGCCTATTGTGGTTGCAAACGTTACTATTTTAACGTACTTTGTTATTCTTGATATTCCCGAGGACGATAGTATGTCTATTATTCTTGGAAGACCCTTTTTGAATATTACAGGAGCTATTATTGATTGCACCAAAGGCAATGTCACTTTTCATGTTAATGGTAATGAGCATACGGTACACTTTCTGAGGAAACAACCTCAAGTCCATAGTATCAATTCTATTAGAAAAATTCCATCGATTATTTTTGGAGGTTTTGAATTTCCTCTTCCTACTGTCAAGAAGAAATATGATATTCTTATTGTTGGGGATGTGCATATCCCCGTTGAGGTAACCTAGTGTTATTCGAAAATTCTCCGGTTCCATGTTATTCGGAATGAGTTTGTTAACAAGACTTGATCAACCTTGTTAATGGATTCCTTTTGATGATCATGAGATGGATGAATTTAGAAAACACAACTCTGCGTACCCTCTTTCTACTTTCTGTTATTTATATTAAATAAAGCAAAAATAATAATTTCTGTCTGTCATCTGATTATCCGTGCAATATAAAAATACCTTGAAAATAAAAGTTCTCCAAATGCCCTGAAATTTAAATATGATTTTTTCTGGAATATTTGAGAATATTTGGCACTGAGAACACAGCAGGGGGGCATCCACCTGGCCATGAGGGTGGAGGGCGCGCCCTACCCCCTGGGCGCGCCCCCGTGCCTCGTGGGCCCACGGTGGCCCTCCTCCACTTATTCTTGCACCCACACACTCCTTCTTCCTCCCACAAACACCATTATCCAGCTCAAGCACGAGTTCTAGCTCATTTTGCGGCGATTTTCGATCTCCTTGCTCAAAGCACCTCTCACAAAACTGCTTTGGGGGATTGTTCCTTGGTATGTGACTCCTCCAATGGTCCAATTAGTTTTTGTTCTAGTGCTTTATTCATTGCATATTTTTGCTGCTTAGGTGAGCCTGTTCTTGAGCTTGCATGTCAAATTTATGTGGTTCCAAGTAGTTTTGATGCAAGATATAGGCTCTAGGCACTTGTAGGAGTAGTTGCTATCAATTTTGTTGAGTTTGGTTCACTTTTATTTTGAAGTTACTAAACATTTCAGAAATTTTTCAGAGGAAGAAATATGTTTAGGAAAATGTACCAAGGTGGTTCTTCAAGGAAACAAGGACCCAGGCTTGCAATGCGTGATGCTGATGATGAGCCACCAAGGGACGCTCCAGTGTGGCCTTGTGAATGGCCTTCAGAGGACTTCATGGATCGAGCATGAATTAAGGAAGAATTTAACGCATATTTGCGTAATGCTGATCTTGTGAGCTTCGAGGCAGAAAAGTGCCGTCAGTACCACTATCTCACTAGTTCCTCTGTGAGGAGGTTTGTATTTTCATCTTCACGCAATTCTGAAACTGTCTTGTTTGATCTTTATGAAAATTCTTATACTATGGACTTAGAGGATTTTACCACTGCTTGCAAACTTCCACAATGGGGTAGTACTAGGGAACCTCGCAAATCTGAGTTTAGAGATTTTCTTGCTAGTATAACTGTGGGGGAATCTAGAGATATAACACAAGCTACCATAGGGAGCATTCATTTTCCTGCTATACATTATTTTGCTCTCTTCATAGGTAGATGCATTAATGGTAAAGATGAAGCATGTCATACGTGTGTCCCTAACCTCAGTATTCTTAGGAGTGCCGTGTTAGGAGATAAATCTTATAATTTGGGAGCCATTGTTGCATGTATGTTGCATCTAAATAGATTTAATGGAGATTTCTTTGGTGGAATTTATGCAACCCGCATAGCTAATTTTCTTGGTATAACCATACGTGAGGATGATATTGAGTTGCCCCCTGCTTATTTGGATTATGAGGCTATGGTTCGTCATCAGTTTGTTGAGAGGAATGACCAGTTACTCTAGTACCGACTAATCTTTGACAGACGACGCACCTATCACGTCCCTCTCCCTACTTCTACTTTCTTTGACTTTCAGGCAAAAGGGAGATATTTATAACCAGAGAGGAAGCGGAAGAGTATAAGAGGAGGGCTGAGATAGCTCACCTCCAAGCTGCAGCCCACGATGCAATGACTGTTGCAACTCAGTACGACCACAACTACAACTTTGGATATCCGCCAGACCATCCGTGGCATTAGGCCAATGATACGTCTCCAATGTATCTATAATTTTTGATTGCTCCATGCTATATTATCTACTGTTTTGGACATTATTGGGCTTTATTATCCACTTTTATATTATTTTTAGGACTAACCTGTTAACCGGAGGCCCAGCCCAGAATTGCTGTTTTTGCCTATTTCAGGGTTTTGAAGAAAAGGAATATCAAACAGAGTCCAAACGGAATGAAACCTTCGGGAACGTGAATTTCTCACCGAACGTGATCCAGGGGACTTGGACCCTACGTCAAGAAACAAAAGAGGAGGCCACGAGGTAGAGGGTGCGCCTACCCCCCCAGGCGCGCCCTCCACCCTCGTGGGCCCCCTGTTGCTCCACCGACGTACTCCTTCGTCCTATATATACCTACGTACCCCCAAACGGTCAGATGCGGAGCCAAAACCCTAATTCCATCGCCGCAACTTTCTGTATCCACGAGATCCCATCTTGGGGCCTATTCCGGAGCTCCACCGGAGGGGGCATTGATCACGGAGGGCTTCCATCAACACCATAGCCCCTCCGACGAAGTGTGAGTAGTTTACCTCAGACCTACGGGTCCATAGTTAGTATCTAGATGGCTTCTTCTCTCTTTTTGGATCTCAATACAATGTTCCCCCCTCTCTTGTGGAGATCTATTTGATGTAATCTTCTTTTTGCGGTGTGTTTGTTGAGACCAATGAATTGTGGGTTTATGATCAAGTCTATCTATGAACAATATTTGAATCTTCTCTGAATTCTTTTATGTATGATTGGTTATCTTTGCAAGTCTCTTTGAATTATCAGTTTGGTTTGGCCTACTAGATTGATCTTTCTTGCAATGGGAGAAGTGCTTAGCTTTGGGTTCAATCTTGCGGTGTCCTTTCCCAGTGACAGTAGGGGCAGCAAGGCACATATTGTATTGTTGCCATCGAGGACAACAATATGGGGTTTTCATCATATTGCATGAGTTTATCCCTCTACACCACGTCATCTTGCTTAAGGCATTACTCTGTTTTCATTAACTTAATACTCTAGATGCATGCTGGATAGCGGTCGATGAGTGGAGTAATAGTAGTAGATGCAGGCAGGAGTCGGTCTACTTGTCTCGGACGTGATGCCTATATACATGATCATACCTAGATATTCTCATAACTATGCTCAATTCTGTCAATTGCTCAACAGTAATTTGTTCACCCACCGTAGAATACTTATGCTCTCGAGAGAAGCCACTAGTGAAACCTATGGCCCCCGGGTCTATCTTCATCATATTAATCTCCCAATACTTAGTTATTTCCTTTGCTTTTTTACTTTGCTTTTATTTTACTTTGCATCTTTATCACAAAAATACCAAAAATATTATCTTATCATATCTATCAGATCTCACTCTCGTAAGTGGCCGTGTAGGGATTGACAACCCCTTATCGCGTTGGTTGCGAGGATTTATTTGTTTTGTGCAGGTACGAGGGACTGGAGCGTAGCCTCCTACTGGATTGATACCTTGGTTCTCAAAAACTGAGGGAAATACTTACGCTACTTTGTTGCATCATCCCTTCCTTTTCGGGGAAAACCAACGCAGTGCTCAAGAGGTAGCAAGAAGGATTTCTGGCGTCGTTGCCGGGGAGGTCTACGCAAAAGTCAATATCAAGTACCCATCACATACCCTTATCTCCCTCATTACATTATTTGCCATTTGCCTCTCGTTTTCCTCTCCCCCACTTCACCCTTGCCGTTTTATTCGCCCTCTCTCTCTATCCTCCTTCTATTTCCCGTTTGCCTCTTTTTTCCTGCTTGCTCTTTGTTTGCTTGTGCGTTAGTTCGTTTGCTTGTCATTATGGCTAGTCCCTTATCTTCTCCGTTGTCTCCCGAAAATGAAATTCTATATTTTAAGCAAAGGGAGGGAGAAAATCTAAAAGACGCTTGGTATAGAATTTGCAATGCTCAAAATAGATCTACCAGGAAGCAATCTACTTCCGTTCTTCTTTGCAATTTTTACGTACGCGTTACTCCTTGGCACAGATATGTCCTTGATACTGTTACTGGAGGGAAATTCTTGGGTAGCCATACTTTTGATTCTTATAATGCTATGATAGATTTGTTTGGCTCACCCCCTCTTTTGGTTAATGGGACTGTATTAACTTTGGAGCATGTAATGAAAAGACTTGAAATTATTGAAAATAAGGTTGCTACCGTAGAGTTAATTGAAAATTTGGATAAAAAGATCCACAACCGAATCTCTCAATATGGATCTAAAGTAGGAGTCACTTTGAAAAAATTTAAAGAGAAGGAACCCATAGTTAATGAGAAAATAAATCACGATTCCACTAGAATCGATAAACTTGAGGATATTATTACCAACTTGCGAACCGCTTGTTCTTCCGTAAAGAATACTGCAAGTCCTCCCACTAAAATTTCCAAGCTTATGTATGTTCCTAAAAATAAGGGTGAATCCTCTAGTAAGGAAACTGCGGATCTCAAATCTATAAGTATTCATCCCAATCTTTTTGCTATCATTAAGGAACCATTTGTTACAAATGAATTTTTTGATCTTGTGCCCAAAAGTTTGATAATTAATAAAAAGAAAGAAATTCCTAAATATGGTAGATGCCTCATTGAAGAATTGCCAACCAAAGATGGCAATACCTAGATCTATCCTTGCTTGTTATGCCTAGCTAGGGGCGTTAAATGATAGCGCTTGTTGGGGGGCAACCCAATTTTATTTTTATTCCTTGCTTTTTGCTACTGTTTAGTAATAAATAATTTATCTAGCCTCTGTTTTGGTTGCGTATTTTTGTGTTTAATTAGTGTTTGTGTCAAGTAGAATAGTTGGGAAGACTTGGGGAAAGTCTTGTTAAACTTGCTGTAAAAAACAGAAACTTTAGCGCTCACGAGAACTGCTTCCATTTTATTTGGAAAGTTCTATTTAGTTAATTCTTTTTGAATATGATTAATATATAAATTCCTCACGTCCAGCAATTTATTTTAGAATTTTTGGGGTTCCAGATCTTGCGCTAGCTACAGATTACTACAGACTGTTCTGTTTTTGACAGATTCTGTTTTTCATGTGTTGTTTGCTTATTTTGATGAATCTATGGCTAGTAAAATAGTTTATAAACCATAGAGAAGTTGGAATACAGTAGGTTTAACACCAATATAAATAAAGAATGAGTTCATTACAGTACCTTGAAGTGGTCTTTTGTTTTCTTTCGCTAACGGAGCTCACGAGATTTTCTACTTTGAGTTTTGTGTTGTGAAGTTTTCAAGTTTTGGGTAAAGATTTGATGGATTATGGAACAAGGAGTGGCAAGAGCCTAAGCTTGGGGATGCCCATGGCACCCCCAAGATAATCTAAGGACACCTAAAAGCCAAAGCTTGGGGATGCCCCGGAAGGCATCCCCTCTTTCGTCTACTTCCATCGGTAACTTTACTTGGAGCTATATTTTTATTCACCACATGATATGTGTTTTGCTTGGAGCGTCTTGTATGATTTGAGTCTTTACTTTTTAGTTTACCACAATCATCCTTTCTGGACACACCTTTTGAGAGAGCCATACATGTTTCGGAATTTGTTAGAATACTCTATGTGCTTCGTTTATATCATTTGAGTTATATAGTTTTGCTCTAGTACTTCACTTATATCTTTTAGAGCACGGTGGTGGATTTGTTTTATAGAAACTATTGATCTCTCATGCTTCACTTAGATTATTTTGAGAGTCTTAAATAGCATGGTAATTTGCTTAAAATCCTAATATGGTATGTATTCAAGATTAGTAAAATTTTCTTATGAGTGTTTTGAATACTAAGAGAAGTTTGATGCTTGATGATTGTTTTGAGATATGGAGGTAATAATATCAAAGTCGTGCTAGTTGAGTAGTTGTAAAATTGAGAAATGCTTGTGTTGAATTTTGCAAGTCCCGTAGCATGCACGTATGGTAAACGTTATGTAACAAATTTGAAACATGAGGTGTTATTTGATTGTCCTCCTTATGAGTGGCGGTCGGGGACGAGCGATGGTCTTTTCCTACCAATCTACCCCCCTAGGAGCATGCGCATAGTGCCGAGGTTTTTGATGACTTGTAGATAAGTATGTGAGTTCTTTATGACTAATGTTGAGTCCATGGATTATACGCACTCTCACCCTTCCATCCTTGCTAGCCTCTTCGGTACCGTGCATTGCCCTTTCTCACATTGAGAGTTGGCGCAAACTTCGTCGGTGCATCCAAACCCCGTGATATGATACCCTCTTTCACACATAAACCTCCTTATATCTTCCTCAAAACAGCCATCATACCTACCTATTATGGCATTTCCATAGCCATTCCGAGATATATTGCCACGCAACTTTCCACCATTCCGTTTATCATGACACGTTCATTATTGTCATATTGCTTAGCATGATCATGTAGTTGACATAGTATTTGTGGCAAAGCCACCGTTCATAATTCTTTCATACATGTCACTCTTGGTCCATTACATATCCCCGTACACCATCGGAGGCATTCATATAGAGTCATCCTTTGTTCTAGTATCGAGTTGTAATCATTGAGTTGTAAAATAAATAGAAGTGTGATGATCATCATTTTCTAGAACATTGTCCCAAGTGAGGAATTATATAAAAAAAGAGAAAGGTCATATAAAAAAGCAGAACATGCCAAATAAAAAAATGAGAGAAAAAGAGAGAAGGGGCAATGTTACTATCCTCTACCACACTTGTGCTTCAAAGTAGCACCGTAATCTTCATGATAGAGAGTCTCTTGTTTTGTCACTTTCATATACTAGTGGGAATTTTCATTATAGAACTTGGCTTGTATATTCCAACAATGGGCCTCCTCAAGTGCCCTAGGTCCTCGTGAGCAAGCAAGATGGATGCACACCCACTTAGTTTCTTTTGTTGAGCTTTCATACATTTATAGCTCTACTGCATCTGTTGCATGGCAATCCCTACTCCTTGCATTAACATCAATCGGTGGGCATCTCCATAGCCCATTGATTAGCCTCGTTGATGTGAGACTTTCTCCTTTTTGTCTTCTCCACATAACCCCCCTCATTATATTCTATTCCACCCATAGTGCTATGTCCATGGCTCGCGCTCATATATTGCGTGAAAGTTTATAGGTTTGAGATTACTAAAGTATGAAACAATTGCTTGGCTTGTCATCGGGGTTGTGCATGATGAGAGCATTCTTGTGTGACGAAAATGGAGCATGACTAAACTATATGATTTTGTAGGGATGAACTTTCTTTGGCCATGTTATTTTGAGAAGACATAATTGCTTTGTTAGTATGCTTGAAGTATTATTATTTTTATGTCAATATGAAATTTTGTCTTGAATCTTTCGGATCTAAATATTCATACTACAATTAAGAAGAATTACATTAAAATTATGCCAAGTAGCACTCCGCATCAAAAATTCTGTTTTTATCATTTACCTACTCGAGGACGAGCAGGAATTAAGCTTGGGGATGCTTGATACGTCTCCAACGTATCTATAATTTTTGATTGCTCCATGCTATATTGTCTACTATTTTGGACATTATTGGGCTTTATTATCCACTTTTATATTATTTTTGGGACTAACCTATTAACCGGAGGCCCAGCCCAGAATTGTTGTTTTTTTACCTATTTCAGGGTTTCGAAGAAAAGGAATATCAAACAGAGTCCAAACGGAATGAAACCTTCGGGAACGTGATTTTCTCACCTAACATGATCCAGGGGACTTGGACCCTACGTCAAGAAACAAAAGAGGAGGCCATGAGGTAGGGGACGCGCCTACCCCCCCAGGCGCGCCCTCCACCCTCGTGGGCCCCCTGTTGCTCCACCGACATACTCCTTCCTCCTATATATAACTACGTACTCCCAAACGATCAGATACAGAGCCAAAACCCTAATTCCACCGCCGCAACTTTCTGTATCCACGAGATCCCATCTTGGGGCCTGTTCCAGGGCTCCGCCGGAGGGGGCATCAATCACCGAGGGCTTCTACATCAACACCATAGCCCCTCCGATGAAGTGTGAGTAGTTTACCTCAGACCTACGGGTCCATAGACCGTAGCTAGATGGCTTCTTCTCTCTTTTTGGATCTCAATACAATGTTCTCCCCCTCTCTTGTGGAGATCTATTTGATGTAATCTTCTTTTTGCGGTGTGTTTGTTGAGACCAATGAATTGTGGGTTTATGATCAAGTCTATCTATGAACAATATTTGAATCTTCTCTGAATTCTTTTATGTATGATTGGTTATCTTTGCAAGTCTCTTCGAATTATCAGTTTGGTTTGGCCTACTAGATTGATCTTTCTTGCAATGGGAGAAGTGCTTAGCTTTGGGTTCAATCTTGCGGTGTCCTTTCCCAGTGTCAGTAGGGGCAACAAGGTACGTATTGTATTGTTGCCATCGAGGACAACAAGATGGGGTTTTCATCATATTGCATGAGTTTATCCCTCTACATCATGTCATCTTGCTCAAGGCGTTACTCTGTTTTCATTAACTTAATACTCTAGATGCATGTTGGATAGCGGTCGATGAGTGGAGTAATAGTAGTAGATGCAGGCAGGAGTCGGTCTACTTGTCTCGGACGTGATGCCTATATACATGATCATACCTAGATATTCTCATAACTATGCTCAATTCTGTCAATTGCTCAACAGTAATTTGTTCACCCACCGCAGAATACGTATGCTCTCGAGAGAAGCCACTAGTGAAACCTATGCCCCTGGGACTATCTTCATCATATTAATCTCCCAATACTTAGTTATTTCCTTTTCTTTTTACTTTGCTTTTATTTTACTTTGCATCTTTATCACAAAAATACCAAAAATATTATCTTATCATATCTATCAGATCTCACTCTCGTAAGTGGCCGTGTAGGGATTGACAACCCCTTATCGCATTGGTTGCGAGGATTTATTTGTTTTGTGCAGGTACGAGGGACTGGCGCATAGCCTCCTACTGGATTGATACGTTGGTTCTCAAAAACTCAGGGAAATACTTACGCTACTTTGCTGCATCATCCCTTCCTCTTCGGGGGAAACCAACGAAGTGCTCAAGAGGTAGCAACCAACTTAGGCCAAAAGCCTAAGCTTGGGGGAGTACGTATTTCCCACCGACATTACATTTATGTTCACACACTCATTGCTAGATGTCGGTGCTCATACTTTTTCATTGTAATATTCATTCTACTTTATTTTCTCTTTTTATGCTTTCTTCTTGTGTGTTTAATAAACCTTAAGAAAAACAAAAAAAATTAGTTGTAGTTTTTAGCTAGTTTTAATTTCCATGCTTGTAATAGTAATTAAAAAGAAAACCCAAAAAGATTTCCTGTTCTTCTTTTGCTTGTTGGGAGCTTTCCCGTGTAAATAGTTTTATTTCTTTTTTTCTTTGGGGGTCGATAGGAGAAGATCATGATTAAATTGTTGAAGTGACTCCTATATGCATTATTATTGATTTAACCAAGAGTCCATATTGCCTTGTCTTCTCCTATTTATTGAATGCTTGCAGATTCCATCTTAGTCCAATGCACATGCACTATTATTATTATTCACCTCATTTGGTCGTGCAAGTGAAAGGCAATTATGACGATATATGATGAACTGATTGAGATGGGAGAAGCTGGTATGAACTCGACCTCTCTTGTTTTTGTAAATATGATTAGTTCATCGTTCCTGATTCAGCCTATTATGAATAAACATGTTTGCGATGACAATTAGAGACCATAGTTTCTTATGCCATGCTTAATTAGCTAGGAGCTTATAATGTTTTACCTTGCGTGCCAACATGCTATTAAAATGGTTGTGATGTGGTATGATAGGGTGGTATCCTCTTTTGAACGAATCGAGTGGCTTGACTTGGCACATGTTCATGCATGTAGTTGAAACAAAATCAACATATCCTCTATGATATTTATGTTCATGGTGCATTATATCCTACTCATGCTTGCATTCGGTGTTGATTAATTTTAATGCATGTTCATGACTATTGTCGCTCTCTAGCTGGTCGCTTCCCAGTCTTTTTCTAGCCTTCACCTGTACTAAGCGGGAATACTTCTTGTGCATCCAATCCCATAAACCCCAAAGTCATGCCATATCAGTCCACCATACCTGCCTATATACGGTATCTACCTGCCATTCCATGTAAATTTGTATGTGCCAAACTCTGAACCTTCAAATAAATATCCTATTTTGTATGCTCGAATAGCTCATGTATCAACTAGGGCTGTCTGTATCTTCCATGTTAGGCAGGTTATTCTCAAGAGGAGTGGACTCCGCTCCTCACTCACGAGAAAATAGCTGGTCACCGGGATGCCCAGTCCCATGCTTTATGCAAATCAAATCAAAATAATTGCAAACAAAACTCCCCCTGGGACTCTTGTTAGTTGGAGGCACTCATTGTTTCGAGCAATCCATGGATTGATGCTTGTTGGTGGAGGGGGAGTATAAACTTTACCATTCTGTTTGGAAACCCCCTATAATGTGTGTAGCATGGAAGATATCGCCATCTCTTGGTTGTTATGTTGACAATGAAAGTATACCGCTCAAAATATTATTCACCCCTATTTGATAACCGAGCTCTGGCACCTCTACAAATCCCTGCTTCCCTCTGCGAAGGGCATATCTATTTACTTTTACGTTGAGTCATCATCCTCTTATTAAAAAGCACCAGTTGGAGAGCACCACTGTCATTTGCATTCATTACTATTAGTTTACATTGAGTATGACTTGACTAGATCTCTTTTACCATGAATTACAATGTCTCGTCAGTCCTTGATCTTTAAAGGTGCTCTGCATTATGTTTTGCGGTCTCAGAAAGGGCTAGCGAGATACCATTTTGTTATATCATATTATGATTGTTTTGAGAAAGTGTTGTCATCCGAAATTTAGTATTATTGCTCGCTAGTTGATTATGCCATTGACATGAGTAAACATGAGACCTAAGCATTATTGTGAATATGGTTAGTTTATAATCTTTGCTGAAAACTTGAATGCTGGCTTTACATATTTACAACAACAGAGTTTGTAAAAGTTTTTCTTTATCACTTTCAGTTTGTCAACTGAATTGCTTGAGGATAAGAAAAGGTTTAAGCTTGGGGGAGTTGATACGTCTCCATCGTATCTACTTTTTCAAACACTTTTGCCCTTGTTTTGGACTCTAACTTGCATGATTTGAATGGAACTAACCTAGACTGACATTGTTTTCAGCAGAATTGCCATGGTGTTATTTATGTGCAGAAACAAAAGTTCTCGGAATGACCTAAAACTTCATGGAGATTATTTTTGGAAATAATAAAAAATACTGGCAAAAGATCAAGACCAGGGGGCCCACACCCTAGCCACGAGGGTGGGGGCGCGCCTGCCCCCCTAGGCGCGCCCCCTACCTCGTGGTCCCTATGGAGCTCCTCCGACCTCAACTCCAACTCTATATATTCGTGTTCAGAGAGAAAAAAATCAGAGAGAAAGATTCATCGCGTTTTACGATACAGAGCCGTCGCCAAGCCCTAAACTCTCTCGGGAGGGCTGATCTGGAGTCCATTCGGGGCTCCGGAGAGGGGAATCCGCCGCCATCGTCATCATCAACCATCCTCCATCACCAATTTCATGATGCTCACCACCGTGCGTGAGTAATTCCATCGTAGGCTTGCTGGACGGTGATGGGTTGGATGAGATTTATCATGTAATCGAGTTAGTTTTGTTAGGGTTTGATCCCTAGTCTCCACTATGTTCTGAGATTGATGTTGCTATGACTTTGCTATGCTTAATGCTTGTCACTAGGGCCTGAGTGACATGATTTCAGATCTGAACCTATTATGTTTTCATGAATATATGTGAGTTCTTGATCCTATCTTGCAAGTCTATAGTCACCTACTATGTGTTATGATCCGGCAACCCCAAAGTGACAATAATCGGGACCACTTCCGGTGATGAACGTAGTTTGAGGAGTTCATGTATTCACTATGTGTTAATGCTTTGGTCCGGTACTCTATTAAAAGGAGGCCTTAATATCCCTTAGTTTCCGCTAGGACCCCGCTGCCACGGGAGGGTAGGACAAAAGATGTCATGCAAGTTCTTTTCCATAAGCACGTATGACTATATTCGGAATACATGCCTACATTACATTGATGAATTGGAGCTAGTTCTGTGTCACCCTAGGTTATGACTTTTACATGATGAACCGCATCCGGCATAATTCTCTATCACCGATCCATTGCCTACGAGCTTTCCATATATTGTTCTTCGCTTATTTACTTTTCCATTGCTATTGTTATCATCACTACAAAATACCAAAAACATTACTTTTGCTACCGTTACTTTTGCTATCGTTACCACTACTATAATATTACTTTCCTACTAAATACTTTGTCGCAGATATTAAGTTTCCAGGTGTGGTTGAATTGACAACTCACCTGCTAATACTTGAGAATATTCTTTGGCCCCCCTTGTGTCGAATCAATAAATTTGGGTTGAATACTCTACCCTCGAAAACTGTTGCGATCCCCTATACTTGTGGGTTATCAAGGAGGCAGGACAAGGCAGGGCGCGCGGCCCCCCTAGCCCAAACCGAATTGGACTAGGGGGCCGGCCCCCTTTCCTCCTTTCCTCCCTCTCCTTCCTTCTCCCTCTCCTCCTTCCTTTTCCCCTCCTAGTAGGAGTAGGACAGGGGAGTCCTACTCCTACTAGGAGGAGGACTCCTCCTCCTGGCGTGCCCTGCAAGGGCCGGCCGGCCTTCCCCCTTGCTCCTTTATATACGGGGCAGGGGAGCACCCAAAAACACACAAGTTGATTGTTCCAAGCCGTGTGCGGTGCCCCCCTCCACCATAATCCACCTCGATCATATCGTAGCGGTGCTTAGGAGAAGCCCTGCATTGGTAGCAACATCATCACCGTCATCACGCGCGTTGTGCTGACGGAACTCTCATGTGAAGCTCTGCTGGATCGGAGTTCGTGGGACGTCATCGAGCTGAACGTGTGCTGAACTCGGAGGTGCCGTGCGTTCGGTACTTGGATCGGTCGGATCGTGAAGACGTACGACTACATCAACCGCGTTCTCATAACGCTTCTACTCACGGTCTACGAGGGTACGTGGACGATACTCTCCCCTCTCATTGCTATGCATCACCATGAGCATGCGTGTGCGTAGGATTTTTTTTTGAAATTACTGCATTCCCCAACGGTGGCATCCGAGCCAGGTTTATGCGTAGATGTTATATGCACGAGTAGAACACAAAGGAGTTGTGGGCATGGGTATATACATATTGCTTGCCGTCACTAGTTGATTCTTGATTCAGCGGCATTGTTGGATGAAGCGGCCCAGACCGACATTACGCGTACGCTTACGCGAGACTGGTTCTACCGACGTGCTTCGCGCATAGGTGGCTAGTGGGTGTCTGTTTCTCCAGCTTTAGTTGAATCGGATTCAATGAACAGAGTATGCACCGTTGCCAGAGTTCGTCGTGCCGAGACACCACGTGATGATCGGGTATGATAAGCTCTACGTTCACATACAATGGGTGCAAGCCAGTTTTGCACACACAGAAATACTCGGGTTAAACTTGACGAGCCTAGCGTATGCATATATGGCCTCGGAACACTGAGACCGAAAGGTCGAGCGTGAATCATATAGTAGATATGATCAACATAGTGATGTTCACCATTGAAAACTACTCCATTTCACGTGATGATCGATCATGGTTTAGTTGATTTGGATCACGTGATCACTTAGATGATTAGAGGGATGTATATCTAAGTGGGAGTTCTTAAGTAATATGATTAATTGAACTTTAATTTATCATGAACTTAGTCCTGATAGTATTTGCATAACTATGTTGTAGATCAATAGCTTGCGATGTAGCTCCCCGTTTATTTTTATATGCTCCTAGAGAAAAACTAAGTTGAAAGATGTTAGTAGCAATGATGCGGATTAGATCCATGATCTGAGGATTATCCTAATATATGCACAGAAGAATTATGTCCTTGATGCACCGCTAGGTGACAGACCGATTGCAGGAGCAGATGCAGACGTTATGAACGTTTGGCGAGCTCGATATGATGACTACTTGATAGTTTAGTGCAGCATGCTTTACGGCTTAGAATCAGGGCTTAAAAGACATTTTGAATGCCACGGAGCATATGAGATGTTTCAAGAGTTGAAATTAGTATTTCAGACTCATGCCCATGTCAAAAGGTATGAGACCTTTGACAAGCACTTTGCCTACAAGATGGAGGAGAATAGCTCAGCTAGTGAGCATGTGCTCAGAATGTCTGAGTACTACAATCACTTGAATCAAGTGGGAGTTAATCTTCCAGAAAAGATAGTGATTGATAGAGTTCTCTAGTCACTATCACCAAGTTACTAGAACTTCGTGATGAACTATAATATGCAAGGGATAACAGAAATGATTCCCAAGCTCTTCGTGATGCTGAAATCGACGAAGGTAGAAATCAAGAAAAGCATCAAGTGTTGATGGTTGACAAGACCACTAGTTTCAATAAAAGGGCAAAGGGAAGAAGGGGAACTTCAAGAAGAACGACAAGCAAGTTGCTGCTCAAGTGAAGAAGCCCAAGTCTAGACCTAAGCCTGAGACTAAGTGCTTCTACTGCAAAGGGACTGGTCACTGGAAGCAGAACTGCCCCAAGTATTTGGCGGATAAGAAGGATGGAAAAGTGAACAAAGGTATATTTGATATACATGTTATTGATGTGTACTTTACTAGTGTTTATAGAAACCCCTCAGTATTTGATACTAGTTCAGTTGTTGATATTAGTAACTCGAAACGGGAGTTCCAGAATGAACAGAGACTAGTTAAGGGTGAAGTGACGATGTGTGTTAGAAGTGGTTCCAAGATTGATATGATCATCATCGCACACTCCCTATACTTCCGGGATTAGTGTTGAACCTAAATAAATGTTATTTGGTGTTTGCGTTAAGCATGAATATGAATTGATCATGTTTATTACAATACGGTTATTCATTTAAAGTCAGAGAATAATTGTTGTTCTGTTTACATGAATAAAACCTTCAATGGTCATACACCCAAGGTGAATGGTTTATTGAATCTCGATCAGAGTGATACACATATTCATAATATTGAAGCCAAAAGATGCAAAGTTAATAATGATAGTGCAACTTATTTGTGGCACTGCCGTTTAGGTCATATTGGTGTAAAGTGCATGAAGAAAATCCATGCTGATGGGCTTTTGGAATCATTTGATTATGAATCAGTTGATGCTTGCGAACCAGGCCTCATGGGCAAGATGACTAAGACTCCGTTCTCCGGAACAATGGAGCGAGCAACAGACTTGTTGGAAATAATACATACTGATGTATGCAGTCCGATGAGTGTTGAGGCTCGAGGCAGGTATCGTTATTTTCTGACCTTCACAGATGATTTGACTAAGATATGGGTATATCTTCTTGATGAAACATAAATCTGAAACATTTGAAAAGTTCAAATAATTTCAGAGTGAAGTGGAAAATCATCGTAACAAGAAAATAAAGTTTCTACGATCTGATCATGGAGGAGAATATTTGAGTTACGAGTTTGGTCTTCATTTGAAACAATGAGGAATAGTTTCGCAACTCATGCCACCTGGAACACCAGAGCATAATGGTGTGTCCGAACATCGTAACCGTACTTTATTAGATATGGTGCAATCTATGATGTCTCTTACCGATTTACCACTATCGTTTTGGGGTGGTGCATTAGAGACAGCTGCATTCACGTTAAATAGGGCACCATCTAAATCCGTTGAGACGACGCCATATGAACTGTGGTTTGGCAAGAAACCAAAGTTGTTGTTTCTTAAACTTTGGTGTTGCGATGCTTCTGTGAAAAAGTTTCATCCTGATAAGCTCAAACCCAAATCGGAGAAATGTGTCTTCATAGGATACCCAAAGGAGACAGTTGGGTACACCTTCTATCACAGATCCGAAGGCAAGACATTTGTTGCTAAGAATGGATCCTTTCTAGAGAGGGAGTTTCTCTCGAAAGAAGTGAGTGGGAGGGAAGTAGAACTTGATGAGGTAACTGTACCTGCTCCCTTATTGGAAAGTAGTTCATCACAGAAATCTGTTCCTGTGACTCCTACACCAATTAGTAAGGAAGCTAATGATGATGATCATGTAACTTCAGATCAAGTTACTACCGAACCTTGTAGGTCAACCAGAGTGAGATCCGCACCAGAGTGTTACGGTAATCCTGTTCTGGATGTCATGTTACTTGACCATGATGAACCTACAAACTATGAGGAAGCAATGATGAGCCCAGATTCCGCGAAATGGCTTGAGGCCATGAAATCTGAGATGGGATCCATGTATGAGAACAAATTATGGACTTTGATTGACTTGCCCGATGATCGGCGGGTCATTTAGAATAAATGGATCTTCAAGAGGAAGACGGACACTGATAGTAGTGTTACTATCTACAAAGCTCGAATTGTCGCAAAAATGTTTTCGACAAGTTCAAAGTGTTGACTACGATGAGAGTTTCTCACTCATATCGATGCTTAAAAGTCTGTCCGAATCATGTTAGCAGTTGCCGCATTTTATGAAATCTGGCAAATGGATGTCAAAACTACATTCCTTAATGGATTTCTTAAAGAAGAATTGTATATGATACAACAAGAAAGTTTTGTCAATCCTAAAGGTGCTAACAAAGTGTGCAAGCTCCAGCGATCCATCTATGGACTGGTGCAAGCATCTCAGATTTGGAATATATGCTTTGATAAAGTGATCAAAGCATATGGTTTTATACAGACTTGCGGTGAAGCCTGTATTTACAAGAAAGTGAATGGGAGCACTACAACATTTCTGATAAGTATATGTGAATGACATATTGTTGATCGGAAATAATGTAGAATTTTCTGGAAAGCATAAAGGAGTGTTTGAAAAGAGTTTTTCAAAGAAAGACCTCGATGAAGCTACTTACATCCCAGCCCTGATATCGATCCGGAAAGGGGTAATTTCTAACAAAGTTTTTCTCTTGTTGATTCCTATTTCTAGGTGTAGTGCTTTTTATTGAGCATCAAGATCTATAGAGATAGATCAAGACGCTTGATATATTTTCAATGAGTACATACCTTGACAAGATTTTGAAGTAGTTCAAAATGGAAAAGTCAAAGGAGTTCTTGCCTATGTTGTATGGTGTGAAGTTGAGTAAAGACTCAAAACCCGACCACATCAGAAAATAGAAAGAGAATGAAAAGTCATTCCCTATGCCTCAGTAATAGGTTCTATCAAGTATGCTATGCTGTTTACCAGTCCTATTGTATGCCTTAGCATGATTCTGGCAAGGGAGTACAATAGTGTTCTAGGAGTAGATCACTGGACAGCGGTCAAAATTATCCTTAGAGGACTAAGGAAATATTTCTCGGTTATGGAGGTGATAAAAGAGTTCGTCGTAATGAGTTACGTCGATGCAAGCTTTTTACATCGATCTAGATGACTCTAAGTCACGATCTGGATACATATTGAAAGTGGTAGCAATTAGCTAGAGTAGCTCCATGCAGAGCATTGTAGACATAGAAATTTGCAAAATACATGCGGATCTGAATGTTGCAGACCCGTTGACTAAATTTCTCTCACAAGCAAGACATGATCACTCTTTGGGTGTTAATCACATAGCAATGTGAACTAGATTATTGACTCTAGTAAACCCTTTGGGTGTTAGTCACATGGAGATGTGAACTAATCACATAAAAATGTGAACTATTGGTGTTAAATCACATGACGATGTGAACTAGATTATTGACTCTAGTGCAAGTGCGAGACTGAAGGAAATATGCCCTAGAGGCAATAATAAAGTTGTTATTTATATTTTCTTATATCGTGATAAATGTTTATTATTCATGCTAGAATTGTATTAACCGAAAACTTAGTACATGTCTGAATACATAGACAAACAGAGTGTCACTAGTTTGCCTCTACTTGACTGGCTCATTGAATCAATGATGGTTATGTTTCCTAACCATAGACATGAGTTGTCATTTGATTAACGGGATCACATTAATGATGTGATTGACTCGACCCATTCCGTTAGCTTAGCATTTGATCGTTTAGTATATTGCTATTGCTTTCTTCATGACTTATACATGTTCCTATGACTATGAGATCATGCAACTCCCGAATACCGGAGGACGACTTCGTGTGCTATCAAACGTCACAACGTAACTGGGTGATTATAAAAGTGCTCTACAGGTGTCTCCAATGGTGTTTGTTGAGTTGGCATGGATCAAGATTAGGATTTGTCACTCCGATTATCGGAGAGGTATCTTTGGGCCCTCTCGGTAATGCACATCACTATAAGCCTTGCAAGCAATGTGACTAATGAGTTAGTTGCGGGATGATGCATTACGGAACGAGTAAATAGACTTGCCGGTAACGAGATTAAACTAGGTATTGAGATACCGACGATCGAATCTTGGGCAAGTAACATACCGATGACAAAGGGAACAACGTATGTTGTTATGCGGTTTGACCGATAAAAGATCTTCGTAGAATATGTAGGAACCAATATGAGCATCCAGGTTTTGCTATTGGTTATTGACCGGAGACGTGTCTTGGTCATGTGTACATAGTTCTCAAACCCGTAGGGTCCGCACGCTTAACATTCAGTGACGATCGGTATTATGAGTTTATGTGTTTGATGTACCGAAGGTAGTTCGGAGTCCTGGATTAGATCAGGGACATGACGAGGAGTCTCGAAATGGTCGAGACATAAAGATTGATATATTGGACGACTATACTCGAACATCGGAAAGGCTCCGAGTGATTCGGGTATTTTTCGGAGTACGAGGGAGTTATGGGAATACGGGGGAAGAAGTATTGGGCCTCATGGGCCAAGTGGTGGAAGAGAGGAGGTAGGACAAGGCAGGGCGTGGGGCCCCTCTAGCCCAAACCGAATCTGACTAGGGGGCCGGACCCCCTTTCCTCCTTTCCTCCCTCTCCTTCCTTCTCCCTCTCCTCCTTCCTTTTCCCCTCCTAGTAGGAGTAGGAAAGGGGAGTCCTACTCCTACTAGGAGAAGGACTCCTCCTCCTGGCGCGCCCTGCAAGGGCCGGCCGGCCTCCCCCTTGCTCCTTTATATACGGGGCAGGGGGCACCCAAAGACACACAAGTTGATTGTTCCAAGTCGTGTGCGGTGCCCCCCTCCACCATAATCCACCTCGATCATATCGTAGCGGTGCTTAGGCGAAGCCCTGCGTCGGTAGCAACATCATTACCGTCATCACGCCGTCGTGCTGACGGAACTCTCCTGTGAAGCTCTGCTGGATCGGAGTTCGTGGGATGTCATCGAGCTGAACGTGTGCTGAACTCGGAGGTGCCGTGCGTTCGGTACTTGGATTGGTCGGATCGTGAAGATGTACGACTACATCAACCGCGTTCTCATAACGCTTCCGCTTACGGTCTGTGAGGGTACGTGGACAATACCGTCCCCTCTCGTTGCTATGCATCACCATGATCTTGTGTGTGCGTAGGATTTTTTTTGAAATTACTGCGTTCCCCAACAGCTCTATCTTTGGCAGGGAGGATGACAGAATGCCAAAGGTGAACAGTGGAACTGTCAATGTCAGGAACTGGAAAGATTCCTTTGATCTGCTGCGTGACCTGTAAGTCTACATTATGACTAAACGTAATGGCTGACTTATTCCAGTTTGGGATCTGACCCGAGGGATTACAAAAATGTCGTAGAACCTGGGCTATAACTGAAGCTTCCTACATATTAACCTTACCACATACCAAAGGATTGTCAGCAAACATGAGGGAATGAATTGGCCAACATTGTGGTCCAAGAGCTATACCTGACACTTGGTTATTTTGTAATGCTTCTTGAAGTGAGAGAGAGTTCATTCACTGCAAGGACAAAAAGTGAATGTGATAGAGGGCATCCTTGCCTAATACCTCTAGAGCTTTTGAATCTCCCATAAGACTGGCCATTAGTATTAACAGAGAAGATGGGTGAAGAGATGCAAGCATGTATAAGATTAATGAAATGACCATTCAACACTTTACGAGCAAGAGCTGACTCTATAAAGTGCCATTCAATTATGTCAAAGGCCTTTGCAAGATCTATTTTAAGCATGAAGTCATTGCAATTCCATGATTTAAGAGCAAAAGAATGGGCTATTTCTTGAGCAATGATAATGTTGTTACTAATACGCCTACCCTCTATAAAAGCATGCTGGGACGGATGAATATAGTTAGGTAGGTGTTGCTTAAGCCTGTTAGCTAGGGATTTAGCAATGACTTTGTAAATAACATTACAAAGGCTAATGAGTCTAAAATCAACAGACACAAGACAAACCAATTTTTTGGAATAAGAGCTATTTGAGTTTCATTGATTCGTGGAGGAAGGATACCTGTATTATAGAAGTATCTTACCAGAGTAGTGACATCATCACCAATCCATTCCCATGCTAATGTGTAGAAGCCAACATTAAATCCATCCGGTCCTGGTGAGGCATTTTTCCTCATGGCCTTCAATATTTCCCATAGTTCATGTTTGTCTGGAATAGAATAGGTAAAGTCCTGCAAGTCTTGAGGAGGGAATGTATGCAGAAAAGGCCTTGCATTGTTAGGACACGTAGATTGAAAAATATTTTTGAAGTAGCCAACAAATTCCTGAGCAATGTCCTCTGGTTCCTAAATGCTGCTTACGAGAGCATTGTTAATAGATACTATTCTGTTTCGGCGTTTATGCTAAGGACAACATGATGGAAGAAAGAAGGTATTTCTATCACCCTTGACTGCCCTATGCTTGGCACGTTACCAAGCTCACAGAGGTTTATTGACCACTGTATCTACCTGTTATAGCTGAACGAATCTAGAACAGAATCATATGTGCACTTACTGATGGCCACACATATACACAGTGTTCTCGAACATTGATCCATGAATGAAAAATTAAAAGAAAGGAAAAATGAAGCCCTAAGCCACTGTTTCTGTTTATTAAAATAAGGTTTCACCTCACTTTATAAATACTGTAAGTGCATCTAGTGCCACCCCTAGTTGGTTTTGGAGTATTGACGACAAACCTAGTTGAGGGACTAATGTGTTTGTGAGAATTGCAGGATAACACAGGTAGAAGTCCCTCATTGATTCGGTTTTCCTACCAGAGATGACCCCTAAAAATGTATGAAGACATTGAAGTCAGAGGTGGTATGTGAAGACATTCACATTGAAGACTGTGATAAGAGAAGACACCGCGTGAAGACTATGGAGCGCGAAGACTTAGCAGTTTCATCGTTCTGTGTTTTTCCTTGTTGAGTCATAGGAACCACCGTACTGTTAAGTGGGGTCCAAGAGAACCAGTCAGAATGACTGAAGTGATGCTTAACCAAAATCCTATGTCTTCGAGTGAAGACTATGAGGGCAAATATTGTCCAGAGTTGGATAAGTCAGCTTTGCTTGTAGCCCAAGTAAAGTTGCCATGTGTGTTTGAAATCTAACCGTTGGAACACGTGTCAGTTCCTTAGTGACCCAGGGTCATTTCGGACAAATCAGGTCGGGTTGCCTAGTGGCTATAAATAGCCCACCCCCTACAACCATAAATGGTTGGCTGCTCAGAGTTAGTGTACGGCTTTTGTTGTTTGAGAGCAACCCACCTCAAAGACTTTGAGAGAGAATTCCTTGCGAGGATAAAGCCCTAACCACCCAGAGCCAAAGAGTGTTAGGCATCACTGAAGTCTTCCTGTCTGTGTGATCTGAAGACTTATTACACTTGAGGACTGTGAATCCTCCAGCCGATTAGGCGTCGTGTTCTGAGCATCCAAGAGTCATTGTGGATCGCCGGTGAACGAAGTCTGTGAAGGTTTGGAAGTCTACCTTGAAGACTTACCAGAGTGATTGGGAGAGGTCTGTGTGACCTTAGCTCAAGGGGAATATGGTGAGGACTGAGTGTTCTGAGCTGCGTGTTCAGGACTGTGTGTCCTCAGGTTTAAATACCTAGCCGCCCTAACCAGACGTACAACTGTCACCGCATTTGGAACTGGTCTACCAAACCTTTGTCTTCACCGAGCTCACTGGTTCTATCCTTCCCATCTCTTTATTTACAGTTGGTCCTTGTGAAGTCATTGCCTATTTGGATTGTCCATTTGTCTTCACTGTGTGACTGTTTGTTCAGATTGGTTTCATATTATCTTCCATCCTGATCCGTACTGCCTAGCTGCTGTTAGTCTTTGTGCTTTCACTTCATTGAATACTTGACTATGGCTTGTCTAGGGTAGTCTTCCTTCCGCTGCATGGTTATAGGTTCATTTCTATCGTTTGTCTTCAAAACTCCCATGTTTTGAAGACTTTCATAAAAATTGCCTATTCACCCCCCTCTAGTCGATATAACGCACTTTCAATTGGTATCAAAGCAAGGTACTCCCTTGTTCTGTGTGATTTTGGTTTAACCACCTGGAGTTTTAGTTATGTCGACCACAGGAATGAAGATTGTGTCATGCCCCATCTTTGACGGTCACGAGTATCCCAAGTGGAAGGCCATGATGAAGAAGCGCCTCACGGCGAAAAACAGCGAGCTGTGGACCGTTACTGAGATTGGTCTGACCGATCTGTGCAAGATGGCGGAAGCCGATGACATTCGCAAGTACACTCTTCTCAACCTCACGGCGAAGGACGTCATTTGCTCCTGTCTGTCTCAAAATCAGCTCAGGAATATCATGCATCTCGATCATGCGAAGCTTATCTGGGACCGTCTCTCTAAGGTCTATGAAGGTCATCGAACTCGTCATGATCCTTGGTTTGAGGACTTTAAGGAATCTCTCAAAGCAATGACATTCGAACCAGAATCATCATCTTCTGCATCATGCCTTATGGCAAAAGATGCTAAGGTAACTGAATGCTATCTATCTGAATCCAGTGATGATGAATCTGGTGATGAATTTGGACCCAGCTATGGAAAACTTGCTTCCCTTGCCACTAAACAACGGAAAGCTATGGAACATATTCAAAAACTGTTAGACAAAAGCGATGACCTGTTGGACGCTGAAATGACTCGATCTCAGTCCTTAATTGAAGACATAAAAAATCTTCATGTTAAGTATGAGGAACTTGAAAGTCGTCATGAAACGCTCTCAACAACTCATGAAAAGCTTTCCTATGATTATCTTCAAAGGAAGCAAGAACTTGAGAAATTGAGAGCGGCTCATGAAGATCTTCAAAAGGAAAACGAGTCACTTCGCGCTGAATAGATCAGTCCCACTCAGGAAGGATTTGAACCACCATGTCTTAAATGCCTTGAGCGTGATAATGCTACTTCTGTTGCTAAATGTTCTACTGCTACTACTTTTGCATTATCTTCAACTGTTGATGTGGTAACTAACCCCTCTGCTGAGGATGCCACTGCTATTGCTGATGGGAATGCTAGGTTGAAGACATTGCTTGAAACAGGGATGTTCAAAAGTCTCAAAGGGCATCAGACACTATGTGATGTTCTCAAAAGGCAGATCCTGAACCGAAACCCTAGGAAAGAGGGTGTTGGGTTCAAAAGGAAAATGAATGCTGATGGCTCTTACTGGAAACCTGAGTAGTACCCCAAAACCACATGGGTTGCTGCAAATGAACCTTCAGCGGATCCATCCACCCTATCTGGCTTCACTTGTGCTAATCCCATTATTATTGATGAATCCTTTGATGCAAACTATAAACTGTTTAAGAATCAAAATGGTGAAGTGTTTGCCAGGTATATATTGGTACTAACTGCAGGAATGGGCCGCCTATGAAGAAAGTCTGGGTGCCGAAAAGATGTTTGGAGAATCTTCCTGTGAATGTCGTCATGACACCACACATGAAGAAGACAAACCCCAGACCACAGGCTTCATAGGGTACAAAGGTTTCATACAGACAGAGGACTCACCTGAGTCGCACTAACGCAAATTTTTTGCAGGGAAACCTTACTCAGGCCTATGAATATGAGCGCGTTTCATCAAACCGCCATGTTCATAAGACCAAGAACTACTCTGCTTATTCTTATGAGTACTATTGTCCACCTGCAAGACTTTTTGCTAGGGCTCTAAAGCCAAAGTTCTCAGATGCTGCACTTAGACTCATTGCTTCTAAGCCACCCTTGAAGATGTGGGTGGCTAAGAAAGCTTAACTCTCTTTTGCAGGGAAAGGTCTCCAGCAGAAAACCAAAATCGTCTGAAGCTATTGCTGGGGACCTTAAACATCTTGTAGGGCGCAAGATCAAATGCCCAAATGGTCTTATTATGTATTTTGTTCCTGAGTCGCTTGCTACTTGCCCTATCAGTCCTAACCTTGATCTAAGCTTTCATAATCCACTTGCTCGTCAAATGTTTATGCTTCACAATTCTCTTCGTGAAGCCTATCCCCCTAACTGCACTGTAGGGTACGACACCAGCTGCTTCAGAATGGATTATTGATAGTGGGTGTACTAATCACATGACTGGCAAGCGAAGTCTTCTTATGGACTCAACCTTACGTCCATCTGACAGAAGTCACATCACATTTGTTGACACTGGTAAAAGCAAGGTATTGGGTCTAGGTAGAGTTGCAATCTCAAGGGATCAACACATGGATAAAGTCATGCTTGTTGAATCCCTTGGTTTCAACTTAATGTCTGTCTCAATGCTTTGCGATTTAAACATGATTGTGATGTTTGGAAAATATCGTTGCCTTGTTCTAATGGAATCTGACAAGTCTCTAGTTTTTGAAGGGTATCGGAAAGATGATTTGTACGTGGTAGATTTCTCAGCAAGACCACAACTTACCGTATGTCTTCTAGCAAAAGCTTCAGAATGCTGGCTCTGGCATTGGAGGCTAGGGCATGCTGGCATGAGGAACTTGCACACTCTTGCAAGGAAGAAGCATGTCATAGGCATCGAGGGTGTCAAGTTCAAGAAGGATCACTTATGCGGTGCCTGTGAAGCAGGAAAGATGACGAGGGCCAAGCATCCCTCGAAGACAATCATGACAACGACTCAACCCTTCGAACTACTCCACATGGACCTTTTCGGTCCCACTCATTACTCAACTCTTACTACTACTGCTTGTCTCTATGGCTTTGTCATTGTTGATGATTATTCAAGATATACCTGGGTGCATATAATCCTCTACAAGACTGAAGTGCAGGATGTCTTCAGACGCTTCGCCAATCGAGCCATGAACAACTATGGCGTCAAGATCAAGCACATCAGAAGTGACAATGGCATTGAATTCAAGAACACTAGCCTAGATACATATCTTGATACTTTGCGCATCACACATGAATTCTCAGCTCCGTACACACCACAGCAGAATGGCGTCGTCGAACGCAAGAACAAAACACCTATTGAGATGGCTCGGATGATGCTTGATGAATACAAGACTCCAAGAAAATTCTGGCCTGAATCCATTGATACTGCATGCCATATCATCAACCGTGTTTATCTTCACAAGCTTCTGAACAAGACATCCTATGAGCTCCTTACTGGCAAGAAGCCAAATGTTAGTTACTTCAGAGTATTTGGTGCCAGGTGCTGGATCAAGGATCCACATCACACTTCAAAATTTGCACCAAAAGCACATGAAGGTTTTATGCCTGGATATGGAAAGGATTCGCACTCCTACAGAGTCTTCAACCTTTTTCACTATAAAGTGGTTGAAACAGTGGATGTGTGGTTCGATGAGACTAACGGCTCACAAAGAGAGCACCTGCCAAACGTGCTAGATGAAGTTCCTTCCAGTGAATCAATCAAACTTGTGGGAACTGGAGAAATCATACCATCTGAATCTCAGCCTGAAGAGGAACTTATCATCTCCGCACCTGATCAAACTAAAGACAATGCTCAGCCCAAAGACAATCCTTCTAACGATGATAATGATCAGCAAGAGAAAAATCTTCGTCCTGTACATCCTCGTGTTGCAAATGAAGTACAGATTGAGAGAATAATTGATAGCATCAATGCACCAGTTCCACTCACTCGTTCGAGGGCAACACAGCTAGCAAATTTCTGTGGGCACTTCACATTCGTCTCAATATCTGAACCCAAGAAAGTTGAAGAAGCCTTCATGGAACCTGAATGGATTCAAGCTATGCAAGAAGAGCTTCAACAGTTTGAGCTGAATAATGTATGGGAACTGGTTAAGCGTCCTGATCCTCGCAAGCACAATATAATAGGCACCAAATGGATATATCGCAACAAGCAAGATGAGCATGGTCAAGTTGTCAGAAACAAAGCTCGTCTCGTTGCTCAAGGGTACACTCAAGTTGAAGGGATTGACTTCGATGAAACATTTGCTCCCGTGGCTAGACTTGAAGCCATACGCATACTGCTGGCCTACGCAAATCATCATAACATTTTTCTGTATCAAATGGATGTGAAGAGCTCTTTTCTCAATGGCAAGATTTAAGAAGAAGTGTATGTTGCACAACCGCCTGGCTTTGAAGATCCAAAACATCTTGACATGGTGTACAAGCTCAACAAGGCACTGTATGGCCTCAAACAAGCCCCTCAGGCTTGGTATGACACACTCAAAGACTTCCTGAAGAGCGAAGGCTTCAAACCTGGTTCCCTCGACCCCACTCTCTTCACGAAGACATATGATGGTGAACTGTTTGTGTGCCAAATATATGTGGATGACATTATCTTCGACTGCACCAATCAGAAGTACAGTGAAGAGTTTGGATATATGATGCAAGAGCAATATCAGATGTCCATGATGGGTGAGCTGAAGTTCCTCCTTGGTCTTCAAATACGTCAGCAACGCAACGACATCTTCATATCTCAAGAGAAGTACCTCAAAGATTGCCTGAAGAAATTTGGGATGCAAGACTGCAAAAGCTTCACGACGCCATTGCCAGCCAAACATCATCTGGGTCCCGACGACAATGGTAAAGAGTTCGATCAAAAGGTATACCGCTCCATGATTGGTTCTTTAATTTATCTATGTGCATCTAGGCCAGATATTATGCTTAGTGTTTGCATGTGTGCTCGATTCCAAGCGGCACCAAAGGAATCGCATCACTTAGCTGTGAAGCGAATTCTTCGATATTTGGCTCACACCCAACATTAGGATTATGGTATCCAAAGGGCTCAGAGTTTGATCTGCTTGGATTCTCGGATGCTGATTATGCTGGTGACAAGGTGGATCGCAAATCTACATCAGGAACATGTCATTTTCTGGGACGATCACTTGTATGTTGGTCTTCAAAGAAGCAGAACTGTGTATCTCTCTCCACTGCTGAATCTGAATACATTGCTACTGGATCTTGCTGCGCTCAGCTTCTATGGGTGAAGCAAACACTCAAAGACTATGGCATTCATCTGAAGCAAGTGCCACTTTACTGTGACAACGAAAGCGCCATCAAGATTGCCAACAACCCAGTTCAGCACTCGAAGACAAAGCACATTGAAATTCGTCATCACTTTCTCAGAGATCATGTTGTGAAAGAAGATATTGATATCATACACGTCAACACTGAAGAGCAATTGTCAGATATCTTCACCAAGCCCTTGGATGAGAAGAGGTTTTGCAAGTTACGGTGTGAGCTAAATATCTTGGAATCCTCAAATTTCCTGTGATCAGGCACACATCCTAACACTTATGCATATTGATGACTTAGATGTGCAACACACGAAGTAAAGTATATCTTCAATCAATGAAGACTTACATTCTAAGTGTGAATACATTAATGTGGAATTTGACTTCGGAGCGCCACGATAATTGTGCGCCGTGTCTGGGTCTAATACTTCCTATACGGTGGGTAACGCCACCACCAAATTTTTCTGTTTGAAGTGTTTCACTCATGGCGTTACGTTTGGTATTTCTTCACATTTGGTTTGGCTTCAATCTCAACTTGTCTTCATGATTATCTTCACTATGTTGATTTGATTGTCTTTCTCATATATATATATATATATATATATATATATATATACTAGTGTTCTGTCCTCTACAACATTCACTTATAGCTATGTCTTCTTGTTGAATCTTTTGAACTAAGTGAATGTGATCGGACCCTAACCTCTCTATGATTTCTATCTCAAACTCTATCTCTCCAAATCATATGCATTCTATTGAAACTGTCGAATATCTTCTCTGCGTCCTTGTCAGCAGAAGATACAGAGACAAACATTAAGTCTGCTTTCAATGCTAAATCCTTTCACCTGAAACCCGGAGAAGTGGGAACGACCACCCGACAATCCAGGCGTGCGTGGGAACGTGGAACAACCTCCGATATGTTGCATGATAGCCACGTGCCCTTCAGATGTGAATCGCCAGGGGCACCTGTGTAATAACACTGTGTCGTCCCTGTCCCTATAAATACATGCCTCACCACGGTCATTATCCTTTCTTCCACTCTCGCACAAACCCTAGCGCCACCACTAGCCCTCGACGATGCCGGCGACGAAGCGCTTAGCTACCGCGACCTCACCGACGCCATCTTCACGCCGGCCACAGACATCGTCTTCTCCGCCGTCGCCTTAGGTGTCCTCCGTCGCCAAGTTAGGCCACGGACGATCGAACTGCTCGGCCTCCTCTCCCACTCCGTCTAGCAGTTCTTTGTGTGGTAAATAAAACTTCCTTTTTACGGCCCCTTTGATCCTATAGATTCATCACTTTCTACCACAAGCAGTTTCTGTTCACACAAGTTGGATCTATTTCATACTGCATCTCATAATATGCATAGTATGTTCACTTATGCTTCACAAAGTAGTTAGATTCCTCACTTGTACTTATTCGTAGATTCGTATAAATCTGGAACCAACTCTCTATCTATGAGTGAATGTCTTCGCACTATGAGGTCAATGTCTTCTAAACTGATTTATCTTCAAAATCTTCTGAGAATGCATATGACCTATTCCCCTTCCCTCGCACCTTAATGCTGTCACAGGTACATGTCCGTGGGAGAATCCCTTGGTTCTCATAGTCTGCATTCATTTGCAGAATTCTTACAGCATCATATAAATTCTCCCGAAGCCAGTTCCTGTTTGACCAGCAAGCAGAAGCCTTTGAAACCTTTGAACGTGTTGAAGCCATTCAGTTTGAAGTTCATGGCTACAGAGAAATCAGCAAGGAAGGGTGGTAGACAACGTTGAGGGGGAACATCAAGAGATCTGCCTGATGACCTCTCAGAGCTGTACAAGACAGATCCAGAAGAGGATTACAATCAGCGCAAGACACGAATCCAATGGATTCGAAGATATTGGGCAGAACAGTGGTTCAAGTACAGGTTCGTGACCCAGGAGTATGCTGAGAAGAATGCCATCAAACGACCATGGGGAGACATTCTATACAGAAATCTTCAACCCAAGTCCAGAGATGAAGCCATTGAACAAGGCTTCTATCCCTGCATGGTCCGTGGACCACAGCCTGTGGATACAAACCCATCGTCATTGCTATGGTGTCGTGACGACAATCTGTTCAAGCGCAACTTCCAGTTTGCCAAGAATTCGGCTAAGCAAAACAAGAAGTCACTGGGACTAGACTTCAACCCTGGTCCTTCTGCTCCATGTGCCGATGGCACCCGTGAAGCTGAACCCAATCTTGTTGGGCCCTTCTACAACCTGGAAGGTCTCATCACTCATATCATGGTTCAAGGGACAGCCGTGGATGAGCCTGCAGATGACGCTGAATCTGATGAAGCGCCTGCACCACCGAAGCCAAAGAAACTGAAGAAACCTAAAGCTTCAAAACCTGCTCCTGCACCAAAGGTCTTACAGGCGAAGCCTCTGGCCACCGCACCTCCTGAACACAGTGTGCAGTCTGAAGATTTGTCACGCATCTCCAAGCCCTCAAGAGTAAAGATGCCCTTGAAACCCCCCAGCCAAGAACTGACTGCTGCTGCTATTCTGCGCAACGACGCCATTGATCTGTCCAGCGATGAAGATCTTGCAGATGACGCTCTTGAGAAACTAATCAAGAGCAACGAAGAAGCAGAGATCTTCAATGATTTGCCTCTCTTTGATGTGGAAATCATCCATAACTTCATAGATGAGTGGTTTGACACGCCCAACCTCAGCTTTGAAGATCTGCAACTTCCAATTGGCCTCAGTGTCGCCTTCACTGGCGCCATTGCTTCTGAGCTAGCTCTAGCTCATCGCATCGTTGAACTGAAGCAAAAGATCGACTATGAGAAAGCTCAGTTCAAGAAGCACACGGCCAAGCTCAGTGTGCAAGATGTGAAAAACTTCAAGATTATGCTGCACGAGCTCAAGGAAGCCTTTCTCAAGAAGCATGAAGAAGCTAAAGGTTCTCGTGAGCACATGAAGAGCCTGGCTGACAAGTGTGTGCAAGCCTACAATGAGGCTGAGAAGCGCAAGGCTCTTGGTCGTCCTGACATCGACCCCAGAACGGCTGCAAAGAAGAAGAAGCCCTCAACTGACCAATCTGCACCTTCAGGGCAGGAAGAACCTCGCATAGTATTCCCAAGCAGCATGACTGGCTCGAAGCCAAAGGTCAGGTCAACCGCTTCAGAACTGAAAAAGACGAGGACTGCCGAGGCTGAAGCCAGAAAAAGGAAAAATCCTGAAGCTTCTGATGTCACTCCCTCTAAGAAGAAGCACAAAACCAAGAAGGATCGGGCTGCTTCCACAGAGCCCTTAGTTGTTGAACCTATCTCAATGGTTCGCCCTGCATCTGAACACCACGAGCGCCAACTGATTGTTCATGAGCCTACTTCCACAGAGGCTCATGAAGCTGAAGACATTCCAACGGTTGACCCCACCGCTGCCGAAGACATTGGTCACCATGACAATGTTGAAGATGATGAAGTCCTTCCTCGGATCGAGCACCAACTGGTATCATCGCCTGTTCTCACGAACAGCGAACTCATCAGCATTGGTCGTCCTCTGACGCCAACTACTCAGGATGCATCGTGGGCTGATCACCCACAGAGACAAGACACTCCAAGCTCTCCCCAACCGCAAGCAACCCCATCAGTGCAAGAAGAAGATGACTTTGAGGCCCAGCCAACTCCATCTCCACAGGCGTCGCCCGCGTTACGTAGGCTTCGCAAAGGACCAAGGCCTCAAGTCCCCCTTTCGAGCGTTCCAGCAGGAGAAGTGCCCCAATCTATTGCACGTCAAGTGTTCCCAAAAGCCACTCCGACTGTGAATGTCTCCGTGTCTGAAGCCAAAGGTGCTGAAGACAATCCGGCTGCATCAGCCGATGACAAACAAGAAGAAGATCGTGTCCCTACACCCCCAATCTCTGAAGAGGCTGTTCATGAAGTGAACGTGTCTGTGCCCGACCCTCCAGCTCATCAAGTGGAGGTTGAGAATCTTGAGGCTACCACCACCAATACAAATGACACCAATGACGTAGTCATGGCTGAAGCAAATGTGGAGCCTGCACCAACCAATGTGCCAGAAGCTAATGAAGCCAATGATGCACCTGCAACAGATGTGCAGCCCGATGCCTCTGTTGATGCCACTGCTCCTGTTCCGCCACCAAGGCCACACACTATCGAGCAAGCATTCAACTATGGCCAACTTATCACTGTCACATGGCCTTTTCTGACTCCTCCGCCTGCTGCTGGTCCTCAGTTTGATTGCCATGTTGAGCACAGGCCTCAGGTTCAGAAGCCAATGCCAAGGTTGCCCAGGTTTCCAGGTACTGCATCTGCACCCGGATCTTTCAATATCAATGGCTTCAAGGCACACAACACCTTCTTTGATAGCGCCAAGAACCCCTACACCAAGGCAAGAATATCTTCTGATCGGTTCTGGAGCTATCAGCAACGCAGTTATTACTCATGCATTCTATACAATCAAGGTCGCATTTTCCCACATATGCGTCTTGACACTGAAGCCATAACTGGTCTGCCTTGTTTGGAAGAAGCTCTGGATTGCTTCAGAGAGTCTGGATTGTTGCCGTTTGTCACTGACAAGGAGCACTGGAACAAAGAATTGCTGCTCCAATTCTATGCCACTCTTCATATTCGTGGCTATAACAGAGATCCGAAGACTTGGGTCCTTGAGTGGATGACAGGCAATGTTCATCACGAAGCCAAAGCCTTTGATATCATTGAGCTCACTGGTCTGCCCACTCTAGGAGATCTTTATGAACCTGGTTGTCAGCTTCACAATGCAGCTATGGAGAGCATTTTTCACAAGCCTGAACCAAACATGAGTCAGATGCTTAGCATGATGAAGCCTTTGCCTCCAGATGCTGAATATCCTAAGGAGTTCTTTGTTGAAGACCTTGAGTATCTGCCACGCACTATCTATCACATCATAAGGCGAACTCTCTGGCCCATCAAAGGACATTCTCCACATGCAAAGCTAGAAGGTGCAATGAAGACTTTGGTCTTCCATATTCTTCACGGCAAATGCTTCAATGCACAAGACTTCTTTATCCGCCAACTTGCTGCATCAGGATCTGATCTCTTTGGCTTGAAGTTTTACGCTCCATGGATTATGCGGCTGATCAAACTACACTCAGCTGTCACCTATCAGCCCTCTGCTCGCAATCATCGGATCTTTATGCCTGACGTTGATATGTCAGTTGAAGCCATCTATCCAGAGCTTGCCAAGGAGCCCCTTTGTAACACCTCGATGTGACTATAGCTCCCACGTGTCGAGGCACGAGTTAGAGACATAATCGCATTGAAGGCATATGTCGCAAGTTAGGCAATCTTCACAACATCCCATGTAATATAAATAATAAAGGGGAGATAACATAGTTGGCTTACACTCGCCACGTCAATCAAGTACATAAATAACATTACATCATCCAAAACACTCATGGCCCGACTACGGCGCCAAAATAAAAGAGAACCCAACATGCGACACGGTCCCAATCACCCCCAACTGGGCACCACTACTGATCATCGGGAAAGGAAACATAGCAACGTTGAGAGTCTTCGTCGAACTCCCACTTGAGCTCACACGCGTCTCCTGGAGCGGAATCATCAGGCCCTGCATCTGGTGTAATAGTAATCTGTGAGCCACAGGGACTCAACAATCTCGCACCCTCGCGATCAAGACTATTTAAGCTTATGGGTAAGGTAAAAGGTATAAGGTGGAGCTGCAGCAAGCGACTAGCATATATGGTGGCTAACATACGCAAATGAGAGCGAGAAGAGAAGGCAAAGCACGGTCGAGAAACTATGATCAAGAAGTGATCCTATAACAACCTACCTCAAGCATAACTCCAACAACCGTGTTCACTTCCCGGACCCCGCCGGAAAGAGACCATCACGGTTACACACGTGGTTGATTCATTTTAATTAAGGTCGACTTTAGGTTTTCTACAACCGGACATTAACAAATTCCCATCTGCCCATAACCGCGGCCACGGCTTTCGAAAGTTCAAATCCCTGCAGGGGAGTCCCAACTTAGCCCATGACAAGCTCTCACGGTCAATGAAGGAATAGACCTCCTCCCGAGACATTCCGATCAGACTCGGTATCCCGGTACAACAAGACATTTCGACAGGGTAAAACTGAACCAGCAACACCGCCCGAATGTGCCGACAAATCCTGATAGGAGCTGCACATATCTCTTTCTCAGGGCACACTCAGATGAGCCAGAGGTCGGGTAAGCCAGCCCAGAGTTGCCCCTGGTAGCCTCGGACATCGCTCAGTTGGACCAACACTCATAGGAGCACTGGCCCGAGGGGGGGGGGTAAAATAATGATGACCCTTGGGCTGGCCGACCCAAGGGAAAGAAAAAGGCTAGGAGGCAAATGGTAAAACCAATGTTGGGCATTGCTGGAAGAGCTTTACTTAAGGCGAACTGTCAAGGGGTTCCCATTATAGCCCAACCGCGTAAGGGACGCAAAATCCGGGAACATAACACCGATATGATGGAAACTAGGGCGGCAAGAGTGGAACAAAACACCAGGCATAAGGCCGAGCCTTCCACCCTTTACCAAGTATATAGATGCATTAATTAAATAAGATATATAGTGATATCCCAACAAGTAAACATGTTCCAACAAGGAACAACATCTCCATGTTCCAACAAGGAACAAACTTCAATCTTCACCTGCAACTAACAACGCTATAAGAGGGGCTGAGCAAAGCGGTAACATAGCCAATCAACGGTTTGCTAGGACAAGGTGGGTTAGAGGCTTGGTTCAACATTATAGGAGGCATGATAAGCAAGTGGTAGGTATCGCAGCATAGGCATAGCAAAAGAGCGAACAACTAGCAAAGCAAAGATAGTAGTGATTTCGAGGGTATGATCATCTTGCCTGAAATCCCGCAAGGAAGAAGAACGAGTCCATGAAGAAGACAAATGGACGTAGACGAATGGTTCCTCACCAGCATGACGTTACCGGAACCAACCCGAATAAGCAAACACCGGAAAAGAAGCACACAACATAGTATACAACCAACACATGAACATGGTATGATATGCGGGATGTGGTATGCGATGCATATACAAGATATGGTAGGAGATGAACGAACCTGGCCTCAACATGGAAATCCAAGTGTGCCACTGGAAAGATGAGATGAAATCGCTTGAAAACGATATAAAGAACGCCGGAATCGGAGTTACGGTTTGGAAATGGCAAGCGATTCAAATATGACACCGGTCTGCGATTTACAGCAAGTAGGCATCTAAATGCAACGAAATGAACATGCTACAGCACCCAAACATGACAAAAAAATACATGGCAGGGATGCACACAAGATGCTTAACAAAAGTCTAGCACTGATCTATGGCCAAATCATCCATTAACAGGTGCAAACAAGCATGGCGAAAACGCAAATGGTAAAACAGATCTCAGACTTAGTGAAATTAACACTTGTCTGGAATTTCAGATCATATAGCCCTCTTCGGAGCAACAAAACAACATGCTACAGGACCTGAACATGACAAACAAAGACATGGCATGGATCTACTCAACAAGCTTAACAAAAGTCCCTTAGTGACCTTGAGCCAAAAGGGATCAAAACATATACTAACAAGCTCACGAACATGGCAAAAACATAATCAGTTTCCAGACTCAGTGAAAACTGAGACATGCTGAAACATAACTCACGAAGGCATGTTTACGAGCTCGATGCACTCACCACGGTGCAAGTCATGGCAAGACAAGCATACATCCATTAAGAAGGAACAAAATACAAGCTAGACATGGTAAGAACAATGGCATAGCATGCACGGATCAACTACAATAACATCGGCAAAATCGCAAACAAGTTGACGATCTGCCCAGATTCGCAACGAAGCAAAAGTAGAGCTCGATTGACTCAAGCTAGGGTGCTCCATAATTGCAAACAAAGACATGGATGGATAGAGCACTACAAATTAACAAAACTCCCTTACTGATCATCCTCAAAAGAGGCACGGATCGCTAGAAAACAACATGAACATATGGCATCGTGAGATAAATAAACCCAGGACTTAGTGAAATCACCAAGTCCCTGAAAACAGAATTAGCAAGTGCACCACTTTGCAAGCTTGCACAAGTCACCACACACATCCTAAAAATACATTGGTTGCACCTCTGGAGAGATGACAAAACCCTTAACAAAACATAAGAAGAACTCACGGGCATAGCATGCACACAATAATTATGGCAAAAATGACAAAAATGCTAAACGGAGTAACATATCTGACAATTAACTCAAGTAGCCCTCTTCGAACAGCATTTCGGGCATCAAGATGAGCTCAAATGAAAATGATGCAATGGAATGAAATGATGTACTCTCTGAGATGAACATTTTGATATGCTATATGCATGAATCGGAGCTACGGATGCAAAGTTACGGAGCAGCGAACATGGGCATATGAATCTGGGAATTTCGGAGAAAGTCAACGGGATGAGGAGAAGCGGGACGGCGCAGATCCGGGACGGAGGACGCCGTTTGGTTGGAGGGATGGGTGGATCTCATCCACCCTCCTCGGATCCGACCGGAGCGGGGCTCCGGCGAGCTTGACGCGAGCAAAGCTCCGGCGAGGTCGCAGCGGGGCGGCGCCGGAGGGAGGCGAGGCGGTGGCCGGACGGCGGAGGAGCTCCGGCAGGGCGTTGGCGGGGGCGTTGGCCGGAGCGGCGCGGGCGGGGCGCGCCGGCGCGGCGGTCGAGGACGGCGGCGACGAAGGACGACGGCGGGGCATGGCGCACGGCGGCCGGAGACGGGCGGCGCGGCGAGGAACAGTCGGCGGCGGGGCGGCGCGTGCCTCGGGCGCGCGACCGAGCGGCGGCGGAGAAGATCGGGCCCGGGCAGGCCTGCCTCGGGCCCGCTGGGCCGCGGCGGCGCGGGGAGAGGGAGGAGGCGGGGCGCGGTGACGTGGCGGCACGGGATAGGTGGAGGGAGGCGGCGGCGCTGAGGTGGCAGCCGGCGATTGGCCGGGGTGAGGTGGCCGGGCGAGCGGACACGTTCGGCGGCGGAACGGACATGTCCGGCGGCGTGCGGGGAAATTCTTAGGGTTTCGCCTGCGCGGAAATTTCGGAGGAGACCACATATATATAGGTAGAGGGAGCTAGGAGAGTCCAAATGAGGTGCGGTTTTCGGCCACGCGATCATGATCGAACGACCGAGATGATGGAGGAGGTTTAGGTGGGTTTTGGGACAAAATGAAGGGGTGTTGGGCTGCAACACACACGAGGCCTTTTCGGTCCCTCGGTTAACCGTTGGAGTATCAAACGATGTCCAAATGATATGGAACTTGACAGGCGGTCTATCGGTAGTAAACCAAGGCCGCTTGGCAAGTCTCGGTCCAATCCGGAAATGTTTAACCCCCACACACGAAAGAAAGCTAGAAATGACCACCGGAGGAGAACGAAGCGCCGGATTGCAAAACGGACAACGGGAAAATGCTCGGATACATGGGACGAACACGTATGCAAATGAAATGCACATGATGACATGATATGCAATGCATGACACGCAAGCAAAGACAACGCGGCAACAGCGAATAACTGGACGACACCTGGCACATCGGTCACGGGGCGTTACACCCTTAGTCTTCAGAATGCTGATAAGCAAAGTTCTCTCAACACATTGAAGGCAACCCAGCAGTCACTCATGTTTATCCTCTGGCTGGTACTACCCGTGCACCTCATCGTACCCTCACTGAAGCCACTGAAAGCACCATTGCACAACGGCCCAAGAAGCGATCCCGTGTTCTCAATGACCGAGAGCTTCTGGTTGCCCTTCATCAGAAACAGGATAAGCATCATGGCTGGCTGAAGCGCCAAATGCAAAGCCTCTTGATGGACGTAAACAGGATTCACAACCTTGCCACCAAGAATGCCTTTGTTGCCCATGAAACCTGTCGGCGTACATGGAAAGGGCTGACGCTTATGTGCTCTGAAGATGATCTTCAAGAGGATGGCTTCTCTGAACGCTTCAAGTTTGACTCAACACCTCCAAGAAGGATTGTGCTGCGACGAACTCCATCTCTTGATGACTCTGAGTTCTCCTCCTCTACTGCAACAGTGAATGCACGTGTCATCGATGATGAAGACGATGCTACTTCACCACCTTCAGCGCGAATCAACATTGCACCGAGTTCGTCTGCACCGCCAACCAACACCGAAGACCCTGCTACTTCACCAACTCCTCATGGGGACGAGTAGGTGCTCTATGTCTTCAAACCTTTTTGGTCCTTACTGACAAAAGGGGGAGAAGCATATGAGTTTGATAGTCTTCAAGCGGGTTCATATGGGCAGTAGTTTTATATTTTGCCTAGTGTTTACAACTCTTCCGTCTTGATACATTTGGTTCTTTGAGTTGTAACACTCAAACTCGATAGTCGTCTGCTACTTATTTGCTATTCTGTGATGCGACGATAAATTCCGCACTTAAATCATTTTGCAGACGTCCATTTTTCATTATGCATATCATCATCTTCGTCACGTCATATCTTGCATAATGAATTGTCATCATAAGTTGAAGAGGATCTCCACAAGTACAACCTGCCATGTGCATTTGCATTCCAAAAGAAAATTACTTATATGCACATCTTCAGGGGGAGCCCTTACAACTTATGAAGACAATCCCCTATCCTTTATAATTTCACATATTATATTCCCCGTTGAAAACTTCAACTAGTTTGTCATCAATCACCAAAAAGGGAGAGATTGTAAGTGCATCTAGTGCCACCCCTAGTTGGTTTTGGAGTATTGACGACAAACCTAGTTGAGGGACTAATGTGTTTGTGAGAATTGCAGGATAACACAGGTAGAAGTCCCTCATTGATTCGGTTTTCCTACCAGAGATGACCCCTAAAAATGTATGAAGACATTGAAGTCAGAGGTGGTATGTGAAGACATTCACATTGAAGACTATGATAAGAGAAGACATCGCATGAAGACTATGGAGCGCGAAGACTTAACAGTTTCGTCGTTCTATGTTTTTCCTTGTTGAGTCATAGGAACCACCGTACTGTTAAGTGGGGTCCAAGAGAACCAGTCAGAATGACTGAAGTGATGCTTAACCAAAATCCTATGTCTTCGAGTGAAGACTATGAGAGAAAATCTTGTCCAGAGTTGGATAAGTCAGCTTTGCTTGTAGCCCAAGTAAAGTTGTCGTGTGTGTTTGAAATCTGACCGTTCGAACACGTGTCAGTTCCTTAGTGACCCAGGGTCATTTCGGACAAATCAGGTCGGGTTGCCTAGTGGCTATAAATAGCCCACCCCCTACAACCATAAATGGTTGGCTGCTCAGAGTTAGTGTACGGCTTTTGTCGTTTGAGAGCAACCCACCTCGAAGCATTTAAGAGAGAATTCTTTGCGAGGATAAAGCCCTAACCACCCAGAGCCAAAGAGTGTTAGGCATCACTGAAGTCTTCCTGTCTGTGTGATCTGA
Source organism: Triticum urartu (assembly GCF_056163025.1). Taxonomy (NCBI): domain Eukaryota; kingdom Viridiplantae; phylum Streptophyta; class Magnoliopsida; order Poales; family Poaceae; genus Triticum; species Triticum urartu. The sequence continues at coordinate 97,183,939 of NC_141875.1, forward strand.
AGACTTATTACACTTGAGGACTGTGAATCCTCCAGCCGGTTAGGCGTCGCGTTCTGAGCATCCAAGAGTCATTGTGGATCGCCGGTGAACGAAGTCTGTGAAGGTTTGGAAGTCTACCTTGAAGACTTACCAGAGTGATTGGGCGAGGTCTGTGTGACCTTAGCTCAAGGGGAATACGGTGAGGACTGAGTGTCCTGAGCTGCGTGTTCAGGACTGGGTGTCCGGGACTGTGTGTCCTTAGGTTTAAATACCTAGCCGCCCTAACCAGACGTACAACTGTCACCGCAGTTGGAACTGGTCTACCAAACCTTTGTCTTCACCGAGCTCACTGGTTCTATCATTCCCATCTCTTTATTTACAGTTGGTCCTTGTGAAGTCATTGCCTATTTGGATTGTCCATTTGTCTTCACTGTGTGACTGTTTGTTCAGATTGGTTTCATATTATCTTCCATCCTGATCCGTACTGCCTAGCTGCTGTTAGTCTTTGTGCTTTCACTTCATTGAATACTTGACTATGGCTTGTCTAGGGTAGTCTTCCTTCCGCTACATGGTTATAGGTTCATTTCTATCGTTTGTCTTCAAAACTCCCATGTTTTGAAGACTTTCATAAAAATCGCCTATTCACCCCCCCCCCTCTAGTCGATATAACGCATTTTTAAATACAGCAAATTCAAGTGCAATGAAATAAAGGAGTCCTCTAGAGCATCAACACAAACACGTCAAAAAAATAAAAGGAATAAAGAGAAAAGACCATCCAGTGACACAGTCTCTCTTGATCGACCATCTTGTTGCCCCGAGTTGCTGTGGCTTGCTTCCGTCATCTTTGTAACCGACATGCGTGCTGGTCCTATGGAGATAATTAAGATAGGGAACCACTAGGGACCAGACTACTGATCCCTAGCAATCCATCAGACTAGTCTACTGCTGCACGATTAAGTTGATTTTACCGTCCGATATAATAGACTAGCTGGACGTGGGCCTTTAATTAGTACTTAAGTGGGCTTCGGTAGTTTCCATGCATCAGCGAAAGGTACTCCATGATGCACGCATGATCTTTACTTTCATGCACCAGCTTCCATATCTTAGCAATTTCCATGATGCATGCCACTGATTTCCCTCAATAAATCATCGATATTTCTGCTTCTAACATTCCAAAGCATGCTTCAGATTTGCATGCATATTTCCGTTGTACAGAAGTCATGCTTCCAACACTGCCACCACGCTTCGTAATCTGTAGTTAAAGAAATTCTCCAAACACTGCCATGTGGTGTGCTTCCTTAATTTTTTGTATAACATGCTTCCATATATCGTGCTTCCAATTCTTTGATTTACTAGCAGTTTAGTTATTTCATACATAATTTATCATTTTATTGCTTCGGCACCAACAAAATGATCATATTTCCATGTTTTGAATTAAAAAATGGTTCTATTTTTGTGTTTTAGAGAGGCCATATGTCACCATTGATTCAAATTCTCCATAGAAATATTTCAATGTTTCATCACATATGCTTCCATGCTTTCAATTATTTTTGCAACCATTGTAATTGTGTGCTTCCTTTCTTTTTTCGTGCATGCTTAATATGTTGTTCTTGAAGTTAATTACTTGCTTCCTCCAGAATTCCGCAATGCTTCATAGGTTATCATTCAGTGATCCATCAACAAAAAGGAAATGCTTCCTTTACCTTCATTCCATGCTTCAATAGAAGACCAACACATATACACATATTCATGCTTTTTGCTTCCTGATTATATCGATATTTCTTTAACTCGGGATTAGCATCGTAGGCATATCCGCTGATGGGAGAGGGGGACGCTGTTGTTGGAGGGGAGCTTCTGATGTTGGGGGGGGGGGCGCTGGAGAAGAGAATCATTAATGGAGGAAGATGACTAAGACGCTTCCCCATTGTGTTCCTTGTCCCCGGTGTTGGCCGGCATCCTCGCCATCGCCTCTTCTACCCCTAGCATAGCCACCTTGCTGTTGTCGTCCTCATCTACCCGCTGGTCCTTGATGGCCGCAGAGAAGCCCTAAACGAAGCGAACGGGGCCACCTCTGCTGTTGCTCATGAGTCATGGCATTTTGTAAATAAACATTGTTTCCAAAATAATTGCTTCCTACGTACAAATGTCATGCATCAAATATTGCTTCCATTGATATTAGAATTTGCACCAGAAGAAAAATGGGAAGCATATTACAGTGGTAGCCAAAATATCGTAGGATTACTATCGAAACATTATAGGAGTACACACAGGTGCGATGAATAGGACCATGTCGGTGAGGCGGTGACTGCGACTGTGACGAGGGACACACAACTTGTGTTGTAGCCGTGGTAGCATGGGCGGACGAGGATGAAACGGGAGTTGTCAGGTCCTCATGGCTGATCGGTCCCAAGATTCGGGCGGAGAGAACTAGAGCAGCGAGGCACCTTGTGATCCCGACGGCGATCTACTCCCTCCGTTTCGAATTACTTGTCGCAAGTATGGATGTATCTAGATGTATTTTAGTTCTAGATACATCCATTTCTATGACAAGTAATTTGGAACGGAGGAAGTAGGTCGGAGGCAGGCAAGCCGCTGGCGAGGTGAACGAGGGTGAGCTCGATCGGGAAAAGGCTAGAGAAAAGGAAGCGCAATTAGTTTTTTTTTTTGAGAAGAGGAAGCGCGATTAGTTGGGGAAACAGAAATGGGTGCGGGATTATGGGACATGGCATGAAAAGCAGGTTTACAAAATTGAGCGAGGCCTCCATTGCAAATCTGGGCTGTGCGGTCATGGGCCTGTTTGGTTCTTGCCCAGTCTCAGCCGACCAAATCAGGGGCACGCCAAAAAATTGGCGGTCGTTTGGCTCGCCCGAGATTCGTCCATGATTTGGCGTGAAAATAGCTGGAGAGAGCTCTGGCGGGCTGGGCGTGCCAAAAACTTGGAGCCCATCCAAACAGGCATCCAACCGTCGGTCAACGCCAATATTTTGGCATGGTAGACGAGGAGGTATAGCTCCGCTTTTGCATCTTTTTCCCTCTCATTAGGGTTATCTTTCCTTGTGGGGCGATTCCGCCACCGCTGAGGTTCTGACCTTCCCTACCGCCGATCTCCCTTGGCCGGTCGGTCCTGTCTTTGGCGGGGCTTGGCTGGCCTGATTTGGGTGCGACAGTAATAGGGTTTCTCCACAGAACTTGATATACCTTAATCGAGTTAGGGATCTGCATGGCTTCGGAGGCGTCGGGATCGGCAGGGATCAATGACGTCGAGAGGATGATGAAGGAGTTGGGGCTGCATGAAGAGGATCTAGACGACGTCGTGTTCGATGAGAAAGATGCTCCACCTGCGGCTGCTCGTTGGATAGCACTGGCTAGGGTTCATACAGCAAAAACCTATAGCCAGACTTGGTTCTATAAAAATATGAGGGCTGCTTGGGATTTGGCGCAGGAAGCTAAATTCAGGCCGCTGGAAGACAATCTTTACACCATCCAGTTCACATGTTTGGGAGATTGGGAAAGAGTTATGCAGGACGGACCATGGCACTTCCGAGGCGATGCCGTGATCATCAAGGAATATGATGGGGTGACTAAACCCTCAACCATCAAGCTCGACATCATGGAGATTTGGATCCAAATCCATGACGTCCCTGATCTATATGCTCACCTAGTTTCTTCGTTGGCGGCAAAAGTAGGCGAGGTTTTGTTTGCCGAGCCCCCATCTCAGGATTTCCCTGGTATTTTCTACCGTGTGTGGATCAGAATTAATGTCACCAAACCTCTCGAGAATGCAGTGTCCCTGATCCGCGACGGCAAGCGACAGATCTACAAGGTGAAGTACGAAAAGTTGCCGGACTGGTGCGCTGTTTGTGGCATGCTGGGACATCTTTACAAAGAACATGGCGATGGGATTCATCCTCCGTCTGCCTTGGTCTTCAAAGAGCTCAAAGCCACATGGTATATGCGCAATGGCCGCGGTCCAGGAGGTGGTCGTGGACGCCGGGGAGGACGCCGAGGAGGCCGAAGTGGTGGCCGGGGAAACTCAAGCCAGTATGAGGAGCATGACGAGCCAGAGGACGACCTGAACGATGTGGACATGCTGAACCTTAGCAGGAAAAGAACTAATAGTGTTGATGCAAACATAGAAAGTACAAGTACAGAGCAGATTGTTGAAGATCCAAAGAGGAGTCAGCTAGCAATAATTCCCTCTACAGCAACTATGGTCAGTCCGCCACCAAAGAGGGATCCAAAAAGGCCTAAGGGTAATTCTGATGGTACAGACATTGCGTCCGTGGTGACAAAAAACTGGGCGGGCTCCCTAGAGGGGCGCCGCCGGGCCCAATGAATATCATTAGTTGGAACTGTCGTGGTGTGGGTAACCCCACGACAGTTCACGAACTTCGCGATCTCGCGAAGAAATTTACCCCGACCGTACTATGTATTGTTGAAACCCAGATTGATAGTGTACGTGTCGAGAATTTGAAAGGAGAATTAGGATACAATAAAAGCTATGCTGTTAGTAGTGATGGTAGGAGTGGTGGCCTAGGGATTTTCTGGAACAATGAAATAAATTTACAAGTTTCTGGTTACTCCAAATACCATATAGATGCTATGATTCATGATGCAGGTCCTATGCCATGGAGGTTAACATGTATTTACGGAGAAGCCCAAGTGCAGGAGAGATACAAGACTTTTGATACTATGAGAAGCCTGGTTGGAACCTCAAACGCTCCATGGGTTCTAGTTGGCGATTTTAATGAAGTCTTGCATGCAAGCGAACACGACGGAGTGGGTCAGAGGAGCCAAAACCTGATTGATTTATTCAGGGCAGCAGTTGATGATTGCTCGCTGATTGACTTGGGTTTCAATGGCCTAAGCTGGACTTTTGAAAAAAAGTTTGCCGGAGGAACGTTCACGCGTGTTCGTCTCGACCGTGCACTTGCATGAGCTGCATGGCGGGGCGTTTTCCCCAATGCAGAGGTGGAGCACTTGCATGCTGCAGCATCAGACCACCAACCCATCCAATTACGTCTGCAGGAGAGCAATCATGAGCCAATCAACAGAGGATTTAAATATGAATGCATGTGGGAGGTACACCCTGACCTGCGGGCAAAAGCAGTGGCGGAGACAGCACCCGGCGAGCCGGGGCTGCTGCCCGGGCTCCCATGGTGCATGTGCATGGAGCTCTAGTAGTAAACAAATGGTTTACGTACAGTTTGTTTGGGCAAAATATAATTAACTTGGCATCACGTATATCTTGCCCAGGCTCTAAGTTTGAGCTGGCTCCGCCACTGGGCAGAAGTTATTGAGGCCTGGGGATCGACGCAGGGAGAATCTGTCGGAGACGTAGCAGCCAGTCTGCATGCGCTCTCATGCTCTCTAGGCGAATGGGACAGAAAAACCTTCGGCAATGTCAGAGGCAGCATTAAAAAATTGAAAAGAGAATTAGAGTGCCTCAGGTCTGTCCCAGGGCGAACTGGCCCATCGCTGCGTGAAACAGAAATTAAGGAGTTACTGGAGCTATACAGGAGGGAGGAGATGATGTGGAAACAGCGTGCAAGGGTAGAATGGCTCCGAGCAGGGGACAAGAATACACGCTATTTTCATATGCGTGCTAATATGAGGTGTGCAAAAAATAAAATTATAGTTTTGCTACGAGCAGATGGCACAACTACGAATGATGTACAAGAGATGAAGGCTATGACTAACTCTTTCTATAACACTTTGTACACATCCGAAGGCACCGAAAATATGGATGAGGTCCTAAACACTGTGCCGTGTAAGGTGACTCAACAGATGAATGAAAGGCTAAATGCACCATACACAGTGGAGGAAGTTAAAACTGCTCTCTTTCAGATGGCCCCTCAAAAGGCGCCGGGTCCGGACGGATTCGCAGCCCAGTTCTTTCAGAAACATTGGGACATTTGTAGCAAAGCAATTTCTAGGGTGGTTTTGAGTATTGTCGAAGGAAAAGAAAGTGCACAGGAAATTAATAGAACCATTATGGTGCTTATACCGAAGGTAAAAAATCCATCGATGCTAACTCAATTTCGACCTATAAGCTTATGCAATGTTCTTTATAAGCTGGCATCGAAGGTAATAGCAAATCGTTTGAAGATTGTGCTGCCTGAGATCATCTCTGAGGAACCGTCTACCTTCGTTCCTGGACGTCTTATCACGGACAACATCATTGCTGCATATGAGTGTTTGCATTTTATGAAGAGAAATAAGGCCCAAAAGCATAGACATTGTGCGCTGAAACTGGACATGATGAAAGCCTATGACAGGGTGGAATGGAGTTATCTGAGAGCGATAATGCTGAAACTGGGGTTCACACAGAGATGGTGGATATAATAATGGGCATGGTAACCCCAGTCTCCTTTTCAGTCTTGTTTAATGGTCAGAAGATGGATGAATTCTATCCTACACGTGGGATTCGTCAGGGGGATCCGATCTCACCATACCTATTTTTGCTGGCAGCAGAGGGCCTTTCGTGCCTTTTGAAATTCAGAGTTCAGTCATCCAATCTAAGCGGACTTCAAGTGGCCACATCGGCACCACCGGTAAACCATTTGCTGTTTGCGGATGACAGCCTGCTGTTCTTTAAAGCAACTAATGAGGGAGCTGAGGAGGTGTCTCTCCTGTTGGAAACCTATGCTCAAGCATCTGGTCAGAGAGTAAATAGGGATAAGTCCTCTATGTTCTTCAGTAAGGGTTGTCCTGAAGTGGTAAGAGGTGCCATAAAAAATATTTTGCATGTACAAAACGAGCAGTTGAATGAGAAATATCTTGGTATGCCATCGGATGTAGGCACCTCAAAAAATGGATCATTTAAATACCTCAAGGATAGGCTATGGAGCAAGATTCAAGGATGGATGGAGAAATTGTTGTTAGCAGCTGGGAAGGACGTTCTAATAAAACCCGTGGCCCAAGCAATACCTGTGTATTCTATGTCTTGTTTCAAGCTGCCTAGAGGGTTGTGTGAGAAGTTGACGTCCATGATCAAAGCTTTCTGGTGGGGCGGTAAACAAGGCCAGCGCAAACCCTATTGGGTCTCTTGGGACACCATGAGCATGCAAAAATATATGGGAGGTTTAGGCTTTCGAGACTTTGAAATCTTCAATCTAGCGCTGTTGGCCAGGCAGGCATGGCGTATACTTGAAAACCCGGACTCTCTGGGTACTAGGATTTTAAAGGCAGTCTATTACCCCAACACAGAATTTTTGTCAGCTGAGTTGGGCAATCACCCATCTCAGATTTGGAGATCAATTTTTGAAGGTCGGGACACATTGAAGGTGGGACTTATCAGGAGGATAGGGACAGGTGCTACGACAAACATCTAGGATATGAATTGGATCCCGAGAGCAGAAAACATGCACCCAATCGTGTCACTGATTGCCCAACCACCTCAGTTGGTCTCTGAGTTATTGGACCGGAATAACGCAAGGTGGGATGCACAACTAGTTGAGCAAATTTTTTTGCCTTATGATACAGCCGTTATCTTGCAGATTCCAGTGTGCACGCGAAACATAGAGGACTTCTGGGCGTGGAATTTTGAAAAGAATGATGTTTTCTCTGTCCGTTCTGCATATAGGATGATCATGGCTATCAAGAAACGAAGAGAAGATTGGCTAGAAAATCGAGCGGGGTCCTCTAATAGCTCTGAAATTGAAAAATCATGGGCTACTTTCTGGAAAACTATTGTACCAGCAAAGATAAAAGTGTTCTTATGGAGGCTGTCCAAGAATTCGCTCGCAACAGAGGATGTTCGCAAGCATAGGAAGATGTCTCACCAGGACCAATGTTTCGTGTGTGGAGCTCAAGACTCGTGGAGGCATAGTCTCCTAGAGTGCACCATGGCGCGTTGCGTATGGGTTCTCGTGGACCATGATTTGTTAGAGCATATGATTGCAACACCAGAACCAGACGCTAGGAGTTGGCTCTTTTCTATGATGGATGTTCTAAGTCACGACGAATTCACTCGGATGACGGTGACCTTGTGGGCGATATGGTATGCAAGGAGAAAACTCATTCATGAAGGTATTAATCAAAGCCCCTATGAAACTCATACATTTGTCACAAACTTCATCTCTGAGTTGGATCAAATTTCGGGTATACCTGAGCCCACAACAAGAGCTGGTTCTACATGCAATAATATGCAACGACGCTGGATCCCGCCAGATGAGGGACTAGTGAAGATAAATGTGGACGCCGGAGTTTCATTGCAACACAATGCAGGAACCGCAACAGCCATCTGTCGTGATTGTGACAGTTCCTATCTTAGGTCGTCGGTGTTAGTTATCCAGGGCATATCTGATCCAGCTAGTTTGGAAGCATTAGCTTGTCGAGAAGCTCTTTCACTGGCGCAAGACTTGGGTTTACAACATCTCCAAATTGCATCAGATTGTAAACATGTTGTGAACCATATTTGCCAGGGCGTGGGAGGAAGCTATGGAAGTGTTATTAGGGAGATCCTAGAAACTGTGAAAATTTTTACTTCTTGTAATTTTGTTTTCGAACCTCGAGCTTCAAATACTAAAGCTCATAGATTAGCTAGGTCAGGTACTTCTCTATCTTACGGGCGCCATATTTGGTTGGGCACGTCGAGTGACCCAATCGCATTTCCTGTAAATATTGGTATTGATCAATAAAGACCTAGTTTTCTTGCTAAAAAAAAAGACGAGGGCTGCGATCCAAACAGCCTCTAAAACTTAAAACTGTATCGACGACACCGGAGTGGTATGAGGAATGCTTTCATATCAGACTACTGAGAGGAAGCGTTTCCCATTAAGATATACAGAGTATGCAATAAGAAACTTAATTGGAACATAAGGTTTTATTGCGTTCCTGATCTCTGATATCGTTGCAACGAATTTTATCCTTCTTTCTCAACTTCATCAGGGTACAGGACACAAACACCCACATGCGACTCCTGTAAATATACATAGCACGAATGCCACCAGTAGCATAACTGTAGGAAAACAAAACCCGAGTATTAGTTATACTGTACTCTCGCTGAGAAATTTTGGAAAGAAGACGACGATGAAGATTGAAGCCTATTTTTGTCTGTGAGAGCTTGAGAGAACTCACCGCCAGTGATAGTGTCGCCACCCACTGCAGTGGAGACCTCAAACCGCATGTAGCAGTTGAAGCCCACCACCGCGGCCGCCACGCCACCGTCGACGCGGGCAGCGTTGAGGTCCCAGTCCACGGCCTGCACCGAGTTCTGTAGGCACCGGACGCAGGCCGCCGCCGTGCGGTCCCTCCCGCACTGCGCCAGAACGTGCACTGTTCTGCTCACCGCGCTGTCGGAGTTGGTCTCCTCCGCTGTGGCCAGCATCCGCGGCCCGGAGATGTTCGCGGCCGCGCGCCGCGCCACGTCCTTCGCCATGGCGACGAGTACATCGTGCAGGTGGGCGTAGTAGAAGGATTTGGTGCTGGCCACAGAGCGAGGGACGGCGTCGTCGCCCGGGAGGAGGACGCGCGCGCGGAAGCCGTCCTCGTTTGACGAGGATGCGTTGGTGTCGGCGTAGCCGACGAAGCACCGGTCGCTCCAGATGCCGGGGCGCCGGCTGGTGGCGCCGCAGCCAGCTGTGAGGTTCCCAGCCGCGGCGGACAGGCACCGGGCGCACTCGGACGGCACCGTGGAGTTGCCGAAGCAGAGCCCCCGCGCCAACGCGCGCTCCCTGCGAGTGACGGACCGTAGGGAGGCGAAGCCCGTGGGCGCGGCGGCGGAGGGGAGAGAGCCGAGGAGCGGGAGCAGGGTGGCGCGAAACGCCGTGCCGTTGGTGGCGTTGGTGAGCGCCGGCGCCGGGTAGCACTGCAGCAAGCCGCCTGCGCCCGCGATGCGCACGCTCTCCTCACAGGTGCTAGGGGCTGGCGTCACGGCGAGGAGGAGGGAGATGAGCAGCCACGAGGTCGCTGGAAGCGCCATTGTTGTGGTTGTGGCGTGGCCGCTTTGGCACTTGGAAGTGGAGCCGTAGAAGAGGGGGCGGCAGCCGGCAGTCGAGAATGTCTCGAACTTCAACTCCTAAGCTTGGTTGGTGCGGTGTTAACCACGACGAGGACTAGTCAAAAAACGATGCACTGGGCAATAAGGTGGATTCTTTCACGAAATAAGACTTGGTGCCTGCTTTCCCTAAAAAAGATGACTGCCGCCTGCCTGCTCGCAAATACGCAAACTTGGCACCGCGTATGGGTGACGGAGCTCCGGACGATACGATAGCTCGACCGGGCAAGCTTGCAGCTAGGCCGGCCAAAGCCGCGTGGAAGAACTTGGCTTGGAGTTGGGGCGAAGTTTCTGCCAAGAGATTCGGGCACAACATTGCACCCTCTGCCAGGAAACTGAAACCTCAAGCAACTTGCTTCTTTGGACGTAATTTGGTTGCCAGCATCGTCTTGCCATCTTTTTTTTTTCCACATGGGTCTGGTTAAGCAAATAATGCAGAAAACACATTTGCATGTTGTTTGGTTGTCTACATACCACTTCCATACATCACAACACCGTTTCTAGCCCCTGTGTTTGGTTGCCTGCATTGGTTGGGCTCTTACAACGACATGATGTTCGGTTGCATATATGCGGCATGGTCTGCTTACCTTGTATCCTACTCCTATGTGGCAAGCTTATCAACTACACGGTACATACGATCACACCAATAAAACGACACTACAATCACAATGAATTGGACGATGATGTTGAAGTTCTTCTCAAACACTGGAGGAGCCTTGCCTACTTTAACATTGCTTGCATGCTTGTGCACAAACTTGAAGTAAACATCCGTAAACATCCACTGCCTGCTGCCTGGTCGTAAACCATTTGAAGGTGTGGTCTGCTTCCCAGGAACTGTAAACCTCTAAAACACTCCCTTTATACACCACATATCACTTGTCCTAGCATGACAGAACAACAAGAATTCATGCGGCGCCCCTTAAATGGTTCCGCCCAACATAGGAGAGCGCTGCCTCTCCAACATGTTCTTTATTTTTTACTTTTTATATTATTTTTATTTATATTTCTAAAATTGGAAAAAATATTTTGGTTCAATTTAGAAAATGGTTCATCGTGCATTCATCTTTTTTATAAAATGTAATTATTTTTGCGTCCTTTAGAATTTTTATGATAGCATTAAAAAAATACATGACATTTTGAAAAATGTCACGTGTTTTGGAAAATATTACGTACCATTTTAAAAGAATCATATAATGAAAAAATTGGTCTCGTAACTTAGAAAAAAACATCCTACCATTCGAAAAAATATGCATGACAATTTTAAAACAATGTTCATGTGTTTTAAAAAATGTTTTTGACATTTTTTAAAATGTATGCTTAATTCAAAAGATATTTTATAACATTAAGGAAATGCACGTGACATTTAAAAGAAAAATTGACGTATTTTAAGAATATGTTCATGGTGAACCAACATGTGGTCGGATGGTTAGGAGGACAATGGCATTCCAAGTCCGCCAAGGTTTAAATCCTAGACTTGATATTAATTCTCGCATTTTCCTGAAATTATTTCAGGCCTTCCAATGATGTGCATTCAGTGCGAGAAGATGTTCTCGTCGACTACAAAGGTGCCTGTCATGACTTTGTCAATCTCAACATGATGTGCCCGCTCAATCTTTCAAATGTGCTCACAGGGATAGGGTGTGTGCGCATTCATAGAGGTGAGTGTATGTGTGTACACAATGCTAAAAAATGTCCGTGTAGTTTACAAAAGTTTTCATACCACTAGAAGAAAAATGTTAAACATGTATTTAGAAAAATGTGTTTGAGAAAAAATACAGGTCAATATTTTGAAAATTGTTCAATGTGTATCAAAAAATGGTACACATGTATAAGAAAAATGTACAATATGTAATAAAAGGAGTAGACATTTGTTGAAAAAAAAGGAAACTTTAAAACCAAAGAAAACTTGTGAAGCCGAAGAAAAAAGTAAAACCGAAGAAGAAACAAAAAGGAAAAAAGAAGAAGAGAAGAATTCTTAAGGAAAAAGTGAATATCGATAAGAAAAAACACATGAAAGAAACCTCACGCCAGAGACAACTACCGTATGGGTCGGCTCACTATCCTCACGCCATAGGCGAGGCTACAGTAGCTCTTGTTGTAGGCGAGAAATAGCCCTGGCGGACAATCATACCTCTTCTAAAAAAAAGGTCGAGATTCATCCCAAGCAATAGGAATTGCCCATCTCTTCCTAATTTCTCACCCTAAATTTCCTCGTGGGCCTCCAACTTCTAAGTGTTTTCAAGTGCCGCAATATTTTTTTAATGATACAACACGTGTTTGATAAATTTCAGGACATCTTTTACACTGTATGATCTTTTAATAAAATGTCATCAAGATATTTTTGCGTTTAGACCATTCAGCGTTTTTGTTGTTTGATCGAGGGTGTCTATGTCAAAGATATTGGAGAAGATAGAGTACACTATTCAACGCGTATATGTGGATTTTTTTTTGCCAAGTCAGCTCTGACGATTTGATCACATCTGTCATAAGCGAGCTTAAACGAGGCAAAATGAACGATCAGTGTTTTCTGCAAAAGAATTACTGATATGCAGTGGCCTTCGCAAGATATTAGGCACGAGAGCTGGTTTTCTACAAACCTAACCATAAATATGGTAGTTTTGTGGAACTAACAAAAATGATAGGTGACTGAAAGGAAAGATGAAGCCCTAAGGCCTTGTTTGGATACGTAGGATTAGCCGAACAGGTTTTCCGTGAACCCGTGTAACCGCCTAACAGATTAAAACCTTGTTTGGGTCCTCCAACAAAAACGTGGATAAGAATAATTCTGTTTTCACAAAGCTGGAAAACTGTGTTTTATCAAAAACAAGTACTACTCGTTTTTGTGAAGGATTGTATTCGAGATAATAATGTTTACAATGCCAGTTCCCTTTCCTCCCTCCACACGCTAGCTATATAACGGATCTATTACAGGCCACACCGGGCCGGCCCAACGGCCACTCACACACACAGGGCATGGCAAGGCCCAGGTCGTTGCATACCCCTCCCCTTAAGCAATAGTACGCCCTCGGACTGTTCACCAACACGCTGGTGTCGTTCTTGCCACATCCGACACCCATTCCCAAGTTGCCATGGACACATGAAGGCCTCTCCATGTAATCTTCAGTTGTTGTCGCGTGTGTCCACCGACCTGCACCAAACGGGATTGCAATACCAGCGTCGGCGTCAGAGATGTTGATAGGAGCAGTGTATCAAGTGTCTCTGTCTGTACTGCAGTTTGATCTGGAGGCTTGGCCGGCTTCAGTAGTGACACATGAACTACAGGATGGATTTTGCTTGATGCTGGAAGATCCAGTCGGTAGGCCATCGTTCCAATCTTTTCCACGATCCAGTAGGGTCCAAAGTATTTGAACCCGAGCTTTTGGTTGGAGTGTCTCACCACTGATTGCTGGACATAGGGTTGCAGTTTCAGATAAACCCAATCTCCCGCTGCAAACTGCCGATCAGACCTGTGTTTATCCTCTTGCGCTTTCATCCGATGTTGTGCTCGAAGGAGGTGTTCCCGAATGAACCCTTGCATCATTGTACGTTCAGCCATCCAGCTGGAGAGATCTGAAGATAGAGAGCTTTGCAGATTGGAAATGCCCAAATGTCTGGGTTGATATCCATATAACACCTGGAATGGTGTATGTCCCAGAGCTGAGTGGTAGTTTGTGTTATACCAGTACTCGGCTTGAGGCAGCCAGTACGCCCATTTCTTGGGGGCCGAGTGTACCATACACCTCAAGAAGGTTTCCAGGCACTGACTGAGCTTCTCAGATTGGCCATCAGTTTCTGGGTGACTAGCAGAACTCATGTTCATCTTTGTATCAGAAAGCTTGCATAACTCTTGCCACATCGTGCTTGTGAAAATAGGATCTCTGTCCGTTACCACTACTTGAGGAAGGTCGTGCAGTTTGTACACATGATCCATATATAGTTGAGCTACTTGGAGAGCGGTGAATGGATGTGACAATGGAATGAAGTGAGCATACTTGCTGAATTTATCAATGACAACTAGTACAGTGTCAAAGTTTTTGCTCTTGGGAAGACCACCAATGAAGTCCATGGTGACCATGTTCCAAGCTTCTTTAGGGACTGGCAAAGGGCTGAGCAGTCCAGGTTTTTTTACATGCTCAGCTTTGGCTTGTTGACATACAGTGCAGTCCTTAACATACTTTTGAATATCTTGTTTCATAGCTAGCCAAGAAAACAGTGCCTTAATTCTCTGATATGTTCCTTGAAATCCAGAATGACCCCCAACTCCACTAGAGTGGAGAGACAACAGAATAGCCTGATGAGCTTCAGTATTATGACCAAGCCATACTCTGTCTTTATATCTGATGATCCCTTGGTGTAGCACATAACCTTTCTCATTGGAACCAGTCAGAACCAATTCTTGTAACAATTGCTTATCTTCTTGATGTTGCTGATACCCTTCAGCTACCACACTCAACCATTTGGGTGTGCAGAATGATATGTTGTGCAATTCAACATGAGCAGGTGATCTAGACAATGCATCAGCAGTTCTATTATCCTGACCTTTTTTATATGTGATGGTGTATCTTAGTCCAAGCAGTTTTAAGAGAGCTTTTTGCTGCATAGGACTAGTGATTTTCTGATCTTGTAAGTATGTTAGACTCCTGTGATCAGTTGACAGTGTAAAGCGGGCATGCTGTAAGTAGCTTCTCCACTTGTCCACTGCAGGGATGACAGCCAAGCACTCCTTCTCATATGTGGAGAGAGCCTGAGCTTTAGGGCCCAATGCTTTGCTCAAGTAGGAGATAGGGTGTCCTTCTTGCATGAGGACTGCTCCAATGCCATTGTTACTAGCATCTGTCTCAGTCACGAATGTTTTCTTGAAATCAGCTAGAGCTAGAACAAGGGCTTGAGCTAGAGCAGTTTTAAGGCTTTGAAATGCATCTTCTGCAGTAGGTGTCCACTGGAATATCACATCCTTTTTCAATAAGTCAGAGAAAGTTCTGCTGATAATTCCATAGTTTTTTATGAACTTCCTGTAATAACCTGTGAGTCCCAAAAAGCCTCTCACTTGCTTGACATTGGTTGGTACAGGCCAGTTCTGGACTGCTGCAATTTTAGCTGGGTCAGTCTGAACTCCAGCTCCACTTATGACATGTCCCAAGTACTCTAGTTCTTATTGGGCGAAAGAACACTTGCTGAGCTTCACATACAGTTGATTTTCTTGCAGAATTGTAAAGACTTGCTCTAGATGTTGGAGGTGCTCCTCTAGGGTTTTACTGTAAATGAGTATGTCATCCATAAAGACTAACACACACTTCGTTAGTAACCTTGCAAACAGGATGTTCATTGCAACTTGGAATGTTGTAGGTGCATTAGTTAGCCCAAAGGGCATAACTTTGAACTCATATATGCCATGGTGAGTTTTAAATGCTGTCTTGTGCTCCTCACCTGCTACTAATCTGATCTGGTGGTATCCTGATCTCAAATCCAGCTTTGTAAAGTATTTGGCTCCTGCCAATTCATCCAATAGTTCTTCTACTATAGGCACGGGATATTTCTGCTGGACTGTGACAGAATTTAACATCCTATAGTCCACACAGAACCTCCATGTTCCATCCTTCTTTCTGACCAATAGAACAGGGGAGGCAAAAGAGCTGCAGCTGTGCTAAACAACTCCTTGTTGAAGCATAGTAGGCTAGCTACTTGCCGTTCTATCTCTTGTTTCTGCATTGGATTGTATCTGTAAGGTTTTACATTCACAGGTTTTGTTCCAGGTATGAGAGGTATCTGGTGGTCAAATTCTCTGTGAGGAGGCAGGGTAGTAGGAGTATTGAACAGCTGGTTGTGTTTGTTGATCAGAGGTTGCATTGTCGGTGGTATGTCAGTTTCTGACATAGGTCTTTCTGCCATGTGGCAGAGATGAATAACCTGCTCGACTGCTCTAGTGTTCAGCAGCCCTTGCAAGTGTTTCCTAGAGATGTCCTTACACGCATTGTGTTGATCTTTAACACCTCGAAGTGTAATTCTTGTTCCTTGATATTTGAACCTCATGATTTTTTCCTCCAATCCACCCACATGGGGCTCATAGTTTCAAGCCACTGCATTTCTAGTATGATGTCATAAGTGCCCAGTGGTAAAACCTTAAGTTGAGTGTTGAATGTCTGGCCCTGACAGAACCACTGTAAATTGGGAACTTGAGTAGTGCAGGGCAGAGTGCCACCATTGGCAACAGTAACAGTTGATGCAGGAATATCTTCTGTTGAACATTTTAATTCCTTGGCCAAATCGATTCTAATAAAATTAGTGGAACTCCCAGAATCTACCAGGATCAGCAGTTGGCGTTTCCCCACCATGCCCTGCAATTTGATACTTTCCTTAGAGGATGTTTTAGTGGCTGCTTGCACAGATAGCTTCATACAATCATCACTGTCCTTGTCGGTCGGCTCAGTTGGTTGATGCTCACTGTCAGAGTCACTAACAGCAGAATCTTGTGACTGCAATGCATCTCATAGCTCTTCCATTACATGTAACTGCACTTTACTGGGACATTTGTGACCTGGTCCATATTTTTCTCCACACTTGAAGCATTCTCCTCTTGCTCTGTGCTGAGCCCTGAGATTGTCCACTTTATCTGATACCCTTGTTTGCTCTTCAGGTCTTTTGTCTGCTGGTGACGCCCCCATTAAACCCTGATGTATATATGGCTTGGAACTGAAACATTGTTCCCATTTCTTGCTGTACTTTGTGGTGTCCTCTGCAAGTAGTGCCTCTTGTGTTTGTGCTAATGAGTAAGCTACATCGACTGAAGTTGGTTGCTGTAACTTGACAGGTGCTCTAATGGATGGTTTCAGCCCCTGTACAAAGCGATTGATGAAAAATGTTTCATCGTAGGCGTGATTGTACACCATCAGCTTGTGCATCTGTTCCTCAAACACATGGGCATATTCATCCACAATTTCTGTCTGCTTCAATGCAAAGAACACATCAATGGCCCTCGTGTACTTATTTCTGTTAAACTTTGCAAACACCGCTACACATAACGCTGCCCAACTGTCGATCGTGTGCATGGCTTCGTATGTCTAAAGCCAGAGAGCTGCATTGCCTGCGAAGCGCATTGTGGCAAAATCGACCAATAGTTCATGTTGGACCTTATACATGCGGAAATACTTTTCACACTGCTGCTTCCACCACTTGGGGTCCTCCCCATCAAACTTGGGAAAATTAGAGTGAGGAATCCGTGGTTTGTACTGGCTGTGATGTGCGCGATGAGTATGAACTGGTGACAATTCTGAATCCTCATCGGAGAAAACTTCAGCAGTATGGAACAGAGACTGATTTTGCTCACCCCGTATTGCTGACTGTCGATTCTGACGAGGTCCTCTGTGCTCTGCAGCCGGAGGTACCTGGAGACTGCTCTGCCCTTCTGCACGAAGTGGAGGGGGCGCTGCTGCGGCTGTGGCTGCTCTGGTCCTGATGGAGGTGCGTGCTCGAGTTGACCCACACGACTAATACGTCTCCAAAGTATCTATAATTTATGAAGTATTCATGCTATTATATTATCAACCTTGGATGTTTTATATGAATTTATATGCTATTTTGTATGGTTTTTGGGACTAACCTATTAACCTAGAGCACAGTGCCAGTTTCTGTTTTTTCCTTGTTTTTGAGTTTTACAGAAAAGGAATATCAAACGGAGTCCAATTGACGTGCCAATTTTTGACGATTTTTGATGGACCAAGAGAAGACCCCGGAGTAAAAGAGTTGGGCCAGAAGAGTCCTGGGCTGTCCACGAGGGTGGGGAGCGCGCCCACCCCCCTGGGCGTGGGCCACTACCTCGTGGACGCCTCAGGCACCTCCTTGACGTGAGACCGACGCCAAAAATTCCTATAAATACAGAAACCTCGGAAAATTAACCTAGATCGGGGGTTCCACCGCCAGAAGCCTCCGTAGCCACCGAAAACCAATCTAGGCCCTCTCTGGCACCCTGCCGGAGGGGGCCGTCATCACCAGAGGGCATGGAGGAGGATCCCGGAGGGGCCATCATCACCATGAAGGCAAAGGACCAGAGGGAGAACCTCTCCCCATCTAGGGGGGAGGCCATGGAGGAGGAAGCACAAGGGGGAGAACCTCTCCTCCTGTCTCTCGGTGGCACCGGAGTGCCATTGGGAGAGGAATCATCGCCGCGGTGATCGTCTTCATCAACATCACCATCCTCATTTCTTTTACGCGGTCCACTCTCCCGCACCCCGCTGTAATCCCTACTTGAACATGGTGCTTTATGCCACATATTATGATCCAATGATGTGTTGCCATCCTATAATGTTTTGAGTAGATATCTTTTGTCTTTTGGTTGATTGATGATCTAGATTGGTATGTGTAAGTGCATCTAGTGCCACCCCTAGTTGGTTTTGGAGTATTGACGACAAAACTGGTTGAGGGACTAATGTGTTTGTGAGAATTGCAGGATAACACAGGTAGAAGTCCCTCACTGATTCGGTTTTCCTACCGGAGATGACCCTTAAAAATGTATGGAGACATTGAAGTCAAAGGTGGTATGTGAAGACATTCACATTAAAGACTATGACAAGAGAAGACATTGCGTGAAAACTATGGAGCGCGGAGACTTAGTTGTTTCGTTGTTCTTTTTCTTCTTTCTTGAGTCATAGGAACTACCGGACTGTTAAGTGGGGTCCAAGTAAACCAGTCAGAATGACTGAAGTGATGCTTAACCAAAATCCTATGTCTTCGAGCGAAGACAATGAGAGCAAATCTTATCCAGAGCTGGATAAGTCAGCTTTGCTTGTAGCCCAAGTAAAGTTGCCGTGTGTGTTTGAAATCTGACCGTTGGAACACGTGTCAGCTCCTTAGTGACCCAGGGTCATTTCGGACAAATCAGGTCGGGTTGCCTAGTGGCTATAAATAGCCCACCCCCTACAACCATAAACGGTTGGCTGCTCAGAGTTAGTGTACGGCTTTTGTCGCTTGAGAGCAACCCACCTCGAAGCCTTTGAGAGAGAATTCCTTGCGAGGACAAAGCCCTAAACACCCAGAGCCAAAGAGTGTTAGGCATCACCGAAGTCTTCCTGTCTGTGTGATCTGAAGACTTATTACACTTGAGGACTGTGAATCCTCCAGCCGGTTAGGCGTCGCATTCTGAGCATCCAAGAGTCATTGTGGATCGCCGGTGAACGAAGTCTGTGAAGGTTTGGAAGTCTACCTTGAAGACTTGTAAGTGCATCTAGTGCCACCCCTAGTTGGTTTTGGAGTATTGACGACAAACCTAGTTGAGGGACTGTGTTTGTGAGAATTGTAGGATAACACAGGTCGAAGTCCCTCACTGATTCGGTTTTCCTACCAGAGATGACCCCTAAAAATGTATGAAGACATTGATGTCAAAGGTGGTATATGAAGATATTCTCATTAAAGACTATGACAAGAGAAGACATCGCATGAAGCCTATGGAGCTCTAAGACTTAGATCTTTTGTAGTTCTGTTTCTTCTTTGTTGAGTCATAGGAACCACTGTACTGTTAAGTGGGGTCCAAGTGAACCAGTTAGAATGACTGAAGTGATGCTTAACCAAAACCCATGTCTTCGAGTGAAGACTATGAGAGCGAAACTTGTCCAGAGTCGGACAAGTCAGCTTTGCTTGTAGCCCAAGTAAAGCTGCCGCGTGAGTTTGAAATCTGACCATTGGAACACGTGTCAGTTCCTTAGTGACCCAGGGTCATTTCAGACAAATCAGGTCGAGTTGCCTAGTGGCTATAAATAGCCCACCCCCTACAACCATAAACGGTTGGCTGTTCAGAGTTAGAGTACGGCTTTTGTCGTTTGAGAGCAACCCACCTCGAAGCCTTTGAGAGAGA
Source organism: Triticum urartu (assembly GCF_056163025.1). NCBI lineage: Eukaryota > Viridiplantae > Streptophyta > Magnoliopsida > Poales > Poaceae > Triticum > Triticum urartu. The sequence goes on from NC_141875.1 coordinate 97,203,762, forward strand.
ATTCCTTGCGAGGATAAATCCCTAACCACCCAGAGCCAAAGAGTGTTAGGCATCACTTAAGTCTTCTTGTCTATGTGATCTGAAGACTTATTACACTTGAGGACTGTGAATCCTCCAGCCGGTTAGGCGTCGCGTTCTGAGCATCCAAGAGTCATTGTGGATCGCCGGTGAACGAAGTCTGTGAAGGTTTGGGAGTCTACCTTGAAGACTTACCAGAGTGATTGGGCGAGGTCTGTGTGACCTTAGCTCAAGGGGAATACGGTGAGGACTGGGTGTCTTGAGCTGCGTGTTCAGGACTGGGTGTCCGGGACTGTGTGTCCTCATGTTTAAATACCTAGCCGCCCTAACCAGACGTACAGTTGTCACAGCAACTGGAACTGGTCCAACAAATCATTGTCTTCAATGAGTCACTGGTTTCATCCTTCCCTTTCCTTTACTTACTGTTGGTCCTTGTGAAGTCATTGTATGATTGCACTATCTTTTGTCTTCACTAAGTGATTGCGTGTTCTGTTTGGCTTCATAATATCTTCCTACTTGATCCTCACTACATTGCTGCTATTAGTCATTGTGCTTTCACTTCATTGAATACTTGACTATGGTTTGCCTAGTGTAGTCTACCTTCTGCTGCATGGTAATAGGCTTATTTCTATCGTTTGTCTTCGAAACTTCCACGTTTTGAAGACTTTCATAAAAATCGCCTTTTCACCCCCCTCTAGTCGATATAACGCACTTTCAATTGCTATCAGAGCAAGGTACTCCCTTATTCTGTGTGATTCGGTTTAACCACCTGGAGTTTTAGCTATGTCGACTGCAGGGATAATTAAAGTCTCCGCTGCGTGCCCCGTCTTCGATGGAACTGAATATCCCTACTGGAAGAATAAGATGCGCATGCATCTTGAAGCCATTGATGTTGACCTATGGTATGTCGTCAAGAAGGCGTTCCCAAGGCTGGAGAAGGTGTCACTGCTGCTGATGTCAAGAAGTTCATTCAACTGGACTCTACCGCCAAGAATATCATCTGTGGTCATCTGACCAAAGGACAGTATGGCCGTGTGAGTGCTTTGGAAACATCTAAGCTAGTCTGTGACTGGCTCTCTAAGGTCAACGGAGGCGTCTCAACCCAAAGAGATCAGAGAATCAGTGTCCTTCGCAACCTCTTCAACCGCTTCAAGAGAAATGACAATGAGAATGTCCAGCTCACGTTTGATCGACTCACTGACATCACAAATGAGCTTCAAGCCCTTGGCGCTACTGAGATCACCAAGTATGAAGTCGTCAAGACACTACTGAGATCACTTGACAGTTCGTTTGACACCCTAGCCCTGATGATTCAAGAACGTCCTGATTTCAAGACACTCGATCCATCTGACATACTTGAGAGGCTCAACACACATGAGTTTCAGCTTTCTGAGAAAAGAGATATCTATGGTCCAAACTATCACTACTAGGGAAAAGGCTAGCAGCAGCGCGGGTTTTAGACCTATCAGTAGCGCGGGGTGGTGCGCTACTGATAAGGCGCTACAGCTAACGAATAGCAGTAGCGTGCCTCCACCCACACTACGGCTAAATCGACTTAGTAGCAGCAAGTTCTTGGAGGAGCGCTGCTGGTAATTAGTAGTAGCGCTTCTCTCTGCCCGCGTTGCTACTATTATTTCGTATTTTATTTCTTTTTTATTTCATGTTGTATTCGTACACCTTTACACAAATTTTCATACAACAGGAATTTACAAATTGTTTTTACATCATCATGAGTTATTACATCACGGGGTGAAAGAACCGTGTGGACTAGTTTCAAGTGGACGGACATCCACTTGAAACTAATCCGCGGTTCTTTCACCCAATGATATAATAAATATCATCATCATCATCATCATATCATTAACAACTTATCATCATCATCATCATATCATTGGTCACTAGTCATTATCACAAGTACTCCTAACATCTTCAACTCTAACACATTGTATCACATAATAAACATATTGTACCTCATAGGACCTACTACATTCTCTTAAGACCTACTATATTCTCTAAGGTAAAATAGCAAAAAACAAGATAGCCCCTCGCTCTCCATTATGGAGAATGCAGATTATCCTGTCTCCAATTCTTGCCTTTCGCTTAATGTTGCTTCCAAGAACCTCCTTACGAATGTCCAAATATTTTTTCCACTCTTTGATTAGCATGTGTTCACCGGTTTCAGAAATTCGATATGCACAGGTGAGATCCGTAGGATGACCTGGCTGTAGGTTCAGAACTTCAAGGCGACCATTGTAATACATCAGATGAGGCACACAATCCATCGGGATTTTCTGTTGAAAAACATAGTAATAACTTCGTAGTTAGTAATGATGTACTAGTTTTAGAAGTATGCAAAAAATGCACGGATGTCGTAATAGTAAAATATCTTACCAGGGTATCTCCATAGAAGTTATCGTGGTTCAACACGTGCACTAGTGGCACATATTCACCATAATTTGGAGGAGTTTGATAATAGGTATTGTAATTCTCAAAAAAAGTACAATAAGCAATCAGATGATTTTTCTCCTTATAAGTTAATTCGGAGCCATGAATGTAGTGGGTTTTGTCTACCATCTTCTGCACATTCTTTGAAGATTCAAAATAAGCTGTCAATGGAAATAAGCTGTCAACTATTTTGAAATAAACAATATAAATTAGTTAATAACTATGTTTGAGAAACTCACATTGCGGTAGAATTGGAAGCGTATCAACAAGGACCCAAATGTCCATATTGTCTTGCTCGATGTCAGGATGACCAAGATCCATGGTGACAATCATACCCTCATAAAAACCATACATTTTGCAAAGTGCTTCCCAATTTTGACAACCAAAATGGGTTACGCTATGAGAATTATACAGATTTACTTCAAAATCGATATCATGATGGGTCCTTAGGTGTATTTTCTTTGTTTGAAAATTTTCATGGTCTTCAAAACCCATCCTCTCCAAGACATAGCGTCTTGCATGGCATGGGATAAGCTAGTCGAATTGTAAAAGATGAAAATTAGACGTTGAAATAGTTGAAGTCATGCTTAATTACGAAAAAAACACTTGTCGTTGTTGCGTACCGTTTCAACATCGAAGGTCTCCTCGAGCTTAATGTTGAAGCGCCGATCTTCATCCAGCTCAACGAACCTGTCGCACATACCTCGATCGTCGTGGCACCAGCTGCACTCCCCCGGGAGACTGTCGTCGTCCGAGTACGACATTTCCTATGTTCATAATTCAAAGATTAAACTTGTACAATTAAATATATGTACTAAAAAACCTAAATTAGATCATTATTTTTCAAAGAAAATCCAGGCCACTCGATATTTCCCACATATTCTAGCACAAGTCATGCCAAAATTCACGGAAAAATCCGGCATGACCTTTGCTAAAAAAGGACATATCGAGCGCCTGAAATTTGCCGGAACGGAAATTAATCAACACTCCGGCAAAACATAGGCCACTCGGAGGTGTAACCAAAACATGAAATAATTGCTTAAACTAAAAAATAACACCAAATATGGCATGTTCAACTAGTTCTATTAATTCAACTAGTTCTATTAATTCAACTAGTTCTTACTAAATATAAACTTAGTATAAAAAGAAAAAACTAGTTCTTTCTAAAAATGAAGTAGTTCAACTAGTTATTAATTTACTTACTATACTAGTTCAACTAAAACTTAACTAGTTCAACTAAAACTAAACTAGTTCTATTAATTCAACTAGTTCTTACTAAATATAAACTTACTATAAATAGAAAGAAACTAGCACATCTACTACTACTAATTAACATCTAACTACTACATCTACTACTAATTAACATGTACTACTGCTAATTATACAACTAGTTTACCATCACTACTAGTAATTAATATCCACTACTTCTAAAAATCATTATCTATGAACCCTAAATTAACATCTACTACTACTAAAATCATCTACTAACTAAGCAAAGAGAGAGGGGGTTGGGGAGGGGTGGGGGGCTTATAGAGGGAGAGACGGTGGCGGGGAGGTGCTCGGCGACGGAGGGGCGGCGAGGGAGGGCTCGGGATCGGGAGGGCGGCGGTCCTGGGCGGCGAGCTCGGTGGGCTCGGTCGAGGGCGGTGGCGGTGAGGTCGAGGGCGGCGATAGTGTGGTCGAGAGCGGCGGAGGTGAGGTTGAGGGCGGGCGGCGGCGTCGGCAGTGAGGGCACAGGCGCGCTCGAGCTCGGGCGGCGGCAACAGGGAGTAGGGGAACAGGCTGGTGGAGGGGAAAGGAGGACTTAGCGAAATTTTGATGCGGGGGGTGGTTAACTCGAACTAGCAGTAGCGCACGTACAGAAAACGCGCTATAGCTAACTTATCTACAGCGCGTTTTGGGAAAAACCGCTACTGCTAATGGAAGCAGTTATTTCTTTTGTTTAGTAAAAACATCAAAAATATACATTGGTCATCATTGATCTTTTTGTGTATAATCTAAATAGTCAACATGAATCCTCACTGTACCTGTATAGGTACAGGCGAGGATTCATATTGCAACCACAAATCATACACATATAGTTCAATGAAGACCAAGTGCTCGAGATAGGTTGAAAAGCAACATATTGAAGGTGGTAAACACCTTGTTCGCTTAGCAGTATGGGACTAAACTTAATTAGTTGCGGTCATACTTACCAGCAGCGAGTTTTGAGCAAAACCGCTGCTACTAAGTTCTTTAGCAGTAGCGCGTCCACGGGAAGGGCGCTACTACTATATCTCGCCTGGAGGCAACACCGCGACAATTATAGTAGTAGCGCTCTTTTCACCTAGAGCACTACTGCTACTCAGTCATTAGCAGCGCTCTTTTCTAAAGCTCGTTGCTGCTAATCAGCAGTAGCGTCTGTTTTTAGACCGCGCTGCTGCTAAGATTATGTGTATAAGGTTTTCCCTAGTAGTGTATGGGCGAACTCGTGCCTTGAAGGCAAAAGCTATCTCCTCATCTGAAGAACAATCTGACAGCAGTTCTGATGATCCTGAAGACATTGGAAGGGAACTTGCAATGCTTGTGAAGAAGTTCCAAAAATTCACCAAGAAGAAAGGTTTCAGAAAGTCTTCACGATCAAGCTCAAGGAATGATGAAGCTTCTGCTCATGACTACAAGAAGAAAACGTGTCACAAGTGCAAGAAACCTGGCCACTTCATCTCTGAGTGTCCGCAGTGGGACAATGAGAAAAAAAAGAAGAAGAAGAGCAAGGAATATGACTCTGACGACAAGAAGAAGAAGAAATACTCAAAGTCTTCTTCCAAGTCTTCCTCAAAGTCTTCATCACACAAGAAGAACTCATCTGGCAAGGCACATGCATTTGTTGGCAAGGAAATGGATTCAGAGGAGGAGTCCGCTTCTGAGGAGGCGGAGGTGGAGTCTGAGGAGGAGTCCGATTCTGGCGTTGCAAGTCTGGCTACAGCATACGTTGCCAAGTCCATCTTCAACACTGAAGACAATGACTTCATCACCGACACCGATGCAAATGACAAGGACTACTCCGCTCCTACCTACTGCTTCATGGCACGTGGTGCCAAGGTAAACACACGTACTACTCACTATCAAACATCTAGTGAAGATGACTCTAATTGTGGTTCAAGACCCAGCAACAAAACACTTGCTAAAATTGCAACTGAACAACAGAAAGCTATGGAACATATTCAAAAACTGTTAGACAAAAGTGATGATCTGTTAGGCGCTGAAATGACTCGATTTGAGTCCTTAATTGAAGACATAAAAAATCTTCACGTTAAGTATGAGGAACTTGAAAGCCGTCATGTAACGCTCTCAACAACTCATGAAAAGCTTTCCTATGATTATCTTCAAAGGAAGCAAGATCTTGAGAAATTGAGAGTGGCTCATGAAGATCTTCAAAAGGAAAATGAGTCACTTCGCGCCGAACAGATCAGTTCCGCTCAGGAAGGATTTGAACCACCATGTCTTAAATGCATTGAGCGTGATAATGCTACCTTTGTTGCTGAATGTTCTACTGCTGCTACTGTTGCAATATCTTCAACTGTTGATGTGGGAACTAACCCCTCTGCTGAGGATACCGCTGCTATTGCTGATGAGAATGCTAGGTTGAAGACATTGCTTGAAACAGGGACGTACAAAAGTCTTAAAGGGCATCAGACACTATGTGATGTCCTCAAAAGGCAGATCCTGAACCGAAACCCAAGGAAAGAGGGTGTTGGGTTCGTAAGGAAAATGAATGCTGATGGCTCTTACTGGAAACCTGAGCAGTACCCCAAAACCACATGGGTTGCTGCAAAGGAACCTTTAGCAGATCCATCCAATCTATCTGGCTTCACTCGTGCTAACCCCATTGTCATTGATGAATCCTTTGATGCAAACTATAAACTGTTTAAGAATCAGAATGGCGAAGTGTTTGCCAGTTATATTGGTACTAACTGCAGGAATGGACCACCTATGAAGAAGGTTTGGGTGCCGAAAAAGTGTTTGGAGAATCTTCCTGTGAATGTCATCATGACACCACAGGTGAAGAAGACAAACCACAGACCACAGGCTTCATACGGTCCAAAGGCTTCATACAGACAGAGGACTCACCTGAGTCGCACTAACGCAAATGTTTTGCAGGGAAACCGTACTCAGGCCTGTGAATATGAGCGTGTTTCATCAAACCGCCATGTTCATAAGACCAAGAACTATTCTACTTATTCTTATGAGTACTATTGTCCACCTGCAAGACTTTTTGCTAGGGCTTCAAAGCCAAAGTTCTCAGATGCTGCACTTAGACTCATTGCTTCGAAGCCACCCTTGAAGATGTGGGTGGCTAAGAAAGCTTAACTCTCTTTTGCAGGGAAAGGTCTCCAGCCGAAAACCAAAATCGTCTGACGCTATTGCTGGGGACCTTAAACATCTTATAGGGCGCAAGATGAAATGCTCAAATGGTCTTATTATGTACTTTGTTCCTGGATAGCTTGCTACTCTCCCTATCAGTCCAAATCTCGATCTAAGCTTTCATAATCCACTGGTTCGTCAAATGTTTTTGCTTCACAATTCTCTTCGTGGAGCCTATCCCCCTAACTGCACTGTAGGGTACGACACCAGCTGCTTCAGAATGGATTATTGATAGTGGGTGTACCAATCACATGACTGGCAAGCGAAGCCTTCTTATGGACTCAACACTACGTCCATCTAACCAAAGTCACATCACATTTGCTGACACTGGTAAAAGCAAGGTACTGGGTCTAGGTAGAGTTGCAATCTCAAAGGATCAACACATGGATAAATTCATGCTTGTTGAATCCCTTGGTTTCAACTTAATGTCTGTTTCAATGCTTTGTGATTTAAACATGATTGTGATGTTCGGAAAATATCGTTGCCTTGTACTAATGGAATCTGACAAGTCTCTAGTGTTTGAAGGGTATCGGAAAGATGATTTGTACATGGTAGATTTCTCAGCAGGACCACAACTTGCCATATGTCTTCTAGCAAAAGCTTCTGAATGCTGGCTCTGGCATCGGAGGCTAGGGCATGCTGGCATGAGGAATCTCCACACCCTTGCAAGGAAGAAGCATGTCATAGGCATCGAGGGCGTCAAGTTCAAGAAGGATCACTTATGCGGTGCCTGTGAAGCAGGAAAGATGACGAGGGCCAAGCATCCCTCGAAGACAATCATGACAATGACTCAACCCTTCGAACTGCTCCACATGGATCTTTTCGGTCCCACACATTACTCAACTCTTACTACTACTGCTTGTCTCTATGGCTTCGTAATTGTTGATGATTATTCAAGATATACTTGGGTGCATATAATCCTCTACAAGACTGAAGTGCAGGATGTCTTCAGACGCTTCGCCAATCGAGCCATGAACAACTATGGCGTCAAGATCAAGCACATCATAAGTGATAACGGCACTGAATTCAAGAACACTGGTCTAGACACTTATCTTGATACTTTGGGCATTACGCATGAATTCTCAGCTCCGTACACACCACATCAGAATGGCGTCGTGGAACGCAAGAACAGAACACTTATTGAGATGGCCCGGATGATGCTTGATGAATACAAGACTCCAAGAAAGTTCTGGCGTGAAGCCATTGATACTGCATGCCATATCATCAACCGTGTTTATCTTCACAAGCTTCTCAACAAGACATCCTATGAGCTCCTTACTGGCAAGAAGCCAAATGTCAGTTACTTCAGAGTATTTGGTGCCAGGTGCTGGATCAAGGATCCACATCACACTTCAAAATTTGCACCAAAAGCACATGAAGGTTTTATGATTGGATATGGAAAGGATCCGCACTCCTACAGAGTCTTCAACCTCTTTCATTATAAAGTGGTTGAAACAGTGGATGTGCGGTTCAATGAGACTAACCGCTCACAAAGAGAGCACCTGCCAAATGTGCTAGATCAAGTTAAATCCAGTGAATCAATTAAACTTATGGGAACTGGAGAAATCATACCTTCTGAAACTCAGCCTGAAGAGGAACTTATCATCTCCGCACTTGATCAACCTGAAGACAATGATCAACCTGAAGACAATGCTTAGCCTGAAGACAATCCTTCTAACGATGACAATGATCAGCAAGAGCAAAATCTTCATCCTGTACATCCTTGTGTCGCAAATGAAGTACATATTGAGAGAATAATTGATAGCATCAATGCACTTGGTCCACTCACTCGTTCAAGGGAAACACAGCTAGCAAATTTCTGTGGGCACTTCGCATTTGTCTCAATATCCGAACCCAAGAAAGTTGAAGAAGCCTTCATGGAACCTGAATGGATTCAAGCTATGCAAGAAGAGCTTCAACAGTTTGAGCTGAATAATGTATGGGAACTGGTTAAGCGTCCTGATCCTCGCAAGCACAATATAATAGGCACCAAATGGATATATCGCAACAAGCAAGATGAGCATGGTCAAGTTGTCAGAAACAAAGCGCGTCTCGTTTCTCAAGGGTACACTCAAGTTGAAGGGATTGACTTCGATGAAATATTTGCTCCTATGGCTAGACTTGAAGCCATACGCATACTGCTGGCCTATGCAAATCATCATAACATTCTTCTGTATCAAATGGATGTGAAGAGCGTTTTTCTCAATGGGAAGATTTAAGAAGAAGTGTATGTTGCACAACCGCCTGGCTTTGAAGATCCAAAACATCCTGACATGGTGTACAAGCTCAACAAGGCGCTGTATGGCCTCAAACAAGCCCCTCGGGCTTGGTATGACACACTCAAATACTTCCTGAAGAGCAAAGGCTTCAAACCTGGTTCCCTCGACCCCATGATCTTCACGAAGACATATGATGGTGAACTGTTTGTGTGCCAAATATATGTGGATGACATTATCTTTGGCTGCACCAATCAGAAATACACAGACGAGTGTGGATACATGATGCAAGAGCAATATCAGATGTCCATGATGGGTGAGCTGAAGTTCTTCCTTGGTCTTCAAATACGTCAGCAACGCAACGACATCTTCATATCTCAAGAGAAGTATCTCAAAGATTGCCTGAATAAATTTTGGATGCAAGACTGCAAAGGCTTCACGACTCCAATGCCAGCCAAACATCATCTGGGTCCCGACGACAATGGTAAAGAGTTCGATCAAAAGGTATACCGCTCCATGATTGGTTCTTTACTTTATCTATGTGCATCTAGGCCAGATATTATGCTTAGTGTTTGCATGTGTGCTCGATTCCAAGCGGCACCAAAGGAATCGCATCACTTAGCTGTGAAGCGAATTCTTCGATATTTGGCTCACACCCCAACATTAGGATTATGGTATCCAAAGGGCTCAGAGTTTGATCTGGTTGGATTCTCGGATGCTGATTATGCTGGTGACAAGGTGGATCGCAAGTCTACATCAGGCACATGTCATTTTCTGGGATGATCACTTGTATGTTGGTCTTCAAAGAAGCAGAACTGTGTATCTCTCTCCACTGCTGAATCTGAATACATTGCTGCTAGATCTTGCTGCGCTTAGCTTCTATGGATGAAGCAAACACTCAAAGATTATGACATTCATCTAAAGCAAGTGCCACTCTACTGCGACAACGAAAGCGCCATCAAGATTGCCAACAACCCAGTTCAGCACTCAAAGACAAAGCACATTGAAATTCGTCATCACTTTCTCAGAGATCATGTTGTGAAGGAAGATATTGATATCATACACGTCAATTGGCAGATATCTTCACCAAGCCCTTGTATGAGAAGAGGTTTTGCAATTTACAGTGTGAGCTAAATATCTTGGACAATGTTGGGGATATCGCTTATCGGGAACTTATCGGTCGACCTATGATAAGGGGTAAATTGGCCAGTTTATCGGCATATCGGCCGATTTATCGCCATATCAGTTGATTTATCGGTCGATTTATCTTATCGGTCAGACCAGGATAAGCGATAAATCGGCCGATTTATCAAAATATCAGAAGATATCTTGAACAGCGATCTTGGAATCCTCAAATGTCCTGTGATCAGGCACACATCCTAACACTCATGCATATTGATGACTTAGATGTGCAACACACGAAGTAAAGTATATCTTCAATCAATGAAGACTTACACTCTAAGTGTGAATACATTAATGTGGAATTTGACTTCGGAGCGCCACGATAATTGTGCGCCGTGTCTGAGTATAATACTTCCTATACGGTGGGTAACGCCACCACCAAAATTTTCTGTTTGAAGTGCTTCACTCATGGCCTTACGTTTGGTATGTCTTCACATTTGGTTTGGCTTCAATCTCAACTTGTCTTCATGATTATCTTCACTATGTTGATTTGACTGTCCTTCTCATATATATATATATATATATGTACTAGTGTTCTATCCTCTACAGCATTCACTTATAGCTATGTCTTCTTGTTGAATCTTTTGGACTAAGTGAATGTGATCGGACCCTAACCTCTCTATGCTTTCTATCTCAAACTCTATCTCTCCAAATCATATGCATTCTATTGAAACTGTCGAATATCTTCTCTGCGTCCTTGTCAGCAGAAGATCCAGAGACAAACATTAAGTCCATTTTCAACGCTAATTCCTTCACCTGAAACCCGGAGAAGTGGGAACGACCACCCGACAATCCAGGCGTGCGTGGGAACATGGAACAACCTCTGATATGTTGCATGATGGCCACGTGTCCTTCAGATGTGAATCGCCAGGGGCACCTATGTAATAACACTGTGCCGTCCCTGTCTCTATAAATACACGCCTCACCACAGTCATTATCCTTTCTTCCACTCTCGCACAAACCCTAGCGCCACCGCTCTCCCTCGACGACGCCGGTGACGAAGCGCTTAGTTGCCGCGACCTCACCGACGCCGTCTTCACGCCGGCCGCGGACATCGTCTTCTCCGCCATCGCCATAGGTGTCCTCCGTCGCCAAGTTAGGGCACGGACGATCGATCTGCTCGGCCTCCTCTCCCACTCTGTCTAGCAGTTCTTCGTGTGGTAAATAAAACTTCTTTTTTTACAGCCCCTTTGATTCTATAGATCCATCACTTTCTACCACAAGCAGTTTCTGTTCACACAAGTTGGATCTATTTCACACTGCATCTCATAATATGCCTAGTATGTTCACTTATGCTTCACAAAGTAGTTAGATTCCTCACTTGTACTTATTCATGGATTCGTACAAATTTGGAACCAACTCTCTATCTATGAGTGAATGTCTTCGCACTATGAGGTCAATGTCTTCTAAACTGATTTATCTTCAAAATCTTCTGAGAATGCATATGACCTATTCCCCTTCCTTCGCACCTTAATGCTGTCACAGGTACATGTCCGTGGGAGAATCCCTTGGTTCTCATAGTCTGCATTCATTTGCAGAATTCTTACATCATCATATAAATTCTTCCAAAGCCAGTTCCTGTTTAACCAGCAACCGGAAGCCTTTGAAACCTTTGAACGTGCTGAAAGCATTCAGTTTGAAGCTCATGGGTACAGAGAAATCAGCAAGGAAGGGTGGCCGACAGCGTCGAGGGGGAACATCAAGAGATCTGCCTGATGACCTCTCAGAGCTGTACAAGACAGACTCAGAAGAGGATTACAATCAGCGCAAGACACGAATCCAATGGATTCGAAGGTACTGGGCTGAGCAATGATTCAAGTACAGGTTTGTGACCCAGGAATATGCAGAGAAGAATGCCATCAAGCGACCATGGGGAGACATCCTATACAAAAATCTTCAACCCAGGTCCAGAGATGAAGCCATTGAACAAGGCTTCTATCCCTGCATGGTCCTTGGACCACAGCCTGCAGATGCTGACCCATCGTCATTGCTATGGTGTCGTGACGACAATCTGTTCAAGCGCAACTTCTAGTTTGCCAAGAATTTGGCTAAGCAGAACAAGAAGTCATTGGGACTAGACTTCAACCCTGGTCCTTCTGCTCCCCGTGCCGATGGCACCCGCGAAGCTGAACCCAATCTTGTTGGGCCCTTCTTCAACCTGGAAGGTCTCATCACTCATATCATGGTTCAAGGGACAGCCATGGATGAGCCTGCAGATGACGCTGAATCTGATGAAGCGCCTGCACCGCCGAAGCCAAAGAAACTGAAGAAGCCTAAAGCTTGAAAGCCTGCTCCTGCACCAAAGGTCTTAAATGCGAAGCCACTGGCTACTGCACCTCCTGAAGACAGCGTGCAGTCTGAAGATCTATCACGTATCTCTAAGAAGACTGAGATGAGAAAGAATACTGATCAGGCACTGACTGCTGCTACTATTCTGCGCAATGACGCCATTGATCTGTCCAGCGATGAAGATCTTGCAGATGACGCTCTTGAGCAACTGATCAAGAGCAAGGAAGAAGCAGAGATCTTCAATGATTTGCCTCTCTTTGATGTGGAAATCATCCATAACTTCATCGAAGAGTGGTTTGACACGCCCAACCTCAGCTTTGAAGACCTGCAACTTCCAATTGGCCTCAGTGTCGCCTTCACTAGCGCCATTGCTTCTGAGCTAGCTCTAGCTCAGCGCATCGTTGAACTGAAGCAAAAGATCGACTATGAGAAAGCTCAGTTCAAGAAGCACATGGCCAAGCTCAGCGTGCAAGATGTGAAAAACTTCAAGATCATGCTGCACGAGCTCAAAGAAGCCTTTCTCAAGAAGCATGAAGAAGCTCAAGGTTCTCGTGAGCGCATGAAGAGCCTGGCTGACAAGTGTGTGCAAGCCTACAATGAGGATGAGAAGCGCAAGGCTCTTGGTCGTCCTGGCATCGACCCAAGAATGGCTGCAAAGAAGAAGAAGCCCTCAACTGACCAATCTGCACCTTCGAGGCAGGAAGAACCTCGCATAGTCTTCCCAAGCAGCATACTGGCTCGAAGCCAAAGGTCAGGTCAACTGCTTCAGAACTGAAGAAGACAAGGATTGCAGAGGCTGAAGCCAGAAAAAGGAAAAATCCTGAAGCTTCTGATGTCACTCCCTCTAAGAAGAAGCACAAAACCAAGAAGGATCGGGCTGCTCCCACAGAGCCCTTAGTTGTTGAACCTATCTCAATGGTTCGCCCTGCATCTGAACACCACGAGCGCCAACTGATTGTTCATGAGCCTGCTTCCATAGAGGCTCCTGATGCTGAAGACATTCCAGCAGTTGACCCCACCGCTGCTGAAGACATTGGTCACCATGACAATGTTGAAGATGATGAAGTCCTTCCTCAGATCGAGCACCAACTGGTATCATCGCCTGTGCTTACGCACAACGAACTCATCAGCATTGGTCGTCCTCTGACACCAACTACTCAGGATGCATCGTGGGCTGATCACCCACAGAGACAAGACACTCCAAGCTCTCCCCAACCGCAAGCAACCCCATTAGTGCAAGAAGAAGATGACTTTGAGGCCCAGCCAACTCCATCTCCACAAGCGTCGCCAGCGCTACGCAGGCTTCGCAAAGGACCAAGGCCTCAAGTCCCTCTTTCGAGCGTTCCAGAAGGAGAAGTGCCCCACCAATCTGTTGCACGTCAAGTGTTTCCAGATGCCACTCCTACTGTGAATATCTCCAAGTCTGAGGCTAAAGCTGCTGAAGACATTCCGGCTGCATCAGCCGAAGACAAACAAGAAGAAGAACGTGTCCCTACTCCCCCCATTACTGAAGAAACTGTTCTCGAGGAGAACGTGTCTGTGCCCGACCCTCCATCTCATCAAGTGGAGGTTGAGAATCTTGAGGCTGCCACCACCAACACAAATGAAGCCAATGACGTAGTCATGGATGAAGCAAATGTGGAGCCTGCACCAACCAATGTGCCAGAAGTCAATGAAGCCAATGATGCAACTTCTCCTGAAGCCTCTGTTGTGCAGCCTAACGCCTCTGTTAATGCTACTGCTCCTGTTCCACCACCTCGGCCACACACTATCGAGCAAGCATTCAACTATGGCCAACTTGTCACTGTCAAATGGCCTTTTCTGACTCCTCCGCCTGCTGCTGGTCCTTAGTTTGACTATCACGTTGAGCACAGGCCTCAGGTTCAGAAGCCAATACCAAGGTTGCCCAGGTTTCCAGGCACTGCATCTGCACCCGGATTGTTCAATATCAATGGCTTCAAGGCACACAACACCTTCTTCAATAGCGCCAAGAACCCCTACTCAAAGCCAAGAATATCTTCTGATCAGTTCTGGAGCTATCAGCAGCGAAGTTATTACTCATGCATTCTGTACAATCAAGGTCGCATTTTCCCACATATGCGTCTTGACACTGAAGCCATAACTGGTCTGCCCTGTTTGGAAGAAGCTCTGGATTGCTTCAGAGAGTCTGGCTTGCTGCGGTTCGTCACTGATAAGGAGCACTGGAATAAGGAACTGCTGCTCCAATTCTATGCCACTCTTCATATCCGTGGCTACAACAGGGATCCGAAGACTTGGGTCCTTGAGTGGATGATAGGCAATGTTCATCATGAAGCCAAAGCCTTTGATATCATTGAGCTTACTGGCCTGCCCACTCCAGGAGATCTGTATGAACCTGGTTGTCAGCTTCACAGTGCTGCTATGGAAAGCATCTTCCACAAGCCTGAGCCCAATACGAGTCAGATGCTCAGCATGATGAAGCCTTTGCCTCCAGATGCTGAATATCCTAAGGAGTTATTTGTTGAAGACCTTGAGTATCTGCCACGTACTATCTATCACATCATAAGGCGAACTCTCTGGCCCATCAAAGGACATTCTCCACATGCCAAGCTAGAAGACACAATGAAGACTTTGGTCTTTCATATTCTTCATGGCAAAAGCTTCAATGCATAAGATTTCTTCATTCGCCAGCTTGCTGCATCAGGATCTGACATTTTTGGCTTGAAGTTTTACGCTCCATGGATTATGCGGCTGATCAAACTACACTCGGCTGTCACCTATCAGCCCTCTGCTTGCAATCATCGGATCTTTCTGCCTGACGTCGATATGTCAGTTGAAGCCATCTATCCAGAGCCTGCCAAGGAGCCCCTTAGTATTCAAAATGCTGAGAATCAAAGCTTCTCTCAAAACATTGAAGGAGTTCAAGCAGTCACTCGTGTTTATCCTCTGGCTGGTACTACACGTGCACCTCATCGTGCCCTCACTGAAGCCACTAAAAGCACCATTGCCCAACGGCCCAAGAAGCGATCTCGTGTTCTCAATGACCGAGAGCTTCTGGTTGCCCTTCATCAGAAATAGGATAAGCATCATGACTGGCTGAAGCGCCAAATGCAAAGCCTCTTGGTGGACGTAAACAGGATTCGCAATCTTGCCACCAAGAATGCCTTAGTTGCCCATGAAACCTGTCGGCGTACATGGAAAGGGCTGACGCTTATGTGCTCTAAGGATGATCTTCAAGAGGATGGCTTCTCTGAACGCTTCAAGTTTGACTCCACACCTCCAAGAAGGACCGTGCTGCGACGAACTCCGTCTCTTGAAGACTCTGAGTTCTCTTCCTCCGCGGCAACTGTGAATGCCAGAGTGATCGATGATGAAGACGATGCTACTTCACCGCCCCCTACTTCTGCACGCATCGACACTGCCCCAAGTTCATCTGCACCGCCTATCAACACCGACGACCCTGCTGCCTCACCTACTCCTCATGGGAACGAGTAGATGCTCTATGTCTTCAAACCTTTTTGGTCCTTACTGACAAAAGGGGGAGAAGCATATGAGTTTGATAGTCTTCAAGCAGGTCCATATGGGCGGTGGTTTTATATTTTTCCTAGTGTTTACAACTCTTGCGTTTTGATACATTTGGTTCTTTGAGTTGTAACACTCAAACTCGATGGTTGTCTGCTACTTATTTGCTTTACTGTGATGCGATGATAAATTCCGCATGTGAGATGATAAATTCCGCACTTAGATCATTTTGCAGACGTCCATTTTTCATTATGCATGTCATTATCTTCACATACTTTTCATGCATGACGAATTGTCATCATAAGTTGAAGAGGATCTCCACAAGTACAACCTGCCATGTGCATTTGCATACCAAAAGCAAATTACTTATATGCACATCTTCAGGGGGAGCCTTTTCCACTTATGAAGACAATAACCTATCCTTTACAATTTCACATATTTTATTCCCCGTTGAAAACTTCAACTAGTTTTTCATCAATCACCAAAAAGGGGGAGATTGTAAGTGCATCTAGTGCCACCCCTAGTTGGTTTTGGAGTATTGACGACAAACCTAGTTGAGGGACTAATGTGTTTTTGAGAATTGTAGGATAACACAGGTAGAAGTCCCTCATTAATTCGGTTTTCCTACCAGAGATGACCCCTAAAAATGTATGAAGACATTGAAGTCAGAGGTGGTATGTGAAGACATTCACATTGAAGACTATGACAAGAGAAGACATCACATGAAGACTATGTAGCGCGAAGACTTAGCAGTTTCGTCGTTATGTGTTTTTCTTTGTTGAGTCATAGGACCACCGTAATGTTAAGTGGGGTCCAAGAGAGCCAGTCAGAATGACTGAAGTGATGCTTAACCAAAATCCTATGTCTTCGAGTGAAGACTATGAGAGCAAATCTTGTCCAGAGTTGGATAAGTCAGCTTTGCTTGTAGCCCAAGTAAAGTTGCCGTGTGTGTTCGAAATCTGACCGTTCGAACACGTGTCAGTTCCTTAGTGACCCAGGGTCATTTCGGACAAATCAGGTCGGGTTGCCTAGTGGCTATAAATAGCCCACCCCCTACAACCATAAATGGTTGGCTGCTCAGAGTTAGTGTACGGCTTTTGTCGTTTGAGAGCAACCCACCTCGAAGCCTTTGAGAGAGAATTCCTTGTGAGAATAAAGCCCTAACCACCCAGAGCCAAAGAGTGTTAGGCATCACTGAAGTCTTCCTGTCTGTGTGATCTGAAGACTTATTACACTTGAGGACTGTGAATCCTCCAGCCGGTTAGGCGTCGCGTTCTGAGCATCCAAGAGTCATTGTGGATCGCTGGTGAACGAAGTCTGTGATGGTTTGGAAGTCTACCTTGAAGACTTACCAGAGTGATTGGGCGAGGACTGGGTGTCCTTAGCTCAAGGGGAATAAGGTGAAGACGAGGTCTTTTGAGTTGAATCTCAGCCTCCCTAACCAGACGTACAGTTGTCACAGCAACAGGAACTGGTCCAACAAATCATTGTCTTCAACGAGTCACTGGTTTCATCCTCCCCTTCCCTTTGCTTATTGTTGGTTCTTGTGAAGTCATTGTATGATTGCTTTATCTTTTGTCTTCACTGAGTGACTGCTTGTTCTGATTGGCTTCACAATATCTTCCTACCTGATCTTTACTCCCTAGCTGCTATTAGTCATTGTGCTTTCACTTCATTGAATACTTGACTATGGTTTGCCTAGTGTAGTCTACCTTCCGCTATATGGTAATAGGTTTATTCCTATCGTTTGTCTTTGAAACTTCCATGTTTTGAAGACTTTCATAAAAATCGCCTATTCACCCTCCCTCTAGTCGATCACTAGCACTTTCACTATCTTCCATCCTGATCTATACTGCCTAGATGCTATTAGTCTTTGTGCCTTCATCTCATTGAATACTTGACTATGGCTTGCTTAGTGTAGTCTACCTCCCGCTGCATGGTAATAGGTTTGTTTCTATCGTTTGTCTTCGAAACTTCCATGTTTTGAAGACTTTCATAAAAATCGCCTATTCACCCCCCCTCCAGTCGATCACTAGCACTTTCAATTGGTATCAGAGCAAGGTACTCACTTGTTCTGTGTGATTCGGTTTAACCACCTGGAGTTTTAGCTATGTCGACTGCAGGGATAATCAAAGTCTCCGCTGCGTGCCCAGTCTTCGATGGAACTGGATATCCCTACTGGAAGAATAAGATGCGCATGCATCTTGAAGCCATTGATGTCGACCTCTGGTATGTCGTCAAGAATGGCGTCCCCAAGGCTGGTGAAGGTGTCACCGCTGCTGATGTCAAGAAGTTCGTTCAACTGGACTCCACTGCCAAGAACATCATCTGTGGTCATCTGACCAAAGGGCAGTATGGCCGTGTGAGTGCTCTAGAAACATCTAAGCTAGTCTGGGACTGGCTTTCCAAGGTCAATGAAGGCGTATCGACCCAGAGAGATCAAAGAATCAGCGTCCTTCGCAACCCCTTCAACTGCTTCAAGAGAAACGACAATGAGAATGTTCAGCTCACGTTTGATCGACTCACTGACATCACAAATGAGATTCAAGCCCTCGACGCTACTGAGATCACCAAGCATGAAGTCGTCAAGACACTCTTGAGATCACTTGACAACTCATTTGACACCCTAGCCCTGATGATTCAAGAATGCCCTGACTTCAAGACACTCGATCCGTCTGACATACTGGAAAGGCTCAACACACATGAGTTTCAGCTTTCTGAGAAAAGAGACATCTACGGTCCCAACTATGGGCGAGCTCGTGCTTTGAAGGCAAAAGCTATTTCCTCATCTGAAGAAGAATCTGATTGCAGTTCTGATGATCCTGAAGACATTGGAAAGGAACTTGCTATGCTTGTGAAGAAGTTCTAGAAATTCACCAAGAAGAAAGGCTTCAGAAAGTCCTCACGAGCTAGCTCAAGAAATGATGAAGCTTCTGCTCATGACTACACGAAGAGAACATGCCACAAGTGCAAGAAACCTGGCCACTACATCTCTGAGTGTCCACAGTGGGACAATGAGAACAACAAGAAGAATAAGGGCAAGGAATATGATTCTGACGACAAGAAGAAGAAGAAATACTCAAAGTCTTCATCACACAAGAAGAGCTCATCTGGCAAGGCTCGTGCGTTTGTTGGCAAGGAAATGGATTCAGAGGAGGAGTCTGCTTCTGAGGAGGCGAAGGTGGAGTCTGAGGAGTAGTCTGATTCTGGCATTGCAAGTCTAGCTACAGCCTACGTTGCCAAGTCCATCTTCAACATTGAAGACAATGACTCCATCACCGACGCCGATGCTAATGACCAGGACGACTCCGCTCCCACCTACTGCTTCATGGCACGCGGTGCCAAGGTAAACTCACGCACTACTCACTATCAAACATCCAGTGAAGATGACTCTGATTGTGGTTCCAAACCCAGCTACAAAACACTTGCTAAAATTGCAACTGAACAACAGAAAGCTATGAAACATATTCAAAAACTGTTAGACAAAAGCGATGACCTGTTAGACACTGAAATGACTCGATCTCAGTCCTTAATTGAAGACATAAAAAATCTTCACGTTAAGTATGAGGAACTTGAAAGTCGTCATTAAACGCTCTCAACTACTCATGAAAAGCTTTCCTATGATTATCTTCAAAGAAAGCAAGATCTTGAGAAATTGAGAGCGGCTCATGAAGATCTTCAAAAGGAAAACGAGTCACTTCGCGCCAAATAGATCAGTTCCGCTCAGGAAGGATTTGAACCTCCATGTCTTAAATGCATTGAGCGTGACAATGCTACTTCTGTTGCTGGATGTTCTACTGCTGCTATTGTTGCAATATCTTCAACTGTCGATGTGGTAACTAACCCCTCTGCTGAGGATGCCACTGCTATTGCTGATGAAAATGCTAGGTTGAAGACATTGCTTGAAACAGGGATGTACAAAAGTCTCAAAGGACATCAGACACTATGTGATGTCCTCAAAAGGCAGATCCTGAACCGAAACCCTAGGAAAGAGGGTGTTGGGTTCGAAAGGAAAATGAATGCTGATGGCTCTTACTAGAAACCTGAGCAGTACCACAAAACCACATGGGTTGCTGCAAAGGAATCTTCGGTAGATCCATCCACCCTATCTGGCTTCACTTGTGCTAATCCCATTGTTATTGATGAATCCTTTGATGCAAACTATATACTGTTTAAGAATCAGAATGGTGAAGTGTTTGCCAGGTATATTGGTACTAACTGCAGGAATGGGCCACCTATGAAGAAAGTTTGTGTGCCAAAAAGGCGTCTAGAGAATCTTCCTGTGAATGTCATCATGACACCACAAGTGAAGAAGACATACCCAGACCACAGGCTTCATATGGTCCAAAGGCTTCATACAGACAGAGGACTCACTTGAGTCGCACTAACGCAAATATTTTGCAGGGAAACCATACTCAGGCCTATGAATATGAGCGTGTTTCGTCAAACCGCCATGTTCATAAGACCAAGAACTACTCTGCTTATTCTTATGAGTACTATTGCCCTCCTGCAAGACTATTTGCTAGGGCTACAAAGCCAAAGTTCTCAGATGCTGCACTTAGACTCATTGCTTCGAAGCCACCCTTGAAGATGTGGGTGGCTAAGAAAGCTTCACTCTCTTTTGCAGGGAAGGGTCTCCAGCCGAAAATCAAATTCATCTGAAGCTATTGCTGGGGACCTTAAACATCTTGTAGGGCGCAAGATCAAATGCCCAAATGGTCTTATTATGTATTTTGTTCCTGAGTTGCTTGCTACTTGCCCTATCAGTCCTAACCTCGATCTAAGCTTTCATAATCCACTTGCTCGTCAAATGTTTATGCTTCACAATTCTCTTCGTGAAGCCTATCCCCCAACTGCACTGTAGGGTATGACACCAGCTGCTTCAGAATGGATTATTGATAGTGGGTGTACTAATCACATGACTGGCAAGCGAAGTCTTCTCATGGACTCAACTTTACGTCCATCTGACAAGAGTCACATCACATTTGCTGATACAGGTAAAAGCAAGGTATTGGGTCTAGGTAGAGTTGCAATCTCAAGGGATCAACACATGGATAAAGTGATGCTTGTTGAATCCCTTGGTTTCAACTTAATGTCTGTCTCAATGCTTTATGATTTAAACATGATTGTGATATTTGGAAAATATCGTTGCCTTATTCTAATGGAATCTGACAAGTCTCTAGTCTTTGAAGGGTATCAGAAAGATGATTTGTACGTGGTAGATTTCTCAGCAGGACCACAACTTGCCGTATGTCTTCTAGCAAAAGCTTCTGAATGCTGGCTCTGGCATTGGAGGCGAGGGCATGCTGGCATGAGGAACTTGCACCCGCTTGCAAAGAAGAAGCATGTCATAGACATCGAGGGCGTCAAGTTCAAGAAGGATCACCTATGCGGTGCCTGTGAATCTGGAAAGATGACGAGGGCCAAGCATCCCTCGAAGACAATCATGACAACGACTCAACCCTTCGAACTGCTACACATGGACCTCTTCGGTCCCACTCACTACTCAACTCTTACTACTACTGCTTGTCTCTATGGCTTCGTCATTGTTGATGATTATTCAAGATATACATGGGTGCATATAATCCTCTACAAGACTGAAGTGCAGGATGTCTTTAGACGCTTCGCCAATCGAGCCATGAACAACTATGGCGTCAAGATCAAGCACATCAGAAGTGACAATGGCACTGAATTCAAGAACACTGGCCTCGGCACTTATCTTGATACTTTGGGCATCACTCATGAGTTCTCAGCTCCGTACACGCCGCAGCAGAATGGCGTTGTGGAACTCAAGAACAAAACACTTATTGAGATGGCCCGGACGATGCTCGATGAATACAAGACTCCAAGAAAGTTCTGGCCTGAAGCCATTGATACTGCATGCCATATTATCAACCATGTTTATCTTCACAAGCTTCTGAACAAAACACCCTATGAGCTCCTCATTGGTAAGAAGCCAAATGTTAGCTACTTCAGAGTATTTGGTGCCAGGTGCTGGATCAAGGATCCACATCACACTTCAAAATTTGCACCGAAAGCACATGAAGGTTTTATGCTTGGATACGGAAAGGATTCGCACTCCTATAGAGTATTCAACCTCTTTCACTATAATGTGGTTGAAACTGTGGATGTGCGGTTCGATGAGACTAACGTCTTGCACAGAGAGCACCTGCCAAATGTGCTAGATGAAGTTCCATCCAGTGAATCCATCAAGCTTATGGGAACGGGAGAAATCATACCGTCTGAAGCTCAGCCTGAAGAGGAACTCATCATCTCTGCACCTGATCAACCTGAAGACAATGCTCAGCCTGAAGACAATCCTTCCAACGATGACAATGATCAGCAAGAGCAAAATCTTCGTCCTGTTCATCCTCGTGTTGCAAATGAAGTACAGATTGAGAGAATAATTGACAGCATCAATGCACCTGGTCCACTCACTCGTTCAAGTGCAACACAACTAGCAAATCTCTGTGGACACTTCGCATTCGTCTCAATATCTGAACCCAAGAAAGTTGATGAAGCCTTCATGGAGCCTGAGTGGATTCAAGCAATACAAGAAGAGCTTCAACAATTTGAGCTGAATAATGTGTGGGAACTGGTCAAGCATCCTGATCCTCGTAAGCACAATATCATTGGCACTAAATGGATATATCGCAACAAGCAAGATGAGCATGGTCAAGTTGTCAGAAACAAAGCTCGTCTTGTTGCTCAAGGATACACTCAAGTTGAAGGAATTGACTTCGATGAAACATTTGCTCCTGTGGCTAGGCTTGAAGCTATACGCATACTGCTGGCCTATGCAAATCATCATAACATTCTTCTGTATCAAATGGATGTAAAGAGCGCTTTTGTCAATGGCAAGATTGAAGAAGAAGTGTATGTTGCACAACCGCCTGGCTTTGAAGATCCAAAACATCCTGACATGGTTTATAAGCTCAACAAGGCACTGTATGGCCTCAAACGGGCCCCTCGTGCTTGGTATGACACCCTCTGTTGGGGAACGTAGCAGAAATTCAAAATTTTCCTATGTGTCACCAAGATCTATCTATGGAGAAACCAGCAACGAGGGGAAGGAGAGTGCATCTACATACCCTTGTAGATCGCTACGCGGAAGCGTTCAAGAGAACGGGGTTGATGGAGTCGTACTCGTCGTGATCCAAATCACCAATGATCTTAGTGCCGAACGGACGGCACCTCCGTGTTCAACACACGTACAGCCCGGTGACGTCTCCCATGCCTTGATCCAGCAAGGAGAGAGGGAGAGGTTGAGGAAGACTCCATCCAGGAGCAGCACAACGGCGTGGTGGTGGTGGAGGAGCGTGGTACTCTAGCAGGGCTTCACCAAGCACCGCAAGAGTCGAGGAGGGAGAGGGGTAGGACTGCGCCAAGAAGGAGAGGAACTCGTGTGTGTTGGGAAGCCCAAACCTCAAGTATATATAGGGGAGGGGAGGGGCTGCGCCCCCACCTAGGTTTTCACCCCTAGGGGTGGCGGCCAGCCTAGATCCCATCTAGGGGGGCGGCCAAGGGGGGGAGAGAGGGGGGCGCACCACTAGGTGGGCCTTAGGCCCATCTGAGCCTAGGGTTTGCCCCCTTCCACTCTCCCTTGCGCCTTGGGCCTTGGTGGGGGGGCGCACCAGCCCACCTGGGGCTGGTCCCCTCCCACACTTGGCCCATGCAGCCCTCCGGGGCTTATGGCCCCACTTGGTGGACCCCCGGGACCCTCCCGGTGGTCCCGATACGTTACCGATAAAACCCGAAACTTTCCGGTGACCAAAACAGGACTTCCCATATATAAATCTTTACCTCCGGACCATTACGGAACTCCTCGTGACGTCCGGGATCTCATCCGGGACTCCGAACAACATTCGTTAACCACGTATATCTATTCCTTATAACCCTAGCGTCATCGAACCTTAAGTGTGTAGACCCTACGGGTTCGGGAACCATGTAGACATGACCGAGACATTCTCCGGTTAATAACCAACAGCGGGATCTGGATACCCATGTTGGTTCCCACATGTTCCACGATGATCTCAACGGATGAACCACGAAGTCGAGGATTCAATCAATCCCGTATACAATTCCCTTTGTCTAGCGGTATTGTACTTGCCCGAGATTCGATCGTCGGTATCCCGATACCTTGTTCAATCTCGTTACCAGCAAGTCTCTTTTACTCGTTCCGTAACACATCATCCCGTGATCAACTCCTTGATCACATTGTGCACATTATGATGATGTCCTACCGAGTGGGCCCAGAGATACCTCTCCGTTTACACGGAGTGACAAATCCCAGTCTCGATTCGTGCCAACCCAACAGACACTTTCGGAGATACCTATAGTGTGCCTTTATAGCCACCCAGTTACGTTGTGACGTTTGGCACACCCAAAGTATTCCTACGGCATCCGGGAGTTGCACAATCTCATGGTCTGAGGAAATGATACTTGACATTAGAAAAGCTTTAGCAAACGAACTACACGATCTATGTGCTAGGCTTAGGATTGGGTCTTGTCCATCACATCATTCTCCTAATGATGTGATCCCGTCATCAACGACATCCAATGTCCATGGTCAGGAAACCGTAACCATCTATTGATCAACGAGCTAGTCAACTAGAGGCTTACTAGGGACATGGTGTTGTCTATGTATCCACACATGTATCTGAGTTTCCTATCAATACAATTCTAGCATGGATAATAAACGATTATCAACAAGGAAATATAATAATAATCAATTTATTATTGCCTCTAGGGCATATTTCCAACAGTCTCCCACTTGCACTAGAGTCAATAATCTAGTTCACATCGCCAAGTGATTAACACTCACAGGTCACATCGCCATGTGACCAACATCCAAAGAGTTTACTAGTGTCACTAATCTAGTTCACATCATCATGTGATTAAGACTCAATGAGTTCTAGGGTTTGATCATGTTTTGCTTGTGAGAGAGGTTTTAGTCAATGGGTCTGCAACAATCAGATCCGTATGTACTTTGCAAATCTCTAGGTCATATTATAAATGCTGCTTCCACGCTCCACTTGGAGCTATTCCAAATGGTTGCTCCACTATACGTATCCGGTTTGCTACTCAGAGTCATTCGGATAGGTGTTAAAGCTTGCATCGATGTAACCCTTTACGCCGAACTCTTTATCACCTCCATAATCGAGAAACCTGTCCTTATTTTCTCCAAGGACAATTTTGACCGCTGTCTGGTGATCCACTCCTAGATCACCTTTGTACCCTCTTGCCAGACATGTGGCAAGGCACACGTCAGGTGCGGTACTCAGCATGGCATACCGTATAGAGCCTATGACAAAAGCATAGGGGACGACATTCGTCCTTTCTCTTTCTTCTGCCGTGGTCGAGTTTTAAGTCTTAACTTCATACCTTACAACTCAGGCAAGAACTCCTTCTTTGACTGATCCATCTTGAACACCTTCAAGATCATGTCAAGGTATGTGCTCATTTGAAAGTACCATTGAGTGTTTTGATCTATCCTTATAGATCTTGATGCTCAACGTTCAAGTATCTTAATCCAGACTTTCCATTGAAAAACACTTTTCAAATAACTCTTCATGCTTTCTAGAAATTCTACATCATTTCCGATCAACAACATGTTAACAACACATACTCATCGGAAATTCTATAGTGCTCCCACTCACTTCTTTGGAAATACAAGTTTCTCATAAACTTTATATACACCCAAAATCTTTGATCATCTCATCAAAGCATACATTCCAACTCCGAGATGCTTACTCCAGTCCTTAGAGGGGTTGCTGGAGCTTTGCATACTTATTAGCATCTTTCAGGATTGACAAAACCTTCCGGTTGTATCACATACAACCTTTCCTCAAGAAAATCGTCAAGGAAACAATGTTTTGACATCCTATCTGCAAGGTTTCATAAATAATGCAGTAATCGCTAATATGATTCCAACAGACTCTTAGCATCGCTACGAGTGAGAAAGTCTCATCATAGTCAACTCCTTGAACTTGTCGGAAAAACTAAATGACAAGTCGAGCTTTCTTAATGGTGATACATACCATCATTGTTCGTCTTCCTTTTAAAATCCATCTGTACTCAATAGCCTAACGGCCATCGAGCCATTCTGCCAAAGTCTACACTTTGTCTTCATACATGGATCCTCTCTCGAATTTTATGGCCTCGAGCCATTTATCGGAATCCGGGCCCACCATCACTTCTCCCTAGCTCGTAGGTTCATTGTTGTCTAGCAACATGACTTCCAAGACAGGATTACGTACCACTCTGAAGTAGTACGCATCCTTGTCATCCTACGAGGTTTGGGAGTGACTTGATCCAAAGTCTCATGATCAATATCATAAGCTTACACTTCAATTGGTGTAGGTGCCACAGGAACAGCTCTTTGTGCCCTGCTATACACTAGTTGAAGTGACGGTTCAATAACCTCATCAAGTCTCCACCATCCTCCCACTCAATTCCTTCGAGAGAAACTTTTCCTCGAGAAAGGATCCGATTCTAGAAACAATCCCTTATTGCTTTCGGATCTGAGACAGGAGGCATACCCAACTGTTTTTGGGTGTCCTATGAAGATGCATTTATCCGCTTTGGGTTCGAGCTTATTAGCCTGAAACTTTTTCACATAAGCGTCGCAGCCCCAAACTTTTAAGAAATGACAGCTTAGGTTTCTCTAAACCACAGTTCATACGGTGTCATCTCATCGGAATTACGTGGTGCCCTATTTAAAGTGAATGTGGTTGTCTCTAATGCCTAACCCATAAACTATCATGGTAATTCGATAAGAGACATCATGGTATGCATCATATCCAATAGGGTGCAGTTATGATGTTCGGATACACCATCACACTATGGTGTTCCAGGCTGTATTAGTTGTGAAACAATTTCCACAATGTCTTAATTCTGTGCCAAACTCGTAATTCAGATATTCATCTCTATGATCATATCATAGATCTTTTATCCTCTTGTCACGACGATCTTTCAACTTCACCCTGAAATTACTTGAACCTTTCAATAATTCAGACTCGTGATTCATCAAGTAAATATACTCAGTATCTACTCAAATCATCTATGAAGTAAGAACATAACGATATCCACTACACGCCTCAGCACTCATTGGACTGCACACATCAAAATGTATTACTTCCAACAAGTTGCTTTCTAGTTCCATTTTACTGAAAACGAGGCTTTCAGTCATCTTGCCCATGTGGTATGATTTGCATGTCTCAAGTGATTCAAAATCAAGTGAGTCCAAACGGTCCATTTGCATGGAGTTTCTTCATGCATATACACCAATAGACATGGTTCGCATGTCTCAAACTTTTCAAAAACGAGTGAGCCCAAAGATCCATCAACATGGAGCTTCTTCATGCGTTTTATACCGATATGACTTACGTGGCAGTGCCACAAGTAGGTGGTACTATCATTACTATCTTATATCTTTTGGCATGAACATGTGTATCACTACGATCGAGATTCAATAAACCATTCATTTTAGGTGCAAGACCATTGAAGGTATTATTCAAATAAACAGAGTAACCATTATTCTACTTAAATGAATAACCGTATTGCGATAGACATAATCCAATTATGTCTATGCTCAACGCAAACACCAATCTCGATGGTAGAGGGAGCGTGCGATGTTTGATCAACGTTGGAAATACTTTCAACACATATCGTCATCTCACCTTTTAGCTAGTCTCCGTTTATTTCGTAGCTTTTATTTCGAGTTACTAACACTTAGCAACCGAACCGGTATCTAATACCCTGGTGCTACTAGGAATACTAGTAAAGTACACATTAACATAATGTATATACAATATACTTCTATCGACAGTCTTCTCATCTACCAAGTATCTAGGGTAATTCTGCTCCAGTGGCTGTTTCCCTTATTACAGAAGCACTCAGTCTCGGGTTTGGGTTCAACCTTGGGTTTCTCCACTAGAGCAGCAGCTGATTTGCCGTTTCATGAAGTATCCCTTCTTGCCCTTGCCCTTCTTGAAACTAGTGGTTTCACTAACCATCAACAATTGATGCTCCTTCTTGATTTCTACTTTCGCGGTGTCAAACATCGCGAATATCTCAAGGATCATCATATATGTCCCTAATATATTATAGTTCATCACGAAGCTCTAGCAGCTTGGTGGTAATGACTTCGGAGAAATATCACTATCTCATCTGGAAGATCAACTCCCACTCGATTCAAATGATTGTTGTACTCAGACAATCTGAGCACAAGTTCAACAATTGAGCTTTTCTCCCTTAGTTTACAGGCTAAGAAAATCGTCGGAGGTCTCATACTTCCTGACGTGGGCACGAGCCTGAAATCCCAATTTCAGCCCTCGAAACATCTCATATGTTCCGCGACGTTTCGAAAACGTCTTTGGTGCCTCAACTCTAAGCCGTTTAACTGAACTATCACGTAGTTATCTAAATGTGTATGTCCGATGTTCGTAACATCCACAAACGACGTTTGGGGTTCAGCACACTGAGCGGTGCATTAAGGACATAAGCTTTCTACTGTCCGCATAATTACTACTGTCAACTTTCAACTATATTTTCTCTAGGAACATATCTAAACAGTGGAACTAAAGCGCGAGCTTATGACATAATTTGCAAAGATCTTTTTGACTATGTTCAGGATAATTAAGTTCATCTTATGAACTCCCACTCAGATAGACATCCCTCTAGTCATCTAAGTGATTACATGATCCGAGTCAACTAGGCCGTGTCCGATCATCACGTGAGACGGACTAGTCATCATCGGTGAACATCTTCATGTTGATCGTATCTACCATATGACTCATGCTCGACCTTTCGGTCTCTTATGTTCCGAGGCCATGTCTGTACATGCTAGGCTCGTCAAGTCAACCTAAGTGTATCGCGTGTGTAAATCTATCTTACACCCGTTGTATGTGAACGTTAGAATCTATCACACCCGATCATCACTGGTGCTTCGAAACAACGAACTGTCGCAACGGTGCACCGTTAGGGGGAACACTTTCTTGAAATTATTATGAGGGATCATCTTATTTACTACCGTCGTTCTAAGTAAACAAGATGCAAAAACATGATAAACATCACATGCAATCAAATAGTGACATGATATGGCCAATATCATATTGCTCCTTTTGATCTCCATCTTCGGGGCTCCATGATCATCTTGTCACCGGCATGACACCATGATCTCCATCATCATGATCTCCATCATCGTGTCTCCATGAAGTTGCTCGCCAACTATTACTTCTACTACTATGTCTAACACGTTTAGCAATAAAGTAAAGTAATTTACATGGCGTTTCTCAATGGCACGCAGGTCATACAATAAATAAAGACAACTCCTATGGCTCCTGCCGGTTGTCATACTCATCGACATGCAAGTCGTGATTCCTATTACAAGAACATGATCAATCTCATACATCACATATCATTCATCACATTCTTCTTGGCCATATCACATCACATAGCATACCCTGCAAAAACAAGTTAGACGTCCTCTAATTGTTGTTTGCATGTTTTACGTGGCTGCTATGGGTTTCTAGCAAGAACGTTTCTTACCTACGCAAAAACCACAACGTGATATGCCAATTGCTATTTACCCTTCATAAGGACCCTTTTCATCGAATCCGATCCGACTAAAGTGGGGGAGACAGACACCCGCTAGCCACCTTATGCAACTAGTGCATGTCAGTCGGTGGAACCAGTCTCACGTAAGAGTACGTGTAAGGTCGGTCCGGGCCGCTTCATCCCACAATGCTGCCGAATCAAGATTGGACTAGTAACGGTAAGCATATTGAACAAAATCAACGCCCACAACTACTTTGTGTTCTACTCGTGCATAGAAACTACGCATAGACCTAGCTCATGATGCCACTGTTGGGGAACGTAGCAGAAATTCAAAATTTTCCTACGTGTCACCAAGATCTATCTATGGAGAAACCAGAAACGAGGGGAAGGAGAGTGCATCTACATACCCTTGTAGATCGCTACGCGGAAGCGTTCAAGAGAATGGGGTTGATGGAGTCGTACTCGTCGTGATCCAAATCACTGATGATCTTAGTGCCGAACGGACGGCACCTCCGTGTTCAACACACGTACAGCCCGGTGACGTCTCCCATGCCTTGATCCAGCAAGGAGAGAGAGGGAGAGGTTGAGGAAGACTCCATCCAGCAGCAGCACAACGGCGTGGTGGTGATGGAGGAGCGTGGTACTCCAGCAGGGCTTCGCCAAGCACCGCAAGAGTCGAGGAGGGAGAGGGGTAGGACTGCGCCAAGAAGGAGAGGAACTCGTGTGTGCTGGGAAGCCCAAACCTCAAGTATATATAGGTGAGGGGAGGGGCTGCGCCCCCACCTAGGTTTCCACCCCTAGGGGTGGCTGCCAGCCTAGATCCCATCTAGGGGGGCGGCCAAGGGGGGGAGAGAGGGGGCGCACCACTAGGTGGGCCTTAGGCCCATCTGAGCCTAGGGTTTGCCCCCTTCCACTCTCCCTTGCGCCTTGGGCCTTGGTGGGGGGGCGCACCAGCCCACCTGGGGCTGGTCCCCTCCCACACTTGGCCCATGCAGCCCTCCGGGGCTTATGGACCCACTTGGTGGACCCCCGGGACCCTCCCGGTGGTTCCGGTACGTTACCGATAAAACCCGAAACTTTTCCGGTGACCAAAACAGGACTTCCCATATATAAATCTTTACCTCCGGACCATTCCGGAACTCCTCGTGACGTCCGGGATCTCATCCGGGACTTCGAACAACATTCGTTAACCACATATATCTATTCCTTATAACCCTAGCGTCATCGAACCTTAAGTGTGTAGACCCTACGGGTTCGGAAACCATGCAGACATGACCGAGACGTTCTCCGGTTAATAACCAATAGCGGGATCTGGATACCCATGTTGGTTCCCACATGTTCCACGATGATCTCATCGGATGAACCACGAAGCCGAGGATTCAATCAATCCCGTATACAATTCCCTTTGTCCAGCGGTATTGTACTTGCCCGAGATTCGATCGTCGGTATCCCGATACCTTGTTCAATCTCGTTACCGGCAAGTCTCTTTTACTCGTTCTGTAACACATCATCCCGTGATCAACTCCTTGATCACATTGTGCACATTATGATGATGTCCTACCGAGTGGGCCCAGAGATACCTCTCCGTTTACACGGAGTGACAAATCCCAGTCTCGATTCGTGCCAACCCAACAGACACTTTCGGAGATACCTGTAGTGTGCCTTTATAGCCACCCAGTTACGTTGTGACATTTGGCACACCCAAAGTATTCCTACGGTATCCGGGAGTTGCACAATCTCATGGTCTGAGGAAATGATACTTGACATTAGAAAAGCTTTAGCAAACGAACTACACGATCTATGTGCTAGGCTTAGGATTGGGTCTTGTCCATCACATCATTCTCCTAATGATGTGATCCCGTCATCAACGACATCCAATGTCCATGGTCAGGAAACTGTAACCATCTATTGATCAACGAGCTAGTCAACTAGAGGCTTACTAGGGACATGGTGTTGTCTATGTATCCACACATGTATCTGAGTTTCCTATCAATACAATTCTAGCATGGATAATAAACGATTATCATGAACAAGGAAATATAATAATAATCAATTTATTATTGCCTCTAGGGCATATTTCCAACAGTCTCCCACTTGCACTAGAGTCAATAATCTAGTTCACATCGCCATGTGATTAACACTCATAGGTCACGTCGCCATGTGACCAACATCCAAAGAGTTTACTAGTGTCACTAAACTAGTTCACATCATCATGTGATTAAGCCTCAATGAGTTCTAGGGTTTGATCATGTTTTGCTTGTGAGAGAGGTTTTAGTCAACGGGTCTGCAACAATCACATCCGTATGTACTTTGCAAATCTCTAGGTCATATTATAAATGCTGCTTCCACGCTCCACTTGGAGCTATTCCAAATGGTTGCTCCACTATATGTATCCGGTTTGCTACTCAGAGTCATTCGGATAGGTGTTAAAGCTTGCATCGATGTAACCCTTTACGCCGAACTCTTTATCACCTCCATAATCGAGAAACCTGTCCTTATTTTCTCCAAGGACAATTTTGACCGCTGTCTGGTGATCCACTCCTGGATCACCTTTGTACCCTCTTGCCAGACATGTGGCAAGGCACACATCAGGTGCAGTACTCAGCATGGCATACCGTATAGAGCCTATGACAAAAGCATAGGGGACGACATTCGTCCTTTCTCTTTCTTCTACCGTGGTCGAGTTTTAAGTCTTAACTTCATACCTTACAACTCAGGCAAGAACTCCTTCTTTGACTGATCCATCTTGAAGACCTTCAAGATCATGTCAAGGTATGTGCTCATTTGAAAGTACCATTGAGTGTTTTGACCTATCCTTATAGATCCTGATGCTCAACGTTCAAGTAGCTTAATCCAAGCTTTCCATTGAAAAACACTTTTCAAATAACTCTTCATGCTTTCTAGAAATTCTACATCATTTCTGATCAACAACATGTTAACAACACATACTCATCGGAAATTCTATAGTGCTCCCACTCACTTCTTTGGAAATACAAGTTTCTCATAAACTTTGTATACACCCAAAATCTTTGATCATCTCATCAAAGCATACATTCCAACTCCAAGATGCTTACTCCAGTCCTTAGAGGGGTTGCTGGAGCTTTGCATACTTATTAGCATCTTTCAGGATTGACAAAACCTTCCGGTTGTATCACATACAACCTTTCCTCAAGAAAATCGTCGAGGAAACAATGTTTTGACATCCTATCTGCAAGGTTTCATAAATAATGCAGTAATCGCTAATATGATTCCAACAGACTCTTAGCATCGCTAGAGTGAGAAAGTCTCATCATAGTCAACTCCTTGAACTTGTCGAAAAAACTTAATGACAAGTCGAGCTTTCTTAATGGTGATACATACCATCATTGTCCGTCTTCCTTTTAAAATCCATCTGTACTCAATAGCCTTACGGCCATCGAGCCGTTCTGCCAAAGTCTACACTTTGTTTTCATACATGGATCCTCTCTCGGATTTTATGGCCTTGAGCCATTTATCGGAATCCGGGCCCACCATCGCTTCTCCATAGCTCATAGGTTCATTGTTGTCTAGCAACATGACTTCCAAGACAGGATTACGTACCACTCTGAAGTAGTACGCATCCTTGTCATCCTACGAGGTTTGGGAGTGACTTGATCCAAAGTCTCATGATCAATATCATAAGCTTCCACTTCAATTGGTGTAGGTGCCACAGGAACAGCTCTTTGTGCCCTGCTATACACTAGTTGAAGTGACGGTTCAATAACCTCATCAAGTCTCCACCATCCTCCCACTCAATTCCTTCGAGAGAAACTTTTCCTCGAGAAAGGACCCGATTCTAGAAACAATCCCTTATTGCTTTCGGATCTGAGACAGGAGGCATACCCAACTGTTTTTGGGTGTCCTATGAAGATGCATTTATCCGCTTTGGGTTCGAGCTTATTAGCCTGAAACTTTTTCACATAAGCGTCGCAGCCCCAAACTTTTAAGAAATGACAGCTTAGGTTTCTCTAAACCACAGTTCATACGGTGTCATCTCATCGGAATTACGTGGTGCCCTATTTAAAGTGAATGTGGTTGTCTCTAATGCCTAACCCATAAACTATCATGGTAATTCGATAAGAGACATCATGGTATGCATCATATCCAATAGGGTGCAGTTATGATGTTCGGATACACCATCACACTATGGTGTTCCAGGCTGTATTAGTTGTGGAACAATTTCCACAATGTCTTAATTCTGTGCCAAACTCGTAATTCAGATATTCATCTCTATGATCATATCATAGATCTTTTATCCTCTTGTCACGACGATCTTTCAACTTCACCCTGAAATTACTTGAACCTTTCAATAATTCAGACTCGTGATTCATCAAGTAAATATACTCAGTATCTACTCAAATCATCTGTGAAGTAAGAACATAACGATATCCACTACACGCCTCAGCACTCATTGGACTGCACACATCAAAATGTATTACTTCCAACAAGTTGCTTTCTAGTTCCATTTTACTGAAAACGAGGCTTTCAGTCATCTTGCCCATGTGGTATGATTTGCATGTCTCAAGTGATTCAAAATCAAGTGAGTCCAAACGGTCCATTTGCATGGAGTTTCTTCATGCATATACACCAATAGACATGGTTCGCATGTCTCAAACTTTTCAAAAACGAGTGAGCCCAAAGATCCATCAACATGGAGCTTCTTCATGCGTTTTATACCGATATGACTTACGTGGCAGTGCCACAAGTAGGTGGTACTATCATTACTATCTTATATCTTTTGGCATGAACATGTGTATCACTACGATCGAGATTCAATAAACCATTCATTTTAGGTGCAAGACCATTGAAGGTATTATTCAAATAAACAGAGTAACCATTATTCTCCTTAAATGAATAACCGTATTGCGATAGACATAATCCAATTATGTCTATGCTCAACGCAAACACCAATCTCGATGGTAGAGGGAGCGTGCGATGTTTGATCAACCTTGGAAATACTTTCAACACATATCGTCATCTCACCTTTTAGCTAGTCTCCGTTTATTTCGTAGCTTTTATTTCGAGTTACTAACACTTAGCAACCGAACCGGTATCTAATACCCTGGTGCTACTAGGAATACTAGTAAAGTAAACATTAACATAATGTATATACAATATACTTCTATCGACAGTCTTCTCATCTACCAAGTATCTAGGGTAATTCTGCTCCAGTGGCTGTTTCCCTTATTACAGAAGCACTCAGTCTCCCGGTGGTCCCGGTACGTTACCGATAAAACCCGAAACTTTTCCGGTGACCAAAACAGGACTTCCCATATATAAATCTTTACCTCCGGACCATTCCGGAACTCCTCGTGATGTCCGGGATCTCATCCAGGACTCCAAACAACATTCGTTAACCACGTATATCTATTCCTTATAACCCTAGCGTCATCGAACCTTTAGTGTGTAGACCCTACGGGTTCGGAAACCATGCAGACATGACCGAGACATTCTCCGGTTAATAACCAGCAGCGGGATCTGGATACCCATGTTGGTTCCCACATGTTCCACGATGATCTCATTGGATGAACCACGAAGTCGAGGATTCAATCAATCCCGTATACAATTCCCTTTGTCTAGCGGTATTGTACTTGCCCGAGATTCGATCGTCGGTATCCCGATACCTTGTTCAATCTCATTACCGGCAAGTCTCTTTTACTCGTTCTGTAACACATCATCCCGTGATCAACTCCTTGATCACATTGTGCACATTATGATGATATCCTACCGAGTGGGCCCAGAGATACCTCTCCGTTTACACGGAGTGACAAATCCCAGTCTCGATTCGTGCCAACCCAACAGACACTTTTGGAGATACCTGTAGTGTGCCTTTATAGCCACCAGTTACGTTGTGACATTTGGTAAACCCAAAGTATTCCTACGGTATCCGGGAGTTGCACAATCTCATGGTCTGAGGAAATGATACTTGACATTAGAAAAGCTTTAGCAAATGAACTACACGATCTATGTGCTAGGCTTAGGATTGGGTCTTGTCCATCACATCATTCTCCTAATGGTGTGATCCCGTCATCAACGACATCCAATGTCCATGGTCAGGAAACCGTAACCATCTATTGATCAACGAGCTAGTCAACTAGAGGCTTACTAGGGACATGGTGTTGTCTATGTATCCACACATGTATCTGAGTTTCCTATCAATACAATTCTAGCATGGATAATAAATGATTATCATGAACAAGGAAATATAATAATAATCAATTTATTATTGCCTCTAGGGCATATTTCCAACACCCTCAAGGACTTCCTGAAGAGCAAAGGCTTCAAACCTGGTTCTTTGGATCCCACGCTCTTCACGAAGACATATGATGGTGAACTATTTGTGTGCCAAATATATGTGGATGACATTATCTTCGGCTGCACCAATCAGAAATACAGTGATGAGTTTGGATATATGATGCAAGAGCAATATCAGATGTCCATGATGGGTGAGCTGAAATTCTTCCTTGGTCTTCAAATACGACAGCAACGCAACGACATCTTCATATCTCAAGAGAAATACCTCAAAGATTGCCTGAAGATGTTTGGAATGCAAGACTGCAAAGGTTACACTACGCCAATGCCAGCTAAACACCATCTAGGTCCCGACGACAATGGTAAAGAGTTCAATCAAAAGGTATACCGCTCCATGATTGGTTCTTTGCTTTATTTATGTGCATCTAGGCCAGATATAATGCTTAGTGTTTGCATGTATGCCCGATTCCAAGCGGCACCAAAGGAATCGCATCATTTCGTTGTGAAGCGAATTCTTTGATATTTGGATCACACCCCAACACTAGGATTATGGTATCCAAAGGGCTCAGAGTTTGATCTAGTTGGATTCTCGGCTGCTGATTATGCTGGTGACAAGGTGGATCGCAAGTCTACATCAGGCACATGTCACTTTCTGGGACGATCACTTGTATGTTGGTCTTCAAAGAAGCAGAACTGTGTATCTCACTCCACTGCTGAATCTGAATACATTGCTGCTGGATCTTGCTGCGCTCAGCTTCTATGGATGAAGCAAACACTCAAAGAGTATGGCATTCATCTGAAGCAAGTGCCACTCTACTTCGACAACGAAAGCGCCATCAAGATTGCTAACAATTCAGTTCAGCATTCGAAGACAAAGCACATTGAAATTCGCCATCACTTTCTCAGAGATCATGTCATGAAGGAAGATATTGATATCATACACGTCAACACTGAAGAGCAACTGGCAGATATCTTCACAAAGCCCTTGGATGAGAAGAGGTTTTGCAAGTTACGGTGTGAGCTAAATATCTTGGAATCCTCAAATGTCCTGTGATCAGGCACACATCCTAACACTTATGCATGTTGATGACTTAGATGTGCAACACACGAAGTAAAGTATGTCTTTAATCAATGAAGACTTACATTCTGAGTGTGAATACATTAACGTGGAATTTGACTTCGGAGCGCCATGATAATTGTGCGCCATGTCTGGGTCTAATACTTCCTATATGGTGGGTAACGCCAGCACCAAATTCTTCCCTTAGAAGTGTTTTTCGCATGGCGTTACATTTGCAA
Organism: Triticum urartu; assembly: GCF_056163025.1. Classification (NCBI taxonomy): domain Eukaryota; kingdom Viridiplantae; phylum Streptophyta; class Magnoliopsida; order Poales; family Poaceae; genus Triticum; species Triticum urartu. The sequence continues at coordinate 97,240,943 of NC_141875.1, forward strand.
AGTCTTCGCATTTTGTTTGTCTTCAATGTTAACATGGCCTCGTGTTTATCTTCAATGTACTGATTTAGCTTCTGTCCTCTACATCATTCACTTATAGCTATGTCTTCACGTTGAATATTTTGAACTAAGTGAATGTGATCGGACCCTAACCTTTCTATGCTTCCGTCTTAAGTCTCTCTATCCAAATCATATGCATTCTATTGAAACTGTCAAAACCTCTTCTCTGCGTCCTTGTCAGCAGAAGACACAGAGACAAACATTAATCTGTTTTCAATGCTCAATCCTTTTTGCCTGAAACCCGGAGAAGTGGGAACGACCACCCGACAATCCAGGCGTGCGTGGGAACGTGGAACAACCTCCAATGTGTTGCATGATCGCCACGTGTCCTTCAGATGTGAACCACCAGGGGCACCTACGTAATAACGTTGTGCCGTCCCTGTCTCTATAAATACACGCCTCACCCCAGTCATTATCTCTTCTTCCACTCTTGCACAAACCCTAGCGCCACCGCTAGCACTCGACGACGCCGGCGACAAAGCGCTTAGCTGCCGCGACCTCACCGAAGCCGTCCTCACGCCGGCCGCGGAAATCGTCTTCTCCGCCGTCACCGTAGGTGTCCTCCGTCGCCAAGTTAGGGCATGGAAGATCGAACTGCTCGGCCTCCTCTCCCACTCCGTCTAGCAGTTCCTCATGTGGTAAATAAAACCTCCTTTTTATAGTCTTTTTGATCCGATAGATTCATCCTTTTCAACCACAAGTGGTTTCTATTCCCACAAGTTGGATCTATCTCATTCTGCATCTCATAGCATGCCTAGTATGTTCACTTATGCTTCACAAAGTAGTTAGATTCCTCACTTGTACTTATTCGTGGATTCGTACAAATCTGGAACCAACTCTCTATATATGAGTGAATGTCTTCGCACTATGAGGTCAATGTCTTCTAAACTGATTTATCTTCAAAATCTTCTGAGAATGCATATGACCTCTTCCCCTTCCCTCGCACCTTTAATGCTGTCACAGGTACATGTCCGTGGGAGAATCCCTTGGTTCTCATAGTATGCATTCATTTGCAGAGTTCTTACATCATCATATAAATTCTCCTGAAGCCAGTTCTTGTCTGACCAGTAGACGGAAGACTTTGACAGTGTTGAAGCCTTTCAGTCTAAACTTCATGGAAACAGAGAAATCTGCAAGGAAGGGTGGCAGACAGCGCCGTGGAAACACCTCAAGAGATTTGCCTCCTGATCTCTATGAGCTGTACAAGACAGATCCAGAGGAGGACTACAATCAGCGGAAAACCCGAATCCAATGGATTCGAAGATATTGGGCAGAACAATGGTACAAGTACAGGTTCGTGACCCAGGAATATGCTGAGAAGAATGCCATCAAGCGACCCAGGGAGACATCTTGTACAGAAATCTTCAACCCAGGTCCAGAGCTGAAGCCATTGAACAAGGCTTCTATCCTTGCATGGTCCGTGGACCACAGCCTGCAGATGCAGACCCATCTTCATTACTATGGTGCCGTGACGACAATCTGTTCAAGTGAAACTTCCAATTTACCAAGAACTCGGCCAAAGAAAACAAGAAGTCATGGGGATTAGACTTCAATCCAGGCCCCTCTGCTCCTCGTGCTGACGGCACACGCGAAGCTGAACCCAATCTGGTTGGGCCCTTCTATAACTTAGGTCTCATCACTCACATAAAGGTTCAAGGGGCGGTCGTGGATCAACCTGCAGACGACGCTGATTCTGACGAAGTGCCTGCACCACCGAAGCCAAAGAAGCTGAAGAAACCTAAAGCTTCGAAGCCTTCCCCTGCACCAAAGGTTTCACGGGCGAAGCCTCTGGCCACTGCACCTCCTGAAGACAGTGTGCAGTCTGAAGATCTTTCACGCATCTCCAAGCCCGCCAAAGTGAAGAAGCCCATGCAACCCACTGGTCAAGCACTGACCCCTGCTGCTGTTTTGCGAAATGAAAATGACGCCATTGATCTGTCCAGTGATGACGATCTTGGCGATGACGCTCTTGAGCAGTTGATCAAGAGCAAGCAAGAGGCGGAAATCTTCAATGACCTCCCTCTCTTTGATGTGGAAATCTTAAACAACTTTATTGATGAGTGTTTTGATAGCCGAAATGTCAACTTTGATGATCTTCAGCTTCCAATTGGCCTCGGCGTCGCCTTCCATAGAGCCATTGCTCCTGAGCTGGCTCTAGCTCAGAAAATTGTTGAGCTGAAGCATAAGATCGATTATGAAAAGGCTCAGTTCAAGAAGCACATGGCCAAGCTCATTGTTGAAGACATTCAAAACTTCAAGGTCATGATGCATGAGCTCAAGGAAGCATTCCACAAGAAACGCGAAGAAGCCAAAGGTTCTCGTGAGTGCATGAAGGATCTTGCTGCCACATGTGTTCAAGGATACAATGAAGCTAAAAAGCGCAAGACTTTGGGGCGACCAGGCATCGACCCTAGAATGGCTGCCAAGAAGAAGAAGAAGCCAGCTGTGACAGAACCAGAAGCATCAAGGCAGGAAGAACCTCGCATTGTCTTCCCAGTCAGTATGACATGCTCGAAGCCTAAGGTCCCCATAGTGGCTTCAGAACTCAAGAAAACAAGGGCAGCTGAAGCCGAAGCTAGAAAACGCAAGATCAAAGCCACCACTGATGATGCTCCCCCAACCAAGAAAGAAGACCAAGAAGAGAGATCGGGCTGCTCCCACAGAGCCCCTTGAGGTCGAGCCAATCTCTGTGGCTCGTCCTGCGTCCGAACACCGAGAGCGCCAGTTGATAGTTCATGAGCCTGCTTCCACAGAGGCTCCTGAAGCTGAAGACAATCCAGCTGTTGACCCCACCGCAGCTGAAGACATTGGTCCTCACAACAATGTTGAAGATGATGAAGTCCTTCCTCAGATCGAGTGCAATTTGGTATCATCGCCTGTGCTCACGCACAACGAGCTCATCAGCATTGGTCGTCCTCTGACGCCAACTGCTCAGGATGCATCATGGGCTGATCACCCACAACAACAAGACACCCCAAGTGCTCCCCAACCACAAGATGATGATGACTTTGAGGCCTAGCCGGCTCCATATCCACAAGCGTCACCAGCATTCCGCAGGCTTCGCAAAGGCTCTAGGCCCCAAGTCCCTCCAACTGTAAACGTCTCTGAGTCTGAAGCCAAAACGGCTGAAGATATTCCGGCTGAATCAGCCGAAGAAGCAGAAGAACCAAGAGTTGAAGTAGAAAGAGTTGCTACACCCCGTCCCACCAAGATGTTGTTCTCGAGGAGAACGTGTCCGACCCTCCAGCTCCTGAAGTGGAGGTTAACAATACTGAGGCGGCCACCAACATCAACACTGAAGCCAATGACGTTGTCATGGCTGAAGCTAATGTGGCGCCTGATGCTAATGCGATGCCAGAAGTGCATGCACCTGAAGCCACTTCAGTGCCCAAAGCCAATACCAAAGCACCTGAAGCCAATGTGGCCCCTGAAGCCCATGTCAATGACAATGCCAATGCTCCTGTACCCCTCCAAGACCTCATACAATTGAGCTGGCATTTGATCATGGTCAGCCTGTTATGGTCCGATGGCCCATTCTGGTTCCTCCACCTGCTGCGGGTCCATAATTTGACTATCATGTCGAGCACAGACCTCATGTCCAGAAGCCCAAGCCAAGACTTCCAAGATTCCCAGGCACTGCAACCTCTCCTAGGGTCTTCAGTGTGAATGGCTTCGTGGCACATAACACCTTCTTCAACAGCGCCAACAACCCTTACACCAAACCCCGTATTTCCTCAGATCGTTTCTGGAGCTATCAGCAGCGCAGCTACTATTCCCGCATCTTATACAATCAAGGGCGCATATTTCCCCATATGCGTCTTGACTCTGAAGCTATAGCTGGCCTGCCCTGTCTAGAAGAAGCGTTGGATTGCTTCAGAGACGCTGGACTCCTGCAGTTTGTCACAGACAAGGAACACTGGAATGAAGAGCTTCTGTTACAGTTCTATGCAACTCGTCACATTCGAGGCTAGAACAAGGATCCAAAGACTTGGGTCCTTGAGTGGATGGCATGCAATGTCCATCATGAAGCCAAAGCTCTTGATATCATTGAGCTCATAGGCCTGCCCACTCCTGGTGAATACTATGAACCAGGTTGTCAACAACACCAGAATGCTTTGGAGAGCATTTTTCAGAAGCCAGAACCCAACATGAGCCAAATGTTGAGCATGCTGAAGCCTTTGCCTCACGACACTGACTACCCATCTGAATTCTTTGTTGAAGACCTAGAGTATTTGCCTCGCACCATTTATCATATCATCAGAAAAACTCTATGGCCTGTCAAAGGACATTCATCTGCAGCGAAGCTTGAAGGAGCAATGAAGACCTTGGTTTTCTATATCTTCAATGGCATCAGCTTCAATGCTCAAGACTTCTTCATCAGGCAGTTGGCTGCATCTGGCTCCGACATTTTTGGTTTGAAGTTCTATGCTCCATGGGTAATGCGTCTTATCAAGCTTCACTCTGCCATCAACTATCAGCCGTCTGCGCGCAATCATCTTGTATTCTTGCCAAAGGTTGATCTGTCTGTTGAAGCTATTTACCCAGAGCCTGCTAAGGATCCTATTTATCTTCACAATGCTGATCACCAAAGCTTCACCCAGCCCATTGAAGGAGTTTAGGCAGTCTCGCCTGTTTATCCCTTGGCTCACAATACACGTGCCCCTCGTGCTCAAACTGACGCCACTGGAAGCACCATTGCCCAAAGGCCTCAGAAGCGATCTTGTGTTCTCAATGACCGAGAGCTTCTCGTCGCGCTTCATCAGAAACAGGACAAGCATCACAACTGGCTTAAGCGTCAGATGCAAAGCCTCTTGGTGGATGTCAATCGCATTCGCAATCTTGCCACCAAGAATACCTTTGTTACTCATGAAACTTGTCAGAGGTCTTGGAATAGTTTGACATTGCTTAGTGCTGAAGCTGATCTGCAGGACGATGGCTTCATCGAAAGATTCAAGTTTGACTCAACTCCTCCAAGGAATGCTCACTTGCGTCGGACTCCCTCACTTGAAGACTCTGACTATTCGTCCTCAACTGCGATAGTGAATGCTAGAGTCATCGATGACCAAGATGATGCAACTTCACCTCCTCCAACTTCAGCACGTGTCAACACTGCACCAAGTTCTTCTGCACCACCGGACCTCAACGACGACCCTGCTGCCTCGCCTGCACCTCATGGGAACGAGTAGGCGCTCTATGTCTTCAAACCTTTTTGGTCCTTACTGACAAAAGGGGGAGAAGCATATGAGTTGATAGTCTTCAAGCGGATCCATATGGGTGCATGCTTTACTTTTCCTACTTTTTCCAAGTTCTTACAACTCTCGCGTTTTGATACATTTGGTTCTTTGAGTTGTAACACTTAAACTTGATGGTCGTCTGCTACTTATTTGCTATTCTGTGATGCGATGATAAATTCCGCATGTGCGATGATAACTTCCGCACTTAGGTCATTTTGCAGACGTCCATTTTTCATTATGCATGTCATTATCTTTGTTATATCAAATCATGCATGATGAATTGTCATCATAAGTTGAAGAGGATCTCCACAAGTACAACCTGCCATGTGCATTTGCATTCCAAAAGCAAATTACTTATATGCACATCTTCAGGGGGAGCCTTTGCCACTTATGAAGACAATACACTATCCGTTACAATTTCACATATTTTATTCCCCGTTGAAAACTTCAACCAGTTTGTCATCAATCACCAAAAAGGGGGAGATTGTAAGTGCATATAGTGCCACCCCTAGTTGGTTTTGGAGTATTGACGACAAACCTGGTTGAGGGACTAATGTGTTTGTGAGAATTGCAGGATAACACAGGTAGAAGTCCCTCATTGATTCGGTTTTCCTACTGGAGATGACCCCTAAAAATGTATGGAGACATTGAAGTCAAAGGTGGTATGTGAAGACATTCACATTGAAGACTATGACAAGAGAAGACATTGCGTGAAGACTATGGAGCGCGAAGACTTAGTTGTTTCGTTGTTCTTTTTCTTCTTCGTTGAGTCATAGGAACCACCATACTGTTAAGTGGGGTCCAAGTGAACTAGTCAGAATGACTGAAGTGATGCTTAACCAGAATCCTATGTCTTCGAGCGAAGATAATGAGAGCAAATCTTATCCAGAGCTGGATAAGTCAGCTTTGCTTGTAGCCCAAGTAAAGTTGCCGTGTGTGTTTGAAGTCTGACCGTTGGAACATGTGTCAGTTCCTTAGTGACCCAGGGTCATTTCGGACAAATCAGGTCAGGTTGCCTAGTGGCTATAAATATCCCACCCCCTACAACCATAAACGGTTGGCTGCTCAGAGTTAGTGTACGGCTTTTGTCGTTTGAGAGCAACCCACCTCGAAGCCTTTGAGAGAGAATTCCTTGCGAGGACAAAGCTCTGAACACCCAGAGCCAAAGAGTGTTAGGCATCACTGAAGTCTTCCTGTCTGTGTGATCTGAAGACTTATTACACTTGAGGACTGTGAATCGTCCAGCCGGTTAGGAGTCGCGTTCTGAGCATCCAAGATTCATTGTGGATCGCTGGTGAACGAAGTCTGTGAAGGTTTGGAAGTCTACCTTGAAGACTTACCAGAGTGATTGGGCGAGGACTAGGTGTCCTTAGCTCAAGGGGAATAAGGTGAAGACGCGGTCTTCTGAGTTGAATCTCAGCCTCCCTAACCAGACGTACAGTTGTCACAACAACTAGAACTGGTCCAACAAATCATTGTCTTCAACGAGTCACTTGTTCCATTCTTCCCATCTCTTTATTTGCAGATTGGTCCTTGTGAAGTCATTGCTTGTTTGCATTATCTAATTGCCTTCACTGTGTGACTGCTTGTTCTGTTTGGCTTCGTACTATCTTCCATCCTGATCTATACTGCCTAGATGCTATTAGTCTTTGTGCCTTCATCTCATTTAATACTTGACTATGGCTTGCTTAGTGTAGTCTACCTCCCACTGCATGGTAATAGGTTTGTTTCTATTGTTTGTCTTCGAAACTTCCATGTTTTGAAGACTTTCATAAAAATCGCCTATTCACCCCCCCCCCTCTAGTCGATCACTAGCACTTTCAGTATGAATTGTATGTTTTACTTTGATGTTGTCCTATGGTGCCCTCTGTACCACGCAAGCGTGAGGGGTTTCCGTTGTAGGGTGTTGCAATACGTTCATGATTCGCTTATAGTGGGTTGGTGAGTGACTGAAACACAAACCCGAGTAAGGAGGTTGTTGCGTATGGGAATAAAGAGAACTTGATGCTTTAATGCTATGGTTGGGTTTTACCTTAATGATCTTTAGTAGTTGAGGATGCTTGCTAGAGTTCCAATCATAAGTGCATATGATGCAAGTAGAGAAAGTATGTTAGCTTATGCCTCTCCCTCATATGAAACTGCAATAGTGATTACCGGTCTTGTTAACGATTGCCTAGGACAATTCCGCACACCGATCCACCATTATTCCACACTCGCTATTTATAATATATAGTAATATATTCTAACTTCATGATAATAGCACCTACTTTTATATAATAGCTCTCCGATATCATTCAAAGTTATCCTCTTCATACCTACAACCTAGTTTTATTTCTCGTTGCTAGTTGGAAGCAAATGTTCGGTGTACGTAGAGTCGTATTAGTGGCAGATAGGGCTTGAGAGAATATTGATCTTACCTTTAGCTCCTTGTGGGTTCGACACTCCATACTTATCACTTCCACCTTTGGAAATTGCTACGATGATTCCTTGCACTTGGGGATTATCAAGCTCTTTTCTGGCGCCGTTGCCGAGGAGCAATAGCGTGGGGTTGATATTCTCGTGTGTGCTTGTTTGCTTTCTTCACTAAGTAGATTTTGTTTTTCCTTTTTGTTTACGTTTAGTTGTGGGTGAAACATACAAAAAAATTAAAAGAACGAAAATACCAAAAAAATACTTGCCTCTCATGCCTAAAAAGTTTTCAAAAGAGAAGTGATTGGAAAGTTATGCATTGAAGAAGTGAGGGTCGACCTTGAGCACTCGTGTTCATGCTCACCGAAACAATGTAGAATTTTTCATGGAAGTTTCTCTGTAAATAATTATCCCCTTATATATATATCCATTGTATTATAAAAATAATGTACCAAGCTTTGGTTTTAGGATGATTAGATTGCTTGTTTACTATGTGCAGAACAAAAACAGAAACTTTAGCTGTAGCGCGTGATTTTAATTATTTTACTGGAAAGTCAAATGGGTCTGAAACTTTTTGCACATTACTTATGTATAAAATTTTCAAATTGTCAAATTTATTTCATAATTTTTGGAGATGCAGAAGTTTACTAAACCTTCAGATTACTGCTACCTCCTGAGCACTGCGTTGGATTTCCCCGAAGAGGAGAGGATGATGCAGCTCAGTTTTTGAGAACCAAGGTATCAATCCAGTAGGAGGCTATGCGTGAGTCCCTCGTACCTACACAAAAACAATAGCTCAACACAACCAACACGCTTAGGGGTTGTCAAACCCTTCACGGTCACTTACGAAAGTGAGATCTGATAGAGATGATAAATAATATTTTTGGTATTTTTGGTATAGAGATGCAAAGTGAAAAGTAAAAGGCAAAGTAAAAAAGCAAAGAAATAATAAAGTGATGAAGATTCATATGATGAGAAAGAGACCCGGGGGGCATAGGTTTCACTAGTGGCTTCTCTCAAGAGCATATGTATTCTATGGTGGGTGAACAAATTACTGTTGAGCAATTGACAGAATTGAGCATAGTTATGAGAATATCTAGGTATGATCATGTATATAGGCATCGCGTCCGAGACAAGTAGACCGACTCCTGCCTGCATCTACTACTATTACTCCACTCATCGACCGCTATCCAGCATGCATCTAGAGTATTAAGTTAAAAACAGAGTAACGCCTTAAGCAAGATGACATGATGTAGAGGGATAGTTTCATGCAATATGATAAAAACCCCATCTTGTTATCCTCGATGGAAACAATACAATACGCGCCTTGCTGCCCCTTTTGTCACCGGGAAAGGACACCGCAAGATCGAACCCAAAGCTAAGCACTTCTCCCATGGCAAGAAAAACCAATCTAGTAGGCCAAACCAAACTGATAATTCAAAGAGACTTGCAAAGATAACCAACCATACATAAAAGAATTCAGAGAAGATTCAAATATTATTCATAGATAGATTGGATCATAAACCCACAATTCATCGGTCTCAACAAACACACCGCAAAAATAAGATTACATCGAATAGATCTCCACGAGAGAGGGGGAGAACATTGTATTGAGATCCAAAAAGAGAGAAGAAGCCATCTAGCTACTAACTATGGACCCGTAGGTCTGAAGTAAACTACTCACACTTCATCGGAGGGGCTTGGATGATGATGTAGAAGCCCTCCATGATTGATGCCCCCTCCGACGGAGCTCCGGAACAGGCCCCAAGATGGGACCTTGTGGATACAGAAAGTTGCGACGGTGGAATTAGGTTTTTGGCTCTGTATCTGATCGTTTGGGGGTACGTGGGTATATATAGGAGGAAGAAGTACGTCGGTGGAGACACAGGGGGCCCACGAGGGTGGAGGGCGCGCCGGGAGGGCAGGCGTGCCCCCTACCTCGTGGCCTCCTCTTAATTGGCTTGACGTAGGGTCCAAGTCTCCTGAGTTGTATTCGGTGAGAAAATCACGTTCCCAAAGGTTTCATTCCGTTTGGACTCTGTTTGATATTCCTTTTCTTCGAAACCCTAAAACAGGCAAAAAAAACAGCAATTCTAGGCTGGGCCTCCGTTTAATAGGTTAGTCCCAAAAATAATATAAAAGTCAATAATAAAGCCCAATAATGTCCAAAACAGTAGATAATATAGCATGGAGCAATCAAAAATTATAGATACGTTGGAGACGTATCAAGCATCCCCAAGCTTAATTCCTGCTCATCCTCGAGTAGGTAAATGATGAAAACAGAAATTTTGATGCGGAGTGCTACTTGGCATAATTTTAATGTAATTCTTCTTAATTGTGGTATGAATATTCAGATCCGAAAGATTCAAGACAAAAGTTCATATTGACATAAAAATGATAATACTTAAAGCATACTAACTAAGCAATTATGTCTTCTCAAAATAACATGGCCAAAGAAAGTTCATCCCTACAAAATCATATGGTTTAGTCATGTTTCATTTTCGTCACACAAGAATGCTATCATCATGCACAACCCCGATGACAAGCCAAGCAATTGTTTCATACTTTAGTAATCTCAAACCTATAAACTTTCACGCAATATATGAGCGTGAGCCATGGAAATAGCACTATAGGTGGAATAGAATATAATGAGGGGGTTATGTGGAGAAGACAAAAAAGGAGGAAGTCTCACATCAACGAGGCTAATCAATGGGCTATGGAGATGCCCACCGATTGATGTTAATCCAAGGAGTAGGGATTGCCATGCAACGGATGCACTAGAGCTATAAATGTATGAAAGCTCAACAAAAGAAACTAGTGGGTGTGCATCCAACTTGCTTGTTCACGAAGACCTAGGGCACTTGAGGAGGCCCATTGTTGGAATATACAAGCCAAGTTCTATAATGAAAAATTCCCACTAGTATATGAAAGTGATAACATGAGAGACTCTCTACTATGAAAATCATGGTGCTACTTTGAAGCACAAGTGTGGCAAAGGATAGTAACATTGTCCCTTCTCTCTTTTTCTCTCATTTTTTGGGCCTTTTCATTTTTTTATGGCCTTTCTCTTTTTTTATTCCTCACTTGGGAAAATGCTCTAGAAAATGATGATCATCACACTTCTATTTATTTACAACTCAATGATTACAACTCGATACTAGAACAAAGATGACTCTATATGAATGCCTCCGGCGGTGTACCGGGATATGCAATGAACCAAGAGTGACATGTATGAAAGAATTACGAACGGTGGATTTGCCACAAATACTATGTCAACTACATGATCATGCTAAGCAATATGACAATGATGAATGTGTCATGATGAACGGAATGATGGAAAGTTGCATGGCAATATATCTCGGAATGGCTATGGAAATGCCATAATAGGTAGGTATAGTGGCTGTTTTGAGGAAGTTATAAGGAGGTTTATGTGTGAAAGAGCGTATCATATCACGGGGTTTGGATGCACCAGCGAAGTTTGCGCCAACTCTCAATGTGAGAAAGGGCAATGCACGGTACCGAAGAGGCTAGCAAGGATGGAAGGGTGAGAGTGCGTATAATCCATGGACTCAACATTAGTCATAAAGAACTCACATACTTATTGCAAAAATCTACAAGTCATCAAAAACCTCGGTACTACGCGCATGCTCCTAGGGGGATAGATTGGTAGGAAAAGACCATCGCTCGTCCTCGACTGCCACTCATAAGGAAGACAATCAAATAACACCTCATGTTTCAAATTTGTTGCATAACGTTTACCATACGTGCATGCTACGGGACTTGCAAACCTCAACACAAGTATTTCTCAATTTCACAACTACTCAACTAGCACGACTTTGATATTATTACCTCCATGTCTCAAAACAATAATCAAGCATCAAACTTCTCTTAGTATTCAACACACTCATAAGAAAGTTTTATTATTAATCTTGCATACCAAGCATATTAGGATTTTAAGCAAATTACCATGCTATTAAGACTCTCAAAATAATCTAAGTGAAGCATGAGAGATCAGTAGTTTCTATAAAACAAATCCACCACCGTGCTCTAAAATATATAAATGAAGCACTAGAGCAAAATTATATAACTCAAAAGATATAAGTGAAGCACTAGAGTAAAACTATAGAGCTCAAAAGATATAAGTGAAGCACATAGAGTATTCTATTAAATTCCAAATCATGTATGGCTTTCTCAAAAGATGTGTACAACAAGGATGATTGTGGTAGACTAACAAGCAAAGACTCAAACCATAAAAGACGCTCCAAGCAAAACACATATCATGTGGTGAATAAAAATATAGCTCCAAGTAAAGTTACCGATAGAAGTAGACGAAAGAGGGGATGCCTTCCGGGGCATCCCCAAGCTTTGGCTTTTAGGTGTCCTTATATTATATTGGGGGTGCCATGGGCATCCCCAAGCTTAGGCTCTTGCCACTCCTTGTTCCATAATCCATCAAATCTTTACCCAAAACTTGAAAACTTCACAACACAAAACTTAAAGTAGAAAATCTCGTGAGCTCCGTTAGCGAAAGAAAACAAAAGACCACTTCAAGGTACTGTAATGAACTCATTATTTATTTATATGGGTGTTATACCTGCTGTATTACAACTTTTCTCTGGTTCATAAACTATTTTACTAGCCAAAGATTCATCAAAATAAGCAAACAACACACGAAAAACAGAATCTGTCAAAAACAGAACAGTCTGTAGTAATCTGTAGCTAGCTCAAGATCTGGAACCCAAAAAATTCTAAAATAAATTGTTGGACGTGAGGAATTTATCTATTAATCATATTCAAAAAGAATTAACTAAATATCACTTTCCAAATAAAAATGACAGCAGTTCTCATGAGCGCTAAAGTTTCTGTTTTTTACAGCAAGTTCAACAAGACTTTCCCCAAGTCTTCCCAACGGTTCTACTTGGCACAAAGACTAATTAAACACAAAAAAACACAACCAAAGAGGCTAAATAATTTATTTATTACTAAACAGGAGCAAAAAGCGAGGAACAAAAATAAAATTGGGTTGCCTCCCAACAAGCGATATCGTTTAACGCCCCTAGCTAGGCATAACAAGCAAGAATAGATCTAGGTATTGCCATCTTTGGTAGGCAATCCATAAGTGGCTCTCATGATAGATTCATACGGTAATTTTATTTTCTTTCTAGGGAAGTGTTCCATGCCCTTTTTTATGGAAATTGAAATCTAATATTCCCTTCCTTCATATCAATAATTGCACCAACCGTTCTAAGGAAAGGTCTACCGAGAATAATAGGGCAAGAAGGATTGCAATCTATATCAAGAACGATAAAATCTACGGGCACATAATTCCTATTTGCAACAATAAGAACATCATTAATTATTCCCATAGGTTTCTTCATAGTGGAATCTGCAAGATGCAAGTTTAGAGAGCAATCATCAAAATCACGGAAATCTGGCAAATCACACAAAGTTTTGGGAATAGTAGAGACACTAGCACCCAAATCACACAAAGCATAAAACTCATAATCTTTAATTTTAATTTTAATAGTAGGTTCCAACTCATCATAAAGTTTTCTATGGATAGAAACTTTCAACTCAAGTTTTTCTTCATAAGATTGCATCAAGGCATCAACGATATGTTCGGTAAAGGCTTTATTTTGACTATAAGCATGAGGAGAATTTAGCATGGATTGCAACAAGGAAATACAATCAATAAAAGAGCAATTTTCATAATTAAATTTCTTGAAATCCAATATAGTGGGTTTAGCATCATCTAGGGTTTTATTTATTTTAATCCCACTTTTATCAATTTCACCATCAAGATCTAAATACTCCAAATTTTTAGAACGCCTTCTAGGTAAAGGTGGATCATATTTAGTCCCATCATTATCAATATTAATATTGCAAAAAAAAGATTTAATAGGGGACACATCAATAACTTTTAGATCTTCATCTTGATTTTCATAGGAATCCGGTTTAGCGGCCATCTTATTGACTAAGGTAGCTTGCATATCCGAAATTTCAGCAGTTAATTTTTCAAGACGAGCAATTTGGGATCTTATACCATCAAATTCTTTAGACATATCATTGAGCTCTTTATTCATATAACTCATAAAACCTTTTTGTTCCTTACGCTCATTTCTAAAGAAATTATTATGCTCAAATTGCAAAACCATAAACTTCCTGACGTTGTTTTCGATCTCCTCTAACCTTTTAAGGTGAAGATCACCAAATCTAGGAAGAGCCATCGTGACAAACAAGAAAACTAACACACAAGCAAAAAAAGGCAAATGGGCAAAAGGAGGCAAATAGAGAAAGAGAGGGAGGATAGAGAGAGAGGGCGAATAAAACGGCAAGGGTGAAGTGGGGGAGAGGAAAACGAGAGGCAAATGGCAAATAATGTAATGCGGGAGATAGGTATTGTGATGGGTACTCGGTATGATGACTTTTGTGTAGACCTCCCCGGCAACGGCGCCAGAAATTCTTCTTGCTACCTCTTGAGCACTACGTTGGATTTCCCTGAAGAGGAGAGGATGATGCAGCAAAGTAGCGTAAGTATTTCCCTCAGTTTTTGATAACCAAGGTATCAATCCAGCAGGAGGCTACGCGCGAGTCCCTCGTACCTACACAAAAAAATAGCTCAACGCAACCAACGCGCTTAGGGGTTGTCAATCCCTTCAGGTCACTTACGAAAGTGAGATCTGATAGAGATGATAAATAATATTTTTGGTATTTTTGGTATAGAGATGCAAAGTGACAAGTAAAAGGCAAAGTAAAAAAGCAAAGCAATAATAAAGTGATGAAGGTTGATATGATGAGAAAGAGACCCGGGGGCCATAGGTTTCACTAGTGGATTCTCTCAAGAGCATAAGTATTCTACGGTGGGTGAACAAATTATTGTTGAGTAATTGACAGAATTGAGCATAGTTATGAGAATATCTAGGTATGATCATGTATATAGGCATCACATCCGAGACAAGTAGACCGACTCCTGCCGGCATCTACTACTATCACTCCACTCATCGACCGCTATCCAGCATGCATCTAGAGTATTAAGTTGAAACAGAGTAACGCCTTAAGCAAGATGACATGATGTAGAGGGATAGTTTCATGCAATATGATAAAAACCCCATCTTGTTATCCTCGATGGCAACAATACAATACGTGCCTTGCTACCCCTTCTGTCACTGGGAAATGACACCGCAAGATCGAACCCAAAGCTAAGCACTTCTCCCATGGCAAGAAAAACCAATCTAGTAGGCCAAACCAAACTGATAATTTGAAGAGACTTGCAAAGATAACCAATCATACATAAAATAATTCAGAGAAGATTAAAATATTATTCATAGATAGACTGGATCATAAACCCACAATTCATCGGTCTCAACAAACACACCGCAAAAAGAAGATTACATCGAATAGATCTCCACGAGAGAGGGGGAGAACATTGTATTGAGATCCAAAAAGAGAGAAGAAGCCATCTAGCTACTAAATATGGACCCGTAGGTCTGAAGTAAACTACTCACACTTCATCGGAGGGGCTTGGATGATGATGTAGAAGCCCTCCGTGATCGATGCCCCCTCCGGCGGAGCTCCGGAACAGGCCCCAAGATGGGATCTCGTGGATACAGAAAGTTGCGACGGTGGAATTAGGCTTTTGGCTCCGTATCTGATCATTTGGGGGTATGTGGGTATATATAGGAGGAAGAATTACGTCGATAGAGCAACAGGGGGCCCACGAGGGTGGAGGGCGCGCCTGCGGGGGGGTGGGGGGGGGCAGGCGCGCCCCCTACCTTGTGGCCTCCTGTTAATTGGCTTGACGTAGGGTCCAAGTCTCCTGAGTTGTATTCGGTGAGAAAATCACGTTCCCGAAGGTTTCATTCCGTTTGGACTCCGTTTGATATTCCTTTTCTTTAAAACCCTAAAACAGGCAAAAACAACAATTCTGGGCTGGGCCTCCGGTTAATAGGTTAGTCCCAAAAATAATATAAAAGTGGATAATAAAGCCCAATAATGTCCAAAACAGTAGATAATATAGCATGGAGAAATCAAAAATTATAGATACGTTGGAGACGTATCAATTACTACAGACTGTCCTATTTTAGACAGATTCTATTTTTCGTGTGTTGTTTGCTTATTTTGATGAATCTATGGGTAGTATCGGGGGGTATGAACCATGGTGAAGTTGGAATACAGTAGATATAGTTCTAATATGAAATTGGAATGAGTTTGCAACAGTACCTAAAGGTAGTTATTTGCTTTATTATACTAACGGATCTCACAAAGTTTTTGTTAAGTTTTTTGTGGATGAAGTGTTCGAAGAACGAGGAGTTACCGATGTGAGAAGAATAAAGAGAGGCAATAGCTCAAGCTTGGGGATTCCCAAGGCACCCCAAGTAAATATTATAAGGATACTCAAGCATCTAAGCTTGGGGATGCCCCAGTTGGCATCCCATCTTTCTTCTTCAACAATTATCGGTATACCTTGGTTTTTGTTTCGTTCACATGATTTGTGTCCTTTGTTCTTTTGTTCTTCCTATATGAACCATGCTAGTATGATATAGCCCTTCATTGATTTATAGAATGCTTCATGTACTTCAATTATATCTTTTAAGTATGATCTTATAGAATTGCTCTTTGTGCTTCACTTAAATCTTTTGAGTATGGTTTTATAGAATGCTTCGTGTGCTTCACTTATACATTTTGAGCTTGGACATTGGTTAGTTTATATTAATTATACAAAGCTCCATGAACTTCACTTATATCTTTTGGAGTATGAATAATACTATCATCTAAAGCGGGTTTGGAAGAGTGTCAACTCTAGGAACTAGTGATCCCGCTATTCTGAATGAGAAGAATTTTGCTTATGTGGAGAGTAGAAAAATTTCTATGCTTGTAGATCATGATAAGAATGCTTTATGTTATGGTTATATAGTTGAAATCATTCATGATGCTACTGAAAATTTTTATGAGGGAGGAATACATGCTTGTAGGAGTGCAATAATATCAAGTTTTTCTCCCTATGTGCTTAAAGTTTTGAAGTTATACTTGTTTTTCCTTCCTATGCTAGTTGATTCTTGTTCCCATAAATTGTGTGCTCACAAAATCCCTAGGCATAGGAATTGGGTTAGGTTTAAATGTGCTAGTAATATTCTTCATGATGCTCTCTTTATGTTCAAGTCTTATCTTTCATGTGAGCATCATTGATATCATCAGGCCTAGCTAAAATGCATTAAAGAAAAGCGCTTGTTGGGAGACAACCCAATATTTACCCTTACTGTTTTTGTGTGTTTACATGATTAAGCTACTGTAGTAATCATGTTTTATAGCTTTTGTTTCAATAAAGTTCCAAGTAAGACCTTTGGGAAGACTTGGGTGAAAGTTAATGTGATCTTGCTGTAAAAAACAGAAACTTTGCGCTCACGAGATTAGCTGCCATTTTTTTACAGAAGAGTGCTTTGGTGCTGATTCTTTTTGCAGAAGATTAATATACAAATTTCTCACGTCCACCAATTTATTTCATAATTTTTTGAGTAGAAGAAGTATGGTTAGTGTTCAGATCATTACAGACTGTTCTGTTTCTGACAGATTCTGTTTTCATTGCATAGTTTGCTTGTTTTCTAGTTTCTATGACTTATATTCCTCAATATAAATTATAAAAATGATATGGTACAGTAGGCATTGTGTGAGAACAATTACGGTCTTTGTCTTTGATAGTACCAAGGTGAATGGTTTACTCTTTATCATACTAACCTATCTCACGAAGTTCCGTTAAGTTTTGTGTGATTGAAGTTTTCAAGCTTTGGGTGAGATATCGATATGAGGAGAATAAGGAGTGGAAAGACCCTAAGCTTGGGGATGCCCAAGGCACCCCAAGGTAATATTCAAGGAAGACTCAAGCGCCTAAGCTTGGGGATGCCCTGGAAGGCATCCCCTCTTCCGTCTTCAAAACTATCGGTATACCTTACTCGGAGCTATATTTTTATTCTTCACATGATATGTGTTTTGCTTGGAGCGTATTTTCAATTTTACTTGCTGTTTGAATAAAATCATTGGATCTGAAATATTAAATGAAAAAGAATCCTCCCATGGCTAGTTAATTATTTGACTACTCAGTGTCCTTCACTCATATGTTTTTGGAGTAGTTTGTCATTACTCACGTGCTTCACATATATCCTATGAGTAAATGGTTGAATGAATTGAATGTCATAAATCTCAATTTATATATGTTTCATATGCTTATACCATGGGGAGTAATGACTTCACATAGAATAAGTATAGTTAGTAAACTTATTGAAAGTTAGCAAACGTAGAATTGGTCACTTGAACAATTCATGAAAGAATATTGAAGGACGAGAGATTTCACATATAAATATATACTATCTTGGACATCTTTTGTAATTGTGAGCACTCATTAAAATATGACATGATAAAAGGTTTGTCAGTGTCAAAACTGGCGGATCTCGGGTAGGGGGTCCCGAACTGTGCGTCTAGGCGAATGGTAACAGGAGGCAGGGGACACGATGTTTACCCAGGTTTGGGCCCTCTTGATGGAGGTAATACCCTACGTCCTGCTTGATTGTTCTTGATAATATGAGTAGTACAAGAGTTGATCTACCACGAGATCAGAGAGGCTAAACCCTATAAGCTAGCCTATGGTATGATTGTCTGTTGTCCTATGGACTAAACCCTCCGGTTTATATAGACACCAGAGGGGGCTAGGGTTACACAGAGTCGGTTACGAGGAAGGAGATCTACATATTCGTATTGCCAAGCTTGCCTTCCACGCCAAGGAGAGTCCCATTCGGACACGGGACGAAGTCTTCAATCTTGTATCTTCATAGTCCAACAGTCCGGCCAAAGGACATAGTTCGGCTGTTCGGATACCCCCTACTCCAGGACTCCCTCAGTAGCCCCCAAACCAGGCTTCAATGACGATGAGTACAGCGCGCAGATTGTCTTCGGCATTGCAAGGTGGGTTCTTCTTCAAACTCCGAGTACCTGTTAAATAGTGTCCGGCTTCTCGTAAATGTTGCACTTCTTGGCTTCTGCGTCCAATAATGGCCATCTTCCACGTGTCAAGTGAATGTGAGGAGCCAGGGTGTTTTTACATTTTCCACCCCATCTATGTGAATGAACTGTCTATTAAAGAGACGAGGATCCTCAGATCCAAACCACACCATCCTCCTTCAGCGAGCATTCATCGGAGCGCGCCCGAAAAAATCCATCCCAACATGGCCGGCCGGCGCAGCTTCTCCTCTCGCTCCCGCAGCCCCAAGCCCGGAGATTGGGAGAAGTGTTTCATCCTGTACAGCCAATTTAGTGAAGCTACAGACCCAGGGATTCCTCCCTCCAGCGTATATGGTCCCGGTTCGAGCCGGGCTCGCCACCTATAATGGCGGGGAGCAAGCGGAGAGCTTTCCCAACCCCTCTAAGGGAGAGCGGGTATGCCTTGTCCCTTATTTGTTAAGGTGACTCGAATTTCCAATCCATCCATTTATCCGAGGGCTCCTGGAGTTCTACGGCCTCCAGTTGCACAACCTCACCCCTGCCTCCATATTGCACATCGCTGGTTTCGTAGCCCTTTGCGAGCTGTTTCTGGGTTGCGAAGCTCATTTCGCGCTATGGAAGAAGTTGTTCTGCCTTGTGCCCCGTACACAGAGGGGATCAATATATTAAGTGGGCGGAGCCGAAGTATGGCGCATCACCGGGACCGGATACCTATCCGGTACCCCGAAGAAGACGTCCGAGGACTGGCCTTCGGAGTGGTTTTATATGGAGGATGTTCCTCTCCTGGATCCTATCCGGATTGGTCTTCCTGAGTTCGACAACGCCCCTTTGAAGAAATGCCTAAGCTGGCGCCCACGGAGCCCACAGGAGGAAGATGATAGAGACGTATTTTATCTGATGGGCCGGATAAAGTTGTTGGCCAAATCAAGACTGACCATAACCGAGGTTATGGCAATTTGCATTATGCGGGGGTGCAGCCACTTCAATATCGAGGCCACCCCATGTGGCACTTCAACGGGGAAGATGATGCCACTTGTTGCGAGCACAAGGGACCAGACTCAGTTGCTGCTCTAGCAAAAATTCTATCCAATCTATATAAGGGGGAAGAAGAGGAGTTCCTCCGCATCAAGCCACAGGATGGATTCTCCATGAACAACCCTCGAAGCTGGGTGAGCTTCTGCTCTTTTTTACTTCCATCCTACCCTTGTTTTCGTGATAAATATTTACCTTGTCGTTTCATCGTAGGAACTGCGTAAGGCGGTAGGGGAGATCAATAGCCCACCTCCACAACCGGAGGATCCTGAACGGGTCCTCGACCCCGGCCTCAAAGAGGATCCGGACATATTCGTGGAGCTGATTGATAGGATTTTCTATCAGCTAAGCTGTGATGACGCCATGGTGGCCATTATAGCCGACTACCCTGGGCTACTCCCAGCCTCATAGGTAAATGAGACCAGAGTCCCAACCTTTGAAAAGGATTTCCTTTTATGCACTTCACCTACTGTATACAAGCGGTGTTTTATAGGGAAGGCCCTCGGGACGCCATGCCGAGCCCGCGGCGACTCGCCAACAAGGGGTTTCAAAGCCGGACAGGCTAAAAAGGAAGGCGGTCCGGACGGTGACGCTGACGCAGAGGTATGATGCAACACCTCACTCCGTGGTTGTCGTCTTTAAAAACATAATAACACCCGTGTTTCCTAGAAGGAAGAACGCTCGCCGGACAATATCCGGGGAGGCCGCCGATCACGCCTCTACTAGTCGGGCTCCAGGGTCGGACACAGAGGCGGAAGCTAACACGAGGCACACTCCGGATGCTCCTTCTACAGAGGATGCGGATAAGATATCCGCTACGAATTCCGAAGTGGAGAGCGCCATGATCACAGGCGTCGCCGAGCCATACTCGGTGACGCTTGTTTCTCCCAAGAGGCGTTTGATGCATTCAACTCAGGAGATGCGTATATCCGTGCTGCTCAAAATGGTCTAGCCAGAGCCACGGACCAGTATGTAAAGGATGTACGGGTAAGAAAATTTGATGAGTATATATATCAGTAGCCCCTGAGACTTGAAACAGTTGGCACAACTGATTTAAGGATCATTTATTGTGCAGGTTCTTACAGAGAAGAATACTCGACTGTCACAGGAGCTGGAGGAATGCAAGGCCCAACTTCGGGCCGCTGTTGCCACATTGAAGGAACCTGAAAAGTCCCCAGCTGGTAACATTTGTTTCAAAGAATGATAGGTACCATATAGTGTGCGGCATGGCTGTGGATCTAATAATAGATATTGCAGATGACTCCGGTGAGAATCCGGAGGACCAGCATGTCGTACGACAGCTAAAGGCTGGCGAACGCGTGCTGACTAAGGTCACGCGAGAGAAAAACAATCTCCAAGACGCCAATACCAAGCTGAGCGTGGAACTGAAAGATGTTCGAGCCCAGCTTGCGGACTCCGTGAAGGAGAATAAGCGGCTTCGACGCGGCATTTTTAGTAAGTGCTTGAAAGAAACCTTAAAAGAGTGCGGCGAAGAAGCCGGCTAACAGAGTTATGTCTGCAGGTATGCTGACGGGTCGTCCCGTGGAGGAGATGCCCGGGTCTGCGGGTGATCTTCTACCCCGAGCTCTCACAACTGCACGAACAAGTTCGGCAGGTGATGCAAAGTATTGCCCGGGCCTTGTGGCCATCCGTCTCCCTACCAGCAGGCATTGGAGAGCTTGCGGAGAAGCTCAAGGGAGCACGGTGGCGCTTCCTATTATGGAAGATATCGGCCTGCCGTCAAGGTGCCAGGGAAGCCTGGGCCATGGTGAAGACGTGGTATACCAAGGCTGACCCAAACCATGTGCCCGAGGTCGGACCTATGGGGCCCGATGGGAAAGAGATCCCCGTTAGCTTAGTGTATGGGCAAGTAGAATTAGCCGCAAAGTATTCCCAACAGGATTGTAGGCTAGACAGCCCGTTGGATGGTATAGAAGAGGAATTTAGTCAGTCTAGATGACTATGTAATTAAAGTGACATGTATAATGCCTTCTAGCCGGATTGTAAATCATTTGTCATGGCGGAACTTTTCGCTTCAACCTCGGGACCCGATAGTCCGTAGTGTATCCGAATACCCGCTCAGTTATATAAGAACCGGGGTATGCGTGGAAACCAGGCGTAGGGGTCATTAGTGCTTGAACAGACAAGTACCCAACTAGTTATGTTATATTACATGGGTAGTAAGAAACATCTTCGAGGGAGAATAGTTCCGTTAAGGGTTCCTTTCCCTGGGTACGCATGCCCTAAAGTGCATGTCCGGACTGCGAGAGGAGACGCAGGCAAAAACATCTAGGGGCACATATGGAAAATATATAAAAATCATCTTTTGTTCACCGACCGAATATTCCCTTAAGAATGCTAGCTTTCGGCTTCACCCAGTCTGAGGTACACATCCGGATGACCCAGCAGTAACAATTGCAGAGGTGCTCCCCTTATGCCCTAGCCGAATTAACGGGAACGTAGGGCATAAATACAAGAGCCAGGCAACCCAGCTTGGCCAAAACTTAAGTCATATCGATGCATATAATGGCGAAGAAAAGGTACATGCGGAATAATAACACATGTGCGGGGCATGAAGCCCAGATAAATAATTAAGCTTCTGTGTAAGAAGCTCCCAGGTATGATGAGCACGGTTAGCGCGTCAATAGTGTGCAAGCAAGGCACAAGTTGGCCCTTGAAGGCCTTGAGAAAGAATAAAAGAAAGAAAGAGAGAAAAGACAGATAATGTATATGTAAAAAATGGACAGAGGAAGGAGACGAACATAGAGTCCGACACTAGGCGTAGAATCTTCGGAGACTGGCTGCGTTCCATGGGTTCGACTCAAGTCGATTATTTGATGCATCCGCAGACGGTACGCACCACCGGTCAAAACTTGGTCAATAATGAAGGGACCTTCCCATTTGGGCTCGAGCTTGGTCTTTTTCTTCTCCGGCAGGAGTAGAACTAGCTCGCCAACGTTATAAGTTTTGGCCCGTACTTCTCTGCTTTGATATCTTCGAGCCTGTTGCTGATAGAATGCGGAACGGGCTTTTGCCACGTCGCGCTCCTCCTCCAGGGTGTCCAGACTGTCCTGCCGATCGAGCTCGGCTTCTCTTTCTTCGTACATGCGCACTCGAGGTGAGTCATCAATTATGTCGCAAGGCAGAACCGCCTCTGCGCCGTACACCATAAAGAAGAGTGTGTATCCGGTAGTATGATTCAGCGTGGTCCGCAACCCCCAGAGTACGGAGTCGAGCTCTTCTACCCAGTGCGTGTTAGACTCCTATAAGGACCGCACTAATCTGGGTTTGATGCCGCTCATGATAAGACCATTTTCTCGCTCAACTTGGCCGTTAGTTTGTGGGTGATAGACAGAAGCATAATCGAGCTTGATACCCACCAGAGCTTTACCTCGTCGGCTGTAAATTTTGTGTCGTTGTCAGTGATGATGCTGTGGGGGACGCCATAACGGTGTACAACCCCGGATATGAAGTCTATCACCGGTCCGGATTCAGCCATTTTAACAGGTTTGGCTTCTATCCATTTGGTGAATCTATCCACCATGACCAGTAAGTATTTTTTCTTATGGGTTTCCCCTTTAAGGGGTCCAACCATGTCAAGCCCCCAGACCGCGAAGGGCCAGGTAATGGGGATTGTTTGGAGGGCGGTGGGTGGCATGTGGCTTTTGTTTGCAAAAAGCTGGCAACCGACGCAGCGTTGGACCAAGTCCTGTGCATCTACCCGGGACGTCAGCCAATAAAAACTTGTACGGAAGGCCTTGCTTACAAGGGCCCGGGTTGCGGCGTGGTGGCCGCCGAGTCCGGCATGAATTTCTGCCAAAAGCTTCCGCCCTTCCTCTTCGGAGATGCACCTTTGAAGGACTCCGGTAGTGCTTTTTTATACAGCTCTCCCTCGTGGACCCTGTAGGCTTTAGATCGCCGCACTATGCAGTGTGCCTCATTTTGGTCCTCGGGAAGTTCCTGCCTAGTTAGGTAGGCCAGGAATGGTTCTATCCACGGGGTGATGATGGCCATTATTATGTGGGCTGAAGGTGTTATTTCGGTGGCAGAGCCTCCGATTATGTCAGAGTTTCGGTATCGGGCATTTTGGCCGGGTCCGGACTATTGTTACCGGTGTCCCCTTCCCATACCACGGATGGCTTAAACAACCTCTCCAAAAGATGTTGGGGGGACCGCATCGCGTTTTGCGCTGATGCGGGCGAGGATATCCGCCGCCTGATTGTTTTCCAGAGCCACATGGTGAAATCCGAGCCCCTCGAACCGAGCTGACATCTTTAGGACGGCGTTGCGATAGGCCGCCATTTTCGGATCCTTGGCATCGAAGTCTCAATTTATTTGGGATATTGCGAGGTTCGAATCCCCATGCACCTCCAGGCGTTGAATGCCCATGGAAACTGCCATCCGAAGACCATGTAACAGGGCTTCGTATTCGGCTGCGTTGTTGAAGTCTGTATACAGTGTCTGGAGTATGTATTGAACTGTATCTCTGGTTGGGGACGTCAGGATGACGCCAGCCCCTAGACCAGCCAGCATTTTGGAGCCGTCGAAGTGCATGATCCAATTGGAGTATGCGCTGTACTCTTTAGGGAGTTCGGCTTCCGTCCATTCGGCCACAAAGTCGGCCAATACTTGCGATTTAATGGCTCGCCAGGGTTTGTATGTTATGTCAAACGAGAGGAGCTCAATGGCCCATTTGGCAATCCGGCCCGTGGCGTCACGGTTGTTTATAATATCATTAAGTGGCACTTCCGAGGCTACCGTAATTGAACACTCTTTAAAGTAGTGTCGCAGCTTCCGGGATGCCATGAATACCGCATAGGCTATCTTTTGATAATGTGGGTACCGTGATTTGCATGGAGTGAGGACACTGGATACATAATATACCGGCTTTTGAAGGGGGAATTTATGTCCGTCCGTTTCTCGTTCGACGACGAGCACTGCGCTTACAGCCTGATGAGTTGCCGCAATGTACAACAACATTGGTTCGCCGAAGTTTGGCGCGGCCAGGATTGGGTTGGATGCCAGTATGGCTTTTATTTCTTCCAATCCGGCTATGGCAGCGTCCGTCCACTCGAAGTGTTCGGTGCGCCGAAGGAGGCGATAAAGGGGTAATGCCTTTTCTCCTAAGCGGGAGATAAAGCGGCTTAGAGCCGCCACACATCCGGTTAATTTCTGGATTTGTTTGAGGTCCGTTGGGTGGACTTCGAATTTGACTATTTCATCCACTGGTTTAAAAGAGGTGGACTTGGATCTCTTGTCAAGTATCACGTCGTCCCTGTCCACTATGGAGCGAAACGCGGTTAATTCCTCAGCCACAAGGGCTTCGGATAATGCCTCGAGGGCCAATGCGGCTGTTTTGTTTTCGGCGCAGAGTGTTGTGTCCGGATCACTAGCGAGAGTGATGATTCCGTTGGGCCCGGGCATTTTGAGCTTCATGTACCCGTAATGGGGTATGGCTTGGAAGATCGTGAACGCCTCCCGCCCTAAAAGGGCGTGGTATCCGCTACTGAACGGGGCCACTTGGAATGTAATTTCTTCGGACCTATAGTTCTCCGGCGTGCCGAATACCACATCTAGTGTGATTTTCCCAGCACAGCGTGCTTCCCGACTGGGGATGATTCCTCTGAAGGTTGTGCTACTTCGCTCAATGCGGTTCCAGTCTATTTCCATTTTTTGAAGAGTTTCCTCACAGATGAGGTTTAATCCACTGCCGCCGTCCATGAGTACTTTGGTGAGTCGAAAGCCGTCCACAATTGGACTGAGGACCAGTGCAGCTGGTGCTCGGGCTGTTCAGAATTTAGGTTCGTCACTGGCATTGAAGGTAATAGTCGTGTCACTCCATGGATTTATTGCTGCCACGTGGCAGATTTTGGCAAGGCTGCGGAGTGTTCGCTTGCGCCTATTATTTGATGCGAAGGTCTCAAAGACTGTTAATACCGTATTTTTATCCACGGGATGGTGCTCTGTGGCATGAGAAGATCCTCACCACTTTTGGCCACTTGCCGGAGTACCCAACATGCTCTAAGGCTGTGTGTTGGTATGGTATCCGCTGTACTATGAATTTTGCAGGGTCTGTTGAGCCATCCCTCCAATACGGTTCCACGCCCTGTAGAGGGTCTTTGCTTCTTTGTAATTAACTCGGGTGTCTTATGATAGTGCACCCTTTTACTTCGGACTGGGTGTATATTCGGAGCCGGATTATCCCAAAATTTCGTTTTGGTTTTCTAGGCGCTTTCCATCGTACAGTACTTTAGTACTATGGACGCCAAGTCGGCGAAGCATGATATGTCACGGCGACTTATGGCATTAAGGATTCCCTTGTCCGTGCAACTATTGCAGAAAAATGAGACTGCGTCTTCCTCGCGACAGTCCTTAACCTTGTTCATCACAAGGAGGAATCTGGCCCAATAATGATGTACTGTTTCCTGGGGCTCTTGCCTGATGTGGGAAAGATCATTTATGTTTGGGTGGGTGGGTGGATTTGAGTCCGAACCCTTACCCGATCTGAGACCCAGTGGCCGAGGAGTTTCCAATCTTGGAAGTTCGGGTTCCGGGATGTTGCCCGATAAGTCTGGCCCGCTGCCTGACTCTAAGTTCAGGGGTTGGGTGATGTCCTCCCGTAAACAGGTATCCGGCTCGGAGAGCTCAGGAATCCGGACATAGTTAGTCCTCAAGATAGAGGAAGAATCGCCGCATTGTTCCTCCACCACCGCAATATGATGGGTGACCGGTGGAGAGTTAATCTCCCTTTGATCGGGTTTAAGCCCAATCCGATCATAGCCCGTAGCGACTCCCAAGGCAGCGATGCGATCCAAGAGCTAATTTAGGGAATATAGCTCCATTGGATCCATCTGCTCGGCAAATATCGAGCCGACGTTGAGGCTGTTTTCGATGAGCCGAGAAGTCATCGTCGGTGCAGCAGCCGAATGGGCGGTCATGATGAAACTGCCTAGCCGGAGAGTTTGGCCGACAGCCAGGGCTCCCCGGCGGTAATGTTGTTTTTGACTACAAGACGAGGCATCCTCCCTTATGGTGACGGCACAGTGAAACTCTCAATGAAAGCACCAATGTCGGTGTCAAAACCGGCCGATCTCGGGTAGGGGGTCTCGAACTGTGCATCTAGGCGGATGGTAATAGGAGGCAGGGGACACGATGTTTACCCAGGTTCGGGCCCTCTTGATGGAGGTAATACCCTACGTCCTGCTTGATTGTTCTCGATAATATGAGTAGTACAAGAGTTGATCTACCACGTGATCAGAGAGGCTAAACCCTAGAAGCTAGCCTATGGTATGATTGTCTGTTGTCCTACGGACTAAACCCTCCGGTTTATATAGACACCGGAGGGGGCTAGGGTTACACAGAGTCAGTTACAAGGAAGAAGATCTACATATCCGTATTGCCAAGTTTGCCTTCCACGCCAAGGAGAGTCCCATCCGGACACGGGACGAAGTCTTCAATCTTGTATCTTCATAGTCCAACAGTCCGGCCAAAGGATATAGTCCGGCTGTCCGGATACCCCCTAATCCAGGACTCCCTCAAGGTTGATGTCAGACAAGGAAAACAACGTAATGGGTTATGTTTTCTTATATCCGAAATAAAGTATATTGTCTTGGATCATCCAATATGTTGAGCTTGCTTTTGCCCCTCATGCTAGCCAAATTCTTTGCACCAAGTAGAGATACAACTTGTGCTTCCAAACATTCCTTAAACCAGTTTTGCCATGAGAGTCCACCATACCTACCTATGGATTGAGTAAGATCCTTCAAGTAAGTTGTCATCGGTGCATGCAATAAAATTGCCCTCTAAATATGTATGATCTATTAATGTGGAGAAAATAAGTTTTATACGATCTTGTGATGTGGAAGAAATAAAAGCGACGGACTGCATAATAAAGGTCCATATCACAAGTGGCAATATAAAGTGACGTTCGTTTGCATTAAGATTTTGTGCATCCAACCATAAAAGCGCATGACAACCTCTGCTTCCCTCTGCGAAGGGCCTATCTTTTACTTTATCTTCTACCTTATGAAAGAGTCATGGTGATCTTCACCTTTCCTTTTTACATTTTATCCTTTGGCAAGCACATTGTGTTGGAAAGATCATGATATATATAACCAATTGGATGTAAATTATCATGAACTATTATTGTTGACATTACCCTCGAGGTAAAAGGTTGGGAGGCGAATCTATAAGCCCCTATCTTTCTCTGTGTCTGATTAAAACTTTGAACCCATAAATATCACGTGGGTGTTAGCAATTGTGAAAGATTAAATGACAGTTGAGTATGTGGAGTTTGCTAAACCAAAGCTCTCACATAGACCCTTCCTGAAAATAAGATTAATTGCAATTGTTTGATGACTGAGAATATAGTTTGTTAGTTTCAAGAAAGTTTATGATCTATACTTTAACATGTGAATAGCTTGTTACTTGATCATGAAAAGTTTTATGAAAATGAGCTACTGTTATGATATATAATGATGCTAGAAAAAGTGATTGGAACTACCATTGATGAAACTTATGCACTTGCTAGCATTCACACTTCATAAATTATTATTTTTATCATTTACCTACTCGAGGACGAGCAGGAATTAAGCTTGGGGATGCTGATACGTCTCCAACGTATCTATAATTTATGAAGTATTCATGCTATTATATTATCAACCCTGGATGTTTTATATGCATTTATATGCTATTTTGTATGGTTTTTAGGACTAACCTATTAACCTAGAGCCTAGTGCCAGTTTCTGTTTTTTCCTTATTTTTGAGTTTATAGAAAAGGAATATCAAACGGAGTCCAATTGACGTGCCAATTTTTGATGATTTTTTATGGACCAAAAGAAGACCCCAGAGTAAAAGAGTTGGGCCAGAAGAGTCCCGAACTATCCACGAGGGTGGGGGGCGCGCCCACCCCCTAGGCGTGGGCCCCTGCCTCGTGGACGCCTCGGGCACCTCCTTGACGTGAGACCGACGCCAAAAATTCCTATAAATACAGAAACCTCGGAAAATTAACCTAGACCGGGAGTTCCGCCGCCAGAAGCCTCCGTAGCCACCGAAAACCAATCTAGGCCCTCTCTGGCACCCTGCCGAAGGGGGCCGTCATCACCGGAGGGCATGGAGGAGGATCCCGGAGGGGCCATTATCACCATGAAGGCCAATGACCAGAGGAAGAACCTCTCCCCATCTAGAGGGGAGGCCATGGACGAGGAAGCACAAGGGGGAGAACCTCTCCTCCTCTCTCTCGGTGGCACCGGAGTGCCATCGGGAGGGGAATCATCGCCGCGGTGATCGTCTTCATCAACATCACCATCCTCATCTCTTTTATGCGGTCCACTCTCCCGCACCCCGCTGTAATCCCTACTTGAACATGGTGCTTTATGCCACAGATTATGATCCAATGATGTGTTTCCATCCTATGATGTTTTGAGTAGATATCTTTTGTCTTTGGGTTGATTGATGATTTAGATTGGTATGAATTGTATGTTTTACTTTGATGTTGTCCTATGGTGCCCTCTGTGTCGCGCAAGCGTGAGGGGTTCCCGCTGTAGGGTGTTGCAATACGTTCATGATTCCTTATAGTGGGTTGATGAGTGACTGAAACACAAACCCGAGTAAGGGGGTTGTTGCATATGGGAATAAAGAGGACTTGATGCTTTAATGCTATGGTTGGGTTTTACCTTAATGATCTTTAGTAGTTGCGGATGCTTGCTAGAGTTCCAATCATAAGTGCATATGATCCAAGTAGAGAAAGTATGTCAGCTTATGCCTCTCCCGCATATGAAACTGCAATAGTGATTACCGATCTTGTTAACGATTGCCTAGGACAATTCCGCACATCGATCCACCATTATTCCACACTCGCTATTTATAATATTTAGTAATATATTCTAACTTCATGATAACATCACCTACCTTTATATTTTAGCTCTCCGATATTATACAACGTTATCCTCTTCATACCCACAACCTAGTTTTATTTCTCGTTGCTAGTTGGAAGCAAACATTCGGTGTACGTAGAGTTGTATCAGTGGCAGATAGGGCTTGAGAGAATATTGATCTTACCTTTAGCTCCTTGTGGGTTCGACACTCCATACTTATAACTTCCACCTTTAGAAATTGTTACGATGATTCCTTGCACTTGGGGATTATCAACGTCGCACAACACCGTCCAGTGCCTGCTTCATCTCGGCCATCGCTGCATCCAGCGAGGTGTTGGCGATGAGGACACGGCCGAGAGTCGCCTCTGTGCGCCCCAGCGAAGCGGTGGTCGTCTGCGCCAGCGCATCGAAGACTTTGGCGGACGAGGCAGCGTACTTGTCAAGCGAGTCCTGGAGCTTTGACGCGTTCCGCCGTGGCCGCCCCGGCATCGGAGACCGCCTTGCTCTGCTGGATCGTGGCCTGCACCAGCTCCTGCAGATCTGCTAGGGAGAGCTCTGCTGCCGCCATGCGAGCGGAGATCGTCGGTTTGTTGGATCGCGCCGTTGGATCCGATCGATTTACTCAACCAAACGCAGGTACACCGAGGTGTTTTGCATGGAATCACCTGAGGGGATCCGCACCCTTGCCTGGAATTAGGAGCAGATCGATGGATTGATCACGAGATATGGATGAAAATTTTGGGGGAAAACAGAGGAAGCGGATCGATACACGGCTCTGAATACCAGATGCTACGGAATCATAGCAACTCCTCGCGTCACGCCAGGATGTGGTAACGAGAGACAGAAGAGAATTGCGTGGGAAGGAAGAAGAAGCACAGAGGAAGGATTGTATTCGAGATAATAATGTTTACAATGCCAGTTCCCTTTCCTCCCTCCACACGCTAGCTATATAACGGATCTATTACAGGCCACACCGGGCCGGCCCAACGGCCACTCACACACACAGGGCATGGCAAGGCCCAGGTCGTTGCAACGTACCATATTTTTATAGAAGGCAGAAGGCAATTACAAGAGACTACTTCTCGCTGCAAACAGCAAGTGTAGCACGAACTCCACAGCCGAGCTTATCCGAAGACAAGCAACCGCAAACGCTACAACCTCAATGCAAAGGAACTTGCCCTAAACATTTTCAACCGGACTTCCCTTGTCAACGCACCAACCACCCTTGAATACCTAAAAGAAGATGGGATAGGACTCGGTCGATCCCAAAAAAGTCACCGTCTTGGACTCACCAGCGCGGGCATACATTGCGCTGAAGTAGCTCTACTCGGACAAGCGGTAGACACAAAAGAACCACAACACAGAACCTCGAGGCCAAGTCTCCATACCCAATGCTCCCTTCAGAGGAACGACGCTAAGACGCCGCCAACGCCAGTCCGAGAAGGAACTAGGCTTTCGCCCGGAGACAGAAACCCAAGCTAGGAGGAAGAGATGCCGGCACACCTTAGCGACGCCTCCAAGGAGGGGACCAACACCCGCAGGCGTTGTCGCCGCCAACACCGTCCGAAGACGGGCAAGATTTCCATCCGTGTCGCACATCTCCAACCCTCCCCACCGGATTGAGCCACACTGATCTGCGATGGGTCACTCTGCCGCCGCCACAACACCTCAGCCATCGTGACCAGACGTTGCAGCACACCGACCCTGCATGGCCGTGGGCAAGCAACCCGACCTCCATCTCTCGCTCCGCCAAGAAAAAGATGGCAGCTTTGGTCCCATGGCAGCACGCCAAGGTCAGCCTGCGCCGCACGCAGCCACCAACCACACCAATCCAGGCAGGTGGGCACGCAACAGATGGCCCAAGGACCCGGATCGGCCAGATATGAATCGCACGCAGTCGCCGCCATCTCCCAACTCCAGCGCCAATCGAGGGCGCTCGACGCCACTGCTGCACCCGACCGCTGCCGAAGTAGCATCTCCCGGCCGGGCTCGCAGCGCCGTGACCACTCGAGTACCCTCGCCGGCGCCACCATGACCCAGCCATGCCGCCGCCTCCAGGACCCTTCCCGGCGCCGCTCGGAGCCCGAACCCGTGCACCAAGGCCTCCGCTGCTACTCCCCTGCCGAACTCCGCCACTCCGCTTCGCCCCCCACCATGCGCCGCCACACCAAAAGAACCTCCCGTGCCGCCCACTTGGAGTCCCACCCCTGCGCGAGGGGAGCCCGCCGGGGCGTGCCAACCCCACCGATCGCCTTCGGCGGCGGGCGCCGCCGCCACAGCCGGCGTCGGCAGCGGCGGCTGGGGGAGAACGAGGAAGAGGCTTACGGGGCTAGGGATTTGGCCTCTAGAGTTGCCCGCGCGAGCGGGCCGGGAGGAAGGGGAAAGTGGAACAGCTCCTTGGGCACTAGCTTCACGGTTAAGCACCGTAGTCTCACCTCTTTTTGATGAAAAAGAATTCTATGAGATCAGGTCTCACGCAAGTTCTCTGTGGGGTCATTATATAAAGAAATTTTTTGGACAACCCATAAATATGAGACCATGGGCTTGGAAGGCTCGGATCCCAGAAAAATCAAAACATTTCTGTGGCAAGTACCTCGAAATCGCATTCCGAATGGTGACTAAGTTGTCGAACGACATGCCCCAAGGACAACAAGTGCGTGTAGTGTGACCAAGACGAGACTTGTGACCATATCCTTTTCGGGTGCATTGTCGCACGTTTCATTTGAAGTGTGATTAGAGAGGTGACCGGTTGTTCATGGAAACTGTAGTTTGCTGATTTGCATGGTCTCATTCAGGGAGCCAATGCAAGGGATCAACAAGTTTCCTGGATGGGATTTACGACTTTAGCTTGGTGTTCTCGACAACTCACAAGAAAATGGTTAACGAGGGGGAATTGTTCAAGCATCCAGCTGAACTAATATATAAAATGATGATTCTTTAATAGCTATGGAAGCTTCTAGCAGGACCAAAGGACAGGCGTCAGAGCGCTTGAGTACCAGAATCCAATCTCGATGCCATTAGCTAAGGAAGGCAATGCATGCGCACAATATTGGCTAGGGAGCTGCCCACGTGTCGGTTGCATTGCTAGTGTGGCAGACGCCATGATTTATCTTAGCCATCAAACGATACGTCGTCTTGTTTCCTAGTAGCATGTATCGCTCTATTTAATGTTTTATATTCTAAACTAATTTTTCTAAACTTTAGATCTGTTAGGTTTGTTTGTAAGAGCCTCGGTCTAGGACGGGCATATGTCTCTTTGCTAAAACATAATCTTGTGTAGAACATCTATAACCGGATTCCAGAAAACCCCAAATAATACGGGCGAACACCACAATTATTGTCCGGTCACCAAATTCGGCACCCAACCGCCCCCTCTATACACCCAGCCAAAACATCTGGGCTAACTAGCACTCTCCATAATCAGATCATTTGTGAGGCGGATATGAGGCGATGGTTCGAATACACCCGGATGTGGCCCCCACGTCAGATCGGCCAAACCTGCACCAGTCGAACCCCACATATACCCCATCCTAGACCAAACTCTAGTCCACAATCCACTTTTGACCACTCCGCTACACTGCGATTCTCCTCCCTGTTCCCTGCCATCCCCACACTAAGGCCAACTCCGGCAATGAGTCCGACCCCATTGACTCGGCT
Source organism: Triticum urartu (assembly GCF_056163025.1). NCBI lineage: Eukaryota > Viridiplantae > Streptophyta > Magnoliopsida > Poales > Poaceae > Triticum > Triticum urartu. Next base: position 97,274,196 of record NC_141875.1, read on the forward strand.
CCACTCCTCAAGGAGGATTCCAGCTCCTTCGCGTCAAACAACGAAGAGCTCGCCCTTCGCCGGTCACGGATAGATAGGGGCGAAAGCTCAAGCTCTATGGCCTCTATGATGGCCCGGAGGGGCGGCTACAGCCCCGTGTCGGCCTTAGCAGCCCGTCGCAATCCCTCTATCACCGGTAAGGAGATGGAGCGACCATCGATGCCCTACACCTTCAGCCTTTTCTCCTCGCGGGCGGTGATGGGTGCTCGTGCTCGCATCATCGAGCTAGTGGCCGCGATAAATGCTAATACGCAATTAAACAAAAAACAAATCCTATTTTTACGCCATAAGTTTTTTCGAGAAACTTCCAAGCTATTCATCTTCAATCATGGTAGTACAAAGAACAACAGAGGTAATAAAAATTACAACAATGTTCGTGGACCACCTAGCGACAACTACAAGCACTGGAGCGAGACGAAGGCGCGCCACTATCATCGCCCCTCCCTCACTAGAGTCGGGCAAACCTTGTTGTAGTAGATGAAGGAAATATGACCTAGAGGCAATAATAAAGTTGTTATTTATATTTCGTTATATTATGATAAATGTTTATTATTCATGCTAGAATGGTATTAAACGAAAACTTAGTACATGTGTGAATACATAGACAAACAGAGTGTCCCTTGTATGCCTCTACTAGACTAGCTCGTTAATCAAAGATGGTTAAGTTTCTTAACGATAGACATGTGTTGTCATTTGATGAACGGGATCACATCATTAGAGAATGATGTGATAGACAAGACCCATCCGTTAGCTTAGCATAATGATCATTTAGTTTTATTGCTATTGCTTTCTTCATGACTTATACATGTTCCTCTGACTATGAGATTATGCAACTCCCGAATACCGGAGGAACACCTTGTGTGCTATCAAACGTCACAACGTAACTGGGTGATTATAAAGATGCTCTACAGGTGTCTCCGATGGTGTTTGTTGAGTTGGCATAGATCGAGATTAGGATTTGTCACTCCATGTATCGGAGAGGTATCTCTGGCCCTCTCGGTAATACACATCACTATAAGCCTTGCAAGCAATGTGACTAATGAGTTAGTCATGGGATGATGCATTACAGAACGAGTAAAGAGACTTTCTGGTAACGAGATTGAACTAGGTATGGTGATACCGATGATTGAATCTCGGGCAAGTAACATGCCGATGACAAAGGGAACATATGTTGTTATGCGGTTTGACCGATAAAGATCTTCGTAGAATATGTAGGAGCCAATATGAGCATCCAAGTTCCGCTATTGGTTATTGACTAGAGATGTTTCTCGGTCTTGTCTACATAGTTCTCGAACCCGTAGGGTCCGCACGCTTAACGTTCGATGACGATTTGTATTATGAGTTATGTGATTTGATGAACGAAGTTTGTTCGGAGTCCCGGATGAGATCACAGACATGACGAGGAGTCTCTAAATGGTGGAGTCATAAAGATTGATATATTGGACGATGTTATTCGAACACCGGATGAGTTCCGAGTGGTACCAGATAATTATCGGAGTGCCGGAGGGTTATCGGAACCCCCGGGGGAGCTAATGGGCCTTCATGGGCCTTAGTGGGGAGAGAGAAGGGCCACAAGGGGCTGGCCGCATGCCCCCCCCCCTCCTTGGATCTAAATCGGACTAGGCGAAGGGGGCGGCGCCCGCCTTTCCTTCCCGTCCCCCTCTCCCTTCCTTCTCCTCCCTTCCTCCAGGTGGAATCCTACTAGGACTTGGAGTCCTAGTAGGACTCCCCTCTCCTGGCGCGCCCTACAGGGGCCGGCCGGCCTCCCCCTCCACTCCTTTATATACAGGGGCAGGGGGCACCTTAGAACACACAAGTTTCTCTTGACCGTGTGCGGTGCCCCCCTCCATAGTTACACACCTCAATCATATCGCCGTATGCTTAGGCGAAGCCCTACACCGGTAACTTCATCATCACCGTCGCCACGCCGTCGTGCTGACGGAACTCTCCCTCGTCCTCAACTGGATCAAGATATCAAGGGACGTCATCGAGCTGAACGTGTGCTGAACGCCGAGGCGCTGTACGTTCGGTGCTTGGATCGGTTGGATCGTGAAGATGTTCAACTACATCAACCGCGTTACTAAATGCTTCCGCTTTCGGTCTACAAGGGTACGTGGACACACTCTCCCCTCTCGTTGCTATGCATCTCCTAGATAAATCTTGTGTGATCGTAGGATTTTTTTGAAATACTGCGTTCCCCAATAGTGGCATCCGAGCCAGGTCTATGCGTAGATGTTATATGCACGAGTAGAACACAACGAGTTGTGGGCGATAATAGTCAGACTGCTGACCATCAACGTCTTACTTTGATTCGGCAGTATTGTTGGATGAAGCGGTCCAGACCGACATTACATGGCCACGTTCATGAGATTGGTTCTACCGACGTGCTTCGCACATAGGTGGCTAGCGGGTGTCTGTTTCTCCAACTTTAGTTGAATCGAGTTTGACTACTCCTGGTCCTTGTTGAAGGTTAAAACAACACACTTGACAAAAAATCGTTGTGGTTTTTATGTGCATGTAAGAACGGTTCTTGCTAGAAGCCCGTAGCAGCCACGTAAAACTTGCAACAACAAAGTATAGGACGTCTAACTTGTTTTTGCAGGGCATGTTGCGATGTGATATGGTCAAGATGTGATGAGATATAAATTGTTGTATGATATGATCATGTTTTATAACCGTTATCGGCAACCGGGAGGAGCCTTATGGTTGTCGCTTTATTGTATGAAATGCAATCTCCATGTAATTGCTTTACTTTGTCATTAAGCGGTAGTGATAGTCGTAGAAGCAATAGTTGGCGAGATGACAACGATGCTATGATGGAGATGAAGGTGCCAAGCCGGTGACGATGGTGATCATGAAGGTGCTTTGGAGATGGAGATCAAAGGCACAAGATGATGATGGCCATATCATATCACTTATTTTGATTGCATGGGATGTTTATTTTTTATGCATCTTATTTTGCTTAGTACGGGAGTAGCATTATAAGATGATCTCTCACTAAATTTCAAGGTATAAGTGTTCTCCCTGAGTATGCACCGTTGCTACAGTTCGTCATGCTGAGACACCACGTGATGATCGGGTGTGATAAGCTCTACATTCACATACAACGGGTGCAAGCCAGTTTTGCACACGCAGAATACCCGGGTTAAACTTGACGAGCGTAGCATATGCAGATGTGGCCTCAGTGTTGTCTAACGTGAATCATATAGTAGATATGATCAACATAGTGATGTTCACCATTGAAAACTACTCCATCTCATGTGATGATCGGACACGGTTTAGTTGATATGGATCACGTGATCATTTAGATGACTAGAGAGATGTCTATCTAAGTGGGAGTTCTTAAGTAATATGATTAATTGAACTTTAATTTATCATGAACTTAGTACCTGATAGTATTTTGCATGTCTATGTTGTTGTAGATCAATGGCCCGTGCTACAGTTCCTTTGAATTTTAATGCATTCCTAGAGAAAGCTAAGTTGAAAGATGATGGTAGCAACTACACGGACTGGGTCCGTAACTTGAGGATTATCCTCATTGTTGCACAGAAGAATTACGTCCTGGAAGCACCGCTAGGTGCAAGACCCGCTGCACAAGTAACTCCAGACGTTATGAACGTCTCATAGAGCAAAGCTGATGACTACTCGATAGTTCAGTGTGCCATGCTTTACAGCTTAGAACCGGGACTTCAACGACGTTTTGAACGCCATGGAGCATATGAGATGTTCCAGGAGTTGAAGTTAATATTTCAAGCAATTGCCCGGATTGAGAGATATGAAGTCTCCAATAAGTTCTACAGCTGCAAGATGGAGGAGACTAGTTCTGTCAGTGAACATATACTCAGAATGTCTGGGTACCACAACCACTTGACTCAACTGGGAGTTAATCTTCCTAATGATAGTGTCATTTACAGAGTTCTTCAATCACTACCACCAAGCTACAAAAGCTTTGTGATGAACTATAATATGCAAGGGATGGATAAGAAAATTCCCGAGCTCTTCGCGATGCTAAAGGCTGTGGAGGTAGGAATCAAGAAGGAGCATCAAGTGTTGATGGTTAACAAGACCACTAGTTTCAAGAAGAAGGACAAAGGGAAGAAGGGGAACTTCAAGAAGGACGGCAAGCAAATTTCTGCTCAAGTGAAGAAGCCCAAATCTGGACCTAAGCCTGAGACTGAGTGCTTCTACTAGAAAGGGACTGGTCACTGGAAGCGGAACTGCCCCAAGTATTGGGCGGATAAGAAGGATGGCAAAGTGAAAGGTATATTTGATATACATGTTATTGATGTGTACCTTACTAATGCTCGTAGTAGCACCTGGGTATTTGATACTGGTTCTGTTGCTCATATTTGCAACTCGGAATAGGGGCTACGGATTAAACGAAGATTGGCTAAGGACGAAGTGATGATGCGCGTGGGAAATGGTTCCAAAGTCGATGTGATCGTCATCGACACGCTACCTCTACATCTACCTTCGGGATTAGTTTTAGACCTAAATAATTGTTATTTTGTGCCAGCCTTAAGCATGAACATTATATCTGGATCTTGTTTGATGTGAGACGGTTATTCATTTAAACCAGAGAATAATGGTTGTTCTATTTATATGAGTAATATCTTTTATGGTCATGCACCCTTAATGAGTGGTCTATTTTTGTTGAATCTCGATAGTAGTGATACACATATTCACAGATGATTTGAGTAGATATGGGTATATCTACTTAATGAAACATAAGTCTGAAACATTTGAAAAGTTCAAAGAATTTCAGAGTGAAGTGGAAAATCATCGTAACAAGAAAATAAAGTTTCTATGATCTGATCGTGGAGGTGAATATTTGAGTTACGAGTTTGGTCTTCATTTCAAACAATGTGGAATAGTTTCGCAACTCACGCCACCTGGAACACCACAGCGTAATGGTGTGTCTGAATGTTGTAATCGTACTTTATTAGATATGGTGCAATCTATGATGTCTCTTACTGATTTACCGCTATCGTTTTGGGGTTATGCTTTAGAGACGGCTGCATTCACATTAAATAGGGCACCATCTAAATCTGTTGAGACGACACCATATGAACTATGGTTTGGCAAGAAACCCAAGTTGTCATTTCTTAAAGTTTGGGGCTGCGATGCTTATGTGAAAAAGCTTCAACCTGATAAACTCGAACCCAAATCGAAGAAATGTGTCTTCATAGGATACCCAAAGGAGACTGTTGGGTACAGCTTCTATCACAGATCTGAAGGCAAGATATTTGTTGCTAAGAATGGATCCTTTCTAGAGAAGGAGTTTCTCTTGAAAGAAGTGAGTGGGAGGAAAGTAGAACTTGATGAGGTAATTGTACCTTCTCCCGAATTGGAAAGTAGTTCATCACAGAAACCAGTTCCAGTGATTCCTACACCAATTAGTGAGGATGCAAATGATGATCATCATGAAACTTCTGATCAAGTTACTACTAAACCTTGTAGGTCAACCAGAGTAAGATCCGCACCAGAGTGGTACGGTAATCCCGTTCTGGAGGTCATGTTACTTGACCATGACGAACCTACGAACTATGAGGAAGCGTTGATGAGCCCAGATTCCATGAAATGGCTTGAGGACATGAAATCTAAGATGGGATCCATGTATGAGAACAAAGTGTGGAATTTGGTTGACTTGCCCAATGATCGGCAAGCAATAGAGAATAAATGGATTCTCAAGAAGAAGAGTGACACTGACGATAATGTTACTGTCTACAAAGCTCGACTTATTGCGAAAGGTTTTCGACATGTTCAAGGAGTTGACTACGATGAGACCTTCTCACCCGTAGTGACACGTCTCCAACGTATCTATAATTTTTGATTGCTCCATGCTATATTATCTACTATTTTGGACATTATTGGGCTTTATTATCCACTTTTATATTATTTTTGGGACTAACCTATTAACCGGAGGCCTAGCCTAGAATTGCTAAATTTTTTTGCTTATTTTAGGGTTTCGAAGAAAAGGAATATCAAACAGAGTCCAAACGGGATGAAACCTTCGGGAACGTGATTTTCTCATCGAACATGATCCAGGAGACTTGGACCCTACGTCAAGCAACCAATAGGGAGGCCACGAGGTAGGGGCGCGCCTACCCCCCCCCCCCCAGGCGCGCCCTCCACCCTCATGGCCCCCTGTTGCTCCATCGACGTACTTATTCCTCATATATATACCTACGTACCCCCAAACGATCAGATACGGAGCCAAAACCCTAATTCCACCACTGTAACTTTCTGTATCCACGAGATCCCATCTTGGGGCCTGTTCCGGAGCTCCGCCGGAGGGGGCATCGATCACGGAGGGCTTCTACATCAACACCATAGCCTGTTGCAAATGGATGTCAAAACTGCATTCCTTAATGGACATCTTAAAGAAGAGTTGTATATGATGCAACCAGAAGGTTTTTGTCGATCCTAAAGGGGCTAACAAAGTGTGCAGGCTCCAGCGATCCATTTATGGACTGGTGCAAGCCTCTCGGAGTTGGAATATACGCTTTGATAGTGTGATCAAAGCATATGGTTTTATACATACTTTTGGAGAAGCCTGTATTGAAAGTGAGTGGGAGCTCTGTGGCATTTCTGATATTATATGTAGATGACATATTGTTGATTGGAAATGATACTGAATTTCTGAACAACATAAAAGGATACTTGAATAAGAAATTTTTATATGAAAGACCTCGGTGAAGCTGCTTATATATTGGGCATCAAGATCTATAGAGATAGATCAAGACGCTTAATTGGACTTTCACAAAGCACATACCTCGATAAAGTTTTGAAGAAGTTCAAAATGGATCAGTCAAAGAAAGGGTTCTTGCCGGTGTTACAAGGTGTGAAGTTGAGTCAGACTCAATGCCCGACCACTGAAGAAGCTAAAGAGAAAAATGAAAGTCATTCCCTATGCCTCAGCCATAGGTTCTATCATGTATGCAATGTTGTGTACCAGACCTGATGTGTGCCTTGCTATTAGTTTAGCAGAGAGGTACCAAAGTAATCCAGGAGTGGACCACTGGACAATGGTCAAGAACATCCTAAAATACCTGAAAAGGACTAAGGATATGTTTCTCGTTTATGGAGGTGACAAAGAGCTCATCATAAATGGTTATGTCGACGCAAGCTTTGACACTAATCCAGATGACTCTAAGTCACAAACCGGATACGTATTTATATTCAATGGTGGAGCTGTCAGTTGGTGCAGTTCCAAGCAGAGCATCGTGGCGGGATCTACGTGTGAAGCGGAGTACATAGCTGCTTCGGAAGCAGCAAATGAAGGAGTCTGGATGAAAGAGTTCATATCCGATCTAGGTGTAATACCTAGTGCATCGGGTCCAATGAAAATCTTTTGTGACAATACTGGAGCAATTGCCTTGGCGAAGGAATCCAGATTTCACAAGAGAACCAAACACATCAAGAGACGCTTCAATTCCATCCGCAAACAAGTCAAGGAGGGAGACATAGAGATTTGCAAGATACATACGGATCTGAATATTGCAGACCCGTTGACTAAGCCTCTCTCACGAGCAAAACATGATCAGTACCAAGACTCCATGGGTGTTAGAATCATTACTATGTGATACGTCTCCAACGTATCTATAATTTTTGATTGCTCCATGCTATATTATCTTCTGTTTTGGACATTATTGGGCTTTATTATCCACTTTTATATTATTTTTGGGACTAACCTATTAACCGGAGGCCCAACCCAGAATTGCTGTTTTTTGCCTATGTCAGAGTTTTGCAGAAAAAGAATATCAAACGGAGTCCAAACGGAATGAAACCTTCGGGAACGTGATTTTCGGAACGAACATGATCCAGGAGACTTGGACCCTACATCAAGCAACCAACAGGGAAGCCACGAGCTAGGGGGCGCGCCTACCCTCCCCCCCCCCAGGCGCGCCCTCCACCCTCGTGGGTCCCTTGTTGCTCCACCGACGTATTCCTTCCTCCTATATATACCTACGTACCCCCAAACAATCAAAAACGGAGCCAAAACCCTAATTCCACCGCCGTAACTTTCTGTATCCACGAGATCCCATCTTGGGGCCTGTTCCGGAGCCCCGTCGGAGGGGGCATCGATCATGGAGGGCTTCTACATCAACACCATAGCCTCTCCGATGATGTGTGAGTAGTTTACCTCAAACCTTTGGGTCCATAGTTATTAGCTAGATGGCTTCTTCTCTCTTTTTGGATCTCAATACAATGTTCTCCCCCTCTCTTGTGGAGATCTATTCGATGTAATTTTCTTTTGCGGTGTGTTTGTCGAGACCGATGAATTGTGGGTTTATGATCAAGTTTATCTATGAACAATATTTGAATCTTCTCTGAATTCTTTTATGTATGATTGGTTATCTTTGCAAGTCTCTTCGAATTATCAGTTTGGTTTGGCCTACTAGATTGATATTTCTTGCAATGGGAGAAGTGCTTAGCTTTGGGTTCAATCTTGCGGTGTCCTTTCCCAGTGATAGTAGGGGCAGCAAGGCACGTATTGTATTGTTGCCATCGAGGATAACAAGATGGTTTTTTATCATATTGCATGAATTTATCCCTCTACATCATGTCATCTTGCTTAAAGTGTTACTCTGTTCTTATGAACTTAATACTCTAGAAGCATGCTGGATAGCGGTCGATGTGTGGAGTAATAGTAGTAGATGCAGGAAGGAGTCGGTCTACTTGTCTCGGACGTGATTCCTATATACATGACCATACCTAGATATTCTCATAACTATGCTCAATTCTGTCAATTGCTCAACAGTAATTTGTTCACCCACCGTAAAATACTTATGCTCTTGAGAGAAGCCACTAGTGAAACCTATGGCCCCCGGGTCTATCTTCCATCATATTAATCTTCCAACACGTAGTTATTTTCATTGCCTTTTATTTTACTTTGCATCTTTATCATAAAAATACCAAAAATGTTATCTTATCATATCTATCAGATCTCACTCTCGTAAGTGACCGTGTAGGGATTGACAACCCCTTATCGCGTTGGTTGCGAGGATTTATTTGTTTTGTGTAGGTGCGAGGGACTCGCGTGTAGCCTCCTACTGGATTGATACCTTGGTTCTCAAAAACTAAGGGAAATACTTACGCTACTTTGCTGCATAACCCTTTCCTCTTCAAGGGAAAACCAACGCAGTGCTCAAGAGGTAGCAAGACGGATTTCTGGCGCCGTTGCCGGGGAGGTCTATGCAAAAGTCAACATACCAAGTACCCATCACAAACCCTTATCTCCCGCATTACATTATTTGCCATTTGCCTCTCGTTTTCCTCTCCCCCACTTCACCCTTGTCGTTTTATTCGCCCTCTGTTTTCCGTTCGCCTCTTTTCCATTTGCTTGTCGTTATGGCGAGTCCTCTATCTTCTCCGTTGTCTCCCGAGAATGAAGTTCTAAATTTTAAGCAAAGGGAGGGAGAAAATCTAAAAGACGCTTGGCATAGAATTTGCAATGCTCAAAATAGATCTACCAGGAAGCAATCTACTTCCGTTCTTCTTTGCAATTTTTATGTAGGCGCTACTCCTTGGTACAGATATATCCTTGATACCATTACCGGAGGGAACTTCTTGGGTAGCCGTACTTTTGATTCTTATAATGCTATGATAGATTTATTTGGCTCACCACCTCTTTTGGTTAATGGAACTATGTTAACTTTGGAGCATGTAATGCAAAGACTTAAAATTATTGAGAATAAGGTTGCTACTGTAGAGTTAATTGAAAATTTGGATAAAAAGATCCACAACCGAATCACTCAATATGGATCTAAAGTAGGAGTCATTTTGAAAAATATTAAAGAAAAGGAACATATAGTTAATGAGAAAATAAATCAGGATTCCACTAGAATCGATAAACTTGAGGATATTATTACCAACTTGGGAACCGCTTTTTCTTCCGTAAAGAATACTCCAAGTCCTCCCACTAAAATTGCCAAGCTTAGGTATGTTCCTAAAAATAAGGGTGAATCCTCTAGTAAGGAAACTGCAGATCTCAAATCTATAAGTATTCATCCCAATCTTTTGGCTATCATTAAGGAACCATTTGTTACAAATAAATTTTTCGATCTTGTGCCTAAAAGTTTGATAATCAATAAAAATAAAGAAATTCCTAGGGATGGTAGATGCCTCATTGAAGAATTACCTACCAAAGATGGCAATACCTAGATCTATCCTTGCTTTTTATGCCTAGCTAGGGGCGTTAAACGATAGCGCTTTGTCGGTGTACAAAAAGAGGGGTACACTTTTTGTACCCCTATAACTGTGCACGGGCAGTCTGAGCCACGGGCACCACCACACCAAGCAAGGCAAGGGAGGTGAGCCAGGGTAAGACCGAAGCTCAAGAGAACTACGACGCCAAGGCCAAGACCACGAAGAGCAAAGGGGACGAAGCGGACTCCCCCAGTAAGATCCTTGCCGGGAGACAGTTCTAGCAGCCCCGGCAAGACCCTTGCCGCGGCGACTCGTCCCGCGCCTACGGAGCAAATCACCCTTGAGTCCACTGCCCCCAAAGGGCAAGGATTCGGGAGACATCCCCATGGCGGCATGCAGATCTTTGTAAAGACATTCAAGATCAGATACGCACTAAGGAGACGACAACCCTTGGCAGGATGCCAGCCAAGGAAGACCACAAGGCCCCCGGCAAGCGCCTTGCCGGGGATGACAGCAGGCGCCTCGGCAAGACCCTTGCCGGGGCCCCAGCAATGCCCTCCACGAGGACACCCGCGGGGCCACCATCAGGCCCACGCCGACTAAACCTCCACCACCGCACGCATGCAGCTGCCGACCCAACCAGCTGGGCAGGCACCTGCGTGGCGGCATGCAGATCTTCATGAAGACCCACCACTGCGCCACCTCAGCTGCCTGCCTACCTACATGGCATCGCAGGCGTCGCTGTCCAGGGTGCGTGTCGACACAAGAAGGAGCGGCGATGGACGAGACAGGTTTCTCCCCCGTCCCCGATAAAGCAAGGACACCTAGGCAAGACGCATTAAATGCGCCTTGTCATGTAATGCGAGGGATAACCTCGCATCACTGTACCCTTTCCACCTCCTGTGTGCCACTGTGGCAACCCCTTTTTCTATAAAAGGAGGCCCAAGGCGACCAGGAGAAGGATTCGGCTTTTTGGAGCTTCTCACGCCCCATAGCTAACTCAAGAACACAGATACACAATCCACCAAAGCAGGAGTAGGGTTTTACGCATCCTCGCGGCCCAAACCTAGATAAATGAACCGTGTGCTACCTGTTAGATCCGCTCTTCTCACGACCTCGCGCTCCGCTAATCACAGTAGGGATTCTTGTGATCCCATAGGTGTCGTTCCCACCGACACGCTTGTTGGGAGGCAACCCAATTTTATTTTTATTCCCTCCTTTTTGCTCCTGTTTAGTAATAAATAATTTATCTAGCCTCTTTTTTGGTTGTGTTTTTTTGTGTTTAATTAGTGTTTGTGCCAAGTAGAACCGTTGGGAAGACTTGGGGAAAGTCTTGTTAATCTTGCTGTAAAAAACAGAAACTTTAGCGCTCACGAGAACAGCTGCCGTTTTTATTTGGAAAGTACTATTTAGTTAATTATTTTTTCATATGATTAATAGATAAATTCCTCACGTCCAGCAATTTATTTTAGAATTTTTGGGGTTCCAGATCTTGCGCTAGCTACAGATTACTACAGACTGTTCTGTTTTTGACAGATTCTGTTTTTCGTGTGTTGTTTGCTTATTTTGATGAATCTATGGCTAGTAAAATAGTTTATAAACCATAGAGAAGTTGGAATACAGTAGGTTTAACACCAATATAAATAAATAATGAGTTCATTACAGTACCTTGAAGTGGTGTTTTGTTTTCTTTCGCTAACGGAGCTCACGAGATTTTCTACTTTAAGTTTTGTGTTGTGAAGTTTTCAAGTTTTGGGTAAGGATTTGATGGATTATGGAACAAGGAGTGGCGAGAGCCTAAGCTTGGGGATGCCCATGGCACCCCCAAGATAATCAAGGACACCAAAAAGCCAAAGCTTGGGGATGCCTCGGAAGGCATCCCCTCTTTCGTCTACTTCCATCGGTAACTTTACTTGGAGCTATATTTTTATTCACCACATGATATGTGTTTTGCTTGGAGCGTCTTGTATGATTTGAGTCTTTGCTTTTTAGTTTACCGCAATCATTTTTTCTGTACACACCTTTTGAGAGAGACACACATGATTCGGAAATTATTAGAATACTCTATGTGCTTCACTTATATCTTTTGAGTTATATAGTTTTGCTCTAGTACTTCACTCATATCTTTTAGAGCACGGTGGTGGATTTGTTTTATAGAAACTATTGATCTCTCATGATTCACTTAGATTATTTTGAGAGTCTTAAATAGCATGGTAATTTGCTTAAATAATCCTAATATGCTAGGTATTCAAGATTAGTAAAAACTTTCTTATGAGTGTTTTGAATACTAAGAGAAGTTTGATGCTTGATGATTGTTTTGAGATATGGAGGTAGTGATATTAAAGTTGTGCTAGTCGAGTAGTTGTGAATTTGAGAAATACTTGTGTTGAAGTTTGCAAGTCTCGTAGCATGCACGTATGGTAAACGTTATGTAACAAATTTGAAACATGAGGTTTTCTTTAATTGTCCTCCTTATGAGTGGCGGTCGGGGACTAGCGATGGTCTTTTCCTACCAATCTATCCCCCTAGGAGCATGCGCGTAGTGCTTGGTTTTTGATGACTTGTAGATTTTTGCAATAAGTATGTGAGTTCTTTATGACTAATGTTGAGTCCATGGATATACGCACTCTCACCTTTCCATCATTGCTAGCCTCTTCGGTACCGTGCATTGCCCTTTCTCACATCGATAGTTGGTGCAAACTTCGCCGGTGCATTCAAACCCCGTGATGTGATACACTCTTTCACACATAAACCTCCTTATATCTTCCTCAAAACAGCCACCATACCTACCTATTATGGCATTTCCATAGCCATTCCGAGATATATTGCCATGCAACTTTCCACCATCTCGTTTATCATGACACGTTGATCATTGTCATATTGTTTAGCATGACCATGTAGTTGACATAGTATTTGTGGCAAAGCCACCGTTCATAATTGTCGGTGTCAAAACCGGTGGATCTCGGGTAGGGGGTCCCAAACTATGCGTCTAAGGCGGATGGTAACAGGAGGCAGGGGACACGATGTTTTACCCAGGTTCGGGCCCTCTTGATGGAGGTAAAACCCTACGTCCTGCTTGATTATTCTTGATAATATGAGTAGTACAAGAGTTGATCTACCACGAGATCGGAGAGGCTAAACCCTAGAAGCTAGCCTATGGTATGATTGTATGTTGTCCTATGGACTAAAACCTTCCGGTTTATATAGACACCGGAGGGGGCTAGGGTTACACAAGGTCGGTTACAAAGGAGGAGATATCCATATCCGTATTGCCTAGCTTGCCTTCCACGCCAAGTAGAGTCCCATCCAGACACGGGACGAAGTCTTCAATCTCGTATCTTCATAGTCCAACAGTCCGGCCAAAGGATATAGTTCGGCTGTCCGGAGACCCCCTAATCTAGGACTCCCTCAGTAGCCCCTAAACTAGGCTTCAATGACGATGAGTCCGACGCGCAGTGTTGTCTTCGGCATTGCAAGGCGGGTTCCTCCTCCGAATACTCCACGGAAGAGTTTTGAATACAAGGATAGTGTCCAACCCTGCAAAATAAGTTCCACATACCACCGTAGAGAGAATAATATTTCCACAAATCTAATCTGCTGACACGTTTTGGCAGCATGACATCACGCCACGGCCCGGTAATTATTTGAACCGTTTTTCTCTAACCAGCCCCGCACATAACGCGAGGCGGTTTCTTGACACGTTTTGTCAAAGCAGAGATCGTGTTCCCTTTATTACGGGATTCTCATTAATATGGATGTGGGTAACCCAACCGTGCCTAGGACTCCTAGATCTTAGGCAAGTCCCAAACGGCCACGAGGAGGACGCTTGATATTCACCCTCTTTATAAAGGGACAAGGTTTTTACCTTTTTCCCTCTCGTGCTCAATCGAATCCTTCCCCCGCCTCGAGTTCTAACACCCCAAATCCCAGGTCAGCTGCTTCAGACCTTCAATCATGTCCGGATCCAGCCTTCAAGGCCGGTGGATCCTCCATCACGGAGGAGGACATCAAGAAGTTGAGGGAGGCCAGATATCTGACCGCTGAAATTTCGCATAGGCTGCCCGCCCGAGGGCAGGTCGTCCCTACTCCCGAACCCAACGAGGGCGTTGTGTTCGTCTCCCACTTCCTCCGAGGACTAGGCCTCGCTCTGGATCCCTTTGTCAGGGGTCTTATGTTCTATTACGGGCTGGATTTTCACGATCTGGCCCCGGATTCCCTTCTTCACATCTCGTCATTTATTGTCGTTTGTGAGGCCTTCCTCCGCATTACCCCTCACTTCGGCCTGTGGCTCAAGACCTTCGATGTGAAGCCGAAGATGCTCGAGGGGCAGTACGCAGCGTGCAGAGGTGCTCTAATAAGCAAAATTGCTGACGCTCCATGGCCAAAGGGTTCCTTTCCAGAGGTGTCCGGATTGTGGCAACGGGAGTGGTTTTACGTCACAGCCCCCCGAAGTGCCAAGTGGGTAGCTGCCCCCACCTTCCGCTCAGGCCCTCCACCACAACTGATGTCATGGATCAGCAGGGGGCTGAGCTGGGGTGCAGCCAAGGACGTTCCAATACTGCAGAGCTGCATCTGAGATCTCTTCGAGGGAGATTTCAGTCTGGTTATGGTAATGCAAGTTATGCTGGTTCGTTGAGTCCATCCTTGCAAACGCCGGCCCCTCCGCATGTGGGAATTCAACCCGGAAGGACCGCGCACTATTCAGAATTTCCTCAGCATGACGCACGAGGAGATGTACAAATCGTTCTTCGGACCCCAAATAGAGTGTCCGGACACTACCGAGGACGTGGGCCTGAGCAGCAACCACACCGCTGCCCAAGTAAGTAATCCCATGGACGAACACACAGTCCTTTTATTTATCATGACATCATTCTGAAGAATCGCTCTTTGACCAGGACTGGATAACAAAGGCGAAAATGATCCGGTGTTCGGCCCCCCTTCCTGAAGGCTTGGACAATCCGGTGCTGGAAAAGATGCTTGAGACAGCACCTTGTCTAGTGCCCTCAAAGGAAGATGAAGGGGGGAATAAAGAGGGCGAAAGCGGGCCTCATTGCTACCTATTCCAACCGAGGGAATGAGCGCCTCCGCGAGGGAGGATAACCAAGGGGAAGAATCTGACATTCTCTCTCCCCGGCGAAGGAAGAGGACTACCTCTGAAGATTCGGAAACCAAGGTTTCCAAACGGGAGAAGAAATCTCCGCCAGAGGGTCCTGCCTCGGAGGGTGTTCTTGCCACACAATGTCCGCGCGGGGACCAGCCCTCTAACGAGCTGTAAGTAATCAAAAAGTACTTAATAGTGAAGATATCCTGCCTTACTTCTGAGGAAAATAACCGAAGCATTTATCTTGCAGTTCGGATCTTAGCCCTTCTCAGCAGAGCTCGTCTTCAGGGGATCTTCTTCCAGAGATGATGGAGAGCGAAACGCCTCCCCCTGCCACACCGCCTCACGAGGCGAGCGACCCCTAGGTGTCGTCGTGGAGGGTTTCTCCTGATCCGGCAAGGCCAGAAGGTAATCCTATGGCCACCCGAAGTCCCCAGTATCCGGCTCTTGAAGAGAGTAATCAAAAGAGTCCGGCACCATCTGGTATGCGGTCAGGCGTACTGAGGGATCTGCTAGAGCGAGCGACTATCTCAGAAGAGCACCGTACGTTGATGAGTACGGTGATTGAAAGGATTTCGTCCGCCGAAAGCGGGTTGCATGAAGCCTTTATGAGTCTACTGACGGGTTTTGAGGTGCGTGAAATGATGTACATTTTTGAAAGTACCGCACATTTTTAGGTGTGCCCTGTGTAGATAGTAGCCCCTGAGACTCTGGTTGTCATCGAGAATGGCGTCAAACATAGGATCATAGTCCCAGGTAATAGCCAGACCGCCTTTATGTGCAGGTGGTTGAAGCTCCGGTGGCTAGCCGGACTGATGGGGTTGCCGAACTAAAGCGACAACTAGATGCGGCAGATGCCGACATCGTGCTTGTTAACAAGCGGCTTGACGAGGCACAGGGTAGGTGATTTTTCTGGTGAATGTCACAAAGTAAGACCAGCATGATGCAAGTATCTTTAATATGTTGTGACTGCAGATGGAGCTGCCATCGTGGAGACCCTTCGAGTGGAGCTTGCCCGAGCCAAGGAGCAAGCAAGGAGTAGTAATGCAGCCGCTTTAAAGGCGACCAAAGAGTTAAGGGCCGAACAGGACGCACATTGCGGGAGCAAAGAAAAAATTGCCAAGATGGCCGTGGAGTTAAAAGATGCTGTTGACCGTTACCGGCTTCTTGAAGAAGAAAACCAGGTGAAGGCGACGGACCTAGAGAAGGCCCGGGTGGCTGCCAAGGAGGCCCGCTCCAAAATTAGAGCAACGAAGGAGGAGCTGAATCAAGCTGCGGATATCGTTTCTGGGAAGCCCTTCTTGTTGCGGACTAAGTTCGGAGATCCGAAATATGCTCCTCTGGACCGGCTATGGAGTTCTGCGGATGAGTACATGGATTTGTCTGCGAGTGCTGCGGATGTGACCGAGTACTTCAAGGATCAGAAAGGTCCTGAAGTGGAGAAGCTGTTTTGGTCACAGTTTCACGCTCCAGTCCATCCGCTGTTGCTGAATGAGCGATTGACCGGTTGGGCCGAGCTCCATAGATTATCCGGACTGGCCATGAGGTCCATTGTGGATCATTTGTCGCCAGGAGGGCCAAGGCCGAATAGCTACTTTAGCTTAGTGCAACAATTTCTTGGCGATGTGCCACGCATCGATGCTGTAAAGAGGTCGGCGTGCATAGAGGGCTCGCGGATGGACCTTGCCCGTGTCAAAACATACTGGGCGGAGATGGATGCCACCACTGTTGTGGCACAGGGTTCGGCCATAGGCCGAGTGGCTGCCGAGCACTACTTTGAAGAAGTTCTTGAAGGCGCTCGTTCGATAGAGGCTCAGTGCTCGAAGAATATTATGTTTGAGTGACATGTATTCCCATTGTAAAAACAATGTTTTATTGAATTTATCAAGGTTGTATTTATACTTTTGCCCAAAAGTGCTATGATGCCTCCTGTGCGGCCGTTTATGTATATATGTATATAACCTGAGAGATTGCAGTCGCCGGCTTCAGCCCCCACGCATATAATGCGGGGGTGTTCGCAGAAGACGCATGTTCACACTTGATCCAACGTCTTGGTCCATTAAGGAGGTGATAGCGCAGCGAACTAGGCAAGCAGACTATAATGCTTTAACACTTTCACTTAGCCAGAGGAGTTTGACAGTGGGGCTACTATATAGCCCCTGGTGGCTCCGCACTCATCCGAATTCGGGGTGCGTACATGCCTGGCCGGGAAACGGCCCTTCGTTAAAGCGGAGGAATCCCGAAGATTCCGCTAGGTCATCGAGTGGTTGACCAGTCTCACGCTATATCATGACAGTCAGTTTTCGGCTTTCTCTACTGAGGTGCTCGTCCGGATGAACCAGGGCACAATCGTAGTAGTTCTCATGGTGCCGCCTTAGCCGATAGAGCGGAACGTAAGGCAGCAAAACACAGGAGCCGGGCAAACCCAACATTTGACCAAAGACATGATTCGGAGCTGATGCATATAAGGCCAAACTCGCGACGCCGAACACTCCCTAAGGTATTCGGTCTTTATGGTGGAAACTGGGCTTAAGCAGTGCCCTTTGTAATAAGCCCCAGGTGTCCAGGTACGTGCAATATTCCGACGTGGACACATGCCAATACGTCAGCATCCTTCTCAATTGTACTGAGAATCTGGGGGATGTGTATCAACAAGAGACAGTAAAAAAGGTTTACGCAGGGTCTTAATCTAAAAAGAATCCTTGGAACGGGTCCCTGCTGCACGTCTGCGCCTGTGTCTCTGTTGTGCCGTATCCTGGACGGGTGTAGCACGATGGTCATCTGTAAAAGAGAGGAACTTAGTTGAAAAGTTGTCGTGCAAAAAGGTAGGTTATACTACAGAAACTATGTACAGTTCAAGATGAGTAAAGTTGAGCCTAATTGCCACTTGTTTGCGCGCGCCGAGCCCCTTGTATTGTAATAGGGGTATAGCCATCAAACCTGTACCAATTACATATAGCTGCGCCGGACTCGTCTAACCGCGTCCGTGGTCTTAACGACCTGTCAGATGCTTTAGTTGGTGAGGCCGTTTAGTGTGCGGCTGCCAAGGCAGCCGCACGGTCTTCCGCGCGCAAGGAGCGCTCAATATTTCCATTTACTATAATGATGCCACGTGGACCGGGCATCTTAAGCATGAGAGAAGCGTAATGTGGTATTGCGTTAAAGCGAGCGAAAGCTTCACGTCCGAGTAGTGCTTGATAGCCACTTTGGAATGGAGCGATGTGGAAGGTCAAATTTTCGTTGTGGAAGTTATCAGGAAAGCCAAATATAACCTCTAGTAGCAGGGAGCCCGTGCAATGGGCTTCTGGGCCTGGCATTACTCCTTTAAAGGTAGTATTTCTATGGCTAATTTTTGCTGGGTCTATCCCCATGTTGCGGACTGTGTCCTGATATATCAGGTTTAAACTGCTGCCGCCGTCCATCAGGACTTGTGTGAAGTGGTATCCGTTAATTATTGGGTCTAATACCAAGGCAGCCCATCCTGCATGCCAGATACTTGCCGAGTAATCCCATGGTCAAAGGTGATCGGTTGGGACGACCAGTGGCAGAACTCCGCGGTGATAGGCCCTGGGGCATGTGTCTCTGGGAGTGCCGCTCTGTTTCTCCCCTTTATTACGTGTAACACGTTGACTGTTTTGACTTCTGGTGGGAATTTCTTTTGTTCCCCAGTGCTTTGCTTGCGAGGCTCGTCCTCGTCTTCGCTTGGTGTATCCTGCCCCTTATGTTCGGCGTTGAGCTTGCCGGACTGCTTGAAGACCCAACATTCTCTATGGGTATGATTTGCAGGTTTATCAGGGGTGCTATGGATCTGACATATTTGGTCCAGAATTTTGTTTAGGCTGGACAGTTCATCTCTGTTGCCTTTGGAGGGCAGCTTTTGCTGACCTGGCCGAGAGCTTCTGAATCCGGCGTTTACCGCCGTGCTCTTCGGGTTGTCTTCTTTATTCCGGCGCTTGTTTTTGCTGCGTCGCGACTTCCCATTTCCGTCTCTGACTTCGGATGTACTTGGGTCGCTGGTGCTGCATCGGGCTAACCAGTTGTCCTCGCCCGCGCAAAAGCGGGTCATGAGGCTTGTTAAGGCTGCGATTGTTCTCGGCTTTTCTTGGCCGAGGTGTCTGGCGGGCCATTCGTCTCGAACGTTGTGCTTGAAAGCTGCTAAGGCTTCGGCGTCCGGACAGTCGACTATTTGGTTATTTTTAGTGAGGAACCTGTTCCAAAGCTTTCGGGCTGACTCTCCGGGCTGTTGAGTTATGTGACTTAAATCGTCTGCATCCGGTGGTCAGACATAGGTCCCTTGAAAATTTGCTCGAAAGGCGTCTTCGAGCTCTTCCCAGCTTCCAATGGAGTTTTCGGGGAGGCTTTTAAGCCAGTGCCGAGCTGGCCCTTTGAGCTTGAGGGGTAAGTACTTGATGGCATGGAGATCATCTCCTCGAGCCATGTGGATATGGAGGATGTAGTCCTCAATCCAGACCCCAGGGTCTGTCATTCCGTCGTACGCCTCTATGTTTACGGGTTTGAATCCCTCTGGAAATTCATGGTCCAGCACCTCATCGGTGAAACATAGGGGGTGTGCGGCACCCCTATATTTGGGTGTACCGTGGTGTCCGGATGTTTGTTGTGTTGCATTGCATGCTGGAGCGCGCTTGCGTGGCCCGTATATGGATCTGGTTGCGTCGTCCTTTTGATGTGAGCCCTCGCGTGGATCGCGTACTGGCTTATGTGCGGCGTCGTTTGCCGCTCTATGTTGGCCACGAGGTCATCTATCCGACCGGATGGCCATTTTGTTTTTTAATTGCGGGGGATCTAAGGCCTACTCATCGAATTCAGGTAGCAATTTTCGCTTCGGGTAGCTCTTGGTGTGGCGATTACCGCCGTACTTCGCTGCAGTGTTGAGTACTTCACTCCATCTGATTCTGAGTGTGTCTTGTGCAGCCCTGAGCCTTTGCTTATGCTTTTTCAGACTCCTCGCAGTGGCAACAAGCCTTTGATGGGCATTCTGTTGCTCCGGGTGCCTGTCCGGTGTGATGTCGTCCGGACTGTTATCTTTGACGGAGTCCGGTTGTTCGGTTTGATTCTCCGTGTTGCCGTGGTCAGGCGATTGTTCACCCTGCTCTATCACTGGTACTATATGATCACTGTTTCTGCCGAGGCGGGATTTGGAGCGGCGCTTATGCCGCCGCTTTGACTGCTTCTCGAGGGAACAACCCTTCGCTGCGTCCTTCTGTTCCTCGTCGTCGTTTTCTTTGGGTGTGTCCACCATGTATACATCGTATGATGAAGTGGGCGTCCAGTGCCTTGTGGGCAGTGGTTCCTGTTCGTCTCCTGCATCGTCGTCCATGCCGTCGATGTCTTCGGAGTCGAAGTCGAGCATGTCGGTCAAATCATTGACAGTTGCTACTAAGTGGGTGGTGGGTGGGCGGCGAATTTCTTCGTTATCCACATCCCAATCCTGCCGGACATAGTTCGGCCAGGACTCTCCTGACAAGGAGAGAGACCTTAATGAGTTTAGTATGTCGCCGAAGGACGAGTGCTGAAAAATATCCGCGGAGGTAAACTCCATGATCGGCGCCCAGTCGGATTCGATAGGCACGGGCGCAGGCGGTTCGGAGTCCGTGGCCGGGGAAGGATCCGGCAGCTTGGCATCACGGCTCTCGTGAAGGGTAAGGTCGATACTCGGCTTGATCGCCGCTGAGGATACGGCCTCCATGGCGGTGTCTATCCACCCGTCCATCGATGGCGCAACTGGCTCCGAATTGAGGGTCGGAGCGGTTGCCGGTGCGGTTTCCTGAACACTATTCGATGGTAGAGCTAAATCATGCTCATCATGACCGTGCGGCGCACTCGGTAGGGGCTCGAATCCGTCGAAGATCAACTTTCCGCGGATATAGGCTGTGTAGTTTAAGCTTCCAAACCTCACCTGGTGGCCAGGGGCGTAGCTCTCGATCTGCTCCAGATGGCCAAGCGAGTTGGCCCGCAGTGCGAAGCTGCCGAATACAAAGATCTGTCCGGGGAGAACAGTCTCACCCTGGACTGCATCGCTATCGATGATCGAAGGAGCCATCAAGCCTAACGGTGACGACACAGAGGAACTCTCAATGAAAGCACCAATGTCGGTGTCAAAACCGGCGGATCTCGGGTAGGGGGTCCCGAACTGTGCGTCTAAGGCGGATGGTAACAGGAGGCAGTGGACATGATGTTTGACCCAGGTTCGGGCCCTCTTGATGGAGGTAAAACCCTACATCCTGCTTGATTATTCTTGATAATATGAGTAGTACAAGAGTTGATCTACCACGAGATCGGAGAGGCTAAACCCTAGAAGCTAGCCTATGGTATGATTGTATGTTATCCTACGGACTAAAACCCTCCGGTTTATATAGACACCGGAGGGGGCTAGGGTTACACAAGGTCGATTACAAAGGAGGAGATATCCATATCCGTATTGCCTAGCTTGCCTTCCACGCCAAGTAGAGTCCCATCCGGACACGGGACGAAGTCTTCAATCTGGTATCTTCATAGTCCAACAGTCCGCCTAAAGGATATAGTCTGGCTGTCCGAAGACCCCCTAATCCAGGACTCCCTCAATAATTCTTTCATACATGTCACTCTTGGTTCATTGCATATCCCGGTACACCGCCGGAGGCATTCATATAGAGTCATACCTTGTTCTAGTATCGAGTTGTAATCATTGAGTTGTAAATAAATAGAAGTGTGATGATCATCATTTAATAGAGCATTGTCCCAATAGAAAAAAAGAGAAAGGCCAAAAAAAGAAGAAGGCCCAAAAAAATGAAAAGGTACAATGCTACTATCCTTTTTTTCCACACTTGTGCTTCAAAGTAGCACCATGATCTTCATGATAGAGAGTCTCTTGTTTTTTACTTTCATATACTGGTGGGAATTTTTCATTATAGAACTTGGCTTGTATATTCCAACAATGGGACTCCTCAAGTGCCCTAGGTCTTCGTGAGCAAGCAAGTTGGATGCACACCAACTAGTTTCTTTTGTTGAGCTTTCATACATTTATAGCTCTAGTGCATCCTTTGCATGGAAATCCCTACTCCTTGCATTAACATCAATCGATGGGCATCTCCATAGCTCATTGATTAGCCTCGTTGATGTGAGACTTTCTCCTTTTTGTCTTCTCCACATAACCCCCCTCATTATATTCTATTCCACCCATAGTGCTATGTCCATGGCTCGCGCTCATATATTGCGTGAAAGTTTATAGGTTTGAGATTACTAAAGTATGAAACAATTGCTTGGCTTGTCATCGGGGTTGTGCATGATGAGAGCATTCTTGTGTGACGAAAATGGAGCATGACTAAACTATATGATTTTGTAGGGATGAACTTTCTTTGGCCATGTTATTTTGAGAAGACATAATTGCTTTGTTAGTATGCTTGAAGTATTATTATTTTTATGTCAATATGAAATTTTGTCTTGAATCTTTCGGATCTGAATATTCATACTACAATTAAGAAGAATTACATTAAAATTATGCCAAGTAGCACTCCGCATCAAAAATTCTGTTTTTATCATTTACCTACTCGAGGACGAGCAGGAATTAAGCTTGGGGATGCTTGATACGTCTCCAACGTATCTATAATTTTTGATTGCTCCATGCTATATTGTCTACTATTTTGGACATTATTGGGCTTTATTATCCACTTTT
This sequence comes from Triticum urartu, assembly GCF_056163025.1. Classification (NCBI taxonomy): domain Eukaryota; kingdom Viridiplantae; phylum Streptophyta; class Magnoliopsida; order Poales; family Poaceae; genus Triticum; species Triticum urartu. Next base: position 97,297,160 of record NC_141875.1, read on the forward strand.
ATATTATTTTTGGGACTAACCTATTAACCGGAGGCCCAGCCCAGAATTGTTGTTTTTTTACCTATTTCAGGGTTTCGAAGAAAAGGAATATCAAACAGAGTCCAAACGGAATGAAACCTTCGGGAACGTGATTTTCTCACCGAACATGATCCAGGGGACTTGGACCCTACGTCAAGAAAAAAAAGAGGAGGCCACGAGGTAGGGGACGCGCCTACCCCCCTAGGCGCGCCCTCCACCCTCGTGGGCCCCCTGTTGCTCCACCGACATACTCCTTCCTCCTATATATAACTACGTGCTCCCAAACGATCAGATACGGAGTCAAAACCCTAATTCCACCGTCGCAACTTTCTGTATCCACGAGATCCCATCTTGGGGCCTGTTCCAGGGCTCCGCCGGAGGGGGCATCAATCACGGAGGGCTTCTACATCAACACCATAGCCCCTCCGATGAAGTGTGAGTAGTTTACCTCAGACCTACGGGTCCATAGTTAGTAGCTAGATGGCTTCTTCTCTCTTTTTGGATCTCAATACAATGTTCTCCCCCTCTCTTGTGGAGATCTATTTGATGTAATCTTCTTTTTGCGGTGTGTTTGTTGAGACCAATGAATTGTGGGTTTATGATCAAGTCTATCTATGAACAATATTTGAATCTTCTCTGAATTCTTTTATGTATGATTGGTTATCTTTGCAAGTCTCTTCGAATTATCAGTTTGGTTTGGCCTACTAGATTGATCTTTCTTGCAATGGGAGAAGTGCTTAGCTTTGGGTTCAATCTTGCGGTGTCCTTTCCCAGTGACAGTAGGGGCAACAAGGCACGTATTGTATTGTTGCCATCGAGGACAACAAGATGGGGTTTTCATCATATTGCATGAGTTTATCCCTCTACATCATGTCATCTTGCTCAAGGCGTTACTCTGTTTTCATTAACTTAATACTCTAGATGCATGCTGGATAGCGGTCGATGAGTGGAGTAATAGTAGTAGATGCAGGCAGGAGTCGGTCTACTTGTCTCGGACGTGATGCCTATATACATGATCATACCTAGATATTCTCATAACTATGCTCAATTCTGTCAATTGCTCAACAGTAATTTGTTCACCCACCGCAAAATACGTATGCTCTCGAGAGAAGCCACTAGTGAAACCTATGCCCCTGGGACTATCTTCATCATATTAATCTCCCAATACTTAGTTATTTCCTTTTCTTTTTACTTTGCTTTTATTTTACTTTGCAAGGTTTATAAAGTTTATAAAGTTTGAGATTACTAAAGTATGAAACAATTGCTTGGCTTGTCATCGGGGTTGTGCATGATGAGAGCATTCTTGTGTCACGAAAATGGAGCATGACTAAACTATATGATTTTGTAGGGATGAACTTTCTTTGGCCATGTTATTTTGAGAAGACATAATTGCTTAGTTAGTATGCTTGAAGTATTATTATTTCTATGTCAATATTAAACTTTTATCTTGAATCTTTCGGATCTGAATATTCATGCCACAATTAATAAGAATTACATTGAAATTATGCCTAGTAGCATTCCACATCAAAAATTCTGTTTTTATCATTTACCTACTCGAGGACGAGCAGGAATTAAGCTTGGGGATGCTTGATGCGTCTCCAATGTATCTATAATTTTTGATTGCTCCATGCTATATTATATTCTATTTTGGACATTATTGGGCTTTATTATTCACTTTTATATTATTTTTGGGACTAACCTATTAACCGGAGGCCCAGCCCAGAATTGTTGTTTTTTTGCCTATTTTAGAGTTTCGCAGAAAAAGAATATCAAACAGAGTCCAAACAGAATGAAACCTTCGGGAACGTGATTTTCGGAATGAACATGATCTAGGAGACTTGGACCCTACGTCAAGCAACCAACAGGGAAGCCATGAGGTAGGGGGCGCGCCTACCCCCCCCCCCCCCCAGGCGTGCCCTCCACCCTCATGGGCCCCCTGTTGCTCCACCGATGTACTCCTTCCTCCTATATGTACCTACGTACCCCCAAACAATCAAAAACGGAGCCAAAACCCTAATTCCACCGCCGTAACTTTCTGTATCCACGAGATCCCATCTTGGGGCCTGTTCCGGAGCCCCGCCGGAGGGGGCATCAATCACGGAGGGCTTCTACATCAACACCATAGCCTCTCCGATGATGTGTGAATAGTTTACCTCAGACCTTCGGGTCCATAGTTATTAGCTAGATGGCTTCTTCTCTCTTTTTGGATCTCAATACAATGTTCTCCCCCTCTCTTGTGGAGATCTATTCGATGTAATCTTCTATTGCGGTGTGTATGTTGAGACCGATGAATTGTGGGTTTATGATCAAGTTTATCTATGAACAATATTTGAATCTTCTCTGAATTCTTTTATGTATGATTGGTTATCTTTGCAAGTCTCTTCGAATTATCAGTTTGGTTTGGCCTACTAGATTGATATTTCTTGCAATGGGGAAGTGCTTAGCTTTGGGTTCAATCTTGCGGTGTCTTTTCCCAGTGAGAGTAGGGGCAGCAAGGCACGTATTGTATTGTTGCCATCGAGGATAACAAGATGTTTTTTTATCATATTGCATGAATTTATCCCTCTACATCATGTCATCTTGCTTAAAGCGTTACTCTATTCTTATGAACTTAATACTCTAGATGCATGCTGGATAGCGGTCGATGTGTGGAGTAATAGTAGTAGATGCAGGCAGGAGTCGGTCTACTTGTCTCGGACGTGATGCCTATATACATGATCATACCTAGATATTCTCATAACTATGCTCAATTCTGTCAATTTCTCAAAAGTAATTTGTTCACTCACCGTAAAATACTTATGCTCTTGAGAGAAGCCACTAGTGAAACCTATGGCCCCCGGGTCTATCTTCCATCATATTAATCTCCCAACACTTAGTTATTTTCATTGCCTTTTATTTTACTTTGCATCTTTATCATAAAAATACCAAAAATATTACCTTATCAAATCTATCAGATGTCACTCTCGTAAGTGACCGTGTAGGGATTGACAACCCCTTATCACGTTGGTTGCGAGGATTTATTTGTTTTGTGTAGGTGCGAGGGACTCGCGCGTAGCCTCCTACTGGATTGATACCTTGGTTCTCAAAAACTGAGGGAAATACTTACGCTACTTTGCTGCATCACCCTTTCCTCTTCAAGGGAAAACCAACGCAGTGCTTAAGAGGTAGCACTATGTAATCTAGATTATTGACTCTAGTGCAAGTGGGAGACTGAAGGAAATATGCCCTAGAGGCAATAATAAAGTTGTTATTTATATTTCCTTATATCATGATAAATGTTTATTATTCATGCTAGAATTGTATTAACCGGAAACTTAGTACATGTGTGAATACATTGACAAACAGAGTGTCCCTAGTATGTCTCTAGTAGACTAGCTCGTTAATCAATGATGGTTAAGTTTCCTAACCATAGACATGTGTTGTCATTTGATGAAAGGGATCACATCATTAGATAATGATGTGTTGGACAAGACCCATCCATTAGCTTAGCATAATGACCGTTTAGTTTTATTGCTATTGCTTTCTTCATGACTTATACATGTTCCTATGACTATGATATTATGCAACTCCCGAATACCAGAGGAACACCTTGTGTGTTATCAAACATCACAACATAACTAGGTGATTATAAAGATGCTCTACATGTGTCTCCAATGGTGTTTGTTGAGTTGGCATAGATCGAGATTATGATTTGTCACTCCGTGTATCGGAGAGGTATCTCTGGGCCCTCTCGGTAATACACATCACTATAATCCTTGCAAGCAATGTGACTAATGAGTTAGTCACGGGATGATGCATTACGGAATGAGTAAAGAGACTTGCTGGTAACGAGATTGAACTAGGTACGGTGATACCGACGATCGAATCTCGGGTAAGTAACATACCCATGACAAAGGGAACAACGTATGCTGTTATGCGGTTTGGCCGATAAAGATATTCGTAGAATATGTAGGAGCCAATATGAGCATCCAGGATCCGCTATTGGTTATTGACCGGAGAGTGTCTCGGTCATGTCTACATAGTTCTCAAACCCGTAGGGTCCGCACGCTTAACGTTCGATGATGATTTGTATTATGAGTTATGTGATTTGATGACCGGAGTTTGTTCGGTGTCCCGGATGAGATCACAGACATGACGAGGAGTCTCGAAAGTGTCGAGACATAAAGATTGATATATTGGACGATGTTATTCGGACACCGGATGAGTTCCGAGAGGTACCGGATAATTATCGGAGTACCGGAGGGTTATTGGAACCCTCCGGGGGAACTAATGGGCCTTCATGTGCCTTAGTGGGGAGAGAGAAGGGCCACAAGGGGCTGGCCGCGCCCCCCTCCTTGGGTCCGAATTGGACTAGGGGAAGGGGGCGGCGCCCCCCTTTCCTTCCCTTCCCCCTCTCCCTTCCTTCTTCCCCCTTCCTCCAGGTGGAATCCTACTAGGACTTGGAATCCTAGTAGGACTCCCCTCTCTTGGCACGCCCTACAGGGGCCGGCCGGTCTCCCCCTCCCCTCCTTTATATACGGGGGCAGGGGGCACCCTAGAACACACAAGTTTCTTATAACCGTGTGTGGTGCCCCCCTCCACGGTTACACACCTTGGTCATATCATCGTAGTGCTTAGGCGAAGCCCTGCGCCGGTAACTTCGTCATCACTGTCGCCATGTCGTCATGCTGACGGAACTCTCCCTTGTCCTCAACTGGATCAAGAGATCGAGGGACGTCATCGAGCTGAACGTGTGCTAAACGTGGAGGTGCCGTACGTTCGGTGCTTGGATCGGTTGGATCGCGAAGACGTTCGACTACATCAACTGCGTTACTAAACGCTTCCGCTTTCGGTCTACAAGGGTACGTGGACACACTCTCCCCTCTCGTTGCTATGCATCTCCTAGATAGATCTTGCGTGATCGTAGGATTTTTTTTGAAATATTGCGCTCCCCAACAGTAGACAGTTGGGAAGTGCTAAGGCCCCATGGGACCAGCGTACTAGAGCAACAACCATCACTGATGAAGAAATTCCTTGATTAGAAAGATCAAACATGCAAATACTCAAGCGAAGACGAACGAAGACCGGATCAAAATAGATCCACCAAAGACCAGCACCGATCGAATCCCGTGAGATCCAACGGAGACACACCTCCACAGGCCCTCCGGTGATGCTAGACGCACCATCGGGACGGGGATAGAACGTGGTAGACATTATTCCTGCTAGGAAACATTGTTCTTCCACACAACCGCAACCAAGACGTTGAACAAGAACGAGAACAGGACCCCTCCTCTTGGCCGGGGATCGAGATCCTCCGCACCTCCATGGCCCATGGCCATTGGAGATGGTGCGGACCGGTGGCGGCGCCGACGGGAGGAAAAGGGGGTTTTCTTGTCGCCATAAGGTTTTCTCAAGAAGGAGAAAGCACAAAGGGAGAATTAGACAACCCAAGGAGGGGGTTCGGATCCAACCATTATTCGACCTCCTCTCAAAAACGTAATCTAGAAACCACACATAGTCTTTTATTCCAAAAACATGGGTCTGGCACAAATATGATGTGGCCCGGAATTTATAGATGGCTATGGACGAAGTTATAGTGTCATCTTGTATATCTCTTCCGTGTCGTCATGTGTCATCACGATGACTTTAAAGTCCTGTAATCTCCACTTGCAACTTCGACTTTACTCCTCTTATGCTTGTTGCCACCTGCATGCTTAATCACACTCTAGTGTGTCCCCCAATTATCCGATAGTTCATTGTTGAGTAAGACAAATATATTCGACCTAGGCAATATCATATTGTCACAAGTACTTGGATATTTTCTAGAAAAGAAAGTAGCCAATATTTTGAGTTGATGTGTGTGGGCTCAATGCATTGGTCCTTATGTTTCTGGAACTTGAGATGGCGTGGTCAGTAGGGCTCGGTTGTAATTTTAGTAGGATGTCCCCATCACATCCTGAGCTAAGAGGGGAAGCGTAACTCAGGGGAGGACTTTCGATTTCAAGGGACACCTATTTTCAACATCCATGTTGTTGATGTCTTAGAGATATGAACTATTCCATATCTAGGTTGTCCGCGAAATGTAATCCAGAAGATCCCATATATGTGACATGGGAAAAATGCAACACGGGCACATGCATTTCACGAACCCTCTCATCCGTCGACAAGCTTATTCGACATGAGCCTCATATTCCACATGAGCCTCACATTCTGAAGCGATAAAAGGCTCTCCCTTTCTTGGGAATGATGGCTATATGTTGTTGCCATGTCATTTAGAGCCATCACTTATAGTTACTCATATAGTAAGTTTGACTATTATACTATGACTTTTTCATTTGCTCTCTATCTCTCTCTCTCCACAATTATTGGAGTATATATTTAGGAGCACGTGCAGAGGTAGGCTCTTGCAAGAAAGCCCACTTTCTTTTTTTCCATGTCTCAGGGCTCATTCGGTTTGGAGGAAATTTAAACGTAGGAATTTGAAGTAGTATAGGAATTTGATAGGATGTCACTTGCCACCCTAAGGAATTGACTTGTCTCGTTCCTACGCGTAAAATGAGCTTTGACTGGATGTGTAGTTTCCTCCAAAAGCATAGTAAATGAATAGTATTCCTACGAAATTCCTTTACGCATTTCCTACAAACCAAATGCATATATAGAAAATTTTCCTCTCGAATCCTTGTTCCCATGTTTTTCCTATAAAAATCTTCCAAACCGAATGAGGCTTCACTCTTCCACACAGGAAAATGTGCCACGTAAGTGGTCTTTAAACCTTCAATTATACTTCCTCTTAGAGAATGTAAATATGAGTTTCACCCATGCATGGCCATGGATATGTACCATGAATCAATCTAGCTGATGGCCATGGACATGGATCATGAATCAATCTAGTTGGAAGAATCATGGAAAAACAATAGTAGCTAGATTGGGAAATAGAACTACAATGCACATCGCTAAAAAATGCTCGAGAAATTAACATAACTAATTAGCAACGGTTGAGTTTTAGGTGAAATGTTTTCTTTTGCGGGAAAAATTTCTAATCTATTCATCAATTGTCAAGGTAGTGCAAAGAAAACCAGAAGTAAAAATTACATCCGGATCTGTAGACCACCTAGCAACGATTACAAACACTGAAGCGAGTCGATGACATGCCGGCTTCATAGCCCCTCCATCACCAAAGTCGGGCAAACCTTTTTCTAGTAGACAGTTGGAAAGTCGTCGTGATAAGCCCCAGAGAACCAGCGCACCAGAATAGCAACCACCGCTGATAAAAGCTGACTCAAACAATTGAAAAACAAGCACAACCGACTAAGAAACCATTGAGTTTAATGTCAACTTGCCAAGTTTGGGGTGGACGATAAGGACGGGATATCCGATGATAAAAATATTTGTGATTTTGAAAAGAAAAATAAACAACTGAGTGAAAACTAAAGCAAACCAAACTGAAACAAAAATAAACAACGAAGAAAACACAATGAGCACTCCTAGAACAAACCAGACGCCAAGTTGGGACGACCCATGACGACCATCTTCTCGACTATCTGCTCCAAGGAGATATCCACATGTCCTCTTCGGGAGCTCCTACGTGTTGCGACAAATTGCCGAGAAATCGCACGGGAGGAGCAGCTTGGCTGGCCCAGTTTAATGGTAGCACTATATCATGCGGTTGTCTCTACATTTTTCTTTTTAATTCTAAGTCGGGGTTTTATTCTAGTTTTAAAAAGAACACACAAATTATAGAACACTTTTTGAACGAACATGAATCTCTTAAAAAATCTTTGTGAACATCTTTTGTTATTCTTGAATATTTTGAAAATGCAAACACTTTTCAAAACTCAAACATTTTAATTTTTTATCCATATTTTTGAAAATATTTTGTGACCATTTTTGTAGATTTCAAAAAACATGAATATACAGTTAAATTTTATGAATAATATTCAAAAGTGTGAACATATTTGAATTAAAATGATATTGTTTGAAAAACAAAAACAGAGGAAAAAATGTATTTGGCGATGCTAATTGACCGTCCCATCTGTGCTCGCTCACTCCCTCCTTCAGTTTTGTCGACAGTTATGAGGGGCTATATACCTCGCTTCTAGGTAAGTAAGGTGGATGATGCGCTCGCTGGATTCACCACTAAATGGTCTGGCCCAGAGCGGGAGGAGCGCTGCCTCTCTAGCTCGCTATTCCTTTTTTTCATTTTTGTTTACATCTCTTAATTGGGCAAATACTTTTTATAAATTTAGAAAAGGGTTTATTACGAGGTCAAAAAATGTTAATCAATGTATTTTTTGTCATTAAAAATATGTTTGCATATTTTGAAAAATGTTCGTATAACGAAGAAAAATGTTTGCATAATTTAAAATAAAATAAAATTTCGTGTCATTCAATAAAATATATATCACATTTAGAAAAAATGTGCATGTGTTTCAAAAATGATTGTGACATTTGAAAAATGTAAAAATGTTTGCTTAATTCATTATATGACATTAAAAACAAACTTTACGTGTTTCAAGAATATTTTTGTGACATTTAGAAAAAAGTGTATATGGTGCTAAAAGATGTTTGTGCAGTTTAACAATATATTTCATGCCATTAAAGAATATTCAATGTGTATTGGAATTTTTTTTATTATATATTTTTTCTACAAAAACATGTATTTGAAAAAAAATTAAATGTATATTTTATAAAATGTTTAACATGTATCAAAAAATGGTATGCATGTATAAGACAAATATACAACATGCGTTTTAAAAAGTAGACATTAGTAATAAAAAAATACAAATACAAATAGGAAAAACCTAAAACTTGTGAAACGAAAATTAAATAAATAAAAGTAAAAAAGAAGAACAGAAGAAAAGGTGAAAAGCGATAAGAAAAAAGCAAAGATAAAGACCTCGCGTCAAAGGCAACTCCTACATAGGCCGGCCCACTAACCTCAAACCATGGGCGAGGTTGCCATATCTCTCGTTGTAGGCGAGAAATAGCCCTGCCAAAGAATTATCCCTCTTCTTAAAAAAGATCGACAATCATCCCAAGCTATCTCAAAAAAAAAGACAATCATCCCAAGGAATGAGCGCTCCCGTGCCAGTAAGTCCTCCAAATCAAAGACCACTCTCACCTCTTCAGATTGCGACAATTGATGCACATGCAATACATCACTTGTGACAACTTGTAAGTTTTTTTAGATTCGTTTGTTTAAAATGTTTTATCTCTAAAACCGTTTGTTCAAATATCGAACCGTTTTCATCTTGGATTCCTCGCGTCAAAATCTTCAAAGTTAGATCATGTATATAAAGGTTTTGACGAACTTTTCTTTCACAAAAAAACCAGATGAAAAAACTGAACCGTGAGTACCATTTTTTCTTTTTTTGAAGAGCCATGACTCTGCCTCTCGCGGAAGCAAATTTATGCTTCAATGAGAAGTAAATCCGTACTTCTCGCGAAGTAAAAAAATACAATTTTTTTAGAGGCACGACCGTGCCTCTCGCAAAAGCAAATTCATGCCTTCATGAGAAGTAAATATGTGCCTCTTGCGAAAGGAAAGAAAGTAAAACACGTTTTTTTCTTTTCCGAGAAGCACAACTATGTCTCTCGCAGAAACAAATCCGTGCCTTCATGGCAAGTAAATCCCTGCCTCTCATGAAAAAAACATGTTTTCCCCCTTTTGTGAGACGTATGATTGTGCCTTTCACGGAAGCAAATTTGTGCCCCCACGAAAACTAAATCCATACCTCTTGGAGAAGGAAAAACAAGATAACACATTTTTTCTTTTTCCACGAATGTGTCTCTCACGAAAGCAAATCGATGTCTTCAAGAGAAGTAAATCCGTGCCTCTCACGGTAAAAAAAATATGTTCTTTTTCTTTTCCAAAAGGCACATTTGTGCCTCTCATGGAAGCAAATTCATGCCTCCGTGAGAAATAAATTCGCGCATCTCGTGGAAGGGAAAAATACATATTTTTTTCTTTTAAGAGAGGCACGACTGCGCCTCTCGCGTAAGCAAATTCGTGTCTCAATAAGAAGTAAATTCGTGCCTCTCGCCAAAGAAAAAAATCTTATTTTCATCAAAATTTGTTTGCCGACTGTTCTATTCCAAAACTTAATAAAAACGGGGGTAGACCGAAAAGCCAACAAAAATCATCTAAAAGCTGAAACACATACATAAAAGTAAAATAAAAATCGAAGAGAACGTCCAGAGCGCGATACGTAGCGGTGACTGAGAGCGGGCCAAGTGACTCGCTTCCAGCCCACCCAAAGTGACCCTTGCGGGGGCTCCTGAGGGAGTACTGAGGGAGTCCTGGATTAGGGGGTGCCCGGATAGCCGGACTATACCTTCGGCCAGACTCCTGGACTATGAAGATACAAGATTGAAGACTTCGTCCGGTGTCCGGAAGGGACTTTTCTTGGCGTGGAAGGCAAGCTTGGCGATACGGATATGTAGATCTCCTACCATTGTAACCGACTCTGTGTAACCCTAGCCCTCTCTGGTGTCTATATAAACCGGAGAGTTTTAGTCCGTAGGACGAACAACAATCATACCATAGGCTAGCTTCTAGAGTTTAGCCTCTCTGATCTCGTGGTAGATCTACTCTTGTACTACCCATATCATCAATATCAATCAAGCAGGACGTAGGGTTTTACCTCCATCAAGAGGGCCCGAACCTTGGTAAAACATCGTGTCCCCTGCCTCCTGTTACCATCCGACCTAGACGCAGAGTTCGGGACCCCCTACCCGAGATCCGTCGATTTTGACACCGACATTGGTGCTTTCATTGAGAGTTCCTCTGTGTCGTCGCTTTTAGGCCCGATGGCTTCTCCGATCATCAACAGCGATGCGATCCAGGGTGAGACTTTTCTCCCCGGACAGATCTTCGTATTCGGCGGCTTTGCACCGCGGGCCAATTCGCTTGGTCATCTGGAGCAGATTGAAAACTACGCCCCTGGCCATCAGGTCAGATTTGGAAGTTTGAACTACACGGCCGACATCCACGGAGACTTGATCTTCGACGGATTCGAGCCACAGCCGAGCGCGCCGCACTGTCACGATGGGCATGATTTAGCTCTACCGCCGAACAGTGCCCTGGCGGCCGCACCTGTGTACGCTCCGACCCCTAGCTCGGAGCTGATCACACCAACCGAGGATGGGTGGTTAGACACCGCCTCGGGGGCTGCAATCTCTATGGTGATCGAGCCGAACACCAGCCCTATTCTCTGCGAAGCCCGTGACTCCAAGGAGCTGGACTCCTCTCCAAACTCCGAGCCCTCCGCGCCCCGAGCGATCGAACCCGATTGGGCGCCGATCATGGAGTTCACCGCCGCGGACATCTTTCAGCACTCGCTCTTCGGCGATATTCTGAATTCACTAAAGTCTCTCTCTTTGTCAGGAGAGCCCTGGCCGGACTATGGTCGACAAGGTTGGTATGTGGATGATGAAGAAATTCAAATCCCACCCTCCACCCACTTCGTAGCCACTGTCGATGATTTAACCGACATGCTCGACTTCGACTCCGAAGACATCGACGGTATGGACGCCGATGCAGGAGACGATCAAGAACCAGCGCCTACAGGGCACTGGAAAGCCACCTCGTCGTATGATATATATGTGGTGGACACCCCAAAAGAGGGCAATGGCGATGAAACTGCGGAGGATGACCCGTCCAAGAAGCAGCCTAAGCGCCGGCGTCAGCGGCGCCGCTCTAAATCCCGCCAAAACAAAAACGGTGATTCCGGCACGGGGGATAATAACACCCCGGACAGTGCCGAAGACAACCACCTCCAGCAAGATTTAGCACAGGAGGATAGAGAAGCCAGCCCTCATGAGAGAGCGGCAGACAGAGAGGTCGAGGACGATAATTATATGCCTCCCTCCGAAGATGAGGCAAGCCTTGACGACGACGAATTTGTCATGCCGGAGGATCCCGTCGAACAAGAGCGTTTCAAACGCAGGCTTATGGCCACGGCGAGCAGCCTCAAGAAAAAACAGCAACAGCTTAGAGCTGATCAAGATTTGCTAGCCGACAGATGGACTGAAGTCCTTACGGCCAAAGAGTATGAACTCGAACGCCCCTCCAAGAGCTACCCAAAGCGCATGTTGCTACCCCAATTAGAGGAGGAAGCACCTAAACCTACATCACCAGCGTATGATGCGGCCGACCGGCCACCCCGTGGCCGCGACAAAGAGGCCTCTCGGCCCTCCACTCAAGCCGCACCCCGGCGCCGCTCAAAAACTACCAAGGCATGGGAAAATGCGCCAGACCTGCGAGATATATTGGAGGATAAGGCAAGGCAAACAAGATCGATCTATGGATCACGTGGGCGCCCTACGGCACGAGACGGTACTCGTCACGCTGGATACAGTAAATTCGGCCAGGCCGAACACAGTGGACAAAGCTCGTTTGAGCTGCATCGTGATGTAGCCCAATACAGAGGCGCCGCACACCCACTATGCTTCACAGATGAAGTAATGGATCATCAAATCCCCGAGGGTTTCAAACCCGTGAACATCGAATCATACAATGGCACAACAGATCCTGCGGTATGGATCGAGGACTATCTCCTTCATATCCACATGGCCCGCGGTGATGACCTACACGCCATCAAATACCTCCCACTCAAGCTTAAAGGACCAGTTCGGCATTGGCTCAACAGCTTGCTAGTAGAATCAATTGGTAGTTGGGAGGACCTGGAAGCCGCATTCCTCGACAATTTTCAGGGCACTTATGTGCGACCACCAGACGCCAATGACCTAAACCACATAATTCAGCAGCCAGAGGAATCGGCCAGACAATTCTAGACACGGTTCCTAACCAAGAAAAATCAAATCGTCGACTGTTTGGACGCAGAGGCCCTAGCAGTCTTCAAGCATAACATCCACGACTAGTGGCTTGCACGACACCTAGGACAGGAAAAGCCGAAATCTATGGCAGCCCTCACGACACTTATGACCCGCTTTTGCGCGGGAGAAGACAGCTGGCTAGCTCGCAGCAATAACATGACCAAGAGCCCTGGTAATTCGGATACCAAGGACAGCAGTGGCAGGTCGCGTCGCAACAAGCAAAAGCGTCGCATTAACGACGACAATACTGAGGATACGGCAGTTAATGCCGGATTCAAAGGCTCTAAACCCGGTCAGCGGAAAAAGCCATTCAAAAGAAACACTCTGGGCCCGTCCAGTTTGGACCGAATACTCGACCGCTCATGCCAGATACATGGCACCCCGAAAAACCAGCCAATCACACCAACAGGGATTGTTGGGTGTTCAAGCAGGCAGGCAAGTTAAATGCCGAAAGCAGAGACAAGGGGCTGCATAGCGATGACGAGGAGGAGCCCCGGCCGACGAACAACAGTGGGCAGAAAAGTTTTCCCCCACAAGTGCGGACGGTGAACATGATATACGCAACCCACGTCCCCAAGAGGGAGCGGAAGCGTGTGCTAAGGGACGTATACGCGATGGAGCCAGTCGCCCCAAATTTCAACCCATGGTCTTCCTGCCCGATCACTTTTGATCAAAGGGACCACCCCACTAGCATCCGTCATGGCGGATTCGCGGCATTGGTTCTAGACCCAATTATTGACGGATTTCACCTCACTAGAATCCTTATGGACGGCGGCAGCAGCCTGAACCTGCTTTATCAGGATACAGTGCGGAAAATGGGCATCGATCCCTCGAGGATTAAACCCACGAGAACGACCTTTAAAGGCGTCATACCAGGTGTAGAAGCCAATTGTACAGGCTCAGTTACACTTGAAGTGGTCGTCGGATCTCCGGATAATTTCCGAAGCGAGGAGTTAATCTTCGACATAGTCCCGTTCCGCAGTGGCTATCACGCACTGCTCGGGCGAACCGCATTTGCCAAGTTCAATGCGGTGCCGCACTACACATACCTCAAGCTCAAGATGCCAGGCCCTTGAGGCATCATCACCGTCAATGGAAACACCAAACGCTCTCTCCGAACGGAGGAGCATACGGCGGCTATCGCAGCGGAAGTACAAAGCAGCCTCTCAAGGCAATTCTCCAGTCCGGCCATTAAACGTCTGGACACCGTCAAGCGCGACCGGATTAACCTACAACAAGACCGCTTGGCACGTTCCGAGTAAGCGTAGCAATGCGGCCCCAACCCCAGCCCTCGCGAACTTGCGAAACCAGTGTTGCGCGTACATAACTACGCTCTAGAAATACCATGGGCACAGGGGGAGGGGCACCATCACGGCACGCCCGACGCGGCTTAAACCGCACTAGGGGCTGCCGATTTCTTAATTTTCTCTTATTTTCAGGACTCCATTCTTCGGAAGGCTTGTCCGGCAGTACAATTGCCGCACAAACGATACAACCAGGGAAGCAGAAAGCTACGCCGCACTACGGAACTCTAAGGTGGTCTCTATAAGGAGCAGTATACCTGTTTCGCATAACATTCCGTAGCTCGCCCCTGGAAAGGACATATTTTCCCATCTTTTGCTTATCGCACTATTTGTATCGTTCTGCTTTGATTGCAGCTTTTTTAAATAAACAATGCATAGCTTCCGTCTATTATTGCATTATCTTTTTTTACGAATATATGTTCATTAATGACATGCTGCACCCGTACACTTTGGTACGGCCAATACGTCAGGGGCTTAAGTACCCCACAACATGGTGTGAGAAGTCTGAACACTTTCACAAGTGCGGCACCCCGAACTTATAGCATTATATGCATCGGCTCCGAATCATGTTTTGGGTTAATAGTTGGGTTTGCCCGGCTCCTATGTTTTGGTACCTTATGTTCCGTCATATCGGCTAAGGTAGCACTAGGAGAACTACTGCGATTGTGCCCCAGTTGAGCTGGGCTAAGCACCTCAGTAGAGAAAGCTAAAACTGACCGTCATGATGAGGCGAGAGCTGGTCGCTGTTCGAGAGGTTTTCGAGTCCCTAAAGACTTATGCCGCTTAGAGCGAGGAGTCGGCTTTGTCCGGCCTAGGCGTGGATAGCGCCCCGAACTCGGTCTTCCGAACACTAGGGGCTTCGCCGAAATTTAAAATTATAGAATTCTATGGCTAAGTGAGAGCGTTCAAGCACTATAGTCCGATTGCCTTGTTCGTTGTGTTGAGCGCCTCCCTCGAAGGACCCAAGAATGGGAAAAAGAGCGCTCATGTTTATCCCGAACACCCCAGCACTCGTGCCACGGGGGCAGAAGCCGACGACTCACCATCTCTCAAATTTGATAAACAGCCGTATAAAAGGTAATATTTTAAATTCAAAAAGCATTGCTTAGCGCACATGAACAAGTTTTCAGCGCACAGGACAAAACGAGCGAGTTCACTAAAAAATTACATTCATGGAAAATTCATCCGCCACAAGGCAGGCACCCTTCAGAACGCTCTCATAATACATCTCGGGCTTGCGATGCTCCTTGCCCGGCAGTGGCCCGTCCTTCACAAGCTTCTCAGCATCCAGCTTGCCCCAGTGCACCTTCGCACGGGCAAGCGCCCTACGGGCACCCTTGATGCATACGGAGCGCTTGATGACTTCGAGCCTTGGACAGGCCTCTACCAGCCGCCTCACCAGCCTGAAGTAGCTCCCAGGCATGGCCTCTCCAGGCCACAGCCGGACTATGAGGCCCTTCATGGCCTGTTCGGCCACCTTATGGAGCTCGACCGGCTGTTTCAGCTGGTCGCTTAAGGGCACCGGGTGTTCGGCCTCAGCATACTGAGACCAGAACACCTTCTCCGTCGAGCTTCCCTCCTCGGCGTGGTAGAAGGCGGCGGCATCCGACACGCTACGGGGCAAGTCTGCGAATGCTCCTGGAGAGCTCCGGATTCGGGTAAGTAACAAGTAATTCACTTTTACGTGCTTGCTTTGCATAAATAATGCCTTACCTGCCGCTATCTTTTTTATTGCCTCAACCTCCTGGAGGGCCTTCTGGGTTTCGGCCTTGGCAGACTTGGCATCTTCAATGGCCGCCGTGAGCTCAGACTCTCGCGTATTCGAGTCAAGCTCCAAACTCTCATGTTTTTTCATGAGAGCCTGGAGCTCTTGCCGCACCTCGCCAACCTGCGTCTCATGCTTCTCCCGCTCGGTGCGCTCCATGGCCGCCCTCTTTTCGGCCTCGGACAGCGCTTACTTAAGGGTCGCCACCTCAGTTGTGGCCCCTACAATAGCCGCGTTAATCCTGTCACTTTTTGCAATTGCACCTTTCACATATTTCAGTAAGGTATTTCTTACCTTCCTTCTCCTCGAGCTGCTGCTTGGCTAGGCCAAGCTCTTGCTCGGACCGCTCGAGGTTCTGCTTCAGCGTATCCACCTCCGCAGTTAGTGCGGCGGAGGCCAGCAGTGAAGCCTGCATACGCGTATTGACTTGATTATGTTAGACTCCTGCGATTATTAGATCCTCTATTCGGCTTTTCTTTCCGAACGCCGAACAGAGCATCAGGGGCTACTATCTATGCGGTAATATTTTTACATATTCTTTACTTACCTCAAAGCCTGTTAGAAGGCTGGCACAGGCTTCAGTCAGTCCGCTCTTGGCGGACCGAACCTTCTGGATCACCACACTCATAACAGTGCGGTGCTCCTCGTCGATGGAGGCGCCGTTAAGCGTCTCCAGCAAATTGTCCGGTGCCTCCGGTTGGACGGAGGTCACCGGCTCGGTAGGCTTGCTCCTCTTGAAAGGAGGCTGCCTACCGGAGTCCAGAACCGTTGAAGGTTCCGGCGCGGTGTCCGGCTCAAGGCCGGACTTGGAGCCCTTGGGGGTTCTATCCCCTTTACGCCTGGAGTCCAGGAGGTTGCCTTGCGGCGCCTCCAGGACCACCTCCTCCTGGCTTGGAACCTGTTGGGACGCCACCTCGGCACCGTCCGTAGGGTGGGGGGAGGAAGCCGTCGGAAGCGAATTCACATCCGACGAGTCCAGGGAGCCGCTCGACGACTCGTCGAGCCCGGCCTTGGGCGGACTGCACAATCATGTTCGACGTAAGGAAAAGTTGTGCAATGTGGGAATACTATGAATCACTCTGGTATCCGGATACTTACGATTTTGCCAGGGGCTTGGCCCTGTGCGGCCACTCCTCTTCGTCGTCGGCGGCGTTGGTGGAGTTGTCCAGAGGAGGGGTCTTCCCCCTCTTGGACCCTTCGGCCTCCCCGGTTGGGGCGGCCTTCCTTTTCTTCCCTCCCCCCGCTGGGGGGGAGAGGTCTCTTCTTCCTCCTCCTCATCTTCATGGGAGGAGTGCGCCTTGGAGTCGTCGGATGGTGAATCCGACACCTCCTGGCGTCGGGCACTTTTTCGAGTCCCCGTGGCCTTCTTATTGGCCTTCTTCTCCGGCACCACATAGGGTGCCGGAACCAGCAGCTTCGCCAAGCGAGCGTCCGCTGGGCCTTCGGGAAAAGGAGCCGGACAGTTGATCTGTCCGGACGTCTCCTACCAATCCTGTCAAAGGTAAGGGAGCTTAAGATCCCGCATGGAGTCAAACTATGAAAAACTAATACCCTGTAAAAGGTAAAAATAGCTTACCGCACGAGCGCGACGCTGCGTGCTGAATCCGTGATCCTCGGTAGCGGATGCGGGGGCCTCAGCGCCCTTGAAAAGCACCTTCCAGGCATCTTCGTACGTTGTGTCGAAGAGCCTGCTTAGAGTTCGGTGCTGCGCCGGGTCGAACTCCCACAGGTTGAAAGCCCGTTTTTGACACTGGAGGATCCGACGGATGAGCATAACCTGGACTACGTTGACAAGTTTGAGCTTCTTGTCCACCAGGGTTTGGACGCATGTTTGGAGTCCAGTCAGCTCTCCTTCTTTACCCCACGACAGGCCCGTCTCTTTCCAGGAGGTGAGCCGCGTAGGGGGTCCGGATCGGAACTCGGGGGCTGCGACCCATTCAGGATCGCGCGGCTCGGTGATGTAAAACCATCCCGATTGCCACCCCTTTAGGGACTCCACGAAGGAGCCCTCGGGCCATAGGACGTTGGGCATCTTGCCCACCATGGCGCCTCCGCACTCCGCCCGAGTGCCGCGCACCACCTTCGGCTTGACATTGAAAGTCTTGAGCCATAGGCCAAAATGGGGGAGGATGCAGAAGAAAGCCTCGCACACGATGATAAATGCCGAAATATTAAGGACAAAGTTCGGGGTCAGATCGTGGAAATCCAGGCCATAGTAGAACATGAGCCCCCGGACAAATGGGTGGAGAGGGAAGCCCAGTCCGCGGAGGAAATGGGGGAGGAACACCACCCTCTCATGGGGCCTAGGGGTGGGGATGAGCTGCCCGACCGGTGCGCAATGGCGTTAGACAAGTATCCGGCCTTCCTTAGTTTTTTGATGTGTCCCTCCGTGACGGAGGAGACCATCCACTTGCCTCCCGCTCCGGACATTGCTGGAGAAGGTTGAGGTGGGGTGTGCGGACTTGGGCGCTGAAGCTCGAGTGCGCGGAAATGGATAGGCAAAGGAGGAAGAAGGCGTGGATGAAAAGGTGGATCCTTATCCCCTTATATGGGCAGACGCGACTATGCGCCCCCACCAGCCTGGTAAAACTCGCTTATCTCCCAAGCGCCGCAGTCAATGGCGCGATTGGGTTACCCACACCCATATTGATGAGAATCCCGGAATAAGGGGACACGATCTCTGCTTTAACAAGACGTGCCAAGGAAACCGCCTCGCTAAACGCGCTGAGGTGGGACAGTAAAACGATTCGAATAAAGACTTGGCCATGGTGTGATGTCAGGCTACGGAATACGTCAGCAGATTAGATTTGTATAAATATTATTCTCTCTATGGCAATATGTGAAAACTTATTTTGCAGAGCCGGACACTACCTTTGTGTTCAAAATCTTCTATGAAGTACTTGGAGGAGGAACCCGCCTTGCAATGCCGAAGACAATCTGCGCGCCGGGCTCGTCATCATTGAAGTCTGGTTCAGGGGCTACTGAGGGAGTCCTGGATTAGGGGGTGTCTGGATAGCCGGACTATACCTTCGGCTGGACTCCTGGACTATGAAGATACAAGATTGAAGACTTCGTCTCGTGTCCGGAAGGGACTTTCCTTGGCGTGGAAGGCAAGCTTGGCGATACGGATATGTAGATCTCCTACCATTGTAACCGACTCTGTGTAACCCTAGCCCTCTCCGGTGTCTATATAAACCGGAGAGTTTTAGTCCGTAGGACGAACAACAATCATACCATAGGCTAGCTTCTAGGGTTTATCCTCTTGATCTCGTGGTAGATCTACTCTTGTACTACCCATATCATCAATATCAATCAAGCAGGACGAAGGGTTTTACCTCCATCAAGAGGGCCCGAACCTGGGTAAAACATCGTGTCCCCTGCCTCCTGTTACCATCCGACCTAGACGCATAGTTCGGGACTCCCTACCCGAGATCCGCCGGTTTTGACATCGACAAGTACTCACTCATTTGTTGCTCTCAGAAGTCCTATATGCCGCTCTCTGCAGTAGTTTGTTGGCCACACGCACCACAGATCTCCGACTGGGCCAGCCCATGAACCTGGATAGGGGGGTAGCTCTCCACAAAAACTAGCGGCCCCAAGATATACTGTAACACAATTTTTTTAAGATATGAGTGTCTTATGAAATACAAACAAGTTCCGAATTTTTGAACAATTTTATAGAAAACTCAAGTTTTCTGAAATAACATTTTAAAAAAATCATGAAATTTTTTGGAAATGCAATTTTTTTGTAAAACTCCCCAAAGGATTCTAAATTGCGTCCAATTTTAGAACTCATTTTTTTGTAAAATTAGGAACATCTTTTAAACTCCTGAACAAAATTTGAAAAACAATAATATTTTGTAAATTTGCAAACAACTTTTGAAATGGGAACACTGTTCGAAACTCCCCAAAATATTTGAAAACAGAAACATTTTGTTTTGAAATTTCAAACAATTTTTAAAAACTTGATTTTTTAAACTCCTGAACAAAAAATTGAAAACACAAACATTTTTTGGAATTTGCAAACTATTTTCTAAATGAAAACATGTTTTTGGTATCCCTTATAATTTTTGAGAAGTTGCCTAATTTTTGAACAAAAGCGTGAAAAGAAACAGAAAAAAGAAAAATAAGAAGGGAAAAGTAAAAGAAAAACCATAAGAAACCAATAAACCAGTAAAAATGGTTCTGGAACCTTCTAGACGGTTTCCAAACAGGTAAAAACCAGGGCTGGAACCTTCCAGAAGGTTCCCAAACCAATTTTTTTGATGGTTGGATACACTTTAATTTATTCAAAATGTTATCCGGGATACAGATGATGTTTGGCTTCTCAGTCAACCAACACATGCCTACCAAAGTTCAAAGAAGTGGGCGCTTTAGCTAAAGAATGAGCCTCAACATTAAAGTCTCGCTTCTCATGCAGAATCTCGGCCGAGACAAATTCCTGCATCCTCTTCTTCACCTCGAAATGATTGTCTTTGACGCTCCCAAATTCATTTTACCTTGACAGTCCGTGGCCACTACAATCTTTTGGCAATGCAGATCCTTTGTCAACGCCATTGCTTCGTTGCTAGCAATAGCTTCCAGACTCTCAGGTAAGCCAACTATACTCCCACTTAATTCGATGTACTCGTTAGCTAGTATGTAAAATGGGCAGGCCTACTTCGATTACTAGCTTGATCGGTGTGTGCGATAGCACGACTACTTGACGCGCCCCTAAAGAAAAGGACTACTTGATGCATAATGTAAAATCACTAATTGAGGAGTATTTTTTCAAAAGATTATTTTCACCTCTTCAGGCTGTGACAAGTGGTGCGCTGCGCGCTGTTGTGCGCCAATTGTCGCAACCAGGGAGTTTTTTTTCTTCTTATATCCGTTTATTCAAAATGTTTTATCTCTTAAACCGTTCGTCCAAATTTTGAACAGTTGCACAGTTGGATTTCTCACGTCGAGATCTTCAAGACTAGATCCCATGTTAAAAAACTTAGCAGTTGGAAAGGTAAACTGTTGTCTCTGGGTGAAAGGTTGGTTCTCATAAATTCAATACTAAGTAATATGGTACTATATATGATTTCCTTCTTTCAGTTGCCGAAAGGTGTTTTACATATATTGGATTATTTCTGATCAAGATTCTTTTTCAAGGAGATAGCGAGAGAAAGAAATATCAACTGGCTAAAATGGAGTGTGGTTTGCTGTCCCAAAGACCAAGGCGGGTTGGACATCATGACCCTGAGGTTAAGAAAAGGGGCTACTCGGTAAATGGTTGTTTAAATTACTGACGGAAGATGGTGTATGGCAAACCCTTCTAAGAAGGAAATATGTGGGTTCCAAGGCGGTATCCCAAGAATACTGAAATCCCGAGGATTCTCACTTTTGGTCGGGTCTAATGGCGACGAAGAAATATTTCTTCTGCTATGGATCCTTCTCGATCAAGGACGGCTCAGAAATTAGATTCTGGGAGGACAAGTGGTTAGGAAATGCCACACTCCGGGAATAATATCCAGCTCTATACAACATTGTGTGATACTATCGCCACGATAATGGAATCATTTCCATAAAATGTGACGTTCAGAAGAGATTTAATTGGACCCAGACTCCAATCGTGGAACATGTTGCACCAGCGGTTGTCCATAGTGCAATTGTCACATGGGTCTAATGTATTCTGATGTAACCTTCATGGGAATGAACAATTTTCAATGGAGTCCATGTATAAAGCGTTAATCCAGTCCGATGTGCCAGTTGATAATAACAAGAGATCTGGAAGATGAAAATACCTTTTAAGAATAAAATCTTTGCATGTATCTTCGTGGCGGAGTCATTCTTATTAAAGATAACCTTATTAAGAGAAATTGGCATGAAAGTCTGCAGTATGTTTTTGTCATCACTAGTCAATGTGTGCGTTAATTTGTAAGTATATTAAGTGCATGCGGATATTAAGTAGGATATTATTTACGTGTTATTATGTGATTAGCACTATATTTGGCCTGAAATTAACTGCACGCTAAACGTGTTGAGCACTCGACATTGAAGCAGTCTAGGTCGTTAGATTGACATGATTTGATGGCCGAGATTAATTAGATCTGCCCATTTGGGTCTTTTTATATTGCTATGGATGATGAGACAATAAAACATTTATTCTTCCAATACATATTGGCTCGTTCTATATGGTCATAGTTTTGGGACAATTGGTTTTATACCCTTAGTTGTGTCCCCCTCGTCAGGATTGGCCCTGGTTTCTGAAAACATGTGGTCTTGCCCAACCCACTTTGGCGTCTTGTGCTTTTGCCTTTTGACCGTTTGACCATCACTTTAGAAACTTCATAACTAATTCATACTAAATCATAAAAATGCAAATAAGATACCAAAATATTCGAAAAAACATCACATGTATGTCAATGTCAGTTGCACTCATGACAAAACTGTTGTTAAATGCCCATTCGAGTTTTAGCTCTTAATATACCACCATGAATAATAAAATCTAAAAAATCAAAAATTTCCAAGAAAAATTTGGTGGCAAAGAATGACAAATGTTTTAAGTGCTTGCCAAGTTTAATCAGGGAATGAAATTCGTGGAAGTCGTGGCAAAAAAACAATCATCACTCGAAAATAGATTGTTTTTTTTGCCACGACTTCCACGAACATCATTCTCTGATGAAACTTGGCAAGCACTTAAAACATTTTTTATTCTTTTCCACCAACTTTTTTTTGGAATTTTTAAAAATTTCTTAGATTTTACTGTTCATGGTGGTATGATAAGAGCTAAAACTCAGATGGGCAGTCACCAACACTTTTTTTCATGAAAGCAAGTGACATTGACATACATGTGATGTTTCTCCGAACATTTTGGTGTATTATTTGCATTTTACTGATTTAGTATGAATTAGTTATGAAGTTTTCAAAGTGACGGTCAAACGGTCAAAGGGCAAAAGCACAAGACGCCGAAGTGGGTTGGGCAAGACCACATGTTTTCAGAAACTAGGGGCAATTCTCACAAGTGGGACACAACTAAGGGTATAAAACCAATTATCCCAATAGTTTTTGGCTTGTTTCCTCCTTGTAGTGTTGCTAATGTATTTTACATGAAATTGATCACAGGTTTAGAACTCTTCTTGGGATGGAAGCGCTTGCCGTTATTTGGTCGCTTTGGCTATGTAGAAATGATAAGGTTTTTAATGGTAAAAGTACTTCTCTGACGCAGGTTATCTATAGATGGGACTCTTTGTTTATGGTTCTCACTACAACGCGTGGAGAATCGAGTCCTATTTACGGAGGTGTGTACACGATTGGAGGGTGCGGCGAGGGATATACATAGGTGGCAGCATGATCTTAGGATTGCCCCCCCTCTCCGCTTTAGGCGTTATACGGATCTTTTTGTATTTCGCCTTTTTTATTTTTATTTTGTGTGAGAGAACCTTATTTAGCTATGTGCATCTTAATTATGCAGAGGCCGGTTGTAATGCTTAAATCTTTTAAGTAATAAAGCGTCCTTTTTCAAAAAAATATTGAAAGATTTTGATGACCATGTTTTTTGCACGAAAAAAACGGATGGAAAAACCACATGGGGGCACGTTTTTTTCCTTTTCAGAAAGCCTTTCCGAGAGGCACGACTGTGTCTCTCGCAAAAGAAAAAAAGACGTTTTTTCGCTTCCAAGAGACACGGTCGTGTCTCCCCCGGAAGCAAGAAAAACATGTTTTTTTCGTTTTCGTGAGGCACGGCTGTGCATCCTGCGAAACAGAACTGTGCCACTCACGAAAGCAAAAAAAAATATTTTTTTTTTGTTTTCGAGAGGCATAACCTTGCCTCTCATGAAAGAAAAAAAAACACATTTTTTCAAAAAGTTAAGAAAGCCCAGCGAAAACCGAAAAAGCCAAAAAAACCAGAAAAAGACAATCTAAAAAGTCAAAAACCCGTGCGGAAAAATAAAAAGAATCCGAAGGGAGCGCCCAGAGCGTGACACGTGCTGCGGCTGAGAGCATGCCAAATGACGCGGTCTCAGGCCATCCCAAGTGACCCTTGGGCCGGCTCCTGAACGAACGCTCCTCTGTTAGTTGCTCCCTGCATAATGTGTCAAATAGGAAAATCCCTCCCGAGCATCCATTACGAATTTCCCTTCTCTTCATAATTTCTCACCATAAATTTCACCGTGGGCTTCCTACGGTTTTTACTTATGGGCTTTCCATGTCTATAAGTGTTTTAAGTGCCAAAAACATTTTTCTGAATAATACATTTTTTGATAAATTAATGGGACATTTGCACATTGTATGATTTTTTATATAAACTTCCATGAAGATATTTTTTAAAGGACATGAGCACATTTTTAGAAGGTATGAACATTCTTTCGAAATTGATAACATTTTTTATATACACGGTGAATGTATTTAATTTTCTAACCACTATAATGTTTGAAATTGTACATATAGAATATTTCAAAATACAATGAAAATGTAAAAGAAGACAACTAACTAACGAACGAAGGGGCGTGCTACGGGCCAACCCAATAGTGTGTCTCTTGCAGCAAGCCGACGCTCTCCTCGGGGCAAGTGAGGTATAGGAGAGCAACTAATTAATGGGTACCTCTTGAGGACTCACATAAGGGTCATTTTTTGGCCAGGGAGCGTGCCCTCGTGATATCTTTTTTACATGTTTTTTATTTTTAAATTGTTTTTGCGGGCTTTTGGTTTTGCTTGGTTTTAATTCGATTTTGGCTGTTTTTTTTGGGTAAGCAGTGATTTTTATGAGAAGTACAACCCATGCTTCTGCAAGGAGCACAACTGTTCTAGAAGCACATTCTATGTTGTCACAAGAAGCACAATATGTTTTCATACGAAGCACAGTGGTTCTGGAAGCACAACCTATGTTTTGACGAGAAGCATAGCCGACACCCGTGCTTCTCCGGAAAAGGAAAAGCATAGCTTGTGCTTCCGCGAGAAGCGCAAATCCTCCATTTTTTCGGTTTGCGGGTTTTTGTGTTGTTGGAATTTTTTTGTTTGGATTTTGGGTTTTTCCAATCCTCCAATTTTCGTTAATTTTTGGAAAAGTTTGTCGAAACCTATTAACATGAACTCTAGATTTAAGGATCTCGACACGAGAAATCTAAGGATGAAAATGATTCATGATTAGACGCACGCTTAAGAGATAAACCACTTTAGAAAAAATGAATCTAAAAAAAACTTTAAGATTACGGAAAGTGATGCACATACAGTGTGTCGTTCTAGAGTGATATTTACAATCCTCGCAAAAAAGAGTGATATTTACAAAGGACACATTTTAATTAAATGATCTCGGAGGTATAGCCCGGCTCCGCCCTGAGGGTCTCGTTTTTTTAGCGATGGCCGAGGGTCATTTTCTCTTCATAATTTCTTACCCTGAATTTCACGGTGTGCCTCCCTTGATTTCACTTGTGGGCGACGTCAATGTTTGGATTGATCCTACGATCTCACCTAAAGGGCTGATCCTATACTAGTCTCCCCCTTGTTCATGATCCCATTTGCAGTCCCCGGCGCGCTTCCTTTTGCTCGTGAGTTCATCACGCAGACATCAGCCGCCGGCACAATCATCATCACTCGCCGGGTACCGGCACCCTTTTGCTCGTGAGCTCAGGTTTTCCCGAAGTGACATCGATGGATGGACGGCCGAGGACGCAAAAGAGAGAGAGAGAGAGAGAGAGAGAGAGAGAGAGAATGAACTGGGACTGCTGTTCTCGGGTAGGAGTAGCTCCGGTGCAGCTCGCTGGGTATCGCGGCTTTTTCCGGCATAGCGGGCAGGGGATTAGAGTCTTATACCTCTAGATTTGTCGATCCTGAGCTCATCCCACGCAGCCTCGAAGAGGAGATGGTCGTCCGGCTTGCACTCCGCCGCTTTCGGGAGGAGCCGCCCGACAACAGCGCTCGAACTCCTTTCGTCGAAAATCCATTGTGTCCACCCAAATGGTGCATGAATCCGGCGCTAGGTGTGTCATCACTGCCTCACCGGAGGCGGTGCGGTCTGTCTGACATCCAAACACGGCGACGGATGCACAACCCGTTTGTTGGCGCGCCGAGGCGATAGAACAAACATGGTTGTCGTCCGACGCAAACATGGCGCAGCATGCCCGCCGTGTGAGGCAGCGGGCGCGAGATGGACGTTGGCGAGGCGGAGTCGCATTCTCCGGCACCCCGTATAGTGCACTAGTCTGGGCACCGCAACCGCGTCGTGGTGGATGTCGTCTGCTTGTCTCAGAACGGATCCATCGTCGATCTAACGTCCGCTGCACCGTCCATATTCCGGGCTCCGATGAGGAAGGATAGGGCATGGGAGACGGCAGCACCTTGAATCCCGTCAGCCGGCTCGTGTCCCATGCCTTACTCTACCTTGCAGGCAACTGGACTGACACTCTGGGGAGCGTAGCTGGTCACCGGGCATGGCCATGGTGAAGCCGGACGAGCTCCCCTTAGAATAGTTTTTACATTGCATGTAATAGTATGGATTTGAATTTCAAATATGAGGTATCCAGTTGTTGAATGGATTATTTAAGGCGTGACCGGTGACATGTTCATGGATGTTTGAGAGGTCGCATTTGTCAAGTCCGGCGGTAGATGCTCTAAGTGCAGCCGATGACCTTGTCTACTTTTCAGTTACATAAAGACACAAACTACTGCAGTCTATGTACAGCCGATGATCACTAGCCGGTGCACAAAATGGCACAAGATTCAGTAAACACAACGTATTGCTTGATTTCTTCTCATTCAGTAAGACACAAGGTTCAGAAATATACAAGACACAAGATTCAGTGCACATCGAGAGAAGAGAATCATCAACATTCTGAAACGTGACGCCCATTCAGTAAACTCAGCGGGATTACAAACGACTGTTCTATTTCTTGCCTCACGCCGTTTTGCTTGGAAGACCTGGTGAGGGAGTCCTGGATTAGAAGGTGTCCGGATAGCCGGACTATACCTTCGACCGGACTCCTGGACTATGAAGATACAAGATTGAAGACTTTGTCCTGTGTCCGGAAGGGACTTTCCTTGGCGTGGAAGGCAAGCTTGGCGATACGGATATCTAGGTCTCCTACCATTGTAACCGACTCTATGTAACCCTAACCCTCTCCGGTGTCTATATAAACCGGGGAGTTTTAGTCCATAGGACGAATAACAATCATACCATAGGCTAGCTTCTAGGGTTTAGCCTATCTGATCTCGTGGTAGATCTACTCTTGTACTACCCATATCATCAATATTAATCAAGCAGGACGTAGGGTTTTACCTCCATTAAGAGGGCCTGAACCTGGGTAAAACATCGTGTCCCCTGCCTCCTGTTACCATCCTACCTAGACGCACAGTTTGGGACCCCCTACCCAAGATCCGCCGGTTTTGACACCGACATTGATGCTTTCATTGAGAGTTCCTCTGTGCCGTCGCCATCAGGAAGGATGCCTCATCCCGTCTTTAAAGACGGCACCGTTGCTAAGGGAGCTTTGGCTGTCGGCCAAACTCTCCAGCTAGGCGGTTTCCTTATGACCGCCTGTTCGGCTGCTGCGCCGACGATGACCTCTCGGGTCATTGAAAGCAATCTTCCCATCAGCTCGGAATTCGCCGAGCAGTTAGATCCAATGGAGCTCTCTTCCCTAAACGAGCTCTTGGATCGCATCGCCGCCCTGGGAGTCGCTACGGATTACGACCAGATTGGGCCTAAACCCGATCTGAGAGAGATTAACTCTCCCCAGGTCACCCATCACGTTGTCGTGGTAGAGGGACAGTGCGGTGACCCTTCATCTATCTTAAGGACTAGCTATGTCCGGATTCCCGATCCCTCCAAGCCGGATACCCGCGGAGGGGAGGATATCACTCAAGACCTGAACTTAAAGTCAGGCGACAGACTAGATTCATTGGGCCGCATCCAAGAATCCCAACGTTGGAGTTCGGAAACTCCTTGGCCCCTGGGTCTCAGATTGGGTGAGGTTTCAGATTTGATTCCACCCACCCACCTGTACATAAGCGATCTATCCCAAATTATGCAAGAGCCCGAAGAAACAGTACATCATTACAGGCCAGATTCCTCCTGATTATGAACAGGATAAAGGACTACAGCGAGGAAGACGCAATTTCATTCTTCCGCAATAATTGCACGGACAAGGGAATCCTCAACGCCATAAGTCGCCGTGATATTACACGCTTTGCTGACTTGGCGTCCATAGTACGAAAGTACTGTGCGATCGAAAGCGCCTGGAAAATCGAAACAAAATTTTGGGACAATCCGGCCTTGAATACAAATCCGGTCTGAAATAAAAGGGTGCATCATCGTTAGACACCCGGGTTCAATACCAAAAATCAAAAGCCCTCTACAGGGCACGGAACCGTACTGGAAGGATGGCTTGATGGACCCTGTAAAATTCACAGTGCACAGGGCGCCACACCAACTCACAACCTTAGAGCATGTTGGATACTCCGGCAGGTGGCAAAAATTGGCGAAGATCTTCTAATTCCAGAAGCCACAGAAAGCCACCCAGAAACCAGTACGGTATTAACAGTCTTCGAGACTTTCACATCAAATAATATGCGAAAAAGAACACTCCGCGGCCTTGCCGAAGTCTACCAAGTAGCAACAATAAACCCATGGAGTGAGGCTATCACTTTTAACGCTAGTGATGAACCTAAATTCCGAACAGCCCGAGCACCAGCCGCATTGGTCCTTAGTCCAATAGTGGACGCCTTTCGTATAACCAAGGTACTCATGGATGGCGGTAGCGGATTGAACCCCATTTATGAGGAAACCCTTCAAAAAATGGAAATAGACTGGAACCGTATTGAGCGAAGCAGCACAACCTTTAGAGGAATAATCCCCAGTCGGGAAGTGCGCTGTACAGGAAAAATCACACTAGATGTGGTGTTCGGCACGCCAGATAATTACAGGTCCGAAGAGGTCATGTTCCAGGTGGCCCCGTTCAATAGCGGATATCACGCTCTGCTAGGGCGGGAAGCGTTTACAGTCTTCCAAGCAATACCCCATTACGGGTACATGAAGCTCAAGATGCCCGGGCCTAACGGAATCATCACTCTCGTTAGTGATCCGGACATAGCACTCTGCGCTGAAAACAAGACAGCCGCACTGGCCCTCGAGGCGCTATCCGAAGCCCTAGCGGCTGAGGAACTGACTGCGCTGCGCTCCACGGTGAATAGGGACGATGTGATACTCGATAAAAGATCCAAGTCCACCTCCTTTAAACCGGCGGACGAAATAGTCAAATTCCAGGTCCATCCAACGGACCCCAATAAAACAGTTTCCATCGGGGCACAGTTAAACCCTGATGTAGACGCCGCACTGCGAGAGTTCCTACGAGAGAACTAGGACATTTTCGCCTGGCACCCTTCAGACATGCCAGGAATCCCACGCAGGCTGGCCGAACACAGCTTAAATATCCTAAAAGGATTCAAGCCAGTCAAACAGGCTCTTTGGCGTTTTTCCGAACCTAAGAGACAGGCCATGGGAGAGGAACTAGTCAAGCTATTGGAGGCCGGATTCATCAAAGATATCAAACATCTAGGCTGGCTAGCAAATCTGGTGATGGTACCAAAGAAGGACAAATCCTGGCGCCTGTGCGTTGATTTCAAAGACCTTAACAAGGCTTGCCCAAAGGATCCCTTCCCTCTCCCCTGCATCGATCAAATTATCGACGCTACCGCAGAACATGATTCATTGTGTTTCCTCGACACATACTTCGGCTACCATCAAATAAAGATGGCAGAGTCAGACCAAGCCGCAACGGCATTCATCACACCATACGGCCCATTCTGCTTCAACACAATGCCCTTCGGGCTCAAAAACGCCGGCGCAACATATCAGCGCATGATTCAGACATGTCTGGCAAATCAGATCGGCAAAACAGTGGAGGCATACGTAGATGATGTGGTCGTTAAAACAAGACATGTCGAATCTCTAGTAGACGGCTTGAGGCTAACATTCGATAACCTCCGAACATATGACATCAAGCTCAACCCGGAAAAATGCGTTTTCGGCGTTACAGCCGGAAAGCTCTTGGGATTCATTGTATCCGGTAGAGGAATTGAAGCAAATCCAGCCAAGATCCGAGCTCTGTCACAATTGGATATCCCGAAGGACCTCAAACAAATACAAAAATTAACCAGATGCGTGGCAGCTCTAAGCCGCTTTATCTCCCGCTTAGGAGAAAAAGCCCTACCCCTTTACCGCCTCCTTCGGCGCACCGAACACTTCGAGTGGACGGATGCAGCCACGGCCGTACTCGACGAAATAAAAGCCATCTTGGCAACATACCCAGTCCTGGTCGCGCCAAACATTGGCGAACCAATGCTATTATACATTGCAGCAACCCATCAGGTCGTAAGCGCAGTGCTCGTCGTCGAACGAGAAACGGACGGACACAAATTCCCCCTTCAAAAGCCGACCTATTATGTGTCCACTGTCCTTACTCCGTGCAAGTCACGGTACCCGCACTATCAAAATATTGCGTACGCGGTATTTAAGGCATCCCGGAAGCTGCGACACTACTTTCAAGAGTGTTCAATAACAGTAGCCTCGGAAGTGCCACTTAACGATATTATAAATAACCGCGACACGACGGGCCGGATTGCAAAATGGGCCATTGAGCTCCTCCCGTTTGACATAACTTACAAGCCACGGCGAGCTATCAAGTCGCAAGTTTTGGCCGACTTCGTCGCAGAATGGACGGAGGCCGAACTCCCTAAAGAGTACGGCACATATTCAAACTGGGTCATGCACTTCGATGGATCCAAAATGTTGGCTGGTCTAGGGGCTGGCGTCGTTTTGACGTCCCCCACAGGAGACACAATTCAATATGTACTCCAGATAATGTACACAGACTCCAACAACGCAGCCAAATATGAGGCCCTTTTACATGGTCTCCGAATGGCAGTATCTATGGGCATTCAACGCCTAGAGGTGCGCGGGGACTCGAACCTCGCAATATCCCAAATAAATGGAGACTTTGACGCCAAGGATCCAAAAATGGCAGCTTATCGCAACGCCGTCCTAAAAATGTCAGCTCGGTTCGAAGGGCTTGAATTTCACCATATAGCTCGGGAAAATAATCAGGCGGCAGATGTACTGGCACACATCGGCGCAAAACGCGATGTAGCCCCCCCCCCAACATCTTCTTGAAAAGGCTATTCAAGTCGTCCGTAGTATGGGAAGGGGAACCTGGCAATAGCAGCCCGGACCCAACCGCACTGCCCGACACCGAACACTCTTACTCAATTGGAGGCTCTGCCAATTGCCAATGAAATAACACCTTCAGCCCACGAAATAATGGCCGTCATCGCCCCGTGGACAGAACCATTCCTCGTCTACCTTACCAGGCAGGAACTTCCTGAGGACCAAAATGAGGCACGCTGCATAGTGCGGCGATCTAAAGCCTATAAAGTCCATGAGGGAGAGCTTTATAAGAAAAGCACTACCGGAGTCCTTCAAAGGTGCATCTCCGAAGAGGAAGGGCGGAACCTCCTGGCTGAAATTCATGCCGGACTCGGCGGACATCACGCTGCAGCTCGGTCCCTTGTAAGCAAGGCCTTCCGTACAGGCTTTTATTGGCCGACGGCCCGGGCAAACGCCCAGGACTTAGTCCAACGATGCGTCGGTTGCCAGCTTTTTGCAAACCAAAGCCATATGCCACCCACCGCCCTCCAAACTATCCCCATCACTTGGCCCTTCGCGGTCTGGGGGCTTGACATGGTTGGACCCCTTAAAGGCGGAACCCACAAGAAAAAATACTTACTGGTCATGGTGGATAAGTTCACCAAATGGATAGAAGCCAAGCCTGTTAAGACGGCCGAATCCGGACCGGTGATAGACTTTATATCCGGGGTTGTACACCGTTACAGCGTCCCCCACAGCATCATCACTGATAACGGCACGAACTTTACGACCGATGAGGTAAAACTCTGGTGCAAAAATATGGGCATCAAGCTCGATTATGCTTCCGTCTATCACCCACAAACCAACGGCCAGGTCGAACGTGCAAATGGTCTTATCATGAGCGGCATCAAACCCAGATTAGTGCGGTCCCTTAAGGAATCTAATACGCACTGGGTAGAAGAGCTCGACTCCGTACTCTGGGGGCTGCGGACCACGCCGAATCGCACCACCGGATACACACCATTCTTCATGGTGTACGGCACAGAGGCAGTTTTGCCCTGCGACATAATTCATGACTCACCTCGAGTGCGCATGTACGAAGAAAGAGAAGCCGAGCTTGATCGGCAGGACAGTTTGAACGCCTTGGAGGAAGAGCGTGACATGGCAAAAGCCCATTCCGCATTCTATCAACAGCAGGCTCGAAGATACCAAAGCAGAGAAGTACGGGCCAAAAATTACAACGTTGGCGAATTAGTTCTACGCCTGCCGGAGAAGAAAAAGGACAAACTCAAGCCCAAGTGGGAAGGTCCCTTCATAATCGACCAAGTCCTAACTGGTGGAGCATACCGCCTGCGAGATGCATCGGATAACCGACTCGAGCCGAACCCATGGAACGCAGCCCGTCTACGAAGATTCTATGCCTAGCGCCAGACTCTGTGTTCGTCTCCTTCCTCTGTCCATTTTTTATATACTTTCTGTCTTACATTTCTCTCCTTCTCCTCTCTCTCTTTTATAGCCTTTAAAGGCTCATAAAGTGACGCGCTATCCGCGCTCATTAAACCTGAGAGCTTATTTAAACAGAAGCTTATTTATACGGGCTTCATGCCCAACACATGTGTCACACTTCCGCATGTACCTTTTATTCGCCATTTTATGCATCGATATGACTTAAGTTTTGGCCAAGCTGGGTTGCCTGGCTCCTGTGCTTACCCCTACGTTCCCGATTGTTCAGCTAGGTGGTAAAGGGAGCACCTCTACGATTGTTACTGTCGGGTCAGCCGGATGTGTACCTCAGACTGGGTGAAGCCGAAAGCTAGCGTTCTTAAGGGAATATTCGGTCAGTGAACTAAAGATGATCTTTTCTTTCACTTATTTATCTATACGCCCCCAGATGTTTTTCCTGCGTCTCTTTTCGCAGAATGGACATGCACTTTAGGGCATGCCTCCCGGGGAAAGGAACCCCTAACGGAACTATTCTTCCTGGAAGATGTTTCTTACTAACCATGTAATATAACACAACTAATTCAGCACTTGTCTGTTCAAGCACTAATGACCCCTACGCCTGGTCTCCATGCATACCCTGGTTCTTATATAACCGCGAGGGTATTCGGACACACTCCGGACCGTCAGGTCCCGAGGTTGAAGCGAAAAGGTCGGCCATGACAAACGATCTACAATCCGGCTAGAAGGCATTACACATGTCAATTAAAATTACATAGTCAATCTGACTGATTGTATTCCTCTTCGATTCCATCTAACAGGCTGTCTAGTTTACAGTCCTGTTGGGAATACTTTGCGGCCAACTCTACTTGGCCGTATACTAAGCTCACAGGGATCTCCTTCCCATCGGGCCCTATGGGTCCGACCTCGACCATGTGGTTTGGGTCAGCCTTCGTGTACCGCGTCTTCACCATGGCCCAGGCCTCCCTGGCGCCTTGACGGCAGGCCGATATCTTCCACAATCGGAAGCGCCGTCGCGCTCCCTTCAGCTTCTCTACAAGCTCTCCAAGGCCTTCGGGCATGGAGACGGACGGCCACAAGGCCTGGGCGACGCCTTGCATCACCTGCCGAACTCGCTCATGTAGTTGTGAGAGCTCGGGAAGAAGGTCACTCGTAGAACCGGGCATTTCCTCTGCAGGACGACCTGTCAGCATACCTACAGACATTACTCTGTTAGTCGACTTCCTCGCCAAACTCTTTTTTCAAAGTTCGTTTAAGCACTTACTATATATGCCGCGTCGAAGCCGCTGATTCTCCTTCACGGAGTCCAACAGCTGGGCACGAACGTCCTTCAGTTCAACGCCTAGCTTGGTGTTGGCATCTTGGAGATCGTTCTTCTCCCGCCTCACCTTTGTCAGCACGCTCTCACCAGCCTTTAGCTGGCATCGGAGTTGTTGCACTTCCGGATTTAATCCGGCGGCATCTGCAATTTCATTTGTCAGATTTGCACCCACGCCGCACTTCGCAAAATACTTATCTTTCGAAGCGTATATTACCAGAGGGGGTCTCCTTGGGCTCCCCTGCCGCGGCTAGTGCGGCCTCAAGTTGGGCTTTGAACTCTTCCAGCTCCTGGGACAGCAGGGTATTCTTTTCTGTAAGAACCTGCATAACAGATGATCCTTAAATCAGTTATTCTAACTGTTTCAAGTCTCGGGGGCTACTGGTATACATATATAATTACCAAAATTTTCTTACCCGTATGTCTTTCACATACTGCTCTGTGGCTCTGGCTAGACCATTTTGAGCGGCACGGAGGTACGCGTCTCCCGAATTGAAGGCATCCAATGCCTCTTGGGAGAAACAAGCGTCGCGAAGAACTGTCCAGCGACGCCTGTGGTTCATGGCACTCTCCACCTCGGAATTGGTGGCAGACAGCCTGTCCGCATCCTCCGTCGGAGGAGTGTCCGGTGCGCGCCCCGTGTTCGCCTCCGCTTCCGGACCAGGCTTTGGAGCCTGGCTGGTGGAGGCGCGATTGGCAGCCTCTCCGGATATAGTCCGGCGAGCTCTCTTCGTCCTGAAGAGAGCACGGGTGTTAATATGCCTCGAAGGAGTAACACCTGGGAATAAGGTGGCGCGCTATACCTTTGCGCCGGTGCCTCAGTCCGGACCGCACTTCTTTTCATCTCGCGGGGCCTTGCCGCCCATCGTTGGCTAGTCGCCGCAGGCTCGGCCTCCCGTCTCAAGGACCTCCCCTGCAAAACACGGTTGTCATACGGTAATTGAAAACACGCGAGGACAGATCCCTTTTCAAAGTGCTGAGACTCCGGTCTCAGTTACCTGTGAGGCTGGGAGTAGCCCTGGATAATTGGCCGTAATGGCCACCAAGGCGTTGTCCCTGCTCAATTGATGAAACACTCCATCAATCAGCTCCAAAGATAAGTCCGGATCCTCTTGAGAGGCCGGGTCGAGGGACCGTCTCGGATCCTCGGGTTGTGGAGGAGGGCTGTTTATTTCTTTAACAGCCTGGCGCAGTTCCTGCGTTGAAATCGTTAGAGTGAAAATTTAACAATGGGAATATAAAACGAATGGGCAAGTAAAAGTGTCCACTTACCCAACTCGGGGGATTGTACATAGAAAATCCACCCCGTGGGTTGACGCGGAGAAATTCCTCCTCTTCTCCCTTGTACAAAGCGGACAAGGTCTTTATTAGAGCGGCAGCCGAATCCGGCCCCTTACGGCCATAGCGGGTGGCGTCGTCCTCCCCGTTGAAGTCCCACATGGGGCGGCCTCCATACTGAAGCGGCTGCACCCCTCGCATGATGCATGCGGCCATGACCCCGATCATGGTCAGTCCGGAATGAGCTAACAATCTTATCCGGCCCATCAGGTAAATAACGCCCCTGTCGCTTTCCCTCTGAGGGCTCCGTGGACGCCAGCTTAGGCGCTTCTTTAGGGGAGCACTGTCGAACTCAGGGAGGCCGATACGGACAGGATCCGGCAGCGGAACGTCTTCTATATAAAACCATTCCGAAGGCCAGTCCTGGACGCCTTCTTTGGGGTTCCGGATAGATATCCGGTCCCGGCGATGCGCCATACTTCGGCTCCGCCCACTTGATATATCGACTCCTCCTTAAAGCGGGGCACAAGGCAGAATAGCCTTTTCTACAGCGCGAAATGAGCCTCGCAGCCCAAAAACAGCTCGCAAAGGGCTATGAAGCCCGTGATATGCAATATGGAGGCAGGCGTGAGGTTGTGCAGCTGGAGGCCATAGAACTCCAGAAGCCCCCGGAGAAACGAATGAATTGGAAATTCAAGCCCTCTTATTAAGTAAGGGGCAAGGCATACCCGCTCTCCTTTGGAGGGATTGGGGGCGCTCTCCGCTTGCTCTCCGCCATTATAGGTGGCAAGTCCGGCTCGAACCGGGACCATATAGGCCGGGGGGAGAAATCCCTTGGTCTGGAGCTTCACTAGCTCTTTGTGCGGGATGGAGCACTTCTTCCAATCTCCAGGCTGAGGGCTGGAAGGGCGAGAGGAGGAGCTGCGGCGGCTGGCCATGATAGAATGGACCTGTGTCGGATACGCTCTGATGAATACTCGCGGAAGGGAGAAGGTGTGGTTTGAATCTAAATCCTCGTCCCCTTAAATAGGCGGCTCATTCACGCGGCTAGGGGTGTAAATATAAAAAACACCCTGACTTTTTGTATTTGTTTGACACGTGGAAAACGGCCATTATTGGGCGTAGAAGCCAAGGAGCACTACGGGTGTGTTTAGTTGCTGGAACGGCTCGGAATGTCACGGGTCGGACCCATTCCCCCGCCCGATTCTCGTGTTCAGTTGACAGATGGAATGATCACCACCTCGTTCCCACGGGCCGAATATTCGCCCCAGATGCGGAATCGGGTGAGACCTCCAAAACAAGCGGACGACGCGGAACCGGCTCTCTCCTCGCACTCCCAGTCCTATCACCTCCCCTCCCTAGTGCGCCGCCTCCCCCTCGTCTCTCACTCCCTCGATCTACGCTGCACCGACCCGCCCCGATTCCTTCCCTCACCGCCGGCCAACTCCTCCTCTCTCGATCTGCAGCGCTGCTTCACCCCTGGTCCCTGATCTGGCCTTCCCATGCACATCCCTTGTCTCCCTGTGGCGGATCGATTCCCTGGCTCGCGACAGATGGATTTTTGGTGGCGCTCCTCAGCAGCAGCGGCTTGCGGTGGATCGATTCCCTGGCTGCTTGCGCCGACGGGGGCTGTGGAGGAGTAGAGCAGCAACCACGGAGCAGCAGCAGCAGAGCCTGGGCAAGAAGTGGCTAGCAGGCAGCGGAGCAGAAGCAACGGAGAGCAGCATCGGCTAGTACAGATACGAGTATAGTAGCAGTATAGGAATTGCTTGGTGCGCATGTTGGATTGATTCAATAGAGAGGTTAATTAGTATAGCAGCAGCATCTAGTTTTTCATGATTTTTGCTTGATGCATATTGAGTTGCTTGATAATTACTTTTTACTTATATATGTGTCTTGTCAAATAGAAAAGAGTGTGAATTTATGTTTGGTATATGCTTGAGTATATTTATAAATTGTTGGTATTGCAAATAAAATTCAAATGTTTCTCAAAACTTGACTACTCCATTGCCGAAAATACAAAGAGTTAAAATTATTCATGTTGTTGCTGAAAATCATTCCATTCCAACCCCCGAACCAAACACCAGAACGTAACCATTCTATTCCATCTAATACTCATAACCAAACATAGGAACGGAACCGACCCATTCCTGTGGAATGGAACCATGACATTCCATTCCACTTCGTTCTTGAACCAAACACACCCTACATTTACAAGAAACCGGACACTATTCAACAGGTACACGGAATTTGGAGGAGAACCCGCCTTGCAATGCCGAAGACAATCTGCTCGCCGGACTCGTCGTCATTGAAGTCTGGTTCAGGGGCTATTGAGGGAGTCCTGAATTAGGGGGTGTCCGGATGGCCGGACTATACCTTCGGCCGGACTCCTGGACTATGAAAATACAAGATTGAAGGCTTCGTTCCGTGTTCGGAAGGGACTTTCCTTGTCGTGGAAGGCAAGCTTGGCGATACAGATATGTAGATCTCCTACCATTGTAACCGACTCTGTGTAACCATATCCCTCTCCGATGTCTATATAAACCGGAGAGTTTTAGTCCGTAGGACGAAGAACAATCATACCATAGGCTAACTTCTAGGGTTTAGCCTCTCTAATCTCGTGGTAGATCTACTCTTGTACTACCCATATCATCAATATTAATCAAGCAGGACGTAGGGTTTTACCTTCATCAAGAGGGCCCGAACCTGGGTAAAACATCGTGTCCCCTGCCTTCTGCTACCATCCTACCTAGACGCACAATTCGAAACCCCTTATCCAAGATCCGCCAGTTTTGATATCGACATCTGGCCTAGCACAAAACGGAATTAGGTTGATCGGGCTTTTCACTCGTAGACCTTCGTGGGTGTGAGTTGAATTCTCGGTTGATATCGCGCCGACGCGGGCTGCATCCGTGGCTTGTAGGTGGGAACCTTTCCCATCAGGAGAGGGATGCGACATTTCTCCTCGGAGAAGAGGAAACGAGGTTTGCGGGTAGCCCAGTCCGCTGGACAGAAGCGGCGCGTCCGGTTGAGCCGCCAGAGATACGCGGGTAGCCCACTGGCGTTTTGCGGGGCGACGCAGCGGCTTTGCGGGATGTCCCGTCCACCTTGTCCCACTGTCAGAGATACCATGGCCGGATAATCAAAACTAGAATGCTGCTACATACACGATATACTTTGGACGATTTGCGCACGATGGTACGCATCAAGCCGTCCATACGCAGGGCAAAAGGCGTTAGCACCATTCAGTCCTGCGTCGTGCATCGTTCGGCTGGCCACTGTCGTCCGCCCAGTGGTCATCGTTCGATATTCCTGCCCGACTCCGGGGAACATCTTACAAGCAGGACATGCGCCGGGAATGTGGACGTCGAGATGGATGCATATGTCTGACTGACAGACAGACAGACAGACAAGATGGTCCGAGTGTGCTCGAGCCTCTATGCCTTTTGGCTTTACAACCTCTCGCTTTTTGCCACGGATGGAAAAGCGTTGGAGATCTTGCTACTAACTTGATGTTTTTGTCTCGGCCTGTTCGTTGGCACCCGATGCTTCCTTGGCCTGTCCGGCGGCGGTGCCTTCATCCGCGAATTTGAGCTGTGCGTTTGTGACTGAATTAACGCACACAGTAAAATTGGACTTAGAGCATCTCCAGCCGTTCGGCCCCCCAGGGCGTCAAAAAAAAGCCCCCTGAAGGCGAGCCGGCGCTAGATTGGCGCGTGAGGGCGACCAAGCTCCCAGTCGTCGATTCAACGGTCGCCCCGGGTGCGGCGATATTATGTACAAAATATATGCAAACTCGGCGACATTTGCACAAACTCGACGAAACTTCATTCAAATTTATACATAAAACATGAAAACATGCAAACTACGACTGAACTACGCCTAGCCGCCACCGTCCGCCGCCGCCGCCGTCTACATGCCGAGAAGCCTGTAAAAGCGGGTTTAGTCGCCGCCGCCGTCGTCGTCGTCGTCATCGTCGCGCGGCTGGCTTGGGCCGGCGACGTCGCTGCTGCAGCCCTGGCCAGGGTCGGCGAGGCGCGGTGGCGCGCTGGATGGCCCGGCCTCGTCTCCTCGTCACTGTCGAGGACGATGACGCCGCGCTCCTCGCGCCCGCGGCGCCGGTCCTAGAGCTCCGCATACGCTCGACGCTGGCGGCGGACCTGCTCACGGACGTAGTCCTCCTTCGCCCACTTGAGAGCGGACTAGTCGTCGGGGGCAGCCATCTCGATGTGCTCCGGCTTCACCGGGAGCAGCCCCGGCTCGGGCTTCGGCCGGACCAGGCGGAGGGGGCGCCTACCCGGAGCCGGACCAGGCGGGGAGGGCCGGGCACCCTCGTTGATGACGAGGGCACCGCTGCGGGTGCGGCGCCCGAGCGGCGTCTCCTCCGGCTCGGGCTTGACGGGGTGGAGCGGCGCGGCCGGTGAGCCAGAGCCTGACGACGAGGACGACTCCGGCTCCATCCGCCGCAGTGCCCAAGAGCTACCACGGCGGCAGGAGAAGGTCGGCCGCTGCGGGTACTTGAGGCGCGGCACGTTGCCGGTCTCGATGTGGTCGAGTACGGCCTCGAGGGTGCGGCGTGGCATGCCCCACCACTCGCGTCGACCGTCGGCGTTGAAGTGGCCGCGGGGATGACGCCGTTGGTGGTGGCGATCTGCTCGGCGCAACGGCGTTGGAAGTACATGGTCCAGAGGGTGTGGCTGTCGGCGGCGTAGCGCGGCTCGTCCCTCTGCGCCTGCGTCAGGGAAGAGCAGGTGCGGGCGATCTCGGCACGCCGCGCCGCTCCTTCGGGCACCGGTACGCCGTTGGCGCTCAGGCGCCACGTCCCCGGCACCCGCATGTCCGGGGACGCCGGGTACTCGGCCTCGTAGAGCAGGCGCGCCTCCTACTCTTGGAGGTAGTGGCGGCCGAAGCCGTTCGCCGCTGCGCCGTCGCCTGGGTACCTCTCGGCCATGTTTCTCGTCGGCGGAAAGAGGAGTGTTGCTATCTACGCCGGAGGGGAGGGGGGGGGGAATGAGAGATGTGGCGTCCACCGGCGGGGAGGTCGTGTTTTATAGCCGTAGCGGGGCGGTGACGGGCTGCATGTCGGGCGACACGTGGCTGTACGCGCGTCGCGGCTCGTTCATTGCGCTGTCCGTGAGAGGCATCAATGGAGGCTAACCGGCGCGGCAACGCGGCAGCCTTCGCATTGATTCCTGCGGGAACCGAGGCGATGAGGGCGACGAAGTGGCGTCTCGCTGACTCGACGACCCATCTGCTTTCGCGCCAAAACCAATTGCCCCGGCGCCCCGGGCGCCCCCAGCGCGCCGGGTTCGGTCTGGGTCTGCCGGCGCTAGTTTCGACCCAAACCGGCGAAAAACGGGTTTCTGGGAACGCGACTGAGCCAATTTTTGGATGTCGGCGCAACAAAAACGCCTGAAGAAGGTCAGCTGGAGGCGCGGCTGGAGATGCTCTTACTACTCACGTACTCTGTGAAACCTTACAAGCACAACGCATGCGACAGCAATGTGACAAAAAAATATGGCGTGCTGGTAAATATGTTGTATATTCGTCTAACACTCGAAGATAGCAGTAGATAAGAAGGAAAACAAGAGATATCAGCTTTAAGTTGCATCATCCCGAAAAATGCATCTGAAGCTGCGAAAGCACCGAGCAGTGACTTTCTTTTACCTCGGTCCTTCTCCTTGCGCAGTGGCATCTCTCTTGCTGCATGCAGCAAATTAACCAACGCCATGCCGGCTTTAACTATATTTTAGTAAATCCTATTAGTGTAAAAAATGATATTACATTTTGAGACGGAGGGAATATTTTCGGACAAGAGATTTCAGCTTAATCCTGCTCTCTACATGTAGGATACGGGCGTTAATCGTGTGTGGTTAAATCCTCTCTGGTCATCGTGCACTCTCATGCAGACATGTGCGGTGTGAGTGTGGGTGTGGCCGTCCGGCATACCTGAGCCGTGACCAAAACGTAGGGTGCATGCATGAAAAACTGTGAGATTCGTGTGTGCACACAAGTCATGACCCACGAGGCATGCATCAAGATTGGGTGGTTCCTCCCCCTTTTGACCACCCAACTAATCCGAGGGGGTACTGTTGTACCACTAAGCATGATAAAATCTCTGACACCGGCATCATGTGTATCTCATGCATGCATGCATGACTACGTACAATCTTAAACCTGAATTACAATTGATTAAGCTGCTTATCTGATCTAGTATTATAGTAGCATGCACACTTGCATTGCACTAGTACATGCGCACCGCGCAGCATACATGCACTGCATGTTCCTCTAGGCAACCACCCAACCATCAGGCTAGATAGGCCAAGTACACACTAGTTGAGTCTAGACTTGCATATGCATGTACTCCTATACGTGCTAGCATGCAAAGTGGGTAGCCCGAAAGCAAAAGCTGGGAGAGGCAGGCAGGATCCAAATGTGGGCAAGAAGCCAACGAAAAATATACAGATAAGAGAATGATTCCCCAATCAATCATTTTCATCTCAGTGTACTACTGTACTTCCAATCAATCATTTTCATCCGAGTGCCACTCACTTCCAATTGGCTTCATTCTCCTGGAAGTACTGGGCCCAACGGCTGCTTCATGCCGGCATCTTGATTCCTCCTTGATTTAACCCCTAGCATGCATGCAGGTGTGCAGCGTACCACCCAACGCCACACAGATGTTACGTGCTGCCTCCAGGCGCCAACCACCTTATTCCCTCACCCTGCCACTCACACTCTCTCACTCAGATTGAGTGTGTATGCACTCCCTCCGTTTCTTCTGCGCGTTGCCATTCTTGTGTGAGGCGATTCAGTATTCCTTTTGCGTATGGCAGACCAGGCGAGGAAGGAGCAGCGAGCGAAGACGGACGAATATTTGGGCCGTGACAGCAGAATACTTATAATCCAACTTAACCGGAGGTGGTTGGAGCAAGGACACATGGCGATCTCTCTGCAGCTGAGCTGAGCCCCAGCGAATCAAATCGCCATGCAGAAGCGCCCACCCAACCCCATAGCACGCAGCAAAGTAAATTATTACTCCCCCTCTGATCGGGCATGCACAGGGGCAAATTAGTCCGAAACAGATCGCAACAAGCCTCGGGCTCCCCTATAAATATCAGTACACGATGTTGAGTGGGAGCTAGAAGGATCGAGCTAGGTCGTAGCCAGCAGGAGCCAATGGAAGGAGTGGCCAAGTCGGTGGTGGCGCCAATGGAGGTGGCCGCTGGAGCTGTGGGGGAGGAGGCCATGGCGGTGGCGGTGGCGGCGGGGAGGAGGGGTTGCATCCGGTCGACGCGGGGCCCGTGGACGGTGCGGCGGCAGGCGCGGGGCGGCGCGGTGAAGACGTCGCTCCGGCACCCGACGCCGCGGGAGCGGGAGAACAACCGGCAGCGGGAGCGGCGCCGGCGGCAGGTGGCCACCAGGATCTACGCCGGCCTGCGCGCCAATGCCGGGTACGCGCTGCCCAAGCATGCCGACCAGAACGACGTGCTCCGGGCGCTCTGCGCCGAGGCGGGCTACCTCGTCGACGACGAAGGCAACGTCACGCGGTGCCACGAGGTATCGACAGACTTGTAACTTGTTGCCCCGAAAACACATGTTGGTTACACTCATAGCGTTCCTCAACGAGTTTTGTGTTCTGCAGCGTTCCTCGGGCGCCGGCACTGGCGGCGGCGCAAGCTGCAGCTCCGGCCATCTGCAGCCGTCCTCGCACAGCCACAGCGTGGCGACGGAGGCAACAGCCGGGGGCATCCACCAGGCGCTGCTTGAGCCGGAGGCGGAGCCGAAGCACAAGATATCCCTCGAGCTGACACTCTCCTTCTCCTACATGTAGCCACTTATAGATCGATCACCCTTTGCCTTACTAATTAACCAGTGCTACCACCAGTAGGTTCGACAACATTAGCAGTGCCCGAATCCCCCTTTTGTGGAGAACTAGTTTTTCTTAAGCGTAAAATCTGTTATAACCGCCTAAAACAACCCCGTAGAGCAAGAGAACAACGGGACCCATACCATGGATCACCCTCCTTCTGACTTCTATAGCCCGCATACGTTCGAGAGAAACATGGCACTGGAATGGATGAAATCTACGGTGAAACTCTGAAAAATTTAACGGAGTTGCTAATTTTAAGCCGGATGAAATCAATTGGCGTTCATTCGTTTTTTCTGTCCGTCAGATCGCTGGGTTGCGATTCGTGCTGTTTTTTTGAGCTTTGGATTGTTTGGTTCTTGTTATCAGGCCCGCAATATTTTTCAGGCCGAGAGCTCGGTGAGTCAGAGAGAGAGAGAGAGAGAGAGAGAGGGAGAGAGAGAGAGAGAGAGGTGGAGGGAGAGGGGGAGAGGGAGAGAGAGAGAGGGTCATGGCAGTTTTGATTTCGAGGTCTTCTTTCCCTGCTCGATGGGAAGAGTTTATTCTCTCCCCATCGCTGCACCTCTCTCCCCAATTTTGATTTCGAGTTCTTCTCTGATTACATTTACATGTGGTGCTTCCTGGTATAGCCGTGGCATATTTCAGGCACTGGAAAAAATAGCGCGCTATAGCGTCGCTAAAAGCACGCTATAGCGTATTGAAAATTGCCTCGCTAAATATATCGGTGTACAACGTCTCGCTAATAGCACGCTATAGCGCGATATAGCACACGCTAATAGCATATTTTGAGATCGCCGCTATTTTGCTGTAGCACGCTATTTTTTTCATTGATTTTAGGTGGTCTTTTTGTGTGTCTTAGTTGCAGTCCTGAACTCCTGATTGACTGTCTTAGTATGATTTTTAGTTAGTTGTTATGTAAGTGGTTCTCTCTGTTAACCTATTTGCTTATTAATAAAGTTGGCCGTATGCATCGTTCTGATGCAGAGGCCGGGAAGTCCCTCTTTTTTTTAAAAAAAAGTGGTTCTCTCTGTGATTTTTTTTGTGAATGATAGAAATGATTTAGTTCACTATGCCTATTAGTCTTCGGAGAGTGTTCATTCAGCTGTTATTATTAGTTTACAACCATAATCATTTGACCATGGTTAGTGAAACAAATGGGCAGACTGAGGAAGGTTTGTGGGCAGGGAACCAATGAACTCTCTCCTGATGACAATGTAGATTCTTCAGAAAAACCTTTTATCCCCGACGACTATGTGCTGAAGATGATTGTTTCAAAGTGTCGCAGGTTTAAGTTT
Source organism: Triticum urartu (assembly GCF_056163025.1). Classification (NCBI taxonomy): domain Eukaryota; kingdom Viridiplantae; phylum Streptophyta; class Magnoliopsida; order Poales; family Poaceae; genus Triticum; species Triticum urartu. The sequence goes on from NC_141875.1 coordinate 97,341,391, forward strand.
TCCTTTTCAACAGACCATTCTGCTTGTTTTGATTTTCCTGCACCCTAGTTTTAACTAAGTTTCATTTCGCTTTCTGCAAGATTTGTCTATGGATGAAGGTATTTTGGACTAAGCATTGTTTGATTTCTATGTGAATCATGTAAGTAATTAGTTTTTTTTCTCTTCAATGCTCACCCATGTTGTGTTTCATTTCCTGTTGGTAGCTCCTAGCATTTCTTTTACAGTGCCTCTGATCTGAACTTTCATTGCCTCTGTAAGAGTTTTGATTTTACTGTACCATTGTTTCATTTTTTTACAGTGTGGTTCAGTAAAATTTACTGTTTTTATGATCCAAGTAAATGTGTTGTCATTTACAGTAAGTTTTGGTAGCTCATAGTATTCTGTTTACAGCGCCTCTGATCTGATTTTACAGTGTGCTTCAGTAAGATTTTTACAGTTTTATGGTCAAAGTAAACATGCATGATGTCATTTGTTGTAAGTTCTGGTAGCTCCTAGTATTTTGTTTACAACGCCTCTGATATGATTTTATAGTGTGTTCAGGCTGTTGTCAGAGCATTTTTTATTTTGATTTTTTACAGTGCTATTGATAGATTTCTTACAGTGCGCCTTTTCCCACTTTCACTATTATTTGATTACATTAATTGGTTGTTCCATTTTCTGTGAAGTCTGAGATTTTGACAGTGTGCCCTTCACCAGCTTGCAGTGCACTATTCCCATCTAGTTTCATGTTTCTTCTTTTTGTTGTCTTCAGACCGTGAAGCAACTCGTTGGAGTTGTTCAGTCTCCCAATGCCGACAAGCCCGACGTTTCTCAAGGATGGTCTAAGAGCCTTGTTATCAAAGTGTTGGATTGCTTAGTTGGACCCTCTTTCAAAGTTAGTGATGGTTTTTCCCCAAGAATGAATGCTGAAGTTAATTTTCAAAATATATCATCTACTCCAACTTAAAAAAATTCCAACAGTTAGCAGTACTATTCAAGGAAGCAATCTGCAGATCAGCAGAAGTTTTTATGTAATGATTTTTCTTTTTTCCTTTTGTATTTTTATTTGTTCAAGCTTTAAGTAATGTTTTTATTTTTGTCTTTTTTTTAAATTTCCTTCTGTAAATGATCAAAATAAATTCCAGAATGTTCGAAAGGCTGACTCCAATTTATTCATGATTTCCTTCTGCAACACCTCACCAACACTGTCAGTCACGAATATAATCCTGAACTGCAACACAGATTCCCCTTCACAGCAAAACAGATGAAATCTATACACTTCTGGCAATGGAATTCATCTGTTTTCTTATGTCATACACACCTCACAATTGTCGGACTTTAAAAAAAACTCATAATTGGTGGAACAATTTATGGGCCCTTTGGCCCAAAGTGGACTCGGCCCAAATAATTTTTGGAATATGGTGAGAAGTGAAAATAGTGGAGGGCATGTGAGGTTTAGCCCCACATTGACAAAAAAAAGTTCTGTGCCAACATATATAAGGCACTTCCCTTTGGATGAGATGGCAAGAGAGGGCTATGTTAAGTGTACACACACACACACAAGAGAGGGCTAGCGATTCTCTCACTACAAGTCCAGTGGATGGTCGTCTGAAATTTGCCACTGCTGACAGTGGGAGTAGCAACGAGATGTTCACCACTGAGCTGGGAGAGAAAACTGACCAAGATGGCAAGGAACTAGTGGCTGAACAAGTATGTTCAGGAAGGAAAGTGGGTACGGAGACTGATTTCTGCAGAACTCTTATTCGTATATAGCCTGAATACCTAGTTCTTCACACACTAATTATTTTACATACATCTCTCCTGTTTTACCTGAAGTTGGTAAGCCAGATGCTCTATGGAAGACTAAGTTGAGCTCACCTTTCAACACTTTCCTGTATCTGCAGATTAATCCTTTAAAGAAGAGTTTGAAACATTATCCACAAAATCATGTCCCAGCTTAATGCCAGGGCAGTGCTAGGAGCACTTAGCAAACTGTCGGCTGAAACAGAGCAGAGGTGATCCCTTGCTTTTACCGTCTGAAGACCACACATGACACATGAGTAAAACGTGGGAGAAAGGAGTTGTTTCCTATGCGACATGGCGCTTGTATTCAGTCTGTCTGTTAATTAGTACACGTAGTAGCCAGATAAATAAATCTGACGGGAACACCGCGCCTTTGATTTTGAGAAGGAACTCTGCACCATGGTCTTTAAGAAAACAGTAGGTGGTTTGCCTACTGCAAGTAGTATGTTGAGGAAGGAAAATGCGTGTAGAGAGTCCCGGCAGAGTAGTGTTACATGAATGGCAACACCCGCAGCGGGACAAATTTACCTGTTGTTTATGTGGTATGTGTTTATGTCTTTCAATATGCGAATATGTGTTTATTGTGACCAAGAGGAGATCATGCTTCAAATTAGACTCCGGGATAGAATGGCGGGGACTTAGTTTCTGTTTTTTTTTTCATTTCTCTGCATCCAAATTCTCCACCATCATCCCATAATAATTATGTCCGTAGCAATTTTCTCGGGAAGCTTCTGTTTCATAAGCAGAATTTTATCAATTACGAAAATGCCTCTGTCTCTATTAGGAGAAATTTCTTCCAAGCATGCTTGGGCAAAAGTATAGTCCTAGAGAATATGCAAAGCAGTTTCTTCGATTGCTTCAGAGCAAAGCACACATTCATAGGTCTCCATGTTAAACTTTCCGCGTTCAAGAAGGCTTCTGGTATTGATTATGTCATGCATAACTATCGAGAGGAAAATCTTGTGCCTTATTCTGCTAGCACATTTCCAGATCCATTTGAATAAAATACTGGAATCAGACTGTCCCATCAGGTGCTTGTACATTTTAGCATAGGAGAATTGCCTAAAATTCCATGAACATGACCAAGAATCATGTGCGTTTGAGGAGGGTACTTGAGCTCTAATCTGTTGGAGAACAATGAATTGGACAAAGGCTTGGTTTGAATGTTTAAAAGGTTCTCCAAACAACGCGGGAAGGGGGGGGGGGGGGGGGGGGGGGGAGGGGGGGGAGCCCATTTTTGGGTCTGCTTCGGGTGGCATGAGGAGCTGGGCCCATGCCACTGGTAGCTAAGCTTTTTGTTTTATTTATTTTATTTATTAATCTTATTTTTAGTATTATTCAGGCTTTTTTGGTATATTTAGGCTAGAGTTGTTTTTATTGGAAGAATTAAACTATTTTTCTTCCAAAAATATTTATTTTGAAGTGTATATGATATGACAAAACATAGGACTCAAATATTTACGGTTTTAATAAATAAGAATGTTTATTCAAAATTCTTATCATTTCACGCCACTATTATGTACCTTACTCGTAGCTCACCAAACATAAAATATTTATGGCGTGCCAGTTAAGAGCCACACCACCAGTATTTCGATACCGGTGGGGTGTTGTTATTTTTCGACGCCACTACTACCTTATGACCAGCCAGGACACTGGGCCCCCCACATCGGTGCGAGTGAAAATCGAGCCACGCCACCAGTAATAGGTTATCAGTATGTGAAATCTGTCTATGCCACTGTTATTTCAAAAAATAACAATGACATGGATTCAAAGTGGCACATTAAAATTGCGTATAAGCATTTCTGCACTAGTGTAAGTGGGAGTCCCAAATAGGTGAATGGGAAAGATCCGTGTTGACACAGAAGCATACTAACAATAGTATTCATTTTGGCAGCATTTACATTGATTGGCACAATGACTTTTTTTTAATAATTGACCTTGAGACCATTTTGAGAAGCAAAGTGCATCAAGATCTTTTTAATCTGCACGACCCGACTTTCAATTGCATGTAGGACTAAAATGGTATCATCTGCATAATGAATAAACAAGGAAACCTGGGCATGATGTCATTGGTAGAGGAGCTTGAGTGATTGAGTTAGGCATAGCTTCATTGAGGATAGACTGAAGAAAGTCTGATTCCAACACAAAGATGAAAGAAGATAAATGATCCCTCGTCTTACTCCCATTTTGCACTGGATCTCCTTGCTAGGAATGCCATTTAAAAGAACATAGGAATGTCCCTGAACCAAAACTCATCTTGATAGAATTAATCCATGTATGCTCAAAACCTTTGGCATCCAAAATGTCAAAAATTAGATTATGCTCAATCAGATTAAAAGCCTTTTCAAACTCAAGTTTCAGATTGACCATTTCCCTGTTGGACTGAAGGCACTAGTGTAAATACTCAAAAGCCCAGGCTAAGCAATCTTGAATTGATCTATCTTGCAGAAAACCATATTGGTTGATATGCATCAGCTTGAGAATTAGCTTTTGCAATTTGTTAGCCGATAACTTGGTGATGATTTTAATTGTGCTGTTCGGTAGAGAAATGGGCCTGAAGTGAGTAGAAGCATTGGATTGTTTTTTTTGGGGGGGGGGGGTATGAGGGTGAAAACATAAGCATTAATACTTTGAAGATACACAATTCCATTATAAAAAATTATCAATGAGTTTGAAATTATGCTATGCAATGATACGTCAACAAGCTTTAATGAAAGATCCATTACATGGACTAAATTACAAATGTTCCATGGCAACAAAGACTCGATATATTCTGTGTTGTTTCTGAAACCTCCTAACAAGTTTTGACCTTCAATGTATTGTCGTTTTTGCTCACACCATTGTTCCTAACTTGTTCAAATTTGACTAAAATAATTGAAGTTGATGTGAACAGCTATGAACTATAATTTTGATCTTTTTTTATACTGTAAAGAGTGAGTGAAATAATAGAAAACTGAATCAAAATATATGACATTTCTTAAATGGCAAGGAAATATTGAAAGGCTAGTGGAAATATTTGAAACTATCCAAATGGGATTTTTTTTAAGTGAGAATCTTTTGAGAATAACACAAATTAAACTTGTTTCAAATTGAACAAGTTTGAAGTGAAATTATCAAGAATATATGTGAATGATGCAAATGTAAGGAGTGGTGTGACGAGGAAAGAAATAGGGAGAGAAATTGTCAGAAGTACAAGGGCTGCTGCCTGCTTGGCAAGGGATGGAAGTTAAACGTAGGGTTTAGGGTTTTGCGTGGGTGGTTGACATCCAGCCTCACGTCTCAATATATAGATGATCACAATACAGTTATATACGTATATGAGTATGTGTACAAGTACAATAAACTAGACCCTATTTTACATGCCCCCTCAATCTGAACTACATACAAGATTCAGATTGGTTCTAAAGCGGTCTAGCATCTGTCTAGTAGCGGTTTGGTAAATACATCAGCTAACTGATCATCTGTAAGAATAAACCTGACTTCCAGTTCACAAGCAGCTACTCGTTCTCTCACAAAATGGAAATCAATCTCAATGTGTTTAGTACAAGCATGAAACACTGGATTCGCCGTTAGGTAAGTTGCCCCTAAGTTATCACACCACAATATAGGTGTACGCTTGTAACGCCCTCGATGCGGCTATATCTCCCACGTGTCGAAGCATGACTTAAAGGCATAACCGCATTGAAAGCAATGTCGCAAGTGAGGTAATCTTCACACAACCCATGTAATACATAAGGGAAAGAAATACATAGTTGGCTTACAATCGCCACTTCATACAAATACATGAAAAAAGCATTACATCATCCAAATACAATCAGGGCCCGACTACGGAGCCAAAATAAAAGAAGACTACCCCAAAAGCTACACATATCCCCGATCGACCCCAACCGGGCTCCACTGCTGATCAACTAGAAAGAAACAACACAAATGACAAGATCTTCATCGAGCTCCTCCGTGAGCTTGGTTGCGTCATCTGCACGGTTCAACGGCACCTGCAAGCTGGTTTTGGAACTATCTGTGAGTCACGGGGACTCAGCAATCTCACACCCTCGCGATCAAGACTATTTAAGCTTATGGGTAAGGTAAAAGGTATGAGGTGGAGCTGCAGCAAGCGACTAGCATATATGGTGGCTAACATATGCAAATGAGAGCGAGAAGAGAAGGCAAAGTACGGTCGATAAAAGTATGATCAAGAAGTGATCCTAGAACAACCTACGTCAAGCATAACTCCAACACCGTGTTCACTTCCCGGACTCCGCCGAGAAGAGACCCTCACGGTTACACACGCGGTTGATGTATTTTAATTAAGGTCAACTTCAGGTTTTCTACAACCGGACATTAACAAATTCCCATCTGCCCATAACCGCGGGCACGGCTTTCGAAAGTTCAAATCCCTGCAGGGGTGTCCCAACTTAGCCCATCACAAGCTCTCACGGTCAACGAAGGATATTCCTTCTAGAGGGAAGACCCGATCAGGCTCGGAATCCCGGTTACAAGACATTTCGAAAAGTAAAACAAGACCAGCAAGACCGCCCGATGCGCCGACATCCTGATACGAGCTGCACATATCTCGTTCTCAGGGCAACACCGGATGAGCGCTCCGTACAACTAAAACCAGCCCTCAAGTTCCCCGAGGTGGCGCTGCAAAGGACTCTAGTTCGGACCAACACTTAGACAAGCACTGGCCCCCGGGGGGGTGTTGGAAATATGCCCTAGAGGCAATAATAAAAGCATTATTATTATATTTCTTTGTTCATGATAATTGTCTTTATTCATGCTATAACTGTATTATCCGGAAATCGTAATACACGTGTGAATACATAGACCATAATATGTCCCTAGTAAGCCTCTAGTTGACTAGCTCGTTGATCAACAGATAGTCATGATTTCCTGGCTATGGACATTGGATGTCATTGATAACGGGATCACATCATTAGGAGAATGATGTGATGGACAAGACCCAATCCTAAGCATAGTACAAAGATCATGTAGTTCGTTTGCTAGAGCTTTTCCAATGTCAAGTATCTTTTCCTTTGACCATGAGATCGTGTAACTCCCGGATACCGTAGGAGTGCTTTGGGTGTATCAAACGTCACAACGTAACTGGGTGACTATAAAGGTGCATTACAGGTATCTCCGAAAGTGTCTGTTGGGTTGACACGGATCGAGACTGGGATTTGTCACTCTGGATAACGGAGAGGTATCACTGGGCCCACTCGGTAATGCATCATCATTATGAGCTCAAGGTGACCAAGTGGTTGATCACGGGATCATGCATTACGGTACGAGTAAAGTGAACTGCCGGTAACGAGATTGAACAAGGTATTGGGATACCAACGATCGAGTCTCGGGCAAGTAACATACCGATTGACAAAGGGAATTGTATACGGGGTTGATTAATCCTCGACATCGTGGTTCATCCGATGAGATCATCGTGGAGCATGTGGGAGCCATCATGGGTATCCAGATCCCGCTGTTGGTTATTGACCGGAGAGTCGTCTCGGTCATGTCTGCTTGTCTCCCGAACCCGTAGGGTCTACACACTTAAGGTTCGGTGACGCTAGGGTTATGAAGATATGAATATGCAGTAACCCGAATCTTGTTCGGAGTCCCGGATGAGATCCCGGACGTCACGAGGAGTTCCGGAATGGTCCGGAGGTAAAGAATTATATATAGGAAGTGCTGTTTCGGTCATCGGGACAAGTTTCGGGGTTATCGGTATTGTACCGGGACCACCGGAGGGGTCCCGGGGGCCCACCGGGTGGGGCCACCTGTCCCGGGGGGCCACATGGGCTGTAGGGGGTGCGTCTTGGCCTTCATGGGCCAAGGGCACCAGCCCTACTAGGCCCATGCGCCTAGGGTTTCCACCACGGAGGAGTCCAAGTGGTGGAAGGCACCCCGAGGTGCCTTGGGGGGGAGGGAAACCCTCCCCTGGCCGCCGCACCTAGGAGATTGGATCTCCTAGGCTGCGCACCACCCCCCCTTGGACCTCCTATATATAGTTGAGGAGAGGGAGGATTTCATACCTCAGCCTTTGGTGCTTCCCTCTCTCCCCGTTACGTCTCTCTCTCGTAGTATAGGCAAAGCCCTGCTACTGTGACGCCCTGCATCCACCACCACGCCGTCGTGCTGCTGGATCTTCATCAACCTCTCTTCCCCCCTTGCTGGATCAAGAAAGGAGGAGACGTCATCCGTTCCGTACGTGTGTTGAACGCGGAGGCACCGTCCGTTCGGTGCTTGATCATCGGTGATTTGAATCACGTCGTGTTCGACTACATCATCCCCGTTCTTTGAACGCTTCCGCTCGCGATCTACAAGGTACGTAGATGCATCTAATCACTCGTTGCTAGATGAACTCCTAGATGGATCTTGGTGAAACGAGTAGGAAAAATTTTGTTTTCTGCAACGTTACCCAACAGTGGCATCATGAGCTAGGTCTATGCGTAGTTCTTTTGCACGAGTAGAACACAAAGTAGTTGTGGGCGTTGATTTTGTTCAATATACTTGCCGTTACTAGTCTTATCTTGATTCGGCGGCATCGTGGGATGAAGCGGCCCGGACCGACCTTACACGTACTCTTACGTGAGACAGGTTCCACCGACTGACATGCACTAGTCGCATAAGGTGGCTAGCGGGTGTCTGTCTCTCCTACTTTAGTCGGATCGGATTCGATGAAAAGGGTCCTTATGAAGGGTAAATAGCAATTGGCATATCACGTTGTGGTCATTGCGTAGGTAAGAAACGTTCTTGCTAGAAACCCATAGCAGCCACGTAAAACATGCAAACAACAATTAGAGGACGTCTAACTTGTTTTTGCAAGGGTATGCTATGTGATGTGATATGGCCAAAAGGATGTGATGAATGATATATGTGATGTATGAGATTGATCATGTTCTTGTACAAGGAATCACGACTTATATGTCGATGAGTATGACGATCTACAAGGATGATCATGGAGCCCCAAGATGGAGATCAAAGGAGCTATGTGATATTGGCCATATCATGTCACTATTATTATTTGATTACATGTGATGTTTATCATGTTTTGCATCTTGTTTACTTAAAACGATGGTAGTAAATAAGATGATCCCTTACAACAATTTCAAGAAGTGTTCTCCCCTAACTGTGCACCGTTGCTACAGTTCGTCGCTTCGAAGCACCACGTGTTAATCGGGTGTGATAGATCCTTTCGTTCACATACAACGGGTGTAAGAAGTTTTACACATGCAAAAACACTTAGGGTTAACTTGACGAGCCTAAGCATGTGAAGACATGGCCTCGGAACACAGAGACCGAAAGGTCGAACACGAGTCGTATGGAAGATACGATCAACATGGAGATGTTCACCGACGATGACTAGTCCGTCTCACGTGTTAATCGGACACGGATTAGTTGACTTGGATCGTGTAACACTTAGATGACTAGAGGGATGTCTAATCTGAGTGGGAGTTCATTAATAATTTGATTAGATGAACTTGATTATCATGAACTTAGTCTAAAATCTTTACAATATGTCCTGTAGATCAAATGGCCAACGTTGTATTCAATTTCAACGCGTTCCTAGAGAAAACCAAGCTGAAAGACGATGGCAGCAACTATACGGACTGGGTCCGGAACCTGAGGATCATCCTCATAGCTGCCAAGAAAGATTATGTCCTACAAGCACGGCTAGGTGATCCACCCGTCCCACAGAACCAAGACGCTATGAACGTTTGGCAGACACGTACTGATGACTACTCCCTCGTTCAGTGCGGCATGCTTTACAGCCTAGAGCCGGGGCTCCAAAAGCGTTTTGAGAGACATGGAGCATATGAGATGTTCGAAGAGCTAAAAATGGTTTTTCAAGCTCATGCCCGGATCGAGAGATACGAAGTCTCCGATAAATTCTTCAGCTGTAAGATGGAGGAAAATAGTTCTATCAGTGAACACATACTCACTATGTCTGGGTTGCATAACCGCTTGACTCAGCTGGGAGTTAATCTCCCGGATGACGCGGTCATTGACAGAATCCTCTAGTCGCTTCCACCAAGCTACAAGAGCTTTGTGATGAACTTCAATATGCAGGGGATGGTAAAGACCATTCCTGAAGTATTTGCTATGCTGAAATCAGCAGAGGTAGAAGTCAAGAAGGAACATCAAGTGTTGATGATGAATAAAACCACTAAGTTCAAGAAGGGCAAGGGTAAAAAGAACTTCAAGAAGGACGGCAAGGAAGTTGCTGCGCCCGGCAAGCAAGCTGTTGGGAAGAAGTCAAAGAATGGACCCAAGCCTGAGACAGAGTGCTTTTATTGCAAAGGGAAGGGTCACTGGAAGCGGAACTGCCCTAAATACTTAGCGGATAAGAAGGCCGGCAACACCAAAGGTATATTTGATATACATGTGATTGATGTGTACCTTACCAGTACTCGTAGTAACTCCTGGGTATTTGATACCGGTGCCGTTACTCATATTTGTAACTCACCACAGGAGCTGCGGAATAAACGGAAACTGGAGAAGGACGAGGTGACGATGCGCGTCGGGAATGGTTCCAAGGTCGATGTGATCGCCGTCGGCACGCTACCTCTGCATTTACCTACGGGATTAGTTATAAACCTCAATAATTGTTATTTAGTGCCATGTCTGAGCATGAACATTGTATCAGGATCTCGTTTAATACGAGATGGCTACTCATTTAAATCCGACAATAATGGTTTTTCTATTTATATGAGAGATATGTTTTATGGTCATGCTCCGATAGTCAATGGTTTATTCTTAATGAATCTCGAGCGTATTACTACACATATTCATAGTGTGAATACCAAAAGATGTAAAGTTGATAATGATAGTCCCACATACTTGTGGCACTGCCGCCTTGGTCACATAGGTGTCAAACGCATGAAGAAGCTCCATGCAGATGGACTTTTAGAGTCTCTTGATTATGAATCATTTGACACGTGCGAACCATGCCTCATGGGAAAAATGACCAAGACTCCGTTCTCAGGAACAATGGAGCGAGCAACCAACTTATTGGAAATCATACATACTGATGTGTGCGGTCCAATGAGTGTTGAGGCTCGCGGTGGCTATCGTTATGTTCTCACCCTCACTGATGACTTAAGTAGATATGGGTATGTCTACTTAATGAAACACAAGTCTGAAACCTTTGAAAAGTTCAAGGAATTTCAGAGTGAAGTTGAGAATCAACGTGACAGGAAAATCAAGTTTCTACGATCAGATCGTGGAGGAGAATACTTGAGTCACGAATTTGGCACACACTTAAGAAAATGTGGAATAGTTTCACAACTAACGCCGCCTGGAACACCTCAGCGTAATGGTGTGTCCGAACGTCGTAATCGCACTTTATCAGATATGGTGCGATCTATGATGTCTCTTGCCGATTTACCGTTATCTTTTTGGGTCTATGCTTTAGAGACTGCCGCATTCACTTTAAATAGGGCTCCGTCGAAATCCGTTGAGACGACACCGTATGAATTATGGTTTGGGAAGAAACCTAAGCTGTCGTTTCTAAAAGTTTGGGGATGCGATGCTTATGTCAAGAAACTTCAACCTGAAAAGCTCGAACCCAAGTCGGAAAAATGCGTCTTCATAGGATACCCTAAAGAAACTTATGGGTATACCTTCTACCTCAGATCCGAAGGCAAGATCTTTGTTGCCAGGAATGGATTCTTTCTAGAGAAAGAGTTTCTCTCGAAAGAAGTAAGTGGGAGGAAAGTAGAGCTTGATGAAGTATTACCTCTTGAACCGGTAAATGGCGCAACTCAAGAAAATGTTCCTGAGGCGCCTGCACCGACTAGAGAGGAAGTTATTGATGATGATCAAGATACTTCTGATCAAGCTCCTACTAAAATTCGAAGGTCCACAAGGACACGCTCCGCACCAGAGTGGTACGGCAACCCTGTCTTGGAAATCATGTTGTTAGACAACAGTGAACCTTCGAACTATGAAGAAGCGATGGCAGGCCCGGATTCCGACAAATGGCTAGAAGCCATGAAATCCGAGATAGGATCCATGTATGAAAACAAAGTATGGACTTTGACTGACTTGCCCGTTGAACGGCGAGCCATAGAAAATAAATGGATCTTTAAGAAGAAGACAGACGCGGATGGTAATGTGACCATCTATAAAGCTAGGCTTGTCGCTAAGGGTTATCGACAAGTTCAAGGGGTTGACTACGATGAGACTTTCTCACCGGTAGCGAAGCTGAAGTCCGTCCGAATCATGTTAGCGATTGCCGCATTCTATGATTATGAAATATGGCAAATGGACGTCAAAACGGCATTCCTTAATGGTTTCCTTAAGGAAGAATTGTATATGATGCAGCCGGAAGGTTTTGTTGATCCTAAGAATGCTAACAAGGTGTGCAAGCTCCAACGCTCGATTTCTAGGCTGGTGCAAGCATCTCGGAGTTGGAACATTCGCTTTGATGAGATGATCAAAGCGTTTGGGTTTACGCAGACTTATGGAGAAGCCTGCGTTTACAAGAAAGTGAGTGGGAGCTCTGTAGCATTTCTCATACTATATGTAGATGACATACTTTTGATGGGAAATGATATAGAACTCTTGGACAGCATCGAGGCCTACTTGAATAAAAGTTTTTCAATGAAGGACCTTGGAGAAGCTGCTTATATATTAGGCATCAAGATCTACAGAGATAGATCAAGACGCCTCATAGGTCTTTCACAAAGCACATACCTTGATAAGATTTTGAAGAAGTTCAAAATGGATCAGTCCAAGAAAGGGTTCTTGCCTGTTTTGTAAGGTATGAAATTGAGCTCAGCTCAATGTCCGACCACGGCAGAAGAGATAGAAGAGATGAGTGTCATCCCCTATGCCTCAGCCATAGGTTATATTATGTATGCCATGCTGTGTACCAGACCTGATGTAAACCTTGCCGTAAGTTTGGTAGGAAGGTACCAAAGTAATCCCGGCAAGGAACACTGGACAACGGTCAAGAATATCCTGAAGTACCTGAAAAGGACTAGGGAAATGTTTCTCGTTTATGGAGGTGACGAAGAGCTCGTCGTAAAGGGTTACGTCGACGCTAGCTTCGACACAGATCTGGATGACTCTAAGTCACAAACCGGATACGTGTATATGTTGAATGGTGGAGCAGTGAGCTGGTGCAGCTGCAAACAGAGCGTCGTGGCGGGATCTACATGTGAAGCGGAGTACATGGCAGCCTCGGAGGAAGCACATGAAGCTATATGGGTGAAGGAGTTCATCACCGACCTAGGAGTCATACCCAATGCGTCGGGGCCAATCAAACTCTTTTGTGACAACACTGGAGCTATTGCACTTGCCAAGGAGCCCAGGTTTCACAAGAAGACAAGGCACATCAAGCGTCGCTTCAACTCCATTCATGAAAATGTTCAAGATGGAGACATAGAGATTTGTAAAGTACATACGGACCTGAATATAGCAGATCCGTTGACTAAACCTCTCCCTAGGGCAAAACATGATCAACACCAGAATTCCATGGGTGTTCGATTCATCACAATTCCATGGATGAACATTTTCTTTGTTCATGATAATTGTCTTTATTCATGCTATAATTGTGTTATCCGGAAATCGTAATACACGTGTGAATACATAGACCATAATATGTCCCTAGTAAGCCTCTAGTTGACTAGCTCGTTGATCAACAGATAGTCATGATTTCCTGGCTATGGACATTGGATGTCATTGATAACGGGATCACATCATTAGGAGAATGATGTGATGGACAAGACCCAATCCTAAGCATAGTACAAAGATCGTGTAGTTCGTTTGCTAGAGCTTTTCCAATGTCAAGTATCTTTTCCTTTGACCATGAGATCGTGTAACTCCCGGATACCGTAGGAGTGCTTTGGGTGTATCAAACGTCACAACGTAACTGGGTGACTATAAAGGTGCATTACAGGTATCTTCGAAAGTGTCTGTTGGGTTGACACGGATCGAGACTGGGATTTGTCACTCTGGATAACGGAGAGGTATCACTGGGCCCACTCGGTAATGCATCATCATTATGAGCTCAAGGTGACCAAGTGGTTGATCACGGGATCATGCATTACGGTACGAGTAAAGTGACTTGCCGGTAACGAGATTGAACAAGGTATTGGGATACCAATGATCGAGTCTCGGGCAAGTAACATACCGATTGACAAAGGGAATTGTATACGGGGTTGATTAATCCTCGACATCGTGGTTCATCCGATGAGATCATCGTGGAGCATGTGGGAGCCATCATGGGTATCCAGATCCCGCTGTTGGTTATTGACCGGAGAGTCGTCTCGGTCATGTCTGCTTGTCTCCCGAACCCGTAGGGTCTACACACTTAAGGTTCGGTGACGCTAGGGTTATGAAGATATGAATATGCAGTAACCCGAATGTTGTTCGGAGTCCCGGATGAGATCCCAGACGTCACGAGGAGTTCCGGAATGGTCCGGAGGTAAAGAATTATATATAGGAAGTGCTGTTTCGGTCATCGGGACAAGTTTCGGGGTTATCGGTATTGTACCGGGACCACCGGAGGGGTCCCGGGGGCCCACCGGGTGGGGCCACCTGTCCCGGGGGGCCACATGGGCTGTAGGGGGTGCGCATTGGCCTTCATGGGCCAAGGGCACCAGCCCTACTAGGCCCATGCGCCTAGGGTTTCCACCACGGAGGAGTCCAAGTGGTGGAAGGCACCCCGAGGTGCCTTGGGGGGAGGGAAACCCTCCCCTGGCCGCCGCACCTAGGAGATTGGATCTCCTAGGCTGCGCACCCCCCCCTTGGACCTCCTATATATAGTTGAGGAGAGGGAGGATTTCATACCTCAGCCTTTGGTGCTTCCCTCTCTCCCCGTTACGTCTCTCTCTCGTAGTATAGGCGAAGCCCTGCTACTGTGACGCCCTGCATCCACCACCATGCCGTCGTGCTGCTGGATCTTCATCAACCTCTCTTCCCCCCTTGCTGGATCAAGAAAGGAGGAGACGTCATCCGTTCCGTACGTGTGTTGAACGCGGAGGCACCGTCCATTCGGTGCTTGATCATCGGTGATTTGAATCACGTCGTGTTCGACTACATCATCCCCGTTCTTTGAACGCTTCCGCTCGCGATCTACAAGGTACGTAGATGCATCTAATCACTCGTTGCTAGATGAACTCCTAGATGGATCTTGGTGAAACGAGTAGGAAAAATTTTGTTTTCTGCAACGTTACCCAACAGGGGGGGGGGTTAAAATAAAGATGACCCTCGGGATGGGCGACTCCCAAGGGAAAAAGGCTAGGTGGCGAATGGTAAAACCAAGGTTGGGCCTTGCTGGAGGAGTTTTATTCAAGGCGAACTGTCAAGGGGTTCCCATTATAACCTAACCGCGTAAGGAACGCAAAATCCGGGAACATAACACCGGTATGACGGAAACTAGGGCGGCAAGAGTGGAACAAAACACCAGGCATAAGGCCGAGCCTTCCACCCTTTACCAAGTATATAGATGCATTAATTAAATAAGAGATATTGTGATATCCCAACAAGTAAACATGTTCCGACAAGGAACAACATCTCCATGTTCCAACAAGGAACAAACTTCAATCTTCACCTGCAACTAGCAACGCTATAAGAGGGGCTGAGCAAAGCGGTAACATAGCCAAACAACGGTTTGCTAGCACAAGGTGGGTTAAAGGCTTGGTTCAACAATATGGGAGGCATGATAAGCAAGTGGTAGGTATCGGAGCATAGGCATAGCAAAAGAGCGAGCAACTAGCAAGCAAAGATAGAAGTGATTTCGAGGGTATGGTCATCTTGCCTGAAATCCCGCAAGGAAGAAGAACGAGTCCATGAAGAAGACAAACGGACGTAGTCGAACGGATTCTCACACACACGATGTTATCGGAACCAAGCCGAAGAAGCAAAACCGGAAAGAAGCAAACAACATAGTAAACAACCAACACATCAACATGGCATGATGCACAATCGAGTATGATGCATGTCCGGTTTAATGAAGCATGGCATGGCAAAGTGCACAAACAATCCTACAAATTAAGTGGAGCTCATTATGCAACGGAGTTGCATATTGAAGAAAACACCACATGACTTATTTAGTTCTCTCTCGTTTATGTACCCAACAATATTAAATGTTGTTAGCATGGCAAGAGGTGAAGCATGATGAAACTATCTAATCTAGGCAAGTTTAAATGAGGCCGGAAGCAACGAACAACAATTCCGGAAACTCCTCATGAGCATATTATAGATTTGGTACTGTTCTGCCCTAAACACAATTTTAGAGTTATTAAACATGCAAAACAAGTACACCATGTTAAACTAGGCATCTTTCTACCCCATTTACATATAACGATTATTTAATTCGGAGCTACGGTTATTTAGTTAGGAAATAAAGCATTTTAGCAAGTTATTTAAACAAATTTAAACAAACAACATTTTAACCATTTCAAACATGCATGAAAGTTGGATATAATTAACCTACACATAAATCTAAGCATTTTTCCTATATAATTCATTTTAATCAGATGCACCAATTGTTAGTTATTATATGCATGTTGTCTAGGGGGTTTCCTGCACATCTGCTGACTCTGAAAAAAAAGAACAAAATCGCAGAACAGGGAAAAAACGCTATCGGGCCGAATCTGAAGCAAACTGGGTCTACAGAAAGAAAAAAAACAACAGAGGCTCCGCTGGGCCTCACCATGGGCTTCGGCCCAGATCTGGAAGGCAAAGGCAGGCTGGTGCTGGGCCTCGGAGCGCTGCGGCTAGATCGACGAGGAGGTGGAAGGGGCGCAGTCAACGCGAGCGGTGGCTGCGTGTGTTCGCTGTTCGTTCTCTGCTCGACAGAGACAAAGCAGCGGTGACAGCAGGGACTTGACGAACGCGGTGGCGAGGAGAAGACTCCGGCGAGGCAGGGGCTTGGCGCGAAGCTGGAGAGGAGGCCGGCTGTGGACGCGACGGATCCGGGCGGTCGAGCGGGTCAACGCGAGCGGGCGAGACGCTCGTCCTCTGCTCCGGGCGGCTGGGCGCTGACTCTCTGCTCCTCCCGTAGCGGGAGGAAGCAGGGGCACGGCGATTGGCGAAACGGGGCAGTAGCGGCGGATGGAGCTTCACGGGCAGGAAAGGTGGAGGCCTCCGGGAGCGGAGCAGTACGGGGTGGCGCGGGACTTGACGGAGTTCTGAAGCAGATCGGACGGCGGCAGCAAGATGCTTGGAGCTCCATGGCCATGGCAAGGCCTCTGGTCACCTGGTGCTCCGGTCGGCGAGGTCAAGGGAGGAAGAGACGGCAGGGAGGGAAGGTGCTAGTCGGTTCCTGTAGAGACATGAGAGAGAGAGGGGAACATGCTGTGAGAGAGGGGCAATGGAGGAAGAAGAGTGAGGGAAGGAGGCAAGGCAGGGCGCTGCGCCTGTGGTCGCCGGCGGCGACGCTTGCTGGGAGGTCCAGCGGTTGGGGAAATGATCCGGGCGGCGAGGAAAAGCTTGACAAGGTAGGGGCTTGGCGCGGGCTTGACGGGGTTCTGCTGGCGCTGCGAGATGCGGTTGGATCGAGGCGAGGAGGTGGATTGGATCTGGATTCCGAGGAAGATACGGTAGGTGGCGGCGGCTCGACGGGACAAAGTCCCTAGATTTTAGGGTTGCTGCCTAGGGGATTGGTCTATATGTAGTAAGTGGATTTTTGGATAGGGGCATTAGGTCCCTCCGATCTTAATCGGACGGACGGGAAAAATAGGTTAGGTAGCCTAAAGAGAAAAATGGAGACGTTTTGTAGATGCTCGGGGATGATCTGAATCCAACGGTGACGACTGTCCGGGTCGCGTCCGGGACAGCTTTCGGGCGCGCGCGCGAGGAGGGCCGCGGGCTGACGAGAGAGGTTAGGTAGGGCCTGACGGTGAGAGGTAGTGCAGAAGGCAGAGGGCTGAGAAGAGAGAAGAGGAGAGGCCCGGCGACTGTTTCCAGAGACCGAAAACGTCCGACGTTTTGACCGACTATAATGT
Organism: Triticum urartu; assembly: GCF_056163025.1. NCBI lineage: Eukaryota > Viridiplantae > Streptophyta > Magnoliopsida > Poales > Poaceae > Triticum > Triticum urartu. The sequence continues at coordinate 97,359,126 of NC_141875.1, forward strand.
CGCTATAGTTATCCGTTGGGGCGTCAAACGGACTCCGAACGCGATGAAACTTGGCAGGAGGTCTACTAACAACAAAACAACAGCGCACGCCAACTTTCATCCCATTCCGAGAACAATTTTCCGACCACTTCTAAAATAATATTCGGACGTGCCGCGGGCGCGTGCAAGTGTGTCTGGGCTCAGAACGGATAACAGATGGAACTGGGGGAACCCGGACGGATGCAAGTTTTGAAAACATGATGATGCAATGCGGATGATGACATGGTAAGATGCAACACGCAAACAAATGACAAGGCAACAAAAGCAAATAAATGGAAGACACCTGGCGCAACGGTCTCGGGGCATCACAACACTCCACCACTACGAGAGGATCTCGTCCCGAGATCTAGAATGGCACCGGAGGGAAAAACAGAAGAGCAAGAGAAGAGGTAAAACTAAGTTGCTTCTTTGACAAACGAGTGAAACCAAAAAACCTTGAAAAGGTTATGCCATTTCGAGAAAAAAATACAACGGAGATGAATGAAGTTGAAAACAATCCATTTGCAAAAGAGGAACAAGGGAGAACAACTTCGAGCAGCACTCCGATTGAAAAGAAAAAGGAATTGAATAATAACTTGATAAGATGAGAAGATACTTGAAGAGATCAACAACATATAGCCTCCGGAACTATTGAAAGAATGGCACAATGGGAAAGAACTATTTCAGACGTCACTCTGGTTGAGAAGGGGGCAAAAGTTGATTTAATGGGAAGAACTTGAAAAAAGAGGGCATGACACTCCGGTTGAAAAGATAAGCAAAAAAAAAGAACATGATCTTGGCAAAACGAGATGATAGGATGAAGAGAGCAACATGACAATGCCTCCGGAACAAAAGAATAGAAGATAGATAATTGAACTAGGAGAATGGAGAGAAAAATGCCAACTTCTGCCACAAAAGAGGTTGAGAAGGCATCCTTAGGAGAAAGGTCGAACGGAGTTGTTGGAAAACCAACAACGGAAAGAACAAGGTTGTAGTGGGCTTATGGAGAACATCTCAAAACTATGAGGTGAAATTCTGCCCCTAACGGAAAAACAATATATTGGTTTGATATGAGCAAGAAGAGGAGAAACTTATTTCACCGGGAGGGTAGATAAAGAACTTGAGCACCATAATAGCAACAATCATTAGGGAAGGCTTTAGGAGAAACAAGATATAAGATAACTCCAACGAAGAGATTGGTGGATTTAAAATATCTCGTTCTTGACAACATGTGAATCATGAAACACACAGAAATTGTCAAGAATGACATAATACCACATCAAAAGATAAGATAGAGCGAATAGGACTTTGAGATGCGAGATGAAGAATGCTTGAGCTCCTCTGAAAAGAATGTTGATGAACACTTCGAGAAGGAATTAAATCCTTGAAGAACAACCATGTAGGGCCTCCATGAAGAACTCCGGTAACAAAAGGATGATCAAAACGGAATGAAGGAGAAGTTGAAAACACAAGGTGAGTCCTTGCAATGATTAGATAGATCTTTGGAATGATATAATTGAAATAACTTTGAGCTCCGGAAAGAAAGATGGACAACTTGAATCGAGAATTTGATGCACCTCCGGAATAGGGAATTAATCACTTGGATGAACAAGAATAAGGATTACGTTATGTGTATCCTTCACCAATTTAAATTGATGACAAACAAAGGATTTGGCATACTATTTATTCTCGTGGAAAGGATTAAGGAGAGGCATAACTTAAGCTTGAGAAGGTCTTCAACGATCCACCGGTAGAATTAGGAAAACACGAATGCATTTATATGATAAACGAAGGAAGAAGAAACTTGGGAGAACCACCGTAAGAATTGAGAATGAGCGAAAATACACGAGAGAGTTTAGATACAAGAGAACGAAGAGATCATGAACTGATTAGAGAATATACTTGAATGATGCACCGGTTAGATTTGGAGAACGAGAGCTGAAAGCTGAGAATGAAAAGTCTTCTGAAATGATGGGCTCCGGAGAATCAAACTGAAAATACCCTTGAATAGCTCCTGATGGGTGAAAAGGATTCTCACAATCGAAAATAATTATGAGAGGATGGCAACAAGCTAGCACCATGAATCTTGAAGAGAATGGAGCAAGATATGGAGAAGAACTCTTCTTCGGTCTTCAATTGCAGAGAATGACGATGAGAAACACCACCATGAATTGTTGAGATACTCCGGGATGAAAATTAGAAAGGTTGAGCCAACGATGAAAAGAATGTGCAAGATCTTGGAGAAGGCACTTGACTGATGACAAATCATTCTTACGTCAATCTTTGAAATGAATTTAGGATAGCTCCGGTAAAATTAGAAGAGTCAGGTAAGATCCTGGGAAAAGACCTGTGGGTTAGGGCCCACTCAAAAGAAACACCGTTGAAATGATTACTTGAAAGATATTGCACCGGTTGAATTAAATGACTTGAAAGAGATAACATCCTCGAAAGAGTTTGAATGAAAGCAGAGTGGAAACATGAATCTTGGAGATATCTTCAGCACTCCGGAATAATAGAATAGCGAGAAGTGAATGAATATGAGGAGCACCGGCATGAGAGGGTATTTGAAACAAGGAAAAATATATGATCAACACCGAAGGCTTGAATTGGTTCCACCGGAGAAGAAAATGAGTGAAGAGTGACGAACTTGAAGCTCCGTTAGAATCTTCATGAGAATCACTTTATAAGAAAATTGACGGAAAAAGAATGGAGAGGCTTCACAAGAATAAAAGGATACTTGATTAAGAAATCCGAGTCCTTGAGGAAAAAGGGTGGGTGGGCGGGAAAAACAAAGGCAACTTGGAGACAGATGAAACAAACACCGTTGAGAAGAAGTGATAATTGATCTTGCGGAAGTTGAAATGATCGGATCCACTTGAAGAGAAACACGCCGATGAAAAGAAATTGGCATGACAATCTCGACTATCATGAAGGATTGGTATTCACATCGGAGTATGAGAACACCGTTTAGGAAAGGTATGGAATCAACACTTGACTTCGAAGCAACTCGAATACCACAACTCGAAACAAAACAAAGGATTGGCTTGCAGAATAAGCCGGAACAAACATATGATAGAGATTTCGTCCGAAGTTTTTGTGGTGGGGCCTACACGGGCTCGATCGAACAGCACCATCATGTACAAGGTAGTGCACATGACATACGAAGCGTCCCCGAGTCGGCATAGCCAAGGACTCTTTAAGACATAACGAGACCACTGTAAAACCAACCGTGGATAGGCGGACCACTAGACGTCGAACCCCAATTTCATATCATACATCTGTCGGAAAGATATCCTAAGAGCTACTTGAATTCCCACTTATAAACTCCCGAAACTTTCAAGTTATGCAATCAGGTGTTGGGGATATAGGGGAAGCATAATATCTCACCCAAACTAGCAAATCCTACATCCAGCTGTATCCATCCTTCAACACATAACCAAGAAACCTTCGGAAATCATCTACCTCAACCTTCGAAAAGCATCCATTATACGAGTTATGGCAATACTCCCGAACTCCCGCCCAGTACTGGGTGGCGTCGAGGTTATCTCACCAACAACTGCATAAAAGAGATTTTCGATGTCGGCGAAACTAAACTCAGGTATTCCAGAACTGCAACGATAAAATTGTGATGACAACACCTCGGAGCTCAACTCCCCGGGACACTGCCACAACCCCTAAATGTCGGGAGGCACCAAGAACAATGTTCTCGTCACAAATCGATCGGAACGATTCCAAGATACCCGCGTGATCCTAAATTTTTTTTGTGAAAATTTGATAAGAGAAGAGTCAAAACTCTACGTCAGGATGCCTCACCAGAGCGATGAAGGGACTGAGGAGTAAAAAGAATTCCTAACTCTCCAATATATATATATATATAATCCTAAATGACTCAAAACATTTTTCTAGACTCAACAACGCCAGCTATTCGATCAAGCAGGGGGGCTCCTAAGGTCGGGGAAGGCTCTGATTACCAACTTGTAACGCCCTCGATGCGGCTATATCTCCCACGTGTCGAAGCACGACTTAGAGGCATAACCGCATTGAAAGCAATGTTGCAAGTGAGGTAATCTTCACACAACCCATGTAATACATAAGGGAAAGAAATACATAGTTGGCTTACAATCGCCACTTCACACAGATACATGAATAAAGCATCACATCATCCAAATACAATCAGGGCCCGACTACGGAGCCAAAATAAAAGAAGACTACCCCAAAAGCTACACAGATCCCCGATCGACCCCAACCGGGCTCCACTGCTGATCAACTAGAAAGAAACAACACAAAGGACAAGATCTTCATCGAGCTCCTCCGTGTGCTTGGTTGCGTCATCTTCATGGTTCAACGGCACCTGCAAGCTGGTTTTGGAACTATCTGTGAGTCACGGGGACTCAGCAATCTCACACCCTCGCGATCAAGACTATTTAAGCTTATGGGTAAGGTAAAAGGTATGAGGTGGAGCCGCAGCAAGCGACTAGCATATATGGTGGCTAACATACGCAAATGAGAGCGAGAAGAGAAGGAAAAGCACGGTCGATAAAAGTATGATCAAGAAGTGATCCTAGAACAACCTACGTCAAGCATAACTCCAACACCGTGTTCACTTCCCGGACTCCGCCGAGAAGAGACCATCATGGTTACACAGGCGGTTGATGTATTTTAATTAAGGTCAACTTCAGGTTTTCTACAACCGGAAATTAAAAAACTCCCATCTGCCCATAACCGCGGGCACGGCTTTCGAAAGTTCAAATCCCTGCAGGGGTGTCCCAACTTAGCCCATCACAAGCTCTCACGGTCAACGAAGGATATTCCTTCTAGCAGGAAGACCCGATCAGGCTCGGAATCCCGGTTACAAGACATTTCGACAGGTAAAACAAGACCAGCAAGACCGCCCGATGCGCCGACATCCTGTTAGGAGCTGCACATATCTCGTTCTTAGGGCAACACCGGATGAGCGCTCCGTACAACTAAAACCAGCCCTCAAGTTCCCCGAGGTGGCGCTGCAAAGGACTCTAGTTCGGACCAACACTTAGACAAGCACTGGCCCCGGGAGGGGGGGGGGGTTAAAATAAAGATGACCCTCGGGATGCGCGACTGTTGGGGAACGTAGTAATTTCAAAAAAAATCCTACGCACATGCAAGATCGTGGTGATGCATAGCAACGAGAGGGGAGAGTGTGATCTACGTACCCTTGTAGACCGACAGCGGAAGCGTTAGCACAACGCGGTTGATGTAGTCGTACGTCTTCACGGCCCGACCGATCAAGCACCGAAACTACGGCACCTCCGAGTTTTAGCACACGTTCAGCTCGATGACGATCCCCGGACTCCGATCCAGCAAAGTGTCGGGGAAGAGTTCCGTCAGCACGATGGCGTGGTGACGATCTTGATGTACTACCGTCGCAGGGCTTCGCCTAAGCACCGCTACAATATTATCGAGGACTATGGTGGAAGGGGGCACCGCACACGACTAAGAATATGATCATGTGGATCAACTTGTCTCTATGGGGTGTCCCCTGCCTCCGTATATAAAAGGATCAAAGGGGGGGTGCGGCCGGCCAGAAGAGGGCGCGCCAGGAGGAGTCCTACTCCCACCGGGAGTAGGATTCCCCCTTTCCTTGTTGGAATAGGATTCGTGAAGTGGGAAAGAGGAGAGAGAGAAGGAAGGGGGGGGGGCGCCGCCCCCCTCTCCTTGTCCTATTCGGACTAGGGGGGAGGGGCGCGCGGCCCAGCCCTGACCACCTCTCCTCTCTTCCACTAAGGCCCACTAAGGCCCATGTACCTTCCGGGGGGTTCCGGTAACCTCCCAGTACTCCGGTAAAATCCCGATTTCACCCAGAACACTTCCGATATCCAAATATAGGCTTCCAATATATCAATCTTTATGTCTTGACCATTTCGAGACTCCTCGTCATGTCCGTGATCACATCCGGGACTCCGAACAAACTTCGGTACATCAAAATGCATAAACTCATAATATAACTGTCATCAAAACCTTAAGCGTGCGGACCCTACGGGTTCGAGAACAATGTAGATATGACCGAGACACGTCTCCGGTCAATAACCAATAGCGGAACCTGGATGCTCATATTGGCTCCCACATATTCTACAAAGATCTTTATCGGTCAGACCGCATAACAACATACGTTGTTCCCTTTGTCGTCGGTATGTTACTTGCCCGAGATTCGATCATCGGTATCTCAATACCTAGTTCAATCTCGTTACCGGCAAGTCTCTTTACTCGTTTCGTAATACATCATCTCGCAACTAACTCATTAGTTGCAATGCTTGCAAGGCTTATGTGATGTGCATTACCGAGAGGGCCCAAAGATACCTCTCTGACATTCGGAGTGACAAATCCTAATCTCGAAATACGCCAACCCAACATGTACCTTTGGAGACACCTGTAGAGCACCTTTATAATCACCCATTTACGTTGTGACATTTGGTAGCACACAAAGTGTTCCTCCGGCAAACGGGAGTTGCATAATCTCATAGTCATAGGAACATGTATAAGTCATGAAGAAAGCAATATCAACATACTAAACGATCGGGTGCTAAGCTAATGGAATGGGTCATGTCAATCAGATCATTCACCTAATGATGTGATCCTGTTAATCAAATAACAACTCTTTGTCCATGTTTAGGAAACATAACCATCTTTGATTAACGAGCTAGTCAAGTAGAGGCATACTAGTGACACTCTGTTTGTCTATGTATTCACACATGTATTATGTTTCCGGTTAATACAATTCTAGCATGAATAATAAACATTTATCATGATATAGGGAAATAAATAATAACTGTATTATTGCCTCTAGGACATATTTCCTTCAGTCTCCCACTTGCACTAGAGTCAATAATCTAGATTACAAAGTAATGATTCTAACACCCATGGAGCTTTGGTGTTGATCATGTTTTGCTCGTGGAAGAGGCTTAGTCAACGGGTCTGCAACATTCAGATCCGTATGTATCTTGCAAATCTCTATGTCTCCCACCTGGACTAGATCCCGGATGGAATTGAAGCGTCTCTTGATGTGCTTGGTTCTCTTGTGAAATCTGGATTCTTTTGCCAAGGCAATTGTACCAGTATTATCACAAAAGATTTTCATTGGACCCGATGCACTAGGTATGACACCTAGATCGGATATGAACTCCTTCATTTGCTGCTTCCGAAGCAGCTATGTACTCCGCTTCACATGTAGATCCCGCCACAACGCTTTGTTTAGAACTGCACCAACTGACAGCTCCACCGTTTAATGTAAGCACGTATCAGGTTTGCGATTTAGAATCGTCCGGATTAGTGTCAAAGCTTGCATCAACGTAACCTTTTACGATGAGCTCTTTGTCACCTCCATATATGAGAAACATATCCTTAGTCCTTTTCAGGTATTTCAGGATGTTCTTGACCGCTGTCCAGTGATCCACTCCTGGATCACTTTGGTACCTCCCTGCTAGACTTATAGCAAGGCACACATCAGGTCTGGTACACAGCATTGCATACATGATAGAGCCTATGGCTGAAGCATAGGGAACATCTTTCATTTTTTTCTCTATCTTCTGCAGTGGTCGGGCATTGAGTCTTACTCAACTTCACACCTTGTAACACAGGCAAGAACCCTTTCTTTGCTTGATCCATCTTGAACTTCTTCAAAACTTTGTCAAGGTATGTGCTTTGTGAAAGTCCAATTAAGCGTCTTGATCTATCTCTATAGATCTTAATGCCTAATATGTAAGTAGCTTTACCGAGGTCTTTCATTGAAAAACTCTTATTCAAGTATCCCTTTATGCTATCCAGAAATTCTATATCATTTCCAATTAGTAATATGTCATCCACATATAATATCAGAAATGCTATAGAGCTCCCACTTACTTTCTTGTAAATACAGGCTTCTCCAAAAGTCTGTATAGAACCAAATGCTTTGATCACACTATCAAAGCGTTTATTCCAACTCCGAAAGGCTTGCACCAGTCCATATATGGATCGCTAGAGCTTGCACACTTTGTTAGCTCCCTTCGGATCGACAAAACCTTCTGGTTGCATCATATACAACTCTTCTTCCAGAAATCCATTCAGGAATGCAGTTTTGACATCCATCTGCCAAATTTCATAATCATAAAATGCGGCAATTGCTAACATGATTCGGACAGACTTAAGCATCGCTACGGGTGAGAAGGTCTCATCGTAGTCAATCCCTTGAACTTGCCGAAAACCTTTTGCGACAAGTCGAGCTTTGTAGACAGTAATATTACCGCCAGCGTCAGTCTTCTTCTTGAAGATCCATTTATTCTCAATTGCTTGCCGATCATTGGGCAAGTCAACCAAAGTCCATACTTTGTTCTCATACATGGATCCCATCTCAGATTTCATGGCTTCTAGCCATTTTGCGGAATCTGGGCTCACCATCGCTTCTTCATAGTTCGTAGGTTCATCATGATCTAGTAGCATGACTTCCAGAACAGGATTACCTTACCACTCTGGCGCGGATCTCACTCTCGTTGATCTACGAGGTTCAGTAGTATCTTGTTCTGAAGTTTCATGATCATCATCAATAGCTTCCTCACTAACTGGTGTAGGTGTCACAGAAACAGGTTTCTGTGATGTACTACTTTCCAATAAGGGAGTAGGTACAGTTACCTCGTCAAGTTCTACTTTCCTCCCACTCACTTCTTTCGAGAGAAACTCCTTCTCCAGAAAGTTTCCGAATTTAGCAACAAAAGTCTTGCCTTCGGATCTGCGATAGAAGGTGTATCCAATAGTTTCCTTTGGATATCCTATGAAGACACATTTCTCCGATTTGGGTTCGAGCTTATCAGGTTGAAGCTTTTTCACATAAGCATCGCAGCCCCAAACTTTCAGAAACGACAACTTTGGTTTCTTGCCAAACCACAGTTCATAAGGCGTCATCTCAACGGATTTTGATGGTGCCCTATTTAACGTGAATGCGGTCGTCTCTAAGCATATCCCCAAAACAATAGCGGTAAATCAGTAAGAGACATCATAGATCGCACCATATCCAGTAAAGTACGATTATGATGTTCGGACACACCATTACGCTGTGGTGTTCCGGGTGGCGTGAGTTGCGAAACTATTCCACAATTTTTCAAATGTACACCAAAATCGTAACTCAAATATTCTCCTCCACGATCAGATCGTAGGAATTTTATTTTCTTGTTACGATGATTTTCAACTTCACTCTGAAATTCTTTGAACTTTTCAAACGTTTCAGACTTATGTTTCATTAAGTAGATATACCCATATCTGCTTAAGTCATCTATGAAGGTGAGAAAATAACGATATCCGCCACGAGCCTCAATATTCATCGGACCACATACATCTGTATGTATGATTTCCAATAAATCTGTTGCTCTCTCCATAGTACCAGAGAACGGTGTTTTTGTCATCTTACCCATAAGGCACGGTTCGCAAGTACCAAGTGATTCATAATCAAGTGGTTCCAAAAGCCCATCAGTATGGAGTTTCTTCATGCGCTTTATACCGATATAACCTAAACGGCAGTGCCACAAATAAGTTGCACTATCATTATCAACTCTGCATCTTTTGGCTTCAACACTATGAATATGTGTGTCACTACTATCGAGATTCAATAAGAATAGACCACTCTTTAAGGGTGCATGACCATAAAAGATATTACTCATATAAATAGAACAACCATTATTCTCAGATTTAAATGAATAACCGTCTCGCATCAAACAAGATCCAGATATAATGTTCATGCTTAACGCTGGCACCAAATAACAATTATTTAGGTCTAATATTAATCCCAAAGGTAGATGTAGAGGTAGCGTGCCGACTGCGATCACATCGACTTTGGAACCGTTTCCCACGCACATCGTCACCTCGTCCTTAGCCAATCTTCGCTTAATCCGTAGTCCCTGTTTCGAGTTGCAAATATTAGCAACAGAACCAGTATCAAATACCCAGGTGCTACTGCGAGCATTAGTAAGGTACACATCAATAACATGTATATCACATATACCTTTGTTCACCTTGCCATCCTTCTTATCCGCCAAATACTTGGGGCAGTTCCGCTTCCAGTGACCAGTCTGCTTGCAGTAGAAGCACTCAGTTTCAGGCTTAGGTCCAGGTTTGGGTTTCTTCTCCTGAGTAGCAACTTGCTTGCTGTTCTTTTTGAAGTTCCCCTTCTTCTTTCCTTTGCCCTTTTTCTTGAAACTAGTGGTCTTGTTGACCATCAACACTTGATGCTCCTTCTTGATTTCTACCTCCGCAGCTTTCAGCATTGCGAAGAGCTCGGGAATAGTCTTATTCATCGCTTGCATATTATAGTTCATCACGAAGCTCTTGTAGCTTGGTGGCAGTGATTGGAGAATTCTGTCAATGACGCAATCATCCGAAAGATTAACTCCCAATTGAATCAAGTGATTATTATACCCAGACATTTTGAGTATATGCTCACTGACAGAACTGTTCTCCTCCATCTTGCAGCTATAGAACTTATTGGAGACTTCATATCTCTCAATCCGGGCATTTGCTTGAAATATTAACTTCAACTCCTGGAACATCTCATATGCTCCATGACGTTCAAAACGTCGTTGAAGTCCCGATTCTAAGCCGTAAAGCATGGCACACTGAACTATCGAGTAGTCATCAGCTTTGCTCTGCCAGACGTTCATAACATCTGGTGTTGCTCCAGCAACAGGCCTGGCACCCAGCGGTGCTTCCAGGACGTAATTCTTCTGTGCAGCAATGAGGATAATCCTCAAGTTACGGACCCAGTCCGTGTAATTGCTACCATCATCTTTCAACTTTGCTTTCTCAAGAAACGCATTAAAATTCAACAGAACAACAGCACGAGCCATCTATCTACAATCAAGCATAAACAAGCAAGATACTATCAGGTACTAAGTTTCATGATAAATTTAGGTTCAATTAATTTACTTAAAGAACTCCCACTTAGATAGACATCTCTCTAATCCTCTAAGTGATTACGTGATCCAAATCAACTAAACCATGTCCGATCATCACGTGAGATGGAGTAGTTTCATTGGTGAACATCACTATGTTGATCATATCTACTATATGATTCACGCTCGACCTTTCGGTCTCCGTGTTCCGAGGCCATATCTGTATATGCTTGGCTCGTCAAGTATAACCTGAGTATTCCGCGTGTGTAACTGTTTTGCACCCGTTGTATTTGAACGTAGAGCCTATCACACCCGATCATCACATGGTGTCTCAGCACGAAGAACTTTCGCAACGGTGCATACTCAGGGAGAACACTTCTTGATAATTAGTGAGAGATCATCTTATAATGCTACCGTCAATCAAAGCAAGATAAGATGCATAAAAGATAAACATCATATGCAATCAATATAAGTGATATGATATGGCCATCATCATCTTGTGCTTGTGATCTCCATCTTCGAAGCACCGTCGTGATCACCATCGTCACCGGCGCGACACCTTGATCTCCATCGTAGCATCGTTGTCGTCTCACCAATCTTATGCTTCCACGACTATCGCTACCGCTTAGTGATAAAGTAAAGCATTACAGCCGATTGCATTGCATACAATAAAGCGACAACCATATGGCTCCTGCCAGTTGCTGATAACTCGGTTACAAAACATGATCATCTCATACAATAAAAAATTAGCATCATGTCTTGACCATATCACATCACAACATGCCCTGCAAAAACAAGTTAGACGTCCTCTACTTTGTTATTGCAAGTTTTACGTGGCTGCTACGGGCTTAAGCAAGAACCAATCTTACCTACGCATCAAAACCACAACGATAGTTTGTCAAGTTGGTGCTGTTTTAACCTTCGCAAGGACCGGGCGTAGCCACACTCAGTTCAACTAAAGTTGGAGAAACTGTCACCCGCAAGCCACCTATGTGCAAAGCACGTCGGGAGAACCGGTCTCGCGTAAGCGTACGCGTAATGTCGGTCCGGACCGCTTCGTCCAACAATACCGCCGAACCAAAGTATGACATGCTGGTAAGCAGTATGACTTATATCGCCCACAACTCACTTGTGTTCTACTCGTGCATATAACATCAACATATAAAACCTAGGCTCGGATGCCACTGTTGGGGAACGTAGTAATTTCAAAAAAATTCCTACGCACACGCAAGATCATGGTGATGCATAGCAACGAGAGGGGAGAGTGTGATCTACGTACCCTTGTAGACCGACAGCGGAAGCATTAGCACAACGCGGTTGATGTAGTCGTACGTCTTCACGGCCCGACCGATCAAGCACCGAAACTACGGCACCTCCGAGTTTTAGCACACGTTCAGCTCGATGACGATCCCCGGACTCCGATCCAGCAAAGTGTCGGGGAAGAGTTCCGTCAGCACGATGGCGTGGTGACGATCTTGATGTACTACCGTCGCAGGGCTTCGCCTAAGCACCGCTACAATATTATCGAGGACTATGGTGGAAGGGGGCACCGCACACGACTAAGAATATGATCACGTGGATCAACTTGTCTCTATGGGGTGTCCCCTGCCTCCGTGTATAAAGGATCAAGGGGGGGGTGCGGCCGGCCAGGAGAGGGCGCGCCAGGAGGAATCCTACTCCCACCGGGAGTAGGATTCCCCCCTTTCCTTGTTGGAATAGGATTCGTGAAGTGGGAAAGAGGAGAGAGAGAAGGAAGGGGGGGCGCCGCCCCCTCTCCTTGTCCTATTCGGACTAGGGGGAGGGGGGCGCGGCCCAGCCCTGGCCACCTCTTCTCTCTTCCACTAAGGCCCACTAAGGCCCATGTACCTCCCGGGGGGTTCCGGTAACCCCCCGGTACTCCGGTAAAATCCCGATTTCACCCGAAACACTTCCGATATCCAAATATAGGCTTCCAATATATCAATCTTTATGTCTCGACCATTTCGAGACTCCTCGTCATGTCCGTGATCACATCCGGAACTCCGAACAAACTTCGGTACATCAAAATGCATAAACTCATAATATAACTGTCATCAAAACCTTAAGCGTGTGGACCCTACGGGTTCGAGAACAATGTAGACATGACCGAGACACGTCTCCGGTCAATAACCAATAGCGGAACCTGGATGCTCATATTGGCTCCCACATATTCTACGAAGATCTTTATTGGTCAGACCGCATAACAACATATGTTGTTCCCTTTGTCATCGGTATGTTACTTGCCCGAGATTCGATCGTCGGTATCTCAATACCTAGTTCAATCTCGTTACCGGCAAGTCTCTTTACTCAGTTGCAATGCTTGCAAGGCTTATGTGATGTGCATTACCGAGAGGGCCCAGAGATACCTCTCTGACATTCGGAGTGACAAATCCTAATCTTGAAATACGCCAACCCAACATGTACCTTTGGAGACACCTGTAGAGCACCTTTATAATCACCCATTTACGTTGTGACGTTTGGTAGCACACAAAGTGTTCCTCCGGCAAACGGGAGTTGCATAATCTCATAGTCATAGGAACATGTATAAGTCATGAAGAAAGCAATAGCAACATACTAAACGATCGGGTGCTAAGCTAATGGAATGGGTCATGTCAATCAGATCATTCACCTAATGATGTGATCCCGTTAATCAAATAACAACTCTTTGTCCATGGTTAGGAAACATAACCATCTTTGATTAACGAGCTAGTCAAGTAGAGGCATACTAGTGACACTCTGTTTGTCTATGTATTCACACATGTATTATGTTTCCGGTTAATACAATTCTAGCATGAATAATAAACATTTATCATGATATAAGGAAATAAATAATAACTTTATTATTGCCTCTAGGGCATATTTCCTTCAGCGACTCCCAAGGGAAAAAAGGTTGGTGGCGAATGGTAAAACCAAGGTTGGGCCTTGCTGGAGGAGTTTTATTCAAGGCGAACTGTCAAGGGGTTCCCATTATAACCCAACCGCGTAAGGAATGCAAAATCCGGAAACATAACACCGGTATGACCGAGCCTTCCACCCTTTACCAAGTATATAGATGCACAATATGGGAGGCATGATAAGCAAGTGGTAGGTATCGCAGCATAGGCATAGCAAAAGAGCGAGCAACTAGCAAGCAAAGATAGAAGTGATTTCGAGGGTATGGTCATCTTGCCTGAAATCCCGCAAGGAAGAAGAACGAGTACATGAAGAAGACAAACGGACGTAGTCGAACGGATCCTCACACACACGACGTTATCGGAACCAAGCCGAAGAAGCAACACCGGAAAGAAGCAAACAACATAGTAAACAACCAACACATCAACATGGCATGATGCACAATCGAGTATGATGCATGTCCGGTTTAATGAAGCATGGCATGGCAAAGTGCACAAACAATTCTACAAATTAAGTGGAGCTCATTATGCAACAGAGTTGCATATTGAAGAAAACACCACATGACTTATTTAGTTCTCTCTCGTTTATGTACCCAACAATATTAAATGTTGTTAGCATGGCAAGAGGTGAAGCATGATGAGACTATCTAATCTAGGCAAGTTTAAATGAGGCCGGAAGCAACGAACAACAATTCCGGAAACTCCTCATGAGCATATTATAGATTTGGTACTGTTCTGCCCTAAACACAATTTTAGAGTTATTAAACATGCAAAACAAGTACACCATGTTAAACAAGGCATTTTTCTACCCCATTTACATATAAAGATTATTTAATTCGGAGCTACGGTTATTTAGTTATGAAATAAAGCATTTTAGCAAGTTATTTAAACAAATTTAAACAAACAGCATTTTAACCATTTCAAACATGCATGAAAGTTGGATATAATTAACCTACACATAAATCTAAGCATTTTTCCTATATAATTCATTTTAATCCGATGCACCAATTGTGAGTTATTATATGCATGTTGTCTAGGGGGTTTCCTGCACATCTGCTGACTCTGAAAAAAAGAACAAAATCGTAGAACAGGGAAAAAACCCTATCGGGCCGAATCTGAAGCAAACTGGGTCTATAGAAAGAAAAAAAACAACAGAGGCTCCGCTGGGCCTCACCATGGGCTTCGGTCCAGATCTGGAAGGCAAATGCAGGCCGGTGCTGGGCCTCGGAGCGCTGCGGCTGGATCGACGAGGAGGTGGAAGGGGTGCAGTCAACGCAAGCGGTGGCTGCGTGCGTTCGCTGTTCATTCTCTGCTCGACAGAGACAAAGCAGCGGCGACGGCAGGGACTTGACGAACGCGGCGGCGAGGAGAAGACTCCGGCGAGGCAGGGGCTTGGCGCGAAGCTAGAGAGGAGGCCGGCTGTGGACGCGACGGATCCGAGCGGTCGAGCGGGTCAACGCGAGCGGGCGAGGCGCTCGTCCTCTGCTCCGGGCGGCTGGGCGCTGACTCTCTGCTCCTCCCGCAGTAGGACGAAGCAGGGGTGTGGCGATTGGCGAAACGGGGCAGCAGCGGCGGATGGAGCTTCACGGGCAGGCGAGGTGGAGGCCGCCGAGAGCGGATCAGTACGGCGCGGCGCGGGACTTGACGGAGTTCTGAAGCAGATCGGACGGCGGCAGCAAGATGCTTGGAGCTCCATGGCCATGGCAAGGCCTCTGGTCACCTGGTGCTCCGGTCGGAGAGGTCGAGGGAGGCAGAGACGGCAGGGAGGGAAGGTGCTGCTCGGTTCCTGCAGAGACATGAGAGAAAGAGGGGAACACGCTGTGAGAGAGGGGCAATGGAGGAAGAAGAGCGAGGGAAGGAGGCAAGGCAGGGCGCTGGGCCTGTGGTCGCCGGCGGCGACGCTTGCAGGGAGGTCCGGCGGTTGGGGAAATGATCCGGGCGGCGAGGAAAAGCTCGACGAGGCAGGGGCTTGGCGCGGGCTTGACGGGGTTCTGCTGGCGCTGCGAGATGCGGTTGGATCGAGGCGAGGAGGTGGATTGGATCTGGATCCCGAGGAAGATATGGTAGGTGGCGGCGGCTCGACGGGACAAGTCCCTAGATTTTAGGGTTGCTGCCTAGGGGATTGGTCTATATGTAGTAAGTGGATTTTTGGATAGGGGCATTAGGTCCCTCCGATCTTAATCGGACGGACGGGAAAAATAGGTTAGGTAGCCCAGAGAGAAAAACGGAGACATTTTGTAGATGTTCGGGGATGATCCGAATCCAACGGTGACGACTGTCCGGGTTGCGTCCGGGACAGCTTTCGGGCACGCGCGCGAGGAGGGCCGCGGGCTGACGAGAGAGGTTAGGTAGGGCCTGATGGTGAGAGGTAGTGCAGAAGGCAGAGGGCTGAGAAGAGAGAAGAGGAGAGGCCCGGTGACTGTTTCCGGAGACCGAAAACGTCCGACGTTTTGACCGACTATAATGTCGCTATATTTATCCGTTGGGGCGTCAAACGGACTCCGAACGCAATGAAACTTGGCAGGCGGTCTACTAACAACAAAACAACACCGCACGCCAACTTTCATCCCATTCCGAGAACAATTTTCCGACCACTTCTAAAATAATATTCGGACGTGCCGGGGCGCGTGCAAGTGTGTCTAGGCTCAGAACGGATAACGGATGGAACTGGGGGAACCCGGACGGATGCAAGTTTCGAAAACATGATAATGCAATGCGGATGATGACATGGTAAGATGGAACACGCAAACAAATGACAAGGCAACAAAAGCAAATAAATGGAAGATACCTGGCACAACGGTCTCGGGGCGTCACAACGCTGCCGTGGGACTCCAAGTTCTGTGAGAACTGAGTCTATCCAAATGGCTTCAGCCGTGCCATTGGTCAATGCCTTATACTCTGCCTCGGTGCTTGACCTCGAGACTGTGGGTTGCTTCTTTGAGCTCCAAGATAAAAGATTGGGTCCAACAAATATAGCAAAGCCACTAGTGGAGCGCCTATCATCAACACAGCATGCCCAGTGTGCATCGGTGAATATACTCACTCCAGTAAATCTGGACTTACGAATCTGTAGTCCCATGTCTAGCGTACCTTTGACATATCTCAGAATACGCTTAACTGCTTCCCAATGATCCTTCGTAGGCTGAGACAGGAACTGACACACTTTGTTCACCGCGAAAGAGATATCAGGACGAGTGAGGGTCAAATACTGAAGTGCTCCAACCACACTGCGATACCAAAAAGAGTCGTCAGTGCCCGGTAGTGCACCACTATGACGTGAGAGACTCTCGGACGTAGCAAGCGGAGTGGAAGTGGCCTTGCAGTTCTCCATGTTGACGCGATGAAAAAGATCCAATGCATACTTTTTCTGCCTCAAGGTCATGCCCCCTAAATGAAAGGACGCTTCCAAACCAAGAAAGTACTCCAGGCGACCCAAATCTTTGATGGGAGAGCTAGCAAATAATGACTGCACAAGGCGATCCACCACGGCTAGGGTAGAGCCAGCAATCACAATATCCTCGACGTACACCAGCATGTAGATCTGAATAGCTTCCTGTGAGAAGATGAACAGAGACGCATCTGATCTGGAGGCAACAAAACCGAGCTGCGAAAGGCGCTGACTCAAAAAAGCATACCAGGCACGGGGCGACTGTTTGAGACCATAGATAGACCTCTCGAGTTTGCAGACATGAGAGGGATAAGTGGCATCCTCAAACCCGGGTGGCTGCTGCATATACACATCTTCGGCCAAGAACCCATGTAAAAAGGCATTGCTCACATCAATCTGTCAGAGGCTCCAACCACAAGACACAGCAAGAGACAAAACCAAGCGAACCGTGGCAGGCTTCACCATCGTACTAAAAGTATCCCCATAGTCAATCATGTGCTGTTGAGTGAAACCGCGAGCAACAAGACGAGCTTTGTGCTTATCAACAGACCCATCCGAACGATGCTTGGTTTTGAAAATCCACTTGCAGCCCACAATATTAATACCAGGTGGCCGAGGCACCAACACCCAGGTGTTAGTGTGACGGAGAGCAGCAAATTCCTCAGACATGGCAGCACGTCAGTCAGGTTCACCCAAGGCATCACGGTGGGAAACTGGCACGGCGAAGAAGGCACGACGACGAGAATCATACCGAACCGTGCCATCATTGTAACCATAGCGTGCCCCGGAACTGCAGCGCCGGTAGAAGGTGATGGCGGCGACGAGGGCTCGGCCAGGGGTGTCGCGGCTGAGGAGGCCTCAGCGACAGGTGACACGGGCCGAGGGACGACCGCGGGCTCGGTCGACCCAGGTGAGGGTGGCGACCCGGGTGACGCACCGGGCGAGGGAGGCGACCCACCCGCGACAGGCGAGGGTGGTGACCCAGCCACGACTGCGGGCTTGCCATCTGGCGAAGCAGCCGCGCTTGCATCGGGCGGCGTGACATGCACGTCCGGCGCATGCACGTCGAGCACGTCAAGAGGCGGCGGAGCAGCAACAGGCACCCGAGGAGAACACAGAGCAATATCACCTACAATGGACAAGTTAGGTGACAAATAGGACAAGTCATATTTACGCACATAGACATCCGGGTTCATCGGATGAAAAAGTGAGGGCATGTTCAAGGGAAGTAGGATCAACTGAGACGCCGGTGTTGAAATAAGGAAACACAGTCTCGTCAGGTGAATGTTGTGTGGATGATGTACAATAAACTAGACCCTATTTTACAATGAAGAACAAATGGGTGGAGCTCAATAAAGGGATCCGAGAACACATGAACTATGAAAACGAAACCAAATACAGAAAGGACTCCGCCATATCCGTGCACACAGTAGAGTCAAGCTTGCCCTCTCCATGACTCCATCATATACAGATACAGGTAGCTGCCTAGACCATCCTCTGCTTCTTCTTTTTTGTGAGGGTAAAAGGATTTTATTTCAAATTTATAGGGTTACAATCGAGTGGTACAAGTTCCTCCACACAAGGTGGCCTTCTACCTAGCCATACAGCAGTAGTACTTTCCGTACGACTATACAAAGCCAATCGATCTAGTACCCTATTCTGATCACGTTTAATTTTCGAAAGAATAAACTTCCTTTCACTCATAAGAAGTTGGATCTCAGCAACTAGATGTCCATAAGCGGAACAGAAAAGATTGTCTCCTTTCAATGCCAGGAGTGCTTCTGAGGAGTCAGACTGAACAATGACAGGCAACTCAGAGTGTTGAAATAGCCAAGGCCATACCTTAAGGCATGTATCTCAGCCTCCAGAGCGTCATTGCAATTGAAGATGCATATGTAGGCTGCAAAAATAACGCTACCATCAGTTCGTCGTAGGATCATACCTGTAGCAGCCGATCCGTCTGAGTTAGAATAAGCTCCATCAACTGATAAGGCGACCCAACCCGCTGGTGGTCTCGGCCAAGGTTGAGGGACAACTACAACTCGCTGTATCACCAGGGCCTCCTCCCTCAACTGCATCTTTCCTTCCATAATTTCTTCAATGGTAAACTTCCTAGACAACTGCAAAGAAGACATATAGCTCTAGAGATACTCCGCTATCACATCAGCGGATGGAATAGCCTTGCCGTGAGCCAAGTCTGACCGCAGAGACCAAATCCTCCAGATTAACATTATGGTGCAATCCCGCATGTGATCATGGCAGTAAGCAGAATATTTAGTAACCATTCATTGCCTGAATCTTGCAGTATATCCTGATCGGGGAAATCCCATGCCTGGCGCATCTTCGTCCACACCTGACGAGCATGCACGCAAGACACTAAGGCACGGAAGCTCGTTTCTTTCTCCGTACCACACAGCGGGCATGTATCTCGCGGCGAGATGTGTCAATATTTCTTGCATCCGTTCGTCGCGAGTGCGCCGGACACAACTTTCCATGCAAGAATCCGCATCTTTAGGGGAACCTTGGCCTCCCAGACCCGACGCCAGATCGGTCGCTGGCCCCCCGGGGAAGCACATGACCATCCTCTGCTTCTGCTCAAAGCTAATTATGCAGCACAAGCTCAATATGGTTGTCACATGATTAAGCAAGGTCGCTGCAAGCTGAAAATCATGCGTATCAGCATCAGTTACAGTATAAATTAATTAATCAGCACTAGGACAGTTCTGGAGCCATCAGTTCTAGAGTTCTTGTCAGTGATGTTCAGAGAATTCCAAAATCTACAGAGATACTAAGTTCCCATGATTTGAAACGTTCTGGTGCTTCAGGGATTATGGGGTCGCTGAGTGCCCCGCTTGTAAGATTGTGTGATGTTTGGTTTATTTCTCTTTTATTTTTTATTCTTTCTGCATTAATTCATGAGCGCTTTCTAAACTTCGTAAACATTCGAAAGCAAAACGTTTGTTTAAATTCACTTTTACTCGGATGCATTAATATTAAATTCACGGATATTTTTAAATTTCAAGACCATTTTTAAAGTTTTGAACATTTTTAAAAATTGAAAACTTATTTTATTTGTGAACTTTTTTAAAATTCATGAATGTTTTCTAAAATTCATAATTTTTAACATTTACAATATTTAAAAAATTCTTGAACATCTTTTAATTAAAATAAGAATATGAATAAAAATTTAGCCTATTTTATTGAGCTAGACATGGGGTGAGCGAAAAAAAAACTAAGCGCGCGAGAGGAGCAGGGAGCTAAATTGAGCAAGCAAGAGCTTCATGGGGCGGCCTATGTGAGCGCTATAGCAGCAATTCCACGGGTTCAACATGAAATAGGAGCTCCTGAGAGGCTCAAACAACCACCACGAGCTGACACGAAAATCAGAACGTGTAAAGACATCATAACCATGCACCAAACAAGTCTACGCTCCTTTCGAAACAAATAGTATCTCCAACAATAAGCTGACACGGTATACGAACACAAAAACACTGTTAGAACATAAATTAAACACAAGCCAACACAAATAAAATCTAAATAAAACAACCGATCACCATAATGTACTAGATACAAAAGAGTTAATCCCACGACTGAAGAACGGCGCGGCGAAGCGTGCTTAGCCTCTAATGTGGCCGAGATTGGCACAAATTACAAGGGTTGGGTGTGCCTTGTTGTCCAGTTGGTGTTGTTGGGTTTCTTAAAAAAACATGTTTTAAAATATAAGGTGTATTACTTTTTTGAAAAGTCAAATCTTTTAAGTTTGATCAAATTTTGTAGAGAAATTTATCTAAATACATAATATCAAGTCGGTATGATGAGATTTATCATGAAATGAATTTCCATACAGTTTTTTTAATATTGTGGATGTCGATATTTTTTTGCTCTGAACTTGATCAAAGTTATAGAAATTTGACTTTTCAAAATACTAATACCCTTTATATTTTACAATTGATATAATATTTAGTTTGGCAGGTGGGGGAGATGATGGAGTGTGTTTTATTATTATTTATATAACACGGTGCTGATTGATATGTTTTTATATGCCGGTTATTGCTGATTGATTTGAAAAATTGTTGGCGCGGTCAAAATCGTAAACGAAATCCAAAATTGAGCACCCCAATTGAATAGAAGAGTTTCAAAATTAGAAAACATAGTGAATTAAAAGAATTGAGAGCTCCTTAATAAATTGTTGACCCGATCAAAATCAAGTGACCTAATTCTAAATTTAAAACCTCAATTAGTTTTGAGGCCTTAAAAATTAGGAAGCATAGTGTGTATAGTATAAAAGAATTGAATGATAGAGCTTTTGAGAAATTGTTGACCTGGTAAAAATCGGGTGACCAAACTCTTGGAGACCTTAATTGAATGTAGGCTTTTTAAAACTAGGGAGCATAGTGTTATAGAGATGGAGTAAAGCTCAAAGATGTGTGAAACTTTATTGAACTTTTAGAAGTACATTTGATTTTTAGAAGAAAAAAAGAAGAAGAAGCACATACATTGTCAACCTACAGAGAACCGTCCGATCTGTTACCTAGCCGAGGCTGGCGTCCCGGCGCGGCCCGACGAGCCCAACGGCCTCGTTGACGCCGGAGACGAGCTCGGCCTCGAAGTTGCCGGACGACATGGACGGCAGCCGCTCGTAGACCCTGGAGCCGAGGTGCTGCAGCTTCTTCTGCTGCGTCTTCACGGTCCTGCTGATGATCTTGTAGTTCCAGCGCTGCTGCACGTAGACCGCGGCGGCGAGCGCGACGGCGAGCAGCGGGATGGCCACGTCGCCGAACGCCGAGTAGAAGTCGAGGCTGGTGTTGACGAACTCGTACTCCTCCGCGAAGTAGGGGTTGATGGCCGGCGCCGCCCTGACGTAGTCGTAGAGGTGCGGCAGCAGCCGCACCGCCGTCACGCTCACGTAGTAGCTCTTCTTCAGCGGCCGGCAGCTGATCCGCCAGAGCACGTTGCCGACCACCTGCGGGAGGAGGAAGAAGTCTTGCGCCAGCCCGACGTACTCCTCCAGCGTCACCGCCCACTGCCGGAGCGCGTGCGACCTGCCGCGGGCGTCCATGTACGAGTCCTCCTGCCGCAGCGGCCGCCCCAGCGCGCTCACGTACCGCGCGCCCAGGATCACCATGAACCCCAGCATGTGCACGCCGAAGCTGTAGAGCAGCACCTTCCGGTCGCTGGGCACGCGGCCGGGCTCCAGCGGGGAGCGCGTGAGCATCCGGATCCGCGACCGCCACACCTTCTGCGCCAGCCGCAGCGTCAGGAGGAACGCGGCGAGGATGAGGATCTTCACGACGCAGTCGATGATCCAGTACAGCTGGCTCTTGTCCACCACGTACGACGGCGGCGCCACGCCGTCCACGGAGCCCCCCGCGGCGGCGATCCGGGCGAACAGCGCCTCGGCGCCCGTGATGAGCGGCATGCTGTACCCCAGCGCCTGCACGCCCAGCATCACCAGGGACACGTACGGCATCACGTCCGTGTTGGCCTTGATGTACATCAGCTGGCTGAACTCGGCGGCGATGGCCGTCGCCAGCGTCGCCACGCGGAGGATCCCCTCCACGCTCCGCCGGGACAGGATGTCCTGCCGTTGCTCCCGGTACATGATCGGCAGCGTCTGGAGCGACGTCGCGTCGAACCACAGAGGGTCGCCGGCGTCGCGCGTGCTGGTGATGTGCACCTTCGCGGTGGGGTTGATCAGCCACTGCGCCGTCGTCGGCGGGTAGTCCACCCTCATCTCGATCGAGCAGTCCATGCCGTCCTCCAGCGCTCCCATGGCCGAGAAGGCTCGCCACGGCGCATAGATGCTCCGGCACCCGATCAGGTACATCCGCCCGTCCACCGGGTTGTACACGCCTTCCAGGAACAGGGCCGACACGTTCAGGTAGGGGCTCCCGGAGAGCGTCAGCTCCGCGGACACGTTGAGGAGAGTCGTCGCCCTCGCCGCCTGCATTTCCGAGGAGGGAGACTCTTTGGGATTGGATTCTTTGCCAAGTCCATCCGTGCCGCCTGGAAACCCCGGCGAATTCCGGCCGACGAGCGGCCCGAGCGAGAGCACCTCCAGCTGAAGGAACGGCCGCTCGAAGCGTTCGCGAGGGAACGGGTCGGGCACGGCCGGCACGTGGAGGGTGAGCTCGTCGGCGAGGCTGGACAGGTCGCGGGTGAGGTCGCCCGCCAAACGCGGATAGCTCAGCAGAGACTTGGCTATGGCAGTGCCGAAGTTGAACGGCTCGCTGCGCGTGAGGAACTCCCCGGCTTGCTTGGCCTTGGTGTAGTCGTACGCCATGCTCATCGGTGCGCCGCCCGAGACGCCGAACCGGTTCCACAGCTCCGACGGGTGCACCGCCCGTTTGAACGTCAGCGGCGAGTGGGCGACGCCGCCTTTGCCGTCGATGCGGGTGATTTGCCCGACGGCGATGCCCCGGCGGGTGGCGGAGAAGGTCGTCTGCACGTACAGGCACACGCGGGAGTGGCACGCCTTCTTGCCGACGCCGAGGCACCCCACCATGCAGAGCTGGCCCGTGGACGGGCGCCACACGCCCTCGGCGGCCAGCGTCATGCCGCTGAGCCCGCTCCTCTTCGCCGCCGTGTACCGGTGCTCCCACGGTGCAACGGCCCGGAACACCGCCGAGACCTTGGCCGATCTCTCACCAGGAACGGTACTCGGCTCGCAACGGATGTCCTGCATGACGATACTGACATCCTTGAACCCGCCGTCCGTCGCGTCTACCGACTTGTCGGTCTCGAACGGCCCGAGCCGCCGGCAGAGAGCGTCTGACGAGTTGCATTTCCAGTTGGGCACGACGGCGAACACGTCCTCCGACGTGAACAGGTCGAGGATGCCGCACAGCGAGCCGCCTCTGTATATCCCACGGCCGTCGCCGAGGATGTCGTCGCGGTAAGGCTGCGGGCTGCACGCCGTGCTCACGAGCTCCTCCGACCCGAACTTGTAGTTGGAGTAGGCGCCCAGCTGCGACAGCAGCGTGACGGCGCCGAAGTAGCCGGCGTCCGACTTGCCGTTGGTGCTCGTGAGCTCGCCGCGCACAGCGCGCGTCGTCAGCGTCAGCGTGGTGGGGTACCGGAGCACGAGCAGGATGTTCTTGTCGTGGGTGATTGGCGGCTGGAAGTTGTTGCGGTCGGTGTTCTTGGCCCAGTCCCACGGGTTGGCGGCGTCTTTGCCGCGCCGCGGGAGCACGGCCTCGCCGACCAGGCACAGCACGCTCTCGCCGTCGCCGGTCTCGGTGTACACCCCCTCGAAGAGTATCTTCATCTCGGTGCTCCCGGGCCACACCTTGAGCTCCGGCGACACGTAGGGGCCCATCTCCGGGGCGGTGCCGTTGCGGGAGACGGCGACGCCGAGGACGCCGCTGACGTTGAGCGCCGTCTTCCCGCGGAGCGCCACGTCGACGTGCGTGAGCATGAACGTGGCGAGCGGCAGCGGGTCAGCCATCGCCCCTGCCGCGCCACCCTCGGGCGCGTCGGTGCCGTCGAACGGCATCAGCGGCGCGCCGTCGTCGACGTCCTGCTTCCAGTCGCCCTTAACAAAGGACAGCTCCGGCATGAGGGCGGCGGCGCGGTTGGCGTCGAACTTGAGGTCGGCGGCGGCGGAGAGCACGGACCGGCACTGCCGCTTGACGTCGGCGAAGCGCACGTACTCGTGCGGGATGAAGGGCCCCTGCTGCCGGCCGCCGCCCATGGGATCCATCCTTTGGGCGTCCCGGTGGAACGGATCAAACGACGAAGCCACGGCAAGCAGCGGCAGCAGGAACGCGCCGGCGAACTGCAGCGTGGTCACCGCCATTGCTGCAACACCGCAAGCTAACACTCACAGCTAGGGCGATCTGGTTACTGAGCAGAACATAGAAATTTCTCCGGTCCCTTTGCCCAGCTCGCCAGCGAGTGTCCAGGAAAGAACTGCTCGGCACGGCAGGACGGCGCTACCTCCGCTGCTCTAGTACGCCGTGCATGGGCATGGATCTCTGACCAGAATGTGCCAGATCTAGAAGAATACCTGGACCAGATTGGATCATTTGGAGGATGGTGTCAAATAATAATCCATGGATGGATGCTTCGGTTGCATTATTTTTGTTGGTGGGCTTCATGGGATTAGGGGACATATTGTATTGAGTAGCTTGGGTTGACTTGGCTAGGAAGCGACACAGAAACAGAGGTTACAGACTGCCACTGGCCGTGTCATGTGGCCAGTGTGATGTTGTGAGAGGTGGGCGGGAGTTGACGAGGGTACGGTGCAGGTGGTGCGTGCGACCGCCGCGGCGGGCATCGCGGCCGTTGCTCGGCAGGGTCGCATGTGCCCTCTCGTGAATCGATTTTTTTTCAAAACTATGACGCATTTTATAGCAAATTCGAAAACTATAGCAAAAAATGGAGAAAAATCAAAACTAGCACCCCGTCGGCCACGGGTGGGCCGAAAAGGGTGTTTTCGGCCTCACTTTGGCCGAAATGGACTTTTCGGCCTTGCCTTGGCCGAAAAGGTGCGTACTTGGGCCGAAAAGACCTTTTTGATCAGGAATAGGCTGAAAAGTCCTTTTTGGTCAGGAGTAGGCTGAAAAGTCCCTTGGGCCCACCTTTTCACGTTAATGGTTGACCGAAGTAGCATGGCTCCACTCTTCGGCTTACGTTAGGCCGAAGCAATTTTTTTTTAAAATTTTGGTATATAAATACTATGCAACCATTGCCCATCTTAGACATTAAAAAAATATATTTTTGCGCAACCCTTTTCCCTCAATATTTTTCCGCCACCCGTTTCCCACCAACCCCTTCCCGTCATATGTTCCTGCCATCCGTTTCCCGCCAACCCCTTCCCGCCATATGTTCCCGCCAACCCTTTCCTGCCATACCACGGTATACCATTAAATAAATTCTTCATATTTAAAAAAAATCATGTTCTCAAAATCTTTTCCCTTTTTTCAAATGTATATAAAAAAAATTAATTTTTTATATATAAATACATTAGCCATATGCTATCCTATTTGGCTGGTAACACATATACCCAGCGTGAGGTCAGGTTTTTGACTCCATCGCTTGCGCTTTTATCCCATTTTTTAAATATGAAGAATTTATTTAATGGTATACCGTGGTATGGCGGGAAAGGGTTGGTGGGAAACGGGTGGCAGGAACATATGGCGGGAAGGAGTTTGCGGAAAACGGATGGTGGGAAAGAGTTGATGGGGAAATATTGAGGGGAAAGGGTTGCGCGAAAATATATTTTTTCAGTGTCTAAGATGGACAATGGTTGCACATTATTTATATACCAAAATTAAAAAAAAAAATCGCTTCGGCCTAACGTAAGCCGAAGAGTGGAGCCATACTACTTCGGTCAACCATTAATGTAAAAAGGTGGGCCCAAGGGACTTTTCGGCCTACTCCTGACCAAAAAGGACTTTTCGGCCTACTCCTAACCAAAAAGGTCTTTTCGGTCCAGGTACGCACCTTTTCGGCCAAGGCAAGGCCGAAAAGTCCATTTCGGCCAAAGGGAGGCCGAAAACACCCTTTTCGGCCCACACGTGACCGACAGGGTGCTAGTTTTGATTTTTCTCCACTCTTTGCTATAGTTTTCGAATTTGTTATAAAATACGTCATAGTTTTGAAAAAAAATCTCGTGAATCATGGCCAACTCTCGCTTCGTTCATGCTTTTTTAGGCAAAAATGCTAAACAAACATACGGGCCTATTACGGGTTGTCATAGTATCTACCGCCGGACTTCATAAATCCAACAATTAAACATCTGTGGATGCGTCCGAACACAAACCCGGGCATCATCGAACTGCCACACTTCTTATATTAAAACCTGTAAATCCATATGAATGTATATACGTCAATCAGACACGTAAACGGACACATAAATATCACGTGTAATAATATTTGTTCATAGCGCAAATATAAAATTCAAACATAAATTGGTTCCAAGTGCACGATTCTGACTATAAACTGCTTGGTTTTCATTGTGAATCCATATATGCTCCATAAAATTATTGAATACTCGCGCGTGCACCTGATAATCTCGAAGATGATGATGTATCTTCAAAGAATTCAGAATATGATCTGCATCTTGCTCCGGGATGTATAATTGTTTTTCAGGCTTCTCAATATCATGGGTTTAGGTTGCCCTTTCACCCTCGTCCTCGACAATTATATTGTGGAAAATGACACAATATGTCTTAGCTGCCACAAAAGTCTATGATTCCCACATCATTGCAGATCCACAAACAATACCCCAACGAGCTTGCAACACTATGAATGCCATCTCCACATCCTGGCGAGCGACGCTGGCAGGCTGGTCCGTCTCGCCTTCTCACAGCGGACGCGGATATGCGGGTCCAGCCATGCCATTGCTCACGAGGCCGGTGAGACACTGCACACGAGCGCGACACAAATAAACCGCATGATTGCCCGCGGCCCACTTGTCATGGATCGCCCGGGAGGGTGCTCGGGTCCGATTCGTCCGAGCAGATCGGACGATGCGAACAACCCCTGAGATGCCCTTGCGGCATGCCACTTGAAAATGGATTGCGCGGAGGCGCTCTTCGCCCTCAAAGCCCCACCCGGGAAGGTGGGTACTCCAGCATCCTTTATAGGAGTAATTCGGATTTTGTGATATGTCCTCAGTCGGTCGGCTAGTTAACCTCTTCCCAGAGAAGATAGAGTATCACAGAGCCTTTTTTGTATCATGTTTTAGAACTAACTTTACATCTAGCTTGTTGGGGAACTTAGCATGCAATTTAAAAATTTTACCTACGATCACGCAAGATCTATCTAGGAGATGTATAGCAACGAGCGGGGGAGAGCATCTTCATACCCTTGAAGATCGCAAAGCGGAAGCGTTTATTAACATGGTTCATGTAGTCGTACACCTTCATGATCCATCCCGATCAAGTACCGAACATACGGCACCTCCGCGTTCAGCACACGTTCAGCTCGATGACGTCCTCGCCTTCTTGATCCAGCAAGACGGGCGAAGTAGTAGATGAGTTCCGGCAGCACGACGGCGTGGTGACGGTGTTGGTGAAGAAAATCTCCGCAGGGCTTCGCCAAGCACAACGAAAACTATGACGGAGGATAAACTAGAGGAGACGGGGTTGCTGGCACACGGCTTGGTGATTCTTGATGTGTTCCAGGTGCTAGCCCTGCCCCTCTATTTATATGTTGAGCTCTGGGGTCGAAACTTGGAGTAAAAGCCTCCTCAAAGTCGGTTTTGCCCGCAAGGAAGAGTCTTTCTCGGACTTCCAGGACCAGACGCCACGGTCCTTGGCGTCTGGCCCAAATGCCATGGGCCTCGGCATCTAGCACAGGGCCAGATGCCAGGATCTCCGGTGTTTGGCCCCCTGGCCTCCGCAAAACTCCTTTTGCACCGACCTAAAGCCCCATGGGCTTCACCCCTTGGCCGAACCATATCATCCTATATATCAATCTTTACCTCCGGACCATTCCGGAGCTCCTCGTCATGTCTGTGATCTTATCCGGGACTCCGAACAACATTCGGTCACAACATACATAACTCATATGGTACTATATATCACTACTGCAGGATGCTGCTAACGCGACACTACGATCAGAGACCCTTTGAGAAACTGTGTGCGATGCAATAATCGCAAACGACGGTGTATGAAAACCGTCAAAAAAGATGCAAAACGTTTGCGATGGAGGATGCATCAAACACGGTTCAGATTTTAGTTGCGTGTGCGATGAAGGGCATACGATTCAGTTCAATTAACTGTTTGCGATGAGGAGGAACAAAAGAAACGGGCAGTCAGATGAAGGCGTGTGCGATACACAGCATACAGTTCACTCGATTGAACTGTTTGTGATTAGGCAAAACAAAAGAAACGGGCAGCCATATGAAGGTGTGTGCGATATACAGCATATGATTCACTCGGATGAACTGTTTGTGATTAGGCAACACAAAAGAAACAGTCAGCCAGATCAAGGTGTGTGCGATATACGGCATGCGGTTCACTCGGATAAACTATTTGCGTTGACACAAGAGAATAAAAACAGTTCAACTTAACAAGACGTGTGTGTTGTGCGATGGGATTGCATACAGGACAACATACACACACACACACACACTTATAAGGACATGCTTGCATAATCAAATTAAACATCCACTTACATAGGTGGCTATTACAACCATGGCATTTGCACACACCAAAGTAAACTATTACATGCATAATTACATAGGTGGCTACTACACACATGTCATTTCCACACACCAACAATAAAGTAAACTATATATTACATGCATGATTAACTAGCATAAATGATCATTTGATCATCATCTACTTCTTGTGACGCTTGCTCTGCTTGTGGCTCGATCCGGACTCGTCGATTTTGGTAACGAGGGCCGGGTTGATGGTGTACACCACTGAGAGATCCGTCTCCCTCGCGTGTGTCACCACTCTATGCTCGCCGAACTCCATTGGAGCACCACTGACATCCCTGTCGGTGTCAAAACCGGCGGATCTCGGGTAGGGGGTCCCGAACTATGCGTCTAGGATCGATGGTAACAGGAGATGGGGGACACAATATTTACCCAGGTTCGGGCCCTCTCTATGGAGGTAATACCCTACGTCCTGCTTGATTGATCTTGATGAATATGGGTGTTACAAGAGTTGATCTACCACGAGATTGTAATGGCTAAACCCTAAAAGCATAGCCTGTATGACTATGGTAATGAGTATATGGACTAACCCGGCCCTCCAGTTTATATAGACAACGGGGAATCTAGGGTTTACATAGAGTCGGTTACATAAGAAGGAATCTTCATAATCGGTTGCCAAGCTTGCCTTCCACGCCAAGGAGAGTCCAATCCGGACATAGGTACAGTCTTCGGCCTTCATGTCTTCACAGCCCATCAGTCCGACCCAAGGATAACAGGCCGGGCGCCCGAGGACCCCTTAGTCCAGGACTCCCTCAGTAGCCCCTGAACCTGGCTTCAATGACGAGGAGTCCGGCGCGCAGATTGTCTTCGTCATTGCAAGGCGGGTTCCCTTCTATCCGAACTTCAAGATAGTCTTTGGATGCGATGATAGCATCCGGACCTGTCACACACACCATACATAACCGCAGAGAGAATATATATTTTTACACGAGTCTAATCTGCTGATGACCTCACGTCTGTCCGGTCATAATTTCAAACCGTTTTTCGTCTGTCACTCCATGTTTCGAGACGCAGTTGCTATTGGCACATCTTGTCGAAGCAGAGATCATGTCCCCTTATTACGAGATTCTCATCAATATGGGCGTGGGCGACCCAACCATGCCGTTTGCACGGCCCTTGGGAATAGGCGAGTTTAAGCCGAGTGGGGAGACGCTCGATATTCATGGCCTTTATAAGGGGATAAGGATTCCCTTTCTTTACCCACACCCCTGCTCCTCCTCAGTCCTTCCGTCCCTGAGCTCCAGCGCCCAAGCTTTTAGCTTTTTCCTCGACCAAGAAAGCACTCCAAAGATGTCCGGATCAGGAGCTGGGGGTAAGTGGATGGCCTCCTCCGTCAAGAAGAAGGATATCAAGGCGCTCCGGGAGGTCGGATATCTGGCCAAGGAGATCGCTCACCGACTCCCAGCCAAGGGACAGATCGTCCCTACTCTAGAGCCCCACGAGAGGGTTGTGTTTCTCACACATTTCGTCCGCGGGCTGGGCTTCCCTCTTCACCCCTTCGTCCGTGGACTGATGTTTTACTACGGGCTAGACTTCCATGACCTAGCTCCCAACTTCATTCTCAACATCACAACATTCATTGTCGTGCGCGAGGCCTTTATCCGCATCCCGCCTCATTTCGGCCTATGGCTGAAGACCTTCAATGTGAATCCGAAGGTGGTGAGCGGCCAACAAGCAGAGTGCGGAGGCGCCATGGTGGGCAAGATGCCCAACGTTACCTGCCCGAAGGCTCGTTCATGGAGACGATGAAAGGGTGGCAATTGGGGTGGTTCTATATGATCGAGCCGCGTGACGCCAACTAGGTGGCGGCCCCCGAATTCCGATCCGGAATCCCGATGCGGCTCACCTTCTGGCAAGAGAGGGGCCTAACCTGGGGTCCCTCGGACGAGCTGACTGGGCTCCAGACGTGCGTCTAGAGCATGATATATAGGAAGATCAAGCTTGTCAACGTGGTCCAGGTCATGCTCATTCATTGGGTCCTTCCGTGCCAACGCCGGACTTGCTATCTATGGGAGTACGATCCGGCCAAGCACCAGACGCTACTAGAGCTCTTCGGCACGACGCACGAAGAAATCTAGAGAGTGCTTTTCAAGGCCGGCGAGACGCCACCACCCACGACCGAAGATCGCGGGCTTAGCTTAAAACGCCAGGCTAACCCGGTAAGTTCTTTCAATGTTTTCAAGGCGTACCCTTTACTAGCATATTTTGAGAGAAAGCCTAAGCTTTCCTACCCATGTTTTCAGGCCTGGATCAAAGATAGCAGAGGGGATTAACTGTCTGGCTCCGCTGCCCGAAGACCAAGAATTCCTATTACTGACGAAAATGCTCTTTCCAGCACCTTATGAGGTGCCGGAGAAGACGACCAAGAAAGCGGCCAAAGGGGCCAAGAAGGGCCCTCGTCAAAAGGGCGCTTCGGACATAATGTCCGAAGAGGAGACTTCCTCTTCGTCCGCTGAAGATGACGACGAAGAGGAAGAAGAAAGCGACTCCTCACCTGAAGTGGGGAGGAAGAAGAGAGCGGCCCCCACAAACCCGGAGGTGAAAGCGCCTAAGAGGGTTAGGGGCTCCCTCGCGGATAACTCCGTGTGGGATGTTGATAGCAGTTCGGAGCGACCTCGCCAGACCAAGCCTCAGGCTGCCTCGTAAGTACCAGAATCCGAAAATGTCTGGCCTTCCTGGTTTGTAATATTGATATACCTTAAACCTTGACAGAGGGGTCGCTAGACTCAAAGGAGATGGCTAGCATGTCTCCGCCACCTGCTCATTCCATCTCTCCCAAGGGTGACGACGAGGTGGTGTCGCAAAAGACCTTCCCCGACTGGGGGGGGGGGGCTTCCGGAGATCGTCGGGGTGGCGCCCCATGATGATTCCTCAGTTGCCGGACACATGGGGGAAAAGGCCCCTATGGGGACTGGTGATGGGGCCGAGTTCCTTTCGGACCTGAGCCGGATACCATTCCGGAGATCTATGCAGCTTCGGAGCCCAGCGAACGACATGCCCAAAAAGGAGGGAATGTGCCTGCTCCACCGGTGACCTCTATCCAACTAGAGGCACCGAATAACCTGCTGGAGGCGCTATGAGGCACCTCTATTGTGGATGAACACCGCGCCCTTATGGGCACGGTGATAGAGAAGGTCCACTTTGTAAGAAGCGGACTGACCGAAGCCTGCACTAGCCTTCTATCAGGCTTTGAGGTAAGTAATGCATTTGTAGGAAGAATATCACAATATAGACAGTAGCCCCTGATGCTCTGTTCGGTGTTCGGGAAGAAAAAGCCGAACAGAGGATCGAGAGGAAATATCGCAGGAGTCTAACATAAGTTGTCTATGTGAATAAGCAGGTATCGCTGCAGGCTGCCACCGCTCAGGCTGTAGAGGTCTCCGGACTGAAGCGGAAACTGGAGCGGACCGAGGAAGAGCTCGGCCTCGTGAAGAAACAGCTGGAGGATAACCAAGGTATGTAGTAACCTGTGGGTATGTTTTAAGAAAAAATAAATAGTCCGTCCAGACTGAGTTGTCATGAACTTTATTAGGGGCCATGACCGAGGTGGCAACCCTCAAGAAGGTGTTGGCCGAGGCCGAGGAGAAAGCGGCCAAGGAACGCGCCGCGCGTGAGAAGCACGAGGCCCAGGTTGGCGAGGCGCAGCTACAGCTCCAGGGCGCGATCGAGAGATTTGAGTCCCTGGAGCATGATTGTAAGGCACAAGAGTCCGAACTGCGAAGTCCCGCCAGAGTGCACAGGATGCACGAGACGAAGCCCAGAACGCCCTCTAGGAAATTCAGGCGGCCAAGGAGATTGCGGAGGGTAATTCTTTCACCATGCAAAGCAAGTATGTAGAAGAAACATGCCTTGTACTTATCCGGATTTGGGTTTTCCAGGGGCGTTTACGGATCTGCCGCGCAGTATATCAGATGCTGCTGAGCATTACACAGCCGAAGAAGGGATGTCTACAGAGAAGCTATTCTGGTCCCAATATCTTGGACCCGAACATCTGTTACCCTTCATCGACCAGCTAAAGCAGTTGGTCGAGCTGCACAAGTCGGCAGAGCTAGCCATGAAGGACCTGATAGTCCGACTGTGGCCTGCCGAGCCTATGCCTAGCAGCTACTTCGGACTTGTTAAGCGGGGTTTAATGAAGCCCCTGGCGCAGTAATACGTACCATGGTGTACATGTGCAATAAGTAATATATACAAAGGTGAGGAAACCGAAAAATTAAGTGATAAGCTGACGCCATCATTTATTCACCATTGTGATGTAATTAGTACGTCGAGACGTACTTTTTTGTAAGTAATGTAGTAAGCAGGTAAGGCTATTTAACATGCCCCAAATAAGGGTGAGCTGCGTGCGGGTATGTAAAACAAGTATGGCAATCGTTTAATAGAGACCACCTGGGGATTCCCTTGTATGCCAGAGCTCCTTGCCTCCTTGGTGTGTTCTGCAAATGGGTCGTCCGCGTAGACCTCGAAAAGAGAAAAAACCCGCAATAAACAAAAAAAATAAAAGCATGTGAATCCAGGATCGGTCAAGCCGCATTGTGGATCGCGAGTGAGTTATGGCTCCGTCAGTACCCATGGGGTTTTGAGTGCGTAGTTATGTACGCGTGGTACATGTGCCATTTCCTCATCGGGGCTGGGACGGAGGCCGAATTTACTAATTCAGCTCTTGACGAACCGAGCTGCCCCGTTGCAGTGTAGTCCGGACCTTCTTATCGATGTCCAGGGGCTCGGCGGCGGATTACGGTGCCGCTTGAGAAGGTCGCTCTGTACTTCTGCTGCTAGGGCTGCGGTATGCTCCTTTGTGCGGAGGGAACATTCCGTGTTTCCGTTTACTGTAATGACGCTGCGTGGACCAGACATCTTGAGCTTGAGATAAGCATAATGTGGCACCGCGTTGAATCTAGCAAACGCTGTTCGTCCGAGCAATGCGTGGTAGCCGCTGCGGAAGGGGACGATATCGAAGATTAGCTCTTCGCTTCGGAAGTTATCCGGGGAACCGAAGACCACCTCCAGTGTGATTGAGCCCGTACAACGGGCCTCTACACCTGGTATGACTCCTTTAAAGGTAGTTGTCGTGGGCTTGATCCGTGAGGGGTTAATGCCCATTTTGCATACTGTATCCTGATAGAGCAGGTTGAGGCTGCTACCACCGTCCATTAGGACTCGTGTTAGGTGAAATCCGTCGATGATTGGGTCGAGGACCAGTGCGGCTGAACCGCCATGCCGGATACTAGTTGGGTGATCTCGACGATCGAAGGTGATCGAGAATGACGACCATGGGTTGAATTTTGGGGCGACTGGCTCTACCGCATAAACGTCCCGAAGTGCGCGCTTGTGCTCACTTTTGGGGTTGTGTGTAGCATATATCATGTTCACCGTTTTGACTTGAGGTGGGAATTTCTTATGCCCCCCAGTGTTCGGCTGCCGGGGTTCCTCGTGATCGTCCTCGCTCTACGATTCCCCTTCCTTGTTTCCGCTATTTACCTTGCTGGCTTGCTTAAAGACCCGGCAATCTCTGTTAGTATGGTTGGCCGGTTTGTCTGGGGTGCCATGTATCTGGCACAGACGATCGAGTATGCGGTCCAAGCTGGATGGTCCTCCGCCATTCCTTTTATAGGGATTCTTTCGCTGGCCAGATTTGGGGCCGCTGAATCCGGCGTGAACTGTGGTGTCATCGGTGTTATCGCCATTGCTTCGGCATTTGTGTCTGTTGCGCCGGAGCTTGCTGGTGCTGTTTTTGGCCTCGGAGGGGCCTGCTTCGTTGGCTGTGTTTGTACTGCGAGCCAGCCAACTATCCTCTCTCACGCAAAAGCGGGTCATAAGTGCTGTGAGGGCTGCCATGGACCTTGGCTTTTCTTGACCGAGGTGGCGGGCTAGCCATTTGTCACGGATGCTGTGTTTAAAGGCCGCTAGGGCTTCGACATCCGGACAGTCAACGATCTGGTTCTTTTTGATCTGGAATTTTCAAGCAGGTTATTCAGCCAGTATCGAGCTGGTCCTTTGAGCTTTAATGGGAGGTATTTGATAGCGTGGAGGTCATCTCCTCGGGCCATGTGGATGTGGAGAATAAAATCTTCGATCCACGCTGCGGGATCGGTTGTTCCGTCGTATGATTCAATATTGACGGGCTTGAACCCCTCGGGGAATTCATGATCCAACACGTCATCTGTGAAGTGAAGAGGGTGTGTGGCGCCTCTATAGCGGGCCGCGTCACGGTGCACCTCCGATGAAGTCCGTCTGCGGTTATTGGCCCGGGTGTAATTAAGTTTGTCACACCCAAGTAGGTGGCTGTCATCCCGAGTGGGGAAGCGTCCTCACGATCTGTAAATTGATCTGGTGTGTCCTGCCCTGCTGTCCCTGTCTTTGTGAGGTGGTGGGGCCGCTTGTTGTTCGGCCTGAGTTGCCATTTTATACCGACCACGGGGTGGTCGGTCCGCATTACGCGAGGGAAGTATGGGATTTGGTGCCTCCTTATCGAACTGAGGTAGCAGTCTGCGCTTTGGGTAACTCTTGGCTGGGCGCTGATACGTCTCCAACGTATCTATAATTTTTGATTGCTCCATGCTATATTGTCTACTGTTTTGGACATTATTGGGCTTTATTATCCACTTTTATATTATTTTTGGGACTAACCTATTAACCGGAGGCCCATCCCAGAATTGCTGTTTTTTGCCTGTTTTAGGGTTTCGAAGAAAAGGAATATCAAACGGAGTCCAAACGGAATGAAACCTTCGGGAACGTGATTTTCTCAACGAACAAGACCCAGGAGACTTGGACCCTACGTCAAGACACAAAAGAGGAGGCCACAAGGTAGGGGGGCGCGCCTACCCCCTCCCAGGCGCGCCCTCCACCCTCGTGGGCCCCCTGTTGCTCCACCGACGTACTCCTTCCTCCTATATATACCTACGTACCCCCAAACGATCAGATACGGAGCCAAAAACCTAATTCCACCGCCGCAACGTTTTGTATCCACGAGATCCCATCTTGGGGCCTGTTCCGGAGCTCCGCCGGAGGGGGCATCGATCATGGAGGGCTTCTACATCAACACCATAGCCCCTCCGATGAAGTGTGAGTAGTTTACCTCAGACCTACGGGTCCGTAGTTATTAGCTAGATGGCTTCTTCTCTCTTTTTGGATCTCAATACAATGTTCTCCCCCTCTCTTGTGGAGAACTATTCGATGTAATCTTCTTTTTGCGGTGTGTTTGTTGAGACCGATGAATTGTGGGTTTATGATCAAGTCTATCTATAAACAATATTTGAATATTCTCTGAATTCTTTTATCTATGATTGGTTATCTTTGCAAGTCTCTTCGAATTATCAGTTTGGTTTGGCCTACTAGATTAATCTTTCTTGCAATGGGAGAAGTGCTTAGCTTTGGGTTCAATCTTGCGGTGTCCTTTCCCAGTGACAGTAGGGGCAGCAAGGCACGTATTGTACTGTTGCCATCGAGGATAACAAGATGGGGTTTTCATCATATTGCATGAGTTTATCCCTCTACATCATGTCATCTTGCTTAAGGCGTTACTCTATTTTTAACTTAATACTCTAGATGCATGCTGGATAGCGGTCGATGAGTGGAGTAATAGTAGTAGATGCAGGCAGGAGTTGGTCTACTTGTCTCGGACGTGATGCCTATATACATGATCATGCCTAGATATTCTCATAACTATGCTCAATTCTGTCAATTGCTCAACAGTAATTTGTTCACCCACTGTAGAATACGTATGCTCTCGAGAGAAGCCACTAGTGAAACCTATGGCCCCGGGTCTATCTTTATCATATTAATCTCCTACTACTTAGTTATTTCCTTTGCTCTTTACTTTGCCTTTATTTTACTTTGCATATTTATCACAAAATACCAAAAATATTATCTTATCATATCTATCAGATCTCACTCTTGTAAGTGGCCGTGTAGGGATTGACAGCCCCTATTCGCGTTGGTTGCGAGGATTTATTTGTTTTGTGCAGGTACGAGGGACTCGCGCGTATCCTCCTACTGGATTGATACCTTGGTTCTCAAAAACTGAGGGAAATACTTAAGCTACTTTGCTGCATCATCCCTTCCTCTTCGGGGAAAACCAACACAGTGCTCAAGAGGTAGCAAGAAGGATTTCTGGCGCCGTTGCCAGGGAGGTCTACGCAAAAGTCAACATACCAAGTACCGATCACATATCCTTATCTCCCGCATTACATTATTTGCCATTTGCCTCTCGTTTTCCTCTGCCCCACTTCACCCTTGCCGTTTTATTCGCCCTCTCTCTCTATCCTCCATCTCTTTATCTATTTGCCTCTTTTTGCCCGCTTGCTTTTTGTTTGCTTGTGTGTTAGTTTTCTTGCTTATCACGATGGCTCAAGATAATACTAAATTATGTGACTTCACCAATACCAACAACAATGATTTTATTAGCACTCCAATTGCTCCTCTTACCGATGCTGAATCTTGTGAAATTAATACTGGTTTGCTGAATCTTGTCATGAAAGATGCGTTTTCCGGCCTTCCTAGTGAAGATGTTGCTACCCATCTAAATAGCTTCGTTGATTTGTGTGATATGCAAAAGAAGAAAGATGTGGATAATGATATTGTTAAATTGAAGCTATTTCCTTTTTCACTTAGAGATCGTGCTAAAGCTTGGTTTTCGTCTTTGCCTAAAAATAGTATTGATTCATGGAATAAGTGCAAAGATGCTTTTATCTCTAAGTATTTTCCACCCGCTAAGATCATCTCTCTTAGAAACGATATTATGAATTTTAAGCAACTTGATCATGAACATGTTGCACAAGCTTGGGAGAGAATGAAACTAATGATACGTAATTGCCCTACTCATGGTTTGAATTTATGGATGATTATACAAAAAAATTATGCCGGATTGAATTTTGCTTCTAGAAATCTTTTAGATTCGGCCGCGGGAGGCACTTTTATGGAAATCACTTTAGGAGAAGCTACTAAACTCCTAGATAATATTATGGTTAATTATTCTCAATGGTATACTGAAAGATCTACTAATAAAAGGTGCATGCGATAGAAGAAATTAATGTTTTGAGTGGAAAGATGGATGGACTTATGAAATTATTTGCTAATAAGAGTGTTTCTTCTGATCCTAATGATATCCCTTGTCTACTTTGATTGTGAATAATAATGAATCTATGGATGTGAATTTTGTTGGTAGGAACAATTTTGGTAACAACGCGTATAGATGAAATTTCAATCCTAGGCCTTATCCTAGTAATCCCTCTAATAATTATGGTAATTCCTACAACAATTCTTATGGAAATTATAATAAGATGCCCTCTAATTTTGAATCTAATATTAAAGAATTTATTACTTCGCAAAAGAATTTTAATGCTTTGATTGAAGAAAAATTGCTTAAGATTGATGAGTTGGCTAGGAACGTTGATAGAATTTCTCTTGATGTTGATTCTTTGAAACTTAGATCTATTCCACCTAAGCATGATATCAATGAGTCTCTCAAAGCCATGAGAATTTCCATTGATGAGTGCAAAGAAAGAACCGCTAGGATGCGTGCTAAGAAAGATGCCTTTACAAGAGCGTGTTCTTCTAGTTCCTATGAAAATAATTATGAAGATCTAAAAGTTATTGATGTGTCCCCTATTAAATCTTTTTTTTGCAATATTAATCTTGATAATGATGGGACTAAATATGATCCACCTTTACCTAGAAGGCGTTCCAAGAATTCGGAATTTTTTGATCTTGATGCTAAAATTGATAAAAGTGGGATTGAAGAAATTAAAACCCTAGATGTTGCTAAACCCACTTATGGATCTCAAGGAATTTAACTATGAAAATTTCTCTTTGATTGATTGTATTTCCTTGTTGCAATCCGTGCTGAATTCTCCTCATGCTTATAGTCAAAATAAAGCGTTTACTAAACATATCGTTGATGCCT
Source organism: Triticum urartu (assembly GCF_056163025.1). Taxonomy (NCBI): domain Eukaryota; kingdom Viridiplantae; phylum Streptophyta; class Magnoliopsida; order Poales; family Poaceae; genus Triticum; species Triticum urartu. The sequence continues at coordinate 97,398,406 of NC_141875.1, forward strand.
TGATGCAATCTTATGAAGAAAAACTTGAATTGGAAGTTTCTATCCCTAGAAAGATTTATGATGAGTGGGAACCAACTATTAAAATTAAACTTATAGATCATGAATGTTATGCTTTATGTGATTTGGGTGCTAGGGTTTCCACGATTCCAAAGACTTTGTGTGATTTGTTAGGTTTCCGTGATTTTGATGATTGCTCTTTAAACTTCACCTTGCGGATTCCACTATTAAGAAACCTATGGGAAGAATTAATGATTTTCTTATTGTTGCAAATAGGAATTTTGTGCCCGTAGATTTTATTGTTCTTGACATAGATTGCAATCCTTCATGTCCTATTATTCTTGGTAGACCTTTCCTTAGAATGATTGGTGCAATTATTGATATGAAGGAAGGAAATATTAGATTCCAATTTCCATTAAGGAAAGGCATGGAACACTTTCCTAGAAAGAAAATTAAATTACCTTATGAATCTATTATGAGAGCCACTTATGGATTGCCTACCAAAGATGGCAATACCTAGATCTATCCTTGCTTGTTATGCCTAGCTAGGGGCATTAAACGACAGCGCTTGTTGGGAGGCAACCCAATTTTTATTTTTATTCCTTGCTTTTTGATCATGTTTAGTAATAAATAATTTTTCTAGCCTATATTTTGGTTGTGTTTTTTGTGTTTAATTAGTGTTTGCGCCAAGTAGAACCGTTGGGAAGACTTGGGGAAAGTCTTGTTACACTTGCTGTAAAAACAGAAACTTTAGCGCTCACGAGAACTACTGCCATTTTTATTTGGAAAGTGCTATTTAGTTAATTATTTTTGCACACGATTAATAGATAAATTCCTCACGTCCAGCAATTTATTTTAGAATTTTTGGGGTTCCAGATCTTGCGCTAGCTACAGATTACTACACACTATTCTGTTTTTGACAGATTCTGTTTTTCGTGTGTTGTTTGCTTATTTTGATGAATCTATGGCTAGTAAAATAGTTTATAAACCATATAGAAGTTGTAATACATTAGGTATAACACCAATATAATAAATAATGAGTTCATTACAGTACCTTGAAGTGGTCTTTTGTTTTCTTTTGCTAACGGAGCTCACGAGATTTTCTACTTTAAGTTTTGTGTTGTGAAGTTTTCAAGTTTTGGGTAAAGATTTGATGGATTATGGAACAAGGAGTGGAAAGAGCCTAAGCTTGGGGATTCCCATGGCACCCCCAAAATAATCTAAGGACACCTAAAAGCCAAAGCTTGGGGATGCCCCGGAAGGCATCCCCTCTTTCGTCTACTTTTATCGGTAACTTTACTTGGAGCTATATTTTTATTCGCCACATGATATGTGTTTTGCTTGGAGCGTCTTGTATGATTTGAGTCTTTACTTTTTAGTTTACCACAATCATAATTGCTGTACACACCTTTTGAGAGAGCCATACATCATTTGGAATTTGTTAGAATACTCTATGTGCTTCGCTTATATCTTTTGAGTTATATAGTTTTGCTCTAGTACTTCACTTATATCTTTTAGAGCACGGTGGTGGATTTGTTTTATAGAGACTATTGATCTCTCATGCTTCACTTAGATTATTTTGAGAGTCTTAAATAGCATGGTAATTTGCTTAAAATCCTAATATTCTAGGTATTCAAGATTAGTAAAATTTTCTCATGAATGTTTTGAATACTAAGAGAAATTTGATGCTTGATGATTGTTTTGAGATATGGAAGTAATAATATCAAAGTCGTGCTAGTTGAATAGTTGTGAAATTGAGAAATGCTTGTGTTGAAGTTTGCAAGTCCTGTAACATGCACGTATGCTAAACGTTATGTAACAAATTTGAAACATGAGGTGTTATTTGATTGTCCTCCTTATGAGTGGCGGTCGAGGACGAGCGATGGTCTTTTCCTACCAATCTACCCCCTAGGAGCATGCGCGTAGTGCCGAGGTTTTTGATGACTTGTAGATTTTTGCAATAAGTATGTGAGTTCTTTATGACTAATGTTGAGTCCATGGATTATACACACTCTCACCATTCCATCCTTGCTAGCCTCTTCGGTACCGTGCATTGCCCTTTCTCACAATGAGAGTTGGCGCAAACTTCGCCAGTTCATCCAAACCCCGTGATATGATACGCTCTTTCACACATAAACCTCCTTATATCTTCCTCAAAACAGCTACCATACCTACCTATTATGGCATTTCCATAGCCATTCCGAGATATATTGCCATGCAACTTTCCACCATTCCGTTTATCATGACACATTCATTATTGTCATATTGCTTAGCATGATCATGTAGTTGAGATAGTATTTGTGGCAAATCCACCGTTCATAATTCTCTCATACATGTCACTCTTGGTCCATTGCATATCACGGTACACCGTCGGAGGCATTCATATAGGGTCATCTTTTGTTCTAGTATCGAGTTGTAATCATTGAGTTGTAAATAAATAGAAGTGTGATGATCATCATTTTCTAGAGCATTGTCCCAAGTGAGGAATTATAAAAAAAGGGAGAAAAGCCATAAAAAAAGAAGAAGAGAAGGCCCAAAAAAATGAGAGAAAAAGAGAGATGGGATAATGTTACTATCCTTTGCCACACTTGTGCTTCAAAGTAGCACCATAATCTTCATGATAAAGAGTCTCTTGTTTTGTCACTTTCATAATACTAGTGGGAAATTTTCATTATAGAACTTGGCTTGTATATTCCAACAATGGGCCTCCTCAAGTGCCCTAGGTCTTCGTGAGCAAGCAAGTTGGATGCACACCCACTTAGTTTCTTTTGTTGAGCTTTCATACATTTATAGCTCCAGTGCATCCGTTGCATGACAATCCCTACTCCTTGCATTAACATCAATTGGTGGGCATCTCCATAGCCCATTGATTAGCCTCGTTGATGTGAGACTTTCTCCTTTTTTTGTCTTCTCCACATAACCCCCCTCATTATATTCTATTCCACCCATAGTGCTATGTCCATGGCTCACGCTCATATATTGTGTGAAAGTTTATAGGTTTGAGATTACTAAAGTATGAAACAATTGCTTGGCTTGTCATCGGGGTTGTGCATGATGAGAGCATTCTTGTGTGACGAAAATGGAGCATGACTAAACTATATGATTTTGTAGGGATGAATTTCTTTGGCCATGTTATTTTGAGAAGACATAATTGCTTAGTTAGTATGCTTGAAGTATTATTATTTTTATGTCAATATGAACTTTTGTCTTGAATCTTTCGGATCTGAATATTCATACCAAAATTAAGAAGAATTACATTAAAATTATGCCAAGTAGCACTCCGCATCAAAAATTCTATTTTTATCATTTACCTACTCTAGGACGAGTAGGAATTAAGCTTGGGGATGCTCGATACGTCTCCAACGTATCTATAATTTTTGATTGCTCCATGCTATATTATCTACTATTTTGGACATTATTGGGCTTTATTATTCACTTTTATATTATTTTTGGGACTAACCTATTAACCGGAGGCCCAGTCTAGAATTGCTGTTTTTTGCCTGTTTTAGGGTTTTGAAGAAAAGGAATATCAAACGGAGTCCAAACGGAATGAAACCTTCGGGAACGTGATTTTCTCAACGAACAAGACCCATGAGACTTGGACCCTACGTCAAGACACAAAAGAGGAGGCCACGAGGTAGGGGGGCGCGCCTACCCCCCCAGGCGCGCCCTCCACCCTCATGGGCCCCCTGTTGCTCCACCGACGTACTCCTTCCTCCTATATATACCTACGTACCCCCAAACGATCAGATACGGAGCCAAAAACCTAATTCCACCACCGCAACTTTCTGTATCCACGAGATCCCATCTTGGGGCCTGTTCCGGAGCTTCGTTGGAGGGGGCATCGATCACGGAGGGCTTCTACATTAACACCATAGCCCCTCCGATGAAGTGTGAGTAGTTTACCTCAGACCTACGGGTCCATAGTTATTAGCTAGATGGCTTCTTCCCTCTTTTTGGATCTCAATACAATGTTCTCCCCCTCTCTTGTGGAGAACTATTCGATGTAATCTTCTTTTTGCGGTGTGTTTGTTGAGACCGATGAATTGTGGGTTCATGATCAAGTCTATCTATGAACAATATTTGAATCTTCTCTGAATTCTTTTATGTATGATTGGTTATCTTTGCAAGTCTCTTCGAATTATCAGTTTGGTTTGGCCTACTAGATTGATCTTTCTTGCAATGGGAGAAGTGCTTAGCTTTGGGTTCAATCTTGCGGTGTCCTTTCCCAGTGACAGTAGGGGCAGCAAGGCACGTATTGTATTGTTGCCATCGAGGATAACAAGATGGGGTTTTCATCATATTTCATGAGTTTATCCCTCTACATCATGTCATCTTGCTTAAGGCGTTACTCTATTTTTAACTTAATACTCTAGATGCATGCTGGATAGCGGTCGATGAGTGGAGTAATAGTAGTAGATGCAGGCAGGAGTCGGTCTACTTGTCTCGGACGTGATGCCTATATACATGATCATTCCTAGATATTCTCATAACTATGCTCAATTTTGTCAATTGCTCAACAGTAATTTGTTCACCCACCGTAGAATACTTATGCTCTCGAGAGAAGCCACTAGTGAAACCTATGGCCCCCGGGTCTATCTTTATCATATTAATCTCCTACTACTTAGTTATTTCCTTTTCTCTTTCCTTTTCCTTTATTTTACTTTACATCTTTATCACAAAAATATTATCTTATCATATTTATCAGGTCTCACTCTCGTAAGTGGCCGTGTAGGGATTGACAACCCCTATTCGCGTTGGTTGCAAGGATTTATTTGTTTTGTGCAGGTATGAGGGACTCGCGCGTAGCCTCCTACTGGATTGATACATTGGTTCTCAAAAACTGAGGGAAATACTTACGCTACTTTGCTGCATCATCCCTTCCTCTCTGGGGAAAACCAACGTAGTGCTCAAGTGGTAGCAGGCGCTTGAGGCCGTTTTCTTCGGCTGCCAGGACGTCGGTCCATCTGTCAATGAGTAGGTCTTGATTGACTTGGAGCTGTTGCTGCTTTTTCTTTAGGCTTCTTGCAGTAGCTATCAGCTGGCGCTTAAAGCGCTCCTGCTCTAGGGGTGCCTCAGGCATGATGAATTCCGCACTGCCGAGGCTCTCCTCATCCTCGGAGGGTGGACGATAACTATGATCATCTGTGTCACTCGGCATGTCTTGTTTATCATGGTTAGCTTGCTCATTATCCTATTCCTCCTGTTCGGATGCTGCTTCAACAGGGTCTTCGTTGTTTTCGGCATCGTCCAGAGTGCTATTTTCTTCAGTGCTAGTGTTGCCATCTTTTGAGCGGCATGGCTTAGAGCGGCGTTTAGGGCGCCGGTGCTTGGACTGTGTCTCAGAAGGTTTATTCACACCTGGTTCTTCTTTGTCATCGCCGCTAGATTCTTTAGGTGTATCAACCATGTACACATCGTATGAAGAGGTGGCCGTCCAACGTCCCGTGAACTGCGGGTCTTGGCCTTGCTCCTTGTCAGCATCGTCATCCATGCCGTCGATGTCTTCGGAGTCATATCCAGTACGTCGGTTAAGTCCCCGATGGTAGCTATGAAGTGGGTGGTGGGTGGGAAGCAAAATTCTCCGTCGTTAGCCCCTAGTTCGAGCTGGACATAGTTCGGCTGCGAGTCTCCCGTGAATGACAGGTTCTTTAAAGATTTTAGCACATTGTCCAAAGGTGAGTGCTAAAAAATGTCTGCGGCACTGAATTCGAAGATCGATAACCGATCTAGCTCGGTGTCCGCGAGCGTACATGGTCCGAAACTTATAGCTGGAGACGAGTTCGGAGTTCCATTGGCACAAATATTGCAAGGTGCCGGGTCTGTGTGCGGCTCCAACGCCGCGGACTCTGTGGCCTCGGATGGCACGATATGTTCCGGTTCTAAGGCCGTTGCAGCAACAGGGACCATCTCCTGGATATGATCCGATGACAGATTTAAGTCATGTTCATCGGGGCAAGGGGCAGCGATCGCTGCGGTCTCAAATCCATTGAAGATCAAGTCTCCACGGATATCCGCAACGTAGTTCAAGCTTCCAAATCTGACCTGGTGGCCAGGGGCGTAGCTATCGATCTGCTCCAGATGGCCAAGCGAGTTGGCTCGTAGTACAAATCCGCCAAACACAAAAATCTGTCCAGGGAGGAAGGTTTCTCCTTGGACAGCGTCACTATAGACGATTGAAGGGGCCATCGAACCTTTCATTGAAGGCACAGTGGAACTCTCAATGAAAGCACAAATGTCAGTGTCAAAACCGGCGGATCTCGGGTAGGGAGTCCCTAACTGTGCGTCTAGGATCGATGGTAACAGGAGACGGGGGACACAATGTTTACCCAGGTTCGGGCCCTCTCTATGGAGGTAATACCCTACGTCCTGCTTGATTGATCTTGATGAATATGGGTGTTACAAGAGTTGATCTACCACGAGATCGTAATGGCTAAACCCTAAAAGCCTAGCCTGTATGACTATGGTAATGAGTATATGGACTAACCCCTCCAGTTTATATAGACACCGGGGGGATCTAGGGTTTACAATAGAGTCGGTTACATAAGAAGGAATCTTCATAATCGGTTGACAAGCTTGCCTTCCACACCAAGGAGAGTTCAATCCGGACACATGTACAGTCTTCGGCCTTCATGTCTTCACAGCCCATCAGTCCGGCCCAAGGATAACAGGCCGGACGCCCGAGGACCCCTTAGTCCAGGACTCCCTCAATCCCCTCTCTATGTGTTGTCGTGGGTGTGCTTGTTGTGCTGTGGGGCTTAATCAAAAGGTTGAAGAGACTAAGGTCATAATGGCCGCGGGAATTAAAGGGGAAGACGGACAACCAGGAATATCGGCAGGCCCTGATGGTAGTTCTAATTTGCAGCGTGTAACTCCATCGTGCCGCACGTAACTGCATCGCGTGGCAACGCGCGTGGCGCAAACGCATGCATATGGGCCCCCCGATGTGATCATGCGCACGCCCAACCACTTGTAGAGCGCGCGTGGAGGAACGCGAGCAGAGCACTCCGCGGTCGCCTCAATGGCAATCAACCATCTCTATCTCTACTCTTATAAAAGACCGAGTTGGTGATGATGGTGTGCCCTCCATCGTGTAATATAGACCGTCCGATCTATATCTGATGGTTAGAAAGGAAATTATGAAAATTTTACAAAAAGATACCCGCACCTCTCTCCACACTTGCAGATAAGGACTTTTCTCGTTCATCCTTTTCTCTCACAAGATAAACTACTCATACAAATGTATCTTGATGCTTCGTGCAACGCACTGGCATCTTGCTAGCATATACATGCATATAGCAGTTGAACGCGCAAGGAAAAGCTGTCCACAAGCCGAGCGTGCTGACGGACGCGAGCAGAGCACGCCAACGGACACGATAGAGCGCGACGCGGCGCCTAACGGTGAGCAGAGCTTGCCGAGGGACGCGAGCAGAGGACGGCATGGTGATACGTGGCAAATAAGATGAACTGTGCGAGCGGCGTCAGAGACATCAAGCACGAATTAGATTAGAGTTGTGTGTGCGATACGTGGCATACAGTTGATCCATCCGAGCTGTTTGTGATGGAATAAGCCGTGTGTGTTGCGGGCAAACGCTTGCCGGTATATAACCTTAAATTTAACCAAAACAGTGTTAATGCATGTTACAAAAATTGTATAGCTGGAAACTATGTTCAAATATGACTCCAACGATATTATCTTTGGCGACATGCATTCGTATTTTATTAGTTAAATCCTACTTATAAACCAGGATGGAGCTATAGTAGGTAACTAAATCACAAATGTTTTTTTGTTAAACGTGTCCTCTCGCACGTCTTGTCACCCCGCTACCGTAGACGGCTTGCAGCGCAAGCTTGCACAATGCACGGGGGTGTTCTTTTGGCCAAACGGTGGCGCCAATGAATCATCGGTGAGCCCGTTCCCGCACAACCTCGCAGGTTCCCGCGCAAGCTTCCCACCCGACTCGGTGAAATCCCCCAAAATCACAATGCTTACCGGCTTGCTATAAAAACCCCCACGACCGGCGAGTCCTGCGTCGCAATTTCCCCTCCCTCCCTGTAGCTTATCTCGTCTGCTTCTCCCGCAATCACCAATGGCACAGGTCCGTCGTCGTCGCTCAGCCACTCCGCCGTCATCAGAGGACATCTCCAGCTGGGAGGCTACACCGCGGCGGTGGCGTAGTCCCCGGCGTAGTGTAGTGCGCGCGGCGTCCCTGTCGGGTGTGCGCGGAACACCCACCACACGCTCCGCCGTCGCTACCCTGTCGGCAGCTGTTGGACGCCGCCATTGCCACCACACCACCGTCGAAAGCCAGGGCCATCTCCCGCTCTGCCGCCGCAGCCCGAAGGCGGGAGGTGGCCGTCGTGGCCACCACCCCACTGCTGGCCACCGTGGCCATCACCCGCTCCGTCACCGTGGCCTGAAGGCGGGAGGTGGTGGTCATGGCCGCCACCCCATCGTCGTCCTCCATGGCCGCCAGCCCACCGTCGACAGCCGGGATTATTGATAACCCACAAGTATAGGGGATCGCAACAGTTTTCGAGGGTAGAGTATTCAACCCAAATTTATTGATTCACACAAGGGGAGCCAAAGAATATTCTCAAGTATTAGCAGCTGAGTTGTCAATTCAACCACACCTGGAAACTTAATATCTGCAGCAAAGTATTTAGTAGCAAAGTAATATGATAGTAGTGGTAGCGATATCAAAAAGGTAACGATAGCAAAAGTAATGTTTTTGGTATTTTGTAGTGATGATAGCAATAGCAACGGAAAAGTAAATAAGCGAAGAACAATATATGGAAAGCTCATAGGCAATGGATCGGTGATAGAGAATTATGCCGGATGCGGTTCATCATGTAACAGTCATAACCTAGGGTGACACAGAACTAGCTCCAATTCATCAATGTAATGTAGGCATGTATTCCGAATATAGTCGTACGTGCTTATGGAAAATAACTTGCATGACATCTTTTGTCCTACCCTCCCGTGGCAGCGGGGTCCTAGTGGAAACTAAGGGATATTAAGGCCTCCTTTTAATAGAGTACTGGACCAAAGCATTAATACATAGTGAATACATGAACTCCTCAAACTACGGTCATCACCGGTAAGTATCCCAATTATTGTCACTTCGGGGTTAACGGATCATAACACATAATAGGTGACTATAGACTTGCAAGATAGGATCAAGAACTCTCATATATTGATGAAAACATAATAGGTTCAGATCTGAAATCATGGCACTCGGGCCCTAGTGACAAGCATTAAACATAGAAAATTCATAGCAACATCAATCTCAGAACATAGTGGATACTAGGGATCAAACTCTAACAAAACTAACTCGATTACATGATAAATCTCATCCAACCCATCAGCGTCCAGCAAACCTACAATGGAATTACTCACGCACGGCAGTGAGCATCATGAAAGTGGTGATGGAGGATGGATGACGATGACGATGGCGACAGATTCCCCTCTCCGGAGCCCCGAACGGACTCCAGATCAGCCCTCCCGAGAGGTTTTAGGGCTTGGCGGCGGCTCCGTATCGTAAAACACGATGAATCCTTCTCTCTGATTTTTTCTCCCCGAAAGCAAATATATAGAGTTGGAGTCGAGGTCGGAGGAGCTCCAGGGGCCCACGAGGTAGGGGGCGTGCCCCCACCCTCGTGGCTAGGGTGTGGTCTCCCTGGTCTTCATTCTTTGCAAGGATTTTTTATTATTTCCGAAAAGATGTTCCGTGAAGTTTCAGGTCATTTCGAGAACTTTTGTTTCTGCACATAAATAACACCATGGTAATTCTGCTGAAAGCAGCGTCAGTCCGGGTTAGTTCCATTCAAATCATGCAAGTTAGAGTCCAAAACAAGGGCAAAAGTGTTTGGAAAAGTAGATACGACGGAGATGTATCAACTCCCCCAAGCTTAAACCTTTGCTTGTCCTCAAGCAATTCAGTTGACAAACTGAAAGTGATAAAGAAAAACTTTTACAAACTCTGTTTGCTCTTGTTGTTGTAAATATGTAAAGCCATCATTCAGATTTTCAGCAAAGATTATGAACTAACCATATTCACAATAACACATAGGTCTCATGTTTACTCATATCAATGGCATAATCAACTAGCGGGCAATAATAATAAATCTTGGATGGCAACACTTTCTCAAAACAATCATAATATGATATAACAAGATGGTATCTCGCTAGCCCTTTCTGAGACCGCAAAACATAAATGCAGAGCACCTTTAAAGATCAAGGACTGACTAGACATTGTAAGTCATGGCAAAAGAGATCCAGTCAAGTCATACTCAATGTAAACTAACAGTAATGAATGCAAATGACAGCGGTGCTCTCCAACTGGTGCTTTTTAATAAGAGGATGATGACTCAACATGAAAGTAAATAGATAGGCCCTTCGCAGAGGGAAGCAGGGATTTGTAGAGGTGCCAGAGCTTGGTTTTGAAATAGAGGTGAATAATATTTTGAGCGGTATACTTTCATTGTCAACATAACAACCAAGAGATGGTGATATCTTCCATGCTACACACATTATAGGCGGTTCCCAAACAGAATGGTAAAGTTTATACTCCCCCTCCACCAACAAGCATCAATCCATGGCTTGCTCGAAACAACGAGTGCCTCTAACTAACAAGAGTCTCATGGGGAGTTTTTTTGCAATTATTTTGATTTAGTTTGCATAAAGCATGGGACTGGGCATCCCGGTGACCAGCCACTTTCTCGTGAGTGAGGAGCGGAGTCCACTCCTCTTGAGAATAACCCGCCTAACATGGAAGATACGGACATCCCTAGTTGATACATGAGCTATTCGAGCATACAAAACAGGAAATTTATTTGAAGGTTTAGAGTTTGGCACATACAAATTTACTTGGAATGGCAGGTAGATACCGTATATAGGTAGGTATGGTGGACTCATATGGAATAACTTTGGGGTTTATGGAGTTGGATGCACTAGCAGTATTCCCGCTTAGTACAGGTGAAGGCTAGCAAAAGACTGGAAAGCGACCAGCTAGAGAGCGACAACAGCCATGAACATGCATTAAAATTAATCAACACCGAATGCAAGCATGAGTAGGATATAATCCACCCTGAACATAAATATCGTGAAGGCTATGTTGATTTTGTTTCAACTACATGCGTGAACATGCGCCAAGTCAAGTCACTTAAATCATTCAGAGGAGGATACCACCCTACCATACCACATCACAACCATTTTAATAGCATGTTGGCACGCAAGGTAAACCATTATAAGCTCCTAGCTAATCAAGCATGGCACAAGAAACTATGATCTCTAGTTGTTATTGCAAACATGTTTATTCATAATAGGCTGAATCAGGGACGATGAACTAATCATATTTATAAAACAAGAGAAGTCGAGTTCATACAAGCTTTTCTCATCTCAGTCAGTCCATCATATATCATCATAATTGCCTTTCACTTGCACGACCGAACGATGTGGATAATAATAATAGTGCACGTGCATTGGACTAAGCTGGAATATGCAAGCATTCAATAAACAGGAGAAGACAAGGCAATATGGGCTCTTTTGTCAGATCAACAATAATGCATATATGAGCTACTTCAACAATTTAATCATGGTCTTCTCCTATCGACCCCCAAAGAAAAGAAATAAAACTATTTACACGGGAAAGCTCCAAACAAGCAAAAGAAGAACATGAAATCTTTTTGTGTTTTATTTTTAATTACTACTACAAGCATGGAAAGTAAACTAATTAAAATCTACAACTAATTTTTTTGGTTTTTCTTAAGGTTTATTAAACACACAAGAAGAAAGCATAAAAAGGAAAATAAACTAGCATGGATGATACAATGAAAAAGTATGAGCACTGACATCTAGCAATGAGTGTGTGAACATGAATGTAATGTCGGTGGGAAATACGTACTCCCCCAAGCTTAGGCTTTTGGCCTAAGTTGGTGTATGGCCACGGCTAGCCTGGCGGATATCGATAATAATAGTTGTGGTCGTACTGAGATGCAGTGGCTATCGCCTCCTGAGCTGCAGCGTGGTGACAGCGGCCTCCGCCCTCCTCTCGTACTCATCTGCCTCCTCTCTAGTAATAACATATCTTCCTTTTGCCTGATAATCAAAGAAGGCAGGAGCAGGGAGAGTAATACGGACAGCACGACGTCTGTCGAAGATTAAGCGATACTGGAGAGGTGATTCATTTCTCTCAACAAACTGGTGGTGAACCATAGCATCATAATCTAAATAAGCAGGGGGCAACTCAATATCATCTTCACGTATGGCTATACCAAGAAAATTAGCTATGCGGTTTGCATAAATTCCACCAAAGAAATCTCCATTAAATCTATTAAGATGCAACCTACGTGCAACAATGGCTCCCAAATTATAAGATTTATCTCCTAACACAGCACTTCTAAGAATACCGAGGTCACATCTTTACCATTAATGCATCTACCTATGAAGAGAGCAAAATAATGTATAGCAAGAAAGTGAATGCTCCCTATGGTAGCTTGTGTTATATCTCTAGATTCCCCCACAGTTATACTAGCAAGAAAATCTCTAAATTCAGATTTGCGAGGTTCCCTGACACTACCCCATTGTGGAAGTTTGCAAGCAGTGGTAAAATCCTCTAAGTCCATAGTGTAAGAATTTTCATAAAGATCAAACAGGATTGTTGGAGAATTACGTGAAGATGAAAATTCAAACCTCCTCACAAAGGAACTAGTGAGATAGTGATACTGGCTGCACTTTTCTTCCTCGAAGCTCACAAGATCAGCGTTACGCAAATATGCGTTAAATTCTTCCTTAATTCCTGCTCGGCCCATAAAGTTTTCTGAAGGCCATTCACAAGGACGCACTGCAAGCCTGGGTCCTTGCTTGCTTGAAGAACCACCTTGGTACATTTTCCTAAGCATATTTCTTCCTCTGAAAAATTTCTGAAATTTTTAGTAACTTCAAAATAAAAGTAAACCAAACTCAACAAAATTGATAGGAACTACTCCTACAAGTGCATAGAGCATATATCATGCATTAGAACTACTTGGAACCATATAAATTTGACATACAAGCTAAAGAACATGGTCACCTAAGCAGCAAAAATATGCAATGAATAAAGCACTAGAACAAAAACTAATTGGACCAATGGAGGAGCCACATACCAAGGAACAATCTCCCCAAGCAGTTTTGTGAGAGGTTCTTTGAGCAAGGAGATCGAAAATCGCAGCAAAATGAGCTATAACTCGTGCTTGAGCTGTATATTCGTGTTTGTGGGAGGAAGAAGAAGTGTGTGGGTGCAGGAATAAGTGGAGGAGGGCCACCGTGGGCCCACGAGGCAGGGGGCGCGCCCTCCACGCTCGTGGCCAGGTGGATGCCCCCCGTGCTGTGTTCTTGGTGCCAAATATTCTCAAATATTCCAGAAAAAATCACATTTAAATTTTAGGGCATTTGGAGAACTTTTATTTTTGAAGTATTTCTATATTGCACGGATAATTCAGATAACCGACGGAAAATACTTATTTTTATTTTATTTAATATAAATAACAGAAAGTAAAAAGGAGGGTACAGAGAGTTGTGTTTTCTAAATTCATCCATCTCATGATCATCAAAAGGAATCCACTAACAAGGTTGATCAAGTCTTGTTAACAAACTCATTCCGAATAACATGGAACCGAAGAAATTTTGAATAACACTATGTTACCTCAACGAGGATATGCACATCCCCAATAATAAGAATATCATATTTCTTCTTGACAGTAGGAAGAGGAAATTCAAAACCTCCAAATATAATCGATGAAAATTTTCCAATAGAGTTGATACTATGAACTTGAGGTTGTTTCCTTGGAAAGTGTACGGTATGCTCATTACCATTAACATGAAAAGTGACATTGCCTTTAGTGCAATCAATAACAGCCCTTGCAGTATTCAAAAAGGGTCTTCCAAGAATAATGGACATACTATCGTCCTCAGGAATATCAAAAATAACAAAGTCCGTTAAAATAGTAATGTTTGCAACTACAACAGGCACATCCTCACAAATACCGACATGTATAGCAGTTGATTTATCAGCCATTTGCAAAGATATTTCAGTAGGTGTCAACTTATTCAAATCAAGTCTACGAAATAAAGAGAGAGGCATAACACTAACACCGGCTCCAAGATCACATAAAGCAGTTTTAACATAATTTCTTTTAATGGAGCATGGTATAGTGGGTACTCCTGGATCTCCTAGTTTCTTAGGTATTCCACCTTTAAAAGTATAATTAGCAAGCATGGTGGAAATTTCAGCTTCCGGTATCTTTCTCTTATTTGTAACAATTTCTTTCATATACTTAGCATAAGGATTCATTTTAAGCATATCAGTTAATCGCATACGCAAAAAGATAGGTCTAATCATTTCAGCAAAGCGCTCAAAATCCTCATCATCCTTTTTCTTGAATGGTTTGGGAGGAAAAGGCATGGGTTTCTGAACCCATGGTTCTCTTTCTTTACCATGTTTCCTAGCAACAAAGTCTTTCTTATCATAACATTGATTCTTTTATTGTGGGTTATCAAGATCAACAACAGGTTCAATTTATATATCATTATCATTACTAGGGTTAGCATCATCATGAACATTATCACTAGTTTCAGGTTCATTACCAGATTGTGTTTCAGCATCAGAAATAGAAATACCATTTGGATTCTCAGGTGGTTGAGCAATAGGTTCACTAGAAGCATCCAAAGTCCTATGATTTTTCTTTTTCTTCCTTTTAGAAGGACTAGGTGCATCTATATTATTTCTCTAAGAATCTTGCTCAATTCTCTTAGGATGGCCTTCAGGATACAGAGGTTCCTGAGTCATTCTACCAGTTCTAGTAGCCACTCTAACAGCATAATCATTATTCTTACTATTCAATTCATTGAGCAAATCATTTTGGGCTTTAAGTACTTGTTCTACTTGAGTGGTAACCATAGAAGCATGTTTACTAATAAGTTTAAGTTCACCTTTAACATTAGCCATATAATCACCCAAGTTTTCAAGCATATTTGAATTGTATTTCAATTGTCTACCAAAATAAGCATTGAAGTCTTCTTGCTTAACCATAAATTTATCAAACTCATCTAAGCATGGGCTAGCAAACTTAGTAAATGGGATTTCAGCTTTATCATATCTATAGAGAGAATTTACCTTTACTACCTGTGTCGGGTTATCAAGACCATGAGTTTCTTCAATAGGTAATGGATTAAGATCATATGTTTCTTCAACAGGCGGTAAATTAAGATCGTGTATTTCATCAATAGGAGGTAAATTCTTAACATCTTCGGCTTTAATACCTTTTTCTTTCATAGATTTCTTTGCCTCTTGCATATCTTCAGGACTGAGAAATAGAACACCTCTCTTCTTCGGAGTTGGTTTAGGAATAGGCTCAGGAAGTGTCCAATTATTTTCATTTGTCAACATATTATTCAATAGAATTTCAGCTTCATCCGGTGTTCTTTCCCCGAAAACAGAACCAACACAACTATCGAGGTAATCTATGGAAGCATCGGTTAGTCCATTATAAAAGATATCAAGTATTTCATTTTTCTTAAGAGGATGATCAGGTAAAGCATTAAGTAACTTGAGAAGCCTCCCCCAAGCTTGTGGGAGACTCTCTTCTTCAATTTGCACAAAATTATATATATATATATATATATATCCCTTAAGGCAGCTTGTTTCTTATGAGCAGGGAAATATTTAGCAGAGAAGTAATAAATCATATCCTGGGGACTATGCACACAACTAGGATCAAGAGAATTAAACCATATCTTAGCATCACCCTTTAATGAGAACGGAAATGTTTTAAGGATATAAAAGTAATGAGTTCCCTCATCATTAGTGAACAGGGTGGTGATACGGCTCCAACATATCTATAATTTTTGATTGCTCCATGCTATATTATCTACTGTTTTGGACATTATTAGGCTTTATTATCCACTTCTATATTATTTTTGGGACTAACCTATTAACCAGAGGCCCAACCCAGAATTGCTGTTTTTTTTGCCTATTTTAGGGTTTCAAAGAAAAGGAATATCAAATGGAGTCCAAACGGAATGAAACCTTCGGGAACGTGATTTTATCAACGAACAAGACCCATGAGACTTGGACCCTACGTCAAGACATAAAAGAGGAGGCCACGAGGTAGGGGGGCGCGCCTACCCCCCCAGGCGCGCCCTCCACCCTCGTGGGCCCCCTGTTGGTCCACCGACGTACTCCTTCCTCCTATATATACCTATGGACCCCCAAACAATCAGATATGGAGCCAAAACCCTAATTCCACCGCCGCAACTTTCTGTATCCACGAGATCCCATCTTGGGGCCTGTTCCGGAGCTCCGCCGGAGGGGGCATCGATCACGGAGGGCTTCTACATCATCACCATAGCCCCTCCGATGAAGTGTGAGTAGTTTACCTCAGACCTACGGGTCCATAGTTATTAGCTAGATGGCTTCTTCTCTCTTTTTGGATCTCAATACAATGTTCTCCCCCTCTCTTGTGGAGAACTATTCGATGTGATCTTCTTTTTGCGGTGTGTTTGTTGAGACCGACGAATTGTGGGTTTATGATCAAGTCTATCTATGAACAATATTTGAATCTTCTCTGAATTCTTTTATGTATGATTGGTTATCTTTGCAAGTCTCTTCGAATTATCAGTTTGGTTTGGCCTAATAGATTGATCTTTCTTGCAATGGGAGAAGTGCTTAGCTTTGGGTTCAATCTTGCGGTGTCCTTTTGAAGTGGCAGTAGGGGCAGCAAGGCACGTATTGTATTGTTGCCATCGAGGATAACAAGATGGGGTTTTCATCATATTGCATGAGTTTATCCCTCTACATCATGTCATCTTGCTTAAGGCGTTACTCTGTTTTCATAACTTAATACTCTAGATGCATGCTGGATAGCGGTCGATGAGTGGAGTAATAGTAGTAGATGCAGGCAGGAGTCGGTCTACTTGTCTCGGACGTGATGCCTATATATATGATCATACCTAGATATTCTCATAACTATGCTCAATTATGTCAATTGCTCAACAGTAATTCGTTCACCCATCGTAGAATACTTATGCTCTTGAGAGAAGTCACCAGTGAAACCTATGGCCCCCGGGTCTATCTTCATCATATTAATCTTCCAATACTTAAGCTATTTCCTTTGCTTTTACTTTGCTTTTATTTTACTTTGCATCTTTATCATAAAAATACCAAAAATATTATCTTATCATATCAATCAGATCTCACTCTCGTAAGTGGCCGTGTAGGGATTGACAACCCCTTATCTCATTGGTTGCGAGGATTTATTTGTTTTGGGCAGGTACGAGGGACTCACGCGTAGCCTCCTACTGGATTGATACCTTGGTTCTCAAAAACTGAGTGAAATACTTACGCTACTTTGTTGCATGATCCCTTCCTCTTCGGGGAAAACCAACGCAGTGCTCAAGAGGTAGCAAGAAGGATTTCTGGCGCCGTTGTCGGGGACGTTCGCGCAAGTCAAGATTTGACTCCCGACAACGAGCCATTTCTGGCGCCGTTGCCGAGGAGTCTACGCAAAAGTCAACATACCAAGTACCCATCACAATCCTTATCTCCCGCATTACATTATTTGCCATTTGCCTCTCGTTTTCCTCTCCCCGACTTCACCCTTGCCGTTTTATTCGCCCTCTCTCTCTATCCTCCCTCTCTTTCTCTATTCGCCTCTTTTCCGTTTGCTTGTCATTATGGCTAGTCCCTTATCTTCTTCGTTGTATCCCGAGAATGAAGTTCTAAATTTTAAGCAAAGGGAGGGAGAAAATCTAAAATACGCTTGGTATAGAATTTGCAATGCTCAAAATAGATCTACCAGGAAGCAATATACTTCCGTTCTTCTTCGCAATTTTTATGTAGACGTTGCTCCTTCATATAGATATGTCCTTGATACCATTACCGGAGGGAATTTCTTGGGTAGCCACACTTTTGATTCTTATAATGCTATGATAGATTTATTTGGCTCACCACCTCTTTTGGTTAATGGAAATGTATTAACTTTGGAGCATGTAATGCAAAGGATCGAAATTATTTAAAATAATGTTGCTACCGTAGAGTCAATCGAAAATTTGGATAAAAAGATCCACAACCGAATCTCTCAATATGGATCTAAAGTAGGAGTCACTTTGAAAAATATTAAAGAGAAGGAACCCATAGTTAATGAGAAAATAAATCATGATTCCATTAGAATCGATAAACTTGAAGGTATCATCACCAATTTGGGAACCACTTTTTCTTCCGTAAAGAATACTCCAAGTCCTCCTACTAAAATTGCCAAGCTTATGTATGTTCCTAAAAATAAGGGTGAATCCTCTAGTAAGGAAACCGCGGATCTAAAATCTATAAGTATTCATCCCAATCTTTTTATCATCAAGGAGCCATTTGTTACAAATGAATTTTTCAATCTTGTGCCTAAAAGTTTGCTAATCAATAAAAAGAAAGAAATTCCTAAAAATGGTAGATGCCTCATTGAAGAATTGCCTACCAAAGATGGCAATACCTAGATCTATCCTTGCTTTTTATGCCTAGCTAGGGGCGTTAAACGATAGCGCTTGTTGGGAGGCAACCCAATTTTATTTTTATTCCTTGATTTTTGCTCATGTTTAGTAATAAATAATTTATTTAGACTCTGTTTAGGTTGTGTTTTTTGTGTTTAATTAGTGTTTGTGCCAAGTAGAACCGTTGGGACGACTTGGGGAAATTCTTGTTAATCTTGCTGTAAAAAACAGAAACTTTTGCGCTCACGAGAACTGCTGCCATTTTTATTTGGAAAGTTCTATTTAGTTAATTATTTTTGCAGATGATTAATAGATAAATTCCTCACGTCCAGAAATTTATTTTAGAAATTTTGGGGTTCCAGATCTTGCGCTAGCTACAGATTACTACAGACTGTTCTGTTTTTGACAGATTCTGTTTTTCATGTGTTGTTTGCTTATTTTGATGAATCTATGGCTAGTAAAATAGTTTATAAACCATAGAGAAGTTGGAATACAGTAGGTTTAACACCAATATAAATAAAGAATGAGTCCATTACAGTACCTTGAAGTGGTCTTTTGTTTTCTTTCGCTAACGGAGCTCACGAGATTTTCTACTTTAAGTTTTGTGTTGTGAAGTTTTCAAGTTTTGGGTAAAGATTTGATGGATTATGGAACAAGGAGTTGAAAGAGCCTAAGCTTGAGGATGACCATGGCACCCCCAAGATAATCTAAGGACACCTAAAAGCCAAAGCTTGGGGATGCCCCGGAAGGCATCCCCTCTTTCGTCTACTTCTATCGGCAACTTTACTTGGAGCTATATTTTTATTCACCACATGATATGTGTTTTGCTTGGAGCGTCTTGTATTATTTGAGTCTTTATTTGTTAGTTTACCACAATCATCCTTGCTGTACACACCTTTTGAGAGAGCCATACATGATTTGGAATTTGTTAGAATACTCTATGTTCTTCGCTTATATCTTTTGAGTTATATAGTTTTGCTCTAGTACTTCACTTATATCTTTTAGAGCATGGTGGTGGATTCGTTTTATAGAAACTATTGATCTCTCATGATTCACTTAGAGTCTTAAATAGCATGGTAATTTGCTTAAATAATCCTAAAATGCTTGGTATTCAAGAATAATAAAACTTTCTTATGAGTGTGTTGAATACTATGAAAAGTTTGATGCTTGATAATTGTTTTGAGATATGAAGATGGTGATATTAAAGTTGTGCTAGTTGAGTAGTTGTGAATTTTAGAAGTACTTGTGTTAAAGTTTGTGATTCCCGTAGCATGCACGTATGGTGAACCGTTATGTGATGAAGTCGGAGCATGATTTATTTATTGATTGTCTTCCTTATGAGTGGCGGTCGGGGACAAGCGATGGTCTTTTCCTACCAATCTATCCCCCTAGGAGCATGCGCGTAATACTTTGCTTTGATAACTTGTAGATTTTTGCAATAAGTATATGAGTTCTTTATGACTAATGTTGAGTCCATGGATTATATGCACTCTCACCCTTCCACCATTGCTAGCCTCTCTAATACCGCGTACCTTTCGCCGGTATCATACACCCACCATATACCTTCCTCAAAACAGCCACCATACCTACCTATTATGGCATTTCCATAGCCATTCCAAGATATATTGCCATGCAACTTTCCACCGTTACGTTTATTATGACACACTCCATCATTGTCATATAGCTTAGCATGATCATGTAGTTGACATCGTATATGTGGCAAAGCCACCGTTCATAATTCTTTCATACATGTCACTCATGAGTCATTGCATATCCCGGTACACCGCCGGAGGCATTCATATATAGTCATATTTTGTTCTAAGTACCGAGTTGTAATTGTTGAGTTGTAAGAAAATAAAAGTGTGATGATCATCATTATTAGAGCATTGTCCCAGTGAGGAAAGGATGATGGAGACTATGATTCCCCCACAAGTCGGGATGAGACTCCGGACGAAAAAAAAGAAAGAGGCCATAAAAAAAGAGAAAAAGTCCCAAAAAAATAAGAGAAAAAGAGAGAAGGGACAATGCTACTATCCTTTTACCACACTTGTGCTTCAAAGTAGCACCATGATATTCATAGTAGAGAGTCTCCTATTTCGTCACTTTCATATACAAGTGGGAATTTTTCATTATAGAACTTGGCTTGTATATTCCAATGATGGGCTTCCTCAAATTGCCCTAGGTCTTCGTGAGCAAGCAAGTTGGATGCACACCCACTTAGTTTCTTTTGTTGAGCTTTCATATACTTATAGCTCTAGTGCATCCGTTGCAAGGCAATCCCTACTCACTCACATTGATATCCATTGATGGGCATCTCCATATCTCGTTGATACGCCTAGTTGATGTGAGACTATCTTCCCCCTTTTTTGTCTTCTCTACAACCACCATTCTATTCCACCTATAGTACTATATCCATGGCTCACGCTCATGTATTGCGTGAAGATTGAAAAAGTTTTGAGAATGTTAAAAGTATGAAACAATTGCTTGGCTTGTCATCGGGGTTGTGCATGATTTAAATACTTTGTGTGGTGAAGATAGATCATAGCC
Organism: Triticum urartu; assembly: GCF_056163025.1. NCBI lineage: Eukaryota > Viridiplantae > Streptophyta > Magnoliopsida > Poales > Poaceae > Triticum > Triticum urartu. The sequence continues at coordinate 97,419,467 of NC_141875.1, forward strand.
AGACTATATGATTTTGTAGGGATAACTTTCTTTGGCCATGTTATTTTGAGAAGACATAATTGCTTTGTTAGTATGCTTTAAGTATTATTATTTTTATGTCAATATGAACTTTTATCTTGAATCTTTCGGACCTGAATATTCATACCACAATTAAGAATAATTACATTAAAATTATGCCAAGTAGCACTCCGCATCAAAAATTCTGTTTTTACCATTTACCCTGGTTCTCAAAAACCGAGGGAAATACTTACGCTACTTTGCTGCATCATCCCTTCCTCTTCGGGGAAAACCAACGCAGTGCTCAAGAGGTAGCAGGTGGCTATATCATTTAATTTAGTAAGATGTGCCACAACAGTTTCATATTCATAGCCATGAAAAGGATCAGATTCAACCAAAGTAATTATATCAGGATCAACAGAGAATTCATAATCCTTATCGGTAACACAGATAGGTGAAGTAGCAAAAGCAGGGCCAGGTTTCATTCTAGCATTAAGAGATTGCTGCTTACATTTAGCTAATAACCTCTTGAGTTCGTATCTATCTTTGCAAGCTAAAATAGCTAGAGCAGCTTCTTTTTCAAAAACATAACCCTCAGGAATAACAGGTGATTCAATTTCATTAGAGGGAGAGTCTTCATCATCACTTTCATCAATATTATCAGATTCAATATTTTCATTCTCTCTAACCCTAGCAAGTTGTTCATCAAGACATTCACCAAGTGGCACAGTAGTATCAAGCATAGAAGTAGTTTCATCATAAGTATCATGCATAGAAGAAGTGGCATCATCAATAACATATGACATATCAGAACGAATAGCAGAAGCAGGTTTAGGTGTCGCAAGCTTACTTAAAACAGAAGGTGAATCAAGTGCAGAGCTATATGGCAGTTCCTTATCTCCCCTCATAGTTGAGGGATAAATCTTGGTTTTTGGATCTCTCAAGTTCTTCATAATGATAAGCAGATATAAATCCCAAGTGACTCAAAGAATAGAGCTATGATCCCCGACAACGGCGCCAGAAAATAGTCTTGATAACCCACAAGTATAGGGGATCGCAACAGTTTTCGAGGGTAGAGTATTCAACCCAAATTTATTGATTCGACACAAGGGGAGCCAAAGAATATTCTCAAGTATTAGCATCTGAGTTGTTAATTCAACCACACCTGGAAACTTAATATCTGCAGCAAAGTATTTAGTAGCAAAGTAATATGATAGTAGTGGTAGCGATAGCAAAAAGGTAACGATAGCAAAAGTAATGTTTTTGGTATTTTGTAGTGATGATAGCAATAGCGATAGAAAAGTAAATAAGCGAAGAACAATATATGGAAAGCTCGTAGGCAATGGATCAGTGATAGATAATTATGCCGGATGCGGTTCATCATGTAACAGTCATAACCTAGGGTGACACAGAACTAGCTCCAATTCATCAATGTAATGTAGGCATGTATTCTGAATATAGTCATACGTGCTTATGGAAAAGAACTTGCATGCCATCCTTTGTCCTACCCTCCCGTGGCAGCGGGGTCCTAGTGGAAACTGAGGGAGTCCTGGATTAGGGGGTCTCCGGATAGCCAGACTATATCCTTTGGCCAGACCATTGGACTATGAAGATACAAGATTGAAGACTTCGTCCCGTGTACGGATGGGACTTTCCTTGGCGTGGAAGGCAAGCTTGGCAATACGGATATGTAGATCTCCTCCCTTGTAACCGACTCTGTGTAACCCTAGCCCCCTCCGGTGTCTATATAAACCAGAGGGGTTACTCCGTAGGACAACAACAATCATACCAAAGGCTAGCTTCTAGGGTTTAGCCTCTACGATCTCGTGGTAGATCAACTCTTGTAATACTCATATCATCAAGATCAATGAAGCAGGACGTAGGGTATTACCTCCATCGAGAGGGCCCGAACCTGGGTAAACATCGTGTCCCCTGCCTCCTATTACCATCCGCCTTAGACGCACAGTTTGGGACCCCCTACCCGAGATCCGCCGGTCTTGACACCGACATTGGTGCTTTCATTGAGAGTTCCACTGTGCTGTCACCATAAGGCTCGATGGCCCCTTCGATCATCGATAATGATGCGGTCCAGGGTGAGGTTTTCCTCCCCGAACAGATCTTCGTATTCGGCGGCTTCGCACTGCGGGCCAATTCGCTTGGCCATCTGGAGTAGATCGAGAGCTACGCCCCTGGCCATCAGGTCAGGTTCGGATACTTAAACTACACTGCCGACATCCGTGGAGACTTGATCTTCGACGGATTCGAGCCCATGTCAGGTGCGCCGCACAATCACGACGAGCATGACGTAACTCTGCTGTCGGACAATGTTCAAGAGATCGCATCTGCAACTACTCCGGCCTTCAATCTGGAGCAAATTGCGCCATCCGAGGGCGGAGGGATAGACCCCGCCATGGAGGCCGCACTCTCAGTGGCGATGGAGCCGGATATTGACTTCACCCCTTACGAGAGCCGTGTCGCCGAACCACTGGATTCGTCTCCGGCCACGGACTCCGAGCCGCCTGCATCCGTGCTTATCGAATCCGACTGGGCGCCGACCATGGAGTTCACCTCCGCGGATATCTTTCAGCACTCGCCTTTCAGCGATGTGCTAAATTCATTAAGGTCTCTCTCCTTGTCAGGAGAACCTTGGCTGAACTATGTCCGGCTAGAATGGGATGCAGATGACGAAGAAATTCGCTGCCCACCCACCACCCACTTAGTAGCCACTGTCGACGATTTAACCGACATGCTCGAATTCGACTCTGAAGACATCAACGGTATGGACGACGATGCAGGAGATGAACAGGAACCACCGCCCACAGGGCGCTGGACCGCCACCTCATCATATGATATATACATGGTGGACACCCCCAAATAAGGCAATGGCGACGAGACAGCGGAGGATGACCCCTCCAAGAAGCAACCCAAGCACCGACGTCAGCAGCGCCTCTCTAAGTCCCGCCATAGCAAAAGTAGTGATACCGGCACAAGAGAAAATAACACTCCGGATAGTGCCGAAGACAACCACAATCCCCTCCAGCACGATGTAAAGCGGGAGGGTGAACAAGCTAGCCCTCCAGAGCAGGCAGCAGATGGAGAATCGTAGGAGGACAATTACATGCCTCTCTCCGAAGACGAGGTGAGCCTCGGCGATGAAGAATTTATCGTGCCCGAGGATCCCATCGAGCAGGAGCGCTTCAAGCGCCGGCTTATGGCCACAACAAATAGCCTAAAGAAAAAGCAACAACAGCTTCAAGCTGATCAAGACTTGCTAGAAGACAGATGGACCAAAGTCCTTGCGACCGAGGAATACGAACTCGAGCGCCCCTCCAAGAGTTACCCAAAGCGCAGGTTGCTACCTCACCTCGAGGAGGAAGCATTGAAACCTCCATCACCAGTGTACGATGCGGCTGACCGGCCACCGCGTGGCCGAGCCAGAGAGGCGTTTCAGCCTGAAGTTCAACCTGCACCCCGCCGCCACTCAATCAAAAATACCAAGGCCTGGGGCAACACATGGGACCTGCGAGACGTATTGGACAGCAGGGCAAAACATGCAAGGTCAATATACGGGTCACGGGGGCGCGCGCCAACGCGGGACTATGACCGTCGCACCGGATACACTAAAAGTAAATCCGGCCGGGCCGAATACAGCAGACAAGACTCATATGAACTGCGTCGTGATATAGCCCGGCACAGAGGCGCCACACACCCCCTATGCTTCAGTGATGAAGTCATGTATCATGAATTCCCGGAGGGTTTTAAACCCGTAAATATCGAACCGTATGATGGTACAACAGATCCCGCTGTATGGATTGAGGATTTCCTCCTTCACATCCACATGGCTCGCGGTGATGATCTGCATGCCATCAAGTACCTCCCACTAAAAATCAAAGGACCAGCTCGGCATTGGCTGAATAGCTTGCCAGCAGACTCCGTCGGCAGTTGGGAGGATTTGGAAGACGCATTCCTTGACAACTTCCAGGGCACTTATGTGCGACCACCGGATGCTGATGACTTGAGCCATATAACTCAACAGCCAGGGGAATCGGCCAGGCAATTCTGGACACGGTTCCTAACTAAGAAAAACCAAATTGTCGACTGTCCGGATGCAGAGGCCTTAGCGGCATTCAAGCATAACATCCGTGACGAGTGGCTTCCCGGCACCTCGGCCAGGAGAAGCCGGAGTCTGTGGCAGCCCTCACGACACTCATGACCCGCTTTTGCATGGGCGAGGATAGCTGGTTGGCTCGCAGCAACAACACATCAAGGAATCCGGGCACTCCGGATACCAAAGATGCCAACGGCAGACCACGTCATAACAGACAAAAGCGCCGCAACAATGGCGATAACACCGATGATACAGCAGTCAATGCCGGATTCAGAGGCTCTAGATCCGGTCAGTGAAAAAGACATTCAAAAGAAGTACTCTGGGCCCGTCCAGTTTGGATTGCATACTTGATTGCTCATGTCAAATCCATGGCACCCCCGATAAGCCAGCCAATCACACCAACAGAGAATGCTCGGTGTTCAAGCAGGCCGGCAAGTTAAATGCCAAAAACAAGGACAAGGGGCTGCATAGTGATGACGAGAAGGAGCCCCGGCCGCTGAACACGGGAGGACAAAAGAGGTTCCCCCCACAAGTGAAGACGGTGAACATGATATACGAAACCCACATTCCCAAGAGGGAACGGAAGCGTGCACTAAGGGACGTCTATGCGATGGAGCCCGTCGCCCCAAAGTTCAACCCATGGTCCACTTGTCCGATCACCTTTGATCGCAGGGACCACCCCACTAGTATCCGTCATGGCGGATCCGCCGCATTGGTCCTAGACCCCATCATCGACGGATTTCACCTCACTCGAGTCCTTATGGACGGCGGCAGCAGCCTGAACCTGCTCTATCAGGATACAGTGCGCAAAATGGGTATAGATCCTTCGAGGACCAAACCCACCAAAACCACCTTTAAGGGCGTCATCCCAGGTGTAGAGGTCCATTGCACGGGCTCAATCACACTGGAAGTGGTCTTCGGATCTCCGGACAACTTCCGAAGCGAGGAGTTAATCTTCGATATCGTCCTGTTCCGCAGTGGCTATCACGCACTGCTCGGGCGAACCACATTTGCAAAATTCAATGCGGTACCGCATTACGCATACCTCAAGCTCAATATTCCAGGACCTAGGGGGGGGGGGGTCATAACAGTCAATGGAAACACAGAACGCTCGCTCCACACAGAAGAGCACATTGCGGCCCTCGCAACAGAAGCACAAAGCAACCTTTTAAGGCAAACCACCAATTCGGCGATACAGCCCCCAGACACCGTCAAGCGAGTCCAGAGTAAACTGCAACAGGATCGCCTGGGACGTTCAGAGCTCACCGAGCAATTCGGCCCTCGTCCCAGTCCCAGTCAAGCGACGAAATCCGTGCCGTGCATACATAATTACGCACTGAAAAAACCATGGACATAGGCGGGGGCACGATGAAGGCACGTCCCGCAATGCGGCTTAACCTCCCTAGGGGCTGTATACCTTTCTCATTTTTTCTCTTTCAGGACCTAACTCTCTGGAAGCCCTTTCCGGCAGTGCGATTGCCAGACTCATTACGGGAAGGAACAACCAAGGAGGCAAGAAGCTAAGATGTACACAGGAACCCCCAGGTGGTCTCTAATAATAATCGATATACCGGCTTTCTACTATCCATACGCAGCTTGCCCTTGGATAGGACATGTCAAATAGTCCTCTTTTCTGCTTCTTGCACTACTTGTATCGGTACGCTTTGACGTATTATTTAAATAACAATGCATAGCGTTAGTCTATTATTGCATTATTCATCCCTTTTTTATTATATGTTCATTTACGACAAATTGCACCTGTACATTCTGGTACGGTTAGTACTCCAGGGGCTTCCGTTTACCCCATAATATGGTGTGAGAAGTCCAAACACTTTCGACAGTGCGGCGCCCCGAACTTATAGCATTATATGCATCAGCTCCGAACCATGTCTTGGGTCAATAGTTGGGTTTGCCCGGCTCCCATGCTTTGGTACCTTACGTTCCGCTATATCGGCTAAGGTACCGCTGGGAGAACTACTGCGATTGTGTCCCGGTTCTTCCGGACGAGCACCTCAGTAGAGAAAGTAGAAAACTGACTATCATGATAAGGCGAGAGTTGGTCGCTGTTCGAGAGGTCTCAAGTCCTTAAAGACTTTTTCCGCTTTGGGCGAGGAGTCGGCCTTGCCCGACTTAGGAATGTATAGCGCCCCAAATTCGGCCTTCCGAATACTAGGGGCTTCGCCAAAATTTAAAAATATCGACTTCTATGGCTAAGTTAGAGTGATAAAGCTTTATAGTCCGATTGCTTGGTTCGTTGTGCTGAACACCTCCCTCGAAGGACCCAAAATTGGAATAAAGAGTGCTCAGGTTTATCCCGAACACCCCAGTACTAGTTACATGGGGGAAGAAGCCGACGACTGCCAACTCTCAGATTTTATAAATGGCTGCACAGAAGGTAATATTTTAAATTAAAAAAGCGTTGCATAGCGCAAATGAACTCGTTTCACATTACAGGATCACATGAGCATGTTCATTCAAAAATTACATCTATGGCACATTCATCCGCCACAAGGCGGGAACCCTTCAGGACACTGTCATAATACATTTTGAGGCAGCGATGCTCCTTGCCCTCCGGCGGCCCCTCCTTCACTAGCTTGACGGCGTCCAGCTTCGCCCAGTGCACCTTTGCCCGGGCAAAAGCCCTGCACGCACCCTCGATGCAGACAGACCGCTTTATGACTTCAAGCCGTGTGCAGGCATCCACAAGCCGCCTCACCAAACCGAAGTAGCTGCCGGGCAGGGGCTCGCCAGGCCACACCTGGACTATAAGACCCTCCATGGCCTGTTCGACCGCCTTGTGAAGCTCGACCAATTGCTTCAGCTGGTCGCTCAAGGACATTGGGTGTTCGGTCCCAGTATACTGAGACCAGAACAACTTTTCCGTCGAGCTCCCCTCCTCATCTCGGAAAAACTCCACGGCATCCAGTACACTGCGGGGAAGATCTGCGAATGCTCCTGGAGAGCTCCAAACTCGGGTAAGTAAAAGGAAAGTTTCCTTCACATGCTTGCTTTGCATAATGAATGCCTTACCCGCTGCTATCTTCTTCACCGCATCAATCTCCTGGAGGGCCTTGTGGGCTTCAGCCTTGGCACTCTGGGCGCTTTCGAGCGCCTTCGCAAGATCAGACTCTCGCGTCTTAGAGTCAAGCTCCAAGGACTCGTGTTTTATGGCGAGAGCCTCGAGCTCTTGCTGCACCTCGCCTACCCGGGATTCTTGCTTTTCCCGCTCAATGCGCTCCTTGGCCGCTGTCGGATTTCGGGTTCCGGCAGACCGTTAAGGTTCGAACTCTGGGGTGCGCACGGAGATCTTTCCCCTACCGACTCACGCTTCTATGGCTCGCAAGAAATCTAGGCTAGAAAGAAGAACACACAAGGGACACGAGGTTTATACTAGTTCCTGCCACCAATGTGGTGTACTACCCTACTCTAGTGTGTGGTGTGGGGGATTGCCTCAGGGGCTGATGATGAACAATACAGGGGGAAGAACGGCCTCGCGAGAGGTGTTCTTGAGCTGGTGTGGTATGTTCTACTTGGTCCGGGTCCCCTTCCCTCTATGGTGGCTAGTCCTACTTATAGAGGCCCTGGTCCTCTTCCCAAAATGTGAGCGGGAAGGGCGCCAACAATTGGCCATTTTAAAGGGGAACATCTAGTACAAGTTATCCTGACCAAAGGTGGTCTTCGGCTGCCAAAAGCACTCGTGATGACACTGTCTTGGGCTCGACGATGACCTCCGTCCTGCCGCTCTGCTGGTCTTGGTCTCGTTGCACCGGAATGGTAACCTTTGCCTGATGCCTTGGACTGTGCTTGTTCCCTTTGCACAGAAGGGGAAACAAGGACACTGCACAGGCCGGTGCCCGCCTGGCGCCCGCCTGATCTCGATCGTCATGGCTTGCATCACGGGCTCCTCGCGAGGTGCCCCTGCCTTGATCTCTCCGCCTCCTCGCGAGCCTGCCTGATGAGGCTGCTCCTGAGGAAGCTTCCTGTCGTCCGCCCCGCAGGGCTTGGCCCCTCGCGAGGGTCTTGAGTTTGAGCTGATGAAGTTGGGCCGCACTGGGCCCCCACTCGAGCCACACCACAGGCCGCAAGCAGGAAAGTTTGGGGACCCCCATTCCCAGAACGCCGACAGTAGCCCCCGGGCCCGAGGCGCGCCCGGGCTAGGCCAAGCAGAGAAGCGAAGGGGCAAGCGCGAAGCGCCGCGGGCCCCAATAGCCTGCGGCCTTGGGCGCCGCATGGCGACAGATTGGTCGTGGGTGTATGCGCTTCCCCATGATGCCTCGGCAACCGCACGACTTGGCAAGTCCCTGCATGCAGAGAAATGGGTCATGATTACCTGCGATCGTGGTGGTCAGCGGTTGGCCTTCTCCAGCTATAAGTACGGGACTGTGCGAGCCTCGTTAGCGTATCCCTTCCTGCTACTCCTTTTCTTCTTCTTGGCTACTCGCCATTCCCATGGCTCCGCTGAAGAGATTCTCGGCTGCGGAGAAAGGAAAAGCTCGTCCGACAGGGCCAGACTCCCCACCGACCAAGCGCAGCCGGGGCCGCCCTCGCAAGCACCCCACGGTCCCCATAGTGGCTTCTCGTGGCCATGGAGGCGGTTCCCTGCGCGGTGGTGCACGCCCGGTTGCCAATGGGAGGCACGCCGTGGCCGCGAGGCCCCCCAGGCCGCGCTTTCACTCGGCGGAGGTGCTGCCGGAGTTCGTCGTGTGGTTGGCGGAGCCGACCAGCACCTGGCTCCAGCTCCCCCGTTTCTTCGTAGGTGAACTGCCGGCCGGTGCTAGGGGCGGCCTCTAGCTTCGGGCACATGGTTGCTGCAGCAGGGCCTCCTGGGCTTCGCTGGAGGTCTCCGCTTCTGGGGATGCGGTCCTGACCCGCGGCTGGCAAACGTTTGCCCATGCGCGCGGCCTGAGCCGGCGGTGCACCCTGCACTTCAAATTCGATGGCGACGCCACCCTCTACGTGAGGGTGTTCGGGGAAGACGATCGCCACGCTGGGTGCTGCCCTGAAGACGATGACCGCGGCCGCCTGCCCAGCCCCGGTGCTGACCAGGATGAAGACGGCGGCAGGCGTGTAGGCGGCGGCGCTTGGGGCTCGCCAAGCTTTGGTGACTCCTTCTCAGGCAACAGCTCCTCCAGCGGTGGCCGCGACCAGCCCCCGCACCGTCGCGCCTGCCCGGGTGATGGTAGCGGGTCAGCCCACCGTCGCGCCCCGGTGAAGCAAGAGGACGGATCCGCCTGAGCCTCCAGAGGCAGCTCGAGCTTTCGCCGCAAGTTGGTGCCGAGCAAGTCGTGCCCATTTTGTTTTTCTTCTTTCCCTGCACAGAAAAAGAAGGTAGTATAGGGCCCTACGGGGGCATGTTAGAACTGTTGCTGTTAATCATTGTGTTGCTTCCGCTATTTCTGCGTTATGTTTCCGCGCCGCGTGCCCATGTGCGGGGATTATTTAGCTCAGTGGGGCTTGACGCGGTCCTCGCGTCCCGAGGCTGATGCCTCGCTGCGTGCTTCATGTCCTGCAAGGATTAGCAGGAGGAGTAGCCTTCGGTCTGGTTGCGAGGGCAATCGGCCCAGGTCCCACACTCGTGTCACGATGCCCGTGGGGCACGGACTGGGAGGGGTGCTCCCGCAGCGGACCCGGACATGAAAGCTTCAAACGATCGGGGCAGAAAACACTCGTGAGGGCGCCCGCGAACCTCCTTCGCGAGATTTGCGAGAGAAAACGAGGCAAGTGAGTGAAAAGGACAAAGAATCACAAGCCTGGGACGGCAACAGCTCCAGTAAAACTTCAAACAGGAATGAACAAGCCAACTGCAGAAAGCAAATGAAAAAGCCGCGTCCGGCACCTATTCTAGTCTTCGACGTCTTATCACCAGCGCGGAGCTAAGTGCTGCCACTTGGCATGGGCGGGAGCCCCCGAGGCCTGAGGGCGGCACTCCGAAGACTCCGGGGCGTGTACAGCCCCACTCATTATTACGTGAGAGTGTCACGGGCGGCGAGCTTCACAGGCATTGTCCTTCTTCACAGGCACCGGGCCTTTCCCAAAACGCGGTAGCTTCACAGGCATTGGCCTTCTTCACAGGCACCGGGCCTTTCCCAAAACACGGCAGCTTCACAGGCATTGGCCTTCTTCACAGGCACCGGGCCTTTCCAAAAATGCGGCAGCTTCACAGGCATTGGCCTTCTTCACAGGCACCGGGCCTTTCCCAAAATGCGGCAGCTTCACATGCATTGGCCTTCTTCACAGGCACCGGGCCTTTCCCAAAATGCGGCAGCTTCACAGGCATTGGCCTTCTTCACAGGCACCGGGCCTTTCCATAGGCGCTAGGCCTCGCTCAGGGATAGAACCTCCAGAGATGTTGAATGTTCCACACATTCTGGACGGGTACCCCCTCCGGGGTCTCCAAGCGCGCGGAGCCAGGCCTGGAAACATGAACAACCTTGAATGGGCCCTCCCACATGGGAGAGAGCTTGTGCAGCCCCCCTGGAGAGAACCCGTCTGAGCACGAGGTCCCCTACCTCAAGAGTTCTGGGGCGGATGTTGCGGCAATGGTATCGCCGCAGCGCCTGTTGATACCATGCCGCTCGTAGCGCGGCTTCTCAACGGCGTTCCTTCCCCAGCACGAGATCCGTCCCCCGCATGGCGTCCTGCTGCGTCTCGTCGAACGCCAGGACCCGCGCGGAGCGACGCCTGACCTCATGAGGGAGGACAACTTCTGCTCCGTAGACGAGGAAGAACGGGGTCTCGCTAGTCGGCTTGGCAGCGGTTGTGCGGATAAACCACAACACGGACTGGAGCTCGTCGTACCAGCCCCTGCCGCAAGCCTCTAGCTTCTTCTTGAAGGTCCTGGCTTTGAGGCCCCTCAGGACCTCCGCGTTGGCTCGCTCGGCCTGGCCATTGCTACCGGGGTGCGCCACCGAGGCGTAGCATATGTGCGTTCCAAGGTTAGCACAGTACGTTTTGAAGAGATTACTGGTGAATTGTGAACTGTTGTCGGTGATGATGCGGTTAGGCACCCCAAACTGGCTCACGAGACCCTTGATGAACTTGACTGCGGAGCCTACTGGGATGGTGCGGACAGCTTCAACCTCAGCCCACTTGGTGAACTTGTCCACAACGACGTAGAGGTAGCAATAGCCCCCTGGTGCCCGAGGGAACGTGCCCAGAATGTCTAGCCCCCAGACTGCGAACGGCCATGAGAGGGGTATAGTCTGTAGACCCCCCGCCGTCTGATGGATCTGCCTAGCGTGGAACTGGCAGGCCTCGCAAGCCTTCACCAGCTCAACGGCGTCGCTGAGTGCTGTGGGCCAGTAGAATCCACTGCGGAATGCCTTGCCGACGAGGGTTCGGGACGATGAGTGGTTCCCACAGTCTCTGCCGTGTATGTCCGCCAGCAGCTCCTTCCCTTGCTCTCTGGAGATGCAACGTAGGGACACGTCATTTGGCCGCTTCCGGTAGAGCTCCCCATCCTTGATGCAATAATCCGTGGCCTGCCGCGCTACACGCTCTGCCTCCTCCTCGCTCTCCGGCAAGGTCCCTTGCATTAAGTAGTTCTTGAGCTCTGCGATCCAACACCCTTCCTAAGGCTCTAACGCCAGGAGCAGGCGTGCCCCTGAAGCCGGGCCGCAGGCCCGAGCTCCTGAGGTAGGCGGCTGAGGGAGCTCCTCCCTTGGTTGCGCCGTGCTTGATAGTGACGGTGCCGCCGAGGGTTTGAAGAGCCGCTCCTCGAAGACGCCAGACTCCCGAGGCAGCCGCCTGGATGCCCTCTTGGCAATGTTATCAGCCTCTTGATTGGTGCCGCGAGGCACATGCTGCAACTCCAGCCCCCAGAACTGCTTCTCCATCTTGTGAACCTCAGCAAGGTAGGCTTCCATGTGCTCATCCTTTGGTTCGTATATCTTGTTGGAGAAGTTGACGAGGAGCTGCGAATCGCCCTTGATGATGAGGCGCTTTACCCCTAAGGCGATTGCGGCTTTCAAGCCTGCTATCAGGCCTTCGTACTCTGCTATGTTGTTGAGACCTTTTCCCCGTGCTGGAAACAGAGTTGCACGACGTAGTAGAGTTTGTCCTGAGTGGGGGATACGAGCACTGCGCTAGCTCCCGCGCCGTGCCGGGAGAATGCCCCATCGAAGTACACGACCCAGCCGTCTGGTGCCTCACCTCCTGGGGAAAGTGATCGGTCCTCGCCTACCTCGAGACCCGGTGCTTCTGCCCATTCTGCCACGAAATCCGCAAGTGCGGCTCCCTTGATGACTCTGGTCGTACTGAATTCTAGCTGAAATGCCTGTAGTTCGATGTTCCATTCAGCGACTCTTCCAGCTGAGTTGGGGCTCCTGAGTACCATTTCCAAGGGGTATGCTGAGACGACTTTGACGGGATGGTCTTGGAAATAGTGCCGCAGCTTGCGTGAGGCCACTAATAGTGCGAGGAGGAGTTTTTGAGGCATGGGGTACCGCACCCTTGCGTCCCGTAGCATCGTGCTGACGAAGTACACGGGATGCTCGACGAGGTTGAGGGTGCTGGCGCAGCTTGCATCCTCCAGGGGTCGAGCCGTCTCCTGAGATGGTGGAGCCCCCAGTGCTTGGTCGCTTGAAGAGGCTCTCCTGCCCCGGGTGCGTTCTCCTGCTGCGGCTATTCCACTCCGGCTGTGGTCATGGTCCTCACGAGGCCCTCTTGGCTTTGCTTTGCTTCAACCTGGACGGTGGCTGCGGCCTTGGTCCAACGCTCCTCCCTGACGGCCACCAGGGCTGCACTAGCGGAGTAGGGGGTGGCCGCAAGGTAGAGCACCAGGGGCTCCCGTGGACGCGGAGCTACCATCACTGGTGGGCTGGTAAGGTACCTCTTGAGATCTTGGAATGCCTTGTCAGCCTCTTCAGTCCATTCGAAGGGGCCCTTCTTCTTCATCAACTTGAAGAAGGGCAGTGCTCGTTCCCCCAGCTTGGAGATGAAGCGCCCTAGCGCGGTTACACGCCCGATGAGCTTACGCATCTCTCTGAGGGTCCTTGGCGGGCTCATGTCTTTGACTGCTTTGACCTTCCCTGGGTTGGCCTCGATGCCCCTGTGGGACACGAGAAAACCCAGGAGCTTGCCCGAGGGGACCCCAAACACGCACTTCTCCGAGTTGAGCCGTAGGTCCACTTCGTTGAGGCTCGCAAAGGTTTCTTCTAGGTCTTGTATCAGGGTTTTTGCCTCCTGGGACTTCACCACAATGTCGTCGACGTAAGCTTCAGCGTTCCTCCAGAGCTGCCAGCCTAAGGTGATGTGCATCAGCCGCTGAAAGGTTGCGCTTGCGTTGCGCAACCCAAATGGCATGCACGTGTAGCAGTACACTCCGCATGGGGTCAGGAAAGCCGTTTTTTCCACGTCTTCTGCCGCCATCTTGATCTGGTGATAGCCTGAGAAGGCATCTAGGAAGCACAATAGGTCACACTCTGCAGTAGAGTTGACTATCTGGTCAATGTGGGGGAGCGGAAATGGATCCTGTGGACAGGCTTTGTTGAGGTTGGTGAAGTCGACACACATGCGTTCCTTTCCTCCCTTTTTCGGCACAACGACCGGATTAGCAAGCCAATCTAGGTAACGGACCTCGCGGATAACTCCTGCCGCTTCTAGCTTCCGGGTCTCCTGAACGATGAAAGCTTGTTTCTCAGTGGACTATCGCCTTGCCTTCTGCTTCACGGGGCGCACGTTGGGGCACTCATTAACGTGATGCTCAATCACACCCCTCGGGACACCTGCTAACTGATCAGGTTCCCATGCGAACACCTTCTTGTTCCCACGTAGGAACCTCACCAGGGCCTTCTCCTGCTCGGGCTCGAGGTTCGCTCCTATGGTGAAGGTAGCGTCAGTGGACCCGTCCTTGTCGACCGGTACCTGCTTGGTTTCCGCCTTGTCTTGGGTGAACAACTGCTTCTTTTTAGCTGGCGCAGCCCCCTTGGGCTCAAGGGCGTCGGTGCTGGTGGGCTGCGCCACCGCGGCCGCCCTGAAGGCAAGCTTGAGCGCCTGTAGCCCATCCCTTGTGTCTCCTGACACGGTAAGGACGCCACTGCTTCCGGGCATCTTCATGAGGTTGTACGCCGGGTGAGTTGCTGCCATGAACTAGGCCAAGGACGGATAGCCAAGGATGGCGTTGTAGGGGAGGCCGATGGGGGCGATGTCAAAGTCGATCAGCTCTGTGCGGAAGTTGTTGTGGGCGCCGAAGGTCACCGGGAGGCGGATCTGTCCCAAGGAGGCGGTGGAACCGACTCCGACACCCGAGAAAGGCCTGCTGGGCAGAAGCCGGTCTAGCAACACGTGGAGGAGGCTGAAGGCCTCCACCGAGAGCATGTTGAGGCCGGCACCGCCGTCGATGAGGGTCCTGGTGACGGCCACCTGGCAGATGGTGGGGGTGCACAGCATCGGGAGCGCGCCCGAACCGATGGGGTTGATGGGGTGATCATCCGAGTCGAAGGTTAGATCGGCCTCGGGCGCCACCCAGCCCGGGGGGGGGGGCTTCTCGACGCTTGGGGGCGGTGCTGATCCGGTGGGTGAGCGGCTTGACGTGGCGGCTCGAGGGTGGTGCCTGTGAGCCACCAAGGAGAGCTGCGACGACGGGCGGCACTAGTGCGGCATAACGGGCGAGAAAGAGGTCGCGCGGCTCCTCCCAGGAGGTCCTAGAAGCCGTCGGCAGGTGGAGGAGCCATGCACGCGGGTCACCGGTCAGGGCCATGGGGAACTAGTTGGCCGTCACTCGATCCTCGCCCCGGCCTTGAGGACGACCTCCTCATACGCCAGCAGGAAAACCAGCGGATCCGTCGCGCCGTTGTAGCGCGGCGGCGTCTCAGGCTTGAATTTGTGCGGCCACAACACCTGTCGCAAGGTGGGGGCCAAGGCTTGGAGGCCCCCGGCCCCAGTGCCGGCATCGGTTGCCGGAGCGGGCGGCGCGTTGTCCGCCATGGGGGCGAAATGCGATGTTGGTGGAGAGCGGGTCGTCGAGAGGGAGAACTCCGGCGCACCCCTACCTGGCGTGCCAAATGTTGGATTTCGGGTTCCGGCAGACCCTTAAGGTTCGAACTCTGGGGTGCGCACGGAGATCTTTCCCCTACCGACTCGCGCTTCTATGGCTCGCAAGAAATCTAGGCTAGAAATAAGAACACACAAGGGACACGAGGTTTATACTGGTTTGGGCCACCGATGTGGTGTAATACCCTACTCCAGTGTGTGGTGTGGTGGATTGCCTCAGGGGCTGATGATGAACAATACAGGGGGAAGAACGGCCTTGCGAGAGGTGTTCTTGAGCTAGTGTGGTATGTTCTACTTGGTCCGGGTCCCCTTCCCTCTATGGTGGCTAGTCCTACTTATAGAGGCCCTGGTCCTCTTCCCAAAATGTGAGCGGGAAGGGCGCCAACAATTGGCCATTTTGAAGGGGAACATCTAGTACAAGTTATCCTGACCAAAGGTGGTCTTCGGCTGCCAAAAGCACTGGTGATGACGCCGTCTTGGGCTCCACGATGACCTCCATCCTTCCGCTCTGCTGGTCTTGGTCTCGTTGCATTGGAATGGTAATCTTTGCCCGATGCCTTGGACTGTGCTTGTTCCCTTTGCACCGAAGGGGAAACAACGACACTGCATAGGCCGGTGCCAGCCTGGCGCCCGCCTGATCTCGATTGTCATGGCTTGCATCACGGGCTCCTCGCGAGGTGCCCCTGCCTTGATCTCTCCACCTCCTCGCGAGCCTGCCTGATGAGGCTGCTCCCGAGGAAGCTTCCTGTCGTCCGCCCCGCAGGGCTTGGCCCCTCGCGAGGGTCTTGAGTTTGAGCTGATGAAGCTGGGTCGCACTGGGCCCCCACTCGAGCCACACCGTAGGCCGCAGGCAGGCAAGTCTGGGGACCCCCGTTCCTAGAACGCCGACAGTAGCCCCCGGGCCCGAGGCGCGCCCGGGCTAGGCTTAGCAGAGAAGCGAAGGGGCAAGCGCGAAGCGCCGCGGGCCCCAATAGCCTGCGGCCTTGGATGCCGCGTGGCGACAGATTGGTCGTGGGTGTATGCGCTTCCCCATGATGCCTCGGCAACCGCACGACTTGGCAAGTCCCTGCATGTAGAGAAATGGGTCATGATTACCTGCAATCGTGGTGGTCAGCGGTTGGCCTTTTCCAGCTATAAGTACGGGACTGTGCGAGCCTCGTTAGCGTATCCCTTCCTGCTACTCCTTTTCTTCTTCTTGGCTACTCGCCATTCCCATGGCTCCGCCGAAGAGATTCTCGGCTGCAGAGAAAGGAAAATCTCGTCTGACAGGGCCAGACTCCCCACCGACCAAGCGCGGCCGGGGCCGCCCTCGCAAGCACCCCACGGTCCCCATAGTGGCTTCCCGTGGCCATGGAGGCGGTTCCCTGCGCGGTGGTGAGCGCCCGGTTGCCAATGGGAGGCACGCCGTGGCCGCGAGGCCCCCCAGGCCGCGCTTTCGCTCGGCGGAGGTGCTGCCAGAGTTCGTCGTGTGGTTGGCGGACCCGACCAGCACCTAGCTCCAGCTCCCCTGTTTCTTCGTAGGTGAACTGTCGGCCGGTGCTAGGGGCGGCCTCTGGCTTCAGGCAGATGGTTGCTGCAGCAGGGCCTCCTGGGCTTCGCTGGAGGTCTCCGCTTCTGGGGATGCGGTCCTGACCCGTGGCTAGCAAATGTTTGCCCATGCGCGCGGCCTGAGCTGGCGGCGCACCCTGCACTTCAAATTCGATGGCGACGCCACCCTCTATGTGAGGGTGTTCGGGGAAGACGATCGCCACGCTGGGTGCTGCCCCGAAGACGATGACCGCGGCCGCCTGCCCAGCCCCGGTGCTGACCAGGATGAAGACGGCGGCAGGCATGTAGGCGGCGGCGCTTGGGGCTCGCCAAGCTTTGGTGACTCCTTCTCAGGCAACAGCTCCTCCAGCGGTGGCCGCGACCAGCCCCCGCGCCGTCGCGCCTGCCCGCGTGAAGGTAGCGGGTCAGCCCGTCGTCACGCCCCGGTGAAGCAAGATGAGGGATCCGCCTGAGCCTCCAGAGGCAGCTCGAGCTTTCACCGGAAGTTGGTGCCGAGCAAGTCGTGCCCATTTTGTTTTTCTTCTTTCCCTGCACAGAAAAAGAAGGTAGTATAGGGCCCTACGGGGGCATGTTAGAACTGTTGCTGTTAATCATTGTGCTGCTTCCGCTATTTCTGCGTTATGTTTCCACGCCGCGTGCCCATGTGCGGGGATTATTTAGCTCAGTGGGGCTTGACGCGGTCCTCGCCTCCCGAGGCTGATGCCTCGCCGCGTGCTTCATGTCCTGCAAGGATTGGCAGGAGGAGTAGCCTTCGGTCTGGTTGCGAGGGCAATCGGCCTAGGTCCCACGCTCGTGTCATGCTGCCTGCGGGGCACGGACTGGGAGGGGTGCTCCCGCAGCGGACCCGGACAGGAAAGCTTCAAACGATCGGGGCAGAAAACACTCGCGAGGGCGCCCGCGAACCTCCTTCGCGAGATTTGCGAGAGAAAACGAGGCAAGTGAGTGAAAAGGACAAAGAATCACAAGCCTGGGACGGCAACAGCTCCAGTAAAACTTCAAACAGGAATGAACAAGCCAACTGCAGAAAGCAAATGAAAAAGCCGCGTCCGGCACCTATTCTAGTCTTCGACGTCTTCTCACCAGCGCGGAGCTAAGTGCTGCCACTGGGCATGGGCGGGAGCCCCCGAGGCCCGAGGGCGTCACTCCGAAGACTCCGGGGCGTGTACAGCCCCACTCATTATTACGTGAGAGTGTCACGGGCGGCGAGCTTCACAGGCATTTTCCTTCTTCACAGGCACCGGGCCTTTCCCAAAACGCGGTAGCTTCACAGGCATTGACCTTCTTCACAGGCACCAGGCCTTTCCCAAAACACGGCAGCTTCACAGGCATTGGCCTTCTTCACAGGCACCGGGCCTTTCCAAAAATGCGGCAGCTTCACAGGCATTGGCCTTCTTCACAGGCACCGGGCCTTTCCCAAAATGCGGCAGCTTCACATGCATTGGCCTTCTTCACAGGCACCGGGCCTTTCCCAAAATGCGGCAGCTTCAGAGGCATTGGCCTTCTTCACAGGCACCGGGCCTTTCCATAGGCGCTAGGCCTCGCTCAGGGATAGAACCTCCAGAGATGTTGAATGTTCCACACATTCTGGACGGGTACCCCCTCCGGGGTCTCCAAGCGCGCGGAGCCAGGCCTGGAAACATGAACAACCTTGAATGGGCCCTCCCACATGGGAGAGAGCTTGTGCAGCCCCCTGGAGAGAACCCGTCTGAGCACGAGGTCCCCTACCTCAAGAGTTCTGGGGCGGATGTTGCGGCAATGGTATCGCCGCAGCGCCTGTTGATACCTTGCCGCTCGTAGCGCGGCTTCTCAACGGCGTTCCTTCCCCAGCACGAGATCCGTCCCCCGCATGGCGTCCTGCTGCGTCTCGTCGAATGCCAGGACCCGCGCGGAGCGACGCCTGACCTCATGAGGGAGGACAACTTCTGCTCCGTAGACGAGGAAGAACGGGGTCTCGCTAGTCGGCTTGGCGGCGGTTGTGCGGATAAACCACAACACGGACTGGAGCTCGTCGTACCAGCCCCTGCCGCAAGCCTCTAGCTTCTTCTTGAAGGTCCTGGCTTTGAGGCCCCTCAGGACCTCCGCGTTGGCTCGCTCGGCCTGGCCATTGCTACCGGGGTGCGCCACCGAGGCGTAGCATATGTGCGTTCCAAGGTTAGCACAGTACGTTTTGAAGAGATTACTGGTGAATTGCGAACCGTTGTCGGTGATGATGCGGTTAGGCACCCCAAACTGGCTCACGAGACCCTTGATGAACTTGACTGCGGAGCCTGCTGGGATGGTGCGGACAGCTTCAACCTCAGCCCACTTGGTGAACTTGTCCACAACGACGTAGAGGTAGCAATAGCCCCCTGGTGCCCGAGGGAACGTGCCCAGAATGTCTAGCCCCCAGACTGCGAACGGCCACGAGAGGGGTATAGTCTGTAGACCCCCCGCCGTCTGATGGATCTGCCTAGCGTGGAACTGGCAGGCCTCGCAAGCCTTCACCAGCTCAACGGCGTCGCTGAGTGCTGTGGGCCAGTAGAATCCACTGCGGAATGCCTTGCCGACGAGGGTTCGGGACGATGAGTGGTTCCCACAGTCTCTGCCGTGTATGTCCACCAGCAGCTCCTTCCCTTGCTCTCTGGAGATGCAACGTAGGGACACGTCATTTGGCCGCTTCCGGTAGAGCTCCCCATCCTTGATGCAATAATCCGTGGCCTGCCGCGCTACACGCTCTGCCTCCTCCTCGCTCTCCGGCAAGGTCCCTTGCATTAAGTAGTTCTTGAGCTCTGCGATCCAACACCCTTCCTAAGGCTCTAACGCCAGGAGCAGGCGTGCCCCTGAAGCCGGGCCGCAGGCCCGAGCTCCTGAGGTAGGCGGCTGAGGGAGCTCCTCCCTTGGTTGCGCCGTGCTTGATAGTGACGGTGCCGCCGAGGGTTTGAAGAGCCGCTCCTCGAAGACGCCAGACTCCCGAGGCAGCCGCCTGGATGCCCTCTTGGCAATGTTATCAGCCTCTTGATTGGTGCCGCGAGGCACATGCTGCAACTCCAGCCCCCAGAACTGCTTCTCCATCTTGTGAACCTCAGCAAGGTAGGCTTCCATGTGCTCATCCTTTGGTTCGTATATCTTGTTGGAGAAGTTGACGAGGAGCTGCGAATCGCCCTTGATGATGAGGCGCTTTACCCCTAAGGCGATTGCGGCTTTCAAGCCTGCTATCAGGCCTTCGTACTCTGCTATGTTGTTGAGACCTTTTCCCCGTGCTGGAAACAGAGTTGCACGACGTAGTAGAGTTTGTCCTGAGTGGGGGATACGAGCACTGCGCTAGCTCCCGCGCCGTGCCGGGAGAATGCCCCATCGAAGTACACGACCCAGCCGTCTGGTGCCTCACCTCCTGGGGAAAGTGATCGGTCCTCGCCTACCTCGAGACCCGGTGCTTCTGCCCATTCTGCCACGAAATCCGCAAGTGCGGCTCCCTTGATGACTCTGGTCGTACTGAATTCTAGCTGAAATGCCTGTAGTTCGATGTTCCATTCAGCGACTCTTCCAGCTGAGTTGGGGCTCCTGAGTACCATTTCCAAGGGGTATGCTGAGACGACTTTGACGGGATGGTCTTGGAAATAGTGCCGCAGCTTGCGTGAGGCCACTAATAGCGTGAGGAGGAGTTTTTGAGGCATGGGGTACCGCGCCCTTGCGTCCCGTAGCACCGTGCTGACGAAGTACACGGGATGCTCGACGAGGTTGAGGGTGCTGGCGCAGCTTGCATCCTCCAGAGGTCGAGCCGTCTCCTGAGATGGTGGAGCCCCCAGTGCTTGGTCGCTTGAAGAGGCCTCTCCTGCCCCGGGTGCGTTCTCCTGCTGCGGCTGTTCCACTCCGGCTGCGGTCATGGTCCTCGTGAGGCCCCCTTGGCTTTGCTTTGCTTCAACCTGGACGGTGGCTGCGGCCTTGGTCCAACGCTCCTCCCTGACGGCCACCAGGGCTGCACTAGCGGAGTAGGGGGTGGCCGCAAGGTAGAGCACCAGGGGCTCCCGTGGACGCGGAGCTACCATCACTGGTGGGCTGGTAAGGTACCTCTTGAGATCTTGGAATGCCTTGTCAGCCTCTTCAGTCCATTCGAAGGGGCCCTTCTTCTTCATCAACTTGAAGAAGGGCAGTGCTCGTTCCCCCAGCTTGGAGATGAAGCGCCCTAGCGCGGTTACACGCCCGATGAGCTTACGCATCTCTCTGAGGGTCCTTGGCGGGCTCATGTCTTTGACTGCTTTGACCTTCCCTGGGTTGGCCTCGATGCCCCTGTGGGACACGAGAAAACCCAGGAGCTTGCCCGAGGGGACCCCAAACACGCACTTCTCCGAGTTGAGCCGTAGGTCCACTTCGTTGAGGCTCGCAAAGGTTTCTTCTAGGTCTTGTATCAGGGTTTTTGCCTCCTGGGACTTCACCACAATGTCGTCGACGTAAGCTTCAGCGTTCCTCCAGAGCTGCCAGCCTAAGGTGATGTGCATCAGCCGCTGAAAGGTTGCGCTTGCGTTGCGCAACCCAAATGGCATGCACGTGTAGCAGTACACTCCGCATGGGGTCAGGAAAGCCGTTTTTTCCACGTCTTCTGCCGCCATCTTGATCTGGTGATAGCCTGAGAAGGCATCTAGGAAGCACAATAGGTCACACTCTGCAGTAGAGTTGACTATCTGGTCAATGTGGGGGAGCGGAAATGGATCCTGTGGACAGGCTTTGTTGAGGTTGGTGAAGTCGACACACATGCGTTCCTTTCCTCCCTTTTTCGGCACAACGACCGGATTAGCAAGCCAATCTAGGTAACGGACCTCGCGGATAACTCCTGCCGCTTCTAGCTTCCGGGTCTCCTGAACGATGAAAGCTTGTTTCTCAGTGGACTATCGCCTTGCCTTCTGCTTCACGGGGCGCACGTTGGGGCACTCATTAACGTGATGCTCAATCACACCCCTCGGGACACCTGCTAACTGATCAGGTTCCCATGCGAACACCTTCTTGTTCCCACGTAGGAACCTCACCAGGGCCTTCTCCTGCTCGGGCTCGAGGTTCGCTCCTATGGTGAAGGTAGCGTCAGTGGACCCGTCCTTGTCGACCGGTACCTGCTTGGTTTCCGCCTTGTCTTGGGTGAACAACTGCTTCTTTTTAGCTGGCGCAGCCCCCTTGGGCTCAAGGGCGTCGGTGCTGGTGGGCTGCGCCACCGCGGCCGCCCTGAAGGCAAGCTTGAGCGCCTGTAGCCCATCCCTTGTGTCTCCTGACACGGTAAGGACGCCACTGCTTCCGGGCATCTTCATGAGGTTGTACGCCGGGTGAGTTGCTGCCATGAACTAGGCCAAGGACGAATAGCCAAGGATGGCGTTGTAGGGGAGGCCGATGGGGGCGATGTCAAAGTCGATCAGCTCTGTGCGGAAGTTGTTGTGGGCGCCGAAGGTCACCGGGAGGCGGATCTGTCCCAAGGAGGCGGTGGAACCGACTCCGACACCCGAGAAAGGCCTGCTGGGCAGAAGCCGGTCTAGCAACACGTGGAGGAGGCTGAAGGCCTCCACCGAGAGCATGTTGAGGCCGGCACCGCCGTCGATGAGGGTCCTGGTGACGGCCACCTGGCAGATGGTGGGGGTGCACAGCATCGGGAGCGCGCCCGAACCGATGGGGTTGATGGGGTGATCATCCGAGTCGAAGGTTAGATCGGCCTCGGGCGCCACCCAGCCCGGGGGGGGGGGGGCTTCTCGACGCTTGGGGGCGGTGCTGATCCGGTGGGTGAGCGGCTTGACGTGGCGGCTCGAGGGTGGTGCCTGTGAGCCACCAAGGAGAGCTGCGACGACGGGCGGCACTAGTGCGGCATAACGGGCGAGAAAGAGGTCGCGCGGCTCCTCCCAGGAGGTCCCAGAAGCCTTCGGCAGGTGGAGGAGCCATGCACGCGGGTCACCGGCGAGGGCCATGGGGAACCAGTTGGCCGTCACTCGATCATCGCCCCGGCTTTGAGGACGGCCTCCTCATACGCCAGCAGGAAAACCAGCGGATCCGTCGCGCCGTTGTAGCGCGGCGGCGTCTCAGGCATGAATTTGTGCGGCCACAACACCTGTCGCAAGGTGGGGGCCAAGGCTCGGAGCCCCCCAGCCCCAGTGCCGGCATTGGTTGCCGGAGCGGTCGGTGCGTTGTCTGCCATGGGGGCGAAACGCGATGTTGGTGGAGAGCGGGTCGTCGAGAGGGAGAACTCCGGCGCACCCCTACCTGGCGCGCCAAATGTTGGATTTTGGGTTCCGGCAGATCCTTAAGGTTCGAACTCTGGGGTGCGCACGGAGATCTTTCCCCTACCGACTCACACTTCTATGGCTCGCAAGAAATCTAGGCTAGAAATAAGAACACACAAGGGACACGAGGTTTATACTGGTTCGGGCCACCGATGTGGTGTAATACCCTACTCCAGTGTGTGGTGTGGTGGATTGCCTCAGGGGCTGATGATGAACAATACAGTGGGAAGAACGGCCTTACGAGAGGTGTTCTTGAGCTAGTGTGGTATGTTCTACTTGGTCCGGGTCCCCTTCCCTCTATGGTGGCTAGTCCTACTTATAGAGGCCCTGGTCCTCTTCCCAAAATGTGAGCGGGAAGGGCGCCAACAATTGGCCATTTTGAAGGGGAACATCTAGTACAAGTTATCCTGACCAAAGGTGGTCTTCGGCTGCCAAAAGCACTGGTGATGACGCCGTCTTGGGCTCCACGATGACCTCTGTCCTGCCGCTCTGCTGGTCTTGGTCTCGTTGCACTGGAATGGTAACCTTTGCCCGATGCCTTGGACTATGCTTGTTCCCTTTGCACCGAAGGGGAAACAAGGACACTGCACAGGCCGGTGCCCGCCTGGCGCCCGCCTGATCTCGATCGTCATGGCTTGCATCACGGGCTCCTCGCGAGGTGCCCCTGCCTTGATCTCTCCACCTCCTCGCAAGCCTGCCTGATGAGGCTGCTCCCGAGGAAGCTTCCTGTCGTCCGCCCCGCAGGGCTTGGCCCCTCGCGAGGGTCTTGAGTTTGAGCTGATGAAGCTGGGCCGCACTGGGCCCCCACTCGAGCCACACCGCAGGCCGCAGGCAGGCAAGTCTGGGGACCCCCGTTCCTAGAACGCCGACAGCCGCTTTGTCTTTGGCCTCGGACAGTGCCTTCTTCAGGGTCGCCACTTCGGTCGTGGCCCCTGGCAAATTCATGATGATCCTATTACTTTACACCCAAACTTCCTTTTAAATATATAGACAAGGTATTGCTTACCTTTGCTCTCCTCGAGCTGCCTCTTGGTAAGGCCGAGCTCGTCCTCGGACCGCTCTAGGTCCTGCTTCAATGCAGAGACCTCCGCAGTACGTGCGGCAGCGGCCAGCGGTGAAGCCTGCACATACACATAGACATATTCTGATTAGACTCCTGAGTCATCATTTGATCCTCTATTCGGCCTTTCTTCGCGAACGCCGAATAGAGCATCAGGGGCTACTATCTATGCGGTAATATTTTCTTATATTTTGATTGCTTACCTCAAAGCCTATTAGGAGGCTGGTGCAAGCTTCGGTCAGTCCATTTTTGGCGGACTGAACTTTCTCGATCACTGCACTCATGATAGTGCGGTGCTCTTCGTCGATGGAAGCGCCGCGAAGCGCTTCCAGCAAGTTGTCCGGTGCCTCTGGATGGACAGAGGACACCGGCACGGGCGGCTGCCCCCCCTTAACGGGGGATCGCTTGCCGGAGTCCGGAACCACCGAAGGTTCCGGGGCAGTATTCGGATACGGGCCGAACTTGGAGCCCGTGGGAGTCTTGCTCCCTTTGCGCCTAGGGTCCGGAAGGTCGCCTCGAGGCGCCCCCAGGACTACCTCCCCTCGGCTCGGTGCCTTTTGGGACAACACCTCGACATTTTCCGTAGGGCAAGGGGTGGAGGTGGTCAGAAGTGAATCGCTATTCATATCCAACGAGTCCAATGAACTGTCCGACGAAGATACGTCGAGATGGGCTCGGGACGGACTGCATAATCATATGTGGCGTAATGAGAAACAGTGCAATAAAACATACCATGTATTACTATGGTGTCCGGATACTTACGACTTTGCCAGGGGCTTCTCCCTGGGTAACCACTCGTCACCGCTATAGGCGGCCATCGTGGAGCAGTCCGGAAGGAGGGGCCTTCCCTTCTTGGACCCTTCGGCCTCCCTGGATGGGTCGACCTTCCTTTTCTTGTCTCCCCCGGCTGGGAGGGGGGGGAGAACTTTCCTCCTCCTCCTCCTCCTCCTCGTTTTCGTGGGAGGAGTGCGCGTCGGAGTCATCGGACGATGAGTCCGATATAACCTTGCGCCGGAGACCCTTTCGGGTCCCGTGGCCTTCTTCTTGGTCTTCTTCACCGGCACCTCGTAAGGTGCCGGAGCCAGCATCTCCGTTAGGAGAGCATCTGCAGGATCTTCAGGCAGGGGGGCTGGGCAATCGAGCTACTCCGCGGTCTTTACCCAGTCCTGTTAATGGCGTGGAAGCTTAGATCCCGCACATGATTAAACTGGGGCAAATAAATATCCTGCGAGATATGAAAACTTATCGGATTGGCATGGCACTTTGCGCAGAGTCCTCGGTCCTCGGTAAGGGGAGGAGGTACCTCGGCGCCCTTGAACATCACCTTCCAGATGTCCTTGTGCGTCGTGTCGAAGAGCTCTCGCAACGTCTGGTGCTTGGCCGGGTCGAACTCCCACAAATTGAATGCCCGTCGTTGACACAGGAAGATCCGGCGGAAGAGCATGACCTGGACCATGTTGACGAGCTTGATTTTCTAGCTCATCATGTTCCTGATGCAGGTCTAGAGTCCGGTCAGCTCTACCGGAGAACCCCAGGACAAGCCCTTCTCTTTCTAGGAGGTGAGACGCATGGGGATTCCGGATCGAAATTTGGGGGCCGCCACCCAGTTGGTGTCGTGCGGCTCGGTGATGTAGAACCACCCCGATTGCCACCCCTTTATGGTCTCCACATAGGAGCCTTCGAGCCAGGTGACGTTAGGCATTTTGCCCACCATGGCGCCTCCGCACTCTGCTTGCTGGCCGACCACCACCTTTGGTTTAGCATTGAAGGTCTTCAGCCACAGGCCGAAATGGGGCCTGATGCGGAGGAAGGCCTCGCACACGACGATAAACGCCGAGATGTTGAGGATGAAATTGGGGGCCAGATCATGAAAATCCAGCCCGTAGTAGAACATGAGCCCGCGGACAAACGGGTGGAGGGGAAATCCCAGTCCGCGGACGAAGTGGGTAAGAAAAACTACCCTCTCTTGGGGTTCGGGCGTAGGGATGATCTGCCCCGCATCTGGCAGCCGGTGCGCGATATCCGCGGCCAGATATCCGGCTTCCCGTAACTTTGCGATGTGCTCCTCCGTGACAGAGGAGACCATCCACTTGCCTCCCGCTCCGGACATGCTTGGAGTGGTCTCAGAAGAAAGACGCGAACCATGGCGCTGGAGCTCGAGTGCGTGAGAATGGATAAGCGAGGAGGAAGAAGGCATGGGTAAAAAGGGGGAATCTTTGTCCCTTTATAAGGGCGAAAGAGGTGATACGCCTCCCCACTTGCCTGGTAAAATCGCTTATTCCCCAAGCGCCGTAATTGATGGCGCGGTTGGGTTACCCACGTCCGTATTGATGAGAATCCCATAATAAGGGGACGCGATCTCTGCTTTGACAAGACGTGTCAAGAAAATCGCCTCGCGATATGTGCGATGCTGGTTGAGAAAAATGGCTCGAATAATGACCGGGCCATGACATGATGTCATGCTGTCAAAACGTGTCAGCATATTAGATTTGTGGAAATATTATTCTCTCTTCGGTGGTATGTGGAACTTGTTTTGCAGAGCCGGACACTATCCTTGTGTTTAAAATCTTCTATGGAGTATTCGGAGGAGGAACCCACCTTGCAATGCCGAAGACAAAACTGCGCGCCGGACTCATCGTCATTGAAGCCTGGTTCAGGGGCTACTGAGGGAGTCCTGGATTAGGGGGTCTCCGGACAGCCGGACTATATCCTTTGGCCGGACTGTTGGACTATGAAGATACAAGATTGAAGACTTCGTCCCGTGTCCGGATGGGACTTTCCTTGGCGTGGAAGGCAAGCTTGGCAATACGGATATGTAGATCTTCGCCCTTGTAACCGACTCTGTGTAACCCTAGCCCCCTCCGGTGTCTATATAAACCGGAGGGGTTAGTTCGTAGGACAACAACAATCATACCATAGGCTAGCTTCTAGGGTTTAGCCTCTACGATCTCGTGGTAGATCAAATCTTGTAGTACTCATATCATCAAGATCAATCAAGCAGGACGTATGGTATTACCTCCATCGAGAGGTCCCGAACCTGGGTAAACATCGTGTCCCCTGCCTCCTGTTACCATCCGCCTTAGACGCACAGTTCGGGACCCCCTACCCGAGATCTGCCGGTTTTGACACCGACAGAAGCTAAGAGATATTAAGGCCTCCTTTTAATAGAGTACCGGACCAAAGCATTAACACATAGTGAATACATGAACTCCTCAAACTACGGCCATCACCGGTAAGTATCCCGATTATTGTCACTTCGGGGTTAACGGATCATAACACATAATAGGTGACTATAGACTTGTAAGATAGGATCAAGAACTCTCATATATTGATGAAAATATAATAGGTTCAGATCTGAAATCATGGCACTCGGGCCCTAGTGACAAGAATTAAGCATAGCGAAGTCATAGCAACATCAATCTCAGAACGTAGTGGATACTAGAGATCAAACCCTAACAAAACTAACTCGATTACATGATAAATCTCATCCAACCCATCACCATCCAGCAAGCCTATGATGGAATTACTCATGCACGGCGGTGAGCATCATGAAATTGGTGATGGAGGATGGTTGATGATGACGATGGCGACGGATTCCCCTCTCCGGAGCCCCGAACGGACTCCAGATCAGCCCTCCCGAGAGGTTTTAGGGCTTGGCGGCGGCTCCGTATCGTAAAACGTGATGAATCCTTCTCTTTGATTTTTTCTCCCCAAAAGCAAATATATAGAGTTGGAGTCGAGGTCGGAGGAGCTCCAGGGGGCCCACGAGGTAGGGGGCGCGCCCTAGGGGGGCAGGCGCGCCCCCACCCTCGTGGCTAGTGTGTGGCCCCCCTGGTCTTCATCTTTTGCAAGGATTTTTTATTATTTCCGAAAAGATGTTCCGTGAAGTTTTAGGTCATTCCGAGAACTTTTGTTTCTGCACATAAATAACACCATGGTAATTCTGCTGAAAACAGCATCAGTCCGGGTTAGTTCCATTCAAATCATGCAAGTTAGAGTCCAAAACAAGGGCAAAAGTGTTTGGAAAAGTAGATACGACGGAGACGTATCAATTATCACCCGCTCCGCCGCCGCGGCCCGAAGGCAGGATGCGGAGGTGGAGGCCCGCACGTGCGCCAGTGACCTTGCGTGCTACATCGAGTTCCTGCGGGAGGAGGAGCGCCTCGTCGAGCACGCAAAGAGCCTTACCGTAGCCTGATAATCCCGAAGTGCAGGGAATCACCGTAGTAATTTCCAAAGGTGGAAGTGATAAGTATGGAGTGTCAAACCCACAAGGAGCTAAAGGTAAGATTAATATCCTCTGAAGCCCTATATGCCATTGACACGACTCTACGTATACCGAACGTTTGCTTCCAACTAGCAATGAGAAATAAAACTATGTTGTGGGTATGAAGTGGATAACTTTGCATGATATTGGAGAGCTAAAATATGGAAGTAGGTGTTGTTATCATAAAGTTAGAATATATTACTAAATATTATAAATAGCGAGTGTGGAATAATGGTGGATCGGTGTGCGGAATTGTCCTAGGCAATTGTTTAATAAGACCGATAGTCGTCATTGCAATTTCATATGAGGGAGACGCATAAGCTAACATACTTTCTGTTCTTGGATCATATGCACTTATGATTGGAACTCTAGCAAGCATCCGCAACTACTAAAGATCATTAAGGTAAAACCCAACCATAGCATTAAAGCATCAAGTCCCCTTTATCCCATACGCAACAATGCCCTTACTCGGGTTTATGTTTCTGTCACTCATGCAACCCACTATAAGCGAATCATGAACGTATTGCAACACCCTACAGCAGGAATCCCTCACGCTTGCACGACACAGAGGTCACAATAGGACAGCACCAAAATAAAACATACAACGCGTACCAATCTAGATCATCAATCAACCCAAAGACAAAAGATATCTACTCAAAACATCATAGGATGGCAACACATCATTGGATTATAATATGTGGCATAAAGCACCATGTTCTAGTAGGGATTACAGTGGGGTGCGGGAGAGTGGACCGCATAAAAGAGATGCTGATGGTGATGTTGATGAAGACGATCACCACGGCGATGATTCCCCTCCCGATGGCACTCCGATGCCACCGGGAGAGAGGAGGAGAGGTTCTCCCCCTTGTGCTTCCTCCTCCATGGCCTCCCCCCTGGATGGGGAGAGGTTCCCTCTTTGGTCCTTGGCCTTTATGGTGATGATGGCCCCTCCGGGATCCTCCTCCATGCCCTCCGGTGATGATGGCCCCCTCCGGCAGGGTGCCAGAGAGGGCCTAGATTGATTTCTCGTGGCTACAGAGGCTTGCGGCGGTGGAACTCCCGATCTAGGTTATTTTCTAGAGGTTTCTATATTTATAGGAATTTTTGGCGTCGGTCTCACGTCAAGGAGGTGCTCGAGTCGTCCATGAGGCAGGCCCACGCGCCTGGGGGGCACTACAAAGAAAAAGACACATCCGTGAAATTTTGGGCCGAACGAATTTTTTTCTGTCATACATATGACACTTCTATGACGATAATTGTGACAAAACCCAGTGTCATCATAGATGTGGTGGGCTCCTACTTCTATGAAAAAAAATCATGACAGAAAATGGGCTTTTCGTCCTGGGCGGGCCAGAGACGCTGCTGCATGACATTCTTTGGGCCGTCCATGACGGAAAAAACCGTGGTAGAAGTGAGGGGGAGGAAACTTTCGGGGAGTTCCCGGTTACGGTGGGAGGTCGGGGGCCGAGCGATGCGCATTTCTCTCGTACACATACGCGCGTGTGTGCGAGGCGTTGGGCTCTAACTGAACCCGAGCGATTGCACTGCAGGCTACGCGTTACTGAACCCGAGCGATCGATCGATGGATGTTAACTGAACCCGATCGAGCGATTCCTTCGCTACTGCTGCTAACTGAAGCCGATCGATGCTGCCTCTGGGATGAACAGTGAGCGTTGCGGGGGGGGGGGGGGTTGGATGAACAGTGAGCGGTGGTGTTGCCTCTGGATGAACAGGACCCCGTGGTGTGGTGGAGGGCTGGATGAACAGTAGATGGTGGAGGGTTGCCCATGGAGGGGTGGTTGAACAGGACCCCATGGTGTGGAGGGCTGGATGAACAGTAGACGGTGGAGGGGTGCCCGTGGAGGGGTGGTTGAACAGTAGCCGGTGGAGTAGCGCGCGGTGGAGGCTAGATGAACAGGAGTCCGTGCAGGCTGGATGAGGTCGACGGTGGAGATGAACAGTATCCCGTGGAGTCCCGTTTTGCGATATGCCACACCCCTCCCGATGAATAGGACCCCCGTTTCGGCCGTAGCGCTCCAACACAAGTCTGTTTCGTCCGTTTTGCGGTACGCTACACCCCTCCTGATCAACAGGACCCCTGTTTAGACCGTAGGAGGTCCGTTTCCTCCGTTTTGCGGTACGCCACACCCCTCCCGATCAACAGGACCCGCGTTTCGATCGTAGGAGGTCCGTTTCCTCCGTTCTGCGGTACGCCAGGCTTCGCCTCCATCGCCTGTTCCGTCCAAGCCCTCCCGATGAACACGACCACGCATTCCGTTCCGACCTAGCCGGTTGGCTCCCACGCATTCCGTTGCCTCCCGATGAACACGACGCATTCCATTGTCTCCCCATGAACACGGCGATGACGCTGTTTCTCCGTTCCGACCCAACCATGTACACGAGCCTTGGCCGCACATATGCGCGAGTAGGCGTTCGAGACCCCGCCCATATGTACACATACGTGGCCGTATTTTCTTTCTTCCACCCTGGCCGTTGTACGTACGTGTACATGCTACGTGCGCGCCTCTACTACGACACGTGCGCGCCTCTACATTGACCAGTATGTACGTACACACTCGCGACCAGAATGACAACGCTACGTACGCTTCGACCAGGTGGGTCCCGACTGTCAGGCACTTCCTTGCGTGCGAAGATGTAGCTGGTGGGTGCCAACAGTCAGGGGGCGAATCGTTTATTTTTTTTTGCCCGGACGCATTTCCTTGCATGCGAAGGTGTAGCTGTTGGGTCCCAGCAATTAGGGGGGAAACATTTTTTTCGCGAAATACGGTGGCCCGTCCGGTGGGTCCTCGCTGTCAGGTGGAGGAATAATTATTTTGCACGTAATAAGGAGGCTCTTCCTTGCTGCGGCCGTGGACCCAGCTGTTAGCCTCTCCACGTACAGTCCACGTCCGATGGAAGCCGTTCCTTGACCATGTTGACCACGCCGCGCCGAGAGCACCAGGGCGGTGGACGACGGCGAGGCCTAGGAAGGGGACGACGCGGAGCCGGGGAAGACACGAAAGTGGATGCCCACGCGTAGAGGAGTATGAGGGTTCACTGGTTCGCTGTGGTGTGATGCTGCCGTCGCCGCAGAATAACACGGGGTGTGGGTGAGTAGAGGGATGGCCTGGCCAGCGGTGGGAGTAGTAGGGGGCGGTGAGGCCTCCGCCACATCACAGCCGGCCACGGGAGGCACGAGCACGAGGCACGATCGGCGCTGGTTTGGGCGGCTGGAGCAAGAAGAAGCACTACGTTCGTTGGATGGACATCGTACGGTCACTGGAGCTAGAATCGTGCATATTGATTAAGTTGAAAAAGCCCTCCACCCCCGTCAACTTAGTAGGCCCACAAGTTAGCCTGCCACTATACTGGGTCCCAACTAATAGGGGGAGTATTCATATTTTTGTGCGTAATAAGGAGGCACTTCCTTGCGTGCGAAGATATGATACGTCCATTTTGCATCATGCTTTTATATCAATATTTATTGCATTATGGGCTGTTATTACACATTATATCACAATACTTGTGCCCATTCTCTCTTATTTTACAAGGTTTACATAAAGAGGGAGAATGCCGGCAGCTGGGATTCTGGGCTGGAAAAGGAGAAAATATTAGAGACCTATTCTGCACAGCTCCAAAAGTCCTGAAACTTCAGGGATGATGTTTTCCAAATAGATAAAAAACACTAAGCACAAGAACCTCACCACGGGGGCCACACACTTCCCACGAGGGTGGGGGGCGCGCCCCCCTACCTCGTGGGCCCCCTGGTGGCCCTCCGGTGGCCATCTTCTGCTATATGGAGTCTTTCGATGGGAAAAAAATCAAAAGCCATCTTCTCGGATGAAACTCCGCCGCCACGAGGCGGAACCTTGGCGGAATCAATCTAGGGCTCTGGCGGAGCTGTTCTGCTGGGGAAACTTCCCTCCTGGAGGGGGAAATCATCGCCATCATCATCACCAACGTTCCTCTCATCGGGAGAGGGCAATCTCCATCAACATCTTCATCAGCACCATCTCATCTCAAAACCCTAGTTCATCTCTTGTATCCAATTCTTGTCTCCAAGTCCTAGATTGGTGCTAGTAGGTTGCTAGTAGTGTTAATTACTCCTTGTAGTTGATGCTAGTTGGTTTAATTGGTGGAAGACCATATGTTCAGATCCTATATGCATATTAATACCCCTCTGATTATGAACATGTTTATGCTTTGTGAGTAGTTACTTTTGTTCCTGAGGACATGGGAGAAGTCTTGCTACTAGTAGTCGTGTGAATTTGGTATTCGTTCGATATTTTGATGAGATGTATGTTGTCTCTCCTCTAGTGGTGTTATGTGAACGTTGACTACATGACACTTCACCATTATTTGGGCCTAGAGGAAGGCATTGGGGAGTAATAAGTAGATGATGGGTTGCTAGAGTGACAGAAGCTTAAACCCTAGTTATGCATTGCTTCGTAAGGGGCTGATTTGGATCCATATGTTTCATGCTATGGTTAGGTTTACCTTAATACTTTTGTTGTATATAGGTTAATCATAAGTGGGATGCTTGTCCAAGTAAGGGCAGCACCCAAGCACCGGTCCACCCACATACCAAATTATCAAAGTACCGAACGCGAATCATATGAACGTGATGAAAACTAGCTTGACGATATTCCCATGTGTCCTCGGGAGCGCTTTACATCATATAAGAGTTTTTCCAGGCTTGTCCTTTGCTACAAAAGGATTGGGCCACCTTGATGCACTTTATTTACTTTTGTTACTTATTGCTCGTCACAAATTATCCTGTCACAAAACTATCTGTTACCACTTATTTCAGTACTTGCGGAAAATACCTTGCTGGAAACCGCTTATCATTTCCTTCTGCTCCTCGCTGGGTTCGACACTCTTACTTATCGAAAGGACTATGATAGATCCCCTATACTTGTGGGTCAACGAGACTCTTTTCTGGCGCCGTTGCCGGGGAGTGAAGCGCCTTTGGTAGGTGGAATTTGGTAAGGAAAAATTTATATAGTTTGCTGAAATTTACTGTCACTTATTACTATGGAAAGTAATCCTCTGAGGGGCTTGTTCGGGGCATCTTCACCCCGGCCAGTAGAGTAAAGAGATGCTCCTCAACCTACTGAACCTACTGAAAATGAATATTAAAATGAAAATGCTTGCTTTGAAGTTCCTGTAGGTATGATAGAAAAACTGCTAGCTAATCCTTTTTTAGGAGATGGAACAAAACATCCTGATGAACATCTGATATATGTGGATGAAGTTTGTGGATTATTTAAGCTTGCAGGTGTACCCGGAGATGTTGTTAAGAAGAAGGTTTTCCCGTTATCTTTGAGGGGAGATGCATCGACATGGTATAGGCTATGTGATGATATGAGGTCTTGGAATTACAAATGATTGAAATTGGAATTTCATCAGAAATTTTATCCTATGCATCTTGTTCATCATGATCGCAATTATATATATAATTTTTGGCCTCACGAAGGAGAAAGCATCGCTCAAGCTTGGGGGAGGCTTAAATCAATGTTATATTCATGACCCAATCATGAGCTCTCAAGGGAAATGATTATTCAAAATTTTTATGCTCGGCTTTCTGGTAACAATCGCACCATGCTTGATACTTCTTGTGCTGGCTCTTTTATGATGAAGACTATTGAATTCAAATGGAATTTATTGGAAAGAATTAAACGCAACTCTGAAGATTGGGACCTCGACAATGGTAAGGAGTCAGGTATAACACCTAGTTTTGATTGTGTTAAATCTTTTATGGATACCGATATTTTTCATAAATTTAGCACTAAATATGGACTTGACTCTGAGATAGTAGCTTCTTTCTGTGAATATTTTGCTACTTATGTTGATGTCCCCAAGGAGAAGTGGTTTAAATATCATCTTGCCATAGAAGTAAAAGTAGCCGCACCTATTAAAGTTGAAGAAAAGACTATTACTTATAATGATCCTATTGTTCCTACTTCTTATGTTGAGAAACCACCTTTCCCTGTTAGGATAAAGGATCATACTAAAGCTTCAACTATAGTTCGTAAAAGCAATATTAAAACATATACACCTCCTGAGCAAGTTAAAGTTGAACCTAATATTGTTATTGTTAAAGATCTCTTGTCTGATAATATAGATGGGCATGTTATTTATTTCTGTAATGAAACTGCTAGAATTGCTAAACCCCGTGATGAAGATAAACCTAGACCTGTGGTAGGCATGCCTGTTATTTCTGTTAAAATAGGAGATCATTGTTATCATGGTTTATGTGATATGGGTGCTAGTTCTAGTGCAATACCTTATTCCTTATACCAAGAAGTTATGCATGATATTGCACCTGCTGAAATAGAAGATATTGATGTCACAATTAAACTTTCCAATAGAGATACTATTTCACCAATGGGAATTGTTAGAGATGTTGAAGTCTTGTGTGGGAAAACTAAATATCCTGCTGATTTTCTTGTTCTTGGTTCCCCAAAAGATAGCTTTTGTCCCATTATATTTGGTAGACCCTTCTTAAACACTGTTAATGCTACCATAGATTGCAAAAGAGATGTTGTTACTATCGGTTTAGATGATATGACTCATGAATTTAATTTCTCTAAATTTAGTAGACAACACCGTGAAGAAGAATTACCTAGTAAGGATGAAATTATTGGTCTTGCTTCTATTGCCGTACCTCCTAGTGATCCTTTAGAACATTATTTGCTAGACCATGAAAATGATATGTTTATGAATGAAAGAAGGGAAATAGATGAAGTATTCTTTAAATAGGAACCTATTCTGAAAAATAATTTACCTGTTGAAATCCTAGGGGATCCTCCTCCACCCAAGGGTGATCCCGTGTTTGAGCTTAAACCGTTACCTGATACTCTTAAATATGCTTATCTTGATGAGAAAAAGATATATCCTGTTATTATTAGTGCTAACCTTTCAGAGCATGAGGAAGAGAGATTATTGAAAACTCTGAAGAAGCAACGTGCTGCTATTGGGTATACTCTTGATGATCTTAAGGGCATTAGTCCCACTCTATGTCAAAATAAAATTAATTTGGAAGAAGATGCTAAACCAGTTTGTGATCATCAACGCTGGCTGAATCCTAAAATGAAAGAAGTGGTAAGAAAGGAGATACTAAAGCTCCTTGAGGCAGGTATAATTTATCCCGTTGCTGATAGTCAGAGGGTAAGCCCTGTCCATTGTGTCCCTAAGAAGGGAGGTATTACTCTTGTTCCTAATGATAAAGATGAATTGATTCCTCAAAGAATTATTACAGGTTATAGGATGGTAATTGATTTCCGCAAATTAAATAAGGCTACTAAAAAGGATCATTACCCCTTACCTTTTATCGATCAAATGCTAGAAAGATTATCCAAACACACACATTTTTGCTTTCTAGATGGTTATTCTGGGTTCTCTCAAATACCTGTGTCAGCCAAAGATCAATCAAAGACTACTTTTACATGCCCTTTTGGTACTTTTGCTTATAGACGAATGCCTTTTGGTTTATGTAATGCACCTGCTACCTTTCAAAGATGCTTGATGGCTATATTCTCTGACTTTTGTGAAAAGATTTGTCAGGTTTTCATGGACGACTTTTCCGTCTATGGATCTTCTTTTGATGATTGCTTGAGCAACCTTGATCGAGTTTTGCAGAGATGTGAAGAAACTAATCTTGTCTTGAATTGGGAAAAGTGCCACTTTATGGTTAATGAAGGTATTGTCTTGGGGCATAAAGTTTCTGAAAGAGGTATCAAAGTTGATAAAGCCAAGGTTGATGCTATTGAAAAGATGCCATGTCCCAAGGACATCAAAGGTATAAGAAGTTTCCTTGGTCATGCCGGTTTTTATAGGAGGTTCATTAAGGACTTCTCAAAAATTTCTCGGCCTCTGACTAATTTATTACAAAAAGATATAACATTTGTTTTTGATGATGATTGTGTAGAAGCATTTGAAATACTTAAGAAAGCATTGATCTCTGCACCTATTGTCCAGCCACCTGATTGGAATTTACCCTTTGAAATTATGTGTGATGCTAGTGATCATGTTGTAGGTGCTGTTCTAGGACAAAGAGTTGATAAGAAACTAAATGTTATTCAATATGCTAGTAAAACCCTAGACAATGCTCAAAGAAACTATTCTACTACCGAAAAAGAATTCTTAGTAGTTGTATTTGCTTGTGATAAGTTCAGACCTTATATTGTTGATTCTAAAGTAAGTATTCACACTGATCATGCTGCTATTAAATATCTCAGGGAAAAGAAAGATGCTAAACCTAGACTTATTAGATGGGTTCTCTTGCTACAAGATTTTGATTTGCATATTGTTGATAGAAAAGGAGCTGAGAACCCCATTGCAGACAACTTGTCTAGGTTAGAAAATGTGCTTGATGACCCACTACCTATTGATGATAGCTTTCCTGATGAGCAATTAAATGTCATAAATGCTTCTCATACTGCTCCATGGTATGTTGATTATGCTAATTACATTGTTGCTAAGTTTATACCACCTAGTTTCACATACCAGCAAAAGAAAAAGTTCTTCTATGATTTGAGGCATTACTTTTGGGATGACCCACATCTTTATAAAGAAGGAGTGGATGGTGTTATTAGACGTTGTGTACCTGAGCATGAACAGGAACAGATCCTACGCAAGTGTTGGGGAACGTAGCAAAAATTCAAAATTTTCCTACGTGTCACCAAGATCTATCTATGGAGAAACCATCAATGAGGGGAAGGAGAGTGCATCTACATACCCTTGTAGATCGCTATGCGGAAGCGTTCAAGAGAACGGGTTGAAGGAGTCGTACTCGTCGTGATCCAAATCACCGGAGATCCAAGTGCCGAACGGACGGCACCTCCGTGTTCAACACACGTACAGCCCGGTGACGTCTCCCATGCCTTGATCCAGCAAGGAGAGAGGGAGAGGTTGAGGAACACTCCATCCAGCAGCAGCACAACGGCGTGGTGGTGGTGGAGGAGCGTGGTACTCCAGCAGGGCTTCGCCAAGCACCGCAAGAGACGAGGAGGAGAGAGGTAAGGCTGCGCCAGGGAGAGATCAAATCGTGTGTGTTGCAGCCCCCTAACCTCAAGTATATATAGGGGAAGGGGAGGGGCTGTGCCCCCATCTAGGGTTCCCTCCCTAGGGGGGCGGCAGCCCCCAAAACCCATCTAGGGTGCGGCCAAGGGGGGAGAGAGGGGGGGCGCACCTAGGGTGGGCCTTAAGGCCCATCTAGACCTAGGGTTTGCCCCCTCCCACTCTCCCTGCGCCTTGGGCTTTGGTGGGGGGGCGCACCAGCCCACCTGGGGCTGGTCCCCTCCCACACTTGGCCCAAGCAACCTTCTGGGGCTGGTGGCCCCACTTGGTGGACCCCCGGGACCCTCCCGGTGGTCCCGGTACGTTACCGATAAAACCCGAAACTTTTTTGGTGACCAAAACAGGACTTCCCATATATAAATCTTTACCTCCGGACCATTCCGGAACTCCTCGTGATGTCCGGGATCTCATCCGGGACTCTGAACAACATTCGGTTACCACATATACAAACTTCCTTAATAACCCTAGCGTCATCGAACCTTAAGTGTGTAGACCCTACGGGTTCGGGAACCATGCAGACATGACCGAGACATTCTCCGGTCAATAACCAACAGCGGGATCTGGATACCCATGTTGGTTCCCACATGTTCCATGATGATCTCATCGGATGAACCACGATGTCGAGGATTCGATCAATCCCGTATACAATTCCCTTTGTCTAGCGGTATTGTACTTGCCCGAGATTCGATCGTCGGTATCCCGATACCTTGTTCAATCTCGTTACCAGCAAGTCTCTTTACTCGTTCCATAACACATCATCCCGTGATCAACTCCTTGATCACATTGTGCACATTATGATGATGTCCTACTGAGTGGGCCCAGAGATACCTCTCCGTCACACGGAGTGACAAATCCCAGTCTCGATTCGTGCCAACCCAACAGACACTTTCGGAGATACCTGTAGTGTACCTTTATAGCCACCCAGTTACGTTGTGACGTTTGGCACACCCAAAGCATTCCTATGGTATCCGGGAGTTGCACAATCTCATGGTCTAAGGAAATGATACTTGACATTAGAAAAGCTTTAGCATGCGAACTACACGGTCTTGTGCTATGCTTAGGATTGGGTCTTGTCCATCACATCATTCTCCTAATGATGTGATCCCGTTATCAACGACATCCAATGTCAATGGTCAGGAAACCGTAACCATCTATTGATCAACGAGCTAGTCAACTAGAGGCTCACTAGGGACATGGTGTTGTCTATGTATCCACACATGTATCTGAGTTTCCTATCAATACAATTCTAGCATGGATAATAAACGATTATCATGAACAAGGA
Source organism: Triticum urartu (assembly GCF_056163025.1). Taxonomy (NCBI): domain Eukaryota; kingdom Viridiplantae; phylum Streptophyta; class Magnoliopsida; order Poales; family Poaceae; genus Triticum; species Triticum urartu. The sequence continues at coordinate 97,458,032 of NC_141875.1, forward strand.
AATATAATAATAACTAATTTATTATTGCCTCTAGGGCATATTTCCAATAGCAAGTGTCACTCCGAAGCTTATGGAGGACACCATGCTGGAGATAGAACTGCACATAAGGTACTGCAATCAGGTTTTTATTGGCCTACTCTCTTCAAGGATGCCCGTAAGTTTGTCTTATCTTGTGATGAATGTCAAAGAATTGGTAATATAAGCAGACATCAAGAAATGCCCATGAACTATTCACTTGTTATTGAACCATTTGATGTTTGGGGCTTTGACTATATGGGACCTTTTCCTTCCTCTAATGGTTATACACATATTTTAGTTGCTGTTGATTACGTTACTAAGTGGGTAGAAGCTATTCCAACTAGTAGTGCTAATCATAAAACTTCTATTAAAATGCTTAAAGAAGTTATTTTTCCAAGATTTGGAGTCCCTAGATATTTAATTACTGATGGTGGTTCACATTTTATTCATGGCGCCTTCCATAAAATGCTTCATAAATATGATGTTAATCATAGAATTGCATCTCCTTATCATCCTCGGTCTAGTGGTCAAGTAGAATTGAGTAATAGAGAACTCAAATTAATTTTGCAAAAGACTGTTAAGAGGTCTAGAAAGAATTGGTCCAAGAAACTAGATGATGCATTATGGGCCTATAGAGCTGCATATAAAAATCCTATGGGTATGTCTCCGTATAAAATGGTCTATGGAAAAGCATGTCACTTACCTCTCGAACTAGAACACAAGGCATATTGGGCTATTAAAGAACTTAATTATGATTTTAAACTTGCCAGTGAGAAGAGGTTATTTGATATTAGCTCACTTAATGAATGGAGAACCCAAGCCTACGAAAATGCCAAGTTGTTTAAAGAAAAAGTTAAAAGATGGCATGACAAAAGGATACAAAAGCGTGAGTTTAATGTAGGTGATTATGTATTGCTATACAACTCTCGCTTAAGATTTTTTGCAGGAAAACTTCTCTCTAGATGGGAAGGTCCTTACATTATCGAAGAGGTCTACCGTTCCGGTGCCATAAAAATCAACAACTTCGAAGGCACAAATCCGAAGGTGGAAAACGGTCAAAGAATCAAACATTATATCTCAGGTAATCCCATAAATGTTGAATCCAATATTATTGAAACCGTAACCCCGGAGGAATACATAAGGGACACTTTCCGGAAAGTTTAAGACTCCGAAAAGGAATAGGTATGTGGTACGGTAAGTAAACTGACTCCAAAACAGTTTTTAAGGCAATATTTCTCCGTTTTGGAATATTTAGAAAAATAGAAAAATAAGAAGCAGTCCGGGAAGGACACGAGGGCTCCACGAGGGTGGAGGGCGCACCCTACCCTACTGGGCGCGCCCTACCCTACTGGACGCGCCCCCTACCTCGTGGGCACCTCGTGTGCTCTCCGGACTCCATTTTCGTACACGACACGTATTTTGTTCGGTAAAAAATCATTATATAATCTCCCGGGGATTTTGACTCCCGTATCACGCAAAAATCTCCTGTCTTTGTTTCGAGCGGTTTTCCATCAGGGTTGTCAAGGCCGGGCACTATGTCGTCTCCCTCCTCCTCCAACCATGAGGGCAATTATGCTTGGCTAAAGAAGATAGAGCTGAAGAGAGAAGAACCTATGGAGATCAGCAAGGATGAATGGATCAAGAAGGCCATGGAGGACCAAGTTCCGGCAACAGAAGACACTCTTCAACTGGATCACAATCTTCTTACCCCAACAGAAATCGAAGCTTTCAAGATGACTGAGTTAGCTCGTATACAAAATAAGTATCTCACACGTGAAAATATTTTGTTGAAGGAGCATATCATCGCACTCAAGGGCATCATCCGCAAGTTAGAAGACCTCCTACGCTCGATGTGCGACTATCCATCATCGACAACCCCACTGTCGGTGTCAAAAACGGCGGATCTCGGGTAGGGGGTCCCGAACTGTGCGTCTAGGCCGGATGGTAACAGGAGGCAGTGGACACGAAGTTTTACCCAGGTTCGGGCCCTCTCGATGGAGGTAAAACCCGACGTCCTGCTTGATTAATATTGATGATATGGGTAGTACAAGAGTAGATCTACCACGAGATCAGAGAGGCTAAACCGTAGAAGCTAGCCTATGGTATGATTGTTGATGTGTATGTTGTCCTACGGACTAAAACCCTTCGGTTTATATAGACACCGGAGAGGGTTAGGGTTACATAGAGTCGGTTACAATGGTAGGAGATCTGAACATCCGTATCGCCAAGCTTGCCTTCCACGCCAAGGAAAGTCCCTTCCGGACACGGGACAGGGTCTTCAATCTTGTATCTTCATAGTCCAGGAGTCCGGCTTGAAGGTATAATTCGGCTATCCGAACACCCCCTAATCCAGGACTCCCTTAGTAGCCCCTGAACCAGGCTTCAATGACGACGAGTCCGGCGCGCAGATTGTCTTCGGCATTGCAAGGCGGGTTCCTCCTCCAAGTACTTCATAGAAGATTTTGAACACAAAGATAGTGTCCGGCTCTGCAAAATAAGTTTCCACATATTGCCATAGAGAGAATAATATTTACACAAATCTAATCTGCTGACGTATTCCGTAGCGTGGCACACCACGACCAAGCCTTTATCCGAATTGTTTCAGTATCCCACCTCAGTGCGTTATGCGAGGCGGTTTCCTTGGCACATCTTGTCAAAGCAGAGATCGTGTCCCTTATTCCGGGATTCTCATCAATACGGGCGTGGGTAACCCAACCGCGCCTTTGATTACGGCGCTTGGACATAAGCGAGTTTTACCAGGCTGGTGGGGACATGTAGTTGCATCCACCCATATAAGGGGATAATGATCCACCTTTTCACCCACTCCTTCTTCCTCCTTTGCCTATCCATTCTTGCGCACTCGAGCTCCAGCGCCCAAGTCCGCACTACCACCTCAACCTTCTCCAGTCATGTCCGGAGCGGTAGGCAAGTGGATGGTCTCCTCCGTCACGGAGGGACACATCAAAAAGCTGAGGAAGGCCGGATATCTGGCTAGCGACATCGCGCACCGGCTTCCCGAAAAGGGGCAGCTCATCCCGACTCCTAGGCCCCATGAGAGGGTAGTATTCCTCCCCCATTTCCTCCGCGGACTAGGCTTCCCTCTGCATCCTCTTGTCCGGGGGCTCATGTTCTACTACGGCCTGGATTTCCACGATTTGGCCCCGAACTTCATCCTCATCATCTCGGCATTTATCGTCGTGTGCGAGGCGTTCCTTCGCATCTGCCCCCATTTCGGCCTATGCCTTAAGACTTTCAACGTCAAGCCAAAGGTGGTGCGTGGCAGCCAGGCGGAGGTGCCATGGTTGGCAAGATGGCCAACGTCCTGTGGCTCGAGGGCTCCTTTGTGGAGACCCTGAAGGGGTGGCAATCCGGGTGGTTTTACGTCACCGAGCCACGCGACGCCGAATGGGTCGCAGCCCCTGAGTTTTGATCCGGCCCCCCTACGCGGCTCACCTCCTGGAAGGAGACATGCCTGTCTTGGGGTAAAAAAGGAGAGCTGACCGGACTCCAAACATGCATCCAAACCCTGGTGGACAAGAAGCTCAAGCTTGTGAACGTAGTCCAGGTTATGCTCATCCGCCTGATCCTCCCGTGTCAACAACAGGCCTTCAACCTGTGGGAGTTCGACCCGGCGCAGCATCGAACTCTAAATAGGCTCTTCGACACGACGTACGAAGATGCCTGGAGGATGCTCTTTAAGGGCGCCGAGGCTCCCGCATCCGCTGCCGAGGATCGCGGATTCAGTACTCAGCATCACGCTCATGCGGTAAGCTGTCTTTATCCCCTTACAGGGTATCAGTTTTTCATAGTTTGACTCTATGCGGGATCTGAGTTCCCTTATCTTTGATAAGATTGGGAGGTGACATCCGGACAGATCAACTGTCCGGCTCCTTTGCCCGAGGGCCCAGTGGACGCTCGCTTGGCGAAGCTGCTGGTTCCGGCGCCCTATGTGGTGCCGGAGAAGAAGGCCATGAAAAGGGCCACGGGGACTCGAAAGAGTGCCCGGCGCCAGGAGCTGTCGGATTCGTCATCCGACGGTCCTGAAGAGCCTTCCTCTCGTGAAGATGAGGAGGAAGAAGAAGAGACCTCTCCCCCTCCAGCGGGAGGAGAGAAGAAAAGGAAGGTCGCCCTCTCTGAGGAGGCCGGAGGGTCCAAGAAGGGGAAAACCCTTCCTGCGGACTACTCCAATGACGCCGACGATGGCGAAGAGGAGTGGCAGCCCAGGGCTAAGCCCCTGGCAAAATCGTAAGTATCCGGATACCAGAGTAATTCATAGTATTCGTTTATTGCACAACTTTCCCTTATGTCGAATATGCTTATGCAGCCCACCCAAAGACCGGCTCGACGCATCATCGAGCGGCTCACTGGACTCGTCGGAGGTGAACTCGCTTCCGACGGCTTCCTCCCCCCGCCCTATGGACGACACCGAGGTGTTGTCCCAACAGGTTCCAAGCAGGGAGGAGGTGGTCCCGGAGGTGCCGCAAGGCGACCTCCCGGACTCCAGGAGTAAAGGGGATGAGACCCCCTAGGGCTCCAAGTCCGGCTTTAGGCCGGACACCGCTCCGGAACCTTCAAGGGTTCCGGAGTCCGGCAGGGGACGTCCTTCCAAGAGGAGCAAGTCCACCGTGCCGGCGACCCCCGTCCATCCGGAGGCGCCGGAAAATATGTTGGAGGCGCTCCAAGGTGCCTCCATCAACGAGGAGCACCGCGCTATTATGAGTGCGGTGGTCCAGAAGGTACAGTCCGCCAAGAGCGGACTGACTGAAGCTTGTACTAGCCTTTTGACAGGCTTTGAGGTAAGTAAATAATGTGTAAATGATATTACCGCATAGACAGTAGCCCCTAATGCTCTGTTGGGCGTTCGGGAAGAAAAGCCGAATAGAGGATCAAAAAATTCACAGGAGTCTAACAAAAGGAGTCAATATGCATGTGCAGGCTTCTCTGCTGGCGTCCTCCATACTCACTGCGGAAGTGGATACGCTGAAGCAGAGCCTCGAGAAGTCCGAGCAAGAGCTCGAGCGTGCCAAGAAGCAGCTAGAGGAGAAGGAAGGTAAGAAATACCGTGGTTGAATATGTATATAAAAATGGTGCAATTGCAAGAAATGACAGGATTAACATGGCTATTGTAGGGGCCACATCTGAGGTGGCGACCCTTAAGCAAGCGCTGCTCGAGGCCGAGAAGAGTGCGGCCGCGGAGCGCACCGAGCGGGAGAGGTATGAGGCCGAGGTTGGCAAGGTGCAACAAGAGCTCCAGGTTCTCATGAAGAAACATGAGAGTTTGGAGCTTGACTCGAAGACGCGAGCGTCCGAGCTCGCGGTGGCTATTGAAAATGCCAAGTCTGCCAAGGCCGAATCCCAGAAAACCCTCCAGGAGTTGGATGAGGTGAAGAAGATAGCGGCGGGTAAGGCATTCTCTATGCAAAGTAAACACATAAACGTGAGTTACTTGATACTTACCCGAATCCGGAGCTCTCCAGGGGCATTTGCAGATCTTCCCCAGAGTGTATCTGATGCCGCCGCATTCTATCGAGCCGAGGAGGGCGGCTCGACGGAGAAGGTGTTCTGGTCTCAGTATGCTGAGGCCGGACACCCCGTGCCCCTGAGCGACCAGCTGAAGCAACTGGTCGAGCTCCACAAGGCGACCGAACAGGCCATGAAGGGCCTCCTAGTTCGGCTGTGGCCTGGAGAGGCCCTGCCTAGGAGCTATTTCAGGCTGGTGCGGCGGCTGGTGGAGGCCTGTCCAAGGATCAAAGTCATCAAGCGCTCCGTCTGTATTGAAGGTGCCCGTAGGGCCTTTTCCTGTGCTAAGGTGCACTGGGGCAGGCTGGATGCGGAGAAGCTTGTGAAGGACGGGCCACCAGCGGGGAAAGAGCATCGCAAGCCCGAAAATTACTATAAGGATGTTCTGAAGGGTGCCCGCCTTGTGGCGGATGAATGTACTAGGGATGTAATTTTTGAGTAAAACTCGCTCGTTTTTGTCCTGTGCGCTGAAAACTTGTTCATATGCACTGAGCAATGCTGCTTGAATTTAAAATATTACCTTATGTGTGGCTGTTTATCAATACTGAGAGATGGCGAGTCGTCGGCTTCTGCCCCCTTGCCACTAGTGCTGGGGTGTTCGGGGATAAATCTGGGCGCTCTTTTTCCCATGTTTGGGTCCTTCGAGGGAGGCGCTCAGCCCGACGAACGAGGCAATCGGACTATAATGCGTGAACACTCTCACTTAGCCATAGAATTCTATAATTTTAAATTTCGGCGAAGCCCCCAGTATTCGGAAGACCGAGTTCGGGGCGCTATCCACGCCTTGGCCGGACAGAGCCGACTCGTCGCCCTAAGCGGCATAAGTCTTTAGGGACTCAAAAAAACCTCTCAAACAGCGACCAGCTCTCGCTTCATCATGACAGTCAGTTTTAGCTTTCTCCACTGAGGTGCTCGGCCCAGCTCAACTGGAGCACAATTGCAGTGGTTCTCCTAGTGCTACCTTAGCCGATATAGCGGAACGTAAGGCACAAAAACATAGGAGCCGGGCAAACCCAACTATTGACCCAAGACATGATTCGGAGCCGATGCATATAATGCTATAAGTTCGGGGTGCCACACTTCTGAAAGTGTTCGGACTTCTCACACCATATTGAGGGGTGCTAAAAGCCCCTGGCATATTTTGGCCATACCAAGTTGTACGGGTGCAACATGTCATTAAGGAACATTTATTTATAAAAAGATAGTGCAAAAATAGACAAAAGCTATGCATTGTTTATTAGAAATAGCTGCGATCAAAGCAGAACGATACAAGGAATGCGATAAACGAAAAGTTGGACTATTTAACATGTCTGCTCCAGGGGCAAGCGGCGGAATAGTATGCGAAACAGGTATACTGCTGGGATTTCCATGATGCGGCATGGCTTGTCTGCTTCCCTGGTTCTTGCATCGTTTGTGCGGCAATTGAACTGCCGAACAGGCCTTCCGAAGAGTAGAGTCTTGGAGGTAAGAGAAAAGTAAAAAATCGGCAGCCCCTGGTGCGGTTTAAGCCGTGTTTTGGGCGTGCAGTGATGGTGCCCCTCCCCCTATGCCCATGGTATTTCTAGAGCATAATTATGTATGCGAAGTACTGGTGTCGCCTTTTTTCTAGGGTTGGGGTTGGGGCCGCATTGCTACACCTGCTCGGAACGTGCCAGGAGGTCTTGTTGTAGGTTACTCCGGGCGCGCTTGACGGTGTTCGGACGTTTAATGGCCGGACTGGAGAACTGCCTAGAGAGGCTGCTTTGTACTTCTGCTGCAAGGGCCGCCGTGTGCTCCTCCGTTCGGAGGGAGCGTTCGGTGTTTCCATTGACCGTAATTACTCCACGAGGGCCTGGCATCTTGAGCTTAAGGTATGCGTAGTGCGGTACCGCATTGAATTTGGCAAATGCGGTTCGTCCGAGCAGTGCATGATAGCCACTGCTGAATGGGACTATGTCGAAGACCAATTCCTCGCTTTGGAAATTATCCGGGGATCCGAAGATCACTTCAAGTGTGACTGAGCCTGTACAGTTGGCCTCTACACAGGTCATTTTGGTGGGCTTAATCCTCGAGGGATCGATGCCCATTTTTCGCACTATATCCTGGTAAAGCAGGTTCAGGGTGCTGCCGCCGTCCATGAGGACTCTAGTGAGATGAAATCCGTCAATAATTGGGTCTAGAACCAATGCGGCAAATCCGCCATGACGGATGCTAGTGGGATGGTCTCTTTGATCAAAGGTGATCGGGCAGGAGGACCATGGGTTGAACTTTGGGGCGACTGGCTCTACCGCGTATACGTCCCTTAACGCGCGCTTCCGCTCCCTTTTTGGGACGTGGGTGGCGTATATCATGTTCACCGTCCGCACTTGTGAGGGGAAACCCTTCTGTCCATTGTTGTTCGGCGGCCGGGGCTCCTCATCGTCGTCGCTATGCAGCCCCTTGTCTTCATTGTCGGCGCTTAACTTGCCTGCCTGCTTGAACACCCAACAATCCCTATTGGTGTGATTGGCCGGCTTTTCGGGGGTGCCATGTATTTGGCACAAGCGGTCGAGTATTCGGTCCAAGCTGGACGGGCCCCTAGGATTCCTTTTGAATGGCTTTTTCCGCTGACCGGATTTAGAGCCTCTGAATCCGGCATTAACTGCCGTATTGTCAGCATTGTCGCCGTTAATGCAGCGCTTCTGCTTGTTGTGACACGACCTGCCACTAATGTCCTTGGTGTCCGAACTACCAGGGTTCTTGGTCATATTGTTGCTACGAGCAAGCCAGCTGTCTTCTCCCGCACAAAAGCGGGTCATGAGTGTCGTGAGTGCTGCCATAGACTTCGGCTTTTCCTGTCCAAGGTGCCGGGCCAGCAACTCGTCACGGATATTGTGCTTGAAGGCTGCTAGGGCCTCAGCGTCCGGGTAGTTGACTATTTGATTTTTGTTTGTTAGGAACCGTGTCCAGAATTGCCTGGCCGATTCCTTTGGCTGCTGAATTACGTGACTCAGGTCATTGGCGTCTCGGGGTCGCACATAAGTGCCCTGGAAATTGCCGAGGAATGCGGCTTCCAGGTCCTCCCATCAACTGATTGATCCTATTGGCAAGCTGTTGAGCCAATGCCGAGCTGGTCCTTTAAGCTTGAGTGGGTGGTATTTGATGGCGTGAAAATTGTCGTCGTGGGCCAAGTGGATATGAAGGAGATAATCCTCGATCCATACCGCAAGGTCTGTTCTGCCATCATATGATTCGATGTTTACGGGTTTGAAACCCTCGAGGATTTGATGATCCATTATTTCGTCTGTAAAGCACAGTGGGTGTGCGGCGCCTCTGTACTGGGCGATATCATGACGTAGCTCGAATGAGTTTTGTCTGCTGTGTTCGGCCCTGCCAAATTTGTGGCCGGCATGGCGGTTACCGTCTCAAGCCGTGGGGTGCCCACGCGATCCGTAGATCGATCGTGTTTGCCTTGTCTTGTCCTCCAACATGTCTCGTAAGTCCGGTGCATATTCCTGTGCCTTGGTACGGGGTGCGGCATGACGAATTCGTCGTCGTCGAGGCTTGCCTCGTCTTCGGAGGGAGGCATATAATTATCATCCTCGACCTCTCTGTCTGTCGCTCTCTCATGAGGGCTGGTTTCTCGATCCTCCTGTGCTAAACCTTGCTGGAGGGGGTTTTCTTCAGCACTCTCCGGAGTATTATTATCTCCCGTGCTGGAATCGCCGTTTTTGTGTTGGCGGGATTTTGAGCGGCGCCGCTGACGCCGGCGCTTGGGCTGTTTCTTGGAGGGGTCATCCTCCGCTATTCCATCACCCTCTCCCTCTTTTGGGGTGTCCACCATGTATATGTCATATGACGAGGTGGCTTTCCAGGGCCTGGTAGGCGCTGGTTCTTCATCATCTCCTTCATCGGCATCCATACCATCGATGTCTTCGGAGTCGAAGTCGAGCATGTCGGTTAGGTCGTTGACAGTGGCTACAAAGTGGCTAGTGGGTGGGTTTTGAATTTCTTCATCGTCCGTACCCCAACCTTGCTGACCGTAGTCTGGCCAGGGCTCTCCTGATAAAGAGAGAGACTTCAGTGACTTCAGGATATCGCTGAAAGGCGAGTGCTGAAAGACGTCCGCGGCCGTGAACTCCATGATCGGCGCCCAATCGGATTCGATCGGCGGGGGCGCGGAGGGTTCGGAGTCCGGAGAAGAATCCGGCTTCGTGGAGTCACGGGTCTCGCAGAGTATGGGGCTGGTGTTCGGCTCAATCACCGTTGGGATCACAGCCCCCGAGGTGGCGTCCAACCGCCCATCCTCGATCGGCGCGGCTGGCTCCGAACTAAGGGTCGGAGCCGATGCGGGTGCGGCCTCCAGGGCACTGTTCGGCGGCAGAGCTAGATCATGCTCGTCGTGACAGTGCGGCGCGCTCGGCGGTGGTTCGAGTCCGTCGAAGATCAAGTCCCCGCGGATGTCAGCCATGTAGTTTAAATTTCTGAATCTGACCTGACGGCCAGGGGCGTAGCTTTCGATCTGCTCTAGATGGCCAAGTGAATTGGCCCGCAGTGCGAAGCCGCCAAATACGAAGATCTGTCCGGGGAGGAAGGTCTCACCCTGGACTGCATCTCCATTGATGATCGTAGGAGCCATCGGGCCTGACGGCGACGGCACAGAGGAACTCTCAATGAAAGCACCAATGTCGGTGTCAAAACCGGCGGATCTCGGGTAGGGGGTCCCGAACTGTGCGTCTAGGCCGGATGGTAACAGGAGGCAAGGGACACGAAGTTTTACCCAGGTTCGGGCCCTCTCGATGGAGGTACAACCCTACGTCCTGCTTGATTAATATTGATGATATGGGTAGTACAAGAGTAGATCTACCACGAGATCAGAGAGGCTAAACCCTAGAAGCTAGCCTATGGTATGATTGTTGATGTGTATGTTGTCCTACGGACTAAAACCCTCCGGTTTATATAGACACCGGAGAGGGTTAGGGTTACATAGAGTCGGTTACAATGGTAGGAGATCTGAACATCCGTATCGCCAAGCTTGCCTTCCACGCCAAGGAAAGTCCCTTCCGAACACGGGACGGAGTCTTCAATCTTGTATCTTCATTGTCCAGGAGTCCGGCTTGAAGGTATAGTTCGGCTATCCAAACACCCCCTAATCCAGGACTCCCTCACCCACCTTCTTCACCAACAAAGGAGACATAATCACATTGGTATGGGAACTCCACTTGGCAACTGCTAAGTTTGGGGGAGTGCCCCGGTATCGTATCACCATCACTTTTCACTACAAAAAAGACACATCCGCGACATTTTGGGCCGAACGATTTTTTTTTCTGTCATACATATGACACTTCTATGATGATAATTGTGACAAAACCCGGTATCATCATAGATGTGGTGGGCTCCTACTTCTATGAAAAAAAATCTTGACAGAAAATGGGCTTTTCCTCCTGGGCGGGCCGGAGATGCAGCTGCATGACATTCTTTGGGCGGTCCATGATGGAAAAAACCATGGTAGAAGCGAGGGCGAGGAAAATTTCGGGGAGTTCCCGGTTACGGTGGGAGGTCGGGGCCGAGCGATGCGCGTTTCTCTCGTACACGTACACGCGTGTGTGTGAGGCTTGGCTCTAACTGAACCCGAGCGAGGCGTTGGGCTCTAACTGAACCCGAGCGATTGCACTACAGGCTACGCGTTACTGAACCTGAGCGATCGATCGATGGCTGTTAACTGAACCCGATCGAGCGATTCCTTTGCTACCGTTGCTAACTAAAGCCAATCGATGGGATGAATAGTGAGCGTTGTGGGGGGGGGGTGGGTTGGATGAACAATGAGCGGTGGCGTTGCCTCTGGATGAACAGGACCCCGTGGTGTGGTGGAGGGCTGGATGAACAGTAGACGGTGGAGGGGTGCCCGTGGAGGGGTGGATGAACAGGACCCCGTGGTGTGGAGGGCTGGATGAATAGTAGACGGTGGAGGGGTGGTTGAACAGGACCCCGTGGTGTGGAGGGCTGGATGAACAGTAGACGGTGGAGGTCTACCCGTGGAGGGGTGGATGAACAGGACCCCGTGGTGTGGAGGGTTGGATGAACAGTAGACGGTGGAGGGGTGCTTGAACAGTAGCCGGTGGAGTAGCGCGCGGTGGAGGCGGGATGAACAGGAGCCCGTGGAGGCTGGATGAACAGGAGCCCGTGGAGGCTGGAGGAGGTGGACGGTGGAGATGAACAATATCCCATGGAGTCCCGTTTTGCGGTACGCCACACCCCTCCCGACGAACAGGACCCCCGTTTCGACCGTAGCGCTCCAACACAAGTCTGTTTCCTCCGTTTTGCGGTACGCCACACCCCTCCGGATCAATAGAACCCCCGTTTCGACCGCAGGAGGTCCGTTTCCTTTGTTTTGTGGTACGCCAAACCCCTCCCGATGAACAGGATCCCGTTTCGAACATGGTCGGTCGAACACAAGGCCGTTTCCTCCGTTCTGCGGTACGCCAGGCCTTGTTTCCATCGCCTGTTCCGTCCAAGCCCTCCCGATGAACACGACGCGTTCCGTTGGCTCCCCATGAACACGATGCATGCTGTTGCTTCCCCATGAACACGACGACGACGTTGTTTCTCCATTCCGACCCAGCCATGTACTCGAGCCCTGGCCGTACGTATGCGCGCATAGGCGTTTGAGACCCCGCCCGTATGTACACATACGTGGCCGTATTTTCTTTCTTGCACCCTGGCCGCTGTACGTATGTGTACATGCTACGTGCATGCCTCTACATCGACCAGTATGTACGTACACGTTCGCGACCAGAATGCCAATGCTACGTACGCTTCGACCAGGTGGGCCCCGACTGTCAGGCACTTCCTTGCCTGCGAAGATGTAGCTGGTGGGTCCCAGCAGTCAAGGGGCGAATCGTTTTGTTTTTTTGCCCAGACGCACTTCCTTGCATGCGAAGGTGTAGCTGGTGGGTCCCAGCAGCCGGGGGGCTGGTGGGTCCTAACAGTCAGGGGCGAATCGTTTTTTTTCGGACGCACTTCCTTGCGTGCGAAGGTGTAGCTCGTGGGCCCCAGCAGTCAGGGGGCGAATCATTTTTTTCACGAAATACGGTGGCCCGTCTGGTGGGTCCCCGCTGTCAGGTGGAGGAATAATTATTTTGCGCGTAATAAGGAGGCACTTCCTTGCGGTTGCCGTGGACCGAGCTGTCAGCCTCTCCACGTACAGTACTCTTCCGATGGAAGTCGATCATTGACCACGTTGACCACGACGCACCGAGAGCACCAGGGCGGTGGTCTAGATGACGGCGAGGCCTAGGAAGGGGACAACGCGGAGCCGGGGAAGACGCAGCAGTGGAAGCCCGCGCGGAGAGGAGTACGAGGGTTCACTGGTTCGGCTGCGGTGTGAGGCTGCCGTCGCCGCAGAATAACAGGGGGTGTGGGTGAGTAGAGGGATGGCCTGGCCAGCAGTGGGAGTAGTACGGGGCGGTGAGGCCTCCGCGGCATCACAGCCGGCCACGGGAGGCAGGAGCACGCGACATGACCGGCGCTGCTTTGGGTGGCTGGAGCAAGAAGACCAGAGGTTGAAGAAGCACTACTGCCGTTGGATGGACATCGTACGATCACTGCATCTAGAATCGTTTATATTGATTAATTTGACAAAGCCCTTGGTAAGCGTCAACTTAGCAGGCCCACAACTCGGATTTGGCAGAGAACATATAGCCCATTTGCGATTTGTAAGAATATACAGGCCATTTTTTAATTCTAATGGAATTTACTACAACCCATTTACAGTTTGTTAAAAGTACAGCCCAACTTCTAGCTAGGACAACGATTAATAATTTCAAACAACCGCTTAAAACAGAATTCAAAAAAAAATCCCACATTTTGATGGGATCCGAAATATTTTTATCCGAAATTTCTAGTCAGGTTAAATATAATTTCAAAATAAAGTTGTATTACGTTAAAATCCAATGAAATATTGCGCGTGCAACAAGTAATGAAATTAAAATTTTCAAATTCCAATAATAATATATTTTTCAAACTAATTACGTGTTTGGTGCATAGTAACTGTCCAGTCATTATAATTACATCCCATTTATTATTTCTTAAAGTCCATTTTCTTGTTAAGCCTAATGCATACCTCCTAGGAAAGTTTGCAGCCCAGCGGGGCGGAGAATAACAAGTTGACCCGGATATTGTGTACAACTATCGGCCCAGTTGCATTGCTGATGTTGAAAAAAAGCTATTTTTTATACACACATTTAAATTTTTTTGTATAGATAAGGAACATTTTTTATACACACATTTAACAATTTTTAAATACATGATTAACACTTTTAAAACATATTTTTAGTCAACAGTGGGCCCACAACAAGCGGAGGAGGTCACAATACACATATTTTTAAATATATGATTAACACTTTTGCAAAAACAATTAGCCCACAGTGAGCCAATTAGCTCCACCGGCCCATAGTGGGCCGACAGGGGCTAGTCGGCCAGCTGTAGGCCGACTGGAATCCAATCGGCCTACTATGGGCCGAGTAGGCCCAGTCGGCCTGCAGCGGGCCGACGGTGTATTATTTTTGAAATTTTTTTACCCAGCGTAATATTTATGAAAATTAATTAAAAAAGTATTATTAAAAAAATAGCGAAAAAAGGCCTGTGTAGTACAGTACAACCTAACATGGTTACTCAGCCCACATTCAGCCACGCCGGAAAGGCCCAAACAAGGCTTCTGTACAACTTTTTGAAGTCACTGAGCTCAATTAATAACTTAAGAAAAAAGTTAGATTACAGTGGAACCTAATTAAAAGCTGTCACGAGCAAATAAATAATCCAACGGGTCCCACTTGTGCGTGTGCGCGCGCGTGTGTGTCTGTGTGTGTGTGAGAGAGAGAGAGAGATAGAGAGAGACCCATCGGCCGGTGCTCGTAAATACATCTTTCAGCCATATGCATTGCTGATGCTCAGTAAAAACTTATATAGTTGACACAATCATATAGAACATCATAGCACACTGAACTTGCACACAAAAATTTCACGCAGGCGGCACAATCAGGATGGAAGCAGTGGATCACTACAGGAAGGGCTATGTTGAAACCAATGAAGTCGTACATAACGATTCATCGTCTTTATCAATGACGGGGAAATATCTTGAATGTTGTGCAAAGAAAACATGCAGACAACACAATAAGTTCTCCTAGCACATTAAGTTGACATACATCCCTTTCTAAAAAAAGTTTAGGTACAAAATTAGAATAGGTCACAATCAAATGTTCTGGCATATCAGTGCTTCACACCCATTGCTCGGATTTAACTAGTATCTGACAAGATTCAGTTGTTACCTCAAATTAGAGCACATCCAGGCAGCCAGCCCTGCCTCTTCTCCCAAAGAAGCAGTGGCCTCCGCCGCACAATGGAGTAGGCCCTGTGCCATCCATCGTTTCGAGCAACACGGGGAAAGTCTGACGTTGACTCCTGTAATGGACATCATCGACGGACCGTGGCACCATCGGCGGCGGCAGGACTTCGATTGATGGATTGACCACTTCTTCGACATGCACGAACACTCGATACAGGTACATCCCTAACGTGGTCCGCGGCGGCCTTGGTGGCGACGAATAGTACAACCCCGGTTCCTGCACCGGTATCTCAACACCAATCACCTTCGGTATAGTGGACGGCTTCTTCATCCATGCCGTAACCGTCAAAGCCCAGCTGTTTGGAGGAACAAACATACTTACGAGCTCACCTCCAAGGTCGTTGATAAGCTCGTTCATGGACTCGCTGTTCCAAGCACATCGAGGCATGCCGTGGAAGGTAAGCTTTGTTAAAAACTTAAGCTCAGAGGGCACCGAGCCCCATCCTGGGTGCCACCGATCAAAGCTCACCAGCGCGCCATCGCAGAACAAACGCCGGGAAGATTCGAACACACGACTGCAGATGAAAGTTGTCCGGAACCTGACGAAGAAATCAGCCGGTGGCGGACAGACTTCGATGAGCAAGTCACTTATTTGGATGCCATGCGCAATGCCAAGAGCTTTGACAAGGTCATCCGGCGAGACGGGATGCCGGTCGCCGTTGATGGTTACCATCAGCACTTTGCCGGCAAACTGGTCGTCAAGCGCCGCCATGCCACTATTGAGCAACAGCATGCAGCAACCGAAGGCAGGAAGGATCTCAGGATCTCCGGCTCGGAGATCCGCGTTGACCGGCGATATGATAGTGCGCTTGAGTAGATGGAGTACATGAGGGGGATTTGGGGGAACTGGAGCAGGAATCGAGATTCCAGAGGTGGGGGAGGGGCGGGAGACTGCGGATGAAAAGGTAGCATGAATTTCGAGCACGGGCCAATATGCTCTCGGCGCACAAGCGCACAAAAACACCGGTGGAGCCCACATGTCGGCCTAAGAGTCCTTATTCATTCTTTTTTGGAGAGCCCGGCCTTTTTTCAGGATCTTTTGAGAGCTCGGCCTGAGATTCATAATTGACCTGTTTGGCATTGCGTTACTACTTGGCCCATATTCAACGACACCTCACTGGCCCAAACAAGTGTACATCATCGAAAAGACACTGAGCTCAAATTATATAACTTGAAAAAAGGAGATATACTCTGAACACTGGAGAATGGTGATGCCCTCATTTAGCCCACCAGTAGTTCGAGACAATAAACAGTTCGAAACAACGATATATACAACATTCAAACACTGACTAGTGACTACTACTGACATAAACAGCAAGACATGATAGTTCGTAAGAAGTCTTGCTACACCACCAAAACGCACCCATCTGCAGCGCTCAGACTCTCATGATCCAGACAAGAATGACGTTCTAAACAGAAGCAACTATTACATAGTAAGAGTGACATAGACGAGGATGACCAAATGACAAGGAATATGCATAACAAAAGAAAGAACTACCCATCCAGAACCACCAGCAAAGACAACAAAGTCATTCGAAGAGATGATCCAACACCATCATAATTTGCAGCCCCACTTCAGCGACCAGTGATTCGGAGACACCAGTACTCCACCCTTTCGATGCAACAGCCCAATTACCTATCAACCTGAAGGCTCGAACCACATCACTGCCTGTCGTAATTGAAACATCCAAGGATCAAAGTTAATCTGGATGCCTTTGTCATTCTCACCTTCTTTTGGCTGCAGGCTGTATCATTGACAATCAGGGGAGTTTGCTCATGAACTCCTAGGGCTCGCCGTGTAGACACAATTTTCCATAGCAAACAGAGCCTCTCTGCCATCAAGGTCCTTGCCAACGGTGATCTCCTGGTTAATCGGATAATTGAGTCCGAGAAACAGAGAGTGTGAACCAAGGCTGTTTACCCGCCTCCAACTAAAAAATCCTAAAGGCCCCAACAAGCTGGTATCCTGCTCATAGACGTAACAACCACTGCCCGGATACTCACGTATTACACGGTGCTTGTATATAGTGGGGTTTTTGCAATATAACTTTTTCGGCTCATGTGTCCGAATGATCATCAGTCTTTTGCTGTCGTCTGATCGAGCGAGGAACCAGTTGTGCTTCCCTGTTTTTGGCAAAGGTGGTGTGATTACAAAGGGCAGTAACTGTAGGGACACTGCATCATATCAAAAAGGACAGGCATTGTTAATGTAAGATCAGCATTGTTCAGACTATGAGTAGGATAATGCAAGAAACAGCATTGATATGTCCCTGTTGGAACTGGGGGGAAAATACAGGGAAATGTATACTGGGTTCGAAAATATAGAAGTGCCATGCATGGTTATACTCATGTTATCTCGCAATCGATTCTTCACAGGAAACTACCATGTCATGCATGTTATGTAATCATGTTCTGTCCTCACAAACAAATTCTTCAAGGTAACTAACAGACCATGCATTTGCATATACTCGTGTTCTGTGGGCAAAATTTTTGTGAGGATATTATTCTAGCCATTGATTGCTGAAGGGAGAATATAGGTATGTACACATGGTAAGCATTGCAGGATTTCACTACTTCCAAATATAGAGTTCTCCATATGCACATTTACTTCCCTAATGTATGGTTAGATGAAACCAACAGTGTGGTGCATGTTTCTACATCATAAAAATGAGGAAACTAACATGGCCATTGATACACACTCATATTTAGTAGTAGTATATAGATTACTGTAAAATAAGGATAATATCCATATATTCCTAACCGTTTGATTATTCAGGGTACAAATTGGGTGTAATGACATGGTCACAATTGCATGAATTAACTCATTCCAAATATAGCTGATTTATGGCATCTCTAATACATTGCCATAGTTCTACTCAAATTTTTCTCAAACAGAGATATGCCAATCATCACAAAAAGTTCAAACAGTGTCATGGCGTCATCATTAACATGAGAGGAAACAACCTACATGCGCCGTCCCAGCAATACGTGGTGCCATCTGCTTTGTCGATCGCGTAGATGATGCCATTGTGTTCAATAGCATCACAGAAGTGTGTATCAGCTTTGATGATGATCCACTGCGAGCCGAGTTGTCTCCAGCTAAAGAAGGCACCGGCGTAAAGATAGGCGAGTCCGCGGTCGAACAAGGAAATTAGCTTGAAGTCTGCGTAATTCGCATGTCATGTGGGCACTTGGCAGATTACAATCTTCTGCAAAACAAGGTCCGTCCAACTGACGTAGTAATCTAGATGACTTGGACCGCGATGGTAATACTCTATATAATCCAATGGAGGAAGGATAATCTCATGGGAGGTCTGGAAGTTCACGAGCACCAACTTTTTACAGTCTTGTCTGAAGGCAGCCATCCAGTGGGAGTTCATGCCGACCCAGTACATACCCGCCAAGAAGCTTCGGGCGATGGTGATCGGATCGATGTCGAGGGAAATGATGTATGGCGACCCACTACATACCTACAAAGAAGTTTCGGCTAATGGAGATCGGATTGAAGTCGAGGGGCATCATGCACGCCTCCGTATTATGGTGAGCCAATCTCGCAAGACCAGATAGCAGCAAGCAGGGTGTCTTGAAAAGCTTAGGCCTCGCTTCGACGATGGCCGTGTGCATGTCCCTCGAGCATGCAACCAGCCGTAGGGCGCTCAACATATCCATACACGAACAACAGAGGTCGAGGATGTCACTGGGGAGATTGCTCCAATCGTGGCTCATATGGATGCTGCGCGGTTCGCGTTCGGCCATGGTGGAGTTTGGAAGGGGGCTTGATTTACGGGGGAGAAGGATGTCGGTGCTGGAGCGGCTAGTGAGGGAATAGTGGTACTTGGGGAGGCGAGTGAGGCGACGGTACACGGGGGCACAGTGAGATGGAGACGGAGAAGGAGATGGAGATGGAGTGGTGCTATGGGAGCGGAGAGGGAGACGAGGCGAGGCGCCAATGTGCTGCACATCGGCGGTGACAGACTGCACTGTGCACAGGGTGAGGCTGACTTTGGTAACCTGAACACGCCGCCTGGACTAGTGTCAGGCGCAGGGTGTTGTCACTTCACTATGAGGACCGGATGAATAGTATTTTGACCATCAAGTGTACCACAGTTGTACTACTACTAGTAGGTACATGAGTACTCCAGTATTGTATAGCGTAAATAGGTCTCCCGTGCTAGCATGCCTATTCACTTCATCGTTCAGGTATCATCCATATTGCGAGCAGAACCAAATTCTCGTGCATGCGCAATCAATACTCTGCCGTGATGCATGCAGTGGTCGTTCTGGTGCATCAAGGATGGCATGCAGATCGTTCCACACTTGAGAAGAGGAAAAATGGAAAGGTAGAACGCGGCAGCAGAGGAAGAGAACGCTGGCTAACGAGGCTGGGAGGGGATCGAGCAGGAAGTTAATGCTCCACGCCTAAAGGTTTTGGGAAAACCTGATTTTCATAAGGTGACTTATACTCACCTAAACGGAGGGAGTATTCCTTAACCAGAGAATGTTGTGTTTCCCACTCACATGCTCAAAAAAAACCACGACACATTTTTTTATCTGTTTGCATAGGTCCCACCTATCAGGAAGGATGGGCACGTACACGAACAGGTATGACTCATCAGTCTACCCGCATAGCCTTTTCATTCAGTCTACCTAGCCATCTAATCAACTGCCTGCACACCACTTCTCCCATTTACTTCTCCATCGGGAACCGATTCTCCTCGGCTTCTTCACCTCCCCTTCATCTTCATTTGCATCCAAACCCCACTGCGTTCACATTGTTTTAACCTCTTTAAATAATCATCTACTACTTCAGTTAGACTAGCCATCTAATCCTAATTCTCCAAACCATAGACCTCCGTTCCAGCGGTTCCAAATGGTGATAGAGATCGAGATGCAGGTTTTTAGCGTCCAACATGTCCTCGTCAAAGGGTCGATGCGCATAGTTGCCACCATCACCGTCCACCCAAGGGTTGTTCGGCAGTGTATCAACAATGTATCCAACTCCCTTGAAAAGGTAGAGACGAGGGTCATCGGTCTCGACGCAGAGTACACGGAGCGTGCCCCTCGGAAGATCCAGCGCGCCGCCGTCCTTCAGCTGTGCCTCGAAGATGAAGTTTTGGTGTACCACATCATACACTCGCCCTCCATACCAGGTGAGCTTCATGATTTCTTGTCTCAGGAGGACGTATACTTCTGTGGGGCAGCCATCGAAGGGGACAAACAGAAGCTGGAGCCGTACAACCTTGATTTGAATAGCATCGTTGACCTACAAACCAGAATCAAAATTCCTGTAGAAGTTTGTGATAAACGGACACCATCCCTATTCCACGTAGCAAATTTTGTGCTCGGTACAAATCTTCAGAAGGGTGACGAGACAGTGGCATTAAGGTCGTCTGGATGGGAGAATTATCCCTTGACGTACGAGCGAATAACATATGCCGCCCTCGATGCCCGTGTGAGTTTTGAGATAGCTGCAAGGTCCAAAGAGCTTGTTGCGAAGCCGTCTCCCACAGAGAATGAGAAGAAGAAGAAGAAGAAGAAGAAGAAGAAGAAAAGGCTGCACCAGCAGGAGGGCATTATGGATGGATGAACTATTTCCTCTCTTGTAAAAAAATTATTCCCTCTCGGTGTATATTGATATAGATGGACTATTTCGATGGTGTGCATGTCTTTGGAACAGAGTAGTAGCATGGGTCCGCTTGACTATAAGGAACTATTTATCCGCATATATAGCTTTCTCTGCTACTCCTTCCAGTGATCGGTATGCAGTGCATGTGTCCATAGACATGACAACTTGTCCATGGAAGTTCAACTACGACGACCATCACGTTTCATCTCGCGATTCCCACGACGCCTCTCCAACCCACGGCACCACGCCCCCTGACGTGCGCCTCACCCCTCTCGGCCGCACCGCCCCTCTGCCTTTGTGTGCATGACATGTGGGCCACCTAAAATGCGGAGAGCATCAAGTTTCTACCACAGCCACCCGTGATTCCCACGACACCGCTCGAACCCATGAAACCACACGTCCCGTGACCTGCGGCTCACCCCTCTTGGCCCCACTGCCCCTCTGCCTACGGGAGCATTACATGTGGACTAGTCACCTATCAGGTCCACATGTTATTGACTCAAAGGTAGGTGTAGTAAGGCGTTGAAGCTCAGTCCCGACGGCCCTGAGAGGGAAATGTAACTCCTGCGCCAAGGCTTGTGGTGCTCCCGCAGCACGAACTCGTGCCAAACTCGAGATTTGTTTCTTTACTATACATGCACGCAATGATTTAATGGACATTGTAATCTCAACATGTGATGGGGAGCTCTAAATTTGAATTTGAAACTTATAAAACGAAAAGATTCAAAACAAATAAACTGGGAGAGAGGGAGTATATCGTAGGATGTGTCCCATACAAAATAAGTCCCCTGGTTTGTCATCGTGAAGATGCGGTTAGAAAGGAGCACATCGTCTTCCTACTCGTACGACAACAAATCGGCCGCAGACAGCATGGTCCACCTTTGACCGCCATGTGCAAGGTTCGTGCTATCTTATTCAATCTCACCGTGGTTCCATCGTACCAATTCATGCGGTGGCCCGTTGCATGGCTGATCCCAATGTTGGACAAAGGTTCTACGGGAATGGTTTCACCGTTGTAAATGTTGCGCAAATTGATGTTGGTACCCTCCCGTACATATACAAGCCAATCTCCACTCACACCGAGCCTAACCTGTGAAACAGTGGGTAGGGGGAGAATTAGGAAATGGACACGGAAGTAGTCTTTAGAATGCATTTACTACGTGATCAAACTCATCTTACCTACTCATCGGAGGAAATCCGAGTGCCCCTCAACGTCGGCATCTCAAGGGGCGTCAACTTGCAACTACAGCACGCCGCGCTGGAGAGACCCCCAAGGAAACATCCTCGTGCGTTCCACGGAACATCAAGATGCATTTGTATGAGTAGTTTATCTTGTGAGAGAAAAGGATGAACGAGGGAAGGCCTCTAGAGATAGAGATGGACACTACTACTACCAATGTGCTGGCCCGTGCATTGCAATGGATCCAAAGTAGTAGAATAATACTTGTTCACATGCTTGAAATATAAACACTCTAGTTTTGATATACATGTGTCAGTAGACATGACAGCTTGTCCGTGGAAGTTGAACCACGACGACCATCACGTTTCTTGTTTCTACCACTGCCACACCCACACGCGATTCCCACGACGCCGCTCAAACCCACGGCACGACGTCCCCCGATGTGGACATGGATCCTCTGACGTGGCTATCACTGCCTTACCCTGCCTTTCCTTCGCTGACAGGTGGGACCCACGCTTATGGGTCCCACATGTCAGTGACAGAATGGTAGGATTGTTCGCGTCAGGGGATCCTCATCCCCCCGACGTGCCCCTCATCCCTCTCGGCCCCACCGCTCCTCTGCCTTTGTGTGCATGACATGCGGGTCAGCTGAACTGCGGCGACCATCAACTTTCTACCACAGACACGCCCGGTTGGACGCGGTTTGCCTGCTCCGCTGCTGTGCTCCGATCTGTACTCCCGCACCATTGAATTTTCATCCAGCGGCTGTGACACATTTCGTCCCGGGCATCAATCCTCAGCTGGAGTACTTATGTACTACAGGTAGTACCCGCCGGTGTGGCCATCTACGCCTCGTAACGCCCCGACGCCCAGCTGTGGCACCTTCGCCACGGCCACGCCACCACCGATCGGTTCATCTCGAACGCGTGAGTCGCGAACCACGCCACCACCATGAGAATGACATGTGGGCCAGCCGCATTTAAGGCCCGCATGTCATTGACTCATAGGCCAGGCACTAAGCCACTGAAGTTCAGTCCCGTGGGCCCCGAGAGGGAAATGTAACTCCTGCGGCAGGCCTTGTGGTGCTCCCGCAGTACGAGCTCGTGCCAAAACTGGAATTTGTTTCTTACTACTACTCCTACCAACTAGTACTAGTAAGGTGCACGTGCATTGCACGCATGACATTCTGGTGGTTTGTGCATTATGCTTCTACATGTGGAGCTTTATGGATTCTAACATGTGGCAAAATCTCATGGAATGTAAGGTTAGGCAAGTTTTATTAACTTAGGTGAGTGTTTGGTTCAAGCCACACCTTAGGCAAGCTACACTAAGGCCCCACATGACATACACACAATCTAAGATGACTTATTCACCTAGACGGAGGGAGTAGTGTTTCTAGCAAGATGCCCGCGTGTTGCACGAAGTTGATGAAAAAGGTAAGCACAACTTATAAATTGACGGATGGAGTACTAGTGACAGTGATGCATATAATTAAGCAAAGGGATCGCACATGTCGGTATTGACTGGAACGAGAATGCAATAGCACAATAAGAATTAAGGCCACGATGATGCGATCGCAGTGGTGGTTACAGAAGGCAAGAAGAAAGATGGATCCACAAACGTACGACCTCCTCCTCCTCAACTTAGTGCATTGGGCCACCGACCGGCGGCTAAGGAGCGGCGGCTTTTGTGGCGAGGTCGAGGTTCTTCTCAGCAAAGGCATCCAAGGCTTCCAGCCGGTTGAGGAAGGCCAACATCGTAGCATCCTCACTGGCCTTGTAGATACCTATGTACATGATTTGCTCGTACACATGGATGTGTAAGTCGACGAATTCTTGTAGGGCGAGGCGCCTCGCGGCGAGCGCGAACTCCAGGTGGACATCCTTCGTGGCATCGGCGGGCAGTCGCAGGGCCACCAGTGCTTGAAAGAGGTTTCGGCCATGGAGGCCGATTAGGGTGGCAGGCAATGAGGAGCCCGGGCGCGCGAGCTAGAGGAGTACGGCGATGTCGTCCACGAGCTTCTTGATGACGGTGAACTTGTTGCTGGTGTCAACGATCATCTGGTCCAACTGAGAGTTGTAGTTGGCGTCGACGGCGGCCATCCACTAACCGGTCTCCAACACCGTCTGGAGACAATCCTCGGCGCCATGCCGTAGGCCGGCATCGTGGACCATCTGGCGCAGCCGCTAGCCGCTCACGCACATCGCCGCCATGGGTCTAGAGTGAGCTCTTTTGCGCTTAGTGTAGGTACTTAGGCAAATGCTTAGGTGCGTACGATGTGGTAGATGCATTGGAATGGAGGGGCGCCTTTATATAAGGGCAATGAGGGCAAACTGCGTTGCATTCACATCGTGCAGCCTCTTTTCTCAGACCTCCTCCCATTA
Source organism: Triticum urartu (assembly GCF_056163025.1). Taxonomy (NCBI): domain Eukaryota; kingdom Viridiplantae; phylum Streptophyta; class Magnoliopsida; order Poales; family Poaceae; genus Triticum; species Triticum urartu. The sequence goes on from NC_141875.1 coordinate 97,482,121, forward strand.
CTTTCCTCATGCATTAATTGAAGGAGGATGCATTGGCCGTTCAACATATCGGGAACCGCTACTCCCTCCCTCGTCTGCATTAAAGCCATATCGGGAACTGCGCCGCCCCCTGTCAAATCGAATACTCCCTCCGTCTAGGTGAGTATTAAGTCATCTTACGAAAACCACTCGTTTCTTCACATTATATACGTACAATATATATGGCCAACATCATATAGCTAGTAGTTTAGTTGTCAAAGAATTTCAGGGTGCTTAGTTTTGTCAAAGAATTCCAGGGTGCTTAGTTTTATTTGAGGGGTGGGTTGTGCTCTTATGCTGGACACCATTATTGTGACAAGCCTTTTTAATAGTACTACTGTACAGAAGTGGAGTATATACATTTTTAAAAGGCTAGAGGGCGGGGCAGTCTAGCTCGGTCGGTTTCACGAGAGGCGATGGCCTTTGTGATTTGCCGGGTCATTACTGTTGTCAAATCAAATAGTACTGCGCCGCCCGCTGCACACCCGACGCCTCCATTAAACCCCTCCGTTAAACCCGCATGCAAACCGAGAATCCTACTCTGGCAACACGTCCGTTCATGAGCGGGCCGGAATTAAATGCAACACCGGCCGAGCTCCCCCCGTCCGCTCGCAGTTTAAACGAGGCCAGACGCTGGCCAAGCTCCTACCATCCGCCCTCTATTTACACGAGGCCAGACAGACAGCGGGCAAGAAACGCACCCCTCTGCCACTTCCCCATCTCCTCCTTCACCATTTTCTCCACTCTTCCGATGGCTTCCGATGAGCCGTTCACCGGCATATTACCTGGCTGGGTGGCCCACCAAGCCCTCTAGATATGGGCGAGGCCGCTCGGTGCTTCACCAACCTCGCTTGGCCCGACGGAGCCAGTTGCCGCCCCAAGCAGGCGCGTGGTTCAGCAACTCGCCACTCCAGTTCAGCTCGATGAGGAGTGGCGAGTTGCTCCACGCCGGCACGGCAGCGAGCATGCCAGTATGGGCGCCGTCGCTGCCGCGTCGTACCGCGCCACCAGTGTCTGCGGTGGCCGCGCCTCCCATGTCTGTGGGCGCGCCTCCCGTGCCTGCGGCAGTGCCATGCAGGCAGAGACAGAAGCCGGGTGCATGGAGAGCGACGAGAAGGTGGCCAGCTTCTCTGTGTCCGCCGCCATCATCGAGGAGAAGTAGAACACGGGAGGCCACCGCCACTTGGGACCCATGAAGGCCATCGCCGAGGCGACGACCGCGGATTCAGGTGGTTTCTTTGCTGCTTCGTCTCTTTCGAGGACCTTCGTCGACCCCGCAAGTGTTTGACGGACATGAGGAAGACAAAGGGATCCGCGGGCGGCCATTTAGAACTAAAATAAGTCTAGATACATCCATTTCTAGGACAAGTATTTCCGGACGGAGGGAGTATTAATTATACAAAAGAGCCGGATTGGCACCTCTTAGTTCATGTAAATGTAATGAAATCCATCATGTTTATATGAAGATTCGGCTTTTTTATATGAAATCCTTCATGCTTATATGAAATCAGTCCGTGTTTGCACGAATTTCATCTGGTTGATTAGAGTTGTAAAAATGTATGCCGCTGGCGTTTGATGTCGTCCTCCACTTAAGGAAGCGGGAGGAAATTTTCCGGCTGCCTTTGTAGATGCTCTTTATGTTGGTGACATCCAATCCATTTGAGTTAACTGCCTGTATGATTGTCCCTCTATAAAGAGTTAATTGCATGTACATTGTACACGTGACTTGCACGGTGGCTACAGCTTCGTACAGAAAGTTAAAAAGAAACAAATCCATCCTTAATATTGTATTCTAAGTACTCTATGGGTTCCACTGTCAGTACAGTAGGGAAAGAAGTATATATTAAATAAGTAGAATAATATATAATATAAAAATATAAAGTTAGACAGAATTCGAACTCATGTCATCGCGTTGCGAGCATTCGGCGTTAACCAGCCCATCACATTTTTGTTGTAGACCATGTTGGAGATATATCTCCATGTCTACTCTTATATATACTCCATTCATTCCTAAATATTTGTCTTTTTCAGATTTCAAATGGACTACCACATACGGATGTGTATGTAGACATATTTTAGAGTGTACATTCACTCGTTTTGCTCCGTATGTCTTTTCAGGAAGGGGTCAGATTTGTCCTTGATTTATTTATGAGGTTTCTAGATGACACTGCACCGCCAAGAAAAGAGGGTAACATCAAAATTATGGACTAATTTTTTGAGTATGTTGGTAAGGTCCGGTCATAGTCACTTGTTGAAATCTCTAAAAAGACAAATACTCCCTCCGTCCGAAAATACTTGTCATCAAAATGGATAAAAGGAAATGTATCTAGACGTATTTTTAGTTTTAGATACATCTCTTTTTATCCATTTTGATGACTAGTATTTTCGGACGGAGGGAGTAGAAAAAGAGTTGGTGATGATGGTGTGCGTGCCATCCTGCAATATAGGCCGTCGGATTTATATCTAACGGATAGGAAAGAAACTATGGCAATTTTGCAAAAATATACCCACACGTCTCTCCACGTTCGCAAATAAGGCCTTCCCTCGTTCAACCTTTTCTCTCACAAGATAAACTACTCATAAAAATGCATCTTTATGTTCCGTGCAACGCACGGGCAGCTAGCTAATTTCTTTTAAAATAGTTGCTGCGATAATTGGGTTGAAGTGATATATTTTATGTCTGCCCCGAATGATTTCAGATTCACTAGTAGTAACAAAGAAAGGGTTTCCTTGTTAATTAACAGAAAACAGGGTGAAAACTATCACATGGGGCCGGTAAAAACAAGGCACACTGGGTTTAGCATCATCGTCACTACAGCTGTGCGCGCGCGAGAAGTCTACATATCGAGGGGGCTACCGAGCGAGGCACGGAGACACAATGTTTGAGAGAGAAACCAATTTATAGATTATGATCAGATCGAGTTGTCACCCTTCTGCTGTCATTGTTGGGGGGGGGAGGGAGAGAAAGACGTATTGAGAGTGTGTGCGGTAGGCACAGAGGCACAACTAGCAAGTGTGTGTGTGTGTTTGAAAGAGGAGTAGATAGATTATTATCAAGATCGATGTGCCACCCTACTCCTTCGGTGCCGGGTAGTGTGTGTGTGTGTGTTTGAGAGAGAATCCAGTCGATAGATTAGTATCAAAATCGAGGTGTCACCCTACTCCTTCGGTGTTGGGAAGTGTGGGTGTGTGTGGGGGGGGGGGCAGTGACACTCACATATCTATACTCTTATAAAAAAACAGAGTTGGTGATGATGGTGTTCCTGCCATCCTGCAATATAGGCCATCCGATTTATATCCGACGGACAGGAAGGAAACTATGGCAATTTTGCAAAAAGATACCCACACCCCTCTCCGCATTTGCAAATAAGGCATTCCCTCGCTCATCCTTTTCTCCCACAAGATAAACTTCTCATACAAATGCATCTTGATGTTTCATGCAACACATGGGCATCTTGCTAGTAGGGAGAAGGAGTTTGTGTGACACATATCTAGCTATATTAAGGGATAGGTAGATAGCATATGTGTGAGAGACATTAGTGGCTGTGGGTGGGCGGAATTAAAGGGGTGGGCGTGTTAGACATAGAGAGCGTGTGTGTTTCTGTGTGAGAGACTTGTAGGAGAGGGTAGAAAGACTAATTTAACCCTAACAGAGGGAGAGAAATACATGAAGTGCGCGTGTGTGATTCCGATGCCCACAGGGAAATGAGATATGTATGCGTGTGAGAGAGATTGCACAATTCATCCACGTATCACTATCTAGCGATCGTGGACGTGCATCGCTTGAACATAAGTCAATATCTACTTCGTATCGTGGCCAAAGGTACAATATCGATTCAATGCTATAAAGATTGGACACTCACATATCACATTTTTTCTATTTAAATAAGCCTTTTTAGTTGTGCATGCCAAAGTTACAGTGATGTTTCTTCAAACAACCAATGTAGCTATCATGAACATGCATCATTGTTACTCTTGCATTCAAATTCATTAGTCTTGGATGATTTAAGTTTCTATTTTGAAGTAATATATGTAATATTCATATATGAATTCAACGGGTTCGCAATTTATGAAATGGAGGCTATGTAATCATATGAGGTAACACTTTTAAGTAGCTGACTACAATATCCATTTCTTTTTTTGCGCCTCTACACTAACACGTCAATGCATTATGTTTAAAGTAAATAACCAATGGCACTAAATTATCTATTTACACATGAAATACATAGGCTGAGCGTTTGATCCCTTTTTTTGTGAATGCGCCACTACACCCGAACGATTGGCCGCGCCCGTGTGAACGTCCAAGTTATCAGCGCATCATCCCGAGTTATTATCTTTTTTCTGGGGTGGACTTCACACCAGTTATTAACTGCTGACGCGTGCCCCGTGTACACAGTCTAGCATGACCTTCCCGCTAGCATGGTCCAAAATTAGTTGAAATTGGATACGAACGGTCCCGCGGGCGGCAAAATCTCCCGCCTCCTTCTAAAATTTCCGCCACCTTAGTCTTTAGCATGCGAAATCCCCCTTTTGTCCTTGGTGCACGGAGACCAACAGTTACAATATCGCCCTCATCTACATGATAGGTCGGGGCTGCTTTGGTAACTTCCGGTTCCCCCACTACACGGCACCTCCATTTCCTCTCCCCCTCCCGCAAAAACGACTAACTCCACAGCACCAGAGCATCTTACATCACGCTGTCCGTACTTCATCGCCCTTTCTCCCTCCCCTCTCGAAACCCTAGATTGCTCATCCACCGGCGTACCATAGCCCATTCACTGCCAGCGGCGTCCACCTCGCCGGATCTGCTTCTGCGGCCGCATCTACCCCTCCCACCTCCCCTAGAAACAAGTAGACTGCTCATCCACCACTGTACCACAGCCCATTCTGTGCCGGCCTTGTCCACGGCGCCGTATCTGCTTTGCCGGTACTCTCGTCAACCACCACGCATCTGCATCAGCTCATTCGTACTCCCCACCGAAGACGCTTCGTCCACACCCCCCGGAGCCGCCCCACCGACGCCCCTGTCGACGGCCTCTGATCCTCTTCGTCGACACCTTCCTCAACCCTACCGGAGCCGCTTCGCCGACACCTTCCTCAACCCTACTGGAGTAGCTTCGCCTATACCATTCTCAACCCTACCGGGGCCGCTTTGCCAACTCACAAGTCCACGGCCCAGATCCGCTTCCTCGCACCCTCATCCAACCTACCAAAGTAGCTTCTGACGCCCCATCCATGGCCGCAGATCCGCATCGTTGACACCACCCTTAACCCAACCAACAGAGCAGCTTCTGACGCCCCGTCCACGGTCGCATATCCGCATCATCGACACCATCCTTAACCCAACCACCGGAGCAGCTTCACCTACGCCCTCGTCCATGGCCATAGATCCGCTTCGCCCACACTGTAGTCCACCCTACCGGAGCCGCTCCACAAACACCCTACTTGACGGTTCTAGATCTCCTTACCGGACCCCGACAGCCAACGTAGCGTCATCACCCTCGACGTTTCTAACCTGATTTCCACAGTCTGGAGAGATGCCAAGCACCCGCCACGGCCTAGGTACTTGTCACCTTTAAACCCGTCCAGCATCACCTGCCCGATGTACTTCAAATATACTAACCGGTCGCTGTTACCTGTTATGCAGCTGGCAAAAACTACAAGGACGATGTTTCTTCTGGATCTAAGAGCTTGGCCAACCAAGATCCTAGACTGAGGCATTGCTATGATCTTGTAAGCGTGTCTCTCTCTCTTGTATTGTTCTGTGCCTGCCAGCGTGCTTTGCTAGGATTTTCGACCAGTAATCCCTTTGTGCAGACAATGATTTCTACTACTGGCTGCTAAATTAGATATGAAGATGTCATACATGATACTACCTCGTACCTCCATTCCTAAATATAAGTCTTTCTAGAGATTCCACTATAGGCTACATACGGAGCAAAATGAGTGAATCTACACTCGAAAATGCATCTATATACATCTGTATGTGGTCCATACTGGAATCTCTACAAAGACATATATTTAGGAACAGGGGAAGTACATTACACAAAATCATAGGTGGCATGTAGGAATTCCAGTGCACTACATTAGGCTCCCTTAGAGTGCCTGCTAGTCCAGCATACAGAGTTATGGCTAGTTATGGTACGCACACAATCGTTAATTGGTGGTTTAAATATGCGCAAGGGATATGCAATGTAGTATCATGTAGAGATGTCTGAAATTAGCTGTGTCAACTTGCAGATAGGGTTACACAATGAAAAAGTACAAGATGTATGTGGCAATTTCATGGAACATCGCAAAAAAGGAGAGGCAGCAGTGAGCCTATACAGTGTGCCATGGTACGTCACTCCTCCATTGCAATCATCGTGACATGTTATTTGTATGCCAGTTCTATTATCCAAGTTTCTTAGGGACAATTATTACGATTTATCCTAAGAAAATAAGCACCTGTGAATATAAGCTCCATGTAATAAGCCAAGCAGTTCTTTTCATTGCATTTTCAGCTTATCTTTGGTATGATCAGTGGAAAGTCTAGATTGCATTATATTTTTTTCATTTTGCTGCCCATATGGAAATTAATTTGACTTGCAAACATCACAAATTGAACCATATGATAGGAAAACAGACCATCACTATTTGCTCAAAATGCAAATACAAAGATACCATCTACTTGGCACAATCTACTTTGGTCAATGTTTTCCATAGAGATCCCGTTGCCTAATTTAAACGAAGAACGCATGACCCACATTTAAATGAAGAACAATTATTTATTGAAATTCGATGGTCCAAGTGGCTGGTTATTATCGTATAGCAGCACCACCTGAAAGCATCATATAGCAGCAGCAGCAGCTCATAGCAACTCATCATACAGCAGCAGCAGTCTGCAATTCATCATATACCAGTAGCAGCTCATAGCAATTCATCATATAGCAGCAGCAGGAGCAGCTCATAGCAATTCATCATATAGCAGCAGCAGGAGCAACTCATAGCAATTCATCACATAGCAGCAGCAGGAGCAGCTTGTAGCAACTCATCATATAGCAGCAGCAGGAGCAGCTTGTAGCAAGTCATCATATAGCAGCAGCAGCTCATAGCAATTCATCATATAGCAGCAGCAGCTCATAGCAACTCATCATATAGCAGCAGCAGGAGCAGCTTGTAGCAAGTCATCATATAGCAGCAGCAGCTCATAGCAATTCATCATATAGCATCAGCAGCTCATAGCAACTCATCATACAGCAGCAGCAGCTCATAGCAATTCATCATATAGCAGCAGCAGGAGCAGCTCATAGCAATGCATCATATAGCAGCAGCAGAAGCAGCTCATAGCAATTCATCGTATAGTGGATCAGAATGAAAATTTGGCAAAAAATCAGAGGAGATCCTCACCTTGTTGGATGAGCTCATCCTTCAACAGCACCTCAAGGCCATGGCCTGGGAGGAGGGGAGGGGGAATAAGGTGCCTTCTGCCGCAGTGTGGCATCAGCCGTAGTTGTGCAGCGCCTGCCGGAGTAGTGCGTTGGACGAACCATAGTGGAGTAGCTGTTAGAGACCATGAGAATGAGGGGTGGCGCCAGAGGGAGGAGAAGCCAGGGAGATTTGCCCCTACCCGCCGGCCATGTAGCCTAGCTGGACATAGCATCGTCGAGGACAAGGCCAGATGGGACCATTCGTGATGGCTCGCTGGAGGAACCCTAGTGCTACCGGCAGGGGATCGAGGTAGAGGGAAAGGGGAGAGGAGATGCAAGCGGGCAGGGCAATGAATGCTTGCGTGTTTGTTTTTTACTTGAGGGTCAGGTGTGACACGGGCGTCAGCAGTTGCATTTTGAGTGTAATATAGGCAGACAACAGAGTCATTTCACTATTCCCCTTCCCTTCAATTTGTAGTGAGGTTCTACCCGAAACACCCCCCTCCAAAGCGAAATTAGTTAAGCCCAAGCCCATAACTCAAAAATGACTTCTTTACATCTTTTATGTCTTATTTTGACAATATGCCCTGAAAAGGCGGAATCGAACTGGCCCTTAACCTGCAATTCAATTGTGCGTGCAATGATGAATCACTCCTGCCTGCTATCTGTACATTTAGGCATCATCATACATGGCATAACCTAATACATGTGCATTCCATTGTAGAATCTGGAATATGCAATGTTTATGTTAGTTCATACGTTGCACATGATGTTTAAATGCCCCTTAAATCTAGTCAGTCAAGTGATGGTCTTTAAGCCTCCTTCTTTGCTTCTTTTCTTGATATGTAAGATTTGCTCACACATCTGTTCAATTGCTTGTTTGCATCAGCCAGCCATACTAGGACTATTTGCTTTGATTACTTGCTGTTCTTGACCTAACACTCTAACAAAGCTTGTCAACGATTTAAACACTAAGGGCTGCTGTAGTGGGGCCTTATCTAACTCATAGGTGACATAAAGGTTTGGCTGTACACTACAGTAGGCAAGTATGTTAGGAAAGTATGCATATTTATCTTCCAAGGAGACGAGTAACTAGATGACATAATTATGTGGTGTTTTTTTGTTATAATCTCATCCTTTTGTGTTCATAGACTGGAAAGTATGCATATTTATCTTCCAAGGAGACAAGTAACTAGTTTGTGTCATCTTGCAGAGGGGGTGCAATGAAGATAAGATTGAGGATTTCCAAGTACAAGATGTTAGGAAGGAGCCTTGCAAGAGAAGTAGGAGCTGCGCTGAGCCTCTTCAACCTGCTAAGGTAAGTCACATTATGCAACTCAACAGTTCAATTCCTTGTTTGTTTCAGGCATAGTTAATTTTCTCTTTTCAATTGCTTTATTTGTCCTCAGTTAATGAGATTCCCAAATAATCATGCCTGATGTTTGGTACTTGTATCACTATTAGTTGACATAATTAAAGGCCTTACCATTTAATTACTCTGCCGAAGTGTGCCTGAAGCTTTGAAGTCTATTAACAGACTATTATTGCATGAGGCTCATGATCTAGTTTATACTACGCTAACGATTGCATAGTTTTGCCTGCTGTAGTATGTTTGTATGAAACCCTCTGCTGTTCATTGTGCTCCCTAAGACTTTAATTGAGGCACAGAATGGCCAACTGCTTGCTTACTTATACGCAACGTGCTGTCTAAATTTGTAACTTGTCTGTGTTTTCGATTGGGCCCCAACATCATGCTCCTTTGGTGAGCTAAGAGGGATTTCTGTATGCAGGATGCACAGACTATCTTTTTATAATTTTTAAAATATCACCTGCTTATGCTTCATGACGTGTAACATTTGTTTTTGAAAGTGACATGTAACATTATTGTTAGTCCTGTTTTGCCATGTAGTACAAAATAGTGTCTTGTTCGCTTCACTGTTGTAACTATATTTTTGCCCTAGTCATGTGTACTTACAGAAACATTTCAGGATGAAGTGACATCAAGACAAAGATCTGTGAGCAGTGCGGCATGGCCGTTACCGAATGATTATGGATTGGAATTGGAATGTGCTGATGTTCTCGAGCATCAACTAGAGGTGGCAAGACAACGTGTACATGATTGTCAATGTATAATCAATAAGTTGAGACTGGACATGCAGGTATTAGATGGAGGAGTCAAAAAAATGAAACAAGACACTGAGGTAATTATGAAGGAATTGGAGATTTTGCAGACTGAAATTTGTGCTATCTGAATCCGGCCAATCCTATTTTCTGAAGAGATTATAGTTTAAATGGAGTTAAGTTGATGCGCGTCCATGATGTATGAGCTGTATTTGCCCAGTGTATGTAATTTGCTGTTTGTGTATGCTTTATTATCACCTGTACCGAACCATAATGCCCAGTGGGTATAATCGGCTGTAATTTCTTTATTGTATAGTGTAGGATTATTCTACCTTTCTATGTCTTGATCTCTTTGTTGTAATAGTGTAGGCTTTTTAGAGGTGATAGTATTGAGTAGGATAATTCTTTGAATATGCTATATCGTTCAAACGGGGGCCAATTCGCCCGACAATGGCCCTTCACGGGCCGTCGGATCCATGGGTCTTCTACGTCTCGTAGGATCCACGGGCCTTGTACGTCTCGTAGGATCCATGGGCGTTCTACGCCTCGTAGGATCCATGGGCCTTGTACGTCTCGTAGGATCCATGGGCCGCCGGCTCATTTATGGGTCTTGTACGGGCCTTTAATGGGCCGTAGACGGGCCTTTAGTGGAAATCGTACGTTTTATGGGCTGACCATGACAGACCATTAATAGGCCGTATTTGGTGATGCTATGAAAATGGCCCAACAGACTAACGGTCCACAAACGGGCCGACTGTAACGACGGGCTGAATTTGTCCCACAAACAGAAAATGACAGTAACGGGCCATAAGTAACCAAATGCTGCAAATGAGCCCAAGAATAAATGGGCCCTCAGAAGGCCGAAAGTTAACTTGGGCTGGAAACGGCCCAGCGGAATAACGGGCCGTCAATGGGTATGAAGTGATACACTGTTCATTACGGGCCAGTTTCACCATGGGCCATTAATGGGTGTAAACTAATACACTGTTCATTATGGGCCAGTTTCACTACGGGCCGCTAATGGGCCAAGAGTTACAAAGGGCCTCATATGGGCCGAAAGACGCCATGGGCTATACATGGGCCAGAAGTGAAAACGGGCTGGAATCATATTGGACGACCCAGATGACGCTACTGGGCCTAATTTGGATAGGGCGTAACGGGCCTTGGGTTAGCGGGTTGTAAATGGGCTATATGCGAACGGGCCATTAACAGGCTTTCCATGGGCCGGCCCGCCAGCTTTTGACCAAGTCAAATGGGCCGGCCTTTTCACAGGAATGGGCCACTGTTGGGCCATGCCACGTGTCGACGTATCACAGGCGCCTTCTGTCCAGTGAGTGGATGACATCTGTCCCAACGATGAGCCGACACGTGTTTCCTCTAGCCAATGATGATTTTACACGTCGAAAATCCCCATTGGTCGGAGCTGTTAACGGGTTATCGGATCCAAAACCCGACCCGATAGCTTAACGGCGTTCCCTTACGATGGATGCCACGTGTTGGTCACCCTTGACGAAAGCACTTCTGTGACGCGCGATTTATTGTCATGGAAGTGGACACTTCTGTGATGATAATTTTGGTAATGTCATGGAACACTTCTACGACATCACAGGTATGACTTTCTTGATTCTGTCATAAATTTGTCATGGATGTACATGCATGACAAAATAAGCGACCTACTGTGACAAACATGTATCATCACGGAAGTGTATTTTTTTGTAGTGTTTATCTTTACCGTTTTTCTTAGTTCGATCCTTTTGGTAATATCTTGATCTAGTAGAATAAAAGTTCTTAGTATGATCTAGTTGTGAGTTTTTCTTTATTATCCTTCTATGTAATCGAGTCCGTGAGCTATATAATAAAGATTAGTGTTGAGTCAAGGGCTTGATTATTTTGCCATGATCCTAAGTGAATAAAAGTAAAGAGAAAGAAATAAAAAGAAACAAAGAGATCATGTGAGTCTTATGGAGAGTAATGAGCTCACATAGAAAGAATATGATGAATAAAAGTTGTTGAGGGTTGACAAACACAGTTTTGGTCATCGTTGCAATTAATAGGAAGTAATAAAGAAAGAGAGGTCTTCACATATAAATATACTATCTTGGACATCTTTTATGATTGTGAGTACTCATTAAAACATGACATGCTAAAGAGTTGACATTGGACAAGAAAGACAACATAATGGGTTATGTTTTCTTACATCTGAGATGAATTATATTGTCTTGGATCATCCAACATGTTGAGCTTGCCTTTCCCCCTCATGCTAGCCAAATTCATTGCACCAAGTAGAGATACTACTTGTGCTTCCAAATACCCTTAAACCAGTTTTGCCATGAGAGTCCACTATACCTACCTATGGATTGAGTAAGATCCTTCAAGTAAGTTGTCATTGGTGCAAAGCAATAAAAATTACTCTCTAATTATGTATGATTGATTGGTGTGGAGGAAATAAGCTTTATACGGTCGTGTGATATGGAAGTAATAAAAGCGACATACTGCATAATAAAGGTCCATATCACAAGTGGCAATATAAAGTGACGTTCTTTCGCATTAGGATTTTGTGCATCCAACCATAAAAGCGCATGACAACCTCTTCTTCCCTCTGCGAAGGGCCTATCTTTTACTTTTATCTCCTACTTTGCATAAGAGTCATGGTGATCTTCACCCTTCCTTTTTACATTTTATCCTTCGGCAAGCACAATATGTTGGAAAGATCCTGGTATATATGGCTAATTGGATGTGAGTTTTCATGAACTATTACTGTTGACATTACCCTTGAGGTAAAACGTTGGGAGGCAAAACTATAAGCCCCTATCTTTCTCTATGTCCGATTGAAACTCCATACCCATAAGTATTGTGTGAGTGTCAGCAATTGTGAAAGATTATATGATAGTTGAGTATGTGGACTTGCTGAAAAGCTCTTATACATTGACTCTTTCCTATGTTATGATAAATTGCAATTGCTTCAATGACTGAGATTGTAGTTCGTTAGTTTTCAATGAAGTTTACGATTCATACTTGATATTGTGATTGAATTATTACTCTAGCATAAGAGATTATATGACAAGAATTATATAAGTTGCTGTTCTAAGAATGATCATGATGCCCTCATGTTCGTATTCTATTTTTATCGACACCTCTATCTCTAAACATGTGGACATATTTTTCGATTTCGGCTTTTCGCTTGAGGACAAGCGAGGTCTAAGCTTGGGGGAGTTGATACGTCCATTTTGCATCATGCTTTTATATCAATATTTATTGCATTATGGGCTGTTATTACACATTATGTCACAATACTTATGCCCATTCTCTCTTATTTTACAAGGTTTACATAACGAAGGAGAATGCTGGCACATGGGATTCTGGGCTGGAAAAGGAGCAAATATTAGAGACCTATTCTGCACAGCTCCAAAAGTCCTGAAACTTCACGGATGATGTTTTCCAAATATATAAAAAATACTGAGCACAAGAACCTCACCAGGGGGCCACACACTTCCCACGAGGGTGGGGGCGCGCCCTACCCCGCTGGGCGCGCCCCCTACCTCGTGGGCCCCCTGGTGGCCCTCCGGTGGCCATCTTCTGCTATATGGAGTCTTTCGATGGGAAAAAATTCATAAGCCATCTTCTCAGACGAAACTCCGCCGCCACGAGGCGGAACCTTGGTAGAATCGATCTAGGGCTCTGGCGGAGCTGTTCTGCCGGGGAAACTTCCCTCCGGAGGGGGAAATCATCGCCATCATCATCACCAACGCTCCTCTCATCGAGAGATGGAATCTCCATCAACATCTTCATCAGCACCATCTCATCTCAAAATCCTAGTTCATCTCTTGTATCCAATTCTTGTCTCCAAGTGCTGGATTGGTGCTAGTAGGTTGCTAGTAGTGTTAATTACTCCTTGTAGTTGATGCTAGTTGGTTTAATTGGTGGAAGATCATATGTTCAGATCCTATATGCATATTAATACCCGTCTGATTATGAACATGTTTATGCTTTGTGAGTAGTTACTTTTGTTCCTGAGGACATGGGAGATGTCTTGCTGCTAGTAGTCGTGTAAATTTGGTATTCATTCGATATTTTGATGAGATGTATGTTGTCTCTCCTCTAGTGGTATTATGTGACACTTCACCATTATTTGAGCCTAGAGGAAGGCATTGGGGAGTAATAAATAGATGATGGGTTGCTAGAGTGACAGAAGCTTAAACCCTAGTTTATGCGTTGCTTCGTAAGGGGCTGATTTGGATCCATATGTTTCATTCTATGGTTAGGTATACCTTAATACTTTTGTTGTATTTGCTGATGCTTGCAATAGAGGTTAATTATAAGTGGGATGCTTGTCTAAGTAAGGGCGGCACCCAAGCACCGGTCCACCCACATACCAAATTATCAAAGTACCGAACGCGAATCATATGAACGTGATGAAAACTAGCTTGACGGTATTCCCATGTGTCCTCGGGAGCACTTTACATCACATAAGAGTTTGTCCAAGCTTGTCCTTTTCTACAAAAGGATTGGGCCACCTTGCTGCACTTTATTTACTTTTGTTACTTATTGCTCGTCACAAATTATCCTATCACAAAACTATATGTTACCACTTATTTCAGTACTTGCAGAAAATACCTTGCTGGAAACCGCTTATCATTTCCTTCTGCTCCTCGTTGGGTTCGACACTCTTACTTATCGAAAGGACTACGATAGATCCCCTATACTTGTGGGTCATCAAGATATAGCTGGTGGGTCCGAGCTGTCAGCGGCGGTAACGTTTTTTCGCAAAATACAGAGGCCCTTTCGGTGGGTCCCTAATGTCAGGTGGAGGAATCATTATTTTGCGCATAATAAGGAGGCATTTCCTTGCGTGCGGCCATGGACCCAGCTATCGGCCTCTCCACGTACAGTCCACTTCAGATGCATGTCGGTCGTTCACCATGTTGACCAGGCCATGCCGAGAGCACCAGGGCGGTGGACGACGGCAAGGCCTAGGAAGGGAACGACGTGGAGGCAGGGAAGACTCGGCAGTTGTTTTCCACGCGGAGGGGAGTACGACTGTACGAGGGTTTACCGGTTTGTCTACCTTCGCCGGAGAATAACAGCAGGTGTGGGTGAGTAGAGGGATGGCTAGGCCAGCGATGGGAGTACGGTGGGGCGGTGAGGCTTGCGCGGCAGCACAGCCGGCCACGGGGAGGAGGGAGCAGGCAGTCCCGCCGGCGCTTGTTTGAGCGGCTGTAGCAGGAAGACCAGAGATTGAAGATGCACGACGACCGTTCGATGGACATCGTCCGGTCACTAGAGCTAGAATCGTTCATATTGACTAAGTTGACAAAGCCCTCCATCCCCGTCAACTTAGTAGGCCCACAAGTCAGCCTCCCACCATGGTGGGTCCCAGCTAGCAGGGGGAGTATTCATTTTTCTGTGCGTAATAAGGAGGCAGTTTCAGTAGGTCCGAGCTGACATCGGGGGGAACGTTTTTTCGTGAAATACGGTAGTCCGTCCGATGGGTCCCTGATGAAGCTATGTACCTAGGGTAGGGTCATGAACCTGTCCTAACTGCCCTACGCAAGGACATCTCTAGAAGAAATCACCTTTCAATCGACATGGAGGTGTTCCACTCGACAGACTCGAAGACACTCGACCAAGAAGCAATCACTCGACCAAGAACAAACCACTCGACGGTCAGGAGACCTAAAGGCACTCCACACGCTAACGGTCGGTCATTAAATAGCTTTTATGGTCATCATAGCACTTTATTACTAGCATTACCAGTAACACCCTGCCTTAATGTACATTGAACCCTTTGTAACGTGGGCTGGCCGGGGTCCTGGCGCACTCTATATAAGCCACCCCCTCCTCCGAGACAAGGGTTCGCACCCCTGTAACTCATACTCTCATAATCCAGTCGACCGCCTCCGGGCTCCGAGACGTAGGGCTATTACTTCCTCCGAGAAGGGCCTGAACTCGTAAACCTTGCGTTCCTACAACTTCTCCACATCTAAGATCTTGCCTCTCCATACTTACCCCCCTACACTACTGTCAGACTTGGAACCACGACAGTTGGCGCCCACCTTGGGGCAGGTGTTTTAGCGTTTGTTGGTGGAGTTGCGACCTTTTCCGACCCGAATCATCATGGTTTTCAGCGGAGTTTCGGTGGAGGGCCGCGAGATCCGTCTCGGCGCGCTCACGTTCATCGTCGACGACTCTGCTTGGCTCCAGGAGGCTCTGCTCGACATGGACGCACTCCCTCTTCGCGGGGCAACGCACTTTAGCGCGTACGTCCGCGGCGTTCTCCTGCGGCAACCGTCGACCCCCTACCGGTCGGCTCCTGTGTTGTCCTCCCTCCCCGTTTCCCGCCGGTGCAAGCGCTCCAGTCGGTCGAGACTTCAGCGGTGGGTGAGATACGCGGTGGCACGTCAGTCGGCCACCCCTCAAGTCGCGGCAGTCGAGCCCGACGAATCCCTCTACAGCCTGTTCGACCTGTCGACTGGCTCCGCAGAGACCGCATCTGAGTGCGACAGCAGCGATCCGGCGGCGGAGGTTCTGATGGTCTATGGACCGCCCAGTCCTCCCAGTTTTCCCCGCACCGACGGAGGCGCGGGTGGAGGCGACCCATCGCGTCTCCATGAGGAATATCTTCCCGAACCTCTCACGTCGCTGCAGAGAGAAGAACTTCACCGCCGGAACGTGGATGCGCTTCACACTCCTATCGTTGGAGAAACCCCCGAGGCTCGCGCCTTGGAGGACGCGCACCTGGCAAACTTGGCCGAGCGCACTCGACTGGAGAATCTCCAGCGAGCACTCGACGAGCGTGCGCGACAACGGGTTCCCGAATCCAGTCGGCGTCAGCTCCTCCCGCCCCCGCAGGTATATCGAACTCCGATTCAGAATTTAGCAGCTGCGGCATGGCTATCAGAGTCGATTCAGCCTTCCCAGTCGGAGGCTGGCAGAGGCTTGCTGTAGATCAGAGCGTTACTCCGGGCAGCAGGAGATCAGAATTCCGCTGTTTCTCAGTCACGGAACATGATTCACAGCAGATCCGTTGCCGTGGGCACAGTCCAGTCGGCTCACAGCCCGAGATCGCCCCCGAGGCGTGAGGTACATGAAGACCGGCGTGACCAGTATGGGAACCATGAGCAGTATGATCACCGAGTCGATCATGACGGTCGACGTCGAGTGCCCATGCCTCCCCCGAGGAGCGGGTCGTATGTGCCTCGCCAGCAGGATGACAGGCGCCCTCATAGTGGTGGGCGAAGGATTCCAGTCGACCCCAGAGGGCCAGGCTTTGACGCGAGATCCATTCTCGTCCAAGGTTTGGTCGACAAGAACAGGGCTCACCGAGAAGGTCATGACAGAGATGCACCTACCAGCTGCAGAGTATATGTTTCGGGGCCAGAGTGATTTAGTAGAGCCATCAGGGCTGCTGTGATTCCTCCCAACTTCAGGTTGGCGACTGGAGTCAGTAAGTTCACTGGTGAGTCCAAGCCCGATACTTGGCTTGAGGACTACCGAGTGGCCGTCCAGATTGGCGGCGGCAATGATGAAGTGGCCATGAAGCACCTGCCTCTCATGTTGGAGGGCTCGGCCAGAGCGTGGCTAAACCAGTTAGCACCTAGCAGCATTTACACTTGAGAAGATCTCTCCTGAGTGTTCGTCACCACATTTGACGGCACATGCAAGCGACCGGTAGGGATGACGGAACTGCGGTCTTGCGTGCAGAAGCCGAATGAAACTTTGAGGGATTACATCCAGAGGTGGATCATGTTACATCACTCGGTGGAGAATGTGCCTGACCACCAAGCAGTTTGTGCCTTCAAGGAAGGCGTCAAGTACAGAGAACTAAATTTGAAATTCGGTCGAACCAGAGATATGTCCCTGAATCGGATGATGGAGATTGCCACCAAGTACGCTAATGGTGAAGATGAGGATCGACTCAGGAGTGGCAAGCTCAAGTCAGTCGCCCAAGAAACCGGAGGAAATTCCAATCGGAAATAGAAGCGGAAAGCCGAGCCAGCGGCTCCCGGGGAAGCCTTGGCTTTAACCGGAAAGTTTAAAGGGAAACCTAAAGGACCTTGGAACCCCAAGAAGGTTAAAGACCAAGACGGAAATGATGTGTTGGACTTACCATGTCTCGTCCACACAAAGAAAGATGAAGAGGGTAATTTCATTTGCCCGAAACATACCACTCGACAGTGTCGACTCTTGATCCAGCAGTTCCAGGGCAAGCAGCCCAAAGGTAAGGAAAGGGAGTCAGACAAGGTTGAGGACAAAGAAGACAGTGACGACGGATACCCTCAGGTCAATTCCACTCTAATGATTTTTGCCGATGTTGAAAGCAAAAGTCGACTGAAAGTTATTAACCAAGAGGTGAATATGGTCGCTCCGGTGACACCTAGTTACCTGAAATGGTCTCAGACTGCCATACCATTCGACCAGTCCGACCACCCAACGCACATCGCCACCCCTGGGAGGCAAGCTTTGGTGGTCGACCCAGTTGTTGAAGGCACTCGACTGACCAAAGTCCTGATGGATGGTGGCAGTGGTTTGAACATATTGTATGATGAGACGTTGAAAGGGATGGGCATTCCGATGTCCAGACTCAGTGCCAGCAACATGAGTTTCCATGGGGTCTTCCTGGGAAGAAGGCTGAATCACTCGCCCAGATTGCTCTTGATGTGGTTTTCAGTGATTCCAAGAATTACCGCAAAGAGAAGTTGACATTTGAAGTTGTAGACTTCCAGAGTGCCTACCACGCTAGTTTGGGCAGGCCGGCTTATGCACGCTTCATGGCCCGACCGTGTTATGTGTATCTCAAATTGAAGATGCCTGGCCCCAAAGGTGTGATCACTATTACGGGCAATCGGAAGAAAGCGGAAGAATGTTTTCAGAAAGGTTCGAAGATCGCCGATGCTCGGATGGCAGTGGTGGAGTTGCAGGAATACCAGAAGACTGCAGACCCAAGTGATTTGTTGCGAGCCAAGAAGCCCGCTACAGAGTCAACTTTTTAGTCGACTGGCGATACGAAGACAGCTCACATCCACCCGACCGACCCCAGCGCTGCTCCAACTCATATCTCGACAACACTCGACTCCAAATAGGAAGAAGCGCTCATCCAGTTCCTCCGTGAGAATTGGGACATTTTCGCATGGAAGCCCTCTGACATGCCGGGTGTTCCCAGGGAGCTGGCTGAGCACCGCCTAAGAGTCGACTCAAAAGTAAAACCTGTCAAGGAACATCTCCGACAGTCCGCCGTCCAGAAGAGAAAGGCCATTGGCGAAGAGGTAGCTCGGCTCTTAGCGGCAGAGTTCATCCGAGAAATCTACCACTCCGAGTGGCTCACCAATGTTGTCATGGTCCCCAAGAAGGACAAGTCACTTCGCATGTGCATTGACTTTAAACATATCAATCGGGCCTGCCCGAAAGATCATTTTCCTCTCCCCCGCATTGACCAGATAGTCGACTCGACTGTGGGATGTGAGCGACTGTCGTTTTTAGACGCCTATTCCGGGTACCATCAGATCCGTCTGTATGGGCCTGACGAGATCAAAACAGCCTTCATCACTCCATTCGGGTGCTTCTGTTATGTTACCATGCCATTCGGCCTCAAGAATGCCGGAGCCACATTCATGAGGATGATTCAGAAGTGTTTGCTCACCCAAATCAGTCGGAATGTGGAGGCGTACATGGATGATATTGTGGTCAAGTCACGAAAGGGTTCCGACCTGCTGACTGACCTTGCTGAAACCTTTCCCAACCTCAGAAGATTTGATATCAAGCTTAATCCATCAAAATGCACATTCGGGGTTCCTGGCGGAAAGTTACTCGGTTTTCTCGTTTCCGAACGAGCAATCGACGCCAATCCAAAAAAAGTCGGTACTATACTCCGAATGAAAAGTCCTGTGCGAGTGCACGATGTTCAGAAGCTTACTGGTTGCTTGGCCGCCCTAAGTCGATTCATATCTCGTCTCGGTGAAAAGGCATTGCCTCTTTACCGATTGATGAAGAAGTCTGACAAGTTCGAGTGGACTCCTGAAGCTGACGCAGCATTCGCAGAGCTCAAAGCTCTGCTCTCCACCCAGCCGGTGCTTGCTGCCACAATCAGCAAGGAGCCTTTGCTGCTTTACATTGCAGCCACAGGACAAGTCGTCAGTACGGTACTTACGGTCGAGCAGGAAGAAGAAGGGAAAACCTTCAAAGTTCAGCGCCTAGTGTATTATATTTCTGAAGTCTTGACCCCATCGAAGCAAAGATATCCTCATTCCATTACAGTCATCAGTGATGCTCTATTGTCAGAGATCTTGCATAATAGGGACGCAACTGGTCGAGTGGCAAAATGGCCGATTGAACTCCTTCCTCTAGATATCAAGTTTGAGGCAAAGAAAGCTATCAAGTCCCAGGCAATGGCGGATTTCGTCGCCGAGTGGATTGAACAGCAACTGCCGACTCAGGTTCACTCTGAGCATTGGACCATGTTCTTCGACGGTTCCAAGATGCTAAATGGTTCCGGCACCGGAGTAGTGTTGGTCTCCCCCAGAGGAGATAAACTCAGATATGTTCTTCAAATCCACTTTGATTCCTCTAACAACGAGGAAGAATACGAAGCACTTTTATATGGGTTGCGCATGGCCATTTCACTCGGCGTCCGTCGCCTCATGGTCTATGGCGACTCAGATTTGGTGGTTAATCAAGTGATGAAGGAATGGGACGTCAGAAGTCCAGCCATGACTGGTTATTGCAATGCAGTGAGAAAGCTGGAGAAGAAATTCGAGGGGTTAGAGCTTCATCACATACCCCGACTGAAAAATCAAGCAGCTGATGATCTGGCAAAAATAGGTTCCAAAAGAGAAGTCATTCCCAGCAATGTGTTTTTGGAACACATCCACACACCATCAGTCCAGGAGGATCCCTTCACTGAAGAGGCCCCGCAGCCAAAAAGCACCACGGATCCGACTGAAGTTGAAGTTCCAGCTGTGGTCGACCTGATCATGGAAGTCTTGGTTATCACTCCCGTCTGGACAGAACTGTACATCGCGTACATCCTAAGGAAAGAACTCCCAGAAGACGAAGAAGAGGCTCGACAGATCGTCCATCGATCCAAGGCCTTTACAGTCATAAAGGGACAGTTATATAGAGAAAGCGCGACTGGGGTCGGCCAGAAGTGTATCACACCAGAAGAAGGTCAGATGATCCTTAACGATATCCACTCGGGAACCTGTGGTCATCATGCGTCCTCTCGGACCATTGTGGCTAAAGCATACCGAGCGGGGTTCTACTGGCCAAGAGCCAATGAGATGGCAAAAGAGATAGTCGACAAATGTGAAGGATGTCAGTATTACTCCAATATGCCGCACAAGCCCGCGTCAGCCCTGAAAACCATTCCACTCATCTGGCCCTTCGCTGTTTGGGGGCTGGACTTGGTTGGACCACTGAGAACAGGCAGGAGCGGCTTCACTCATGTGCTAGTAGCAGTCGACAAGTTCACCAAATGGATTGAAGCCAAGCCTATCAAGAATCTCGATGCTTGCACCGCTATCAGTTTCATCAGAGAGTTGTTATTCAGATATGGAGTTCCACACAGCATCATCACCGACAACGGGCCAAACTTCGATTCCGACAAATTCAGGGCCTTTTGCGCCTCTCGGGGCACTCGAGTCGACTATGCTTCGGTCGCTCACCCCCAGTTGAATGGGCAAGCAGAAAGGGCGAACGGCCTGATTCTCAAAGGACTGAAACCCCGATTGATGCGCGATCTCAAGCACGCAGCAGGCGCATGGGTCGACGAGCTTCCATCAGTCCTTTGGGGATTAAGAACAACCCCGAACCGATCGACCGGAAGAACCCCATTCTTTCCGGTCTACGGAGCCGAGGCAGTCTTACCGAGTGACCTGCTTCACAACGCTCCCCGAGTCGAGCTCTACTCTGAAGATGAAGGAGAACAAGCCCGGCAGGATGCAGTCGACCTCCTAGAAGAAGAAATAGAAATGGCCTTGATTCAATCGACCATCTATCAGCAAGACTTGCGTTGATTCCATGCCAGAAACATGAAGAGCCGAGCCTTCCAAGAAGGAGACTTAGTCCTCCGAGTGGATCAGCAGAAACCACACAAGCTCGCTCCTACTTGGGAAGGCCCCTTCATAGTCACCAGAGTCCTCCACAATGGAGCATACCACCTCTACAATGTCGATCGCCAGATTGATGAGCCACGAGCCTGGAATGCGGAGCTACTCCGCCCCTTTTATACTTGAATTCTCACTCGGATGAGATGTAATAAGAAAAACTCCTGTATTTTATTTATCAAAGACAAGAGCGTTATAATTCTCCCAGTGATTATTATTGTTTTTGTTTGCGTAAGAAATCCCCCAGCGGGTGGCTTAGCTGCGAATCCGCTTCGCCTAAGTTTGTAAAAACAGTTTCCTACCGAGTGGCGAGCCAGCCTCCAACTCGGGGGCTTAGCTGCGAATCCGTTTCGCCTAAGTTTGAAAAAAATCCTACCGAGCGGAGAGCAATCCTCCCACTCGGGGGCTTAGCTGCAGTCCAGTACTTGCCTAAGTTCTTTCACTTGGAGACTTAGCTGCAGTCCGGCACTCGCCTAAGTTTGGAAAAATCCTACCAAGTGGAGAGCAATCCTCCCACTCGGGGGCTTAGCTGTAGTCCAGTACTTGCCTAAGTTATCTCACTGGAGACTTAGCTGCAGTCCGGCACTCACCTAAGTTTGAAAAAATCCTATCGAGCGGAGAGCAATCCTCCCACTCGGGGGCTTAGCTGCAGTCCAGTACTCGCCTAAGTTCTCTCACTTGGAGACTTAGCTGCAGTCCGGCACTCGCCTAAGTTTGAAAAAATCCTACCGAGTGGAGAGCAATCCTCCCACTTGGGGGCTTAGCTGCAGTCCAGTGCTCGCCTAAGTTCTCTCACTGGAGACTTAGCTGCAGTCCGGCACTCGCCTAAGTTTGAAAAAATCCTACCGAGTGGAGAGCAATCCTCCCACTCGGGGGCTTAGCTACAGTCCAGTACTCGCCTAAGTTCTCTCACTTGGAGACTTAGCTGCAGTCTGGCACTCGCCTAAGTTTGAAAAAATCCTACCAAGTGGAGAGCAATCCTCCCACTCAGGGGCTTAGCTGCAGTCCAGTACTCGCCTAAGTTCTCTCACTGGAGACTTAGCTGCAGTCCGGCACTCGCCTAAGTTTGAAAAAATCCTACCGAGTGGAGAGCAATCCTCCCACTCGGGGGCTTAGCTGCAGTCCAGTACTTGCCTAAGCTCTCTCACTGGAGACATAGCTGCAGTCCGGCACTCGCCTAAGTTTGAAAAAATCCTACCGAGTGGAGAGCAATCCTCCCACTCGGGGGCTTAGCTGCAGTCCAGTACTCGCCTAAGTTCTCCCACTTAGAGAATTAACTGCAGTCCTGCACTCGCCTAAGTTTGAAAAAATCCTACCGAGTGGAGAGCAATCCTCCTACTCGGGGGCTTAGCTGCAGTCCAGAGCTTGCCTAAGTACGAAACACATCTCAATCCTCAAGGACGACGAGGGGCAGGTCGACTGCCACCTTCTCCTGGGGAGCTTCGCCACAAATACAATGCGTGATTCATCCCGCCCTACAGTAACGAAGTGCGGGTCGACTGCTACCTTCTCCTAGAGAGCTTCACCACAAATACAATGTGTGCTCCGTCCCGCTCTGCAGTAACAAGGTGTGGATCGACCGCCGCCTTCCCCTGGAGAGCTTCGCCACAAATACGATGCGCACTCCGTCGCCGACCCGCAAGGGCGACAAGACATGGGTCGACTGCTTCCCTCTCCTTCGGAGCTGCGATGCGAATACAAAAGTTGTCTCGAATGAAGAATGGGTTCACTCAGCAGGAGATTCATAAAGATATTCAACGGTAAACCAAGTTCGGGTAAATTCTAAAGGTTCCGGATCACAGATCGAAGTACTCGGGCATGCAGCCCGAAAAAGTTTAACGGTTACAAAAGCCACTCAGCATTCCGAGGCAAATTTAAGGTGGGACATAAGAGTTTGTTCACTCTGCGGGAGGAGGGCTGGTAGGCTCGACGAACTCATCCAGGTCGACGCCGTCGGCTATCTGAGTGGCTGCAGCAATGAAAGTCTCCATAAAGGTTCGGAAGTCATGTTTCTGGGTGTTGGCGACCTTGATTGCTGCCAGTTTGTCTTGTCGCACCTCCTTGCAGTGGACACAAACCAAAGACAGAGCCACGTCAGCGCCACACCGAGCAGCAGACTTCTTCCACTCCTGCACTCGGTCTGGGATTTCATTTAGTCGAGTCATCAGGGACTCAAGATCATTTTGGAGCACAGCCTCTGGCCAAAGTGCCGGGTCAATCCGCGACATGGCGACCTTCAGTCGAGACAAGTAGTCCACAGCACTGTCGATGCGAGATTCCAGACGGAGCAGATTCATGGCAGTTCCATCTTTCACAGGAGAGTTGATTGGATCCAAACCTGGTTCGATCCGCCCAGTCTCCTCTTCAAAGTTCTGGCAAAACTCTGCATTCACGATCCAAGGATAAGTCAATTTTCGTACACTGAGTCGACACAAAAAAATTAGTCGGAACAGAATGTGCACCTTCAAGCTTGATGAACAACTTCTTGGCAAGACTCCTCAGATAGCTCTCCAGATCATCCCTCCTGCGAGCAATGCCTTCCATTTTCTCGCCCTGGACGAGATTCGCCTTCTTCCAGCGCGAGCACTCCTTGTTGGAGTCATTCAGAGCGGTCTTCAGCCTAGTATTCTCTTCTTCCAACTGGCCGACCGAAGCCAGCTTCTGTTCGGCCAGAGCGGTCTTGTCGTCAGCCTCCTTACGAGTAGCAGCCAAATCCTGATCCTTCTTCGCCAGAGCTTCTGTCAGTTTTTCTGCAAAGAAATGACGATTGATTCAGAAATAGCAGCAGGGTACTCAAGCCTAAAACTGACCAGTCGACAAACTCGTCTTACCAGCGGCGCCGTCTCTGGCCTTTTGCAGCTCTGTCCTGGCCAGCTCCAATTCAAGGTTCAGTTGAATCTGCTGCTTCTCCAAGTCAGCAAAGCGAGCTCCAAGATCACAAGATTTCTGAAATCAAAGGGAAGAAGTTATTTTTACAGCAAAAAACAACAAAGGCAATAAATACTAAGACTATGGTCGACTGCCCGCAGTCCACCATAGTGTCGGGGACTACACCCAGTGGGTGCACTTTGCATGCCCCCACCGATTCTGATCCCACTCGACCAGCCCGCCGAAGTCGAGTCCAAAAAAAGGGCAGAAAGAGAAAAAGTAGAACTCAGACTACAGTTGACTGCCAGCAGTCCACCATAGTCTCGGGGACTACACCCAGTGGGTGCACTTTGCGTGCCCCCACCGGTTCTGATCCCACTCAACCAGACCGAGTGGAAGAGACAAACTACCAGTTTGGTTTATACATTCGGCAAAATACAAAGACTACATTCGACTGCCAGCAGTCCACTGTAGTCTCGGGGACTACACCCAGTGGGTGCACTCAGCGTGCCCCCACTAGTCCAAAAATTCAATCGGCGACCCGGTGGGTGTACAGATGCAAAGATTTTCAGAAAGAATCTTCAGGTAGCATATCCTAACAGAACAAGCGGCGACCAACTAACCTGAACGTTGCTCTGGAGAGCCGAGCTGGCATCATAGGCGTCTTGGCTAGCGTCCCGCACCGTCTTCATCTTCTCCATCATAATGCCCGCCTGGCGTATGGCTTCCCTAGCAGCATTCACCTCGTCCTCTGGGACATGATGGGTCGCAAAAACTGAAGGCGGGTCGATAGAGGCCCGAGCAGTCGACGAAGAAGGCAAGGCACTCGACAGTGGCTCGGCAAAGGTAACAGAACCCCGATTGACATCGCCAGTGTCCTGAACGACTGGTTCCGCCCTCAGCGTCGACTGTAGCGCCTCACTTACAGGAGCTCGCCTATTCTTCCTCGTCAAAGGCCCCTCAGACTCTTCATCATCATCAAGGAGGTCAATAATGTTGGGAGCTGTGCAAAGTTCAATTGCCAAAATCACGTCACCCAATGATGCACATTGCAGTTGAATCGACCGAATAAAGATAGTATGGCAGAAATCATACCCGGATTAGAAGTGACCGCATCCTCCATCACCTCATCATCGTCCCTATAAGCTGAGGTCCCGGAAGTGGCAGCGCTGACAATTCCAAAGTTCGTGCAGTTAAAACAAGAAAAACAAACAGCGCGGAGCGTCGAGTGAATACAAAGATAGACACTCACGCGGAGGCGACGGGGATATCAATCTTGATCTTCGGCAACGCCTTCCGAGTCCTCGGCTCTGCAACTTTGGGGTGCTTTGGCTCCTTCTTAGTCGGGGTTGGTGAAGAGATCCGAGGACGCTTCAAAGACTGACCAGCTTGAGTAGTTGCCTTTTCACGGGCACTCGGCCGTTCTTGGTCAAGCTTGGATCGCCTCTCCCTGCGAGGGGGTGACTCGACTTCTTCTCCATCACATGAGTCGTTGCTTCCTCCATCCCCTTCACCATCGGAAGTCCACTCGCCACTGTCGCCGCCACTCGCCTTGCCTTCCAGAGCTTGCTCTTGCTCCCTGTTGGGCATTGAATACATTTCAATAATGGCCTGAAAGAAAGCAGGGAGAACAAAGTCAGTCGACGCAATATAGGCAGCTACGCGAGTGAATTCAGATTACAAGCAAAAACTCAGAATCAGACTTGCTCTGGTGCATGAGACTGGTCGAATGGGGGAACTCTCCTGGCTCCCCTGGGATTGTCCTTGTTCCCAGTAATGCCCGACAGCCACTTCTCCAGCGTGTCGTCGTCGACCTCCTCCGGATGGATCCGAGTGGAGTCTTCAAGACCCGAATACATCCACATCGGATGGTCTCGAGCTTGAAGAGGCTGGATGCGCCGCTGAAGGAAGACCTCCAAGAGATCCATACCAGTGACCCCGTCATGAATAAGTTGGGCCACTCGATCGACCAACACCTTCACATGCGCCTTCTCCTCCGGGAGCACCTTCAAAGGAGAGGGTTTCTCCACTTGGTCCATGGTAAAGGGAGGGAGGCCAGTCGATTGCCCTGGCGTCGACTGGTCTTTACAGTAAAACCAGGTCGACTGCCATCCACGAACTGAGTCAGGAAGAATCATGGCCGGAAAGGAGCTTTTCCCTCTCGTCTGGATGCCAAGACCCCCACACATCTAGATCACTTGGGTCCTCTCGTCACTCGGATTAGCCTTTTTCACTATCTGGGAGCGACAAGTGAAAATATGCTTGAAAAGACCCCAGTGAGGCCGGCAACCCAGGAAATTCTCACACAAAGAAATGAAAGCGGCGAGATAAACGATTGAGTTGGGGGTAAAGTGGTGGAGTTGTGCCCCAAAGAAGTTCAGAAACCCTCGAAAGAAAGGGTGAGGAGGCAAGGAAAATCCACGGTCGACGTGGGTGGCAAGAAGAACATGCTCACCCTCCTGAGGTTGCGGCTCAGATTCCTTCCCCGGAAGCCGTGCCGAGTCATAGGGGATCAGCCCCCCTTCGGCTAGGTCGTCGAGGTCTTCTTGGGTGATCCTCGAGTGGATCCAGTCGCCCTGGATCCAGCCCTTCGGCAGGCCGGTCCGCAAGGAAGATCTGCCCCGGCTGGTCGCCTTCCCCTTCGACCTCTCCGTCGCCTTCTTTGCCCGCTCCAGAGCGACCGTCTTCTCCTTCCCCATTGTCGCCGGCGAGACGCGTATGGAGCGGTGATGCTGGGGCGAGAACGAGCGCAGCGGAGGGGCATGAAGAGGAGAAGAGGAAATGGGAACACACTGTCCGGGAGACTCCGGTCCAACGCCTTATATGAGGCCACTTCCGAGTGGCTAACGGGTAGGCCCAGGTGGCTCTGTCAAATCCCGTAACGATCGCACGCGTGATACGTGGCAAAAAAGGCGGTGCGGGGATCGAGGCAGCTCCGCTCTATCCCATCCGATTACTGCGGCCTCCCCCGTCTCACGCGCTTCCCAAAATTCAGATCCCATGAAATCTGCGGGCAGCAAACGACTTGTCAGACTAAAGATCTCCTCCGCACCGTCACTCAGAGCCTTACAAGTAAAGAAACTCACTCGACGAAGAATTAAGAATGGATCAAGGCGACTGAAAAGGAAGTTGCTGTCATCACTCAGGTCCGTTGATCTGAAACAAGATATGCTCACGGCATGAAAAACGAGTCAGAGAAGTTCTCAACTCCTTCCCCACTCAAACCTCGATCCATTTGGGGGCTAATGATGAAGCTATGTACCTAGGGTAGGGTCATGGACCTGTCCTAACTGCCCTACCCAAGGACATCTCTAGAAGAAATCACCTTTCCATCGACTTGGAGGTGTTCCACTCGACAGACTCGAAGACACTCGACCAAGAAGCAATCACTCAACCAAGACCAAACCACTCGACGGCCAGGAGACCTAAAGGCACTCCGCACGCTAACGGTCGGTCATTAAGTAGCTTTTATGGTCATCATAGCACTTTATTACTAGCGTTACCAGTAACGCCATGCCTTAATGTACATTGAACCCTTTGTAACATGGGCTGGCCGGGGTCCTGGCGCACTCTATATAAGCCACCCCCTCCTCCAAGACAAGGGTTCGCACCCCTGGAACTCATACTCTCATAATCCAGTCGACTGCCTCCGGGCTCCGAGACGTAGGGCTATTACTTCCTCCGAGAAGGGCCTGAACTCGTAAACCTTGCGTTCCTACAACTTCTCCACAGCTAAGATTGCCTCTCCATACTTAGCCCCTACACTACTGTCAGACTTGGAACCACGACAGTCCCAACAGTCAGGGGCAA
Organism: Triticum urartu; assembly: GCF_056163025.1. NCBI lineage: Eukaryota > Viridiplantae > Streptophyta > Magnoliopsida > Poales > Poaceae > Triticum > Triticum urartu. The sequence continues at coordinate 97,510,445 of NC_141875.1, forward strand.
ACGTTTTTTTTGCGAAATACGGTGGCCCGTCCGGTGGTTCCCAACAGTCAGGGGGGAAACGTTTTTTCCGTGAAATACTAGAGGCCCGTCTGGTGGGTCCCTGCTGTCAGGTGGAGGAATAATTATTTTGCGCATAATAAGGAGGCACTTCCTTGCGGCTGCCATGGACCCAGCTGTCAGCCTCTCCATGTACAGTACTCTTCCGATGGAAGTCGGTCGTTGACCACATTGACCACGCCGCGCTGAGAGCACCACGGCGGCGAACGATGGCGAGGCCTAGGAAGGGGACGATGCCGAGCCAGGGAAGACGCGACAGTGGATGCCCATGCGAAGAGGAGTACGAGGGTTCACTGGTTCGGCTGCGGTGTGAGGCTGCCATCGTCGCAGAATAATAGGGGGAGTGGGCGAGTGGAGGGATGGCCTGGCCAGCGGTGGCAGTAGTATGGGGACGGTGAGGCCTCCGCGGCAGCACAGCCGGCCACAGGAGGCAGGAGCATGCGGCACGACCGGCGCTGCTTTGGGCGGCTGGGGCAAGAAGACTAGAGGTTGAGGAAGCACTACGGCCGTTGGATGGACATCGTTGACCACGCCGCGCCGAGAGCACCAGGGCGGTGGACGACGGCGAGGCCTACGAAGGGAACGACATGGAGCCGGGGAAGACATGGCGGTGGCTGCCCACGCGGTGGAGAGTACGAGGGTTGACCGGTTCGGCTGCCGTCGCTGGAAAATAACAGGAGGTGTGGATGAGTAGAGGGATAGACAGGCCAGGGATGCGAGTATGATGGGGCCGTGAGGCCTGCCCGGCAGCACTGCCGGCCACGGGAGGTGGGAGTAGGCGGTTCCGACGGCGCTGGTTTGGGAGGCTGGGGCAGGAAGATCAGAGACTGAAGAAGCATGATTGCCGTTAGATTGACATCTAACGGTCTAACGCTGGTAGAGTCGATTGTTGACTAAGTTTATTTTTTGAGAAACCTTGTGTACGCATGAACTTAGTAGGCCCACAGGTCAGCCTCCAAATCTGTGGCAGACAACATAAAGCCCATTTGCTATTTTTTATAATTTGCAGCCCATTTGCTAATTCTTAAGTAATTTATTACAGCCCATTTTTTGCAAAGGACCACAGTCAAAAAGTTCATCCTTATTTTGCATATTTCGGTGGAGTCCGAACTGTTGTAATCCCGAAATGATAAACATTTTTTTCAGAACTTATTGATTTGCCAAAAAAATCATTTTGTTTTTGTAAGCAAATAAGACGTGGGACAATTGAGTTGGTTTAAGGGAAAACCAGTGGTAAAAAAATCAACGCTGGGTGGGAAAAAACAACAAAAATAAGGATGTAAATATGAAAAGGGAATTTTATGTGTTTTCAATATAATGATACGTGTATATGAACTAGTAAAACTATAGGTAGAGATTAGAAAACGGATGTACGACATGCATTTCAAGAGGATAATAGAACTGGGCTGTGTTTTTGATTCAGTAAAAAAGCTACCTGCGGATGTTGTAAGACAAAATATAACTAACGCTCGCGGGACAGATGCCAGTAGATACCTACTGGATCTTTGTTCCCCGTTGTCGTCATGGGTTGGGCCTGTTAAAAACAAAACCAACCCTGGGCAGTCTACAACCCAGTTGAAACTTGCTCGACCTGAAAAAACAATATACGTGCTCAATAAACGAGAGAATTCTGCAAGTACAGACTGATAACTGGGATGCAGCATGGATACTCTTTTTCTATGGTGATAATAAGTGCATGCACTTGTTTCGAAAAAATGGAGAACTGGGAATTCAAACAGCGGGTGCTTATGCTACCCATCAAATGAAAATTAGGTGCCTGAAAATTTGTTTCGACACAAATGATTCAGCTTTATATCCACGTCGACCCTCGGCATGATGGTTGGAAGCAAATGCAAGTTCATACCAAAAGATCATTAACAACAATAACAACCTACGGACGACAAGGTAGTACAACTACCAATACCAAACTAACATATAATCTTTTTACTCCTGGCCCTTGTGTTCGTCTGGTAGAAAATCTTGCAGAGGACTAGCTCCAGCTTCTTCTCTTGCTCCAGGTCCCCGAGGTGGTACTGGTGCATCACCCAGTTGGTCCTTTGCTAGTCGAAGTTCTTGTTGGTGTGCAGCATCAGAACCTTTTTTGCTGCCCGTCTGCCGGCCGTTGACCATCACCGGCAAGGTATTGCCGGTCTTGTGCCACATCGCGTGCATGCCGCACTATGACTGAATATTGCGACGCGTCCACGTGCCCCTTTTGAACGCCCTGGAATTGCGCTGGAAGAAATGCTTCCTTAGGCCACTTAGTGTGATACCTGCAGTATTGTGGAATACAGGTTTTAGTGTACCTAGTTGGCATTTTCATAACATGTTTGGCATGTTGCAGTCACTTGTTTCACTTTTTATTAACTGTCAACTTGTAATTGCTTCACCAGGTCTGCGTCTAAAAAGAAAAATAGAGCTATGAACAAAGGAATATGTTTGTGCAAGTAGACGGCCGATCGGTGTCTTACCTGGAAGTTTCTCAGGTTGGGTGGAGCATATGCCGTGCTCGCTGTCGATGGTTGGTATGAACAAATTGATGAGAGACTGAAATCTCGCGCTGTCAGCACTCACTTTGGCCTCAAGGTGCTCGATCAGCTCCTAATCCATGGGATCGAACTTGACGCCAGCCGGCAGCACCGGCCAATCCTTCTTCGACATGCATTGGTAATTCCAGTTATATGGTACTCAATGTATGATCAATCGACTGTTTTAAGTGAATGATGAAAGATTTCGACAGATAAGTGGTACTCCAAATCTGAAGTCCAGAATACCCGAACACGCCGTCGGGATTCTTGTCTCACCTCACGCGCAGCGTGTTGTCACGTCAATTCAATGTGTGGACATGATGAATAATTTGACCGACGTATACTAGTACTGCTACTGTACTGGAGTACTTACTAGTCGTATATAGTGTCACAATTTATACATAGGTTTAACTAACAAGTACACACTTGAAGCCTAACTGATATATATATATATATACATCTGGGCTATTCTGTTACTAGTAACAGAATATTACTCTGTTACCCTTTTTGAACTGGCGGTTTCAGGTGGTTGTACTGATGTTTTCGAAGCGGCTGAATTGATGCTTTCAGTTGTGTTTAACAGATCGTCTTCTTTAGTTCAAAAACTTTTTGTAATTTTTTTGTCGGAACGTGGCATGTAATATATCGTTGGAAAGCTCTTGACAACCATATTTCAAATATATTGAATGTTTTTGCAAAATCATTATGGTTTAAGAGCAGTTTTGAAAAAACCATTTTTTTCAAAATCGAAAACGTGAATCGTATTTTGGACTCAATTTTCAAACGGTTTGTCGGAATTGAGCAAATAAGATGGCGTTGGAAAGCTGGTGAAAATCCGCATCTTCCATATATGTATTGTTTTTTCTAATTCTATATGATTTAAAAGTAATTTGAAAAACGGTGAAATTCTGAGCAAAACGTATTTTCGCGATTTTTTGCAAATGGTTTGTCGGATTGACGCAAATGATATAGTGTTGGAAAGCTATGTAAAATGCGCAACTTTTTCATATAGAAATTCTTTTCTAATTCCTTACGATTTAAAAACGAATTCGAATACGGTCAAATTTGATTTCGAATGCGATTTTTTTAAAAAAGTTTGTTGAAATGAGGCAAATAATATACTGTTAGAAAGATATCGAAAATACGAAACTTAATCATGTTGAACGTTTTCTCAAATTCACAACTGTTGAAGAGTAATTTGGATTATGGTGAGACCCATCGTGCTGTTTTTCCATCGAAAAAACAGAGTACTTGTACTGATCTACGTGTGCGTTTGTACTGATGTATTCTTTAGAGAGTAATTTTGAAAGGTTCCAAAAAAGAGTACTTGAACTGATGTCCATATGTTTTTGTACTGAGCGTGTTTTAACATACTAGACTTTACTTTGTTTTTTCAGTATGATTTTCCTCGTAGCTTTTCAATAATTTACGGTATTTGCGTCTCCGAACTTGCATGGTTTATATCATTGAACTGAATAATATTTGTGTTTCATTTTTTTGAACTCAACTTTGTTTTGCGATGATGTTCTGGACTTCTCTTATTTTACCACTTGAACTTGACTTTTTTGAATTTTCATGTTTTTTTAGCATTTTTCCAAAGCCTATGTAGGACCTCATGTTCAACTTTTTTTTGTACTTGTATGCCAGTAATAATAGAACAATTTCTGACACAGTTGTTTGTCCATTTGTGGACATCATCCAAAATAGGCAGGAGAGAGCACTATCGAACTAATCATTCTTTTTGACCCAACTATGTATGTGTTCTTCTTTTTCAAGAACTGATCCTGTCATACATACTGAATGGCCACACATGTATGATATAATGAACTATAGGGCCTTAAAAGTGTGATGAGAGTACATTTTATAAAGCTCCACAAGATCACATGAAGCCTCTGCCAAATGAAATATACAAAATACTGACAAAAATTCACACTTTTGCACAAAGGGCATACTTTTGAACGTGCTCGATGACACCCACTGAACTTGCGCAATTGACCGGTGGGAGCAAGCATCAACTTTTAAGTATGCAAAGGCATCTTGTTTTTCTAGAAGAAAAAAAAGCAGGGGCGCATCTCCATATCAATAAATAGTTGCTGATCCATCAGTGAGCATGCATCACGAAGGAAATGTTGAAAGAAAAACCGGGTGGACCGGCTACAACTCCTCCTCTGGACTGATTGCTACAGCGAGGTGGAGCGGATGGAGGCGGAGATCACGAGCGGCACCAGGATTTGGCCACTGCAGGGAATCCCAGCGACTACCAAGTCATCCTTGTTGTACTAACTATGGTGATGTATTTTGTACTGCCCAAAACACCTGCAAGATGAACTGAAGGGGAGCGCCGCCACCTGCAAGATGAACTGAAAATGCCGACTAAGGGGACCTGAAGAATCACCAAATGTTGAACTGAATATACACAAGTGAAGGAGCATGAACGTACAGAATAACTCTATGTGTACACAACAATAACTGAGCATATATGTCTAAGTTGAAGGGAAACAGACCTCAAGATATCAATGGACTTCCTATATTCATCTTTTTGAGCTGCTGCCTTTTATTTTATTTTTTGACGCATCCTACAAAAAGAAAATGGACCGAAATTTCAAAGATGAACTGAAAAAGACTAACATAATTCAGTAGAGATGGATGTGAAAAATGATGAGCATCCCAAATACTATAATCATTGAGGTTGTGGTAATTACATCGTCCTTTACATACTGATGTACTACTAGTATTCTACTAAGTTGTACTTACGTGCATCCACTTTTGGAATTCAGAGTAAGAAGTATTAGCTGAAACAAAAGAGTACTCATTTCAAGTCGGGAGTCATGTTCTTGCGCCTACATATTACAATCTTGATTTCTTACTCTAGATTCTAGTATCAGAATCCAATGATGAACAAGGCTTTATATACTACAGTGCATTTCATACTTCTTTGAAGTTTTATTCAGAATTTCCTAGGTCAAGGATCTGGGAAAATCTGTAGTTTCAGACTGAGCTTTTTTTATATATAAAGGTATGAAAGGCATAGTATGAAGACGAGAAGAATGGGGAGAAACCTGCATGTGACATACATAACAAAATGTTCAAAACTAGTATCGCAGCATGATAATATGTGAGTACAAGTGTGCAGCACAACAACGCAATTGTACAAGTGATTCCAGGACACAAGTTATCTACATTCCTTTGATTACACTACTCTGACTAGAATTTAGTAACTAACACTAGACTCCTATCAAGATAACCTGGTTCAGTCCAGCTCCAAAACAAATCACTTTATTAAGATTAGAAGGAATAGGAAACTCAAGCGTACTCTCAGTTCAGAGAAGTGCAAGCATTTGGTACAACCAGGCGTACCTAAAACAATTACTAGCTCCACACGGAATGAAAAATTGTCGAACTGAAAAGCTCCACACGAATTGAAAAATGGTCAAACTGAAGAGCTCTAGATCAATATTTCTGTGGTGAGAATCTTCTTTACCTATACTTGAACTTGTCCTAAATGCATTACATGAGTAGATAATGGAGTTGGCTGGAGCATTGATGCAAACCTGAACTTACGGGACAAGGGCCTCTATCCTTCTGCGCAGGCAAGTCTGAACTGATACAAACTTCTTTTTGCCTAGCTACTAATTTTTTTATATATAGCCAGCTTTTTTTAACACACACATCGAACTGTTTCTGCATTTCATTATGTACCGGTTATATAATACATATTTAACTGCTATACTAATAGTAAATTCACAAATACATGACACTTTTTTAGAACAATCTAGTAAGCATTGCATGGAATACATCAAATACTGGGAGCAATTTTAACAAGTATTTATCTAATTTTGCATGTGCACAATACCACCAAGGTTGAACTTTTTGAGTTCTGTTTTTTGAACCGCCCAACAGTAATACATGTACTGAGCGGTACATGATTATGTTGTTGAGCAGCTGATCTACCGAGACAAAAAGCACTCCTATAGTGCACACACTAAATCGTGATAAATAGTGGAAGCAAGAAGCAATCAGTAACTGCACATGCCTGCGGCCGGGATGTGGAGGCACGCCACGGCAGGGAGGTGGAGGCGCGCCGTGGCCAGTTTTTTTGCTCCCAGCCTCCTCCATATATATTTTTGAACTGATGTTTTTTTGTCATTGGGCTAATATAATTTTTTCTGTAGTTCAACTCCCGTGGCCTTGCCCGACTTGCCGACCTCCAGCTCTGTGTACACCACCCTGTCATCACCGATAGCAACAAAATATTATTCTAATTCTAGATACATAATATTCTGTTTTTAATTCAAACCGACCATTTTCTTTAATTCGAACTGATCATTGTTTTTAATTCGAACTGATCATTGCTTCAAATTCAAATCAATTTTTCATTAAACTATCATGTACATTTTCTTTGTTATGAATCGATGATAGAATACATGTTAGACTGTTATACCTAATCTATTCCCAAGCACAAAACAATGCATCAATGGAATGAGCAAAGCACAAACCAGTGCATCAATTGCCTCAATTCCATGCACCAGTTGGGCGTTTAATAACAACTATGTTCATCATAGAAACAAGTAGACTTAATATCTCCAAGTTCTGAAGTTGAAAAAATGAATCATACAAAATACTGTCCAAAAATCACACTTTTCGCGAAACCAAAATTCTGAACTTGCCATACAACGCCTTTTGAATTTGTCATGCGGTACTCTTTGAACTTGTGCATTTCGTTGGTGGCAGCAAGCAGCAACTAGAAGTATATAATTGTTGTACAACATCCTAAACACTGAACTTGTATCTATAGAAGGACTAGTCAGGGTCTCAGGAATCAACTAAATTTTCCACTCAATTCTATATTCATTGGTACTGGTAGGACTCAAATGTAAGCTAATTTTCAATACTGTTTCACTAAAATGGCTTCTAATTTTTTAAAAACATCTAGCTTCTATTTTTTCAATTTGAACTTGCTTGTTTTTCTGTTCTTTAGCAATGCGAAGTGAAGTAGTAAACAAGAGACGGGACGGGGGTGAGTACCTACTGATGTCGGCGGAGAAGCGCGGTGGTCTTGCCAGCAAGCATGAGGCTAGCAAAGACGTGAATAACGCCAAGTTGGAAGCCGAGCTGGACGTCCTCGACCCTTAGCAGTTCCTCAGGTTGCACTGTTTCGCCACTGAAGCACAGGCGATGGAGTTGGAGTGGGGCACGCCCACGACGGCGACACTGAACGGCCAGGGATTGCGGCGTTGAACTGCTTGTACGCACCGGGGGGCGGGGGGCAACAACGGCGCATCGATCCAGTGCGGGGTGACTACTTGCTCATGCAATATTTTTTTTGTTTCTGTTTTTCAATGAACTTAAAGGGTTATACATTTTGAACTTATAGATATTTTTTGTTGAAAGTATGAAAACAACATAACGTTGTCGTCCTCAGCCAAAGAACACATCCATTAAAGAAAGGCTCCAGTCACCTAACATAGAATAGCACATGCAGTTCAAGATTAACTATTGATGTATGCCTTAATAAGCAAGAGCAATAGTACAACATTAGCATAATAGTAGGTAACAATAATAGTACAGGGTTAGCTATCGATGCAAGCTTTTGACAAAGAAACTCGATAGGTAGTGTGATTTTGGATGGGCGATGGCGGCGGCACATCTCAAGTGGCCAGCGGCGTGCGTTTGTGAACGGGAGAGGCCTATGAACTTTTCTGCTTTTTCTCAACTCTGAACTTTTTTGTATTCTTGTACTTGATCCTCCCCAATATTATTCAAAACTTTTTTAGTGGCTTTTTGTTGGTGAGCCCTTTCTGTTTCCCTGAACCTTCACCAGGTTTCTTCTCAGTATAAAGAAAACAAGAAATAAGTGTTCTGTTCACATAGGCATTAGAACAAACACCTAGCAAGCATCATTTGTGCAAACCAGGTAAACATGACGTTTGCTTCTTTTTGCACAAATTACTTTTTGCAAAAGGAGAAATTTTATGCAAGAGTAGTGTCACTAGTACATCCATGTAAGGAATAAACTCACATTTTAAGAGCACTACCTGCTAGCATATGTGTCTGTGTGATTTAATCATTCAATGAAGATGGACCACATCCTGAATGCCTGATATTGCAGTTTATGCGACAGAAGTCCAGCTTTGACAAATGTGAGTGGCTCGGGTGTTGATACACGGGGCAGAATTCAGAAATTTGTGCTTGAGTTCAGAAAAGTAACTAGTAGTACTAACCATCGAGTGGTGCTCAGCAACGTACTCTCATACACTGTCGCTGTGGTTGTACATGATTAACCCCCCATAAAGTTTAGATGATGCTCATTATTCAGTTCAGCATCACGCTCACGCACCTAGTAGATAGCCATCGATCCGCAGAAGGAGGAGGTAGCGACCTGCAGTAGGAGGAGACAACGACCTGCAGGTAGAAGAGGCCGTGTACTGTGGCTGAGGTTGGGAGGCAGACAGGTTGGCCACATGGAAGGCGGAGCTCAGGAGGCGGCCACGGCTGTCTGTACTTTGGGGCGGCTGGCAGGCACGGCGATGCGTCGCAGGGGGCGGTGCGGGGGCGCGTGGAGGGGGGTGGCGCGGTGGCGCGTAGCGGGGGGCGGCGTGGTGGCGTTTAGCAGGGGGCGGCATGGTGGCGCATAGCCGGGGTCGGTGGTGTGGAGAAGGTGCGGAGCGACGACCGTAGCCGAGGGAGAAGGTGGGGGCAGGGCGGCGCACTGGAGAAGAGGGAAGGCCACCGCGGCACGCTGCAGGGAGGGGGAGGCCCCGGCGGTGCGCTGGGGGAGGAGGGGCCGTGGCAGCGCCCTGGGGGAGGAGGAGGCACCGGCGGCACGCTGTGGGAGGAGAGGTCGCGGTGGCGGGCTGGTGTTGCGGATCAGGTCGGGGGACAAGGTAGCTTAGGTGGGAACTTCTCCGCTCGCTCCTTATAGGGCTGAAGGGTAACAGAATAATATTCTGCTACTAGTAACAGAATAGCCCTGTCCTATATATATATATATATATATATATATATATATATATATATATATATATATATATATATATATATATATATATATGGCTTCTGCACAGCATCTCCATCATCATTATCAGTACATCCTACGCAGGTGAGTTAGGATGCACTTGATCCCAGGAAGGTATCTATCCTTCAAACCAGAGGAGTGCTTCAAACTAACAACAGTACATAATATCCAACAAAAGAGGCTCGTGCTACAGCAGCAGAATACATGGCTCAGTCTAGATATCAGCACGAATCAAGTTGTGCATATTTGCTGTTGGCATGAACCACATCGCCGCATGTCGGGTTTGCAAAAGCCATCCATTGCATGGAAGCTTGATGCCTTCCACACACTGAAGATTATCTGTCAACAAGTTGTGTCGACGAATCTCTGGATATGGTGATTCATGAAACCCATGGTATGATGTGTAAACACAGCCCCCCCTCGCGAATGGAAGTTTCATAGCACAGTGATCATCATCGGTGATATGATCGATGATTGGTTGGATGATCGGATAATTGAGCTCGAGGAACAAGGAGTGGTTGCCAAGGCTGTAAACCCGCCTCCAGTTGAATACGCCTGGCCCAACGGAGCTAGGATCTTTCTCGAACACGAAGCAGCCATAGCCATCAATGTCACGAACACCCCATGCATTGCACTGCATGTGGTTTGATGTAATGGTTTGGTCAATTTGGTACATGCGAATGAGCATCAAATGACCGCTGTCAGCTGAACGAGCGATAAACCACCACCCATCGGCTGGTATGATTCCAGGTCTTGGAATCATGAAGGCCAGCGCATTTGCGTCTGCTGCAACAGTTCAAATTGGAGACCAAAAGGACAAAAATAAACAATCATGTTCAGAGTATGTGTGGAATTAAGATTATTATAACAGTGACACATATCATAGACAGAGAATTGCAATGCCATGGTCATAATCATACCCCAAGTTAAAAAATAAGCCAATGGCTTTCATATTCTAGCAATATGTCATGGTTCAAACATCATGTAACAATGAGAGGAAAACAACTATGACAGCGCCTACTCATATTCTACCATAGCACTTACTACTACTGTTTTGATATCAACTCTAAGCAATAACATGCGTTGTTATAAAAATCTTGTAAACGAGAGTAACATATAGCAATCATGATGTTATGCTCATAATATGTATTCTAACAATCATTAGATGCCAATTGTTCTCATATCAACTCTAACAATAACATGTGTGGTCATAAAAATCTAGGAAATGAGAGGACCATATAGCAATGATGTGGTTATTGACATGCTATGCATTCTAAATTTGTAACAAATGAACATGCAGTCGTATTTATAAGGTAAAGATGAGATGAGATAAAAAATTACACGACGATAGATTCCACCAGTATAGGCAGCCAATCTGTGTATTGACCGCGTAAACGATGCCATCATGCACTATATCATCAGACAAAAATGTCGCCTCAACAGGATTGATGATGAGCCATAACCATGTATGGCGACCGGATTCCAGATAGACTAATCCCATGTTGAAAAAGGCAATGAGCTTGTAATCCATGTAGTCTTCTGATGGTGTGGGCACTTCGCAGATTACAACTTTCGGCAAACAGAGGTCGAGCCAAAAGCTTGACGCGTCTCGTGCGTAGTAGGCAGGAGTGTCCGGCGGGCCGCGAGGCTCGATGGCGGCGGTATCCAACGATGGAAGGGTGATCTCTCGTTGGGTGTAGATATCCATGAGACGCCACGGACTACTGGTGTGGTGGATGAGGACGATCCAGTTGGCCTTCATGCCCGCCCAGTAGTGGCCGCGCATGAAGGACAGGTGGACCGGTAGTGGTAGCATGTCGAGGGGCACCACGGCAACCTCCGTAGGATCGTCAAGTCGGAGTCTGGGCCACCTGCGAGGATCGGGCATCAGCAAGAAGGGTGTCTTGAAAAGAGCCGGCCGGTTGCAGACGAGTAGACGGTACAAAGACACCGAGCATGCGGCTAGACAGACGGTGCTGAGTAGGTCCATACGACTACAGATCTGCTCCAAGAGAACATAGGGGAAGGAATTCCAATCGCGGCTCTGCGTGTTAGTAGGTTCTGCCATTGGGGTTTTCGGTGCCTGCGAGCCAGCAGGGAAGTGGATTCGGGCGGGCGAGCGAAGAAGCTTCTCCTCGTGTGGCCGAGCAGTGAGCGGGGGGATATGGTATGCACGAGCTACCAAGGAAGATGGCGCGGGCGGGCGAGAAGTGAGCAGGGGTAAATGGTGTGCGGCCGATGATGGGGAAGAGAGGAGGAAGAATAAGAGATGGCAGTACTGGGTAAGGCTGATTTAGTAACACCAACATGCTGGTTCAGCTTATTAATTACGTGTCCCATTTGCTGCAGCGTGTATTGTCACTTCACTGCGAAGACTAGTTGAATAGTTGTCTCTGACCGAGATGGGGAATAATGGATCACGAGGACTTCCTTTCTACAGTATCCCTATGCCTCTACGCTCACTTCACTCATTTTGCTCCGTACCTAGTCACTTATTGAAATCTATAGAAAGACAAATACTCCGTATTTGGGAACAGAGGGAGGGTTTTACTCCGTACTATTTGGGACCAGAGGGAGTATCACCATATGGAGGGAATAGAGGATGCTTGAAATATGAACATGTCAATGGGAGGGAGTAAGCCCCATGCATGCATGCATGCAACATGCAACACTCACATGCACACATGGATGCACGCAACACTCACGCACCCATGCGGCACACAGCACACGATGCAACACACACGCTCACGCTCAAGTGCTCAACCTACTCCCTATGTCCGTGAAAGACTGTACATTTCGATATTTACACATTGACCAGGGCATAATTAACACCCAAAGGTAGCAGAGTTATGTGTGCATGCGACCATTGAGATAAGAAGATTAAATGAAGGCCGTTGCATGCTGTAATTAAGGATAGACATGTAGCCTATACCTACAGCACAAGTTGGTGCATTAGTCAATCAATATCGATTTCGATTAAAGGCTAAATGCATTGGAAGTGTAGATGTACATCATGTACTACACTCTTTGTTTTATAGCCGATGTACACTCTTTGTTGAAGATCGAGGGAGGACACGTGGATGCACTCACATACACAACCAGGGCGGTTCGCGTGCAAGGGTTGGACTCGTGTCGCGCCTGCATAAAGTTTTGTTTAGCTGATTTCTTTGCTCTGCCAACTGATAGGTGGGACCTAGAAACCAGGTGACAATTTAACCAGTCAACAAAGTGCCACGTCGACTATGTGGCCAGTCAGTAGGGTGCAATACGGTGCTCTACGATGAGCTAGTGATCGTATAATCGCCGAAAAACTATATATAGTGACCGTAAAGAGCGTATTGTTACATACGTTGACCGCCAGTGTATTTTTCTCGTTTCAAATTAAGCCATATTAATCGGAAAGGACGTAGTATGGACTACTAGTACTAGTACAAGTACTGCTTTGATGTGTCCCGTCAACTCGCCGAACGAGGAGAAGCTTGCTTACTACGCCTCTCCCTCGCCCACGCGCGCGGTGGTTCGTAGGACGAGGAGAGGGTTTTGACTACAACGCCCTCTCCCTCTCCCTCTCCCTCGCCCTCGCCCTTGCCCTCGCGGTGGACGTGCAGCAGTTCAATCGGTGTCAGATTGGCAGAAGCATACTGTATTGTAGTATCATCATTGTTGGACCTTCTGAAGAGGCAAAGAGCCAAGTGCAAGGTTCACACGAGTACGAACTGTTGAACCTCCCGAAGAGGCAAAGAGCCAAGCGCAAGGTTTTATAGGAGTTGTCGTCCTAGTAGGAGTGTACTACAACTATAGCGAACGATGCTACTGTATGATGCTGCCACGTCACGTATATCCAAAGCTGTGCCACCTTTTTTTTCTCAAAGAGCGTGTTGGAGCCCGTGCAACAACTACACAAGTTGCACGTACACATAACACATTTACTATTAATAAATTCTAAAGGACAAATGCCAGTATGCCACACAAGTTCATCTCCAATTCATGTGATAAATTTGTGCACGACTAGTCTACATATATTCACAGCGATACCGTTCACAATTACCGTACTCCACTTACATGCTATAGATGGGCTACATGTCCTCCTCCAGGTTCCAGTCCTAGGTGTTCTTCATGGATGGCACGATACATAGTGGTGGGAAACACGAATCATTGTCGCAGCTTTCTAGTCCGGTTCCACACGATGGAGACTCATCAAAGCTGAAGCGGCATAAATCAGGGATAGCTTGTCCCAGCATGTCGTTCATCCGGCGGTGCGCACTGAAGACACAATCATGCTTCATGAATGGCAGGCCTTCCGTATCGTGCACGGAAGGTGGCATCCGCTCCACAATGGGGTAGCTGTCCCCGATGAAAAGCGAGTACTCTCCAAGAGTGTTCCTCGTCACCCACGTAGCATCACGGGGGTCGATCTCGGCGCCATTCATCTGGTACACGCGACATCCTAGATCTGGACACATGGTGACATACATAGTCAAGGTCCATGCATAATAATGTTGTGCTCAAATATGGCAGTCAGTAATACTGTGCAGCAAATAGTACTACTCCGGTATAGAGGAAGTAAAATAACCGGCTTATTATATATAGCCACTCTTGGCTACATGGATGAGATAGTAAGACATGGAAAAACAAAAATGGTGGCAGCTAGTGGGTTCAAGTCTTCAAGGGCCTAGCTAGCTATACGCGTCCTCCAAGGTAAAAAGTACTCCTACTAGTACTACAAAGTATACTACTAGTACAACAATGAAAGAGAAGGCGAGAGGGTTAAAAAATGGAATACTTGGGTAGATGGTGATGGTCCGATCATGGTAGATTGTGTGACCATGTTGCACATCAGTGGTACCATGGGTAACGACTGCTAAGATAGTTGATCCCAATATGCCAAAATCAGCTACAAGGTTCCAGGTTAGATCGAATCAGGGATGCAAATGCACATCCAGGATCGGCGATCTTATTTTGATCGGGGGATGACTGGTCCCTGCAAAATAATGGAGTACCGTTAGGGATGCAAATGATAGTTTGTGCATTCCGTTTGTAATCTCCCGTATCGTAGGATGGCAACCAGATGAAACAAGTCCCCTGGCTTGTCATCGTGAAGGTGCGGCGTAGATGGCGCACGGCGTCTTCGAACGTGTAGGGGTACAAATCTGCCGCCGCCAACATGCGCCAGCCTCTGCTGTTACTGCCTCTTGCATTGATGGCAATCCTTATGTCGAACACCATGATGAGATAGTAATAGTCATAGCCACGTCGCTTTGTCGGCGGGTCCACAATTGCTATCTTCTTCAATCTCATGTAGGCATCATCATACGTATTCAAGCCCAGCCAGTCCGGAAGGCCGATCCCAATGGTGGAGAAGGGGTCTACTGGAACGGCTGCACTGCTGTGGATGTTGTGCAAAATGATGGTGGTATCCGGCCGGAGGTATGCAAGCCAATTTTCGTTGGCACCGACCCAGACCTATATATAAGACGGTGGGCAGCGGAGAAATTATGGGATGGAAATGGAATAACTAAGTACTACATGATCAAACTCCATTACTGGCCTGCTCATCGGATAAAATCCGACTACCTCTCAACGTCGGCAACTCTAGCAGAGTCAACGTGCAACCATGGCCAGGCCGCGGTGGACTGTTCGAAGGATTGTCCCATAGAAGAACCTTCTCCTTGAGGACGCATGGAAGACCAACAAGCATGGCCTATTTAAGCAGCGTCTTGAAAAAGTTGGTGTAGGAAGTACCGAGTCTTGCGGCGGTGAGGACGTCGGAGGGCGTGCGATTTCTCCCAAAGGATCATCGTCCAAGGTCTCCTAGCCCCGACACGGAGGAGAACCGCCCGGCGAATCCATGGGAGCAGCGACGAACTGCCTTCTCTTCGGGGGGGAGGGGAACTGGCGAGGAGGAGATAAGAGCGTAGTAACCGCAGGGCCTCGTCCCTTCCAACTGTAGATCGTTCCTCGGCGAAGGGGTGAGGCTATTATTTACTACCAGTACTCCCTCCAATTCTTTTTACTCTGCGCATAAGAGCAGACCCGGATACCAAGGCAGGGGCTCGCTGCATGCTTTCTGGATGGAAATACCCCTGGCACATGGATGGGAGGAGCTAGCAACTATAAATGCCCCATGCAGCCCATTGGCTGTCCGCCCACGTTCTCCTCTCTCTCCATGCTGCATGGATGTCTCCCTCTCTCTCACATGATTGCATGCGGTGGCGCTGGCCTATGAGAAGCTCGCGTGGAGATAGCAATCTTCTCTCCAGAAGAGTTTTTTTGAAAGAAAGGGATTAGGGAACGTTATGGGATTGCATTATACAGTAAATAATAGCACTAGTAAGACATTTTTGGCACTAGGTAGTAGTTTTTGGCGTGGATTAAGAAATTTTGGGTATGTTTTTGCCAGTTTTTGTACACGCCAACTAGTGTCAAAAAACATCTTACATTATGTGACGGAGGAGTACGTACTCGTACTGTAGCAGTACTAGTATTACTTTTCTCAACTAGTAGTGCGATGTACTGTACTTCTAGTCTAGTCTAGTATAGTGCACCAGTTTTGAACTCTTGAATCTCAGGCCAAGGAGCTACAGTTGGAAGTGGAGGGTACTACTGTTCTCTAGAACCATCGCTATACTATCAATGCAGGGGAAGTACACCTGCATAGTGGCCTAGTGGGTACTCTCGGTGCTCTATTCAGCCGCTCCTCTCACGTAGCTGGCCTACTCAGCCGCTCTTCTCACGCACACAGAAGCATCCTGTTTATCAGCGATGGTTACTGCGGGGGCAGAACATTTGAGTTATTTGATACAGCGATACTAGGCTTTTCGCTTCCATTTGTGGAGGTGTAATGGATCTCGTCAAACTTTGTTAGTAGTTCCTTCTTTATGAATGAGATGAAGCAAAGCTTTTGCCTCCGTTTCAAAAAAAACACATCAAGAGGAATTTCTTTTATAGTAGAGCCAATAATGGAGTGAAGTCCATGCGTGCAACGCCACAAGCTACAGAGTAGTAGTACTTCCTCCATCTAGGTGTGTAAGTCATCTTACGTTGTGCATCGCGGCCAAGGCGGAGAGGAAAACGAGAAAACTTAATGTCTTTTTGCTAATTAATAGCATTGCATGCAATGAACTAACCACTGCATGTTATGTTTGGTAGTCTCAAGTCATTGGTTGATATGCCACAAAACAAAAAACGAGAAGGGAGTTAATGTACGGTGCCTAAGTATTTTCGGATTATTTGGTTTTTGTAAGGTGACTTACACACCTAGACGGAGGGAGTAAAGCACTTTACGTACAGAGCCATATTGCATAGTTCCCAATGCCCCGCCAGGCTTTCCCGGCTCCTCGGTCTTAATTGGGAGGCGCCAGTTTAAATATGCTACTAGCTGATGAGGAAGCTGCAAGCGAGGTGTGGCTAGGGCGAGCACGCGAGCCACATGATGCTGGGAAAAAACCCGTTCACGTGGCTAGGCTGTCCAGTGCACCTAGATTGTGGGGCCGCACGTCCGTTTGACTTCAAAACTCAAACTACCCGTGTAAAATATTGGCTCGCAGTGAAGTGTAGTAGTACTATTAAAAAAAAGGCCGCCGTGCGTTCAGCCGGGATAGAACCCACAAAACGAGGTATACACTCCTGCGACCACTAGTAGTAATCGTTGGAGTACAACGCAACCTGGAATCGCCTTTTGTCGCTAGTAGTACGTACATTGTTCCTTATGAGAAACCCCTATCATCTGCTGCTGGCTATAAGCTAGTGCCATGTCATCTACATCCCATCTTATAGCCAACATGTACAATAATAGATCAAAAGAGTGTACTACTTTTTTATTATGTGGCCCACTTCTCATTCTCACAAAGTGCCTAGGAGCATGTGCTAGAGCTAGCTCTTCCCAAAGAGCCCGCTTACCTTCTCTCTCCTCTTCTATTTCCTCCAACTAAGCAGAAATATACTAGTTTATTTCTTATAGCCTGCTGACTCAGCTCTATTGTACTTGCTCTAATAATGCAAGAAACCACTAAAATGCCAAGAAACTACTACCACTTGCATACGTGGCAGACTTAAGATAAGACTACCTTATCAACCATTGTACATGCTCTTACCAACAAAAATCCTCGAGTGACCTCCTACCTCCGGCCCGTCCACCTAGTCATCCTCGGCCATGGGACGCAACTACCGCCGCCGGCAGAAGGCGAGGTCAAAACCGCCGGCGGTGCGGAGCCCTTGTTGCGGCAGCCCGGATGCCAGCTCCGTCCAGCGCTCGCGGCCGCTAGCTAGCCAAGATAGCTCCGTCCAGCTGCTTGTCTGCAAGGTTTGCTAGCTAGATTGGGACGGCAGCGCGGCGGCTTGCTCGCGCGCGACGCGCTAAGGCCAGCCATCTGGCTCGAGTGACGGCCAGCACGGCGGCTTGCTCGCTCGTGAGTCATGCTCGGGCCAGCCTGCCAACTCGCGCAGAGGCCAGCGCGGCGTCCGGCCCGTCCGGCGGAGCGGCGGCCAACTCGCTCATCACCGGCGCCACCGACGAACACGCATCAGTACTGTTTGAAGTAATGTTCAGGAAAAATAATGATTTAAGGGGAATAACAGGATAGAAGGTCATATGTGGGTCCCTCGTGTCAACGGTCAAACAAAATGTGTTGGTTTAAGCTGCCTCATCAGCACGGATGTGTGGGCCAACCCTGTCATAAATGGGTTTAAACGAACCTAATCGGTAGGAGTACTAGGTAGTTTTTGGCGTGGATTAAGAAATTTTGGGTATGTTTTTGCAATTTTTTGTACAATAGATTCTTCCTAGGGTTGGTTGAAAGTGGTAGTTTTTTGTTAAATACTCTACATATTGTAAGTAGGAGTGAAAGTTAAGCTTTGGAAGTCAATAAGAAAGGCTAGTTACATAGTGCATTTGTGTACATGATTGAAAGTAAATGTCAACCATGAGTGACTAATATTTTGATGGAAAACTTGAAACTATGGAATACTAGGAAAAAATGCATGGTTAGAAATACTAGCAATGTTCATGTCCGTCGCAACGAATCATAATTAGAATAACACTTATTCACAAACTTTGTACAAAACACTCTAATTTTGATATACATATATCACTAGAGATATATTATGTTTCAATTAGAATATATTCCTTGGGCTGTTTTGGTGAGGTCAGGGAGGGATGTGGTTGGTTTTAATATACTAATTATGGTTTTTTTTGCAAATTGGTAGACAAGTGGGATGTTAGTGAGAAAAGGCAACAACTTAAGTCACAATCGTTAGATGTAGATCTAATTGTCAGAAACGACGGATGGCAAACACACCAGCATCACCAAATTAGTCTTGTGTAGGAGTACTAGCAAGATTCGTGCATTGCACGGAACATCAAGATGCATTTTTTTATAAAACACTTATTGTGATTGACCCTTGCGGGAGTAATCCCATGTGTAAAAACTAATGATATCTCAAGAAATATGAGATAAGGTGAAGAGGAGTGGGGTGTGGTGGTGGTTGGTGGTCGGACTGAGCGGAGGCATGGGGATTGACGACGCCGGCAGCGGCCACCAGGCCAGTTGTTCCAGAGGCTTCCTTTCTTAATTTCTCAACAATGAGGTTTGTTGGAGATAAGGATGAACGAGGGAAGGCCTTGTCTGCAAATGTGGAGAGGGGTGCGGGTATCTTTTAGTTTAATTTCCATCCGTCAGATATAGATCAGACTGTCTATATTGCAAGATGGCACACGTACCATCATCACCGACTCAGTTTTTTATAAGAGAAGAAATATAAGTATGGAGATACAATCGTATTATCAATACTTGCTTCCGTAAACTAGCATCTACATTCTATTCAACGCCTTGGCATGTGGGGCCTTAGCACAATGACTTCCCGACTATGTAAAACAATGATTTTCCCGTCGCCGACAAGGAGGGGGTGACGGCAACACGCTTTTTGGCTTGCTCTAGTCCTAGTAGTCATACTAGGTGGTCTAAGCACGTGTAGATTTATTCTTTTTCACGTCTCGTGTTCGCCGTACTGCCACGACTGTTGATGAATAGATGGTAAGTTATTCACGGGGAAACCCTTGTTGAGCGTGTTTGCGAGAGAGAAAGAGAGACAGTGTGCGTGTGTGATATGTTAGAGACTGAGGCAATGATAACAAATTCTTTGTGTCTATGTGTGTGGAGGATAGAGAGAGACATGTACATGGGGCTTTGTGTTGTGTAACGTGGAGACACATATACATAACTAGAGAGTGAGTGTGTGAGATACACATGCGGACATGAGGAGAGATGAGGATCCGGATAAATGGGTGTTTGTGCGTGTCTGTGTGTGTTTGTGCACGCGTTTGTGTGTGAGAGGGAGAGAGTGTATGTGGAGTAGAGAGACCACTGATGATGTAAACCTAGTATAAGGGAAGGGGGAATGATGTGACATGTGTAGTAGCGAGATAGCACGGGTGCGGGCGGGGGGAGCAGACTATTTGGAAGATACATCAAGTGTGTGTGTGTGGGAGAGGGGTGTGAGAACGAGAGAAAGAGATAGCTAGTGATGGAGAGAGAGAGGAAGAGAGGGGGCGAGAGGGGTTGTTTGTGACCATAAATGGCGTATAGATAGGGAGACAATGTTGATGTTGTCCGAAATTGGCCTATGAACGGAGACGCAAGGGAAGCGAGTCATCGTGTGTGTGATAGGGACTTCATGAGAGATCTAGAATAGATGGTGTAGAGAACAATGTGCGAAATTGAGAACGATTATACATTAGGGAGCTATGCAAAGAGTCACGACATATATGTATACAGGGAAGGAGTTGGGGCGGGTCCGCGTGTGGGAGGGATAGAAAGAGGAGAATGGTGCACAAGGAGACAAAGTGTGCTTGTTTGTAGTCGGGGTGGTGTGTGAGGTGAGTGCGCGAGACCTAGAGAGTGAGGGAAGAGATGTGTGCATGCCCGAGAGACAAAGTGATAGAGACCTATGTTGGGGTCCGGACTTTACAAGAGAGAGGGGTGTTAATGTGCTCGTGTGTTGGTGTTTGGGGGAGAGAACGACTTCTCTATGTGTGTGTGTGTGTGGTGGTGGTGGTGGGGGGGGGGGGTTGACTTCAAATAAAGTGTGAGGTGTCTATATTTGAGGGACTTTAGCATAATTGAGATATTGTGCACTCATGGTTGATCAATTTGTTTCATAGTTTGTACTATGAGATAACGATACTTTTGAACATGCGTGATATACCTTGATGTACCAGAATTACAAACCTAAGATTGGAATTTTGGAATTCGACTCCATCATTAGCTTTTGTAATTCATTTAAACGGAGGTGCATTTTTTAAGCCGGGATTTCATGATTTCAAATTCATATATCAAACCTAGAGATATACACATACGGGCATGTTCAAACTTTATAATCATCCACTTTATTCATACACATACACATTTTTGCTTTTGTCATCATATTTAGGATAAACACATTTGGAATTTCATTTGAATTGGACCGTATGATGGTATTTTCTTGTAGTAGCTCAATGATCCATATTTGAATTGAATGGACAATCTAAGTTTTGAGTTGGAGACATTGATTTTCAAAACTTGCACATTTTTTGCGTGCAAAACAAACAAATTGTCGGCCATGATATCATAGTCGGCCGTATGAGAGCAGAATACTTATAATTTTAGGTGCCAAAAGCTTTCAAACTTCCCGCTCATATCTAAATATCACACGCCTGAAAGTTTAGCCCTGCGATATTCCTGTTTTACCACTGCCACATGAACGGAAAAGGGCTGCTTTGGTAACTCCATTGTTTTCCCCTCTTTGCCCCCAACATTCTTCCCCAGAGCCCCTCCCCTTCCCCTCCCCGACCCCCAACCACGGCAAGCCACCGAATCTAGTCCTCCACCGCAGCGGTGGACCTCACACCTCGCCGGATCTACCTTCCGCACCTTGGAACCCCCAACTGCCAACTCACCACTTCACGGAGCCGCTTCAGCGACTGGCTTGTCCACCGCTCCAGATCTCCTTGACCGCCATCATGGTCCACCGCACCGGATCTGCTTAACCGGCGCCCTCGTCCACCACAGCGTAGGCCCTTCACTAACTCCCTCGTCCGCCCCTTCGCTGGCCCTTCATACAAGCCCTCGTCCGCCGCAACAGATCCGCCTGACCGAAAGCACTGTACAACGCGCCCGCCGAAGCCTTCGTCCACTGCACCGGACCCGCTCCACGGACGCCATATTCAACTCCACCGGCCCTGCTTTACCGACGCCGTAGCCTCATCAGGTTATTTCGATTTGTACTCCTTTGGTTTTTCTCTTTATTGTGCAACTGTTCACTTACCACAGATGAGCTTTCTTGTATGTCGACACGCGCCGCAACCGTAGCACCGGAGCCGCTTCAGCGACGGCGACAGCCGACCCAAAATCAACCGCAACACGAGCACCATCGACGATCCTTAGCTATCAAGTATGGCAACGATACCCATACGCCACCGAGAATCAGGTACTATTATCCAACGGCCGGCGCCTACGTTCACTTTCCTAGCATAAGCACCGCACCTTTGAATTTCTTCAGGGCATCATTCAGTTTTTCATGAGACGCGTTATTCTGCTTGCACCTGTAGGGCCATACTTCTGGCAGTGAACATGTTACATGTGCTAAATTACATACCAGTGCACATATAGTTAACATGCTTTAGTTTTGTTCTGATGCCACCTATTGGTTCCATCAGACTGCTTAATGTTCTCTATGCTTAATTACACATCAGCAAACTAGCATGTGGTTCCGCTGCTTTTTGTTCATTTTACCCTACATTTTCTGATGCTAGCTATTACATCACTGCTCCGAGCCTCTGTTCATTACTTGTTTGTGTGTTCTTGATCTTCCCAAGTTGCATGACTAATTTGATGCTTCTATTAATTATGGAGCTACCAACCCCATCAAGCAAAATATTTGTTCTTTTGGGGCTGGCACCTCGAACAAGCATAAAAATAGAGGGAAGCAGATATATTGTCGTGTATGCACACACCCTTCTTTCATTAGTTTAGATGAACCATTGATGATCAATTCGGACCAGTGCATGCGATTAAAATTGATTTTACCTAAATAGATGGTGCAGAATAAACTACAACAACTAGATTTGCAACCATGGGATGCTGACGATATCTTCAAAGAACATTGCAACAGCAGCTAGGCTTCACAGCAACATATGGTAAGCTAGTGTGTTTTAGTACATGTGAAATGTAATGCGAGTGGGCTGCTTTCTTGGCTTGTGCCCACAACGTGTAATCCTACCGAATTACAAATAGTTCAGTTGTCTGCTTTGCTGTATTGCTTGATTCGAATGCTTATTTGTTGTTACGCTATACCTGAGTTGGCCAATATGTCACCAGTGCCTATTATACTATCGTAAAGAAATGCATGCCTATTTCATTTGAGTCCTTAACTTCTCCTCTCAACTTCATCACAAGATTGTCTTCATAGTTTATATGAGGCCACACTGTTAAGTGCTTTCTCAGATTATTTCAACTACTTAGATGCCTTGGCAACTTAAATATAGCGGTTGTACACTCCCTTTCAACTAGGGATGTCAACTGGGTCCTGTTTAATCCTGATTAAAGTCCACTAGTGGTATGATAGTTCAAAAGAGTTTTTGTTTTTTGAGGAAAATTAACTAGGGAGGTAGCAAAAACTAACTAGATGGGACTGGCGGATGTCATTATTTGCCACTTACATCCCTAGTTTCATCTTACCATTTTAATTTCTTTTCGGCTGATGCTGCTTCGAACCATTTAAATATATTTTGCCATGCTCGGCAATAATTCGTCCGTCGTTTACCATGTAAGCTTACTGCCTGGATCATACGATAACTATCTCTTACTGATGTCCAGCGGAAACCTTTCAGGATGCCGTTCACACTAGGACACATTGTACAACCCCAGAATCTATTTATGGAAGCAGTGCGCCATCCATGTTACCAGATGGTAGCAGTTCAGAGGCAACACCGCCAGAGAGCAGTCTGAGCACAAATATTATAGTGCTTGAGGCTCTACTAGAGGCAGAAAGAGATGGTGTGGCTGCCATGAATGAGGTAATCTTTATCTTGAGGCTGGAAATTACGGAATTAGCGGCACGCATTATGCAAGCAACCCAAGAATTGGAGGAAGTAAGAATGTTGCATTTGAAGATGGAAGAGGTCCCGCTGTTTCTGCTATCTGAAGCCCAAGGTAATCCCAGTTCTTCTTTAGATACCAGTTGAAATTGTCATTAGATTATTGTATTTGCATGTTGTGTCATGTCTCTGAATGGATTATGTTGCAAGACCCCCTATGTTGTCCATGTGTCGTAATGATCCGAATTTTTTAGGCGAGGTAATCCTCAGTACTTGTATGATTGACATAAGGTGAACTATTTTTCATGTGAGCATATTGTATTGGATGAAATAACTGTTTGACTCAGAGTGTATCCAACCTACTGAATTCGAAGATCACGACATTTCTAAATCATAATCACATATAAAGGTGGAATAAATCTTTGTTGTGGTTTTGAAGAAATAAATAACAAAACATATAATTATCTGTGGATATGCGTAATCGAATACAAATTGGATTTGAATTTAGTTTGCGAGGTCCCAGGGCAAACGTGAATGCTAATTCTCCCAAGTTTTGAACGAAGCGGCTAAACACCCACTATAATTTGTGGGCTGCCCGAAGCAAGTGTTTGCGAGATGGAAATTACTGTCTACCCCTGACACTTGACATCCTTATCGAGCGGATTTACACTGCTGCCGATAGGAGTAGACTAGTAACTTCAATCAGACGTGACACGACGGCCTCTGAGCCCATTCAGACACGGTGGGCGCCAAACGTGGGCGGCAAAACACATTTGATTCAAGATTGTCCGAAATACATGTGTCTCTTCCTCCATTTCCCCATTCATACACGGTGGGCGGCAAAACACACTCTCCTCGTCTGAAATCAATGTAGGCTAATATTTTAAATAGGGGCAGATGTGTAACTTCCATCAGACGTGACACAACCGCCCTACCTGTCAGCCCCGTTCATACACTGTGGGCGCCAACCATGGGTGTCAAAACACCCTCTCCTCGCCCGAAATACTTACCGGCAAATATTTGGGAGATGCGAGATTACCGTCCTATCCCCAACCGACGCGATGTCCGAAATTTTAAACGGGGGATAAGTTTGTAACTTTCCCCCATTTTAGAGAAGCGCGTCCCAAAGTTTGAGATGCCCCCTCCCCTCCATTTCCCCATTCATACACCATCGGCGGCACGACAACCTCCGCACTATGGCCAGCCTCCTCCGTCCGCCACCCCATCCTCCACCTTGCCGGAGCCGCTACCCCTACCCCGTCGTCCACTGCAAGAGATGGACGTCTCTCATCCACCGCGCTGGACAAAGATCCTTTCATTGCCTTCTCTCGCTTCATCGGGGCCATCGTCCACCTTGTCGTTGCCGCTCCTACGACCGCCTCGTCCACGGCAATAGGATATATCCCCCAACCCGGCCGTCTGCCGTCTAAAGTCTTCTTCCCCGCCGCCGACAGCCATCGCACCTGTAGCACCCTCAACGTATCAGCATAGGCCTACATGGCGTCGCAAGAAAGGTGGTACTCTTCCATATGTGCTTAAGTTATTGATCTCACCCGGAAAATAGATCGTAATCTGTTTACTGTACTTTTCTTGTCCGTACCAAATCGTAGTGGCTAGTTGAAAGCAAACATTGGTTGCGAAGTAGCTTTGTCCGGTTTGCACCTTCAGATCCGCCATGGCACGGGCACTATACTCGTAAAGCTTATGGTTTCCCCCCTTAATATTCACTACCATCATCGTAGGTGCTTCGTGTCGTGCTAGCACCGCTCGTCAAGACCTCAACCCAAAGCTTACGTGTTGAAATACGAATCTGATATGATGCTCATATCACTAAAACAAAAAACATTTAATTGGTCACCTAATGTTCCTATATTCGTTTCGAAAAGCATGTGCGCCACCCACTGGTCCAGCTAGTTCCACTTTCCTGATTTTTCTCTTGATGCTTATGGTTTTCCCCTTTTATCTACTCTACTATGATCTGCATAGGTGCTTTCTGTCGTACTAGCATTACTCCACCCTTCAAGCTAAACAACACAACACTCACAATTCGAAAGCTTAGTTGTTGAAATATGATTGTGATATGATACTGATATTAGTTAACCGACACATTTAATTGGTTAGCTAAAGGTCCCACTTGAGTTTCCAAATGCATGTCGCGACATATAGAGAGACAGCATAATTGCATTTCATTGTCACTTGTTGATAGTACTTTCTTGTCCATACCAAAACTTAGTTGTTATTTCAAAGCAAACATCGGTTGCTAACTACCCTTTGCGCGGTTTGCAGCTTCAGATATGCCATCCCACTTCCACGGTCAACATTGTACTCATCATGCTTATGTTTTCCCCCATTTTATGATGACCACAATCAGCCTACATGGTTCGTGTCGTAATAGCATTGCTCCACCCATCGAGCTAAAAAAGCTTAGTTGTACAAGTTCATATCTGATATTATTGCTGATATTAGTAAAACTGAGAGATGTTTAATTGGTTAGCTAAATGTTCCTACTTTAGTTTCGAAATGCATGTGAGCCAAATATGGAGAGACCGGAAAGAATAGTATTTCTCTGTGCACTCTGGTTCATCATGGGTGGCCAACCGACATTGTATTGAAAGACTTGTAATATCTTCAATCTGCTTGCTCTTCTGCTCTTCTTTAAGATGATACTCTTCTCTTGCGGTCTACTGGTCAGGTCGAGTTGTTCTCCCTTAGTATATTTTGAATCTGTCAGGTCACGTCGACTTGTTCTTCTTTACTACATGTTAAAGCTATCATCTGCGAAGTGTCATCACTTCTGGAGTCCTCATATTTTGAGTAGTAGGCCACATTATATTAATGCACACAACAAATTATAGCGTGCATGTCATCTTTTAAAAGAATTGCAGAGATAGCACAAAGGGGTTTACAGGGAGGCAGTATTGGATTAGAATCACTTTTGCATTACAAAGAAAATCTCACTTGTTTTATGTTTTCATGCATGTCAAATATTGAACATTATCAAAATGAATATGAGAACGGGCGCACGAGAGGAATATTGCGGAACGATCCACTCGCTAACAAACTTGGCATGGTGGAGGATGGCCTATCTTATTCACCCATCAAGGTGCTTGCTCTAACTTTGCAAAGTTGTATTGGTTGCACATATTTTGCATCTGACCTCTTGCATTACTTCTACTTTGTTACACCATCTGCTTAGTTTAAGCATCATATATGAGTATATGCCATACCTATCCATTTTCTGTACCTATTCCATGTGTCGTCACACTATATTTTTCCAGTCAAATGTTATTTTTCGTAATAGATGTCCAAAATGAAGAGGGTGAGTGCAGATCCTCAAGGAGTACAAACTAGGTATTTGGAAAAGGTAGTGATACCTGTTAGATCCAATAGATCAGCAGCCACAGAAAACACAGGCCCAACTATACCACACTTTACCCCTACTCCAATGGCCAAACCCCTATTAGAACTACTGGGAGCCCAGCGTCAGGTACTGTCTATGATATCAATTCAAAATTTGAACTCCTAAATTTCTGCTTGTGCCTTACCTTCTCTCTTGTATGAAAACTAATTTCAGATGAATCTCCTTGCTCAAAGGATCATATGATCTCAAAACAGTAATGGGCTCTGCATTGCTCTTGTCAGTACCTCTCTCCCTTTGGCCTTGTAATGCTGTACTTAATTAATTGCTATTTGATTATGTATCATCAGTCTGCACCTGAGCTTCATTATCCTCTGTTTCTTCCAATATTATTTGATCTATATTTACTCTTTGCAAAATGTAGAATAATGGCAATGCTTATAAAGAATTTTCTTTGGGGAATTTATTGAATTATCCTTCCATCAACATGCAGAAGGGCTTTGTCCAGCCCATGTTAACATGTAATGTAAGTTCATCCTTCTCAAGCCTTCAAACTTTGTTCTAGTATAGATTTGGATAGGCATCATTTCCTCCACTGCTGTTTGCTTTGCTATTTACATCTGATTGGATGTTTGCAACAACTACCAGTTTCAAATTGTAGTTGTAAAAACATGTTCCTTATGCAGAATAGATCCATTTATTTGCTTATATCATTGTGAAACCTTTTACGTGTCGCCTTGTTTCTCTTTCAGACTCGTATCTCTTACGCCAGGCAGAACTTTAGGGAAGATAGTGAGCCAAACCATCTTGAGGACAGCGAGATGACCCCAAGGTCCTGTCTTGATGAAGACAGTGAGTTGAAGCTACTCACCAGCAGGTGTGAGACAACCTTTGTGCAGTCGCTACCTCAATCAGTTCGACTTCTTCAGTCTCAACTTAAAGCGGAAAGGCTTGCTTTAGCTCAGCTCCGACTTGAAGTCAAAGATGCAATGAAGATGTCAGAGGACCGCCGTCCGCACCATCATGCCTTAAATCTAGTGTTGATGCATCTATCATTGACACAATTGAGGTCTACTCAGCTTCTTCAGCTGTTTGGGGGGGCCCGACCTGGCCAGGCCTAGTGCCTTCTGAAGTTCTCTCTGTTTTGTATATTCTTTTGTCGGCGCATCTATTTGCACTGGTGGCGAACTTTGATGCCCAGTGGATGTAATATGTGTGATAGCCGTGATAGCCTAGCGTAAGTTGCTTTCTTATTTATTTCCTTGTTGTCTTGTTTATTTGTTTGCTTGTAGTCATTGCAGTTCTTTTTCCGCGGTTTGCTAGTGGCTGCAATAACCTATTTTTTAAAACTAGGCCACAATAACCATGGGATAATATTTACTGTAGTGACACTAGGCCTCCTATGGGCCGTAGAAACAGTGGGCCTTCTACGGGTCGTAGAAACAGTGGGCCTTCTATGGGCCGTAGAAAGAATGGGCCTTCTATGGGCCGTATCATCAATGGGCCTTATACGGGCAGTATGATCAATTGGCCAAACATGGGCCAATAACAGGCCGCATTATGGCCGTAAACGGGCTAGAGTTGGAATCGTCCGTTCATGGGCCGACCATAACGGGCCATCGTTAATAGGCTGTATTTGATGATGCTACGAAAACGGCCTAACATATTAACGGACCACAAACGGACCGACTGTAACCACGGGCTGAATTTGGCCCACAAGCAGAAAATGACAGTAACGGGCCGTAAGTAAACGAATGCTGGAAATGAGCCCAAGAATAAATGGGCTCTGAGAAGGCCGAAAGATAACATGGGTTGGAAATAATAAAAGAAATAATTTATGAAGTGTGAATGCTAGAAAGTGCATAAGTTTCATCAATGATAGTTCCAATCACTTTTTCTAGCATTATATATCATAATAGTAGCTCATCTTCACAAAACTTTTCATGATCAGGTAACAAGCTATTCACATGTTAAAGTATAAATCATAAACTTTCTTGAAACTAACAAACTATATTCTCAGTCATCAAACAATTGCAATTCATTTTATTTTCAGGAAGGGTCTATGTCATAGCTTTGATTTAGCAAACTCCACATACTCAACTATCATTTAATCTTTCACAATTGTTAAAACTCACGTGATATTTATGGGTTCAAAGTTTTAATCGGACACAGAGAAAGATAGGGGATTATAGATTCGCCTCCCAACCTTTTACCTCATGGGTAATGTCAACAATAATAGTTCATGATAACTTACATCCAATTGGATCTTTCCAACACAATGTGCTTGCCAAAGGATAAAATGTAAAAAGGAAAGGTGAAGATCACCATGACTCTTGCATAAGGGTAGAAGATAAAAGTAAAATATAGGCCCTTCGCAGAGGGAAGCAGAGGTTGTCATGCGCTTTTATGGTTGGATGCACAAAATCTTAATGCAAAAGAATGTCACTTTGTATTGCCACTTGTGAGATGGAACTTTATTATGCAGTCCGTCGCTTTTATTTCTTCCACATCACAAGATCATATAAAGCTTATTTTCTCCACATTAATAGATCATACATATTTAGAGGGCAATTTTATTGCATGCACCGATGACAACTTACTTGAAGGATCTTACTCAATCCATAGGTAGGTATGGTGGACTCTCATGGCAAAACTAGTTTACGGAATGTTTGGAAGCACAAGTAGTATCTCTACTTGGTGCAAAGAATTTGGCTAGCATAAGGGGGAAAAGCAAGCTCAACATGTTGGATGATCCAAGACAATATACTTTATTTCGGATATAAGAAAACATAACCCATTACGTTGTCTTCCTTGCCCGACATCAACCTTTTAGCATGTCATATTTTAATGAGTTCTCACAATTACAAAAGATGTCCAAGATAGTATATTTATATGTGAAATCTCTCTTCCTTCAAAATTCTTTCATGAATTGTTCAAGTGACCAATTCTACGTCTGCTAACTTTCAATAAGTTTACTACCTATACTTATTCCGTGTGAAGTCATTACTCCCCATGGTATAAGCATGTGAAACATATATAAATTCAGATTTATGATATTCAATTCATTCAACCATTTTCTCATAGGATATATGTGAAGCACGTGAGTAAATGACAAACTACTCCAAAAAGATATAAGTGAAGGACACTGAGTAGTCAAAAAATTAACTAGCCATGGGAGGATTCTTTTTTTCATTCAAGATTTCTGATCCAATGATTTTATTCAAAAAACAAGTAAAATTGAAAATATGCTCCAAGGAAAACACATACCATGTGATGAATAAAAATATAGCTCTGAGTAAGGTATACCGATAATTTTGAAGACGAAAGAGGCGATGCCTTCTGGGGCATCCCCAAGCTTAGGCGCTTGAGTCTTCCTTAAATATTACCTTGGGGTGCCTTGGGCATCTGAAGGAAATATGCCCTAGAGGCAATAATAAAGTTATTATTTATTTCCTTATATCATGATAAATGTTTATTATTCATGCTAGAATTGTATTAACCGGAAACATGATACATGTGTGAATACATAGACAAACAGAGAGTCACCAGTATGCCTCTACTTGACTAGCTCATTAATCAAAGATGGTTATGTTTCCTAGCCATAGACAAAGAGTTGTCATTTGATTAATGGGATGACATCATTAGGAGAATGATGTGATTGACTTGACCCATTCCGTTAGCTTAGCACTTGATCGTTTAGTTTGTTGCTATTGCTTTCTTCATGACTTATACATGTTCCTATGACTATGAGATTATGCAACTCCCGTTTACCGGAGGAACACTGTGTGTGCTACCAAACGTCACAGTAACTGGGTGATTATGAAGGTGCTCTACAGGTGTCTCCAAAGGTACTTGTTGGCTCTACATATTTCGATATTAGGATTTGTCACTCCGATAGTCAGAGAGGTATATATGGGCCCACTTGGTAATGCACATCACTATAAGCCTTGCAAGCAATGTAACTAATGAGTTAGTTGCGGGATGATGTATTACAGAACAAGTAAAGAGACTTGCCGGTAATGAGATTGAACTAGGTATTGAGATACCGACGATCGAATCTCAGGCAAGTAACATACCGATGACAAAGGGAACAACGTATGTTGTTATGCGGTTTGACCGATAAAGATCTTTGTAGAATATGTAGGAGCCAATATCAGCATCCAGGTTCCCCTATTGGTTATTGACCGGAGACATGTCTCGGTCGTGTCTACATAGTTCTCGAACCCGTAGGGTCCGCACGCTTAAAGTTAGATGACGGTTATATTATGAGTTTATATGTTTTGATGTACGGAAGGTAGTTCGGAGTCCCGGATGTGATCACGGACATGACAAGGAGTCTCTAAATGGTTGAGACATAAAGATCGATATATTGGACGACTATGTTTGGACACCGGAAAGGTTCCGGAACGTTTCAGACATTTATTGGAGTATCGGGGGTTACCGGAACCCCCCGGGAACTAATGGGCCTTTTTGGGCCTTAGTGGAGAGAGAGAGGGGGGCCGACCAAGGCAAGAGGTGCGCCCCCTCCCCTTGAGTCTAAATAGGACAAGGAAAGGGGGGGCGGGCGGTGACCCCCTTGCCTTTCCCCTCTCCCACTCCTTCCTTCCCCCTCCTTCTTGGACTAGCAAAGGGAGGGGCAAACCTACTTGGAGTAGGTTTCCCCCTCCTAGGGCGCACCACCCCCTTGGTCGACCCTCTCCTCCTCTCCCCTTTATAAACGGAGGAGGGGGTACCCCATAGACACAACAATTGATCTCTTGATCCTTAGCCGTGTGCGGTGCCCCCCTCCACCATAATCCACCTCGATCATATCGTAGCAGTGCTTAGGCGAAGCCCTGTGTCGGTAGAACATCATCATCACCATCACCACGCCGTCGTGCTGACGAAACTCTCCCTCAACACTCGGTTGGATCGGAGTTCGAGGGACGTTATCGAGTTGAACATGTGTGCAGAACTCAGAGGTGCCGTGCGTTCGGTAATTGATCGGTGGGATCATGAAGATGTACGACTACATCAACCGCATTGTGCTAACGCTTCCGCTTTCGGTCTACGAGGGTACGTGGACACACTCTCCCCTCCCATTGTTATGCATCACCATGATCTAAATTCCTACGTTCCCCAATAGTGGCATCCGAGCCTAGTTTTATGCGTAGATGTCATATGCACGAGTAGAACACAAGTGAGTTGTGGGCGATACAAGTCATACTGCTTACCAGCATGTCATACTTTGGTTCGGCGGTATTGTTGGATGAAGCGGCCCGGACCGACATTACGCATACGCTTACGCGAGACTAGTTCTACCGATGTGCTTT
Organism: Triticum urartu; assembly: GCF_056163025.1. Lineage (NCBI taxonomy): Eukaryota > Viridiplantae > Streptophyta > Magnoliopsida > Poales > Poaceae > Triticum > Triticum urartu. Next base: position 97,542,786 of record NC_141875.1, read on the forward strand.
GCACACAGGTGGCTGGCGGGCGTCAGTTTCTCCAACTTTAGTTTAACCAAGTGTGGCTACGCCCGGTCCTTGAGAAGGTTAAAACAGCACTAACTTGACCAACTATCGTTGTGGTTTTGATGCGTAGGTAAGAACGGTTCTTGCTTAGCCCGTAGCAGCCACGTAAAACTTTGCAACAACAAAGTAGAGGACATCTAACTTGTTTTTATAGGGCATGTTGTGATGTGATATGGTCAACGCATGATGCTATATTTTATTGTATGAGATGATCATGTTTTGGAACCAAGTTATCAGCAACTTGCAGGAGCCATATGGTTGTCACTTTATTGTATGCAATGCTATCTCCCTGTAATGCTTTACTTTACCAATAAGCGGTAGCGATAGTCGTAGAAGCATAAGTTGGCGACATGACAACGATGCTACGATGGAGATCAAGGTGTTGCGCCGGTGGTGATGGTGATCATGACGGTGCTTCGGAGATGGAGATCACAAGCACAAGATGATGATGGCCATATCATATCACTTATATTGATTGCATATGATGTTTATCTTTTATGCATCTTATCTTTCTTTGATTGACGGTAGCATTATAAGATGATCTCTCACTAAATTATCAAGATATAAGTGTTCTCCCTAAGTATGCACCATTGTGAAAGTTCTTCGTGCTGAGACACCACGTGATGATCGGGTGTGATAGGCTCTATGTTCAAACACAATGGGTGCAAAATAGTTGCACACGCGGAATACTCAGGTTAAACTTGACGAGCCTAGCATATAACAGATATGGCCTCGGAAAACTGAGACCGAAAGGTCGAGCATGAATCATATAGTAGATATGATCAACATAGTGATGTTCACCATTGAAACTACTCCATCTCACGTGAAGATCGGACATGGTTTAGTTGATTTGGATCACGTGATCACTTAGAGGATTAGAGGGATGTCTATCTAAGTGGGAGTTCTTAAGTAATATGATTAATTGAACTTAAATTTATCATGAACTTAGTACCTGATAGTTTCTTGCTTGTCTATGTTGATTGTAGATAGATGGCTCGTGCTGTTGTTCCATTGAATTTTAATGCGTTCCTTGAGAAAGAAAAGTTGAAAGATGATGGTAGCAATTACACGGACTGGGTCCGTAACTTGAGGATTATCCTTATTGCTGCACAGAAGAATTACGTCCTGGAAGCACCGCTAGGTGCCAGGCCTGCTGCTGATGCTGCCGACAATGTTAAGAACGTTTGGCAGAGTAAAGATGATGACTACTCGATAGTTCAGTGTGCCATGCTTTACGGCTTAGAACCGGGACTTCAACGGAGTTTTGAACGTCATGGAGCATATGAGATGTTCCAGGAATTGAAATTAATATTTCAATCAAATGCCCGGATTGAGAGATATGAAGTCTCCAATAAGTTCTATAGCTGGAAGATGGAGGAGAATAGTTCTATCAGTGAACATATACTCAAAATGTCTGGGTATCATAATCACTTGACTTGACTGGGAGTTAATCTTCCTGTTGATAGTGTCATTGACAGAGTTCTTCAATCACTGCCACCAAGCTACAAAAGCTTCGTGATGAACTATAATATGCAAGGGATGAATAAGACAATTCCTGATCTCTTCGCGATGCTAAAGGCTGTGGAGGTAGAAATCAAGAAGGAGCATCAAGTGTTGATGGTCAATAAGACCACCAGTTTCAAGAAAAAGGGCAAAGCGAAGAAGAAGGGGAACTTCAAGAAGAACGGCAAATAGGTTGCTGCTCAAGAGAAGAAACCCAAGTCTGGACCTAAGCCTGAGACTGAGTGCTTCTACTGCAAGCAGACTGGTCACTGGAAGTAGAACTGCCCCAAGTATTTGGCGGATAAGAAGGATGGCAAGGTGAACAAAGGTATATGTGATATACATGTTATTGATGTGTAGTTCACTAATGCTCGCAGTAGCACCTGGGTATTTGATACTGGTTCTGTTGCTAACATTTGCAACTCGAAACAGGGGCTACGGATTAAGTGAACATTAGCTAAGGATGAGGTGACGATGCGCGTGGGAAATGGTTCCAAAGTCGATGTGATCGCGGTCGGCACGCTACCCCTACATCTACCTTCGGGATTAGTTTTAGACCTGAATAATTGTTATTTGGTGCCAGCGTTGAGCATGAACATTATATCTGGATCTTGTTTGATGCGAGACGGTTATTCATTTAAATCAGAGAATAATGGTTGTTCTATTTATATGAGTAATATCTTTTATGGTCATGCACCCTTGAAGAGTGGTCTATTTTTGTTGAATCTCGATAGTAGTGATACACATATTCATAATATTGAAGCCAAAAGATGCAGAGTTGATAATGATAGTGCAACTTATTTGTGGCACTGCCATTTAGGTCATATCGGTATAAAGCACATGAAGAAACTCCATACTGATGGAATTTTGGATCCACTTGATTATGAATCACTTGGTACTTGCGAACCGTGCCACATGGGCAAGATGACTAAAACGCCGTTCTTCGGAACTATAGAGCGAGCAAAAGATTTGTTGGACAGATGTGTGTGTGGTCCGATGAATATTGAGGCTCACGGCGGGTATCATTATTTTCTCACCTTCACAGATGATTTAAGCAGATATGGGTATATCTACTTAATGAAACATAAGTCTGAAACATTTGAAAAGTTCAAAGAATTTCAGAGTGAAGTTGAAAATCATCGTAACAAGAAAATAAAGTTTCTACGATCTGATCATGGAGGAGAATATTTGAGTTACGAGTTCGGTCTTCATTTGAAACAATGCAGAATAGTTTCGCAACTCACGCCACCCGGAACACCACAGCGTAATGGTGTATCCGAACGTCATAATCGTACTTTACTAGATATGGTGCGATCTATGATGTCTCTTACTAATTTATCGCTATCGTTTTGGGGTTATGCTCTAGAGACTGCTACATTCACGTCAAATAGGGCAGCATCTAAATCCGTTGAGACGACGCCTTATGAACTATGGTTTGGCAATAAACCAAAGTTGTCATTTCTTAAAGTTTGGGGCTGCGATGCTTATGTGAAAAAGCTTGAACCTAATAAGCTCGAACCCAAATCAGAGAAATGTGTCTTCATAGGATACCCAAAAGAGACTGTTGGGTACACCTTCTATCACAGATCCGAAGGCAAGACTTTTGTTGCTAAATTTGGAATCTTTCTAGAGGAGGAGTTTCTCTCAAAAGAAGTGAGTGGGAGGAAAGTAGAACTTGATGAGGTAACTATACCTGCTCCCTTATTGGAAAGTAGTTCATCACAGCAACCGGTTCCTGTGACACCTACACCAATTAGTGAGGAAGTTAATGATGATGATCATGAAACTTCAGATCAAGTTGTTACTGAACCTCGTAGGTCAACCAGAGTAAGATCTGCACCAGAGTGGTACGGTAATCCTGTTCTGGAGGTTATGTTACTAGACCATGATGAACCTACGAACTATGAAGAAGCGATGGTAAGCCCAGATTCCTAAAAATGGCTTGAGGCCATGAACTCCGAGATGGGATCCATGTATGAGAACAAAGTGTGGACTTTGGTTAACTTACCCAATGATCGACAAGCCATTGAAAATAAATGGATCTTCAAGAAGAAGACTGACGCTGGCGGTAATGTTACTGTCTATAAAGATCGACTTGTTGCAAAAGGTTTTCGACAAGTTCAAGGGATTGACTACGATGAGACTTTCTCACCCGTAGCAATGCTTAAGTCTGTCCGAATCATGTTAGCAATTGTTGCATTTTATGATTATGAAATTTGGCAAATGGATGTCAAAACTGCATTCCTGAATGGATTTCTGGAAGAAGAGTTATATATGATGCAACCGGATGGTTTTGACGATCCAAAGGGAGCTAACAAAGTGTGCAAGCTCCAGCGATCCATTTATGGACTAGTGCAAGCCTCTCGGAGTTGGAATAAACATTTTGATAGTGTGATCAAAGCTTATGGTTTTATACAGACTTTTGAAGAAGCCTGTATTTACAAGAAAGTGAGTGGGAGCTTTGTAGCATTTCTGATATTATATGTGGATGACATATTGTTGATTGGAAATGATATAGAATTTCTGGATAGCATAAAAGGATATCTGAATAAGAGTTTTTCAATGAAAGATCTCGGAGAAGCTGCTTATATATTGGGCATCAAGAACTATAGAGATAGATCGAGACGCTTAATTGGACTTTCACAAAGCACATACCTTGACAAAGTTTTGAAGAAGTTCAAAATGGATCAAGCAAAGAAAGGGTTCTTGCCTGTGTTACAAGGTGTGAAGATGAGTAAGACTCAATGACCGACCACTGCAGAAGATAGAGAGAAAATGAAAAATGTTCCCTATGCTTCAGCCATAGGCTCTATCATGTATGCAATGATGTGTACCAGACCTGATGTGTGCCTTGCTATTAGTTTAGCAGGGAGGTACCAAAGTAATCCAGGAGTGGGTCACTGGACAGCGGTCAAGAACATCCTGAAGTACCTGAAAAGGACGAAGGATATGTTTCTCATTTATGGAGGTGACAAAGAACTCGTCGTAAATGGTTACGTCGATGCAAGCTTTGACCCTGATCCGGACGATTCTAAATCGCAAACTGGATATGTGTTTTTATTAAACGGTGGGGCTGTCAGTTGGTGCAATTCTAAACAAAGCGTCGTAGCAGGATCTACATGTGAAGCGGAGTACATAGCTGCTTCGGAAGCAGAAAATGAAGGAGTATGGATGAAGGAGTTCATATCCGATCCAGGTGTCATACCTAGTGCATCGGGTCCAATGAAAATCTTTTGTGACAATACTGGTGCAATTGCTTTGGCAAAGGAATCCAGATGTCACAAGAGAACCAAGCAAATCAAGAGACGCTTCAACTCCATCCGGGATCAAGTCCAGGTGGGAGACATAGAGATTAGCAAGATACATACGGATCTGAATGTTGCAGACCCGTTGACTAAGCCTCTTCCACGAGCAAAACATGATCATCACCAAGGCTCCATGGGTGTTAGAATCATTACTGTGTAATCTAGATTATTGACTCTAGTGCAATTGGTAGACTGAAGGAAATATGCCCTAGAGGCAATAATGAAGTTATTATTTATTTCCTTATATCATGATAAATGTTTATTATTCATCCTAGAATTGTATAAACCGGAAACATGATACATGTGTGAATACATAGACAAACAGAGAGTCACTAGTATGCCTCTACTTGACTAGATCGTTAATCAAAGATGGTTATGTTTCCTAGCCAAAGACAAAGAGTTGTCATTTGATTAACGGGATCATATCATTAGGAGAATGATGTGATTGACTTGACCCATTCCGTTAGCTTAGCACTTGATTGTTTAGCAACTCCCGTTTGCACTTCATGACTTATACATGTTCCTATGACTATGAGATTATGCAACTCCCGTTTACCGGAGGAACACTTTGTGTGCTACCAAACGTCACAACGTAACTGGGTGATTATAAAGGTGCTCTACAAGTGTCTCCAAAGGTACTTGTTGGGTCGTCGAATTTCGAGATTAGGATTTATCACTCTGATAGTCGGAGAGGTATCTCCGGGCCCACTCGGTAATGCACATCACTATAAGCCTTGCAAGCAATGCAACTAATGAGTTAGTTGTGGGATGATGTATTATGCAACGAGTAAAGAGACTTGCCAGTAACGATATTGAACTAGGTATTGAGATACCGACGATCGAATCTCGGGCAAGTAACATACCGATGACAAAGGGAACAACTTATGTTGTTATGCGGTTTGACCGATAAAGATGTTCGTAGAATATGTAGGAGCCAATATGAGCATCCAGGTTCCGCTATTGGTTATTGACCGGAGACGTGTCTCAGTCATGTCTACATAGTTCTCGAACCCGTAGGGTCCGCACGCTTAAAGTTAGATGACTGTTATATTATGAGTTTATATGTTTTGATGTACCGAAGGTAGTTCGGAGTCCCGGATGTGCTCACGGACAAGACGAGGAGTCCCGAAATGGTCGAGACATACATATCGATATATTGGACGACTATGTTTGGACACCAGAAAGGTTCCGGAAGGTTTCAGACATTTATCGGAGTACCGGGGGTTACCGGAACCCCCCGAGAACTAATGGGCCTTGTTGGGCCTTAGTGGAGAGAGAGAGAGGGGCCGGCCAGGGCAAGAGGCGCCCCCCTCTCCTTGAGTCCTAATAGGACAAGGAAAGGGGGGCAGTGCCCCCCTTGCCTTTCCCCTCTCCCACTCCTTCATTCCCCCTCCTTCTTGGACTTGGAAAGGGAGGGGCAAACCTACTTGGATTAGGCTTCCCCCTCCTAGGGCGCGCCACCCCCTTGGCCGGCCCTCTCCTCCTCCCCCCTTTATATACGGAGGAGGGGGGAACCCCATAGACACAACAATTGATCTCTTGATCTCTTAGCCGTGTGCGGTGCCCCCCTCCACCATAATCCACCTCGATCATATCGTAGCAGTGCTTAGGCGAAGCCCTTCGTCGGTAGAACATCATCATCATCACCACGCCGCCGTGCTGACGAAACTCTCCCTCAACACCCGGCTGGATCGGAGTTCGAGGGACATCATCGAGTTGAACATGTGCAGAACTCGGAGGTGCCGTGCGTTCGTTAATTGATCGGTCGGATCGTGAAGATGTACGACTATATCAACCGCGTTGTGCTAACGCTTTCGCTTTCGGTCTACGAGGGTATATGGACACACTCTCCCCTCTCGTTGCCATGCATCACCATGATCTTGCGTGTGCGTAGGAATTTTTTTGAAATTACTACGTTCCCCAACAGTGGCATCCGAGCCTGGTTTTATCCGTAGATGTCATATGTACGAGTAGAACACAAGTGAGTTGTGGGGCATGTCATACTTTGGTTTGGCGGTATTTTTGGATGAAGCGGCCCGGACCGACATTACGTGTATCCTTACGCGAGACTAGTTCTACCGACATGCTTTGCACACAGGTGGCTGGCGGGTGTCAGTATCTCCAACTTTAGTTGAACCAAATGTGGCTACACCCGGTCCTTCAGAAGGTTAAAACAACACTAATTTAGTTTGCCAGATCCCAGGGCAAACGTGAATGCTAATTCTCTCAAGTTTTGAACGAAGCGGCTAAACACCCACTATAACTTGTGGGCTGCCCGAAGCAAGTGTTTGCGAGATGGAAATTACTGTCTACCCTTGACACTTGACATCCTTATCGAGCGGATTTACACTGCTGTCGATAGGAGTAAACTAGTAACTTCAATCAGACGTGACACGACGGCTTCTGAGCCCATTCAGACACGGTGGGCGCCAAACGTGGGCGGCAAAACACATTTGATTCAAGATCATCCGAAAGACATGTGTCTCTTCCTCCATTTCCCCATTCATACACGGTGGGCGGCAAAACATAGTCTCCTCGTCTGAAATCAATGTAGGCTAATATTTTAAATAGGGGCAGATATGTAACTTCCATCAGACGTGACACAACCGCCCTACCTGTCAGCCCCGTTCATACACCGTGGGCGCCAACCATGGGCGGCAAAACACCCTCTCCTCGCCCGAAATAGTTACCGGAAAATATTTTGGAGATGCGAGATTATCGTCCTATCCCCAACCGACGCGATGTCCGAAAGTTTAAACGGGGGATAAGTTTGTAACTTTCCCCCATTTCAGGGAAGCGCATCCCAAAGTTTGAGATCCCCCCCTCCCCTCCATTTCCCCATTCATACACTGTCGGTGGCACGACAACCTCCGCACTCTGGCCAGCCTCCTCCGTCCGCCACCCCATCCTCCACCTTGCCGGAGCCGCTACCCCTACCCCGTCGTCCACTGCAAGAGATGGACGTCTCTCATCCACGGCGCTGGACCAGGATCCTTTCATCGCCTCCTCTCGCTTCATTGGCGCCATCGTCCACCTTGTCGTTGCCGCTCCTACGATCGCCTCGTCCACGGCAACATGATATATCCCCCAACCCGGCCGTCTGCCGTCTAAAGTCTTCTTCCCCGCCGCCGACAACCATCGCACCCGCAGCACCCTCAGCGTATCAGCATAGGCCTACACGATGTCGCAAGAGAGGTGGTACTCTTCCATATGTGCTTAAGTTATTGATCTCACCCGGAAAATAGATCGTAATTTGTTTACTGTACTTTTCTTGTCCGTACCAAATCGTAGTGGCTAGTTGAAAGCAAACATTGGTTGCGAAGTAGCTTTGTCCGGTTTGCACCTTCAGATCCGCCATGGCACGGGCACTATACTCGTAAAGCTTATGGTTTCCCCCCTTAATATTCACTACCATCATCGTAGGTGCTTCGTGTCGTGCTAGCACCGCTCGTCAAGACCTCAACCCAAAGCTTACGTGTTGAAATACGAATCTGATATGATGCTCATATCACTAAAACAAAAAACATTTAATTGGTCACCTAATGTTCCTATATTCGTTTCGAAAAGCATGTGCGCCACCCACTGGTCCAGCTAGTTCCACTTTCCTGATTTTTCTCTTGATGCTTATGGTTTTCCCCTTTTATCTACTCTACTATGATCTGCATAGGTGCTTTCTGTCGTACTAGCATTACTCCACCCTTCAAGCTAAACAACACAACACTCACAATTCGAAAGCTTAGTTGTTGAAATATGATTGTGATATGATACTGATATTAGTTAACCGACACATTTAATTGGTTAGCTAAAGGTCCCACTTGAGTTTCCAAATGCATGTCGCGACATATAGAGAGACAGCATAATTGCATTTCATTGTCACTTGTTGATAGTACTTTCTTGTCCATACCAAAACTTAGTTGTTATTTCAAAGCAAACATCGGTTGCTAACTACCCTTTGCGCGGTTTGCAGCTTCAGATATGCCATCCCACTTCCACGGTCAACATTGTACTCATCATGCTTATGTTTTCCCCCATTTTATGATGACCACAATCAGCCTACATGGTTCGTGTCGTAATAGCATTGCTCCACCCATCGAGCTAAAAAAGCTTAGTTGTACAAGTTCATATCTGATATTATTGCTGATATTAGTAAAACTGAGAGATGTTTAATTGGTTAGCTAAATGTTCCTACTTTAGTTTCGAAATGCATGTGAGCCAAATATGGAGAGACCGGAAAGAATAGTATTTCTCTGTGCACTCTGGTTCATCATGGGTCGCCAACCAACATTGTATTGAAAGACTTGTAATATCTTCAATCTGCTTGATCTTCTGCTCTTCTTTAAGATGATACTCTTCTCTTGCGACCGACTGGTCAGGTCGAGTTGTTCTCCCTTAGTATATTTTGAATCTGTCAGGCCAGGTCGACTTGTTCTTCTTTACTATATGTTGAAGCTATCATTTGCAAAGTGTCATCACTTCTGGAGTTCTCATATTTTGAGTAGTAGGCCACATTATATTAATGCACACAACAAATTACAGCGTGCATGTCATCTTTTAAAAGAATTGCAGAGATAGCACAAAGGGGTTTACAGGGAGGCAGTATTGGATTAGAATCACTTCTTCATTACAAAGAAAATCTCACTTGTTTTATGTTTTCATGCATGTCAGATATTGAACATTATCAAAATGAATATGAGAACGGGTGCACGAGAGGAATATTGCGGAACGATCCACTGGCTAACAAACTTGGCATGGTGGAGGATGGCCTATCTTATTCACCCATCAAGGTGCTTGCTCTAACTTTGCAAAGTTGTATTGGTTGCACATATTTTGCATCTGACCTCTTGCATTACTTCTACTTTGTTACACCATCTGCTTAGTTTAAGCATCATATATGAGTATATGCCATACCTATCCATTTTCTGTACCTATTCCATGTGTCGTCACACTATATTTTTCCAGTCAAATGTTATTCTTTCGTAATAGATGTCCAAAATGAAGAGGGTGAGTGCAGATCCTCAAGGAGTACAAACTAGGTATTTGGAAAAGGTAGTGATACCTGTTAGATCCGATAGATCGGCAGCCACAGAAAACACAGGCCCAAGTATACCACACTTTACCCCTACTCCAGTGGCCAAACCCCTATTAGAACTGCTGGGAGCCCAGCGTCAGGTACTGTCTATGATATCAATTCAAAATTTGAACTCCTAAATTTCTGCTTGTGCCTTACCTTCTCTATTGTATGAAAACTAATTTCAGATGAATCTCCTTGCTCAAAGGATCATACGATCTCAAAACAGTAATGGGCTCTGCATTGCTCTTGTCAGTACCTCTCTCCCTTTGGCGTTGTAACGGTGTACTTAATTAATTGCTATTTGATTATGTATCATCAGTCTGCACATGAGCTTCATTATCCTCTGTTTCTTCCAATATTATTTGATCTATATTTACTCTTTGCAAAATGTAGAATAATGGCAATGCTTATAAAGAATTTTCTTTGGGGAATTTATTGAATTATCCTTCCATCAACATGCAGAAGGGCTTTGTCCAGCCCATGTTAACATGTAATGTAAGTTCATCCTTCTCAAGCCTTCAAACTTTGTTCTAGTATAGATTTGGATAGGCATCATTTCCTCCACTGCTGTTTGCTTTGCTATTTACATCTGATTGGATGTTTGCAACAACTACCAGTTTCAAATTGTAGTTGTAAAAACATGTTCCTTATGCAGAATAGATCCATTTATTTGCTTATATCATTGTGAAACCTTTTACGTGTCGCCTTGTTTCTCTTTCAGACTCGTATCTCTTACGCCAGGCAGAACTTTAGGGAAGATAGTGAGCCAAACCATCTTGAGGACAGCGAGATGACCCCAAGGTCCTGTCTTGATGAAGACAGTGAGTTGAAGCTACTCACCAGCAGGTGTGAGACAACCTTTGTGCAGTCGCTACCTCAATCAGTTCGACTTCTTCAGTCTCAACTTAAAGCGGAAAGGCTTGCTTTAGCTCAGCTCCGACTTGAAGTCAAAGATGCAATGAAGATGTCAGAGGACCGCCGTCCGCACCATCATGCCTTAAATCTAGTGTTGATGCATCTATCATTGACACAATTGAGGTCTACTCAGCTTCTTCAGCTGTTTGGGGGGGCCCGACCTGGCCAGGCCTAGTGCCTTCTGAAGTTCTCTCTGTTTTGTATATTCTTTTGTCGGCGCATCTATTTGCACTGGTGGCGAACTTTGATGCCCAGTGGATGTAATATGTGTGATAGCCGTGATAGCCTAGCGTAAGTTGCTTTCTTATTTATTTCCTTGTTGTCTTGTTTATTTGTTTGCTTGTAGTCATTGCAGTTCTTTTTCCGCGGTTTGCTAGTGGCTGCAATAACCTATTTTTTAAAACTAGGCCACAATAACCATGGGATAATATTTACTGTAGTGACACTAGGCCTCCTATGGGCCGTAGAAACAGTGGGCCTTCTACGGGTCGTAGAAACAGTGGGCCTTCTATGGGCCGTAGAAAGAATGGGCCTTCTATGGGCCGTATCATCAATGGGCCTTATACGGGCAGTATGATCAATTGGCCAAACATGGGCCAATAACAGGCCGCATTATGGCCGTAAACGGGCTAGAGTTGGAATCGTCCGTTCATGGGCCGACCATAACGGGCCATCGTTAATAGGCTGTATTTGATGATGCTACGAAAACGGCCTAACATATTAACGGACCACAAACGGACCGACTGTAACCACGGGCTGAATTTGGCCCACAAGCAGAAAATGACAGTAACGGGCCGTAAGTAAACGAATGCTGGAAATGAGCCCAAGAATAAATGGGCTCTGAGAAGGCCGAAAGATAACATGGGTTGGAAATGGCCCAACGGAATAATGGGCCGTTAATGTGTAGAAAGTGATACATTGTTCATTACGGGCCAGTTTCACCACGGGCCGTTAATGGGTGTAAAGTGATACACTGTTCATTATGAGCCAGTTTCACCACGGGCCGTTAATAGGCCAAGAGTTACATAGGGCCTCATATGGGCCGAAAGATGTCATGGGCCATACATGGGCCAGAAGTGAAAACGGGCTGTAATCATATTGGGTGGCCCAGATGACGCTACTAGGCCTAATTCGGATAGGGCGTAACGGGCCTTGGGTTAGCGGGCTGTAAATGGGCTATATGCGAACAGGCCATTTACATGCTTTACATGGGCCGGCCCGCCACCTTTTGACCAAGTCAAACATGCTGGCCTATTCACAGGAATGGGCCTCTGTTGGGCCGTGCCACGTGTCGACGTATCATAGGTACCTTCTGTCCAATGAGTGGATGACATCTGTCCCAATGATGAGCCGACACGTGTTTCCTCCAGCCAATGATGATTTTACACGTGGAAAATCCCCATTGGTCGGGGCTGTTAACGGGTTATCGGATCCAAAACCCGACCTGATAGCTTAACAGCGTTCCGTTACGGTGGATGCCACATGCCGATCACCCTTGACGAAAGCACTTCTGTGACGCGGGATTTATCGTCATGGAAGTGGACACTTCCGTAATGATAATTTTGGTAATGTAATGGAACACTTCTACGACAGCACAAGTATGACTATCTTGATTTTGTCATAAAATCGTCATGCATGTACATGCATGACAGAAAATGCGACCTACTATGACAAACACATATCATCACGGAAGTGTATTTTTTTGTAGTGAGGGGGGGGGGGGGGGGCGGCCCCCACCCTCGTGGACGGCCCGGGACTCTTCTGGCCCAACTCTTTTACTCCGGGGTCTTCTTTTGGTTCATAAAAAATCATCAAAAATGGGCACGTCAATTGGACTCTGTTTGGTGTTCCTTTTCTGCACAACTCAAAAACTAGGAAAAAATAGAAACTGGCACTGGGCTCTAGGTTAATAGGTTAGTCCCAAAAATCATATAAAATAGCATATAAATGCATATAAAACATCCAAGGTCGATAATATAATAGCATGAATACTTCATAAATTATAGATACGTTGGAGACGTATCAGCATCCCCAAGCTTAATTCTTGCTCGTCCTCGAGTAGGTAAATGATAAAATAAATAATTTATGAAGTGTGAATGCTAGCAAGTGCATAAGTTTCATCAATTATAGTTCCAATCACTTTTTCTAGCATTATATATCATAATAGTAGCTCATCTTCACAAAACTTTTCATGATCAAGTAACAAGCTATTCACATGTTAAAGTATAGATCATAAACTTTCTTGAAACTAACAAACTATATTCTTAGTCATCAAACAATTGCAATTCATTTTATTTTCAGGAAGGGTCTATGTCAGAGCTTTCATTTAGCAAACTCCACATACTCAACTATCATTTAATCTTTCACAATTGCTAAAACTCACGTGATATCTATGGGTTCAAAGTTTTAACCGGACAAAGAGAAACATAGGGGCTTATAGATTCGCCTCCCAACCTTTTACCTCAAGGGTAATGTCAACAATAATAGTTCATGATAACTTACATCCAATTGGATATATATATATATATCAGGATCTTTCCAACACAAGTGCTTGCCAAAGGATAAAATGTAAAAAGGAAAGGTGAAGATCACCATGACTCTTGCATAAGGGTAGAAGATAAAAGTAAAAGATAGGCCCTTCGCAGAGGGAAGCAGAGGTTGTCATGCGCTTTTATGGTTGGATGCACAAAATCTTAATGCAAAAGAACGTCACTTTATATTGCCACTTGTGAGATGGAACTTTATTATGCAGTCCGTCGCTTTTATTTCTTCCACATCACAAGATCGTATAACGATTATTTTCTCCACATTAATAGATCATACATATTTAGAGGACAATTTTTATTGCATGCACCGATGACAACTTACTTGAAGGATCTTACTCAATCCATAGGTAGGTGTCGGGGATATACCCCACGGCGTAAACCGGTCGGACGTATAACCCGGCCGGACTAGGCGTTTCATTGGTAAACCGCCAGAGGATTGGTGGTTTACGTGATTGGCGGTTTACATGTCTGGCGGTTCACGTGTCTGGCGGTTCACTGGTATGACGATTCACGAGCCTAAAGACTCATTGGTGACCCGGCGCGTGTTCCAGATGGATGACAAGGCCCAAGGCCCAGCAGGCCGGTTTATGTTAATGGTGGGCTGGTTTAATAGGAAAGGCATGAGGAACATTTATCTTACAAGGAGTTAAGACCTGGACTTGTATCCGGTTTGTATTAGAGATAGACTAGTCCTAATCCTAATAGGACTCTACATGTAACCCGCCCCTCCAACATATATAAGGAGGGGCAGGGCTCCCCAAAAGGGACAAGATTCAGAAGATGGACAAGTTCCACAAGTTGGACAAGTTAGGTTTAGACAATAGCTCTTGAGATAGAGCACTCTTGTAACCGTGGTCATCATCATCAATATCAATGAAGCAGGATGTAGGCTTTTACCTCCACCGTGAGGGGCCAAACCTGGGTAAAACATCGCGTCTCTCGTCCCGCTCAACCCCTCTCAAGCTACCACATAGATGCGTTGGCCTCGCGACTAAGTCTTGACACTAAGGACATCTGCCGTGACAGTTCCATGACAGTAGGTATGTTGGACTCTCATGGCAAAACTTGTTTAAGGAATGTTTGGAAGCACAAGTAGTATCTCTACTTGGTGCAAAGAATTTGGCTAGCATGATGGGGAAAAGCAAGCTCAACATGTTGGATGATCCAAGACAATATACTTTATTTCGGATATAAGAAAAAAATACCCATTACGTTGTCTTCCTTGCCCGACATCAACCTTTTAGCATGTCATATTTTAATGAGTTCTCACAATTACAAAATATGTCCAAGATAGTATATTTATATGTGAAATCTCTCTTCCTTCAATATTCTTTCATGAATTGTTCAAGTGACCAATTCTACATTTGCTAACTTCCAATAAGTTTACTACATATACTTATTCCGTGTGAAGTCATTACTCCCCATGGTATAAGCATGTGAAACATATATAAATTCAGATTTATGATATTCAATTCATTCAACCATTTTCTCATAGGATATATGTGAAGCACGTGAGTAAATGACAAACTACTCCTAAAAGATATAAGTGAAGGACACTGAGTAGTCAAAAAATTAACTAGCCATGGGAGGATTCTTTTTTTCATTCAAGATTTCCGATCCAATGATTTTATTCAAACAACAAGTAAAATTGAAAATACGCTCCAAGAAAAACACATATCATGTGATGAATAAAAATATAGCTCTGAGTAAGGTATACCAATAATTTTGAAGACGAAAGAGGGGATGCCTTCTGGGGAATCCCCAAGCTTAGGCGCTTGAGTCTTCCTTGAATATTACCTTGGGGTGCCTTGGGCATCTGAAGGAAATATGCCCTAGAGGCAATAATAAAGTTATTATTTATTTCCTTATATCATGATAAATGTTTATTATTCATGCTAGAATTGTATTAACCGGAAACATGATACATGTGTGAATACATAGACAAACAGAGAGTCACCAGTATGCCTCTACTTGACTAGCTCGTTAATCAAAGATGGTTATGTTTCCTAGCCATAGACAAAGAGTTATCATTTGATTAACGGGATCACATCATTAGGAGAATGATGTGATTGACTTGACCCATTCCGTTAGCTTAGCACTTGATTGTTTAGTTTGTTGCTATTGCTTTCTTCAAGACTTATACATGTTCCTATGACTATGAGATTATGCAACTCACGTTTACTGGAGGAACACTTTGTGTGCTACCAAACGTCATAGTAACTGGGTGATTATAAAGGTGCTTTATAGGTGTCTCGAAAGGTACTTGTTGGCTTTACATATTTCGAGATTAGGATTTGTCACTCTGATAGTCGGAGAGGTATCTCTGGGCCCACTCGGTAATGCACATCACTATAAGCCTTGCAAGAAATGTAACTAATGAGTTAGTTGTGGGATGATGTATTACAGAACAAGTAAAGAGACTTGCCAGTAACGAGATTGAACTAGGTATTGAGATACCGAAGATCGAATCACGGGCAAGTAACATACCGATGACAAAGGGAACAACGTATGTTGTTATGCGGTTTGACCGATAAAGATCTTCGTAGAATATGTAGGAGCCAATATGAGCATCCAGGTTCCGCTATTGGTTATTGACCAGAGACGTGTCTCGGTCATGTCTACATAGTTCTCGAACCCATAGGGTCCGCACGCTTAAAGTTAGATGACGGTTATATTATGAGTTTATATGTTTTGATGTACGGAAGGTAGTTCGGAGTCCCGGATGAGATCACGGACATGACGAGGAGTCTCTAAATGGTTGAGACATAAAGATCGATATATTGGATGACTATGTTTGGACACCGGAAAGGTTCCGGAACGTTTCGGACATTTATTGGAGTACCAGGGGTTACCGGAACCCCCCGGGAACTAATGGGCCTTTTTGGGCCTTAGTGGAGAGAGAGAGAGGGGCCGGCCAGGGCAAGAGGCTCGCCCCTACCCTTGAGTCCGAATATGACAAGGAAAGGGGGGGCGGGCGGCGACCCCCTTGCCTTTCCCCTCTCCCACTCCTTCCTTCCCCCTCCTCCCTGGACTAGCAAAGGGAGGGGCAAACCTACTTGGAGTAGGTTTCCCCCTCCTAGGGCGTGCCACCCCCTTGGCCGACCCTCTCCTCCTCCCCCTTTATGTACGGAGGGGGGGGTACCCCATAGACACAACAATTGATCTCTTGATCCTTAGCTGTGTGCGGTGCCCCCTTCCACCATAATCCACCTCGATCATATCGTAGCAGTGCTTAGGCGAAGCCCTGCGTCGGTAGAACATCATCATCATCACCACGCCGTCGTGTTGACGAAACTCTCCCTCAAAACTCGGATAGATCGGAGTTCGAGGGACGTCATCGAGTTGAACATGTGCAGAACTCGGAGGTGGCGTGCATTCAGTAATTGAGCGGTGGGATCATGAAGACGTACGACTACATCAACCGCATTGTGCTAACGCTTCTGCTTTCGGTCTACGAGGGTACGTGGACACACTCTCCCCTCCCATTGCTATGCATCACCATGATCTAAATTCCTACGTTCCCCAACAGTGGCATCCGACTTGGTTTTATGCGTAGATGTCATATGCACGAGTAGAACACAAGTGAGTTGTGGGCGATACAAGTCATACTGCTTACCAGCATGTCATACTTTGGTTTGGCAGTATTGTTGCATGAAGCAGCCCGGACCGACATTACGCGTACGCTTACGCGAGACTAGTTCTACCGATGTGCTTTGCACACAGGTGGCTGGCGGGTGTCAGTTTCTCCAACTTTTGTTTAACCTAGTGTGGCTGCACCCGGTCCTTGAGAAGGTTAAAACAGCACTAACTTGACCAACTATCGTTGTGGTTTTGATGCATAGGTAAGAACGGTTCTTGCTCGGCCCGTAGCAGCCACGTAAAACTTTGCAACAACAAAGTAGAGGACGTCTAACTTGTTTTTCTAGGGCATGTTGTGATGTGATATGGTCAACGCATGATGCTATATTTTATTGTATGAGATGATCATGTTTTGTAACCAAGTTATCGGCAACTTGCAGGAGCCATATGGTTGTCGCTTTATCGTATGCAATGCTATCGCCCTGTAATGCTTTATTTTATCAATAAGCGGTAGCGATAGTCGTAGAAGCATAAGTTGGCGAGATGACAACGATGCTACGATGGAGATCAAGGTGTCGCGCCGGTGGTGATGGTGATCATGACTGTGCTTTGGAGATGGAGATCACAAGCACAAGATGATGATGGCCATATCATATCAATTATATTGATTGCATGTGATGTTTATCTTTTATGCATCTTATCTTTCTTTGATTGACGGTAGCATTATAAGATGATCTCTCACTAAATTATCAAGATATAAGTGTTCTCCCTAAGTATGCACCATTGCGAAAGTTCTTCGTGCTGAGACACCACGTGATGATCGGGTGTGATTGGCTCTATGTTCAAATACAACGGGTGCAAAATAGTTGCACACGCGGAATACTCAGGTTAAACTTGACGAGCCTAGCATATAACAGATATGGCCTCGGAAAACTTAGACCGAAAGGTTGAGCGTGAATCATATAGTAGATATGATCAACATAGTGATGTTCACCATTGAAACTACTCCATCTCACGTGATGATCGGACATAGTTTAGTTGATTTGGATCACGTGATCACTTAGAGGATTAGAGGGATGTCTATCTAAGTGGGAGTACTTAAGTAATATGATTAATTGAACTTAAATTTATCATGAACTTAGTACCTGATAGTTTCTTGCTTGTCTATGTTGATTGTAGATAGATGGCTCGTGCTGTTGTTCCGTTGAATTTTAATGCGTTCCTTGAGAAAGCAAAGTTCAAAGATGATGGTAGAAATTACACGGACTGGGTCCGTAACTTGAGGATTATCCTCATTGCTGCACAGAAGAATTACATTCTGGAAGCACCACTAGGTGCCAGGCCTGCTGCAAATGCTGCTGACAACATTAAGAATGTTTGGCAGAGTAAAGCTGATGACTACTCGATAGTTGAGTGTGCCTTGCTTTACGGCTTAAAACCGGGACTTCAACGGCATTTTGAACGTCATGGAGCATATGAGTTAATCACTTGACTCAACTGGGAGTTAATCTTCCTGTTGATAGTGTCATTGACAGAGTTCTTCAATCACTGCCACCAAGCTACAGAAGCTTCGTGATGAACTATAATATGCAAGGGATGAATAAGACAATTCCTGATCTCTTCGCGATGCTAAAGGCTGTGGAGGTAGAAATCAAGAAGGAGCATCAAGTGTTGATGGTCAATAAGACCACCAGTTTCAAGAAAAAGGGCAAAGCGAAGAAGAAGGGGAACTTCAAGAAGAACGGCAAACAGGTTGCTGCTCAAGAGAAGAAACCGAAGTCTGGACCTAAGCCTGAGACTGAGTGCTTCTACTGCAAGCAGACTGGTCACTGGAAGCAGAACTGCCCCAAGTATTTGGCAGATAAGAAGGATGGCAAGGTGAACAAAGGTATATGTGATATACATGTTATTGATGTGTAGCTTACAAATGCTCGCAGTAGCACCTGGGTATTTGATACTGGTTCTGTTGCTAACATTTGCAACTTGAAATAGGGGCTACGGATTAAGTGAAGATTAGCTAAGGATGAGGTGACGATGCGCGTGGGAAATGGTTCCAAAGTTGATGTGATCGCGGTCGGCACGCTACCTCTACATCTACCTTCGGGATTAGTTTTAGACCTGAATAATTGTTATTTGGTGCCAGCGTTGAGCATGAACATTATATCTGGATCTTGTTTGATGCGAGATGGTTATTCATTTAAATCAGAGAATAATGGTTGTTCTATTTATATGAGTAATATCTTTTATGGTCATGCACCCTTGAAGAGTGGTCTATTTTTGTTGAATCTCGATAGTAGTGATAGACATATTCATAATATTGAATCCAAAAGATGCAGAGTTGATAATGATAGTGCAACTTATTTGTGGCACTGCGTTTCGGTCATATCAGTATAAAGCGCATGAAGAACTCCATACTGATGGAATTTTGGAACCACTTGATTATGAATCACTTGGTACTTGCGAACCGTGCATCATTGGCAAGATGACTAAAACGCCATTCTCCGGAACTATGGAGCGAGCAACAGATTTTTTGGAAATCATACATACAGATGTGTGTGTGGTCCGATGAATATTGAGGCTCACGGCGGGTATCATTATTTTCTCACCTTCACAGATGATTTAAGCAGATATGGGTATATCTACTTAATGAAACATAAGTCTGAAACATTTGAAAAGTTCAAAGAATTTTAGAGTGAAGATGAAAATCATCGTAACAAGAAAATAAAGTTTCTACGATCTGGTCGTGGAGGAGAATATTTGATTTACGAGTACGGTGTTCATTTGAAACAATGCGGAATAGTTTCGCAACTCTCGCCACCCGGAACACCACAGCATAATGGTGTGTCCGAACGTCATAATCGTACTTTACTAGATATGGTGTGATCTATGATGTCTCTTACTAATTTACCGCTATCGTTTTGGGGTTATGCTCTAGAGGCTGCTGCATTCACGTTAAATAGGGCACCATCTAAATCCGTTGAGACGACGCCTTATGAACTATGGTTTGGCAATAAACCGAAGTTGCCATTTCTTAAATTTTGGGGCTGCGATGCTTACGTGAAAAAGCTTCAACCTGATAAGCTCGAACCCAAATCGAAGAAATGTGTCTTCATAGGATACCCAAAAGAGACTGTTGGGTACACCTTCTATCAAAGATTCGAAGGCAAGACTTCTGTTTCTAAATTTGGAATCTTTCTAGAGAAGGAGTTTCTCACAAAAGAAGTGAGTGGGAGGAAAGTAGAACTTGATGAGGTAACTGTACCTGCTCCCTTATTAGAAAGTAGTTCATCACAGAAACCGGATCCTGTGACACCTGCACCAATTAGTGAGGAAGTTAATGATGATGATCATGAAACTTCAGATCAAGTTGTTACTGATCCTCGTAGGTCAACCAGAGTAAGATCTGCACCAGAGTGGTATGGTAATCCTGTTCTGGAGGTTATGTTACTAGACCATGACGAACCTACGAACTATGAAGAAGCGATGGTAAGCCCAAATTCCTAAAAATGGCTTGAGGCCATGAAATCCGAGATGGGATCCATGTATGAGAACAAAGTGTGGACTTTGGTTGACTTACCCGATGATCGACAAGTCATTGAAAATAAATGGATCTTCAAGAAGAAGACTGACGCTGATGGTAATGTTAATGTCTATAAAGCTCGACTTGTTGCAAAAGGTTTTTGACAAGTTCAAGGGATTGACTATGATGAGACTTTCTCACCCGTAGCAATGCATAAGTCTGTCCGAATCATGTTAGCAATTGTTGCATTTTATGATTATGAAAATTTTCAAATGGATGTCAAAACTGCATTCCTGAATGGATTTCTGGAAGAAGAGTTGTATATGATGCAACCGGATGGTTTTGACGATCCAAAGGGAGCTAACAAAGTGTGTAAGCTCCAGCGATCCATTTAGGGACTGGTGCAAGCCTCTCGGAGTTGGAATAAACGTTTTGATAGTGTGATCAAAGCTTATGGTTTTATACAGACTTTTGAAGAAGCCTGTATTTACAAGAAAGTGAGTGGGAGCTCTGTAGCATTTCTGATATTATATGGGGATGACATATTGTTGATTGGAAATGATATAGAATTTCTGGATAGCAGAAAAGGATATCTGAATAAGAGTTTTTAATGAAAGATCTCGGAGAAGCTGCTTATATATTGGGCATCAAGAACTATAGAGATAGATCGAGACGCTTAATTGGACTTTCACAAAGCACATACCTTGACAAAGTTTTGAAGAATTTCAAAATGGATCAAGCAAAGAAAGGGTTCTTGCCTGTGTTACAAGGTGTGAAATTGAGTAAGACTCAATGCCCAACCACTGCAGAAGATAGAGAGATAATGAAAAATGTTCCCTATACTTCAGCCATAGGCTCTATCATGTATGCAATGCTGTGTACCAGACCAGATGTGTGCCTTGCTATTAGTTTAGCAAGGAGGTACCAAAGTAATCCAGGAGTGGATCACTGGACAGCGGTCATGAACATCCTGAAGTACTTGAAAAGGACGAAGGATATGTTTCTCATTTATGGAGGTGACAAAGAACTCGTCGTAAATGGTTACGTCAATGCAAGCTTTGACACTGATCAGGACGATTCTAAATCGCAAACTGGATACGTGTTTTTATTAAACGGTGGGGCTGTCAGTTGGTGCAGTTCTAAACAAAGCGTCGTAGCAGGATCTACATGTGAAGCGGAGTACATAGCTGCTTCGGAAGCAGAAAATGAAGGAGTTTGGATGAAGGAGTTCATATCCGATCTAGGTGTCATACATAGTGCATCGGGTCCAATGAAAATATTTTGTGACAATACTGGTGCAATTGCTTTGGCAAAGGAATCCATATTTCACAAGATAACCAAGCAAATCAAGAGACGCTTCAACTCCATCCAGGATCAAGTCTAGGTGGGAGACATAGATATTTGCAAGATACATACGGATCTGAATGTTGCAGACCCGTTGACTAAGCCTCTTCCACGAGCAAAACATGATCATCACCAAGGCTCCATGGGTGTTAGAATCATTACTGTGTAATCTAGATTATTGACTCTAGTGCAATTGGGAGACTGAAGGAAAAATGCCCTAGAGGCAATAATAAAGTTATTATTTATTTCCTTATATCATGATAAATGTTTATTATTCATGCTAGAGTTGTATTAACCGGAAACATGATACATGTGTGAATACATAGACAAACAGAGAGTCACTAGTATGCCTCTACTTGACTAGCTCGTTAATCAAAGATGGTTATGTTTCCTAGCCAAAGACAAAGAGTTGTCATTTGATTAACGGGATCACATCATTAGGAGAATGATGTGATTGAGTTGACCCATTCCGTTAGCTTAGCACTTGATCGTTTAGCTTGTTGTTATTGCTTTCTTCATGACTTATACATGTTCCTATGACTATGAGATTATGCAACTCCCATTTACCGGAGGAACAATTTGTGTGCTACCAAATGTCACAACGTAACTGGGTGATTATATAGGTGCTCTACAGGTGTCTCCAAAGGTACTTGTTGGGTGGGCGTATTTCGAGATTAGGATTTGTCACTCTGATAGTCGGAGAGGTAATTCCGGGCCCACTCGGTAATGCACATCACTATAAGCCTTGCAAGCAACGCAACTAATGAGTTAGTTGTGGGATGATGTATAACGGAATGAGTAAAGAGACTTGCCGGTAACGAGATTGAATTAGGTATTGAGATACCGATGATCGAATCTGGGGCAAGTAACATACCGATGACAAAGGGAACAACGTATGTTGTTATGCTGTTTGACCGATAAAGATGTCCGTAGAATATGTAGGAGCCAATATGAGTATCCAGGTTCCGCTATTGGTTATTGACTAGAGACGTGTCTCGGTCATTTCTACATAGTTCTTGAACCCGTAGGGTCCGCACGCTTAAAGTTAGATGACGGTTATATTATGAGTTTATATGTTTTGCTGTACCGAAGGTAGTTCGGAGTCCCGGATGTGCTCACGGACAAGACGAGGAGTCTCGAAATGGTCGAGACGTACATATCGATATATTGGACGACTATGTTTGGACACCGGAAAGGTTCCGGAATGTTTCAGACATTTATCGGAGTACCGGGGGTTACCGGAACCCCCCGTGAACTAATGGGCCTTGTTGGGCCTTAGTGGAGAGAGAGAGAGAGGGGCCAGCCAGGGCAAGAGGCGCGCCCCCTCCCCTTGAGTCCGAATAGGACAAGGAAAGGGGGCAGTGCCCCCCTTGCCTTTCCCCTCTCCCACTCCTTCCTTCCCCCTCCTTCTTGGACTAAGAAAGGGAGGGGCAAACCTACTTGGAGTAGGTTTCCCCCTCCTAGGGCGCGCCACCCCCTTGGCCGGCCCTCTCCTCCTCCCCCCTTTATATATGGAGGAGGGGGCACCCCATAGACACAACAATTGATCTCCTCATCTCTTAGATGTGTGCGGTGCCCCCCTCCACCATAATCCACCTCGATCATATCGTAGCAGTGCTTAGGCGAAACCTTGCGTCGGTAGAACATCATCATCGTCACCACGTCGTCATGCTGACGAAACTCTCCCTCAACACTCGGCTGGATCGGAGTTCGAGGGACGTCATCGAGTTGAACGTGTGTAGAACTCGGAGGTGCCATGCGTTCGGTACTTGATCGGTCGGATCGTGAAGACGTACGACTATATCAACCGCGTTGTGCTAACGCTTCCGCTTTCGGTCTACGAGGGTAAGTGGACACACTCTCCCCTCTCGTTGCTATGCATCACCATGATCTTGCGTGTGCGTAGGAATTTTTTTGAAATTACTACGTTCCCCAACAGTGGCATCCGAGCCTGGTTTTATCCGTAGATGTCATATGTACGAGTAGAACACAAGTGAGTTGTGGGCGATACAAGTCATACTGCTTACCAGCATGTCATACTTTGGTTTGGCAGTATTGTTGGATGAAGCGGCCCGGACCGACATTACGCGTATCCTTACGCGAGACTGCTTCTACCGACGTGCTTTGCACACAGGTGGTGGCGGGTGTCAGTATCTCCAACTTTAGTTGAACCAAGTGTGGCTATGCCCGGTCCTTGAGAAGGTTAAAACAACACTAACTTGACCAACTATCGTTGTGGTTTTGATGCGTAGGTAAGAACGGTTCTTGCTCAGCCCGTAGCAGCCACGTAAAACTTTGCAACAACAAAGTAGAGGACGTATAACTTGTTTTTGTAGGGCATGTTGTGATGTGATATGGTCAAGGCATGATGCTATATTTTATTGTATGAGACGATCATGTTTTGTAACCAAGTTATCGGCAACTGGCAGGAGCCATATGGTTGTCGCTTTATTGTATGCAATGTTATCGCCCTGTAATGCTTTACTTTATCACTAAGTGGTAGCGATAGTCATAGAAGCATAAGTTGGCGAGACGACAACGATGCTACGATGGAGATCAAGGTGTCGTGCCGGTGACGATGGTGATCATGACGGTGCTTCGGAGATGGAGATCACAAGCACAAGATGATTGATGGTAGCATTATAAGCTGATCTCTCACTTAATTATCAAGATATAAGTGTTCTCCCTGAGTATGCATCGTTGCGAAAGTTCTTCGTGCTGAGACACCACGTGATAATCGGGTGTGATAGGCTCTACATTCAAGTACAACGGGTGCAAAACAGTTGCACATGCGGAATACTCAGGTTAAACTTGACGAGCCTAGCATATAACAGATATGGCCTCGGAACACTGAGATCGAAAGGTCGAGCGTGAATCATATAGTAGATATGATCAACATAGTGATGTTCACCATTGAAACTACTCCATCTCACGTGATGATCGGACATGGTTTAGTTGATTTGGATCACGTGATCACTTAGAGGATTAGAGGGATGTCTATCTAAGTGGGAGTTCTTAAGTAATATGATTAATTGAACTTAAATTTATCGTGAACTTAGTACCTGATAGTTTCTCGCTTGTCTATGTTGATTGTAGATAGATGGCTTGTGATGTTGTTCCGTTGAATTTTAATGCCTTCCTTGAGAAAGCAAAGTTGAAAGATGATGGTAGCAATTACACGGACTGGGTCCAGAACTTGAGGATTATCCTCATTGCTGCACAGAAGAATTACGTCCTGGAAGCACCGCTCGGTGCCAGGCCTGCTGCAGATGCTGCTGACAACGTTAAGAATGTTTGGCAGAGTAAAGCTGATGACTACTCGATAGTTCAGTGTGCCATGCTTTACGGCTTAGAACCGGGACTTCAACGACATTTTAAACGTCATGGAGCATATGAGATGTTCCAGGAATTGAAGTTAATATTTCAAGAAAATGCCCGAATTGAGAGATATGAAGTCTCCAATAAGTTCTATAGCTGCAAGATGGAGGAGAATAGTTCTGTCAGTGAACATATAATCAAAATGTCTGGGTATCATAATCAATTGACTCAACTGGGAGTTAATCTCCCTGTTGATAGTGTCATTGACAGAGTTCTTCAATCACTGCCACCAAGCTACAAAAGCTTCGTGATGAACTATAATATGCAAGGGATGAATAAGACAATTCCCCAGCTCTTCGCGATGCTAAAGGCTGCGGAGGTAGAAATCAAGAAGGAGCATCAAGTGTTGATGGTCAATAAGACCACCAGTTTCAAGAAAAAGCGCAAAGGGAATAAGAAGGGGAACTTCAAGAAGAATGGCAAACAAGTTGTTGCTCAAGAGAAGAAACCCAAGTCTGGACCTAAGCCTGAGACTGAGTGCTTCTACTGCAAGCAGACTGGTCACTGGAAGCAGAACTGCCCCTAGTATTTGGCGGATAAGAAGGATGGCAAGGTGAACAAAGGTATATGTGATATACATGTTATTGATGTGTAGCTTACTAATGCTCACAGTAGCCCCTGGGTATTTGATACTGGTTCTATTGCTAACATTTGCAACTCTAAACAGGAGCTATGGATTAACCAAAGATTAGCTAAGGACGAGATGACGATGCGCGTGGGAAATGGTTCCAAAGTCGATGTGATCACGGTCGGCACGCTACCTCTACATCTACCTTCGGGATTAGTTTTAGACCTGAATAATTGTTATTTGGTGCCAGTGTTGAGCATGAACATTATATCTGGATCTTGTTTGATGCGAGACGGTTATTCATTTAAATAAGAGAATAACGGTTGTTCTATTTATATGAGTAATATCTTTTATGGTCATGCACCCTTGAAGAGTGGTCTATTTTTGTTGAATCTCGATAGTAGTGATAGACATATTCATAATATTGAAGCCAAAAGATGCAGAGTTGATAATGATAGTGCAACTTATTTGTGGCACTGCCGTTTCGGTCATATCAGTATAAAGCGCATGAAGGAACTCCATACTGATGGAATTTTGGAACCACTTGATTATGAATCACTTGGTACTTGCGAACCGTGCATCATGGGCAAGATGACCAAAACGCCGTTCTCCGGAACTATGGAGCGAGCAACAGATTTGTTGGAAATCATACATACAGATGTGTGTGGTCCGATGAATATTGAGGCTCGTGGCGGGTATCGTTATTTTGTCACCTTCACAGATGATTTAAGCAGATATGGGTATATCTACTTAATGAAACATAAGTTTGAAACATTTGAAAAGTTCGAAGAATTTCGGAGCAAAGTTGAAAATCATCATAACAAGAAAATAAAGTTTCTACGATCTGATCGCGGAGGAGAATATTTGATTTACGAGTTTGGTCTTCATTTGAAACAATGCATAATAGTTTCGCAACGCACGCCACTCGGAACACCACAGTGTAATGGTGTGTCCGAACGTCGTAATCGTACTTTACTAGATATGGTGCGATCTATGATGTCTCTTACTAATTTACCGCTATAGTTTTGGGGTTATGCTCTAGAGACTGCTGCATTCACGTTAAACAGGGAACCATCTAAATCCTTTGAGACGACGCCTTATGAACTATGTTACTAGACCATGATGAACCTATGAACTATGAAGAAGCGATGGTAAGCCCAAATTCCGAAAAATGGCTTGAGGCCATGAAATCCGAGATGGGATCCATGTATGAGAACAAAGTGTGGACTTTGGTTGACTTACCTGATGATCGACAAGCCATTGAAAATAAATGGATCTTCAAGAAGAATACTGACGCTGACAGTAATGTTACTGTCTATAAAGCTCAACTTGTTGCAAAAGGTTTTCGACAAGTACAAGGGATTGACTACGATGATACTTTCTCACCCGTAGCAATGCTTAAGTCTGTCCGAATCATGTTAGCAATTGTTGCATTTTATGATTATGAAATTTGGCAAATGGATATCAAAACTGCATTCCTGAATGGATTTCTGGAAGAAGAGTTGTATATGATGCATCCGGATGGTTTTGACGATCCCAAGGGAGCTAAAGAAGTGTGCAAGCTCCAGCGATCCATTTATGGACTGGTGCAAGCCTCTCGGAGTTGGAATAAACGTTTTGATAGTGTGATCAAAGCTTATGGTTTTATACAGACTTTTGGAGAAGCATGTATTTACAAGAAAGTAAGTGGGAGCTCTATAGCATTTCTGATATTATATGTGGATGACATATTACTAATTGGAAATGATATAGAATTTCTGGATAGCATAAAGGGATACTTGAATAAGAGTTTTTCAATGAAAGACCTCGGTAAAGCTACTTACATATTAGGCATTAAGATCTATAGAGATAGATCAAGACGCTTAATTGGACTTTCACAAAGCACATACCTTGACAAAGTTTTGAAGAAGTTCAAGATGGATCAAGCAAAGAAAGGGTTCTTGCCTGTGTTACAAGGTGTGAAGTTGAGTAAGACTCAATGCCCGACCACTGCAGAAGATAGAGAAAAAAATGAAAGATGTTCCCTATGCTTCAGCCATAGGCTCTATCATGTATGCAATGCTGTGTACCAGACCTGATGTGTGCCTTGCTATAAGTCTAGCAGGGAGGTACCAAAGTGATCCAGGAGTGGATCACTGGACAGCGGTCAAGAACATCCTGAAATACCTGAAAAGGACTAAGGATATGTTTCTCATATATGGAGGTGACAAAGAACTCGTCGTAAATGGTTACGTCGATGCAAGCCTTGACCCTGATCCGGACGATTCTAAATCGCAAACCGGATACGTGTTTTTATTAAATAGTGGGGCTGTCAGTTGGTGCAGTTCTAAACAAAGCGTCGTAGCAGGATCTACATGTGAAGCGGAGTACATAGCTGCTTCGGAAGAAGAAAATGAAGGAGTCTGGATGAAGGAGTTCATATCCGATCTAGGTGTCATACCTAGTGCATCGGGTCCAATGAATATCTTTTGTGACAATACTGGTGCAATTGCTTTGGCAAAGCAATCCAGATTTCACAAGAGAACCATGCACATCAAGAGACGCTTCAACTCCATTCGGGATCAAGTCCAGGTGGGAGACATAGAGATTTGCAAGATGCATACGGATCTGAATGTTGCAGACCCGTTGACAAAGCCTCTTCCACGAGCAAAACATGATCATCACCAAGGCTCCATGGGTGTTAGAATCATTATTGTGTAATCTAGATTATTGACTCTAGTGCAAGTGGGAGACTGAAGGAAATATGCCCTAGACGCAATAATAAAGTTATTATCTATTTCCTTATATCATGATAAATCTTTATTATTCATGCTAGAATTGTATTAACCGGGAACATGATACATGTGTGAATACATAGACAAACAGAGAGTCACTAGTATGCCTCTACTTGACTAGCTCGTTAATCAAAGATGGTTATGTTTCCTAGCCAAAGACAAAGAGTTGTCATTTGATTAACGGGATCACATCATTAGGAGAATGGTGTGATTGACTTGAACCATTCCGTTAGCTTAGCACTTGATCGTTTAGTTTGTTGCTATTGCTTTCTTCATGACTTAAACATGTTCCTATGACTATTAGATTATGCAACTCGTGTTTACCGGAGGAACACTTTGTGTGCTACCAAACTTCACAATGTAACTGGGTGATTATAAAGGTGCTCTACAGGTGTCTCCAAAGGTACTTGTTGGGTTGTCGTATTTCAAGATTAGGATTTGTCACTCCGATAGTCGGAGAGGTATCTTTGGGCCCACTCGGTAATGCACATCACTATAAGACTTGCAAGAAATGCAACTAATGAGTTAGTTGCGGGATGATGTATTACGGAACGAGTAAAAAGACTTTCTGGTAACGAGATTGAACTAGGTATTGAGATACCGACGATTGAATCTCAGGCAAGTAACATACCAATGACAAAGGGAACAACATATGTTGTTATGCGGTTTGACCGATAAAGATCTTTGTAGAATATGTAGGAGCCAATATGAGCATCCAGGTTCCGCTATTGGTTATTGACCGGAGACGTGTCTCGGTCATGTCTACATAGTTCTCGAACCCGTAGGGTCCACACGCTTAAAGTTAGATGACGGTTATATTATGAGTTTATATGTTTTGATGTACCGAAGGTAGTTCGGAGTCCCGGATGTGATCACGGACATGACGAGGAGTCTCTAAATGGTCGAGACGTACAGATTGATATATTGGATGACTTTGTTTGGACACCGGAAAGGTTCCGGGACATTTCGGACATTTATCGGAGTACCGGGGGTTACCGGAACCCCCCGGGAACTAATGGGCCTTGTTGGGCCTTAGTGGAGAGAGAGAGGGGCGGCGCCCCCCTCCCCTTGAGTCTGAATAGGACAAGGAAAGGGGGGTGCCCCCCTTGCCTTTCCCCTCTCCCACTCCTTCCTTCCCCCTCCTTCTTGGACTAGGAAAGGGAGGGGCAAACCTACTTGGAGTAGGTTTCCCCCTCCAAGGGCGCGCCACCCCCTTGGCCGGCCCGCTCCTCCTCCCCCCTTTATATACGGAGGAGGGGGGCACCCCATAGACACAACAATTGATCTCTTGATCTCTTAGCCGTGTGCGGTGCCCCCCTCCACCATAATCCACCTCGATCATATCGTAGCAGTGCTTAGGCGAAGCTCTGCGTCGGTAGAACATCATCATCATCACCACGCCGTCATGCTGACGAAACTCTCCCTAAACACTCGGCTGGATCAGAGTTCGAGGGACGTCATCGAGTTGAACGTGTGCATAACTCAGAGGTGTCGTGCGTTCGGTACTTGATCGGTCGGATCGTGAAGACGTATGACTACATCAACCACGTTGTGCTAACGCTTCCGCTTTCGGTCTACGAGGGTACGTGGACACACTCTCCCCTCTCGTTGCTATGCATCCCCATGACCTTTCATGTGCGTAGGAATTTTTTTGAAATTACTACGTTCCCCAAAAGCATCCCCAAGCTTAGGGTCTTTCCACTCCTTATTCTCCTCATATCGATATCTCACCCAAAGCTTGAAAACTTCAATCACACAAAACTTAACGGAACTTTGTGAGATAGGTTAGTATGATAAAGAGTAAACCATTCACTTTGGTACTGTCAAAGACAAGGCTCATAATTGTTCTCACGCAATGCCTACTGTACCGTATCATTTCTACAATTTATATTGAGAAATATAAGCCATAGAAACTAGAAAGCAAGCAAACTATGCAATGAAAACAGAATCTGTCAGAAACAGAACAGTCTGTAATGATCTGAACACCAACCATACTTATGCCACTCCAAAAATTCTGAAATAAATTGGTTGACGTGAGGAATTTTTCTATTAAACTTCTGCAAAGAGAATCAACCTAATCTCACTGTCCAATAAAAAATGGCAGGAAATCTCGTGAGAGCAAAGTTTCTGTTTTTTACAGCAATATCACATTAACTTTCACCCAAGTCTTCCCAAAGGTCTTACTTGGCACTTTATTGAAACAAAATCTATAATACATGATTAATACAGTAGCTTAATCATGAGAACAGACAAAAACAGTAAGGGTAAATATTGGGTTGTCTCCCAACAAGCGCTTTTCTTTAATGCCTTTTAGCTAGGCATGATGATTTCAATGATGCTCACGTAAAAGATAAGAATTGAATCATAAAGAGAGCATCATGAACAATATGACTAGAACATCTAAACCTGACACACTTCCTATGCCTAGGGATTTTGTGAGCACACAATTTATAGGAACAAGAATCAACTAGCATAGGAGGGCAAAACTAGTATAACTTCAAAACTTTAAAGACATAGAGAGAAAACTTGATATTATTGCAACTCCTACAAGCATATATTCCTCCCTCATAATAATTTTCAGTAGAATCATGAATGAATTCAACAATATAACCATCACATAAAGCATTCTTTTTCAAGATCTACAAGCATAGAAAATTTTCTACTCTCCACTTAAGCAAAATTCTTTTCATTCGAAATAGCGGGATCACTAGTTCCTAAAGTTGACACTCTTCCAAACCCGCTTTAGATGATAGTATTATTCATACTCCAAAAGATATAAGTGAAGTTCATGGAGCATTCTACAATTAATATAAACTAACCCATATCCAAGCTCAAAATATATAAGTGAAGCACATGAAGCATTTTATATAACGATACTCAAAAGATTTAAGTGAAGCTCAAAGAGCAATTCTATAAGATCATACTTAGAATATATAAGTGAAGCACATGAAGTATTCTATAAATTGATGAAGGGACATCTCATACTAGCATGGTTCTTAAAGAAAAAGAAAAACACAAATGACACAAATCATGTGAACAAAACAAAAACCGAGGTATATCGATA
This sequence comes from Triticum urartu, assembly GCF_056163025.1. NCBI lineage: Eukaryota > Viridiplantae > Streptophyta > Magnoliopsida > Poales > Poaceae > Triticum > Triticum urartu. The sequence continues at coordinate 97,574,410 of NC_141875.1, forward strand.
ATTGTTGAATAAGAAAGATGGGATGCCAACCGGGGCATCCCCAAGCTTAGATGCTTGAGTATCCTTAGAATATTTACTTGGGGTTCCCTGGGCATCCCCAATCTTGAGCTCTTGCCTCTCTTTATTCTTCTCATATTGATAGCTCCTCGATCTTCAAACACTTCATCCACACAAAACTTTAACAAAAACTTTGTGAGATCCGTTAGTATAATAAAGCAAATCACTACCTTTAGGTACTGTTTCAAACTCATTCCAACTTCATATTAGAACTATATCTACTGTATTCCAACTTCTCTACGGTTCATACCCTCCGATACTAGCCATAGATGCATCAAAATAAGCAAACGACACACGAAAAACAGAATCTGTCTAAAACAGGACAGTCTGTAGTAATCTGGACGTTTAGTAAACTTCTGTAACTCCAAAAATTATGAAATAAATTTGAAAATTTGAAAAACTTATACAGAAACAATGTTCAAAAAGTTTCAGACCCATTTGACTTTCCAGTAAGAAAATATAAAATCACGCGCTACAGCCAAAGTTTCTGTTTTTGTTCTGCACATAGTAAACAAGCAATCTAATCATCCTAAAACCAAAGCTTGGCACATTATTTTCATAATACAATGGATATATATAAGGGGATAATTATTTACAGAGAAACTTCCATGAAAAATTCTACATTGTTTCCATGAGCATGAACACGAGTGCTCAAGGTCGACCCTCACTTCTTCAATGCATAACTTTCCAATCACTTCTCTTTTTGAAAAAACTTTTTAGGCATGAGAGGCAAGTATTTTTTTTGTATTTTCATTCTTTTAATTTTTGTGTATGTTTCACCCACAACTAAACAGAAACAAAAAGGAAAAACAAAATCTACTTAGTGAAGGAAGCAAAAAAGCACACACGAGAATATCAACCCCACGCTATTGCTCCCCAACAATGGCGCCAGAAAAGAGCTTGATAATCCCCAAGTGTAGGGAATCATCGTAGCAATTTCCAAAGGTGGAAGTGATAAGTATGGCGTGTCGACCCCACAAGGAGCTAAAGGTAAGATCAATATTCTCTAAAGCCCTATCTGCCACTGATACGACTCTACGTATACCAAATGTTTGCTTCCAACTAGCAACGAGAAATAAAACTATGTTGTGGGTATGAAGTGGATAACTTTGCATGATATCGGAGAGATAAAATATGGAAGTAGGTGCTGTTATAATAAAGTTAGAATATATTACTAAATATTATAAATAGCGAGTGTGGAATAATGGTGGATCGGTGTGCGGAATTTTCCTAGACAATTGTTTAACAAGACTGATAGTCGTCATTGCAATTTCATATGAGGGAGAGGCATAAGCTAACATACTTTCGATTATTGGATCATATGCACTTATGATTGGAACTCTAGCAAGAATCCGCAACTACTAAAGATCATTAAGGTAAAACCCAACCATAGCATTAAAGCATCAAGTCCCCTTTATCCCATACGCAACAATCCCCTTACTCGGGTTTATGTTTCTGTCACTCACGCAACCCACTATTAGCGAATCATGAACGTATTGCAACACCCTACAGCGGGAATCCCTCACACTTGCGCGACACAGAGGTCACAATAGGACAGCACCAAAATAAAACATACAACTCGTACCAATCTAGATCATCAATCAACCCAAAGACAAAAGATATCTACTCAAAACATCATAGGATGGCAACACATCATGGGATCATAATATGTGGCATAAAGCACCATGTTCAAGTAGGGATTATAGCGGGGTGCGGGAGAGTGGACCGCGTAAAAGAGATGATGATGGTGATGTTGATGAAGACGATCACCGCGGCGATGATTCCCCTCCCGATGGCACTCTGGTGCCACCGAGAGAGAGGAGGAGAGGTTCTCCCCCTTGTGCTTCCTCCTCCATGGCCTCCCCCTGGATGGGGAGAGGTTTCCCCTCTGGTCCTTGGCCTTCATGGTGATGATGGCCCCTCCGGGATCCTCCTCCATGCCCTCCGGTGATGATGGCCCCCTCCGGCAGGGTGCCAGAGAGGGCCTAGATTGATTTCTCGTGGCTACAGAGTCTTGCGGCAGCGGAACTCCCGATCTAGGTTATTTTCTAGAGGTTTCTGTATTTATAGGAATTTTTGGCGTCGGTCTCACGTCAAGGAGGTGCCCGAGTCGTCCACGAGGCAGGCCCACGCACCCGGGGGGTGGGCGCACCCCGACCCTTGTGGACGGCCCGGGACTCTTCTGGCCCAACTCTTTTACTCCGGGGTCTTATTTTGCTCCATAAAAAATCATCAAAAATTGGCACGTCAATTGGACTCCGTTTGGTATTCCTTTTCTGCAAAAACTCAAAAACAAGGAAAAAACAGAAACTGGCACTGGGCTCTAGTTTAATAGGTTAGTTCCAAAAATCATATAAAATAGCATATAAATGCATATAAAACATCCAAGGTTGATAATATAATAGCATGAATACTTCATAAATTATAGATACATTGGAGACATATCACAGCCGTGGCCGCAGCACATGCCAACGTAGAGGCGAGGAATCAGGAGATCTGTGAGCAGTCCGGCCGCTTCGAGAGGGATTGTCTGGAGCGGCAGTGGGCGTTCGAGCTGACGAGCATCGCTGAACATGCAACACCGGAAGGAACCATATTGCATTTGTCTAGCTCGTCAGTAGGCTCCTCCTCCTCCGCTGCCTCTTACTGAGGGGGTGAGCGTGCTCGGCAGAGGAGAGGCTGCCAGAAGTAGCACAAAGCCCCTCCGTGGTAGTAGTAGTATTTAGGGGCTATTTTGTTTAGTTCATTTGACTATAGATGTGTGGTCGAACTGTATAACGTACTTAAAATTAGCTAGTATATATAGTTGAACTAGCTATTTCAATACGCGATTGGCAACAATTGGGGAGAAGTTTAGTCGGTTTAGCTGTCGAGTTGAACTGTTTGTATAAATTAAGAACAACTGCTTAATCTATGAATGAAATCTATGCTTAATTACTGAGTTTTAGTTGAAAAAATTAGATAGTGCTAATGATTTCTAGCTGCATATTTTGAAAAATCGCAATGTTACAAGGATTGACAAATGGCAATGTTACTAGATCTACAAATGTAAATCTTTCCAGTTTGACAAATGGCAACATACCCGATAATTGTTTGTACGTGGTTGCACACGGGTCATCCAAAACAACCATTTGCGTTGAAGGGATGAACAGATCCTGCTGATGGACCACAAGTATAGGGGATCTACCGTAGCCTTTTCGATAAGTAAGAGTGTCGAACCCAACGAGGAGCCAAAGGAAATGATAAGTAGTTTTCAGTAAGGTATTCTCTGCAAACACTAAAATTATCGGTAACAGATAGTTTTGTGATAAGGTAATTGGTAACGAGTAACAAGTAACAAGAGTAAATAAGGTGCAGCAAGATGGCCCAATCCTTTTTGTAGCAAAGGACAAGCGTGGACAAACTCTTATATGAAGGAAAGCGCTCCCGAGGACACATCGGAATTATCGTCAAGCTAATTTTCATCACGTTCATATGATTCACGTTCGGTACCTTGATAATTTGATATCTGGGTGGACCGGTGCTTGGGTGATGTCCTTAGTTGGACAAGCGTCCCACTTATGATTAACCCCCATTGCAAGCATCCGCAACTACAACGGAAGTATTAAGGTAAACCTAACCATATCATGAAACATATGGATCCAAATCAGCCCCTTACGAAGCAACGCATAAACTAGGGTTTAAGCTTCTGTCACTCTAGCAACCCATCATCTACTTATTACTTCCCAATGCCTCCCTCTAGTCCCAAAAAATGGTGAAGTGTCATGTAGTCGACGTTCACATGACACCACTAGAGGGATAACAACATACATCTCATCAAAATATCGAACGAATACCAAATTCACATGACTACTAATAGCAAGACTTCTCCCATGTCCTCAGGAACAAACGTAACTACTCACAAAGCATATTCATGTTCATAATCAGAGGGGTATTAATATGCATAATGGATCTGAACATATGATCTTACACCAAGTAAACCAACTAGCATCAACTACAAGGAGTAATCAACACTGCTAGCAACCCACAGGTACCAATCTGAGGTTTGGATACAAAGATTGGATCCAAGAGATGAACTAGGGTTTGAGATGAGATGGTGCTGGTGAAGATGTTGATGGAGATTGACCCCCTCCCGATGAGAGGATCGTTGGTGATGATGATGGTGATGATTTCCCCCTCCCGGAGGGAAGTTTCCCCGGTAGAACAGCTCTGTCGGAGCCCTAGATTGGTTCTGCCAAGGTCCCGCCTCGTGGCGGCGGAGTTTTGTCCCGTAAGCTTGCTTATGATTTTTTCTCGGACGAAATACCTCATATAGCAGAAGATGGGCATCGGAGGACCACCAAGGGGCCCACGAGGCAGGGGGAGCGCCCCCCACCCTCGCGGCTGGTGGGTGGCCCCCCTCTGGTACTTCTTGCGCTCAGTATTTTTTATATATTCTGGAAATTACTTCCGTGAAGTTTCAGGACTTCTGGAGCTGTGCAGAATAGGTCTCTAATATTTTCTCCTTTTCCAGCCCAGAATCCTAGCTGCCGGCATTCTCCCTCTTCATGTAAACCTTGTAAAATAAGAGAGAATAGGCATAAGTATTGTGACATAATGTGTAATAACAGCCCATAATGCAATAAATATCAATATAAAAGCATGATGCAAAATGGACGTATCAACTCCCCCAAGCTTAGACCTCTCTTGTACTCAAGCGAAAGCCGAAATCGAAAAATTTGTCCACATGTTTAGAGATAGAGGTGTCGATAAAAATAAAATACGTACATGAGGGCATCATGATCATTCTTAGAACAGCAATATATATATATACATATACATATATATATATATATTTTCATATGATATCTTATGCTAAAGTAACAATTCAATCACAATTTCAAGTATGAATCATAAACTTCATTGAGAACCAACAAACTCTAATCTCAGTCATTGAGGCAATTGCAATTTATCATAACATAGGAAAGAGTCAATATAAGAGCTTTTCAGAAAGTCCACATACTCAACCATCTTTTAGTCTTTCACAATTGCTAACACTCACGCAATATTTATGGGTATGAAGTTTTAATCGGACACAGAGAAAGATAGGGGCTTATAGTTTTGCCTCCCAACGTTTTACCTCAAGGGTAATGTCAACAATAATAATTCATGAAGACTCACATCCAATTAGCTATATATATATCAGGATCTTTCCAACACATTGTGCTTGCCAAAGGATAAAATGTAAAAAGGAAAGGTGAAGATCACCATGACTCTTATGTAAGGTAGAAGATAAAAGTAAAAGATAGGCCCTTCGCAGAGGGAAGCAGAGGTTGTCATGCTCTTTTATGGTTGGATGCACAAAATCTAAATGCGAAAGAACGTCACTTTATATTCCCACTTGTCATATGGACCTTTATTATGCAGTCCATCGCTTTTATTTCTTCCACATCACAAGATCATATAAATCTTATTTTCTCCACACTAATACGTCATACATATTTAGAGAGCAATTTTTATTGCTTGCACCGATGACAACTTACTTGAAGGATCTTACTCAACCAATAGGTAGATATGGTGGACTCTCATGGAAAAACTGGGTTTAGGGATATTTGGAAGCACAAGTAGTATCTCTACTTGGTGCAAAGAAATTGGCTAGCAAGAGAGGGAAAGGCAAGCTCAACATGTTGGATGATCCATGACAATATAATTTATCTCACATGAAAGAAAACATAACCCATTATGTTGTCTTCCTTGTCCAACGTCAACTCTTCAGCATATCATACTTTAATGAGTGCTCACAATCATAAAAGATGTCCAAGATAGTATATTTATATGTGAACCTATGTTTCTTTATTACTTCCTATTAATTGCAACAATGACCAAAACTATGTTTTTCAACTCTCAACAACTTTTATTCATCACACTCTTTATATGTGAGCTCATTACTCTCCATAAGATCCATATGATCTCTTTATTTCTTTTTATTCTTTTTCTTTTATTTTATTCCCTCAAGATTATAGCAAAATAATCAAGCCCTTGACTCAACACTAATCTTTATTATATATAGCTCGCGGACTCGATTACATAAGAAGGTCATAAAGCAAAACTCACAACTAGATCATACTAAAACTTTATTCTACTAGATCAAGATATTATCAAAAGGATCGAACTAAGAAAATGGTAAAGATAAAAGTGATGGTGATACGATACCTGGGCACTCCCCCAAGCTTGGTAGTTGCCAAGGGGAGTGCCCATACCAGATACTCAGTTCTTATTTGTTGGTGAAGACGATGGAGTTATTCATGATGTAGGCTTGTCGTCCCTCTTCCAAGGCATAGGCTCACCATCATAGAAGGATGATCGAGTCTCCTGAATCCCCAAATCTGCGGCGAAACTCATCCTCTTGAATCTATATTCATACTCACAGTTTTGATTTTGCAGGTCATAGATCTGGGCTTGGAGGTGCTAGATTTTCTCATGAAGCTTGAAGATGGCCTCCCCAATGTCCTTGACGTCCAGCTTGTGGTTGTTGGTGAACTCCGTGATCATAATGTGATTGGAGTCGAGTCCACGCTCCACCATCTCCTAACACTTGAAAACTTGTTGCTCCAATGCCTCGAGCCTTGCCTCCATGCTTCCGGTCCTCCTTGGTCCCTCAACATCGCGGATGTGCAACAACCCCTCACGCATCTCAATGGTTTGAGGGTGTTGCAGCACCTCCGCGAGGAAAGGGTTGATGACCTTCTCGAAGAACTTGTCCTTGGGGGCACTTGAAGATGACATGATGACCTAGATCTGTCAGAAAAACAGCTCGAAACAAAGACAAGAGATATTTGTGTGATACGGTGGTCAAAACATTCAGGTGATTATATAATGAATTTTTACCGACCAAAAGAAGTGTCGTGCAAGAAAACGGAGTCCAGAGAGCGCACGAGGTGCCCACGAGGCAGGGGCACGCACAGGGGGGTAGGGCGCGCCCTCCACCCTCGTGGAAGCCTCGTGTCCTTTTCGGTCTGCTTCTTATTTTTCCTATTTTCTTAAATATTCCAAAACGAAGAAATATTGCCATTAGAACTGTTTTGGAGTCGGTTTACTTACCGTACCACGTACCTATTCCTTTTCGGGGTCTGAAACGTTCGAGAAAGTGTCCCTTATGTATTCCTTTGGAGCTACAGTTTCAATAATATTTGTTTCAACATTTATGGGATTACCTGAGATATAATGTTTGATTCTTTGACCGTTCACTGCTACCTCTTGAGCACTGCTTTGGTTTTCCCTTGAAGAGGAAAGGGTGATGCAGCAAAGTAGCGTAAGTATTTCCTCAGTTTTTGAGAACCAAGGTATCAATCCAGTAGGAGGCCACGCACGATTCCCTCGCACCTACACAAACAAATAAAATCCTCGCAAGCAACGCAATAAAGTGGTTGTCAATCCCTTCACAGTCACTTACGAAAGTGAGATATGATAGATATGATAAGATAATATTTTTGGTATTTTTATGATAAAGATGCAAAGTAAATAAAGAAAAATAAAAATGGTGCAAGAAATATCTTGTTGACGGAAGATTAATATGATAGAAAATAGACTCGGGGGCCATAGGTTTCACTAGTGGCTTCTCTCGAGAGCATAAGTATTACGGTGGGTAAACAAATTACTGTTGAGCAATTGATAGAATTGAGCATAGTTATGAGAATATCTAGGTATGATCATGTATATAGGCATCACGTCCGAGACAAGTAGACCGACTCCTGCCTGCATCTACTACTATTACTCCACACATCGACCGCTATCCACCATGCATCTAGAGTATTAAGTTCAAAAGAACAAAGTAACGCTTTAAGCAAGATGACATGATGTAGAGGGATAAACTCATGCAATATGATATAAACCCCATCTTGTTATCCTCGATGGAAACAATACAATACGTGCCTTGCTGCCCCTACTGTCACTGGGAAAGGACACTGCAAGATTGAACCCAAAGCTAAGCACTTCTCCCATTGCAAGAAAGATCAATTTAGTAGGCCAAACCAAACTGATAATTCGAAGAGACTTGCAAAGATAACCAATCATACATAGAAGAATTCAGAGAAGATTCAAATATTGTTCATAGATAAACTTGATCATAAACCCACAATTCATCAGTCTGAACAAACACACCGCAAAAGAAGATTACATCGAATAGATCTCCACAAGAGAGGGGGAGAACATTGTATTGAGATCCAAAAAGAGAGAAGAAGCCATCTAGCTAATAATATGGACCCGAAGGTCTGAGGTAGAATACTCACACATCATCGGAGAGGCTATGGTGTTCATGTAGAAGCCCTCCGTGATCGATTCCCCCACCGGTGGAGCTCCGAAAAAGGCCCCAAGATGGGATCTCATGGGTACAGAAGGTTGCGGCGGTGGAATTAGTATTTTTGGCTCCGTATCTGGTAGTTTGGGGGTACGTAGGTATATATAGGAGGAAGAAGTACGTTGGTGGAGCAACATGGGCCCCACGAGGGTGGAGGGCATGCCTGGGGGATAGGCGCCCCCCTACCTCATGCCTTCCTAGTTAATGTCTTGACGTAGGGTCCAAGTCCCCTGGATCATGTTCGTTCTGAAAATCACGTTCCCGAAGGTTTCATTCCGTTTGGACTCCGTTTGATATTCTTTTTCTGCGAAACTCTGAAATAGGTAAAAAAAATCTGGGCTGGGCCTCCGGTTAATAGGTTAGTCCCAAAAATAATATAAAAGTGTGTAATAAATCCCAATAATGTCCAAAACATAATATAATATAGCATGGAACAATCAAAAATTATAGATACGTTGGAGACTATCAAGCATCCCCAAGCTTAATTCCTGCTCGTCCTCAAGTAGGTAAATGATAAAAACGGAATTTTTGATGCGGAATGCTACATGGCATAATTTCAATGTAATTCTCTTAATTGTGGTATGAATATTCAGATCCGAAAGATTCAAGACAAAAGTTTAATATTGACATAGAAATAATAATACTTCAAGCATACTAACTAAGCAATTATGTCTTCTCAAAATAACATGGCCAAAGAAAGTTATCCCTACAAAATCATATTGTCTGTCTATGCTCCATCTTCACCACACAAAGTATTTAAATCATGCACAATCCCGATGACAAGCCAAGCAATTGTTTCATACTTTTGGTGTTCTCAAAAATTTTCAATCTTCACGCAATACATGAGCGTGAGCCATGGACATAGCACTATATGTGGAATAGAATGGTGGTTTTGGAGAAGACAAAAAGGGAGAAGATAGTCTCACATCAACTAGGCGTATCAACGAGCTATGGAGATGCCCATTAATAGATATCAATGTGAGTGAGTAGGGATTGCCATGCAACGGATGCACTAGAGTTATAAGTATATGAAAGCTCAACAAAAGGAACTAAGTGGGTGTGCATCCAACTCGCTTGCTCACAAAGACCTAGGGCATTTTGAGGAAGCCCATCATTGGAATATCCAAGCCAAGTTCTATAATGAAAAATTCCCACTAGTATATGAAAGTGATATCATAGGAGACTCTCTATCATGAAGATCATGGTGCTACTTTGAAGCACATGTGTGGTAAAAGGATAGTAGCATTGTCCCTTCTCTCTTTTTCTCTCATTTTTTTATTTGGGCCTTTTCTCTTTTTTTATGGCCTCTTTTTTTAGTCCGGAGTCTCATCCCGACTTGTGGGGGAATCATAGTCTCAACCATCCTTTCCTCACTTGGGACAATGCTCTAAAATGATGATCATCACACTTTTACTTACTTACAACTCAACAATTACCACTCAATACTTAGAACAAAATATGACTCTATGTGAATGCCTCTGGCGGTGTACCGGGATGTGCAATGATGCATGAGTGACATGTATGAAAGAATTACGAACGGTGGCTTTGCCACAAATACAATGTCAACTACATCATCATGCAAAGCAATATGACAATGATGGAGCTTGTCATAGTAAACGGAACGGTGGAAAGTTGCATGGCAATATATCTCGGAATGGCTATGGAAATGCCATGATAGGTAGGTATGGTGGCTATTTTGAGGAAGGTATATGGTGGGTGTATGATACCGGCGAAAAGTGCGCAGTATTAGAGAGGCTAGCAATGGTGGAAGGTTGAGAGTGCGTATAATCCATGGACTCAACATTAGTCATAAAGAAATCACATACTTATTGCAAAAATCTACTAGTTATTGAAACAAATTATTACACGCATTCTCCTAGGGGGATATATTGGTAGGAAAAGACCATCGCTCGTCCCCGACCGCCACTCATAAGGAAGACAATCAATAAATAAATCATGCTTCGACTTCATCACATAACGGTTCACCATACGTGCATGCTATGGGAATCACAAACTTCAACACAAGTACTTGTCAAATTCACAACTACTCAACTAGCATAACTCTAATATCACCATCTCCATATCTCAAAACAATTATCAAGTATCAAACTTCTCTTAGTATTCAGCACACTCATAAGAAAGTTTTTTACTAGTCTCGAATACTTAGCATATTAGGATTAATTTCCCAATTTAAGAAAATTACCATGCTGTTTAAGACTCTCAAAATAATATAAGTGAAGCATGAGAGAATAATTGTTTCTATAAAACAAATCCACCACCGTGCTCTAAAAGATATAAGTGAAGCACTAGAGCAAAAACTATATAGCTCAAAAGATATAAGTGAAGCACATAGAGTATTCTAATAATTTTCAAATCATGTGTGTTTCTCTCAAAAGGTGTGTACAGCAAGGATGATTGTGGTAAACTAAAAAATATAGACTCAAATAATACAATACACTCCAAGCAAAACACATATCATGTGGTGAATAAAAATATAGCTCCAAGTAAAGTTACCGATGGAAGTAGACGAAAGAGGGGATGCCTTCTGGGGCATCCCCAAGATTTGGCTTATAGGTGTCCTTAGATTATCTTGGGGTGCCATGGGAATCCCCAAGATTATCCTATTGCCATTCCTTTTTTCATAATCCATCAAATCTTTTACCCAAAACTTGAAAACTTCACAACACAAAACTCAAAATAGAAAATCTCGGGAGCTCCGTTAGCGAAAGAAAACAAAAAACCACTTCAAGGTACTGTAATGAACTCATTCTTTATTTATATTGGTGTTAAACCTACTGTTTTCCAAATTCTCTATGGTTTATAAACTCTTTTACTAGCCATAGATTCATCAAAATAAGCAAACAACACACGAAAAAAAGAATCTGTCAAAAACAGAACAGTCTGTAGTAATCTGTAGCTAACGCAAACTTCTGGAACCCCAAAACTTATAAAATAAATTTATGGACGTGAGGAATTTATCTATTAATCATCTTCAAAAATAATTAACTAAATAGAACTTTCCAAATAAAAATGGCAGCAATTCTCGTGAGCGCTAAAGTTTCTGTTTTTTACAGCAAGATCAAAAAGACTTTCCCCAAGTCATCCCAACGGTTCTACTTGGCACAAACACTAATTAAACAAAAAACAGAGGCTAGATAAATTATTTATTACTAAACAGGAGCAAAAATCAAGGAATAAAAATAAAATTGGGTTGCCTCCCAACAAGCGCTATCGTTTAACGCCCCTAGCTAGGCATAAAAGCAAAGATAGATCTAGGCATTGCCATCTTTGGTAGGCAATCCATAAGTGGCTCTCATAATAGATTCATATGATAATTTAATTTTCTTTCAAGGTAAGTGTTCCATGCCTTTCCTTAACAGAAATTGGAATCTAATATTCCCTTCCTTCATATCAATAATTGCACCAATCGTTCTAAGGAAAGGTCTACCAAGAATAATCGGACATGAAGGATTGCAATCTATGTCAAGAACAATGAAATCTACAGGCACATAATTCCTATTGAAACAATAAGAACATCATTAATTCTTACCATAGTTTTTAATGGTGGAATCCTCAAGGTGCAAGTTTAAAGAGCAATCATCAAAATCACGGAAACCTAGCAAATCACACAAAGTCTTTGGAATCGTGGAAACACTAGCACCGAAATCACACAAAGCATAGCATTCATGATCTTTAATTTTAATTTTAATAGTAGGTTCCCACTCATCATAAAGTTTTCTAGGGATAGTAACTTCCAACTCAAGTTTTTCTTCATAAGATTGCATCAAAGCATCAACGATATGTTTAGTAAAAGCTTTATTTTGACTATAAGCATGAGGAGAATTTAGCACGTATTGCAACAAGGAAATACAATCTATCAAAGAGAAATTATCATATTTAAATTCCTTGAAATCCAAAATAGTGGGTTCATTGATATTTAAAGTTTTGATCTCTTCAATCCCACTTTTAACAATTTTAGCATCAAGATCTAAAGACTCCGAATTTTTGGAACGCCTTCTAGGTAAAGGTGGATCATATTCAGTCCCATCAAGATTCATATTGCAAAACAAATATTTAATAGGGGACACATGAATAACTTTTATATATTCATCTTTATTTTCATGGAAACTAGAAGAAATGCTTTCACAAAACAATCTTTCTTAGCACGCATCCTAGCGGTTCTTTCTTTGCACTCATCAATGCAAATTCTCATGGCTTTGAGAGACTAATTGATATCATGCTTAGGTGGAATAGATCTAAGTTTCAAAGAATCAACATCAAGGGAAATTCTATCAACATTCCTAGCCAATTCATCAATTTTAAGCAATTTTTCTTCAAGCAAAGCATTGAAATTCATTTGCAAATTCATAAACTACTTAAGTCTCAAATTCAGAGGGCATCTTATTAAAATTTCCATAAGAATTATTGTAGGAATTACCATAATTATTAGAGGAATTACTAGGATATGGCCTAGGATTAAAATTACCTCTATATGTGTTATTACCAAAATTGTTCCTACCAACAAAATTCACATCCATAGATTCATTATTATTCTCAATAAAAGTAGACAAAGGCATATCATTAGGATTAGAAGAAACACTTTTAGCAAATAATTTCATAAGTTCATCCATCTTTCCACTCAAAACATTAATTTCTTCTATCGTGTGCACTTTCTTATTAGTAGATCTTTCAGTGTGCCTGTGGGAGTCCTGGATTAGGGGGTCTCCGGACAGCCGGACTATCTCCATTGGCCGGACTGTTAGACTATGAAGATACAGGATTGAAGACTTCGTCTCGTGTCCGGATGGGACTCTACTTGGCGTGGAAGGCAAGCTAGGCAATACGGATATGGATATCTCCTCCTTTGTAACCGACCTTGTGTAACCCTAACCCTCTCTGGTATCTATATAAACCGGAGGGTTTTAGTCCGTAGGACACAACAACTACAACATACAATCATACCATAGGCTAGCTTCTAGGATTTAGCCTCTCCGATCTCGTGGTAGATCTACTCTTGTACTACCCATATCATCAATATTAATCAAGAAGGACGTAGGGTTTTACCTCCATCAAGAGGGCCCGAACCTGGGTAAAACATTGTGTCCCCTGCCTCCTGTTACCATCCACCTTAGACGCACAGTTCGGGACCCCCTACCCGAGATCCGCCAGTTTTGACACCGACATTGGTGCTTTCATTGAGAGTTCCTCTGTGTCGTCGCCGTTAGGCTTGATGGCTCCTACTATCATCGATAGCGATGCAGTCCAGGGTGAGACTTTTCTCCCTGGACAAATCTTCGTGTTCGGTGGCTTTGCATTGCGGGCCAATTCACTTGGCCAACTGGAGTAGATTGAAAGTTACGCCCCTGGCCACCAAGTTAGGTTTGGAAGCTTAAACTCCGCGGCCGATATCCGTGGAGACTTGATTTTCGACGGATTCGAGCCTCTGCCTTGTGCGTCACGCGGTCACGATGAGTACAATTTTGCTCTACCATCGGACAGTGTTCAGGAGACCACACAGGCAGCCGCCCCGACCCTCAATTCAGAGCCAGTTGCGCCGTCCGTGGACAGGTGGATGGACCCCGCCACGGAGGCCTTACCCTCAGCGGCGATCGAGCCAAACATCGACCTTACCTTGCACGAGAGCCGTGTTGTTAAACTGCCAGATCCTTCTCCGGCCACGGACTCCGAGCCGCCTGCGCCCGTTCCTATCGAATCCGATTGGGCGCCGATCATGGAGTTTACCTCCGCAGATATTTTTTAGCACTCGCCCTTTGGTGACATACTGAACTCATTAAGGTCTCTCTCCTTGTCAGGAGGATCCTGGCCGAACTATGTCCGGCAGGATTGGGATGCGGACGACGAAGAAATTCGTGGCCCACCCACCACCCACTTAGTATCCACTGTCGATGACTTAACTGACATGCTCGACTTCGACTCCGAAGACATCGACGGTATGGACGACGATGCGGGAGACGAAGAGGAACCACTGCCCACAGGGCACTGGACAGCCACCTCATCATACGATATATACATGGTGGATACACCCAAAGAAGGCAATGGCGACGAGATAGCGGAGGATGACCCATCCAAGAAGCAATCCAAGCATCGACATCAGTGGCGCCGCTCTAAGTCCCGCCAAAGCAAAAGTGGTGATACCGGCACAGGAGATAATAATACTCCGGATAGTGCCGAAGACAACAACAATCCCCTCCAGCAAGATTTAGAGCAGGAGGATGGAGGAGCCAGCCCTCCTGAGAGAGCGGCAGATGGAGAGGAGGAGGATGATAATTACATGCCCCCCTCCGAAGACGAGGCAAGCCTCGGCGACGACGAATTCGCCATGCCAGAGGATCCTGTCGAACAAGAGCACTTCAAACGCTGGCTTATAGCCACGGCAAATAGCCTTAAGAAAAAGCAGTAGCAGCTTCAAGCTGATCAGGATCTGCTAGCTGACAGATGGACTAAAGTCCTCGCGGCCGAGGAATATAAACTCAACCGCCCCTCCAAGATTTACCCAAAATGCAGGGGTTGCTACCCCGACTGGAGGAAGAAGCATATGACGCGGCTGATCGGCCACCTCGTGGCCACGATAGAGAGGCATTCCAGCCAAAAACTCAGCCTGCACCCCGACGCCATTCAAATAAAAAGGCATGGGGAGATACGCCAGACCTGCGAGACATATTATAGGACAAAGAAAAGCATGCAAGATCGATCTACGGACCATGGGGGCGCGCCACTATGCAAGACGAAAAACGTCACGACGGATATAGTAAAAGTAAATCCGGCCGGGCTGAACACAGCGGGCAAGACCCATTCGAGCTGCGTCGCGATATAGCCCAATACAGAGGCGCCGCACACCCCTTATGCTTCACAGACGAAGTAATGGATCATCAAATGCCAGAAGGTTTCAAACCTGTAAATATTGAATCATACGACGGCACAACAGATCCCGCAGTATGGATCGAGGATTTCCTCCTCCACATCCACATGGCCCGCGGTGATTACTTACACACCATCAAATACCTCCCACTAAAGCTCAAGGGACCAGCACGGCATTGGCTTAACAGCTTGCCAGCAGAGTCCATCAGCTGTTGGGAAGATCTGGAAGCCGCATTCCTTGACAACTTTCAGGGAACTTATGTGCGGCCACCAGATGTCGATGACTTGAGCCACATAATTCGGCAGCCAGAAGAATCGGCCAGGCAATTCTGGACTCGGTTCCTAACAAAGAAAAATCAAATCATCGACTGTCCGGATGCAGAGGCCCTAGCGGCTTTCAAACACAACATCCGCGACGAATGGCTAGCCGGCACCTTGGTCAGGAAAAGCCGAAATCAATGGCAGCCCTCACGACACTCATGACCCGCTTTTGTGCGGGAGAAGACAGTTGGCTGGCTCGCAGTAATAACATGTCAAAGAACCATGGTACTTCGGATACCAAGGACGGTAATAGCAGGTCACGTCGCAACAAACATAAGCGCCGCATTAACAGCGATAATAACAAGGATACGATAGTCAATGCCGGATTCAAAGGCTCTAAACCCGGTCAGCGGAAATAGCCATTCAAACAAAGTACGTCGGGCCCATCCATCTTGGACCGTATACTCGATCGCTCGTGTCAAATACACGGCACCCCAGATAAGCCAGCTAATCACACCAACATGGATTGTTGGGTGTTCAAGCAGGCCGGCAAGTTAATTGCCGAAAACAAGGACAAGGGGCCACATAGAGATGACGAGGAGGAGCCCCGACAGTCACACACCAGAGGACAGAAGAGGTTTCCCCCACAAGTGCGGACGGTGAACATGATATACGCAACCCACATTCCCAAAAGGGAGCGGAAGCGTGCGCTCAGGGACGTATATGCGTTGGAGCCAGTCGCCCCAAAGTTCAACCCATGGTCCTCCCATTCGATCACTTTCGATCGCAGGGACCATCCCACTAGTATCCGTCATGGAGGATTCGCCGCACTGGTTCTGGACCCAATCATTGACGGATTTCACCTCACTCGAGTCCTTATGGATGGCGGCAGTAGCCTGAACCTGCTTTATCAGGACATAGTGCACAAAATGGGTATAGATCCCTCAAGGATCAAACCCACAAAAACGACCTTTAAGGGTGTCATTCTAGGCGTAGAGGCCCATTGCACAGGCTCAATTACACTGGAAGTGGTCTTCGGATCCCTGGATAACTTCCGAAGCGAAGAGTTAATCTTTGATATAGTCCCGTTACGAAGTGGTTATCATGAACTGCTCGGGCGAACCACATTTGCGACATTCAATGTGGTACCGCATTATGCATACGTCAAGCTCAAGATGCCAAGACCTCGCGGGGTTATTACAGTCAATGGAAACACAGAGCGCTCTCTCCGAACAGAGGAGCACACCGCGGCCCTTGCAACAGAAGCGCAAAGCAGCCTCTCAAGGCAATCCACCAGTTCGGCGTTTCAAGACCCGGACACCTTCAAGCGCGCTCGGAGCAATCAGCAACTCGACCGCCTGGCGCGATCTGAGCTCGCGTAGCAATGCGGCCCCCACACCAGTCTCATCCAAACGGCGAAACTCGTGCCACGCGTACATAATTACGCATTGAAAATACCATGGGCACAGGTGGGGAGTGGGAACACTGCGGCACGCCCCAAGACGCGGCTTAAACCGCACTAGGGGCTTCCCGTTTGGTTATTTTTCTCTTTTTCAGGACCTTAATCTCTGGAAACCCTGTCCGGCAGCACTATTGCCGAACACATGATGCAACAACCAAGGAGGCAGAAAGCTACGTCACACCATGGCATTCCCAGGTGGATTACAATAACGAGCGGAATATTTGATTTAATACTATTCCTCAGTTTGCCCTTGGAAGGGTAATAGCCATACTCTTTGCTTATCGCACCATCTGTATCATTCTACTTCAACGCACCTTTTTGAATAAACAATGCATAACATTACGACTATTATTGCATTCTTGTTATATATATATATGTGTGTGTGTGTATGTGTGTTCAATAATGACGCCTTGCAACTGTACACTTTGGTACGGCCAATACGCCAGGGGCTTACGTACCCCACAATGTGGTGTGAAAAGTCAGAACACTTTCACAAGTGCGGCACCCCGAACTTATAGCATTATATGCATCAGCTCCGAATCATGTCTTTGGTCAAATGTTGGGTTTGCCCGGCTCCTATGTTTTGGTACCTTATGTTCCGCTCTATCGGCTAAGGTAGCGCTAGGAGAACTACTGCGATTGTGCCCCGGTTCTGCTGGGCTAAGCACCTCAGTAGAGAAAGCTAAAACTGACTGTCATGATAAGGCGAGAGACTGGTCGCTGTTCGGCGAGGTTTTCGAGTCCCTAAAGACTTATGCCACTTAGAGCGAGGGGCCGGCCCTGTCCGGCTTAAAGGCATGTATCGCGCCTCGAATTCGGCCTTCCGAATACCAGGGGCTTCGCCGGAATTTAAAATTATAGAATTCTATGGGTAAGTGAGATTGATAAAGCATTATTAGTCCGGTTGCCTGGTTCGTTGTGCTGAGCACGTCCCTCGAAGGACCCAAACATGGGAACAAGAGTGCTCAGGTTTATCCCGAACACCCCAGCACTAGTGGCATGGGGGAAGAAGCCGAGGACTAGCCATCTCTTAGATTGGATAAACAGCCAAACAGAAGGTAATATTTTAAATTCACACAAGCATTGCATAGCGCATATGAAACAAGTTTTCATCATACAGGATCACACGAGCAAGTTTACTCAAATATTACATCCTTTGAACATTCGTCCGCTACAAGACGGGCACCCTTCAGGACACCCTCATAATAAATTTTGGGGGTGCGATGCTCCTTGCCCTGCGGCGGCCCTTCCTTGATCAGCTTCACAGCATCTAGCTTGGCCCACTGCACCTTCACACGGGCGAAAGCCCGACGTGCACCTTCGATACAGACGGACCGCTTGACGACCTCCAGCCGTGGGCAAGCATCCACAAGCCGCCTCACCAGGCTGAAGTAGCTGTGCGGAAGGGCGTCGCCAGGCCACAGCCGGACTATAAGGCCCTTCATGGCCTATTCGGCCGCCTTGTGCAGCTCGACCAGCTGCTTTAGCTGATCACTCAGAGGCATCGGGTGTTCGGTCTTAGTATACTGAGACCAGAACAGCTTCTCCGTTGAGCTTCCCTCCTCGTCCTGGTAAAACTGTGCGGCATCCGACACGCTGCGGGGCAAATCTGCGAATGCTCCTGGAGAGCTCCGAATTCGGGTAAGTAATCGGTAATTTACTTTTACATGCTTGCTCTGCATATAGAATGCCTTACCCGCCGCTATCTTCTTCATTGCGTCGACCTCCTAGAGGGCCTTTTGGGCTTCGGCCTTGGCACTTTTTGCGCTCTCGAGGGCCGCGGCAAGCTCAGACTCTCGCGTCTTTGAGTCAAGCTCCAACGCCTCATGCTTCGTCACGAGAGCCTGGAGCTCTTGCTGCACCTCGCCCACATGAGCCTCTTGCTTTTCCCGCTCGGTGCGCTCCTTGGCTGCTTTATCTTCGGCCTTGGTTAGCGCTTGCTTCAGGGTCGCCACCTCGGTCGTGGCCCCTGGCAAATATACGATGATCCTGTCATTTTGCAATCGCGTCTTCTTTTATATATACATATCTATAGACAGGGTATTACTTACCCTTGTTCTCCTCGAGCTGCCTCTTGGCAAGGCCGAGCTCTTTCTTGGACCCCTCGAGGTCCTGCTTCATTGAGGCGACCTCCGCAGTCAGTGCGGCTGAGGCCAGCAGCGAAGCCTGCATACGCATATTGACATACTTAAATTAGACTCCTGTGATATTGTTTGATCCTCTGTTCGGCTTTTCTTTGTGAACACCGAATAGAGCATCAGGGGCTACTGTCTATGTAGTAATATTTTTCCTATATTTTTACACTTACCTCAAAGCCTGTTAGAAGGCTCGCACAGGCTTCAGTCAATCCGCTCTTGGCGGACTAAACCTTCCGGACCACCGCACTCATAATAGTACGGTGCTCCTCGTCGATGGAAGCGTTGCGAAGCGCTTCCAGCAGATTGTCCGATGCCTCTGGATGGGCAGAGGTCACCGGCACAGGCGTCTTGCCCCTCTTAGAAGGAGGCCGCCTGCCCGAGTTCGAAACCGATGGAGGTTCCGACGCAGTGTTCGGCTGAGGGCCGAACTTGGGGACCTCAGGGGCCTTGTCCCCTCGGCTCCCGGAGTCCGGGAGGCTGCCTTGAGGCGCCTCCGGGACCGTCTCCCCTCGACCCGGTGCCTCGTGAGACAGCACCTCTGCGTCATCTGCAGGGCAAGGGGAGGTGGCGGTCGGAAGTGGAAAACTATCCATATCCGACGAGCCCAGGGAGCCGTCCGATGATACATCGATACTGGCTCGTGGCGGCCTGCATAATCATGTTCGGCATTAGGGAAAGCAGTGCGACAAAGGGATGCAATGAGTTACTCTAGTATTCTAATATTTACGATCTCCCCAGGGGCTTGGCCCTGGGCAACCACTCGTCTTCACCTTCGTCGGCGGCGATGGAACTGTCCGGAAGGAGAGTCCTTCCCTTCTTGGACCCTTTGCCCCCCCCCCAGTTGGGGCGGCCTTCCTTTTCTTATCTCCCCCAACTGGAGGGGGAGCATCTTCTTCTTCTTCCTCGTCTTCGGGGGAGGACTGCGCCACAGAGTCATCGGACGGTGAGTCCGATGATGCCTGGCGTCGGGAACTCTTTCGGGTTCCCTTGGCCTTCCTGGTCTTCTCCGGCACCTTGTAAGGAGCCGGAGTCAGCATCTCCGTCAGGAGAGCGCCCGCAGTGTCTTCGAGCAAAGGGGCCGAACAGTTAATCTGCCCCGATGTCTCCACCCAGTCCTGTTAAAGGCATGGAGATTAGACCCTGCGCATAATTAAGCTAGGGGAAATAAATGTCCTACGGGACGTATTGAACTCACCGAACGCGCTAGGCGCTTTGTGCTTAGTCTGTGGTCCTCGGCGAGAGAAGGTGGGACCTCGGCGCCCTTGAATAGCACCTTCCAGATGTCCTTGTGCGTCATATCGAAGAGCTCGCTCAGAGTCTGGTGCTGGGCCGGGTCGAACTCCCACAAGTTAAAATCCCGTTGTTGACACAGGAGGATCCGGCGGATGAGCATAACCTGGACTATGTTGACAAGCTTAAGCTTCTTGCTTGCCATACTCCGGATACATTTCTGGAGTCCATCCAGCTCCACCGAGGAAGCCCACGACAAGCCCTTCTCTTTCCAGGAAGTGAGCTGTGTAGGGAATCCGGATCGAAACTCAGGGGTCACCGCCCATTTGGCGTCGCGCGGCTCGGTGATGTAGAACCACGCCGATTGCCATCCCTTTATTGTCTCCACAAAGGAGCCTTCAAGCCATATAACGTTGGGCATCTTGCCCACCATGGCTCCGCCGCATTCTGCTTGTCGGCCT
The DNA here is from genome assembly GCF_056163025.1 of Triticum urartu. NCBI lineage: Eukaryota > Viridiplantae > Streptophyta > Magnoliopsida > Poales > Poaceae > Triticum > Triticum urartu. Next base: position 97,595,233 of record NC_141875.1, read on the forward strand.
CCCACCAACTTCGGCTTGATATTGAAGGTCTTTAACCACAGGCTGAAGTGGGGCCGGATGCGGAGGAAAGCCTCACACACAACGATGAACGCCGAAATGTTGAGGACGAAGTTCGGGGCCAGATCATGAAAGTCCAGCCCATAGTAGAACATGAGACCACGGACGAATGGATGGAGGGGAAACCCCAGTCCACAGAGGAAGTGGTGGAGGAAAACTACCATCTCGTGAGGACCGGGGTAGGGACGATCTGCCCCACAGCGGGCAGCCGATGCACGATATTCACGGCTAAGTATCCGGCTCCACGCAGCTTCTTGATATGTCCCTCCGTAATGGAGGAATCCATCCATTTGCCTCCCGCTCTGGAAATGTTTGGAGAAGGTTGAGGGAAGGGATGTGGACTTGGGTGTTGGAGCTCGAGTGCGCGAAAATGGATGAGCAAAGCAGGAAGAAGGCGTGGATGAAAAGGTGAATCCTTATCCCTTTATATGGGCAGACAAAACTATGCGTCCCCACTAGCCTGGTAAAACTCGCTTATCCCCCGAGCGCCGTAATCGATGGCGCGGTTGGGTTACCCACTCCCGTATTGATGAGAATCCCGTGATAAGGGGACACGATCTCTGCTTTAACAAGACGTGTCAAAAAACTGCCTCGTGTTATGTGCGGGGCTAGTTAAAGGAAATGGTTCGAATAATCATCGGGCCATGGCATAATGTCGTGTTGCCAAAACAAGTCAGGAAATTAGATTTGCGGAAATATTATTCTCTCTACGGTGGTATGTGGAACTTATTTTGTAGGGTCGGACACTATCCTTATATTCAAATTCTTCCATGGTATATTCGGAGGAGGAACCCGCCTTGCAATGCCGAAGACAATACTGCGCGCCGGACTCATCGTCATTGAAAGCCTGGTTCAGGGGCTACTGTGGGAGTCCTGGATTAGGGGGTCTCCGGACAGCCGGACTATCTCCATTGACCGGACTGTTAGACTATGAAGATACAGGATTGAAGACTTCGTCTCGTGTCCGGATGGGACTCTACTTGGCGTGGAAGGCAAGCTAGGCAATACGGATATGGATATCTCCTCCTTTGTAACAGACCTTGTGTAACCCTAACCCTCTCCGGTGTCTATATAAACCGGAGGGTTTTAGTCCGTAGGACACAACAACTACAACATACAATCATACCATAGGCTAGCTTCTAGGGTTTAGCCTCTCCGATCTCGTGGTAGATCTACTCTTGTACTACCCATATCATCAATATTAATCAAGCAGGACGTAGGGTTTTACCTCCATCAAGAGGGCCCGAACCTGGGTAAAACATTGTGTCCCCTGCCTCCTGTTACCATCCGCCTTAGACGCACAGTCCGGGCCCCCCTACCCGAGATCCACCGGTTTTGACACCGACAGTGCCATTGAGAATAATTAATCATAATATTATCTAGGAGTTTAGTAGCTTCTCCTAAAGTGATTTCCATAAAAGTGCCTCCCGCGGCCGAATCTAAAAGATTTCTAGAAGCAAAATTCAATTCGGCATAAAAGTTTTGTATAATCATCCAAAGATTCAAACCATGTGTAGGGCAATTACGTATCATTAATTTCGTCCTCTCCCAAGATTGTGCAGCATGTTCATGATCAAGTTGCTTAAAATTCATAATATCATTTCTAAGAGAGATGATCTTAGCGGGAGGAAAATACTTAAAGATAAAAGCATCTTTGCACTTATTCCATGAATCAATACTATTTTAGGCAAAGATGAAAACCAAGCTTTAGCATGATCTCTAAGCGAAAACGGGAATAGCTTCAGTTTAACAATATCATTATCCACATCTTTCTTCTTTTGCATATCACACAAATCAACAAAGTTGTTTAGATGGGTAGCGGCATCTTCACTAGGAAGGCCGGAAAACGGATCTTTCATGACAAGATTCAGCAAAGCAGCATTAATTTCACAAGATTCAACATCGATAAGAGGAGCAATCAGAGTGCTAAGAAAGTCATTGTTGTTGGTATTAGTAAAGTCACACAATTTGGTATTATCTTGAGCCATCATGACAGGCAAGCAATCCAACACACAAGCAAACAAGAAGCGGGCAAAAAGAGGCAAATAGGGAAAGAGAAGGAGGACGGAGAGAGAGAGGGCAAATAAAACGGCAAGGGTGAAGTGGGGGAGAGGAAAATGAGAGGCAAACGGCAAATAATGTAAAGCGGGAGATAAGGGTTTGTGATGGGTACTTGGTGTGTTGACTTTTGCGTAGACTCCCTAGCAACGGCGCCAGAAATCCTTCTTACTACCTCTTGAGCACTGCATTGGTTTTCCCTTGAAGAGGAAAGGGTGATGCAGCAAAGTAACGTAAGTATTTCCCTCAGTTTTTGAGAACCAAGGTATCAATCCAGTAGGAGGCCACGCACGAGTCCCTCGCACCTACACAAACAAATAAAATCCTCGCAAGAAACGCAATGAAGGGGTTGTCAATCTCTTCACGGTCACTTACGAAAGTGAGATCTGATAGATATGATAAGATAATATTTTTGGTATTTTTATGATAAATATGCAAAGTAAATAAAGCAAAATAAAAACGGTGCAAGAAATAGCTTGTTGACGGAAGATTAATATGATAGAAAATAGACCCGGGGGCCATAGGTTTCACTAGTGGCTTCTCTCGAGAGCATAAGTATTACGGTGGGTAAACAAATTACTGTTGAGCAATTGACAGAATTGAGCATAGTTATGAGAATATCTAGGTATGATCATGTATATAGGCATCACGTTCGAGACAAGTAGACCGACTCCTGTCTGCATCTACTACTATTACTACACACATCGACCGCTATCCAGCATGCATCTAGAGTATTAAGTTCAAAAGAATAGAGTAACTCTTTAAGCAAGATGACATGATGTAGAGGGATAAACTCATGCAATATGATATAAAACCCATCTTGTTATCCTCGATGGCAACAATACAATATGTGCCTTGCTGCCGCTACTGTCACTGGGAAAGGAGACCGTAAGATTGAACCCAAAGCTAAGCACTTCTCCCATTGCAAGAAAGATCAATCTAGTAGGCCAAACCAAACCGATAATTCGAAGAGACTTGCAAAGATAACCAACCATACATAAAAGAATTCAGAGAAGATTCAAATATTGTTCATAGATAAACTTGATCATAAACCCACAATTCATCGATCTCAACAAACACACCGCAAAAGAAGATTACATCAAATAGATCTCTACCAGAGAGGGGGAGAACATTGTATTGAGATCCAAAAAGAGAGAAGAAGCCATCTAGCTAATAACTATGGACCCAAATGTCTGAGCTAAACTACTCACACATCATCGTAGAGGCTATGGTGTTGATGTACAAGCCCTCCGTGATCGATGCCCCCTCCGGCGGAGCTCCGGAAAAGGCCCCAAGATGGGATCTCACGGGTACAGAAGGTTGCGGCGGTGGAATTGGGTTTTTTTGGCTCCGTATCTGGTAGTTTGGGGGTACGTATGTATATATAGGAGGAAGTAGTACGTAGTGGAGCAACGTGGGCACCACGAGGGTGGAGGGCGCGCCTAGGGGGTAGGCGCGCCCCCTACCTCGTGCCTTCCTGGTTGATGTCTTGACGTAGGTGAAAGCACAAGTGCTCCCTAGGTGGTTTTGATAATTGATGACAACATATCTCTTGTTGGACTAACACTTCTATCTAGCATGTTTCAGATAAGTTCAACAATGGCATGGCATGGATGTGAAAGTGGAACCCTCAAAATGCTAAGGACAAAGGATTGGCTCAAGCTCAAAAGCTCAAGACTCTTCATTTTATATTTTAGTGATCCAAGATCACATTGAGTCCATAGGAAAAGCCAATACTATCAAGGAGGGATGAGGTGTTGCTTAATGAGCCTCTTGCTCCATGTGCTTAATGATATGCTCCAAAACCCTCAACTACTTTCCCATATCCACATATGACCTAAACTCTAAGCCAAACTCGGTCCTACCGATTTTTCCTATCCGGCGCCACCGAGTTTCACTTGTCATAAGCCACTGCCAAACCCTAGCAATTCGGTTCTACCGATAAGGATCTCGGTCTTACCGAGATGGGATTGCAAACTCCCTGTTACCCATTGTAATATTCTCGGTCCCACCGAGATATGCAATTGGTCCCACCGAGATTGCAATGTAAACTCAGTGTTTCCCCTTTGTAACTTTTCGGTCTCACCGAGTTCCACTCGGTCTCACCGAAAGAGCAAATCGGTCCCACCGAGTTTGCCTGACCAACTCTCTGGTTAGCTAATTACCAAACTCGGTCTCACCGAGTTTGTGTAATCGGTCTCACCGAGATTACGTTATGCCCAAACCCTAACCGAATCGGTCCTACTGAGTTGCATGTTAGTCCCACCGAAATTCCTAACGGTCACTAGGTTTACCATTTCGGTCCGACCGAGTTTTCTGATTCGGTCCCACCGAGATTGGTAAATTGTGTGTAACGGTTGGATTTTGTGTGGAGGCTATATATACCCCTCCACCTCCTTCTCATTCGATGAGAGAGCCATCAGAACACACACATCATTCCTACTCATATGTTCTGAGAGAAAACCACCTACTCATGTGTTGAGATCAAGACATTCCATTCCTACCATATGAATCTTAATTTCTAGCCTTCCCAAGTTGCTTTCCACTCAAATCTTCTTTCCACCAAATCCAAATCCTATGAGAGAGAGCTGAGTGTTGGGGAGACTATCATTTGAAGCACAAGAGCAAGGAGTTCATTACCTACACACCATTTGTTACTTCTTGGAGAGTGGTGTCTCCTAGATTGGCTAGGTGTCACTTGGGAGCCTCCTACAAGATTGTGGAGTTGAACCAAGGAGTTTGTAAGGGCAAGGAGATCGCCTACTTCGTGAAGATCTACCGCTAGTGAGGCAAGTCCTTCGTGGGCGATGGCCATGGTGGGATAGACAAGGTTACATCTTCGTGGACCCTTTGTGGGTGGTTGCTTCTTCGTGGACCCTTCGTGGGTGGAGCCCTTCGTGGACTCGCGCAACCGTTGCCCTTGGGTGGAGCCCTGTGTGGACTCGCGCAACCGTTACCCTTCGTGGGTTGAAGTCTCCATCAACGTGGATGTAGGATAGCACCACCTATCCGAACCACGGGAAAAACATCCGTGTCTCCAATTACGTTTGAAATCTCCAAACCCTTCCCTTTACATTCTTGCAAGTTGCATGCTTTACATTCCGCTGCTCATATACTCTTTGCTTGCTTGCTTGATATGTATTGTGTGTGTGCTGAAATTGTGCCTAAACTCCACTTAAACCGAAAAGGCTTAAAAATTGCAACTTTAGCACGAAGTGTCTAATCACCCCCCTCTAGACACATCTACTTCTAGATACTACAAGTGGTATCAGAGCTTTGGTCTCCATTGCCTTGGTTTAATCACCATTGGAGGAAGATGGATGTGTCTACTCTAGGGAGTCTTAGACATAGAGTGCCTATTCTTGATGGAAAATACTTTCATGAGTGGAAAAATGAGATGCTTGTAATCTTCAATCAATATCATTTGAACAAGTATATTGCTAGCCCTTGTGCAACCCATATTGATCCCTTGCATCCTACCCTAGATGAAGATATTGACATGATTCGCAATCTTAGAACTATTGAGCTCATCATTAGAGGATTGCCCAAAAATCTGATTGCTAGTTTGCCTACTCAAGATTGTGCCTATACTATATGGAAATTTCTTGAGGATCGATTTCCCAATCATTCCTTGAAAACTTTGGATGAAATTCTCCATAAATCCATTTCCTTGAGTAAGATGAACTCTAGTGATCCTAGTTTTGGTAAATGTCTTCTTGAACTTGCCAATCTTAAGCATGCTAAAGGGGATGTTGAAATCATTAATGATATCATACTCAAAGCCATTAGAATTCATAAAAGTGACCACTTTGATGATCATTTGTCTGATAAATTACCCTCTCTAGGAAATGATGAATCACAAGATCATGGTGAACAGGAATATTATGATGATGATGATGATAGTGACTTCGATCTCGATGATGCAATGAGACATTTTGGTCTTATGGCAAATCTTCGGGGATATGAATCAGGAGGAAAGGAATGGGTTCTTGATAGTGGATGTACTGATCATATGACCGGAGATGAAGAGATGTTTCGTGAGCTTGCTGAAAACAACGGCCCTCGAAAATATGTCACCTTTGGTGATAATTCAATGGGTAAAGTGGTTGGCCTTGGTAAGGTGGCCATCTCACATGATAGTTCCATTCAAATTGTCATGCTCGTTGAATCTCTTGGCTACAACTTACTTTCAGTATCTAGACTTGCTGATTTCGGTTTGAACGTCCTATTTACTGAAGTAGATTGCCAAGTATTTCGTCGGGACAATCATAAAATGGTCTTTACTGGTATGCGTAGAGGTGATCTTTACATTGTCGATTTCTCTAAAAAGGCACAACCTAAAACTTGCTTTGTTGCTAAATCCTCAAAAGGTTGGTTGTGGCATAGATGACTAGGTCATGTTGGCATGAGAAATCTTGACAAACTTATTAAAGGAAATCATGTCCTTGGAATTAATGATGTCATATTTGATAAAGATAGACTTTGCAGTGCTTGTCAAGCAGGTAAACAGGTTGGAGGAAGACATCCAATGAAGAACATCATGACCACAAGGAGGCCACTTGAGCTGCTTCAGATGGATTTTTTTGGTCCCAATGCCTACAAGAGTCTCGGTGGAAATTCCTTTGGTCTAGTTATAGTTGATGATTTTTCAAGATTTGCGTGGGTGTTTTTCCTCAATGACAAATCGCAGGTCCAGAAGATCTTCAGAAACTTCGCTAGGAAAGCCCAAAATCAGTTTGATGTGAAGATCAAGAAGGTTCGGAGTGACAACGGAACGGAGTTCAAGAACGCAAATGTGGACACCTTTCTTGACGAAGAAGGGATTTCACACGAGTTCTCGGCTACATACACACCTCAACAAAATGGAGTTGTTGAGAGGAAGAATCGGACGCTCATCGAAATGGCAAGGACAATGCTTGATGAATACAAGACGCCAAAGCACTTTTGGGCAGAAGCGGTTGAGACAGCTTGTCACGCAACAAATCGCTTATATCTTCACAAGCTACTCGGCAAGACGGCATATGAGCTCCTCACCGGTAACAAGCCTCAAGTTGGATACTTTCGAGTATTCGGCTCAAAGTGCTACATTCTTGATAAGCATCGTCGTTCAAAGTTTGCTCCCAAATCTCATGAAGGTTTTCTACTTGGTTATGGCTCAAACTCTCACACTTACGGTAGATGTGAAGTTTGATGAATCTAATGGCTCGCAAGTAGAGCAATTGCCAATTGATGTAGGAGACAAAGACCCTTCAGAAGCAATTCAAGATTTGTCCATTGGCAAAATTCGTCCAACGGAGGTGAAGGAGAGTACTTCATCCGTCCAAGTGGAAGCTTCTACTTCACAACAAGGTGAACCAAGGATCGACACGGAAGCATCCACAAGTGGGCCACACCAAGATGAAGAAAACGAGGAAGTACGTCAAGATGAACATCAACAACCTCCTTCTCCACCACGACAAGAGAACGACGACGTCAACAATAAAGAAGGCCAAGAAGAAGAATAAGATGCTCAACAAAGACCCAAGAAAAAGCTCTCACGAGTTCGAGCAAGAATTGCCAAAGATCATCCCGTCGAGCAAATTCTCAATGATATACAAACCGGGAGAATCACTCGCTCAAAAACTCGTTTAGCTAACTTTTGTGAAAACTATTCATTCATCTCGAGCATTGAACCAATGAAGGTTGAAGAAGCATTGGAAGATCCGGATTGGATAAACGCTATGCATGAAGAGCTACATAATTTTGTGAGAAACCAAGTTTGGACATTGGTTGAGAAGCCCGACAACAACCACAACATCATTGGTACCAAATGGGTGTTTCGCAACAAGCAAGATGAAGATGGACAAGTGGTCCGCAACAAAGCACGTCTCGTCGCCCAAGGATACACACAAGTCGAAGGTATGGACTATGGTGAGACATATGCTCCCGTTGCTAGACTTGAGTCCATTCGCATCTTACTTGCCTATGCTAATCACCATAATATCACCTTGTACCAAATGGACATTAAAAGTGCTTTTCTAAATGGAGAAATAGAGGAGGAAGTTTATGTCAAACAGCCTCCCGGCTTTGTCAATCCTAAGAAACCAAATCATGTTTACAAACTTCACAAAGCTCTTTATGGTCTTAAACAAGCTCCTAGAGCATGGTATAAATGCTTGACCAAGTTCCTTACTACAAGTGGTTTTGAAATTGGTAAAATTGACTCTACTATTTTCACTAAAAAGGTTAATGGAGAACTTTTTGTATGCCAAATTTATGTTGATGACATCATATTTGGTTCAACTAACCCTCTCTTTAGTGAAAAGTTTGGAAAGCTAATGTCAGAGAAGTTTGAGATGTCTATGATGAGTGAACTCAAATTCTTTCTTGGATTGCAAATCAAGCAAACTAAGGAAGGTACATTTGTCTCTCAAACAAAGTACACCAAGGACTTATTCAAGAAGTTCAATATGCAAGAATGCAAAGGTATGTCTACACCCATGCCTACTAGTGGACATAATGATTTGACCAAAGATGGTGAACCTGTTGATCAAAAGGTTTATCACTCTATGATTGGTTCATTGTTATACCTATGTGCTTCATGTCCCGATATTATGCTAAGTGTGTGCATGTGTGTACGATATCAAGATGCTCCTAAAGATTGTCATCTTAAGGCTGTGAAAAGGATAGTGAGATATTTAATCTATACACCAAATTTTGGCATTTGGTATCCTAAGAGGTCTTCTTTTGATCTTGTTGGCTATTCCGACTCAGATTATGCCGGAGACAAGGTTGATAGAAAGTCCACTTCGGGTACTTGTCAATTTCTTGGTAGATCTCTTGTGTCTTGGTCTTCCAAGAAACAAAACTCGGTATCCTTATCCACCGCCGAAGCGGAATACATTGCCGCTGGTTCATGTTGTGCTCAATTACTTTGGATGACCCAAACTCTTAAAGATTATGGGATTTATGTGAAACATGTTCCACTGCTTTGTGACAATGAAAGTGCTATCAAAATTGGTCATAATCCTGTACAACATTCTCAAACTAAGCATATTGAAGTTCGTCATCATTTCATTCGAGATCATGTTGCTAAGGGTGACATCAATCTTAAGCATGTTCGCACCGATAAACAATTAGGGGGTATATTCACTAGGCCGCTTGATGAGAAAGTGTTTTGCAGGTTGAGAGGAGAATTGAACATCATTGATGCTTCGAATTTGGAGTAGAAACTCCATTGGATACATGCAAGACATGAGCTTATGACTAATCCATGATATATCTCTTATGATAACTATCTTATGTCTTGGATATATTTGTACCTTGCATGTTGTCTAACCCATGTAGGTGCTTGGTTGAATTTAATTCCATGAGATGGCGACTCACTCACATCTTGAGAATTCTCTACAAGACCAAGACTCTACACAATAGTGGTTGAAGACAAGGAAGCACAAACCATTCAAACATATCCTTTGACAAACTCTATGTTAAGCTTCATGATTGTCATTTTTGGATACACAAGTGCTCTTCCTTGCAAGAACTAATCCATGTAGGTAGATGAACTCAAACTCCAAGTGGTGCTCCCAACTCTTGATGAGCTACATCAACCTTGAGCACCCACACAAATTCAACTACATGAGCAAGAACCACACCACCACGCAAGGTATGTTGTTCCATCTTAGAGAAGCTTTACTCCAAGACTTGAGTCAAAGCAACTCAACAAGATGTGAATACATCAAGATGCTTAAACGAAAAATGGTAACCCCATTTTGAGCTTAAACGATGAGTATGACCTATGATCAAGTGTCCTCACTTGACTCCTACGTCAATATACTCTAACATAGGTGACTATGTCACCGCCCAACTCTAGATGAAGTTCTCTTGTGTTCTTTTCTGTGTTATTGCATTTGTCTCATGCATGTTTAGTTTCTTTTCTTTAACAAAAAAACTTCATCTAGATCTTTCAGTTTCTTCCCTCTTCTCTTCGTGTTTGTTCTGCATTTTCTGCATTTAATTCCTTGCAAATCCTTCAGGTAATTCATTGCAAATATTTGTGAGATCCTACAAGTGAGCTGAGGTGACTAGTGAGCTGAGGTGACAAATGTTTTTCTCTGTGTAAACTCGGTTTCACCGACTTGCAAATCTCGGTCCAACCGAATCTTTTCGGTACCACTGAAATATGCCACTCGGTGCCACCGACTTTACAATCAGAAAAACAGTTTGCCACTTGTTCTATATTTCTTCGGATCCAGCTCCACTCAATGAATCTTGTCCTCTACAAGCATCACAATTTTATCCTCTGCTTTGTCCTGAATCTCAAGGACCAAACCTATTCGACGGATTCCAAAAAAAACCTTCTTGGAAATTGATGTCAAAGGGGGAGAGAGAGATCACATCAAAGCCTGTAGGAAAGAGAGAAAAAGTAAAGGGGGAGAGAAAGTCTCAAGGATCCCAGATGTTGTTAAGGGGGAGAGAAAAATACTCAAGGATCCCAGATGCTAGATGTTCAAGAGGAGAGATGCCACATGTCTTTTTTGGGGAAAGACATGTTCATATGAACTCATTTGAATTAAGTTCTATTCAGCTCTGATTTTCTGTCTCCTATCTTCTCCCAATATCCCATGTAAGATTCAGGGGGAGCAAGACACCTAAAGGAGAAGAAACCAGCCAAATTCATTGCATATCTTTATTCGTGGGGACATGTTGAATCCAATGTGGTACCTTGTACTCACTCTCCACATGTCATCCCAATCTTGGTATTCTTGTGGTTTCTTTTGTTTGCCCTGACTAGTGGACGTACCTATGTTATCTAACCTTGTTTATGCAGGTTCATTCCATTCTAAGCCAACTCGAGACCACAAAGTAAGTATATGCATCAAAATCATGAGTATGAGGAGTTCTTACTTATGTACATACTGTTTGCAAGAAGGACTCATGAGCATGAAGGTACTTTTCTTAATAATCTTTTGCTCTGATGCATATGGCCAAGATACATGTAACACATTGCCTACTCTGTCATGTTTATGCTCTCACATGCCTCTATATTTCATATTTACATGAGTGCATACATGTAGGGGGAGCCTATGCTTGCTACATGTTCTTCCAAAGCTTTACTCGCTGTTCTTTATATCTTTATCTAAAAGCTTTGATGTATGTTGCCATCAATTACCAAAAAGGGGGAGATTGAAAGCACAAGTGCTCCCTAGGTGGTTTTGATAATTGATGACAACATATCTCTTGTTGGACTAACACTTCTATCTAGCATGTTTCAGATAAGTTCAACAATGGCATGGCATGGATGTGAAAGTGGAACCCTCAAAATGCTAAGGACAAAGGATTGGCTCAAGCTCAAAAGCTCAAGACTCTTCATTTTATATTTTAGTGATCCAAGATCACATTGAGTCCATAGGAAAAGCCAATACTATCAAGGAGGGATGAGGTGTTGCTTAATGAGCCTCTTGCTCCATGTGCTTAATGATATGCTCCAGAACCCTCAACTACTTTCCCATATCCACATATGACCTAAACTCTAAGCCAAACTCGGTCCTACCAATTTTTCCTATCCGGCGCCACCGAGTTTCACTTGTCATAAGCCACTGCCAAACCCTAGCAATTCAGTTCTACCGATAAGGATCTCGGTCTCACCGAGATGGGATTGCAAACTCCCTGTTACCCATTGTAATATTCTCGGTCCCACCGAGATATGCAATCTGTCCCACCGAGATTGCAATGTAAACTCAGTGTTTCCCCTTTGTAACTTTTCGGTCTCACCGAGTTCCACTCAGTCTCACCAAAAGAGAAAATCGGTCCCACCGAGTTTGCCTGACCAACTCTCTGGTTAGCTAATTACCAAACTCGGTCTCACCGAGTTTGTGTAATCGGTCTCACCGAGATTACGTTATCCCCAAACCCTAACCGAATCGGTCCTACCGAGTTGCATGTTAGTCCCACCGAAATTTCTAACGGTCACTAGGTTTACCATTTCGGTCCGACCGAGTTTTCTGATTCGGTCCCACCGAGATTGGTAAATTGTGTGTAACGGTTGGATTTTTTGTGGAGGCTATATATACCCCTCCACCTCCTTCTCATTCGATGAGAGAGCCATCAGAACACACACATCATTCCTACTCATATGTTCTGAGAGAAAACCACCTACTCATGTGTTGAGATCAAGACATTCCATTCCTACCATATGAATCTTGATTTCTAGCCTTCCCAAGTTGCTTTCCACTCAAATCTTCTTTCCACCAAATCCAAATCCTATGAGAGAGAGTTGAGTGTTGGGGAGACTATCATTTGAAGCACAAGAGCAAGGAGTTCATTACCTACACACCATTTGTTACTTCTTGGAGAGTGGTGTCTCCTAGATTGGCTAGGTGTCACTTGGGAGCCTCCTACAAGATTGTGGAGTTGAACCAAGGAGGTTGTAAGGGCAAGGAGATCGCCTACTTCGTGAAGATCTACCGCTAGTGAGGCAAGTCCTTCGTGGGCGATGGCCATGGTGGGATAGACAAGGTTGCTTCTTCGTGGACCCTTTGTGGGTGGTTGCTTCTTCGTGGACCCTTCTTGGGTGGAGCCCTTCGTGGACTCGCGCAACCGTTGCCCTTGGGTGGAGCCCTGTGTGGACTCGCGCAACCGTTACCCTTCGTGGGTTGAAGTCTCCATCAACGTGGATGTAGGATAGCACCACCTATCCGAAACATGGGAAAAACATCTGTGTCTCCAATTGCGTTTGAAATCTCCAAACCCTTCCCTTTACATTCTTGCAAGTTGCATGCTTTACATTCCGCTGCTCATATACTCTTTGCTTGCTTGCTTGATATGTATTGTGTGTGCTGAAATTGTGCCTAAACTCCACTTAAACCGAAAAGGCTTAAAAATTGCAACTTTAGCACGAAGTGTCTAATCACCCCCCTCTAGACACATCTACTTCTAGATCCTATAGTAGGGTCCAAGTCCTCTGGATCATGTTCATTCCAATAATCACGTTCCCGAAGGTTTCATTTCGTTTGGACTCCGTTTGATATTCTTTTTCTACGAAACTCTGAAATAGGCAAAACCAGCAATTCTGGGTTGGGCCTCCGGTTAATAGGTTAGTCCCGAAAATAATGTAAAGTGTATAATAAAGCCCAATAATTTCCAAAACAGAATATAATATAGAATGGAACAATCAAAAATTATAGATACGTTGGAGACGTATCATTCACCACCTTTGGATTTGTGCCTTCGAAGTTGTTGATTTTTATGGCACCGGAATGATAGACCTCCTCGATGACGTAAGGACCTTTCCATTTGGAGAGAATTTTCCTGCAAAAAATCTTAAATGGGAGTTGTATAGTAATACATAATCACCTACATTAAACTCACGCTTTTGTATTCTTTTGTCATGCCATCTTTTAACCTTTTCTTTAAACAGTTTGGCATTTTCATAGGCCTGGGTTCTCCATTCATCAAGTGAGGTAATGTCAAATAACCTCTTCTCACCGGCAAGTTTGAAATCATAATTGAGCTCTTTAATGGCCCAATATGCCTTATGTTCTAATTCAAGAGGTAAGTGACATGCTTTGCCATAAACCATTTTATACGGAGACATACCCATAGGATTTTTGTATGCAGTTCTATAAGCACATAATGCATCATCAAGTTTATTGGACCAATTATTCCTAGATCTATTAACAGTCCTTTGCAAAATTAATTTGAGCTCTCTATTAATTAATTCTACTTGACCACTAGACTGTGGGTGATATGGAGATGCAATTCTATGATTAACATCATACTTAGCAAGCATTTTACGAAAAGCACCATGAATAAAATGTGAACCACCATCAGTCATTAAATATCTAGGGACTCCAAACCTCGGAAAAATAACTTCTTTAAGCATCTTAATAGAGGTGTTATGATCAGCACTACTAGTTGGAATAGCCTCTACCCACTTAGTAACGTAATCAACAGCAACTAAAATATGTGTATACCCATTAGAGGAAGGAAACGGTCCCATATAATCAAAGCCCCAAACATCAAATGGTTCAATAACAAGTGAATAATTCATAGGCATTTCTTGATGTCTACTAATATTACCAATTCTTTGACATTCATCACAAGACAAGACAAACTTACGGGCATCCTTAAAGAGAGTAGGCTAATAAAAACTGGATTGCAATACTTTATGTGTAGTTCTATCTCCAGCATGGTGTCCTCCATAGGCTTCGGAGTGACACTTGCGTAGGATCTGTTCTTGTTCATGCTCAGGTACACAACATCTAATAACACCATCTACTCCTTTATACAGATGTGGGTCATCCCAAAAGTAATGCCTTAAATCATAGAAGAACTTTTTATTTTGCTGGTATGTGAAACTAGGTGGTATAAATTTAGCAACAATGTAATTAGCATAATCAGCATATCATGGAGTAGTACGAGAAGCATTTATGACATTTAATTGGCATCAGGAAATCTATCATCAATAGGTAGTGGTTCATCAAGAATATTCTCTAACCTAGACAAGTTGTCTGCAACGGGGTTCTCAGCTCCCTTTCTATCAATGATATGCAAATCAAATTCTTGTAGCAGGAGAACCCATCTAATAAGTCTAGGTTCAGCATCTTTCTTTTCCATAAGATATTTAATAGTAGCATGATCAGTGTGAATAGTTACTTTAGAATCAACAATATAAGGTCTGAACTTATCACAAGCAAATACAACTGCTAAAAATTCTTTTTCAGTAGTAGCATAATTTCTATGGGCATTGTCCAGAGTTTTACTAGCATACTGAATAACATTTAATTTCTTATCAACTCTTTGCCCTACAACAACACCTACAGCATAATCACTAGCATCACACATAATTTCAAAGGGTAAATTCCAATCAGGTGGCTGAACAATAGGTGCAGAAATCAATGCTTTCTTAAGTATTTCAAATGCTTCTACACAATCATCATCAAAGACAAAAGGAATATCTTTTTGTAATAGATTAGTTAGAGGCCGAGAAATTTTTGAGAAGTCCTTAATGAACCTCCTATAAAAACCGGCGTGACCGAGGAAGCTTCTTATACCTTTAATGTCCTTGGGACATGGCATCTTTTCAATAGCATCAACTTTTGCTTTATCAACTTCAATGCCTCTTTCAGAAATTTTATGCCCCAAGACAATACCTTCATTAACCATAAAGTGGCATTTCTACCAATTCAGAACAAGATTAGTTTCTTCACATCTCTGCAAAACTCGATCAAGGTTGCTCAAGCAATCATCAAAAGAGGATCCATAAACGGAGAAATCGTCCATGAAAACCTCACATATCTTTTCACAAAAGTCAGAAAATATAGCCATCATGCATCTTTGAAAGGTAGCAGGTGCATTACATAAACCAAAAGGCATACGTCTTTAAGCAAAAGTACCGAAAGGGAAAGTAAAAGTGGTCTTTGCTTGATCATCAGCTGACACAGGTATTTGAGAGAAGCCAGAGTGACCATCTAGAAAGCAAAAATGTGTATGTTTGGATAATCTTTTTAGTAGCTTTATTTAATTTTCGGAAATCAATTAACATCCTAAAACCTGTAATAATTCTTTGCGGAATCAATTCATCTTTATCATTATGAACGATAGTGATACCTCCCTTCTTAGGGGCACAATGGACAGGACTTACCCACTGACTATCAGCAACGGGATAAATTATATCTGCCTCAAGGAGCTTTAATATTTCCTTTCTTACCACTTCTTTCATCTTAGGATTCAGCCATCGTTGGTGATCAATAACTGGTTTGGCATCTTTCTCTAAGTTTATTTTGTGTTGACATAGAGTGGGACTAATGCCCTTAAGATCATCAAGAGTATATCCAATAGCAGCACGGTGCTTCTTAAGAGTTTTCAATAATTTTTCTTCTTCATGCTCTGAAAGGTTAGCACTAATAATAACAGGATATATCTTCTTTTCATCAAGATAAGCATATTTAAGAGTATCATGTAATGGTTTAAGCTCAAACACGGGATCACCCTTGGGTGGAGGAGGATCCCCTAGGATTTCAACAGGCAAATTGTGTTTTAGAATGGGTCCTTGTTTAAAGAATACTTCATCTATTTCCCTTCTTTCATTCATAAACATATCATTCTCATGGTCTAGCAAATATTGTTCTAAAGGATCATTAGGAGCCATAGCAATAGAAGCAAGACCAATAATTTCATCTTTACTAGGCAATTCTTCATCACAGGGTTGTCTACGAAATTTAGAGAAGTTAAACTCATGAGACATATCACCCAAACCAATAGTAACAACATCCTTTTCGCAATCTATCCTAGCATTAACAGTATTTAAAAAGGGTCTACCAAATATAATGGGACAAAAGCTATCTTGTGGGGAGCCAAGAAAAACAAAATCAGCAGGATATTTAACCTTCCCACACAAAACTTCATCATCTCTCACAATCCCAATTGGTGAAATAGTATCTCTATTGGCAAGCTTAATTGTAACATCTATATCTTCTATCTCAGCAGGTGCAATATCATGCATAATTTCTTTGTATAGGAAATAGGTATTGCACTAGCACTAGCACCCATATCACACAAGCCATGATAACAATGATCTCCTTTTTTAATGGAAATAACAGGCATGCCTACCACAGGTCTATGTTTATCTTTAGCACCAGGTTTAGCAATTCTAGCAGTTTCTTCACAGAAATAAATAACATGCCCATCAATATTATTAGCCAAGAGATATTTAACAATAGCAATATTAGTTTCAACTTTAACTTTCTCATGAGGTGTATAAGTTCTAATATTACTTTTACGAACCACAGTTGAAGCTTTAGCATGATCCTTTATTCTAACAGGGAAAGGTGGTTTCTCAACATAAGCAGTGGGAACAACTGGATCATCATAAGTGATAGTTTTTTCTTCAACTTTAATAGGTGCAACTACTTTTGTTCCAATGGGAGGATTATATTTAAACCACTTCTCCTTAGGGAGATCAACATTAGTAGTGATACGTCTCCAACGTGTCTATAATTTTTGATCGCTCCATGCTATATTATCTACTGTTTTGGACCATATTGGGCTTTATTTTCCACTTTTATATTATTTTTAGGACTAACCTATTAACCGAAGGCCCAGCCCAGAATTGTTGTTTTTGCCCATTTCAGTGTTTCGGAGAAACAGAATATCAAACGGAGTCCAAACGGAATGAAACCTTCGGGAACGTGATTTTCTCATCAGATAGGACCCATGAGACTTGGACCCTCCATCTAGAAAGCCACGAGGCGGTCACGAGGGTGGAGGGCCCCCCCTAGGGGGCGCCCCCTGCCTCATGGGCCCCTCGAAGCTCCACCGACGTACTCCTTCCTCCTATATATTCCTACATACCCCCGAATGATCAGGGACGGAGCCAAAAACCTAATTCCACCGCCGCAACTTTCTGTATCCACGAGATCCAATCTTGGGGCCTGTTCCGGAGCTCCGCCGGAGGGGGCATCGATCACGGAGGGCTTCTACATCATCATCCAAGCCCCTCCGATGAAGTATGAGTAGTTTACTTCAGACCTACGAGTCCATAGTTAGTAGCTAGATGGCTTCTTCTCTCTTTTTGGATCTCAATACAATGTTCTCCCCCTCTCTCATGGAGATCTATTCGATGTAATCTTCTTTTTGCGGTGTGTTTGTTGAGACCGATGAATTGTGGGTTTATGATCAAGTGTATCTATGAATAATATTTGAATCTTCTCTAAATTCTTTTATGTATGATTGGTTATCTTTGCAAGTCTCTTCGAATTATCGGTTTGGTTTGGCCTACTAATGTGGTTGTTCTTGCCATGGGAGAAGTGCTTAGCTTTGGGTTTGATCTTGCGGTGTCCTTTCCCAGTGACAGAAGGGGCAGCATGGCACGTATTGTATTGTTGCCATTGAGGATAACAAGATGGGGTTTTTATCATATTGCATGAAACTATCCCTCTTCATCATGTCATCTTGCTTAAGGCGTTACTCTGTTTTTAACTTAATACTCTAGATGCATGCTGGATAGCGGTCGATGAGTGGAGTAATAGTAGTAGATGCAGGAAGGAGTCGGTCTACTTGTCTCGGACGTGATGCATATATACATGATCATACCTAGATATTCTCATAACTATGCTCAATTCTGTCAATTGCTCAACAATAATTTGTTCACCCACCGTAGAATACTTATGCTCTTGAGAGAAGCCACTAGTGAAACCTATGGCCCCCGGGTCTCTTTCTCATCATCTCAATCTCCATCACTTTATTATTTCTTTGTTTTTACTTTGCCTTTTACTTTTCACTTTGCATCTCTATACCAAAAATACCAAAAATATTATTTATCATCTCTATCAGATCTCACTTTCGTAAGTGACCGTGAAGGGATTGACAACCCCTAAGCGCGTTGGTTGCGTTGAGCTATTGTTTTTGTGTAGGTACGAGGGACTCGCGCGTAGCCTCCTACTGGATTGATACCTTGGTTATCAAAAACTGAGGGAAATACTTACGCTACTTTGTTGCATCATCCTCTCCTCTTCGGGGGAAATCCAAAGTAGTGCTCAAGAGGTAGCAAGAAGAATTTCTGGCACCATTGCCGGGGAGTCTGCGCAAAAGTCAACATACCAAGTACCCATCACAATCCCTATCTCCCACATTACATTATTTGCCATTTGCCTCTCGTTTTCCTCTCCCCCACTTCACCCTTGCCGTTTTATTCGCCCTCTCTCTCTATCCTCCCTCTCTTTCTCTATTTGCCTCTTTTCGCTCGTTTGCTTTTTGTTTGCTCGTGTGTTGGATTGCTTGTTTGTTGCGATGGCTCAAGATAATACTAAATTGTGTGACTTCACCAATACCAACAATAATGATTTCCTTAGCACTCCGATTGCTCCTCTTATCGATGCTGAATCTTGTGAAATTAATGGTGCTTTGCTGAATCTTGTCATGAAAGATCCGTTTTCCGGCCTTCCTAGTGAAGATGCCGCTACCCATCTTAATAGCTTTGTTGATTTGTGTGACATGCAAAAGAAGAAAGATGTCGATAATGATATTGTTAAATTGAAGCTATTTCCTTTTTCACTTAGAGATCGTGCTAAAGCTTGGTTTTCATCTTTGCCTAAAAATAGTATTGATTCATGGAACAAGTGCAAAGATGCTTTTATCTCTAAGTATTTTCCTCCCGCTAAAATCATCTCTCATAGAAATGATATTATGAATTTTAAGAAACTTGATCATGAACATGTTGCACAAGCTTGGGAGAGAATGAAATTAATGATACGTAATTGCCCTACTCATGTTTTAAATCTGTGGATGATTATACAAAAAATTTATGCCGGATTGAATTTTGCTTCTAGAAATCTTTTAGATTCGGCCGTGGGAGGCACTTTTATGGAAATCACTTTAGGAGATGCTACTAAACTCCTACATAATATTATGGTTAATTATACTCAATGGCACACCGAAAGATCTACTAGTAAAAAAGTGCATGCGATAGAAGAAATTAATGTTTTAAGTGGAAAGATGGATGAACTTATGAAATTATTTGCTACTAAGAGTGTTTCTTATGATCCTAATGATATGCCTTTGTCTACTTTTATTGAGAATAATAATGAATCTATGGATGTGAATTTTGTTGGTAGGAACAATTTTTGTAACAACGCGTATAGAGGAAATTTCAATCCTAGGCCTTATCCTAGTAATCCCTCTAATAATTATGGTAATTCCTACAACAATTCTTATGGAAATTATAATAATATGCCCTCTGATTTTGAATCTAATATTAAAGAATTTATTTCTTTGCAAAAGAATTTTAATTCTATGATTGAAGAAAAATTGCTTAAGATTGATGATTTGGCTAGGAACGTTGATAGAATTTCTCTTGATGTTGATTCTTTAAAGCTTAGATCTATTCCTCCTAAGCATGATATCAATGAGTCTCTCAAAGCCATGAGAATTTCCATTGATGAGTGCAAGGAAAGAACCGCTAGGACGCGTGCTACGAAAGATGCCTTTATTAAAGCGTGTTCTTCTAGTTACTATGAAAATAATGATGAAGATCTAAAAGTTATCGATGTGTCCCCTATTAAATATTTGTTTTGCAATATTAATATTGATAATGATGGGACTGAATATTATCCACCTTTACCTAGAAGGAGTTCTAAAAATTCGGAGTACTTAGATCTTGATGGTGAAATTGATAAAAGTGGGATTAAAAGAAATAAAACCCTAGATGATGCTAAACCCACTATATTGGATTTCAAGGAATTTAATTATGAAAATTGCTATTTGATTGATTGTATTTCCTTGTTGCAATCCGTGCTAAATTCTCCTCATGCTTATAGTCAAAATAAAGCCTTTACCGAACATATCGTTGATGCCTTGATGCAATCTTATGAAGAAAAACTTGAGTTGAAAATTTCTATCCCTAGGAAACTTTATGATGAGTGGGAACCTACTATTAAAATTAAAATTAAAGATTATGAGTTTTATGCTTTGTGTGATTTGGGTTCTAGTGTCTCTACTATTCCCAAAACTTTGTGTGATTTGCTAGATTTCCGTGATTTTGATGATTGCTCTCAAAACTTGCATCTTGCGGATTCCACTATTAAGTTACCTATGGGAAGAATTAATGATGTTCTTATTGTTTCAAATAGGAATTATGTGCCCGTAGATTTTATCGTTCTTGATATAGATTGTAATCCTTCTTGCCCTATTATTCTCGGTAGACCTTTCCTTAGAACGATTGGTGCAATTATTGATATGAAGGAAGGGAATATTAGATTTCAATTTCCATTAAAAAGGGCATGGAACACTTCGCTAGAAATAAAATAAAATTACCATATGAATCTATCATGAGAGTCACTTATGGATTGCCAACCAAAGATGGCAATACCTAGATCTATCCTTGCTTGTTACGTCTAGCTAGGGGCGTTAAACGATAGCGCTTGTTGGGAGGCAACCCAATTTTATTTTTATTCCTTGATTTTAGCTCCTGTTTAGTAATAAATAATTTATCTAGCCTCTGTTTTGGTTGTGTTTTTTGTGTTTAATTAGTGTTTGTGCCAAGTAGAACCGTTGGGAAGACTTGGGGAAAGTCTTGTTGAACTTGCTGTAAAAAACAGAAACTTTAGCGCTCACGAGAACTGCTGTCATTTTTATTTGAAAAGTGATATTTAGTTAATTCTTTTTGAAGATGATTAATAGATAAATTCCTCACGTCCATCAATTTATTTTAGAATTTTTGGGGTTCCATATCTTGCCCTAGCTACAGATTACTACAGACTGTTCTGTTTTTGACAGATTCTGTTTTTCGTGTGTTGTTTGCTTATTTTGATGAATCTATGGCTAGTAAAATAGTGTATAATCCATAGAGAAGTTGGAATAAAGTAGGTTTAACAACAATATAAATAAATAATGAGTTCATTACAGTACCTTGAAGTGGTCTTTTGTTTTCTTTCGCTAACGGAGCTCACGAGATTTTCTACTTTTAGTTTTGTGTTGTGAAGTTTTCAAGTTTTGGGTAAAGATTTGATGGATTATGGAACAAGGAGTGGCAAGAGCCTAATCTTGGGGATGCCCATGGCACCCCCAAGATAATCTAAGGACACCTAAAAGCCAAAGCTTGGGGATGTCCTGGAAGGCATCCCCTCTTTCGTCTACTTCTATCGGTAACTTTACTTGGAGCTATATTTTTATTCACCACATGATATGTGTTTTGATTGGAGCGTATTTTATGATTTGAGTCTTTGCTTGTTAGTCTACCACAATAATCCTTGCTGTACACAACTTTTGAGAGAGCCATACATAATTTGGAATTTGATAGAATACTCTATGTGCTTCACTTATATCTTTTGAGCTTTATAGTTTTGCTCTAGTGCTTCACTTATATCTTTTAGAGCACGGTGGTGGATTAGTTTTATAGAAACTATTGATCTCTCATGCTTCACTTAGATTATTTTGAGAGTCTTAATAGCATGGTAATTTGCTTAAAATCCTAATATGCTTGGTATGCAAGATTAATAATAAAACTTTCTTATGAGTGTGTTGAATACTAAGAAAAGTTTGATGCTTGATGATTGTTTTGAGATATGGAGGTAATAATATCAAAGTCATGCTAGTTGAGTAGTTGTGAAATTGAGAAATACTTGTGTTTAGGTTTGCTAGTCCCGTAGCATGCACGTATGGTAAACGTTATGCAACAAATTTGAAACATGAGGTGTTATTTGATTGTCTTCCTTATGAGTGGCGGTCGGGGACGAGCGATGGTCTTTTCCTACCAATCTATCCCCCTAGGAGCATGCATGTAGTGCCGAGGTTTTTGATGACTTGTAGATTTTTGCAATAAGTATGTGAGTTCTTTATGACTAAGGTTGAGTCCATGGATTATACGCACTCTCACCCTTCCATCCTTGCTAGCCTCTTCGGTACCGTGCATTGCCCTTTCTCACATTGAGAGTTGGCGCAAACTTCGCCGGTGCATCCAAACCCCGTGATATGATACGCTCTTTCAC
Organism: Triticum urartu; assembly: GCF_056163025.1. Taxonomy (NCBI): domain Eukaryota; kingdom Viridiplantae; phylum Streptophyta; class Magnoliopsida; order Poales; family Poaceae; genus Triticum; species Triticum urartu. The sequence goes on from NC_141875.1 coordinate 97,617,810, forward strand.
ACATAAACCTCCTTATATCTTCCTCAAAACAGCCACCATACCTACCTATTATGGCATTTCCATAGCCATTCCGAGATATATTGCCATGCAACTTTCCATCATTACGTTCATCATGACACATTCATCATTGTCATATTGCTTAGCATGATCATGTAGTTGACATAGTATTTGTGGCAAAGCCACCGTTCATAATTCTTTCATACATGTCACTCTTGGTTCGTTGCATATCCCGGTACACCGTCGGAGGCATTCATATAGACTCATCCTTGTTCTAGTATCGAGTTGTAATCATTGAGTTGTAAATAAATAGAAGTGCGATGATCATCATTATTAGAGCATTGTCCCAAGTGAGGAATAAATAAAAAAAGAGAAAGGCCATAAAAAAGAAGGCCCAAAAAAAGGAGAAAGGCCATAAAAAAGAGAAGGCCCAAAAAATGAGAGAAAAAGAGAGAAGGGACAATGTTACTATCATTTTACCACACTTGTGCTTCAAAGTTGCACCATGATCTTCATAGTAGAGAGTCTCTCATGTTATCACATTCATATACTAGTAGGAATTTTTAATTATAGAACTTGGCTTGTATATTCCAACAATGGGCCTCCTCAAGTGCCCTAGGTCTTTGTGAGCAAGCAAGTTGGATGCACACCCACTAGTTCCTTTTGTTGAGATTTCATACATTTATAGCTCTAGTGCATCCGTTTCATGGCAATCCCTACTCCTTGCATTAACATCAATCGGTGGGCATCTCCATAGCCTATTGATTAGCCTCGTTGATGTGAGACTTTCCCCTTTTTGTCTTCTCCACATAACCCCCTTCATTATATTCAATTCCCCCCATAGTGTTATGTCCATGGCTCGCTCTCATATATTGCGTGAAAGTTTATAGGTTTGAGATTACTAAAGTATGAAACAATTTCTTGGCTTGTCATCGGGGTTGTGCATGATGAGAGCATTCTTGTGTGGCAAAAATGAAACATGACTAAACTATATGATTTTGTAGGGATGAACTTTCTTTGGCCATGTTATTTTGAGAAGACATAATTGCTTAGTTAGTATGCTTGAAGTATTATCATTTTATGTCAATATGAACTTTTGTCTTCAATCTTTCGGATCTGAATATCATACCACAATTAAGAAGAATTACATTGAAATTATGCCAAGTAGAACTGCGCATCAAAAATTCTGTTTTTATCATTTACCTACTCGAGGACGAGCAGGAATTAAGCTTGGGGATGCTTGATATGTCTCAAACGCATCTATAATTTTTTATTGCTCCATGCTATATTATCTACTGTTTTGGACCATATTGGGATTTATTTTCCACTTCTATATTATTTTTGGGACTAACCTATTAACCGAAGGCCCAGCCCAGAATTGCTGTTTTTTGCCTATTTCAATGTTTCGAGAAACAGAATATCAAACGGAGTCCAAACGGAATGAAACCTTTGGGAACAAGATTTTCTCATCAGATAAGACCCATGAGACTTGGACCCTCCATCAAGAAAGCCACGAGGCGGTCACGAGGGTGGAGGGCGCCCCACCCTAGGGCACGCCCCCTGCCTCATGGGCCCCTCGAAGCTCCACCGACGTACTCCTTCCTCCTATATATACCTACGTACCCCCAAACGATCGGGGACAGAGCCAAAAACCTAATTCCACCGCCGCAACTTTCTGTATCCACGAGATCCCATCTTGGGGCCTGTTCCGGAGCTCGCCGGAGGGGGCATCGATCACAGAGGGCTTCTACATCATCATCCAAGCCCCTCCGATGAAGTATGAGTATTTTACTTCAGACCTACGGGTCCATAGTTAGTAGCTAGATGGCTTCTTCTCTCTTTTTGGATCTCAATACAATGTTCTCCCCCTCTTTTGTGGAGATCTATTCGATGTAATCTTGTTTTTGCGGTGTGTTTGTTGAGACAGATGAATTGTGGGTTTATGATCAAGTCTATCTATGAATAATATTTGAATCTTCTCTGAATTCTTTTATGTATGATTGGTTATCTTTGCAAGTCTCTTCTAATTATCACTTTGGTTTGGCCTACTAGATTGGTTGTTCTTGCCATGGGAGAAGTGCTTAGCTTTGGGTTTGATCTTGTGGTGTCCTTTCCCAGTGACAGAAGGGGCAGCAAGGCATGTATTGTATTGTTGCTATCGAGGATAACAAGATGGGGTTTTTATCATATTGCATGAGACTATCCCTCTACATCATGTCATCTTGCTTAAGGCGTTACTCTGTTTTTAACTTAGTACTGTAGATGCATGCTGGATAGCGGTCGATAAGTGGAGTAATAGTAGTAGATGCAGGCAGGAGTCGGTCTACTTGTCTCGGATGTGATGCCTATATACATGATCATACCTAGATATTCTCATAACTATGCTCAATTCAGTCAATTGCTCAACAATAATTTGTTCACCCACCATAGAATACTTATGCACTTGAGAGAAGCCACTAGTGAAACCTATGGCCCCCGGGTCTCTTTCTCATCATATCAATCTCCATCACTTTATTATTGCTTTGTTTTTACTTTGCCTTTTACTTTGCCAGTTGCTGACACCAGAGCTACTACTTCAGCACCAGCTACGGCCTCAGCTCCAGCATCTACTTCAGCTCCAACTCCAGCAAACTACTTCAACATCTACAGAAGCCTTCGTCCTTGGAGTGATCCGGACTCCACCACCACCTGAAGATCAAGCTGGAGCGACGACTTAGCACTATGCATTTTCCAGGAACTTTTTGGTAACTTGTTGCCAAAGGGGGAGAAGATGTATAGATCATAGGCTTCGAGAGAGAGAGTGTTGCTTTTCTCTCTTGCTTTATTTGGTGGTTTTTCGAACCTTTTTCTGCTTTTGAGTGCTTGATACTATGTCATTATTTGTGAGACATCGATGATCATGTGTTTGATCATAAGCTACACTTAATGTTTGCTTAATGCTTGCTTAAATATTATCATGCTATCTATCGTTTGTGATCATTCACTCTTCTTGGTGATGAGTGCATGCATTTCATTCTTATCATTTTGAGGGCTCCACCAAGATGTATGTGACATGGAAGAGTAACCCATGACTCTAACTCTTTGTGCATTTGCAGTCCAAAGCAAATTTTAAATATGCACAAATTTAGGGGGAGCTCTTACTTATCACATTCTTCTCAAAGCGACGATATACTTCATGCTTATTATCATTTGTCGAAGCTTTGATCTATATGTTGTCATCAATTACCAAAAAGGGGGAGATTGAAAGTGCAACTATCCCTAGGAGGTTTTGGTAATTCATAACAACATATAGCTCATTGAGCTAATGCTATTCCAAGATGATTATTTCAGGAAAGCTCAATGATTGGCATGGCATGGATGTGAAAGTGGAACCCTCAAAATGCTAAGGACAAAGGATTGGCTCAAGCTCAAAAGCTCAAGACTGTTCATTTTATATTTTAGTGATCCAAGATCACATTGAGTCCATAGGAAAAGCCAATACTATCAAGGAGGGATGAGGTGTTGCTTAATGAGCCTCTTGCTTCATGTGCTTAATGATATGCTCCAAAAACCCTCAACTACTTTCCCATATCCACATATGACCTAAACTCTAAGCCAAACTCGGTCCTACCGATTTTTTCTATCCGGCGCCACCGAGTTTCAATTGTCATTAGCCACTGCCAAACCCTAGCAATTCGGTCCTACCAATAAGGATCTCGGTCCCACCGAGATGGGGTTGCAAACTCTCTGTTTCCCTTTCGTAACTTTTCGGTCCCACCGAAAGAGCGAATTGGTCCCACCGAGATTGCAATGTAAACTCAGTGTTTCCCTTTTGTAACTTTTCGGTCTCACCGAGTTCCACTCGGTCTCACCGAAAGAGCAAATCGGTCCCACCGAGTTTTCCAGACCAACTCTCTGGTTAGCTAATTACCAAACTCGGTCTCACCGAGTTTGTGTAATCGGTCTCATCGAGATTACATTATGCCCAAACCCTAACCGAATCGGTCCTATCGAGTTGCATGTCAGTCCCACCGAAATTCCTAACGGTCACTAGGTTTACTACTTCGGTCAGACCGAGTTTATTTATTCGGTCCCAACGAGATTGGAAATCTGTGTAACGGTTGGATTTTGTGTGGAGGCTATATATACCCCTCCACCTCCTTCTCATTCGAGTGAGAGAGCCACCAGAACACACACACCATTCCTACTCATATGTTCTGAGAGAAAACCACCTACTCATGTGTTGAGATCAAGACATTCCATTCCTACCATATGAATCTTGATTTCTAGCCTTCCCAAGTTGCTTTCCACTCAAATCTTCTTTCCACCAAATCCAAATCCTATGAGAGAGAGTTGAGTGTTGGGGAGACTATCATTTGAAGCACAAGAGCAAGGAGTTCATTACCTACACAGCATTTGTAACTTCTTGGAGAGTGGTGTCTCCTAGATTGGCTAGGTGTCACTTGGGAGCCTCCGACAAGATTGTGGAGTTGAACCAAGGAGTTTGTAAGGGCAAGGAGATCGCCTACTTCGTGAAGATCTACCGCTAGTGAGGCAAGTCCTTCGTGGGCGATGGCCATGGTGGGATAGACAAGGTTGCTTCTTCGTGGACCCTTTGTGGGTGGTTGCTTCTCCGTGGACCCTTCGTGGGTGGAGCCCTTCGTGGACTCGCGCAACCGTTGCCCTTGGGTGGAGTCCTGTGTGGACTCGCGCAACCGTTACCCTTCATGGGTTGAAGTCTCCATCAACGTGGATGTAGGATAGCACCACCTATCCGAACCACGGGAAAAACATCCGTGTCTCCAATTGCGTTTGAAATCTCCAAACCCTTCCCTTTATATTCTTGCAAGTTGCATGCTTTACTTTCCGCTGCCAATATACTCTTTGCATGCTTGCTTGAATTATGTGATGATTTCTTGACTTGTCCTAAAATAGCTAAAATCTGCCAAGAACTAAAATTGGGAAAAGGTTAAGTTTTTATTTGGTCAAGTAGTCTAATCACCCCCCTCTAGACATACTTTCGATCCTACAAGTGGTATCAGAGCTTTGGTCTCCATTTTCTTGATCTCCATAGCTTTTGGTGGTCATAGCCTTGGTTTCACAACCTAGGAGAGTATGGCGTCTAGCGAGGGAAATTATCACCGTAGAGGTCCTTACTTTGATGGTACTAATTTTGCTAGTTGGAAGCATAAAATGAAAATGCATATTCTTGGACATAACCCCACCGTTTGGGCTATTGTGTGTGTTGGTTTGCAAGGTGACTTATTTGATGGGAAAGAACCAAACCGTGAAGCTACCGCGGATGAGTTGAAGATGTAGCAATACAATGCTCAAGCTTGTGATATTCTCTTCAACGGATTGTGCCCCGAAGAATTCAACAAAATCAGCCGCCTTGAGAATGCAAAGGAAATTTGGGACACTTTGACTGATATGCACGAAGGTACCGACTCCGTCAAGGAATCCAAGTTGGATGTGCTTCAAAGTCAACTTGACAAGTTCAAGATGAAGGATGGTGAAGGTGTCGCTGAAATGTACTCTAGGCTTGCTCTCATCACAAATGAGATTGCCGGCTTAGGAAGTGAAGAGATGACCGATAAATTCATCATCAAGAAGATCCTAAGAGCCTTGGATGGAAAATATGATACCGTGTGCACATTGATCCAAATGATGCCCAATTACAAAGATCTCAAGCCAACGGAGGTGATTGGAAGGATTGTTGCTCATGAGATGTCACTTAAGGATAAAGAGGAACTTCACAACAAATCAAGTGGTGCCTACAAAGCCTCATGTGAAGCCCCTACATCATCAAGTGAGAAACAAGACTTCAATGAAGAATTGAGCTTAATGGTGAAGAACTTCAACAAGTTCTACAAGAATAGAAGCAAAGATAGAAGCTCCAAATCAAGGTCCTACAATGACAAAAGATCTTCTAGTCGAGAGCGAAACTGCTACAATTGTGGAAGACCCGGACACTATTCCAATGAGTGTACGGCTCCCTACAAGAGAAGAGAAGATTCTCCAAAAAGAAGAAGCAAAGGATCACCACCAAGAGAGAGAAGGAGTAGAGATGATCGTTATGAACGAAGATACTCACGGAGAAGCAAGGATTCGGAAAGGAAGGAAAAATCATCAAGGAGCTACACAAGACGAAGACATCAAGCTCATGTTGGTGAATGGGTATCCGGCTCCGACTCCGATAGCCACTCCGAGAGAAGTTATCACTCCGACTCCGAAGATACTCAAGATGAAGGTGTTGCCGGTCTAGCACTTGTGTCAACCAACTCCTACGACATATTTGACTCACCAAATGAAGGAAATGGAAGATGCTTCATGGCCAAAGGTCCTAAGGTAACACACCCCGAGTATGTTGATTTCAATAGTGATGAAGATGACTTGTTAGGTGATGATTTGCTTGGTGACAACTCTAGTGATGAATACTATGATGAAAGACCAATTAATCATGCTAATCAAGATAAAACGAATGACAATGATAAGGAGAAGATTGAGGCTCTAACTAAAGAACTAAAAACTCTTAAGTTAGATCATGACACTATCTTCGAAGATCACCGAGAACTTTTAAGAGCTCATGGGAAACTACACTTTGAAAAGCTCAATCTTGAGCAAGAGCATGAGTTCTTAAAGGCAATCAATGATGATCTCCGCAAGAAAAGTTCTTCTTACATTGCCAAGTGTTTACTCTTATCCACTTACATGCCTCAAGTCAAATCTAACAAGAAAGATTCCTCCTCTAGTAGTAACAATGATCATGCTAAATCCAATATTGTTGCTTCTAGTAGTTCTCTTGATTCCACTAATGATTCTCTTAGCCAAGTTACACTTGAGCAAGAAAATAGCTTATTGAAGGGAATTATAGAGAAAGGAGTGTACAAGAGCCTTGCCGGGAGTAAGCAATTCGAGGAAATTGTGCGCAAGCAAGGAATGCACCGGAAGAATCAAGGTGTTGGTTTTGAACGAAAGTTCAATGCCAATGGAGTTGAATGGGAAGAAGATCAATACCCCAAGACAAAGTTTGTCCCTCAACAAGAGAAGTATACTTCTTTCAAGGGGACACAAGCTCAAGATGATCTTCCACCACAAGACTACGAGCAAAAAGGCAAGGACAAGCTTCAAGAGGAAATTGATGCATTTGAAGAAGCTCCAAAGACCTTAGTCAAGTTGATTCCCAAGACTACTTCAAGTTCCACTTCATCAAGTACGACTACAACTCCAAGGATTCCCATCAAGATGATGTGGATCCAAAAGAAGAAGAACTAGAGAGTTCTTGAGGGTGACTCCGCCAACATACTTCACTCTTATCATTTTGGCAAGAACAAGTGCAATCAACTTCCACATCTTGCACTAGTTCAAGGAGTCACAAACCCTCTTGTTGGTAAGACAAGGGACAAGGTAACCTAAAGTTTTCATGGACATCATCTTTTGTGTGCATCACTCTATGTCTATGGATATCCTTGTTTGTTCCTTGTGGGACTAACCCATGTAGGTATTGAAAGTGCAATTCACTCAAAAGGATAGCTCCAAGAGATCTACATCAACATTGAGCATCCACATCTTCAATATCTACATGAAGTCATCATCGACAAAACCCAAGGTTAGTTCATCCCTCTTAGGGGGGACATCACATCTAGGGGGAGCTTTACTCTAAGACTTGAGCTAAAGCAACTCTAAAGATGTGAACACAACAATGCTTTATGTAAAAGTGGTAACCCCACTTGAGCTTAAACGATGAGTATGACCTACGATCAAGTGTTCTCACTTGACTCCTAAGTCAATATACTCATATATAGATGACCTAGTCATCGCAAATTGTTTGATAGATGCTAGAATTGGTTGTGCATGCTTTGCCACATATTTCATTTGCTATCTTATTGTGTGAGCATGTTGGTTGCATATTTTACTCATTCAAGGACATCCACTTGTTGTTTTGATTGTTTGGCTTTATCTTCTTTTGCCAAGTGGATGGACAAGAATGCCTAAGAACCTCCTCTAGCTATCTATGCTTTTCTCGTCTCAAACTCTATTCATGCTGCATCACAAAATTTGATCAAGTCAGATTCGAACCACTCTGTGTGAGGAGCGCTCGGAGTCCCCGATTCGTCATAGACTTAAACTTCCAAAACCTCTTTATGAATCTCGGTCTGACCGATACACCATTTCGGTCCTACCGAGTTCATTAAGTTGATCTAGGTTTTTGATCTCGGTGCAACCGATTTGAACTTTTCGGTCACACCGAGTTGCAATAACTGCACACAGTTTTGCATCTCGGTGCCACCGAGTTGTTCCACTCGGTCACACCGACAGGGTCGGGCTATATATAGTGACGGGCAGAATTTTGGAAATTTCTCTAAAACCTCCTAGCCCGCGCGATAGCCTGCTCTGCCCTCGAGGTCTCCGGATCGTCTCCTCGCCGCCAGCAGCCTCCAGTCGCTGGTCTTCGCCGCCGTCAACGGATTTCTGCCCCGCCGTTGCTGCCGTAGCAAGTCCACGCCAAACTAGGGTATGGACTTGATCATTGTGCTATTCCTCAATCTGATTCCTAGCACATTGTGATCATCATGAATCTTGCCACGATTGATAAACTTCTATCCAGTCAAAACGCTCGTAGATTAGGTTTAATTAAAAAAATTTAGGGTTAGGTTTCCGCCGAAACCATCTCGGACCCACCGAGTTGAAAAACTCGGTCCCACCGATCTGGCTTTTGCCATTGCACAAGTTAAACTCGGTCTGACTGAGAATAACTTATCGGTGCGACCGATTTTGGAATTCTGTGAAACCCTAGCAGTCTCGGTGCCACCGAACTGTGACTCGGTCTGACCGAGTTCACCAGTTCTGGTGCCAAAAACTGCTTCGGTGTCACCGAGTTTAAAAATCGGTAGATCCGAGATGCTTTCTGTGGAAAACTAAAACTAAGTTTTTGAATTAATCTTTTGCAAAAATCTCTGCTTTCTGTGATGCTCATCCACTCTATCTCTTCTATAATCTATTCACAGGGTCAGCAGTCAGTTTGCAACATGTCTGATCAAAGTGACAGCCAGAACCTCTCAGAGCAGCAAGTTGTGATGAGTGAGAGCACTAGCCCCTCAAGTTCTTCTGATGATGGCAGCAGGAGCACCCCCAGCAATCTGCCTAAGGCTGCCACACGTCAAAGGAAGAAGAGAACGTCTGATTCTGAGGATGAAGACTATGTGGTAGAGGAAGAGGCCACTTCCAAGAGGGTTGAGCCAGCTCAAGTCTCAAAGCCAGGCCTGAAAATCAAGAGGCTAGCAGGCAGGCAGCCAATGTCAAAGGCTAGAGCCTCAACTGAGAAGCCTGCACCTGCTCCCATTGAGCCCATTGCTGCTGAGGGTAAGAAAAGGAAAGAGAGAGTAAAGAAGACTATAGCCAAAGTGCTTGGGAGAGCCTCCATCAAGGTAGAAGAGGAGGAGGAAGAAGAGGTTGCTGCACCAGCACCCAAGGCAGCCAAACTTTTGGGAGATGCCATAAGGTCAGGGGGAGCTGCATCCAAGCCCAAGGAAGCTCCTAAGGCTGCATCTAAGCCTAAGACAGCTCCAAAGAGAAACACAAGGAGTATACCTGCTGCAGAAAAGAACAAGGCCCCAGTGCCTGAAGCTATTGAAGAAGAGGAAGAGAGTGTCCTTCAGAATCTCAAGCCCAGGATCCCAGACCACAACGATGCTCATCCTATGGCTAAGGACATGAAGCTCAGGAGAGACTCAGGGCTCAGGAAATGGAGAGAAGCAGATCCATATGCTTCTAGGAGAAGGACTGCCGTGGACTACAGATTTCACACAAAGGAGCAACAAGATTTTTATGAGACTATTTTGCTTGACAAGAAGCCAATCGTTTGTGACATGAGATGGGTCGACTGGACCTATATCAAGGAGAATGAAGAGCACTATCCAGGAGTTCAGGACAGCTTCAGAGCGTGTGGAGTAGAGGACTTTGTTGGGCAGAAGCTCACAAAGTGGAACGAGGAACTCATCATGCAGTTCTACTCCACAGCTCACTTTTATCCGGATGGCAGGATTACTTGGATGTCTGAGGGTACAAGGTACCAATCTGCAGTGGCTGAGTGGGCACAGATCATCAATGCCCCAGAAGAGCAAGATGAGGACTTGGATATCTATGCCAAGAAAAAGATGGATCACAACTCCATATCAAACATGTACAAGGAGATCCCGAATGAAGGACTCGACACGTTCAAGTTTGGCTCAGTGCACTATCTGCTCTCAGGATTGCCTAATATCAATTGGATACTAAGGCACACTCTGTTGCCTAAGTCTGGAGATCACAAGATGATCAGAGGCCACGCGATCAACCTGCTTCATGTCTTTGACGTGCCTCAGAAATTCAAGGTCATGAGTCTCATTGTGGAAACCATTAAGAGGACAGCTGCAGATCAAAAGAGGAGCTGTGGATATGCCCCTCAGATTCAGGAGCTCATCAACTCCAAGATGGGCACGGGCGTATATCTGTTGGATAAGGAACACCTGCCCATCCGTCCAAATTTTGAGAAGAATGAAGTTGTGATGACAGAGAATGAGCCATCGTCTGCACAAGCATTTGCAAAGAAGGAGAAGGCGAAGAAGGAAAAAGCTGCCAGGATGCCTACTCAAGAGGAGGCATCTGAGTACTTCTTGAAGACCAAAAAAGAGCACCTCAGTTACTTGATTGCATCCTCGCTGAGAATTGAGCAAAGTCTAGCCAACCTCACTAAAAATCAGCAGAGCCTAGAGAGGATCATGGAACAGAAGTTCTATGACTTGGATGTCAAGGTAACAGAAGTCCAGTCTGTAGTGGAGCAGCTCCAGGAGGACAAGAATGAGAGGAGAGGCAGGACCACAACTCATGCTTTTTCTAGAGTGCCACGAGGCCCGAGGTCGTCTGCACTGCCAGTTGCTGACACCAGAGCTACTACTTCAGCACCAGCTACAGCCTCAGCTCCAGCATCTACTTCAGCTCCAACTCCAGCAACTACTTCAACATCTACAGAAGCCTTCGTCCTTGGAGTGATCCGGACTCCACCACCACCTGAAGATCAAGCCTGAGCGACGACTTAGCACTATGCATTTTCTAGGAACTTTTTGGTAACTTGTTGCCAAAGGGGGAGAAGATGTATAGATCATAGGCTTCGAGAGAGAGAGTGTGTTGCTTTTCTCTCTTGCTTTATTTGGTGGTTTTTCGAACCTTTTTCTGCTTTTGAGTGCTTGATACTATGTCATTATTTGTGAGACATCGATGATCATGTGTTTGATCATAAGCTACACTTAATGTTTGCTTAATGCTTGCTTAAATATTATCATGCTATCTATCGTTTGTGATCATTCACTATTCTTGGTGATGAGTGCATGCATTTCATTCTTATCATTTTGAGCGCTCCACCAAGATGTATGTGACATGGAAGAGTAACCCATGACTCTAACTCTTTGTGCATTTGTAGTCCAAAGCAAATTTTAAATATGCACAAATTTAGGGGGAGCTCTTACTTATCACATACTTCTCAAAGCGACGATATACTTCATGCTTATTATCATTTGTCGAAGCTTTGATCTATATGTTGTCATCAATTACCAAAAAGGGGGAGATTGAAAGTGCAACTCTCCCTAGGAGGTTTTGGTAATTCATAACAACATATAGCTCATTGAGCTAATGCTATTCCAAGATGATTATTTCAGGAAAGCTCAATGATTGGCATGGCATGGATGTGAAAGTGGAACCCTCAAAATGCTAAGGACAAAGGATTGGCTCAAGCTCAAAAGCTCAAGACTCTTCATTTTATATTTTAGTGATCCAAGATCACATTGAGTCCATAGGAAAAGCCAATACTATCAAGGAGGGATGAGGTGTTACTTAATGAGCCTCTTGCTTCATGTGCTTAATGATATGCTCCAAAAACCCTCAACTACTTTCCCATATCCACATATGACCTAAACTCTAAGCCAAACTCAGTCCTACCGATTTTTTCTATCCGGCGCCACCGAGTTTCAATTGTCATTAGCCACTGCCAAACCCTAGCAATTCGGTCCTACCAATAAGGATCTCGGTCCCACTGATATGGGGTTGCAAACTCTCTGTTTCCCTTTCGTAACTTTTCGGTCCCACCGAAACAGCGAATCGGTCCCACCGAGATTGCAATGTAAACTCAGTGTTTCCCTTTTGTAACTTTTCGGTCTCACCGAGTTCCACTCGGTCTCACCGAAAGAGCAAATCGGTCCCACCGAGTTTGCCTGACCAACTCTCTGGTTAGCTAATTACCAAACTCGGTCTCACCGAGTTTGTGTAATCGGTCTCACCGAGATTACGTTATCCCCAAACCCTAACCGAATCGGTCCTACCGAGTTGCATGTCAGTCCCACCGAAATTCCTAACGGTCACTAGATTTACTACTTCGGTCAGACCGAGTTTATTTATTCGGTCCCACCGAGATTGGAAATCTGTGTAACGGTTGGATTTTGTGTGGAGGCTATATATACCCCTCCACCTCCTTCTCATTCGAGTGAGAGAGCCACCAGAACACACACACCATTCCTACTCATATGTTCTGAGAGAAAACCACCTACTCATGTGTTGACATCAAGACATTCCATTCCTACCATATGAATCTTGATTTCTAGCCTTCCCAAGTTGCTTTCCACTCAAATCTTCTTTCCACCAAATCCAAATCCTATGAGAGAGAGTTGAGTGTTGGGGAGACTATCATTTGAAGCACAAGAGCAAGGAGTTCATTACCTACACACCATTTGTTACTTCTTGGAGAGTGGTGTCTCCTAGATTGGCTAGGTGTCACTTGGGAGCCTCCTACAAGATTGTGGAGTTGAACCAAGGAGGTTGTAAGGGCAAGGAGATCGCCTACTTCGTGAAGATCTACCGCTAGTGAGGCAAGTCCTTCGTGGGCGATGGCCATGGTGGGATAGACAAGGTTGCTTCTTCGTGGACCCTTTGTGGGTGGTTACTTCTCCGTGGACCCTTCGTGGGTGGAGCCCTTCGTGGACTCGCGCAACCGTTGCCCTTGGGTGGAGCCCTGTGTGGACTCGCGCAACCGTTACCCTTCGTGGGTTGAAGTCTCCATCAACGTGGATGTAGGATAGCACCACCTATCCGAACCACGGGAAAAACATCCGTGTCTCCAATTGCGTTTGAAATCTCCAAACCCTTCCCTTTATATTCTTGCAAGTTGCATGCTTTACTTTCCGCTGCCAATATACTCTTTGCATGCTTGCTTGAATTATGTGATGATTGCTTGACTTGTCCTAAAATAGCTAAAATCTGCCAAGAACTAAAATTGGGAAAAGGTTAAGTTTTTATTTGGTCAAGTAGTCTAATCACCCCCCTCTTGACATACTTTCGATCCTACAAGTGGTATCAGAGCTTTGGTCTCCATTTGCTTGATCTCCATAGCTTTTTGTGGTCATAGCCTTGGTTTCACAACCTAGGAGAGTATGGCGTCTAGCGAGGGAAATTATCACCGTAGAGGTCCTTACTTTGATGGTACTAATTTTGCTAGTTGGAAGCATAAAATGAAAATGCATATTCTTGGACATAACCCCGCCGTTTGGGCTATTGTGTGTGTTGGTTTGCAAGGTGACTTATTTGATGGGAAAGAACCAAACCGTGAAGCTACCGCGGATGAGTTGAAGATGTTGCAATACAATGCTCAAGCTTGTGATATTCTCTTCAACGGATTGTGCCCCGAAGAATTCAACAAAATCAGCCGCCTTGAGAATGCAAAGGAAATTTGGGACACTTTGACTGATATGCACGAAGGTACCGACTCCGTCAAGGAATCCAAGTTGGATGTGCTTCAAAGCCAACTTGACAAGTTCAAGATGAAGGATGGTGAAGGTGTCGCTGAAATGTACTCTAGGCTTGCTCTCATCACAAATGAGATTGCCGGCTTAGGAAGTGAAGAGATGACCGATAAATTCATCATCAAGAAGATCCTAAGAGCCTTGGATGGAAAATATGATACCATGTGCACATTGATCCAAATGATGCCCAATTACAAAGATCTCAAGCCAACGGAGGTGATTGGAAGGATTGTTGCTCATGAGATGTCACTTAAGGATAAAGAGGAACTTCACAACAAATCAAGTGGTGCCTACAAAGCCTCATGTGAAGCCCCTACATCATCAAGTGAGAAACAAGACTTCAATGAAGAATTGAGCTTAATGGTGAAGAACTTCAACAAGTTCTACAAGAATAGAAGCAAAGATAGAAGCTCCAAATCAAGGTCCTACAATGACAAAAGATCTTCTAGTCGAGAGCGAAACTGCTACAATTGTGGAAGACCCGGACACTATTCCAATGAGTGTACGGCTCCCTACAAGAGAAGAGAAGATTCTCCAAAAAGAAGAAGCAAAGGATCACCACCAAGAGAGATAAGGAGTAGAGATGATCGTTATGAACGAAGATACTCACAGAGAAGCAAGGATTCGGAAAGGAAGGAAAAATCATCAAGGAGCTACACAAGACGAAGACATCAAGCTCATGTTGGTGAATGGGTATCTGGCTCCGACTCCGACAGCCACTCCGAGAGAAGTTATCACTCCGACTCCGAAGATACTCAAGATGAAGGTGTTGCCGGTCTAGCACTTGTGTCAACCAACTCCTATGACATATTTGACTCACCAAATGAAGGAAATGGAAGATGCTTCATGGCCAAAGGTCCTAAGGTAACACACCCCGAGTATGTTGATTTCAATAGTGATGAAGATGACTTGTTAGGTGATGATTTGCTTGGTGACAACTCTAGTGATGAATACTATGATGAAAGACCAATTAATCATGCTAATCAAGATAAAACGAATGACAATGATAAGGAGAAGATTGAGGCTCTAACTAAAGAACTAAAAACTCTTAAGTTAGCTCATGACACTATCTTCGAAGATCACCGAGAACTTTTAAGAGCTCATGAGAAACTACGCTTTGAAAAGCTCAATCTTGAGCAAGAGCATGAGTTCTTAAAGGCAATCAATGATGATCTCCGCAAGAAAAGTTCTTCTTACATTGCCAAGCGTTTACTCTTATCCACTTACATGCCTCAAGTCAAATCTAACAAGAAAGATTCCTCCTCTAGTAGTAACAAAGATGCCTCAGAAAGCCGAGCATAAAAATTTTGAATAATCATTTCTCTTGAGAGCTCATGATTGGGGCATGAATATAACATTGACTTAAGCCTCCCCTAAGCTTGAGCTATGCTTTTTCTTTGCGAGGCCAAAAATTATATATAAAATTACGATCACGATGAACAAGATGCATAGGATAAAACTTCTGGTGAAATTCCAATTTCAATCTCTTATAGTCCCATGATCCCATATCATCACATAGCCTATACCATGTCAATGAATCTCCCTTCAAAGATAAAGGGAAGACCTTCTTCTTGATAACATCATCGGGCATACCTGCAAGCTTAAATAATCCACAAACTTCATCCACATAGATGAAGTGTAAGTCGGGATGCAATGTTCCATCTCCTGCAAAAGGATTAGCTAGCAGTTTCTCTATCATACCCGAAGGAATTTCGAAGTAAACATTTTCATTTTCAGTTGGTCCAGTAGGTTGAGAACCAACTATTTTCTCTACCGGTCGGGGTGAAGATACCCCAAACAAGCCCCTCAAAGGATTACTTTCCATAGTAACAAGTGACAGTAAATTTCAGCACACTATATAAATTTTTCCTTACCAAATTCCACCTACCAAAGGTGCTTCACTCCCCGGCAACGGTGCTAGAAAAGAGTCTTGATGACCCACAAGTATAGGGGATCTGTCGTAGCCTTTTTGATAAGTAAGAGTGTCAAACCCAACGAGGAGCAGAAGGAAATGATAAGAAGTTTTCAGTAAGGTATTCTCTTCAAGTACTGAAATTATCGGTAATAGATAGTTTTTTGATAAGGTAATTGGTAATGAGTAACAAGTAACAAGAGTAAATAAGGTGCAGCAAGATGGCCCAATCCTTTTTGTAGCAAAGGACAAGCCTGGACAAACTCTTATATGAAGGAAAGCGCTCCCGAGGACACGTGGGAATTATCTTCAAGCTAGTTTTCATCACGTTCATATGATTCGCGTTCGGTACCTTGATAATTTGATATGTGGGTGGATCGGTGCTTGGGTGCTGTCCTTACTTGGACAAGCGTCCCACTTATGATTAACCCCCATTGCAAGCATCCGCAACTATAACAGAAGTATTAAGATAAACCTAACCATAGCATGAAACATATGGATCCAAATCAGCCCCTTACGAAGCAATGCATAAACTAGGGTTTAAGCTTCTGTCACTCTAGCAACCCATCATCTACTTATTACTTCCCAATGCCTCCCTCTAGGCCCAAACAATGGTGAAGTGTCATGTAGTCGACGTTCACATGACACCATTAGAGGGATAACAACATACATCTCATCAAAATATCAAACGAATACCAAATTCACATGACTACTAATAGCAAGACTTCTCCCATGTCCTCAGGAACAAACGTAGCTACTCACAAAGCATATTCATGTTCATAATCATGGGGGTATTAATATGCATAATGGATCTGAACATATGATCTTACACCAAGTAAACCAACTAGCATCAACTACAAGGAGTAATCAACACTACTAGCAACCCACAGGTACCAATCTGAGGTTTGGATACAAAGATTGGATACAAGAGATGAACTAGGGTTTGAGATGAGATGGTGCTGGTGAAGATGTTGATGGAGATTGACCCCCTCTCGGTGAGAGGATCGTTGGTGATGACTATGGTGATGATTTCCCCCTCCCGGAGGGAAGTTTCCCCGGCAGAACAACTGTGCCGGAGCCCTAGATTGGTTTTGCCAAGGTTCCGCCTCGTGGCGGCGGAGTTTTGTCTCGTAAGCTTGCTTATGATTTTTTCTTGGACGAAAGACCTCATATAGCAGAAGATAGGCATCGGAGGACCACCAAGGGGCCCACGAGGCAGGGGCGCGCCCCCCACCCTCGTGGCTGGTGGGTGGCCCCCCTCTGGTACTTCTTGTGCTCAGTATTTTTTATATATTCTGGAAATAACTTCCGTTAAGTTTCAGGACATTTGGAGCTGTCTAGAATAGGTCTCTAATATTTGCTCCTTTTCCAGTCCAGAATCCCAACTGCCGGCATTCTCCCTCTTCATGTAAACCTTGTAAAATAAGAGAGAATAGGCATAATATTGTGACATAATGTGTAATAACAGCCCATAATGCAATAAATATCGATATAAAAGCATGATGCAAAATGGACGTATCACCCGCTGCTCTCACTTTGCATACGGGTGTTCTATCTAAAACGTTTGCGATCAAGAGCTGCACAAATCCTGCTTGGCACATTTTCCCTTGGCTTCATGGGGAAGCTGTCGGTTTGCATACGGGTGTTCTAACTAAAATGTTTGCGATGAGTGTTTCATATTTAAAAACTAAATTAAACTAGGAAAACCGAATTAAACCTGGGGAAGCTGACAAAATTTTTACCACGACATGTTGATGCCGCTCCATGATAGCATGCCAAGTTTCATGAATTTCAGACGAGTTTTGGATTTACTAGAATTTATAAACCAGGTATCTCAATGTTTGCGGCCGAGTGACGGTGGCAGGGTGTTTGAAATTCATTCCCGTTTCTTGCATGGGGCCTAAGCATGCACCTAAGAACACATATTTGATCTTTCAACCAGTATATATGCACTAGAGAATGTGCATGTAGTTCAAATTTGAATTATGCACATAAAATGCCTGAAAACCCTAGTTGATGTATAAAAATGTCCAAACGAACCCCGAAAAATTCCAAAATTGAACACAACACTCTTGTTGTTCTATGTTGACACTCGAATTTTTTTGAAAGCAATAACAGGCAACAGATATCGTTTCGTCCCCAAAGGTGGCACGTTCCCTACCGAAACAATCACGCTTGTTGTGAGAAGCTTATACCCAAGCCTACCCCAAATGGGACGAAATTTTTACCATGGCATGTTGATGCCGCTCCATGATAGCATGCCAAGTTTCATGAATTTAAGACGAGTTTTAGATTTACTAGAATTTAAAAACCAGGTATCTCAATATGTGCGGCCGACTGACGGTGGCAGGGTGTTTGAAATTCGTTCCCATTTCTTGCATGGGACCTAAGCATGCACCCAATGACACATATTTGATTTTTCAACCAGTTTATATGCACTAGAGAATGTGCATGTAGTTCAAATTTGAATTATGCACATAAAATGCCTAGAAAACCAAGTTAATGTATAAAAATGTCCAAACAAACCCTGAAAATTCCAAAATTGAGCACAACACTCTTGGTTTTATGTTGACACTCGAATTTTTTTGAAAGCAATAAGAGGCAACGGATATCATTTCGTCCCCAAAGGTGGCACGTTCCCTACTGAAACCATCATGCTTGTTGTGAGAAGCGCTAGTTTGTGAGAAGCTTATACCCAAGCCTGCCCCAAATGGGACAAAAATTTTATCACGGCATGTTGATGCCGCTCCATGATAGCATGCCGTTTCATGAATTTCAGACAAGTTTTGGATTTACTAGAATTTATAAACTAGGTATCTCAATGTTTGCGCCCGACTGACGGTCGCAGGGTGTTTGAAATTCATTCCCATTTCTTGCATGGGACCTAAGCATGCACCTAAGATCACATATTTGATCTTTCAACCAGTTTATATGCACTAGAGAATGTGCATGTAGTTCAAATTTGAATTATGCACATAAAATGCCTAGAAAACCCAGTTAATGTATAAAAATGTCCAAACGAACCTCAAAAAATTCCAAAATTGAACACAACACTCTTGTTGTTCTATGTTGACACTCAAAAAAATTTGAAAGCAATAAGAGGCAACGGATATCGTTTCGTCCCCAAAGGTGGCACGTTCCCTACCGAAACCATCACGCTTGTTGTGAGAAGAGCTGGTTTCTGAGAAGCTTATACCCAAACCTACCCCAAATGGGACAAAAAATTTACCACAGCATGTTGATGCCGCTCCATGATAGCATGCCAAGTTTCATGAATTTCAGACGAGTTTTGGATTTACTAGAATTTTAAAACCAGGTATCTCAATATGTGCGGCCGACTGACGGTGGCGGGGTGTTTGAAATTCATTCCCACTTCTTGCATGGGACCTAAGCATGCAACCAAGGACACATATTTGATTTTTCAACCAGTTTATATGGACTGGAGCATGTGCATGTAGTTCAAATTTGAATTATGCGCATAAAATGCCTAGAAAACCCAGTTAATGTATAAAAATGTCCAAATAAACCCTGAATAATTCCGATTTTTTGGACGACACACCTATAGTTGCATGTTCACTGCAGATAAAAGTTCTAGCAATTGAAACACCGTCCATGGCCGCTGTGACCCCATTATGTAATTCAAATCAAGACGAAAAATCAAGTAGATCCCACACAGTTTATTATAACCAACCGTGTGAGATGCAGCACAAAATATCTTCGGACCATGTCTGTATAAGGGACTGTATCTGATGACACTTTGCGCGCCAGTTTTTTGGCTGAAGCGATTCCAAAATTTCGGCTTCTGCAGAAATATCTACCTCCCCGTCCCCTCCCCCTTACCAAAAGCCACATTTCCCCGGTTTCCGCCTTCTTTTCCAAGTTGAAACCTTTATTCTTTGCTTGCAGCATCGCCGCCTCCTCGCCGGCGCCCCTTCTTCACGCTGCTCGGCCTCGCCTATCCAGGCAGGTAATCCACACCCAACCCCATCCTCCTCCTCCTTCCACATCCCACATGCCCCGACCGCCGGCGCAAGCGCGACACCTTCCACCCAAATCACCGACCCCTCCACCAAATAAGCGCCGGCCTAAGCCATGGTGCACGCAGTATAGCCAGGACCTCAAGGAGCATTTGGCAGCGGAGAAGCAAATCGTGACCGCATGCATGGATGAGGTCGCGATTGTCAGATTTCGGGTTTCGGCAGACCCTTGAGGTTCGAACACTGGGGTGCGCGCGGAGATTTTGCCTCCTACCTTCCTGCACCCCCCCGCCACGCTAGGATCAAAGCTATGAAAAGATCAACACAAGGGACACAGGGTTTATACTGGTTCGGGCCACCGTTGTGGTGTAATACCCTACTCCAGTGTGTGGTGTGGTGGATTGCCTCTTGGGCTGATGATGATGAACAGTACAAGGAAGAACAGCCTCGCGAGGGTCTGTTCTTGGCTGGGGCAATGAACTGCTGGGAGGAGTTTAGCCACCTTTCTCTATCTCTCTCTCTCTGCTTACCACCTCTCTACTTGCCGAGCCCTTGGAGGAGACTGAGCCGAACCCCCTGCTACATGGGTGGCCGGCCCTATTTATAGTGGCCCTGGTCCTCTCCCCAAATATTGAGCAGGAAGGGAGCCAACAATGGTGGGCTAATTTGAAGGGGGACAACAAGTATCAACTATCCTGACAAAAGTAGTCTTCGCTTGCGCAAAGCTCTGGTGATGACGCCGTCTTGGGCTCCACGGTGACCTCCATCTCGTAGTCCTCCTGGTCTTGGTCTCGTTGCACCGAAATGGCAACCTTTGCCTGATGCCTCGGTACTCAGCGGCTGCGCTTGCCCCCTTTGCACCAAAGAGGAAAGGAGGATGCTGCGCGGGCTGGCACCCGCCTGGCGCCCTGAGTCGCAATGGCTTGCGCCACGGGCACCTCGCGAGGTACCCCGCCTTGATCTCTCCGCCTCCTCGTGAGCCAGCCAGACGAGGCCGTGCCTGAGGAAGCTCCATGTCGTCCACCCCGCGAGGCTTGGCCCCTCGCAAGGGTCTTGAGTTTCTGTTGGTGAAGACGGGCCGTGCTGGGCCCCCCTTTGAGCCACGCCGCAGGCCGCAGGCAGGCAAGTCTGGGGACCCCCGTTCCCAGAACGCCGACAGTAGCCCCCGGGCCCAAGGCACGCCCGGACTTGGCCATGTAGGGAGGCGGAAGGGCAAGAGCGAAGCGCCGCAGGCCCTAACAACATGCGGCCTTGGGCACCGCGTGGCAGTTGATTGGACGTCGGCGTCTCCACTTCCCCACGACGCCTCGGCAACTGCACGGATTGGACAAGTCCTTGCATGCAAAGCGGGTCATAATTACCTGCGATCGTGGGGGCCGTTGGTTGGCCATCGCCAGCCATAAGTATGGACCGGCACGCGCCCTTCCAGTTCATCCCTCCTTGCTTCTCCTTTTTCTTCATGGCCCCGTCGAGGAGGTTCTCAGCCGCCGAGAAGGGGAAGGCTTGCCGGGTTGAGCCCGCCTCTCCCCCACCCAAGCGCGGCCGAGGGCGCCCTCGCAAGCATCCTGTGGCCACCACGGTGGCTCCCCGCGGCCGTGGAGGCGATCTTCAGCACGGCGATGGGCGGATTGCTGCAGCCGAGGGGCGCGCTCCGGATGCGCGTCCCCCCCAGGCCGCGCGTTCGTGCTGCTAAAGTGCTGCCGGAGTTCATCGTGTGGTCGGCGGAGCTGGCTAGCACCCGGCTTCCGCTTCCTTGCTTCCTCCTCGGTGAGCTCCCAGCCGGCGCCCCGGGCGGCCTCTGGCTCCAGGCCGACGGCTGCTGCTGTCGGGCCTCATGGGTCTCTCTGGAGGTCTCCGCGGCCGGGAGCCTGTCCCTGGCCCGCGGTTGGCAGACGTTTGCCCGCGCGCGTGGCCTGAGCCGTCGGTGCACCCTACACTTCAAGTTCGACGGCGACGCCACCCTCTACGTGAGGGTGTTCGGGGAAGATGGTCGCCGCACAGGGTGTTGCCCCGAGGGTGATGACCGTGGCTGGGAACCCAGCTCCGGTGATGATGGAGAGAGCAGCGCTCGCACGGCTGGCGGCGTTCGGGGTTCCCCAAGCTTCTCCGGTTCTTCTTCAGGCGGCGACTCCTCTAGCGGTGGCCGCGATCAGCCTCCACATCGTCGTATCTTCTTGGGGGGTGGCAACGTCTCCGCCCACCGCCGCGCCCTAGTGAAGCGCGAGAGGGAGTCCGCCTGAGCTCCGGAGGCAGCTCGGGCCTTCCCTGTGGGCCGGTGTGAGGCGAGCCGCGCCGGATTTGTTCTTCCTTTTCCCTTTTTCCTGCGTAACAAAGACAACAATGCGGAGCCCCGCAGGGGCGTGTTTGGGTTATTGCTTGTTAATCATCGTTTTGCTTTCGTTACCGTACCTTCCGGCTATGTGCCCGAGCGTGGATAGTTCCCGGCCCTGGCCGTGGGGGGCGACCGACCCAGGCCCTTTGTTTGTGTCGTGGTGCCCGTGGGGCACGGACTGGAGGGGTGCTCCTGTAAGGGGCCCAGGTCGCGAACTCTTTGAGTGACTAGGATAGGAACACTCGCGAGGGCGCTCGGCTCTCCCCCTCGCGAGGCCTTGCACAAGAGAAACCGAGGCAGGAGAGCGAAAAGCCGAAGAACCGCAAGACAAAGACGGCAACAACTTCAATAAAACTCCAAACGAAGAGGAACAAGCCAACTGCGGAAAGCAAATGAAAAGCCGCGTCCGGCACCTAGTCTAGTCTTCGACGTCTTCTCACCAGCGCGGAGCTAAGTGCTGCCACTGGGCGTGGGAGGGAGCCCCAGGGCCTGAGGCCGGCGCTCCTGAGACTCCGGGGCGTGTACAGCCCCAACTCATTATTACGTGAGAGTGTCACGGGCGGCGAGCTTCACAGGCGTTGGCCTTCTTCACAGGCTCCGGGCCTTTTCCAAAATGCGATAGCTTCACAGGCACTCGCCTTGCTTCACAGGCTCCGGGCCTTTTCCAAAACACGATAGCTTCACAGACACTCGCCTTGCTTCATAGGCTCCGGGCCTTTTCCAAAACGCGATAGCTTCACAGGCACTCACCTTGCTTCACAGGCTCCGGGCCTTTTCCAAAATGCGATAGCTTCACAGGCACTCGCCTTGCTTCACAGGCTCTAGGCCTTTTCCAAAACGCGATAGCTTCACAGGCACTCGCCTTGCTTCACAGGCTCCGGGCCTTTTCCAAAACGCGATAGCTTCACAGGCACTCGCCTTGCTTCACAGGCTCTGGGCCTTTTCAGGGGTAGAACCTCCGGAGGTGCTGGATGTTCCATGCATTCTGGACCGGCACTCCCTCTTGAGTCTCCAAGTGCGCGGAGCCGGGCCTGGAAACATGAACGACCTTGAACGGGCCCTCCCACATGGGAGAGAGCTTGTGCAATCCCTCCCTGGAGAGAACCCGCCTGAGCACGAGGTCTCCTACCTCAAGAGTCCTGGGGCGGATGTTGCGGCAGTGATATCGCCGCAGTGCTTGTTGGTACCTCGCCGCTCGCAGCGCTGCTTCCCGGCGACGCTCCTCCCCCAGCACGAGGTCCGCCCCCCGCATGGCGTCCTGCTGCGCCTCGTCGAACACTAGGACCTGCGCAGAGCAACGTCTGACCCCGTGAGGGAGGACTGCTTCTGCTCCGTAGACCAGGAAGAACGGGGTCTCTCCAGTCGGCTTGGTCGCGGTGGTGCGGATGGACCACAGCACGGACTGCACTTCGTCATACCAACCTCTGCCGCAAGCCTCCAGCTTCTTCTTGAACGTCCTGGTCTTGAGGCCCCTCAGGACCTCCGCGTTGGCTCGCTCGGCCTGGCCGTTGCTTCGGGGGTGCGCCACTGAAGCGTAGCATATCTGCGTTCCAAGGTTAGCACAGTATGTTTTGAAGAGGTTACTGGTGAACTGCGAACCGTTGTCCGTGATGATGCAATTCGGCACCCCGAACCGGCTCACGATGCCCTTGATGAACTTGACTGCGGAACCCGCGGGAATGGTGCGGACAACCTCCACTTCAGCCCACTTGGTGAACTTGTCCACGACAACGTAAAGGTAGTGGTAGCCCCCTGGCGCCCGAGGAAACGGACCCAAGATGTCGAGCCCCCAGACTGCGAATGGCCACGAAAGGGGGGTAGTCTGCAAGACCCCTGCCGGCTGATGGATCTGCTTGGCGTGGAACTGGCAGGCCTCACAAGCCTTCACTAGTTCAACGGCATCATTGAGCGCGGTGGGCCAGTAAAACCCACTGCGGAACGCCTTGCCAACGAGGGTACGTGATGACGAATGATGTCTGCAGTCTCCGCCGTGTATATCTTCCAGTAGTTCCTTCCCTTGCTCCCTGGAGATGCAGCGCAGGGATACATCGTTTGGTCGCTTCCGGTAGAGCTCTCCATCTTTGATGCAGTATGCCGTGGCCTGGCGCGCCACTCGCTCTGCTTCCTCCTCCTTCTCCGGCAGGGTCCCTTGCGTTAGGTAGCTCCGGAGCTCCGTGATCCAACATCCCTCCTGAGGTTCCATCATTAGGAGCAGGCGTGCTCCCGAGGCCGGGCCACAAGCCAGAGCTCCTAAGGCAGGTGGTTGAGGGAGCTCCTCCCTGGGCTGAGCCGTGTTTGATAATGATGGTAAGGCTGAAGGCTTGAAGAGCCGCTCCTCGAAAACGCCAGGCTCCTGAGGTAACCGCCTGGACGCGCGTTTGGCGATGTCATCGGCTTCCTGGTTGGTGCCACGGGGCACATGCTGCAACTCCAACCCCCAGAACTGCTTCTCCATCCTGCGGACCTCTGCAAGGTAGGCCTCCATGTGCTCATCCTCTGGCTCGTTCACCTTGTTGGAGAAATTGACAAGGAGCTGCGAATCGCCCTTGATGGTGAGGCGTTTCACCCCCAGGGCAGCTGCGGCCTTCACGCCCGCTATTAAACCTTCATACTCCGCTATGTTGTTGGAGACCTTTTCGCCTTGCTGGAAACAAAGCTGCACGGCGTAACAGAGCTTGTCCTGGGTGGGCGATATAAGCACCGCCCCAGCCCCTGCGCCGTGTCTGGAGAACGCCCCATCGAAGTACATGACCGAGCCTTCTGGCGCCTCGCTTCCCGAGGACAGGGACCGATCCTCGTCGGCCTTGAGACCTGGCGCCTCCGTCCATTCTGCTACAAAATCTGCCAACGCTGCTCCCTTGATGACTCTGGTCGTGCTGAATTCGAGCTGAAACGCTTGCAGCTCTATGTTCCACTCAGCGACCCTCCCAGCTGAATTGGGGCTCCTGAGCACCCTCTCCAGGGGGTATGACGAGACGACCTTGATGGGGTGACCCTGAAAATAATGCCGCAGTTTGCGCGAGGCCACTAGTAGCGCGAGGAGGAGTTTTTGAGGCATGGGGTACCGTGCTCTTGCATCCCGCAGCACTGTGCTGACGAAGTACACTAGGTGCTCAACGAGGTGGAGTGCGTCAGTGCTGGTGGCTCCCTTCAGAGACCGTGGCGCCTCTTGAGGCAATGGGGCCTCCTGAGACTGGCCATTTGGAAGAGGGGCCTCTTCCGCCTCTGGTGCGCCCCTCTCCGGCGGCTGATCCTCCTCAGCCATGATGGCGGTTCCTGTGGGCCTTCCTTGTCCCTGTTCTGCCTTATCCCGGGTTGCTGCCGTGGTTTTGATCCGGCGCTCCTCTCTAACTGCTACCAAGGCTGCGCTGGCGGAGTAGGGAGTGGCGGCAAGGTAGAGCACCAGGGGCTCCTGAGGGCGCGGGGCCACCATGACCGGTGGGCTGGTCAGGTATCTCTTGAGATCCTGGAACGCCTTGTCGGCCTCTTCAGTCCACTCGAAGAGCCCCTTTTTCTTCATTAGCTGGAAGAAGGGCAGGGCTCGTTCCCCCAACTTGGAGATGAAGCACCCTAGCGCGGTCACGTGCCCCGTGAGCTTCTTCATTTCTCTGAGGGTCTTTGGCGGGCTCATGTCTTCCACCGCCTTGACCTTCTCTAGGTTAGCCTCGATGCCTCGGTGGGACATGAGGAAACCCAATAGCTTGCCCGAGGGGACTCCGAACACACACTTCTCTGGGTTGAGCCGTAGGTTCACTGCATTGAGGCTCGCGAAGGTTTCCTCTAGGTCTTGTATCAAGGTCCTGGCCTCCCGAGATTTTACCACGATGTCATCAACGTAAGCTTCAACATTCTTCCCGAGCTGCGGGCCCAAGGTGATATGCATCAGCCGCTGAAAGGTCGCCCCTGCGTTATGCAGCCCGAATGGCATGCAGGTGTAGTAGTACACCCCGCACGGGGTTAGGAAGGCCGTCTTCTCGACGTCTTCCACCGCCATCTTGATCTGGTGATACCCAGAGAAGGCATCCAGGAAGCACAACATGTCGCATTCCGCAGTGGAATCAACGATCTGGTCGATGCGGTGGAGCGGGAACGGATCTTGCGGGCACGCTTTGTTGAGGTTGGTGAAGTCGACACACATGCGTTCCTTCCCACCCTTCTTCGGCACAACGACAGGGTTGGCCAACCAATCTGGGTATCGGACCTCGCGAATGACCCCAGCGGCCTCTAATTTGCGGGTCTCTTGGACGATGAAGGCCTGCTTTTCTACGGATTGCCGCCTGGCCTTCTACTTCACAGGGCGCACGTTGGGGCACACGTTGAGGTGATGCTCGATTACGCTCCTGGGGATCCCTGCCAACTGGTCCGGCTCCCAAGCGAATACCTTCTTGTTTGCGCGCAGGAACACGACCAGGGCCTCCTCCTGCTCGGGTTTGAGGTGGGCGCCTATGGTGAAAGTGGCGTTGGTGGACCCGTCCTCATCGACGGGTACCTGCTTGGTTTCTGCCTTGTCTTGGGTGAACAACTACTTCTTCTTGGCGGGCGCAGCCCCCTTGGGCTTGGGGGCCCCCAAGTCGGCAGGCTGTGCCGACGCTGATGTCCTGAAGACGAGCTTGAGCACCCGCAGAGCATCACCGATATCCCCGTGCACGGTGAGGACACCGCTGCTCCCGGGCATCTTCATGAGGTTGTACGCCGGGTGCGTTGCGGCCATGAACGGGGCCAGCGCTGGGTAGCCGAGGATGGCGTTGTAGGGGAGGCCGATGGGGGCGATGTCGAAGTCGACCAGCTCCGTGCGGAAGTTGTCGTAGGTGCCGAAGGTCACTGGGAGCCGGATCTGCCCCAAGGAGCTGGACGACCTGCCCCCAATGCCTGAGAAGGGCCGGCTGGGCTGCAACCGTTCCAGGGGTATGTAGAGGAGGTTGAAGGCCTCGACTGAGAGCACGTTGAGGCCCGCCCCGCCATCGATGAGAGTTCTGGTGACGGCCACCTGGCAGATGGTGGGGGTGCATAGCATGGGGAGCGCACCCGAGCAGGCCGAGTTGGAGGGGTGGTCCTTCGGGCTGAAGCTCAGGACGGTCTCGGGCGCCGCCCGATCCAGGGGAGCCCCCTGCCGTGTGGAAGCGGCGCTGACCCGGCGGATGAACGGCTTGATGTGGTAACTTGTAGGCGGCGCCTGCGAGCCGCCCAAGAGGGCCGCGATGACTGGGGGTGTTGGTGCAGCGCGATAGGTGGGGAAGAGGTTGCGGGGCTCCATGGGCGCGCGGAGCACGCGGGTCGAAGAACCAGCTGGGGTGAGCAAGTGAGTTGCGGTGCGGCCGTCTTGCCGCACGGGCAGATGCCGGGACGATGCTTGCTGCTCGTCCCCCGCTGGGCCAGTGGCGGCGGGCGACAGGGAACGGCGAGGACGCCCGCCGACAGGGGCTGTCTGGGCGACGCGGGAAGCGAGGGCGGCCCGGCGCTCCGCGCGGGCCCGACGTGCGTCAGACATGAGCATGACGGTCGGAGGAGAGCGGAGCGGTGGAAGACGAATTCCGGCGCACCCCTACCTGGCGCGCCAAATGTCGGATTTCGGGTTCCGGCAGACCCTTGAGGTTCGAACACTAGGGTGTGCGCGGAGATTTCGCCTCCTACCTTCCTGCACCCCCTGCCACACTAGGATCAAAGCTATGAAAAGATCAACACATGGAACACAGGGTTTATACTGGTTCGGGCCACCGTTGTGCTGTAATACCCTACTCTAGTGTGTGGTGTGGTGGATTGCCTCTTGGGCTGATGATGATGAACAGTACAAGGAAGAACAGCCTCGCGAGGGTCTGTTCTTGGCTGGGGCGATGAACTGCTGGGAGGAGTTCAGCCACCTTTCTCTATCTCTCTCTCTCTCTCTCTCTCTCTGCTTACCACCTCTCTACTTGTCGAGCCCTTGGAGGAGACTGAGCCGAACCCCCTGCTACGTGGGTGGCCGGTCCTATTTATAGTGGCCCTGGTCCTCTCCCCAAATATTGAGCGGGAAGGGAGCCAACAATGGCTGGCTAATTTGAAGGGGGGCAGCAAGTATCAACTATCCTGACAAAAGTAGTCTTCGCTTGCGCAAAGCTCTGGTGATGATGCCGTCTTGGGCTCCACGGTGACCTCCGTCTCGTAGTCCTCCTGGTCTTGGTCTCGTTGCACCGAAATGGCAACCTTTGCCTGATGCCTTGGTACTCCGCGGCTGCGCTTGCCCCCTTTGCACCAAAGAGGAAAGGAGGACACTACGCGGGCTAGCACCCGCCTGGCGCCCTGAGTCGTCATGGCTTGCGTCACGGGCACCTCGCGAGGTACCCCGCCTTGATCTCTCTGACTCCTCGTGAGCCAGCCTGACGAGGCCGTGCCTGAGGAAGCTCCGTGTCTTCCGCCCCGCGAGGCTTGGCCCCTCGCGAGGGTCTTGAGTTTGTGTTGGTGAAGACGGGCCGTGCTGGGCCCCCCTTTGAGCCATGCCGCAGGCCGCAGGCAGGCAAGTCTGGGGACCCCCGTTCCCAGAACGCCGACGGCGATGGCTGCCATTCGTGCCGACCCCAGATCTTGAAGGAGCACCTTGCCATTTGTTAGCTACACCGGTTAAGCATGCTTGGTTTACCTGTTGCATGTGCTGCTCTTGCCTTTCCTTCACAAATTCTAATGAATTGTGCTATTTAATTTTACCATGCAATTTGTTGCTCTAGTGTATATGTTCTATATGTCATGCAATGTGGTGCTCACTTATTAACTGTTTTGTTAATTAGTTGTCATCTTCAGTTAACTGTTTGGTTCAATTCTGCAAATGTGATGTTCAATTCTTCAGGCTGCAATTTTGTATCGTCTTCCATGTGAGAAATAAATCGAATTTATCTTTACAAAATACATGAGAAACAAATACAATTGCTATATTTCCAAGTTGTTAAGCATGCTTGGTTTGGTTAACTGTCTGATGTTCTATTAGGAGTATGTTATATTGTGCAATGTGGTGCTCAGTTAACGTTTGGTTCATTTGTTGTGGTGTTTAGTTAACTACTTGGTTCAATTCTGCAATGCGATGTTCAATTGATGTGGCTGCATTCTCTTATTGTATACCATGTGAGGAATAAATCAAATTTGGCTATACTAAATACATGAGAAACAAATACAATTGCTATATTTCCAAGTTCTTAAGCATTCTTGGTTTGGTTAACTGTCTGATCTTCTATTAGGAGTATGTTATATTGTGCAATGTGGTGCTCAGTTAACGTTTGGTTCATTTGTGTTGTGGTGTTTAGTTAATTGTTTGGTTAACTATCTGATCTTCTATTAGGAATATGTTATATTGTGCAATGCGGTGCTCAGTTAATGTTGGTTCATTTGTTGTGGTGTTTAGTTAACTGCTTGGTTCAATTCTGTAATGCGATGTCCAATTGTCGTGGGTAGAATTTTCTATTGTTGTGCATGTGAGGAATAAATCGAATTTGGCTACACTTAATACATGAGAAACATATACAAGTGCTATATTTCCTAGTTCTTAATCATGCTTTGTTTGGATAAATGGGTTTTCCGTGTGGCTTGAATTAATCTGATGAATCTGCAATGTGCTTATTTTTCATCAACATATTTTACTGATAGCATGCGAACCCTTACTTAACTTGATGACTAACTACCTTATATGTGTTGCAGGAAACAATGGGAAGCACTGAGGTTTACAATCGAGGTTAGCACATGCATGGTCCGTTGTCTAATAGAACATTATTGTGCAATTGCAGGAACCATTCTAATATTTAGGTTTTTAATAATGTGGTCTTGCACATGTAGGTCCTGCTGTCAGAGGTTTAGACCCACTGTTCGACCCTTTTTGCATATGGGGAAATGAGTTGTCCATGAATATTAGTCAAGTCAAGAAACTCAGAAAGATTGTTAGGATAAAGAAATTAGCGACAAAAAATAACAAGATCTTTGTCTGCACAATGAAGAAGACATCAGTTCACTATAGGATGGTACTGACTATTATACCTTGCCTTTTTTATTCCTTTGCCCCATTTCCAATATAGAGAAGATATTTATGCACATCCTTGTTTTCAGGCCTTTCGAAAGCAGTTCACTGATGATTACCTCTCAAACCACATGTATGGCCAGGAGGCGAGGAAGGTATTCATACAACACCCACGGTTCAATATTGAAGTGTTCCTGAAGAGGATGAAGGATGGACGGTCAATCATCCACAGGCACTGGCCTAAAGTTACAAAGACCTTCAACATCAATGAAGGCTCAATATTCGCCTTCTGCTTCAGCAATTTTCCAGATGAGATACATCTGTCTATGTACCATCTATGATGCTAATTTCGAAAGGTTATAGATGTTGCATGTGAAACTTGGTCCTGGTGTAGTTGTGTAATGGGGTAACTGAGTGCTGAAGCTATATGATGTTGTACTCTGATGTATTTCAATTATGAAAATGAAATATATTGTGTGCTTAATATGAAATGTCAATTACATTAATAGATGGATTATGAATAATTGGATAATTAGCCTGCTAATGGCGAATTAGCCTGCTAATTGGGTCTTGCTATTGCAAACGGTTGTTGAAAAAATACCGTGGGCGATGACCTCAGGCAACGCACACAGTTTCTAGGAATAAACCGTGTTGGATCAATGAACAATCACACATGACTTTCTCTTGAAAACTATTTGCGTTAGGCCACCTTGCGCAAGCGTTTGCCACATAAAAACTGTGTGTGATGGAGAGCCTTTGCCACACAGTTTCTTCTACGAACCGTGTGTGATACATTCAATAACACAAACGATTTAATGGGAAAAAATGTTTGTGATGTACCTGTGAACGGAAACGTTTTCCTTAGAGCGATTGTGTGGGATGTACTTGTGACCGGAAACAATTTTGTCGTATAATTGTAGTTTTTAGCTCTACTGTACGTATTACCGTATTTGAGCGCTCGCCGGTCGCACACGTTCTCATTTTGCCGAGCTTGCGTGCCAGGAGGGCACATCCCCGACGGTTTCTGGGTCATGTGGGAAGGACTCCCCTATCGCCCACACTCACTTGGCGACGGTTCCAAATGCCGTCGCGGAAGGGGTTAAAAACTGTTTGTTTAGGAGCTCGTTGTACTAGTGATCGACAACGAACGTTACCCGTGCGGACCCTATGTAACACCCCGGATGTAACTTTCCCAATATGTATTCCAACTCCTGCCGTTTCCGGCCTTAAGTTATTTTATTTTCTCGGGTTCGGGTTTTTGTCTCCATGTTTTGTTATCGTTGTCATGCATCTCATATCATGTCATCATGTGCATTGCATTTACATACGTGTTCGTTTCATGCATTCGAGCATTTTCCCCATTGTCCGTTTTGCATTCCGGCGCTTCGTTCTCCTCCGGTGGTCATTTCTACCTTTCTTTTGTGTGTGGGGATTAAACATTTCCGGATTGGACCGAGACTTGCCAAGCGGCCTTGGTTTACTACCGGTAGACCGCCTGTCAAGTTTCGTACCATTTGGACTTTGTTTGATACTCCAACGGTTAACCGAGGGACCGAAAAGGCCTCGTTTGTGTTGCAGCCCAACACCCTTCCAATTTGTCCCAAAACCCACCTAAACCCACTCCATCATCTAGAGCTTTCGATCACGATCGCGTGGCTGCAAACCGCACCTCATTTGGATTCTCCTAGCTCCCTCTATGCCTATTTAAAGACCACCCCCGAAAATCTCCTTCTCCTTTCCCCGGATAAAAACCCTAGTTCCAAATCAGCATCGCGCGCCGCCGGACAGAGTCGCCACTGACGGACATTGTCCGCTCCTCCCCGCCAGCCACTCCGGGCGCGCCACGTGGCGCGGCGCCCCACATCGCCGTCCGCACTCACCGCGGCCCGCGAGGCCCGTCACCGCCCCCCCGGCCCATCGACCATCGCCGCCCCGCGCCCGCCTTCCGCCTCGTCGTGCCGCTCCTTTGCCTTGCCGTCCGGCCACCGCGCCGCCGTGGGCGCCACGCCGCCCGGCGCCGCCTCCTCGTCGCCGGCCATCGCCCCCTCGTCGCCGCGCCGCCGCCGACCCCCGCCACCGTCGGTTCCGGCCTCCTCCTCCTCCCCTCGTCGCCGGCCTCCTCCGTGCCAACTCCGGCCGGCGAACCTCGCGGGACGCGGCGCCGCTACAGTGTTTTTAGCCGGATCCAGATCCAGCTACAGTAAACCCTAGGTCATTTTTCTTCTAAGTCCCCGTTTTCCCAGATCCATATGCACTTGTTCATCATGTTGTATCTCCGCATTCGTAGCTCCGTTTTGGACATATAGCATATCAAAATGTTCGTCTCAGAGAGTACATCATTTCATTCCATTGCATCATTTTCATTTGAGTTCATCTTGATGCCCGAAATTCTGTTAGAAGAGTGCTACTTGAGATAATTGTCAGATCTGCTACTCCATTTAGCTATTTGTCATTTTTGCCATGATTATTGTGTGCATGATATGCCCATGAGCTCTACATATGTTTTGTTAAGGGTTTTGCCATCTTTCCAGAGGTGTAACCCATGTATTTTTGTGATGTGTGTGGTGACTAGCACAAGCTTGCAAAGTGAGGCACTTGGTAATTCTGATTTCAGGGACTTAGCATTTCCACAAAGTCCTTTATCTGTTTATCTCATATTGCTATATGTTCCTAGTGATCCGTGCCTCTTTTGAGGATGATCAGTAAGGATTTTTTGTTAATCTTGTAGTGCTCTATCCATCCATGTCTTTGTTTGCAATTATGGAGCACCCTAGCTTGAGTCAATTGAGCTCTACTTTTGCTAAGGATGTTTTGTTAATCTTGTAGTGCTCTATCCATCCAATTATTGTCTACTTGTTAGCGATTTTGCCGATGATGTTGTAGTTGATCCGTGCATGCTATGCTATTGTTCTTGCCATTTCTAGCTTGCATTTTGTGTATTCTTGATGGATGTATGCTTAGCTTGTCATGACTTGCTCCGTAGTGAGTGCATCGAGCTCGTAAACATGCCTACTTGAGATATGTTTCAGGATGTGCCAGTTTTCACTAAGTCTGAAAACTGATTATGTTTTTGCTATGTTCACATGCTTGCAAATGTGTTTTCTGATCCCTTTTGGCTCAAGGTCACTAAGGGACTTTTGTTAAGATTTTTTAGTAGCTCCATGCCATGTTTTACTTTGTCATGTTCAGGTCCTGTAGCATGTAGTTTTGTTGCTCCAAAGAGTGCTACCTGATCTGAGATTCCAGACAAGTGTTAATTTCACTAAGTCTGAAATCTGTTTACCATATGCATTTTTTCCATGCTTGTTTGAACCTATTAATGGATGAATTGGCCGTACCTCAGTGCTAGGATTTTTTAAGCATCTTGAAAGCATCCCTGCCATGTATTTTGTTGTCATGTGTGAGTGCTGTAGCTTGTTCATCTCATTGCATTTAGATGGCTACTTGCTGTAAATCGCAGATCGTGGTCATATTTGAATCGCTTGCCATTTCCAAACCGTAACTCCGATTCCGGCATTCTTTAAATAGTTTTCAAGCGATTTCATCTCATCTTTCCAGTGGCACACTTGGATTTCCATGTTGAGGCCAGGTTCATGCATCCCTCGTCAAATCTTGCATATGCATCCCGCATCGCATCCCGCATAGCATATCATCTTTGCATCATATTGTTTGAGCCTTGCACGTGGTTGATTGTGTCCTTGTTGCTTGTTTTTCTTGTTTGGGTAGAGTCGGGAGACGACTTCACTAACGAGGAGCCCGTTGAGTTTGCTTTCGAGGATCCAGTCAACTCTGACAACTTTGCAGGCAAGATGATCATACCCTCGAAATCACTACTATCTTTGCTATGCTAGATTGCTCGCTCTTTTGCTATGCCAATGCTACAATGCCTACCACTTGCTTTCAAGCCTCCCAAATTGCCATGTCAAACCTCTAACCCACCATGTCCTAGCAAACTGTTGATTGGCTATGTTACCACTTTGCTCAACCCCTCTTATAGCGTTACTAGTTGCAGGTGAAGATTGGAGCCGTTCCTTGTTGGAACATTATTTACTTGTTGGGATATCATTATATTGCCATGTTATCTTAATGCATCTATATACTTGGTAAAGGGTGGAAGGCTCGGCCTCTCGCCTAGTGTTTTGTTCCACTCTTGCTGCCCTAGTTTCCGTTATATCGGTGTTATGTTCCCGGATTTTGCGTTCCCTACGCGGTTGGGTTATAATGGGAACCCCTTAGTTCGCCTTGATTAAAGCTTTTCCAGCAATGCCCAACCGTGGTTTTACCATTTGCCACCTAGCCTCTTTTTCCCTTGGGTTTCCGGAGCCCGAGGGTCATCTTATTTTAAACCCCCCCGGGACAGTGCTCCTTTGAGTGTTGGTCCACCTGTCAGCTGCCGGTGGCCACCAGGGGCAACTCTGGGCTGGCCTACCCGTACCTAGGACAATCTGAGTGTGCCCTGAGAAAGAGATATGTGCAGCTCCTATCGGGATTTGTCGGCACATTCGGGCGGTGTTGCTGGATTTGTTTTAACCTGTCGAAGTGTCTTGAAGAACCGAGATACCGAGTCTGATCGGAACGTCTCGGGAGGAGGTCTATTCCTTCGTTGACCGTGAGGGATTGTCATGGGCTAAGTTGGAACTCCCCTGCAGGGATTTGAACTTTCGAAAGCCATGCCCGCGGTTATGGGCAGATGGGAATTTGTTAATGTCCGGTTGTAGATAACTTAAACCTTAACTTAATTAAAATGAATCAACTGAGTGTGTTACCGTGATGGCCTCTTCTCGGTGGAGTCCTGGAAGTGGACACGGTGTTGGAGTAATGCTTGTGCAGGTTGCTCTCTAGTTATTCATTCGCGCTTTGCCTCCTCTTCTCGCTCTCTTTTGCGAATAGGATAGCCACCACATATGCTAGTCGCTTGCTGCAGCTCCACATATTTTCACCTTACCTTACCTATTGAGCTTAAATAGTCTTGATCGCGAGGGTGCGAGATTGCTGAGTCCCTGTGGCTCACAGATTACTATTACACCAGATGCAGGGCCTGATGATTCCGCTCCAGGTGATGCGCTCGAGCTCAAGTGGGAGTTCGACGAGGACTCTCAATGATACTATGTTTCCTTTCCTGATGATCAGTAGTGGTGCCCAGTTGGGGTGATCGGGACTGTGTAGCATGTTGGGTTATCTTTTATTTTGGTGCCATAGTCGGGCCATGAGTGTTTGGATGATGTAATGTTATTTTTGTACCTTGATTGACATGGCGAGTGTAAGCCAACTATGTTATCTCCCCTTTATTATTTATATTACATGGGATGTTGTGAAGATTGCCTTACTTGCGACATATGCCTTCAATGCGATTATGCCTCTAAGTCGTGCCTCGACACGTGGGAGATATAGTCGCATCGAGGGTGTTACAAGTTGGTAATCAGAGCCTTCCCCGACCTTAGGAGCCCCATTGCTTGATCGTTATTAGCGGCCGAGTTGTGTCTAGAAAAAAAAGTTTTGAGTCATTTAGGAATTATATATCGAAGAGTTTAGGAATTCTTTTTACTTCCCGGTCTCCTCATCGCTCTGGTAAGGCATCCTGATGTAGAGTTTTGACTCTTCTCTTCTCAAATTTCACTAAAAAAAATTTAGGATCACGCGGGTATCTTGGAATCGTTCCGATGGTTTTATGACGAGAACATTGTCTTGGTGCCTCCAGTCAGGGGTTTTGTGGAAGTATCCCGGGGAGTTGAGCTCTGAGGTGTTGTCGTCATAATTTTATTGTTGCAGTTCTGGAGTACCTGAGTTTAGTACGCTGACATCGAAAATCTCTTTTATGCAGTTCGTTGGTGAGATAACCTCGACGCCACCCAGTACTAGGGCGGGAGTTCGGGAGTATCGCCATAACTTGTATAACGGATGCTTTTCGAAGATTGAGGTAGATGGTTTCCGAAGTTTTTCTCGGTTATGTGTTGAAGGATGGATAGAGCTGGATGTAGGATTTGCTAGATTTGGGTGAGATATTATGCTTCCCCTGTATCCCCAACACCTGATTGCATAACCGGAAAGGTTCGGGAGTTTCATAGGTGGGAATTCTAGTAGCTCTAGTTCTTCTTCCACGGATAGTTGGTCTGAGATTGGGATTTCTTACCGATTATTCGTTCTTGATCCGTACCTTGTTGATTTATTTCTCTACCTAAATTCTGAGTGGCTTCTCAATTTATGGATATGTGACCATTTCAAGAGGAATGCATTCGTTCATTTTGTTCGGATGTGAAGACTATATGTTGCAATTTTCATTCCGTTGGATTCAGCTTCAATATTTTGTCTATCCATGTGCTAATGGATGTCAACCTCTTCAGGATGGCTCCTCCAACGCGCACGACTCCGAATCCTGATCCGCCACCACCTCCACCTTCTCCGGAGGCATGGTAAGCTATGATGGCCGCAACCAACGCAAACACATAGTTGATCATGCAAATTCTCCAAGAGCGCAATCAAGGCAACCAAGGGAACCAAGGCAACAATCAGAATCACTTTGCTACACTCAACCAGTTCCTTGCTAACGGGCCAAAGACTTTCAGCAATTGTGTTGAGGCAAATGATGCTGACGATTGGCTTGTGGATCTGTGCAAGCATTTCGAGTGCAGTAACGTCAGGCCTGAGGACTTCGTCAAGTTCGCTTCCTTCCAACTCAAAGATCAAGCTGCAGAATGGTTCCAGCAGTACAAGGATTCCAGAGGTGGACGTGCTATTACTTGGGATGAATTCCGTCAAGATTTCAGAGCTCACCATATCCCTCAGAGCGTGGCTGAAAGCAAGCGTGAGGAATTCCGCAACCTGAAGCAAGGCTCTTTGTCTGTCTATGACTACAACAAGTTGTTTCAGAAGCTTGCCCGCTTTGCCAAGCAGGACGTCCCTGATGAGAAGAGCATGATATACCAGTTCAGGGGTGGTCTCAGAGAAGAAATCCAGCTAGCTCTTGTTCTCTTTGAGCCCTTGAGGTACGATGAGTTCTACAACATGGCATTGAAGCAAGAGGCAGCTCAATTGAGGTGTGATACTTTCAAGAAGCGAGTCAGAAATGCTACTCCTTCTTCCTCTACTCAAGTGGCCAAGCAGCAGAAGTATTGGCTTCCACCTCCTCCGTTCCGTCAGCCGTATCAGCAGAAGAGCAAAGGTGGCAGTGGGTCTTCCCACCCACCCAACCCTGGCTTTCAGAACAAGACTTCATCTCAAGCTCCAAGATCGAGTGCTCCGTATCACCGTCCGCTTTCAGAGGTCACGTGCAACAAGTGCAAACAGAAGGGTCACTATGCCAACAAAGTGTTTCAACTAGAGGCGTCTTCCTCCTCCTCCTCCTGTCAGATCGGCAAGTACAGCTATGGTCAAGCATAACCCCAAGCACGCCAAGGTCAATTTGATGAACGCAGCTCAGGCAGAGGATTCGTCAGATGTCATCATGGGTAACCTTCCTGTTAATGATATTCCAGCTAAAGTTCTTTTTGACACTGGCGCATCGCATTGTTTCATCTCGAGACCGTTTACATCTAGGCATGAATTGGTTTCGCAAGTTTTGCCTAGTGCATTAGCAGTTGTCTCTCCTGGTAAGCACATGCATGCTAACTCCATCATTCCGGATGTTACTATCACCTTGGGTGACTACAAGTTTCTGGCTTCTCCAACGGTTCTTGGTGACTCGGATATTGATCTTATTCTCGGAATGGATTGGCTTTCTAAGAACAAGGCGCATCTTGATTGTGCAGCCAGGCAGATTCAATTGACTCATTCGTTTGAGGATGTAATTGTCTTTGCCGCTCGTGATGATACAATCCGTCTGTTTTCTCTCAATGAGAAGGGTGAACTCGATGCCATCTCGCAAATTCCAGTCGTTTGCAAATATCAAGACGTCTTTCCAGAAGAGCTTCCAGGAATGCCTCCGCACCGGCCAGTTGAATTCGTCATTGATCTTGAGCCTGGCACGGAACCAGTGTGCAAGCGTCCTTACAAGCTCGGACCTGAAGAGTTGAAGGAGCTGAAGAAGCAACTCGATATTCAAGAGAGAATGGGTCTCATCCGGCCTAGTTCTTCTCCGTGGGGTTGTGGTGTTCTTTTTGTGAAGAAGAAGGATGGAACGGACCGACTTTGTGTTGATTACCGTCCATTGAGCAAGAAGACAATCAAGAACAAATATCCACTTCCCAACATCAACGAGCTGTTCGAACAACTCAAAGGTGCCCAAGTATTCTCCAAGCTTGATCTCCGTATGGGTTATCATCAGATTCGTATTCGTGAGCAAGATATTCCCAAGACGGCTTTCAGGACAAGCTATGGTTCATATGAATACTGTCATGTCTTTTGGCCTCGTCAACACTCCTCTGACGTTCTCTCACATGATGAACTTCATCTTCAACGCCTACACCAATGATTTCATTTTGGTCTATCTCGACGACATTCTGGTTTTCTCGAAGAACAAGGAATATCATGCCAAGCACTTGCTTTTGGTACTCGATAAGTTGAGGGAACACAAGTTCTACGCCAAGTTCTCCAAGTGCGAATTTTGGCTCGATGAGGTTCTTTATCTTGGTCATATCATCTCTGCCAAGGGCATTGCGGTGAATCCTGAGAAGGTGTCTGCAATTGTGAATTGGGAACCTCCTCAGAACGTGAAGCAACTCCGTAGCTTCCTCGGTCTCGCAAGCTATTGCCGAAGATTCGTTGAAAACTTTTCTAAGATCGCGAAGCCTCTCTCAAATCTTCTCCAGAAGCACGTCAAGTACGTTTGGTCTCCGGAGTGTGACATTGCTTTCAACACTTTGAAAGAGAAATTGATCACTGCTCCAGTTCTGACTCTGCCTGATGAATCCAAGCCGTACGAGGTCTTTTGTGATGCCTCTCTCCAAGGTCTTGGCGCAGTGTTGATGCAAGAGAAGAAAGTTGTTGCTTATACCTCTTGCTAGTTGAAGCCCAATGAGAAGAACTACCCCACTCATGATCTCGAGTTGGCGGCAGTTGTGCATGCTCTTTTGACTTGGAGACATATCTTATTGGGAAGAAAAGTGGACATTTTCACTGATCACAAGAGTCTCAAGTACATCTTCACTCAGCCTAATCTCAACCTCAGGCAAACTCGATGGGTCGAAATGATTCAAGAGTATAATCCGAGTATCGAGTATACTCCAGGCAAGGCCAATGTGATTGCTGACGCATTAAGCAGAAAGGCTTATTGCAATAGTCTTATTCTCAAGCCTTATCAACCCCAGCTTTGTGAAGCTTTCCGCAAACTTAATCTGCAAGTTGTTCCTCAAGGTTTGCTCGCCAACCTTCAAGTCTCTCCTACCTTGGAAGACCAGATTCGCCAAGCCCAGCTTCTTGATGCTATGGTGAGAAAGGTGAAGATTGGGATTGCCAAGAGTCAACCCAAGTTCAAGTGTTACCGCCTTGATGACAAGGATACTCTCTTCTTCGAGGATCATATTGTTGTGCCCAAGGGTGAACTTCGTAAAGTGATCATGAACGAGGCTCACAATTCTCTCCTCTCCATCCACCCTGGGAGTACGAAGATGTATCAGGACCTCAAGCAGGCTTATTGGTGGACTTGAATGAAGCGCGAGATTGCTCAATTCCTGAATGAGTGTGATGTCTGCAGAAGAGTGAAGGCAGAACACCAAAGGCCAGCTGGTCTCCTCCAACCTCTTGCCATTCCAGAATGGAAATTTAACCACATTGAGATGGACTTTGTGACTGGGTTTCCAAAGTCCAAGCATGGCAATGATGCTATATTCGTTGTCATCAACAAACTCACCGAAGTGGCTCACTTTCTGCCTATCAAAGAGTCGATCACTGCAGCTCAATTGGCGGAACTCTATACCTCTCGGATTGTCTCTCTGCATGGTATTCCACAAGTGATCTCTTCAGACCGTGG
The DNA here is from genome assembly GCF_056163025.1 of Triticum urartu. Taxonomy (NCBI): domain Eukaryota; kingdom Viridiplantae; phylum Streptophyta; class Magnoliopsida; order Poales; family Poaceae; genus Triticum; species Triticum urartu. Next base: position 97,657,709 of record NC_141875.1, read on the forward strand.
CAGCATCTTTACCTCCAAGTTTTGGGATTCCTTTCAGAAGGCCATGGGCACGAACATCTGCTTCAGCACAGCTTTCCATCCTCAAACTAGCGGTCAAGTCGAGCGTGTCAATCAGATTCTTGATGATATGCTCAGGGCTTGTGTGATCTCCTTCAGCATGAAGTGGGAGGATTGTCTTCCTTATGCTGAATTCTCCTACAACAATAGTTTTCAAGCAAGTTCGGGTAAGGCCCCATTTGAAATTCTGTATGGCAGGAAGTGCCGTGCCCCTCTCAACTGGTCCGAAACCGGTGAACGTCAGCTTTTGGGTAATGACTTAATCACAGAGGCAGAGGAAATGTGCAAAGTCATTCGAGATAACCTCAAAGCAGCCCAATCCCGTCAGAAGAGCTACTATGATAGTAAGCACCGTATTTGGCTTTCGAGATCGGAGATCATGTTTACCTCCACGTCTCTCCTATGAAAGGTACTTGTCGCTTCGGTATCAAAGGGAAGCTTGCCCCCAGATACGTGGGACCTTTCAAGATTGTCAGCAAGAGAGGCGATCTCGCCTATCAACTCGAGCTTCCTTCAAACTTTGCAAATGTTCATGATGTGTTCCATGTCTCTCAGCTCTGAAAGTGCTTCAAGACTCCTGACCGCACCGTCAACTTCGAGGACATTGAGCTCCAAGAAGATCTCTCCTATCGTGAGCACCCCGTTGCTATTCTCGAAGACACTGAACGCAAGACTTGCAACAAGTCAATCAAATTCCTCAAAGTCAAGTGATCACACCATTCTGACCGTGAAGCTACCTGGGAACACGAGGATCACCTCCGTTCTGAGTACCCGGCGTTCTTTCAGTCCTAGATCTCGGGACGAGATCCTTTCGTAGTGGTGGAGTGTTGTAACACCCCGGATGTAACTTTCCCAATATGTATTCCAACTCCTGCCGTTTCCAGCCTTAAGTTATTTTATTTTCTCGGGTTCAGGCTTTTGTCTCCGTGTGTTGTTATCGTTGTCATGCATCTCATATCATGTCATTATGTGCATTGCATTTGCATACGTGTTCGTCTCATGCATTCGAGCATTTTCCCCGTTGTCCGTTTTGCATTCCGGCGCTTCGTTCTCCTCCGGTGGTCATTTCTACCTTTCTTTCGTGTGTGGGGATTAAACATTTCCGGATTGGACCGATACTTGCCAAGCGGCCTTGGTTTACTACCGGTAGACCGCCTGTCAAGTTTCGTACCATTTGGACTTCGTTTGATACTCCAACGGTTAACCGAGGGATCGAAAAGGCCTTGTTTGTGTTGCAGCCCAACACCCTTCCAATTTGGCCCAAAACCCACCTAAACCCTCTCCATCATCTAGAGCATTCGATCACGATCGCGTGGCCGCAAACCGCACCTCATTTGGACTTTCATAGCTCCCTCTATGCCTATTTAAAGACCACCCCCGAAAATCTCCTTCTCCTTCCCCCGGATAAAAACCCTAGATCCAAATCAGCATCGCGAGCCGCCGGACAGAGTCGCCACCGACGGACATTGTCCGCTCCTCCCCGCCAGCCACTCCGGGCGCGCCACGTGGCGCGGCGCCCCACATCGCCATCCGCACCCGCCGCGGCCTGCGGGGCCCGTCACCGCCCCCCCCCCCCCCGGCCCATCGACCATCGCCGCCCCACGCCCGCCTTCCGCCTCGCCACACCGCTCCTTTGCCTCGCTGTCTGGCCACCGTGCCGCCGTGGGCGCCATCGCCGCCCGGCACCGCCTCCTCGTCGCCGGCCATCGCCCCCTCGTCGTCGCGCCGCCGCCGACCGCCGCCACCGTCGGTTCCGGCCTCCTCCTCCCCTCGTCGCCGGCCTCCTCCACACCAACTACGGCCGGCGAACCTCATGGGACGCGCCGCCGCTACAGTGTTTTTAGCCGGATCCAGATCCAGCTATAGTAAACCCTAGGTCGATTTTCTTCTAAGTCCCCGTTTTCCCAGATCCATATGCACTTGTTCATCATGTTGTATCTCCGCATCCGTAGCTTCGTTTTGGACTTATAGCATATCAAAATGTTCGTCTCAGAGAGTACATCATTTCATTCCACTGCATCATTTTCATTTGAGTTCATCTTGATGCCCGAAATGCTGTTAGAAGAGTGCTACTTGAGATAATTGTCAGGTCTGCTACTCCATTTAGCTATTTGTCATTTTTGCCATGATTATTGTGTGCATGATATGCCCATGAGCTCTACATATGTTTTGTTAAGGGTTTTGCCATATTTCCAGAGGTGCAGCCCATGTATTTTTGTGATGTGTGTGGTGACTAGCACAAGCTTGCAAAGTGAGGCACTTGGTAATTCTGATTTCAGGGACTTAGCATTTCCACTAAGTCCTTGATCTGTTTATCTCATATTGCCATATGTTCATGTTGTTTCCTAGTGATCCGTGCCTCTTTTGAGGATGATCAGTAAGGATGTTTTGTTAATCTTGTAGTGCTATATCCATCCATGTCTTTGTTTGCAATTATGGAGCACCCTAGCTTGAGTCAATCGAGCTCTACTTTTGCTACTTTGTGAATCTGGGCAGATTGTCTACTTGTTAGCGATTTTGCCGATGATGTTGTAGTTGATCCGTGCATGCTATGCTATTGTTCTTGCCATGTCTACCTTACATTTTGTGTATTCTTGATGGATGTATGCTTAGCTTTTCATGACTTGCTCCGTAGTGAGTGCATCGAGCTCATAAACATGCCTACTTGAGATATGTTTCAGGATGTGCCAGTTTTCACTAAGTCTGAAAACTGATTATGTTTTTGCTATGTTCACATGCTTGCAAATGTGTTTTCTGATACCTTTTGGCTCAAGGTCACTAAAGGACTTTTGTTAAGATTTTTTAGTAGCTCCATGCCATGTTTTACTTTGTCATGTTCAGGTCCTGTAGCATGTAGTTTTGTTGCTCCAAAGAGTGCTACCTGATCTGAGATTCCAGACAAGTGTTAATTTCACTAAGTCTGAAATCTGTTTACCATATGCATTTTTGCCATGCTTGTTTGAACCTATTAATGGATGAATTGGCCGTAGCTCAGTGCTAGACTTTTTTAAGCATCTTGAAAGCATCCCTGCCAGTGGCACACTTGGATTTCCAAGTTGAGGCCAGGTTCATGCATCCCTCGTCAAATCTTGCATATGCATCCCGCATCGCATCCCGCATCGCATCCCGCATAGCATATCATCTTTGCATCATATTGTTTGAGCCTTGCACGTGGTTTATTGTGTCCTTGTCGCTTGTTTGTCTTGTTTGGGTAGAGCCGGGAGACGAGTTCGCTAACGAGGAGCCCGTTGAGTTTGCTTTCGAGGATCCAGTCAACTCTGACAACTTTGCAGGCAAGATGATCATACCCTCGAAATCACTACTATCTTTGCTATGCTAGATTGCTCGCTCTTTTGCTATGCCAATGCTACGATGCCTACCACTTGCTTTCAAGCCTCCCAAATTGCCATGTCAAACCTCTAACCCGCCATGTCCTAGCAAACCGTTGATTGGCTATGTTACCGCTTTGCTCAACCCCTCTTATAGCGTTACTAGTTGCAGGTGAAGATTGGAGCCGTTCCTTTTTGGAACATTATTTACTTGTTGGGATATCATTATATTGCCATGTTATCTTAATGCATCTATATACTTGGTAAAGGGTGGAAGGCTCGGCCTCTCGCCTAGTGTTTTGTTCCACTCTTGCCGCCCTAGTTTCCGTTATATCGGTGTTATGTTCCCGGATTTTGCGTTCCTTACGCGGTTGGGTTATAATGGGAACCCCTTGATAGTTCGCCTTGATTAAAGCTTTTCCAGCAATGCCCAATCTTGGTTTTACCATTTGCCATCTAGCCTCTTTTTCCCTTGGGTTTCCGGAGCCCGAGGGTCATCTTATTTGAAACCCCCCCGGGCCAGTGCTCCACTGAGTGTTGGTCCACCTGTCAGTTGCCGGTGGCCACTAGGGGCAACTCTGGGCTGGCCTACCCGTACCTAGGACAATCTGAGTGTGCCCTGAGAAAGAGATATGTGTAGCTCCTATCGGGATTTGTCGGCACATTCGGGCGGTGTTGCTGGATTTGTTTTAACCTGTCGAAGTGTCTTGAAGAACCGAGATACCGAGTCTGATCGGAACGTCTCGGGAGGAGGTCTATTCCTTCGTTGAGCATGAGAGCTTGTCATGGGCTAAGTTGGGACTCCCCTGTAGGGATTTGAACTTTCGAAAGCCGTGCCCATGGTTATGGGCAGATGGGAATTTGTTAATGTCCGGTTGTAGATAACTTAAACCTTAACTTAATTAAATGAATCAACTGAGTGTGTTACCATGAAGGCCTCTTCTCGGCGGAGTCCGGGAAGTGGACACGGTGTTGGAATAATGCTTGCGCAGGTTGCTCTCTAGTTATTCGTTCGCGCTTTGCCTCCTCTTCTCGCTCTCTTTTGCGAATAGGATAGCCACCACATATGCTAGTCGCTTGCTGCAGCTCCACATATTTTCACCTTACCTTACCTATTGAGCTTAAATAGTCTTGATCGTGAGGGTGCGAGATTGCTGAGTCCCTATGGCTCACAAATTACTATTACACCAGATGCAGGGCCTGATGATTCCGCTCCAGGTGACGCGCTCGAGCTCAAGTGGGAGTTCGACGAGGACTCTCAATGATACTATGTTTCCTTTCCTGATGATCAGTAGTGGTGCCCAGTTGGGGTGATCGGGACCGTGTAGCATGTTGGGTTATCTTTTATTTTGGCGCCATAGTTGGGCCATGAGTGTTTGGATGATGTAATGTTATTTATATACCTTGATTGACGTGGCGAGTGTAAGCCAACTATGTTATCTCCCCTTTATTATTTATATTATATGGGATGTTGTGAAGATTGCCTTACTTGCGACATATGCCTTCAATGCGATTATGCCTCTAAGTCGTGCCTCGACACGTGGGAGATATAGTCGCATCGAGGGTGTTACACCCTACGGGTTCGAGAACTATGTAGACATGACCGAGACACCTCTCTGGTCAATAACCAATAGAGGAACCTGGATGCCCATATTGGCTCCATCCTGTAACTAACTCATTAGTCACATTGCTTGCAAGGCTTATAGTGATGTGCATTACCGAGAGGGCCTAGAGATACCTCTCCGATACTCGGAGTGACAAATCCTAATCTTGATCTATGCCAACCCAACAAACACCTTTGGAGACACCAGCAGAGCATCTTTATAATCGCCCAGTTACGTTGTGATGTTTGATAGCACACAAGGTGTTCCTGCGGTATTCGGGATTTGCATAATCTCATAGTCAGAGGAATATGTATAAGTCATGAAGAAAGCAATAGCAATAAAACTTAACGATCATTATGCTAAGCTAACGGATGGGTCTTGTCCATCACATCATTCTCTAATGATGTGATCTCGTTCATCAAATGAAAATACATGTCTATGGTTCGGAAACTTAACCATCTTTGATTAACAAGCTAGTCTAGTAGAGGCTTACTAGGGACACGGTGTTTTTTCTATGTATCCACACATGTATCCAGTTTCCGGTTAATACAATTCTAGCATGAATAATAAAAATTTATCATGATATAAGGAAATATAAAATAATAACTTTATTATTGCCTCTAGGGCATATTTCCTTCAGTCTCCCACTTGCACTAGAGTCAATAATCTAGTTCACATTGACATGTGATTTAACACCAATAGTGCACATCACCAAGTGATTAACACCCATAGTTCACATCGCCATGTGACCAACACCCAAAGGGTTTACTAAGGTGTGATCATTTTTTGCTTGCGAGAGAAGTTTAGTCAACGGGTTTGCCACATTCAGATCCGTATGTATTTTGCAAATTTCTATGTCTGCAATGCTCTGTATGGGGCTTCTCTAGCTAATTGCTCCCACTTTCAAAATGTATCCAGATTGAGACTTAGAGTCATCCAGATCGATGTTAAAGCTTGCATCAGCGTAACTCTTTACGATGAACTCTTTATCACCTCCATAACCGAGAAATATTTCCTTACTCCTCTAAGGATAATTTTGACCGCTGTTTAGTGATCTACTCCTAGATCACTATTGTAGCCCGTTGCCAAACTTATGGCAAGGTACACAATAGGTCTGATATACAGCATGGCATACTTTATAGAACCTATGGCTGAGTCATAGGGAATGACTTTCATTCTCTCTCTATCTTCTCTCGGGGTCGGGTTTTGAGTCTTACTCAACTTCATACCTTACAACTCAGGCAAGAACTCCTTCTTTGACTGATCCATTTTGAACTCCTTCAAAATCTTATCAAGGTATGTACTCATCGAAAGTCTTATCAAGCGTCTTGATCTATCTTTATAGATCTTGATGCCCAATATGTAAGTAGCTTCACCGAGGTCCTTCATTGAAAAATTCTTATTCAAGTATCCTTTTATGCTATCCATAAATTCTATATTATTTCTAATCAACAATATGTCATCCACATATAATATTAGAAATGCTACAGAGCTCCCACTCACTTTCTTGTAAATGCAGGCTTCACTTCAAGTCTGTATAAAACTATATGCTTTGATCAACTCGTCAAAGCGTATATTCCAACTCTAAGATGCTTGCACCAGTCCATAAATGGATCGCTGGAGCTTGCACACTTTGTTAGTACCTTTAGGATCGACAAAACCTTCTGGTTGCATCATATACAACTCTTCTTTAAGATATCCATTAAGGAATGCAGTTTTGACATCCATTTGCAAGATTACATAAAATGCAACAATTGCTAACATGATTCGGATAGACTTTAAGCATCGATACGAGTGAGAAAATCTCATCATAGTCAACACCTTGAACTTGTTGAAAACCTTTTGCGACAATTCGAGCTTTGTAGATAGTAACACTACTATCAGCGTCCATCTTCTTCTTGAAGATCCATTTATTCTCAATGGGTCGCCGATCATTGGGCAACTCAATTAAAGTCCATACTTTGTTCTCATACATGGATCCTATCTCAGATTTCATGGCCTCAAGCCATTTATCGGAATCTGGGCTCCTCATCGCTTCCTCATAGTTCGTAGGTTTATCATGGTCTAGTAACATGACTTCCAGAATAGGATTACCGTACCACTCTGGTGCGGAACGTGCTCTGGTTGACCTACGAGGTTAGGTAGTAACTTGATCCGAAGTTTCATGATCATTATCATTAGCTTCCTCTCTAGTTGGTGTAGGCATCATGGGAACGTTTTTCTGTGATGATCTACTTTCCAATTCGGGAGAAGGTACAATTACCTCATCAAGTTCTACTTTCCTCCCACTCACTTCTTTCGAGAGAAACTCCTTCTCTAGAAAGGATCCATTCTTAGTAACGAATATCTTGCCTTTGGATCTGTGATAGAAAGTGTACCCAACAGTTTCCTTTGGGTATCCTATGAAGACACATTTCTCCGATTTGGGTTCGAGCTTATCAGGTTGAAGCTTTTTCACATAAGCATCGCAGCCCCAAACTTTTGAGAAACGACAGCTTAGGTTTTTTTTACCAAACCATAGTTCATACGGTGTCGTCTCAACGGATTTAGATGGTGCCCTATTTAACGTGAATGCAGCTGTCTCTAATGCATAACCCCAAACGATAGTGGTAAATTGGTAAGAGATAACATAGATCGCACCATATCTAATAAAGTACGGTTACGATGTTCAGACACACCATTACGTTGTGGTGTTCCAGGTGGCGTGAGTTGTGAAACTATTCCACATTGTTTTAAATGAATGCCAAACTCATAACTCAAATATTCGCCTCTGCGATCAGATCGTACAAACTTTATTTTCTTGTTACGATGATTCTCCACTTCACTCTGAAATTCTTTGAACTTTTTCTAATGTTTCAGACTTGTGTTTCATTAAGTAGATATACCAATATCTGCTCAAATCATCTGTGAAGGTTAGAAAATAATGATACATGCCGCGAGCCTCAACACTCATTGGACCGCATACATCGGTATGTATTATTTCCAATAAGTCAATGGCTCGCTCCATTGTTCCAGATAACGGAGTCTTAGTCATCTTGCCCATGAGGCATGGTTCACAAGCATCAAATGATTCATAATCAAGTGATTCCAAAATTCCATCCGAATGGAGTTTCTTCATGCGCTTTACACCAATATGACATAAATGGCAGTGCCACAAATATGTTGCACTATCATTATCAACTTTGCATATTTTGGCATCAATATTATGAATATGTGTATCACTACGATTGAGATTCAATAAACCATTTACATTGGGTGTATGACCATAGAAGGTTTTATTCATGTAAACAGAACAACAATTATTCTGTGACTTAAATGAATAATTGTATTGCAATAATCATGATCCAATCATATTCATGCTCAACGCAAACACCAAATAAAATTTATTTTAGGTTCAACATTAATCCTGAAGGTAAAAGGAGTGTGTGATGGTGATCTTATCAACCTTGGAATCATTTCCAACACACATCGTCACCTTGCCCTTAACTAGTCTTTATTCATTTTGCAACTCTTGTGTCGAGTTACTAATCTTAGCAACTGAACCGGTATCAAATACCCAGGGGCTACTATGAACACTAGTAAAGTACACATCAATAACCTGTATATCAAATATACCTTTGTTCACTTTGCCATCCTTCTTATCCGCCAAGTATTTGGGGTAGTTCTGCTTCCAGTGACCATTCCCTTTGTAGTACAAGCACTCAGTTTCAGGCTTACGTCTAGCTCTGGGCTTCTTCACGGGAGTGGCAACTTGCTCGCTATTCTTTTTGAAGTTCCCCTTCTTTCCCTTGCCCTTTTTATTGAAACTAGTGGTCTTGTTAACCATCAACACATGATGCTATTTCTTGATTTCTACCTTCGCTGATTTTAGCATCGTGAAGAGCTTGGGAATCATTTTTGTCATCCCTTGCATATTATAGTTCATCACGAAGTTCTACTAACTTGGTGATAGTGACTAGAGAACTCTGTCAATCACTATCTTATCTGGAAGATTGACTCCCACTTGATTCAAGCGATTGTAGTACCCAAACATTCTGAGAACATGCTCACTAGCTGAGCTATTCTCCTCCATCTTGGAGGCAAAGTACATGTTAGAGGTCTCATACCTCTTAACACGGGCATGAGTCTGAAATATCATTTTTAGCTCTTGAAACAGCTCATATGCTCCATGGCGTTCAAAACATTTTTGAAGTCCCAGTTCTAAGCCGTAAAGCATGGTTCACTAAACTATCAAGTAGTCATCATATCGAGCTTGTCAAACGTTCATAACATCTGCATCTGCTTCTGCAATAGGTCTATCACCTAGCGGTGCATCAAGGACATAATTCTTCTGTGTAGCAATGAGGATAATCCTTAGATCACAGACCCAGTCCGCATCATTGCTACTATCATCTTTCAACATAGTTTTTCTCCAGGAACATATCAAAAATAAAACAGGGGAGCTATACACGAGCTATTGATCTACAACATAGATATGCAAATACTACCAGGACTAAGTTCATGATAAATTAAAGTTCAATTAATCATATTACTTAAGAACTCCCACTTAGATAGACATCCCTCTAGTCATATAAATGATCACGTGATCCATATCAACTAAACCATGTCCGATCATCACGTGAGATGGAGAAGTTTTCAATGGTGAACATCACTATGTTGATCATATCTACTATATGATTTACGCTCGACCTTTCGGTCTCAGTGTTCCGAGGCCATATCTCCATATGCTAGGCTCGTCAACTTTAACTCGAGTATTCTGTGTGTGCAAAACTGGCTTGCACCCGTTGTATGTGAATGTAGAGCTTATCCCACCCGATCATCACGTGGTGACTCGGACGATGAACTGTCACAATGGTGCATACTCAGGGAGAACACTTATACCTTGAAATTTTAGTAAGGGATCATCTCATAATGCTACCGTCGTACTAAGCAAAATAGGATGCATAAATGATAAACATCACATGCAATCAAAATATGTGACATGATATGGTCATCATCATCTTGTGCCTTTGATCTCCATCTCCAAAGCACCGTTGTGATCTCCATCGTCACCGGCTTGACACCTTGATCTCCATCGTAGCGTCATTGTCGTCTCGCCAACTATTTCTTCTACGACCATTGCTACCGCTTAGTGATAAAGTAAAGAAATTACATGGCGATTGCATTTCATACAATAAAGCGACAACCATAAGGCTCCTTCCAGTTGCCGATAACTTCTACAAAACATGATCATCTCATACAACAATTTATATCTCATCACGTCTTGACCATATCACATCACAACATGCCCTGCAAAAACAAGTTAGACGTCCTCTACTTTGTTGTTGCAAGTTTTACGTGGCTGCTACGGGCTTCTAACAAGAACCGTTCTTACCTACGCATCAAAACCACAACGATTTTTCATCAAGTGTGTTGTTTTAACCTTCAACAAGGACCGGGTGTAGTCAAACTCGATTCAACTAAAGTTGGAGAAACAGACACCCGCTAGCCACCTGTGTGCGAAGCACGTCGGTAGAACCAGTCTCATGAACGCGGTCATGTAATGTCGGTCCGGGCCACTTCATCCAACAATACCGCCGAATCAAAGTAAAATGTTGCTGGTAAGCAGTATGACTATTATCGCCCACAACTCATTGTGTTCTACTTGTGCATATAACATCTACGCATAGACCTGGCTCGGATAGCACTGTTGGGGAACATAGCATGCAATTTAAAAAATTTACCTACGATCACGCAAGATCTCCGCAGGGCTTCGCCAAGCACAACGGAAACTATGACGGAGGATAAACTAGAGGCGACGGGGTTGCCGGCAAACGGCTTGGTGATTCTTGATGTGTTCCAGGTGCTAGCCATGCCCCTCTATTTATATGTTGAGGCGTGGGGTCGAAACTTGGAGTAAAAGTCTCCTCAAAGTCGGTTATGCCCGCAAGGAAGAGTCCTTCTCGTACTTCCAGGACCAGACGCCACATTCCTTGGCGTCTATCCCACGCCAAGGGCCTCGGCGTCTGGCACAGGGCCAGACGCCAGGGTCTCCGGCGTTTGGCCCCCTGGCCTCTGCAAAACTCATTTTGCATCGACCTAAAGCCCCGTGGGCTTCACCCCTTGGCCGAACCATATCATCCTATATATATCAATCTTTACCTCCGGACCATTCCGGAGCTCCTCGTCATGTCTGTGATCTCATCCGGGACTCCGAACAACATTCGGTCACCAACATACATAACTCATATAGTACTATATCGTCAATAAATGTTAAGCGTACAGACCCTACAGGTTCGAGAACTATGTAGACATGACCGAGAAACCTCTCTGGTCAATAACCAATAGCAGAACTTGGATGCCCATATTGGCTCCTACCTATTCTATGAAGATCTTTATTAGTCGAACCTTATGACAACATACATAATTCCCTTTGGCATCGGTATGTTACTTGCTTGAGATTCGATCGTCGGTATCATCATACCTAGTTCAATCTTGTTACTGGCAAGTCTCTTTACTCGTTCCGTAATGCATCATCCCGTAACTAACTCATTAGTCACATTGCTTGCAAGGCTTATAGTGATGTGCATTACCGAGAGGGCCCAGAGATACCTCTCCGATACTCGAAGTGACAAATCCTAATCTTGATCTATGCCAACCCAACAAACACCTTCGGAGACACACCTGTAGAGCATCTTTATAATCACTCAGTTACGTTGTGACATTTGATAGCACACAAGGTGTTCCTCCAGTATTTGGGAGTTGCATAATCTCATAGTCAGAGGAATATGTATAAGTCATGAAGAAAGCAATAGCAATAAAACTTAATGATCATTATGCTAAGCTAATGAATGGGTCTTGTCCATCACATCATTCTCTAATGATGTGACCCCGTTCATCAAATGACAACACATGTCTATGGTTCGGAAACTTAACCATCTTTGATTAACGAGCTAGTCTAGTAGAGGCTTACTAGGGACACGGTGTTTTGTCTATGTATCCACACATGTATCAAGTTTCCGGCTAATACAATTCTAGCATGAATAATGAACATTTATCATGATATAAGGAAATATAAAATAACAACTTTATTATTGCCTCTAGGGCATATTTCCTTCATAGCTATGTTCTTTTGAGTCTATCAGGGTCTCTCCACAAGCAAGATCGACGGTTCTTTGAGTTTGTTCATCAGTTGAAATCTTCTTCCATCGAGGGTTCAATCGATTCCCTCAATGAGACCTAGACAGATTTGGGGGCTAATTACGTGGGAAGCCCCACCAGGTAGGCCCATGATCACAAGTGGTCCAACTAAAAGCCAGACCCATAGATGTTCCATTCAAGATAGCAGCGACAAGGGTCATGTCCAATCGAAGTGGGGCAACTAGTCGGGCTGGAACTATTTTGTTAGTTGCTCCCAAATCATATGGTACACCTAGGGTTTCTCTAGGGTACCCGATCTCCTTCGGTGATCTAGCCCGAGTCAATGTAAAACCTTGTTGGTGGTCGAGGCTCTTGCTTGCCAGTAAGTTCTACCACTTTTTGGCATAGGGGCAAGGTTGCATGGCGGGACTAAGCGATGGTCAGGCGAGGGAGGTGAAGGGAGGAGAGGCAATTGAGGCGGAGAATGGAGAAGGGCTGAGACCGATAACGGCTACAGTGGCGGGGGCAATGACCGCGCCTGCCCCGGGTAAAGTGGCTGGCGGAGGTGAGAGGAAGTACAGAGACGGCGGCAGATGGGGAAGTACAACGAGATCCGTCGGTCAGATCGTAGGATGAGGATGAGTATGACTCATGGTGGGCCAGAGCCATAGCTCGCAGATCGGTTCGTGGGGATGAAGTTGTAGGGTGAAGAGGAGGAAGCTTTGGATTTCTCAAAGGAAGTGGAGGATCTCATCAAAGATGTTCGATGGCTGGGGCATTTAGGGTGCATACCACGAGGCCTTTTAGCCACTCGGCGCTGTTAAATCAGATGCGGAATGCATGGTCCACGGTGCAAGGGGTGACCTTAAACATCAAGGGCCCGCAACCTTTTCTTGGTGCAATGCCATTGTTTGGGAGATTGGAGAAGAATCATGGATGGGGGAGGCATGGCTGTTCTGGAGAGCACCGCTAGTCATTCAGGAATATGATGGTCACTCTGATCTAAACAACTATAATCTTCACAAGGGTTCGGTATGGGCGAGGATTAAAGGACTCCTGAACGGGCTTACAAGGAGGAAACAGTTAGCAGAAAGAGTTGCAGCAAATGTGGGTGAGCCTCCTTTTACAGTTGTGGTTAATGAGGGGAAGATAAACCCATCGAGTACACTCTGTGCTTAGGTGTTTTTGGATGTCAACAAACCCCTCATTCGTTTTGTGCCAATTACTTTGAAGGAGATGGTTAGGTATCTAGTCTTTTGTGAAAAATTGCTTGATTTCTGCATTGCCTGCGGTCTGATGGATCACCTCGCGAAGGAATGTGGCAATGGAATTCATGATCCTTCGTCATTAGAATGGGGCCACTGGTTGCTATGGACACCTGAACCAATTTTTGACAGCTCGACGGGGAGCCGAGGGGGTGGAACGGGAAGGGGATGTGGAAGAATGGCTGGCATAGGAGATAGAGGGGGAAGATGGGGATGGCAGGGAGCGAAAGGAAGGGGAAGGGGAGAAAGAGATTCGGGTGGCCTGGGAGGTGTGATGGGAGGACCAGCTACCATGGAGGCTATGAAGCTAGCGCAGAAGGATCCAGGAGTGAATAATAATTTGAGGAAGAGATTGGTCTTGCCTGATGGCAAGTTGAATATAAGGGGCCAACCGGTACCTAACTTGCTCGGTAAAGTAGGAAATAAATTGCTAATGATTGAGGAGACTTCGACGAGCTCTAAACTGGGCCAAGTTACACTGTGTAAGGTTCCAGTGGTCAAGTGGACGAGGCAAGATGGGAGTGAGGTGGTAGTGCATGGGATGACATTGATATTGATACGATGAATGAGGCGGCCTCCTTACCGGAGGACCACCGGTCCCAATGAATTCATTACGTTGGAACTGTCGTGGTCTGGGTAACCCCACGACAGTTCCAGAGGTACTGGCTTGTCTTGTTGAAACACAATTTACCCCGGCCGTGTTGTGTCTTGTCAAAACACAACTTCCGAGGGCATGTGCTGAAGTACTGGCTCAATCCTTTGGGTATGACAAGGTTTTTGCACTTGCAAGTTCTGGTAGGAGTGAGGTCTTGTAATCTATTGAAACGATGAAATAAAGCTGGAAGTTGTTGGTTATTCTAGGTATCATATAGATTGTACAATACGTAATTTAGGTCCTTCACCATGGAGACTAACCTGCGTATATGGTGAGGCCCAAGTGGTCGATCGGTACATAACATGGGACACTCTATGTTCCATTGCGGGAAGCTCTAGCCTACCCTGGGTGGCGCTAGGCGATTTTAATGAAGTTCTTGTACAAGCCGAGCATGATGAAGTGAACCAATGGGCGTCCATTCAGATGCAGGGTTTTAGAGATGCACTGCATGCATGTGGGTTGACGGACCTGGGATAAAAGGGATGAATGTGGATGTTTGAAAAGAGAGTTGCTGGAGGGACTTACACAAGAGTACAGCTAGACCGTGTAGTCGCTGATGCAGAGTGGAACACCATCTTTCCAATAGCCAAGGTAGAAAACCTCTCATTGGTGTGCTCAGACCATGGTCCTATAATGCTAAAACTCACGGATGTAGAGATTCCTCAAGGCACTAGATGTTTCAAATATGAGATGATGTGGGAACGCCACACTGAGCTCAAACCTTTTTTTCATTCAGAATGGAGCGAGGGCCCCCCGGCGTCCTCGGTTCATGAGATACATGATACGTTGAAATCTTTGGGTGAGAATGTGATGCATTGGGACAGGCATACTTTTGGTAATGTGAAGAGGAAGATTAAGCAGCTGAAGCAACGGATAGATGCTCTTAAAAATCTGTAGGGGAAAATAGGCCCGAATCGGCTAGAGATTAATATAACAGATCGCCTAGTTGAGCTATATCATAGAGAAGATATTTCGCAGAGACATAGATCAAGGGTAGACTGGCTCACCTACGGGGATAAAAAAATCCATTATTTTTAGATAAGGGCTTCGATGAGACGCAAGAAGAATAGAATTAAAGCCTTGACCAAGCTGGATGGGCAGATGATGGAGGATGTTGCTAAACTTGAGGAGATGACGACGCACTTCTACAAGAATCTATACACTTCGGGGGGGTGCAACAATATGCAACACATTATTGACACGGTACCTAGAAAATTAACACATGACATACAGGCACTTCTTGATGCTTCATATATGGAGGCAGAGGTTAAAACAACCCCTATACCAAATGTTTCCAACTAAAGCACCAGGTCCTGATGGGTTCCCCCCCCCCTTTAGAAGCATTGGGAAGTGTGTAGAGAAGAGGTGACGGTTGTGGTTGTAAAAATTATCAAGGGACGGGAAAGTGCCGAAATTTTGAATAAAACCTACTTGGTCTTGATCCCAAAGGTAAAAGACCCGACGATTCTCTCACAATTTCGTGCAATAAGTCTATGTAATGTATTATATAAAATAGCTTCGAAGGTAGTAGCGAATCATCTAAAGTTGGTGCTACCAGATATCATATCAGCGGAGCCGTCTGCTTTTGTTCTAGGTAGATTGATCACGGACAATATCATAGCTGCATATGAATGCCTTCATTTCATGAAGAGAAACAGAGCCATTAAGCATCGTCACTGCACACTGAAACTTGATATGATGAAGGCTTACAACAGAGTCGAGTGGGATTACCCGAGAGCAATTATGACCAAGATGGGTCTCTCGCAGAGATGGGTAAATAATGTCATGAATATGGTTACTTCTATTTCTTATTCAGTTTTGTTTAACGAAAGGAAGCTTGAGAAGTTTAAGCCGAGCAGAGGTATTCGGCACGGAGATCCAATTTGCCCTTACTTGTTTTGTTGGCAGCGGAGGGCCTTTCGTGGCTCCTAAAAAGTATAGACCAGTCATCGCAAATTGGTGGGATACAAGAGGCGCCTTTGGCACCAACTGTTAATCATCTTTTGTTTGTAGATGATAGCCTCATGTTCTTCAAAGCATGTGGTGATGGTGAAAGAGAGGTATCAAACCTGTTAGAAAGGTATTGTCAAGCTTCAAGTCAACGAGTAAATCCAAGTAAATCATCTATTTTTTAGCAAGGGTTGCCCAACAAATATTAATGAGGAAATCAAAGGAAATTTGCATGTCCCGAACGAGACGTTGAATGAAAAGTACCTAGGTATGCCAAGTGATGTAGGTACTTCAAAATCTAGGGCTTTTAAATGTTTGAAGGACAAATTGTGGAGTAAGGTGAAGGGGTGGATAGAGTGAACTATATCCTTCCAAGGCAAGGAAGTTTTAGTCAAGTATGTTGCGCAGGCAGTACTGGTATTTTCAATGTCATGTTTTAAACTTCCGAGGGGACTCTGTGAACATTTGAACAAGTTGGTAAGGCAGTTTTAGCGGGGAAGCAAGGAAAGAAAACGTAAGCCTCATTGGGTGTCTTGGATGATTATGACTCAACCCAAATTTATGGGTGGGCTAGGATTATGAGATTTTGAACTTTTCAATCTGTCTCTCCTCACAAAACAGTCATGGCATTTGTTACAGAATTCAGATTCTTTGAGTGCTCGAATGCTCAAGGCAATCTATTATTCGATTGGTACCATTTTGTAAGTAGAATTGGGAGGAAGGCCATCGCAAGTATGGCGTGCCATAGTAGAAGGTAGAGATGTTTTAGCGCAAGGTTTAATCCGCAGAATAGAGAATGGAAATTCAACGCTGATATGGGAACACATTGGCTTCCCAATAATGTTATGATGAGGCCCATAGCTTGTTTGTCAAGTGATCCACCGAGAAGAGTAAATGAACTTAACAATGTCACTAGTGCTACTGGTCGTAGAGATCTGCTGCAGCAAACTTTTTTGAGGTCGGATGTGAACAATATCCTTAGCATTCCCCTTTGCACATGGAATTTGGAGGACACATGGGCCTGGAATTATGAAAAGAATGGTCTTTTTACAGTAAAATCTGCATACCTATGCTAGCCGACATAAAGAGAAGGAGAGAAGATTGGCTTTAGAATAATGTTGCTAGATCAAACTATGAAGAGGAAACAAGGGAGTGGATGTCATTGTGGTCCGTTGAGGTGCCGGGGAAAATCAGAAACTTTCTGTGGAGACTGGCTAGATGTTCAATTATAATAGAAGATGTACGTTAGAATAGAAACATTGTTGGTCATGATAGTTGTCAATTGTGCGGTGCACAAGATTCTTGGAGGCACTCCCTTCTGGAGTGTTCAGCGTCAAGGTGCGTTTGAGCTCTAGCGGATGGGGAAATTGTCGATCATCTAGAGACCACTAGAGAGTCAAGTGCGAAAAGTTTGATCCTTTCGATGATTGATACTTTGTCACAATAGAAACTGATAGAGTTGGTTGTGAATATATGGGCAATTTGGAAGGCAAGACAAAAGGCAATACACGAAGGTATTCTACAAAGTCCACATGTAACTCATTCCTTTGTCATGAACTTCATTGCCAAGCTGGATACTTTGCGATGCTCAGGAGGAGCTCAGGTGAGTGGACTTCCGTAAGATTCTAGGGGTGGGCGAGCCCATGGCATCCGCCAGCCTTGGAATCCCCAAGGAGAGTGAGGGAGTCCTAGATTAGGGGGTGTCCGGATGGCCGGACTATACCTTCAGCCGGACTCCTGGACTATGAAGATACAAGATTGAAGACTTTGTCCCGTGTCCGGAAGGGACTTTCCTTGGCGTGGAAGGAAAGCTTGGCGATACGGATATATAGATCTCCTACCATTGTAACCGACTTTGTGTAACCCTAACCCTCTCCGGTGTCTATATAAACCGGAGGGTTTTAGTCTGTAGGACAAGATACAGAACAACAATCATACCATAGGCTAGCTTCTAGGGTTTAGCCTCTCCGATCTCATGGTAGATCTACTCTTGTACTACCCATATCATCAATATTAATCAAGCAGGACATAGGATTTTACCTCCATCAAGAGGGCCCGAACCTGGGTAAAACTTCGTGTCCCTTGCCTCCTGTTACAATCCGGCCTAGACGCATAGTTCGGGACCCCCTACCCGAGATCCGCCGGTTTTGACACCGAAATTGGTGCTTTCATTGAGAGTTCCTCTGTGTCGTCACCGTTAGGCTTGATGGCTCCTACGATCATCAATAGCGATGCAGTCCAGGGAGAGACCTTCCTCCCCGGACAGATCTTCGTCTTCGGCGGCTTCGCACTGCAGGCCAATTCACTTGGCCATCTGGAGCAGATCGAAAGCTATGCCCCTGGCCGTCAGGTCAGATTTGGAAGTTTAAACTACACGGCTGACATCCACAGGGACTTGATCTTCGACGGATTTGAGCCACTGGCGAGCACGCCGCACTGTCATGACGAGCATGATCTAGCTCTGCCGCCGAACAGTGCCCTGGAGGCCGCACCCGCATCGGCTTCGACCCTTAATTCGGAGCCAACTGCGCCGATCGAGGATGGGTGGTTGGACGCCGCCTCGGGGGCTGCGATCCCAATGGCGATCGAGCCGAACACCAGCCCCGCACTCCGCGAGACTCGTGACTCCAAGGAGCCGGACTCCGAACCCTCCGCGCCCCTGCCGATCGAATCCGATTGGGCGCCGATCATGGAGTTTACTGCTGCGGACATCTTTCAGCACTCGCCTTTCAGCGATATTTTGAAGACACTAAAGTCTCTCTCTTTATCAGGAGAGCCCTGGCCGGACTACGGTCAGCAAGGTTGGGATACGGACGATGAAGAAATTCAAAGCCCACCCACCACCCACTTTGTAGCCACTGTCGACGATTTAACCGACATGCTCGACTTCGACTCCGAAGACATCGACGGTATGGACGCCGATGAAGGAGACGATGAAGAACCAGCGCCTATTGGGCCCTGGAAAGCCACCTCGTCATATGACGTATACATGGTGGACGCACCAAAAGATGACGACGAGGAGCGGAAGGACGCACGGAAGGCTTGTTCCCTCGAAAAGCAGTCAAAGCGGCGACGCAAGCGCCGCCCCAAATCCCGCCTCGACAGAAATAACGATCACACAGACCCAGCGCTGGAGCAGGGCGAACCGCTGCCGGACAACGGCAATCCGGATAATCAAACCGAACAAAGAAATTCTATCAAGGATAATGGTCCGGACGACATAACGCCGGACAAGCACCCGGAGCAGCAGAATGCGCGTAAAAGGCTTGTTGCCACCGCGAGGAGTCTTAAAAAGCAGAAGCAAAGGCTCAAGGCTGCGCAAGACACACTCCAAATCAGATGGAGTAAAATACTCAACACAGCAGCGAGGTACGGCAACAATCGCCCCTCCAAGAGCTACCCAAAGCGGAAGCTGCTACCTGAATTCGATGAGGAGGCCTCAGACCCCCCACAACCAAATATCAAAGCAGCCACCAGGCCGGATAGACGACCCCTCTACCAACACAGAGCGGCATACAACGCCACTCACAATACAACACGCGACCCATGCGAGGGCTCGCACCCAAAGGACGGCGCAACAAGATCCATCTATGGACCACGCAAGCGCGCCCCAGCATACAATGCAACACAACAAACATCCGAACAACGCGGTACACCCAGCTACAGGGGTGCCGCACACCCCCTATGTTTCACCGATGAGGTGCTGGACCATGAATTTCCAGAGGGATTCAAACCCGTAAACATAGAGACATACGACGGAACAACAGACCCGGGGGTCTGGATTGAGGACTACATCCTTCATATCCATATGGCTCGAGGAGATGATCTCCATGCCATCAAGTACTTACCCCTCAAGCTCAAAGGGCCAGCTCGTCACTGGCTTAAAGGCCTCCCTGAAAGCTCCATTGGAAGTTGGGAAGAGCTCGAAGATGCCTTTCGGGCAAATTTTCAAGGGACTTATGTCCGACCTCCGGATGCGGACGATTTGAGTAATATAACTCAACAGCCCGGAGAGTTAGCCCGAAAGCTTTGGAACAGGTTTCTTACTAAAAAGAACCAAATTGTCGACTGTCCGGAGGCCGAAGCCTTGGCAGCTTTTAAGCATAGCGTCCGTGACGAATGGCTCGCCAGACACTTCGGCCAAAATAAGCCGAGAACGATGGCCGCATTAACAAGCCTCATGACCCGCTTTTGCGCGGGTGAGGACAGCTGGCTAGCCAGATGCAGCACCAGCAACCCCAGTACATCTGAAGTTAGAGATGGAAACGGGAAATCACGGTGCAACAGCAATAACAAACGCTAGAATAAAGAAGACAGCACGAATGGCACGACAGTAAACGCCGGATTCAAAAGCTATCAGCCCGGTCAAAAGCCGCCCTCTAAAGACACCAGGGATGAACTGTCCAGCCTCAACAAAATTCTGGACCAAGTATGTTAGATCCATAGTACCCCTAGTAAACCTGCTAATCATACCCACAGAGAATGTTGGGTCTTCAAGTAGTCCGGCAAGCTCAACGCCGTACACAAGGGGGAGGATACACCAAGTGAAGATGAGGACGAGCCTCCCAAGCAAGACACTGGGGAACAAAAGAAATTTCCACCAGAAGTCAAAACAGTAAACGTGTTACACGTGATCAAGGGAAAAAAACGCGGCACTCCCAGGAAAATATACCCAAGTGCCTGTCACCGCGAAGTCCTGCCACTGGTCGTCTCAACCGATCACTTTCGACCATCGCGATTACTTAGCAAGTATCCGACGCGCAGGATGGGCTGCCCTGGTATTAGACCCAGTAATTGGCGGATATCACTTCACACGAGTCTTGATGGACGGTGGCAGCAATCTAAACCTAATATATCAGGATACAATCCGCGGGATGGGGTTAGACCCAACAAAAATTTGCCATAGCAATACTACCTTTAAAGGAGTAACGCCAGGCCCAGGGGCTCGTTGTACGGGCTCCCTCCTACTACAAGTTATATTCGGCTCCCCCGATAACTTCCGTCGCGAGCATTTAACCTTCCACATCGCTCCGTTCTAAAGTGGCTATCAAGCACTGCTCGAACGTGGAGCTTTCGCTCGCTTTAATGCAATACCACACTACGCCTCCCTCACACTCAAGATGCCCGGTCCACATGGCATCATTTCAGTGAACGGAAATATCAAGCGATCTCTGCGCGCCGAAGAGAGTGCGGCTGCATTGGCAGCGGCACACTAAAGGCGCCCGGACCAGCGAAAGCATCCAATAGGTCGTCAAGACCTCAGACACAACTAATCAAGTCCGGCGCTGCTATTTATACCGAATAAATGGTCACACCCCTTGTCGGTGTCAAAACCGGCGGATCTCGGGTAGGGGGTCCCGAACTATGCATCTAGGCCGGATGGTAACAGGAGGCAGGGGACACGAAGTTTTACCCAGGTTCGGGCCCTCTCGATGGAGGTAAAACCCTACGTCCTGCTTGATTAATATTGATGATATGGGTATTACAAGACTTGATCTACCACGAGATCAGAGAGGCTAAACCCTAGAAGCTAGCCTATGGTATGATTGTTGATGTGTATGTTGTCCTACGGACTAAAACCCTCCGGTTTATATAGACACCGGAGAGGCTTAGGGTTACATAAAGTCGGTTACAATGGTAGGAGATCTAAACATCCGTATCGCCAAGCTTGCCTTCCACGCCAAGGAAAGTCCCCTCAGGACACGGGACGGAGTCTTCAATCTTGTATCTTCATAGTCCAGGAGTCCAGCTGAAGGTATAGTTCGGCTATCCGAACACCCCCTAATCTAGGACTCCCTCAGTAGCCCCTGAACCAGGCTTCAATGACGATGGGTCCTGCGCGCAAATTTTCTTCGGCATTGCAAGGCGGGTTCCTCCTCCAAGTACTTCATAGAAGATCTTAAACACAAAGATAGTGTCCGGCTCTACACAATAAGTTTCCACATACTGCTATAGAGAGAATAATATTTACACAAATATAATCTGCTGACGTATTCCGTGGTGCGACACACCACGACCAAGCCTTTATCCGAGTCGTTTAATTACCCACCTCAGCGTGTTATGCGAGGTGGTTTCCTTGGCACGTCTTGTTAAAGCAGAGATCGTGTCCCCTTATTACGGGATTCTCATCAATACGGGCGTGGGTAACCCAACCACTTCTAGGACTCCTAGATCATAGGCAAGTCCAGACGGACACGGGGAGGACGCTTGATATCCACCCTCTTTATAAAGGGACAAAGCTTTTACTTTTCCCTCCCGTGCTCAATCGAACCCTTCCCCCGCCTCAAGCTCAAACACCCAAAGCTCAGGTCAGGTGCTCCGAACCTTCAGTCATGTCCGGATCCAGCCTTCAAGGCCGATGGATGCCCTCCTCCGTCACGGAAGAAGATATCAAAAGGTTGAGGGAGGCCAGGTATCTGACCCCCGAAATGTCGCATCGGCTGCCTCCCCGGGGGCAGGCCGTCCCCTCTCCTAAACCCAACGAGAGCGTCGTGTTCGTCTCCCACTTCCTCCGAGGTCTAGGTTTTGCACTGAATCCTTTCGTCAGGGGCTTGATGTTTTATTACGGGCTAGAGTTCCATGATCTAGCTCCGGACTCCTTCCTGCATATCATGACTTTTGTTGTCATATGCGAGGCCTTCCTCCGGGTTACCCCCCACTTTGGCTTATGGCTCAAGACCTTTGAAGTAAAGCCGAAGATGATCGAAGGGCAACATGCAGAGCGTGGAGGCACCTCAATACGCAAGATGACGGGACCTCCGTGGCCCAAAGGTTCCATCCCAGAGGTGTCTGCATTGTGGCAACAGGAGTGGTTCTACATCACGACTCCTAGAAGTGCCAAGTGGGCGGCCGCCCCCGTTTTTCGCTCGGGCCCTCCACCACGACTGATGTCATGGATCAGCAGAGGACTGAGCTGGGGTCCAGCCAAGGACGTGCCTTTACTGCAAGGCCGCATTCGAGATCTCTTCAACAAAGATCTCAGTTTGGTTGCGGTAATACAAGTTATGCAGGTTCGTCAAGTCCAGCCTTGCAAACGTCGGCCCGTTCGTTTGTGGGAGTTCAATCCCGAGGGTTCGCGTGCCATTCAAAATTTTCTCGGCCTGACGCACGAGGATATGTATAAGTTATTCTTCGGACCTCAAGTAGAGTGTCCGGAAATCACCGAGGACGTGGGCCTGAGTAGTAACCGCGCCGCCGAACAGGTAAGGAATCTTCCGGCCGAACATATTATCTTTCCTTCGTTACGAAGTTATTTCTGAGAGTTTGCTTTTTCGACCAGGACTGTCTAACAAAGGAGAAGTTGATTCGGTGTTTGGCCCCCCTCCTTGAGGGTTTAGAGAATCCGGTATTGGAAAAGATGCTTCAGACCGCACCTTGCCCGGATCCCTTGAGGGAAGATACTGTGGAGGATAATGCGGGCGGACGCGGGCCCCCAACGCTGCCTATTCTAACCGAGGGAGCGAGCATCTGCGTGAAGGAAGACGACCGGAAGAGGAAAAGGACTGCGCCCAGGAATTCGGAAGCCAAAGCTTCCAAACGGGAGAAGAAATCTTCCACCGGGGGCCCTACCTTTGGGGGCGCTGCTGCCGCACAAAGTCTGCGGGGGGATCAATTCTCCCGGGAGTCGTAAGTGACCCGAAAAATTTAATAGTACAGATATGCCATCCTTTTCTTCTGAGAAAATAACCACCGCATATATTTGTGCAGTTCGGGCCTTAACCCCTCTCAAATGAGCTCGTCTTCGGGGGATCTTCTTCCAGAGATGATGGAGAGCGAGACGCCTCCTCCGGACTCCTCCGCTCCGGAAGCGGGCGACCCTGAAGTGTCGTCGCGGAGGGCCTCTCCGAGTCCGAAGCGGCCAGAAGGTAATACTATTGATCCCCGAGGCTCCCAGTGTCCGGCTCCCGAAGAGAGCAGACAAAAGAGTCCGGCACTGTCTAGTGTGCGATCGGACATTCTGAGGGAGTTGGTGGGGCGAGCGGCCATCTCAGATGATCACCA
Source organism: Triticum urartu (assembly GCF_056163025.1). Lineage (NCBI taxonomy): Eukaryota > Viridiplantae > Streptophyta > Magnoliopsida > Poales > Poaceae > Triticum > Triticum urartu. The sequence goes on from NC_141875.1 coordinate 97,681,689, forward strand.
TGTACTGATGAATATGGTGATGGAGAGGATATCGTCCGCCGAAAGCAGATTGCATGAAGCCTTTATGAGTCTACTGACAGGCTTTGAGGTACGTAAAAGGGATGTGTAATAGTCCTGCACATGCTAGGTGTGCCCTGTGTAGATAGTAGCCCCTGAGACTCTGGTTGTCGTCGGAAACGATGACGAACGGAGGATCATATTCCCAGGTAATAACCATATTGCCTCTATGTGCAGGAGATGGAAGCTTCGGTGGTCAGCCGGACTAGCCAGTTTGCCCGTTTAGAATGGCAGTTGGATGCGGCAGATGCCGACATCGAGATTGTTAACAAAAGGCTTAACGAGGCGCAGGGTAAGTATCCTTGTCTGGTAAACGCCACATAGGAAGAGTATGATGCCAGTGTTTTTAACATGTTATGACTGCAGATGGAGCTGCCACTGTTGAAGACTTGCGGGCGGAACTTGCCCGAGCCAAGGAACAAGCAAGATTGGGTAATGCGGCTGCTTTGAAGGTGGCCGAAGAGTTGCGAGCCGAGAAGGCCGCACATGGCGAGAGCCGGGATAAGATGGCCAATATGGCCGTAGAATTAAAAGCCGCCATAGACCATTGCCGGGCTCTTGAAAAGGAAAACCAGGCGAAGGCATCGGACATTGAGAAGGCTGCTGCAACGGGAAAAGACCTCCGCTCTGCTATGAGGGCAAAGAAGGAGGAGCTGCGGGAAGCCGGGGATATTGTAGCCGGGAAGTCCTTTATGCTGCAGAGGAAGTACGAAGATCCACGGTATGCCCCTCTGGATCGGCTGTGGAGTTCAGAGGATGCGTACATGGATTTGGCGACGAGCGTTGCCGATGCGGCCAAGTACTTCCAGAGTCAGACGGACCGTGAAGTAGACCAGCTGTTTTGGAAGCAATTCCTTTCTCCCGAGCGTCCAGTTTCGTTGACGGACCAATTAGCCGAATGGGCCGAACTAAATAGGTTGTACGGACTCTCCACGAGGTCTGTTGTGGATCAGCTATGGCCGGGAAGGTCAAAACCGAGCATCTTTTTCATCTTGGTGCAGCAGGTCCTCGATGTGGTGCCGCGCATAAATGCGATGAAGAGGTCGGCGTGCATAGAAGGCGCATGGATGGCCTTTGCCCATGCTAAAGCATACTGGGCAGAGATGGATGCTACCACTGTTGCAGCGCAGGACTCGGCCATAGGTCGAAGGGCTGTTGAGCACTACTTTGAGGAAGTTCTTGAGGGTGCTAGGTTGATAGAGACCCAGTCCTCAAAAAATATTATATTTGAGTGACATGTAATCTCATTGTAAGCGAAATGCTTTTATAAATTTTTATAAGGCTACTTTTATACTTTCGCCTGAAAGTAATGTTATGCCTCCTGGGCGGCCGTTTATGTATACATGTGTAGAACCTGAAAGATTGCAGTCGTTGGCTTCAACCCCCACGCATATAATGCGGAGGTGTTCGCAGAAACACGCGTTCACACTTAACCCAATGTCTTGGTCCTATTAAGGAGGTGATAGCGGAACGAGCGAGGCAACCAGACTATAATGCTTTAACACTTTCACTTAGCCATAGGAGTTTGACAGTGGGGCTACTAGATAGCCCCTGGTGGCTCCGCACTCTCCCGATCCCGGGGTGCGTATATGCATGGCCGGAAAGCGGCCCTTCATTAAGGTGGAGGAATTCTAACATTCCCATGGGTCATCGAGTGGTTGACCAGTCTCACGCTAGATCATGACAGTCAGTTTTCGGCTTTCTCTACTGAGGTGCTCATCCGGATGAACCAGGGCACAATCGCAGTAGTTCTCCTGGTGCTACCTTAGCCGGCAAACGGAACATAAGGCACCAAAACACAGGAGCCGGGCAAACCCAACATTTGACCAAAGACAATGATTCGGAGCTGATGCATATAGGGCCAAACTCGCGACGCTGAACACTCCCTAAGGTATTCGGTCTTTGTGGTATAAACCGGGCCTGAAGAATGGCCTTTGTAAGAAGCCACTTGTGTCCAGGTACGTGCATTGTTCAGGCGTGGCCACATGCCAAGACGTCAGCATCCTTCTCAACGGTGGATATGTATCAACAAGAGACAGTAAAAAAGGTTTACGCAGGGTCTTAATCTAAAAAGAATCCTTGGGTCGGGTCCCTGCTGCATGTCTGCGCCCGTGTCTCCGTTGTGCCGTATCCTGGACGGGTGTAGCACGATGATCATCTATAAAAGAGAGGAATTTAGGTAAAAAGGTTGTCGTGCAAAAGGATAGTTTTCTAAAGAAACCATGTATAATTCAAGATAAGAAGAAATCGCCACTCGTCTGCGTGCGTTGAGCCCCTTGTACTTTTGAAAGATAGGGGTGTGACCGTTTATTCGATATGAGTAGTGGCTCCAGACTTGATTAGTTGTGTCTGAGGTCTTGACGACCTATTGGATGCTCTTGATGGTCCGGGCGCCTTTAGTGTGTGGCTGCCAAGGCAGCCTCACTCTCTTCGGCGCGCAGAGATCGCTTTATACTTCTGTGCACTGAAATGATGCCACGTGGACCGGGCATCTTGAGTGTTAGGAGAAGTAGTGTGGTATTGCGTTAAAGCGATCGAAAGCTTCGCGTCCGAGTAGTGCTTGATAGCCACTTTGAAATGGAGCGATGTGGAAAGTTAAAAGCTCTCGACGGAAGTTATCGGGGGAGCCGAATATAACTTGTAGTAGGAGGGAGCCTTTACAACGAGCCCCTGGGCCTGGCGTTACTCCTTTAAAGGTAGTATTGCTATGGCGAAATTGTGTTGGGTCTAGCCCCATCCCGCGGATTGTATCCTGGTATATTAGGTTTAGGCTACTGCCGCCAGCCATCAAGACTCGTGTGAAGTGGTATCCGCCAATTACTGGGTCTAATACCAGGGCAGCCCATCCTACGTGCCGGATACTTGAGGAGTACTCGCGATGGTCAAAGGTGATTGGTTGAGACGACCAGTGGCGGGACTTCGCGGGGGCAGGCATTTTGGTATATTTTTCTGGGAGTGCCGCGTTGTTTTATCTCTTGATCATGTGCAACATGTTTACTGTTTTGACTTCGGGTGGAAATTTCTTTTGTTCCCCCTTGTCTTGCATGGGAGGTTCGTCCTCGTCTTCACTTGGTGTATCCTTCCCCTTGTGTATGGCGTTAAGTTTGCCGGACTGCTTGAAGACCCAACATTCTCTGTGGGTATGATTAGCAGGTTTCCTAGGGGTACTATGGATCTGACATACTTGGTCCAGAATTTTGTTGAGGCTGGACAGTTCATCCCTGGTGCCTTTGGAGGGCGTCTTTTGGTTTGGCCGAGGGACTTTGAATCCGGCATTTACTGTTGTGCCCTTGGTGTTGTCTTCTTTATTCCGGCGTTTGTTATTGTTGTTGCGCCGTGATTTCCCATTTCCATCTCTAACTTCAGATGTACTGGGGTCGCTGGTGCTGCATCTGGCTAGCCAGCTGTCCTCACCCGTGCAAAAGCGGGTCATGAGGTTTGTTAATGCGGCCATCGTTCTCGGCTTGTTTTGGCTGAGGTGTCTGGTGAGCCATTCGTCGCGGACGCTGTGCTTGAAAGCCGCTAAGGCTTCGGCGTCCGGACAGTCGACAATCTGGTTCTTTTTAGTAAGAAACCTATTCCAAAGCTTTCGGGCTGACTCTCCGGGCTGTTGAGTTATGTGACTCAGGTCGTCCGCATCCGGAGGTCGGACATAAGTCCCTTGAAAGTTTGCCCGAAAAGCGTCTTCGAGCTCTTCCCAACTTCCAATGGAGCTTTCAGGGAGGCCTTTGAGCCAGTGAAGAGCTGGCCCTTTGAGTTTGAGAGGTAAGTACTTGATTGCATGGAGATCATCCCCTCGAGACATATGGATATGAAGGATATAGTCCTCAATCCAGACCCCAGGGTCTGTTGTTCCGTCGTATGCTTCTATGTTTACGGGCTTGAATCCCTCTGGAAATTCATGGTCCAGCACCTCATCGGTGAAACATAGGGGGTGTGCGGCACTCCTGTAGCTGGGTGTGCCGCATTGTTCGGATGTTTGTTGTGTTGCATTGTATGCTGGGGCGCGCTTGCGTGGTCCATAGATGGATCTTGTTGCACCGTCCTTTGGGTGCGAGCCCTCGCATGGGTCGCGTGTTGTATTGTGAGCGGTGTTGAATGTCGTTCTGTGTTGGTAGAGGGGTCATCTATCCGACCGGGTGGCTGCTTTGATATTTGGTTGTGGGGGGTCTGAGGCCTCCTCATCGAATTCGGGTAGCAGCTTCCGCTTTGGGTAGCTCTTGGAGGGGCGATTGTCGCCGTACCTTGCTACAGTGTTGAGTATTTTGCTCCATCTGAATTGGAGCATGTTTTGCGCAGCCTTGAGCCTCCGCTTCTGCTTTTTGAGGCTCCTTGCGGTGGCAACGAGCCTTTTACGGGCATTCTGCTGCTCCGAGTGCCTATCCGGCGTTATGTCGTCCGGACCATTGTCATTGATAGGATTTGTTTGTTCGGTTTGATTATCCGGATTGCCGTTGTCTGGTAGTGGTTCGCCCTGCTCCAGCACTGGATCAATGTGATTACTATTTCTGTCGAGGCAGGATTTGGGGTGGCGCTTGCGTCGCCGCTTTGACTGCTTTTCGAGTGAACAATCCTTCGGTGCGTCCTTCCGCTCCTCGTCGTCATCTTTGGGTGCGTCCACCATGTATACGTCATATGACGAGGTGGCGTTCCAGGGTCGATAGGCGCTGGTTATTCATCGTCTCCTTCATCGGCGTCCATACCGTCAATGTCGTCGGAGTTGAAGTCGAGCATGTCGGTTAAATCGTCGACAGTGGCTACCAAGTGGGTGGTGGGTGGGCTTTGAATTATACAAGGGGCTCAACGCGCACAGACAAGTGGCAATTTCTTCTCATCTTGAATTATACATGGTTTCTTTAAACACTATCTTTTTGCACGACAACTTTTTCACCTAAATTCCTCTCTTTTACAGACGATCATCGTGCTACACCCGTCCAGGATATGGCACAACGGAGACACAGGCGCAGACGTGCAGCAGGGACCCGCTCCAAGGATTCTTTTTAGATTAAGACCCTACATAAACCTTTTTTACTGTCTCTTGTTGATACATATCCACCGTTGAGAAGGATGCTGACGTCTTGGCATGTGGCCACGCCAGAACAATGCACGTACCTGGACACAAGGGGCTTCTTACAAAGGCCATTATTTAGGCCCGGTTTATACCACAAATACCGAATACCTTAGGGAGTGTTCGGCATCGCTAGTTTGGCCCTATATGCATCAGCTCCGAATCATTGTCTTTGGTCAAATGTTGGGTTTGCCCGGCTCCTGTGTTTTTGTGCCTTACGTTCCACTTTACCGGCTAAGGTAGCACCAGGAGAACTACTGCGATTGTGCCCTGGTTCATCTGGACGAGCACCTCAGTAGAGAAAGCCGAAAACTGACAGTCATGATATAGCATGAGACTGGTGAACCACTCGATGACCTGTTGGAATGTTAGAATTCCTCCGCCTTAACAAAGGGCCGTTTTCCGGACAGGCATGTATGCACCCCGGGATCGGGAGAGTGTGGAGCCACCAGGGGCTATCTAGTAGCCCCACTGTCAAACTCCTATGGCTAAGTGAAAGTGCTAAAGCATTATAGTCCGGTTGCCTCGCTCGCGCCGCTATCACCTCCTTAATAGGACCAAGACGTTGGGTTAAGTGTGAACACGTGTTTTTTGCGAGCACCTCTGCATTATATGCGTGGGGGTTGAAGCCGACGGCTGCAATCTTTCAGGTTATACACATGTATACATAAACGGCCGCCCAGGAGGCATCATATTACTTTCAGGCAAAAGTATAAAAATAGCCTTATAAAAATTTATAAAAGCATTTCGCTTACAATGAGATTACATATCACTCAAACATAATATTTTTTGAGCACTGGATCTCTATCAAACGAGCACCCTCAAGAACTTCTTCAAAGTAGTGCTCAGCAGCCATTCGACCTATGGCTGAATCCCACGCTGCAACAGTGGTAGCATCCATCTCCACCCAGTATGCTTTAACACGGGCAAAGGCCATCCGTGAGCCCTCTATGCACGCCGACCTCTTCATCGTATTAATGCGTGGCACCACGCCAAGGAACTACTGCACCAAGCTGAAATAGTTGTTCGGTTTTGGCCTTTCCGGCCATAGCTGATCCACAACAGACCTCATGGCGAGTCCGGACAACCTATTCAGTTCGGCCCATTTGGCTAATTGGTCAGTCAATGAAAGCGGACGCTCGGCAGAATGGAATTGTGTCCAAAACAGCTGGTCCACTTCACGGTCCATCTGACCCTGGAAGTACTTGGCCGCATCGGCAGCGCTCGCCGCCAAATCCATATACACATCCTCCGAACTCCACAGCCGATCCAAAGAGGCATACCGTGGATCTCCGAACTTCCTCCGCAACATAAAGGATTTCCCAGCTACAATATCCCCAGCTTCCCGCAGCTCCTCCTTCTTCGCCCTCATAGCAGAGCAGATGTCTTTTCTCATCGCAGCAGCCTTCTCAAGGTCCGATGCCTTCGCTAGGTTTTCCTTTTCAAGAACCCGGCAACGGTCGGCGGCGGCTTTTAATTCTATGGCCATCTTGGCCATCTTATCTCGGCTCTCGCCATGCGAGGCCTTCTCGGCTTTCAACTCTTCGGACGCCTTCAAAGTAGCCGCATTACCAAACCTCGCTTGTTCCTTGGCTCGGGCAAGTTCTGCCCGCAAGGCTTCAACAGTGGCAGCTCCATCTAAAGTCACAACATAATAAAGATACTGGCATCATGCTGCTCTTACTATGTGGTGTTTACCAGATAATGACACTTACCCTGTGCCTCGTCAAGCCTTTTGTTAACAAGCTCGATGTCGGCGTCTGCCGCATCCAACTGCCATTTTAAATGGGAAAACTCGCTAGTCTGGCTAGCCATCGGAGCTTCCATCACCTGGACATAGAGGCAGTATGGTTATTACCTGGGACTATGATCCTCTGTTCGTCGTCGTTTCCGACGACAACCAGAGTCTCAGGGGCTACTATCTACACAGGGCACACCTAGCATGTGCAGGACTATCATACATTATTTTACGTACCTCAAAGCCTGTCAGTAGACTCATAAAAGCTTCATGCAATCCGCTTTCGGCGGACGAGATTCTCTCCATCACCGTATTCATCAGCACACTGTGTTCATCTGAGATGGCCGCTCGCCCCACCAACTCCCTCAGAACATCCGATCGCACACCAGACGGTGCCGGACTCTTTTGTCTGCTCTCTTTGGGAGCCGGACACTGGGAGCTTCGGCGGTCAATGGGATTATCTTCTAGCCTCACCGGACTCGGAGAGGCCCTCCGCGATGACACTTCGGGGTCGCCCGCTTCCGAAGCGGAGGAGTCCGGAGGAGGCGTTTCGCTCTCCATCATCTCTGGAAGAAGGTCCCCCGAAGACGAGCTCATTTGAGAGGGGCAAAGGCCCGAACTTCAAAGATATATGCGGTGGTTATTTTCTCAGAAGAAAAAGATGGCATACCTATACTATTAAAGTATTTCGGGTCACTTACGACTCGCTAGAGAATTGATCCCCCCGCGGACTTTGTGCGGCAAAAGCACCCCCCAAGGTAGGACCCTCTGTGGGAGACTTCTTCTCCCGTTTGGAAGCTTCGGCTTCCGAATCCCTGGGCGCAGTCCTTTTCCTCCTCCGGTCGTCTTCCTTCATGGAGACGCTCGCTCCCTTGGTTAGAATGGGCAGCGTTGGGGGCCCGCGTCCGCCCGTATTATCCTCCCCAGTATCTTCCTTCAAGGGCTCCGGGCAAGGTGCGACCTGGAGCATCTTTTCTAGTACCGGATTGTCCAAACCCTCAGGGAGGGGGGCCGAACACCGAATCAACTTCGCCTTTGTTGGCCAGTCCTGGTCAAAAAGAGAACTCTCAGAAATAACTTCGTAACAAATGAGAGATAGTATGTTCGGCCGGAAGATTCCTTACCTGTTTGGCGACGCGGTTACTGCTCAGGCCCACGTCCTCGGTGATTTCTAGACACTCTACCTGAGGTCCGAAGAATGACTTGTACATCTCCTCGTGCGTCAGGCCGAGGAAATTTTGAATGACACGCGGTCCCTCGGGATAGAACTCCCACAAGCGAAGGGGCCGGCGTTTGCAAGGCTGGACTTGACGAACCAGCATAACTTCTATTACCGCAACCAAACTAAAATCTCCATTGAAGAGATCTCGAATGCGGCTTTGCAGTATAGGCATGTCCTTGGCTGGACCCCAGCTCAGACCTCTGCTGATCCATGACATCAGTTGTGGTGGAGGGCCCGAGCGGAAAACAGGGGCGGCCGCCCACTTGGCACTTCTAGGAGCCGTGATGTAGAACCACTCCTGTTGCCACAATTCAGACACCTCTGGAATGGAACCTTTGGGCCATGGAGCTCCCGTCATCTTGCATATTGAGGCACCTCCACACGCTGCATGTTGCCCCTCGATCATCTTCGGCTTTACTTCAAAGGTCTTGAGCCACAGGCCAAAGTGAGGGGTAACCCGGAGGAAGGCCTCACACACGACAATAAATGTCGTGATATGAAGAAAGGAGTCCGGAACTAGATCATGGAAATCTAGCCCATAATAAAACATCAAACCCCTGACGAAAGGATCCAAAGCAAGGCCTAGACCTCGGAGGAAGTGGGAGACGAACATGACGTTCTCGTTCGGTTCAGGGGAGGGGACGACCTGCCCTCGGGTAGGCAGCCGATGCAAAACCTCGGTGGTCAGATATCTGGCCTCCCTCAACTTTTTGATGTCTTCTTCCGTGACGGAGGAAGGCACCCATCGGGCTTGAAGGCTTGATCCGGACATGATTGAAGGTTTGGAGCACCTGACCTGAACTTTGGGTGTTTGAGCTTGAGGTGGGGGAAGGATTCGATTGAGCACGGGAGGGAAAAAATAAAAGCCTTGTCCCTTTATAAAGAGGGTGAATATCAAGCGTCCTCTCCGTGGCCGTTTGGACTTGCCTATAGTCTAGGAGTCCTAGAAGCGGTTGGGTTACCCACGCCCGTATTGATGAGAATCCCGGAATAAGGGGACACAATCTCTGCTTCGACGAGACGTGCCAAGGAAACCGCCTCGCATGACACGCTGAGGTGGGACAATAAAACGATTCGAATAAAGGCTTGGCCGTGGTGCGATGTCACGCTACGGAATACGTCAGCAGATTAGATTTGTGTAAATATTATTCTCTCTATGGAAGTATGTAGAAACTTATTTTGCAGAGCCGGACACTATCTTTGTGTTCAAAATCTTCTATGAAGTACTTGGAGGAGGAACCCGCCTTGCAATGCCGAAGACAATCTGCGTGCCGGACTCGTCGTCATTGAAGCCTGGTTCAGGGGCTACTAAGGGAGTCCTGGATTAGGGGGTGTCCGGATGGCCGGACTATACCTTTAGCCGGACTCCTGGACTATGAAGATACAAGATTGAAGATTTCGTCCCGTGTCCGGAAGGGACTTTCCTTGGCGTGGAATACAAGCTTGGCGATACAGATATATAGATCTCCTACCATTGTAACCGACTTTGTGTAACCCTAACCCTCTCCTGTGTCTATATAAACCGGAGGGTTTTAGTCCGTAGGACAAGATACAGAACAACAATCATACCATAGGCTAGCTTCTAGTGTTTAGCCTCTCCGATCTCGTGGTAGATCTACTCTTGTGCTACCCATATCATCAATATTAATCAAGCAGGACGTAGGGTTTTACCTCCATCAAGAGGGCCCGAACCTGGGTAAAACTTCGTGTCCCTTGCCTCCTGTTACCATCCGGCCTAGACGCACAGTTCGGGACCCCCTACCCGAGATCCGCCGGTTTTGACACCGACAGAGAGGATGCTGTTAATGTTGGGGAACGCAGTATTTCAAAAAAAATCCTATGATAACGCAAGATCTATTTAGGAGATGCATAGCAACGAGAGGCGGAGAGTATGTCTACGTACCCTCGTAGACTGAAAGCGGAAGCGTTATGAAACACGGTTGATGTAGCCGAACATCTTCGCGATCCAACCGATCAAGTACCGAATGCACGACACCTCCACGATCTGCACACGTTCAGCTCGGTGATGTCCCTCGTTCTCTTGATCTGGTTGAGACCGAGGGAGACTTTTGTCAGCACGACGATGTGATGATGGTGATGATGAAGTTACCGACGTAGGGCTTCGCCTAAGCACTACAACGATATGACCGAGGTGGAATTCTGTGGAGAGGGGCACCGCACATGGCTAAACAATCAACTTGTGTGTTCTAGGGTGCCCCCCTGCCTCCCGTATATAAAGGAGCAAGGGGGAGGACGGACAACCCTCATAGGCACACCAAGGGGGAGGAATCTTCCTCCTAGTAGGAGTAGGACTCCCCCCTTTCCTAGTCCTACTAGGAGAGGAAGGAAGGAGGGGGGAAGAGAAGTAAGGAGGGGGCGCCACCCCTCCCCCTAATCCAATTCAGACTAGGCCCATGGGGGGCATCCCTTGGCAGCCCCTCTCTATCTCCCCTAGGCCCAATAAGGCCCATTACTTTTCCGGTGGTTCTGATAACCCTTCCGGCACTCCGATATATATCCGGTGACCCCCGGAACTCATCCGGTGTCCAAATATTGTCATCCAATATATCAATCTTTATATCTTGACCATTTCGAGACTCCTCGTTATGTCCGTGATCACATCCGGGACTCCGAACTACCTTTGGTACATCAAAACACATAAACTCATAATACCGATCGTCATTGAACGTTAAGCGTGCGGACACTACGGGTTCGAGAACTATGTAGACATGACCGAGACTCATCTCCGGTCAATAACCAATAGAGGAGCCTGGATGCTCATATTGGCTCCCACATATTATACGAAGATCTTTATCGGTCAAACCGCATAACAACATACGTTGTTCCCTTTGTCATAGGTATGTTACTTGCCCGAGATTTGATCATCGGTATCATCATACCTAGTTCAATATCATTACCCACAAGTCTCTTTACTCGTTCCATAATACATCATCTCATAACTAACTCATTAGTCACACTACTTGCAAGGCTTATAGTGATGTGCATTACCGAGAGGGCCCAGAGATACCTCTCTGATACACGGAGTGACAAATCCTAATCTCGATCTATGCCAACTCAACAAATACCATCAGAAACACTTGTAGAGCATCTTTATAGTCACCTAGTTACATTGTGACATTTTATAGCACACTAAGTGATGAGGACATCAATACCATTGTTACACCCACAGCCCCTGTTGTTGTACATACTGGACCAATTACTAGAGCTCGCGCACGCCAATTAAATTACCAGGTACTTTCGTTTCTTGGTAACGATTCTAATGTTCATGAGAATATGATGCTACCTAAATTGGATACAATTTTTTTGCTTACAAATGAAGGGCCTAGCTTGGACAAGAAAGATGAACCTTGGAGCAAGTTCAAGCATGGAGATGATGGCGTGCGCAAGGGGAACAAGAACGGAGTTACAAGTGATGATTCCAGGACTTTCAAGCCACCATAATGAGTGCATGATGCCTTGGATGAAATATACAAGATGCCACTTCATAAATTTTGTCCAAAGGCTATCCTAGGTGCTGCGTCACCTTATTTTTGGGCCAGGCCCATGTAATTTCAAAATACTTGATTATAGGTTGTTTTTAGAGTCTGTATGTGTGGGGAAACAAGAGTTAGGGTTGTTTTTGGACCCTTCCTCCAAGGGCCACGAATTCCCCCTGTCTCCTCCATATATATAGCCCTTAGGACATCGTTTAGACTTTGGGTTTTATTTAAATCAAAATTTTGCCATAGCTGCAACTTTGCGTACTTCGTTTGTGTTCAATGACCAGACTAAGATGTCACAAAACCCCACTTTGATCAATAAAGCTTTCATTTTATATTCGCAATATCCAGATTGCAATCTCGGTTTCTTGCTTGTTCTTCGTTTGCTCGTAGGAAACAGACCCTCGTGGTCAAGTTGATCGTGCTCCGGCGTGGTCAATAACCCCTCAGAAGTTGGTTTAGCGATTGCTAAGGCACGACGTCTCGCACGTTCGTAGTCGGATCGTCAAGGTCGACTCCCATAGAAAATGATAGCCACCATCTCATCGAAACATCGGGACACCTTCACCCCTATCAAGTGGTATCAGATTTCTAGGTTGCTCGGTGAGATTTTACAGTTTTTCGTAGTTTAGATCGAGTCCGTTCTTCATACCTACAGTCCACGAAAAAGCCAACAAAAAATTTAGGGTTAGTTCATCATATCCGAACCAACCTGAGCCTTTGCATAATGTTTTTAGGGTTTTGCATTGTTAAATTTGTGGTTGCATAGTCATGTCTAGTTGCTAGTCTTAGTGTCTAGTCCTTTAGAGTTTCGAGTTCTGTTCACAAGTTGTCACGTCGTCGCCGCATCATCATCATCACCGCTGCCATATACCACCATCATCATCACCGCTGCCATATACCACCATCATCATCACCGCTGCCATATATCACCATCGCCTTCACCGCTGCCATATACCACATATCCACCGCCATCATGATAATCCGAGTCCACCTCCATCACCGATTCGCCACCAGTCTGAGTTCCACCACCCTACATATACCCGCCACCAGTCCGAGTTTCCACCAGATTCATCTCCGCCACCAGTCCAGTCCAGTATTTGTTGCTTTGTTTTGGATTTCCATATCATGCCATACTCCGAGTCGTGACAGAGTAGGACTCCCCAACTTCCGTGCTACCCGTAGTGGAAAGATAGTTCCAAACTCAAAAAAACTAAGTCTGGAAAATTCTGGCTAGGCAGTTTTTAGACCATTTGTAGACTTTTTCGAAAAAAATTGTTGCGGAGCAAAAAAAAGAGGAAAGAAAAAGTGCAAAAAAAGAAATAAAATCAGAGCATGCTCCTCCCTTGTTTATGTGCAGCGTCGTGATTTTGTTAGTGTTATAGGCTCGCGTCTCTAGCATGGTCTATCCTAGGACCAGCACAGTACCGTCGTTGAGCGTGTATTCAACTTTGCATCTCTGAATTGATTATTGCTGAACCTTTTTGCTACCATATCATAAGCCTTCCCAGCTCCACATACATCTACGTCGTGCGTTTGACTCTCCCTAGTAATCGCTCTATCCAAGCTTTGAGAGTTTTGACTACGACGGTTGCCGATCACCACCTGCTGCTGGGTATGAACTAGTAAGAATTTGAGATTTGCTTGACGGATTTGTGACATTGATGACCCACAACTATAGGGGATCTATCGTAGTCCTTTTGATAAGTAAGAGTGTCGAACCCAACGAGGAGCAGAAGGAAATGATAAGCGGTTTCCAGCAAGGTATTCTCTGCAAGTACTGAAATAAGTGGTAACAGATAGTTTTGTGATAGGATAATTTGTAACGAGCAACAAGTAACAAAAGTAAATAAAGTGCAGCAAGGTGGCCCAATCCTTTTTGTAGCAAAGGACAAGCCTGGACAAACTCTTATATAGAGAAAAGCGCTCCCGAGGACACATGGGAATATCATCAAGCTAGTTTTCATCACGCTCATATGATTCCCGTTCAGTACTTTGATAATTTGGTATGTGGGTGGACCGGTGCTTGGGTACTACCCTTACTTGGACAAGCATCCCACTTATGATTAACCTCTATTGCAAGCATCCGCAACTACAACAAAAGTATTAAGGTAAACCTAACCATAGCATGAAACATATGGATCCAAATCAGCCCCTTACGAAGCAACGCATAAAGTAGGGTTTAAGCTTCTGTCACTCTAGCAACCCATCATCTACTTATTACTCCCCAATGCCTTCCTCTAGGCCCAAACAATGGTGAAGTGTCATGTAGTCGACGTTCACATAACACCACTAGAGGAGAGACAACATACATCTCATCAAAATATCAAACGAATACCAAATTCACATGACTACTAATAGCAAGACTTCTCCCATATCCTCAGGAACAAAAGTAACTACTCACAAAGAATAAACATGTTCATAATCAGAGGGGTATTAATATGCATATAGGATCTGAACATATGATCTTCCACCAATTAAACCAACTAGCATCACCTACAAGGAGTAATTAACACTACTAGCAACCTACTAGCACCAATCCCGGACTTGGAGACAAGAATTGGATACAAGAGATGAACTAGGGTTTTGAGAGGAGATGGTGCTGATGAAGATGTTGATGGAGATTGCCCTCTCCCGATGAGAGGAGCGTTGGTGATGACGATGGCGATGATTTCCCCCTCTGGGAGGGAAGTTTCCCCGGCAGAACAGCTCCGCCGGAGCCCTAGATTGGTTCTTCCAAGGTTCCGCCTCGTGGCGGCGGAGTTTCGTCCGAGAAGATGGCTTATTATTTTTTTCCCATCGAAAGACTTCATATAGCAGAAGATGGCCACCGGAGGGCCACCAGGGGGCCCACGAGGCAGGGGGCGCGCCCAGGGGGGTAGGGCGCGCCCCCACCCTCGTGGGCAGGGTGTGGCCCCCTGGTGAAGTTCTTGCTCTTAGTATTTTTCTATATATTTGGAAAACATCTTCCGTGGAGTTTCAGGACTTTTGGAGCTGTGCAGAATAGGTCTCTAATATTTGTTCCTTTTCCAGCCCAGAATCCCAGCTGCCGGCATTCTCCCTCTTTATGTAAACCTTGTAAAATAAGAGAGAATAGGCATAAGTATTGTGACATAATGTGTAATAACAGCCCGTAATGCAATAAGCATGATGCAAAATGGACGTATCAACTCCCCCAAGCTTAGACCTCGCTTGTCCTCAAGCCAAAAGCCAAAATCAAAAAATATGTCCACATGTTTAGAGATAGAGGTGTCGATAAAAATAAAATACGGACATGAGGGCATCATGATCATTCTTAGAACATCAACTTATATAATTCTTGTCATATGATTTCTTATGCTAGAGTAGTAATTCAATCACAATTTCAAGTATGAATCGTAAACTTCGTTGAAAACTAACAAACTATAATCTTAGTCATTGGAGCAATTGCAATTTATTATAACATAGGAAAGAGTCAACATATAAGAGCTTTTAAGCAAATCCACATACTCAACTATCATATAGTCTTTCACAATTGCTGACACTCACGCAATACTTATGGGTATGGAGTTTTAATCGGACACAGAGAAAGATAGGGGCTTATAGTTTTGCCTCCCAACATTTTACCTCAAGGGTAATGTCAACAATAATAGTTCATGAACACTCACATCCAATTAGCCATATATACCAGGATCTTTCCAACATACTGTGATTGCCAAAGGATAAAATGTAAAAAGGAAGGGTGAAGATCACCATGACTCTTATGCAAGGTAGGAGATAAAAGTAAAAGATAGACCCTTCGCAGAGGGAAGCAGAGGTTTTCATGCGCTTTTATGGTTGGATGCACAAAATCTTAATGCAAAAGAACGTCACTTTATATTGCCACTTGTGATATGGACCTTTATTATGCAGTCTGTCGCTTTTATTTCTTCCATATCACATGATCGTATAAAGCTTATTTTCTCCCACACTAATAAGTCATACATATTTAGAGAGCAATTTTTATTGCTTGCACCGCTGACAACTTACTTGGAGGATGTTACTCAATCCATAGGTAGGTATGGTGGACTCTCATGGAAAAACTGGTTTAAGGGTATTTAGAAGCACAAGTAGTATCTCTACTTAGTGCGATGAATTTGGCTAGCATGAGAGGGAAAGGCAAGCTCAACCATGTTGGATGAACCATGACAATATAATTTATCTCGGATGTAAGAAAACATAACCCATTACGTTGTCTTCCTTGTCCAACGTCAACTATTTTAGCATGTCATATTTTAATGAGTGCTCATAATCATAAAAGATGTCCAAGATAGTATATATATATATGTGAAGACCTCTCTTTCTTTATTACTTCCTATTAATTGCAACGATGACCAAAACTATGTTTGTCAACTCTCAACAACTTTTATTCATCATACTTTTTCTATGTGAGCTCATTACTCTCCATAAGATCCATATGATCTCTTTGTTTCTTTTTATTTCTTTCTCTTTTCTTTTATTCACTTAGGATCATGGCAAAATAATCAAGCCCTTGACTCAACACTAATCTTTATTATATATAGCTCACGGACTCGATTACATAGAAGGATAATAAAGCAAAATTCACAACTAGATCATACTAAAAACTTTATGCTACTAGATCAAGATATTATCAAAAGGATCGAACTAAGAAAATGGTAAAGACAGAAGTGATGGTGATACGATACCGGGCACTCCCCCAAGCTTGGCAGTTGCCAAGGGGAGTGCCCATACCCAGGTGATTATGTCTCTCTTTTCGTGGGTGGTGATGTGATGTTCTTGGCGATGATGCCCCTCAGGATACGATTCTCCTCCTCGAGCTTATTGACTTGCTGCTTGAGGTCCATTATTTCCTTTCAGAGTTTTCCTGTAACAGCCAAAGCTCCCTGCACCCAAGGGTGTTGCATAGCTGCGGGAGAACAAGTGACACTCTTTTTCATATTCTCATAAGAAAGAAATCTAACATTGGAAGGGATAACCGAGTTTGGAATAGCCGAGCTCTGGAGTTCTCCCAGTGTGAATCTAGCTCGAAAGTGGGAAGTGACTTCTTGATCCTCTTCCATGGCATCTATCCTCTTCAATTCGGCCTCCATCTCTTCCTCCGTTGCTGGCCCAAAGAGGTCAACATTGTTGTTTGTCATTGATCTCGGTGCCGGGTGAGACACCCGGCTCTCCCCGATTGACTCTTGCGAAGACATCTTGCTCTAATCTGCAGCAGCAACAGCTCAAAACACAAAACAGAGGATAATTGCGTGATACAGGAGTCAAAACCTCCGAGATATTATATAATGAATTTTTACCGACCAAAATATGTGTCGTGTACGAAAACGGAGTCCGGAGAGCACACGAGGTGCCCATGAGGTAGGGGGCGCGCCCTCCACCCTCGTGGAGCCCTCGTGTCCTTCCCGGATTGCTACTTATTTTTCTATTTTTCTAAATATTCCAAAACGGAGAAATATTGCCTTAAAAACTGTTTTGGAGTCGGTTTACTTACCGTACCACATACCTATTCTTTTTCGGAGTCTGAAACTGTAACATCCCAAATTTTCAATTTGGAATGTTATACAATAGATCATCTTTGCATATCAAATTTTATTGCATTTTGGTTGATCCTAGAAATTTCACGCAACTCAAGGACCCTCGAAGAGAGTTGGGGATTTCGTTATTTTCATATTTGAGTTTGCTCAAATTTGGAAAATAGGATCATTTGATTTTATTTATTTTATCTTCAATTATTTCTATTACAAAAATATGAGAGAGGGGATAAAATGACTTTCCCAAAATAAAGAAAAATTGAGGATTTGATAATAAAATCAAATAAGATTTTATTTTGGTTTTATTTGCTATTTTATTTGAATTTAGGAAAAATGCGCGTTTTTCAAAATAGCATTTAGACCCCAAATAAATGTTCATCCTGTCCAGCTTGATTTTAGAAGCCGAGGAAAATTTATTTCGGGATTTTTGGAGTCCGTTTAGTATTTCTTTTGTTTTTCTGCGCGCAAATTATTTAAAAAAAGTGCGAATCGAATTAGAGCCGGTTTCGGCCCGGACTCCTACCGGCCGGGCTTTATATAGCGCCACCCCGGGGCCCGATTAGCCCATGCCGCCACCGCCGCCGGACCCGCCCGCCGAGGTTGCCCCACCGCCGTTTTTTTTAGAAAAATTGTTCGGTTTTTCCGTTGGTTTTTTTTTCAGATTCATTTTTTTAGTTAGATCGGTTTTTTCGGTTTAGTTTAATTAGCGAGCGTTCACTCGTTCGTTCGTTTTAACAAACGCGTTCATCATTTAGATCCAGATAATGAACGTTCATTCGTTAATCTGTTCGTCGTTTTTCTTTTTCTCGGATTTTCCGCGATTATTTCTGATCGTGATTTCTGATCCAATTTCGTTTTAGTATAACTTGTTGCTCGTTTATCGGAATCAGGCGATTCAAGCGCCTGGAGTTTTGTCTCGAAACCCTATTTCCGTTTAACCAACTCAAACAAGTTTTTGCCCCTGTAAAAATTGACCTAGATCCAGAATAGTAAACGAAGCTTGTTTCTTTTACCGTTTGTCTTTCGTTGCTTCATTCGATTTGATTCTTTTTGCCAACCGGAGTTCATAAGTTGAACTATCTGGTTAGATCTATTATTTGAGTTTTACATGTGCATTAGATGAGTGCTTATTGTATGCTTGTTTGTTTGTGATAGAGTACCCGGAGTGCGCCGCTTGCTACTTCGAATCGCTAGGTTTTGTGGATCATCAGCAAGGCAAGTAACACTTTGATCATACCTCCTACTACCAAGTTTTTATTGCATTAGATCAATCCTCACAAATTATATGATTAGGATCTAATTAAATTGTGGATTTTGGGGAGTAGATGAGGTAGTACCTATTACCTATTTCATTATCAAACCTTTGGGAGTTACTTCTACATTTGCTTATATTTGCCATGCTATGCTAGTAGACGTGGATTGGGTGAGTGTATCCATGACAGATGTGAGATTGTTAAATTAATGGTTTATCTAAGGTGGCAACTTAAACACACATCTAGGTGGATTGAGGCACCTGGGTATTCCAGCGATTGCCTGTTTTCTTTTAGACCGCCACCCAGGCTCAAAGGGATCATGAGATTATTCATACTAGAAACTTCCGTGTGCAGCCACAAGCTACTATGGGCTCTAGCATAGTTGACTAAGTCATGCGAACTCTTATAGTGGTAGACTAGTAGATGTAGGGGATGTAGGTTGGTACGGTCTACCCGTTCATAAGGTGCAAGCGCTTCTGAAAGACTATGTCTCGGTCATCCGTTTATCAAACACCATGTAGTGCGAGAATCTCAACGGAGGAGATCGAGTCTTGTGGGGAAAAGTGTGCAAACCTCTGCAGAGTGTATAAACTAATCATGGTTAGTCGTGTCCCCGGTTATGGACAACTTGAGTATCTAGTACTTGGATTATCATGTGAATCTCATCATGTTACTCTAATTAATTTTGTTGGGTTTTTAATGATGATACTTAATTGGGATTGAGAGGGTGTATACACTCTCAATGTTTAACAACTACCATGATAGTTAAATAAAATTTATTCCTTTGCAGTAGGGAAAAATTGGCTTTATGCAAAAATGGTAACCATAGAGCTTTCCACCAGCCAAATATGCATGTAGTATAGCCTTATTCTTTCATTGCTCTCTATGTGTTACTTTGCTAGCATATTCCATGTGCTGGCCCATTTCGGGCTGCAACGTTCATGTTGCAGACTTTTCAGACGACGAGTAAGGTGCCTTAGGTCATGGTTCTATACTCAGTGATGCCGTTGGAGTTGATGGACTAACTTATCTTCCAAGCCTTCCGTTGTTATCGTTATTAGATGGCCTTAAGCCATATTTTATTGTAATAAGTTCTCTTTTGAGACATTCGATGTAATAAGTGTGTGATTGCTACTCTGTTATAAATCCTTCAAGTACTATGTGGTGTCAGCATTACTGATCCAGGGATGACACTGGAGCACAGAGATTGGACCGTTTGAGGTCTGGTCGCTACAGGAACGTTCCGAAAAGTGTCCCTTATGTATTCCTCCGGGGTTACGGTTTCAATAACATTGGTTTCAACATTTATGGGATTACCTGAGATATAATGTTTAATTCTTGGACCATTCACCACCTTCGGATTTGTGCCTTCGAAGTTGTTGATTTTTATAGCACCGGAACGATAGACCTCCTCGATAACGTAAGGACCTTCCCATTTGGAGAGAAGTTTTCCTGCCAAAAATCTTAAACGAGAGTTGTATAGCAATACATAATCACCTACATTAAACTCACGCTTTTGTATTCTTTTCTCATGCCATCTTTTAACTTTTTCTTTAAACAGCTTGGCATTTTCATAGGCTTGGGTTCCCCATTCATCAAGTGAGCTAATATCAAATAGCCTCTTCTCACCGGCAAGTTTGAAATCATATATGATCTCTTTAATAGCCCAATATGCCTTGTGTTCTGGTTTGAGAGGTAACTGACATGCTTTTCCATAAACCATTTTATACGGAGACATACCCATAGGATTTTTATATGCAGTTCTATATGCCCATAATACATGATCAAGTTTCTTGGACCGATTCTTTCTAGATCTATTAACAGTCTTTTGCAAAATTAATTTGAGCTCTCTATTACTCAATTCTACTTGACCACTAGACTGTGGGTGATAAGGAGATGCAATTCTATGATTAACATCATATTTAGCAAGCATTTTACGGAAAGCACCATGAATAAAATGTGAACCACCATCAGTCATTAAATATCTAGGGACTCTGAATCTTGGAAAAATAACTTCTTTAAGCATTTTAATAGAAGTGTTATGATCAGCACTACTAGTTGGAATAGCTTCTACCCACTTAGTAACGTAATCAACAGCAACTAAAATATGTGTATATCCATTAGAGGAAGGAAAGGGTCCCATATAGTCAAAGCCCCAAACATCAAATGGTTCGATTACGAGTGAATAGTTCATAGGCATTTCTTGATGTCTACTAATATTACCAATTCTTTGACATTCATCACAAGATAAGACAAACTTACGGGCATCCTTGAAGAGAGTAGGCCAATAAAAACCAGATTGCAATACCTTATGTGCAGTTCTATCTCCAGCATAGTGTCCTCCATAAGCTTCGGAGTGACACTTGCGTAGGATCTATTCCTGTTCATGCTCAGGTACACAACGTATAATAACACCATCTACTCCTTCTTTATAAAGATGTGGGTCATCCCAAAAGTAATGCCTCAAATCATAGAAGAACTTTTTCTTTTGCTGGTATATGAAACTAGGTGGTATAAACTTAGCAACAATGTAATTAGCATAATCAGCATACCATGGAGCAGTATGAGAAGCATTTATGACATTTAATTGCTCATTAGGAAAGCTATCATCAATAGGAAGTGGGTCATCAAGCACATTTTCTAACCTAGACAAGTTGTCTGCAACGGGGTTCTCAGCTCCCTTTCTATCAACAATATGTAAGTCAAATTCTTGTAGCAAGAGAACCCATCTAATAAGTCTAGGTTTAGCATCTTTCTTTTCCATGAGATATTTAATAGCAGCGTGATCAGTGTGAATAGTTACTTTAGAATCAACAATATAAGGTCTGAACTTATCACAAGCAAATACAACTACTAAGAATTCTTTTTCAGTGGTAGCATAATTTCTTTGAGCATTGTCTAGGGTTTTACTAGCATATTGAATAACATTTAATTTCTTATCAACTCTTTGTCCTAGAACAGCACCTACAGCATAATCACTAGCATCACACATATTTTCAAAGGGTAAATTCCAATCAGGTGGCTGAACAATAGGTGCAGAAATCAATGCTTTCTTAAGTATTTCAAATGCTTCTACACAATCATCATAAAAAAACAAATGGTATAACCTTTTGTAATAAATTAGTCAGAGGCCGAGAAATTTTTGAGAAGTCCTTAATGAACCTCCTATAAAATCCAGCATGACCAAGGAAACTTCTTATACCTTCGATGTCCTTGGGACATGGCATCTTTTCAATAGCATCAACCTTGGCTTTATCAACTTCAATACCTCTTTCAAAAACTTTGTGCCCCAAGACAATACCTTCATTAACCATAAAGTGGCACTTTTCCCAATTCAAGACAAGATTAGTTTCTTCACATCTCTGCAAAACTCGATCAAGGTTGCTCAAGAAATCATCAAAAGAAGATCCATAGATGGAAAATCATCCATGAAAACCTCACAAATCTTTTCACAAAAGTCAGAGAATATAGCCATCATGCATCTTTGAAAGGTATCAGGTGCATTACATAGACCAAAAGGCATACGTCTATAAGCAAAAGTACCAAAAGGGCATGTAAAAGTAGTCTTTCATTGATCTTTGGCTGACACAGGTATTTGAGAGAAACCGGAATAACCATCCAGAAAGCAAAAATGTGTATGCTTGGATAATCTTTCTAGCATTTGATCGACAAAAGGTAAGGGGTAATGATACTTTTTAGTTGCCTTATTTAATTTGCGGAAATCAATTACCATCCTATAACCTGTAATAATTCTTGGAGGAATCAATTCATCTTTATCATTAGGAACGACAGTAATACCTCCCTTCTTAGGGACACAATGGACAGGACTTACCCACTGACTATCAGCAACGGGATAGATTATACCTGCCTCAAGGAGCTTTAGTATTTCCTTTCTTAGCACTTCTTTCATTTTAGGATTCAGCCGTCATTGATGATCACGAACTGGTTTAGCATCTTCTTCCAAATTAATTTTATGTTGACATAGAGTGGGACTAATGCCCTTAAGATCATCAAGAGTATACCCAATAGCAGCACGGTGCTTCTTCAGAGTTTTCAATAATCTCTCTTCCTCATGCTCTGAAAGGTTAGCACTAATAATAACAGGATATATCTTTTTCTCATCAAGATAAGCATATTTAAGAGTATCAGGTAACGGTTTAAGCTCAAACACGGGATCACCCTTGGGTGGAGGAGGATCCCCTAGGATTTCAACAGGTAAATTATTTTTCAGAATAGGTTCTTGTTTAAAGAATACCTCATCTAATTCCCTTCTTTCATTCATAAACATATCATTTTCATGGTCTAGCAAATAATGTTCTAAAGGATCACTAGGAGGTATGACAATAGAAGCAAGACCAATAATTTCATCCTTACTAGGTAATTATTATTCACGGTGTTGTCTACTAAATTTAGAGAAATTAAATTCATGAGTCATATCATCTAGACCGATAGTAACAACATCTCTTTTGCAATCTATGGTAGCATTAACAGTGTTCAAGAAGGGTCTACCAAATATAATGGGGCACTATCTTGTGGGGAACCAAGAACAAGAAAATCAGCAGGATATTTAGTTTTCCCACACAAGACTTCAATATCTCTAACAATTCCCATTGGTGAAATAGTATCTCTATTGGCAAGTTTAATTGTGGCATCAATATCTTCTAACTCAACAGGTGCAATATCATGCATAATTTATCTATAAAGGCTAATAGGTATTGCACTAGCACTGGCACCCATATCACATAAGCCATGATAACAATGATCTCCTATTTTAACAGAAATAACAGGCATGCCTACCACAGGTCTAGGTTTATCTTTAGCACAAGGTTTAGCAATTCTAGCAGTTTCATCACAGAAATAAATAACATGCCCATCAATATTATCAGACAAGAGATTTTTAACAATAGCAATATTAGGTTCAACTTTAACTTGCTCAGGAGGTGTATATGTTTTAATATTGCTTTTACAAACTACAGTTGAAGCTTTAGCATGATCCTTTATCCTAACAGGGAAAGGTGGTTTCTCAACATAAGAAGTAGGAACAATATGATCATTATAAGTGACAATCTTTTCTTCAACTTTAATAGGTGCATCTACTTTTACTTCTATGGGAGGATGATATTTAAACCACTTCTCCTTGGGGAGATCAACATAAGTAGCAAAAGATTCACAGAAAGAAGCTACTATCTCAGAGTCAAGTCCATATTTAGTGCTAAATTTATGAAAAATATCGGTATCCATAAAAGATTTAACACAATCAAAACTAGGTGTTATACCTGACTCCTTACCTTTGTCGAGGTCCCAATCTTTAGAGTTGCGTTTAATTCTTTCCAATAAATCCCATTTGAATTCAATAGTCTTCATCATAAAAGAACCAGCACAAGAAGTATCAAGCATGGTGCGATTGTTATCAGAAAGCCGAGCATAGAAATTTTGAATAATCATTTTTTCTCGAGAGCTCGTGATTGTGGCATGAATATAACATTGATTTAAGCCTCCCCCAAGCTTGAGCGATGCTTTATCCTTCGCGAGGCCAAAAATTATATATGTAATTGCGATCATGATGAACAAGACGCATAGGATAAAACTTCTGATGAAATTCCAATTTCAATCGTTTGTAATTCCAAGACCCCATATCATCACATAGCCTATACCATGTCGATGCATCTCCCTTCAAAGATAAAGGGAAGACCTTCTTATTAACAACATCTCCGGGTAAACCTGCAAGCTTAAATAATCCACAAACTTCATCCACATATATCAGATGCTCATCAGGATGTTTTGTTCCATCTCCTAAAAAGGGATTAGCTAGCAGTTTTTCTATCATACCCGAAGGAATTTCAAAGCAGACATTTTCATTTTTAGTAGGTTGAGGAGCAACTCTTTGCTCTACTGGTCGGGGTGAAGATACCCCGAACAAGCCCCTCGGAGGATTACTTTCCATAGTAACAAGTGACAGTAAATTTCAGCACACTATATAAATTTTGCCTTACCAAATTCCACCTACCAAAGGCGCTTCACTCCCCGGCAACGGTGCCAGAAAAGAGTCTTGATGACCCACAAGTATATGGGATCTATCGTATTCCTTTCGATAAGTAAGAGTGTCAAACCCAACGAGGAGCAGAAGGAAATGATAAGCGGTTTCCAGCAAGGTATTCTCTGCAAGTACTGAAATAAGTGGTACCAGATAGTTTTGTGATAGGATAATTTGTAACGAGCGACAAGTAACAAAAGTAAATAAAGTGCAGCAAGGTGGCCCAATCCTTTTTGTAGCAAAGGACAAGCCTGGACAAACTCTTATGTAGAGAAAAGCGCTCCCGAGGACACATGGGAATATTGTCAAGCTAGTTTTCATCACGCTCATATGATTCGTGTTCGATACTTTAATAATTTGGTATGTGGGTGGACCGGTGCTTGGGTACTGCCCTTACTTGGACAAGCATCCCACTTATGATTAACCTCTATTGCAAGCATCCGCAACTACAACAAAAGTATTAAGGTAAACCTAACCATAGCATGAAACATATGGATCCAAATCAGCCCCTTATGAAGCAACGCATAAAGTAGGGTTTAAGCTTCTGTCACTCTAGCAACCCATCATCTACTTATTACTTCCCAATGCCTTCCTCTAGGCCCAAACAATGGTGAAGTGTCATGTAGTCGACGTTCACATAACACCACTAGAGGAGAGACAACATACATCTCATCAAAATATCAAACGAATACCAAATTCACATGACTACTAATAGCAAGACTTCTCCCATGTCCTCAAGAACAAAAGTAACTACTCACAAAGCATAAACATGTTCATAATCAGAGGGGTATTAATATGCATATAGGATCTGAACATATGATCTTCCACCAATTAAACCAACTAGCATCAACTACAAGGAGCAATTAACACTACTAGCAACCTACTTGCACCAATCCCGGACTTGGAGACAAGAATTGGATACAAGAGATGAACTAGGGTTTTGAGAGGAGATGATGCTGATGAAGATGTTGATGGAGATTGCCCTCTCCCGATGAGAGGAGCGTTGGTGATGACGATGGTGATGATTTCCCCCTCCGGGAGGGAAGTTTCCCCGGCAGAACAGCTCTGCCGGAGCCCTAGATTGGTTCCGCCAAGGTTCCGCCTCATGGCGGCGGAGTTTCGTCCGAGAAGATGGCTTATTTTTTTCCCATCGAAAGACTTCATATAGTAGAAGATGGCCACCGGAGGGCCACCAGGGGGCCCATGAGGTAGGGGCCGCGCCCAGGGGGGTAGGGCGCCCCCCCCCCCCACCTTCGTGGGCAGCGTGTGGCCCCCTGGTGAAGTTCTTGCTCTCAGTATTTTTTATATATTTGGAAAACGTCTTCTGTGGAGTTTCAGGACTTTTGGAGCTGTGCAGAATAGGTCTCTAATATTTGCTCCTTTTCCAGCCCAGAATCCCAGCCGCTGGCATTCTCCCTCTTTATGTAAACCTTGTAAAATAAGAGAGAATAGGCATAAGTATTGTGACATAATGTGTAATAACAACCCGTAATGCAATAAATATCGATATAAAAGCATGATGCAAAATGGACGTATCAGACACCCACCACCACCTCTTGTTAGTAGTCTGTAGGATCATATTCTTGTGTGTTTCTATTGTTGCTAACCATGGCAGGATCACAAGCCGACGAGACTGACTGGGAGAACATGACGAATAAGGAGTTGCTCGATAAATTTCAGCAAATGATGTGTGGACAGGTGCAAGATGTCCTAAACAGATTTGAAGAGGCCATGGAGAAGATAGATGGCATGGAGAAAATGTTTGAAACAAAGCTCGATAACAAGTTTAATGAATTGCTCGTGCGTCTTCCACCACCACCACCGGCTGCACCTAACGCACCTCTACAACAACAACAACAACAACAACAACAACGACGACGACGACGACGACGACAAACGACGACGACAACGAAGACAACGATACTACGACTACTACTACTACTCCTGCTACTACTGCTACTGCTTCCTACTGCTACTACTGCTACTACTGCTACTACTGCTACTGCTGCTACTGCTACTGCTACTACTCCTGCTACTACTGCTACTACTACTACTACTACTCCTGCTACTACTGCTACTAGTGCTACTACTGCTACTACTGCTACTACTGCTACTCCTACTACTACTGCTGCTGCTGCTGCTACTACTACTACTGCTACTACTACTACTACTACTACTACTAATACTACTACTACTACTACTACATGAATTAATTCAAAAATTGCAGTGTTTAAGACAAGGAAAAAATTCTGTAGAAGAATATTATCAGGAATTACAAACTAGCATGATTAGATGTGGTATTGTTGAGGAGAATGAAGCTATGCTTGCATTTTTTTATGGGTGGATTAAATAGAGAGATGCGGACCATTCTAGAGTATAAGGAGTATAATAATATCACTCGTTTATTCCATCTTGCTTGTAAAGCTGAACGTGGAGTGCAGGATCGACAGGCAATGGTGCGAACTAACTTTTCTGCAGGTCGATCTTCATCATGGACACCACGTGCATCGTCTACTTCCACTACACCAGCACCTCCATTAGGTGCCACCTCCAGCCATGATACAAGAAAGCAGGCACAACCACCACTATCTGCCAAGAGCACACCTGTCGGGCCTGCGCAGAGCTCTTCTTCTTCCATGGCATCAACAGGGCACACAAGTGATATTATTTGTCGTCATTCTAAGGGAAGAGGACATTTTGCGAGAGAATGCAAATCTCAATGTGTGATGATTGCTACTGAGGATGGTGGGTATGAGTCCGCTAGTGACTATGATGAGGAGACTTTGGCTCTTATTACAGATGAAGAACACGGTGGAGATGATTCTGATCATGAGATGCAATACATGGCTGCTGAAGATGCTGACAGGTATGCATGTTTAGTTGCTCAACGTGTTTTGAGTGTGCAGGTTACACAAGCTGAGCAAAATCAGAGGCATAATTTGTTCCATACAAAGGGAGTTGTGAAGGAACGTTCTATTCGCGTCATCATAGATGGAGGGAGCTGCAACAACTTGGCTATCATGGAGATGGTGGAGAAGCTCTCTCTCACCACAAGACTGCATCCACATCCTTACTACATCCAATGGTTCAACAACAGCGGCAAGGTTAAGGTAACATGTACCGTTCATGTGCATTTTACTATCTTACATATGATGATTATGTTGATTGTGGTGTGGTACCTATGCAAGCATGTTCCTTATTACTTGGTAGGCCATGGCAATTTGATAAAAAAATTGTACACCATGGTAGAAACAATCAGTATACTCTTGTTCATAATGATAAAAATATTACTTTCCTTCCTATGACTCCTGATTCCATTTTGAAAGATGATGTTAATAGAGCTAATAAAGCAAAACAGGAGAAAAATAAGAGTGAAAATCAGATTGTGGCAAAAGAATTTGAGCAACAATGAAACCTAATAATAAACCATCTAGTGTTGCTTCTGAAATTAAATTGAAAAGTGCATGCATGTTTACTTGCCACAAAATCTGATATTGATGAACTAGATTTCAGCAAATCTCTTTGTTATGCTTTTGTGTGCAAAGAGGCATTATTTTCATTCGAGGACGTGCCTTCCTCTTTGCCCCCTACTGTCACTCACATTTTGTAGGAGTTCGCTCGATAGGGGTGAAGGTGTACCGGTGTTTCGATGAGATGGTGGCTATCGTTTTCTATGGGAGTCGACCTTGACGATCCGACTACGAACATGCGAGACGTCGCGCCTTAGCAATCGCTAAACCAACTTCCGAGGGGTAATTGACCACGCCGGAGCATGATCAACCTGATCACGAGGGTCTGTTTCCTGCGAGAAAACAAAGAACAAGCAAGAAACTAAGATTGCAATCTGAATATTGCGAATATAAGATGAAAGCTTTATTGATCAAGGTGGGGTTCTGTGACGTCTTGGTCTAGTCATTGAACACAAACGAAGTATGCGAAGTTGCAGCTATGGCGAACTTTTGATCTACACAAAACCTAAAGTCTAAACGATGCCCTAAGGGCTGTATATATGGAGAGAGGGGAGAATTTCGTGGCCCTTGGAGGAAGGGTCCGAAACCAACCCTAACTCTTGTTTCCCCACACATACGGACTCTAAAAACAGCCTATAATCAAGTATTTCGAAATTACATGGGCCTGGCCCAAAAATAAGGTGACGCAGCACCTAGGATAGCCTCTGGACGAAATTTATGAAGTGGCATCATTATGGTGGCTTCAAAGTCCTAGAATCATCACTTGTAACTCTGTTCTTGTTCCCCTTGCGCACGCCATCATCTCCATGCTTGAACTTGCTCCAAGGTTCATCGTTCTTGTCCAAGCTAGGCCCTTCATTTGTAAGCAAAACAAATGTATCCAATTTAGGTAGAATCATATTCTCATGAACATTAGAATCGTTACCAAGAAACGGAAGTACCTGGTAATTTAATTGGCGTGCGCGAGCTCTAGTAATTGGTCCAATATGTATAGCAGCAGGGGATGTGGGTGTAACAATGGTATTGATGTCATCATCATCCTCTGCTTCTTGAAATGAAGTCGTCCTCGATGGAAGCTCATCTTCCTCACCCAAATAAGGCTTCAAATCTGCAATGTCAAAAGTGGGACTAACCCCAAAATCTGCAGGCAGCTCAAGTTTATATGCATTGTCATTTATTTTCTCTAAGACCTTAAAAGGATCATCAGCACGTGGCATTAGCTTTGATTTGCGCAAATTAGGAAATCTATCCTTACACAAATGTAACCAAACAAGATCTCCAGGTGCAAACACAACATGTTTTCTACCCTTATCTTCAACAAGTTTATATTTAGCATGCATTCGCTCAATGTTTTCCTTAGTTAACTCATGTGTTTTTAAAATCAATTCAGCATGTTCTTTAGCATCAAAATTAACCTTCTCCGAAGATGGAAGAGGCAACAAATCAATAGGTGCACGAGGTAGGAAACCATACACAATTTCAAAAGGGCACATCTTAGTAGTAGAATGTAATGAACGATTATAAGCAAATTCAATATGAGGCAAGCATTCTTCCCACATTTTCTTATTATTCTTCAAAACAGCCCTAAGCATAGTAGACAATGTTCTATTGAGTACTTCAGTTTGTCCATCAGTTTGGGGGTGACAAGTAGTACTAAAAAGCAGTGTAGTCCCCAACTTAGCCCATAAACATCTCCAAAAGTGGCTAAGAAATTTAGTATCACGATCTGAAACAATAGTATTTGGCACACCATGCAAGCGAATAATTTCACTAAAGAACAAATTAGCAACATTAACAGCATTATCGCTTTTATGACATGGTATAAAGTGTGCCATTTTCAAGAACCTATCCACAACAGCAAATATGCTATCCCTCCCCTTCTTTGTTCGAGGTAAACCTAAAACAAAGTCCATAGATATATCCTCCCAAGGAACACTAGGTACAGGCAAAGGCATATATAAACCATGAGGATTGAGTCGTGACTTTACTTTTTGACATGTAGTGCAGCGAGCAACAAAACGCTCAACATCCCGTCTCATCTTTGGATAAAAGAAATGTGTAGCAAGTACGTCCTCCGTCTTCTTCACGCCAAAGTGTCCCATTAGTCCTCCTCCATGCGCCTCCTTCAACAACAAAAGATGAACGGAGCTAGCTGGAATGCATAGCTTGTTAGCACGGAACACATATCCATCATTAACGACGAACTTGTTCCACGTTCTTCCTTCTTTACAATTCTGCATTACAACTTTAAAATCAGCATCATGCACATGCTGATCTTTGATGGTCTCCAAACCAAATATTTTGAAGTCAAGTTGTGAAAGCATAGTATAGCGACGAGACAATGCATCAGCAATAACATTTTCTTTACCCTTCTTGTGTTTAATAACATAAGGGAAAGTCTCGATGTATTCAACCCATTTAGCATGTCTGCGATTCAGTTTAGCTTGACTTCTAATATGTTTCAAAGATTCATGATCAGAATGTATAACAAATTCTTTGGGCCATAAATAATGTTGCCATGTCTCTAAAGTCCGAACAAGAGCATATAATTCTTTATCATAAGTAGAATAATTCAGACTAGGCCCACTCAATTTTTCAGAAAAGTAAGCAACAGGTTTGCCATCTTGTAATAACACACCTCCTAATCCAATTCCACTAGCATCACATTCAAGCTCAAAAGTCTTACTAAAATCAGGAAGTTGGAGTAAAGGAGCATGTGTCAACTTATCTTTCAATACCGTGAAGGCTTCGTCATGTGCGGTGCCCCAAACAAAAGGCACATTCTTCTTTGTAAGCTTATTGAGAGGTGCAGCAATGGTGCTGAAATCTCTCACAAAACGCCTATAGAATCCAGCGAGGCCGAGAAAACTCCTCACTTGTGTAACTGTTTTGGGTTGCGGCCAACTCTCAATAGCTTCAATCTTGGCTTTATCAACTTCAATTCCCTGTGGAGTAACAACATAGCCAAGAAAAGATACTCGGTCGGTGCAAAAGGTGCACTTCCCAAGGTTACCAAACAAACGTGCATCCCGTAGAGCAATAAAAACAGCACATAAATGTTCCAAATGTTCTTCCAAAGATTTGCTATAAATCAGTATATCATCAAAATAGACTACCACAAATCGTCCAATGAAAGCACGTAAAACTTCGTTCATTAGTCTCATGAAAGTGATAGGTGCATTAGTTAACCCAAAAGGCATGACTAACCACTCATATAATCCAAACTTAGTTTTAAATGTTGTTTTCCATTCATCTCCCAATTTCATACGAATTTGATGGTATCCACTACGCAAATCAACTTTGGAGAATATTGTAGAGCCACTCAATTCATCAAGCATATCATCTAGCCTAGGAATAGGATGACGATAACGAATAGTAATATTATTAATGCCTCTACAATCAACACACATACGCGACGTACCATCCTTTTTAGGCACTAGTATAATAGGAACAGCACGAAGACTAAGAGATTCACGTATATAACCTTTGTCGAGCAGCTCTTGTACTTGATGCATAATCTCATTCGTCTCCTATGGATTAGTACGGTATGGTGCACGGTTGGGTAGCGATGCACTGGGAATTAAGTCAATTTGATGATCAATCCCTCGAATAGGTGGTAATCCCAGTGGCACGTCTTGTGGAAAGACGTCAGCGAACTCCTGCAAAATGTGAGTGATGGCAGGGGGCAAAGAGGAAGGCACGTCCTTGAATGAAAATAATGCCTCTTTGCACACAAAATCATAGCAAACAGATTTTCTGAAATCTAGCTCATCAGTATTAGATTTTGTGGCAAGTAAACATGCGCTTTTCAATTTAATTTCAGAAGCAACACTAGATGGATTATTATTAGGTTTCATTTGTTGCTCAAATTCTTTTGCCACAATCTGATTTTCACTCTTATATTTCTCCCGTTTTGCTTTATTAGCTCTATTAACATCATCTTTCAAAATGGAATCAGGAGTCATAGGAAGCAAAGTAATATTTTTATCCTTATGAACAAGAGTATACTGATTGTTTCTACCATGGTGTACAGAATTCTTATCAAATTGCCATGGTCTACCAAGTAATAAGGAACATGCTTGCATAGGTACCACATCACAATCAACATAATCAGCATATGTAGAGATAGTAAAATGCACACGAACGGTACGTGTTACCTAAACCTTGCCGCTGTTGTTGAACCATTGCATGTAGTAAGGATGTGGATGCGGTATTGTGGTGAGAGAGAGCTTCTCCACCATCTCCATGCTAGCCAAGTTGTTGCAGCTCCCTCCATCTATGATGACGCAAATAGAACGTTCCTTCACAACTCCCTTTGTATGGAACAAATTATGCCTCTGATTTTGCTCAGCTTGTGTAACCTGCACACTCAAATCACGTTGAGCAACTAAACATTCAACCTGTTAGCATCTTCAGCAGCCATGTATTGCGTCTCATGATCAGAATCATCTCCACCGTGTTCTTCATGTGTAATAAGAGCCAAAGTCTCCTCATCATAGTCACTAGCGGACTCATACCCACCATCCTTAGTAGCAATCATCACACGCTGAGATTTGCATTCTCTCGCAAAATGTCCTCTTCCCTTACAACGACGACAAATAATATCACTCGTGTGCCCTATTGATGCCATGGAAGAAGAAGAGCTCTGCGCAGGCCCGACAGGTGTGCTCTTGGCATATAGTGGTGGTTGTGCCTGCTTTCTTGTATCACGGCTGGAGGTGGCACCTGATGGAGGTGCTGGTGTAGTGGAAGTAGAGGATGCATGTGGTGTCCATGATGAAGATCAACTTGCAGAAAAATTAGTTCACGCCAATGCCTGTCGATCCTGCACTTCACGTTCAGCTTTACAAGCAAGATGGAATAAACGAGTGATATTATTATACTTCTTATACTCTAGAATGATCTGAATCTCACTATTTAATCCACCCATAAATCGTGCAAGCATAGCTTCATTGTCCTCAACAATACCACATCTAATCATGCCAGTTTGTAATTCCTGATAATATTCTTCTACAGAATTTTTTCCTTGTCTTAAACGCTACAATTTTTGAATTAATTCACGTTGATAATATGGTGGAACCCAACAAGTACGCATAGAAGTTTTCAAAGCAGCCCAAGTAGCTAGATTAGGATATAATCTACAATGTTCAGACCACCAAACACATGCAAGGCTAGTGAAAGCACAAATAGCAGATAGGAACACGTTTCTCCTCAGAATATAATACTAAGTGTTCCTCCGGTATTCGGGGGTTGCATAATCTCATAGTCATAGGAACATGTATAAGTCATGAAGAAAGCAATAGCAACAAGATAAACGATCATAGTGCTAAGCTAATGGATGGGTCGAGTCAATCACATCATTCTCTAATGATGTGATCACGTTCATCAAATAGCAACTCTTGTCCATGGCTAGGAAACTTAACCATCTTTGATTAACGAGCTAGTCAACTAGAGGCATACTAGTGACACTCTGTTTGTCTATGTATTCACACATGTACTAAGTTTCCGGTTAATACAATTCTAGCATGAATAATAAATATTTATCATGATATAAGGAAATATAAATAACAACTTTATTATTGCATCTAGGGCATATTTCCTTCGGTCTCCCACTTGCACTAGAGTCAATAATCTAGTTCACATCATCATGTGATTTCACACCAATAGTTCACATATTTATGTGATTAGTTCACATCTTCATGGGACTAATACCCAAAAGGGTTTACTAGAGTCAATAATCTAGTTCACATCGCTATGTTATTAACACCCAAAGAGTGATCATGTTTTGCTTGTGAGAGAAGTTTAGTCTACGGGTCTGCAACATTCAGATCCGTATGTATTTTGCAAATTTCTATGTCTACAATACTCTAGCTAATTGCTCCCACTTTCAATATGTATCTAGATCGAGACTTAGAGTCATCTAGATAGGTGTCAAAAGCTTGCATCAACGTAACTTTTTACGACAAACTCTTGTATCACCTCCATAACCGAGAAATATTTCCTTAGTCCTCCAAGGATAATTTTGATCGATGTCCAATGATCTACTCCTAGATCACTATTGTACTCCTTTGCCAAAATCATGCTAAGGTATACAATAGGTGTGGTACTGTAACGCCCCGAGACCGATGTGCCAGGTGTCCTCCAGTTATTCGCTGTCGTTGCCATGTCATTCGCTTGCGTGTTGCATCTTGTCATGTCATCATGTGCATTGCATCATCATGTTTTTCAAAACATGCATTCGTCCGGATTCCCTCACTTCTCTCCGTTGTCCGTTCTGAGCCCAGACACACTTGCACGCGCCCGCGGCATGTCTGAAATAGTATTTTATAAGTGGCCGGAAAATGTTCTCGAAATGGGATGAGAGTTGGCGTGTGGTCTTATTGTAGTGTAGATAGACCGCCTGTCAAGTTTCATCACATTCGGAGTTTGTTTGATAGCCCAACCGTTAAACTATAGCGGCATTATAGCCGGGCACACGTAGGACGTTTTCGGTCTCCGGAAATAGTCGCCGGGCCTCCCTCTCTTCTCTTCTCTCAACTCGAGACCATCTACACAGCTCACTACCTACCGCCAGGTCCAACCTGACCTCTCTTGTCAGCCCGCGGCCCTCCTCGCGCGCGCGTCCGAAAATTGTCCCGAACTCGACCCGGGGAGTCATCACTGTTGGGTCCGGATCATCCCCAAACATCTACAAAACATCACCGTTCCTTTATTTGGACTTCCTAGTCTATTTTTCTTGACCGCTCAATTTTAATTGGAGGGACGGATTAGCCCCTAAACTCTCCCTCTTTCCTTATATATACTCCCTAGTCTAAATCTAGACCAAACCCTAAAATCTAGGAGTCTTGTCCCTGCCGCCGCCACACTCAAATCCCCATCGGGATCTCACCCGAGCCAACCACCCACACCCCAGATCCCCTCCTCTCAATCCAGAGCATCAGCGGCAGTCCCGAGCACCAAGCCCCTCCAGGATGGATCGGGAGCAGTGCTGCCGTTCGCTCGTCGCCGGCGGCCTCAACCACCAGGACGCCACTGCCAGAGCACCAGCAGGACCGGCGCGTCCCTCCCCTGTTCCTTGCTCGTCCTTCTCCTTTCCCTGCCTCTCCCTCACGTTTCCTCTCACTCACAAGAACGCCATGGTTGGCCATCGCCCTCGAGCTCCAACGGGATTCGTGCCCCTGGGTCCCCTGCTTCGACCACCTCTTGGAGCCCGACCATGCGCGCCCTCAAGCCCCTGCCACGGGCACCCACGCAGGCAGCCGCAGTTCCCGCGTCACCGGCAAGTCGGCGGCCATGAGAGACATCCATGGCCGCCCCTTGGTGCTTCGCATCGTGCCCGACCATCATCCCCAATGCCGGCGAGCTCCTGTTGCATCACCGTCGCCCGTACGGGACCTCGTCTGCCTCCCCTGCCTCACGCCTCATCGCCGGGAGTTCTCGCCAAGTCCGACTTCCATCAGCCACAGTCCAGCCACTCCCAGTCCATATGGCCCCCGTCCGCACCATCCCAAGCCGGACCTCGCCGGTGAGACCCCGCCGTCGCACGTCCCCGTCTCTCCCTCTTTTGCCTTCTCTGACCTCCCCTGCTCTCCCCTTCCCTGTTGAACAGAAAGGAGCAGCATCGCCTCCCTGACCTTCGGACTGGCTGGATCCGCCGCGGCCGCGTGGACCTTGCCCTTGCCCGGACCCGCCGCCTGCAGGGCTCTTCTCGGCCGGGTCCACTGCTACCGCCGTTTCCCTGTCAAACGAGCAAGCACGAACCCCAGCGCCAAGTCCACCGCGATCCCCTGCGCGTTGACCACGCCCCTGCATCGTCCCTGTGCCTAGGCCATGAGGGCGCCGAGGCCCAGCAACATCTTCTCATCTCCAGAATCGGCCCAGCCGCTTCTCCATTTTCGGCCCAATGGCCCGATGTGAGCATAGCCCGGTCCCTCCGGTTTTTTTTGTGCATGTGCGTATGATAGCTATGTTGCGCCTATTGCCTTACTGGGCCTCTCCTTAGATTCAGCACGGTATATTTTTTTCCTGTTCTGCGAATTTGTCTTTTATCCAATGAGCTGCAGTTTTGCAGATTAGTCCCTCTAGATCATGCATTTAATATCTCCACAACCGTGCATCGGATTAAAACAAATTATATATGAAAGTTGGTTAGAATTTTGTGTAGAACAATAATATCCAACTTTCATCTATGTTTGAAATGTTTAAAATGCCGTTTGGTTAAATTTGCTCCTATGCCATGTTAAATGATTTAATTCATAACTATTTAACTGTAGCTCCGAATTTAATAAACTTTATATGTAAATGGGGTAGAATTTTGCCTAGTTTAACATGGTGGCTTTACTTTGCATGTTTAATAACTCTAAAATTATGTTTAGGGCAGAACAGTACCTAATTCATTATTATGCACATGAGGAGTTTGCAGACTTGTTCGTTGTTTCCGGCCTCATTTAAACTTGCCTAGTTAGGTAGTTTTGTTGTGCTTCACCTCTTGCCATGCTAACAACATTTAATCTTGTTGGGTACATAAACGAGATCGAACTAAGTAACTTGAATGTGGTGGTTCGCCAATATGCAACGGAGTTGCATATTGAGCTCCACTTAATTTGTAGGATTGCTTGTGCACTTTGCCATGCCATGCCCTCTTTAAACCGGACATGCATCATACTTGGTTGTGCATCATGCCATGTCTATGTGGTGGTTGTTTACTATGTTGTGTGCTTCTTTCCGGCGTTTGCTTCTCCGGGTTGGTTCCGATAACGTCGCGTTTGTGAGGAACCGTTCGTCTACGTCCGTTTGTCTTCTTCATGGACTCGCTCTTCTTCCTTGCGGGATTTCAGGCAAGATGACCATACCCTCGAAATCACTTCTATCTTTGCTTGCTAGTTGCTCGCTCTTTTGCTATGCCTATGCTGCGATACCTACCACTTGCTTATCGTGCCTCCCATATTGTTGAACCAAGCCTCTAACCCACCTTGTCCTAGCAAACCGTTGATCGGCTATGTTACCGCTTTGCTCAGCCCCTCTTATAGCGTTGTTAGTTGCAGGTGAAGATTGAAGTTTGTTCCTTGTTGGAACATGGAGATGTTGTTCCTTGTTGGAACATGGTTACTTGTTGAGATATCACAATATCTCTTATTTAATTAATGCATCTATATACTTGGTAAAGGGTGAAAGGCTCGGCCTTATGCCTGGTGTTTTGTTCCACTCTTGCCGCCCTAGTTTCCGTCATATCGGTGTTATGTTCCCGGATTTTGCGTTCCTTACGCGGTTGGGATATTATGGGAACCCCTTGACAGTTCGCCTTGGATAAAACTCTTCCAGCAATGCCCAACATTGGTTTTACCTTTCGCCACCTAGCCTTTTCTTTTCCCTTGGGAGTCGCGCTCTTGAGGGTCATCATTATTTTAACCCCCCTGGGCCAGTGCTCCTCTGAGTGTTGGTCCAAACTGTCAGCCGCCGGTGGCCACCAGGGGCAACTCTGGGCTGGCCTACCGGAAGTTTGGACAATCTGAGTGTGCCCTGAGAACGAGATATGTGCAGCTCCTATCGGGATTTGTCGGCACATTCGGGCGGTGTTGCTGGACTTGTTTTACCATTGTCGAAATGTCTTGTAACCGGGATTCCGAGTCTGATCGGGTCTTCCCGCTAGAAGGAATATCCTTCGTTGACCGTGAGAGCTTGTGATGGGCTAAGTTGGGACACCCCTGCAGGGTTATGAACTTTCGAAAGTCGTGCCCGCGGTTATGGGCAGATGGGAATTTGTTAATGTCCGGTTGTAGAAAACCTGAAGTTGACCTTAATTAAAATACATCAACCACGTGTGTAACCGTGATGGTCTCTTTCCGGCGGAGTCCGGGAAGTGAACACGGTGTTGGAGTTATGCTTGACGTAGGTTGTCCTAGGATCACTTCTTGATCATAGTTTCTCGATCGTGCTTTGCCTTCTCTTCTCGCTCTCATTTGCGTATGTTAGCCACCATATATGCTAGTCGCTTGCTGCAGCTCCACCTCATACCTTTACCTACCCATAAGCTTAAATAGTCTTGATCGTGAGGGTGTGAGATTTCTGAGTCCCCGTGACTCACAGATACTTCCAAAACCAGTTTGCAGGTGCCGAGGATACCGTGCAGATGACGCAACCAAGCTCAAGGAGGAGCTCGATGAAGATCTTTTCCTTTGTGTTGTTTCGTTCTAGTTGACCAGTAGTGGAGCCCAGTTGGGGTCGATCAGGGGCCTTGTCGCATTTGGGGTTCTTCTTTTATTTTGGTTCCGTAGTCGGACATTGATTGTATTTGGATGTCGTAATGCTTTATTCATGTATTTGTGTGAAGTGGCGATTGTAAGCCAACTATGTATCTTTTCCCCTATTGTATTGCATGGGTTGTGTGAAGATTACCTCACTTGCGACATTGCTTTCAATGCGGTTATGCCTCTAAGTCGTGCTTCGACACATGGGAGATATAGTCGCATCGAGGGCGTTACAAGTTGGTATCAGAGCCTTCTCCGACCTTAGGAGCCCCATTGCTTAATCGAATTAGCGGACGAGTTGAGTCTAGAAAAATGTTTTGAGTCATTTAGGAATTATATATGGGAGAGTTTAGGAATTCTTTTTACTCCCCAGTCCCTTCATCGCTCTGGTAAGGCATCCTGACGTAGAGTTTTGACTCTTCTCTTCTCAAATTTCACTAAAAGAAATTAGGATCACGCGGGTATCTTGGAATCGTTCCGATGGATTTGTGACGAGAACATTGTTCTTGGTGCCTCTTGTCATTTAGGGGTTGTGGCAGTGTCCCGGGGAGTTGAGCTTTGAGGTGTTGTCATCACAATTTTATCGTTGCAGTTCTGGAATACCTGAGATTAGTTTTGCCAACATCGAAAATCTCTTTTATGCAGTTGTTGGTGAGATAACCTTGACGCCACCCAGTACTGGGGCGGGAGTTCGGGAGTATTGCCATAACTCGTATAACGGATGCTTTTCGAAGGTTGAGGTAGATGATTTTTGAAGGTTTCTTGGTTATGTGTTGAAGGATGGATACAGCTGGATGTAGGATTTGTTAGTTTTGGGTGAGATATTATGCTTCCCCTGTATCCCCAACACCTGATTGCATAACCGGAAAGTTTCGAGGGAATTCAAGTAGCTCTTAGGATATCTTTTTGACAGATGTATGATATGAAATTGGGGTTCGACGTCTAGTGGTCCGCCTATCCACGGTTGGTTTTACAGTGGTCTCGTTGTGTCTTAAAGAGTCATTGGCTATGCTGACTCGGGGACGCTTCGTATGTCATGTGCACTGCCTTGTACAAGATGGTGTTGTATCATCGAGCCCGTGTAGGCCCCACCACGAAAATTTCGAACGAAATCTCTATCATATGTTTGTTCTGGCTTATTCTGCAAGCCAATCCTTTGTTTTTGTTTTGAGTTGTGGTATTCGAGTTGCTTCGAAGTCAAATGTTGATTCCATACCTTTCCTAAGTGGTGTTCTCATATTCCGATGTGGATACTAATACTTCATGATAATCGAGATTGTCATGTCAATCCTTTTCAATCGGTGTGTTTCTCTTCTAGTGGGTCCGATCACTTCAACATTCGCAAGATCAAGTATCAGTCTCTTCTGAACGGTGTTTGTTTCATCTGTCTCCAAATTGCCTTTGTTTTTCCCGCCCACCCACCCTTTTTCTTCAACGATTCAGATTTCTTATTCAAGTATCCTTTTTATTGATGGAAAATCTCTCCATTCTTTTCCGTCAATGTTCTTATCCGGTGATTCTCATGAAGATCCTAACGGAACCTCAAGTTCATCATTCTTCATTCTTTTCATCTCCGGTGGTTTCAAGTCAAGCTGTGTTGATCATATCTTTTCCTCGTGTCAAATGTCGTCTCTTGCCGGTGCACCTCTTAATCTTCCCCGCTTGCTATTCATTTATTCCGGAGTGCTCAAGGTATCTCGAAGATTCGTGTTTCCACTCTACTTTCGTTCAACCTGTTTCGAGGTCATTATCTCTTTCAAGCCATTTAATTCAACCAATGCAATCTCTCTTTTCAAGCAATTGTTCTACGGTGTATCTTTTGAGTGGGCCCTAACCCACAGGTCTTTTCCCAGGATCTTACCTGACTCTTCTTATTTTCCCGGAGCTATCCTCAAATTTCTTTTCGAAGTTTGACGTAAGAATGATTTACCATCAGTCAAATGCCTTTCTCCAAGATCTTTCAAATTCTTTTTGTCGTTGGCTCAACTTTTCCATTCTTTATTCCGGTGTGCCTCAATAATTCTTGGTGGTGTTTCTCGTTGTCATTCTCATCATTTGAAGATCGAAGAAGATTTCTCTCTCAATCTTGCTCCTTTCTCTTCAAGATTCGTGATGCTAGCTTACTGCCATCCTCTCATAATTGTTTTGATTGTGAGTATTCTTTTCACCTATCTGGAGCAATTCAGGAGTCTTTTCAGTTGATTATCCAGAGCCCACCATCTAAGATTTATTCATTCCAGCTTTCAGCTCTCGTTCTCCAAATCTGACCGGGGCTTCATTCAAGTTTTTTCTAATCAGTTTGTGATCTCTTCGTTCTCATGGATCTAAATTCTCTCAAGTATTTTCGTTCTTTTTCAATTCTTACCGGTGGCTCGTTCAAGATTTCTCTTCCTTTGTTATTGTATCGATTCATTCATTCTTTCATCCTACCGGTGGTTCGTCGAAGACCTTCTCAAATTTATGCAATATCTATCTTAATCCTCTCTACAAGAATAAGTGGTGTGTCAAATTCATTGTTTGTCATCAATTTAATTGATGAAGGACAATCATAATGTAATTCTTATTCTTGTTTCATCCAAATGATTAATTCTTTATTCCGGAGGCCCTTCAAATTCTCGGTTTCATTTGTTTCATCTTCTCTTTTTCCTGGAGTTCCAACCTCTTTCAATTATATTATCACGGGGATGTCTATCTAAATCATTGCGAGGCTTCAATCTTGTTCTTTTCATGAGTCAATTATTTTTTATCATTCTTTTATTACCGGAATTCTTCATGAAGGTTCTACATGATGGTTCATCAAGGATTTAATTCCTTCTCGAAGTTTTTCATCGAGATTCGTTTCTAAGAAGCTCAAACATTCTTCATCTTGCAATCTGGAGTGCAATTCTTTCAACCGTACCATTCGAGGTGGTATTATGTTATTCTTGATAATTTGAGTTCATGTCTCATGATTCCCATGTTGTTAAGAATGAGATATTTTAAATCCATCATCCCGTCATTGGAGTTATCTGGGGTTATATTTCACCTAAAGCCTTCCCTAAGGATTCTTGCTATCTATGGTGCTTATAAATGATCCAATTTCTTCTTTTATCCTTCCGATGAACAAGTTTTCTCGTCTTCTTGTTCATATCAATCCGATTCTTCTTTCCGTGAGTGGCAAAATTTCACCTCATAGTTTTGAGTTGTTCTCCATAAGCCCACTACAAGCTTACTCTCTTTGTTGTTGGTTTTTCCCAACAACTCCGTTCGACCCTTCTCCTAAAGATGCCTTTTCAAGCTCTTTTGGGGCAGAAGTTGGCATTTTCTTCTCCATTCTTGTATTTCAATCTTCTATTCTTTTTGTTCCGGAGGCATTGTGTGTTGCTCCTTTCATTCCATCACCTCATTTTGACAAGATCATATTCTTTTCATGCCCACCCATTTAACCAAAGTGTTGTGCCCTTTTCTCAAGCTCTTTCATTTTATCAAGTCTTGTACCACTTTTCAACCGGAGTGCTGCCCAAAGTTGTTCTTCCTTGTTACCTCTTTGCTAACGGAGTGCTTTCAACTTCATTTATCTCCGTTGTATTCTTTTCTCGATATGGCTTAACCTTTTCAAGGTTCTTTGGTCTCACTCGTTTGTCAAAGAAGCAACTTAGTTTACCTCTCCTTTTTCTCTTCCGTTGTCCCTCCGGTGCCATTCTAGATCTCAGGACGAGATCCTCTCGTAGTGGTGGAGTGTTGTAACGCCCCAAGACCGATGTGCCAGGTGTCCTCCAGTTATTCGCTGTCGTTGCCATGTCATTCGCTTGTGTGTTGCATCTTGTCATGTAATCATGTGCATTGCATCATCATGTTTTTCAAAACTTGCATCCGTCCGGATTCCCTCACTTCTCTCCGTTGTCCGTTCTGAGCCCAGACACACTTGCACGCGCCCGCGGCATGTCCGAAATAGTATTTTATAAGTGGCCGGAAAATGTTCTCGAAATGGGATGAGAGTTGGCGTGTGGTCTTATTGTAGTGTAGATAGACCGCCTGTCAAGTTTCATCGCATTCAGAGTTCGTTTGATAGCCCAACCGTTAAACTATAGCGGCATTATAGCCGGGCACACGTCGGACGTTTTCGGTCTCCGGAAACAGTCGCCGGGCCTCTCTCTCTTCTCTTCTCTCAGCTCGAGACCGTCTACACAGCTCACTACCTACCGCCAGGTCCAACCTGACCTCTCTCGTCAGCCCGCGGCCCTCCTCGCGCGCGCGTCCGAAAATTGTCCCGAACCCGACCCGGGGAGTCATCACCGTTGGGTCCGGATCATCCCCAAACGTCTACAAAACATCACCGTTCCTTTATTTGGACTTCCTAGTCTATTTTTCTCGACCGCTCGATCTTAATTGGAGGGACGGATTAGCCCCTAAACTCTCCCTCTTTCCTTATATATATTCCCTAGTCTAAATCTAGACCAAACCCTAAAATCTAGGAGTCTTGTCCCTGCCGCCACCACACTCAAATCCCCATCGGGATCTCACCCGAGCCAACCACCCACACCCCAGATCCCCTCCTCTCGATCCAGAGCATCAGCGGCAGTCCCGAGCGCCAAGCCCCTCCAGGATGGATCGGGAGCAGTGCTGCCGTTCGCTCATCGCCGGCGGCCTCAACCACCAGGACGCCACTACCAGAGCACCAGCAGGACCGCCGCGTCCCTCCCCTGTTCCCTGCTCATCCTTCTCCTTTCCCTGCCTCTCCCTCACGTTTTCTCTCACTCACAGGAACGCCATGGTCGGCCCTCGCCCTCGAGCTCCAACGGGATCCGTGCCCTGGGTCCCCTGCTTCGACCACCTCCTGGAGCCCGACCATGCGCGCCCTCAAGCCCCTGCCACGGGCACCCACGCAGGCAGCCGCAATTCCCGCATCTCCGGTGAGTCGGCGACCACGAGAGACATCCATGGCCACCCCTTGGTGCTTCGCATCGCGCCCGACCATCATCCCCAATGCCGGCGAGCTCCTGTTGCATCACCGTCGCCCGTACGGGACCTCGTCTGCCTCCCCTGCCTCACGCCTCGTCGCCGGGAGTTCTCGCCAAGTCCGACTTCCATCGGCCACAGTCCAGCCACTCCCAGTCCACATGGCCCCCGTTCGCACCATCCCAAGCCGGACCTCGTCGGTGAGACCCCGTCGTCGCACGTCCCCGTCTCTCCCTCTTTTGCCTTCTCTGACCTCCCCTGCTCTCCCCTTCCCTGTCGAACAGAAAGGAGCAGCATTGCCTCCCTAACCTTCGGACTGGATGGATCCGCCACGCCCGCGTGGACCTTTCCCTTGCCCGGACCCGCCGCCTGCAGTCCTCTTCTCGGCCGGGTCCGCTGCTACCGCTGTTTCCCTGTCGAACGAGCAAGCATGAACCCCAGCGCCAAGTCCACCGCGATCCCCTGTGTGTTGCCCACGCCCCTGCATCGTCCCTGTGCCTGGGCCATGAGGGCACCGAGGCCCAGCAACATCTTCTCATCTCCAGAACCGGCCCAGCCACTTCTCCACTTTCGGCCCAATGGCCCAATGTGAGCATAGCCCGGTCCATCCGGATTTTTTTGTGCATGTGCGTCTGATAGCTATGTTGCTCCTATGGCCTTACTGGGCCTCTCCTTAGATTCAGCACGGTATATTTTTTTTCCTGTTCTGCGAATTTGTCTTTTATCCAGTGAGCTGCAGTTTTGCAGATTAGTCCCTCTAGATCATGCATTTAATATCTCCACAACCGTGCATCGGACTAAAACAAATTATATATGAAAGTTGGTTAGAATTTTGTGTAGAACAATAATATCCGACTTTCATCTATGTTTGAAATGTTTAAAATGCCGTTTGGTTAAATTTGCTCCTATGCCATGCTAAAATGATTTAATTCATAACTATTTAACCGTAGCTCCGAATTTAATAAACTTTATATGTAAACGGGGTAGAATTTTGCCTAGTTTAACATGGTGGCTTTACTTTGCATGTTTAATAAATCTAAAATTATGTTTAGGACAGAACAGTACCTAATTCATTATTATGCACATGAGGAGTTTCCGGACTTGTTGT
This sequence comes from Triticum urartu, assembly GCF_056163025.1. Lineage (NCBI taxonomy): Eukaryota > Viridiplantae > Streptophyta > Magnoliopsida > Poales > Poaceae > Triticum > Triticum urartu. Next base: position 97,725,855 of record NC_141875.1, read on the forward strand.
TCGTTGTTTCCGGCCTCATTTAAACTTGCCTAGTTAGGTAGTTTTGTTGTGCTTCACCTCTTGCCATGCTAACAACATTTAATCTTGTTGGGTACATAAACAAGATCGAACTAAGTAACTTGAATGTGGTGGTTCGCCAATATGCAATGGAGTTGCATATTGAGCTCCACTTAATTTGTAGGATTGCTTGTGCACTTTGCCATGCCATGCCGTCTTTAAACCGGACATGCATCATACTTGGTTTTGCATCATGCCATGTCTATGTGGTGGTTGTTTACTATGTTGTGTGCTTCTTTCCAGTGTTTGCTTCTCCGGGTTGGTTCTGGTAACGTTGCGTTTGTGAGGAACCGTTCGTCTACGTCCATTTGTCTTCTTCATGGACTCGCTCTTCTTCCTTGCGGGATTTCAGGCAAGATGACCATACCCTCGAAATCACTTCTATCTTTGCTTGCTAGTTGCTCGCTCTTTTGCTATGCCTATGCTGCGATACCTACCACTTGCTTATCGTGCCTCCCATATTGTTGAACCAAGCCTCTAACCCACCTTGTCCTAGCAAACCGTTGATCGGCTATGTTACCGCTTTGCTCAGCCCCTCTTATAGCGTTGTTAGTTGCAGGTGAAGATTGAAGTTTGTTCCTTGTTGGAACATGGAGATGTTGTTCCTTGTTGGAACATGGTTAGTTGTTGGGATATCACAATATCTCTTATTTAATTAATGCATCTATATACTTGGTAAAGGGTGGAAGGCTCGGCCTTATGCCTGGTGTTTTGTTCCACTCTTGCCGCCCTAGTTTCCGTCATATCGGTGTTATGTTCCCGGATTTTGCGTTCCTTACGCGGTTGGGATATTATGGGAACCCCTTGACAGTTCGCCTTGGATAAAACTCTTCCAGCAATGCCCAACATTGGTTTTACCTTTCGCCACCTAGCCTTTTCTTTTCCCTTGGGAGTCGCGCTCCTGAGGGTCATCATTATTTTAACCCCCCTAGGCCAGTGCTCCTCTGAGTGTTGGTCCAAACTGTAAGCCGCCGGTGGCCACCAGGGGCAACTCTGGGCTGGCCTACCGGAAGTTTGGACAATCTGAGTGTGCCCTGAGAACGAGATATGTGCAGCTCCTATCGGGATTTGTCAGCACATTCGGGCGGTGTTGCTGGACTTGTTTTACCATTGTCGAAATGTCTTGTAACCGGGATTCCGAGTCTGATTGGGTCTTCCCGCTAGAAGGAATATCCTTCATTGACCATGAGAGCTTGTGATGGGCTAAGTTGGGACACCCCTGCAGGGTTATGAACTTTCGAAAGTCGTGCCCGCGGTTATGGGCAGATGGGAATTTGTTAGTGTCTGGTTGTAGAAAACCTGAAGTTGACCTTAATTAAAATACATCAACCGTGTGTGTAACCGTGATGGTCTCTTTCCGACGGAGTCCGGGAAGTGAACACGGTGTTGGAGTTATGCTTGACGTAGGTTGTCCTAGGATCACTTCTTCATCATAGTTTCTCGATCGTGCTTTGCCTTCTCTTCTCGCTCTCATTTGCGTATGTTAGCCACCATATATGCTAGTCGCTTGCTACAGCTCCACCTCATACCTTTACCTTACCCATAAGCTTAAATAGTCTTGATCGTGAGGGTGTGAGATTTCTGAGTCCCTGTGACTCACAGATACTTCCAAAACCAGTTTGCAGGTGCCGAGGATACCGTGCAGATGACGCAACCAAGCTCGAGGAGGGGCTCGATGAAGATCTTTTCCTTTGTGTTGTTTCGTTCTAGTTGATCAGTAGTGGATCCCAGTTGGGGTCGATCGGGGGCCTTGTCGCATTTGGGGTTCTTCTTTTATTTTGGTTCCATAGTCAGACATTGATTGTATTTGGATGTTGTAATGCTTTATTCATGTATTTGTGTGAAGTGGCGATTGTAAGCCAACTATGTATCTTTTCCCCTATTGTATTACATGGGTTGTGTGAAGATTACCTCACTTGCGACATTCCTTTCAATGCGGTTATGCCTCTAAGTCGTGCTTCGACACGTGGGAGATATAGCCGCATCGAGGGCGTTACAGGTACATAGCATAGCATACTTTATAGAACCTATGACTGAGGCATAGGGAATGACTTTTCATTCTCTTTCTATTTTCTGCTGTGGTCGGGTTTTGAGTCTTTACTCAGCTTCACACATTGTAACACAGGCAAGAACCCTTTCTTTGCTTGATCCATTTTGAACTTCTTCAAAACTTTATAAAGGTATGTGCTTTGTGAAAGTCCAATCAAGCGTCTTGATCTATCTCTATAGATCTTGATGCCCAATATATAAGCAGCTTCACCGAGGTCTTTCATTGAAAAATTCTTATTCAAGTATCCTTTTATGCTATTCAGAAATTTAGTATCATTTCCGATCAACAATATGTCATCCACATATAATATTAGAAATGCTACAGAGCTCCCACTCACTTTCTTGTAAATGCAGACTTCTCCAAAAGTTTGTATAAAACCATATGCTTTGATCACACTATCAAAGCGTATATTCCAACTCCGAGATGCTTGCACCAGTCCATAAATGGATCGCTGGAGCTTACACACTTTGTTAGCACCTTTTGGATCGACAAAACCTTCTGGTTGCATCATATACAGCTGTTCTTTAAGATATCCATTAAGGAATGTAGTTTTGACATCCATTTGCCAAATTTCATGATCATAAAATGCAGCAATTGCTAACATGATTCGGACGGACTTAAGCATCGCTACGGGTGAGAAGGTCTCATCGTAGTCAACTCCTTGAACTTTTCGAAAACCTTTGACAACAAGTGAGCTTTGTAGACAGTAACATTACCGTCAACGTCAGTCGTCTTCTTGAAGATCCATTTATTCTCTATGGCTTGCCGATCATCGGGAAAGTCAACCAAAGTCCACACTTCGTTCTCATACATGGATCCCATCTCAAATTTCATGGCCTCAAGCCATTTTGCGGAATCTGGGCTCATCATCGCTTCCTCATAGTTCGTAGGTTCGTCATGGTCAAGTAACATGATTTCCAGAACAGGATTACCGTACCACTCTGGTGTGGATCTTACTCTGGTTGACCTACGAGGTTTGGTAGTAACTTGATCAGAAGTTTCATGATCATCGTCATTAGCTTCCTCACTTACTGTTGTAGGAATCATTGGAACTGATTTCTGTGATGAACTACTTTCCAATAAGGGAGCGGGTATAATTACCTCATCAAGTTATACTTTCCTCACACTCACTTCTTTCGAGAAACTCCTTCTCTAGAAAGGATCCATTCTTAGCAACGAATATCTTGCCTTCGGATGTATGATAGAAGGTGTACCCAACAGTCTCCTTTAGGTATCCTATGAAGACACTTTTCTCCGATTTGGGTTCGAGCTTATCAGGTTGAAGCTTTTTCACATAAGCATCACAGCCCCAAACTTTAAGAAACGACAACTTGCGTTTCTTGCCAAACCACAGTTCATAAGGTGTCATCTCAACGGATTTCGATGGTGTCATATTTAATGCGAATGCAGCCGTCTCTAAAGCATAACCCCAAATCGATAGCGGTAAATCAGTAAGAGGCATCATAGATCGCACCATATCTAATAAATTACGATTACGACGTTCGAACACACCATTACGATGTGGTGTTCCGGGTGGCGTGAGTTGCGAAACTATTCCGCATTGTTTCAAATGAAGACCAAACTCGTAGCTCAAATATTATCCTCCACGATCAGATCGTAGAAATTTAATTTTCTTGTTACGATGATTTTCCACTTTACTTTGAAATTCTTTGAACTTTTCAAATGTTTCAGACTTATGTTTCATCAAGTAGATATACCCATATCTGCTTAAATCATCTATGAAGGTAAGAAAATAATGATACCCGCCATGAGCATCAACACTCATTGGACCGCATACATCAGTATGTATTATTTCCAATAAGTCTGTTGCTCGTTCCATTGTTCCGGAGAACAGAGTTTTAGTCATCTTCCCCATGAGGCATGGTTCACAAGCATCAAGTGATTCATAATCAAGTGATTCCAAAAGTCTATCAGCATGGAGTTTCTTCATGCACTTTACACCAATATGACCTAAACGGCAGTGCCACAAATAAGTTGCACTATCATTATTAAACTTATATCTTTTGGCTTCAATACGATGAATATGCGTGTCACTACTATCAAGATTTAGTAAAAATAGACCACTCATCAAGGGTGCATGACCATAAAAGATATTACTCATATAAATAGAACAACCATTATTCTCTGATTTAAATGAATAACCGTCTCGCATCAAAAAAATCCAGATATAATGTCATGCTTAATGCTGGCACCAAATAACAATTATTCAGGTCTAAAACTAATCCCGAAGGTAGATGTAGAGGTAGCGTGCCGACGGCGATCACATCGACTTTGGAACCATTTCCCACGCGCATCGTCACCTCGTCCTTAGCCAATCTTCGCTTAAAGCCCATGTTTTGAGTTGCAAATATTAGCAACAGAACCAGTATCAAATACCCAGGTGCTACTGCGAGCATTGGTAAGGTACACATCAATAACATGTATATCAAATATACCTTTCGCTTTGCCATCCTTCTTATCGGCCAAATACTTGGGGCAGTTCCGCTTCCAGTGACCAGTCCCTTTGCAGTAGAAGCACTCAGTCTTAGGCTTAGGTCCAGACTTGGGCTTCTTCACTTAAGCAGCAACTTGCTTGCTGTTCTTCTTGAAGTTCCCCTTCTTCCCTTTGCCCTTCTTCTTGAAACTGGTGATCTTGTTGACCATCAACACTTGATGCTCCTTCTTGATTTCTACCTCCACAGCCTTTAGCATTGCGAAGAGTTCGGGAATTGTCTTATCCATCCCTTGCATATTATAGTTCATCACGAAGCTATTTTAGCTTGGTGGCAGTGATTGAAGAACTCTGTCAATGACACTATGATATGTCTCCAACGTATCTATAATTTTTTATTGTTCCATGCTATTATATTATCTGTTTTGGATGTTTAATGGGCTTTAATATGCTCTTTTATATTATTTTTGGGATTAACCTATTAACCGGAGGCCCAGTGCCAGATTCTGTTTGTTTGCCTATTTTAGTGTTTCGGAGAAAAGGAATATCAAATGGAACGAAACCTTCGCGAGGATCTTTCTTGGAACAAACGCAAACCAGGAGACTTGAAGTGGAAGTCTGTGAGTCCGCGAGGCGGCCACGAGATAGGAGGGCACGCCCAAGGGGTAGGCATGCCCCCACTCTCGTGGGCCCCATGGAGCTCCACCGACGTACTTCTTTCACCAATATATACTCTTATACCCTAAAACCGTCAAGGGGGCCACTAAACCAATTTTCCACTGCCGCAACCTTCTGTACCCGTGAGATCCCATCTGGGGCCTTTTCCGGCGATCTGCCGGAGGGGGATTCGGTCACGAAGGGCTTCTACATCAACACCATAGCCTCTCCGATGATGTGTGAGTAGTTTACCACAGACCTACGAGTCCATAGTTATTAGCTGGATGGCTTCTTCTCTCTCTTTGGTTCTCAATACAAAGTTCTCCTCGATGTTCTTGGAGAAATATTCGATGTAATACTTTTTGCAGTGTGTTTGCCGAGATCCGATGAATTATGGATTTATGATCAAGTTTATCTATGAATAATATTTGGTTCTTCTCTGAAATCTTCTACGTATGATTGGTTATATTTGCAAGTCTCTTCGAACTATCGGTTTGGTTTGGCCTACTAGATTGATCTTTCTTGCAATGGGAGAAGTGCTTAGCTTTGGGTTCAATCTTGCGGTGTCCTTAACCAGTGACAGTAGGGGCAGCAAGGCACGTATTGTATTGTTTCCATCGAGGATAAAAAGATGGGGTTTATATCATATTGCTTGAGTTTATCCCTCTACATTATGGCATCTTGCTTCAAGCGTTACTCTGTTCTTATGAACTTAATACTCTAGATGCATGTTGGATAGCGGTCGATGTGTGGAGTAATAGTAGTAGATGCAGAATCTTTTCGGTCTACTTAACACGGACGTGGTGCCTATATTCATAATCATTGCCTAGATATTGTCATGACTATGCGCTCTTCTATCAATTGCTCGGCAATAATTTGTTCACCCGCCGTAATACATGCTATCTGAGAGAAGCCACAAGTGAAACCTGTGGCCCCCGGGTCTCTTTATTATTACATTGCATCTCTTTCTATTTACATCGCATCTCATTTAATATTTTGCAATCTTTACTTTCCAATCTATACAACAAAAATACCAAAAATATTTATCTTACTATCTTTATCAGATCTCACTTTCGCAAGTGATCGTGAAGGGATTGCCAACCCCTTTATCGCGTTGGTTGCGAGGTTCTTGACTGTCTGTGCAGGTACTAGGTGACTTGTGTGTTATCTCCTACTGGATTGATACCTTGGTTCTCAAAACTGAGGGAAATACTTACGCTACTTTGCTGCATCACCCTTTCCTCTTCAAGGGAAAACCAACGCATCGTCAAGAGATAGCAAGAAGGATTTATGGCACCGTTGCCGGGGAGATCTACCCTCAAGTCAAGACATACCAAGTACCCATCACAAACTCTTCTCCCTCGCATTACATTATTTTCCATTCGCCTCTCGTTTCCTCTCCCCCACTTCACCTTTATCGTTTTATTCGCCCCTTTTTCGTCCGCCTTCTTTCCCTTGCTTCTTGTGTGATTGTGTGTTGGATTGATTGTTTGTCACGATGGCTCAAGATAATACTAAATTATGTGACTTTTCCAATACCAACAACAATCATTTTATTAGCACTCTGAATTGCTCATATTATCGATGCTGAATCTTGTGAAATTAATGCTGCTTTGTTGAATCTTGTCATGAAAGATCAATTTTCTGGCCTTCCTAGTGAAGATGCCGCTACCCATCTAAACAACTTTGTTGATTTGTGTGATATGCAAAAGAAGAAATATGTGGATAATGATATTGTTAAATTGAAGCTATTTCCGTTTTCTCTTAGAGATCTAAAACTTGGTTCTCTTCTTTGCCTAAAAATAGTATTGATTCATGGAATAAGTGCAAAGATGCTTTTATCTCTAAGTATTTTCCTCCCGCTAAGATCAACTCTCTTAGAAACGATATTATGAATTTTAAGCAACTTGATCATGAGCATGTTGCACAAGCTTGGGAGAGGATGAAATTAATGATACGTAATTGCCCTACACATGGTTTGAATTTAGGGATTTTTATTTCTGTGCCCCTGGTTCGTCAGTTCTACTCATTCATCCCCACGCTCTTAACTTTTGCTCACTTTTCCCCACTCCCTTGCCCGAAACCCTCAGAACTGGTCACAGCGGACGTTGTCGTCGGGTCAATGGCTTGACCGTTAGATCTGACTAGTGGGGCCACGTAGGGCGGAGTCCACATTTTGACCGTTACATGGTAACCAGTGGGGCCGCGAAACTGACACTCACGGTAACCTGAATCAGATCTAGTCGCTTCCGCGCCGCCCCCTCCGCTGTCGTCGTGCCGCCGTCGTGCCGCCTCCATTGCACTCTTGCTGCCTCCGCTGCAGTCATGCCTCCTCCGCCACATCTACCCTCTCTCGCCATCTAGGATTAGGAAGCGATGTCAGGGGGCACCCCGTCCGGCCCATCGACCATGGAGATGATCAGGTCTAATCAGAGGCTGATAATTCATGGATTCCACCTGGGTAAGCATCATTTTCCTCTCAAATTGATTAGGAGATCCGTAAATTAGGTTGTCTTTGACCACCGTTGGCGTGAATCGGCGCAATTTATCTGAAAATTTTCAGCCTAATTGCGCCCTTTATCTCATTTCAATCGAATAGGGTTGATCCTGCACTTGCTTTTCGGCTGGCGGTTAGAATGGAAACTAGCGAGCTGCATGGAACTAAATCGTGTGTGATTTCTGGATTTTTCTAACGTAAAGTGGTAGAAACCACCGTTTCGTTCAGAGATTTCCGTGAGGCACTCTGTTGTGAGTATCCATGGAGCCCTGCCGATGCTGTTGAACTGAGATCTTTCGACAGTACCGAGCAGAGATGAGCATCTGGGATTGCAATTTAGTTTGAATGCTGACAGTCATTTCGGTAAAATCCATATCGGTGTGCTTCAGGCACGCAAACAACGTATCCCGAAGGGTGTTCAGACATCATCTGTCTCTTCTAATAGCGAGCGTCCTCGCACTCCTTGTAGGTCAAGACCAAGTAAACCTAGTGGTTCTGAAAGCCACAAATTATCGGCTCCCGCTAATTCTTCCACTTCTCCTCTCCCTTCTGCACCTGATGTAGAAGTAGATGCAGAGCCTGACGAGGAAGTGCCTCGACATGATGATGAGGATGAGATTCTATTCCCTGAACTGGTAGATAGAGTCAGTCAACAGGTAGTGGAAGATGAATTTGCAGAGGAGCCTAGCAGTTGTGCTAGATTTGATGACACTGATGATAAAGAGAGGGAGGAGAACATCGACTCCTTAGTTTTACAAGAATATGATGGTGAGTACATGCCAACAATTGAGTGGAACAGGGAGAATCCTGACCTTACTCTAGGAACCGTATTCGAATCGATGGTGGACTGTCATAATGCAGTGACTACATATTGCATTCTCACTAAAAACTCTTATGAGGTTGATAGGAGCAAGCCAGGAAGATTCAATGTTCATTGCCCTTATGGTAGGTGTAGGTGGAGGTTGCATGCATCCACTATGTGAAAGAGCAAATTGATTCAGGTATTACAACTGAATATTGTTATCAGATTATTTATCCATTCTATATTGAGATCATGTGTACTGTTTATTAATTGTATTTGACATCATTTTTCATTTTGTTTCAAATAAAAAGCAACCCACATGGGCACACTTGCCCACCTGGAGGGGGAGGGGGAAAGGACAAATCTAAGCTTGCAAACACTAGGTGGGTGGCAGATGCAATCTTGGATTGGGTGAGAGAAACACCAACAATTGGTCCAACAGCACTCCATGGGAAGCTATTTGAGAAGTAGAAGATTAATGTACAATACATGAAGATTTTCTATGCTAAGGAAAGGGCTCTTGATAGGATTAATGGTCCATGGAATGAGAGTTTTTAGTTGCTTTACACCTTCAAAGCTGAAGTGGAGACGGCTAGTCCAAGGAGTGTTGTAGAGATTGATAATAGAGAAGGGGTGCTTCAGGAGGGCTTTTGTTTGTTTCAAGGCTTGCTGGCAGGGGTTTCTGAATGGTTGTAGGCCCTATTTGGCTGTCGATGCGACTGCTTTGAATGGAAGATGGAGAGGCCAACTAGCAGCAGCTTCTGCGGTTGATAGACACAACTGGCTATTCCCACTTGCAGTTGGTGTGTTGGAGGTAGAGAGTGAGGAGAGTTGGGTCTGGTTTCTGTAGCAGTTGTGCAACATTATAGGTACACCCTCAGGTTTAGTTATACACATAGATGCTTGCAAGGGTTTAGAAACTGCAGTAGAAATTGTATTCCCTGGAGTGGAACATAGGGAATGTATGCGACACCTAGCGCAGAATTTTAAAAAGAAATTCAAAGGCAAAGTTTATGATGAGAATCTATGGCCAGCATCATACACATGCAGCTTGAGGAAGCATGAGCACCATTTGAGAGTGTTGTATGCTCATAATCCTTTGGTGAAGGAGTACATGGATGAACATCATGGAAAGCTGTGGTCAAGAAGCAAATTCAATGAAATCTACAAAGTAGACTATGTGACCAATAACCTCGCTGAGTGTTTCAATGCAAAGTTCAAGTCAGTGAAAGGGATTTTGTTGTGGCAAGCATTTGATAAGATCAGGCAGATGATCATGGTAAATATGGCTCTTCGTAAAAGAATTGCAGAAACACAATATGTTGGCCATCTTATGCTCCCATCTCTGATTAAGGCATTGCAGCCAAGGCAAGAGGACTAAGAATGAAATGCATTCGACCATCGACATACGAGGCTGAGGTGACATACACTGACAGTAAAAATAGGGAATGGAGATATCCAGTGAACCTTGCAACCAATGAATCCAGCTATAGGCAATGGCAGATCCGCGGGAAGCCCTGCATACACGCCCTACATCTCATGACTGTTATTGGAGGTGAAGATGGTGAAGTTGATCAGTATTGCTCTGAATATTTCTCTCTTGCCAAATTTAGGGCTGCTTATGCTGAAAATGTGCCTGCACTCTTGGGAAAAGGCCAATGGAACATAGTAGACCCGGGGTTCAAACTCCATTCTCCTGTACTGACTAGACCACCAGAAATACCAAGGAAAACAGGATAAGAGCTGGTGAAGAGGGTCGTGTAAAAAACAGCGTAAGTGCAAAAGATGTGGTATCTTAGGGCATATTGATAGGCGTTGTACCAATCCAGTTGATGCATCATTTGGAGAAGAGGAACAATGGGTAGCAGCAAATGCAGAGGAGAATGCAGCAGCAGAGGAGAATGCAGCAAGTTTAGAGGATGATGCAGCAGTAGAGGAGAATGCAACAAGTTTAGAGAATGAAGCAACTGAAGTAGCAGCTTGGTATGTGTGCAATATTTCCATTTTTTGCATTTGTTCTTTTTTTATCGATGGCTAAGCTTATTTCTGTTTGACCTAGCTCTAGGATAATTGGAGGCACAAGACAGAAAATACCTAGAGAGGAAGAAACTTCGGTTGAACCATCATCTGATACGGAATTTGAAACCATGGCTTACGAAAGTTTTGAAGCTATAAGAGAGGAGGAAGTTATTTTGTCTGAAGTTCCTTTAAAGATTAGTGAGCCCATAGATGACCGTCAAATGGTCATCACTTGCTCGATCATTCAAAGCTCAACAAAACCGCCACCACCAGAAGTGAAGATCAAAAGCAACAAGACAAAGATTTCAAAAGCACAAAGTATCCCGGCCAGGGAAACCAGAAGCAAGACGATTAACCCATCCCAGTACACAAGGAGCAAGGCAAAGATTTGAATTTGAACTTGAATGCAAGTCATAAACTTTGAACTTTAAAGATTTGTAATAAGGATTCTGTCGACAATTTGAAGTACTGTGAAAACTTGTAAGGTGTAATAATTCTATATGTAAACTTTGAATTTGAACTACTGAGGCAAACTTTGAATTTGAACCAACACTTCATTCCATTCCCCTGTGGTGTGAGTTGCATGGTTTGCTGAACTATTATAAACGTTAGGGTGATCAATCTGATCTCTTTTGCGTCTACAAAACTTGTAGTCATGAGAAATGTGCTCCAAATGAGCTCCCAAGCTAGGGTAAACAGCCCCATTTGTAATCAAGTTTTTTTTGGACCTACTCCAAATGAGGAAAATATTTTTTATTAACACCAAATCAATCTATATAGTGTAGATTCGAAGAATCACTATTTATTGAATTAATCTTTCTATTTTTACATTTTTTCAAAAAAAATATACTGTAATAGAAAACCCATTAAAAACATGTTTACCATATGAAAATGGAAAACTAAGTTCAGATCCTTCTTATTCACTTTGAAATCAAGCTTTGGTGATTTTTTTTTATTTTTAAAAAAAAATCAAAAACCAAAGGGAAACCCTACCTCCTCTCCTTGTTCTCTATGAAACGTTGTACATGATAGCTCATATGTGTGAAGGTTTTTTCATGAAAATGTCCATAGACAAAGTTTATGATTTTTGGTTCGTAACATGTCACACAAGACAACATTGTGCGCAGGTTTTATTTTTTTGACTTCTTTAATTAATGGTGCTCATTTTACCTCGATCGTGCTAGCTAGGTTTTTTCTCTCTAAATGTACGTATACCAAGTTTAGTATTTTTCCTCGTTAGTGTGTCCTATAAAACGACGAACGGCAAAGGTTTCATATTTTTACGATTTTTTTAATTATTTATGCTCGGTCAAAGCCTTTGAAACCCCGTTGACCAGCTCAAAACCCCTCAAAACCCCGCGGGGTTTCACCTAACCCTAGCTCCGAACATCAGCCGTCCGATCATACCCTAGCGCCAAGCGACAGCCCTCAGATGTGGTCTTCTAGAAGTAATTCCAAGGGCAGGCTGCGACCAGGCTCCGCGCTGTTGGATCACATGGATGGCTCCACATTGTTGGATCGTGGGGCGATCCGCGAGAGGCGATCCGCGAGACTTGTTGGTTGTGCCTCCCCTTTTTCGGGTACCCCTTTTATTCTGGTGCTTATTCTGCAGCGACGAGAGGAGCCACTCCTCTGCTACTTCTTCTCCGGCGACGAGAAGAGCCACTCCTCTGCTTCTTCTTCTCCGGCGACTCTGGGCGATATGTCGAGCTCCACTTCAGCCTCCCGCCCCTCGTGGACCCAGTATGGTCCACTTCCCATGGAGCGATGTCCTAACTGCCCACGCAGCGCGCCACTGATACGGTTGACTTCGAAGGAAGTCAAGAATGGCAACTATGGATGCGAGTTCGTGAAATGCGAGAGCAAGCCAGAGGGGCAGGTTAGATCTCATGATTTTTCTCTGATTTCTTTTTCTATTTGCTTTTAATTCTTTTTCGATCTGGGATTTAGGGTTCATTTTTTAGATTCATATCGTGAAGAAATTCACACATTTTGAATGGTTGGATGACTACCTTAAGCGGATTCAATTCAATGGGGCCCCAACCCGGGAGCTCCATCTGTCGTCAGCAACAACGAATTTGGTCTCTGGAAGTGCTGCTTTGACAGTTGGGGATGCAGATCTGAAGGGGAAAATAAAGAATATGAACAAGAACTTGAAGTAGATGATTCAATTGAACAAGCATGCGAATCTGATAACTTTAGGATTGTATCCCTTTTATTTTTGTGTAGTTGCTCTAGGATTTTCTTACCTGCTGGTCATCACTCGTTAGAGATGTTATTAGTGTGGTGTCATGTGCTCTAGGATTTGGTTAAATTTGTGGATCATGTGCTCTACAATTTGCTTAAATTTGTGGATCATGTGCTCTATGCTCTGTGTTGCTTAATTTGTGGATCATGTGCTCTATGCTCTGTGTTGATTAATTTGTGGATCATGTCAATTTCGGGTACCCGTCAGTTTCGTCAGTTTTGTAGACTTTTAGTTTCTTCAGTTTCGTCGGACAACACCGACCGCAAAAGAAAAAAAACGTAGTTCTAGGGCCCAAATTGAAACTAAGCTCTGGTTGGGCCGTCTCATTGTGTTGAGTGTCGAAGGCCCACGCGATGGCTATGTTTTTTCCCTTGATTATTACCATGGTAAATCCATTTATTGCCATGCCGGACAAAAATAGTGCATGATGGTAAATCGATTTATTGTTGGACTTGCACATGTCAAATTTATTTGTACATATCATGGCAATTTCCTTCTGTATATAGCCTACGGCACAACACTTTCATTTTTGACATGTGAGTATTATAAACAAGTTTTTGTAGCAAGAAAAATATTGTATACATGATTTTTTTTGTTTTTGTTTTTTATTAAGAACATGTCAGACTTAATTATGTAGATCATGATATCCATCTGAAACCACGTCTAAAATAAGGGATCCCCTAAAATAAAGTCCGGTGGCACCATTAGCCAGCATATCCATCTAGAGAGCATGTCTAGGCTCGGCTATGGCACCATATCCATCTAGAGCATGTCTAGGCTCGACTATGGCACCATATCCATCTAGAGAGCTTATCTACGGCTCGGCTACGACACCATATCCATCGACCGATATCTCATGTAGCAAGCATACATCCATAACATAAAAAGTAGCAACCATAGCATACTTCTTACATAAAACATAGGGTGCCCTAAGCCATAGCATAGTCCACAAACTATTCAAAAATTAGCTTGTTTTTGTTCATACAATATACGGAATAGGGCCACCAACAATTCGAAAAAATTAGCTTTTCTTCTTCTTCTTTTCAACATCAACATGGCTCATTTTTCTAGCTTTAGTTTCCTTTTGACACTTCAACTACTCCATTATCCGCGTGTGCAAAAACTTGACCCTACTCTAAATGGGCGAAAACTTGCTGGTTTCCATTGAGGAGTACTCAATCATTGATTGATTTAGCAGAAGGGCTCGTGTACGACACCATATCCATCTAGTGATTTATCTCACGTCAAATAAGATAGAAATAGCAAGCAAAAACACTGATAACCAATGACATATCAAATAAGGGTAGCAAGCATAACAAAGTTATTAGGGGATAACATGACAGAGATTAAAAGTTCATGGTACAATCAATGACATAATTAAGATAGAAATATATAAAAGATAAAAATCCCTAACACCCTAGGGCAAGACAAGCTCACGATCGAGACCGGGACTTCACCACCATCTTCACTGCGCCTTCTCTTCACTGCTCCCTCTCCATGCCGTCCTGGCCATGTAGTAGGGGAGGCTGTGCATACCATCGCGGCTGGAGAAGATGCAGTCGAAGTTTGTGAAGATGTTGTGGGTTGTGAATGCGATGAATTCGCATCCACACCAAAACACCTTGCCAAGGAGGTACTACGCATCAAATCTGTTGGTGAAGGTGACGGTGAGCCCTATCGGCGGAATCCTGGAGTTTGGACGCACTTCCTCCAGTCAGAACATCACCGGCGAGCCCGCCGGGAGGTGGGCAAAGCCCGCACAGAGGAACCACTTGGCAAACCCCCTTGCACCCCTCCAGCATGAGAACACCCACACACAGAGCATCCTCTCCACGATGACGCCGGTCGGATACCATTTCTCCAGCACAGTCAGTGGGAGCTCGAAGGTGGGGCCGTTGTACTGCATCCTTGCCTCGCTTTGAAAGTGCTCTGGGTTTGGGTGAAGAAGAAAAGGGGGCGGCACAAATGGATGTGTGGAGAATAGGTGGAGGGGTGGTGGTTTAAATGGGGAAAGGGGAAGGGAAGGGGAGTGGCACCGGCCCCGCTTTGGATTTGCTACGTTCAAACGAGCCGCGTCGATCGATATGCCACTTTAATTGCCACGTTGAATAGATGCGAGTGGATCGAAAAGTGTGAAACAATGCTCTACATCGAGGAGACATGCGTGGGAGATGATATGAACCAGCGGCAGCAACCGTCCATGCATCCGTGGCGTCTCGCGTGAAAAAGAGGCCGATCAGTGCATCATGGCGTCGGGCGGCGGCGCATGCAGGTAGGCTAGCTACGTTCATGCATGCAGGCTAGCTGGACATGTCGTGCATGCATAACATGCTTCTATCGTTGCAGCGTGCGCACGGCCCAAGTCTAACCACGGCCCAACGGGCTAACCACGGCACCATCCGCCGCGACCCCACTCATCAGGTCCAACGGGCGACACAGTCAACGCGACCCCACTCGTCAGAGTTAACAGTCAAAGCACTGACCCGACGGCATCCACCGTTTGTGACCAATTCTGAGGGTTTCGGGCAAGGGAGTGGGAGTGGGGAAAAGTGAGCAAAAGTTAAGAGTGTGGGGATGAATGAGTATGGCTAAGGAACCAGGGGCACAGATGTAAAAAACCTTGAATTTATGGATGATTATACGAAAAATTTATGCCGGATTGAATTTTGCTTCTAGAAATCTTTTAGATTCGGCCGCGGGAGGCACTTTTAGGGAAATCACTTTAGGAGAAGCTACTAAACTCCTAGATAATATTATGGTTAATTATTCTCAATGGCACACCGAAAGATCCACTAGTAAAAAAGTTCGGGCGATTGAAGAGATTAATGTTTTGAGTGGAAAGATGGATGAACTTATGAAATTGTTTGCTAATAAGAGTGTTTCTTCTGATCCTAATGATATGCCTTTGTCAACTTTGATTGAGAATAATAATGAATCTATGGATGTGAATTTTGTTAGTAGGAACAATTTTGGTAATAACGCGTATAGAGGAAACTTTAATTCTAGGCCGTTTCCTAATAATTCCTCTAATAATTATGGTAATTCCTACAACAATTCTTATGGGAATTTTAATAAGATGCCCTCTGATTTTGAGACTAGTGTTAAAGAATTTATGAGTTCGCAAAAGAATTTCAATGCTTTGGTTGAAGAAAAATTGCTTAAGATTGATGAGTTGGCTAGGAACGTGGATAGAATTTCTCTTGATGTTGATTCTTTGAAACTTAGATCTATTCCACCTAAGCATGACCTCAATGAGTCTCTCAAAGCCATGATAATTTCCATTGATGAGTGCAAGGAAAGAACCGCTAGGATGCGTGCTAAAAAAGATTGCTTTGTGAAAGCGTGTTCTTCTAGTTTTCATGATAATAATGATGAAGATAGATCTAAAAGTGATTGATGTGTCTCCTATTAAATCTTTGTTTTCCAATATGAATCTTGATAAAGATGGGACTAGATATGAGTCAACTTTAGTTAAAAGGCATCCCAATGATTCGGAGTTTTAGATCCTGATGCTAGAATTAATAAAAGTGAGATTGAAGAGGTTAAAACTTTACATAGCAATGAACCCACTATTTTGGATTTCAAGGAATTTAATTATGATAATTGCTTTTTGATCGATTGTACTTCCTTGTTGCAATCTGTGTTAAATTATCCTCATGCTTATGATCAAAATAAAGCTTTTACTAAACATATCGTTGACGCTTTAATGCAATCCTATGAAGAAAAGCTTGAACTAGAAGTTTATATTCCTAGAAAACTTTATGATGAGTGGAAACCTACTATTAAAATTAAGATTAAAGATTATGAATGCTATGCTTTGGGTGCTTGTGCTTCCACGATTCCAAAAACTTTGTGTGATGTGTTAGGTTTCCGTGAATTTGAGGATTGTTCTTTAAATTTGCACCTTGCGGATTCCACCATTAAGAAACCTATGGGAAGGATTAATGATGTTCTTATTGTTACAAATAGGAATTATGCGCCCGTAGATTTTATCATTGTTGATATAAATTGCAATCCTACATGTCCTATTATTCTTGGTAGACCTTTCCTTAGAACGATTGGTGCAATTATTGACATGAAAGAAGGAAATATTAGATTCCAATTTCCGTTAAGGAAAGGCATGGAACACTTTCCTATAAAGAAAATTAAATTGCCTTATGAATCAATTATGAGAGCCACTTATGGATTGCATACCGAAGATGACAATACTTAGATATATTCTTGCTTTTATGCCTAGCTAGGGGCGTTAAACGGTAGCGCTTGTTGGGAGGCAACCCAATTTTATTTCTGTTATTTACTTTTTGTTCCTTTTTAGTAATAAATAATTTATCTATCCTCTATTATGATTGTGTTTTTTATGTTTTAATTAGTGTTTGTGCCAAGTAAAGCCTTTAGGATCTTCTTGGGTGATCGTTGTTTGATCTTGCTGAAAAAAACAGAAAGTATGCGCTCACGAAAATAATTTTCATTTTTTACCATAGATCGATAAAATACCCATTCCAACTGCAGTAGATCAATATACAAATTATTTAGGTCGTCCTAATTTTTCAGAACTTTTGGAGTTACAGAAGTATTCTAAACTACCAGATTGCTACAGATTGTTCTGTTTTGACAGATTCTGTTTTTCGTGTGTTGTTTGCTTATTTTGATGAATCTATGGCTAGTATCGGGGGTATGAACCATAGAGAAGTTGGAATAAAGTAGGTTTAACACCAATATAAATAAAGAATGATTTAATTACAGTACATTAAAGTGGTGGGATTTTTTATACTAACGGAGCTCATGAGATTTTCTGTTGAGTTTTGTGTTGTGAGGTTTTCAAGTTTTTGGGTAAAGATTTGATGGATTTTGGAACAAGGAGTGGCAAGAGACTAAGCTTGGGGATGCCCAAGGCACCCCAAGGTAAAATTCAAGGATAACCAAAATCCTAAAGCTTGGGGATGCCCCGGAAGGCATCCCCTCTTTCGTCTTCGTCTATCGGTAACTTTGCTTGAGGCTATATTTTTATTCACCACATGACATATGTTTTGCTTGGGGCGTCTTGTATGATTTGAGTCTTTTCTTTTCAGTTTACCACAATCATCCTTCCTGTACACATCTTTTGGGAGAGACACACATGAATCGGAATTTATTAGAATACTCTATGTGCTTCACTTATATCTTTTGAGCTAGATAATTTTGCTCTAGTGCTTCACTTATATCTTTTTAGAGCACGGTGGTGGTTTTATTTTATAAAAATTATTGATCTCTCATGCTTCACTTATATTATTTTGAGAGTCTTTTAGAACAGCATGGTAATTTTCTTTGGTTATAAAATTAGTCCTAATATAGTGGGCATCCAAGATGGGTATAATAAAAACTTTCATATAGAGTGCATTAAAAACTATGAGAAGTTTGATACTTGATAATTTTTTTGAGATATAAAGATGGTGATATTAGAGTCGTGCTAGTTGAGTAATTGTTAAATTGATAAATACTTGTGTTGAGGTTTGCAAGTCCCGTAGCATGCACATATGGTAACCGTTTTGTGACAAATTTGAAGCATGAGGTGTTCTTTGATTGCTTTCCTTATGAATGGCAGTCGGGGACGAGCGATGGTCTTTTCCTGCCAATCTATCCCCCTAGGAGCATGCGCATAGTTCTTGGTTTTGATGACTTGTAGATTTTTGTAATAAGTATGTGAGTTCTTTATGACTAATGTTGAGTCCATGGATTATACGCACTCTCACCCTTCCACCATTGCTAGCCTCTCTTGTGTCGCGCAACTTTCGCCGGTATCATAAACCCATCATTTACCTTCCTCAATACAGCCACCATACCTACCTACTATGGCATTTCCATAGCCATTCCGAGATATATTGCCATGCAACTTTCCACCGTTCTGTTTATTATGACACGCTTCATCATAGTCATATTGCTTTGCATGATCATGTAGTTGACATCATATTTGTGGCATGGCCGCCTTTCATAATTTTTATACATGTCACTCTTGATTCATTGCACATCCCGGTACACCGCCGGAGGCATTCACATAGAGTCATATTTTGTTCTAAGTATCGAGTTGTAATTCTTGAGTTGTAAGAAATAATAGTGTGATGATATTCATTATTAGAGCATTGTCCCATGTGAGGAAAGGATGATGGAGACTATGATTTCCCCACAAGTCGGGATGAGACTCCGGACGACAAATAAACAAATAAAAATAATAAAAAAAAGAGTCCATAAAAAAGGGAGAAGGCCCAAACAAAAAAATAAATGGGAGAAAAAGAGAGAAGGGGCAATGTTACTATCCTTTTTCCACACTTGTGCTTCAGAGTAGCACCATGATCTTGATGATAGAGACTCTCTTATGTTTTCACTTTCATATACTAGTGGGGATTTTTCATTATAGAACTTGGCTTGTATATTCCAATGACGGGCTTCCTCAAATTGCCCTAGGTCTTCATGAGCAAGCAAGTTGGATGCACACCCACTTAGTTTCTTTTGTTGAGCCTTCATACACTTATAGCTCTAGTGCATCTGTTGTTTGGCAATCCCTACTCACTCACATTGATATCTATCGATGGGCATCTCCATATCCCATTGATATGCATAGTTGATGTGAGACTATCTTCCTCTTTTTTGTCTTCTCCACAACCACCATTCTATTCCACCTATAGTGCTATGTCCATGGCTCGCGCTCATATATTGCGTGAAAGTTGAAAACGCTTGAGAATGCTAAGTATGAAAAAATTGCTTGGCTTGTCATCGGGGTTGTGTATGATGGGAGCATTTTGTGTGACGAAAATGAAGCATGGCCAAACTATATGATTTTGTAGGGATGAGCTTTCTTTGGCTATGTTATTTTGAGAAGACATAATTGCTTGGTTAGTATGCTTGAAGTATTATTATTTTTATGTCAATATTAAACTTTTGTCTTGAATCTTTTGGATCTGAACATTCATGACACAATGAAGAAAATTACATTGAAATTATGTTAGGTAGCATTCCACATCAAAAATTCTGTTTTTATCATTTACCTACTCGAGGACGAGCATGAATTAAGCTTGGGGATGCTTGATACGTCTCCAACGTATCTATAATTTTTGATTGTTCCATGGTGTTATATTATATGTTTTGGATGTTTAATGGGCTTTAATATGCTATTTTATATTATTTTTGGGACTAACCTATTAACCGGAGGCCTAGTGCTAGTTTCTGTTTTTTTTGCCTATTTTATGTGACGCCCCCGATTCAATCGTACACTAATCATACACGCAAACGTGTACGATCAAGATCAGGGACTCACGGGAAGATATCACAACACAACTCTACAAATAAAATAAGTCATACAAACATCATATTACAAGCCAGGGGCCTCGAGGGCTCGAATACAAGAGCTCGATCATAGACGAGTCAGCGGAAGCAACAATATTTGAGTACAGACATAAGATAAACAAGTTTGCCTTAAGAAGGCTAGCACAAACTGGGATACAGATCGAAGGAGGCGCAGGCCTCCTGCCTGGGATCCTCCTAACTACTCCTGGTCGTCGTCAGTGGGCAGCACATAGTAGTAGGCACCTCCGGTGTAGTAGGAGTCGTCGTCGAAGGTGGCGTCTGGCTCCTGGGCTCCAACATCTGGTTGCGACAACCAGGTAGAAGGGATAGGGGGAAAGAGGGAGAAAGCAACCGTGAGTACTCATCCAAAGTACTCGCAAGCAAGGAGCTATACTACATATGTATGCATTGGTATCAACTGGAATAAGGCTATTATATGTGGACTGAACTGTAGAAAGTCGGGATAAGGGGGATAGCTAGTCCTTTCGAAGACTACGCTTCTGGCAGCCTCCGTCTTGCAGCATGTAGAAGAGAGTAGACTGAAGTCCTCCAAGTAGCATCGCATAGCATAATCCTAACCGATGATCCTCCCCTCGTCGCCCTGTGAGAGAGCGATCACCGGTTGTATCTGGCACTGGGAAGGGTGTGTTTTATTAAGTATCCGGTTCTAGTTGTCATAAGGTCAAGGTACAACTCCAAGTCGTCCTGTTACCGAAGATCACAGCTATTCGAATAGATTAACTTCCCTGCAGGGGTGCACCACATAACCCAACACGCTCGATCCCATTTGGCCGGACACACTTTCCTGGGTCATGCCCGGCCTTGGAAGATCAACACGTCGCAGCCCCACCTAGACCAACAGAGAGGTCAGCACGCCGGTCTAAACCTAAGCGCCCAGGGGTCTGGGCCCATCGCCCTTAGCACACATGCACGTTGCGTGGGCGGCCGGAAGCAAACCTAGCCTAGTAGGCGTTCCAGTCCAATCCAGCGCGCGCCGCTTCGTTGCTGACGTCACAAAGGCTTCGGCTGATACCACGACGTCGAGTGCCCATAACTGTCCCCGCGTAGATGGTTAGTGCGTATAGGCCAGTAGCCAGACTCAGATCAAATACCAAGATCTCGTTAAACGTGTTAAGTATCTACGAACGCCGACCAGGGCTAGGCCCACCTCTCTCCTAGGTGGTCTCAACCTGCCCTGTCGCTCCACCTCAAAGTAACAGTCGGGGGCTGTCGGTAACCCAGGCCCACCTCTACTGGGATGGAGCCACCTGCCCCTTCAGCCCCCACCTCCGAATAGTATCACAAGTAATGTAACAGTATAAAGTGTATAGTGTATGCCCATGATCACTTCCCGAAGTGATCACGGCCCAGTAGATAGCATGGCAGACGGACAAGAGTGTAGGGCCACTGATGGAACACTAGCATCCTATACTAAGCATTAGGATAGCAGGTAAAGGTAACAACAGTAGTAGCAAGGACAGGCTATGCATCAGGATAGGAATAACGAAAGCAGTAACATGCTACACTACTCTAATGCAAGCAGTTTAGAGGAGAGTAGGCGATATCTGGTGATCAAGGGGGGGCTTGCCTGGTGGCTCTGGCAAGAGAGAGGGGTCGTCAACTCCGTAGTCGTACTGGGTAGCAGCGGCGTCGGTCTCGGTGTCTAGCGAGAGAAGAGGGGGAAGAAACAATAAATATTTAAGCAAGCAGATGCATAGCGATGCATGACATGACAAGTATCGGTGCTAGAGGTGCCCTAACGCGGTATGAGGTGATACCGGTGAAGGGGGGAAACATCCGGGAAATTATCCCCGGTGTTTCGCGTTTCCGGGAAGAGGAGCCGGAAGGGGAAAGTTGCGAGTTCGATAGGTTAGGGGGGTGTGGCGGACGAACGGGTTGCGTATCCGGAATCGTCTCGTCGTTCTGAGCAACGTTCATGTAAAAGTTTTTTCATTCGAGTTACGGATTATTTTATATGATTTTTCAAAGTTTAAAACAAATTCTGTAATTATTTTAAAAATTAAAATAAAGTTATTGCATCAGCATGACATCATCGTGACATCGGCAGGGTCAACAGTTAACTCTAACCGGGTTGACTAGTCAAAGGGGCAGTGGGGCCCAATCATCATTGTCTATTTAATTAATTAACAGTTAAATAGCTAACTAATCGGACTAATTAAATTAGGTTAATTAACATGATTCATTAAATTAATTAATTGCTAATTAATTATTTAAGTAATTATGTTTTTAATTATATTTTTTTTAGAAAAGAGGGCGTGGGGCCCCGCTGCCATAGGCCCAACTAAAACTAAGCCTAATATAAATTAGTCTAACAAAAGGGCTTGTTTTAACTGGGGATTAGTCCCTAAGCTAGCAAAGGGCTGGCCACACATGGCTATGGCAAAAGCCAGCCATACACACAACTCACGCACACACACATTGCGCTCTCACACACCACGGCCATGGCCTTTGCCGTGGCTAGCAGCAAGCAGAACAGAGGCAGGGCAGCGCAGAAGCACGCAAGGAGCATCAGCAGTGCGGCGCCAGCGGTACGCGACAGCAGCGGCCAGCAGCAAACGGAGCAGCAGCGCAGGCACGCACGCGAAGTAGGGGCGGGCGAGCACGGGACAGCAGCAGCGACAACCGGCAGCACCGGCAACAATGACAGCAGAAGAAGTAACGGGCGGCAGCGAGCGCACGCACGTACGCGTACACGGGGGTTCGAGCTCGACGGAGATGACAGCCTATAGCGTCCAAATTGAAGGGCTAAAAGGGGACCCGAGGGAGAAGCTCACCCCGGTTCTCGTGGACGAGGTTAGAAGGTCGGAGGCGGCCCGGAGCAGTGGCAACGATGACGAGTTGGTGACGTCCGCGGCGGAGAAGGGCTCGATGGCGAGCACACGGACCGTCCCGGCTTGAGGTGATCCCCGGAGCGGACGGATCCGGCCGCGACGGACCTCCTGGACGTGCTCCCGCACGCCGGAGACGACGGTGGCCGCGGATGACGGCGAGGAGGTCGGCGGGGCAGAGGCGGACCGGTCAGGGCGCCGCGACGTCGGCGGGCGCAGAAGGAGGGGGCGCGAGGGGGGAAGGACTGCGAGGGGGCTAGGGTTTCAGGGGCGTCGACGGAGCCTTGTAGGCGGGGCAGGGGTCGCCGATGGCCGCCACCGCGGCCAAGGCGCCGTGGATGGCTGCCACGGCCCCCTCCGTCTCCTGTAGCGACGGGAAGGGAATGGCAGGGGTGGGCTGGGCCGTTTTTCTTGGGCTAATGGGCCACGTGGCCCAGTAGATTAGTTTTTGTTTTTACTTTTCTTTTGTCTTTTTCCTTTTGTTTTCTATTACTTTTAATTAGCTTCTGTTTTCCATTTAAAACTTGAACCAAATGACTTTTGTAAAAAGTGAAGCCTTGACATATAAATACTATGCAATAAGCTGCACTGCCACCAAAAGTCTAGTCCTCAAATAATTTAGTTTGATATTTTATTAATTAGTAAAGGCATTTCAATAATTATGTTTGCTACTATTTTATTTATATTAGAGCATTTAAACACTTTATAAAAATGTGGTTTCCTCACCATAATTACATATGCATTATTTGTCACCGGTTGTATTTTTTTACTTTTGACATTTGATTTTTTTTCTAGTTTGACTTTATTTTAAAATTTGAATTTCGAATCGATCTTGAACTACGCAAGAGTAACAACAGTAATTGAGGTGACATGGCATCATTAGGCGAGGGTTACTGTAGCTTAATTATCTAGGCGTCACAATTCTCCTCCACTACAAGAAATCTCGTCCCGAGATTTGGGAGGCGGAGTATGGGGGAAAGATCTGGTTACGAAATTCTAACGAGTCTTCTTGGTCTTGTTTACTCTTCTCGAAACGGTCAATCCACTACATCGATGTCTTCATTTGTCTACTTCAGGTCATCATGATGAATTAGGCATCATTTCTTCGAGATCTTCATTGTACTTACGAAAAGGATAAGGGGTAGCTTTGGAAGGACGGACCCCTACAAGGTTGCTTATCTGGTAGATAATATCAGGGAAGGTGGCGGAAAGTAACTCTCAAATTAAAACTGAAGAAATTATCGAGAGCAAAGTAAGGAGATGCTAACTAGAAGTTTCAAGCACATAGGCAATCGTTTGTTGCCTGAAATGAAGTGTGAAAGGGGTTCAGAACAATGGGATTAAGTATTGCGTCTGATATCCGAATAACTTTGGCAACAAGTTGTACAGGAGAGTTAGGTTTTGATCCTATGGAACTGTGGGTTATGGGCCCACCATGTGGGTTAAAGTAGAAGGAACGGTGACATCTTGCATAGTGATGGTGGCAAGGCACGTCAGAGGGTAGCCTGTCAGTTATGTTGGCAACAACGTTGGTACCAAGGGCGAGGGATGAAGAGAACCATTTTCCTGCTCGTCGAAATGAGGCAGACCAATAGGCAAAGTTCTCGTCCATCGGTGGTTACCAAAATATCATCAACAATAGTAACAGGGTATAACTGACACGGTTGTTCACCAAGGTGTTTACATAAGCAGGAGAATAATACTGCTTAGATCATATAGATCACAAGGAAGGTTAAACCAAACAATGGAAAGGAAAATAGGATTATCAGATTAAACCGAACAATGGAAAGGAAAATGTGTTTAAACACATATTTCAAGGGTGTATCCTTCCCAAGGACAAGTAGAGCATGATATCCATGACATGATATAAAGTTGAAAACCCTTTAGGTAAAGGGAGAGAAATTTCATGCCATTACCCATACAATGGTGTTTGGATAATTGATAAGAAAATTTAGCATTGTGCTTCAAATGTTTTTATTGAAATTCGAAGTACCACAGACATGCTTCGAGATAGCATTGACATGGTCTTCAGGGGAAGATCAGACTTTGGAAACACAAAGGATCCATCAGGAATAACTTGTAGAATAAGTCTTACAATTTCTTCATGGAAGAATGGATAACCTTGCTAAAAAGAAAACTATAACAATAGGGCCTTCGTCCAGGTGTGCTAGGCATGACATCACCTTACCGAGTCATATAAAGACCAATGTTATAACTCTTGGAAATATGTTCCAACCATCATGTCTGACCGAGATTTAGATCTGGTCGGTGTTAGGATACATCAGACTCAGGGTGCCTGAGAAGAAAAGGTGTAACACACATTGACAAGATGACATTGTAAGGTTCTTGGAAATGAACTATGGAAGCAAGTTTCAAAACAAGAGTTCATCATTAAACCAAGGAGAGGATGGGGTGGCTGATGGACTCAACGAGAATTCCTCGAGATTTCCAAAAAGTTGGATTTCCACAGTTATGTGAACAAGGAGATAACATTTGTCAGATCAAATGATATAATGAGGTATGCTGGAGGAAAACATACACAGTTAAACATTGGTTGAAAGGTGCCCAAAGTATGGCCTTAGGTAGCACGATCAAATGTTAGAATGGTGATTCAGTGATCAATAGTCTAAGAATGAACGTTCGACCATTAACTTCAAAGCAATAGGGTTGCTAGAAGGGCAGAATCCAAACAGCACCGTTCACCTGTTGGTATCCCGGTTAGAACCAACACGGGGACGAAGAAAGAAAGGTGATGGTGAGAAGTATTACCTGTATCAAGAATCCTTAAGAGGTGGTGAAATTCTCACGACTTTCTTGACATTAAAGATGGTAATACTCCAAGGTAAAGAAGAACAAATGCTGGATAGCAAGGAACTCAAGGTATAACACAAAACACGAACAAGTTTGTGTTGGAGGGAAGTCAATAAAGTGGTCGATGGTAACACAAATCATCGAGGGCAAGGATGGTATTTCTCATCATGAACTCAATTGATATCTTGGAAGATCTCGGAATGCTGATGATGATCACGACACATTTGTCGAGAGATTTCATGAAGATGTAATCAATCGGTGATGACATCTAGTCAAACGAATGATAAGCGGAAGGTTATTGGAACCATGGTTACGACACAAACTCGAAATCAAGCTTGCGGTTCAATCCGAAATGATATGATGAGGAAAATCGACGTAAGCTTAGCTCATCGTCGAGAATTGTGCTCCGTGAAGAAGGACCAGGTACCACAATTAAAATTTAGCACTATAATGATATAGCCGATCGGGCTAGGAATGACTTGAAGGATTATTAAACTCGTAAGCAACGGAAATTACTTAGAGTTAATGAATCGGATTTCAGACTCGATTCACTATCGGTGTCCCTGAGTGCCTAACAACTCAGAACCCAGGGAAAAATTGAAATCAGTGAGAAATAATACTTGAAGAACTCACAAGAAGTAATATGGTTCTGTGATTTTATCAAGATACCATGGGGTAATACTCGAAGGTAGAACATAATAGAGGTTGCAGGGGTGCATTGATCTACAGAAGACAAGTGCTTTAACTAGTCCGAGAAATGGAATCAAGGAGAAAATATGATCGGAAGCACGATTGCAAAGGACCAATTCACAGATATCAAATGATATTAAATGAAGGAAATAGTTATTATTACAAGAGGCTTCCATGATAGGATCTACATCGTGTCCATGGGCATGAACACAAAGGTTCAAGGTCGACTCCCATTTCCTCAATGCATAACCTTCCATTCACCTCTCGCTTTTCGAAAATGACATTAGTCGTTGACAGTTTTACCTGGTGCAATACCAGATAAGTATGACATGTGAAATTTTTCAGGATCACATAGATTAAGGAAGGCATAGGTTCAAACCATCGGGGCATCATAGAAACATATACCACAAACTTCAGGAGCGAATAACTCAAGCTCGGGAGCAGATCCTGGTTGACAAAAGCAGGGGTTACAATTTTACCAAAGGCATTATATACCTATGGAAAGGCTCACAAGGTTATTGAATATGAAGGACGCTGTCGGATAAAGTCCATTAAAGGATCTGCCGGTCCATAACAGAGCTGACGTGAGCATCGGCACACAACCAGAGGAAGTAACAATGCAAAGGCATTGGATTATGGAAACAACTGACTAATACAGAGCTCAAATGCAAAGGAATTATGATATTCAAATCAAGGGATCAGAAGCAATGTTCTGATTAGGGACGAATAAGTTAAATAGCCTTAGGGGTACAATCGACGGCAATTGGATTTGTTGAGAACCAGCTCATGTTTAAAATGACGTCTGAGCCGGAAAGATAATTTAGAAGGATCAACTGATGATTGCGTGCATTCGCACTCATGTTGAATCAAAGGGATCAAAATGACGGTGTCTAAGGATACTAACGAATATTGCCAGACATATGGAAAGCATCCATCATGCAAGCAGGCAAGTATTGCAGAGCAATAAGCTACTAAGGATTTTTGGAGGATCGAATAGTATTTCGATGACCATTGTGAAACACATGAACAACTAATAAGCGGATACTCGATAAGTGCGAGAATTATCCGTAGGGGTATTCAGGTGACAAAGAACAGCAAGGCAGTAAGCTCAAAGGATTATCGAAACAACGACGAATATTTTGGGGTCTCTTGTAATAACAAGACCAACTCGGAATAAAAGTAAGAACGACAAGTATAAGTATTTATCCATAGGGATTTTTCGGTGGTAGGGAATTGCAAAAGCAATGGCACAAAGTTTCGGGAGAACATCGGAGAGTATTATCAAAATCTTCTGTTGAAGCAGTCGATCATCTATAATGAAGGGCTCTCCGGGAGAAAGTGATAACGAGATCCTAATGTTAGATCTAGCAAAATTCATTTAACCCGAATAGAAGAGAGTTCAGAGTCCCAGAGTAAGGATCGAGGAGTAAAAGATCCTAATACCACCCAGATGGCGACATGGGCCCGTAAGCCGCACAACCATGTTAGTAAAAGTTTTTCAATGACTAGACTCGACTTCGGCCAAGGAGTTGGAAAGGGGGATTCCTACAGGCAGTCGGCTCTGATACCAACTTGTGACGCCCCCGATTCAATCGTACACTAATCATACACGCAAACGTGTACGATCAAGATCAGGGACTCACGGGAAGATATCACAACACAACTCTACAAATAAAATAAGTCATACAAGCATCATATTACAAGCCAGGGGCCTCGAGGGCTCGAATACAAGAGCTCGGTCATAGACGAGTCAGCGGAAGCAACAATATTTGAGTACAGACATAAGATAAACAAGTTTGCCTTAAGAAGGCTAGCACAAACTGGGATACATATCGAAGAAGGCGCAGGCCTCCTGCCTGGGATCCTCCTAACTACTCCTGGTCGTCGTCAGCGGGCAACACATAGTAGTAGGCACCTCCGGTGTAGTAGGAGTCGTCGTCGAAGGTGGCGTCTGGCTCCTGGGCTCCAACATCTGGTTGCGACAACCAGGTAGAAGGGATAGGGGGAAAGAGGGAGAAAGCAACCGTGAGTACTCATCCAAAGTACTCGCAAGCAAGGAGCTATACTACATATGTATGCATTGGTATCAACTGGAATAAGGCTATTATATGTGGACTGAACTGCAGAAAGTCGGGATAAGGGGGGATAGCTAGTCCTTTCGAAGACTACGCTTCTGGCAGCCTCCGTCTTGCAGCATGTGGAAGAGAGTAGACTGAAGTCCTCCAAGTAGCACCGCATAGCATAATCCTAACCGATGATCCTCCCCTCGTCGCCCTGTGAGAGAGCGATCACCGGTTGTATCTGGCACTGGGAAGGGTGTGTTTTATTAAGTATCTGGTTCTAGTTGTCATAAGGTCAAGGTACAACTCCAAGTCGTCCTGTTACCGAAGATCATAGCTATTCGAATAGATTAACTTCCCTGCAGGGGTGCACCACATAACCCAACACGCTCGATCCCATTTGGCCGGACACACTCTCCTGGGCCATGCCCGGCCTCGGAAGATCAACACGTCGCAGCCCCACCTAGACCAACAGAGAGGTCAGCACGCCGGTCTAAACCTAAGCGCCCAGGGGTCTGGGCCCATCGCCCTTAGCACACATGCACGTTGCGTGGGCGGCCGGAAGCAGACCTAGCCTAGTAGGCGTTCCAGTCCAATCCAGCGCGCGCCGCTCCGTTGCTGACGTCACGAAGGCTTCGGCTGATACCACGACGTCGAGTGCCCATAACTGTCCCCGCGTAGATGGTTAGTGCGTATAGGCCAGTAGCCAGACTCAGATCAAATACCAAGATCTCGTTAAACGTGTTAAGTATCTACGAACGCTTACCAGGGCCAGGCCCACCTCTCTCCTAGGTGGTCTCAACCTGCCCTGTCGCTCTGCCTCAAAGTAACAGTCGGGGGCCGTCGGGAACCCAGGCCCACCTCTACTGGGATGGAGCCACCTGCCCCTTCAGCCCCCACCTCCGAACAGTATCACAAGTAATGTAACAGTATAAAGTGTATAGTGTATGCCCATGATCACTTCCCGAAGTGATCACGGCCCAGTAGATAGCATGGCAGACGGACAAGAGTGTAGGGCCACTGATGGAACACTAGCATCCTATACTAAGCATTAGGATAGCAGGTAAAGGTAACAACAGTAGTAGCAAGGATAGGCTATGCATCAGGATAGGAATAACGAAAGCAGTAACATGCTACACTACTCTAATGCAAGCAGTTTAGAGGAGAGTAGGCGATATCTGGTGATCAAGGGGGGGCTTGCCTGGTGGCTCTGGCAAGAGAGAGGGGTCGTCAACTCCGTAGTCGTACTGGGTAGCAGCGGCGTCGGTCTCGGTGTCTAGCGAGAGAAGAGGGGGAAGAAACAATAAATATTTAAGCAAGCAGATGCATAGCGATGCATGACATGACAAGTATCGGTGCTAGAGGTGCCCTAACGCGGTATGAGGTGATACCGGTGAAGGGGGGAAACATCCGGGAAATTATCCCCGGTGTTTCGCGTTTCCGGGAAGAGGAGCCGGAAGGGGAAAGTTGCGAGTTCGATAGGTTAGGGGGGTGTGGCGGACGAACGGGTTGCGTATCCGGAATCGTCTCGTTGTTCTGAGCAACTTTCATGTAAAAGTTTTTTCATCCGAGTTACGGATTATTTTATATGATTTTTCAAAGTTTAAAACAAATTATGTAATTATTTTAAAAATTAAAATAAAGTTATTGCATCAGCATGACATCATCGTGACATCGGCAGGGTCAACAGTTAACTCTAACCGGGTTGACTGGTCAAAGGGGCAGTGGGGCCCAATCATCATTGTCTATTTAATTAATTAACAGTTAAATAGCTAACTAATTAGACAAATTAAATTAGGTTAATTAACATGATTCATTAAATTAATTAATTACTAATTAATTGTTTAAGTAATTATGTTTTTAATTATTATTTTTTAGAAAAAAGGGCATGGGGCCCCGCTGTCATAGGCCCAACTAAAACTAAGCCTAATATAAATTAGTCTAACAAAAGGGCTTGTTTTAACTGGGGATTAGTCCCTAAGCTAGCAAAGGGCTGGCTACACATGGCTGTGGCAAAAGCCAGCCATACACACAACTCACGCACACACACATTGCGCTCTCACACACCACGGCCATGGCCTTTGCCGTGGCTAGCAGCAAGCAGAACAGAGGCAGGGCAGCGCAGAAGCACGCAAGGAGCATCAGCAGTGCGGCGCCAGCGGTACGCGGCAGCAGCGGCCAGCAGCAAACGGAGCAGCAGCGCAGGCACGCACGCGAAGTAGGGGCGGGCGAGCACGGGACAGCAGCAGCGACAACCGGCAGCACCGGCAACAACGACAGCAGAAGAAGTAACAGGCGGCAGCGAGCGCACGCACGTACGCGTACACGGGGGTTCGAGCTCGACGGAGATGACAGCCTATAGCGTCCAAATTGAAGGGCTAAAAGGGGACCCGAGGGAGAAGCTCACCCCGGTTCTCGTGGACGAGGTTAGAAGGTCGGAGGCGGCCCAGAGCAGTGGCAACGATGACGAGTTGGTGACGTTCGCGGTGGAGAAGGGCTCGATGGAGAGCACACGGACCGTCCCGGCTTGAGGTGATCCCCGGAGCGGACGGATCCGGTCGCGACGGACCTCCTGGACGTGCTCCCGCACGCCGGAGACGACGGTGGCCGCGGATGACGGCGAGGAGGTCGGCGGGGCAGAGGCGGACCGGTCAAGGCGCCGCGACGTCGGCGGGCGCAGAAGGAGGGGGCGCGAGGGGGGAAGGACTGCGAGGGGGCTAGGGTTTCAAGGGCGTCGACGGAGCCTTGTAGGCGGAGCAGGGGTCGCCGATGGCCGCCACCATGGCCAAGGTGCCGTGGATGGCTGCCACGGCCCCCTCCGTCTCCTGTAGCGATGGGAAGGGAATGGCAGGGGTGGGTTGGGCCGTTTTTCTTGGGCTAATGGGCCACGTGGCCCAGTAGATTAGTTTTTGTTTTTACTTTTCTTTTGTATTTTTCCTTTTGTTTTCTATTTCTTTTAATTAGCTTCTGTTTTCCATTTAAAACTTGAACCAAATGACTTTTGTAAAAAGTGGAGCCTTGACATATAAATACTATGCAATAAGCTGCACTGCCACCAAAAGTCTAGTCCTCAAATAATTTAGTTTGATATTTTATTAATTAGTAAAGGCATTTCAATAATTATGTTTGCTACTATTTTATTTATATTAGAGCATTTAAACACTTTATAAAAATGTGGTTTCCTCACCATAATTACATATGCATTATTTGTCACCGGTTGTATTTTTTTACTTTTGACATTTGATTTTTTTCTAGTTTGACTTTATTTTAAAATTTGAATTTCGAATCGATCTTGAACTACGCAAGAGTAACAACAGTAATTGAGGTGACATGGCATCATTAGGCGAGGGTTACTGTAGCTTAATTATCTAGGCGTCACAATTCTCCTCCACTACAAGAAATCTCGTCCCGAGATTTGGGAGGCGGAGTATGGGGGAAAGATCTGGTTACGAAATTCTAACGAGTCTTCTTGGTCTTGTTTACTCTTCTCAAAACGGTCAATCCACTACATCGATGTCTTCATTTGTCTACTTCAGGTCATCATGATGAATTAGGCATCATTTCTTCGAGATCTTCATTGTACTTACGAAAAGGATAAGGGGTAGCTTTGGAAGGACGGACCCCTACAAGGTTTCTTATCTGGTAGATAATATCAGGGAAGGTGGCGGAAAGTAACTCTCAAATTAAAACTGAAGAAATTATCGAGAGCAAAGTAAGGAGATGCTAACTAGAAGTTTCAAGCACATAGGCAATCGTTTGTTGCCTGAAATGAAGTGTGAAAGGGGTTCAGAACAATGGGATTAAGTATTGCGTCTGATATCAGATTATATCACTAGGCAGGTGGCCCGTGAATTACACACGAAGTCAAGCTCGACGAATAACTTTGGCAACAAGTTGTACAGGAGAGTCAGGTTTTGATCCTGTGGAACTGTGGGTTATGGGCCCACCATGTGGGTTAAAGTAGAAGGAACGGTGACATCTTGCATAGTGATGGTGGCAAGGCACGTCAGAGGGTAGCCTGTCAGTTATGTTGGCAACAACGTTGGTACCAAGGGCGAGGGACGAAGAGAACCATTTTCCTGCTCGTCGAAATGAGGCAGACCAATAGGCAAAGTTCTCGTCCATCGGTGGTTACCGGAATATCATCAACAATAGTAACAGGGTATAACTGACACGGTTGTTCACCAAGGTGTTTACATAAGCAGGAGAATAATACTGCTTAGATCATATAGATCACAAGGAAGGTTAAACCAAACAATGGAAAGGAAAATAGGATTATCAGATTAAACCGAACAATGGAAAGGAAAATGTGTTTAAACACATATTTCAAGGGTGTATCCTTCCCAAGGACAAGTAGAGCATGATATCCATGACATGATATAAAGTTGAAAACCCTTTCGGTAAAGGGACAATAGAGGAGAGTAGGCGATATCTGGTGATCAAGGGGGGGCTTGCCTGGTGGCTCTGGCAAGAGAGAGGGGTCGTCAACTCCGTAGTCGTACTGGGTAGCAGCGGCGTCGGTCTCGGTGTCTAGCGAGAGAAGAGGGGGAAGAAACAATAAATATTTAAGCAAGCAGATGCATAGCGATGCATGACATGACAAGTATCGGTGCTAGAGGTGCCCTAACGCGGTATGAGGTGATACCGGTGAAGGGGGGAAACATCCGGAAAATTATCCCCGGTGTTTCGCGTTTTCGGGAAGAGGAGCCGGAAGGGGAAAGTTGCGAGTTCGATAGGTTAGGGGGGTGTGGCGGACGAACGGGTTGCGTATCCGGAATCGTCTCGTCGTTCTGAGCAACTTTCATGTAAAAGTTTTTTCATCCGAGCAACTTTCAAATAAAGTTTAAAACAAATTCTGTAATTATTTTAAAAAATTAAAATAAAGTTATTGCATCAGCATGACATCATCGTGACATCGACAGGGTCAACAGTTAACTCTAACCGGGTTGACTGGTCAAAGGGGCAGTGGGGCCCAATCATCATTGTCTATTTAATTAATTAACAGTTAAATAGCTAACTAATCAGACTAATTAAATTAGGTTAATTAACATGATTCATTAAACTAATTAATTATTTAAGTAATTATGTTTTTAATTATATTTTTTTTAGAAAAAAGGGCGTGGGGCCCGCTGTCATAGGCCCAACTAAAACTAAGCCTAATATAAATTAGTCTAACAAAAGGGCTTGTTTTAACTGGGGATTAGTCCCTAAGCTAGCAAAGGGCTGGCCACACATGGCTGTGGCAAAAGCCAGCCATACACACAACTCACGCACACACACATTGCGCTCTCACACACCACGGCCATGGCCTTTGCCGTGGCTAGCAGCAAGCAGAACAGAGGCAGGGCAGCGTAGAAGCACGCAAGGAGCATCAGCAGTGCGGCGCCAGCGGTACGCGGCAGCAGCGGCCAGCAGCAAACGGAGCAGCAGCGCAGGCACGCACACGAAGTAGGGGCGGGCGAGCACGGGACAGCAGCAGCGACAACCGGCAGCACCGGCAACAACGACAGCAGAAGAAGTAACAGGCGGCAGCGAGCGCACGCACGTACGCGTACACGGGGGTTCGAGCTCGACGGAGATGACAGCCTATAGCGTCCAAATTGAAGGGCTAAAAGGGGACCCGAGGGAGAAGCTCACCCCGGTTCTCGTGGACGAGGTTAGAAGGTCGGAGGCGGCCCGGAGCAGTGGCAACGATGACGAGTTGGTGACGTTCGCGGCGGAGAAGGGCTCGATGGCGAGCACACGGACCGTCCCGGCTTGAGGTGATCCCCGGAGCGGACGGATCCGGCCGCGACGGACCTCCTGGACGTGCTCCCGCACGCCGGAGACGACGGTGGCCGCGGATGACGGCGAGGAGGTCGGCGGGGCAGAGGCGGACCGGTCAGGGCGCCGCGACGTCGGCGGGCGCAGAAGGAGGGGGCGCGAGGGGGGAAGGACTGCGAGGGGGCTAGGGTTTCAGGGGCGTCGACGGAGCCTTGTAGGCGGGGCAGGGGTCGCCGATGGCCGCCACCGCGGCCAAGGCGCCGTGGATGGCTGCCACGGCCCCCTCCGTCTCCTGTAGCGACGGGAAGGGAATGGCAGGGGTGGGCTGGGCCGTTTTTCTTGGGCTAATGGGCCACGTGGCCCAGTAGATTAGTTTTTGTTTTTACTTTTCTTATGTCTTTTTTCTTTTGTTTTCTATTTCTTTTAATTAGCTTCTGTTTTCCATTTAAAACTTGAACCAAATGACTTTTGTAAAAAGTGGAGCCTTGACATATAAATACTATGCAATAAGCTGCACTGCCACCAAAAGTCTAGTCCTCAAATAATTTAGTTTGATATTTTATTAATTAGTAAAGGCATTTCAATAATTATGTTTGCTACTATTTTATTTATATTAGAGCATTTAAACACTTTATAAAAATGTGGTTTCCTCACCATAATTACATATGCATTATTTGTCACCGGTTGTATTTTTTTACTTTTGACATTTGATTTTTTTCTAGTTTGACTTTATTTTAAAATTTGAATTTCGAATCGATTTTGAACTACGCAAGAGTAACAACAGTAATTGAGGTGACATGGCATCATTAGGCGAGGGTTATTGTAGCTTAATTATCCAGGCGTCACATTTTAGTGCTTCGCAGAAAAGGAATATCAAACTGAACGAAACCTTCGCGAGGATCTTTCTTGGAACAAACGCAAACTAGGAGACTTGGAGTGGAAGTCTGAAATTCCATGAGGCGTCCACGAGATAGGAGGGCACGCCCCCCACCCTCGTGGGCCCCATAGAGCTCCACCGACGTACTTCTTTCGCCTATATATACTCTTATACCCTAAAAACATCATGGAGAGCCACGAAATCACTTTTCCACCACCGCAACCTTCTGTACCCGTGAGATCCCATCTAGGGCCTTTTCCGATGATCTGTCGGAGGGGGATTCGATCACAGAGGGCTTCTACATCAACACCATAGCCTCTCCGATGATGTGTGAGTAGTTTACCACAGACCTTTGGGTGCATAGTTATTAGCTAGATGGCTTCTTCTCTCTCTTTGGTTCTCAATACAAAGTTCTCCTCGATGTTCTTGGAGATCTATGATGTAATACTTTTTGCGGTGTGTTTGCCGAGATCCGATGAATTGTGGATTTATGATCAAGTTTATCTATGAATAATATTTGGTTCTTGTCTGAATTCTTATATGCATGATGTGATATCTTTGCAAGTCTCTTTGAAGTATCGTTTAGTTTGGCCTACTAGATCGATCTTTCTTGCAATGGGAGAAGTGCTTAGCTTTGGGTTCAATCTTGCGGTGTCCTTTCCCAGTGACAGTAGGGGCAGCAAGGCACGTATTGTATTGTTGCCATCGAAGATAAAAAGATGGGGTTTATATCATATTGCTTGAGTTATCCCTCTACATCATGTCATCTTGCTTAAAGTATTACTCTGTTCTTATGAACTTAATACTCTAGATGCATCCTGGATAGCGGTCGATGTGTGGAGTAATAGTAGTAGATGCAGAATCGTTTTGGTCTACTTAACACGGACGTGATGCCTATATTCATAATCATTGCCTAGATATTCTCATAACTATGCGATCTTCGATCAATTGCTCGGCAGTAATTTGTTCACCCACCGTAATACATGCTATCATGAGAGAAGCCACTAGTGAAACCTATGGCCCCCGAGTCTCTTTCTTATTATATTGCATCTCATTTTATTTACATCACATCTCGTTTACTATTTTGCAATCTTTACTTTCCAATCTATACAACAAAAATACCAAAAATATTTATCTTACTATCTTTATCAGATCTCACTTTCGCAAGTGATCGTGAAGGGATTGGCAAGCCCTTTATCGCGTTGGTTGCGAGGTTCTTGATTGTTTGTGCAGGTACTAGGGGACTTGCGTGTTATCTCCTACTGGATTGATACATTGGTTCTAAAAAACTGAGGGAAATACTTACGCTACTTTGCTGCATCACCCTTTCCTATTTAAAGGAAAACCAACACATGCTCAAGAGGTAGCAACATCTCCCACAAGATCCATGACACATTTGTTACATGTTTTACGTATTGTACTAAACACTAGTAGAAACATGAGGCCATCAAAGGGTCATTATCAGTGCCAGTATTATCGGTCGTTGTACCCCTCCTTAATGGCAAAGGGAAGGTAGGGCATCAAAGGGTCGTTATCAGTGCCAGTATTATCGGACGTTGTACCCCTCCTTAATGGCAAAGAGAAGGTAGGGCATTGGGCTGGGGGTTCACATCCTTTGTATTCGCGCATACACACACACGAGCGAGAAACACCAAACAGAAAGTAGGGTAATACCTCCACCGAAAAGGACCTAAGCCTGTATAAACCTTGTGTGTACACCCGTTTGCATCTTCGACAACCTGTACACCTCAACATTATCAAAAATATACGTATTTTCAGAATTTACACCACAACAGGTCCTAAACATAGATGAAAATTACTCAACATGAAGCCAGCCCGCACACTTACCTATGATGCTTCCTACCAAATACTGTCCAACAGGTTAAAGGCAGCCCATCTAACTGAGCGACATGCTATAATTGGACGATCTATCTAGCTCCACCCCTCTTTTCAGATTTGTTGAGGCTTTCGGCTTAGTTATTTCTTTTCTTTGTTTATCTTTTTTTCGGGTTTTTAACTCGGTTTTTGTTTTTTGCATTCCTTTTCTTAAAATTTGTGTAGTTTTTCAAATCTTTGGACATTTTTTCAAGTTCGTGATATTTTCTTTATTTTGTGAAAAAATCCAGATAGTTTATTTTTAAATCGATGGACATTAATTGAATTCACAATTGTTTTATTTTGCAAACTTTTTTCTATTTTGTAAACATTTTGAAAATTCACTAAATGTTTTTGACTTCATGGAAATTTTTAGATTCGTAAATAGTTTCAAATTCACCACAATTTTTTGAATTTACAAACATTGTTTGTATTCACAGAAATTTTCAAATAAAGTTTTTTAAAATTCATCACAACAGAGCAGTAGCAGATCCTCTCGCTGAAGGGTGCGTGCATATCACCCGGCCCAATAGCGTAGGTTCGCCCGCAGCTGCTCGCTGTAGTAGGTTCGCTCGTTGCCGGTTTGCTCTGCTTCGTTTTCTTTTATTGTTTTTTTCTTTTTTTTCTACAGTTTTATTTTGTTTCTTAGTTTTTTTGTCATAACTTTGATTTTTATTTTTTCGTTTTTACAGGTTTTCTTTCATTTTCCTTTCTTTATTCGTCATACTTTAGTTTTTTTGTTTCTTTCTTCCTTTTCTTTGGTTTTCTCCGCTTTTCTTTTTGTTTCTTTGTCAGTTTTTAACGGCTTTCTTTTATTTTAACACATATATACTTTTCTTTGATAATATACTTTTTTGTGTGCATGATAAATATTTTTTGATATACATTGATTTTTTAAATATGTGATGTACATTTTCCTTGTAATACATGGTTCTAAACACTTATTCAAATACATGGTCGATAATTTTTACCCAAATCTACATTTTTCTTGTACACCAGGTATATTTTTTAATGTGAACCAACCTGTGGTTGGATGGTGTAGAGGGACTGTGGTATCCCCAGTCCATGGTTCAAATCCTGGTGCTCGCATTTATTACTGGATTTATTTCAGAATTTCCGGCGATGCGCATTCAGTAGGAGGAGACGTTCCCGTCGACGATGAGGTGCCTACGATGACTTCGTAAATTTCAAGATGATATACCGACTCAGTCTTTCGGAGGTGCTCGTAGGGGTAGGGTGTGCGTGTGTACGTTCATATGGGTGAGTGTATGCGCGTGTATATGAGCGCTTGTGTCTTTACTAATGTTCAAAAAAAGGTATATTTTTTAATACATGTTTAATATTTTTCAAATACATGAAAAAATATTTTTTTCTAATATATGTGTTGGCGCCTATTTGTTTTCATACACATTATATATTTTTTGTCTACATATAAAACATTTTTTCATATATGTTTTAACACTGTTTAGAAACCCTATTAACATAGGTGAATGGATGACTACCAACTCAAAACTTTAGAAGTAGGAAAGATATGCAACCAGTTATCGTGCTATACCATCTATCTTTGTAAACTTTCGTACAAAAAGAGTAAAAAAACTTTTAAAAGTGAAAGGAATTCACTTTGAATATCAGGCAAACATCCACCCGACTACCCGAGAGGTAAAGACAGGTTATGATACAAATGAGAGGTATTCAGGAACCATTTATTCACTACAACAATAGTCTTCCATCATTGCTTACTGACAATTCACACCGTTTCTATACTACTATTAAACAATCAAACAAGAACTTCTTTAAGCACACCCCATAAAGCGTATATAGATTCAATACCACCGCACGATTAGGCCCACTAAAATCAATCTAACGGTTAGCCTTAACCTAAATCATTTTCTGTGTACACTTAGCAATTTACATTGACTGACCGTACTCCACCGTGGAGGAAAATATGAAACTCCATGCCTGAGCAATTAGGAAACTAATAATCACCGGTGCATCCTATTCTAGGAAACTAAATCAGAGTGCATCCATCCTATTAGGAAACTAATCTCAGACAAATCCATCCTATTAAAAAACTTATCTCGGATGCATCCATCCTATTAAGAAGCTAATCGCGAGCCGCCTGCCACCATCATGCACGCTAACCACGATGGGGGAAGCGCGAGGAGCTTCGTCTTCCTCTGGGAACACACGTGCTATCGCCGCCATCGTCTTCTGCCTGGAGGACAGGCGCTCTTCTGCCGCTACTGCGACGACTCCATCCACGTCCAGGGCATGCTCTCCGGCAACCATCGGCATCCGTGTTGACTTCAGCTCCGTTCGCAGCACTCACGCTGACAAAATGTCTATTCAGCGGGTGCACGTGCATTACATATTAAATAAGAATCATGGGGCTTCAAGCAATCTAGAATTATAGATTTGAGATTATCTTAGGTTGCTGATTGCTGTACTGAAAATGTGTAATTATATATGGCACGTACATAAGAATGCAACAATCTTGTCTTACAAAGTAGGATCAAGAGTGATACTGAAAAAGTCAAGATGCAGAGTCTATTTCCCATGATTACTTCTCATGTTCATGTTGGCTTCGTTGGGCTTTACTTCGTACCACCATATGCATTAAACTAGACCGTATCAAGAGGTAACACCATCCCCTTGATTAGAATTGCCTTATTTGTGCTATTTGATCAGTGTGTGTTTTACGTATGACGTTGCTTTACCTGGAATTAAGGTGGGTTGCACCTGCCTAGGCACTATCTCCAGGGATAGGTTGGAAATCAGGATATATGATTCATTCTTAGATAAAACTTTACACGCGTCACTTTAACATAATTGCATAGCAATCCAGTAGATTATGTAAGATTCAGTAGGAGGCAAGATATTGAAGATGTACTACTATTTCAGTTACATGATTCTATACAACTAAAACGGTTCACATGACTCCGTAACTGTTGTTAGAGAATATCTCTCGCTATTCTGTAAAGGTATGCATTCTCTACCGCGTTCCAATAAAGAGAATTTTACCATACAGAAGGATCCAATGAAGAAACTAATCCGGCTGAGTTCCAATAAATAGATCCTTCAAAGGATCTGTCCTAATACAACTGTCGTATATTGGTATAGAGAAATCATATAAACTGTACTCAGTCGGATTTATTTTGTTTCATGACAAAGAAACCAAATACCTTTCGCTATTTTGGCACATATATTTATTCTTATATACTTGTGCAGTTTCGAATGATCCAATATATCTGCAGTCATCAAACTTGAAGATATGTTGTTTAAGACCTTATTTGCACTGCCTCTCTTTCTTTGTCTGCGCGCCTCTTTCCTGCAATAATAATAATGAACAACTTTTTCCGGATCAAGTATTACACTGTTACAAATGTATGTTGAAGCTACTCTTTACAACAAGGAAAAAGAGGATGAGTGTTTTCTATCTTCACCAGTTTTGTAGCATGTTCCAAATTGTTGGCTCTTTCTTATTTGAGGATTCACCATTTTTTTTTGTAATTTAGAAGCTGACCTAAAGCTTGATAAGGTTAAGCTTGACAAATACTCTAGAATACTTTTCCTTCCATCTTTATTTTTCTTCATAACTCATTTCAGTTTCTATATGTACAAAGCGTCTTACATCATTGTAAGTTAGTATGGTTGCCAACGCATAAACACATACAAAACCGGATAAATATTTTCTATCATGATAATTATTGGATTTTTTTAGCCCTTTTACATTTCAATTAGTTCTTGTAAATCATCTTTATTTCATATAGAAGTCGTTGTAGTCACATATCATCTTCTATTTCCTATTATCCATAGTAGGTAGCTATATAATTTTGGCAGTCCACACAACCAAAAAATATATATAATTTGATCCAAATTAGTACAGATATATATTTTGCTATGCAGAGTAGTAGAATAAAATAAGATTCGAGAATTAAGCATCTTGAACAATATAATTGCACCGTAAGGCAGTTTATAATTTTTTTCCTGGCTACACTCGAAGAGAAGACTATACTACATGCCTATATTATTGCATTAATAAATAATTGCTGATTTTATTTAAATGAGAATATTTTCCTGCTATTACTCTATGCAGCAACATAACCACTATTTTGTCTCGTTTTTGAAAATACAATTTGAGCGACATCAAACATTGTGTATCCATTTGATTTATATTTTTAAAAATGTTTATTTTTTTATATTATTTAAATTCACCTGTTTTATGTTTGAGACGTGCGTTACACGTGCATGCTTACTAGTAAACTTTAAACCAAGGAACAAACACACTGCCAGCCCTAAAGCTGAGTACACACATCTCCCAAATAATCATCTCTTCCTCCAACAAGTGTACAAAAGCTAGTCATATTTCCATCATGACATATTTACCAAATTATTTGCTAGCACAAAAACAAAGCCCCAAAGAGAAGGGGAAGAAAAAAGAAGGAGAGAAAAGCCCTCACAAATCCATCCGTATATCGATCACATCACGAATGAGACAATCTCAGGCTCCCGCTGCTCCACTCAAGCCAGAGACCGGCTTACGTTCTCCGCGCCAAAAAAATCACTTTCCGGACAGAAAACAATCTCGTTATACCAACTTCTTAATTAGGGGCTAGCTAATCGGTGCGCGCGCTACTTAATTAGTAGTTGATCTGCTCGGCGTCGCCGTTCGCCGCCATGCCGTCCTCGTCCTCGTCCTCCTCGTCCTCCCGCTCCTCGCCCTCCTCCTCAATGCTCTCCGACCTCTCCCTGCCGCCGCCGCTGCTACGCCGGCCCTCCGATGACGCCTGGGACCCTGCTGCGGACAACGGGTGCACCTTGTAGGCGGGCTGCGGGGGCGGAGGTGCCACCGCGCGGTGGTGCACCATGGAGGCCGCCTGGTGGTGCTGCATGTGGTGGCCGTGGTGGGCGGCCGCGGCTGCGTTCTGGTAGTACTCCTGCGCCGACACTGCCGCCGTGTAGTGCGCCTGCGTTGCCGGGTGCGCCCCATAGATGCCGGCCGGTCCCGCCCCCTGCGCCGCGTAGTCCGGCGGCATCCATATGCCCCCGAGAACCACCAGCTGCGGTGCCCCCGGCGGCGGCGCCGACGGTGCCGGCATCGGCCGCCGCGTGTGCAACCTGTACTTCTGCTCGCAACACAAACAAAAACTTCAATTTAGATACACACCCATGTCTCATGTGTTCATATAATAATCAGTTAATCATTCTACTCATCATAATGAAAGCAGCAGCATGCATAATAACTGGAACGTACTACGAAGAGAGAATGCAAGATGCGTGATGATGAGATTATAATTACCTGGAGATGGCTTTTCACCTCATCATTGGTCAATCCATCCACCTTCATCAGCTCTCGGATCTGCTTCGGGGTCGCCACTTTAATCAATTTGCAAACAACAAAGGAGGTTTAGAATCTTTGGTACACATGTAGTTCGTTCAGATTCAGCTGGTTAATTTGATGCATGTGGACGTCTGTGTGCATACCTTGAGCGCCGCCCAGGATTTGAAGGGCATTGACGAAGCGGCGGTGCAGCTCCGGCGACCAGCACCGCCGGGCCTTCCGGTTCGTCTGCGGAGCTGGCGGCACCGACTGCCCTTCCGGCGGCGTCGACGTCGGTGGTGCACCGACGTCTCTCCGCGAGACTACAGTGCCGTTGCTGCCGCCGTCGTCGTGGTACGGCTTTCTGTCAGCCTCCCGGTCCTTCTCCGCGGGCGCGAGCCCGAGCTCCGGCAGCGCCGCGCTCTCCGCCATACAGGCCTTCTCCTTGGTGAACGGGAGGAAGGCGCCGACACCGTTGCCGCCGCCGCCGTCGAGCCCGCCGAGCATGGGGCTCGTGTCGAGCGGGTGCTCCGAGCGCTCCTTGGGAGTCTGGGGGCCCTTGGCCGCCGCGTCCCCCGCAGCCGGCCCGTTCCACAGCTGCGCCGACACCATCCAGTTCGCCTTCTCCGACGGCGCGTTCCCGGCCGCCTTCTCCGCCGCGTCGATCCCGATGTTCTTCAGCGGGATGAACTCCTCGAGCACCAGCGGCGCCCTCGCCGCCGCGCCGCCATGGCTCCCCATCTGGCACGCCTCCAGCTGCTGCCTGTAGGCCTCCATAGCTGCACCCACACATGCATTATTCAGTCAGGCAGAGCTCCATCGCCCTTCCACGTAAGCACACATGCATGGGCAGTTCGGCACGTTAATTACCTTGGTTGAGGAGCTGCATGCAGAGCGGGAGCTCGCGCTTGAAGGCGTCGATCTTGAGCCGCTCGTCGTCGAGGCGGGCCAGGAACTCCTGCAGCTTCTGCGTCGTCGCCTGCTCCGCCGAGAGATGATGGTGGTGGTCCACGACCGGCGACGCCTGCTTCGGGTAGCCGGCGGCGGCAGCTGCCGTGCCGTTGCCGTTGGGGGTGTAGTCTAGGGTTAGGTCAGACGGCGAGGAATCCATGTGTGTGAAGTGGTGCAGCTAGTGAGGTGCTAGGGAAGCTCCAGTATATTACTCCTGCTTAGATATCAAGGGGTGTGTGTGTGTGTGGATGGGGGGATCGGGGTGGAATCGGCTTGTTTTTAAGGGTGATTTCTGGGAGGGAAGAGAGAATAAAGTCGGATTTAGAGGGGGTGAAAAGGAAAAGTTTCTCCCTGTATGTATGTGTGTGTTTGATACTTTGATCTAGGCACTGTAGACCACCAGACCTGCAGACTAGACTAGAGGGATAAAGCCAAGGGCATGGTAACTTCTTGCAAAGATCAAAGGGGCCAAAAGCTAATCCTCTGCATGCATATGCATGCATGCAGGAGGTTTCATGTACTGCAAGGTGGTGCAGTAGGATATAGCCGTAGCCCGTAGCAACTAGCAAGGCGACCACACATGACACAGATGGGGTCACGTGGTTTCTGGTCTCTCCACTGTAAGATCAAATGAACCTAGCTGGTATATGCATATATTTGTATGCCCTTGAAAGTAGCATATACATCAAATATCTCTGGGCATCATGCATGCATGAAAATCTGGAAACCTTTGGTTTGTTGGCTATGTCTTGTCATGCTGAAAGTCTGGCCACCCATCCAGCGCCACACGATCTATTTTCCCCGGTCAATCTTTTCACATGGATGCCTCATTTTTGTGTTAGGTTAAACTTTACAATCGTTTTTACGGCAGGGAATCAACCCATCACCCACAGGAAGTTAGCATAGCTTCTCTCGGTGCTCCTGATTCAAAAGAATTAAAGGTGTAAGGTGACCTCCTCAAAGTAGTCCAAAGAGAACCTTGCAAGTCCAAGAGAGAACCAGCAAGGTGTCTTGAAGAATATTTTTCACCTTTACCATTAACAATATTGAATGGTTTCAGACACGCACACGAAGGGATAATCACCAGATATACCTAGCTAGCCGGGACGGGAATCACACCATCCTCTGCTACTTGCACTAACAAAAACCAAAAGGAGGCAAGCAAATTCATCATAAACCTAATTGATCACGTCTAAAGAAACCATATCATGCAGAGATGCTCGCACACACAGTGGCCACCTTTTGTTTTCTGGGGTTCCAGTGAATGATTCCTGCATGATTAATCAACGGAGAGGAAATGGTAAAAGGGGTGCTAAAGCATATACTCCACACACATCTTCAAGCCCTCAAAGATATGCAAAGATTCTTCCCTCTTTGCTTTGAAAAGGGTGGCGCATCCCTTCACACACAAGCTCCTCTTCTTCTTCTTCTTCACCGT
Source organism: Triticum urartu (assembly GCF_056163025.1). Taxonomy (NCBI): domain Eukaryota; kingdom Viridiplantae; phylum Streptophyta; class Magnoliopsida; order Poales; family Poaceae; genus Triticum; species Triticum urartu. The sequence goes on from NC_141875.1 coordinate 97,770,588, forward strand.
TGCTTAATTGGCAGTTTGTGTGTGCAAGAACACATGTGTTTATATGCCTCAAGAACTACCGCGAACTGCACTGGCGGTGCACTTTGCATTCACAAGGGAATATATTAGCATGGCTGAAGCAAGGAATATCTTAGGCTTTGGGGGGTATCAACATACAGCACATCCAAAGAAGGACACAAAGGGAGGAGACATGGGGCGTGCTTTAGAGAGAGAAAGAGGGCGGTGTGAGTGAGAATCTCCCCTGCTGCTACTACTCCTAGCTTTTTGAGGAAGTGGGCAGGAAGCTAAGAAGATTCCTCCCTCTCTCTCTGTCTAGATCTCTCTATCCCCATACACACAGCTTGTATGATACAAGAGAGAGAGAGAGAGAGAGAGAGAGAGAGAGAGAGAGAGGAGAAAGGTGTGTGTGAGAGTATTTGCATGGTGCATCGAATTCCCTGCGCAATAATTAGGGTTGGTCGCTTTCCTGGGGCAGTCTTCAGGTACAAGACTCCAATCCCTGCCTTTTCCCGGGATTCTCTATCTGTACGAACATTGGCTAGTATGGTACTTACGTATACCACATGCATGCATGCTAAGCTTGAAGACGTACATACCTACTCTCTTCGTCCGAAAAAACTTATTCTTCAAATGGATGTATTTAGCATAAAATTAATACTAGATACATCCGTTCGAGAAACAAATTTGGGATGAGATTTTTGGAACAGAGGAAGTAACTATGTACCCAACCATGAAGTACAAACTAAAATATCTTGCTTTAACCGCAAACTAAGTTATCTTTTATGCACGCAAACAAAGAGTCGGCGTGTGTTCAGGAAAGATCTAGCCGATTTTAAGCTGACGTTTGACACTCTCTTTGGTAACCTTTAGAGCATGTCTAGCCGATTCTTTAAAAAACTTTAGCTCCTTATATTTTAAAATTTGTGGAGTTAAACCTGACGAACCCTTATTAAGTTTAACTCCTCAAAAATTGAGCATATCTAGCTTATTATTTAAAAATCTTTAACTCCTTATATTTTAAATTTGAGGAGTTAAACCTAACAAACCCGTATTAAGTTTAACTCCTCAAAAATTGAGCATGTTCACCTCCTTATATTTTAAAATTTGAGGAATTAAACCTGACGAACCCTTGTTAAGTTTAACTCCTCAAAAATTATAAGTGTCGCGGTGGCTGGCGCTCAAATTTACTCGGCCACAACCACTTCTCAGGATAATTTCGACCCACCCCCGCGCCGGCCCTCTCCCCCAGCTGGCACTACATTGACATTGGTGTTACCTCCGGAGTCCACACCAGTAGCCTCCGTGGCCATCCTGCACTTCGATTCGCCCGCTGCTCGTTACTATCACCGGAATCGACCCAGGCGTCGCCACTTTGAGACCGTGGGCGAAAAAAAAATCAACCGTTGAGCTTGGTTTGTTCCAAAACGGATCTAGTAGATAATGAATATGACGTAGAGCACCTGCGGAGGAGCTAGGTGGTGCTGGAATCGCAACAAGGCTGGCAAAATTCCGAACAAGGCAGTTCGGCCGCGACAAACTTGGCGAGCCGGCGAGCACGGTTTCAAGAGAATCTTCCACCTAAGAGGCATGTCGTCCACCCCTAGCCTCGGCAACGCCTCAACCTTGCTGGCCAAGGCTCTCACCTCCTTCGCTCGGAAAGTGTTTGAAGAATTTACTAGGTGCATTTTTTGCCTTGTTTCATTATGTTTTCCTGTTTTTGCCATCAAATTTGACCTAGAATGTTGCATCGTGTTGATGGATATGTTGAGGGAGATGTTCTTTGACGAATCTTTGTCAGGCGACATGGAAGAAGACGATGATGATTTTGAAATGGCCATTGCCGTGATCGTTAACGGGAACTTTTAGTGATCAAGACTAGGATCATAGTCCGTCCATTTGTACATCAATCAAAATAGAGAAGCTTATGAAGGATTACTTCAATCCCAGTTCAACCTATACGAAAGAAGTATTCCCGTCAACGATTCTGAACGCATCGAATGTCAGAGGTTACCAGATCTCTGAGACTACCATCAATCCGGCAGAGCGGAACGACCAGAAAAAGTAGTGGAGTTAGAAAGCTGTATGATAAGTGGTAACTATCATGTAAGGTTCAGGGGGTAAGCGCCACACTAAGACCAAAATGGTTTTTTTTATTGGATTAGGAATTCCCTCTTTTTAATCATTTTCTACCTTTTATTTTCTATATATCTAACCCACGAGATTTCTTAATGTTATACAATTTCCCTTCCTTTTTCTTATAGTTATACATAAAATTATGTATGTATTATATGACCAACTTTCTATGGGTCACATAGACATCGAAATCAGCAGTAGAAGTGAGATGGGTCTCTTCCTCACCATTGCAAAAGTTGTGAAGAAGCATGATCCATGGTTTAAATTAAGTAGGAGTGCATCGGGAGATAAGTGAGAGCACATTGATGAAGTGTGTCGCGGTTGTTCGAGTGCTTGCCTGTGTTCAGTCGATGCCATTGATGACTATTTCTGCATTGGGGAAGATTCAATCTTCGAGGTCGTTCAAAGATACACACAAGCCGTGATTGGGATCTATGATCTGGAGTACTTGAGGGCACCCAATGATGAAGACACCAAGAGAGTATTGGGTTTGAGTGAATAACGAGAATGGGCTCCGATGCTTGGATCAATTAATTGTATTCACTGTACATGGAAGAATTGTGTTGTGGATGGAAAAGTCACTACAAAGGCCAGTCCAAAGATCAAACAATCATTCTTGAGGTAGTTGCATCAGAGGATCTATGGATTTGATATTCATACTTTGGATTGTCTGGCTCTCATTATGACCTAAATGTGTTGTCGAGATCAATACTGTTCAAAAGGCATGTTGCTGAAGATGCTCCTCCTTGCAGTTATGTTGGCAATGGTCGTCTATAGAAGATGGACTACTACCTTGCAGATGGTATCTATCCTCCATGGGGCACTTTGTGAAGACAGTATCGCTTCTTCAAGGCAACAAGAGATCCCACTTTGAAATGTGTCAAGGGTCGGCAAGAAAGGATGTGGAAAGAGCTTTCGGTGTGCTTCATATGCATTGCCATCATTCGTAGCATTGTTGAGTATTGGAACCATGGATCCTATGACAAATTATGACATGTTGAATCATCTTGCATAACATGAACATTGAAGATGAGAGACTCATACAAAAAAACTTTAGGTACATTTCCAAACCCTGTTGAGGCGGAACACCATCCAAACAGGATACGGAGATTCCCCAAATCGCATCAACATACCAAAAACTAAGAAGTTTGTACCTAACTCCAAGATAATCTTGTTGAGCATCAAAGTGCACTCCATAGCACTTGATTGTTGTGCTTCTGTCATGCTCTTTCTTCATTATGATTCGTTTATGTGTTCGAATTTGAATAATATGATTTGTAAACTTTAAATTTGTAATATCCATCAATTGTGTGAAGCTTCATTATTAAATGTGTGCAAATATGTAGTTGAAATGTAGTACGTAAACCAATACTTAGAAGAAATGATGAAGATATTTTTAGAGAGTTAAGCTAAATATAAGGGATTGGCTAGAGATGCTCTTAGGCTAGGGAATTGCATAAGTGAATTTGTGGATATAATAGGAGTGGCAAATAGATTTTTACTCCCATTCTCTTATTTGATTTATGATGGAAATTAATCGGGGATGGAGAGCAGCCCAAGAATTACCAAGGTCCCCATGAGAATAGATCATGGAGTCAGCTCCCTCAACTCTCATTTCCCTTCCCACTTAAATTTTCATCCCACTAATCAATCAGTGGACTCTTAATAGCTTCACGCCTCAACTCCCATTCCCCATCTCTGATTCCCATGAAGCAAACACGTTATGATAAATTGTTCCCGCCAATCGGAGTGTAAAGACTATTTAATTATTGAAAAAGATTGAAAACTGAGATTACACATGCCTAAAGACACAATGTCCTCTTCTAAGCATGCCACCAAGGCACCAACGCATGCTTGACACACACGGCTAAGAAACTATCCATTGTGGCCATTGAGCAGCGTCATTGTCAGCACCCACACTCTTATCTCATGACTTTGACTTAACTTTGCGCAAACACCAACACATTGATAACCACCACAAAAAATCCATGTCGCCCCTTCCAAACAGTATTCTTCTGATATGTCAACCATAAGACAACTCTAGCTTTGACAACAAAACTCGCAAGAGAAAGTTGCAAGCCTTGCACCAACCTAGTCCGATCTAATAGATGGAGAGTGCTTCCGACCAAAATGAACCTTCACGATCTTCATCGACGCCTTGTTGTCTTTTCCACCCAACTCCCGAAGCACCATAAAATAGCTATAATCTAGCAACATGCATACACCAAACTAACACACTAGACCGCCCACATTGAAATCCATACCATGGTCTATGTCCGCTCACCAACATCGTCATTATCACATAAATTGCGACATCATCTTTGACACAAGGTAGTCTCCACTAGTCCTTATGGCTAGTGCCATCTCCTAACAGGATGTCCCCGAGGAGGGGGCTATGCAGACGTGTCAGAGCTGCTCGAGCGTAGGAAAGGAGCATGCTTGACCCCGACAATGCCACAAAGATGGTAATGACAATCCCACGCATCATCAACATCATCTCCTATAGATACACGCCAAAGATAAGGCCTTCACTCTGGCTCTCAATCGCATTGCTCCGACATGTGCCACTTAAATCCAAGCCTGACCAGTCCACCTATTTGCCACTAGCCTATACTAGGAATGTCGCAAAAGCGCCATTACTCCTTGAAGTTCCTCGTCATGGCTTATAACTCGACCTAGCAAACATATATAGACCATATCTAGAGCCCATATCCTGCCCATCTTGATGGTTATGCCTAGTCAGCAACGCTACTCGCAAGTCGAAACGAGTCAAGATTGCCTAAATTTGTGAACCATCGCCACCTACGATCAACCCAATGCTGGAGTGACATAGATTTCCATCATGCTAGTTTTTCGTTCCGCATGCAGGAAGCCATGCAGGCCAGGAAGGCCGGCCGCCACCGCTCCGTTGTGACTTTTGAAAGTCCACGTCCATATTTTCACCTAGAAATAAACATAAAATCCTCAAACCAAGAATTTAGCCAAGCTATCTACCGGGAAAAGATGTGAACGACCGCGATATAGCTAGCCAATGTCTCAAACCCTCGTTTCCTTTGTCAAAATTATGCTGACATTTTTGCACGACGAAGTGTCATCTGAGTTAAAAAGTGCATGCAGCCGTAGCAAAAGTTCTCTCTTCATTTTTGACGACTGATCGTCCAAGTTCTCTAATTCAAGATGGGTAGGCTGGTCCATGATTCCAAGTCAAGAGGATCATCCAAGTACCTGTACAAGCAGCGCAGGTACAGGAGCGGTGCGCTCTGACCGTCCGTTGTGCAGTGCAGAGGCAGAGCAGAGCGGTTTTGGGCACTTTCTCCTCGTGACACGCGTCATCCGGCGGGTGGCCCCCACCAAATCGTCCCGTGAATAACTGAATATACATCCCTTTTGTCCGGCGCCCGCCACCGACCCCAGCGAATATTCTCCACTCCCCCATACTTGACTGCTGCGCTCTACCCTAGCGCTACGCCTTTGTCTCTCTCTCGTCTCGTGTCGCAAAAATTTCTCGCTCTCCTTTCCACGGCAATTTTTACGCTTTGTTTTTCCTTCCTATACCCCGCCCATATCCCGAGCGCTTTGTTTCCCTTGAGGCTCGCGCCAGCACACGCCAACGCGGTCTCCAGCCTTGATTTTTCGCCTCATCAGAGCTTCTTCAGTTTTCTATCTATCTAAACGGAGACGATCGACATGGTGGCTCTGAATCTTGCTGATAATCTGCCTAGGATTCCGAGTTCAGTCACCTCGGTTTCACAACGATACAACGTGCAAGTACTACGTAGCATCCTCCCAAATAATTCTGGTTTTACATTACTATATAGGATAATGCGTCGGTGTTGCTAGTAGTGGCATCAGTAGCGATGCTCCAAAAAGTTGCACTGCTAGCTCGTTGTGCTCACTTTCAAACCCTTCAGTGTATGCTGCATGATCTGTTGGAAGGTGGTGCATGGTACAGGCGAGCATATTCTGCATTTGGGCCAGTAAGTAATCTGACCGTCCGGTACACATGAAAAGGACAAGAAATTCTTCAGAGAGATATATACATATATTCTCTGCATGCGCGTGTGTGTGCTAGCTAGCGAGATAAAGATAGAGAAAATTAGTTCATTATTCCATGTTATTATGCACGCGTGGGGCTGGCGGAATATATGTGGAATGGTGGGGATAATTCAGTGCCGCGGAGAAAAGCTGCGGGGTTAGGAAAGAGAGAATGAGAATGGTGTGAGATGCAACGAGAGAAAAAGAACGGCCAGTGGTCATTAGGAATCTAATGGCCTGCAGGATGCTAATCCCTGCAGGTGTTAAGGTTCGATGAGGAGTGAAGCACCATCCTACTCGAGTGGACACAGAGAAAGAGATCTTGGAAAGAATTGTTGCGAAATATCATATCTTGCCGTGTCGATTCGGATTGCGTTCTGAATGTTCCTCATATCCTCCAGCCCCGTCGATCATCGTGGACTGACATATTCATTCCTCTTTCCATGCAAATGGACCGATGATATTACCTAAAAGTGGGAGAGTTATGTGATTAGGTTTCGATTCGAGCTCGAGGGATTTCGACAAATGCTGTAGAAAAATTGTCCATCAGAAGTGAGAAGTCTGAAGAGACTGACGATTGCTTGGCTTGAATCTTCTATTACTCAATCAACACCTAGTTAATTTCGTTTCTTTTTGTCTGTATACGTCTTTTCAAGCACCTGAAATTTTACCTCTCGTTAAAAAACATTAGGACCATCTTAGGTTTCTTCAGAAAACAAAAGGAGAGCCCTCCCCATGAGAATACACCCATCTTTTGTGGCATAACCGACACAGCGCAATCATTTGGAAATTCGAACTCGAGTAGTTTCATGGTCTTCCTTTGCAGAAAGAAACGTAGAGTACCAAATGATGCTCTTAGCTAGCAAACATGAGCAGTGCAGCACCCCACAAATGGTAGCCGACGCCTTCCCTTGGTTCCTCACACACTTCCATGCATCATCCACTGATTAAGCGAGGGCTTTAAGCCTCCATCCACGGTTGGTTGGTTACCTTCGAGAATCGGCCTCTTTTCCCGCGTAATGATCCGCCGATTGCATAGCTTCCGTCTTTTCCTCCGACATGAAGATGCTCCGTACCCCTCGCTCATCAAAGCCATGGATTCTCTTCTCGAGCTACCTTGCTTCTCCGATAAGGCGTCTGGTTTCGCTGGCCTCTGCTATACTATATGAGCTGCTTACTAGGTGTCTTCTACTGTGACTGAATATCTAGCTAGGTGGTGGAGTAGACTTTACGTATGGATTCCACCCTACCGCAACGAGCCATGAACAATCCATCCAATCGTCCAATGCATGCGTCTCGATCGACGTTACAGGAACCATGAGAAGAAGATCGAACTGGTAGTATAATACTGGCGAACTGGGAGTGACAGGTCAAGTCACTTCAGGGTTCAGATTTTACAACCGAAAGCAACTCCTGTTCTTCGCTACGAAACGAAATTCACGTACGTACTAGTATAGTGGTCTTGGCGGTATCTTTTCTAGCTCAGCACTTTACAAATCCACAGGAGCACTACTGGTAAAAAGGAAAATCTCTGCACTGCACTGCACGCCAACAATTCGTCTGAACTCTGAACCCTGCCGCTCTGCAGAACTGCAGTTTTCCCCGAGTGACAGGCTGAGTGCGCGTCGCATTGACTTGAGTGACATGGAAGGGTAAATCTTTCTGCGGCCACTTTAACCTTTGCAGCGAAACATTTCAGGTCTTACGTACGTACGTAGTACCCCTGCTGTTTTCTCCGTTCAGAGTTCAGACTGCACCCTTACTTACTGCACGTCGCTTTTACCCTGCCCCCAAGCAGTGGTTGTTGCATTGCCTCTTGGACTGGAACCCCAAGGACCGGGCTAGCTGATGGAGCTGCCAAAGGGCAAAGACAGCAATAGTCTGAACCCTGAAGATACTAGTAGAGCACCGATCACGCATGCAGCTACAGTGGTAGCAGCAAGAGACCAAATGGATGGAAAAGAGACGGCGATGAGCATGCATGGCATGATACACGGGGGTCAGGTCATGGGGATAAGGTTTCTGAGAGGGGAGTTATGGAATCTATGCTCTATGCTCTTGGGCTTTAAAGGGTTCAAGGGAAGGTGCTCACAGACAGCAAAGACAAGGAGGAAAGTGAAAGGGGATCCCGGGAAAGAGGCATCTTGGAGCGAGGAGAGGGGCGGCCGGGGGAATCCGGCGGCCACACACCCCATGCCATGCCATGCATACGGTGGAGATGGAGAGATAGAGAGAGGGTGGGAGAGACAGAGCTTTGCTTTTAGGCGGGTCAAGTAAAGTGCGGGTGCGACGCGAAAGGGGCTTCTCGGTGTGGTCTAGCGGGAGGGACGAGGGTTTGATCCAAGTCTTGCAAAGCGATGCTGCCCATTGCGAGGGGGAGGCTAGCTCTGCTGGGTGTAGTGCATGGGAAATTTCCATGGGGATGCCAATGCCGACGTGTAAATGCTTGGAAATAGTATGTGCTTCTTTTTATTTGTGTCCCTTCTCCCCTCATTGCTCTACTTGGTTTTTTATCTTGGGCATGTGTCATTCCCTTCGTAGAACAGATTCAAATTTCTTTCCAGAAAGCATCTTCTTAGGTGGTCGGTGATTTGCTGACATGTGTGCAAATTCACTTGGCGTGGCGCTTATATGGAGAAAAAAAGTAGAAATTTTAGAGAAAAAGGATATTTTTTTCAAGAACGAAAGATTTTCTCGCAGGTGTTCTTGGTAATTTTCAGGCCGTGTCCTCTTTTTTTTTTCAGGAACCCGTAGATAATTAAAATCTTTCATAATTTCACTATATCTTGTTATAGTTCAAATTCCTTTGAATCAAAGACGACTTGAACCTTTTTTTAGAACAACTATTTTTAGGGTACTGCTACTTCCACTTTATTTTTATTTAATTTTTGAGTAAAACTTCAGCATTATTTTTCAAGTGCTACTACTTCAACTGTTTGACATATATCACATGTGCTTTCTTTGGACGATATGGCCTCATCGCCCGAGCCCACTCACAGCCACAACTTTGTTGGATGTCGTGGTACAAGTCTCTAGGCCAACCCAGCCGGAGACCTAATCAGCGCTGCAGGCGCCGGTTTTGCCTTTTTTGGAGGTATCATCAACCTTTATTACTCAAATTCCACATGGAGTGGCATTACAAACGGATCATGGGGTTGCATTAACCGAACGTGTCTCCCTTGATCTAGAGAATTAGAAAATTTGGCTAACCTATCGGCGTCGCGATTATTCGCTCGGCCTTCAAAAGTAAACTTGCAATTAAACAAAAAAAACTATTATTTATGTCTGAGATGATGAGCCCCATATACACCATTAGAGCCACTATGTATCTCGCTCACAATCTGCTTCGAGTCCGAAGCTACCACAAAGCTCTGTATCATCAAGTCATCTGCTAAGGAGAGTGCCTCACGGCAGGCAATTGCTTCCATAGTTGCAGCATCGCTCACTCCATCAATAACCAGAGAAGAACTCCCAATGTAGTAACCATCTACATCTCTACACATGACCGAGGCCGCTCCCCTACTCTGATTTCTTGCAATGCTTGCGTCGACATGGATTTTCATGAAGCCCGGTGGAATGCAAACGCCGTTTTTGCCTGCTGGCGCACACTACAAATCCTGCTGGGCTGAGGCCCATTATATTTTCCTTCCTCGAGCGCTAGCGATGAGTGTTGCATCTGTGGCCTCGCTCGCGTGTACCATCGATCCCTTTTTTCAACCAACTGGCTCGTTCACATTTCTCAGAAAAAAAAACTCTGGCTCATTCACTTTGTTCCAAAAAAACCTTGGATTTGAAAATAGTTCATTCATTTGCAAAAAAAAATCATAGAATTGGAAAATAGTTCACAAATTTGAAAAAGGATCATCGATTTTGGAAATAAGTTCATTGAATTTTAAAAAGTTCATCGAATTTTAAAAAAGTTCATTGGTTCTGAAAAAAGTTCATCAATTTTGAAAAAAATATCATCAACTTTTTTAAAAATTTCATCGATTCTGAAAAGAGTTCATGGATTAAAAAAATAATTAAAAAAATCATTGATTTTGGGAAAAAGTCACAAAATTTGAAAAAAGTTCATCAAATTTGAAAAATAAGTTCATTGATTTTGAAAAAAAAAATTCAATTTGAGAGAAGTTCAGAGTTTAAAAAAATCGTCTATTTTAAGAAAAGAATTACCAATTTGGTAAAAGAAAAAGAAAAGGACAGAAAAAAAGAAAAAAAGAACAAAGGAAAAAGAGGAATGAAGAAATGAAGGAAAAACATGTATGTTATCACACCTATTGAAGTTGTCGGGTTGGTTACGCGTTGATCACTGATATCGTGTGATGCGGGTTCAAATCCAGTTTAAAAAACAGAAAGACAATGAAATATGGGCCGGCCTAATTAAGATGCGCGAGTAGCTGCTCTAGGCGCCGGTTAGGAAAAAAGTAGAAACCGGCGTTTACAGCGCCAAAATACCATATAGGAATTGTCGCGGCTATGTCACACCTTGCGCCAGACCGAATAGCCACTCGCTTCAAGAAACCACTAAATTGGGCCGACTCAGTTTGCTTTGATTCCTCTTTTTTCTTTCATTGCTTGGTTTTTGTTTGTTTCTTTTTCTTTTTGTTTATGTTCAAAAAAATATTGAAAATATATATACTTCAAAAAAGTAATTAAAACGAGTAATAAGTGTTCATAGCACATTTTCTAAAATGTTAAAACAGAGTAAATTTATTGTTCACGTGACCTAAAAAAAATCAAGCGTTTCAAGAAAATGGTCTGTGGAATCTTTTAAAAAATAGTGCAATCTAAGATTATTTTCGTGTAAATGGAAAAATTATTCGTGATAATTATAAAATCAAAATTTCGAAAAATCCAAGTATTTTTATAAATGTTTATATAATGTACAAAAATGTTCACGTGAATTTTGAGAAATATTTTGTGCCATTAAAAAAATATTCAACATGTATAAAAAAAGTGTTCCACGTGTATACGAAAAATGTACAATGTGTACTAAAAAAGAGATATGTCTTGTGAAAAAAAGAAGAGAAAACCAATGAAAAGTGATGAAGAAACACACAAAAATAGATAGAAGAAAAGAACGCCTAGAAGCTTCCTACAACCCGCTTTGCATGAACCCATATTGGGTTGGGCCATCTATGTGAGGCAGAGTCGCAATATGCGAGACATTATAGCTCCCGCGAAGGAGGACATATAGCGAGTTTCCTACTGGACGATCATAGTCTCTCTACTTTTAGCGGGCTTAAAAGTAATTTTATTACTCAAAATGGGCAGAGAGCTCCAGACAAAGTTGTGGTACATTAGCAGGGTCAGATTTGAGCCAGACTGTCATCCTAGCTTCTACACGACCGAAAGAAGCTAACATATGACTGGCGACATTTTGGTACCGACTAATGTGAGTAATAGAGCAATCCCTTTCACTGAGAAGTATCCTCATTTCCTGAATCAACATCGCATTCTGTCATCTGTCCTCACCTCATGCCTGGATAGAGCCCACGCTAACTTGACTACCCATCTCTAGATTCACTGGGAGTGGGGCCATTGCATAACAAATTTCAGACCTTTCAAGCAGGTTGCTAATTCAGCTTGCAAGGGACTTGCACAATTTTGTAGCTCTGCGGACCGAAAGATGATTTCACCAATGCTATCTCACAACACCATTCCAACGCCCGCCTCTCCAATAGTTGTGATGTACGATCCGTCAACATTAAGCTTCATGCGACCTTGGCCCGGGGGTTGCCAGCTAGCGGGAGTAGACTGGGTCGCCGCCACATGTGAAACGGGCCCCGGCCGACTTGCATCAACATCTAACACCATTTTACCTTTCACAAGATCATCTGATGGGTACTACTTGATAGCAAGCAAAGTTGCGTCATAGGTGAGCAAAAATCTACATGATGCTTCGACATGGAGAGGCTTCTTGTCGTGAACTATTTCATTACGTACATGCCATGAACGTCATAGGACCATCAGTAATCGCATGCAGTCAATGTCCTTCTGATCATGCAACACGTCGAAGAGCCATTCAACATCAATATTTCAGATTTCGGCTATGTTCGGTAAGCTCCATTGTTTCGCCATAGCACGCTAAAGCTTCACCGTTCGAGGGCACCTGCAAAATACATGGAGTGTATCATCTAGTTCCGTCACACAGGGCGGACACGAGTCAGTAGGCTCCAGCGTTCGGGTATTATTATTAGCCCAAGTGGCCAACGAATTTGATACGAACTTCCACACAAATATACGCATATTTGGTGGTGCAGGGCACCTCCATATAAGTGTCCAGACGGCACGTTGTCCGTCCAATGCCTTGCCCGCATTGACATATGATGGCAACAATAGTAAGGACGATCATAGTCAAGGTTTCACACACGGGAATGGCGATTGGCGGGCCCATATAGGTTACATCGACCCCTGGTTTGTGAGCCTTTGTCAGCGTTTCTTGTTTGTTTTTACCTGTTTTTGAATCTCTCTAGAAGGTTCCTCGATCTTTTTTGTTTGTTTGGTCTTTTACCGCGCTTTCGTTTTATCTTTTCCTTTTTTAAAGAAAATCACAAATTGCGAAAAAATAAATATTTTGTAAAAATGTTTGTTGCTTTCAAAAATGTTGGAATTTCAAAAATTGTTCAGGTTTTAAAATTTTGTTCATGTTTTCAAGAATTGTTCAGAATTTCAAAAAGGGATTAAAAAATTAAAAGAATATTCAGGAAAGAGTAAAGTTTGATTTAAACCTTAAGATTGTAGTGTCGGTCAAAAGCAAACCCTCACCTCTAAATCCCTGAAGTCCATACTCTGTCCTCTTTAATCCCGGTCATTTTTAACCTTGATACTCTTTTAGGAGTGGATTTGATGACGTGGCAAGGAAGACCGGGTTTGTTGACTTTTTTTAATCTAAAAATATAAGTGCATGTATGCATGCATGCCATGGTGCATGGTAGCATTCATAGCGTACCGTGCAGGTCGGTCGTTTTCTTGCGCGGGCATGGGATCAATTGTAGGCAGCGTACCGTACGCTAGCTAGCTCTACAGGTATGCGTCACACATGTACGTGCCACGCAAAGGAAAAATATACGCGTGTACGCGTATGTGCGCACGCACTAAGCCGGCTACAACTTACAACTGCTCCTCGTTGACGAGGTTGCGGCGCTCGCCGACTTCCGCATCGCCGGGGTTCGCTCCGGCGTGCTCGCGAGCTGGAACCAGTACGTTAATCCGCGCTGCCCACAGTGGCATGGTGGCACTATCTACTTTCTCTTCCGCATCATGTACGCGGCGCTCATCGCTGGCTGGGTCTCCATATTGCAGCATGCCCATGCGGCCCTGGCACATGCGTGAGCACGCAAAGCGGCCACAGTGTTGTACCCAGTGGCACCGCACCAGCCACCTTCTTCCTCCCTTGTTGACCCCCTGGCGTAGCTGCTTCGCCCCTCGTCTTCTTCGTACGATGCCTTCTACCTACAGCAGCTAGGATATGGTGACCGCGTGCTTGGACCGAACCGAAGTAACCGCATGGACATGGACGCCACCCGTTTACGTCTGCAAACAGTGTCGAGCCATGACGGAAACAAAAAGGTCGATGAGATGCCCGGGGTCGCTGCCGCTGCTAGTGCAGCCTCCGTCCCTGCTGACAAGCGAACCCCACACATGGCCTAATCCACCCATCCCGGTCTTTCTCGATACCACGTAGGCAATCCCTATTTGGATACGACCGCAGGGTTAAAAATGTCCGGGATTAGATAAAATAGGGTATAGACTTCAAGGATTTGAAGATGAGGGTTCATTTTCAACTAGCTGTACAATGTTAAGGTTTAAATCAGACTTTACTTCTCAGGGAACGTCTTCCAAAATATTCACACGGAAAACATGGTGCCGCCACGGTCCAAGCAACTTCAGGCTGTCGTGGCTCGTCTCTGAAGCGCCCTGCACGCACGAACGATAGGCTTGCGCGCGCGCGAGTTGGTGGCGTCGTGTTGGGCTCGTGCTCACCACGGATTTCAAACCGGCCGAAACAAACAAAACCATGGGTTTTAAATCCATCTGTGGGTGTGTGGACCGGCTGCCGTCCTAAACAAAACTCCGCGGCGCCCACTCTGCACGTTGTGTCCTTCTGACACGCACGGATCAGTCATTCAATGCCAACTCATCAAAGCATTCCCCACATCAATCCGTAATTAATCGTCGCCATAAATAAGGAGAAAATAATACGCGTATACAATCTCGTACTACGTATACTCACTACTGTACGTAGTGTACGCCAGCTGTGCACAGTACGCACTTGCCGTCCGCCGCCCCACCCCACAAGCCAGACTCACTCGCCCCCGCCCCACGTGCCCCCTCACGTGCCGAGTTTGAACCAGCCCCAACCCAACGGCTCTCGCCGTCCGTCCCCATCCGTGCCGACCGTTGCGCAGAGAGACGCAACGCTCCTCCGCTCCGGCAGAAGAAAGCCAAAATAATCAGCTGTATTTCACCGCTCCGCAGCCCGTACACACCTCAGTCATCATCAGGCACCTGATCCCGATTCCCGACACATCAGTCAACATTGCTCCGTAGGTTCGCCGGCGGCGTTCGCGGATCGATGGCGGCGTTCACGGAGGAGGAGAGGGCGGTGGACGACGCGCTGGGCTACCCCAAGGCCTACGCCAGGCTCTGCCGCGCCGGCGGGGGCGCGCTCGGCCTCCCCTACGCCCACGGCCCGCCCGGCGCCTTCCTCCCCTACGTCCTCCAGCCCCACGAGGTACCTGCCTTTTCTCGCTCGCGCAGATCCACTCGCCCCGCTTCGACCTCCGCCGCGTCGTGATCTGATCTGGTCTGGTGCGTGCAGGCGCTGCGGGCCAAGGAGCTGAACGAGACGTTCCCGGTGGTGGACGCGGAGGCGGCGCCTACCGCCAACCCGCGCGGCTTCGCCAACCTGCTCTGGAAGCAGCTCGACCACCTCGGCAACGCCGGCTTCGACCCGGCGCTCTTCCGCGTCGACGCCTACGGGAACGTGCTCTACCTCCACGCCGACGCCGCCTCGCCCCTCGCCTGGGACGTCCACCACTGGTTCCCCTGCGCCAGTAAGAAGGATTTTACTACATGTTCCTTGCTGGTTCTGAATCTACCACATGGTTCTGAACTCTGACGGACGGTGGACGGATGCTTGGTTTTCCTCGATCTGCAGGGGGAGGGAGGACGGTTCCGAGCAACCTGCGGATCATGCAGCTGCAGGCGTCCAGGAAGAAGCACAACAAGCTGGAGTTCCTCGTCCCCTGGTGGGATCTGCAGCTCGGCATCTCCGTCAACCAGTTCCTCTCCATCTTCGCCTCCAAGAACACCGACTTCAGGTGAGCTCCTGTCCGACGCCCTTTGCTCACCCTGAGTATACCAACAGGTTTCAGGTGGACAGACGGATTGTTCTGAAACTGTTGTACGTGCAGGAACAGAGCATTCGCGTTCCTCTTCGCCGACGGGGCCAACGAGGAGCTGAGCTCGCTGCAGGCGGTGGAGGCGCACGCGTTCCCGCACCATTTCGCCGAGATGAAGAAGAAAGTAGGCCTCGCGCCCGCCGCCATCGTATCCGCCAGGGGCTCCGACAGTTCGGTGCTCAAATCAGTTGACGCCAACAGACCAGTGAGGTCCAATTACCCCCTGATCGGTATGCGCTTGTCAGAGAATTTCTTGCATTAATTTCCTGGTTTTCGTCACATCTGCATATGAGCTATGGATGATTGAGGGGCTGCTTTTCGTGTAGCTGCAAAGAAGTTCTCCGGCGAGAAGGACGAGAACCTGGCCGCCCACGGCCATGGTGGTAACTCGATGATGAAAGAGAACAACAACCCAGATGTTGACGGCTACATCAGCAATCCTTACCTGTCCATCGTCATGGCTAGGGACTCGCTGAGGCAACGAGAAGAGGCCAAGAAGAAGCAAGCTGAGCTCACTGAACTGGAGAACGAGGTGAGCGAGATGCAGCAGAAGAATGAGGAGGAGAGGGTAGCCATCCAGGACCTGGAGGCTCAGCTCATCAAGAGGCGTCGGCGAGTGGAGAAGTGCCGTCGCTTGGCAGACGCCCAGGCCAACTACAAGACAGTGCTCGAGAAGATGATCAGAGACGCCATGCACCAGTAAGGAGGATGATCCTATAAAACCAAGAGCTGCTAGTTTCTTTTGAAGAATCTTGATTAGCTGGTGCTAATTTTTTTCATTGTGGTGCAAAATGCAGGAGCGTTGTGTACAAGGAACAACTCAGGCTGAACCAGGCTGCAACCAGTACTCTGATGGCGAGACTGGAGGCACAGAGAGCAATGTGTGACTCATCTGAAACCGAGCTCCGCAAGAAGTACCAGCACAGGGATGATCTGGAGAGGCAGGTGAAGCCTTTCATTGATCAAGCAAGGAAGAGGTACCGGGTCGACGATGAAATCCCAGAGGAAAGGCAGTGTGAGAGTTTCAGGTACTTGCCAGAAAGAGTATCGAGGAGCAGCCCTCTGAAACAGGAGCTGAGGGTTTTCTTGGAGGAGGCTCAGAGGACTTCAGATGCATACATTAACCTGGAAGGGGAAGAAATTGGAGAAGGGACTTCAACAATGAGTTATGTCAACACTGAGCAACCTTCCAAGGTGATAAGCTTCCCAAGAAGGTCCATCTCCACTGATGAAAACAGAAGTTACACTGAAAGGGGAAGAGCATCGGTGAGGGAGAAACTAGAACAATCGACGATCAGAGAGCGGCACCGTAGCAGGGGAAGGGAAAGAAAGGAGACCATGGCATCAAGGGGTGTTGGTACACCTATCAAGTCAAGAGATGGTAAGGGCAAGGCAGCCATGCTCGAGTCCGAGACCGAAAGGTCTCATCATGCAAGCCAGACAGTCTCATTCCCAAGGACCCCCTCAGTTCCACCAAGTCCTCCATATAGAGCGACCGGCGTGTACGGGGCGCCGAGGTACCACACAGAGCAGTCACTGCCAGTCCAAAAGGATGATGAAATGCTTCATCCTCGACGTGTTGCCAGATCAGAAGACAATGAAAACATGAACTACAGAGGCAAGGGCAATGTTGATAAGTGGCTCCACATGCTCATGGAGGACCAACAAGAAGGGAATGAAGCGGCGTGCCGTTCCTCGGAAGACCACAATGCCGCCGAGGAGAACGGTTCGGACGATGAGCAGGAAATTCAAAGCAGAATCGATGACGAAGACGAGAGCTGCAGGAATGAGATCACTGAATGTGTTGATGAGATCACTGAATGTGTCGACGAGATCGTCGACGTTGGTGGTGAGAGTGCTGCTGGTCACCATGGCACACCAAGATGCAGGGGTAGCTTTGACATCAAGGAGGAGAAAGTGGAAAGGAAGATATGGTTCCCGAGGTCCGACAGCGGTAGGGGTTTCCGGTCGCTGCCATCCTCTCCCTCCAAGATCCTGGGAATGAGGAGAGGCTCGGACTGTGCAGGCAGGAAACCTAAGGTGGGTGGCGACGATGATCGCAGATACGGCTATGAGGATTCAGTGTCTACAAGCAGCAGCAAGTTCCTCAGCAAATGCAAGCAGGCGATCAAGAAAGCCGTACACAAATGAGGCAATCTCAGCCCTGTGTTTATTCTTTTCCATGTGTGTGTGTTTGTTACATTTGTCTGAAGTGCTATTATTTGTTTCTGTAGCTGAATAAGTTAGTGATGCATAGCTTGCAGACTACTGTCTGAGGTTCTGCCTGTGAAACATTTGTGGTTAGTTTCGTGATCACCCTCATGTGATCACATTGGTGTGTGTGCGTGTACAACTATTTGTTGATCTGTGAAAAAAAGATAGTACCCAATTCTTACATTATAAGTATGTTTCTGTGAGCGAGGCATAGTCTGAAGAACTCTCTGTTTCGCAAAGGTTTGAAGAACTCTGTCAGTAATCTCTGAAACATTTCTAGTAAGTGATCTGCAGCAATCAGATTGGCGTGTGTACGACTATTTCATGATTTGTGAAGAAAGAGAGACTTATAAACTGTTAAATTCATATAGTTCTTGATCTATTAGTACCAAATTAGAAACTGTAATTCTGTAACCAAAGGAGAGACAAATTATGAAGAACCCTAGTAAACATTGAGCGCCGCTGCCGGCTTCAGATTCCTCTCATGACATGGACTTGCGCCACCTGGGGGTCCGCCGCGTCGGCGTGGGCGTCGCCGTGGCCATGCTGGCCCTGCCCTTCTTCCCGCTCGCCGGCGTCTGCCGCTCCATGCCGCTCTCCGAGTCCTCGATCCTCGCGACGTCGCCGCCCATGCCGCCGCCGCCGAACCAGAGCGTGCTCCACTTGAAGCCGCCGACGCCGACGCCGCCGCCGCGGCGCCTCCTCTCCGAGCCCAGCCTCTCCACCTGCTCCTGCAGCGCGCTGCACTGCACCTGCAGCCCAGACATGTCACCGTTAGCACCTGATGAGAGCTGCCGTCGGAGTTGGAAAATGTCCGGCGAACGCACCTGGAGCCTGGCGACGTCCTCGCGCAGGCGGCGCATCTCCTGGTGCTGCGCCAGGGCCTCGCGCTTGGAGGGGCACCGGCCGCTGCCGGAGTGGAAGTCCAGCGCCGCCGCCGGGCTGCAGGGGACCCTGGCGCCGCTGAAGGAGGCGCCCAGGTCGGCGAGGCGGTTCAGCTTGCCGTGCTCCGAGAAGAGCACCTGCATCACGGAGCGCACCGTCAGCCGGTCGTTCTGGACCGCGTGCGCCGCCGCCTCCGCCGACAGCTTCCGGGGGTCGATCAGCCTCCACAGCGACTTGCGCTCCTCTTTCCCGGCGCCTGGGTGTGCCTGGTACATCAGTCGAAATTGGAAATGAACAACTTCTCGTGATGATTTTTTTATGTAATCAATCGTCAATATTATGGGAGTACAAATCCACTCATGTCCTTCAACCATCTAGCGATGAATATAAGCACCGGAATAAAAGGAAGGGCGTCGCCTTGTTGCCCTCCGTGACTGAAGTCGGACAAACTTTGTTGCGGTAGAAAATCGTGAAGTCGTCGTACTAAGGTCGCATATGACCAACACACTAGAATAGCAACCGTCACTTATCCATATACACACGAACGCAAACTAGATCTAAGCGGATCCACCAAAGACAACATCGACTGAATCACACGGATCCGTCGGAGACACACCTCCACACACTCTCCGACGACTCTAAACGCACCGTCAGGATGGGGGTGCCAAGTAGGGAGAACCATATTTCATCTTCAAGGAACCGGTGCAGTTGCCGCTTCGCCTTACTAAGTAAGACACAAACCCTAACCATATTAAAAAAACATTGAAACCCTCCCGCCGGCAAGAGCTGGGATTCGTCGCACGTCCATGGACCTGAGGCCACAAGAGGTGAAGCAGATCAGTGCCGACCACAAGGAGAGGCAGGGAACCCGATCGCCTGTTCGCTTCGGGTCGCCAACAAGGCCACAGGAGATGAAGTAGATCAGCGCCGACTACAAGAAGAGGCTGGGAACCCGACCGCCTGTTCGCTTCGGGTCGCCAACAATAAGGAGCATATATCGGTTTTGCAGGGAAATTTGATCATCCGCCACACTTTTCCCCCACTTTGATAATTTCCCTGGAGAAGGATTCGTGGGGCCCCGACCTCCATTGACACAATATAGGTCAAACTATTTAAACACCCTAATAAAAATGCGTATGGTCCATAGGCCTAAGTTTTGCATGGTACACACCTTCCCCCACTTTGCTTATATGGAAAAAATAAATCGTCCTAAGTCGATTTTGTCCTAGTGGTTGGATAGAAATTGAACGGTTGGGCACTCTTCTTCCTCCTCTAGCCCACCCTTTCGGGGATTCTTCGGATTGTAGGAATTTATAAATCTTTTTTTTTGCGGGTCATGAGTTTATAAATCTTGAAATAGAAAGAACGTAGGATTGTGATGCCACGCCCAATGAATTGCAACATGATTTTTTAAACACATGAATTCTATAAGATTTCAGAGAATTGAGGCGTCAGAGTAGAGAGAGATAAACCTGATATTATAATATAAATTCAGAACATCTAGTTAAACCAACTAGAGGTGAACCAAGCGTTTACCTCTAGTTAAAAGACAGAGAAACTGTAAAATGCCAACATTGAACTGAACATGATTCAGTCAAGTAATTTTTTAAAAAAATTAACATCTTTTCTTTTGCTTGTCCTAATTTTGCACGCGAATCCGCCTCTCTCCAGAGAGCAGCAACGCATGACAACTCTAGGGATGGATGAATATGATACGGACAACACAACGCTGTGAAATGCGAAGAACAATGGAGCAGCGGATGACATCCACCTTGATTTGTCGGGATGCATTTCGCTCCGAAAAGCTCTGAACTTGTGATACGCATGCGGCAATGCCCATGAAACTAAAAGATGAATCGTGTCTGCATGGCAGCCATATATGGCTGCAAGTATCTACAGAACATGCTCTGGCCGTGCCTGCAAGATCCCCAGTCTGACAACTTCGTCCACACATTATGAGATGAATCTGAAGGGAATATTGCACTGTAGTAAGTTGTACTGTGAGTGTGAGCACTGAAGTTGCTACCAGGACTCGGGAAAACAAAGGACAAACAGTGTCGTGGATGAGAACAAAAGGGCACCGGAGTATAGATATGCGTGACAACAGGCAACATTTTGTTGTGTAGCAGTCGGAGCTCCCGTGACCGAACACACCAACAGGCATAGTAACTCCGGCTAATGATGAGGCATTTCCAGTTTGGTTTTATGACAAAATCTCCTGGCGTCTGCGACAGATGAATGAATGCGGACGGGAATGTAAAACAGTGTTTTCAACTGTGCGTACTCTACTTGCGCGATTCTCCCCTCGTTCTCATGTACTCCCTCTCTCTCAAAATATAAGAAAACATTTTTAACACTACACTAATGTCAAAAATATTCTTATATTATGGGATGGAGGGAGTATTTTTGTTAACCGTATCACTTTTTTTTTGTTATGATCTTTATGCCATCATGGAGATTACTCTATACTCATGTATTTTTACCCAGCTGGTGCGCTGTCCCATGCAAAATGTAGTGGTCAAACGCAGAAACACTGTACTACTGCGCGCCTCACAAGTTTTCACGCAGTCTTCTGGCCATTGACCCAAAGTACAAAGCGCAATATCGTAGAAAGATAAAAATGGAAACGGAGTTAAGCATGCATGCATGGTCACCTTGAGGTAGGTGTCGACGGCGCGGTAGAGCGCATCGTCGGCGGCGCGCGCGTGGGCGGGCACAGCGCGGGCGAGCTCCTCGAGCTCGGCGGGCCGCAGCTCGGCCTCCAGCGCGGCTTCCGCCAGGTACGCGTCGACCAGCCTCGCCACCCTGGCCCCGGCTCCGCCGCCGGCGCCCTTGCCGCCCTCCTTGAGGAACCCGCGCACCAGCCGCAGCACCAGCGGCACGTCCAGCAGCGTCGACCCGCCCGGCGCGTGCCCGAACGCCGGTATCATCACGGCCGCCAGCGTCGCCTGGTCCAGCCGCCGCGCCGCGCGGGACTCCAGCTCCCGCAGCAGCGCCGCGTCCGCGCCCACCATGCTCCCCGCCCGCAGCAGCTTGAGCAGGAAGTCGCACGTGATGCCGTCGTCTGCGGCCGCGCCGCTGGGCGGGTCCGGCGGGAGCGCCGCGACGAGGGTCTCCAGGAGCAGCCGCTTCTTGAGCCACGTGGCGGTGGGGCTCTCCGGGGGCAGGAAGCGGCCGGAGGCGGACGTGGTGGCCACGTCCGGGAGCCACTTGGCGGCGTAGTGGGACAGCACGCTCGGGAGCAGGTCGGGGCGGGGCTTGGACTTCACGGCGGCGACGGTGCGCGCGAAGCTCTCCACGTCGTTGACGCACGTGTCGTCCACGCATGCGAGCACCCATGGCTCCGAGGAGGAGCGCGCGTGGTCGGCGTCGGGGGCCGCCGCCGTGCCGCGAGCGCGCGGCGACGGGGTCCTGGGGCTGTGGCTCTGAGACGACGACTTCATGGCGGGGCGGGGCGGCGCGCGAGGTCGGAGCTCTCAGCTGCTTCAAGTTCACGGCGCGTGCATCGGAGTATGGACCGAAGAGCAGGCGAGGCTGTGGGCGAGAGATGGCGACACCCACCTTTGGAGCTGCGTGTCGTACTGTGTCATATGTGGCTGCCCATGATAATCGGGGGCTGTGTTTTCCGAGTAAATTTCATGGTGGTTGTACGTAGTACTACTACGTGCAAGCTACTACTGTCCATCAATCTCTGGTCCAGCTCCAACAGTGGCATGTGCGTCATCTGTCCTTGTTGGACATGATGTGCTCCCGGGTATATGCATATGCTCATCGCCGTTTGTACAGTACTACACATGTGTAATTAGGTTAGCTCGTTGCCCAACTCTTGCGGAGAGTGTCAATTGTAAATTTTCAGATACGGCTTTGAGGATTCGGTGTCTACGAGCAGCAGCGGCAAGTTCCTCCGCAAATGCAAGCAACCAATCAAGAAAGCGGTACACAAATGAGGCAATCTCAGCCTGTTTATTCTGTTCTATGTGGTGTTTGTTACATTTGTCTGATGTGCTATTATTTGTTTGTGTAGGCTGAAAAGGTTAGCAGCACTGTCAACAAGTCGACAACTAAAAATTAAAGGCGGGGCAGAGCACATCTCCAACCTGCAGTTTCATCCAGCCATTGTATACATTCAAGGCTCATTTGGTTTGGATAAAATCTAAACGTAGGAATTTAAAGTGATGTAGAAATTTGATAGGATAGCACTTGCCACCCTAAGGAATTGACTTGCTTCGTTCCTACACGCAAAATGAGCTTTGAGTAGATGTGTAGTTTCCTCCAGAAGCATAGGAAATGAATAGTATTCCTACGAAATTCTTGTACGCATTTCCTACAAACCGAATGCATATATAAAATTTTTTCCTCTGAAATCCTTGTTCTCATGTTTTTTCTATAAAAATCCTCCAAACTGAATGAGGCCCAAGTGTACTAATGATTGATCCTTGGTGCTTTTGCTTTGAACTATGCCTAACACATGCTGCATTATCTCTCCAGCAGCTCAACTGCCTGGATCGCGAGGAGCACGGCCTTGCAAGGCAACCAGAGGTGGAACAATGATATTTGTCGGGAACTTCACTTGAAAATAACCCTATCCGATAAGAGCATCTGGTAGTAAAATCTAACCAATCTAGTCATCGTCAGACATGTAGGGCTGGCGTTCCTTGCCCACGGATGCAGAGCCAAGATTTGAGCATAGAGTTGCCTAATGTATGAAAACCTATACAATTATCTGTATCCAAGCAAGAATATGTAATTAAATTTTGTGGGACAGACCAAGCAGTGGTTGGTTGTTCAATGTATGAGAAATTATATTAACTACTATATACTTTGAATGGCCTAATATCCAAACAAAAATTATGATGATTTTCAAGTAACTACCCTATAGACCGTATAGTGGTAAAGATAAGTTGAATGTCGGTAGATCCACGACGTAGTTCTCCAGAGTTGAGTCAAGTATCACCTGCTTGTAGAAAAACTTCACCAAGACACGGGTCATGTTTACCGTGCCCATGCACATTGGTATCCCAACACACACATACTTGTCGCATCTATACTTCTTCACCATCTTCTTTGTGTAATCCACCACAAAGGCGCACAATACGATGGTGGAGATGCAAGAGAATAAGGTGTTGTCAATTGTCTCAGTCTACCAAGTGATCTTCATAATTAGAATTGAAATGGATATATTAAATTTGACACACAAAAGCGGCAGGGGTGTTATTTTTACCTCGCATGCGATGTAAACTATCACGGGCGTTCAACGACAAATGAGGAAGGGTGGACAGAAGGTGAAACCATATCGCTTGTTTGCCGCCCAAAATGTGAAAACCACAAGGTTTGTAATGGCAGTCGCACTAAGCAGACAGACAAATCGCTTCATCTGCAATAACAAATAATAAAGTTAATAAAATCCTAACCATCTTGAATATGTAGAGTAATATGACATACAATGTTCAGAGAGGATTTTGGATCCCATCTTAAATGTGTAAAGTAATATTTCCCGCAAAAAATGTGTAAAGTAATATGACATACAATGTACTGAGATGTAGGGCCATAGCTATGTGTATAGTTGAGGGGGCTGTGCCCCCCCCCCCCCCCAGCCTAGGGAAAATCCCTGAAGGATTTTTAGGGACATAGTTAGAAGAAAATCTCCTTGTTAGCCCCCACAAACATCTATACTTTGCATTTTGCCACCCCTGACATCCTAGTCAAGCTCCACCACTGCCGAGATGGCAGGAAAAGTTGCGATGATCACGTAGATGTTTCTCACAAATCTCCATTGCAACCGCACGTCCTCCGACACCACCAGATTTTTAGTGGTTATTTCTTGCATTTCTCCTTCTTCCTCCATTCAAACCTTGCGTGCTTGATCTTGATGGAGAACAAAGCTAGCCGAAGGAAGCAAAACCACGCCTTCTTCCTCCTCTGGTTCATCAATTTGGACCTCGCGTGCTTGATCTTGCTCGCATTAAAATCACCAATGGGAAGAACCACGACTTCTTGCTCCTCTGCTTTGTCCATTTGAAGCTCACGTTCTTCATCTTTCTGGCGGACAGAATCACCCCTCAGATGAATGATGCTTCTTGCTCCTATGTTTTTGCCATTTGAAGGCCGCGTTCTCTATCTTGCTCACGATTAGAATCACCCATGGGGAGAACCACACCTTTTCCTCCTCTGGCCCGTCCATTTGAAGCTCGCGTTCTTCATCTTTCTAGGGGAGCCTCTATTTGTGAGGTACCTAAAAATCATTTGCTCCACCCACTTCTAATCCGGACCATCAGATCTTCATCCAACAACCCAAAATAGAATAACAATGACTGCAACGTGATCCTCGGTGAGCTAGGGAGCAACACACACACAATAAGCAATAATTTATTTGAAATTTAATACACTAAATTAGAACTATTTTAGCTCGTGCTATGCCTAGGTCTACCTTTTAGAGCTTGATTTTATCAAAATAAGTAGCGGGGAGGATGTTTTGGCTCCCGGGCTCATATCCCCCAAAAGAACAAAAAATAGAAAGAAAAATATAAAACAAATCAAACAAATCTTCTTTTTTGAGCAACAAACATGTTCGTGTGTTTGAACCGTGTGCAAATTTTTGTAAGTAAGTGCACTTTTTAGTGCTCTAAGAAAGTCGTTGCTACACAAACTTTTTTTTGAAACATTTTAAACACTGATTTTTTAACTAGGACACCAAAAATGTCAAAGATTTAAAGAACACCGATATTTTCTTTCTTTTTTTCTGTGTAGAGCAGCACAAATGTTATTTCTTAAAAAATGAACAAATTGAGTACATGAACATGTTTGTTGCAAAAAATATCATTTTTTTAGTTTTTACTATTTCTCAATTTCACTCTTCATCAGGGTGCACATGAGTTTGAACTCCAGTTTGAATAGCTTGTAGTGTAGATCTTTTTTTTCTCTAAATCTAGTATGCAATGGAAAACAAATAAACAATCTGGCTTATTTTGGACCCACAAAATATGTTATGCGGACCTTTTCCTTACTCTACAAATAATAGGGGGAACTTATAGGTTATCATGTAATTTGGCAATTCTATCACTCGAAGTGAGCATGATATTCTGAATCACATGTTAATGCTAATAAGAGAGCCTTATTTTGTGGTCACACAACTATGATGAAAGTGATTCTTGCTAATAACAAGATGTTCTGACCTAGAAAACTGGGTACATATAATGATGTTTCAAATAACTGGAATATTAAACAACAAAGCAATAATGTTCAGAGGAAGAACATAAATGTTGTAGTTACATCTGGTGCTACAACTGAATATGCTGAAGTTCACTGCTATATTGCAGTTCAAAAAAAAGGCTCACTGCTATAATTGTGGGAGCTTGTACATCACATCACTTCCTTTAGCATCTTTGTTCTCAAAAGGCAATGATATTTTATTTGTGTGCTCATGTATCATTGTTTTAATGTCAAATTGATAGACTATTGCCATGCATCACTTTTATCCTGAGTTAATACCACATCACATTATTTGATCAAGATTATGCTAGGTAGCAATCAATATCAAAAAAATTGTTGTTTATTATCTACCTACTCGAGGACGAGGAGGGATTAAGCTTGAGGGTGTTGATACATCTCAAGCGTGTCTATGTTTTTTTTATTTTCAAGCTATTATATTACAACTTTTGAATACTTTTTATAGCATTTTATATTATTTTTCTGGACTAAGCTGTTAATTCAGTGCATAGTCCCACTTGTTGTTTTATTCATGTTTTTGATTCAGAAAATCGATATTCGATGAGGTAAAAAAACCTAAGAATTGCATACGATTTGTTTCGGGCAACGAAGGTTCTAGAAAACATCGGAGGGGTGCGAGGGGATCCACAGGGCCTCCATACGCCCAGGCCCTAGGGCGCGCCCCATGGTCACGTGGGTCTCACGAGCACCCCATTACGTCCATTCCACCACCTATAAATCCGATAAATCCCAAAACCCCCAGTACCAATTTTACGCGATTTTTTTCGACACCGCAAGTTCTTGTTTCGAGGAGATCCAATATGGAGGCATGTTCTGGTTCTTTGTCGGAGAGAGAATCCACCACATGAGGCTTCTTTATCAACTTTGTTGCCTCCATGACCATGTGTGAGTAGTTCCCTTAGGACCCTAGGGTCCATATCAGTAGTTAGATGTCTTTCTCTCTCTCTCTCTCTCTCTGGTCTTCAATGCCATGTTGCCTTGAGCTGTCTCAGATGATCGAGATCAATTCAATATAATCATTGGTGTATTTGTTGGGATATGATGAATTGCCACTTTATGATCAGATTGTTCATTGAATTTAATTGAATCTTTTGAGGTTTATTTGGTGTATAATTGATTAGCTTTGTATGATCTTCGATCTATTTCTCTACTTTGTCCAAGTTTGATGGGCACTTCTTCAGAGTGAGTTGTGTATTGTAGTGGGTTCTAATCTTGACGTGATCTATATCCTAGTGCAGAAAGAGACAAGGCACATATTGTATTGTTGCCACTAAGGCTAAAATGATGGTTTCTCATCATATTACTTGATGTTTTACTGTCTACATTCTGTCATCATGTTTATTGCAATGCTCTATTTTTTATAAACTTAATACTTTGAGATGCATGCTGGATATTTATCTTAGAGGAGTGTATTAGTTGTAGATGCAGTTGGATTAGAGTCTACATATCATAGACGTAATTCCTATGAGATTATACCATGAATGATCATACTCATAAATATAAATACTGCAATTTAATCGCTGCCCAACTGTATATTGTTCATCACACCACTTGTCTACTTAAGAGAAATGCACTAGTGAACCAATGCCCCTGGGTTTATTCCCCTTTACTGAAGACAAATACTTTCTTTGCTACCCTGTTGCTTTTGCTTTTACTTGCTGCCTACTATCTTTATCAGTTGCAGTTTAATCTTGTAACTAGCAAGATAAGGGGATTGATAAACCTCTTGATGTGTTGGGGACAAGCTTGTTTTGTGTTTTTCCTGCAGGTACCAGTGACTTTATTTGTTGGAAGAACTCCTTCTAGTTTGATAAACCTTGGTTCTCTAATCGAGAGAAATACTTATTGCTACGTTACTTCACCCTTATACCTGGGGGTTACCCAACCACTCCTACAAGAGAGCAAGCAGGTGGATACAAACCTTAAATGAACTATAATTGTTTGATAATATCTCAAGATTGAGGATTAACTACAAAAAAGTTCTTTAGTTTATATAAATATGAGTGATATCAAGGTTGCACCCTTCTTAGAGATTTTCCAATGCGTTGGAGTAAGATTACCTATTAAGTACCTTGATCTCCACTTCACACTGAGAAGCTGAGAAGGAAGGATATGTAGCCTTTGTTAGATAATGGCTAGAATTACAGGTTGGAAAGCCAATCTTCTTTCTTATAAAGTCAAGCCAGTGTTGATTAGATCCTACCTTGTTAGTATAGAAATTTACATGATCTTCTTTTTAAATTTCTCTAAGTGGGCTTTGAATCTAATTAATAATCAAATGGATAGTTGCCGTTTTCACAAAAGAGGGTAACTGCTTATGGAATGACCCTGGTGGGGATAAAATCCATCTAGATAACTGGCCATCATTGTGTATGAAAAAAGAGTTTGGAGGTGTTGGAGTTCCAAACTTGAATGTGTGTTTATTAGGTTCTGGATTAAACAATTCATTAAGGTTGAGGGCTGTTTGTGGAAAAAGGTCATTAAGATTAAATATAATACTAGGAGTCCTAATATGTTTTGTTGTCATGATGCCTAGCCTTCTCAATATTGGAAGGGGTCATGGGGGCCTCTAGGGCTGTTAAACTAGGATATAAGTGGAAATTTGGTAATGGAAAACATGTAAGATCTTGTGAGGATATTTGGTTTGGAAATTCATCCCTTGCAACTCAGTTTTGGGATCTATATTTCTGTAGTTAACGAGCAAGGTAGAGTAGTAGTTGATGTTTGGGATGGTAGGCAAATCAAGTGCACCTTTAGGAGGACCTTTAATGTTGAGCTTGAAGGAAATATGCCCTAGAGGCAATAATAAAGTTATTATTTATTTCCTTATATCATGATAAATGTTTATTATTCATGCTAGAATTGTATTAACCGGAAACATAATACTTGTGTGAATACATAGACAAACAGAGTGTCACTAGTATGCCTCTACTTGACTAGCTCGTTGATCAAAGATGATTAAGTTTCCTAACCATGGACATGAGTTGTCATTTGATTAACGGGATCACATCATTAGGAGAATGATGTGATTGACTTGACACATTCCGTTAGCTTAGCACTTGATCGTTTAGTTTGTTGCTATTGCTTTCTTCATGACTTATACATGTTCCTATGACTATGAGATTATGCAACTCCCGTTTATCGGAGGAACACTTTGTGTGCCACCAAACGTCACAATGTAACTGGGTGATTATAAAGGTGCTCTACAGGTGTCTCCGAAGGTACTTGTTGGGTTGGCGTATTTCAAGATTAGGATTTGTCACTCCGATTGTCGGAGAGGTATCTCTGGGCCCACTCGGTAATGCACATCACTATAAGCCTTGCAAGCATTGCAACTAATGAGTTAGTTGCGGGATGATGTATTACAGAACGAGTAAAGAGACTTGCCGGTAATGAGATTGAACTAGGTATTGAGATACGACGATCGAATCTCGGGCAAGTAACATACCGATGACAAAGAGAACAACGTATGTTGTCATGCGGTCTGATCGATAAAGATCTTCGTAGAATATGTAGGAGCCAATATGGGCATCCAGGTCCCGCTATTGGTTATTGACCAGAGAGGTGTCTCGGTCATGTCTACATAGTTCTCGAACCCGTAGGGTCCACACGCCTAACGTTCATTGACGATATAGTACTATGAGTTATGTATGTTGGTGACCGAATGTTGTTCGGAGTTCCGTATAAGATCACGAACATGACGAGGAACTCCGGAATGGTCCGGAGATAAAGATTGATATATGGGATAATAGTGTTTGGACTCCGAAAGGGGTTCCGGATGTTTCCCAAAATGTTTGGGTACGAGAACACTTTATTTGGGCCAAAGGGGAAAGCCCACAAGGTTTTTGGAAAGCGCAAAAGGAAGTTTTGCGGAGTCCAGGGGCCAGACGCCAGGGTCCCTGGCATATGGGTCCAGACGCCGGGAACCCTGGCGTCTGGCCCTGGAGTCCGAGAAGGACTCTTGCCTTTCGGGTGAAATCGACTTTGTGGAGGCTTTTACTCCAAGTTTCGACCCCAAGGCTCAACATATAAATAGAGGGGTAGGGCTAGCACCCAAGACACATCAAGAAACACCAAGCCGTGTGCCGGCAACCCCGTCCTCTCTAGTTTATCCTCCGTCATAGTTTTCGTAGTGCTTAGGCGAAGCCATGCGGAGATTGTTCTTCACCAACACCGTCAGCACGCCGTCGTGCTTCCGGAACTCATCCACTACTTCGCCCCTCTTGCTGGATCGAGAAGGCGAGGACGTCATCGAGCCGAACGTGTGTAGAACTCGGAGGTGTCGTGCTTTCGGTACTTGGATCCGCCGAATCGTGAAGACGTACGACTACATCAACCGCGTTGATATAACGCTTCCGCGAACGGTCTACGAGGCTATGTAGAAAACACTCTCCCCTCTCGTTGCTATGCATCACCATGATCCTGCGTGTGCGTAGGATTTTTTTGAAATTACTACGTTCCCCAACAATGGCATCCGATCCAGGTTTTATGCGTAGATGTCATATGCACGAGTAGAACACAAGTGAGTTGTGGGCGATATAAGTCATACTGCTTACCAGCATGTCATACTTTGGTCCGGCGGTACTGTTGGATGAAGCGGCCCAGACCGACATTACGCGTACGCTTACGCGAGACTGGTTCTACCGACGTGCTTTGCACACAGGTGGCTGGCGGGTGTCAGTGTAGCGACCAGACCTCAAACAGTCTGATCTCTGTGCTCCGGTGTCATCCCTGGATCAGTAATGCTGACACCACACAATACTCGTAGGATTTATAGCAGAGTAGCAATCACACACTTATTACATCGAGTGTCTCAAAAGAGAACTTATTATAATAAATATGGCTTAAGGCCATCTAATAACGATAACAGCGGAAGGCTTGGAAGATAAGTGAGTCCATCAACTCCAAAGGCATCACTGAGTATAGAACCACGACCTAAAACTCCTCAATCATCGTCTGAAAAGTCTGCAACATTAATGTTGCAGCCCGAAACGGGTCAGCACATGGAATATGCTGGCAAGATAACACATAGAGAGTAATGGAATGCAACAGCTATACTATATGCATATTTGGCTGGTGGAAAGCTCTATGGTTACAGTTTTTGCGTAAAGCCAATTTTTCCCCTACTTCAAAGGAATAAAATTAATTACTATCATGGTGGTTGTTAAACATTGAGAATGGTTGACAGCATCCTCAATCCCAATTAAGTAACATCATTAAAACCCAACAATATTAATTTTAGAGTAACATGTTGAGATTCACATGATAATCCAGGTACTAGATACTCAAAACGTCCATAACCGGGGACACGGCTAATCATGATTAGTTTGTTACACTCTGCAGAGGTTTGCGCACTTTTCCCCACAAGACTCGATCGCCTCCGTTTGGTTTCTCGCACTACAGGGTGTTTGAGAAACGGATGACCGAGACATAGTCTTTCAGAAGCGCTAGCACCTTACGATCGGGTAGACCGTACCACCTACATCCCCTACATCTGCTAGTCTACCACTGTAAGAGTTCGCACAACTTAGTCAACTATGTCAGAGCCCATAATGGCTTGTGGCTGCACACGGAAGTTTCTAGTATGAATAATCTCATGATCCCTTTGGGCCTGGGTGGCGGTCCAAAAGAAAACAGGCAAGTCCTGGTAACCCCAGGTGCCTCAATCCACCCAGATGTTTGTTAGGTTGCCACCTTAGATAAACCCTTAATTAACAATCTCACATCTGTCATGGATTTCACTCACCCAATCCACGTCTACTAGCATAGCATGGCATAATAAGCAAACGTAGAAGTAACTCCCAAAGGTTTGATAATAAACAGGTAATAGGTACTACCTCATCTACATCCCATCCCACAATTTAATTAGATCCTAATCATGCAATATGTGAGGATTGATCTAATGCAATAAAACTGGGTTGTAGAAAAGGTATGATCAAAGTGTTACTTGTCTTGCTGATGATCCGCGTAACCTAGAGATTCGAAGTAACAGGCGGCGCACTCCGGGTATTCTATCGCAGACAAACAATAAGCATACAATAAGTACTCATCTAATGCACAGATAAAACTCAAATAGAAGATCTAAACAGAAAGTTCAACTTAAGAACCCTGGTTTGCAAAAAGAATCAAATCGAACGAAGCGAAAGAAATCAAACGGCGAAAGAAAACAACTTCGTTCTAGTAATCTGGATCTAGGGCAAATTTTACAGTAGCAAAAACTTGTTTAAGTTGATTATTCAGAAAGAGGGTTTCGAGACAAAACTCCAGGCGCTTGAATCGCCTGATTCCGATAAACGAGCGAAAAGTTATACTAAAACGAAAATCGGATCAGAAATCACGATCAGAAAATAACCGCGGAAAATCCGACGAAAAAGAAAAACGAGGAACAGAGAATTTTTTTTTAAACGGCATGGAAAATGGGGCGGCGGCGAACCTCGAAAGGCGCGCGGCTCCGGCGGCGGCGGCGGCGGCTGGCGGCGGCGGCGGATTAGGGTTAGGGTTAGGGCGCGGTGGCTCTCTCTCCCGCGGGCCTCGGGCGCCTTATAAAGGCCTCGGCCAGGCGGTTTCCTGGCCGGTTACGGCCCGGAGTCGGTTCGGCGCGTTTTTTTTAAAATAATTCCGCTCGGAAGAAAAATAAAAAGAAATACTAAACGGACTCCAAAAATCACGAAATAAATTTTGCCGGGTTCCTAAAATCAAGCCCGATAAAGTGAACATTTATCTGGGCCCAAACTACAACTTTGAAAAACGCGCATTTTTCCTAAATTCAAATAAAAATACCGAAAAACTCCGAAATAAAACTTATTTGATTTTTTTATTAAATCCTCAATATTTATATATTTTGGGAAAGTCATTTTATTCCCTCTCTCATATTTTTATAATAGAAATAATTGATGATAAAATAAATAAAATCAAATGATCCTGTTTACATAATTTGAGAAAACTCAAATTTGTAAATAACGAAATCCCCAACTCTTTCCGTGGGTCCTTGAGTTGCTTAGGATTTTCTAGGATCAAAACCAAAAGCAAAATAAAATATGATATGCATGATGACCTAATGTATAACATTCCAAATTAAAAATTTGGGATGTTACAAACCTACCCCCCTTAAGGTGAATCTCGCCCTCGAGATTCGGGTTGGCTAGAAAATAGGTGAGGGTGGTCTTTGAGCAAATCTTCCTCTCGCTCCCAGGTGGCTTCATCCTCTGTGTGGTGGCTCCACTGAACTTTGCAAAACTTGATAACCTTGCTGCGAGTAACTCGGCTGGCAAACTCAAGAATCTTGACTGATTTCTCCTCATAGGTCAAATTGTTATCCAACTGAATTGCTTCTAATGGCACTGTGTCTCTCAAGGGTATGTCAGTCATCTCCGTGTGACACTTCTTCAACTGAGAAACGTGAAACACATCATGCACTCCGGCCAATCCTTCTGGCAATTCCAACTTGTAGGCCACTTCTCCCATATGCTCCAAAACTCGATATGGTCCTATGAATCGTGGCGCTAACTTCCCCTTAACTCCAAAACGCTTAATCCCTCTAAGTGGGGATACTCGAAGATAAACTCTGTCTCCAACTTCGTAAACTGTCTCCTTACATTTAGAATCTGCATAGCTCTTCTGCCTGGACTGGGCTACCTTGAGCCTATCGCGAATCAACTTCACCTTCTGTTCAGACTCCTTAATCAGATCTGGTCCAAACAACTGGCGGTCTCCAACTTCGTCCCATGACAACGGTGTCCTGCACCTCCTTCCGTACAAAGCTTCGAAAGGTGCCATCTTCAAACTGGTCTGATAGCTGTTATTGTAAGAAAACTCCTCATATGGCAAATTATCGTCCCAACTAGATCCATAATCTAGCGCACAAGCTCTCAGCATATCCTCCAAAATCTGATTGACTCTCTCAGTCTGTCCATCTGTCTGCGGATGAAAAGCTGTACTAAATTCTAGCCTAGTACCTAAAGTCTCATGCAACTACTTCCAGAACTTTGAGGTAAACTGGGTTCCTCTATCCGATATGATACTCCTCGGAACTCCATGCAGACATACGATTCTGGTCATGTATATCTTTGCCAACTTAGCACTGGTGTAAGTGGTTTTTACTGGGATGAAATGAGCTACCTTCGTCAATCGATCAACTACAACCCAAATCGAGTCATAGCCTGAACGAGTCCTTGGTAATCCCGTGATAAAATCCATGCCTAGCTTATCCCACTTCCATTCGGGTATCGGCAATGGTTGCAACAATCCTGCTGGCTTCTGATGCTCTGCCTTTACTCTCTGACATACGTCACAAACTGCTACATACTTCGCAATATCCTTCTTCATTCCGGTCCACCAGAAAATATCCTTCAAATCCAAATACATCTTGGTATTTCCTGGGTGAACCGAATACGGTGAATCATGTGCCTCTTGCAGAATCAACTTCCTGATCTCCGGGTCATTGGGTACGTAAACACGGTCTTCAAACCATAGGGTGTCGTGCTCATCCTCGCGAAATCCTTTAGCTTTTCCTTTGCTCAGTTTCTCCTTTATAGCGGCAATCTCTTTGTCAGTTTTCTGAGCTTCTCTGATTCTATCCATCAGAGTTGACTGAATTTCCAATGCTGCTACATAGCCTCTTGGAACTATTTCTAAACATAGTTCACGAAGATTTCCTACTAACTCCTTGGGTATTTCTCCCCGTCATTAGTGTATTGACATGACTCTTACGGCTCAATGCATCCGCTACTACATTAGCTTTTCCGGGATGGTAATGCAATTTCATATCATAATCCTTGATGAGCTCCAACCATCTCCTTTGTCTGAGATTCAACTCCCTCTGCGTGAAAATGTACTTCAAACTCTTATGATCCGTGTACACCTCACAATGGTTTCCAATGAGGAAATGTCTCCATGTCTTCAACGCATGCACTACGGCTGCTAACTCCAAATCATGCGTGGCATAATTCAATTCGTGAGGCTTCAGTTGTCGTGAAGCATACGAAACAACTCTTCCTTCCTGCATAAGCACTGCTCCAAGTCCTCGATGTGAAGCGTCGCAATACACCTCATAATCCTTGGTCTGATCTGGCAAAATCAACACTGGTGAGGTAACCAAACGTTTCTTCAACTCCTGGAAACTTGCCTCACACTCCTCAGTCCATTTGAACTTAGTATCCTTCTTCAACAACTCCGTCATAGGCTTCGCGATCTTTGAGAAGTTCTCAATAAATCTCCGGTAGTATCCTGCGAGTCCAAGAAAACTCCGGATCTCTCCAACTGTTGTTGGTGCTTCCCACTTGGTCACGGTTTCAACTTTAGCGGGATCTACTGCTATACCTTCTCCAGATATAACATGTCCGAGGAATCCTACTTCCTTCAACCAAAATTCACATTTGCTGAACTTGGCATATAATTGGTGTTCTCTGAGCTTTCCAAGTACCAAACGCAAATGCTCCTTATGTTCCTCTTCATTCTTCGAATATACCAGGATATCATCAATGAACACTACGACGAACTTATCCAAAAACTCCATAAACACTTTGTTCATCATGTTCATAAAATAGGCAGGCGCGTTAGTCAGTCCAAATGACATAACGATATACTCATACAGCCCATACCTGGTGGTAAAAGCTGTCTTAGGAATATCCTGTTCTCGAATCTTCAACTGGTGGTATCCTGATTGCAAATCGATCTTGGAAAATACCTTAGCTCCTTGCAATCGATCAAACAGATCGTTGATCATTGGTAGTGGGTACTTGTTCTTGATCGTTACTTCGTTCAATCCTCGATAATCAACAACCATCCTTAACGATCCATCCTTCTTCTCCACTAAAAGTACTGGTGATCCCCAAGGCGAAGAACTTGGGCGAATATATCCCTTATCCAGTAACTCCTTAATCTGCTTCTTAATTTCCACCAAATCTTTTGCTGGCATCCTATATGGTCTCTTTGATATTGGCCCAGTGCCTGGTAAAAGTTCAATCAAAAACTCAATGTCTCTATCCGGTGGCATGCCTGGCAACTCTTCGGGAAATACATCAGGAAAATCCTTTACCATCGGTACTTCCTCCTGCACAACTCCTGTTAGGCAATTTACTTGGGTCCTCTTTGGTACATGCCGGGATACATACTTGATCCTTCTCCCTTCTAGTGTGGTAAGCAAAATTGACTTACTAGCACACTCAATATTCCCTCCATACTTTGATAACCAATCCATGCCTAATATCACATCCAATCCTTGAGATTCCAATACTATTAGGTCTAAGGGAAAAACATAGTTACCAATCCTTAATGGTAACCGATCACACCATAGACTTGCCACATACTCTGCTCCTGGCGAGGTTACTAACATGGGTGACCTAAGGGCTTGGGTTGGTAGGTTATACTTATCCACAAATCCCCTTGATATGTATGAATGCGATGCACCAGTATCAAAAAGAACGAGTGCAGTAAATGACTTAACCAAAACTTACCTATTACTGCATCGGGCTGAGCTTCAACCTCCTCCACATTAACGTGGTTCACCTGTCCCCTGTTGAAAGGGTTTGGCTTCTTCCCAGAACTTCCATTGCCATTTTGTCCTTCAGGACAGTCATTTGCATAATGTCCTGGCTTCGAACACTTATAGCAAGTGACGTGGCTCAAATCCTTCTTGGCTGGGGTTGATGGGGTGCTGCGGTTCTGTCCATTGCTTCCTCCATTCCCATTACCATTCTTGGTGCCATTGTGATTGTGCGAGCTACCTACTCCATGGGTATGCTAAAAATGTCCTCCTGGTCTAGGGGTAAAACGAGGCTTCTGCTGAGCTCTGAATTATACTTTCCTTGTCCATACTTCCTCTTGCGGTTCTCAATTTGCTGCTGCTTCCCTTCAATCATAAGAGCACGATCAACCAACTCCTGGTAGTTGTTGAAGGTGGCTACCATCAACTGCATACTCAACTCATCATTCAGTCCTTCCAGGAATTTCTCCTGCTTAGCTGCATCTGTAGCAACGTCATCTGGGGCATAACGTGCTAGCTTACTAAACTCCTCCACATACTGGCCAACTATCCGTCCTCCTTGGCGCAAGTTACGAAACTCACACTTCTTCGTGGCCATTGCTCCTGCTGAAACATGGGCAGTACGAAAAGCCTGCTGAAACTGGTCCCATGTGACAGTGTCGACTGGGAAAGTGGCTGTGAAATTCTCCCACCAAGAGGCTGCGGGTCCTTCTAACTGATGTGCGGCAAACTTCACCTTCTCCGTATCTGTGCATCCTGCTGTGGTCAACTCCCTAGCTATCTTGCGGAGCCAATCATCTGCTACTATCGGCTCGGTGCTACTGGAAAATGTTGGGGAACGTTGCAGAAAACAAAAATTTTCCTACTCGTTTCACCAAGATCCATCTAGGAGTTCATCAAGCAACGAGTGATCGGATTGCATCTACATACCTTTGTAGATCACGCGCGGAAGCGTTCAGAGAACGGGGATGAGGAAGGCATACTCGACGTGATCCAAATCACCGATGACCAGCGCCGAACGGACGGCACCTCCGCGTTCAACACACGTACGGGATGGGAGACGTCTCCTCCTTCTTGATCCAGCAAGGAGGAAGGAGAGGTTGATGAAGATCCAGCAGCACGACGGCGTGGTGGTGGATGCAGGGCGTCACAGTAGCAGGGCTTCGCCTATACTGCGAGGGAGAGACGTAATGGGGAGAGAGGGAGGCGCCAGGGGCTGGGGTATGAAGTCCCTCCTCTCCCCCACTATATATAGGGGTGCCAAGGGAGGGGGGGCGCCGGCCCTAGTAGATGGATCTACTAGGGGGGGGGGCCTAGGGTGGGGGGCTTGCCCCCCAAGCAAGGGGGCGCCCCCTCTAGGGTTTCCCCTCCAACCCTAGCCGCATGGGCCCTTGGGGGGTGGCGCCCCAGCCCACTATGGGCTGGGTTCCCTCCCACTTCAGCCCATGGGGCCCCCCCGGGATAGGTGGCCCCACCCGGTGGACCCCCGGGACCCTTCCGGTGGTCCCGGTACAATACCGGTGACCCGAAACTTGTCCCGATGGCCAAAACAGCACTTCCTATATATAATTCTTTACCTCCGGACCATTCCGAAACTCCTCGTGACGTCCGGGATCTCATCCGGGACTCTGAACAACATTCGGGTTACTGCACATACATATCTTCACAACCCTAGCGTCACCGAACCTTAAGTGTGTAGACCCTACGGGTTCGGGAGACAAGCAGACATGACCGAGATGACTCTCCGGTCAATAACCAAAAGCGGGATCTGGATACCCATGTTGGCTCCCACATGCTCCACGATGATCTCATCGGATGAACCACGATGTCGAGGATTCAATCAACCCCGTATGCAATTCCCTTTGTCAATCGATATGTTACTTGCCCGAGATTCGATCGTCGGTATCCCAATACCTCGTTCAATCTCGTTACCGGCAAGTCACTTTACTCGTACCGTAATGCATGATCCCGTGACCAGACACTTGGTCACTTTGAGCTCATTATGATGATGCATTACCGAGTGGGCCCAGTGATACCTCTCCGTCATACGGAGTGACAAATCCCAGTCTTGATCCATGTCAACCCAACAGACACTTCCGGAGATACCCGTAGTCTACCTTTATAGTCACCCAGTTACGTTGTGACGTTTGGTATACCCAAAGTACTCCTATGGTATCCAGGAGTTACACGATCTCATGGTCTAAGGAAAAAATACTTTGACATTGGAAAACTCTAGCAAACGAACTATACGATCTTGTGCTATGTTTAGGATTGGGTCTTGTCCATCACATCATTCTCCTAATGATGTGATCTCGTTATCAATGACATCCCATGTCCATAGTCAGGAAACCATGGCTATCTGTTGATCAACGAGCTAGTCAACTAGAGGCTTACTAGGGACATGTTGGTGTCTGTTATTCACACATGTATTACGATTTCCGGATAACACAATTATAGCATGAATAAAGACAATTATCATGAACAAGGAAATATAATAATAATGCTTTTATTATTGCCTCTAGGGCATATTTCCAACAGTCTCCCACTTGCACTAGAGTCAATAATCTAGTTACATTGTGATGAATCGAACACCCATGGAATTCTGGTGTTGATCATGTTTTGCTCTAGGGAGAGGTTTAGTCAACGGATCCGCTACATTCAGGTCCGTATGTACTTTACAAATCTCTATGTCTCCATCTTGAACATTTTCACGAATGGAGTTGAAGCGACGCTTGATGTGCCTTGTCTTCTTGTGAAACCTGGGCTCCTTGGCAAGTGCAATAGCTCCAGTGTTGTCACAAAAGAGTTTGATTGGCCCCGACGCATTGGGTATGACTCCTAGGTCGGTGATGAACTCCTTCACCCATATTGCTTCATGTGCTGCCTCCGAGGCTGCCATGTACTCCGCTTCACATGTAGATCCCGCCACGACGCTCTGCTTGCAGCTGCACCAGCTCACTGCTCCACCATTCAACATATACACGTATCCGGTTTGTGACTTAGAGTCATCCATATCTGTGTCGAAGCTAGCATCGACGTAACCCTTTACGACGAGCTCTTCGTCACCTCCATAAACGAGAAACATTTCCTTAGTCCTTTTCATGTACTTCAGGATATTCTTGACCGTTGTCCAGTGTTCCTTGCCAGGATTACTTTGGTATCTGCCTACCAAACTTACGGCAAGGTTTACATCAGGTCTGGTACACAGCATGGCATACATAATAGAACCTATGGCTGATGCATAGGGGATGACGCTCATCTCTTCTATATCTTCTGCCGTGGTCGGACATTGAGCTGAGCTCAATTTCATACCTTGTAACACAGGCAAGAACCCCTTCTTAGATTGATCCATATTGAACTTCTTCAATATCTTATCAAGGTATGTACTTTGCGAAAGACCTATGAGGCATCTTGATCTATCTCTATAGATTTTGATGCCTAATATATAAGCAGCTTCTCCAAGGGCCTTCATTGAAAAACTCTTATTCAAGTAGGCCTTGATGCTGTCCAAGAGTTCTATATCATTTCCCATCAAAAGTATGTCATCTACATATAATATGAGAAATGCTACAGAGCTCCCACTCACTTTCTTGTAAACACAGGCTTCTCCATAAGTCTGTGTAAACCCAAACGCTTTGATCATCTCATCAAAGCAAATGTTCCAGCTCCGAGATGCTTGCACTAGCCCATAAATCGAGCGTTGGAGCTTGCACACCTTGTCAGCATTCTTAGGATCGACAAAACCTTCCGGCTGCATCATATACAATTCTTCCTTAAGGAAACCATTAAGGAATGCCGTTTTGACGTCCATTTGCCATATCTCATAATCGTAGAATGCGGCAATTGCTAACATGATTCGGACGGACTTCAGCTTCGCTACCGGTGAGAAAGTCCCATCATAGTCAACCCCTTGAACTTGTCGATAACCCTTAGCGACAAGTCGAGCTTTATAGATGGTCACATTACCATCCGCGTCTGTCTTCTTCTTAAAGATCCATTTATTTTCTATGGCTCGCCGTTCAACGGGCAAGTCAGTCAAAGTCCATACTTCATTTTCATACATGGATCCTATCTCGGATTTCATGGCTTCTAGCCATTTGTCGGAATCCGGGCCCGCCATCGCTTCTTCATAGTTCGAAGGTTCACCGCTGTCTAACAACATGATTTCCAAGACAGGGTTGCCGTACCACTCTAGTGCGGAACGTGTCCTTGTGGACCTTCGAATTTCGGTAGGAGCTTGATCAGAAGTATCTTGATCATTATCATTAACTTCCTCTCTAGTCGGTGCAGGCACCTCAGGAACATTTTCTTGAGTTGCGCCATTTTTCGGTTCAAGAGGTAATACTTCATCAAGCTCTACTTTCCTCCCACTTACTTCTTTCGAGAGAAACTCTTTCTCTAGAAAGGACCCATTCTTGGCAACAAAGATCTTGCCTTCGGATCTGAGGTAGAAGGTGTACCCAATAGTTTCTTTTGGGCATCCTATGAAGACGCATTTTTCCGACTTGGGTTCGAGCTTTTCAGGTTGAAGTTTCTTGACATAAGCATCGCATCCCCAAACTTTTAGAAACGACAGCTTAGGTTTCTTCCCAAACCATAATTCATACGGTGTCGTCTCAACGGATTTCGACGGAGCCCTATTTAAAGTGAATGCGGCAGTCTCTAAAGCATAGCCCCAAAAAGATAGCGGTAAATCAGTAAGAGACATCATAGACCGCACCATATCCAATAGAGTGCGATTACGACGTTCGGACACACCGTTACGCTGAGGTGTTCCAGGCGGCGTGAGTTGTGAAACTATTCCACATTTTCTTAAGTGTGTGCCAAATTCATGACTCAAGTATTCTCCTCCCCGATCTGATCGTAGAAACTTGATTTTCCTGTCACGTTGATTCTCAACCTCACTCTGAAATTCCTTGAACTTTTCAAAAGTTTCAGACTTGTGTTTCATTAAGTAGACATATCCATATCTACTCAAGTCATCAGTGAGGGTGAGAACATAACGATAGCCACCGCGAGCCTCAACACTCATTGGACCGCACACATCAGTATGTATGATTTCCAATAAGTTGGTTGCTCGCTCCATTGTTTCTGAGAACGGAGTCTTGGTCATTTTACCCATAAGGCATGGTTCGCACGTGTCAAATGATTCATAATCAAGAGACTCTAAAAGTCCATCTGCATGGAGCTTCTTCATGCGTTTGACACCTATGTGACCAAGGCGGCAGTGCCACAAGTATGTGGGACTATCATTATCAACCTTACATCTTTTGGTACTCACATTATGAACATGTGTAGTAATACGCCCGAGATTCATTAAGAATAAACCATTCACCATAGGAGCATGACCATAAAACATATCTCTCATATAAATGGAACAACCATTATTCTCAGATTTAAATGAGTAGCCATCTCGAATTAAACGAGATCCCGATACAATGTTCATGCTCAAAGCTGGCACTAAATAACAATTATTGAGGTTTAAAACTAATCCCGTAGGTAAATGTAGAGGCAGCGTGCCGACGGCGATCACATCGACCTTGGAACCATTCCCGACGCGCATCGT
The DNA here is from genome assembly GCF_056163025.1 of Triticum urartu. Classification (NCBI taxonomy): domain Eukaryota; kingdom Viridiplantae; phylum Streptophyta; class Magnoliopsida; order Poales; family Poaceae; genus Triticum; species Triticum urartu. Next base: position 97,812,538 of record NC_141875.1, read on the forward strand.
CACCTCGTCCTTCGCCAGTCTCCGTTTATTCCGCAGCTCCTGCTGTGAGTTACAAATATGAGCAACGGCACCGGTATCAAATACCCAGGAGTCACTACGAGTACTGGTAAGGTACACATCAATTACATGTATATCAAATATACCTTTTGTGTTGCCGGCCTTCTTGTCCGGTAAGTACTTGGGGCAGTTCCGTTTCCAGTGACCCTTCCCTTTGCAATAAAAGCACTCTGTCTCAGGCTTGGGTCCATTCTTTGGCTTCTTCCCGGCAGCTTGCTTGCCGGGCGCGGCAACTTCCTTGCCGTCCTTCTTGGAGTTCTTTTTACCCTTGCCTTTCTTGAACTTAGTGGTTTTATTGACCATCAACACTTGATGTTCCTTCTTGACTTCTACCTCCGCTGATTTCAGCATTGAGAACAACTCAGGAATGGTCTTTTGCATCCCCTGCATGTTGAAGTTCATCACAAAGCTCTTGTAGCTAGGTGGAAGCGACTGGAGGATTCTGTCAATGACCGCATCATCCGGGAGATTAACTCCCAGCTGAGACAAGCGGTTATGTAACCCAGACATAGTGAGTATGTGCTCACTGACAGAACTATTTTCCTCCATCTTACAGCTGAAGAACTTATCGGAGACTTCATATCTCTCGATCCGGGCATGAGCTTGAAAAACCATTTTCAGCTCTTCGAACATCTCATATGCTCCATGTCTCTCAAAACGCTTTTGGAGTCCCGGCTCTAAGCTGTAAAGCATGCCGCACTGAACGAGGGAGTAGTCGTCAACACGTGTCTGCCAAGCGTTCATAACGTCTTGGTTCTGTGGGACGGGTGGATCACCTAGCGGTGCTTGTAGGACATAATCTTTCTTGGCAGCTATGAGGATGATCCTCAGGTTCCGGACCCAGTCCGTATAGTTGATGCCATCGTCTTTCAGCTTGGTTTTCTCTAGGAACGCGTTGAAGTTGAGGACTACGTGGGCCATTTGATCTACAAGACATAGTGTAAAATATATTTAGACTAAGTTCATGATAATTAAGTTCATCTAATCAAATTATTAATGAACTCCCACTTAGATTAGACATCCCTCTAGTCATCTAAGTATTACATGATCCGGGTTAACTAGACCGTGTCCGATCATCACGTGAGACGGACTAGTCAACGTCGGTGAACATCTTTATGTTGATCGTATCTTCTATACGACTCATGCTCGACCTTTCGGTCTTCTGTGTTCCGAGGCCATGTCTGTACATGCTAGGCTCGTCAAGTTAACCCTAAGTGTTTTGCATGTGTTCCGAGGCCATGTCTGTACATGCTAGGCTCGTCAACACCCGTTGTATGTGAACGTAAGGATCCATCACACCCGATCATCACGGCGTGCTTAGAAACGACGAACTTTAGGAACGGTGCACAGTTAGGGGAGAACACTTCTTGAAATTGTTATGAGGGATCATCTTATTTACTACCGTCGTTCTAAGTAAACAAGATGAAAAACATGATAAACATCACATGTAATCAAATAATTAACGTGACATGATATGGCCAATATCACATAGCTCCTTTGATCTCCATCTTGGGGCTCCATGATCATCTTGTCACCGGCTTGACACCATGATCTCCATCATCGTGTCTCCATGAAGTTGCTCGCCAACTATTACTTCTACTACTATGGCTAACGCGTTTAGCAATAAAGTAAAGTAATTTACATGGCGTTTCTCGATGACACGCAGGTCATATAAAAGAATAAAGACAACTCCTATGGCTCCTGCCGGTTGTCATACTCATCGACATGCAAGTCGTGATTCCTATTACAATAGCATGAACATCTCATACATCACATATTGATCATTCATCATTCATCACAACTTTGGCCATATCATATCACAAACCACTTGCTGCAAAAACAAGTTAGACGTCCTCTAATTGTTGTTGCAAGTTTTACGTGGCTGAATTAGGGTTCTAGCAAGAACGTCTTCTTACCTACGTTAAAGCCACAACGTGATTTGTCAACTTCTATTTACCCTTCATAAGGACCCTATTCATCGAATCCGCTCCAACTAAATTGGGAGAGACAGACACCCGCCAGCCACCTTATGCAACTAGTGCATGTTAGTCGGTGGAACCGGTCTCACGTAAGCGTACGTGTAAGGTTGGTCCGGGCCGCTTCATCCCACAATACCGCTGAAGCAAGAAAAGACTAGTAACGGCAAGAAAGTTGACAAATCTACGCCCACAACAAATTGTGTTCTACTCGCGCAAGAAGAACTACGCATAGACCTAGCTCATGATGCCACTGTTGGGGAACGTTGCAGAAAACAAAAAATTTCCTACTCGTTTCACCAAGATCCATCTAGGAGTTCATCAAGCAACGAGTGATCGGATTGCATCTACATACCTTTGTAGATCACGCGCGGAAGTGTTCAGAGAACGGGGATGAGGAAGGCGTACTCGACGTGATCCAAATCACCGATGACCAGCGCCGAACGGACGGCACCTCCGCGTTCAACACACGTACGGGACGGGAGACGTCTCCTCCTTCTTGATCCAGCAAGGAGGAAGGAGAGGTTGATGAAGATCCAGCAGCACGACGGCGTGGTGGTGGATGCAGGGCGTCACAGTAGCAGGGCTTCGCCTATACTGCGAGGGAGAGACGTAATGGGGAGAGAGGGAGGCGCCAGGGGCTGGGGTATGAAGTCCCTCCTCTCCCCCACTATATATAGGGGTGCCAAGGGGGGGGTGACGGCCCTAGTAGATGGATCTACTAGGGGGGGCGGTGGCCTAGGGTGGGGGGCTTGCCCCCCAAGCAAGGGGGCGCCCCCTCTAGGGTTTCCCCTCCAACCCTAGCCGCATGGGCCCTTGGGGGGTGGCGCCCCAGCCCACTATGGGCAGGGTTCCCTCCCACTTCAGCCCATGGGCCCCCCCCGGGATAGGTGGCCCCACCCGGTGGACCCCCGGGACCCTTCCGGTGGTCCCGGTACAATACCGGTGACCCGAAACTTGTCCCGATGGCCAAAACAGCACTTCCTATATATAATTCTTTACCTCCGGACCATTCCGGAACTCCTCGTGACGTCCGGGATCTCATCCGGGACTCCGAACAACATTCGGGTTACTGCACATACATATCTTCACAACCCTAGCGTCACCGAACCTTAAGTGTGTAGACCCTACGGGTTCGGGAGACAAGCAGACATGACCGAGATGACTCTCCGGTCAATAACCAAAAGCCGGATCTGGATACCCATGTTGGCTCCCACATGCTCCATGATGATCTCATCGGATGAACCACGATGTCGAGGATTCAATCAACCCCGTATGCAATTCCCTTTGTCAATCGATATGTTACTTGCCCGAGATTCGATCGTCGGTATCCCAATACCTCGTTCAATCTCGTTACCGGCAAGTCACTTTACTCGTACCGTAATGCATGATCCCGTGACCAGACACTTGGTCACTTTGAGCTCATTATGATGATGCATTACCGAGTGGGCCCAGTGATACCTCTCCGTCATACGGAGTGACAAATCCCAGTCTTGATCCATGTCAACCCAACAGACACTTTCGGAGATACCCGTAGTCTACCTTTATAGTCACCCAGTTACGTTGTGACGTTTGGTATACCCAAAGTACTCCTATGGTATCCAGGAGTTACACGATCTCATGGTCTAAGGAAAAAATACTTTGACATTGGAAAACTCTAGCAAACGAACTATACGATCTTGTGCTATGTTTAGGATTGGGTCTTGTCCATCACATCATTCTCCTAATGATGTGATCTCGTTATCAATGACATCCCATGTCCATAGTCAGGAAACCATGGCTATCTGTTGATCAACGAGCTAGTCAAATAGAGGCTTACTAGGGACATGTTGGTGTCTGTTATTCACACATGTATTACGATTTCCGGATAACACAATTATAGCATGAATAAAGACAATTATCATGAACAAGGAAATATAATAATAATTCTTTTATTATTGCCTCTAGGGCATATTTCCAACAGAAAACACCGGCGGATTTAGCCTAAGAAAATGGGCTAAGTGGTCAACAGGTGGTGGTGGTGGTGGTGGGTTGTTGTTGGTGTTCCCCTGATTCTGATTCTGAACTAGCAACTGTTGGGGGACGTAGCAGAAATTCAAAATTTTCCTACGTATCACCAAGATCTATCTATGGAGAGACCAGCAACGAGGGGAAGGAGAGTGCATCTACATACCCTTGTAGATCGCTAAGCGGAAGCGTTCAAGTGAACGGGGTTGATGGAGTCGTACTCGTCGTGATTCAAATCACCGATGATCAAGTGCCGAACGCAAGGCACCTCCGTGTTCAACACACGTACAGCCCGATGACGTCTCCCATGCCTTGATCCAGCAAGGAGAGAGGGAGAGGTTGATGGAGATCCAGCAGCACGACGGCGTGGTGGAAGTAGCGGGATTCCAACAGGGCTTCGCTAAGCGCTGCGGGAGGAGGAAGATGTGTCACGGGAGGGAGAGGGAGGCGCCAGGCCTTAGATTGGTTTGCTCCTCCTTTTTCCCCACCATATATAGGGCCAAGGGAGAGGGGGAGGCGCAGCCCTTGCCCCTTCCTCCAAGGAAGGGTGCGGCCAAGGGTGGGGAGGAGTCCATCCTCCCCAAGGCACCTCGGAGGTGCCTTCCCCTTTTAGGACTCTCCCCTTTTTCCCATCTCTTGGCGCATGGGCCTCTTGGGGCTGGTGCCCTTGGCCCATATAGGCCAAGGCACAACCCCTACAGCCCATGTGGCCCCCCGGGGCAGGTGGCCCCACCCGGTGGACCCCCGGGACCCTTCCGGTGGTCCCGGTACAATACCGATGACCCCGAAACTTGTCCCGATGGCCGAAATAGCACTTCCTATATATAATTCTTTACCTCCGGACCATTCCGGAACTCCTCGTGACATCCGGGATCTCATCCGGGACTCCGAACAACATTCGGGTTACCGCATACTAATATCTCCATAACCCTAGCGTCACCGAACCTTAAGTGTGTAGACCCTACGGGTTCGGGAGACATGCAGACATGACCGAGACGTTCTCCGGTCAATAACCAACAGCGGGATCTGGATACCCATGATGGCTCCCACATGTTCCACGATGATCTCATCGGATGAACCACGATGTCAAGGACTTAATCAATCCCGTATACAATTCCCTTTGTCTAGCGGTATGTTACTTGCCCGAGATTCGATCGTCGGTATCCAATACCCAGTTCAATCTCGTTACCGGCAAGTCTCTTTACTCGTTCCGTAACACATCATCCCGTGATCAACTCCTTGGTCACATTGCGCATATGATGATGTCCTACCGAGTGGGCCCAGAGATACCTCTCCGCTTACACGGAGTGACAAATCCCAGTCTCGATTCGTGCCAACCCAACAGACACTTTCGGAGATACCTGTAATGCACCTTTATAGTCACCCAGTTACGTTGTGACGTTTGATACACCCAAAGCACTCCTACGGTATCCGGGAGTTGCACAATCTCATGGTCTAAGGAAATGATACTTGACATTAGAAAAGCTTTAGCATACGAACTACACGATCTAGTGCTATGCTTAGGATTGGGTCTTGTCCATCACATCATTCTCCTAATGATGTGATCCCGTTATCAATGACATTCAATGTCCATGGTCAGGAAACCGTAACCATCTATTGATCAACGAGCTAGTCAACTAGAGGCTCACTAGGGACATGGTGTTGTCTATGTATCCACACATGTATCTGAGTTTCCTATCAATACAATTATAGCATGGATAATAAACGATTATCATGAACAAGGAAATATAATAATAATCAATTTATTATTGCCTCTAGGGCATATTTCCAACAGTCTCCCACTTGCACTAGAGTCAATAATCTAGTTCACATCGCCATGTGATTAACACTCACAGGTCACATCGCCATGTGACTAACACCCAAGAGTTTACTAGAGTCAGTAGTCTAGTTCACATCACTATGTGATTAACACTCAATGAGTTTTAGGTTTGATCATGTTGCTTGTGAGAGAGGTTTTAGTCAACGGGTCCGAACCTTTCAGATCCGTGTGTGCTTTACAAATCTCTATGTCATCTCCTAGATGTAGCTACCACGCTCTATTTGGAGCTATTCCAAATAACTGTTCTACTTGGAGCTATTCTAAATTGTTGCTCCATTATATGCATCCGGTATCTCTACTCAGAGCTATCCGGATAGGTGTTAAGCTTGCATCGACGTAACCCTTTACGACGAACTCTTTTACCACCTCCATAACCGAGAAACTTCCTTAGTACACTAGTTACCAAGGATAACTTTGACCGTTGTCCCGTGATCCGTTCTTGGATCACTCTTGTACCCCTTGACTGACTCATGGCAAGGCACACTTCAGGTGCGGTACACAGCATAGCATACTGTAGAGCCTATGTCTTAAGCATAGGGGACGACCTTCGTCCTTTCTCTCTATTCTGCCGTGGTCGAGCTTTAAGTCTTAACTTCATACCTCACAACTCAGGCAAGAACTCCTTCTTTGACTGATCCATCTTGAACACCTTCAAGATCATGTCATGGTATGTGCTCATTTTGAAAGTACTATTAAGCGTTTTGATCTATCCTTATAGATCTTGATGCTCAATGTTCAAGTAGCTTATTCCAGGTTTTCCATTGAAAAACACTTTCCAAATATCCCTATATGCTTTCCAGAAATTCTACGTCATTTCCGATCAACAACATATATTCATCAGAAATTCTATAGTGCTCCCACTCACTTCTTTGGAAATACCAGTTTCTCATAAACTTTGTATACACCCAAAATCTTTGATCATCTCATCAAAGCATACATTCCAATTCCGAGATGCTTACTCCAGTCCTCAGAAGGATTGCTGGAGCTTTGCATACTTATTAGCATATTTCAGGATTGACAAAACCTTCCGGTTGTATCACATACAACCTTTCCTCAAGAAAATCGTCGAGGAAACAATGTTTTGACATCCTATCTGCAAGATTTCATAAATAATGCAGTAATTGCTAATATAATTCCAACAGACTCTTAGCATCGCTACGAGTGAGAAAGTCTCATCGTAGTCAACTCCTTGAACTTGTCGGAAAACATCTTAACGACAAGTCAAGCTTTCTTAATGGTGACATTTACCATCATTGTCCGTCTTCCTTTTAAAATCCATCTGTACTCAACAGCCTTACGACCATCGAGCCGTTCCGCCAAAGTCTACACTTTGTTTTCATACATGGATCCTCTCTCGGATTTTATGGCCTCGAGCCATTTATCGGAATCCAGGCCCACCATCGCTTCTCCATAGCTCGTAGGTTCATTGTTGTCTAGCAACATGACTTCCAAGACAGGATTATGTACCACTCTGAAGTAGTACGCATCCTTGTCATCCTACGAGGTTTGATAGTGACTTGATCTGAAGTCTCATGATCAATATCATAAGCTTCCACTTCAATTGGTGTAGGTGCCACAGGAACAACTCTTTGTGCCCTGCTATACACTGGTTGAAGTGACGGTTCAATAACCTCATCAAGTCTCCACCATCCTCCCACTCAATACTTTCGAGAGAAACTTTTCCTCGAGAAAGGACCCGATTCTAGAAACAATCCTTTATTGCTTTCGGATCTGAGACAGGAGGTATACCCAACTGTTTTGGGTTGTCCTATGAAGATGCATTTATCCGCTTTGGGTTCGAGCTTATCGGCCTGAAACTTTTCCACATAAGCGTCGCAGCCCCAAACTTTTAAGAAATGACAGCTTAGGTTTCTCTAAACCATAATTCATACGGTGTCATCTCATCGGAATTATGTGGTGCCCCTTTTAAAGTGAATGTGGTTGTCTCTAATGCCTAACCCATAAATTATTGTGGTAATTCGATAAGAGACATCATGGTATGCATCATATCCAATAGGGTGCAGTTATGATGTTCGGACACACCATCACACTATGGTGTTCCAGGCTGTATCAGTTGTGAAACAATTTCCACAATGTCTTAATTCTGTGCCAAACTCGTAATTCAGATATTCATCTCTATGATCATATCATAAATATTTTTATCCTCTTATCACGACGATCTTCCAACTTCACATTGAAATTACTTGAACCTTTCAATAATTCAGATTCGTGATTCATCAAGTAAATGTACTCAACATCTACTCAAATCATCTGTGAAGAAAGAACATAACGATATCCACTACATGCCTCAGCACTCATTGGACTGCACACATCAAAATGTATTACTTCCAACAATTTGCTTTCTAGTTCCATTTTACTGAAACCGAGGCTTTCAGTCATCTTGCCCATGTGGTATGATTTGCATGTCTCAAGTGATTCAAAATCAAGTGAGTCCAAACGGTCCATTTGCATGGAGTTTCTTCATGCATATACACCAATAGACATGGTTCGCATGTCTCAAACTTTTCAAAAATGAGTGAGCCCAAAAATCCATCAACATGGAGCTTCTTCATGCGTTTTATACCGATATGACTTACGTGGCAGTGCCACAAGTAGGTGGTACTATCATTACTATCTTTTGGCATGAACATGTGTATCACTACGATCGAGATTCAATAAACCATTCATTTCAGGTGTAAGACCATTTGAAGGTATTATTCAAATAAACAGAGTAACCATTATTCTCCTTAAATGAATAACCGTATTGCGATAGACATAATCCAATCACGTCTATGCTCAACGCAAACACCAATCTCGATGGTAGAGGGAGCGTGCGATGCTTGATCATATCAACATTGGAAACACTTCCAACACATATCGTCAGCTCACCTTTAGCTAGTCCCCGTTTATTCCGTAGCTATTATTTCGAGTTACTAACACTTAGCAACCGAACCGGTATCTAATACCCTGGTGCTACTAGGAGTACTAGTAAAGTACACATCAACACAATGTATATCCAATATACTTCTATCGACCTTGCCAGCCTTCTAATCTACCAAGTATCTAGGGTAATTCTGCTCCAGTGGCTGTTCCCCTTATTACAGAAGCACTTAGTCTCGGGTTTGGGTTCAACCTTGGGTTTCTTCACTAGAGCAGCAGCTGAATTGCCGTTTCATGAAGTATCCCTTCTTGCCCTTGCCCTTCTTGAAACTAGTGGTTTCACCAACCATCAACAATTGATGCTCCTTCTTGATTTCTACTTTCGCGGTGTCAAACATCGCGGATATCTCAAGGATCATCATATATGTCCCTGATATATCATAGTTCATCACGAAGCTCTAGCAGCTTGGTGGTAATGACTTCGGAGAAACATCACTATCTTATCTGGAAGATCAACTCCCACTTGATTCAAATGATTGTTGTACTCAGACAATCTGACCACAAGCTCAACAATTGAGCTTTTCTCCCTTAGTTTCCAGGCTAAGAAAATCGTCGGAGGTCTTATACCTCTTGACGTGGGCACGAGCTTGAAATCCCAATTTCAGCCCTCAAAACATCTCATATGTTTCGCGATGTTTCAAAAACATCTTTGGTGCCTCAACTCTAAACCGTTTAACTGAACTATCACGTAGTTATCAAAATGTGTATGTCAGATGTTCGCAACATCCACAGACAACGTTCGAGGTTCAGCACACTGAGCTGTGCATTAAGGACATAAGCCCTCTACTGAAGCAATGAGGACAATCCTCAGTTTACGGACCTAGTCCGCATAATTGCTACTATTAACTTTCAACTAAATTTTCTCTAGGAACATATCTAAACGGTAGAACTAAAGCGCGAGCTACAACATAATTTGCAAAGACCTTTTGACTATGTTCAGGATAATTAAGTTCATCTTATGAACTCCCACTTAGATAGACATCCCTCTAGTCATCTAAGTGATTACATGATCCGAGTGAACTAGGCCGTGTCCGATTAACACGTGAGACGGACTAGTCAACGTCGGTGAACATCTTCATGTTGATCGTATCTACCATACGACTCATGCTCGACCTTTCGGTCTCTGTGTTCCGAGGCCATGTCTTCACATGCTAGGCTCGTCAAGTTAACCCTAAGTGTTTTTGCATGTGTAAATCTTGCTTACACCCGTTGTATGTGAACGAAAGGATCTATCACACCCGATTAACACGTGATGCTTCGAAGCGACGAACTGTAGCAATGGTGCACAGTTAGGGGAGAACACTTCTTGAAATTTTAATGAGGGATCATCTTATTTACTACCGTCGTACTAAGTAAATAAGATGTATAAACATGATAAACATCACATGCAATCAAATAGTGACATGATATGGCCAATATCATGTAGCTCCTTTGATCTCCATCTTGGGGCTCCATGATCATCTATTACAAGAACATGATCAATCTCATACATTACATATATCATTCATCACATCCTTTTGGCCATATCACATCACATAGCATACCCTGCAAAAACAAGTTAGACGTCCTCTAATTGTTGTTTGCATGTTTTACGTGGCTGCTATGGGTTTCTAGCAAGAACGTTTCTTACCTACGCAAAACCACAACGTGATATGCCAATTGCTATTTACCCTTCATAAGGACCCTTTTCATCGAATCCGATCCGACTAAAGTGGGAGAGACAGACACCCGCTAGCCACCTTATGCAACTAGTGCATGTCAGTCGGTGGAACCTGTCTCACGTAAGAGTACGTGTAAGGTCGGTCCGGGCCGCTTCATCCCACGATGCCGCCGAATCAAGATAAGACTAGTAACGGCAAGCATATTGAACAAAACCAACGCCCACAACTACTTTGTGTTCTACTCGTGCATAGAAACTACGCAATAGACCTAGCTCATGATGCCACTGTTGGGGAACGTAGCAGAAATTCAAAATTTTCCTACGTACCACCAAGATCTATCTATGGAGAGACCAGCAACGGGGGGAAGGAGAGTGCATCTACATACCCTTGTAGATCGCTAAGCGGAAGCGTTCAAGTGAACGGGGTTGATGGAGTCGTACTCGTCGTGATTCAAATCACCGATGATCAAGTGCCGAACGCACGGCACCTCCGCGTTCAACACACGTACAGCCCGATGACGTCTCCCATGCCTTGATCCAGCAAGGAGAGAGGGAGAGGTTGATGGAGATCCAGCAGCACGACGGCGTGGTGGAAGTAGCGGGATTCCAACAGGGCTTCGCTAAGCGCTGCGGGAGGAGGAAGATGTGTCACGGGAGGGAGAGGGAGGCGCCAGGCCTTAGATTGGTTTGCTCCTCCTTTTTCCCCACCATATATAGGGCCAAGGGAGAGGGGGAGGCGCAGCCCTTGCCCCTTCCTCCAAGGAAGGGTGCGGCCAAGGGTGGGGAGGAGTCCATCCTCCCCAAGGCACCTCGGAGGTGCCTTCCCCTTTTAGGACTCTCCCCTTTTTCCCATCTCTTGGCGCATGGGCCTCTTGGGGCTGGTGCCCTTGGCCCATATAGGCCAAGGCACAACCCCTACAGCCCATGTGGCCCCCCGGGGCAGGTGGCCCCACCCGGTGGACCCCCGGGACCCTTCCGGTGGTCCCGGTACAATACCGATGACCCCGAAACTTGTCCCGATGGCCGAAATAGCACTTCCTATATATAATTCTTTACCTCCGGACCATTCCGGAACTCCTCGTGACATCCGGGATCTCATCCGGGACTCCGAACAACATTCGGGTTACCGCATACTAATATCTCCATAACCCTAGCGTCACCGAACCTTAAGTGTGTAGACCCTACGGGTTCGGGAGACATGCAGACATGACCGAGACGTTCTCCGGTCAATAACCAACAGCGGGATCTGGATACCCATGATGGCTCCCACATGTTCCACGATGATCTCATCGGATGAACCACGATGTCAAGGACTTAATCAATCCCGTATACAATTCCCTTTGTCTAGCGGTATGTTACTTGCCCGAGATTCGATCGTCGGTATCCAATACCCAGTTCAATCTCGTTACCGGCAAGTCTCTTTACTCGTTCCGTAACACATCATCCCGTGATCAACTCCTTGGTCACATTGCGCATATGATGATGTCCTACCGAGTGGGCCCAGAGATACCTCTCCGCTTACACGGAGTGACAAATCCCAGTCTCGATTCGTGCCAACCCAACAGACACTTTCGGAGATACCTGTAATGCACCTTTATAGTCACCCAGTTACGTTGTGACGTTTGATACACCCAAAGCACTCCTACGGTATCCGGGAGTTGCACAATCTCATGGTCTAAGGAAATGATACTTGACATTAGAAAAGCTTTAGCATACGAACTACACGATCTAGTGCTATGCTTAGGATTGGGTCTTGTCCATCACATCATTCTCCTAATGATGTGATCCCGTTATCAATGACATTCAATGTCCATGGTCAGGAAACCGTAACCATCTATTGATCAACGAGCTAGTCAACTAGAGGCTCACTAGGGACATGGTGTTGTCTATGTATCCACACATGTATCTGAGTTTCCTATCAATACAATTATAGCATGGATAATAAACGATTATCATGAACAAGGAAATATAATAATAATCAATTTATTATTGCCTCTAGGGCATATTTCCAACAGCAACTGCATCAGGGTGTTCTGCTGCTGGATCAACTGGGTGAGCTCCGGCGGAAAGGCAAATCCGGGGTCACGTCTCGGAGGCATCTAAGGGTTTAGAAAAGATGAGATATAAGAATAGAGGGGGTCTAAAGGGAAAACACTACCCATATGCACATGAGGCAAAAGCACACAATTCACTTCAATCAATCAAACAAAGGCATACAATCGGTCTAACTATCGCAAAAGTGCTCGGACTACTATATTTACATGGTGGACTGCTACTACTGATGAGGTGGTCTACTAGAAATATTCTACGGTTGTAGACTCCATGATATCTGCTCCTGCTTCATCAACATAGTCATCATCGCTACTATCTTGTTCTAGTCGGTGCCGTCAATGATGATGTAGTCCTCCGGGCTAATCTCCTTGGGTTCCTCGTCTTCATCTACTGGTGTCGGGCCTCCCATAAATATTCCAATCTTCTTGATCAGATCGTCATTCTTCCCCACCAATACTTCAATTTCTTCTTCATAATCTTCATGTGTAGCCTTGAGTTCTTCCTCCAGTTCCTTAATTCTAGTCCTAGCCTTCTTCAGATCTATCATGTCGGCGCACATCTGATTCTCCTTTCGTCGAATGTGCTGGTTTAACTCCTGAATAAAAGCTGCAATTGATCTATCCTTCCTGGTGTTGATCATCTCCCAGTGTTCATCTCGGCGCCCACAAATCTGGTAGATAGTATCCTTGAGATCCTTGCGGTAGACTTCTCCAATGCGTCCCATGGCGATGTGAGCTGCCATACTCTTTCCTAGACTCCAAGTTGGTGCATCAAAAGAAAACTCTATGGGATCAGTGACTGGCATGAACGTCCTTCCTGGAACTTGAACTTGAATCATCCAGCGCTCTTCTTCAGGTAAAGTGGCGTTGTAGGTTCCCGTGAAGCTTGGTATCCCTATGTTCAGGTATCTAGTGACTTCCTTCAAGTGGCGTCCAAAGGGTGTGTCTTCATCTGGTTGTGTGAACTTGTTCCTTGCATCCGCCATCCTAAAGAGTAGAAAAGATGAGAAGTCAGAATAGAAGAGAGTGAGTGGTGATCTAGGTCTTTAGCTTAGTGGTCGTGTCCTACAGTCAGCGTGTGCTCTGATACCATCTCTGTAGCGACCAGACCTCAAACAGTCTGATCTCTGTGCTCCGGTGTCATCCCTGGATCAGTAATGCTGACACCACACAGTACTCGGAGGATTTATAGCAGAGTAGCAATCACACACTTATTACATCGAGTGTCTCAAAAGAGAACTTATTACAATAGATATGGCTTAAGGCCATCTAATAACGATAACAACGGAAGGCTTGGAAGATAAGTGAGTCCATCAACTCCAACGGCATCACTGAGTATAGAACCACGACCTTAAACTCCTCAATCGTCGTTTGAAAAGTCTGCAACATTAACGTTGCAGCCCGAAACGGGTCAGCACATGGAATATGCTGGCAAGATAACACATAGAGAGTAATGGAATGCAACAGCTATACTATATGCATATTTGGCTGGTGGAAAGCTCTATGGTTACAGTTTTTGCGTAAAGCCAATTTTTCCCCTACTTCAAAGGAATAAAATTAATTACTATCATGGTGGTTGTTAAACATTGAGAATGGTTGACAGCATCCTCAATCCCAATTAAGTAACATCATTAAAACCCAACAATATTAATTTTAGAGTAACATGTTGAGATTCACATGATAATCCAGGTACTAGATACTCAAAACATCCATAACCGGGGACACGGCTAATCATGATTAGTTTGTTACACTCTGCAGAGGTTTGCGCACTTTTCCCCACAAGACTCGATCGCCTCCGTTTGGTTTCTCGCACTACAGGGTGTTTGAGAAACGGATGACCGAGACATAGTCTTTCAGAAGCGCTAGCACCTTACGATCGGGTAGACCGTACCACCTACATCCCCTACATCTGCTAGTCTACCACTTTAAGAGTTCGCACAACTTAGTCAACTATGCCAGAGCCCATAATGGCTTGTGGCTGCACACGGAAGTTTCTAGTATGAATAATCTCATGATCCCTTTGGGCCTGGGTGGTGGTCCAAAAGAAAACAGGCAAGTCCTGGTAACCCCAGGTGCCTCAATCCACCCAGATGTGTGTTAGGTTGCCACCTTAGATAAACCCTTAATTAACAATCTCACATCTGTCATGGATTTCACTCACCCAATCCACGTCTACTAGCATAGCATGGCATAATAAGCAAACGTAGAAGTAACTCCCAAAGGTTTGATAATAAACAGGTAATAGGTACTACCTCATCTACATCCCATCCCACAATTTAATTAGATCCTAATCATGCAATGTGTGAGGATTGATCTAATGCAATAAAACTGGGTTGTAGAAAAGGTATGATCAAAGTGTTACTTGCCTTGCTGATGATCCGCGTAAACTAGAGATTCGAAGTAACAGGCGGCGCACTCCGGGTATTCAATTGTAGACAAACAACAAACATACAATAAGTACTCATCTAATGCACAGGTAAAACTCAAATAGAATATCTAACCAGAAAGTTCAACTTAAGAACCCTGGTTTGCAAAAAGAATCAAATCGAACGAAGCGAAAGAAATCAAACGGTGAAAGAAAACAACTTCGTTCTAGTAATCTGGATCTAGGGCAAATTTTACAGTAGCAAAAACTTGTTTAAGTTGATTATTCCGAAAGAGGGTTTCGAGACGAAACTCCAAGCGCTTGAATCGCCTGATTCCGATAAACGAGCGAAAAGTTATACTAAAACGAAAATCGGATCAGAAATCGCGATCAGAAAATAACCGCGGAAAATCCGACGAAAAAGAAAAACGACGAACAGAGAATTTTTTTAAACGGCACGGAAAACGGGGCGTTGGCGAACCACGAAAGGCGCGCGGCTCCGGCGGCGGCGGCGGATTAGGGTTAGGGTTAGGGCGCGGTGGCTCTCTCTCCCGCGGGCCTCGGGCGCCTTATAAAGGCCTCGGCCAGGCGGTTTCCTGGCCGGTTACGGCCCGGAGTCGGTTCGGCGCGTTTTTTTAAATAATTCCGCTCGGAAGAAAAATAAAAAGAAATACTAAACGGACTCCAAAAATCACGAAATAAATTTTGCCGGGTTCCTAAAATCAAGCCCGATAAAGTGAACATTTATCTGGGCCCAAACTACAACTTTGAAAACGCGCATTTTTCCTAAATTCAAATAAAAATACCGAAAAACTCCGAAATAAAACTTATTTGATTTTTTTATTAAATCCTCAATATTTCTATATTTGGGAAAGTCATTTTATTCCCTCTCTCATATTTTTGTAATAGAAATAATTGATGATAAAATAAATAAAATCAAATGATCCTGTTTACATAATTTGAGAAAACTCAAATATGTAAATAACGAAATCCCCAACTCTCTCCGTGGGTCCTTGAGTTGCTTAGGATTTTCTAGGATCAAAACCAAAAGCAAAATAAAATATGATATGCATGATGACCTAATGTATAACATTCCAAATTGAAAATTTGGGATGTTACAGTCAGTTTCTCCAACTTTAGTTGAACTGAGTGTGGCTACGCCTTGTCCTTGCAAAGGTTAAAACAGCACCAACTTGACGAACTATCGTTGTGGTTTTGATGCGTAGGTAAGAACGGTTCTTGCTAAGCCCAGTAGCAGCCACGTAAAACTTGCAACAACAAAGTAGATGACGTCTAACTTGTTTTTGCAGGGCATGTTGTGATGTGATATGGTCAAGACATGATGCTAAATTTTATTGTATGAGATGATCATGTTTTGTAACCGAGTTATCGGCAACTGACAGGAGCCATATGGTTGTCACTTTATTGTATGCAATGCAATCGGCCTGTAATGCTTTACTTTATCACTAAGCGGTATCGATAGTCGTAGAAGCATAAGATTGGCGAGACGACAACGATGCTACGATGGAGATCAAGGTGTCGCGCCGGTGATGATGGTGATCATGACGGTGCTTCGGAGATGGAGATCACAAGCACAAGATGATGATGACCATATCATATCACTTATATTGATTGCATGTGATGTTTATCTTTTATGCATCTTATCTTGCTTTGATTGACGGTAGCATTATAAGATGATCTCTCACTAAATTTCAAGATAAAAGTGTTCTCCCTGAGTATGCACTGTTGCCAAAGTTCGTCGTGCCCAGACACCACATGATGATCGGGTGTGATAAGCTCTACATCCATCTACAACAGGTGCAAGCCAGTTTTTCACACGCAGAATACTCAGGTTAAACTTGACGAGCCTAGCATATGCAGATATGGCCTCGGAACACTGAGACCGAAAGGTCGAGCGTGAATCATATAGTAGGTATGATCAACATAGTGATGTTCACCATTGAAAGATACTCCATTTCACGTGATGATCGGTTATGGTTTAGTTGATATGGATCACGTGATCACTTAGAGGATTAGAGGGATGTCTATCTAAGTGGCAGTTCTTAAGTAATATGATTAATTGAACTTAAATTTATCATGAACTTAGTACCTGATAGTATCTTGCTTGTCTATGTTGATTGTAGATAGATGGCCCGTGCTGTTGTTCCGTTGAATTTTAATGCGTTCCTTGAGAAAGAAAAGTTGAAAGATGATGGTAGCAATTACACGGACTGGGTCCGTAACTTGAGGATTATCCTCATTGCTGCACAGAAGAGTTATGTCCTGGAAGCACCGCTAGGTGTACCACCCGCGCCAGCAACTGCAGACATTGTGAATGCTTGGCAGTCACGTGTCGATGACTACTCGATAGTTCAGTGTGCCATGCTTTACGGCTTAGAACCGGGACTTCAACAATGTTTTGAATGTCATGGAGCATATGAGATGTTCCAGGAATTGAAGTTAATATTTCAAAAGAATGCCCGGATTGAGAGATATGAAGTCTCCAATAAATTCTACAGCTGCAAGATGGAGGAGAATAGTTCTGTCAGTGAGCATATACTCAAGATGTCTGGGTACTGCAATCACTTGATTCAACTGGGAGTTAATCTTCCAGATGATAGCGTCATTGACAGAATTCTTCAATCACTGCCACCAAGCTACAAGAGCTTCGTGATGAACTATAACATGCAAGGGATGGATAAGATGATTCCCGAGCTCTTCGCAATGCTAAAGGCTGCGGAGGTAGAAATCAAGAAGGAGCATCAAGTGTTGATGGTCAATAAGACCACCAGTTTCAAGAAAAAGGGCAAAGGGAAGAAGAAGGGGAGCTTCAAGAAGAACAGCAAGCAAGTTGTTGCTCAAGAGAAGAAACCCAAGTCTGGACCTAAGCCTGAGATTGAGTGCTTCTACTGCAAGCAGACTGGTCACTGGAAGCGGAACTGCCCCAAGTATTTGGTGGATAAGAAGGAAGGCAAGGTGAACAAAGGTATATGTGATATACATGTTATTGATGTGTACCTTACCAGAGCTTGCAGTAGCACCTGGGTATTTGATACTGGTTCTGTTTCTAATATTTGCAACTTGAAACAGGGACTACGGATTAAGCGAACACTGGCCAAGGACGAGGTGATGATGCGCGTGGGAAACGGTTCCAAAGTCGATGTGATCGCCGTCGGCACACTACCTCTACATCTACCTTCGGGATTAGTATTAGACCTAAATAATTTTTATTTGGTGCCAGCATTAAGCATGAACATTATATCTAGATCTTGTTTGATGCGAGACGGTTATTCATTTAAATCAGAGAATAATGGTTGTTCTACTTATATGAGTAATATCTTTTATGGTCATGCACCCTTGAAGAGTGGTATATTTTTGATGAATCTCGATAGCAGTGATACACATATTCGTAATGTTGACGACAAAAGATGCAGAGTTGATAATTATAGTGCAACTTATTTGTGGCAATACCGTTTAGGTCATATCGGTGTAAAGCGCATGAAGAAACTCCATGCTAATGGACTTTTGGAACCACTTGATTATGAATCACTTGGTACTTGCGAACCATGCCTCATGGGCAAGATGACTAAAACGCCGTTCTCCGGAACTATGGAGAGAGCAACAGATTTGTTGGAAATCATACATACAGATGTATGTGGTCCAATGAATATTGAAGCTCGTGGCGGATATCGTTATTTTCTCACCTTCACAAATGATTTGAGCAGATATGGGTATATCTACTTAATGAAACATAAGTCTGAAACATTTGAAAAGTTCAAAGAATATTAGAGTGAAGTTAAAAATCATCGTAACAAGAAAATAAAGTTTCTACGATCAGATCGTGGAGGAGAATATTTGAGTTACGAGTTTGGTCTACATTTGAAAAAATGCGGAATAGTTTCGCAACTCACGCCACCCGGAACACCACAGCGTAATGGTGTGTCCAAACTCGTAATCGTACTTTACTAGATATGGTGCGATCTATGATGTCTCTTATTGATTTACCGCTATCGTTTTGGGGTTATGCTTTAGAGACGGCTGCATACACGTTAAATAGGGCACCATCGAAATCCGTTGAGACGATGCCTTATGAACTGTGGTTTGGCAAGAAACCAAAGTTGTCGTTTCTTAAAGTTTGGGGATGCGATGCTTATGTGAAAAAGCTTCAACCTGATAAGCTCGAACCCAAATCGGAGAAATGTGTCTTCATAGGATACCCAAAGGAGACTGTTGGGTACACCTTCTATCACAGATCTGAAGGCAAGACATTCGTTGCTAAGAATGGATCCTTTCTAGAGAAGGAGTTTCTCTCGAAAGAAGTAAGTGGGAGGAAAGTAGAACTTGATGAGGTAACTGTACCTGCTCCCTTGTTGGAAAGTAGTTCATCACAGAAACCGGTTCCTGTGACGCCTACACCAATTAGTGAGGAAGTTAATGATGATGATCATGAAACTTCAGATCAAGTTATTACTGAACCTCGTAGATCAACCAGAGTAAGATTCGCACCAGAGTGGTATGGTAATCCTGTTCTGAAAGTCATGTTACTAGACCATGATGAACCTACGAACTATGAAGAAGCGATGGTGAGCCCAGATTCTGCAAAATGGCTTGAAGCCATGAAATCTGAGATGGGATCCATGTATGAGAACAAAGTGTGGACTTTGGTTGACTTGCCCAATGATCGGCAAGCCATTGAGAATAAATGGATCTTCAGGAAGAAGACTGACGCTGACGGTAATGTTACTGTCTATAAAGCTCGACTTGTTGCGAACAGTTTTAGACAAGTTCAAGGGATTGACTACGATGAGACCTTCTCACCCGTAGCGATGCTTAAGTCAGTCTGAATCATGTTAGCAATTGCTGCATTTTATGATTATGAAATTTGGCAAATGGATGTAAAAACTGCATTCCTGAATGGATTTCTGGAAGAAGAGTTGTATATGATGCAACCAGAAGATTTGTCGATCCAAAGGGAGCTATCAAAGTATGCAAGCTCCAGCGATCCATTTATGGACTGGTGCAAGCCTCTCGGAGTTGGAATAAATGCTTTGATAGTGTGATCAAAGCATTTGGTTTTATACAGACTTTTGGAGAAGCCTGTATTTACAAGAAAGTGAGTGGGAGCTCTGTAGCATTTCTGATATTATATGTGGATGACATATTATTGATTGGAAATGATACAGAATTACTGGATAGCATAAAGGGATACTTGAATAAGAGTTCTTTAATGAAAGACCTCGGTGAAGCTGCTTATATATTGGGCATCAAGATCTATAGATATAGATCAAGACGCTTAATTGGACTTTCACAAAGCACATACCTTGACAAAGTTTTGAAGAAGTTCAAAATGGATCAAGCAAAGAAAGGGTTCTTGCCTGTGTTACAAGGTGTGAAGTTGAGTAAGACTCAATGCCCGACCACTACAGAAGATAGAGAGAAGATGAAAGATGTTCCCTATGCTTCAGCCATAGGCTCTATCATGTATGCAATGCTGTGTACCAGACCTGATGTGTGCCTTGCTATAAGTTTAGCAGGGAGGTACCAAAGTAATCCAGGAGTGGATCACTGGACAGCGGTCAAGAACATCCTAAAATACCTGAAAAGGACTAAGGATATGTTTCTCGTTTATGGAGGTGAAAAAGAGCTCATCGTGAATGGTTACGTTGATGCAAGCTTTGACACTAATCCGGACGATTCTAAATCACAAACCGGATACGTGTTTATATTGAACGGTGGAGCTGTCAGTTGGTGCAGTTCTAAACAAAGCGTCGTGGCGGGATCTACGTGTGAAGCGGAGTACATAGCTGCTTCGGAAGCAGCAAATGAAGGAGTCTGGATGAAGGAGTTCATATTCGATCTAGGTGTCATACCTAGTGCATCGGGTCCAATGAAAATCTTTTATGACAATACTGGTGCAATTGCCTTGGCGAAGGAATACAGATTTCACAAGAGAATCAAGCACATCAAGAGATGCTTCAATTCCATCGGGGATCTAGTCCAGGTGGGAGACATAGAAATTTGCAAGATACATACGGATCTGAATGTTGTAGACCCGTTGACTAAGCCTCTTCCACGAGCAAAACATGATCAGCACCAAGGCTCCATGGGTGTTAGAATCATTACTGTGTAATCTAGATTATTGACTCTAGTGCAAGTGGGAGACTGAAGGAAATATGCCCTAGAGGCAATAATAAAGTTATTATTTATTTCCTTATATCATGATAAATGTTTATTATTCATGCTAGAATTGTATTAACCGGAAAAGTAATACTTGTGTGAATACATAGACAAACAGAGTGTCACTAGTATGCCTCTACTTGACTAGCTCGTTGATCAAAGATGGTTAAGTTTCCTAACCATGGACATGAGTTGTCATTTGATTAACGGGATCACATCATTAGGAGAATGATGTGATTGACTTGACCCATTCCATTAGCTTAGCACTTGATCGTTTAGTTTGTTGCTATTGCTTTCTTCATGACTTATACATGTTCCTATGACTATGAGATTATGCAACTCCCGTTTACCAGAGGAACACTTTGTGTGCCACGAAACGTCACAACGTAACTGGGTGATTATAAAGGTGCTCTACAGGTGTCTCCGAAGGTACTTGTTGGGTTGGCGTATTTCGAGATTAGGATTTGTCACTCCGATTGTCGGAGAGGTATCTCTGGGCCCACTCGGTAATGCACATCACTATAAGCCTTGCAAGCATTGCAACTAATGAGTTAGTTGCGGGATGATGTATTACAGAACGAGTAAAGAGACTTTCCGGTAACGAGATTGAACTAGGTATTGAGATACCGATGATCGAATCTCGGGCAAGTAACATACCGATGACAAAGGGAACAACGTATGTTGTCATGCGGTCTGATCGATAAAGATCTTCATAGAATATGTAGGAGCCAATATGGGCATCCAGGTCCCGCTATTGGTTATTGACCAGAGAGGTGTCTCGGTCATGTCTACATAGTTCTCAAACCCATAGGGTTCGCACGCTTAACGTTCGTTGACGATATAGTGCTATGAGTTATGTATGTTGGTGACCGAATGTTGTTCGGAGTTCCGGATAAGATCACGGACATGACGAGGAACTCCAGAATGGTCCAGAGATAAAGATTGATATATGGGATAATAGTGTTTGGAATCCGGAAGGGTTCCGGAATTCATTGGAAGGGGTTCCGGATGTTTCCCGAAATGTTTGGGTACGAGAAAACTTTATTTGGGCCAAAGGGGAAAGCCCACAAGGTTTTTGGAAAGTGCAAAAGGAAGTTTTGCGGAGTCCAGAGGCCAGACGCCAGGGTCCCTGGCGTCAATGCAAAAAAAAAGGGTCCCTGGCGTCTGGGTCCAGACGCCGGGAACCCTGGCGTTTGGCCCTGGAGTCCGAGAAGGACTCTTGCCTTTCGGGTGAAACCGACTTTGTGGAGGCTTTCACTCCAAGTTTTGACCCCAAGGCTCAACATATAAATAGAGGGGTAGGTCTAGCACCCAAGACACATCAAGAAACACCAAGCCGTGTGTCGGCAACCCCGTCCCCTCTAGTTTATCCTCTGTCATAGTTTTCGTAGTGCTTAGGCGAAGCCCTGCGGAGATTGTTCTTCACCAACACCGTCACCACGCCGTCGTGCTGCCGGAACTCATATACTACTTCACCCCTCTTGCTGGATCGAGAAGGCGAGGACGTCACCGAGCCAAACGTGTGCAGAACTCGGAGGTGCCGTGCTTTCGGTACTTGGATCGGTCGGATCGTGAAGACGTACGACTACATCAACCACGTTGATATAACGCTTCCGCGAACGGTCTACGAGGGTATGTAGACAACACTCTCCCCTCTCGTTGCTATGCATCACCATGATCCTGCGTGTGCGTAGGAATTTTTTTGAAATTACTACGTTCCCAATAGAGCTTATGCGGTGGTTTGAATTAGAGGCCATAGTCCAATCTATTGTTCTGGTAGAAGTGCATGATTTAAGTTGACAATATGAATCTAAAGGTATATGCACATCCATGCATTTGTATATTTCTGTTAATTCCATAGGCGTCAAACCTATTTTCCTCTCTGCTATGTGGTCTTTAAAAATTACTCCGAGAGTGCAGTCTTTTATGTGGTCTTTAAAATTTACTCCTAGGGTGCAGTTTTTCCTGAGGTTGTTATTCCATAACAACATAATGAGCAGGGACAATATGAGAAAGAGAGGGATGCTCAAACCCATGGAATGTGAGTATTACAAAGAAATAGAAGCAGTTTTTCATTTGTTTTTTAAGTGATACTAGTCCAACAATTGTTTGCTAAGCTGGATACGTGCTTTTTTTGAAAAATATCGAGACTTTATTCATTAGATATAAGAAGTACATCGTTCATGAGGATCATTACAATCTCATCTACAGGTTCCTCAAACCAGACGTAAGTCAAAAAAATCTAGCTAATTTAGCAAGCTCATGAGCTACTTTATTTGCTTCTCTATTACAATGTTCGAATCTAGTAATACTAAAATCACAAGCATAATGAAAATAATCGTCGAATATTGCTGCTGCCGCACCCGCTGATTGTCCTCCATTCTGCAGAGTATAAATTACCTCCAGATTATCTGAGTTAATAACAAGGCGATTACATCCCGCCCTTTGCGCCAGAGTTAAACCAAAGTTGAGAGCAAGGGCTTCCGCCATCAGCACATCTGCGCAGTAATCGATCTTCCCATTCCCTCCAGCAATAAACCTGCCTTTGTCGTCTCTCAGGACCGCCCCCATCGTTCCCCTAAGCATATCGTGGTCAAAAGAAGCATCAACATTAAGTTTCACGAACCTCTAGGGGACAGGACCATCCTTCCTTCTTAATGGTAGCCTTGGGCGATGAAGCATTAACAAAGTTTGTGGTAAGTGATAAAACACCCATTGAAATCTGCAAGGCATTTTGGGTTTTCTCCTTATGCACTAACTTCCGTCTTTCCCACCATAAATACCATGTTGAGACAGCAATCATCTCACGCACATT
The DNA here is from genome assembly GCF_056163025.1 of Triticum urartu. Lineage (NCBI taxonomy): Eukaryota > Viridiplantae > Streptophyta > Magnoliopsida > Poales > Poaceae > Triticum > Triticum urartu. The sequence goes on from NC_141875.1 coordinate 97,836,426, forward strand.
GTGGTGACCTATCATCCTCCAATCTTGGTCCGAGAGAAGTAGTAAGTACTCCAACACCGCCTCTCCAGCATGGTCTACCTCGCACGCTTTATCGATAATATCAATTATCCCTAGCCTTTTCCAAACCTCCTTTGCTTTCCTACAATGGAAAAACATATGTTTTGTATCTTCTAAGCCCTGTGAGCAAGTGGGGCAAGTGGGCGAAACCTTCATATGTCTATTAGCAAGCATAACCCGGCATGGGAGAGTTTCATGAGGCGTGCGCCATATAAAAAAATTTCACTTTCGCCGGGCAAGATAACTTCCATATCTTACTCCAAATAGGGTTAACTGTGGTTCCCCCCACTCCATTGGAGTATTTTAATTTGTTACCATACTGATTTTCCCACTCGATGGAATATGCTGACTAGACCAAGAACATTCCATGTTTTGTATAGCTCCAAGCAATAAAATCTGGCATATCATATTACGAGAGTGGAATTGAAAGAATCTGTTGTATATCGATGGGCCACGTAGTTTGTTTGATGAGTTCTTCATCCCAATTATTGGACACATGATCAATGAGATCACCTACCTTGGTTAACAGATGCCCCCCCTTCGGCGTTACAATTCTCCTATTAGCACAGTTTGGGATCCAAGCATCTTCTCAAATATTTATTTTTTGTCCGTTTCCCACTCGCCAGATATAGCCTCTTTTCAGGGTAATGATGCCTGCCATAATACTCTGCCATGTAAAAGAAGAGCCTTTCCTTTGTTTAGCGTTCATTAAGTCACCATCAGGGTAGTACTTTGCCCTTAAGATAGAAGCACACAAAGAATCAGGGTTATCCAGAAGACTTCACGCTTGTTTAGTGAGCAACACCAAGTTGAAGCAGTGAATATCATGAAATCCCATGCCTCCTTGATTTTTAGGAACACACATTTTTCACCAGGACATCCAATGCATCCTTTTCTGGTTCTCCTTGTCTCCCCACCAGAAATGCGCTAACGCGTCAATGATTTCTTTACAATTTTTTTAGGAATTTTAAAGACCGACATTGCATAGGTGGATATGGCTTGGATCACAGCCTTGAGCAGGATTTCCTTCCCCCCGGTGGACAACAATTTCTCCTTCCAGCCACTGATTTTCTTAAGAATTCGCTCAATCAGAAATTAGAAATAGTCTGTTTTATCCATCCCCACATTTGCTAGCAGGCCCAAATATTTATCATTAAGAGCCTCCATCATTATATTCAGTGTTGTACATAATTGTGCTCTAATATCCACCTTCGTATTCGGGCTAAAGAAAATGCTGGATTTTTTAACGCTTACCAATTGTCCGGATGCCTTACAATATAGATCAAGCGCTGCTTTTAGAGCTTCTGCATTGTGTTGGTTTGCTTTCATAAGAATCAATGAATCATCTGCAAATAGGAGATTTGTGAAAGGTGGGACATCTCTACACACTTTTACTCCTGAGATAGTTCCAATTTCCTCTGCATGTGTGAGTAAAGCATTCAGACCCTCAGTACATAATAAGAAAAGGTATGGCGACAACGGGTCTCTGATACATCCATTTTGCATCATGCTTTTATATCCATATTTATTGCATTATGGGCTGTTATTACACATTATGTCATAATACTTATGCCTATTCTCTCTTATTTTACAAGGTTTACATAAAGAGGGAGAATGCCGGCAGCTGGGATTCTGGGCTGGAAAAGGAGCAAATATTAGAGACCTATTTTGCATAGCTCCAAAAGTCCTGAAACTTCACGGAAGATGTTTTCCAAATATATAAAAAATTTTGAGCGAAAGAAACTCACCAGGGGGCCACACCCTGCCCACGAGGGTGGGGGGCACGCCCTACCCCCTGGGCGCGCCCCCTACCTCGTGGGCCCCCTGGTGGCCCTCCGGTGGCCATCTTCTGCTATATGGAGTCTTTCAATGGGAAAAAATCATAAGCCATCTTCTCGGACGAAACTCTGCCGCCACGAGGCGGAACCTTGGCAGAACTAATCTAGGGCTCTCGCGGAGCTGTTCTGCCAAGGAAACTTCCCTCCCAGAGGGGGAAATCATCGCCATCGTCATCACCAACGCTCCTCTCATCGGGAGAGGGTAATCTCCATCAACATCTTCATCAGCACCATCTCATCTCAAAACCCTAGTTCATCTCTTGTATCCAATTCTTGTCTCCAAGTCCGGGATTGGTGATAGTAGGTTGCTAGTAGTGTTAATTACTCCTTGTAGTTGATGCTAGTTGGTTCAATTGGTGGAAGATCATATGTTCAGATCCTATATGCATATCAATACCCCTCTGATTATGAACATGTTTATGCTTTGTGAGTAGTTACTTTTGTTCCTGAGGACATGGGAGAAGTCTTGCTATTAGTAGTCATGTGAATTCGGTATTCGTTCGATATTTTGATGAGATGTATGTTGTCTCTCCTCTAGTGGTGTTATGTGAACGTCGACTACATGACACTTCACCATTATTTGGACCTAGAGGAAGGCATTGGGAAGTAATAAGTAGATTATGGGTTGCTAGAGTGACAGAAGATTAAACCCTAGTTTATGCGTTGCTTCGTAAGGGGCTGATTTGGATCCATATGTTTCATGTTATTGTTAGGTTTACCTTAATACTTTTGTTGTATTTGCGGATGCTTGCAATAGAGGTTAATCATAAGTGGGATGCTTGTCCAAGTAAGGGCAGCACCCAAGCACCGGTCCACCCACATACCAAATTATCAAAGTACCGAACGCGAATCATATGAACGTGATGAAAACTAGCTCGACGATATTCCCATGTGTCCTCGGGAGCGCTTTACATCATATAAGAGTTTGTCCAGGCTTGTCCTTTGCTACAAAAAGGATTGAGACACCTTGCTGCACCTTATTTACTTTTGTTACTAGTTGCTCGTTACAAATTATCTTATCACAAAACTATCTGTTACCACTTATTTCAGTACTTGCAGAGAATACCTTGCTAGAAACCGCTTATCATTTCCTTCTGCTCCTCGTTGGGTTCGACACTCTTACTTATCTAAAGGACTACGATAGATCCCCTATACTTGTGGGTCATCAAGACTCTTTTCTGGCGCCGTTGCCGGGGAGTGAAGCGCCTTTGGTAGGTGGAATTTGGTAAGGAAAAAATTATATAGTGTGCTGAAATTTACTGTCACTTGTTACTATGGAAAGTAATCCTCTGAGGGGCTTGTTCGGGGTATCTTCACCCCGACCAGTAGAGCAAAGAGTTTCTCCTCAACCTACTGAAAATGAATATGAAAATGAAAATGCTTGCTTTGATGTTCCTGCGGGTATGATAGAAAAACTGCTAGCTAATCCTTTTTTTAGGAGATGGAACAAAACATCCTGATGAACATCTGATATATGTGGATGAAGTTTGTGAATTATTTAAGCTTGCAGGTGTACCCGGAGATGTTGTTAAGAAGAAGGTCTTCCCTTTATCTTTGAGGGGAGATGCATCGACATGGTATAGGCTATGTGATGATATGAGGTCTTGGAATTATAAACGATTGAAATTGGAATTTCATCAGAAGTTTTATCCTATGCATCTTGTTCATCGTGATCGCAATTATATATATAATTTTTGGCCTCGCGAAGGAGAAAGCATCGCTCAAGCTTGGGGGAGGCTTAAGTCAATGTTATATTCATGCCCCAATCATGAGCTCTCAAGAGAAATGATTATTCAAAAAATTTATGCTCGGCTTTCTGGTAACAATCGCACCATGCTTGATACTTCTTGTGCTGGCTATTTTATGATGAAGACTATTGAATTCAAATGGGATTTATTGGAAAGAATTAAACGCAACTCTGAAGATTGGGACCTCGACAATGTTAAGGAGTCAGGTATGACACCTAGTTTTGATTGTGTTAAATCTTTTATGGATACCGATATTTTTCGTAAATTTAGCACTAAATATGGACTTGACTCTGAGATAGTAGCTTCTTTTTGTGAATCTTTTGCTGCTTATGTTGATGTCCCCAAGGAGAAGTGGTTTAAATATCATCCTCCCATAGAAGTAAAAGTAGCTGCACCTATTAAAGTTGAAGAAAAGACTATCACTTATAATGATCCTATTGTTCCTACTTCTTATGTTGAGAAACCACCTTTCCCTGTTAGGATGAAGGATCATGCCAAAGCTTCAACTGTGGTTCGTAAAAGCAATATTAAAACATATACCCCTCCTGAGCAAGTTAAAGTTGAACCTAATATTGCTATTGTTAAAGATCTCTTGTCTGATAATATAGATGGGCATGTCATTTATTTCTGTAATGAAACTGCTAGAATTGCTAAACCCCGTGATAAAGATAAACCTATACCTGTGGTAGGCATGCCTGTTATTTTTGTTAAAATAGGAGATCATTGTTATCATGGCTTATGTGATATGGGTGCTAGTGCTAGTGCAATACCTTATTCCTTATACAAAGAAGTTATGCATGATATTGCACCTGCTGAGATGGAAGATATTGATGTCACAATTAAACTTGCCAATAGAGATACTATTTCACCAATGGGAATTGTTAGAGATGTTGAAGTCTTGTGTGGGAAAACTAACTATCTTGCTGATTTTCTTGTTCTTGGTTCCCCACAAGATAGCTTTTGCCCCATTATATTTGGTAGACCCTTCCTAAATACTGTTAATGCTACCATAGATTGCAAAAGGGATGTTGTTACTATCGGTTTAGATGATATGACTCATGAATTTAATTTTTCTAAATTTAGTAGACAAAACCGTGAAGAAGAATTACCTAGTAAGGATGAAATTATATGTCTTGCTTCTATTGCCGTACCTCCTAGTGATCCTTTAGAACAATACTTGCTAGACCATGAAAATGATATGTTTATGAATGAAAGAAGGGAATTAGATAAAGTATTCTTTAAACAGGAGCCTATTCTGAAAAACAATTTACCTGTTGAAACCCTAGGGGATCCTCCTCCACCAAAGGGTGATCCCGTGTTTGAGCTTAAACCATTACCTAATACTCTTAAATATGCTTATCTTGATGAGAAAAAGATATATCCTGTTATTATTAGTGCTAACCTTTCAGAACATGAAGAAGAGAGATTATTGAAAACTCTGAAGAAGCACCATGCCGCTATTGGGTATACACTTGATGATCTTAAGGGCATTAGTCCCACTCTATGTCAACATAAAATTAATTTGGAAGAAGATGCTAAACCAGTTTGTGATCATCAACGTCGGCTATCCTAAAATGAAAGAAGTGGTCAGAAAGGAGATACTAAAGCTCCTTGAGGCAGGTATAATTTATCCCATTGCTGATAGTCAGTGGGTAAGCCCTGTCCATTGTGTCCCTAAGAAGGGAGGTATTATTGTTGTTCCTAATGATAAAGATGAATTGATTCCTCAAAGGATTATTACAGGTTATAGGATGGTAATTGATTTCCGCAAATTAAATAAGGCTACTAAAAAGATCATTACCCCTTACCTTTTATCGATCAAATGCTAGAAAGATTGTCCAAACATACACATTTTTGCTTTCTAGATGGTTATTCTGGTTTCTCTCAAATACCTATGTCAGCCAAAGATCAATCAAAGACTACTTTTACATGCCCTTTTGGTACTTTTGCTTATAGACGTATGCCTTTTGGTTTATGTAATGCACCTGCTACCTTTCAAAGATGCATGATGGCTATATTCTCTTACTTTTGTGAAAAGATTTGTGAGGTTTTCATGGACGACTTTTCTGTCTATGGATCTTCTTTTGATGATTGCTTGAGGAACCTTGATCGAGTATTGCAGAGATGTGAAGAAACTAATCTTGTCTTCAATTGGGAAAAGTGCCACTTTATGGTTAATGAAGGTACTGTCTTGGGGCATAAAGTTTCTGAAAGAGGTATTGAAATTGATAAAGCCAAGGTTGATGCTATTGAAAAGATGCCATGTCCCAAGGACATCAAAGGTATAAGAAGTTTTCTTGGTCATGCCGGTTTTTATAGGAGGTTCATTAAGGACTTCTCAAAAATTTCTCGGCCTCTGACTAATTTATTACAAAAAGATATACCATTTGTCTTTGATGATGATTGCGTAGAAGCATTTGAAATACTTAAGAAAGCATTGATTTCTACACCTATTGTTCAGCCACCTGATTGGAATTTACCCTTTGAAATTATGTGTGATGCTAGTGATTATGTTGTAGGTGCTGTTCTAGGACAAAGAGTCGATAAGAAACTAAATGTTATTCAATATGCGAGTAAAACCCTTGACAATGCTCAAAGCAATTATGCTACTACTGAAAAAGAATTCTTAGCAATTGTATTTGCTTGTGATAAGTTTAGACCTTATATTGTTGATTCTAAAGTAACTATTCACACTGATCATGCTGCTATTAAATATCTTATGGAAAAGAAAGATGCTAAACCTAGGCTTATTAGATGGGTTCTCTTGCTACAATAATTTGATTTGCATATTGTTGATAGAAAAGGAGCTGAGAACCCCGTTGCAGACAACTTCTCTAGGTTAGAAAATGTGCTTGATGACCCACTACCTATTGATGATAGCTTTCCCGATGAGCAATTAAGTGTCATAAATGCTTCTCATACTGCTCCATGGTATGCTGATTATGCTAATTACATTGTTGCTAAGTTTATACCACCTAGTTTCACATACCAGCAAAAGAAAAAGTTCTTCTATGATTTGAGGAATTACTTTTGGGATGACCCACATCTTTATAAAGAAGGAGTAGATGGTGTTATTAGACATTGTGTACTTGAGCGTGAACAGGAACAGATCCTACGCAAGTGTCACTCTGAAGCTTATGGAGGACACCATGCTGGAGATAGGACTGCACATAAGGTACTGCAATCTGGTTTTTATTGACCTACTCTCTTCAAGGATGCCCGTAAGTTTGTCTTATCTTGTGATGAATGTCAAAGAATTGGTAGAAATGCCTATGAATTATTCACTTGTTATTGAACCATTTGATGTTTAGGGCTTTGACTATATGGGACCCTTTCCTTCCTCTAATGGATATATACATATTTTAGTTGTTGTTGATTACGTTACTAAGTGGGTAGAAGCTATTCCAACTAGTAGTGTTGATCATAACACTTCTATTAAAATGCTTAAAGAAGTTATTTTTCCAAGATTTAGAGTCCCTAGATATTTAATGACTGATGGTGGTTCACATTTTATTCATGGTGCTTTCCGTAAAATGCTTGCTAAATATGATGTTAATCATAGAATTGCATCTCCTTATAACCCTCAGTCTAGTGGTTAAGTAGAATTGAGTAATAGAGAACTCAAATTAATTTTGCAAAAGACTGTTAATAGGTCTAGAAAGAATTGGTCCAAGAAACTTGATGATGCATTATGGTCCTATAGAACTGCACATAAAAATCCTATGGGTATGTCTCCGTATAAAATGGTCTATGGAAAAGCATGTCACTTACCTCTCGAACTAGAACACAAGGCTTATTGGGCTATTAAAGAACTTAATTATGATTTTAAACTTGCCGGTGAGAAGAGGTTATTTGATATTAGCTCACTTGATGAATGGAGAACCCAAGCCTACGAAAATGCCAAGTTGTTTAAAGAAAAAGTTAAAAGATGGCATGACAAAAGGATACAAAAGCATGAGTTTAATGTAGGTGATTATGTATTGCTATACAACTCTCATTTAAGATTTTTTGCAGGAAAGCTTCTCTCTAAATGGGAAGGTCCTTACGTTATCGAGGAGGTCTACCGTTCCAGTGCCATAAAAATCAACAACTTCGAAGGCACAAATCCGAAGGTGATGAACAGTCAAAGAATCAAACATTATATCTCAGGTAATCCCATAAATGTTGAAACCAATGTTATTGAAAGCGTAACCCCAGAGGAATACATAAGGGACACTTTCCAGAACGTTTCAGACTCCGAAAGGAATAGGTATGTGGTACGGTAAGTAAACCGACTCCAAAACAGTTTTTAAGGCAATATTTCTCCGTTTTGGAATATTTAGAAAAATAGAAAAATAAGCAGCAGTCCGGGAAGGACACGAGGGCTCCACGAGGGTGGAGGGCGCGCCCTACCCTACTGGGCGCGCCCCCTACCTCGTGGGCATCTCGTGTGCTCTCCGAACTCCGTTTTCGTACACGACACGTATTTTGGTCGGTAAAAATTCATTATATAATCTCCCAGGGGTTTTGACTCCTGTATCACGCAAAAATCTCCTGTCTTTGTTTCAAGCTGTTTTTCTGACAGATCTAGATTATCATGGCGTCTCCAAGTGCTCCCAAGGACAAGTTCTTTGACAAGGTCATCAACCCTTACCTCGCGGAGGTGCAGCGACACCCTCAAACCATTGAGATGCGTGATGGGTTGCTGCACATCCGTGATGCTGAGGGGCCGAGGGGACCGGAAGCGTGGAGACGAGGCTTGAAGCAATGGAGCAACAAGTTTTGAAGTGTCAGGGGATGGTGGAGCGTGGAGTCAACTCCAACCACATGATGATCGCAGAATTCACCAACAAACACAAGCTGGATGCCGACAACATCGGGGAGACCATCTTCAAGATTCACGAGAAAATTGAGCACCTTCAAGCTCAAATTTATGACCTGCAAAACCAAAACTGTGAGTATGAATATAGATTCAAAAGGATGAGTTTGGCTGCAGATTTGAGGATCCCGGAGACTCGGTCATCTTTCTATGATGGTGAGCCTATGCCTTGGAAGAAGGACGACAAGCCTACGCCATCAACAAAATCACCACCGTCTCCATCAACAAAGAAGAATTGAGTATCTGGTATGGGCACTCCACTTGGCAACTGCCAAGCTTGGGGGAGTGCCCCGGTATCGTATCACCATCACTTTTATCTTTACCGTTTTTCTTAGTTCGATCCTTTTGGTAATATCTTGATCTAGTAGAATAAAAGTTCTTAGTGTGATCTAGTTGTGAGTTTTGCTTTATTATCCTTCTATGTAATCAAGTCCGTGAGCTATATAATAAAGATTAGTGTTGAGTCAAGGGCTTGATTATTTTGCCATGATCCTAAGTGAATAAAAGAAAAAGAGAAAGAAATAAAAAGAAACAAAAAGATCATGTGAATCTTATGGAGAGTAATGAGCTCACATAGAAAGAGTATGATGAATAAAAGTTGTTGAGAGTTGACAAGCATAGTTTTGGTCATCGTTGCAATTAATAGGAAGTAATAAAGAAAGAGAGGTCTTCACATATAAATATACTATCTTGGACATCTTTTATGATTGTGAGCACTCATTAAAATATGACATGCTAAAGAGTTGACATTGGACAAGGAAGACAACATAATGGGTTATGTTTTCTTACATCTGAGATAAACTATATTGTCTTGGATCTTCCAACATGATGAGCTTGCCTTTCCCCCTCATGCTAGCCAAATTCATTGCACCAAGTAGAGATACTACTTGTGCTTCTAAATACCCTTAAACCAGTTTTGCCATGAGAGTTCACTATACCTACCTATGGATTGAGTAAGATCCTCTAAGTAAGTTGTCATCGGTGCAAGCAATAAAAATTGCTATCTAAATATGTATGACTTATTAGTGTGGGAGAAAATAAGCTTTTATACGATCATGTGATATGGAAGTAATAAAAGCGACAGACTGCATAATAAAGGTCCATATCACAAGGGGCAATATAAAGTGACGTTCTTTCGCATTAAGATTTCGTGCATCCAACCATAAAAGCGCATGACAACCTCTGCTTCCCTCTGCGAAGGGCTTATCTTTTACTTTTATCTCCTACATTGCATAAGAGTCATGGTGATCTTCACCTTTCCTTTTTACATTTTATCCTTTGGCAAGCACAATATGTTGGAAAGATCCTGGTATATATGGCTAATTGGATGTGAGTTTTCATGAACTATTACTGTTGACATTACCCTTGAGGCAAAACGTTGGGAGGCAAAACTATAAGCCCCTATCTTTCTCTGTGTCCGATTAAAACTCCATACTCATAAGTATTGCGTGAGTGTCAGCAATTGTGAAAGATTATATGATAGTTGAGTATGTGGACTTGCTGAAAAGCTCTTATACATTGACTCTTTCCTATGTTATGATAAATTGTAATTGCTTCAATGACTGAGATTGTAGCTTGTTAGTTTTCAATGAAGTTTATGATTCATACTTGATATTGTGATTGAATTATTACTCTAGCATCAGAGATTATATGACAAGAATTATATGAGTTGCTGTTCTAAGAATGATCATGATGCCCTCATGTCCGTATTTTATTTTTATCGACACCTCTATCTCTAAACATGTGGACATATTTTTCAATTTCGGCTTTTCGCTTGAGGACAAGCGAGGTCTAAGCATGGGGGAGTTGATACGTCCATTTTGCATCATGCTTTTATATCCATATTTATTGCATTATGGGCTGTTATTACACATTATGTCACAATACTTATGCCTATTCTCTCTTATTTTACAAGGTTTACATAAAGAGGGAGAATGCCGACAGCTGGGATTCTGGGCTGGAAAAGGAGCAAATATTAGAGACCTATTCTGCACAGCTCCAAAAGTTCTGAAACTTCACGGAAGATGTTTTCCAAATATATAAAAAATATTGAGCGGAAGAAACTCACCAGGGGGCCACATCCTGCCCACGAGGGTGGGGGGCGCGCCCCCTACCTCATGGGCCCCCTGGTGGCCCTCCGGTGGCCATCTTCTGCTATATGGAGTCTTTCGATGGGAAAAAAATCATAAGCCATCTTCTTGGACGAAACTCCGCCGCCACGAGGCGGAACCTTGGCAGAACCAATCTAGGGCTCTAGCGGAGCTGTTCTGCCGGGGAAACTTCCCTCCCGGAGGGGGAAATCATCGCCATCGTCATCACCAACGCTCCTCTCATCGGGAGAGGGCAATCTCCATCAACATCTTCATCAGCACCATCTCATCTCAAAACCCTAGTTCATCTCTTGTATCCAATTCTTCTCTACTACTATAGTACACGATTTTTTGAATATTTGAATCTGCCTTCTTCTCTCATATTTTACCCGCCACTTCCAGAATCGAATCATCTATGGCCGTCAACTTATTAAATCGAACGGCCCGTGTTACCCGGATTCGCCCCTCACGCAGTCCCGCCAAACCTGAAAACCAGTCGCCCCTTCTGGAGAACTCCACAACCCCCATGATAGCCTCCACCCTCCAGGCTCTAGCAAATCGATTCCCTGCCAACCTCCCATTTTTCATCTCACGCTGGTCTTTCCCCTGGAATCTGGATGCTCCGTATCCAATTTCTCTAGCCCGTGGGTCACACACTCACACTCACACACCAGCAGCTCCATTGGTCCATTCCCGGTCCACACACCCAGCACGGCAGCACCTCCGGATCACCTCCACGTCCAGATTGCATCTCCAGCCCCGTCTCCTTGCAGGCTCTGGCTTGCTTCGAAATTTGTTTCCGCCTGGTGATTAAAGGCTCATAGGAGCTGGACATCCATCTACGGCCAGCTGACCATATTGCCGTTGACCACAAGTGAGGTTGGTGATTCTTCTGTTCCTTTGAGATTTTGTTGCATGAGAATGTTGTGCAAGTGATTCTTCTTGCTGAGGATGATATGAAATACAGATCCACTGGTCTGATTGTAGCTTGCTGATTTTTCTACTTTTCTTGCACGCAAGGTGTTTGTGCTTATGTCCAGACAGTACACTAAGAAAGGCAATGCTATTGACCCATCAGGGAAAAGCACAAAAAATATTCTCTACAAGGATGTTTTGGTATAATTCATGTGCATGCTGTGTACAGCAGTGTTATGTTTCTAATATGGTTGTATTGATGTAAATAGTACCCAGGAAAATAATGTTATATAGGGCTTCAGTCATTAGTTTGTCCCTGTGAAAGTTGTAGACCAAAAGTTATGTTTGCAGGGGTACTATTCTAGCATATGCAATACTTAAACCATGTACTACTCCTTTTTCAGTTATTGCATATAGCAGAAATCCAGCAACAGAAGTGAGCAAATATCATTCTTTATGATACAGAGCCATTGGGCTTCAAATGTATATACAATATACTGACATTGATATGGAGGTCGAGCGGTCTCCCCTAAAATCAAAAAACAAAAAAGTTTATTTTTTAAATAGAAGTCGAGCAGAACAGGCTATTCTCACGTTTTTGCATGATTTTTACGTGCATTGATATGGACTGATACATATCCATTTTTCTGCTTGCAAAAAATATTGCATATGCATGGTAGAATGCATTACATCCATGTACGTCCAAGTAATGTACGTAGAATGCATGGAGATTATTATTTTCTAGACAAAATTTAATCCCATGATGTAAGTTCCATTTTGTGAATATTAACTGCAAGTTTGTCTTTTCTTTTTTTGCGGGAAACTGCAAGTTTCTTAAATGTTTGGGAAATATAAGAAAATCAAATTGTTCATGAACATTGTAAATCGGCAAGCGATTGCGAAGCTAAAACTCCATATAAAAAGTGTTTCATTTATACTTCAGATTTTTTTGCTTGTATGGTCTTTTTGTTAAGAATGCACACGTGCAAAGCATGTGCCTTTGACTAGTGTCTCCAAGTCCGGGATTGGTGCTAGTAGGTTGCTAGTAGTGTTAATTACTCCTTGTAGTTGATGCTAGTTGGTTTAATTGGTGGAAGATCATATGTTCAGATCCTATATGCATATCAATACCCCTCTGATTATGAACATGTTTATGCTTTGTGAGTAGTTACTTTTGTTCCTGAGGATATGGGAGAAGTCTTGCTATTAGTAGTCATGTGAATTTGGTATTCGTTTGATATTTTGATGAGATGTATGTTGTCTCTCCTCTAGTGGTGTTATGTGAACGTCGACTACATGACACTTCACCATTATTTGGGCCTAGAGGAAGGCATTGGGAAGTAATAAGTAGATGATGGGTTGCTAGAGTGACAGAAGCTTAAACCCTAGTTTATGCGTTGCTTCGTAAGGGGCTGATTTGGATCCATATGTTTCATGCTATGGTTAGGTTTACCTTAATACTTTTGTTGTATTTGCGGATGCTTGCAATAGAGATTAATCATAAGTGGGATGCTTGTCCAAGTAAGGGCAGCACCCAAGCACCGATCCACCCACATACCAAATTATCAAAGTACCGAACACGAATCATATGAACGTGATGAAAACTAGCTTGACGATATTCCCATGTGTCCCCGGGAGTGCTTTACATCATATAAGAGTTTGTCCAGGCTTGTCCTTTGCTACAAAAAGGATTGGGCCACCTTGCTGCACCTTATTTACTTTTGTTACTTGTTGCTCGTTACAAATTATCTTATCACAAAACTATCTATTACCACTTATTTTAGTACTTGCGGAGAATACCTTGCTGGAAATCGCTTATCATTTCCTTCTGCTCCTCGTTGGGTTCGACACTCTTACTTATCGAAAGGACTACGATAGATCCCCTATAGTTGTGGGTCATCAGTCTCCCTGTCTCAACCCCCTTGTGGGCTTGAAACTCTCACTTTCCTCTCCATTTATCCTAACCCTGTACTCAACCGTTGAGACACATTGCATAATAAAGTTCACCCATTCTTGTCGAAAACCCAATCTCAACATAATGTCCTTCAAAAAAAGGCCACTCAACTCTATCATAAGCTTTGTGCATATCCAGTTTTATCGCGCAGATGCCTTCTTTACCATCTCTTTTGTTCTTGATTGTGTGGAAATACTCATAGGCTACTAAAATATTATTTGTTATCAATCTGCCAGGCACAAAGGCACTTTGAGTTGGGCTAATAATATCTGGCAGGAGAACCTTCAAACGAGAAGCCACCATTTTTGCAATGATTTTATATACCACATTACATAAGCTGATTGGCCTAAATTGGGTTACCTTTTCTGGTGAATTTAACCTTTGGGATCATCACAATCGCTGTATTGTTCCAACCGGCTGGAATAGTGCATGTATTGATCGCTTGCAAAAGCTCCTCAATTAGGTCGTCCCCTAACATGGGCCAATATCTTTTATAGAAGATAGCATGGAGTCCATCTGGCCCGGGGGCTTTTAGATCCCCAATATCAAACAAAGCCTTACGAACATCTTCAGCAGTATAAGGGGAGAGAAGAGCATTGTTCATTTCAGAAGAAACTCTTCGACAAACAAGGGACAAGACTTCTTGGCTTGGACATTGAATTTTTGATGTGAAGAGTTTTGCGAAATAACCAGTGATGTGATCTTGTAGCTCCTTATCCTCTCTCCAGACCCCCGAGTCATCCAATAACTTCTTGATATTATTTCTCTTCTTCCTAGCCGTAGCTGCGTTATGGAAGAAAGATGTGTTACGGTCCCCGTGCATCAACCAGTTTGCACGACCTCTTTGTAGCCAGAAAATTTCCTCCTGGTCTAAAAGATTTTCAATAACCACAATTATCTCCTTCTGTCGGCAACAAGACTCAGCATTCGTCGGGCCGCGTCGCAGTCGCTCTAACTCTTTTTTCAATTTCTTAATTCTCCGCTTCGGGCCCTTTAAAAATTCATGATCCCAGTTGTGAAGATCAGCATGCACGGCTCTCGTTCGATCCGCAAGAGAAGGTCCAATACCAGCTAACTTTGCTTTCTCTCAAGATGCCTTAACGATTTCATTAACAGTGTATTCCTGTAACCACCTAGCTTCAAATTGTTTTGCACGTCCCGGTGGTTGCTTGAAAATATTCTCGTCCAGATAATCCGTATCCAGCACCAGCGGGCGATGGTTGGAATGAACATGTTCTTCATTAATCACCATTACACGAGGGAATTTGAGTGCCCACCCTATATTACATACTGCACGATCAAGACGCTCTCGAATATCACCTCTGCTCCAAGTAAAAAGGTCGCCAATGTAACCTAAGTCCTCTAGCCCACAATCCATAAGGCATTCACGGAACTCCCTCGTCATACCATTTGGTCTCGCATTACCGCCCTCTTTTTCTGAAGAATATAATATTTCATTAAAATCCTCCAAAATTACCCAAGGATGGTCACCCTTACTGTGAAGATTGCAAATATCATCCCAGGATAAGCTGTGTTCATTCCAGTTCGGACGGCCATAGAAGCCCATGAATCGCCATTGCACAATATTTTCATTCATAAATAAAACATCAATAAAATAAGGTGATACATAGTTCAACTCAATTTTATTCGACTCATAATAAAACATAACAAGGCCACCGGCCCGACCATCACTCTCCACTACAAACATAGAATCAAAGCTTAAGACACGACGTAGCTCATCGGCTTTACATTTATTCAAATGAGACTCTAAAAGAAAAACTAAATCAGCCTTTATACGCCCTTGTAGTTCCAGGAGCTCGCGAACTGCCGTGTTTGAGAGCATGCCACAACAGTTCCATCCTAAGATTTTCATTTGGCCCGGCGGACCTCCTCCTCGGAGGCCGCCGATGCGTCATTTTCGCCTTTCCCTTCCCCAACAGACTCCACCCCTTGAGGAATATACTCCTCCTCCTTCTCATTAGTTTCCTTTGCAACATGTATGACCACACCATCCACGTTCTGCACCGCTTCAACTTGACCTGTACACACTCGCTTTGAGGGGCTGGTAATGTCCCCGTATAATAAACGCTCATAACTATCCAACGATTTCTTGAAAGAGAACTGTACATCACTACCCGTCAGGCGTACATCAGGAAAAAAGGCTCCTTTTTTGCCCAGGACTTGCGTGCGGGCGTTCTCAGATCGCTTTCTTCCCCCTTTCTTTGTATCTTTTTTCTCACTCTTTCTAGGGTGGCCCTGCATGTGAGTTTTAACAGCACTAAATTTGAAATTAGCAATATCTGTAGTTGTCTCACTCCCAGCCGCCGCAAGTCTCGCAGCAACTGCACCTGAAAGTGCTTCAAGTATTCCATGTTGGAATAGGAGCTTCCCCGTTTCAGTATCAGTCGAGTGGCCCATGATGGCCGCCCCCATCTCCTGGCTTGCCCGAGCCACCAAATGCTGTTGTACCGAACTAGGCACACAAGGCAGCTCGCTGGTCAGGGCCACATGCAATGGCGGTTGGCCCTCCTGGCCAAAAGGCAATCCCACGCAGGGGTTCTTGAGCATCGCCAGCTCCCAGCCCTCCTGGCCGAGACTAGCACATTTCCCCAGCGCCTTCGCTTGGCCCTCCCGGCCCGGTTCAGCGTCTGCAAACTCCTTCGTCACCATGGTTGCTGAAGAGGCGGGGACAGCAGCCTCTTTCTCAGAGACGGTGAGTTCTCTCACGGGCGAAGCCACCTTGATGACGTCCATAGTCTTGACGGCCTTGTTGATGTCGATGCCGGTAATCGGAACCTTCTCTCCACAGGAAGATCCCCCAACATTAAGAACTCTTCTACTTACACCTTGTCCTTTCCAGTAAGCTTCTACGCTAAGATTTTTAGGGAAGGTAGGCACTCTCTTATCACTAGGAATATTACAAAATCTCTCGGATGTATGGCCTGTGATCCCACAACACTCACAATACAAAGGTAGTTTTTCATACCATACATCATATTTGACTATTTTCGAGCTACCTAAAGGAATAAACTCAATTGTACTCTTCAGAGGTTCGTGCAATAAAACTTCCACCCGCACACGCAGAAAATTTTCCACAATGACATGGTTGCGGTGTGGAACCTCTATCACCTCCCCAATTTGATCCCCAAAAGACCAACCCATGCTTTCGGTCTTGAGCTCAAAAGGGAGGCCACGTACCTGGACCCAGATGGCCATTACGCCAAGGTTGATCTCGGTCGGGTCGCCCTTGCCGTCGAACTCAGTGAAGACAAGACCATCCCGCTTATAGTGCCACGGCTACGCCTTTAACACGAACCGTCGATCACCCTCGGCGGCAAAGTTGAGGACAAACCTCCCGTCATCAGAGGCCACCTCCTGGACGGTGACCACTCCTTGGTGTTTCCACGCCGTGGCCCGGAGTTCATCGACGATGAAGGCATGACGCGTGGGTTGGCCTGGAAAGGGGGCAGGAGCTGGCCGACCACAAGGTGGCCGCTGACGGCCTTGCGCGCTGCATCCATGTCGATGACAAGAGGGGTCCCCTCCCCTTTGGTCGTCCTGGACGCCGTCTTCCCACCATGATCGGGGGTAGCCGGGAGCACACAGGGTCCAGCCTCCAAAGATGTCGGCGTTGAGCGCACCCCACCTACCGGTGCCAGTAGTATGCTAGGATTCTCTGTTCCTGATTGTTCTGCCGCTCCCCTCTTCACACTCCCTACCCCCTGGCTCGCCATGCCGCTCAGTACGTGAGGAAGCAAACATCAGAGGTGGTTTCAACTGCATAGATCCACTGACGCGTGTATTTTAATTTTCTTTGTGTAGGGGTTTGTGGAACTCGGAGTACTAGCTGCATTGTCTTTTAATTTACACTAACATGGCTTGCATCGACATGGTTGTGTTTCTTAATTGAAATGGAATCGGGGACGATGATCCCCGCTGATCTGGAAAAGAAATCACCCAGAATTTTAAAGTAGATAAGTTTAAGACACGGTGTCCAACATCTGGATGACTCGATCTATGCATTTGAAAGCACTTTTTTTCCAAGTACAAACAATCCGTATCTAGGGATCCATCTCCGATGCATCCGAGGCCAAGATAGCAAGAAGTTGCCACACACTTGTCCCTGCTGCAAATGAGTGTGCGCATCATCATCTTGGAAAAGTGCACGCAAAGTTGCACAGCGGTATATATGAGCATATGACCGGTGCCTAGTTCTAGTTTGTTCACTGTGGTTTAACCATGCACGTCACGGGTGCACGCACGCACGCATGCAGGCATGGTCCTCGCCAACTGAGATACTACCCGCTGGTGCTGCGTTGTATATGCTCAAATTTGGCAGCGACGATCGAAGGGAAAAAAACGGATAAGCTGTCGGTGTCAGAGGCCGTTGGCGTGCGAGTGAATTCATGGGGGCGACAGCACACTGCACGTTCAAATGCATGCAGCGCAAATATTCCCGGTCTCGCTATCAGCCCGTGCGCGAGCAGAGCAGACGGGCAGTGCACAGCTACGCACCGCAGAGCTTTGGCGGGCACGTACCTGCAAAATCAGAGTGATAGCACGTCATGACGTGGAGAACGGGCTGGTGCAGAGGTGGTAGTACGCACCTACCCTGACAGCGACGCAACGGAACGGACCAACAAGCTTGTCGCCTTCTTGTATTCTTCTCGTTGGGAATACATGCATGGCCGACGTGCTGGACACGGGCTGCCTTGCCTCCGCCAGAGGCATCCATGGCTCCCGCATATCTCAGGCACGACTCATGGAGCAAACGTGGTACAAGAGAGAGGGTTTGGGGCACGCGGATCCACTCGGCTCTCTAATTTTGAAGGTCTCATAATTAATTGATGTCTTCAATTTAAAACTGTGTTATCCGATTTTGACCGGTCAACAATTTCTCAAGAAGTTTTCTCGTTAAATTATTTTAATTCACTATGCTTCCTAATTTTGAGGTTCTCCTATTTGATTGAGATATTCATTTTTCGATTTGGTTCACGATTTTGACCAGTTAAACGATTTTTCAAATCAACCGGCCTACAAAAATATATCAATCTCATGCACCCTCTCACCACTTAAAAAAAGAAGTGTCAACATGTTATACCATAGCACCAATATAGTGCATGCAACCACCGACGCAAAAAAATTCCACATATAAATATGAGTTGATTAGCAGATAACACCGAATCACACCATGAAAGACCCACCAAACCACCGCATTATAAATATAAAGAAAGCACACTCAATCATCTCCCCTACTCGCGAAACCAAATGCTCCCTCACTGTCAAAATATAATGTGTATTAGTTTTTGAAAAGTTAAATTTCTTTAATTTTGATCAAGTTCAGAGTCAAAAATATCAACATCCACAATACTCCCTCCGTCCCAAAATTCTTGTCTTAGATTTGTCTAGATACGGATGTATCAAGTCACGTTACATCCGTATCTAGACAAATCTAAGACAAAAATTTTGGGACGGAGGGAGTACTAAGCAGATAAAATATGAAATTCATTTCATGAAGAATCTAATGATACCGATTTGATTTTATGTATATTGATATATTTCTCTACAAATTTGGTCAAACTTAAAAAGGTTTGATTCAAAAAAAAAAACTAATCCACCTTATATTTTGAAACAGAGAGAGTAAAAAAATTATGAGAGCCCAACAACGCAGCAAAGCACATCCAACCCTTCTAGTATATACTGAAATGTGAGTTGGGGTTAGCAAATATGTGGTCTGAGTACAAACGCAAACATGCCTTATCTCTTTAGAGTTTTTTTTAAATGCCCTTATCTCTGAGAGTGGTATGCCTGAAAAACAACTTGACTTAAACACACTTGCTTAAACCTGTAGTGCCCTTCAGAAACCTTGCTAAACCCAGATTCCTACTGATCAAATCACATATGTGTGTTGTATGACCTCTTGTAATGAACATAGCACAAAGTAAGTGTAAGAAACACGCACACGAAGAGAAAATGATCTGAGGGCCTCTTGTACAGACAATAAGCTTGTCAAATGTTCGGGCCATCAAGCATGACATGCAAGCCGGCGAAGGCATCTATCAATTAGCTCTAGATGCTTCCTGCAGACATTTTACTTGGAACATGATTTACTTGGAACATGTATCTTAGGATGGGAATTGGATTGTTAGTATAATCATTGCTAGGATTATTCAGATTTCAGTCATCGTGTAACTCTTTTCTTTTAAAGGAAAATGCCATGTTGTTTCTTTTTTGAAAATGTCTCGTGTTGTGTTCTTATACTAAAAACAGTTCCATTTTTCCTCTACTGATCCAAATTATATCACCCAGGAAATCATAGCTGACATCCAGCTCACAATGTTCACTTTGTGTCCCTGTGTCAATTTTTTCACGACCAAAATTCATGTTTTCATGATTGGAGTGATGACTTAGAACTTGAATTTCTAACTGGGATACTTTATCCATGTTGATTTGGATGTAGACCAGTCGGAGGCTGCTAACATTGTCTTTATATCCTAGTCAATCAATTTATGTTTTTCTTCTGACTTGAATGATACGTTTGTAATAGAGTTGAGCTCACCCGACCATACTAGCCGAATCATTTTTTTCTCACACATGTCTAACACCCACAAAGTAACAGCCGCTTGAAACCCTCAACTCATTCTCTACATGTAGGCTATAGCAAGAAGTTCATGTATCACTACTGCAGGATGCTGCTAACACGACACTACGATCAGAGACCCTTTCACGAAATTGTGTGCGATGCATTAATCACAAACGGAGATGTAAAAAAAGGTCAAAAAGGTGCAAAACGTTTGCAATGGAGGATGCATCAAACACGGTTCAGATTTTAGTTGCGTGTGCGATCCAGGACATACGGTTCAGTCCAATGAACTGTTTACGATGAGGCGGAACAAAAGAAATGGGCAGCCTGATGAAGGTGTGTGCGATGTACAGCATACGGTTCACTCGGATGAACTGTTTGTGATTAGGCAACACAAAAGAAACGGTCAGTCGGATCAAGGTGTGTGCGATGCGCAGCATACAGTTCACTCGAATAAACTATTTGTGATTAGGCAACACAAAAGAAACAGACAGCCAGATCAAGGTGTGTGCGATGTACAACATGCAGTTCACCCGGATGAACTGTTTGTGTTGAGATGAGAGAACAGAAATGGTTCAATACAACAAATACCATAAATATTGCATGGTTCAAATTCAAAGATTACAATGCCCAAATGCAAACATTGCAAACCGCGTAATTTCTGAAAAGGGATCAGCCGCTGACAAGTCATGTATGGGTTTGACACAATAACTTCCAATTGCTTTGCCATATGCTCTTCCAATACGAAGTTTGGCATTTTTGGAGGGACTTCCATTCCGCAGTACCAGCCGCCTCTGATAATCATACCATTGATATTTCCTAATTAAATGTGTGTTCAACTTCAGTACCCTCAGCACCTTTGCTCTGGTAAGAAAGAACATGGCGAGTGTAATCTCCGGTGGGGTCCCTCGGTAGGAGTTCAAAGTAATATTTGAGAGATGCAGATCCAGGCATTCGATGTGATTGTCATTATCAATATCTTCCACCAGGCCTAATATGCACTGCAAAAGAAGAGAACGTGTTAGTGCCTACATGCAGTTTTGAACACTGTTACACGCCCATTTGTTTTGCAGGATTTGTAAAATGCACCAACGTGCCATCTTCGATCTGTCATGATTAACATGGGCATTAATTTGATTACAATCTAGAAACATGTAGCCTTCTTCACAAGAGGTTGGATTGAATGAAAAATTCCCTAAGAAAACTTGTACAGATTAATCCAAAGGAGAAATGCTTATGGACGATTGCAACCATATGAATGAAGCAACCAATATGGGGTGGGGGTGTATTTCCTAAAATCCTCCAAAATTCCTTCAGAAATCGTAGTACATAGTCATTGTAAACTTGGGAAAAGGTGCAAAAAATTGAACTCCCTTATGGTTAACATTTAACAGGAAAGGAACATCACCTCGATATACAGCTTCTTCAGGCACGGAAAGCATCTCAGGCAACTGCAAACTTGGTCCAGATTGGGGACGACAGATTCTAGTGCCAAGACCTTCACTGTGCCCAGAGTCTGGGTGAAACTTCGCTGGATGCCAGACAAACATACATCTTCGAAACTAGAAATAACATTGATATCAAGGAGAGGTATATAAGGCGACTGTTGTACCTGAAAGTTGTAGTATTTGACAGATGAGTAGCCCACCACTTTCAATTTTGGCGCAGAAATGACATTGATTCTTGTTGGACCTTGTTGATCAACTACAAGTAATCTCTCAAGTGAAGGTGTGTCTTGGATGACCATATTGTGGTCCACCTTTTGTGATCTCTCGTTGCAGCACCAGCAACACACATAAATGAAGGAAATATGCCCTAGAGGCAATAATAAAGTTGTTATTTATATTTCCTTATATCATGATAAATGTTTATTATTCATGCTAGAATTGTATTAACCGGAAACTTAGTACATGTGTGAATACATAGACAAATAGAGTGTCACTAGTATGCCTCTACTTGACTAGCTCGTTGAATCAATAATGGTTATGTTTCCTAACCATAGACATGAGTTGTCACTTGATTAACGGGATCACATCATTAGAGAATGATGTGATTGACTTGACCCATCCGTTAGCTTAGCACGATGATCGTTTCGTTTGTTGCTATTGCTTTCTCCATAACTTATACATGTTCCTATGACTATGAGATCATGCAACTCCCAAATACCGGAGGAACACTTAGTATGATATCAAACGTCACAACGTAACTGGGTGACTATAAAGATGCTCTGCAGGTGTCTCTGATGGTGTTTATTGAGTTGGCATAGATCGAGATTAGGATTTGTCACTCCGAGTATCAGAGAGGTATCTCTGGGCCCTCTCGGTAATGCACATCACTATAAGCCTTGCAAGCAATGTGACTAATGAGTTAGTTACGGGATGATGCATTATGGAAGGAGTAAAGAGACTTGCCAGTAACAATATTGAACTAGGTATTGAGATACCGATGATCGAATCTCGGGCAAGTAACATACCAATGACAAAGGGAACAACGTATGTTGTTATGCGGTTTGACCGAGAAAGATCTTCGTAGACTATGTGGGATCCAATATGAACATGCAGGTTCCGCTATTGGTTATTGATCGGAGACGTTTCTCGGTCATGTCTACATAGTTCTCGAACCCGTAGGGTCCGCACACTTAACGTTCGGTGACGATCGATATTATGAGTTTATGTGTTTTGATGTACCGAAGGTAGTTCAGAGTCCCGGATGTGATCACGGACATGATGAGGAGTCTCAAAATGGTCGAGACATAAGGATTGATATATTGGATGACTATGTTTGGAGATCGGAAAGGTTTCGAGAGAGTTCGGGCATATATCGGAGTACCGGGGGGTTACCGGACCCCCCCCCCTGGGGGGGGGGGGTCAATGGGCCTTAATGGGCCATAGTGGAAAGGAGGAGGCGGCCAAGGTGGGGGCGCCCCCCAAGCCCAATCAGAATTGGGAAGGGGGCCCGGCCCCCCTTTCCTTCTCTCCCTCTCCCCTTTCCTTCCCTCTCCTACTCCAACTAGGGAAGGGGGAATCCTACTCCCATCGGGAGTAGGACTCCCCCCTTGGGTGCGCCTAGGAGGCCGGCCCTCTCCCCCCTCCACTCCTTTATATACGGGGGGCACCCCATAGACACACAAGTTGATCATTGATCTCTTAGCCGTGTGCGGTGCCCCCCTCCATCATAATCCACCTCGGTCATATCGTCATAGTGCTTAGGCGAAGCCCTGCACCGGTAGCTTGATCATCACCGTCATCACGCCGTCGTGTTGACGAAGCTCTCCCTCGACACTCAACTAGATCAAGAGTTCGTGGGACATCACCGAGTCGAACATGTGTAGATCGCGGAGGTGCCGTACTTTCGGTACTAGGATCGGTCGGATGGTGAAGACGTACGACTACATCAACCGCGTTGTCATAATGCTTCCGCTTACGGTCTACGAGGGTACATGGACATCACTCTTCCCCTCTCATTGCTATGCATCACCATAATAGATCTTGCGTGTGCGTTGGAATTTTTTGAAATTACCACGTTCCCCAACAGTGGCATCAGAGCCAGGTCTATGCGTAGATGTTATATGCACGAGTAGAACACAAAGGAGTTGTGGGCGTGGGTATATACATATTGCTTGCCATCACTAGTTGATTCTTGATTCAGCGGTATTGTTGGATGAAGCGGCTCAGACCGACATTACACATACGCTTACGCGAGACTGGTTCTACCGACATGCTTCGCACATAGGTGGCTGGTGGGTGTCAGTTTCTCCAACTTTAGTTGAATCGGATTCAATGAACAGGGTTCTTTCTGAAGATCAAAAAGCAATCACTATACCGCGTTGTGGTTATTGATGCGTAGGTAAGAACGGTTCTTGCTCAGCCCGTAGTAGCCACGTAAAACTTGCAACAACAAAGTAGAGGACGTCTAACTTGTTTTTGTAGGGCATGTTGTGATGTGATATGGTCAAGACATGATGCTAAATTTTATTGTATGAGATGAGCATGTTTTGTAACACAGTTATCGGCAACTGGAAGGAGCCATATGGTTGTCGCTTTATTGTATGAAATGCAATCACCATGTAATTACTTTACTTTATCACTAAGCGGTAGCGATAGTCGTAGAAGCAATAGTTGTCTCGGTCATGTCTACATAGTTCTCGAACCCGTAGGGTCCGCACCCTTAATGTTTGGTGACGATCGGTATTACGGGTTTTTGTGTTTTGATGTACCGAAGGTAGTTCGGAGTCCCGGATTTGATCACGAACATGACGAGGAGTCTCGAAATGGTCGAGACGTAAAGATCAATATATTGGAAGCCTATGTTTGGACATCGGAATGGTTCCGGGTGAAATCGGGAGTATGCCGGAGTACCGGGAGGTTACCGGAACCCCCCGGGAGGTATATGGGCCTTAGTGGAAGAGAGGGGAAAGAAGCAAAGGAGGGGGACCAAGCCCAATCCGAATTGGGAGGGGGGCTGGCCCCCCTTTCCTTCCTTCTTCCCTCTCCTTCCTTCTCTCCTAAAACCAACAAAGGGAAGGGGGAATCCTACTCCCGATGGGAGTAGGACTCCTTGGGGCGCGCCTAGAGAGGCCGGCCCCCTCCCCCTCCTCCACTCCTTTATATACGGGGGAGGGGGCACCCCATAGACACACAAGTTGATCATTGATCTTTAGCCGTGTGCGGTGCCCCCCTCCAACATAATCCACCTCGGTAATATCATAGCGGTGCTTAGGCGAAGCCCTGTTTCGGTAGCAACATCATCATCGTCATCATGCCGTTGTGCTGACGAAGCTCTCCCTCGGAGCTCTACTGGATCGTGAGTTCGCGAGACGTCACCAAGCCGAACGTGTGCAGATCACGGAGGTGACGTACCTTCGGTGCTAGATCGGTCGATCGTGAAGACGTATGAGTACATCAACCATGTTGTCATAACACTTCCGCTTACGATCTACGAGGGTACATAGACGATACTCTCCCCTCTCGTTGCTATGCATCACCATGATCTTGCGTGTGCGTAGGAATTTTTTTGGAATTACTGCATTCCCCAACAGTGGTATCCGAGCCAGGTTTATGCGTAGATGTTATATGCACGAGTAGAACACAAAGGAGTTGTGGGCGTGGGTATATACATATTGCTTGCCGTCACTAGTTGATTCTTGATTCAGCGGCATTGTTGGATGAAGCGGCCCAGACCGACATTACGCGTACGCTTACGTGAGACTGGTTCTATCGACGTGCTTCGCACACAGGTGGCTCGTGGGTGTCTGTTTCTCCAGCTTTAGTTGAATCAGATTTAATGAACATGGTTCTTTCTGAAGATCAAAAAGCAATCACTATACCGCGTTGTGGTTTTTGATGCGTAGGTAAGAACGGTTCTTGCTCAGCCCGTAGCAGCCACGTAAAACTTGCAACAACAAAGTAGAGGACGTCTAAGTTGTTTTTGCAGGGCATGTTGTGATGTGATATGGTCAAGACATGATGCTAAATTTTATTGTATGAGATGACCATGTTTTGTAACACAATTATCGGCAACTGGCAGGAGCCATATGGTTGTCGCTTTATTGTATGAAATGCAATCGCCATGTAATTGCTTTACTTTATCACTAAGCGGTAGTGATATTCATAGAAGCAATAGTTGGCGAGACGACAACGATGCTTCAATGGAGATCAAGGTGTCAAGCCGGTGACGATGGTGATCATGACGGTGCTTTGGAGATGGAGATCAAAGGCACAAGCTGATGATGACCATATCATATCACTTATATTGATTGCATGTGATGTTTATCATTTATGCATCTTATTTTGCTTAGTTCGGCGGTAGCATTATAAGATGATCTCTCACTAAATTTCAAGGTATAAGTGTTCTCTCTGAGTATGCACCGTTGCTACAGTTCGTCGTGTTGAGAGACCACGTGATGATCGGGTGTGATAAGCTCTACGTTCACATACAATGGGTGCAAGCCAGTTTTGCACACGCGGAATACTCGGGTTAAACTTGACGAGCCTAGCATATGCAGATATGGCCTCGGAACACTAGAGACCGAAAGGTCGAGCGTGAATCATATAGTAGATATGATCAACATAGTGATGTTCACCATTGAAAACTACTCCATCTCACGTAATGATAGGACATGGTTTAGTTGATATGGATCACGTGATCACTTAGATGATTAGAGAGATGTCTCTCTAAGTGGGAGTTCTTAAGTAATTTAATTAATTGAACTTTAATTTATCATGAACTTAGTACCTGATAGTATTTTGCATGTCTATGTTGTTGTAGATAGATGGCCCGTGCTGTTGTTCCGTTGAATTTCAATGCGTACCTAGAGAAAGCAAAGTTGAAAGATGATGGTAGCAACTACACGGACTGGGTCCGTAACTTGAGGATTATCCTCATTGCTGCATAGAAGAATTACATCCTGGAAGCACCGCTAGGTGACAAACCCACTGTAGGAGCAACGCCAGATGTTATGAACAACTGGCAGAGCAAAGCTAATGACTACTAGATAGTTCAGTGTGCCATACTTTACGGCTTAGGACCGGGACTTCAACGGCGTTTTGAATGTCATGGAGCATATGAGATGTTCCAGGAGTTGAAGTTAATATTTCAAGCAAATGCCCAGATTGAGAGATATGAAGTCTCCAATAAGTTCTACACCTGCAAGATGGAGGAGAATAGTTCTGTCAGTGAACATATACTCGGAATGTCTGGGTACCACAACCACTTGACTCAACAGGGAGTTAATCTTCCTGATGATAGTGTCATTGATAGAGTTCTTCAAACACTGCCACCAAGCTACAAGAGCTTCGTGATGAACTATAATATGCAAGGGATGGATAAGACGATTCCTGAGCTCTTCGCAATGCTAAAGGCTGCGGAGGTAGAAATCAAGAAGGAGCACCAAGTGTTGATGGTCAACAAGACCACCAGCTTCAAGAAAAAGGGTAAAAGGAAAAGGGGGAACTTCAAGAAGAACAACAAGCTAGTTGCTGCTCAAATGAAGAAACCCAAGTCTGGACCTAAGCCTGAGACTGAGTGCTTCTACTTCAAAGGAACTGGTCACTGGAAGCGAAACTGCCCCAAGTATTTGGCGGAGAAGAAGGATGGCAAAGTAAAAGGTATATTTGATATACATGTTATTGATGTGTACCTTACTAATGCTCGCAGTAGTGCCTGGGTATTTGATACTGGTTCAGTTGCTAACATTTGCAACTCGAAACAGGGGCTACAGATTAAGCGAAGATTGGCTAAGGACGAGGTGACGATGCACGTGGGAAATGATTCCAAAGTTGATGTGATCGCCGTCGGCACGCTACCTCTACATCTACCTTTAGGATTAGTATTAGACCTAAATAATTGTTATTTGGTGCCAGCGTTGAGCATGAACATCATATCTGGATCTTGTTTGGTGCGAGACGGTTATTCATTTAAATCAGAGAATAATGGTTGTTCTATTTATATGAGTAATATCTTTTATGGTCATGCACCCCTGATGAGTGGTCTATTTTTGCTAAATCTTGATAGTAGTGATACACATGTTCATAGTATTGAAGCCAAAAGATGCAGAGTTGATAATGATAGTGCAACTTATTTGTGGCATTGCCGTTTAGGTAATATTGGTGTAAAGCGCATGAAGAAACTCCATTATGACGGACTTCTGGAATCACTTGATTATGAATCACTTGGTACTTGCGAACCATGCCTCATGGGCAAGATGACTAAAACTCCGTTCTCCAGAACAATGGAGCGAGCAATAGAGTTATTGGAAATCATACATATTGATGTATGTGGTCCAATGAACATTGAAGCTCGCGGTGGATATCGTTATTTTCTCACCTTCACAGATGATTTGAGCAGATATGGCTATATCTACTTAATGAAACATAAGTCTGAAACATTTGAAAATTTCAAAGAATTTCAGAGTGAAGTGGAAAATCATCGTAACAAGAAAATCAAGTTTCTACGATCTGATCGTGAAGGCGAATATTTGAGTTATGAGTTTGGACTTCATTTGAAACAATGCAGAATAGTTTCACAACTCACACCACCTGGAACACCGCAGCGTAATGGTGTGTCCGAACGTTGTAATCGTACTTTACTAGATATAGTGCGATCTATGATGTCTCTCACTGATTTACCGCTATCCTTTTGGCGTTACGCTTTAGAGACAGCTGCATTCACGTTAAATAGGGAACCATCTAAATCCGTCGAGACGGCACCTTATGAACTATAGTTTGGCAAGAAACCAAAGTTGTCGTTTCTTAAAGTTTGGGGCTGCGATGCTTATTTGAAAAAAGCTTCAACCTTATAAGCTCGAACCCAAACCAGAGAAATGTGTCTTCATAGGATACCCAAAGGAGACTATTGGGTACACCTTCTATCACAGATCCGAAGGCAAGATATTCGTTGCTAAGAATGGATCCTTTCTAGAGAAGGAGTTTCTCTCGAAAGAAGTGAGTGGGAGGAAAGTAGAACTTGACGAGGTAATCGTACCTTCTCCCTTATTGGAAAGTAGTTCATCACTAAAATCAGTTCCAGTGATTCCTACACCAGTAAGTGAGGAAGCTAATAATGATGATCATGAAACTTCTGATCAAGTTACTACCGAACCTCGTAGGTCAACCAGAGTAAGATCCGCACCAGAGTGGTACGGTAATCCTGTTCTGGAAGTCATGTTACTTGATCATGACGAACCTACGAACTATGAGGAAGCGATGATGAGCCCAGATTTCGCAAAATGGCTTGAGGCCATGAAATCTGAGATAGGATCCATGTATGAGAACAAAGTATGGACTTTGATTGACTTGCCTAATGATTGGCATGCCATAGAGAATAAATGGATCTTCAAGAAGAAGACTGACGTTGACGGTAATGTTACTATCTACAAAGCTCGACTTGTTGAGAAAGGTTTTTGACAAGTTCAAGGAGTTGACTACGATGAGACCTTCTCACCCGTAGCGATGCTTAAGTCCGTCCGAATCATGTTAGCAATTGCCACATTTTATGATTATGAAATTTGGCAAATGGATGTCAAAACTACATTCCTTAATGGATACCTTAAAGAAGAGTTGTATATGATGCAACAAGAAGGTTTTGTCGATCCAAAAGGTGCTAACAAAGTGTGCAATCTCCAGCGATCCATTTATGGACTAGTGCAAGCCTCTTAGAGTTGGAATATACGCTTTGATAGTGTGATCAAAGCATATGGTTTTATACAGACTTTTGGAGAAGCCTGTATTTACAAGAAAGTGAGTGGGAGCTCCGTAGCATTTCCGATATTATATTTAGATGACATATTGTTGATCGGAAATGATACTGAATTTCTGAATAGCACAAAAGGATACTTGAATAAGATTTTTTCAATGAAAGACCTCGGTGAAGCTGCTTATATATTGGGCATCAAGATCTATAGAGATAGATCAAGACGCTTGATTGGACTTTCACAAAGCACATACCTTGATAAAGTTTTGAAGAAGTTTAAAATGGATCAGGCAAAGAAAGGGTTCTTGCCTGTATTACAAGGTGTGAAGTTGAGTCAGACTCAACGCCCGACCACTGCAGAAGATAGAGAGAAAATGAAAGGTGTTCCCTATGCTTCAACCATAGGATCTATCATGTATGCACTGTTGTGTACCAGACCTGATGTGTGCCTTGCTATAAGTTAAGCAGGGAGGTACTAAAGTAGTCCAGGAGTGGATCATTGGACAGCGGTCAAGAACATCCTGAAATACCTGAAAAGGACTAAGGATATGTTTCTCGTATATGGAGGTGACAAAGAGCTCGTCATAAACGGTTATGTCGATGCAAGCTTTGACACTGATCCGGATGACTCTAAGTCACAAACTGGATACGTGTTTTTATTAAATGGTGGAGCTGTCAGTTAGCGCAGTTCCAAGCAGAGCGTTGTGGCGGGATCTACGTGTGAAGCGGAATACATAGCTACTTCGAAAGTAGCAAATGAAGGAGTTTGGATGAAGGAGTTCATATCCGATCTACGTGTCATACCTAGTGCATCGGGTCCAATGAAAATCTTTTGTGACAATACTAGTGCAATTGCCTTGGCAAAGCAATCCAGATTTCACAAGAGAACCCAGCACATCAAGAGACGCTTCAATTCCATCCGCGACCAAGTCAAGGAGGGAGACATAGAGATATGCAAGATACATACAGATCTGAATGTTGCAGGCCCATTGACTAAGCCTCTCTCACGAGCAAAACATGATCAACACCAAGACTCCCTAGGCGTTAGAATCATTACAATGTAATCTAGATTATTGACTCTAGTGCAAGTGGGATACTGAAGGAAATATGCCCTAGAGGCAATAATAAAGTTGTTATTTATATTTCCTTATATCATGATAAATGTTTATTATTCATGCTAGAATTGTATTAACCGGAAACTTAGTAGATGTGTGAATACATAGACAAACAGAGTGTCACTAGTTTGCCTCTACTTGACTAGCTCATTGAATCAATGATGGTTATGTTTCCTAACCATAGACATGAGTTGTCATTTGATTAACGGGATCACATCATTAGATAATGTTGTGATTGACTTGACCCATCCGTTAGCTTAGCACGATGATCGTTTAGTTTGTTGCTATTGCTTTCTCCATAACCATACATGTTCCTATGACTATGAGATCATGCAACTCCTAAATACCGAAGGAAAACTTTGTGTGCTACCAAACGTCACAACGTAACTGGGTGATTATAAAGGTGCTCTACAGGTGTCTCCGATGGTGTTTGTTGAGTTGGCATGGATCAAGATTAGGATTTGTCACTCCGATTGTCAGAGAGGTATCTCTGGGCCCTCTCGGTAATGCACATCACTTAAGCCTTGCAAGCATTGCAACTATTGAGTTAGTTGCGGGATGATGTATTACAGAACGAGTAAAGAGACTTGCCGGTAACGAGATTGAACTAGGTATTGAGATACCGACGATCGAATCTCGGGCAAGTAACATACTGATGACAAAGGGAACAACGTATATCGTTATGCGGTTTGACCGATAAAGATCTTCGTAGAATATGTAGGAACCAATATGAGCATCCAGGTTATTGATCAGAGACATGTCTCGGTCATGTCTACATAGTTCTCGAACCCGTATGGTCAGCACGCTTAACGTTCGGTGACGATCGGTATTACGAGTTTTTGTGTTTTGATGTACTAAAGGTAGTTCGAAGTCCCAGATGTGATCACGGAGATGACGAGGAGTCTCGAAATGGTCAAGACATAAAGATCGATATATTTTAAGCCTATGTTTGGACATCAGAATGGTTCCGGGTGAAATCGGGAGTATACCGGAGTACCGGGAGGTTACCAGAACCCCCCGGGAGGTATATGGGCCTTAGTGGAAGAGAGGGGAAAGAAGAAAAGGATGGGGCGCCCCCCTCAAGCCCAATCCAAATTGGGAGGTGGGCCGGCCCCCCTTTCCTTCCTTCTTCCCTCTCCTTACTTCTCTCCTAAAACCAACAAAGGGAAGGGGCCTAGAGAGGCCGGCCCCCTCCCCCTCCTCCACTCCTTTATATATAGGGGAGGGGGCACGCCATAGACACACAAGTTGATCATTGATCTTTAGCCATGTGCGGTGCCCTCCTCCACCATAATCCACCTCGGTAATATCGTAGCGGTGCTTAGGCGAAGCCCTGTTCCGGTAGCAACATCATCACCGTCATCACGCCGTCGTGCTGACGAAGCTCTCCCTCGAAGCTCTACTGGATCATGAGTACGCGGGACGTCACCGAGCCGAACATGTGCAGATCGCGGAGGTGTCGTACCTTCGGTGTTAGATCGGTCGATCATGAAGACTTACGACTACATCAACCGCGTTGTGATAATGCTTCCGCTTACGGTCTACGAGGGTACGTAGATGATACTCTCCCCTCTCGTTGCTATGCATCACCATGATCTTGCGTGTGCATAGGATTTTTTTTTAAATTACTATGTTCCCCAACAGTTGACTACGATGAGACCTTCTCACCCGTAGCGATGCTTAAGTCCGTCTGAATCATGTTAGCAATTACCACATTTTATGATTATGAAATTTGGCAAATGGATGTCAAAACTACGTTTCTTAATGGATATCTTAAAGAAGAGTTGTATATGATGCAACCAGAATGTTTTCTCGATCCAAAAGGTGCTAACAAAGTGTGCAAGCTCCAGCGATCCATTTATGGACTAGTGCAAGCCTCTTGGAGTTGGAATATACGCTTTGATAGTGTAATCAAAGCATATGGTTTTATACAGGCTTTTGGAGAAGCCTGTATTTACAAGAAAGTGAGTGGGAGCTCTGTATCATTTATGATATTGTATGTGGATGACATATTGTTGATCGGAAATGATACTGAATTTCTGAATAGCATAAAAGGATACTTGAATAAGAATTTTTCAATGAAAGACCTCGGTGAAGCTGCTTATATATTGGGCATCAAGATCTATAGAGATAGATCAAGACGCTTAATTGGACTTTCACAAAGCACATACCTTGATAAAGTTTTGAAAAAGTTCAAAATGGATCAAGCAAAGAAAGGTTTCTTGCATGTGCTACAAGGTGTGAAGTTGAGTCAGACTCAACGCCCGACCACTGCAGAAGATAGAGAGAAAATGGAAGTCATTCCCTATGCTTCAGCCATAGGTTCTATCATGTATGCAATGTTGTGTACCAGACCTGATGTGTGCCTTGCTATTAGTTTAGCAGGGAGGTACCAAAGTAATCCAGGATAGATCACTGGTTAAGAACATCCTGAAATACCTGAAAAGGACTAAGCATATGTTTCTCATTTATGGAGGTGACAAAGAGCTTGTCGTAAACATTACATCGATGCAAGCTTTGACACTGATTCGGATGACTCTCTAAGTCACAAACTGGATACGTATTTTTATTGAATGCTGGAGCTGTCAGTTGGTTGATACGTCTCCAACGTATCTATAATTTTTTATTGTTACATGCTATATTATATTCTATTTTGGACATTATTGGGCTTCATTATACACTTTTATATTATTTTTGGTACTAACCTATTAACCGGAGGCCCAGCCCAGAATTGTTGTTTTTTGCCTATTTCAGAGTTTTGCAGAAAAAGAATATCAAACGGAGTCCAAACGGAATGAAACCTTCGGGAACGTGATTTTTGGAACGAACGTGATCCAGAGGACTTGGACCCTACGTCAAGAAAGCAACCAGGAAGGCACGAGGTAGGGGGCGCGCCTACCCCCCAGGAGCGCCCTCCACCCTCATGGGGCCCACGTTGCTCCACCGACGTACTTCTTCCTCCTATATATACCTACATACCCCCAAACTACCAGATATGGAGCCAAAACCCTAATTCCACCGCCACAACCTTCTGTACCCGTGAGATCCCATTTTGGGGCCTTTTCCGGAGCTCCGCCGGAGGGGGCATCGATCATGGAGGGCTTCTACATCAACACCATAGCCTCTCCGATGATGTGTGAGTAGTTTACCTCAGACCTTCGGGTCCATAGTTATTAACTAGATGGCTTATTCTCTCTTTTTGGATCTCAATACAATGTTCTCCCCCTCTCTTGTGGAGATCTATTTGATGTAATCTTCTTTTGCGGTGTGTTTGTTGAGACCGACGAATTGTGGGTTTATGATCAAGTTTATCTATGGACAATATTTGAATCTTTGAATTCTTTTATGTATGATTGGTTATCTTTGCAAGTCTCTTCGAATTATCAGTTTGGTTTGGCCTACTAGATTGATCTTTCTTGCAATGGGAGAAGTGCTTAGCTTTGGGTTCAATCTTGCGGTGTCCTTTCCCAGTGACAATTGGGGCAGCAAGGCACATATTATATTGTTGCCATTGAGGATAACAAGATGGGGTTTATATCATATTGCATGAGTTTATCCCTCTACATCATGTCATCTTGCTTAAAGCGTTACTCTGTTCTTTTGAACTTAATACACTAGATGCATGCTGGATAGCGGTCGATGTGTGGAGTAATAGTAGTAGATGCACGCAGGAGTCAGTCTACTTGTCTCGGACATGATGCCTATATACATGATCATACCTAGATATTCTCATAACTATGCTCAATTCTGTCAATTGCTCAACAGTAATTTGTTTACCCACCGTAATACTTATGCTCTCGAGAGAAGCCACTAGTGAAACCTATGGCCCCCTGGTCTATTTTCTATCATATTAATCTTCCATCAACAAGCTATTTCTTGCACCGTTTTTATTTTTCTTTATTTACTTTGCATCTTTATCATAAAAATACCAAAAATATTATCTTATCATATCTATCATATCGCACTTTCGTAAGTGACCGTGAAGGGATTGACAACCCCTTTATTGCGTTGGTTGCGAGGATTTTATTTGTTTGTGTAGGTGCGAGGGACTCGTGTGTGGCCTCCTACTGGATTGATACCTTGGTTCTCAAAAACTGAGGGAAATACTTACGATACTTTGCTGCATCACCCTCCCCTCTTCAAGGGAAAACCAACGCAGTGCTCAAGAGGTAGCAAGAAGGATTTCTGGCGCCGTTACCGGGGAGTCTACGCAAAAGTCAACATACCAAGTACCCATCACAAACCTTATCTCCCGCATTACATTATTTGCCATTAGCCTCTCGTTTTCCTCTCCCCCACTTCACCCTTGTCGTTTTATTTGTCCTCTCTCTCCGTCCTCCTTCTCTTTCCCTATTGGCCTCTTTTTGCCTGTTTCTTGTTTGCTTGTGTGTTGGATTGCTTGCCTGTCACGATGGCTCAAGATAATACCAAATTGTGTGACTTTACTAATACCAACAACAATGATTTTATTAGCACTCCGACTGCTCCTCTTACCGATGCTGAATCTTGTGAAATTAATGCTGCTTTGTTGAATCTTGTCATGAAAGATCCATTTTTCGGCCTTCCTAGTGAAGATGTCGCTACCCATCTAAACAACTTTGTTGATTTGTGTGATATGCAAAAGAAGAAAGACGTGGACAATGATATTGTTAAATTGAAGCTATTCCCGTTTTCGCTTAGAGATCGTGCTAAAGCTTGGTTTTTGTCTTTGCCTAAAAATAGTATTGATTCATGGAATAAGTGCAAAGATCCTTTTATCTCTAAGTATTTTACTCCCGCTAAGATCATCTCTCTTAGAAACGATATTATGAATGTTAAGCAACTTGATCATGAACATGTTGCACAAGCTTGGGAGAGGATGAAATTAATGATACGTAATTGCCCTACACATGGTTTGAATTTGTGGGTGATTATACAAAATTTTTATGCCGGATTGAATTTTGCTTCTAGAAATCTTTTAGATTCGGCCGCGGGAGGCACTTTTATGGAAATCACTTTAGGAGAAGCTACTAAACTCCTAGATAATATTATGGTTAATTATTCTCAATGGCACACTGAAAGATCTACTAATAAGAAAGTACATGCGATAGAAGAAATTAATGTTTTGAGTGGAAAGATGGATGAACTTATGAAATTATTTGCTAATAAAAGTGTTCCTTCTGATCCTAATGATATGCCTTTGTCTACTTTGATTGAGAATAATAATGAATCTATGGATGTGAATTTTGTTGGTAGGAATAATTTTGATAACAACGCGTATAGAGGTAATTTTAATCCTAGGCCGTATCCTAGTAATACCGCTAATAATTATGGTAATTCCTACAACAATTCTTATGGAAATTTTAATAAGATACCCTCTGAATTTGAGACTAGTGTTAAGGAGTTTATGAATTCGCAAAATAATTTCAATGCTTTGCTTGAAGAAAAATTGCTTAAAGTTGATGAATTGGCTAGGAACGTTGATAGAATTTCTCTTGATGTTGATTCTTTGAAACTTAGACCTATTCCACCTAAGCATGATATCAATGAGTCTCTCAAAGCCATGAGAATTTCCATTGATGAGTGCAAAGAAATAATCTCTAGGATGCGTGCTAAGGAAGATTGTTTTGTGAAAGCATGTTCTTCTAGTTTCCATGAAAATAAAGATAAAGATCTAAAAGTTTTTGATGTGTCCCCTATTAAATCTTTGTTTTGCAATATCAATCTTTATAATGATGGGACTGAATATGATCCACCTTTACCTAGAAGGCGTTCCAAAAATTCGGAGTCTTTAGATCTTGATGCTAAAACTATTAAAAGTGGGATTGAAGAGGTCAAAACTTTAAATATCAATGAACCCACTATTTTGGATTTCAAGGACTTTAATTATGATAATTTCTATTTGATAGATTTTATTTCCTTGTTACAATCCGTGCTAAATTCTCCACATGCCTATAGTCAAAAATAAAGCTTTTACTAAACATATCGTTGATGCTTTGATGCAATCTTATGAAGAAAAACTTGAGTTGGAAGTTTCTATCCCTAGAAAACTTTATGACGAGTGGGAACCTACTATTAAAATTAAAATTAAAGATAACTAATGTTATGCTTTGTGTGATTTGGGTGCTAGTGTTTCCACGATTCCAAAGACTTTGTGTGATTTGCTAGGTTTCCGTGATTTTGATGATTGCTCTTTAAACTTGCACCTTGTGGATTCCACTATTAAGAAACCTATGGGAAGAATTAATGATATTCTTATTTTTGCAAATGGGAATTATGTGCCCATAGATTTTATTGTTCTTGACATAGATTGCAATCCTTCATGTCCTATTATTCTTGGTAGACCTTTCCTTCGAACGATTGGTGCAATTATCGATATGAAGGAAGGAAATATTAGATTCCAATTTCCGTGAAGGAAAGGTATGGAACACTTCCCTAGAAAGAAAATTAAATTACCATATGAATCTATTATGAGAGCCACTTATGGATTGCCTACCAAAGATGGCAATACCTAGATCTATCTTCGCTTTTATGCCTAGCTAGGGGCGTTAAACGATAGCGCTTGTTGGGAGGCAACCCAATTTTATTTTTATTCCTTGAATTTTCCTCCTGTTTAGTAATAAATAATTTATCTAGCCTCTGTTTTGGTTTTGTTTTTGTGTTTAATTAGTGTTTGTGCCAAGTAGAACCGTTGGGAAGACTTGGGGAAAGTCTTTTTGATCTTGCTGTAAAAACAGAAACTTTAGCACTCACGAGAATTGCTGCCATTTTTATTTGGAAAGTGATATTTAGTTAATTATTTTTTCATATGATTAATAGATAAATTCCTCACGTACAGCAATTCATTTTAGAATTTTTGGGGTTGCATAAGTTTGCGTTAGCTACAGATTACTACAGATTGTTCTGTTTTTGACAGATTCTGTTTTTCGCGTGTTGTTTGCTTATTTTGATGAATCTATGGCTAGTAAAATAGTTTATAAACCATAGAGAAGTTGGAATACAGTAGGTTTAACACCAATATAAATAAATAATGAGTTCATTACAGACCTTGAAGTGGTGTTTTGTTTTCTTTCGCTAACGGAGCTCACGAGATTTTCTATTTTGAGTTTTGTGTTGTGAAGTTTTCAAGTTTTGGATAAAAGATTTGATGGATTATGGAACAAGGATTGGCAAGAGCCTAAGCTTGTGGATGCCCATGGCACCCCAATATAATCTAAGGACACCTAAAAGTCAAAGCTTGGGGATGCCCCGGAAGGCATCCCCTCTTTCGTCTACTTCCATCGGTAACTATACTTGGAGCTATATTTTTATTCACCACATGATATGTGTTTTTCTTGGAGCGTCTTGTATTATTTGAGTCTTTATTTGTTAGTTTTCCACAATCATCTTTTCTGCACACACCTTTTGAGAGAAACACACATGATTTGAAAAATATTAGGATACTCTATGTGCTTCATTTATATCTTTTGGGTTATATAGTTTTTGCTCTAGTACTTCACTTATATCTTTTAGAGCACGGTGGTGGATTTGTTTTATAGAAAATATTATTCTCTCATGCTTCACTTATATTATTTTGAGAGTCTTAAACAGCATGGTAATTTACTTAAACTGGGAAATTAATCCTAATATGCTAGGCATTCAAGATTAGTAAAAAAAATTCTTAAGAGTGTGCTGAATACGAAGAGAAGTTTGATACTTGACAATTGTTTTGAGATATGGAGATGGTGATATTAGAGTCATGCTAGTTGAGTAGTTGTGAATTTTATAAATACTTGTGTTGAAGTTTTTTATTCCCGTAGCATGCACGTATGGTGAACCGTTATGTGACGAAGTCGAAGCATGATTTATTTATAGATTGTCTTCCTTATGAGTGGCGATCGGGGACGAGCGATATCTTTTCCTACCAATCTATCGCCCTAGGAGCATGCGCGTAATACTTTGTTTCAATAACTAATAGATTTTTGCAATAAGTATGTGAGTTCTTTATGACTAATGTTGAGTCCATGGATTATACGCACTCTCACTGACGGTGTCCTGGACTAGGGGGTACTCACCACGTCGTCTCCCGATCTATTAGATTGGGCCGAGGACCCCCGTGGCCGTATACTCATGGCCCAGTTTGGACGGCTGCCGCATACAAGGAAGATTCCACAAGACTTGGCGATCAAGACAAGGACTTCTCCCCACCGGCGTATTCGGCTAGGACTCTTGTTATCCTAGGCCTCCGGTGCATTATATAAACCGAGGCCAGGCTAGTCGATAGATATACAATATATACAACAATCATACCGTAGGCTAGCTTCTAGGGTTTAGCCTCCTTGATCTCCTGGTAGATCTACTCTTGTACTACCCATATCATCAATATTAATCAAGCAGGACGTAGGGTTTTACCTCCATTAAGAGGGCCCGAACCTAGGTAAAACATCGTGTTCCCTGCCTCCTATTACCATCCGGCCTAGACGCACAGTTTGGGATCCCCTACCCGAGATCCGCCGGTTTTGACACCGACATTGGTGCTTTAATTGAGAGTTCCACTGTGCCGTCATCGCAGAGGTTGATGGCTCGACTTATCGTCAAGGAAAATATTACCTCCGGAGGAGCTCGACAAAAGGATCGATGGCTCGCCTGCAGATCAACTGCGACTTCGGCGTCTTCGTCACCAGTTCGACTGGTCACCTTGGTTCGACCAAGAATTGCGCCCCGTGTTCAGATCACCATGTTCGGACGAGGGCCTTCATCAAACATCAACTCCGATCTCTATCAAGATCACGGAGGAATTATCTATGGAGCTCGGGGGCTCAACGTCAACATTGCCCTCAAGCGAACGTGCTGTTTTTTTGGTCAGCAAACTCGTATCTGCCTCCACCACCTCCTCAAGTATCTCTTTGACGATCGCTTTGGTGGAATTATGCGGAATTGGGTCTATAACAACCCTGGAAAATTTCGTCGAGTTCCGATGGAGGAATCTCTAGCAATCCACGATATACCGGAGCCCTGTCAAATCTGGATGGGAATTTGGACGAGTTTAGGGCGTGGCATCCAGCTTCTAGCTCGGACATCCTTTGGAAGATCCAACCGTTTATTGGCTGCGGAATTCCTATATCTACCACCTCTCAAAATTTCAGCTCGATCCGACCGTCCAAACTCCGGGAACCTTTCGATTAGTGCATCACTTTTTGGATCTATTTTCTGCACGAAAACGAATCCGACCCGAGTTCATCTTTTTTATGAACGGGATTTCGGACATCCCTTTTGAAGGAAGTTTTGTATGGGGTATTGTGTTTTGTTCCCGAACATACCCCACTAACTTTAAGATCTTTTGAACATGATCTTCAACATCATGCTGGTGTCAAACCAGTCCGGCAATATTACTCCACGGCTGCCGACCTGCGCTAGACACGTCGTCACTTTAGCCGAGCTCAACTGCTTGGGATCATCATCTCGGCAAGCCGAACAAGAGTCCGGCATCACGAAGGATAAATCATCATCAACATTGCCGCCCCACGGATTACACGGAGCGGGCATACCGGCATCGCCGCACGGTCGCTTCATCAAGCCGGCATCGACCACGTCACGACCTGCATCGACAGGGCCGCACTATTGCTTCTTCAAGCTGGTGTCCATCACGCCGACCTACTTCGACATCTCGGATGGACCGGGGGCTTCGCCATCTTTTCATCAACCTACTCCGGACGCTTCGGCGTCACTAGCCGACCAGCTCCGTCACGTTAGCTGGGCCGAGGGCTTTGCCTCGGCGAGTCAACCTTTACCATCATTGCCATGCCGTCGTTTTATCGCCCATCAGGCAATGTGTGTGCGGAGCGAGTCCCAATTTTGGGAATCATCTTCCTTCGGATTGCTACAACAAATAAATCAGGTGCTATTAATCCCAGTATTTTTTGCTTGTTTGGGTTCATTTTTCCCAAGGAATTATTACTCTGGTTTGTCCATGATATGTACACAGGTCTATCAAATGGTGACCGCATTAACGAGGTCGCGTGGTGGTTCAATCAGTTTCCGTATATAGTCCGGCGAACGCCGCATCCGGAGCTCGGACTGACCTGTGAATTCAGGCTTTGCCACGCCTTTACTACATCACGCCGACGCCCTGCATCGACATTGACTTCGGCGCCAGGCCATATTTCTTCTATTCCCCACTTTGCATAAATTATTTATTATGCAACATTTTTTTAATTATCATTATTACTATTATCTCCAGTTTGCACTATTTTTTGTGCACAGGAAAATGATCAGGGGACTTCGGCGTCACTCTGCAGGTCTACATTGACTGTGCTATGTCACCACTTCGGCGTGTCGAGCTCTCCGCTCCGCCACCTTGGGACCGGCTTGGGGTATGGAACCTTGCCCCGCATCAAGCTCGGACCGCGTCATCAATACCGAACACATTAACCAGCTAAGTCGCTTTCATGCTCAAAGCTTTAATTTCTAACTTGTGTTCGGTTCGACCAAGAATTATACTTTTTTGGAAAAAAATTGCTTGTAAAAAATTTCCTTATCCAAACTTTGTTTGTGACGCATAAATTCAAATACCCCGTTTACTTGGGGGCTTCCTTTATGAAGCTTTTCCTCTTGCATATGATTATACTTGTACGGCTTCGTTCCTTGTTCGTGTATTACGCCACAATATGCACCATATTGACTTAAGCGATTTGCAAGCTGGGTTGCCTCGCTCCTGTGTTTACCCCTACGTTCCCGATTGTTCGGCTAGGGAGTAAAGGGAGCACCTCTGCAATTGTCACGATCGGGTCACCCGAGCCGTACCTCAGACTGGGTGAAGCCGAAAGCTAGCGCTCTTATTGTTTTCAATGATGGTCGTCACACAACGGAACTCATGAGTACAAAAAATCTATTGCACAAGTCTCATAATAACAATGAGCGCCGAAGAAAGGTATCAGTGAGGGTACTATTTTCTTCGAAGATGCTTCTTACACTTTGCAGTAATATAGCATAAGTTCCCTGAGCGCACTTTGTCTGTTACAGCCTTATGGCCCGATTGCCTGGTTATTGGAAACACCGTCGATATCCTCGATAGATGGAGTACATAACACTTTTTGGTCCTTAATCGAAGAGGGAGAAGTCGACGGTCGGTTAAGACGCGTTTAAAGTTTGGTTGAACATAGATATGATATAAGTACTTCGGTACATGCAATCATTCTTCTACCCAAGTCACTTGGGGGCTCTTAAGTTTATTTGAGCCGTTTTATAATAAGTGTTCTTCTTCTCAGTCGTTGCAAAGTTCTATTATTATTATTATTATTATTATTATTTATCACTCCTTTTTTCGACGCGAGTGTGCGGTCACTAGCCGGGG
The DNA here is from genome assembly GCF_056163025.1 of Triticum urartu. Lineage (NCBI taxonomy): Eukaryota > Viridiplantae > Streptophyta > Magnoliopsida > Poales > Poaceae > Triticum > Triticum urartu. Next base: position 97,878,084 of record NC_141875.1, read on the forward strand.
AGCCTAATTTCTCTCTCAAAGCCGCTAGAGTTTAGTTTGCTAAACTGGCCTAATGAGAAGTACTCCGCCCTCGGGATAGGAGGTTGAAGCCGTAGGCTGACCCGCTCGAAGTCTTGAGATAGGATGTGTCATGTTAAAGGACGACAGAAGCACTTCTTTTTTCTAAGATCAATTTTGGGATTGGCACCGAACACTTGATCTTGTTCGGACGTCATGTTTTTACTGACGTTTCTTGGTTTTCCAAGCTTTTTGGCACTTTTAAACTATTTTTGCTTTTCCAACATTAGTCTCGCAGTGCAACGCCGGACACCTTTAGGGATTCGGCAAAAACATTCTCAGATATTGCTATATATGCATCGGTTTCGAATTGTGTCTTCGGTCAATAGTTGGGTTGCCCGGCTCCTGCACTTGCTTCCTACGTTCCGTTTTGTTCGGCTAGGCGTGCAAAGGGAGAACCACTGCGATTGTGCTTCCAGCTCACATGGTTAAGAACCTTAGTGGAGAAAGCCGAAAACTGACTGTCACAATAAGCGTAAACTGGTCAGCGATCCGATGACTATGACGGGCCATTCATAACATTGGCCGAAGTGTTTACGGCTTGACCTCGACTGTCGCCGAACACTATCGGGGGCTATTAACTGGCCTCCCAAACTAAATCCTCGATATTTTGCTCTTACATTCGAGCTGAGGTTTCATGATCATGCTTAGCATGACAACCCAAATAAAGGAACCGATAGCGGGACTATTTTCTTTGGAATACATTTCTTCTGTTAAACAGTAATATAACATATCTCTCTGCGTACCTTTGTTTATAAAACCGTGTGGCCAGATTGCCTTGTTTGTCGTAAATCTTTGCCCTCATAAAGGCTTTATAAAGTAGGACAAACACTCCTCGGCTACTGGCCAAGGAGGTGGAAGCCGATGGTCGGTCAACAAAGTTTTGTACAATGCGGATCCGAGCATTAATGACGTAAAGTACTTGGATACATAGAGTCATTACACATAATTTGTGATTTTACTATGGATATTGATCCTTAATTCGGCCACCTGTGCCCGCATTAAGGCTCGGGGGCTACTGGGCTTCGGGCTTATTATTTACAAATATTAAAGGGGCACATCGATCCCCTGATCTGGTGTTGCCACCCGACCAGTGTCTCGGGGGCTACTGCATTGCTTGTCCAATGCAGAAAATTTTATGTGCAATATAGTTTTCGAGGAGATTTTGATCCTCAGGTTGGTCGGCCGCACCCAACCTGAGTCTTGAGGACTGAGCACGCCGCTTTTGTGTCCCGAAGTATTCTACCGAGCTAGGACTTGATCCTCAAGCCGATTTTGCAAATCAACCTGAGTCTCAGCGGCTACTGGGATCAACGGTCTTATGTCATCCTTCATGTGCATCTTGGGTTTTAGACCGATACACACCTTGAGGGCTACTGGCTATATATCTCAGCAGAGAATAAATTGCACCAATAAAAAATATTGACAAAAAATCGGCCCATAGTCGGGGTGGTGCACCACCTCGGAAGCAGTCTGGCATAAAGCTCGGGCGCTAGTGGCTGGCTCCATAGAGGGCATTTCCGGCATTAAGCTCGGCTAAACTCCTTCAACTTTTTTGAACCAAGGTGATATGACACCTCGGATATAGTTCGGCATTGGAGCCTGGACACAGTCCGGCGTTGGAGCTCGGATATATTTCGGCGTTGGAGCTCGGATATACAGTCCGGCGTTGGAGCTCGGATACATAGTCTGGCGTTGGAGCTCTGGGAAGCGGTCCAGCGTTGGTGCTCGGCTGCAAAAGATGCCTCGAATGCAGTCCGGCGTTGGAGCTCGGACGCAAGAGGACCCTGCCTCCCGGGAACAACTTCAAACCCGAGGTGTGGCATAAAAATAAACAAGGCATTGATAAAGGCCGGAAACTTAAAGGGGCTCCTCGGATACCCGATGTGTAAACTCGTCAAATGCATTTCGGCGATCCTCAAGATCGAAGATAAAGAAGATTTGTTGATCCAGTTTTCAAGACCGGCAACCGAAGATGAAGAATAGTTCGAAAGAATCGAGGAGCGCACCTAACTTGAAGACCGGTTCAGGGGGCTACTGACGGTGTCCTGGACTAGGGGGTACTCACTACGTCGTCTCCCGATCTATTAGATTGGGCCGAGGACCCCCGTGGCCGTATACTCATGGGCCAGTTCGGACGGCTGCCGCATACAAGGAAGATTCCACAAGACTTGGCGATCAAGACAAGGACTTCTCCCCACCGGCGTATTCGGCTAGGACTCTTGTTATCCTAGGCCTCCGGTGCATTATATAAACCGAGGCCAGGCTAGTCGATAGATATACAATATATACAACAATCATACCGTAGGCTAGATTCTAGGGTTTAGCCTCCTTGATCTCGTGGTAGATCTACTCTTGTACTACCCATATCATCAATATTAACCTGGGTAAAACATCGTGTTCCCTGCCTCCTGTTACCATCCGGCCTAGACGCACAGTTCGGGACCCCCTACCCGAGATCCGCCGGTTTTGACACCGACACTCACCCTTCCACCATTGCTAGCCTCTCTAATACCGCGCACCTTTCGCCGGTATCATACATCTGAAGGAAATATGCCCTAGAGGCAATAATAAAGTTATTATTTATTTCCTTATATCATGATAAATGTTTATTATTCATGCTAGAATTGTATTAACCGGAAACATGATACATGTGGGAATACATAGATAAACAGAATGTCACTAGTATGCCTCTACTTGACTAGCTCGTTGATCAAAGATGGTTATGTTTCCTGACCATAGACAAAGAGTTGTCATTTGATTAACGGGGTCACATTATTAGGAGAATGATGTGATTGACTTGACCCATTTCATTAGCTTAGCACTTGATCGTTTAGTTTGTAGCTATTGCTTTCTTCATGACTTATACATGTTCCTATGACTATGAGATTATGCAACTCCCGTTTACCGGAGGAACACTTTGTGTGCTACCAAACGTCACAATGTAACTGGGTGATAATAAAGGTGCTCTCTAGGTGTCTCCGAAGGTACTTGTTGGGTTGGCGTATTTCGAGATTAGGATTTGTCACTCCGATTGTCGGAGAGGTATCTCTGGGCCCACTTGGTAATACACATCACTTAACCCTTGCAAGCATTGCAACTAATGAGTTGGTTGCAGGATGATGTGTTACGGAACGAGTAAAGAGACTTGTCGGTAACGAGATTGAACTAGTTATTGAGATACCGACGATCGAATCTCGGGCAAGTAACATACCGATGACAAAGGGAACAGCGTATGTTGTTATGCGGTCCGACCAACAAAGATCTTCATAGAATATGTAGGAGCCAATATGGGCATCTAGGTTCCGTTATTGGTTATTGACCAGAGAGGTGTCTCGGTCATGTCTAGATAGTTCTCGAACCCGTAGCGTCCGCACGCTTAACGTTCGTTGACGATATAGTACTATATGAGTTATGTATGTTAGTGACCGAATGTTGTTCGGAGTCCGGGATGAGATCACGGACATGGCGAGGAACTCCGAAATGGTCTGGAGATAAAGTTTGATATATGGGATAATAGTGTTTGGTCACCGGAAGGGGTTCCGGATGTTTCCCGAAATGTTTGGGTACGAGAACACTTTATTTGGGCCAAAGGGGAAAGCCCACAAGGTTTTTGGAAAGCGCAAAAGGAAGTTTTGCGGAGTCCAGGGGCCAGACGCCAGGGTCCCTGGCGTCTAGGTCCAGACACCGGGAACCCTGGCGTCTGGCCCTGAAGTCCGAGAAGGACTCTTGCCTTTTGGGTGAAACTGACTTTGTGGAGCTTTTACTCCAAGTTTCGACCGCAAGGCTCAACATATAAATAGAGGGGTAGGGCTAGCACCCAAGACACATTAAGAAATACCAAGCCGTGTGCCGGCAACCCCGTCCCCTCTAGTTTATCCTCCGTCATAGTTTTCGTAGTGCTTAGGAGAAGCCCTGCGGAGATTGTTCTTCACCAACACCGTCACCACGCCGTCGTGCTGCCGGAACTCATCTACTACTTCGCCCCTATTGCTGGATCGAGAAGGCAAGGACGTCACCGGGCTGAACATGTGCAGAACTCGGAGGTGCCGTGCTTTCGGTACTTGGATCGGTCGGATCGTGAAGACGTACGACTACATCAACCGCGTTGATATAACGCTTCCACGAACGGTCTACGAGTGTACGTAGATAGCACTCTCCCCTCATGTTGCTATGCATCACCATGATCCTATGTGTGCGTAGGAATTTTTTGAAATTACTACGTTCCCCAACAGTGGTATCAGAGCCTGGTTTTATGCATAGATGTTATATGCACGAGTAGAACACAAGTGAGTTGTGGGTGATACAAGTCATACTGCTTACCCGCATGTCATACTTTGGTTCGGCGGTATTGTTGGATGAAGCGGCCCGGACCGACATTTTGCGTACGCTTACGTGAGACTGGCTCTACGGACGTGCTTTGCACATAGGTGGCTAGCGGGTGATAGTTTCTCCAACTTTAGTTGAACCAAGTGTGGCTACGCCCGGTCCTTGAGAAGGTTAAAACAACACTAACTCGACGAACTATCATTGTGGTTTTGATGCGTAGGTAAAAATGGTTCTTGCTTAGCCCGTAGCAGCCACGTAAAACTTGCAACAACAAAGTAGAGGACGTCTAACTTGTTTTTTCCGGGCATGATGTGATGTGATATGGTCAAGGCATGATGCTATATTTTATTGTATCAGATGATCATGTTTTGTAACCGAGTTATCGGCAACTGGCAGGAGCCATATGGTTGTCCTTTATTGTATGCAATGCAAATGCCCTGTAAGGCTTTACTGTATCACTAAGCGGTAGCGATAGTCGTAGAAGCATAAGTTGGCGAGACGACAACGATGCTACGATAGAGATCAAGGTGTCGCGCCGGTGATGATGGTGATCATGACGGTGCTTCGGAGATGGAGATCACAAGCATAAGAAGATGATGGCCATATCATATCACTTATATTGGTTGCATGTGATGTTTATCTTTTATGCATCTTATCTTGCTTTGATTGACGGTAGCATTATAAGATGATCTCTCACTAAATTATCAAGATATAAGTGTTCTCCCTGAGTATGCACCGTTGCGAAAGTTCTTCGTGCTGAGACACCACATGATGATCGGGTGTGATAGGCTCTACGTTCAAATACAACGGGTGCAAAATAGTTGCACACATGGAATACTCAAGTTAAACTTGATGAGCCTAGCATATAGCAGATATGGCCTCGGAACACGGAGACCGAAAGGTCGAGCGTGAATCATATAGTAGATATGATCAACATAGTGATGTTCACCATTGAAACTACTCCATCTCACGTGATGATCGGACATGGTTTAGTTGATATGGATCACTTAGAAGATTAGAGGGATGTCTATCTAAGTGGGAGTTCTTAAGTAATTTGATTAATTGAACTTTAATTTATCATGAACTTAGTACCTGATAGTTTCTTGCTTGTCTATGTTGATTGTAGATAGATGGCTCGTGCTGTTGTTCCGTTAAATTTTAATGCGTTCCTTGAGAAAGCAAAGTTGAAAGATGATGGTAGCAATTACACGGACTGGGTCCATAACTTGAGGATTATCCTCATTGCTGCACAGAAGAATTACGTCCTGGAAGCACCGCTAGGTGTACCACCTGCGCCAGCAAATGCAGACATTGTGAATGCATGACAGTCACGTGTTGATGACTACTCGATAGTTCAGTGTGCCATGCTTTACGGCTTAGAACCGGGACTTCAACGATGTTTTGAACGTCATGGAGCATATGAGATGTTCTAGGAGTTGAAGTTAATATTTCAAGCAAATGCCCAGATTGAGAGATATGAAGTCTCCAATAAGTTCTACAGCTGCAAGATGGAGGAGAATAGTTCTGTCAGTGAGCATATACTCAGAATGTCTGGGTACTGCAATCACTTGATTCATCTGGGAGTTAATCTTTCGGATGATAGTGTCATTGACAGAATTTTTCAATCACTGCCACCAAGCTACAAGAGATTCGTGATGAACTATAACATGCAAGGTATGGATAAGACGATTCCCGAGCTCTTCGCAATGCTAAAGGCTGCAGAGGTAGAAATCAAGAAGGAGCATCAAGTGTTGATGGTCAATAAGACCACCAGTTTCAAGAAAAAAGGCAAAGGGAAGAAGAACGGAAACTTCAAGAAGAACGGCAAACAAGTTGCTGCTCAAGAGAAGAAACCCAAGTCTGGACCTAAGCCTGAGAGTGAGTGGTTCTACTGCAAGCAGACTGGTCACTGGAAGCGGAACTGCCCCAAGTATTTGGCGGATAAGAAGGACGGTAAGGTGAACAAATGTATATGCGATATACATGTTATTGATGTGTACCTTACTAATGTTCACAGTAGCATCTGGGTATTTGATACTGGTTCTGTTGCTAATATTTGCAACTCGAAACAGGGGCTACGGATTAAGCGAAGACTGGCTAAGGACGAGGTGACGATGCGCGTGGGAAATGGTTCCAAAGTCGATGTAATCGCAGTCCGCACGCTACCTCTACATCTACCTTCGGGATTAGTTTTAGACCTGAATAATTTTTATTTGGTGCCAGCGTTGAGCATGAACATTATATCTGGATCTTGTTTGATGCGAGATGGTTATTCATTTAAATCAGAGAATAATGGTTGTTCTATTTATATGAGTAATCTCTTGTATGGTCATGCACCCTTGAAGAGTGGTCTATTCTTATTGAATCTCGATAGTAGTGATACACATATTCATAATATTGAAGCCAAAAGATGCAGAGTTGATAATGATAGTGCAACTTATTTATGGCACTGTCGTTTAGGTCATATCGGTATAAAGCGCATGAAGAAACTCCATACTGATGGACTTTTGGAACCACTTGATTATGAATCACTTGGTACTTGCGAACCGTGCCTCATGGGCAAGATGACTAAAACGCCATTCTCCAGAACTATGGAGCGAGCAACAGATTTTTTGGAAATCATACATACAGATGTGTGTGGTCCGATGAATATTGAGGCTCACGGCGGGTATCGTTATTTTCTCACCTTCACAGATGATTTAAGCAGATATGGGTATATCTACTTAATGAAACATAAGTCTGAAACATTTGAAAAGTTCAAAGAATTTCATAGTGAAGTTGAAAATAATCGTAACAAGAAAATAAAGTTTCTACGATCAGATCGTGGAGGAGAATATTTGAGTTATGAGTTTGGTCTTCATTTGAAACAATGCGGAATAGTTTCGCAACTCACGCCACCCGAAACACCACAACGTAATGGTGTGTTCGAACATCGTAATCATACTTTACTAGATATGGTGCGATCTATGATGTCTCTTATTGATTTACCGCTATCATTTTGGGGTTATGCTCTAGATAGAGCTGCATTCATGTTAAATAGGGCACCATCAAAATCCGTTGAGACGACGCCTTATGAACTATTGTTTGGCAAGAAACCAAAGTTGTCATTTCTTAAAGTTTGGGGTTGTGATGCTTATGTGAAAAAGCTTTAACCTGATAAGCTCGAACCCAAATCGGAGAAATGTGTCTTCATAGGATACCCAAAAGAGACTGTTGGGTACACCTTCTATCACATATCCGAAGGCAAGACTTTTGTTGCTAAATTTGGAATCTTTCTAGAGAAGGAGTTTCTCTCGAAAGAAGTGAGTGGGAGGAAAGTAGAACTTGATGAGGTAACTATCACTACAAAAAAAAGACACATCCGTGACATTTTGGGCTGAACGAAAAAATTTCTGTCATACATATGACACTTCTATGACGATAATTGTGACAAAACCCGGTATCATCATAGATGTGGTGGGCTCCTACTTCTATGACGAAAAATCATGACAGAAAATGGGCTTTTCGTCCTGGGCGGGCCGAAGACGCAGCTGCATGACATTCTTTGGGCTGTCCATGACGGAAAAAACCGTGGTAGAAGCGAGTGGGAGGAAAATTTCGGGGAGTTCCCGGTTACGGTGGGAGGTCGGGGGCCGAGCGATGCGCGTTTCTCTCATACACGTACGCGCGTGTGTGCGAGGCGTTGGCTCTAACTGAACCCGAGCGAGGCGTTGGGCTCTAACTGAACCCGAGCGATTGCACTGCAGGCTACGCGTTACTGAACCCGAGCGATCGATCGATGGCTGTTAACTGAACCGGATCGAGCTATTCCTTCGCTACTGCTGCTAACTGAAGCCGATCGATGGGATGAACAGTGAGCGTTGCGGGGGGGGGGGGGGGGGGTTGGATGAACAGTGAGCGGTGGCGTTGCCTCTGGATGAACAGGACCCCTTGGTGTGGTGGAGGGCTGGATGAACAGTAGACGGTGGAGGGGTGGATGAACAGGACCCCGTGGTGTGGAGGGCTGGATGAACAGTAGACAGTGGAGGGGTGGTTGAACAGGACCCCGTGGTGTGGAGGGCTGGATAGTAGACGGTGGAGGGGAGGTTGAACAGTAGCTAGTGGAGTAGCGCGCGGTGGAGGCTGGATGAACAGGAGCCCGTGGAGGCTGGATGAATAGGAGCCCGTGGAGGCTGGAGGAGGTCGACGGTGGAGATGAACAGTATCCCGTGGAGTCCTATTTTGCGGTACGCCACACCCCTCCCGATGAACAAGACCCCCGTTTCGACCGTAGCGCTCCAACACAGGTCCGTTTCATCCGTTTTGCGGTACGCCACACCCCTCCCGATCTAGAGGACCCCCGTTTCGACCGTAGGAGGTCCGTTTCCTCCGTTTTGTGGTACGCCAGACCCCTCCCGATCAACAGGATCCCGTTTCGAACGTGGCCGGTCGAACACAAGGCCGTTTCCTCTGTTTTGCGGTACGCTAGGCCTCATTTCCATCGCCTGTTCCGTCCAAGCCCTCCCGATGAACACGACCACGCATTCCGTTCCGACCCAGCCGGTTGGCTCCCACGCGTTCCGTTGCCTCCCGATGAACACAATGCATTCCGTTGCCTCCCAATGAACACGACGCATTTCGTTGCCTCCCCATGAACACGACGCATTCCGCTGCCTCCCCATGAACATGACGACGACGCTGTTTCTCCGTTCCGACCTAGCCATGTACACGAGCCCTCACCGTATGTATGCGCGAGTAGGCGTTCGAGACCCCGCTCGTATGTACACATACGTGGCCGCATTTTCTTTCTTGCACCCTGGCCGCTGTACATACGTGTACATGCTACGTGCGCGCCTCTACTACGACACGTGCACGCCTCTACATCGAGCAGTATGTACGTACACGTTCGCGACCAGAATGACAACGCTACGTATGCTTCGACCAGGTGGGTCCCGACTGTCAGGCACTTCCTTGCCTGCGAAGATATAGCTGGTGGGTCCCAGCAGTCAGGGCGCGAATCGTTTTTTTTTTTGCCCGGATGCACTTTCTTGCGTGCAAAGATGTAGCTGGTGGGTCCCAGCAATCGGGGGCCTAGTGTGTCCCAGCAGTCAGGGGGGCGAATCGTTTTTTTTCGGACGCACTTCCTTGTGTGCGAAGATGTAGCTCGTGGGTCCCAGCAGTCAGGGGGCGAATCATTTTTTAGCGAAATGCGGTGGCCCGTCCGGTGGGTCCCCGTTGTCAGGTGGAGGAATAATTATTTTGCGCGTAATAAGGAGGCACTTCATTGCGGCTGCCATGGACCCAGCTGTCAGCCTCTCCACGTATAGTACTCTTCCGATGGAAGTCGTTCGTTGACCATGTTGACCACGCCGCGCCGAGAGCACCAGGGTGGTGGTCTGGACGACGGTGAGGCCTAGGAAGGGGACGACGCAGAGAAGGGGAAGACGCAGCAGTGGAAGCCCACGCGGAGAGGAATACGAGGGTTCACTGGTTCGGCTGCGGTGTGAGGCTGCCGTCGCCGCAGAATAACAAGGGGTGTGGGTGAGTAGAGGGATGGCCTGGCCAGCGGTGGGAGTAGTACGGGGCGGTGAGGCCTCCGCGGCATCACAGCCGGCCATGGGAGGCAGAAGCACGCGGCACGACCGGCGCTGCTTTGGGCGGCTGGAGCAAGAAGACCAGAGGTTGAAGAAGCACTACGGCCGTTGGATGGACATCGTACGATCACTGCAGCTAGAATCGTTTATATTGACTAAGTTGACAAAGCCCTTGTTACGCGTTAACTTAGTAGGCCCACAGCTCGGATTTGGCAGAGAACATATAGCCCATTTGCAATTTGTAAGAATGTACATCCCATTTTTTAATTCTAATGGAATTTGCTACAGCCCATTTACAGTTTGTTAAAAGTACAGCCCAACTTCTAGCTAGGACAACGATTAATAATTTCAAACAACCGCTCAAAACAGAATTCAAAAAAAAATTCCCACATTTTGATGGGATCCGAAATATTTGTATCCGAAATTTCTAGTCAGGTTAAATATAATTTCAAAATAAAGTTGTATTACGTTAAAATCCAACGAAATATTGCGCACGCAACAAGTAATGAAATTAAAATTTTCAAATTCCAAAAATAATATATTTTTCAAACTAATTACGTGTTTGGTGCATAGTAACTGTTCAGCTATTATAATTATATCCCATTTATTATTTTTTAAAGTCTATTTTCTTGTTAAGCCTAATGCATACCTCCTAGAAAAGTTTGTAGCCCAGCGGGGCGGAGAATAACAAGTTGACCCGGATATTGTGTACAACTGTCGGCCCAGTTGCATTGCTGATGGTGAAAATAATATTTATATAGACATTAAATTTTTTTGTACAGATAAATAACATTTTTTATACACACATTTAACAATTTTTAAATACATGATTAACACTTTTTAAAACATATTTTTTCGTCAACAGTGGGCCCACAGCGAGTGGAGGAGGTCACAATACACATATTTTTTAAATACATGATTAAGACTTTTGTAAAAACAATTAGCCCACAGCGAGACAATTAGCTCCAGTCGGCCCACAGTGGGCCGACAGGGGCCAGTCGGCCAGCTGTAGGCCGACTGGAATCCAATCGGCCTGATGTGGTCTGACTAGGCCCAGTCGGCCTGCAGCGGGCGGACGGTGTATTATTTTTTAAAAAAATTACCCAGCGTAATATTTATGAAAATTAATAAAAATGTATTATTTAAGAAAAAAATAGCGAAAAAAGGCCTGTGTAGTACAGTACAACCTAACATGGTTACTCAGCCCACATTCAGCGACGCCAGAAAGGCCCAAACAAGGCTTCTGTACAACTTTTTGAAGTCACTCAGCTCAATTAATAACTTAAGAAAAGAGTTAGATTACAGTGGAACCTAATTAAAAGCTGTCATGAGCAAATAAATAATTCAACGGGTCCCACTTGTGCGTGTGCGCACACGCGCACGTGTGTGTGTGAGAGAGAGAGATAGAGAGAGAAACCCATCGGCCGATGCTCGTAAATACATCTTTCAGCCATATGCATTGTTGATGCTCGGTAAAAACTTATATAGTTGACGCAATCATATAGAACATCATAGCACACTGAACTTGCATACAAAAATTTCACGCAGGCGACACAATCAGGATGGAAGCAGTGGATCGCTACGGGAAGGGCTATGTTGAAACCAATGAAGTCGTACATAATGGTTCATCGTATTTATCAATGACGGGGAAATATCTTGAATGTTGTGCAAAGAAAACAGACAGACAACACAATAAGTTCTCCTAGCACATTAAGTTGACGTACAACCCTTTCTAAAAAAGTTCAGGTACAAAATTAGAATAGGTCACAATCAAATGTACTGGCATATCAGTGCTTCACACCCATTGCTCGGATTTAACTAGTATCTGACAAGATTCAGTTGTTACCTCAAATTAGAGCACATCCAGGCAGCCAGCCCTGCCTCTTCTCCCAAAGAAGCAGTGGCCTCCGCCGCGCGATGGAGTAGGCCCTGTGCCATCCATCGTTCCGAGCAACACGGGGAAAGTCTGACGTTGACTCCTGTTATGGACGTCGTCGACGGAACCTGGCACCAGCGGCGGCGGCAGGACTTCGATTGATGGATTGACCACTTCTTCGACATGCACGAACACTCGATACAGGTACATCCCTAACGTCGTCCGCGGCGGCCTTGGTGGCGACGAATAGTACAACCCCGGTTCCTGCACCGGTATCTCAACACCAATCACCTTTGGTATGGTGGATGGCTTCTTCATCCATTCCATAACCGTCAGAGCCCAGCTGTCTGGAGGAACAAACATACTTATGAGCTCACCTCCAAGGTAGTTGATAAGCTCGTTCATGGACTCGCTGTTCCAAGCACGTCGAGGCATGCCGTGGAAGGTAAGCTTTGTGAAAAACTCAAGCTCAGAGGGCACCGAGCCCCATCCTGGGTGCCACCAATCAAAGCTCACCAGCGCGCCATCGCAAAACAAACACCGGGAAGATTCGAACACACGACTGTAGTCGAAAGTTGTCCGGAACCTGGTGAAGAAATCAGCCGGTGGCAGACAGACTTCGACGAGCAAGTCACTTATTTGGATGTCGTGCGCAATGCCAAGAGCTTTGACAAGGTCATCCGGAGAGATGGGAGGCCGGTCGCCGTTGATGGTTACCATCAGCACTTTGCCGGCAAACTGGTAGTCAAGCGCCGCCATGCCACTATTGAGCGATACCACGCAGCGACCGAAGGCAGGACGGACCTCAGGATCTTCGTCTCGGAGATCCGCGTTGACCGGCGACATGATAGTGTGCTTGAGTACAGGGAGTACAGGAGGGGGATTTGGGGGAAGTGGAGTAGGAATCGAGATTCCAGAGGTGGGGGAGGGGCGGGAGACTGCAGATGAAAAGGTAGCATGAATTTCGAGCACGCGCCAATATGCTCTTGGCACGCAAGCGCACGAAAACACCGGTGGCGCCCACATGTCGGCCTAAGAGTCCTTATTCATTCTTTTTTGGAGAGCCCGTCTTTTTTCAGGATCTTTTGAGAGCCCGGCCTGAGAGTCATAATTGACCTATTTGGCATTGGGTTACTACTCGGCCCATATTCAACGACACCTCACTGGCCCAAACAAGTGTACATCATCGAAAAGACACTGAGCTCAAATTATATAACTTGAAAAAAGGAGATATACTCCGAACACTGGAGAATGGTGATGCCCTCATTTAGCCCACCAGTAGTTCGAGACAATAAACAGTTCGAGATGACGATATATACAACATTCAAGCACTGACTAGTGACTACTACTGACATAAACAGCAAGACATGATAGTTCATAACAAGTCTTGCTACACCACCAAAATGCACCCATCTGCAGCGCTCAGACTCTCGTGATCCAGATGAGAATGACATTCTAAACAGAAGCAACTATTACATAGTAAGAGTGACATAGACGAGGATGACCAAATGACAAGGAATATGCATAACAAAAGAAAGAACTACCCATCCAAAACCAGCAGCAAAGACAACAAAGTCATTCGAAGAGATGATCCAACACCATCATAATTTGCAGCCCCGCTTCAGAGACCAGTGATCCGGAGACACCAGTACTCCACCCTTTCGATGCAACAACCCAATTACCTATCAACCTGAAGGCTCGAACCACATCATTGCCTGTCGTAATTGAGACATCCAAGGATCAAAGTTAATCCGGATGCCTTTGTCATTCTCACCTTCTTTTGGCTGCAGGCTGTATCGTTGACAATCAGGGGAGTTTGCTCCCAAACTCCTAGGGCTCGCCGTGTAGACACAGTTTTCCATAGCAAACAGAGCCTCTTTGCCATCAAGGTCCTTGCCAATGGTGATCTCCTGGTTAATCGGATAATTGAGTCCGAGAAACAGAGAGTGTGAACCAAGGCTGTTTACCCGCCTCCAACTAAAAAATCCTAAAGGCCCCAACAAGCTGGTATCCTGCTCATAGACGTAACAGCCACTGTCCGGATACTCACGTATTACACGGTGCTTGTATACAGTGGGGTTTTTGCAATATAACTTTTCCGGCTCATGTGTCCGAATGATCATCAGTCTTTTGTCGTCGTCTGATCGAGCGAGGAACCAGTTGTGCTTCCCTGTTTTTGGCAAAGGTGGTGTGATTACAAAGGGCAGTAACTGTAGGGACACTACATCATATCAAAAAGGACAGGCATTGTTAATGTAAGATCAGCATTGTTCAGAGTATGAGTAGGATAATGCAAGAAACAACATTGATATGTCCCTATTGGAACTGGGAGGAAAATACAGGGAAATGTATACTGGGTTCAAAAATATAGAAGTGCCATGCATGGTTATACTCATGTTATCTCGCAATCGATTCTTCACAGGAAACTACCATGTCATGCATGTTATGTAATCATGTTCTGTCCTCACAAACAAATTCTTCAAGGTAACTAACAGACCATGCATTGTTATATACTCGTGTTCTGTGGGCAAAAATTTTGTGAGGATATTATTCTAGCCATTGATTGTTGAAGGGCGAATATAGGTATGTACACATGGTAAGCATTGCAAGATTTCACTACTTCCAAATATAGAGTTCTCCATATGCACATTTACTTCCCTAATGTATGGTTAGATGAAACCAACAGTGTGGTGCATGTTTCTACATCATGAAAATGAGGAAACTAACGTGGCCATTGATACACACTCATATTTAGTAGTAGTATATAGATTACTGTAAAATAACGATAATATCCATATATTCCTAACCGTTTGATTATTCAGGGTACAAATTGGCTGTAATGACATGGTCACAATTGCATGAATTAACTCATTCCAAATATAGATGATTTACAGCGTCGCTAATACATTGCCATAGTTCTACTCAAATTCTGCTCAAACAGAGATATGCCAATCATCACAAAAAGTTCAAACAGTGTCATGGCGTCATCATTAACATGAGAGGAAACAACTTACACGCGCCATCCCGGCAATACGTGGTGCCATCTGCTTTGTCAATCGCGTAGATGATGCGATTGTGTTCAATAGCATCACAGAAGTGTGTATCAGCTTTGACGATGATCCACTACGAGCCGAGTTGTCCCCAGCTAAAGAAGGCACCGGCGTAAAGATAGGCGAGTCCGCGGTCGAACAAGGCAATTAGCTTGAAGTCTGCGTAATTCGCATGTCGTGTGGGCACTTGGCAGATTACAATCTTCTGCAAAACAAGGTCCGTCCAACTGACGTAGTAATCTAGATGACTTGAACCGCGATGGTAATACTCTATATAATCCAACGGAGGAAGGATAATCTCATGGGAGGTCTGGAAGTTCACGAGCACCAACTTTTTACCGTCTTCTCTGAAGGTAGCCATCCAGTGGGAGTTCATGCCAACCCAGTACATAGCTGCCAAGAAGTTTCGGGCGATGGTGATCGGATCGATGTCGAGGGAAATGACGTACGGCGACCCACTACATACCTGCAAAGAAGTTTCGGCTAATGGAGATCGGATTGAAGTCAAGGGGCATCATGCACACCTCCGTATCATGGTGAGACAATCTCGCAAGACCAGATAGCAGCAAGCAGGGTGTCTTGAAAAGCTTAGGCCTCGCTTCGACAATGGCCGTGTGCATGTCCCTCGAGCATGCAGCCAGCCGCAGGGCGCTCAACATATCCATACACGAACAACAGAGGTTGAGGATGTCACTGGGGAGATTGCTCCAATCGCGGCTCATATGGATGTTGCGCGGTTCGCATTCGGCCATGGTGGAGTTTGCAAGGGGGCTTGATTTACGGAGGAGAAGGATGTCGGTGCTGGAGCGGCTAGCGAGGGAATAGTGGTACTGGGGGAGGCGAGTGAGGCGACGGTACACGGGGGCACAGTGAGATGGAGACGGAGAAGGAGATGGAGATGGAGTGGTGCTATGGGAGCGAAGAGGGAGACGAGGCGAGGCGCCAATGTGCTGTACAGCGGCGGTGACAAACTGCACTGTGCACAGGGTGAGGCTGACTTTGGTAACCCGAACACGCCGCCTGGACTAGTGTCAGGCGTAGGGTGCTGTCACTTCACTGTGAGGACCGGATGAATAGTATTCTGACCATCAAGTGTACCACAGTTGTACTACTACTACTACTACTACTACTACTACTACTACTACTAGTAGTAGTAGTAGGTACATGAGTACTCCAATATTGTATAGCATAAATAGGTCTCCCGTGCTAGCATGCCTATTCACTTCATCGTTCAGGTATCATCCATATTGCGAGCAGAACCAAATTCTCGTGCATGCCCAATCAACGCTCTGCCACGATGCATGCAGTGGTCATTCTGGTGCATCAAGGACGGCATGCAGATCGTTCCACACTTGAGAAGAGGAAAAATGGAAAGGTAGAACGCGGCAGCAGAGGAAGAGAACGCTGGCTAACGAGGCTGGGAGGGGATCGAGCAGGAAGTTAATGCTCCACGCCTAAACGTTTTGGGAAAACCTGATTTTCATAAGGTGACTTATACTCACCTAAACGGAGGGGGTATTCCTTAACGAGAGAATGGTGTGTCTCCCACTCACGCGCTCAAAAAAAAACTACGACACATTTTTTTTATCTGTTTGCATAGGTCCCACCTATCAGGAAGGATGGGCACGTACACGAACAGGTACGACTCATCAGTCTACCCCAATAGCCTTTTCGTTTAGTCTACCTAGTCGTCTAATCAACTGCCTGCACGCCACTTCTCCCATTTACTTCTCCATCGGGAACCGATTCTCCTCGGCTTCTTCACCTCCCCTTTGTCTTCATTTGCATCCAAACCCCACTGCGTTCACATTGTTTTAACCTCTTTAAATAATCATCTACTACTTCAATTAGACTAGCCATCTAATCCTAATTCTCCAAACCATAGCCCTCCATTCCAGCGGTTCCAAATGGTGATAGAGATCGAGATGCAGGTTTTTAGCGTCCAACATGTCCTCGACGAAGGCTCGATGCGCATAGTTGCCACCGTCACCATCCACCCAAGGGTTGTTCGGCAGTGGATCAACAATGTATCCAACTCCCTCAAAAAGGTAGAGACAAGGGTCATCGGTCTCGACGCAGAGTACACGGAGCGTGCCCCTGGGAAGATCTAGCGCACCGCCGTCCTTCAGCTGTGCTTCGAAGATGATGTTTTGGTGTACCACATCATACACTCGCCCTCCATACCAGGTGAGCTTCACGATTTCTTGTCTCGGGAGGACGTATACTTCTGTGGGGAAGCCATCGAAGGGGACAAACAGAAGCTGGAGTCATACAACCTTGATTTGAATAGCATCGCTGACCTACAAACCAGAATCAAAATTCCTGTAGAAGTTTGTGATAAACAGACACCATCCCTATTCGACGTAGAAGATTTTGTGCTCGCTACAAATCTTCAGAAGGGTGACGAGATGGTGGCATTAAGGTCGTCTGGATGGGAGAATTATCCCTTGACGTACGAGCGGATAAAATATGCTGCCCTCGATGCCCGTGTGAGTTTCGAGATAGCTGCAAGGTCCAAAGAGCTTATTGCGAAGCCGTCTCCCACAGAGAATGAGAACAAGAAGAGGAAGAAGAAGAAGAAGAAGAAGAAGAAGAAGAAGAAGAAGAAGAAGAAGAAGAAGAAGAAGAAGAAGAAAAGGCTGCACCGGCAGGAGGGCATTATGGATGGATGAACTATTTCCTCTCTTGTAAAAAATTATTCCTTCTTGGTGTATATTGATATAGATGGACTATTTCGATGGTGTGCATGTCTTTGGAACAGAGTAGTAGCGTGGGTCCGCTTGACTATAAGGAACTATTTATCCGCATATATAGCTTTCTCTGCTAATCCTTCCAGTGATCGGTATGTAGTGCATGTGTCCGTAGACATGACAGCTTGTCCATGGAAGTTCAATTACGGCGACCATCACGTTTCATCTCGCGATTCCCACGATGCCTCTCCAAACCACGGCACCACGCCCCCCGACGTGCGCCTCACCCCTCTCGGCCGCACCGCCCCTCTGCCTTTGTGTGCATGACATGTGGGCCACCTAAAATGCGGCGAGCATCAAGTTTCTACCACAGCCACTCACGATTCCCACGATGCCGCTCGAACCCATGAAACCACACGTCCCCCGACCTGTGGCTCACCCCTCTTGGCCCCACTGCCCCTCTGCCTACGGGAGCATTACATGTGGACCAGTCACCTATCGGGTCCACATGTTATTGACTCAAAGGTAGGTGTAGTAAGGCGCTGAAGCTCAGTCCCGACGGCCCTGAGAGGGAAATGTAACTCCTGCGTCAGGGCTTGTGGTGCTCCCGCAGCACGAACTCGTGCCAAACTCGAGATTTGTTTCTTTACTATACATGCACGCGATGATTTAATGGACATTGTAATCTCAACATGTGATGGGGAGATCTAAATTTGAATTTGAAACTTATAAAACAAAAAGATTCAAAACAAATAAACTGGGAGAGAGGGAGTATATCATAGGATGTGTCCCATACAAAATAAGTCCCCTGGTTTGTCACCGCGAAGATGCGGTTAGAAAGTAGCATAGCGTCTTCCTACTCGTACGGCAACAAATCGGCCGCAGACAGCATGGTCTGCCTTTGACTGCCATGTGCAAGGTTCGTGCTATCTTATTCAATCTCACTGTGGTTCCATCGTACCAATTCATGCGGCCCGTTGCATGGCTGATCCCAATGTTGGACAAATGTTCTACGGGAACAGTTTCACCGTTGTAAATGTTGTGCAAATTGATGTTGATACCCTCCCGTACATATGCAAGCCAATCTCCACTCGCACCGAGCCTAACCTGTGAAACAGTGGGCAGGGGGGAATTAGGAAATGGACACGGAAGTAGTCTTTAGAATGCATTTACTACGTGATCAAACTCATCTTACCTGCTCATTGGAGGAAATCCGAGTGCCCCTCAACGTCGGCATCTCAAGGGGCGTTAACTTGCAACTACGGCCACACCGCGCTGGAGAGACCCCCAAGGAAACATCCTCGTGCGTTCCATGGAACATCAAGATGCATTTGTATGAGTAGTTTATCTTGTGAGAGAAAAGGATGAACGAGGGAAGGCCTCTAGAGATAGAGATGGACACTACTACTACCAATGTGCTGGCCCGTGCGTTGCAATGGATCCAAAGTAGTAGAATAATACTTGTTCACGTGCTTGAAATATAAATACTCTAGTTTTGATATACATGTGTAAGCAAACATGACAGCTTGTCCATGGAAGTTGAACCACGGCGACCATCACGTTTCTTGTTTCTACCACTAAGCCACTGAAGTTCGGTCCCGTGGGCCCTGAGAGGGAAATGTAACTCCTGCGGCAGGCCTTGTGGTGCTCCCACAGTACGAGCTCGTGCCAAAACTGGAATTTGTTTCTTACTACTACCAACTAGTACTAGTAAGGTACACGTGCATTGCACGCATGAGATTCTGGTGGTTTGTGCATTATGCTTCTACATGTGGAGCTTTCTGGATTCTAACATGTGGCAAAATCTGGTGGAATGTAAGGTTAGGCAAGTTTGATTAACTTAGGCGAGTGTTTGATTCAAGCCACACTAAGGCCCCACATGACATACACACAAAAAATGTGGCAAGATTCCCTTAGGCTTGCCAACTTGTTTCTCTTGTTTTGAAGAACTAATAACTTTGCCTAAGCTTAGTTGTGGCAAAGTTAGGGTCTGTTTGATTCAAAGGATTTTCATAGGATCTTTGAAGGATTAGAATCCTTAGGAATTTTTCCTACGTTGGTCGTTTGATTCGTAGGATTGAATCATGTAGAATATTTTCCTAAGGATTCATTTGTACTACGTTTCACAGGAATTCTAACATGCACTCCAACCTCTTGAAAGAAATCCTTTGTTTTTCATGTGACACAATCAAACAAACTCAAATCCTATAGGGATCCAATGAACATGCCATTCCAATCCTACTTTTTTCCTATTCCTGTGTTTCTGCAATCCTATGAATCAAAGAGGCCCTTAGTCATGAATTAAGTTCAACCATGGAGTCTTCTAGATTATACATGTGGCAGAATCTGGTGGATGATATCCAACGGCCAGTAGTGCTCAGATTTGCCATCTTTGTACCATCGGATTGGCTTCATCCAACGACCAACTTTCAAAGTTTTTCACACACTACATAGGGGGTATAGATATAGATGTGCCGGTCCGTTGCAATGGATCCAAAGTATATATATATCTATTTAGTGGAGTGCACTTTAAACACATTATCTATTTATTTTTCTAACCTTCCGTAGCCATGCAACCAAGCCACATAAGCTTCATGGGTGCCCCCCACATCATATTATTCATAATAAGTTGATTGAAAAAAAGATAAATCACCCAAAACAAGATCTTCTCGTTTTTTGTTCCTACGATGTTGTGTCGTGCACGTACCTACTAGTTGTATAGTGGTAGTACTAGTAATATAGTATTAGGAGTACAAACTTGGTACTAGTAGGAGTAGTACTAGTACGGAATGCTCCTACTCTATCAATGAGCCCCGTCTGACACCAAATTTCTTGGCTTCCGTGCTACAACTAGATCTTCCCCTCGTTTCTTTTTTCCAACCCGGCGGCGGGCGGGGTGTCGGTTTGCTCAATGGCAGTCCCACATGAAAGTGAAAATGCTAGGCAACACGCCTTCCCTAAGCCATGTGTCATGCCGGACGGGCCGTGTTGTACTCCCGATTCCCGGGCATGTGGGGGTGCGACGCGAACGCGCCAGGCCTTTTCCTTTTACCAACAATGTGCTCGTGCGTTGCGACGGATCCAAAGTAGTAGAATAGTAGTATTTGTTCACAAACTTGAAAGAAATCACTATTGTTTTGATATACTCCTAATATATTACTCCCTCCGTACCTAAATATTTGTCTTTTTTGAGATTTCAAATGGACTATCACATACGGATTATATAGACATATTCTAGTGTTTCTAGCAAGATGCCCGCGCGTTGCACGAAGTTGATGGAAAAGGTAAGCACTACTTATAAATTGACGGATGGAGTACTAGTTACAGTGATGCATATAATTAAGCAAAGGGATCGCACATGTCGGTATTGACTGGAACGAGAATGCAATATCACAATAAGAATTAAGGCCACGATGATGCAATCGCAGTGGTGGTTACAGAAGGTAAGAAGAAAGATGGATCCACGAATGTACGACCTCCTCCTCCTCAACTTAGTGCACCGGGCCACCGACCAGCGGCTAAGGAGCAACGGCTTTTGTGGCGAGGTCGAGGTGCTTCTCAGCAAAGGCATCCAAGGCTTCCAGCCGGTTGAGGAACGCCAACGTCGTAGCGTCCTCACTGGCCTTGTAGATACCTATGTACATGATTTCCTCGTACATGTGGATGTGTAGGTCGACGAATTCTTGCAGGGCGAGGCGCCTCGCGGCGAGCACGACCTCCAGGTGGACATTCTTCATGGCGTCGGCGGGCAGTCGCAGGGCCACCAGTGCATGAAAGAGGTTCCGACCATGGAGGCCGATTAGGGAGGCAGGCAATGAGGAGCCCGGGCACGCGGGCTGGAGCAGTACAGCGATGTCGTCCGCGAGCTTCTTGAGGACGGTGAACTTGTTGCTGGTGGCAACGATCATCTGGTCCAACTGAGAGTCGTAGTTGGCGTCGAAGGCGGCCATCCACCAGCCGGTCTCCAACACCGTCTGGAGACGATCCTCGGCGCCATGCTGGAGGCCGGCATCATGGACCATCTGGCGCAGCCGCTGGCCGCTCATGAGCATCGCCGCCATGGGTCTGGAGTGAGCTCTTTTGCGCTTAGTGTAGGTGCTTAGGCAAATGCTTAGGTGCGTACGATGTGGTAGATGCATTGGAATGGAGGGGCGCCTTTATATGATTGCAATGAGGGCAAACTGCATTGCATTCACATCGTGCAACCTCTTTTCCCGGATCTCCTCCCATTACTTCCCTCATGCATTAATTGAAGAAGGATGCATTGGCCGTTCAACATATCGGGAACCGCTACTCCCTCCCTCGTCTGCATTAAAGCCGTATCGGGAACTGCGCCGCCCGCTGTCAAATCGAATACTCCCTCCGTCTAGGTGAGTATTAAGTTATCTTACGAAAACCAAATAGTAAACACATAGGTGTGGTGCATTTACTCTCAGGTTGGTTCTTATTTTTTGACATAAATAGAGGAATCAACCAAGAAGAGATGTGGGGCTTGTATGCTTTTAATGACTTGAGACTATCAAACATGACATGCAGTGGTCAGTTCATTGCACAAGAACAAATACAACCCACATCAGCACACACGCATCTTATATAGCATCACACCCAATGGCTATAAAAGATGAATGAGACCAAATTATATCTCATCTAGATGAGTTCTAGCAAAACTGTATTAATAATACTTAGTACTCCTGCGCCATGTATCATATATTAGTATCATGTAGTACTTTATTTATTTATGAGGTATCCAGATGGCACTGCACCGCCAAGAAAAGAGGGTAACATCAAAATTATGGACTACTTTTTTGAGTATGTTGGTAAGGTCCGGTCATAGTCACTTGTTGAAATCTCTAAAAAGACAAATACTCCCTCCGTCCGGAAATACTTGTCATCAAAATGGATAAAAGGAAATGTATCTAGACGTATTTTAGTTTTAGATACATCTCTTTTTATCCATTTTGATGACAAGTATTTTCGGACGGAGGGAGTAGAAAACAGAGTTGGTGATGACGGTGTGCGTGCCATCCTGCAATATAGGCCGTCAGGTTTATATCTAATGGATAGGAAAGAAACTATGGCAATTTTGCAAAAATATACCCACACGTCTCTACACGTTCGCAAATAAGGCCTTCCCTCGTTCAACCTTTTCTCTCACAAGATAAACTACTCATACAAATGCATCTTGATGTTCCGTGCAACGCACGGGCAGCTAGCTTATTTCTTTTAAAATAGTTGCTGCGATAATTGGGTTGAAGTGATATATTTTATGTCTGCCCCGAATGATTTCAGATTCACTAGTAGTAACAAAGAAAAGGTTGCCTTGTTAATTAACAGAAAACAGGGTGAAAACTATCACATGAGGCTGGTAAAAACAAGGCACACTGGGTTCAGCGTCATCGTCACTACAGCTGTGTGCACGCGAGAAGTCTACATATCGAGGGGGCTACCGAGCGAGGCACCGAGACACAATGTTTGAGAGAGAAACCAATTGACAGATTATGATCAGATCGAGTTGTCACCCTTCTACTGTCATTGTTGGGGGGAGGGAGAGAAAGACGTATCGAGAGTGTGCGCGGTAGGCACAGAGGCACAACTAGTGAGTGTGTGTGTGTGTGTGTGTTTGAAAGAGGAGTAGATAGATTATTATCAAGATCGATGTGCCACCCTACTCCTTCGGTGCCGGGTAGTGTGTGTGTGTGTGTGTGTATGTTTGAGAGAGAAGCCAGTCGATAGATTAGTATCAAGATCGAGGTGTCACCTTACTCCTTCGGTGTTGGGAAGTGTGGGTGTGGGGGGGCAGTGACACTCACATATCTCTACTCTTATCTTATAAAAAACAGAGTTGGTGATGATGGTGTTCCTGCCATCCTGCAATATAGGCCATCCAATTTATATCTGACGGACAGGAAGGAAACTACGGCAATTTTGCAAAAAGATACCCACACCCCTCTCCACATTTGCAAATAAGGCATTCCCTCCTTCATCCTTTTCTCCCACAAGATAAACTTCTCATACAAATGCATCTCGATGTTCCATGTAACGCATGGGCATCTTGCTAGTAGGGAGAAGAAGTTTGTGTGACACATATCTAGCTATATTAAGGGATAGGTAGATAGCATATGTGTGAGAGACATTAGTGGATGTGGGTGGGCGGAATTAAAGGGATGGGCATGTTAGACATAGAGAGCGTGTGTGTTTCTGTGTGAGAGACTTGTAGGACAGGGTAGAAAGACGAATTTAACCCTGGCGGAGGGAGAGAAATACACGAAGTGCATGTGTGTGATTCCGATGCCCACAGGGAAATGAGATATGTATGCGTGTGAGAGAGATTGCACAATTCATTCACGTATCACTATCTAGCGATTGTGGACGTGCATCGCTTGAACATAAGTCAATATCTACTTTGTATTGTGGCCAAAGGTACAATATCGATTCAACGTTATAAAGATTGGACACTTACATATCACATTTTTTCTATTTAAATAATCCTTTTTAGTTGTGCATGCCAAAGTTACAGTGATGTTTCTTCAAACAACCAATGTAGCTATCATGAACATGCACCATTGTTACTCTTGCATTCAAATTCATTAGTCTTGGATGATTTAAGTTTCTATTTTGAAGTAATATATGTAATATTCATATATGAATTCAACGGGTACACAATTTATGAAATGGAGGCTATGTAATCATATGAGGTAACACTTTTAAGTAGCTGACTACAATATCCATTTCTTTTTGTGCGCCTCTACACTAACATGTCAATGCATTATGTTTAAAGTAAATAACCAATGGCACTAAATTATCTATTTGCACGAGAAATACATAGGCTGAGCGTTTGATCCCTTTTTGTGAACGCGCCACTACACCCGTACGATTGGCCGCGCCCGTGTGAACATCCAAGTTATCGGCGCATCATCCCGAGTTATTATCTTTTTTCTGGGGTGGACTTCACACCAGTTATTAACTGCTGACGCGTGCCCCATGTACACAGTCTAGCATGACCTTCCCACTAGCACGGTCCAAAATTAGTTGAAACTGGATACGAACGATCCCGCGGGCGGCAAAATCTCCCGCCTACTTCTAAAATTTCCGCCACCTTAGTCTTTAGCATGCGAAATCCCCCTTTTGTCCTTGGTGCACGGAGACCAACAGTTACAATACCGCCCTCATCTACATGATAGGTCGGGGCTGCTTTGGTAACTTCTGGTTCCCCCACTACACGGCACCCCCATTTCCTCTCCCCCTCCCGCAAAAACGACTAACTCCACAGCACCAGAGCATCTTACATCACGCCGTCCGTACTTCATCGCCCTTTCTCCCCTCCTCTCTCAAAACCCTAGACTGCTCATCCACCGGCGTACCATAGCCCATTCACTGCCGGCGGCGTCCACCTCGCCGGATCTGCTTCTGCGGCCACATCTACCCCTCCCACCTCCCCTAGAAACAAGTAGACTGCTCATCCACCACTGTACCACAGCCCATTCAGTGCCGGCCTTGTCCACGGCGTCGGATCTGCTTCGCCGGTACTCTCGTCAACCGCCGCGCATCTGCAGCGGCTCATTCGTACTCCCCACCGGAGACGCTTCGTCCACACCCCCCGGAGCCGCCCCACCGACGCCCCCGTCGACGGCCTCTGATCCTCTTCACCGACACCTTCCTCAACCCTACCGGAGCCGCTTCACCGACACCTTCCTCAACCCTACCCGAGTAGCTTCGCCTATATCATTCTCAACCCTACCGGGGCCGCTTTGCCAACTCACAAGTCCATGGCCTCAGATCCGCTTCCTCGCACCCTCATCCAACCTACCAGAGCAGCTTCTGACGCCCCATCCACGGCCATAGATCCGCATCGTCGACACCACCCTTAACCCAACCACCGGAGCAGCTTCTGACGCCCCGTCCATGGTCGCAGATCCGCATCGTCGACACCATCCTTAACCCAACCACCAGAGCAGCTTCACCTACGCCCTCGTCCACGGCCATAGATCTGCTTCGCCCACACCGTAGTCCACCCTACCGGAGCCGCTCCACAAACACCCTACTCGACGGTTCTAGATCTCCATACCGGACCCCGACAGCCAGCGCAGCGTCATCACCCTCGACGTTTCTAACCTGATTCCCACAGTCTGGAGAGATGCCAAGCACCCGCCACGGCCTAGGTACTTGTCACCTTTAAACCCGTCCAACATCACCTGCCCGATGTACTTCAAATATACTAACCGGCCACTGTTACCTGTTATGCAGCTGGCAAAAACTACAAGGACAATGTTTCTTCTGGATCTAACAGCTTGGCCAACCAAGATCCTGGACTGAGGCATTGCTATGATCTTGTAAGCGTGTCTCTCTCTCTTGTATTGTTCTGTGCCTGCCAGCGTGCTTTGCTAGGATTTTCGACCAGTAATCCCTTTGTGTAGACAATGATTTCTACTACTGGCCGCTAAATTAGATATGTAGATGTCATACATGATACTACCTCGTACCTCCATTCCTAAATATAAGTCTTTCTAGAGATTCCACTATAGGCTACATACGGAGCAAAATCAGTGAATCTACACTCGAAAATGCATCTATATACATCTGTATGTGGTCCATACTGGAATTTCTACAAAGACATATATTTAGGAACATGGGCAGTACATTACACAAAATCGTAGGTGGCATGTAGGAATTCCTGTGCACTACATTAGGCTCCCTTAGAGTGCCTGCTAGTCCAGCATACATAGTCATGGCTAGTTTATGGTACGCACACAATCGTTAATTGGTGGTTTAAATATGCGCAAGGGATATGCAATGTAGTATCATGTAGAGATGTCTAAAATTAGCCGTGTCAACTTGCAGATAGGGTTACACAATGAAAAAGTACAAGATGTATCACTAGTGCAGAACCGGGCAATAGCACCGGTTCGTAAGGCCCTTTAGTGCCGGTTTGGTAACCAGCGCTAAAATGTAGGCACTAAAGCCCCCCCCCTTTAGTACCAGTTCAGCACGAACCGGTGCTAAAGGGCAACCATGTGGCACGAGCCAGCTTCGGGGGCAGGGAGCCCTTTAGTACCGGTTGGTGTCACCAACCGGTATTAAAATGTTGAGGGGGTTTTGGGTTTATGATTTCTTTTTCATTTAATTTTGTGTTTTCCCTTTAATTCTTTTTCGTTTGCTGGTATTTTACGATACTACATATTGTACACGTTATGCATATATATAAATAGAATTTCTAGTAGAACCGATCATAATATATATATATATATATATATATCATCGAATGTCTCACAACCACCATTAATTAATTCACACATATATACACACATGTATATATATACAATTTCTCCTAATTGGTGCCTTCGGAGCCAGTGGCATTAGCCTAGCTAATTGGTGCCTTCGGAGCACGATAACAATTGGAAGTGGTTCATGGGGGCGGTAGCGGGTAATAGTATTCTCCTTTGGGATCTATGACCTGGTCGAGCAAAAATCCCGCTATTTCCTCTTGAATTGCTTCTATGCGGTCCTGTGCTAGGAGCTTGTCCCGCACCTCTTTGAACTGTTAAGAAGGAGATCAATATGCATGTGTATTAGTTGTGTGACTAGATATCGATAATAGTGTAAAAATTGTGAATAGTGTTCTGACAATCGATATCATACCCACTCCTGTCTTTGAGATTTGCTCCTTTCGGACGCCATCATGCGAATGTTCTCGCAAACGTAGTATGCACATAGATCATTCCCCGGCGCCTACTTCAGGGCCTTTACGAGAATGGAATTTGATCAGATAATAATTAATCAAGCATGATAATTAAAAAGATGGCAGCTAGCTAGTACTACTTAATTACTTACCTTGGGTCGATACCATTTCAGACTTTGTTTCCATGGGCCTGGGGTGACCCTGATGAACTTTGCCCAAGCCCTGCCCGCCGACAAAGAAAATGAATAAATGGATTATTAAATAGTTGTTATCAGGAAATGACGAACTAATTAAATAGGCCGAGATATAGTTAATAATGATTGAAATTACCTGTTGACTATCCCCTTCACGATGGTGTAGTCACTTGCTTTCTTAAGTAGCGAGTCTAGTACTTCAACTGTTCCTTCATCAACTTTAATGATTAACAAGATCCAGTGATATCTACATGCACACACGTTTGCATGTCTTAATTAAGCGGGCATATGTAAGCAAAAACATGTAGCTATAGCTAGTAGGGAAAAACAGAATTTGTAGTACAAGACAGTGTGACTCATTGGAAGTTGTAAGGAAGTAGTATATCTTCATTGTATTTGAGTTCCTTGAAGAACTATAGCATGCTTTCCTCTACACATTTTGCGTGATATGGATCTATTTGCCATGTGTATTCATTAATGGTATTTGGGTCAACGAACCCAATGCCATAGCGTCCACCTTTTTTCATTTCATAAATCTTCATCCTGCATAATACCACAGAAAAGAATATAGTGAGGATAATTACAGGTAATGATTGATCAAAATGATCAGCTAGCTTGAGACTTAAATTACAGAAAGAAATCACTTACAGACAATAGCAACTGATGATAGATTTGTCGAGTGCGTCTTTATTGTATAGCTGAAAAAGTTCTGAATACTCAACGGTCACAACTTTCTTATGGTAGTAATGCTCCTCATTGACATTCACCATGAGGGACTCTCGATTGGAAATCTTGGTAATGTCCATGTACCATTGATGCAATTCATACATTCTCGTTGGGAGCTTATTGACCTTCTCTGGCTCGACCAAAGGTTGGCCCCGGGCATATTTCCGTTTTATTTCCTCCTCTCTAGTCGGAGACATGGGCTCGATATCGAGGAGTTGTCCAACAGTGATCCCGATCGATTTAGCCTACGCAATATGCTCCTCGGTTATTACCACATCACCTACCCCGGGAACGTTAACGGTTTGCCCACAATAATATTGGGCGCGCCTACTCTCATGTGTTGTTGGCACAACAAGCGGGGGGATTGATTGCGCCGCCTGTTCTCCCAGCTGGGGAACGGTTTTACCGCTACTTTTGCCAGCTGATTTGCTCAAGCTCGAGCTCTCCTCTTTTTGTAGACGTGCTCGATTTAACTTCCTGAGGTGGCGCTCATAGTCTGTGTCAACAGGATTGGGAGCTGGTGGTCTAGCCATACGAATGAAGTGGTCAATCTTTTCCACAGGCACTTTCTCCCTTGGCGGCGGTGGCGGTTTCGGTGCAAAATGGGCTTCCACCTCGGCCTTCGATATGGCTACGTTTTCCTCCTCGGACTTGTCGTAAGGCCTTTGTGGAAGAGGCGCGAGGCTTGGACCATATTGAAATCGCTTGCCTCCGCCCGTACCTGTAGTACTACCTCAACTTGTACCGCTACGCACCATAGCTGAGGCGGCTCTCTTCCGTGATTGCTGAGGCGGCGAAGACGGCTGACGTGGCTGAGTTGGAGGAGGAGGAGTGGCCTGAAGCTGTGCCAGACTTGGAGGAGGAGTGGCCTGAAGCTGTGCTAGACTTGGAGGAGGAGTGGCCTGACGCTTTGCCAGACTTGGAGGAGGAGTGGCCTGAAGCTGTGCCGGACTTGGAGGAGGAGTGGCCTGACGCGTTGGTGGACTTGGAGGTGCGGGAGTCTGCTGACTCGGTGGTGGACTGCGACGAGGAGTCGGATGACGCGGTGTCAGTGGCCTTCAAAAGATGATGCAATCCTTTCTCCATAGGATGATACGATGGTTGGCCTCTCCTAGTGTGTGCTCATCGTCACCTCCAGGAATGTCAAGCTCTAGCCCCGAATATTGGTCCACCACCTCATCGACCAAGACACGAGCATAGCCCACTGGAATCGGGTTGCAATGGAAGGTTTCCTCGGGGGGATTTGTAAAAGCAAGGGCGTCCGCCACCTTCATGGATATGTTCTTCATTTTGAAGTGTAGCTCGCAGTTAGTGTTCTCCATGATGTCATCCACTGGGTAGCTATCCAGAAATGCATCGCCCGGGGTGGAACCCACGCTGCTTCTCGGCATGGATGGGACGGTGCTATCCATTGGTGGATCATCCGCTAGCTGCTGAGACCCCCTTTGCTGGCTAAGTGAGTCGATCTGCTCCTGCTGCCGCTGGAATTTGATTGCCAAGTCCGCGTGCACTGATTCTAGGCCGTGAAGGCGTTCATAGTCTAGCTTCCTCTGCTCCTCCTCCATCTTCCTCTTATTCTCCTCCGCAATCTTCTTTCTCGCACGGGTTCTGTAGTCGGTGTTCCAGTCCGAAAACCCCTCATACCACGGAATAGCACCCATGCCTTGTGTTCTTCCCGGGTGTTTAGGATTTCCCAGGGCACGCGTAAGCTCGTCGTTCTCTCTGTTGGTCTCGAACAACCCGGATCGAGCCTCTTCTATTGCAACAAGTAGCTTATCTTCGGCTCTGTCCAGACATGCCTTCTTAGAAACTTTGCCTGTCTTCGGGTCCAACTCCCCCCATGCGCATAGAACCAAGTCCTGCACCTGGGGGGCCAGCTCAATGTTTCTGGAGTGACACCTGCATCCAGCATCTCTTTCTCAGACTTATCCCACTTAGGCATTTCCACCGCATAGCCACCTGGCCCCAGCTTATGGAACTTATCCTTTTTTGCGGCATTGGCCTTGTTTATTCTTGACCGTTCCTTAGATAATTCCGAATCCTTGAATTTCACGAAATCGTCCCAATGAGCACTTTGGTTGTCTAGTGTTCCCTCGAATACTGGAGTCTTCCTTCCTCCGTTGATGTACTTGGCCCATTCACGAATCTTGTGGTTCTTGAATGCAACCACCATCTTCCTAAGAGCAGCGTCCTTGACTTTCTCCACATCTGCATCTGTGAAATGATCTGGTAGGGTGAAATGTTCCATGAGCGTTTCCCAAAGCAAATGTTTTTATCTGTCATCGACAAAAGTAACTCCTGGACATGGCTTTGCTGGCTCTCTCCATTCTTGAAGGGAGATCGGGAGTTGGTCCTTCACAAGAACTCCGCACTAACGAACGAACTTGTCCGCAATCTTCTTAGGTGCGAATGGTTCGCCATTAGGTCTGATTGCCTCGATATTGTACTTTACGCCCTCCTTCAACTTTTTGTTCGGGCCTCGTTTTGTCCTGTTGCCTGAAGATTGCTCGATCCGGATGGCTGAAAGAAGAAAGATCGATTCGTTAATATATCTTCAAGTCATTTAAAACATGTGATGATCACCAGATGCCTGCTTATATAAATATATATACCTCGCTGGTCTTCGTTGTTTCAAGATCAACATTTTCTTCATCATGTTCATAGTTCATGACTTCATCAATTCAGTCGTCGCGATCGAATATCATATCACCCTCCCCGGTGTTGTATAGATATTCGGAGCCATCATAATCTTCTTCATTCTGGTCATCATCTGGCCCGCGAGGATTGCGTATGATATTGAACAGGGCCTCTTCTCCCTCTCTATCGGTATTGTCCGCCATAGGTTTTGTTTAACTAATCCAAAAGAAATATATTCAAATTACAATGCATGGATGCAATCAATTAATAAGGAAAAACTGAATCAATCATAGTACACAATAAGCATCATCGAATATAATCTCGAATACGTCGTCTCGAATAATAGATATAATCTCGAATACATCGTCTCGAATAATAGATATAATCTCGAATACATCGTCTCGAATAATAGATATAATCTCAAATACATCGTCTCGAATAATAGATATAATCTCGAATACATCATCGGATCATGCGGCGCGGGCGGTGGACACCCAAAGAGAAGGAACCCTCACAGGATCATAGCTGAAGTGAGATCCCTGAAGAAACTGCCAGGTATTGGAGAACCTGCCGCCCTCTAACGCAACCATGTAGCGATGGACATGCTCGTCCTCCTCCCTGACACGGCGACGTACCACCTCCGGCGGGGCCGGCTCACTCCGCACCAAAACTGGCCCACGCGAACGCCACCAAACGAGATCAGGGTCGACGACCGGGGCCGGGTTCCTCATCAAGCGGCGCGCCCCTCCAGGCAGCACCTCCCAGTGCCAGCTCGGCGGAGCCCAGTCCAGGACATGGGTCAGCCGGACATCGTCGCGGACGGGTCGACGGCGAGGATGCGGGCCGGGCATCGTCGAGAACAAATACTAGCTATATGCCCGCAAAAAGTAACATTTTGTTAATGATTGGATTTTGATAACTAAAATTTCTAACATTTCTATATAACTAACATTCCTATAACATTTCTAACAATGCTATATAACTAACATTTTTATAACATTTCTAATATTTCTATAACTAAAAAACAGAAAAAAAAATTATAACATTTCTATATATATAACTAACATTTGTATAACATTTCTAATATTTCTATAACTAAAAAAAGAAAAATTTCTAACTTTTTTATAACTATTTCTATAACTAAAAAACAGAAAAATTCCTAACAATTCTAACTTTTCTATAACATTTCTAACAATGCTATATAACTAACTATTTCTATAACTAAAAAAAGAAAAATTTCTAACTTTTTTATAACTATTTCTATAACTAAAAAACAAAAAAATTCCTAACAATTCTAACTTTTCTATAACATTTCTAACTTTTTTATAACTATTTCTATAACTAAAAAACAGAAAAACAAAAAAATGTATGTGTGTGTGTGCTCACCGGCGAGGCGAGAGGCGACGGGGGGCGGCGAAGGGGACGGCGACGGGCGGGTGATGACAGGGATGGCGACGACGGGGACAGGCCGGGGCGGCGACGACGGGGATGGGCCGGGGCGGCGACGACGAGAACGGGGCGGCGATGACGGGGACGGGGACGACGCGCGGGACGGGCCGGGATGGCGCGGCGGTGACGACGGGGCGGCGACGACGGGGACGGGGCGGCGACGAGGGATATGGAGACGGGGGCGGCGGGCGACGGGGCAGAGGAGAAGAAGAAGAGGAGAAACTGACATTTTTAAAGTGTTTAGTTATATAGGATGGACCTTTAGTACCGGTTGGAGCCACCAACCGGTACTAAAGGCCTGTTTTGGCTAGGCCAAGCGGCGGGAACCGCACACCCTTTAGTACCGGGTGGTGGCTCCAACCGGTACTAAAGGGGGGGCCTTTAGTACCGGCTGGAGCCACCACCCGGTACTAAAGGGGGTGCGCTGGCAAGGTGCTGTGCGGCAAGTTTAGTCCCACCTCGCTAGCCGAGGGGCGTCCGCACTGGTTTATAAACCCCCGTGCGGTAGCTCTCTCGAGCTCCTCTCCAAAGCAGGCCTACTGGGCCTACATGTTCTGTGCTGCCCAGTGGGCCTACTGGGCCTTTGCGGGCCTGCATCCTGGCCCAACAACAGGTTGGGTTTCTAGTCGTATGCAGGCCCCTGTGGCCCAGTAGGCGGGCTTTTTTTAATTTTTTTTGCTTTATTTATTTTTAGTTGTTTTTTTGTATATAGAGTTTCTTTGTGAATATTTTTGCTTTAGGTACAAAAAATTACAAACTTTATGTTAGTGCCCGTAGTTTTCAAATTTGAATAGTTTAAATTTTGAATTATTTGAAATTGGTGTGAATCACTAGTTTGTGAATAACTTAACTTTAAAAATCAGTAAAGGCATGAAAGAATTTGTTTGCACATAAAATTTCTTCGCGTTTCAAATGCCAAAACACATAACTACCCTAACTATTACAGAGATTCCCTCCTGGGTGTGAAACACAGAAGAAAGTGATGATAGTGAAGCCGATCACATCCCAGATCTTTGGGTGTGAAACTCTTTCTTCGCGTGTGTCCCTTTGCGCCGTAACCATGGAAAATCTTCATCATTTAACGGGATGCTCGGGTCAATATTCACTGTGAATGGAGCAATTTCATCAAACTTTTCATAATCTTCTGACATGTCTATCTTGTCATCCACTCCCATGATGTTTCTCTTCCCAGAAAGAACTATGTGCCGCTTTGGCTCATCGTACGATGCATTCGCTTCCTTATCTTTTCTTTTTCTTGGCTTGGTAGACATGTCCTTCACATAGAAAACCTGTGCCACATCATTGGCTAGGACGAATGGTTCGTCTGCATACGCAAGATTGTTGAGATCCACTGTTGTCATTCCGTACTGTGGGTCTTCCGTTACCCCGCCTCGTGTCATATTGACCCATTTGCACCGAAACAAAGGGACCTTCAAACCACGTCGATAGTCAAGTTCCCATATGTCCTGTATATAACCATAATATGTTTCCTTTCCTGTCTTGGTTTCTGCATCAAAGCGGACAGCACTGTTTTGGTTGGTTCTCTTCTTATCTTGGGCGATCATGTAAAATGTATTACCATTTATCTCGTACCCTTTGAAAGTCATTATATTCGAAGATGGTAACTGGGACAGCAAGTACATGTCATCTTCAATAGAGGTGTCATGCATGGTACGTGTCTGCAACCAGCTGGCGAAACTCCTGGTTTGTTCACGTGTAATCCAGTCATCAGACCGCTCCGGGTGTTTGGAGCGTAGCAAATTCTTGTGTTCATCCATATACGGAGCCACCAAGGCGGAATTCTGTAGAACTGTGTAGTGTGCTTCAGTGAGAGAATGTCCGTCCATACATATTATTTGTTCCCCTCCTAGCATGCCTTTTCCATCCAGTCTGCCCTTATGCCGCGATTCAGGAACACCAATCGGCTTAAGGTCAGGAATAAAGTCAATACAAAACTCAATGACCTCCTCATTTTCATGGCCCTTGGAGATGCTTCCTTCTGGCCTAGCACGGTTATGAACATATTTCTTTAAGACTCCCATGAACCTCTCAAAGGGGAACATATTGTGTAGAAATACAGGACCCAAAACATTAATCTCTTCGCATAGGTGAACTAGGACGTGCGTCATGATGTTGAAGAAGGATGGTGGGAACACCAACTCGAAACTGACAAGACATTGCACCAAATCATTCTCTAACCTTGGTATGATTTCTGGGTCGATTACCTTCTGAGAGATTGCATTGAGAAATGCACATAGCTTCACAATGGCTAATCGAACGTTTTCCGGTAGAAGCCCCCTCAATGCAACTGGAAGCAGTTGCGTCATAATCACGTGGCAGTCATGAGACTTTAGGTTCTGGAACTTTTTCTCTGCCATGTTTATTATTCCCTTTATATTCGACGAGAAGCCAGACGGTACCTTAATACTAAGTAGGCATTCAAAGAAGATTTCCTTCTCTTCTTTGGTAAGAGCGTAGCTTGCATGACCCTGATGTATGCCGTCTTTTCCATGCATACCTTGCTGGTCCTCCCGTGCCTCAGGTGTATCTTTTGTCTTCCCATACACGCCCAAGAAGCCAAGCAGGGTCACACAAAGATTCTTCGTCACGTGCATCACGTCGATTGCAGAGCGGACCTCTAGGTCTTTCCAATAGGGCAGGTCCCAACATATAGATTTCTTCTTCCACATGGGTGCGCGTCCGTCAACGTCATTCGGAACAGGTTGTCCACCAGGACCCTTTCCAAAGACCACCTTCAAATCCTTGACCATATCATGTGCATCAGCACCAGTATGGTGGCGAGGCTTCGTCCGGTGATCCGCCTCACCTTTGAAATGCTTGCCTTTCTTTCTTACGGGATGCCTGCTCGGAATAAATCGACGATGTCCCAGGTACACATTCTTCTTACAATTAGCCAAATATATACTGTCGGTATCGTCCAAACAGTGCATGCATGCGCGGTATCCCTTGTCTGTCTGTCCTGAAAGGTTACTGAGAGCAGGCCAATCATTGATGGTCACGAACAGCAACGCCTTTAGGTCAAATTCTTCCCCCATGTGCTCATCCCACGCACGTACACCTGTTCCATTCCACAGTTGTAAGAGTTCTTCAACTAATGGCCTTAGGTACACATCAATGTCGTTGCCGGGTTGCTTAAGGCCTTGGATGAGCACTGGCATCATAATGAACTTCTGCTTCATGCACAACCAAGGAGGAAGGTTATACAAACATAGAGTCACAGGCCAGGTGCTATGGTTGCTGCTCTGCTCCCCAAAAGGATTAATGCCATCTGCGCTTGGACCAAACCATACGTTCCTTGCGTCATCTGCAAACTCCTTCCCGTACTTTCTTTCGATTTTTCTCCACTGCGACCCGTCAGCGGGTACTCTCAACTTTCCGTCTTTCTTACGGTCTTCTTTGTGCCATCGCATCGCCTTGGCATGCTCTTTGTTTTGGAACAAACGTTTCAACCGTGGTATTATAGGAGCATACCACATCACCTTGGCAGGAATCTTCTTCCTGGGGCGCTCGCCCTCGACATCACCAGGGTCATCACGGCTGATCTTATAGCGCAATGCACCGCATACCGGGCAAGAGTTCAAATCCTCGTACTCACCGCGGTAGAGGATGCAATCATTAGGGCATGCATGTATCTTCTGCACCTCTAACCCTAGAGGGCAGATAGCCTTCTTTGCTTGGTACGTACTCTCGGGCAATTCGTTGTCCTTTGGAAGCATATCCTTTATCATTACCAGCAACTTTCCAAATCCCTTGTCAGATACACCATTCTCTGCCTTCCATTGCAGCAATTCCAGTGTGGTGCCCAGCTTTTTCTTGTCACCTACGCAATTCGGGTACAACAATTTTTGTGATCCTCTAACATGTGCTGCAACTTCTTCTTCTCCAAATCACTTGCGTAGTTTCTCTTTGTATCGGCAATGGCCCGACCTAGATCATCAACGGGCTCATCCGATGCCTCTTCTTCAGCTTCTTCCCGCATTGCCGGCTCAGCTTCTTCCCGCATTACCGGCTCAGCTTCTTCCCTCATTGTTGTATCATCGTATTCAAGGAACCCATGGCCAGGATAGCTGTCGTCGTCCTCTTCTTCTTCATTGTCTTCCATCATAACCCCTCTTTCTCCATGCTTGGTCCAAACATTATAGTGGGGCATGAAACCGGACTCAAACAGGTGGACGTGAATGGTTCTTGACGTAGAGTAATTGCGACCATTCTTACAGCCAGCACATGGACAATGCATAAAACCATCCGCTCGCTTGTTTGCCTCAGCCGCAAGCAGAAAAGTACGCATGCCATTAATGAACTCAGGAGAGCATCGGTCATCGTACATCCATTGCCGGCTCATCTTCAATACAAAGCACCGAAAACATCAAATTAATACAATACATAAAGTTCATACATAAAGAGCATACAGCACTTCAATGCAACAAACAAATAACTCTCTAGCTAAAGAATTTAAATGCAACAACAAATGCGATCAAGATCGCAACTAAGGTAACAATTGATCCAACAACATAATGATACCAAGCCTCACTATGAATGGCATATTTTCTAATCTTTCTAAACTTCAAGCGCATTCTCTCCATCTCAATCTTGTGATCATCGATGACATCGGCAACATGCAACTCCAATTCCATCTTCTCCCCCTCAATTATTTTCAATTTTTCCTTCAAATCCTTGTTTTCTCTTTCAACTAAATTTGACCTCTCGACAATAGGGTCGGTTGGAATTTCGGGTTCAACTACCTCCTACATACAAATATCTATGTCAACTTGATGGGCATAATTTGTCATAAACACGAAATGCAATGAATAGTTTTAGAAGAGAATATACCACATCCGAATCATAACCCGGACAAGGGCCGATGGGGACGGATATCAAAACCATGGCACTATGCATAACAAACAATGTATGGGTAAGATAATTATACGAGTAACTATATATCCAAATCACACAAACATCATTTTTTTATATAAAACTTCATGAACAAGAGGCTCACCACAAGGTGGTGCCGGCGACGGGACGTTGCGAGCGATCGACGGTGGTTACGAGGGAGATTTAGAAGGTACTAAGTAAACCACACCTACATATGCAAAACTAAGTGTTATTTTTGACCTCAAATTGCATATAAATCAAATACTAGCACATATATATAGTTCCTCCCAAATTACTAAACTCAAAAATCAATCACTATATAAAGCATTGCACGAGCTAATCTAGCAATGAGAGATGAAAGGAAAGAGTTGCTAACCTTTGTGATCATTTGAATGGATGAGGGCCTTCAAATCTTGGGCAAAATGTGTGATGGGCTTGAGAGGAAGAGGGAAAAGAACAGAGACAAGAGGGGAAAGGGGAAGAACAGAGCGAGCTCGGGTGGACGAAGGGTCTATGTAGGACGACCTTTAGTACCGGTTCGTGATACGACCCGGTACTAAAGGTGCTGGAGGGGCCCCGGACTGACAACATCCTGCCACCACTCACTTTAGTACCGGTTCGTGGCACGAACCGGTGCTAAAGGTTCGCCACAAACTGGTACTAATGAGAGCGGCCTGGCTAGCCGTTGGAACCGGCACTAATGTACACATTAGTGCCGGCTCAAATTCAAACCGGCACTAATGTGCTTCACGTTTGACCCTTTTTCTACTAGTGTATGTGGCAATTTCATGGAACATCGCAAAAAAAAAGGAGAGGCAGCGGTGAGCCTATACAGTGTGCCATGGTACGTCACTCCTCCATTGCAATCATCGTGACATGTTATTTGTATGCCAGTTCTATTAGCCAAGTTTCTTAGGGACAGTTATTACGAGTTATCCTAAGAGAATAAGCACCTGTGAATATAAGCTCCATGCAATAAGCCAACCAGTTCTTTTCATTGCGTTTTCAGCTTATCTTTGGTATGATCAGTGGAAAGTCTAGATTGCATTATATATTTTTTCATTTTGCTGCCCATATGGAAATTAATTTGACTTGCAAACATCACAAATTGAACCCAGTGCAGTAATTAATATGATAGGAAAACAGACCATCACTATTTGCTCAAAATGCAAATACAAAGATACCATCTACTTGGCACAATCTACTTTGGTCAATGTTCTCCATAGAGATCCCATTGCCTAATTTAAACGAAGAATGCATGACCCACATTTAAATGAAGAACAATTATTTATTGAAATTCGATGGTCCAAGTGGCTGGTTATTATCGTATAG
Source organism: Triticum urartu (assembly GCF_056163025.1). Lineage (NCBI taxonomy): Eukaryota > Viridiplantae > Streptophyta > Magnoliopsida > Poales > Poaceae > Triticum > Triticum urartu. The sequence goes on from NC_141875.1 coordinate 97,916,566, forward strand.
CAGCACCACCTGAAAGCATCATATAGCAATAGCAACACCTCATAGCAACTCATCATTCAGCAGCAGCAGTCTGCAATTCATCATATACCAGCAATAGCTCATAGCAATTCATCATATAGCAGCAGCAGGAGCAGCTCATAGCAATTCATCATATAGCAGCAGCAGGAGCAGCTCATAGCAATTCATCATATAGCAGCAGTAGGAGCAACTTGTAGCAACTCATCACATAGCAGCAGCAGGAGCAGCTTGTAGCAACTCATCATATAGCAGCAGCAACAGCTCATAGCAATTCATCATATAGCAGCAACATCTCATAGCAACTCATCATACAGCAGCAGCAGCTCATAGCAACTCATCATACAGCAGCAGCAGCTCATAGCAATTCATCATATAGCAGCAGCAGGAGCAGCTCATAGCAATGCATCATATAGCAGCAGCAGAAGCAGCTCATAGCAATTCATCGTATAGTGGAAAGGGGAGAGGAGATGCAAGCGGGCAGGGCAATGAATGCTTGCGTGTTTGTTTTTACTTGAGGGTCGGGAGTGACACGGGCGTCAGCAGTTGCATTTTGAGTGTAATATAGGCAGACAACAGAGTCATTTCACTATTCCCCTTCCCTTCAATTTTTAGTGATGTTCTACCTGAAACACCCCCCTCCAAAGCGAAATTAGTTAAGCCCAAGCCCATAACTCAAAAATGACTTCTTTACATCTTTTATGGCTTATTTTGACAATATGCCCTGAAAAGGCGGAATCGAACTGGCCCTTAACCTGCAATTCAATTGTGCGTGCAATGATGAATCACTCCTGCCTGCTATCTGTACATTTAGGCATCATCATACATGGCATAACCTAATACATGTGCATGCCATTGTAGAATCTGGAATATGCAATGTTTATGTTAGTTCATACGTTGCACATGATGTTTAAATGCCCCTTAAATCTGGCCAGTCAAGTGATGGTCTTTAAGCCTCCTTCTTTGCTTCTTTTCTTGATATGTAAGATTTGCTCACACATCTGTTAAATTGCTTATTTGCATCAGCCAGCCATACTAGGACTGTTTGCTTTGATTACTTGTTGTTCTTGACATAACACTCTAACAGAGCTTGTCAACGATTTAAACACTAAGGGCTGCTGTACTGGGGCCTTATCTAACTCATAGGTGACATAAAGGTTTGGTTGTACACTACAGTAGGCTCTCCAAGAGTACCTGGAGATCCAGTTCGAAGGTATGCCTAGTTTTTACATAGTGCAGACATAGTAAATGCTCATTTCATTGTGTGCAAGTGCAAGAGATGCGATGATGACCCACAAGTATAGGGAATCTATTGTAGTACTTTCGATAAGTAAGAGTGTCAAACCCAACGAGGAGCGGAAGGAAATGATAAGCGGTTTTCAGCAGGGTGTTCTCTGCAAGTACTGAAATAAGTGGTAACAGATAGTTTTGTGATAGGATAGGTTGTAACGAGCAACAAGTAAAAAAAGTAAATAAAGTGTAGCAAGGTTGCCCAATCCTTTTGTAGCAAAGGACAAGCCGGAACAAACTCTTATAATAGGAAAAGCGCTCCCGGGGACACATGGGAATATCGTCAAGCTAGTTTTCATCACGTTCATATGATTCGCGTTCGATACTTTGATAATTTGATATGTGGGTGGACCGGTGCTTGGGTGCTGTTCTTACTTGAACAAGCATCCCACTTATGATTAACCTCTATTGCAAGCATCCGCAACTACAACAAAAGTATTAAGGTAAACCTAACCATAGCATGAAACATATGGATCCAAATCAGCCCCTTACGAAGCAACGCATAAACTAGGGTTTAAGCTTCTGCCACTCTAGCAACCCATCATCTACTTATTACTTCCCAATGCCTTCCTCTAGGCCCAATAATGGTGAAGTGTTATGTAGTCGACGTTCACATAACACCACTAGAGGCTAGACAACATACATCTTATCAAAATATCAAACGAATACCAAATTCACATGACTACTAATAGCAAGACTTCTCCCTTGTCCTCAGGAACGAACGTAATTACTCACAAAGCATATTCATGTTCATAATCAGAGGGGTAATAATATGCATATAGGATCTAAACATATGATCTTCCACCAATTAAACCAATTAGCACCAACTACAAAGAGTGATCAACACTACTAGCAACCTACTAGCACCAATCCCGGACTTTGAGACAAGAATTGGATACAAGAGATGAACTAGGGTTTGGAGATGAGATGGTGCTGGTGAAGATGTTGATGGAGATTGCCCTCTCCCGATGAGAGGAGCGTTGGTGATGATGATGGCGATGATTTCCCCCTCTCGGAGGGAAGTTTCCCCGGCAGAACAGCTCTGCCGGAGCTCTAGATTGGATCCGCCAAGGTTCCGCCTCGTGGCGGCGGAGTCTCGTCCCGAAAAGTTCCTTCCTATTTTTTCCTCATCGAAAGACCTCATATAGGAGAAGATGGGCGTCGGAGAGCCACCAGGGGGCCCATGAGGTAGGGGGGCGCGCGCCCCACCCTCGTGAGGAGGGTGTGGGCCCCCTGGCCTTCATCTTTGGCGAGGATTTTTCTTTATTTATTTTAAGACGTCCTGTGGAGTTTCAGGACTTTTGGAGTTGCGCAGAATAGGTCTCTAATATTTGCTCCTTTTCCAGCCCAGAATTCCAGCTGCCGGCATTCTCCCTCCTTATGTAAACCTTGTAAAATAAGAGAGAATAGCCATAAGTATTGTGACATAAAGTGAAATAACAACCCATAATGCAATAAATATCGATATAAAAGCATGATGAAAAATGGACGTATCAACTCCCCCAAGCTTAGAACTCGCTTGTCCTCAAGGGAAAAGTCGATAACAATAAATATGTCCTCATGTTTAGAGGTAGAAGCGTTGATAAAAATAAAATACGGACATGAAGGCATCATGATTATTCTCATAACAGCAACATATATAGATTTTGTCATATGATTACTTATATTCAAGTGATGATCTATTCACAATGCAAAAGTATAAATCATAAACCTTATTGGGCTCCAACAAACTATAATCTCAGTCATTGAAGCAATTGCAATTTATCATAACATCGGAAAGAGTCTATGTCAGAGCTAAAAAGCAAGTCCACATACTCAACTATCATTTAGTCCTCCATAATTGCTAACACTCACGCGATACTTGTGGTTACGGAGTTTTAGTCGGACACAGAGAAAGATAGGGGCTTATAGTTTTGCCCCACAACCTTTTACCTCAAGGGTAATGTCAACAATAATGGTTCATGCTCCACTACATCCAATTAGGTATATATATCATGTTCTTTCCAACATGCTGAGCTTGCCAAAGGATAAAATAAAAAAGAAAAGGTGAAGATCACCATGACTATTGCATAAGGTAGAGGATAATAATAAAGGATAGGCCCTTCGCAGAGGGAAGCAGAGGTTGCCATGCGCTTTTATAGTTGGATATATAAAATCTCAATGCGAAAGAACGTCACTTTATATTGCCCCTTGTGATATGAACCTTTATTATGCAGTCCATCGCTTTTATTACATCCACATCACAAGATCGTATAAAGCTTATTTCTCCCACACCAATCAATCATACATATTTAGAGAAATTTTTATTGCTTTGCACCGATGACAACTTACTTGAAGGATCTTACTCAATCCATAGGTAGATATGGTGGACTCACATGACAAAACTGGTTTAGGGATTTTGGAAGCACACGTAGTATTTCTACTTAGTGCTGAGAATTTGGCTAGCATGAGGGGGAAAGGCAAGCTCAACAAGTTAGAAGATCCATGACAACATACTTTATCTTAGATATAAGAAAGACATAACTCATTACGTTGTCTTCCTTTTCCAACATCAACTCTTTAGCATGTCATATTTTAATGAGTGCTCCCAATCAGAAAAGATGTCAATGATAATATATCTATATGTGAAAACCTCTCTTTCCTTATTACTTCCTATTAATTGCAACAGTGACCAAAGCTATGCTTGCCAACTCCCAACAACTTTTAATCATCATACTATTTCTATGTGAAGTCATTACTCTCAATAAGATCAATATGAAATTTTGTTTCTTTTTATTCTTTTTCTCTTTTCTTTTATTCACCCAAGATCATGGAAAAATAATCAAGCCCTTGACTCAACACTAATCTTTATTATATATAGCTCACGGACTCGATTACATAGAGAGATCATAAATCAAACTCAAAACTAGATCATGCCATAAACTTCATTCTACTAGATCAAGATACTACTAATAGGATCGAACTAAGAAAAAAGGTAAAGATAGGAGTTGTGATTGTGATACGATACCGGGGCACCTCCCCCAAGCTTGGAAGTTGCCAAGGGGAGTGCCCATACCCATGTGATTATATCTCCTTTGTTGGTGAAGAAGGTGGAGGTGACGGATAATCGCACATCGAGCGTAAGAGGTCCTCCAGCTTTGCGAATAATGCCCTTGAGTGCGACAATATGCTCCTTCAAAAAAAATATTTTCTTGTGTGAGATACTTTTTTTTAACACGAGCTAACTCAATCATCTTGAAAGCTTCGATCTCAATTGGGGTAAGAAGGTTATGATCAATTTGAAGGGTGTCTTTTGCTGCTGGAGCTTGATCCTCCGTGGTCTTCTTGATCCTTTCATCCTTGTTGACCCTCGTGGGTTCTTCCCTCTTCAGATCTATCTTCATTAGCCAAGCATCATTGTCACCATTGTTGAAGGAGGGAGACGACATGATGCCTAGCCTGGAAAACGCTGACAGAAAACAGCCCGAAACAAGAACAGAGGAGGTTTGTGTGATACGGGAGTCAAAACCTTCGGGAGAATATATAATGAATTTTTTCCGACCAAAATACGTATCGTGCAAGAAAATGGAGTCCGGAAGGCACACGAGGTGTTCACGAGGTAGGGGGCGCGCCCAGGGGGTAGGGCGCGCCCACCACCCTCGTGGGGCCCTCGTGTCCTTCCCGGACTGCTACTTATTTTTCTATTTTTCTAAATATTCCAAAACAGAGAAATATTGCCTTAAAAATTGTTTTGGAGTCGATTTACTTACCGTACCACATACCTATTCCTTTTCGGAGTCTGAAACGTTCCGGAAAGTGTCCCTTATGTATTCCTCCGGGGTTACGGTTTCAATAATATTGGTTTCAACATTTATGGGATTACCTGAGATATAATGTTTGATTCTTTCACCGTTTACCACCTTCGGATTTGTGCCTTCGAAGTTGTTGATCTTTATGGCACCAGAACGATAGACCTCTTCGATAACATAGGGGCCTTCCCATTTAGAGAGAAGTTTTCCTGCAAAAAATCTTAAACGAGAGTTGTATAGCAATACATAATCACCTACATTAAACTCACGCTTTTGTATCCTTTTGTCATGCCATCTTTTGACTTTTTCTTTAAACAACTTGGCATTTTCATAAGCTTGGGTTCTCCATTCATCAAGTGAGCTAATATCAAATAACCTCTTTTCACCGGCAAGTTTAAAATCATAGTTGAGCTCTTTAATAGCCCAATATGCCTTATGTTCTAGTTCGAGAGGTAAGTGACATGCTTTTCCATAAACCATTTTATATGGAGACATACCCATAGGATTTTTATATGCAGTTCTATAAGCCCATAATGCATCATCAAGTTTCTTGGACCAATTCTTTCTAGACCTATTAACAGTCTTTTGCAAAATTAATTTGAGCTCTCTATTGCTCAACTCTACTTGACCACTAGACTGTGGGTGATAAGGAGATGCAATTCTATGATTAACATCATATTTAGCAAGCATTTTATGGAAAGCACCATGAATAAAGTGTGAACCACCATCAGTCATTAAATATCTAGGGACTCCAAACCTCGGGAAAATAACTTCCTTAAGCATTTTAATAGAAGTGTTGTGATCAGCACTACTAGTTGGAATAGCTTCTACCCACTTAGTAACGTAATCAACAGCAACTAAAATATGTGTATATCCATTAGAGGCAGGAAAAGGTCCCATATAATCAAAGCCCCAAACATCAAACGGTTCAATAACTAGAGAGTAATTCATAGGCATTTCTTAACGTCTACTAATATTACCAATTCTTTGACATTCATCACAAGACAAGACAAACTTACGGGCATCCTTGAAGAGAGTAGGCCAATAAAAACCAGATTGCAATACCTTATGTGCAGTTCTATCTCCAGCGTGGTGCTCCATAAGACTCGGGATGACACTTGCGTAGGATCTGTTCCTGTTCATGATCAGGTACACAACATCTAATAACACCATCTACTCCTTCTTTATAAAGTTGTGGGTCATCCCAAAAGTAATGTCTTAAATCATAGAAAAACTTTTTCTTTTGTTGGTATGTGAAGCTAGGTGGTATAAATTTAGCAACAATATAATTAGCATAATCAGCATACCATGGAGTACTACGAGAAGTACTTATAACATTTAATTGTTCATCAGGAAAGCTATCATTAATAGGTAGTGGGTCATCAAGAATATTTTCTAACCTAGACAAGTTGTCTGCAACGGGGTTCTCAGCTCCCTTTCTATCAACAATATGCAAATCAAATTCTTGTAGCAAGAGAACCCATCTAATAAGTCTAGGTTTAGCATCTTTCTTTTCCATAAGATATTTAATAGCAGCATGATCAGTTTGGATATTTACTTTAGAATCAACAATATAAGATCTGAACTTATCACAAGCAAATACAACTGCTAAAAGCTCTTTTTCAGTAGTAGCATAATTTCTTTGAGCATTGTCTAGAGTCTTACTAGCATAATGAATACCATTTAATTTCTTATCAACTCTTTGCCCTAGAACAGCACCTACAACATAATCACTAGCATCACACATAATTTCAAAGGGTAGGTTCCAATCAGGTGGCTGAACAACAGGTGCAGTGACTAATGCTTTCTTAAGTATCTCAAATGCTTCTACACAATCATCATCAAAGACAAATGGTATATCTTTTTGCAATAAATTATTCAGAGGCCGAGAAATTTTTGAGAAGTCCTTAATGAACCTCCTATAAAATCCAACGTGACCAAGGAAAATTCGTATACCTTTGATGTCCTTGGGACATGGCATCTTTTCAATAGCATCAACCTTGGCTTTATCAACTTCAATACCTCTTTCAGAAACTTTGTGCCCCAAGACAATACCTTCATTAACCATAAAGTGTCGCTTTTCCCAATTCAAGACAAGATTAGTTTCTTCACATCTCTGCAAAACTCGATCAAGATTGCTCAAGCAATCATCAAAAGAGGAACCATAGACGGAAAAGTCGTCCATGAAAACCTCACAAATCTTTTCACAAAAGTCAGAGAATATCGCCATCATGCATCTTTGAAAGGTAGCAGGTGCATCACATAAACCAAAAGGCATACGTCTATAAGCAAAAGTACCAAAAGGGCATGTAAAAGTAGTCTTTGATTGATCTCTAGCCGACACAGGTATTTGAGGGAAACCAGAATAACCATCTAGAAAGCAATAGTGTGTATGTTTGCATAATCTTTCTAGCATTTGATCAATAAAAGGTAAGGGGTAATGATCTTTCTTAGTAGCTTTATTTAATTTGCGGAAATCAATTACCATCCTATTACCTGTGGTAATTCTTCGTGGAATCAATTCATCTTTATCATTAGGAACAACAGTAATACCTCCCTTCTTAGGGACACAATGGACAGGACTTACCCACTCACTATCAGCAACGAGATAGATTATACCTGCCTCCAGAAGCTTTAGTATTTCTTTTCTTACCACTTCTTTCATTTTAGGATTCAGACGTCGTTGAGGATCACGAACTGGTTTGGCATCTGCTTCCAAATTTATTTTATGTTGACATAGAGTGGGACTAATGCCCTTAAGATCATCAAGAGTATATCCAATGGCAGCATGGTGCTTCTTCAGAGTTTTCAATAATCTTTCTTCTTCATGCTCTGAAAGGTTAGCACTAATAATAACAGTATATATATATATATATATTCTTTTCATCAAGATAAGCATATTCAAGATTATTAGGCAAAGGTTTAAGCTCAAACATGGGATCACCCTTGGGTGGAGGAGGATCCCCTAAGATTTCAATAGGCAAATTGTGTTGCAGAATAGGTTCATGTTTAAAGAATACTTCATCTATTTCCCTTCTTTCATTCATGAACATATCATTTTCATGGTCTAGCAAATAGTGTTCTAAAGGATCACTAGGAGGTACAGCAATAGAAGCAAGACCAATAATTTCATCCTTACTAGGTAATTCTTCCTCACGATGTTGTTTACTAAATTTAGAGAAATTAAACTCATGAACCATATCATCCAAGCCAACAGTAACAACATTCTTTGTGCAATCCATGGTAGCATTGACAGTATTTAAGAAGGGTCTACCAAATATAATGGGACAAAAGCTATCTTGCGGAGAAGTAAGAACAAGAAAATCAGCAGGATACTTAGTTTTCCCACACAAGACTTCAACATCTCTAACAATTCCAATTGGTGCAATAGTATCTCTATTAGCAAGTTTAATTGTGACATCAATATCTTCTAACTCAACAGGTGAAATATCATGCATAATTTCTTTGTATAAGTCATGAGGTATAACACTAGCACTAGCACCCATATCACATAAGCCATGATAACAATGATCTCCTATTTTAACAGAAATAATAGGCACGCCTACCACAGGTCTATGTTTATCTTTAGCACAAGGCCTAGCAATTCTAGCAGTTTCACCTTCGAACTAAATAACATGCCCATCAATATTATCAGACAAGAGATCTTTACCAATAGCAATATTAGGTTCTACTTTAACTTGCTCAGGAGGTGTATAAGTTCTAATATTGCTTTTACGAACAACAGTTGAAGCTTTAGCATGATCCTTTATTCTAACAGGGAAAGGTGGTTTCTCAATATAAGAAGTAGGAACAATAGGATCATTATAAGTGACAGTCTTTTCTTCAACTTTAATAGGTGCAGCTACTTTTACTTCTATGGGAGGATGATATTTAAACCACTTCTCCTTAGGGAGATCAACATAAGTAGCAAAAGATTCACAGAAAGAAGCTACTATGTCAGAGTCAAGTCCATATTTAGTGCTAAATTTACGGAAAATATCGGTATCCATAAAAGATTTAACACAATCAAACTTAGGTGTCATACCTGACTCCTTACCTTCGTCAAGGTCCCAATCTTTAGAGTTGCGTTTAATTCTATCCAATAAATTCCATATGAATTCAATAGTCTTCATCATAAAAGAGCCAACACAAGAAGTATCAAGCATGGTGCGATTGTTATCAGAAAGCCGAGCATATAAATTTTGAATAATTATTTCTCTCGGGAGCTCATGATTGGGGCATGAATAACATTGATTTAAGCCTCCCCCAAGCTTGAGCGATGCTTTCTCCTTCGTGGGGCCAGAAATTATATATATAATTGCGATCACGATGAACAAGATGCATAGGGTAATGCTTTTGATGAAATTCCAACTTCAATCTTTTATAGTCCCATGATCTCATATCATCACATAGCCTATACCATATCAATGCGTCTCCCTTCAAAGATATAGGGAAGACCTTCTTCTTAGCAACATCATCGGGTATACCAGCAAGCTTAAATAATCCACAAACTTCATCCACATATATTAAGTGCTCATCAGGATGCTTTGTTCCATCTCCTGTAAAAGGGTTAGCTGCAGTCTTTCCATCATACCCGAAGGAAATTCAAAAGGAGTTTCATTTTCAATAGGTTCAGTAGGTTGAGGAGCAACTCTTTGCTCTACTGGACGGGGTGAAGATACCCCGAACAAGCCCCTCAGAGAATTACTTTCATTAGTAACAAGTGACAGTAAATTTCAGCACACTATATAAATTTTTCCTTACCAAATTCCACCTACCAAAGGCGCTACACTCCCCGGCAACGGCGCCAGAAAAGAGTCTTGATGACCCACAAGTATAGGGGATCTATCGTAGTCCTTTCGATAAGTAAGAGTGTCGAACCCAACGAGGAGCAGAAGGAAATAATAAGTGGTTTTCAGCAAGGTGTTCTCTGCAAGTACTGAAATAAGTGGTAATAGATAGTTTTGTGATAGGATAGGTTGTAACGAGCAACAAGTAACGAAAGTAAATAAAGTGCAGCAAGGTGGCCCAATCCTTTTGTAGCAAAGGACAAGCCGGAACAAACTCTTATAATAGGAAAAGCGCTCCCGAGGACACATGGGAATATCGTCAAGCTAGTTTTCATCATGTTTATATGATTCGCGTTCGATACTTTGATAATTTGATATGTGGGTGGACCGGTGCTTGGATGTTGTTCTTACTTGAACAAGCATCCCACTTATGATTAACCTCTATTGCAAGCATCCGCAACTACAACAAAAGTATTAAGGTAAACCTAACCATAGCATGAAACATATGGATCCAAATCAGCCCCTTACGAAGCAACGCATAAACTAGGGTTTAAGCTTCTATCACTCTAGCAACCCATCATCTACTTATTACTTCCCAATGCCTTCCTCTAGGCCCAATAATGGTGAAGTGTTATGTAGTTGACGTTCACATAACACCACTAGAGGCTAGACAACATACATCTTATCAAAATATCAAACGAATACCAAATTCACATGACTACTAATAGCAAGACTTCTCCCTTGTCCTCAGGAACGAACGTAATTACTCACAAAGCATATTCATGTTCATAATCAGAGGGGTAATAATATGCATATAGGATCTGAACATATGATCTTCCACCAATTAAACCAATTAGCATCAACTACAAGGAGTAATCAACACTACTAGCAACCTACTAGCACCAATCCCGAACTTTGAGACAAGAATTGGATACAAGAGATGAACTAGGGTTTGGAGATGAGATGGTGCTGGTGAAGATGTTGATGGAGATTGCCCTCTCTCGATGAGAGGAGCCTTGGTGATGATGATGGCGATGATTTCCCCCTCTCGGAGGGAAGTTTCCCCGGCAGAACAGCTCTGCCGGAGCTCTAGATTGGATCCGCCAAGGTTCCGCCTCATGGCGGCGAAGTCTCGTCCCGAAAAGTTCCTTCCTATTTTTTTCTCATCGAAAGACCTCATATAGGAGAAGATGGGCGTCGGAGAGCCACCAGGGGGCCCACGAGGTAGGGGGGCGCCCTAGGGGGGCGCGCCCCCCACCCTCGTGAGCAGGGTGTGGGCCCCCTAGCCTTCATCTTTGGCGAGGATTTTTCTTTATTTATTTTAAGACGTCCCGTGGAGTTTCAGGACTTTTGGAGTTGCGCAGAATAGGTCTCTAATATTTGCTCCTTTTCCAGCCCGGAATTCCAGCTGCCGGCATTCTCCCTCCTTATGTAAACCTGTAAAATAAGAGAGAATAGCCATAAGTATTGTGACATAAAGTGAAATAACAGCCCATAATGCAATAAATGTCGATATAAAAGAATGATGCAAAATGGACGTATCATGCGACATGTTTCATTATGTGGTGGTGTTTTGTTATAATCTCATTCTTTTGTGTTCACAGACTGGAAAGTATGCATATTTATCTTCCAAGGAGACGAGTAACTAGTTTGTGTCACCTTGCAGAGGGGGTGCAATGAGGATAAGATTGAGGATTTCCAAGTACAAGATGTTAGGAAGGAGCCTTGCAAGAGAAGTAGGAGCTGTGCTGAGCCTCTTCAACCTGCTAAGGTAAGTCACTGTATGCAACTCAACAGTTCAATTCCTTGTTTGTTTCAGGCATAGTTAATTTTCTCTTTTCAATTACTTTATTTGTCCTCAGTTAATGAGATGCCCAAATAATCATGCCTGATGTTCAGTACTTGTATCACTATTTGTTGACATAATTAAATGCCTTACCATTTAATTACTCTGTCGAAGTGTGCCTGAAGCTTTGAAGTCTATTAACCAACTATTATTGCATGAGGCTCACAATCTAGTTTATACTACACTAATGATTGCATAGTTTTGCCTGCTGTAGTATGTTTGTATGAAACCCTCTGCTGTTCATTATGCTCCCTAAGACTTTAATTGAGGCACAGAATGGCCAACTGCTTGCTTACTTATACGCAACGTGCTGTCTAAATTTGTAACTTGTCTGTGTTTTCGATTGGGCCCCAACATCATGCTCCTCTGGTGAGCTAAGAGGGATTTCTGTATGCAGGCTGCACAGACTATCTTTTTTATAATTTTTAAAATATCACCTGCTTATGCTTCATGACGTGTAACATTTTTTTTTGAAAGTGATGTGTAACATTATTGTTAGTCCTGTTTTCCCATGTAGTACAAAATATTGTCTTGTTCGCTTCACTGTTGTAACTATATTTTTGCCCTAGTCATGTGTACTTATAGAAACATTTCAGGATGAAGTGACATCAACACAAAGATCTGCGAGCAGTGCGGCATGGCCTTACCGAATGATTATGGATTGGAATTAGAATGTGCTGATGTTCTCGAGCACCAACTAGAGGTGGCAAGACAACGTGTACATGATTGTCAATGTATAATCAACAAGTTGAGACTGGACATGCAGGTATTAGATGCAGGAGTCAAAAAAATGAAACAAGACACTGAGGTAACCATGAAGGAATTGGAGATTTTGCAGACTAAAATTTGTGCTATCTGAATCCGGCCAATCCTATTTTCTGAAGAGATTATAGTTCAAATGGAGTTAAGTTGATGCGCGTCCATGATGTATGAGCTGTATTTGCCCAGTGTATGTAATTTGCTGTTTGTGTATGCTTTATTATCACCTGTGCCGAACCATAATGCCCAGTGGGTATAATCGACTGTAATTTCTTTATTGTATAGTGTAGGATTATTCTACCTTTCTATGCCTTGATCTATTTGTTGTAATAGTGTAGGCTTTTTAGAGGTGATAGTATTGAGTAGGATAATTCTTTGAATATGCTATATCGTTCAAACGGGGGCCAATTCGCCCGACCATGGCCCTTCACGGGCCGTTGGATCCATGGGCCTTCTACGTCTCGTAGGATCCATGGGCCTTCTATGTCTCGTAGGATCCATGGGCCTTCTACGTCTCGTAGGATCCATGGGCCTTCTACGTCTCGTAGGATCCATGGGCCGCCAGCTCATTTATGGGTCTTGTACGGGCTTTAATGGAAATCGTACGTTTTATGGGCTGACCATAACGGGCCGTTAATAGGCCGTATTTGGTGATGCTATGAAAATGGCCCAACAGACTAACGGTCCGCAAACGGGCCGACTGTAACGACGGGCTGAATTTGGCCCACAAACAGAAAATGACAGTAACGGGCCGTAAGTAACCGAATGCTGCAAATGAGCCCAAGAATAAATGGGCCCTCAGAAGGCCGAAAGTTAACTTGGGCTGGAAATGGCCCAACGGAATAACGGGTCGTTAATGGGTATAAAGTGATACACTGTTCATTACGGGCCAGTTTCACCATGGGCCGTTAATGGGTGTAAAGTAATACACTGTTCATTACGGGCCAGTTTCAGCACGGGCCGCTAATGGGCCAAGAGTTACAAAGGGCCTCATATGGGCCGAAAGACGTCATGGGCTATACATGGGCCAGAAGTGAAAACGGGCTAGAGTCATATTAGACGGCCCAGATGACGCTACTGGGCCTAATTCGGATAGGGCGTAACGGGTCTTGGGTTAGCGGGCTGTAAATGGGCTATATGCGAACAGGCCGTTAACAGGCTTTCCATGGGCCGGCCCGCTAGCTTTTGACCAAGTCAAATGGGCCGGACTTTTCACAGGAATGGGCCACTGTTGGGCCGTGCCACGTGTCGACGTATCATAGGCGCCTTCTGTCCAGTGAGTGGATGACATCTGTCCCAACGATGAGCCGACACATGTTTCCTCTAGCCAATGATGATTTTACACGTGGAAAATCCCCATTGGTCGGGGCTGTTAACGGGTTATCGGATCCAAAACCCGACCCGATAGCTTAACGGCATTCCGTTATGGTGGATGCCACGTGTCGGTCACCCTTGACGAAAGCACTTCTGTGACGTGCGATTTATTGTCATGGAAGTGGACACTTCCGTGATGATAATTTTGGTAATGTCATGGAACACTTCTACGACAGCACAGGTATGACTATCTTGATTCTGTCATAAATTTTTCATGGATGTACATGCATGACAAAAAAAGTGACATGTGACAAACACGTATCATCATGGAAGTGTATTTTTTTGTAGTGTATACATGCTCCCTTATTGGAAAGTAGTTCATCACAGAAACCGGTTTCTGTGACACCTACACCAATTGGTGAGGAAGTTAATGATGATGATCATAAAATTTCAGATCAAGTTGTTACTGAACCTCGTAGGTCAATCAGAGTGCGATCCGCACCAGAGTGGTATGGCAATCCTGTTCTGGAGGTGATGTTGCTAGACCATGACGAACCTACGAACTATGAAGAAGCGATGGTGAGCCCAGATTCCGCAAAAATGGCTTGAAGCCATGAAATCTGAGATGGGATCCATGTATGAGAACAAAGTGTGGACTTTGGTTGACTTGCCCGTTGATCGGCAAGCCATCGAGAATAAATGGATCTTTAAGAAGAAGGTTGACGTTGATGGTAATGTTACTGACTATAAAGCTCGACTTGTTGCAAAAGGTTTTCGACAAGTTCAAGGGATTGACTACAATGAGACCTTCTCACCCGTAGCGATGCTAAAGTCTGTCTGAATCATGTTACCAATTGCCGCATTTTATGATTATGAAATTTGGCAAATGGATGTCAAAATTGCATTCCTGAATGGATTTCTGGAAGAAGAGTTGTATATGATGCAACCGGAAGGTTTTGTCAATCCAAAGGGAGCTAACAAAGTGTGCAAGCTCCAGCGATCCATTTATGGACTGGTGCAAGCCTCTCGGAGTTGGAATAAACGTTTTGATAGTGTAATCAAAGCATATGGTTTTATACAGACTTTTGGAGAAGCCTGTATTTACAAGAAAGTGAGTGGGAGCTCTGTAGCGTTTCTAATTTTATATGTGGATGACATATTGTTGATTGGAAATGATATAGAATTTCTAGATAGCATAAAAGGATATTTGAATATAAGTTTTTCAATGAAAGACCTCGGTGAAGCTGCTTATATATTGGGCATCAAGATCTATAGAGATAGATCGAGACGCTTAATTGGACTTTCACAAAGCACATACCTTGACAAAGTTTTGAAGAAGTTCAAAATGGATCAAGCAAAGAAAGGGTTCTTGCCTGTGTTACAAGTTGTGAAGTTGAGTAAGACTCAATGCCCGACCACTGCAGAAGATAGATAGAAAATGAAAGGTGTTCCCTATGCTTCAGCCATAAGCTCTATCATGTATGAAATGCTGTGTACCAGACCTGATGTGTGCCTTGCTATTAGTTTTGCAGGGAGGTACCAAAGTAATCCAGGAGTGGATCACTGGACAGCGGTCAAGAACATCCTAAAATACCTGAAAAGGATGAAGGATATGTTTCTCGTTTATGGAGGTGACAAAGAGCTCGTCGTAAATGGTTACGTCGATGCAAGCTTTGACACTGATCCAGACAATTCTAAATCGCAAACCAGATACATGTTTTTATTAAAAGGTGGAGCTATCAGTTGGTGCAGTTCTAAACAAAGCGTCGTAGCGGGATCTGCATGTGAAGCGGAGTACATAGCTGCTTCAGAAGCAGCAAATGAAGGAGTCTGGATGAAGGAGTTCATATCCGATCTAGGTGTCATACCTAGTGCATCGGGTCCAATGAAAATCTTTTGTGATAATACTGGTGCAATTGCTTTGGCAAAGGAATCCAGATTTCACAAGAGAACCAAGCACATCAAGAGACGCTTCAACTCCATCCGGGACCAAGTCCAGGTGGGAGACATAGAGATTTGCAAGATACATATGGATCTGAATGTTGCAGACCTATTGACTAAGCCTCTTCCACAAGCAAAACATGATCAGCACTAAGGCTCCATGGGTGTTAGAATCATTACTGTGTAATCTAGATTATTGACTCTAGTGCAAGTGGGAGACTGAAGGAAATATGCCCTAGAGGCAATAATAAAGTTATTATTTATTTCCTTATATCATGATAAATGTTTATTATTCATGCTAGAATTGTATTAACCGGAAACATAATACATGTGTGAATACATAGACAAACAGAATGTCACTAGTATGCCTCTACTTGACTAGCTCGTTGATCAAAGATGGTTATGTTTCCTGACCATAGACAAAGAGTTGTCATTTGATTAATGGGGTCACATCATTAGGAGAATGATGTGATTGACTTAACCCATTTTGTTAGCTTAGCACTTGATCATTTAGTTTGTTGATATTGCTTTCTTCATGACTTATACATGTTCCTATGACTATGAGATTATGCAACTCCCGTTTACCGAAGGAACACTTTGTGTGCTACCAAACGTCACAACGTAATTGGGTGATTATAAAGGTGCTCTACAGGTGTCTCCGAAGGTACTTGTTGGGTTGGTATATTTTGAGATTAGGATTTGTCACTCCGATTGTCAGAGAGGTATCTCTGGGCCCACTCGGTAATACACATCACTTAAGCCTTGCAAGCATTGCAACTAATGAGTTGGTTGCGGGATGATGTGTTACGGAACGAGTAAAGAGACTTGCCGGTAACGATATCGAACTAGGTATTGAGATGCTGACGGTCGAATCTTGGGCAAGTAACATACCGATGACAAACGAAACAACGTATGTTGTTATGCGGTCCGACCGATAAAGATCTTCGTAGAATATGTAGGAGCCAATATGGGAATCCAGGTTCCGCTATTGGTTATTGACCAGAGAGGTGTCTCGGTCATGTCTCAATAGTTCTCGAACCCGCAGGGTCCGCACACTTAACGTTCGTTGATGATATAGTACTATATGAGTTATGTATGTTGGTGACCGAATGTTGTTCGGAGTCTGGGATGAGATCACAGACATGATGAGGAACTCCGGAATGGTTCGGAGATAAAGTTTGATATATGGGATAATAGTGTTTGGTCACCGGAAGGGTTCCGGAATTCACCAGAAGGGGTTCCGGATGTTTCCCAAAATGTTTGGATACGAGAACACTTTATTTGGGCCAAAGGGGAAAGCCCACAAGGTTTTTGGAAAGCGCAAAAGGAAGTTTTGCGGAGTCCAGGGGCCAGATGCCGGGAACCCTGGCGTCTGGCCCTGGAGTCCGAGAAGGACTCTTGCCTTTCGAGTGAAACCGACTTTGTGGAGGCTTTTACTCCAAGTTTCGACCCCAAGGCTCAACATATAAATAGAGGGGTAGGGCTAGCACCCAAGACACATCAAGAAACACCAAGCCATGTGCCGGCAACCCCGTCCCCTCTAGTTTATCCTTCGCCATAGTTTTCATAGTGCTTAGGCGAAGCCATGTGGAGATTGTTCTTCACCAACACCGTCACCACGCCGTCGTGCTGCCGGAACTCATCTACTACTTCGCCCCTCTTGCTGGATCGAGAAGGCGAGGACGTCACCAGACTGAACGTGTGCAGAACTCGGAGGTGTCGTGCTTTCGGTACTTGGATCGGTCGGATCGTGAAGACGTACGACTACATCAACCGCGTTGATAGAACGCTTCCGCGAACGGTCTACGAGGGTACATAGACAACACTCTCCCCTCTCGTTGCTATGCATCACCATGATCCTGTGTGTGTGCGTAGGAAAATGTTTGAAATTACTACGTTCCCCAACAGCACCCACCATATACCTTCCTCAAAACAGCCACCATACCTACCTATCATGGCATTTCCATAGCCATTCTGAGATGTATTGCCATGCAACTTTCCACCGTTCCGTTTACTATGACACGCTCCATCATTGTCATATTGCTTTGCATGATCATATAGTTGACATTGTATTTGTGGCAAAGCCACCGTTCATAATTCTTTCATACATGTCACTCATGCATCATTGCACATCCCAGTACACCGCCGGAGGCAGTCACATAGAGTCATATTTTGTTCTAAGTATTGAGTTGTAATTGTTGAGTTGTAAGTAAATAAAAGTGTGATGATCATCATTATTAGAGCATTTTCCCAGTGAGGAAAGGATGATGGAGACTATGATTCCCCCACAAGTCGGTATGAGACTCCGGACGAAAAAAAGAGAAAGGCCAAAAAAAAGAGAAGGCCCAAAAAAATGAGAGAAAGAGAGAAGGGACAATGCTACTATCCTTTTACCACACTTGTGCTTCAAAGTAGCACCATGATCTTCATGATAAAGAGTCTCCTATATTGTCACTTTCATATACTAGTGGGAATCTTTCATTATAGAACTTGGCTTGTATATTCCAATGATGGGCTTCCTCAAAATGCCCTAGGTATTCGTGAGCAAGCAAGTTGGATGCACACCCACTAGTTTCTTTTGTTGAGCTTTCATACACTTATAGCTCTAGTGCATCCGTTGCATGGCAATTCCTACTCACTCACATTGATATCTATTAATGGGCATCTCCATAGCACGTTAATACGCCTAGTTGATGTGAGACTATCTTCTCCCTTTTTGTCTTCTCCACAACCACCATTCTATTCCACATATAGTGCTATGTCCATGGCTCACGCTCATGTATTGCGTGAAGATTGAAAAAGTTTGAGAACATCAAAAGTATGAAACAATTGCTTGGCTTGTCATCGGGGTTGTGCATGATTTAAATACTTTGTGTGGTGAAGATAGAGCATAGCCAGACTATATGATTTTGTAGGGATAACTTTCTTTGGCCATGTTATTTTGAGAAGACATAATTGCTTAGTTAGTATGCTTGAAGTATTATTATTTTTATGCCAATATTAAACTTTTGTCTTGAATCTTTCGGATCTGAATATTTATACCAAAATTAAGAGAATTACATTGAAATTATGCCAAGTAGCATTCCACATCAAAAATTCTATTTTTATCATTTACCTACTCGAGGACGAGCAGGAATTAAGCTTGGGGATGCTTGATACGTCCCCAACGTATCTATAATTTTTGATTGTTCCATGCTATATTATATTCTGTTTTGGACATTATTGGGCTTTATTATACACTTTTATATTATTTTTGGGACTAACTATTAACCGGAGGCCCAGCCCAGAATTGTTGTGTTTTGCCTATTTCAGAGTTTCGCAATAAAGAATATCAAACGGAGTCCAAACGGAATGAAACATTCGGGAACGTGATTTTTGGAACGAACGTGATCCAGAGGACTTGGACCCTACGTCAAGAAAGCAACCAGGAAGGCACGAGGTAGGGGGCGCGCCTACCCCCCCCCCCCCAAGCGCGCCCTCCACCCTCGTGGGGCCCACATTGCTGCACCGACGTACTTCTTCCTCCTATATATACCTACGTACCCCCAAACTACCAAATACGGAGCCAAAACCCTAATTCCACCGCCGCAACCTTCTGTACCCATGAGATCCCATCTTGGGGCCTTTTCTGGAGCTCCACCGGAGGGGGCATCGATTATAGAGGGCTTCTACATCAACACCATAGCCTCTCCGATGATGTGTGAGTAGTTTACCTCAGACCTTCGGGTCCATAGTTATTAGCTAGATGGCTTCTTCTCTCTTTTTGGATCTCAATACAATGTTCTCCCCCTCTCTTGTGGAGATCTATTCGATGTAATCTTCTTTTGCGGTGTGTTTGTTGAGACCGATGAATTGTGGGTTTATGATCTAGTTTATCTATGAACAATATTTGAATCTTCTCTGAATTCTTTTATGTATGATTGGTTATCTTTGCAAGTCTCTTCGAATTATCAGTTTGGTTTGGCCTACTAGATTGATCTTTCTTGCAATGGTAGAAGTGCTTAGCTTTGGGTTCAATCTTGCGGTGTCCTTTCCCAGTGACTGTAGGGGCAGCAAGGCACGTATCGTATTGTTGCCATCGAGGATAACAAGATGGGGTTTATATCATATTGCATGAGTTTATCCCTCTACATCATGTCATCTTGCTTAAAGCGTTACTCTATTCTTTTGAACTTAATACTCTAGATGCATGCTGGATAGCGGTCGATGTGTGGAGTAATAGTAGTAGATGCACGTAGGAGTCGGTCTACTTGTCTCGGACGTGATGCCTATATACATGATCATACCTAAATATTCTCATAACTATGCTCAATTCTGTCAATTGCTCAACAGTAATTTGTTTACCCACCGTAATACTTATGCTCTCGAGAGAAGCCACTAGTGAAACCTATGGCCCCGGGGTCTATTTTCTATCATATTAATCTTCCATCAACAAGCTATTTCTTGCACCATTTTTATTTTGCTTTATTTACTTTGCATCTTTATCATAAAAATACCAAAAATATTATCTTATCATATCTATCAGATCTCACTTTCGTAAGTGACCGTGAAGGGATTGACAACCCCTTTATTGCGTTGGTTGCGAGGATTTTATTTGTTTGTGTAGGTGCGAGGGACTCGTGCGTGGCCTCCTACTGGATTGATACCTTGGTTCTAAAAACCGAGGGAAATACTTATGCTACTTTGCTGCATCACCCTTTCCTCTTCAAGGGAAAACCAACGCAGTGCTCAAGAGGTAGCATTGGTGCAGTTCCAAGCAGAGCGTCGTGGCGGGATCTACGTGTGAAGTGGAGTACATAGCTGCTTCGGAAGTAGCAAATGAAGGAGTTCATATCCGATCTAGGTGTCATACCTTGTGCATCGGGTCCAATGAAAATCTTTTGTGACAATACTGGTGCAATTGCCTTGGCAAAGGAATCCAGATTTCACAAGAGAACCAAGCACATCAAGAGATGCTTCAATTCCATCTGCGACCAAGTCAAGGAGGGAGACATAGAGATTTGCAAGATACATACAGATCTGAATGTTGCAGACCCATTGACTAAGCCTCTCTCACGAGCAAAACATGGTCAACTCCAAGACTCCATGGGTGTTAGAATCATTACTATGTAATCTAGATTATTGACTCTAGTGCAAGTGGGAGACTGAAGGAAATATGCCCTAGAGGCAAATAAAGTTGTTATTTATATTTCCTTATATCATGATAAATGTTTATTATTCATACTAGAATTGTATTAACCGGAAACTTAGTACATGTGTGAATACACAGACAAACAGAGTGTCACTAGTATGCCTCTACTTGACTAGCTCGTTAATCAAAGATGGTTAAGTTTCCTAGCTATAGACATGAATTGTCATTTGATCAACAGGATGAAATCATTAGAGAATGATGTGATTGACTTGACCCATCCGTTATCTTAGCACTATGATCTTTTAGTTTATTGCTATTGCTTTCTCCATAACTTATACATGTTCCTATGACTATGAGATTATGCAACTCCTGAATACCGGAGGAACACTTAGTGTGCTATCAAACTTCACAATGTAACTGAGTGATTATAAAGATGCTTTACAGGTGTCTCCGATGGTGTTTGTTGAGTTGGCATAGATCGAGATTAGGATTTGTCACTGCAATTATCGGAGAGGTACCTCTGGGCCCTCTCGGTAATGCCCATCACTATTAGCCTTGCAAGCAATGTGACTAATGAGATAGTTACGGGATGTTGCATTATGGAACGAGTAAAGAGACTTGCCAGTAACGAGATTGAACTAGGTATTGAGATACCGACGATCGAATCTCGAACAAGTAACATACCGATGACAAAGGGAACAACGTATGTTGTTATGCAGTTTGACCGATAAAGATCTTTGTAGAATATGTAGGAACCAATATGAGCATCCAGGTTCCGCTATTTGCTATTGACCGGAAGTGAGTCTCGATCATGTCTACATAGTTCTCGAACCCGTAGGGTCCGCACACTTAACGTTCGATGACAATCGGTATTATGAGTTTGTGTGTTTTGATGTACCGAAGGTTGTTCGGAGTCCCGGATGTGATCACGGACATGACGAGGAGTCTCGAAATGGTCGAGAGATAAATATTGATATATTGGATGACTATATCAGGACACCGGATGAGTTCCGGGGGTCACCGGATATATATCGGAGTGCCGGAAGGGTTATCGGAACCACCGGAGAAGTAATGGGCCTTATTGGGCCTAAGGGGGAGAGAGAGAGGGGCTGCCTAGGGCTGGCTGCGCCCCCCATGGGCCTAGTCCGAATTGGACTAGGGGGAGGGGCGGCGCCCCCTCCTTCCTTCTCTTTCCCCTCCTTCCTTCTTATCCTAGTAGGACTAGGAAAGGGGGAGTCCTACTCCTACTAGGAGGAGGATTCCTCCCCCCTTGGCGCGCCTATGAGGGCCGGCCGGCCTCCCCCTTGCTCCTTTATATACGGGGGCAGGAGGCACCCTAGAACACAGAAGTTGACAGTTGTCTTAGCCGTGTGCAGTGCCCCCCTCCACAGATTTCCACCTCGGTCATATCGTTGTAGTGCTTAGGCAAAGCTCTGCGTCGGTAACTTCATCATCACCGTCATCACGCCGTCATGCTGACGAAACTCTCCCTCGGCCTGTGGGGACCCCTACTCATAAGTCGAGATCACCGAATGCACGTGTATAGTGATCCCAGAGATCAATGCTCACTGAACACACAAAAGCTGAATAACAAGAGTCTTACATCCATACATACCGTTTTACACAAGTAGGACCATTATGGTCAAGTCTTGAGTGTATCATCGCAGCGGAAATCTTCAATAACAACTTGGACCCAAGCCATCTGCCTTAACCCTACAGGCATTCTGACTGGGAAGCGTCCTAGCTCACATGTTCGTTGCCGAAGTATTCTTCATCATATCCTGTTTTTTTTCATGCCTGGCCAATAAAATAACCAGTGGCAAGCCAATGAGTACTTTGAATGTACTCGCAAGCAACCCATGTTTTGGCTCAAGATACAACAATGCATGATATAGGTAAACTTTTTTGCAGAAAGCTAGTTTTGAGTGCAATGACATGTTCAACAACTTGTAAGACATGCATCAGGAGAATTCAAGTAACCATGAGGACAGGTTACAGATATCAACATAAATAGAGTGGGCGTCAACCCAACTCAATCATGTCAAGTCCTTTGACTTGACCCAAGTAGTTCTTCCCACTTATCCAAACACATACACTAGTTTGTAAACACGTGGACGTAGCCCAAGAGCGGTTACCCAACTGTCCTTGACAATGGACACGGCTATTCAAATAGTTTTACACTCTGCAGAGATTGCACACTTTACCCACAAGATCCGGGGAACTTCCGTGTCATCCACGACCCGTGGTACCTCAAGTACCCGGGGTAAGCACCCGATCACTATCTTTCCCTAGACGACACTAACATGGAGTCCACTCATTGTTCCGTATCCTCACGATGTACATTGAGGGAGTCCTGGATTAGGGGGTGTTCGGATAGCCGGACTATACCTTCGGCCGGACTCCTGGACTATGAAGATACAAGATTGAAGACTTCGTCCTATGTCCGGAAGGGACTTTCCTTGGCGTGGAAGGCAAGCTTGGCGATACGGATATGTAGATCTCCTACCATTGTAACCGACTTTGTGTAACCCTAACCCTCTCCAGTGTCTATATAAACCGGAGGGTTTTAGTCCGTAGGACAACATACACAACAACAATCATACCATAGGCTAGCTTCTAGGGTTTAGCCTCTCCGGTCTCGTGGTAGATCTACTCTTGTACTACCCATATCATCAATATTAATCAAGCAGGACGTAGGGTTTTACCTGCATCGAGAGGGCCCGAACCTGGGTAAAGCTTCGTGTCCCTTGCCTCCTATTACCATCCGGCCTAGACGCACAGTTCGGGACCCCCTACCCGAGATCCGCCGGTTTTGACACGGACATTGGTGCTTTCATTGAGAGTTCCTCTATGTCATTGCCGTCAGGCTTGATGGCTCCTACGATCATCAATGGCGATGCAGTCCAGGGTGAGACCTTCCTCCCTGGATAGATCTTCGTCTTCGGCGGCTTCACACTGCGGGCCAATTCACTTGGCCATCTGGAGCAGATCGAAAGCTACACCCCTGGCCGTCAGGTCAGATTTGGAAGTTTAAACTACATGGCTGACGTCCGCGGGGACTTGATCTTCAATGGATTCAGGCCACTGCCGAGCGTGCCGCACTGTCACGACGAGCATGATCTAGCTCTGCCGCCGAACAGTGCCTTGGAGGCCGCACCCGCATCGGCTTCGACCCTTAATTCGGAGCCAACTGCGCCGAAGACGAGGCAAGCCTCGACGACGACGAATTCGTCGTGCCAGAGGATCCCGTCGAGCAAGAGCGTTTTCAACGCAGGCTTATGGCCACGGCAAGAAGCCTCAAGAAAAAACAGCAACAGCTAAGAGCTGATCAAGATTTGCTAGTCGACAGATGGACTGAAGTCCTTGCGGCCGAAGAGCATAAACTCGAACGCCCCTCCAAGAGCTACCCAAAGCGCAGGTTGCTACCCCGATTAGAGGAGGAAGCACTTGATGCGGCCGACCGGCCACCTCGTGGCCGCGACAGAGAGGCCTCTCGGCCCTCCACTCAAGCCGCACCCCATACCAAGGCACGGGAATATGCGCCGGACTTACGAGATATGTTGGAGGACAAGGCAAGGCAAACAAGATCGATCTACGGATCGCGTGGGCGCCCCACGGCTCGAGACAGTAACCGTCACGCCGGCCACAAATTCGGCAGGGCTGAACACAGTAGACAAAGCTCATTCGAGCTACGTCGTGATATAGCCCAGTACAGAGGCGCCGCACACCCACTATGCTTCACAGACGAAATAATGGATCATCAAATCCCCGAGGGTTTCAAACCCGTAAATATCGAATCATATGATGGCACAACAGATCCTGTGGTATGGATCGAGGATTATCTCCTTCATATCCACATGGCCTGCGACGATGATTTCCATGCCATCAAATACCTCCCACTCAAGCTTAAAGGACCAGCACGGCATTGGCTTAACAGCTTGCCAACAGGATCAATCAGCTGTTGGGAGGACCTGGAAGCCGCATTCCTCGACAATTTCCAAGGCACTTATGTGCGCCCCCCAGACGCTGATGACCTAAGTCACGTAATTCAGCAGCCAGAGGAATCGGCCAGGCAATTCTGGACACGGTTCCTAACAAAGAAAAATCAAATAGTCGACTGTCCGGATGCTGAGGCCCTAGCAGCCTTCAAGCACAATATCCGTGACGAGTGGCTTGCCCGGCACCTTGGACAGGAAAAGCCGAAGTCTATGGCAGCACTCACGACACTCATGACCCGCTTTTGCGCGGGAGAAGACAGCTGGCTTGCTCGTAGAAACAATATGACCAAGAACCCTGGTAATTCGGATACAAGGGACAGTAGTGGAAGGTCGCGTCGCAACAAGAAGAAGCGCCGCTTTAACGGCGACAATGCTGAGGATACGGCAGTTAATGCCAGATTCAGAGGCTCTAAATCCGGTCAGCGGAAAAAGCCATTCAAAAGGAATCCTAGGGGCCCGTCCAGTTTGGACCGAATACTCGACCGCTTGTGCCAGATACATGGCACCCCCGAAAAGCCGGCCAATCACACCAATAGGGATTGTTGGGTGTTCAAGCAGGCAGGCAAGTTAAATGCCGAAAATGAAGACAAGAGTCTGCATAGCGATGACGACGAGGAGCCCCGGCCGCCAAACAATAGTGGACAGAAGGGTTTTCCCCCACAAGTACGGACGGTGAACATGATATACGCAACCCACGTCCCCAAAAGGGAGCGGAAGCGCGCGTTAAGGGACATATACGCGGTAGAGCCAGTCGCCCCAAAGTTCAACCCATGGTCCTCCTGCCCGATCACCTTTGATCGAAGGGACCATCCCACTAGCATCCGTCATGGCGGATTCGCCGCATTGGTTCTAGACCCAATTATTGACGGATTTCATCTCACTAGAGTTCTTATGGACGGCGGCAGCAGCCTGAACCTGCTTTACCAGGATATAGTGCAGAAAATGGGCATAGATCCCTCGAGGATTAAGCCCACCAAAATGACCTTTAAAGGCGTAATACCAAGTGTAGAGGCCAACTGTACAGGCTCAGTCACACTTGAAGTGGTCTTTGGATCTCCGGATAATTTCCGAAGCGAGGAGTTAATCTTCAACATAGTCCCATTCCGCAGTGGCTATCACACACTGCTCGGGCGAACCGCATTCGCCA
Organism: Triticum urartu; assembly: GCF_056163025.1. NCBI lineage: Eukaryota > Viridiplantae > Streptophyta > Magnoliopsida > Poales > Poaceae > Triticum > Triticum urartu. The sequence continues at coordinate 97,942,585 of NC_141875.1, forward strand.
AGTTCAATGTGGTACCGCACTACGCATACCTTAAGCTCAAAATGCTCGGCCCTCAAGGAGTAATTACGGTCAATGGAAACACCGAACGCTCCCTCCGAACGGAGGAGCACACGGCGGCCCTTGTAGCAGAAGTACAAAGCAGCCTCTCCAGGCAGTTCTCCAGTCCGGCCATTAAACGACCGGACACCGTCAAGCACGCCCGGAGTAACCTACAACAAGACCGCTTGGCACGACCCGAGCAGGCATAGAAATGCGGCCCCAACCCCAGCCCTCGCAAAAATGCGATACTAGTACTTCGCGTACATAATTACGCTCTAGAAATACCATGGGTACAGGGGGAGGGGCACCATCACGGCACGCCCGAAACACGGCTTAAACCGCACCAGGGGCTGCCGATTTTTTAAATTTTCTCTTACTTTCAGGACTCCACTCTTCGGAAGGCCCGTTCGGCAGTTCAATTGCCAAACAAACGATGCAAGAACCAGGGAAGCAGACAAGCCACGCCGCATTACGGAACTCCCAGGTTGTCTCTATCACGAGCAGTATACCTGTTTCGCATACTATTCCGCAGCTTGCCCTTGGAACGGACACGTTAAATAGTCCAACCTTTTGCTTATCGCATTATTTGTATCATTCTGCTTTGATCGCAGCCCTCTTTAATAAACAATGCATAGCTTTTGTCTATTTTTGCATTACTCTTTTTTAATATATGTTCCTTAACGACATGTTGCATTCGTACACTTTGGTACGGCCTAAATACGCCAGGGGCTTTAGTACCCCCTCAATATGGTGTGAGAAGTCCGAACACTTTAACAAGTGCGGCACCCCGAACTTATAGCATTATATGCATCGGCTCCGAATCATGTCTTGGGTCAATAGTTGGGGTTGCCCGGCTCCTATGTTTTGGTGCCTTACATTCCGCTATATCGGCTAAGGTAGCACTAGGAGAACCACTGCGATTGTGCCCCAGTTGAGCTGGGTCGAGCACCTCAGTGGAGAAAGCTAAAACTGACTGTCATGATGAAGCGAGAGCTGGTCGCTGTTCGAGAGGTTTTTTGAGTCCCTAACGACTTATGTCGCTTAGAGCGAGGAGCCGGCTCTGTCCGGCCAAGGCGTGGATAGCGCCCCGAACTCGGTCTTCCGAATACCAGGGGCTTCGCCGAAATTTAAAATTATAGAATTCTATGGCTAAGTGAGAGTGTTCACGCATTATAGTCCGATTGCCTTGTTCGTTGGGCTGAGCGCCTCCCTCGAAGGACCCAAACATGGGAAAAAGAGCGCTCAGGTTTATCCCCGAACACCCCAACACTAGCAGCACGGGGGCAGAAGCCGACGACTTGCCATCTCTCAGAATTGATAAACAGCCGCACATAAGGTAATATTTTAAATTCCAACAGCATTGCTTAGTGCATATGAACAAGTTTTCAGCGCACAGGACAAAACGAGCAAGTTTCACTCAAAAATTACATCCCTAGAACATTCATCCGCCACAAGGCAGGCACCCTTCAGAACATCCTTATAATAATTCTCGGGCTTGCGATGCTTTTTCCCCGGCGGTGGCCCGTCCTTCACAAGATTCTCAGCATCCAGGTTGCCCCAGTGCACCTTAGCACGGGCAAGGGCCCTACGGGCACCTTCAATGCAGACGGAGCGCTTGATGACTTCAAGCCTTGGACAGGCCTCCACCAGCCGCCGCACCAGCCCGAAATAGCTCCCAGGCAGAGCCCCTCCAGGCCACAGCCGAACTATGAGGCCCTTCATGGCCTGTTCGGACGCCTTGTGGAGCTCGATCAGTTGCTTCAGCTGGTCGCTCAGGGGCACGGGGTGTCCGGCCTCATCATACTGAGACCAGAACACCTTCTCTGTCGAGCTGCCCTCCTCGGCTCGATAGAATGCGGCGGCATCGGACACACTCCGGGGAAGATCTGCGAACGCTCCTGGAGAGCTCCGGATTCGGGTAATTAACAAGTAACTCACGTTTATGTGTTTGTTTTGCATAAAGAATGCCTTACCCGCCGCTATCTTCTTCACCTCATCCAACTCCTGGAGGGTCTTCTGGGATTCGGCCTTGGCAGACTTGGCATTTTCAATAGCCATCGCGATCTCGGACGCTCGCGTCTTTGAGTCAAGCTCCAAACTCTCTTGTTTTTCCATGAGAGCCTGGAGCTCTTGCCGTACCTTGCCAACCTCGGCCTCATACTTCTCCCGCTCGGTGCGCTCTGTGGCCACCCTCTTCTCGGCCTCGACCAGCTCTTGCTTAAGGGTCGCCACCTCAGACGTGGCCCCTACAATAGCCACGATAATCTTGTCATTTTTTGCAATTGCATCTTTTTATATATATTTAAACAAGGTATTTCTTACCTTCATTGTCCTTGAGCTGCTTCTTGGCACGGCCGAGCTCTTGTTCAGACCGCTTGAGGTTCTGCTTTAGCGTGTCCACTTCCGCAGTCAGTGCGGCGGACACAAGCAGAGAAGCCTGCATACGCATATTGACTCCTTTTTGTTAGACTCCTGTGAATTTTATTTGATCCTCTATTCGGCTTTTCTTCCCGAACGCCAAACAGAGCATCAGGGGCTACTGTCTATGCGGTAATATTATTTACACATTTTTTACTTACCTCAAAGCCTGTTAGAAGGCTAGTACAAGCTTCAGTCAGTCCGCTCTTGGCGGACTGAACCTTCTGGACCACCACACTCATAATGGTGCGGTGCTCCTCGTCGATGGAGGCACCTTGGAGCGCCTCCAACAGATTGTCCGGCGCCTCCGGATGGACGGGGGTCACCGGCACGGTGGGCTTGCTCCTCTTGGAAGGAGGTCCCCCGCCGGACTCTGGAACCTTTGAAGGTTCCGGAGCGGTGTCCGGCCTAGAACCGGACTTGGAGCCCTGGGGGGTTTCATCCCCTTTACTCCTGGAGTCCGGGAGGTCGCCTTGCGGCGCCTCCAGGACCACCTCCTCCCGGCTTGGAACCTGTTGGGACAACACTTCGGTGTCATCCGTAGGGCGGGGGGAGGAAGCCATCGGAAGCGAGTTCACATCCAACGAGTCCAGTGAGCCGCTCGACGACGCGTCGAGCCGGTCTTTGGGTGGGCTGCATAAACATATTCGACATAAGGGAAAGATGTGCAATAAACGAATGTTATGAATTACTCGGGTATCCGGATACTTACAATTTTGCCAGGGGCTTGGCCCTGGGCGGCCACTCCTCTCCACCGTCATCGGCGTCGGTGGAGTAGTCCGGAGGAAGGGTTTTCCCTTCTTGGACCCTCCGGCCTCCCCAGAGAGGGCGGCCTTCCTTTTCTACTCTCCTCCCGCTGGAGGGGGAGAGGTCTCTTCTTCTTCCTCCTCGTCTTCATGGGAGGAATGCGCCTCGGAACCGTCGGATGATGGATCCGACACCTCCTGGCGCCGGGCACTCTTTCGAGTCCCCGTGGCCTTTTTCGCGGCCTTCTTCTCCGGCACCACATAGGGTGCCGGAACCAGCAGTTTCGCCAAGCGAGCGTCCGCTGGGCCTTCGGGCAAAGGAGCCGGACAGTTGATCTGTCCGGACGTCACCTGCCAATCCTGTCAAAGGTAAGGGAGCTTAGATCCCGCATGGAGTCAAACTATGAAAAACTGATACCCTGTAAAAGAAAAAAAACAGCTTACCGCATGAGCGTGATGCTGTGTACTGAATCCGCGATCCTCGGTAGCGGATGCGGGGGCCTCGGCGCCCTTGAAAAGCACCTTCCAGGCATCTTCGTACGTCGTGTCGAAGAGCCTGCTCAGAGTTTGGTGCCGCGCCGGGTCGAACTCCCACAGGTTGAAAGCCCGTTGTTGACACGGGAGGATCAGGCGGATGAGCATAACCTGGACTACGTTGACAAGTTTGAGCTTCTTGTCCACCAGGGTTTGGACGCATGTTTGGAGTCCGGTTAGCTCTCCTTTTTTACCCCACGACAGGCCCGTCTACTTCCAGGAGGTGAGCCGCGTAGGGGGTCCGGATCGAAACTCAGGGGGTGCGACCCATTCGGGGTCGCGCGGCTCGGTGATGTAAAACCACCCCGATTGCCACCCCTTCAGGGTCTCCACAAAGGAGCCCTCGAGCCATAAGACGTTGGCCATCTTGCCCACCATGGCGCCTCCGCACTCCGCCTGGTTGCCGTGCACCACCTTCGGCTTGACATTGAAAGTCTTGAGCCATAGGCCGAAATGGGGGCGGATGCAGAGGAAAGCCTCGCACACGACGATAAACACCGAGATGTTGAGGACAAAGTTCGGGGCCAGATCGTGGAAATCCAGGCCATAGTAGAACATGAGCCCCCGGACAAATGGGTGAAGAGGGAAGCCCAGTCCGCGGAGGAAATGGGGGAGGAACACCACCCTCTCATGGGGCCTAGGGGTGGGGATGAGCTGCCCTTTTTCGGGAAGCTGGTACGCAATGTCGTTGGACAAGTATCCGGCCTTCCTCAATTTTTTGATGTGTCCCTCCGTGACGGAGGAGACCATCCACTTGCCTCCCGCTCCGGACATGGCTGGAGAAGTTGAGGTGGGGAGTGCGGACTTGGGCGCTGGAGCTCGAGTGCGCAAGAATGGATAAGCAAGGGAGGAAGAAGGCGTAGGTGAAAAGGTGGATCCTTATCCCCTTATATGGGTGGACGCAACTACGTGTCCCCACCAGCCTGGTAAAACTCTCTTATCTCCAAGCGCCGTAATCAATGGCGCGGTTGGGTTACCCACGCCCGTATTGATGAGAATCCCGGAATAAGGGGACATGATCTCTACTTTAACAAGACGTGCAAAGGAAACCGCCTCGCATGACGCGCTGAGGTGGGATAATAAAACGACTTGGATAAAGGCTTGGTCATGGTGTGTTACACTATGGAATACGTCAGCAGATTAGATTTGTGTAAATATTATTCTCTCTATGGCAATATGTGGAAACTTATTTTGCAGAGCCGGACACTATCTTTGTGTTCAAAATCTTCTATGAAGTACTTGGAGGAGGAACCCGCCTTGCAATGCCGAAGACAATCTGCGCGCCGGACTCGTCGTCATTGAAGCCTGGTTCAGGGGCTACTGAGGGAGTCCTGGATTAGGGGGTGTTCGGAGAGCCGGACTATACCTTCGGCCGGACTCCTGGACTATGAAGATACAAGATTGAAGACTTCGTCCCGTGTCCGGAAGGGACTTTCCTTGGCGTGGAAGGCAAGCTTGGCGATACGGATATGTAGATCTCCTACCATTCGAACCGACTTTGTGTAACCCTAACCCTCTTCGGTGTCTATATAAACCGGAGGGTTTTAGTCCGTAGGACAACATACACAACAACAATCATACCATAGGCTAGCTTCTAGGGTTTAGCCTCTCCGATCTCGTGGTAGATCTACTCTTGTACTACCCATATCATCAATATTAATCAAGTAGGACGTAGGGTTTTACCTCCATCGAGAGGGCCTGAACCTGGGTAAAACTTTGTGTCCCTTGCCTCCTGTTACCATCCGGCCTAGACGCACAGTTCGGGAACCCCTACCCGAGATCCGCCGGTTTTGACACCGACATACATCATACGAGACTCACTCGAGATCGTAACATCCGAGAGGGGACACAACGGTGTATCCGGTGCCCTGTGAAAACAGTCATGGCCGCCCTACCTGGCACGACCCCGTCCCGAGAGAGCGCACCAACAACTCTCCCGTCACTAGTAATGCGGGCTCCAAGCTAGTATCGGCCTAGGTAATCAATAATGCCCTTTCCCATACAAGGGTAGAGTGGTTGCGCATGTAAGGTTGGAATAACGGTCGCTAGAGGCAATAATAAAAGCATTATTATTATATTTCTTTGTTCATGATAATTTTCTTTATTCATGCTATAACTGTATTATCCGGAAATCGTAATACACGTGTGAATACATAGACCATAATATGTCCCTAGTAAGCCTCTAGTTGACTAGCTCGTTGATCAACAGATAGTCATGATTTCCTGGCTATGGACATTGGATGTCATTGATAACGGGATCACATCATTAGGAGAATGATGTGATGGACAAGACCCAATCCTAAGCATAGCACAAAGATCGTGTAGTTCGTTTGCTAGAGCTTTTCCAATGTCAAGTATCTTTTCCTTTGACCATGAGATCGTGTAACTCCCGGATACCGTAGGAGTGCTTTGGGTGTATCAAACGTCACAACGTAACTGGGTGACTATAAAGGTGCATTACAGGTATCTCCGAAAGTGTCTGTTGGGTTGACACGGATCGAGACTGGGATTTGTCACTCCAGATAACGGAGAGGTATCACTGGGCCCACTCGGTAATGCATCATCATTATGAGCTCAAGGTGACCAAGTGGTTGATCACGGGATCATGCATTACGGTACGAGTAAAGTGACTTGCCGGTAACGAGATTGAACAAGGTATTGGGATACCAACGATCGAGTCTCGGGCAAGTAACATACCGATTGACAAAGGGAATTGTATACGGGGTTGATTAATCCTCGACATCGTGGTTCATCCGATGAGATCATCGTGGAGCATGTGGGAGCCATCATGGGTATCCAGATCCCGCTGTTGGTTATTGACCGGAGAGTCGTCTCGGTCATGTCTGCTTGTCTCCCGAACCCGTAGGGTCTACACACTTAAGGTTCGGTGACGCTAGGGTTATGAAGATATGTATATGCAGTAATCCGAATGTTGTTCGGAGTCTCGGATGAGATCCTGGACGTCATGAGGAGTTCCGGAATGGTCCGGAGGTAAAGAATTATATATAGGAAGTGCTGTTTCGGCCATCGGGACAAGTTTCGGGGTTATCGGTATTGTACCGGGACCACCGGAGGGGTCCCGGGGGCCCACCGGGTGGGGCCACCTATCCCGGGGGGCCACATGGGCTGTAGGGGGTGCGCCTTGGCCTTCATGGGCCAAGGGCACCAGCCCCACTAGGCCCATGCGCCTAGGGTTTCCACCAAGGAGGAGTCCAAGTGGTGGAAGGCACCCCGAGGTGCCTTGGGGGGAGGGAAACCCTCCCCTTGGCCGCCGCACCTAGGAGATTGGATCTCCTAGGCTGCGCACCACCCCCCCTTGGCCCTCCTATATATAGTTGAAGAGAGGAGGGATTTCAGACCTCAGCCTTTGGTGCTTTCCTCTCTCCCCGTTACGTCTCTCTCTCGTAGTATAGGCGAAGCCCTGCTACTGTGACGCCCTGCATCCACCACCACGCGCGTCGTGTTGCTGGATCTTCATCAACCTCTCTTCCCCCTTGCTGGATCAAGAAAGGAGGAGACGTCATCCATTCTGTACGTGTGTTGAACGCGGAGGCACCGTCCGTTCGGTGCTAAGATCATCGGTGATTTGAATCACGTCGTGTTCGACTACATCATCCCCGTTCTTTGAACGCTTCCGCTCGCGATCTACAAGGTACGTAGATGCATCTAATCACTCGTTGCTAGATGAACTCCTAGATGGATCTTGGTGAAACCGTAGGAAAATTTTTGTTTTCTGCAACGTTCTCCAACAGTGGCATCATGAGCTAGGTCTATGCGTAGTTCTCTTGCACGAGTAGAACACAAACTAGTTGTGGGCGTTGATTTTGTTCAATATGCTTGCCGTTACTAGTCTTATCTTGATTCGGCGGCATCGTGGGATGAAGCGGCCCGGACCGACCTTACACGTACTCTTACGTGAGACAGGTTCCACCGACTGACATGCACTAGTTGCATAAGGTGGCTAGCGGGTGTTTGTCTCTCCTACTTTAGTCGGATCGGATTCGATGAAAAGGGTCCTTATGAAGGGTAAATAGCAATTGGCATATCACGTTGTGGTCTTTGCGTAGGTAAGAAACGTTCTTGCTAGAAACCCATAGCAGCCACGTAAAACATGCAAACAACAATTAGAGGACGTCTAACTTGTTTTTGCAGGGTATGCTATGTGATGTGATATGGCCAAAAGGATGTGATGAATGATTTATGTGATGTATGAGATTGATCATGTTCTTGTACAAGGAATCACAACTTACATGTCGATGAGTATGACGATCTACAAGGATGATCATGGAGCCCCAAGATGGAGATCAAAGGAGCTATGTGATATTGGCCATATCATGTCACTATTATTATTTGATTACATGTGATGTTTATCATGTTTTGCATCTTGTTTACTTAAAACGACGGTAGTAAATAAGATGATCCCTTACAACAATTTCAAGAAGTGTTCTCCCCTAACTGTGCACCGTTGCTACAGTTCGTCGCTTCGAAGCACCACGTGTTAATCGGGTGTGATAGATCCTTTCGTTCACATACAACGGGTGTAAGAAGTTTTACACATGCAAAAACACTTAGGGTTAACTTGATGAGCCTAGCATGTGAAGACATGGCCTCGGAACACAGAGACCGAAAGGTCGAACACGAGTCGTATGGAAGATACGATCAACATGGAGATGTTCACCGACGATGACTAGTCCGTCTCACGTGTTAATCGGACACGGCCTAGTCGACTTGGATCGTGTAACACTTAGATGACTAGAGGGATGTCTAATCTGAGTGGGAGTTCATTAATAATTTGATTAGATGAACTTAATTATCATGAACTTAGTCTAAAATCTTTACAATATGTCCTGTAGATCAGATGGCCAACGTTGTATTCAATTTCAACGCGTTCCTAGAGAAAACCAAGCTGAAAGACGATGGCAGCAACTATACGGACTGGGTCCGGAACCTGAGGATCATCCTCATAGCTGCCAAGAAAGATTATGTCCTACAAGCACCGCTAGGTGGTCCACCCGTCCCACAGAACCAAGACGCTATGAACGCTTGGCAGACACGTACTGATGACTACTCCCTCGTTCAGTGTGGCATGCTTTACAGCTTAGAGCCGGGGCTCCAAAAGCGTTTTGAGAGACATGGAGCATATGAGATGTTCGAAGAGCTAAAAAATGGTTTTTCAAGCTCATGCCCGGATCGAGAGATATGAAGTCTCCGATAAGTTCTTCAGCTGTAAGATGGAGGAAAATAGTTCTGTCAGTGAGCACATACTCACTATGTCTGGGTTACATAACCGCTTGACTCAGCTGGGAGTTAATCTCCCGGATGACGCGGTCATTGACAGAATCCTCCAGTCGCTTCCACCAAGCTACAAGAGCTTTGTGATGAACTTCAATATGCAGGGGATGGTAAAGACCATTCCTGAAGTATTTGCAATGCTGAAATCAGCAGAGGTAGAAGTCAAGAAGGAACATCAAGTGTTGATGATGAATAAAACCACTAAGTTCAAAAAGGGCAAGGGTAAAAAGAACTTCAAGAAGGACGGCAAGGAAGTTGCTGCGCCCGGCAAGCAAGCTGTCGGGAAGAAGTCAAAGAATGGAACCAAGCCTGAGACAGAGTGCTTTTATTGCAAAGGGAAGGGTCACTGGAAGCGGAACTGCCCCAAATACTTAGCGGACAAGAGGGCCGGCAACACCAAAGGTATATTTGATATACATGTAATTGATGTGTACCTTACCAGTACTCGTAGTAACTCCTGGGTATTTGATACCGGTGCCGTTGCTCATATTTGTAACTCACCGCAGGAGCTGCGGAATAAACGAAAACTGGCAAAGGACGAGGTGACGATGTGCGTCAGGAATGGTTCCAAGGTCGATGTGATCGCCGTCGGCACGCTACCTCTACATTTACCTACGGGATTAGTTATAAACCTCAATAATTGTTATTTAGTGCCTATATTGAGCGTGAACATTGTATCAGGATCTCGTTTAATACGAGATGGCTACTCATTTAAATCCGAGAATAATGGTTGTTCTATTTATATGAGAGATATGTTTTATGGTCATGCTCCGACAGTCAATGGTTTATTCTTAATGAATCTCGAGCGTATTACTACACATGTTCATAGTGTGAGTACCAAAAGATGTAAGGTTGATAATGATAGTCCCACATACTTGTGGCACTGCCGCCTTGGTCACATAGGTGTCAGACGCATGAAGAAGCTCCATGCAGATGGACTTTTAGAGTCTCTTGATTATGAATCATTTGACACGTGCGAACCATGCCTCATGGGAAAAATGACCAAGACTCCGTTCTCAGGAACGATGGAGCGAGCAACCAACTTATTGGAAATCATACATACTGATGTGTGCGGTCCAATGAGTGTTGAGGCTCGTGGTGGCTATCGTTATGTTCTCACCCTCACTGATGACTTGAGTAGATATGGGTATGTCTACTTAATGAAACACAAGTCTGAAACCTTTGAAAAGTTCAAGGAATTTCAGAGTGAGGTTGAGAATCAACGTGACAGAAAATCAAGTTTCTACGATCAGCTCTTGGTGAAGCCTATCCCCCTAACTGCAATGTAGGGTACGACACCAGTGTCTTCAGAATGGATTATTGATAGTGGGTGTACAAATCACATGACTGGCAAAAGAAGCCTTCTTATGGACTCAACCTTACGTCCATCCGACAAGAGCCACATCACATTTGCTGACACTGGTAAAAGTAAGGTATTGGGTCTAGGTAGAGTTGCAATCTCAAGGGATCAACACATGGATAAAGTCATGCTTGTTGAATCCCTTGGCTTCAACTTAATGTCTGTCTCAATGCTTTGCGATTTGAACATGATCGTAATATTTGGAAAATATCGTTGCCTTGTACTAATGGAATCTGACAAGTCTCTAGTATTTGAAGGGTATCGAAAAGATGATTTGTACGTGGTAGATTTCTCAGCGGGACCACAGCTAGCCGTATGTCTTCTAGCAAAAGCTTCAGAATGCTGGCTCTGGCATCGGAGGCTAGGGCATGCTGGCATGAGGAACCTCCACACCCTTGCAAAGAAGAAGCATGTCATAGGCATCGGGGGTGTCAAGTTCAAGAAAGATCACTTATGCGGTGCCTGTGAAGCAGGGAAGATGACGAGGGCCAAACATCCCTCGAAGACAATCATGACCACTACTCGACCCTTCGAACTACCTCACATGGATCTTTTCGGTCCCACTCATTACTCAACTCTCACTACTACTGCTTGTCTCTATGGCTTTGTCATTGTTGATGATTATTCTAGATATACTTGGGTGCACATAATCCTTTACAAGACCGAAGTGCAGGATGTCTTCAGACGCTTCGCCAATCGAGCTATGAACAATTATGGCGCTAAGATAAAGCACATCAGAAGTGACAATGGCACTGAATTCAAGAACACATGACTTGATACATATCTTGATACCTTGGGCATCACACATGAATTCTCGGCCCCGTACACGCCACAGCAGAATGGCGTCGTCGAACGCAAGAACAGAACACTCGTTGAGATGGCCAGAATGATGCTAGATGAATACAAGACTCCAAGAAAATTCTGGCCTAAAGCCATTGATACTGCATGCCATACAATCAATCGTGTTTATCTTCACAAGCTTCTGAACAAGACATCTTATGAGCTCCTTACTGGCAAGAAGCCAAATGTCAGTTACTTCAGAGTATTTGGCGCAAGATGCTGGATCAAGGACCCACATCACACCTCAAAGTTTGCACCAAAAGCACATGAGGGTTTTATGCTTGGATATGGAAAGGATTCACACTCCTATAGAGTCTTCAATCTCTTTCATTACAAAGTGGTTGAAACAGTGGATGTGCGGTTCGATGAGACCAACGGTTCACAAAGAGAGCAACTGCCAAATGTGCTAGATGAAGTTCCATCCAGTGAATCAATCAAGCTAATGGGAACTAGAGAAATTATACCTTCTGAAGCTCATCCTGAAGAAGAACTTATCATCTCAGCACCTGATCAACATGAAGACAATGCTCAGTCTGAAGACATTCCTTCTAACAACGACAATGATCAGCAAGAGCAAAATCTTCGCCCTGTACATCCTCGCGTTGCCAATGAGGTGCAGATTGAAAGAATAATTGATAGCATCAATGCTCCTGGTCCACTCACTCGTTCAAGGGCAACTCAGCTAGCAAATTTCTGTGGGCACTTCGCATTCGTCTCAATAACAGAACCCAAGAAAGTTGAAGAAGCCTTCATGGAACCTGAATGGATTCAAGCTATGCAAGAAGAGCTTCAACAGTTTGAGCTGAATAATGTATGGGAACTGGTTAAGCGTCCTGATCTACGGAAGCACAATATAATAGGCACAAAATGGATATACCGCAACAAGCAAGATGAGCATGGTCAAGTTGTCAGAAACAAAGCTCGTCTCGTTGCTCAAGGATATACTCAAGTGGAAGGCATTGACTTCGATGAAACATTTGCTCCTGTGGCTAGACTTGAAGCCATACGCATACTGCTGGCCTATGCAAATCATCATAACATACTTCTATATCAAATGGATGTGAAGAGTGCTTTTCTCAATGGAAAGATTGAAGAAGAAGTGTATGTTGCACAACCGCCTAGCTTTGAAGATCCAAAACATCCTGACATGGTATACAAGCTCAACAAGGCACTGTATGGCCTCAAACAAGCCCCTCGGGCCTGGTATGACACACTCAAATACTTCCTGAAGAGCAAAGGCTTCATACCTGGTTCCCTAGACCCCACTCTCTTCACGAAGACATATGATGGTGAACTGTTTGTGTGCCAAATATATGTGGATGACATTATCTTCGGCTACACCAATCAGAAGTACAGTGAAGAGTTTGGATATATGATGCAAGAGCAATATCAGATGTCCATGATGGGGGAGCTGAAGTTCTTCCTCGGTCTCCAAATACGACAACAACGCAACGGCATCTTCATATCTCAAGAGAAGTATCTCAAAGATTGCCTGAAGAAGTTTGGTATGCAAGACTGCAAAGGCTTCACAACACCAATGCCAGCCAGACATCATCTGGGTCCCGACGACAATGGTAAAGAGTTCGATCTAAAGGTATACCGCTCCATGATTGGTTCTTTACTTTACCTATGTGCATCTAGGCCAGATATTATGCTTAGTGTTTGCATGTGTGCTCGATTTCAAGCGGCAGCAAAGGAGTCGCATCACTTAGCTGTGTAGTGAATTCTTCGATATTTGGCTCACACCCCAACTCTAGGATTATGGCATCCAAAGGGCTCAGAGTTTGATCTGGTTGGATTCTCGGATGCTGATTATGCTGGTGAAAAAGTTGATCGCAAGTCTACATCAGGCACATGTCACTTTCTGGGACGATCACTTGTATGTTGGTCTTCAAAGAAGCAGAACTACGTATCTCTCTCCATTGCTGAATCCGAATACATTGTTGCTGGATCTTGCTGTGCTCAGCTTCTGTGGATGAAGCAAACACTCAAGGACTATGGCATTCATCTGAAGCAAGTGCCACTTTACTGCGACAATGAAAGCGCCATCAAGATTGCCAACAACCCAGTTCAGCACTCGAAGACAAAGCACATTGAAATTCGTCATCACTTTCTCAGAGATCACATTGTGAAGGAAGATATTGATATCATACACGTCAACACTGAAGAGCAATTGGCAGATATCTTCACCAAGCCCTTGGATGAGAAGAGATTTTGCAAGTTACGGTGTGAGCTAAATATCCTGGAATCCTCAAATGTCCTGTGATCAGGCACACATCCTAACCCTTATGCATATTGATGACTTAGATGTGCAACACACGAAGTAAAGTATATCTTCAATCAATGAAGACATACATTCTAAGTGTGAACACATTAATGTGGAATTTGACTTCGGAGCGCCACGATAATTGTGCGCCGTGTCTGGGCCACCACCAAATGTTCTGTTTGAAGTGTTTCACTCATGGCGTTACATTTGCTATGTCTTCACATTTGATTTGGCTTCAATCTCAACATATCTTCATGATTATCTTCACTATGTTGATTATATATATATATATATATATATATATATATATATATATATATATACTAGTGTTCTGTCCTCTACAGCATTCACTTATAGCTATGTCTTCTTGTTGAATCTTTTGAACTAAGTGAATGTGATAGGACCCTAACCTCTCTATGCTTTCTATCTCAAATTCTATCTCTCCAAATCATATGCATTCTATTGAAACTGTCGAATGTCTTCTCTGCGTCCTTGTCAGCAGAAGATACAGAGACAACCATTAAGTCCGTTTTCAATGCTCATTCCTCCACATGAAACCCGGAGAAATAGGAACGACCACCCGACAATCAAGGCGTGCGTGGGACGTGGAACAAACCCCAAAATTCCGCATAATGGCCACGTGTTCCTCAGATGCGAATCGCCAGGGGCACCTGTGTAATAACGCAGTGCAGCCCCTGTACCTATAAATACACACTTCACAGCGGTCATTATCTCTTCTTCCACTCTTGCACGAACCCTAGCGCAACCGCTAGCCCTCGACGACGCCGGCGACGAAGCGCTTCGCTGCCGCAACCTCTCCGACGCCGTCTTCACGCCGACCGCGGACATCGTCCTCTCCGCCGTCGCCGTAGGTGTCCTCTGTCGCCAAGTTAGGGCACGGAAGATCGAACTGCTCGGCCTCATCTTCCACTCCGTCTAGCAGTTCTTAGTGTGGTAAATAAAACTTCCTTTTTACAACACCGTTGATCCTATGGATTTGTCACTTTCTACCACAAGCAGTTTCTATTCACACAAGTTAGATCTCTTTCATACTGCATCTCATAACATGCCTAGTATATTCACTTGTGCTTCACAAAGTAGTTAGATTCCTCACTTGTACTGATCTGTGGATTCGTACAAATCTGGAACCAACTCCTTATCTATGAGTGAATGTCTTCGCACGATGAGGTCAATGTCTTCTAAACTGATTTATCTTCAAAATCTTCTGAGAATGCATATGACCTCTTCCCCTTCCCTCGCACCTTAATGCTGTCACAGGTACATGTCCGTGGGAGAATCTTTTGGTTCTCATAGTCTGCATTCATTTGCAGAATTCTTATAGCATCACATAAATTCTCCCGAAGCCAGTTCCTGTTGGTCCAGCAAGCGAAAACCTTTGAAGCCTTTGAACGTGTTGAAGCCTTTCAAGTTAAAGTTTATGGCTTCAGAGAAATCAGTAAGGAAGGGTGGCAGAAAGCGTCGTGGAGAAACATCCAGAGATCTGCCAGATGAACTCTCAGAAATGTACAAGACAGATCCTGAAGAGGATTACAATCAGCGCAAGACCCGAATCCAGTGGATTCGAAGATATTGGGCAGAACAATGGTTCAAATACCGATTTGTAACCCAGGAATATGCTGAGAAAAACGCCATCAAGAGATCATGGGGAGACATCCTATACAAGAATCTTCTACCCAGGTCCAGGGATGAAGCCATTGAACAGGGCTTCTATCCCTGCATGGTCCGTGGGCCACAACCTGCTGATGCACACCCATCGTCACTACTATGGTGTCGTGACGACAATCTGTTCAAGCGCAACTTCCAGTTTTCCCAGAACTCAGCGAAGCAAAACAAGAAGACTTTGGGATTAGACTTCAACCCTGGTCCCTCAGCACCAAGGGCAGATGGCACACGAGATGCAGAACCTAATGTCATCGGTCCCTTCTACAACCTTGAAGGCCTCATCACCCGTATCTTAGTTCAAGGGACTGCAGTGAATGAGCCTGCAGCTGACGCTGAATCAGAAGAAGTGCCTGCAGTGCCGAAGCCAAAGCAGTTGAAGAAGCCTAAAGCTTCAAAGCCTGCCCCTTCACCAAAAATAGCACGGGCGAAGCCACTAGCAACTGCACCTCCTGAAGACAGTGTGCAGTCCGAAGATTTATCTCGCATCTCCAAGCCCCAGAAGGTCAAGATGCCTTTGCCACACACAAGCCAAGAGCTAACAGTTGCTGCCATTCTGCGCAATGATGACATTGATCTGTCAAGTGATGAAGATCTTGCAGATGACGCTCTTGAGCAACTCATCAAGAGCAAAGAAGAAGCAGAAATCTTCAATGATCTGCCTCTCTTTGATGTGACAATCATCCACAACTTCATTGATGAGTGGTTTGACACGCCCAACATCAGCTTCGAAGATCTGTAGCTACCCATTAGCCTCAGTGTCGCCTTCCAAGGCGCCATTGCTTCAGCTAGCTGTCGCCCAGCGCATTGTTGAATTGAAGCAAAAGATTGACTATGAAAAGGCTCAGTTCAAGAAGCATATGGCCAAGCTCAGCGTGCAAGAAGTGAAGAACTTCAAGATCATGATGCACGAGCTAAAGGAAGCCTTTCTGAAGAAACATGCAGAAGCTCAGGGTTCGCGTGAGCGCATGAAGACTCTGGCTGACAGATGTGTGCAAGCCTACAATGAGGCTGAGAAGCGCAAGGCCCTTGGGCGTCCTGGCATCGACCCCAGGATGGCCGCAAAGAAGAAGAAGAAGCCTGCTACGACTGAACCCAACGCACCAAGGCAGGAAGCAGTTCCGATTGTCTTCCCAACTAGAATGACTGGCTCGAAGCCAAAAGGCCGGTCAACCGCTTCAGAGCTCAAGAAGACAAGGACTGCTGAGGCTGAAGCCAAGAAAAGGAAATATCCTGAAGCCTCTCCTACTGCCCCCTCCAAGAAGAAGAGGAAGACCAAGAAAGATCGGGCTGCTCCCACAGAGCCTTTGATAGTTGAACCTATTTCAATGGTCTATCCTGAAGCTGAACGCCAACTGACAATCCATGAGCCTGCTTCCACAGAGGCTCATGAAGCTGAAGACTTTCCAGCAGCTGATCCCATCGCTGCTGAAGACATTGGTCAACATGACCGTGTAGAAGATGGTGCAGTCCTTCCTCAGAACAGCGAACTCATCAGCATTGGTCGTCCACTGACGCCAATTGCACAGGATGCTTCATGGGCGGATCGCCCAGAAGAGGAAGAAGACTATGAGGCCCAGCCCACTCCAACTCCACAGGCGTCGCCCGCGTTGCGCAGGCTTCGCAAAGGTCCAAGGCCTCAAGTCTCTGCTAAAGACAATCCGGCTGCATCAGCCGCGGAAGAAGAAGTCCCACAAGTTGCCACTCCCCTGTCCCACCAAGAAGCAGTTCTCAAGGAGAACGTACTTGTGACTGACCCTCCAGCTCGTCAAGTGGAGGATGAAAATCTTGAGGCTGCCACAACCACCAATGAAGCTAATCTGGAGCCCTCCCCAACAAAAGCATCAGAAGACAGCGAAGCCACTGATCCCGCCACTTCTGTTCCTGAGTCTGCTGCCGGTCCCCAGTTCGACTATCATGTTGAGCACAGGCCTCAGGTACAGAAGCCAATCCCAAGATTGCCAAGATTCCCAGGTCCTGCATCAGCACCTGGCTCCTTCAATATCAATGGCTTCAGAGCAGACAACACATTCTTCGATAGCTCCAGGAACCCCTACTCAAAGGAAAGAATATCATCTGATCGGTTCTGGAGCTATCCGTAGCGAAGCTATTACTCATGCATTCTTTACAACCAAGGTCGCATCTTCCCACACAAGCGCCTTGAGATTGAAGCTATAGCTGGTCTGCCCTGTCTGGAAGAAGCTTTGGATTGCTTCAAGGAAGTTGGACTGCTGCCGTTTGTTACTGACCAAGAGTATTGGAATGAAGAGTTGCTGCTCCAATTCTATGCCACACTCCACATCCGCGGGTATAGCAGATATCCGAAGACTTGGGTCCTGGAGTGGATGACTGGAAACGTTCATCATGAAGCCAAAGTCTTTGACATCATTGAGCTCACTGGCTTACCCACTCCTGGCGATCTCTACGAGCATGGCTGTCAGCTGCATAGTGAAGCTATTGAGAGCATCTTTCAGAAGCCTGAACCTGATATGAGTCAGATGCTCAGCATGATGAAGCCATTGCCCCAAGATGTTGCTTATCCCACGGAGTTCTTCGTTAAAGACCTTGAGTATCTGCCAAGAACCATCTATCACATCATCAGGCAAACTCTCTGGCCCATCAAAGGGCACTCTCCAAATGCCAAGCTTGAGGGTGCAATGAAGACTTTGGTCTTCAATATTCTTCATGAAAAATGCTTCAATGCACAGGACTTCTTCATTCGCCAACTTGCTGCATCAGGCTCTGATCTGTTTGGCTTGAAGTTCTACGCCCCATGGGTAATGCGGCTAATCAAACTTTACTCCGATATCTCATATCATCCATCTGCTCGCAATCATCGGATTTTTCTTCCTGATGTGGATATCTCTACTAAAGCCATCTATCCTGAGCCTGCCAAGGAACCTCTAAGTCTTCAGAATGCAGAGCATCAGAGTTTCTCTTAGAACATTGAAGGAGTTGAAGCAGTCACTCGGGTGTATCCTTTGGCTGGCACTACACGTGCACCACACCCTGCTTCCACTGAAGCCACTGATAGTACAACTGCTCCAAGACCCAAGAAGCGCACTCGTGTTCTCAACGACCGAGAGCTTCTTGTGGCTCTTCATCAGAAACAAGATAGGCATCATGACTGGCTGAAGCGTCAGATGAAAAGCCTCTTGGTGGATGTTAATCGCATTCGCAATCTTGCCACCAAAAATGCTTTCGTTGCCCATGAAACCTGTCGCCGCACATGGAAAGGGCTAACGATGATGTGTTCTGAAGATGATCTTCAAGAGGATGGCTTCACTGAGCGATTCAAGTTTGACTCCACACCTCCTCGGAGGGCTGTGCTGTTAGGAACTCCATCTCTTGAAGACTCTGAGTTCTCTTCCTCTGCTGCAACTGTGACTGCCAGAGTTATCGAAGATGAAGACGATGCTACTTCACCGCCACCTCCTTCAGCACGCTTCAACTCTGCCCCAAGCTCTTCAGCACCGCCAAACACCACCAACGACCCTGCTACTTCACCTACTCCGCATGGGAACGAGTAGATGCTCTATGTCTTCAAACCTTTTTGGTCCTTACTGACAAAAGGGGGAGAAGCATATGAGGTTGATAGTCTTCAAGCGGGTTCATATGGGCGGGTGCTTTATATTTTGCTTTGTGCTTACAACTCTCGTTTTGCTACATTTGGTTCTTTGAGTTGTAACACTTAAACTCGATGGTCGTCTGCTACTTATCTGCCACCTTGTTTTGTGATGATAAATTCTGCATGTGCGACAATAAATTCCGCACTTAGATCATTGTGCAGACGTCCATTTTCCATTATGCATGTCATTATCTTCATATACTTTCACATTCATAGTGGATTGTCGTCATAAGTTGAAGTGGATCTCCACAAGTACAACCTGCCATGTGTATTTGCATTCCAAAAGCAAACTACTTATATGCACATCTTCAGGGGGAGCCCTTGCAACTTATGAAGACAATTCCTTATCCTTTACAATTTCACAGATTATATTCCCCATTAAAAACTTCAACTAGTTTGTCATCAATCACCAAAAAGGGGGAGATTGTAAGTGCATCTAGTGCCCCCCCTAGTTGATTTTGGAGTATTGACGGCAAACCTAGTTGAGGGACTAATGTGTTTGTGAGAATTGCAGGATAACACAGGTAGAAGTCCCTCATTGATTCGGTTTTCCTACCAGAGATGACCCCTAAAAATGTATGAAGACATTGAAGTCAAAGGTGGTATATGAAGATATTCACATTGAAGACTATGACAAGAGAAGACACCACATGAAGCCTATGGAGCTCGAAGACTTAGATCCTTCGTAGTTCTTTTTCTTTTGTGTTGAGTCATAGGAACCACCATACTATTAAGTGGGGTCCAAGAGAACCAGTCAGAATGACTGAAGTGATGCCTAACCAAAACCTATGTCTTCGAATGAAGACTATGAGAGCAAATCTTGTCCAGAGTCGGACAAGTCAGCTTTGCTTGTAGCCCAAGTAAAGTTGTCGTGTGAGTTTGAAATCTGACCGTTGTAGGTGTCAGTTCCTTAGTGACCCAGGGTCATTTTGGACAAATCAGGTCGGGTTGCCAAGTGGCTATAAATAGCCCACCCCCTACAACCATAAACGGTTGGCTGCTCAGATTCAGACTACGGCTTTTGTCGTTTGAGAGCAACCCACCTCGAAGCCTTTGAGAGAGAGAATTCCTTGCGAGGATAAAGCCCTAACCACCCAGAGCCAAAGAGAATTAGGCCTCACTTAAGTCTTCTTGTCTATGTGATCTGAAGACTTATTACACTTGAGGACTGTGCATCCTCCAGCCGGTTAGGCGTCGCGTTCTGAGCATCCAAGAGACATTGTGGATTGCCGGTGAACGAAGTCTGTGAAGGTTTGGGAGTCTACCTTGAAGACTTACCAGAGTGATTGGGCGAGGTATGTGTGACCTTAGCTCAAGGGGAATACGGTGAGGACTGGGTGTCCTGAGCTGCGAGTTCAGGACTGGGTGTCCGGGACTGTGTGTCCTAAGGTTTAAATACCTAGCCGCCCTAACCAGACGTACAGTTGTCACAGCAACTGGAACTGGTCCAACAAATCATTGTCTTCAATGAGTCACTGGTTTCATCTTCCCTTCCCGTTACTTACTGTTACTCCTTGTGAAGTCACTGTATGTTTGCACTATCTTTTGTCTTCACTGAGTGACTGCGTGTTCTGTCTGACTTCACAATATCTTCCTACCTGATCCTTACTACATTGCTGCTATTAGTAATTGTGCTTTCACTCTATTGAATACTTGACTATGGCTTGCCTAGTGTAGTCTACCTTCCGCTGCAGGGTAATAGGTTTATTTCTATCATTTATCTTCATAACTTTCATGTATTGAAGACTTTCATAAAAATCGCCTATTCACCCCCCCTCTAGTCGATATAACGCACTTTCACATGCATAAAAAGGGTTTCATAGACATGGTCAAAGGGCTGCTTGCCTGTTTTAACAAAGTCTTCGAGGTCTTCAAATATCTCTGGTCCAACCCCAAGCATTTCGTCTACTTTGTCAACTATCGTCGAAAGCAACCATAATAAGCAACACAACAAGGCAGAAAATAAAAGTGCTCTAAAAATATTGATTTTACTTTTCTAGGACATCTCTGGTTATATGAAAATTAACCAGAGTGGTTTCATTGGAATTTGGTCAGTGGATTTTTCTAAACATTTTGGTACGATGGAATCAAGGGGTTTATGGATTTGCAAGAAGTGTACAGAAATATATTTTTGAAAAATGAGCAAAGGCACCCATTTAACAAACCATGATTTTAGAAGCATCTGGGAGTTGGTTTCACTGGATTTGGAGTTCAAATGAATTTCCTATGAATTTGCAAAGTTGACAAATATGAAGAAATGGCTCATTATTTTATGTGGGACAAAAAGTATTAATAAAAATGATCATAAGCTAAGTTATGAACTTAGAAGCATCTAGGAATTTGAATCATGGCATTTGGATCAAATTTGAGCTCTCTGTGATTTTCTAAAGTACATCACAGAAATAGGAAAAATAGGATTTGATAAATATTTGTGAAGGAAATGCTTCTGTAAAAATGTTACAATAGCACCCTGTGGTAGGGAATGATTTTAGAAACTACTAGAAATTTGAATCATTAAATTTGGAGTTAATTTGAATTATTTATGGATTTTTTAAGTTGACTGGAAAAAGAAAAAACATAAAGAATTTACCTAAATGGGCCGGATCTGGGCGGCGGTTGGGCGCACCGGGCGAGATTTAGTGGTAGGGCGCCACTGGGCCGGCCCGGCGGCTCGGCCGCACGCGCGCAGGGGGGCGCGTCGAAGGCGGGTTCATCTCTATACGCCTCGGCGCGAGGGAGACGGCAACAGCGGAAACCGTCTCCACTTAAACGGGCGGGGCCCGCTGCCGACGTCGCTGACCTGCGGATCCCGCACCAACTCTCTCTCTTCTCCAGCCTCCTCCTTCTTCCTCCCAATGGGCAGAGGCAGGGGACAGACGGCGAGCACGCCAGCGACGATTCCGGCCGCTTCGCTGCGCCCGGGGCCAGGTCGGTGGTCTGGGCGGATGCCCCGTTCCACGCCGCGCCCATAGGTGGTTGCGCTGGACGCTGGGAGCGCCAGACTTGGGCGGACCGTCGGCCATGGTGAAGACCGGCGACGGCGAGGATGGGAATGGCGAGGCAGGCACGGGGAGGAATGACAGATGTGCGGGTGAGGCTCCATGGGGCCATGGGGGTCCTATGGTATGGTTCAAGGGGAAGGAGAGGGTCGGGACGACGCGAATTTTGGGGATGGACGGCGGCTCGGCTCCGGCCATGGGAAGCGACGGAGCGGCTCTAGAGAGGAGGAGAGGGGTCCGGGAGAGTGTTTGGGGCGGTTAATTGAATGGTGACCTTGAAGGAGGTCGGGAGGGTCATATAGGGCGAGGCCGAGGTGCACCATGAGCGGAGCTCACGACCGCGGCCCGGGGCATCGCCAGAGGCCAAACGGGCGCTCTGGTGCGTGCCTGGAGTACTCGTGGGCGTGGTCCATGGCTCTCTTAGGGGAGAGGATAAGGAGAGCGAGCTCGAGGAGGTCCCGCACGAGTGCGGCGACTGGCGGACGTGAGCGGCGCTCGGGCACGCGTGTCAGAGGTCGCCGGAGAGAGAAGGAGGAGGGGGCCGACCGTCTTGCGTGTCCCGGACGCCGAGGCGGCCTCGGGGGACACAAGGGGAAGGCCCTAGGTGGTCAGAAGCCTCGGGCAGGACGCGGCTACAGTGCCCTAGTGCACTGTAGCACGCTCCAGAGCACGCATATGGCTGGCATTGGCATCTTTTTGGCGCCCAGGGCGTGGCCACTAGTGTCTAGGGGGTTAGGGGAGGAGTAAACAAATGGGTGGTGGCCTTGGGTGCCCTGGAGAGCCACTAGATGAGAGGGGAGGTGGAGAGAGAGGTGAACAGTGGCTGTCCAGAGGGGGGGGGAATGGGGTTTTACCCCATCAATCATGGAGCTTTGGAAGAGGGGGAGCTACTGGAGGTAGGAGGTGACCTGGGGCAGCTGTGGTAAAAAGTTAAGGCCATGGAGATTAGTGGAAGAGGTCAAAAATGGAATTTTGGTAAAGTGGCAGAAGGTGTTTGATGCTCGTTTGGGTAAGCAAATGAACTTCATTTGTCATGAGACTCCACAGGGTGAAATGGAACATATAATTAGGTCCTTCCACCTATTCTGAGATCATTTGGGCAAAGTTGCCAATGCAACTTTTGTAAACCCTAGAAATCAGCAGAAATGGACTTTCCAAGATTTAGTCACGCAAATCTATTCTCCTTGATGCACCACTTAGTGTAGTGTCATCATTTGAGGTTATGAACATTTCCACGAAAGTTGAGATCAAAACGAGAAAGTTGCCAATGTAGAGTTGTTCAAATTTGGTTCTGGACAAGAAGGGTTTTGGGGCCCTTTGAGCAAGATAACATTCTCTCCAACTTGTGCCATTGGGTCTAGATGAATAATTAGACCATTTGAGCATGTTCAGAAGGTTTGAGAACATTTGGACATATTTGGCAATGTAAAGTTTATCAAACTTCAAAATGGACAGAAATTGTTTTGAGGGGATTTCATGGGGTTATACTATTCTCCATGACATGATACTTGGCAAGATCATCAAACATGTCATATGTGACATTCTAGAATTTTCTTGGAATTTTTGGAGAATATTTCCTTTGTAAATATTTCAAAAGCTTGAAATATCCAGAAAGGGTTTTTGAGGGATTTGACCCATATTTGAACATGACCATGTGTTGAAACTCTTATATATGGATAATATATGTCCACTGAGTTTCCCTACGTTTTTCCCAAATATTTTTAAAGCATTAAAGTAATTTTAACCTATTAAAGACCATTTCTGGCCTAAAGAAAAATCCTTTAAATAAAATAGAAAAATAACTTTTAAAATTGTTATTTTGTGGTTTATGGGAGCCCTATACCTAATAGGTTTCAAATATACTTTTTGAAAGATTTTTCACACCCTTAATTAAGTATTTGTAGTTCAAATCTCAATTCAGGGGGTTTTGGAAAACCTAATTTATAAAATTCTTTTTGGCCAAAATATTTTTGCAAGAAATTGTTTTTATGTCCTACACACATGGCATGATCATTGGGCAAGGTTTTGGATCAAGGAGAAGGAGTATAAGAGTTGGAGGATTTATTTGATTTTTAGAGCACTTGCAAACAACAAACAAAATCCAATCAAGGCAAGGTCCAAAACACTCAAAAGTTTTTGTCAAACCATATTTTATCATGATTGTTAGCTTAAGTGTAGTGGCATGAAAATCAGGGTGTGACACGGCCTTAGCTGGATCAAGAGTACGAGGGACGTCACCAAGCTGAACGTGTGCAGATCGCGGAGGTGCCGTGTGTTCGGTACTTGGATCGGTTGGATCGCGAAGACGTTCGACTACATCAACCGTGTTACTAAACGCTTCTGCTTTCGGTCTACGAGGGTACATAGACACACTCTTCCCGCTCGTTGCTATGCATCACCTAGATGGATTTTACGTGTGTATAGGAATTTTTTTGAAATACTACGTTCCCCAACACTATGTGCATAGTTGAGGGGCATGTGCCCCCCTCAGCCCAAGGCAGATCCCCGAAGGATTTTTTTAGGTACATAGTTAAAAGAAAATCTCGCATGCTTGATCTTGCTGGCAAACAGAGGTAGCCGAGGGAAGCACAACCACGCACGTTTTGTCAATTTGGACCTTGCGTGGTTGATCTTGCTTGCGATCAGAATCACTAATTGGAAGAGGAACAGGCTTTGTTTCGTGTGCTTTGTTCATTTGAAGCTCGTGTTATTCATCTTTTTGGCAGATAGAATCACCCGTGGGATGAACTACGCCTTCTTTCTCCTATGGTTTGGCCATTTGAAGCTCACGTTCTCGATCTTGCTTGCGATTAGAATCACCAATGGGAAGAACCATGACTTCTTGCTCCTTTGCTTTGTTCATTTGAAGCTCGCGTTTTTAATCTTTTTGGTGGGCTGGATCATTCATGGGATGAATGATGCCTTCTTGCTCCTCCTCTGGCCCCTCCATTTGAAACTTGCTTTGTTCATCTTTCTGCCCGACAGAACCATGAAGGGGAAGAACCGCGACTTCTTGCTCCTCTAGATTGTCCATTTGAAGCTCGCGTTCTCGATCTTGCTCACGATCAGAATCACTCGTGCAAAGAACTATGAGTTCTTCCTCCTGGTTGATGAGTCCGCCGAAAGCCACCTTCATGAGAGCCTTCTCACCTACACACGCGCGCATACAGTCGCCGCTAGAAAATGCAGCCAGGGGTCAGAGTAGGGGGCAAACTTGGGAGCAGAGCAATCAAGATGGTCGGAAAAGCCTGGACGTACCACTACAAGTGTCGTCGTCCTCGACGACAATGATGTAGAACCCTGCGACGCGGTGGAAGCTTCACGACAGTGGCAACGAACAACCCCGCGATGCGGTGGGGCAGGTCGCATGTAGACCGATGTGCTACAACATTCTATCGAAATGGTAAATCGTGCCCGACACGCTACTCCGCTATGTACTAATAGTAATTTCCATTTTTCCGAAAAGGATCTAGATCGATTATAAAGGTTCTCGAAAAATACAAAGCATCACAAACATGATAAAAAATACATCAAAGTCTTTGGACCACCGAACGACCACTAACGCCATCAGAATGAATCGTCTGGGCACCACTCTCATCTTGGAGTCGCCCTGACCTTGTCGATGAAAGTAGATCCAATGCAAAAATAATCTTTAGACAACGACATGCTATGAAGTAATCTTTATCCGTTGTTGCCGCTCTCATACCAGAATTGGCGTTTGAGTAGGCTAGTGTCCCATTAGGATTGTTTTGTGTGTATATATACATGCACACGACTATCTTTTGATGTAACCCTAAGAAAAAGGAAAAAAATATAAATGAAGAAAATAAGTCACTCATGTGCCTTTGGCTTAAGTTTTTGCACGGTGAAACCCAACAGCGCGAACGCTCCATGAGCCGTTGGATGAGGCTCACCCATCTTGGCTCATGGGTGTGTCGCTACATCAGTGGCTGCAACTGTCTGCTCGTGGTGGCAGCCGCACGAACTGCCTCGTTAACCCCCAGCCTCCCCTCGTCGCCCACCTAGCCCACTCGCATCTTCCCGTCTCGCCCTATGCTTGTTCTGGCATCTCGTGCGCCTGTTCACCATCTTGCCAGTGATTCACGCGTTGTCGATTGTCGGTGCCAGAGTCATCATTCTTGGTCGTGCCATTCCTCCATTCTTTGATGTACACGGGCGAAGTGTTTCATGATTGCTCGTGAGGCTAGGGATGAGGGGGGTTGTGATTGCCCAGTGTGCTACAACGACCAGTCATTTCTCATCAGCGGTGAGGTGACGTCGCAACTAGGGATTTACATAAACGAGGGCATGTGTTTTGATTTTGGCCAGCATCGTTGTAGCGAAGTGGCCTCCAAGGCTTGTCGTGGTCCAAATCGGTGGTCTCGCGGTGGGGGTGGAGTGATCGCAGTTGCATTTTTTTGTGTTGCTTTGATTGTGTGGTCCGGGTGAGGCGGCAACGCGGTGAAACGAGGTTGAAAACCGGATGGACGGTTGCGCATGTCGATTGGGGGCCAAAGTTACCAAAATCTATTGGCGCATCTTCGTTGTGTCGTGGCTGCGGGGTAATGCACACTCATGGTGAAGTTCAATGTGATTTTTGTGGACTTTTCAATGTGATTTTTGCCTATGCTAGACGTTTTCCACACATGGCCTGGGATGGGTGGATTTTGCCACATGTGTGATATTTTTACCATGTTTTCGTAACTGGGATGGCAAATTCATGGAGTGGGGGTGGTGGTTATTTGATTTATGGATGGCAAATTCAAAAGGGATATCGCAAATCGAGGGGGTGGAGTGTTTCATATTCAGGTGGTTTGTGTAACAGCCCAAATAAAAAACTTCCCTTAAGGACCTCTTTGTAATATTTATAGAAGTTATGGGTGTTTTGTGAAATGGTTTTGATATTTTTCGATGTTGCCATTTGTTTGTTTCACATCAACTTGAATTCTTGTCCCCTTTCACTAAGTCAATTCACAACTTTCCAAATCTCCAACTCAACTTTCAACAGGATTATTATAACCACGACAACCAACGTTTATCAAGTGAAATGAGCATGTTTTTTTGTGGGGTAAATGAGCATGTTTGACTAGTGTTTATCGACAAAAATGAGAATGCGATGTATTAAGGATTACAGCGATGATGATCTGATTCAGCGGTGCTTACAAAGGTAGGACTAAATATGCATATGCGAACATATTGCCCTGTAGTCAAAGAAGGCCAACGTCCTAGCATCGTCCTATGGCTCATAGTGGTCCTCGTGGATGACTTTCTCGTAGACATGGATGATTAAGTTGATGTTGTCTTGCAGGGCGAGGCGCTACGCGACGAGAGTGACCTCGAGTGGACATTCTCTGGTGTGTGGCGGATAGTTGCAAGGCACCAATGTATGGAAGAGGTTATCACTATGGAGGCCGACGAGCAACGTGGAACCTAGACGTGCGGGCTTGAGCTGTATGGTGATGTTGTCCACGAGCTTCACAAGGATGTTGAACCTCTTGAGGAAGCTAACGACGACATCGTTGAAGTAAAAGACGAAGCTAGCGTCCACGATTCCTATTATCTTGGCAGCCTCCAGGACCATCTGGAGGCGTTTCTCGGTGTCGGGCCGGAGGCCAGCGTTGTGGACCATCTACCAAAGGCGCCTTCTTCTCGCGAGCATCGATTCCATGTGGTGTGGTCCTGGTCACTTGATTTTGGTATTGGACGGAGCATATTTACCATTGATGTGGTGCGTAGGCGCGCAAGTTTTGTAGATGGACTGTAGTGAAGGGGCGTCTTATATGAGAGTGTAGGTTGCAGTGCGCTGGCCATCTGGTTGTGTGAGCTTTGGCAAACAAATACAAGATGACAATTTTTAGTCATTTTTGTTGACTTTTTAATAGCAAGCTTACGCGGGCGCTTTTAGTCGCTTGACATAATAGTTATTTCTACGCCGATCAAGTGGTACAACATAAAAAAAATTGAAGTTGCATAACTAATAAATTGTGCAAAACCATAGTTGTAGAAACGCGTAATTGTATGCTTCACATCGATAAACTCAAGCTAAATCATGAATTCTATTAAATTTGGTAAACATTGTGTCAATCAAAATAAATTTCTCCAATAATTTGCGTTGGCCCTCTCCAAAATAGCCCACGCCCACCTTTATACTGTACTACCAGAAAAAAAGACCACCACGAATCAATCTGTGGTTGAGTTGGTTAGGTGGACAGTGGTATCCCCAACCCATCAGGGTTCAAATCCTGGTGCTCGCATTATTCCTGGATTTATTTCAGGATTTCCGGCGATGCGCTTTCCGTGGGAGGAGACGTTCCCGTCGACGACGAGACGCCTACGGTAACTTCGTAAATCTCAAGATGATATGCCGACTCAGTCTCTCGGAGGTGCTCATAGGGGTAGGGTGTGCGTGTGTGCGTTCATAGGGGTGAGTGTATGCGCGTGTATATGAGCGCTTGTGTCTGTACTGATGCTAAAAAAAAAACCCCACCAAAAGTGCCATAAACCAAAATACATCTCCGGTCACTTTCCAAAATTCGAGGCAAAGCGCCGGAAACAATAGTTTTGAAAAAGCGCGCTCTAAAATTTCGAGATCCCCCAAATCCATCCCCTCCCCTCCCCTCCCCTCCCCACCACGCCACCAACCCTAACCCCAGTCCGCTCTCCCCGCCGCCCCTCTTTACGGCGGCGCCCCCCTCCGTCGCCTTGGCCCTCCGCCGCACTCCTAGCTTCCACGAATTCGGGCGCCCACCCGGCGCACCATCTAGATCCGCCCCTGGTCGCCGAAATGGAGGGCAAGGCGGTGGGCTTCTCGGCCGCCGACTGCGGCGCCGACGCGGCGGCGGACGATTTCAAGTACATCACCGGAATGAGCACCATCCTGGTGGCCACCATCCAGGAGGTGAAGGACCGGGTCTCCCAGATGGAGTTCATCTTCTGCAGCCAGATCTTCCCGCACTTCCAGGCCAAGTCCAAGCTCCTCCACGCGCGGCTGGCCGATTCCACCGCCACGAGGGAGGCCGAGGATGAGTGGCGGCAGAGGGAGGCCGGCCTGCTGAGCCAGCTGGAGGAGCTCAACCGCGGGAAGCGGCGCGCGGAGGATAGGCTGCTGCAGCTGGAGAGCTCTCTCGAGGAGATGCGAGGGATGCTCGTGAACGCCGACCGGTTGGCTGCGGAGCACGATGCCGAGAAGAAGCATCTTCTGGGGAGATTGGAGGAGGAAATGAAGAAAGATGAGGTGATCTGGCGGCTCGAAAGGGAGATCGGGGAGAAGGATGCTGAGATGTCAAGGGTGAGGGGGAGATTGGAGGAGGAAATGAAGAAGGACGAGGTGATTCGTCGGCTCCAAAGGGAGATTGGGGAGAAGGATTCTGAGATATCAAGGGTGAGGGGGAGATTGGAGGAGGAAATGAAGAAAGACGAGGTGATCCGCCGTCTCGAAAGGGAGATTGAGGAGAAGGCTGCTGAGATATCTAGGGAGAGGGGGAGATTGGAGGAGGAAATGGAGAAAGACGAGGTGATTCGTCGGCTCGAAAGAGAGATTGGGGAGAAGTCTGCTGAGATTTCAAGGGAGAGGGAGGCCCATCAGCGGCTGCGACAGCAGCTGGAGTTGAAGGATAAGGATCTTCTTCTTGAGCAGAATAAATTCAATCACGCGACGACACAATACAAGCATCTCAAGTCTGAGCACAACTATCTTCTTGGAAAGATTGCGGAGATGGAAGGCTCCAAGATTGACCAGAATGAAGGCTCCAAGATTGACCAGAATGAAGGCTCCAGGATTGACCTGAATGAAGGCTCCAAGTCCCCTGTGAACCGGAAGGCCTCTGGAAGTCCTCCAAGTAAGAGAAAGCTAAAAGGTACTGCCCCATAACTTCTCAAATTCTTAGAGCTACTTAAGTTTTCCTAACACAGTATTGTTCCTGTATTACTGCTAGACTTTAAGAACAATATAAGGATCCATATCTTTTGTGCAAACATGATCAATGATGCATTATATTCTGATGAATGTCAATTTGCCAGTATCTCTTTTCTGTCAATCCTACCACATAACATTGACGTGTCTTAAAATATGTATAGGAGTTACTGATTGGATATCTATGTTTACAACTCACTTGTTTGATTTCCAGACTCCTAGAGCTATTTGAGTTTTCTTATCCAGTATCACACTTTTGTTTCCAAATTGCCGCTCTAATTTAAGAATCTTATACAAGGATCTGTACTTTTTGTGCAAATATGATCAATGGTGCATTATATCCTGATAAATGTCAGTTTTCTAGTATCTCTTTTCTGTCAATCCTATCACCTGACATGCATATGTCTTAAATATTTAGGAGTTTACTGATTCTGTATCTTTATTAACATCTCAGTTGTTTGATTTTCAGATTTCCAGGACACGAAAAATGAGAGCATTCAGGTAGTTTCTAAGACTGAAGACCAAAAGAATTCTCCTAGTTCACGTGCGAAGGCCCAAAATGCTACCTCTGCCAGGAGCGTGTTAAGTAACTCGCGCCTTTGTTTACCACCTCATGCAACTAACCCTCCGCACAAGAGTGGTGCTAGCACTTCAAAGACAGAGGCATCATCTAGTTTCACCCGCCCAAGTCTACACTGGAGGGAAACTCGTGTGCGTAAGGAACCAGGTGTTGTTGATCCACATGATGATTTTCTTGATACTCTGGAGGCTGTAAAAAATACGATCAGGAACCCTACAACTAGAGAAGAAGCACTAGCTCTTGCTGCCCCTCCTCCCCAAGATATGGACTTCAATAACTCAGATGATGAGACTCAAGACATCAATATTGTCGCTCAGGGCCTCAACAACATACCAGTTCCGAAGCAGCGAAGCTCAATTTCAATCCATCCACCGAATAAAGATTTCAAATATACAGAACCTGTAAGAAAGAAAGCTGATCGGGCGAATCTGAAAGGTGTTGAATGCAAGCAGTGCAAGAAGTTCTATGACGCTGTGCTTCCTGATGGCCGTGTAAATGGTGATGGTGCTACAAGTATGAGGTGCGAGCATCATGATGGTGTGTCTAGACACAGATACAGGTATGCCCCTCCATTGACACCCGAAGGGTTTTGGAACATTGGATTTGAATCAGAGATGTAGCACATGAAGCAGGAGCCAAACTTCTTTGGTGTACAGTGTATTGTCACAGCATAGATCCTCGGTTACCCCTGTATTCTGTTAATGGCGCAGAAAATTCATGTTGGGGGCATACCCATCATCATTAAGGTTGGTGATCATTACAGTGTCAGTTTGTGGAGGATAGATAATAAAGTCAGTTTGTTCAGTTCTATGTAAATTCAGAAAAGTTGAACAGTTGCTTGTTTGCTTATTTACACTCAAAGAAGCAGCTTTCTTGCCCTTAACGATGTATGTAATATTCAGTGGTGAATCAACTTTGTTGCCCCTGAGAAACAATTCAAAATAACATGGAAGGAAGCTACTGAACCTTTTACAGTTGTACTTAAATTCATGGCCTGTTGCTTCCGCTGTTTCCGGTTACTTCAGTATATGCATTACAATTTACAATATATGACATAACAACAGATTGGCATTTATCTGCTGCTTACATTATAACATGTAGCAAACTCAGGATCTACTTACATGTTATTGGATCAGAGAGTTTGTGTTTGGAGTTTTATGGAGTAGGTGAATTTGTGAAACATATTTTGATTTTACAATGTTACTACTATCAATGCTTGTTTTCAGTTTATCTGTAGCCATCTTGTGTAAAGTCCACTGAAGAATTGACCATTTTGGGGTGGATTTGCTTCAGATTTGGCTCTGCCCTTTCCAGCTTGTCCATTGATCCTGCGACTCAGTTCCAATTCAGGACAGTTTTAACTCGGGTGGTTGCATACTTGCATCGTGTGGCATATCATGTAACCATGTAATGAAAGAGTCTTCTGGTCCCTCAATTTCCGTGTGCTTCATCGACATTTCTTTCTTATCCACGCACTCATCTTAGATATTTTCTCAGCTTTTTCCTATTTTGTTGTCTTGATTGCTGGTAACTGCTAAGTAGAAATGGCCTGCTCTTGATGCATCTCTTCTTCTGCTATTGGTGTTGTTGTTTCTTACTTGTGTCTTTGCAGAAGAAAACCATAGGTACCAGGATGTTCCTTCTTTTCCCACTCTCATCTCCAAACTATACACCAAACTGGCACCGATAGGAGGCAGAGCATTGCAAATTTAGAGCGTTTGTCTTAACTTGTTCTGAACACTGGTTGTTTTGCCCTGTTTAAAGGATGGCAATCGACAGAGTCACAAAATCACGAGAACCTTCATCAAATAATAGTGCTCATCTTGGGAGTCTGGATCAGACAGTTTGTGTTTGGAGTTTTACAGAGTAGGCGAATATGTGAAACATGTTCTGGTTTTACAATGTGACTAGTATTAGCGTTTGTTTTCAGTTTACCTCCAGCCAATCTTGTGTCAAATCCATGAAGAGCCAACCATTTTGTGGTCGATGCGCTTCCGATTTTGCTCTTCCATTTCCAGTCTGTTCGTTTGATCCTGAGATTCAGTTCCAGTTCAGGACATCTTTATCTCAGGACAGTTTTATATTCTTGATTGCTAGTATGCTCTCAATCCTGTATCTCTTCTTTTGTTATTAGTGGTGTTGTATTGCACCAAACTGTCATGGATAAGATGCAGTGCATGGCAAATGCCAGAGTCAACATACCTGAGAGCTCGTCTGAACTTGTTCTGAACACTGGTAGTTCTGCCCTGTTTGAAGGATGACAATCGACAGAGGTACAAAACCACGAGACCCTTGTTCATCAGACAGTGATAGTCACACAGCCTTAAGATCACAGTGTACATCCGATGATTCAAGAGTACTCCCTCCGTCCCAAAATTCTTGTCTTAGATTTGTCTAGATACGGATATATGAGGGAGTAGTATTGTAATTACTAAAACCTGAAAGGAATATGCTGGATGACTAGGAATATTC
This sequence comes from Triticum urartu, assembly GCF_056163025.1. Taxonomy (NCBI): domain Eukaryota; kingdom Viridiplantae; phylum Streptophyta; class Magnoliopsida; order Poales; family Poaceae; genus Triticum; species Triticum urartu. The sequence goes on from NC_141875.1 coordinate 97,975,351, forward strand.
TCCTATGTAATTACCATAATACCAGTAGGGTTAGAGGAAAAGCAACACTAGTAAAATGCCAATGACACTCATGTAATTTCTTCAACTATGTTTCTATAAATAGAGGAGAGGCGTAGATGCCTTGTCGCATTATTGCTTGGAGATGTGATGTGACCATAGGTCTAGGTCATCAATGATCTTCTTTAGCATGGCGGAGCTATGAAGGCCATCACGGCGAAAGGCCTTAGCATTTTGGTGCATCCCAAATTTCCTTAAGAACCACCAACAGAGCAAAGGGCCATAGGGTGTGATCCAAGCAATGCGACTATGCGAGAGGGAGTAGTCCCGCAGCTCATGGATGGAGGAGGTCGGGGTGGTGCCGACCCCTTGACAAATCCTACCAGAGTAGGGGCATGAGATGAAGATGTGGTCGGCGTCCTCGATGTCGTCCAAGCAACATGAACGGTCGACATTGTTGACGATGTTTTGAAGGCGAGGTTGGTATGGGAGTTGAGGTGCTCAGGGAAGATCAGCCGAGCGAAGATCTTGACTTTGGTCGGAACACATGCTTTGGCCATGGGATCCTCCTCCGATTGCTTCATGGTGATGTCGTATGCGGCCCTTGTGGAGACTGCCTTGCCACCAATGAGAAGACGAGCATTCGGATCCGGGGAGGGCATGAAATCCTATAACACAAACAAAAGCAGACTATGTTCTCTTGTAGCTGCACAGGTTAGGCGATTTCACATGTTAGATTCTAAACCGAGGCGCCAGATATTTGCCACCCTGATCATGGCACAACAGAGTGAGAAAAAAGGGAGGGGAAAGCAATTGCTATGGGTTTAGGGAGCAGCCAAGTGTCATACCAGAAATAAGGATCAGAGCCATTGTTAGTCATGATAAATGATATATTTTGTTGGTCAGCAATGTGGTTGTTGATGATTTTGCAAAGAAAGGTTTTATTATTTTTTGGTGCCACAAAGGCGTCAGGGGTGTTGTAGACTAATCCAATGAAGCCATGGGGGTAGAGGTAGGAAGTAGAGATTTGATAACAAATTTCATAAGGAGGCATTTGTTTTGCTGATGCAGGTTTTTCAGCCCTAGACCGCTGCATTTTTTGGGTTTGCAAACATTGTTCCACGCATTTAGGTATTGAGAATCTGGACAAGCCTCCTCGGCAGCCTAGAAGAAGGCACGTCTAAAGGCATCGAGAATTTTAAGTATTTTTTATCTGGGAATAAGAAAGACTGACATAAAATAAGCATCTAATGCGTCAATAACAAAATAGAGGAGGGTAAATCTATCGCCCTTAGGTAGTAATCTAGGTTGCCACCCTGCGAGAAATTTGAAGGAAATATGCCCTAGAGGCAATAATAATGTTATTATTTTATTTCCTTATATCATGATAAATGTTTATTATTCATGCTAGAATTGTATTATCCGGAAACATAATACTTGTGTGAATACATAGACAAACCAAACGTCACTAGTATGCCTCTACTTGACTAGCTCGTTAATCGAAGATGGTTATGTTTCCTAACCATAGACATATGTTGTCATTTGATTAATGGGATCACATCATTAGGAGAATGATGTGATTGACATGACCCATTCCATTAGCTTAGCACCCGATCGTTTAATATGTTGCTATTGCTTTCTTCATGACTTATACATGTTCCTATGACTATGAGATTATGCAACTCCCGTTTGCCGGAGGAACACTTTGTGTGCTACCAAACGTCACAACGTAACTGGGTGATTATAAAGGAGCTCTACAGGTGTCTCCAAAGGTACATGTTGGGTTGGCGTATTTCGAGATTAGGATTTGTCACTCCGGTTGTCGGAGAGGTATCTCTGGGCCCTCTCGGTAATGCACATCACATAAGCCTTGCAAGCATTACAACTAATGAGTTAGTTGCAAGATGATGTATTACGAAATGAGTAAAGAGACTTGCCGGTAACGAGATTGAACTAGGTATTGAGATACCGACGATCGAATCTCGGGCAAGTAACATACCGACGACAAAGGGAACAACGTATGTTGTTATGCGGTCTGACCGATAAAGATCTTCGTAGAATATGTGGGAGCCAATATGAGCATCCAGGTTCCGCTATTGGTTATTGACCAGAGACGTGTCTCGGTCATGTCTACATTGTTCTCGAACCCGTAGGGTCCGCGCGCTTAAGGTTTTGATGACAGTTATATTATGAGTTTATGCATTTTGATGTACCAAAGTTTGTTCGGAGTCCCGGATGTGATCACAGACATGACGAGGAGTCTTGAAATGGCTGAGACATAAAGATTGATATATTGGAAGCCTATATTTGGATATCGGAAGTGTTCCGAGTGAAATCGGGATTTTACCGGAGTACCGGGAGGTTACCGGAACCCCCCGGGAGGTATATGGGCCTTAGTGGGCTTTAGTGGAAGAGAGGAGAGGTGGCCAGGGCTGGGCCGCGCGCCCCTCCCCCCTAGTCCGAATAGGACAAGGAGAGGGGGGCGGTGCCCCCCCTTCCTTCTCTCTCTCCTCTTTCCCCCTCCCGAATCCTATTCCAACTAGGAAGGGGGGGGGGGAATCCTACTCCCGGTGGGAGTAGGACTCCTCCTGGCGCGCCCTCCTCCTGGCCGGCCGCACCTTCCCCTGCTCCTTTATATACGGGGACAGGGGGCACCCCTAGACACACAAGTTGATCCACGTGATCATATTCTTAGCCGCGCGCGGTGCCCCCTTCCACCATAATCCTCGATAATATTGTAGCGGTGCTTAGGCGAAGCCCTGCAACGGTAGTACATCAAGATCGTCACCACGCCGTCGTGCTGACGGAACTCTTTCCCGACACTTTGCTGGATCGGAGTCCGGGGATCGTCATCGAGCTGAACGTGTGCTAGAACTCGGAGGTGCCGTAGTTTCGGTGCTTGATCGGTCGGGCCGTGAAGACGTACGACTACATCAACCGCGTTGTGCTAACGCTTCCGCTGTCGGTCTAAAAGGGTACGTAGATCACACTCTCCCCTCTCGTTGCTATGCATCACCATGATCTTGCGTGTGCGTAGGAATTTTTTTGAAATTACTACGTTCCCCAACAGTGGTATCCGAGCCTAGGTTTTATGTGTTGATGTTATATGCACGAGTAGAACACAAGTGAGTTGTGGGCGATATAAGTCATACTGCTTACCAGCATGTCATACTTTGGTTCGGCGGTATTGTTGGACGAAGCAGCCCGGACCGACATTACGCGTACGCTTACGCGAGACCGGTTCTCCCGACGTGCTTTGCACAAAGGTGGCTAGCGGGTGACAGTTTCTCCAACTTTAGTTGAACCGAGTGTGGCTACGCCCGGTCCTTGCGAAGGTTAAAACAACACCAGCTTGACACACTATCGTTGTGGTTTTGATGCGTAGGTAAGATTGGTTCTTGCTTAAGCCCGTAGCAGCCACGTAAAACTTGCAACAACAAAGTAGATGACGTCTAACTTATTTTTGCAGGGCATGTTGTGATGTGATATGGTCAAGACATGATGCTAAATTTTATTGTATGAGATGATCATGTTTTGTAACCGAGTTATCGGCAACTGGCAGGAGCCATATGGTTGTCGCTTTATTGTATGCAATGCAATCGCGCTGTAATGCTTTACTTTATCACTAAGCGGTAGCGATAGTCGTGGAAGCATAAGATTGGCGAGACGACAACGGTGCTACGATGGAGATCAAGGTGTCGCGCCGGTGACGATGGTGATCACGACGGTGCTTCGAAGATGGAGATCACAAGCACAAGATGATGATGGCCATATCATATCACTTATATTGATTGCATGTGATGTTTATCTTTTATGCATCTTATCTTGCTTTGATTGACGGTAGCATTATAAGATGATCTCTCACTAATTATCAAGAAGTGTTCTCCCCGAGTATGCACCGTTGCAAAAGTTCTTCGTGCTGAGACACCACGTGATGATCGGGTGTGATAGGCTCTACGTTCAAATACAACGGGTGCAAAACAGTTGCACACGCGGAATACTCAGGTTATACTTGACAAGCCAAGCATATACAGATATGGCCTCGGAACACGGAGACCGAAAGGTCAAGCGTGAATCATATAGTAGATATGATCAACATAGTGATGTTCACCAATGAAACTACTCCATCTCACGTGATGATCGGACATGGTTTAGTTGATTTGGATCATGTAATCACTTAGAGGATTAGAGGGATGTTCTATCTAAGTGAGAGTTCTTTAAGTAATATGATTAATTGAACCTAAATTTATCATGAAACTTAGTACCTGATAGTATCTTGCTTGTTTATGTTTGATTGTAGATAGATGGCCCGTGCTGTTGTTCCGTTGAATTTTAATGCGTTCCTTGAGAAAGCAAAGTTGAAAGATGATGGTAGCAATTACATGGACTGGGTTCGTAACTTGAGGATTATCCTCATTGCTGCACAGAAGAATTACGTCCTGGAAGCACCGCTGGGTGCCAGGCCTGCTGCTGGAGCAACACCAAATGTTATGAACATCTGGCAGAGCAAAGCTGATGACTACTCGATAGTTCAGTGTGCCATGCTTTACGGCTTAGAATCGGGACTTCAACGACGTTTTGAACGTCATGGAGCATATGAGATGTTCCAGGAGTTGAAGTTAATATTTCAAGCAAATGCCCGGATTGAGAGATATGAAGTCTCCAATAAGTTCTATAGCTGCAAGATGGAGGAGAACAGTTCTGTCAGTGAGCATATACTCAAAATGTCTGGGTATAATAATCACTTGATTCAATTGGGAGTTAATCTTCCAGATGATTGCGTCATTGACAGAATTCTCCAATCACTGCCACCAAGGTACAAGAGCTTCGTGATGAACTATAATATGCAAGGGATGAATAAGACTATTCCCGAGCTCTTCGCAATGCTGAAAGCTGCGGAGGTAGAAATCAAGAAGGAGCATCAAGTGTTGATGGTCAACAAGACCACTAGTTTCAAGAAAAAGGGCAAAGGGAAGAAGAAGGGGAACTTCAAAAAGAACAGCAAGCAAGTTGCTACTCAAGAGAAGAAACCCAAACCTGGACCTAAGCCTGAAACTGAGTGCTTCTACTGCAAGCAGACTGGTCACTGGAAGCGGAACTGCCCCAAGTATTTGGCGGATAAGAAGGATGGCAAGGTGAACAAAGGTATATGTGATATACATGTTATTGATGTGTACCTTACTAATGCTCGCAGTAGCACCTGGGTATTTGATACTGGTTCTGTTGCTAATATTTGCAACTCGAAACAGGGACTACGGATTAATCGAAGATTGGCTAAGGATGAGGTGACGATACGCGTGGGAAATGGTTCCAAAGTCGATGTGATCGCGGTCGGCACGCTACCTCTACATCTACCTTCGGGATTAGTATTAGACCTAAATAATTGTATTTGGTGCCAGCGTTAAGCATGAACATTATATCTGGATCTTGTTTGATGCGAGACGGTTATTCATTTAAATCAGAGAATAATGGTTGTTCTATTTACATGAGTAATATCTTTTATGGTCATGCACCCTTAAAGAGTGGTCTATTCTTATTAAATCTCGATAGTAGTGACACACATATTCATAGTGTTGAAACCAAAAGATGCAGAGTTGATAATGATAGTGCAACTTATTTGTGGCACTGCCGTTTGGGTCGTATCGGTATAAAGCGCATGAAGAAACTCCATACTGATGGGCTTTTGCAACCACTTGATTATGAATCACTTGGTACTTGCGAACCGTGCCTTATGGGTAAGATGACAAAAACACCGTTCTCTGGTATTATGGAGAGAGCAACAGATTTATTAGAAATCATACATACAGATGTATGTGGTCCGATGAATGTTGAGGCTCGTGGCGGATATCATTATTTTCTCACCTTCACAGATGACTTAAGCAGATATGGGTATATCTACTTAATGAAACATAAGTCTGAAACATTTGAAAAGTTCAAAGAATTTCAGAGTGAAGTTGAAAATCATCGTAACAAGAAAATAAAATTCCTACGATCTGATCGTGGAGGAGAATATTTGAGTTACGAGTTTGGTGTACATTTAAAACAATGTGGAATAGTTTCGCAACTCACGACACCCGGAACACCACAGCGTAATGGTGTGTCCGAACGTCATAATCGTACTTTACTAGATATGGTGCGATCTATGATGTCTCTTACTGATTTACCGCTATCATTTTGGGATATGCTCTAGAGACAGCCGCATTCACGTTAAATAGGGCACCATCAAAATCCGTTGAGACGATGCCATATGAACTGTGGTTTGGCAAGAAACCAAAGTTGTCGTTTCTGAAAGTTTGGGGCCGCGATGCTTATGTGAAAAAACTTCAACCTGATAAGCTCGAACCCAAATCGGAGAAATGTGTCTTCATAGGATATCCAAAGGAAACTATTGGATACACCTTCTATCACAGATCCGAAGGCAAGACTTTTGTTGCTAAATTCGGAAACTTTCTAGAGAAGGAGTTTCTCTCGAAAGAAGTGAGTGGGAGGAAAGTAGAACTTGACAAGGTAACTGTACCCGCTCCCTTATTGGAAAGTAGTACATCACAGAAACCAGTTTCTGTGACACCTACACCAATTAGTGAGGAAGCTAATGATAATGATCATGAAACTTCAGAACAAGATACTACTGAACCTCGTAGATCAACCAGAGTAAGATCCGCGCCAGAGTGGTACGGTAATCCTGTTCTGGAAGTCATGCTACTAGATCATGATGAACCTATGAACTATGAAGAAGCGATGGTGAGCCCAGATTCCGCAAAATGGCTTGAAGCCATGAAATCTGAGATGGGATCCATGTATGAGAACAAAGTATGGACTTTGGTTGACTTGCCCAATGATCGGCAAGCAATTGAGAATAAATGGATCTTCCAGAAGAAGATTGACGCTGACGGTAATATTACTGTCTACAAAGCTTGACTTGTCGCAAAAGGTTTTCGGCAAGTTCAAGGGATTGACTACGATGAGACCTTCTCACCCGTAGCGATGCTTAAGTCTGTCCGAATCATGTTAGCAATTTCCGCATTTTATGATTATGAAATTTGGCAAATGGATGTCAAAACTGCATTCCTGAATGGATTTCTGCAAGAAGAGTTGTATATGATGCAGCCGGAAGGTTTTGTCGATCCAAAGGGAGCTAATAAAGTGTGCAAGCTCCAGTGATCCATTTATGGACTGGTGCAAGCCTCTCGGAGTTGGAATAAACGCTTTGATAGTGTGATCAAAGCATTTGGTTTTGCACAGACTTTTGGAGAAGCCTGTATTTACAAGAAAGTGAGTGGGAGCTCTGTAGCATTTCTGATATTATATGTAGATGACATATTGCTAATCGGAAATGATATAGAATTTCTGGATAGCATAAAAGGATACTTGAATAAGAGTTTTTCAATGAAAGACCTCGGTGAAGCTGCTTACATATTGGGCATTAAGATCTATAGAGATAGATCAAGACGCTTAATTGGACTTTCACAAAGCACATACCTTGACAAAGTTTTGAAGAAGTTCAAAATGGATCAAGCAAAGAAAGGATTCTTGCCTGTGTTACAAGGTGTGAAATTGAGTAAGACTCAATCCCCGACCAATGCAGAAGATAGAGAGAAAATGAAAGATGTTCCCTATGCTTCAGCCATAGGCTCTATCATGTATGCAATGCTGTGTACCAGACCTGATGTATGTCTTTCTATAAGTCTAGCAGGGAGGTACCAAAGTAATCCAGGAGTGGATCACTGGACAGCGGTCAAGAACATCCTGAAATACCTGAAAAGGACTAAGGATATGTTTCTCATATATGGAGGTGACAAAGAGCTCATCGTAAATGGTTACGTTGATGCAAGCTTTGACACTGATCCAGACGATTCTAAATCGCAAACCGGATACGTGTTTACATTAAACGGTGGAGCTGTCAGTTGGTGCAGTTCTAAACAAAGCGTTGTGGCGGGATCTACATGTGAAGCGGAGTACATAGCTGCTTCGGAAGCAGCAAACGAAGGAGTCTGGATGAAGGAGTTCATATCCGATCTAGGTGTCATACCTAGTGCATCGGGTCCAATGAAAATCTTTTGTGACAATACTGGTGCAATTGCCTTGGCAAAGGAATCCAGATTTCACAAGAGAACCAAGCACATCAAGAGACGCTTCAATTCCATCCGGGATCTAGTCCAGGTGGGAGACATAGAGATTTGCAAGATACATACGGATCTGAATATAGCAGACCCGTTGACTAAGCCTCTTCCACGAGCAAAACATGATCAGCACCAAAGCTCCATGGGTGTTAGAATCATTACTGTGTAATCTAGATTATTGACTCTAGTGCAAGTGGGAGACTGAAGGAAATATGCCCTAGAGGCAATAATAATGTTATTATTTTATTTCCTTATATCATGATAAATGTTTATTATTCATGCTAGAATTGTATTATCCGGAAACATAATACTTGTGTGAATACATAGACAAACCAAACGTCACTAGTATGCCTCTACTTGACTAGCTCGTTAATCGAAGATGGTTATGTTTCCTAACCATAGACATATGTTGTCATTTGATTAATGGGATCACATCATTAGGAGAATGATGTGATTGACATGACCCATTCCATTAGCTTAGCACCCGATCGTTTAATATGTTGCTATTGCTTTCTTCATGACTTATACATGTTCCTATGACTATGAGATTATGCAACTCCCGTTTGCCGGAGGAACACTTTGTGTGCTACCAAACGTCACAACATAACTGGGTGATTATAAAGGAGCTCTACAGGTGTCTCCAAAGGTACATGTTGGGTTGGCGTATTTCGAGATTAGGATTTGTCACTCCGATTGTCGGAGAGGTATCTCTGGGCCCTCTCGGTAATGCACATCACATAAGCCTTGCAAGCATTTCAACTAATGATTTATTTGCGAGATGATGTATTACGAAACGAGTAAAGAGACTTGCCGGTAATGAGATTGAACTAGGTATTGAGATACCGACGATCAAATCTCGGGCAAGTAACATACCGATGACAAAGGGAACAACGTATGTTGTTATGCGGTCTGACCGATAAAGATCTTCATAGAATATGTGGGAGCCAATATGAGCATCCAGGTTCCGCTATTGGTTATTGACCGGAGACATGTCTCGGTCATGTCTACATTGTTCTCGAACCCGTAGGGTCCGCACACTTAAGGTTTTGATGACAGTTATATTATGAGTTTATGCATTTTGATGTACCGAAGTTTGTTCGGAGTCCCGGATGTGATCACGGACATGACGAGGAGTCTCGAAATGGTCGAGACATAAAGATTGATATATTGGAAGCCTATATTTGGATATCGGAAGTGTTCCGGGTGAAATCGGGATTTTACCGGAGTACCGGGAGGTTACCGGAACCCCCCGGGAGGTATATGGGCCTTAGTGGGCTTTAGTGGAAGAGAGGAGAGGTGGCCAGGGCTGGGCCGCGCGCCCCTGCCCCCTAGTCCGAATAGGACAAGGAGAGGGGGGCGGCGCCCCCCTTCCTTCTCTCTCTCCTCTTTCCCCCTCCCGAATCCTATTCCAACTAGGAAAGGGGGGAATCCTACTCCCGGTGGGAGTAGGACTCTTCCTGGCGCGCCCTCCTCCTGGCCGACCGCACCTTCCCCTGCTCCTTTACATACGGGGACAGGGGGCACCCCTAGACACACAAGTTGATCCACGTGATCATATTCTTAGCCGTGTGCGGTGCCCCCTTCCACCATAATCCTCGATAATATTGTAGCGGTGCTTAGGCAAAGCCCTGCGACGGTAGTACATCAAGATCGTCACCACGCCGTCGTGCTGACGGAACTCTTCCCCGACACTTTGCTGGATCGGAGTCCGGGGATCATCATCGAGCTGAACGTGTGCTAGAACTTGGAGGTGCCGTAGTTTCGGTGCTTGATCGGTCGGGCCGTGAAGACGTACGACTACATCAACCGCGTTGTGCTAATGCTTCCGCTGTCGGTCTACAAGGGTACGTAGATCACACTCTCCCCTCTCGTTGCTATGCATCACCATGATCTTGCGTGTGCGTAGGATTTTTTTGAAATTACTACGTTCCCCAACAAAATTTTCTATAGTGTTCTAAAATACCACTACTAGGAAAAGGCCTACTAATGGCGCACCTAATTTGGGCATTAATGGCGCATTAATGGTGTGCCATTAGTAGCACGCCATTAGTATATTTTACTAATGGCGCACCACAGGTGCGCCATTAGTATCTGGTATACTAATGGCGCACCCCAGATGCGCCATTAGTATATACAACAGTGCGCCATTAGTATGCCTCCTAGGGGGCCATGTATACCCAGGTGCTTTGGTATACTAATGGCGCACGACAGCAAGATGCGCCGTTAGTAACTTCGGCATACTAATGGCGCACTCTTTAATGATGCGCCATTAGTATCCTTTGGCATACTAATGGCGCACTATGATGTGATGTGCCATTAGTATGAATATTAGGTTTTTTTTTAATTTTCTGTTTTTTGCACAGGTTACAAAATGTATAATTGGACAAAATATAGACAGCACACATCAACAACAGATTCATCAAATACAACAGAAGATTAGTCTCTGAATACAATTCATCATTTTAGTCTCCGAATACAAGTCATCATATTAGTCTCCGAATTGAAAAGACCGAACAAAGATAGAACATTATATTACAAGTCTCGAGACCGCGAGTTTGTCTTCACATTACAAGTCGATATCGATCATCTAAAGTACCATCACATAGAAGAGATCTGCGGTCATCACGATGAGCATCATCACGATGAAACTCGTCTTCATCTAGTTCCTCCAACGCTCCCTCCCCTCTCCCGCTAGATAGCGGGCGTATCTAGATTTGGCCTCGGCCCTAGTGGCGTACCCTTTGTAACTGTTACCGCTGAATCGGTGAACCTGTCTCCGACACTCCTCCCAGTCGTCGTAGACTCCGGGAACCTTACCCTTGTACACGACATACCACGGCATCGCTATGCAGTAGCCAAACGAAATGTTAGTACCAATTCATAGACAATACATAAGCAATATATAAGTATGCAACAAAACGATCGGAAGAGAAAAGCAAGACATTAATAGCATCGATTACATCTTAAGTTGAACGACTCTCGAAACCAAAGAGACATACTACAAGTTCATTAAAGTTTAATTACAACATGAGACTCAAGGGACCGGAGCGTGGATGAAGCCGCCGTCTATCGTGGGAGTCATGAAAGAACGGGCGTTGTCAGCCTGCATTTGTAGGATTGTGTCGATGTCACTGTTGGACGGTTGATTTCTGAGGTAGAACTGCCACGCGGTACAAAGGACATCTTGATGGATGATTTCCGCAAACTCCGACTGGATGCGAAAGAATTCTTGTCTGATGTCCGCGTCCTGGATTGCCGACACGCTCGCGCCCCAATCTTTGAGTCTACTCGGTAGCAGAAGTTGATGATGGTCCCGTACGATCGCCCGCATGTGATGGATGGCGTAGTAGGCACCCTTCTGACCGCCAGGCGGCTGCTTGACACAGCAGAACGTCGTATTGTGGGAGAACACGTGCTTGCCGTACTTACGAATAGGCCTGGTGAAGGTGCCTCCAGATTTGACGTAGCCGGGGAGAACATCATCAAGAACCTTCTTGACATTTGTGTAGTCTACGTTCAACTGACGGTCCGGGTCGAAATACATGGCCATGGAATATTTGGGGCTTAGGAGGATGAGCGTGCAACGTGTGTCACTGCAGAAAACACGGAATGTTAAAAGACAAACGATCGAAATCTAAGAATTCATATGTTACGGGGCGGTTGAGGGGAGGACTTACTCGGGAAAGTAAGGCACGAGGAAGTTATCCTTATCTTGGTTTGCCAGAATGACGCCTTTGAGGTAAGAACTCGCGACTTGCCGGTCCCCAGCGCTGCCCAAGATCTTGGCACGCATGTAGAAGGGGTCGACTATCACGATGTCCGGGGTCTTGTCGCGAATGATCCGCATCTCCATACTCAGCGAAAATAGCCGAACGAAGGTGTAGTGCAGCGGATGAAGGTTCAACATAGCGTGGATGTCATCAAACCGCAGGACGATCGTACCCCCGATGGAGTTATCCACAAAGCCCTTGCCCTCTGGCACCTTGGCCGCGAAAACCGGGTATGCCACATCCTTCTCTCTGAGACGCCGCTTCTCCAAAGAAAGAACACTGTCATGCAGACTCCGCATAGCACCGGTTGCAGCATCGAGCATATTTCTCGGTAGCATCGGCGTACCCGCCACATGCACCCTCCTCGAGATATCCTCAGGTGAAGGTGGCCCGTCCTGAGCACGGATCGTACTCGGTGCCGGCTGGCCCGCACCCTTGTTAGTCTTTCTTTTGCGTGCCTTCTTCTTCTCCTATAATGGGAACGAGTTCTGCTCACAGACCGCCTTCTTGAGTGTGTTGGGGCTGATCATATTTCGCACCTCGCCTATCTGAGGCTCGGTGAAGTCGGCAGCTGGAGGCGTCTCCTGAGAGCTGAACTGCAGACGACGCCTGTTGCAACTTGGCTTCTCTGCGGTACCAGCTAGATCGCGCACGTCTTTTGTTGGGTTGGGTTCTTGAGAAGGAGGCCCCATGAAGTCACCACTGTACCCATGATCGGCAAAGTACTGATCGACGTTGGCAAATGTATTGTCGTCGTCGTCGTCGTTCTGATCCTGTGCCATATGCATGTTTGGATCTAGTGGCATAGGGATGTCCGGCACCGTTGCGGCGGTCTTGCCATGGGGCCGACTTGGCGCCGGCACGACTGGCGGTGTTGTCTTTGGGGTGGTGTCCCCCGCCCACAAATGAATCTGGCTCTTCGGCCAAAGCAGGGGCCAGCTCAGGCAGGCACTGAGGGTCATCACCTCATCATCGTCGGCCCCGACGGGTCGAATCGGAGGTAACAACTCGTCGCAGCCTGGCAGCACCCGAACCAGTTGAACCCTAAACAAGTTGGGTGGCATCTGGGTACCGTGGAACAAGGGGTTGCCCGGTTGAACGATTTTGCCCTTGGCGACATCGACCAACTCGTTGTTCATGAAGTGCAGGAGAGTGCACGGAACGTCGGCGGCGCCCTGCGAAAACATGTAGGGCGTCAGGGATGCCCAGTCAAAGGCAAGGGGATGAAGTCCTCGGCCGAAAGAGGCTTAATTAGTTACCGTGATGATGGCGTCGAGCTCGGCTAATGTCGAGGCACCGCCAACGGCGGGCGTGCAGTTGACGGAGGGGCCGCTTGCTGCAGAGGTGCCGGCCGACGTACACCCGGGTGCATTAAGCTCCCGTGCCGGCGTCGGAGACACCAATGCCGCTTCCGCCGGAGACACCAATGGCCCCGCCATCGCGTTCTGCGAGTTGCTGGCCGTGAAGCTAGGAATCGGGGGCGGCCCCTGTTGGCCGCCCGCAATCCACGCACTAATCCCCTGGATCAAGGTAGGCACAATGGCGGTGATCGTCGCTCCGAGTTGTTGTTGCACTTGCTCTTGGACAATCTCCGGAATCCGCGCACCTGTGCCCTGAGTTCTTGAACCTCGCGCGCCTGGCTTTCCGAGCTGGTCTTTTTCTCCTTTCGCCCACCAGTGTTATAGTATGACGACCATTTTGTCGACAAGCCTTTGCCGGCCACACGACCAGCTGACGTCGGCTTACTGAGCTTATCCTTGTTCTTCATTACATTCAACACCCTATTTAGAGTGGTGTCCCAAGGGTTGCTCTTAGTCGACCCCGCGCTACTGCTTTCAGTCGCCTGCGGAAGGAATGTGAACCATTTAGAAATTTGGCTTCATTAATTAGAATGCAACCATATGGAGCTAATTATGCGGGGGTGTATTCCTTACCAGAACAAGCTCAAGCGCCCTGGTCTTCGGATCCGTGGTAAGCTCCTTTGTTTTCGGGTCCTTCTTGTACCGGGCCCTGACAAAGTTCCTGGTCTGCTTGTCACCGTATTTATCGAAGAGGGGCGGTAGGCCTTGCTCGGCACGGTCCGCCTCCTCCTTGTCCCATATAGGCTCCGCCACTCTGTAACCGCTGAGACCGAGTGTGTGTTCCCCTAAGTTCAGCTCCCGCATTTCTTTCCCCCACTTACTTGATTCAGAGCTTGCGGTGCTCGAGCAATTGATCTTGAAGTCGTTGTAGTCATCTTCGGTGATCGAAGGATTTTTCTCCTTGATCTTCTCATAACTCTCACCTTTCTCGATCATTCTCTTCACATTGCTTTTCCAAGTAGACAGGGCCGTGCTCATCTTCGTGAGGGCAGCATCGTTCACTTTATTCCCTTTGAGGCTTGTGTTTTCAAATTCAGCGGGGAACTTGTATCGTTCGTGCAGCTTCGTGAAGAGGAGGTTGCGCAAATTCCCTCGGTCAGGATGCCTGAGGTTCTCGGTGTTGATCGAGACGGTGCTCCGGAGAATGCACCCAAGCTGAAGCGAGTACCCCTTGACTATTCGTTCGGGCGCCGTTGGATTCCCGTTGGAGTCCACTTCAGTAACTTCCTCCTTGAGGGTGCGGAGCACGGTCGGGCGCCGGTCCTTCCGTTGCCTCTTCGGTTGGCTGCCATCTGTGCGTGCGCTGCCATCATCAGTGGTGGCATCCTCGGTGGCACCATCAGTGGTGGCATCAGTGGGGCCATCCTCGGCGGTACCATCAGTGGTCTCAGGATCGGTGGGGAAGGTGGCGTCCTCATACAAGTGAGGTTGTTCCTCCATCTCCTGGGACAGCTCCCAGAATTTCTTGCCGCCCGAACCCCCGGCCTCATCGTTGTTGGCCATGTTTCTCTATAAATAGGAACAAAGTTTGGTCAAAAAGTTGGTTATTGTCAAGGAACAAGATCATGGTCTCATCATTTAGGGTTTGTCGACACCGAGGCATCCTAAAAGCTAAGCTTTTATCATTGAGGATTTTTCGACGCCGAGGCACCCTAAAAGCCTAAGCTTTCATCATTTCGGTTTTTATCGACACCGAGGCACCCTAAAAGCCATGCATTAGTCACAAGTACGCCGGGGCACTTGATCCTACTTAATTAACTACTAAGATACCCCGGCCCATGCATTAGTCACAAGTACCCCATATGTCCTATTTTTAGCAAAGTCATGCTAAAATTCACGGAAAATTTCAGCATGACCTTTGCTGAAAATAGGACATATGGAGTACCCGAATTTGCCGGAACGGAAGTTAATCGACATTCCAGCAAACTCAAGGGCCTCTCGGGTGGACAAGGCAAAAAAGGACACGATGGTCGGAGACATGACCTTTGCCTAACAGTTCTGAACTCCTGCCAAAACTGAACACAACATATATATACTAAGCATCTTGCCAGCTAGTAGACCAGCTAGTAGACCATCATTTGTCAGGCCAAATTGAGGCCAAACAGAAAACCAATGTGGGCATGGCACAAAGTCCATGACCCAGAACAGGAGACATACCAAGCACTAAATGAGGACAGAAACAGAAAATAGTTAAACTGTTAGGCATTATGTGTCACAGGTACTGCTACAGTTTTAAATAAGAAGATAAAAAAGAAAGCTGATGTACAAAACCTCAAAACAATGCAAAGTGCTGTGGGCTAAAAAACAATTACAGTAGACTAAAAAACAGGAATCATTATCTTCTATATGAAGCTGAACTAGGCAGACTGAACTGATTTTGATTTTCAAGTTCCAAAGTACCATCAAAACCATTGGTTTACGTATCAAGGTTCAGTATGGACTTTTTACTTATGAAATGATTCCCCACCCGTAGCAAACAACTATCTTCAGACAACCTTCTAGCATCTGTCCATAAACCCAACAGGCACAATGTTGTGCCTGTTAACCACGTACTGATTTAATCCAACAGCAGTTCATACTATTTGCTAGTCTTAACTCCTAACTGAAAGTCTGAAACAGATTATCAAAAGTTCGGAACAATTACAGTAGGCTAGAAAATAGGAACCTATGTGAAGCTGAACTAGGCAGACTGAACTGATTTGGGTTTTCAAATTCCAAAGTCTTCCACTAGCAGCATATCGTATTAAAGCACAGTAGCATCAAAACGAATAGTTCCCATATCAAGGTTTAGTGTGGATTTTAAATCTGTCCATAATAGCATCAAAGAACTGATTTGATTCAACAACTTTTACTGAAAGTCTGAAACACATTAGGAAAAGTTTCAGACCACATAAACTGTTTTTCAGACTAGTAGTTTCGAATACCCAAACTTTTACTAAATTTGGAATTTGGAGGTCACCGACCTCTTCATCCCTTTTACTGTCAAAAAACTACTAATAGCACAAGTGACATGAAAATTCAGGAGTACGAGATCACAAAGGCCATGTCATGCTTGGCAATATTTGTTTACTGAAACTAAATGAACATTTTATTGGTAGTGTACTGATAGTGTAATCTAGCTATTGTACTGATATTTCTGTTTCTTTGAACATTTTACTGTCAATAAAAATGATGTACTGCTGTTTTCAGTTAATTCAAATTAGCTAAAACCTTTTACTATCAAATAGTGCTAATGTTTACTCTATGAAATAAACTACTCCTCCTCTCTTCTCTTCTTCAGTTAATTAGGAATAGTTTTAGAGGTAACTAACTGAAACTATTTATCATGTTGACAACAGTAGCATGTGGACCTATCATGGTGATTTCATATCAAAATAGAGGAGTACTCCTGTTCATTTGGAGAACTCATACAACAATTGTTATGCATCAAACTTGGGATCAACAGCAGCAAGAATCAAGCCCAATACAGAGAGGAGAGGAGCAGCAGAAGTGGACAGCGCAGCGCTGACCTCGAGCTCTTGATTGGAGTGGGGGGAGGCGGCCGGCGAGGGATCTGTGGCTCCGACGACGGTGGTGTGGACGGGACGGCGTACGGGCGGCGGGGTCGCGTCGAGGCGGCGGGGCAGCGTCGAGGCAGGGTCGAGGCGGCGTCGGGGCGGCGGGGCAGCGTCGAGGCGTCGGGGCAGCGGCGTCGGGGCGGGGTCGAGGCGGCGTCGGGGCGGCGGGGCAGCGGCGTCGGGG
This sequence comes from Triticum urartu, assembly GCF_056163025.1. NCBI lineage: Eukaryota > Viridiplantae > Streptophyta > Magnoliopsida > Poales > Poaceae > Triticum > Triticum urartu. The sequence goes on from NC_141875.1 coordinate 97,992,340, forward strand.
CGGGGTCGAGGCGGCGTCGGGGCGGCGGGGCAGCGTCGAGGCGGCGAGGCAGCGGCGTCGGGAGAGGAGAGGAGAAGGGGATCGAGGGCGAGGGCGAGGGAGAGAGGGGATAGGGAGGGGCCGGGGAGGGAATATGGATGGGGCACGGCACAATACTAATGGCGCACCACCCCTCGGTGCGCCATAAGTACATCCATACTAATGTCGCACCTCACCCTGGTGCGCCATTAGTATTTTTTTCTTATAGCAATGGCACAATACTAATGGCGCACCACCCTTCGGTGCGCCATAAGTACATCCATACTAATGGCGCACCTCACCGTGGTGCGCCATAAGTAATATTTTTTTATAAGACAGTAATAATTTTTTTAAAAATATCATCAAACAGTAATGCCGGTGGAGCGGGGGAGGGTGCGCGGGGTGCGGGGGGTCGGCGGCGGCGGTTGAGTAGGGGAATCGAGGGTGCGGGGGGTCGGCGGCGGCGGCCGGTGGACCGGGGGGTGCTCGGCGGTGAGGGGGACCGGATCTGGCGAGGTGGGATAGCGATCGAGATGGAGGGGGATCGAGATCGAGTGTCCATGAAATTTAAAAATATTCATGATAGTTCAAAAAGTGCCCATGAAATACAATCGAGAAATGAAGGCTACGATTTAAATACAATCGATCTTAGCTAGCTATCTGTTCACAATCTTCTTGCCCTTCTTTTTCGCAAATGGAGTTCTTCTCTGGAACGGACGTCCTTTAGGTAGGGTGGTCCTGCTTCTTCTTGTGGTGTATGCTGCTACTTCATCATCGTCGTCATGTTCGATCCTCGGGTCGCCGTACTTGTCGAAGTCTTGCTCATTGGCTACTCCATCCATTCCGATGATCTTCCTTTTGCCTCTCCTCACGACAACACGACTGGGCTTTGACGGGTCGGTAATGAAGAAGCACTGGTCCACTTGGGAAGCCAGTACCCATGGCTCATTTTTCGCGGTGACGTTTGCGCCCGCGGTTTTGGATTTGGCTTCGGGTATAACCATGGTGGTGAAATACCGGTCTTCTTTTAGGACGCTCTTGGCCCATCTGACATGGAACATCGGGACCTTCTCTCCAGCGTAGCTCAGCTCCCAGATCTCCTCGATCCTTCCGTAGTATCTGTCCTTGTCGTTACCGGTGTAGGATTCCATCGTTACCCCGGAGTTCTGATAACCATCGCTCTTCATGTCCTTGGCCTCGGTGTAGAATGTGTAGCCGTTGATATCGTATGCCTCATAGGTCATCAGGTTGTGCTCGGCGCCCTGTGACAAGGCGAATATGAGTTGTTCTTCCGCGGAAGAATCCTCATGTAAAGGGTACGACAGAAGCTTCTGCTTGAACCAACGCGTGAAACATGAGTTGTGCTCTTTGAGTATATCTCCGTCCGTCCTCTGTTGGCCTCGGTCATTGTACGTCTTCTTAATAAAGGTTTTGTGCTGTACCACCGAAGGATCGACCACGTCTATGTGTTGTAGCGCGACTAGGTTTGCTCTTTCAAAGTCGGCGAGTCGACCCTCGAAGTCGACATGCATTTCGCACGACCCTCACGGTGACCCCATCCAGCGAGCCTGCCGAGGTGCCTGTTGACGGGCAGACCAACGGGGTTCTCGATGCCTAGATAATTCGTGCAGTAGGAGATGCACTCTTCGGTCAGAAAGCCCCTGGCTATGCTTCCCTCTAGACGTGACATGTTGCGAACGTATCCTTTGATGACACCATTCATCCTTTCGAACGGCATCATGTTGTGCAGGAACGTCGGCCCGAGTTGGATGATATCGTCCATGATATGGACCACCAGATGCACCATAACATCGAAGAATGCGGGCGGGAAGTACATCCCAAGCTCGCATAGTATCACCACGATCTCTTCCTGTAGCCTTCTGAGTTGCCTCACGCCAACAGACTTCCGAGAGATGACATCGAAAAAGTTGCATAGGCCAAATAGGGTTTCATGGACGTGCGCGTCCATGATCCCACGGATTGCAACTGGAAGTATCTGCGTCATCAACACGTGACAGTCGTGAGACTTCATCCCGCTGAACTTCAGCTTTGCTGGGTCTAGGTATCTGCTTATCTTCCCCGCGTAACCGTAAGGAAGTTTTACTCCTACGAGGCAGGTGAAAAACTGCTCGATCTCCTCCTGACTTAGAGTGAAGCACGCAGGAGGGTAGTCATTTCCGGTCTTCTTGGCCTTCTTGCCTTTGCGGCGACTTTCCGTGTCCTGCTTCGCCTCATCATCATCATCATCATCATCATGATCATCATATATAGCGTGAAGCTCCTGCCTGATGCCCATTGATTTCAAGTCTGCCCTTGCTTTCGGCCCATCTTTGGTCCTCTCTGGCATGTTGAGCAGGGTACCAAGTAGACTCTCGCACACGTTCTTCGTGATATGCATGACATCAAGGCTGTGAGGCACACGGTGGATCTTCCAGTACGGCAAGTCCCAGAAAACAGACCTCGTTTTCCATACCTTCAGCAGCGGCTCTAGCGCCTTTCGCTTCTTTCCCGGCTCTGGCGCCTTTTGCTTCTTTCCCGGCAGTGGGCAGTCTTTCCAATTTTTCAACAGCTCGTCTATTTCCTCGCCGCTCCTCGTACGCGGGCGTCCTCGGGGTTCGGTTTCACCATCGAACAGATCCTTGCGTTTTCTCCACGGGTCATCGTCGCGAAGCCACCTTCGATGTCCCATGAACACGGTTTTCAAAGACCCGGGATCTCTATCTAGCTGGCGATACGTTGTGTCATCCATGCACCTGACGCATCCAGAAAATCCGTGGACCACCTGCCCCGCAACATATCCGTAACCGAGATAGTCGTGCACCGTCGTGAGCAGCGCGGCTCTCATAGGGAAATATTCTTTTTCTGCGGCGTCCCACGTATTGGCTGGCGTTTTCCACAGCGTGTCAAGCTCCTCTTTCAGCAGCCCCAGATACAGATTGATGTCGTTCCCTGGTTGTTTCGGTCCTTCAATTAGCATACTCACGTGAATGTACTTCCTCTTCATGCACAACCAGGGGGGAAGGTTGTACATCCACACAAACACAGGCCAGGTGCTATGTGTGCTTCTCTGGCTGCCAAACGGATTGACTCCATCGGTGCTCGCGCCCAGCACGATGTTCCTTGGATCGTTCCCAAATTCTGGGTCTTCGAAGTTCAACGCTTGCCACTGGCTCGCATCCTTAGGGTGACTCAGCATCTTGTCTTTTTTATCTATCTCCGGATCATTTGCGTCATCTTCTCGCTTCTTCTCCTCCCTATCCGCGTGCCAACGCAGGAGCTTTGCTACCTTAGGGTCCGCGAAATACCGCTGCAGACGAGGAGTGATCGGAAAGTACCACACCACTTTTCGAGGAGCTTTCTTCCTCTTCTTGTATCGAGTGACGCCGCACACCGGACATATGGTAGACTCCGCGTGCTCGTCCCGATAAATGACGCAATTGTTCATGCACACATGGTATTTCACGTGCAGTAAATCCAGAGGACACACGATTTTCTTCGCCTCCTCGAAGACGTTCGTGCCAGAATGACATGTTCTCGTCGAAGCACGCGTCGGTCATTTTGTGTTTTACCTTCATCTCCAGAGCCATGAGCGTTACTTTCAGGCGGGTATCCTCGGGCCTGCATCCTTCATACAATGGAGTAACCGCGTCTAACTCAAGTTGATCCATCTTGGCTTTCTCTCGGGCGGCAGCTCTTGCGTTATCCGTCTGCTTGAGAAGCAGCTCTTGAATATGAGGGTCCTGCACCCAGCCCATCGATGGTCCAGCGTCGTCTGCTCCGCCGGCATCATCATCTTCATGATCATGCCCGTCGACTGCTCCGGCATCTTCCTCATCATCATGTCCTGCATCTTCTACATGATGACTGTGTATAGCATCACCGTCGTGATCATCTCCTGGGGATTCTTTGTCTTCTCGCCCGCCCGAGCCGCGGTGGTTGTCTTGCTGCCCTTCCTAATTTCTTGCCCGGCCCCCATGGACGACTTCGTAGTCATCTTCATCACCTTGCCACCAATAGCCATCCATGAAACCACGCAAGAGCAGGTGGTCCCGCACCTGCCCGGATTCCGGGTCCGCAATAAGGCTCTTCAGCTTGCATCTTCGACACGGACATCTTATCTCCGTCTCGTTCTTTTGAAGCATCTCGGCCTTCGCGGACCTCAAAAACCTATTCACGATGCCTTCGGTCATCATGCGGACCATGGTCACCTGCGGGGTAGAGCAAAACGATATTTTAGAACCAAGAAAAAATTTGGCATGACTTTCCCTAAAAATAGGACCAAAAAGAATGCTTAATGCCAAAATTCTCGCCGAAACAGAAATAAATCAACATTCCGGCAAAATATTGGCAACTATCGAATTTCAAATACCGGTACACCTCCAAACACAAACACATATGCAACACCACAAACATATGCAACACCACGAACATACATAGATCTAGCTAGGCCATAAAAAGTGCATGTGCACATTGTTGTAGGGAGAACAACATAAATATAGCTTGCCCCTTACTTACCTATCAAAACAAGGTAATTTAACCACTTAAATTGAATGAATCTATGGTGGAAATGAGGTGAAAAAGAGGAGGCACCCGAGACAAGGAGGAGGTGTAGAGAATGAAGTGGGGAGAAAGTGAGTGTGGGTAGGAGAGGTTGTCCAAAATATCTTGTTGCTGCCCACTTACTAATGGTGCACCAACTCTAAATGCGCCATTAGTAATCCAGGTTACTAATGGCGCACCTCCTGGTGGTGCGCCATTAGTAGTTTTGCAAAAAAAATACTAATGGCGCATTGTCCCACAGTGCTCCATTACTAGTTTAAACTAGTAATGGCGCACGGTGGAACAGTGCGCCATTAGTAGTTTTGCAAAAAAGGGAATAAAAAATATAATAAAAAAACAACATTAGTGGCGCACTTTCCGGCAGGTGCGCCATTACTAGTTACAACTAGTAATGGCGCACTGTGTCTGGATGCGCCATTAGTATGTTTGGACAGGCGCACTAGTTAAATTTTTTTTGATACTAATGGCGCACCCGGGGCCAGGTGCGCCATTATTAGTTTCAACTCTAATGGCGTACCAGAAGGTGGTGCGCCATTAGTATATACTAATGGCGCACCGCTTGTCTGGTGCGCCATTAGTGTCAATCCCATCTATAGCCCTTTTTCTAGTAGTGTACGTTGTGTGGAAGCCGAGTGGGTGATAGGGGCAGTCCAACATAAACTTGAGGGAAGGATGCAACAGGGCAACCAAGGATGCTAGCAATGGCCGGGGTTCTAATCGGATGGAACGTAGAGAGGGATAAAAGTTTTTTTTGGCGAAGTTGATGGCCAAGCCCATAGAAACAACAGAAGTGTCTAGAATTTGCTAAGTTTGGATGTAGCATTAATAGAGGCAGAAGCGATTAAGCGTGTCATCAACATATTGGAGTGTGGTGGGTGGGAGATGTGTGAAAATGTTGTGGTGAAGTGAAAGGATGTCGTCATTGTGAAGTAACATTTGTTGTGGGAGATCAATGATGGTAATAAAGAGGTACATGAAGAGGGGGTCACCTTGACGAAGACCATTCTTTTAGTTTAATTATCTATTTTCCTCAAACTCCATTGAGTAGGATAGCAGGTTTTTTTGGTGTGTAGAATGCTATGTAGCCATGAGCGGAACTTTAGGAGGGAATGAGCGATGTTCTAGAAGGTAGGCTGTTGGTGCAATGATAGGCCCCTTATGTTTTGGAGTTTGTTGACATAAACAGTATGGGACTTATGTGTTTGGTAGTGCACACAGAGTAACAGGTCCCTGAGATATCGAGGAGTTTGATGTAAACAACGAAGATAATCTCCCTGCGCTGCATCGAAGGTTATCACCGAAGATTATGATAACAAGAGTGACCCCTCAAAAATTGCTGAAGTGAAGCGATTGGTTCGGTGTTTGTCCGAGGAAAATGACTGCGTCCGAAGAGATTGAAGACGAAGTGAAGACGTAACATTTGTTTCATTCTTCTTCTTCTCTTTATTAAGTCATAGGACCACCGTACCATTAAGAGGGGTGTAGCATTCGAAACTTTGATTGTCTGATGCTAAACCCAAATCCTATGAAAGTTGCGGGAGAAATCTCTTTGTGTTCTGAGCAAATACTTGCCAACAAGAGACTGTGACCTTCTTCGCTGCGAGAGATTTGTCTCAGACCTAGGAGTTAGCATTACTTGTTCCTCAAGTAATATTACCGTTGCTCCAAAATCTGACCATTGTAAACGCGTCGGTTGGCCATTGGCTAGATCGCGTGTCCAAAATGGTCATTTCCCATCAGGGAAGGCTGCGGCTATAAATAGCCACCCCGCGCCAGCTTTGTCCAGTGGCTGCTCCATTTGATTCTGAGAAAATTGTTGAGCAACCCCCTCTCTGAGCGAGTTGAGTTTAAAATCCACCGAGAGAAAAACCCTAGAGCCGAAGAATTAGATAGTGGTTCAGCATCACTCGAATCTAAGTCTAGTACACTCCGCCTATTACTCTTGAGAGCTGCAAACTCTCTAGACGATTAGGTGTCAATTTCTTCAGAGATCAAGAGTGATTGTGGTTCTCGAAGAAGAAGTCTGTAAAGGTTCAGAGATCGCCTCAAATATCTACCACGAGTAATCGACATTGGTTGATGAACCAATTGTCGAGGAGAATAGGGTGAAGAGAGTTTATCTTCCGTGTTAAGTCACATCCCTTCCAACCAGACGTAGTCCTTGTGTGCAGAAGGAAGAACTAGTCGAAAAAATATCCTGTGGCCATTGAGCATCACAGGTTACTCTACTACCCATGTTTATATTCGATGTGTTTTCCTTCATGTGATTTGTCTCGATACATGTTTAGTTTCCATTCGGTACTTAGTTTTAGCTCGTCGTAGTTTGTTTTTCATTCGCTCCGCTGCTGGGTTCTGAGAGTTTTGAGTTTTCTGAAGAAAATTTGAAACTCCCATTCACCCCCCTCTAGTAGACATACTTTATTCCTACATAGACAATCAATTCCCATGACGCCAAGTTAAAAGCCTTAGAGAAATCTAGCTTAAAGACCATGGTAGGTGTTTTTCTTTGCATGGCAAGAAGATATTCGATCCGTTGCGTAGACAAAGTTTTCAATAATGTTTCTTCTTGGAATAAAACCAATTTGGTCACAATGCACTAAGAGGAGGATAAAAGGTTTTAGCCTATTTGTGATAACTCTTGTGAGGCTTTTACCAGGCAATTATGGAGCGAGATAGGTCGGTATGAGTCTGGCGAGCCAATGCCATCTTTTTTTGCCAGGATAACCATGAGGGAACTGTTAAGATGTCCCAAGTCAGCAATGGAGATACGGAAGTCATTAAAGAAACGAATGATAGAGTGTTTGATGGTGTGTCAGTACTTTCCATAGACGGCAGGTCCAAAGCCATCCGGACCAAGGCTTGCAATGGGGTTCATTTGGAAGAAAGCACCCTTGAATTCTTGTTCGGAGCAGTGTAGGTCATGAGCTGCGAGATCGGGTAGTTGAGGCGGGTAGAGAGAAGTCAGGTTAACGTTTGGAGGTGTTATTTTGGAGACACCGATAATACCTTGAAAGTGGTCGAATAGAACGACGAAATTTTGGTCATGCAAAAACAATTGTTGATTTTCATAGGTGAGAGAGGTGATTTTGTTTTTTAGAGTCAGTGAGAGGCAGAGGCATGGATGTACTTAGAATTTTGTCCACCATCTACTACATCTCAGATTTTTGCACGTGGGCCCCGAAATGCATCACATTCAAAGGTTATTTTTTGGAACATGCTAGATGTGTTATTCTCATGATGAGTGTTTATTCACTTGTCATTGCACGAGAGTAATACAAAGGTATTAGGGATGCCCAGTCCCGAAATGAAAAATGAATTTACTTTATGCTGTCAAATAATAAATTCATTGGAAAGTGTTGGTATAGAGGGCAACCGTGGATACGGCTAGCCATGGAAAGTGAAAGTATGGTGGAAAAAGGAATAAACTTTATTTTCTGTTTGGGAACCGCCTATGATATATCTAGCATGGAAAGTGTTGGGAACTCTAAGTCGTTTTTGTTGGTGGGATGGATACACCTCCCAAAATGTTTTTATCTTTAAGTTTTTCGCTTTGAGCTCTGGCACCTCTACAAATCCCTACTTCCCTCTGTGAAGGGCCTTTATTTTACTTTATGCATTTTTTATTTTTGAATTTGAGTGTCCATCTTCTCTTATAAAAGCACCAACTAGGAGGCAATATGATCATACTTGAGTATTGGGTGTAGCTAATGCGAGTGTGTTTCAGGAATGGATCAATGGTTGAGCATGATGGGCTAGGGATAACTTATTTTAGCATTGATATTTTGAAAGACATGGTTGCTTGTTGATATGCTTGAGTATTTAAATTATCATTTCAAAACTAGACTATTGCTTTGAATCACATAAAAGTCCAAATGTCCATGCTATAAACAAAGAATATGATATGGCATGTTAGGCAACATTCCACATCAAAAATTCTGTTTTTATCACTTCCCTACTCGAGGACGAGTAGGAGTTAAGCTTGGGGATGCTGATATGTCTCCAACGTATCTATATTTTTTGATTGTTCCATGCTGTTATATTATCAATCTTGGATGTTTTATAATCATTTTATATCATTTTTTGGTACTAATCTATTGACATAGTGCCAAGTGCCAGTTGCTGTTTTCTGCATGTTTTTTACATTGCAGGAAATCAATATCAAACGGAGTCCAAACGCAACGAAACTTTACGAAGATTTTTTTGGACCAGAAGGAACATAATGGGACCTGGCTGCACCTGGGGGGGGGGGGGGTGCTCCAAGGAGAGTACAACCCTCGATGCTCGTTAGGAACGTATGATAGTTTTAATAATAGTGACAACAGTAACAATAACGGTAACAGTGATAGTAGTAGTTTTGTAGCAAGTGCAACAGTGACGATAGCAGTAGTAACTTAGCAAGAACAATATAAGATAAATTCGTAGGCATTGGATCAGTGACTTGTTGGATTATATTCATCATGAGATAGTTATAACCTAGGGCGATACGGCACTAGCTCCAGGTCATCAATATAATGTAGGCATGTATTCCGTAAATAGTCATATGTGCTTATGGAAAGAACTTGCATGACATCTTTTGTCCTACCTCCCATGTCAGCGGGGTCCTATTGGAAACTAAGGGACATTAAGGCCTCCTTTTAACAGAGAACCGTAACAAAGCATTAACACACGGTGAATACATAAACTCCACAAACTACGGTCATCACCAGGAGTGGTCCTGATTATTGTCACTCCGGCGTTGCCAGATCACAACACGTAGTAGGTGACTATAACTTGCAAGATCAGATCTAGAACATGGATATAATGGTGATAACATAAATGGTTCAGATCTGAAATCATGGCACCCGGGCCCAAAGTGACAAGCATTAAGCATGGCAAAGTCATAGCAACATCAATCTTAGAACATAGTGGATACTAGGGATCATGCCCTGACAAAACTAACTCGATTACATGATGAATCTCATCCAACTCCTCACCGACCAGCGAACCTACGAAGGAATTACTCACTCTCGGTGGGGAGCATCATGGAATTGGCGATGGAGAAGGGTTGGTGATGACGAAGAACGAAGACCCCCCTCTCCAGAGCCCCAAATGGACTCCAGATCTGGCCTCCCGATGAAGAACAGGAGGTGATGGCGGCTCCGTCTCGTGGATCGCGATAATTCTTTCTCCCCGATTTTTCTAAAAAATATGATTTTATAGCGTCGGTTTCAGGGTCTGCGGGGCCACCAGGCGGGGACAACCCACCTGGGTGCGCCAGGAGGGGGGCGCCCTGGTGGGTTGTGCCCACCCAGGTGCTGTTGGGGAACGTAATAATTTCAAAAAATTTCTTACGCACACGCAGGATCATGGTGATGCATAGCAACGAGAGGTGAGAGTGTTGTCCACGTACCCTCGTAGACCGAAAGCGGAAGCATTAGCACAACGCGGTTGATGTAGTCGTACGTCTTCATGATCCGACCGATCAAGTACTGAACGCACGACACCTCCGAGTTCAGCACACGTTCAGCCCGATGACGTCCCTCGAACTCCGATCCAGCCGAGTGTTGAGGGAGAGTTTCGTCAGCACAACGGCGTGGTGACGATGATGATGTTCTACCGACGCAGGGCTTCACCTAAGCACCGCTACAATATTATCGAGGTGGACTATGGTGGAGGGGGGCACCGCAGACGGCTAAACACTAGTAGAAAAGAGGGCTTTGGTTCAGGCCGGGTCAGCCCATTAGTCCCGGTTCAGTCCAGAACCAGGACCCATGGGGGCATTGGTTTCGGTTCGTGAGGCTAGGGGCCTGCCGGGCCTCATGGGGGCATTGGTCCCGGTTCGTCTGGCCCCTTTGGTCCCGGTTGGTGGGACGAACCGGGACCAATGGGCCTCACTCCTGGCCCACCACCATTGGTCCTGATTGGTGGCTTGAACCGGGACCACAGGCTTCCCTTTGGTACCGGTTCATGCCACGAACCGGGACCAATGAGGTGCCTATATATACCCCTTGCCCGCGAGCAGAGCACCCCAGTGCTCTGTTTTTCTCTGGACGGCGAGGGGAGGGCTTTGTGGTGCTCTAGCTCACCTCCTATGCACATGAGGTGTTCGATGAAATGCCCGAGCCACACTAGTTAAGCTTTATCCTCTCGAAGCTCGACCTCAAAGCTCCATTTTCCTCGAGATTTGTCTAGGTTTAGCGGCCCGTCACGTCCCAATCCCGTCTTCACCGCCGTCGATCGCCCGCACCGATCTCGTCGCCGGCACCACCGTGGTGAGCCTCTTGTTCTTATCTTCTTTCTGAAAGAAAAAATTCTTACTTTAGATAGATACTTGTATAATTTTCTTACTTTTATTATTGCTTGTTATTATATAGTGCAATGGTTTTGGTATCCGCCCTCGTCGGCCCTCATCCTGGCTATGATTCAGATGTGGTATATATTATCTTTTTATAACTATTTGGTTCATTTATTGTTTATGACAGTTATGCCGACCAACGTGACATAGATTTTATTTATCTAGGAGGTAGTTGAACTAGAAATTCCAACCGACCCTATTGTCGAGAGGTTAAATTTAGTTGAAGAAGAAAATAATTACTTGAAGGAAAAAATAAAAAAATTGAGGAGGAGAAGATGATATTGGAGTTGCATGTTGTGGATGTCGCCGATGATCACAAGATCAAGATGGATGCAATGCGGTTGAAGATGAGAAAGATTAGAAAATATGCCATTCATACCGAGGCTTGGTATCATTATGCCGTTGGATCAATTGTTACCTTGGTTGCGATTATGATCGCATTTGTTTTCGCATTGAAATGTTTTACATAGTTTCAATGTATGGTTTAATTAATTAGATGCTCTGGAGAGCTATATGTTGTTAGATGAGAACTATGTATGTACTTTGGTTTTAATGTGATGAGGAACTTCTATTAATTTGGTCACTTAATTATCTATTCATGATGTTCTGTAATGGTTTTTGACACACTTAATTATATATAATGCACGCAGATGAACCAGCAATGGATGTACGGTGACAGACACACCTCCGAGTACATTAAGGGCGTGCATGATTTTCTCGAAGTGGCTGAGGCAAACAAGCAGAATGGTTTTATGTGTTGTCCATGCCCTAAATGTGGGAATACGAAGTCTTACTCTGACCGGAAAATCCTTCACACCCACCTGCTTTACAATGGTTTCATGCCACACTATAATGTTTGGACGAGGCACGGAGAAATAGGGGTTATGATGGAAGACGGCGAAGAAGAAGAGGACGATGACAACTATGTGCCCCCTGAATACGGTGATGCTGCAATGGGGGAAGCTGCTGAAGATCAAAAGGAACCAGACAATGTGCCCAATGATGCTGCAACGGGGGAAGCTGCTGAAGATCATGAGGAACCAGACGATGTGCCCGATGATGAGGATCTCCGCCGAGTCATTGTCGATGCAAGGACGCAATGCGAAAGTCAAAAGGAGAAGCTGAAGTTCGATCGCATGTTAGAGGATCACAAAAAGGGCTGTACCCCAATTGCGAAGATGGCAACACAAAGCTCGGTACCATACTGGAATTGCTGCAGTGGAAGGCAGAGAATGCTGTGCCTGACAAAGGATTTGAGAAGCTACTGAAAATATTGAAGAAGAAGCTTCCAAAGGATAACGAATTGCCCAACAGTACATACACAACAAAGAAAGTCGTATGCCCTCTAGGATTGGAGGTGCAGAAGATACATGCATGCCCTAATGACTGCATCCTCTACCACGGTGCGTACAAGGATCTGAACGCATGCCGGTATGCGGTGCATTGCGGTATAAGATCAGACGAGATGACCCTGATGATGTTGACGGTGAGCCCCCCAGGAAGAGGGTTCCTGCGAAGGTGATGTGGTATGCTCCTATAATACCACGGTTAAAACATCTATTCAGAAACAAAGAGCATGCCAAGTTGATGCGATGGCACAGTGAGGACCGTAAGAAAGACGGGAAGTTGAGAGCACCCGCTGACGGGTCGCAGTGGAGAAAAATCAAGAGAAAGTACTGGCCTGAGTTTGCAAGTGACCCAAGGAACGTATGGCTTGGTTTAAGGGCGGATGGCATTAATCCTTTCGGGGAGCAGAGCAGCAATCACATCACCTGGCCCGTGACTCTATGTATGTATAACCTTCCTCCTTGGATGTGCATGAAGCGGAAGTTCATTATGATGCCAATTCTCATCCAAGGCCTTAAGCAACCCGTCAACGACATTGATGTGTTCCTAAGGCCATTAGTTGAAGAACTTTTAAAGTTGTGGAATGGAAACGGTGTACGTACGTGGGATGAGCACAAACAGGAGGAATTTAACCTGCACGCGTTGCTATTTGTAACCATCAACGATTGGCCCGCTCTCAGTAACCTTTCAGGACAGACAAACAAGGGATACCACGCATGCACACACTGTTTAGAAGAAACTGAAAGTATATACCTAGACAAATGCAGGAAGAATGTGTACCTGGGCCATTGTCGATTTCTTCCGACCAACCATCAATGTCGAAAGAAAGGCAAGCATTTCAAAGGCGAGGCAGATCACCGGAAGAAGCCCGCCATGCGTACCGGTGATCACGTACTTTCTATGGTCAATGATTTACACGCAATCTTGGGAAAGGGTCCCGGCGGACTAGCTGTTCTGAATGACGCTGAGGGACACGCACCCATGTGGAAGAAGAAATCTATATTTTTGGACCTACCCTACTGGAAAGACCTAGAGGTCCGCTCTTCAATCGACGTGATGCATGTGACGAAGAACCTTTGCGTGAACCTGCTAGGCTTCTTGGGCGTGTATGGGAAGACAAAAGATACACCTGAGGCACGGGAGGACCTGCAACGTTTGCACGAAAAAGACGACATGCCTCCGAAGCAGTATAAAGGTCCTGCCAGCTACGCTCTTACAAAAGAAGAGAAAGAAATCTTCTTTGAATGCCTGGTCAGTATGAAGGTCATGACTGGCTTCTCGTCGAATATAAAGGGAATAATAAATATGCCAGAGAAAAAGTTCCAGAACCTAAAGTCTCATGACTGCCACGTGATTATGACGCAATTGCTTCCGGTTGCATTGAGGGGGCTTCTACCGGAAAACGTCCGATTAGCCATTGTAAAGCTATGTGCATTCCTCAATGCAATCTCTCAGAAGGTGATCGATCCAGAATCGTACCAAGGCCAAGGAGTGATGTGGCGCAATGTCTTGTCAGTTTCGAGCTGGTGTTCCCACCATCCTTCTTCAATATCATGACGCACGTCCTAGTTCATCTAGTCGACGAGATTGTCATTCTGGGGCCCGCATTTCTACACAATATGTTCCCCTTTGATAGGTTCATGGGAGTCCTAAAGAAATATGTCCGTAACCGCGCTAGGACAGAAGGAAGCATCTCCATGGGCCATCAAACAGAGGATGTCATTGGGTTTTGTGTTGACTTCATTCCTGGCCTTAAGAAGATAGGTCTCCCTAAATTGCGGTATGAGGGGAGACTGACTGGAAAAGGCACGCTGGGAGGGGCCTCAATAATATGCAGGGACAGATATTCTTGGTCTCAAGCACACTACACAGTTCTACAGAACTCTACCTTGGTGACCCCGTATGTCGATGAACACAAGAACAGTCTGCGCTCCAAACACCCGGAGCAGTGCGACGATTGGATTACATGTGAACACATCAGGACTTTCAACAGTTGGTTGGAAACACATCTCAAAGGTGACAACACTGTTTGTGATGAGCTGTACTTGTTGTACAGGGGACCATCTTTGACTGTATTGACTTATAAAGGATACGAGATAAATGGGAATACATTTTACACGATCGCCCAAGATCAAAAGAGCACCAACCAAAACAGCGGTGTCCGCTTTGATGCAGCAACCGAGAGGGGAAAGGACACATATTATGGTTACATAGTGGACATATGGGACTTGACTACGGACATGATTTTAATGTCCCTTTGTTTAAGTGCAAATGGGTCAATCTGGCAGGAGGCGGGGTACAGGTAGACCCACAGTACGGAATGACAACAATGGATCTGAAAAATCTTGGGTACACTGATGAACCGTTCGTCCTAGCCAATGATGTGGCACAGGTTATCTATGTGAAGGACATGTCTACCAAACCGATAAAAAGAAAAGATAAGGAAGCAAATACATAATACGATGAGCCAAAGCGCCACATAGTTCTTTCAGGAAAAAGGGACATCGTGGGAGTGGAGGGCAAGACAAACATGTCTAAAGATTATGAAAAGTTTCATGAAATTCCTCCCTTCAAAGTCAAGGCTGACCCAAGCATCCTGATAAACGATGGAGATTATCCATGGTTACGGCGCAATAAGAAAATGACACAAGCGAAGAAAAAGTGAAGACTTTCTCCCGCAACTATTATGATGATACTATGCCAACTTTGTAACAGACGAGTATGATACCATTGTCCGTTTTGTACATGCACATGCTATGTGGGTGAAATTATGATACCATGCCAACTTTTAACTTTTTCGGAGTTCATTTGAAATGCTTTAATGTCTTATGGTTCGGCCCTCGTAATACCGGGACAAAAGGCCATTATTCAAATTTGAAAACTAATGGCACTAACAGAAAGTTTATAATTTTTGTGACCTAAAAGAAAAATAATTAAAAATAAACTTTAATAAAATAAATAAAAATAAAAATAATAAGTATTTTGTTGTAAGTAGAAACAAAATAAAATAAATAAAGCAACAAAGAAAACAAAAAAAGTGCTCCTCGCCCCTGGTCCCAACAAAGAAAACAAAACAAAGAAAACAAGGCCTTTGGTCCCTGTTGGTACCACCAACCGGGACTAAAGAGGGCATAGGTCCCGGTTCGTGGCACCAACCGGGACCAATGCTCCTCGCCCCTGGCCCATGACCATTAGTCCCGGTTTGTGCCACAAACCCAGACTAAAGGGTTGGTCCTCGTTGCGGTCAGAGTTTAGTCCCACCTCGCCAACCGAAGGGGGCTCACACCGGTTTATAAGCCCTTCCCTCTCTGCCTTGTTGAGCTCCTCTCAAAGTGAAAATACATGCCCTTATACAGGAAATTTAACCTAAATTCAGAGTGAATTTCTATGAAATTCATAAAAAATTACTATGAATTTAGGTTGAATTTTCTCTATAAGCGCATATATTCTCATTTTTTAGTAAGTTAATCACAAACTTGTGATTCACACAAATTTCAAAGAATTCAAATTTTAACTATTGACATTTGAAAACTAATGGCACTAACAGAAAGTTTATAATTTTTCTAAAACTAATGGCACTAATAGAAAGTTTATAATTTTGCTAACCTAAAAACAAAAAGAATTAAAAATTAAAGCAAAAAACAAAAGAAAATAAATAATGCAAAAAAACAAAAAAACTAGAAAAAACTATTTTTTATAGTAAAGTTAATCACAAACTTGTGATTCACACAAATTTCAAACAATTCAAATTTGAAAACTAATGGCACTAACCGAAAGTTTATAATTTTTCTAAAACTAATGGCACTACCAGAAAGTTTATAATTTTGCTGACCTAAAAGCAAAAAGAATTAAAAAAAGCAAAAAACAAAAGAAAATAAATAATGCAAAAAACAAAACAAAAAATGGAAAAAAACTATTTTTATAGTAAAGTTAATCACAAACTTGTGATTCACACAAATTTCAAAGAATTCAAATTTGAAAACTAATGGCACTAACAGAAAGTTTATAATTTTTCTGACCTAAAAGCAAAAAGAATTAAAAAATACAGCAAGAAACAAAAGAAAATAAATAATGTAAAAAACAAAACAAAAAACTAGAAAATAAAATAAAATAGCAACATTAAGAATTTTTTGTAAGTAGAAACAAAATAAAATAAATAAAGCAACAAAGAAAACAAAAAAAGTGCCACCTACTGGGCCCCCATGGCCTGAATACGACTAGAAACCCTACCATGGGCCAGGATTCAGGCCGCAGGAGGCCCAGTAGGCCCACAGGCAGATAAAGTGACTTTAGGCCCGTAAGCCTGCATTTGAGAGGAGCTCGAAGTGGTCAGCGCAGCAGCGCTTATAAACCATTGTCGAAGCCTCTCGGCTAGCGAGGTGGGACTAAACATCCCACCGCACCGCGCCAGTTCCAGCACAAGGCCATTGGTCCCGGTTCGTGGCTCGAACCGGGACAAAAGGCTGCCTTTGGTACCGGTTGGTGGCACCAACCGGGACCAATACCCCCCTTTAGTCCCGATTGGTGCCACCGACCGGGACCAAAGGCCTCTGCTTCCCGCCCTTTGGGCTGCTGAAAAGAGGCCTTTGGTCCCAGTTGCTACCACCAACCGGGACTAAAGGGTGGCATTGGTCCCAGTTGGTGCCACGAACCGGGACCAATGCTCTCAGTATATAAGAAAGCACTTAGCATTTTTCAGATTCATCTGCATCAGTTCCCCCGCCCCGACGCCGCCGCCAGGCTGCCCGAGCTCGCCCCGTCGACACCGTCGCCGCCCTCTGCTGCCTCGTCGACGCGCATCCGCCCTGCCCCGAGCATGCCGCCGGCGGCCCGCCCCGACCACGCCGCGCGCCCCTGCCCCGACCATGTCGTCGTCGCCCCAGCTGCCCCGCGCCGCCGTCGCCTCTGCCTCGCCCTGCCCCGACCACGCCGCCGTCGCCTCTGCCCCTTCCCCGACCACACCGCCGTCGCCTCTACCCCGATGCGCGCCGTGCCCCTACCCCGATCATGCCGCACCTCTCATCCCTTTGGTCAGGGCCGGCACCGCCCCCCTCTTCCTCCCTTTTTTTCACATATATAGATGTTTTTTCCTGATTATATGTATATGTATGAGTATATGTATGTGTGTATATATGTTTATATGTCCTTTTTTTAGATTTTTTGTTTTTTGCATTTTTATAAAAATGTATATATGTATGTATATATGTTCTCTGTGTATATATATATGTTCATGTATATATGCAAAAATAGATTTACAGAAAAATTAGGATTTTTTTTCTGTTCATAGATTTTTTTGGTGATATTAATTATTGTAAATATGCAAATGTTTGTATATTCATATGAACAATGAATTAGGCAAAACCTTTACTTTTTTTTCTAAAATTTCTATTTGAACATTATTTTTTAAAAAGCAAGCAATACTACTTCATGTATTTTTCATGTATTTTTAAGAAGGAAGAAGAAGAAAAAGAATGAGAGGAAAAAGGAAATAAAAAGAGGAAGAAAGGAGAAGAAGAGGAGAAATAAATAAGAAGGGGAAAAAAGAATAAAAAAAGAGGAGAAGAAGAAAGGAATAGAGGAGAAGATTCCTCTATTCCTTTCTTCTTCTCCTCTTTTTATTTCTTCTTCGTCTTCTTATTTTTTATCGGGTCTATCATCGTCGATATACCCCGTGTCCCGATAACTTCAACACGAGGGGGGGGGGTTCGACCTACCCCATCCCCGATAATATTATTTTTCCATGTATGTATGCAAAAGTTACATTTTCAGAAAAGTTTTATATATCTAGCTAGGAAAGGAAGAAGAAAAAAGAATGAGAGGAAAAAGGAAAATAAGAAGAGGAAGAAAGGGGAAGAAGAGGAGAAGAAGAAGAGGAGAAATAAATAAGAAGAAGAAAAAAGAAGAAAAAGAAGAGGAGAAGAAGAAAGGAATAGAGAAGAAGAAGAGAAAATAGAATATTCTATTTTCTCTTCTTCTCCTCTATTTCTTTCTTCTTCTTCTCTTTTTCTTCTTCTTTTTTTCTTCAATCTTCTCCTCTATTAATATCTTCTTCTCCTCTTTTTATTTCTTCTTCGTCTTCTTATTTTTTATCGGATATGTCGTTGTCGATATACCCCGTGTCCCGATAACTTCAACACGAGGGGGGGTCGACCTACCCCCTCCCCAATAACATTATTTTCCCATGTATGTATGTCGTCGTTGTCGATATAACCCCCTCCCGGATAACTTCGACCGTGATAACTTATACCACTGGAGCACCCCCCGGCCCTCTCGCTCGACCAAAACTCTCGAGGCCACCCAAACCCTAGAAAAAAATGATGTCAGTCTCCTTCCCCCTCCCGCCGCGCCCCTACCCTTGAAGCGTTGCCGAGGCCACCCCAAACACGGAATAAGCTAGGTCTACGTTTGCCACTAATATATCCACATCCTGTCATGTTTGTGTAATAATTGCCATGTTGTAATATTTGCAGAAACAATGGAGTTCGGACGAGACGAGGAACAAGAACAGGTGTTGGGGGACATAATCTTAGCCGGAGGTGATGTCATGTCGTATCTTAACGACAATGATGGTATGCAAGCAGAACAAGGTGAAGAAGAAGCAGGCTACGGTGATCAAAGAATGGAGGAGGAAAGACATGATTATGATGGCTCCGGTGACCCAATGATGGTGCAAGAAGGAGCCCGTGGTGACGGCTGCGGTGACCGAACAGAGTCCGGCCAGGTAAATATATTAGTTAAGCCTGTGATGACTAGCTAATTGATGCATTCATTGTTTTGGTATGTACACATATTAATTAACTCTCGTCTAATTCTTCTCTTTTCTAGCCCTCCGGATCGAGCACAACTTCGGTAAAGAGACGAGGCCAGAAGAAAAAATTGCGCTCGGATGAAAGGTTTAAGATCACAGCAATCACGCGCGATGGCATGCCGATTGAACCCATCCGGACAAAGGAAGCATTTGCTGCTCAGTGCGGGGTTCTTGTTAGGGACAAGATCCCGATCAACATCCAGCAATGGTGTGATACGTCTCCAACGTATCTATAATTTTTGATTGCTCCATGCTATATTATCTAATCTTTTGGGCAATATTGGGCTTTATTATCCACTTTTATATTACTTTTGGGACTAACCTATTAACCGGAGGCCCAGCCCAGATTTGCTGTTTTATGCCTATTTCAGTGTTTTGAAGAAAAGGAATATCAGACGGAGTCGAAACGGAACGAAATCAACTAGAGAAGTTATTTTTGGAACGAAAGCCACGCGATGGACTTGGACCCCACGTCAAGGAAGGAAGGAGGAGCTCACGAGGGTAGGGGGCACGCCCCCCTGCCTCGTGGGACCCCCGTGGCTCCTCCGACGTACTTCCTGCACCCATATATATCGCCGTACCCTAAAACTTCCAGAACGCAGAATAGATCGGGAGTTCCGCCGCCAGAAGCCTTCGTAGCCACCGAAAACCAATCTAGACCCGTTCCGACACCCTGCCGGAGGGGGAATCCTTCTCCGATGGCCATCTTCATCATCCCGGTGCTCTCCATGACGAGGAGGGAGTAGTTCTCCCTCGGGGCTGAGGGTATGTACCAGTAGCTATGTGTTTGATCTCTCTCTCTCTCTCTCTCTCTCTCTCTCGTGTTCTTGAGATGATACGATCTTGATGTATCGCGAGCTTTGCTATTATAGTTGGATCTTATGTTTCTCCTCCCCCTCTTCTCTCTTGTAATGAATTGAGTTTCCCCTTTGAAGTAATCTTATCGGATTGAGTCTTTAAATATTTGAGAACACTTGATGTATGTCTTGCCGTGCGTATCTGTGGTGACAATGGGATACCACGTGATTCACTTGATGTATGTTTCGGTGACCAACTTGCGGGTTCCGCCCATGAACCTATGCATAGGGGTTGGCACACATTTTCGTCGTGATTCTCTGGTAGAACTTTGGGGCACTCTTTGAGGTTCTATGTGTTGGTTGAATAGATGAATCTGAGATTGTGTGATGCATATCGTATAATCATGCCCACGGATACTTGAGGTGACATTGGAGTATCTAGGTGACATTAGGGTTTTGGTTGATTTGTATCTTAACGTGTTATTCTAGTATGAACTCTAGGGCTGTTTGTGACACTTATAGGAATAGCCCAACGGATTGATTGGAAAGAATAACTTTGAGGTGGTTTCGTACCCTACCATAATCTCTTCGTTTGTTCTCCGCTATTAGTGACTTTGGAGTGACTCTTTGTTTCATGTTGAGGGATAGTTATGTGATCCAATTATGATATTATTGTTGAGGGAACTTACACTAGCGAAAGTATGAACCCTAGGCCTTGTTTACTATCATTGCAATACCGTTTACGCTCACTTTTACCATTAGTTACCTTGCTGTTTTTATAATTTCAGATTACAACTACCGTTATCTACCATCCATATACCACTTGTTTCACCATCTCTTCGCCGAACTAGTGCAGCTATACAATTTACCATTGTATTGGGTGTGTTGGGGACACAAGAGACTCTTTGTTATTTGGTTGCAGGGTTGCTTGAGAGAGACCATCTTCATCCTACGCCTCCTACGGATTGATAAACCTTAGGTCATCCACTTGAGGGAAATTTGCTACTGTCCTACAAACCTCTGCACTTGGAGGCCCAACAACGTCTACAAGAAGAAGGTTGTGTAGTAGACATCATGGTGTAAGCCTAAGAATGAAGACCCTGAGGTGTCTTATGTCAATGATATGCAGAAAGATGATCTTTGGATTGAGCTGAAGGAAAATTCCACCCTACCCCCAGATGAGGATCCGGAGAAGCCAGTTAAAGAGAAATTAATCAAGTCTCATGCTCTTAAGAAGATGGCAGACCTATTCAGGAGGTGGAAGAATGAGCTGAAAACGTTTGTCGACAAAGAAGAGACACCAGAATTCGTCGGCAGATATGAGAAGATCAGAGATCACTGGCCCACATTTGTGGCCTACAAGACATCGGAAAAGAGTAAGAAGATGTCGGCGACAAACAAGAAAAGTGCTGCAAAGAAGAAGCTTCACCATCGCACGGGGTCAGGTGGCTACCTCAAAGCCCGACCTAACTGGGCCAAGACTGAGAATGATCTGCTTGATAAAGGGATCGAACCAGAGACAATGAACTGGCCAGACCGTTGCCGGACTTGGTTCTTTGGGGCTTGCGTTTGGACGGACGAGCAAATGAACATAACAGTCAAGAAGCTAAAGCACTATATCGATGCAGCGCGGCAAGGGACGTTCGTTCCAGACAGAGAGAACGACGAGCTCACAATGGCCCTCGGGTATCCTGAGCACCCTGGACGGACACGAGGCACGCCAGGCTCCGTTTCGTGGAAGGCTAGTTTTCCGGACGCAGGCGGTTACAAATGCCAGGAGAGGAGGAAAAAAGTGAAGCATGCCCAAATTCAGACGCTGCACGAAAGGGTTCAAGCGCTAGAGGAACGAGAAGTAGCTCGCAGCAAGCGACCCGAAACTACCCCCGAAGCTACCCCGCCATCTCAGCGGAGAAGTAGCGTGGCTTCCACCGAGCTGCTTCAGCCGGAGCATGTCTTGACGGCTCCTGCTAGCTACCCCGTGGATGCTATCACGGAGTCTCAACATTGCCACCTTATGACGCAATGGCAGAACTTCAAAGTCAAGGCGGCTGTCGGCTTTGTTCGACCTACTGAACCCGACGCAACTTTTCACTGTAGTCCGAATCTAGAAGGATATGCCAGGGTGACGGTGGACGAAATAACGGAGGGATTTGAGGACCTCCAGCTTGACTACCCTACCGGTGAAGGGGAGACTCGGCTGGGTTCTTGTCTATTGACTCCATGCCTATGGCGGAAGGAGCTCATCAAGCTTCTGAACTGGACGCCTCCACCTCCTCCTCCTCCGGCGAGTCAGGGCACTCCACCTCCTCCTCCGCCTCCTCCTTCGGCGAGTGATCAGGGCACTCAGCCTCCTTCTCCAGCGCGTAGCGGCACTCCGCCTCCTTCTCCGCCTGCGCCGGCGCACCCGAGCAGCCAGCCCCCTCCTTCTCCGCCTTGTCAGCAAGGGCGGAAGAGACCCGCCGCCGCTCCGGCTGCTCCGGCGCGTCGTAGTCCTTCTCCTCCGCCTCGTAATCAAGGAAAGAAGACAGCCGCAACTGCTCCGTCTGCTCTGCCGGTGTCTAGCAGTACAACCAGAGGTGGGAGGCAATACAGATTCGGTCCTTCTCTGAAGACTCCAGAGAAGTTACCATACGAGAGGACCCCGGAGGAGAACGCCAAGATCGGGCAAGCCGAAGTGAGGAGCTTCTTTGAAGGGGTGAAAGCAAAGAAACATCCACCTCCGGAGGAGAAGGTAGATCCGGTGAAAGCGAAGCGCACTCTGGCTGCCCTGAAAAAACCAACAAAGTCTCCGCCGAAAGGCAACTATGATCTTATTATTGCAAAGAAATTTGTCGAAGCGGAGCGGTCGGGAAGTACTGTCAGTGATCAAAGGATAAAGGAATGACGAGCTGGGAAAAAATTGCCCAGCTCGGCAAACAAGCGAACCAATCATGCCCCCCGATCAAGGTGCCTACTAATGATCCGAGGATGGTGCCCAGTTATAGCAATCTTGGAGATTACCTGCCCGGCGATGTACATTATGAGTTCTTGGAGGTGGAGGAACACAAATACGAGTACGGGAAGCCTCTCGTCAAAGATGAAAGATCTCTAACAATGATGATTCGAAGATTCCATGATTGGTACATGAAAACCTGCAAAGATTCTGGGGGGAGGAATACTTTGACGCTGAGAGTTAGAGAGGAGCATGACCTCGTTGGAATTGAACTGTTGAATGTTCCATTTGAGGAGTTCTTCCAGTTTTTCAATCAAAAGGCCCTCGATAAAGCAACGATCACTTGCTACTGTCTGTAAGTAGTACTACTTATGTCATTAAGTCTCTCTATATAGGTCAGCTCTTTCATTGCATGTATTTATAATTATCCTCACTATATTATGCAGATTGAAGATCGCCGAATTGAAGAAAAGACAAATCAGTGATATTGGGTTCATTAACACAAATCTCATAGATGCAACTGAGGTTAAATATCGTGCCAAAGATACTGAGGCCAACTTGCTCGATCATTGGTAATAAATGAAAACAAAGATATAATACTCTTTCCTTACAACTTCAAGTGAGTGTTACTGTCTTCTGCATATTCGGTTTCCCTTATTAGTCCAGGTTATAGTAATGTAATTGATGAGTTATGCATGCGTGCGCAGCTTCCACTATATTCTCCTAGAGATTAAGCTTGAGCAGGGACTAGTAACCGTCTTAGACTCGAGACGAAAAGATCCCCAGGACTATGCGGACATGACTCAAATGCTCGAGAAGTAAGTTAAATCGATCATTATCCACCTTATCAGCAACTTTGTTCATTTCCTGATATCAAGTAATTGTTTTCTTTGTCTGGAAGAGTTTGGAGAAAATTCACCAAAAAAGCTCCGGGACTGCCGAAGAAGCTGCAATTTAGACACCCGAAAGTAAGTACTATAGTAACATGTTCCGCGCATCTCCTAGTGATTCAAGCGCTAGTTTCATCAATACCATTTGGCATGCTTGCTTATCAGTTTGATTGACCTCTATTTCTTGTAAGGTGGTTGTGGCAGGAACAAGGGAATAATTTCTATGGATACTACATTTGCGAGTGCATCCGCCACATGACCTATGAACGGGGGTACTCTGACGAACAATATGAAGTGCGCAAGCAATAATATTCACAATTTTATTTTATTACCATCATTTGTGTTGAGTTTCATTTATTCATATATATATGTATGTATGTATTGACCCCCTTGTTCAAATTAGATGTTTCGGATGCGGGATGAACTCCTAGCACCAGATCGTATGCGAGCAATTCAAGAGGAATTGGCGGCATTCTTCCTTGACCACGTGATCGCTGAAGACAGAGAATATATGTGGACCCTGTGTTCATATATAATTAGGAGATTATATTGTAAGAGATAATTATTGTATATATGTAGCCGGTAGTGTCGGATAGATATACGAGAACTTGTTGTTCGACCAATCTCTCAGAGAAGGAGATGTGGTCGATATCACTTCTCTCTGTATGCATATGTTCATGACGATCTTCTGTTTCCTTCATTTGCTTACTAGCTAGCGTGTCTAGTCCTCTCTATATATATGTATATATATATATATATGGCGTCGACCAAGCACGGACATAAGAGAGGACACTTCTCTCTATTAATTAGCTAGCTAACACAGTATATGAAACACCTAAATTAAACCCCCCAAACCCCCAACCCCCCCCTTTCAAAAAAAACAAAAACCCCAGCCCCTGAAATGCTGACGCGTGGATGCCTATTGGTCCCGGTTGGTGGCACCGGCCACGTGGAGGCCCATCTGTCCCGGTTCGTGTAAGAATCGGGACTAAAGGGTTAGGGCATTAGTAACGACCCTTTAGTCCCGGTTCACAAACCGGGACAAAAGGCCCTTATCAGCCGGGACGAATGGGGTTTTTTCTACTAGTGAAAAGATCAACTGATCAATTGTTGTGTCTCTGGGGTGCCCCCTGCCCCCGTATATAAAGGAGCAAGGGGGGTGCGGCCGGCCTAGAGAGGGGCGCGCCAGGAGGAGTCCTACTCCTACCGGGAGTAGGACTCCCCCCTTTTCCTTGTTGGACTAGGAGAGAGAGGGGAAAGAGGTGGAGGAGAAGAAGGAAAGGGGGGCGCCGCCCCCTCTCCTTGTCCTATTCGTACTAGGGGGGAGAGGGCGTGGCCCTTTCCCTGGCCGCCTCTCCTCTCTTCCACCAAGGCCTACTAAGGCCCATTAAGTCCCCGGGGGGTTCCGTTAACCTTCCGGTACTCCGGTAAAATCCCGATTTCACCCGGAACACTTCCGATATCCAAACATAGACTTCCAATATATCAATCTTCATGTCTCGACCATTTCGAGACTCCTCGTGATGTCGGTGATCACATCCGGGACTCCGAACACCCTTCGGCACATCAAAACATATAAACTCATAATATAACTGTCATCGAAACGTTAAGCGTGCAGACCCTACGGGTTCGAGAACTATGTAGACATGACCGAGACACATCTCCGGTCAATAACCAATAGCGGAACCTGGATACTCATATTGGCTCCCACATATTCTACAAAGATCTTTATCAGTCAGACCGCATAACAACATACGTTGTTTCCTTTGTAATCGGTATGTTACTTGCCCGAGATTTAATCATCGGTATCTCAATACCTAGTTCAATCTCGTTACCGGTAAGTCTCTTTACTCGTTCCGTAATACATCATCCCGCAACTAACTCATTAGTTGCAATGCTTGCAAGGCTTAAGTGATGTGCATTACCGAGAGGGCCTAGAGATACCTCTCCGACAATCAGAGTGACAAATCCTAATCTCGAAATACGCCAACCCAACAAGTACCTTTGGAGACACCTATAGAGAACCTTTATAATCACCCAGTTACGTTGTGACATTTGGTAGCACACAAAGTGTTCCTCCGGTAAACGGGAGTTGCATAATCTCATAGTCATAGGAACATGTATAAGTCATGAAGAAAGCAATAGCAACATACTAAACGATCGGGTGCTAAGCTAACGGAATGGGTCAGGTCAATCACATCATTCTCCTAATGATGTGATCCCGTTAATCAAATGACAACTCATGTCAATGGCTAGGAAACTTAACCATCTTTGATCAACGAGCTAGTCAAGTAGAGGCATAATAGTGACACTCTGTTTGTCTATGTATTCACACATGTATTATGTTTCCGGTTAATACAATTCTAGCATGAATAATAAACATTTATCATGATATAAGGAAATAAATAATAACTTTATTATTGCCTCTAGGGCATATTGCCTTTAGGTGCCCCCCTCCAATGGATCTTGGCTCCATAAATTCTTATTTATTGTATAAAAATCCTCCCAAAGTTTCGTTCCATTCCGAGAACTTTTATTTCTGCACAAAAACAACACCATGGTAGTTCTGCTGAAAACAACGTCAGTCCGAGGTTAGTTTCATTCAAATCATGCAAATTAGAGTCCAAAACAAGAGGAAAAGCGTTAGGAAAAGTAGATACATTGGAGACGTATGAACTCCCTCAAGCTTAAACCTTTGCTTGTCCTCAAGCAATTTAGTTGATAAACTAAAAGTGAAAAAGAAAAGCTTTTACTAACTCTTTTGCTCTTGTTTGCATAAATAAGCTTAAACAACACCCAGGTTTTCAGCCAACATTATAACTAACCATACCGGCAATAACTCTCAAAGGTTATATTAACTCATATCAATGACATAATCAGCTAGCGAGCAATAATAAGATAGCTCAAACAGCAACATGTTGTCAAAACAACCATGGTATAATATGACAATAGTGGTATCTCGCTAGCCCTTTCTAAGACCGTAAAACATAAATGCAGAGCACCTCCAAAGTTCAAGCAGCGACTAAGCATTGTAATTCATGGTACATAAGATCCAGTCATGATGCACCCAACATTAGCTACACACAATACATAAGTCATGAAAACAGTGCTCTCAGGTTCCGGCGCTTGTTTTAGAAGGTGATGACATAACATAAAAGTAAATAGACAGTCCCTTCGCAGAGGGAAGCAATGATTTGCAGAGGTGCCAAAGCTCAAGTTTTTAAAATAGAGGCAAATGATATTTTCAGACATGCACCCTTCTCATTTACTTCACGACTATCAGTTATCAATATCTTCCATGCTAAGCACGCTAGTGGCGGTTCCCAAGCGATAAAAGTAAAGGTTTACTCCCCCTCCACCAAAAATCACACTCCATGGCTTGTCCGAAACAACAGGTGCCGTCCAAACCAACAACAGTCCCGGGGGAGTTTTGTTTAATTATTTTCATTTTTGAGTTCGGGACTGGGAATCCCTATTACCGCCCTTTTCTCGTGCGATGGCGAGTGAATAAACACTCGACTTGAGAATAACCCGCTTAGCATGGGAGATACCGACCACCTCCTGTCGTTCCATGAACGATCCAGGCACACAAAAAGGATATTTATTAGAAGTTTTTAGAGGTGGCACATGCAAATTTACTTAGGACGGCAGGGTAGTACCACATATAGGTAGGTATGGTGGACTCATCTAGAATAACTTGGGTTCACGGTTTTTCATGTACAAGCAGAATTCCCACTTAGTACAGGCGAAGGCTAGCAAATAGATAGAGAAGTGGCCAGCTAGAGAGCAACAACGGTCATTAACATGCATTATGCATAAGTAACATTGGACACTAGCATGAGTAGGATATGAACACCATGAACATAAATATCATACAGGCTATGTTGGTTTTGATTCAATTGCATGCATGAGCATGTGCCAAGTCAAGCCACTCAAACATTCAGAGGAGTATATCATATCATCATACTACATCACAATCATTGAGGGAGTCCTGGATTAGGGGGTCTTCGAACAGCCGGACTATATCCTTTGGCCGGACTGTTGGACTATGAAGATACAAGATTGAAGACTTCGTCCCGTGTCCGGATGGGACTTTCCTTGGCGTGGAAGGCAAGCTTGGCAATACGGATATGTAGATCTCCTCCCTTGTAACCGACTCTGTGTAAACCTAGCCCCCTCCGGTGTCTATATAAAGCGAAGGGTTCAGTCCGTAGGACAACAACAATCATACCATAGGCTAGCTTCTAGGGTTTAGCCTCTACGATATCGTGGTAGATCAACTCTTGCAATACTCATATCATCAATATCAATCAAGCAGGACGTACGGTATTACCTCCATCAAGAGGGCCCGAACCTGGGTAAACATCGTGTCCCTTGGCTCCTGTTACCATCAGCCTTAGACGCACAGTTCGGGACCCCCTACCCGAGATCCGTCGGTTTTGACACCGACAGTGGTGCTTTCATTGAGAGTTCCACTGTGTCATCACCATAATGCTTGATGGCTCCTTCGATCATCGGTAACGATGCGGTCCAGGGTGAGGTTTTCCTCCCCGGACAGATCTTCGTATTCGGCGGCTTCGCACTGTGGGCCAACTCACTTGGCCATCTGGAGCGGATCGAGAGCTACGCCCCTGGCCATCAGGTTAGATTCGCAAACTTAAACTACACTGCCGACATCCACGGAGACCTGATCTTCGACGGATTCGAGCCCTTGTCAGGTGCGTCGCACAATCACGACAAGCATGACATAACTCTGACGTCGCACAGTGTTCGAGAGATCGCATCTGCAACTACTCCGGCCCTCAATCCAGAGCAATGTGTGCCATCCGAGGACGGGTGGATAGACCCTGCCATGGAGGCCGCACTCTCAGTGGTGATAGAGCCGAATACTGACTTCACCCCCTGCGAGAGCCGCATTGCCGAACCATGGGATTCGTCCTCGGCCATAGGCTCCGAGCCGCCTGCATCCGTGCCTATCGAATCCGATTGGGCACTGATCATGGAGTTTACCTCTATGGATATCTTTCAGCACTCGCCTTTCGACGATGTGCTAAATTCATTAAGGTCCCTCTCCTTGTCAGGAGAACCTTGGCCGAACTATGTCCGGCTAGAAGGGGATGCGGACGACGAAGAAATTCGCTGCCCACCCACCACCCACTTAGTAGCCAATATTGATGATTTAACCGACATGCTCGATTTCAACTCCGAAGACATCGACGACATGGACGACGATGCAGGAGAGGAACAGGAACCAGTGCCCACAGAGCACTGGACAGCCACTTCATCACATGACATATACATGGTGGATACACCCAAAGAAGGCAATGGCAACAAGACAACGGAGGATGACCCCTCCAAGAAGCTAACAAAGCGTCGGCATAGGCGCCGCTCCAAATCCCGCCTCGGCAAAAACAGCGACAACAGCGCAAGAGAAAATAACACTCCAGTCGACTCCAGAGGAAAGGACGACCACATTACCCCGGCGGCAGAGCATGATGATACTGCAAATGGCGAACATAGTACGGATCCGATGTCCGAACATGGCGACGCAGCGGATAAACACTCATCAACCCCCCTCTGGGGAACAAAACAGTCCGGACAAATATGCACACATCATCCCAAAAAGGCACCTGGAACAAGAGAACCTCCGCAGCAGGCTTATTGCCACAACAAGGAGTCTGAAGAAGCAGAAGCAAAGGCTTAAGGCCGCAGAAAATACGCTCAACAGCAGGTGGAACAAAGTGCTCGACAACGAAGAAAGGTATCGTGAAAGTTACCACACAAAGAGCTATCCAAAGCGCAAGCTATTACCTGAATTCGACGATGAGGCCTTAGAGCCAACACAGCCGAAAAATAAAATGGCCAACTGGCCGGATCAACCACCTTGTGGCCGCGATAGAGCGGCTAACAAGGCCACACATAAGTCAACACACAGATCTACGTGAGTACTTGCGCCAAAAACTCAGTATGACCAGATCCATCTATGGATCTAGGAAGCGCGCTCTGGCACAAAATCAAAACCGAACACTACAACCGTCCGAACGCCATGATACATCCAAATACAGGGGTGCCGCACACCCCCTATGTTTCACCGATGAGGTGCTGGACCATGAATTCCCAGAAGGATTCAAACCAGTGAACATAGAGGCGTACGACGGGACCACAGACCCTGGGGTCTGGATCGAGGACTTTATCCTCCATATCCATATGGCTCGCGGAGACGATCTCCATGCCATCAAGTACTTGCCCCTGAAGCTTAAAGGACCAGCTCGACACTGGCTGAAAAGCCTCCACGAAAACTCAATTGGAAGTTGGGAGGAGCTCGAGGATGCTTTTCGGGCTAATTTTCAAGGGACCTATGTCCGACCTCCGGATGCAGACGATTTAAGTCATATAATTCAACAGCCCGGAGAGTCAGCCCGAAAGCTTTGGAACAGGTTTCTCACTAAGAAGAACCAAATTGTCGACTGTCCGGACGCCGAAGCCTTAGCAGCTTTCAAGCACAGCGTCCAAGACGAATGGCTCGCCAGACACCTCGGCCAAGAAAAACCAAGAACAATGGCAGCCCTGACAAGCCTCATCACCCGCTTTTGCGCGGGCGAAGATAGCTGGTTAGCCCGTAGTAGCACCAGCGACCCAAGCACATCCGAAGTCAGGGATGGCAATGGAAAACCACGACACAGTAAAAGCAAGCGTCGAAATAAAGAAGACAGCCCAGATAATACGGCGGTAAACCCCGGATTTAGGGGCTCTCGACCAGGTCAGCGGAAAAAGCCTTTCAAAGGCAGCAGAGATGGACCGTCCAGCCTAAACAAGATTCTAGACAAACTATGTCAGATTCATGGCACCCCCGATAAACCTGCAAATCACACCCACAGAGAATGCTGGGTCTTCAAGCAGGCCAGTAAGCTAAACGCCGAACACAAGGGGAGGGAGACACCAAGCGAAGACGAGGACGAACCTCGCTAGGAAAGCACTGGAGGTCAGAAAAAATTCCCAGCAGAGGTTAAAGCAGTAAACATGATCCACGTGACAAAGAGAAGAAGCAAACATGCACTCCGAGACATACGCGCCTTAGAGCCCGTCACCCCCAAGTTCAACCCCTGGTTGGCCCGCCTGATCACTTTTGATTGCAGGGATCACCCGACAAGCATCCGACATGAAGGATTGGCTACCTTGGTGTTAGACCCAATAATAAACGGATATCATCTCACACGAGTCCTTATGGACAGTGGCAATGGTCTAAATCTGATATATCAGGACACAGTCCGCAAAATGGGGGTAGACCCGACAAAAATCAGCCGCAGTAATACTACCTTAAAGGGAGTAATACCAGGCCCAGAGGCCCGCTGCACGGGCTCTCTATCACTAGAGGTTGTATTCGGTTCTTCCGACAACTTCCGAAGTGAAAAGTTAACTTTCTACATCGCTCCATTCCGAAGTGGCTATCAAGCACTACTCGGAAGAGAGGCTTTCGCTCGTTTTAATGCAGTAACGCATTATGCTTCTCTCAAGCTTAAGATGCCCGGTCCACATGGCACCATCACAGTTAGTGGAAATATTGAGCGTTCTCTACGCGCGGAAGAACGTGCGGCGGCTTTAACAGCCGAGCACTAGACGGCCTCACCAACC
Organism: Triticum urartu; assembly: GCF_056163025.1. Taxonomy (NCBI): domain Eukaryota; kingdom Viridiplantae; phylum Streptophyta; class Magnoliopsida; order Poales; family Poaceae; genus Triticum; species Triticum urartu. The sequence goes on from NC_141875.1 coordinate 98,023,658, forward strand.
AGAATAAATGACAGGTCGTCAAGACCGCGGACACGGTTAGACGAGTCTGACACATCACTACGTATACATGAGATTGGTTAAACCCTCATAGACGGTACCAGGGGCTTCTCGTGTGTAATCAGGGCTAGTTCCGCTCAACTTGACTTATCTTGAATTTTAATGGTTTATCTAGAATAACCAATTTTTTTGGCATGACAAATTTCACCTAAGTTCTTCTCTTTTACAGATGACAATCGTGCTACACCCGTCCAGGACATGACACAACGGAGACACAGGCGCAGACGTGCAGCAGGGACCCGCTCAAAAGTTTCTTTTCAGATTAAGACCCTGCGTAAACCTTTTTTACTGTCTCTTGTTGTTCACATCCTCCGGATACTCAATACAACCGAGAAGGATGCTGACGTTATTGGCATTTCTCCACGTTAGAATATTACACGTACCTGGACACTCGGGGTTTATTATTAAGGGCATTGTTTAGCCCAGCATATGTTATAAAGACCGGATACCTTAGGGAGTGTTCGGCGTCGCGAGTTTGGCCTTATATGCATCAGCTCCGAATCATGTCTTTGGTCAAATGTTGGGTTTTCCCGGCTCCCGTGTTTTTCTACCTTACGTTCCGCTCTATCGGCTAAGGCGGCACCGGGAGAACTACTGCGATTGTGCCCTGGTTCATCCGGATGAGCACCTCAGTAGAGAAAACCGAAAACTGACTGTCATGATAAAGCGTGAGACTGGTCAACCACTCGATGACTTAGTGGAATCTTCAGCATTCCTCCGCATTAACGAAGGGCCGTTTCCCGGTCATGTACGTACGCGCCCCGTATTCGGACGAGCGTGGAAGTACCAGGGGCTATATAGTAGTCCCACTGTCAAACTCCTATGGCTAAGTGAAAGTGTTAAAGCAATATAGTCCGATTGCCTCGTTCGTTGCGCTACCACCTCCTTAATGGACCAAGACGTTGGATCAAGTGTGAATAGACATTTTTTGTGAACACCCCCGCATTATATGCGTGGGGGCTGAAGCCGATGACTGCAAACTTTCAGGTTATATACATATATACATAAATGGCCGCACAGGAGGCATAATAATACTTTCAGGCAAAAGTATAAACACAACCTTTATAATTCAACAAAACATTGTTTTTACAATGGGAATACATGTCACTAGAACATAATATTCTTCGACACTGAGCCTCTATTGAACAAGCGTCTTCAAGGACTTCTTCAAAGTAGTGCTCGGCAGACACTCGGCCTACGACCGAACTCTAGGTTGCAATAGCGGTGGCCTCCATCTCTGCCCAGTATGTCTTGACACAGGCAAGTGCCATCCGCGCACCCTCTATGCACGCCGACTTCTTCATAGCGTCGATATGCGGCTCAAAACCAAGGAATTCTTGCACTAAACTGAAGTAACTATTCGGCCTTGACCCTTCCGGCCACAGATGATCCACAACAGACCTCATGGCAAGTCCGGACAACCTATGGAGCTCGGCCCACTCGGCCATTCGCTCATTCAACAGCAGCGGATGTACTGGAGCATGGAACTGTGACCAGAACAGCTTTTCCACTTCACGATCTTTTTGATCCTTGAAGTACTCGGCCGCATCAGCAGCACTGGCTGCCAAATCCACGTACGCGTCTACCGAACTCCATAGTTGATCAAGAGGGGCATACTTCGGATCTCCAAACTTCGTCCGCAACAAAAAGGGCTTACCAGCCGCGATATCTCCAGCTTGATGTAGCTCCTCCTTCGCCGCTCTGATTTTAGAGCGGGCTTCCTTGGCTGCTACCATGGCCTTCTCCAGGTCCATCGCCTTCGCTCGGCTTTCTTTTTCAAGAAGCTGGTAACGGTCAGCAGCATCTTTCAACTCAACGACCATCTTGGCCATTCTTTCCTTGCTTTGGCAATGCGCGGCCTATTCGGCCCTCAGCTCTTTGACCGCCTTTAGAGCGGCCGCATCGCTATCCCTGGCTTGCTCCTTTGTGATGGCCTGACTTATTAGGGATGATAGACTACTCATATCAATAAGGAATTCATTCTTTACCGGGAGCCCATTCGGACAGAACTCCAAAGTTAAGCGTGCTCAGCTTGGAGTAGTGTCAGGATGGGTGACCGACTGGGAAGTTGCTCCTGGGTGCGCACGAGTGAGGACAAAGTGCGCAGAAAAGACTAGTATTGATCTGTGGGGCTAGTCTAGATCCCATCAGGAGTAACGACCACCGGCGGGTGTGTCCGGGGCGTTACAAGTTGGTATCAGAGCCGATCCTCACGGTTACACAGATGGTTGCGGACAGGTGCATGGTCATGTTGTTCATGACATTTGTGACCCGTCGTGGCACACGGCATGGCACATGTACTGGATTAGAAGCACAGACGTATGTGGCAAGAGGGAACGTTCCTGTGGCCCGACGAGGACGTCGGTTCCTCTGAGTGGGGGTGTATGTGATGGCCTGGCTTATTAGGGATGATAGACTACTCATATCAATAAGGAATTCCTTCTTTTCCGGGAGCCCATTCGGACATAACTCCAAAGTTAAGCGTGCTCAGCTTGGAGTAGTGTCAAGATGGGTGACCGACTGAGAAGTTGCTCCCGGGTGCGCACGAGTGAGGACAAAGTGCGTAGAAAAGACTAGTATTGATCTGTGGGGCCAGTCTAGATCCCGCCAGGAGTAACAACCACCGGCGGGTGTGTCCGGGGCGTTACATCCTTGGCCTGGGCAAGTTCCGCCCGAAGGGTCTCCATGGTGGCAGCTCCACCCGCAGTCACAACATATTAAAGATACTGGCATCATGCTCCTCTTACTATGTGTTGATCACCGGAGAAATCACATACCCTGTGCCTTGTCGAGCCGCTTGTTGACAAGCACGATGTCGGCATCTGCCGCATCAAGTTGCCGCTTCAGCTCGGCAAACTCACGAGTCCGGCTAGCCACCAGACCTTCAACCACCTGTGCATGAAGGCGGTCTGATTATTACCTGGGACTATGATCCTCTGTTTGCCGCCGTTCTCGACGGCAACCAGAGTCTCAGGGGCTACTATCTGCATAGGGCACACCTAACATGTGCGGTACTATAAAAACATACACTATTTCACGTACCTCAAAGCCTTTTAGTAGACTCATAAAAGCTTCATGCAACCCGCTTTCGGTGGATGAAATCCTCTCAATCACCGTACCCATTAGCGTACGATGCGCTTCTGAGATGGCCGCTTGCTCCAGAAGATCCTTCAGTGTGTCCGATCGCACACTGGATGGTTCCGGACTCTTTCTGTTGCTCTCTTTAGGAGCCGAATACTGAGGACTTCGGGTGGCCAAATGATTACCCTCCGGCCTTGGCGGATCAGGCGAAACCCTCTGTGACGACACTTCAGGGTCCCCCGCCTCATGAGGCGGGGTGGCAGGGGGAGGTGCTTCGCTCTCCATCATCTCCGGAAGAAGATCCCCTAAAGACGAACTCTGTCGAGAAGGGCTATGATCCGAACTACAAGATATATGCTTCGGTTATTATCTTCAGAAGTAATGTAGGATATTTTTACTATTAAGTACTTTTTGTTTACTTACAGCTCGGTAGAGGGCTGATCCCCTTGCAGGCACTGTGCGGCAAGAGTACCTTCTGAGGCAGGACCCTCTGGCGAAGATTTCTTCCCCCGTTTGGAAACCTTTGTTTCCGGGTCTTCAGAGGTGGTCCTCTTCCTTCCTTGGGGAGTGATACGTCTCCAACATATCTATAATTTTTGATTGCTCCATGCTATATTATCTACTGTTTTGGACATTATTGGGCTTTATTATCCACTTTTATATTATTTTTGGGACTAACCTATTAACCGGAGGCCCAGCCCAGAATTGCTGTTTTTTTGCCTATTTTAGGGTTTCGAAGGAAAGGAATATCAAATGGAGTCCAAACGGAATGAAACCTTCGGGAACGTGATTTTCTCACCGAACATGATCCAAGAGACTTGGACCTACGTCAAGAAACCAACAGGGAGGCCACGAGGTAGGGGGGCGCGCCTACCCCCCACGCGCGCCCTCCACCCTCGTGGGCCCCCTGTTGCTCCATTGACATACTTCTTCCTCCTATATATACCTACGTACCCCCAAACGATCAGATACGGAGCCAAAAACCTAATTTCACCGCCGCAACTTTCTGTATCCACGAGATCCCATCTTGGGGCCTGTTCCGGAGCTCCACCGGAGGGGGCTTCCATCACAGAGGGCTTCTACATCAACACCATAGCCTCTCCGATGAAGTGTGAGTAGTTTACCTCAGACCTTCGGGTCCATAGTTATTAGCTAGATGGCTTCTTCTCTGTTTTTGGATCTCAATACAATGTTCTCCCCCTCTCTTGTGGCGATCTATTCGATGTAATCTTCTTTTTGCGGCGTGTTTGTTGAGACCGATGAATTGTGGGTTTATGATCAAGATTATCTATGAACATATTTTGAATCTTCTCTGAATTCTTTTATGCATGATTGGTTACCTTTTCAAGTCTCTTCGAATTATCAGTTTGGGTTGGCCTACTAGATTGATCTTTCTTGCAATGGGAGAAGTGCTTAGCTTTGGGTTCAATCTTGCGGTGTCCTTTCCCAGTGACAGTAGGGGCAGCAAGGCACGTATTGTATTGTTGCCATCGAGGATAACAAGATGGTTTTTTTATCATATTGCATGAATTTATCACTCTACATCATGTCATCTTGCTTAAGGCATTACTCTGTTTTCATGAACTTAATACTCTAGATGCATGCTGGATAGCGGTCGTTGAGTGGAGTAATAGTAGTAGATGCAGGCAGGAGTTGGTCTACTTGTCTCGGACGTGATGACTATATACATGATCATACCTAGATATTCTCATAACTATGCTCAATTCTGTCAATTTCTCAACAGTAATTCGTTCACCCACCGTAAAATACTTATGCTCTTGAGAGAAGCCACTAGTGAAACCTATGGCCCCGGGGTCTATCTTCATCATACTAGTCTTCCAATACTTAGTTATTTCCTTTCCTTTTTTACTTTGCTTTTATTTTACTTTGCATCTTTATCACAAAAATACCAAAAAAATATTATTCTATCATATCTATCAGATCTCACTCTCGTAAGTGACCGTGAAGGTATTGACAACCCCTTATCGTGTTGGTTGTGAGGAGTTATTTGTTTTGTGCAGGTACGAGGGACTCATGCGTAGCCTCCTACTGGATTAATACCTTGGTTCTCAAAAACTGAGGGAAATACTTACACTACTTTGCTGCATCATCCTTTCCTTTTCAAAGAAATCCAACGCATTGCTCAAGAGGTAGCAGGGAGAGGGAATTTCAGATTCTTCTCCCTGGTTGTCCTCCTTCGCGGAGGCGCTAATTCCCCCGGTTTGGATGAATAATGAGCGAGGCTCGCTTTCAGCCTCTTTATTCTCCCCTTTATCTTCCCTTGAGGGCGCCTGATAAGGCGCCGACTCGAGCATTCTAGCTAGTACTGGATTTGCTGAGCCTTCGGGAAGGGGGCCGAACACCTGACCATCTTCGCCTTTGTTACCCAGCCCTGGTCAAAGAGCGACTTTTCAGAATGATGTTATGATAAATAAAAAGACAACATGTTCGGCCACGGGTTTACTTACTTGGGTATCTGGGCGATTGCAGCTCAGACCCGCATCCTCGGTGGTGTCCGGACACCTTATTTGTGGTCCGAAGAACAATTTGTACATCTCTTCGAGCGTCATGCTGAGGAAGTGCTGAATAATTCGCGGTCCTTCCAGGTTGAACTCCCACATACGGAGGGGTCGACGTTTGCAAGGCGGGACCCGACGAACTAGCATGACTTGCATTACCGAGACCAGGCTGACATCTCTCTCGAGGAGATCTTGGATGCGACTCTGCAATATCGGCACATCATTTACTGGCCCCCAGTCCAGCCCCTTGTTGATCCATGACGTCAGTTGTGGTGGGGGCCCGAGCGAAAGGCAGGGGCGGCTACCCACTTGGCACTCCGGGGAGATGTGATATAAAACCACTCCCGCTGGCATAAACTGGACACCTCTGGGAAGGAACCCTCTGGCCATGGAACATCAACGCTTTTGCTTATTACGACACCTCCGCACTCTGCGTGTCGCCCCTCGATCATCTTCGGCTTCACATTGAAGATCTTGAGCCACAGGCCGAAGTGTGGGGTAATGCGGAGGATGGCCTCACACACGAAGATGAACGACGAGATGTGAAGGAGGGAATCCGGGGCCAGATCATGGAAATCCAGCGCATAATAAAACATGAGCCCCCTAACAAAGGGATCCAGAGCGAGGCCTAGCCCTCGAAGGAAGTGAGAGATGAATACAATGCTCTCGCCGGGTTTGGGAGTGGGAATGACCTGCCCTCAAGCAGGCAGCCTGTGCCAGATTTCGCCGGTCAAATACCTGGCCTCTCTTATCTTCTTGATGTCTTCCTCTGTGACAGAGGAAGGCATCCACCGACCTTGAAGGTTGGATCCGGACATGGTTGAAGGTCTGAAGCGCCTGACCTGAGCCTTGTGTGTTGGATCTCGAGGCGGGGAAGGATTCGATTGAGTACGAGAGGGGAAAAAGGACGGGCCTTGGCCTCTTTATAAAGAGGGCGAATATCAAGCGTCCTCCTCGTGGCCGCTTGGGACTTGCCTAAAATCGAGGAGTCATACCAACGGGCACGATTGGGTTACCCACGTCCGTGAGAATCCCGTAATAAGGGGGACACGATCTCTGCTTCGACAAGACGTGTTAAGAAAACCGCCTCACAATATGCGCAGTACTGGTTGAGAAAAACGGTTCGTATAATGACCGAGCCATGACATGATGTCATGTTGCTGAACGTGTCAGCAGATTGGATTTGTGGAAATATTATTCTCTCTACGGTGGTATGTGGAACTTTTTTTGCAAAGCCGGACACTATCAGTGTGTTCAAAATCTTCTATGGAGTTTTCGGAGGAGGAACCCGCCTTGCAATGCCGAAGACAAATCTGTGCGCCGGACTCATCGTCATTGAGGCCTGGTTCAGGGGCTACTGAGGGAGTCCGGGATTAGGGGGTCTCCGGACAGCCGGATTATATCCTTTGGCCGAACTGTTGGACTATGAAGATACACGATTGAAAACTTCGTCCCGTGTCCGGATGGGACTTTCCTTGGCGTGGAAGGCAAGCTTGGCAGTATGGATATGTTGATCTCCTCCCTTGTAACCGACTCTTTGTAACCCTAGCCCCCTCCGGTGTCTATATAAACCGAAGGGTTTAGTCCGTAGGACAACAACAATCATACCATAGGCTAGCTTCTAGGGTTTAGCCTCTACGATCTCGTGGTAGATCAACTCTTGTAATACTCATATCATCAATATCAATCAAGCAGGACGTAGGGTATTACCTCCATCAAGAGGACCCGAACCTGGGTAAACATCGTGTCCCCTGGCTCCTGTTACCATCCGCCTCAGACGCACAGTTCGGGACCCCCTACCCGAGATCCGCCGGTTTTGACACCGACAATCATTTTAACGCAATGTTGATATCCAAGATAAATCATTATCCACTCCTAGATACTTATGCATGGCATGATAAACTATAATCTCTAATTGTCATTGCAAACACGTTTAATCATAATGGGCTGAATCATGGATACTAGGTTAAACATATTTACACAAGCAGAACAAGTCGAGTTCATACCCGTTTCTCTCTGCCACGACTAGTTCATTGAATATCGTCATTATTGCCTTTCACTTGCATGATCGAACGATGTGAAAATAATAATAGTGCACGAGTGCCGTGGACTAAGCTGGAATCTGCAAACATTTTATTCAACAAGAGAAGACAAGGTAATATAGGTTCTTTATTAGATCAACAATTATCCATATGAGAACCACTCAACATTTTCATCATGGTCTTCTCCTCGGTAAGACTCGAATAAAAATAAAACAAGTTCAGAGAAATACAGTGAAATATTTTTGGAGTTTTTGGTTTTCTTGAACAAGCAAATAAAAGGAAAAAGAAAAAATGAGAAAAACTATTTACACGGGAAAGCTCCCAACAAGCAGAAGAAGAACAAGGAAATCTTTTTGGGTTTTCTTTTTTGTACTACAACTAAGCATGCATAGAAAGTAAACTAACTATAACTATCTTTTTGGTTTTTCTAAGGTTTTTCAAACACACAAGAAGAAAGCAAGAAAAATAAAATTAAGCATGGATGATACAATGAAAAAGTGTGGACACTGACAAATGAAATAAGTGAACATGAATGTAATGTCGGTGGGAAACACGTACTCCCCCAAGCTTAGGCTTTTGACCTAACTTGGTAATCAATCAGAAGCCTAGGTAGTAGTTGGAGTGGTAGCTCACGGGGGCTCTTGGTGTGGATGCCTCAGCCTGCCGTGCAGCCACAACCGCCACGTTGTGAGCTCGGGCCTCGCTCTCAAGAACAAAATATCTTCCCCAACTCTGATGATCAAAGAGAGCAGGCACAGGAAAATATGTGTGCACAACAGATGTTTGGTTAAACAATAAGTTATATGTGAAAAATTATGAATATCTACTTTAAGGATCTTTTGATTCTTCATAGCATCAAAGTCTAAATACTGCATGGGTAGGATAGGGTGAAAGGGCAAAGGTGAAACAAACAACTCTCTTGCTAAACCCGTGGCACAAATTCCACCATAGAAAAACCCATTGTTAGCGTTGTGTTGTAAACTGCGTGCAACAATCTCCCCAAGATTATAACTCCTATCACCGGTGAGAGCGGTGCGTATGAGGCTCAAGTCTGGAGCACAAAGAGTACTACAATCTTGCTTGCCTATGATACATTTCCAATTAAATAATGCAAAGTATTGAATTGCGGGAAAATGAATGCTATTTATTCTACCTTGTGTCACTCCCCTCGTCTCAACGTAACAAAGACTAGTCAAAAATGATTGGAACTCAGCTCTTGGTGGTTCATCAAGTGAACCCCAGAATGGAATTTTGCAATGTTGAGCAAATCTCTCCAGTGATATGGTAAATGGATTTTCATAAAGCATAAACGACACCCTAGACTCATAGGGATGGAATTTAAATCCTTTGACAAATGATTCAGTGAGAATGTGGTGTTGATCGCACTTATCTGAAATATAAGGATCGAGGCTGGCATTGTGAACATATTGCTCAAATTCCTCCTTAATGCCTACACGCACCATATAGTCATCGCAAGGCCATAAGCATGTTTTGGTGGCGGCATCTCGTGTGGAACTTTCAGTTGGTTCAACATAAGACCGGTGAGCGGAGCTGTCACTAGAAGATGCCCCCGAGGATCTCCTCCTCGAAGAACTCCTTCCAAAAAGGTTCATCGTATTCACGTACAATTTTCTGAAATTTTTGAGTGACAACAAATTATCAACAAAACTTTACAAAATTGATAGCAACTACTCATGGGGATACATAGAGGCCATGGCAAGCATTCAAACTACTTAGAACTCTAAGAATTCAACATGCAAGCTCATCTACAGCAGCACCAAGAGTAACTAATTATTCAAAATATAAAACTAACTGAACAAACAGAGGAGTCACATACCAAGCAACAATCCCATGAAATAGTTTCGGAAATGGAGCTTCGAGCAAAGAGATCGAAATCCGTGGGTTTGAGAGCAAGAACACGAGAGTGAGAGCAATGGTGATTTTTTTTCTGGAGGTAGGTGATGATGTGGTGTGAAGAGATAAGTGAGGGGGACCACAACCCACCAGGGCGGGCCTGGGGCTCCTGGCGCGTCCAGGTGGGTTGTGCCCACCGGTGCACCTCCCTCTGATATTATTTGCACCAAAAATTCTTAAATATTTAGAAAAAATCGTATTAAATTTCCAGAGCATTCTGAGAACTTTTATTTTTGGGTCATTTTTTATTGCACGAGGAATTCAGAAAAAAGAAAAAACATGGTATTTTATTTTATTTAACTAATAAAAATAGAAAACAAAAAGTAGGGACAGAAGGTAGTGCTTACTAAATTCATCAACTTCATACCTCTCAAAAATGATCCATTAATAAGGTTGATCAAGTCTTATTAACAACCACTTTCGATTAGCATGAAACCGAAGAACTTTCGTAAATCACTAAGTTACCTCAATGGGGATATGAATGTCCCCAACAATAAGCATTTCATATTTCTTTTTAGCAGTAGGTAGAGGTATTTGAAAACTTCCAATAGTGATTGTCCGAGATATTTCAATAACATTAATACCATTCACTTGGAGTTGTTTCTTCGGAAAATGCACCGTATGCTCATTACCATTGATGTGAAAAGTGACCTTGCTTTTATTGCAATCAATAACAGCCCCTGCAGTATTCAAGAAGGGTCTACCAAGGATAATCGACATGTTGTCGTCCTCGGGCATCTCAAGTATAACAAAGTCAGTCAAAATAGTAACATTGGCAACAACAACGGGCACATCCTCACAAATACCAATAGGTATGGCAGTTGATTTATCAGCCATTTGCAAAGATATTTCAGTAGGTGTGAGTTTATTCAAATCAAGTCTTTTATATAAAGAGAAAGGCATAACACTAACACCAGCTCCTAAATCACATAAAGCAGTTTTCACATAATTCTTTTTGATAGAGCAAGGTATAGTTGGTATCCCCGGATCTCCAAGTTTTTTAGGTACTCCATCTTTAAAAGTATAATTAGCAAGAATAGTGGAGATTTCAGCTTCCGTTATTTTTCTTTTATTGGTGATGATGTATTTCATGTACTTTGCATAAGGAGGCATTTTCAAGATATCAGTCAAGCGAGTACGCAAAAAGACTGACCTCAACATTTCAGCAAAGCGTTCAAATTCTTCATCATCTTTCTTTTTAGTTGACTTTGGTGGAAAGGGCATAGGTTTTTGAACCCACAATTCTCTTTCTTTACCATGTTTTCTAGCCACAAAGTCACTTTTATCATACCTCTTATTCTTAGGTTGTGGGTTATCAAGATCAACTAATGGTTCTATCTCAACATCATTGTCTAGTTCTTTATTATTTGTTTGAGTATTTTCATGAACCTAATAATTTTCTTTTTTCATTATCAGAAGGTGAGTGTTCATTACCAGACTGGGTTTCAGCATCAGTGATAGAAGTTTCATTATCATTATCAGGAGGTTTTTCTATTTCAGGTTCACTAGAAGCATGCAAAGTCCTATCATTTTTCTTCTTCTTTTTCTTTCTAGAAGGACTAGGTGCATTAGTGTTAACTCTTTGTGAATCTTGTTCAATTCTTTTTGGGTGTCCCTCAGGATAAAGTGGTTCCTGAGTCATTTTACCTCCTCTAGTTGCTACTCTAACAGCAAAGTCATGTATATTATTATTCATTTCATCAAGCAATTCTCTATGAGATTTAGCAACTTGTTCTAACTAAGTTTGAACCATAGAAGCATGCTTTCCAACACCTCTAACATCATTTGAGATTCTAAATAACAAGTCACTCAAGCGAGCAATCATATCAGAATTGTATTTCAATTGTTTCATAACATTTGCATTGAAGTGATCTTGTTTTCTAATGTAATTTTCAAACTCATAAAGACATTGGCTAGGGTGCATATTGTGAGGATTGTCATTATCATTGAACTTCATTCGATAATTTACCTCTACCACCTTAGGAAGTGGTGGTGTATTAAGCCCATGTATTTCTTCAATAGGAGGTAAATTTTGACATTCTCGGCTTTAATACCTTTTTCCTTCATAGATTTCTTTGCCTCTTGCATATCTTCAGGACTGAGATATAATATACCCCTCTTCTTCTGAGTTGGTTTAACCTCTTGTTCAGGAAGAGTCCAATCAACATAATTTTTCAACATATTATTCAATAATTCTTCAGCTTGCCAAACAGTTCGTTCCCTGAAAACACAACCAGCACAACTATCTAGGAAATCCCTAGAAGCATCAGTTAGTCCATTATAGAATATATCAAGTATTTTATTTTTCTTAAGAGGATGATCAGGTAAAGCATTAAGTAACTAGAAAAGCCTCCCCAAGCTTGTGGGAGACTCTCTTCTTTAATTTGAACAAAGTTAAATATTTCCTGTAAAGCAGCTTGTTTCTTATGAGCAGGGAAATATTTTTCAGAGAAGTAATAAATCATATCCTGGGGACTACGCACACAACCAGGAGCAAGAGTATCGTACCAAGCTTTAGCATCACCCTTTAATGAGAAAGTAAATAATTTGAGAATAAAGTAATAGCGAGTCTTCTCATCATGAGTAAAAAGGGTGGCTATGTCATTCAACTTAGTAAGATGTGCCACAATAGTTTCAATTTCATAACCATGGAAAGGATCTGATTCAACCAAAGTAATTAACTCTGGGTCGACAGAGAATTCATAATCCTTATCATCAATAAAGATTGGTGAAGTAGCAAACTTAGCATCATATTTCATTCTAGCATTCAGAGATTTTTCCTTATACTTGCATAATAATTTATCTAGACCATCTCTATCCCTACAAGCAAGAATATCTCTAGTTGTCTCCTCATTCATAACATATTCTGGTACCTTAGGCAATTCATATCTAGGAAGGCTAGTTCTAACAGGTGTTTCGAGAGTTTCAGTTTCAAGCTCATCATCAGATTCGACAACATCAAGTTGTATTACTCTAGCAATTTGTTCATCAAGAAAGTCACCAAGTGGCACATCATCATCATCAAGCAAGGTACTAGCATCATCATAGGCATTATCCATAGCAGAAGTAACATCATCAATAACTTGCGACATATCAGAATTGATAGCATGTGGTGGTGTTGCAAGTTTACTTATAACAAAAGGTGAATCTAAAGCAGAACTGGATGGCAGTTCCTTACCTCCCCTCGTCTTAGAGGGATAAATCTTAGTCTTAGCATCCTTCAGATTCTTCATAGTGATAAATTGATAATAATCCCAAGTGACTCAACAACTATAGCTATGCTCCCCAGCAACGGCGCCAAAAAAGGTCTTGATAACCCACAAGTATAGGGAATCGCAATAGTTTTTGAGGGTAGAGCATTCAACCCAAATTTATAGATTCGACACAAGGGAGCCAAAGAATATTTGAAGGTATTAGCAGCTGAGTTGTCAATTCAACCACACCTGGAGATTAATTATCTGCAGCAACGTGATCAGTAGCAAAGTAATATGATAGTTTTGATAATAGTGACAACAGTAATAGTAACGGTAACAGTGATAGCAGTAGTTTTGTAGCAAGTGCAATAGTGACAATAGCAGTAGTAACTTAGCAAGAACAATATAAGATAAAGTCGTAGGCATTGGATCAATGACTTGTTGGATGATATTCATCATGAGACAATTATTGTTGGGGAACGTAGTAATTCAAAACATTTCCTACGATCACGCAAGATCTAACTAGGAGATTCATAGCAATGAGAGGGGAGAGTGTGTCCACGTACCCCCGTAGACCGAAAGCGGAAGCTTTTAGTAACGCGGTTGATGTAGTCGAACGTCTTCATGATCCAACCGATCCAAGTACCGAACGTACGACACCTCCGTGTTCAACACATGTTCAGCACGATGACGTCCCTCGAGATCTTGGTACAGTTGAGGACGAGGGAGAGTTCCGTTAGCATGACGGCGTGATGACAGTGTTGGTGATGTGATCCGCGCAGGGCTTCGCCTAAGCACTACGACAATATGGCCGAGGTGGTAAACTATGGAGGGGGCACCGCACACGGCTAAGACAATTGATATTGTGCCTTTGGGGTGCCCCTGCGCCCATATATAAAGGGGGAGGAGGAGGTGGCTGGCCCAAGGGGGGCGCGCCAAGGGGGGAGTCCTACTTGGACTCCCAGTCCAAGTAGGATTCGGCCCCCCTCCTTCCATCTAACGGAAAGGGGAAAGGGGAAAGGGGGAGAGGGAGAAGGAAAGGGGGGGGGCAACCCTAGTCCAATTCGGTTTGGGCTTGGGGGGGCACCTCTTGTGGCAGCCTCCCTCTCTCCACTATGGCCCAATAGGCCCATTAACTTTCCCGGTGGGTTCTGGTAACCTCCCGGTACTCTGAAAAATCCCCGATCTTCTTCGGAACCATTCCGGTGTCCGTATATAACCTTCCAATATATCAATCTTTACCTCTCGACCATTTCGAGACTCCTCGTCATGTCCGTGATCTCATCCAGGACTCCGAACAAACCTCGGTCACCAAAACAAATAACTCATAATACAAATCGTCATCGAATGTTAAGCGTGCGGACCCTACGGGTTCGAGAACTATGTAGACATGACCGAGACACTATTGGGGAACGTAGTAATTTCAAAAAAATTCCTACGCACATGCAAGATCATGGTGATGCATAGCAACGAGAGGGGAGAGTGTGATCTACGTACCCTTGTAGATCGACAGCGGAAGCGTTAGCACAACGCGGTTGATGTAGTCGTACGTCTTCACGACCCGACCGATCAAGCACCGAAACTACGACACCTCCGAGTTCTAGCACACGTTCAGCTCAATGACGATCCCCGAACTCTGATCCAGCAAAGTGTCGAGGAAGAGTTCCGTCAGCATGACGGCGTGGTGACGATCTTGATGTACTACCGTCGCAGGGCTTCGCCTAAGCACCGCTACAATATTATCGAGGATTATGGTGGAAGGGGGGCACCGCACACGGCTAAGAATTTGACCACGTGGATCAACTTGTGTGTCTAGGGGTGCCCCCTGCCCCCGTATATAAAGGAGCAGGGGGAGGTGCGGCCGGCCAGGAGGAGGGCGCGCCAGGAGGAGTCCTACTCCCACCGGGAGTAGGATTCCCCCCCTTTCCTAGTTGGAATAGGATTCGGGAGGGGGAAAGAGGAGAGAGAGAAGGAAGGGGGGGGGGGCGCCGCCTCCTTCTCCTTGTCCTATTCGGACTAGGGGGGAGGGGCGCACGGCCCAGCCCTGGCCACCTCTCCTCTCTTCCACTAAAGCCTACTAAGGCCCATATACCTCCCGGGGGGTTCCGGTAACCTCCCGATTTCACTCGGAAAACTTCCGATATCCAAATATAGGCTTCCAATATATCAATCTTTATGTCTCGACCATTTCGAGACTCCTCGTCATGTCCGTGATCACATCCAGGACTCCGAACAAACTTCGGTACATCAAAATGCATAAACTCATAATATAACTGTCATCAATACCTTAAGCGTGCGGACCCTACGGGTTCAAGAACAATGGAGACATGACCGAGACACGTCTCCGATCAATAACCAATAGCGGAACCTGGATGCTCATATTGGCTCCCACATATTCTACGAAGATCTTTATCGGTCAGACCGCATAACAACATACGTTGTTCCCTTTGTCATCGGTATGTTACTTGCCCGAGATTCGATCGTCGGTATCTCAATACCTAGTTCAATCTCGTTACCAGCAAGTCTCTTTACTCGTTTCGTAATACATCATCTTGCAACTAACTCATTAGTTGCAATGCTTGCAAGGCTTATGTGATGTGCATTACCGAGAGGGCCCAGAGATACCTCTCCGACAAACGGAGTGACAAATCCTAATCTCGAAATACGCCAACCCAACATGTACCTTTGGAGACACCTGTAGAGCTCCTTTATAATCACCCAGTTACGTTGTGACGTTTGGTAGCACACAAAGTGTTCCTCCGACAAACGGGAGTTGCATAATCTCATAGTCATAGGAACATGTATAAGTCATGAAGAAAGCAATAGCAACATACTAAACGATCGGGTGCTAAGCTAATGGAATGGGTCATGTCAATCACATCATTCTTCTAATGATGTGATCCCGTTAATCAAATAACAACTATTTTGTTCATGGTTAGGAAACATAACCATCTTCGATTAACGAGCTAGTCAAGTAGAGGCATACTAGTGACACTCTGTTTGTCTATGTATTCACACATGTATTATGTTTCCGGTTAATACAATTCTAGCATGAATAATAAACATTTGTCATGATATAAGGGAATAAATAATAACTTTATTATTGCCTCTAGGGCATATTTCCTTCAGTCTCCCACTTGCACTAGAGTCAATAATCTAGTTCACATCGCCATTTGATTCAACACCCATAGTTCACATTGTCATGTGACCTATACCCAAAGGGTTTACTAGAGTCAGTAATCTAGTTCACATCGTTTATGTGATTAACACCCAAAGAGTACTAAGGTGTGATCATGTTTAGCTTGTGAGATAATTTTAGTCAACGGGTCTGTCACATACAGATCCATAAGTATTTTGCAAATTATATGTCTACAATGCTCTGCACGGAGCTACTCTAGCTAATTGCTCCCACTTTCAATATGTATCTAGATCAAGACTTAGAGTCATCCAGATCTGTGTCAAAACTTGCATCGACATAACTTTTTACGACGAACCTCTTTGTCACCTCCATAATTGAGAAATATTTCCTTATTCCACTAAGGATAATTTTGACCGCTGTCCAGTGATCTACTCTTAGATCACTATTGTACTCCCTTGCTTAACACAGTGTAGGGTATACAATAGATCTGGTACACAGCATGGCATACTTTATAGAACCTATGGCTGAGGCATAGGGAATGACTTTCATTCTCTTTCTATCTTCTACCATGGTCGGGCTTTGAGTCTTACTCAATTTCACACCTTGTAACACAGCCAAGAACTCTTTCTTTGACCGTTCCAATTTTTGAACTATTTCAAAATATTGTCAAGGTATGTACTCATTGAAAAAAAACTTATCAAGCGTCTTGATCTATCTCTATAGGTCTTGATGCTCAATATGTAAGAAGCTTCACCAAGGTTTTCTTTGAAAAAAATCCTTTCAAACACTCCTTTATGATTTGCAGAATAATTCTACATTATTTCCGATCAACAATATGTCATACACATATAATTATCAGAAATGTTGTAGTGCTCCCACTCACTTTCTTGTAAATACAGGCTTCACCGCAAGTCTGTATAAAACTATATGCTTTGATCAACTTATCAAAGCGTATATTCCAACTCCGAGATGCTTGCACCAGTCCATAGATGGATCGCTGGAGCTTGCATATTTCGTTAGCACCTTTAGGATTGACAAAACCTTCTGGTTGCATCATATACAACTCTTCTTTAAATCCATTAAGGAATGTAGTTTTGTTTATCCATTTGCCAGATTTCATAAAAATGCGGCAATTGCTAACATGATTTGGACAGACTTAAGCATCTCTACGAGTGAGAAAATTTCATCGTAGTCAACACCTTGAACTTTGTCAAAAACCTTTTTCGACAAGTCTAGCTTTGTAGATAGTAACACTACTATCAGCGTCCGTCTTCCTCTTGAAGATCCATTTATTTTCTATGGCTTGCCGATCATCGGGCAAATCCATCAAAGTCCATACTTTGTTCTCATACATGGATCATATCTCAGATTTCATGGCCTCAAACCATTTCGCGGAATCTGGGCTCATCATCGCTTCCTCATAGTTCGCAAGTTCGTCATGGTCTAGTAACATGAATTCCAGAACAGGATTACCGTACCACTCTGGTGCGGATCTCACTCTGGTTTACCTACGAGATTCAGTAGTAACTTGATCTGAACTTACATGATCATCATCATTAGATTCCTCACTAATTGGTGTAGTAGTCACAAGAACATATTTCTGTGATGAACTACTTTCCAATAAGGGAGAAGGTACAATTACCTTATCAAGTTTTCTACTTTCCTCCCACTCACTTCTTTCGAGAGAAACTCCTTCTCTAGAAAGTTTCCGAATTTAGCAACAAAAGTCTTGCCTTCGGATCTATGATAGAAGGTGTATCCAATAGTTTCCTTTGGATATCCTATGAAGACGCACTTCTCCGATTTAGGTTTGAGCTTATCAAGTTGAAACTTTTTCACATAAGCATTGCAACCTCAAACTTTAAGAAACGACAGCTTAGGTTTCTTGCTAAACCATAGTTCATACGGTGTCATCTCAAACGGATTTAGATGGTGCCCTATTTAACGTGAATGTAGCTGTCTCTAATGCATAACCCCAAAACAATAGCGGTAAATCTGTAAGAGACATCATAGATCACACCATATCAAATAAAGTACGATTACGACGTTCGAACACATCATTACACTGTGGTGTTCCAGGTGGCGTGAGTAGTGAAACTATTTCACATTGTTTTAACTGAAGACCAAACTCGTAATTCAAATACTCTTCTCCACGATCAGATCGTAGAAACTTTATTTTCTTGTTACGATGATTTTCCACTTCACTCTGAAATTCTTTGAACTTTTCAAATGTTTCAGACTTATGTTTCATCAAGTAGATATACTCACATCTGCTCAAATTATCTGTGAAGAACAGAAAATAATGATACCTGTCGCGAGCCTCAATATTCATCGGACCACATACATCAGTATGTATGATTTCCAACAAATCTGTTGCTCGCTCCATTGTTCCGAAGAACGGAGTCTTAGTCATCTTGCCCATGAGGCATGGTTCGCAAGCATCAACTGATTCATAATCAAGTGATTCCAAAAGCCCATCAGCATGGATTTTCTTCATGCGCTTTACACCAATATGACTTAAACGGCAGTGCCACAAATAAGTTTGCACTATCATTATTAACTTTGCATCTTTTGGTTTCAATATTATGTTTATGTGCATCACTACGATCAAGATCCAACGAACTATTTTCATTGGGTGTGTAACCATATAAGGTTTTATTCATGTAAACAGAACAACAATTTATTCTCTTACTTAAATGAATAACCGTATTACAATAAACATGATCAAATCATATTCATGCTCAACGCAAACACCAAATAACACTTATTTAGGTTCAACACTAATCCCGAAAGTATAGGGAGTGTGCGATGATGATCATATCAATTTTGGAACCACTTCCAACACACATCGTTACTTCACCCTTAACTAGTCTCTGTTTATTCTGCAACTCCCGTTTCGAGTTACTAATCTTAGCAACTGAACTAGTATCAAATACTGAGGGGTTGCTATAAACACTAGTAAAGTACACATCAATAACATGTATATCAAATATACTTATGTTCACTTTGCCATCCTTTGTATCCGCCAATCCCTTGGGGTAGTTCTGCTTCCAGTGACCAGTCCCTTTGCAGTAGAAGCACTTAGTCTCAGGCTTAGGATCAGACTTGGGCTTCTTCACTTGAGCAGCAACTTGCTTGCCGTTCTTCTTGAAGTTCCCCTTCTTCCCTTTGCCCTTTTCTTGAAACTAGTGGTCTTGCAACCATCAACACTTGATGTTTTTCTTGATTTCTACCTTCATTGATTTCAGCATCACGAAGAGCTTGGGAGTTGTTTCCGTTATCCCTTGCATATTATAGTTCATCACGAAGTTCTACTAAGTTGGTGATGGTGACTAGAGAATTCTGTCAATCACTATCTTATCTGGAAGATTAACTCCCACTTGATTCAAGCGATTGTAGTACCCAGACAATCTGAGCACATGCTCACTAGTTGAGCGATTCTCCTCCATCTTTTATCTATAGAACTTGTTGGAGACTCCATATCTCTCAACTCGGGTATTTGTTTGAAATATTAACTTCAACTCCTGGAACATCTCATATGGTCCATGACGTTCAAAACGTCTTTGAAGTCCCGATTCTAAGCCATTAAGCATGGTGCACTAAACTATCAAGTAGTCATCATATTGAGCTAGCCAAACGTTCATAACGTCCGCATCTGCTCCTGCAATAGGTCTGTCACCTAGCGGTGCATCAAGGACATAATTCTTCTGTGCAACAATGAGGATAAACCTCAGATCACGGATCCAATCCGCATCATTGCTACTAACATCTTTCAACACAATTTTCTCTAGGAACATATCAAAATAAATACAGGGAAGCAACAACGCGAGCTATTGATCTATAACATAATTTGCAAAATACTACCAGGACTAAGTTCATGATAAATTTAAGTTCAATTTAATCATATTACTTAAGAACTCCCACTTAGATAGACATCCCTCTAATCCTCTAAGTGATTACGTGATCCAAATCAACTAAACCATGTCCGATCATCACGTGAGATGGAGTATTTTCATTGGTGAACATCGCTATGTTGATCATATCTACTATATGATTCACGCTCGACCTTTCGTTCTCCGTGTTCCGAGGCCATATCTGTATATGCTTGGCTCATCAAGTATAACCTGAGTATTCTGCGTGTGCAATTGTTTTGCACCCGTTGTATTTGAACGTAGATCCTATCACACCCAATCATCACGTGGTGTCTCAGCACGAAGAACTTTCGCAACGGTGCATACTCAGGGAGAACACTTCTTGATAATTAGTGAGAGATCATCTTAAAATGCTACCGTCAATCAAAGCAAGATAAGATGCATAAAAGATAAACATCACATGCAATCAATATAAGTGATATGATATGGCCATCATCATCTTGTGCTTGTGATCTCCATCTCCGAAGCACCATCGTGATCACCATCGTCATCGGCGTGACACCTTGATCACCATCGTAGTATCGTTGTCGTCTCGCCAATCTTATGCTTCCACGACTATCACTACCATTTAGTGATAAAGTAAAGCATTACAGCGCAGTTGTATTGCATACAATAAAGCGACAACCATATGGCTCCTGCCAGTTGCCGATAACTCGGTTACAAAACATGATCATCTCATACAATAAAATTTAGCATCATGTCTTGACCATATCACATCACAACATGCCCTGCAAAAACAAGTTAGACGTCCTCTACTTTGTTGTTGCAAGTTTTACGTGGCTGCTACGGGCTTTAAGCAAGAACCAATCTTACCTACGCATCAAAACAACAATGATAGTTTGTCAAGTTGGTGCTGTTTTAACCTTCGCAAGGACCGGACGTAGCCACACTTGGTTCAACTAAAGTTGGAGAAACTGTCAGCCGCTAGCCACCTTTGTGCAAAGCACGTCGGGAGAACCGGTCTCGCGTAAGCGTACGCGTAATGTCGGTCTGGGCCGCTTCGTCCAACAATACCGCCGAACCAAAGCATGACATGCTGGTAAGCAGTATGACTTATATCGCCCACAACTTACTTGTGTTCTACTCGTGCATATAACATCAACACATAAAACCTAGGCTCGGATGCCACTTTTGGGAACATCGTAATTTCAAAAAATTTCCTACGCACACGCAAGATCATGGTGATGCATAGCAACGAGAGGGGAGAGTGTGATCTACGTACCCTTGTAGATCGACAGTGGAAGCGTTAGCACAACGCGGTTGATGTAGTCGTACGTCTTCACGGCCCGACCGATCAAGCACCGAAACTACGGCACCTCCGAGTTCTAGCACACGTTCAGCTCAATGACGATCCCCGGACTCCGATCCAGCAAAGTGTCGGGGAAGAGTTCCGTCAGCACGACGGCGTGGTGACGATCTTGATGTACTACCGTCGTAGGGCTTCGCCTAAGCACCGCTGCAATATTATCGAGGATTATGGTGGAAGGGGGCACCGCACACGGCTAAGAATATGATCACGTGGATCAACTTGTGTGTCTAGGGGTGCCCCCTGCCCCCGTATATAAAGGAGCAGGGGGAGGGGCGGCCGGCCAGGAGGAGGGCGCGCCAGGAGGAGTCCTACTCCCACCGGGAGTAGGATTCCCCCCTTTCCTTGTTGGAATAGGATTCGGGAGGGGGAAAGAGGAGAGAGAGAAGGAAGGGGGGCGCCGCCCCCTTCTCCTTGTCCTATTCGGACTAGGGGGGAGGGGCGCGCGGCCCAGCCCTGGCCACCTCTCCTCTCTTCCACTAAAGCCTACTAAGGCCCATATACCTCCCGGGGGGGTTTCGGTAACCTCCCGATTTCATTCGGAACACTTCCGATATCCAAATATAGGCTTCCAATATATCAATCTTTATGTCTCGACCATTTCGAGACTCCTCGTCATGTCCGTGATCACATCTGGGACTACGAACAAACTTCGGTACATCAAAATGCATAAACTCATAATATAACTGTCATCAATACCTTAAGCGTGCGGACCCTACGGGTTCGAGAACAATGTAGACATGACCGAGACACGTCTCCGATCAATAACCAATAGCGGAACCTGGATGCTCATATTGGCTCCCACATATTCTACGAAGATCTTTATCGGTTAGACCGCATAACAACATACGTTGTTTCCTTTGTCATCGGTATGTTACTTGCCCGAGATTCGATCGTCGGTATCTCAATACCTAGTTCAATCTCGTTACCGGCAAGTCTCTTTACTCGTTTCGTAATACATCATCTTGCAACTAACTCATTAGTTGCAATGCTTGCAGGGCTTATGTGATGTGCATTACCGAGAGGGCCCAGAGATACCTCTTCGACAAACGGAGTGACAAATCCTAATCTCGAAATACGCCAACCCAACATGTACCTTTGGAGACACATGTAGAGCTCATTTATAATCACCCAGTTACGTTGTGACGTTTGGTAGCACACAAAGTGTTCCTCCGGCAAACGGGAGTTGCATAATCTCATAGTCATAGGAACATGTATAAGTCATGAAGAAAGCAATAGCAACATACTAAACGATCGGGTGCTAAGCTAATGGAATGGGTCATGTCAATCACATCATTCTTCTAATGATGTGATCCCGTTAATCAAATAACAACTCTTTTGTTCATGGTTAGGAAACATAACCATCTTCGATTAACGAGCTAGTCAAGTAGAGGCATACTAGTGACACTCTGTTTGTCTATGTATTCACACATGTATTATGTTTCCGGTTAATACAATTCTAGCATGAATAATAAACATTTATCATCATATAAGGAAATAAATAATAACTTTATTATTGCCTCTAGGGCATATTTCCTTCAGACACATCTCCGATCAATAACCAATAGCGGAACCTGGATGCTCATAGTGGCTCCTACATGTTCTACAAAGATCTTTAGAGGTCAAACCGCATAACAACATACATTATTCCCTTTGTCATCGGTATGTTACTTTCCCGAGATTCAATCGTCGGTATCATCATACCTAGTTCAATCTCGTTACCGGCAAGTCTCTTTACTCGTTCCGTAATGCATCATCCCGCAACTAACTCATTAATCACATTGCTTGCAAGGCTTATAGTGATGTGCATTACCGAGAGGTCCCAGAGATACCTCTCCGATACTCGGAGTGAAAAATCCTAATCTTGATCTATGCCAACCCAACAAAAACCTTCGGAGACACATGTATATAATCTTTATAATCACCCAGTTACATTGTGACGTTTGATAGCACACAAGGTATTCCCTGGTATTCGGGAGTTGCATAATCTCATAGTCAGACGAATGTCTATAAGTCATGAAGAAAGCAATAGCAATAAAACTTAACGATCATTGTGCTAAGCTAATGGATGGGTCTTGTCCATCACATCATTCTCTATGGTTAGGAAACTTAACCATCTTTGATTAACGAGCGAGTCAAGTAGAGGCATACTAGGGAGACTCTGTTTTGTCTATGTATTCACACATATATCAAGTTTCCGGTTAATACAATTCTAGCATGAATAATAAACATTTATCATGATATAAGGAAATATAAATAACAACTTTATTATTGCCTCTAGGGCATATTTCCTTCAGTTATAACCTAGGGCGACACGACACTAGCTCCAGTTCATCAATATAATGTAGGCATGTATTTCGTAAATAGTCATACATGCTTATGGAAAGAACTTGCATGACATCTTTTGTCCTACCCTCCCGTGGCAGCGGGGTCCAATTGGAAACTAAGGGATATTAAGTCCTCCTTTTAATAGAGAACCGGAACAAAGCATTAACACACGGTGAATACATGAACTCCTCAAACTACGGTCATCACCAGGAGTGGTCCCGACTATTGTCACTCTGGGGTTGCCGGATCATAACACGTAGTAGGTGACTATAACTTGCAAGATCGGATCTAGAACATGGATATAATGGTGATAACATAAACGGTCCAGATCTGAAATCATGGCACCCGGGCCCAAAGTGACAAGCATTAAGCATGGCAAAGTCATAGAAACATCAATCTTAGAACATAGTGGATACTAGGGATCAGAGCCTAACAAAACTAACTCAATTACATGATGAATCTCATCCAACTCCTCACCGACCAGCGAGCCTACGAAGGAATTACTCGGTACCAATGGGGAGCATCATGTAATTGGCGACGGAGAAGGGTTGGTGATGACAAAGAACGAAGATCCCCCTCTCCGGAGCCCGAAACGGACGCCAGGTCTGGCCTCCCGATGAAGAACATGAGGTGACGGTGGCTCCATCTCGTGGATCGCAATAATTCATTCTCCCTGATTTTTTTCTAGAAAAATAGGATTTTATAGCGTCGATTTCAGGGTCTGCAGGGCCACCAGGTGGGGACAACCCACCTGGGCGCGCTAGGAGGGGGGCGCCCTGGTGGGTTGTGCCCACCCAGGTGCCCCCCTCCGATGGATCTATGCTCCAAAAATTCTTATTTATTGTATGAAAAATCCTCACAAAGTTTCGTTCCATTCCGAGAACTTTTATTTCTGCACAAAAACAACACCATGGTAGTTCTGCTGAAAACAACGTCAGTCTGGGGTTAGTTTCATTCAAATCATGCAAATTAGAGTCCAAAACAAGAGGAAAAGTGTTAGGAAAAGTAGATACGTTGGAGATGTATCAGTATCGACCGCGGGTAGGAAAATGTTATTCTGGCAAGCATGAACGAATCTTTTGGTTGTCAGGATTCATAAGTTTAGATTCTTGGAGTAGAGCGAGATGCGGGTTAATTGCGATTAATTCGGCAAAAATGTTAGAGATTTTTTTTTGCATTGCGCAGGCCTTGTACATTCCATGAGCAAATAGATAAAGAGTTTTTGTTCATAGATAGTTTGAGTAGCGCTTAAGAAAATAGAAGTTACAAAAGGTATGATGATTAACAGATTATCTAAAGAAGGACACGATAGAAACTACAAAAGGAAAGCAAAAGGGGCTTTCCAGCTGCGATAATATCTGGTTCAAGCAAAGGCGGAAGAGATAAAGCTGGCATGGCGACGGAGGTAGCTGAAAGCTCACGTGAATGCGCGCCGCCATGGCATGTTAGACTGTATATATACGTAGACTCTTGTATACACCTGTATTTGTATTGTACCCTTTGGTACTCCTATATAATGAGATAGCCACACCCGTTCAGTTTCCCAAACTATATGTTTTACATGGTATCAGAGCAGGGTTTTGATGTCTTCCGCTGCCGCCGCTGCCTCGGCCTCTCCCAACGCCATCGCCGCTGCGTCGGCCCAAGTGCCGGCCTCCGCCGTCGCCCCTTCCTCGCCCTTCATGGTGTCCCACCCGCTGGCTTCGGCCTGGTGGCAGGCTCAGCCGCCCGGCGGGACTCCCGTGGGTTCTCTGATCGGATCGAGCGGGCCGGGCGACTTGCCCCCGCCGGTCTCCTCCGGTGGACCTTCCTCGACCACTGCTTCTGCGCCGCTGGTTCTTCGTGGTCCTGCACCCGCGCATGGCGCGGCTCCTCCTCCGATCTACGGTGCTCCATGGTATGGCGCCCCTGCACCAACCTGCGGTGCCATGCCTCTGTCTTCGTCTTCTTGGCCGGCACCCTGTGGCGTGCCGTCGGTGCAGTCCTATGCTGGGCCGTCGCACCCCCAGCCCTATGTGGTGCCGCCATCCTCGCTGCCCTACGGGGCTGCACCTCCTATGCCCCCCGGAGCCCCGACTGGTTCGGGCGATGGTTTAGCTGCTCCTGGCGCCTACCCTTCGTTGCCGTATGCTGGCACACCTCTGGAGATCGCCCCTCACCCGAAGACGGATCCTTTGATGGGTTTCTACGCACCACCGGCACAGGCTCATGCGTGTCATATGGCGGCGTCATCGCTGTTTTACTTCTCGCACCTCCTTCCGGTGAAGCTTACACCGGACAATTACTTGTCATGGCGGGCTCAGGTGCTACCTCTCCTCCGAAGCTGCTACTTGGAGGGATACGTTGATGGCTCCATCCCATGTCCGCCGCCGTACCATCCGGCGTATCACGTGTGGGTGGCCTAGGATCAGGCGATCCTCTCCGCTATCCAGTCATCACTCACTCCGAGCGTGTCGTCGCTGGTCATCTTCGCCGCGACGTCTCGGGATGCTTGGTCGGCACTTCATAGTAGCTTCGCCTCCCAATCTCAGGAGCGTGCTCATGCTATACGCATAGAGTTGGAGGAGACTAAACTAGGCGGCCTCACCATCACTGAGTACTTCACCAAGATGTTTGGTCTTGCCGACACCTTGGCCTCGATCAGTCAGCCGCTTAGAGATGAGGACTTCAGCACCCACATGCTTAAAGGCCTTGATGACGATTATGACAATCTCATCGAGAATATCCATGGTCGTGAGGCGCCACTTCCGCCACGAGAGCTCTATGCGCGTCTTCTTGGTCGTGAACAACGCATCAAAGCGCGTCATGCCTCTCCGAGCTTCATCTCCGCCAATGCCATGACCCGCCGTAAGCCACAGAAGCTGTCGCCGGTTGGTGGGAAGCCGGTGGCCTCATCCCCGCAGGCTCCACGGGGCCCAGCGTTGTCCATCACTGGTGGTGCCAGACCGATGGCTTGTTGTCCCTGCTGCGGTGCTCAGCAGGCCTGTCAGCTGTGTAGCATTGAGTGCCACATCGCCTCCCACTGTCATCGACGCTACAAGCAAGATTTCCTCGGCCTGGGCAATAATGGCAAAGGGAATGAAAAACAGGCTGCTGCGGTGACAAGTCATGAACATGGGCGCACTCCGTCCTACTCCATTGATCCTACATGGTATATGGACACGGGAGCCACGAACCACCTCACCAACGAGATGGCCAAGCTCTCCACTCAGGAACCATATCACGGTTATGATCAGGTGCACACCGCCAATGGAGCAGGTATGCGCATCTCCCATGTTGGTCAGGCCTCACTTCTTGCACACAACTTTCGAAAACTGCATCTTTCCAATGTTCTTCGAGTTCCCACTACTACACGTAGTTTGTTGTCTGTTCCTCAACTTACTCGTGATAATAATGTCCTTGCTGAGTTTCACCCTTTTCGTTTCTTTATCAAGGATCGGGACACGAGGGCTGTCCTCCTTAGTGGCCGTCTTCGCCATGGTTTATATGCTCTTGACACGCCGCCCACATCTCCTATGCAGTCTTCTCCTCAGGCGTTCAGCGGTATTCGTGTGTCACCTACACATTGGCATGCGCGCCTTGGTCACCCTACTGCTCCTATAGTTCGTCATGTGCAACATCATCATGAACTACCAGTTGTGTCCAATAAAACTGCTGAAACTATTTGTGATGCCTGTCAGCAGGGCAAGAGTCACCAACTTCCGTTTTCAGAGTCTAGTCATGTTCTGAAACATCCTCTTGAGCTTGTGTTTTCTGATGTATGGGGTCATGCCCAAACGTCTGTTAGTGGCCAAAATTATTATGTCAGTTTCATTGATGCTTATAGCAGGTTTACTTGGCTTTATCTTATTAAGCGAAAGTCTGATGTGTTCGATGTTTTTATTCAGTTTCAAGCACACGTTGAGTGTCTCCTTAAGCAGAAAATTATTCATGTTCAATCCGACTGGGGGGTGAATATCACAACCTTGATACGTCTCCGTCGTATCTACTTTTCCAAACACTTTTTCCCTTGTTTTGGACTCTAACTTGCATGATTTGAATGGAACTAACCCGAACTGACGCTGTTTTCAGCAGAATTTCCATGGTGTTATTTATGTGTAGAAACAAAAGTTCTCGAAATGACCTGAAACTTCACGGATACTATTTTTGGAAATAATAAAAAATACTGGCAAAAGATCAAGACCAAGGGGCCCACACCCTAGCCATGAGGGTGGGGGAGCGCCTGCCCCCTAGGCGCGCCCCCTACCTCGTGGGCCCCCTAGAGCTCCTCCGACCTCAACTCCAACTCTATATATTCGTGTTCGGAGAGAAAAAAAATCAGAGAGAAAGATTCATCGCGTTTTATGATACGGAGCCGCCGCCAAGCCCTAAACTCTCTCGGGATGGCTGATCTGGAGTCCGTTCGAGGCTCCGGAGAGGGGAATCGGTAGCCATCGTCATCATCAACCATCCTCCACCACCAATTTCATGATGCTCACCGCCGTGCGTGAGTAATTCCAACGTAGGCTTGCTGGACGGTGATGGGTTGGATGAGATTTATCATTTAATCGAGTTAGTTATGTTAGGGTTTGATCCCTAGTATCCACTATGTTCTGAGATTGATGTTGCTATGACTTTGCTATGCTTAATGCTTGTCACTAGGGCCCGAGTGCCATGATTTAAGATCTGAACCTATTATGTTTTCATCAATATATGAGAGTTCTTGATCCTATCTTGCAAGTATATATTCACCTATTATGTGTTATGATCCATTAACCCTAAAGTGACAGTAATCGGGATACTTACCGGTGATGACCGTAGTTTGAGGAGTTCATGTATTCACTATGTGTTAATGCTTTGTTCTGGTACTCTATTAAAAGGAGGCCTTAATATCCCTTAGTTTCCAATAGGACCCCGCTGCCACGGGAGGGTAGGACAAAAGATGTCATGCAAGTTCTTTTCCATAAGCATGTATGACTATATTCGGAATACATGCCTACATTACATTGTTGAACTAGAGCTAGTTCTGTGTCACCCTAGGTTATAACTCTTACATGATGAACCGCATCCGGCATAATTCTCCATCACCGATCCATTGCCTACGATCTTTCCATATATTGTTCTTCGCTTATTTACTTTTCCGTTGCTATTGTTATCATCACTACAAAATACCAAAAACATTACTTTTGCTATCGTTATCGTTATCTTTTGCTACCGTTACCACTACTATCATATTACTTTGCTACTAAATACCTTGCTGCAGATATTAAATTTCCAGGTGTGGTTGAATTGACAACTCAGCTGCTAATACTTGAGAATATTCTTTGGCTCCCCTTGTGTCGAATCAATAAATTTGGGTTGAATACTCTACCCTCGAAAACTATTGCGATCCCCTATACTTGTGGGTTATCAAACCTCAACACGTTTTTCAACACACTTGGGATTTCACATCGTGTGTCTTGTCCTCATACACATCAGCAGAATTGAACCGCTGAACATAAGCATCGTCACTTGTAGAAACTGGCCTTACTTTGCTAGCTCATGCCTCCGTTCCGTTTAGGTCCTGGAGTGATGCTTTCTCCACCGCTTGTTTTTTGATAAACAGGCTTCCCTCACGACTTCTGAATATGAAAACCCCGCTTGAACTCTTGCTCAATGAAATCCCAGATTATACATTCCTCAAAGTGTTTGGGTGTGCATGTTGGCCCCATTTGCGTCCGTACAACAAACATAAGATAGAGTTTCGGTCTAAAAAGTGTGTTTTTCTAGGGTATAGTTCCCTTCACAAAGCAAGCGGGCAAAAAGAGGCAAATAGAGAGGGAGGATAGAGAGAGAAGGCGAATAAAATGGCAAGGGTGAAGTGGGGGGAGAGGAAAACAAGAGGCAAACGGCAAATAATGTAATGCAGGAGATAAGGGTATGTGATGGGTACTTGGTATGTTGACTTTTGTGTAGACCTCCCCGGCAACGGCGCCAGAAATCCTTCTTGCTACCTCTTGAGCACTGCGTTGGTTTTCCCCGAAGAGGAAGGGATGATGCAGCAAAGTTGCGTAAGTATTTCCCTCAGTTTTTGAGAACCAAGGTATCAATCCAGTAGGAGGCTACGCGCGAGTCCCTCACACCTGCACAAAACAAATAAATCCTCGCAACCAACACAGATAGGGGTTGTTAATCCCGATAGGGCCACTTACGAGAGTGAGATCTGATAGATATGATAAGATAATATTTTTGGTATTTTTATGACAAAGATGCAAAGTAAAATAAAGGCAAGTAAATAGCAAAGCAAATAACCAAGTAGTAGGAGATTAATATGATGAAGATAGACCCGGGGGCCATAGGTTTCATTAGTGGCTTCTCTCGAGAGCATAAGTATTCTACGGTGGGTGAACAAATTACTGTTGAGCAATTGACAGAATTGAGCATAGTTATGAGAATATCTAGGTATGATCATGTATATAGGCATCACGTCCGAGACAAGTAGACCGACTCCTGCCTGCATCTACTACTATTACTCCACTCATCGACCGCTATCCAGCATGCATCTAGAGTATTAAGTTAAAAACAGAGTAACGCCTTAAGCAAGATGACATGATGTAGAGGGATAGACTCATGCAATATGAAGAAAACCCCATCTTGTTATCCTCAATGGCAACAATACGATACGTGCCTTGCTGCCCCTACAGTCACTGGGAAAGGACACCGCAAGATTGAACCCAAAGCTAAGCACTTCTCCCATTGCAAGAAAGATCAATCTAGTAGGCCAAACCAAACTGATAATTCGAAGAGACTTGCAAAGATAACCAATCATACATAAAAGAATTCAGAGAAGATTCAAATATTATTCATAGATAGACTTGATCATAAACCCACAATTCATCGGTCTCAACAAACACACAGCAAAAAGAAGATTACATCGAATAGATCTCCACAAGAGAGGGGGAGAACATTGTATTGAGATCCAAAAAGAGAGAAGAAGCCATCTAGATACTAACTATGGACCCGTAGGTCTGAGGTAAACTACTCACACTTCATCGGAGAGGCTATGGTGTTGATGTAGAAGCCCTCCGTGATCGATGCCCCCTCCGGCGGAGCTCCGGAATAGGCCCCAAGATGGGATATCGTGGATACAGAAAGTTGCGGCGGTGGAATTAGGGTTTTGGTTCTGTATCTGATCGTCTGGGGGTACGTAGGTATATATAGGAGGAAGGAGTACGTCGGTGGAGCAACAGGGGGGCCACAAGGGTGGAGGGCGCGCCTGGTCGGGGTGGGCGCGCCCCCCTACCTCGTGCCCTCCTGTTTTCTTTCTTGACGTAGGGTCCAAGTCTCCCGGATCATAATCTTCCTAAAAATCACGTCCCCGAAGGTTTCATTCCGTTTGGACTCCGTTTGATATTCCTTTTCTTCGAAACCCTAAAACAGGCAAAAAACAGCAATTCTGGGCTGGGCCTCCGGTTAATAGATTAGTCCCAAAAATAATATAAAAGTGGATAATAAAGCACAATAATGTCCAAAAAAGTAGATAATATAGCATGGAGCAATCAAAAATTATAGATACGTTGGAGACGTATCAAGCATCCCCAAGCTTAATTCCTGCTCGTCCTCGAGTAGGTAAATGATAAAAACAGAATTTTTGATGCGGAGTACTACTTGGCATATTTTTACTGTAATTCTTCTTAATTGTGGTATGAATATTCAGATCCGAAAGATTCAAGACAAAAGTTCATATTGACATAAAAATAATAATACTTCAAGCATACTAACAAAGCAATTATGTCTTCTCAATATAACATGGCTAAAGAAAGTTATCCCTACAAATCATATAGTCTGGCTATGCTCTATCTTCACCACACAAAATATTTAAATCATGCACAACCTCGATGACAAGCCAAGCAATTGTTTCATACTTTTGACATTCTCAAAACTTTTTCAATTTTCACGCAATACATGAGCGTGAGCCATGGATATAGCACTATAGGTGGAATAGAATGGTGGTTGTGGAGAAGACAAAAAAGGGGAAGATAGTCTCACATCAACTAGGCGTATCAACGGGCTATGGAGATGCCCATCAATAGATATCAATGTGAGTGAGTAGGGATTGCCATGCAACGGATGCACTAGAGCTATAAGTATATGAAAGCTCAAAAAGAAACTAAGTGGTTGTGCATCCAACTTGCTTGCTCATGAAGACCTAGGGCAATTTGAGGAAGCCCATCATTCGAATATACAAGCCAAGTTCTATAATGAAAGATTCCCACTAGTATATGAAAGTGATAACATGAGAGACTCTCTACTATGAAGATCATGGTGCTACTTTGAAGCACAAGTGTGGTAAAAGGATAGTAACATTGTCCCTTCTCTCTTTTCCTCTCATTTTTTTATTTGGGCCTTTTCTCTTTTTATGGCCTCTTTTATTTCTCCTCGTTTTTTTATTTGGGCTTCTTTGGCCTCTTTTATTTATTTTTCGTCCGGAGTCTCATCCCGACTTGTGGGGGAATCATAGTCTCCATCATCCTTTCCTCACTAGGACAATGCTCCAATAATGATGATCATCACACTTTTATTTTTCTTACAACTCAACAATTACAACTCGATACTTAGAACAAAATATGACTCTATGTGAATGCCTCCGGCGGTGTACTGGGATATGCAATGACTCATGAGTGACATGTATGAAAGAATTATGAATGTTGGCTTTGCCACAAATACGATGTGAACTACATGATAATGCTAAGCAATATGACAATGATGGAGTGTGTCATAATAAACGAAACGATGGAAAGTTGCATGGCAATATATCTCGGAATGGCTATGGAAATGCCATAATAGGTAGGTATGGTGGCTGTTTTGAGGAAGGTATATGGTGGGTGTATGATACCGGCGAAAGGTGCGCAGTATTAGAGAGGCTAGCAAAGGTGGAAGGGTGAGAGTGCGTATAATCTATGGACTCAATATTAGTCATAAAGAACTCATATACTTATTGCAAAAATCTACAAGTTATCAAAGCAAAGTATTACGTGCATGCTCCTAGGGGGATAGATTGGTAGGAAAAGACCATCGCTCGTCCCCGACCGCCACTTATAAGGAAGACAATCAATAAATAAATCATGCTCCGACTTCATCACATAACGGTTCATCATACGTACATGCTACGGGAATCACAAACTTCAACACAAGCATTTCTCAAATTCACAACTACTCAACTAGCATGACTTTAATATGACCATCTCTATATCTCAAAACAATTATCAAGTATCAAACTTATCATAGTATTCAACACACTCATAAGAAAGTTTTATTATTAATCTTGTATACCAAGCATATTAAGATTTTAAGCAAATTACCATGCTATTAAGACTCTCAAAATAATATAAGTGAAGCATGAGAGATCAATAGTTTCTATAAAACAAATCCACCACCATGCTCTAAAAGGTATAAGTGAAGTACTAGAGCAAAATTATAGAGCTCAAAAGATATAAGCGAAGCACATAGAGTATTCTAACAAATTCCAAATCATGTATGGCTCTCTCAAAAGGTGTGTACAGCAAGTATGACTATGGTCAACTAACAAGCAAAGACTCAAATCATACAAGACGCTCCAAGCAAAACACATATCATGTGGTAAATAAAAATATAGCTCCAAGTAAAGTTACCGATAGAAGTAGACGAAAGAGGGGATGCCTTCCGGGGCATCCCCAAGCTTTGGCTTTTAGGTGTCCTTAGATTATCTTGGGGGTGCCATGGGCATCCCCAATCTTAGGCTATTTCCACTCCTTGTTCCATAATCCATCAAATCTTTACCCAAAACTTGAAAACTTCACAACACAAAACTTAAAGTAGAAAATCTCGTGAGCTCCGTTAGCGAAATAAAATAAAAGATCACTTCAAGGTACTGTAATGAACTCATTATTTATTTATATTGGTGTTATACCTACTTTATTCCAACTTCTCTATGGTTTATAAACTATTTTACTAGCCATAGATTAATCAAAATAAGCAAACAACACACGAAAAACAGAATCTGTCAAAAACAGAACAGTCTCTAGTAATCTGTAGCTAGTGCAAGATCTGGAACCCCAAAAATTCTAAAATAAATTTCTGGACGTGAGGAATTTATCTATTAATCATCTGAAAAAATAATTAACTAAATAGAACTCTCCAAATAAAAATGAAAGCAGTTCTCGTGAGTGCTAAAGTTTCTGTTTTTTACAGCAAGTTCAACAAGACTTTCCCCAAGTCTTGCCAACAGTTCTACTTGGCACAAACACTAATTAAACACAAAAAACACAACAAAAATAGAGGCTAGATAAATTATTTATTACTAAACAGGAGCAAAAATCAAGGAATAAAAATAAAATTGGGTTGCCTCCCAACAAGCGCTATCGTTTAACGGCCCTAGCTAGGCATAACAAGCACAAATAGATCTAGGTATTGCCATAATAGTAAGATAGATTATTAAAGCTCATTTCATATTCTCTACGTCCGGCAGCAAGTTTTGTTTGACGCAAGAAAAATTAATCAAAAGGGCTAAATTTAATGGGACAAAAGTCCCCAAGATCAACCTTGGCAGGTATAGGTTGCTCCTTTGGCCCTTCATATTGCACAACCAATTCATCATTATAAGCATTCTTTTGACAAAACTTTGTGAGCCTATATTCAAGAGAATATCCTAGTTCATTATTTCGAATAGCCAAATCATAATTAAGTTCAGAAATTCTATCAACTAAAACATTGGTAGGAACCCTTTTTCTAAGATTTTCATTGAAAGCAACATAATCTAGAGATTGAAAGCGCATTATTTCTTCTTGATCAAAGAGGATAGCCTCTATGGGAGGACGGCAAGCGTCCACCCTATAATGTGCAAAGATTTCTTTGGACTCTTTTATTATGAATCTAAACTCATGAGCCAAAAAGATAGTAGTGGCACGCTTAACAGAAGAATGCTCAATATTAGAGAATTCCAGGAAAATCCTTTGTATAGAAGGATGCATGTGCATGAATTGTCTTTCAAGCTCAACTACAAGCATGGCAATAGCATCCGCAAGACTACTAGTTCTATGAAGAATAGAACTACCCATAGAAGGTAAAGCAACGGCACAAGTAAAGAAATCTTGAATAACTCTTTTTCCAATAATATTACCACTACCAACACATAATCTTTTTATATGTGAGATAGTGGGTTCTTTAGTAGGAGCATCAGAATTATTATCGACAATAGTTTCCCCAATTTCAGGCATAGAGGCAGAAGGTAAAGGACTAGCCATAGTGACAAGCAAGCAAACTAACACACAAGCAAACAAAAAGCAAGTGGGCAAAAAGAGGCAAATAGAGAGGGAGGATAGAGAGAGAGGGCGAATAAAACGGCAAGGGTGAAGTGGGGGGAGAGGAAAACGAGAGGCAAATGGCAAATAATGTAATGCGGGAGATAAGGGTATGTGATGGGTACTTGGCATGTTGACTTTTGCGTAGACCTCCCCGGCAACGGCACCAGAAATCCTTCTTGCTACCTCTTGAGCACTGCGTTGGTTTTCCCCGAAGAGGAAGGGATGATGCAGCAAAGTAGCGTAAGTATTTCCCTCAGTTTTTGAGAACCAAGGTATCAATCCAGTAGGAGGCTACGCGCGAGTCCCTCGCACCTGCACAAAACAAATAAATCCTCGCAACCAACGCAAATAGGGGTTGTCAATCCCTAAAGGGCCACTTACGAGAGTGAGATCTGATAGATATGATAAGATAATATTTTTGGTATTTTTATGATAAATATGCAAAGTAAAATAAAGGCAAGTAAATAGCATAGGAAATAAATAAGTAGTAGGAGATTAATATGATGAAGATATACCCCGGGGCCATAGGTTTCACTAGTGGCTTCTCTCGAGAGCATAAGTATTCTACGGTGGGTGAACAAATTACTATTGAGCAATTGACAGAATTGAGCATAGTTATGAGAATATCTAGGTATGATCATGTATATAGGCATCACGTCCGAGACAAGTAGACCGACTCCTGCCTGCATCTACTACTATTACTCCACTCATCGATCGCTATCCAGCATGCATCTAGAGTATTAAGTTAAAAACAGAGTAACGCCTTAAGCAAGATGACATGATGTAGAGGGATAGCCTTATGCAATATGAAGAAAAGCCCATCTTGTTATCCTCGATGGCAACAATACAATACGTGCCTTGCTGCCCTTACTGTCACTGGGAAAGGACACCGCAAGATTGAACCCAAAGCTAAGCACTTCTCCCATTGCAAGAAAGATCAATCTAGTAGGCCAAACCAAACTGATAATTCGAAGAGACTTGCAAAGATAACCAATCATACATAAAAGAATTCAGAGAAGATTCAAATATTAATCATAGATAGACTTGATCATAAACCCACTATTCATCGGTCTCAACAAACACACCGCAAAAAGAAGATTACATCGAATAGATCTCCACAAGAGAGGGGGAGAACATTGTATTGAGATCCAAAAAGAGAGAAGAAGCCATCTAGCTAATAACTATGGACCCGTAGGTTTGAGGTAAACTACTCACACTTCATCGGAGAGGCTATGGTGTTGATGTAGAAGCCCTCTATGATCGATGCCCCCTCCGGTGGAGCTCCGGAATAGGCCCCAAGATGGGATCTCGTGGATACAGAAAGTTGTGGCGGTGGAATTAAGGTTTTGGCTCCGTATCTGATCGTTTGGGGGTACGTAGGTATATATAGGAGGAAGGATTATGTCGATGGAGCAACAAGGGGCCCACGAGGGTGGAGGGCGCGCCTAGTGGGGGTGGGCACGCCCCCTACCTCGTGCCCTCCTGTTTTCTTTCTTGACGTAGGGTCGAAGTCTCCCGGATCAGAATCTTCCTAAAAATCATGTTCCCGAAGGTTTCATTCCGTTTGGACCCCGTTTGATATTCCTTTTCTTCAAAACCCTAAAACAGGCAAAAATCAACAATTCTGGGCTGGGCCTCCGGTTAATAGGTTAGTCCCAAAAATATTATAAAAGTGGATAATAAAGCCCAATAATGTCAAAAACAGTAGATAATATAGCATGGAGCAATCAAAAATTATAGATATGTTGGAGACGTATTAGAGTTCTTAAGTAATATGATTAATTGAACTTTAATTTATCTTGAACTTAGTCCTGATAGTAATTGCATATTTATGTTGTAGATCAATAGCTTGTGATGTAGCTTCCCGTTTAATTTTGATATGTTCCTAGAGAAAAAGAAGTTGAAATATGATAGTAGCAATGATGTGGACTTGGTCCGTGATCTAAGGATTATCCTCATTGATGCACAGAAGAATTATGTCCTTGATGCACCGCTAGGTGACAGACCTATTGCAGGAGTAGATGCACACGTTATGAATGTTTGACAAAGCTCGATATGATGACTACTTAATAGTTTAGTGCACCATGCTTTACAGCTTAGAATCGGACTTCAAAAACGTTTTGAATGCCACGGAACATATAAGATGTTCTAAGAGTTGAAATTGGTATTTCATACTCATGCCCGTGTCGAGAGGTATGAGACCTCTGTAACATCCCAAAATTCTAAATTTTGGAATGTTATAATAAATAGATAGATCTGATTGATTGTCTGAAAGTGAGTGAATTCAAAACTTTTGAAAGTTAAATGAGAGGGAATAAAAGGACTTTCCCAAACTTTCATATTTGCTATCTGATCTCCATGAATTCAAATTCTTTTCAAATACAAAACCCTTGACCGAATATGATATGACTTCTTCCATTTAAATTAAATGAAAGGGTATTTGAAAAAAATTGAATTTCATTTGGAAATATTTCAATTCATAAACTTCATGCAGCTCAATGATTTTCATGAGAGAAGATAAAATGAATTCTCCAAATTATATGAAATATGAGTTGGGAGTTTCAAAAGAATTAAATTCAAAGTTCTTTTGAATTTATTTTCAATTTGGAGTTATTTGAGTTTTATTCGAATTATTTTTCCAAAAATAAAATATATGGAAATTAGGGTAACATGATTCCCTACGACAGAAAATTGGAGAGAAATTAATTTGAAATCATTTTGGTATTTTTAAAATGATTTTATTGGATTTTATTAGAGCAGGAGCACTGTTTGAATTATTAGAATTTATGTGTATTTTATTAAATACAAGAAAAATGTTCACCGTGTAGAAAATCTTTTTCTGAAAATTATGATATTATATGCCTATATAATATTTTTTATTTATTTTTGGTTTTGTTATTTTCGTTGTCTGGAAAATAATGTTAAAAAAAATCTCCTCCGTCGCCGAACTGGGCTGGCCCAACAGGCCACGGCCCAGCCCAGCCAGCGCACCGCCGCCTTCCTCCTCGTCCCCGACCGGGACTCTCCCCGGAGTCCGGCGCTGCCACGGCCTCGGCAATGACAAGGAAGATAGCTCATGGCAATGACAAGGGCAGAAACATGGTTATCCATGATGTTATCGCCCGCTTATGCTATTGTCACCGTGCTGAGTTAAGCATGCATATGCATGGAAGGATTGGATGGTAGAAGGCTGATGGAGCATCTACCAGCAAGAGGTGAAGTTTTAACCTTAGCTAGTGTATCACCAGGATCTGGAGTGTTACATCAAGAAGTTAATATGGACCTTCAGGAAGCCGTATTTGACAAGGAGCATTTCATGGAGAACTTAGGTCCAAGAAGCTGAAGTAGCCAAGCTGGAGGAGCAAAACCTCGAGATACCGGAGATTCGTCAGGAACTAGACCATGGTTCATGCCAAGGATGTTGAAACCTAGAAGTTTGGAATGCAACTCCAGAATATTAAAGGATGTCACGAGAGATTTCGCGTGAACAGAGTTGATCTGGCAAAAGAACTTGGGAAAGACAAGAATGATTG
Source organism: Triticum urartu (assembly GCF_056163025.1). NCBI lineage: Eukaryota > Viridiplantae > Streptophyta > Magnoliopsida > Poales > Poaceae > Triticum > Triticum urartu. The sequence continues at coordinate 98,062,003 of NC_141875.1, forward strand.
GAAGAAGCCATTGGAGGCATGAAACAAGACTTGATGGGTTTGATGACTTTAAAGATTTATTGACCTTTAGAAGACCAAACCCCTGTTATATACCTACGTTAGATGCGACGTTTGTGAGCTGTCATTTGTTTGATGTTTTCCCGACGGCCACAATAAAATCTGTCTTTTCAAAACCATTGTTTGTATTGTGTGCATCCCTCTCTATCTCTCTTATCTCACCCCAAACCCATGGACCCAATAGAGGATGAATGGAGGTGAGCTTGTATTTTCTGGACCGATGAGTCAATGGACCGATGGATTCAGAACATGGAGGATCACATGAAGAATAACCCTATAGTCGGAAAGGATATGACCCAGCATGCTTTTCAGTGCTTTGAAAGAGGTGCTGCTACTTGGTGGAGGATGTACCAAACCATCAATGGATGGCAAGGAGTAACCACATGGAAATAATTTAAGTTGACTCTGCCAAAGTCTCATCTTGTGTCCCAGAAGTTGAAGCCTTATGGAAAGGATATGAAGAAACCTTGTGGATGCAAGATTTGTGGAGAAATCAGACACACCCATAAAGAACACAAGGATGAATGCCATAATTGTGAATGAAGTCACCCAGTTGAAGAATGCCCAATTAGGCAGATTACTTGTTTCTTGTGTGAAGGGACTACCCACTATCCTGCTCAGTGTCACATTTACCCCATGGTACAATGAACCATCCAGCAGAAGAAAGAAGTAATGAAAGGAGCCCTCATGGAAATTTTAGAAGAAGTTGTGATGAAGGAAGAGATGGAAGATGCGCCTAAAGAAGACCCGAGTAAACTCTGCACTAAGTCTTGCTATTCATGTGGAGAAGAAGGACACATCTCCCAACATTGTTTGAATGGGGATCTAGTATAATTCCCGACAGAGGAAGTAGAATATGACCCACAAGAAATAGAAGCCATGATTGGCATGGAAAGGTCTAGGAAGAGAAGCAGATTGGATTTCAGGAAGGACCTGAGTCATATCACCTGTTACAGGTGCAAGGAGTCAGAGCACTACCTCAACAATTGCCTAAAAAGGAAACCTCGATACTTGTGAGAAGTAATATGTTTTAGTTGTAATGGAGCAGGGCACTTTGCCAGAGAATGCCCCAAGGAGAAGGAAACTTGTGCTAGATAGTTGAGTCTATGAGAAGTATAGTAGTAGAAGTGAGAACATTTTCTTTTATATTGAGGTGCTGAGTTGAGACATGTAATGGAAAAGCGAGAGATTGTAATCACTTGAGAATGAATAAAGTTAGCATCGTTGGTACTGATATGGATTGTACTCTATGAAGACGAATCTTGGCCATTTTGAGGATATGAGAAATATGGTCTATGGAAGATTTGTGCATTTTAAGGGTGGTAGTACCCTGTAAGAACCCTTGACCCCTGGAAAAGATAAGGATACTCCACTGAGGGGATTTCAGACAAAATAAATACGAGTTTTGTCTCGATATGTGTGATACCCCAAGAGTATGTGGGATGAAGTTGGAGATCGTCAGTTGTTTGGACGAAATGTGATCAAGGAGTCAGAAGAGAATGTTAAGTTGATTCGAGATAGACTGAAGGTAGCTCAGTCCAGGCAGAAGAGTTATGTAGACTCAAAAACTCAAGGAGGTAGTCTATGAAATTGGAGATAGAGCATGTCTTCGTGTGTCCCCTCTACGAGGAGTTAAACGATTTGGAGTTAAGGGAAAGTTAGCCCCGAGATTTGTAGGACCATACCGAGTTTTGGAACGTATGGGAGAAGTGGCCAACAAGTTGGAGTCACCCGAAGGACTGTCAGGAGTTCATGATGTGTTTCACGTTTCCCAGTTGAAGAAGTGCCATGCAGAGATGGCCAATATTCCCCTGTAAGGACGCTTGACCCTGGAAAGGATAATGATGTTCCACGAAGTGAATATGGACTTCATAAGTATAGGTTTTTATCTCGGTATGAGGGATATCCCACGAGGATGAAGAGATAAATTACTATTGGATATAAAGGAGGTATGATGTTGGAAATATGGATCAATGGAAACCCCATGATGAGTCTGAGTAATCATGTCCTAGTTTGGTGCCAATAGAAGGAAGGAAGACAATACAATTGGATGGATTTAAGAATACTAGGAAGTTGGAAGTTGGAATAATGATAAGTTGCCCGATGATAATTTCAAGGACTACAAGTGATGAGATGGGCCATAACCCACAGGCCCCAGGACCTGCCAAGAAGCAAGCACATCCTTGTTGAAGGAAGAACCCTGGAGGATGATACAATGTTTATCGACAGATGATTTTATAGGAGTTTACGCAAAACCTGAGAGTTGTGAAGGAACGACAGATGTTTGTCTGGCTTGCAGAATCTATGGATATATCCGAACTTGGTTCATCAACAAGAGAAATTCTGCAATGCTTGTGAGGATGACCGAGTGTTAGAATGTGAGATTCGCTAAACCGTATACAAGGTAATGATTTGGGTGCGGGATGGATTGATCACCATACCGACTTACTCTTATTGTTCGCCTTGATATATGGGATGGTAAATCTGAGTGACTTACCTATAGTAGAGAGACGACGATCAAAACCCTGTTTAAACCTTAGAATGGTATAAGAAATTTTTCGCTTGTACAAGGCAGCTTTTGCCAACCGTAGGTTATACGGTGAGGATCAACCAGACCCATTTCCTGCAGAAGGAACCATAAATTGTTGACCACCATGAGATATCGATAGTTGTTTAGTTTTGGCGCCAGACCTATCAGCTATGAAGACCCAGTCTCGGAATAACCTTACCAAGATGAAAGGACAGAAGAATTACGGTAAAGGTTATGCCACTACCGGAAGAGCCCGGATAAGGAATTATCCTGAAGATCTGAGAAGACCGACACTCTTAACAATATGGATGAAGTATATGAGTTTTGATGGAACCGTAACCATGCTTCTAAGGGTGGTAGCACCCCAGACACCAGAGACGATTGATGAAATTTTGAGGAGACCCCCAAACCCTAACATTTTCTTTCTAGCCTCTCCGAATCTCGAGGACAAGATTCATTTTAAGGGTGGTAGGTTTGTAACATCCCAAAATTCTAAATTTTGGAATGTTATAATAAATAGATAGATTTGATTGATTATTTGATTAATTGTTTGAAAGTGAGTGAATTCGAAACTTTTGAAAGTTAAATGAGAGGGAATAAAAGGACTTTCCCAAACTTTCATATCTGCTTTCTGATCTCCATGAATTCAAATTCTTTTCAAATACAAAACCCTTGAGCGAAGATGATATGACTTCTTCCATTTAAATTAAATGAAAGGGTATTTGAAAAAAATTGAATTTCATTTGGAAATATTTCAATTCATAAACTTCATGCAGCTCAATGATTTTCATGAGAGAAGATAAAATGACTTCTCCAAATTATATGAAATATGAGTTGGGAGTTTTAAAAGAATTAAATTCAAAGTTCTTTTGAATTTATTTTCAATTTGGAGTTATTTGAATTTTATTCAAATTATTTTTCTCCAAAAATAAAATATATGGAAATTAGGGTAACATGATTCCCTACGACAGAAAATTGGAGAGAAATTAATTTGAAATCATTTTGATATTTTTAAAATGATTTTTATTGGATTTTATTAGAGCAGGAGCACTGTTTGAATTATTAGAATTTATGTGTATTTTATTAAATACAAGAAAAATGTTCACCGTGTAGAAAATCTTTTTCTGAAAATTATGATATATTATATGCCTATATAATATTTTTTATTTATTTTTGGTTTTGTTATTTTCGTTGTCTGGGAAATAATGTTAAAAAAAATCTCCTCCGCCGCCGAACTGGGCCGGCCCAGCAGGCCACGGCCCAGCCCCGCCAGCGCGCCGCCGCCTTCCTCCTCGTCTCCGACTGGGACTCTCCCCGGAGTCCGGCGCCGCCACGGCCTCGGCCCCCCCTCCCGCAAGCAGCTGCCGCAGCCGTGGCCCCTTTAAAAGGCCGAGGCCCCGGGCCCTCTCCTCCCCGCCTCTCGCCGCCGCAACCACCGCCATCGCCGGACGTCGTGCCGCCTCCGCCGATCCGCTGCCGCGCCGCACGCCGGAGCCGCCCGCGGCACGCCCCTCTGCTGCCTCGCCGCGCGCCGCCTCGCTTCGCTGCCACCTCTACTGCTCGCCGCCACCGCCCCGCGCCGCCCTGCCTCGCCACGCTCGCCGGAACGGCCTCGCCTCGCTCGCCGGAGAACACCGCCGCCGCTGGTTTTCCACCGTAAACCGCCGCAAACCGCCCCGAACCGGTATAAACCGCCCCCGGTCCAGTTATTTTATATTTTATAGGTTTTCTCTGGTTTTCTTTTAAAACCGGTTTTTTTGTTTAGGTTTATTATTTAGAGAACGTTCGCTGGTTAGGTATAGAAAACGAATGTTCGCCCTTTAGTTTTTTTTTCTTTTTCTGTTATTTTCGGCCAGGGACCTATTTGTGATAGTTTTTCTTACAGATTAGTCCCTCGGTTTCAAACGACTATAACTTTTTACTCGTTAGTCCAAATTCAATGAAACCAACGCCCACATCTTCGTTATGACCTCCTCTCTCCAGATAAACAACTTAAACATGTTTTTGAAAAGTTTAAAATTTGAATTAGATCAGATTTGAATTCAAACTTCATTTGATCATAACTTGAGTTTCGTAGCTCCGTTTGAGTTGATTCTTTTTGCAAATCGAAGCTCTTGACCTAAACTTTCTGATAAGGCCAAATTCATATAATTTTGGTACTGTTAGAATTTTTTTTATGTGCAAGAGTTATTTGCTTGGTTTTGATGTTTTCCGAATTTGTCTTCTTCGATCTTTCTGATCTTTTGAGTGATTACTTATATGTGGTTACTATTGCTTGCTTACGATAGATTGACCGGAGTGCGACGAGTAGAACTATCAATAGTTATGAGTGCGAATCATCTTCATCAACATTGCAGGCAAGTTCACACTTTGATCATATCCCTTTTCATACCCAGTTTTTATGCATTAGTTTCACCCTCAAACATTGCATGAGTAGGATTGATAACATGTGGGTATTGGGAAGTAGTTGATGAGGTAGGAACCTATTGCCCTGCATTCAAACCTTGGGAGTTACTTTTACGTTATGCTTACATTGCCATGCTATGCTCGTAGACGTGGATTGGGTTTTTGAGAGTATTCATGACAGATGTGAGATTGTTAATTAATGGTTTACTTAAGGTGGCAACTTAAACACACATCTGGGTGGATTGAGGAACCTGGGTATTCTAGGATTGCCTGTCTAGGCACCTGGGTAGACCAGGATTGCCTGTTTTTTTATGGACCGCCACCCATGCTCAAAGGGATCATGAGACTATTCATACTAGAAACTTCCGTGTGCAGCCACAAGCTATTATGGGCTCTAGCATAGTTGATTAAGTCGTGTGAACTCTTACAGTGGTAGACTAGTAGATGTAGGGGTTGTAGGTGGAACGGTCTACCCATCCTAAGGTGCAAACGCTTCTGAAAGACTATGTCTCAGTCATCCGTTTCTCAAACACCTTGTAGTGCGAGAAATCCAACGGAGGAGATCGGGTCTTGTGGGGAAAAGTGCGCAAACCTCCGCAGAGTGTACAAACTAATCATGATTAGCCGTGTCCCCGGTTATGTACATCTTGAGTCTCTGGTACTTGGATTATCCTGTTGATCTCATCACGTTACTTTAAATTAAGTTTGTTGGGTTTAATGATGCTATTTAATTGGGATTGAGAATGTTGTCAACCATTCTCGATGTTCAACAACCACCATGATAGTTAAATAAAATTTATTCCTTTGTAGTAGGGAAAAATTGGCTTTTCGCAAAAACTATAACCATAGAGCATTTCCACCAGCCAAATATGCATGTAGTGATAGCCATTGTTCACCTTTCTCTATGGTGTAAATTTGCCAGTACATTCAATGTACTGACCCTTTGTGGCTGCAACGTCTCATGTTGCAGGTTTTACCTTACGACGAGTACGTTAGGGTTACGATTTCTACACTCAACTTTGCCGTTGGTGTTGATGGGAATCCACAACCTTGTTACTTTCGCTATTTTGGATTGAGGTAATAGTATTTTACGTTACTTATACATGTGAGTTACCTCTGTTATAAATCCTCGAGTACTGTGTGTGTCAGCATACCGATCCAGGGATGACACATAAGCACAGAGACTTGATCCATTCGGGTCGGGTCGCTACAACCTCTGACAGTACGTTGCCTACAAGATGGAGGAGAATAGCTCAACCAGTGAGTATGTGCTCAGATTGTCTGGGTACTACAATTGCTTGAATCAAGTGGGAGTTAATCTTCCAGATAAGATAGTAATTGATAAAATTCTCTAGTCACTATCACCAAGTTACTAGAACTTAGTGATTAACTATAATATGCAAGGGATGGCGAAAACGATTCCCGAGCTCTTCGTGATGCTGAAATCGACGAAGGTAGAAATCAAGAAAAGCATCAAATGTTGATGGTTGACAAAACCACTAGTTTCAAGTAAAAGGGCAAGGGAAAGAAAGGGAACTTCAAGAAGAATAGCAAGCAAGTTGCCACTCCCATGAAGAAGCCCAAAGATAGACCCAAGCCTCAAACTGAGTGCTTCTACTGCAAAGGAAATGGTCACTGGAAGTGGAACTGCCTTAGATACTTGGCGGATAAGAAGGATGGCAAAGTGAACAAATGTATATTTGATATACATGTTATTGATGTGTACTTTACTAGTGTTTATAGAAACCTATCAGTGTTTTATACTGGTTCAGTTGGTAAGAGTAGTAACTCAAAACGGGAGTTGGAAAATAAACAGAGACTAGTTAAGGGTGAGGTGATGATGAGAGTTGGAAGTGATTCCAAGGTTGATAAGATCACCATCACACACTCCCTTTACCTTCGGGATTAGTGTTGAACCTAAAATAAATGTTATTTGGTGTTTGCGTTGAGCATAAATATGATTGGATCATGTTTATTGCAATACGGGTATTCATTTAAGTCAAAGAATAGTTGTTGTTCTATTTACATGAATAAAACCTTCTACGGTCATACACTCAATATAAATGGTTTATTGAATCTCGATCGTACTAATACACATATTCATAATATTGAAGCCAAAAGATGCAAAGTTAATAATGATAGTGCAACTTATATGTGGCACTGCCGTTTAGGTCATATTGGTGTAAAATGCATGAACAAACTCCATGCTGATGGACTTTTGGAATCACTTGATGCTTGCGAACCATGCCTCATGGGCAAGATGACTAAGACTCCGTTCTTCGGAACAATGTGAAGGAAATATGCCCTAGAGGCAATAATAAAGTTGTTATTTATATTTCCTTATATCATGATAAATGTTTATTATTCATGCTAGAATTGTATTAACCGAAAAATTATTACATGTTTGAATACATAGACAAACAGAGTGTCACTAGTTTTCCTCTACTTGACTAGCTCGTTGAATCAATGATGGTTATGTTTCCTAACCATAGACATGAGTTGTCATTTGATTAACGGGATCACATCATTAGAGAATGATGTGATTGACTTGACCAATCCGTTATCTTAGCACGATGATCGTTTAGTTTGTTGCTATTGCTTTCTCCATAACTATACATGTTCCTATGACTATGAGATCATGCAACTCCTGAATACCGGAGGAACACTTTGTGTGCTACCAAACGTCACAACATAACTAGGTGATTATAAAGGTGCTCTACAGGTGTCTCCGATGGTGTTTGTTGAGTTGGCATGGATCAAGATTGGGATTTGTCACTCCGATTGTCGGAGAGGTATCTTTGGGCCCTCTCGGTAATGTACATCACTATAAGCCTTGCAAGAAATGTAGCTAATGTGTTAGTTACGGGATGTAGCATTACGGAACGAGTAAAGAGACTTGCCGGCAATGAGATTGAACTAGGTATTGAGATACCGACGATCGAATCTCGGGCAAGTAACATACCGATGACAAAGGGAACAACGTATATTGTTATGCGATTTGACCGATAAAGATCTTCGTAGAATATGTAGGAACCAATATGAGCATCCAGGTTCCTCTATTGGTTATTGACCAGAGACATGTCTTGGTCATGTCTACATAGTTCTCAAACCCGTAGGGTCCGCACGCTTAACGTTTGGTGACGATCGGTATTATGAGTTTATGTGTTTTGATGTACCGAAGGTAGTTCAGAGTCCCAGATTTGATCACAGACATGACAAGGAGTCTTGAAATGGTCGATACATAAAGATCGATATATTGGAAGGCTATATTCGGACTCCGAAAGTGTCCCGGGTGATTTCGGAGAAAACCAGAGTGCCGGAGGGGTTACCGGAACCCCCCGGGGAAGTATTGGGCCTTAGTGGGCCTTAGGGGAGAGAGAGGGCAGCAGCCCAGGAGGTGGCGCCCCCCAAGGGGAGTTCTAATAGGACTACGGGAGGGGGGCGCGGCCCCTCTTTCCATCCCCCTTCCTCCTTCCTAGTAGGACTAGGAAAGGATGAATCCTATTCCTACTAGGAGGAGGATTCCTCCTCTCCTTGGGTGCCACTAGGGCCCGCTGGCCTCCCCCCTTGCTCCTTTATATATGGGCGCAGGGGGGCACCCTAGGACATAAAAGTTGATTGTTCCAAGCCGTGTGCGGTCCCCCCCCACCATAATCCACCCCGGACATATCGTAGCGGTGCTTAGGTGAAGCCCTGTTCTGGTAGGAACATCATCACCGTCATCACGCCGTCGTGCTGACGAAGCTCTCCCTCAAAGCTCTACTGGATTGTGAGTTCGTAGGACGTCACCGAGCCGAACGTGTGCAGATCGCGGAGGTGTCGTACCTTCGGTGCTGGGATCGGTCGATCGTGAAGACATACAACTACATCAACCGCGTTGTCATAACGCTTCCGCTTATGGTCTACGAGGGTACGTAGACGATACTCTCCCCTCTCGTTGCTATGCATCACCATGATCTTGCATGTGCGTAGGATTTTTTTGAAATTACTGCGTTCCCCAAGAGTGGCATCCGAGCCAGGTTTATGCGTAGATGTTATATGCACGAGTGGAACACAAAGGAGTTGTGGGCATGGGTATATACATATTGCTTGCCGTCACTAGTTGATTCTTGATTCGGCGATATTGTTGGATGAAGCGGCCCAAACCGACATTACGCGTACGCTTACGCGAGACTGGTTCTACCAACATGCTTCACACACAGGTGGCTGGTGGTTGTCAGTGTCTCCAACTTTAGTTCAATCGGATTCAATGAACAGGGTTCTTTCTGAAGATCAAAAAGCAATCACTATACCGCGTTGTGGTTTTTGATGCGTAGGTAAGAACGGTTCTTTCTCAGCCCGTAGCAGCCACGTAAAACTTGCAACAACAAAGTAGAGGACGTCTAACTTGTTTTTGCAGGGCATGTTGTGATGTGATATGGTCAAGACATGATGCTAAATTTTATTGTATGAGATTATCATATATTGTAACACAGTTATCGGCAACTGGCATGAGCCATATGGTTGTCGCTTTGTTGTATGAAATGCAATCGCCATGTAATTACTTTACTTTATCACTAAGCGGTAGAGATAGTCGTAGAAGCAATAGTTGGCGAGTCGACAACGATGCTTCGATGGAGATCAAGGTGTCAAGCCGGTGACGATGGTGATCATGACGGTGCTTTGGAAATGGAGATCAAAGGCACAAGATGATGATGGCCATATCATATCACTTATATTGATTGCATGTGATGTTTATCCTTTATGCATCTTATTTTGCTTAGTTCGACGGTAGCATTATAAGATGATCTCTCACTAAATTTCAAGGTATTAGTGTTCTCCCTGAGTATGCACCGTTGCTACAGTTTGTCGTGCCGAGACACCACGTGATGATCGGGTGTGATAAGCTCTAAATTCACATACAATGGGTGCAATCCAGTTTTGCACACACAGAATACTCGGGTTAAACTTGACGAACCTAGCATATGCAGATATGGCCTCGGAACACTAGAGACCGAAAGGTCGAGCGTGAATCATATAGTAGATATGATCAACATAGTGATGTTCACCATTGAAAACTACTCCATCTCACGTGATGATCGGACATGGTTTAGTTGATATGGATCACGTGATCACTTAGATGATTAGAGAGATGTCTATCTAAGTGGGAGTTCTTAAGTAATTTGATTAATTGAACTTTAATTTATCATGAACTTAGTACCTGATACTATTTTTCATGTCTATGTTGTTGTGGATAGATGGCCCGTGCTGTTGTTCCGTTGAATTTTAATGCGTTCCTAGAGAAAGCTAAGTTGAAAGATGATGGTAGCAACTACACGGACTGGGTCCGTAACTTCAGGATTATCCTCATTGCTGCACAGAAGAATTACGTCCTGGAAGCACCACTAGGTGACAAACCCGCTACAGGAGCAACGCCAGATGGTATGAACACCTGGCAGAGCAAAGCTGATGACTACTCAATAGTTCAGTGTGCGATGCTTTACGTCTTAGAACCGGGACTTCAACGACGTTTTGAACGTCATGGAGCATATGAGATGTTCCAGGAGTTGAAGTTAATATTTCAAGCAAATGCCCGGATTGAGAGATATGAAGTCTCAAATAAGTTCTATAGCTGCAAGATGGAGGAGAATAGTTCTGTCAGTGAACATATACTCAGAATGTCTGGGTACCACAACCACTTGACTCAAGTGGGAGTTAATCTTCCTGATGATAGTGTCATTGACAGAGTTCTTCAATCACTGCTAATACGTCTCCGTCGTATCTACATTTCCAAACACTTTTGCCCTTGTTTTGGACTCTAACTTGTATGATTTGAATGGAACTAACCCGGACTGATGCTGTTTTCAGCAGAATTGCCATGGTGTTATTTTTGTGCAGAAATAAAAGTTCTCGGAATGACCTGAAAATCAACGGAGAATTGTTTTGGAATATATAATGAATATTGGAAGGAAGATCCACGTCAGGGGGTGCCCCACCTGTCCACGAGGGTGGGGGCGCGCCTGCCCCCTGGGTGCGCCCCCTGCCTCGTGGGCCCCCTGACGCTCCACCGACCTCAACCTGGACTCCATATATTCACTTTCGAGGAGAAAAAACCGAAGGAGAAGGATTCATCACGTTTTCCGATACGGAGCCGCAGCCAAGCCCTAAACTCTCTCGGGAGGGCTGATCTGGAGTCCGTTCGGGGCTCCGGAAAGGGGAATCCGTCGCCATCGTCATCATCAACCATCCTCCATCACCAATTTCATGATGCTCACCGCCGTGCGTGAATAATTCCATTGTAGGCTTCCTGGACGGTGATGGGTTGGATGAGATTTATCATGTAATCAAGTTAGTTATGTTAGGGTTTGATCCCTAGTATCCACTATGTTCTGAGATTGATGTTGCTATGACTTTGCTATGCTTAATGCTTGTCACTAGGGCCCGAGTGCCACGATTTCAGATCAGAACCTATTATGTTTTCATCAATATATGAGAGTTCTTGATCCTATCTTGCAAGTATATAGTCACCCATTATGTGTTATGATCCGTTAACCCCGAAGTGACAATAATCGGGATACTTACCGGTGATGACCGTAGTTTGAGGAGTTCATGTATTCACTATGTTTTAAATCTTTGTTCCGGTACTCTATTAAAAGGAGGCCTTAATATCCCTTAGTTTCCAATAGGACCCCGCTGCCACGGGAGGGTAGGAAAATAGATGTCATGCAAGTTCTTTTCCATAAGCACGTATGACTATATTCGGAATACATGCCTACATTACATTGATGAATGGAGCTAGTTCTGTGTCACCCTAGGTTATGACTCTTACATGATGAACCGCATCCGGCATAATTCTCCATCACCGATCCATTGCCTAGGAGCTTTCCATATATTGTTCTTCGCTTATTTACTTTTCCGTTGCTATTGTTATCATCACTACAAAATACCAAAAACATTACTTCTGCTACCATTACCTTTTACTATCATTGCCACTACTATCATATTACTTTTCTACTAAACACTTTGCTGCATATATTAAGTTTCAGGCGTGGTTGAATTGACAACTCAGCTGCTAATACTTGAGAATATTCTTTGGCTCCCCTTGTGTCGAATCAATAAATTTGGGTTGAATACTCTACCCTCAAAAACTATTGTGATCCCCTATACTTGTGGGTTATCAACTGCCACCAAGCTACAAGAGCTTTGTGATGAACTATAATATGCAAGGGATGGATAAGACGATTCCTGAGCTCTTCGCAATGCTAAAGGCTGCAGAGGTAGAAATCAAGAAAGAGCATCAAGTGTTGATGGTCAACAAGACCACCAATTTCAAGAAAAATGGTAAAGGGAAGAAGGGGAACTTCAAAAAGAACAGCAACACAGTTGCTGCTCAAGTGAAGAAACCCAAGTCTGGACCTAAGCCTGAGACTGAGTGCTTCTACTGCAAAGGAACTGGTCACTGGAAGCGGAACTGCCCCAAGTATTTGGCGGAGAAGAAGGATGGCAAAGTGAAAGGTATATTTGATATACATGTTATTGATGTGTACCTTACTAATGCTCGCAGTAGTGCCTGGGTATTTGATACTGGTTCAGTTGCTAACATTTGCAACTCGAAACAGGAGCTACAGATTAAGCGAAGATTGGCTAAGGACGAGGTGACGATGCGCGTGGGAAATGGTTCCAAAGTCGATGTGATCGCCGTCGGCACACTACATCTCCATCTACCTCCGGGATTAGTTTTAGACCTAAATAATTGTTATTTGGTGCCAGCGTTTGCTACCTCTTGAGCACTGCGTTGGTTTTCCCTTAAAGAGGAAAGGGTGATGCAGCAAAGTAGCGTAAGTATTTCCCTCAGTTTTTGAGAACCAAGGTATCGATCCAGTAGGAGGCCACGCATGAGTCCCTCGCACGTACGCAAACAAATAAAATCCTCGCAACCAACGCAATAAAGGGGTTGTCAATCCCTTCACGGTCACTTACGAAAGTGAGATCTGATAGATATGATAAGATAATATTTTTGGTATTTTTATGATAAAGATGCAAAGTAAAGAAAGCAAAATAAATGGAAAAGGAAATAGCTTGTTCACGGAAGATTAATATGATGGAAAATAGACCCGGGGGCCATAGGTTTCACTAGTGGCTTCTCTTAAGAGCATAAGTATTACGGCGGGTAGACAAATTACTGTTGATCAATTGAAAGAATTGAGCATAGTTATGAGAATATCTAGGTATGATCATGTATATAGGCATCATGTCCGAGACAAGTAGACCGACTCTTGCCTGCATCTACTACTATTACTGTGACACCCCAAAATTTTAACCTTGTTTTACTAATTAAAATTTTGCCAGGAAAATTAAACTTTTAATTTTTTTGGGTTTTCTTTGATTTCAGTACCATCCTTTCTTGGATTTTTATGGAGTTTTATCCCAAGTGAAAGTTTCCAAATATATTACTGGACTTGTTTTCTCCCTCGAGAAAAACATTTCTCTTAAAAGTGGATTTAATTGCATAACTAATTCTCCCTGGGATTTATTCCTTGAAATGATTTTTTTAAAAAGTTTCAGGACCCAATTTGCACTGCAACCTCTTGATATATTTATCTAAAATTCCAACCAAAATTTGGAGATGTCATGTGATGTTTTTGAATCACTTTTATGGAAAATAAAATTCATTCACTTAACATTTTGAGCTCTACACCAAGTTTTAAAATCTGGTCCAGTGAGCATTTTTACACTGCAACCTAATTAAATATTGCTTTAAAGCCTCCACCAAAATTTTGGGATGTTAATGGAAGTATATTATTATACTTTATGCAGAAACCCTTTTGTGTTCTTTGAAAAATTTGAGTGAATCAACCTCTTTTGCTTTCTGGTCCAGTTTGGCTTTTTCTACTGCAACCCTAGTTAAATTTGCTCTATTACTCTTGAGCTTTCTCCTGCTTATAGCCCTTGCTACAAAACCCTTAAGTCCAGAAGAGTGGATCCATTGGAGAATTTTTAGTGCATGCAACCATGCCTTTTTCTTTCTGTCCAAAACTGATGTTTTGCAAAACTTGCACTAACAAGTTTCTGATTTTGTCAAACTAACCTCTCCACCCTCTCTTTCAACTAAAGAGACCCTGATCTGGAGAATTTGGCCACCCCAAGAATTGCCTAGATGCCTTTGGCATTTTGTCAAACACCCTGTGTGCATGGTCAGATTTGGCATGATTTCAAGTTCACATTGTGAACTTGAGCCCCTGACCAAACTGCCATGTCCTTTGATCCCTTGCTAACCCTAAACTAGCCCTGTTATTTGCCAACCCCTCTCAAGCACTCTAGGCTACCCTGGCATATTGTCGAGCACGTAGCGAGCGTGCTCTGGGCGCGCCCAGAGCGCGTGTTTTGCACGTGCGTGCACTCGGGTCGCCGCGTCGCGCCCCGGCCCTTGCTCACTTGCAGAGCCGCACCCCCAACCTCATCCACTCGCAGGAACCAGCCAAGCCCCCCTGGCGCCCAACAGCACCGCCGTCAGGTCGGCAACGGCAGCTAGCGGGCGGCCACAGCAGCCTCTGCCGTGGACGGCGCCGCCCGAGCCACCAGCGCTCGCCAGCTGCCCCCTTGAACAGCTCAAGTTCATCCGCAGCCTTGTCCGCAAGCCCTCGTCGCCGCCACGTCGCCCTGCAGCACAGTACGGCGGTCGCCGGCGTTCTTATCCTCGGCCATCGTCGGAACCGCCCCCGATCGCTATATAAGGACCCCCCGAGCTCACCAAACCCTCAAGCAACCTCCCACACTCCCTCACCGATCCGGCCATAGCAGTAGAAAGACCAGAGGGGTCGTCTTCTTCTTCTCCGGCAACCACGGCCGCCGCCACTGCCTCGTTCACTCCGGCGCCACCAGGGCCTCCCCCTCTCCACTCTCTTCACCAGAGGCCCTCTCTTCATCACGTGAGTCCACCCCCAATCTCAATTTTGATCGGGAGCCACCGGAGACAAATCCCCCAATCATGCCCGAAGCTCCCTCCACCGCGGAGCTCGCCGCCGACGATTCCCCCCGTCCCCACCGGCCAGTCGACCACCGGGAGGACTGCCTGGGAGTGGCGGATCCATCCCTGGCCTCGGATGCCCTCGAGGAGCCGCTGTTCGCCGGCGTTGATCGCCAGAGCCCTCACCTCTGTTCGGCCAGAGGAGGACGAAGGCGGGGCGACTGGTCAAACCTGACCAGTGGGCCCCGTGGACCCACTGTCAATGACCCACGCGCCCGTCCATGCTGGATAAGTGAAGGCATAAAACCCCCAAGTGTGTATCCCCTACTTCGAAAGCGTATTCTTATCTCAAACGTTTTCTTTTCTGTTTTATTTTAAAAACAGAATTTGACCAAAACTTTGACTGGCTATAACTTTTTAAATATAAGTCCAAATGAATTGATTCTTTTTCCTACCTCTCTCAAATTTCACCTAGTTTATTTTAAGATTTATTTCAAAAATAATTAGGACAACTTTTTGTACTATTTTTAAAGTATGTGTTATTTGCCTATTTTTGAAATAGGATTTTGGAGAGAGAGAAGAGAGCTTTCAAAAAAATATTGGAGTGCACCTCACCTCTCCACACCTTGAAGGCAAGCATTTCTGAACTCAGGCATAATATTATCGTGTGTTGTTTAATACAGTTACAACACCACCGTGACACGGAGTATCCGTTATGTGTTTGTGACAATATGATCATACGCTTTGAGCGCAAAGATGAACTTTTTTTGCTGTTGGCAATGGACATACTTGTGATAGCAATCACCCTCATATGCCTCTCATGCCTACCGGGAAAGTCTCCGTCTTGGGTAGACACGAGCTTGTCCCTCGTCGAGACGGTTATGACCGGCGGGGCAGGGGGAGGTATGATGAGTGGTGGTTGTGTCTGATGGGTGTGAAATATTATCCTTGAGCTAATCATGCAGGAAATACTTAAGCCTCCTGAGTCGGCCGTAGATCGAGTCTTGTTCCAGTAACCCCCCCATACTTGTTTCGTGCTGCCACTTGTCCCTGCCATAGGTAGGGTACGGTTCAGTAAGTTGTCAACCCCTGTCTAGCACACACCGTACAGAGAGACCGCGATGAGGGTTCCATGGCCCTGGATTAAAGCCAGTCATCCGGTCCGGGGGCATGGGTGTTTTCGGTTGTAGCCAAAGGGGTAGCTCCCCCAGTTTGCGCGGTATAAATTTTGTGATCCCATGCTAGTCGAGGTTGTAGCCTCCCCACTTAGAGTTTTGCTTAACAGGTGTCAAGGGTGATTCCAAACACTGGTGAGTTAGGCTGGTGTGTGCGGTCAGGTGTGTTTTCAATGAAAAGACCATGGACGGAATTAGTCCCGATGGACTAAAGGAATCCGTTGCTAGTGGGTAAAGAGTACACCCTCTGAAGAGATATTATACCTATTCGAATAGCCGTGTCCATGGTTAAGGACTAGAGTCTGGGATGGGTCAAGTGTCGGTCTTAGTGTCGGTCTTCGGAGGAGAAACTACTAAACCAGAACATGGATCATAACTTGTGACGTATGATGATTATGATTATTATTATTATGGACTAACCATTTATGTTACTTGAATTCTTGAGTATCCCTGGGACGGTTCTACCTCCTGGGTACTCACTGTGATTATTGTTATATAAGCCCTTTATGCGGTGTCGCATAGACGCCCGACTGTGGCATGCTTGATATTTTATCTACTTATAAGCCCTTTATGTGGTGTCGCTTAGACGCCCGACTGAGGCATACTTTATATTGTTATCCTTTTGAGGCGTCGCTTCAGACACCCGATCGGTGCATTCTATTTCTACTCGCTGATTGCATATTCATATATGACATGATTAACCTGCTTGCATGCATCATGAGCTTCATTTATGACTGACGAAGTAATCATGGAATATTTCAAAGCATGATTATCAGTGGCTATATTATACCTGTGTTCTTAATGTTTTCGAGTACATTCAAAGTACTCACTGGCTTGTCCCTGGCTATTGTCTTGGCCAGATTTCTTGTGTGAAGAGGAGCGTTGTAATGGCAGCCCCGGAACCTACGCAAATGGAGATAGCAGCCTCGCGGAGATAGGAGTTATCCTGGTCAGCTGTTCCTGTGGGAAATGGAGTCCCATAGACGTTGATGATCCGCCAACCGCTTTCGCTGTCAACCACTAGAAACCAATTGTTGTACCCATAGGCCAGAATGGTCTTGTACTACATATTATGTACTTTGCTTGGAAATTTCTGTATCAAGTTGGTGCCTCATCAGCAAACAGTAATCCTGGGGCTGATGAGCCCAAGGGCCATTTTCTGGGAAATTATATCCCGAAAATCCGGTCCTGACAATTACTCCACTGTAACACCCCGGATGTAACTTTCCCAATTTGTACTCCAACTCTTGCCATTTCCGGCGTTAAGTTATTATATTTTCTCAGGTTCGGGTTTTTGTCTGCGTGTGTTGTTATCGTTTTCATGCATCTCATATCATGTCGTCATGTGCATTGCATTTGCATGCGTGTTCGTCTCATGCATTCGAGCTTTTTCCCCGTTGTGCGTTTTGCATTCCGGCACTTCGTTCTCCTCCGGTGGTCATTTCTAACTTTCTTTCATGTGTGGGGATTAAACATTTCCGGATTGTGCCGGGACTTGCCAAGCGGCCTTGGTTTACTACCGGTAGACCGTCTGTCAAGTTTCGTATCATTTGGACTTCGTTTGATACTCCAACGGTTAACCGAGGGACCGAAAAGGCCTCGTGTGTGTTGCAGCCCAACACCCCACCAATTTGGCCCAAAACCCACCTAAACCAGCTCCATCATCTAGAGCGTTCGATCACGATCGCGTGGCCAAAAACCGCACCTCATTTGGACTCTCCTAGCATCCCCTATGCCTATATATACACCTTCCCCTCCAAAATTCGTGGTGCAAACCTACCCTAACTCTCTCCGCCGCCGACGGACATCTTATCCCGCCGACGGACATTGTCCGCCCGTCATCCCGCCGCCGTGCCCAGCCACTCCGGGGCTGCCACGTCGCCCCCGCGGACGCCTCCCCCACGCCGGCCCGCGCGGCCCAGGGAGGGCCCTCGCGGCCCGCGAGCGCCGCTGCCAGCCTCCCTCGCCCGCGCCGCCTCGTCTCCTTGGCCGCGCCGCCGCCCACCGGCCTCGCGCCACCGCCGCCATCGCCGATGTCCACCTCCGCCTCGGCCGCGCCGCCCTTGCCTCCCCGCCGCCACGGTCGCGCCGCCTCCACCGCGCCCTCTGGCCGCCGCCAAGCCTCGCCGCGCCGCCTCCACGGCGCCCGGAGACCCCGCCACCTCGCCGGCGACCCCACCTTGCTTCGGCGCCGCCAACCGCCGCCGCCGCCCGCCGGTCACCGCCGTCATCGCCTCGGGTCGCGTGCCCGCCGAAGAAACCCTAGATCTCGGGTTGATTTTTTTCTCTAAGTCCCAGAAATCTCAGGTCCAAATGCTCCTATTCATGGCCTTGTAACTTTGCATCCGTAGCTCCGATTCATGCATATAGCATATCAAAATGTTCATCTCAGAGAGTACATAATTTCATTCCATTGCATCATTTTCATTTGAGTTCATCTTGATGCCCGAAATGCTATTAGAAGAGGGCTACTTGAGATAAGTGTCAGATCTGCTACTCCGTTTAGCTTTTTGTCATTTTTGCCATGATTATTGTGTGCATGATATGCCCATGAGTTCTACATATGTTTTGTTAAGGGTTTTGTCATCTTTCCAGAGGTGCAACCCATGTATTTTTGTGATGTGCATGGTGACTAGTACAAGCTTGCAAAGTGGTGCACTTGGTAATTCTGTTTTCAGGGACTTAGCAATTCCACTAAGTCCTTGATCTGTTTATCTCATGATGCCATATGTTCATGTTGTTTCCTAGTGATCCGTGCCTCTTTTGAGGATGATCAGTAAGGATGTTTTGTTAATCTTGGTTCTCTATCCATCCATGTATTTGTTTGCATTTATGGAGCACCCTAGCTTGAGTCAATCGAGCTCTATTTTTGCTACTTTGTGAATCTAGGCAGATTGTCAACTTGTTTGCAATTTTGCTGATGATGTTGTAGTTGATCCGTGCATGCTATGCTTTTGTTCTTTCCATGAATAGCTTGAATTTTGTTCTTTCTTAATGGATGTATGCTTGCCTTGCCATGAATTGCACCATAGTGAGTGTATCAAGCTCGTAAACATACCTACTTGAGTTATATTTCAGCATGTGCCAGTTTTCACTAAGTCTGAAAACTGATTATGTTTTTGCTATGTTCACATGCTTGCAATTGTATTTTCTGATCCCTTTTGGCTCAAGGTCACTAAGGGACTTTTGTTAAGCTCTTTGAGTAGCTCCATGCCATCCTTTACTCTGCCATGTTCAGGTCCTGTAGCATGTAGTTTTGTTGCTCCGAAGAGTGCTACCTGATCTGAAATTCCAGACAAGTGTTAATTTCACTAAGTCTGAAATCTGTTTTCCATATGCATTTTTGCCATGCTTGTTTGAACCTGTTAATGGATGAATTGACCGTAGCTCAGTGCTAGACTTTTGTTAAGCATCTTGAATGCATCCCTGCCATGTATTTTGTTGTCATGTTTGAGTGCTGTAGCATGTTCATTTCATTGCATTTAGATGGCTATTTGCTGTAAATCGCAGACCGGTGTCATATTTGAATCGCTTGCCATTCCCAAACCGTAACTCCGATTCCGGTGTTCTTTATATAGTTTTCAAGAGATTTCATCTCATCTTTCCATTGGCACCCTTGGAATTCCAAGTTGAGGCCAGGTTCATGCATTCCCTGTCATATCTTGCATTTTTGCATCCCGCATCGCATCCCGCATAGCATATCATCTTTGCATCATGTTGTTTGAGTTGCACGTGGTTGATTGTGTCCTTGTTGCTTGTTTGTATTGTTTGGGTAGAGCCGGGAGACGAGTTCGCTAACGAGGAGCCCGTTGAGTTTGCTTTCGAGGATCCAGTCAACTCTGACAACTGTGCAGGCAAGATGATCATACCCTTGAAATCACTACTATCTTTGTTATGCTAGTTTGCTCGCTCTTTTGCTATGCCATTGCTACGATGCCTACCATTTGCTTTCAAGCCTCCCAAATTGCCATGTCAAAGCTCTAACCCACCATGTCCTAGCAAACCGTTGATTGGCTATGTTACCGCTTTGCTCAGCCCCTCTTATAGCGTTGCTAGTTGCAGGTGAAGATTGGAGGCCGTTCCTTGTTGGAACATTTATTTACTTGTTGGGATATCATTATATTGCTATGTTATCTTAATGCATCTATATACTTGGTAAAGGGTGGAAGGCTCGGCCTCTCGCCTAGTGTTTTGTTCCACTCTTGCCGCCCTAGTTTCCGTCATATCGGTGTTATGTTCCCGGATTTTGCGTTCCTTACGCGGTTGGGTTATAATGGGAACCCCTTGATAGTTCGCCTTGATTAAAGCTTTTCCAGCAATGCCCAACCTTGGTTTTACCATTCGCCACCTAGCCTCTTTTTCCCTTGGGTTTCCGGAGCCCGAGGGTCATCTTATTTAAACCCCCCCCCCCCCGGACCAGTGCTCCTCTGAGTGTTGGTCCAAACAGAGCCACTTGCAGCGCCACCTCAGGGCAACTCGAGGGTTGGTTTTAGTTGTATGTAGTGTTCATCTGAGTGTGCCCTGAGAAAGAGATATGTGCAGCTCCTATCGGGATTTGTCGGCACATTCGGGCGGTGTTGCTGGTCTTGTTTTAACCTGTCGAAGTGTCTTGAGTAACCGAGATACCGAGTCTGATCAGAAGGTATCGGGAGGAGGTCTATTCCTTCGTTGACCGTGAGAGCTTGTCATGGGCTAAGTTGGGACTCCCCTGCAGGGATTTGAACTTCCGAAAGCCGTGCCCGCGGTTATGGGCAGATGGGAATTTGTTAATGTCTAGTTGTAGATAACTTGAACCTTAACTTAATTAAAATGAATCAACTGAGTGTGTTACCGTGATGGCCCCTTCTCGGCGGAGTCCGGGAAGTGGACACGGTGTTGGAGTAATGTTTGTGCAGGTTGCTCTCTAGTTTCTCGCTCGCGCTTTGCCTCCTCTTCTCGCTCTCTTTTGTGAATAAGTTAGCCACCATATTTTCTAGTCGCTTGCTGCAGCTCCACATATTTACCTTGCCATACCTATAAGCTTAAATAGTCTTGATCGCGAGGGTGCGAGATTGCTGAGTCCCTGTGGCTCACAGATTACTATTACACCAGATGCAGGGCTTGATGATTCCTCTCCAGGAGACGCGCTTGAGCTCAAGTGGGAGTTCGACGAGGACTCTCAACGTTACTATGTTTCCTTTCCTGATGATCAGTAGTGGTGCCCAGTTGGGGGTGATTGGGACCGTGTCGCATGTTGGGTTATCTTTTATTTTGGCGCCGTAGTCGGGCCATGAGTGTTTGGATGATGTAATGTTATTTATGTACTTGATTGACATGGCGAGTGTAAGCCAACTATGTTATCTCCCCTTTTATTATCATATTACATGGGATGTTGTGAAGATTGCCTAACTTGCGACATATGCCTTCAATGCGATTATGTCTCTAAGCCGTGCCTCGACACGTGAGAGCTATAGTCGCATCGAGGGTGTTACATCCACCCATCGACCGCTATCCAGCATGCATCTAGAGTATTAAGTTCAAAAGGACAGAGTAACGCTTTAAGCAAGATGACTTGATGTAGAGGGATAAACTCATGCAATATGATATAAACCCCATCTTGTTATCCTTGATGGCAACAATACAATACGTGCCTTGCTGCCCCTACTATCACTGGGAAAGGACACTGCAAGATTGAACCCAAAGCTAAGCACTTCTCCCATTGCAAGAAAGATCAATCTAGTAGGCCAAACCAAACTGATAATTCGAAGAGACTTGCAAAGATAACCAATCATACATAAAAGAATTGATAGAAGATTCAAATATTGTTCATAGATAAACTTGATCATAAACCCACAATTCATCGGTCTCAACAAACACACCGCAAAAATAAGATTACATCGAATAGATCTCCACAAGAGAGGGGGAGAATTTTGTATTGAGATCCAAAAAGAGAGAAGAAGCCATCTAGCTAATAACTATGGACCCGAAGGTCTGAAGTAAACTACTCACAGTTCATCGGAGAGGCTATGGTGTTGATGTAGAAGCCCTCCGTGATCGATGCCCCCTCCGGCGGAGCTCCGGAAAAGGCCCCAAGATGGATCTCACGGATATAGAAAGTTACAGCGGTGGAATTAGGGTTTTTGCTCCGTATTTGGTAGTTTGGGGGTACGTAGGTATATATATGAGGAAGAAGTACGTCGGTGGAGCAACGTGGGCCCCACAAGGGTGAAGGGCACGCCTGGGGGGGGGGGGGGTAGGCGCGCCTCCCTACCTCGTGCCTTCCTACTTGATGTCTTGAGGTATGATCCAAGTCCTCTGGATCACGTTCATTCCGAAAATCACGTTCCCGAAGGTTTCATTCCGTTTGGACTCCGTTTGATATTCATTTTCTGCGAAACCCTAAAATAGGCCAAAAAACAACAATTCTGGGTTGGGCCTCCGGTTAATAGGTTAGTCTCAAAAATAATATAAAAGTGTATAATAAAGCCCAATAATGTCCAAAAGAGGATATAATATAGCATGGAACAATCAAAAATTATAGATACGTTGGAGACGTATCAAGCATCCCAAAGCTTCATTCCTGCTCGTCCTCGTGTAGGTAAATGATAAAAACAGAATTTTTGATGTGGAATGCTACTTGGCATAATTTCAATGTAATTCTTTTAATTGTGGTATGAATATTCAGATCCTAAAGATTCAAGACAAAAGTTCAATATTGAAATAGAAATAATAATACTTTAAGCATACTAACTAAGCAATTATGTCTCTTCAAAATAACATGGCCAAAGAAAGTTATCCCTACAAAATCATATAGTCTGGCTATGCTCCATCTTCACGACACAAAATATTTAAATCATGCACAACCCCGATGACAAGCCAAGCAATTGTTTCATACTTTTGGTGTTCTCAAATTTTTTTCAATCTTCACGCAATACATGAGCGTGAGCCATGGACATAGCACTATATGTGGAATAGAATGGTGGTTGTGGAGAAGACAAAAAGCGAGAAGATAGTCTCACATCAACTAGGCGTATCAACGGGCTATGGAGATGCCCATTAATAGATATCAATGTGATTGAGTAGGGATTGCCATGAAACAGATGCACTAGAGCTATAAGTATATGAAAGCTCAACAAAAATCTAAGTGGGTGTGCATCCAACTTGCTTGCTCATGAAAACCTAGGGCATTTTGAGGAAGCCCATTATTTGAATACACAAGCCAAGCTCTATAATGAAAAATTCCCACTAGTATATGAAAGTGATAACATAGGAGACTCTCTATCATGAAGATCATGGTGCTACTTTGAAGCACAAGTGTGGAAAAAGGATAGTAGTATTGTCCCTTTTTTTGGGCCTCCTTTTTTTATTTGGCCTTCCTCTTTTTTTGGGACAATACTCTATGAATGATGATCATCACACTTCTATTTATTTACAACTCGATACTAGAATAAAGTATGACTCTATATGAATGCCTCGGGCGGTATATCGGGATAGCAATGATGAATGAGTGACTTGTACGAAAGAGTTATGAACGGTGGCTTTGCCACAACTAAAATGTCAACTACATGATCATGCAAAGCAATATGACAATGATGGAGCGTGTCATAGTAAACGGAACGGTGGAAAGTTGCATGGCAATATATCTCGGAATGGCTATGGAAATGCCATGATAGGTAGGTATGGTGGCTGTTTTGAGGAAGGTATATGGTGGGCGTATGATACCGGCGAAAGGTGCACGGTATTAGAGAGTCTAGAAATGGTGGAAGGGTGAGAGTGCGTATAATCCATGGACTCAACATTAGTCATAAAGAACTCACATACTTATTGCAAAAATATATTAGTTATCGAAGCAAAGTACTACGCGCATGCTCCTAGGGGGATATATTGGTAGGAAAAGACCATTGCTCGTCCCCGACCGCCACTCATAAGGAAGACAATCAATAAATAAATCATGCTCCAACTTCTTCACATAACGATTCACCATAAGTGCATGCTACGGGAATCACAAACTTCAACACAAGAATTTCTCAAATTCACAACTACTCAACAAGCACGACTCTAATATCACCATCTCCATATCTCAAAACAATTATCAAGTATCAAACTTCTCATAGTATTCAACACACTCATAAGAATTTTTTTATTAATCTTGAATGCCTAACATAATTAAAGCAAATTACCACGCTGTTTTGTAGGACTCTCAAAATAATCTAAGTGAAACATGAGAGAACAATAGTGTCCATAAAAAAAATCCACCACCGTGCCCTAAAAGATATAAGTGAAGCACTAGAGCAAAAACTATATAACTCAAAAGATATAAGTGAAGCACATAGAGTGTTCTAACAATTTCTGAATCATGTGTGTCTCTCTCAAAAGGTGTGTACAGCAAGGATGATTGTGGAAAACTATCAAATAAAGACTCAAATAATACAAGACGCTCCAAGCAAAACACATATCATGTGGTAAATAAAAATATAGATCCAAGTAAAGTTACTGATGGAAGTAGACGAATGAGGGGATGCCTTCCGGGGCATGCCCAAGCTTGGGCTTTTAGGTGTCCTTAGATTATCTTGGGGTGCCATGGGCATCCCCAATCTTAGGCTCTTGCCACTCCTTGTTCCATAATCCATCAAATCTTTTACCCAAAACTTGAAAACTTCACAACACAAAACTTAAAGTAGAAAATCTCGTGAGCGCCGTTAGCGAAAGAAAACAAAACACCACTTCAAGGTACTGTAATGAACTCATTCTTTATTTATATTGGTGTTAAACCTACTGTATTCCAACTTCTCTATGGTTTATAAACTATTTTACTAGCCATAGATTCATCAAAATAAGCAAACAACACACGAAAAATAGAAACTGTCAAAAACAGAACAGTCTGTAGTAATCTGTAGCTAACGCAAGTTCTGGAACCCCAAAAATTCTAAATTAATTTCTGGACGTGATTTATTTATCTATTAATCATCTGCAAAAATAATTAACTAAATAGCACTTTCCAAATAAAAATGGCAGCAATTCTCGTGAGCGCTAAAGTTTCTGCCTTTTACAGCAAGATTAAAAAGACTTTCCCCAAGTCTTCCCAACGGTTCTACTTGGCACAAACACTAATTAAACACAAAAACAAAACCAAAACAGAGCCTAGATAAATTATTTATTACTAAACAGGAGCAAAAAGCAAGGAATAAAAATAAAATTGGGTTGCCTCCCAACAAGCACTATCGTTTAACGCCCCTAGCTAGCCATAAAAGCAAGGATAGATCTAGGTATTGCCATCTTTGGTAGGCAATCCATAAGTGGCTATCATAATAGATTCATATGGTAATTTAATTTTATTTCTAGGGAAGTGTTCCATGCCTTTCCTTAACGGAAATTGGAATCTAATATTCCCTTCCTTCATATCAATAATTGCACCAATCGTTCTAAGGAAAGGTCTACCAAGAATAATAGGACATGAAGGATTGCAATCTATGTCAAGAACAATAAAATCTACGGGCACATAATTCCTATTTGCAACAATAAGAACATCATTAATTCTTCCCAGGTTTCTTAATAGTTGAATCCGCAAGGTGCAAGTTTAAAGAGCAATCATCAAAATCACGGAAACCTAGCAAATCACACAAAGTCTTTGAAATCATGAAAACACTAGCACCCAAATCACACAAAGCATAGCATTCATGATCTTTAATTTTAATTTTAATAGTTGGTTCCCACTCATCATAAAGTTTTCTAGGCATAGAAACTTCCAACTCAAGTTTTTCTTCATAAGATTGCATCAAAGCATCAACGATATGTTTGGTAAAGGCTTTATTTTGACTATAAGCATGAGGAGAATTTAGCACGGATTGTAACAAAGAAATACAATCTGTTAAAGAGCAATTATCATAATTAAATTCCTTGAAATCCAAAATAGTGGGTTCATTGATATTTAAAGTTTTGACCTCTTCAATCCCACTTTTAACAATTTTAGCATCAAGATCTAAAGTCTCCGAATTTTTGGAACGCCTTCTAGGTAAAGGTGGATCATATTCAGTCTCATCATTATCAAGATTTATATTGCAAAACAAAGATTTAATAGGGGACACATCAATAACTTTTAGATCTTCATATTTATTTTCATGGAAACTAGAAGAACACGCTTTCACAAAACAATCTTTCTTAGCACGCATCCTAGCTATTCTTTCTTTGCACTCATCAATGGAAATTCTCATGGCTTTGAGAGACTCATTGATATCATGCTTAGGTGGAATTGATATAAGTTTCAAAGAATCAACATCAAGAGAAATTCTATCAACGTTCCTAGCCAACTCATCAATCTTAAGCAATTTTTCTTCAATCAAAGCATTGAAATTCTTTTGCAAAGTAATAAATTCTTTAATATTAGATTCAAAATCAGAGGGTATCTTATTAAAATTTCCATAAGAATTGTTGTAGGAATTATCATAATTATTAGAGGAATTACTAGGATACGGCCTAGGATTAAAGTTTCCTCTATACACATTGTTACCAAAATTATTACTACCAACAAAATTCACATACATAGATTCATTATTATTATCAATTAAAGTAGACAAAGGCATATCATTAGGATCAGAAGAAACACTTTTATTATCAAATAATTTCATAAGTTCATCCATCTTTCCACTCAAAACATTAATTTCTTCTATCGCATGCACTTTCTTATTAGTAGATCTTTCAGTGTGCCATTGAGAATAATTAACCATAATATTATCTAGGAGTTTAGTGGCTTCTCCTAAAGTGATTTCCATAAAAGTGTCTAACGCGGCCGAATCTAAAAGATTTCTAGAAGCAAAATTCAATCCGGCATAATTTTTTTGTATAATCATCCATAAATTCAAACCATGTGTAGGGCAATTACGTATCATTAATTTCATCCTCTCCCAAGCTTGTGCAACATGTTCATGATCAAGTTGCTTAAAATTCATGATATCATTTCTAATAGAGATGATCTTAGCGGGAGGAAAATACTTAGAGATAAAAGCATCTTTGCACTTATTCCATGAATCAATACTATTTTTAGGCAAAGACGAAAACCAAGCTTTAGCACGATCTCTAAACGAAAAAGGAAATAGCTTCAATTTAACAATATCATTGTCCACATCTTTCTTCTTTTGCATATCACACAAATCAACAAAGTTGTTTAGATGGGTAGCAGCATCTTCACTAGGAAGGCCGGAAAACGGATCTTTCATGACAAGATTCAGCAAAGCAACATTAATTTCACAAGATTCATCATCGGTAAGAGGAGAAATCGGAGTGCTAATAAAATCATTGTTGTTGGTATTAGTAAAGTCATACAATTTTGTATTATCTTGAGACATCGTGACAAGCAAGCAATCCAACACACAAGCAAACAAGAGACGGGCAAAAAGAGGCAAATAGAGAAAGAGAAGGAGGAAGGAGAGAGAGGGCGAATAAAACGGCAAGGGTGAAGTGGGGGAGAGAAAAACGAGAGGCAAATGGCAAATAATGTAATGCGGGAGATAAGGGTTTGTGATGGGTACTTGGTATGTTGACTTTTGCGTAGACTCCCCGGCAACGGCGCCAGAAATCCTTCTTGCTACCTCTTGAGCACTACATTGGTTTTCCCTTGAAGAGGAAAGGGTGATGCAGCAAAGTAGAGTAAGTATTTCCCTCAGTTTTTGAGAACAAGGTATCAATCCAGTAGGAGGCAACGCACGAGTCCCTCGCACCTACACAAACAAATAAAATCCTCGCAACGAACGCAATAAAGCGGTTATCAATCCCTTCACGGTCACTTACGAAAGTGAGATCTGATAGATATGATAAGATAATATTTTTGGTATTTTTATGATAAAGGTGCAAAGTAAAGAAAGCAAAATAAACGGAAAAGGAAATAGCTTGTTGACGGAAGATTAATATGATGGAAAATAGACCCGGGGCCATAGGTTTCACTAGTGGCTTCTCTCGAGAGCATAAGTATTACGACAGGTAAACAAATTACTGTTGAGCAATTGACAGAATTGAGCATAGTTATGAGAATATCTAGGTATGATCATGTATACATGCATCACGTCCGAGACAAGTAGACCGACTCCTGCCTGCATCTACTACTATTATTCCACACATCGACTGCTATCCAACATGCATCTAGAGTATTAAGTTCAAAAGAACAGAGTAACGCTTTAAGCAAGATGACATGATGTAGAGGGATAAACTCATGCAATATGATATAAACCCCATCTTGTTATCCTCGATGGCAACAATACAATACGTGCCTTACTGCCCCTACTGTCACTGGGAAAGGACACCACAAGATTGAACCCAAAGCTAAGCACTTCTCCCATTGCAAGAAAGATCAATCTACTAGGCCAAACCAAACTGATAATTCAAAGAGACTTGCAAAGATAACCAATCATACATAAAAGAATTCAGACAAGATTCAAATATTGTTCATATATAAAATTGATCATAAACCCACAATTGATCGGTTTCAACAAACACACCGCAAAAGAAGATTACATCGAATAGATCTCCACAAGAGAGGGGGAGAACTTTGTATTGAGATCCAAAAAGAGAGAAGAAGCCATCTAGCTAATAACTATGGACCCGAAGGTCTGAGTAAACTACTCACACTTCATCGGAGAGGCTATGGTGTTGATGTAGAAGCCCTCCATGATGGATGCCCCCTCCGGCAGAGCTCCGGAAAAGGCCCCAAGATGGGATCTCACGGATACAGAAAGTTACAGCGGTGGAATTAGGGTTTTTGCTCCGTATCTGGTAGTTTGGGGGTACGTAGGTATATATAGGAGGAAGAAGTACGTCGGTGGAGCAACATGGGCCCCACGAGGGTGGAGGGCGCGTCTGGGGGGGTAGGCGCGCCCCCTACCTCGTGCCTTCCTGGTTGATGTCTTGACGTAGGGTTCAAGTCCCCTGGATCACGTTCGTTCCGAAAATCACGTTCCCGAAGGTTTCATTCTGTTTGATATTCTTTTTCTGCGAAACCCTAAAATAGGCAAAAAAACAGCAATTCTCGGCTGGGCCTCCGGTTAATAGGTTAGTCTCAAAAATAATATAAAAGTGTATAATAAAGCCCAATAATGTCCAAAACAGGATATAATATAGCATGGAACAGTCAAAAATTATAGATACGTTGGAGACGTATCAGCCTTGAGCATGCACATTATATCCGTATCTTGTTTAATGCGAGATGGTTATTCATTTAAATCAGAGAATAATGGTTGTTCTATTTATATGAGTAATATCTTTTATGGTCATGCACCCTTGAAGAGTGGTCTATTTTTATTGAATCTCGATAGTAGTAATACACATATTCATAATGTTGAAGCCAAAAGATGCAGAGTTGATAATGAAAGTGCAACTTATTTGTGGCACTGTCGTTTAGGTCATATCGGTATAAAGCGCATGAAGAAACTCCATACTGATGGACTTCTGAAATCACTTGATTATGAATCACTTGGTACATGCGAACCATGCCTCATGGGCAAGATGACTAAAACTCCGTTCTCTGGAACAATGGAGTGAGCAACAGAGTTATTGGAAATCATACATACTGATGTATGTGGTGCAATGAACATTGAAGCTCACATCGGATATCGTTATTTTCTCACCTTCACAAATGATTTGAGCAGATATGGGTATATCTACTTGATGAAACATAAGTCTGAAACATTTGAAAAGTTCAAAGAATTTCAGAGTGAAGAGGAAAATCATCGTAACAAGAAAATCAAGTTTCTACGATCTGATCGTGGAGGTGAATATTTGAGTTATGAGTTTGGACTTCATTTGAAACAATGTGGAATAGTTTCGCAACTCACACCACCTGGAACACCACAGCGTAATGGTGCGTCCGAACGTCTTAATCGTACTTTACTAGATATGGTGCGATCTATGATGTCTCTCACTGATTTACCACTGTCGTTTTGGGGTTACGCTTTAGAGACAGCTGCATTCACGTTAAATAGGGCACCATCTAAATCCGCCGAGACGACACCTTATGAACTGTGGTTTGGCAAGAAACCCAAGTTGTCGTTTCTTAAAGTTTGGGGCTGCGATGCTTATGTGAAAAAGCTTCAACCTGATAAGCTCGAACCCAAATCGAAGAAATGTGTCTTCATAGGATACCCAAAGGAGACTGTTGGGTACACCTTCTATCACAAATCCTAAGGCAAGATATTTGTTGCTAAGAATGGATCCTTTCTAGAGAAGGAGTTTCTCTCAAAAGAAGTGAGTGGGAGAAAACTAGGACTTGACGAGGTAATTGTACCTTCTCCCTTATTGGAAAGTAGTTCATCACTAAAATAAGTTCATTGATTCCTACACCGGTAAGTGACGAAGCTAATGATGATGATCATGAAACTTCTGATCAAGTTACTACCGAACCTCGTAGGTCAACTAGAGTAAGATCCGCACCAGAGTGGTACAGTAATCATGTTCTGCAAGTCATGTTACTTGACCATGACGAACCTACGAACTATGAGGAAGCGATGATGAGCCCAAATTCCGCAAAATGGCTTGAGGCCATGAAATGTGAGATGGGATCCATGTATGAGAACAAACTATGGACTTTGGTTGACTTGCCCGTTGATCGGCAGGCCATAGAGAATAAATGGATCTTCAAGAAGAAGACTGATGCTAACGGTAATGTTACTGTCTACAAAGCTCAACTTGTTGCAAAAGGTTTTCGACAAGTTCAAGGAGTTGACTATGATGAGACCTTCTCACCCGTAGCGATGCTTAAGTCCATCTGAATCATGTTAGCAATTGCCACATTTTATGATTATGAAATTTGGCAAATGGATGTCAAAACTGCATTCCTTAATGGATACCTTAAAGAAGAGTTGTATATGATGCAACCAGAAGGTTTTGTCAATCCAAAAGGTGCTAACAGAGTGTGCAAGCTCTAGCGATCCATTTATGGACTGGTGCAAGCCTCTCGGAGTTGGAATATACGCTTTGATAGTCTGATCAAAGCATGTGGTTTTGTATAGACTTTTGGAGAAGCCTGTATTTACAAGAAAGTGAGTGGGAGGTCCGTAGCATTTCTGATATTATATGTAGATGACATACTGTTGATCAGAAATGATACTGAATTTCTGAATAGCATAAGAGGATACTTGAATAAGAATTTTTTCAATGAAAGACCTTGGTGAAGCTGCTTATATTTTGGGCATCAAGATCTAAAGAGATAGATCAAGACGCTTGATTGGACTTTCACAAAGCACATACCTTGATAAAGTTTTGAAAAAGTTCAAAATGGATCAGGCAAAGAAAATGTTCTTGCATGTATTACAAGGTGTGAAGTTGAGTCGGACTCAATGCCCAACCACTGCAGAAGATAGAGAGAAAATGAAAGGTGTTCCCTATGCTTCAGCCATAGGCTCTATCATGTATGCAATGCTTTGTACCAGACCTGATGTGTGCCTTGCTATATGTTTAGTAGGGAGGTACCAAAGTAATCTAGGAGTGGATCACTGGACAGCGGTCAAGAACATCCTGAAATACCTGAAAAGGACTAAGGATATGTTTATCGTATATGGAGGGTGACAAAGAGCTCATCGTAAATGGTTACGTCGATGCAAGCTTTGACATTGATTCGGATGATTCTATGTCACAAACCGGATACGTGTTTTTATTAAATGGTGGAGCTGTTAGTTGGTGCAGTTCCAAGAAGAGCATCGTGGCGGGATCTACGTGTGAAGCGGAATACGTAGCTGCTTCAGAAGCAGCAAATGAAGGCGTCTAGATGAAGGAGTTCATATCCGATCTAGGTGTCATACCTAGTGCATCGGGTCCAATGAAAATCTTCTGTGACAATACTGGTGCAATTGCCTTGGCAAAGGAATCCAGATTTCACAAGAGAACCAAGCACACCAAGAGACGCTTCAATTCCATCCGCAATCAAGTCAAGGAGGGAGACATAGAGATTTGCAAGATACATACGGATCTGAATGTTGCAGACCCGTTGACTAAGCCTCTCTCACGAGCAAAACATGATCAGCACCAAGACTCCATGGGTGTTAGAATGATTACACTGTAATCTAGATTATTGACTCTAGTGCAAGTGGGAGACTAAACGAAATATGCCCTAGAGGCAATAATAAAGTTGTTGTTTATATTTCCTTAGATCATGATAAATGTTTATTATTCATGCTAGAATTGTATTAACCGGAAACTCAGTACATGTGTGAATACATAGACAAACAGAGTGTCACTAGTTTGCCTCTACTTGACTAGCTCGTTGAATCAATGATGGTTATGTTTCCTAACCATAGACATGAGTTGTCATTTGATTAACAGGATCACATCATTAGAGAATGATGTGATTGACTTGACCCATCCGTTAGCTTAGCACGATGATCATTTAGCTTGTTGCTATTGCTTTCTCCATAACTATACATGTTCCTATGACTATGAGATCATGCAACTCCCGAATACCGGAGGAACACTTTGTGTGCTACCAAACATCACAACATAACTGGGTGATTATAAAGGTGCTCTACAGGTGTCTCTGATGGTGTTTGTTGAGTTGGCATGGATCAAGATTGAGATTTGTCACTCCGATTGTCGAAGAGGTATCTCTAGGCCCTCTCGGTAATGTACATCACTATAATCCTTGCAAGCAATGTAGCTAATGAGTTAGTTATCGGATGTAGCATTACAGAACGAGTAACGAGATTGAACTAGGTATTGAGATACCGATGATCGAATCTCGGGCAAGTAACATACCGATGACAAAGGGAACAACATATATCGTTATGCGGTTTGACCGATAAAGATCTTCGTAGAATATGTAGGAACCAATATGAGCATCCAGGCTCCGCTATTGGTTATTGACCGGAGACATGTCTCGATCCTGTCTACATAGTTCTCAAACCCGTAGGGTCCGCACGCTTAACGTTTGGTGACGATCGGTATTATGAGTTTATGTGTTTTGATGTACCGAAGGTAGTTCACAGTCCCGGATTTGATCACGGACATGACGAGGAGTCTCGAAATGGTCGAGACATAAAGATCGATATATTGGACGGCTATATTCAGACACGGAAGTATTCCGGGTGATTTCGGAGAAAATCGGAGTGCCGGAGGGGTTACCGGAACCCCCCGGGGAAGTATTGGGCCTTAGTGGGTCTTAGGGGAGAGAGAGGGCAGCAGCCCAGTAGGTGGCGCCCCCCAAGGGGAGTCCGAATAGGACTTGGGGAGGGGGGCGCGGCCCCTCTTTCCCTCTCCCTCTCCCTCTCTTTCCTTCCCCCTTCCTCCTTCCTAGTAGGACTAGGAAAGGATGAATCCTATTCCTACTAGGAGGAGGATTCCTCCTCTCTTTGGGCGCCACTAGGGCCGGCCGGCCGGCCTCCCCCTTGCTCCTTTATATATAGGGGCAGGGGCACCCTAGGACACACAAGTTGATTATTCCAAGCCATGTGCGGTGCCCCCCTCCACCATAATCCACCTCGGTCATATCGTAGCGGTGCTTAGGCCAAGCCCTGTTCCGGTAGCAACATCATCACCGTCATCACGCCGTCGTGCTGACGAAGCTCTCCCTCGAAGCTCTACTAGATCGTGAGTTCGCGGGATGTCACCGAGCCGAACGTGTGCAGATTACAGTGGTGTCGCACCTTCGGGGCTGGGATCGGTCGATTGTGAAGACATACGACTACATCAACCGCGTTCTCATAACGCTTCCTCTTATGGTTTACATAGACGATACTCTCCCCTCTTGTTGCTATGCATCACCATGATCTTGCGTGTGCGTAGGAATTTTTTGAAATTACTGCGTTCCCCAACACAATGGAGCGAGCAACTGACTTATTGGAAATAATACATACTGATGTATGCGATCCGATAAGTGTTGAGGCTCGCGGCGGGTATCATTATTTTTTGACATTCATAGATGATTTGAGAAGATATGGGTATATCTACTTAATGAAACATAAGTATGAAACATTTGAAAAGTTCAAAGAATTTCAGAGTGAAGTGGAAAATCATCGTAACAAGAAAATAAAGTTTCTATGATCTGATCGCGGAAGCGAATATTTGAGTTACGAGTTTGGTCTTCATTTGAAACAATGTGGAATCTGCAACTCACGCCACCTGGAACACCACATCATAATGGTGTGTCCGAACATTGTAATCGTACTTTATTGGATATGGTGCGATCTATGATGTCTCTTACTGATTTACCACTATCGTTTTGGGGTTATGCATTAGAGACAACTGCATTCACATTAAATAGGGCACCATCTAAATCCGTTGAGATGACACCGTATGAACTATGGTTTGGCAAGAAACCAAAGTTGTCGTTTCTTAAAGTTTGGGGTTGTGATGCTTATGTGAAAATTTTCAAATTGATAAGCTCGAACCCAAATCGGAGTAGTGCGTCTTCATAGGATACCCAAAATAAATTGTTCGGTACACCTTCTATCACAGATCCGAAGGCAAGATATTTTGTTGCTAAGAATGGATATTTTCTAGAGAAGGAGTTTCTCTCGAAAGAAGTGAATGGGAGGAAAGTAGAACTTGATGAGGTAATTGTACCTTCTCCCAAATTGGAAAGTAGTTCATCAGAGAAATCAGTTCCAATGATTCCTACACCAATTAGTGAGGAAGCTAATGATGATGATCATGAAACTTCGGATCAAGTTACTATCGAACCTCGTAGGTCAACCAGAGTATGGTACACACCAGAGTGGTACGGTAATCTTGTTCTAGAAGTCATGTTACTAGACCATGATGAACCTATGAACTATGAGGAAGCGATGATGAGCCCAGATTCCGCAAAATGGCTTGAGGCCATGAAATCTGAGATGGGATCCATGTATGAGAACAAAGTATGGACTTTGATTGACTTGCCCAATGATCAGTGAGTCATTGAGAATAAATGGATCTTCAAGAGGAAGACGGACGCTGATAGTAGTGTTACTATCTACAAGGCTCGAATTCTCGCAAAAATGTTTTCGACAAGTTCAAGGTGTTGACTACGATGAGATTTTCTCACTCGTATCGATGCTTAAAAGTCTGTCCGAATCATGTTAGCAGTTGCCGCATTTTATGAAATCTGGCAAATGGATGTCAAAACTGCATTCCTTAATGGATTTCTTAAAGAAGAGTTGTATATGATGCAACCAGAAGGTTTTGTCGATCCTAAAGGTGTTAACAAAGTGAGCAAGCTCCAGCAATCCATCTATGGACTGGTGCAAGCATCTCGGAGTTGGAATATATGCTTTGATAAAGTGATCAAAGCATATGGTTTTATACAGACTTGCGGTGAAGCCTATATTTACAAGAAAGTGAGTGATAGCACTACAACATTTTTGATAAGTATATGTGAATGACATATTGTTAATCGAAAATAACGTAGAATTTTCTGAAAATCATAAAGGAATGTTTGAAAGGACTTTTTCAAAGAAAGACCTCGGTGAAGCTACTTACATATTGAGCATCAAGATCTATAGAGATAGATCAAGACACTTGATATATTTTCAATGAGTACATACCTTGACAAGATTTTGAAGTAGTTCAAAATGGAACAGCCAAAGCATGAGTTCTTGCCTGTGTTGCAAGGTGTGAAGTTGAGTAAAGAGTCAAAACCTGACCACGACAGAAAAATAGAAAGAGAATGAAAATTCATTCCCTATGCCTCAGTCATAGGTTCTACAAAGTATGCTATTGTGACGCCCCAAGACCGATGCGCCAGGTGTCTTCCAGTTATTCACCGACGTTGCCATGTTATTTTCTTGCGCATTGCTTTTCATCATGTGCATTGCATCATGCCATCATTTTCTCAAACTAACAAAAACTGACTTAAATAAATTGCATAGATCTTTCGATCTATTTAAACCGAGGGAATTCACATGGTGAGTTCTCTTTATAACACATCCTCCCAGTATTTAGGGAGCTACTATAAATATTCCAGTGTTTTGGAAACTAACCATGAACTCACTTGCAATTTAATTCCATGCCTCTTCTGCTTCAAGTTTCACCTCCAAACTTTGCCAACAATTATTTTCCCATTTATCGAGACTCTTCCTAAATTCCCAACATTTTTGGACTCTTAAAAACCTTGAGCTTATTCAAACCATTTGAATTAAATTCAAATGTATTTGAATTTAGATTTTTCAATCATGCCACTTTTATTTTCCTGGATCGAGCTCATTTTTGTGAGTCTGAGAAAATACCCTTTGCCCAAGTCCCTTCTCTACCCTTTTTATTTTCTTTCCTTTCTTTCTTTCCTTTTTTTCTGGTATGGGAGAATGAGGGAGATAAGAGACCCCCAGGCCCAGCCTCGAGTGTCCCAAGGCCCAGTCGTGCCCCCGTAACCCTAGCGATCCCTCCACGCTCTCCCTCACCCCTCGAACCCCTCCTTCCTCCCGCGCCGCACACATGCCCCGTGTCTCGTCCTCCCACTCCGACGCCTCGCTCCCTCTCCCCGTCCCTCCGGTGCCGCCGTCGCCCCGCCTCCGTTCGGCTCCCTCGCCGGAGACCGCCACCGCGGCTCTGCCGGACACCGGCGACCCGGAGCGTGATACGTCTCCAACGTATCTATAATTTTTGATTGCTCCATGCTATATTATCTACTGTTTTGGACATTATTGGCTTTATTATCCACTTTTATATTATATTTGGGACTAACCTATTAACTGGAGGCCCAACCCAGAATTGTTGTTTTTTGCCTATTTTAGGGTTTCGAAGAAAAGGAATATCAAACGGAGTCCAAACGGAATGAAACCTTCGGTAACGTGATTTTCTCAACAAACAAGACCCGGGAGACTTGGACCCTACGTCAAGAAAGGAAACATGAGGCCACAAGGTAGGGGGCGCCTACCCTCCCAGGCGCGCCCTCCACCCTCGTGGGCCCCTATTGCTCCACCGACGTACTCCTTCCTCCTATATATACCTGCGTCCCCCAAACGATCAGAAACGGAGCCAAAACCCTAATTCCACCGCCGCAACTTTCTGTATCCACGAGATCCCATATTGGGGCCTGTTCTGGAGCTCCGCCGGAAGGGGAATCGATCACGGAGGGCTTCTACATCAACACCATAGCCCCTCCGATGAAGTGTGAGTAGTTTACCTCAAACCTACGGGTCCATAGTTAGTAGCTAGATGGCTTCTTCTCTCTTTTTGGATCTCAATACAATGTTCTCCCCCTCTCTTGTGGAGATCTATTCGATGTAATCTTCTTTTTGCGGTGTGTTTGTTGAGACCGATGAATTGTGGGTTTATGATCAAGTCTATCTATGAATAATATTTGAATCTTCTCTGAATTCTTTTATGTATGATTGGTTATCTTTGCAAGTCTATTCGAATTATCAGTTTGGTTTGGCGTACTAGATTGATCTTTCTTGCAATGGGAGAAGTGCTTAGCTTTGGGTTCAATCTTGCGGTGTCCTTTCCCAGTGATAGTAGGAGCACCAAGGCACGTATTGTATTGTTGCCATCGAGGATAACAAGATGGGGTTTTCTTCATATTGCATGAGTCTATCCCTCTACATCATGTCATCTTGCTTAAGGCGTTACTCTGTTTGTAACTTAATACTCTAGATGCATGCTGGATAGTGGTCGATGAGTGGAGTAATAGTAGTAGATGCAGGCAGGAGTCGGTCTACTTGTCTCGGACGTGATGCCTATATACATGATCATACCTAGATATTATCATAACTATGCTCAATTCTGTCAATTGCTCAACAGTAATTTGTTCACCCATCGTAGAATACTTATGCTCTTGAGAGAAGCCACTAGTGAAACCTATGGCCCCCGGGTCTATCTTTATCATATTAATCTTCTACTACTTAGTTATTTCCTTTGCTATTTACTTTGCCTTTATTTTACTTTGCATCTTTATCATAAAAATACCAAAAATATTATCTTATCATATCTATCAGATCTCACTCTCGTAAGTGGCCTTATAGGGATTGACAACCCCTATTTGCGTGGTTGCGAGGATTTATTTGTTTTGTGCAGGTACGAGGGACTCGCGCGTAGCCTCGTACTGGATTGATACCTTGGTTCTCAAAAATTGAGGGAAATACTTACGCTACTTTGCTGCATCATCCCTTCCTCTTCGGGGAAAACCAACGCAGTGCTCAAG
Organism: Triticum urartu; assembly: GCF_056163025.1. Taxonomy (NCBI): domain Eukaryota; kingdom Viridiplantae; phylum Streptophyta; class Magnoliopsida; order Poales; family Poaceae; genus Triticum; species Triticum urartu. Next base: position 98,100,186 of record NC_141875.1, read on the forward strand.
AGGTAGCAAGAAGGATTTCTGGCGCCGTTGCCGGGGAGGTCTACACAAAAGTCAACATACCAAGTACCCATCAGATACCCTTATCTCCCGCATTACATTATTTGCCATTTGCCTCTCTTTTTCCTCTCCCCCACTTCACCCTTTCTGTTTTATTTGCCCTCTCTCTCTCTATCCTCCCCCCTCTCTATTTGCCTCTTTTTGTCCGCTTGCTTTTTGTTTGCTTGTGTGTTAGTTTGTTTGCTTGTCGTTATGGCTAGTCCTTTACCTTATGCCTCTATGTCTGAAATTGGGGAAACTATTATCGATAATAATTCTGATGCTCCTACTAAAGAACCCACTATCTCACATATAAAAAGATTCCGTGTTGGTAGTGGTAATATTATTGGAAAAGGAGTTATTCAAGATTTCTTTACTTGTGCCGGTGCTTTACCCTCTATGGGTAGTTCTATCCTTCATAGAACTAGTAGTCTTGCGGACACTATTGCCATGCTTGTAGTTGAACTTGAAAGACAATTCATGCACATGCATCCTTCCATACAAAGGATTTTTCTGGAATTTTCTAATATTGAGCATTCTTCTGTTAAGCGTGCCGCTACTATCTTTTTGGCTCATGAGTTTAGATTCATAATAAAAGAGCCCAAAGAAATCTTTGCACATTATAGGGTGGACGCTTGCCGTCCTCCCATAGAGGCTATCATCTTTGATCAAGAAGAAATAATGCATTTTCAATCTCTAGACTATGTTGCTTTCAATGAAAATCTTAGAAAAAAGGTTCCTACCAATGTTCTAGTTGATAGAATTTCTGAACTTAATGATGATTTGGCTATTCGAAATAACGAACTAGGATATTCTCTTGAATATAGGCTCACAAAGTTCTGTCAAAAGAATGCTTATAATGATGAATTGGTTGTACAATATGAAGGACCAAAGGAGGAACCTATACCTCCCAAGGTTGATCTTGGGGACTTTTGTCCCATTAAATTTAGCCATTTTTATTACTTTTGCTTGCCTCAAAGAAAACTTACTGCTGAACGTAGAGAATATGAAATGAGTTTTAATAATCTATCTAAATATTATGGCAATACCTAGATCTATTCTTGCTTGTTATGCCTAGCTAGGGGCATTAAACGATAGCGCTTGTTGGGAGGCAACCCATTTTTTTTTATTCCTTGCTTTTTGCTCCTGCTTAGTAATAAATAATTTATCTAGCCTCTGTTTTGGTTGTGTTTTTTGTGTTTAATTAGTGTTTGTGCCAAGTAGAACCGTTGGGAAGACTTGGGGAAAGTCTTGTTGAACTTGCTGTAAAAAATAGAAACTTTAGCGCTCACGAGAACTGCTGTCATTTTTATTTGGAAACTGATATTTAGTTCATTATTGTTGAAGATGATTAATAGATAAATTACTCACGTCCAGAAATTTATTTTAGAATTTCTGGGGTTCCAGATCTTGCGCTAGCTACAGATTACTACAGACTGTTCTGTTTTTGACAGATTCTGTTTTTCGTGTGTTGTTTGCTTATTTTGATGAATCTATGGCTAGTAAAATAGTTTATAAACCATAGAGAAGTTGGAATACAGTAGGTATAACACCAATATGAATAAAGAATGAGTTCATTACAGTATCTCGAAGTCGTCTTTTGTTTTCTTTCGCTAACGGAGCTCACGAGATTTTCTACTTTAAGTTTTGTGTTGTGAAGTTTTCAAGTTTTGGGTAAAGATTTGATGGATTATGGAACAAGGAGTGGCAAGAGCCTAAGCTTGGGGATGCCCATGGCACCCCCAAGATAATCTAAGGACACCTAAAAGCCAAAGCTTGGGGATGCCCCGGAAGGCATCCCCTCTTTCGTCTACTTCTATCGGTAACTTTACTTGGAGCTATATTTTTATTCATCACATGATATGTGTTTTGCTTGGAGCGTCTTGTATTATTTGAGTCTTTGCTTGTTATTTTACCACAATAATCCTTGCTTTACACACCTTTTGAGAGAGCCATACATGATTTTGAATTTGTTAGAATACTCTATGTGCTTCGCTTATATCTTTTGAGTTACATAATTTTGCTCTAGTACTTCACTTATATCTTTTAGAGCACGGTGGTGGATTTGTTTTATAGAAACTATTGATCTCTCATGCTTCACTTAGATTATTTTGAGAGTCTTAATAGCATGGTAATTTGCTTAAAATCCTAATATGCTAGGTATTCAAAGTTAGTAAAATTTTCTTAAGAGTGTTCTGAATACTAAGAGAAGTTTGATGCTTGATGATTGTTTTGAGATATGGTGGTAATAATATCAAAGTCGTGCTAGTTGAGTAGTTGTGAAATTGAGAAATACTTGTGTTGAAGTTTGCATGTCCTGTAGCATGCACGTATGGTAAACGTTATGCAACAAATTTGAAACATGAGGTGTTATTTGATTGTCTTCCTTATGAGTGGCGGTCGGGGATGAGCGATGGTATTTTCCTACCAATCTATCCCCCTAGGAGCATGCGCGTAGTACCGAGGTTTTTGATGACTTGTAGATTTTTGCAATAAGTATGTGAGTTCTTTATGACTAATGTTGACTCCATGGATTATACGCACTCTCACCCTTCCATCCTTGCTAGCCTCTTCGGTACCGTGCATTGCCCTTTCTCACATTGAGAGTTGGCGCAAACTTCGCCGGTGCATCCAAACCCCGCGATATGATACGCTCTTTCACACATAAATCTCCTTATATCTTCCTCAAAACAGCCACCATACCTACCTATTATAGCATTTCCATAGCCATTCCGAGATATATTGCCATGCAACTTTCCATCATTCCGTTCATCATGACACATTCATTATTGTCATATTGCTTAGCATGATCATGTAGTTTACATAGTATTTGTGGCAAAGCCACCATTCATAATTCTTTCATACATGTCACTCTTGATTCATTGCATATCCCGGTACACCGCCGGAGGCATTCATATAGAGTCATCTTTTGTTCCAGTATCGAGTTGTAATCATTGAGTTGTAAATAAATAGAAGTGTGATGATCATCATTTTCTAGAGCATTGTCCCAAGTGAGAAATAAATAAATAAAAAAGAGAGAAAGGCCATCAAAAAAGAGAAGGCCCAAAAAAGATATAAAAAATGAGAGAAAAAGATAGAAGGGACAATGTTACTATCCTTTGCCACACTTGTGCTTCAAAGTAGCACCTTAGTCTTCATGTTAGAGAGTCTCTTGTTTTGTCACTTTCATATACTAGTGGGAATTTTTCATTATAGAACTTGGCTTGTATATTCCAACAATGGGCCTCCTCAAGTGCCCTAGGTCTTCGTGAGCAAGCAAGTTGGATGCACACCCACTAGTTTCTTTTGTTGAGCTTTCATACATTTATAGCTCTAGTGCATCCGTTGCATGGCAATCCCTACTCCTTGCATTAACATCAATCGGTGGGCATCTCCATAGCCCATTGATTAGCCTCGTTGATGTGAGACTTTCTCCTTTTTTGTCTTCTCCACATAACCCCCCTCATTATATTCTATTCCACCCATAGTGCTATGTCCATGGCTCGCGCTCATATATTGTGTGAAAGTTTATAGGTTTGAGATTACTAAAGTATGAAACAATTGGTTGGCTTGTCATCGGGGTTGTGCATCATGAGAGCATTTTTGTGTGACGAAAATGAAACATGACTAAACTATATGATTTTGTAGGGATGAACTTTCTTTGGCCATGTTATTTTAAGAAGACATAATTGCTTAGTTAGTATGCTTGAAGTATTATTATTTTTATGTCAATATGAACTTTTGTATTGAATCTTTCGGATCTGAATATTCATACCACAATTAAGAAGAATTACATTAAAATTATGCCAAGTAGCACTCCGCATCAAAAATTCTGTTTTTATCATTTACCTACTCGAGGACGAGCAGGAATTAAGCTTGGGGATGCTTGATACGTCTCCAACGTATCTATAATTTTTGATTGGTCCATGCTATATTATCTACTGTTTTGGACATTATTGGGCTTTATTATCCACTTTTATATTATTTTTGGGACTAACCTATTAACTGGAGGCCCAGCCCAGAATTGCTGTTTTTTGCCTGTTTTAGGGTTTCAAAGAAAAGGAATATCAAACGGAGTCCAAATGGAATGAAACCTTCGGGAACGTGATTTTCTCAACGAACAAGACCCGGGAGACTTGGACCCTACGTCAAGAAAGGAAACAGGAGGCCACAAGGTAGGGGGCGCGCCTACCCCCCCCCCTCCCAGGCACGCCCTCCACCCTCGTGGGCCCCCTGTTGCTCCACCGACGTACTCCTTCCTCCTATATATACCTACGTACCCCCAAACGATCAGAAACGGAGCCAAAACCCTAATTCCACCGCCTCAACTTTCTGTATCCACGAGATCCCATCTTGGGGCCTGTTCCGGAGCTTCGCCGGAAGGGGCATCGATCACGGAGGGCTTCTACATCAACACCATAGCCCCTCCGATGAAGTGTGAGTAGTTTACCTCAGACCTACGTGTCCATAGTTAGTAGCTAGATGGCTTCTTCTCTCTTTTGGATCTCAATACAATGTTCTCCCCCTCTCTTGTGGAGATCTATTCGATGTAATCTTCTTTTTGCGGTGTGTTTGTTGAGACCGATGAATTGTGGGTTTATGATCAAGTTTATCTATGAATAATATTTGAATCTTCTCTGAATTCTTTTATGTATGATTGGTTATCTTTGCAAGTCTCTTCGAATTATCAGTTTGGTTTGGCCTACTAGATTGATCTTTCTTGCAATGGGAGAAGTGCTTAGCTTTGGGTTAATCTTGCGGTGTCCTTTCCCAATGACAGTAGGGGCAGCAAGGAACGTATTGTATTGTTGCCATCGAGGATAACAAGATGGGGTTTTCTTCATATTGCATGAGTCTATCCCTGTACATCATGTCATCTTGCTTAAGGATTTACTCTGTTTTTAACTTAATACTCTAGATGCATGCTGGATAGCGGTCGATGAATGGAGTAATAGTAGTAGGTGCAGGCAAGAGTCGGTCTACTTGTCTCGGAAGTGATGCCTATATACATGATCATACCTAGATATTCTCATAACTATGCTCAATTCTGTCAATTGCTCAATAGTAATTTGTTCACCCACCGTAGAATACTTATGCTCTTGAGAGAAGCCACTAGTTAAACCTATGGCCCCCGGGTCTATTTATCATATTAATCTCCTACTACTTGGTTATTTCCTTTTCTATTTACTTTGCCTTTATTTTACTTTGCATCTTTATCATAAAAATACCAAAACTATTATCTTATCATATCTATCAGATCTCACTCTCGTAAGTGGCCTTATAGGGATTGACAACCCCTATTTGCGTTGGTTGCGAGGATTTATTTGTTTTGTGCAGGTACGAGGGACTCGCGCATAGCCTCCTACTGGATTGATACCTTGGTTCTCAAAAACTGAGGGAAATACTTATGCTACTTTGTTGCATCATCCCTTCCTCTTCGGGAAAAACCAACGCAATGCTCAAGAGGTAGCAGAGCGCCGTGTCTCCGCCCCTGCCATGGGCACCGTGCCTATCTTCGTCGCCACAAACAGGTGCAAGAGCCCCCATGGCTGTCGCCGCCGTGCTGCCTACTCCGTTGGAGCTCCCCGCCGCCGGATCGGGTCGCCTCCACCTCGGCGCTCTCCGTCAGCCTCCTCCCCGTGCTAAGAAGCTCCTGCCCGAGCCATCCTAATCAGCCGTGCCGCCGCCGTTTTGCAGGAGCTCCGCCTCCCTGCTTCGCCTTCGCCTACATGCCTCCTGCTCGCCTCGCCCCTCCTCTGCCAAGGCCGACCCCAAGCTCCTGCTGCAGCCGCTGCTTCCTAGCTCCTCCCCTGCTTCTCCGACTTCGTCCTCGGCCGGACAGCGCCCACCGGCCTTCTACCCCGACGTATGACCTGGCCATCTTCTGCTGCTACCTCGAGCAGTCCCGCCACAGCCATCACCTCCCCGACGCCCTTGCTGCCGCTGCTAGACAACCTCGGTGCCATCAGGGAGTACCTTGGCCTCCACCGAGACCCTTGGATTCATCAAGATCGCCAAGTACCACGACATACGGCTCCCGAAACGACCACCGCACCGAACGCCAAGTACAGGATGACCCGCAAAGCCCCTAGACGCAGGTACCAACCGTTGCATTCTGTTTCATCTTTGTCAAGGCCGAGAGGATGCCAAGTACCACGACGTCGATGCCTCTCAAGTTCGACTACATGGAAACGCCAAGTACCCCTATGCGCGGAGACGCCAAGACCATTTCGGGATTCGACAAGTACCGCTACCGGTGACTCGAATGTCTTCGAACCGTGTACAACTACCATTGCCAACACCCCTGAGATCGACTTCATGGACCGACAAGTACCATGACGACCGGTGTTCGCCAAGTACCCCTTCGGACTACCAAGTTCGACTACAATCGTCGTGAACCACTTCTAGGATGTGCACCACTACGATCGTCCCGAGAACGTCTACTTCCCCTACACCGCATTGCACCTAATCCGCTTCAGAAAAACGCATGCTTCGAAGGTATACCACCGAGACGGTCACCCGTGGACCGTATGCATGTGATGTGTGCATGAGATGGTTGAACGTATCTGTTGCTCGCCGCACACGATGTATCTCTTGCATGTTCCTCCTCGTTTGCCATGTCGTCAACCCATGGGAACCTGGTTACCGGGATCACTCCCCGTCACTCTTGCATGTTCCGCACACTTGTTCTTTTCCACCGACATCTCAATCGAGTTACCAGAACCGGAACGTTGCCGTGGCACCGTTTTCGTTATCGTCGCCGTGGCACCCTTTCTTTCCACCATGATGACAAATGCTTCATAATGCTCATGTAACATTTTCACAAAAATTTCATAAATCTTGCACATGTCATCCACATCATGATAATAACATTCAAAATGTTTAAAATTGTTGTTTCCTTTAAATTGCTAAATGACATATGGGGATTTTTCCGGATTTATTGTTTGTTATATCCTGCCCCATTTAAATTGCTTAGATAGATAGTTTCTTTATGTTTCACCTCTTGCCATGTTTAACAACATTTAATATTGTTGGGTACATAAATGAGAGAGAACTAAATAATTGATGTGGTGTTTCGTCAATACGCAACTCGTTGCATATTGATCTCCACTTAATTTGTAGCATTGTTTGTGCACTTTGCCATGCCATGTTTCTTTAAATCGGACATGCATCATACTTGGTTGTGAATCATGCCATGTTTATATGATGGTTGTTTACTATGTTGCTTGCTTATTTCTGGTGTTGCTTCTTCTTGTTAGCTCCGGTAACGTCGCGTGTGTGAGGATTCGTTTGACTACATTGGGTCGTCTATTTCTTGGACTCGTTCTTATTCCTTGCGGGATTTCAGGCAAGATGACCATACCCTCGATATCACTTCTATCTTTGGTTGCTAGTTGTTCGTTCTATTGCTATGTCGCGCTACCTACCACTTGTTTATCAAGCCTCCCATATTGCCATGTCAAGCCTCTAACCCACCTTCCTAGCAAACCGTTGTTTGGCTATGTTACCGCTTTTGCTCAGCCCCTCTTATAGCGTTGCTAGTTGCAGGTGAAGTTGGAGTTTGTTCCATGTTGGAACATGTTTATGTTGGGATATCACAATATCTCTTATTTTAATTAATGCATCTATATACTTGGTAAAGGGTGGAAGGCTCGGCCTTATGCCTGGTGTTTTGTTCCACTCTTGCCGCCCTAGTTTCCGTCATACCGATGTTATGTTCCTTGATTTTGCATTCCTTACGCGATTGGGGATTTATGAGACCCCCTTGACAGTTCGCTTTGAATAAAACTCCTCTAGTAAGGACCAACCTTGGTTTTACATTTGCCTAACAACCTAAGCCTTTTCCCTTGGGTTTCCGGAGCCCGAGGGTCATCTTTATTTACCCCCCCCCCCGGGCCAGTGCTCCTCCGAGTGTTGGTCCAACCTGGACGATGTTCGGCGCCCTTGGGCAACTAGGGTCTATGCCAACCCGACGTCTTGCCCATTCGGTGTGCCCTAAGAACGAGATACGTGCGACTCCTATCAGGATTTTTCGGCACATCATGCGGCTTTGTTGGTCTTGTTTTACCATTGTTGAAATGTCTTGTAACCGGGATTCCGAGACTGATCGGGTCTTTCCGGGAGAAGGAATATCTTGCATTGACCGTGAGAGCTTGTGATGGGCTAAGTTGGGACACCCCTACAGGGTTTAAACTTTCTAAAGTCATGCCCGCGGTTATGTGGCAGATGGGAATTTGTTAATGTTTGGTTTTAGAGAACTTGACACTTGACTTAATTAAAATGCATCAACCGCGTGTGTAGCCGTGATGGTCTCTTTTCGGCGGAGTCCGGGAAGTGAACACGGTTCTTGTGTTATCATTGTGTGTAAGTAGTTTCAGGATCACTTCTTGATCACTTCTAACTTCATGACAGTTGCGTTGCTTCTCTTCTCTCTCTTATTTGCATATGTTAGCCACCATATTTGCTTAGTGATTGCTGCAGCTCCACCTCATTACCTTATCCTACCCATAAGCTTAAATAGTCTTGATCTCGCGGGTGTGAGATTGCTGAGTCCTCGTGGCTCACGAATACTTCCAAACAGTTGCAGGTGCCGATGATACCAGTGCAGGTGACGCAACCAAGCTCAAGTGGGAGCTCGACGAAGATCTTGGTCGTTGTTATGTGTCTTTTCCGGATGATCAGTAGTGGAGCCCAGTTGGGACGATCGGGGATCTAGCATTTGGGGTTGTCTTCTTTTATTTTGATTTCGTAGTCGGACCTTGATTGTACTCTGGATGATGTATATTTAACTTGTTATTTATGTGAAGTGGCGATTGTAAGCCAACTCTTTATCCCTTTGTTATTCAGTACATGGGATTGTGTGAAGATTACCCCTCTTGCGACTAAACCACCATGCAGTTATGCCTCTAAGTCGTGCTTCGACACATGGGAGGTATAGCCACATCGTGGGTGTTACAAGTTGGTAATCAGAGCCATCCCCGACTTAGGAGCCCCCTGATTGATCGAATCACTGACGTTGTTGAGTCCAGAACAAAAATGTTTTGAGTCTTAGGATTATATATATCGGAGAGTAGGATTCTTTTTACTCCTCAGTCCTTTCGTCGCTCTGGTGAGGCATCCTGATGTAGATGTTTTGTCTTTCCTCTCCTCAAATTTCACTAAAAAAATTAGGATCACGTGGGTATCTTGGGATCGTTCCGATATTCTTGTGACGAGAACATTGTTCTTGGTGCCTCCTGACATTTAGGGGTTGTGGCAGTGTCCCGGGGAGTTGAGCTCTGAGGTGTTGTCGTCACAATTTTATCGTTGCAGTTCTGGAATATCTGAGTTTCGCCGACATCGAAAATCTCTTGTATGCAGTTGTTGGTGAGATAACCTCGACGCCACCCAGTACTGGGGCGGGAGTTCAGGAGTATTGCCATAACTCGTATGACGGATGCTTTTTGAAGGTTGAGGTACACGAATTCCGAAGGTTTCTTGGTTATGTGCTGACGGATGAATACAACTGGATGTAGGGATTGTTAGTTTGGGTGAGATATTATGCTTCCCCTGTATCCCCAACCCCAAGGGGCGCCTAAAATCGTCGCCTTGGGGTGAGCCCGCATAAAAAATCGGTTTGGGAGCGAGTTGGTCCCCAGCCGACGGCCCCAGGGCCGCCCCAGGCGCGTTCAAAAAAGAAAAATATATAGCAAATTTCGGCAAAGTTCGGCATATATTTGACATGTTCGCGGATTTTTATTACATATCAAATATATATCTAATCTAAAAAAGAAACTGGCTGTGTCGTCGCCGCCATCGTCGCCGCCGTCGTCGTCGGCGGCCTTCTCCTCCTTGACGCGGGTGTCCCTACTGGACCCCTGCCCGGCGTGGCCATGGCGGACTGGTGGCGGCGGCGCGTCCTCGTCGTCGCTGTCGTCGATGACGACGACTCCTCCTTCGTCGCGGCCCCGGTGGCGCTGCGCGAAGCGCCGCAGGGCAGCGCACTGGCGCTCCCTCGCCATCTTTAGGGAGTCCTGGCGCGCCCATTCCAAGGCCGCGTCATCGTCGAGCTCCACGTCGCCGTGCTCCGTCTTCACGGTGGGGAGACCCGGCTTCGTCTTCACCGGCGCGAGCCCCGGCTCCGTCTTTGGCTTGACGAAGCGCGGAGGAGCCGACGAGGAGGCGCGCCGGCCGCCCTTGTTGATGACGATGCCGGTGCTGCGAGTGCGTCGGCCGAGCGGTGTCTCCGCCGCGGGCTCGGCCTTGACGCCGAGCAGCGCCGGAGAGCCGGAGGAGTGGAAAGAAGAGCGCGAGGAGGAAGAAGAGGAGGAGCCTAACCTCCTAGGCATCCATTGCTCGTCGCGTCGGCGCTGGGCCGGGGCGCCGCCCTCGCCGGGGGGTATGCCAACGGCGCGTTGTTGCTGCCCTCGAGGTGCGTCAGCACGCCCTCGAGCGTGCGGCCGGGGACGCCCCACCACAGGTGGCGTCCCTCTTTGTTCTTCATGCCGCCCATGCTCGGCGCCCCGTTGGTGGACGCCAGCCTCTGCTGCTGACGGCGCTCGAAGTACGCCGCCCACGCCGCTTGGTTGTCGACGGCATACTGGGGGAGGGCGAGCTGGTCGTCGGTGAGGGAGGCGCGCACGATCTCTACCTCGGCGGTGAAGTAGGAGGGGCGCGCCACGGCATCGGGCAACGGGGGAATGGGCACTCCACCGTTGCTGAGCCTCCACCCCGTCAGCCCGGCGCGCATGTCCGGCGGCGCTGGGATGTTGGCCTCGAACAGGAGCCAAGACTCCTGTTCGCGGAGCGAGCGGCGGCCGAAGCCGTTGGCTGCCGCCTCGTCTCCGGGAAAACGTTCGGTCATCGGGAGAGGGAGAGGGAGGGCTCGGGGGCGGCGCACGGGAGAGGGAGAGGGATGGCTCGGCGGCGGCGCACAGGAGAGGTAGAACTCGGCGGCTAGGGCTGGTGTGGCCAGAGGCGAGGGAGGCCACCGGCTTATATAGCTGCGCCGCGCCTGTGTGTACGCGTGCGAGGGAGGGGAGGCGTCGGCGCGCCGCCCCGTGACACGCCGCCCGTGAGGAATCATTGGCAAGGCTGACCGGCGGCAGCCTTGCCATTGATTCCTCGCGGGAAACCGAGGCGTCGGGGGAAGACGAGCGCGGTGTCGCTGACGCGACTGGCCCGCGGCTCTTTCGCGCTAAAACCGCTCGCCCCGGCGCTCTCGGACGCCCTCCAAGCGTGCCGGGTTCGGCCTGGGTCCGTCAACACTGAATTCAGCCCAGGCCGACGAAATCGGGTTTCTGAGAACGCGACTGAGCCGTTTTTTCGACGCCGACATGAAAAAATCGTCTGCGGAGGTCTTTCTGGAGAGCGGCGGGAGATGCTCTTACCACCTTGTCTCCTCCGCCGCCAGGTCCATCCCGTCGATTTCCATCCTCTTGAAGCTAGCTTCTCGCCGTCTTATGCGAGAAGAAAAAGTTCATCCTGATTTTCTAGGGCAAGAAATTGATAGCTTCTGGCCGTCTCATACGAGAAGAAAAAAATCCGTAAGCATGACCAAATATCTATCAGAAAAGCTAATTTCCAAACGACAGAATTTTAACATGCATTGCGAATACTCATTTTGTAAAGAAATATAAAAATATTTAAATCATTAAAGTAGTGATCTAATGTCCACTAAAAAGTGATTTATATATTTCTTTACGAACGGAGTATATTTATACTTGTATAAAAAATGTCTTGCTTGACTTTTTGACTAATGCGGGTTAGAGCTGGCCAAACGGGCCGGCCTGGCCTGCTGTAAACATGTCTGGCACGACACGGCCCGCCAGGGCATGATTAATAGCCGGGTTTTCTGTAAAAAAACATACCAGTTGGCACCTGTCTGATGGGCCTGCCAGTCAGATACAACGTCAATACACGTTTATACGCGATTTAGCCCGATTGGAATACACGTTTATACGCGATTTAGCCCGATTTGCAACGGCTTGCCCGAGCTTGGTACTGACATGCAAATTTTTTGAAAACTGATACCAATTCGTCAACATCGCCCCAAATATGATACTATCATGTAATTTACTCCATATAGAGAGAAATCAAAGTGCCCAACATGCCTTATTCAAACTCAGAGAACCATTGGGGATAGAAATGCTTTGGATTGTACACCTTGTGTCTATTTGGTATACATATAGGGGGGAAATATCACCTTTCTTCACGCAGTTGCTCTAGTGCTCCCCGTGACTCGCCACCGCCTGTAGCTCTCGCCGCCGCCTGTAGGTCAGGTGCGCTCAAGCGCCGTTCGACTGCCAGTGTGCCGATCGCCGCCGCCATGGATGCCTCGTCGCCTCGACCAGATTAGATGCGCGCCGGCACAGAGCACGCTGATCTATCTTAGCCGACGCCCTGAATCGTCGACCTCCGCCGGCGCCGCTTGAATCACAGTCCGCCACTCGCTGCTCGCCGCCGCCCTAGAGCCCCCGCCTCGGCCTTGGTTTTCTTTTAGGGAGTGGATAAGTCTCAGTCGACTCAAATTTAAGCAAGTCTTAGTCAGGTGATATAACATATAAAAAAAGAAAAAAGAAAAAAATACACGAATCTCAATGTAAGATCTTGCGAATATAGCATCGACTGAAACTTAATAAAATCTCTGTCAACTGAGACTTAGCATGGTTGTTTCTTTTATGAGAAAGAAAGGAGCTCCTTGGCTTGGGTCAGGCTCGGCCGCTCTAGCCCGCGCTCCGGTTTGGTCACATCGGCACTATAGCTGGCCAAAGGGCCGTGCTAACCGGGTCGGCCTAGTAGCATGCAGGAACGGCACGACCCAGACATGACACGGTCCGGGCTAAACAGGCCAGACACGGCACGCGGCACGCCATGGGCCATGCCTGTCCTAGAGGCTGGGCACGCGGGCCGGCACGGCACGACCTGTTTAACTTTTTTTTGAAATATATAAATATATATGTCATATATAAATACGTAGTACTCTAATATGTTTAATAATTTTGTAGTGCATGCATATATTTGTAGTGCTCTAATATGTGTTTTTTTATCTTTTTTAATATTGCACCATATATTTTTTTTACATTTTTTGGCTTTTTATCCTGCTTTTTGAAGGTACTTCGCATGAAAAAAAGTCAAACCGACACGGGCCGGCATGCCTAAGCGTGCCAGGGGCCAGCCCACTTAACTCTTGTGTCGTGCTTGGGCTGCTGCCGGCTCACGTGCACGGCACGACCTGTTTAACTTTTTTGGCTCACGTGCTGCAGGACTTTTTCCCCGCAAAAAAAAGACGTTCATGTCATTGACTATAAAGTAAGGGGGTTTTCTGCCAAATAACATGCCATGTAGCCACCTGACAGGCGGGCCCAGCTGGTCAGATACACCGTCAGTACATATTTATACGCGATTTAGCCCGATTTGCAACGGCTTGCCCGAAACTTGGTACTGATATGTAAAAATTTCAAAAACTGGTATCAATTCGCCAACACCGTTCCAAATGTGATACCTGGTCAGATACACTGTCAGTACATATTTATACGCGATTTAGCCCGATTTGCAACGGCTTGCCCGAAACTTGGTACTGATACGTAAAAATTTCAAAAACTGGTATCAATTCGCCAACACCGTTCTAAATGTGATACTATCGTGTAATTTACTCCTCTATATGACTAGGGTATGGCGACACGTCCAACCTGTGCTCTGGCTTGGAGCAACTACTGGTTTGTGCTGGGCAGTGTGGAGGTACCACCGATACCGCACCTGTCTACGCAGCAACAGCCGGAACATTACTGAGCCGTCGGCTGACGAAGGTAATGATCTAGTGATTGGGCGCAACAGTGAGATCGATCGCATCATCTGCATCCTCTGCCGCCGGACCAAGAACTGTGCCGCGCTCGTCGGTGAGGCAGGGGTTGGCAAGACGGCCATTGTTGAGGGCCTCACCCAGCGCATCACCAACGGCAAAGTCCCGACCAAGCTCGCTGGAGCTTGCGTTGTGGAGGTTGACCTCGGGGCCATGGTTGCCGAGACTAACCTCTGCGGCATGTTTGAGCAGCGCATCAAGGATGTGATAAGGAGCTCCGAGGATGGGGACGACAAGGTGATCCTGTTCATCGATGAGATGCACATGCTTCTTGGTGCTCGTGATAGTGTAGGGGGCACAGATGCTGCCAACCTTCTAAAGCCGGCGCTGGCCCGTGGTCGCATCCGCTGTGTAGGCGCCACGACTCTCAATGAGTACCACAAGTACATTCAGGCTGATGCCGCACTCGAGCGGCGGTTCCAAAAGGTTCATGTTGAGGAGCCGAGTGTTGAGGTGACCATCGCTATTCTGAAGGGGCTTAAACAGAGGTACTGATATGTAAAAATTTCAAAAACTGGTATCAATTCGCCAACACCGTTCCAAATGTGATACCTGGTCAGATACACCGTCAGTACATATTTATACGCGATTTAGCCCGATTTGCAACGGCTTGCCCGAAACTTGGTACTGATACGTAAAAATTTCAAAAACTGGTATCAATTCGCCAACACCGTTCTAAATGTGATACTATCGTGTAATTTACTCCTCTATATGACTAGGGTATGGCGACACGTCCAACCTGTGCTCTGGCTTGGAGCAACTACTGGTTTGTGCTGGGCAGTGTGGAGGTACCACCGATACCGCACCTGTCTACGCAGCAACAGCCGGAACATTACTGAGCCGTCGGCTGACGAAGGTAATGATCCAGTGATTGGGCGCAACAGTGAGATCGATCGCATCATCTGCATCCTCTGCCACCGGACCAAGAACTGTGCCGCGCTCGTCGGTGAGGCAGGGGTTGGCAAGACGGCCATTGTTGAGGGCCTCACCCAGCGCATCACCAACGGCAAAGTCCCGACCAAGCTCGCTGGAGCTTGCGTTGTGGAGGTTGACCTCGGGGCCATGGTTGCCGAAACTAACCTCTGCGGCATGTTTGAGCAGCGCATCAAGGATGTGATAAGGAGCGCCGAGGATGGGGACGACAAGGTGATCCTGTTCATCGATGAGATGCACATGCTTCTTGGTGCTCGTGATAGTGTAGGGGGCACAGATGCTGCCAACCTTCTAAAGCCGGCGCTGGCCCGTGGTCGCATCCGCTGTGTAGGCGCCACGACTCTCAATGAGTACCACAAGTACATTCAGGCTGATGCCGCACTCGAGCGGCGGTTCCAAAAGGTTCATGTTGAGGAGCCGAGTGTTGAGGTGACCATCGCTATTCTGAAGGGGCTTAAACAGAGGTACCAAGACCACCATGGCTTGGAAATTCAGGATGCTGCTCTTGTTGCTGTCGCACAGTTGGCTGGCCGCTATATCACTGGTAAGTGTTGAACTTTGCTCTTGTTTGAACTACCTGCAATATTTGTTTCGAGGTTCATCCACGAGTGACAAGCATGTAAAATTGATGAATCTCATTGCGGTCTGTATAGATCGCCACTTTCCCGATAAGGCAATCGATCTGATTGATGAGGCATGCGCTGCCACAAGGATCATGCTTGACAGTGAAAGAGAAGCAACCGCCGCAAGGACACAGATTTACGACAAAAAAGAAGTGACTGCGCAAAGTAGATCTATGGATGCGCTGAAGCAAGAAATTGTTGGTCCAGGTCATGTCGCACAGGTATTCACTCATAGCCTAAATTAATTACTTCCATTATTTCAACTAGCAAAGTGGCCTGCCCGATGTGCGGGCTAGAACTTTATGAAGTGTTATTATGAGAACACATTATTGATTTTTTCTAAATAAAGTCGGAACCTAATGTGATCACATTCACAAATATAAGCCTTTTGCAAACATAGTTTTGTCTTGGGTATGTATGTTTCATTTTATCATTGATATACAAATATATATGTTATGCAGAAATTTACCTCATTCTTATGCATATTGTACCAGCTTTTTCAGTTGTTGATATGTGTTTTCATGATATTTTTTTGCCGATTATGTCTAACTTGATCTTTTAATTGACCGCAAACATCTTAGTGAACAAAGTTTTAGTTTTAAAATTGGTATATGAAGAAAAGGGCATTTTTGTACCATCTATCCATTAAAATGATTCATGTTAGCTATTCGTGTGGGCAACATCTTTGTTGGTTTTAAAAAAGATATAAATTTGTTCATATAAATATTAGTATTATTATGCTATTGGGGAAATTTTCAAGCACGGGCAATATGAGTTGTCTTAATCTTTTGGAATAAATTTGAGGCATATGGCATGCCAAATCACATGTTGAACACAAATTACCTACATATTTGAGAAAATCTCTCATTCTAGCACAATACATTATGGTGTAAACAACAAACTAAAAGTTTGGGACATTTTATCAAAAAAAAAGTTTGGGACATAAAATAAATGAACATAAAAGTAACTAATTGCATTAGTATTTCTCCAAAAGTAATCAATTACATTAAATCTTCATCTATAATGCTTTAATCTTGCATGTGAACCAAAACATCTAAAACAAAAACACTAAATATATGCGAGCTCGTAAAAGTTGATATGACACACATTTTGAGTACCATCACTCTATCATGGATTTGTATTTCAAAATATAGAAACTATCACTGTATAGATGGATACTTCTTAGCTTCTGCAATTTCCAAAGAATAGGTCATCATTGAAATGAAGGAAAAATAATGATTATGTTTTGTATATTAGGGTTTATTTGAATACATCTTTGATTAACCGTAAAGCATGAAAAATAGAACAGATAGAAGCTGTTGGAAATATGCCCTAGAGGCAATAATAAATTGGTTATTATTATATGTTTCCTTGTTCATGATAATCGTTTATTATCCATGCTATAATTGTATTGATAGGAAACTCAGATACATGTGTGGATACATAGACAACACCATGTCCCTAGTGAGCCTCTAGTTGACTAGCTCGTTGATCAATAGATGGTTACGGTTTCCTGACCATGGACATTGGATGTCGTTGATAACGGGATCACATCATTAGGAGAATGATGTGATGGACAAGACCCAATCGTAAGCCTAGCACAAAGATCGTGTAGTTCGTATGCTAAAGCTTTTCTAATGTCAAGTATCATTTCCTTAGACCATGAGATTGTGCAACTCCCGGGTACCGTAGGAATGCTTTGGGTGTATCAAACGTCACAACATAACTGGGTGACTATAAAGGTGCATTACAGGTATCTCCGAAAGTATCTGTTGGGTTGGCACGAATCGAGACTGGGATTTGTCACTCCGTGTAAACGGAGAGGTATCTCTGGGCCCACTCGGTAGGACATCATCATATGCGCAATGTGACCAAGGAGTTGATCACAGGATGATGTGTTACGGAACGAGTAAAGAGACTTACCAGTAACGAGATTGAACAAGGTATCGGGATACCGACGATCGAATCTCGGGCAAGTACAATACCGCTCGACAAAGGGAATTGTATACGGGATTGATTAAGTCCTTGACATCGTGGTTCATCCGATGAGATCATCGTGGAACATGTGGGAGCCATCATGGGTATCCAGATCCCGCTGTTGGTTATTGACCGGAGAACGTCTCGGTCATGTCTGCATGTCTCCCGAACCCGTAGGGTCTACACACTTAAGGTTCGATGACGCTAGGGTTATAAAGGAAGCTTGTATGTGGTTACCGAATGTTGTTAGGAGTCCCGGATGAGATCCCAGACGTCACGAGGAGTTCCGGAATGGTCCGGAGGTAAAGATTTATATATAGGAAGTCCTATTTCGGCCATCGGGACAAGTTTCGGGGTCATCGGTATTGTACCGGGACCACCGGAAGGGTCCCGGGGGCCCACCGGGTGGGGCCACCTACCCCGGGGGCCACATGGGCTGTAGGGGGTGCGCCTTGGCCTACATGGGCCAAGGGCACCAGCCCCAAGAGGCCCATGCGCCTGGGGAAACCCTAAAGGAAGAGTCCCAGCAGGGGAAGGCACCTCCTAGGTGCCTTGGGGGGGGGGAGGACTCCTCCCCTGGCCGCCCCCCCCTTGGAGATTGGATCTCCTAGGGGCTGGCGCACCCCCCCTTGGGATCCCTATATATAGTGGGGTAGGAGGGCCTCTCAAACACACCTTTTGCCTTTGGTGCAGCCCCTCCCTCTCTCCCAAGTTCTTCTCCTCTTCTGCGGTGCTTGGCGAAGCCCTGCAGGATTGCCACGCTCCTCCATCACCACCACGCCGTTGTGCTGCTGTTGGATGGAGTCTTCCTCAACCTCTCCCTCTCTCCTTGCTGGATCAAGGCGTGGGAGACGTCACCGGGCTGTACGTGTGTTGAACGCGGAGGTGCCGTGCGTTCGGCACTTGGTCATCGGTGATTTGAATCACGACGAGTACGACTCCATCAACCCCGTTCACTTGAACGCTTCCGCTTAGCGATCTACAAGGGTATGTAGATGCACTCTCCTTCCCCTCATTGCTAGTTTCTCCATAGATAGATCTTGGTGATACGTAGGAAAATTTTGAATTTCTGCTACGTTCCCCAACAGTGGGATCATGAGCTAGGTCTATTGCGTAGATTCTATGCACGAGTAGAACACAATGTAGTTGTGGGCGTTGATTTTGTTCAATATGCTTGCCGTTACTAGTCTTATCTTGATTCGGCGGCATCGTGGGATGAAGCGGCCCGGACCGACCTTACACGTACTCTTACGTGAGACTGGTTCCACCGACTGACATGCACTAGATGCATAAGGTGGCTAGCGGGTGTCTGTCTCTCCCACTTTAGTCGGATCGGATTCGATGAAAAGGGTCCTTATGAAGGGTAAATAGCAATTGGCATATCACGTTGTGGTATTTGCCTAGGTAAGAACCGTTCTTGCTAGAAACCCATAGCAGCCACGTAAAACATGCAAACAACAATTAGAGGACGTCTAACTTGTTTTTGCAGGGTATGCCATGTGATGTGATATGGCAAAAGGATGTGATGAATGATATATGTGATGTATGAGATTGATCATGTTCTTGTCAAGGGAATCACGACTTGCATGTCGATGACGAGACAACTTCAAGAAGACACGATGATGGAGATCATGATGATGGAGATCATGGTGTCATACCGGTGACAAGATGATCATGGAGCCCCAAGATGGAGATCAAAGGAGCTATATGATATTGGCCATATCATGTCACTATTATTTGATTGCATATGATATTTATCATATTTATACATCTTATTTGCTTAGAACGACGGTAGTAAATAAGATGATCCCTTACAACAATTTCAAGAAGTGTTCTCCCCTAACTGTGCACCGTTGCTACAGTTCGTCGTTTCTAAGCACCACGTGTTAATCGGGTGTGATGGATCCTTACGTTCACATACAACGGGTGTAAGACAGTTTTACACATGCAAAAACACTTAGGGTTAACTTGACGAGCCTAGCATGTACAGACATGGCCTCGGAACACAGAAGACCGAAAGGTCGAGCATGAGTCGTATAGAAGATACGATCAACATAAAGATGTTCACCGACGTTGACTAGTCCGTCTCACGCACAGATCGGACACGGCCTAGTTGACTCGGATCATGTAATCACTTAGATGACTAGAGGGATGTCTATCTAAGTGGGAGTTCATAAGATGAACTTAATTATCCTGAACATAGTCAAAAAGGATTTTGCAAATTATGTCGCAGCTCATGCTATAGTTCTACTGTTTAGTTATGTTCCTAGAGAAAAATTAGTTGAAAGTTGATAGTAGCAATTATGCGGACTAGGTCCGTAAACTGAGGATTGTCCTCATTGCTTCTTAGAAGGCTTATGTCCTTAATGCACCGCTTAGTGTGCTGAACCTCGAACGTTGTCTGTGGATGTTGCGAACATCTGACATACACGTTTTGATAACTACATGATAGTTCAGTTAAACGGTTTAGAATTGAGGCACCGAAGACGTTTTGAAACGTCGCGAAACATATGAGATGTTTTGAGGGCTGAAATTGGGATTTCAGGCTCGTGCCCACGTCAAGAGGTATAAGACCTCCGACGATTTTTCTTAGCCTGCAAACTAAGGGAGAAAAGCTCAATTGTTGAGCTTGTGCTCAGATTGTCTGAGTACAATAATTATTTGAATCAAGTGGGAGTTGATCTTCTAGATGAGATAGTGATGTTTCTCCGAAGTCATTACCACCAAGCTGCTAGAGCTTCGTGATGAACTATAATATATCGGGGACATGTATGATGATCCTTGAGATGTTCGTGATGTTTGACACCACAAAAGTAGAAATCAAGAAGGAGCATCAATTGTTGATGGTTGGTGAAACCACTAGTTTCAAGAAGGGCAAGGGCACGAAGGGATACTTCATAAAACGGCAATTCAGCTGTTGCTCTAGTGAAGAAACCCAAGGTTGAACCCAAACCCGAGACTAAGTGCTTCTATAATAAAGGGAACAGCCACTGGAGCAGAATTACCCTAGATACTTGGTAGATTAGAAGGCTGGCAAGGTCGATAGAAGTATATTGGATATACATTATGTTAATGTGTACTTTACTAGTACTCCTAGTAGCACCATGGTATTAGATACCGGTTCGGTTGCTAAGTGTTAGTAACTCGAAATAAAAGCTACAGGAATAAACGGAGACTAGCTAAAGGTGAGCTCACGATATGTGTTGGAAGTGTTTCCAATGTTGATATGATCAAGCATCGCACGCTCCCTCTACCATCGAGATTGGTGTTTGCGTTGAGCATAGACATGATTGGATTATGTCTATCGCAATACGGTTATTCATTTAAAGAGAATAATGGTTACTCTGTTTATTTGAATAATACCTTCAATGGTCTTACACCTGAAATGAATGGTTTATTGAATCTCGATCGTAGTGATACACATGTTCATGCCAAAACATAGTAATGATAGTACCACCTACTTGTGGCACTGCCACGTAAGTCATATCAGTATAAAACGCATGAAGAAGCTCCATGTTGATGGATCTTTGGACTCACTCATTTTTGAAAAGTTTGAGACATGCGAACCATGTCTATTGGTGTCTATGCATGAAGAAACTCCATGCAAATGGACCGTTTGGAATCACTTGATTTTTGAATCACTTGAGGCATGCAAATCATACCACATGGGCAAGATGACTGAAAGCCTCGGTTTCAGTAAAATGGAACTAGAAAGCAACTTGTTGGAAGTAATACATTTTTGATGTGTGCAGTCCAATGAGTGCTGAGGCGTGTAGTGTATATCGTTATGTTCTTACTTCATAGATGATTTGAGTAGATGTTGAGTATATTTACTTGATGGATCACGAGTCTGAATTATTGAAAGGTTCAAGTAATTTCAGGGTGAAGTTGAAAGATCATCGTAACAAGAGGATAAAAGATCTATGATATGATCATAGAGATGAATATCTGAATTACGAGTTTGGCACAGAATTAAGACATTGTGGAAATTGTTTCACAGCTGATACAGCCTGGAACACCATAGTGTGATGGTGTGTCCGAACATCATAACTGCACCCTATTGGATATGATGCATACCATGATGTCTCTTATCGAATTACCACGATAATTTATGGGTTAGGCATTAGAGACAACCACATTCACTTTAATTAGGGCACCATGTAATTCCGTTGAGACGACACCGTATGAACTATGGTTTAGAGAAACCTAAGATGTCATTTCTTAAAAGTTTGAGGCTGCGATGCTTATGTGAAAAAGTTTCAGGCTGATAAGCTCGAACCCAAAGCGGATAAATGCATCTTCATAGGACACCCAAAACAGTTGGGTATACCTTCTGTCTCAGATCTGAAAGCAATAAGGGATTGTTTCTAGGAATCGGGTCCTTTCTCGAGGAAAAGTTTCTCTCGAAAGAATTGAATGGGAGGATGGTGGAGACTTGATGAGGTTATTGAACCGTCACTTCAACTAGTGTATAGCAGGGCACAAAGAGTTGTTCCTGTGGCACCTACACCAATTGAAGTGGAAGCTTATGATATTGATCATGAGACTTCGGATCAAGTCACTCCCAAACCTCGTGGGATGACAAGAATGCGCACTACTTCAGGGTGGTACGTAATCCTGTCTTGGAAGTCATGTTGCTAGACAACAATGAACCTACGAGCTATGGAGAAGCGATGGTGGGCCTGGATTCCGATAAATGGCTCGAGGCCATAAAATCCGAGAGAGGATCCATGTATGAAAACAAAGTGTAGACTTTGGAAGAACTACTTGATGGTCGTAAGGCTGTTGAGTGTAGATGGATTTTGAAAGGAAGACGGACAATGATGGTAAATGTCACCATTAAGAAAGCTCGACTTGTCGTTAAGATGTTTTCCGACAAGTTCAAGGAGTTGACTACGGTGAGATTTTCTCACTCGTAGCGATGCTAAGAGTCTGTTGGAATTATATTAGCGATTACTGCATTATTTATGAAATCTTGCAGATAGGATGTCAAAACATTGTTTCCTCGACGATTTTCTTGAGGAAAGGTTGTATGTGATACAACCGGAAGGTTTTGTCAATCCTGAAAAATGCTAATAAGTATGCAAAGCTCCAGCAATCCTTCTGAGTAGTGGAGTAAGCATCTCGGAGTTGGAATGTATGCTTTGATGAGATGATCAAAGATTTTGGGTGTATACAAAGTTTATGAGAAACTGGTATTTCCAAAGAAGTGAGTGGGAGCACTATAGAATTTCTGATGAATATATGTTGTTGATCGGAAATGACGTAGAATTTCTGGAAAGCATATAGGGTTATTTGGAAAGTGTTTTTCAATGGAAAGCCTGGATTAAGCTACTTGAGCATTGAGCATCAAGATCTATAAGGATAGATCAAAACGCTTAATAGTACTTTCAAATGAGCACATGCCTTGACGTGATCTTGAAGGTGTTCAAGATGGATCAGTCAAAGAAGGAGTTCTTGCCTGAGTTGTAAGGTATGAAGTTAAGACTTAAAGCTCGACCGCGGCAGAATAGAGAGAAAGGACGAAGGTTGTCCCCTATGCTTAAGACATAGGCTCTACAGTATGCTATGCTGTGTACCGCACCTGAAGTGTGCCTTGCCATGAGTCAGTCAAGGGGTACCTGAGTGATCCAAGAATGGATCACAGGACAGCGGTCAAAGTTATCCTTAGTAACTAGTGGACTAAGGAATTTTCTCGATTATGGAGGTGGTAAAAGAGTTCGTGGTAAAGGGTTACGCCGATGCAAACTTTGACACTAATCCAGATTATTCTGAGTAGTAAACTGGATTTGTATAGTAGAACAGTTATTTGGAATAAGCTCCAAATAGAACGTGGTAGCTACATCTAGGAGATGACATAGAGATTTGTAAAGCACACACGGATCTGAAAGGTTCAGACCCGTTGACTAAAACCTCTCTCACAAGCAACATGATCAAACCCAGAACTCATTGAGTGCTAATCACATAGTGATGTGAACTAGATTACTGACTCTAGTAAACTCTTTGGATGTTGGTCACATGGCGATGTGACCTGTGAATGTTAATCACATGGCGATGTGAACTAGATTATTGACTCTAGTGCAAGTGGGAGACTGTTGGAAATATGCCCTAGAGGCAATAATAAATTGGTTATTATTATATATTTCCTTGTTCATGATAATCGTTTATTATCCATGCTATAATTGTATTGATAGGAAACTCAGATACATGTGTGGATACATAGACAACACCATGTCCCTAGTGAGCCTCTAGTTGACTAGCTCGTTGATCAATAGATGGTTACGGTTTCCTGACCATGGACATTGGATGTCGTTGATAACGGGATCACATCATTACGAGAATGATGTGATGGACAAGACCCAATCGTAAGCCTAGCACAAAGATCGTGTAGTTCGTATGCTAAAGCTTTTCTAATGTCAAGTATCATTTCCTTAGACCATGAGATTGTGCAACTCCCGGGTACCGTAGGAATGCTTTGGGTGTACCAAACGTCACAACGTAACTGGGTGACTATAAAGGTGCATTACAGGTATCTCCGAAAGTATCTGTTGGGTTGGCACGAATCGAGACTGGGATTTGTCACTCCGTGTAAACGGAGAGGTATCTCTGGGCCCACTCGGTAGGACATCATCATATGCGCAATGTGACCAAGGAGTTGATCACGGGATGATGTGTTACGGAACGAGTAAAGAGACTTACCAGTAACGAGATTGAACAAGGTATCGGGATACCGACGATCGAATCTCGGGCAAGTACAATACCGCTCGACAAAGGGAATTGTATACGGGATTGATTAAGTCCTTGACATCGTGGTTCATCCGATGAGATCATCGTGGAACATGTGGGAGCCATCATGGGTATCCAGATCCCGCTGTTGGTTATTGACCGGAGAACGTCTCGGTCATGTCTGCATGTCTCCCGAACCCGTAGGGTCTACACACTTAAGGTTCGATGACGCTAGGGTTATAAAGGAAGCTTGTATGTGGTTACCGAATGTTGTTCGGAGTCCCGGATGAGATCCCGGACGTCACGAGGAGTTCCGGAATGGTCCGGAGGTAAAGATTTATATATAGGAAGTCCTGTTTCGGCCATCGGGACAAGTTTCGGGGTCATCGGTATTGTACCGGGACCACCGGAAGGGTCCCGGGGGCCCACCGGGTGGGGCCACCTACCCCGGGGGCCACATGGGCTGTAGGGGGTGCGCCTTGGCCTACATGGGCCAAGGGCACCAGCCCCAAGAGGCCCATGCGCCTGGGGAAACCCTAAAGGAAGAGTCCCAGCAGGGGAAGGCACCTCCTAGGTGCCTTGGGGGGGGAGGACTCCTCCCCTGGCCACCGCCCCCTTGGAGATTGGATCTCCTAGGGGCTGGCGCACCCCCCCTTGGGATCCCTATATATAGTGGGGTAGGAGGGCCTCTCAAACACACCTTTTGCCTTTGGTGCAGCCCCTCCCTCTCTCCCAAGTTCTTCTCCTCTTCTGCGGTGCTTGGCGAAGCCCTGCAGGATTGCCACGCTCCTCCATCACCACCACGCCGTTGTGCTGCTGTTGGATGGAGTCTTCCTCAACCTCTCCCTCTCTCCTTGCTGGATCAAGGCGTGGGAGACGTCACCGGGCTGTACGTGTGTTGAACGCGGAGGTGCCGTGCGTTCGGCACTTGGTCATCGGTGATTTGAATCACGACGAGTACGACTCCATCAACCCCGTTCACTTGAACGCTTCTGCTTAGCGACCTACAAGGGTATGTAGATGCACTCTCCTTCCCCTCATTGCTAGTTTCTCCATAGATAGATCTTGGTGATACGTAGGAAAATTTTGAATTTCTGCTACGTTCCCCAACAGTGGCATCATGAGCTAGGTCTATTGCGTAGATTCTATGCACGAGTAGAACACAATGTAGTTGTGGGCGTTGATTTTGTTCAATATGCTTGCCGTTACTAGTCTTATCTTGATTCGGCGGCATCGTGGGATGAAGCGGCCCGGACCGACCTTACACGTACTCTTACGTGAGACTGGTTCCACCGACTGACATGCACTAGATGCATAAGGTGGCTAGCGGGTGTCTGTCTCTCCCACTTTAGTCGGATCGGATTCGATGAAAAGGGTCCTTATGAAGGGTAAATAGCAATTGGCATATCACGTTGTGGTATTTGCGTAGGTAAGAACCGTTCTTGCTAGAAACCCATAGCAGCCACGTAAAACATGCAAACAACAATTAGAGGACGTCTAACTTGTTTTTGCAGGGTATGCCATGTGATGTGATATGGCAAAAGGATGTGATGAATGATATATGTGATGTATGAGATTGATCATGTTCTTGTCAAGGGAATCACGACTTGCATGTCGATGACGAGACAACTTCAAGAAGACACGATGATGGAGATCATGATGATGGAGATCATGGTGTCATACCGGTGACAAGATGATCATGGAGCCCCAAGATGGAGATCAAAGGAGCTATATGATATTGGCCATATCATGTCACTATTATTTGATTGCATATGATATTTATCATATTTATACATCTTATTTGCTTAGAACGACGGTAGTAAATAAGATGATCCCTTACAACAATTTCAAGAAGTGTTCTCCCCTAACTGTGCACCGTTGCTACAGTTCGTCGTTTCTAAGCACCACGTGTTAATCGGGTGTGATGGATCCTTACGTTCACATACAACGGGTGTAAGACAGTTTTACACATGCAAAAACACTTAGGGTTAACTTGACGAGCCTAGCATGTACAGACATGGCCTCGGAACACAGAAGACCGAAAGGTCGAGCATGAGTCGTATAGAAGATACGATCAACATAAAGATGTTCACCGACGTTGACTAGTCCGTCTCACGCACAGATCGGACACGACCTAGTTGACTCGGATCATGTAATCACTTAGATGACTAGAGGGATGTCTATCTAAGTGGGAGTTCATAAGATGAACTTAATTATCCTGAACATAGTCAAAAAGGATTTTGCAAATTATGTCGCAGCTCATGCTATAGTTCTACTGTTTAGTTATGTTCCTAGAGAAAAATTAGTTGAAAGTTGATAGTAGCAATTATGCGGACTAGGTCCGTAAACTGAGGATTGTCCTCATTGCTTCTTAGAAGGCTTATGTCCTTAATGCACCGCTTAGTGTGCTGAACCTCGAACGTTGTCTGTGGATGTTGCGAACATCTGACATACACGTTTTGATAACTACATGATAGTTCAGTTAAACGGTTTAGAATTGAGGCACCGAAGACGTTTTGAAACGTCGCGAAACATATGAGATGTTTTGAGGGCTGAAATTGGGATTTCAGGCTCGTGCCCACGTCAAGAGGTATAAGACCTCCGACGATTTTTCTTAGCCTGCAAACTAAGGGAGAAAAGCTCAATTGTTGAGCTTGTGCTCAGATTGTCTGAGTACAACAATTATTTGAATCAAGTGGGAGTTGATCTTCCAGATGAGATAGTGATGTTTCTCCGAAGTCATTACCACCAAGCTGCTAGAGCTTCGTGATGAACTATAATATATCGGGGACATGTATGATGATCCTTGAGATGTTCGTGATGTTTGACACCACAAAAGTAGAAATCAAGAAGGAGCATCAATTGTTGATGGTTGGTGAAACCACTAGTTTCAAGAAGGGCAAGGGCACGAAGGGATACTTCATAAAACGGCAATTCAGCTGTTGCTCTAGTGAAGAAACCCAAGGTTGAACCCAAACCCGAGACTAAGTGCTTCTATAATAAAGGGAACAGCCACTGGAGCAGAATTACCCTAGATACTTGGTAGATTAGAAGGCTGGCAAGGTCGATAGAAGTATATTGGATATACATTATGTTAATGTGTACTTTACTAGTACTCCTAGTAGCACCATGGTATTAGATACCGGTTCGGTTGCTAAGTGTTAGTAACTCGAAATAAAAGCTACAGGAATAAACGGAGACTAGCTAAAGGTGAGCTCACGATATGTGTTGGAAGTGTTTCCAATGTTGATATGATCAAGCATCGCACGCTCCCTCTACCATCGAGATTGGTGTTTGCGTTGAGCATAGACATGATTGGATTATGTCTATCGCAATACGGTTATTCATTTAAAGAGAATAATGGTTACTCTGTTTATTTGAATAATACCTTCAATGGTCTTACACCTGAAATGAATGGTTTATTGAATCTCGATCGTAGTGATACACATGTTCATGCCAAAACATAGTAATGATAGTACCACCTACTTGTGGCACTGCCACGTAAGTCATATCAGTATAAAACGCATGAAGAAGCTCCATGTTGATGGATCTTTGGACTCACTCATTTTTGAAAAGTTTGAGACATGCGAACCATGTCTATTGGTGTCTATGCATGAAGAAACTCCATGCAAATGGACCGTTTGGAATCACTTGATTTTTGAATCACTTGAGGCATGCAAATCATACCACATGGGCAAGATGACTGAAAGCCTCGGTTTCAGTAAAATGGAACTAGAAAGCAACTTGTTGGAAGTAATACATTTTTGATGTGTGCAGTCCAATGAGTGCTGAGGCGTGTAGTGTATATCGTTATGTTCTTACTTCACAGATGATTTGAGTAGATGTTGAGTATATTTACTTGATGGATCACGAGTCTGAATTATTGAAAGGTTCAAGTAATTTCAGGGTGAAGTTGAAAGATCATCGTAACAAGAGGATAAAAGATCTATGATATGATCATAGAGATGAATATCTGAATTACGAGTTTGGCACAGAATTAAGACATTGTGGAAATTGTTTCACAGCTGATACAGCCTGGAACACCATAGTGTGATGGTGTGTCCGAACATCATAACTGCACCCTATTGGATATGATGCATACCATGATGTCTCTTATCGAATTACCACGATAATTTATGGGTTAGGCATTAGAGACAACCACATTCACTTTAATTAGGGCACCATGTAATTCCGTTGAGACGACACCGTATGAACTATGGTTTAGAGAAACCTAAGCTGTCATTTCTTAAAAGTTTGAGGCTGCGATGCTTATGTGAAAAAGTTTCAGGCTGATAAGCTCGAACCCAAAGCGGATAAATGCATCTTCATAGGACACCCAAAACAGTTGGGTATACCTTCTGTCTCAGATCTGAAAGCAATAAGGGATTGTTTCTAGGAATCGGGTCCTTTCTCGAGGAAAAGTTTCTCTCGAAAGAATTGAATGGGAGGATGGTGGAGACTTGATGAGGTTATTGAACCGTCACTTCAACTAGTGTATAGCAGGGCACAAAGAGTTGTTCCTGTGGCACCTACACCAATTGAAGTGGAAGCTTATGATATTGATCATGAGACTTCGGATCAAGTCACTCCCAAACCTCGTGGGATGACAAGAATGCGCACTACTTCAGGGTGGTACGTAATCCTGTCTTGGAAGTCATGTTGCTAGACAACAATGAACCTACGAGCTATGGAGAAGCGATGGTGGGCCCGGATTCCGATAAATGGCTCGAGGCCATAAAATCCGAGAGAGGATCCATGTATGAAAACAAAGTGTAGACTTTGGAAGAACTACTTGATGGTCGTAAGGCTGTTGAGTGTAGATGGATTTTAAAAGGAAGACGGACAATGATGGTAAATGTCACCATTAAGAAAGCTCGACTTGTCGTTAAGATGTTTTCCGACAAGTTCAAGGAGTTGACTACGGTGAGATTTTCTCACTCGTAGCGATGCTAAGAGTCTGTTGGAATTATATTAGCGATTACTGCATTATTTATGAAATCTTGCAGATAGGATGTCAAAACATTGTTTCCTCGACGATTTTCTTGAGGAAAGGTTGTATGTGATACAACCGGAAGGTTTTGTCAATCCTGAAAAATGCTAATAAGTATGCAAAGCTCCAGCAATCCTTCTGAGTAGTGGAGTAAGCATCTCGGAGTTGGAATGTATGCTTTGATGAGATGATCAAAGATTTTGGGTGTATACAAAGTTTATGAGAAACTGGTATTTCCAA
Source organism: Triticum urartu (assembly GCF_056163025.1). NCBI lineage: Eukaryota > Viridiplantae > Streptophyta > Magnoliopsida > Poales > Poaceae > Triticum > Triticum urartu. The sequence continues at coordinate 98,129,551 of NC_141875.1, forward strand.
AGAAGTGAGTGGGAGCACTATAGAATTTCTGATGAATATATGTTGTTGATCGGAAATGACGTAGAATTTCTGGAAAGCATATAGGGTTATTTGGAAAGTGTTTTTCAATGGAAAGCCTGGATTAAGCTACTTGAGCATTGAGCATCAAGATCTATAAGGATAGATCAAAACGCTTAATAGTACTTTCAAATGAGCACATGCCTTGACGTGATCTTGAAGGTGTCCAAGATGGATCAGTCAAAGAAGGAGTTCTTGCCTGAGTTGTAAGGTATGAAGTTAAGACTTAAAGCTCGACCGCGGCAGAATAGAGAGAAAGGACGAAGGTTGTCCCCTATGCTTAAGACATAGGCTCTACAGTATGCTATGCTGTGTACCGCACCTGAAGTGTGCCTTGCCATGAGTCAGTCAAGGGGTACCTGAGTGATCCAAGAATGGATCACAGGACAGCGGTCAAAGTTATCCTTAGTAACTAGTGGACTAAGGAATTTTCTCGATTATGGAGGTGGTAAAAGAGTTCGTGGTAAAGGGTTACGCCGATGCAAACTTTGACACTAATCCAGATTATTCTGAGTAGTAAACTGGATTTGTATAGTAGAACAGTTATTTGGAATAAGCTCCAAATAGAACGTGGTAGCTACATCTAGGAGATGACATAGAGATTTGTAAAGCACACACGGATCTGAAAGGTTCAGACCCGTTGACTAAAACCTCTCTCACAAGCAACATGATCAAACCCAGAACTCATTGAGTGCTAATCACATAGTGATGTGAACTAGATTACTGACTCTAGTAAACTCTTTGGATGTTGGTCACATGGCGATGTGACCTGTGAATGTTAATCACATGGCGATGTGAACTAGATTATTGACTCTAGTGCAAGTGGGAGACTGTTGGAAATATGCCCTAGAGGCAATAATAAATTGGTTATTATTATATATTTCCTTGTTCATGATAATCGTTTATTATCCATGCTATAATTGTATTGATAGGAAACTCAGATACATGTGTGGATACATAGACAACAACATGTCCCTAGTGAGCCTCTAGTTGACTAGCTCGTTGATCAATAGATGGTTACGGTTTCCTGACCATGGACATTGGATGTCGTTGATAACGGGATCACATCATTAGGAGAATGATGTGATGGACAAGACCCAATCGTAAGCCTAGCACAAAGATCGTGTAGTTCGTATGCTAAAGCTTTTCTAATGTCAAGTATCATTTCCTTAGACCATGAGATTGTGCAACTCCCGGGTACCGTAGGAATGCTTTGGGTGTACCAAACGTCACAACGTAACTGGGTGACTATAAAGGTGCATTACAGGTATCTCCGAAAGTATCTGTTGGGTTGGCACGAATCGAGACTGGGATTTGTCACTCCGTGTAAACGGAGAGGTATCTCTGGGCCCACTCGGTAGGACATCATCATATGCGCAATGTGACCAAGGAGTTGATCACGGGATGATGTGTTACGGAACGAGTAAAGAGACTTACCAGTAACGAGATTGAACAAGGTATCGGGATACCGACGATCGAATCTCGGGCAAGTACAATACCGCTCGACAAAGGGAATTGTATACGGGATTGATTAAGTCCTTGACATCGTGGTTCATCCGATGAGATCATCGTGGAACATGTGGGATCCATCATGGGTATCCAGATCCCGCTGTTGGTTATTGACCGGAGAACGTCTCGGTCATGTCTGCATGTCTCCCGAACCCGTAGGGTGTACATACTTAAGGTTCGATGACGCTAGGGTTATAAAGGAAGCTTGTATGTGGTTACCGAATGTTGTTCGGAGTCCCAGATGAGATCCCAGACGTCACGAGGAGTTCCGGAATGGTCCGGAGGTAAAGATTTATATATAGGAAGTCCTGTTTCGGCCATCGGGACAAGTTTCGGGGTCATCGGTATTGTACCGGGACCACCGGAAGGGTCCCGGGGGCCCACCGGGTGGGGCCACCTACCCCGGGGGCCACATGGGCTGTAGGGGGTGCGCCTTGGCCTACATGGGCCAAGGGCACCAGCCCCAAGAGGCCCATGCGCCTGGGGAAACCCTAAAGGAAGAGTCCCAGCAGGGGAAGGCACCTCCTAGGTGCCTTGGGGGGGGGGAGGACTCCTCCCCTGGCCGCCCCCCCCTTGGAGATTGGATCTCCTAGGGGCTGGCGCACCCCCCCTTGGGATCCCTATATATAGTGGGGTAGGAGGTCCTCTCAAACACACCTTTTGCCTTTGGTGCAGCCCCTCCCTCTCTCCCAAGTTCTTCTCCTCTTCTGCGGTGCTTGGCGAAGCCCTGCAGGATTGCCACGCTCCTCCATCACCACCACGCCGTTGTGCTGCTGTTGGATGGAGTCTTCCTCAACCTCTCCCTCTCTCCTTGCTGGATCAAGGCGTGGGAGACGTCACCGGGCTGTACGTGTGTTGAACGCGGAGGTGCCGTGCGTTCGGCACTTGGTCATCGGTGATTTGAATCACGACGAGTACGACTCCATCAACCCCGTTCACTTGAACGCTTCCGCTTAGCGATCTACAAGGGTATGTAGATGCACTCTCCTTCCCCTCACTGCTAGTTTCTCCATAGATAGATCTTGGTGATACGTAGGAAAATTTTGAATTTCTGCTACGTTCCCCAACAGAAGCTTGTTAGTTCTCAAGTCGTTATATATATTTTTTAAATAAATTTGCCATAAATAAAAGTTTTTATGGTTGTTCGTCTACCGTCATCGTTACTTGTACACTATCACCAACATGTTCATTAGTAAGAAATAAGCAAAGCTCATACGGCCACACAACCATGTAGCACCAACATATGCTAAAGTCCAGTTTAGGAAATAATTGCATGCCTTTGATACACCTCATAATACTGAAGGAAATATGCCCTAGAGGCAATAATAAAGTTATTATTTATTTCCTTATATCATGATAAATGTTTATTATTCATGCTAGAATTGTATTAACCGGAAACATAATACATGTGTGAATACATAGACAAACAGAGTGTCACTAGTATGCCTCTACTAGACTAGCTCGTTAATCAAAGATGGTTATGTTTCCTAACCATGGACAAAGAGTTGTTATTTGATTAACGGGATCACATCATTAGGTGAATGATCTGATTGACATGACCCATTCCATTAGCTTAGCACCTGATCATTTAATATGTTGCTATTGCTTTCTTCATGACTTATACATGTTCCTATGACTATGAGATTATGCAACTCCCGTTTGCCGGAGGAACACTTTGTGTGTTACCAAACGTCACAACATAACTGGGTGATTATAAAGGTGCTCTACAGGTGTCTCCAAAGGTGCATGTTGGGTTGGCGTATTTCGAGATTAGGATTTGTCACTCCGATTGTCGGAGAGGTATCTCTGGGCCCTCTCGGTAATGCACATCACATAAGCCTTGCAAGCATTGCAACTAATGAGTTAGTTGTGAGATGATGTATTACTGAACGAGTAAAGAGACTTGCCGGTAGCGAGATTGAACTAGGTATTGAGATACCGACGATCGAATCTCGGGCAAGTAACATACCGATGACAAAGGGAACAACGTATGTTGTTATGTGGTCTGACCGACAAAAGATCTTCGTAGAATATGTAGGAGCCAATATGAGCATCCAGGTTCCGCTATTGGTTATTGACCGGAGACGTGTCTCTGTCATGTCTACATTGTTCTCGAACCCATAGGGTCTGCATGCTTAAGGTTTCGATGACAGTTATATTATGAGTTTATGCATTTTGATGTACCGAAGTTTGTTCGGAGTCCCGGATGTGATCACGGACATGACGAGGAGTCTCGAAATGGTCGAGACATAAAGATTGATATATTGGAAGCCTATATTTGGATATCGGAAGTATTCCGGGTGAAATCGGGAGTTTACCGGAGTACCGGGAGGTTACCGGAACCCCCCGGGAGGTATATGGGCCTTAGTGGGCTTTAGTGGAAGAGAGGAGAGGTGGCCAGGGCTGGGCCGCACGCCCCTCCCCCCTAGTCCGAATAGGACAAGGAGAGGGGGTCGGCGCCCCCCTCCTTCCTTCTCTCTCTCCTCTTTCCCCCCCTCCCGAATCCTATTCCAACTAGGAAAGGGGGGGAATCCTACTCCCGGAGGGAGTAGGACTCCTCCTGGCGCGCCCTCTCCTAGCCGGCCGCACCCCCCCTTTGATCCTTTATATACGGAGGCAGGGAGCACCCCTAAAGACACAAGTTGATCCACGTGATCATATTCTTAGCCGTGTGCGGTGCCCCCTTCCACCATAGTCCTCGGTAATATTGTAGCGGTGCTTAGGCGAAGCCCTGCGACGGTAGTACATCAAGATCGTCACCACGCCGTCGTACTGACGGAACTCTTCCCCGACACTTTGCTGGATCGGAGTCCGGGGATCGTCATCGAGCTGAACGTGTGCTAGAACTCGGAGGTGCCGTAGTTTCGGTGCTTGATCGGTCGGGCCGTGAAGACGTACGACTACATCAACCACACTTGTCGATCTACAAGGGTACGTAGATCACACTCTCCCCTCTCGTTGCTATGCATCACCATGATCTTGCGTGTGCGTAGGAAATTTTTTGAAATTACTACGTAACCCAACAGTGGCATCCGAGCCTAGGTTTTATATGTTGATGTTATATGCACGAGTAGAACACAAGTGGGTTGTGGGCGATATAAGTCATACTGCTTACCAGCATGTCATACTTTGGTTCGGCGGTATTGTTGGACGAAGCGGCCCGGACCAACATTACGCGTACGCTTACGCGAGACCGGTTCTCCCGACGTGCTTTGCAGAAAGGTGGCTAGCGGATGACAGTTTCTCCAACTTTAGTTGAACCGAGTGTGGCTACGCCCGGTCCTTGCGAAGGTTAAAACAGCACCAACTTGACAAACTATCGTTGTGGTTTTGATGCGTAGGTAAGATTGGTTCTTGCTTAAGCCCGTAGCAGCCACGTAAAACATGCAACAACAAAGTAGAGGACGTCTAACTTGTTTTTGCAGGGCATGTTGTGATGTGATATGGTCAAGACATGATGCTAAATTTTATTGTATGAGATGATCATGTTTTGTAACCGAGTTATCGGCAACTGGCAGGAGCCATATGGTTGTCGCTTTATTGTATGCAATGCAATCGCGCTGTAATGCTTTACTTTATCACTAAGCGGTAGCGATAGTCGTGGAAGCATAAGATTGGCGAGATGACAACGATGCTACGATGGAGATCAAGGTGTCACGCCGGTGACGATGGTGATCACGACGGTGCTTCGAAGATGGAGATCACAATCACAAGATGATGATGGCCATATCATATCACTTATATTGATTGCATGTGATGTTTATCTTTTATGCATCTTATCTTGCTTTGATTGACGGTAGCATTATAAGATGATCTATAACTAATTACCAAGAAGTGTTCTCCCTGAGTATGCATCGTTGCGAAAGTTCTTCGTGCTGAGACACCACGTGATGATCGGGTGTGATAGGCTCTACGTTCAAATACAACGGGTGCAAAACAGTTGCACACGCGGAATACTCAGGTTATACTTGACGAGCCAAGCATATACAGATATGGCCTTGGAACACGGAGACCGAAAGGTCGAGCGTGAATCATATAGTAGATATGATCAACATAGTGATGTTCACCAATGAAACTACTCCATCTCACGTGATGATCGGACATGGTTTAGTTGATTTGGATCACGTAATCACTTAGAGGATTAGAGGGATGTCTATCTAAGTGGGAGTTCTTTAAATAATATGATTAATTGAACCTAAATTTATCATGAACTTAGTACCTGATAGTATCTTGCTTATTCATGTTTGATTGTAGATAGATGGCCCGTGCTGTTGTTCCGTTGAATTTTAATGCGTTCCTTGAGAAAGCAAAGTTGAAAGATGATGGTAGCAATTACACAGACTGGGTCCGTAACTTGAGGATTATCCTCATTGCTGCACAGAAGAATTACGTCCTGGAAGCACCGCTGGGTGCCAGGCCTGCTGCTGGAGCAACACCAGATGTTATGAACGTCTAGCAGAGCAAAGCTGATGACTACTCGATAGTTCAGTGTGCCATGCTTTATGGCTTAGAATCAGGACTTCAACGACGTTTTGAACGTCATGGAGCATATGAGATGTTCCAAGAGATGAAGTTAATATTTCAAGCAAATGCCCGGATTGAGGGATATGAAGTCTCCAATAAGTTCTATAGCTGCAAGATGGAGGAGAACAGTTCTGTCAGTGAGCATATACTCAAAATGTCTGGGTATAATAATCACTTGATTCAATTGGGAGTTAATCTTCCAGATGATTGCATCATTGACAGAATTCTCCAATCACTGCCACCAAGCTACAAGAGCTTCGCGATGAACTATAATATGCAAGGGATGAATAAGATTATTCCCGAGCTCTTCGCAATGCTGAAAGCTACGGAGGTAGAAATCAAGAAGGAGCATCAAGTGTTGATGGTCAACAAGACCACTAGTTTCAAGAAAAAGGGCGAAGGGAAAAAGAAGGGGAACTTCAAAAAGAACAGCAAGCAAGTTGCTACTCAAGAGAAGAAACCCAAACCTGGACCTAAGCCTAAAACTGAGTGCTTCTACTGCAAGCAGACTGGTCACTGGAAGCGGAACTGCCCCAAGTATTTGGCGGATAAGAAGGATGGCAAGGTGAACAAAGGTATATGTGATATACATGTTATTGATGTGTACCTTACTAATGCTCACAGTAGCACCTGGGTATTTGATACTGGTTCTGTTGCTAATATTTGCAACTCGAAACAGGGACTACGGATTAAGCGAAGATTGGCTAAGGACGAGGTGACGATGCGCGTGGGAAATGGTTCCAAAGTCGATGTGATCGCAGTCGGCACGCTACCTCTACATCTACCTTCGGGATTAGTATTAGACCTAAATAATTGTTATTTGGTGCCAGCGTTAAACATGAACATTATATCTGGATCTTGTTTGATGTGAGACGGTTATTCATTTAAATCAGAGAATAATGGTTGTTCTATTTACATGAGTAATATCTTTTATGGTCATGCACCCTTAAGGAGTGGTCTATTCTTATTAAATCTCGATAGTAGTGACACACATATTCATAGTGTTGAAGCCAAAAGATGCAGAGTTAATAATGATAGTGCAACTTATTTGTGGCACTGCCGTTTGGGTCATATCGGTATAAAGCGCATGAAGAAACTCCATACTAATGGGCTTTTGGAACCACTTGATTATGAATCACTTGGTACTTGCGAACCGTGCCTTATGGGTAAGATGACAAAGACACCGTTCTCCGGTACTATGGAGAGAGCAACAGATTTGTTGGAAATCATACATACAGATGTATGTGGTCCGATGAATGTTGAGACTCGTGGCGGATATCGTTATTTTCTCACCTTCACAGATGACTTAAGCAGATATGGGTATATCTACTTAATGAAACACAAGTCTGAAACATTTGAAAAGTTCAAAGAATTTCAGAGTGAAGTTGAAAATCATTGTAACAAGAAAATAAAATTCCTACGATCTGATCGTGGAGGAGAATATTTGAGTTACGAGTTTGGTGTATATTTGAAACAATGTGGAATAGTTTCGCAACTCACGCCACCCGGAACACCACAGCGTAATGGTGTGTCCGAACGTCATAATCGTACTTTACTAGATATGGTACGATCTATGATGTCTCTTACTGATTTACCGCTATCGTTTTGGGGATACGCTCTAGAGACGGCCGCATTCACGTTAAATAGGGCACCATCAAAATCCGTTGAGACGACGCCTTATGAACTATGGTTTGGCAAGAAACCAAAGTTGTCGTTTTGAAAGTTTGGGGCTGCGATGCTTATGTGAAAAAGCTTCAACCTGATAAGCTCGAACCCAAATCGGAGAAATGTGTCTTCATAGGATATCCAAAGGAAACTATTGGATACACCTTCTATCACAGATCCGAAGGCAAGACTTTTTTTGCTAAATTCGGAAACTTTCTAGAGAAGGAGTTTCTCTCGAAAGAAGTGAGTGGGAGGAAAGTAGAACTTGATGAGGTAACTGTACCTACTCCCTTATTGGAAAGTAGTACATCACAGAAACCTGTTTCTGTGACACCTACACCAATTAGTGAGGAAGCTAATAATGATGATCATGAAACTTCAGAACAAGATACTACTGAACCTCGTCTATCAACCAGAGTGAGATCCGCACCAGAGTGGTACGGTAACCCTGTTCTGGAAGTCATGCTACTAGATCATGATGAACCTACGAACTATGAAGAAGCGATGGTGAGCCCAGATTCCGCAAAATGGCTTGAAGCCATGAAATCTGAGATGGGATCCATGTATGAGAACAAAGTATGGACTTTGGTTGACTTGCCCAATGATCGTCAAGCAATTGAGAATAAATGGATCTTCAAGAAGAAGACTCACACTGACGGTAATATTACTGTCTACAAAGCTCGACTTGTCGCAAAAGGTTTTCGGCAAGTTCAAGGGATTGACTACGATGAGACCTTCTCACCCGTAGCGATGCTTAAGTCTGTCTGAATCATATTAGCAATTGCCGCATTTTATGATTATGAAATTTGGCAGATGGATGTCAAAACTGCATTCCTGAATGGATTTCTGGAAGAAGAGTTGTATATGATGCAACCAAAAGGTTTTGTCGATCCAAAGGGAGCTAACAAGGTGTGCAAGCTCCAGCGATCCATTTATGGACTGGTGCAAGCCTCTCGGAGTTGGAATAAACGCTTTGATAGTGTGATCAAAGCATTTGGTTTTATACATACTTTTGGAGAAGCCTGTATTTACAAGAAAGTGAGTGGGAGCTCTGTAGCATTTCTGATATTATATGTGGATGACATATTACTAATTGGAAATGATATAGAATTTCTGGATAGCATAAAGGGATACTTGAATAAGAGTTTTTCAATGAAAGACCTCGGTGAAGCTGCTTACATATTAGGCATTAAGATCTATAGAGATAGATCAAGACGCTTAATTGGACTTTCACAAAGCACATACCTTGACAAAGTTTTGAAGAAGTTCAAAATGGATCAAGCAAAGAAAGGGTTCTTGCCTGTGTTACAAGGTGTGAAGTTGAGTCAGACTCAATGCCCGACCACTGCAGAAGATAGAGAGAAAATGAAAGATGTTCCCTATGCTTCAGCCAAAGGCTCTATCATGTATGCAATGTTGTGTACCAGACCTGATGTGTGCCTTGCTATAAGTCTAGCAGGGAGGTACCAAAGTAATCCAGGAGTGGATCACTGGACAGCGGTCAAGAACATCCTGAAATACCTGAAAAGGACTAAGGATATGTTTCTCGTTTATGGAGGTGACAAAGAGCTAATCGTAAATGGTTACGTCGATGCAAGCTTTGACACTGATCCGGACGATTCTAAATCGCAAACCGGATATGTGTTTACATTAAACGGTGGAGCTGTCAGTTGGTGCAGTTCTAAACAAAGCGTCGTGGCGGGATCTACGTGTGAAGCGGAATACATAGCTGCTTTGGAAGCAGCAAATGAAGGAGTCTGGATGAAGGAGTTCATATCCGATCTAGGTGTCATACCTAGTGGACGGGTCCAATGAAAATCTTTTGTGACAATACTGGTGCAATTGCCTTGGCAAAGGAATCCAGATTTCACAAGAGAACCAAGCACATCAAGAGACGCTTCAATTCCATCCGGGATCTAGTCCAGGTGGCAGACATAGAAATTTGCAAGATACATACGGATCTGAATGTAGCAGACCCGTTGACTAAGCCTCTTCCACGAGCAAAACATGATCAGCACCAAGGCTCCATGGGTGTTAGAATCATTACTGTGTAATCTAGATTATTGACTCTAGTGCAAGTGGGAGACTGAAGGAAATATGCCCTAGAGGCAATAATAAAGTTATTATTTATTTCCTTATATCATGATAAATGTTTATTATTCATGCTAGAATTTTATTAACCGGAAACATAATACATGTGTGAATACATAGACAAACAGAGTGTCACTAGTATGCCTCTACTAGACTAGCTCGATAATCAAAGATGGTTATGTTTCCTAACCATGGACAAAGAGTTGTTATTTGATTAACGGGATCACATCATTAGGTGAATGATCTGATTGACATGACCCATTTCATTAGCTTAGCACCCGATCGTTTAATATGTTGCTATTGCTTTCTTCATGACTTATACATGTTCCTATGACTATGAGATTATGCAACTCCCTTTGCCAGAGGAACACTTTGTGTGCTACCAAACGTCACAACATAACTAGGTGATTATAAAGGTGCTCTACAGGTGTCTCCAAAGGTGCATGTTGGGTTGGCGTATTTCGAGATTAGGGTTTGTCACTCCGATTGTCGGAGAGGTATCTCTGGGCCCTCTCGGTAATGCACATCACATAAGCCTTGCAAGCATTGCAACTAATGAGTTAGTTGTGAGATGATGTATTACGGAACGAGTAAAGAGACTTGCCGGTAACGAGATTGAACTAGGTATTGAGATACCGACGATCGAATCTCGGGCAAGTAACATACCGATGACAAAGGGAACAACGTATGTTGTTATGCGGTCTGACCAATAAAAGATCTTCGTAGAATATGTAGGAGCTAATATGAGCATCCAGGTTCCGCTATTGGTTATTGACCGGAGACGTGTCTCGGTCATGTCTACATTGTTCTCGAACCCGTAGGGTCCGCACGCTTAAGGTTTCGATGATAGTTATATTATGAGTTTATGCACTTTGATGTACCGAAGTTTGCTCGGAGTCCCGGATGTGATCATGGACATGAAGAGGAGTCTCGAAATGGTCGAGACATAAAGATTGATATATTGGAAGCCTATATTTGGATATCGGAAGTGTTCCGGGTGAAATCGGGATTTTACCGGAGTACCGGGAGGTTACCGGAACCCCCGGGAGGTATATGGGCCTTAGTGGGCTTTAGTGGAAGAGAGGAGAGGTGGCCAGGGCTGGGCCGTGCCCCCCCCCCCTAGTCCGAATAGGACAAGGAGAGGGGGCCGGCGCCCCCCTTCCTTCTCTCTCTCCTCTTCCCCCCCTCCCGAATCCTATTCCAACTAGGAAAGGGGGGGAATCCTACTCCCAGAGGGAGTAGGACTCCTCCTGGCGCGCCCTCTCCTAGCCGGCCGCACCCCCCCTTTGATCCTTTATATACGGAGGCAGGGAGCACCCCTAAAGACACAAGTTGATCCACGTGATCATATTCTTAGCCGTGTGCGGTGCCCCCTTCCACCATAGTCCTCGATAATATTGTAGCGGTGCTTAGGCGAAGCCCTGCGACGGTAGTACATCAAGATCGTCACCACGCCGTCGTGCTGACGGAACTCTTCCCCGACACTTTGCTGGATCGGAGTCCGGGGATCGTCATCGAGCTGAACGTGTGCTAGAACTCGGAGGTGCCGTAGTTTCGGTGCTTGATCGGTCGGGCCGTGAAGACGTACGACTACATCAACCACGTTGTGCTAACGCTTCCGTTGTCGATCTACAAGGGTACGTAGATCACACTCTCCCCTCTCGTTGCTATGCATCACCATGATCTTGCGTGTGCGTAGGAAATTTTTTGAAATTACTATGTAACCCAACAAATACACATCCCAAACTATAACCATATTGTTTTGTTTGTCTTATTATGAACTTTGAGAGCACAAAACGATTCAAAAATTATACCCAATTAGCTAAATCATAGTTTTCTGAATGACAAATTTTGACACTCCTATATTGATTTGGTTTGATTAGAAGCCTAAGGCTGTTGTTGATTCAACGAATAGATACCCCTCTTATTTATCATCTTTCAAGCATTATAACAACTTATTTAATTTACAATGTAGTACGAAGTTGATGATCATAGTAGAAGTAAGCTACAATTCCACTTTTAGAATATGCAAAAATCATCTTAGAAGAGAGAGTTCATATGAGACACACTTTGAGTGCCTTTTTGAGATAATTCAACAGAAATACATCACTATTCTTCCTCTTTGATGCACTATACAAAACTTGTCAATTCATAATATACTACTCCCTCTGTCCCATAATATAAGAACGTTTTTCAAACTATGTTAGCTTGGAAAACGTTCTTATATTATGAGATGGAGGGAGTATAAATTTGAAGTGCATATCAGAAGCAAGCTACAGTTCCATTTTTAGAACGTGCTAAAACCACCTAGAACAAAAAGTTATTATGAGACACTCTGACTACCATATCTCTCTATCATGGATTTGTATCCCAAAATAACACGTTCATTGTAATGAACGCAAACCAAAGATATGTTATTGTATATTAGGGTTTTACTGGAATACCATCTCAGATGAATGGTATAACATGAGAAAGAGCAACAAATAGAATCTTGTTAGTACCGGAGTCCTAATACGAAGAGTAAATTACAAATAAATTCATCGCAAATGCCAACATGATCATTTGTAAGAAATGAGCAAAGCTCAAATGGCCAGGCATCCATATAACAACCATCTCCTAATGCAGTGGCGGAGCTTGAGCCAAAATCATGGGAGGGTCATGGGTTGGGGGGGGGGGGGGGCAAACATAATTCCTTTTGGATAATTTTTGGTGGATAAATAGGCCTAATACTAAGGTATATACAAAAAAATTCTTATGAGCCGGGGGGAGAAAGGGGGGGGGCATGGCCCAGGTTGTCCCCCACCAAGCTCCGCCACTGTCCTAATGTATGCCTTAGGAAAAATTGCATGCCTTTGATACGTCTAATGATAGATCGAAACTATTGCAATATTATGTTGTTTTATCATATTTTATGAGCTCCAAGAGTATAAAAACCTTTCAATATCATATCCAGCTAACCAAGGTGTAGTTTTGCCAACAACAAAACTGAACACCTCTATTTTCAGTATGTATTTGAGCAGCCTAAGTTCAAATTGGAATGTAATAAAACATTGATGCACATAGGCAAAGCAAACTACAATGCCAGTCAACCACTAATGTATTAATCTATAAATACATGAGAAAGAGATCATACATCATAATTAGGAGTACTAATGTGAAACATTTCTACCAAAAACTAAACATATGGTAGCTCTAAAAACATTAAACAAATGACGCATGTAAACACATCCAGTTTGGTATAAATACATCACCAAAGGTTTGAGGGGTTCATATTACGAAGAGTGACCATCTCAACACATTTCCTCCTCCCCTTTAGAGAATTTTTGGTGGAAGAATATTTCATCATCCTATAAAAAATTCAAAAAATGAATTATCCTAGTTACAACTTACAGGTTGTGAAATTGAAAAAATACATAAAACAACAAACTCAACTATGCCTAGTGGAAGGTCAAGGATTGTGATCTATCAGAAAAAGAAGAAGAAAAGTAGTACCATGGTGTAAATAACTTAATTAAGAATGATAAATGGAACGAAATCATCACAAAGGGGTACAATTAAGAAGTATGCCAGCGCAAACTCCAAATTATGACTAATCAGGTACTTCAGTTATAAATTTTTTTCATGATCCATCTCTGCCCATACAGTGAAGCACCTGAATTGGGCCATTCCGATAAAATACTACCTCTGTCCCACAATATAAGACATTGTTGCATGCTAACAGCAAAATGTCTTATATTATGGGACAAAGGGGATACTAACTTGTATAGAGCAAGAGACAGATACATCTGATCGTGTACTGAAATAATTTAGGCTAGAGTCAGAATTAAATGTATGGTTGTGTCTGTATGATCATCATGAAATGAAATAATTTCCAACTCCCAAGCCTTCACTTGGTACCAGATTGAACAGGAAAATAGCACACATATCGAGGAAGTTTTATCATCATAAGATCAAAATGTTATTTCGTTATTTGATTAAAATTATCTACTTCATAAGCTTTTATCCTTTATGTTTGGTGAATAAACAAACAACAAATTATAATCGATAATTAGACAAAAATATACAATACAATAAGAAAACTGCACAACATCGAAGAGACTGGAGAGGTGGGTGTAATGAAAAGCTTGAGTGCGCGGGGAATCTCTATAATAATATTGTTTTACTCTGATTTGATATTTTAAGTTGTCTAAGATTTTTTTTTCTAACAGACCTAATTGCAAGGTAATCAGTTTTTGTTGAATAAAGAATAATTTCACAGGCTCATCGACTTAGCTTGTGTTTGGCATTATGGTAGATTATGATAATTTGTTGGGCTAACCAACTTTTCCCGTATTCGTGGGTAATTTATTTTACTACAGTTATTCGTGGGTAACAATTCAATAAACGGAGCCTTCGATATAAGATATTTTCATTTTACTAAGAAATAGTACTACATTATTATTTTGTTTGCTAAAATAATAGATCAGTGACCATACATATGGTCCTTCATACAAGACAATATTTAGTACTTCAACAGATGTTGGTAAATGTGGTCATTTGTCTCCAAATTGATTAAAAGATGAAGTCCTGAAGACAATCTCTAGTGTTACGTAAAAAACGATTAAGAAGTCATTAATAATTTTTGGGCACCATATTTGTCCAATCACCTAAGTTTAATTAGCAAGACTTTTTACAGAGCATATTTCACTGACGCTCATGATCCATTTAGTTTAACTAATTATTAAGAAGGAAATCCACGATGTAGAGGCATCAGCATAAATATCATATGTTGTATTTATATATATATAGATAGATAGATGGTGCTAAGTGTCAGTGCCTAGCTAGTTTGAACTGGCCGTGTACACACTCTGCAATTCATCTTGTCTAATGTTGCTGATGTAAAAGCGGAATAGTGTAATGCTGTGAACCTGTTTTTATCTGAAAATGCCAAAGTGTATCAACGATTGGAATCATGAACAGAATCCATCCATCTTTTACTTTTTAGTCTTCCGGCGTGATGTCTGATGTAGATGATATGCATGCTAGCTAGCTATATCAGGGTAACGTCAGGATGACAGTGCGTGACAAATCAGTGGAGACCTGGCTCCTTGCTCTATTGAACTGAACTGAAAACCACCACGTAGCATCCTAACACCATGCAACTTATTTTCTCAGATTAAACGCCCGGTTGGATAAAAAAGACAAACCTGTAGACCTCGTAGCTAGGAGATCTCATCACCGGCACGACCCTCATGAAGTTGTACCCACGCACCATCCAAATACGGCAGTGTCAGCGATGATGATTGTGCGTTTGAGGTTGCCCTCGTAATTCAGCAATGGGGCCCATCATGCTCCCGGGGAACATCTGACTGTGAACACTAATTTGATTGTCGACTGCGTGCCTGATGGGCTGTCAACGTCATCAGCCCTGCCAGGGTGAACATCCCTAGTCCTGTTCTGCAGCTTGTTCTCGGCCATGACGAAACTCCTGAACATCGCGTCTCAGCCCAGCTGGGACTGCACGGACATGAGCAGCAAGACATATTCCTTCATTGACGACACTGTCATCCTAGTCCTGTTCTGCAGCTCGTTGCATTCTTTTGATGAGATCCGAAGCTCGTGCCAACCACGAGCGAAGCTCCTAAATGTTGCATCGCCGAGCAGCAGGGCCGTCCTGTTCCGCAGCTCCTTGTCTACCACGCCGAAGCTCCCGAACATTGCGTTTGCTGCTCAATGGGTACTGCACCGACTTGAGCCGTGTGCCGTCTGCATGTTACAATGGCACATCTGCGGTGGCTTGGTCCTGTTCCGCAGCTCGTTGCATTTTTTCTATGAGATCCGAAGCTCGTTGCCAACCACGACGAAGCTCCTAAACGTTGCATCGCCGAGCAGTGGGGGCCGTCCTGTTCCGCAGCTCCTTGTCTACCACACCGAAGCTCCCGAACATTATGTTTGCTGCTCAATGGGTACTGCACCGACGTGAGCCGTGTGGCGTCTGCATGTTACAATGGCACATCTTGTTGTGGCTCTAAGTTGCCGCTGGATCGCCTTATGCAAAGCAATATGAGTTGCTAATGATCCTGATCGCAACAACGCAACATTCAACAACATCCGCTGCACCGCCTGTGATATCCTCGTGAGGACGGCCGATGACCTCCTGATTTGGAGTAGGCGCTACGACGCTCCGTCTCGGGATCGACTTCTGGCCATCCGACTTTTCTTTCTCTCTGTCCTCTAGACTGCCTCTTGGCGGGTTTCTCTTTTTTTGGCTTCTTATCGTGTTGTTTTTTATGTTTTCAATGAATAACAATGTATGACTGCCAAATCCTTCGAGTAATATAACAACCGGTGGGGCACAATGCCCCCCGTCATTCTCGGAAAAAAAATGATCCTGATCGCTGCCTTTCAAAATCTTACTGAAGGAATCACCGGCCACTTTCCTTGCTATACGAGCCAAGGGAATCACCGGCCGCTGGGCTAGGACGTTTAGACCTCACGGTCATGGAGAGATTAGTTTAGGCTTAGATGGATGGTATGGGCTAGGACGTTTAGACCTCATGGTCATGGAGAGATTAGTTAGGTTTAGATGGATGGTATGTTTTTTGGTGGTGGCATAGGTGGGTAATTTTTTTAACTTGTACGACCAAAATTTAATTTAAAGATCTATTGGACGTGGTTTGCTAATTTACTGAGTCAACGGTCAGATATTACTAATTTTTGTGGGATTTTCTAATTTATTTATCTTTTTTTCTGGTTATTCCGTTAGTTACTTTTTATATATAATAGATGTGTTGTGTGCCTGTCATGTTGCAATGTTATTTGTTGTTTCAAGGTTGTGAGCCGGTGGACTGGAATTTCTGTCGCTGCTATTGATCAAGACGAGAAGGAGAAATTGCTCCACCTTGCTGACAAATTGCATCAGCGAGTTGTTGGCCAGGATGAGGCGGTCAATTTGGTTGCGCAAGCGGTGTTACGTTCCAGGGTCGGCCTTGATCAGCCTGGCCAACCAATAGGTTCTTTTCTCTTTTTGGGCTCGACTGGTGTTGGAAAGACAAAGCTTGCAAAAGCTCTTGCTGAGCAGCTATTCGACAGTGAAAAGACATTGGTTCGCTTTGACATGTCCGAATATGGTTCGATTGGATCTGTGTTGCGCCTCATTGGAGCACCTCCAGGGTGTGTACATTGTGTGCGCCCTTTATTTTAAACATTACATTATCACATATACCTTGTCTTTAGATTGACTGGCCTTAATGCTTCTCTTATAAATTCTTACAGCTATCGTGGTTACGAAGACGGTGGACAACTGACTGAGAAAGTCAAGAGGCGCCCATACAGCATCATCCTCTTTGATGAGGTTGAGAAGGCACATGCCGGTGTTCAATGTTTTTCTTCAACTCCTTGATGATGGTTTGTTGACTGATGGCAAAGGCTGCACAGTAGATTTCAAGAGCACCATCATCATTATGACCTCAAATTTAGGATCAAAGCACTTCGCAGCAGGAATGGCTGGAGAAAAGACAATACAACAGGCACGGGGCCTTGTCATGAAGCAGGTGTGTGAACCCTTTATTGTCCCTGTAAATGCCGAATCAGCCTCATGTTGATTGTCACATGTTCATGCAGGTTTGGAAACGCTTCAAGCCTGAGCTTCTTAACAGGCTGAGTGAGATTGTGATATTTGAGCCGCTTTCACAAGACAAACTGAAGGCGATCGTGGAAATCCATGATGAAGGGCGTTGCTGCCAGAGTAGCTAATAAGGGCATCTCTCTACATGCGAGTGATGCTGCTTTGGATGTCATCTTCTCGGAATCATACGAACCAGTAAGTACAGCAGCTTCTTTTCGAGATTATATAGAGACATGATCCTGTTTTCAGACAAGGGGCTTGTGTGCTTTGGTAACTATATATACTTTTTGTGTCACAGATGTATGGTGCAAGGCCTATTGGGAGGTGGGTGCAAAAGAATGTGATGACTGCGATCTCTGAGATGCTAGTCAAAGGAGAAGCTGGCGAAGGCTCAACGATCTCTATTGATGCCACCTGATAAGAAGGGACTCAAATATGAAGTGGTGACGAAGGTGGCAGATCCACCTGGCAACCTCTCCGTGCCGGCACTAGTGCCTCCTCTAGGTGACTCCGCCGAAGGACAACGGTGATCCGGCCATGATCACTTCCCTAGCAAAGTGCTAGCAACTAACTGATACTGACAAGTTTATTGTGCAGTCGTGGTGTCTTGACCATTTTGAACATAGCAGATTATTGTGCAGTCCTGGTGTCTTGACCATTTTGAACAGGTAGCAGTTGGGTATTTCTAACCGATCCCCTATAACCGGTTAGTGGAGTATATCTAGTTTTTTACTTCACTAACCGGCACCTAGTCGACCCCCCATCCAGCCTAACGGAGTAAACTTTTACTCCTTTTCCTAAAAATCCCTATATTTACTTCGTCTTTGCTCCACCGAGAAAAACGGCGCGGCTCTTCTTCGCTGCCTCTTCCTTCCCTCCCGCGTCATATCTTCGCCCCCGCTACCCCTCCCCCTCCCCGCCGGCACCAGTCGGCCGTCGGGAAAGCCTTGTAGCCCTCCGCCGCTATCCTCCATTACCTCCTTATCCCGCCGTCGACCAAAAATTGAGCGGATCTGCGGCTGTTGTCGCCGCTGCCGGATTTGGCGTTTCCGGCCGTCGGCGGCTGCGCCTTGCCATGGATTGGCCCGGAAGCGGCCCACGCAGCCCTGGCAAAGCCTCCACGCCGCATGCAAGTATCAGCTCTTCCACTAGCCACTCTAATCGCTCCTGCCGTCGGTTCTCTGGCTACTACATGGCCGATCGTCGCCCGGGCTCTGCGCCCGCGCAGCGACTCACCAGCTTGCATCTGCCGGTCATACAATGCGACGACTGCACACGACAAGTGGTGCGCTGAGTTTCTACCATGCCGAAACATCCCGGATGGATGTTCTTCAAATGCATAAACCATGGGGTATGTGCTTGTTTTGATTCGGTTTTCACCAGATTCGGTTCAATTTTGGTAGCTCATTGATGCTCATCTATGTGTGTAGGATGATGGATGCTCGTTTTGGTATTGGAAAAAAAATAATACATCAATCTATTGATAGCACGAAAATTAGTAGATGTTCGTGCACTCGTTGCTTGAATTGAGGCTAAACATGAGACTAGATGTAAGATTAGAGAAGAAATTAGAGGGGAAGCAACGTCTACTTCTTTAGAATCAAAGAATAAGAATGAAGTATGCAAGATCGAGAATCCGCAGATCAACAATGAAGACATTGAGAATAATCCAATAGTGGGCGCAGTTATGGAAGTTGGATATCTTCTGAAATGTCTAAGTGTAGTTCTTGTTTTCTTTGATCTTGCTATTCTAGCAAAGAGTTGGTGAATTATTATGTAATCCAATGTCGTTGAATGAAATAAAGAAGTAAAAAAATGTGTTTTGGTGGCCGAAATTGAAATGCAAATGAAAAAAATTACTCCGCTAAGTTTAGGGAATCGACTAGATCTGGCCAAAACTTAGTGGAGTATTTACTCCCTTAAGTTTTAGGGGATCGGTTAGAGATGGCCTTACACGATCGCTTCTTTTTATAATTGGCAGTTTAGAAGTTGATAGCATTGTTATTTCAGCAGATATAAGGTAGTGTTTGCACCAGAGAAGTTGTTCTTTCGTGGATGTCGTGAGGCACTATACATTTTGGGGCTATGGTCAACAATGTAGTTTGTTGAATGTTCTGAAATCATGTCATCTACTCTGTTTTTTAACAGTCAAACCATTTTTTTTGCGGGTACAGTCAAACCATTTCATGATGTCACAACTCTCTAGTACTTTTATACAACTGCAATGCAGTGATCAAGTATTTTATCGTTACCCAGATAGTAAGAGCAATTCCAACGGGCTAACCCAAATGGACGGCACATTTGTTCGTTTTTTGTTCGTTTGGATCGGCCGTCCGCCCGTCGTCCGTTCAGTTTTGCATTTGGGTCGGCAGTGCGGCCAACGCACCGACCCATTTTATGTCCGCGCTCAACTTAAAAAAAGACCCGCGGCCGATCATGCCAGCGGTCATGTCTCATCATGCCAGTACCATGCCAGCATCGGCATACAATGTCGGCTTCAGAAAATTCACCACAGTTCATGCTGGCGCACTCGCCAGCCGGCCGGCACACATGCCAGCACACAAAAAATGGTGGGACTTGAGTTCAACCACGCCATCGTGGCCCCCGTGGTCATGCCAGCACACCTGCCGGCATAAAAAAAGACGACGCTCGCCGCCATAGATCACTCGTCGTCAAACTTGAGCATGTCGGCATGCATCTTCTCGAACCACGACCTCTTTCTTGGCGACACGGTGTTGAGATCCACCTTCATGATCTCCACCCCGGTCATCATGCTCGCGAGAACCACTTCTTTGGCCTTGGTCTTGGCGTTGGCGGCCTCGATCTCTAGCATCTTGGCTTGCTTCTTCGCCTCGAGCTCGAACATCTTGGATTGCTTCTCTGCGTCCATCTCAAGTCTCCTCCTTTGGATCTCCATGAAAGCGTCCATTTGCTCCGCCTTGAAATGTCGGCGCTCCTCCTTCCTTGAGTCCTTGTTCATCATGCCCTCCACGCTTGCGATCAAGGCGTTGGATGCCGCATCCCGCTTGTCCTCCTTCTTGGAGTTGGTCTTCCCCCGCGGCCGTGCCAACTCGCCCTCCTCAACCTCCTCCACGGCTTTCTTCCCCCCACATGACTTGAGGGTGGCGTATTGCGCCTTGAAATTCTCCTCGTCCTTGATGACCCGAAAGCAATGGGAGAGGTCGAAGCACTTGCCATTGTGTTGAACCTTGAATGCCTCCAAAGCTTGAAATGCCTACAAAATGTTTCCATGCAAGCATATGGGCAAATGATATGCAAATGAACACGCAAGCATGAACTTGAGGACACAAAAGAGGGAGGCTTGCTAGCATACCATGTCTTGCATGCCGATGCCGCTCACGCGGCGGGCCTTGATGCTCTCAAGAGTGGCGCAAAACTTGTTGCACTCTTATTGGATCACCCTCCATCGCTTGGAAATGGAC
The DNA here is from genome assembly GCF_056163025.1 of Triticum urartu. Lineage (NCBI taxonomy): Eukaryota > Viridiplantae > Streptophyta > Magnoliopsida > Poales > Poaceae > Triticum > Triticum urartu. Next base: position 98,150,446 of record NC_141875.1, read on the forward strand.
ACCTACCCGCACGTGCTCACAATTCGGTAAGGCAGAAACTTCTCGCGCTCATAAAACTCCCGGTGGACACGAATCCAAAAAGTTGAATGCTTTTTTCGGCGCCGGTCTTGGGGTCTTGTCCAATGTCTCGCCAAAACTCGCAAAGAAGCTTGTCCTCGGCCGTTGTGTATGCCTTCGTGTGCTTGCTCTTGTGCTTCGGCTTAGGATCGACGGTTTGGTTGGCGAGCTCTTCCTCGAACAAGGGCTCCACTTCGATGTCGCACTCGTCCTCTTCCTCTAGCCCGTAGTCGTCCGGGAACTCGTGGTCGAGTGGGAAGCTGTCCAGGTCGATGCCGACCTGATCACGCATGAAGGCCGCCTGATCGGGATCATAGCCAGCGGCCGGCGTGAACGGCCCGCGACCGTCCTGGCTTTGTGTCTCGTCGGGATCGTAGCCAGCGGCCGGCGCACCGTCCTCGAAGATGAGGTTCTGCATGTAGTCCTCGTCGACCGGAGACGACATTCCATCGAACAGGTTACGGGCCTCCGGGAGCACGCCGGCCGGCATCTGCCACGCGCGTTTCCTCGCGCCACCGGATGACGAGGCACCGGCCACCGGGGTGGCGTTGAGGTCGATGGGCGCGGGCGCGGGTGTGGAAGGCGCGACCTGATGTCTACTACACAACCTTCTTCTTGTAGACGTTGTTGGGCCTCCAAGTGCAGAGGTTTGTAGGACGGTAGCAAATTTCCCTCAAGTGGATGACCTAAGGTTTATCAATCTGTGGGAGGCGTAGGATGAAGATGGTCTATCTCAAACAACCCTGCAACCAAATAGCAAGGAGTCTCTTGTGTCCCCAACAGACCCAATACAATGGTAAATTGTATAGGTGCACTAGTTCGGCGAAGAGATGGTGATACAAGTGCAATATGGATGGTAGATAAAGGTTTTTGTAATCTGAAAATATAAAAACAGTAAGGTAGCAAGTGATAAAAGTGAGCGAAAATGGTATTGCAATGCGTTGAAACAAGGCCTAGGGTTCATACTTTCACTAGTGCAAGTTCTCTCAACAATAATAACATAATTGGATCTATAACTATCCCTCAACATGCAACAAAGAGTCACTCCAAAGTCACTAATAGCGGAGAACAAACAAAGAGATTATTGTAGGGTACGAAACCACCTCAATGTTATTCTTTCTGATCGATCTATTCAAGAGTCCGTAGTAAAGTAACACGAAGCTATTCTTTCCGTTCAATCTATAATAGAGTTCGTACTAGAATAACATCTTAAGACACTAATCAACCAAAACCCTAATGTCACCTAGATACTCCAATGTCACCTCAAGTATCCGTGGGTATGATTATATGATATGCATCACACAATCTCAGATTCATCTATTCAACCAACACAAAGAACTTCAAAGAGTGCCCCAAAGTTTCTACCGGAGAGTCAAGATGAAAACGTGTGCCAACCCCTATGCATAAGTTCACGAGGTCACGAAACTCGCAAGTTGATCACAAAAACATACATCAAGTGGATCACGTGATATCCCATTGTCACCATAGATAAGCACATGCAAGACATACATCAAGTGTTCTCAATGTTGGGTTTCATAGTAATTTCAAAAAATTTCCTACGCACACGCAAGATCATGGTGATGTATAGCAACGAGAGGGGGAGAGTGTGATCTACGTACCCTTGTAGATCGACAACAGAAGCATTAACTTGGTTGATGTAGTCGTACGTCTCCACGACCCGACCGATCAAGTATCGAAACTACGGCACCTCCGAGTTCTAGCACACGTTCAGCTCGATGACGATCCCCGGACTCCGATCCAGCAAAGTGTCGGGGAAGAGATCCGTCAGCACAACGGCGTGGTGACGATCTTGATGTACTACCGTCGCAGGGCTTCGCCTAAGCACCGCTACAATATTATCAAGGACTATGGTGGAAGGGGGCACCGCACACGGCTAAGAATATGATCACGTGGATCAACTTGTGTCTCTAGGGGTTCCCCTTGCCTCCGTATATAAAGGCTCAAAGGGGGGGCGGCCAAGAGGTAGTTTGGAATGTGTATTTGTTGGGTTACATAGTAATTTCAAAAAAATTCCTACGCACACGCAAGATCATGGTGATGCATAGCAACGAGAGGGGAGAGTGTGATCTACGTACCCTTGTAGATCGACAACGGAAGCGTTAGCACAACGTGGTTGATGTAGTCGTACGTCTTCACGGCCCGACCGATCAAGCACCGAAACTACGGCACCTCCGAGTTCTAGCACACGTTCAGCTCGATGACGATCCCCGGACTCCGATCCAGCAAAGTGTCGGGGAAGAGTTCCGTCAGCATGATGGCGTGGTGACAATCTTGATGTACCACCGTCGCAGGGCTTCGCCTAAGCACCGCTACAATATTATCGAGGACTATGGTGGAAGGGGGCACCGCACACGGCTAAGAATATGATCACGTGGATCAACTTGTGTCTTTAGGGGTGCTCCCTGCCTCCGTATATAAAGGATCAAAGGGGGGGTGCGGCCGGCTAGGAGAGGGCGCGCCAGGAGGAGTCCTACTCCCTCCGGGAGTAGGACTCCCCCCTTTCCTAGTTGGAATAGGATTCGCGAAAGGGGGAAAGAGGAGAGAGAGGAGGAAGGGGGGCCGGCCCCCTCTCCTTGTCCTATTCGGACCAAGGGGGAAGGGGCGCGCAGCCCATCTCTGGCCACCTCTCCTATCTCCCACTAAGGCCCACTAAGGCCCATATACCTCCTGGGGGGTTCCGGTAACCTCCTGGTAATCCGGTAAAATCCCGATTTCACCTGGAACGCTTCCGATATCCAAACATAGGCTTCCAATATATCAATCTTTATGTCTCGACCATTTCAAGACTCCTCGTCATGTCCGTGATCACATCCGGGACTCCGAACAAACTTCGGTACATCAAAATGCATAAACTCATAATATAACTGTCATCGTAACCTTAAGCGTGCGGACCCTACGGGTTCGAGAACAATGTAGACATGACCGAGACACGTCTCCGGTCAATAACCAATAGCGGAACTTGGATGCTCATATTGCCTCATACATATTCTACGAAGATCTTTTATCGGTCAGACCGCATAACAACATACGTTGTTCCCTTTGTCATCGGTATGTTACTTGCCCGAGATCCGATCGTCGGTATCCCATACCTAGTTCAATCTCGTTACCGGCAAGTCTCTTTACTCGTTCCGTAATACATCATCCCGCAACTAACTCATTAGTTGCAATGCTTGCAAGGCTTCAGTGATGTGCATTACCGAGAGGGCCCAGAGATACCTCTCCGACAATCGGAGTGACAAATCCTAATCTCGAAATACGCCAACCCAACATGTACCTTTGGAGACACCTGTAGAGCTCCTTTATAATCACCCAGTTACGTTGTGACGTTTGGTAGCACACAAAGTGTTCCTCCGGCAAACGGGAGTTGCATAATCTCATAGTCATAGGAACATGTATAAGTCATGAAGAAAGCAATAGCAACATACTAAACGATCGGGTGCTAAGCTAATGGAATGGGTCATGTCAATCAGATCATTCAACTAATGATGTGACCCCGTTAATCAAATGACAACTCTTTGTCCATGGTTAGGAAACATAACCATCTTTGATTAACGAGCTAGTCAAGTAGAGGCATACTAGTGACACTCTGTTTGTCTATGTATTCACACATGTATTATGTTTCCGGTTAATACAATTCTATCATGAATAATAAACTTTTATCATGATATAAGGAAATAAATAATAACTTTATTATTGCCTCTAGGGCATATTTCCTTCACTCAAATCCTTAAAGACTCATTCCGATAAGATAACTTCAAAGGGAAAACTCAATCCATCACAAGAGAGTAGAGGGGGAGAAACATCACAAGATACAACTATAACAGCAAAGCTCGTGATACATCAAGATCGTGCCGAATCAAGAACACGAGAGAGAGAGAGAGAGATCAAACACATAGCTGCTGGTACATACCCTCAGCCCCGAGAGTGAACTACGCCCTCCTCGTCATGGAGAGCGCCAGGATGATGAAGATGGCCACCGGAGAGGGATCCCCCCCCCTTTCCGGTAGGGTGCCGGAATGGGTCTAGATTGGTTTTCAGTGGCTACAGAGGCTTGTGGTGGCGGAACTCCCGATCTAGGTTATTTTCTGGAGGTTTGGGGTTATATAAGAGGTGTTGGAGTCGATAATAAGTCAGGGGGGTCCTCGAGGCGGCCACGAGGTAGGGGGGCGCGCCCCCACCCCCGTGGTGGCCTCGGGACTCTTCTGGCCCATCTCCGATAGTCAGTGGGCTTCTTATGGTCCAAAAATGATCTCCGTGAAATTTCAGGTCAATTGGACTCCGTTTGATTTTCCTTTTCTATGATACTCAAAAACAAGGAAAAAACAGAAACTGGCACTGGGCTCTAGATTAATAGGTTAGTCCCAAAAATCATATAAAATAGCATATAAATGCATATAAAACATCCAAGATTGATAATATAATAGTATGGAACAATAAAAAATTATAGATACGTTGGAGACGTATCAAGCATTCCCAAGCTTAATTCTTGCTCGTCCTCGAGTAGGTAAATGATAAAAATAGAATTTTTTATGTGGAATGCTACCTAATATATTTATCCATGTAATTCTATTTATTGTGGCATGGATGTTCAGATCCGAAAGATTCAAGACAAAAGTTTAGTATTGACATAAAAATAATAATACTTCAAGCATACTAACAAAGTAATTATGTCTTCTCAAAATAACATGGCCAAAGAAAGCTATCCCTACAAAATCATATAGTCTGGCTATGCTCTATCTTCATCACAAAAAATATTTAAATCATGCACAACCCCGATGACAAGCCAAGGAATTGTTTCATACTTTTGATGTTCTCAAACTTTTCAATCTTCACGCAATACATGAGCGTGAGCCATGGACATAAAACTATAGGTGAAATAGAATGGTGGTTGTGGAGAAGACAAAAAGGAGAAGATAGTCTCACATCAATTAGGCGTATCAACAGGCTATGGATATGCCCATCAATAGATATCAATGTGAGTGAGTAGGGATTGCCATGCAACAGATGCACTAGAGCTATAAGTGAAGGAAATATGCCCTAGAGGCAATAATAAAGTTATTATTTATTTCCTTATAATCATGATAAATGTTTATTATTCATGCTAGAATTGTATTAACCGGAAACATAATACATGTGTGAATACATAGACAAACAAAGTGTCACTAGTATGCCTCTACTTGACTAGCTCGTTAATCAGAGATGGTTATGTTTCCTGACCATGAACAATGAGTTGTTATTTGATTAACGAGGTCACATCATTAGTTGAATGATCTGATTGACATGACCCATTCCATTAGCTTAGCACCCGATCGTTTAGTATGTTGCTATTGCTTTCTTCATGACTTATACATGTTCCTATGACTATGAGATTATGCAACTCCCGTTTGCCGGAGGAACACTTTGGGTGCTACCAAACGTCACAACGTTACTGGGTGATTATAAAGGAGCATTACAGGTGTCTCCAAAGATAGATGTTGGGTTGGCGTATTCCGAGATTAGGATTTGTCACTCCGATTGTCGGAGAGGTATCTCTGGGCCCTCTCGGTAATACACATCACATAAGCCTTGCAAGCATTACAACTAATATGTTAGTTGTGAGATGATGTATTACGGAATGAGTAGAGACTTGCCGGTAACGAGATTGAACTAGGTATTGGATACCGACGATCAAATCTCGGGCAAGTAACATACCGATGACAAAGGGAACAACGTATGTTGTTATGCGGTCTGACCGATAAAGATCTTCGTAGAATATGTAGGAGCCAATATGGGCATCCAGGTCCCGCTATTGGTTATTGACCGGAAACATGTCTCGGTCATGTCTACATTGTTCTCGAACCCGTAGGGTCCGCACACTTAAGGTTACGATGACAGTTATATTATGAGTTTATGCATTTTGATGTACCGAATGTTGTTCGGAGTCCCGGATGTGATCATGGACATGACGAGGAGTCTCGAAATGGTCGAGACATAAAGATTGATATATTGGAAGCCTATGTTTGGATATCGGAAGTGTTCCGGGTGAAATCGGGATTTTACCGGAATACCGGGAGGGTTACCGGAACCCCCCGGGAGCTATATGGGCCATAGTGGGCCTTAGTGGAAAAGAGAAGGGGCTGCCCTAGATGGGCTGCGCGCCTCCCCCTTCCCCTAGTCCTATTAGGACTAGGAGAGGTGGCCGGCCCCCTCCTCCTCTTTTCCCCCTCCGCGAATCCTATTCCGACTAGGATTGGGGGGGGGGGAATCCTACTCCCAGAGGGAGTAGGACTCTCCTGTGCCCTCCTCCTTGGCCGGCCAGCCTCCCCCCCCCCTACTCCTTTATATACGGAGGCACGGGGCACCTCTAGACACACAAGTTGATCCACGTGATCTATTCCTTAGCCGTGTGCGGTGCCCCCTGCCACCATATTCCTCGATAATACTGTAGCGGAGTTTAGGCAAAGCCCTACTGCTGTAGTACATCAAGATCGTCACCACGCCGTCGTGCTGACGGAACTCTTCCCCGACACTTTGCTGGATCGGAGTCCGGGGATCGTCATCGAGCTGAACTTGTGCTCGAACTCGGAGGTGCCGTAGTTTCGGTGCTTGATCGGTTGGATCGTGAAGACGTACGACTACTTCCTCTACGTCGTGTCAGTGCTTCTGCAGTCGGTCTGCGTTGGGTACGTAGACAACACTCTCCCCCTCTTTGCTATGCATCACATGATCTTGCGTGTGCGTAGGAAATTTTTTGAAATTACTACGAAACCCAACAGTGGCATCCGAGCCTAGGTTATTTATGTTGATGTTATATGCACGAGTAGAACACAAGTGAGTTGTGGACGATACAAGTCATACTGCCTACCAGCATGTCATACTTTGGTTCGGCGGCATTGTTGGACGAGACGACCCGGACCAACCTTACGCGTACGCTTACGCGAGACCGGTTCCCTCGACGTGCTTTGCACATAGATGGCTTGCGGGCGACTGTCTCTCCAACTTTAGTTGAACCAAGTATGGCTACGCCCGGTCCTTGCGAAGGTTAAAACGGAGTCTATTTGACAAACTATCGTTGTGGTTTTGATGCGTAGGTGAGATTGGTTCTTAATTAAGCCCGTAGCAGCCACGTAAAACATGCAACAACAAAGTAGAGGACGTCTAACTTGTTTTTGCAGGGCATGTTGTGATGTGATATGGTCAAGGCATGATGCTGAATTTTATTGTATGAGATGATCATGTTTTGTAACCGAGTTATCGGCAACTGGCAGGAGCCATATGGTTGTCGCTTTATTGTATGCAATGCAATCGCGATGTAATGCTTTACTTTATTACTAAACGGTAGTGATAGTCGTGGAAGCATAAGATTGGCGAGACGACAACGATGCTACGATGGAGATCAAGGTGTCGCGCCGGTGACGATGGTGATCATGACGGTGCTTCGGAGATGGAGATCACAAGCACAAGATGATGATGGCCATATCATATCACTTATATTGATTGCATGTGATGTTTATCTTTTTATGCATCTTATCTTGCTTTGATTGACGGTAGCATTATAAGATAATCTCTCACTAAATTATCAAGAAGTGTTCTCCCTGAGTATGCACCGTTGCCAAAGTTCGTCGTGCCCAGACACCACGTGATGATCGGGTGTGATAAGCTCTACGTCCATCTACAACGGGTGCAAGCCAGTTTTGCACACGCAGAATACTCAGGTTAAACTTGACGAGCCTAGCATATGCAGATATGGCCTCGGAACACGGAGACCGAAAGGTCGAGCGTGAATCATATAGTAGATATGATCAAAATAAACGATGTTCACCATTGAAAACTACTCCATCTCACGTGATGATCGGTTATGGTTTAGTTGATTTGGATCACGTAATCACTTAGAAGATTAGAGGGATGTCTATCTAAGTGGGAGTTCTTTAGTAATATGATTAATTGAACTTAAATTTATCATGAACTTAGTCCCTGATAGTATCTTGCTTGTTTATGTTGATTGTAGATAGATGGCTCGTGCTGTTGTTCCGTTGAATTTTAATGTGTTCCTTGAGAAAGCAAAGTTGAAAGATGATGGTAGCAATTACACGGACTGGGTCCATAACTTGAGGATTATCCTCATTGCTGCACAGAAGAATTACGTCCTGGAAGCACCACTGGGTGCCAGGCCTGCTGCTGGAGCAACACCAGATGTTATGAACGTCTGGCAGAGAAAAGCTGGCGACTACTCGATAGTTCAGTGTGCCATGCTTTACGGCTTAGAATCGGGACTTCAACGACGTTTTGAACATCATGGAGCATATGAGATGTTCCAGGAGTTGAAGTTAATATTTCAAGCAAATGCCCGGATTGAGAGATATGAAGTCTCCAATAAGTTCTATAGCTGCAAGATGGAGGAGAACAGTTCTGTCAGTGAGCATATACTCAAAATGTCTGGGTATAATAATCACTTGATTCAATTGGGAGTTAATCTTCCAGATGATTGCGTCATTGACAGAATTCTCCAATCACTGCCACCAAGCTAAAAGAGCTTCGTGATGAACTATAATATGCAAGGGATGAACAAGAGTATTCCCGAGCTCTTCGCAATGCTGTAAGCTGCGGAGGTAGAAATCAAGAAGGAGCATCAAGTGTTGATGGTTAACAAGACCACTAGTTTCAAGAAAAAGGGCAAAGGGAAGAAGAAAGGGAACTTCAAGAAGAACAGCAAACAAGTTGCTGCTCAGGAGAAGAAACCCAAGTCTGGACCTAAGCCTGAAACTGAGTGCTTCTACTGCAAGCAGACTGGTCACTGGAAGCGGAACTGCCCCAAATATTTGGCGGATAAGAAGGATGGCAAGGTGAACAAAGGTATATGTGATATACATGTTATTGATATGTACCTTACTAGAGCTCGCAGTAGCACCTAGGTATTTGATACTGGTTCTGTTGCTAATATTTGCAACTCGAAACAGGGACTACGGAATAGGCGGGCACTGGCAAAGGACGAGGTGACGATGCGCGTGGGAAACGGTTCCAAAGTCGATGTGATCGCGGTCGGCACGCTACCTCTACATCTAACTTCGGGATTAATATTAGACCTAAATAATTGTTATTTGGTGCCAGCGTTGAGCATGAACATTATATCTGGATCTTGTTTAATGCGAGACGGTTATTCATTTAAATCAGAGAATAATGGTTGTTCTATTTATATGAGTAATATCTTTTATGGTCATGCACCCTTGAAGAGTGGTCTATTTTTATTGAATCTCGATAGTAGTAATACACATATTCATAATGTTGAAGCCAAAAGATGCAGAGTTGATAATGAAAGTGCAACTTATTTGTGGCACTGTCGTTTAGGTCATATCGGTATAAAGCGCATGAAGAAACTCCATACTGATGGACTTTTGGAACCACTTGATTATGAATCACTTGGTACTTGCGAACCGTGCCTCATGGGCAAGATAACTAAAACACCGTTCTCCGGTACTATGGAGAGAGCAACAGATTTGTTGGAAATCATACATACCGATGTATGTGGTCCGATGAATATTGAGGCTCGTGGCGGATATCGTTATTTTCTCACCTTCACAGATGATTTAAGCAGATATGGATATATCTACTTAATGAAACATAAGTCTGAAACATTTGAAAAGTTCAAAGAATTTCAGAGTGAAGTTGAAAATCATCGTAACAAGAAAATAAAGTTTCTACGATCTGATCGTGGAGGAGAATATTTGAGTTACGAGTTTGGTGTACATTTGAAAAACTGTGGAATAGTTTCACAACTCACGCCACCCGGAACACCACAGTGTAATGGTGTGTCCGAACGTCGTAATCGTACTTTACTAGATATGGTGCGATCTATGATGTCTCTTACTGATTTACCGCTATCGTTTTGGGGTTATGCTCTAGAGACGGCTGCATTCACGTTAAATAGGGCACCATCAAAATCCGTTGAGACGACGCCTTATGAACTGTGGTTTGGCAAGAAACCAAAGTTGTCGTTTCTTAAAGTTTGGGGCTGCGATGCTTATGTGAAAAAGCTTCAACCTGATAAGCTCGAACCCAAATCGGAGAAATGTGTCTTCATAGGATACCCAAAGGAAACTGTTGGGTACACCTTCTATCACAGATCCAAAGGCAAGACATTCGTTGCTAAGAATGGATCCTTTCTAGAGAAGGATTTTCTCTCGAAAGAAGTGAGTGGGAGGAAAGTAGAACTTGACGAGGTAACTGTACCTGCTCCCTTACTGGAAAGTAGTTCATCACAGAAAACTGTTTCAGTGACGCCTACACCAGTTAGTGAGGAAGCCAATGATAATGATCATGAAACTTCATATCAAGATACTACTGAACCTCGTAGATCAACCAGAGTAAGATCCGCACCAGAGTGGTACGGTAATCCTGTTCTGGAAGTCATGCTACTAGATCATGATGAACCTACGAACTATGAAGAAGCGATGGTGAGCCCAGATTCCACAAAGTGGCATGAAGCCATGAAATCTGAGATGGGATCCATGTATGAGAACAAAGTATGGACTTTGTTTGACTTGCCCGATGATCGGCAAGCAATTGAGAATAAATGGATCTTCAAGAAGAAGACTCACACTGACGGTAATATTACTGTCTACAAAGCTCGACTTGTCGCAAAAGGTTTTCGGCAAGTTAAAGGGATTGACTACGATGAGACCTTCTCACCCGTAGCGATGCTTAAGTCCGTCCGAATCATGTTAGCGATTGCCGCATTTTATGATTATGAAATTTGGCAGATGGATGTCAAAACTGCATTCCTGAATGGATTTCTGGAAGAAGAGTTGTATATGATACAACCGGAAGGTTTTGTCGATCCAAAGGGAGCTAACAAAGTGTGCAAGCTCCAGCGATCCATTTATGGACTGGTGCAAGCCTCTCGGAGTTGGAATAAACGTTTTGATAGTGTGATCAAAGCATTTGGTTTTATACAGACTTTCGGAGAAGCCTGTATTTACAAGAAAGTGAGTGGGAGCTCTGTAGCATTTCTGATATTATATGTGGATGACATATTGCTGATTGGAAATGATATAGAATTTCTGGATAGCAAAAAGGGATACTTGAATAAAAGTTTTTCAATGAAAGACCTCAGTGAAGCTGCTTACATATTAGGAATTAAGATCTATAGAGATAGATCAAGACGCTTAATTGGACTTTCACAAAGCACATACCTTGACAAAATTTTGAAGAAGTTCAAAATGGATCAAGCAAAGAAAGGGTTCTTGCCTGTGTTACAAGGTGTGAACTTGAGTAAAACTCAATGCCCGACCACTGCAGAAGATAGAGAAAATATGAAAGATGTTCCCTATGCATCAGCCATATGATCTATCATGTATGCAATGCTGTGTACCAGACCTGATGTATGCCTTGCTATAAGTTTAGCAGGGAGGTACCGAAGTAATCCAGGAATGGATCACTGGACAGCGGTCAAGAACATCCTGAAATACCTGAAAAGGACTAAGGATATGTTTCTCGTATATGGAGGTGACAAAGAGCTCACCGTAAAAGGTTACGTTGATGCAAGCTTTGACACTGATCCGGACGATTCTAAATCGCAAACCGGATACGTGTTTACATTAAACGGTGGAGCTGTCAGTTGGTGCAGTTCTAAACAAAGCGTCGTAGCGGGATCTACATGTGAAGCGGAGTACATAGCTGCTTCGGAAGCAGCGAACGAAGGAGTCTGGATGAAGGAGTTCATATCCGATCTAGGTGTCATACCTAATGCATCGGGTCCAATGAAAATCTTTTTTGACAATACTGGTGCAATTGCCTTGGCAAAGGAATCCAGATTTCACAAAAGGACCAAACACATCAAGAGACCCTTCAACTCCATCCGGGATCTAGTCCAGGTGGGAGACATAGAGATTTGCAAGATACATACGGATCTGAATGTTGCAGACCCGTTGACTAAGCCTCTTCCACGAGCAAAACATGATCAGCACCAAGGCTCCATGGGTGTTAGAATCATTACAGTGTAATCTAGATTATTGACTCTAGTGCAAGTGGGAGACTGAAGGAAATATGCCCTAGAGGCAATAATAAAGTTATTATTTATTTCCTTATAATCATGATAAATGTTTATTATTCATGCTAGAATTGTATTAACCGGAAACATAATACATGTGTGAATACATAGACAAACAAAGTGTCACTAGTATGCCTCTACTTGACTAGCTCGTTAATCAAAGATGGTTATGTTTCCTGACCATGAACAATGAGTTGTTATTTGATTAACGAGGTCACATCATTAGTTGAATGATCTGATTGACATGACCCATTCCATTAGCTTAGCACCCGATCGTTTAGTATGTTGCTATTGCTTTCTTCATGACTTATACATGTTCCTATGACTATGAGATTATGCAACTCCCGTTTGCCGGAGGAACACTTTGGGTGCTACCAAACGTCACAACGTTACTGGGTGATTATAAAGGAGCATTACAGGTGTCTCCAAAGATAGATGTTGGGTTGGCGTTTCGAGATTAGGATTTGTCACTCCGATTGTCGGAGAGGTATCTCTGGGCCCTCTCGGTAATACACATCACATAAGCCTTGCAAGCATTACAACTAATATGTTAGTTGTGAGATGATGTATTACGGAACGAGTAAAGAGACTTGCCAGTAACGAGATTGAACTAGGTATTGGATACCGACGATCAAATCTCGGGCAAGTAACATACCGATGACAAAGGGAACAACGTATGTTGTTATGCGGTCTGTCCAATAAAGATCTTCGTAGAATATGTAGGAGCCAATATGGGCATCCAGGTCCCGCTATTGGTTATTGACCGAAAACATGTCTCAGTCATGTCTACATTGTTCTCGAACCCGTAGGGTCCGCACGCTTAAGGTTACGATGACCGTTATATTATGAGTTTATGCATTTTGATGTACCGAATGTTGTTCGGAGTCCCGGATGTGATCATGGACATGACGAGGAGTCTCGAAATGGTCGAGACATAAAGATTGATATATTGGAAGCCTATGTTTGGATATCGGAAGTGTTCCGGGTGAAATCGGGATTTTACCGGAATACCGGGAGGGTTACCGGAACCCCCCGGGAGCTATATGGGCCATAGTGGGCCTTAGTGGAAAAGAGAAGGGGCTGCCCTAGATGGGCTGCGCGCCTCCCCCTTCCCCTAGTCCTATTAGGACTAGGAGAGGTGGCCGGCCCCCTCCTCCTCTTTTCCCCCTCCGCGAATCCTATTCCGACTAGGATTGGGGGGGGGGGGAATCCTACTCCCAGAGGGAGTAGGACTCTCCTGTGCCCTCCTCCTTGGCCGGCCAGCCTCCCCCCCCCTACTCCTTTATATACGGAGGCACGGGGCACCTCTAGACACACAAGTTGATCCACGTGATCTATTCCTTAGCCGTGTGCGGTGCCCCCTGCCACCATATTCCTCGATAATACTGTAGCGGAGTTTAGGCGAACCCCTACTGCCGTAGTACATCAAGATCGTCACCACGCCGTCGTGCTGACGGAACTCTTCCCCGACACTTTGCTGGATCGGAGTCCGGGGATCGTCATCGAGTTGAACATGTGCTCGAACTCGGAGGTGCCGTAGTTTCGGTGCTTGATCGGTTGGATCGTGAAGACGTACGACTACTTCCTCTACGTCGTGTCAGCGCTTCCGTAGTCGGTCTGCGTTGGGTACGTAGACAACACTCTCCCCCTCGTTGCTATGCATCACATGATCTTGCGTGTGCGTAGGAAATTTTTTGAAATTACTACGAAACCCAACAATAAGTGTATGAAAGCTCAAAAAGAAACTAAGTGGGTGTGCATTCAACTCGCTTGCTCACGAAGACCTAGAGCATTTTGAGAAAGCCCATCATTGGAATATACAAGCCAAGTTCTATAATGAAAGATTCCCACTAGTATATGAAAGTGACAACATAGGAGACTCTCTATCATGAAGATCATGGTGCTACTTTGAAGCACAAGTGTGGTAAAAGGATAGTAGCATTGCCCCTTCTCTCTTTTTCTCTCATTTTTTGTTTTTTGTTTTTTGGGCCTTCTCTTTTTTTGGCCTTTCTCTTTTTTTTAGTTTTTCGTCCGGAGTCTCATCCCGACTTGTGGGGGAATCATAGTCACCATCATCCTTTCCTCACATGGGACAATGCTCTAATAATGAAGATCACCACACTTTTCTTTACTTACAACTCGAGAATTACAACTCGATACTTAGAACAAAATATGACTCTATGTGAATGCCTCCAGCGTTGTACCGGGATGTGCAGTGACTCATGAGTGACATGTATGAAAAAATTATGAACAGTGTCTTTGCCACAAATACGATGTCAACTACATGATCATGCAAAGCAATATGACAATGATGGAGTGTGTCATAATAAACGGAACGGTGGAAAGTTGCATGGAAATATATCTCGGAATGACTATGAAAATGCCATAATATGTTGGTATGGTGGCTGTTTTGAGGAAGGTAATGGTGGGTGTATGATACCGGCGAAAGGTGCGTGGTATTAGAGAGGCTAGCAATGGTGGAAGGTGCTACCTTTGAGCACTGCGTTGGATTTCCCCGAAGAGGAAGGGATGATGCAGCAAAGTAGCGTAAGTATTTCCCTCAGTTTTTGAGAACCAAGGTCTCAATCCAGTAGGAGGCTACGCTCGAGTCCCTCGTACCTACACAAAAACAATAGCTCAACGCAACCAAGGCGCTTTGGGGTTGTCAACCCCTTCACAGTCACTTACGAAAGTGAGATCTGATAGAGATGATAAATAATATTTTCTTGGTATTTTTTGGTATAGAGATGCAAAGTAAATAAAGTAAAAGCAAAGTAAAAGCAAAGCAATGGTAAAGTGATGGAGATTGATATGATGAGAAAGAGACCCGGGGGCCATAGGTTTCACTAGTGGCTTCTCTCAAGAGCATAAGTATTCTACGGTGGGTGAACAAATTACTGTTGAGCAATTGACAGAATTGAGCATAGTTATGAGAATATCTAGGTATGATCATGTATATAGGCATCACGTCCGAGACAAGTAGACCGAAACGATTCTGCATCTACTACTATTACTCCACTCATCGACCGCTATCCAGCATGCATCTAGAGTATTAAGTTAAAAACAGAGTAACGCCTTAAGCAAGATGACATGATGTAGAGGGATAGTTTCATGCAATATGATAAAAAAAACCATCTTGTTATCCTCGATGGCAACAATACAATATGTGCCTTGCTGCCCCTTCTGTCACTAGGAAAGGACACCACAAGATTGAACCCAAAGCTAAGCACTTCTCCCATGGCAAGAACAACCAATCTAGTAGGCCAAACCAAACTGATAATTCGAAGAGACTTGCAAAGATAACCAATCATACATAAAAGAATTCAGAGAAGATTCAAATATTATTCATAGATAGACTTGATCATAAACCCACAATTCATCAGTCTCAACAAACACACCGCAAAAAGAAGATTACATCAAATAGATCTCCACGAGAGAGGGGGAGAACATTGTATTGAGATCCAAAAAGAGAGAAGAAGCCATCTAGCTACTAGCTATGGACCCGTAGGTCTGAAGTAAACTACTCACACTTCATCGGAGGGGCTTGGATGATGATGTAGAAGCCCTCCGTGATCGATGCCTCCTCCGGCGGAGCTCCGGAACAGGCCCCAAGATGGGATCTCGTGGATACAGAAAGTTGCGGCGGTGGAATTAGGTTTCGGCTCCGTCCCTGGTCGTTTGGGGGTACGTGGATATATATAGGAGAAAGAAGTACGTCGGTGGAGCTTCGAGGGGCCCACGAGGCAGGGGGCGCGCCCCTACCCTCGTGAGCACCTCGTGGCTTTCTTGACGGAGGGTCCAAGTCTCCTGGATCTTATCTGATGAGAAAATGACGTTTTCGAAGGTTTCATTCCGTTTGGACTCCGTTTGATATTCATTTTCTTCGAAACCCTAGAACAAGCAAAAAAACAGCAATTTTGGGCTAGGCCTCCGGTCAATAGGTTAGTCCCCAAAATAATATAAAAGTGGAAAATAAAGCCCAGTAATGTCTAAAACAGTAGATAATATAGCATGGAGCAATCAAAAATTATAGATACGTTGGAGACGTATCAGAAGGGTGAGAGTGCGTATAATCCATGGACTCAACATTAGTCATAAAGAACTCACATACTTATTGCAAAAATCTATTAGTTATTGAAACAAAGTACTACGCGCATGCTCCTAGGGGGGTAGATTGGTAGGAAAAGACTATCGCTCATCCCCGATCGCCACTCATAAGGAAGACAATTAATAAATAAATCATGCTCCGACTTCATCACATAACAGTTCACCATACGTGCATGCTACGGGAATCACAAACTTTAACACAAGTATTTCTCAAATTCATAACTACTCACTAGCATGACTCTAATATCACCATCTTCATAGCTCAAAATAATCATCAAGTATCAAACTTCTCATAGTATTCAATGCACTTTATATGAAAGTTTTTATTATACCCATCTTGGATGCCCCTCAAATTAGGACTAGTTTTATAACCAAAGCAAATTACCATGCTGTTTAGGACTCTCAAAGTAATATAAGTGAAGCATGAGAGTTCATCTATTTCTTCAAAATAAAACCACCATCGTGCTCTAAAAAGATATAAGTGAAGCACTAGAGCAAATGACAAACTACTCCGAAAGATATAAGTGAACATCAATGAGTAGTCGAATAATTATGCAACTATGTGTAGACTCTCTAACATTTAATAATTTCAGATTTTCGTATTTTATTCAAACAGCAAGCAAAATAAAATAAAATGACGCTCCAAGCAAAACACATATCATGTGGTGAATAAAAATATAGCTCCAAGTAAAGTTACCGATGAACGAAGACGAAGGAGGGGATGCCATCCGGGGCATCCCCAAGCTTAGGCTTTTGGTTGTCCTTGAATATTACCTTGGGGTGCCTTTGGCATCCTCAATATTAGGCTCTTTCCACTCCTTATTCCATAGTCCATCGAATCTTTACCCAAAACTTGAAAACTTCACAACACAAAACTCAACAGAAAACCCGTAAGCTTCGTTAGTATAAGAAAATAAATCACCACTTAGGTACTGTTGTGAACTCATTCTAAATTAATATTGGTGTAATATCTACTGTATTCCAACTTCTCCATGGTTCATACCCTCCGATACTACTCATAGATTCATCAAAATAAGCAAACAACACAATGAAAACAGAATCTGTCAAAAACAGAACAGTCTGTAACAATCTGAAGGTTTCGAATACTTATGTCACTCCAAAAATTCTGAAATAAATTAGTGGACCTGAGGAATTTGTCTATTAATCATCTGAAAAAATAATCAACCTAAACACACTCTCCATTAAAAAATGGCAGCTAATCTCGTGAGCACAAAAGTTTCTGTTTTTTACAGCAAGATCGCAAAGACTCCACCCAAGTCTTCCCAAAGGTTCTACTTGGCACAAACACTAATTAGAACATAAAACCACGTCTAAACATAGGCTAGATGAATTATTTATTACTAAATAGGAGCAAAAAGCAAATAATAAAAATAAAATTGGGTTGCCTCCCAACAAGCGCTATCATTTAACGCCCCTAGCTAGGCATGATGATTTCAATGATGCTCACATAAAAAATAAGAATTGAAACATAAAGAGAGCATCATGAAGAATATGACTAGCACATTTAAGTCTAACCCACTTCCTATACATAGGGATTTTGTGAGAAAACAATTTATGGGGACAAGAATCAACTTGTATAGGAAGGTAAAACAAGCATAGCTTCAAGATTTTCAACACATAGAGAGAAAACTTGGTATTATTGCAATTCCTACAAGCATATATTCCTCCCTCATAATAATTTTCAGTAGCATCATGAATGAATTCATCAATATAACTATCAATAAAGCATTATTTTCATGAGCCACAAGCATGGAATTTTTATTACTCTCCACATAAGCAAATTTCTTCTCATGAATAGAAGTGGGAGCAAACTCAACAAAATACCTATCATGTGAGGCATAATCCAATTGAAAATTAAAATCAAGATGACAAGTTTCATGGTTATCATTGTTCTTTATAGCATACATGTCATCACAATAATCATCATATATAGCAACTTTGTTCTCATAATCAATTGGAACCTCTTCCGAAATAGTGGAATCATTACTAAGTAAAGTCATGACCTCTCCAAATCCACTTTTATAAATATAATCATCATAAATAGGATGCATGATATCATCATAATAAATTTGCTCATCAAAACTTGGGGGACAAAATATATCATCTTCATCAAACATAGCATCCCCAAGCTTGTGGCTTTGCATATCATTAGCATCATGGATATTCAAAGAATTCATACTAACAACATTGCAATCATGATCATCATCCAAAGATTTAGTGCCAAACATTTCAATACATTCTTTTTCTAACAATTTGGCACAATTATCGGAATCCTTATTTTCACGAAAGACATTAAAAAGATGAAGCATATGAGGTAACCTTAATTCCATTTTTTGTAGTTTTATTTTGTAGACTAAACTAGTGATAAAACAAGAAACTAAAAGACTCAATTGCAAGATCTAAAGATATACCTTCAAGCGCTAACCTCCCCGGCAACGGTGCCAGAAAGGAGCTTGGTGTCTACTACACAACCTTCTTCTTGTAGACGTTGTTGGGCCTCCAGGTGCAGAGGTTTGTAGGACAGTAGAAAATTTTCCTCAAGTGGATGACCTAAGGTTTATCAATCCGTGGAAGGCGTAGGATGAAGATGGTCTCTCTCAAACAACCCTGCAACCAAATAGCAAAGAGTCTCTTGTGTCCCCAACACACCCAATACAATGGTAAATTGTATAGGTGCACTAGTTCGGTGAAGAGATGGTGATACAAGTGCAATATGGATGGTAGATAAAGGTTTTTGTAATCTGAAAATATAAAAACAGCAAGGTAGCAAGTGATAAAAGTGAGCAAAAACGGTATTGCAATGCGTTGAAACAAGGCCTAGGGTTCATACTTTCACTAGTGCAAGTTCTCTCAACAATAATAACATAATTGGATCATATAACTATCCCTCAACATGCAACAAAGAGTCACTCCAAAGTCACTAATAGCGGAGAACAAACGAAGAGATTATTGTAGGGTACGAAACCACCTCAAAGTTATTCTTTCTAATCGATCTATTCAAGAGTTCGTAGTAAAATAACACGAAGCTATTCTTTCCATTCAATCTATACTAGAGTTCATACTAGAATAACATCTTAAGACACAAATCAACCAAAACCCTAATGTCACCTAGATACTCCAATGTCACCCCAAGTATCCGATATGCATCACACAATCTCAGATTCATCTATTCAACCAACACAAAGAACTTCAAAGAGTGCCCCAAAGTTTGTACCGGAGAGTCAATACGAAAATGTGTGCCAACCCCTATGCATAAGTTCACGAGGTCATGGAACTCGCAAGTTGATCACCAAAACATACATCAAATGGATCACGTGATATCCCATTGTCACCATACATAAGCACATGCAAGACATACATCAAGTGTTCTCAAATCCTTAAAGACTCAGTTCGATAAGATAACTTCAAAGGGAAAACTCAATCCATCACAAGAGAGTAGAGGGGGAGAAACATCATAAGATCCAACTATAATAGCAAAGCTTGCGATACATCATGATCGTGCCGAATCAAGAACACGAGAGAGAGAGAGATCAAACACATAGTTACTGGTACATACCCTCAGCCCCGAGGGTGAACTACTCCCTCCTCGTCATGGAGAGCGCCGGGATGATGAAGATGGCCACCGGAGAGGGATTCCCCCCCTCCGACAGGGTGCTGGAACGGGTCTAGATTGGTTTTCAGTGCCTACAGAGGCTTGTGGCGGCGGACCTCTCGATGTAGGTTATTTTCTGGAGGTTTGGGGGTTATATAAGAGGTGCTGGAGTCGGGAACAAGTCAGGGGGTCCTCGAGGCGGCCACGAGGTAGGGGGCGTGCCCAGGGGGTAGGGCACGCCCCCCACCCTCATGGTGGCATCGGGACTCTTCTGGCCCATCTCCGGTACTCTGTGGGCTTCCTTTGGTCCAAAAATGATCTCCATAAAATTTCAGGTCAATTGGACTCTGTTTGATTTTCCTTTTCTGCGATACTCAAAAACAAGAAAAAAATAGAAACTGGCACTCGGCTCTAGGTTAATAGGTTAGTCCCAAAAATCATATAAAATAGCATATAAATGCATATAAAACATCCAAGGTTGATAATATAATAGCATGGAACAATCAAAAATTATAGATACGTTGGATACGTATCACGACCACAGTCACGTCAGGTGAGCACTCCCCATAGCGGCGGGAGGCCTGCGGCTACACGTGGAAGCCGGGCATCGGGTTGCAAGCCGACGCGCGGGGCGAGTCGGGCAGCATCATCCGAGGAAACGCCGATGAGCTGGTGTTGGCTGTGGCGACGACGGTGTCGGCGTTCTGGGAATGGGGGTCCCCAGACTTGCCTGCCTGCGGCCTGCGGCGTGGCCCAAGTGGGGGAGGGCAGCGCGGCCCATCTTCATCAGCTCAAGCTCAAGACCCTCGCGAGGGGCCAAGCCTCGCGGGGCGGACGACCGGAAGCTTCCTCAGAGGCAGCCTCATCAGGCAGGCTCGCGAGGAGGCGGAGAGATCAAGGCAGGGGTACCTCGCGAGGAGCCCGTGACGCAAGTCATGACGATCGAGACCAGGCGGGCGCCAGGCGGGCTCCAGCCTGCGCAGTGTCCTTGTTTCCCCTTTGGTGCAAAGGGGGCAAGCACAGGCCAAGGCACCGGGCAAAGGTTACCATTCCGGTGCAACGAGACCAAGACCAACAGAGCGGCATGACGGAGGTCACTGTGGAGCCCAAGACGGCGTCATCACAAGTACTTTTGGCAGCCGAAGACCGCCTTTGGTCAGGATAACTTGTACTAGATGTTCCCCTTCAAAATGGCCAATTGTTGGCGCCCTTCCCGCTCATTATTTGGGGAGAGGCTCAGGGCCTCTATAAATAGAGCTAGCCACCACAGAGTAGAAAGAAGGACAAGGAGGAACCGAAAAGAGAGAGAGAGAGAGAGAGAGGCGACTGAACTCGCCCAAGCAGTTCATCGCACTAGCTCAAGAACACCTCTCGCGAGGCTGTTCTTCCCTTGTACTAATCATCATCAGCCCCTGAGGCAATCCACCACACCACACACTGGAGTAGGGTATTACACCACAACGGTGGCCCGAACCAGTATAAACCTTGTGTCCCTTGTGTTGTTCGTTGTTTCCAGCTCAAATCACGCGAGGAGATTGGACGTAGATAGGTAGGGGAGAGATCTCCGCGCGCACTCCAGTGTTCGAACCTCAAGGGTCTGCCGAAACCCGAAATCCGACATTTGGCGCGCCAGGTAGGGGTGCGCCGGAATCTTTCTTCCGCTGTTCGCGTACGATCTTCCGTCGTGTCCATGGCTGACACTCGTCGGGCTCGCGCCAAGCGCCGGGCTGCTCTCGCCACCCGTGTCGCCTAGACGGCGCCCGTCGGTGGATGTCCTCGTCGTTCCCCGTCGCCTGCCGCCAAAGACGCCACCGGCCCGGTGGGGAACGAGCAGCAGGCCTCCTCCCAGCATCCTTTGGTGCGGCGGGAGGGCCACACCGCCACACCGTCGCTGACTCCAGCCGCTTCGTCGTCCCGCGCCCGTCGCGCCCCCACGGACGCGCACGCCGGCTGCTCCTGGCAAGAGAGCTCTTGCACTACCGCCCCGTCGACGACCCCTACGAGGACTGGCTCGCCCGCATCACCGAGCTCGTCAGAGCCGCAGGGGGCTCCCCCTTGCCGTCCCTCTCGCTGCCTCACCCTCCATTCCGCGCAGGAGGCGGGGATCAGGAGACGCCTCCACCACCTCCTCCCCAAGAAGGCGCCCTGACTCCAAGGCGCGCATCCCCAGGGTGAGACCCTCCGCGTACGGCGCCTGCGCAACAAGAAAGGAGCTGCCAAGAGATCCCTCGTCCCCAAGAAGGTGCTCGCGCGCTCCCAGCGCCGGCGCGCCAAGATCGCGTCCCTACACCTCCACGCCAAGACCCCGCGCTGCTCCAAGCGGCGGCGCGCGGTAATCCCCAGGAACAAGCCCAGCACCAGCAAAAGGCACCGGTGGCCACGGCAGGCTACCACGCCCTCACCCCCGAGCTATGCGGCGTCGCATGGCCAGGCAAATTCAAGCCTAGCCTGCCCCCTCGCTACGATGGCACGACGGACCCCGCGGAATTCCTACAGCTCTACGAGCTATGCATCGAAGCCGCCAACGGAGACAAAAGGGTCATGGCGAACTGGTTTCCCATGGAGCTCAAGGATGGGGCCTGCACCTGGCTCCTGACACAATCTCCTCCTGGGACGAGATGCGCACTCGCTTCATCGCCAACTTCCAGGGCACTTGCGACCGGCCCCCGGCCGTGAGCGGTCTGCGCCGCATCAAGCAGCAGCAAGGGGAAACCCCGCAGAAATACATCCAGCGCTTCAACAACGCTCGCCTCAAGATCCCCAAGGTGACTGAAGAAGCCATCATCTCGGCCTTCTCCGATGGCGTACGCGACATCAAGATGAAGGAGGAGCTAGCAATCCATGAAGACCTGTGCACATCCCTAGAGCTGTTCAACTTGGCGACCAAATGCGCCAGGGCTGAGGAAGGGCGCCTTTCCCTCCTCGAACTCCCGGCTACCGACCCAGAAAAGAATAAGCCCAAGGCCAAGGACGTGAAGCGCAAGGGGGCTGCCATGCTTGCAGCGGAGCCAGACACCAAGCGAGGCAGGGATCAGCCTGAGTCATCCAAGGGCAGCCGGTACTGCGTGTACCACGACTTCCACACCCACAACACCAACGAATGTCAAGAGCTCAGGGTCGTGAGAGATGGACATGTCGGCCGATGCCCCGAGCGCAACGACAGGGGCTATGGCCGAGGAGGAGGAAGAGGTGGTGGACGATGGGAAGACCGTGGCCCTCGGCAAGGGTGGTGTGACCGACCTCGCGAGGATCGCTGGCAGGACCAGCCTCGCGAGGGAGGCTGGAAAGATCAGCCTCGTGAGGATCGCCCGTACGGCAACGCAGGCCTTCCTCCTCTGCCGCCATCGCCAAGGAGGAATGAAGACCAACATCAAGATGAGGGGGCTAGGGGCTTCCAGGAGCCGCTTGCAATCGCTTGCATCTTGGCTGGCGCACAGGCCCTAGCCTCACAGCGCATTTTCAAGAAGTTTGCTTGCAAGGTGAATGAAGTCCTCCCCAAGTTTGAGGCCACGCGCCCTCTCAGGTGGTCTGCGTGTGCTATCACGTTCAGCTCAGTGGATCAGCTCAAGTGCACGGCAACGGCCGGAGTCCTCCCGATGCTTTGCTCCCCAGTCATCAGCAACGTGCAGGTCACCAGGACCCTCATTGACGGCGGAGCGGGACTCAATGTCTTGTCCGTCAAGACATTCGACAATCTCCAAGTGCCGTACGATTAGCTCCAGCCGACCAAGCCCTTCTCAGGAGTCACTGATGGTTCCACTGTTCCCCTAGGGCAGGTTCGCCTTCCAGTCACCTTCGGACAGCGCAACAACTACCGCACCGAGCTCATTGACTTCGACGTCGCTCACATCCGTCTGCCATACAACGCCATTCTCGGGTACCCGACCCTGGCCAAGTTCATGGCAGTGACTCACCATGGGTACAATGTCCTCAAGATGACAGGAAGCGGTGGAGTCATCACCGTACCCTGTGAAGAAAGGGACGCGGTGTGTTCACTTGAGCGCGCATTCCAAGCCGCGGCAATCGAAGACCCGGACCACAGGAACGGAAGGCTTCCCGAGGCGACACTTAAGAAGAAGAAGGTTTCGCCTGGCCCAAGCCATCAGGAGGCAGGCGCCTCCGGAGGTGTTGCGTCAGGATCTGCGCCCAATCAGGGAGCGCCGCCCTCTCTCGCATAGGAAGGTGCGCCCGGCGCCCTCCTCAGGCAGGGCTCGGGGGCTCTTTCTTGGAGAGCCACCGACTTTGCCAAGGTCGCGAGGGAGGCGCTCGGGCACCACTTGGAGGGGTGCTTCCAGGTACATTTCCCTCAGGAAGATACAAGGCAAGGAAGACCAAACCCTCAGGAGTTCATCGCAAGAAACAGCCATGAGCTACAGGAGTCGAGAGTCATGCGCGGCAGCCACCGCTTGCCCACCGTAGCCCCACATCCAGGTGAGGATGGTGGGCTGCGCGCCTGCATCGACGTGCCAGGGCTCAACCGAGCCGCGTCTTAGGAGCGCCTCTGGCCTTCACGCGTGGGGCATTGCGAGGGTCCACCTCACAGCTACGTTTTGCATGCCTTTCGGCCTGCCGAACGCGGTCGCCGCTCATCAGCGCCTGCTGAGGAGCATTCTGGAGGCTCAGGAGGTTAGGCATCATGCGGTCCTGGCGGAGATGGAGATGGCTCTCGGAGACCCACCTGTGCCCCCGGAGCCTCCCGAGGCTCCTGGGCCTGGGGGCTCGTGAGAATCGACATCTTCATCGCACATCGCCCGCTTCTTCAACATCACTCCATCTTCAACGGCACCAGGTGACATCTTTCTAAGTTCCATTCTTAGCTGGGAGCGCCCATAGGGCCGCATCATTCCCAGACCGTGTGGGTCCGTCCCTGCGGGATGTATCTGTTTTACTTATGCTCTTTACTTACCTTGTTGGGGGCGCCCCTCGAGCTGCATCATCCCCGAGCTGCTCGGGCTGGCCCAGCGGTGTTTGCTTTTCTTGCGTATATTTAAATGAATTTCCTCCTGCGTTGTTAACACACCCGACCTAATCACCCGCTCGATTGACGCCTACCTATGGAGCTGCTCGCTCTGGCACGACATCTGCGCACGGGTCCTTCCCTGCAAGGCTGATAAATCTGAGTGGTCGAGCTCTGGCCGCGGCAGCCCCGCAAGGCGCCACCTCACCAAGGCCTCAGTGCCCCAATCACTTCCCCGAAGCAACAAAGGTTGGCTAGCAACCGTAATGACAGGTCTTGTTTCTCTTCATGATTGGTGTGCAGGACCTACTCCAGGAGCAATGCTAGGGACATCGCGAGCTGTCTCGCCCTTTCTCCGGCACGGACCGCTTGCACGTTAAAAGGGGGGCGCCTGAGCATCGCAACTCATGGGCTCCTACTGGCTCTCCAGCCCTCACCCCCTGGCCTTGACCCACGGCATCGCGACCTGTCATACCAGCAGCGGCTGAGCTCGCTCGAGGGCCGGGACCTGAGGACGTAGAGCATTAAGGAAAGTGCGGGGGAGTGGGAAGAAGCTCGCGAGAACCTAACCTAGCAGCACCTCAGCTGTCACTGCTCGGGCCAGGCGCTTCATCGAGGAACTACACCAGACTCAAGAGATAAGTCACGCCCTTACAGGAGTTGAACCAACGCAGCACAAAAACCCTCGCCCAGTGCGGCTCTGTCATGGCAACGTTGCCTTCCTTTCTCGCCCAGCGAGGGCTGCTTGAGCGCTAAAGGGGACCTCCCGAGCATCGCAACTCGAGGGATCTTACGGGACCTCAGGCCGCTCACCTCCTGGCCTTGACCACGGCATCGCCACCTGGCATACCAGCGACGGCTAAAGCCTGCCTGGGGACTGGGACCTGTCAGCGTAGAGCGCCAAGTCCTCGTGAGGATAGAAAGGTGGAGCCGAGCCAGGACAGAGCAAGCACCTCGCTTTGATTCATATTAAGGATATAATATTCGTAAAAGACATGGCAGACGCCTTACATACCCCCGCGGGGTGTTGCTTCGATTCCTCGCAGGGAACAAGAGTACTAATCCTAAGGAACGCTAATTGCCCGCACCTCCGCAAGGGACGCCGTCATCAACAGTGGGCTGCCCAACGTCGACGCCAACCCCATCCAGATCAGTGGCGCCGGCGGCTGGACGTAGCTGCCCCGCTCCGAGCACGGCGCGAGCTCGGGGGCTCGTAGCTGTCGTCGCTCGTCTCCGGAGTCGCGAGGAGCTCGGGGGAGCCGCTGGATTCCCCAGCTCCTCCGCTGCCGCCTGAGGAGCTGCCGGAGGGCCGATGGGCGGGCCAGGTCCTCGCTGGTTCGTCGCCCCTGCCGCTCTCCCTGGGGAAGCACTCCAGCCGGCGTCCTTCAGCATCGAAGACCTTGAAGAACATCAGGGAGGCGCCGTCGTATTCAAGATGAATCACGAGGGCACCTACCGTCCGGCAGACCCGGGCGATTTCGCCCCAGCCCCGGGTCATGAAGACCTTGCCCGGAGCGACGACCGCAACCTCCGCTCCGGTCGCAAGGGTACCGCAGTCAGCGTGCTGCAGCCAGAGCTCCAGAGCCCCGCTCGGCGGCATCTCGAAGGCGAAGGAGGGGGGAAGGAAAATCTAAGAGCTCAGAGGCATGGCGGCGTGGAGCACGAGCTCGCGAGAGGAGCGCTCGGCATGGACTCCAGGAGGAACGACACGCACCACCGTGACTCGCCGACGTCGACGGCAGCACCGTCGATGTCGCTCGACGCCTTCTCCCCCAGGACCCACGACGTGGGCGTACAAGGGTAGCGGATACCCAGGCGGCGGCCGCTCGTACCAGGGCCTCGGTGCCTCCTGCTGAGCACCCTCTTCTCGATGGCAGAGGACCAGCCGCTTCTTCGGCGGAAGTGGGTCAGTAGGGCTGGAATTCAAGCCGAGTCGAGCCAGCTCGGCTCGACTCGCTAGAGCTCGTTTCGTTAACGAGCTAGCTTGACTCGTTATTATAACGAGCACAAATCCAAGATTGGCTCGACTCATATAACTCGCGAGCTGGCTCGTTTAGCTTGTTAAACTCGTTAAAGATATGAACATAAAACCCTCAAATATTATAAAAATGATTATGTATATATTAAACATATATATCACTAACAATAGTAATTTCCTTGTAACGCATGAGTCTCCTAGGCGGTTGGGCCTTCAACGGCTAGGCCTTGTGTTGTGCGCCTAGGACATAGGATGCTAAGTGGCTGATCTATTTTGTATTGGGAGTGGCTAATCTTTTGTACCGAGCCTAACGAGTTACACGAGTACTCGTGAGATTGGCTCGTTTAACTTGGTCTATAAACAATCTTAAACTAAAGCTTGGCTCGACTCGTTATTCTTCGAGTTCGAGTCGATTCGAGCCGAGTCACGGGCTACTCGTTCAGCTCACGAGCTTCGAACTTTTTTTCCATCCCTATGGGTCAGGACCCTCTCGGGGGGCCTTTCCCTTCTCTTCTGCAGAAAACCGGCGGATTGGTGCCATTGGCGTAAGGAGAAGCAAGAACGAAGAAGAAGAAGGAAAGGAGCGGCAGCAAGGGATGGACTCAAGGGACTCGCGCAGCCCCATACTTATAGCCGGAGGAGGCCAACCGTCGAGCACCACAATCGCAGGTAATCATGACCGGTTTCTCTGCATGCAGGGACATGTCAAGTCATGCGGTTGCCGAGGCATCATGGGGAAGCGCAGACGCCCACGTCCAATCAATCGCCACGCGGCGCCCAAGGCCACAGGCTGTTGGGGCTCGCGGCGCTTCACGCTTGCCCCTTCGCTTCCCTGCTAGGCCAAGCCCGGGCGTGCCTTGGGCCCGGGGGCTATTGTCGGCGTTCTGGGAATGGGGGTCCCCAGACTTGCCTGCCTGTGGCATGGCCCAAGTGGGGGGCCCAGTGCGGCCCATCTTCATCAGCTCAAGCTCAAGACCCTCGCGAGGGGCCAAGCCTCGTGGGGCGAACAACCGGAAGCTTCCTCAGAGGCAGCCTCATCAGGCAGGCTCGTGAGGAGGCGGAGAGATCAAGGCAGGGGTACCTCGCGAGGAGACCGTGACGCAAGCCATGACGATCGAGACCAGGTGGGCGCCAGGCGGGCGCCAGCCTGCGCAGTGTCCTTGTTTCCCCTTTGGTGCAAAGGGGGCAAGCACATGCCAAGGCACCGGGCAAAGGTTACCATTCCGGTGCAACGAGACCAAGACCAACAGAGCGGTAGGACGGAGGTCACCGTGGAGCCCAAGACGGCGTCATCACCAGTACTTTTGGCAGCCGAAGACCACCTTTGTTCAGGATAACCTGTACTAGATGTTCCCCTTCAAAATGGACAATTGTTGGCGCCCTTCCCGCTTATTATTTGGGGAGAGGCCCAGGGCCTCTATAAATAGAGCTAGCCACCACAGAGTAGAAAGAAGGACAAGAGAGAGAGAGAGAGGCGACTGAACTCGCCCAAGTAGTTCATCGCACCAGCTCAAGAACACCTCTCGCGAGGCTGTTCTTCCCTTGTACTAATCATCATCAGCCCCTAAGGCAATCCACCACACCACACACTGGAGTAGGGTATTACACCACAACGGTGGCCCGAACCAGTATAAACCTTGCATCCCTTGTGTTGTTCGTTGTTTCCAGCTCAAATAACGCGAGGAGATTGGATGTAGATCAGTAGGGCAGAGATCTTCGCGCACACCCCAGTGTTCGAACCTCAAGGGTCTACCGGAACCCGAAATCCGACAGACGGCGTTGAGGAGGCCGCGTTGGCCAGGGTTTAACACTAGGATGTAGAGCGCCTCCCTCATTGCCGTCGTGACGCGGGCGTTGGTGACCTCCTGCTGCGCGGCGGCGGCGACAGCGGTCTGCGCGGCGGCCTCATCCCTCGTGTCCGCGGCGTGCCTCCGGTCCTTCCTCTTGGTCGACTCCTTTGCCCGCTGTGCGGGCATCAACGGCTTCTTTGGCTTTGTCACGACAGCGGTCTTGCGCGGGGCACGAGGCTTGCCTTTCCCGGCGGGGGCGGGGGCATCGGACGAGGCGAGGGAGGTGAGGCCGGTGGCGGCGTCGAGATCGATGGCGTCCTTGCTACCTCTTGAGCACTGCGTTGGTTTTTCCCCGAAGAGGAAGGGATGATGCAGCAAAGTAGTGTAAGTATTTCTCTAAGTTTTTGAGAACCAAGGTATCAATCCAGTAGGAGGCTACGCGCGAGTCCCCCGTACCTGCACAAAACAAATAAATCCTCGCAACCAACGTGATAAGGGGTTGTGAATACACGACCACTTATGAGAGTGAGATCTGATAGATATGATAAGATAATATTTTTGGTATTTTTATGATAAATATGCAAAGTAAAATAAAAGCAAAGTAAAAAGCAAATGAAATAACTAAGTATTGGGAGATTAATATGATGAAGATAGACCCGGGGGCCATAGGTTTCACTAGTGGCTTCTCTCAAGAGCATTCTATGGTGGGTGAACGAATTACTGTTAGCAATTGACAGAATTGAGCATAGTTATGAGAATATCTAGGTATGATCATGTATATAGGCCTCACGTCTGAGACAAGTAGACCGACTCCTGCCTGCATGTACTACTATTACTCCACTCATCGACCGCTATCCAACATGCATCTAGAGTATTAAGTTAATGAAAACAAAGTAACACCTTAAGCAAGATGACATGATGTAGAGGGATAAACTCATGCAATATGATGAAAACCCCATCTTGTTATCCTCGATGGCAACAATACAATATGTGCCTTGCTGCCCCTACTGTCACTGGGAAAGGACACGGCAAGATTAAACCCAAAGCTAAGCACTTCTCCCATTGCAATAAAGATCAATCTAGTAGGCCAAACAAACTGATAATTCGAAGAGACTTGCAAAGATAACCAATCATACATAAAAGAATTCATAGAAGATTCAAATATTGTTCATAGATAGACTTGATCATAAACCCACAATTCATCGGTCTCAACAAACACACCGCAAAAAGAAGATTACATCGAATAGATCTCCACAAGAGAGGGGGAGAACATTGTATTGAGATCCAAAAGGAGAGAAGAAGCCATCTAGCTAATAACTATGGACCCGTAGGTCTGAGGTGTACTACTCACACTTCATCGGAGGGGCTATGGTGATGATGTGGAAGCCCTCCGTGATGGATACCCCCTCCGGCAGAGCTCCGAAACAGGCCCCAAGATGGGATCTCGTGGATACAGAAAGTTGCGGCGGTGGAATTAGGGTTTTGGCTCCGTATCTGATCGTTTGGGGGTACGTAGGTATATATAGGAGGAAGGAGTACGTCGGTGGAGCAACAGGGGGCCCACGAGGGTGGAGGGCGCGCCTGGGGGGGTAGGCGCGCCCCCTTACCTCGTGGCCTCCTCCTTTGTTTCTTGACGTAGGGTCCAAGTCCCCTGGATCATGTTCGGTGAGAAAAATCATGTTCCTGAAGGTTTCATTCCGTTTGGACTCTGTTTGATATTCCTTTTCTTCGAAACCCTAAAATAGGCAAAAAAACAGCAATTCTGGGCTAGGCCTCCGGTTAATAGGTTAGTCCCAAAAATAATATAAAAGTGGATAATAAAGCCCAATAATGTCCAAAATAGTAGATAATATAGCATGGAGCAATAAAAAATTATAGATACGTTGGAGACGTATCAAGCATCCCCAAGCTTAATTCCTGCTCGTCCTCGAGTAGGTAAATGATAAAAACATAATTTTTGATGCGGAGTGCTACTTGGCATAATTTTAATGTAATTCTTCTTAATTGTGGTATGAATATTCAGATCCGAAAGATTCAAGATAAAAGTTCATACTGACATAAAAATAATAATACTTCAAGCATACTAACTAAGCAATTATGTCCTCTCAAAATAACATGGCCAAAGAAAGCTCATCCCTACAAAATCATATAGTTTAGTCATGCTTCATTTTCGTCACACAAGAATGCTCTCATCATGCACACCCCGATGACAAGCCAAGCAATTGTTTCATACTTTAGTAATCTCAAACCTATAAACTTTCACGCAATATATGAGCGCGAGCCATGGATATAGCACTATGGGTGGAATAGAATATGATGATGGGGGTTATGTGGAGAAGACAAAAAAGGAGATAGTCTCACATCAACGAGGCTAATCAATGGGCTATGGAGATGCCCATCGATTGATGTTAATGCAAGGAGTAGGGATTGCCATGCAACGGATGCACTAGAGCTATAAATGTATGAAAGCTCAACAAAAGAAACTAAGTGGGTGTGCATCCAACTTGCTTGCTCACGAAGACCTAGGGCACTTGAGAAGGCCCGTTGTTGGAATATACAAGCCAAGTTCTATAATGAAAAATTCCCACTAGTATATGAAAGTGACAAAACAAAAGACTCTCTATCATGAAGATTATGGTGCTACTTTGAAGCACAAGTGTGGAAAAAAGGATAGTAGCATTGTCCCTTCTTTATTTTTTTGTATTTGGCCTTTTTGGAATTTCTTTTTTTGGACAATGCTCTATGAATGATGGTCATCACACTTCTATTTACTTAGAACTCAAGAATTACAACTCCATACTTAGAACAAGATATGACTCTATATGAATGCCTCCGGCGGTGTACCGGGATATGCAATGAACCAAGAGTGACATGTATGAAAGAATTATGAACGGTGGCTTTGCCACGAATACTATGTCAAATACATGATCATGCTAAGCAATATGACAATGATGAATGTGTCATGATAAACAGAATGGTGGAAAGTTGCATGGCAATATATCTCGGAATGGCTATGGAAATGCCATAATAGGTAGGTATGGTGGCTGTTTTGAGGAAGATATAAGGAGGTTTATGTGTGAAAGAGCGTATCATATCACAAGGTTTGGATGCACCGGCGAAGTTTGCACCAACTCTCAATGTGAGAAAGGGAAATGCATGGTACCGAAGAGGCTAGCAATGATGGAAGGGTGAGAGTGCGTATAATCCATGGACTCAACATTAGTCATAAAGAACTCACATACCTATTGCAAAAATCTACAAGTCATCAAAAACCAAGCACTACGCGCATGCTCCTAGGAGGGTAGATTGGTAGGAAAAGACCATCACTCGTCCCCGACCGCCACTCATAAGGAAGACAATCAAATAACACCTCATGTTTCAAATTTGTTACATAACGTTTACCATACGTGCATGCTACGGGACTTGCAAACTTCAACACAAGCATTTGTCAAATTCACAACTACTCAACTAGCACGACTTTGATATTATTACCTCCATATCTCAAAACAATCACTACTAGGAAAAGGGCTATAGATAGGATTGATACTAATGGCGCACCATGGAAGCAGTGCGCCACTACTATATACTAATGGCGCACCGGTTGGTGATGCGCCATTAGTGTGGAAGACACTAATGGCGCACCAGAAACAGGGTGCGCCACTAGTAATAAATTATTATTTTTTCATTTTCCATACATACTAATGGCGCATCAGGTCGAAGTGCGCCATTACTAGTTCTAAGTAGTAATGGCGCACCAAGCAGACAGTGCGCCATTACTGTAAAAAATGATTTATTCTTTTTTTTGCAAAACTACTAATTGCGCATCGTTTCACAGTGCGCCATTACTAGTTTAAACTAGTAATGGCGCACTATTACCCGGTGTGCCATTAGTATATTTTTTTTTACTTTTTTGCAAAACTACTAATGGTGCACCACCTGCAGGTGCGCCATTAGTAACCAGGGTTACTAATGGCGCATTTGCTGGTGGTGCGCCATTAGTAACCTGGGACCCCAACAAGATATTTTGGACAGCCCCACACCTACCCACTCACTTTCCCCACTTAATTCCCTCCACCTCCTTCTCCAAGCTTTCAGCCATCTCCTCCTCCTCACCTCATTTCCACCATAGATTCATCAAAATTAAGTGGTGAAATTACCTTTTTTGATAGGTAAGTAAGGGGAAAGCTATCTTCATGATGTAGATCTACTTTTTTCTCCCTAGCTCGCTCCAACAACGTTCACATGCACTTTTTGTGGCCTAGCTAGATATATGTATGTTTGTGGTGTTGCATATATGTTCGTGTTTGAAGGTACCGGTATTTGAAATGCGATAGTTGCCAATATTTTGCCGGAATGTTTTGATTCATTTCCGTTTCGGCGAGAATTTTGGCACTATGCATTCTTTTTGGTCCTATTTTTAGGGAAGGTCATGCCAAATTTTTTCTTGGTTCTAAAATATCGTTTTGCTCTACCCCGCAGGCGACCATGGTCCGCACGATGACTGAAGGCATCGTGAATAGGTTTTTGAGCTCCACGAAGGCCGAGATGCTTCAAAAGAACGAGACGGAGATAAGATGTCCATGTCGAAGATGCAAGCTGAAGCGCCTTATTGCAGACCCGGATTCCGGGCAGGTGCGGGACCACCTGCTCTTGCGTGGTTTCATGGATGGCTATCAGTGGCAAGGTGATGAAGATGACTATGAAGTCGTCCATGGGGGCTGGGCAAGAAATGAGGAAGGGCAACAAGACAAGTACCACCGCGGCGAGGGCGGGCGAGAAGATGAAGAATCTCCAGGACATGATCACGACGGTGATGCTGTACACAGTCATCATGTAGAAGATGTCGTACATGATGATGAGGAAGATCAAGACGAAGGGCATGATCATGAAGATGAAGATGCCGGAGCAGACGACGATGGAGGCTGGGTGCAGGACCCTCATATTCAAGAGCTGCTTCTCAAGCAGACGGATAACGCAAGAGTTGCCGCCCGAGAGAAAGCCAAGTTGGATCAACTGGAGATAGACGCGGTTACTCCATTGTATGAAGGATGCAGGCCCGAGGATACCCGCCTAAAAGTAACGCTCATGGCTCTAGAGATGAAGGTAAAACACAAAATGACCGACGCATGCTTCGACGAGAACATGTCATTCTGGCACGAACGTCTTTCCAAGGGGAACAAGTGCCTGACCAGTTTCGAGGAGGCAAAGAAAATCGTGTGTCCTCTGGATTTACCACACGTGAAATACCATGTGTGCATGAACAATTGTATCATTTATCGGGACGAGCATGCGGAGTCTACCATATGTCCGGTGTGCGGCGTCACTCGATACAAGAAGAGGAAGAAAGCTCCTCGAAAATCGGTGTGGTACTTTCTGATCACTCCTTGTCCGCAGCGGTATTTCGCGGACCCTAAGGTAGCAAAGCTCCTGCGTTGGCACGCGAATAGGGAGGAGAAGAAGTGGGAAGATGACGAAAATGATCCGGAGATAAATAAAAAAGACAAGATGCTGAGTCACCCTAAGGATGCGAGCCAGTGGCAAGCGTTGAACTTTGAATACCCAGAATTTGGAAAGGATCCAAGGAACATCGTGCTGGGCGCGAGCACCGATGGAGTCAATCCGTTTGGTAGCCAGAGAAGCACACATAGCACCTGGCATGTGTTTGTGTGGATGTACAACCTTCCCCCCTGGTTGTGCATGAAGAGGAAGTACATTCACATGAGTATGCTAATTGAAGGGCCGAAACAACCAGGGAACGACATCAATCTGTATCTGGGGCTGCTGAAGGAGGAGCTAGACACGCTGTGGAAAATGCCAGCCAATATGTGGGACGCCGCAGAGAAAGAATATTTCCCTATGAGAGCCGCACTGCTCACGACGGTGCACGACTATCTCGGTTACGGATATCTCGCGGGGCAGGTAGTCCACGGATTTTCTGGATGCGTAAGGTGCATGGATGACACAACGTATCGCCAGCTAGATAGAGATCCCGGGTCTTCGAAAACCGTGTTCATGGGACATCGAAGGTGGCTTCGCGACGATGACCCATGGAGGAAATGCAAGGATCTGTTCGATGGTGAAACCGAACCCCGAAAACGCCCGTGTACGAGGAGCGGCGAGGAAATAGACGAGCTGTTGAAAAATTGGAAAGACTGCCCACTGCCGGGAAAGAAGCAAAAGGCGCCAGAGCCGGGAAAGAAGCGAAAGGCGCCAGAGCCGCTGCTGAAGGTATGGAAAACGAGGTCTGTTTTCTGGGACTTGCCGTACTGGAAGATCCACCGTGTGCCTCACAGCCTTGATGTCATGCATATCACGAAGAACGTGTGTGAGAGTCTGCTTGGTACCCTGCTCAACATGCCAGAGAGGACCAAAGATGGGCCAAAAGCAAGGGCAGACTTGAAATCAATGGGCATCAGGTAGGAGCTTCACGCTAATGATGATGATGATGATGATGATGATGATGAGGCGAAGCAGGACACAGAAAGTCGTCGCAAAGGCAAAAAGGCCAAGAAGACCGGAAATGACTACCCTCCCGCATGCTTCACTCTAAGTTAGGAGGAGATCGAGCAGTTTTTCACCTGCCTCCTAGGAGTAAAACTTCCTTACGGTTACGCGGGGAAGATAAGAAGATACCTAGACCCAGTGAAGCAGAAGTTCAGCGGGATGAAGTCTCACGACTGTCACATGCTGATGACGCAGATACTTCCAGTTGCAATCCGTGGGATCATGGACGCGCACATCCGTGAAACGCTATTTGGCCTATGCAACTTTTTCGACGTCATCTCTTGGAAGTCGATTGGCGTGAGGCAACTCAGAAGGCTACAGGAAGAGATCGTGGTGATACTATGCGAGCTTGAGATGTACTTCCCGCCCGCATTCTTCGACGTTATGGTGCATCTGCTGGTCCATATCGTGGAGGATATCATCCAACTCGGGCCGACGTTCCTGCACAACATGATGCCGTTCGAAAGGATGAATGGTGTCATCAAAGGATACGTTCGCAACATGTCACGTCCAGAGGGAAGTATAGCCAGGGGCTTTCTGACCGAAGAGTGCATCTCCTACTGCATGAATTATATAGGCATCAAGAACCCCGTTGGTCTGCTCGTCAACAGGCACCTCGGCAGGCTCGCTGGATGGGGTCACCGTGAGGGTCGCCGCGAAATGCATGTCGACTTCGAGGGTCGACTCGCCGACTTTGAAAGAGCAAACCTAGTCGCGCTACAACACATAGACGTGGTCGATCCTTGGGTGGTAGAGCACAAAACCTTTATTGAGAAGACGTACAATGACCGAGGCCAACAGAGGACGGACGGAGATATACTCAAAGAGCACAACTCATGTTTCACGCGTTGGTTCAAGCAGAAGCTTCTGTCGTACCCTTTACATGAAGATTCTTCCGCGGAAGAACAACTCATATTCGCCTTGTCACAGGGCGCCGAGCACAACCTGATGACCTATGAGGCGTATGATATCAACGGCTACACATTCTACACCGAGGACAAGGACATGAAGAGCGATGGTTATCAGAACTCCGGGGTAACGATGGAATCCTACACCGGTAACGACAAGGACAGATACTACGGAAGGATCGAGGAGATCTGGGAGCTGAGCTACGCTGGAGAGAAGGTCCCGATGTTCCGTGTCAGATGGGCCAAGAGCGTCCTAAAAGAAGACCGGTATTTCACCACCATGGTTATACCCGAAGCCAAATCCAAGACCGCGGGCGCAAACGTCACCGCAAAAAATGAGCCATGGGTACTGGCTTCCCAAGTGGACCAATGCTTCTTCATTACCGACCCGTCAAAGCCCAGTCGTGTTGTCGTGAGGAGAGGCAAAAGGAAGATCATCGGAATGGATGGAGTAGCCAATGAGCAAGACTTCGACAAGTACGGTGACCCGAAGATCGAACATGACGACGACGATGAATTAGCAGCACACACCACAAGAAGAAGCAGGACCACCCTACCTAAAGGACGTCCGTTCCACAGAAGAACTCCATTTGCGAAAAAGAAGGGCAAGAAGATTGTGAACAGATAGCTAGCTAAGATCGATTGTATTTAAATCGTAGTCTTCATTTCTCGATTGTATTTCATGGGCACTTTTTGATATCATGAATATTTTTAAATTTCATGGGCACTTTTTGAATTCATGAGGACACTTGATCTCGATCCCCCTCCATCTTGATCTCGATTCCCCCTCCATCTCGATCTCGATCCCCCTCCATCTCGATCCCACCCGCACCCTCCCACGCTAGCTCCACCGCCGCCGACGACCCACCGCAACCCTCCCCCGCTCCACCGCCGCTGACGAGCACCCGGCCCCCCGCGCCCTCCCGCGCTCCACCGTCGCCGCCGATGATATTTTCAAGTAACAAATTTGAACATATTTTTTTTAAAAAATTATTACTCTTTTTATAAAAAAATATTACTGTTATGATTTAAACAAGTTTGAACATATTTAAACACAAATAAATATCAAAAACAGCATTTAAAATGCATAAAAAATATTGGGGAGCCTGGGAATTGGACCCAGGACCTCCTGGTGTGTGTGCTGCGTGCTAACCAGTCAGGCTAGTGGGTGGGTTCTGTTATAGATAGGGTTAGGCTGTAGATATGGTTAGTGGGCTAGATTAAAACAAAATTCTAATGGTGCACCGAGGGGAGGTGCGCTATTAGAATAGTCATACTTATGGCGCACCGAGGGGAGGTGCGCCATTAGAACCCTCCCCCCACTCCACCTACTGCCCTCGCCAGACACTTCGTCCTTCCTATCCCTCCATCGCGCCGCTCCCTCCCTCGTCCCTCCCTCCACCGCGCCGCCGCCGCTGCCCCGACCCACGGTGCCGCAGCCGCCCACGCGCCCCCGCCGTCTCCCTCTCCCCTTCCTCCCCCTCGAGCGCCGCCTCCCCCTATGTGCACCGCCTCCCGACCCATGACGCCGACGCCGCGCCTCCTCATCGCGCACGGGGCGCTCTTCCTCGCGCTCTCCTCACCAACCACGACGCCGGCCACCTGCTCCTCACCAACCACGACGCCGGCCACCTGCTCCGTCATCTCCGGCAGAGGTTACTCCACCTAGCTGCAGCACTCGTGCGCTTGGCGGCTAGGGTTTGCCTCCAGCCCCTCCCTTCCCCCATCAACGAGAGGAGCATCCGGTGCCCCCGCCCTCAAGTTCGTCGACGACGCCGTCCTCCAGCCGCTGCCGCCGTCCTCCCGCCCAGGTACCTCTCCTCCTTCCTCCTTCCTCCCTCTCCTGTGTTCCTAGGTTCCTAGGTTTAGATTTGTGCACTGTAGATGATGTTCCACTGTGAACTTACTGATGATGACAGATTTGTGAACTTACTGATGATGACAGGAGATTTGTGCACAAACTACAGTGCACAAATCTCCATGATGGATTAGGTAATGTTCCACTGTGTAGTAAGTTCCATAGTTTGTATAATGCTAACACCAGTTTTAATATTACTGTAGCAGAGGTGATTGGGGGTTGTTGGGATAATGTCAAAATTAGGAGGAGGTTGGGTGATTTGGCTGAGCAGCAGTTGCAATATCTCTGTGAGGACGTGGTTCAAAGTGAGGAGAGAGATAAGTGCGCGTGCACTTTAACTACATGTGGTGAATTTACCATTAGATCAATGTACCTGATGATCAAAGCTTTGCAAGTTAGATGTCATTTTAGAAAATTATGGTTTATTAAAGTACCTCTTAAGATTACAGTTATCTTGTGGTTGATGTTTAAGAATAGTATATTATTGACTAAGTTATTACTCAAGTCTCTCACTGGTTGGAACACTGGGCTGGTTTGCAGAAGCGTGGGGGGCCTAATCAAATTACCTAATCAGATTTGTGAACTATAGTTTGTGAACTACACAGTGGAACATTACCTAATCAGATTTGTGAACTTACTGATGATGACAGGAGATTTGTGCACTGTAGTTTGTTAATCTGGACATCTTAGTAGCTAATGCATTCAGTTAACCAATGTTTAGTTCTTGTGTAGTGTAGTTCCCTCCTCAAATTACTTGCAAGCATATTGTAACTATTTTCACTCTGTCCTGAAGGTTTTTGACTACACAATCTGTGGTGACCCACACTCTGTTGGTTCACACTCATTGAGTTCGCTCGTGAAGGTATTATATGTTCACATGGTACATTTATGTTTTTCAGCAGCTAATTGATGGTTTGATACATGATACATTTCA
Source organism: Triticum urartu (assembly GCF_056163025.1). Taxonomy (NCBI): domain Eukaryota; kingdom Viridiplantae; phylum Streptophyta; class Magnoliopsida; order Poales; family Poaceae; genus Triticum; species Triticum urartu. Next base: position 98,189,198 of record NC_141875.1, read on the forward strand.
TGCATAGGTGCTAGAGTTGCACTTAACTTGCTAAAATCATCCCCTTGTTCTTACTGGTTATATAAATTCATTGATTGTCCTATGTTTTCTGTCAGGGTATTGTTCAGGAAGCTTGCTTGAGTTTGTGTCCTTTAATTTGTAAATCTGCAGTTCTAGCCACATTTAGGATAAGTTGTTGTATATACTGTCATAAAGTTCAGCAAGAACAGGGCATCAACAGTGCTACTCTAGTATCTAGTTGGGGAGGGACAAATGGACAGGGACAACAAACTATTAGTCTTAGGATTAACACTCCTCATATGAGAGGAGAGGATTTTTTTTAAATTGCTTCTTGCAGTTTTGAAAATTCAGTTTATTCGGTTACTAAAAATTCAGTTAGGCACACAAATTTCAGAACTTTTGTTTGCTGTAACATATTGATGTGCTTTGTAAAACTTGTTCATGTACTGAACTACTAATGCCTTGTGATGCTCTGAATTACTTGTGATGCCTCTAAATTACTTGTGATCACATTGAGAAAGAGATGCAAAGATGATGATCAAAGATGGGCTGCTGTAGAACTGTTCTTCATCTTTACAGTGCTGTTGTATAGAAATATGCTGAATTTTCTGCTCTGATTGTTGCTCAAAGAAATTTAGCAAACAAATGGGGTCCTGGGAGACGCCGCTGCTGCTTGAGGCCCTTGAGAGGCCCTTCGTGTCGTGATGATTTTGCAGGTACCCCGAGAGGCCCTTGAGTTTGCCGGAATGTCGATTAACTTCCGTTCCAGCAAATTCGGGTACTCCATATGTCCTATTTTCAGCAAAGGTCATGCTGAAATTTTCCGTGAATTTTAGCATGAATTTGCTAAAAATCGGACATATGAGGTACTTGCTACTAATGCATGGGCCGGGGTATCTTAGTACTTAATTAAGTAGGATCAACTGCCCCTTTATTCTTGCTGTATTAAACCATAGGTGGTAATAGAGCCAAGTGATTAGTGCCAAGTGATTAGGCCCAACCTAGGGTGCCTCGGCATCGATAAACCCTAAATGATGAAAACTTAACTTGGCTGCCCCGGATGCCTCGGTGTCGATGAGAACCTAAATGATGTACGCTTAGGCTTTTAGGGTGCCTCGGTGTCGACAAACCCTAAATGATGAAAGCTTAGGCTTTTAGGGTGCCTCGGTGTCGACAAACCCTAAATGATAAGACCATGATCTTGTTCCTTGACAATAACCAACTTTTTGACCAAACTTTTTTCCTATTTAGAGCGAAACATGGCCCACAACGATGAGGCCAGTGGTTCGGGCGGCAAGCAATTCTGGGAGCTATCCCAGGAGATGGAGGAACAACCTCACCACTATGAGGACGCCGCGGAAGACACCGATCCTGATTACACAACCCCTAGTGGCGTCGGGGATGACACCACTGATGGTGCCGCCGAGGATGCCACCACTGATGATGGCGGTGCACACACAGATGGCAGCCAACCGAAGAAGCAAAGGAAGGACCGGCGCCCGAATGCGCTCCGCACCGTCAAGGAGGAATTCACTCAAGTGGACTCCGACGGGAATCCAACGGAGCCCAAACATATAGTCAAGGGGTACTCGGTTCAGCTCGGGTGCACTCTCCGGAGCACCGTCTCGATCAACACCGAGAACCTTAGGCATAAGGACCGAGGGAATTTGCGCAACCTCCTCTTCACGAAGCTGCATGAACGATACAAGTTCCCCGCCGAATTTGAAAACACACGCCTCTCAGGGAATAAAGTGAACAGTGTCGCCCTCACGAAGATGAGCACGGCCCTGTCTACTTGGAAAAGCACGGTGAAGAGAATGATTGATAAAGGTGATAGTTATGAGAAGATCAAGGCGAAATATCCTTTGATGAGCGAAGATGAGTACAAGGAGTTCAAGATCAAGTGCGAGAGCAGTGCAACCTCCGAATCAAGTCAGTGGGGGAAAGAAATGCGGGAGTTGAACTTAGGGGAACACAAACTCGGTCCTGGCGGTTACAGAGTGGCGGAGCCTATATGGGACAAGGAGGACGCGGAGCATGCCGAGCAAGGCCTACCGCCCCGCTTCGAGAAATACAGCGGTGATAAGCAGACCAGGAACTATGTTAGGGCCCGGTACAAGGAGGACCCGATAACAAAGGAGCTTACCATGGATCCGAAGACCAGGGCGCTTGAGCTTCTTCTGGTAAGGAATACACCCCCGCGTAATTAGCTCCATATGGTTACACTCTAATTAATCCCCAATATTTCTAAATGGTTCACGTTCCTTTCGCAGGACACTAAAAGCAGTAGCGCCGGGTCATCTAAGAGCTCCCCTTTCGACACCCCTTTAAATAGGGCGTTGAACGTAATGAAAAACAAGGATAAGCTCACTAAGTCGACGTCAGCTGGTCGTGTGGCTGGCAAAGGCTTGTCCACAAAATGGGGGTCATACTATACCGCTGGTGTGTGGAAGGAGAAAAAGACCAGCTCGGAAAGCCAGACGCGCGAGGTTGAAGAACTCAAGGCACAAGTGGCGCGGATTCTGGAGCTTGTCCAAGAGCAAGTGCAACAACAACTTGGAACGACGCTCAATGCCATGGTGCCTACGTTGATTCATGGGCTGACGACGTGGATTGCGGGCGGCCAACAGGGGCCTCCCCCGGTTCCCAGCTTCACGGCCAGCAACTCGCACAGCGCGCAGGCGGCTCCATTGGTGTCTCCGGCGGCGCCATTGGTGTCTCCGGCGGAGGCGGTATTCGTGTCTCCGGCGCCGGCACGGGCATTGGAGCTTAATGCACCCGGGTGTACGCCGGCCGGCACCTCGCCAGCAAGCGCCCCCTCCGTCAGTTGCACGCCCGCCGTTGGCGGTGCCTCAACATTAGCCGAGCTCGACGGCATCACGGTAACTAAGCCTCTCGGTCGATGACTTCATCTCCTTGCCTTTGACTGGGCATCCCTGACGACCTGTACATGTTTTCGCAGGGCACCGCCGACGTTCCTTGCACTCTTCTGCACTTCGTGGGCGCCGAGTTGGTCGATGTCGCCAAGGGCGGAATCGTTCAACTGGGCAACCCCATGTTCCACGGTAATCCGATGCCACCCACAATGTATAGGGTTGAAGTGGTTCGGGTGCTGCCAGGCTGCGACGAGCTGTTGCCTCTGATTCAACCCGCTGGGGCCGACGAAGAAGATGAGATGACCCTCAGCACCTGCGTAAACTGGCCCCTGCTTTGGCCAAAGAGCCAGATTCGTTTGGGGGCGGGGGACACCACCCCACAGACAAGACCGCCAGTCGTGCCGGCGCCAAGCCATGGCAAGAACACCGCAACGCTACCGGACCTGTCGGACATCCCTATGGCACAGGATCTGGACAGCCCTATGGCACAGGATCCGGACGGCGATGACAACGACGACGGTACATTTACCAAAGTTGATAAGTACTTTGCTGAACATGGGTACGCTGACGAGTTCTACGGGCCTCTTTCTCAAGAACCCAACCAAGACGACCGCGATCTAGCTGGTATGGCGGAGAAATCCAATTGCAACAGGCGTCGTCTGGCGTTCAGTTCTCAGGACACGCCTCCAGCTCCCGCCTTCACCGAGCCTCAAATAGCTGAGGTGCGAAATATTATCAGCCCCAACACGCTCAAGAAGGCGGTCTGTGAGCAGAACTCGGTCCCATTACAGGAGATCAAGAAGAAGGGATGGAAACGAAAGACTAGCAAGGGCGCCGGTGCGAGCCAGCCGGCACCGAGTTCGATCCGTGATCAGGACGGGCCACCTTCACCTAAGGATATCTCGAGGAGGGTGCATGTGGCGGGTAGGGCGATGCTACCGCCAAATATGCTGAATGCTGCAACCGGTGCTATGCGGAGTCTGCACGACAGTGTTCTTTCTTTGGAGAAGCGGCGTCTCAAAGAGAAGGATGTGGCATACCCGGTTTTCATGGCCAAGGTGCCAGAGGGCAAGGGCTTTATGGATGGCGACATCGGGGGTACGATCGTCCTGCGGTTTGATGACATCTTTGCTATGTTTAACCTTCATCCGCTGCACTACACCTTCGTTCGGCTATTTTCGCTGAGTATGGAGATGCGGATCATTAGAGACAAGACCCCGGACATCGTGATAGTCGACCCCTTCTACATGCGTGCCAAGCACTTGAGTAGCGCTGGGGACCGCCAAGTTGCGAGTTCACACCTCGAAGGCGTCATTCTGGCAAACCCAGATAAGGATAACTTCCTTGTGGCTTACTTTCCCGAGTAATTCATCCCTTAACCGCCCCGTAACATATGATTTCTTAGATTTCGATCGTTCTTTTTTTTTCTAGCATTCCGTGTTCTGTGCAGTGACACACATTGCACACTCATCCTCTTAAGCCTAAAATATTCCATGGCCACGTATTTAGACCCGAACCGTAACTCCAAGATAGACTACACAAATGTCAAGAAAGTTCTTGATGATGTTCTCCCCGCCTACGCCAAATCTGGAGGCACCTTCACCAGGGCAGTTTGTAAGTACGGCAAGCACATGTTCTCACACAATACGAAGTTCTGCTGCGTCAAGCAGCCGCCTGGCGGTCAGAAGGATGCCTACTACGCCCTTCATCACATGCGGGCGATCGTAAGGGACCATCATCAACTTCTGCTACCAGATAATCTCAAAGATTGGGCCGCGAGCTTGTCGGCAGTCCAGGACGCGGACCTCAGACAAGAATTCTTTCGCATCCAGTCGGAGTTTGCGGACATCATCCATCAAGATGTCCTTCATACCTTGGGGCAGTTCTTCCTCAGATATCAACCGTCCAACAGTGAGATAGATGAAATGCTACAAATGCAGGGTGACAACGACCGTGATTTCATGACCATCACGACAGACGGCGGCTTCATCCACGTTCCTGTCCGATGAGTCGAGTCGAAAGTAGTGATGTGTAGTTCTGAAACATTGATTGGCTCATGTTGTAATTATACTTTAATGAATTCGTATGTCTCTTTGGTTTGGATAGTCGTTCAACTTAGATGTAATCGATGCTATTTATTAGTAGGACCATGAATCGTGCTATTAATGTATTGCTTTTCTCTTCCGATCCTTTTGTTGCATACTTACATATTGCTTATGTATTGTCTGTTGTTTGGCTTGTGCATAGAGATGCCGTCGTATGTCGTGTACAAGGGTAAGGTTCCCGGAGTCTACGACGACTGGGAGGAGTGTCGGAGATAGGTTCACCGTTTCAGCGGTAACAGTTACAAAGGGTACACCACTAGGGCGGAGGCCGAATGTAGATACGCCCGCTATCTAGAGGGAGAGAGGAGGGAGCGTTGGAGGAACCGGATGAAGACCAGTTTGATCGCGATGATGATCATCGTGATGACCACAGCTCTCTTTCTATGTGATGGTAGTTTAGATGATCGATATCGACTTGTAATGTGAAGGCAAACTCGATACTCGCGGTCTTGAGACTTGTAATGTTTTATCTTTGTTCGGTCTTTTGAATTCGGAGACTAATATGATGAATTGTATTCGGAGACTAATCTTATATTGTATTCGATGAATCTGATGTTGCTGTGTGCTGCTGTCTATATTCTGTCCAATAATATATTTTATAACCTGTGCAAAAATCAGAAAAGCAAAAAATAAAAATAAAACCTAATATTCATACTAATGGCGCACCACACAAGACACTAATGGCGCACTGTGATCATCACAATAATGGCGCATTAACTGCTAGTGCGCCATTAGAATGCCAAAGCACATGGGTACATATGGCCCCATGGGAGGCATTCTAATGGCGCACTGCAGGCTATACTAATGGCGCACTACATGGTGCGCCATTAGAACACCAGATACTAATGGCGCACCGGTGGTGCGCCATTAGAATTTAATTCTAATGGCGTGATGCCAGTGGCGCACCGGTAGTGCGCCATTAGAAGGCAAATTCGGTGCGCCACTAGCATGCCTTTTCCTAGTAGTGAATCATAAAGCTTCTCTTAGTATTCAAAACACTCATAAGAAAAAAAATTATTAATCTTGAACACCTAGCATATTAGGATTATTTAAGCAAATTACCATGCTATTTAAGACTCTCAAAATAATCTAAGTGAAGCATGAGAGATCAATAGTTTCTATAAAAAAAATCCACCACCATGCTCTAAAAGATATAAGTGAAGTACTAGAGCAAAACTATATAACTCAAATGATATAAGCAAAGCACATAGAGTATTCTAACAAATTCCAAATCATGTATGGCTCTCTCAAAAGGTGTGTACAGCAAGGATGATTGTGGTAAACTAAAAAGCAAAGACTCAAATCATACAAGACGCTCCAAGCAAAACACATATCATGTGGTGAATAAAAATATAGCTCCAAGTAAAGTTATCGATAGAAGTAGACGAAAAGAGGGGATGCCTTCCGGAGCATCCCCAAGCTTTGGACTTTAGGTGTCCTTAGATTATCTTGGGGGTGCCATGGGCATCCCCAAGCTTAGGCTCTTGCCACTCCTTGTTCCATAATCCATCAAATCTTTACCCAAAACTTGAAAACTTCACAACACAAAACTTAAAGTAGAAAATCTCGTGAGCTCCGTTAGCGAAAGAAAACAAAAGACCACTTCAAGGTACTGTAATGAACTCATTATTTATTTATATTAGTGTTAAACCTACTATATTGTGCTATTGTGAGGGTATATTGGGATTGATCTAACTTATTACTCAATTTGTTGGATCAGGTTTGAGATTACCAAACCAAGAGATGTGTTCAAACACTTGAAGGACATGCACACAATGTGTCTGCTGTCTATTTCCATCTAGAACTACCTATTATAATTACTGGCTCAGAGGATGGCACAGTTCGCTTGTGGCACTCTACAACCTACAGGTACTCTCTCTCTCTCTCATACTATGATATTGCTTGGAGATGATACTAACAGTGCGCTCTCCGAAAACCAGCTTTGTTTTACTAAAATCTATTTAGTTACACGCAAATACAGTTACTGGCCGAAGTTTTTTTCTTCTACATGTTTTTGTTTGCAATAATAGTAATATCTTCTGCACTGGACTATACACATTCGTTATTTCCCAACTCATGCCAGTTTATTTCTTTAAATTGGTAGTGTAGATAGTGCCTTGTTCATGAATCATGAGCAAGAATGTGGTCTATTCTTAATTCTTCCATTTCTCCCAAGCATTTAATTATTTCTTTTCTTGTAGAACAAGTGAATAACACTTTGCTTGATGCACTTACAGGCTTGAGAACACTCTTCATTATGGTCTTGAGCGAGTTTGGGCTTTAGGATACATGAAGGGGTCAAGAAGGTAATGAATATTTTGCTCTTCCTCTATTTCAGTTCTATGGTAATATGGTCAATGTGAAGGGCCAATACACGAATATGTCTTCTCATCTGCTACTGAAGCTCCACACGCACTAACAATCCATTTTCTTTTTCTATGACACAATTTCCTATATTGTGACAACATTGTGTATCTGCTAAACTGTTTCTCCCAAAAAAATCTTCACTAAAAATGCATAGTTCATGCTTTTATTTATTGTTCTTTCCTTTCAAGTTAAGGTAGTGATATATGATATTTTAATTTTTATAGGATTGTGATTGGATATGATTTAGGGAAAATTATGATAAAAATTGGCCGTGAAGTTCCAGTTGCTAGCATGGACAACAACAGTGAAAAAATCCTATGGGCAAAACATAACGAAATCCAAACTGTTAGTATCAAGACTGTTGGTGCAGGCAATGAGGTTCTTCTTCTTTGCCATGTTAAATGTGCAGGATTGTGAGTTACTTTTGGTGTAACCACATTTTTACATTTAGATATCCTATTATTTCAGGCATTTACAGTTGCTGCGGTATAATAAAGCTCTTCTACTGAAGTGAAATGCATAAGTTCATGATTAGTATTAGCACAATATGGAATTGAGTGTTGGTTTTGAATTAAATTTCGATGGTTTAAAGAAGTGCGCATGAGGTTGTTATGACTTATGGATAAACACGTCATACATGCCTTGATATTTTTGCACGTTGCCTTTACATGAAACTTTAGGAGATAGGCTCCTCTAGGATTTATATAGTTTCATTCTCTCAGTAGGTTAAGCTGATTTGCCTTGTCGCCTGTTCTTTCTTCCTGTACGTTTGTCTGTTCTTCCTTGATTTGGATCTTGTTTGTTTGCAGGTCTGTCGTTAGTTTAGCTGCTACGTCGGATCTGATGCTGTTTTCGCCAATATATAGGTATGCATCCATTCTGCTCCCTTTCTAGGCCGCCGTCTACCGCATATATTTGATTTTACCTTTGATTTGCTGCAGATTTGTTTGTTGCCTCTTGTTTCACGTTCTTCCGGTTGATCGCTTGCTCGATCTGTGCCTGGATATCATCTCCATGTCGCGGCTTCGTGAACGGATCTTCAGGTCGACCACTCTTCTCCTCCTCCTTACTCCTCTTTTTCCCTAGGTTGGTGTTTGTACATCGTGGCGCTTTTCTCCCCACTTGATACAGGAACGATTGTATAATTTCTTTCTATGCACTTCATCAAGCACATAATTTAACTAAAACTTGTGGTTTGTTATGGGGCCTGCATTTGTAATGGTTCATTAAGGTATCTTCAGTATTTTTTGTTTCTTTCCCTGTTTTGTCTTTCCCTGTTTTGTCGTCTTTAGTATTTTTTGTTTCTTCATACGTGCATTTTTATCGTCCCAACAATCCACTGGCCTGACGGACACGCCAAGGCACACATTTAATTATCAGAAGATGGTTCTGTTTTTATGGGGCCTGCATTTGTAATGGTTCATTAAGGTCACCATTGAGCCGCCTTCTGTACTTTAGAGGCATATTGTGCGGCTACACATTTGTGTTTTTTTATCCATTCACCCATTGCAATGTAAATTCAAGTTCTTGGATTTTTATTTCTTGTTTCTTCTTTTTGGTGAGCGAATTGGCTAATTGAGCTATTTTCCTCTTGGTTTGTTGCAGCAATTGGGAAGGATCGTCCTGTACTATCTATCATGGTTATTAGCTAGCAAGAGTGATGCCACAAGTGGATCTGCCCAGTAAATTTGTTAATTACTTCCTTGCAAGAATGAGTTGAGTTTGGTTTCTAATCCCTCAAGTCTATTCAAGATTGCCCATTTTTTAGTTACATACAAATATGCACCTTGATTGCTATGCATAATCATGTAGGTAATTCCATCTCTTTTTGTTGATGCTTTATCCTGCTTGGATCATATATGCTTCTGTATAACACTGATTGAGGTGGACAATTATAAATTTACTACACGCATATAAGCTTTCTATACATAGATAACTAGAGCATTATAAAGTAGTGTGTCATGTTCTAATTATAAATGAAGAGAAAGTTAAGAACTTTGTAATTACATAGTAATCATGGCTAGATCGTAGAGGTTAGAGATGTACAAATGATTGATTAAAAATATATATTTATATTTGCAACAACACAATGGATCATGCCAGGTAAATATTTTTGTAGAATATAAGTCAGGTTTAGAACTTTTGACCACGACAGCTGAAAAACCAAAGTAAATCCATCGTATATATTCAGTATAATGTATATTTAGATATTCATGGCGCTGCATAAGCTTAATTAAGTTCCCTGGGAGCACTAGTTGCTCGTGTATACATGTATTTCTTGATTCTAATAAGATGCAGTCAATCTTTGAAAATACAGTAAGCACCTGTCATGAAATTTAGAACTGGCGTGATGTGTCTCTATGTTAATAACTATCATGCTTGCGTAGCTGGTTGATTTATTTGATTATAATCAAATTGGACCGTCATAATTTTAAGATCGTGATTATTCAGATGAAAAATGATCAAAGAAATACATGTACCAAAGTCACATCTGTTTAGATCATGATTAGGCATACAATTGCTCCTTCAAATTATTGTGATATTGTAGCGCTCTTTAGCATTATGTATTGTGGTGCTGCACCTCCTTTTCTCTTCTTTCCTGGACATATACTCTGCACCGGAAGTTACCTATTGCCCGCTACACCTTTCTATGAACTTTTGTTAATAATCTGCCTATAATTATAAGAAGAAAAAAATGCATGAATGTATATAGCTTTGCACCAGGACACTTTACTTTTGCTATGACCTGTCATTTTTGTGAGCTGCAGACGATTTTGGCATTGATGTTCTCATGCAAGTCATCTTATCTTTGCAAGCCTACTGATAAAATACACTCAAGATAGGACACCACATGCGTCATCCTGAGATAGATAGACGCTCATGCTTGGTTCATCCTATTGGCTGAGGATGCTAAGTTTCATCTGTTTTGTAAAAATGAAATTGTGTATAGATATTTGTGGCTGCTATAGCAACTCTCGAGAATTGTTGTAGGGTATGCATTTTCCTTTTGTGAAAAAATTGTCCTGTTGCATTCAAAATTTCGACTTGAAATGGAGCTCAATATGAGTTATGTGGGCCAATCTTCTAAGTGTTTAATGTTCTTTTATGTTACATCCTGGCAGGAAAGTGGAGCAGCTATCTGAGGAGGTTGATTCATTGAAGGAAACCCTCGACAAGCACTTATTGCGCCAATGAGAGCGAATTTGGGAAGCTAAGGAAAGGGCGGAGCTGTTTGAGAGAGCTGTGAGTAGTCTGAAGCAAACAAAGCATGAACAGTTGTTTTCCCTGTAGGATGATTTGGTTTCAGCATTAATGAATTGGAGATTATTGTTACAGAATGGTGGGCCACCGGATGTCCTTCAAATATTTGACGACGAAGCCTAGGCAATGCAATCAGGGATGTGGTTAGGGTTTGTTAATTTTAGCTAGGTTCTTTGTTGCTGATTGATGGCCAGTGGCGCTCTTCTACTTGGAACAAACACTATATGTAGTTGCTGCTCCTCTAGGTTGGGTCGTTGCTACTGCTTTGGCTGTAGCTCTGTGCAGGTATTTATATTTTCCAGCTTCTACTATTTGGCATTACATGTTCATGCTTTTACATCAAGGATATACCCCCATCAGACGTGGATTTGTAGCAAGAAAATTAGTCAACGGAGCCCGGGATAATGAGTTTGGAAAATCTATAGTCAAGCCTTGCTGCCCCTTTGTCTCTTATTTATCTGGTTTGATTTGGGAGTAGAATCATCAACGACATGCCTATTAGAATTATTTATTTGTTTCATAGTTGTGTCGTAGCCCTGTAGCAAATATTTGAGTGATAGGATTGTTGTGCAGACTATAATGTGAAAGTCGGGTGTCCCCTTAAGCAAATATGTATTATGTGCAGTGGATTAGGGTCAATATTTTGGTTCTGAAAGAAAGAGAGAAACAGAGGATCATGTTCTTTCTTGGGTCCAAGACTAAAAGTTGGTAATGTTGATGAGAAATAAAAAACGTGTGTTCATTTACCGGTTTTGTCTGCATCACCAATCATATTTGCGTTGGTAATGTATGATATTTTGTCTTCCAGGTTTCTAGGTATCTGCTGCAAGGCTTGGATTGGCGTATGTTGGGATGATCTCATATGGATAAATGGTAGATCAAGGGCTTTTAATCACTGAAGTAGTATCCATACGTATGACTGGTGATGCAAATAATGGATGTGGAAACTATATGAATGTCAAGTGGAGAGTTAAATGATTTATCAATGTTGATTTTACTAGAATTATTCTTGAATATCAGGTATTCATTTCAAGTAATAATAACCTTACTCTACAAATTTAGCATTATTTTGATACTCTGCGAGTGTTGTGTTGTTTACTAAATTCTTTATTTGTTGCCAAGTGATAGGATCTTGAGACGGCCCTCACGGGAGTGGTCGCCGCCCCCGGTCAACTATGGTCACCTCCGTTAGCACCCACCGGCAGGATCCCCCTCCCCCTCGCCTCCCCCTTATCCACCATTTCATGTCCACCACTGGGAGGAGCGGCGGTTGCCGCTGGCGCATATGCAAAGCCTGGAGACATCGCCATCGACGGGAGGAGAAGGACTGTCTTCGTCGCGTTTGTGCACTTCCGTGAAGAGGACAACTCGAGGTGAGGAGAACCGCTTGGAAGGAGGAGCTCGAGCCGAGGCGAGTCGCCTCTGATTCTGCAACGCGCTCGATGTCTGCCTCTTCCCCCACAAGCACACACGAGAGGCCAGGCCTTGGACTAGGTAGAGCAGGAGCAGTTCCATCTCCCTCACCAATGCATCCCCGCCCTCATCTTGATCAATAATGAACTGGAGGTACCAACTCTTTTCTTTACTCTTTCATGGTGAATCCATTTTTATTATCCTTGTTTGATAGTTTTTCTCCTCTTGACCCAAATAAAGAGATTTGATGTGATGATTGAGGTAGAAGGCTAGCTGAACATATTGATCAAATGTCTACTGGTGTACTTTATTATTCTTTATTTCATTGTTTTTTGTTTGGTGACCGTGAACTCTATAGGTAGAGGAGCAGAGGACATAAAGGTGCATAGCTATTTTGTCACTACTAATATATATGACTAATTAATGCCCACAAAGTTTTAATGGGATAATAATGAGAGATTATCAAGGAACAGAGCTCTCTGGTACTTCATATATGTGATCCTTTTAGTAGCCCACAAGATGTCTCAGGACATGCTCATAAGAGGATAGGATGTGATACATGTTTGCTCAAACGTTCCAAGACTTGGATGAACAGTTGGAATAAAGGATCTCTTTCTGTCTCCACCATGGAAAAAATAGAATCAACCCTTCCTCTTATTAATCATGTGCAGCCTCTTTAATTTGCCTTCCTAGCCTGTGTCATTTGGTTCTGAATTTTTTTCTGCTATGCAATTTAACAATTTAATTTCGTGCGTCATGTGCAGAGAGGTCCAGCACGATCTGAGACACATGGGTTTTCTGTTCTCAACTTCTCATGTCTGATTTTAATTCTTTTGCTTTTTGGTTAACCAGAGCTCAGAATCAAGATTAAGGTGTGCGCTCATATAACCTATGCGGTGTCATGGTTGTTAAATCCTGCTCCCCATGGCTCACTATTGCATTTGGAAGTTGGAATTGTATCTTAGATTGATTTGCTATGATGGGATATAAATAGCAGCCTTACTGATGTGTCACTTTACTTGGCTGCTTGCTGCTGAAACTTCTATATTTCTATTTCAGAATGTAGTTGAGCACAAAGCAAAAAGGGTGATGTTTGCCCATAGATGCCTGATGATGATCATTTCCTGGTGAGTTTGTGTTGCTCATAGAGAACTTGAAATAGTCATGGATGGACCTGTGAATGAAACAATAACAGGCATGCATTCGTTATGCTCTTGGTAGATATTTTCTAATTATGCTTGTGCCTGTCAAATTGTATTAATGTTTATTTTGTATTGCTCTACCTACATTTTTTTGTTAAATGCCGCGTCTGTCAATATTGTTTCATTTGCACACAACTAGCTATCGTCGGGTACAACACTAATGTCGCTATTTAGATCCTAAACTATGCCCTTTATTATTAACATACCCTTCTGAATTTTCTTGCAGTTGTAGGTTTGCTAACAGTTCTTGGGTCGTCTTGCATGATTTTGCTTTTATACATATATATTTATTTGAACTGTGGCTTTTCTGATGCACCTGTGCTATTGTTTCCTCTATTGAGATGCTGAATGTTTTTCCTTTTACTATACATCTGTATCTACTTATTGGCTGGATGTTTTCTTACCCATTTTGTTTTCTTCTTTGAGAAGGCTATACGTGCTCTTGGAATTATGCAAGCTATGAAAAAGTGTTATATTATTTCATCTCTCTGCCGCCTCTCGACATTTCCATTATGAGATATATTGAGTAATATAGATATATTGTCTATTGCCGGGGTTAGTTAAAACGGGGCCATGTGGAGTCCGCCATGGGTTAATAATGTTGAGGTCTTTTGCATATCTCATTTGAGAAAAGACCATTATTTGAATGCTGATTTAATGTGCCTTTTATGCTTTGTTCTTCTAGAAGAGTACAACGCTGGGTGGATATTCTTCTACCTTAGCAGATGAGATCGATTGTATTTCAAGGTATGTACTTTCGCTTGCCCCATAAGTTTATAACAGTGTCTATCTTTGTCGTGTCTACTTATTTCATTGCTTTTCTCTTAAAATGGACAAGATGAGACACTGACGGGAAAAGAAGCTTTGCCCTCCGAACATGAAGCCTAGGCTCTAGACTGGGTATCTCTTAAAGTAATCATACTTTTGGTGTGTTTCGTGTGATCCTCATATTCGTTAGTTAGTTAACCCATATGCTATACATTCCTCTTACATGCATTTGAGGATTGGCTATGCATGACCTTATCATTTTGGTCATGACCGTGCAAAGAAATGATGGCTCGGCTGTAGGGGCATATCAACATATGCTAGCTTGAGTTGGTCCTTTGTTCTCAATGGATTTGTTATTATTATGCCCTGTCACCCAACATACATTGTTCTGGATTTGTACCTCCTATTTTATTCTGTTGTACTGTCCAAGGACAAGCAAATATTGTGGTTAGCATATAAGACTAAGTTGTATTGAATGTTTAATAGTTGTCGTAACGTGAGCTGCCATAAAACACAAGATCTTTGATTGTGGTGCGGATTTGTCAAAGACGGGAAGAAGTATCCCTAGGAGGAAGACAGGATCCTGGGTGGAAAATTGGTGAAAGTGTGTACGACCATGGGAAATGGATGCCTCCTGCTACCAGCTGCGCCCTGAGGTGTGTTTCTTTGCAGGTATTTGATTAGGTCAAAAGCGACAGGAACTTTATGTACGCTGAGTACTCTCTTTCGCCTGGCATAGTGAATGAGAACAAATCAAAATTAGTGGACCAAGTTATATGTGCTATCCTTTTACTGGTGTACAGAGAACATATTCCAGTATGTATTTGGGTGTATGAACTGTTGTATCGATGATGTCGAGTCGCTGTGCGTACATGTCATGGCTTCATATGCATATATAAATTGTTGTATCCACTTTGTACCTTTGTATCATGTGTAACATATATTCTGATTTACCTGGCTGAATATAATTCAATCAAGTTCAGATTTTGCGAAGTATATGTTTTCCTTTGCATCGTCATACTGTCTTTAATTTTTCTGCCGGGTTAGTTAAAATGAAACCAGGTGGGTGCGGCAGGCCGCACTTCCTATCTAGTTTCTATTCATGCGGGTCGGATATCTCCAAAATCACACACATATGTAAAATTGACATCTCACTGAATCCTGAGATCCCGTTTGAAATGGATGTGCTTTTTTTTTTTTGAGAATGGATGTGTTGTTTTGTGCACACTGATATTTAATTCAAGCTTGAGCTAAATATCTGTGGCCACACAAATTTTACACCGATTCCAAACAGCCTCTTATATAAAGAAAAAGAAAAACAGAGCGGAAGGCGAGCGAAGTCTTCATTCCCCGCTCGAAGGCCACCGCCGCTGTCGGTTGCCGACCCTGCTCGCCGGAGCGCAGCTCCACGTGAGCACGTCCAGCGATAGGCTCCACTCTTCCTCCACCGCTCCCGCCGTCGTGACGCGCCGGGACCTCCTCGCTCGCCCGTGTCTTCTAGTCCGCTGCCGCTGTCGTTCGTAGACCAGACGTGCGCGGTGCGCCACCCCCCAGTGCAGTCCATCTCGTCGGCTCATCCTTTCTTTCCCTGCAGTGGTAAATCAATCTACCCGCGGTTAACGCGACGATGCCGCGGTGAGGAGCGCCCGGGGAAGGCTGGCACCCGCATTGCTCTGCGCCCACGGCTTGTTCGACGGAATTCCCAGCCGGGGCGCCTCGCGGTGCTGGTTCGGCTGCCAGGGCCGAGGATGCCCTTGCGGGCGTACGTGGGCATGCTGGCACGCGGAGCCAGGCCTGGCGCGTACACGTTTCCGCCGTTGCTCAAGGCGGTGGTGGCAGAGCGGGGCGCCGTGGCGTCGGCCGCCGGAGACTCTGTCCACGCGCATGTGGTTAAGTTTGGGCTGCAGCTCAACGCCCACGTGGCGAGCTCGCTGGTCCTCATGTACGCGGCCAGGGGCGACGGCGTGACGGCGCGCGCACTGCTGGATGTGCAGCCCGCCAGAGGTGGCGGCACGCCCGTCATGTGGAATGCGCTTATGTCCGGTCACAAGAGAAGCAGGCAGTTCAGGCTGTCATGCTGCTCTTTCCTGGATATGGTGAAGGCTGGCGTTGTGGCCACGCTGGTCACCTACATCACGGTGCTGTCAGCATGCGGCAAAGGCAACGACGTCCTGCTCGGAATGCAGCTGCACAAGCGCGTCATTGAGAGTGGGGTGTTGCCTGACCTCAAGGTGGAGAATGCGCTCGTTGATATGTATGCCGAGTGTGGAGAGATGGAAGCAGCTTGGGATTTGTTTGACAGCATGCAGGTGAGGAACATTGTGTCGTGGACATCGGTGATCTCTGGGTGTGTAAGACTAGGCCAGGTTGATCGAGCCAGAGTACTGTTTGATCGTATGCCTGAGAGGGACACCGTCTCATGGACTGCAATGATTGATGGTTATGTACAAGCTGGCAGTTCCGAGAGGCATTGGAGATGTTTCGTGAGATGCAACTTAGCAAGGTGAGGGCAGATGAGTTCACCATGGTCAGCATAGTCACGGCATGCGCGCAGCTTGGTGCTTTAGAGACAGGGGAGTGGGCTAGACTTTACATGAACAGACATGGGATCAAGATGGATACTTTTGTTGGGAATGCGCTCATAGACATGTATTCAAAGTGTGGGAGCATCGGGAGGGC
The DNA here is from genome assembly GCF_056163025.1 of Triticum urartu. Classification (NCBI taxonomy): domain Eukaryota; kingdom Viridiplantae; phylum Streptophyta; class Magnoliopsida; order Poales; family Poaceae; genus Triticum; species Triticum urartu. The sequence continues at coordinate 98,205,869 of NC_141875.1, forward strand.
AATGGACGTGTTCAATGAGATGCACAGTAGAGATAAATTTACTTGGACCGCTGTTATACTTGGTCTTGCAGTGAATGGCCATGGTGAGGAGGCTATCGATATGTTTGACAGGATGCTTAGGGTGTTTGAAGTTCCAGACGAGGTGACCTTCATTGGCATTCTCACTGCGTGTACTCATTCTGGTTTGATTGACAAAGGACGAGACTTCTTTCTCAGCATGACTGGGACCTACAGGATTGCTCCTAATGTGATGCACTATGGATGCATAATCGACCTCCTTGGGCGAGCTGGAAAACCAAGAGAAGCATTGGAGACAATAGGTAAAATGCCCATGAAACCCAACTCTGCAATTTGGGGGGCCCTGCTGGCAGCTTGTAGGGTCCATGGTAACTCAGAGATGGGTGAATTGGCAGCAGAACGTCTCCTTGAGTTGGATCCTGAGAACAGCATGTCTTACGTCCTTTTGTCCAATCTGTATGCAAAATCAAATAGATGGGGAGATGTTCGGTGGCTTAGGCAATTAATGATGGAGAAAGGAATCAAGAAAGAGCCTGGTTGCAGTCTTGTTGAAATGAACGGCACAATTCACGAATTTGTAGCTGGCGATAGATCTCATCCTATGAGTGAAGAAATCTATTCTAAATTGGACAAGGTACTCACGGATTTGAAGAATGATGGGTATGTACCTGATGTAACCGAGGTCTTTGTTCAAGTCACAGAAGAAGAAAAACAAAAAGTTCTTTATTGGCACAGCGAAAAGTTGGCTGTCGCTTTTGCATTACTCGTATCAAAATCCAGCGTGACAATAAGGATCGTGAAAAACTTGAGGATGTGTTTGGATTGCCACAATGCAATTAAGTTGATCACCAAGTTATATATGAGAGAGATTGTTGTGAGAGACAGGACACGCTTCCAACATTTTAGACATGGACTCTGCTCTTGTAAGGACTATTGGTAACTCATCATGCATCGATGATGTAAAACAAGGCAATATCAGTTGTCCTAAAGTCACTCAATGATTAACAAGCATTTTTCATTTCAAATGATGCACTGGCTGCAAATCTGTACTTCTGAGGACGAAGTGATAATTATGACAGTATTCTCACACCAATGGAGGCCATACATGTGAAGTTCTCATTTGGGATCATCCCCAAACATCTTGGTCTAATCTTCTCTGTTGCTGAATGATGATTGTTATATTGACAGTTTGGCACAACTTCTATTAAAAGAAAGGTGAGTTATTGCATGTCATGCAATCTGTATTCTTTTTGTTGGTTAGATACTAGTAAGTTTTGCTCTGCTCCTCTGAGTAATTTGTTGTTCTTAGACTGTTATTTGAGAGGGGTTCCAATTCAATTCTTATATTTTATTAGTCCAAAGGAATTTGTCTGGTCTTCTCAATTTTCTTTCACCAACATGTTATACATGACTCACTGGCTCTGCAGAAAGTTTCAGTGGGGAAATTCTTTGAGTAACATTATTTAACTTCTGGCCTGAAGCTGATGATCATTGTGCAACAGCGTTCTGCCATTCACTTGGTAGCAAATCTGGGTGTTTGCTGAAGCTTTACTGTTTGGTGCTTAGTGAAACCAGGTTCGTTCTATTTCCACCAATCTGCAGCTTTCATATGTTCAATCCCGTTGCCTAGTTGGTAGTTGAATTTGTAATGAACTCAAAACATTGACCTGCTTTGATTGTAGAATATTTCACCATTCTTGTTCATAGTTGCTCAGTAAATCTTGAAACATTTTGTGGAACAGCCTCTCTATTTAGACGCTCAGTATAAGTTATTCACACATCTTTGTGCCCACAGCTGTTAGATACCGCCGTATCAAAGTATAGGACGTTTTTGCAGTTCACATTGAAGTGCAAAAACGTCTTATATTTTGGTACGGAGGGAGTAAATACATACTTTTATCCGAAAAAAATATTTAGAAGGTTAAAGTGCATATTTAGCAGGAATGTGGCACCTGAAGTAATTGCTTTCCTCATTAATCTTGAGTTTGGCCCTCCCCAAACCTTTTTTTAGGATTAGGATGGGAGAGATCCTTGAAACTTAATGTTCGCCACACTAAGTCAAACATAAGCTTCTAATTTCTTGTGCACTTTATGCTGGTTCTAATTCCTTCTTTTCTTTCGATTATTCACCTTGAATTACCTCTTGTTTTCAGTGTCAGTTTTGACTGTGTGCATACATTTTATTTTATTTTTTGCCCTTTTCCAACTCTTATTAACTCTGATGAGCTAGTGGGAAACAAAGGGAAGGGAGAACATAACATCTGGAAAATCAGACTGTGTGTAACATTATATTGACTGCCAGGGAACCTGTGTAACAGTATGGATAATCGATATTGCTGTCAACTCATTTGGACCATGCCTAATCTCTAAACAATTAGGCCACCACCAGTGACCCTGATACAAGCTACTGGTTATTTGGAAAATAAATTTCTTTATTAAGTTTACACCATGTGCATCAACCACATGCATTCGTCTTGTTTCCCATTTCTTGAATCAGTAGCTTTATGTTGTTATATGAAGAACCTTCCTCATCGAAAGCCCTCCTTGCCTTGATGGCACAGTCTTTTGCTCTCACCCGGAACTGCTCTTGAGCTTTCCCCTCATCCATCAGGGCGTACACTGCTCTCTCCACATCATTTCTTGTAACCATAGCCTCTTTGTGTTCATGTCCCCACCGTGTAACTCCTTCCACTCCAACCTCCACCCCAATGTTCAGCACATCCACCACCAACTTCTCGTTTGAAAACTGCTCCGCGAAGTGTGGCCATGTGATCATGGGCACACCAGCACAGATGCTCTCTATTGTTGAGTTCCACCCACAGTGTGTCATGAATCCTCCAATGGCTTGGTGCCACAGGATCATCACCTGTGGTGCCCAGCCCCTTATGATCATGCCTCTCTCTTTGACGCGTTCCTCGAAGCCATCTGAGAGCCATTCCTCAACTTCTGGAAACTTATCTCCCGCTTTGATCACCCAAATGAATGGTTTCTTGGTGGCTTCAAGTCCCAGGCCGAGCTCAATAAGTTGCTGAGGTGCAGTGCAGGTGAGGCTGCCAAAGCTGACAAAGATCACTGAGCCTGGCTTCATTGAATCAAGCCACTGCAAGCACTCTGCCTCATCTATTGGCGCCTTGTTTCCTCTTGCGGCGATTGTGCTGCTGTTTTGGTGGCAGAGGCACATTGGCCCGACCGTCCATACTTTCTTCCTTGTCACCTGCTCAAAGGATTCGATATGCAATGTCTCCAGCTCTTTGAAGCTGTTAAGGACCACGCCATCGCATCTCAGCTCCTCTTGATAGATCTTCTCACGAATTTGCTCCATACCTGGAATGGGAATGCCTCCAGGGCATTTAGCCTTTGCCAACTCCAGTGGTGTAGGGAACCCTGGGATCGTAATGAGCTCATTCTCATCTGTGACGTGTTTCAATAAGTTGTCGCGGCAAATGATGTAACTGCAAGATGGCAATAGTTGTTAAAATTGCATAAAAATGCAGGCTTAAACGTCAACAAACTGCAATTGATCTGCAAAACTAAAGATGGTAATAGCAGCTAATTTGCCCGGTACAAAATTAACTATTCGCGGGATTTCCCTCTTATGAGTTATGATTGTACCTGACAAGGGACGAGAAGCCACAGAAGCCTCTAAAGGTGAGCCTCGGGATACCAAGCTCTCTTGCGACATCACCGGTCCACCAATGCATCGTGTCAGATATGATGCAGCTCGGAGGCGGCAGCTGCTGCTCACTGAGGTGTGCCTTGAGCGGCTCCCGAAGCGCGGCGCATGCCTCCAAGAAGTTCGACAGCAGATCCTTGGATTGGATCATGTCTATGTTCTCGCACCCGTCCGGTAGGCCAAACTTGGCTGCCGGGAAATGGAGCTCCACGAGCCGGACCGCCAGGCCTGTCTCCTCCATGTGGGCGGCAAAGCTCGCCAACCTGGACGCGTTCACTGGCGTGGTGATGAAGGTGACCTGCGCGCCGTGCTCGGCCAGCAGGCTCGCCATGTCGGTCATGGGGATGATGTGACCCTGCGCCATCATCGGGACCAGCACGAAGTGCACCCTTGCGGAGCCGCTCTGGCCATCGCCGGACATGGCTGAATCGGCTTTGTCAGCGAAGTTGGTGGAGTCAGTCAAGCTGGGAGGAAGCAACACTATCGCCCGGCAAGATGCATGCCACGATCTGTTGGAAGCAACGCAATGGGATGGTAACCGTGGCGTATAAATAGCATCTGGTACTGGCGGAAAATGCTTTGGGCTGTATTTCTCGGTTATTTCGTATATTTGCTGTTATAAATGCTCAATCTGTCGTATAACACCGATGATTTGATCATATATTTGCTGTTATAAATGTTCAATCTTTCGTATCGCACCAATCTATAACTATATCTACACCTACTAATTCATATCTATTACTGTATCTATATACCTAATCTATACCTATCTCTATAAATAAATAAATAAAGGGGCTATAAAAGGGCTATCGCTTCTTCCTGTGCGTCACGAAAATTACCCCAAAATTGCAAAATATTACCCACTAATGCTACCTAAGTGATAAAAAAGTTTCACATAGGGGAATTCTCCCGTTTGGACCGGCCCATGCAGTAGGGACCTCCTATATTATGCTCTGCATGCTGGGAGAAGACACGGCGCGCCCGATTGGGCCGACCCATGTCTGGGCTGCCTGTTTTTCGAATTTCGCTTACTAGTATTTATTTATTGTTTTTTTCTACTTTAAATAATGAGACTTAAAAAAAGTTCCTGAAAATGTTCGCGATTTTATAAAAAAATTATTTGCTTATTCAAATGTTTGGGAAATCAAAAAATGTTCATGATTTTTAAAAGTTTGTGTATTTAAAAATGTTAATGAAATTGAAAAAAAATCGTCAATTCAAAAAATGTTTATGAATGAAAAAATATCCTAAAAATTCAAAAATTGTCGTGACTTACAAAATAGCTTATTCAATCATAAAATGTTTGCTAATTCAAAAAAATGTTCGTTAAATCAAAAAAATATTCATGAAATTCAAAAATTATTCCACCAATTTCCAAAACAATGTTCCCCCATTCTAGAAATGTTTGCCGTTTCAAGATTGTTTTTAAATGTTCACAATTTAAGAAGTGGTTGCAAATAGTATAAAATATACATGAATTCAATAAATGTTCTTGGTTAGAAAATGTTGAAAAAAATGTAAAGTTGTTCATGAATTTGAAAAATATTCACAATTTCAAATATATTCATGAGTTTAGAAAAAGTATTCATGATTTCACGAAATTGAGAGTGATAGTGTATTTCGGTGATGCAGCAAAATTTGATCATGGTTAGTAGAGATTATGAATTTTTTTCTCTCATTATAACGCACAGGCCATTTTGCTAGTCTATACCTAATACTAAAAGTGCTATTGTTTCTGGCGGATTCACCCTTAAAGTTGCCAATAGTTACCCACTGGAAACGATTCATTTCACTAGATAGACCGTTTTCTTTGGGATAGACCGTTTTCTTTGGGTTATATATAGTGTGATCCCTAACTTCTCACATCCACATAGCTAGCTCAGTGGCTAACACCTCACTCAACAAACCAGGAGACCTTTCTTTTTCTTTTTTCACTTCTCTTTTCGGTGCAAATTCAAATGCTTTTTAAAATATTCATATCTTTCAAATCCTAACTCCAAAACTAACATGTTATATATGAAAATCCCTCAAAAAAATGTGTAGATTTCAAATATGCTATTATCTTGCATGTTAATCATCTGTAGAATTAAGTTGATGGTGAAACCTTAATTAATACCCTCTCTATATGAGGTATTTTGGAAGATCCTATTTACATATGTTTTATACCCCATTTTTTCTTGTGTGTACAAGGGGGTGATTTTTTCTCCCATTGCAATGCCCGGCATGTTTGCTAGTAATAATAAATAGGAAATTGCGGTACATCACGAAAATTGCCCTCAATGTTGCAAAATATTACCACCAACATCATCTATAAGTGATAAAAAGACGTTTCACACAGAAGAATCCCCCACCTGGGCCGGCTCATGAAGTAGGAACCTCATATACTGCACCCTGCACACTGGGAGAAGATGCAGTGCGCCCGTTTGGGCTGGCCCATGTCCATGCCGCCTGTTTTTATTTTTATTTTTTATTTTTTCTTTTTGTTTCGTTTTTTGTACTTTAAATAATTTGGGACTTTTAAAAGTTCCAAAAATAAATAATTTGGTGACATGGACGACATCACCAAAGAATGCATGATATGGCAAGAAGAGACATCTTGAAGAGGAGGATGCTAGCGGCGGCCGGTGAGTGTTTTGGTGCCGGTGATGTTTTCCCATCAGGAGTTGGAACCAGTGCCGTTGATGCTTTCAGTGTGCATGTCGATGCTTTCAGTACCGGAGTTGGAACAAGTGCCGGTGATGGACTCGAAAGCGGCGATGGCATCAATGGTGGTGGTGCGGAGTGAAGATCATGACGATGGGTGAAAAGCGACCAAGGTGATGATGGATGTGGCCGTTGCTTTTGCATGAAGTCCTTTTGCATTTGTCGTAGAAAACTATGCTTTTATTTACGCGCGAACTATGTTTTATTCTTCGAATTTGAACTCAATCGTCGGAATCGCTGTCAAATTGGCTAATCTGGGGTTTTCGCTAACTGTAAACGAGTTTTGTGGATCGGCGTTTTACAGGGTTTGCTAGAAATGCTCTAATTGGCATATCCAGTATATTCTTTAAACATGTTTACGTGCCAATCTGTTTTCTTAGTACCCATCTTATTAACTTCTGGATGAAAAAACCAATGTTCAAGAAAGCGGTAAGCGTAAGCGGAGCGGAAGGCCACAGCTTAGAGCAATGGCCGCTTAAGCATAGCTTAACCGGGATTAAACACTTTTTTAAATAGGCCAGAATTTGGTTGTTTTCAATAATATGCAGAAGAAAACAGGTAACATAGCACATAAGTAACTACAAATCTGAAATAGAATATAATGTTGAGGTTCAGTGGTTCACGCAGCAAGCAAAAATGCATAATATTGTCTTATAATGAGCATATAAGATAAATGGCAGCAGCTCAGGCAGCTGCAGCAGCAGCCAGGAGGAGGAGGAGCTGAACTGGTAGTAGTGGATGACCAGGAAGAGGAGGAGGAGATGCCGGTGTCCAGATCCAGTAGCTGCTGAGAAGGAGGAAGAACGCCAGAGGAGCCACAATGCTCTCTTCTTTCCCCTCCTGTAAACCCAGTAACCCTAGCCGAACGGGCCTCTTTTGGGCCAGGCCTTATACCCCCCCCCCCTTTCCCCTCCCGCCTGTGGGCTATTTCAACTCCGGTCTGACTTTTGGGCATGCCTTCTTCGCTTTTCTGCCGCTTAAGAACGCGCAGCGAACGCTCAGCCAGCGCTTAGCGCTTAACCGATCGCTAAGTCACGCTTTTTCTGCTCAACGCTAAAAGTTGCGCCTAAGCCAAAAGCGAAGCGTTTAGCTGTCGCTCAGCGGCGCTTAAAAACGCTTTCTTGAACATTGGAAAAAACCAAAGCCATTTGATGTTAATGATTTTTTAAAATCTCCGATTACCTTGAGCTTGTTTGGCAATATTGCTTGTCTATATCAAGGGACCATAAAGTGAATTTTTGAAAAAAATAACAAATTTATGGCGCATGCAGTTTTTATAATATTTTTACTATCTTTTTCTGAAAATAGATGGGTGCGACAATGCACGCAATCAGTGATCTAGTACATTTGTAAAATATACTACTTTGTAAAAGAAAATCAGATGGATTCCTAGTACACATATTCTATCCATGCGGGTTGGAGATCTACAAAATCATACACACATATGTAGAATTGAAACCTGAGACCCCGTTTGAAATGTGGATGTGTTGTTTTGTGCACACTGATATTTAATTAAAGTTTGAGCTAAATATTGGTGGCCACACAAATTTTACACCGATTCCAAACAGCCTCTTATATAGAGAGAAAAGAAAAAGAAAAACAGAGCGGAAGGCGAGCGAAGTCTTCATTCCCCGCTCGAAGGCCACCGCTATCCCGCGGCCGGAAGGCCACCGCTGCTGTTGGTTGCCGACCCTGCTCGCCGGAGCGCAGCTCCACGTGAGCACGTCCAGCGATAGGTCCCGCCGTCGTGATGCGCCGGGACCTCCTCGCTCGCCCGTGTTTTCTAATCTGCTGCCGCTGTCGTTCGTAGACCAGACGTGCTCGGTGCGCCACCCCCCAGTGCAGTCCATCTCGTCGGCTCATCCTTCCTTTCCCTGCTGCGGTAAATCAATCTACCCGCGGTTAACGCGACGATGCCGCGGTAAATCAATCTACCCGCGTTTAACGCGACGACGGTGCGGTGAGGGGTGCGCGGGGAAGGCTGGCACCCGCATTGCTCTGCGCCCGCGGCCTGTTCGACGGAATTCCCAGCCCACGGTGCTGGTTTGGCTGCCAGGGCCGAGGATGCCCTTGCGGGCGTACGTGGGCATGCTGGCACGCGGAGCCAGGCCTGACGCATACACGTTCCCGCCGTTGCTCAAGGCGGTGGCGGCGGAGCGGGGTGCTGTGGCGCCGTCCGTCGGAGACTCTGTCCACGCGCATGTGGTTAAGTTTGGGCTGGAGCTCAACGCCCACGTGGCGAGCTCGCTGGTGCTCATGTACGCTACCAGGGGCGACGGCGTGATGGCGCGTGCGCTGCTGGACGTGCAGCCTGCCGGAGGTGGCGGCACGCCCGTTGTGTGGAATGCACTTATGTCCGGCCACAAGAGAAGCAGGCAGTTCAGGCTGTCATGCTGCTCATTCCTGGATATGGTGAGGGCTGGCGTTGTGCCCACGCCGGTCACCTACATCACAGTGCTGTCGGCATGTGGCAAAGGCAACGACGTCCTGCTCGGAATGCAGCTGCACAAGCGCGTCATTGAGAGCGGGGTGTTGCCTGACCTCAAGGTGGAGAATGCGCTTGTTGGTATGTATGCCGAGTGTGGCGAGATGGAAGCAGCTTGGGATTTGTTTGAGGTCATGCAGGTGAGGAACATTGTGTCCTGGACGTCGGTAATCTCTGGGTGTGTAAGACTAGGCCAGGTTGATCGAGCCAGGGTACTCTTTGATCGTATGCCTGAGAGGGACACCGTCTCATGGACTGCGATGATTGATGGTTATGTACAAGCTGGCCAGTTCCGAGAGGCATTGGAGATGTTTCGTGAGATGCAACTTAGCAAGGTGAGGGCAGATGAGTTCACCATGGTCAGCATAGTCACGGCATGCGCGCAGCTTGGTGCTTTAGAGACAGGGGAGTGGGCTAGAATTTACATGAACAGACATGGGATCAAGATGGATACTTTTGTTGGGAATGCGCTCATAGACATGTATTCAAAGTGTGGGAGCATCGAGAGGGCAATGGACGTGTTCAATGAGATGCACAGTAGAGATAAGTTTACTTGGACCGCTATTATACTTGGTCTTGCAGTGAATGGCCATGGTGAGGAGGCTATCAATATGTTTGACAGGATGCTTAGGGCGTTTGAAGCTCCAGACGAGGTGACCTTCATTGGCGTTCTCACTGCCTGTACTCATGCTGGCTTGGTTGACAAAGGACGAGACTTCTTTCTCAGCATGACTGTGACCTACAGGATTGCTCCTAATGTGATGCATTATGGATGCATGATCGACCTCCTTGGGCGAGCTGGGAAACTAAGAGAAGCATTGGAGACAATAGGTAAAATGCCCATGAAACCCAGCTCTGCAATCTGGGGGACCCTGCTGGCAGCTTGTAGGGTCCATGGTAACTCAGAGATAGGTGAATTGGCAGCAGAACGTCTCCTTGAGTTGGATCCAGAGAACAGCATGGCTTACGTCCTTTTGTCCAATCTGTATGCAAAATCTAATAGATGGGGAGATGTCCGGTGGCTTAGGCAGGTAATGATGGAGAAAGGAATCAAGAAAGAGCCTGGTTGCAGCCTTATTGAAATGAATGGCACAATTCACGAATTTGTAGCTGGCGATAGATCTCATCCTATGAGCGAAGAAATCTATTCTAAATTGGACAAGGTACTCACGGATTTGAAGAATGATGGATATGTACCTGATGTAACCGAGGTCTTTGTTCAAGTCACAGAAGAAGAAAAACAAAAAGTTCTTTATTGGCACAGCGAAAAGTTGGCTGTCGCTTTTGCATTACTCGTATCAGAATCCAGTGTGACAATAAGGATCGTGAAAAACTTGAGGATGTGTTTAGACTGCCACAATGCAATTAAATTGATCACCAAGTTATATATGAGAGAGATTGTTGTGAGGGACAGGACACGCTTCCATCATTTTAGACATGGACTCTGTTCTTGTAAGGACTATTGGTAACTCATCATGCATCGATGATGTAAAACAAGTTAATATCAGTTGTCCTAAAGTCTGAGTGATCACTCAGTGATTAACAAGCATTTTTTGTTTCAAATGATGCACTGGTTGCAAATCTGTACTTCAGAAGACGAAGTGATAATTAAGACAATATTCTCACACCAATGGAAGCCATACATGTTAAGTTATCATTTGGGATCATCCCCAAACATCTTGGCCTAATCTTCTCTGTTGCTGAATGATGATTGTTATATTGACAGTTTGGCGCAACTTCTATTAAAAGAAAGGTGAGTTATTGCATGCCATGCAATCTGTATTCTTTTGCTGGTTAGATACTAGTAAGTTTTGCTCTGCTCCTCTCGGTAATTTGTTCTTAGACTGTATTTGAGAGAGGTTCCAATGCAATTCTTATATTTATTAGTCCAAAGGAATTTGTCTGGTCTTCTTAATTTTCTTTCACCAACATGTGATACATGAACTTCTGGCCTGAAGCTGATGATCATGGTGCAACAGCGTTCTGCCATTCACTTGGTAGCAAATCTGGGTGTCTGCTGAAGCTTTACTGTTTGGTGCTTAGTGAAACCAGGTTCGTTCTATTTCCACCAATCTGCAGCTTTCATATGTTCAATCCCGTTGCCTAGTTGGTAGTTGAATTTGTAATGAACTCAAAACATTGACCTGCTTTGATTGTAGAATATTTCACCATGCTTGTTCATAGTTGCTCAGTAAATCTTGAAACATTTTGTGGAATAGCCACTCTATTTAGATGCATTTATTTATACCATAGTATAAGTTATTCACACATCTCTGTGCCCACAGTTATTAGATACCTCTATATCAAAATATAAGACGTTTTTGTAGTTCAAATTGAAGTGCAAAAACGTATTATTTTTTGGTATGGAGGGAGAAAATACATACTTTTATCCAAAAAAATATATTTAGAAGGTTAAAGTGCATATTTAGCAGGAATGTGGCACCTGAAGTAAATGTTTTCTTCATTAATCTTGAGTTGGCCCTCCTCAAACCATTTTTTAGGATTAGGATTGAAGAGATCCTTGAAACTTAATGTTCGTCACACTACTCAGTCAAACATAAGCTTCTAATTTCTTGTGCACTTTATGCTGCTTCTAATTCCTTCTTTTCTTTCGATTATTCACCTCGAATTACCTCGTTCTTTCAGTGTCAGTTTTTGATTGTGTGGATACATTTTATTTTATATTTTGCCCTTTTCCAACTCTTATTAACTCTGATGAGCTAGCGGGAGACAAAGGGAAGGGAGAACATAACATCTGGAAAATCAGACTGTGTGTAACATTATGTTGACTGCCATGGAACCTGTATAACAGTATGGATAATCGATATTGCTGTCAACTCATTTGGACCATGCCTAATCTCTAAACAATTAGGCCACCACCAGTGACCCTGATACAAGCTACTGGTTATTTGGAAAATAAATCTTTTTATTAAGTTTACACCATGTGCATCAACCACATGCATTTGTCTTGTTTCCCATTTCTTGAATCAGTAGCTTTATGTTGTTATATGAAGAACCTTCCTCATCGAAAGCCCTCCTTGCCTTAATGGCACAGTCTCTTGCTCTCACCCGGAACTGCTCTTCAGCTTTCCCCTCATCCATCAGGGCGTACACTGCTCTCTCCACATCATTTCTTGTAACCATAGCCTCTTTGTGTTCATGTCCCCACCGTGTAACTCCTTCCACTCCAACCTCCACCCCAATGTTCAGCACCTCCACCACCAGCTTCTCATTTGAAAACTGCTCGGCAAAGTGCGGCCAAGTGATCATGGGCACGCCTGCACAGATGCCCTCTATTGTTGAGTTCCACCCACAGTGCGTCATAAATCCTCCAACGGCTTGGTGCCACAGGATCATCACCTGTGGCGCCCAGCCCCTTATGATCATGCCTCTGTCTTTGACGCGTTCCTCGAAGCCATCTGAGAGCCATTCCTCAACTTCTGGAAACTTATCTCCTGCTTTGATCACCCAAATGAATGGTTTCTTGGTGGCTTCAAGTCCCAGGCCGAGCTCAATAAGTTGCTGAGGTGCAGTGCAGGCGAGGCTGCCAAAGCTGACAAAGATCACTGAGCCTGGCTTCATTGAATCAAGCCACTGCAAGCACTCTGCCTCATCTATTGGCGCCTTGTTTCCTCTTGCGGCGATTGTGTTGCTGTTTTGGTGGCAGAGGCACATTGGCCCGACCGTCCATACTTTCTTCCTTGTCACCTGCTCAAAGGATTCGATATACAATGTCTCCAGCTCTTTGAAGCTGTTAAGGACTACGCCATCGCATCTCAGCTCCTCTTGATAGATCTTCTCACGAATTTGCTCCATACCTGGAATGGGAATGCGTCCAGGGCATTTAGCCTTTGCCAACTCCAGTGGTGTAGGGAACCCTGAGATCGTAATGAGCTCATTCTCATCTGTGACGTGTTTCAATAAGTTGTCGTGGCAAATGATGTAACTGCAAGGTGGTAATAGTTGTTAAAATCACATAAAACTGCAGGCTTAAACGTCAACAAACTGCAATTGATCTGCAAAACAAAAGATAGTAATAGCAGTTAATTTGCCCAGTACAAAATTAACTACTCATGGGATTTCCCTTTTATGATTGTACCTGACAAGGGACGAGAAGCCACAGAAGCCACTAAAGGCGAGCCTCGGGATACCAAGCTCTCTTGCGACGTCACCGGTCCACCAATGCATCGTGTCAGATATGATGCAGCTCGGAGGCGACTGCTGCTGCTCACGGAGGTGCGCCTTGAGCGGCTCCCGAAGCGCGGCGCATGCCTCCAAGAAGTTTAACACCAGATCCTTGGATTGGATCATGTCGACGTTCTCACACATGTCCGGTAGACCAAACTCGGCTGCCGGGAAATGGAGCTCCACGAGCCGGACCGCCAGGCCTGTCTCCACGTGGGCGGCGAAGCTCGCCAGCCTGGACGCGTTCACTGGCGTGGTGATGAAGGTGACCTGCACGCCGTTCTCGGCCAGCAGGCGCGCCATGTCGGTCATGGGAATGATGTGACCCTGCGCCATCATGGGGACCAGCACGAAGTGCGCCCTTGCGGAGCCGCTCTGGCCATCGCCGGACATGGCTAAATTGGCTTTGTCAGCGAAGTTGGTGGAGTCAATCAAGCTGGGAGGAAGCAACGCTACCGTCCGGCAAGATGCATGGCACGATCTGTTGGAAGCAACGCAATGGGATGGTAACTGTGGTGTATAAATAGCATCTGGTCCTGGCGGAAAATGCTTTGGGCTGTATTTCTCGGTTATTTCGTATATTTGCTGTTATAAATGCTCGATCTTTCGTATATCACCAATGATCTGATCATGTATTTTCTATTATAAATGTTCAATCTTTCGTATAGCACCAATCTATATCTATATCTATACCTACTACTTCATATCTCTATCTCCATCTCTATTTCTAATTCTATAATTCTAATTCTAATTTCTAATTTCTAATCTAATATTAAAGGGAGGATTGTTTCTCCACCTTTTTTGGTCCAATCAATTGTTTTGTACGTCGCCTTATTTATTTTTCCTTCGTACGTGCCCAGCCCGCCCACACATCGTCCTGTTTTTTCCCTCTCTGTACGCTCCCCGCCAACCTACCTATCATGTTATTTGAGAATGAAGAAGAAGATATCCTTTTATACGGGTTAAACGAATTTTGTTAAAAAAATATTCAATGAAGGAAATGAATTAAATGGAGGAGTAAGTTCCGCCGTTATGAGCATGGAAGGAAAGAAGAAAAAATAAGGAATAAATTTCATCCTTATGATGAGGCGGAAATGGAAGGAATTAAAGGAAAGAATAAAAGATGAAATAAATTTCATCCTTTATGATAAGGCAGGAAGGAAGGAATTAAAGGAAAGAATGAAAGAAGGAATAAATAAATTTCCCTATCATATACGAAGCATGAAGAAAGGAATTAAAGAAGAAAGAAATTTCATAAGGAAAGAATAAAAGACAGAATAAATTTTGGTATAATTACATGAGGCATGAAGGGAAGGAATTAAAGATGAAATGAAATTCGCTAGGAACTAAAATAAGAAATAAAAATTTCACTGTTAAGAAATTAACAGAACAAAATAAATTCCGTTGTGGACCGATTATATATATCATCGGCTGTGCATGCATAAAAGAAGTCCCATTGTGACTCTACCTACGAGTATATGGGATCACACTAATTACATCGAAAAGAGACTCCTGGAGGAGCTTGTCAAAAGTGGCCATGTTACTTTTGAATCTCCTGATGATGTTGTTTTTGCTGAATCTCATATGATGTACGTGAGAGCTGACAATAGGTATATGTCAAAGTCAATCTACCTTCTACTATTATAGGTGATCCGGTCACTTCCCAACTATGAATTTATTTGCAAGTTTTGCGGCAGTGGAGGCAAAAGAATGAAGTCACCCCAAATCGTTGCACCGGTGCTCTATATTGCGGAAGGTCACGCACGCATTGGCAAGGGTTGAGCCATATTCGATTTATTTTTGGGAGTTAAGGCAGAACAAATCCAAATAGTTAAATCGGACCTGCTCAAATACCAAATCATGGTTTGGAGCTTGTATACAAACATCCAAATGCATGGTTCGATGGCATGGCAGAACAACACAACATGGTTCACTGCCAAAAACATGCCCAAGTTCATGTTAGAGATGAAGAAGGTGGACGGTGGTGATAGTGAAGTGTATGCGGTTTAAGTTGAGTCAACAAGTTGATGACCACACACCTTAATTTATTTTTGCATTAATAATTATTATTGTGAGTGCTCAATAAAGAAATGCATCGCCTGGTATATTAAGACATGATTGGTGTTCAACCACATGAACATGTATATGCAGTTGCAGCACACAAGGAATTACAAGCTGGTGCAGGTAGGGACTCGAGAAATATGCATGATGAGTGTGATGACCAAGATCATCGCCTTTGGACTGATCACATCGGATGAAATAGGTGGGCAAGTGACCATCACGGAAGATGATGACGAAGAGGAGAAGTAACAACACAGATGTGATGGTATGGGTGTGCGAGAGTTTGTTTCTCCCGTTACCACGCACGAGCATTTGTTCTAGTCTATATCTATACCTACTAATAAAGAAATTAGTATTTTGGCTTCCGTCACACTCTTTTTCAGAAAAGCCTCTGCTATTCTTGAAATTAATCCACGGTCCATGTTTAAGTCATCGAGAAAAACATTTTGCTTTTTGTAGAAACCTGTGTGGTTACTAGAAATCAATCGGTGGTACGGGTTTAAGTCATCGAGAAAAACCTTTTGATTTTTGGTGCAAAATCACCCCTGACATTTGAGTTAATCAACCCACAATTCATATCAAGTGTTTTTTTCCCAAAAAAGTCACATCTTTAAATCTTAAGTCCAAATTTAACATGTTATATATGAATTTTGATTCAAAAAATGTGTAGAATGTGAATAAGATGTTATTTTTATCCGTTAGCCATTTTTAAAAATTCTACTAACTATTTATGATGCAACTTAATTAGCACAACCTGTCTTCCTTTCGTGCCGGCGTCGATTCAGACTGTGGAAATAAACACCTCAACAAAACAGATTGGAGACGGAAAAAACCATCTATAATCACGCATGCATGCCTCATCAAAATCTCACAGGGAAAAAGAAAACAGAACCACACACGCATGCCTCGTCAAAATCTCAAAGGGGAAAAAGAAAACCAATTTCTCATCTAATACCGCGAAAGAGATGTTGGGGAACGCAGTAATTTCAAAAAATTTCCTACGCACACGCAAGATCATGATGATGCATAGAAACAAGAGGGAAAAGTGTTGTCCACGTACCCTCGTAGACCGTAAGCGAACGCGTTATGACAACGCGGTTGATGTAGTCGTACGTCTTCACGATCGACCGATGCTAGCACCGAAGGTACGACACCTCCGCGATCTGCACACGTTTGGCTCGGTGACGTCCCACGAACTCACAATCTAGTAGAGTGTCGAGGGAGAGCTTCGTCAGCACGACAGCGTAATGACGGTGATGATGATTCTACCGGAACAGGGCTTCGCCTAAGCACCGCTACGCTATGACCGAGGTGGATTATGGTGGAGGGGGGCACCGCACATGGCTAAGAGATCAATGATCAAGTTGTGTGTCTATGGGGTGCCCCCCTCCCCCATATATAAAGGAGTGAAGGAGGGGGAGGGGGCCGGCCTCCTAGGCATGCCCCAAGGGGAGTCCTACTCCCACCGGGAGTAGGATTCCCTCCTTTCCCTAGTTGGATTAGGAGAGAAGGAAGGGGAAGGAAGGAGGAAGGAAGGGGGGGGGGGAGGGGGGCGGCCCCCCTACCAATTCAGATTGGGCTTGGGGGGCCTCCTTTGCTCCCTTCTCCTCTCTCCCACTATGGCCCAATAAGGCCCATATACCTCCCGGGGGGTTCCGGTAACCTCTCGGTACATCGGTAAATGCCCGTTCTCACCCGGAACCATTCCGATGTCCAAATATAGTCATCCAATATATTGATCTTTATGTCTCGACCATTTCAAGACTCCTCGTCATGTCCGTGATCATATCCGGGACTCTGAACTACCTTCGGTACATCAAAACACATAAACACATAATACGGTCGTCACCGAACGTTAAGCGTGCGGACCCTACGGGTTCGAGAACTATGTAGACATGACCGAGACACATCTCCGGTCAATAACCAATAGCGGAACCTGGATTCTCATATTGGTTCCTACATATTCTACGAAGATCTTTATCGGTCAAACCGCATAACGATATACGTTGTTCCCTTTGTCATCGGTATGTTACTTGCCCGAGATTTGATCGTCGGTATCTCAATACCTAGTTCAATCTCGTTACCGGCAAGTCTCTTTACTCGTTCCATAATGCTACATCCCGTAACTAACTCATTAGCTTACATTGCTTGCAAGGCTTATAGTGATGTACATTACCGAGAGGGCCCAAAGATACCTCTCCGACAATCGGAGTGATAAATCCTAATCTCGATCTATGCCAACTCAACAAACACCATCGGAGACACCTGTAGAGCACCTTTATAATCACCTAGTTACGTTGTGACGTTTGGTAGCACACAAAGTGTTCCTCTGGTATTCGGGAGTTGCAGGATCTCATAGTCATAGGAATATGTATAAGTTATGGAGAAAGCAATAGCAACAGACTAAACGGTCATCGTGCTAAGCTAACAGATGGGTCAAGCCAATCACATCATTCTCTAATGATGTGATCCTGTTTAATAAAATGACAACTCATGTCTATAGTTAGGAAACATAACCATCATTGATTCAACGAGCTAGTCAAGTAGAGGCAAATTAGTGACACTCTGTTTGTCTATGTATTCACACATGTACTAAGTTTCCGGTTAATACAATTCTAGTATGAATAATAAACATTTATCATGATATAAGGAAATATAAATAACAACTTTATTATCGCCTCTAGGGCATATTTCCTTCAAGAGACACCTTAAGATTAATCATATTCAAACGCGTTGCGATTGTGTGAGCACGAAGGACACCGTCGGCGATGGTGAGAAGGAGGATAAGCAGCAAAACAGATGGGATTTCATGTTGAAATGAAGGATATGAACCTATTGTGGTCTTCAACCATAACTATTGAGTAGAGGCATGTGGTATTATTATTTTTTCATTGCAACACACGGGCTCTTTTGCTGGTGATATAAAATATAAATACTAGTTGAATGCACTACTTGAATACTGAGGTCATGGCTTCGGCAGGGAATCGTGGATCGTATTCAATCAAGCTGAACACACACAAGATGACACGATCTGTGTTGGAAGAAGAACCAAGGTCATCAACTTGGTCAGTGCCTCAGTGGTCACCACTTCCGAGTGAAGCGTTCTTGCCCATTAGTTATGGGTTGTGCAGTTGATGATCCACAAGTATAGGGGATCTATCGCAATCCTTTCGATAAGTAAGAGTGTCGAACCCAACAAGGAGTAGAAGGAAATGACAAGCGGTTTTCAGCAAGGTATTTTCTACAAACACTGAAATTATTGGTAACAGATAGTTTTGTGATACGATAATTCGTAACGGGTAACAAGTAACAAGTGTAACTAAAGTGCAGCAAGGTGGCCCAATCCTTTTTGTAGCAAAGGACAAGCCTGGACAAACTCTTATATAAAGCAAAATGCTCCCGAGGACACATGGGAATTACTGTCAAGTTAGTTTTCATCATGCTCATATGATTCACGTTCGTTATTTTGATAATTTGATATGTGGGTGGACCGGTGCTTGGATGTTGTCCTTACTTGGACAAGCCTCCCACTTATGATTAACCCCTCTCACAAGCATCGGCAACTACGAAAGAAGAATTAAAATAAATCTAACCATAGCATGAGACACGTGGGTCCAAATCAGCCCTTTACGAAGCAACGCATAAACTAGGGTTTAAGCTTCTGGCACTCTAGCAACCCATCATCTACTTATTACTTACCAATGCCTTCCCCTAGGTCCAAATCATGGTGAAGTGTCATGTAGTCGACATTCACATAACACCACTAGAGGAAAGACAACATACATCTCATCAAAATATCGAACGAATACCAAATTCACATGATTACTTATAACAAGACTTCTCCCATGTCCTCGGGAACAAACGTAACTACTCACAAATGTTGGTGTACAAAAGTAGGGGCTCTCCTTTTGCACCCCTTTACTTGTGTACGGGCAGTCAGAGCCGCGCCCACGGCCACACTGAGCAGGGCAGAAGAGGGATGCCGGAGCACAAGACAGCCAAAGCAACGCCAAGACTAGGGACTCAAAGAGAGAAAGAGGGCGAGGTGGACTCCCCCGGCAAGACCCTTGCCGGGGTGGCTTCCGCAGCCCCGGCAAGATCCTTGCCGGGGCAACTTGCCTGACGCCAGCGGAGCGCACCACCCTTGAGCCCAAGGGTTTCTGACGCCACCAACCACGTTGGAACCAAGGCTCGGGAGGCACCTCCGTGGTGGCATGCAGATCTTTGTAGAGATCATAAATACACAAGATCAGATGAGAACCAGAAGACGACGATCCTTGGCGAGATCCTTGCCAAGGAGATCCACGAGACCCCGGCAAGATCCTTGCTGGGGACGACCGCGGTGCCGCAGCGAGACCCTTGCCGAGGACGCCTGCGGGGCCGCGGCCAGGCCCGCGTCTGCCAAGACTCCACCGCCACTCCCATGCAGCTGCCAGCTCGACCAGCTGGGCAGGCATCTGCGTGGCAGCGCGCGACCTCCACACCAACTCAGCAAGCACCTGCGTGGTGGCATGCAGATCTTCGTGAAGGCTCCACCACCGCGCTAGCCCAGCAGCCAGCCAACGTGGCGCTACAACGCCTCATCAGCTTGGACGCGCATCGGAGCCAGGCGAGGCAACGACAGCTGGGACGAGCTTCTTTGCCGACCCCAATAAAGCAAGAGGGGCACGTCGGCAGCGCATTAAATGCGTTTGTCCGACGATGCCAGGGGATAGACTCAACCCCTGTACACCTTTCCACCTCCTGTGTGCCACTGTGGCGACCCCTTTTTGTCTATAAAAGGAGGCCCGAGACATACTGGAGAGGGATTCAGATCTTTTGGACTAGAGAGACATCACAGCTAGTTCAGGAACACAAGAACACTCAAATATACATCAAAGCACACTACAAAAAAAATACACTTCCGTGATGATACGTGTTTGTCACAGTAGGTCGCTTTTTTTGTCATGCATGTACATCCATGACAAATTTATGACAGAATCAAGATAGTCATACCTGTGCTGTTGTAGAAGTGTTCCATAACATTACCAAAATTATCATCACGGAAGTGTCCACTTCCATGACGATAAATCACGCGTCACAGAAGTGCTTTCGTCAAGGGTGACCGACATGTGGCATCCACCGTAACGGAACGCCGTTAAGCTATCGGGTCGGGTTTTGGATCCGATAACCCGTTAACAGCCCCGACCAATGGGGATTTTCCACGTGTAAAATCATCATTGGCTGGAGGAAACACGTGTCGGCTCATCGTTGGGACAGATGTCAACCACTCATTGGACGGAAGGCGCCTATGATACGTCGACATGTGGCATGGCCCAACAGAGGCCCATTCCTGTGAAAAGGCCGGCCCGTTTGACTTGGTCAAAAGCTGGCGGGCCGGCCCATGGAAAGCCTGTTAACGGCCTGTTCGAATATAGCCCATTTACATCCTGCTAACCCAAGGCCCGTTACACCCTATCCGAATTAGGCCCAGTAGCGTCATCTGGGCCATCCAATATGATTCCAGCCCATTTTCACTTCTGGCCCATGTATGGCCCATGACGTCTTTCGGCCCATATGAGGCCCTATGTAACTCTTGGCCTACTAACGGCCCGTGGTGAAACTGGACCGTAATGAACAGTGTATCACTTTACACCCATTAATGGCCCATGGTGAAACCGGCCCGTAATGAACAGCATATCACTTTATACCCGTTAACGGCCCGTTATTCCGTTGGGCCGTTTCCAGCCCATGTTATCTTTCGGCCTTCTCAGAGCCCATTTATTCTTGGGCTCATTTCCAGCATTCGTTTACTTACGGCCCGTTACTGTCATTTTCTGCTTGTGGGCCAAATTCAGCCCGTGGTTACAGTCGGCCCGTTTGTGGTCCGCTAATACGTTGGGCCAATTTCATAGCGTCATCAAATACGGCCTATTAACGATGGCCCGTTATGGTCGGCCCATGAATGAACGATTCCAACTCTAGCCCGTTTATGGCCATAATGCGGTCTGTTTGGCCCATGTTTGGCCAATCGATTATACGGCCCGTATAAGGCCCATTGATAATACGGCCCGCAGAAGGCCCATTGTTTCTACGGCCCGTAGAAGGCCCATTGTTTCTACGACCCGTAGAAGGCCCACTGTTTCTACGGCCAGTAGGAGGCCCAGTGTCACTACAGTAAATATTAGCCCATGGTTATTGTGGCCTAGTTTTAAAAAATAGGTTATTGCAGCCACTAGCTAACCGCGGAAAAAGAACTGCAATGACTACAAGCAAACAAATAAACAAGACAACAAGGAAATAAATAAGCAAGCAACTAACGCTAGGCTATCACGGCTATTACACATATTACATCCATTGGGCATCAAAGTTCGCCACCAGTGCAAATATAGGGAACAAAGCAGCATATCATATACACTGGTTGTCAAAGTTGGCGAGCAGCGCAAATAAACGCCGCAGCAAAACAAATCCAGAACTGAAACCACTTCAGAAGATCTCAAGAAACAATATCCTGGGTACCCATAATGCTGGCAAGATGCTTAGCAAGCTTATTAACTTTCTCTTGTTTGGCGCTTAAATCCTCCAGCACTTGCTGTTGCACCAGAAAATATGCATCTGAATTCTGCAGGGACTTCCTCAGTCCTTCAGCTTCCCATCACAGCACATCTGATCGATGTCTTTCAACTTGAAGTTGAGACTCAAGAAGACGAACTGATTCAGGCAGGGAGTTCGAAGAGCTTGTGCCAGCAGTAGTGGCCAGTAACTCGAACACTACATCAAGACAGGACTTTTGGGTTCCCTCACTGTCGCCAAGATAGTTTTTATCAGCTTTCTTGGAGACCAACAGGGATGTCTCACTATCTTGAACCTTATCTTCATTACTTCCTTTACCATTGGATAACGCGATACTGTTCTCCAATATTTTGTTCGCATTCCAAAAGAGAAACAAGTAGACACATCACATGTTTACCATGTTGTATATGAAACTCATTTTGGTAAATGAGTTCAGTAGTAAAGTGGACAGGATAACAGCATGAAACAAACATATATCTATGTACCATGGTCACTTTATGGTCTATACCATTCTAGTTTTTGTTGCTAAATCAAGATAGAGACACAGTTCAAATAATATTTGTTCAAGACAAAGCAGAATAGACAGAATATAAGTGTGGGTAACTATAGAGCAATAACAACACTTGTAATGTGCATGACATGAGAACATAACTGTTTATTTAATTGAAACTGAAATTAACATAGAGCAGGTTACAACAGCAAACCAGTTAAAGAAACACGTTTAAAACATACCTGTTGCGCCATTGGAGTTTCAATTCCATCCTTCAAATTTGAAAATAGTTGGTATGAGTAAATACAGTCATGCAAGAGTAAAGGAGTATGAACCATAGCTACAGAACCTGACCTGAGAACAATTCTTCTTCTCCTTTAAGCGTTGAGTTGGGATTCAGAATGGTGGTCCTCGTGCTTTGGGCACTGCAGTTCCCTTACTAACTGCTCGTGTTTGGGTGCTCTGTGGTGGAGACGGTGCTGTGTCAACTGGAACTGGGTTACTATCTGCCGAGGTTGGGGGTTAGAAGGGGTGTAGCTGGTTCTCTGTCCAACTGGGTAGGGATACAATCTGCGAGAGTCTGGGTTATGTGTGGTGGATCTGGTCCTTGGGCAAGTACAACCGTGGTTCTATCTGCATCAACTGGTAGCACTATCTTTTCTGAAGACCGTGTTGTTACTCCCTTAGATACTGCCATCACGCTCTCCAATTCAAATGGCTGATAAACAAGAAAAGTAATTGAAAGTATAGACATTGTATGATAGACAGGTGCAATGGATAGTGGGGAATAAAAGAGGGCATGAAATAATTCATATTTATGTTGTCTAACCAAACAGGATAGCATGACACAATTTCACATATATGATGACTAACTAAACAGGATAGCATGACACAATTTCACATTATGATGGCTAACTAAAAAAGATGGAAAGACATAGTTCAAAATATGAGACTATGTAAACAGGATGACATGACATAACTATATAATGTGTTTATTAAATAGGTTGGCATGCCATAATTCACATACATTCAGGGATAGAATGCCATAATTTAAAATATGATGACTGTAAACACTAAACATGATGAGATGATATAACTATATGATGTCTTTATTAAATGGGTTGCCATGCCATAATTCAGATAGATGATGTGTATGTACTATGTAAACATGATGGCATGATATAATTCAAATATATGATTTATATAGTAAGCAAGTAAGCAAATGGCAATCCATATATGATGTAAAAACTAAGCAATGCAAGACAACATGCATGACATGGGTAATATAACCCTGCCAAGTTTGAGCATAGACCTCAGGGGGAAAATAGGACTGGTCATCAGTCTCTGAATCCTCCTCTGAGGAGCTCTCTGTAACCAGCAAGATGTCTGCTTCAGCAGGTAGAATTGTCTGCTCTGAATACCTTGTTTTCACTCCAGATACTTCCATCACCGCTTCAAATGGCTGATGCACAGGAAGAGTAGTTGAATATACAAACGTTGTCGCCAAATGGAACACGTAATACAAAAAAATGATAGCATGATATAATTCACATACATGATGATTGGCTAAACAACATGGCATTGCATAATTCACATATATAATGCCTTTGCAACAAGATAGCATTGTATAATTCACATATATAATGTCTTGCAACAAGATGGCAATGCATAATTCACATATATGGTAATTAGACACTGAACAGGTGGCATTCACACAAAGCATGTCTAAACTAATCAAATGACATAGCAATGCGAGACACCATACGCATGATATGAGCAACATAACCCTGCCAAGTTAGAGCATACACCTCGGGGGGGGGGGGATAGGACTGGTCATCTGTCTCTGAATTCTCCTCCGAGGAGCTATCCGTAACCAGCGAGATATGCGCTTCGTCAGATAGCATAGTCTGCTCTGAAGACCTTGTTTTCACTCTAGAATTTGCCATCACCGTGTCAAATGGCTGATGCACACGAAGAGCAGTTGAATGTAATAACATTGTTGACAAATGTAATATGTAACGAAAAAAGGATGGCCTGATATAATTTACATATAAGATGACTGGCTAAGCAAGATGGCATTGCAAAATTCACATATATGATGCCTGGCTAAACAAGATGGCGTTGCATAATTCACATAAACGATGAATAAACTAAACAGATGGCATTCGCACAAAGGATGTCTAAACTAAGCAGATGACATATTTGATGTATAAAGTAAGCAATGCAAGACACCATATGCATGATATAACCAACATCAGCATGCCAAGTTAGAGCGAAGACCTCAGGGGGTAAATAGGAGTTGTCTTCTCCTTCTGAATCCCCCTTAGAACAGATATCTTCCTCTCGATTACAATCCGAAATGCGTGGAGGGGGCTGCCTTTGTGCCTACCATGGAGCGACGTCTGCATGAAATTTTATTGCCACACAAGGCTCGTCTCTTTTGCTCTACATGTTCAGTTCCATTGTTTACAATAACTGTCATGCATAGGAATAAAACATAGTGAGATTATGTAAGGAGTGCATGCAGAAATCCAGAGTGATGGTAGCAACCTGTGGATAGACCCAAAACCAATAATAGCAGGCAGATAATGGCTTCTATTAAAAAATACAGATAATGGCTTCTTTACTGTTTGTTTCCCACCCAACATGAAACTCATAGTAGACACCGGAGATTAACCAGATAGTAGATAGATACTATTGATAGCGGCCCCGATATGTACCCCACAACCATTTAAAAACTCAAGTTTGACCATTAGTTTGGAGCTGACTCAGAGTCTAATCGGTGAACAGGATGATAAAGTAGCATGTAATATTAAGCGATGCATAACATAAGCAGACATGAAAGAGTGCGACCTCTCTTGCAGACCCGTGTAGTCCTCGAGGTCATCTGCTCGGTTGATGATGGTAGTGCAGTTTTCATGCCTGCCAGCGGCGGGGAAGAAGATCTGAGGCGGCGAAAGACAGTCTGGAGGCCGGATCCCTGCTGTGCTGGACCCTTCTGTGGTTGGAGCAGCTGAGCTGGGGTGGACGACGGCGCAGCAGGAGCGGGACAAACCACACAAGGTTTTCTTTGACAACTATCTGTAAGAGAAATAATTCTGTAAGGGCTCGTTTGAATTGGAGGATTCCAACAATGCAGGGATAGGAAATAGACAGGAATAGGATAGGAAAGCACGTGCAAAACAGAGAATTTAAAAACACAGGATTTCTGCCAATCTGGGTGTTTGATTCACAACAATTGGAAGATCACAGGATGCAAAGAAGCATGGTGAGATTAAGTCAAACCACAAGAAAATGTACGGTTATAATGCTATTATGCTACTATCTCTTAGTCTTGTGCTTCATGAATAGGAATTTGAAAAGGAGGACAAGTGAAAATTAAAATTCCTACGTTTTTTCTTTCAAGGAGACACTAAAGGAACAAATCCGTGTGCTCAGTGGACAATATATATAACATGTAGAGTAAAAAAGAGATGCAACAAGTGTACAACCTCTTTGGCGAAGCCATGTCGATCTTAGCGTGATTGGGTTGGCCGGTGAGGATGCTCCGGCTGACTTGGCTGTCGGAGGAGGGGAAGAAGATCTTAGGCGTCTGGAGATGGAGCCCGAGGTACTGCTCCGCTGTGATGGAGGGTTTCGTCATTGGAGCAGCTCCGGTGAGTTGTACGACGCCGAGGCTGAAGCAGGACAAGAGAGACAACGAACAACGTTAACCTGAGTGGAATTCTTATAGCATATCCAATACATGACGTAAAATACATAACCACAAAGTGCTAGATGTAAAATACATCAGCCGCTCATCTCTGAACTTAACTGTCAAAACTGAATTTAACCGTTGAAACTGAACTTAACTGTCGAAACTGAACTTAACTATCGAAACTGAATTTTGCTGCCGAAACTGAATTTTGCTGTCGAAACTGGACGCACTAGAAAGGTGAGGCTACACGTCGGTCGACTGACTTTTTCATCTCTGGTCAGTCGATTTAGCAGCCGTTGGATACGAAATCAAGGGCCCGCGGTTCATCTTCAACCTCCACCCCCTTGAGCCGGCCAAACAACAGCCCCCCGCCGCCTGTGGTGCACCACCCCGCCCCGAAAACACTCCCCACCGCCGGTCCGCCGCCGCCCCGGCCATCCCTCTAGGCCCCCTGTGCCGAGCTTTTTCTCTGGCGATCCCCACGCCACCGCCCGGCCAATGCCCCGCCATTGCTGGCGACCACCGCCCCCATCCTGAACCCTAAGATAGATAGTGGGGTACCTCTCCAGCGAGCCCCCTCCCCACTGCGGCTGGTTCTTCCTTCACCCCGGCGGCATCGGAGTGAAGTGTAGCTAAATCGGAGCAGCATCGCAAGCAAGAGCAAGAGCGAGAGCAGCAGCGCGAGCAAGAGCAATAGCAAGAGCAGACCAGGCAGGGGACCGAGAGCAAGAGTAGAGCAGCAGCGCGAGCGAGAGCTAAAGCAGCAGCAGGTCCTACTGATGTGGACGTCGCTGCTGAGGGGGCGACGTCATGGAGGAAGTGGCCGGCGACGCCACCGTGGATGGAGCCGTGCCGTGTCGGCTCGGGACCGAGCGCCGGCAGCACCGTGAGATTGAATCAAGAAGAAAATGCGGCGATTAGTGTACAACCTCTTTGGTGGCGCCGATTAAGCCGCAGCTTCATCCGAGGAAATGGTGATGATGATGCTCTTCCAGTGGTGCAGGTGAAGATGGCGGTGTGGGAATGGAGCTGGCGCAAAAGACGAGGGGAACGTCGGGGCAGCTCCTTGGAGGTGGAGGACGGGGTGGCTGAACCGGCGGGACAATGAGATCGATGACGGATCCTCATCCAGTACGGTGGATGAGGGACGTCGAGGTGTTGCTGTGGACGTCGTCGTCGGGGAAGAGGCTCCGGGTGGGTGGCGGACGGAGCAGGGTGTGGGGTTTCGTCACGGGTTTTCGCGGCCTCGGTGTACGAATGGGTGGGCGGATGGGATGGCAGTGGGGAACCATGTCTTAGAGACGCGCTTGTCTGAAATGTGGGGTAAGTTATGAAAGTACCCCCACCGATTTGAGGCGGTTCTTTCGGTTCAGGGGTACCACGGGCATTTCGCGTGTTGGGCTTTCATAGGAGGTGGGAGTTTTCGCGCGCGTTGTAATTTCAGAATAGCAAAGCGCGGGTTGAGATGGAGGGAGTTGTCGGAGCACAACGAGACAAAGATATATCTTAAATATTTCGGGCTAACAAGGCGCGGGTTGAAATTTCCGGAGAAGCCTAACGTGTACTGTACCAAATCAATGCGCCCTACAAATGTCATTCAAAACTTTGAATTCATGTTATGTTCAATTAAAATATTTTGCTATGTGTATAATGCATGCAACCTACTACTCAAATGAACGTTTTAGTGCATTCCAAACGTATATACTACCGCTTCAATATGAACTAAATTTGAATTCGTTTCTCTATTTGAATAAGATCTACAGTAATGATTGTTGTGAAGTCAAAGCATTTGAATTCGTTTCTCTGTTTTAATAAGATCTACAATCATCATTATTGTCAAGTTAAACCATCGTTTGTGTATTATCTTCACAGCACACCACATGATTAGTCTCGAGTTACATATGAACTATGTGTACTATATGAACTCGAACTAGATTTTTTGAATCCACTTTATTTTGATTTCAAATCACATTACATTTCTAGCTCTAGCTAGATCTTCATAATCTAAACCATGTCTCATATGTATAATGTGTTTATCACATTATGTATGGTGCCCCACCCCCTACGCCTACAAGTATTTAGATGTGAGTTGCAAACACCACACATTACCACAAATTCAAATAAAATGTGAGAATGTTCGATATATAGTATTGTTTAGATTGTTCTATATTTAGTTGTAAGCTGCAAACGCCACACATTATCACAAATTCAAATAAAATGTGAGATTGTTTGATGTATAGTATGGTTTAGATTGTTCGGCATTTAGCTGTGAGTTGCAAACACCATGCATTATCACATTATGGTATAACATGTGCACAGCACGTGTATCACCGCTATATTCATGCATGCAATGTTTAAAACACTATGATCTCCTATTCAAATATATGAATCCGCTTTCATATCAAATTATGATCTCTGTTAGTCTCTTACACCCACACAATCCTCTAACCTTTGTAGCTACCACTAACTTTCTCTCGTGCATGCACACGCCCTCCTCACCCTCCCCCTCCCCCTCCCTCAGCATTCTATCCACCGGAAACACATTCATTTTTTTTCTTTAGGTCGTTCTCCCAGAGTCTCCACAACTCCTTTCCGACACACACCGATCGATAAACCTCTCCAGCGATGCCTGCCTACAACATACAAACACACCTTCAATCTCCTCCTTTATGCGTCCTTGCCTCGTGTCTCTCATACGGTCAGACACACGTGTAAACTCTCGCCCCTCTTTTCATCGCTCTCTCACAACCGCACACTCCTCCCCCTATCTAGCTAGTAGTTGGGCCTCTCGCACCACCTCCTAGCTCCATTCTCTTTGTCTATCCGTCTCGCTAGGCCTTATTAGCCTCTAACAAATGGACGTACACCGACCGATCTCTCGCTATGCATATAGCTAGCTAGGTCCTTATAACTCGTTTTTACCCACACGTCAATCAATCTACCTCATTAGTTGTGTCTCTCCCTTCCTCCGACAAACAACAATTGATCTACCGATCTAGTTAGGTTTGCTTACCAAACACATGGTTCCCCTTCATCATCCATGGATGCGTCCCGACAGATCTATCACGCACAGGCACACACAGAAACACATCCCCACTCTTATTGATAACATTGCAGTTCCACCCTCAGTTTGTCTAGTAGGCCTCTCCCACCATCTTCGAGAAGCAACTCCATCACCCATCCAACACTCTACCCCTCGCCCTCCCTCCCCCTCTCTCTCTCCTCTATCTCTCTCCCATCATATTTCCCGTCCTTTAGTTATGTATGGATGTCGACCGATCTCCCTCAAGACATAGCTGGGTCTCTCCTTCTCAATACATATACGAGTCGTTCTACCTCTATAGTTAGGCCTCTGCCTACCCCTCCCACCACCCCCTCCCCCCCCACACCGATACATCGAGCGCTCTAGTCATGTCTCCCTGCCACACACAAACTTGACGTGTGCCCTCTAACGTTCCGGTAGGCCAGTCGCCCTATATCTTTGACTTGTACACACACACAATTTCGATGGCTCTCTTCATCGATCTCACACCCACCCACTTGATCCTCTCTTCGACTCTATCGATAGCTATGACCCCTCCCTCTCTTCTCGTGGATTGCCCGACCTTCTATGTATGATATGGATAGGCCTCCATTTCACACACATTGCATGCAAAATTTTGTTTGAGATGTCATGGACACATATTCCCACCAATAATTCACGAAATCAACCCCCACCCCACCCCCACCCAAAAACAAAAAACACTCACGAACGCGGTTTGTATCTCTCACACACACCCACGTAGGTGGGGAACATGCACGAAGAGAAGAGGTGCATGCACGGCGCACGTACTCCCGTCTCTTTCCCAACCACACCCGTGCGGGTACACGGTGGAGCTCATTTCTGTATGAAAAAGGCAACCCACATGGTAATTTGGCACGTGTACTGGTTGTCGACTTGGTGGAGGGAGGATCGTCTACCACGGGTGAACAAACAAATTGCGACTTGACGTGTTATGTTAAAAAAAGAGGCAAACCATGTGGGGCCTACCTTAGAGGCAAGGCTCTATACACTAGAGTACTTTTGATGTGTCCCGTCAACTCGCAGAACGAGGAGAAGCTTGCTTAGTACGCCGTCTCCCCCGCACACGGGCGCGGTGGCTCGCAGGATGAGGTGAAGCTTGCTTACTACGCCTTACGCCCGCTCCCTCGCCCATGCGCGCGGTGGCTCGCAGGACGAGGAGAAAAATTTCCTACTCCCTCCGTTTACTCCTCGTCCCTACTACCTTGGTTATAGAGATTATATCATATTGTTTGGAATATATATGTCCTTTAGTAGATTTCAATATGAACTACTAGTACATACTCCAAACACTGATGTATATAGACGTATTTTAGAGTGTAGATTCACTCATTTTGCTCCATATGTAGCACTCTCCCTCGCCCCTCGACCCTCGCCCACGTGGTGGACGTGCAGCAATTCATTCGGTCTCATATAGCCAGAACGATATATACTGCACTACCATTATTGCTCGACTTCCCGAAGAGGCGAAGAGCCAATCGCAAGGTCAATATTTTGGAGATGCCAAGCGCAAGGTTATAGGAGAACGAGTAGTAGGTGCCGCGTCATTTATAAATAAAGTTTTTTTTCTTCAGTGGCACGTACACAATATGATAGGTTCATATGGAGAGAAAAGGAGTACATAGTCAGGACGGGCCAGCCTACACGGTTGCTTGCTGGGGTTGCTCTCTTCACACTCTCACGCACAAAACGACTGTGGCCACATCTCTAACATCCCGGCGGATCACGTCCGCTTGGGGAAGGGGTGGATGCTTAGTGTAGATGCGGTGGCCGTCGCCGACGGCGAAAACCCACTGTCGGCACGTCCCGATCAGGGGTCCCTGCCGTTCTCTCTCACAAAGCCGGTGAGGTTGCCTTCGTCCCTTGCTCACTGCCGCGACGTGGGCAGTTGCCACCTCCCGCCGCCCTCCTCAAGGTTGAGCTACGTCCCTCAGGTACAACTCCCTTTACAGCCAGCTTGCACCACTGCTCCAGCTGCCCACATCACTCCCTGTGGATATTTCTCTACTTCTTTGCCCCGCACATACGTCTACTGGCTTCTACGTAGTGTATTTGTGATGGGTTTATGTCTCATCAACTAGTCCCAGTAATATTATTCTAATCACGCTTGTTCAATTTCTTTGCCACAGGGATGCTCATCTCGATTTTGGTGAAACTGCACAAAATGATCCGATGGTCAAAAGGTTGCAAACTTCATTTATTAGGAAGCTCGAACGTTGCCAGCAAATTGAAGCCTGGTCAAGGTTCACGGTTCAAGGGCTAGGGACTGCATGGATCGTTTTTTTCTTTAGCCGCCTCTGTTCCAAAATATGTGTCAACTTTAGTAGTAGTACAACTTTGTACTAAAGTTTGCACAAAGTTGAGAAACTTATTTTGGAACGGAGGGAGTACATATTTGCTATGATCTGTCAATCATTGAGATGCAATAGCATGCATGTTAGTCTCCTTTGTATTTGATGAAATGTTGCAACAGGCAACCTTGGACGCAAGATACATGTAACAGAAGCTGTAAGCTTCATAGCATTGTACAAATTTATCTCGCTGATAAATTACAGTACATACTATACTAGTACTTCATCCGTTCCTAAATATAAGTCTTTGTAGAGATTTCACCATGAACCACATGCGGATGTATATAGATGCATTTTAAGTGTAGATTCATTCATTTTGTTCCGTATGTAGTGGAATCTCTACAAATACTTATATCTACTAGTAATAGCTAGCCCCCACTACTAGGAATTCTCTATCCTCTCCTTGAGCCACGCCATC
Source organism: Triticum urartu (assembly GCF_056163025.1). Taxonomy (NCBI): domain Eukaryota; kingdom Viridiplantae; phylum Streptophyta; class Magnoliopsida; order Poales; family Poaceae; genus Triticum; species Triticum urartu. The sequence continues at coordinate 98,237,563 of NC_141875.1, forward strand.
AAAATTGATGTAGCCGTTAGATGAAGTAAATCAGTCCATAATAGCCGTCTGATCTTGACGTTGAGAGGCTCCACACAAAGCCACATGCAAGCATGCAGAAATACCGTGCCACATGCATGTGAGTTGGTTTTAAATCACATCAACATGTCTGCATGCAAGCATGCACCGGTAGCATGCATGTAAGTGAGCTTTTAAGTCCCATTAACATGTCAAAAAGAAAAATATAATCCCATTATGCAGTAGGAGTTCAGGAGTTGGCTAATCTTTTTTCCTTACGTGGGATGATCTAAATGATGATGGGAGTTTATTTAGTTTGGCTACCACATTTGTCATGCGGTTATAGAGTTTTTTTTTGTTCTATGAAATCGATAATTTTGCGCAGAGAGATATACCGCTGTTCCACGCCAACACACGGGGACTCATCTAGTAATATTTAGGAACGAAGGGAGTACTATGTAAAGAGTTAGGTGTCGCACGGTGATAGTAGTGTGAGGTGGGCCATGTAATCACTGAGCCTGCGTGTTTTCACTGCTCTTGCACGCCTCCGCTGTAAGAATGGAGAAAATTGTAATCTAGTAGTAGTAGTATACCTCCTTTCGCCGAAAGCATGGGACATCCAGCAGTCCTACCACCTCAGTAATAAAGACCAATGAGCCGTCAAATCACATAGACCCAGCAGTAAGTTGGACGGACGAAGCAACCATCACTCTTGCGCCAGTGATAGGTCGCGTTCGCTCTGCCCGGGCATGAATGCGGCACCGATTCTTTGGAGTGGCGCTGACCGTTTCGGGCGGGAAGCGTGCGTGGGCGATGGAGGGGCTTTGGGTGGGCCAGGCTGGTTAGGAGCGGGCGTGGCAGCTGTCCGCATGTCCCTACCGGACACGCCCGGAAACGAGAGGATGCACCGACTCTCGCGGCTAAAATCGTACACTACACAACATCTCTCTGTAGGAGTAGGTCGATCTGTCGCTCTCTCTAACACACACATGGTGTTAAACACACACACACACACACGCACACGCACGCACCTTGGTCCCGTTGCACCTTCTAACATGACTTATTACACCTAGACGGAGGGAGTAGTAAGTATACGAGATACGGTGGCACACTGACTTAAGTCGAACACAAGTGGCCAAAATTTGTGTGCATGTTATAATAAGGATTCACTTAAAATAGTACGTGAGCGAACAAAGGGATCAATTGGACAGTGTTCCCAAGCAGTAGCGAGATGTGTGAGGTAAGATACACCGCCGGTGCTTTTAATTTTTCTTATTAATTTGTTTGTTTCACCCTCTGACTGGTGGGACCCAACGTACTACGTGGAGAGAGGTAAGGTGACTAAGGCTGCATTATTTCTACACCACTGTGGATAGTCTTACCACCAAAGCCACATGACACGATTATGATTGAAATCCCAATGACTCCCACACACACACACAAAAAACACGGCATGCTTGTCACACGAATGCAAGAATGTATAAAAGGTTATTTCCCTCTCGTTGAACATAATGGGAGGGTTGTGTAGCTGGTTAGCCTGTTCGCTCACTCTCTCGCCCTCTCCCGCTGGAGCCTCATCGCTTGTAGTTGCTCTCTTCACACTCTCTCGCCCTCTCCAGATCTAAACAAGACTTCATTGGCCTCTCTCTCCCCTCACTGCTGCTCAAAGAGCCGGCAGGATCCGTCCGCCGGGAAGGGAAGGAGGCTTAACGCTGCCGCCGTCGGCGAGGGACTATCGGCGCAGCTGTTCACTTTCCACCCAGCGGCGGCGCGGGAGGGCCTCCGACCCCTTCTTCTTCGCCGCCGTCCCGTCGCCCACCGAACCACGCCCCAAGAACCTTAAGGTATAATTTACTTACTCCACATGCATTGCTCTAGCTGCATGTATACCATGAATCTAGGACGTGGTTCAAAGAGGAAAGGAGTGGGGGAAAGTAGTGGGAAAAGTTGTATATAGCATGAATCTAGGACGTGGTTCAAAAAGGAAAGGAGTGGGGGAAAGTAGTGGGAAAAGTTGTATATAGCATGAATCTAGGACGTGGTTCAAAGAGGAAATGAAGGGGGAAAGTTGTATAGCATTAATCTAGGACGTGGTTGAAAGAGGAAAGGAATGGGGGAAAGTAGTGGGGAAAGTTGTATCGCATAAATCTAGGACGTGGTTCAAAGAGGAAAGGAAGGGGCGAAAGTACTAGTTCAAAAAGGAAAGGAAGGGACAAGGCTGTAGAGTTTGAGCAGGACTAGATTTGCTACGCTCACATAGGGAAAGGCGTCTAAAGATAACAAAACTGGGACCAACATAAATATGCTCCTTGGTTGCTTGTTCTTTGTTGCAACAGACTGTGCATGACCACAGTACATCTGTAGATGCACATGGTGCTGGTGCGTCCACCGTCCCGTGCAACTCATTAGCCGTTGTTAATCTAAGGCCCTGTTTGGTTAAAAACTCCCTAGTCCCTACCTGCTGGGTTCCAGGGACTAAACATGGACTAGAGGTTATTAAATGACATGCTAAAAGACCATGTTACCCCTAGTAATGAACTAATAGAGACAAGGTGCGATGCGTGGCAGGGGCAACTGTTGGAAAAAGTCCCAAAAAGACTCCCTCGGGGCCTTATTTCTTTAGTCCCAAATGCCCACTTTTAGTCCCTAAAAGTCCCTCCTCTTTGGTTTAGATGGGACTGACACGCAGTTTTTTTAGTCCCTACACCAAAATGTCCCTGTAAACAAACACCCTCTAATAATGCCGCTAGAAAATTGATGCAATGCCACAGTTAAAAGCAAATTACATGTTTAACGAATTTTATTGTTAATATAATCTCTATGTTAATATTAATCAATGCCACCGTTTGAGAAATGCCACTGTCTTGCTTTCTTTCCCATTTAGATAAGGTAGATGCTTCTTTTTGTTGGCTTCTATGTCATCCACCGTTATTGACCACTAATTGTTTCCTTTGCACCTCTGTGTAAACAGGGTTATCTGCTTCACCTCGTTGCCATTGTGACCTTTTGTTGCACTGCACAAAACACTTTTGTTTTAAGAGTGTTTTGTGCAGTTCAACCAAAATGTCACACCGACAACGTTGCTTGATTGCTTGATCTTAGTGGAATTGCACAAGAGGAGATCTTACTTCCTATCCGTTAAGGCGAATTTGGTTCAGATCTTCTTCTTGTGAGTTGTTTGAATTCCGCATCATGAGAGGTCAGTACTAGCCTTCTTTCACATGATTCTGCAGTGTGCATTCATATGTTGTGCTACTTGTACGATAATGTTGCTTGATTTTAGTGAACTGCACAAATGGAGACAAGACTTCCAATCTGTATGTGCACCGTAATATCCCATTGAGGTAAGATAAGGATATTTCACAATTGCTGGCCTGTATTTTGCCACTTTCATCAGAAAATTAAGTTTAGTACTATACTTGTGCTCCCTAATTGACATGCCAAATCTTACATTGAAGGCGAAGCTTGTTTGTTATTGAACCAAGTGATGAAGGGGAAGAACAAGGGGAAGAAAAACAAAAATCAACTCTCGGTGCTGTAATGAAGCACTGGAACTGTGATGACACAAGTAATGATATAGTTTTGCATCTTAATTTATTGTTATGGCTGGAACGAGCAATTGTTTTGCCACTAATTTGATGCCACTCTTAATGTAATATGTAATTATCTCTACTTGTGCAAGCAGGGATCTTCTTTGAAGATACCATATATTTTAGTGGAACTGCACAAGAAGATGTTGGAAACATTAAACTAATCGAGGAGTATATAGTAAGCATGGCCACCATCGTAGATTGCAACAGATGATTCCGGAGAATTGCTTCATCTGTATGCTCTACACAATAATCCTCCTGACAAAGGTTGGTACTCGCCCACTGATTTCATCCATATGATTGAGCTTTGTCATCTCTATTGGTGTTGTCCTACTGTTTAGATACTGTCATGAAAAAGTGGTATTGTCCTTGACAAGTGCCTCATCTGTGCTGTTTTAAATATTTCCTTTCCTTTTTTTCGAGCAAACAGTGATGCTAGCATTTAGTAGTCCTCTTGTCTTTGCATAACAAGATCATCTTCCTCTGAAGAAGAATATGGAGTACGTGAAGTGACTAGTTCCGATTATGCCAGGATGAAGAAGCCCTGTCTATCTTATCATCAGAAGGAGCAGTTGAAGGATGGTTACATTACTCCCCACAAGACCAAACTAACTTCAGCTCAGAAGGACTGACAAAATCTCCATTTTTTGCTGTGATGCGCGAGTACAATGTTGTTCTAGGATTCTTTCTGGTGAGTTCCATTTTTCTAAAAGTGTGCTGTACATGGACCATGTATGTGCCTGTTGAAACTATCAATTCATAGTACAGTTTGCTCTATACTAATCACTTTTTTGTATTTGTGCAAACAGGGGTGCTCAGCTTGATTTCAATGGGAACTGCACAAAATGTTCATGAATACATCGAATCATTCATTTCCACCACAAGAAAGGAGGTGCCGATAAGTTCAAGGTGTTGCAACATATAAGGGCGAAATCATACAAGCTACGCGCGAATTTGGTTGATTTTGGTGGAACTGCACAAAAAGAACAACTGGTTTATTTAGCACGAGGTGCCATGTCAATGTCCGAACTGATGGCAAACCCTGCCCATTCCACAATCGTAGGCATTTGATATTTTGGAATGGGACAACCTTGTCAAATTTTGCTCATTGATTTTAGCAAGACATGCGTTTGATATTTTCGAATGGGACGCCTGTTGGGGATATTACTACTGGGCATAAACCGGCCTACCTGGGCCGGATTAAATTCATCAGTAGTTCAAAGGTGTTAAAGCCCAAAGAGGCAGATAAAGGCCCAGGGCCCGTAGTCGGTTTACAACCTGTAGCCGCACACCGGCTTTGTGCATATACTTGTACTATAAGTTAGGAACAAGGAGAGACCAACCCGGATACAAGTATGAACTGGTGTTGGGACTCTCTGAACCGGCAGGCGTCACCCGTGTATATAAGGGGACGACCCGGCGGCGGTTCAGGGAGACAGACAACAACTCGAGACATAGGCGAAGCTTGCTTGCTCCCTAGTCATCGAAACCCCATAAATTCCATCACAACTAGACGTAGGCTTTTACCTTCCTCGAAGGGGCCGAACTAGTATAAACTCTCTTGCGTCCTTGTGTCCGCTTTAACCCCTTCAAGCTAATCCGTTGCGATGGCTCCACGACTAAGTCCTTTCTCTAGGACATCTGCCGTGTCAAAACCACGACAGTTGGCGCCCACCGTGGGGCTATCGCACAATGGTTTCCGGTTCTTAGAGGGCCGCTTTGAAGGACTCGAGGGCTATGCTGTAGGCCGGATGACTAAGAGTCGTCGCGGCAGGCTCTACATCGACGACGCAGGCTGGGGCCCCGAGGCCGGCTCAATTGAGTACGGGTACCGGGTCCCCTTTGGTAGCATTCACATCTTCATTGGCAAGATCGGTGAACTGGGCCCTGAGCCGGACATCTGCACCGACCTCGTCGAGACGGCTCAGCGTGCGCAATCCACCCGGGTTAAACCGGCCATGAAGCGTGCCTTCGTGGGAGTCATCCATGGAGGAAGTTATGAGGACAGATCGGGATTTCACGGGGCGACTGTCATTTGCTCCGGTGACGAATCTTCGACCGGAGAAACCGAATCTCTTTATCAGCTACAAGATGGCCGGATTGGGAGCTGTTCCGATGGCGACAGTATTCCGGACCCCTCTGATCTGCCCAACCGGGTTGGAATATTCATGGCCGGAACACAAGCAACGCTTCATTCTTCAACAGCTGCGGCAACGATTTCCGGGTCAGCAGCAGCGACGGCTGCCGGGGCAGGAGGCCCTGTGCGCCCGCCGGCTCAGGTTCTATCAGAACTATTTGATGCGTTGGCTGTGCTTATGGCGGAAGTTAATCCGCCAGATCAGGACGTTCACAATATGGAGATTGCAAAGGTAAAGGAACAGATCACCCAGGCTAAGGCGGATCTGGCGGCTGAGGACACCAGGATGGCCGCAGAGCGGGCTGCTTTAGACGCACAGGCCTACAGGCTTATGTTAGACCAGAGCGCATCGCATGAAGTCATGAGGAGGAAGCACCGATCCCGCTTACCTCCAGTTTTCGAGGCCAGAGATCTTTTCAACACTCCAGGGCCAAGAGCCGGCAATCCGCTGGAGGGGAACCGGGCAGAAGCCCCTGGGACCGGTGCACCGGTTCAGCCTCATCAGATCGACCCGCCTCGTCAAAACACCGTTGTACCTTAGGCTGCTTTAACACCCCCGGGTCACTACTCCAACCCAATGGACAATCTTGTTGCCGCTGCTGCACGGCTGGAGGCCATTCCAATTGAAGGTGACTCGCCGCAGGCAGTAGAGACACGGCGGGTCAAGGAACTTCTGAGGACAGCTTTGGCCCAACAGGAAGCGTACTCGTACAGCCGCGACCGGATCCACTCGACCCCTCGTCCAAGCCGGAGTTATAGCAGACATATGGATGAACCGGCAGTGTCGAGTAACGATCGACGTGGGGCACCCTGAGACAACAACCCGGCGGGTGGCGCTGATGACGCTCAGGGAGTGGTGGACCGGGCCCGCGCGCGCAGGGAGGCTGAGTTAGCCGCACAGCACCAGGCTCGGCAGCTCACGCCGGTTCGTCCAACCACCTTGACTGAACCTGGTGTTACTTCCAGTTCGTTGGGGGTGCCTTGCCTTATCCCCGCTTTATGCAACGTGCGCCTGCCCAAGGATTTCAAAGGCCCGCGCAAGGTACCAAATTACACGGCGGATCAACCTCCAGAGACATGGGTGGAGAGCTATGAGATGGCCATGGAGATGCTTGATGTGGATGACGCGGCATGTGCAAAATACTTCACCATGATGCTCGAAGGAATGACCCGTACTTGGTTAAAAAGCTTGCCGGCTAATTCTATCAGCTCATGGGCCCAATTACGCGCCCGGTTTATCAGCAATTTCAAAGATACCTGTAAACAGCCTATGTCGATAGTGGACTTAGCTGCATGCGTCCAGGAGGAAGGAGAATCAACGACTCATTGGGTGCGCCAGGTTTCACAAGTGTTGCACTCCTCAGACCGCATCAACGCTGACACCGTAGTATTAACCCTAGAGGGCAACTTTCGGTTTGGACCCCTGAAGCTGAAGTTGGGACGGATGAAGCGTCATTGCACTGACATGGGGACTCTCATGGCCGCTTTGGTGAAATATGCTGATTCTGATAGTACCAATGATCCCGAATCTGATGAGGACAAGACAGGGAAAGGAAAGAAGAACAGCAGCTCCAAAGGTCAGCAGCATCACTGGGTAGGCAATGGTGGAGGAGGCAAGCGTAAAGCGGATGGTAACATGGACTTTGTGGCTAATACCAACGCACAGAACAATGGCCAACGACGCAAGGGTAGGCCAAAAAATCGTAGCGGGGCACCCAACCCTAACCCAAACCGCCTAAACTATCTGCTAAGCCAGCCCTGTCCAAGGCATGGGACGAAGGAGGAACCAGCAAACCACCTTTGGAAGGATTGCTTTATTATGCAGGAGTTCAAGAATTCTAATAATTTCCGGTATGATCATGAATCTGGCGATGGCTCAGGGTCCGGGCCGGGTTACGGTGGAGGAAGTTCCGGTTCAGGATTTAATGGTAATCCAGGCGGAAATAATGGTCAAAATAATCGGAACAACCAGAGTGGTTACAACCAACAGCAGCAACAGTCAGGTTACCAGAGCAACCCAAAGCAGTTGAGTAGTGGGCAGTACCATGTCTTTACCACTAGCTTGGACAAGCGAGACCGGAAGGTTCAGAGGCGGGCGGTCAACTCAGTTGAACCGGCCATACCTCGTTATCTACGTTGGTCTGAACAGCCGATCATATGGAGCAGAGAGGATCACCCGCCCCAGGTCGATAATCCGGGTCAGTTGGCTCTAGTGGTGGCGCCTCAGGTGGGAGGTTATAAGTTCACCAAGGTGCTCATGGATGGAGGGAGCAGTATTAACATCCTGTACTATGAGACCTTCCGTCGTATGGGACTAACAGATAAGAATCTCAAACCGTCTAATACAGTATTCCACGGTGTAGTGCCTGGCAGATCAGCATATCCCGTTGGTAAGATAGCTCTGGAAGTGGCCTTTGGGGATGATCATGATTCCAGGTCAGAGACATTGACGTTTGAGGTGGTGAAAATCCAAAGTCCATATCATGCCCTGTTTGGGCGACCGGCATACGCCAAGTTTATGGCCTGGCCCTGTTATGTGTACTTGCAGCTCAAGATGCCGGGTCATAAGGGGACAATAACGGTTCACGGAAGCCGCAAAATCGCTTTGGAATGCGAGGAAGGAGATGCGGCTTATGCAGAGTCGGTTTGTGCCACCGAGGAGTTGAAATACTATAAAGACAATGTTGATCCGGCGGACATGACTCCGTTGAAGAAGCCAACTACGGAGCATGATCCGGCCCTGAAGTTCAAATCGGCAGCAGAGACTAAGCTTGTTGACTTCATACCTGGCGATTCGTCCAAGCAGTTCAGCATCAATGCCAACTTGGATCCGAAATAGGAAAGCACGCTCATCGAGTTCATCCATGAGAATCGGGACATTTTCGCATGGAAACCCTCTGACATGCCAGGTGTACCGAGGCAACTCGCTGAGCACACACTTAATGTGGATCCTAAATATAAACCGGTGAAACAGTTCCTCCGCCGGTTTAACGAAGAAAGGCGCAAGGCAATTGGAGAAGAGGTAGCCAGGCTCTTAGCAGCTGGCTTTATTATTGAAGTTTTTCACCCTGAGTGGCTTGCCAATCCGGTGCTGGTCCTCAAGAAAAACGGCACCTGGCGCATGTGTGTGGATTACACAAATCTTAATAAGGCTTGTCCAGCAGATCCTTTTGCCCTCCCCCGTATTGATCAAATTATTGATGCTACGGCGGGTTGTGAGCGTTTAAGTTTTTTGGATGCGTATTCTGGCTATCATCAGATCAAAATGGCAGTTAAGGACCAGGAGAAGACAACATTTATAACTCCCTTTGGAGCCTTCTGCTATGTGTCTATGCCCTTCGGGCTCAAGAGTGCCCAGGCAACTTACCAACGGTGTGTACAAAATTGTCTTCACAAGCAGATTGGCCGTAATGTACATGCTTACGTGGATGATATCGTGGTTAAATCCAGGGAGAAGGAGACTCTGATTGATGATTTGAAAGAAACCTTTGATAATCTGAGAACATATAAGATGATGCTTAATCCGGACAAGTGTGTCTTTGGTGTACCGGCGGGCAAGCTATTGGGTTTTCTAGTGTCCAACAGGGGAATTGAGGCTAATCCGGAGAAGATCACGGCTATCACCTCCCTGGCTAAACCGAAGTGTATCAACGATGTTCAACGCCTGGCAGGCAGGATTGCTGCGCTAAGCTAGTTTATCAGTCGCCTGGGTGAGAAGGCAATCCCTTTGTATCAGATGTTGAAAAAGATGGATCAGTTTGTCTGGAGTTCTGCTGCTGATGAAGCATTTGAGGACTTAAAGCGGCAATTGGCCAATCCGCCTGTGCTCGCCGCTCCCGTTGACAAGGAGCCGTTACTGCTATATGTTGCTGCTAATGTTCGGGCGGTCAGTGTAGCTATTGTGGTGGAGCGAAAGGAGGCAGGTAAGGAGCATCCGGTTCAACGTCTAGTCTATTACATCAACGAGGTGCTCATTGAGTCCAAGCAAAGGTATCCGCATTGGCAGAAGCTGGCGTATGGAGTTTTTATGGCAAGCCGGAAGCTTAAACAATATTTCCACGGGCACTCAATTACGGTGGTCAGTTCTGCTCCTTTGGGAGATATGATCCAGAACCGGGAAGCAACTGGCCGGATTGCAATGTGGGCCATAGAGCTGGGGCCGTACGGTTTGAAGTATGTGCCTTGGACAGCGGTTAAGTCTCAAGCACTTGTTGATTTCATCAATGATTGGACGGAAATGCAAGAACCTGAAGAAAAACCGGATCATACGTATTGGACCATCCATTTTGACGGATCCAGGCAGTTGGAAGGCTCGGGGGCTGGAGTCATATTAACTTCCCCACGAGGTGATAAGTTTTGTTATGTTCTCCGTTTAATGTTCCCTTGTACTAACAATGCAGCTGAGTATGAAGCCTTGCTCCATGGTCTCCGGATGGCTAAGGAGATGAATCTAAGTCGAGTTAAGTGCTTCGGTGACTCGGACCTTGTGGCCCAGCAAGTGTCTGGCACTTGGGACTCCAAGGACCCACTCATGGCAGCATATCGTCGTGAGGTGGACACTGTCGCAGGTTATTTCAAAGGCTATCAGGTGGATCACGTGGACCGGCGGAAAAATGAAGCAGCAGACGCTTTAAGCCGACTGGGCTCTCAGCGCAAACCGGTCCCACCCAATGTTTTTCTGGATGTGCTGCACAACCCGTCGGTCAAGATCCCTGGTGAAGAGGATTTGGCTATTCCTGATCCAGAGGCTCGATTGGTGGCGACTCTTCATATTATTCCGGATTGGACGCTTCCTTACCTGGCGTACAAGAACCGGGGTGAGTTGCCAGAGGATGAAATTCTAGCCCGGCAGATAATCCGGCGATCCAAGTCCATGGCTATCATCAACAGCGAGTTGCATCATTGCAGTATATCAGGAGCTTTTCAACGCTGCGTGTCTCCTGAAGAAGGCCGTGAAATCTTGCGTGAGATCCACGAAGGAGATTGTGGCCACCACGCCGGTTCAAAGTCTCTGGTGGCTAAAGCGTTTCGCCATGGGTTTTATTGGTTAACTGCTCATGCTGATGCAGACGATGTGATGGTTGCCAAAGGTTTTCAAGGCGTGCTCATGTACCGGCCCAAGAATTGAGAATGATTCCAATTACTTGGCCGTTTGTGACTTGGGGGCTGGATATGGTTGGGCATTTCAAAAGGTCCAAAGATAAGAAGACCCACCTCCTGGTGGCGGTTGACAAGTTTACAAAGTGGGTGGAGGCAGAACCTGTTAGCAAGTGTGATGCGGCCACGACGGTTCAGTTCATCAAAAAGGTGATTTTCCGGTTTGGTTTTCCGCATAGTATTATCACAGATAATGGTACCAATTTATCCAAAGGTGCTATGAAGGAGCTCTGCGAACGGGAGCACATCCGGCTCGACGTCTCATCAGTGGCACATCCACAGTCCAACGGTCAAGCAGAAAGAGCTAATCAAGAGATCTTGAGAGGCATCAAGCCCCGGCTCATGGTTCCTTTGCAGAGAACGCCGGGTTGTTGGGTAGAAGAATTACCTTCTGTGCTATGGAGCATCAATACAACACCCAACAGATCAACAGGATACACACCGTTCTTCATGGTTTATGGAGCGGAGGCGGTTCTTCCCAGTGATATCCGCCATGATTCACCTCGTGTCACGGCTTATATTGAAGCGGACAATGAGACAACACGGCAAGATGCTTTGGACCTGTTGGATGAAGAGCGTGACATCGCAGCCGCCCGATCAGCGATTTACCAGCAGGATCTTCGTCGTTATCATAGTCGCCGGGTCAGAACCAGAACCTTTCAGGAAGGAGATTTGGTGCTTCGGCTCATCCAAGATCAGACTAATATGCATAAGCTATCCCCACCTTGGGAGGGGCCTTTCATGGTCAGCAAGAATCTGCACAACGGGTCGTACTATCTGATCGATATTCAAGAGCATAAGGACTCACGTACATCAGAGGAGGACACTAACAGGCCGTGGAATATAGCTCATCTTCGGCCTTACTACACCTGAGCCATTGGCTATACTTATGTACATATTACGACAATGTATATATTATGATTAAATATAATAAAACGGAACCTCAGCTAAAGCGGGGTATCTGTTCTTTTACATCATGTGAGGTTACACGGAGTTGCTCTAAAGCGGCCTCCGGTTTACCCCTTGAGTTCGCTTTGCTAAAAGCATCGTGTTATATCACTTGGAGGATTGGTCGTGTCCGAACCAATACCATGCCTCTTGATAGGCGAGAGCCACCAGATCACTTGGGGACTTGGTCATGTCTGAACCAGTCATGCCTCTTGGTCGGCCTAAGGCCACAGAATCACTTGGGGGCTTGGTCGAACCCGAACCATGACCACGCCATTTGGTCGACATAAATGCCACGGTTTCATCTGGGGACCTGGCTGACTAGAACCATAGTTACACCTAACGGGAACTTGGTCGTGTTTAGCCATGGTAACGCCATTTGATCAACTTAAATAAAACTTTTCTTTTGCTTCACACTTTTCTTTGAAGGGGTTTTTTTGCTTTTCATTGTGTTTCTTAAACCGACAATTTTTTTTCAATTGACGGAACACAGTTCACGTCAATCCGGAGACTATTTGACCGGTTTGATCCATGTTGTTAACATCCTCTTATGGAGTAACACGGTGTTTATTATAACCCGGCACGGTTTACAATGGTAAATCGGCGTCATATATATATATATATATATATATATATATATATATATATATATACAGGAGCTGTCATCTCCTCCAAACAGTGTGGGTTTGCAAAACTCCGCTTCAAGATTGGCTAAGCCAACTTCACGCTCAATGACGGCAGGTATTATGTATCTCAAAAATTTGGTCATATACTTAAAATTTTGTTTTGATTTCATATATGCAGACATCATATTCCGCCTGACGGTACAACCGTGGTGGCACTTGACGAATTTTTCATTTCAGAAAGTATTTTGGAAAGTTCATGACCACAGGAAGAGCAAATTATGCACGAAGGCATATCAACATCAAAGGTATCAGCTAGCCTATTACAAGGCAACATGGTGCCCATAAATAATATAATTGTTTTTCGCGAAGAAGAGGCAGTTTTAAAATCGGCTTCCGGTTCAAGCTTGGTCACCAGCCTGGCCTGATGGTTGCGGGTCATCCTGCGCCGCTTCAGCCTCCGTGTCCCTACCCAGTGGCTGGAAATCCACAGTTGTCCAGTCGATTCCCATTAATGCTTGAAAAACAGCTTCATCGTGGATCAGCAAGGGCGGGTCAATATCGGGAGCGTAAGTATGCTTACGGATTGGAGGAATTAGATTTTCCAATTCACGGATTGGCGCAGCTATTCGCTTGTTCTGACTGTCATATTGCGCTTGATAACAAGACAAGTCTGCTTCCTCAGCCAACTGACAAGCTAGTGGACGCACCTCCCGGTTTATTGCTCACAGATCTGCTTCACCGAATTCTGATCCGTCTTCCTTCAAGCTGGGATAGCCCTGAGCCGCTTCAATAGGATCAAAATCCGGCACCCAGGCTTTCGCTCGGATTAAAGCATTGATTGCGCCGGTTCGAGCAGCAGATTTCTTCAGCTCCTCAACCCGGGCAGGAAGCACCGACAGTTTCATCAGAGTATCTTGAATCAAAGTGGGCGCCGGTTTGTTATGAGATGTGGTACAGATGATCCGTTGGGCACCAGTATACAATTGTTCAACCAATGTATAGGCGGCTTTTAGTTTCTTCCGCACATCTGACCCCAAGTGACCAATGCGTGTCCCTGAAATACCATAAAGGGTTAATAAACCGACGGCTCTGTCAGAAGGCAGAGCCAATTCAGAAGGCAAACCGGCTTACCAAAGATAGCAATAGTCATGGCATGCACGTGCCGCTTTATGCTGGTCAGTTCATCTGCCACTGGTTTTAGTGCAGCCTCAGCATCCTCTGCTCGTTTGATCAAAGCGGATTTTTCAGTGGCCCAGTCCGCCCGTTTCTTCTTGAAGTTCTCCTTAAGTTGTTCCATGGCGCTTAAAGCACTGGCCAATTCCTCTTTTGCTTTGGAGGTTTTAGCCTGTTGGGTTTTCAGGTTTTCTTGAAGATCGATGACTTGGTTTTCTTTCGTCTTCAGCTCCGCCTGCATGCATACAGATATATGTTTCAACAAATCGGTAGAAGGATTCAAGTACCAACCACATAACAAGTTATGCGCTTAGCACTTGGGGGCTAATGCATATTTGATCTTCATCTTTCAATTGTTTACAAAGTCCCAAGATCAATACAAGTATTCAAGTTGGCACTTGGGGGCTAATGGCTATTTGATCAATACAAGTTATGCGCTTAGCAGTTTCAATTACTTAAAGTACCGGTTTAACTACGCTAAAGTTGAACCGACCCTTGGGGGCTACATCAGCAAATTTCAAAGCAACAAGATTTATATTATTTAAGTCCTGGTTTGAAAGAATATTCCAAACCGGCCCTTGGGGGCTAGGAGAGTCAGGAATGGAAGCATACAAGTAGGAAGGAGCATATGGAAATTACCTCATATTTGTCTTTCATCATATTAACCAGACCGGCTTCATAGTCACGGCTGGTATACAGCCGGTTCAGATAGCCGGAATGGATATCTTGGGCGTTCAGAGCAGCGTAAGTCGTCAGATCAGCGTTCCACTTGCCTTTACCAAAGGCAGCAAGTTCTTCCTTGGCAGAATGTTTAGATAAAGCGACAGGATTGTTTGGCTCAGTATGGCCAGTACCAGTAATGACAACCTCATCATCTTTGGTACCGCCGGTTTGCACTGGAGCTGTTGGCTTGTCAGTAGGACCTGAGGTGTCAGTAGGTCTCTCTTCTGCAATAAGATCATCATCTTGCTGCGGTGGATCGTTGGGAATATCCTCAGGAATAGCCGCTTCAGCATTGGGTGTCTTGTCCGCTTCAAGAACGACATCTTCTTCGGCCGCTTTGTCCAGGCAGGCCTTCTTGCTTGGCCTAGGTTTGGCCCTGAGAAGAATAACAAAATCAAATACAGAATATGTTCTAAGGCAATGTACTGCAAACATCACAATAAGTATAGCTTACCCAAGCACCGTTTTGAGCGGTGGGAGCTGAGTAGCCGATGACTCGCCAGAAGATGAGTGGGAAGTAACCTGATAATCGGAGTCAGACGGATTAAGAGGTTGATGAAAGCAGCCCACTTTAGGACAAGCACTGACAAGCAAATTAGAGACCTCGGAATGGCGTTTCCGAACCGGACTATTCGGTAAACCGGCGGAGGTAACTACCTGGCCGCTGTGCTGGGTGGTGCGGCGAGCTTCATGTTGTTGGGTCTTCATAAGAAGTTTAGGATCCAAATAAGCAAGAGGATGAGAAAATTTAACTTTCCGGTTTGCCTGATGGATTTTTTGTGAAGGCAAAGTTTCTGAATCGGAAGAGAGAATAATTACCTCTGCGACATCCCCGTGGCTGGCTTCGGCATCATCCTGACAAATATCATCATCAATAAGACGCATGAAAAATAAACCAAGTGAGTCAAGATCTACCTCAAAGTCCGGATTATCCACCTCATTGTCAGGGGCCGGATTAGAAGATGCAGTGGTTCTTTTCCTATGGACAGTCTTCTTTACAGCTTTAATCTTTTGCCGGGTTGCTCGTTCCGGTTTGTCTGGTTTTTCTGGTTTCTCCTGCGGCAGTTTTTTGCTCCAAAATGGATCATTGCCCTGATTATGCAGACACTGATGTTAAAAAGCAATGACCAGACATATCAATAACAGATTCAGGAAAGAGAAAAATGAAAAGTCTTACAGTTGGCGGTTTGTTGGTAGCACAGAAGGGAAGCAGGCCGGTTCTAGCGCAGACGTGCTCCGGTTCATTCAGTATATTGTGCACAGCCTCTGTGATTTCTTCACCGGAGAGCTGGAGTTTTGAGTGTCGCAGTGGGTCATCAACACGGCCAGTATACTCGCACATCAAACCGGAGCGCTGACTAAGAGGCAGTATGCTCCATGATATCCAACAGCGAGCAAGGTCAACCCCTGTTAAACCATTGGCCATAAAAGCTCCGAGCTTTGATAGCTGAGGAGCATATTTACTTCTCTCCTGTGCAGTCAATCTTTGTGGAGAAGGGTGTGTATTGCTGAGCCGCTCCGGTCGAAAGCCAGGCAAGGGATTCTCACCAGCAGGGGAGGTGTCTTTGCAGTAGAACCATGTTTGATTCCATTCTTTGGGGTGGCTATGCAGTTTGGCGTGAGGGTATGTGACCTCTTTCCTTTTCTGAATCGCCACGCCACCCAACTCCGTATTGGAGCCGTCAGTAAATTCAGTACGACGGTTTAGATGGAATAGGTCTCTGAACAGTTCCACTGTGGGCTCCTCTTGAAAGAACGCTTCACAGAGCACTTGGAAGTGACACATATTTGTAACAGAGTTGGGGCCAGTATCTTGTGGATGGAGCTGGAAATCGGCTAAAACGTCCCGGTAAAATTTAGAACCGTGCAGTTTAAATCCCTAGACTAAGTGATCTACGAAAACAACAACCTCTCCTTCTCGAGGTGTGGGAGGGCATTCTTTGCCAGGAGCCCTCCAATGGATGATATCTTTGCTGCCTAAAGCACCAATCAGGACTAAATCGTCCAGTTCAGCCTCGGTGACGCGAGAAGGAACCCAATTGCACTCATATACTTGCTTGGCCATGATGGAATCTACAAGGTAAAAGATCCCGGTTCAAAATTACATTGATTAAAGTGCACTGGTATGTACAATGTTAAACCGGAGACAGCTTCATCTAAACCGGAGTTTTCATGAAGCAACCAACGTCTGGCGGTTCAACAAGGGGACTAATGGCATATACCGGTTTGGAAAATTTTCTATAAGGTTAAACCGCCTGATCTAAACATTGAAGCAATTGAGATTGCGGATGGTTAAGTATGCAGAAACAGGTTTCAGTTACGACGTTGGATCTGAAGCAAGTTCAAAAAATAAGAAAAAATAGTCAAAGATCAAAGCAGAACAGTATTGAATCAATGGGTAGAAGTATATGTGAGATCTATGGTTTTGGGCAGGAAAATAGCGGCGGATACTGAAAGTTACCTCTACACAAAGCTAGGGTTCACAGGTGCATCCAGGAGCTAGTACATGAGTATGAACAAGTGATGAACACCGCAAGAACACGAAGCCCTAGATCAGATCTATGTTGAGAAGAGCAGAAGATCTACCAGAGCTGAGGAAGACGCGAAAGGTCGCCGCGGTTTTCTGGTGCGTTCAGGTTGATGCAGCGGCCAAGGATGATGCAGAAGACGACGGCGGCGGCAGAGCTCTGAGACTGGCGATGCGAGGAAGACGAAGAGGAAGGGCACGAAGGGAAGAAAAGAAATGACCCTTCGGGCCTATTTATAAGGCAAAGGACATGTGTCAGGCGCGTAAATCAAGGGACCGTAGATTTTGGAAGTGGAGCTGTCACCTCGGTCATTGCGAATCTATTAAACAAGAAGATATCATGGATGTTTTCTTTATGACAGATGACGTCATGCCGGTTTACAGCAACCAGAGAAGATGACATCACGACGGTTCAACAACTACAAGAAGATGTTGAAGACGAAGATTTTTGCTAAGGATTGACATGAACCTGTTCAAATCAATCTGGGGTCTAATGTTGGGGATATTACTACTGGGCATAAACCGGCCTACCTGGGCCGGATTAACTTCATCAGTAGTTCAAAGGTGTTAAAGCCCAAAGAGGCAGATAAAGGCCCAGGGCCCGTAGTCGGTTTACAACCTGTAGCCACATACCGGCTTTGTGCATATACTTGTACTATAAGTTAGGAACAAGGAGAGACCAACCCGGATACGAGTATGAACCGGTGTTGGGACTCTCTGAACCGGTAGGCATCACCCGTGTATATAAGGGGACGACCCGGCGGCGGTTCAGGGAGACAGACAACAACTCGAGACATAGGCGAAGCTTGCTTGCTCCCTAGTCATCGAAACCCCATCAATTCCATCACAACTAGACGTAGGATTTTACCTTCCTCGAAGGGGCCGAACTAGTATAAACCCTCTTGCGTCCTTGTGTCCGCTTTAACCCCTTCAAGCTAACCCATCGCGATGGCTCCACGACTAAGTCCTTTCTCTAGGACATCTGCCGTGTCAAAACCACGACAACGCCCTTGCTGTCAGTAGCGTCGATCAATTTTTTCTTTATTCTTTAGTTGTGAAGTAAATATTGCCTCTGACATGTGAGTCGCTGAGATGCATAATCATCGATTGTTTTGAATGCTCTCTATGAATTGCCAGGCCTGTGTGTTTAATTGCAATGTACAGAAACGCTAAAAACCTGCTCAAACTCTTTGTACTCCTTCTGTTCCTTTTTACTTCGCACATTGTGAAAGTGCATACTTTTTTGTATAAGATTGGTCAAAGTAGAGATACTTTGACTGCAGACAAAACTTGTATGCAGACTAGAAAGGACCGGAGGGAGTACATGTGAAACTGCTGCAAACGAGGTGATCACCCTGGGAATAATGCTAGTACATATTGTTTTGCATGTTCATCCAATGCCAGTGATACAGGAATTCGAATTAATCGAAATAAATTCATTCATACATGGTCGGATTTCATATAAACATGCCAGATTTCATTACATTTCATACATTCTTCAACTAAAAAGGGGTGCGCTGGAGGTATAATTAATTAATCAAAGCTACCCACCTGTGTCCCACTGAGCCGAACAGAAGCTTTAGTGACTTAACTGCAGGTGCAGTTGCGTTACTGACATGTGGCCTGTTGGGCCCACGTGTCAGTCAGCCAACTGCACCAGCAGTTAAGTAGAAGCAGCGTTATTCTCCAGCAGAACTCCCTGACTCCACATCGCCGCCAAGAAGCTAACCGGCCATCAATGGTCAACCCGCCTAGCTTGGCTTCAACAGGAGGGTAGCAGCGGTGGCCTTACTTGGACCCAAGCGGCGACGACCTACCGTGTTCTACTCTTCCTCGTTTTCTGTGTGGCGCGGCCTCGTTGGCAGCGGGGCGGAGCCTCGGCGGAGCCGGCGATGTCCTCTGTCTCGTTGCCGGCGGGCGGCGCCTCAGCGGAGCGGTGGAAATCCTCCCCCGCGTTGCCGGCAGGGTGGGGCCTCGGCTGAGCCAGCGATGTCCTCTGCCTCGTTGTTGGCGGGGCGGGGCCTCGGTGGAGCCGGCGGTGTCCTCTGACTCATTGTTGGCACCGCGGGGCCTCGGCGGAGCAGGACCTTGTCGACGCCAGTGGGAGCGGGGACTCGTCGGAGCCGGCATTGTCCTCTGCCTCATCCTCGGTCTCGCCAAACAGCGCCTCGCCCGCTTCATTGACCTCTTTGCTAGCCTCTTTGTAGGCGGCCGCAGCCTCCCCCACCCGCATGCGCTCCCGCCAGCGCTCGAGGTGGCCCTTGCGGGCGGAGTGGTACAAGTCGAGCAGCGCCTCCTGCTCCGCCCGCTCTGCGGCGATCTGCCCCTCTGCCTGTAGATGCTCCTGGAGGAGATGGTGGTTGTAGGCGGCGTCGGCCTGCGCCTCCCGAAACTGCTCCTGATGCATCTGCCTCACACTGTCCATATATTGGGCACGAGCCTCGCCGATGGTCATGGTGCAATGCACCGGCGAGGATGGCACAGAGGAGGGTGTTGGCGTCGGATCGTCGACTACCATGTTCTCCATTGGGACGTCGTCGTCCTCCGGCTGCCTGCCGGCCAGCCGGTCGGCAGCAATGGCTGCCATCTCCTTGTGGTCCGTCGCCCGCCCGTCCCAAAGAGCGCTGGAGCGTGAAGAAGCCATGGTAGGCAGTAGTGGTGTGGACAAGAGAAAGGGAACGGATGCGGATGACTGTGGCTATGGCCGGCGCAGCAGTTTATATAGCAATGGTGGGCGGGCGGAGGGACGGACGTGTGGCGCCGGAGTAGCCGCCTCGGCAACCGCGTATCATTAATGTGGGCGGCAGATGGATGGATGGATGACACTTGTGTCGTTTGAAGGCGGAGCAATCGCCTGCACCGGGAAGCGGGGCGGGCGGCGCTGACTGTTTCGGGCGGAAAGCGCGCGCGGGCGAGGAGATGACTTTACTTGGAGAGGATGACAATGGGGACCCACCAGGTCCATAGCCTCATGTACGCAAGTGCCTCCTTATTATATATATATGTATAAAACTGTACTCCCTTCGTCTAGGTGAATAAGTCGTATTAGAAGGTGCATCACGACCTAGGTGCAAGCAGATTGGTGGAAAAGAAGAATATTTCTCTCTTCTAAACACAACATTTAATCACAGCAGTTAAGAGGATGCCTTATTAGCTACCCATGCAGGCCATCGTAATTCATAGCATGCAAAGCGCTTTTATTTCTTGCCTAATAACCGCATGGACGTGCTGCATGCATTGGTCCTTGCCTGAGCAAAAAAAGGGAGGAAAGGGGTTTCCACGGGAGACAACAAGGCAGAGGTGGAAGCGCTTGCTGGAGTTATTTATTTTGCTTCCCCATGGTTTCCTGACATCACGGTCCCACACCATTGTCAACCTATGTAGTACTAGTCAATAAACGAGAGAATTGCACAAGAAGCGGCCGACAGCTGGGACCAAGCAGCTCGAGCAGTATTTGTGTTTTTGAGGTGTGAGCACTGCAGAGTTTTTCGATGTTTAGCCCAGATATTAAATTTTCTCCTCTGAACAACAATGAAAACATCGCTGCAGGTATTAACTGGGCGGGCTATGGCCCGTCTAGCCCAGGCCAGATATCCAGCCCAGATATTAATTTTTTTCAAGCTGAAAATGGCTAGCCCAGCTATACTTTTTTTAGGAATACCCAGGCAAGGTCAAGTTGTTATTCTCCGCCCCGCTGGGCTACAAATCTTTCCTAGGAGGGATGCATTAGGCTTAACAAGAAAATGGACTTTAATAAATAATAAATGGGATGTAATTATAAAAACTGGGCAGTAACTATAAAAAATGCACCAAACACGTGATTACTTTATAAAATGTTATTTTTGGATATTGAAAATTTTAATTTCATTAATTGTTGCGAGCGCAATGTTTCGTTGGATTTTTACGCAATATCAATTTATATTGAAATTGTATTTAATCTAACTAGAAATTTTGGGATAAAAATATTTTGGATCCCATCAAAATGTGGGAAATTTTATTGAATTCTGTTTTGAACGGTTGGTTGAAATGGGCTGTACTTTTAACAAACTGTAAATGGGCTGTAGTAAATTCCATTATAATTCAAAAATGGGCTACACATTCTTACAAATCTCAAATGGGCTATAAGTTCTCTGCCACACACTTCTGGCCTTACTAAGTTGACGCGTCCCCTAAAAAAACAGAGTTGACGCGTATGCAAGGCTTTGTCAACTTATAGTCAACACACGGTTCTAGCAGCAGTGGCCGTTCGATCTCCATCCAACGGATGCCGTGCTTCTTCTTCAATCTCGGATATTCTAGCTTCACCCTCCCAAAAAATGATTCCTCCCCCTGACATCTGGGGCGCACCATTTCGGAAGCTGACCTGTGGGCCTACTAAGTTGACATACCAAGGGCTTTGTCAACTTAGTCAATATAAACGATTCTAGCTGCAGTGACCGTACGATGTCCATCCAACGGCCGAAGTGCTTCTTCAACCTCTGGTCTTCTTGCTCCAGCCGCCCAAAGCAGCGCCGGTCGTGCCGCCTCTCCTGCCTCCCATGGCCGGCTGTGCTGTCGTGGAGGCCTCACCGCCCCCTACTATTCCCACCGCTGGCCAGGCCCTGTGGCGACGGCAGCCTCACACCGCAGCCGAACGAGTGAACCCTCATACTCCTCTCTGCGTGGGCATCCACTGCCGCGTCTTCATCGGCTCCGCGTCGTCCCCTTCCTAGGCCTCACCGTCTCCACCGCCCTGGTGCTCTCGGTGCGGCGTGGTCAACGTGGAAGGAACGACTTCCATCGGACGTGGAGTGTACGTGGAGAGGCTGACAGCTGGGTGCACGGCGGCAGCAAGGAAGTGCCTCCTTATTACGCGGAAAATAATGATTCCTCCACCTGACAACAGGGACCCACCGGACGGGCCACCAATATTTTGCAAAAAAATCGTTTCCCCCTGACTGCTGGGACCCACTGGATGGGCCACCATATTTCGCGAAAAAACGTTCCCCCCGCTATCAGCGCGGACCCACCGGAAGGGCCTCCTTATTACGCACAAAAAAATGAATACTCCCCCAGCTAGCTGGGACCCACCTTGCTGGGAGGCTCACTTGTGGGCCTACTAAGTTGACGGGGACGAAGGGCTTTGTCAACTTAGTCAATATGAATGATTCTAGCTCCAGTGACCGTATGATGTCCATCCAACGGCCGTAGTGCTTCTTCAACCTCTGGTCTTCTTGCTCCAGCCGCCCAAAGCAGCGTCGGTCGTGCCGCATGCTCCTGCCTCCCGTGGCCGGCTGTGCTGCCGCAGAGGCCTCATCGCCCCTGCTATTCCCACTGCTGGCCAGGCCCTGCGGCGACGACAGCCTCACACCGCAGCCGAACCAGTGAACCCTCGTAGTCCTCTCCGCACGGGCTTCCACTGCCGCGTCGTCCCCTTCCTAGGCCTCGCCGTCGTCCACCGCCGTGGTGCTCTCCGCGCGGCGTGGTCAACGTGGTCAAGGAACGACTTCCATCGGAAGAGTACTGTACGTGGAGAGGCTGACAGCTGGGTGCACGGCCACAGCACAGTTTTTATGTGATTTGCCAAGTAAGTCGCTTTGTCAGGCCTGTTGGGCTGCAAATCTTTTAAGACGAGGAGAGCTTTCATTTGGCTGGCCGAGAAAATGGCCCATCAGTAATGAGAAATGGGCTGTACATTTTTAAAACACATCAAACCGGCAATTAGTTTCAAATATCTTTTTTTTTTCATTTCAAGATTTTAAATTACATTAATTTTTATGCGTGGAGAATTTGTTGGATTTTATATTGATATAAATTTATTTTTAAAATCAGTTTGAATATGAGTCGAAATTTCGGGATTAAAAACAGTTTGGACCGCATGAAATATGCAAAATTTCGTATAATTTTTTAACCGTTGCCACAATATGGGCTGTAATGCTAACAAAAAGAATATGGGCTCCAAAAAAACCTTAAGAATTAGCAAATGGGCTGTAAATTATTAGAAATAATGGCAGATGGGCTGTATGCTGTTTTCCACAGATTTGAGGCTTTCCTACAAAATGGTTGACACACAAACACTGACTGTTGGATGTCCATCCAACGGCCGTCATGCTTCTTCAATCTCTGCTCGTCCTGCTCTAGCCGCTCAAACAAGCGCCGGCGGGACTGCCTGCTCCCTCCTCCTCGCGGCCGGCTGTGCTGCCGCGCAGGCCTCACCGCCTGACCGTACTCCCATCGCTGGCCTAGCCATCCCTCTACTCACCCACACCTGCTGTTATTCTCCGGCGACGGCAGACGAACCAGTAAACCCTCGTACAGTCATACTCCCCTCCGCGTGGGAAACAACTACCGAGTCTTCCCTGCTTCCGTGTCGTCCCCTTCCTAGGCCTCGCCGTCATCAACCGCCCTGGTGCTCTCGGCATGGCATGGTCAACATGGTCAAGGAACGACTTCCATTGGACGTGGACTGTACATGGAGAGGCTGACAGCTGGGTCCACGACCGCAGCAAGGAAGTGCCTCCTTATTACGCGGAAAATAATGATTCCTCCACCTGACAGCTGGGACCCACCGGACGGGCCACTGTATTTCGCGAAAAAAACGTTTCCCCCTGACTGCTGGGACCCACCATCTACATCTTCGCATGCAAGGAAGTGCGTCCGGGCAAAAAAAAAAACGATTCACCCCTGACTACTGGGACCCACCAGCTACATCTTCACAGGCAAGGAAGTGCGTGACAGTCGGGACCCACCTGGTCAAAGCGTAAGTAGCGTTGTCATTCTGGTCGCGAACATGTACGTACATACTAGTCGATGTAGAGGCGTGCACGTGTCGTAGTAGAGGCGCGCACGTAGCATGTACACGTACGTACAACGGCCTGGGTGCAAGAAAGAAAATACGGCCACATATGTGTACATACGGGCGGGGTCTCGAACGCCTACTCGCGCATACGTACGGCCAGGGCTCGTGTACATTGCTGGGTCGGAACGGAGAAACATCGTCATCGTCGTGTTCATGGGGAGGCAACAGAATGCGTCGTATTCATGGGGAGGCAACGGAACGCGTGGGATCCAACCGGCTGGGTCGGAACGGAATGCGTGGTCGTGTTCATCGGGAGGGCTTGGACGGAACAGGCGACGGAAACGAGGCCTGGCGTACCGCACAATGGAGGAAACGGACCTCCTACGTTCGGAACGGGGTCCTGTTGATCGGGAGGGGTCTGGCATACCGCAAAACGGAGGAAACGGACCTCCTACGGTCGAAACAGGGATCCTGTTGACCGGGAGGGGTGTGGCCTACCGCAAAACGGACGAAACGGACTTGTGTTGGAGCGCTACGGTTGAAACGGGGGTCCTGTTCATCAGGAGGGGTGTGGCGTACCGCAAAACGGGACTCCACGGGATACTGTTCATCTCCACCGTCGACCCCCTCCAGCCTCCACGAGCTACTGTTCATCCACCGTCGACCTCCTCCAGCCTCCACCCGCGACTGTTCATCCACGGGCTCCTGTTCATCGAGCCTCCACCGCGCGCTACTCCACTGGTTACTGTTCAACCAGCCCTCTCCACGGGCTCCTGTTCAACCACCCCTCCGTGGGCTACTGTTCAACCTGCCCTCCACTGTCTACTATTCATCCAGCCCTCCACGGGGTGGTCCTGTTCATCCAGCCCTCCACGGGGTCCTATTCATCCAGCCCCAACCGGCTCGATCGATCAGGGTCCTGTTCATCCAGAGGCAACACCACGAGGTCCTGTTCATCCACCCCCATCGGGAACTGTTCATCCAAACCCTCCCGCAACGCTCACTGTTCATCCAGAGGCAGCATCGATCGGCTTCAGTTAGCAGCAGTAGCGAAGGAATCGCTCGATCGGGTTCAGTTAACAGCCATCGCTCGATCGCTCGGGTTTAGTAACACGTAGCCTGCAGTGCAATCGCTCAGGTTCAGTTAGATCCCAACGCCTCGCTCGGGTTCAGTTAGAGCCAATGCCTCGCCCACATGCGCGTACATGTACGAGAGAAACGCGCATCGCTCGGCCCTCGACCTTCCATCGTAACCGGGAACTCCCTGAAATTTTCCTCGCCCTCGCTTCTACCACGGGTTTTCCATCATGGACGGCCCAAAGAATGTCATGCAGCTGCGTCTCCGGCCCGCCCGAAAAGCCCATTTTCTATCATGATTTTTTGTTATAGAAGTAGGAGCCCACCACATCTATGATGATACCGGGTTTTGTCACAATTATCGTCATAGAAGTGTCATATGTATGACAGAATTTTTTTTTGTTTGGCCCAAAATGTCACGGATGTGTCTTTTTTTTGTAGTGGCAGGACTAGGGTTTTACGCGTCTCCGCGGCCCGAACCTGGATAAACGATTTGCATGCTGACTGCCAGACCCGCTCTTTGCACAACCCCGCGCCTGCCAACCGTAGAAGGGATCCCAGTGACCCCATAGGTGTGGTGTTCCACCGACATCTCTGGCGCGCCAGGTAGGGGGTGTGCAGTTGTGAAAATCCGGTCTAGCAGTTAGTTTAGCAGTTATTCATTGCCATGGCTCCCAAGAAGAAGACGATCACAACGATCAGTTCGTCGGGGGCTGAACGGCCCATACCAGTCCGGGCGAGTGGTGGGGCGGTCGCGGACCGAAGCCGAGGCGCGACCCGTGAACACCCGCATCGCTCTGGCAGCCAAAGCCTCGCGATCGGCGTCATTCATGCGCGAGACAACGGGCCGCACGCCGCCAAATCCAAAGACGGAGCCGGGCCCCCCGCAGGCGGCGCGGGGCCCTCCAGGGGTGGCGTGGCGACTTCCGAGGCGCCCACACCGGCGCCCGAGGCGGCTCCTCCCAGGTTGCGCACGACGAGCAGCGTCACCCCGCTGGTGACCCTGGGCGCCACCGTGGGAAGAGTCCTGTCGTGGAATTGTCACGACAGATGTCCTAGTGAAAGAACTTAGTCGTGGAGCCATCGCAACTAGGAAGCTTAAAGGGGTTAATCGAGACAAAGGACACAAAAGGTTTATACTGGTTCGGCCCCTTGCGGTGAAGGTAAAGCCTAGTCCAGTTGATGTGGTATTGCTAGGGTTCGATTACCAAGGAGCGAAATACACTAGCTTGGCTTCTTGATCTGTTGCTTCTTACCCTAAGCCGCCGCCGGGTCGTCCCCTTATATACACGGGTTGACGCCTGGCGGCCTATAGAGTCCCGGCCGGCTCATATAACGTGTCCGGCTCGGTGACTTCCTTTACATGCCTTTCTTTACAATTCTTTCTTACCCATGGCGGTTTACAATCATGGGCCTCAAGCCTCCTCTGGGCTTGGGCCTACTACAAGTCTTATACTAAATCATCGCCTTGTATATTCACTTGAAGTTTTAGTAATCCGCCATTAGGATTGACCCGGCCCCTTCTGGGCAGGTCATACCTGGTAGTTATATCCCCAACATTAGGCCCCAGGTTGATTTGAACTTTGTTCTTGTCAATCTCTAACACCTTAAACAAAATCCATCCTCCTTTGTTTGTAAAAGCTCTTGTAACCCGCCA
This sequence comes from Triticum urartu, assembly GCF_056163025.1. Taxonomy (NCBI): domain Eukaryota; kingdom Viridiplantae; phylum Streptophyta; class Magnoliopsida; order Poales; family Poaceae; genus Triticum; species Triticum urartu. The sequence continues at coordinate 98,263,953 of NC_141875.1, forward strand.
TGACGTCATCTTCAGAGAATATGAAAATCTGCCATGATGTCATCTTCAATGGATCCTTATCCTTCAATGTCTTCCGAGAATCGAGGCGTCCATTAGCTGGATAATCATTACTGTGGTCTTCCTTGATTTTTGCGCCTGCCTATTCACTTATCCCCTTATAAATAGGCTCGGCCAGTCCTTCCTCTTTCTTCTTCTTTCTCTTGCACCTTCTCTGCCGCTCGAGCCCCACCGCCGCCGCAGTGCACTGTCGTCCTCAACTCCGGCCGCTGCATCACCCTGATTTTGTCCAGAGAATGACGACGATCCTCCGCAGCAACTCCGCACCCGTAAGCTCTCACCTTCTCACCCCCATAGATCTACATTAGGGTTCAGGAGGTTCCCTTCTTGTGTTCTTCGCTGTTCGTCGTAGATTCATTGCAACTTCTCTTACTGCACCCTCATTTGATCTAAAAGTAGTGCAGTCCTTATGCGGTAGCTGTTTCTCACCCATTTTAGACGCTAGCAGATCCCCATCTCTTGTATAAATGCCTCTTTAGAACTGACGAACTCCTTTGTGCTCGTTTTTAGGTTGAACTTTATTTTTCTTTTCTGAACCATTTTGATCCATAATAATAGCCACACCTTGGGAAACCTGTTTGTCTCAACACTTAGCCAATTTTGATTCTGGCAACCTTCGAATACTTTTTAGTCATTGCGGCTTATGGCTCCGACTTATTTTTCCTTTACATGTCATTAGCCCTTATTTAAGCCGCCATTACTCATCTGTACTATAATCCTGAACCTGTAACTTCATCAATAAATTGAACCGGCAAATTACTTTCCTTTTAGCTTGCCCTTTTTTCATCATGCCGTCCAAAGCGCCAACAGTCTGCAACTGGGTCCCTTCCACAGTTACTGAGGATACCTTGAAGGATTTTGTCGCCATATGATTTTTGCCAAAGAAAAGCATTATGTCTTATCGTGCTCCTGACCTGGACGAAGAACAGACTCAGCCCAAAGACGGTGAAGTTATCATTTTCACTGATCACATGAACCGCGACTTCTCAGCACCCGGCTCAAAGTTCTTCCGAGACGTTCTGCATTTTTTCAAACTTCGTCCACAAGACATTGGACCCAACTCTATATCCAATATCTGCCATTTTCAAGTTCTTTGTGAGGTATATCTTCAAGAAGAACCGACTATGGAACTCTTCAGAGAGTACTTTTAGTTGAACCACCAGAATGAGTGCACCAACGGCCTTAGCTTGGAACTTGGTGGAATTTCAATTCAACGCCGACAAGGATTTGTTTCCGCCAGATACGGTAGCAACGGCTCTTGTGGTTTGGGCGCAACTAGTATCGGTGTAGAGGAGAGGTATTTCTTCAAATCTTGCAGCGCTGCTTCGGCCTCTGGGGTCCATTCCATTGGGCCTGCGTTTTTCAAGATTTTGAAGAAGGGAAGGGCGCACTCAGTAGACTTGGAGATGAATCTGCTCATGGCGGCAACGCAGCTAGTGAGCCGACGCACATCCTTGATTCACTTGGGCGCCTCAATCTGCTCAATAGCCTTGATCTTGTCTGTATTCGCCTCGATCCCACACTGTGACACAAAGAACCCGAGAAGTTTGCCGGACGGAACACCGAAGACACACTTCTCAGGGTACAACTTGAGGTTGATCTTGCGCAGATTCGCAAACGTCTCTTCCAAATCTTGTACAAGTGTTGCCCTGTCCTTGGTTTTGACCACTATGTCATCCATATTAGCTTCCATATTTCTATGCAGCTGGGGCTCAAAACCAATCTAGACTGCCCTTGCAAACGTCGAGCCATCACTCTTCAACCCGAAAGGCATCCGTAAAAAGCAATACGTGCCACATGGGGTGATGAACGCTGTCTTCTCTTCGTCTTCTCTTGTCATGAAGATCCGGTGGTACCCCGAGTAGGCGTCAAGGAATGATAACAGATCACACCCGGCCGTGGAGTCAACAATCTGGTCAATGTGCGGCAATGGCAAAGGTCCTTGGGACAAGCCTTATTGATATCTGTGTAGTCAATACACAGCGTCCACTTCCCATTTGCCTTGTGCACCACCACCGGATTGGCCAGCCACGTTGGATGGAGTACTCCTCTCACCAAGCCTGCTGCTTCCAACTTCCTGATCTCCTTCGTAATGGACTCTTGCCATTCCAAAGCTTGCTTCTTGACCTTTTGCTTGACGGGTCGCGCATGAGGGTAGACAACAAGATGATGCTCAATCACCTCCCTGGGAATGTCAGGGATGTCGGATGCTTGCCATGCAAACACGTCGACATTCGCCCGCAGGAAGGTGACGAGCACGCTTTCCTATTTGCTGTCCAGGGTGGAGCTTATGGTGAAAGCCCCTCCCGTGCCATCCTCCTTGACGGACACCTTCTTGGTCTCTGGTGGTGCAGCTCTGGATTTCTTGCTCTTGCCGGTAGAGCTCTCTGGCACGTCCTCGACGGGAGCACAACACTCCGAAGAGGTGCGCTTGCCAAAGTGGGTGCAAGAGTTCTTGCTGGTCTTCTTCTCTACCGGGGCTCCAGCGGCAGGAGCAAGTGCCTTGGCGGCAGTCGCTGCAACTGCTTCCCGGTAGAGTTGGTCGGTGCAGATCAGTGCATCCTTCTTGTCGGAGGGGACGGTGATGATGGTCATCGGCCCATGCATCTTTAGTGTGTTGTAGGTGTAATGTGACGCCGCCATGAACTTGGCTAGAGCCGGGCGGCTGAGAATCCCGTTGTAGGGCAAGGGGATCTCGGCTACATCAAAAACAACCCTCTCCGTCCTATAGTTAACTCGCCTCCAAACGTTACGGACATCGTGACCTTACCCTTCGGCTGACTCCTCCCGGGGTTGACCCCTTGAAACGTGCCCATCTCTTCGAGGTCTCCATCAGGAATCTGCAACCTTTTGATCACAACAGGCGAGATCAAGTTTAGACTGGCCCCGCCGTCAACTAGCATCTTCGTCACCTTGAGGTTGCGTATTGTTGGCGAGACCAACAACGGAAAACACCCGACCGCAGTTGTGAAATCAGGGTGATCCTCGGTGTCAAAAATGATAGGTGTGCTGGACCACTTCAACGGCTTCTGAGCATCGAGCGATGGCTCCACTACTGTGATCTCACGTGCCCACTGCTTGAGCTGGTGGTGAGAGGTGTGCAGTGAGGCGCCACCATTGACGCACATGGCCTCCATAGCCTTCTCGAACTCATGCTCGCCGGACTCGTCGTCCTCGTCATGATCATCGTCTCCTTGCTTCTTGTCATGGCCCCGAGCGGGCCTCTCTTGCTGGTTATCCTTTCCATGGCGACCTCCTTGGCCACCACGCTTCTTGCCAGATCCCTCGGCACCATCTTGTCCCTTCTCCTTGTCCCACCTCTCATACTCCGCTTTTTGCTTCTCAACAAGCAGCTCGACTTGCCGACAGTTCTGGAGGTCGTGGCCCTTGGTGCGATGGATCTTGCAGTGTTGCTTGTCGGCAGCCGCCAAGGCACGGCAAGCGGCACACCCGGCAATTTCCTTGCCGGGGTCGTCTGCCTTTGCCTTCTTGGTAGCGCCGGTGTCCTCGAATCCCTCGATGGCAAGCACGGTCTTGCTCTTGCGCTTCTTGTTGCGGTGCCGCCCTTCTTCGCCGGGGTGGCCGTGCCTTCGTCTGTGGAGTCGGTTTCCACGCCGGCATCTTCGGCGGGGTACTTCCTCCCCTCTTCAGCTAGAGCGCACCTATCGGCCAGAACATAAAGTTCGGCCACATCTTTGACCTTGTTCATCGCCAGCTCTTCACGCATCTTGCGGTTGCACACATTCTGATGGAATGCGCTGATCACGGCGGCAGGATGAACATCTGGGATGTTGTATTGCACCCGGCTGAACCTCTGTATGTACTTGTGCAGGGTTTCACCTTCCTTCTGGGGGATGATATGAAAATTGCTTGCCTGGCCATGAGCTTGGTGGCCTCCAGTGAAGGCGCCAACGAACTCATGGCACAAGTCCAACCAAGAAGAAATGGAATCTGCCGGCAAGTGCATCAACCATGACATAACATTGGGTTTAAGTGCCAACGGGAAGTAATTGGCAAGAACCTTGTCGTCGCGGGCTCTAGCAGCTTGCATTGCGATGGTGTATATGCTGAGGAACTCCGACGGGTGTGTCTTGCCATTTTACTTCTCGCCAACGTCGGGCTTGAATGTGCGGTGGGAGGGCCACTGGAACAGCCGCAGCTCACAGGTAAAGGATGGGCAACCCACCTCGTGGGGTAGGTCGCCAGAGCCTCCCGGGGCTGGGTGGTCCATAGTGGGCCCCGCTCGCTGATCTGATTGATGGTGTGCGTCACGCTGGCGCTCGATGGTGGTTCGAGCGTCTTTACGGGCTCGCTCCCGAAGAACTTGTCACTGATCGCGATGGGTCCGTGGGTCGGACGATGCTATGGAGATGTTATCACAAGCGCCATCACGACGGACCGGCACCCGCGGTGGCTGGCGTGGAGGAGGAGAGTGCACGGTGGCCGCAACACCCCCGGTCCTTCCACCATTGGCATGCGGTGGCCCGACAGAGCGCCGGCCCGAGGGCCCCGCTGGTTGCGGCTCATCTTTGTTGGCAACGCCAATGAGGCTCTGGATGGTGGCTCTCCACTCGTCGAGCTTTTCCACGGCAGGAGGAAAGTCGAGGAGCAACTGCGCACGCGCCAGAGCTTCCGCTGGTGTGGGTGGCGGCGAAAGCTGCGCAGACCGTGACGCGCTCCGACTTCTAACCACGTTAGAAGGAGCTCTATCACGGCCTGGCGGCCGTGCGCCGTTTTCACCAGCGTCTCGACGTGTATGCTGGCCTTCTACGTCCCGCGAATGATGCACGGGACTTGTTAGGGATATAACTACCAGGTATGACCCGCCCAGAAGGGGCCGGGTCAATCCTAATGGCGGCTTACTAAAAGTTCAAGTGAATATACAAGGCGATGATTTAGTATAAGACTTGTAGTAGGACCAAGCCCAGAGGTGGCTTGAGGCCCGTGATTGTAAACCGCCATGGGTAAGAAAGACTTGTAAAGAAAGGCATGTAAAGGAAGTCACCGAGCCAGACACGTTATATGAGCCGGCCGGGACTCTGTAGGCCGCCAGGCGTCAACCCGTGTATATAAGGGGACGACCCGGTGGCGGCTTAGGGTAAGAAGCAACAGATCAAGAAGCCAAGCTAGCGTATTTCGCTCCTTGGTCATCGAACCCTAGCAATACCACATCAACTGGACTAGGCTTTACTAGGGCTGGAATTCTAGCCGAGTCAAGCCAGCTCGGCTCGACTCGCTAGAGCTCGTTTCATTAACGAGCTAGCTCGACTCGACTCGTTATTATAACGAGCTCAAATTCAAGATTGGCTCGACTCATATAACTCGCGAGCTGGCTCGTTTAGCTTGTTAAGCTCGTTAAAGATATGAACATAAAACCCTTAAATATTATAAAAATGATTATGTATATATTAAACATATATATCACTAACAATAGTAATTTCCTTGTAATGCATGAGTCTTCTAGGCGGTTGGGCCTTCAATGGTTAGGCCTTGTGTTGTGTGCCTAGGACATAGGGTGCTGAGTGGCTGATCTTTTTTTGTATTGGGAGTGGCTGATCTTTTGTACCGAGCCTAACGTGTTACACGAGTACTCGTGAGATTGGCTCGTTTAACTTGGTCTATAAACGATCTTAAATTAAAGCTTGGCTCGACTTGTTATTCTTCGAGTTCGAGTCGATTCGAGCCGAGTCACGAGCTACTCGTTTAGCTCATGAGCTTCGAGCTTTTTTTCCAGCCCTAGGCTTTACCTTCACCGCAAGGGGCCGAACCAGTATAAACCTTTTGTGTCCTTTGTCCCGATTAACCCCTTTAAGCTTCCTAGTTGCGATGGCTCCACGACTAAGTTCTTTCACTAGGATATCTGCCGTGACAATTCCACGATAATTGGCGCCCACCGTAGGGCTAGCGCACAGTGGATTTGAGTTCTTGAAGGGCAACTTCGAAGGCCTCAAGGGATACGCTGTGCGCCGGATGACCAAGAGTCGTCACGGCAAGCTCTACATCGACGATGAAGGCTGGGGCCCCGACGCCGGCTCAATTGAGTACGGATACCGGGTCCCCTTCAACGGAATCCACGTCTTCATTGGCCGAATCGGCGAGCTGGACATCTGCACCAACCTCGTCGAGACGGCTCAGCGCGCGAGATCCGCCCGGGCTCAACCCACCGTGAGGCGTGCCTTCGTGGGTTGCATCCATGGAGGGAAACTTTCTGAAGGATCGGTGGACGGTGGTGAGATGGCCGTTTGCTCTGACAGTGAGTCGTGCACAGGCGAAACATATTCTTTGTATCAGTTACAAGATGGCGGGCTTGGGGGATGTTCCGATGGCAGCAGTATTCCGGACCCCACTGAGCTGCCGAATCGAGCTGGAGTCTTCATGGCTGGCACTCAACCTGGTCAGAGTTCTACGGCTGCGGCAGTAATAACCACCAGGTCAGCAGCGGCCGGGTCAGGAGAACCCGTGCGCCCATTGGCTTAGGTATTAGTGGACCTCATGGATAGGATGACGGCCCTGTTGACTGCTGTGGTTGAGCTGACGGATAAGGCTCAGCATGACGCAGAGGTAGCACGGCTACACGGAGAGGTAACGCAGGCCAAGGAAAATTTAGCAACGCAAGATGTCAGGATGGCCGCAGAACGGGCGGCTCTGGATGGACGTGCTCAACTGCTTCAAGCGGAGACTTTTCGGCTCTTGATGGATCTGAACGCGTCAAACGAGGTCATGAGGAGAAGGCACCAGAAGGCTCAATCACGTCTGCCTCTGACTTATGATCCTAGGAACCTTTTTCACACACCCGGGGCTGGTCCCAGTAACCCGCTGGAGGCAAACCGGATCACAACACCTGGGGCTGGGGCGCCAGTTCAACCGCGGGCCATGGAACCGCCACGTGTGGATACCGCTCTGCCTCACTACACACCAATACCACTAGGTCACTTCTCTAACCCTTTGAAGAATTTAATTGCTGCATCGGCTCGTTTGGCGGCTCTCCCAATGGAAGGTGACTCTCCGACGGTAATCGAAACACGAAGGGTCAGAGAACTTCTTTAGACAGCTCTGGCATAGCAGGATGCATATTCTTATAGTCGAGATAGAATCCATTCAACCCCTCGCCCAAGCCGGAGCCCAAGCTATAGCAGGCATATGGACTCAGCGGCCATGTCGATCAACGCCCAATGCCGTAACCAACCACGCGGGCGCGACCCGGCCCCGGGTGGAGCCCTTAACTTGGTGGACCAGGAGAGGATCCGTCGAGAGGCTGAACGGGCGATTCAACAGGCAACTGAGCAGGCGGCTCAACAAGCTTTTCCGGTTTATCCAGCGACCTCTATTGAGGCCGGGGTGGCCACCAGGACAGGAGGTGTCCCTTGTCTTGTGCCGGCTCTGCGTAATGAGTGTTTGCCAAAGGATTTTAAAGGGCCTCGTAAGGTGCCCAATTACATAGCCGACCTGCAGTCCGGAGCGTGGATTGAAAGTTACGAGATGGCCATGGAGTTATTAGAGTTCAGTGACGCAGCAATGGCCAAATACTTCAGCATGATGTTGGATGGAACAGCTCGTACTTGGTTAAAGGGGTTGCCGCCCAACTCCATTGGCTCATGGGCGGAGTTAAAGGCATGGTTCATTCAGAACTTCAAAGACACTCGCAAACAGCCCATGTCGATCGTGGACTTGACCAACTACAAGCAAGAGGAAGGCGAATCCACGACCCATTGGGTGCACCGGGTCAAGGAAATAATACATTCATCTGATAAGATGGATGCCGGCTCCGCGGTCTTAATGTTGGAGAAAAATTGCCGTTTTAAACCCTTGAAATAGAAGCTGGGGCGGCTCAAGCGTGACTGTAATGACATGGGCCAGCTGATGGCGGCTCTCGTCAAGTACGCCGATTCTGACAGTACCAAGGACCCCGTGTCTGATGAAGAGAAGACAGGGAAGGGAAAGAAGAATGGCAATGGCAAAGGTCACCAGCACAACCCGGCAAATCAAGGAGGTAATAAACATAAGGCTGACGAGTTTTTGGCTAACACCAATATGCAGGGCAACAATCAACGACGCAAGGGGAGGCCGCCTCCACGGTCTGGCGTGTCAGATCCCACCCTTGAGCAGCTGCTAAACGAACCTTGTCCAAGACACGGCACCCAGGAGAAGCCAGCTACCCATCTGTGGAAAGACTGGACGATCATGAAGGCTTTTAAGAATTCTAACATATTCGATGGTAACCACGGACCTGGCGGCGGTTCAGGTGGTGGCGGCTTTCATGGACCGGGCGCCGGCTCAGGCGGTGGCGGTTTTCATGGCCAGGGCCATCCGGGTAGTCAAGGCGGCTATAATTAGCAATCCAGCCAGGGCAGTCAGCAATAGAAGCAATAGTCCGGGTATCAGAGTAACCCAAAACAGCTGAACAGTGGGCAGCACCACGTGTTTACCACCAGTTTGTGCAAGAGGGATCAGAAGCTTCATAAGAGGGCTGTAAAGGCTGTTGAGCCAGCGGTTCCGCATTATTTGAGATGATCTGAACAGCCTATTGTGTGGAGTAGGGAGGATCACCCACCCCGGGTTGATAATCCGGGTCATCTGGCTTTGGTGGTGGCGCCTCAGGTTGGTGGATATAAGTTCACTAAAGTGCTCATGGACGGAGGCAGTAGCATCAACATCCTCTATTATGAGACGTTCCGTCGCATGGGGTTAACTGATAAGAGTCTTAAAACATCCAACACTGTTTTTCATGGGGTAGTGCCTGGTAAGTCGGCGTACCTAGTTGGTAAGATTGAGCTCGAAGTAGCCTTTGGAGATGAGTATGATTCTAGGGCTGAGAAGTTAACCTTTGAAGTGGTTAAGATCAAAAGCCCATATCACGCTCTGTTTGGACGGCCGGCTTATGCTAAGTTCATGGCTCGGCCATGTTATGTGTATCTGCAGCTCAAAATGCCGGGTTATAAAGGCACTATCACAATACATGGAAGCCGGAAAATAGCCTTGGAATGTGAAGAAGGTGATGCCTCTTATGCCGAGTCTGTTTGTGCAACCGAGGAGTTGAAGTTTTATAAGGATAATGTTGACCCGGCAGACATGACATCTTTGAAGAAGCCAACTACGGAGCATGAGCCGGCGTTGAAATTCAAATCAGCTGATGACACCAAGATGATTGATTTCGTGCCTGACGATTCATCCAAGCAGTTCATTATCAGTGCTAACTTGGATCCAAAATAGGAAAGCGCGCTCATCGAGTTCATCCGTGAGAACCGGGACATCTTTGCATGGAAGCCTTCTGACATGCCGGGTGTACTGAGAGAACTTGCTGAGCACACTCTCAATATTGATCCAAAGTTTAAGCCGGTCCGACAATTTCTTCGGCGGTTTAACGAGGAAAGGCACAAGGCTATTGGAGAAGAGGTGGCCCGGCTCTTGGCGGCCGGGTTCATTGTTGAAGTTTTTCACCCAGAGTGGTTGTCTAACCCGGTGCTTGTTCTTAAAAAGAACGGCACCTGGAGCATGTGTGTGGATTACACAGATTTGTACAACGCTTGTCCGGCTGACCCTTTTGCTCTCCCTCGTATTGATCAAATCATTGATGCTAGGACGGGTTGTGAGCATTTGAGTTTTTTGGATGATTACTCTGGTTATCATCAGATCAAGATGGCAGTTAAGGACCAGGAGAAGACAACTTTCATCACTCCGCCTGGAGCCTTCTGCTATGTGTCTATGCCTTTTGGGCTTAAGAGTGCCCAGGAGACTTATCAGCGGTGTGTACAGAATTGCCTTCATAAACAGATTGGGCGTAATGTTCATGCTTATGTGGATGACATAGTGGTGAAATCCAGAGAGAAGGAAACCTTCGTAGATGATCTGAAGGAAACCTTTGATAACCTCCGGGTCTACAAGATGATGCTTAACCCGGCCAAGTGTGTTTTTGGAGTCCCAGCTGGCAACCTTTTGGGTTTTTTGGTGTCCAATAGAGGCATTGAAGCTAACCCAGATAAAATTAAGGCAATCACATCTTTGGCTAAACCGGCATGCATCAATGACGTTCAGCGGCTGGCAGGCCGTGTTGCAGTTTTAAGCCAGTTTATAAGCCGGTTGGGTGAGAAGGCTATGCCATTGTATCAAATGATGAAAAAGGCAGATGACTTTGTCTGGAGTGATGCTGCTAACTCTGCCTTTGAGGATCTGAAGAGACAGCTCGCTGAGCCGCCGGTTCTTGCTGCTCCTGTTGAGAAAGAGCCATTGTTGTTATATGTGGCTGCTAACTCATGTGCTGTCAGTGTGGCTATTGTGGTGGAGCGCAAGGAAATTGGCAAGGAACATCCGGTTTAGCGGCCAGTTTACTACGTTAGTGAGGTGATCATTGAATCTAAGCAAAGGTATCCACATTGGCAGAAGCTTGTTTATGGGGTGTTCATGGCAAGCCGGAAGCTCAAGCATTACTTTCAGGGTCACCCTATCACTGTGGTTAGCTCTGCTCCTTTAGGAGATATTATTCAAAATAGAGAAGCCACAGGACGAGTCGCCAAGTGGGCCATTAAACTTGGGTCTCATGGTTTAAAGTATGTGCCACGTACTGCGATCAAATCTCAAGCGCTGGTCGATTTCATTAACGATTGGACAGAGTTGCAGACACCTGAAGAAAAGCTAGATAACACATATTGGACGATTCATTTTGATGGGTCCAGACAGTTGGAAGGCTTGGGGGCTGGAGTTGTTTTAACTTCTCCTTGAGGTGACAAGTTTTGTTATGTGTTGCGATTGATGTTTCCTTGTACTCACAATGCAACAGAATATGAGGCCTTGCTCCATGGTCTTCGAATGGCTAAAGAGATGAGTTTAAGCCGGGTATGGTGCCTTGGTGACTCAGATTTGGTGGCTCAACAGGTGTCAGGCAAGTGGGATTCCAAGGACCCTCTCATGGCGGCTTATCGTCGAGAGGTGGACGCTGTGGCTGGACACTTCAAGGGGTATCAGGTGGAACACATTGATAGCAGAAAGAATGAAGCGGTGGATGCCTTAAGCCGGTTGGGATCTCAGCGTAAGCCGGTGCCACCTAACACCTTTTTAGATGTTTTACATAACCCTTCTGTCAAGTTGCCTACAGCGGAAGACTTGGCCGTTCCTGACCCGGAGGCCCAGTTGGTGGCGGCTCTTCATGTCATTCCAGATTGGACAGTGCCATATTTGGCTTACATGACCCGAGGCAAGTTGCTAGAGGATGAGACCTTGGCAAGACAGATAACCCGACGGTCCAAGTCAATGACAATTTCCAATGGTGAATTATATCATCGTAGTGTCACTGGGGCGTTTCTGTGATGTGTCTCTCCTGAAGAAGGTCAAGAGATTCTTCGTGAGATCCATGAGGGGGATTGTGGCCATCATGCCGGCTCAAAATCTCTAGTGGCCAAAGCTTTTCATCATGGCTTTTACTGGCTAACGGCTCATGCTGATGTGGAGGATCTGGTCAGTATGTGCGATGGATGTCAAAAGTTCGCACGATGAGCACACGTACCGGCTCAATAATTGCGGATGATTCCAATCACTTGGCCGTTTGCGGTTTCAGGGCTTGATATGGTTGGACCCTTCAAAAGATCCAAGGATAAAAGACACATCTTTTAGTGGTATTGACAAATCCATGAAATGGGTTGAGGTAGAGCCGGTGAGCAAGTGTGATGCAGCCACAGCGGTTCAGTTCATGAAAAAGGTGATCTTTCGCTTTGGTTTTCCACACAGCATTATAACTGACAATGGCACTAATCTGTCCAAAGGTGCTATGGAGGAGTTTTGTCAACGTGAGCATATCCAGCTTGATGTTTCATCAGTAGCTCACCCCCAATCCAATGGTCAAGCTGAGAGAGCAAATCAGGAAATCCTAAAAGGTCTCAAGCCCCGACATATGGTTCCTTTACAACAGACGCCGGGTTGTTGGGTAGAGGAATTACCCTCGGTGCTGTGGAGTATCAATACCACTCCTAACAGGTCTACAGGTTATACACCTTTCTTCATGGTTTATGGAGCAGAAGCAGTTCTGCCTAGTGACATCCGTCATGACTCGCCTCGCGTGGCGGCTTATGTTCAAGCTGATAATGAACAAGCCTGGCAGGATGCACTTGACTTGTTAGATGAAGAGAGAGATTTGGCGGCGGCTCGATCAACAATTTATCAATAGGACCTGTGCCGTTATCACAGCCACCGGGTTAAGTCCAGAACCTTTCAAGAAGGTGACCTGGTGCTCCGTCTCATCCAGTATCTGTCTGATGCACACAAGCTATCCCCGCGTTGGGAAGGACCCTTTGTGGTCAGCAAGAACTTAAACAACGGGTCATATTACCTCATTGATGTTCGAGAGCACAAAGACTCACGTAAGTCGAAGGAGGAGACCCGCCAGCCGTGGAACATTGCTTAGCTTCGGCCATATTATACTTAAGCCACCGGCTCTCATCATGTACATACTTTGACGTTGTATATATTATGATAAGTAATAAAGCAGGACCTCTGTCCTTTTCCCCTTCAATGATCATATATCTTTATTATTCACATTGTTTAAAAATGACCAAAAGGGGGCTGATCGTATCCGAATCTAGCTTAACCCTTTTGGTCTGGCTCATGATCGTATTCGAATCTAGCCGTAAACCTCATGGTCACTTGGGGGCTTCCTGTTCAAACATAGGTCGTATTCGAACCAAAGAGAACATAGCTGTCGTAACCCTCTTGATCGGCTCAAAGCCAAACTCACTAGGGGACTTCTTGATCATACCCGAATCATAGCTTAACCCCTTTTGGGTCCGACTTGGATCGTATTCGAAACAGGGTCGTTAAAAACCTCTCATGGTCTTCCTGTTCAAACATAGGTCGTATTCGAACCAAAGAGAACATAGCTGTCGGTACCCTCTTGATCGGCGCAACGCCAAAACCACTGGGGGCTACATGATCGTATTCGAATCTTAGCTTAACCCATTTGGTCCGGTTTACTGATCGTATTCGAATCAGAAGCCTCCAGTTTTTATGTAAGTGTTTGATTTACATTGTCTGAAGCCTAGTGTTTTATCTTACTGCTTTTTATTGTCTCAAATCTAACTGTCAGTATGGTTTTAAATTAAGCCGACTCGGTTATTTGACAATGAGTTGCCAAGGCATAATAGTCATCAGACATATGGGAGTATTAACTCCTAAAAAACATTGGGTTATCAACCTCATCATCCGGGTCATGTAAATCGGTAGTCCAGATTCAAAGAAGACAGGTATGACAGTGTCATTCATGAACATATTTATCTATGTTTTTTCGTTAATCAAAGGTTTTTTCAGCCTTGTTTATCTGACATCTGGTTCTGTTTTTTCCACTATGATAATTTCATAGTCATATACCGGGTGTTTTGACCCGTCCGGTGCTAAACCGCCAGGACAGTTTTCTCATCTTTTATAGGAATAGAGTTAAAACATTACCGATGTAATCACGGATGTGATGCATATATATATTGGCATCATGGGCAAAGAGTCATATGCAACATTTTATGCACGATGGCATAGGCAAAACATGCAGTTTTCAAACTAACCTATTACAAGGCTTTGAGAGCCCAAAAGGTTAGGCTGTTTTTTCTCTTAAACATATCTTAAGCTAAAGACAAGATTATTCAGATGGTTATGACTCCTCCCTCGCTGGTTCACCTCCATCCACTGGTTGGAAGCTGGGATTGGACCAGTCAAAGCCGTTCAGAGCAATAAACTCAACCTCATCGTTAATTAAGCCGACCGGGTCAATTTCCGGGGCAAAAGTGTGTTAACGAACCGGCGGGATAAGATCTGTCACTTTATAAGAGGGAGTCGCCATCTTTTTATTCTCTATATCAAAACCCGGCTGATATTTGTCGATGTTGGTCTCGTCGCCAAGAATGGTAGCCTGAGGACGAACTCCCCTCACACAAGCAATAAAGTCATCTTGCTCAAACGGAGTCCCATCTTCCTTCACGGTAGGGTACCCCTTAGCCACGTCCACCAGGTCTAAATCCGAAACCCAGGCTTTGGAGCGGCTCAGGGCAGTCAGGGCTCCGGCTCTGGTGCAAGATCGTTTGACCTCTTGAAATCTGGCGGGTAAGATCGATAATTTCTTCAAAACATCACTCAAACGGTTGGGTCCTTGGTTGGCAGGGGAGATAGTAGAAAGTTCTCGTTGAGCACCAGTGTACAGTTGCTCCACCAAGGTATAAACCGTCTTCAGTTTTTTCACACTATCTTGACTCAGATTTTTACTTTGTGGACCTGTGAGTGTTTTATAACAAAGGCTCAGCAGGCGGCTTATATTCCTGGTCAAAATAAAGTATAAGTGACTAATACAAATGACTCACCGAAGATGGCGGAGGCCATTTGAGACACATGGTTTTTTAAGCCGGTGAGCTCCGTGGTAACCTTCTCAAGAGCCGTCTCTGCTGTCTCGGCACATTGTATCAGCAAGGTCTTCTCATCGGCCCAAGATTTCTTCTTTTTAGTCAAACTGGTCTTCAATTTTTCAGTTTCAGAGAGACTCAATTGAAGTTTGGAGTTAGCAGTCTTTATCTCTGCCTCTTGATCCACCAGCCGGGTCTTTGCATCCGTCAATTGAGAGCCCAATTCAGTTAGGGCGGTCTACAAACATGCACAGGTGTGTCAAGATTTAACTAAAGGTTATAATGATTGAAGTCCCAAGTGCTTTGCAAACGCAATACCACTTGGTACTTGGGGGCTAATGTCTGCCAAATCAATTTTTATGCAAAATGACTCTTCTATGCTTCAAGTCCCAAGTGTTTTACAAAGTAACAACGCTTGGCACTTAGGGGCTAATGCATGACATTCAGAAAGTTTTTAAGTTGAGCCGGATTACACTACTTATTTGGACTGATTTAAGACAGTTATGAAGTTAAGTACCGACTCATTTATGATAAATTGAGCCGGCCCTTGGGGACTACAGGCGAAAGTTTATACTAATCTGTTGGACTTAGGAAAAATCTAAAGACAAGGTATCAACCTATATCATAAGTCTACAGATCATTTAGGTTCATCATAATCTGAAGACTTGGGGGCTGGCAGAGTATATATAAACCAGAGAAGATACCTCATATTTCAGTTGCAATTGCTTGACCATCTCAATTTCCGAGTCACGGCTGGAATGCACATGACTGGGATAGCCGGACAGCACGTCACTAACATTCAGGTGAGCGTAGTGAGATATATCAAACTATACTTTCTGCCTTTCCAAGGCCTCCTGTTTGGCAGAATGCCTGGCCAGCATAGTCGGATTACCCGGCACAACAAATCTGCTTCCAGTGATCAGAACGTCATGGTCAAAAGACGCTGGCAGGTTAGCTGAACTGGATGGTCTGATGGTGGATGGATCGACAATGGTTTCGTCAGCTGACGGCTTAGGAGGGTCCAATTGAGCATGGACAGCCGGATCTTCTGGCGCTTCAGATTGAGCGGGAGGAGTTGATGTTGCCGGTTCAGGTGCAGGATTTTTTGGGTCTTCTGCCGGTTTAATCACCTTGGCTTTCTTGGACTTCGCTTGACCACTAAGAGAGATTTTTATGAGACAGTTAGTATAATGATGCAGTTTTAAAGACGTAGAGGAAAGATGATTTTCCTTACCCAGGGGCAGTCTTGAAAGCCGGAAATTGAGTCTGGGATGAGTCGCCAGAAGAGCGAGAAACCTCCTGCAAAGGTAAAATAAAGTTAAAGAATATAAGGAAATAGATTCATGGATAAAAACAAAGGACAAAGGTGAAAGAAACCTCATTCTGGCGTTTTCGAGGAGTTTTTTGTAAGTCGGAAGGTGGTTCATCATCATCATTAGTCCGGGCCTGACGGCGGCTCTCATGTTGCTGCTTTTTCAAAAGAAAATGAGGGTCCAAATAAGCCAAAGGGTGCGAAAACCTTACTTTCCGGGTTACCAGTCGAAGTTTCTGTCTCGGCAAAGGGGCTGAGTCGGAGGAAATAGTTACCTCTTCTTCCACGGCCTGGCTGGCCCCCGTGTCATCCTGGCAATAGTCGGTGTCAATAAGATAGTTGAACAATTGGCCAAGGGAGTCAAGGGCTACCTCCGACTCAGAAACATCATCCAGCTGGAACATGTCAGATGCAGTCTTCTTCTTCTTGGGCTTCCGGGTCGTTCTCCTGGCGGCTATGGCAGCGGCTCTAGCCTTCTTGGCAGCTTCATGATCATACTTGGCCTTCCAGAAGTCAGATTTGTCCTGTAAACAAATAAACATGTTAAAAGGTCATGCAAGTATTTAAACTACTGAGGAAAACACAAAAAGAGAAAGAGGTCAGGGGTTTTCACCTTTGGTGCCAGGTTAAGTTTGCAGAAGGGATTTAACCCAACCTTACTGCAGTCCTCATATTTGCTGTTCACAAGGATGGTTGACATTGCAACAATGTCTTCTTCAGTCAATTGAACAGAGGTATAACGCAGAGAGTCATCTGGGCCTCCGCCATATTCATACATTAACTTGGATCAGTGGCATAGAGGGATGACCCGCCACGAGATCCAGCAATGGATCAAGTCAACTCCGGTTAAGCCATTTCCCAATAAAGCCTGAATCCTTTTGATAGATGGGATAAGCTTCTTGCGTTCAGTAGTAGTAAGTTTGTCAGTGAGCACAAACTTGGAATCAAGACGCTCCGCATGATAACCTGACAGTGGTTTTTCATCAGCTGGTGATGTATCTTGGCAGTAGAACTAGGTTTGGTTCCAGTCTTTGGGATGGCTTGGTAAGACCACTAAAGGAAAAACGGCACAAGTGGTCAGTGTTGCACTAGTGGCGCAGAGGGAGGTCGACGAAGAGGCAGTGACAACGGCAGGACTGACGGATGGCAAGCCAGAGCTCCCCCCGACAGGGCCTGATGCCGACGAGGCAAGGCCCCCAGCAGGGTCTGACGCTGGCGGGACAGGGCCTGGGCAACCAAACGAAGTGCCGCAGAAGAAGAAAATGGTGCAGCACCCGGTTTACTTTGTCAGCTCCCTCTTGCAGGGGGCTAGATCAAGGCACTCCGATGTGCAGAAATTGCTCTTCGGCCTCCTCATGGCCTTGAGGAAGCTGCGTCATTACTTCCAAGCACACGAGATCACCGTCGTCACCCGCCTCCTGCTGCAACGGATATTTCATAACCCAGACGCCACCGGGAGGATTGTGGAGTGGGCCGTGGAGCTGTCGAGCTTTGGTTTGAAGTTTGGAAGTACTTCAACAATCCAGAGCAGGGTCTTGGAAGAGTTCATTGCCGAGTGGACCTCAACGCCCGACGAAGAGATCCAGGAGACCACCCTCCCCGGCAAGGAGGCAAGTCACAACTGGATTATGTACTTTGACGGAGCTTTCTCACTGCAAGGCGCCGGTGCTGGTGTGCTGATCGTCGCACCCATCGGAGAGCACCTCAAGTATGTAATCCAGATGCACTTTCCCAGGGAGATGTCCACGAACAACACTGCTGAATACGAGGGTTTGCTTGCCAGTCTCAGGATCGCGGCAGACCTCGGGATCAAGAAGCTCATCGTCCGGGGTGATTCACAGCTCGTTGCCAGGCAGGTCAACAAAGATTATCAAAGCCCGTTGATGGAGGCCTACGTAGATGAGGTGAGTAAGCTGGAGGAGCGCTTGGACGGTATACAGGCGGAGCATGTTCCCCGAGTGGAGAACGACATCGCCGAGTACCCATCAAAGCGCGCCGCCTTCAAACTACTTGTGGAACCAGGTACTTTTGTGCTTCGGTTGACTCAACCATCCGTTGAACCATCAACAGAGCAGAACAAGCAACGGAAATCAGGCCCCAACAAGTACTTTCCCGCCGGCCTCCCAGGAGCCGTCAGCAAAGATGTTGCCAGGGACACCGAGCCTGCCATGGGGCAACCGACTCCGGCGGGGCGTCAAGCCCTGGCTATAGAGACAGCCGCTCCCATGGCAGAGGAAATGCCTTTGGTCCTTGCCGTTGAGCCTAGGCTCCGACATGGGCACATCATACCGTCCAATTCCTCCAAATAGGGGAACTCCCTGAGGAGCAGGAAGAAGCGGAGAAAGTAGCCTGTCGGTCTGCCATGTATCAGTTTGTCGACGACGTCCTGTACAGGAAAAGACCAAATGGTGTGAAATTGAAGTGCATTCCCCAGGAGGAAGGACTGGAGTTGTTGGCAGAGATACACGGAGGCATATGTGGCTCCCACATAGGGTCAAGGGCCCTTGCCGGCACGACATTCCGGCAAGGTTTCTTCTGGCCCATTGCCCTCCAGGATGCAATGGCACTAGTGACCAAGTGTGAAGCGTGTCAGTTCCATTTGAAGAAGCTTCATCAACCAGCTAAAGCGCTCCAAACAATACCTCTTTCCTGGGCATTCTAGGTCTGGGGGCTCAGCATACTGGGCCCCTTTCCCCATGCCGTCGGGGGCTTTGAGTACTTGTACGTTGCAATTGACAAGTTCACAAAGTGGCCGGAGGTGGAGACAGTGGGAAAGGTGACAGCACAATCAGCCGTCAAATTCTTCAAGGGGCTAGTCTGCCGTTTCAGTGTGCCAAATAGAATCATCACTGACAACGACACACAGTTCACGAGCCACGCCTTCATGAAGTACATCTAGGACCTTGGCAGCAAAGGTCTGCTTTGCTTCTGTTGCACATCCACGGAGCAACTGCCAGGCTGAGAGGGCAAATGATGAAGTGTTGCGGGGCCTCTGGACAAGGACTTTTGATAGGCTACACAGGTGCGGACGATGCTGGATTGATGAATTGCTGGCAGTTCTTTGGTCAATCAGAACGACACCAAATCGAGCCACCGGCCAGACACCCTTTGCCCTGGTATACGGGGTAGAAGCAGTTCTCCCCACGGAACTCACATACGGCTCACCTTGAGTGCTCGCTTATGATGAGCTTGAGCAAGAGCAGTTGTGGCAAGATGACACAACGCTCCTTGAGGAAGATCGTCTTCGGGCGGCTGTACGGGCAGCATGCTACCAGCAAGCCTTGCGCTGCTACCATAGCCGCAAGGTTCATGCGCGAAGCTTTGAGGAAGGCGACCTTGTTCTTCGGCATGTTCAGTTGGCCAAGAATTCCAACAAGTTGACGCCGAAATGGGAATGCCCATATCAGGTAATACGAGTAACCAGGCCTGGCGCAGTCCGCCTGGAGAGCAAAGATGGCGTTCCAGTGAGCAACTCCTGGAACATCGAACATCTTCACAAGTTTTATCCATAAGGTGCGGTTGTTGGGCCCCCCGGTAGACCACCTTTTGTACAAGCCTTGCCGGCAAGGCATGTAACCCTTTGTACAAAGCCAGACGCAGACCCTGAGCATAAATAAATGAAGCGCTGGCGCCCGAAGTTTTAGCATGCATGCTAGGCTGAGTCTCTCCCTCGGTTAGGGTTGATAGTGCTTAGCGGCGGCTAACCCCTAGCATAGAGGTCGAGTGTGCGTCACTCTGTTCCTTTCCGTCCTCTTTGGTTCGCAGGGTACGTGGACATTTCTGCTGAGCTATTGGGAAGAAAAGGAGCAAGCCGACGCTCCGGCCCCGGCAAACCAAGGTTGCCGGGGGCTGCAAACACAAGGATCTAACCGCGGCAAGCCAAGGTTGCCGGGGGCTGCGACGTCAGATAAGTTTTTCTCCCCCACTCCATGCGCCCGTATGAACCTTGAACGTATAAGGCTTCGCTCGCTCTCATACCATCTTGCCCTCTCCGTCCCGTGTCCAAAAACTTTACTCTGGACCGGAACTTGGTTGTAGTGCGATGAGAAGAGGACGAGCGAAAGGCCTAATCCTGCTCGGCCCCTACATCCGCCAAGAGCGTGAGTGTAGTCGGGCCATAGAGCAGGAGGACGGCAAGGCCTGTTGCTGGGAATACCATGTTTATCTTAAGATAACGAGGACTCTTTCCTCGGTGTGGCCCTCGCCCATGCGCAAACGAAACCCGGCGAACACCCTTCCTTTCATTCATGCGTTGCAAACAAGTACAATTCATACGGAATGGGTACACGAGCAAGGGGATTACAACTTTTGAAATTTAACAAGTGCCCACAGGCTTACAAACTAGAAAAGATAAGTGCCCCGTGATCCCCATTCTTGCCCTTTTCCTCCTAGGTACGGCAAGTGAAGGCAAAAAGGAGGAGACGGGGAACGCGCCGATGGAGAGCTTGACGAGGAAGGCCCTCGGAAGAGCGCACGTCGGAGGGAGGGGCGACGCGGCCAGTCGGAGACGAGGTCGACGTGCCCTCGCTCGACGCTCTTGTCGCCGCTGTCGCTGTCCTCCTCATCACTCCCGCTTGAGGAGGAGTCTTCATCGTGGGAGGAGCTCTCCACACAACACTTCAGGCGAGTTCTGGAGTCTCCAAATACCTTGACGGAGAGCAGGCCGTTCTCCATTAATTCGAAATAGAGAACGAGCCCCGCCGTCAGGCTATGGATATGGGCGAAAGTCTTCCATCCGCGGTGAAGATACATGACCCGAGGGGCGGGAAAGTAACTGTCGACCCGCATGCCGCCGTTCCCGCAACCCCTCATATGCAACCTTAGGGTTTGGGGAGGATCGAGCTCCATCTCCCAAGCGAATGGCGCAGGGATACGAAGGCGACAGTGCGGTGGCCGACGCAGCATGATGAAGAACTCATGAGGCTAGTCCCCGACGTGGCCCTTCGTTGGGGGAGGCATCGCTGGCGGAGGCAAGGCCGGTGCACCGCCCCATCCCCCTTTTCCCCGAGCGCCACACCGTCCTCAGCCTCACCCCTCCCCTTTCTCTCATGGCTGGCTCCGCTGCCGCGAGCTCTTGGGAAGGAGGGACGTGCTGCCGAGCAGAGACCCTCGCCGCCACCATCGAAGGACCGGTGCCCCCTCTCGCCATGGCAGATGAAAGAGCGGAACAGAGGTGGAAGGAGAGGGATGATGAAAGATTGTGGGGTGGCATCCCCCTCCCCCTTCTTATAAAGGGGCAGGGTCGGGACTCAGCCGCCCCACTCAGCCAATCCGACCATCGGGGGCGCAAAGAATCAAGGCCGACCTACTGCCCCAATCAGCATTGGCCTGTTTCCCTGCCTCGTCATTCAAAGCCCGCACCCACCGCCTACCATCTTTAGAGCACGGGGGACACGTGACGGGCGAGCGGAAATCGAGGGGACGGATGATGGCAACTGTTCTCCGCCCCGTGGTCGTGGGGCGTGGGCATCTTGAAGACCACGACCGAGCCCACTCAGTAAATGAGCTGCGCCTCTGCGTTTTCCTCTTTTTATGGAGAAGGCGCGAGCCGCCTCTTTACCATGATGTGACGCATGTGTGTGGAAACTGCCCCACGCATGACCCCCACGTCATGCATGACCCCCCATGTCGCGCGTTCAATGCGGGTCGTGGGGAAGCGCAACAGACGGAAACATCACTATAGTTTAAATCCGCCCCACTTGCCCGCGCACCATTCTGGGCCTAGCCCAACAACGCGTCGCGCTTATGTGAGGCCCAGGCCCGGGATCTCCTGTCGGTGTACAAAAGTAGGGGCTCTCCTTTTGCACCCCTTTACTTGTGCACGGGCAGTCAGAGCCGCGCCCACGACCACACTGAGATGAGCAGAGGAGGGATGCCGGAGCGCAAGACAACCAAAGCAACACCAACACTAGGGATGCAAAGAGAGCAAGAGGGCGAGGTGGAATCCCCCGGCAAGACCCTTTCCGGGGTGGCTTCCGCAGCCCTGGCAAGATCCTTGCCGGGGCAACTTGCCTGACGCCAGCGGAGCGCGCCACCCTTGAGCCCAAGGGTTTCCGATGCCACCAACCATGTTGGAACCAAGGCTCAGGAGGCACCTCTATGGTGTCATGCAGATCTTTGTAGAGATCATAAATACACAATATCAGATGAGAACAAGAAGGCGACGATCCTTGGCAAGATCCTTGCCAAGGAGATCCACGAGACCCCCGACAAGATCCTTGCCGGGGACGACCGCGGTGCCGCAGCGAGACCCTTGCCGGGCCCTTGGCAAGACCCTTGTCGAGGATGCCTGCGGGGCTGCGGCCAGGCCCGCGTCTGCCAAGACTCCACTTCCACTCCCATGCAGCTGCCAGCTCGACCAGCTGGGTAGGCATCTGCGTGGCAGCGCGCGGCCTCCACACCAACTCAGAAAGCACCTGCATGGTGGCCGACAGATCTTTGTGAAGGCTCCACCACCACGCTAGCCCAATAGCCAGCCAACGTGGTGCTACAATGCCTCATCAGCTTGGATGCGCGTTGGAGCCAGGCGAGGCAACGACAGCTGGGACGAGCTTATTTGCCGTCCCCAATAAAGCAAGAGGGGCACATCGGCAACGCATTAAATGCGTTTGTCCGACGATGCCAGGGGATAGACTCAGCCCCTGTACACCTTTCCACCTCCTGTGTGCCACTGTGGCGACCCCTATTTGTCTATAAAAGGAGGCCCGAGGCATACTGGAGAGGGATTCGGATCTTTTGGACTAGAGAGACATCGCAGCTAGTTCAGGAACACAAGAACACTAAAATATACATCAAAGCACGACTAGGGTTTTACGCGTCTCCGCGGCCCGAACCTGGGTAAACGATTTGCGTGCTGACAGCCAGACCCTTTCTTTGCACAACCCCGCGCCCGCCAACCGTAGAAGGGATCCCAGTGACCCCATAGGTGTCATTTACCAACGACAACAAAGCATATTCATGTTCATAATCAGAGGGGTAATAAATATCATTAAGGATCTGAACGTATGATCTTCCACCAAATAACCAGTTAGTTGTTGGGGAACGTAGTATTTCAAAAATATTCCTATGATCACGCAAGATTTATCTAGGAGATGCATAGAAACGAGATGGGAGAGTGTGTCCATGTACCCTCGTAGACCGAAAGCGGAAGCGTTTAATAACTCGTTGATGTAGTCGAACGTCTTCATGATCCAACCGATCCAAGTACCGAACGTACGGTACCTGCGTGTTCAGCACACGTTCAGCATGATGACATCCCTCGAGCCCTTGATCCAGTTAAGGATGAGGGAGAGTTCCGTCAGCACGATGGCGTGGTGACGGTGATGATGAAGTTACCGGTGTAGGGCTTCGCCTAAGCACTACGACGATATGACTGAGGTGTTAAATTGTGGAGGGGGCACCGCACATGGCTAAGAGATTGTCTGTTGTTCTTCGGGGTTCCCCCCTGCCCATGTATATAAAGGAGGGGGGAGGAGGAGGCTGGCCTAGGAGGAGGCGCATCAGGGGGGAGTCCTACTTGGACTCCTAGTACAAGTAGGATTCGGCCCCCCTTTTTCCTTTCTTCCACCAGAGGGAAAGGAAGGAGAGGAGAAGGAGAAGGAAGGAGGGGGCTGCGCCCCCACACCTTGTCCAATTCGGTTTGAGCAGGGGGGAGGCACGCGCCACCTCATGGCCCTTCTTGCCTCTCTCCACTAAAGCCCACTAAGGCCCATTAACTTCCTCGGGGTTCCGGTAACCCCTCGGTACTCCGGAAAAATACCCGGATCACTCGGAATCATTCCGACGTCCGAATATAACCTTCCAATATATGAATCTTTACCTCTCGACCATTTCGAGACTCCTTGTCATGTCCATGCATGATCTCATCTGGGTCTCTGAACAACATTTGGTCACCAAATCACATAACTCATATAATACTAAATCATCATCGAACGTTAAGCATGCGGACCCTACGGGTTCGAGAACTATGTAGACATGACCGAGACACCTCTTCGGTCAATAACCAATAGAGGAACCTGGATGCTCATGTTGGATCCTACATATTCTACGAAGATCTTTATCGGTCGAACCATTATGACAACATAGGTAATTCCCTTTGTCAATCGGTATGTTACTTGCTCGAGATTTGATCGTCGGTATCTTCATACCTAGTTCAATCTCTATTGGTGTCAAAACCGGCGGATCTCGGGTAGGGGGTCCCAAACTGTGCGTCTAAGGCGGATGGTAATAGGAGGCAGGGGACACGAAGTTTACCCAGGTTCGGGCCCTCTTGATGGAGGTAATACCATACGTCCTGCTTGATTGTTCTTGATGATATGAGTATTACAAGAGTTGATCTACCACGAGATCGTAGAGGCTAAACCCTAGAAGCTAGCCTATGGTATGATTATCTGTTGTCCTACGGACTAAACCCTCCGGTTTATATAGACACCAGAGGGGGCTAGGGCTACACAGAGTCGGTTACAAGGGAGGAGATCACATATCCGTATTGCCTAGTTTGCCTTCCACGCCAAGGAGAGTTCCATCCAGACACGGGACGAAGTATTCAATCTTGTATCTTCATAGTCCAACAGTCCGGCCAAAGGATATAGTCCGGCTGTCCAGAGACCCCCTAATCCAGGACTCCCTCAGTAGCCCCTGAACCAGGCTTCAATGACGATGAGTCCGGCGCGCAGTATCGTCTTCGGCATTGCAAGGCGGGTTCCTCCTCTGAATACTCCATGGAAGATTTTGAACACAAGGATAGTGTCCGGCTCTGCAAAACAAGTTCCACATACCACCGTAGAGAGAATAATATTTCCACAAAACTAATCTGCTGGCACGTTTTGATAGCATGACATCACGCCATTGCCCGGTCATTATTCGAACCGTTTTCTCAACTAGCACTGCACATATCGCGAGGCGGTTTTCTTAACACGTCCTGTCAAAGCAGAGATCATGTTCCCCTTACTACGGGATTCTCATCAACACGGACGTGGGTAACCCAACCGTGCCATCAATTACGGCGCTTGGGGAATAAGCGATTTTGCCAGGCAAGTGGGGAGGCGCATCGCCTCTTTCGCCCTTATAAAGGGATCAGGATTCACTCTTTCCACCCACGCATTCTTCCTCCTTGCTTACCCACTCTCGCACACTCGAGCTCCAGCGCCCAAGTTCGCGTCTTTCTTCTCAAACCACTCCAATCATGTCCGGAGCGGGAGGCAAGTGGATGGTCTCCTCCGTCATGGAGGAGAACATCACAAAGTTATGGGAAGCCGGATATCTGGCCACGGATATCGGGCACCGGCTGCCAGATGTAGGGCAGATCATCCCTACGCCCGAACCCCATGAGAGGGTAGTTTTTCTTACCCACTTCGTCCGTGGACTGGGATTTCCTCTCCACCCGTTTGTTCGCGGGCTCATGTTCTACTACGGGCTGGATTTTCATGATCTGGCCCCCAATTTTATACTCAACATCTCGGCGTTTATCGTCGTGTGTGAGGCCTTCCTCCGCATCAAGCCCCATTTCAGCCTGTGGCTGAAGACCTTCAATGTCAAACCGAAGGTGGTGGTCGGCCAGCAAGCGGAGTGCGGAGGCGCCATGGTGGGCAAGATGCCTAATGTCACCTGGCTTGAAGGCTCCTATGTGGAGACCATAAAGGGGTGGCAATCCGGGTGGTTCTACATCACCGAGCCACGCGACACCAACTGGGTGGCGGTCCCCGAATTCCGATCCGGAATCCCCACACGGCTCACCTCCTGGAAAGAGAAGGGCCTGTCCTGGGGTTCCTTGGTAGAGCTGACCGGACTCCAGACCTGCATCAAGAACATGATGAGCAAGAAAATGAAGCTCGTCAACGTGGTCTAGGTCATGCTCTTCCGCCGGATTCTCCCGTGTCAACAACGGGTATTCAACTTGTGGGAGTTCGACCCAACCAAGCACCAGACGCTGCAAGAGCTCTATGACACGATGCACGAGGAAGTCTGGAGGGTGCTGTTCAATGGAGTCGAGGTACCTCCTTCCCTCACCGAAGACCGTGGACTTAGCGCAAAGCGCCGCGCCAATCCGGTAAGTTTTTATACTTCACATGGTATCCATTTGCCCTAGTTTAATCATGTGCGAGATCTAAGCCTTCCATGCCTTTAACAGGACTGGGTGAAGACAGCGGAGCAGATCAATTGCCCCGCCCCCCTACCGGAGGATCCTGCAGATGCTCTCCTAACGGAGATGCTGGTTCCGGCACCATACGAGGTGCCGGTGAAGAAGGCCAAGAAGAAGGCCGCGGGGATCCGAAAGGGTCTCCGGCGTAAGGTTGTATCGGACTCATCGTTCGATAACTCCGACGTGCCCTCCTCCCACGAAAACGAGGAGGAAGAGTAAAGTTCTCCCCCCAACCAGGGAGACAAGAAAAGGAAGGCCGACCCAACCGGGGAGACCGAAGGGTCCAAGAAGGGCAGGACCCTCCCTCCGGACTGCTCCACGACGGCCCCCTACAGCGGCGATGAGTGGCTATCCAGGGTCAAGCCCCTGGCGAAGTCGTAAGTATCTGGACACCATAGTAATTCATGGTATGTTTTACTGCACTGCTTCTCCTCATGCCAAACATGATTATGCAGTCCGTCCCGAGCTCATCTCGACGTATCTTCGTCGAGCGGTTTGTTGGACTCGTCGGATATGA
This sequence comes from Triticum urartu, assembly GCF_056163025.1. Classification (NCBI taxonomy): domain Eukaryota; kingdom Viridiplantae; phylum Streptophyta; class Magnoliopsida; order Poales; family Poaceae; genus Triticum; species Triticum urartu. Next base: position 98,290,346 of record NC_141875.1, read on the forward strand.
ACAGCGGTTCTCTTCTGACCGCCTCCACCCCTTGCCCCGCGGACAACGTCGAGGTGTTGTCTCAACAGGTACCGGGCCAAGGGGAGGAAATCCTGGGGGCACCTCGAGGCGACCTTCCGGACCCTGGGCACAAAGGGAGCTGGACTCCCATGGGCTCCAGGTTCGGCCCCCAGCCGAACATTGCACCAGAATCTTCGGTGGTTCCGGACTCCGGCGGGCGATCCCTCGTTAAGGAGGCCAGCCGCCCGTGCCGGTGTCCTCTGTCCATCCAGAGGCACCGGATAACTTGCTGGAAGCGCTTCGCAGCGCCTCCATCAACGAGGAGCACTGCACTATCATGATTGCGGTGATCGAGAAGGTTCAGTCCGCCAAAAACAAACTGACCGAAGCTTGCGCCAGCCCCCTAACAGGCTTTGAGGTAAGCAATCAAAGTATAAGAAAGTATTACCGCATAGATAGTAGCCCATGATGCTCTGTTCAGCGTTCGAGGAGAAAGGCCGAACAGAGGATTAAATGATGACTCAGGAGTCTAATCAGAATATATTTATGTGTATGTGCAGGCTTCACTGCTGGCCGCTGCCGCACGTACTGTGGAGGTCTCTGCACTAAAGCAGGGCCTGGAGCGGTCCGAGAATGAGCTCAGCCTTACCAAGAGGCAGCTCGAGGAGAGCAAAGGTAAGCAATACCTTGTTTACGCTTTTGAAAAGAAGTTTGGTTGTAAAATAATAGGATCATCATGAATTTATCAGGGGCCACGACCGAGGTGGCGACCCTGAAGAAGGCACTGTCAGAGGCCGAAAACAAAGAGGCCAAGGAGTGCCGTGAGCGGGAAAATCAAGAAGCCCGAGTAGGTGAGGTGCAGCAAGAGCTCGAGGCTCTCGCCAAGAAACATGAGTCCTTGGATCTTGACTCTAAGACGCGAGAGTCCGAGCTCGCGCAGGCGCTTGAAAGCGCCCGGAGCGCCAAGGCTGAAGCCCACAAGGCCCTCTTGGAGATTGATGCGGTGAAGAAGATAGCAGCGGGTAAGGCATTCATTATGCAAAGCAAGCATGTGAAGGAAACTTTCCTTTTTCTTACCCGAGTTCGGAGCTCTCCAGGAGCGTTCGCAGATCTTCCCCGCAGATCTTCCCTTGTGGCGGATGAATGCGCCAAGGATGTAATTTTTGAATGAACATGTTCATGTGATATTGTAATGTGAAACGAGTTCATCTGCGCTACGCAATGCTTTTTTAATTTAAAATATTACCTTCTGTGCGGCCGTTTATAAAATCTGAGAGTTGGCCAGTCGTCGCTTCTGCCCCCATGTAACTAGTACTGGGGTGTTCAGGATAAACCTGAGCACTCTTTACCCCAATTTTGGGTCCTTCAAGGGAGGTGTTCAGCACAACGAACCAGGCAATCGGACTATAAGGCTTTATCACTCTCACTTAGCCATAGAAATCTACAATTTTAAATTTTGGCGAAGCCCCTAGTATTCGGAAGGCTGAATTTGGGGCGCTATACACGCCTAAGCCGGACAAGGCCGACTCCTCGCCCGAAGCGGAAAAAGTCTTTAAGGACTCGAGACCTCTCGAACAGCGACCAGTCTCTCGCCTTATCATGAAAGTCAGTTTTTGGCTTTCTCTACTGAGGTGCTCGTCCGAAAGAACCGGGACACAATCGCAGTAGTTCTCCCACCGCTACCTTAGCTGATATAGCGGAACGTAAGGTACCAAAGCATGGGAGCCGGGCAAACCCAACTATTGACCCAAGACATGATTCGGAGCTGATGCATATAGTGCTATAAGTTCGGGGTGCCGCACCATCGAAAGTGTTCAGACTTCTCGCTTCGTATTATGGGGTAAACGAAAGCCCCTGGCGTACTGACCATACCCGGATATATGGGTGTGGATTGTCGTAAATGGACATAAAGGAAAAAAGTATGAATAATGCAATAATAGACTAATGCTATGCATTTTTATTTAAATAATACGTCGAAGCATACTGGTACAGGTAGTGCAATAATAAGAAAGTAGGACTATTCGAAATGTCCTATCCAAGGGCAAGCTGCGTATGGATAGTAGAAAGCGGGTATTATTATTAGAGACCACCTGGGGGTTCCCGTGTACATCTTAGCTTCTTGCCTCCTTGGTTGTTCCTTCCCGTAATGTGTCCGGCAATCGTACTGCCAGAAAGGGCTTCCAGAGAGTTAGGCCCTGAAAGAGAAAATAAATGATAAAGATATACAGCCCCTAGGGCGGTTAAGCCGCATTGCGGGACGTGCCCTGATCATGCCCCCGCCTATGTCCATGGTATTTTCAGTGCGTAATCGCGTGGCACGGATTTCGTCGCTTAACTGGGACTGGGACGGGGGCCGAATTGCTAGGCGAGCTCTGAATGTGCCAGGCGATCCTGTTGTAGTTTACTCTGGACACGCTTGAAGGTGTTCGGGGGCTGTATTGCCGAATTAGCGGCTTGCCTTGAAAGGCTGCTTTGTGCTTCTGATGTGAGGGCCGCAGTGTGCTCTTCCGCGCGGAGCGAGTGTTCTGTGTTTCCATTCACTGTTATGACCCCCCGAGGTCCTGGCATCTTGAGCTTGAGGTATGCGTAATGCGGTACTGCATTGAATTTTGCGAATGTAGTTCGTACGAGCAGTGCATGATAGCCACTGCAAAACGGGACGATGTCGAAGATTAACTCCTCGCTTCGGAAGTGGTCCGGTGATCCAGAGACTACTTCCAATGTGATTGAGCCCGTGCAATGGGCCTCTACACCTGGGATGATGCCCTTAAAGGTGGTTTTGGTGGGTTTGATCCTCAAGGGGTCGATACCCATTTTTTGCACTGTATCCTGATAGAGCAGGTTCAGGCTGCTGCCGCCGTCCATAAGGACTCGAGTGAGATGAAATCCATCGATGATGGGGTCTAGGACCAGTGCAGCGGATCCTCTATGACGAATACTAGTGGGGTGATCGCTGCGATCAAAGGTGATTGGGCAAGCAGACCATGGGTTGAACTTTGGGGCGACGGGCTCCATCGCATAGACGTCCCTTAGTGCATGCTTCCGCTCCCTCTTGGGAATGTGGGTTGCATACATCATGTTCACCGTCTTCACTTGTGGGGGGAACCCCTTCTGTCCTCCCGTGTTCGGCAGCCGGGGCTCCTCCTCGTCATCACTATGCAGCCCCTTGCCCTTGTTTTCGGCATTTAACTTGCCGGCCTGCTTGAACACCCAGCATTCTCTGTTGGTGTGATTGGCTGGTTGTCGGGGGTGCCGTGGATTTGACAAGAGCAATCCAGTATGCGATCCAAACTGGACGGAGCCGGAGTACTTCTTTTAGATGGTTTTTTCCGCTGACCGGATCTAGAGCCTCTGAATCCGGCATTGACGGCCGTATTCTCGGTGTTATTGCCGTTATTGCGGCGCTTTGGTCTGTTACGATGTTGTCTGCCGTTGGCATCTTTGGTATCCGAAGTGCCCGGATTCCTCGATGTGTTATTGCTGCGAGCCAGCCAACTATCCTCGCCCGCGCAAAAGCGGGTCATGAGTGTCGTGAGGGCTGCCATAGACTTCGGCTTCTCCTGGCCAAGGTGGCGGGCGAGCCACTCATCACGGATGTTGTGCTTTAATGCCGCTAGGGCCTCTATGTTCGGACAATCGACAATTTGGTTTTTCTTAATCAGGAACCGAGTCTAGAATTGTCTGGGCGATTCCCCTGGCTACTGAGTTATATGGCTCAAGTCATCAGCATCCGGTGGTCGCACATAAGTGCCCTGGAAGTTGTCAAGGAATGCGTCTTCCAGATCCTCCCAACTGCCGACGGAGTCTGCTGGCAAGCTATTCAGCCAATGCCGAGCTGGTCCTTTGAGTTTTAGTGGGAGGTACTTGATGGCATGTAGATCATCACCGCGAGCCATGTGGATGTGAAGGAGGAAATCCTCAATCCATACAGCGGGATCTGTTGGAACATCATATGATTTGATATTTACGGGTTTGAAACCCTCCGGGAATTTGTGATCCATAACTTCATCAGTGAAGCATAGGGGGTGTGCGGCGCCTCTATGCTGGGCTATATCCCGACGCAGTTCATATGAGTCTTGTCTGCTGTATTCGGCCCAGCCGGATTTGATTTTGGTGTATCTGGCGCGACGATCATCGTCCCGTGTTGGCGCGCGTGTGCGTGACCCGTATATTGACCTTGCAAGTTTTGCCTTACTGTCCAATACGTCTCGCAGGTCCCGTGTGTTGCCCCGGGCCTTGGTATTTTTGATTGAGTGGCGGCGGGGTGCAGGCTGAAATTCAGGCTGAAACGCCTCTTTGGCTCAGCCATGCAGTGGCCGGTCAGCCGCATCGTACACTGGTGAATGAGGTTTCAATGCTTCCTCCTCGAGGTGAGGTAGCAACCTGCGTTTTGGGTAACTCTTGGAGGGGCGCTCGAGTTCGTATTCCTCGGCCGCAAGGACTTCGGTCCATCTGTCTGCTAGCAAGTCTTGATCAGCTTGAAGCTGTTGTTGCTTTTTCTTCAGGCTATTTGCTGTGGCCATAAGCCGGCGCTTGAAGTGCTCCTGCTCGACGGGGTCCTCAGGCACGATAAATTCTTTGTCACCGAGGCTCACCTCGTCTTCGGAGAGAGGCATGTAATTGTCCTCCTCCAGTTCTCCATCTGCTGCCTGCTCTGGAGGGCTGGCTTGTTCATCCTCCGGCTCTACATCGTGCTGGAGGGGACTGTGGTTGTCTTCAGCACTATCCGGAGTGTTATTATCTCCTGTGCCGGTATCACTACTTTTGCTGTGGCGGGACTTAGAGGCGTCGCCGATGTCGGCGCTTGGGTTGCTTCTTGGAGGGGTCATCCTCCGCTGTCTCATCGCCATTGCCTTCTTTAGGGGTGTCCACCATATATATGTCGTATGATGAGGTAGCGGTCCAGCGCCCTATGGGCGGTGGTTCCTGCTCGTCTCCTGCATCGTCGTCCATACCGTCGATGTCTTCGGAGTCGAAGTCGAGCATGCCGGTTAAATCGTCGATAGTGGCTACTAAGTGGGTGGTGGGTGGGCAATGAATTTGTTTGTTGTCTGCATCCCATTCTAGCCGGACATAGTTCGGCCAAGGTTCTCCTGACAGGGAGAGAGACCTTAGTGAATTTAGCACATCGCCGAAGGGCGAGTGCTGAAAGATATCCGCGGAGGTGAACTCCATGATCGGCGCCCAGTCGGATTCGACGGGCACGAATGTAAGCGGCTCGGAGTCCGTGGCTGGAGGTGAATCCAATGGTTCGGCGACACGACTCTCGTAAGGGGTGAAGTCAGTATCCGACTCCATCGCCACTGAGAGTTCGGCCTCCATGGCGGGGTCTATCCCTCCGTCGTTGGATGGCGCAATTTGCTCCGGATTGAAGGCCGGAATAGTTGCAGATGCGATCTCCCGAACACTGTCCGACGACAGAGTTACGTCGTGCTCGTCGTGACTGTGCGGCGCACCTGACACGGGCTCGAATCCGTCGAAGATCAAGTCTCCGCGGATGTCGGCAGTGTAGTTTAAGTTTCCGAATATGACCTGATGGCCAGGGGCGTAGCTCTCGATTTGCTCCAGATGGCCAAGCGAATTTGCCCGCAGTGCGAAGTCGCCGAATACAAATATCTGTCCGAGGAGGAAAACCTCACCCTGGACCGCATCGCTACTAATGATCGAAGGAGTCATCAAGCCTTATGGTGACGACACAGTGGAACTCTCAATGAAAGCACCAATGTCGGTGTCAAAACCGGCAGAGCTCGGGTAGGTGGTCCCGAACTGTGCGTCTAAGGCGGATGGTAACAGGAGGCAGGGGACACGAAGTTTACCCAGGTTCGGGCCCTCTTGATGGAGGTAATACCCTACGTCCTGCTTGATTGTTCTTGATGATATGAGTATTACAAGAGTTGATCTACCACGAGATCGTAGAGGCTAAACCCTAGAAGCTAGCCTATGGTATGATTATCTGTTGTCCTACGGACTAAACCCTCCGGTTTATATAGACACCGGAGGGGGCTAGGGTTACACAGATCGGTTACAAGGGAGGAGATCTACATATCCGTATTGCCTAGCTTGCCTTCCACGCCAAGGAGAGTCCCATCCGTACACGGGACGGAGTTTTCAATCTTGTATCTTCATAGTCCAACAGTTCGGCCAAAGGATCTAGTCCGGCTGTCCGGAGACCCCCTAATCCAGGACTCCCTCAATCTCATTGCCGGCAAGTCTCTTTACTCGTTCCGTAATGCATCATCCCGCAACTAACTCATTATTCACATTGCTTGCAAGGCTTATAGTGATGAGCATTACTGAGAGGGCCCAGAGATACCTCTCCGATACTCGGAGTGACAAATCCTAATCTTGATCTATGCCAACTCAACAAACACCATCAGAGACACTTGTAGAGCATCTTTATAATCACCCAGTTACGTTGTGACGTTTGATAGAACACAAGGTATTCCTCTCGTATTCGGGAGTTGCATAATCTCATAGTCAAAGGAATATGTATAAGTCATGGAGAAAGCAATAGCGATAAAACTAAACGATCATAATGCTAAGCTAACAGATGGGTCTTGTCCATCACATAATTCTCTAATGATGTGATCCCATTCATCAAATGACAACACATGTCTATGGTCAGGAAACTTAACCATATTTGATTAATGAGCTAGTCAAGTAGAGGCATACTAGGGACACTCTGTTTGTCTATGTGTTCACACATGTACTAAGTTTCCGGCTAATACAATTCTAGCATGAATAATAAACATTTATCATGATATAAGGAAATATAAATAGCAAATTTATTATTGCCTCTAGGGCATATTTCCTTCAGTCTCCCACTTGCACTAGAGTCAATAATCTAGATTACATTGTAATGATTCTAACACCCATGGAGTCTTGGTGCTGATCATATTTTGCTCATGGGAGAGGCTTAATCAACGGGTCTGCAACATTCAGATCCATATGTATTTTGCAAATCTCTATGTCTCCCTCCTTGACTTGATCGCGGATGGAATTGAAGTGTCTCTTGATGTGTTTGGTTCTTTTGTGAAATATGGATTCCTTCGCCAAGGCAATTGCTCCAGTATTGTCACAAAAGATTTTCATTGGACCCGATGCACTAGGTATTACACCTAGATCGGATATGAACTCCTTCATCCAGACTCCTTCATTTGCTACTTCCGAAGCAGCTATGTGCTCTGCTTCACACGTAGATCCCGCCACGACGCTCTATTTGGAACTGCACCAACTGACAGCTCCATCATTCAATATAAATATGTATCCGGTTTGTGAGTTAGAGTCATCCGGATCGGTGTCAAATCTTGCATCGACATAACCATTTACGATGAGCTCTTTGTCACCTCCATAAACGAGAAACATATCCTTAGTCCTTTTCAGGTATTTCAGGATGTTCTTGACCGTTGTCCAGTGATCCACTCCTGGATTACTTTGGTACCTCCCTGCTAAACTAATAGAAAGGCACACATCAGGTCTGGTACACAGCATTGCATACATGATAGAACCTATGGCTGAGGCATAGGGAATGACTTTCATTTTCTCTCTATCTTCTGTAGTGGTCGGGCATTGAGTCTGACTCAACTTCACACCTTGTAACACAGGAAATAACCCTTTCTTTGATTGATCCATTTTGAACTTCTTCAAAACTTTATCAAGGTATGTGCTTTGTGAAAGTCCAATTAAGTGTCTTGATCTATCTCTATAGTTCTTGATGCCCAATATATAAGAAGCTTCACCGAGGTCTTTCATTGAAAAATTCTTATTCAAGTATCCTTTTATGCTATTCAGAAAGTCTGTATTATTTCCAATCAACAATATGTCATCCACATATAATATTAGAAACGCTATAGAGCTCCCACTCACTTTCTTGTAAATACAGGCTTCTCCAAAAGTCTGTATAAAACCATATGCTTTGATCACAGTACCAAAGCGTATATTCCAACTCCTAGAGGCTTGCACCAGTCCATACATGGATCGCTGGAGCTTGCATACTTTGTTAGCACCTTTAGGATAGACAAAACCTTCTGGTTGCATCATATACAACTCTTCTTTAAGATATATCCATTAAGGAATGCAGTTTTGACATCCATTTGCCAAATTTCATAATCATAAAATGCGGCAATTGCTAACATGATTCAGACAGACTTAAGCTTCACTACGGGTGAGAAGGTCTCATTGTAGTCGACTCCTTGAACTTGTCAAAAACCTTTCGCAACAATTCGAGCTTTGTAGACAGTAACATTACCGTCAGCATCAGTCTTCTTCTTGAAGATCCCTTTATTCTCTATGGCTTGCCGATCATCGGGCAAGTCAACCAGAGTCAACACTTTGTTCTCATACATGGATCCCATCTTAGATTTCATGGCCTTAAGCCATTTTGCGGAATCTGGGCTCATCATCGCTTCCTCATAGTTCGTAGGTTCGTCATGGTCAAGTGACATGACCTCCAGAACATGATTACCGTACCACTTTGGTGCGGATCGTACTCTGGTTGACCTACGAGGTTTGGTAGTAACTTTATTTGAAGTTTCATGATCATCATCATTAGCTTCCTAACTAATTGGTGTAGGAATCACTGGAACTAATTTCTGTGATGAACTACTTTCCAATTTAAGAGAAGGTACAAATACCTCATCAAATTCTACTTTGCTACCACTCACTTCTTTCGAGAGAAACTCCTCTAGAAAGGATCCATTCTTAGAAACGAATATCTTGCCTTCAGATCTGTGATAGAAGGTGTACCCAACGGTCTCCTTTGGGTATCCTATGAAGACACATTTCTCCGATTTGGGTTCGAGCTTATCAGGTTGAAGCTTTTTCGCATAAGCATCACAGCCCCAAACTTTAAGAAACGACAATTTGGGTTTCTTGCCAAACCACAGTTCATATGGTGTCATCTCAATGAATTTAGATGGTGCCCTATTTAACGTGAATGCAACCATCTCTAAAGCATAAACCCAAAACGATAGCGGTAAATTAGTAACAGACATTATAGATCGCACCATATCTAATAAAGTACGGTTACGATGTTCGGACACACCATTATGCTGTGGTGTTCCAGGAGGCATGAGTTGCGAAACTATTCCACATTGTTTCAAATGAAGAACAAACTCATAACTCAAATATTCACCTCCACGATCAGATCGTAGAAACTTTATTTTCTTGTTACGATGATTTTCCACTTCACTTTGAAATTCTTTGAACTTTTCAAATGTTTCATCAAGTAGATATACCCATATCTGCTCAAATCATCCGTGAAGGTCAGAAAATAATGATACCTTCCGCGAGCCTCAACACTCATCGGACCGCATACATCAGTATGTATTATTTCCAACAAGTCAGTTGCTCGCTCCATTGTTCTGGAGAACGGAGTCTTAGTCATCTTACCCATTAGGCATGTTCTCAAGCATCAAGTGTTTCATAATCAAGTGATTCCAAAAGCCCATCAGCAGGAGTTTCTTCATGAGCCTTACACCAATATGACCTAAATGGCAGTGCCACAAATAAGTTGCACTATCATTATTAACCTTGCATCTTTTGGCATCAATATTATGAATGTGTGTATCACTACAATAGAGATTCAAAAAATAGACCACTCATCAAGGGTGCATGACCATATAAGATATTACTCATATAAATAGAACAAGCATTATTCTCTAATTTAAATGAATAACCGTCTCGCATCAAACAAGATCCATATATAATGTTCATGCTTAACGCTGGCACCAAATAACAATTATTAAGGTCTAAAACTAATCACGAAGGTAGATGCAGAGGTAGCATGCCGACGGCGATCACATCGACTTTGGAACCATTTTCCACGCGCATCGTCACCTTGTCCTTAGCCAATCTTCGTTTAATCCGTAGCCCCTGTTTCGAGTTGCAAATATGAGCAACAGAACCAGTATCAAACACCCAGGCGCTACTATGAGCATTAGTAAGGTACACATCAATAACATGTATATCAAATATACCTTTCACTTTGCCATTCTTCTTACCCGCCAAATACTTGGGGCAACTCTGCTTCCAGTGACCAGTCCCTTTGCAGTAGAAGCACTCAGTCTCAGGCTTAGGTCCAGACTTGGGTTTCTTCACTTGAGCAACAACAGGCCTGCTGTTCTTCTTGAAGTTCCCCTTCTTCCCTTTGCCCTTTTTCTTGAAACTAGTTGTTGTAGGGTGTAACCCTAGGTGGAGATCTTTCATGAATTGGAGGGGAAATCCCCAAGAACACGAAGAACACAAGAGAGGGAAAACACTCAAATTGACTAGATCCAATCACACATGTGCTAGATCCAATCACACAAAGAGAGATACAAGGGTCCAAATCCAACACAAGAAGATACAAGAGGTAACTAGTTCATCCCTATCCTATGAGGAGAGAGGTCTTGATGATCCTATGATGGGGATCCTTCCCCAGATGGGGTCTTGATATCCACAAGACGATATTCTCCTAGATGGAGGTCATGATCTCCATGAGGAGTAAGATGAGCAAAGCTCTCTCAATATCTCACATATACTTTGCTATCCTCTAAATGAGCTAGGGAACGGGTATATATAGTCTAGGGACGAAATATAGGGGACAGGGGGATACAAGGGTCAAATGCCCAAAATGCACGCAGGCATATTCGAAGGGGTCCGGGCACCCGGGGTAAAGTGGCCCAGGCACCCGGAGGAGGTGCGGCTGTAGGTGGTCGGGCACCCGAGGCCGAAGGGCCAGGCACCCGGGCTGGACAAGGCCGGCTGTAGGGGGGCCGGGCACCCGGGGTTGAGGGCCCGGGCACCCGGGGCGGCGGCTGGCGGTTGGAGTAGGGGCCGGGCACCCGGGGTTTGAGGGCCCGGGCACTCGGGGCATCGCCTGGGAGGAGGGGGCCTGGCACCCAGGGCTGGGAGGTCGGGCACCCAGGGTACACCCAGGTGGAGGGGCCGGGCACCTGGAGTGTCTAGGGGGCTCCGGTTCTCCTTGTTATTCTCCCTCTCCTTCTTCTTGGGTCTCCGATGAACTTGGTGATTCCTCCGTGCTTCCTCGTGACGATCTCCGAAGTACCTAGGAATGCATAACGTGTCTTTTTGAGGTAGAATCCCATTCTCAAGTGCTCTTGTCATTGGTCCTTGAGGTGCTTAACGAGTTGTAGTAGAGTCCATGGGGATGAGCGAGGGATGCTCCGCATCATCTCCCCCCTAGGAGAGATCCGTCCACGGATCGTGATCTTCATCACCATGGGAAAGAGAGGGTGTCGCCGTGTAGAAGTGGACGACCACCAAGCACTTATCATGTTGAAGCTTGAAATGGGAACTCTCCAATGTCGCACCATCTTGTGATTCCTTCAAAAGGAGCAAGGACAACAAACACTTGGAAAAACAAATGTGGTTAGCGTTAGTGCAAAACTAAGCATTCAACAGGTGATTCACCAAACAAGTGTCGTCATCAAGCATAGCATATGGTGTGACAAGGGATTGTGACATGTCATGTAAGCACATAAATGGAGCAAAATCAAGGACATCATGGAAACAAGCATGTAAATGTGATGCAGAGATGCAAATATGTGTGACAAGAGGATAAGCATCTACCTCTTGCTCATAGCAATCATGCATAAGATTCTCAATGAACGGTCTATGGTAGGCATATGAACCATTCACGACACCAAATAAGAGAAGATATCTAAACACATGGAGTAAGTGCAAGACAATCGAAGCATAATGTGCATATGGTGTGGTGAAGAAAGTGAGGCACTCAACACAAAAGAAAGAGCAGTTTATCATGTGTGAGGCAATCAAGTCAATCATGTGACAAGCAATGGGACATGGAATATGGGAAGAAATGATATTCACTACAAAAAATACACTTCCGTGATGATACGTGTTTGTCACAGTAGGTCGCTTTTTTGTCATGCATGTACATCCATGACAAATTTATGACAGAATCAAGATAGTCATACCTGTGCTGTCGTAGAAGTGTTCCATGACATTACCAAAATTATCATCACGGAAGTGTCCACTTCCATGACAATAAATCGCGCGTCACAGAAGTGCTTTCGTCAAGGGTGATCGACACGTGGCATCCACCGTAACGGAACGCCGTTAAGCTATCGGGTCGGGTTTTGGATCCGATAGCCCATTAACAGCCCTGACCAATGGGGATTTTCCACGTGTAAAATCATCATTGCCTAGAGGAAACACGTGTCGGCTCATCGTTGGGACAGATGTCATCCACTCACTGGACGGAAGGCGCCTATGATACATCGACACGTGGCACGACCCAACAGTGGCCCATTCCTGTGAAAAGGCCGGCCCACTTGACTTGGTCAAAAGCTGGCGGGCCGGCCCATGGAAAGCCTGTTAACGGCATGTTCGCATATAGCCCATTTACAGCCCGCTAACCCAAGGCCCGTTACGCCCTATCCGAATTAGGCCCAGTAGCGTCATCTGGGCCGTCCAATATGATTCCAACCTGTTTTCACTTCTGGCCCATGTATAGCCCATGACGTCTTTCGGCCCATATGAGGCCCTTTGTAACTCTTGGCCCATCAGCGGCCCGTGGTGAAACTGGCCCGTAATGAACAGTGTATTACTTTACACCCATTAACGGCCCGTGGTGAAACTGACCCGTAATGAACAGTGTATCACTTTATACCCATTAACGGTCCGTTATTCCGTTGGGCCGTTTCCATCCCAAGTTAACTTTCGGCCTTCTGAGGGCCCATTTATTCTTGGGATCATTTGCAGCATTCGGTTACTTACAGCCCGTTACCATCATTTTCTGTTTGTGGGCCAAATTCAGCCCGTCGTTACAGTCGGCCCGTTTGTGGACCGTTAGTCTGTTGGGCCATTTTCATAGCATCACCAAATACAGCCTATTAACGGCCCGTTATGGTCAGCCCATAAAATGTACGATTTCCATTAAAGGCCCGTCTACGGCCCATTAAAGGCCCGTACAAGACCCATAAATGAGCCGGCGGCCCATGGATCCTACTGTACGTACAAGGCCCATGGATCCTACGAGACGTAGAAGGCCCATGGATCCTACGAGATGTAGAAGGCCCATGGATCCTACGAGACGTAGAAGGCCCATGGATCCGACGGCCCGTGAAGGGCCATGGTCGGGCGAATTGTCCCCCGTTTGAACGATATATCATATTCAAAGAATTATCCTACTCAATACTATTACCTCTAAAAAGCCTACACTATTAAAATAAAGAGATCAAGGCATAGAAAGGTAGAATAATCCTACACTATACAATAAACAAATTACAGCCGATTATACCCACTGGGCATTATGGTTCGGCATAGGTGATAATAAAGCATACACAAACAGCAAATTACATACACTGGGTAAATACAGCTCATACATCATGGACGCGCATCAACTTAACTCCATTTGAACTATAATCTCTTTAGAAAATAGGATTGGCCGGATTCAGATAGCACAAATTTTAGTCTGCAAAATCTCCAATTCCTTCATGGTTACCTCAGTGTCTTGTTTCATTTTTTGACTCCTGCATCTAATACCTGCATGTCCAGTCTCAACTTGTTGATTATACATTGACAATCATGTACACATTGTCTTGCCACCTCTAGTTGATGCTCGAGAACATCAGCACATTCCAATTCCAATCCATAATCATTCAGTAACGGCCATGCCGCACTGCTCGCAGATCTTTGTGTTGATGTCACTTCATCCTGAAATGTTTCTGTAAGTACACATGACTAGGGCAAAAATATAGTTACAACAGTGAAGCGAACAAGACAATATTTTGTACTACATGGCAAAACAGGACTAACAATAATGTTACACGTCACTTTCAAAAAAAATGTTACACGTCATGAAGCATAAGCAGGTGATATTTGAAAAATTATAAAAAAGATAGTCTGTGGAGCCTGCATACAGAAATCCCTCTTAGCTCACCAGAGGAGCATGATGTTGGGGACCAATTGAAAATACAAACAAGTTACAAATTTAGACAACACGTTGCGTATAAGTAAGAAAGCAGTTGGCCATTCTGTGCCTCAATTAAAGTCTTAGGGAGCATAATGAACAGCAGAGGGTTTCATACAAACATACTACAACAGGCAAAACTATGCAATCATTAGCATAGTATAAACTAGATTGTGAGCCTCATGCAATAATAGTTGGTTAATAGACTTCAAAGCTTCAGGCACACTTCGGCAGAGTAATTAAATGGTAAGTCCTTTAATTATGTCAACTACTAGTGATACAAGTACCAAACATCAGGCATGATAATTTGGGCATCTCATTAACTGAGGACAAATAAAGCAATTGAAAAGAGAAAATTAACTATGCCTGAAACAAACAAGGAATTGAACTATTGAGTTGCATACAGTGACTTACCTTAGCAGGTTGAAGAGGCTCAGCGCAGCTCCTACTTCTCTTGCAAGGCTCCTTCCTAACATCTTGTACTTGGAAATCCTCAATCTTATCTTCATTGCACCCCCTCTGCAAGGTGACACAAACTAGTTACTCGTCTCCTTGGAAGATAAATATTCATACTTTCCAGTCTGTGAACACAAAAGGATGAGATTATAACAAAACAACACCACATAATTATGTCAACTAGTTACTCGTCTCCTTGGAAGATAAATATACATACTTTCCTAACATACTTGCCTACTGTAGTGTACAACCAAACCTTTATGTCACCTATGAGTTAGACAAGGCCCCACTACAGCAGCCCTTAGTGTTTAAATCGTTGACAAGCTCTGTTAGAGTGTTAGGTCAAGAACAGCAAGTCATCAAAGCAAACAGTCCTAGTATGGCTGGCTGATGCAAACAAGCAATTGAACAGATGTGTGAGAAAATCTTACATATCAAGAAAAGAAGCAAAGAAGGAGGCTTAAAGACCATCACTTGACTGACCAGATTTAAGGGGCATTTAAACATCATGTGCAACGTATGAACTAACATAAACATTGCATATTCCAGATTCTACAATGGAATGCACATGTATTAGGTTATGCCATGTATGATGATGCCTAAATGTACAGATAGCAGGCAGGAGTGATTCATCATTGCACGCACAATTGAATTGCAGGTTAAGGGCCAGTTTGATTCCGCCTTTTCAGGGCATATTGTCAAAATAAGCCATAAAAGATGTAAAGAAGTCATTTTTGAGTTATGGGCTTGGGCTTAACTAATTCCGCTTTGGAGGGGGGTGTTTCGGGTAGAACCTCACTAAAAATTGAAGGGAAGGGGAATAGTGAAATGACTCTGTTGTCTACCTATATTACACTCAAAATGCAACTGCTGACGCATGTGTCACACCTGACCCTCAAGTAAAAACAAACACGCAAGCATTCATTGCCCTGCCCGCTTGCATCTCCTCTCCCCTTTCCCTCTACCTTGATCCCCTGCCTGCAGCACTAGGGTTCCTCCAGTGAGTCGTCGCCACTGGTCCCATCTAGCCTTGTCCTCGACGATGCTATGTCCAGCTAGGCTACATGGCCGACGGGTAGGGGCAAATCTCCTTGGCTTCTCCTCCCTCTGGCGCTGCCCCTCATTCTCATGGTCTCCAGTAGCTGCCCCACTGTGGTTCGTCCAACGCACTACTCCGGCGGGCGCTGCACAACTACGGCTGATGCCACACTGCGGCAGAAGGCAACTTATCCCCCCTCCCCTCCTCCCAGGCCATGGCCTTGAGGTGCTGTTGAAGGATGAGCTCGTCCAACAAGGTGAGGATCTCCTGTGATTTTTTGCCAAATTTTCATTCTGATCCACTATACGATGAATTGCTATGATCTGCTGCTGTTATATGATGAGTTGCTACAAGCTGCTCCTGCTGCTGCTATATGATGAGTTGCTACAAGCTGCTCCTGCTTCTATATGATGAATTGCTATGAGCTGCTCCTGCTGCTGCTATATGATGAATTGCTATGAGCTGCTCCTGCTGCTGCTATATGATGAATTGCTATGAGCTGCTCCTGCTGCTGCTATATGATGAATTGCTATGAGTTGCTGCTGGTATATGATGAATTGCAGACTGCTGCTGCTGTATGACGAGTTGCTATGAGCTGCTGCTGCTATATGATGCTTTCAGGTGGTGCCGCTATACGATAATAACCAGCCACTTGGACCATCAAATTTCAATAAATAATTGTTCTTCATTTAAATGTGGGTCATGCGTTCTTCATTTAAATTAGGCAATGGGATCTCTATGGAAACATTAACCAAAGTAGATTGTGCCAAGTAGATGGTATCTTTGTATTTGCATTTTGAGCAAATAGTGATGGTTTGTTTTCCTATCATATTAATTACTGCACTGGGTTCAATTTGTGATGTTTGCAAGTCAAATTAATTTCCATATGGGTAGCAAAATGAAAAAATATGAAAGCACAAGTGCTCCCTGGGTGATTTTGATAATTAATGACAACATATCTCTTGTTGGACTAATACTTTTACCTAGTATGTTTCAGACAAGTTCAACAAATTAAGTGGCATGGACTAAAGGATGTGGAACCCCTTCAAGATGCTAAGGACAAAGGATTAGCTCAAGCTACAAGATCAAGACTCTACATTTTCTATTTTAGTGATCCAAGATCACATTGAGTCTATAGGAAAAGCCAATACTATTAAGAGGGGATGAGGTGTTGCGTAATGGCTTGCTTGCTCAAAGTGCTTAGTGATACGCTCCAAAACCCTCAACTACCTTCCCACATCCACATATGACCTAAACCAAAAGTCAAACTCGGCCCCACCAATTCTTTCTATCCGGCGCCACCGAGTTCAGATGTCATAGCCACTGCCACAAACCCTAGGCAAATCAGTTTCACTGATAGGGATCTCGGTCTCACCGAGATGGGATTGTAATCTCTCTGTGTATGTCCATTACCAAAATCGTTCCCACCGAGATTGAGCAATCGGTACTACCGAGATTACAATGCAAACTTTCTGGTTAGCTTATTACCAAAATCGGTCCCACCGAGTTTGTGTAATCGGTCTCACCAAGTTTGCCTGACCAACTCTCTGGTTAGCTTATTACCAAAATTGGTCCCACCGAGTTTGTGTAATCAGTCACACCGAGATTACGTTATGCCCTAACCCTAACCATATCGGTCCTACCGAGTTGCATCTCAGTCCCACCGAAAATCCTAACGGTCACTAGGTTTGCTAAATCAGCCCGACCAAGTTTCTCAATTCGGTCTCACCGAGATTGGTAAATTGTGTGTAATGGTTAGTTTTTGTGTGGAGGCTATATATACCCCTCCACCCACTCTTCATTCGTGGAGAGAGCCATCAGAACATACCTACACTTCCAATACACATTTTCTGAGAGAGAACCACCTACTCATGTGTTGAGGCCAAGATATTCCATTCCCACCATATGAATCTTGATCTCTAGCCTTCCCCAAGTTGCTTTCCACTCAAATCTTCTTTCCACTAAATCCAAATCCTGTGAGAGAGAGTTGAGTGTTGGGGAGACTATCATTTGAAGCACAAGAGAAAGGAGTTCATCATCAACACACTGTTTGTTACTTCTTGGAGAGTGGTGTCTCCTAGATTGGCTAGGTGTCACTTGGGAGCCTCCAACAAGATTGTGGAGTTGAACCAAGGAGTTTGTAAGGGCAAGGAGATCGCCTACTTCATGAAGATCTACCGCTAGTGAGGCAAGTCCTTCGTGGGCGATGGCCATGATGGGATAGACAAGGTTGCTTCTTCGTGGACCCTTCGTGGGTGGAGCCCTCTGTGGACTCGCGCAACCGTTACCCTTCGTGGGTTGAAGTCTCCATCAACGTGGATGTACGATAGCACAACCTATTGGAACCACGACAAAAACATCCGTGTCTCCAATTGCGTTTGAATTCTCCAAACCCTTCCCCTTACATTCTTGCAAGTTGCATGCTTTACTTTCCGCTGCTCATATACTCTTTGCATGCTTGCTTGATATGTATTGTGTTTATTAAACTTGTGCCAAAACTCCACTTCAACTTAAAGAAATTAAAAACTACAACTTTTGGTACTTAGTGTCTAATCACCCCCCTCTAGACACCTCTTCTCAATCCTTTCAATTGGTATCAGAGCCTTGGTCTCCATTGCCTTGGTTTAAACACCTTTGGAGGAAGATGTATGTGTCTACTTTGGGGAGTCTTAGACATAGAGTGCCTATTCTTGATGGAGAATATTTTCATGAGTGGAAAAATGAAATTCTTGAGATTTTCAATGAATATCACTTGAACAAGTACATTGCTAGCCCTTGTGCACCTCATATTGATCCCTTGCATCCCACACCCGAAGAGGATCTTGACATGATTCGCAATCTTAGAACCATCAATCTTATCATAAGAGGATTGCCCAAAAATTTGATTGCTAGTTTGCCTACTCTTGATTGTGCCTATACTATATGGAAATTTCTTGAGGAACGATTTCCAGATTATTCCTTGAAAAATTTAGATGAAATTCTCCATAAGTCTATTGCTTTGAGTAAGATGAATTCTAGTGATCCTAGCTTTGGTGATTGTCTATTTGAGCTTACCAATCTCACGCGTGCTATAGGAAATGTTGGGATCATTAGCGATATCATATCCGAGGCTATTAGAATTCATAAAGGTGACCATTGTGATGATCATTTGTCTAATGAATTATCCTCTCTAGGAATTGATCAATCACAAAATGATGTTGAACATGGATACTATGATGAGGATGATGATAGTGACTATGATCTCGATGATGCGATGAGACACTTTGGTCTTATGGCAAATCTTTGCGGCTACATGGCTGGAGGAAAGGAATGGGTCCTTGATAGTGGATGTACTAATCATATGACCGGAGATAAAGACATGTTCCGTGAGCTTGCTGGAAACGACGACCCTCGAAAGTATGTCACTTTTGGTGATAATCCAAAGGGTAAGGTGGTTGGCCTTGGTAAGGTGGCCATCTCACATGATAGCTCCATACAAAATGTCATGCTCATTGAATCTCTTGGCTACAACTTACTTTCAGTATCTAGAATTGCTGATTTCGGTTTCAATGTCCTATTTACTGAAGTAGACTGCCAAGTGTTTCGTAGAGATAATCATAAAATGGTCTTTACCGGTATACGTAGAGGAGATCTTTACATTGTTGATTTCACTAAAAAGGCTCAACCTAGAACTTGCTTAATTTCTAAATCTTCTAAAGGCTGGTTGTGGCATAGAAGGCTAGGCCATGTGGACATGCAAAACCTTGACAAACTCATTAAAGGAAATCATATCCTTGGCGTTAACGATGTCATATTTGACAAGGATAGACTTTGTAGTGCTTGTCAAGCAGGGAAACAAGTTGGAGGAAGTCATCGCACTAAGGACATCATGACCACAAGAAGACAACTCGAGCTACTTCACATGGATCTCTTTGGTCCAAATGCCTACAAGAGTCTCGGTGGTAACTCATTTGGTCTAGTCATAGTTGATGATTTTTCAAGATTTACGTGGGTGTTCTTTCTTGATGACAAATCGTAGGTCCAAAAGATCTTCAAAAACTTTGCTAGGAAGGCCCAAAATCAATTTGACGTGAAGATCAAGAAGGTTCTGAGTGACAACGGAATGGAGTTCAAGAACGCAAATGTAGACACCTTTCTTGACGAAGAAGGGATTTTACATGAGTTCTCGGCTATGTACACACCTCAACAAAATGGAGTCATTGAGAGGAAGAACCGGACTCTTATCGAGATGGCAAGAACGATGCTTGATGAGTACAAGACGCCAAAACACTTTTGGGCAGAAGCGGTTGAGACAGCTTGTCATGCAAGAAATCGCTTGTATCTTCACAAGCTACTCGGCAAGACGGCATACGAGCTCCTCATCGGTAACAAACCCCAAGTTGGATACTTTCGAGTATTCGGCTCAAAGTGCTACATTCTTGATAAGCATCATCGTTCTAAATTTGCTCCTAAGTCTCATGAAGGTTTCCTACTTGGTTATGGCTCAAACTCTCACACATACTGTGTCTACAACAATTTCACCCAAAAGGTTGAAGAAACGGTAGATGTGAAGTTTGATGAATCTAACGGCTCGCAAGTAGAGCAATTGGCAATTGTTGTAGGAGACAAAGATCCCTCGGAAGCAATCCAAGACTTGTCTATTGGCAAGATTCGTCCAACGGAGATAAAGGAGAGTACCTCGTCCGTCCAAGTGGATGCTTCGACCTCACGACAAGGTGAACCAAGAGATGATACAGAAGCATCCACGAGTGGGACACACCAAGATGAAGAAAACGAGGAAGTGCACCAAGACGAACATCAACAACCTCCTTCTCCACCATGACAAGAGAACGACAACGCTAACAATGAAGAAGGACAAGAAGAAGAACAAGATGAAGAAGATGTTCAACCAAGACCCAAGAAAAAGCTTTCACGAGTTCGAGAAAGAATTGCTAAAGATCATCCCGTGGAGCAAATCTACAATGATATCCAAACCGGGAGAATCACTCGCTCTAAAACTCATTTGGCTAACTTTTGTGAACATTACTCATTCATCTCTAGCATTGAACCTATGAAGGTTGAAGAAGCATTGGATGATCCGGACTGGATAAACGCTATGCATGAAGAGCTACACAACTTTGAGAGAAATCAAGTGTGGACATTGGTCGAGAAGCCCGACAACAACCACAACATCATCGGTACCAAATGGGTGTTTCGCAACAAGCAAGATGAAGATGGACAAGTGGTTCACAACAAAGCATGTCTCGTCGCCCAAGGCTACACACAAGTCGAAGGTATGGACTATGGTGAGACATATGCTCCCGTTGCTAGACTTGAGTCCATTCGCATCTTACTTGCTTATGCTAATCACCATGATATCACTTTGTACCAAATGGACATTAAAAGTGCTTTTCTAAATGGTGAAATTGAGGAGGAAGTTTATGTTAAGCAACCTCTCGGCTTTGTCAATCCTAAGAAACCTAATCATGTCTACAAACTTCACAAAGCCCTTTATGGTCTTAAACAAGCTCCTAGAGCATGGTATAAATGCTTGACCAAGTTCCTTATTGAAAAAGGCTTTGAAATTGGAAAAATAGATTCTACTCTTTTTACTAAAAGGGTTAATGGAGAACTATTTGTATGCCAAATTTATGTCGATGATATTATATTTGGATCAACTAACCCTCATTTTAGTGAAAAGTTTGGGAAGCTAATGTCAGAGAAGTTTGAGATGTCTATGATGAGTGAACTCAAATTCTTTCTTGGTTTGGAAATCAAGAAAACTAAGGAAGGCACCTTTGTCTCTCAAACGAAGTACACCAAGGACTTATTCAAGAAGTTCAATATGCAAGATTTCAAAGGTATGACTACACCCATGCCTACTAGTGGACATCTTGATTTGTCCAAAGATGGTGAACCGGTTGGTCAAAAAGTTTACCGCTCTATGATTGGTTCATTGTTATATCTATGTGCTTCACATCCTGATATCATGCTAAGTGTGTGCATGTGTGCACGATATCAAGCTGCTCCTAAGGAATTTCATCTTAAGGCCGTGAAGAGGATAATGAGATACTTAATACACACACCAAATTTTGGCATTTGGTATCCAAAGAGGGCTTCCTTTGATCTTGTTGGCTACTCTGACTCGGACTATGCCGGTGACAAGGTTGATAGAAAGTCCACTTCGGGTACTTGTCAATTCCTTGGTAGATCTCTTGTGTCTTGGTCTTCCAAGAAACAAAACTCGGTATCCTTATCCACCGCCGAAGCAGAATACATTGCCGCTGGTTCATGTTGTGCTCAATTACTTTGGATGACCCAAACTCTTAAAGATTATGGGATATATGTGAAACATGTTCCATTACTTTGTGACAATGAAAGTGCTATCAAGATTGCTCACAATCCCGTGCAACACTCTCGAACTAAGCATATTGAAGTTTGTCATCATTTCATTTGAGATCACATTGCTAAGGGTGACATAAACCTTAAGCATGTTCGCACCAATAAGCAATTAGCGGATATATTCACTAAACCACTTGATGAGAAAGTGTTTTGCAGGTTAATTGGTGAATTGAACATCATTGATGCTTCAAACTTGGAGTAGGAACTCCATTGGATACATGCAAGTCTTGAGCTTACGACTAATCACTTGATATTTCTCCTATGATGATTATCCTATGTCTTGAAAATTTGCATCTTGCATGTTATCTAACCCTTGTAGGTACTTGTATGAATCTAATTCCATGAGATTGCAACTCACTCACATCTTGAGCAATCTCTACATCACCAAGTCTCTACACAATGGTGGTTGATGACAAGGAAGCACGAAACCTTTCAAACATATCCTTTGACAAATTCTATGTTGAGTTTCATGATTGTCATGTTGGATACACAAGTGCTCTTCCTTGCGAAAACTAACCCATGTAGGTAGATGAACTCAAAATCCAAAGGGTGCTCCCAACTCTTGATGGGCTACATCAACCTTGAGCAACCCACACAAGTTCAACTACATGATCAAGATCAACACTGCCACCCAAGGTATGTTATTCCATCTTAGAGTAGCTTTACTCCAAGTCATGAGTCAAAGCAACTCGACAAGATGTGAATACATCAAGATACTTAAACGAAAAATGGTAACCCTATTTTGAGCTTAAACGATGAGTACGACCTATGATCAAGTGATCTCACTTGACTCCTAAGTCAATATACTCTAACATAGGTGACTTTGTCACCGCCCAACTCTAGATGAAGTTATCTTGTGTTCTTTTCTGTGTTCTTGCATTTGTCTCATGCATATTTGCTTCCCCTTTCAAAAAAACTTCATCTAGATCTTTTAGTTTCTTTTCTTTGTTTTTTGTTCTGCATTTTCTGCATCCAATTCATTGCAAATCTTTGTGAGATCTTATTTGTCCAGTGAGCTGAGGTGACAAGTGTTTTTCTCTGTGATGAATTCGGTTCCACCGGTTTCATGTCTCCGGTCTAGCCGAAGATTTTTGGAGCAACCGAAGAATACAACTCGGTGACACCGATTTCACTACAGGAAAAACATCTTGCCATTTATTTCTGCTTTATTCTTGATCCAGCTCCATTCAATGAATCTTGTCCTCTGGAAGCATCACATTTACCTTAATGCTTTGTACTGTGATTCAAGGACCGAACCCATTCACAACAAATTCCAGAAGACCCTTCTTGGAAATTGATGTCAAAGGGGGAGAGAGAGATCACATCAAAGCTTAATCATATCTCTAGGGGGAGGGAATACTCCAGGAAAGAGTAATCTTCAAGGATCCCAGATGCTTGATGTTCAAGAAGAGAGATGCCACATGTCTTCTTGGGGGAAAGACATGTTCATATGTGCCTTTTTGCATTAGCTCTGTTCATTTGTTTCTTTGAGCTCTGTTTTTCTGTTCCCTATCTTCTCCCAGTATCCCATGCTAGATTCAGGGGGAGCAAGACATCCAAGGGAAATAAATTTATTAAATTCATTGCATATCTTTCTCTTTGGGGACATGTCAATATCTATCATGGTACTCTGTACTCACTCGACATGTCATCCCAGTCTTGGTACTCTTGTGGTTTCTTTTGTTTGCTCTAGCTAGTGGGTGCGTCTGTGTTATCTAACCTTGTTTATGCAGGCTCATCCCATCCTAGCCAACTCAAGACCACAAGGTAAGTATATGCATCATAGTCATGTGTATGAGAAATTCTTGCTGATGTACATACTTTTTGCAAGAAGGACTCATGAGCATGAAGGTACATTTCCCATATTCATATCTTTTGTCCTGATGCATATAGCCAAGATACATGTAACACATTGCTACTCTGTCATGGTTATGCTCTCACATGCTTCTACATTCCATATTCACATGATTGCATACATGTAGGGGGAACCTATGCTTGTTACATGTCTTTCCAAGGCTTTACTTGCTATTCTCTATATCTTTATCTAAAGCTTTGATGTATGTTGCCATCAATTACCAAAAAGGGGGAGATTGAAAGCACAAGTGCTCCCTGGGTGATTTTGATAATTAATGACAACATATCTCTTGTTAGACTAATACTTTTACCTAGTATGTTTTAGACAAGTTCAACAAATTAAGTGGCATGGACTAAAGGATGTGGAACCCCTTCAAGATGCTAATGACAAAGGATTAGCTCAAGCTTCAAGATCAAGACTCTACATTTTCTATTTTAGTGATCCAAGATCACATTGAGTCTATAGGAAAAGCCAATACTATCAAGAGGGGATGAGGTGTTGCGTAATGGCTTGCTTGCTCAAAGTGCTTAGTGATATGCTCCAAAACCCTCAACTACCTTCCCACATCCACATATGACCTAACCCAAAAGTCAAACTTGGCCCCACCGACTCCTTCTATCCGGCGCCACCGAGTTCAGATGTCATAGCCACTGCCACAAACCCTAGGCAAATCGGTTTCACCGATAGGGATCTCGGTCTCACCGAGATGGGATTGTAATCTGTCTGTGTATGTCCATTACCAAAATCGGTCCCACCAAGATTGAGCAATCGGTACTACCGAGATTACAACGCAAAATTTCTGCTTAGCTTATTACCAAAATCGGTCCCACCGAGTTTGTGTAATCGGTCTCACCAAGTTTGCCTGACCAACTCTCTGGTTAGCTTATTACCAAAATCGGTCCCATCGAGTTTGTGTAATCAGTCACACCGAGATTACGTTATGCCCTAACCCTAACCATATCGGTCCTACAGACTTGCATCTCAGTCCCACAGAAAATCCTAACGGTCACTAGGTTTGCTAAATCGGTTCGACCGAGTTTCTCAATTCGGTCTCACCGAGATTGGTAAATGGTGTGTAACGGTTAGTTTTTGTGTGGAGGCTATATATACCCCTCCACCCACTCTTCATTCATGGAGAGAGCCATCAGAACATACCTACACTTCCAATACACATTTTCTGAGAGAGAACCATGTAACGCCCCGAGACCGATGTGCCAGGTGTCCTCTAGTTATTCGCTGTTGTTGCCATGTCATTGCTTGCATGTCATGCATTGCATATCATGTCATCATGTGCATTTCATTTGCATACATGTTCGTCTCATGCATCCGAGCATTTTCCCCGTTGTCCATTTTGCATTCCGGCGCTCCGTTCTCCTTCGGTGGTCATTTCTACCTTTCTTTTGCTTGTGGGGATTAAACATTTCCGGATTGGACCGAGACTTGCTATGCGGCCTTGGTTTACTACCAATAGACCGCCTGTCAAGTTTCATACCATTTGGACTTCGTTTGATACTCCAACGGTTAACCGAGGGACCTTAAAGGCCTCGTGTGTGTTGCAGCCCAACACCCCTCCATTTTGGCCCAAAACCCACCAAAACCCCTTCCATCCTCTCGGTCGTTCGATCACGATCACGTGGCCGAAAACCGCACCTCATTTGGACTCTCCTAGCTCCCTCTACCTATAAATATGTGGCTCTCCCCGATTTTTCGCGCAGTCCAAATCCTAAAACTCCTCTGTGCACCGCCGGACATTTCGTCCCGCGCCGCCGGACATGTCCGGCCATGCCCTCCACGTCGCTCCGACCTATCAGGATCTGCCACGTCAGCAGCGCCGCCCGCCGCAGCCAACCACAGCCGGCCACGTCGCCACCGACGCTCCCTCCAGCGCACGGGCCCGTGGTGCCCAGATCTGGCCCACCCAGGCCCGAACCGCAGCGCCGCTGCCCGAGCTTCTCCTCCTCCACCGCGCATTGCCGCCGCTGGCGCCTGCCCCGGCCGCGCCGCCTGGCATGCCCCGCCGCTGCTAGCTTGCTTCGCCGCCACCTGTCTTCGCGCGACGCCGCTCTGGTCGCCGTCCGGCCTCATCGTCGCCGGATCCGGGGGCGCCATGCTCGGATCCGCCATCCGCCGTCACCAGCTCGCAGCTCCGGGCCGGATCCGGCGAGATCCGGCCAGGCAACCGCCGCCGCCGCCGCCCTACGTCCTCTGCGTCGGCAGAGCGCGAGGATGCCGACGACCCCCGCGTGGGCCCCGCGGTCCAGCCCAGCCTCCCTAGCCCAACAACCCCACCTCCGGCCCGCTTCGTCCTCCGTCGTCCTGGGCCGAGCCCACTTGGTGAGCGTCCCGCTAAGCCTCGCCCTGAGCACCCTTTAGTATCCAACGCTCATCATATTTTTTTCCTGTCTGCGAATTTCTACTAAGTCCTCGAAATTCCCAGATCCATGTGCCCTTGTTCATCGTGCCGTAACTTTGCACCCGTAACTCCGATTTGAGCATATAGCATATCAAAAAGTTCATCTCAGAGAGTACATCATTTCATCTCATTGCATCCTTTTCATTTGAGTTCATCTTGATGCCCGAAATGCTGTTGGAAGAGTGCTACTTGAGACAATTGTCAGATCTGCTGCTCCATTTAGCTATTTGTCATTTTTGCCATGTTTATTGTGTGCATGATATGCCCATGAGCTCTACATATGTTTTGTTAAGGGTTTTGCCATCTTCCAGAGGTGCAACCCATGTATTTTTGTGATGTGTGTGGTGACTAGAACAAGCTTGCTAAGTGAGGCACTTGGTAATGCTGATTTCAGGGACTTAGCATTTCCACCAAGTCCTTGATCTGTTTATTTCATTATGCCATTTGTTCATGTGGTTTCCTAGTGATCCGTGCCTCTTTTGAGGATGATCCGTAAGGATGTTTTGTTAATCTTGTAGTGCTCTATCCATCCATGTCTTTGTTTGCGATTATGGAGCACCCTAGCTTGAGTCAATCGAGCTCTACTTTTGCTATTTTGTGAATCTGGGCAGATTGTCCACTCGTTAGCAATTTTGCCGAGGATGTTGTAGTTGATTCGTGCATGCTATGCTATTGTTCTTGCCATGTCTGGTTTGCATTTTGTGTATTCTTGATGGGTGTATGCATAGATTGTCATGACTTGCTCTGTAGGGAGTGCATCGAGCTCGTAAACATGCCTACTTGATATCTGTTTCAGCATGCTCCAGTTTTCACTAAGTCTGTGATCTGTTTATGTTTTTGCCATGTTCACATGCTTGCAATTGTATTTTATGATCCCTTTTGGCTTAAGTTCACTAAGGGACTTTTGTTAAGCTCTTTGAGTAGCTCCATGCCATGCTTTACTTTGCCATGTTCAGGTCCCGTAGTATATAGTTTTCATGCTCCGAAGTGTGCTACCTGATCTGAAATTCCAGACAGGTGTTAATTTCACTAAGTCTGAAATCTGTTTACCAAATGCATTTTTGCCATGCTTGTTTGAACCTGTTAATGGATGAATTGGCTGTAGCTCAATGCTAGTCTTTTGTTAATCATCATGAATGGATCCCTGCCATGTATTTTTTTGCCATGATTGAGTGCGGTAGCATGTTCATCTTGTTGCATTTAGATGGCTACTTGCTGTAAATCGCAGAACGTGGTCATATTTGAATTGCTTGCCATTTCCAAACCGTAGCTCCGATTCTGACGTTCTTTATATCGTTTTCAAGTGATTTCATCTCATCTTTCCAGTGGCACACTTGGATTTCCATGTTGAGGCCAGGTTCATGCATTCCTTGTCAAATCTTTCATATGCATCGCATACCGCATCCCGCATATCATACCATGTTCATGTGTTGGTTGTTTACTATGTTGTGTGCTTCTTTTCCGGTGTTTTCTTCTTTGGGTTGGTTCCGATAACATCCTGTTGTGAGGACCCATTCGTCTACGTCCGTTTGTCTTCTTCATGGACTTGTTCTTCTTCCTTGCGGGATTTCAGGCAAGATGATCATACCCTCGAAATCACTTCTATCATTGCTTGCTTAGTTGCTCGCTCTTTTGCTATGCCTATGCTGCGATACCTACCACTTGCTTTTCATGCCTCCCATATTGTTGAACCAAGCCTCTAACCCACCTTGTCCTAGCAAACCGTTGTTTGGCTATGTTACCGCTTTGCTCAGCCCCTCTTATAGCGTTGTTAGTTGCAGGTGAAGATCGAAGTTTGTTCCTTGTTGGAACATGGAGAGGTTGTTCCTTGTTGGAACATGTTTACTTGTTGGGATATCACACTATACCTTATTTAATTAATGTATCTATATACTTGGTAAAGGGTGGAAGGCTCGGCCTTATGCCTGGTGTTTTGTTCCACTCTTGCCACCCTAGTTTCCGTCATATCGGTGTTATGTTCCCGGATTTTGCATTCATTACGCGGTTGGGTTATAATGGGAACCCCTTGACAGTTCGCTTTGAATAAAACTCCTCCAGCAAGGCCCAACCTTGGTTTTACCATTCGCCACCTAGCCTTTTTCCCTTGGGAGTCGCGCATCCTGAGGGTCATCTTTATTTTAACCCCCCCGGGCCAGTGCTTGACTAAGTGTTGGTCCAAAATGGGCAGCCTGCAGGGCCACCTCGGGGAAACTTGAGGGCTAGTTTTACTCGTAGCTTGACCTATCCGATGTTTCCCTGAGAACGAGATATGTGCAGCTCCCATCAGGATGTCGGTGCATCGGGCGGCTTTGCTGGACTTGTTTTACCATTGTCGAGGATGTCTTGAAGAACCGGGATACCGAGTCTGATCGGAATGTCTCGGGAGGAGGTCTATTCCTTCGTTGACCGTGAGAGCTTGTGATGAGCTAAGTTGGGACACCCCTGCAGGGATTTGAACTTTTGAAAGCCGTGCCCGCGGTTATGGGCAGATGGGAATTTGTTAATGTCCGGTTGTAGAAAACCTGAAGTTGACCTTAATTAAAATGCATCAACTGCGTGTGTAACTGTGATGGTCTCTTTCCGGCGGAGTTTGGGAAGTGAACACGGTGTTGGAGTTATGCTTGATGTAGGTTGCTATAGGATCACTTCTTGATCATACTTTTATCGACCGTGCTTTGCCTTCTCTTCTCGCTCTCATTTGCGTATGTTAGCCACCATATATGGTAGTCGCTTGCTGCAGCTCCACCTCATACCTTTACCTTACCCATAAGCTTAAATGGTCTTGATCGCGAGGGTGTGAGATTGCTGAGCCCCCGTGACTCACAGATACTTCCAAAACCAGTTTGCAGGTACCGATGTTACCGAGCAGGTGATGCAACCAAGCTCAAGGAGGAGCTCGATGAAGATCTTGTCCTTTGTGTTGTTTCGTTCTAGTTGATCAGTAGTGGAGCCCAGTTGGGGTCAATCAGGGACCTTGTTGCATTTGGGGTTCTTCTTTTATTTTGGTTCCATAGTCGGACCCTGATTGTATTTGGATGATGTAATGCTTTATTCATGTATTTGTGTGAAGTGGCGATTGTAAGCCAACTATGTATCTCTTTCCCTTATGTATTACATGGGTTGTGTGATGATTACCTCACTTGCGACATTGCTTTAAATGCGGTTATGCCTCTAAGTCGTGCTTCGACACGTGGGAGATATAGCCGCATCGAGGGCGTTACAAACCACCTATTCATGTGTTGAGGCCAAGATATTCCATTCCCACCATATGAATCTTGATCTCTAGCCTTCCCCAAGTTGCTTTCCACTCAAATCTTCTTTCCACCAAATCCAAATCCTGTGAGAGAGAGTTGAGTGTTAGGGAGACTATCATTTTAAGCACAAGATAAAGGAGTTCATCATCAACACACTATTTGTTACTTCTTGAAGAGTGGTGTCTCCTAGATTGGCTAGGTGTCACTTGGGAGCCTCCGACAAGATTGTGGATTTGAACCAAGGAGTTTGTAAGGGCAAGGAGATCGCCTACTTTGTGAAGATCTACCGCTAGTGAGGCAAGTCCTTCGTGGGCGATGGCCATGATGGGATAGACAAGGTTGCTTCTTCGTGGACCCTTCATGGGTGGAGCCCTCCGTGGACTCGCACAACCGTTACCCTTCGTGGGTTGAAGTCTCCATCAACGTGGATGTACGATAGCACCACCTATCGGAACCACGACCAAAACATCCGTGTCTCCAATTGCGTTTGAATTCTCCAAACCCTTCCCCTCACATTCTTGCAAGTTGCATGCTTTACTTTCCGCTGCTCATATACTCTTTGCATGCTTGCTTGATATGTATTGTGTTTGTTAAACTTGTGCCAAAACTCCACTTCAACTTAAAGAAATTAAAAACTGCAACTTTTGGTACTTAGTGTCTAATCACCCCCCTCTAGACACCTCTTCTCGATCCTTTCAAAATATAATGCAATCTAGACTTTCCACTGATCATACCAAAGATAAGCTGAAAACGCAATGAAAAGAACTGGTTGGCTTATTACATGGAGCTTATATTCACAGGTGCTTATTTTCTTAGGATAACTCGTAATAACTATCCCTAAGAAACTTGGCAAATAGAACCGGCATACAAATAACATGTCACGATGATTGCAATGGAGGAGTGACGTACTATGGCACACTGTATAGGCTCACCGCTGCCTCTCCTTTTTTGCGATGTTCCATGAAATTGCCACATACATCTTGTACTTTTTCATTGTGTAACCCTATCTACAAGTTGACACGGCTAATTTCAGACATCTCTACATGATACTACATTGCATATCGCTTGCGCATATTTAAACCACCAATTAATGATTGTGTGCATACCATAAACTAGTCATGACTCTGTATGCTGGACTAGCAGGCACTCTAAGGGAGCCTAATGTAGTGCACTGGAATTCCTACATGCCACCTATGATTTTGTGTAATGTACTTCCCCTATTCCTAAATATATGTATTTGTAGAGATTCCAGTATGGACCACATACAGATGTATATAGATGCATTTTCGAGTGTAGATTCACTCATTTTGCTCCGTATGTAGCCTATAGTGGAATCTCTAGAAAGACTTATATTTAGGAACGGAGGTACGAGGTAGTATCATGTATGACATCTACATATCTAATTTAGCAGCCATTAGTAGAAATCATTGTCTGCACAAAGGGATTACTGGTCGAAAATCCTAGCAAAGCACACTGGCAGGCACAGAACAATACAAGAGAGAGAGACGCGCTTACAAGATCATAGCAATGCCTCAGTCCAGGATCTTGGTTGGCCAAGCTATTAGATCCAGAAGAAACATCATCCTTGTAGTTTTTGCCAGCTGCATAACAGGTAACAGCGACCGGTTAGTATATTTGAAGTACATCGGGCAGATGATGCTGGACGGGTTTAAAGGTGACAAGTACCTAGGCCGTGGTGGGTGCTTGGCATCTCTCCAGACTGTGGGAATCAGGTTAGAAACGTCGAGGGTGATGACGCTGCGCTGGCTGTCGGTGTCCGATAAGGAGATCTAGAACCGTCGAGTAGGGTGTTTGTGGAGCGGCTCCAGTAGGGTGGACTACGGTGTGGGCGAAGCGGATCTATGGTCGTGGATGAGGGCGTAGGTGAAGCTACTCCGGTGGTTGGGTTAAGGATGGTGTCGACGATGCGGATCTGCGGCCGTGGATGGGGCGTCAGAAGCTGCTCCGGTAGGTTGGATGAGGGTGCGAGGAAGCGGATCTGAGGCCATGGACTTGTGAGTTGGCAAAGCGGCCCCGGTAGGGTTGAGAATGGTATAGGCGAAGCTACTCCGGTAGGGTTGAGGAAGGTGTCGGTGAAGCGGCTCTGGTAGGGTTGAGGAAGGTGTCGGCGAAGAGGATTAGAGGCCGTCGACGGGGGCGTCGGTGGGGCGGCTCGGGGGGGTGTGGACGAAGCGTCTTCGGTGGGGAGTACGAATAAGCCGCTGCAGATGCGTGGCAGTTGACGAGAGTATCGGGAAAGCAGATCCGGCGCCGTGGACAAGGCCGGCACTGAATGGGCTGTGGTAGAGTGGTGGATGAGCAGTCTACTTGTTTCTAGGGGAGGTGGGAGGGGTAGATGCGGCCGCAGAAGCAGATCCGGCGAGGTGGACGCCGCTGGCAGTGAATGGGCTATGGTACGCCGGTGGATGAGCAGCCTAGGGTTTCGAGAGGGGAGGGGAGAAAGGGCGATGAATTACGGACGACATGATGTAAGATGCTCTAGTGCTGTGGAGTTAGTCGTTTTTGCAGGAGGGGGAGAGGAAATGGGGGTGCCGTGTAGTGGGGGAACCGGAAGTTACCAAAGCAGCCCCGACCTATCATGTAGATGAGGGCGGTATTGTAACTGTTGGTCTCCGTGCACCAAGGACAAAAGGGGGATTTCGCATGCTAAAGACTAAGGTGGCGGAAATTTTAGAAGGAGGCGGGAGATTTTGCCGCCCGTGGGATCGTTTGTATCCAGTTTCAACTAATTTTGGACCGTGCTAGCTGGAAGGTCATGCTAGACTATGTACACGGGGCACGCGTCAGCAGTTAATAACTGGTGTGAAGTCCACCCTAGAAAAAAGACAATAACTCGGGATGATGCGCCGATAACTTGGACGTTCACACGGGCGCGGCCAATCTTACGGGTGTAGTGGCGTGTTCACAAAAAAGGGATCAAACGCTCAGCCTATGTATTTCTCGTGTAAATAGATAATTTAGTGCCATTGGTTATTTACTTTAAACATAATGCATTGACGTGTTAGTGTAGAGGCGCACAAAAAGAAATGGATATTGTAGTCAGCTACTTAAAAGTGTTACCTCATATGATTACATAGCCTCCATTTCATAAATTGCGTACCCGTTGAATTCATATATGAATATTACATATATTACTTCAAAATAGAAACTTAAATCATCCAAGACTAATGAATTTGAATGCAAGAGTAACAATGGTGCATGTTCATGATAGCTACATTGGTTGTTTGAAGAAACATCACTGTAACTTTGGCATGCACAACTAAAAAGGCTTATTTAAATAGAAAAAATGTGATATGTGAGTGTCCAATCTTTATAGCGTTGAATCGATATTGTACCTTTGGCCACAATATGAAGTAGATATTGACTTATGTTCAAGCGATGCACGTCCATGATCGCTAGATAGTGATACGTGAATGAATTGTGCAATCTCTCTCACACGCATACATATCTCATTTCCCTGTGGGCATCGGAATCACACACGCGCACTTCGTGTATTTCTCTCCCTCCGTCAGGGTTAAATTCGTCTTTCTACCCCATCCTACAAGTCTCTCACATAGAAACACACACGCTCTCTATGTCTAACACGCCCACCCCTTTAATTCTGCCCACCCACAGCCACTAATGTCTCTCACACATATGCTATCTACCTATCCCTTAATATAGCTTGATATGTGTCACACAAACTCCTCCCTACTAGCAAGATGCCCATGCATTGCACGGAACATCAAGATGCATTTGTATGAGAAGTTTATCTTGTGGGAGAAAAGGATGAACGAGGGAATTCCTTATTTGCAAATGCGGAGAGGGGTGTGGGTATCTTTTTGCAAAATTTCCATAGTTTCCTTCCTGTCCGTCAGATATAAATCGGATGGCCTATATTGTAGGATGGCAGGAACACCATCATCACCAACTCTGTTTTTTATAAGAGTAGAGATATGTGAGTGTCACTGCCCCCCCCCCCCCCACGCACACCCACACTTCCCAACACCGAAGGAGTATGGTGACACCTCGATTTTGATACTAATCTATCGACTGGCTTCTCTCTCAAACATACACACACACTACCCGGCACCGAAGGAGTAGGGTGGCACATCGATCTTGATAATAATCTATCTACTCCTCTTTCAAACACACACACACACACACACTCGCTAGTTGTGCCTCTGTGCCTACCGCGCACACTCTCAATACGTCTTTCTCTCCCTCCCCCCCAAAAATGACAGCAGAAGGGTGACAACTCGATCTGATCATAATCTGTCAATTGGTTTCTCTCTCAAACATTGTGTCTCGGTGCCTCGCTCAGTAGCCCCCTCGATATGTAGACTTCTCGCGCGCGCACAGCTGTAGTGACGATGACGCTGAACCCAGTGTGCCCTTGTTTTTACCGGCCTCATGTGATAGTTTTCACCCTGTTTTCTGTTAATTAACAAGGCAACCTTTTCTTTGTTACTACTAGTGAATCTGAAATCATTCGGGGCAGACATAAAATATATCACTTCAACCCAATTATTGCAGCAACTATTTTAAAAGAAATTAGCTAGCTGCCCGTGCATTGCACGGAACATCAAGATGCATTTGTATGAGTAGTTTATCTTGTGAGAGAAATGGTTGAACGAGGGAAGGCCTTATTTCCGAACGTGGAGAGACGTGTGGGTATATTTTTGCAAAATTGCCATAGTTTCTTTCCTATCCATTAGATATAAATCCGACGTCCTATATTGCAGGATGGCACGCACACCATCATCACCAACTCTCTTTCTACTCCCTCCGTCCGAAAATACTAGTCATCAAAATGGATAAAAAGAGATGTATCTAAAACTAAAATACGTCTAGATACAATTCCTTTTTTCCATTTTGATGACAAGTATTTCCGGACGGAGGGAGTATTTGTCTTTTTAGAGATTTCAACAAGTGACTATGACCGGACCTTACCAACATACTCAAAAAAGTAGTCCATAATTTTGATGTTACCCTCTTTTCTTGGGGGTGCAGTGCCATCTGGATACCTCATAAATAAATCAAGGACAAATCTGACCCCTTCCTGAAAAGACATACGGAGCAAAATGAGTGAATCTACACTCTAAAATATGTCTACATACACATCCGTATGTGGTAGTCCATTTGAAATCTGAAAAAGAAAAATATTTATGAACGAATGGAGTATATATAAGAGCAGACATGGAGATATATCTCCAGCATGGTCTACAAAAAAAATATGCTGGGCTGGTTAACGCCAGATGCTCGCAACGCGATGACATGAGTTCGAATTCTGTCTTTTAACTTTATATTTTTATATTATATATTACTCTACTTATTTAATATATACTTATTTCGCTACTGTACTGATAGTGGAACCCACAGAGTACTTAGAATACAAGATTAAGGATGGACTTGTATCTTTTTAACTTTCTGTACGAAGCTGTAGCCACCCTGCAAGTCACGTGTACACTGTACATGCAATTAACTTTTTATAGAGGGACAATCATACAGGCAATTAACTCAAATGGATTGGATGTCACCAACATAAAGAGCATCTCCAACGATAGTCGGCAAATTTCGTCCCGCTTCCTTAAGCGGAGGACGACATCAAACGCCAGCGGCATACATTTTTACAACTCTAATCAACCAGATGAAATTCGTGCAAACACGGACTAATTTCATATAAGCATGAAGCATTTCATATAAAAAAGCCAGATCTTCATATAAACATGATGGATTTCATTACATTTACATGAACTAAGAGGTGCCAATCCGGCTCTCTTGTATAATTAATTCGCCCTCCGTCCGGAAATACTTGTCCTAGAAATGGATGTATCTAGACTTATTTTAGTTCTAAATGGCCGCCCACGGATCCCTTTGTCTTCCTCATGTCCGTCAGACACTTGCGGGGTCGACGAAGGTCCTCGGAAGAGACGAAGCAGCAAAGAAACCACCTGAATCCGCGGTCGTCGCCTCGGCGGTGGCCTTCATGGGTCCCAAGTGGTGACGGCCTCCCGTGTTCTACTTCTCCTCGATGATGGCGGCGGACACGAAGAATCTGGCCACCTTCTCGTCGCTCTCCACGCACATGGCTTCTATCTCTGCCTGCATGGCGTTGCCGTAGGCATGGGAGGCACGCCCACAGACACGGGAGGCGCGCCCACAGACACGGGAGGCGTGGCCACCGCAGACACTAGTGGCGCGGTACGACGCGGCAGCGATGACGCCCGTACCGGCGTGCTCGCCGCCGTACCGGCGTGGAGCAACTCACCACTCCTCATCGAGCTGAACTGGAGCGGCGAGTTGCTGAACCACGTGCCTGCTTGGGGCGGCAACTGGCTCCGTCGGGCCAAGCGAGGTTGGTGAAGCACCGAGCAGCCTCTCCCATATCCGGAGGGCTCGGCGGGCCACCCAGCCGGTTAATATGCCGGTGAATGGCTCATCAGAAGCCATCGGAAGAGTGGAGAAAATGGTGAAGGAGGAGATGGGGAAGCGGCGGAGGGGTGTGATTCTTGCCTGCTGTCTGTCTGGCCTCATGTAAATAGAGGGCGGACGGTAGGAGCTTGGCCGGTGTCTGGCCTTATTTAAACTGAGGGCGGACGGGAGGAGCTCGACCGGTGTTGCGTTTAATTCCGGCCTGCTCATGAACGGACGTGTGGCCGGAGTAGGATTCTCAGTTTGCATGCAGGTTTAATGGAGGGGTTTAATGGAGGCATCGGGCGTGCAGCGGGCGGCGCAGTACTATTCGATTTGACAGCAGTAATGAGCCAGCAAATCATAAAGGCCCTCGCCTCTCATGAAACCGACCGAGCTAGACTGCCCCGCCCTCTAGCCTTTTAAAAACTGTATATACTCCACTTTTGTACAGTAGTACTATTAAAAAGGCTTGTCACAATAATGGTGTCCAGCATAAGTGCACAACCCACCCCTCAAATAAAACTAAGCACCCTGGAATTCTTTGCCAAAACTAAGCACCCTGAAATTCTTTGACAACTAAACTGCTGGCTATATGATGTTGGCCATATATATTGTACGTATATAATGTGAAGAGATGAGTGGTTTTCATAATATGACTTAATACTCACCTAGACAAAGGGAGTATTCGATTTGACAGCGGGCGGCGCAGTTCCCGATATGGCTTTAATGCAGACGAGGGAGGGAGTAGCGGTTCCCAATATGTTGAACGGCCAATGCATCCTCCTTCAATTAATGCATGAGGGAAGTAATGGGAGGAGGTTCGGGAAAAGAGGCTGCACGATGTGAATGCAACGTAGTTTGCCCTCATTGCCCTTATATAAAGGCGCCCCTCCATTCCAATGCATCTACCACATCGTACGCACCTAAGCATTTGCCTAAGCACCTACACTAAGCGCAAAAGAGCTCACTCCAGACCCATGGCAGCGATGCGCGTGAGCGACCAGCGGCTGCACCAGATGGTCCACGACGCCAGCCTGCGGCATGGCGCCGAGGATCGTCTCCAGACGGTGTTGGAGACTGGCTGGTGGATGGCCGCCGTCGACGCCAACTACGACTCTCAGTTGGACCAGATGATCGTTGACACCAGCAACAAGTTCACCGTCATCAAGAAGCTCGCGGACGACATCGCCATACTCCTCCAGCCCGTGCGCCCAGGCTCCTCATTGCCTGCCACCCTAATCGGCCTCCATGGCCGGAACCTCTTTCAAGCACTGGTGGCCCTGCAACTACCCGCCGACGCCACGAAGGATGTCCACCTGGAGGTCGCGCTCGCCGCGAGGCACCTCGCCCTGCAATAATTCGTCGACCTACACATCCACGTGTACGAGCAAATCGTGTACATAGGTATCTACAAGGCTAGTGGGGATGCTACGATGTTGGCCTTCCTCAACCGGCTGGAAGCCTTGGATGCCTTTGCTGAGAAGCACCTCGACCTCGCCACAAAAGCCGCCGCTCCTTAGCCGCCGGTCGGTGGCCCGGGGCACAAGTT
Source organism: Triticum urartu (assembly GCF_056163025.1). NCBI lineage: Eukaryota > Viridiplantae > Streptophyta > Magnoliopsida > Poales > Poaceae > Triticum > Triticum urartu. Next base: position 98,327,646 of record NC_141875.1, read on the forward strand.
GAGGAGGAGGTCGTACGTTCGTGGATCCATCTTTCTTCTTGCCTTCTGTAACCACCACTGCGACTGCATCATCGTGGCCTTAATTCTTATTGTGCTGTTGCATTCTCGTTCTAGCCAATACCGACATGTGCGATCCCTTTGCTTAATTATATGCATCACTGTAACTAGTACTCCATCCGTCAATTTATAAGTTGTGCTTACCTTTTCCATCAACTTCGTGCAACACGCGGGCATCTTGCTAGAAACACTACTCCCTCCGTCTAGGTGAATAAGTCATCTTAGATTGTGTGTATGTCATGTGGGGCCTTAGTGTAGCTTGCCTAAGGTGTGGCTTGAACCAAACACTCACCTAAGTTAATCAAACTTGCCTAACCTTACATTCCACGAGATTTTGCCACATGTTAGAATCCATAAAGCTCCACATGTAGAAGCATAATGCACAAACCACCAGAATCTCATGCGTGCAATGCACGTGTACCTTACTAGTACTAGTTGGTAGGAGTAGTAGTAAGAAACAAATTCCAGTTTTGGCACGAGCTCGTACTGCGGGAGCACCACAAGGCCTGCCGCAGAAGTTACATTTCCCTCTCGGGGCCCACGGGACCGAACTTCAGTGGCTTAGTGCCCGGCCTATGAGTCAATGACATGCGGACCTTAAATGCGGCTGGCCCACATGTCATTCTCATGGTGGTGGCGTGGTTCGCGACTCACTCGTTCGAGATGAACCGGCCGGTGGTGGCGTGGCCGTGGCGAGGGTGCCACAGCTGGGCGTAGGGGCGTTACGAGGTGTAGATGGCCACACCGGCGGGTACTACCTATAGTACATAAGTACTCCAGCTAAGGATTGATGCCCGGGACGAAATGTGTCACAGCTGCTGGATGAAAATTCGATGGTGCGGGAGTACGGATCGGAGCACAGCAGCAGAGCAGGCAAACCGCGTCCAATCGGGTGTGTCTGTGGTAGAAAGTTGATGGTTGCCGCAGTTCAGCTGGCCCGCATGTCACGCACGCAAAGGCAGAGGAGCGATGGAGCTGAGAGGGATGAGGGGCACGTCGGGGGGATGAGGATTCCCTGACGCGAACAATCCTACCATTCTGTCACTGACATGTGGGACCCATAAGCGTGGGTCCCACCTATCAGCGAAGGAAAGGCAGGGCAAGGCTGTGATAGCCATGTCAGAGGATCCATGTCCATGTTGGGGGACACCGTGCCGTGGGTTGGAGCGGCGTCGTGGGAATCGCGTGTGGGTGTGGCAGTGGTAGAAACGAGAAACGTGATGGTCACTGTGGTTCAAATTCCATGGACAAGCTGTCATGTCTGCTGACACATGTATATCAAAACTAGAGTGTTTATATTTCAAGCACGTGAACAAGTATTATTCTACTACTTTGGATCCATTGCAACGCACGGGCCAGCACATTGGTAGTAGTAGTGTCCATCTCTATCTCTAGAGGCCTTCCCTCGTTCATCCTTTTCTCTCACAAGATAAACTACTCATACAAATGCATCTTGATGTTCCATGGAACGCACGAGGATGTTTCCTTGGGGGTCTCTCCAGCGCGGCGTGGCCATAGTTGCAAGTTGACACCCCTTGAGATGCCGACGTTGAGGGGCACTCGGATTTCCTCCGATGAGCAGGTAAGATGAGTTTGATCACGTAGTAAATGCATTCTAAAGACTACTTCCGTGTCCATTTCCTAATTCTCCCCCTGCCCACTATTTCACAGGTTAGGCTCGGTGCGAGTGGAGATTGGCTTGCATATGTACGGGAGGGTACCAACATCAATTTGCACAACATTTACAACGGTGAAACCGTTCCTGTAGAACCTTTGTCCAACATTGGGATCAGCCATGCAATGGGCCACCGCATGAATTGGTACGATGAAACCACGATGAGATTGAATAAGATAGCACGAACCTTGCACATGGTGGTCAAAGGCGGACCATGCTGTCTGCGGCCGATTTGTTGCCGTACGAGTAGGAAGACGTTGTGCTCCTTTCTAACCGCATCTTCGGGGTGACAAACCAGGGGACTTATTTTCTGTGGGACACATCCTACGATATACTCCCTCTCTCCCAGTTTATTTGTTTTGAATCTTTTCATTTTATAAGTTTCAAATTCAAATTTAGAGCTCCCCATCACATGTTGAGATTACAATGTCCATTAAATCGTTGCGTGCATGTATAGTAAAGAAACAAATCTCGAGTTTGGCACGAGTTCGTGCTGCGGGAGCACCACAAGCCCTGGCGCAGGAGTTACATTTCCCTCTTAGGGCCGTTGGGACTGAGCTTCAGCGCCTTACTACACCTACATTTGAGTCAATAACATGTGGACCCGATAGGTGACTGGTCCACATGTAATGCTCCCGTAGGCAGAGGGGCAGTGGGGCCAAGAGGGGTGAGCCGCAGGTCGGGGGACGTGTGGTTTCATGGGTTCGAGCGGCGTCGTGGGAATCGCGGGTGGCTGTGGTAGAAACTTGATGCTCGCCGCATTTTAGGTGGCCCACATGTCATGCACACAAAGGCAGAGGGGCAGTGCGGCCGAGAGGGGTGAGGCGCATGTCGGGGGGCGTGGTGCCGTGGGTTGGAGAGGCGTCATGGCAATCGCGAGATGAAACGTGATGGTCACTGTAGTTGAACTTCCATGGACAAGTTGTCATGTCTATGGACACATGCACTGCATACCGATCACTGGAAGGAGTAGCAGAGAAAGCTATATATGCGGATAAATGGTTCCTTATAGTCAAGCGGACCCACGCTAGTACTCTGTTCCAAAGACATGCACACCATCGGAATAGTCCATCTATATCAATATACACCGAGAGGGAATAATTTTTTTACAAGAGAGGAAATAGTTCATCCATCCATAATGCCCTCCTGCTGGTGCAGCCTTTTCTTCTTCTTCTTCTTCTTCTTCTTCTTCTTCTTCTTCTTCTTCTTCTTCTTCTTCTTCTTCTTCTTCTTCTTCTTCTTCTTCTTCTTCTTCTTCTTCTTCTTCTTCTCATTCTCTGTGGGACACGGCTTCGCAACAAGCTCTTTGGACCTTGCAGCTATCTCAAACCTCACACGGGCATTGAGGGCAGCATATTTTATCCGCTCGTACGTCAAGGGATAATTCTCCCATCCAGACAACCTTAATGCCACCGTCTCATCACCCTTCTAAAGATTTGTACCGAGAAAAAAATTTACTACGTCGAATAGGGATGGTGTCTGTTTATCACAAACTTGTACATGAATTTTGATTCTGGTTTGTAGGTCAGCGATGCTATTCAAATCAAGGTTGTATGACTCCAGCTTCTGTTTGTCCCCTTCGATTGCTGCCCCACAGAAGTATACGTCCTCCCGAGACAAGAAATCGTGAAGCTCACCTGGTATGGAGGGCGAGTGTATGATGTGGTACACCAAAACTTCATCTTCGAGGCACAGCTGAAGGACGGCGGTGCGCTGGATCTTCCCAGGGGCACGCTGCGTGTACTCTGCGTCGAGACCGATGACCCTCGTCTCTACCTTTTCGAGGGAGTTGGTGCTGGGGTTTCTGATCCACGGGCACCTATGGGACCGGCGGACCGGGTCCCTTTTGGTTCGGCGGGGGGCGGAGGTTGCGCAAAGAGCAGATCGAGGCGAAGCAAGCGGGCGGTTGGTCGTGCGAGGAGTAAATCGAGGCGAAGCACGCGAGCGATTTACCCAGGTTCGGGCCGCACGGATGCGTAAAACCCTACTCCTGCTTTGTGGATTGGTATTGATTTCTAGCTCGGGAGCGAGCGTGAGTGTGTGGAATTGCTGAACCTCGCGAGGGCTCTCGAGATGGCCGACCCCCTCTACGTTGCACACGGGCCTCCTTTTATACTCAAGGGTTTACCGACATAGAGCAACGGGGGCCAAGGGCAAAAATGGAAAGGGTGCTGTGGGTAGGCACAGCTAGGTGCTGTAGTAGGCACAGCTAGCTGCTACAGTGTTATCATACCTAACCCTAACGGCAGGGGACAAGGGCATTAAATGCCCGTCTGTGTCGCCTAGACAGCACTGAAAGGGACCGCTAGGGACGCCACCGTCTTGCCACGATGGTTGTCTTGTCAGCGCCTGCGTGCCACCGCACGCCCCTAGCTGCACAGCATCCTGCCACGTGCGCTCGGGAGGGGCCCCGGAGCGACACGTGGGTGGATGTGCTGGAGCGCGGGCGTGGAGTGGGGGCTTGCCGCGGCAAGCGCCTTGCCGCGGCCGTCGACTTGTCGCTTCCGGGAGCTTGTCGCTCACCGGGCCTTGTCGGGGCGCGTAGCGCGCCGCGGCAAGTTCCTTGGAATGCCTCGGACGGCCTTCCCGGCAAGCACCTCTTGCCGGGGTCTTGGAACGCTTCTGATGGCCTTCCCAGCAAGCTCCCCTTGCCGGGGTCTTGCCTTCTTCCCGGCAAGCTCCTCTTGCCAGGGCCTTGTCTTGAATACTTTGTTCTTGAATGGTCTTCAAAGGGACCACGGAGGGTCTTGGCGGTCACCTGGCAGGCCTTGTTGCGGGACGCTGCAACTGCCCGTGCACAAGTTCGGGGTACTAAGGGTACCCCTACTTTAGTACACCGACAGGAGCCCCCGGGCCTGGGCCAGACACGGTGCCGAGCGCTGTTGGGCCAGGCCCAAAACAGTGCACGGGCACGTGCGGCCTAGGTCGCGCCGCATATCTCTCCGCTTCCATCGCGCACGCCCAGAACGGCGCGCGTCAAACGCGGCGTCGTGGGTGACGCGGGCGGCACGCGCGCGTGGGGCTAAGCCCCGCGAGCATGCGTCAAGCCATGATGAAGGGGAACGGCCCACGCCCTTTTCTCCAAACGTACGTAGGCGTGGGGGCGTGGCGCATTTACTGGACGGGGCCGGTGCGCGGTTTCCGAAGCGCCCACTTCCCAAGATCACGGGTAGGGCGAGGCCGCCCCATCCGTCGCCTCAGTTCTGCATCTCCGCCACGCGGCTCCCATGCACTTGGGATCGCGGACGGCGGGAGCGGGAACCTGGGCCGTTGCGAGCAGAGGGGGCGGGTTGGCCCGCCTTCCTGCTCTTCCCGTGCCTTGATTCGCTGAGCGGGGCAGCTGGGCTCCCACTTCGCTCCTTTATAAGGAGCGGGAAGGGAGCACCGAAGCCTGCGCTCTCTCATATCCTCCTTTCTTCAGCTTCTGCTCCCCTTTCTCTCATTCGCCATGGAGAAAGGGAATCCTGGGCCTTCATCGGTGGCGGCGAGGGTCGCCGCCAGGCAGCGCACCCTCCCCTTTTCCTCGCTCGTGGTGGCAGAGCCAGCCATAAGGGGAAGAGGGAGGGGGCGAGGTCGTGGACGAGGTCGAGGACGAGGTCGAGGCGCTCGGGGAAGAGGCGGACGGGGCGACGCGCCAGCTTCGCCCCCGCCGGCGGCTCCTCCCCCCGCGGCGGTCCATATAGGGGACAACCCTTGCGAGTTCTTCGTCAAGCTGCGCCGGGCGCCTCGTCGTCGCCTCCGGCTTCCAGCTCCGTTCGCGAGCGCGATGGAGTCGGACCCGCCCGAAACTCTGAGATTACACATGAGGGGCTGTGGGATCAGCGGCACGCGAGTTCGCGTGGTGTTCCCAGCCCCTAGTGTGATGTATCTCGATCGAGGGTGGAAGACGTTCGCCCGCATCCACAGCTTGACGGGGGGACTCACCCTCCATTTTAAGCTGGTGGAGGGCGATCTCCTCTCCGTCAAGGTCTTCGGGTGCTTCGGCACTCGGGCGAAGTGCTGCGTGGACAGCTCCTCCGATAGCGAAGGCTCCTCCTCGAGCGAGAGTGACGAGGAGGAGAGCGGCAGTGATGGTGAGGGTGGCGGGCGGCAGGACGGCGGCTCCGACTAGGTGTCGGGCGCCGTCTCGTGCGGCACCGGCGACCCTATCATCCGCGGCGCCGGCTTCTTGAACTCCCCGGGGGCGTCTCCTTGGGCGGCTGGCGTAGGGAGGTCGCGGAAGGGGCAGAGGGCTGGCGACAAGGCCGTCAGGTCGGAGTACGAGGGCGTGGTGCCCTCGACAGCGTGCTGACGTCCTGCTGCCCCTCCTTCGCACCCTTCTCCCGGCGTCGCCATCACCGTCCGGCCCCCGGGATGTTCTCTTGGTGTCTTCTGGCACCTGTAGCTCGCCTTGGCGCCCCTTTCCCCTTTTCGCCTGCTTGTCCTACCTCCTGAAGAGAGGGATAGGAAAGGGATTACGGGCACCTTATCTTTTTAATTGTAAGCCCTCGGGCCTTAGTTGTATCTAGAACTTGTAATCCTCTCCTCATGTTTTTCATCCTCTATGGACTGTACCTGTATGGGATGTTTTTTAATGAAAAGGGGATGTTTGCCAGGTCATTTGCCTCGCGGGTTGAACCCATGCCAAGGAACAAATCCTTGGTATCTCTCGGACAGGCATTCCATTCCCCGACAACAAGCCCTGCCGCCTTCCCACGTCGCTCGACCTTCCTCACGCCTTTGACGGAGGCGGGAACGAGGTGGGTGCGGCCTCCTTGTCTCATCCCTTAGCTGTCGCGGCTACGACCAAACTTGGCCCCGGGAACGCGCTCCGGGGCCTAGAGTCGGGGGAGCACGGCAGTTTACGGGAAGAAACGCGGTTTCACATTCCCCAGTCCATATGAGGATGCATGAAGAGGGATGTAAAACTTATCTGATATCGCAGCCCCCGGCAACTCTGGCTTGCCGAGGGTGACATCTTGGCATTCGCAGCCCCCGGCGTTCTTGCTGGGGCCCAGATGCCGGCGCGCCCTTTTTCTCCTTTTCGTCTCCAGGTGGCCTGGCCAGGACGTGCGAGCCCTGTGAACGAAGGAAAAGCAAAGGGACGGACACTCGACCTCTAAGCTAGGGGTTAGCCGCTGTTAGGGACTATCGACCCTAACCAAGGACGAGACTCAGACTCAACCTAGCATGCATGCTATAGCCCCCGGGGTATGCAGCGCTTCATTTTCTGGTGCTCAGGGTCTGTGCCTGGCTCTGTACAGAGGATTACATGCAACAGCGGCAAGACTCGTACAGAAAGGTGGTTGCCGGACGGGGTCCGACAACCGCGCCTTACGGGTAAAACTTACGAAGATGCTCGATGTCCCAGGAGTTGCTCACTGGGATGCCATCTTCGGTCTCAAGGAGGACAGCGCCAGGCCTTGTGACTCGTTTCACCCGGTAAGGGCCTTCCCACTTCGGCGTCAACTTGTTGGAATTCTTGGCCGACTGAACGCGCCGAAGAACAAGGTCGCCTTCCTCGAGACTCCTGGCACTGACTCTGCGGCTATGGTAGCGGCGTAGAGCTTGCTGGTAGCGAGCAGCTCGCACAATAGCCTGGAGACGATCTTCCTCAAGGAGCAGCGCGTCATCTTGCCGCAGCCGCTCTTGCTCAAGCTCATCGTAAGCGAGCACTCGAGGTGACCCGTATACGAGTTCCGTGGGGGTAACTGCCTCTGCTCCATAGACTAGAGCAAAGGGTGTCTGTCCAGTGGCTCGATTTGGCGTCGTTCTGATTGACCAAAGAACCACCGGTAGCTCCTCGATCCAGTTTCTTCCGCACTTGTGCAGCCTGTCGAAAGTTCTGGTCTTGAGCCCGCGCAGCACCTCGGCGTTCGCCCTCTCCGCTTGACCGTTGCTCCTTGGGTGAGCAACAGAAGCGAAGCAGACCTTGGTGCCGAGATCTTGGACGTACTGCATGAAGGTGTGGCTCGTAAATTGTGTGCCGTTGTCGGTGATTATCCGGTTAGGGACCCCGAAGCGGCAAACAATCGACCTGAAGAACTTGACGGCTGACTGTGCGGTCACCTTCCTCACAGGTTCCACTTCCGGCCACTTTGTGAACTTGTCGATTGCGACGTACAAGTACTCAAAGCCCCCGACAGCTCGGGGGAAGGGGCCCAGGATGTCGAGCCCCCAGACCGAAAAGGGCCAGGATAAAGGGATCGTCTGGAGAGCTTGAGCTGGCTGGTGTATCTGCTTGGAATGGAACTGGCACGCTTCACACTTGGTTACTTGTGCAGTTGCATCCTGGAGGGCTGTTGGCCAGAAGAAACCTTGCCGGAATGCTTTGCCGACGAGTGCTCTTGTGCCAATGTGGTGACCACATATGCCTCCGTGTATCTCTGCCAACAGCTTCTGTCCGTCTTCCCGGGGAATGCACCTCAATTTCACACCGTTGAGTCTTCTTCTGTACAGCGTCTTGTCGACGAACTGGTACATACTTGACTGCCGGGCTACTCTTTCGGCTTCTTCTTGCTATTCGGGAAGTTCTCCTGTCTGAAGGAAACGGACAATCTGTTGCGCCCATGTTGGAGCCTGTGGCTCGACAACAAGGACTAAAGGCAACTCTGCTGCTGCGGGAACGTCCGCTTCTACGGCGAGAAGCTGTGTCTCTGCCGGAGCTTGACGTTCCGTGACAAGCTTGCCGGGAGCTTCAGTTTCAACGGAACAAACCCTAGGGCTTGCCGGAGCATCTGGCTCACCGGCGCTCTTGGCGTTGACCTTGGAGGTTGCTGCGGGAATATCTGCTTCTACGGCGAGAAGCTGTGTCTCTGCCGGAGCGTGACATCCCGCGACAAACTTGCCGGGAGCTTCTGCTTCAATGGAACAAACCCTGGGGTTTGCCGGAGCATCTCACTCCTCAGCGCCTTCGGTGTTGATCTTGGGGACCTTCTTGGCGGCGGCTTCGGGAAGCTCTGCCGGCAGGTAGTCACCAGGAATCAACTTCCTCTTCTTGCTTTGTCCAGTTGATGGTGTTACGGACGGTTGAGTCAGCTTGAGCACAAAGGTCCCTGGTTCCACAGGTAACTTAAGTGCGGCGCACTTTGACAGGCCATCAGCAATGGCGTTCTGAGTTCTCGGAACGTGCTCCATTTGCGGGCCGTCAAAGCGCTCTTCTAGCTTTCTCACTTCGTCGACGTAAGCTTCCATCAACGGACTCTGATAATTCTTGTTTACTTGGCGGACGACAAGCTGTGAGTCACCCCTGACAATGAGCTTCTTAATCCCAAGGTCTGCCGCGATCCTGAGACCGGCAAGCAATCCCTCATACTCTGCAGTATTGTTTGTTGCTTGCTCCTTGGGAAAGTGCATCTGGACTATGTACTTGAGGTGCTCTCCGGTGGGCGCGATAAGCAGCACACCAGCGCCGGCGCCTTGCAGTGAGAAAGCACCATCAAAGTACATCAGCCACTCTTTGCTCGCTTCTTTGTCGGGGATGCTCGTCTCCGGGATTTCTTCGTCCGGAGTTGGCGTCCATTCCGCTATGAATTCTGCCAATGCTCTGCTCTGGATAGTTGAAGTGCTTTCAAACTTGAGACCAAAGCTTGACAGTTCCAGTGCCCACTCAACAATCCTGCCTGTCGCTTCAGGATTCTGCAGTATCCTCTTCAGCGGAAAGCGAGTGACCACTGTGATCTCATGTGCTTGGAAGTAATGGCGCAGCTTTCTCGAGGCCATGAGAAGGCCGAAAAGCAGTTTCTGCACACCAGAGTACCTTGACCTAGCCCCCTGCAAGAGGGAACTGACAAAGTAAACTGGGCGCTGCACCGTTTTCTTCCGTATCTCCTCGTGTATTAGCGCGGGTTCATCTTTGTCGGGACCAGAGCTTGTCGGGGAAGCCCCCTGCTTGTCGCTGGATGCGCTTGCCGCGGTTGCTGGCTCATCATCCGCCTCCCTCTCTGCCACTAATGCAGCGCTGACCACTTGATTGGTTGCCGCTATGTACAGCAGCAACTTCTCTTGTGGCTTAGGCGCGACAAGTATTGGATGGGAGGACAGGTATCTCTTCAGGTCTTGCAGCGCAGCCTCCGCTTCTGGAGTCCATTTCATCGGACCTGCCTTTTTCAATAATTTGAAAAATGGCAGGGCACGCTCAGCAGACCGAGAGATAAACCTGCTGAGAGCAGCCACGCAACTGGCAAGTTTCTGTACATCCTTGACGCGCTTCGGTGCTTCAATCTGCTCAATGGCCTTGATCTTGTCGGTATTGGCTTCAATCCCCCGCTGAGACACGAAGAACCCGAGAAGCTTTCCGGAGGGAACTCCAAACACACACTTCTCTGGGTTGAGCTTGAGGCTGATCTCGCGCAGATTTGCAAAAGTCTCGTCCAAGTCTTGGATCAGGGTTGCTCTGTCCTTGCTCTTGACCACTATATCATCCATGTAGGCTTCCACATTTCTGTGTATTTGTGGCTCAAGAGCAATATGGACTACTCTTGCAAATGTCGAACCAGCATTCTTTAATCCAAAAGGCATCCGTACGAAACAGTACGTGCCACATGGAGTAATAAATGCGGTCTTCTCTTCATCCTCCTCTGCCATGAAGATCTGATGATACCCGGAGTACGCATCAAGAAACGAAAGCAAATCACATCCAGCCGTGGAGTCAACAATCTGGTCAATGCGCGGCAAAGGAAATGGGTCTTTGGGACAAGCTTTGTTAACATCGGTGAAATCGATGCAAAGCCTCCATTTCCCGTTTGCCTTGCGCACGACTACAGGATTGGCCAACCACGTGGGATGGAGCACTCCTCTGACGAGGCCTGCTGCCTCCAGTTTCTTGATTTCCTCCGCAATGAATTCTTGGTGCTCCACCGCCTGCTTCCGGACTTTCTGCTTGATGGGCCGCGCATGAGGACAGACGGCAAGGTGGTGCTCAATCACTTTCCTAGGAACACCGGGGATGTCAGACGGTTGCCATGCAAACACGTCGACGTTCGCCCGCAGGAAAGCAACGAGCGCGCTTTCCTATTTAGGGTCAAGCGTGGCACTGATGGTGAAGGTACCACCAGCGCCATCCTCCTTGGCGGACACCTTCTTCGTCTCTGGCGGAGCCGCCATCGTCTTCTTGTGCTTGCCGGTGAAGCTCGATGGTGCGTCCTCGACGGCAGCGCAACACTCCAAAGAGGCGCGCTTGTCGGAGTGGGCACCAGAGCTTTTGCCGGACTTGGTCTTCTTGCCGGTGGAGCTCGATGGTGCGTCCTCGACGGCAGCGCAGCACTCCAAAGAGGTGCGCTTGCCGGAGTGGGCATCAGAGCTCTTGCCGGACTTGGTCTTCTTGCCGGTGGAGCTCGATGGCGCGTCCTCGACGGCAGCGCAGCACTCCAAAGAGGCGCGCTTGCCGGAGTAGGCGCCAGAACTCTTGCCGGACCTGGTCTTCTTGGTCCCGGGAGCTTCAGCGGCAAGTGGATCGCGGTCTGCCGTGGCTGCTGCTTCCTGATAGATCTTGTCGGCACAGATAAGAGCGTCCTTCTTGTCGCCAGGGACAGAAATGACGCTTATCGGGCCTGGCATCTTCAGCACGTTATACGCGTAGTGAGAGGCCGCCATGAACTTGGCGAGTGCTGGACGGCCAAGTATCCCATTGTAGGGCAACGTGATATCGGCAATGTCGAACGTGACCCTCTCAGTCCTGAAGTTTAACTCGCTGCCGAATGTTACCGGCAGCGTGACCTTCCCCTTCGGCTTGCTCCTTCCCGGGTTGATTCCTTGGAATGTGCCGGTCTCTTCGAGCTCGCCGTCAGGGATCTGGAGTTTTCGGAGCACAGCGGAGGAGATCAGGTTTAAGCTGGCCCCGCCATCGACTAGCATCTTGGTGACCTTGAGGTTGCGGATGGTTGGTGAAACCAACATGGGTAGACACCCGACCGCGGTTGTGCGATCAGGGTGGTCCTCAATGTCAAAGATGATAGGCATGTTGGACCACTTCAGAAGCTTGCGCGATTCGATGGGTGGTTCCGCTGCATTGACTTCCCGCACCCACTGTTTGAGTTGGCGGTGCGAGGTATGTAGGGAAGCACCCCCGTCAACGCACAAGACCTTTGTGGCTTTCTGAAACTCCTGCTCACTGGTCTCAACGTCATCCATGTCTTCATCCTCACCGTCGTCTTCGTCGTTGTCGCGACCGCGGGGAGGTCTGTCTCCTTGCCGCTGCTTGGCCTTGCCGCGGCGTCCTTCCTGGCCGATGCGCTTCTGGCCAGGCTTCTCGGCACCCCCTTGGGCTCTCTCCCTGTCGCGCCGCTCGTACTCAGCCCTCTGTTGCTGGACGAGCTGCTCGACCTTCTTGCAGCTCTGGAGGTCATGGCCCTTGGTGCGGTGAATCTTACAGTATTGCTTGCCGGAGCCGTCCCGCTTGTCGGCGGCCACTGTTGGAAATATGCCCTAGAGGCAATAATAAATTGATTATTATTATATTTCCTTGTTCATGATAATCGTTTATTATCCATGCTATAATTGTAATGATAGGAAACTCAGATACATGTGTGGATACATAGACAACACCATGTCCCTAGTGAGCCTCTAGTTGACTAGCTCGTTGATCAATAGATGGTTACGGTTTCCTGACCATGGACATTGGATGTCGTTGATAACGGGATCACATCATTAGGAGAATGATGTGATGGACAAGACCCAATCCTAAGCCTAGCACAAAGATCGTGTAGTTCGTGTGCTAAAGCTTTTCTAATGTCAAGTATCATTTCCTTAGACCATGAGATTGTGCAACTCCCGGATACCGTAGGAATTCTTTGGGTGTATCAAACGTCACAACATAACTGGGTGACTATAAAGGTGCACTATAGGTATCTCCGAAAGTGTCTGTTGGGTTGGCACGAATCGAGACTGGGATTTGTCACTCCGTGTAAGCGGAGAGGTATCTCTGGGCCCACTCGGTAGGACATCATCATATGCGCAATGTGACCAAGGAGTTGATCACGAGATGATGTGTTACAGAACGAGTAAAGAGACTTTCCGGTAACGAGATTGAACAAGGTATAGGGATACCGACGATCGAATCTCGGGCAAGTACAATACCGCTAGACAAAGGGAATTGTATACGGGATTGATTAAGTCCTTGACATCGTGGTTCATCCGATGAGATCATCGTGGAACATGTGGGAGCCAACATGGGTATCCAGATCCCGCTGTTGGTTATTGATCGGAGAACGTCTCGGCCATGTCTGCATGCTTCCCGAACCCGTAGGGTCTACACACTTAAGGTTCGGGGACGCTAGGGTTATAGAGATATTAGTATGCGGTAACACGAAAGTTGTTCGGAGTCCCGGATGAGATTCCGGACGTCACGAGGAGTTCCGGAATGGTCCGGAGGTAAAGAATTATATATAGGAAGTGCTATTTCGGCCATCGGGACAAGTTTCGGGGTCACCGGTATTGTACCGGGACCACCGGAAGGGTCCCGGGGGTCCACCGGGTGGGGCCACCTGCCCCGGGGGGCCACATGGGCTGTAGGGGGTGTGCCTTGGCCTATATGGGCCAAGGGCACCAGCCCCTAGAGGCCCATGCGCCAAGAGAAGAGAAAAAGTGGAGAGTCGTAAAAGGGGAAGGCACCTCCGAGGTGCCTTAGGGAGGATAGACTCCTCCCCACCCTTGGCCGCACCCTTCCTTGGAGGAAGGGGCAAGGGCTGCGCCTCCCCCCTCTCCCTTGGCCCTATATATAGTGGGGAAAAGGAGGAGTAAACCAATCTAAGGCCTGGCGCCTCCCTCTCCCTCCCGTGACATATCTTCCTCCTCCCGCAGCGCTTAGCGAAGCCCTGTTGGAATCCCGCTACTTCCACCATGCCGTCGTGCTGCTGGATCTCCATCAACCTCTCCCTCCTCCTTGCTGGATCAAGGCGTGGGAGACGTCTCCGTTCCGTACGTGTGTTGAACGCGGAGGTGCTGTCCGTTCGGCGCTAGGATCATCGGTGATTTTGATCACGACGAGTACGACTCCATCAACCCCGTTCACTTGAACGCTTCCGCTTAGCGATCTACAAGGGTATGTAGATGCACTCTCCTTCCCCTCATTGCTGGTTTCTCCATAGATATATCTTGGTGACACGTAGGAAAATTTTGAATTTATGCTACGTTCCCCAACAGTGGCATCATGAGCTAGGTCTATTGCGTAGATTCTATGCACGAGTAGAACACAAAGTAGTTGTGGGCGTTGATTTTGTTCAATATGCTTGCCGTTACTAGTCTTATCTTGATTCGATGGTATCGTGGGATGAAGCGCCCGGACCAACCTTACACGTACTCTTACGTGAGACCGGTTCCACCGACATACATGCACTAGTTGCATAAGGTGGCTAGCGGGTGTCTGTCTCTCCCACTTTAGTCGGATCGGATTCGATGAAAAGGGTCCTTATGAAGGGTAAATAGCAATTGGCATATCACGTTGTGGTCTTTGCGTAGGTAAGAAACATTCTTGCTAGAAACCCATAGCAGCCACGTAAAACATGCAAACAACAATTAGAGGACGTCTAACTTGTTTTTGCAGGGTATGCTATGTGATGTGATATGGCCAAAGGATGTGATGAATGATATATGTGATGTATGAGATTGATCATGTTCTTGTAATAGGAATCACGACTTGCATGTTGATGAGTATGACAACCGGCAGGAGCCATAGGAGTTGTCTTAATTTATTTATGACCTGCGTGTCAACATAAACGTCATGTAATTACTTTACTTTATTGCTAACCGTTAGCTGTAGTAGAAGAAGTAATAGATGACGTGACAACTTCATGGAGACACGATGATGGAGATCATGATGATGGAGATCATGGTGTCATGCCGGTGACGATGATGATCATGGAGCCCCAAGATGGAGATCAAAGGAGCTATATGATATTGGCCATATCATGTCACTACTATTTGATTGCATGTGATGTTTATCATCTTTATACATCTTATTTGCTTAGAACGACGGTAGTAAATAAGATGATCCCTTACAACAATTTCAAGAAGTGTTCTCCCCTAACTGTGCACCGTTGCGACAGTTCGTGTTTCGAAGCACCACGTGATGATCGGGTGTTAGATTCTAACGTTCACATACAACGGGTGTAAGACAGATTTACACACGCAAAACACTTAGGGTTAACTTGACGAGCCTAGCATGTACAGATATGGCCTCGGAACACAGAAGACCGAAAGGTCGAGCATGAGTCGTATGGTAGATACGATCAACATGAAGATGTTCACCGATGTTGACTAGTCCGTCTCACGTGATGATCGGACACGGCCTAGTTGACTCGGATCATGTAATCACTTAGATGACTAGAGGGATGTCTATCTGAGTGGGAGTTCATAAGATGAACTTAATTATCCTGAACATAGTCAAAAAGATCTTTGCAAATTATGTCGTAGCTCGCGCTTCAGTTCTACTGTTTAGATATGTTCCTAGAGAAAATTTAGTTGAAAGTTGATAGTAGCAATTATGCGGACTAGGTCCGTAAACCGAGGATTGTCCTCATTGCTTCATAGAAGGCTTATGTCCTTAATGCACCGCTCAGTGTGCTGAACCTCGAACGTTGTCTGTGGATGTTGCGAACATCTGGCATACACGTTTTGATAACTACGTGATAGTTTAGTTAAACGGTTTAGAGTTGAGGCACCAAAGACGTTTTTGAAACGTCACGAAACATATGAGATGTTTTGAGGGCTGAAATTGGGATTTCAGGCTCGTGCCCACGTCAAGAGGTATAAGACCTCCGACGATTTTCTTAACCTGCAAACTGAGGAGAAAAGCTCAATTGTTGAGCTTGTGCTCGGATTGTCTGAGTACAACAATCATTTGAATCAAGTGGGAGTTGATCTTCCAGATAAGATAGTGATGTTTCTCCAAAGTCATTACCACCAAGCTGCTAGAGCTTCGTGATGAACTATAATATATCAGGGACATATATGATGATCCTTGAGATATTTGCGATGTTTGACACCACAAAAGTAGAAATCAAGAAGGAGCATCAATTGTTGATGGTTGGTGAAACCACTAGTTGCAAGAAGGGCAAGGGAACAAAGGGATACTTCATGAAACGGCAATTCAGCTGCTACTCTAGTGAAGAAACCCAAGGTTGAACCCAAACCCGAAACTGAGTGCTTCTGTAATAAGGGGAACAGCCACTGGAGCAGAATTACCCTAGATACTTGGTAGATGAGAAGGCTGGCAAGGTCGATAGAAGTATATTGGATATACATTGTGTTGATGTGCACTTTACTAGTACTCCTAGTAGCACCAGGGTATTAGATACCAGTTCGGTTGCTAAGTGTTAGTAACTCGAAATAAAAGCTACGAAATAAACGGAGACTAGCTAAAAGTGAGCTGACGATATGTGTTGGAAGTGTTTCCAATGTTGATATGATCAAGCATCGCACGCTCCCTCTACCATCGAGTTTGGTGTTTGCGTTGAGCATAGACATGATTGGATTATGTCTATCGCAATATGGTTATTCATTTAAGGAGAATAATGGTTACTCTGTTTATTTGAATAATACCTTCAATGGTCTTACACCTAAAATGAATGGTTTATTGAATCTCGATCGTAGTGATACACATGTTCATGCCAAAAGATAGTAATGATAGTACCACCTACTTGTGGCACTGCCACGTAAGTCATATCGGTATAAAACGCATGAAGAAGCTCCATGTTGATGGATCTTTGGACTCACTCGTTTTTGAAAAGTTTGGGACATGCGAACCATGTCTATTGGTATATATGCATGAAGAAACTCCATGCAAATGGACCGTTTTGTACTCGCTTGATTTTGAATCACTTGAGACATGCAAATCATACCACATGGGCAAGATGACTGAAAGCCTCGGTTTCAGTAAAATGGAACTAGAAAGCAAATTGTTGGAAGTAATACATTTTGATGTGTGCAGTCCAATGAGTGCTGAGGCATGTAGTGGATATCGTTATGTTCTTACTTCACAGATGATTTGAGTAGATGTTGAGTATATTTACTTGATGAATCACGAGTCTGAATTATTGAAAGGTTCAAGTAAGTTCAGGGTGAAGTTGAAAGATCGTCGTGATAAGAGGATAAAATATCTATGATATGATCATAGAGATGAATATCTGAATTACGAGTTTGGCACAGAATTAAGACATTGTGGAAATTGTTTCACAACTAGTACAGCCTGGAACACCATAGTGTGATGGTGTGTCCGAACATCATAACTGCACCCTATTGGATATGATGCATACCATGATGTTTCTTATCGAATTACCACGATAGTTTATGGGTTAGGCATTAGAGACAACCACATTCACTTTAAATAGGGCACCACGTAATTCCGATGAGATGACACCATATGAACTATGGTTTAGAGAAACCTAAGCTGTCATTTCTTAAAAGTTTGGGGCTGCGACGCTTATGTGGAAAAGTTTCAGGCCAATAAGCTCGAACCCAAAGCGGATAAATGCATCTTCATAGGACACCCAAAACAGTTGGGTATACCTCCTGTCTCAGATCCAAAAGCAATAAGGGATTGTTTCTAGAATCGGGTCCTTTCTCGAGGAAAAGTTTCTCTCGAAAGAATTGAGGATGGTGGAGACTTGATGAGGTTATTAAACCGTTACTTCAACTAGTGTATAGCAGGGCACAAAGAGTTGTTCCTGTGGCACCTACACCAATTGAAGTGGAAGCTTATGATATTGATCATGAGACTTCGGATCAAGTCACTCCCAAACCTCGTGGGATGACAAGGATGCGTACTACTTCAGAGTGGTACGTGATCCTGTCTTGGAAGTCATGTTGCTAGACAACAATGAACCTACGAGCTATGGAGAAGCGATGGTGGGCCTGGATTCCGATAAATGGCTTGAGGCCATATAATCCGAGAGAGGATCCATGTATGAAAACAAAGTGTAGACTTTGGAAGAACTACTTGATGGTCGTAAGGCTGTTGAGTGTAGATGGATTTTAAAAGGAAGACGGACAATGATGGTAAATGTCACCATTAAGAAAGCTCGACTTGTCGTTAAGATGTTTTCCGACAAGTTCAAGGAGTTGACTACGATGAGATTTTCTCACTCGTAGCGATGCTAAGAGTCTGTTGGAATTATATTAGCGATTACTGCATTATTTTCTTGCAGATAGGATGTCAAAACATTGTTTCCTCGACGATTTTCTTGAGGAAAGGTTGTATGTGATACAATCGGAAGCTTTTGTCAATCCTGAAAGATGCTAATAAGTATGCAAAGCTCCAGCAATCCTTCTGAGGACTAGAGTAAGCATCTCGGAGTAGGAATGTATGCTTTGATGAGATGATCAAAGATTTTGGGTGTATACAAAGTTTATGAGAAACTTGTATTTCCAAAGAAGTGAGTGGGAGCACTATAGAATTTCTGATGAGTATATGTTGTTAACATATTTTTAATCAGAAATGACGTAGAATTTCTGGAAAGCATATAGGGATATTTGGAAAGTGTTTTTCAATGAAAACCTGGATTAAGCTATTTGAACATTGAGCATCAAGATCTATAAGGATAGATCAAAACGCTTAATGGTACTTTCAAATGAGCACATACCTTGACATGATCTTGAAGGTGTTCAAGATGGATCAGTCAAAGAAGGAGTTCTTGCCTGAGTTGTAAGATATGAAGTTAAGACTTAAAGCTCGACCACGGCAGAATAGAAAGGACGAAGGTCGTCCCCCATGCTTAAGACATAGGCTCTACAGTATGCTATGCTGAGTACCGCACCTGAAGTGTGCCTTGCCATGAGTCAGTCAAGGGGTACAAGAGTGATCCAAGAATGGATCACAAGACAGTGGTCAAAGTTATCCTTAGTAGCTAGTGGACTAAGGAATTTTCTCGATTATGGAGGTGGTAAAAGAGTTCGTCGTAAAGGGTTACGTCGGTGCAAACTTTGACACTAATCCAGATTATTCTGAGTAGTAAACTGGATTCGTATAGTAGAACAGTTATTTGGAATAGCTCCAAGTAGAACGTGGTAGCTGCATCTAGGAGATGACATAGAGATTTGTAAAGCACACACGGATCTGAAAGGTTCAGACCCGTTGACTAAAACATCTCTCACAAGCAACATGATCAAACCTAGAACTCATTGAGTGTTAATCACATAGTGATGTGAGCTAGACTACTGACTCTAGTAAACTCTTGGGTGTTAGTCACATGGCGATGTGACCTGTGAGTGTTAATTACATGGCGATGTGAACTAGATTATTGACTCTAGTGCAAGTGGGAGACTGTTGGAAATATGCCCTAGAGGCAATAATAAATTGATTATTATTATATTTCCTTGTTCATGATAATCGTTTATTATCCATGCTATAATTGTAATGATAGGAAACTCAGATACATGTGTGGATACATAGACAACACCATGTCCCTAGTGAGCCTCTAGTTGACTAGCTCGTTGATCAATAGATGGTTACGGTTTCCTGACCATGGACATTGGATGTCGTTGATAACGGGATCACATCATTAGGAGAATGATGTGATGGACAAGACCCAATCCTAAGCCTAGCACAAAGATCGTGTAGTTCGTGTGCTAAAGCTTTTCTAATGTCAAGTATCATTTCCTTAGACCATGAGATTGTGCAACTCCCGGATACCGTAGGAATGCTTTGGGTGTATCAAACGTCACAACGTAACTGGGTGACTATAAAGGTGCACTACAGGTATCTCCAAAAGTGTCTGTTGGGTTGGCATGAATCGAGACTGGGATTTGTCACTCCGTGTAAGCGGAGAGGTATCTCTGGGCCCACTCGGTAGGACATCATCATATGCGCAATGTGACCAAGGAGTTGATCACGAGATGATGTGTTACGGAACGAGTAAAGAGACTTGCCGGTAACGAGATTGAACAAGCTATAGGGATACCGACGATCGAATCTCGGGCAAGTACAATACCGCTAGACAAAGGGAATTGTATACGGGATTGATTAAGTCCTTGACATCGTGGTTCATCCGATGAGATCATCGTGGAACATGTGGGAGCCAACATGGGTATCCAGATCCCGCTGTTGGTTATTGACCGGAGAACGTCTCGGCCATGTCTGCATGCTTCCCGAACCCGTAGGGTCTACACACTTAAGGTTCGGTGACGCTAGGGTTATAGAGATATTAGTATGCGGTAACACGAAAGTTGTTCGGAGTCCCAGATGAGATCCCGGACGTCACGAGGAGTTCCGGAATGGTCCGGAGGTAAAGAAATATATATAGGAAGTGCTATTTCGGCCATCGGGACAAGTTTCGGGGTCACCGGTATTGTACCGGGACCACCGGAAGGGTCCCGGGGGTCCACCGGGTGGGGCCACCTGCCCCGGGGGGCCACATGGGCTGTAGGGGGTGTGCCTTGGCCTATATGGGCCAAGGGCACCAGCCCCTAGAGGCCCATGTGCCAAGAGAAGAGAAAAAGTGGAGAGTCCTAAAAGGGGAAGGCACCTCCGAGGTGCCTTAGGGAGGATAGACTCCTCCCCACCCTTGGCCGCACCGTTCCTTGGAGGAAGGGGCAAGGGCTGCGCCTCCCCCCTCTCCCTTGGCCCTATATATAGTGGGGAAAAGGAGGAGCAAACCAATCTAAGGCCTGGCGCCTCCCTCTCCCTCCCGTGACACATCTTCCTCCTCCCGCAGCGCTTAGCGAAGCCCTGTTGGAATCCCGCTACTTCCACCATGCCGTCGTGCTGCTGGATCTCCATCAACCTCTCCCTCCTCCTTGCTGGATCAAGGCGTGGGAGACGTCTCTGTTCCGTACGTGTGTTGAACGCGGAGGTGCCGTCCGTTCGGCGCTAGGATCATCGGTGATTTGGATCACGACGAGTACGACTCCATCAACCCCGTTCACTTGAACGCTTCCGCTTAGCGATCTACAAGGGTATGTAGATGCACTCTCCTTCCCCTCGTTGCTGGTTTCTCCATAGATAGATCTTGGTGACACGTAGGAAAATTTTGAATTTATGCTACGTTCCCCAACACGCCACAGCCTGACAGTTGGTGCATGCGGCAACTTCCTTGCCGGAGCTACCAACTGTAGCCTTCGTGGCGTCACCTTCATTGCCGGACTGCTCAACGACCAGCACCTCAATGTTCTGCTTCTTCCTGTTGTTGCGCCGCCGACTTCTCTTTGCCGGGGCGGCATCCTCACCGTCAGATCCTCCTGCTCCAGTGCTTTCTCCGGGGAATTTCCTCCCCTCCTCAGCGCATGCACACCTGTCGGCCAGGGCATAAAGCTCACTGACGTCCCGAATCTTGCACATCGCCAACTCCTCCCGCATCCTGCGGTTACGCACGTTCTGATGGAACGCGCTGATTACCGCGGCAGGGTGGATATTTGGGATGTTGTGGTGTACACGGCTGAACCTCTGGATATACTGGCGCAGGGGCTCTCCTTCCTTCTGGACGAGCAGATGAAGATCGCTCTCTTGGCCATGAGGTTTGTGGCCGCCTGTGAAGGCGCCAACAAACTAATGGCACAGCTCAGCCCAGGAGGATATGGAGTTGTTCGGCAAGTGCATGAGCCAGGACCTGACGTTGGGCTTGAGTACCAACGGGAAGTAGTTGGCAAGGATCTTGTCGTCCCGCCCCCCAGCAGCCTGCACCGCGATGGTGTAGATGCTGAGGAACTCCGACGGATGCAACTTGCCATCATACTTCTCTGGTACGTCGGGCTTGAAGTTCTTCGTACTGGGCCACTGGACTTGCCGCAGCTCACGAGTGAACGCAGGGCAACCTACCGGGTACGGTAAGTCGCCTGGTTCCCCTGGCGCATGCATGTCAACAGAGGGCCCAGCGCGCTGGTCTGACTGACGTCGCGCTTCTCTCCGGCGCTCGATGCGAGTACGAGCGTCTTCCCGCTGCCGTTCTTGAAGAACTTGGCGCTGATCGCGACGAACTCGGGGATCAGACGACGCGTTGGAGTCGCTGTCGAGGTGGACCCGGCGAGTCGGTGATCTTGGCCTTCGGGGTGGGGAGTGCACAGTAGTTGCACCCCCACCAGTCTTGTCACCACCGGTTTGTGCCTGGCTGACTCGCTACGGCTGCGACGTGGTCGGCTGCCGAGGAGTGTCGTCGTTGGCGAAACCGATGAGACTCTGGATAGTGGCCCTCCAGTCGTCGATCTTGTCCGGCGCTGGAGGGTAGTCTAGGAGCAGCTGAGCTCGCGCCAGAGCTTCGGCTGCGGTAGCGGGCGGCGGTAGCGAACGGTGCAAGGAGCGGGATAAGCTCGGACTTCTAACTATGTTAGAAGGAGCAGTATCTCGTCCAGGCGACCGTGTCTCGCTCGCGCCGGCTTGTTGACGCGCATGGTGGTCCTGGGCGCTCCGGGATCCACCAGCTCGATCTGGGTCCAGCGAGCGCATGGTACCGTGAGTACCATGACGCTGCCGGTCCTGCGCCTCCTGAGATGGGCGCGGTGCATGCACGGACGCCGAGGTCTTGGAGTGCGCCCGGTCATTGTGGGAGCCGGCCACGCCGCCGATGGGCAGCGCAGCCTTGCCCTGGGACCTGGCAGCACCGTGAGTTCCCTCGTCGATGCGTGCCCTTCCGCCGGTGCCTGCCCCACCATCCGTTTGCTCCGGCGGTGGGTGGCTCGGCGCGGACGGAGCAGCTGCCTCCGAAACTTTCTTCTTCGGCGGCATGTTGATGAAGATGGTGAAGATCGATGAAGAAGATGAAGATCTAGCCCGCAAGAACGCCGGATCTGATTCACACAACTTCGACGCCCCCTACCTGGCGCGCCAGAGATGCCGGGGTTTCTGATCCACGGGCACCTATGGGACCGGCGGACCGGGACCCTTTTGGTTCGGCGGGGGGCGGAGGTTGCGCAAAGAGCAGATCGAGGCGAAGCAAGCGGGCGGTTGGTCGTGCGAGGAGTAAATCGAGGCGAAGCACGCGAGCGATTTACCCAGGTTCGGGCCGCACGGATGCGTAAAACCCTACTCCTGCTTTGTGGATAGGTATTGATTTCTAGCTCGGGAGCGAGCGTGAGTGTGTGGAATTGCTGAACCTCGCGAGGGCTCTCGAGATGGCCGACACCCTCTACGTTGCACACGGGCCTCCTTTTATACTCAAGGGGTTACCGACATAGAGCAACGGGGGCCAAGGGCAAAAATGGAAAGGGTGCCGTGGGTAGGCACAACTAGGTGCTGTAGTAGGCACAGCTAGCTGCTACAGTGTTATCATACCTAACCCTGACGGTAGGGGACAAGGGCACTAAATGCCCGTCTGTGTCGCCTAGACAGCACCGAAAGGGACCGCTAGGGACGCCACCGTCTTGCCACGATGGTTGTCTTGTCAGCGCCTGCGTGCCACTGCACGCCCCTAGCTGCACAGCCTCCTGCCACGTGCGCTCGGGAGGGGCCCCGGAGCGACACGTGGGTGGATGTGCTGGAGCGCGGGCGTGGAGTGGGGGCTTGCCGCGGCAAGCGCCTTGCCGCGGCCGTCGACTTGTCGCTTCCGGGAGATTGTCGCTCACCGGGCCTTGTCGGGGCGCGTAGCGCGCCGCGGCAAGTTCCTTGGAATGCCTCGGACGGCCTTCCCGGCAAGTGCCTCTTGCCGGGGTCTTGGAACGCTTCTGATGGCCTTCCCGGCAAGCTCCCCTTGCCGGGGTCTTGCCTTCTTCCCGGCAAGCTCCTCTTGCCAGGGCCTTGTCTTGAATACTTTGTTCTTGAATGGTCTTCAAAGGGACCACGGAGGGTCTTGGCGGTCACCTGGCAGGCCTTGTCGCGGGACGCTGCAACTGCCCGTGCACAAGTTCGGGGTACTAAGGGTACCCCTACTTTAGTACACCGACAGTTGGATACATTGTTGATCCACTGCCGAACAACCCATGGGTGGACGGTGATGGTGGCAACTATGCGCATCGAGCCTTCGACGAGGACATGTTGGACGCTAAAAACTGCATCTCGATCTCTATCGCCATTTGGAACCGCTAGAACGGAGGGCTACGGTTTGGAGAATTAGGATTAGATGGCTAGTCTAACTGAAGTAGTAGATGATTATTTAAAGAGGTTAAAACAATGTGAATGCAGTGGGGTTTGGATGCAAATGAAGACGAAGGGGAGGTGAAGAAGCCGAGGAGAATCGGTTCCCGATGGAGAAGTAAATGGGAGAAGTGGCGTGCAGGCAGTTGATTAGATGGCTAGGTAGACTAAATGAAAAGGCTATGCGGGTAGACTGATGAGTCATACCTGTTTGTGTACGTGCCCATCCTTCCTGATAGGTGGGACCTATGCAAACAGATAAAAAAATGTGTCATAGTTTTTTTTGAGCGCGTGAGTGGGATACACAACATTCTCTGGTTAAGGAATACTCCCTCCGTTTAGGTGAGTATAAGTCACCTTATCAAAATCAGGTTTTCCCAAAACCATTAGCTGTGGAGCATTAACTTCCTGCTCGATCCCCTCCCAACCTCGTTAGCCAGCGTTCTCTTCCTCTGCCGCCGCGTTCTACTTTTCCATTTTTCCTCTTCTCAAGTGTGGAACGATCTCATGCCGTCCTTGATGCACCAGAACGACCACTGCATGCATCGCGGCAGAGCGTTGATTGGGCATGCACGAGAATTGGTTCTGCTCGCAATATGGATGATACCTGAACGATGAAGTGAACAGGCATGCTAGCACGGGAGACCTATTTATGCTATACAATACTGGAGTACTCATGTACTTACTACTACTACTACTAGTAGTAGTACAACTGTGGTACACTTGATGGTCAAAATACTATTCATCCGGTCCTCGCAGTGAAGTGACAACACCCTGCGCCTAACACTAGTCCAGGCGGCGTGTTCGGGTTACCAAAGTCAGCCTCACCCTGTGCACAGTGCAGTCTGTCACCGCCGCTGTACAGCACATTGGCGCCTCGCCTCGTCTCCCTCTCCTCTCCCATAGCACCACTCCATCTCCATCTCCTTCTCCGTCTCCATCTCACTGTGCCCCCGTGTACCGTCGCCTCACTCGCCTCCCCCAGTACCACTATTCCCTCGCTAGCCGCTCCAGCACCGACATCCTTCTCCCCCGTAAATCAAGCCCCCTTCCAAACTCCACCATGGCCGAACGCGAACCGTGCAGCATCCATATGAGCCGCGATTGGAGCAATCTCCCCAGCGACATCCTCGACCTCTGTTGTTCGTGTATGGATATGTTGAGCACCCTGCGGCTGGCTGCATGCTCGAGGAACATGCACACGGCCATCGTCGAAGCGAGGCCTAAGCTTTTCAAGACACCCTGCTTGCTGGTATCTGGTCTTGCGAGATTGGCTCACCATGATAAGGAGGCGTGCATGATGCCCCTCGACTTCAATCCGATCTCCATTAGCCGAAACTTCTTTGCGGGTATGTAGTGGGTCGCCGTACATCATTTCCCTCGACATCGATCCGATCACCATCGCCCGAAACTTCTTGGCAGGTATGTACTGGGTCGGCATGAACTCCCACGGGATGGCTGCCTTCAAAGAAGACGGTAAAAATTTGGTGCTCGTGAACTTCCAGACCTCCCATGAGATTATCCTTCCTCCATTGGATTATATAGAGTATTACCATCGCGGTCCAAGTCATCTAGATTACTACGTCAGTTGGACGGACCTTGTTTTGCAGAAGATTGTAATCTGCCAAGTGCCCACACGACATGCGAATTACGCAGACTTCAAGCTAATTGCCTTGTTTGACCGCGAACTCGCCTATCTTTACGCCGGCGCCTTCTTTAGCTGGAGACAACTCGGCTCGCAGTGGATCATCGCCAAAGCTGATACACACTTCTGTGATGCTATTGAACACAATGGCATCATCTACGCGATCGACAAAGCATATGGCACCACGTATTGCTGGGACGGCGCGTGTAAGTTGATTCCTCTCATGTTAATGATGACGCCATGACACTGTTTGAACTTTTTGTGATGATTGGCATATGTTTGTTTGAGCAGAATTTGAGTAGAACTATGGCAATGTATTAGAGACGTCGTAAATCAGCAATATTTGGAATGAGTTAATTCATGCGATTGTGACCATGTCATTACAGCCAATTTGTACCCTGAATAATCAAACGGTTAGGAATATATGGATATTATCCTTATTTTACAGTAATCTATATACTACTACTAAGTATGAGTGTGTATCAATGGCCATGTTAGTTTCCTCATTTTCATGATCTAGAAACATGCACCACACTGTTGGTTTCATCTAACCATACATTAGGGAAGTAAATATGCATATGGAGAACTCTATATTTGGAAGTAGTGAAATCCTGCAATGCTTACCATGTGTACATACCTATATTCGCCCTTCAGCAATCAATGGCTAGAATAATATCCTCCAAAAAATTTGCCCACAGAACACGAGTATATAACAATGCATGGTCTGTTAGTTACCTTGAAGAATTTGTTTGTGAGGACAGAACATGATTACATAACATGCATGACATGGTAGTTTCCTGTGAAGAATCGATTGCGAAATAACATGAGTATAACCATGCATGGCACTTCTATATTTTCGAACCCAATATACATTTCCCTGTATTTCCTCCCAGTTCCAACAGGGACATATCAATGCTGTTTCTTGCATTATCCTACTCATACTCTGAATAATGCTGATCTTACATTAACAATGCCTGTCCTTTTTGATATGATGCAGTGTCCCTACAGTTACTGCCCTTTGTAATCACACCACCTTTGCCAAAAATAGGGAATCACAACTGGTTCCTCACTCGATCAGATGACGGCAAAAGACTGATGATCATTCGGACACATGAGCCGGAAAAGTTATATTGCAAAAACCACACTGTATACAAGCACCGTGTAATACGTGAGTATCCGGACAGTGGCTGTTACGTCTATGAGCAGGATACCATCTTGTTGGGGCCTTTAGGATTTTTTAGTTGGAGGCGGGTAAACAGCCTTAGTTCACACTCTCTGTTTCTCAGACTCAATTATCCGATTAACCAGGAGATTACCGTTGGCAAGGACCTTGATGGCAGAGAGGCTCTATTTGCTATGGAAAACTGTGTCTACACGTCGAGCCCTAGGAGTTCGGGAGCAAACTCCCCTGATTGTCAACGATACAGCCTGCAGCCAAAAGAAGGTGAGAATGACAAAGGCATCCGGGTTAACTTTGATCCTTGGATGTCTCAATTACGACAGGCAGTGATGTGGTTCGAGCCTTCAGGTTGATAGGTAATTGGGCTGTTGCATTGAAAGGGTGGAGTACTGGTGTCTCCGGATCACTGGTCACTGAAGCGGGGCTGCAAATTATGATGGTGTTGGATCATCTCTTTGAATGACTTTGTTGTCTTTGCTGCTGGTTCTGGATGTGTAGTTCTTTCTTTTGTTATGCATATTCCTTGTCATTTGGTCATCCTTGTCTATGTCACTCTTACTATGTAATAGTTGCTTATGTTTAGAATGTCATTCTCGTCTGGATCACGAGAGTCTGAGCGCTGCAGATGGGTGCGTTTTGGTGGTGTAGCAAGACTTCTTATGAACTATCATGTCTTGCTGTTTATGTCAGTAGTAGTCACTAGTCAGTGTTTGAATGTTGTATATATCATTGTTTCGAACTGTTTATTGTCTCGAACTACTGGTGGGCTAAATGAGGGCATCACCATTCTCCAGTGTTCAGAGTATATCTCCTTTTTTCAAGTTATATAATTTGAGCTCAGTGTCTTTTCGATGATGTACACTTGTTTGGGCCAGTGAGGTGTTGTTGAATATGGGCTGAGTAGTAACACAATGCCAAACAGGTCAATTATGACTCTCAGGCCGAGCTCTCAAAAGATCCTGAAAAAAAGGTCGGGCTCTCCAAAAAGGAATGAATAAGGACTCTTAGGCCGACATGTGGGCGCCACCGGTGTTTTCGTGCGCTTGCGCGCCGAGAGCATATTGGCGCGTGCTTGAAATTCATGCTACCTTTTCATCCGCAGTCTCTCGCCCATCCCCCACCTCTGGAATCTCGATTCCTACTCCAGTTCCCCCAAATCCGCCTCCTGTACTCCCTGTACTGAAGCGCACTATCATGTCGCCGGTTAATGCGGATCTCCGAGCCGGAGATGCTAAGGTCCATCCTGCCTTCGGTCGCTGCGTGCTGTCGCTCAACAGTGGCATGGCGGCACTTGACGACCAGTTTGCCGGCAAAGTGCTGATGGTAACCATCAACGGCGACCGGCCTCCCGTCTCACCGGATGACCTTGTCAAAGCTCTTGGCATTGCGCACGGCATCCAAATAAGTGACTTGCTCGTCGAAGTCTGTCCGCCACCGGCTGATTTCTTCATCAGGTTCCGGACAACTTTCGACTGCAGTCGTGTGTTCGAATCTTCCCGGCGTTTGTTCTGCGATGGCGCGTTGGTGAGCTTTGATCGGTGGCACCCAGGATGGGGCTCGGTGCCCTCTGAGCTTGAGTTTTTAACAAAGCTTACCTTCCACGGCATGCCTCGACGTGATTGGAACAGCGAGTCCATGAACGAGCTTATCAACGACCTTGAAGGTGAGCTCGTAAGTATGTTTGTTCCTCCAGACAGCTGGGCTCTGACGGTTATGGCATGGATGAAGAAGCCTTCCACCATACCGAAGGTGATTGGTGTTGAGATACCGGTGCAGGAACCGGGGTTGTACTATTCATCGCCACCAAAGCCGCCGCGGACCACATTAGGGATGTACCTGTATCGAGTGTTCGTGGATGTTGAAGAAGTGGTCAATCCATCAATCGAAGTCCTGCCGCCGCCGCTGGTGCCAGAGTCAGTCGACGATGTCCATTACAGGAGTCAACGTCAGACTTTCCCCGTGTTGCTCGGAACGATGGATGACACAGGGCCTACTTCATCGTGCGGCGGAGGCCACTGCTTCTTTGGGAGAAGAGGCAGGGCTGGCTGCCTCGATGTGCTCTAATTTGAGGTAACAACTGAACCTTGTCAGATACTAGTTAAATCCGAGCTATGGGTGTGAAGCACTGATATGCCAGTACATTTGATTGTGACATGTTCTAATTTCGTACGTGAACTTTTTTTAGAAAGGGCTGTACGTCAACTTAATGTGCTAGGAGAACT
This sequence comes from Triticum urartu, assembly GCF_056163025.1. Lineage (NCBI taxonomy): Eukaryota > Viridiplantae > Streptophyta > Magnoliopsida > Poales > Poaceae > Triticum > Triticum urartu. The sequence goes on from NC_141875.1 coordinate 98,356,398, forward strand.
TATTGTGTTGTCTGGATGTTTTCTTTGCACAACATTCAAGATATTTCGCCGTCATTGATAAAGACCGTGAACCGTTATGTACGACTTCGTTGGTTTCAACATAGCCCTTCCCGTAGCGATCCACTGCTTCCATCCTGATTGTGCCGCCTGCGTGAAATTTTTGTATGCAAGTTCAGTGTGCTATGATGTTGTATATGATTGTGTCAACTATATAAGTTTTTACTGAGCATCAACAGTGCATATGGCTGAAAGATGTATTTACGAGCATCGGCCAATGGGTCTCTCTCTCTCTCTCTCACACACACACACACGCGCGCGCGTGCACACACACACATGCACAAATGGGACCCGTTGAATTATTTATTTTCTCGTGACAGCTTTTAATTAGGTTCCACTGTAATCTAACTTTTTTCTTAAGTTATTAATTGAGCTCAGTGACTTCAAAAAGTTGTACAGAAGCCTTGTTTGGGCCTTTCCGGCGTCGCTGAATGTGGGCTGAGTAACCATGTTAGGTTGTACTGTACTACACAGGCCTTTTTTGCTATTTTTTAAATAATACATTTTTAATTAATTTTCATAAATATTACGCTGGGTAATTTTTTTTCAAAAGTAATACACCGTCGGCCCGCTGCAGGCCGACTGGGCCTAGTCGGCCCACAGCAGGCCGATTGGATTCCAGTCGGCCTACAGCTGGCCAACTGGCCCCTGTCGGCCCACTATGGGCCGACTAAAGCTAATTGGCTCGCTGTGGGCTAATTGTTTTTGCAAAAGTGTTAATCATGTATTTAAAAAATATGTGTATTGTGACCTCCTCCGCTCGCTGTGGGCCCACTGTTCACTATAAAATATGTTTTAAAAAGTCTAAATCATGTATTTAAAAATTGTTAAATGTGTGTATAAAAATGTTCCTTATCTATTCAATTTTTTTTAAATGGGTGTATAAAAAATAGCTTTTTTAACATCAGCAATGCAACTGGGCCGACAGTTGTACACAATATCCAGGTCAACTTGTTATTCTGTGCCCCGCTGGGCTGCAAACTTTCCTAGGAGGTATGCATTAGGCTTAACAAGAAAATGGACTTTAAGAAATAATAAATGGGATGTAATTATAATAACTAGACAGTTACTATGCACCAAACACGTAATTAGTTTGAAAAATATATTATTTTTGGAATTTGAAAATTTTAATTTCATAGCTTGTTGCGTGCGCAATATTTCGTTGGATTTTAACGTAATACAACTTTATTTTGAAATTATATTTAACCTGACTAGAAATTTCGGATAAAAATATTTCGGATCCCATCAAAATGTGGGAATTTTTTTGAATTCTTTTTTGAGCGGTTGTTTGAAATTATTAATCGTTTTCCTAGCTAGAAGTTGGGTTGTAATTTTAACAAACTGTAAATGGGCTGTAGTAAATTCCATTAGAATTAAAAAATGGGTTGTACATTCTTACAAATTGCAAATGGGCTATATGTTCTCTGCCAAATCCGCGCTGTGGGCCTACTAAGTTGACGCGTACCAAGGGCTTTGTCAACTTAGTCAATATAAACGATTCTAGCTGCAGTGATCGTACGATGTCCATCCAACGACCGTAGTTGTGACGCCCCCGATTCGATCGTACACTAATCATACACGCAAACGTGTACGATCAAGATCAGGGACTCACGGGAAGATATCACAACACAACTCTACAAATAAAATAAGTCATACAAGCATCATATTACAAGCCAGGGGCCTCGAGGGCTCGAATACAAGAGCTCGATCATAGACGAGTCAGTGGAAGCAACAATATCTGAGTACAGACATAAGTTAAACAAGTCTGCCTTAAGAAGGCTAGCACAAACTAGCATACAGATCGAAAGAGGCGCAGGCCTCCTGCCTGGGATCCTCCTAACTACTCCTGGTCATCGTCAGCGGGCTGCACGTAGTAGTAGGCACCTCCGGTGTAGTAGGAGTCGTCGTCGACGGTGGCGTCTGGCTCCTGGACTCCAGCATCTGGTTGCGACAACTAGGTAGAAGGGAAAGGGGGAAAAGAAGGAGAAAGCAACCGTGAGTACTCATCCAAAGTACTCGCAAGCAAGGAGCTACACTACATATGCATGGGTATATGTGTAAAGGCCATATCGGTGGACTGAACTGCAGAATGCCAGAATAAGAGGGGATAGCTAATCCTGTCGAAGATTACACTTCTGGCAGCCTGCGTCTTGCAGCATGTAGAAGAGAGTAGACTCAAGTCCTCCAAGTAGCATCGCATAGCATAACCCTAACCGATGATCCTCCCCTCGTCGCCCTGTGAGAGAGCGACCACCGGTAGTATCTGGCACTTGGAAGGGCGTGTTTTATTAAGTATCCGGTTCTAGTTGTCATAAGGTCAAGGTACAACTCCAAGTCGTCCTGTTACCGAAGATCACGGCTATTCGAATAGATTAACTTCCCTGAAGGGGTGCACCACATATCCCAACACGCTCGATCACATTTGGCCGGACACACTTTCCTGGGTCATGCCCGGCCTCGGAAGATCAACACGTCGCAACCCTACCTAGGCACAATAGAGAGGTCAGCACGCCGGTCTAAATCCTATAGCGCAGGGGTCTGGGCCCATCGCCCATTGCACACCTGCACGTTGCGTACGCGGCCGGAAGCAGAACTGGCCCCCTTAATACAAGAGCAGGCTTACGGTCCAATCCGGCACGCGCCACTCAGTCACTGATGTCACGAAGGCTTCGGCTGATACCACGACGTCGAGTGCCCATAACTGTCCCCGCGTAGATGGTTAGTGTGTATAGGCCAGTAGCTAGACTCAGATCAAATACCAAGATCTCGTTAAACGTGTTAAGTATCCGCGAACACCGACCAGGGCCAGGCCCACCTCTCTCCTAGATGGTCTTAACCTGCCCTGTCGCTCCGCCACAAAGTAACAGTCGGGGGCCATTGGCAACCCAGGCCCACCTCTACCGGGATGGAGCCACCTGCCCCTTCAGCCCCCAACTCCGAACAGTATCACCGGTAATGTAACAGTGTAAAGTATATAGTATATGCCCGTGATCACCTCCTGAAGTGACCACGGCCCAGTAGTATAGCATGGCAGACGGCCAAGAGTGTAGGGCCACTGATGGAACACTAGCATCCTATACTAAGTAGTAGGATAGCAGGTAAAGGTAGCAATAGTAGTAGCAAGGGCAGGCTATGCAGCAGTATAGGATTAACTGAAAGCAGTAACATGCTACACTACTCTAATGCAAGCAGTATAGAGAAGAATAGGTGATATCTGGTGATCAAGGGGGGGCTTGCCTGGTTGCTTTGGCAAGAAGAAGGGGTCATCGTCGATGTAGTCGATCACAGGGGTATCGACAACGGCCTCGGAGCTTACCGAAAAGAAGTAACGGAGGGGGAACACAATAAATAATAGAGTAATCAAATGCAACACAAAGCAAGACGCGGCAATACGTTGTGCTAGGAGTGACCAAACGCAGGGACAGGTGATACCGGCGAACGGGGAAAACATCCGGGAAAGTATTCCCGATGTTCCGCGTTTTTGGACAGACAGACCGGTGGGGGAAAGTTGCGTGTTTGCTATACTAGGGATGTGTGACGGACGAACGGGTTGTGTATTCAGATTCGTCTCGTTGTTCTGAGCAACTTTTGTGTACAAAATATTTCCATCCGAGATACGGTTTATTTTATATGAATTTTCAAAGTTTATAGTATTTTTTTATGATTTTCTAGAATATTTTTATTTAATCTAATCCGAATTTGACCAAGTCAATTTGACTAGTCAAAAGGGAGGATGTGGCCCACATGTCATTGACACATAATTTAATTGATGGATAAACTAAAATGGAGGGGTTAAATTAACACAGGGGGCCACATGTCATAGGCTAGCAATTATCCAAAGTACTAATTAGTCTAACTACTCATTAGCTACTAACCTAAATAGGGCCGGTCACTTCCAGAGACGCAGCCGGCCACGCAAACGCTGCACACACACACACACACATCACACAAGCACACAGGGCCGGCCAGAGGCACACAGCCGGCCACACACGGCGCACACACACAATGCTAGGGAGTAACTCTATTCCTTTTAACACAAGATAGCATTTTGTGATTTTTGTAGGATTTAATCCACGCATCAAAAGTATTTGGTCCAGTGGGATAAAATGGAGTTTGTCATGTATACTTTCTACTTATATTATTTTCACTCATGTTTACAACTGTTTAACCACAGTTTAGGGGCTGCCCAGGGGGTTACTCGATGTAATATTCGCAAAGCTAGCTAGCAGCTACAGTAGCTATCATCAGTTAGCAGTAGACAAGTAGCAAGCGGCAGCAACATTGGGCAACCAGAAGCAGTAGTCGCCGGTAGTATCAGGCACGCACGACGGCGCGTGCGCAAGCGCAAGGCACGGCCAGCACGGGGAGCAGCGAGCAGCGCCGGGCGCCGGCGTCGCCCGCGCGGACGGCGTAGTGGCAGCAGGGCAGAGCAACTACAGTAGGCAGAGCATGGGCCGCGGGTGTCGCGACAACTACAGCAGCAGTAGAGCAGGTCACAGCGGGAGGCACTGGTCGGCGGAGCAGCGCACGAGCGGTGCTAGCAGGGGGCGGCCGCGGTTGCAGTCGTGTAGCAGTGGCGCGGCGATAGCAGAAGCAGCAGCGCCATGGCAGCAGCAGTAGCTCAGATATGTACGTGTACGCCCGAGATCGGGCACGACGATGAAGGTGACCTACGGCATGCAAATCAAAGGAAAAAAAGGGGGTCTGAGGGAGGAGCTCACCGAGGAGGCGCACGAAGGCCCGGTGAGTGACTAGAAGCAGTACTTTGCTCGTATTGGCGCGATGAAGCTCCGGTGATGCAAAGAAAGAGGACGCTCGATGCCGGCGATGCGATGGCTCTCGGCTTGTTCTAGTGGGCGAGGAAGACGAAGAGGACGTCGACGGAGCTTCTGGACACGGCGGTGCGACGCGGGGTGGCCGGTGGCTACGTAGGCAGCGAACCCATGGCGACGGCGGCGACGGTCTCCTCCAGATCGAGAAGATGGGCGAGAGGGGGGAGAAGTGGGAGAGGCAGGGGCAGTGGGTGGCTAGGGTTTGACGAGGGAGGGGCGCCGAGATGCTCTTTTCCAGCACGCAGGGCCGATGGATGGGCGCCTCGTGTCCACGGCGCAGCCATGGCGGTAGGGGATGGGCGCCACGCCTTGATCGATGAACAGGGGGAGGGGACCGGGTGTTTTTGGGTTGGGCCTGCACTGTTGCCAGCAGGCCCAAGTGTGCATAGTGTAGGCTTTCTAGTTTTGCTCCTTTCTGTTTTTCTTTCTATTAGTTTCTTTTTTTAATTAAGTTTCCTTTCATTTATTTATTATTAGCTTTGTAAAATATAAACCTAGCCCAAAAATTAGTATTACTATTTAGACTACTGCCATAATTAATTTGGCACAATAATAAAACATGTTTGTATTTGTTTATTATTTAAAGGCATTTAATAATTGGTTTAGTCACTTCTTTAGTCACAAAAGAGCATTTAAATACTTCTACAAAATGTTGGGTCAGCAAGATAATTGGATATGGAAGATTTGCCACACTTTGAACATTTTATTTTGCAGGTTTGAGAAATTTGAATCTTGGACTTTAATTTGAATTTGAAATTTGGACCGGATTCGAATCAACCCGAGTTTAACAACAGTAATCGCGATGACCTGGCGCCATTAATAAGATTACAGTAGTTTAATTATCCGGGCGTCACAATTCTCCTCCACTACAAGAAATCTCGTCCCGAGATTTAGGAGCGGTTACAAGGGGGGAAGGGATCTAGTTACGAAATTCTAACGATTCTTCTCGGTCATAGTTGCTCTTCTCGAAGAGGTTGATCCATGACATTGAAGTGTCTTCATTCCTCTGCTTCATGTCATCATGATGAAGTTGCCGTCCTTCCTTCGGGGAACTCCATCGTACTAACGAATAGGTAAGAGGCAGCTCTACAACGATAGGATGCTATAAGGGTTAACCATCGGGGGTTATCCCATGAATGAACACAGGGGTATCTCTTGAGTTGGTCAAATGAAACACATCGAGAGCCAAGCAATAAGGTATAGTAAGAAGTATCAAGCGGATAAGAAATCGTTCGATGCCTAATTAGAAGGTGAAAGGGTTTCAGGGCACGAGGATAAGTATTGCGCCTGATACCAGAGTAGATCACTAGGAATGTGGCTCGTGAATTACGTATCAAGTCAAGCGCGAGGAATATCTTTGGCAACAGGGTGTACAGGAGAGTGAGGTTTCGATCCTGGGACATGTGGGTTATGGGCCCACCATGTGGGTTAAAGATAGAAAGAGTGGTGTCATCTTGCATGGTTATGATAACCATGCAGGTCAGACCATAACCTGTCGGTTTTGTCGGCAACAGCGTCGGTACCAAGGGCAGGGGATGAAGAGAACCATTTTCCTGCTCGTTGAACGAGGCGGACCAATAGGCAAGGTTCTCGTCCATCGGTGGTTACCAGAATGTCATCAACAAAAGCAACATGGTCTTACTGACAGAATTGTACACGGAGGTGTTAACATAAGCAGGGAATTAATACTGCTTAGATCATAATGATCACCATAAAGGTCAAACAAACCAATGGAAAGGAAAACGTGATCATCAGGTTAAATGGAACAATGGAAAGGAAAAATGTGATCTTCAGATTAAACCGAACAATGGAAAGGAAAACATGTTTAAACACATATTTCAGGGGTATACCCTTCCCAAGAACAAGCAGGGTATGATATCCAAGACCGGATAGAAGGTAGAAAACCACTTAGGTAAGGGGAGAGGAATTTCATGACTTTACACATACAACGGTGTTCGGATAATTGAGCAGGAAACATTTAGCATTAGCTTCAATGTTCTTGTTGAAAATTGGAATACCATAGACATGCTTCGAGATAGCATTGGCATGGCCTTCAATCAAAGGTCAGACTCAGGATACACGAAGGGATTCATCATTAAGCCAAGGAGAGGATGAGGAGGTGGCTGATGGACTCAGCAATAATTCAACGAGGTATCCAAAAGATGGATTTCCACCGTTATGTGAACAAGAAGATAACGTTTGTCGGATCAAATGATATAATGATGTATGCTCAAGGAAAAACATACACAATAAAACACTAGTTGGAAAGGGTTCCCAAAGTATGGCCTTAGGTAGAATGATCAATGTCAGAAAGGTGATCCAACAACCAATAGTCTAAGAATGAAATATCGACCATGAACTTGAAAGCAATAGGGTTGCTAGAAGTTTAGAATTTACACATCACAGACCATTTGTCGGTATTCCGGTTAGAAACAACACGGAGACCAAGAAAGAATGGTGATGGTGAGAAGCATCAATATACCAAGAATTCTTAAGAGGTGGAGCAATCCTCACGACATTCTTGACATAAAAGATGGTAATACTCCAAGGTAAGGAAGAATAATTGCTGGATAGCACGGATCTCTAGGTATAACACAAAACACGAACAAGTTTGTGTTGAACGGAAGGCAATAAAGGGGTCAATGATAACACCAACCATTGAGGGAAAGGATGTTATTTCTCATCATGAATTCAATTGATATCTTGGAAGACCTCATAAAGTTGATGATGATCACGACACATCTGTCGAGAGGTTTCAAGAAGATGTAACTGATCGGCGATGACATCAAGTCAACGGAATGATGAAGCAAAAAGTTATTGAAACCATGGGTACGACCCAAACTCGAAATCGATCTTGTTGTTCAAGGCGAAATGATACGACGAGGAAGATCAGCATAAGGTTATCTCATCATCGAAAATTGTGCTCCGGGAAGAAGGACCAGGTAGCACAGTTAAAATTTAGCACAAAATGATATAGTCGATCAGACTAGGAATGACGTGATGGAGTATTAAACTTCTCAACCACAAAGTACTAGGAGTACTGAATCACAGGGGTGATTCGATTCACTAATCGGTGTTCTCGGTTGACGACAACCCAGAACCCGTGGAGTGACTATGACGGGGAAAGGTGCTACTTCATCAGCAATGCATAAGATATAGTGCAATCGGTTGATATCCTCGAGATATCAGGGGGTATACTCGAAGGTAGATCAAAATAAAGGTTGGACTTGGGCATTGGTCCGCAGAAGACAAATGCTTAAACTTGGCCGAGAAATGGGATCAAGGAAGAACAATATGGTCGGAACCATAGCTGCAAGGGATCCAATTTAATGACACCGAAAGAATTACCCAAATGATTAAATATTTTGCGAGAAGCTTCCATGATAAGTTCCATATCGGGTCCGTGGGCATGAACACAAAGTTCAAGGTCGACTCCCACTTCTATAATGCATATCCTTTCATTCACTTCTCATTTACGAAGAAGTTGTAGTGTTGAAATTTTATCTGGCGAAGCACCAGAAGAGTATGACTCGTGAAAACTTTCGGGTTCACACATATTAGAGAAGGCATAGGTTCAACCCATCGGGGCCTCTTTGGAACATAAACCACAAACTTCAAGAGTGAATAACTTCCAGCTTGAAGGCAGAGCATGGTTGAGAAAGCAGAGGATACAATTTACCAAAGGCATTATGTATCCGAAGAAAGGCTCACAAGGTTATTGAATATAAAGGACGTTGTCAGATAAAATCCAACAAAGGATCTGGTGGTCCATAAGGGATTTGATGCGAGCATCGGTACTGAACCAGAAGAAGAAAGAATGCAATGAGATCGGATGATAGAAACACCTGACTTAATTCAAAGCTCAATTGCAAAGGAAGTATGAATTCCAAAACAAGGGATCATAAGCAATGCTCTGATTAGGGATGGATAAGTTGAATAGAATTAGGGGTACATTCGACGACAACTTGATTGGTCGAGGACCAGCTCATGTTAAAAATGATGTCTGAGCTGGAAGGATGAATCCTAGGATCCGATTGAGGATTGCAAGCATTCGCAACATATCGAATCAAGTGACTCGAAATGATAGTGACAGAGGATGTCAACGGAGATTACTAGAAGTATGGAATTAACCATAATGCAGGAAGGCAAGGAATTCAAGAGGGCTGCTGAGGTTTTCCAAAAAAATCAAATGGTATTTCGAGGACTTTTGTGAAACACATGAACAACTAGGGATGACCGGATACTCAGCAAGTGCGAGGAATTATCCGTAGGGGTATTTATGTGGCAAGGAACTGCAAGGTAGTAGGCACAAAGTATACTCGGAATAGTAGAGACAATTTCGGGGTATCTTGTAATAACAAGATCAACGGGGAATGATTGTACGAATGGCAAGTGTACGTGGTTATACATAGGGGTAACGATGATAGGGAATTGCAAAAGCAACGGGCACCAAGTCTCGAGGGAACATCGGAGAGTAACTTCGAAATCTTCTGGTGCAGCAGGCGATCATCTGGACGGAAGGGGCTCTCCGGGAGAAAGTGGTGACGAGAACCTAGAGTTATAATTTGTAAGATCATTTAACCCGAATAGAAGAGAGAGCAGAATCCCAGAGTATAGACGAGGAATAAAAGATCCTAATACCACCCAATGGCGACGTGGGCCCATGGGCCGCACAGCCAAGTTAGTAAAACAATTTCCATTGACTAGACTTAAGTTCGGCCAAGGAGTGTGGAAGGGGGATTCCTACAGGCAGTCGGCTCTGATACCAACTTGTGACGCCCCCGATTCGATCGTACACTAATCATACACGCAAACATGTACGATCAAGATCGGGGACTCACGGGAAGATATCACAACACAACTCTACAAATAAAATAAGTCATACAAGCATCATATTACAAGCCAGGGGCCTCGAGGGCTCGAATACAAGAGCTCGATCATAGACGAGTCAGCGGAAGCAACAATATCTGAGTACAGACATAAGTTAAACAAGTCTGCCTTAAGAAGGCTAGCACAAACTGGGATACAGATCGATAGAGGCGCAGGCCTCCTGCCTGGGATCCTCCTAACTACTCCTGGTCGTCGTCAGCGGGCTGCACGTAGTAGTAGGCACCTCCGGTGTAGTAGGAGTCGTCGTCGACGGTGGCGTCTGGCTCCTGGACTCCAGCATCTGGTTGCAACAACCAGGTAGAAGGGAAAGGGGGAAAAGAAGGAGAAAGCAACCGTGAGTACTCATCCAAAGTACTCGCAAGCAAGGAGCTACACTACATATGCATGGGTATATGTGTAAAGGCCATATCGGTGGATTGAACTGCAGAATGCTAGAATAAGAGGGGATAGCTAATCCTGTCGAAGACTATGCTTCTGGCAGCCTCCGTCTTGCAGCATGTAGAAGAGAGTAGACTGAAGTCCTCCAAGTAGCATCGCATAGCATGACCCTAACCGATGATCCTCCCCTCATCGCCCTGTGAGAGAGCGACCACCGGTAGTATCTGGCACTTGGAAGGGTGTGTTTTATTAAGTATCCGGTTCTAGTTGTCATAAGGTCAAGGTACAACTCCAAGTCGTCCTGTTACCGAAGATCACGGCTATTCGAATAGATTAACTTCCCCGCAGGGGTGCACCACATATCCCAACACGCTTGATCCCATTTGGCCGGACACACTTTCCTGGGTCATGCCCGGCCTCGAAAGATCAACACGTCGCAGCCCTACCTAGGCACAACAGAGAGGTCAGCACACCGGTCTAAATCCTATGGCGCAGGGGTCTGGGCTCATCGCCCATCACACACCTACACGTTGCGTACGCGGCCGGAAGCAGAACTGGCCCCCTTAATACAAGAGCAGGCTTATGGTCCAATCCGGCGCGCGCCACTCAGTCGCTGACGTCACAAAGGCTTCGGTTGATACCATGACATCGAGTGCCCATAACTGTCCCCGCGTAGATGGTTAGTGCGTATAGGCCAGTAGCTAGACTCAGATCAAATACCAAGATCTCGTTAAACGTGTTAAGTATCCACGAACACCGACTAGGGCCAGGCCCACCTCTCTCCTAGGTGGTCTTAACCTGCCCTGTCACTCCGCCACAAAGTAACAGTCGGGGGCCATCGGGAACCCAGGCCCACCTCTACCGGGATGGAGCCACCTGCCCCTTCAGCCCCCAACTCCGAACAGTATCACCGGTAATGTAACAGTGTAAAGTATATAGTAGATGCCCGTGATCACCTCCCGAAGTGACCACGGCCCAGTAGTATAGCATGGCAGACGGACAAGAGTGTAGGCCCACTGATGGAACACTAGCATCCTATACTAAGCAGTAGGGTAGCAGGTAAAGGTAACAACAGTAGTAGCAAGGGCAGGCTATGCAGCAGTATAGGATTAACTGAAAGCAGTAACATGCTACACTACTCTAATGCAGGCAGTATAGAGAAGAATAGGTGATATCTGGTGATCAAGGGGGGGCTTGCCTGGTTGCTTTGGCAAGAAGAAGGGGTCGTCGTCGATGTAGTCGATCACAGGGGTATCGACAACGGCCTCGGAGCTTACCGGAAAGAAGTAACAGAGGGGCAACACAATAAATAACAGAGCAATCAAATGCAACACAAAGCAAGACGCGGCAATATGTTGTGCTAGGAGTGACCAAGCGCAGGGACAGGTGATACCGGCGAACGGGGAAAACATCCGGGAAAGTATTCCCGATGTTCCGCGTTTCCGGACAGACGGACCGGTGGGGGAAAGTTGCGTGTTTGCTATACTAGGGATGTGTGACGGACGAAGGGGTTGTGTATTCAGATTCGTCTCGTTGTTCTGAGCAACTTTCGTGTACAAAATATTTCCATCCGAGATACGGTTTATTTTATATGATTTTTCAAAGTTTATAGTATTTTTTATGATTTTCTGGAATATTTTTATTTAATCTAATCCGAATTTGACCAAGTCAATTTGACTAGTCAAAAGGGAGGATGTGGCCCACATGTCATTGACACATAATTTAATTGATGGATAAACTAAAATGGAGGGGTTAAATTAACACAGGGGGCCACATGTCATAGGCTAGCAATTATCCAAAGTACTAATTAGTCTAACTACTCATTAGCTACTAACCTAAATAGGGCCGGTCACATCCAGAGACGCAGCCGGCCACACTCACACTGCACACACACACACATCACACAAGCACACAGGGCCGGCCAGAGGCACACAGCCGGCCACACACGGCGCACACACACAATGCTAGGGAGTAACTCTATTCCTTTTAACACAAGATAGCATTTTGTGATTTTTGTAGGATTTAATCCACGCATCAAAAGTATTTGGTCCAGTGGGATAAAATGGAGTTTGTCATGTATACTTTCTACTTATATTATTTTCACTCATGTTTACAACTGTTTAACCACAGTTTAGGGGCTGCCCAGGGGGTTACTCGATGTAATATTCGCAAAGGTAGCTAGCAGCTACAGTAGCTATCATCAGTTAGCAGTAGACAAGTAGCAAGCGGCAGCAGCATTGGGCAACCAGAAGCAGTAGTCACCGGTAGTATCAGGCACGCACGACGGCGCGTGCGCAAGCGCAAGGCACGACCAGCAAGGGGAGCAGCGAGAAGCGCCGGGCGCCGGCGTCGCCCACGCGGGCAGCGTAGTGGCAGCAGGGCAGAGCAACTACAGCAGGCAGAGCAAGGGCCGCGGGTGTCGCGACAACTACAGCAGCAGTAGAGCAGGTCATAGCGGGAGGCACCGGCCGGCGGAGCAGCGCACGAGCGGTGCTAGCAGGGGGCGGCCGCGGTTGCAGTCGTCTAGCAGTGGCGCGGCGATAGCAGAAGTAGCAGCGCCAAGGCAGCAGTAGTAGCTCAGATATGTACGTGTAAGCCCGAGATCGGGCACGACGATGAAGGTGACCTACGGCATCCAAATCAAAGGAAAAAAAGGGGGTCCGAGGGAGGAGCTCATCGAGGAGGCGCACGAAGGCCCGGTGAGTGACTAGAAGCAGTAGTTTGCTACGTAGGCGGCGAACCCATGGCGACGGCGGCGACGGTCTCCTCCAGATCGAGAAGATGGGCGAGAGGGGGGAGAAGTGGGAGAGGCAGGGGCAGTGGGTGGCTAGGGTTTACCGAGGGAGGGGCGCCGAGATGCTCTTTTACAGCACGCTAGGCCGATGGATGGGCGCCTCGTGTCCACGGCGCAGCCATGGCGGTAGGGGATGGGCGCCACGCCTTGATCGATGAACAGGGGGAGGGGACCGGGTGTTTTTGGGTTGGGCCTGCACTGTTGCCAGCAGGCCCAAGTGTGCATAGTGTAGGCTTTCTAGTTTTGCTCCTTTCTGTTTTTCTTTCTATTAGTTTCTTTTTTTAATTAAGTTTCCTTTCATTTATTTATTATTAGCTTTGTAAAATATAAACCTAGCCCAAAAATTAGTATTACTATTTAGACTACTGCCATAATTAATTTGGCACAATAATAAAACATGTTTGTATTTGTTTATTATTTAAAGGCATTTAATAATTGGTTTAGTCACTTCTTTAGTCACAAAAGAGCATTTAAATACTTCTACAAAAATGTTGGGTCAGCAAGATAATTGGATATGGAAGATTTGCCACACTTTTAACATTTTATTTTGCAGGTTTGAGAAATTTGAATCTTGGACTTTAATTTGAATTTGAAATTTGGACCGGATTCGAATCAACCCGAGTTTAACAACAGTAATCGCGATGACCTGGCGCCATTAATAAGATTACAGTAGTTTAATTATCCGGGCGTCACAATTCTCCTCCACTACAAGAAATCTCGTCCCGAGATTTAGGAGCGGTTACAAGGGGGGAAGGGATCTAGTTACGAAATTCTAACGATTCTTCTCGGTCATAGTTGCTCTTCTCGAAGAGGTTGATCCATGACATTGAAGTGTCTTCATTCCTCTGCTTCATGTCATCATGATGAAGTTGCCGTCCTTCCTTCGGGGAACTCCATCGTACTAACGAATAGGTAAGAGGCAGCTCTACAACGATAGGATGCTATAAGGGTTAACCATCGGGGGTTATCCCATGAATGAACACAGGGGTATCTCTTGAGTTGGTCAAATGAAACACATCGAGAGCCAAGCAATAAGGTATAGTAAGAAGTATCAAGCGGATAAGAAATCGTTCGATGCCTAATTAGAAGGTGAAAGGGTTTCAGGGCACGAGGATAAGTATTGCGCCTGATACCAGAGTAGATCACTAGGAATGTGGCTCGTGAATTACGTATCAAGTCAAGCGCGAGGAATATCTTTGGCAACAGGGTGTACAGGAGAGTGAGGTTTCGATCCTGGGACATGTGGGTTATGGGCCCACCATGTGGGTTAAAGATAGAAAGAGTGGTGTCATCTTGCATGGTTATGATAACCATGCAGGTCAGACCATAACCTGTCGGTTTTGTCGGCAACAGCGTCGGTACCAAGGGCAGGGGATGAAGAGAACCATTTTCCTGCTCGTTGAACGAGGCGGACCAATAGGCAAGGTTCTCGTCCATCGGTGGTTACCAGAATGTCATCAACAAAAGCAACATGGTCTTACTGACAGAATTGTACACGGAGGTGTTAACATAAGCAGGGAATTAATACTGCTTAGATCATAATGATCACCATAAAGGTCAAACAAACCAATGGAAAGGAAAACGTGATCATCAGGTTAAATGGAACAATGGAAAGGAAAAATGTGATCTTCAGATTAAACCGAACAATGGAAAGGAAAACATGTTTAAACACATATTTCAGGGGTATACCCTTCCCAAGAACAAGCAGGGTATGATATCCAAGACCGGATAGAAGGTAGAAAACCACTTAGGTAAGGGGAGAGGAATTTCATGACTTTACACATACAACGGTGTTCGGATAATTGAGCAGGAAACATTTAGCATTAGCTTCAATGTTCTTGTTGAAAATTGGAATACCATAGACATGCTTCGAGATAGCATTGGCATGGCCTTCAATCAAAGGTCAGACTCAGGATACACGAAGGGATTCATCATTAAGCCAAGGAGAGGATGAGGAGGTGGCTGATGGACTCAGCAATAATTCAACGAGGTATCCAAAAGATGGATTTCCACCGTTATGTGAACAAGAAGATAACGTTTGTCGGATCAAATGATATAATGATGTATGCTCAAGGAAAAACATACACAATAAAACACTAGTTGGAAAGGGTTCCCAAAGTATGGCCTTAGGTAGAATGATCAATGTCAGAAAGGTGATCCAACAACCAATAGTCTAAGAATGAAATATCGACCATGAACTTGAAAGCAATAGGGTTGCTAGAAGTTTAGAATTTACACATCACAGACCATTTGTCGGTATTCCGGTTAGAAACAACACGGAGACCAAGAAAGAATGGTGATGGTGAGAAGCATCAATATACCAAGAATTCTTAAGAGGTGGAGCAATCCTCACGACATTCTTGACATAAAAGATGGTAATACTCCAAGGTAAGGAAGAATAATTGCTGGATAGCACGGATCTCTAGGTATAACACAAAACACGAACAAGTTTGTGTTGAACGGAAGGCAATAAAGGGGTCAATGATAACACCAACCATTGAGGGAAAGGATGTTATTTCTCATCATGAATTCAATTGATATCTTGGAAGACCTCATAAAGTTGATGATGATCACGACACATCTGTCGAGAGGTTTCAAGAAGATGTAACTGATCGGCGATGACATCAAGTCAACGGAATGATGAAGCAAAAAGTTATTGAAACCATGGGTACGACCCAAACTCGAAATCGATCTTGTTGTTCAAGGCGAAATGATACGACGAGGAAGATCAGCATAAGGTTATCTCATCATCGAAAATTGTGCTCCGGGAAGAAGGACCAGGTAGCACAGTTAAAATTTAGCACAAAATGATATAGTCGATCAGACTAGGAATGACGTGATGGAGTATTAAACTTCTCAACCACAAAGTACTAGGAGTACTGAATCACAGGGGTGATTCGATTCACTAATCGGTGTTCTCGGTTGACGACAACCCAGAACCCGTGGAGTGACTATGACGGGGAAAGGTGCTACTTCATCAGCAATGCATAAGATATAGTGCAATCGGTTGATATCCTCGAGATACCAGGGGGTATACTCGAAGGTAGATCAAAATAAAGGTTGGACTTGGGCATTGGTCCGCAGAAGACAAATGCTTAAACTTGGCCGAGAAATGGGATCAAGGAAGAACAATATGGTCGGAACCATAGCTGCAAGGGATCCAATTTAATGACACCGAAAGAATTACCCAAATGATTAAATATTTTGCGAGAAGCTTCCATGATAAGTTCCATATCGGGTCCGTGGGCATGAACACAAAGTTCAAGGTCGACTCCCACTTCTATAATGCATATCCTTTCATTCACTTCTCATTTACGAAGAAGTTGTAGTGTTGAAATTTTATCTGGCGAAGCACCAGAAGAGTATGACTCGTGAAAACTTTCGGGTTCACACATATTAGAGAAGGCATAGGTTCAACCCATCGGGGCCTCTTTGGAACATAAACCACAAACTTCAAGAGTGAATAACTTCCAGCTTGAAGGCAGAGCATGGTTGAGAAAGCAGAGGATACAATTTACCAAAGGCATTATGTATCCGAAGAAAGGCTCACAAGGTTATTGAATATAAACGATTCGCCCCCTAACTGCTGGGACCCACCAGCTACATCTTCGCAAGCAAGGAAGTGCCTGACAGTCGGGACCCACCTGGTCGAAGCGTACTAGTGTTGTCATTCTAGTCGCGAACGTGTACGTACATACTGGTCGATGTAGAGGCGCGCACGTGTCATAGTAGAGGCGCGCACGTGTCGTAGTAGAGGCATGCACGTAGCATGTACATGTACGTACAACGGCCAGGGTGCAAGAAAGAAAATACGGTCACGTATGTGTACATACGGGCGGGGTCTCGAACGCCTACTCGCGCATACGTACGGCCAGGGCTCGTGTACATGGCTGGGTCGGAACGGATAAACAGCGTCATCATGTTTATGGGGAGGCAACGAAATGCGTCGTGTTCATGGGGAGGCAAGGGAATGCATCGTGTTCATCGGGAGGGCTTGGACGGAATAGGCAATGGAAACGAGGCCTGGTGTACCGTAGAACGGAGGAAACGGCCTTGTGTTCGACCGGCCACGTTCGAAACGGGATCCTTTCATCGGGAGGGGTCTGGCGTACCGCAAAATGGAGGAAACGGACCTCCTACGGTCGAAATGGTGGTCCTGTTGATCGGGAGGGGTGTGGCGTACCGCAAAACGGACGAAACGGACTTATGTTGGAGCGCTGCGGTCCAAACGGGGGTCCTGTTCATCGGGAGAGGTGTGGCATACCGCAAAACGGGACTCCACAGGATACTGTTCATCTCCACCGTCGACCTCCTCCAGCCTCCATGGGCTCCTGTTCATCCAGCCTCCACCGCACGCTACTCCACCGGCTACTGTGCAACCACCCCTCGACCGTCTACTGTTCATCCAGCCCTCCACACCACGGGGTCCTGTTCAACCACCCCTCCATGGGCACCCCTCCACCGTCTACTTTTCATCCAGCCCTCCACACCACGGGGTCCTGTTCAACCACCCCTCCACTGTCTACCGTTCATCCAACCCTCCAGACCACGGGGTCCTGTTCATCCACCCCTCCACGGGCACCCCTCCACCGTCTACTGTTCATCTAGCCCTCCACCACACCACGGGGTCCTGTTCATCCAGAGGCAACGCCACCACTCACTGTTCATCCACCCCCCCCCCCGCAACGCTCACTGTTCATCCCATCGATCGGCTTCAGTTAGCAGCAGTAGCGAAGGAATCGCTCGATCGGGTTCAGTTAACAGCCATCGATCGATCGCTCGGGTTCAGTAACGCGTAGCCTGCAGTGCAATCGCTCGGGTTCAGTTAGAGCCCAATGCCTCGCTCGGGTTCAATTAGAGCCAACGCCTCGCACACATGCGCGTACGTGTACGAGAGAAACGTGCATCGCTCGGCCCCCGACCTCCCACCGTAACCGGGAACTCCCTGAAATTTTCCTCGCCCTCGCTTCTACCACGGGTTTTTCCATCATGGACAGCCCAAAGAATGTCATGCAGCTGCGTCTCTGGCCCACCCAGGACGAAAAGCCCATTTTCTGTCATGATTTTTTGTCATAGAAGTAGGAGCCCACCACATATATGATGATACCGGGTTTTGTCACAATTATCGTCATAGAAGTGTCATATGTATGACAGAAAAAATTCATTTGGCCCAAAATGTCACAGATGTGTCTTTTTTTTGTAGTGATTGTTGCAACCAAGCATATGATAGGAAAAAATAATCCAAGAATTGGATGCAACACACAAGGCATATATATCATGATGCATGGGACGGTGAAAATGACAAGTCGAAGAAAGATCTCTAACATGTGTGCAATCAAGTGGTCCAAGATGAATAATAAGTCTCATGGTGCAAGCAACACAAGTAGTATGATCCGCAATATCCATGTTCAGGAAAGATGTCACCTCGAAGGCGTGTCCTTGTGCATTCTTCACAATGTCGAAGTGGTAGGAAAGGTGGTGTAGAAGTGAGTCATGGTCGAATGTATGAGGCTCGCTCTCAAGAGCTCGAATGGTCATCTCACGTGACGTGGAAGTCGACACAAATTCCAAGTATCCTACACATGCACACAACAAAACAAAGAACGTATGCGCATGGTAGATAAACACATCATCCATCATGATGGTTCTCTTCTCTTGCACATAACCATTAGAAGCACAAGTGCATGAATAATACGATGCAACAATGGCTATATTCATGGCACTAGGTATATGGTGCAAAGAGGTAAGACAAGCATGTTTCACAAGAAATAGGTCAAAATCTCCAAATGTATGTGAGAATTCTATGGGGGAAATCTCATTAGCAAGAGGTAAGTCATTGTTGCACTCACTATATGTCAAATCATCTAGCATGAGAGAGGAAACATATGGATATATGTGACAAGAAGCAATAACAATCATGTGCAAAGCATGTAGATGGTTGTCATCAACCGCATGAAATAAGCAAGTATGAATCATTGATGATGCAACATAAGCAAGCATATCAATCATGTCGTGCAAACTATTGGAGCAAAGATGAAACACATTAGATGAAATCATGGCAATCATGTCATGTGAGAAAATAATAGATATAGGTAATGCACATGACATATCGCACGTATGAACACAAAGCAAGATCAATGTATCTTCATAGGAATGGATCACAAAGGAAACATGGCAAGAACAAGCAATATCTCCACCAAGCTTGCAGATACACATACAAGTAGTAGAATCAATCATCATGTGTAATGCAAAGCATGGGTCATAAATGCATGGGATAGGCATATGAATAAGCATGTCATGCAAAGTGAACATGGCAAGATGGGCATAAAATATGTAATGGACAATAACCCATAGCCAAGTGAGGGCCATGTAGAAGAAATGCGCGAAGTCATTGCGCGAAGAGAGCGGTGGTAAGAACAATCCACAGTATCCCAAATCATCATTGCTCTCTAGAGCTCATTTCGTCAAATCATGGGATTGTGAAGTTGACAAGTATTCATGAGTACCTACACAAAACAAAGACAAAGGGAAAATTGTGTGTGCCTGGTATATGTACACATCATCCATTATGATGCATACGTGCATGTGTTGGTTAGCACAAAATATCCAATGCTCAAATAAATGAGATGTGTGATATAGAAAAATGTCATCCATCATGAGAGGTTTGTTTTTATGTATAACATGATTGGGATGTGAATGTAGCATACAAGTATATGGCACATCAATATCATTTTCATTCATGGGGGGCATATTGTGCACATAAGTATGAGGATCATGCAATGGACGGGATGAATCAAAATCTCCTAAGATGTATGAGGAAACTATGGGGGGTGTCCTCATGAGCAATAGTGGAAACATCATATGGAGAAAATTGAGAACATCGAAAACAATGCATATTCGAAGCTAGGTCGTCATGGCATGGCATATGAGATAAATGATGCAAAGGAAGCATATCAATATCCTCAGAAGAAAAACAAATGCCAATAACCATGGGCTTGTCATCTATGCCATATGTGAAAATTGGGTTAATTTTAATGTTATATGCATAGTCACTATGAAGAGATTGCAAATATGACATATGGTTGATCTCATGCATAGCATATCATTGGTACAGCGACGTCCTAAACAAACGGTTTAAAATCCCTTTGCGCGACGGCATTTGGAACCGTCGCCAAGTGAGTGTGGGCGATAGGGGGGGGGGCCCTTCCCACATGACCCAGAAATCGTCGAGGATAGGCCCTCGTGGGACCCAGGCTGGGGCCGTGTGGGATCAGGCGAGGCATGGAAACCCAATAATTTCCGTAGGTATGTACATCCCACACGGCGAATCCTAGAAATCATTTCCGTAGGTATGTACATCCCACACAGTGAATCCCAGAAATCATTTCCGTAGGTATGTACATCCCACACAGTGAATCCCAGAAATCATTTCCATAGGTATGTTCATCCCACACGGTGAATCCTAGAAATCATTTCCGTAGGTATGTACATCCCACACGGTGAATCCTAGAAAATCATTTCCGTAGGTATGTACATCCCACATAGTTCTTTGTGTGGAAACGTGTGTGCGAGGTGGCCTAACACAAACAGTTCGCTGCCGGAAGCCGTGTGTGATTGTTAGTTGATCGAACACACCTACTTTCTAGAAACCTGCGGGTTGTTTGAGTTCATCGCCCACGGTGCTGTCTGAGAAACCATTTGCAATAGAAACCCCAATAAGCAGGGTAATTAGCCTATTATTTGTAACACCCTGGATGTAACTTGCCATATTTGTACTTTGACTCTTGCCATTTCCGGCTCTAAGTTATGAGATTCCCTTGTGGTTGGGTTTTGACTTCGTTTTGCATTTTGTTCATGTCATGCATTTCATATCATATCATCATGTGCATCTCATTTGCATACGTGTTCGTCTCATGCATCCGAGCTTTTTCCCCGTTGTCCGTTTCGCAATCCGACACTCTTTCATGCACCGGCGTCCCCCTCTTGTCTCTTTTTGTGAGCGGGTGTTAAACGTTCTCGGAATGGACCGAGATTTGCCAAGCGGCCTTGGTACACCACCGGTAGACCGCCTGTCAAATTTTGTGTCATTTGGAGTCCGTTTGAGGCCCCAACGGTTAACCGGGTAACCGGAAAGGCCTTGTGTGTGTTGCAGCCCAACACCCCTCCAAAATGGCCCAATAACCCATCCAAACCTCTTCCATGTCCTCCACCGTTGGATCACGATCGCGTGGCCGAAAACTACACTCCATTTGGACACACCAACCTCCTCCTACCTATAAATTGGGGCTCCCTCAGAATTTTTTGCGCAGACAAACCCTAGCCTCGCTCCCTCTCTGCCACCGGACGTGTCCGCCGGCGCCGAACACGTCCACCGCCACTGCGCCCAGCCAATCTCCGCCCGCCACGTGTCCCGCTGCCTCCCACCGTGCGCCAGCCACCGCGTCCCATCACTGGCCCCCGCGGGCCCGCGCGTCCGCCGCCCGCTCTCCTCCGCCTGCGCCCGCGCGCCCCGCCGCCGTCCGCCCTTGACTCCGCTGCACCGGTCGCCGCCTCCGCCGAGCGCGCCCCGTCGCCGCCGCACCGGAGCTCCTCGCCGGCAGCCGCTCCTCCTCACCAGCACCGCAGCGCGCCACGGCGAGCCTGCGGCGGATCCGGCGTCCCGGCCTCCCCTTCCTCCTCTCCGACCTCTTCTTTGCCGTTCCCGACAAACTCTGGCCATCGCGGCGATCTCACACGAAGATCCACATCGATCCTCGGTTCGCGTGCAAGTCAACCCTAGATCCATCCGGGAGGTCGATTTTTCCCTAAGTCTTTTTCCCTGCACACATTTTATGCCCCTGTTCATCATGCCATAACTCTGTGATCGTAGCTCCGTTTCATGCGCATGATATATCAAAATGTTCATCATGAGATGCTCTGCAATTTGTTCCATTGTGGCATGCTTGTTTGTGTCCATATGGATGCCCAAATCATGGATGCAAGAGTGCTATAAATTTTTAGGTGTTGTTACTTATCAGAGTATGAGGAATTGTCATTTTTGTCACATTTGATGTGTGCTTCTTATCGCCATGAGCTCTACAGGTTTTTTGATATATGCCATGCCATCTTTACAGGGGTGCTTGCCATGTATTTTTTTTATCTTTGTGGTGACTAGCACAAGCATGCAAAGTAGCCTTCATGATATTGCTGATTTGTGGGACTTAGGATTTTACCAAGTCATTTTCCTGCTGTTATTTTTATGCCATGTAAACTTGATGCTACAGTGAGTTCCATGCTTGTTTTGAGTATCTTCAGTAAGGGTGTTTTCGACATATGGTTATGATCTATCCATCCATGGCCCTGTTTGCAATTATGGAGTGCCCTAACAAGTCTTAATCTTGCTCTACTTTTGCTATAAAATGTTCCTGGCAGATTGTTTACATGTTAATCAGTTTTGTCATGGTTGTTGTAGTTGATCCATGCATGCTATGAACTTTTTCTTGCCATGGTTAGCTTCATGAACATGTCTTCTTGCTGGTAGTATACTTATCGTGTCATGTCATGCCCTGTGGTGAGTGATTTGAGCTCAAAAAGATGCCTTCATAATTCTGTTTATGCCATGCTCTGTTTTCTGCTAAGTCTGAAACTATTAATAAAACTTGCTATGTTTACATGGGTGTCATCATATCTTATGTGCCTTTTTGGCTTATGGTTAGTAAGGGACTTTTGTTCTATGATTTGAGTAGATTCATGTCATGCCTTTGTTTGCTATGATCTGTTCCTGTATCATGTTGTTTGCTTGATCTAAACTTGGCTTCCTGATGTTAATTCCTGGCATGTTAGTATATTTCACTAAGTCTGTGAAGCTGATATCTTTTGCACCTTTGCCATGCTTGTTTGAACCTGCTCTTGTGTGATTTAGCCATAGCTCATTGTTCATCTTTTGTCAAGCATCTTGATTAGATCACTGCCATGTGCTTTGTTTCTATGCTGGAGTGCAGTAGCTTAGTTTCTTGTTGCATTCTAGGTGGCATTCTGCTGTTAATCGCAGAATTGTGTCATTCTTGTTTTGCTTGCATTTTGCAAACCGTGCATCCGATTCCAGTGATCTTTATATCAATTTCAACCGAAATCATCTCATCTTTCCAGAGGCACACTTGGTTTGCCAAGTTGATGCCTTGATCAATCTTTTCCTTCCAAAGCACGCATATGCATTGCATATCACATCTCGCATATCATGCCAGGTTTTGCATCATGTTGATTGTGCACTGCACCGTGATTGATTGTTGGTCCTTTTTCTTGTGTTCTTTCTTTGGGTAGAGCCGAGAGACGAGTACATGATCGAGGAACCTGTTGAGTACGCTAACGAGGATCAAACTTTCGTCATCTCTGAGAACATTGCAAGCAAGATGACCATACCCTCGAAATCACTTCTATCTTTGCTTGCTAGTTTCTCGCTCTTTTTGCTATGTCGCGATACCTACCACATGCTATATCATGCCTGCCATATTGCCATGAAAAGCCTCTAACCCACCTTTCCTAGCAAACCGTTGTTTGGCTATGTTACCGCTTTGCTCAGCCCCTCTTATAGCGTTGCTAGTTGTAGGTGAAGTTGGAGTTTGTTCCTTGTTGGAACATGGATATTGTTGGGATATCATTATTATATCTTGTTCACTTTAATGCACCCATATACTTGGTAAAGGGTGGAAGGCTCGGCCTTATGCCTGGTGTTCCACTCTTGCCGCCCTAGTTTCCGTCATACCGGTGTTATGTTCCTTGATTTTGCGTTCCTTACGCGGTTGGGTGTTATGGGAACCCCTTGACAGTTCGCTTTGAATAAAACTCCTCCAGCAAGGCCCAACCTTGGTTTTACCATTTCCACCTAAGCCTTTTCCCTTGGGTTCCGCGGACACAAGGGTCATCTTTATTTTAAACCCCCGGGCCAGTGCTCCTCTAAGTGTTGGTCCAAAACAGAGCCACTTGCAGCGCCACCTCGGGGAAACTTGAGGGTTGGTTTTAGTTGTACGTAGTGTTCATCCGGTGTGCCCTGAGAATGAGATATGTGCAGCTCCTATCGGGATTTGTCAGCACATCGGGAGGCTTTGCTGGTCTTGTTTTACCTTTATCGAAATGTCTTGTAACCGGGATTCCGAGTCTGATCGGGTCTTCCTCGGAGAAGGAATATCCTTCGTTGACCATGAGGATTGTGATGGGCTAAGTTGGGACACCCCTGCAGGGTTTGGAACTTTTGAAAGCCGTGCCCGCTATTATGGGCAGATGGGAATTTGTTAATATCCGGTTGTAGAAAACTTGACACTTAACTTAATTAAAATGAATCAACCGTGCGTGTAGCCGTGATGGTCTCTTTTCGGCGGAGTCCGGTAATAGAACATGGTCTCGTGTTATGCTTGAACGTAAGTAGCTTCAGGATCACTTCTTGATCACTATTAGCTTCTCGACTATGCTTTGCTTCTCTTCTCGCTCTCATTCGTGTATGTTAGCCACCATATATGCTTAGTGCTTTGCTACAGCTCCACCTCACTACCCTTTCCTACCCGCAAGCTTAAATAGTTTTGATCGCGAGGGTGTGAGATTGCTGAGTCCTCATGACTCACAGATACTTCCAAACAGATGCAGGTGCCGATGATGCCAGTGCAGGGGACGCTACCGAACTCAAGTGGGAGTTCGACGAGGATTCGGGTCGTTACTATGTTTCTTTTCTGAATGATCAGTAGAGGAGCCTAGTTGGGTCGATCGGGGATCTAGCATTTGGGGTTGTCTTTCTTTATTTTGGTTCTGTAGTCGGACCTTGATTGTATTCTGGATGATGTATGATATATTTATGTATTGTGTGAAGTGGCGATTGTAAGCCAACTCTTTATCCCTTTCTTATTCAATACATGGGATGTGTAAAGATTACCCCTCTTGCGACATGCCTACCATGCGGCTATGCCTCTAAGTCGTGCCCTGACACGTGGGAGATATAGCCGCATTGTGGGTGTTACATTATTGATAATCCATGTACTAATCAAACTGATATTTCTTATAAAACACGCCAGATATTTCATATCCGTATAAAAGCAACCAGGATTTCATAATCGAATTACATCAGATAGCTTGGGCACTCAGTTACGCCATTACACAACAGCACCAAGTTTCACATACAGCATCAAAAACCTTTGGAAAGTAGCATCATACACGGTAAATAGACAAATGAATCTCATTTGGGAGACTACAGAAGCGGAAGGAAAATATTGAGCCTTCAGTGATGTTGAATGTCCTTGCAACTTTAGGCTAATGGCTATGGATAATTGCCCGCCCAACCTTCGTCCTCTTCAGCAAGACTTCAATATTGTACCATGCATGTTGAATGAATACCTTCCTCGCCTCTTGACCATGCAGGTGGTTTGAGAGGTAATCATCGGTGAACTGCTTTGAAAAGTACTAAAAACAAAGCTACGCATAAATCGCTGTTGTAAATTTTGAAATGGCGCAAGGGTAAAAATAAGGTAAAAGAGTTGGTACCATCCTATAGTTGAGTGATGTATTCTTCATTGTGCAAACAAAGATCTTGCTGTTATTCGTCGCAAGTTTCTTCATCCTAACAATCTTTCTGAGTTTCTTGACTTGACTGATATTCATGGACATCTCATTTCCCCATATGCAAAATGGGTCGAACAGTGGGTCTAAGCCTCTGACAGCAGGACCTACATGTGCAAGACCAAATTGTAAGAAACCTAAATATTATAATGATTCCTGCAACTGCACAATAATGTGCTATTAGCCAAAGGACCCTGCTTGAACAAACCTTGATGGTAAACTGCAGTGTCTCCCATTGTTTCCCTGCAACACACATAAGGAATATCTTGATCAGGTTAACTAAGAGTTGCCATACTATCAGTAGAATATGTATTGAGTACAGCCAAATTCGATTGGTGTCACATGCATAACAATACAAAATTGTACCCACAACAAATGAAAATCAACTTGGAGTACTGAACCAAACAGTTAAATGGACAACAGACCAAATGAACCAAACTAGTTAACTGAGCATGACATTGCAGAATAGAAACATGTACTAGAAGATAAGACAGTTAACAAAACAAAGAATGCTTGACAACAGTACTACAAAATGTAGCAATTGTTGGACCAAAGTGTTAACTGAACATTATATTTCAGAGGACCAAACTGTTAACTGAACATCAGATTGCATATTAACATTACAAAGGACAAATCACTAGAAGGCACTGGTGGTGGCCTCGAGAAACATCACGAACTATATTTTAAACTAGACAACCGCGCGGCGGTGTTGACGGTGGCCTTGAGGACGAGGTGCTCCTCGAAGATCTGGCAGTCGACACGCATGTCAGCCATAGCAACCTCGTTCGCGCGTGCGGCCACATGCTACTCAACTCCATGTTATACTGCGTGTAAAATGGCTGTGGGCAACGCTTAATTGGAGGAGGGGGCAGTGATTTTGGTGGAAGGTGTCGCTCCATCAGTCGAGGCATGTGGGATGGGAAAGGAGGAGGATGGTGTGGGTGGGGTGTGGATTACCTGACCATATTGACGAGGTCGCGCAGTAAGAAGAAGGGTAGGCGGCGAGGAGGCCGTGCAGCAAGAAGAAGGGTCGCTGGAGAGGAGGCGACACTGCAAGAAGAAGGTCGCCGGCGAGGAGGCGGCGCTGCAAGAAGAAGGGTAGCCGACGAGGAGGCGGTGCTGCAAGAAGAAGGGTCGCCGGCGAGGAGGCTGAGCTGCCAGTAAGCAGCAGTGAAGGTTTGAACCTGGAAAGCAAGGAGGAATAGTGGAACTGTGTCTTTTGGTAGGAGGGAGGGGCCAGGGAGATAGATATTTCCGCGGTCGCAAAAAAATTCGCTCGGTGCCGCGAGAAATTGGCGCGCAAGTGTGGTTCAAACGGGGGCGGTCGACTTTAGACGACGAAGCTTCCTGCGTAAGCCAGACAAGACGGTGCGCTAAGATATTTTATATCGCATCCCACATGATTCTTTCTAATAAACTGTTTGTGGTATACCTGATTTTTTCATTATGTTTAGAAAGACAAAATGGTGTTACGGAGGGAAAGGATGGTGCTTGAATTGCTAGAACATTTACGTATAGTGAACATGCAACTAGTACATGAGTGTCGTGTTTAAATTTGGAATTATTCCGGGTTCGTTTGGCATTTTTATGCATTAATTGAGTTTCTAGGCATTTAATGTGCATAATTCAAATTTGAACTACAAGCACATGCTCCAATGCACCAAAGTTTGTTGAAAATCACATCTGTGTCTTTGGGTGAATTTCTAGGTCCCATGGAAGACATGGGAACAAAATTCAAACATCTAGGTGTCGTGGCTCAGCCGGAATGATTGAGAAACTTGGTTTATTTAATTCTTGTAAATCCAAAACACGGCTGAAAATCATGAAACTTGGCATGGTGTCATGACATGGCACCAACATGCTGCAGTAATTTTTTTGGCTGAATTGGGACAAGCTTTGGTGTAAGCTTCTTGCAAACCAGAGCTTCCCTCAAGAAGGCTCCTGTTTCTGAGAGGGAAGGTGTCACCTCCGTGTGCGGAACGACATACGTACACTGCCTTCTCCTGCCTTAATATTTTTACACAGGCAGATTAGACCAAATAGAAGTATCGTGCTAAATTTTGGAATTATTCTGTGTTCGTTTGGCCTTTTTTATACATTAATTGAGTTTATGGGCATTTAATGTGCATAATTCAAATTTGAACTACAAGCACGTGTTCCAGTGCACCATAGTTGTTTGAAAAATCGCATGTGTGTCCTTGGGTGAATTTCTAGGTCCCATGCAAGAGATGGCAGTGAAATTCAAACATCTGGGCGTCGTGGCTCGGCCGTAAAGATTGAGAAACTTGGTTTTTTAATTCCTGTAATTCCAAAACACGCGTGAAGATCATGAAACTTGGCATGGTCTCATGACATGGCACGAACATGCTGCAGTAATTTTTTTGGCCGAATTGGGACAATCTTTGGTGTAAGCTTCTTGTAAACCGGAGCTTCCCTCAAGAAGGCTCGTGGTTCCGAGAGAGAACGTGTCACCTCCGTGTGCGAAATGACATACGTACACTGCCTTCTCCCACCTTAATTTTTTTGCAGATCCAGATTAGACCAAATAGAAGTACTGTGCTAAATTATGGAATTATTCCAGGCTCGTTTCGCCTTTTTTATACATTAATTGAGATTCTGGGCATTTAATGTGCATAATTCAAATTTGAACTACAAGCACAGGCTCCAGTGCACCAAAGTTGTTTCAAAAATCACATGTGTGTCCTTGGGTGAATTTCTAGGTCCCATGCAAGAGATTAGAGTGAAATTCAAACATCTGGGCGTCGTGGCTCGGCCTGAAAGATTGAGAAACTTGGTTTTTTAATTCCTATAATTCCAAAACACGCCTGAAAATCATGAAACTTGGCATGGTGTCATGACATGGCACGAACATGCTGTTGTAATTTTTTTGGCCCAATTGGGACAAGCTTTGGTCTAAGCTTCTTGCAAACCGGAGCTTCCCTCAAGAAGGCTCGTGGTTCCGAGAGGGAACGTGTCACCTCCGTGTGCGAAACGACATACGTACACTGCCTTCTCCCGCCTTAATTTTTTTACACAGCCAGATTAGACCAAATATAAGTACCGTGCTAAATTTTGGAATTATTCCGGGCTCGTTTCGCCTTTTTTATACATTAATTGAGTTTTTGGGCATTTAATGTGCATAATTCAAATTTGAACTACAAGCACATGCTCCAGTGCACCAAAGTTGTTTGAAAAATCATGTGTGTCCTTGGGTGAATTTCTAGGTCCCATGCAAGAGATGGGTGTGAAATTCAAATATCTGGGCATCATGCCTCGGCCGAAAAGATTGAGAAGCTTGGTTTTTTAATTCCTGTAATTCCAAGACACGCCTGAAAATCATGAAACTTGGCATGGTGTCATGACATGGCACCAACATGTTGCGGTAATATTTTTGGCCGAATTGGGACAAGCTTTGGTGAAGCTTCTTGCAAACCGGAGCTTCCCTCAAGAAGGCTCCTGGTTCCGAGAGGGAACGTGTCACCTCCGTGTGCGAAATGACATACGTATACTGCCTTCTCCCGCCTTATTTTTTTACACAGCTAGATTAGACCAATTAGAAGTACTGTGCTAAATTTTGGAATTATTCCATGTTTGTTTGGCTTTTTTATACATTAATTGAGTTTCTAGGCATTTAATGTGCATAATAAAAATTTGAACTACAAGCACGTGCTCCAGTGCACCATAGTTGATTGAAAAATCACATGTGTGTCTTTGGGTGAATTTTTAGGTCCCATGGAAGAGATGGGAGTGAAATTCAAACATCTGGGCATCGTGGCTCAGCCGGAAAGATTGAGAAACTTGGTTTTTTAAGTCCTGTAATTCCAAAACACGCCTGAAAATCATGAAGCTTGGCATGATGTCATGACATGGCACCAACATGTTTTGATAATTTTTTGCCCGAATTGGGCAAGCTTTGGTGTAAGCTTCTTGCAAACCGGAGCTTCCCTCAAGAAGACTAGTGGTTCTGACAGGGAACGTGTCACCTCCGTCTGTGAAACGACATACGTACACTGCCTTCTCCCACTTTAATTTTTTTACACAGCCAGATTAGACCAAATAGAAGTACCGTGCTAAATTTTGGAATTATTACGGCTTTGTTTGGCCTTTTTTATACATTAATTGAGTTTCTGGGCATTTAATGTGCATAATTCAAATTTGAACTACAAGTACATGCTCCAGTGCACCAAAGTTGTTTGAAAAATCACATGTGTGTCCTTGGGTGAATTTCTAGGTCCCATGCAAGAGATGGGAGTGAAATTCAAACATCTGGGCGTCGTGGCTCGGCCGAAAAGATTGAGAAACTTGGTTTTTTAATTCATGTAATTCCAAAACACGCCTGAAAATCATGAAACTTGGCATGGTCTCATGACATGGCACCAACATGCTGTGGTAATTTTTCTGTCCGATTTGCAAAGGCGCACACATTAACAATCAACAAAGTCATTTTGGAACACGTGTTATCATGTTACAAATCGGAAATGCAAGTATTATTGAAACCGTGAGCGTTCGACCTAACAATTACGTGCGTCCACGCGTCCCCTTTTTTTATTGGCTAGAAGGTGCCATGCGGGGTTGCTATTTGAGTACGGGAGGCGTGCGATCAGACCCCTGCGCGTGCTCATCGGGAGTTGAGCCCTTTTGACCGCTACCCGCCGCGCACCTCCCTCCCAACGTCTCCATTAATGGCGCCCGAGCACCTCTTCTACGGCGGGGCTATATGTCTCACTGGACTAAGATTTAAGAGAGGAAAATGAAAATATGAAAATAAAGTTCTGCACGGATCTTGTTGTAAGATCCGACGGACCTATATAGCATCGACTGCAACTTATAGCAAGCATGATGAATATAAGGATGATGACATCGGATAATAATTGTCTTACATATTTATAAACATAATTAAAAAAGCCACATGCGGCAATGCCCGATATACACAAGGGCAAAATAAGAAGGAAGCCACAACAGGAACTAATCTCCACGGCGGGCGGCGACAAGCTCTTTCTTTTCCTCAAGATGCTGGTTGAGAGTATCCACGGGTTCCTCCACCAGCCTTTTGCGCTCGATGCACAGCATGACATTCTTTTCCATAAGTTTCTCGACGATGGCGCTGGTCCTCTTCAACAAGGTAGTGGTCTGCTCCTGCTGCTCCACACTTCCAACGATCTTCGCCCTTAGCAGGTCACGCTCGGCCTGGAGCTTCGCATTGCTCTCATTTAGTTGCCTGATGACGTCGGTAGACTGTTCAAACGAGGCTTGCAGGTCATCCTGCAACCTCTCCCACCTGGAGATCTGATCCATCTGCCTGAGGACGAGGGCACGCATGCGCCTGTAAGAGTCCTCGCCTGCCTGCGAGGCAATTTCCCAGGCCACCGCGGCATGGGAGGGCATCTCTGCTGCATTCACGGCGTGGCGGGACATCTCTTCTGCTTCCGTGGCATGGCCGGACCAGTCTGCTACATCAACGGTGTGGCGGGTCCTCCGTGCTGCTTCGTCGGCGCGGCGGGACCTCTTTGCTGCTACGGCCGTGCGGCGGGACATGTTGGCTACTATCGCGGTGAGGCGGGACATCTCTCGTGCTCCCGCTTCCAGGCTCGCCTCTCCCTGGTCGCAATCTCTCGACCCAGAACTCACGCTGGCCATGGCAGACGCAAGGGAACGATGATGAATGACTTGTTTGTTTTTGACTTTTTGTGGATGAGGAGTTGAGGAGGAATGTGCAGTCATCTTGGAGTAGTAGTATTTATAACCACGTAGTACTACGCTCCTAAGTGGGAAACCGTTTAGGTTTTGATCGATGTGAACAGGTTTGCAATTTGGAATGTGACGGGACGCATGCTCAAAATTTATTGACGGTTATAAGTGCGGCACTATTCTCGGAAGGCGTAACGTGGGCACGTACACCTTCTCTGCCGCGTATGTGGCGCTTGCACCATAGGGTGCACCGCAATAGGCAATGTCAGCACACGTCTTTTAATTAGAACTAGATGATACCCCGCACGTTGCTGCGGGACTTTGTAGTTTTGATGAGCAGATTCAAAGAAAGGCAGATTGCTGTATGAATGAAAGTAAATATGGCTTGAAATGTTGAATACATTTACAGGTAAAGTAGACCTGAGTAGTTACCTAAGATATATGTTCCAAACAAACATTGAGAGAGGCATCATGAATAGCATACATTGATATAGTTGTTTAATCTGCTAAGGAAGCAGTACTGTACATAAATAGCATACATTGATATAGTTGTTTAAACTGCTAAGGAAGCAGTACTGTACATAAATAGAACTAAAATTTATTTGCTTATACTGGAATGATAACTTTTTCTGAAAGGCTTATAGCTGTAGGTTATACCTTGTCTAGAAATTTTCTTCATAGATGATCTTATCTTTCTTATTCCTAGCAGAGCAACAATAAGAATCTGGGCTGTACTTGGCATTCTTGATTCTTCAAAGAAACTGAAATGGGAGAATGGACTCTTCATATTTACTCGGAATATTATGGTTCATAGCCACCCCATTAAGATTGCTGATCGGGAGAAGCTGCAAGATCTCTTAGGAAAGTGAGGCACAACGGTGGGACAAAGTGTGCTTCGACAACTGTAAGGAAAGTAGTAAATACGACATCCCATAGAGCTAGGGAAACAACTTGCAGTGCTCAATGATTGCTCGACAGTCTGATGTTATCTTTTCGTTTTCTTTTTATAGTGTGCATGAAAATGAATTATGAAACTCAAGCCCTGCATGTACCATAACCATCCATGTTTTGTTGTTCTGATGTAGAAAATCAGATAGCACAGTTTAACAGTAACCCTAAAGAAACATCAATAAAGGTGAATTGATGGGATGGCAAATACTGCAAACATTCATTCATGTGCCAACATAATTACAGAAGGCAAGGAAAATAATAATAATCAATAAATGATATAGGATAACCTCACATTAAGTAGCAAGATATTGTACCAGGCAGTGGGAACTTCAAATTTCTGCCGGCACTATAAGAGAAACATACATGAAGGAAGCAAATGGCAGGATAATTTGAGTGATATAATAGAGGATTAAGGTAAGAGAGTAGTTACCTGGCCAGGAACAAATCCTGGTTATAATTGAAAGAAGAAAGTAGTATGGGGTCGGCAAATGTCTATGATACGCAAGTGAGACATGGATCTTCATGGTGCATCCACAACAACCTGGAGGAACCACATTATGAAACGCTTCATAGGTGCTCAAGGAGCGCTGAGTCGACGCATCCTTCTAATTAACACACACTGTCCGAAAACAATTGTACTCCAGAATTTTCGTTTCTGGTAAAATCATGTATCATGGTAACCCTGTAGTATACCTTATCGGACCAGTAAAGATGTATAGAGATAAGAAACAAATTATGTTCATTAACATCACATAGCAAATTTAGAATGGTCAGCGAAGAGCATGCTTCAAATCTGGTTCTGCCCTTGATCTTCACGGTCAATCAATATCACCAACATGGCTACACCTCTATGTCATTAGAGATTTCAGCAATAATGCACTTGTAGCTTCTCTTATATTTACTGTACCTTTAATCAATAACTGAACCATGATGTGCGTTCTACAGATTCTGTTAAAACTTGAATCTTGACTTAATATCAATTAACAACTACTGAAAGTGGTTCAAGAAATGAACCAAATAATGTAGGTTACCACTATTTATCAAAAAGGTACTACTTGTGAGATCAAGGACTAAATATCAAGAGATCCTGCATTTCCAATAGCTAGAATAATCAAGAGAAGAAACATCATTAACCTAATAGGCAAAGCTCGCAGCCGTGGTGAAGAGGGTTTTTATGAACCCTTTTTGTAAGCTGATGACGACGGCAAGTGATGTGACGGTGGCCGACTGCGATGATGGCACTGCTTCGCGTCCCATCCCGTCGGTAGTGTCCCGTGATGGAGAGCTCAGGTCAAGCCGGTGGCAGATGCCCATGTACGAGTGAGGCGCGAGAGTGAGTGAGAGACATACCAGTGAAGAAGATCTTGATGGACTGGGTGATGCCAAACAGAGTCAGGCAGGAGAAAAAGGGCGACTCCGCGGACAGCGGCTGCGACACGGAGGCGGGTTGCTGGGTCTCCTATCTATGGTTGGCTAGTTCTAGAACCTTCCACACTATGGCTCCTCCTCGAGACCTGCCTGACAGGCAGGCGATGGGCGCCGACAGCGGTGATTTCAATTTAATCGTCACCAGCATCGTAATCGTAATCTTCTAATCGTTGTGCTGAGGACGGAAGCATGAAGGTTGGGGAAGATGAACATTATTTGGTATGGAAATCAATGGTGAAGGAGCAGAGATGAATGGGTCGTATTAATACAGCAGTGGAAGAAATCCAAGCAAGGGAAAGAATTGATTCCTCCATCGTGCGGGCCGGGGGCAACGAAAGGAAAAACTCTGATGTGGGCGGTTCAGCTGAAAGTTGGTAACAGACGCGACTATTGGGCTTGTTTTCCTTTTAGAAGAATAACTGTGAATGAGACGATTAGGCTTCGGTGCGCAGTATAAGACTGTTAGCCGTTTCTTTTGCATTTTTTTCATGGAGGATATGGCGGGCCAAACATTGCATGTCTCACGGCTGCATGCAGACGCATTGCAGTGGTGGAGAATGGATGACGTGGCCAAATGCTGATGTGGACAGCTTGCATGTTTAGATAAATAACATAGTGGGGGTGAACTTCTTAAGTATATAGGATGGGTGTGCCCGTCTAGAGCACACACGTTGATCTATCTAATTGTTTCAGTTTGTTGTGACTAATCGCAAACAGTTCCTCCATGTGAAGTGTATGCCATCAATCGCAAACACTTTGATCTGGCTTACCCGTTTCTGTTCTGTTGCCTAATTTTAAACAGTTAATCCTTATAAAGCGTATGCCCTCAATCACACACACCTTCATCTGGTTGCCCGTTTCTTTTGTGTTGCCTAATCACAAGCAGTTCATCCGAGTGAACCGTATGCTCTATATCGCACACGCCTTCATCAGGCTGCCCATTTCTTTTGTTCCCCCTCATCGCAAACAGTTCATTGGACTGAACCATATGCCCTGGATCGCACACGCAACTAGAATCTGAACCGTGTTTGATGCATCCTCCATCGCAAATGTTTTCACCTTTTTTGACGATTTTCATACAACACTGTTTGCAATTATGGCATCACACACGGTTTCTCGAAGGGTCTCTGATCATTGTGTCGCGTTAGCAGCATCCTGCAGTAGTGTATGACAAGTCAAGCGGATTGTCAAACATAATGTGACCAATAGAATTTTTACATGATATCCTATGGAACATAGCATCACAACTAGGTAATTCGACATGCTCAACATCATATTCATCATAAATGGGTGGCATATCGAAACAAGTAGAGGATGTAGTATGTGATGAATTCATAAGGTGATCAACATCATGTAAGCAATCATTTGCAAGATAGTCCACTAGTGGGACAAGTGAAGTACCATCACCTATGTTACCTTGGTCATTCCACTCAAGTGGTGTAGGTGAGGTATTAAAGACCAAATGGTGGTCATCATCTTCATCTTGATGGAACCATGTGGGGGGTGCATCATATTCCACCATGGCCATCATCTTGTCCAAAGGAAGAACGAAGTCGTCAAGGATGGGCGCATCATCATAAATGGGACCTAGCACCAAAGGAGAAGACACAATAGAGCTAGAGGTTCAATCGTTAGAAATCATAGTGGCCTCGCATGCCCAATCAACTATCACACTCTCTCTATGTGGTGGTTCACTCACTCCCTCAAAATAGGTGGACTCAATGTCACATATGGTGGAGTCACTCATCACACTCAAGTGGTGGGGGTTGTGGCTCTTCTCACATGGTAATTGTGGCAAATCATCATATATGGGGCTAGTGGTGAAGTCCCTCTCACTCTCAATATGGTGGCACAAGTCACTCAAGTCATCATAAGTCGCCGTGGTCGAAGGGAAAATCCCATGCTCAACCATCTTGTCGTCGTCGCCGTGGATGAAGGCCGAAGATGGCACATCATCGCTCTCCTCCATGAATGAAGGGAAAATCCCATGCTCGATCATCCCGTCACCGTCACTGTGGATGAAGGCCGATATAGTCGTACTCGTCGGAGGTAGGCGAAGATTCCGTACGTCTGAAGGCAAAGATGCCTTGATAACACTTGGCAAAGATGCCGATGTGGTGGGAGTAGTCATAGCTTCATCTTGCTGGTGCTCATCTCGCGGTCTTCTCTTGTGCTCATGACGGTTTTCTTGACGGTGCCGCGTGGTACTTGCATCTTGTGGCCGCTCCGAAGGTGTGCGACTTGAGCGTCTCGTACTTGATCCATTTGTTCCACCAACTTGGTGTCGATGTAGTCCCTTTTTCTTGCTTCACTTTGGTGAATGTCGACGGTGAGTCGTTCAATGCCATGCATTGCCCGTTGTAGTCCGAAGAGTGGTGTTTTGGTGATGTAGTTGTTCGCGCCATCGTTTTTGTGGAAGACCGGAGATGAAATGCCTTGCCTATCCATCACAAGACTCAAGCAAATGTGAGTGGAAGAAAGGAAAGAACTAGACCACTGTACCTTATCCAATGTTGAAGATGGATCAATGATCACTCAATAATGTATCAAGGAACAATTGGTACCGGATCTTGTCAATTCTCACACCTACACAAGTAAGGCTTATGGTGGAGCTCGGTGAGGATAGTGGCACAAAAATTTGATGCAAAATTTTAGCAAGAGTCAATAATGTCGGAAATGATTCACAAATTCGCAAGTGAAACAAGTAGACCAATAGCAATATGTGGCACACGGAAACACACACACGGATAGATAAATGGGGTTGTGCAACCAAGGAATGAGCACAAAATGTGGAATCCAAGGAAAACGCTCATGTTGCACAACTCAAGAGAGGCGCTAGCACGATTGCTCAATAGGAGGATATGACACTTGTGCACAACCTATAAGATGCCAAATGTATGAGCTTTCTATCCCAAGTATGCTATGTGTATGATGTTCCGGTGTTTTGCACACGATGATCCAAGATGAACAATATGGTAGTATGATATGCAATGTGGCGATGCTATGGCTATTGCTTACAAGCTCTTTGCTTTTTCTCTTCTTGCTTAAAAGCTTATTCTCTCTTTTTTTATATGGCCACTTATGCGAAATGCTCGAACCAAGATAGCAATTGTGTATATTCAGGAACAATCTTGTGACACAAGGGATGATATGATAGCAAGATGATAGCAATATGATATGGTATGTATGCAATGGAAGGTATGGATCACTAATGTGCACAAGTAACGTTGCCGGCAATACTCAATGGCTAGTCTCGATAGGCAAGTGACGCAAAATGGGCTAAGGGGTTAACAATATGTAATGGCAAGAATGAATGTACAATGATTGGATACCACTATACCAAGATGATATAGAGGTTACCGTTCTTGCTTACTGTTAGGTTGTTAAAATGGTGAAGGTGGCCGATGTCGAATCCTTGGCGAAGATGAGCAGCGGTGTTGACGATGTCGAACCATTCCTAGATGGCCTAAATACCCTAGGAAACGGAAACACCGCAAACTCAAAATCTCAAAGGAAAATGTCAAATGGTGGTAGCGGAATGCGTTGTGGTTCCGGAGTTAGCAATGCGGAAGTGGTGGTGGTGGATGATGAATAAGCAACCATCCCTAAGTAGCCGAAACACCTTAGGAGACTCAATTCACCACTCAAGCAACCACAAATGCTATAAGTATAAAAATGGGTTAGGTTGTGGAAAGCTATGGTGGATTTGCGGATGATATGGTGGATGGCCTAGGCAAAGATGCCAAAATGCCAAAATTTTGATGGATTAAAATGATGTTGGAACATATCTAGATGGATGGGGGATGTCAATAGCTACTCAACGAGCTAAAGAACGTCAAAATCGGACTCCGGGAGAGAAAGTTATGGCCGAAATGGTGTTTGGTGTTAGGCTGATTCTGGGAGGTGCGGGTGCCCAGGGTGGGAGGTGCGGGCACCCGGGGTGGCCAGCGGGGTTGGGTAGAAGCAGTGGCCTGGGGGTCCGGGTGCCCGGGGGTAAGAGGTGCGGGCACTCGGGGTGGTCCGGGGCAAACAGCTCGGGGGTTCGGGTGCCCGGGGGTTCGTGGTGCGGGCAACTGGGGTGGTCAACGGGGGTGCACGGGGGGTGCGGGTGCCCAAGGGTTCAGGGTGCGGGCACCCGGGGTGGTCAACGGGGGTGCACGGGGGGTCCGCGTGCTCGGGGGTCACGGATTTGGGCGGAAATTCATGGGAAAATGGAAGAAATTGGTGGATTTCGTGGAGGGAAAGGTGGGGATGGATGGGGGAATGCTAGATCCACTTGAAACCAAGCAAATCCATGGATCAAATCCAAAAAAACCTCATCAAACCAACAAATCACAAAAAAATGGGGCTATTTTTGGTGGGGATTTTCTAAATTTAGGATGAAATCAAGCAAAAGAAGGCTAGGAAACGGTGGGGGACTCCAAATTCGTGATAAATGTGGCTCTGATACCAAGATGTTGTAGGGTGGAACCCTAGGTGGAGATCTTTCACGAATTGGAGGGGAAATCCCCAACAACACGAAGAACACAAGAGAGGGAAAACACTCAAATTGACTAGATCCAATCACACATGTGCTAGACCCAATCACACAAAGAGAGATACAAGGGTCCAAATCCAACACAGAAGATACAAGAGGTAACTAGTTCATCCGAATCCTATGAGGAGAGAGGTCTTGATGATCCTATGATGGGGATCCTTCCCTAGATGGGGTCTTGATATCCACAAGAGGATCTTCTCCTAGATGGAGGTCATGATCTCCATGAGGAGGAAGATGAGCAAAGCTCTCTCAATATATCACATATACTTTTCTATCCTCTAAATGAGCTAGGAAAGGGGTATATATAGTCTAGGGACAAAATAGAGGGGAGAGGGGGATACAAGGGTCAAATGCCCAAAATGCACGCAGGCATATTCGGAGGGGTCCGGGCACCCGGGGTAAAGTGGCCCGGGCACCCGGAGGAGGTGCGGCTGTAGGTGGCCGGGCACCCGGGCTGGACAGGGCCGGCTGTAGGGGGGCCGGGCACCCGGGGTTGAGGGCCCGGGCACCCAGGGCGGCGGCTGGAGCAGGGGCCGAGCACCTGGGGTTTGAGGACCCGGGCACCCGAGCGTCGCCTGGGAGGAGGGGGCCGGGCACCCGAGGCTGGAAGGCCGGGCACCCAGGACTATAGGGGCCAGGCACCCGGTCCAGGGGGCTCCGGTTCTCCTCGTTCTTCTCCCTCTCCTTCTTCTTGGGTCTCTAGTGAACTTGGTGATTCCTCCGTGCTTCCTCGTGACAGTCTCCGAAATACCTAGGAAGGCATAATGTGTCTCTTTGAGGTAGAATCCCATTCTCAAGTGAATCCGGACGAAACTCGGAAAGGAAAGAAGTAACCTCCGCTTCGATGGTGCGTGCACATGCTCTTGTCATTGGTCCTTGAGGTGCTTCACGAGTCGTAGTAGAGTCCATGGGGATGAGCGAGGGATGCTCCGCATCACTAGTGGTCTTGTTAACCATCAACACTTGATGCTCCTTCTTGATTTCTATCTCTGCATCCTTTTGCATTGTGAAGAGCTCAGGAATTGTCTTATCTATCCTTGCATATTATAGTTCATCACGAAGCCTTTATAGCTTGGTGGCAGTGATTGAAGAACTCTGTCAATGACACTTTCATCAGGAAGAGTAACTCCCAGCTGAGTCAAGTGTTTATGGTACCCAGACATTCTGAGTATATGTTCACTAATAGAACTATTCTCCTCCATCTTGCAGCTATGGAAATTATTGGAGACTTCATATCTCTCAATTCAGGCATTTGCTTGAAATATTAACTTCAACTCTCCTGGAACATCTCATATCACTACAAAAAAGCCACATCTGTGACATTTTGGGCTAAACGAATTTTTTTCCTGTCATACTTATGACACTTCTATGACGATAATTGCGACAAAAACCGGTATCATCATAGATGTGGTGGGCTCCTACTTCTATGACAAAAAATCATGACAGAAAATGGGCTTTTCGTCCTGGGCGGGCCGGAAACGTAGCTGCATGACATTCTTTGGGCCGTCGACGGAAAAAACCATGGTAGAAGTGAGGGCAAGGAAAATATCAGGGTGTTCCCGGTTACGGTGGGTGGTCGGGGCCAAGCGATGCACGGAGGTTTGCGCGTTTCTCTCATACACGCACGCGCGTGGGTGCGAGGTGTTGGGCTCTAACTAAATCCGAGCGAGACGTTCGCTTACTGAACCCAAGTGATTGCACTGCACGACATGCATTACTAAACCCGAGCAATCGATGGCTATTAACTGAACCCGATTGAGCGATTCCTTCGCTACTTCTGCTAACTGAAGCCAATTGATGCTGCCTCTGGATGAACAGTGAGTGTTGCTGGGGGCTTGGATGAACAGTTCCCGGTGGGGGTGGATGAACAGGACGCCGTGGTGTTGCCTCTGGATGAACAGGACCACGATCGATCGAGCCCATTGGGGCTAGATGAACAGGACCCTGTGGAGGGCTGGATGAACAGGACGACCCTGTGGAGGGTTGGATGAACAGTAGACGGTGGAGGACTGGATGAACAGCAGCCCATGGAGGGGTGGTTGAACAGGAGCCCGTGGAGTAGCGCGTGGTGGAGGCTGGATGAACAGGAGCCCGTGGATGAACAGTCGCCGGTGGAGGCTAGAGGATGTCGATGGTGGATGAACAATAGCCCGTGGAGGCTGGAGGGGGTCGATGGTGGAGATGAACAGTATCTCGTGGAGTCCCATTTTGCGGTACGCCACACCCCTCCCGATGAACAGGACCGTTGTTTAGACCGTAGCGCTCCAACACAAGTCTATTTCCTCCGTTTTGCGGTATGCCACACCCCTCCCGATCAATATGACCCTGTTTCGATCGTAGAAGGTCCGTTTCCTCCATTTTGCGGTATGCCAGACCCCTCCCGATGAACAGGATCCCGTTTCAAATGTGTTTGGTCGAACACAAGGCCGTTTCCTCCGTTCTGCGGTACACCAGGCCTCGTTTCCATTGGCTGTTCCGTCCAAGCCGGTTGGCTCCCACTCGTTCCGTTGCCTACCGATGAACACGACGCATTCCGTTGCCTCCCCATGAACACGACGACGACGATGTTGTTTTTTTAGGGCGACAACGATGCTGTTTCTCCGTTCCAACCCAGCCATGTACACGAGCCCTGACCGTACGTATGCGCGAGTAGGCGTTCGAGACCCCGTCCATATGTATGTGCGTGGCCGTATTTTCTTTCTTGCACACTGGCCGTTGTATGTACGTGTACATGCTACGTGCGCGCCTCTACATCAACCAGTATGTACATACACATTCGTGACCAGAATGACAGTGCTACGTACGCTTCGACAAGGTGGGTCCCGACTGTCAGGCACTTCCTTGCGTGTGAATATGTAGCTGGTGGGTCCCAGCAGTCAGGGGGGCGAATCGTTTTTTTTGCTCGAACGCACTTCCTTGCATGCGAAGATGTAGCTGGTAGGTCCCAGCAGTCAGGGGGAAATGTTTTTTCGCGAAATACGGTTACCCGTCCGGTGGGTCCCTGCTGTTAGGTGGAGGAATCATTGTTTTTCGTATAATAAGGAGGCACTTCCTTGCTACGGCCATGGACCCAGCTGTCAGCCTCTCCACGTTCAGTCCACGTTCGATGGAAGCTGTTCCTTGACCACGTTGACCACGCCGTGCCGAGAGCACCAGGGCGGTGGACGACGGCTAGGACTAGGAAGGGGACAACGCGGAGCCGGGGAAGACACGGCAATGGATGCCCACGCGTAGAGGAGTATGAAGGTTCACTGGTTCGCTGCGGTGTGAAGCTGCCATCGCCGTAGAATAACATGGGGTGTGGGTGAGTAGAGGGATGGCCTGGCCAGCGGTGGGAGTAGTAGGGGGCGGTGAGGCCTCCGCGGCATCACAGTCGTCCACGGGAGGCAGGAGCACGCGGCACGACCGGTGCTGCTTTGGGCGGCTGGAGCAAGAAGACCAGAGGTTGAAGAAGCACTACGACCGTTGGATGGACATCGTACGATCACTGCAGCTAGAATCATTTATATTGACTAAGTTGACAAAGCCCTTGGTACGTGTCTACTTAGTAGGCCCACAGGTCAGCCTCCAAAATGGTGCGCCCTAGATGTCAGGGGGAGGAATCATTTTTTGGGCGGCTGAAGCAAGAATATCCTAGATTGAAGAAGAAGCAGGACATCCGTTGGATGGACATCCAACGGCCACAGTTGCCAGAACTGTGTGTTGTTGACAAAGCCTTGCATACGCGTCAACTTAGTTTTTTTAGGGGACGCGTCAACTTAGAAGGCCCACAAGTGTATGGCAGAGAACATATAGCCCATTTGCGATTTGTAAGAATGCACAACCCATTTTTTAATTCTAATGGAATTTACTACAGCCCATTTACAGTTTGTTAAAAGTACAGCCCATTTTCTAGCTAGGACAATGATTAATAATTTCAACCATTCCTCAAAAAAAGATTAATAATTTCAACCAACCGCTCAGAACAGAATTCAAAAAAATTTCCCACATTTTTATGGGATCCGAAATATTTTTATCCAAAATTTCTAGTCAGATTAAATATAATTTCAAAATAAAGTTGTATTACGTTAAAATCCAATGAAATATTGTGCACGCAACAAGTAATGAAATTAAAATTTTCAAATTCCGAAAATAATATATTTTTTAAACTAATTACGCGTTTGGTGCATTTTTTATAGTTACTGCCCAGTTATTATAATTACATCCCATTTATTATTTCTTAAAGTCCATTTTCTTGTTAAGCCTAATGCATACCTCCTAGGAAAGTTTGCAGCCCAGCGGGGCGGAGAATAATAAGTTGACCCGTGTGTACAACTGTCGGCCCAGTTGCATTGCTGATGTTGAAAAAAGGCCTCTGTAGTACAGTACAACCTAACATGGCTACTCAGCCCACATCCAGCGACGCCGGAAAGGCCCAAACAAGGCTTCTGTACAACTTTTTGAAGTCACTGAGCTCAATTAATAACTTAACAAAAAGTTAGATTATAGTGGAACCTAATTAAAAGCTGTCACGAGCAAAGAAATAATTCAATGGGTCCACTTGTGTGTGTGTGTGAGAGAGAGAGAGACCCATCGGTTGACGCTCGTAAATACATCTTTCAG
The DNA here is from genome assembly GCF_056163025.1 of Triticum urartu. NCBI lineage: Eukaryota > Viridiplantae > Streptophyta > Magnoliopsida > Poales > Poaceae > Triticum > Triticum urartu. The sequence goes on from NC_141875.1 coordinate 98,399,134, forward strand.
CCATATGCATTGCTGATGCTCAATAAAAACTTATATAGTTGACACAATCATATAGAACATCATAGCACACTGAACTTGCATACAAAAATTTCACGCAGGCGGCACAATTAGGATGGAAGCAGTGGATCGCTACGGGTAAGGCTATGTTGAAACGAATGAACTCATACATAAATGTTCATCGTCTTTATCTATGACGGGGAAATATCTTGAATGCTGTGCAAAAAAAACAGACAGACAACACAATAATTTCTGCTAGCACAATAATTTCTGCTAGCACATAAAGTTCTGGTACAAAATTAGAACATGTCACAATCAAATGTACTGGCACATCAGTGCTTCACACCCATAGCTCGGATTTAACTAGTATCTGACAAGATTCAGTTGTTACCTCAAATTAGAGCACATCCAGGCAGCCAGCCCTGCCCCTTCTCCCAAAGAAGCAGTGGCCTCCGCCACGCGATGGAGTAGGCCCTGTGCCATCTATCGTTCCGAGCAACACGGGGAAAGTCTGACGTTGACTCCTGTAATGGACGTCGTCGACGGACCCTGGCACCAGTGGTGGCGGCAGGACTTCGATTGATGCATTGACCACTTCTTCGAAATGCACGAACACTCGATACAGGCACATCCCTAACATGATCTGCGGCGGCCTTGGTGGTGACGAATAGTACAACCCCGGTTCCCGCACCGGTATCTCAACACCAATCACCTTCGGTATGGTGGACGGCTTCTTCATCCATGCCATAACCGTCAGAGCCCAGCTGTATGGAGGAACAAACATACTTATGAGCTCACCACCAAGGTCGTTGATAAGCTCATTCATGGACTCGTTGTTCCAAGCACGTTGAGGCATGCTTTGGAAGGTAAGCTTTGTTAAAAACTCAAGCTCAAAGGGCACCGAGCCCCATCCTGGGTGCCACCGATCAAAGCTCACCAGCGCATCATCGCAGAACAAATGTCAGGAAGATTCGAACACACGACTGCAGTCGAAAGTTGTCCGGAACCTGACGAATAAATCAGCCGGTGGCGGACAGACTTTGACGAGCAAGTCACTTATTTGGATGCCGTGCGCAATGCCAAGAGCTTTGACAAGGTCGTCCGGTGAGACGGGAGGCCGGTCGCCGTTGATGGTTACCATCAGCACTTTGCCGGCAAACTGGTCGTCAAGCATCGTCATGCCACTGTTGAGCGACAGCACGCAGCGACCAAAGGCAGGACGGACCTCAGGATCTCCATCTCGGAGATCTGCGTTGACCGGCGACATGATAGTGCGCTTGAGTACATGGAGTATAGGAGGGGGATTTGGGGAAACTGGAGTAGGAATCGAGATTCCAGAGGTGGGGGAGGGGCGGGAGATTGGGGATGAAAAGGTAGCATGAATTTCGAACATGCGCCAATATGCTCTCGGCGCGCAAGCGCACGAAAACACCGGTGGCGCCCACATGTCAGCCTAAGAGTCCTTATTCTTTCTTTTTTGGAGAGCCCGGCCTTTTTTGGGGGGATCTTTTAAGAGCCCGACTTGAGAGTCATAATTGACCTGTTTGGCATTGCATTACTACTCGGCCCATATTCAACGACACCTCACTGGTCCAAACAAGTGTACATAATCGAAAAGACACTAAGCTCAAATTATATAACTTGAAAAAAGGATATACACTCTGAACACTAGAGAATGGTGATGCCCTCATTTACCCCACCAATAGTTCGACAATAAAATAGTTCGAAACAACGATATATACAACATTCAAACACTGATTAGTGATTACTACTGACATAAACAGCAAGACATGATAGTTCATAAGAAGTCTTGCTACACCACCAAAACACACCCATCTGCAGCGCTCAGACTCTCGTGATCCAGACGAGAATGACATTCTAAACAGAGGCACCTATTACATGTTAAGAGTGACATAGATGAGGATGACCAAATGACAAGGAATATGCATAACAAAAGAAAGAACTACCCATCCAGAACAAGCAGCAAAGACAACAAAGTCATTCGAAGAGATGATCCAACACCATCATAATTTGCAGCCCTGCTTCAGCGACCAGTGATCCGGAGACACTAGTACTCCACCGTATCGACGCAACAGCCCAATTATCTATCAACCTGAAGGCTTGAACCACATCACCGCGTGTCGTAATTGAGACATCCAAGTATCAAAGTTAATCTAGATGCCTTTGTCATTCTCACCTTCTTTTGGCTGCAGGCTGTATCATTGACAATCAGGGGAGTTTGCTCCCGAACTCCTAGGGCTCGCCGTGTAGACACATTTTTCCTTAGCAAATAGAGCCTCTCTGCCATCAAGGTCCTTGCCAATGGTGACCTCCTCGTTAATCAGATAATTGAGTCCGAGAAACAGAGAGTGTGAACCAAGGCTATTTACCCACCTCCAACTAAAAAACCTGAAGTCCCCAACAAGCTGGTATCCTGCTCATAGACGTAACAGCCACTGTCCGGATACTCACGTATTTCACTGTGCTTGTATACAATGGGGTTTTGTAATATAACTTTTCCGGCTCATGTGTCCGAATGATCATCAGTCTTTTGCCATCGTCTGATCGAGCGTGGAACCAGTTGTGCTTCCCTGTTTTTGGCAAAGGTGGTGTGATTACAGAGGGCAGTAACTGACACTGCATCATATCAAAAAGGACATGCATTGTTAATGTAAGATCAGCATTGTTCAGAGTATGAGTAGGATAATGCAAGAAACAACATTGATATGTCCCTCTTGGAACTGGGAGGAAAATACAAGGAAATGTATACTGGGTTCGAAAATATAGAAGTGCCATGCATGGTTATACTCATGTTATCTCGCAATCGATTCTTCACAGGAAACTACCATGTCATGCATGTTATGTAATCATGTTCTGTCCTCACAAACAAATTCTTCAAGGTAACTAACAGACCATGCATTGTTATATACTCGTGTTCTGTGGGCAAAATTTTTGTGAGGATATTATTCTAGCCATTGATTGCTGAAGGGCGAATATAGGTATCTACACATGGTAAGCATTACAGGATTTCACTACTTCCAAATATAGAGTTCTCCATATGCACATTTACTTCCCTAATGTATGGTTAGATGAAACCAACAGTGTGGTGCATGTTTCTACATCATGAAAATGAGGAAACTAACATGGCCATTGATACACACTCATATTTAGTAGTAGTATATAGATTACTGTAAAATAAGGAGAATATCCATATATTCCTAACCGTTTGATTATTTAGGGGTACAAAAGCTTAGGCCTCGCTTCGACGATGGTCGTGTGCATGTCCCTCGAGCATGCAGCCAGCCGCAGGGTGCTCAACATATCCATACGCGAACAACAGAGGTGGAGGATGTCACTGGGAAGACTGCTCCAATCGTGGCTCATATGGATGTTGCACGGTTTGTGTTCGGCCATGGTGGAGTTTGGAAAGTGGGGGTTTTGGGGGGCTTGATTTACGGGGGAGAAGGTTATCGGTGCGAGCAAGGCGACGGTACACGGGGGCACAGTGAGATGGAGACGGAGATGGAGATGGAGATTGAGTGGTGCTATGGGAGGGGAGAGGGAGACGAGGCGAGTCATGCTAATGTGTTGTACGTCAGCGGTGATAGACTGCATAGTGCACAGGGTGAGGCTGACTTTGGTAACCCGAACATGCTGCATGGACGTGTGTCAGGCGCAGGGTGTTGTCACTTCACTGTGAGGACCGGATGAATAGTATTTTGACCATCAAGTGTACCACAGTTGTACTATGACTACTAGTAGTAGTAGGAACATGAGTACTCCAATACTGTATAGCGGAAATAGGTCTCCCGTGCTATCATGCCTGTTCACTTCATCCTCCAGGTATCATCCATATTGTGAGCAGAACCAAATTCTCATGCATGCGGAAGCGCGAAGATGGGCCTTTTCTTTTTTGATGAGGATAACCATGTATTCCTTAACCAGAGAATGTTGTGTCTCCCACGCACGGGCCAATATCCATCTGAACCAGCTACAACACATTTTTTATCTGTTTGCATAGGTCCCACCAATCAGGAAGGATGGGCACGTACACGAACAGGTACGACTCTTCAGTCTACCCGCATAGCCTTTTCGTTTAGTCTACCTAGCCGTCTAATCAACTGCTTGCATGCCACTTTTCCCATTTACTTCTCCATTTGGGAACCGATTTTCCTCGGCTTCTTCACCTCCCCTTCATCTTCATTTGCATCCAAACCCCACTGTGTTCACATTGTTTTAACCTCTTTAAATAATCATCTACTACTTCAGTTAGACTAGCCATCTAATCCTAATTCTCCAAACCATAGCCCTCCGTTCCAGCGGTTACAAATGGCAAAAGAGATCGAGATGCAGGTGTCGGTGTCAAAACCGGCGGATCTCAGGTAGGGGGTCCCGAACTGTGCATCTAGGATCGATAGTAACAGGAGACAGGGGACACAATGTTTACCCAGGATCGTGCTCTCTCTATGGAGGTAATACCCTACATCCTTCTTGATTGATATTGATGAATGCGGGTGTTACAAGAGTTGATCTACCACGAGATCGTAATGGCTAAACCCTAGACACCTAGCTTGTATGACTATGGTAATGAATATATCCTTTCCAGACTAACCCCTTCAGTTTATATAGACACTGGGGGGATCTAGGGTTTACATAGAGTCGGTTACATGAGAAGGAATCTTCATAGTCGGTCGCCAAGTTTGCCTTCCACGCCAAGGAGAGTCCAATACGGACACAGGTACAGTCTTCGGCCTTCATGTCCTCACAGCCCATCAGTCTGGCCCATGGATAACAGGCCGGATGCCCGAGGACCCCTTAGTCCAGGACTCCCTGAATAGCCCCTGAACCTGGCTTCAATGATGAGGAGTCTAGCGCGCAGATTGTCTTCGCCATTGCAAGGCGGGTTCCCCCTTCTGAACTCCCAGTTGATCTTCAGATGTAATGATTATATCCGGACTTGTATGCGCAACCGTAGAGGATATAATATTTCATGGGTTCAACCCACTGACCACTTTTTGGTAATATAACACCACGCCTGCTCGGCCTTTGCTTGCGAACCGTTTTAGTCGGCCCGTCGCCCCACATCCCAGGACGTGGCCTTATTGGCGCATCTTATCCAAGCAGAGATCGTGCCTCCCTTTTTTAACGGATTCCTATCGACCCGAACATGGGTAACCCAACCGTCGCTTGGGTACAACTCCTTGGAAACATGCAAGTTTTTGAGGCCCGGGAGGAGACGTTTGATATTTGCAGCCTTTATATAGGGGTACAGACCCGTCTTTTTCTTCCATGCTCGACTCTTCCTCAACCCCTGCTACCCCGAGTTCCAACACCCAGGCTCCGGTCGCCACCAGCCCCAATCATGTCCGGATCTAGCGTCAAGGCCGGTGGGTAGCTTCTTCTGTTATGGAGGAAGACATTACGAAGCTTCGGGCGGCGGGGTACCTGACCGCTGAAATACATCATCCGCTTCCTGCCAAGGGGCAGGTTATTCCCACCCCCAGATCCGGCGAGAGGGTCATGTTCGTGTCCCACTTCCTCCGCGGGTTGGGGTTCGCACTTAACCCCTTTGTCCGAGGGCTCATGTTCTATTACGGGCTAGAATTCCACGATTTGGCCCCGAACTCTATTCTTCTTATCTCAACGTTTATCGTCATGTGTGAAGCCCTCCTCCGAGCTCCTCCACACTTCGGCTTGTGGCTCAAGACCTTTGATGTGAAGCCACGACTGGTAGAGGGGGAGCAAGCTGAGTGCGACGGCGCTACCGTGAGCAAGCTTGCTAACGCCGTTTGGCTAAAAGGATCCTTCGCCAAATCTTCCGATCTGTGGCAGCAGGGGTGGTTCTATATCACCGAGCCCCGTAGCTCCAAGTGGGCAACAGCGCCCGCATTCTGACCCAGCCATCCAACTCAACTTGCATCGTGGATTAATAAGGGGCTAGATTGGGGATCAACGAATGATGTGCGAACTCTACAAAATTGCATCCGAAGCCTCATTGAGAGGGACATCGACATAGCCAGCGTCATTCATATAATGCTAGTTCGTCGGACCCTGCCGTGCCAGCGACGGCCACTCCGCCTATGGGAGTTCAATCCAAAAGGGTCGCGGACTCTTCAGAACTTCTTCGGCACAACGCATGAAGGAATGTGGAGATTAGTCTTTGGGAAACGAAGGCAATGGCCGGGCACCACCGAAGATGTCGGCCTAGACTTTAACCATCCGGACACCCCGGTGAGTACCCGTTTACCGAATACCTCATAATCAGATACCTAGTGGCAAGATACCAACAGTATCATCCTTTTTCAGGGCTAGATGAAGAAGGTGGAATTGATTAGGTGTCCGGCCCCCCTTCCCGAAGACTCAGCTACTCCTGTGTTAATAAGGATGCTGGCCTCGGCGCCATACTAGGTATCAGTAGGGGAGGCCAAAAAGACCCAAGATGACATTGGTTTCGGAGGTAAGTCGGACACTGAGTCCGGAGAAATCGACCTTTCCTCGCCCGAAGACGGAGGCGGAAAGGGACCCAGTATCCTTTCTCCCAACAGGAAGAAAACGGCCGCCTCCGAAGTTTGGGAGGGGCAGTCTTTCAAGAAGGGCAAGATGCCACCGTCGACCGGCTTGGGTTTGGAAAGTGACACTGTTGAGCAGCTCCGACAAGGGGACAAGGCCTCGGCCAAACCGTAAGAGAATCCGGAGTACTTTGATAGCGTCCCACTCCGTTGATATTACCGAAGATATACATAACGCATTCATGCATTTTTATAGGTCGGCACAAAGTTTTTCTGGGCGATCCTCTTCTTCGGGGAGTCTTCTTCCAGAGATGATGGAGAGCGAGACACCTCCTCCGACCTCCTCGCCCAATAAGGCAGATGACTCTGAAGTGTTGTTGTGGAGGGTCCCTTTAGACCAGGAGACAGAAGGGGCAGTACCCAAAGGTGGACCTCCGACCATCCAGGATTCTGGGGCTGATGGTAATAAAGGCCCTGGACTGTCTGGTTCACAGCCGAAAGCGATTTTGGAAACGGGCGTGCAGATTCCTTCAAAGGATGATTGTGCTTTTGGAGCAGCTTCCGGAGACCCGGAGACTCCGGATATATTGCGAGACATGTTGCAGAAAGCATCTGTCTTGGGGGAACAACGTACCTTGATGGGTACATTCATTGAGAAGATTTCGTCCGCAAAGAGCAGGTTGAATGAAGCCTTCATGAACCTACTGAAGGGCTTCGAAGTATGTAACCTAATGTTTTCGGCTATGTTTCATTTGCAAAGATGCGCCTGTGTATAGGTAGTAGCCCCTCATACTCGGGTTGGCTTCCGCTGGGAAGCAAAACGGAGGATCGAAAAGGATCGTTTGAGGACTAACTTGATCAACTTTTTATACAGGCTTCTTCTCCCTTGGCCGCTTCCCAGACTATGGAAATTGCCAGTTTGTAGCGAAAGCTTGATGTGGCAGGGGATGATCTTGCTTTAATCAATATGCGTCTTGATGAGTCGCAAGGTATGTATTCAGTGCAATCCTCATACATTTTTGTGGTGTAAGCATGATGCTGAAATTTGGCTGCACATGGTGCTGCCGCCGTTGAAGTTCTTCGAGTGGAGCTGGCCCGGGGAAAGGAACAGGCCCGGCGTAGCAATGCTGCTACCGAAAAGGCATCAACTGAATTAGAAGCCAAACGAGCTGCACGGCGCCAAGATGAGGAGAATATATCCACGATGACGCTCGATCTAGAGAATGCTACCTGCCGCTGTGAATTTCTGGAGAAGGAGAGTGAAGCCTTAATAGCTGATCTGGAGAAGGCCTTGCAAGAGGCAAGAGGAGCACGGTTGGAATGCAGAGTAGCCCGTGAGAAGGTTCGACAGGCGAGGGAGATTGCGGCCGGAAAGCCCTTTCTGCTGCAAACTAAGTTCGAAGACCCGAACTATGCCCAGCTCAACCAAGTATGGAGTTCTTCGGACGAGTTCTTGGACTTGCCGAAGAGTTCTGCCGATGCGGCGCAGTATTACCAAGAGCGGGATGGATATGCAACGGAGAAGCTTTTTTGGTCATAGTTTGGCGCGTTAAAGCACCCTTTGTTGCTTAATGAACAGATGTCCCAATGGGCCGAACTTCATAGGATGTCCAACGCTGCCATGAAGGACATCGTAGTCCGGTTGTGGCCAACCGAGCCTGTTCCAAATAGTTATTTTGGTTTAGTGCAAAGGCTTGTTGACGCGGTGCCGCGTATCAACGCTGTGAAGCGGTTAACGTGCATTGAGGGTGCACGGATGGCTTTCGCCCGAGTCAAGACGTTCTTTGGGAAGATGAAGGCCATCGATGTTGCGACGAAGGATCCACCCAAAGGCAAGGACCTCCGGAACCGGAGCATTATTTTGAAGACGTCCTAGAGGCTGCCCGCTTTTTAGAGGGTCAGTGCTCGAAAGACATAATGTTCGAGTGAAAATTGTAAAAGACAATTTTATAGTTAATCTATTTATGTTTTGCTTGAAAACATGAATTCCTCCTATGCGGCCGTTTTGATATAGTCTGAAAGTTTTCCAGTCATCGGCTTCATCCCCTCGTAGGAAGTAAGGGGGTGTTCGGAAAAGCATTTAATCACTCTTTATCCAACGTCTTGGTCCATGAAGGAGGTGATAATGCGGCGAACCAGGCAATCGGACTATAAGGCGTTAACACTTTCACTTAGCCATAGGAGTTTTATGGTGGGGCTACGACATAGCCCCTGGTATGTATGCGGCGTATGGTGCCTTACATATTTGATCTGAAAAAGATCCCTCATGTGACACGGAGAATCGCTAAAGATTCTGATAAGTCGTCAAGTGGTTGACCAGCTCACATCGCATAATGAGAGTCAGTTTTCGGCTTTCTCTACTGAGGTGCTCGTTCGCTTTAGACCAGGGCACAATTGCAGTAGTTCTCCCTTTACTACCCTAGCCGACAGAGCGGAACGTAGGGTAGCAAGCACAGGAGCCGGGCAACCCAACTATTGACCCAAGACAATGATTCGGAGCTGATGCATATAAGGCCAAACTTGCGACGCCGTAGTATGCTATAGAGCTATTCGGAATTTTCTTGGCAACTCATTTGTTCCCGCACCGAGCCCCTAGTAGATTAGGCCAAGGTATTTCTGTGAAATAACCGTAGGAGCCATATTTGTCGGGAAAACCATACGGATGATTAGTTCGGATATTGTTTACTGGTAACTGAGTGATATGCTGATGATTACTTATGCTTATATAAAAGCCATCCCCCGGCTATTTGACGTGCTCGGGGTTCGAGGCGGAGGAAGAGGCATAGTACGGGCTCGAAAAATAGAGAGTGCAGTCTACAAATAGTTATTTTGGACCTCCTGTCGCACGTCTGTGCCGCCAGTCCTCGGTGGGGAATCCTTGATGGACATAGCCCCTTAGGTGAGTGTACGGATCCGGACTCTGATGGAGCCAGTTTCTGATTTTTAAACTGTTCGTCACCTGTTTTTTAAAGGATATAGAAAGACGAAAAATAAAAAAATAAAATAAATAATTATATATAGAAAAATTTACTGGAGTTCTCACATGCTTGTCCGTATTGTGCTTCCGTCGATTCCCATGGTATCTTGAGTGTGTAATGATGTACGCGCAGTACAAACTTTGTAGGTGTACGGAGTGGGCGGCGGGAGCCGGGTTGCTATTTCCGTTCTAGGGGTAGTTGATCCTCGGGTGGAGATTGCTTCAGACCCCCAGTTTTTTGTTGGTGAACCTTTCTGTCATCCCTGTCGCTTGGCGGCTTCCTTCCCCTATGTTCGGCGTTGAGCTTGCCGGCCTGTTTAAAGACCCAGCAGTTTCTGTTGGTATGATTAGCTGGTTTATCTGGGTGGCCATGAATCTGGCAGGGTTGGTCCAAAATCCTATCCAGGTTGGATGGTTCATCTCGAATCGCCTTGGATGGCTTCTTCCGCTGACCGGGCTTGGGGTTGCTGAATCTGGCGTTGATCGTTGTGTCGCCTGATCTTTCATTCTCATTGTGACTGTTGTTTTTGCTTCCCCGTGGCTTGCCGTTGGCGTCTCGGATTTTGGAGGTGCCCTGGTTGCTGGCGCTATTGCTTCTACGAGTGAGCCAGCTATCTTCTCCCGTGCAAAAGCGAGTCATCAGAGTAGTGAGAGCTGTCATGGATTTAGGTCCTTCTTGGCCGCGGTGGTATGCAAGCCATTCGTCCCGGACGTTGTGTCTAAAAGCCACGAGGGCTTCCACGTCCGGACAGTCGACGATTTGGTTCTTTTTGACTAAAAACCGGGTCCAGAGCTCCCTGGCTGATTCGCCGGGATGTTAGACAATGTGACTTAGGTCATAGGCTTCTGGTGGCCGGACATGTGTTCCTCAAAGTTATCGAGGAAGGCCTCTTCCAAGTCCTTCCAGCTGCCTATGGAATTTTCAGGCAGGCTGTTTAACTAGTACCGAGCTGGTCCTTTTAGTTTTAGTGGGAGGTATTTAATGGCGTGGAGGTCGTCTCCACGGGCCATATGGATGTGGAGGATGAAATCTTCTATCCATACTGCGGGACCGGTTGTCCCGTCGTATGATTCAATATTGACGGGGTTGAATCCTTCGGGGAATTCATGATCCATTACTTCATCAGTGAAGCAAAGCGGGTGTGCGGCGCCTCTATGTTGGGCCACACTACGGTGTAACTCCGAAGGAGTCCCCTTGCGGTTTTCGGCCTGGTCACAGCAAGGTGTGACACGTCCGAATAGGTAGCCATTGTCGCGTGTTGAAGCATGTTTTCGTGATCCGTAGATCGGTCTTGCGCTTCCTGCTCTATTGTCCCAGTCCCTCTGCAGGTTGTCTGGGTAATCGTGGCCTGCGTTGTTCTTGCCTTTACGGAGAGGTGGGGCGGTCTGGTGTTCGGCTTGAGTTGCCTTTTTATCCAGACAGAGTTGCCGGTGACCTGCCGTGTTGTTTGACGATGCTATGGCTCCAACGCCCCATCATCGGACTAGTAGAGCGATTTGTGCTTTGGGTAGCTTTTTGCTGGGTCACTGAGGCCGTATTCTTCGGCGACCAGGACTTCGGTCCATCTGTCATTGAGTAGGTCTTGGTCAGCTTGAAGCTGTTGCTGCTTATTTTTCAGGCTCCTTGCCGTAGCTATCAGCCTGCGCTTGAAGCGCTCCTGTTCGAGGGCTCTTCGGGTACGATGAAGTCTTCGTCGTCGAGGCTTTCCTCATCTTCGGGGAGCGGAAGGTAGTTGTCGTCCTCCGATCCGCTGCTGGGTAGGGCCTATTCGTCGGGGATGTCGGTACAGTGGCTATGAAGTGGGTGGCGAGCGGGAAGTAAAATTCTCCATCGCCAGCCCCTAGTTCGAACCGGACATAGTTCAGCTGCGAGTCTCCTGTGAATGACAGGTTCTTTAAAGAGTTTAGCACATCGCCCAAAGGTGAGTGCTGAAAGACGTCTGCGGCACTGAATTCGAAGATCGATAACCGATCTAGCTCGGTGTCCGCAAGCATATATGGTCTAGAATTTATAGCCGGACACGAATCCAGAGTTCCATTGACGTAGATATCGCGAGGTGCCGAGTCCGTGTGCGGCTCTAATGCCACAGACTCTGTGTCTTAGGATGGCATGATCTGCTCTGGTTCTAAGGCCGTCGCAGCAACAGGGACCATCTCCTGGATGTGATCCGATGACAGATTTAAGTCATGTCCTCGGAGCGAGGGGGAACGATCGCTGCGGTCTCAAATCCATTGAAGATCAAGTCTCCACGGATATCCGCGACGTAGTTCTAGCTTCCAAATCTGACCTAGTGGCCAGGGGCGTAGCTATCGATCTGCTCTAGATGGCCGAGCGAGTTGGCCCGCAGCACAAAGCCGCCGAACACGAAAATCTGTCCGGGGAGGAAGGTTTCTCCTTGGACAGCGTTGCTATAGATGATTGAAGGGGCCATCAAACATTTCGTCGACAGCACAGTGGAACTCTCAGTGAAAGCACCAATGTCGGTGTCAAAACCGGCGGATCTCAGGTAGGGGGTCCCGAACTGTGCGTCTAGGATCGATGGTAACAGGAGACATGGGACACAGTGTTTACCCAGGTTCGGGCCCTCTCTATGGAGGTAATACCCTACGTCCTGCTTGATTGATATTCATGAATGTGGGTGTTACAAGAGTTGATCTACCACGAGAACATAATGGCTAAACCCTAGAAACCTAGCCTGTATGACTATGGTAATGAATATATCCTTTCCGGACTAACCCCTCCGGTTTATATAGACACCGGGGGGATCTAGGGTTTACATAGAGTCGGTTACATGAGAAGGAATCTTCATAGTCGGTCTCCAAGCTTGCCTTCCACGCTAAGGAGAGTCCAATCCGGACACAGGTACAGTCTTCGGCCTTCATGTCCTCACAGCCCATCAGTCTGGCCCATGGATAATAGGCCGGATGCCCGAGGCCCCTCAGTCCAGGACTCCCTCAGCAGGTTTTTAGCGTCCAACATGTCCTCATCGAAGGCTCGTTGAGCATAGTTGCCACCGTCACTGTCCACCCAAGGGTTGTTCGGAAGTGGACCAACAATGTATCCAACTCCCTCGAAAAGGTAGAGACGAGGGTCATCAGTCTCTACGCAGAGTACACGGAGCGTGCCACTGGGAAGATCCAACGCGCCGCCGTCCTTCAGTTGTGCCTCGAAGATGATGTTTTGGTGTACCACATCATACATGCGCCCTCCATACCACCTGAGCTTCACAATTTCTTGTCTCTGGAGGACATATACTTCTGTGGGGCAGCCATCGAAGGGGACAAACAGAAGCTGGAGCCGTACAACCTAGATTTGAAAAGCATCGCTGACCTACAAACCAGAATCAAAATTCCTGTAGAAGATTGTAATAAACAGACACCATCCCTATTCGACGTAGTAAATTTTGTGCCCAGTACAAATCTTCAGAAGGGTGACGAGACGGTGGCATTAAGGTCGTCTGGATGGGAGAATTATCCCTTGACATATGAGTGGATAAAATATGCTGCCCTCGATGCCCGTGTGAGTTTCGAGGTAGCTGCATGGTCCAACGAGCTTGTTGCGAAGCCGTCTCCCACAGAAAATGAGAAGAAGAAGAAGAAGAAGAAGAAGATAAGGTTGCATCAGCAGCAGGGCATTATGGATGGATGAACTATTTCCTCTCTTGTACAAAACATTATTCCCTCTCGCTGTATATTGATATAGATGGACTATTTCGATGGTGTGCATGTCTTTGGAACAAGTAGTAGCGTGGGTCCGCTTGACTATAAGGAACTATTTATCCACCTAGCTTTCTCTACTACTCCTTCCAGTGATCGGTATGCAATGCATGTGTCCGTAGACATGACAGTTTGTCCATGGAAGTTCAACTACACAGACCACCACGTTTCATCCACTGCCACTCGCGATTCCCACGACGCCACTCCAACCCACGGCACCACGTCCCCCGACGTGCGCCTCACCCCTCTCGGCCACACCGCCCCTCTGCCTTTGTGTGCATGACATGTGGGCCACCTTAAATGCAGCGAGCATCAAGTTTCTACCACAGCCACACGTGATTCCCACGTCGCAGCACGAACCCATGACACCACACGTCCCCCGACCTGCGGCTCACCCCTCTCGGCCCCATTGCCCCTCTGCCTTCGGGAGCATTACATGTGGACTAGCCACCTATCGGGTCCACATGTTATTGACTCAAAAGCAGGTGTAGTAAGGCGCTGAAGCTCAGTCCCGAGGGCCCTGAGAGGGAAATGTAACTCCTGCGCCAGGCTGGTGCTACCGCTGCACAAACTCGTGCCAAACACGACATTTGTTTCTTTACTATACATGCACGCAGCGATTTAATGGACATTGTAATCTCAACATGTGATGGGGAGCTCTAAATTTGAATTTGAAACTTATAAAACGAAAAGATTCAAAACAAATAAACTAGGAGCGAGGGAGTATATCTTAGGATGTGTCCCATCCGAAAGAAGTCCCCTAGTTTGTCACCGCGAAGATGCGGTTAGAAAGGAGCACAGTGTCTTCATACTCGTACGGCAACAAATCGACCGCAGACAGCATGGTCCACCTTTGACCGCCATGTGCAAGGTTCGTGCTATCTTATTCAATCTCACCGTGGTTCCATCGTACCAATTCATGTGGTGGCCCGTTGCATGGCTGATCCCAATGTTGGACAAAGGTTCTACAGGAACGGTGTCACTGTTGTAAATCTTGTGCAAATTGATGTTGGTACCCTCCTGTACATATGCAAGCCAATCTCCACTCGCACCGAGCCTAACCTGTGAAACAGTGGGCAGGGGGAGAATTGGGTAATGGACACGGAAGTAGTCTTTAGAATGCATTTACTACGTGATCAAACTCATCTTACCTGCTGATCGGAGGAAATCCGAGTGGCCCTCAACGTCGGCATCTCAAGGGGCGTCAACTTGCAACTACGACCACGCCGCGCTGGAGAGAGCCCCAAGGAAACATCCTCGTGCGTTCCAGGGAACATCAAGATGCATATTTTGTTGGGGAACGTAGTAATTTCAAAAATTTCCTACGTGCCAAGAGGAGGAGTCCTCCTCCTAGTAGGAGTAGGACTTCCCTTTCCTACTCCTACTAGCAGGGGGAAAGGAAGGAGGAGAGGGAGAAGGAAAGGGGGCGCTGCCCACCTTCCCTAGTCCAATTCGGACCCGAGGGGGAGGGGGTGCGCGGCTTGCCCTGGCCGGCCCTCTCTCTCTCTCCACTAAGGCCCATGTGGCCCATTACTTCTCTAGGGGGGTTCCGGTAACCCTCCGGCACTCCGGTTTTCTCCGAAATCACCCGGAACACCTCTGGTATCCGAATATAGTCATCCAATATATCAATCTTTATGTCTCGACCATTTCGAGACTCCTCTTCATGTCCGTGATCACATCCAGGACTCCGAACTACCTTCGCTACATCAAATCACATAAACTCATAATACCGATCGTCACCGAACGTTAAGCGTGATGACCCTACGGGTTCGAGAACTATGTAGACATGACCGAAACACAACTCTGGTCAATAACCAATAGCGGAACCTGGATGCTCATATTGGCTCCTACATATTCTATGAAGATCTTTATCGGTCAAACCGCATAACAACATACGTTGTTCCCTTTGTCATCGGTATGTTACTTGCCCGAGATTCGATCGTCGGTATCTCAATACCTAGCTCAATCTCATTACCGACAAGTCTCTTCACTCGTTTCGTAATGCATCATCCTGCAACTAACTCATTAGTTACATTGCTTGCAAGGCTTATAGTGATGTGCATTACCAAGAGGGCCCAGAGATACCTCTTCAACAATCGGAGTGACAAATCCCAATCTCGATCTATGCCAACTCAACAAGTACCATCGGAGACACTTGTAGAGCACCTTTATAATCACCCAGTTATGTTGTGACGTTTTGTAGCACACAAAGTTTTCCTCCAGTAATCGGGAGTTGCATAATCTCATAGTCATAAGAACATGTATAAGTCATGAAGAAAGAAATAGCAGTAAACTAAAACGATCAAGTGCTAAGCTAACGGAATGGGTCAAGTAAATCACATCATTCTCCTAATGATGTGATCCTGTTTATCAAATGACAACTCATGTCTATGATTAGGAAACATAACCATCTTTGATCAACGAGCTAGTCAAGTAGAGGCATACTAGTGACACTCTGTTTGTCTATGTATTCACACATGTACTATGTTTCCGGTTAATACAATTCTAGCATGAATATTAAACATTTATCATGAAATAAGGAAAATAAATAATAAATTTATTATTGCCTCTAGGGCATATTTCCTTCAGTCTCCCACTTGCACTAGAGTCAATAATCTAGATTACACAGTAATGATTCTAACACCCATGGAGCCTTGGTGCTGATCATGTTTTGCTCGTGAGAGAGGCTTAGCCAACGGGTCTGCAACATTCAGATCCGTATGTATCTTGCAAATATCTATCTCTCCCACCTGGACTTGATCCCGGATGGAATTGAAGCATCTCTTGATGTGTTTGGTTCTCTTATGAAATATGGATTCCTTTGCCAAAGCAATTGCACTAGTATTGTCACAAAAGATTTTCATTGGACCCGATGCACTAGGTATGACACCTAGATCGGATATGAACTCCTTCATCCAGACTCCTTCATTTGCTGCTTCCGAAGCAGCTATGTACTCCGCTTCACACGTAGATCCCACCATAACGCTTTGTTTAGAACTGCTCCAACAGAGGCTCCACCGTTCAATATAAACACGTATCCGGTTTGCGATTTAGAATCGTCCGGATCATTGTCAAAGCTTGCATCGACGTAACCATTTACGACGAGCTCTTTGTCACCTCCATAAACGAGAAACATATCCTTAGTCCTTTTTAGGTATTTCAGGATGTTCTTGACCGCTGTCCAGTGATCCACTCCTGGATTACTTTGGTACCTCCCTGCTAAACTAATAGCAAGGCACACATCAGGTCTGGTACACAGCATTGCATACATGATAGAGCCTATGGCTGAAGCATAGGGAGCACTTTTCATTTTCTCTCTATCTTCTGAAGTGGTCGGGTATTGAGTCTTACTCAACTTCACACCTTGTAACATAGGCAAGAACCCTTTCTTAGCTTGATCCATTTTGAACTTCTTCAAAACTTTATCAAGGTATGTGCTTTGTGAAAGTCCAATTAAGTGTCTTGATCTATCTCTATAGATCTTGATGCCCAATATATAAGCAGCTTCACCGAGGTCTTTCATTGAAAAACTCTTATTCAAGTTTCCTTTTATGCTATCTAGAAATTCTATATCATTTCCATTAAACAATATGTCATCCACATATAATATTAGAGATGCTACAGAGCTCCCACTCACTTTATTGTAAATACAGGCTTCTCCAAAAGTATGTATAAAACCATATGCTTTGATCACACTATCAAAATGTTTATTCCAACTCCGAGAGGCTTGCACCAGTCCATAAATGGATCGCTGGAGCTTGCACACTTTGTTAGCACCCTTTGGATCGATAAAACCTTCAGGTTGCGTCATATACAACTCTTCTTCCAGAAATCCATTCAGGAATGCAGTTTTCACATCCATTTACCAAATTTCATAATCATAAAATGCGGCAATTGCTAACATGATTCAGACGGACTTAAGCATCGCCACGAGTGAGAAGGTCTCATCGTAGTCAACTCCTTGAACTTGCCAAAAACCTTTCGCAACAAGTTGAGCTTTGTAGACAGTAACGTTACCATCAGTGTCAGTCTTCTTCTTGAAGATCCATGTATTCTGGATGGCTTGCCGATCATCGGGCAAGTCAACCAAAGTCCACACTTTGTTCTCATACATGGATCCCATCTCAGATTTCATGGCCTCGAGCCATTTTGCGAAATCTAGGCTTATCATCGCTTCCTCATAGTTCGTAGGTTCGTCATGGTCAAGTAACATGACCTCCAGAACAGGATTACCGTACCACTCTGGTGCGGATCTTACTCTGGTTGACCTACAAGGTTCGGTAGTAACTTGATCTGAAGTTTCATGATCATCATCATTGGCTTCCTCACTAAATGGTCTAGGTGTCATAGGAACCGGTTTCTGTGATGGACTACTTTCCAATAAGGGAGCAGGTATAGTTACCTCATCAAGTTCTACTTTCCTCCCACTCACTTCTTTCGAGAGAAACTCCCTCTCTAGAAAGGATCCATTCTTAGCAACAAATGTCTTGCCTTCGGATCTGTGATAGATGGTGTACCCAATAGACTCCTTTGGGTATCGTATGAAGACACATTTCTCTGATTTAGGTTCGAGCTTATTAGGTTGAAGTTTTTTCACATAAGCATCACAGCCCCAAACTTTAAGAATCGACAACTTTGGTTTCTTGCCAAACCTAAGTACATAAGGCGTCATCTCAACGGATTTAGATGGTGCCGTATTTAACGTGAATGCAGCTGTCTCTAAAGCATAACCCCAAAACGATTGTGGAAAATCAGTAACAGACATCATAGATCGCACCATATCTAGTAAAGTATGATTACGATGTTCGGACACACCATTACGCTGTGGTGTTCCGGGTGACGTGAGTTGCGAAACTGTTCCGCATTGTTTCAAATGAAGACCAAACTCGTAACTAATCCCGAAGGTAGATGTAGTCGGGGTGCGTGGCCTACCGTGTCCGGCCCTCTCTCTCTCCACTAAGGCCCATGTGGCCCATTACTTCTCCCGGGGGGTTCCGGTAACCCTCCGGCACTTCGGTTTTCTCCGAAATCACTCGGAACACTTCTGATATCCGAATATAGTCGTCCAATATATCAATCTTTATGTATCGACCATTTTGAGACTCCTCGTCATGTCTGTGATCACATCCGGGACTCCAAACTACCTTTGGTACATCAAATCACATAAACTCATAATACCAATCCGAACGTTAAGTGTGCGGACCCTATGGGTTCGAGAACTATGTAGACATGACCGAGACACGTCTCCAGTCAATAACCAATAGTGGAACCTGGATGCTCATATTGGCTCCTACATATTCTACGAAGATCTTTATCGGTCAAACCGCATAACAACATACGTTGTTCCCTTTGTCATCGGTATGTTACTTGCCCGAGATTCGATCATCGGTATCTCAGTACCTAGCTCAATCTCATTATCCGCTAGTCTCTTTACTCGTTCTGTAATGCATCATCCCGCAACTAACTCATTAATTACATTGCTTGCAAGGCTTATAGTGATGTGCATTACCGAGAGGGCCCAGAGACACCTCTTCGAAAATCGGAGTGACAAATCCTAATCTTGATCTATGCCAACTCAACAAGTACCATCGGAGACACTTGTAGAGCACCTTTATAATCACCCAGTTACATTGTGACGTTTGGTAGCACACAAAGTGTTCCTCCGGTAATCAGGAGTTGCATAATCTCATAGTCATAGGAACATGTATAAGTCATGAAGAAAGTAATAGCAGTAAACTAAAACGATCAAGTGCTAAGCTAACGGAATAGATCAAGTCAATCACATCATTCTCCTAATGATGCGATCCCATTTATAAAACGACAACTCATGTCTATGGTTAGGAAACATAACCATCTTTGATCAACGAGCTAGTCAAGTAGAGGCATACTAGTGACACTCTGTTTGTCTATGTATTCACACATGTATTATGTTTCCGGTTAATACAATTCTAGCATGAATAATAAACATTTATCATGAAATAAGGAAATAAATAATAACTTTATTATTGCCTCTAGGGAATATTTCCTTCATTTGTATGAGTAGTTTATCTTGTGAGAGAAAAGGATGAACGAGGGAAGGCCTCTAGAGATAGAGATATACACTACTACTACCAATGTGTCCGCTCGTGCGTTGCAATGGATCCAAAGTAGTAGAATAATACTTGTTCATGTGCTTGAAATATAAACACTCTAGTTTTGATATACATGTTTCAGCAGACATGACAGCTTGTCCATGGAAGTTGAACCACGATAACCATCACGTTTCTTGTTTCTACCACTGCCACACCCACACGCGATTCCCACGACGCCGCTCCAACCCTACCTGTAAGCATGACATCCCCTGATGTGGACATGGATCCTCTGACATGGCTATCACTGCCTTATCCTGCCTTTCCTTCGCTGACAGGTGGGACCCACACTTGGGGGTCCCGCATGTTAGTGACAGAATGGTAGGATTGTTCACGTCAGGGGATCCTCATCTCCCCGACATGCGCCTCATCCCTCTCGGCCCCACTGCTCCTCTGCCTTTGTGTGCATGACATGCGGGCCAGCTGAACTGCGACGACCATCAACTTTCTACCACGGCCACACCCGATTGGACGTGGTTTGCCTGCTCCGCTGCTGTGCTCCGATCCGTACTCCCGCACCATCGAATTTTCATCCAGCGGCTCTGACACATTTTGTCTCGGGCATCAATCCTCTGCTGGAGTACTTCTATACTATAGGTAGTACCCACTGGTGTGGCCATCTACGCCTCGTAACGCCCCGATGCCCCGCTGTGGCACCCTCGCCATGGCCACGCCACCACCAGCCGGTTCATCTCGAACGAGTGAGTCGTGAACCACACCACCACCATGATAATGACATGTGGGTCAGCCGCATTTAAGGTCCGCATGTCATTGACTCATAGGTTGGGCACTAAGCCACTGAAGTTTGGTCCAGTGGGCCCCAAGAGGGAATTGTAACTCCTGTGGCAGGCCTTGTGGTGCTCCCGCAGTACGAGCTCATGCCAAACCCAGAATTTGTTTCTTAATACTACTCCCAACTACTAGTAAGGTACACGTGCATTGCATGCATGAGATTCTGGTGGTTTGTGCATTATGCTTCTTCATGTGGAGTCTTCTAGATCTACATGTGGCAAAATCTGGTGGAATGTAGATGTTATCCAACGGCCAGTAGCGCTCGGATTTGCCATCTTTGTACCATCGGATTGACTTCATTCAACGACCAACTTTAAGAGTTATTCACACACTATATAGGGGTATAGATGTTTGGTTTGCAGCCTAAGGTTGCCACGCCTAAGTTTAGGCGTGCCACAAGTGTGTTTGGTTGCGTTCTCGTCTCACCATAGTTGTTCCCTCTTCATGCATACTCAACTCAACACCCCTCTTCATGTATGCTCTCTCCATGCATGCTTCTAGTGTATTTGTGCTAAGCTAGTGTGGACTCATGCACCCTCCATACACTCTACCAAACACCCAAAAGTGGGTCGAGAAGGGAACTCTTGGGATCATGCACCCTTCATACACCCTACCAAACACACCAAACATGTATTTGGTTCATTGCTACACTTGTGGCTTGCCACACTTTTCTAGCTACATGGTCCACATGTCATAGACTCAACTTCTTGCCAAATCTTGCCACACTTGTGGTGGCCATTTTGTTAGCCACATTTTTTGTGGCAGACACACTTTGCCTAAGCTTAGTTGTGGCAAAATTAGTCATGAATGAAGTTCAACCATGGAGTCTTCTAGATTCTACATGTGGCAGAATCTGGTGGCATGTAGATGATATCCAACGGCCAGTAGTGCTCGGATTTGCCATCTTTGTACCGTCGGATTGGCTTCATCCAACGACCAACTTTCAAAGTTATTCACACACTATATAGGGGGTATAGATATAGATGTGCCGGCCCGTTGCAATGGATCCAAAGTATATCTATTTAGTGGAGTGAACTCTAAACACATTATCTATTTATTTTTCTCTAACCTTTCGTAGCCATGCAACCAAGCCACATAAGCTTCATGGGTGCCCCCCACATCATATTATTCATACTACATTGACTGGAAAAAAGATAAATGACCCAAACAAGATCTTCCCATTTTTTGTTCCTACGATGATGTGTCGTGCACGTACCTACTAGTTGTATAGTGGTAGTACTAGTTGTATAGTACAAACTTGGTACTAGTAGGAGTAGAGTAGTACGGAATGCTCCTACTCTATCAAAGAGCCCCATCTGACACCAAATTTCTTGGCTTCCATGCTACAACTAGATCTTCCCCACGTTTCTGTTTTCCAACCCGTCAGCGGCCGGGGTGCGGTTTGCCAATAGACAGTTTGCTCAACGGCGGTCCCACATGAAATTGAAAATGCTAGGCAACACGCCTTCCCTAAGCTATGTGTCGTGCCGGACGGGCCATGGAGTACTCCCGATTCCCGGGCGTGTGTGGGGGGAGTGCGACGCGAACGCGGCAGGCCTTTTCCTTTTACTAGCAATGTGCCTGTGTGTTGCAACGGATCCAAAGTAGTAGAATAGTAGTACTTGTTCACAAACTTGAAAGAAATCACTATACTCCTAATATATTACTCCCCCCGTTCCTAAATATTTTTCTTTTTAGAGATTTCAAATGGACTATCGCATACGGATTATATTGACATATTTTGAAGTGTAGATTCACTCATTTTGCTCCGTATGTAGTCACTTATTGAAATCTCTAGAAAGACAAATATTTAGGAACGGATGGAGTACTTTTCACTCAAAATATATTTCCCATGCTGTTTTGATGAGGTGAGGGAGGGATGTGGTTGCTTTCAAGATAATAAGGGGTTTTCTGCAAATTTGAGTAGAGAAGTGGGCTATTGTTGCAAAAATGCCACAACTAACCTCACAACCGTTAGATGCAGATCTAATGGTCAGAAACGACGGATGGCAGACACACCACCATCACCAACTGAGTCTTTTATAGGAGTAGGAGTAGTGCAACATGTATACATTGTAACATTTTGGTTCTGCTCCTTGGCACGATCGATAGATAGAAATAATGATTGGAAACGCTAGGGCGGGGCTATTTCCGCCAGATAAGCAGGGTACATAGTAGCTAGGTTGCCGCATCGTCGGTTTGGTCACACGCGGTCCGACATGTTCTAGTGTTTCTAGCAAGATGCCCGTGCGTTGCACAAAGTTGATGGAAAAGGTAAGCACAACTTATAAATTGACGGATGGAGTACTAGTTACAGTGATGCATATAATTAAGCAAAGGGATCACACATGTCGGTATTGACTGGAACGAGAATGCAATAGCACAATAAGAATTAAGGCCACGATGATGATGCGATTGCAGTGGTGGTTACAGAAGGCAAGAAGAAATATGCATCCATCAATGTACGACCTCATCCTCCTCAACTTAGTGCGCCGGGCCACCGACCGGCGGCTAAGGAGCGGCGGCTTTTGTGGCGATGTCGAGGTGCTTCTCAGCAAAGGCATCCAAGGCTTCCAGTCGGTTGAGGAAGGCCAACGTCGTAGCGTCCGCACTGGCCTTGTAGATACCTATGTACATGATTTGCTCGTACACGTGGATGTGTAGTTTGACGAATTCTTGCATGGCAAGGCGCGTCGCGGCGAGCGCGACCTCCAGGCGGACATTCTTCGTGGCGTCGGCGGGCAGTCGCGGGACCACCAGTGCTTGAAAGAGGTTCCGGACATGGAGGCCGATTAAGGTGGCAGGCAATGAGGAGCCTGGGCGCGCGGGCTGGAGGAGTACGGTGATGTTGTCCGTGAGCTTCTTGAGGAAGGTGAACTTGTTGGTGGTGGCAACGATCATCTGGTCCAACTGAGAGTCGTAGTTGACATCGATGGCGGCCATCCACCAGCCGGTCTCCAACACCGTCTGGAGACGATCCTCGGCGCCATGCGGCAGGCCGACATCGTGGACCATCTGGCACAGCCGCTGGCCGCTCGCGCGCATCGCCGCCATGGCTCTGTAGTGAGCTCTTTTGCACTTAGTGTAGGTGCTTAGGAAAATGGTTAGGTGCGTACAATGTGGTAGATGCATTGGAATGGAGGGGCGCCTTTATATGAGGGCAAACTGTGTTGCATTCACATCGTGCAGCCTCTTTTCCTAGTCCTCCTCCCATTACTTCCCTCATGCATTAATTGAAGTAGGATGCATTGGCCGTTCAACATTTCGGGAACCGCTACTCCCTCCCTCGTCTGCATTAAAGCCGTATCGGGAACTGCGCCACCCGCTGTCAAATCAAATAGTATTGCGCCACCCGCTGCACGCTCGGTTGAACACGCCTCCTCGCCTCCATTAAACCCGCATGCAAACCGAGAAACCTACTCCGGCCACACGTCCGTTCATCACCAGGTCGGAATTAAATGCAACACCGGTCGAGCTCCTCCCGTCCGCCCTCAGTTTAAACGAGGCCAGACGCCGGCCAAGCTCCTACTGTCCGCCCTCTATTTACACGTGGCCAGACAGACAACGGGCAAGAATCGCACCCCACCGCCGCTCCCCCATCTCCTCCTTCACCATTTTCTCCACTCTTCCGATGGCTTCCGAGGAGCCGTTCTCCGACATATTACCCGGATGGGTGGCCCGCCGAGCCCTCCGGATACGGGCGAGGCCGCTCGGTGCTTCACCTACCTCGCTTGGCCCGACGGAGCCAGTTGTCGCCCCAAGCAGGCGTGTGGTCCAGCAACTCGCAGCTCCAGTTCAGCTCGATGAGGAGTGGCGAGTTGCTCCACGCCGGCACGGCGGTGGGCACATCGATACGGGCATCATCGCTGCCGCGTCATGCCGCACCACCAGTGTCTGTGGGCGCGCCTCCTGTGCCCATGGCAGCGCCATGCAGGCAGAGATAGAAGCCGGGTGCATGGAGAGCGATGAGTCGGTGGCTAGCTTCTCCGTGTCCGCCGCCATCATCGAGGAGAAGTAGAACACGTGAGGCCGCCGCCACTTGGGTTCCATGAAGGCCACCGCCGAGGCGACAACTGCGCATTCAGGTGGTTTCTTTGTTGCTTCATCTCTTTCGAGGACCTTCATCGACCCCGCAAGTGTCTGTCGGACATGAGGACGACAAAGGGATCCGCGGGCAGCCATTTAGATTATGTACTCCCTCTCCAGCTGGCAGGAAATATTTTTTCTAAGAATGGATAAATTGTATGTATCTATAACTAAAATAAGACTAGATACATCCATTTCTAGGACAAGTATTTCCGGACGGAGGGAGTACTAATTATACCAAGAGAGCCGGATTCGCAACGCTTAGTTCATGTAAATGTAATGAAATCCATCATGTTTATATGAAGATCTGGATTTTTTATACTAAATCCTTCATGCTTATATGAAATCAGTCCGTATTTGCACGAATTTCATCTGGTTGGTTAGAGTTGTGAAAATGTATGCCACTGGCATTTGATGTCGTCCTCCGCGGAAGGAAGTGGGAGGAAATTTGCCGGCTGCCGTTGGAGATGCTCTTATGCTGGAAATAATAGAGTGACATCCAATCCATTTGAGTTAATTGCGTGTATGATTGTCCCTCTATAAAAAGTTAATTTCATGTATAGTGTACACGTGACTTGCAGGGTGGCTACAGCTTCGTACAGAAAGTTAAAAAGAAACAAGTCCATCCGTAATCTTGTATTCTAAGTACTCCGTGGGTTCCACTGTCAGTACAGTAGCAAAAGAAGTATATATTAAATAAGTAATATGTAATATAAAAATCTAAAGTTAAAGACAGAATTCGAACTCATGTCATCGCGTTGCGAGCATCCGCGCTAACCAGTCCAACACATTTTTGTTGTAGACCATGCTGGAGATATATCTCCATGTCTACTCTTATACTCCATCCATTCCTAAATACTCCCTCTGTTCCCAAATATAAGATCTTTTAGGGATTCCACTATAGACTATATACGGAGCAAAATGAGTGAATCTACACTCTAAAGTATGTCTATATACATCCGTATGTAGTTTATAGTAGAATCTCTAAAAGGTCTTATATTTAGGAACGGAGGGAGTATTTGTCTTTTTCAGATTTCAAATGGACCAACACATACGGATGTGTATGTAGACATATTTTAGAGTGTAGATTCACTCATTTTGCTCCATATGTAGTCACTTGTTGAAATCTCTAAAAAAGACAAATTTTTAGGAATGGAAGGAGTAGAAAACAGAGTTGGTGATGATGGTGTGAGTACCATCCTGCGATATAGGCCGTCGGATTTATATCTAATGGATAGGAAGGAAACTATGGCAATTTTGGAAAAAGATACCTGATGACCCACAAGTGTAGGGGATCTATCATAGCCTTTTCGATAAGTAAGAGTGTCAAACCCAACGAGGAGCATAAGGAAATGATAAGCAGTTTTCAGTAAGCTATTCTCTGCAAGCACTGAAATTATCGATAACAGATAGTTGTGTGATAAGGTAATTTGTAACGAGTAGCAAGTAATAAAAGTAAATAAGGTGCAGCAAGATGGCCCAATCCTTTTTGTAGCAAAGGACAAGCTTGGACAAACTCTTATATGAAGTAAAGCGCTCCCGAGGACACATGAGTATTATCGTCAAGCTAGTTTTCATCACGTTCATATGATTCGCGTTTGATACTTTGATAATTTGATATGTGGGTGGACCGGTGCTCGGGTATTGTCCTTACTTGGACAAGAACCCCACTTATGATTAACCCCCATTGCAAGCATCCGCAACTACAACAGAAGTATTAAGGTGAACCTAACCATAGCATGAAACATATGGATCCAAATCAGCCCCTTACGAAGCAACGCATAAACTAGGGTTTAAGCTTCTGTAACTCTAGCAACCAATCATCTACTTATTACTTCCCAAGGCCTCCCTCTAGGCCCAAACAATGGTGAAGTGTCATGTAGTCGACGTTCACATGACACCACTAGAGGGATGACAACATATTTCTCATCAAAATATCGAACGAATACCAAATTCACATGACTACTTATAGGAAGACTTCTCCCATGTCCTCGGGAACAAACGCAACTACTCACAAAGAATATTCATGTTGATAATCAGAGGGGTATTAATATGCATAATGGATCTGAAAATATGATCTCGTACCAAGTAAACCAACAAGCATCAACTACAAGGAGTAATCAACACTACCAGCAACCCACAGGTACCAATCTGAGGTTTGGATACAAAGATTGGATACAAGAGATGAACTAGGGTTTGAGATGAGATGGTGTTGGTGAAGATATTGATGGATATTGACCCCCTCCCAATGAGAGGATCGTTGGTGATGACGATGGTGATGATTTCCCCCACCCGGAGGGAAGTTTCCCCGACAGAACAGCTCTGCCGGAGCCCTAGATTGGTTCCGCCAAGGTTCCGCCTCGTGGCGGCGGAGTTTCGTCCCGAAAGCTTGCTAATGATTTTTTTCTCTACGAAAGACTCCATATAGCCAACGATGGGCATCGGAGGGCCACCAGGGGGCCCACGAGGCAGGGGCGCGCCCAGGGGGTAGGGCGCGCCCCCACCCTCGTGGACGGTGGGTGGCCCCCCTTTGGTACTTCTTTCACCCAATATTTTTTATATATTCTGAAACGTGCTCCCGTAAAGTTTCAGGACTTTTGGAGATGTGCAGAATAGGTATCTAATATTTTCTCCTTTTCCAGCCCAGAATTCCAGCTGCCAACATTCTCCCTCTTCATGTAAACCTTGTAAAATAAGAGAGAATCGGCATAAGTATTGTGACATAATGTGTAATAACAGCCCATAATGCAATAAATATCGATATAATGCATGATGCAAAATGAACGTATCAACTCCCCCAAGCTTAGACCTCGCTTTTCCTCAAGCGAAAGCCGAAATCAAAAAATATGTCCACATGTTTGGAGATAGAGGTGTCGATAAAAATAAAATACAGACATGAGGGCATCATGATCATTCTTAGAACAGCAACATATATATATATATATATGTATATATATATATTGTCATATGATCTTTTATGCTAAAGTAACAATTCAATCACAATTTCAAGTATGAATCATAAACTTCATTGAGAACCAACAAACTCTAATCTCAGTCATTGATGCAATTGCAATTTATCATAACATAGGGAAGAGTCAATATAAGTTCTTTTCAGCAAGTCAACATACTCAACCATCTTTTAGTCTTTCATAATTGCTAACACTCACGCGATATTTATGGTTATGAAGTTTTAATCGGACACAGAGAAAGATAGGGGCTTATAGTTTTGCCTGCCAACCTTTTACCTCAAGGGTAATGTCAACAATAATAGTTCATGAAAACTCACATCCAATTAGCTATATATATCAGGATCTTTCCAACACATTGTGCTTGCCAAAGGATAAAATGTAAAAAAGGAAAGGTGAATATCACCATGACTCTTACATAAGGTAAAGGGTAAAAGTAAAAGATAGGCCCTTCGTAGAGGGAAGTAGAGGTTGTCATGCACTTTTATGGTTGGATGCACGAAATCTTAATGCAAAAGAACATCACTTTATATTGCCACTTGTGATATGAACCTTTATTATGCAGCCGTCACATTTATTGCTTCCACATCACAAGATCGTATAAAAGCTTATTTTCTCCACACTAATAAGTCATACATATTTAGAGAGCAATTTTTTTATTTCATGCACCGATGACAACTTACTTGAAGGATCTTACTCAATCATTAGGTAGATATGGTGGACTCTCATGGCAAAAACAAGTTTAGGCATATTAGGAAGCAAAAGTAGTATCTCTACTTGGTGCAAATAAATTGGCTAGCATGAGAGGGAACGACAAGCTCAACATGTTGGATGATCCATGACAATATAATTTATCTCAGATGTAAGAAAACATAACCCATTATGTTGTCTTCCTTGTCCAATGTCAACTCTTTAGCATGTCATATTTTAATGAGTGCTCACAAGTATAAAAGATGTCCAAGATAGTATATTTATATGTGAAAACCTCTCTTTCTTTATTACTTCCTATTAACTGCAACGATGACCAAAACTATGTTTGTCAACTCTCAACAACTTTTATTCATCATACTCTCTATATGTGAGCTCATTACTCTCCATAAGATCCATATGATCTCTTTATTTCTTTTTATTTCTTCTCTTTTATTTTATTCCCTCAAGATCATAGCAAAACAATCAAGCCCTTGACTCAACACTAATATTTATTATATATAGCTCACGGACTCGATTACATAGAAGGATCATCAAGCAAAACTAAAGACTAGATCATACTAAAACTTTATTCTACTAGATCAAGATATTATCAAAAGGATCAAACTAAGAAAAACGGTAAAGATAAAAGTGATGGTGATACGATACCGGGGAACTCCCCCAAGCTTGGCAGTTGCCAAGGGGAGTGCCCATACCCATGTGATTATATCTCTTTTGTCGGTGAAGGAGATGATGGTTTTGTTGATGGAGTAGGCTTCTTCCTTAATTTGCGCTTGAGGACAAAATTTTGATCCCTCGGGTCATCGATCTCCTGCTCCAGGCTTGGTATTTTTTGCATAATTCCTGCTTGTTTTCCTGCAAGAGGCGAAAAGGTATGAACTCGATCTTAGGTTTCTTTGCTCTATCTAGGAGGCTTAACTTTTTGAACTCCATATGCATGTCCCTACGTTGAGGTAATGGGAATTCATCTTCATCTGAGCTCGTCTGCTCCTTTCCCTTAGGTTCATAGTCCTCTTCTTCTTCCGTAGTCCAACCACAATGCTCCACATCCCCATAGACCTTAGGATCCACAAGGTAGTCAGCCACATAGCTTTCTCCTTCTAAATCCTGGGACGACATGTTGCTCAAATCTGCAGCAGGACAGCTCAAAACAAAGACAGGAGATATTTGCGTGATATGGTGGTCAAAACCTTCGGGAGATTATATAATGAATTTTTATTGACCAAAAGTACTGCCGTGCAAGAGAACGGAGTCCGGAGAGCGCATGAGGGGCCCACGAGGCAGGGGGCACGCCCAGGGGGTAGGGCGCGCCCTCCACCCTCGTGGAAGCCTCGTGTCCTTTCCAGTCTGCTTCTTATTTTCCTATTTTCTTAAATACTCCAAAACAGAAAAAAATTGCCATCAGAATAGTTTTGGAGTCGGTTTACTTACCGTACCACGTACCTATTCCTTTTCGGAGTCTGAAACGTTCCGGAAAGAGCCCCTTATGTATTCCTCCGGGGTTATGGTTTCAATAATATTAGTTGCAACATTTATGGGATTACCTGAGATATAATGTTTGATTCTTTGACCGTTCACTACCTTCGGATTTGTGCCTTCGAAGTTGTTGATTTTTATGGCACCGGAACGATATACCTCCTTGATACCGTAAGGACCTTCCCATTTAGAGAGAAGTTTTCCTGCAAAAAATCTTAAACGAGAGTTGTATAAAAAATACATAATCACCTACATTGAACTCACGTTTTTGTATCCTTTTGTCATGCCATCTTTTAACTTTAACCTTAAACAGCTTGGCATTTTCATAAGCCTGGGTTCTCCATTCATCAAGTGAGCTAATGTCAAAAATCCTCTTCTCACCAGCAAGTTTGAAGTCATAGTTGATCTCTTTAATAGCCCAATATGCCTTATGTTCTAATTCAAGAGGTAAGTGACATGCTTTACCATAAACCATTTTATATGGAGACATACCCATAGGATTTTTATATGCAGTTCTATAAGCCCATAATGCATCATCAAGTTTCTGGGACCAATTCTTCCCAGATCTATTAACAGTCTTTTGCAAAATTAATTTAAGCTCTCTATTGCTAAGTTCTACTTGGCCACTAGGCTGTGGGTGATAAGGAGATGCAATTCTATGATTAACATCATACTTAGCAAGCATTTTACAAAAGGCACCATGAATAAAGTGTGAACCACCATGCATCAGTCATTAAGTATCTAGGGACTCCAAACCTCGGAAAAACAACTTCTTTAAGCATCTTAATGGAGGTGTTATGATCAGCACTACCAGTTGGAATAGCTTCTACCCACTTAGTAACGTAATCAACAGCAACTAAAATATGTGTATACCCATTAGAGGAAGGAAAAGGTCCCATATAATCAAAGCCCCAAACATCAAATGGTTCAATAACAAGTGAATGATTCATAGGCATTTCTTGACATGTACTAATATTACCAATTCTTTGACATTCATCACAATATAAGACAAACTTACGGGCATCCTTGAAGAGAGTAGGCCAATAAAACCGGATTGCAATACCTTATGTGCAGTTCTATCTCCAGCATGGTGTCCTCCATAAGCTTCGTAGTGACACTTACGTAGGATTTTTTCCTGTTCATGCTCAGGTACACAACGTCTAATAACACCATATACTCCTTCTTTATAAAGGTGTGGGTCATCCCAGAAGTAATGTCTTACATCATAGAAAAACTTTTTCTTTTGTTGGTATGTGAAACTAGGTGGTATAAATTTAGCAACAATGTAATTAGCACAATCATCATACCACGGAGCAGTGCGAGAAGTATTTATGACAGCTAATTGTTCATCAGGAAAGCTATCATCAATAGGTAGTGGGTCATCAAGAACATTCTCTAACCTAGACAAGTTGTCTGCAACGGGATTCTCAGCTTCCTTTCTATCAATAATATGCAAATCAAATTCTTGTAGCAGGAGAACCCATCTAATGAGTCTAGGTTTAGCATCTTTCTTTTCCATAAGATATTTAATAGCAGCATGATCAGTGTGAATAGTTACTTTAGACTCACAATATAAGGTCTGAACTTATCACAAGCAAATACAACTGCTAAGAATTCTTTTTCAGTAGTAGCATAATTTCTCTGGGCATTGTCTAGAGTTTTACTAGCATATTGAATAACATTTAATTTTTTATCAACTCTTTGTCCTAGAACAGCACCTACAGCATAGTCACTAGCATCACACATGATTTCAAAGGGTAAATTCCAATTAGGTGGCTGAACAATAGGTGCAGAAATCAAGGCTTTCTTAAGTATTTCAAATGCTTCTACACAATCATCATCAAAGACAAAAGGATTATCTTTTTGTAATAGGTTAGTCAAAGGCCGGGAAATATTTGAGAAGTCCTTAATGAACCTCCTATAAAAACCGGCATGACCAAGGAAACTTCTTATACCTTTGATGTCCTTGGGACACGGCATCTTTTCAATAGCATCAACTTTAGCTTTTTCAACTTCAATGCCTCTTTCATAAATTTTATGCCCCAAGACAATACCTTCATTAACCATAAAGTGGCACTTCTCCCAATTCAAGACAAGGTTAATTTCTTCACATCTCTACAAAACTCGATCAAGGTTTCTCAAGCAATCGTCAAAAGAGGATCCAAAAATAGAGAAATCATCCATGAAAACTTCACAAATCTTTTCACAAAAGTCGGAGAATATAGCCATCATGCATCTTTGAAAGGTAGCAGGTGCATTACATAAACCAAAAGGCATACATCTATAAGCAAAGGTACTGAAAGGGCATGTAAAAGTAGTCTTTTATTGATCATCAGCTGACACATGTATTTGAGAGAAACCAGAGTAACCATCTAGAAAGAAAAAATGTGTATGTTTGGATAATCTTTCTAGCATTTGATCAATGAAAGGCAAAGGGTAATGATCTTTTTTAGTAGCTTTATTTAATTTTTGGAAATCAATTACCATCCTATAACCTATAATAATTCTTTGCGGAATCAATTCATCTTTACCATTAGGAATGACAGTAATACCTCCCTTCTTAGGGACACAATGGATAGGACTTACCCACTGACCATCAGCAACGAGATAAATTATACCTGCTTCAAGGAGCTTTAATATTTCATTTCTTACCACTTCTTTCATCTTAGTATTTAGCCATCGTTGGTGATCAATAACTGGTTTGGCGTCTTTCTCCAAATTTATTTAGTGTTGACATAGAGTGGGACTAATGCCATTAAGATCATCAAGAGTATATCCAATAGCAGCATGGTGCTTCTTCAGAGTTTTCAATAATTTATCTTCTTCATGCTCTGAAAGGTTAGCACTAATAATAATAGGATATATCTTCTTTGCATCAAGATAAGCATATTTAAGAGTATCAGGCAATGGTTTAAGCTCAAACACGGGATCACCCTTGGGTGGAGGAGGATCCCCTAGAATTTCAATAGGCAAGTTGTGTTTCAGAATAGGTCCCTGTTTAAAGAATACTTCATATATTTCCCTTCTTTCATTCATAAACATATCATTTCATGGTCTAGCAAATATTGTTCTAAAGGATCAGTAGGAGGCACGGCAAATAGAAGCAAGACCAGTAATTTCATCTTTACTAGGCAATTCTTTATCATGGGATTGTCTATGAAATTTAGCAAAATTAAACTCATGAGACATATCCCCTAAACCAACAGAAACAATATCCTTATTGCAGTCTATCTTAGCATTAATAGTATTCAAGAAGGGTCTACCAAATATAATGGGACAAAAGTCATCTTATGGAGAACCAAGAACAAGAAAATCAGCAGGGTATTTAACTTTCCCACACAAGACTTCAACATCTCTAACAATCCCAACTGGTGAAATAGTATCTCTATTGGCAAGCTTAATTGTAACATCTATCTCTTCTATCTCAGCAGGTGCAATATCATGCATAATTTCTTGGTATAAGGAATGAGGTATTGCACTTGCACTAGCACCCATATCACATAAGCCATGATAACAATGATCTCCTATTTTAACAGAAATAACAGGCATGCCTACAACAGGTCTATGTTTATTTTTAGCATTAGGTCTAGCAATTCTAGCAGCTTCATTGCAGAACTAAATAACATGCCCATCAATATTATCGGCCAAGAGATCTTTAACCATAGCAATACTAGGTTCAACTTTAATTTGCTCAGGGAGTTTAGGTGTCTTAATATTACTTTTGTTAACCACAGTTGAAGCTTTAGCATGATCTTTATTCTAACAGGGAAATGTGGTTTCTCTATATATAAGCAGTAGGAACAACAGGATCATTATAAGTGATAGTCTTTTCTTCAACTTTAATAGGTGCAACTACTTTTACTTCAGTGGGAGGATTATATTTAAACCACTTCTCCTTTGGGAGACCAACATGAGTAGCAAAGGATTCATAGAAAGAAGCTACTATCTCAGAATCAAGTCCATATTTAGTGCTAAATTCACGGAAAGCATCGGTATCCATAAAAGATTTAACACAATCAAACTTAGGTGTTATACCTGACTCCTTACCTTCGTCGAGGTCCCAATCTGCAGAGTTGTGTTTAATTCTTTCCAATAAATCCCATTTGAATTCAATAGTCTTCATCATAAAAGATCCAGTACAAGAAGTATCGAGCATGGAGCGATTAGTGAGATAAAGTCGAGCATAAATTTTTTGAATAATCATTTCTCTTGAGAGCTCATGATTGGGGCATGAATATAACATTGGCTTAAGCCTCCCCAAGCTTGCGATATGCTTTATCCTTCACGAGGCCAAAAATTATATATATAATTATGATCACGATGAACAAGATGCATAGGATAAAACTTCTGATGAAATTCCAATTTCAATCGCTTGTAGTCCCATGATCCCATATCATCACATAGCCTATACCATGTCAATGCCTCTCCCTTCAAAGATAAAGGGAAGACCTTCTTCTTGATAACATCATCGGGCATACCTACAAGCTTAAATATTCCACAAACTTCATCCACATAGATTAAGTGTAAATCGGGATGCAATGTTCCATCTCCTGCAAAAGGATTAGCTAGCAGTTTCTCTATCATACCTGAAGGAATTTCAAAGTAAACATTTTCAGTAGGTTCAGTACGTTGAGGAGCAACACTTTGCTCTACTGGTCGGGGTGAAGATACCACGAACAAGCCCCTCAAAGGATTATGTTCCATAGTAACAAGTGACAGTAAATTTCGGCACACTATATAAATTTTTCCTTACCAAATTCCACCTACCAAAGGCGCTTCACTCCCCGGCAACGGCGCCAGAAAAGAGTCTTGATGACCCACAATTGTAGGGGATCTATCGTAGCCTTTCGATAAGTAAGAGTGTCGAACCCAACAAGGAGCAGAAGGAAATGGTAAGCAATTTTCAGTAAGGTATTCTCTGCAAGAACTGAAATTATCGGTAACAGATAGTTTTGTGATAAGGTAATTTGTAACGAGTAGCAAGTAATAAAAGTAAATAAGGTGCATCAAGATGGCCCAATCCTTTTTGTAGCAAAGGACAAGCCTGGACAAACTCTTATATGAAGGAAAGCGCTCCCGAGGACACATGGGAATTATCGCCAAGCTAGTTTTTATCGCGTTCATATGATTCGCGTTCGATACTTTGATAATTTGATATGTGGGTGGACCGGTGCTTGGGTACTGTCCTTACTTGGACAAGCATCCCACTTATGATTAACCCCCATTCCAAGCATCGACAACTACAACAGAAGTATTAAGGTAAACCTAACCATAGCATGAAACATATGGATCCAAATCAGCCCCTTACGAAGCAATGCATAAACTAGGGTTTAAGCTTCTGTCACTCTAGCAACCCATCATCTAATTATTACTTCCCAATGCCTCCCTCTAGGCCCAAACAATGGTGAAGTGTCATGTAGTCGACGTTCAGATGACACCACTAGAGGGATGACAACATACATCTCATCAAAATATCGAACGAATACCAAATTCACATGACTACTTATAGCAAGACTTCTCACATGTCCTCGGGAACAAACGCACCTACTCACAAAGCATATTCATGTTCATAATCATAGGGGTATTAATATGCATAATGGATCCAAACATATGATCTTCCACCAAGTAAACCAACTAGCATCAACTACAAGGAGTGATCAACACTACTAGCAACCCACAGGTACCAATCTGAGGTTTGGATACAAAGATTGGATACAAGAGACGAACTAGGGTTTGAGATGAGACGGTGCTGGTGAAGATGTTGATGGAGATTGATCCCCTCCCAACGAGAGGATCGTTGGTGATGATGATGGTGATGATTTCCCCCTCCCGGAGGGAAGTTTCCCCGGTAGAACAGCTCTGCCGGAGCCCTAGATTGGTTCCGCCAAGGTTTCGCCTCGTGGCGGCGAAGTTTCGTCCCGAAAGCTTGCTTATGATTTTTTTTCTCGACGAAAGAGTCCATATAGCCAAAGATGGGCATCGGAGGGCCACCAGGGGGCCCACAGGGCAGGGGGCGCGCCCAGGGGGTAGGGCGCGCGCCCCACCCTCGTGGACGGTGGGTGGCCCCCCTCTCGTACTTCTTTCGCCCAATATTTTTTATATATTCTGAAATGTGCTCCCGTGAAGTTTCATGACTTTTGGAGATGTGCAGAATAGGTCTGTAATATTTGCTCCTTTTCCAGCCCAAAATTCCAACTGTCGGCATTCTCCCTCTTCATGTAAACCTTGTAAAATAAGAGAGAATAGGCATAAGTATTGTGACATAATGTGTAATAACAGCCCATAATGCAATAAATATCGATATAAAAGCATGATGCAAAATGGACGTATCAATACCCACACCCCTCTCCACGTTTGCAAATACGGCCTTCCCTCGTTCATCCTTTTCTCTCACAAGATAAACTACTCATACAAATGCATCTTGATGTTCCGTGCAACGCACGGGCATGTAGCTAGTTTCTTTTATAATAGTTACTGCGATAATTGGGTTGAAGTGATATATTTTATGTCTGCCCCGAATGATTTCAGGTTCACTAGTAGTAACAAAGAAAAGGTTGCCTTGTTAATTAATAGAAAACAGGGTGAAAACTATCACATGAGGCCGGTAAAAACAAGGCACAGTGGGTTCAGCATCATCGTCACTACAGCTGAGCACACGCAAGAAGTCTACATATCGAGGGGACTACTGAGCGAGGCACAGAGACACAATGTTCGAGAGAGAAACCAATTTACAAATTACGATCAGATCGAGTTGTCACCCTTCTGCTGTCATTGTTGGGGTGGGGGAGGGGGAGGGAGAGAAAGACGTATCGAGAGTGTGCGCGGTAGGCACAGAGGCACAACTAGCGAGTGTGTGTGTGTGTGTTTGAAAGAGGAGTAGATAGATTACTATCAAGATCTAGGTGCCACCCTACTCCTTCGGCGTCGGGTAGTGTGTGTGTGCGTGTTTGAGAGAGAAGCCAGTCGATAGATTAGTATCAAGATCGAGGTGTCACCCTACTCCTTCGGTGTTGGGAAGTGTGTGTGTGTGTGTGGTTGTGTGGGTGTGGGTGTGTGTGTCGGGGGGCAGTGACACTTACATATCTCTACTCTTATAAAAAAACAAAGTTGGTGATGATGGTGTTCCTGCCATCCTGCAATATAGGCCATCCGATTTATATCCGACAGATAGGAAGGAAACTATGGCAATTTTTCAAAAAGATACCCACACCCCTCTCCGCATTTGCAAATAAGGCATTCCCTCGTTCATCCTTTTCTCCCACAAGATAAACTACTCATACAAATGCATCTTGATGTTCCGTGCAACACATGGGCATCTTGCTAGTAGGGAGAAGGAGTTTGTGTGACACATATCTAGCTAAATTAAGAGATAGGTAGATAGTATTTGCGCGAGGCATAATTAAAGCATCACGAAGATAAACAAAACGGTGTGCTTGCAAATGCAAGCGTGTGTGTCTGTGTGTGTGTGAGAGAGAGAGAGTGAAATCTCAAAACAAAAGGTGCTCTGCTGGAATCCCATTGTATGTATTCATATGGTTCTGGGACTCGAGTTAACCTTAGGCATATGTGTGAGAGACATTATTATACTTTGAGACATTAGTGGCTGTGGGTGGGCGGAATTAAAGGGGTGGGCGTGTTCGACAGAGAGAGCGTTTGTGTTTCTATGTGAGAGACTTGTAGGACAGGGTAGAAAGACGAATTCTAACCTTGACGGAGGGAGAGAAATACACGAAGTGCGCGTGTGTGATTCCGATGCCCACGGGAAAATTAGATATGTATGCGTGTGAGAGAGATTGCACAATTCATTCACGTATCACTATCTAGCGATCATGGACATGCATCACTTGAACATAAATCAATATCTACTTCGTATCATGGACAAAGGTTGTGCATGCCAAAGTTACACTCACGTATCACATTTTTTCTATTTAAATAAACCTTTTCAGTTGTGCATGCCAAAGTTACAGTGATGTTTCTTCAAACAACCAATGTAGCTATCATGTACATGCACCATTGTTACTCTTGCATTCAAAATCATTAGTCTTGGATGATTTAAGGTTCTATTATGAAGTAATATATGTAATATTCATATATGAATTCAACGGGTATGCAATTTATGAAATGGAGGCTATGTAATCATATGAGGTAACACTTTTAAGTAGCGGACTACAATATCCATTTCTTTTTGTGTGCTTCTACACTAAAACGTCAATGCATTATGTTCAAAGTAAATAACCAATTGCACTAAATTATCTATTTACACGAGAAATACATAGGTTGAGCGTTTGATCCCTTTTTTGTGAACGCGCCACTACACCCGTACGATTGGCCGCGCCCGTGTGAACGTCCAAGTTATCGGCGCATCATCCTGAGTTATTGTCTTTTTTCTGTGGTGGACTTCACACCAGTTATTAACTGTTGACGTGTGCCCCGTGTACACAGTCTCGCATGACCTTCCCGCTAACACGGTCCAAATTTAGTTGAAACTGGATAAGAACGATCCCGCGGGCGGCAAAATCTCCCACCTCCTTCTAAAATTTCCGCCACTTTAGTCTTTAGCATGCGAAGTTCCCATTTTGTCCTTGGTGCACGGAGACCAACAGTTACAATACCGCCCTCATCTACATAATAGTTCGGGGCTGCTTTGGTAACTTCCGGTTCCCCCCACTACACGGCACCCCCATTTCCTCTCCCCCTCCCGCAAAAACGACTAACTCCACAGCACCAGAGCATCTTACATCACGCCGTCCGTACTTCATCGGCCTTTCTCCCCACCCCTCTCGAAACACTAGACTGCTCATCCACCGGCGTACCAGAGCCCATTCACTGCCAGCGGCGTCCACCTCGCCGGATCTTCTTCTGCGGCTGCATCTACCCCTCCCACCTCCCCTAGAAACAAGTAGACTGCTCATCCACCACTGTACCACAGCCCATTCAGTGCCGGCCTTGTCCATGGTGTTGGATCTGCTTCGCTGGTACTCTCGGCAACCGCAGTGCATCTGCAGCGGCTCATTCGTACTCCCCACCGGAGACGCTTCGTCCACACCCCCCGGAGCTGTCCCACCGATGCCCCTGTCGACGGCCTCTGATCCTCTTCGCCGACACCTTCCTCAACCCTACAGGAGCCGCTTCACCGACACTATCATCAACCCCACCAGAGTATCTTCGCCTATACCATTCTCAACCCTACCGGGGCCGCTTTGCCAACTCACAAATCCACGGCCTCAGATCCGCTTCCTCGCACTCTCATCCAACCTACCGGAGCAGCTTCTGAAGCCCCGTCCACGGCCGTAGATCCGCATCATTGACACCATCCTTAACCCAACCACCGGAGCAGCTTCACCTACGCCCTTGTCCACAGCCACAGATCCGCTTCGCCCACAACGTAGTCCACCCTACCGGAGCCGCTCCACAAACACCCTACTCGACGGTTCTAGATCTCCTTACCGGACCTCGATAGCCAGCGCAGCGTCATCACCCTTGACGTTTCTAACCTGATTCCCACCATCTGGCAAGATGCCAAGCACCCCCCATGGCCTAGGTACTTGTCACCTTTAAACCCGTCCAGCATCACCTGCCCGATGTACTTAAAATATACTAACAGGTCGCTGTTACATGTTATGCAGCTGGCAAAAACTACAAGGACGATGTTTCTTCTGGATCTAACAGCTTGGCTAACCAAGATCCTGGACTAATCTTGTAAGTGCGTCTCTCTCTCTCTCTTATATTGTTCTGTGCCTACCAGCGTGCTTTGCTAGGATTTTCGACCAGTAATCCCTTTGTGCAGACAATGATTTCTACTACTGGCTACTAAATTAGATATGTAGATGTCATACATGATACTACCTCATACCTCCGTTCCTAAATATAAGTCTTTCTAGAGATTCCACTATAGGCTACATATGGAGCAAAATGAGTGAATCTACACTCGAAAATGCATCTATATACATCTGTATGTGGTCCATACTGAAATCTCTACAAAGACATATATTTAGGAACATAGGCAGTACATTACACAAAATCATAGGTGGCATGTAGGAATTCCAGTGCACTACATTAGGCTCCCTTAGAGTGCATGCTAGTCCAGCACACAGAGTCATGGCTAGTTTATGCTACGCACACAATCATTAATTGGTGGTTTAAATATGCGCAAGGGATATGCAATGTATTATCATGTAGAGATGTCTGAAATTAGCCGTGTCAACTTGCAGATAGGGTTACACAATGAGAAAGTACAAGATATATGTGGCAATTTCATGGAACATCGCAAAAAAAGGAGAGGCGGCGGTGATCCTATACAGTGTGCTATGGTACGTCACTCCTCCATTGCAATCATCGTGACATGTTATTTGTATGTCAGTTCTATTGGCCAAGTTTCTTAAGAACAGTTATTACGAGTTATCCTAAGAAAATAAGCACTTGTGAATATAAGCTCCATGTAATAAGCCAACCAGTTCTTTTCATTGCGTTTTCAGCTTATCTTTGGTATGATCAGTGAAAAGTCTAGATTGCATTATATTCTTTCAGTTTGCTGCCCATATGAAAATTAATTTGACTTGCAAACATCACAAATTGAACCCAGTGCAGTAATTAATACGATAGGAAAACAGACCATCACTATTTGCTCAAAATGCGAATACAAAGATACCATCTACTTGGGACAATCTACTTTGGTCAATGTTTTCCATAGAGATCCCATTGCCTAATTTAAACGAAGAATGCATGACCCACATTTAAATGAAGAACAATTATTTA
This sequence comes from Triticum urartu, assembly GCF_056163025.1. Taxonomy (NCBI): domain Eukaryota; kingdom Viridiplantae; phylum Streptophyta; class Magnoliopsida; order Poales; family Poaceae; genus Triticum; species Triticum urartu. Next base: position 98,439,248 of record NC_141875.1, read on the forward strand.
TTGAAATTCGATGGTCCAAGTGGCTGGTTATTATCATATAGCAGCACCACCTGAAACCATCATATAGCAGTAGCAGCTCATAGGAACTCATCATACAGCAGCAACAGCAACAACAGTGTGCAATTCATCATATACCAGCAGCAGCTCATAGCAATTCATCATATAGCAGCAACAGGAGCAGCTCATAGCAATTCATCATATAGAAACAGCAGGAGCAGATCATAGCAATTCATCATATAGCAGCAGCAGGAGCAGCTCATAGCAATTCATCATATAGCAGCAGCAGGAGCAGCTCATAGCAATTCATCATATAGCATCAGTAGGAGCAGCTCATATCAATTCATCATACAGCAGCAGCAGGAGCAGCTTATAGAAACTCATCATATAGCAGTAGCAGCTCATAGCAATTCATCATATAGCAGCAGCAGCTCATAGCAATTCATCATATAGCAGTAGCGGCTCATAGCAATTCATCATATAGCAGCAGCAGGAGCAGCTCATAGCAATGCATCATATAGCATCAGCAGAAGAAGCTCATAACAATTCATCGTATAGTGGATCAGAATGAAAATTTGGCAAAAAATCAGAGGAGATCCTCACCTTGTTGGATGAGCTCATCCTTCAACAGCACCTCAAGGCCACGGCCTGGGATGTGGGGAGGGGGAATAAGGTGCCTTCTGCCGCAGTGTGGCATCAGCCGTAGTTATGCAGCGCCTGCCGGAGTAGTGCGTTGGACGAACCACAGTGGAGCAGCTGTTGGACACCACGAGAATGAGGGGAGGCGCCAGAGGGAGGAGCAGCTAGGGAGATTTGCCCCTACCCGCCAGCCATGTAGCCTAGCTGGACAGAGCATCATCGAGGACCAGGCAAGATGGGACTGGTGGTGACGGCTCGCTGGAGGAACCCTAATGCTGCAGGTAGGGGATCAAGGTAGAGAGAAAGGGGAGAGGAGATGCAAGCGGGCAGGGCAATGAACGCTTGCGTGTTTGTTTTTACTTGAGGGTGAGGTGTGACGCGGGCGTTAGCAATTGCATTTTGAGTGTAATATAGGCAGACAACAGAGTCATTTCACTATTCCCCTTCCCTTCAATTTTTAGTGAGGTTCTACCCGAAACACCCCCCTCCAAAGCGAAATTAGTTAAGCCCAAGCCCATAACTCAAAAATGACTTCTTTACATCTTTTATGGCTTATTTTGACAATAAGCCCTGAAAAGGCGAAATAGAACTGGCCCTTAACCTGCAATTCAATTGTGTGTGCCATGATGAATCACTCCTGCCTGCTATAGTGTACATTTAGGCATCATCATACATGGCATAACCTAATACATGTGCATTCCATTGTAGAATCTGGAATATGCAATGTTTATGTTAGTTCATATGTTGCACATGATGTTTAAATGCCCCTTAAATCTGGTTGGTCAAGTGATGGTATTTAAGCCTCCTTCTTTGCTTCTTTTCTTAATATGTAAGATTTGCTCACACATCTGTTCAATTGCTTGTTTGCATCAGCCAGCCATACTAGGACTGTTTGCTTTGATTACTTGCTGTTCTAGACCTAACACTCTAACAAAGCTTGTCAACGATTTAAACACTAAGGGCTGTTGTAGTGGGGCCTTTTCTAACTCATAGGTGACATAAAGGTTTGGCTGTACACTAAAGTAGGCTCTCCAAGAGTACTTGGAGATCCAGTTTGAAGGTATGCCTAGTTTTTACATAGTGCAGACATAGTAAATGCTCATTTCATTGTGTGCAAGTGCCAGAGATGCGGCATGTTTCATTATGTGGTGTTGTTTTGTTATAATCTCATCCTTTTGTGTTCACAGACTGGAAAGTATGCATATTTATCTTCCAAGGATACGAGTAACTAGTTTGTGTCACCTTGCAGAGGGGGTGCAATGAAGATAAGATTGAGGATTTCCAAGTACAAGATGTTAGGAAGGAGCCTTGCAAGAGAAGTAGGAGTTGTGCTGAACCTCTTCAACCTGTTAAGGCAAGTCACTATATCCAACTCAACAGCTCAATTCCTTATTTGTTTCAGGCATAGTTAATTTGCTCTTTTCAATTGCTTTATTTGTCCTCAGTTAAAGAGATGCACAAAGAATGATGCTTGATGTTGGGTACTTGTATAACTATTAGTTGACATAATTAAAGGCCTTACCATTTAATTACTCTGGCAAAGTGTGCCTGAAGCTTTGAAGTCTATTAACCAACTATTATTGCATGAGGCTCACAATCTAGTTTATACTAGGCTAATGGTTGCATAGTTTTGCTTCATGTAGTATGTTTGTATGAAACCCTCTGCTGTTCATTATGCTCCCTAAGACTTTAATTGAGCTACAGAATGGCCAACTGCTTGCTTACTTCTACGCAACGTGTTGTCTAAATTTGTAACTTGTCTGTGTTTTGGATTGGGCCCCAACATCATGCTCCTCTGGTGAGCTAAGAGAGATTTCTGTATGCAGGCTGCACGGACTACCTTTTTTATAATTTTTAAAATATCACCTGCTTATGCTTCATGACATGTAACATTATTGTTAGTCTTGTTTTGCCCTGTACAAAATAGTCTGTCTTGCTCGCTTCACTGTTGTAACTATATATTTTCCCTAGACATGTGTACTTACAGAAACATTTCAGGATGAAGTGACATCAACACAAAGATCTGTGAGCAGTGCGGCATGGTTGTTACCGAATGATTATGGATTGGAATTGGAATGTGCTGATGTTCTCGAGCATCAACTAGAGGTGGCAAGACAATGTGTACATGATTCTCAACGTACAATAAACAAGTTGAGATTGGACATGCAGGTATTAGATGCAGGAGTCAAAAAAATGAAACAAGACACTGAGGTAACAACGAAGGAATTGGAGATTTTGCAGACTGAAATTTGTGCTATCTAAATCCGGCCAATCCTATTTTCTGAAGAGATTATAGCTCAAATGGTTAGTTATGTTGATGCGCGTCCATCATGTAGGAGCTGTATTTGCCCAGTGTATGTAATTTGTTGTTTGTGTATGCTTTATTATCACTGGTGCCGAACCATAATGCCTAGTGGGTATAATCGGCTGTAATTTCTTTATTGTATAGTGTAGGATTATTCTACGTTTCTATGCCTTAGTCTCTTTATTGTATAGTGTATGTTTTTAGAGGTGATAGTATAGAGTAGGATAATTCTTTGAATATTCTATATCATTCAAACGGGGGCCAACTCGCCCAAACGTTGTAGTGACCATGGCCCTCCATAGGCCATACGGTCCATGGGCCATCTACGGGACGGACAATCCATGGCCTTCTATGGCCATCGGGTCCGTGGGCCTTCTATGGGCTGTCGGATCCATGGGCCTTCTATCGGCTGTCGGATCCATGGGTCTTCTATGGGCCGTCGGATCCATGGGCCATCTATGGGTCGTCGGATCAATGGGCCTTCTATGGGCCGTCGGATCAATGGGCCTTCTACGGGCCGTCTCATCTATGGGCCTTGTACGGCCGTATAAGGGGCCGTAAACGGGCTAGAGTGGAAATTGTACGTTTTATGGGCTGACCATAACGGGTCATTAATAGGCCATATTTGATGATGCTATGAAAATGGTCCAATAGATTAACGAGCCATAAACGGGCCGACTGTATCCACGGGTTGAATTTGGCCCACAAGCCGAAAAGGCCAGTAATGGGTCGTAAGTAACCGAATGCTGGAAATGAGCCCAAGAATAAATGGGCCCTCAGAAGGCCGAAAGGTAACACGGGCTGGAAACGACCCAGTGGATTAATGGGCCGTTAATGGGTATAAAGCGACACACTGTTCATTACGGGCCGGTTTCACCATGGGCCGTTAATGGGCCAAGAGTTACAAAGGGACTCATATGGGCCGAAATACGTCATGGGCCATACATGGGCCGGAAGTTACAACGGGCTGGAATCATATTGGACGGCCTAGATGACGCTACTGGGCCTAATTCCGGTAGGCCGTAACGGGCCGTGAGTTAGCGGGCTGTAAATGGGCTATATGCGAACATGCCGTTAACAGGCTTTCCGTGGACCAGCCCGCCACCTTTTGACCAAGTCAAACGGGTCGGCCTTTTCATAGGAATGGGCCTCTGTTGGGTCGTGCCACGTGTCGACGTATCATAGGCGCCTTCGGTCCAATGAGTGGATGACATATGTCCCAACGGTGAGCCGACACGTGTTTCCTCCAGCCAATGATGATTTTACACATGGAAAATCCCCATTGGTCGGGGCTGTTAACAGGTTATCTGATCCAAAAGCGGACCCGATAGCTTAACGGAGTTCCGTTACAGTGGATGCCACGTGTCGGTCACCCTTGACGAAAGATGAAAGTGCAACTATCCCTAGGTGGTTTTGGTAATTCATAACAACATATAGCTCATTGAGCTAATGCTATTCCAAGATGACTATTTCAGGAAAGCTCAATGATTGGCATGGCATGGATGTCAAAGTGGAACCCTCAAAATGCTAAGGACAAAGGATTGGCTCAAGCTCAAAAGCTCAAGACTCTTCATTTTATATTTTAGTGATCCAAGATCACATTGAGTCTTTAGGAAAAGCCAATACTATCAAGGAGGGATGAGGTGTTGCTTAATGAGCCTCTTGCTTCATGTGCTTAGTGATATGCTCCAAAACCCTCAACTACTTTCCCATATCCACATATGACCTAAACCCTAAGCCAAACTAGGTCCTACCGATTCTTTCTATCCGGCGCCACCGAGTTTCACTTGTCATAAGCCACTGCCAAACCCTAGCAATTTGGTTCTACCGATAGGGATCTCGGTCTCACCCAGATGGGATTGCAAACTCTCTGTTTCCCTTTCGTAACTTTTCGGTCTCACCGAAAGAGCGGATCGGTCCCACCGAGATTGCAATGTAAATTCAGTGTTTCCTTTTTGTAACTTTTCGGTCTCACCGAAAGAGCAAATCGGTCCCACCGAGTTTACCTGACCAACTCTTTGGTTAGCTTATTATCAAACTCGGTCTCACCGAGTTTGTGTAATCGGTCTCACCAAGATTACGTTATGCCCAAACCCTAACCATATCGGTCCTACCGAGTTGCATGTCAGTCCCACCGAAAATCTCTAACGGTCACTAGGTTTACCTTTTCGGTCCGACCGAGTTTGTTGATTCGGTCCCACCGATATTGGAAAACTGTGTGTAACGGTTGGATTTTGTGTGGAGGCTATATATACCCCTCCACCTCCTCTTCATTCGTGGAGAGATCCATCAGAACACATACACAATTCCAACTCATATGTTCTGAGAGAGAACCACCTACTCATGTGTTGAGACCAAGATATTCCATTCCTACCATATGAATCTTGATCTCTAGCCTTCCCCAAGTTGCTTTCCACTCAAATCTTCTTTCCACAAAATCCAAATCCTATGAGAGAGAGTTGAGTGTTGGGGAGACTATCATTTGAAGCACAAGAGCAAGGAGTTCATCATCAACACACCATTTGTTACTTCTTGGAGAGTGGTGTCTCCTAGATTGGCTAGGTGTCACTTGGGAGCCTCCGACAAGATTGTGGAGTTGAACCAAGGAGTTTGTAAGGGCAAGGAGATCGCCTACTTCATGAAGATCTACCGCTAGTGAGGCAAGTCCTTCGTGGGCGATGGCCATGGTGGGATAGACAAGGTTGCTTCTTCGTGGACCTTTCGTGGGTGGTTGCTTCTTCGTGGACCCTTCGTGGGTGGAGCCCTCCGTGGACTCGCGCAACCATTACCCTTCGTGGGTGGAGCCCTCCGTGGACTCGCGCAACCGTTACCCTTCGTGGGTTGAAGTCTCCATCAACGTGGATGTAGGATAGCACCACCTATCCGAACCACGGGAAAAACATCCGTGTCTCCAATTGCGTTTGAATTCTCCAAACCCTTCCCTTTACATTCTTGCAAGTTGCATGCTTTACTTTCCGCTGCCAATATACTCTTTGCATGATTGCTTGAATTGTGTGATGATTGCTTGACTTGTCCTACAATAGCTAAAATCTGCCAAGAGCTAAAATTGGGAAAAGGTTAAGTTTTTATTTGGTCAAGTAGTCTAATCACCCCCCCTCTAGACATACTTTCGATCCTACAAAAGCACTTCTGTGGCGCGCGATTTATCGTCATGGACGTGGACACTTCCGTGATGATAATTTTGGTAATGTCATGGAACACTTCTACGACAGCACAGGTATGACTATCTTGATTCTATCATAAAATCGTCATGGATGTACATGCATGACAAAAAATGCGACCTACTGTGACAAACACGTATCATCACGAAAGTGTATTTTTTTGTAGTGTATGCTCCATGACGTTCAAAACGTCTTTGAAGTCCTGATTCTAAGCCGTAAAGCATGGCACACTGAACTATCGAGTAGTCATCAGCTTTGCTCTGCCAGACGTTCATAACGTCCAGAGTTTCTCCTGCAGTGGGTCTTGCACCTAGCGGTGCTTCTAGGACGTAATTCTTCTGTGCAGCAATGAGGATAATCCTCAAGTTACGGACCCAGTTCATGTAGTTGCTACCATCATCTTTCAACTTAGCTTTCTCTAGGAACGCATTAAAATTCAAAGGAATGGTAGCACGGGTCATTGATCTACAATAACATAGACATGCAAAAACTATCAGGTACTAAGTTCATGATAAATTAAAGTTCAATTAATCATATCACTTAAGAACTCCCACTTAGATAGACATCCCTCTAGTCATCTAAATGATTCACGTTCGACCTTTCGATCTCAGTGTTCCGAGGCCATATTTGCATATGCTAGGCTCGTCAAGTTTAACCTGAGTATTTTGCACGTGCAAAACTAGCTTGCACCCGTTGTATGTGAACGTAGAGCTTATCACACCCGATCATCACGTGGTGTCTCGGCACAATGAACTATAGCAACAGTGCATACTCAGGGAGAACACTTGTACCTTGAAATTTAGTGAGGGATCATCTTATAATGCTACCGTCGTACTAAGCAAAATAATATGCATAAAGATAAACATCACATGCAATCAAAATATGTGACATGATATGGCCATCATCATCTTGTGCCTTTGATCTCCATCTCCAATGCACCGTCATGATCTCCATTGTCACTGGTTTGACACCTTGATCTCCATTGTAGCATCGTTGTCGTCTCACCAACTATTGCTTCCACGACTATCGCTACCGCTTAGTGATAAAGTAAAGCAATTACATGGCGATTGCATCTCATACAATAAAGCGACAGCCATAAGGCTCCCGCCAGTTACCGATAACTTTTACAAAACATGATCATCTCATACAACAATTTATATCTCATCACGTCTTGACCATATCACATCACAATATACCCTACAAAAACAAGTTAGACGTCCTCTACTTTGTTGTTGCAAGTTTTACGTGGCTGCTATGGGCTTCTAGCAAGAACCGTTCTTACCTACGCATCAAAACCACAATGATTTTTCGTCAAGTGTGATGTTTTAACCTTCAACAAGGACCGACCGTAGTCAAACTCGATTCAACTGAAGTTAGAGAAACAGACACCCGCCAGCCACCTGTGTGCAAAGCACGTCGGTAGAACCAGTCTCATGAGTGCGGTCATGTAATGTTGGCCCGGGCTACTTCATCCAACAATACCACCGAATCAAAGTAAGACATTGGTGGTAAGTAGTATGACTATTGTCGCCCATAACTCTTTGTGTTCTACTTGTGCATATAACATCTACGCATAGACCTGGCTCGGATGCCACTGTTGGGGAACGTAGTATTTCAAAAATATTCCTACGATCACGCAAGAACTATCTAGGATATGCATAGCAATGAGACGGGAGAGTGTGTCCATGATAACCCACAAGTATAGGGGATCACAACAGTTTTCGATAAGTAAGAGTGCCGAACCCAACGAGGAGCTAAAGGCAGAACAAATATTCCCTCAAGTTCTATTGACCACCGATACAACTCTACGCACGCTTGACGTTCGCTTTACCTAGAACAAGTATGAAACTAGAAGTACTTTGTAGGTGTTGTTGGATAGGTTTGCAAGATAATAAAGAGCAAGTAAATAAAAGGTAGGGGCTATTGTAAGTAAATAAGCAATAAATTAAATATAGCGAGTGTGGAAAAGTGGTGGTAGGAGTTGTGAAATTGCCCCTAAGCAATTGACTACTTTACTAGACTGATAACAAGTATTATGTGGGAGAGGCCACTACTAGCATGTCATCCCTGACTTGGAATTCTATGCACTTATGATTGGAACTATTAGCAAGCATCCGCAACTACTAATGTTCATTAAGGTAAAACCCAACCATAGCATTAAGATATATTGGTCCCCCTTCAATCCCGTATGCATCAATTTCTATGCTAGGCTGAAGCTTGTGTAACCCTTGCCCTCCAATACATAGTCCTATCAACATACAGCTAACCCTAGAGCGTGATCCACGCGCGCGGTCATATGATGGGCACCAAAGGACAGCAACATAACCACAAGCAAATTAAATCAATCATAGCAATTCATCAACCACCTAATAGGACAACGAAAATCTACTCAGACATCATAGGATGGCAACACATCATTGGATAATAATATGAAGCATAAAGCACCATGTTCAAGTAGAGGGTACAACGGGTTGCGGGAGAGTGGACCGCTGTAGATAGAGGGGGGAAGGTGATGGAGATGTTGGTGAAGATGGCGGAGGTGTTGGTGTAGATCGTGGTGATGATGATGATGGCCACGGCAGTGTTCCGGCGCCATCGGAAGAGAAGGGGAGAGGGGCCCCCTTCGTCTTCTTCTTCCTTGACCTCCTCCCTAGATGGGAGAAGGGTTTCTCCTCTGGTCCTTGGGCTCCATGGCATGGGAGGGGCGAGAGCCCCTCCGAGATTGGATCTGTCTCTCTGTCTTTGTTTCTGCGTTCTGTTCTGCTGCCCTTTCACCGTTTCGTATATATATGGAGATCCGTAACTCCGATTGGATCGAAACCTTCATCGTGATTTTTTTCCAAAAATTATGTCAGAACCCCGATTCCAAGTCACATCGATCTAGCCGGTAACACCTCATATCACTTTGCGGCCTCACGCACGGTACCCCACGGGTGTCGCCTTACCATGGCCCGGGACCGTTTGCGCCTTTTGGCTCACGTATATGATAGTGTCGCTAGCATCCATATGACAGAGAACCCGGGCCGACAAGGCTAGTCGTGAACCCAAAGCGGCACAGACTTGTGGAGACAGGCATACATGAATCACATCGAGCATGTCGGTCATCAGCGAGTGATTCCGGGCTGTAGCACTGGGCTAACAGGACTCCGGGGAACCCGGGCTGTAGCAGGCTAGCAGGACTCCGGAAATCACCGCGTGACATTTCCCCGAAGAGACAGACATAGGAACGAAGTGAAACACATGCCGGCCAGTCAAGTGTCCTGAACAGTAGTGCTGGGCTAGCAGGACTCCGGTGAACCCGGCTGTAGCGGACTACTATGGCTCGAGGAGCACTAGACTACATTTCCCCATAAGAAAGACTACCAAGGATAAACAACTAGATTGTCGGATCCCACTCATACCAAGCATTTCAATCATACACACAATATGCCCGATATGAGTACATACAACATGGCATCACAACAAAACTCTACAATTCAAGTACTTTATTTAAAGGCTCCAGGGAGCCATACATAGCATGTTCATACAGATAGGGGTCACATGACCCGACACTCAAGTCATACAAACACACAAGCACATGCGGAAGCAGCTAGTCTGAGTACAGACTCTAGAAAGAAAGAAGGCTTCTCGAAGCCTGTCTATCTACATAGGGCCCTCCATGGCCGGGATCACCACCTGGGTGGCTAGTCACTCGTCGACGTCAAGGTCTACATAAAACCCATCGGAGGGGGCGGTGTTGTCGTCTGAAAACAGTAATTAAGCAAACATGAGTACAAAGGTACTCAGCAAGTCTTACATCAGAACCTACTAAACATGCTTATTCTCAAGAAGGTGGTGGGGTTAATGCAGCAAGCCAGCTTTGACTCTTGGCTAAGCTATCCTACGGAACTTCACCAGTAAAATAGTTTTCGCACACGAGTCCACTACTCACCAACACAATACACCACCGTGGATCCTCCCTCGTCATCCTACGAGAGGGCCATCCTTGATACTCACACTTATCTTGAGTCTTTTAGTAGTATCCATTAACTTGTCTATGAACTGTATAGGCAACCAAGTTGTCCTTTACCGCGGACGTGGCTATTCGAATAGTTTTATACCCTGCAGGGGTGTACTTCGTCATACACGCTTTCACCACTTACCGCCGTTTACACGACATGTACTCGGCAACCATCAAGCGGAAGCCCAACGAGGGTGTCGGCCACGGCCTACCTAAACACTTAAGCCTCTAGTCCAGGTTTATCGCCTATCCAGGTTCCATCCACAGGGAGTCCAGCCGAGGTTTCCACATACGGCCCCGAACGATGTGAACAGGGTTCCCGAGACACCAAACGGGTGACTCGGTACACCGTGCCACGGTGTATCTACCGTAACATAGCCCACCCCGAGGGTCAGCGCTACGCACGACCGCCAACACATAACCTACAAGCACCAGAAACTATTTGCAACTCCTGGACAGAGTACTAGGGTGGTTAAGAAGCCGAGAGGGTCAATTAAGGATCCCAATGCATGGTAGTAGCTGAATCTTAAATCACACATACAGATCTCAGTTCTTAGGGACGGCCTCAATGAAACAACCCACCATGTACTCCTACATGGCCTCTCATCGATACCTTTACCAAAACATGTTCCACGCATCCCTCACATTACCGACATAAGCATTTCACTCTAGCCCATCACCCAGATGAACCAGACCTGACACAACTCTAAGCATAGCAGGCATAGCAAGGTAGGAATCACATACATGGCTCAATCAACTCCTACACATGCTAGTGGGTTTCATCTAGTTACTGTGGCAATGAAAGGTCATGCAGAGGATAAGGGTTCAACTACCGTAGCACACAGCAGTTTGAATCGCGTTGTCTTAATGCAGTACACAAGAGCAGAAGCGAGAACATGGGTTTGTATCGGAATGATCAATGGTTGCTTGCCTAATGGAGTGGTAGCGAGATACTGCCCTTCAGTTGGATACTCGTGAATATCCTCGGAGGCAGAACCTACCACGGAGAACACATCGGAACACAATCAACACATGACGATATGCAACAATATGATGCATGCTATGACATGGCAATATGATTGTGTCTTGGCCTAATGCAAGTTATATTAGAAAGGAATGAACTCATTTGAATCAAAGATTCAAATATTAGCTCATTAAACATGGCCTTAATAGTGCATTTCCTTATTCTGCTTAAACAGCAAGGTGAACTTGTTTTGTCATGCATGAAACCATTACAGATGGATAGATTGAATTTTTCTGATAATTTTTCATATATAAATTATTTCATTTGGAGTTACGGTTGAATTTCTATGATTTTTAGAAGTTTTAAACATTTTCTGGAATTTCCTGTATAAAAATAAATCCAGAAAATCAATTACTGCGTCAGCAATGCGCCAGCGTGACGTCAGCAGGTCAAAGGCGCCAGCCCAGGTCAAACCTGACTGGTGGGCCCCTGCTGTCAGCCTCTCAGTGCACTAACTACGTTTAGTTAGCCTAATTACTAGGCAGGGCCCACTAGTCAGTGACTATACTAATTAAACTAACTAATTTTTAGTTAGAAACTAATCTGGATAATTAGCAGAGGGGGGCCCACTTGTCATTGACTCAGGGGAGTCAACTGGGCCCACCCAATCCACGTCAGTGGTCAAATCCGGCGGTCAACAGGGCTAATCCCGCCGGCTTTGAGTCGCCGGCGAGGCTGAGACGGCGGAGGGCTTCGGAAAATGCCCTCAGGCGACCAAATCGACGGCGGAGACTATCTACGGATAGCTGGGAATGAGCCACAGCGTTTGGTGGTGGTAGTTGGGCTCGGGGTGGCCGGAAACGTCGCCGGCGACGAGCTTGGCGGTCGCCGGAGTCGGGTGAGGACGGTTTCGGGGCTATGGTGCACGGGAGGAAGAACTGGTGGTGGCTAGGGGTTCCTGGTGCTGCACTGAGCATGGTGAGGCGCTCGGACGCGTGCTTGCACGGCCGTAGCCAGGACGGCGACATGGCCGGCGGTGAGAAGCTCTCGGGTGCGGTGGAAACGGCGGCTACAGGGGCCAAAAGAGCATGGGGGCTAGGGGGAAAGGAAGAGGAGCTCACGGCGGAGTCTGAGAGGGGGTCAGCGAGCTCGGGGAGGTCCTGGCGGCGGCGAATCGACCGGAGATGGCTCGGGTGCCCGAGGTTGAAGACGAGGGCGAAGGCGGCGAAGCAGGGCTTCCGGCGAAGCATGGCTCGGTGGGGAGGACGAGGGAGTCGTGGCAGAGCTAATGGGCTCGTCGGAGGGGCGAGGGAGTGGCTGTAGTGGCAACTACGGCGATCGGCAGCGAGGGACGTGCTCGGCCGTCGCGGGGGAGAGTGAGAGAGACGAGGGGGAGAGTGCGAGAGGATGAGAGGGAGACGTGGGGGTCGGGAGGTGGCCGGCGCGGGCCGGCGCGCGGCGAGCACGCGCCCTCAGCGGGCGGAGCGAGGGCCGGCGCGCTGCCGACGCCCGGCTCCTCCTGCGCGAGGAGGATCGACGACTGGTAGCGCCAGCAGGCCTGGGCTGAGCCAGGTGGCTGGTCCAGGACAGGTAAGGCCCAGGTGGGCTTCTTTCTCCTCTTTTTTTTGATTTAGTTTCTGTTTTCTATTAAACTGCAACTGTTTAGCTTTATTTAAAATACTAAAAGATTTCCAAAAATCCTGAAAATAAATGTGGCCTCTGTTTAGATTATTTCCAACAGGAAAGATTTAGTCCCAGAATTATTTGAGCATTTAGATTATTTTATAGCATTTAAATGCCCAAATTCAAATACTTATGATTTAATTCAATGACCTTCTGTTGACCTAGAAAATTGTGCACCAATTTTGCCAAAGGTTCTAACCTAAGACAAAGAGGGTGAACTTTTTAGAAGGGCATTTCAGGTTCATTGAAAATATTTTTAGTAAACCCTAGTTGTTTCCAGGGGGGTGTTGGGGGTTCTGTCTTCCCCAATTCAAATTTAAGAAGAATTTAAACATGATGCACATTCTAATGCTTGGACTAGCTAGGGTGTGACAACTCACCCCCACTCAAAAGAATCTCGTCCCGAGATTAAGGATCCTCTGGAAATAAGGTGGGGTACTCAAGTCGAAGACAATCCTCCCTTTCCCAAGTGGCTTCTTCCTCGGAATGGTGTGACCATTGAACCTTGAGAAACTTGATATTACGACGTCGAGTGGTACACTCGGCTTGACCAAGGATACGAACGGGATATTCTCGATAAGAGAGGTTATCTTGTAGATCAAGCATTTCGTGGTCCACTCCACGGATAGGATCCGCGAAGCAACGCCTGAGTTGTGAAACATGGAAGACATCATGAACTCTGGAAAGATGCGGAGGTAGATTCAATTGGTAGGCAACTTCTCCTCGTTTGGCAAGAATGCGAAAGGGTCCAATGTAACGAGGAGCCAATTTGCCTTTGATACCAAAACGATGGGTTCCCTTTAACGGAGTAACCCGAAGGTAAGCCTTCTCGTCGACTTCATAAGTCATAGGCTTATGTTTACGATCATATTGACTCTTTTGACGAGATTGGGCAGTTTTCAATTTCTCACGAATAATGCGACCCTGCTCTTCTGCTTCCTGAATCATATCCGGGCCAAAGAGTTGTCTTTCCCCGGTTTCTGACCAGTTAAGAGGCGTTCGACATTTTCGTCCATAAAGAACTTCGAAAGGAGCTTTGTCTAAGCTGGCTTGATAACTATTGTTATAAGCAAACTCCGGAAATGGAAGGCATTTCTCCCAACTCATTCCGAACGAGATGACAGAAGCTCGGAGCATATCTTCCAGAATTTGATTGACTCGTTCCACTTGACCACTTGATTGAGGATGGAAGGCGGTGCTAAAGGAGAGACGAGTTCCCATAGCATTTTGGAAACTTTCCCAAAATCAAGAGGTGAAGAGACACCCACAGTCTGAATTAATTTCCAATGGAACACCATGAAGAGACACTATTCGGGAGATGTATAAATCGGCTAGCTGGCTAGCGGCGATACTCTCACGAACAGGTAGAAAGTGGGCTACTTTGGAAAGTTGGTCGATCACGACGAAGATGGCATTATTCCCTCTCTTGGTCCTGAGAAACCCAGTGATGAAATCCATACTGATTTTATCCCATTTCCATTCGGGAATAGCCAAAGGTTGAAGAGTGCCAGCAGGCCGTTGATGCTCTTCTTTAACACGACGACATACGTCGCAATTAGCAATGTATTGAGCGATTTCTCTCTTCATCCTAGTCCACCAAAACCTCTGGCATAGGTCTTGATACATTTTAGTACTACCGGGATGAATGGTGAGAGGGGATTCATGAGCTTCCTTAAGGATCAACTGACGCAGATGTTGTTTCTTGGGAACCACCAAACGGTTCTCGAAGAAAACAGCACCTCGCTCATCCATGGAGAAACATTTAGCAACTCCGCTAGCGATGTTTTCCTTAATCTGGGATATGCCCTTATCATACCGCTGGGCGGTTATGATTTGATCCGTAAGGGTAGGTTTCGCCACCAGGGTGGATAGGAATCCTTGAGGAACAATGCGAAGATTTAGCTTACGAAATTCCTCATGGAGAAGTGGTTGACTTTGTTGTAACATTAGGTTGTTACAATAGGACTTACAGCTTAGCGCATCAGCCATGACATTCGCTTTGCCCGGGGTGTAAGTTATTCCTAAGTCGTAGTCCGAGATCAACTCGACCCAACGTCTTTTCCTAAGATTCAAATCTGGTTGAGTGAAGATATATTTCAAACTTTGGTGGTCGGTGAAGATCTCGCAACGATTACCGAGAAGGTAATGTCGCCAAGTTTTAAGTGCATGGACTACAGCTGCAAGCTCTAGATCATGTGTAGGATAATTTTCCTCATGTGGGTGTAATTGCCGTGAAGCATAGGCAATTACCTGACGATCTTGCATGAGTATGCAACCTAGTCCTTGTCACGAGGCGTTGCAATAGATAATAAAGTCCTTGGAGAAGTCTGGTGGTACCAGTACGGGGGCAGATGTCAGGCGTCTTTTCAGTTCTCGAAAACTGACCTCGCACTGTGGAGTCCACTCGAACTTTTTATCTTTCTTGAGGAGTTCAGTTAGAGGTTTAGCAACCTTGGAGAAATTTTCGACGAAGCGGCGGCAATAGCTCGCTAAGCCAAGGAAGCTCCAAACTTGCTTGACCGTCTCAGGTGGAGTCCAATCAAGGACGGCTTGAACTCGCTCGGGATTGACAGCAATACCCTTGCCAGAGATTACATGGCCTAGATAGGTCACTTCTGGCAACCAAAATTCACACTTGGAGAATTTGGCATAAAGGTGATGCTCTCGAAGTTTCATCAATACCAGCCTTAGATGTTCGGCATGTTCCTCTTCATTCTTGGAGTAGATGAGTATGTCATCGAGGTATACTACGACGAATTTATCCAAGTACTCCATGAAGACTGAGTTCATTAACCGACAGAAGGTAGCCGGGGCATTGGTTAAACCGAAGGACATGACGGTGTACTCGTATTGGCCATAACGAGTAACAAAGGCCGTTTTGGGAATGTCCCCGTTTCTGATTTTGATTTGATGGTAACCCAACCTCAAATCCATCTTGGAGAAGACTGAGGATCCTGCGAGCTGATCATACAGATCGTTAATCCTGGGAAGCGGGTATTTGTTCTTGATGGTGACCAAATTGACAGGTCGGTAATCCACAACCATTCGATCCGTTCCATCCTTCTTCTTAACGAAGAGGACGGGGCAAGCCCAAGGAGAGGAACTAGGACGGATGAAACCCTTTTTCAAGGACTCATCGAGTTGATTCTTAAGCTCGGCTAGTTCTAAGGGTGCCATCTTGTAGGGTCTTCTAGAAATTGGAATGGTTCCTGGAACAAGGTCTATCACAAACTCAACATCCCTGTCAGGTGGAACACCTGGCAGTTCTTCTGGAAAGACATCTAGACAATCTCGGACTACCGGAACATCCTCAAGGTCTGGAAGGGGGTTGGCGTTTAGGGAGTAAAGTTGGCTCTTGGCCACTCGAGTTAAGACATTAACTGTCTTGCCCGAGGGGTGAGTAAGTTGAACGGTTCTAGTGGCACAATCGATCCTAGCATAATGAGCTGACATCCAGTCCATACCCAAGATGATATTTATGTCGGAGGACTTGAGAGCTATTAAGGATGCAAGGAAGACAAGTCTATCGACAAGAATTTCGTTCCCATGGCTTACTCTAGAAGTTTGCCATTTGGAACCCGGAGTTTGAATTACCATGGAAGTGGGCATGTCGCAGAATGTCGTGTTATGCAATCGAGCATAGTTCTCGGATATGAATGAATGAGATGCTCCAGTATCGAAAAGAATAGATGCTGGATGGCAGTTAACAAGGAGCGTACCAAGGACGACATTAGGATCCTCATGAGCCTCCTCGGCTGAAACATAGTTGACATGGCCACGTGCAGTGGTGGCCGGATTGGCGTAGAAAGTCTTCCCCGCTGGCTTACCACGGC
Source organism: Triticum urartu (assembly GCF_056163025.1). Lineage (NCBI taxonomy): Eukaryota > Viridiplantae > Streptophyta > Magnoliopsida > Poales > Poaceae > Triticum > Triticum urartu. The sequence continues at coordinate 98,455,851 of NC_141875.1, forward strand.
CAACGGACTTTCCAGTTGTTGTTCTGGGGACACTCTCGGCTATAGTGACCCGGCTCTCCACACTTGAAGCATGTCACCACATTGGGGCATGGAGCAGCATTAGCAGCGGGGCCACCATAGGGCTTGGGCGGTGCAAATTGTTGGTTGGGACGAGGCGCCTCAAAGGATGGCCTCAGGATGAACCTGGGTGGCAGTGCCGTGCTCGGAATCCACACCCGGCGCTTCTGAGTTCCAGAGCCGGATGAAGAGCCAAAATCACGGGAGTGCTTGCGTGAAGCGTCATAATCAGTCTGGCCCGTCTCAGCACTGATGGCTTTATTGACCAACTTCTGAAAAGATGTGCACTCGTGCAGACGGAGATCGCGGCGAAGCTCAGGGCTAAGTCCCTTGCGGAACCTTGCTTGCTTCTTAGCGTCAGTAGATACCTCTTCGGGAGCATAGCGTGCTAGATTTCCAAATTCACGACTGTAAGCATCCACGGACAGTCTTCCTTGGGTGAGGTTGCAGAACTCCTCCCTCTTGCGATCCATGAGACCTTCTGGAATGTGATGCTCACGGAAAGCTTCACTGAATTCAGCCCAAGTAGTGATTTAGCCGACCGGGCGCATAGCTTCGAAGTTTTCCCACCAAAGGCTAGCAGGGCCTTCGAGGTGATAGGCAGCATAAGTAACCTTGTCGGCTTCGGCTACGTTGGCAGAACGTAGCTTGTGGGTGATGCTGCGAAGCCAGTCATCCGCGTCGAGGGGCTCGACGGAATGGTTGAACTTTGGTGGGTACAGCTTGATAAAGTCATTGATTGACACCAAGTCATTTCGCGGGTGGCGTGCGGTATTCTGCTCAATCCGCTCCAGCAGGCGGTTAGTCTCACGCTTGTTTCTTTCCGCCTCTAGCATCACTTCGGCCAGAGAAGGCGGGTGAGGCAGATTCTCACCTCTAGCTGCATTGGCTTCCCCCTGCTCCGGGGCAGCAGGGTTGCTGCGGGTGTTGACCATCATAAGAGAAAACAAGACAACGGTTTAGACAAGGATGGCTCAAACTTAGCAAGGAAGTGCAGAATGTAATGGATAACACAGAATGCCGAGATGTTCATCCGTATGTCATGGTAATATAAAACTGCCATATATATACCAACGGTCATACACATCATACATAGTTCAGTACAAGCCCAGGCTACAGTACAACTATGATGAAAGACATTACATCTCATCGGAGGCATTCCAAGCTCCTATACATTATTTGTCTACACCTCCGGAATTGACTACACACTAATTCGTATTCCACAAATCACGCAGGACAGCGGAGATACAACTACTACAGTACTAGTGGTACTACTACTAACTCAGACAGCTCCGTAGTAGTTCTCATAGAAGTCACCTCCGTAGCCTGGAAGTTCAACATGACCATCCGGGAACAGACAGTCTTGAGGAGCCTGTGGACCAAAGGGGCTACGATGAGGTCTTGGACCAACGAACGGTGGCCTGCGGGGACCACGGGGTGGGGTGATGCCTCCCACATCGCGCCAATCCACCATGTCTGGCAGAGCTGATCTCACAGGATACAGATCCCTTGTATCCATACATCCATCTTGCACCGCAGATGCAAACCGAGTCGATGTGGCCCAATGATCAGCACGGGTATTGAAAAGCTCCAGCCTCAAGGCCCGATTCTCTCGGTCCTTATCTTCGAGCAACTCGGCAGTGGTACAAGTTAATGAGTCCTCCTGAGTGGAGTCAGCATAGATAGCCTGAAGATACCCTTGCGCTCCCGGAAGTGAAGCTGGCATGTAACGGAAGTCGGTGTTCCATAGCAGGCCTGTCCGGACTCGCAAAATGGTCATCATGGAATAGGCAGCATCCTGCACAGCCATCTCAACAGTAACCCCGAGTCCATAGGAATAGTGAAGGGGCTCGGTAGACCCAGGATAAGAAGGAAATATCCTGACGGTGCAGAGATATTGGCTTTGATTAAAATCGCGGAACTGCTCTTCGACGGTGTATTCGGGATACCAACGGTAGCCCGTCTCGATCATTACCTGGACTAGCATAGCAGTATGACCGGGCACGTCGAGGCACCGGGTCAGGCGAACCACTTGGCTTTGAACATGGTTGGCCATCTGAAAGCACAACCACAATGTAAAGACATCAGAATTTCTAGGGAAAATCGGACAGCATAACAGCTGTAAATGCTCAGAAAAAGATTTGAGACATCCACAACAGTTCGGAATACCACTCAACAACATCATATCAAGGTTCTGATTCAATTAGCAACATACTAAGAATAGTAGAAACTGAACTTGGACTTGTAACAACAATCCTATAAGCTACTACGGGTTAGTAACACGTGAACCTGATAGAGGAAGAGAGCCTAGTCCTTAACCCACGTTGAATGAGAAGAGAATGACTCAGATCAGAGACATAGGGTAAAGGAGTAAAAGAACCTTACGTTCCCTCACACAATCAATTCCCCTACATATAAATAAGCATTTCTAGACTCGACATCGACCAGTTTGGCTCAACGAACCTACAGGCAGTCCGGCTCTGATACCAACGCTGTTAGGACCCCGATTCCAAGTCACATCGATCTAGCCGGTAACACCTCATATCACTTTGCGGCCTCACGCACGGTACCCCACGGGTGTCGCCTTACCATGGCCCGGGACCGTTTGCGCCTTTTGGCTCACGTATATGATAGTGTCGCTAGCATCCATATGACAGAGAACCCGGGCCGACATGGCTAGTCGTGAACCCAAAGGAGCACAGACTTATGGAGACAGGCATACATGAATCACATCGAGCATGTCGGTCATCAGCGAGTGATTCCGGGCTATAGCACTGGGCTAACAGGACTCCGGGGAACCCGGGCTGTAGCAGGCTAGGCAGGACTCCGGAAATCACCGCATGACATTTCCCCGAAGGGACAGACATAGGAACGAAGTGAAACACATGCCGGCCAGTCAAGTGTCCTGAACAGTAGTGCTGGGCTAGCAGGACTCCGGTGAACCCGGCTGTAGCGGACTACTATGGCTCGAGGAGCACTAGACTACATTTCCCCATAAGAAAGACTGCCAAGGATAAACAACTAGATTGTCGGATCCCACTCATACCAAGCATTTCAATCATACACACAATATGCCCGATATGAGTACATACAACATGGCATCACAACAAAACTCTACAATTCAAGTACTTTATTTAAAGGCTCCAGGGAGCCATACATAGCATGTTCATATAGATAGGGGTCACATGACCCGACACTCAAGTCATACAAACACACAAGCACATGCGGAAGCAGCTAGTCTGAGTACAGACTCTAGAAAGAAAGAAGGCTTCTCGAAGCCTGTCTATCTACACAGGGCCCTCCATGGCCAGGATCACCACCTGGGTGGCTAGTCACTCGTCGACGTCAAGGTCTACATAAAACCCATCGGAGGGGGCGGTGTTGTCGTCTGAAAACAGTAATTAAGCAAACATGAGTACAAAGGTACTCAGCAAGTCTTACATCAGAACCTACTAAACATGCTTATTCTCAAGAAGGTGGTGGGGTTAATGCAGCAAGCCAGCTTTGACTCTTGGCTAAGCTATCCTACGGAACTTCACCAGTAAAATAGTTTTCGCACACGAGTCCACTACTCACCAACACAATACACCACCGTGGATCCTCCCTCGTCATCCTACGAGAGGGCCATCCTTGATACTCACACTTATCTTGAGTCTTTTAGTAGTATCCATTAACTTGGCTATGAACTGTATAGGCAACCAAGTAGTCCTTTACCACGGACGCGGCTATTCGAATAGTTTTATACCCTGCAGGGGTGTACTTCGTCATACACGCTTTCACCACTTACCGCCGTTTACACGACATGTACTCGGCAACCTTCAAGCGGAAGCCCAACGAGGGTGTCGGCCACGGCCTACCTAAACACTTAAGCCTCTAGTCCAGGTTTATCGCCTATCCAGGTTCCATCCATAGGGAGTCCAGCCGAGGTTTCCACATACGGCCCCGAACGATGTGAACAGGGTTCTCGAGACACCAAACAGGTGACTCGGTACACCGTGCCACGGTGTATCTACCGTAACATAGCCCACCCCGAGGGTCAGCGCTACGCACGACCGCCAACACATAACCTACAAGCACCAGAAACTATTTGCAACTCCTGGACTGAGTACTAGGGTGGTTAAGAAGCCAAGAGGGTCAATTAAGGATCCCAATGCATGGTAGTAGCTGAATCTTAAATCACACATACAGATCTCAGTTCTTAGGGACGGCCTCAATGAAACAACCCACCATGTACGAATGGCAAGTGTACGTGGTTATACATAGGGGTAACGATGATAGGGAATTGCAAAAGCAACGGGCACCAAGTCTCGAGGGAACATCGGAGAGTAACTTCGAAATCTTCTGGTGCAGCAGGCGATCATCTGGACGGAAGGGGCTCTCCGGGAGAAAGTGGTGACGAGAACCTAGAGTTATAATTTGTAAGATCATTTAACCCGAATAGAAGAGAGAGCAGAATCCCAGAGTATAGACGAGGAATAAAAGATCCTAATACCACCCAATGGCGACGTGGGCCCATGGGCCGCACAGCCAAGTTAGTAAAACAATTTCCATTGACTAGACTTAAGTTCGGCCAAGGAGTGTGGAAGGGGGATTCCTACAGGCAGTCGGCTCTGATACCAACTTGTGACGCCCCCGATTCGATCGTACACTAATCATACACGCAAACATGTACGATCAAGATCGGGGACTCACGGGAAGATATCACAACACAACTCTACAAATAAAATAAGTCATACAAGCATCATATTACAAGCCAGGGGCCTCGAGGGCTCGAATACAAGAGCTCGATCATAGACGAGTCAGCGGAAGCAACAATATCTGAGTACAGACATAAGTTAAACAAGTCTGCCTTAAGAAGGCTAGCACAAACTGGGATACAGATCGATAGAGGCGCAGGCCTCCTGCCTGGGATCCTCCTAACTACTCCTGGTCGTCGTCAGCGGGCTGCACGTAGTAGTAGGCACCTCCGGTGTAGTAGGAGTCGTCGTCGACGGTGGCGTCTGGCTCCTGGACTCCAGCATCTGGTTGCAACAACCAGGTAGAAGGGAAAGGGGGAAAAGAAGGAGAAAGCAACCGTGAGTACTCATCCAAAGTACTCGCAAGCAAGGAGCTACACTACATATGCATGGGTATATGTGTAAAGGCCATATCGGTGGATTGAACTGCAGAATGCTAGAATAAGAGGGGATAGCTAATCCTGTCGAAGACTATGCTTCTGGCAGCCTCCGTCTTGCAGCATGTAGAAGAGAGTAGACTGAAGTCCTCCAAGTAGCATCGCATAGCATGACCCTAACCGATGATCCTCCCCTCATCGCCCTGTGAGAGAGCGACCACCGGTAGTATCTGGCACTTGGAAGGGTGTGTTTTATTAAGTATCCGGTTCTAGTTGTCATAAGGTCAAGGTACAACTCCAAGTCGTCCTGTTACCGAAGATCACGGCTATTCGAATAGATTAACTTCCCCGCAGGGGTGCACCACATATCCCAACACGCTTGATCCCATTTGGCCGGACACACTTTCCTGGGTCATGCCCGGCCTCGAAAGATCAACACGTCGCAGCCCTACCTAGGCACAACAGAGAGGTCAGCACACCGGTCTAAATCCTATGGCGCAGGGGTCTGGGCTCATCGCCCATCACACACCTACACGTTGCGTACGCGGCCGGAAGCAGAACTGGCCCCCTTAATACAAGAGCAGGCTTATGGTCCAATCCGGCGCGCGCCACTCAGTCGCTGACGTCACAAAGGCTTCGGTTGATACCACGACATCGAGTGCCCATAACTGTCCCCGCGTAGATGGTTAGTGCGTATAGGCCAGTAGCTAGACTCAGATCAAATACCAAGATCTCGTTAAACGTGTTAAGTATCCACGAACACCGACTAGGGCCAGGCCCACCTCTCTCCTAGGTGGTCTTAACCTGCCCTGTCACTCCGCCACAAAGTAACAGTCGGGGGCCATCGGGAACCCAGGCCCACCTCTACCGGGATGGAGCCACCTGCCCCTTCAGCCCCCAACTCCGAACAGTATCACCGGTAATGTAACAGTGTAAAGTATATAGTAGATGCCCGTGATCACCTCCCGAAGTGACCACGGCCCAGTAGTATAGCATGGCAGACGGACAAGAGTGTAGGCCCACTGATGGAACACTAGCATCCTATACTAAGCAGTAGGGTAGCAGGTAAAGGTAACAACAGTAGTAGCAAGGGCAGGCTATGCAGCAGTATAGGATTAACTGAAAGCAGTAACATGCTACACTACTCTAATGCAGGCAGTATAGAGAAGAATAGGTGATATCTGGTGATCAAGGGGGGGCTTGCCTGGTTGCTTTGGCAAGAAGAAGGGGTCGTCGTCGATGTAGTCGATCACAGGGGTATCGACAACGGCCTCGGAGCTTACCGGAAAGAAGTAACGGAGGGGCAACACAATAAATAACAGAGCAATCAAATGCAACACAAAGCAAGACGCGGCAATATGTTGTGCTAGGAGTGACCAAGCGCAGGGACAGGTGATACCGGCGAACGGGGAAAACATCCGGGAAAGTATTCCCGATGTTCCGCGTTTCCGGACAGACGGACCGGTGGGGGAAAGTTGCGTGTTTGCTATACTAGGGATGTGTGACGGACGAAGGGGTTGTGTATTCAGATTCGTCTCGTTGTTCTGAGCAACTTTCGTGTACAAAATATTTCCATCCGAGATACGGTTTATTTTATATGATTTTTCAAAGTTTATAGTATTTTTTATGATTTTCTGGAATATTTTTATTTAATCTAATCCGAATTTGACCAAGTCAATTTGACTAGTCAAAAGGGAGGATGTGGCCCACATGTCATTGACACATAATTTAATTGATGGATAAACTAAAATGGAGGGGTTAAATTAACACAGGGGGCCACATGTCATAGGCTAGCAATTATCCAAAGTACTAATTAGTCTAACTACTCATTAGCTACTAACCTAAATAGGGCCGGTCACATCCAGAGACGCAGCCGGCCACACTCACACTGCACACACACACACATCACACAAGCACACAGGGCCGGCCAGAGGCACACAGCCGGCCACACACGGCGCACACACACAATGCTAGGGAGTAACTCTATTCCTTTTAACACAAGATAGCATTTTGTGATTTTTGTAGGATTTAATCCACGCATCAAAAGTATTTGGTCCAGTGGGATAAAATGGAGTTTGTCATGTATACTTTCTACTTATATTATTTTCACTCATGTTTACAACTGTTTAACCACAGTTTAGGGGCTGCCCAGGGGGTTACTCGATGTAATATTCGCAAAGGTAGCTAGCAGCTACAGTAGCTATCATCAGTTAGCAGTAGACAAGTAGCAAGCGGCAGCAGCATTGGGCAACCAGAAGCAGTAGTCACCGGTAGTATCAGGCACGCACGACGGCGCGTGCGCAAGCGCAAGGCACGACCAGCAAGGGGAGCAGCGAGAAGCGCCGGGCGCCGGCGTCGCCCACGCGGGCAGCGTAGTGGCAGCAGGGCAGAGCAACTACAGCAGGCAGAGCAAGGGCCGCGGGTGTCGCGACAACTACAGCAGCAGTAGAGCAGGTCATAGCGGGAGGCACCGGCCGGCGGAGCAGCGCACGAGCGGTGCTAGCAGGGGGCGGCCGCGGTTGCAGTCGTCTAGCAGTGGCGCGGCGATAGCAGAAGTAGCAGCGCCAAGGCAGCAGTAGTAGCTCAGATATGTACGTGTAAGCCCGAGATCGGGCACGACGATGAAGGTGACCTACGGCATCCAAATCAAAGGAAAAAAAGGGGGTCCGAGGGAGGAGCTCATCGAGGAGGCGCACGAAGGCCCGGTGAGTGACTAGAAGCAGTAGTTTGCTACGTAGGCGGCGAACCCATGGCGACGGCGGCGACGGTCTCCTCCAGATCGAGAAGATGGGCGAGAGGGGGGAGAAGTGGGAGAGGCAGGGGCAGTGGGTGGCTAGGGTTTACCGAGGGAGGGGCGCCGAGATGCTCTTTTACAGCACGCTAGGCCGATGGATGGGCGCCTCGTGTCCACGGCGCAGCCATGGCGGTAGGGGATGGGCGCCACGCCTTGATCGATGAACAGGGGGAGGGGACCGGGTGTTTTTGGGTTGGGCCTGCACTGTTGCCAGCAGGCCCAAGTGTGCATAGTGTAGGCTTTCTAGTTTTGCTCCTTTCTGTTTTTCTTTCTATTAGTTTCTTTTTTTAATTAAGTTTCCTTTCATTTATTTATTATTAGCTTTGTAAAATATAAACCTAGCCCAAAAATTAGTATTACTATTTAGACTACTGCCATAATTAATTTGGCACAATAATAAAACATGTTTGTATTTGTTTATTATTTAAAGGCATTTAATAATTGGTTTAGTCACTTCTTTAGTCACAAAAGAGCATTTAAATACTTCTACAAAAATGTTGGGTCAGCAAGATAATTGGATATGGAAGATTTGCCACACTTTGAACATTTTATTTTGCAGGTTTGAGAAATTTGAATCTTGGACTTTAATTTGAATTTGAAATTTGGACCGGATTCGAATCAACCCGAGTTTAACAACAGTAATCGCGATGACCTGGCGCCATTAATAAGATTACAGTAGTTTAATTATCCGGGCGTCACAATTCTCCTCCACTACAAGAAATCTCGTCCCGAGATTTAGGAGCGGTTACAAGGGGGGAAGGGATCTAGTTACGAAATTCTAACGATTCTTCTCGGTCATAGTTGCTCTTCTCGAAGAGGTTGATCCATGACATTGAAGTGTCTTCATTCCTCTGCTTCATGTCATCATGATGAAGTTGCCGTCCTTCCTTCGGGGAACTCCATCGTACTAACGAATAGGTAAGAGGCAGCTCTACAACGATAGGATGCTATAAGGGTTAACCATCGGGGGTTATCCCATGAATGAACACAGGGGTATCTCTTGAGTTGGTCAAATGAAACACATCGAGAGCCAAGCAATAAGGTATAGTAAGAAGTATCAAGCGGATAAGAAATCGTTCGATGCCTAATTAGAAGGTGAAAGGGTTTCAGGGCACGAGGATAAGTATTGCGCCTGATACCAGAGTAGATCACTAGGAATGTGGCTCGTGAATTACGTATCAAGTCAAGCGCGAGGAATATCTTTGGCAACAGGGTGTACAGGAGAGTGAGGTTTCGATCCTGGGACATGTGGGTTATGGGCCCACCATGTGGGTTAAAGATAGAAAGAGTGGTGTCATCTTGCATGGTTATGATAACCATGCAGGTCAGACCATAACCTGTCGGTTTTGTCGGCAACAGCGTCGGTACCAAGGGCAGGGGATGAAGAGAACCATTTTCCTGCTCGTTGAACGAGGCGGACCAATAGGCAAGGTTCTCGTCCATCGGTGGTTACCAGAATGTCATCAACAAAAGCAACATGGTCTTACTGACAGAATTGTACACGGAGGTGTTAACATAAGCAGGGAATTAATACTGCTTAGATCATAATGATCACCATAAAGGTCAAACAAACCAATGGAAAGGAAAACGTGATCATCAGGTTAAATGGAACAATGGAAAGGAAAAATGTGATCTTCAGATTAAACCGAACAATGGAAAGGAAAACATGTTTAAACACATATTTCAGGGGTATACCCTTCCCAAGAACAAGCAGGGTATGATATCCAAGACCGGATAGAAGGTAGAAAACCACTTAGGTAAGGGGAGAGGAATTTCATGACTTTACACATACAACGGTGTTCGGATAATTGAGCAGGAAACATTTAGCATTAGCTTCAATGTTCTTGTTGAAAATTGGAATACCATAGACATGCTTCGAGATAGCATTGGCATGGCCTTCAATCAAAGGTCAGACTCAGGATACACGAAGGGATTCATCATTAAGCCAAGGAGAGGATGAGGAGGTGGCTGATGGACTCAGCAATAATTCAACGAGGTATCCAAAAGATGGATTTCCACCGTTATGTGAACAAGAAGATAACGTTTGTCGGATCAAATGATATAATGATGTATGCTCAAGGAAAAACATACACAATAAAACACTAGTTGGAAAGGGTTCCCAAAGTATGGCCTTAGGTAGAATGATCAATGTCAGAAAGGTGATCCAACAACCAATAGTCTAAGAATGAAATATCGACCATGAACTTGAAAGCAATAGGGTTGCTAGAAGTTTAGAATTTACACATCACAGACCATTTGTCGGTATTCCGGTTAGAAACAACACGGAGACCAAGAAAGAATGGTGATGGTGAGAAGCATCAATATACCAAGAATTCTTAAGAGGTGGAGCAATCCTCACGACATTCTTGACATAAAAGATGGTAATACTCCAAGGTAAGGAAGAATAATTGCTGGATAGCACGGATCTCTAGGTATAACACAAAACACGAACAAGTTTGTGTTGAACGGAAGGCAATAAAGGGGTCAATGATAACACCAACCATTGAGGGAAAGGATGTTATTTCTCATCATGAATTCAATTGATATCTTGGAAGACCTCATAAAGTTGATGATGATCACGACACATCTGTCGAGAGGTTTCAAGAAGATGTAACTGATCGGCGATGACATCAAGTCAACGGAATGATGAAGCAAAAAGTTATTGAAACCATGGGTACGACCCAAACTCGAAATCGATCTTGTTGTTCAAGGCGAAATGATACGACGAGGAAGATCAGCATAAGGTTATCTCATCATCGAAAATTGTGCTCCGGGAAGAAGGACCAGGTAGCACAGTTAAAATTTAGCACAAAATGATATAGTCGATCAGACTAGGAATGACGTGATGGAGTATTAAACTTCTCAACCACAAAGTACTAGGAGTACTGAATCACAGGGGTGATTCGATTCACTAATCGGTGTTCTCGGTTGACGACAACCCAGAACCCGTGGAGTGACTATGACGGGGAAAGGTGCTACTTCATCAGCAATGCATAAGATATAGTGCAATCGGTTGATATCCTCGAGATACCAGGGGGTATACTCGAAGGTAGATCAAAATAAAGGTTGGACTTGGGCATTGGTCCGCAGAAGACAAATGCTTAAACTTGGCCGAGAAATGGGATCAAGGAAGAACAATATGGTCGGAACCATAGCTGCAAGGGATCCAATTTAATGACACCGAAAGAATTACCCAAATGATTAAATATTTTGCGAGAAGCTTCCATGATAAGTTCCATATCGGGTCCGTGGGCATGAACACAAAGTTCAAGGTCGACTCCCACTTCTATAATGCATATCCTTTCATTCACTTCTCATTTACGAAGAAGTTGTAGTGTTGAAATTTTATCTGGCGAAGCACCAGAAGAGTATGACTCGTGAAAACTTTCGGGTTCACACATATTAGAGAAGGCATAGGTTCAACCCATCGGGGCCTCTTTGGAACATAAACCACAAACTTCAAGAGTGAATAACTTCCAGCTTGAAGGCAGAGCATGGTTGAGAAAGCAGAGGATACAATTTACCAAAGGCATTATGTATCCGAAGAAAGGCTCACAAGGTTATTGAATATAAACGATTCGCCCCCTAACTGCTGGGACCCACCAGCTACATCTTCGCAAGCAAGGAAGTGCCTGACAGTCGGGACCCACCTGGTCGAAGCGTACTAGTGTTGTCATTCTAGTCGCGAACGTGTACGTACATACTGGTCGATGTAGAGGCGCGCACGTGTCATAGTAGAGGCGCGCACGTGTCGTAGTAGAGGCATGCACGTAGCATGTACATGTACGTACAACGGCCAGGGTGCAAGAAAGAAAATACGGTCACGTATGTGTACATACGGGCGGGGTCTCGAACGCCTACTCGCGCATACGTACGGCCAGGGCTCGTGTACATGGCTGGGTCGGAACGGATAAACAGCGTCATCATGTTTATGGGGAGGCAACGAAATGCGTCGTGTTCATGGGGAGGCAAGGGAATGCATCGTGTTCATCGGGAGGGCTTGGACGGAATAGGCAATGGAAACGAGGCCTGGTGTACCGTAGAACGGAGGAAACGGCCTTGTGTTCGACCGGCCACGTTCGAAACGGGATCCTTTCATCGGGAGGGGTCTGGCGTACCGCAAAATGGAGGAAACGGACCTCCTACGGTCGAAATGGTGGTCCTGTTGATCGGGAGGGGTGTGGCGTACCGCAAAACGGACGAAACGGACTTATGTTGGAGCGCTGCGGTCCAAACGGGGGTCCTGTTCATCGGGAGAGGTGTGGCATACCGCAAAACGGGACTCCACAGGATACTGTTCATCTCCACCGTCGACCTCCTCCAGCCTCCATGGGCTCCTGTTCATCCAGCCTCCACCGCACGCTACTCCACCGGCTACTGTGCAACCACCCCTCGACCGTCTACTGTTCATCCAGCCCTCCACACCACGGGGTCCTGTTCAACCACCCCTCCATGGGCACCCCTCCACCGTCTACTTTTCATCCAGCCCTCCACACCACGGGGTCCTGTTCAACCACCCCTCCACTGTCTACCGTTCATCCAACCCTCCAGACCACGGGGTCCTGTTCATCCACCCCTCCACGGGCACCCCTCCACCGTCTACTGTTCATCTAGCCCTCCACCACACCACGGGGTCCTGTTCATCCAGAGGCAACGCCACCACTCACTGTTCATCCACCCCCCCCCCCCCGCAACGCTCACTGTTCATCCCATCGATCGGCTTCAGTTAGCAGCAGTAGCGAAGGAATCGCTCGATCGGGTTCAGTTAACAGCCATCGATCGATCGCTCGGGTTCAGTAACGCGTAGCCTGCAGTGCAATCGCTCGGGTTCAGTTAGAGCCCAATGCCTCGCTCGGGTTCAATTAGAGCCAACGCCTCGCACACATGCGCGTACGTGTACGAGAGAAACGTGCATCGCTCGGCCCCCGACCTCCCACCGTAACCGGGAACTCCCTGAAATTTTCCTCGCCCTCGCTTCTACCACGGGTTTTTCCATCATGGACAGCCCAAAGAATGTCATGCAGCTGCGTCTCTGGCCCACCCAGGACGAAAAGCCCATTTTCTGTCATGATTTTTTGTCATAGAAGTAGGAGCCCACCACATATATGATGATACCGGGTTTTGTCACAATTATCGTCATAGAAGTGTCATATGTATGACAGAAAAAATTCATTTGGCCCAAAATGTCACAGATGTGTCTTTTTTTTGTAGTGATTGTTGCAACCAAGCATATGATAGGAAAAAATAATCCAAGAATTGGATGCAACACACAAGGCATATATATCATGATGCATGGGACGGTGAAAATGACAAGTCGAAGAAAGATCTCTAACATGTGTGCAATCAAGTGGTCCAAGATGAATAATAAGTCTCATGGTGCAAGCAACACAAGTAGTATGATCCGCAATATCCATGTTCAGGAAAGATGTCACCTCGAAGGCGTGTCCTTGTGCATTCTTCACAATGTCGAAGTGGTAGGAAAGGTGGTGTAGAAGTGAGTCATGGTCGAATGTATGAGGCTCGCTCTCAAGAGCTCGAATGGTCATCTCACGTGACGTGGAAGTCGACACAAATTCCAAGTATCCTACACATGCACACAACAAAACAAAGAACGTATGCGCATGGTAGATAAACACATCATCCATCATGATGGTTCTCTTCTCTTGCACATAACCATTAGAAGCACAAGTGCATGAATAATACGATGCAACAATGGCTATATTCATGGCACTAGGTATATGGTGCAAAGAGGTAAGACAAGCATGTTTCACAAGAAATAGGTCAAAATCTCCAAATGTATGTGAGAATTCTATGGGGGAAATCTCATTAGCAAGAGGTAAGTCATTGTTGCACTCACTATATGTCAAATCATCTAGCATGAGAGAGGAAACATATGGATATATGTGACAAGAAGCAATAACAATCATGTGCAAAGCATGTAGATGGTTGTCATCAACCGCATGAAATAAGCAAGTATGAATCATTGATGATGCAACATAAGCAAGCATATCAATCATGTCGTGCAAACTATTGGAGCAAAGATGAAACACATTAGATGAAATCATGGCAATCATGTCATGTGAGAAAATAATAGATATAGGTAATGCACATGACATATCGCACGTATGAACACAAAGCAAGATCAATGTATCTTCATAGGAATGGATCACAAAGGAAACATGGCAAGAACAAGCAATATCTCCACCAAGCTTGCAGATACACATACAAGTAGTAGAATCAATCATCATGTGTAATGCAAAGCATGGGTCATAAATGCATGGGATAGGCATATGAATAAGCATGTCATGCAAAGTGAACATGGCAAGATGGGCATAAAATATGTAATGGACAATAACCCATAGCCAAGTGAGGGCCATGTAGAAGAAATGCGCGAAGTCATTGCGCGAAGAGAGCGGTGGTAAGAACAATCCACAGTATCCCAAATCATCATTGCTCTCTAGAGCTCATTTCGTCAAATCATGGGATTGTGAAGTTGACAAGTATTCATGAGTACCTACACAAAACAAAGACAAAGGGAAAATTGTGTGTGCCTGGTATATGTACACATCATCCATTATGATGCATACGTGCATGTGTTGGTTAGCACAAAATATCCAATGCTCAAATAAATGAGATGTGTGATATAGAAAAATGTCATCCATCATGAGAGGTTTGTTTTTATGTATAACATGATTGGGATGTGAATGTAGCATACAAGTATATGGCACATCAATATCATTTTCATTCATGGGGGGCATATTGTGCACATAAGTATGAGGATCATGCAATGGACGGGATGAATCAAAATCTCCTAAGATGTATGAGGAAACTATGGGGGGTGTCCTCATGAGCAATAGTGGAAACATCATATGGAGAAAATTGAGAACATCGAAAACAATGCATATTCGAAGCTAGGTCGTCATGGCATGGCATATGAGATAAATGATGCAAAGGAAGCATATCAATATCCTCAGAAGAAAAACAAATGCCAATAACCATGGGCTTGTCATCTATGCCATATGTGAAAATTGGGTTAATTTTAATGTTATATGCATAGTCACTATGAAGAGATTGCAAATATGACATATGGTTGATCTCATGCATAGCATATCATTGGTACAGCGACGTCCTAAACAAACGGTTTAAAATCCCTTTGCGCGACGGCATTTGGAACCGTCGCCAAGTGAGTGTGGGCGATAGGGGGGGGGGGCCCTTCCCACATGACCCAGAAATCGTCGAGGATAGGCCCTCGTGGGACCCAGGCTGGGGCCGTGTGGGATCAGGCGAGGCATGGAAACCCAATAATTTCCGTAGGTATGTACATCCCACACGGCGAATCCTAGAAATCATTTCCGTAGGTATGTACATCCCACACAGTGAATCCCAGAAATCATTTCCGTAGGTATGTACATCCCACACAGTGAATCCCAGAAATCATTTCCATAGGTATGTTCATCCCACACGGTGAATCCTAGAAATCATTTCCGTAGGTATGTACATCCCACACGGTGAATCCTAGAAAATCATTTCCGTAGGTATGTACATCCCACATAGTTCTTTGTGTGGAAACGTGTGTGCGAGGTGGCCTAACACAAACAGTTCGCTGCCGGAAGCCGTGTGTGATTGTTAGTTGATCGAACACACCTACTTTCTAGAAACCTGCGGGTTGTTTGAGTTCATCGCCCACGGTGCTGTCTGAGAAACCATTTGCAATAGAAACCCCAATAAGCAGGGTAATTAGCCTATTATTTGTAACACCCTGGATGTAACTTGCCATATTTGTACTTTGACTCTTGCCATTTCCGGCTCTAAGTTATGAGATTCCCTTGTGGTTGGGTTTTGACTTCGTTTTGCATTTTGTTCATGTCATGCATTTCATATCATATCATCATGTGCATCTCATTTGCATACGTGTTCGTCTCATGCATCCGAGCTTTTTCCCCGTTGTCCGTTTCGCAATCCGACACTCTTTCGTGCACCGGCGTCCCCCTCTTGTCTCTTTTTGTGAGCGGGTGTTAAACGTTCTCGGAATGGACCGAGATTTGCCAAGCGGCCTTGGTACACCACCGGTAGACCGCCTGTCAAATTTTGTGTCATTTGGAGTCCGTTTGAGGCCCCAACGGTTAACCGGGTAACCGGAAAGGCCTTGTGTGTGTTGCAGCCCAACACCCCTCCAAAATGGCCCAATAACCCATCCAAACCTCTTCCATGTCCTCCACCGTTGGATCACGATCGCGTGGCCGAAAACTACACTCCATTTGGACACACCAACCTCCTCCTACCTATAAATTGGGGCTCCCTCAGAATTTTTTGCGCAGACAAACCCTAGCCTCGCTCCCTCTCTGCCACCGGACGTGTCCGCCGGCGCCGAACACGTCCACCGCCACTGCGCCCAGCCAATCTCCGCCCGCCACGTGTCCCGCTGCCTCCCACCGTGCGCCAGCCACCGCGTCCCATCACTGGCCCCCGCGGGCCCGCGCGTCCGCCGCCCGCTCTCCTCCGCCTGCGCCCGCGCGCCCCGCCGCCGTCCGCCCTTGACTCCGCTGCACCGGTCGCCGCCTCCGCCGAGCGCGCCCCGTCGCCGCCGCACCGGAGCTCCTCGCCGGCAGCCGCTCCTCCTCACCAGCACCGCAGCGCGCCACGGCGAGCCTGCGGCGGATCCGGCGTCCCGGCCTCCCCTTCCTCCTCTCCGACCTCTTCTTTGCCGTTCCCGACAAACTCTGGCCATCGCGGCGATCTCACACGAAGATCCACATCGATCCTCGGTTCGCGTGCAAGTCAACCCTAGATCCATCCGGGAGGTCGATTTTTCCCTAAGTCTTTTTCCCTGCACACATTTTATGCCCCTGTTCATCATGCCATAACTCTGTGATCGTAGCTCCGTTTCATGCGCATGATATATCAAAATGTTCATCATGAGATGCTCTGCAATTTGTTCCATTGTGGCATGCTTGTTTGTGTCCATATGGATGCCCAAATCATGGATGCAAGAGTGCTATAAATTTTTAGGTGTTGTTACTTATCAGAGTATGAGGAATTGTCATTTTTGTCACATTTGATGTGTGCTTCTTATCGCCATGAGCTCTACAGGTTTTTTGATATATGCCATGCCATCTTTACAGGGGTGCTTGCCATGTATTTTTTTTATCTTTGTGGTGACTAGCACAAGCATGCAAAGTAGCCTTCATGATATTGCTGATTTGTGGGACTTAGGATTTTACCAAGTCATTTTCCTGCTGTTATTTTTATGCCATGTAAACTTGATGCTACAGTGAGTTCCATGCTTGTTTTGAGTATCTTCAGTAAGGGTGTTTTCGACATATGGTTATGATCTATCCATCCATGGCCCTGTTTGCAATTATGGAGTGCCCTAACAAGTCTTAATCTTGCTCTACTTTTGCTATAAAATGTTCCTGGCAGATTGTTTACATGTTAATCAGTTTTGTCATGGTTGTTGTAGTTGATCCATGCATGCTATGAACTTTTTCTTGCCATGGTTAGCTTCATGAACATGTCTTCTTGCTGGTAGTATACTTATCGTGTCATGTCATGCCCTGTGGTGAGTGATTTGAGCTCAAAAAGATGCCTTCATAATTCTGTTTATGCCATGCTCTGTTTTCTGCTAAGTCTGAAACTATTAATAAAACTTGCTATGTTTACATGGGTGTCATCATATCTTATGTGCCTTTTTGGCTTATGGTTAGTAAGGGACTTTTGTTCTATGATTTGAGTAGATTCATGTCATGCCTTTGTTTGCTATGATCTGTTCCTGTATCATGTTGTTTGCTTGATCTAAACTTGGCTTCCTGATGTTAATTCCTGGCATGTTAGTATATTTCACTAAGTCTGTGAAGCTGATATCTTTTGCACCTTTGCCATGCTTGTTTGAACCTGCTCTTGTGTGATTTAGCCATAGCTCATTGTTCATCTTTTGTCAAGCATCTTGATTAGATCACTGCCATGTGCTTTGTTTCTATGCTGGAGTGCAGTAGCTTAGTTTCTTGTTGCATTCTAGGTGGCATTCTGCTGTTAATCGCAGAATTGTGTCATTCTTGTTTTGCTTGCATTTTGCAAACCGTGCATCCGATTCCAGTGATCTTTATATCAATTTCAACCGAAATCATCTCATCTTTCCAGAGGCACACTTGGTTTGCCAAGTTGATGCCTTGATCAATCTTTTCCTTCCAAAGCACGCATATGCATTGCATATCACATCTCGCATATCATGCCAGGTTTTGCATCATGTTGATTGTGCACTGCACCGTGATTGATTGTTGGTCCTTTTTCTTGTGTTCTTTCTTTGGGTAGAGCCGAGAGACGAGTACATGATCGAGGAACCTGTTGAGTACGCTAACGAGGATCAAACTTTCGTCATCTCTGAGAACATTGCAAGCAAGATGACCATACCCTCGAAATCACTTCTATCTTTGCTTGCTAGTTTCTCGCTCTTTTTGCTATGTCGCGATACCTACCACATGCTATATCATGCCTGCCATATTGCCATGAAAAGCCTCTAACCCACCTTTCCTAGCAAACCGTTGTTTGGCTATGTTACCGCTTTGCTCAGCCCCTCTTATAGCGTTGCTAGTTGTAGGTGAAGTTGGAGTTTGTTCCTTGTTGGAACATGGATATTGTTGGGATATCATTATTATATCTTGTTCACTTTAATGCACCCATATACTTGGTAAAGGGTGGAAGGCTCGGCCTTATGCCTGGTGTTCCACTCTTGCCGCCCTAGTTTCCGTCATACCGGTGTTATGTTCCTTGATTTTGCGTTCCTTACGCGGTTGGGTGTTATGGGAACCCCTTGACAGTTCGCTTTGAATAAAACTCCTCCAGCAAGGCCCAACCTTGGTTTTACCATTTCCACCTAAGCCTTTTCCCTTGGGTTCCGCGGACACAAGGGTCATCTTTATTTTAAACCCCCGGGCCAGTGCTCCTCTAAGTGTTGGTCCAAAACAGAGCCACTTGCAGCGCCACCTCGGGGAAACTTGAGGGTTGGTTTTAGTTGTACGTAGTGTTCATCCGGTGTGCCCTGAGAATGAGATATGTGCAGCTCCTATCGGGATTTGTCAGCACATCGGGAGGCTTTGCTGGTCTTGTTTTACCTTTATCGAAATGTCTTGTAACCGGGATTCCGAGTCTGATCGGGTCTTCCTCGGAGAAGGAATATCCTTCGTTGACCATGAGGATTGTGATGGGCTAAGTTGGGACACCCCTGCAGGGTTTGGAACTTTTGAAAGCCGTGCCCGCTATTATGGGCAGATGGGAATTTGTTAATATCCGGTTGTAGAAAACTTGACACTTAACTTAATTAAAATGAATCAACCGTGCGTGTAGCCGTGATGGTCTCTTTTCGGCGGAGTCCGGTAATAGAACATGGTCTCGTGTTATGCTTGAACGTAAGTAGCTTCAGGATCACTTCTTGATCACTATTAGCTTCTCGACTATGCTTTGCTTCTCTTCTCGCTCTCATTCGTGTATGTTAGCCACCATATATGCTTAGTGCTTTGCTACAGCTCCACCTCACTACCCTTTCCTACCCGCAAGCTTAAATAGTTTTGATCGCGAGGGTGTGAGATTGCTGAGTCCTCATGACTCACAGATACTTCCAAACAGATGCAGGTGCCGATGATGCCAGTGCAGGGGACGCTACCGAACTCAAGTGGGAGTTCGACGAGGATTCGGGTCGTTACTATGTTTCTTTTCTGAATGATCAGTAGAGGAGCCTAGTTGGGTCGATCGGGGATCTAGCATTTGGGGTTGTCTTTCTTTATTTTGGTTCTGTAGTCGGACCTTGATTGTATTCTGGATGATGTATGATATATTTATGTATTGTGTGAAGTGGCGATTGTAAGCCAACTCTTTATCCCTTTCTTATTCAATACATGGGATGTGTAAAGATTACCCCTCTTGCGACATGCCTACCATGCGGCTATGCCTCTAAGTCGTGCCCTGACACGTGGGAGATATAGCCGCATTGTGGGTGTTACATTATTGATAATCCATGTACTAATCAAACTGATATTTCTTATAAAACACGCCAGATATTTCATATCCGTATAAAAGCAACCAGGATTTCATAATCGAATTACATCAGATAGCTTGGGCACTCAGTTACGCCATTACACAACAGCACCAAGTTTCACATACAGCATCAAAAACCTTTGGAAAGTAGCATCATACACGGTAAATAGACAAATGAATCTCATTTGGGAGACTACAGAAGCGGAAGGAAAATATTGAGCCTTCAGTGATGTTGAATGTCCTTGCAACTTTAGGCTAATGGCTATGGATAATTGCCCGCCCAACCTTCGTCCTCTTCAGCAAGACTTCAATATTGTACCATGCATGTTGAATGAATACCTTCCTCGCCTCTTGACCATGCAGGTGGTTTGAGAGGTAATCATCGGTGAACTGCTTTGAAAAGTACTAAAAACAAAGCTACGCATAAATCGCTGTTGTAAATTTTGAAATGGCGCAAGGGTAAAAATAAGGTAAAAGAGTTGGTACCATCCTATAGTTGAGTGATGTATTCTTCATTGTGCAAACAAAGATCTTGCTGTTATTCGTCGCAAGTTTCTTCATCCTAACAATCTTTCTGAGTTTCTTGACTTGACTGATATTCATGGACATCTCATTTCCCCATATGCAAAATGGGTCGAACAGTGGGTCTAAGCCTCTGACAGCAGGACCTACATGTGCAAGACCAAATTGTAAGAAACCTAAATATTATAATGATTCCTGCAACTGCACAATAATGTGCTATTAGCCAAAGGACCCTGCTTGAACAAACCTTGATGGTAAACTGCAGTGTCTCCCATTGTTTCCCTGCAACACACATAAGGAATATCTTGATCAGGTTAACTAAGAGTTGCCATACTATCAGTAGAATATGTATTGAGTACAGCCAAATTCGATTGGTGTCACATGCATAACAATACAAAATTGTACCCACAACAAATGAAAATCAACTTGGAGTACTGAACCAAACAGTTAAATGGACAACAGACCAAATGAACCAAACTAGTTAACTGAGCATGACATTGCAGAATAGAAACATGTACTAGAAGATAAGACAGTTAACAAAACAAAGAATGCTTGACAACAGTACTACAAAATGTAGCAATTGTTGGACCAAAGTGTTAACTGAACATTATATTTCAGAGGACCAAACTGTTAACTGAACATCAGATTGCATATTAACATTACAAAGGACAAATCACTAGAAGGCACTGGTGGTGGCCTCGAGAAACATCACGAACTATATTTTAAACTAGACAACCGCGCGGCGGTGTTGACGGTGGCCTTGAGGACGAGGTGCTCCTCGAAGATCTGGCAGTCGACACGCATGTCAGCCATAGCAACCTCGTTCGCGCGTGCGGCCACATGCTACTCAACTCCATGTTATACTGCGTGTAAAATGGCTGTGGGCAACGCTTAATTGGAGGAGGGGGCAGTGATTTTGGTGGAAGGTGTCGCTCCATCAGTCGAGGCATGTGGGATGGGAAAGGAGGAGGATGGTGTGGGTGGGGTGTGGATTACCTGACCATATTGACGAGGTCGCGCAGTAAGAAGAAGGGTAGGCGGCGAGGAGGCCGTGCAGCAAGAAGAAGGGTCGCTGGAGAGGAGGCGACACTGCAAGAAGAAGGTCGCCGGCGAGGAGGCGGCGCTGCAAGAAGAAGGGTAGCCGACGAGGAGGCGGTGCTGCAAGAAGAAGGGTCGCCGGCGAGGAGGCTGAGCTGCCAGTAAGCAGCAGTGAAGGTTTGAACCTGGAAAGCAAGGAGGAATAGTGGAACTGTGTCTTTTGGTAGGAGGGAGGGGCCAGGGAGATAGATATTTCCGCGGTCGCAAAAAAATTCGCTCGGTGCCGCGAGAAATTGGCGCGCAAGTGTGGTTCAAACGGGGGCGGTCGACTTTAGACGACGAAGCTTCCTGCGTAAGCCAGACAAGACGGTGCGCTAAGATATTTTATATCGCATCCCACATGATTCTTTCTAATAAACTGTTTGTGGTATACCTGATTTTTTCATTATGTTTAGAAAGACAAAATGGTGTTACGGAGGGAAAGGATGGTGCTTGAATTGCTAGAACATTTACGTATAGTGAACATGCAACTAGTACATGAGTGTCGTGTTTAAATTTGGAATTATTCCGGGTTCGTTTGGCATTTTTATGCATTAATTGAGTTTCTAGGCATTTAATGTGCATAATTCAAATTTGAACTACAAGCACATGCTCCAATGCACCAAAGTTTGTTGAAAATCACATCTGTGTCTTTGGGTGAATTTATAGGTCCCATGGAAGACATGGGAACAAAATTCAAACATCTAGGTGTCGTGGCTCAGCCGGAATGATTGAGAAACTTGGTTTATTTAATTCTTGTAAATCCAAAACACGGCTGAAAATCATGAAACTTGGCATGGTGTCATGACATGGCACCAACATGCTGCAGTAATTTTTTTGGCTGAATTGGGACAAGCTTTGGTGTAAGCTTCTTGCAAACCAGAGCTTCCCTCAAGAAGGCTCCTGTTTCTGAGAGGGAAGGTGTCACCTCCGTGTGCGGAACGACATACGTACACTGCCTTCTCCTGCCTTAATATTTTTACACAGGCAGATTAGACCAAATAGAAGTATCGTGCTAAATTTTGGAATTATTCTGTGTTCGTTTGGCCTTTTTTATACATTAATTGAGTTTATGGGCATTTAATGTGCATAATTCAAATTTGAACTACAAGCACGTGTTCCAGTGCACCATAGTTGTTTGAAAAATCGCATGTGTGTCCTTGGGTGAATTTCTAGGTCCCATGCAAGAGATGGCAGTGAAATTCAAACATCTGGGCGTCGTGGCTCGGCCGTAAAGATTGAGAAACTTGGTTTTTTAATTCCTGTAATTCCAAAACACGCGTGAAGATCATGAAACTTGGCATGGTCTCATGACATGGCACGAACATGCTGCAGTAATTTTTTTGGCCGAATTGGGACAATCTTTGGTGTAAGCTTCTTGTAAACCGGAGCTTCCCTCAAGAAGGCTCGTGGTTCCGAGAGAGAACGTGTCACCTCCGTGTGCGAAATGACATACGTACACTGCCTTCTCCCACCTTAATTTTTTTGCAGATCCAGATTAGACCAAATAGAAGTACTGTGCTAAATTATGGAATTATTCCAGGCTCGTTTCGCCTTTTTTATACATTAATTGAGATTCTGGGCATTTAATGTGCATAATTCAAATTTGAACTACAAGCACAGGCTCCAGTGCACCAAAGTTGTTTCAAAAATCACATGTGTGTCCTTGGGTGAATTTCTAGGTCCCATGCAAGAGATTAGAGTGAAATTCAAACATCTGGGCGTCGTGGCTCGGCCTGAAAGATTGAGAAACTTGGTTTTTTAATTCCTATAATTCCAAAACACGCCTGAAAATCATGAAACTTGGCATGGTGTCATGACATGGCACGAACATGCTGTTGTAATTTTTTTGGCCCAATTGGGACAAGCTTTGGTCTAAGCTTCTTGCAAACCGGAGCTTCCCTCAAGAAGGCTCGTGGTTCCGAGAGGGAACGTGTCACCTCCGTGTGCGAAACGACATACGTACACTGCCTTCTCCCGCCTTAATTTTTTTACACAGCCAGATTAGACCAAATATAAGTACCGTGCTAAATTTTGGAATTATTCCGGGCTCGTTTCGCCTTTTTTATACATTAATTGAGTTTTTGGGCATTTAATGTGCATAATTCAAATTTGAACTACAAGCACATGCTCCAGTGCACCAAAGTTGTTTGAAAAATCATGTGTGTCCTTGGGTGAATTTCTAGGTCCCATGCAAGAGATGGGTGTGAAATTCAAATATCTGGGCATCATGCCTCGGCCGAAAAGATTGAGAAGCTTGGTTTTTTAATTCCTGTAATTCCAAGACACGCCTGAAAATCATGAAACTTGGCATGGTGTCATGACATGGCACCAACATGTTGCGGTAATATTTTTGGCCAAATTGGGACAAGCTTTGGTGAAGCTTCTTGCAAACCGGAGCTTCCCTCAAGAAGGCTCCTGGTTCCGAGAGGGAACGTGTCACCTCCGTGTGCGAAATGACATACGTATACTGCCTTCTCCCGCCTTATTTTTTTACACAGCTAGATTAGACCAATTAGAAGTACTGTGCTAAATTTTGGAATTATTCCATGTTTGTTTGGCTTTTTTATACATTAATTGAGTTTCTAGGCATTTAATGTGCATAATAAAAATTTGAACTACAAGCACGTGCTCCAGTGCACCATAGTTGATTGAAAAATCACATGTGTGTCTTTGGGTGAATTTTTAGGTCCCATGGAAGAGATGGGAGTGAAATTCAAACATCTGGGCATCGTGGCTCAGCCGGAAAGATTGAGAAACTTGGTTTTTTAAGTCCTGTAATTCCAAAACACGCCTGAAAATCATGAAGCTTGGCATGATGTCATGACATGGCACCAACATGTTTTGATAATTTTTTGCCCGAATTGGGCAAGCTTTGGTGTAAGCTTCTTGCAAACCGGAGCTTCCCTCAAGAAGACTAGTGGTTCTGACAGGGAACGTGTCACCTCCGTCTGTGAAACGACATACGTACACTGCCTTCTCCCACTTTAATTTTTTTACACAGCCAGATTAGACCAAATAGAAGTACCGTGCTAAATTTTGGAATTATTACGGCTTTGTTTGGCCTTTTTTATACATTAATTGAGTTTCTGGGCATTTAATGTGCATAATTCAAATTTGAACTACAAGTACATGCTCCAGTGCACCAAAGTT
The DNA here is from genome assembly GCF_056163025.1 of Triticum urartu. NCBI lineage: Eukaryota > Viridiplantae > Streptophyta > Magnoliopsida > Poales > Poaceae > Triticum > Triticum urartu. Next base: position 98,480,594 of record NC_141875.1, read on the forward strand.
GTTTGAAAAATCACATGTGTGTCCTTGGGTGAATTTCTAGGTCCCATGCAAGAGATGGGAGTGAAATTCAAACATCTGGGCGTCGTGGCTCGGCCGAAAAGATTGAGAAACTTGGTTTTTTAATTCATGTAATTCCAAAACACGCCTGAAAATCATGAAACTTGGCATGGTCTCATGACATGGCACCAACATGCTGTGGTAATTTTTCTGTCCGATTTGCAAAGGCGCACACATTAACAATCAACAAAGTCATTTTGGAACACGTGTTATCATGTTACAAATCAGAAATGCAAGTATTATTGAAACCGTGAGCGTTCGACCTAACAATTACGTGCGTCCACGCGTCCCCTTTTTTTATTGGCTAGAAGGTGCCATGCGGGGTTGCTATTTGAGTACGGGAGGCGTGCGATCAGACCCCTGCGCGTGCTCATCGGGAGTTGAGCCCTTTTGACCGCTACCCGCCGCGCACCTCCCTCCCAACGTCTCCATTAATGGCGCCCGAGCACCTCTTCTACGGCGGGGCTATATGTCTCACTGGACTAAGATTTAAGAGAGGAAAATGAAAATATGAAAATAAAGTTCTGCACGGATCTTGTTGTAAGATCCGACGGACCTATATAGCATCGACTGCAACTTATAGCAAGCATGATGAATATAAGGATGATGACATCGGATAATAATTGTCTTACATATTTATAAACATAATTAAAAAAGCCACATGCGGCAATGCCCGATATACACAAGGGCAAAATAAGAAGGAAGCCACAACAGGAACTAATCTCCACGGCGGGCGGCGACAAGCTCTTTCTTTTCCTCAAGATGCTGGTTGAGAGTATCCACGGGTTCCTCCACCAGCCTTTTGCGCTCGATGCACAGCATGACATTCTTTTCCATAAGTTTCTCGACGATGGCGCTGGTCCTCTTCAACAAGGTAGTGGTCTGCTCCTGCTGCTCCACACTTCCAACGATCTTCGCCCTTAGCAGGTCACGCTCGGCCTGGAGCTTCGCATTGCTCTCATTTAGTTGCCTGATGACGTCGGTAGACTGTTCAAACGAGGCTTGCAGGTCATCCTGCAACCTCTCCCACCTGGAGATCTGATCCATCTGCCTGAGGACGAGGGCACGCATGCGCCTGTAAGAGTCCTCGCCTGCCTGCGAGGCAATTTCCCAGGCCACCGCGGCATGGGAGGGCATCTCTGCTGCATTCACGGCGTGGCGGGACATCTCTTCTGCTTCCGTGGCATGGCCGGACCAGTCTGCTACATCAACGGTGTGGCGGGTCCTCCGTGCTGCTTCGTCGGCGCGGCGGGACCTCTTTGCTGCTACGGCCGTGCGGCGGGACATGTTGGCTACTATCGCGGTGAGGCGGGACATCTCTCGTGCTCCCGCTTCCAGGCTCGCCTCTCCCTGGTCGCAATCTCTCGACCCAGAACTCACGCTGGCCATGGCAGACGCAAGGGAACGATGATGAATGACTTGTTTGTTTTTGACTTTTTGTGGATGAGGAGTTGAGGAGGAATGTGCAGTCATCTTGGAGTAGTAGTATTTATAACCACGTAGTACTACGCTCCTAAGTGGGAAACCGTTTAGGTTTTGATCGATGTGAACAGGTTTGCAATTTGGAATGTGACGGGACGCATGCTCAAAATTTATTGACGGTTATAAGTGCGGCACTATTCTCGGAAGGCGTAACGTGGGCACGTACACCTTCTCTGCCGCGTATGTGGCGCTTGCACCATAGGGTGCACCGCAATAGGCAATGTCAGCACACGTCTTTTAATTAGAACTAGATGATACCCCGCACGTTGCTGCGGGACTTTGTAGTTTTGATGAGCAGATTCAAAGAAAGGCAGATTGCTGTATGAATGAAAGTAAATATGGCTTGAAATGTTGAATACATTTACAGGTAAAGTAGACCTGAGTAGTTACCTAAGATATATGTTCCAAACAAACATTGAGAGAGGCATCATGAATAGCATACATTGATATAGTTGTTTAATCTGCTAAGGAAGCAGTACTGTACATAAATAGCATACATTGATATAGTTGTTTAAACTGCTAAGGAAGCAGTACTGTACATAAATAGAACTAAAATTTATTTGCTTATACTGGAATGATAACTTTTTCTGAAAGGCTTATAGCTGTAGGTTATACCTTGTCTAGAAATTTTCTTCATAGATGATCTTATCTTTCTTATTCCTAGCAGAGCAACAATAAGAATCTGGGCTGTACTTGGCATTCTTGATTCTTCAAAGAAACTAAAATGGGAGAATGGACTCTTCATATTTACTCGGAATATTATGGTTCATAGCCACCCCATTAAGATTGCTGATCGGGAGAAGCTGCAAGATCTCTTAGGAAAGTGAGGCACAACGGTGGGACAAAGTGTGCTTCGACAACTGTAAGGAAAGTAGTAAATACGACATCCCATAGAGCTAGGGAAACAACTTGCAGTGCTCAATGATTGCTCGACAGTCTGATGTTATCTTTTCGTTTTCTTTTTATAGTGTGCATGAAAATGAATTATGAAACTCAAGCCCTGCATGTACCATAACCATCCATGTTTTGTTGTTCTGATGTAGAAAATCAGATAGCACAGTTTAACAGTAACCCTAAAGAAACATCAATAAAGGTGAATTGATGGGATGGCAAATACTGCAAACATTCATTCATGTGCCAACATAATTACAGAAGGCAAGGAAAATAATAATAATCAATAAATGATATAGGATAACCTCACATTAAGTAGCAAGATATTGTACCAGGCAGTGGGAACTTCAAATTTCTGCCGGCACTATAAGAGAAACATACATGAAGGAAGCAAATGGCAGGATAATTTGAGTGATATAATAGAGGATTAAGGTAAGAGAGTAGTTACCTGGCCAGGAACAAATCCTGGTTATAATTGAAAGAAGAAAGTAGTATGGGGTCGGCAAATGTCTATGATACGCAAGTGAGACATGGATCTTCATGGTGCATCCACAACAACCTGGAGGAACCACATTATGAAACGCTTCATAGGTGCTCAAGGAGCGCTGAGTCGACGCATCCTTCTAATTAACACACACTGTCCGAAAACAATTGTACTCCAGAATTTTCGTTTCTGGTAAAATCATGTATCATGGTAACCCTGTAGTATACCTTATCGGACCAGTAAAGATGTATAGAGATAAGAAACAAATTATGTTCATTAACATCACATAGCAAATTTAGAATGGTCAGCGAAGAGCATGCTTCAAATCTGGTTCTGCCCTTGATCTTCACGGTCAATCAATATCACCAACATGGCTACACCTCTATGTCATTAGAGATTTCAGCAATAATGCACTTGTAGCTTCTCTTATATTTACTGTACCTTTAATCAATAACTGAACCATGATGTGCGTTCTACAGATTCTGTTAAAACTTGAATCTTGACTTAATATCAATTAACAACTACTGAAAGTGGTTCAAGAAATGAACCAAATAATGTAGGTTACCACTATTTATCAAAAAGGTACTACTTGTGAGATCAAGGACTAAATATCAAGAGATCCTGCATTTCCAATAGCTAGAATAATCAAGAGAAGAAACATCATTAACCTAATAGGCAAAGCTCGCAGCCGTGGTGAAGAGGGTTTTTATGAACCCTTTTTGTAAGCTGATGACGACGGCAAGTGATGTGACGGTGGCCGACTGCGATGATGGCACTGCTTCGCGTCCCATCCCGTCGGTAGTGTCCCGTGATGGAGAGCTCAGGTCAAGCCGGTGGCAGATGCCCATGTACGAGTGAGGCGCGAGAGTGAGTGAGAGACATACCAGTGAAGAAGATCTTGATGGACTGGGTGATGCCAAACAGAGTCAGGCAGGAGAAAAAGGGCGACTCCGCGGACAGCGGCTGCGACACGGAGGCGGGTTGCTGGGTCTCCTATCTATGGTTGGCTAGTTCTAGAACCTTCCACACTATGGCTCCTCCTCGAGACCTGCCTGACAGGCAGGCGATGGGCGCCGACAGCGGTGATTTCAATTTAATCGTCACCAGCATCGTAATCGTAATCTTCTAATCGTTGTGCTGAGGACGGAAGCATGAAGGTTGGGGAAGATGAACATTATTTGGTATGGAAATCAATGGTGAAGGAGCAGAGATGAATGGGTCGTATTAATACAGCAGTGGAAGAAATCCAAGCAAGGGAAAGAATTGATTCCTCCATCGTGCGGGCCGGGGGCAACGAAAGGAAAAACTCTGATGTGGGCGGTTCAGCTGAAAGTTGGTAACAGACGCGACTATTGGGCTTGTTTTCCTTTTAGAAGAATAACTGTGAATGAGACGATTAGGCTTCGGTGCGCAGTATAAGACTGTTAGCCGTTTCTTTTGCATTTTTTTCATGGAGGATATGGCGGGCCAAACATTGCATGTCTCACGGCTGCATGCAGACGCATTGCAGTGGTGGAGAATGGATGACGTGGCCAAATGCTGATGTGGACAGCTTGCATGTTTAGATAAATAACATAGTGGGGGTGAACTTCTTAAGTATATAGGATGGGTGTGCCCGTCTAGAGCACACACGTTGATCTATCTAATTGTTTCAGTTTGTTGTGACTAATCGCAAACAGTTCCTCCATGTGAAGTGTATGCCATCAATCGCAAACACTTTGATCTGGCTTACCCGTTTCTGTTCTGTTGCCTAATTTTAAACAGTTAATCCTTATAAAGCGTATGCCCTCAATCACACACACCTTCATCTGGTTGCCCGTTTCTTTTGTGTTGCCTAATCACAAGCAGTTCATCCGAGTGAACCGTATGCTCTATATCGCACACGCCTTCATCAGGCTGCCCATTTCTTTTGTTCCCCCTCATCGCAAACAGTTCATTGGACTGAACCGTATGCCCTGGATCGCACACGCAACTAGAATCTGAACCGTGTTTGATGCATCCTCCATCGCAAATGTTTTCACCTTTTTTGACGATTTTCATACAACACTGTTTGCAATTATGGCATCACACACGGTTTCTCGAAGGGTCTCTGATCATTGTGTCGCGTTAGCAGCATCCTGCAGTAGTGTATGACAAGTCAAGCGGATTGTCAAACATAATGTGACCAATAGAATTTTTACATGATATCCTATGGAACATAGCATCACAACTAGGTAATTCGACATGCTCAACATCATATTCATCATAAATGGGTGGCATATCGAAACAAGTAGAGGATGTAGTATGTGATGAATTCATAAGGTGATCAACATCATGTAAGCAATCATTTGCAAGATAGTCCACTAGTGGGACAAGTGAAGTACCATCACCTATGTTACCTTGGTCATTCCACTCAAGTGGTGTAGGTGAGGTATTAAAGACCAAATGGTGGTCATCATCTTCATCTTGATGGAACCATGTGGGGGGTGCATCATATTCCACCATGGCCATCATCTTGTCCAAAGGAAGAACGAAGTCGTCAAGGATGGGCGCATCATCATAAATGGGACCTAGCACCAAAGGAGAAGACACAATAGAGCTAGAGGTTCAATCGTTAGAAATCATAGTGGCCTCGCATGCCCAATCAACTATCACACTCTCTCTATGTGGTGGTTCACTCACTCCCTCAAAATAGGTGGACTCAATGTCACATATGGTGGAGTCACTCATCACACTCAAGTGGTGGGGGTTGTGGCTCTTCTCACATGGTAATTGTGGCAAATCATCATATATGGGGCTAGTGGTGAAGTCCCTCTCACTCTCAATATGGTGGCACAAGTCACTCAAGTCATCATAAGTCGCCGTGGTCGAAGGGAAAATCCCATGCTCAACCATCTTGTCGTCGTCGCCGTGGATGAAGGCCGAAGATGGCACATCATCGCTCTCCTCCATGAATGAAGGGAAAATCCCATGCTCGATCATCCCGTCACCGTCACTGTGGATGAAGGCCGATATAGTCGTACTCGTCGGAGGTAGGCGAAGATTCCGTACGTCTGAAGGCAAAGATGCCTTGATAACACTTGGCAAAGATGCCGATGTGGTGGGAGTAGTCATAGCTTCATCTTGCTGGTGCTCATCTCGCGGTCTTCTCTTGTGCTCATGACGGTTTTCTTGACGGTGCCGCGTGGTACTTGCATCTTGTGGCCGCTCCGAAGGTGTGCGACTTGAGCGTCTCGTACTTGATCCATTTGTTCCACCAACTTGGTGTCGATGTAGTCCCTTTTTCTTGCTTCACTTTGGTGAATGTCGACGGTGAGTCGTTCAATGCCATGCATTGCCCGTTGTAGTCCGAAGAGTGGTGTTTTGGTGATGTAGTTGTTCGCGCCATCGTTTTTGTGGAAGACCGGAGATGAAATGCCTTGCCTATCCATCACAAGACTCAAGCAAATGTGAGTGGAAGAAAGGAAAGAACTAGACCACTGTACCTTATCCAATGTTGAAGATGGATCAATGATCACTCAATAATGTATCAAGGAACAATTGGTACCGGATCTTGTCAATTCTCACACCTACACAAGTAAGGCTTATGGTGGAGCTCGGTGAGGATAGTGGCACAAAAATTTGATGCAAAATTTTAGCAAGAGTCAATAATGTCGGAAATGATTCACAAATTCGCAAGTGAAACAAGTAGACCAATAGCAATATGTGGCACACGGAAACACACACACGGATAGATAAATGGGGTTGTGCAACCAAGGAATGAGCACAAAATGTGGAATCCAAGGAAAACGCTCATGTTGCACAACTCAAGAGAGGCGCTAGCACGATTGCTCAATAGGAGGATATGACACTTGTGCACAACCTATAAGATGCCAAATGTATGAGCTTTCTATCCCAAGTATGCTATGTGTATGATGTTCCGGTGTTTTGCACACGATGATCCAAGATGAACAATATGGTAGTATGATATGCAATGTGGCGATGCTATGGCTATTGCTTACAAGCTCTTTGCTTTTTCTCTTCTTGCTTAAAAGCTTATTCTCTCTTTTTTTATATGGCCACTTATGCGAAATGCTCGAACCAAGATAGCAATTGTGTATATTCAGGAACAATCTTGTGACACAAGGGATGATATGATAGCAAGATGATAGCAATATGATATGGTATGTATGCAATGGAAGGTATGGATCACTAATGTGCACAAGTAACGTTGCCGGCAATACTCAATGGCTAGTCTCGATAGGCAAGTGACGCAAAATGGGCTAAGGGGTTAACAATATGTAATGGCAAGAATGAATGTACAATGATTGGATACCACTATACCAAGATGATATAGAGGTTACCGTTCTTGCTTACTGTTAGGTTGTTAAAATGGTGAAGGTGGCCGATGTCGAATCCTTGGCGAAGATGAGCAGCGGTGTTGACGATGTCGAACCATTCCTAGATGGCCTAAATACCCTAGGAAACGGAAACACCGCAAACTCAAAATCTCAAAGGAAAATGTCAAATGGTGGTAGCGGAATGCGTTGTGGTTCCGGAGTTAGCAATGCGGAAGTGGTGGTGGTGGATGATGAATAAGCAACCATCCCTAAGTAGCCGAAACACCTTAGGAGACTCAATTCACCACTCAAGCAACCACAAATGCTATAAGTATAAAAATGGGTTAGGTTGTGGAAAGCTATGGTGGATTTGCGGATGATATGGTGGATGGCCTAGGCAAAGATGCCAAAATGCCAAAATTTTGATGGATTAAAATGATGTTGGAACATATCTAGATGGATGGGGGATGTCAATAGCTACTCAACGAGCTAAAGAACGTCAAAATCGGACTCCGGGAGAGAAAGTTATGGCCGAAATGGTGTTTGGTGTTAGGCTGATTCTGGGAGGTGCGGGTGCCCAGGGTGGGAGGTGCGGGCACCCGGGGTGGCCAGCGGGGTTGGGTAGAAGCAGTGGCCTGGGGGTCCGGGTGCCCGGGGGTAAGAGGTGCGGGCACTCGGGGTGGTCCGGGGCAAACAGCTCGGGGGTTCGGGTGCCCGGGGGTTCGTGGTGCGGGCAACTGGGGTGGTCAACGGGGGTGCACGGGGGGTGCGGGTGCCCAAGGGTTCAGGGTGCGGGCACCCGGGGTGGTCAACGGGGGTGCACGGGGGGTCCGCGTGCTCGGGGGTCACGGATTTGGGCGGAAATTCATGGGAAAATGGAAGAAATTGGTGGATTTCGTGGAGGGAAAGGTGGGGATGGATGGGGGAATGCTAGATCCACTTGAAACCAAGCAAATCCATGGATCAAATCCAAAAAAACCTCATCAAACCAACAAATCACAAAAAAATGGGGCTATTTTTGGTGGGGATTTTCTAAATTTAGGATGAAATCAAGCAAAAGAAGGCTAGGAAACGGTGGGGGACTCCAAATTCGTGATAAATGTGGCTCTGATACCAAGATGTTGTAGGGTGGAACCCTAGGTGGAGATCTTTCACGAATTGGAGGGGAAATCCCCAACAACACGAAGAACACAAGAGAGGGAAAACACTCAAATTGACTAGATCCAATCACACATGTGCTAGACCCAATCACACAAAGAGAGATACAAGGGTCCAAATCCAACACAGAAGATACAAGAGGTAACTAGTTCATCCGAATCCTATGAGGAGAGAGGTCTTGATGATCCTATGATGGGGATCCTTCCCTAGATGGGGTCTTGATATCCACAAGAGGATCTTCTCCTAGATGGAGGTCATGATCTCCATGAGGAGGAAGATGAGCAAAGCTCTCTCAATATATCACATATACTTTTCTATCCTCTAAATGAGCTAGGAAAGGGGTATATATAGTCTAGGGACAAAATAGAGGGGAGAGGGGGATACAAGGGTCAAATGCCCAAAATGCACGCAGGCATATTCGGAGGGGTCCGGGCACCCGGGGTAAAGTGGCCCGGGCACCCGGAGGAGGTGCGGCTGTAGGTGGCCGGGCACCCGGGCTGGACAGGGCCGGCTGTAGGGGGGCCGGGCACCCGGGGTTGAGGGCCCGGGCACCCAGGGCGGCGGCTGGAGCAGGGGCCGAGCACCTGGGGTTTGAGGACCCGGGCACCCGAGCGTCGCCTGGGAGGAGGGGGCCGGGCACCCGAGGCTGGAAGGCCGGGCACCCAGGACTATAGGGGCCAGGCACCCGGTCCAGGGGGCTCCGGTTCTCCTCGTTCTTCTCCCTCTCCTTCTTCTTGGGTCTCTAGTGAACTTGGTGATTCCTCCGTGCTTCCTCGTGACAGTCTCCGAAATACCTAGGAAGGCATAATGTGTCTCTTTGAGGTAGAATCCCATTCTCAAGTGAATCCGGACGAAACTCGGAAAGGAAAGAAGTAACCTCCGCTTCGATGGTGCGTGCACATGCTCTTGTCATTGGTCCTTGAGGTGCTTCACGAGTCGTAGTAGAGTCCATGGGGATGAGCGAGGGATGCTCCGCATCACTAGTGGTCTTGTTAACCATCAACACTTGATGCTCCTTCTTGATTTCTATCTCTGCATCCTTTTGCATTGTGAAGAGCTCAGGAATTGTCTTATCTATCCTTGCATATTATAGTTCATCACGAAGCCTTTATAGCTTGGTGGCAGTGATTGAAGAACTCTGTCAATGACACTTTCATCAGGAAGAGTAACTCCCAGCTGAGTCAAGTGTTTATGGTACCCAGACATTCTGAGTATATGTTCACTAATAGAACTATTCTCCTCCATCTTGCAGCTATGGAAATTATTGGAGACTTCATATCTCTCAATTCAGGCATTTGCTTGAAATATTAACTTCAACTCTCCTGGAACATCTCATATCACTACAAAAAAGCCACATCTGTGACATTTTGGGCTAAACGAATTTTTTTCCTGTCATACTTATGACACTTCTATGACGATAATTGCGACAAAAACCGGTATCATCATAGATGTGGTGGGCTCCTACTTCTATGACAAAAAATCATGACAGAAAATGGGCTTTTCGTCCTGGGCGGGCCGGAAACGTAGCTGCATGACATTCTTTGGGCCGTCGACGGAAAAAACCATGGTAGAAGTGAGGGCAAGGAAAATATCAGGGTGTTCCCGGTTACGGTGGGTGGTCGGGGCCAAGCGATGCACGGAGGTTTGCGCGTTTCTCTCATACACGCACGCGCGTGGGTGCGAGGTGTTGGGCTCTAACTAAATCCGAGCGAGACGTTCGCTTACTGAACCCAAGTGATTGCACTGCACGACATGCATTACTAAACCCGAGCAATCGATGGCTATTAACTGAACCCGATTGAGCGATTCCTTCGCTACTTCTGCTAACTGAAGCCAATTGATGCTGCCTCTGGATGAACAGTGAGTGTTGCTGGGGGCTTGGATGAACAGTTCCCGGTGGGGGTGGATGAACAGGACGCCGTGGTGTTGCCTCTGGATGAACAGGACCACGATCGATCGAGCCCATTGGGGCTAGATGAACAGGACCCTGTGGAGGGCTGGATGAACAGGACGACCCTGTGGAGGGTTGGATGAACAGTAGACGGTGGAGGACTGGATGAACAGCAGCCCATGGAGGGGTGGTTGAACAGGAGCCCGTGGAGTAGCGCGTGGTGGAGGCTGGATGAACAGGAGCCCGTGGATGAACAGTCGCCGGTGGAGGCTAGAGGATGTCGATGGTGGATGAACAATAGCCCGTGGAGGCTGGAGGGGGTCGATGGTGGAGATGAACAGTATCTCGTGGAGTCCCATTTTGCGGTACGCCACACCCCTCCCGATGAACAGGACCGTTGTTTAGACCGTAGCGCTCCAACACAAGTCTATTTCCTCCGTTTTGCGGTATGCCACACCCCTCCCGATCAATATGACCCTGTTTCGATCGTAGAAGGTCCGTTTCCTCCATTTTGCGGTATGCCAGACCCCTCCCGATGAACAGGATCCCGTTTCAAATGTGTTTGGTCGAACACAAGGCCGTTTCCTCCGTTCTGCGGTACACCAGGCCTCGTTTCCATTGGCTGTTCCGTCCAAGCCGGTTGGCTCCCACTCGTTCCGTTGCCTACCGATGAACACGACGCATTCCGTTGCCTCCCCATGAACACGACGACGACGATGTTGTTTTTTTAGGGCGACAATGATGCTGTTTCTCCGTTCCAACCCAGCCATGTACACGAGCCCTGACCGTACGTATGCGCGAGTAGGCGTTCGAGACCCCGTCCATATGTATGTGCGTGGCCGTATTTTCTTTCTTGCACACTGGCCGTTGTATGTACGTGTACATGCTACGTGCGCGCCTCTACATCAACCAGTATGTACATACACATTCGTGACCAGAATGACAGTGCTACGTACGCTTCGACAAGGTGGGTCCCGACTGTCAGGCACTTCCTTGCGTGTGAATATGTAGCTGGTGGGTCCCAGCAGTCAGGGGGGCGAATCGTTTTTTTTGCTCGAACGCACTTCCTTGCATGCGAAGATGTAGCTGGTAGGTCCCAGCAGTCAGGGGGAAATGTTTTTTCGCGAAATACGGTTACCCGTCCGGTGGGTCCCTGCTGTTAGGTGGAGGAATCATTGTTTTTCGTATAATAAGGAGGCACTTCCTTGCTACGGCCATGGACCCAGCTGTCAGCCTCTCCACGTTCAGTCCACGTTCGATGGAAGCTGTTCCTTGACCACGTTGACCACGCCGTGCCGAGAGCACCAGGGCGGTGGACGACGGCTAGGACTAGGAAGGGGACAACGCGGAGCCGGGGAAGACACGGCAATGGATGCCCACGCGTAGAGGAGTATGAAGGTTCACTGGTTCGCTGCGGTGTGAAGCTGCCATCGCCGTAGAATAACATGGGGTGTGGGTGAGTAGAGGGATGGCCTGGCCAGCGGTGGGAGTAGTAGGGGGCGGTGAGGCCTCCGCGGCATCACAGTCGTCCACGGGAGGCAGGAGCACGCGGCACGACCGGTGCTGCTTTGGGCGGCTGGAGCAAGAAGACCAGAGGTTGAAGAAGCACTACGACCGTTGGATGGACATCGTACGATCACTGCAGCTAGAATCATTTATATTGACTAAGTTGACAAAGCCCTTGGTACGTGTCTACTTAGTAGGCCCACAGGTCAGCCTCCAAAATGGTGCGCCCTAGATGTCAGGGGGAGGAATCATTTTTTGGGCGGCTGAAGCAAGAATATCCTAGATTGAAGAAGAAGCAGGACATCCGTTGGATGGACATCCAACGGCCACAGTTGCCAGAACTGTGTGTTGTTGACAAAGCCTTGCATACGCGTCAACTTAGTTTTTTTAGGGGACGCGTCAACTTAGAAGGCCCACAAGTGTATGGCAGAGAACATATAGCCCATTTGCGATTTGTAAGAATGCACAACCCATTTTTTAATTCTAATGGAATTTACTACAGCCCATTTACAGTTTGTTAAAAGTACAGCCCATTTTCTAGCTAGGACAATGATTAATAATTTCAACCATTCCTCAAAAAAAGATTAATAATTTCAACCAACCGCTCAGAACAGAATTCAAAAAAATTTCCCACATTTTTATGGGATCCGAAATATTTTTATCCAAAATTTCTAGTCAGATTAAATATAATTTCAAAATAAAGTTGTATTACGTTAAAATCCAATGAAATATTGTGCACGCAACAAGTAATGAAATTAAAATTTTCAAATTCCGAAAATAATATATTTTTTAAACTAATTACGCGTTTGGTGCATTTTTTATAGTTACTGCCCAGTTATTATAATTACATCCCATTTATTATTTCTTAAAGTCCATTTTCTTGTTAAGCCTAATGCATACCTCCTAGGAAAGTTTGCAGCCCAGCGGGGCGGAGAATAATAAGTTGACCCGTGTGTACAACTGTCGGCCCAGTTGCATTGCTGATGTTGAAAAAAGGCCTCTGTAGTACAGTACAACCTAACATGGCTACTCAGCCCACATCCAGCGACGCCGGAAAGGCCCAAACAAGGCTTCTGTACAACTTTTTGAAGTCACTGAGCTCAATTAATAACTTAACAAAAAGTTAGATTATAGTGGAACCTAATTAAAAGCTGTCACGAGCAAAGAAATAATTCAATGGGTCCACTTGTGTGTGTGTGTGAGAGAGAGAGAGACCCATCGGTTGACGCTCGTAAATACATCTTTCAGCCATATGCATTGCTGATGCTCAATAAAAACTTATATAGTTGACACAATCATATAGAACATCATAGCACACTGAACTTGCATACAAAAATTTCACGCAGGCGGCACAATTAGGATGGAAGCAGTGGATCGCTACGGGTAAGGCTATGTTGAAACGAATGAACTCATACATAAATGTTCATCGTCTTTATCTATGACGGGGAAATATCTTGAATGCTGTGCAAAAAAAACAGACAGACAACACAATAATTTCTGCTAGCACAATAATTTCTGCTAGCACATAAAGTTCTGGTACAAAATTAGAACATGTCACAATCAAATGTACTGGCACATCAGTGCTTCACACCCATAGCTCGGATTTAACTAGTATCTGACAAGATTCAGTTGTTACCTCAAATTAGAGCACATCCAGGCAGCCAGCCCTGCCCCTTCTCCCAAAGAAGCAGTGGCCTCCGCCACGCGATGGAGTAGGCCCTGTGCCATCTATCGTTCCGAGCAACACGGGGAAAGTCTGACGTTGACTCCTGTAATGGACGTCGTCGACGGACCCTGGCACCAGTGGTGGCGGCAGGACTTCGATTGATGCATTGACCACTTCTTCGAAATGCACGAACACTCGATACAGGCACATCCCTAACATGATCTGCGGCGGCCTTGGTGGTGACGAATAGTACAACCCCGGTTCCCGCACCGGTATCTCAACACCAATCACCTTCGGTATGGTGGACGGCTTCTTCATCCATGCCATAACCGTCAGAGCCCAGCTGTATGGAGGAACAAACATACTTATGAGCTCACCACCAAGGTCGTTGATAAGCTCATTCATGGACTCGTTGTTCCAAGCACGTTGAGGCATGCTTTGGAAGGTAAGCTTTGTTAAAAACTCAAGCTCAAAGGGCACCGAGCCCCATCCTGGGTGCCACCGATCAAAGCTCACCAGCGCATCATCGCAGAACAAATGTCAGGAAGATTCGAACACACGACTGCAGTCGAAAGTTGTCCGGAACCTGACGAATAAATCAGCCGGTGGCGGACAGACTTTGACGAGCAAGTCACTTATTTGGATGCCGTGCGCAATGCCAAGAGCTTTGACAAGGTCGTCCGGTGAGACGGGAGGCCGGTCGCCGTTGATGGTTACCATCAGCACTTTGCCGGCAAACTGGTCGTCAAGCATCGTCATGCCACTGTTGAGCGACAGCACGCAGCGACCAAAGGCAGGACGGACCTCAGGATCTCCATCTCGGAGATCTGCGTTGACCGGCGACATGATAGTGCGCTTGAGTACATGGAGTATAGGAGGGGGATTTGGGGAAACTGGAGTAGGAATCGAGATTCCAGAGGTGGGGGAGGGGCGGGAGATTGGGGATGAAAAGGTAGCATGAATTTCGAACATGCGCCAATATGCTCTCGGCGCGCAAGCGCACGAAAACACCGGTGGCGCCCACATGTCAGCCTAAGAGTCCTTATTCTTTCTTTTTTGGAGAGCCCGGCCTTTTTTGGGGGGATCTTTTAAGAGCCCGACTTGAGAGTCATAATTGACCTGTTTGGCATTGCATTACTACTCGGCCCATATTCAACGACACCTCACTGGTCCAAACAAGTGTACATAATCGAAAAGACACTAAGCTCAAATTATATAACTTGAAAAAAGGATATACACTCTGAACACTAGAGAATGGTGATGCCCTCATTTACCCCACCAATAGTTCGACAATAAAATAGTTCGAAACAACGATATATACAACATTCAAACACTGATTAGTGACTACTACTGACATAAACAGCAAGACATGATAGTTCATAAGAAGTCTTGCTACACCACCAAAACACACCCATCTGCAGCGCTCAGACTCTCGTGATCCAGACGAGAATGACATTCTAAACAGAGGCACCTATTACATGTTAAGAGTGACATAGATGAGGATGACCAAATGACAAGGAATATGCATAACAAAAGAAAGAACTACCCATCCAGAACAAGCAGCAAAGACAACAAAGTCATTCGAAGAGATGATCCAACACCATCATAATTTGCAGCCCTGCTTCAGCGACCAGTGATCCGGAGACACTAGTACTCCACCGTATCGACGCAACAGCCCAATTATCTATCAACCTGAAGGCTTGAACCACATCACCGCGTGTCGTAATTGAGACATCCAAGTATCAAAGTTAATCTAGATGCCTTTGTCATTCTCACCTTCTTTTGGCTGCAGGCTGTATCATTGACAATCAGGGGAGTTTGCTCCCGAACTCCTAGGGCTCGCCGTGTAGACACATTTTTCCTTAGCAAATAGAGCCTCTCTGCCATCAAGGTCCTTGCCAATGGTGACCTCCTCGTTAATCAGATAATTGAGTCCGAGAAACAGAGAGTGTGAACCAAGGCTATTTACCCACCTCCAACTAAAAAACCTGAAGTCCCCAACAAGCTGGTATCCTGCTCATAGACGTAACAGCCACTGTCCGGATACTCACGTATTTCACTGTGCTTGTATACAATGGGGTTTTGTAATATAACTTTTCCGGCTCATGTGTCCGAATGATCATCAGTCTTTTGCCATCGTCTGATCGAGCGTGGAACCAGTTGTGCTTCCCTGTTTTTGGCAAAGGTGGTGTGATTACAGAGGGCAGTAACTGACACTGCATCATATCAAAAAGGACATGCATTGTTAATGTAAGATCAGCATTGTTCAGAGTATGAGTAGGATAATGCAAGAAACAACATTGATATGTCCCTCTTGGAACTGGGAGGAAAATACAAGGAAATGTATACTGGGTTCGAAAATATAGAAGTGCCATGCATGGTTATACTCATGTTATCTCGCAATCGATTCTTCACAGGAAACTACCATGTCATGCATGTTATGTAATCATGTTCTGTCCTCACAAACAAATTCTTCAAGGTAACTAACAGACCATGCATTGTTATATACTCGTGTTCTGTGGGCAAAATTTTTGTGAGGATATTATTCTAGCCATTGATTGCTGAAGGGCGAATATAGGTATCTACACATGGTAAGCATTACAGGATTTCACTACTTCCAAATATAGAGTTCTCCATATGCACATTTACTTCCCTAATGTATGGTTAGATGAAACCAACAGTGTGGTGCATGTTTCTACATCATGAAAATGAGGAAACTAACATGGCCATTGATACACACTCATATTTAGTAGTAGTATATAGATTACTGTAAAATAAGGAGAATATCCATATATTCCTAACCGTTTGATTATTTAGGGGTACAAAAGCTTAGGCCTCGCTTCGACGATGGTCGTGTGCATGTCCCTCGAGCATGCAGCCAGCCGCAGGGTGCTCAACATATCCATACGCGAACAACAGAGGTGGAGGATGTCACTGGGAAGACTGCTCCAATCGTGGCTCATATGGATGTTGCACGGTTTGTGTTCGGCCATGGTGGAGTTTGGAAAGTGGGGGTTTTGGGGGGCTTGATTTACGGGGGAGAAGGTTATCGGTGCGAGCAAGGCGACGGTACACGGGGGCACAGTGAGATGGAGACGGAGATGGAGATGGAGATTGAGTGGTGCTATGGGAGGGGAGAGGGAGACGAGGCGAGTCATGCTAATGTGTTGTACGTCAGCGGTGATAGACTGCATAGTGCACAGGGTGAGGCTGACTTTGGTAACCCGAACATGCTGCATGGACGTGTGTCAGGCGCAGGGTGTTGTCACTTCACTGTGAGGACCGGATGAATAGTATTTTGACCATCAAGTGTACCACAGTTGTACTATGACTACTAGTAGTAGTAGGAACATGAGTACTCCAATACTGTATAGCGGAAATAGGTCTCCCGTGCTATCATGCCTGTTCACTTCATCCTCCAGGTATCATCCATATTGTGAGCAGAACCAAATTCTCATGCATGCGGAAGCGCGAAGATGGGCCTTTTCTTTTTTGATGAGGATAACCATGTATTCCTTAACCAGAGAATGTTGTGTCTCCCACGCACGGGCCAATATCCATCTGAACCAGCTACAACACATTTTTTATCTGTTTGCATAGGTCCCACCAATCAGGAAGGATGGGCACGTACACGAACAGGTACGACTCTTCAGTCTACCCGCATAGCCTTTTCGTTTAGTCTACCTAGCCGTCTAATCAACTGCTTGCATGCCACTTTTCCCATTTACTTCTCCATTTGGGAACCGATTTTCCTCGGCTTCTTCACCTCCCCTTCATCTTCATTTGCATCCAAACCCCACTGTGTTCACATTGTTTTAACCTCTTTAAATAATCATCTACTACTTCAGTTAGACTAGCCATCTAATCCTAATTCTCCAAACCATAGCCCTCCGTTCCAGCGGTTACAAATGGCAAAAGAGATCGAGATGCAGGTGTCGGTGTCAAAACCGGCGGATCTCAGGTAGGGGGTCCCGAACTGTGCATCTAGGATCGATAGTAACAGGAGACAGGGGACACAATGTTTACCCAGGATCGTGCTCTCTCTATGGAGGTAATACCCTACATCCTTCTTGATTGATATTGATGAATGCGGGTGTTACAAGAGTTGATCTACCACGAGATCGTAATGGCTAAACCCTAGACACCTAGCTTGTATGACTATGGTAATGAATATATCCTTTCCAGACTAACCCCTTCAGTTTATATAGACACTGGGGGGATCTAGGGTTTACATAGAGTCGGTTACATGAGAAGGAATCTTCATAGTCGGTCGCCAAGTTTGCCTTCCACGCCAAGGAGAGTCCAATACGGACACAGGTACAGTCTTCGGCCTTCATGTCCTCACAGCCCATCAGTCTGGCCCATGGATAACAGGCCGGATGCCCGAGGACCCCTTAGTCCAGGACTCCCTGAATAGCCCCTGAACCTGGCTTCAATGATGAGGAGTCTAGCGCGCAGATTGTCTTCGCCATTGCAAGGCGGGTTCCCCCTTCTGAACTCCCAGTTGATCTTCAGATGTAATGATTATATCCGGACTTGTATGCGCAACCGTAGAGGATATAATATTTCATGGGTTCAACCCACTGACCACTTTTTGGTAATATAACACCACGCCTGCTCGGCCTTTGCTTGCGAACCGTTTTAGTCGGCCCGTCGCCCCACATCCCAGGACGTGGCCTTATTGGCGCATCTTATCCAAGCAGAGATCGTGCCTCCCTTTTTTAACGGATTCCTATCGACCCGAACATGGGTAACCCAACCGTCGCTTGGGTACAACTCCTTGGAAACATGCAAGTTTTTGAGGCCCGGGAGGAGACGTTTGATATTTGCAGCCTTTATATAGGGGTACAGACCCGTCTTTTTCTTCCATGCTCGACTCTTCCTCAACCCCTGCTACCCCGAGTTCCAACACCCAGGCTCCGGTCGCCACCAGCCCCAATCATGTCCGGATCTAGCGTCAAGGCCGGTGGGTAGCTTCTTCTGTTATGGAGGAAGACATTGCGAAGCTTCGGGCGGCGGGGTACCTGACCGCTGAAATACATCATCCGCTTCCTGCCAAGGGGCAGGTTATTCCCACCCCCAGATCCGGCGAGAGGGTCATGTTCGTGTCCCACTTCCTCCGCGGGTTGGGGTTCGCACTTAACCCCTTTGTCCGAGGGCTCATGTTCTATTACGGGCTAGAATTCCACGATTTGGCCCCGAACTCTATTCTTCTTATCTCAACGTTTATCGTCATGTGTGAAGCCCTCCTCCGAGCTCCTCCACACTTCGGCTTGTGGCTCAAGACCTTTGATGTGAAGCCACGACTGGTAGAGGGGGAGCAAGCTGAGTGCGACGGCGCTACCGTGAGCAAGCTTGCTAACGCCGTTTGGCTAAAAGGATCCTTCGCCAAATCTTCCGATCTGTGGCAGCAGGGGTGGTTCTATATCACCGAGCCCCGTAGCTCCAAGTGGGCAACAGCGCCCGCATTCTGACCCAGCCATCCAACTCAACTTGCATCGTGGATTAATAAGGGGCTAGATTGGGGATCAACGAATGATGTGCGAACTCTACAAAATTGCATCCGAAGCCTCATTGAGAGGGACATCGACATAGCCAGCGTCATTCATATAATGCTAGTTCGTCGGACCCTGCCGTGCCAGCGACGGCCACTCCGCCTATGGGAGTTCAATCCAAAAGGGTCGCGGACTCTTCAGAACTTCTTCGGCACAACGCATGAAGGAATGTGGAGATTAGTCTTTGGGAAACGAAGGCAATGGCCGGGCACCACCGAAGATGTCGGCCTAGACTTTAACCATCCGGACACCCCGGTGAGTACCCGTTTACCGAATACCTCATAATCAGATACCTAGTGGCAAGATACCAACAGTATCATCCTTTTTCAGGGCTAGATGAAGAAGGTGGAATTGATTAGGTGTCCGGCCCCCCTTCCCGAAGACTCAGCTACTCCTGTGTTAATAAGGATGCTGGCCTCGGCGCCATACTAGGTATCAGTAGGGGAGGCCAAAAAGACCCAAGATGACATTGGTTTCGGAGGTAAGTCGGACACTGAGTCCGGAGAAATCGACCTTTCCTCGCCCGAAGACGGAGGCGGAAAGGGACCCAGTATCCTTTCTCCCAACAGGAAGAAAACGGCCGCCTCCGAAGTTTGGGAGGGGCAGTCTTTCAAGAAGGGCAAGATGCCACCGTCGACCGGCTTGGGTTTGGAAAGTGACACTGTTGAGCAGCTCCGACAAGGGGACAAGGCCTCGGCCAAACCGTAAGAGAATCCGGAGTACTTTGATAGCGTCCCACTCCGTTGATATTACCGAAGATATACATAACGCATTCATGCATTTTTATAGGTCGGCACAAAGTTTTTCTGGGCGATCCTCTTCTTCGGGGAGTCTTCTTCCAGAGATGATGGAGAGCGAGACACCTCCTCCGACCTCCTCGCCCAATAAGGCAGATGACTCTGAAGTGTTGTTGTGGAGGGTCCCTTTAGACCAGGAGACAGAAGGGGCAGTACCCAAAGGTGGACCTCCGACCATCCAGGATTCTGGGGCTGATGGTAATAAAGGCCCTGGACTGTCTGGTTCACAGCCGAAAGCGATTTTGGAAACGGGCGTGCAGATTCCTTCAAAGGATGATTGTGCTTTTGGAGCAGCTTCCGGAGACCCGGAGACTCCGGATATATTGCGAGACATGTTGCAGAAAGCATCTGTCTTGGGGGAACAACGTACCTTGATGGGTACATTCATTGAGAAGATTTCGTCCGCAAAGAGCGGGTTGAATGAAGCCTTCATGAACCTACTGAAGGGCTTCGAAGTATGTAACCTAATGTTTTCGGCTATGTTTCATTTGCAAAGATGCGCCTGTGTATAGGTAGTAGCCCCTCATACTCGGGTTGGCTTCCGCTGGGAAGCAAAACGGAGGATCGAAAAGGATCGTTTGAGGACTAACTTGATCAACTTTTTATACAGGCTTCTTCTCCCTTGGCCGCTTCCCAGACTATGGAAATTGCCAGTTTGTAGCGAAAGCTTGATGTGGCAGGGGATGATCTTGCTTTAATCAATATGCGTCTTGATGAGTCGCAAGGTATGTATTCAGTGCAATCCTCATACATTTTTGTGGTGTAAGCATGATGCTGAAATTTGGCTGCACATGGTGCTGCCGCCGTTGAAGTTCTTCGAGTGGAGCTGGCCCGGGGAAAGGAACAGGCCCGGCGTAGCAATGCTGCTACCGAAAAGGCATCAACTGAATTAGAAGCCAAACGAGCTGCACGGCGCCAAGATGAGGAGAATATATCCACGATGACGCTCGATCTAGAGAATGCTACCTGCCGCTGTGAATTTCTGGAGAAGGAGAGTGAAGCCTTAATAGCTGATCTGGAGAAGGCCTTGCAAGAGGCAAGAGGAGCACGGTTGGAATGCAGAGTAGCCCGTGAGAAGGTTCGACAGGCGAGGGAGATTGCGGCCGGAAAGCCCTTTCTGCTGCAAACTAAGTTCGAAGACCCGAACTATGCCCAGCTCAACCAAGTATGGAGTTCTTCGGACGAGTTCTTGGACTTGCCGAAGAGTTCTGCCGATGCGGCGCAGTATTACCAAGAGCGGGATGGATATGCAACGGAGAAGCTTTTTTGGTCATAGTTTGGCGCGTTAAAGCACCCTTTGTTGCTTAATGAACAGATGTCCCAATGGGCCGAACTTCATAGGATGTCCAACGCTGCCATGAAGGACATCGTAGTCCGGTTGTGGCCAACCGAGCCTGTTCCAAATAGTTATTTTGGTTTAGTGCAAAGGCTTGTTGACGCGGTGCCGCGTATCAACGCTGTGAAGCGGTTAACGTGCATTGAGGGTGCACGGATGGCTTTCGCCCGAGTCAAGACGTTCTTTGGGAAGATGAAGGCCATCGATGTTGCGACGAAGGATCCACCCAAAGGCAAGGACCTCCGGAACCGGAGCATTATTTTGAAGACGTCCTAGAGGCTGCCCGCTTTTTAGAGGGTCAGTGCTCGAAAGACATAATGTTCGAGTGAAAATTGTAAAAGACAATTTTATAGTTAATCTATTTATGTTTTGCTTGAAAACATGAATTCCTCCTATGCGGCCGTTTTGATATAGTCTGAAAGTTTTCCAGTCATCGGCTTCATCCCCTCGTAGGAAGTAAGGGGGTGTTCGGAAAAGCATTTAATCACTCTTTATCCAACGTCTTGGTCCATGAAGGAGGTGATAATGCGGCGAACCAGGCAATCGGACTATAAGGCGTTAACACTTTCACTTAGCCATAGGAGTTTTATGGTGGGGCTACGACATAGCCCCTGGTATGTATGCGGCGTATGGTGCCTTACATATTTGATCTGAAAAAGATCCCTCATGTGACACGGAGAATCGCTAAAGATTCTGATAAGTCGTCAAGTGGTTGACCAGCTCACATCGCATAATGAGAGTCAGTTTTCGGCTTTCTCTACTGAGGTGCTCGTTCGCTTTAGACCAGGGCACAATTGCAGTAGTTCTCCCTTTACTACCCTAGCCGACAGAGCGGAACGTAGGGTAGCAAGCACAGGAGCCGGGCAACCCAACTATTGACCCAAGACAATGATTCGGAGCTGATGCATATAAGGCCAAACTTGCGACGCCGTAGTATGCTATAGAGCTATTCGGAATTTTCTTGGCAACTCATTTGTTCCCGCACCGAGCCCCTAGTAGATTAGGCCAAGGTATTTCTGTGAAATAACCGTAGGAGCCATATTTGTCGGGAAAACCATACGGATGATTAGTTCGGATATTGTTTACTGGTAACTGAGTGATATGCTGATGATTACTTATGCTTATATAAAAGCCATCCCCCGGCTATTTGACGTGCTCGGGGTTCGAGGCGGAGGAAGAGGCATAGTACGGGCTCGAAAAATAGAGAGTGCAGTCTACAAATAGTTATTTTGGACCTCCTGTCGCACGTCTGTGCCGCCAGTCCTCGGTGGGGAATCCTTGATGGACATAGCCCCTTAGGTGAGTGTACGGATCCGGACTCTGATGGAGCCAGTTTCTGATTTTTAAACTGTTCGTCACCTGTTTTTTAAAGGATATAGAAAGACGAAAAATAAAAAAATAAAATAAATAATTATATATAGAAAAATTTACTGGAGTTCTCACATGCTTGTCCGTATTGTGCTTCCGCCGATTCCCATGGTATCTTGAGTGTGTAATGATGTACGCGCAGTACAAACTTTGTAGGTGTACGGAGTGGGCGGCGGGAGCCGGGTTGCTATTTCCGTTCTAGGGGTAGTTGATCCTCGGGTGGAGATTGCTTCAGACCCCCAGTTTTTTGTTGGTGAACCTTTCTGTCATCCCTGTCGCTTGGCGGCTTCCTTCCCCTATGTTCGGCGTTGAGCTTGCCGGCCTGTTTAAAGACCCAGCAGTTTCTGTTGGTATGATTAGCTGGTTTATCTGGGTGGCCATGAATCTGGCAGGGTTGGTCCAAAATCCTATCCAGGTTGGATGGTTCATCTCGAATCGCCTTGGATGGCTTCTTCCGCTGACCGGGCTTGGGGTTGCTGAATCTGGCGTTGATCGTTGTGTCGCCTGATCTTTCATTCTCATTGTGACTGTTGTTTTTGCTTCCCCGTGGCTTGCCGTTGGCGTCTCGGATTTTGGAGGTGCCCTGGTTGCTGGCGCTATTGCTTCTACGAGTGAGCCAGCTATCTTCTCCCGTGCAAAAGCGAGTCATCAGAGTAGTGAGAGCTGTCATGGATTTAGGTCCTTCTTGGCCGCGGTGGTATGCAAGCCATTCGTCCCGGACGTTGTGTCTAAAAGCCACGAGGGCTTCCACGTCCGGACAGTCGACGATTTGGTTCTTTTTGACTAAAAACCGGGTCCAGAGCTCCCTGGCTGATTCGCCGGGATGTTAGACAATGTGACTTAGGTCATAGGCTTCTGGTGGCCGGACATGTGTTCCTCAAAGTTATCGAGGAAGGCCTCTTCCAAGTCCTTCCAGCTGCCTATGGAATTTTCAGGCAGGCTGTTTAACTAGTACCGAGCTGGTCCTTTTAGTTTTAGTGGGAGGTATTTAATGGCGTGGAGGTCGTCTCCACGGGCCATATGGATGTGGAGGATGAAATCTTCTATCCATACTGCGGGACCGGTTGTCCCGTCGTATGATTCAATATTGACGGGGTTGAATCCTTCGGGGAATTCATGATCCATTACTTCATCAGTGAAGCAAAGCGGGTGTGCGGCGCCTCTATGTTGGGCCACACTACGGTGTAACTCCGAAGGAGTCCCCTTGCGGTTTTCGGCCTGGTCACAGCAAGGTGTGACACGTCCGAATAGGTAGCCATTGTCGCGTGTTGAAGCATGTTTTCGTGATCCGTAGATCGGTCTTGCGCTTCCTGCTCTATTGTCCCAGTCCCTCTGCAGGTTGTCTGGGTAATCGTGGCCTGCGTTGTTCTTGCCTTTACGGAGAGGTGGGGCGGTCTGGTGTTCGGCTTGAGTTGCCTTTTTATCCAGACAGAGTTGCCGGTGACCTGCCGTGTTGTTTGACGATGCTATGGCTCCAACGCCCCATCATCGGACTAGTAGAGCGATTTGTGCTTTGGGTAGCTTTTTGCTGGGTCACTGAGGCCGTATTCTTCGGCGACCAGGACTTCGGTCCATCTGTCATTGAGTAGGTCTTGGTCAGCTTGAAGCTGTTGCTGCTTATTTTTCAGGCTCCTTGCCGTAGCTATCAGCCTGCGCTTGAAGCGCTCCTGTTCGAGGGCTCTTCGGGTACGATGAAGTCTTCGTCGTCGAGGCTTTCCTCATCTTCGGGGAGCGGAAGGTAGTTGTCGTCCTCCGATCCGCTGCTGGGCAGGGCCTATTCGTCGGGGATGTCGGTACAGTGGCTATGAAGTGGGTGGCGAGCGGGAAGTAAAATTCTCCATCGCCAGCCCCTAGTTCGAACCAGACATAGTTCAGCTGCGAGTCTCCTGTGAATGACAGGTTCTTTAAAGAGTTTAGCACATCGCCCAAAGGTGAGTGCTGAAAGACGTCTGCGGCACTGAATTCGAAGATCGATAACCGATCTAGCTCGGTGTCCGCAAGCATATATGGTCTAGAATTTATAGCCGGACACGAATCCAGAGTTCCATTGACGTAGATATCGCGAGGTGCCGAGTCCGTGTGCGGCTCTAATGCCACAGACTCTGTGTCTTAGGATGGCATGATCTGCTCTGGTTCTAAGGCCGTCGCAGCAACAGGGACCATCTCCTGGATGTGATCCGATGACAGATTTAAGTCATGTCCTCGGAGCGAGGGGGAACGATCGCTGCGGTCTCAAATCCATTGAAGATCAAGTCTCCACGGATATCCGCGACGTAGTTCTAGCTTCCAAATCTGACCTAGTGGCCAGGGGCGTAGCTATCGATCTGCTCTAGATGGCCGAGCGAGTTGGCCCGCAGCACAAAGCCGCCGAACACGAAAATCTGTCCGGGGAGGAAGGTTTCTCCTTGGACAGCGTTGCTATAGATGATTGAAGGGGCCATCAAACATTTTGTCGACAGCACAGTGGAACTCTCAGTGAAAGCACCAATGTCGGTGTCAAAACCGGCGGATCTCAGGTAGGGGGTCCCGAACTGTGCGTCTAGGATCGATGGTAACAGGAGACATGGGACACAGTGTTTACCCAGGTTCGGGCCCTCTCTATGGAGGTAATACCCTACGTCCTGCTTGATTGATATTCATGAATGTGGGTGTTACAAGAGTTGATCTACCACGAGAACATAATGGCTAAACCCTAGAAACCTAGCCTGTATGACTATGGTAATGAATATATCCTTTCCGGACTAACCCCTCCGGTTTATATAGACACCGGGGGGATCTAGGGTTTACATAGAGTCGGTTACATGAGAAGGAATCTTCATAGTCGGTCTCCAAGCTTGCCTTCCACGCTAAGGAGAGTCCAATCCGGACACAGGTACAGTCTTCGGCCTTCATGTCCTCACAGCCCATCAGTCTGGCCCATGGATAATAGGCCGGATGCCCGAGGCCCCTCAGTCCAGGACTCCCTCAGCAGGTTTTTAGCGTCCAACATGTCCTCATCGAAGGCTCGTTGAGCATAGTTGCCACCGTCACTGTCCACCCAAGGGTTGTTCGGAAGTGGACCAACAATGTATCCAACTCCCTCGAAAAGGTAGAGACGAGGGTCATCAGTCTCTACGCAGAGTACACGGAGCGTGCCACTGGGAAGATCCAACGCGCCGCCGTCCTTCAGTTGTGCCTCGAAGATGATGTTTTGGTGTACCACATCATACATGCGCCCTCCATACCACCTGAGCTTCACGATTTCTTGTCTCTGGAGGACATATACTTCTGTGGGGCAGCCATCGAAGGGGACAAACAGAAGCTGGAGCCGTACAACCTAGATTTGAAAAGCATCGCTGACCTACAAACCAGAATCAAAATTCCTGTAGAAGATTGTAATAAACAGACACCATCCCTATTCGACGTAGTAAATTTTGTGCCCAGTACAAATCTTCAGAAGGGTGACGAGACGGTGGCATTAAGGTCGTCTGGATGGGAGAATTATCCCTTGACATATGAGTGGATAAAATATGCTGCCCTCGATGCCCGTGTGAGTTTCGAGGTAGCTGCATGGTCCAACGAGCTTGTTGCGAAGCCGTCTCCCACAGAAAATGAGAAGAAGAAGAAGAAGAAGAAGAAGATAAGGTTGCATCAGCAGCAGGGCATTATGGATGGATGAACTATTTCCTCTCTTGTACAAAACATTATTCCCTCTCGCTGTATATTGATATAGATGGACTATTTCGATGGTGTGCATGTCTTTGGAACAAGTAGTAGCGTGGGTCCGCTTGACTATAAGGAACTATTTATCCACCTAGCTTTCTCTACTACTCCTTCCAGTGATCGGTATGCAATGCATGTGTCCGTAGACATGACAGTTTGTCCATGGAAGTTCAACTACACAGACCACCACGTTTCATCCACTGCCACTCGCGATTCCCACGACGCCACTCCAACCCACGGCACCACGTCCCCCGACGTGCGCCTCACCCCTCTCGGCCACACCGCCCCTCTGCCTTTGTGTGCATGACATGTGGGCCACCTTAAATGCAGCGAGCATCAAGTTTCTACCACAGCCACACGTGATTCCCACGTCGCAGCACGAACCCATGACACCACACGTCCCCCGACCTGCGGCTCACCCCTCTCGGCCCCATTGCCCCTCTGCCTTCGGGAGCATTACATGTGGACTAGCCACCTATCGGGTCCACATGTTATTGACTCAAAAGCAGGTGTAGTAAGGCGCTGAAGCTCAGTCCCGAGGGCCCTGAGAGGGAAATGTAACTCCTGCGCCAGGCTGGTGCTACCGCTGCACAAACTCGTGCCAAACACGACATTTGTTTCTTTACTATACATGCACGCAGCGATTTAATGGACATTGTAATCTCAACATGTGATGGGGAGCTCTAAATTTGAATTTGAAACTTATAAAACGAAAAGATTCAAAACAAATAAACTAGGAGCGAGGGAGTATATCTTAGGATGTGTCCCATCCGAAAGAAGTCCCCTAGTTTGTCACCGCGAAGATGCGGTTAGAAAGGAGCACAGTGTCTTCATACTCGTACGGCAACAAATCGACCGCAGACAGCATGGTCCACCTTTGACCGCCATGTGCAAGGTTCGTGCTATCTTATTCAATCTCACCGTGGTTCCATCGTACCAATTCATGTGGTGGCCCGTTGCATGGCTGATCCCAATGTTGGACAAAGGTTCTACAGGAACGGTGTCACTGTTGTAAATCTTGTGCAAATTGATGTTGGTACCCTCCTGTACATATGCAAGCCAATCTCCACTCGCACCGAGCCTAACCTGTGAAACAGTGGGCAGGGGGAGAATTGGGTAATGGACACGGAAGTAGTCTTTAGAATGCATTTACTACGTGATCAAACTCATCTTACCTGCTGATCGGAGGAAATCCGAGTGGCCCTCAACGTCGGCATCTCAAGGGGCGTCAACTTGCAACTACGACCACGCCGCGCTGGAGAGAGCCCCAAGGAAACATCCTCGTGCGTTCCAGGGAACATCAAGATGCATATTTTGTTGGGGAACGTAGTAATTTCAAAAATTTCCTACGTGCCAAGAGGAGGAGTCCTCCTCCTAGTAGGAGTAGGACTTCCCTTTCCTACTCCTACTAGCAGGGGGAAAGGAAGGAGGAGAGGGAGAAGGAAAGGGGGCGCTGCCCACCTTCCCTAGTCCAATTCGGACCCGAGGGGGAGGGGGTGCGCGGCTTGCCCTGGCCGGCCCTCTCTCTCTCTCCACTAAGGCCCATGTGGCCCATTACTTCTCTAGGGGGGTTCCGGTAACCCTCCGGCACTCCGGTTTTCTCCGAAATCACCCGGAACACCTCTGGTATCCGAATATAGTCATCCAATATATCAATCTTTATGTCTCGACCATTTCGAGACTCCTCTTCATGTCCGTGATCACATCCAGGACTCCGAACTACCTTCGCTACATCAAATCACATAAACTCATAATACCGATCGTCACCGAACGTTAAGCGTGATGACCCTACGGGTTCGAGAACTATGTAGACATGACCGAAACACGTCTCTGGTCAATAACCAATAGCGGAACCTGGATGCTCATATTGGCTCCTACATATTCTATGAAGATCTTTATCGGTCAAACCGCATAACAACATACGTTGTTCCCTTTGTCATCGGTATGTTACTTGCCCGAGATTCGATCGTCGGTATCTCAATACCTAGCTCAATCTCATTACCGACAAGTCTCTTCACTCGTTTCGTAATGCATCATCCTGCAACTAACTCATTAGTTACATTGCTTGCAAGGCTTATAGTGATGTGCATTACCAAGAGGGCCCAGAGATACCTCTTCAACAATCGGAGTGACAAATCCCAATCTCGATCTATGCCAACTCAACAAGTACCATCGGAGACACTTGTAGAGCACCTTTATAATCACCCAGTTATGTTGTGACGTTTTGTAGCACACAAAGTTTTCCTCCAGTAATCGGGAGTTGCATAATCTCATAGTCATAAGAACATGTATAAGTCATGAAGAAAGAAATAGCAGTAAACTAAAACGATCAAGTGCTAAGCTAACGGAATGGGTCAAGTAAATCACATCATTCTCCTAATGATGTGATCCCGTTTATCAAATGACAACTCATGTCTATGATTAGGAAACATAACCATCTTTGATCAACGAGCTAGTCAAGTAGAGGCATACTAGTGACACTCTGTTTGTCTATGTATTCACACATGTACTATGTTTCCGGTTAATACAATTCTAGCATGAATATTAAACATTTATCATGAAATAAGGAAAATAAATAATAAATTTATTATTGCCTCTAGGGCATATTTCCTTCAGTCTCCCACTTGCACTAGAGTCAATAATCTAGATTACACAGTAATGATTCTAACACCCATGGAGCCTTGGTGCTGATCATGTTTTGCTCGTGAGAGAGGCTTAGCCAACGGGTCTGCAACATTCAGATCCGTATGTATCTTGCAAATATCTATCTCTCCCACCTGGACTTGATCCCGGATGGAATTGAAGCATCTCTTGATGTGTTTGGTTCTCTTATGAAATATGGATTCCTTTGCCAAAGCAATTGCACTAGTATTGTCACAAAAGATTTTCATTGGACCCGATGCACTAGGTATGACACCTAGATCGGATATGAACTCCTTCATCCAGACTCCTTCATTTGCTGCTTCCGAAGCAGCTATGTACTCCGCTTCACACGTAGATCCCACCATAACGCTTTGTTTAGAACTGCTCCAACAGAGGCTCCACCGTTCAATATAAACACGTATCCGGTTTGCGATTTAGAATCGTCCGGATCATTGTCAAAGCTTGCATCGACGTAACCATTTACGACGAGCTCTTTGTCACCTCCATAAACGAGAAACATATCCTTAGTCCTTTTTAGGTATTTCAGGATGTTCTTGACCGCTGTCCAGTGATCCACTCCTGGATTACTTTGGTACCTCCCTGCTAAACTAATAGCAAGGCACACATCAGGTCTGGTACACAGCATTGCATACATGATAGAGCCTATGGCTGAAGCATAGGGAGCACTTTTCATTTTCTCTCTATCTTCTGAAGTGGTCGGGTATTGAGTCTTACTCAACTTCACACCTTGTAACATAGGCAAGAACCCTTTCTTAGCTTGATCCATTTTGAACTTCTTCAAAACTTTATCAAGGTATGTGCTTTGTGAAAGTCCAATTAAGTGTCTTGATCTATCTCTATAGATCTTGATGCCCAATATATAAGCAGCTTCACCGAGGTCTTTCATTGAAAAACTCTTATTCAAGTTTCCTTTTATGCTATCTAGAAATTCTATATCATTTCCATTAAACAATATGTCATCCACATATAATATTAGAGATGCTACAGAGCTCCCACTCACTTTATTGTAAATACAGGCTTCTCCAAAAGTATGTATAAAACCATATGCTTTGATCACACTATCAAAATGTTTATTCCAACTCCGAGAGGCTTGCACCAGTCCATAAATGGATCGCTGGAGCTTGCACACTTTGTTAGCACCCTTTGGATCGATAAAACCTTCAGGTTGCGTCATATACAACTCTTCTTCCAGAAATCCATTCAGGAATGCAGTTTTCACATCCATTTACCAAATTTCATAATCATAAAATGCGGCAATTGCTAACATGATTCAGACGGACTTAAGCATCGCCACGAGTGAGAAGGTCTCATCGTAGTCAACTCCTTGAACTTGCCAAAAACCTTTCGCAACAAGTTGAGCTTTGTAGACAGTAACGTTACCATCAGTGTCAGTCTTCTTCTTGAAGATCCATGTATTCTGGATGGCTTGCCGATCATCGGGCAAGTCAACCAAAGTCCACACTTTGTTCTCATACATGGATCCCATCTCAGATTTCATGGCCTCGAGCCATTTTGCGAAATCTAGGCTTATCATCGCTTCCTCATAGTTCGTAGGTTCGTCATGGTCAAGTAACATGACCTCCAGAACAGGATTACCGTACCACTCTGGTGCGGATCTTACTCTGGTTGACCTACAAGGTTCGGTAGTAACTTGATCTGAAGTTTCATGATCATCATCATTGGCTTCCTCACTAAATGGTCTAGGTGTCATAGGAACCGGTTTCTGTGATGGACTACTTTCCAATAAGGGAGCAGGTATAGTTACCTCATCAAGTTCTACTTTCCTCCCACTCACTTCTTTCGAGAGAAACTCCCTCTCTAGAAAGGATCCATTCTTAGCAACAAATGTCTTGCCTTCGGATCTGTGATAGATGGTGTACCCAATAGACTCCTTTGGGTATCGTATGAAGACACATTTCTCTGATTTAGGTTCGAGCTTATTAGGTTGAAGTTTTTTCACATAAGCATCACAGCCCCAAACTTTAAGAATCGACAACTTTGGTTTCTTGCCAAACCTAAGTACATAAGGCGTCATCTCAACGGATTTAGATGGTGCCGTATTTAACGTGAATGCAGCTGTCTCTAAAGCATAACCCCAAAACGATTGTGGAAAATCAGTAACAGACATCATAGATCGCACCATATCTAGTAAAGTATGATTACGATGTTCGGACACACCATTACGCTGTGGTGTTCCGGGTGACGTGAGTTGCGAAACTGTTCCGCATTGTTTCAAATGAAGACCAAACTCGTAACTAATCCCGAAGGTAGATGTAGTCGGGGTGCGTGGCCTACCGTGTCCGGCCCTCTCTCTCTCCACTAAGGCCCATGTGGCCCATTACTTCTCCCGGGGGGTTCCGGTAACCCTCCGGCACTTCGGTTTTCTCCGAAATCACTCGGAACACTTCTGATATCCGAATATAGTCGTCCAATATATCAATCTTTATGTATCGACCATTTTGAGACTCCTCGTCATGTCTGTGATCACATCCGGGACTCCAAACTACCTTTGGTACATCAAATCACATAAACTCATAATACCAATCCGAACGTTAAGTGTGCGGACCCTATGGGTTCGAGAACTATGTAGACATGACCGAGACACGTCTCCAGTCAATAACCAATAGTGGAACCTGGATGCTCATATTGGCTCCTACATATTCTACGAAGATCTTTATCGGTCAAACCGCATAACAACATACGTTGTTCCCTTTGTCATCGGTATGTTACTTGCCCGAGATTCGATCATCGGTATCTCAGTACCTAGCTCAATCTCATTATCCGCTAGTCTCTTTACTCGTTCTGTAATGCATCATCCCGCAACTAACTCATTAATTACATTGCTTGCAAGGCTTATAGTGATGTGCATTACCGAGAGGGCCCAGAGACACCTCTTCGAAAATCGGAGTGACAAATCCTAATCTTGATCTATGCCAACTCAACAAGTACCATCGGAGACACTTGTAGAGCACCTTTATAATCACCCAGTTACATTGTGACGTTTGGTAGCACACAAAGTGTTCCTCCGGTAATCAGGAGTTGCATAATCTCATAGTCATAGGAACATGTATAAGTCATGAAGAAAGTAATAGCAGTAAACTAAAACGATCAAGTGCTAAGCTAACGGAATAGATCAAGTCAATCACATCATTCTCCTAATGATGCGATCCCATTTATAAAACGACAACTCATGTCTATGGTTAGGAAACATAACCATCTTTG
Organism: Triticum urartu; assembly: GCF_056163025.1. NCBI lineage: Eukaryota > Viridiplantae > Streptophyta > Magnoliopsida > Poales > Poaceae > Triticum > Triticum urartu. The sequence continues at coordinate 98,512,671 of NC_141875.1, forward strand.
ATCAACGAGCTAGTCAAGTAGAGGCATACTAGTGACACTCTGTTTGTCTATGTATTCACACATGTATTATGTTTCCGGTTAATACAATTCTAGCATGAATAATAAACATTTATCATGAAATAAGGAAATAAATAATAACTTTATTATTGCCTCTAGGGAATATTTCCTTCATTTGTATGAGTAGTTTATCTTGTGAGAGAAAAGGATGAACGAGGGAAGGCCTCTAGAGATAGAGATATACACTACTACTACCAATGTGTCCGCTCGTGCGTTGCAATGGATCCAAAGTAGTAGAATAATACTTGTTCATGTGCTTGAAATATAAACACTCTAGTTTTGATATACATGTTTCAGCAGACATGACAGCTTGTCCATGGAAGTTGAACCACGATAACCATCACGTTTCTTGTTTCTACCACTGCCACACCCACACGCGATTCCCACGACGCCGCTCCAACCCTACCTGTAAGCATGACATCCCCTGATGTGGACATGGATCCTCTGACATGGCTATCACTGCCTTATCCTGCCTTTCCTTCGCTGACAGGTGGGACCCACACTTGGGGGTCCCGCATGTTAGTGACAGAATGGTAGGATTGTTCACGTCAGGGGATCCTCATCTCCCCGACATGCGCCTCATCCCTCTCGGCCCCACTGCTCCTCTGCCTTTGTGTGCATGACATGCGGGCCAGCTGAACTGCGACGACCATCAACTTTCTACCACGGCCACACCCGATTGGACGTGGTTTGCCTGCTCCGCTGCTGTGCTCCGATCCGTACTCCCGCACCATCGAATTTTCATCCAGCGGCTCTGACACATTTTGTCTCGGGCATCAATCCTCTGCTGGAGTACTTCTATACTATAGGTAGTACCCACTGGTGTGGCCATCTACGCCTCGTAACGCCCCGATGCCCCGCTGTGGCACCCTCGCCATGGCCACGCCACCACCAGCCGGTTCATCTCGAACGAGTGAGTCGTGAACCACACCACCACCATGATAATGACATGTGGGTCAGCCGCATTTAAGGTCCGCATGTCATTGACTCATAGGTTGGGCACTAAGCCACTGAAGTTTGGTCCAGTGGGCCCCAAGAGGGAATTGTAACTCCTGTGGCAGGCCTTGTGGTGCTCCCGCAGTACGAGCTCATGCCAAACCCAGAATTTGTTTCTTAATACTACTCCCAACTACTAGTAAGGTACACGTGCATTGCATGCATGAGATTCTGGTGGTTTGTGCATTATGCTTCTTCATGTGGAGTCTTCTAGATCTACATGTGGCAAAATCTGGTGGAATGTAGATGTTATCCAACGGCCAGTAGCGCTCGGATTTGCCATCTTTGTACCATCGGATTGACTTCATTCAACGACCAACTTTAAAAGTTATTCACACACTATATAGGGGTATAGATGTTTGGTTTGCAGCCTAAGGTTGCCACGCCTAAGTTTAGGCGTGCCACAAGTGTGTTTGGTTGCGTTCTCGTCTCACCATAGTTGTTCCCTCTTCATGCATACTCAACTCAACACCCCTCTTCATGTATGCTCTCTCCATGCATGCTTCTAGTGTATTTGTGCTAAGCTAGTGTGGACTCATGCACCCTCCATACACTCTACCAAACACCCAAAAGTGGGTCGAGAAGGGAACTCTTGGGATCATGCACCCTTCATACACCCTACCAAACACACCAAACATGTATTTGGTTCATTGCTACACTTGTGGCTTGCCACACTTTTCTAGCTACATGGTCCACATGTCATAGACTCAACTTCTTGCCAAATCTTGCCACACTTGTGGTGGCCATTTTGTTAGCCACATTTTTTGTGGCAGACACACTTTGCCTAAGCTTAGTTGTGGCAAAATTAGTCATGAATGAAGTTCAACCATGGAGTCTTCTAGATTCTACATGTGGCAGAATCTGGTGGCATGTAGATGATATCCAACGGCCAGTAGTGCTCGGATTTGCCATCTTTGTACCGTCGGATTGGCTTCATCCAACGACCAACTTTCAAAGTTATTCACACACTATATAGGGGGTATAGATATAGATGTGCCGGCCCGTTGCAATGGATCCAAAGTATATCTATTTAGTGGAGTGAACTCTAAACACATTATCTATTTATTTTTCTCTAACCTTTCGTAGCCATGCAACCAAGCCACATAAGCTTCATGGGTGCCCCCCACATCATATTATTCATACTACATTGACTGGAAAAAAGATAAATGACCCAAACAAGATCTTCCCATTTTTTGTTCCTACGATGATGTGTCGTGCACGTACCTACTAGTTGTATAGTGGTAGTACTAGTTGTATAGTACAAACTTGGTACTAGTAGGAGTAGAGTAGTACGGAATGCTCCTACTCTATCAAAGAGCCCCATCTGACACCAAATTTCTTGGCTTCCATGCTACAACTAGATCTTCCCCACGTTTCTGTTTTCCAACCCGTCAGCGGCCGGGGTGCGGTTTGCCAATAGACAGTTTGCTCAACGGCGGTCCCACATGAAATTGAAAATGCTAGGCAACACGCCTTCCCTAAGCTATGTGTCGTGCCGGACGGGCCATGGAGTACTCCCGATTCCCGGGCGTGTGTGGGGGGAGTGCGACGCGAACGCGGCAGGCCTTTTCCTTTTACTAGCAATGTGCCTGTGTGTTGCAACGGATCCAAAGTAGTAGAATAGTAGTACTTGTTCACAAACTTGAAAGAAATCACTATACTCCTAATATATTACTCCCCCCGTTCCTAAATATTTTTCTTTTTAGAGATTTCAAATGGACTATCGCATACGGATTATATTGACATATTTTGAAGTGTAGATTCACTCATTTTGCTCCGTATGTAGTCACTTATTGAAATCTCTAGAAAGACAAATATTTAGGAACGGATGGAGTACTTTTCACTCAAAATATATTTCCCATGCTGTTTTGATGAGGTGAGGGAGGGATGTGGTTGCTTTCAAGATAATAAGGGGTTTTCTGCAAATTTGAGTAGAGAAGTGGGCTATTGTTGCAAAAATGCCACAACTAACCTCACAACCGTTAGATGCAGATCTAATGGTCAGAAACGACGGATGGCAGACACACCACCATCACCAACTGAGTCTTTTATAGGAGTAGGAGTAGTGCAACATGTATAAATTGTAACATTTTGGTTCTGCTCCTTGGCACGATCGATAGATAGAAATAATGATTGGAAACGCTAGGGCGGGGCTATTTCCGCCAGATAAGCAGGGTACATAGTAGCTAGGTTGCCGCATCGTCGGTTTGGTCACACGCGGTCCGACATGTTCTAGTGTTTCTAGCAAGATGCCCGTGCGTTGCACAAAGTTGATGGAAAAGGTAAGCACAACTTATAAATTGACGGATGGAGTACTAGTTACAGTGATGCATATAATTAAGCAAAGGGATCACACATGTCGGTATTGACTGGAACGAGAATGCAATAGCACAATAAGAATTAAGGCCACGATGATGATGCGATTGCAGTGGTGGTTACAGAAGGCAAGAAGAAATATGCATCCATCAATGTACGACCTCATCCTCCTCAACTTAGTGCGCCGGGCCACCGACCGGCGGCTAAGGAGCGGCGGCTTTTGTGGCGATGTCGAGGTGCTTCTCAGCAAAGGCATCCAAGGCTTCCAGTCGGTTGAGGAAGGCCAACGTCGTAGCGTCCGCACTGGCCTTGTAGATACCTATGTACATGATTTGCTCGTACACGTGGATGTGTAGTTTGACGAATTCTTGCATGGCAAGGCGCGTCGCGGCGAGCGCGACCTCCAGGCGGACATTCTTCGTGGCGTCGGCGGGCAGTCGCGGGGCCACCAGTGCTTGAAAGAGGTTCCGGACATGGAGGCCGATTAAGGTGGCAGGCAATGAGGAGCCTGGGCGCGCGGGCTGGAGGAGTACGGTGATGTTGTCCGTGAGCTTCTTGAGGAAGGTGAACTTGTTGGTGGTGGCAACGATCATCTGGTCCAACTGAGAGTCGTAGTTGACATCGATGGCGGCCATCCACCAGCCGGTCTCCAACACCGTCTGGAGACGATCCTCGGCGCCATGCGGCAGGCCGACATCGTGGACCATCTGGCACAGCCGCTGGCCGCTCGCGCGCATCGCCGCCATGGCTCTGTAGTGAGCTCTTTTGCACTTAGTGTAGGTGCTTAGGAAAATGGTTAGGTGCGTACAATGTGGTAGATGCATTGGAATGGAGGGGCGCCTTTATATGAGGGCAAACTGTGTTGCATTCACATCGTGCAGCCTCTTTTCCTAGTCCTCCTCCCATTACTTCCCTCATGCATTAATTGAAGTAGGATGCATTGGCCGTTCAACATTTCGGGAACCGCTACTCCCTCCCTCGTCTGCATTAAAGCCGTATCGGGAACTGCGCCACCCGCTGTCAAATCAAATAGTATTGCGCCACCCGCTGCACGCTCGGTTGAACACGCCTCCTCGCCTCCATTAAACCCGCATGCAAACCGAGAAACCTACTCCGGCCACACGTCCGTTCATCACCAGGTCGGAATTAAATGCAACACCGGTCGAGCTCCTCCCGTCCGCCCTCAGTTTAAACGAGGCCAGACGCCGGCCAAGCTCCTACTGTCCGCCCTCTATTTACACGTGGCCAGACAGACAACGGGCAAGAATCGCACCCCACCGCCGCTCCCCCATCTCCTCCTTCACCATTTTCTCCACTCTTCCGATGGCTTCCGAGGAGCCGTTCTCCGACATATTACCCGGATGGGTGGCCCGCCGAGCCCTCCGGATACGGGCGAGGCCGCTCGGTGCTTCACCTACCTCGCTTGGCCCGACGGAGCCAGTTGTCGCCCCAAGCAGGCGTGTGGTCCAGCAACTCGCAGCTCCAGTTCAGCTCGATGAGGAGTGGCGAGTTGCTCCACGCCGGCACGGCGGTGGGCACATCGATACGGGCATCATCGCTGCCGCGTCATGCCGCACCACCAGTGTCTGTGGGCGCGCCTCCTGTGCCCATGGCAGCGCCATGCAGGCAGAGATAGAAGCCGGGTGCATGGAGAGCGATGAGTCGGTGGCTAGCTTCTCCGTGTCCGCCGCCATCATCGAGGAGAAGTAGAACACGTGAGGCCGCCGCCACTTGGGTTCCATGAAGGCCACCGCCGAGGCGACAACTGCGCATTCAGGTGGTTTCTTTGTTGCTTCATCTCTTTCGAGGACCTTCATCGACCCCGCAAGTGTCTGTCGGACATGAGGACGACAAAGGGATCCGCGGGCAGCCATTTAGATTATGTACTCCCTCTCCAGCTGGCAGGAAATATTTTTTCTAAGAATGGATAAATTGTATGTATCTATAACTAAAATAAGACTAGATACATCCATTTCTAGGACAAGTATTTCCGGACGGAGGGAGTACTAATTATACCAAGAGAGCCGGATTCGCAACGCTTAGTTCATGTAAATGTAATGAAATCCATCATGTTTATATGAAGATCTGGATTTTTTATACTAAATCCTTCATGCTTATATGAAATCAGTCCGTATTTGCACGAATTTCATCTGGTTGGTTAGAGTTGTGAAAATGTATGCCACTGGCATTTGATGTCGTCCTCCGCGGAAGGAAGTGGGAGGAAATTTGCCGGCTGCCGTTGGAGATGCTCTTATGCTGGAAATAATAGAGTGACATCCAATCCATTTGAGTTAATTGCGTGTATGATTGTCCCTCTATAAAAAGTTAATTTCATGTATAGTGTACACGTGACTTGCAGGGTGGCTACAGCTTCGTACAGAAAGTTAAAAAGAAACAAGTCCATCCGTAATCTTGTATTCTAAGTACTCCGTGGGTTCCACTGTCAGTACAGTAGCAAAAGAAGTATATATTAAATAAGTAATATGTAATATAAAAATCTAAAGTTAAAGACAGAATTCGAACTCATGTCATCGCGTTGCGAGCATCCGCGCTAACCAGTCCAACACATTTTTGTTGTAGACCATGCTGGAGATATATCTCCATGTCTACTCTTATACTCCATCCATTCCTAAATACTCCCTCTGTTCCCAAATATAAGATCTTTTAGGGATTCCACTATAGACTATATACGGAGCAAAATGAGTGAATCTACACTCTAAAGTATGTCTATATACATCCGTATGTAGTTTATAGTAGAATCTCTAAAAGGTCTTATATTTAGGAACGGAGGGAGTATTTGTCTTTTTCAGATTTCAAATGGACCAACACATACGGATGTGTATGTAGACATATTTTAGAGTGTAGATTCACTCATTTTGCTCCATATGTAGTCACTTGTTGAAATCTCTAAAAAAGACAAATTTTTAGGAATGGAAGGAGTAGAAAACAGAGTTGGTGATGATGGTGTGAGTACCATCCTGCGATATAGGCCGTCGGATTTATATCTAATGGATAGGAAGGAAACTATGGCAATTTTGGAAAAAGATACCTGATGACCCACAAGTGTAGGGGATCTATCATAGCCTTTTCGATAAGTAAGAGTGTCAAACCCAACGAGGAGCATAAGGAAATGATAAGCAGTTTTCAGTAAGCTATTCTCTGCAAGCACTGAAATTATCGATAACAGATAGTTGTGTGATAAGGTAATTTGTAACGAGTAGCAAGTAATAAAAGTAAATAAGGTGCAGCAAGATGGCCCAATCCTTTTTGTAGCAAAGGACAAGCTTGGACAAACTCTTATATGAAGTAAAGCGCTCCCGAGGACACATGAGTATTATCGTCAAGCTAGTTTTCATCACGTTCATATGATTCGCGTTTGATACTTTGATAATTTGATATGTGGGTGGACCGGTGCTCGGGTATTGTCCTTACTTGGACAAGAACCCCACTTATGATTAACCCCCATTGCAAGCATCCGCAACTACAACAGAAGTATTAAGGTGAACCTAACCATAGCATGAAACATATGGATCCAAATCAGCCCCTTACGAAGCAACGCATAAACTAGGGTTTAAGCTTCTGTAACTCTAGCAACCAATCATCTACTTATTACTTCCCAAGGCCTCCCTCTAGGCCCAAACAATGGTGAAGTGTCATGTAGTCGACGTTCACATGACACCACTAGAGGGATGACAACATATTTCTCATCAAAATATCGAACGAATACCAAATTCACATGACTACTTATAGGAAGACTTCTCCCATGTCCTCGGGAACAAACGCAACTACTCACAAAGAATATTCATGTTGATAATCAGAGGGGTATTAATATGCATAATGGATCTGAAAATATGATCTCGTACCAAGTAAACCAACAAGCATCAACTACAAGGAGTAATCAACACTACCAGCAACCCACAGGTACCAATCTGAGGTTTGGATACAAAGATTGGATACAAGAGATGAACTAGGGTTTGAGATGAGATGGTGTTGGTGAAGATATTGATGGATATTGACCCCCTCCCAATGAGAGGATCGTTGGTGATGACGATGGTGATGATTTCCCCCACCCGGAGGGAAGTTTCCCCGACAGAACAGCTCTGCCGGAGCCCTAGATTGGTTCCGCCAAGGTTCCGCCTCGTGGCGGCGGAGTTTCGTCCCGAAAGCTTGCTAATGATTTTTTTCTCTACGAAAGACTCCATATAGCCAACGATGGGCATCGGAGGGCCACCAGGGGGCCCACGAGGCAGGGGCGCGCCCAGGGGGTAGGGCGCGCCCCCACCCTCGTGGACGGTGGGTGGCCCCCCTTTGGTACTTCTTTCACCCAATATTTTTTATATATTCTGAAACGTGCTCCCGTAAAGTTTCAGGACTTTTGGAGATGTGCAGAATAGGTATCTAATATTTTCTCCTTTTCCAGCCCAGAATTCCAGCTGCCAACATTCTCCCTCTTCATGTAAACCTTGTAAAATAAGAGAGAATCGGCATAAGTATTGTGACATAATGTGTAATAACAGCCCATAATGCAATAAATATCGATATAATGCATGATGCAAAATGAACGTATCAACTCCCCCAAGCTTAGACCTCGCTTTTCCTCAAGCGAAAGCCGAAATCAAAAAATATGTCCACATGTTTGGAGATAGAGGTGTCGATAAAAATAAAATACAGACATGAGGGCATCATGATCATTCTTAGAACAGCAACATATATATATATATATATGTATATATATATATTGTCATATGATCTTTTATGCTAAAGTAACAATTCAATCACAATTTCAAGTATGAATCATAAACTTCATTGAGAACCAACAAACTCTAATCTCAGTCATTGATGCAATTGCAATTTATCATAACATAGGGAAGAGTCAATATAAGTTCTTTTCAGCAAGTCAACATACTCAACCATCTTTTAGTCTTTCATAATTGCTAACACTCACGCGATATTTATGGTTATGAAGTTTTAATCGGACACAGAGAAAGATAGGGGCTTATAGTTTTGCCTGCCAACCTTTTACCTCAAGGGTAATGTCAACAATAATAGTTCATGAAAACTCACATCCAATTAGCTATATATATCAGGATCTTTCCAACACATTGTGCTTGCCAAAGGATAAAATGTAAAAAAGGAAAGGTGAATATCACCATGACTCTTACATAAGGTAAAGGGTAAAAGTAAAAGATAGGCCCTTCGTAGAGGGAAGTAGAGGTTGTCATGCACTTTTATGGTTGGATGCACGAAATCTTAATGCAAAAGAACATCACTTTATATTGCCACTTGTGATATGAACCTTTATTATGCAGCCGTCACATTTATTGCTTCCACATCACAAGATCGTATAAAAGCTTATTTTCTCCACACTAATAAGTCATACATATTTAGAGAGCAATTTTTTTATTTCATGCACCGATGACAACTTACTTGAAGGATCTTACTCAATCATTAGGTAGATATGGTGGACTCTCATGGCAAAAACAAGTTTAGGCATATTAGGAAGCAAAAGTAGTATCTCTACTTGGTGCAAATAAATTGGCTAGCATGAGAGGGAACGACAAGCTCAACATGTTGGATGATCCATGACAATATAATTTATCTCAGATGTAAGAAAACATAACCCATTATGTTGTCTTCCTTGTCCAATGTCAACTCTTTAGCATGTCATATTTTAATGAGTGCTCACAAGTATAAAAGATGTCCAAGATAGTATATTTATATGTGAAAACCTCTCTTTCTTTATTACTTCCTATTAACTGCAACGATGACCAAAACTATGTTTGTCAACTCTCAACAACTTTTATTCATCATACTCTCTATATGTGAGCTCATTACTCTCCATAAGATCCATATGATCTCTTTATTTCTTTTTATTTCTTCTCTTTTATTTTATTCCCTCAAGATCATAGCAAAACAATCAAGCCCTTGACTCAACACTAATATTTATTATATATAGCTCACGGACTCGATTACATAGAAGGATCATCAAGCAAAACTAAAGACTAGATCATACTAAAACTTTATTCTACTAGATCAAGATATTATCAAAAGGATCAAACTAAGAAAAACGGTAAAGATAAAAGTGATGGTGATACGATACCGGGGAACTCCCCCAAGCTTGGCAGTTGCCAAGGGGAGTGCCCATACCCATGTGATTATATCTCTTTTGTCGGTGAAGGAGATGATGGTTTTGTTGATGGAGTAGGCTTCTTCCTTAATTTGCGCTTGAGGACAAAATTTTGATCCCTCGGGTCATCGATCTCCTGCTCCAGGCTTGGTATTTTTTGCATAATTCCTGCTTGTTTTCCTGCAAGAGGCGAAAAGGTATGAACTCGATCTTAGGTTTCTTTGCTCTATCTAGGAGGCTTAACTTTTTGAACTCCATATGCATGTCCCTACGTTGAGGTAATGGGAATTCATCTTCATCTGAGCTCGTCTGCTCCTTTCCCTTAGGTTCATAGTCCTCTTCTTCTTCCGTAGTCCAACCACAATGCTCCACATCCCCATAGACCTTAGGATCCACAAGGTAGTCAGCCACATAGCTTTCTCCTTCTAAATCCTGGGACGACATGTTGCTCAAATCTGCAGCAGGACAGCTCAAAACAAAGACAGGAGATATTTGCGTGATATGGTGGTCAAAACCTTCGGGAGATTATATAATGAATTTTTATTGACCAAAAGTACTGCCGTGCAAGAGAACGGAGTCCGGAGAGCGCATGAGGGGCCCACGAGGCAGGGGGCACGCCCAGGGGGTAGGGCGCGCCCTCCACCCTCGTGGAAGCCTCGTGTCCTTTCCAGTCTGCTTCTTATTTTCCTATTTTCTTAAATACTCCAAAACAGAAAAAAATTGCCATCAGAATAGTTTTGGAGTCGGTTTACTTACCGTACCACGTACCTATTCCTTTTCGGAGTCTGAAACGTTCCGGAAAGAGCCCCTTATGTATTCCTCCGGGGTTATGGTTTCAATAATATTAGTTGCAACATTTATGGGATTACCTGAGATATAATGTTTGATTCTTTGACCGTTCACTACCTTCGGATTTGTGCCTTCGAAGTTGTTGATTTTTATGGCACCGGAACGATATACCTCCTTGATACCGTAAGGACCTTCCCATTTAGAGAGAAGTTTTCCTGCAAAAAATCTTAAACGAGAGTTGTATAAAAAATACATAATCACCTACATTGAACTCACGTTTTTGTATCCTTTTGTCATGCCATCTTTTAACTTTAACCTTAAACAGCTTGGCATTTTCATAAGCCTGGGTTCTCCATTCATCAAGTGAGCTAATGTCAAAAATCCTCTTCTCACCAGCAAGTTTGAAGTCATAGTTGATCTCTTTAATAGCCCAATATGCCTTATGTTCTAATTCAAGAGGTAAGTGACATGCTTTACCATAAACCATTTTATATGGAGACATACCCATAGGATTTTTATATGCAGTTCTATAAGCCCATAATGCATCATCAAGTTTCTGGGACCAATTCTTCCCAGATCTATTAACAGTCTTTTGCAAAATTAATTTAAGCTCTCTATTGCTAAGTTCTACTTGGCCACTAGGCTGTGGGTGATAAGGAGATGCAATTCTATGATTAACATCATACTTAGCAAGCATTTTACAAAAGGCACCATGAATAAAGTGTGAACCACCATGCATCAGTCATTAAGTATCTAGGGACTCCAAACCTCGGAAAAACAACTTCTTTAAGCATCTTAATGGAGGTGTTATGATCAGCACTACCAGTTGGAATAGCTTCTACCCACTTAGTAACGTAATCAACAGCAACTAAAATATGTGTATACCCATTAGAGGAAGGAAAAGGTCCCATATAATCAAAGCCCCAAACATCAAATGGTTCAATAACAAGTGAATGATTCATAGGCATTTCTTGACATGTACTAATATTACCAATTCTTTGACATTCATCACAATATAAGACAAACTTACGGGCATCCTTGAAGAGAGTAGGCCAATAAAACCGGATTGCAATACCTTATGTGCAGTTCTATCTCCAGCATGGTGTCCTCCATAAGCTTCGTAGTGACACTTACGTAGGATTTTTTCCTGTTCATGCTCAGGTACACAACGTCTAATAACACCATATACTCCTTCTTTATAAAGGTGTGGGTCATCCCAGAAGTAATGTCTTACATCATAGAAAAACTTTTTCTTTTGTTGGTATGTGAAACTAGGTGGTATAAATTTAGCAACAATGTAATTAGCACAATCATCATACCACGGAGCAGTGCGAGAAGTATTTATGACAGCTAATTGTTCATCAGGAAAGCTATCATCAATAGGTAGTGGGTCATCAAGAACATTCTCTAACCTAGACAAGTTGTCTGCAACGGGATTCTCAGCTTCCTTTCTATCAATAATATGCAAATCAAATTCTTGTAGCAGGAGAACCCATCTAATAAGTCTAGGTTTAGCATCTTTCTTTTCCATAAGATATTTAATAGCAGCATGATCAGTGTGAATAGTTACTTTAGACTCACAATATAAGGTCTGAACTTATCACAAGCAAATACAACTGCTAAGAATTCTTTTTCAGTAGTAGCATAATTTCTCTGGGCATTGTCTAGAGTTTTACTAGCATATTGAATAACATTTAATTTTTTATCAACTCTTTGTCCTAGAACAGCACCTACAGCATAGTCACTAGCATCACACATGATTTCAAAGGGTAAATTCCAATTAGGTGGCTGAACAATAGGTGCAGAAATCAAGGCTTTCTTAAGTATTTCAAATGCTTCTACACAATCATCATCAAAGACAAAAGGATTATCTTTTTGTAATAGGTTAGTCAAAGGCCGGGAAATATTTGAGAAGTCCTTAATGAACCTCCTATAAAAACCGGCATGACCAAGGAAACTTCTTATACCTTTGATGTCCTTGGGACACGGCATCTTTTCAATAGCATCAACTTTAGCTTTTTCAACTTCAATGCCTCTTTCATAAATTTTATGCCCCAAGACAATACCTTCATTAACCATAAAGTGGCACTTCTCCCAATTCAAGACAAGGTTAATTTCTTCACATCTCTACAAAACTCGATCAAGGTTTCTCAAGCAATCGTCAAAAGAGGATCCAAAAATAGAGAAATCATCCATGAAAACTTCACAAATCTTTTCACAAAAGTCGGAGAATATAGCCATCATGCATCTTTGAAAGGTAGCAGGTGCATTACATAAACCAAAAGGCATACATCTATAAGCAAAGGTACTGAAAGGGCATGTAAAAGTAGTCTTTTATTGATCATCAGCTGACACATGTATTTGAGAGAAACCAGAGTAACCATCTAGAAAGAAAAAATGTGTATGTTTGGATAATCTTTCTAGCATTTGATCAATGAAAGGCAAAGGGTAATGATCTTTTTTAGTAGCTTTATTTAATTTTTGGAAATCAATTACCATCCTATAACCTATAATAATTCTTTGCGGAATCAATTCATCTTTACCATTAGGAATGACAGTAATACCTCCCTTCTTAGGGACACAATGGATAGGACTTACCCACTGACCATCAGCAACGAGATAAATTATACCTGCTTCAAGGAGCTTTAATATTTCATTTCTTACCACTTCTTTCATCTTAGTATTTAGCCATCGTTGGTGATCAATAACTGGTTTGGCGTCTTTCTCCAAATTTATTTAGTGTTGACATAGAGTGGGACTAATGCCATTAAGATCATCAAGAGTATATCCAATAGCAGCATGGTGCTTCTTCAGAGTTTTCAATAATTTATCTTCTTCATGCTCTGAAAGGTTAGCACTAATAATAATAGGATATATCTTCTTTGCATCAAGATAAGCATATTTAAGAGTATCAGGCAATGGTTTAAGCTCAAACACGGGATCACCCTTGGGTGGAGGAGGATCCCCTAGAATTTCAATAGGCAAGTTGTGTTTCAGAATAGGTCCCTGTTTAAAGAATACTTCATATATTTCCCTTCTTTCATTCATAAACATATCATTTCATGGTCTAGCAAATATTGTTCTAAAGGATCAGTAGGAGGCACGGCAAATAGAAGCAAGACCAGTAATTTCATCTTTACTAGGCAATTCTTTATCATGGGATTGTCTATGAAATTTAGCAAAATTAAACTCATGAGACATATCCCCTAAACCAACAGAAACAATATCCTTATTGCAGTCTATCTTAGCATTAATAGTATTCAAGAAGGGTCTACCAAATATAATGGGACAAAAGTCATCTTATGGAGAACCAAGAACAAGAAAATCAGCAGGGTATTTAACTTTCCCACACAAGACTTCAACATCTCTAACAATCCCAACTGGTGAAATAGTATCTCTATTGGCAAGCTTAATTGTAACATCTATCTCTTCTATCTCAGCAGGTGCAATATCATGCATAATTTCTTGGTATAAGGAATGAGGTATTGCACTTGCACTAGCACCCATATCACATAAGCCATGATAACAATGATCTCCTATTTTAACAGAAATAACAGGCATGCCTACAACAGGTCTATGTTTATTTTTAGCATTAGGTCTAGCAATTCTAGCAGCTTCATTGCAGAACTAAATAACATGCCCATCAATATTATCGGCCAAGAGATCTTTAACCATAGCAATACTAGGTTCAACTTTAATTTGCTCAGGGAGTTTAGGTGTCTTAATATTACTTTTGTTAACCACAGTTGAAGCTTTAGCATGATCTTTATTCTAACAGGGAAATGTGGTTTCTCTATATATAAGCAGTAGGAACAACAGGATCATTATAAGTGATAGTCTTTTCTTCAACTTTAATAGGTGCAACTACTTTTACTTCAGTGGGAGGATTATATTTAAACCACTTCTCCTTTGGGAGACCAACATGAGTAGCAAAGGATTCATAGAAAGAAGCTACTATCTCAGAATCAAGTCCATATTTAGTGCTAAATTCACGGAAAGCATCGGTATCCATAAAAGATTTAACACAATCAAACTTAGGTGTTATACCTGACTCCTTACCTTCGTCGAGGTCCCAATCTGCAGAGTTGTGTTTAATTCTTTCCAATAAATCCCATTTGAATTCAATAGTCTTCATCATAAAAGATCCAGTACAAGAAGTATCGAGCATGGAGCGATTAGTGAGATAAAGTCGAGCATAAATTTTTTGAATAATCATTTCTCTTGAGAGCTCATGATTGGGGCATGAATATAACATTGGCTTAAGCCTCCCCAAGCTTGCGATATGCTTTATCCTTCACGAGGCCAAAAATTATATATATAATTATGATCACGATGAACAAGATGCATAGGATAAAACTTCTGATGAAATTCCAATTTCAATCGCTTGTAGTCCCATGATCCCATATCATCACATAGCCTATACCATGTCAATGCCTCTCCCTTCAAAGATAAAGGGAAGACCTTCTTCTTGATAACATCATCGGGCATACCTACAAGCTTAAATATTCCACAAACTTCATCCACATAGATTAAGTGTAAATCGGGATGCAATGTTCCATCTCCTGCAAAAGGATTAGCTAGCAGTTTCTCTATCATACCTGAAGGAATTTCAAAGTAAACATTTTCAGTAGGTTCAGTACGTTGAGGAGCAACACTTTGCTCTACTGGTCGGGGTGAAGATACCACGAACAAGCCCCTCAAAGGATTATGTTCCATAGTAACAAGTGACAGTAAATTTCGGCACACTATATAAATTTTTCCTTACCAAATTCCACCTACCAAAGGCGCTTCACTCCCCGGCAACGGCGCCAGAAAAGAGTCTTGATGACCCACAATTGTAGGGGATCTATCGTAGCCTTTCGATAAGTAAGAGTGTCGAACCCAACAAGGAGCAGAAGGAAATGGTAAGCAATTTTCAGTAAGGTATTCTCTGCAAGAACTGAAATTATCGGTAACAGATAGTTTTGTGATAAGGTAATTTGTAACGAGTAGCAAGTAATAAAAGTAAATAAGGTGCATCAAGATGGCCCAATCCTTTTTGTAGCAAAGGACAAGCCTGGACAAACTCTTATATGAAGGAAAGCGCTCCCGAGGACACATGGGAATTATCGCCAAGCTAGTTTTTATCGCGTTCATATGATTCGCGTTCGATACTTTGATAATTTGATATGTGGGTGGACCGGTGCTTGGGTACTGTCCTTACTTGGACAAGCATCCCACTTATGATTAACCCCCATTCCAAGCATCGACAACTACAACAGAAGTATTAAGGTAAACCTAACCATAGCATGAAACATATGGATCCAAATCAGCCCCTTACGAAGCAATGCATAAACTAGGGTTTAAGCTTCTGTCACTCTAGCAACCCATCATCTAATTATTACTTCCCAATGCCTCCCTCTAGGCCCAAACAATGGTGAAGTGTCATGTAGTCGACGTTCAGATGACACCACTAGAGGGATGACAACATACATCTCATCAAAATATCGAACGAATACCAAATTCACATGACTACTTATAGCAAGACTTCTCACATGTCCTCGGGAACAAACGCACCTACTCACAAAGCATATTCATGTTCATAATCATAGGGGTATTAATATGCATAATGGATCCAAACATATGATCTTCCACCAAGTAAACCAACTAGCATCAACTACAAGGAGTGATCAACACTACTAGCAACCCACAGGTACCAATCTGAGGTTTGGATACAAAGATTGGATACAAGAGACGAACTAGGGTTTGAGATGAGACGGTGCTGGTGAAGATGTTGATGGAGATTGATCCCCTCCCAACGAGAGGATCGTTGGTGATGATGATGGTGATGATTTCCCCCTCCCGGAGGGAAGTTTCCCCGGTAGAACAGCTCTGCCGGAGCCCTAGATTGGTTCCGCCAAGGTTTCGCCTCGTGGCGGCGAAGTTTCGTCCCGAAAGCTTGCTTATGATTTTTTTTCTCGACGAAAGAGTCCATATAGCCAAAGATGGGCATCGGAGGGCCACCAGGGGGCCCACAGGGCAGGGGGCGCGCCCAGGGGGTAGGGCGCGCGCCCCACCCTCGTGGACGGTGGGTGGCCCCCCTCTCGTACTTCTTTCGCCCAATATTTTTTATATATTCTGAAATGTGCTCCCGTGAAGTTTCATGACTTTTGGAGATGTGCAGAATAGGTCTGTAATATTTGCTCCTTTTCCAGCCCAAAATTCCAACTGTCGGCATTCTCCCTCTTCATGTAAACCTTGTAAAATAAGAGAGAATAGGCATAAGTATTGTGACATAATGTGTAATAACAGCCCATAATGCAATAAATATCGATATAAAAGCATGATGCAAAATGGACGTATCAATACCCACACCCCTCTCCACGTTTGCAAATACGGCCTTCCCTCGTTCATCCTTTTCTCTCACAAGATAAACTACTCATACAAATGCATCTTGATGTTCCGTGCAACGCACGGGCATGTAGCTAGTTTCTTTTATAATAGTTACTGCGATAATTGGGTTGAAGTGATATATTTTATGTCTGCCCCGAATGATTTCAGGTTCACTAGTAGTAACAAAGAAAAGGTTGCCTTGTTAATTAATAGAAAACAGGGTGAAAACTATCACATGAGGCCGGTAAAAACAAGGCACAGTGGGTTCAGCATCATCGTCACTACAGCTGAGCACACGCAAGAAGTCTACATATCGAGGGGACTACTGAGCGAGGCACAGAGACACAATGTTCGAGAGAGAAACCAATTTACAAATTACGATCAGATCGAGTTGTCACCCTTCTGCTGTCATTGTTGGGGTGGGGGAGGGGGAGGGAGAGAAAGACGTATCGAGAGTGTGCGCGGTAGGCACAGAGGCACAACTAGCGAGTGTGTGTGTGTGTGTTTGAAAGAGGAGTAGATAGATTACTATCAAGATCTAGGTGCCACCCTACTCCTTCGGCGTCGGGTAGTGTGTGTGTGCGTGTTTGAGAGAGAAGCCAGTCGATAGATTAGTATCAAGATCGAGGTGTCACCCTACTCCTTCGGTGTTGGGAAGTGTGTGTGTGTGTGTGGTTGTGTGGGTGTGGGTGTGTGTGTCGGGGGGCAGTGACACTTACATATCTCTACTCTTATAAAAAAACAAAGTTGGTGATGATGGTGTTCCTGCCATCCTGCAATATAGGCCATCCGATTTATATCCGACAGATAGGAAGGAAACTATGGCAATTTTTCAAAAAGATACCCACACCCCTCTCCGCATTTGCAAATAAGGCATTCCCTCGTTCATCCTTTTCTCCCACAAGATAAACTACTCATACAAATGCATCTTGATGTTCCGTGCAACACATGGGCATCTTGCTAGTAGGGAGAAGGAGTTTGTGTGACACATATCTAGCTAAATTAAGAGATAGGTAGATAGTATTTGCGCGAGGCATAATTAAAGCATCACGAAGATAAACAAAACGGTGTGCTTGCAAATGCAAGCGTGTGTGTCTGTGTGTGTGTGAGAGAGAGAGAGTGAAATCTCAAAACAAAAGGTGCTCTGCTGGAATCCCATTGTATGTATTCATATGGTTCTGGGACTCGAGTTAACCTTAGGCATATGTGTGAGAGACATTATTATACTTTGAGACATTAGTGGCTGTGGGTGGGCGGAATTAAAGGGGTGGGCGTGTTCGACAGAGAGAGCGTTTGTGTTTCTATGTGAGAGACTTGTAGGACAGGGTAGAAAGACGAATTCTAACCTTGACGGAGGGAGAGAAATACACGAAGTGCGCGTGTGTGATTCCGATGCCCACGGGAAAATTAGATATGTATGCGTGTGAGAGAGATTGCACAATTCATTCACGTATCACTATCTAGCGATCATGGACATGCATCACTTGAACATAAATCAATATCTACTTCGTATCATGGACAAAGGTTGTGCATGCCAAAGTTACACTCACGTATCACATTTTTTCTATTTAAATAAACCTTTTCAGTTGTGCATGCCAAAGTTACAGTGATGTTTCTTCAAACAACCAATGTAGCTATCATGTACATGCACCATTGTTACTCTTGCATTCAAAATCATTAGTCTTGGATGATTTAAGGTTCTATTATGAAGTAATATATGTAATATTCATATATGAATTCAACGGGTATGCAATTTATGAAATGGAGGCTATGTAATCATATGAGGTAACACTTTTAAGTAGCGGACTACAATATCCATTTCTTTTTGTGTGCTTCTACACTAAAACGTCAATGCATTATGTTCAAAGTAAATAACCAATTGCACTAAATTATCTATTTACACGAGAAATACATAGGTTGAGCGTTTGATCCCTTTTTTGTGAACGCGCCACTACACCCGTACGATTGGCCGCGCCCGTGTGAACGTCCAAGTTATCGGCGCATCATCCTGAGTTATTGTCTTTTTTCTGTGGTGGACTTCACACCAGTTATTAACTGTTGACGTGTGCCCCGTGTACACAGTCTCGCATGACCTTCCCGCTAACACGGTCCAAATTTAGTTGAAACTGGATAAGAACGATCCCGCGGGCGGCAAAATCTCCCACCTCCTTCTAAAATTTCCGCCACTTTAGTCTTTAGCATGCGAAGTTCCCATTTTGTCCTTGGTGCACGGAGACCAACAGTTACAATACCGCCCTCATCTACATAATAGTTCGGGGCTGCTTTGGTAACTTCCGGTTCCCCCCACTACACGGCACCCCCATTTCCTCTCCCCCTCCCGCAAAAACGACTAACTCCACAGCACCAGAGCATCTTACATCACGCCGTCCGTACTTCATCGGCCTTTCTCCCCACCCCTCTCGAAACACTAGACTGCTCATCCACCGGCGTACCAGAGCCCATTCACTGCCAGCGGCGTCCACCTCGCCGGATCTTCTTCTGCGGCTGCATCTACCCCTCCCACCTCCCCTAGAAACAAGTAGACTGCTCATCCACCACTGTACCACAGCCCATTCAGTGCCGGCCTTGTCCATGGTGTCGGATCTGCTTCGCTGGTACTCTCGGCAACCGCAGTGCATCTGCAGCGGCTCATTCGTACTCCCCACCGGAGACGCTTCGTCCACACCCCCCGGAGCTGTCCCACCGATGCCCCTGTCGACGGCCTCTGATCCTCTTCGCCGACACCTTCCTCAACCCTACAGGAGCCGCTTCACCGACACTATCATCAACCCCACCAGAGTATCTTCGCCTATACCATTCTCAACCCTACCGGGGCCGCTTTGCCAACTCACAAATCCACGGCCTCAGATCCGCTTCCTCGCACTCTCATCCAACCTACCGGAGCAGCTTCTGAAGCCCCGTCCACGGCCGTAGATCCGCATCATTGACACCATCCTTAACCCAACCACCGGAGCAGCTTCACCTACGCCCTTGTCCACAGCCACAGATCCGCTTCGCCCACAACGTAGTCCACCCTACCGGAGCCGCTCCACAAACACCCTACTCGACGGTTCTAGATCTCCTTACCGGACCTCGATAGCCAGCGCAGCGTCATCACCCTTGACGTTTCTAACCTGATTCCCACCATCTGGCAAGATGCCAAGCACCCCCCATGGCCTAGGTACTTGTCACCTTTAAACCCGTCCAGCATCACCTGCCCGATGTACTTAAAATATACTAACAGGTCGCTGTTACATGTTATGCAGCTGGCAAAAACTACAAGGACGATGTTTCTTCTGGATCTAACAGCTTGGCTAACCAAGATCCTGGACTAATCTTGTAAGTGCGTCTCTCTCTCTCTCTTATATTGTTCTGTGCCTACCAGCGTGCTTTGCTAGGATTTTCGACCAGTAATCCCTTTGTGCAGACAATGATTTCTACTACTGGCTACTAAATTAGATATGTAGATGTCATACATGATACTACCTCATACCTCCGTTCCTAAATATAAGTCTTTCTAGAGATTCCACTATAGGCTACATATGGAGCAAAATGAGTGAATCTACACTCGAAAATGCATCTATATACATCTGTATGTGGTCCATACTGAAATCTCTACAAAGACATATATTTAGGAACATAGGCAGTACATTACACAAAATCATAGGTGGCATGTAGGAATTCCAGTGCACTACATTAGGCTCCCTTAGAGTGCATGCTAGTCCAGCACACAGAGTCATGGCTAGTTTATGCTACGCACACAATCATTAATTGGTGGTTTAAATATGCGCAAGGGATATGCAATGTATTATCATGTAGAGATGTCTGAAATTAGCCGTGTCAACTTGCAGATAGGGTTACACAATGAGAAAGTACAAGATATATGTGGCAATTTCATGGAACATCGCAAAAAAAGGAGAGGCGGCGGTGATCCTATACAGTGTGCTATGGTACGTCACTCCTCCATTGCAATCATCGTGACATGTTATTTGTATGTCAGTTCTATTGGCCAAGTTTCTTAAGAACAGTTATTACGAGTTATCCTAAGAAAATAAGCACTTGTGAATATAAGCTCCATGTAATAAGCCAACCAGTTCTTTTCATTGCGTTTTCAGCTTATCTTTGGTATGATCAGTGAAAAGTCTAGATTGCATTATATTCTTTCAGTTTGCTGCCCATATGAAAATTAATTTGACTTGCAAACATCACAAATTGAACCCAGTGCAGTAATTAATACGATAGGAAAACAGACCATCACTATTTGCTCAAAATGCGAATACAAAGATACCATCTACTTGGGACAATCTACTTTGGTCAATGTTTTCCATAGAGATCCCATTGCCTAATTTAAACGAAGAATGCATGACCCACATTTAAATGAAGAACAATTATTTATTGAAATTCGATGGTCCAAGTGGCTGGTTATTATCATATAGCAGCACCACCTGAAACCATCATATAGCAGTAGCAGCTCATAGGAACTCATCATACAGCAGCAACAGCAACAACAGTGTGCAATTCATCATATACCAGCAGCAGCTCATAGCAATTCATCATATAGCAGCAACAGGAGCAGCTCATAGCAATTCATCATATAGAAACAGCAGGAGCAGATCATAGCAATTCATCATATAGCAGCAGCAGGAGCAGCTCATAGCAATTCATCATATAGCAGCAGCAGGAGCAGCTCATAGCAATTCATCATATAGCATCAGTAGGAGCAGCTCATATCAATTCATCATACAGCAGCAGCAGGAGCAGCTTATAGAAACTCATCATATAGCAGTAGCAGCTCATAGCAATTCATCATATAGCAGCAGCAGCTCATAGCAATTCATCATATAGCAGTAGCGGCTCATAGCAATTCATCATATAGCAGCAGCAGGAGCAGCTCATAGCAATGCATCATATAGCATCAGCAGAAGAAGCTCATAACAATTCATCGTATAGTGGATCAGAATGAAAATTTGGCAAAAAATCAGAGGAGATCCTCACCTTGTTGGATGAGCTCATCCTTCAACAGCACCTCAAGGCCACGGCCTGGGATGTGGGGAGGGGGAATAAGGTGCCTTCTGCCGCAGTGTGGCATCAGCCGTAGTTATGCAGCGCCTGCCGGAGTAGTGCGTTGGACGAACCACAGTGGAGCAGCTGTTGGACACCACGAGAATGAGGGGAGGCGCCAGAGGGAGGAGCAGCTAGGGAGATTTGCCCCTACCCGCCAGCCATGTAGCCTAGCTGGACAGAGCATCATCGAGGACCAGGCAAGATGGGACTGGTGGTGACGGCTCGCTGGAGGAACCCTAATGCTGCAGGTAGGGGATCAAGGTAGAGAGAAAGGGGAGAGGAGATGCAAGCGGGCAGGGCAATGAACGCTTGCGTGTTTGTTTTTACTTGAGGGTGAGGTGTGACGCGGGCGTTAGCAATTGCATTTTGAGTGTAATATAGGCAGACAACAGAGT
Source organism: Triticum urartu (assembly GCF_056163025.1). Lineage (NCBI taxonomy): Eukaryota > Viridiplantae > Streptophyta > Magnoliopsida > Poales > Poaceae > Triticum > Triticum urartu. The sequence continues at coordinate 98,534,787 of NC_141875.1, forward strand.
CATTTCACTATTCCCCTTCCCTTCAATTTTTAGTGAGGTTCTACCCGAAACACCCCCCTCCAAAGCGAAATTAGTTAAGCCCAAGCCCATAACTCAAAAATGACTTCTTTACATCTTTTATGGCTTATTTTGACAATAAGCCCTGAAAAGGCGAAATAGAACTGGCCCTTAACCTGCAATTCAATTGTGTGTGCCATGATGAATCACTCCTGCCTGCTATAGTGTACATTTAGGCATCATCATACATGGCATAACCTAATACATGTGCATTCCATTGTAGAATCTGGAATATGCAATGTTTATGTTAGTTCATATGTTGCACATGATGTTTAAATGCCCCTTAAATCTGGTTGGTCAAGTGATGGTATTTAAGCCTCCTTCTTTGCTTCTTTTCTTAATATGTAAGATTTGCTCACACATCTGTTCAATTGCTTGTTTGCATCAGCCAGCCATACTAGGACTGTTTGCTTTGATTACTTGCTGTTCTAGACCTAACACTCTAACAAAGCTTGTCAACGATTTAAACACTAAGGGCTGTTGTAGTGGGGCCTTTTCTAACTCATAGGTGACATAAAGGTTTGGCTGTACACTAAAGTAGGCTCTCCAAGAGTACTTGGAGATCCAGTTTGAAGGTATGCCTAGTTTTTACATAGTGCAGACATAGTAAATGCTCATTTCATTGTGTGCAAGTGCCAGAGATGCGGCATGTTTCATTATGTGGTGTTGTTTTGTTATAATCTCATCCTTTTGTGTTCACAGACTGGAAAGTATGCATATTTATCTTCCAAGGATACGAGTAACTAGTTTGTGTCACCTTGCAGAGGGGGTGCAATGAAGATAAGATTGAGGATTTCCAAGTACAAGATGTTAGGAAGGAGCCTTGCAAGAGAAGTAGGAGTTGTGCTGAACCTCTTCAACCTGTTAAGGCAAGTCACTATATCCAACTCAACAGCTCAATTCCTTATTTGTTTCAGGCATAGTTAATTTGCTCTTTTCAATTGCTTTATTTGTCCTCAGTTAAAGAGATGCACAAAGAATGATGCTTGATGTTGGGTACTTGTATAACTATTAGTTGACATAATTAAAGGCCTTACCATTTAATTACTCTGCCAAAGTGTGCCTGAAGCTTTGAAGTCTATTAACCAACTATTATTGCATGAGGCTCACAATCTAGTTTATACTAGGCTAATGGTTGCATAGTTTTGCTTCATGTAGTATGTTTGTATGAAACCCTCTGCTGTTCATTATGCTCCCTAAGACTTTAATTGAGCTACAGAATGGCCAACTGCTTGCTTACTTCTACGCAACGTGTTGTCTAAATTTGTAACTTGTCTGTGTTTTGGATTGGGCCCCAACATCATGCTCCTCTGGTGAGCTAAGAGAGATTTCTGTATGCAGGCTGCACGGACTACCTTTTTTATAATTTTTAAAATATCACCTGCTTATGCTTCATGACATGTAACATTATTGTTAGTCTTGTTTTGCCCTGTACAAAATAGTCTGTCTTGCTCGCTTCACTGTTGTAACTATATATTTTCCCTAGACATGTGTACTTACAGAAACATTTCAGGATGAAGTGACATCAACACAAAGATCTGTGAGCAGTGCGGCATGGTTGTTACCGAATGATTATGGATTGGAATTGGAATGTGCTGATGTTCTCGAGCATCAACTAGAGGTGGCAAGACAATGTGTACATGATTCTCAACGTACAATAAACAAGTTGAGATTGGACATGCAGGTATTAGATGCAGGAGTCAAAAAAATGAAACAAGACACTGAGGTAACAACGAAGGAATTGGAGATTTTGCAGACTGAAATTTGTGCTATCTAAATCCGGCCAATCCTATTTTCTGAAGAGATTATAGCTCAAATGGTTAGTTATGTTGATGCGCGTCCATCATGTAGGAGCTGTATTTGCCCAGTGTATGTAATTTGTTGTTTGTGTATGCTTTATTATCACTGGTGCCAAACCATAATGCCTAGTGGGTATAATCGGCTGTAATTTCTTTATTGTATAGTGTAGGATTATTCTACGTTTCTATGCCTTAGTCTCTTTATTGTATAGTGTATGTTTTTAGAGGTGATAGTATAGAGTAGGATAATTCTTTGAATATTCTATATCATTCAAACGGGGGCCAACTCGCCCAAACGTTGTAGTGACCATGGCCCTCCATAGGCCATACGGTCCATGGGCCATCTACGGGACGGACAATCCATGGCCTTCTATGGCCATCGGGTCCGTGGGCCTTCTATGGGCTGTCGGATCCATGGGCCTTCTATCGGCTGTCGGATCCATGGGTCTTCTATGGGCCGTCGGATCCATGGGCCATCTATGGGTCGTCGGATCAATGGGCCTTCTATGGGCCGTCGGATCAATGGGCCTTCTACGGGCCGTCTCATCTATGGGCCTTGTACGGCCGTATAAGGGGCCGTAAACGGGCTAGAGTGGAAATTGTACGTTTTATGGGCTGACCATAACGGGTCATTAATAGGCCATATTTGATGATGCTATGAAAATGGTCCAATAGATTAACGAGCCATAAACGGGCCGACTGTATCCACGGGTTGAATTTGGCCCACAAGCCGAAAAGGCCAGTAATGGGTCGTAAGTAACCGAATGCTGGAAATGAGCCCAAGAATAAATGGGCCCTCAGAAGGCCGAAAGGTAACACGGGCTGGAAACGACCCAGTGGATTAATGGGCCGTTAATGGGTATAAAGCGACACACTGTTCATTACGGGCCGGTTTCACCATGGGCCGTTAATGGGCCAAGAGTTACAAAGGGACTCATATGGGCCGAAATACGTCATGGGCCATACATGGGCCGGAAGTTACAACGGGCTGGAATCATATTGGACGGCCTAGATGACGCTACTGGGCCTAATTCCGGTAGGCCGTAACGGGCCGTGAGTTAGCGGGCTGTAAATGGGCTATATGCGAACATGCCGTTAACAGGCTTTCCGTGGACCAGCCCGCCACCTTTTGACCAAGTCAAACGGGTCGGCCTTTTCATAGGAATGGGCCTCTGTTGGGTCGTGCCACGTGTCGACGTATCATAGGCGCCTTCGGTCCAATGAGTGGATGACATATGTCCCAACGGTGAGCCGACACGTGTTTCCTCCAGCCAATGATGATTTTACACATGGAAAATCCCCATTGGTCGGGGCTGTTAACGGGTTATCTGATCCAAAAGCGGACCCGATAGCTTAACGGAGTTCCGTTACAGTGGATGCCACGTGTCGGTCACCCTTGACGAAAGATGAAAGTGCAACTATCCCTAGGTGGTTTTGGTAATTCATAACAACATATAGCTCATTGAGCTAATGCTATTCCAAGATGACTATTTCAGGAAAGCTCAATGATTGGCATGGCATGGATGTCAAAGTGGAACCCTCAAAATGCTAAGGACAAAGGATTGGCTCAAGCTCAAAAGCTCAAGACTCTTCATTTTATATTTTAGTGATCCAAGATCACATTGAGTCTTTAGGAAAAGCCAATACTATCAAGGAGGGATGAGGTGTTGCTTAATGAGCCTCTTGCTTCATGTGCTTAGTGATATGCTCCAAAACCCTCAACTACTTTCCCATATCCACATATGACCTAAACCCTAAGCCAAACTAGGTCCTACCGATTCTTTCTATCCGGCGCCACCGAGTTTCACTTGTCATAAGCCACTGCCAAACCCTAGCAATTTGGTTCTACCGATAGGGATCTCGGTCTCACCCAGATGGGATTGCAAACTCTCTGTTTCCCTTTCGTAACTTTTCGGTCTCACCGAAAGAGCGGATCGGTCCCACCGAGATTGCAATGTAAATTCAGTGTTTCCTTTTTGTAACTTTTCGGTCTCACCAAAAGAGCAAATCGGTCCCACCGAGTTTACCTGACCAACTCTTTGGTTAGCTTATTATCAAACTCGGTCTCACCGAGTTTGTGTAATCGGTCTCACCAAGATTACGTTATGCCCAAACCCTAACCATATCGGTCCTACCGAGTTGCATGTCAGTCCCACCGAAAATCTCTAACGGTCACTAGGTTTACCTTTTCGGTCCGACCGAGTTTGTTGATTCGGTCCCACCGATATTGGAAAACTGTGTGTAACGGTTGGATTTTGTGTGGAGGCTATATATACCCCTCCACCTCCTCTTCATTCGTGGAGAGATCCATCAGAACACATACACAATTCCAACTCATATGTTCTGAGAGAGAACCACCTACTCATGTGTTGAGACCAAGATATTCCATTCCTACCATATGAATCTTGATCTCTAGCCTTCCCCAAGTTGCTTTCCACTCAAATCTTCTTTCCACAAAATCCAAATCCTATGAGAGAGAGTTGAGTGTTGGGGAGACTATCATTTGAAGCACAAGAGCAAGGAGTTCATCATCAACACACCATTTGTTACTTCTTGGAGAGTGGTGTCTCCTAGATTGGCTAGGTGTCACTTGGGAGCCTCTGACAAGATTGTGGAGTTGAACCAAGGAGTTTGTAAGGGCAAGGAGATCGCCTACTTCATGAAGATCTACCGCTAGTGAGGCAAGTCCTTCGTGGGCGATGGCCATGGTGGGATAGACAAGGTTGCTTCTTCGTGGACCTTTCGTGGGTGGTTGCTTCTTCGTGGACCCTTCGTGGGTGGAGCCCTCCGTGGACTCGCGCAACCATTACCCTTCGTGGGTGGAGCCCTCCGTGGACTCGCGCAACCGTTACCCTTCGTGGGTTGAAGTCTCCATCAACGTGGATGTAGGATAGCACCACCTATCCGAACCACGGGAAAAACATCCGTGTCTCCAATTGCGTTTGAATTCTCCAAACCCTTCCCTTTACATTCTTGCAAGTTGCATGCTTTACTTTCCGCTGCCAATATACTCTTTGCATGATTGCTTGAATTGTGTGATGATTGCTTGACTTGTCCTACAATAGCTAAAATCTGCCAAGAGCTAAAATTGGGAAAAGGTTAAGTTTTTATTTGGTCAAGTAGTCTAATCACCCCCCCTCTAGACATACTTTCGATCCTACAAAAGCACTTCTGTGGCGCGCGATTTATCGTCATGGACGTGGACACTTCCGTGATGATAATTTTGGTAATGTCATGGAACACTTCTACGACAGCACAGGTATGACTATCTTGATTCTATCATAAAATCGTCATGGATGTACATGCATGACAAAAAATGCGACCTACTGTGACAAACACGTATCATCACGAAAGTGTATTTTTTTGTAGTGTATGCTCCATGACGTTCAAAACGTCTTTGAAGTCCTGATTCTAAGCCGTAAAGCATGGCACACTGAACTATCGAGTAGTCATCAGCTTTGCTCTGCCAGACGTTCATAACGTCCAGAGTTTCTCCTGCAGTGGGTCTTGCACCTAGCGGTGCTTCTAGGACGTAATTCTTCTGTGCAGCAATGAGGATAATCCTCAAGTTACGGACCCAGTTCATGTAGTTGCTACCATCATCTTTCAACTTAGCTTTCTCTAGGAACGCATTAAAATTCAAAGGAATGGTAGCACGGGTCATTGATCTACAATAACATAGACATGCAAAAACTATCAGGTACTAAGTTCATGATAAATTAAAGTTCAATTAATCATATCACTTAAGAACTCCCACTTAGATAGACATCCCTCTAGTCATCTAAATGATTCACGTTCGACCTTTCGATCTCAGTGTTCCGAGGCCATATTTGCATATGCTAGGCTCGTCAAGTTTAACCTGAGTATTTTGCACGTGCAAAACTAGCTTGCACCCGTTGTATGTGAACGTAGAGCTTATCACACCCGATCATCACGTGGTGTCTCGGCACAATGAACTATAGCAACAGTGCATACTCAGGGAGAACACTTGTACCTTGAAATTTAGTGAGGGATCATCTTATAATGCTACCGTCGTACTAAGCAAAATAATATGCATAAAGATAAACATCACATGCAATCAAAATATGTGACATGATATGGCCATCATCATCTTGTGCCTTTGATCTCCATCTCCAATGCACCGTCATGATCTCCATTGTCACTGGTTTGACACCTTGATCTCCATTGTAGCATCGTTGTCGTCTCACCAACTATTGCTTCCACGACTATCGCTACCGCTTAGTGATAAAGTAAAGCAATTACATGGCGATTGCATCTCATACAATAAAGCGACAGCCATAAGGCTCCCGCCAGTTACCGATAACTTTTACAAAACATGATCATCTCATACAACAATTTATATCTCATCACGTCTTGACCATATCACATCACAATATACCCTACAAAAACAAGTTAGACGTCCTCTACTTTGTTGTTGCAAGTTTTACGTGGCTGCTATGGGCTTCTAGCAAGAACCGTTCTTACCTACGCATCAAAACCACAATGATTTTTCGTCAAGTGTGATGTTTTAACCTTCAACAAGGACCGACCGTAGTCAAACTCGATTCAACTGAAGTTAGAGAAACAGACACCCGCCAGCCACCTGTGTGCAAAGCACGTCGGTAGAACCAGTCTCATGAGTGCGGTCATGTAATGTTGGCCCGGGCTACTTCATCCAACAATACCACCGAATCAAAGTAAGACATTGGTGGTAAGTAGTATGACTATTGTCGCCCATAACTCTTTGTGTTCTACTTGTGCATATAACATCTACGCATAGACCTGGCTCGGATGCCACTGTTGGGGAACGTAGTATTTCAAAAATATTCCTACGATCACGCAAGAACTATCTAGGATATGCATAGCAATGAGACGGGAGAGTGTGTCCATGATAACCCACAAGTATAGGGGATCACAACAGTTTTCGATAAGTAAGAGTGCCGAACCCAACGAGGAGCTAAAGGCAGAACAAATATTCCCTCAAGTTCTATTGACCACCGATACAACTCTACGCACGCTTGACGTTCGCTTTACCTAGAACAAGTATGAAACTAGAAGTACTTTGTAGGTGTTGTTGGATAGGTTTGCAAGATAATAAAGAGCAAGTAAATAAAAGGTAGGGGCTATTGTAAGTAAATAAGCAATAAATTAAATATAGCGAGTGTGGAAAAGTGGTGGTAGGAGTTGTGAAATTGCCCCTAAGCAATTGACTACTTTACTAGACTGATAACAAGTATTATGTGGGAGAGGCCACTACTAGCATGTCATCCCTGACTTGGAATTCTATGCACTTATGATTGGAACTATTAGCAAGCATCCGCAACTACTAATGTTCATTAAGGTAAAACCCAACCATAGCATTAAGATATATTGGTCCCCCTTCAATCCCGTATGCATCAATTTCTATGCTAGGCTGAAGCTTGTGTAACCCTTGCCCTCCAATACATAGTCCTATCAACATACAGCTAACCCTAGAGCGTGATCCACGCGCGCGGTCATATGATGGGCACCAAAGGACAGCAACATAACCACAAGCAAATTAAATCAATCATAGCAATTCATCAACCACCTAATAGGACAACGAAAATCTACTCAGACATCATAGGATGGCAACACATCATTGGATAATAATATGAAGCATAAAGCACCATGTTCAAGTAGAGGGTACAACGGGTTGCGGGAGAGTGGACCGCTGTAGATAGAGGGGGGAAGGTGATGGAGATGTTGGTGAAGATGGCGGAGGTGTTGGTGTAGATCGTGGTGATGATGATGATGGCCACGGCAGTGTTCCGGCGCCATCGGAAGAGAAGGGGAGAGGGGCCCCCTTCGTCTTCTTCTTCCTTGACCTCCTCCCTAGATGGGAGAAGGGTTTCTCCTCTGGTCCTTGGGCTCCATGGCATGGGAGGGGCGAGAGCCCCTCCGAGATTGGATCTGTCTCTCTGTCTTTGTTTCTGCGTTCTGTTCTGCTGCCCTTTCACCGTTTCGTATATATATGGAGATCCGTAACTCCGATTGGATCGAAACCTTCATCGTGATTTTTTTCCAAAAATTATGTCAGAACCCCGATTCCAAGTCACATCGATCTAGCCGGTAACACCTCATATCACTTTGCGGCCTCACGCACGGTACCCCACGGGTGTCGCCTTACCATGGCCCGGGACCGTTTGCGCCTTTTGGCTCACGTATATGATAGTGTCGCTAGCATCCATATGACAGAGAACCCGGGCCGACAAGGCTAGTCGTGAACCCAAAGCGGCACAGACTTGTGGAGACAGGCATACATGAATCACATCGAGCATGTCGGTCATCAGCGAGTGATTCCGGGCTGTAGCACTGGGCTAACAGGACTCCGGGGAACCCGGGCTGTAGCAGGCTAGCAGGACTCCGGAAATCACCGCGTGACATTTCCCCGAAGAGACAGACATAGGAACGAAGTGAAACACATGCCGGCCAGTCAAGTGTCCTGAACAGTAGTGCTGGGCTAGCAGGACTCCGGTGAACCCGGCTGTAGCGGACTACTATGGCTCGAGGAGCACTAGACTACATTTCCCCATAAGAAAGACTACCAAGGATAAACAACTAGATTGTCGGATCCCACTCATACCAAGCATTTCAATCATACACACAATATGCCCGATATGAGTACATACAACATGGCATCACAACAAAACTCTACAATTCAAGTACTTTATTTAAAGGCTCCAGGGAGCCATACATAGCATGTTCATACAGATAGGGGTCACATGACCCGACACTCAAGTCATACAAACACACAAGCACATGCGGAAGCAGCTAGTCTGAGTACAGACTCTAGAAAGAAAGAAGGCTTCTCGAAGCCTGTCTATCTACATAGGGCCCTCCATGGCCGGGATCACCACCTGGGTGGCTAGTCACTCGTCGACGTCAAGGTCTACATAAAACCCATCGGAGGGGGCGGTGTTGTCGTCTGAAAACAGTAATTAAGCAAACATGAGTACAAAGGTACTCAGCAAGTCTTACATCAGAACCTACTAAACATGCTTATTCTCAAGAAGGTGGTGGGGTTAATGCAGCAAGCCAGCTTTGACTCTTGGCTAAGCTATCCTACGGAACTTCACCAGTAAAATAGTTTTCGCACACGAGTCCACTACTCACCAACACAATACACCACCGTGGATCCTCCCTCGTCATCCTACGAGAGGGCCATCCTTGATACTCACACTTATCTTGAGTCTTTTAGTAGTATCCATTAACTTGTCTATGAACTGTATAGGCAACCAAGTTGTCCTTTACCGCGGACGCGGCTATTCGAATAGTTTTATACCCTGCAGGGGTGTACTTCGTCATACACGCTTTCACCACTTACCGCCGTTTACACGACATGTACTCGGCAACCATCAAGCGGAAGCCCAACGAGGGTGTCGGCCACGGCCTACCTAAACACTTAAGCCTCTAGTCCAGGTTTATCGCCTATCCAGGTTCCATCCACAGGGAGTCCAGCCGAGGTTTCCACATACGGCCCCGAACGATGTGAACAGGGTTCCCGAGACACCAAACGGGTGACTCGGTACACCGTGCCACGGTGTATCTACCGTAACATAGCCCACCCCGAGGGTCAGCGCTACGCACGACCGCCAACACATAACCTACAAGCACCAGAAACTATTTGCAACTCCTGGACAGAGTACTAGGGTGGTTAAGAAGCCGAGAGGGTCAATTAAGGATCCCAATGCATGGTAGTAGCTGAATCTTAAATCACACATACAGATCTCAGTTCTTAGGGACGGCCTCAATGAAACAACCCACCATGTACTCCTACATGGCCTCTCATCGATACCTTTACCAAAACATGTTCCACGCATCCCTCACATTACCGACATAAGCATTTCACTCTAGCCCATCACCCAGATGAACCAGACCTGACACAACTCTAAGCATAGCAGGCATAGCAAGGTAGGAATCACATACATGGCTCAATCAACTCCTACACATGCTAGTGGGTTTCATCTAGTTACTGTGGCAATGAAAGGTCATGCAGAGGATAAGGGTTCAACTACCGTAGCACACAGCAGTTTGAATCGCGTTGTCTTAATGCAGTACACAAGAGCAGAAGCGAGAACATGGGTTTGTATCGGAATGATCAATGGTTGCTTGCCTAATGGAGTGGTAGCGAGATACTGCCCTTCAGTTGGATACTCGTGAATATCCTCGGAGGCAGAACCTACCACGGAGAACACATCGGAACACAATCAACACATGACGATATGCAACAATATGATGCATGCTATGACATGGCAATATGATTGTGTCTTGGCCTAATGCAAGTTATATTAGAAAGGAATGAACTCATTTGAATCAAAGATTCAAATATTAGCTCATTAAACATGGCCTTAATAGTGCATTTCCTTATTCTGCTTAAACAGCAAGGTGAACTTGTTTTGTCATGCATGAAACCATTACAGATGGATAGATTGAATTTTTCTGATAATTTTTCATATATAAATTATTTCATTTGGAGTTACGGTTGAATTTCTATGATTTTTAGAAGTTTTAAACATTTTCTGGAATTTCCTGTATAAAAATAAATCCAGAAAATCAATTACTGCGTCAGCAATGCGCCAGCGTGACGTCAGCAGGTCAAAGGCGCCAGCCCAGGTCAAACCTGACTGGTGGGCCCCTGCTGTCAGCCTCTCAGTGCACTAACTACGTTTAGTTAGCCTAATTACTAGGCAGGGCCCACTAGTCAGTGACTATACTAATTAAACTAACTAATTTTTAGTTAGAAACTAATCTGGATAATTAGCAGAGGGGGGCCCACTTGTCATTGACTCAGGGGAGTCAACTGGGCCCACCCAATCCACGTCAGTGGTCAAATCCGGCGGTCAACAGGGCTAATCCCGCCGGCTTTGAGTCGCCGGCGAGGCTGAGACGGCGGAGGGCTTCGGAAAATGCCCTCAGGCGACCAAATCGACGGCGGAGACTATCTACGGATAGCTGGGAATGAGCCACAGCGTTTGGTGGTGGTAGTTGGGCTCGGGGTGGCCGGAAACGTCGCCGGCGACGAGCTTGGCGGTCGCCGGAGTCGGGTGAGGACGGTTTCGGGGCTATGGTGCACGGGAGGAAGAACTGGTGGTGGCTAGGGGTTCCTGGTGCTGCACTGAGCATGGTGAGGCGCTCGGACGCGTGCTTGCACGGCCGTAGCCAGGACGGCGACATGGCCGGCGGTGAGAAGCTCTCGGGTGCGGTGGAAACGGCGGCTACAGGGGCCAAAAGAGCATGGGGGCTAGGGGGAAAGGAAGAGGAGCTCACGGCGGAGTCTGAGAGGGGGTCAGCGAGCTCGGGGAGGTCCTGGCGGCGGCGAATCGACCGGAGATGGCTCGGGTGCCCGAGGTTGAAGACGAGGGCGAAGGCGGCGAAGCAGGGCTTCCGGCGAAGCATGGCTCGGTGGGGAGGACGAGGGAGTCGTGGCAGAGCTAATGGGCTCGTCGGAGGGGCGAGGGAGTGGCTGTAGTGGCAACTACGGCGATCGGCAGCGAGGGACGTGCTCGGCCGTCGCGGGGGAGAGTGAGAGAGACGAGGGGGAGAGTGCGAGAGGATGAGAGGGAGACGTGGGGGTCGCGTGGCGTCCTCTGGGCGTCTCCCGGCGTCGGCAGAAGCAGGAGGTGGCCGGCGCGTGGCCGGCGCGCGGCGAGCACGCGCCCCTTCCTCCTGGCGCGAGGAGGATGACGACTGGTAGCGCCAGCAGGCTGGGCTGAGCCAGGTGGCTGGTCCAGGACAGGTAAGGCCCAGGTGGGCTTCTTTCTCCTCTTTTTTTTGATTTAGTTTCTGTTTTCTATTAAACTGCAACTGTTTAGCTTTATTTAAAATACTAAAAGATTTCCAAAAATCCTGAAAATAAATGTGGCCTCTGTTTAGATTATTTCCAACAGGAAAGATTTAGTCCCAGAATTATTTGAGCATTTAGATTATTTTATAGCATTTAAATGCCCAAATTCAAATACTTATGATTTAATTCAATGACCTTCTGTTGACCTAGAAAATTGTGCACCAATTTTGCCAAAGGTTCTAACCTAAGACAAAGAGGGTGAACTTTTTAGAAGGGCATTTCAGGTTCATTGAAAATATTTTTAGTAAACCCTAGTTGTTTCCAGGGGGGTGTTGGGGGTTCTGTCTTCCCCAATTCAAATTTAAGAAGAATTTAAACATGATGCACATTCTAATGCTTGGACTAGCTAGGGTGTGACAACTCACCCCCACTCAAAAGAATCTCGTCCCGAGATTAAGGATCCTCTGGAAATAAGGTGGGGTACTCAAGTCGAAGACAATCCTCCCTTTCCCAAGTGGCTTCTTCCTCGGAATGGTGTGACCATTGAACCTTGAGAAACTTGATATTACGACGTCGAGTGGTACACTCGGCTTGACCAAGGATACGAACGGGATATTCTCGATAAGAGAGGTTATCTTGTAGATCAAGCATTTCGTGGTCCACTCCACGGATAGGATCCGCGAAGCAACGCCTGAGTTGTGAAACATGGAAGACATCATGAACTCTGGAAAGATGCGGAGGTAGATTCAATTGGTAGGCAACTTCTCCTCGTTTGGCAAGAATGCGAAAGGGTCCAATGTAACGAGGAGCCAATTTGCCTTTGATACCAAAACGATGGGTTCCCTTTAACGGAGTAACCCGAAGGTAAGCCTTCTCGTCGACTTCATAAGTCATAGGCTTATGTTTACGATCATATTGACTCTTTTGACGAGATTGGGCAGTTTTCAATTTCTCACGAATAATGCGACCCTGCTCTTCTGCTTCCTGAATCATATCCGGGCCAAAGAGTTGTCTTTCCCCGGTTTCTGACCAGTTAAGAGGCGTTCGACATTTTCGTCCATAAAGAACTTCGAAAGGAGCTTTGTCTAAGCTGGCTTGATAACTATTGTTATAAGCAAACTCCGGAAATGGAAGGCATTTCTCCCAACTCATTCCGAACGAGATGACAGAAGCTCGGAGCATATCTTCCAGAATTTGATTGACTCGTTCCACTTGACCACTTGATTGAGGATGGAAGGCGGTGCTAAAGGAGAGACGAGTTCCCATAGCATTTTGGAAACTTTCCCAAAATCAAGAGGTGAAGAGACACCCACAGTCTGAATTAATTTCCAATGGAACACCATGAAGAGACACTATTCGGGAGATGTATAAATCGGCTAGCTGGCTAGCGGCGATACTCTCACGAACAGGTAGAAAGTGGGCTACTTTGGAAAGTTGGTCGATCACGACGAAGATGGCATTATTCCCTCTCTTGGTCCTGAGAAACCCAGTGATGAAATCCATACTGATTTTATCCCATTTCCATTCGGGAATAGCCAAAGGTTGAAGAGTGCCAGCAGGCCGTTGATGCTCTTCTTTAACACGACGACATACGTCGCAATTAGCAATGTATTGAGCGATTTCTCTCTTCATCCTAGTCCACCAAAACCTCTGGCATAGGTCTTGATACATTTTAGTACTACCGGGATGAATGGTGAGAGGGGATTCATGAGCTTCCTTAAGGATCAACTGACGCAGATGTTGTTTCTTGGGAACCACCAAACGGTTCTCGAAGAAAACAGCACCTCGCTCATCCATGGAGAAACATTTAGCAACTCCGCTAGCGATGTTTTCCTTAATCTGGGATATGCCCTTATCATACCGCTGGGCGGTTATGATTTGATCCGTAAGGGTAGGTTTCGCCACCAGGGTGGATAGGAATCCTTGAGGAACAATGCGAAGATTTAGCTTACGAAATTCCTCATGGAGAAGTGGTTGACTTTGTTGTAACATTAGGTTGTTACAATAGGACTTACAGCTTAGCGCATCAGCCATGACATTCGCTTTGCCCGGGGTGTAAGTTATTCCTAAGTCGTAGTCCGAGATCAACTCGACCCAACGTCTTTTCCTAAGATTCAAATCTGGTTGAGTGAAGATATATTTCAAACTTTGGTGGTCGGTGAAGATCTCGCAACGATTACCGAGAAGGTAATGTCGCCAAGTTTTAAGTGCATGGACTACAGCTGCAAGCTCTAGATCATGTGTAGGATAATTTTCCTCATGTGGGTGTAATTGCCGTGAAGCATAGGCAATTACCTGACGATCTTGCATGAGTATGCAACCTAGTCCTTGTCACGAGGCGTTGCAATAGATAATAAAGTCCTTGGAGAAGTCTGGTGGTACCAGTACGGGGGCAGATGTCAGGCGTCTTTTCAGTTCTCGAAAACTGACCTCGCACTGTGGAGTCCACTCGAACTTTTTATCTTTCTTGAGGAGTTCAGTTAGAGGTTTAGCAACCTTGGAGAAATTTTCGACGAAGCGGCGGCAATAGCTCGCTAAGCCAAGGAAGCTCCAAACTTGCTTGACCGTCTCAGGTGGAGTCCAATCAAGGACGGCTTGAACTCGCTCGGGATTGACAGCAATACCCTTGCCAGAGATTACATGGCCTAGATAGGTCACTTCTGGCAACCAAAATTCACACTTGGAGAATTTGGCATAAAGGTGATGCTCTCGAAGTTTCATCAATACCAGCCTTAGATGTTCGGCATGTTCCTCTTCATTCTTGGAGTAGATGAGTATGTCATCGAGGTATACTACGACGAATTTATCCAAGTACTCCATGAAGACTGAGTTCATTAACCGACAGAAGGTAGCCGGGGCATTGGTTAAACCGAAGGACATGACGGTGTACTCGTATTGGCCATAACGAGTAACAAAGGCCGTTTTGGGAATGTCCCCGTTTCTGATTTTGATTTGATGGTAACCCAACCTCAAATCCATCTTGGAGAAGACTGAGGATCCTGCGAGCTGATCATACAGATCGTTAATCCTGGGAAGCGGGTATTTGTTCTTGATGGTGACCAAATTGACAGGTCGGTAATCCACAACCATTCGATCCGTTCCATCCTTCTTCTTAACGAAGAGGACGGGGCAAGCCCAAGGAGAGGAACTAGGACGGATGAAACCCTTTTTCAAGGACTCATCGAGTTGATTCTTAAGCTCGGCTAGTTCTAAGGGTGCCATCTTGTAGGGTCTTCTAGAAATTGGAATGGTTCCTGGAACAAGGTCTATCACAAACTCAACATCCCTGTCAGGTGGAACACCTGGCAGTTCTTCTGGAAAGACATCTAGACAATCTCGGACTACCGGAACATCCTCAAGGTCTGGAAGGGGGTTGGCGTTTAGGGAGTAAAGTTGGCTCTTGGCCACTCGAGTTAAGACATTAACTGTCTTGCCCGAGGGGTGAGTAAGTTGAACGGTTCTAGTGGCACAATCGATCCTAGCATAATGAGCTGACATCCAGTCCATACCCAAGATGATATTTATGTCGGAGGACTTGAGAGCTATTAAGGATGCAAGGAAGACAAGTCTATCGACAAGAATTTCGTTCCCATGGCTTACTCTAGAAGTTTGCCATTTGGAACCCGGAGTTTGAATTACCATGGAAGTGGGCATGTCGCAGAATGTCGTGTTATGCAATCGAGCATAGTTCTCGGATATGAATGAATGAGATGCTCCAGTATCGAAAAGAATAGATGCTGGATGGCAGTTAACAAGGAGCGTACCAAGGACGACATTAGGATCCTCATGAGCCTCCTCGGCTGAAACATAGTTGACATGGCCACGTGCAGTGGTGGCCGGATTGGCGTAGAAAGTCTTCCCCGCTGGCTTACCACGGCCAACGGACTTTCCAGTTGTTGTTCTGGGGACACTCTCGGCTATAGTGACCCGGCTCTCCACACTTGAAGCATGTCACCACATTGGGGCATGGAGCAGCATTAGCAGCGGGGCCACCATAGGGCTTGGGCGGTGCAAATTGTTGGTTGGGACGAGGCGCCTCAAAGGATGGCCTCAGGATGAACCTGGGTGGCAGTGCCGTGCTCGGAATCCACACCCGGCGCTTCTGAGTTCCAGAGCCGGATGAAGAGCCAAAATCACGGGAGTGCTTGCGTGAAGCGTCATAATCAGTCTGGCCCGTCTCAGCACTGATGGCTTTATTGACCAACTTCTGAAAAGATGTGCACTCGTGCAGACGGAGATCGCGGCGAAGCTCAGGGCTAAGTCCCTTGCGGAACCTTGCTTGCTTCTTAGCGTCAGTAGATACCTCTTCGGGAGCATAGCGTGCTAGATTTCCAAATTCACGACTGTAAGCATCCACGGACAGTCTTCCTTGGGTGAGGTTGCAGAACTCCTCCCTCTTGCGATCCATGAGACCTTCTGGAATGTGATGCTCACGGAAAGCTTCACTGAATTCAGCCCAAGTAGTGATTTAGCCGACCGGGCGCATAGCTTCGAAGTTTTCCCACCAAAGGCTAGCAGGGCCTTCGAGGTGATAGGCAGCATAAGTAACCTTGTCGGCTTCGGCTACGTTGGCAGAACGTAGCTTGTGGGTGATGCTGCGAAGCCAGTCATCCGCGTCGAGGGGCTCGACGGAATGGTTGAACTTTGGTGGGTACAGCTTGATAAAGTCATTGATTGACACCAAGTCATTTCGCGGGTGGCGTGCGGTATTCTGCTCAATCCGCTCCAGCAGGCGGTTAGTCTCACGCTTGTTTCTTTCCGCCTCTAGCATCACTTCGGCCAGAGAAGGCGGGTGAGGCAGATTCTCACCTCTAGCTGCATTGGCTTCCCCCTGCTCCGGGGCAGCAGGGTTGCTGCGGGTGTTGACCATCATAAGAGAAAACAAGACAACGGTTTAGACAAGGATGGCTCAAACTTAGCAAGGAAGTGCAGAATGTAATGGATAACACAGAATGCCGAGATGTTCATCCGTATGTCATGGTAATATAAAACTGCCATATATATACCAACGGTCATACACATCATACATAGTTCAGTACAAGCCCAGGCTACAGTACAACTATGATGAAAGACATTACATCTCATCGGAGGCATTCCAAGCTCCTATACATTATTTGTCTACACCTCCGGAATTGACTACACACTAATTCGTATTCCACAAATCACGCAGGACAGCGGAGATACAACTACTACAGTACTAGTGGTACTACTACTAACTCAGACAGCTCCGTAGTAGTTCTCATAGAAGTCACCTCCGTAGCCTGGAAGTTCAACATGACCATCCGGGAACAGACAGTCTTGAGGAGCCTGTGGACCAAAGGGGCTACGATGAGGTCTTGGACCAACGAACGGTGGCCTGCGGGGACCACGGGGTGGGGTGATGCCTCCCACATCGCGCCAATCCACCATGTCTGGCAGAGCTGATCTCACAGGATACAGATCCCTTGTATCCATACATCCATCTTGCACCGCAGATGCAAACCGAGTCGATGTGGCCCAATGATCAGCACGGGTATTGAAAAGCTCCAGCCTCAAGGCCCGATTCTCTCGGTCCTTATCTTCGAGCAACTCGGCAGTGGTACAAGTTAATGAGTCCTCCTGAGTGGAGTCAGCATAGATAGCCTGAAGATACCCTTGCGCTCCCGGAAGTGAAGCTGGCATGTAACGGAAGTCGGTGTTCCATAGCAGGCCTGTCCGGACTCGCAAAATGGTCATCATGGAATAGGCAGCATCCTGCACAGCCATCTCAACAGTAACCCCGAGTCCATAGGAATAGTGAAGGGGCTCGGTAGACCCAGGATAAGAAGGAAATATCCTGACGGTGCAGAGATATTGGCTTTGATTAAAATCGCGGAACTGCTCTTCGACGGTGTATTCGGGATACCAACGGTAGCCCGTCTCGATCATTACCTGGACTAGCATAGCAGTATGACCGGGCACGTCGAGGCACCGGGTCAGGCGAACCACTTGGCTTTGAACATGGTTGGCCATCTGAAAGCACAACCACAATGTAAAGACATCAGAATTTCTAGGGAAAATCGGACAGCATAACAGCTGTAAATGCTCAGAAAAAGATTTGAGACATCCACAACAGTTCGGAATACCACTCAACAACATCATATCAAGGTTCTGATTCAATTAGCAACATACTAAGAATAGTAGAAACTGAACTTGGACTTGTAACAACAATCCTATAAGCTACTACGGGTTAGTAACACGTGAACCTGATAGAGGAAGAGAGCCTAGTCCTTAACCCACGTTGAATGAGAAGAGAATGACTCAGATCAGAGACATAGGGTAAAGGAGTAAAAGAACCTTACGTTCCCTCACACAATCAATTCCCCTACATATAAATAAGCATTTCTAGACTCGACATCGACCAGTTTGGCTCAACGAACCTACAGGCAGTCCGGCTCTGATACCAACGCTGTTAGGACCCCGATTCCAAGTCACATCGATCTAGCCGGTAACACCTCATATCACTTTGCGGCCTCACGCACGGTACCCCACGGGTGTCGCCTTACCATGGCCCGGGACCGTTTGCGCCTTTTGGCTCACGTATATGATAGTGTCGCTAGCATACATATGACAGAGAACCCGGGCCGACATGGCTAGTCGTGAACCCAAAGGAGCACAGACTTATGGAGACAGGCATACATGAATCACATCGAGCATGTCGGTCATCAGCGAGTGATTCCGGGCTATAGCACTGGGCTAACAGGACTCCGGGGAACCCGGGCTGTAGCAGGCTAGGCAGGACTCCGGAAATCACCGCATGACATTTCCCCGAAGGGACAGACATAGGAACGAAGTGAAACACATGCCGGCCAGTCAAGTGTCCTGAACAGTAGTGCTGGGCTAGCAGGACTCCGGTGAACCCGGCTGTAGCGGACTACTATGGCTCGAGGAGCACTAGACTACATTTCCCCATAAGAAAGACTGCCAAGGATAAACAACTAGATTGTCGGATCCCACTCATACCAAGCATTTCAATCATACACACAATATGCCCGATATGAGTACATACAACATGGCATCACAACAAAACTCTACAATTCAAGTACTTTATTTAAAGGCTCCAGGGAGCCATACATAGCATGTTCATATAGATAGGGGTCACATGACCCGACACTCAAGTCATACAAACACACAAGCACATGCGGAAGCAGCTAGTCTGAGTACAGACTCTAGAAAGAAAGAAGGCTTCTCGAAGCCTGTCTATCTACACAGGGCCCTCCATGGCCAGGATCACCACCTGGGTGGCTAGTCACTCGTCGACGTCAAGGTCTACATAAAACCCATCGGAGGGGGCGGTGTTGTCGTCTGAAAACAGTAATTAAGCAAACATGAGTACAAAGGTACTCAGCAAGTCTTACATCAGAACCTACTAAACATGCTTATTCTCAAGAAGGTGGTGGGGTTAATGCAGCAAGCCAGCTTTGACTCTTGGCTAAGCTATCCTACGGAACTTCACCAGTAAAATAGTTTTCGCACACGAGTCCACTACTCACCAACACAATACACCACCGTGGATCCTCCCTCGTCATCCTACGAGAGGGCCATCCTTGATACTCACACTTATCTTGAGTCTTTTAGTAGTATCCATTAACTTGGCTATGAACTGTATAGGCAACCAAGTAGTCCTTTACCACGGACGCGGCTATTCGAATAGTTTTATACCCTGCAGGGGTGTACTTCGTCATACACGCTTTCACCACTTACCGCCGTTTACACGACATGTACTCGGCAACCTTCAAGCGGAAGCCCAACGAGGGTGTCGGCCACGGCCTACCTAAACACTTAAGCCTCTAGTCCAGGTTTATCGCCTATCCAGGTTCCATCCATAGGGAGTCCAGCCGAGGTTTCCACATACGGCCCCGAACGATGTGAACAGGGTTCTCGAGACACCAAACAGGTGACTCGGTACACCGTGCCACGGTGTATCTACCGTAACATAGCCCACCCCGAGGGTCAGCGCTACGCACGACCGCCAACACATAACCTACAAGCACCAGAAACTATTTGCAACTCCTGGACTGAGTACTAGGGTGGTTAAGAAGCCAAGAGGGTCAATTAAGGATCCCAATGCATGGTAGTAGCTGAATCTTAAATCACACATACAGATCTCAGTTCTTAGGGACGGCCTCAATGAAACAACCCACCATGTACTCCTACATGGCCTCTCATCGATACCTTTACCAAAACATGTTCCATGCATCCCTCACATTACCGACATAAGCATTTCACTCTAGCCCATCACCCAGATGAACCAGACCTGACACAACTCTAAGCATAGCAGGCATAGCAAGGTAGGAATCACATACATGGCTCAATCAACTCCTACACATGCTAGTGGGTTTCATCTAGTTACTGTGGCAATGAAAGGTCATGCAGAGGATAAGGGTTCAACTACCGTAGCACACAGCAGTTTGAATCGCGTTGTCTTAATGCAGTACACAAGAGCAGAAGCGAGAACATGGGTTTGTATCGGAATGATCAATGGTTGCTTGCCTAATGGAGTGGTAGCGGGATACTGCCCTTCAGTTGGATACTCGTGAATATCCTCGGAGGCAGAACCTACCACGGAGAACACATCGGAACACAATCAACACATGACGATATGCAACAATATGATGCATGCTATGACATGGCAATATGATTGTGTCTTGGCCTAATGCAAGTTATATTAGAAAGGAATGAACTCATTTGAATCAAAGATTCAAATATTAGCTCATTAAACATGGCCTTAATAGTGCATTTCCTTATTCTGCTTAAACAGCAAGGTGAACTTGTTTTGTCATGCATGAAACCATTACAGATGGATAGATTGAATTTTTCTGATAATTTTTCATATATAAATTATTTCATTTGGAGTTACGGTTGAATTTCTATGATTTTTAGAAGTTTTAAACATTTTCTGGAATTTCCTGTATAAAAATAAATCTAGAAAATCAATTACTGCGTCAGCAATGCGCCAGCGTGACGTCAGCAGGTCAAAGGCACCAGCCCAGGTCAAACCTGACTGGTGGGCCCCTGCTGTCAGCCTCTCAGTGCACTAACTACGTTTAGTTAGCCTAATTACTGGGCAGGGCCCACTAGTCAGTGACTATACTAATTAAACTAACTAATTTTTAGTTAGAAACTAATCTGGATAATTAGCAGAGGGGGGCCCACTTGTCATTGACTCAGGGGAGTCAACTGGGCCCACCCAATCCACGTCAGTGGTCAAATCCGCCGGTCAACAGGGCTAATCCCGCCGGCTTTGAGTCGCCGGCGAGGCCGAGACGGCGGAGGGCTTCGGAAAATGCCCTCAGGCGACCAAATCAACGGCGGAGACTATCTACGGATAGCTGGGAATGAGCCACAGCGTTTGGTGGTGGTAGTTGGGCTCGGGATGGCCGGAAACGTCGCCGGCGACGAGCTTGGCGGTCGCCGGAGTCGGGTGAGGACGGTTTCGGGGCTACGGTGCACGGGAGGAAGAACTGGTGGTGGCTAGGGGTTCCTGGTGCTGCACTGAGCATGGTGAGGCGCTCGGACGCGTGCTTGCACGGCCGTAGCCAGGACGGCGACATGGCCGGCGGTGAGAAGCTCTCGGGTGAACGGCGGCTACAGGGGCCAAAAGAGCATGGGGGCTAGGGGGAAAGGAAGAGGAGCTCACGGCGGAGTCTGAGAGGGGGTCAGCGAGCTCGGGGAGGTCCTGGCGGCGGCGAATCGACCGGAGATGGCTCGGGTGCCCGAGGTTGAAGACGAGGGCGAAGGCGGCGAAGCAGGGCTTCCGGCGAAGCGTGGCTCGGTGGGGAGGACGAGGGAGTCGCGGCGGAGCTAATGGGCTCGTCGGAGGGGCGAGGGAGTGGCTGTAGTGGCAACTACGGCGATCGGCGGTGAGGGACGTGCTCGGCCGTCGCGGGGGAGAGTGAGAGAGACGAGGGGGAGAGTGCGAGAGGATGAGAGGGAGACGTGGCGGTCGCGTGGCGTCCTCTGGGCATCTCCCGGCGTCGGCAGAAGCAGGAGGTGGCCGGCGCGTGGCGAGCACGCGCCCCTGCCTCCTAGCGCGAGGAGGACTACGACTGGCAGCGCCAGCAGGCTGGGCCGAGCCAGGTGGCTGGGCCAGCACAGGTAAGGCCCAGGTGGGCTTCTTTCTCCTCTTTTTTTGTTTAGTTTCTGTTTTCTATTAAACTGCAACTGTTTAGCTTTATTTAAAATACTAAAAGATTTCCAAAAATCCTGAAAATAAATGTGGCCTCTGTTTAGATTATTTCCAACAGGAAACATTTAGTCCCAGAATTATTTGAGCATTTAGATTATTTTATAGCATTTAAATGCCCAAATTCAAATACTTATGATTTAATTCAATGACCTTCTGTTGACCTAGAAAATTTTGCACCAATTTTGCCAGAGTTTCTAACCTAAGACAAAGAGGGTGAACTTTTTAGAAGGGCATTTCAGGTTCATTGAAAATATTTTTAGTAAACCCTAGTTGTTTCCAGGGGGGTGTTGGGGGTTCTGTCTTCCCCAATTCAAATTTAAGAAGAATTTAAACATGATGCACATTCTAATGCTTGGACTAGCTAGGGTGTGACAAATTAGCTTTCTTGCGGCCGAAGAAGGGCATCACGCGCCTTACAGGTGGCCCATGAGGGTCGGGGGTGGGCCCAGGGGGCAGGCGCGCCCCCGTGCCTCGTGGCCACCTCGGGCACCGTCTCGCGTTGATTCTTCTTCCGGAATTTTCCAAATATTCCAAATTTAAGCTCCTTCCGTTTTTATCCCGTTTGGATTCTGTTTGATATGGATATTCTGCGAAACTAAAAACATGCAACAAACAGGAACTGGCACTGGGCACTGGATCAATATGTTAGTCCCAAAAATAGTATAAAAATTTGCCAAAAGTATATGAAAGTTCAATAATATTGGCATGGAACAATCAAAAATTATAGATACGACGGAGACGTATCAGCATCCCCAAGCTTAATTCCTGCTCGGCCTCGAGTAGGTAAATGATAAAAAAGATAATTTTTGATGTGGAATGCTACCTAGCATAATCTTGATCACATATCTAATCATGGCATGAATATTAAGACACGAGTGATTCAAAGCAATAGTCTATCATTTGACATAAAAACAATAATACTTCAAGTCCACTAATAAAGCAATCATGTCTTTTCAAAATAACAAGGCCAAAGAAAGCTATCCCTACAAAATCATATAGTCTGGCTATGCTCCATCTTCACCACACAAAATATCCACGTCATGCACAACCCCGATGACAAGCCAAGCAATTGTTTCATACTTTTGATGTTCTCAAACATTTTCAACTTTCATGCAATACATGAGCGTGAGCCATGGACATAGCACTATAGGTGGAATAGAATGGTGGTTGTGGAGAAGACAAAAAAGGAGAAGATAGTCTCACATCAACTAGGCGTATCAACGGGCTATGAAGATGCCCATCAATAGATATCAATGTGAGTAGGGATTGTCATGCAACGGATGCACTACGAGCTATAAGTGTATGAAATCTCAAACTGGAAACTAAGTGGGTGTGCATCCAACTTGCTTGCTCATGGAGACCTCGGGCATTTGAGGAAGCCCATCATCAGAATATACAAGCCAAGTTCTATAATGAAAATTCCCACTAGTATATGAAAGTGATAACACAAGAGACTCTCTATATGAAGAACATGGTGCTACTTTGAAGCACAAGTGTGGTAAAAGGATAGTAACATTGCCCCTTCTCTCTTTTTCTCTCTTTTTTTGGCCTTTCTCCTTTTTTCGTCCGGAGTCTCATCCCGACTTGTGGGGGAATCATAATCTCCATCATCCTTTCCTCACTAGGGCAATGCTCTAATAATGATGATCATCACACTTTTATTTACTTACAACTCAATATTACAACTCGATACTAGAACAAAGATATGGCTCTATATGAATGCCTCCGGTGGTGTACCGGGATGTGCAATGATCTAGAGTAGCAATGAGATCAAAAAACGGACAAGCCATAAAAACATCATGCTAGCTATCTACGATCATGCAAAGCAATATGACAATGAATGCTCAAGTCATGTATATGATGATGATGGAAGTTGCATGGCAATATATCTCGGAATGGCTATGGAAATGCCATAATAGGTAGGTATGGTGGCTGTTTTGAGGAAGGTATATGGTGGGTTCATGGTACCGGCGAAAGTTGCGCGGTACTAGAGAGGCTAGCAATGGTGGAAGGGTGAGAGTGTGTATAATCCATGGAATCAACATTAGTCATAAAGAACTCACATACTTATTGCAAAAATCTATTAGTCATCGAAATAAAGTACTACGTGCATGCTCCTAGGGGGTAGATTGGTAGGAAAAGATCATCGCTCGTCCCCGACCGCCACTCATAAGGAAGACAATCAATAAACAAATCATCCTCCGACTTCGTTACATAACGGTTCACCATACGTGCATGCTACGGGAATCACAAACCTCAACACAAGTATTTCTACTAATCCACAACTACCGACTAGCATGACTCTAATATCACCATCTTTATATCACAAAACTATTGCAAGGAATCAAACATATCATATTCAGTGATCTACAAGTTTTATGTAGGATTTTATGACTAACCATGTGAATGACCAGTTCCTGTCATCTCTCTAAATAGATATAAGTGAAGCAAGAGAGTTTAATTCTTTCTACAAAATATATGCCCACGCTCTAACAAATATAAGTGAAGCAAAAGAGCATTCTACAAATGGCGGTTTTCTATGTAAAGAGAAACAGGCAATCCAAACTTCAAATGATATAAGTGAAGCACATGAAGCATTCTATAAAGCCATACTCAAAAGATATAAGTGAAGTGCAAAGAGCATTCTATAAATCAACCAAGGACTATCTCATACCAGAATAGTGCATAAAAGAAAAAAAATGAAAACTAATGCAAAAAGACGCTCAAAGATTGCACATATCGCATGAACGAAACGAATCCGAAAACATACTGATACTTGTTGAAGAAAGAGGGGATGCCTTCCGGGGCATCCCAAAGATTTGATGCTTGAGTTTCCTTGAATATTTAGTTGGGGTGCCTCGGGCATCCCCAAGCTTGAGCTCTTGCCCTTCTTCTAACATCAAGACCTTCTCGATCATCGAACACTTCATCCACACAAAACTTCAACTGAAAACTCGGTAAGATCCGTTAGTATAATAAAGCAAATCACTACTCTAAGTACTGTTGCAAACCAATTAATATTTTGTTTTTGCATTGTGTCTACTGTAATATAAATTTTCCATGGCTTAATCCACTGATATAAATTGATAGTTTCATCAAACAAGCAAACTATGCATCAAAAACAGAATCTGTCAAAAACAGAACAGTCTGTAGAAATCTGAACATTCACCATACTTTTGATACTTGAAAAATTATACCAAAATTATGAAAAATAAAATTTTTTCATATAAATACAGTGCAAAAAGAATCAGAACCATTTGACGTTCCAGCTAAAAATGTAAAATCGCGCACTACAGCCAAAGTTTCTGTCCTGCACCGCACAAACCGACAAGCATTGTAAACATCCTAAAGGCAAACCTTGGCACATTATTTTTATCATACAATGGAATTGTACAAGGGGATAATTATTTTTGTTGAAAAGTTCCTATAATAAATGAAAGTGCGTTATATCGACTAGAGGGGGGGTGAATAGGCGATTTTTATGAAATTCTTCACTGAGGAATTTGCCGGTGAGGAAATTCCTTAGCGAAGAACTACTAGCAGCGGAATAAGTACTCAAAAGTAAACATAACAGAATACAAGCATAGTCATCATCATGAAATGAAGACAGGCACAGAGTACAGGAAGCGTAATCACAGGATAACACAGGATGTAGACAAACAGACTGAAGAAATTGAACTGAGGAAATTGAGAAAGTCTTCAGCCAAAGTCTTCAAACACAGATATGAACAAACACAAAACACAGTTATGAGGAAATGAAAGAGTTGAGGGAATAGAACCAGTAAGCTTGGTGAAGACAATGATTTGGTAGACCAGTTCCAATTGCTGTCTCAGTTGTATGTCGGGTTGGAGCGGCTGAGTATTTAAACTCGAGGACACACAGTCCCGGACACCGAGTCCTGAACACGCAGCTCAGGACACCCAGTCCTCACCATATTCTCCTTGAACTAAGGTCACACAGACCTCGTCCAATCACTCATGGTAACTCTTCAGGCGACTTCCAAACCTTCACAAACTTGGTCAGTCGGCGATCCACAATTCCTCTTGGATGCTCTAGACCATGACGCCTAACCGTCTGGAAGAAGCACAGTCTTCAAAGGTAACAAGCGTCGGATCCATGCAGGATCAATCTCTTCAGTGATGCTCAATCACTTGGGGTTTGTAGGTGTTTGGGTTTTGGGTTTTTGGTTTTTCCTTACATGATGATTTTCGATCAAAGTCATCAGAGGATTGGGTTGCTCTCAAATGACAAGTGTCAGTTTCTCTCGGAGCAGCCAGCCAGCTAGTGGTTGTAGGGGGCGGCTATTTATAGCCTAGGGAGCAGCCCGACATGATAAGACATTAATTCCCTTCAATGTATGACCGTTAGGTGGATAGATATTTTGGGACAGCTGGTGCATAGCACAGCAACGGTCGGAATTTTGAGTAGAAAAATCCTTAGGGCTATCATGTTCCTCACTGTGTAGGCAATCCGCACTGGCGAATTCCTAACTCCTCAGTCAGGACAAATTCCTTAGAGACCAGAAGAACTTCGCCTCTGTCACTGAAGAAATTGACTGAACTGTATGAGATTTCCAATGGCTTCACTCGAAGGGATTGGTAGGTGTAGGATTTTGAGTTGAGCATCACATGGAAAATTTTCCTTAGTATTACCTCGACCCCCTTTAACAGTACGGTGTTTCCTATGACTCAAGAAAGAGAAAAACAAAACTATGAAAACGAAAGTCTTCAAGCTTCATATTCCTCGCATGAATATCAAGTCTTCACGGACACACCAATTTCTTCACTTTCAAAGTCTTCATGAAAGTCTTCAGAAATATCAAAATCTTCAGTCGAAGATATTTATTTCTAGGGGTCGACTTTTCCTGTAAATATCAAACTCCTCATAGACTTATAGACCTGTGTACACTCACAAACGCATTAGTCCCTTAACCTATAAGTCTTCAATACACCAAAATCACTAAGGGGCACTAGATGCACTTACAATCTCCCCCTTTTTGGTGATTGATGACAATATAGGTTAAGTTTTCAACGAGGATAAACATATGAAGTGTAACTACTGATATTGAGGAATTTGATTGCAAGATATATAAGAACTCCCCCTGAAGATGTGCATAGTGAGGAATTTTCTTTTGAAGCAATGCACACTTGAAGAGTTGAATCATGGAGATCTCCCCCTATATCTTGTAATTCATACACGCATTTAACATATAATATGAAGAATTTGAAATGCATGATGAAATATGGTGCCTGATGAAATTCAGCATGCGTGCAATAATATTAACGAGGAATAAGCATGCAGAATAGTGCATCAAAAGTATCAGAGCACAGTGCATCAAAAGTATCAGAGCACCATCGGGTTTAAGATTACAACTCGATCCAATAAAGTTTCAGAAGAACGAGAGTTGTAACTTAGCAAAAAAACGCCCATACAGTAGACCCGCTTGAAGACTAACTCATATTTCTCCCCCTTTGTCATCGAATGACCAAAAGGGTCGAAAATGAGGACTAACGCCCCTGAAGATAATCATGTTGATGAAGGAGCGCCAGCGTTGTTGGGGTCGTTTGTTGATGTAGGGCCTGCCGCAGTGTCGTCCAAATCTTCATGTTCATCAGTGTTGCGCGATGAAGAATATGAGCTGGCCACCAGAGAAGGAACCTTGACCTTCTTGAATTTCTTCGGTGGAGGTGCAGACCAGTCAAAATCTTCTTTGAGACCCATGTTCTTCAGATCTTCTTCACCATACAGATGTGACCGGATTGCCCAGGTGCGACCGAAGACTTGATGGAGGTAGTAGTGGTTTTTCTTCACTGCATTGTGTGTGGCAATCATGTTGTGAAGAAGTGAACCAAACTGACGCTTAACCGATTTGTGATTTCGATCCACCTTCTGGTGAAGACTAAGCAGAAGTTCACGGTCAGTCATCACGCGCGGAGCAGTGGCTTGAGGAGTGGACTTGGGTGCATTGGCAGAGTCATGTGTGGCAGAGTCATCATTGGTGGAATAAGATGCAGCTTTGCGAAACTGACCATCCAATGGACGAATGCCTTCATCAATTACAGCTGGTGCCTTGCCCTTTCCATCAACTGAGGAATATGTCTGCTTGAGGACTTCAATTGGGGGCAAGTAGCTGAGGTGATTCTGGAAATCATCTTTGTAGTTGAGGGAAGACCTTGTCCTGAGGAATCTCATAATCCAAGGTGCATAAGGCTTCAGCTCAAACGGAGACAGTGCAACATTGGCCATAGTCCTCATGAAGAAATCGTGATAATTGACAGGAATGCCATGAACGATATTGAATACCAGATTCTTCATGATGCCAACAATTTCCTCATCAGATGAGTCGTGGCCTTTGATGGGACTGATTGTCCTCGTAAGAATATGATAGACAGTTCTGGGCACGTACAGCAATTCCTTCACGAGGAATTTGGTTCTAGGTGCTTGACCTGGCTTCAAAGGTTTCATCAGCACCTGCATGTAATGATGTGTGAGCTCAGGTTCACTGTAGGTGCAGCGAGCTTCTTCAAGGGGAGGACTGAGTGGCAGAGCATGAAGCAATTCAGAGGCTGGTGCAGTGTAGTGAGTGCTTTCAGACATCTAGTCCAGCACCCATGAATTCACATCTTCAGCATCTCCGCTGATGTGCAGCGTTGCATAGAATTGAAGAATCAGTTCTTCATTCCAATCGCAGATGTCAGAGCAAAAGTTTAGCAGTCCAGCGTCATGAAGAACACTGAGGACTGGTGCGAAGCATGGCAGAGATTCCATATCCACGTGAGGAATATGCTCATGGTAGAAGATCTTCTCCTTGTTGAACAGCACTGAGAAATAGAAATTGGCTTGACTAGCAGTCCAGAAACGCCTCTTCCTAATGCGAGCAGAGTCATATGGGTTGTAATCTTCGAAGAATACGTGCTCACCGAAGAAATCATCAGCCTTGAACTTTTGCTTGCGTGAGAATGGATCCTTTGGCTTCGGCAGAGGAGTGTCAGTGAGTTGCATCACGACCTCAGGAATCTCAATCGCAGGTTCTTCAGGATGAGGAATTTTTGGTTCCTCCTTAGTGGCAGTCTGCGTCGTTGGTTGTTCAGCAGCAGCAGTTTCTTCAGTGCTAGTGGCTGGAATTTCCTCATGGACAGATGCAGTGGGATGAGTTTCGTCAGAGCCCATGTGAACAGTTTGTGTGGGGGACTGAGGAATTTGCTGTAGAGGGGTGAACATTGGAGAGTTTGGATGCTGACTTTCCCAGAATTCATCACTGATTACAGGTGTGGAGCAGCCAATGTCCACATCTTCATCTTCCATTTCTTCAACACCAGCCTCTTCAGCTGTGAACTGAGGCATAGGCGAGGAGATGATAGGTGTTGAAGGGATCACATCCACTTAAATTTCTTCATCCAACGGTTCAGACGAAGCAGTAGAAAGAGTTTCTTCATCAGATCTGCTGGGGATCACATATTCTTCATCAAAAGGAACAAGGTCCTTTGATGGCCTTGTTTAGATGGGAACAACATCAATCGGATTTGCAAATGAACTTGTCATAGGCTTCATTTTCTTCGGAGCTGAAGAATCTGAAGCAACTGATGCTTTCATTTTCTTCACTGCAGCACGCTCTGCAGCCTTGGTCTTCTTCACATCTGATGCAGATGGAAGGATTGGAGTTGAAGTTGGTGCAGGAGCAGCTGGGGAATCTGGTTGATTTTCTTCAGGCACAACTGATGCAGTTGCCCTAAGTTCTTCAGTTTCTTCAGGCACACCACTAGTGGGTGCCCTGGCAATTTCTTCAGCGGCTGGAATGCAGTCATCAGCCCTGGAACTCATATTATCTTCAGCAGTCTGATTGTCATCAGCGGTGCTGGCATTTTCTTCAGTATGCTGAGCAGATGCTTCAGCCTGAGGAATTTCCTGTTGCATTGGGGCTGCAACATTGGAAGTGAAGTTATCCGCAAGTTTCATAAAACGAACCTTGGCTCCAAGCCAATCAGCGCGATATGCATCAAAGTCATCACTGAGTTTCTTAATCTCAGCCTGAATAATGACAAGTTCTTCAGTTGTCATAGAGACAACGTTTTTCTTCAGATAGCGCTCTTTCTTGTACTGCGCTTTCTTGATCTGCCTGGCCTTCTCAGATTTCCGCTTTGCTTCTTGAATGAAGTGGGTCAGCATGTGACTCTAGCCAGGAGTCAGCTTGAAGTCAGGCAAGAGAGTGTTGGGGTCCTTGTGCCAATCATCAATGTAGTCGAGGATCAGCTTGGAATCCAAAAGCAGTGGCACCTCTGATCCTTTGGCTCTAGCGGCCCTGACTTGCCTGTCTCTGATGATTTCTGTAAATTCATCATCATCAGCTTCGTCTTCATCAGACGACACTTGGAAATAGACTTGCTTCTTTTAAGGACTTGGGCGAGGACCTCGTCCAGCAGTGGCCTTTGTCTTCAGCAGTGAGGGGCCAGCTGAGGAACTTGGTGCAGCTGAGGAACTAGCTGAGACACCTGAGGCAATGGAGATGCCGGCAGTCCTTTGGCACGAGGCGAGATGCACAGGTGCTGAGGATTTAGTCGAAACAGCTGAAGGCTTTGGCGGAGGAGCTGACGACTTTGGAGGAACAGGAGCAGCATGAGGAATTTGTCGTGAGGGCTTTGAGGATTCTGGCCGTGAGGGCATTGCTGAGGAACTTGGCCTTGAGGGCATTATTGGTGAAGCACTTGGCTTGCGCGCAGGCTTCTTTGACATAGCCTTCTTTGGCTTGACAGCAAAGGCCTCAGCAGAGGCAGCAGCAGCAGCAGAGTCTTCATTAAATTTCCTCACTGCTTCTCTGGCTTGCTTAGCCAGCTTGTCTTGGCGCTTGGACCATTCATTAGGATAGTCCTCACCGCGCTTGAGGCTGGTGGGATCAGCGATTTGGCCAGGTGCCAATGGAGCTCTTCGGCATGGAGGATTAAGTGCGAATTTCTTCATGTACTTAGAAGTGACATATATGTACTCCCTCCATTCTCTTGCCCATCTCCTCTCTATCTTCTGAATGCGCACTTTGCGCTCATTCTTGGTTTCCTCAGTAGGTGTGCAGTACCCAGCATATATGTCATCAGGGGTCTCAAACGCTGTATTTACCTCAGGCCTCTTTCCTCCCTTCTGTGGCTTCTTACCATCAGCCATTTTCTTCAGTTGAGGAATTTGAACAATTGAATTCTCTGAAGAAGTATGCAACTTTTCTTTGAGGAACGCTGCAAATGAGTTAAGTTGATGAGAACCTAGTGATTCAGCAGCTGACATGTGTACCTATGAACAGAGTATAGTTGCGAGGAATTTGGAGAGGTCATATGCGTCCTCAGAAGGTTTTGAAAAAAGAACAAGTTTGAGGAATTTGACCAGATGAGTCTTGAATAATTTCACTAAGCGTTCTTTGTCTTAGGTTCCAGAGATGTGTAGATTAAAAATGCACACATTTGAGGAATCTTGAAGAAAAAAACATGGCTTAGAGAAACGAGTCAAGAACAGATGACTTGTGAGGTGTTTAGTGTGTGAATCTATGAAGAAAAACACCTTTCAAGATTTTGAAGATAATCATTCGAATCAACGAGGGTAGTAAAAGTAACTTTTAATTACCCTGGATGAAGAACACGACGAACTGGAGTGAGGAGATGTGAAGTTCGTCTGTGCAGATCTTCCACGCCCTAACTTGGCGGAGGAAGACAGCTATGGCGACGGCGGAGTGAAGATTTCCGTGGTCGGCGCGAGTACGTCGGCGACGAGGTCGAGGAAGTGAAGCTCTTCCTCACCGGTGGCAATGAAGTAGCGGCGGCACTAGGGTTTGAGAAGGTCGAGCGGAGTAAAAGAAGTGAGGAAGGGAAGGAGGGGTATTTATAGCCACGGTGAAAAACTGTTCGCCCGAAGAAATTGGACGAACGTGCCCCTGACCCTTCTCATTCGCATGACATGTGTCACCCACGTAGTGAGAGGTGGAGATCGTGTTAGATCATGGGTGAGTGGATAAGTGTATCGTGGGATGCGGAACGGTTTGAGCGGCAAAGCCGAAAATTTCGATAAGATAGGTTTTAAAGTTCCGTTCGCAATTTCTTCAGCTGACAAGGACACAGTGAAGATTTTGAACGAGTTTCAAATAGAACGCACATGAAGAATTTGTGAACAGATTGGGTTGAGTATAGCATAGAGGGGAAGGGTCCAATCACATTCACTTAGCAGAGAACCAACTTGAAGAAATAACAATAAGTGAATGCTGTAGAGGACATAAACTCATATATATATAGCCAATGAAGAAAAACGACGGAACCAGTGAAGACTATGCAAAGTTGAAGAATATGAATAATTTGAGGAATTTCAACATTTGGTGGTGGCGTGACCCACCGTATAAGAATGATGATTTCAGACACCGCGTACAATTATCGTAGGGTTCTGAGAAACAAATTCTTCATTAATTTCTTCACACTAAGAGTATTATTCTTCATTGATTGAAGAAAAACGTTTCTTCATGTGTTGCACATCTAAGTCATCAATTTTGCATAAGTGTTAGGATGAGTGTCCTTTTCAAAGAACATTCGAAGATTCTAGGATATATAGCTCACACCGCAACTTGCTAAATCTCTTCTCATACAAGGGCTTTGTGAAGATATCGGCTAGATGTTCTTCAGTCTTCACATGCTCAATAGAAATGTCGCCCTTCAACACATGATCACGAAGAAAATGATGACGTATCTGAATGTGCTTTGTCTTCGAGTGCTGAACTGGGTTGTGAGCAATCTTGATGGCACTCTCATTGTCACAGAAGAGAGGCACATTCTTCATGTTGACGCCATATTCCTTGAGAGTTTGCTTCATCCATAGCAATTGGGCACAGCAAGAACCAGCGGCAATGTACTCAACTTCAGCAGTAGATAGTGATACGCAGTTCTATTTCTTCGAGGACCAACGGACCAAAGATCGTCCGAGGAAATGACATGTACCAGATGTTGACTTGCGGTCCACATGATCACCAGCATAGTCAGAGTCAGAATATCCAATGAGATCAAAAGCCGAGCCCTTGGGGTACCATAATCCAAGTGTTGGTGTGTGAGCTAGATATCGAAGAATATGCTTCATAGCCTTATGGTGTGATTCCTTCGGTGTAGCTTGAAATCGAACACACATGCAAACACTAAGCATTATATCTGTCCTAGATGCACATAATTACAATAAGGAACCTATCATGGAGCGGTATACCTTATGATCGAAGTCAATACCATTTTCATCAGTGCACAGATGGCCATTTGTGGGCATAGGAATTTTGACGCCTTTGCAATCTTGCATGCCGAATTTCCTCAGTACATCCTTGAGGTATTTCTCCTGAGATATGAATATGCCATTGCGTTGTTGACGAATTTGAAGACCTAAGAAGAATTTCAACTCTCCCATCCTAGACATTTGATATTCTTCACTCATCATATAGGAAAATTCATCACTATAACGTTGGTCAGTATAGCCAAAGATAATATCATCAACATATATTTGGCACACAAACAATTCACCATCATAAGATTTAGTGAAAAGAGTAGGGTCGAGTGAACCGGGTTTGAAGCCTTTCTTCATGAAGAGTTCCTTCAAGGTATCATACCAAGCCCGTGGGGCCTGCTTGAGGCCATAGAGGGCCTTGTTGAGTCTGAAGACTTTGTCAGGATTCTTTGGATCTTCAAAACCTGGGGGGTTGAGCAACATATACTTCTTCCTCAAGCTTACCATTGAGGAATGCACTTTTCACATCCATTTGTTATAAAGTGATATCATGATGGTTATCATAAGCAAGTAATATGCGAATAGCCTCAAGTCTAGCAACAGGTGCAAAAGTTTCATTGAAATCAATTCCTTCAACGTTTGTGTAGCCTTGAGCTACAAGCCGTGCCTTATTCCTCACCACAAGGCCATTTTCATCTTGCTTGTTGCGGTAGATCCACTTTGTGCCAATGATATTGTGCTTGCGAGGATCTGGACGTTTGACCAGTTCCCAGAAATTGTTGAGCTCGAACTGATGTAATTCTTCTTGCATGGCCTGAATCCACTCAGGCTCCAGAAATGCTTCATCTACCTTAGTGGGCTCTGTAATAGAGACAAAAGCATAGTGCCCACAAAAGTTAGACAAATGTGAAGCTTTTGAGCATGTGAGAGGACCTGGCGCTTTGATGTCATTGATGATCTTTTCAACTTGCACTTCTTTTGCAATGCGAGGATGAGCTGGTTGTCGTTGAAGAATTTGATCAGCGTTTTCTTCAGCACCATTTTCTTTAGCATTTTCTTCAGGTGCATTAGCCCAACGTTCTTCATGTTCTGGAATGAATTCTTCAGCAGATTCTTCAGTAGGAATGACATCCTCAGTAGCCTTGAACTTGATAGTTTCCTCAGGTGCTGGTTCATCTATCATAGTAGGTAGGTGCTCTCTTTGTGAGCCATTAGTTTCATCGAACCGCACATCTACAGTTTCAACAACTTTGTGAAGAACGTTGTTGAAGACTCTATAGGTGTGCGAGTCCTTTCCATAACCAAGCATAAAACCTTCATGTGCTTTCGGTGCAAATTTTGAGTTGTGATGAGGATCTCTAATCCAACATTTAGCACCGAAGACTTTGAAATAACTTACATTGGGTTTCTTATCAGTGAGGAGTTCATAGGCAGTCTTTTTGAAGAATTTGTGAAGATATACTCTGTTGATGATGTGGCACGCAGTATCAATTGCCTTAGTCCAGAAACGATGAGCCGTTTTGTATTCATCAAGCATAGTGCGAGCCATCTCAGCAAGAGTCATGTTCTTGCGCTCCACGATGCCATTCTGCTGAGGAGTGTAAGGAGCAGATAACTCATGAGTAATACCAAGTTCATCAAGATAGTCATCGAGACTAGAATTCTTGAACTTAGTGCCATTGTCACTTCTGATGTGCTTGATCTTCACACCAAAGTTGGTTGAAGCCCTCAAGGAAAATCGTTTGAAGACTTCATGCACTTCATGTTTGTAAGTAACAAGATGTACCCATGTGTAGCGAGAATAATCATCAACAGTAACAAAGCCATATTGAGATGCTTCATTTGAAATAGCAGAATAATGATTAGGACCAAAGAGATCCATGTGAAGCAATTCAAATGGGCGAGTGGTGGTCATGATAGTCTTTGCTGGATGCTTGGCCTTCGTCATCTTCCCAGCTTCACAGGCTCCGCATAGGTGATCCTTAAGGAATTTGACATTCTCGATGCTAGTGACATGCTTCTTCTTCACAAGCGTGTGAAAATTCCTCATGCCTACATGACCAAGTCGTCGATGCCAGAGCCAGCCTTCTGAAGCTTTTGCAAGTAAGCACACGGCTGGTTGTGGTCCTGTAGAGAAATCAACAATATACAGGTCTCCTCTCCTAAAGCCTTCGAAGACTTTGGAATTGTCAGCTTCCATAACCACAACACAACGGTACTTGCCAAAGACAACAACCATATCAAGATCACAAAGCATTGAGACAGACATAAGGTTGTATCCTAAGGACTCAACAAGCATGACTTTGTCCATGTGTCGATCCTTTGTATTCGCAACCTTACCTAGACCCAATACCTGACTTTTGCCTTTGTCAGCAAAGATGATATGCTTCAGATGCGACGGAGATAATGGAGCATCCATCAATAGATCTTGTCACCAATCATGTGGTTTGTACATCCACTATCGAGGACCCACTTAGTGGCTTTGGGTTGATCATCCTGCAGACGAATTAGTGCAGCTTACAAACTCATATACTTCATCAGTGAAGAATATGACATCAATTCATCAGATCAATTTCATCAAGTAAAAGAACTGATAAAGCAATATGAGGATGTGAGAAATGAAAGTTCATTTCTTCATGATTAGCCTGCGTCCTATTAGGCATGCGCAGGTCTCCAGCAAATTCTTCAGACGATTACGTGCGTCTGGAGACCTGACCCTGCAGAAGAGATTAGTTCTTTTTCTTCACCACCCACATCTGAAGGGGTGGCAAAGAGTTCATCATTCTGCGAGCTCCATACGAGAAGGATGGCATAGAAGCCAGTCCATTTCGTTTCACATAAGAGGGGTTAGAGTAAGCATAAGAGTATGCAGAGAAATTCTTCAAGGACTTATGGACATAATGATTTGAAGAATAATGCACATATCCATAATCCTTAGATCTTCCCTGCGAAACAGACGGGTTAGCACGATGATGTTCATATGAGGACTTTGATCCATATGAGGAATTTGGTCCGTATGAGGACTTGAATCCATATGAAGGATGTGTTCCATATGAAGAATTTGATCTGGGGTTCTTTTCTTCACAGGTGGCGTCATGATGACATTCACCTGAAGATTTTCAAGGCATCTTTTGGGAACCCAGATTTTCTTCATAGGGGAGTCGTTCCTGCAGTTAGTGCCAACATATCTAGCAAATACTTCACCATTCTGATTTTTGAACAGTTTATAGTTGGAGTCAATTGACTCATCATCAGAATGAGGAGATTCACATGCAAATCCAGATAAGTTAGATGGATCAACTGGAGGTCCCTTTGCAGCAACCCATGTAGTTTTGGGGTACTGCTCAGGCTTCCAATATGTACCATCAGCATTGAGTTTCCTCTCAAAGGCGATACCCTCTTTCCTAGGGTTCCTGTTGAGGATCTGCTTTTCAAGCACATCACAAAGAGCCGGATGCCCTTTGAGGCTTTTTTACATGCCTGTCGTGTACAATTCCTTCAGCCATGCATCGTCAGTGATACTAGCAATGTCCTCAAATGAGGAATTAGTGATAGCAGAGGCATGTGAAGAATTTGAAACATTAGCAGCATTTGAACATTCAGGTGAAGAATTAGCAGATTCACGTTCAATGCACTTCAAGCATGGAGGAACAAATTCTTCCTGAGAAGCGTTGATTTGTTGAGCAAGTAATGAATCGCGCTCCTTTTGAAGATCTTCATAACTCACTCTTAGCTTCTCAAGGTCTTGCTTTCTTTGAAGAAATTCATAAGAAAGCTTCTCATGATCGGATAAGAGAGTGTTATGATGACTTTGAAGATTGTCAAACCTAGTCTGAAATCTCTGAAGATTTTCAGTCAGGGCTTTAGTGCGATCCATTTCTTCACCCAACATATCATCACTTTTGTCTAGCATGTTTTGAACCTTTTCTAAAGCCATTTGTTGTTTTACAGCAATCTTAGCAAGTTTAGAATAGCTGGGCTTAAGATTTTCATCAGATTCATTCTCACTTGATTCAAATGAGGTATATTTGAGTACCTTGGCACCCTTTGCCATGAAGCAGTAGCTGGGAGCGTAGTCATCATCCCCTTCATCAGCTTTGTTGGTGAAGTTATTTTCTTCAGTGTTGAAGATAGACTTGCTGACGAATGCAGTAGCGAGAGCTAGGCTCGCCACTCTAGATTTGGACTCCTCAGATGACTCCTCTTCCTCATTTTCTTCAGATTCATCCTCAGAGTCCATTTCCTTGCCAATGAATGCCCTAGCCTTCTTGGAGCTGCTCTTCTTGTGATATGAAGGCTTTGAGGATTTTGAGGATTTCTTCTTTTTTCGCATCATCAGAACTGTAATCCTTGTATTTCTTCTTCTTTGATTCCTTTTCCCATTGAGGACAGTCTTGAATGTAATGTCCAGGCTTCTTGCATTTGTGGCAGAGCCTCCTCTTGTAGTCACTTGATGAGGAATCATTGCTCCTTTAGGGTCTTCCAAGGCGACCACGTCTTGAGAACTTTTGGAACTTCTTCACGAGCAAAGCCAGATCATGGCTCAGTTCTTCAAGATCACCAAGGCTGCTATCAGAGTCTTCATCTTCGGACTCAGATACTGCCTTGGCCTTTAGTGCACGTGATGTGCCATAGCTTGAACCATAGAGATCTCTCTTTTCAGCAAGTTGGAACTCATGAGTATTTAGCCTCTCAAGAATATTAGCGGGATCAAGTGACTTGTAATCAGCATGTTCTTGTATCATCAATGCCAGAGTGTCAAATGAGGAATCAAGCGATCTCAGCAATTTCTTCACCACCTCATGGTCGGTGATGTCGGTGGCGCCAAGTGCTTGAAGCTCATTTGAGGTGTCAATGAGGCGATCAAAGGTTTGTTGAACATTTTCATTGTTGAGTCTTTTGAAGCGGTTGAAGAGATTGCGAAGAACATCAACTTGAGAGTCACGCTGAGTTGAGACTCCTTCATTCACTTTGGACAACATGTCCCAGATAAGCTTCACTGTCTCCAAAGCACTCACTCTGCCATACTGTCCTTTGCTCAGATGGCCACATATGATAATCTTCACTTGAGAGTCGAGTTTCTTGAATCTCTTCACATCAGCAGCATTCAGAGAAGGTGTGACTGAGGGAACACCATTTTCCACAACATACCAGAGATCGTTATCAATTGCTTCAAGATGCATTCGCATCTTATTCTTCCAGTAGGGGTAGTTCGTCCCATCGAAGGTAGGACACCCAGCAGAGACCTTGATCATAGCTGCGGTCGACATAACTAAAAATCCAGGCGGTTAAACCAAAATCACACAGAACAAGGGAGTACCTTGCTCTGGTACCAATTGAAAGTGCGTTATATCGACTAGAGGGGGGGTGAATAGGCGATTTTTATGAAATTCTTCACTGAGGAATTTGCCGGTGAGGAAATTCCTTAGCGAAGAACTACTAGCAGCGGAATAAGTACTCAAAAGTAAATATAACAGAATACAAGCATAGTCATCATGATGAAATGAAGACAGGCACAGAGTACAGGAAGCGTAATCACAGGATAACACAGGATGAAGACAAACAGACTGGAGAAATTGAACTGAGGAAATTGAGAAAGTCTTCAGTCAAAGTGTTCAAACATAGATATGAACAAACACACAACACAGTTATGAGGAAATGGAAGAGTTGAGGGAATAGAACCAGTAAGCTTGGTGAAGACAATGATTTGGTAGACCAGTTCCAACTGCTGTCTCAGTTGTACGTCTGGTTGGAGCGGCTGAGTATTTAAACTCGAGGACACACAGTCCTGGACACCCAGTCCTGAACACGCAGCTCAGGACACCCAGTCCTCACCGTATTCTCCTTGAACTAAGGTCACACAGACCTCGTCCAATCACTCGTGGTAAGTCTTCAGGAGACTTCCAAACCTTCACAAACTTGGTCACTCAGCGATCCACAATTCCTCTTGGATGCTCTAGACCATGACACTTAACCGTCTGGAAGAAGCACACTCTTCAAAGGTAACAAGCGTCGGATCCACGCAAGATCAATCTCTTCAGTGATGCTCAATCACTTGGGGTTTGTAGGTGTTTGGGTTTTGGGTTTTTGGTTTTTCCTCACTTGATGATTTTCGCTCAAAGTCATCAGAGGATGGGTTGCTCTCAAATGACAAGTGTCAGTTTCTCTTGGAGCAGCCAACCAACTAGTGGTTGTAGGGGGCGGCTATTTATAGCCTAGGGAGCAGCCCGACATGATAAGACATAAATGCCCTTCAATGATATGACCGTTAGGTGGATAGATATTTTGGGACAGCTGGCGCATAGCATAGAAACGGTCGGAATTTTGAGTAGCAAAATCCTTAGGGCTATCATGTTCCTCACTGTGTAGGCAATCCGCACTGGCGAATTCCTAACTCCTCAGTCAGGACAAATTCCTTAGAGACCAGAAGAACTTCGTCTCTATCACTGAAGAAATTGACTAAACTGTATGAGATTTCCAATGGCTTCACTCGAAGGGATTGGTAGGTGTAGGATTTTGAGTTGAGCATCACATGGAAATTTTTCCTTAGTATTTCCTAGACCCCCTTTAATAGTAAGGTGTTTCCTATGACTCAAGAAAGAGAAAAAACAAAACTATGAAAACGAAAGTCTTCAAGATTCATATTCCTTGCATGAATATCAAGTCTTCACAGACACACCAATTTCTTCACTTTCAAAGTCTTCAGAAATATCAAAATCTTCAGTCGAAGATATTTATTTTTAGGGGTCGACTTTTCCTGTAAATATCAAACTCCTCATAGACTTATAGACCAGTGTACACTCACAAACACATTAGTCCCTTAACCTATAAGTCTTCAATACACCAAAATCACTAAGGGGCACTAGATGCACTTACAATCAAGATTCACAAAGTTGCCGTGAGCATGAACAAAGTTCAAGGTGCTCTCCCACTTCAACAATGCTTGTCTTTCTCACTTTCACATTCCTTTTTGAAAAAGTTTTGGGTTCCCCTCTTTATTTTTGTTGTTTTTAAACTATATGAAAGCACTCAACATAAATAAATGACTCTCTAAAACTTCCGGGTTGTCTCCCTGGCAGCGCTTTCTTTAAAGCCATTAAGCTAGGCATATAGTGCTCAAGTAATGGATCCACCCGGATCCCAAGGTATATCAAAGCCAATTTTAATTAACAATGATTTTTAGTTTAGTAGTGAGCACAAAGTAACATATATCATGCAACAACGAAGTCTAACTCCCTTCCTATGCATCGGCATGTCATAAAAGAACAATTCATGCACACATAGTAAAGGCCAATTCATAGTATAAACAGTTTCTTGCAATTTTATCATATTGGAAACATAGAGAGGTGGAGATATAGTTCCTCTCTCATAATAATTGCAAGAAGGAGCAGCAAGCACATGCATATTATATTCATCAAAATCATCATGTGCAACGGTATAAGGCAACCCATCAATATAATACTTAATAAGGGTAAACTTCTTCGATATAGTGTAGTTGGGAGAATTCAAAAAGACAATAGGACTATCATGCGTGGGTGCAATAGCAACAATTTCATGTTTAACATAAGGAACTGTAGCAAGTTCATCTCCATAAGCATATTTCATATTGGCATCTTGGCCACAAGCATAGCAAGCATCATCAAAAAGGGATATTTCAAAAGAATCAACGGGATCATAGCAATTATCATAGCATTCATCCTTCGGTAAGCACGAAGGGGAATTAAATAATGTATGAGTAGAAGAATTACTCTCATTAGAAGGTGGGCATGGGTGATTAATCCGCTCTTCCTCCTTTTGTTCATCGCTCTCTTCCTCATCTTTTTCATCCAATGAGCTCATAGTTTTATCAACTTCTTTTCCATAGATTCCTGCAAAATATTAGTCTCTTCTTGGACAGCGAAGACTTTCTCAATAAGTGCATCAATATCGTAATTGTATTCATAATTCTCATAACAATATTTAAGGATAGCTAAATTTTCAGGTCTATAAACCGAATCATCAAAATCTTCAAACTCTTTAAACATAGATTCAATTTCATAAAAATCCCATAAAAGCAACAAATTCTTCTGTTTGTTCCACATCATAGTAATCATATATACCATTAGCATAATAAGCTAAGGTTTTATTATCATTAAATTCACATGAAAAGGGAAGGTGTGGAGCCTTCATCCTAGAGCAACAAGTATAATCATATCTCAAGCATAGTAGCCTAGCATACCACTTCAATATATGAATTTGATCCCATAATAGTTTCCCTTTTTGTGTCAAGTGGTAATCCCTAAAGTATTCACATTGATCCAACGTTACGTCCATTACATAATTGAATGGGGTTTTCTCAGGATTATTAAAGTAGTACAAAATATCTTTCACATAACCAGCATTGAGGGTTTTAGGAGGTTCCCCATCTCCATGAGCAGAAAGTACACCTAATTTTTTTGGTATTCATGTTCCATATCCATCAACTAGGAACAGCAAATAAAAATTACTTAGTGATAAAGCAAACAACCACACATGAGAATATTCACCCCACGCTATTGCTCCCCGGCAACGGCGCCAGAAAAAGGTCTTGATAACCCACAAGTATAGGGGATCGCAACAGTTTTCGATAAGTAAGAGTGTTGAACCCAACGAGGAGCTAAAGGCAGAACAAATATTCCCTCAAGTTCTATCGACTACCAATACAACTCTACGCACGCTTGACATTCGCTTTACCTAGAACAAGTATGAAACTAGAAGTACTTTGTAGGTGTTGTTGGATAGGTTTGCAAGATAATAAAGAGCAAGTAAATAAAAGGTAGGGGTTGTTGTAAGTAAATAAGCAATAAAGTAAATATAGCGAGTGTGGAAAGTGGTGGTAGGAGTTCTGAAATTGCCCCTAAGCAATTGACTACTTTACTAGACCGATAGCAAGTATTAAGTGGGAGAGGCCACTGCTAGCATGTCATCCCTGACTTGGAATTCTATGCACTTATGATTGGAACTATTAGCAAGCATCCGCAACTACTAATGTTCATTAAGGTAAAACCCAACCATAGCATTAAGAAATATTGGTCCCCCTTCAATCCCGTATGCATCAATTTCTATGCTAGGCTGAAGCTTCTGTCACCCTTGCCCTCCAATACATAGTCCTATCAACATACAGCTAACCCTAGGGTGTGATCCACGCGCGCGCTCATGTGATGGGCACCAAAGGACAGCAACATAACCACAAGAAAATTAAATCAATCATAGAAATTCATCAACCACCTGATATGACAACGAAAATCTACTCAGACATCATAGGATGGCAACACATCATTGGATAATAATATGAAGCATAAAGCACCATGTTCAAGTAGAGGGTACAGCGGATTGCGGGAGAGTGGACCGCTGTAGATAGAGGGGGGAAGGTGATGGAGATGTTGCTGAAGATGGCGGAGGTGTTGGTGTAGATCGCGGTGATGATGATGATGATGGCCACGACAGCGTTCCGGCGCCACCGGAAGAGAAGGGGAGAGGGGGCCCCTTCATATTCTTCTTCCTTGACCTCCTCCCTAGATGGGAGAAGGGTTTCCCCTCTGGTCCTTGGACTCCATGGCATGGGAGGGGGGAGAGCCCCTCCGAGATTGGATCTGTTTCTCTGTCTCTCTCTGTTTCTGCGTTCTGTTCTGCTGCCCTTTCACCGTTTCGTATATATATGGAGATTCGTAACTCCGATTGGATCGAAACCTTCTCCGTGATTTTTTTTCCAAAAATTAGCTTTCTTGCGGCCGAAGTGTAACATCCCAAATTTTCAATTTGGAATGTTATACATTAGATCATCAATGCATATCATATTTCTTTTGCTTTTTGGTTGATCCTAGAAATTCCACGTAACTCAATGACCCACGGAGAGAGTTGGGGATTTCGATATTTTCATACTTGAGTTTTCTCAAATTTTGAGAATAGGATTATTTGATTTTATTTATTTTATCATCAATTATTTCTACTACAAAAAATATGAGAGAGGGAATAAAATGACTTTCCCAAAATAAAGAAATATTGAGGATTTAATAATAAAATCAAATAAGATTTTATTTTGGAGTTTTTCGGTGTTTTATTTGTATTAGCAAAAAAGTGTGTTTTCAAAATTGCATTTAGGTCCCAAATAAATGTTCACCTTGTCGCTGCCGCCTCCCGCTCGAGCAGCCGCCGGACTCAGGAGGAGTCCGAGCCGGAGACGCCTCGCCGCCGCCCGACCCCCTCCCCAAGGCAGCACCCCCCCTTCTCTTAAATACCAAGCCACCCCGCCGCCCTCACCTCACCCCGCCCAGCCGCCAGCCACAGCCGCTCCCGCCGCCTGCTGCTGCTGCCGCCGCCGCTGCTGATGCTGGGCCGCTGCCGCTGCCGAGCTGCCCCGCCGCCCCGCATAGCCGCCGCCGCCACCGGAGCCCCGCCCCGCCCGCCGGAGTACCTCGCCGGAGGTATAGCCGCCGCCGTTTCGCCGTTCGGTTTTTTTAAGAAACCGCCTCGGTTTTTTTTGAAACCCTAGATCGGTTTATTTCTCTGGTTTACTTAATTAGTGAAC
Organism: Triticum urartu; assembly: GCF_056163025.1. Taxonomy (NCBI): domain Eukaryota; kingdom Viridiplantae; phylum Streptophyta; class Magnoliopsida; order Poales; family Poaceae; genus Triticum; species Triticum urartu. The sequence continues at coordinate 98,578,425 of NC_141875.1, forward strand.
GTTCACCGATTCGTTTGTTTTAACGAACGCGTTCATCGTTTAGTTTCAGATAACGAACGTTCGTTCGTTAATCTGTTCTTCATTTTTCTTTTCTCGGATTAAATCTGTGGTTTTTCTGATCGCGATTTCAGATCTGATTTTCGTTTTAGTTTAAATTTTCGCTCATTTATCGCAATCAGGCGATTCAAGCGCCTAGGGATTCGCCTCGAAACCCTCTATCCGTTTAACCAACCTAAACAAGATTTTGCTACTATAAAAATTGCCCTAGATCCAGATTGCTAGAACGAAGTTGTTTTCTTTCGTCGTTTGCCTTTCGTTGCTTCGTTCGATTTGGTTCTTTTGCCAACCGGAGTTCTTAAGTTGAACCTTCTGGTTAGATCTCTTATTCAAGTTTTACCTGTGCTTTAGATGAGTACTTATTGTATGCTCGTTTGTTTGTTTGCGATAGAGTATCCAGAGTGCGCCGCTTGTTACTTCGAATCGCTAGGTTTCCCAGATCATCAGCAAGGCAAGTAACACTTTGATCATACCTTTTCTACTACCCAGTTTTATTGCATTAGATCAATCCTCACACATTGCATGATTAGGATCTAATTAAATTGTGGGATGGGAAGTAGATGAGGTAGTACCTATTACCAGTTTATTTTCAAACCTTTGGGAGTTACTTCTACGTTTGCTTATCATGCCATGCTATGCTAGTAGACGTGGATTGGGTGAGTGAAATCCATTGACAGATGTGAGATTGATAATTAATGGTTTATCTAAGGTGGCAATTTAAACACACATCTGGGTGGATTGAGGCACCTGGGTATTCTAGGACTTGCCTGTTTTTCTTTTGGACCGCCACCCAGGCTCAAAGGGATCATGAGACTATTCATACTAGAAACTTCCGTGTGCAGCCACAAGCTATTATGGGCTCTAGCATAGTTGACTAAGTTGTGCGAACTCTTATAGTGGTAGACTAGCAGATGTAGGGGATATAGGTGGTACGGTCTACCCGATCGTAAGGTGCTAGCGCTTCTGAAAGACTATGTCTCGGTCATCCGTCTTCTCAAACACCCTGTAGTGCGAGAAACCAAACGGAGGCGATTGAGTCTTGTGGGGAAAAGTGCGCAAACCTCTGCAGAGTGTAACAAACTAATCATGATTAGTCGTGTCCCCGTTATGGACATCTTGAGTATCTAGTACTTGGATTATCATGTGAATCTCAACATGTTACTCTAAATTAATTTTGTTGGGTTATGTTTAATGATGATGCTTAATTGGGATTGAGAATGCTGTCAACCATTCTAAATGTTTAACAACTACCATGATAGTTAGATAAATTTTATTCCTTTGAAGTAGGGAAAATTGGCTTTACGCAAAAACTGTAACCATAGAGCTTTCCACCAGCCAAATATGCATATAGTATAGCTGTTGCATTCCATTACTCTCTATGTGTTGCCTTGCGAGCATATTCCATGTGCTGACCCGTTTTGAGCTGCAACGTTAATGTTGTAGACTTTTCAGACGACGATTAAGGAGTTTTTAGGTCATGGTTCTATACTCAGTGATGTCGTTGGAGTTAATGGACTCACTTATCTTCCAAGCCTTCCGCTGTTATCATTATTAGTTGGCCTTAAGACATAGTTATTGTAATAAGTTCTCTTTTGAGACACTCGATGTAATAAGAGTGTGATTGCTACTCTGCTATAAATCCTCCGAGTACTATGTGGTGTCACCATTACTGATCCAGGGATGACACCGGAGCACAGAGATCAGACTGTTTGAGGTCTGGTCGCTACAGAGATGGTATCAGAGCACACGCTGACTATAGGACACGACCACTAAGCTAAAAGACCTAGATCACTATTCACTCTCTTCTTCTCTGACCTCTCGTCTTTTCTACTCTTTAGGATGGCGGATGTAAGGAACAAGTTCACACAGCCGGATGAAGATACACCCTTTGGACGCCACTTGAAGGAAGTCACTAGATACCTGAATATAGGAGTACCAAGCTTCACGGGAACCTACAACGCCACTTTACCTGAAGAAGAGCGCTGGATGATTCAAGTTCAAGTTCCAGGAAGGACGTTCATGCCAGTCACTGAACCCATAGAGTTTTATTTTGATGCACCAACTTGGAGTCTAGGAAAGAGCATGGCAGCTCACATAGCCATGGGACGCATTGGAGAAGTCTACCGCAAGGATCTCAAAGATACTATCTACCAGATTTGTGGGCGCCGAGATGAACACTGGGAGATGATCAGCACCAGGAAGGATAGATCAATTGCAGCTTTTATCCAGGAGCTAAACCAGCACATTCGACGACAGGAGAACCAGATGTGTGCCGACATAATAGATCTGAAGAAGGCTAAGACTAGAATCAAGGAACTGGAGGAAGAACTCAAGGCTACACATGAAGATTATGAAGAAGAAATTGAAGTATTGGTGGAGAAGAATGACGACCTGATCAAGAAGATTGGAATATTTATGGGAGACCGACACCAGTAGATGAAGACGAAGAACCCAAGGAGATTAGCCCGGAATACTACATCATCATCGACGGCACCGACTCGGAACCAGATAGTAGCGATGATGACTATGTTGATGAAGCTGGAGCAGATATTATGGAGTCAACGACCGAAGAATATTTCTAGTAGACCACCTCATCAGTAGTAGTAGTCCACCATGTAAATATAGTAGCCCAAGCACTTTTGCGATAGTTAGATCGATTGTATGCCCTTGTTTGATTGAATGAAGTGAATTGTTTGCTTTTGCCTCATGTGCATATGGGTACTGTTTTCTCTCTAGACCACCTCTGTTCTTACATCTCATCTTTTCTAAACTCTCAGATGCCTCCGAGACGTGACCCCGGATTTGCCTTTCCACCGGAGCTCACCCAGTTGATCCAGCAGCAGAACACATTGATGAAGTTGCTAGTCCAGAATCAGAATCAGGGGAACAACAACAACAACCCACCACCACCACCACCACCTGTTGACCACTTAGCCCATTTTCTTAGGCTGAATCCGCCGGTGTTTTCCAGTAGCACCGAGCCGATAGTAGCAGATGATTGGCTCCGCAAGACAGCTAGGGAGTTGACCACAGCAGGATGCACATATGCGGAGAAGGTGAAGTTTGCCGCACATCAGCTAGAAGGACCTGCAGCATCATGGTGGGAGAATTTCACAGCCACTTTCCTAGTCGACACTGTCACATGGGACCAGTTTCAGCAGGCTTTCCGTACTGCCCATGTTTCAGCAGGAGCTATGGCCATGAAGAAGCATGAGTTTCGTAACTTGCGCCAAGGAGGATGGACAGTTGGCCAGTATGTGGAGGAATTTCGTAAGTTAGGACGTTATGCCCCAGATGACGTCGCTATGGATGCAGCTAAGCAGGAGAAGTTTCTAGAAGGACTGAATGATGAGTTGAGCATGCAGTTGATGGTAGCCACCTTCAACAACTACCAGGAGTTGGTAGATCGTGCCCTTATGATTGAAGGGAAGCAGCAGCAAATTGAGAATCGCAAGAGGAAGTATGGACAAGGAAAGTACAATTCAGGAGCTCAGCAGAAGCCACGTTTTACCCCTAGACCAGGAGGGCATTTTCTGCATACCCATGGAGGAGGTAGCTCGCACAATCACAATGGCACCAAGAATGGTAATGGCAATGGAGGAAGCAACAGCCAGAACCGCACGAACCCCTCGACCCCAGCCAAGAAGGACCTAAGCCAAGTCACTTGCTATAAGTGTTCGAAGACCGTACATTATGCCAATGAATGTCCTGAAGGCCAAAATGGCAATGAAAGTTCTGGGAAGAAGCCGAACCCTTTCAACAGGGGACAGGTGAACCACGTTAGCGTGGAGGAGGTTGAAGCTCAGCCCGATGCAGTAATAGGTAAGTTTTTGGTTAAGTCATTTACTGCACACGTTCTTTTTGATACTGGGGCATCACATTCATACATCTCAAGGGGATTTGTGGATAAATATAACCTACCAACCCAAGCCCTTAGGTCACCCATGTTAGTAACCTCGCCCGGAGCAGAGTATGTGGCTAGTCTATGGTGTGATCGGTTACCATTAAGGATTGGTAACTATGTTTTTCCCTCAGACCTAATAGTATTGGAATCTCAAGGATTGGATGTGATATTAGGCATGGATTGGTTATCAAGGTATGAAGGGAATATTGAGTGTGCTAGTAAGTCAATTTTGCTTACCACCCCAGAAGGGAGAAGGATCAAGTATGTATCCCGACATGTGCCAAAGAGGACTCAAGTAAATTGCCTAACAGGAGTTGTGCAGGAGGAAGTACCAGTGGTAAGGGATTTCCCTGATGTATTTCCAGAAGAGTTGCCAGGCATGCCCCGGATAGAGATATTGAGTTTTTGATTGAGCTATTGCCAGGCACAGGGCCAATATCAAAGAGACCATATAGGATGCCAGCAAAGGATTTGGTGGAAATTAAGAAGTAGATTAAGGAGTTACTGGATAAGGGATATATTCGCCCAAGTTCTTCACCTTGGGGATCGCAAGTACTTCTAGTGGAGAAAAAGGATGGATCGTTAAGGATGGTTGTTGATTATCGAGGATTGAATGAAGTAACGATCAAGAACAAGTACCCGCTACCAATGATCAACGATCTGTTTGATCGATTGCAAGGAGCTAAGGTATTTTACAAGATCGATCTGCGATCAGGATACCACCAGTTGAAGATTCGAGAACAGGATATTCCGAAGACAGCTTTTACTACCAGGTATGGGCTATATGAGTATACCGTTATGTCATTTGGTCTGACTAACGCACCTGCCTATTTTATGAACATGATGAACAAAGTGTTTATGGAGTTTTTGGATAAGTTCGTCGTAGTGTTCATTGATGATATCCTGGTTTATTCGAAGAATGAAGAGGAGCATAAGGAGCATTTGCGTTTGGTACTTGGAAAGCTCAGAGAACACCAATTATATGCCAAGTTCAGCAAATGTGAGTTTTGGTTGAAGGAAGTAGGATTCCTCGGACACGTTATATCCGGAGAAGGTATAGCAGTAGATCCCACTAAAGTTGAAACCGTGACCAAGTGGGAAGCCCCAACAACAGTTGGGGAGATCCGGAGTTTTCTTGGACTCGCAGGATACTACCGGAGATTTATTGAAAATTTCTCAAATATTGCAAAGCCTATGACAGAGTTATTAAAGAAGGATACCAAGTTCATATGGACAGAGGAGTGTGAGGCTAGTTTCTAGGAGTTGAAGACACGTTTGGTTACCTCACCAGTGTTGATTTTGCCAGACCAGACCAAAGATTATGAGGTGTACTGCGATGCTTCACGTCGAGGACTTGGAGCATTGCTTATGCAGGAAGGAAGAGTTGTTTCATATGCGTCAAGACAACTGAAGCCTCATGAGTTGAATTATGCCACGCATGATTTGGAGTTAGCAGCCGTAGTGCATGCGTTGAAAACATGGAGACATTTTCTCATTGGTAATCATTGTGAGGTGTACACGGATCATAAGAGTTTGAAGTACATTTTCACCCAGAAGGAGTTGAATCTCAGACAAAGAAGATGGCTGGAGCTTATCAAGGATTATGATATGAGATTGCATTATCACCCCGGAAAGGCTAATGTAGTAGCTGACGCATTAAGCCGCAAGAGCCATGTCAATACATTAATGACGGGAGAAATACCCAAGGAGTTAGCAGAAAATCTTCGTGAACTATGTTTGGAAATAGTTCCGAGAAGCTATGTAGCAGCATTAGAGATTCAGTCAACTTTGATGGATAGAATCAGAGAAGCTCAGAAAGCTGACAAAGAGATTGCCGTTATAAAAGAGAAACTGAGCAAAGGAAAAGCTAAAGGATTTCGTGAGGATGAGCACGACACCCTATGGTTTGAAGACCGTGTTTACGTGCCCAATGACCCGGAGATCAGGAAGTTGATTTTGCAAGAGACACACGATTCACCATATTCAATTCATCCAGGAAATACCAAGATGTATCTGGATATGAAGGATATTTTCTGGTGGACCGGAATGAAGAAGGATATAGCGGAGTATGTAGCGGTTTGTGATGTATGCCAGAGAGTAAAGGCAGAGTATCAGAAGCTAGCAGGATTGTTACAACCATTGCCGATACCCGAATGGAAGTGGGATAAGCTAGGCATGGATTTTATCACAGGATTGCCCAGGACTCGTTCATGCTATGACTCAATTTGGGTTGTAGTTGATCGATTGACGAAATTAGCTCATTTCATCCCAGAAAAGACCACTTACACCAGTGCTAAGTTGGCAAAGATATACATGACCAGGATCGTATGTCTGCATGGAGTTCCAAGGAGTATCGTATCAGATAGAGGAACCCAGTTTACCTCAAAGTTCTGGAAGCAGTTGCATGAAACTTTGGGTACCAGGCTAGAATTCAGCACAGCTTTTCATCCACAGACAGATGGACAGACCGAGAGGGTAAATCAGATTTTGGAGGATATGCTGAGAGCTTGTGCGCTAGATTATTGTGACACCCCAAAATTTTGGCCTTGTTTTGTTAAAATTAAAATTTTTGCCAGGAATTAAAACTTTTATTTTCTGGGCACCCTTTTGATTTTTGGACCATTTTCTCCCTTGTTATTATGGAGTTTTTCCTCATAGTGAAAACCTTTCAAATATGTTATTGGACTTGATTAACCTCTCAAGAAAAACTTCCCTTTTATCAGTATAACTAATTACATAATTAAATTTGCTTAATCTTTATTTTCTTGAAAAATGGTTTTTCAAGGTTATATGGCCATATTTGAACTACAACCATTTGATAAATTCACCTAAAATTCCAACCAAAATTTGGATATGTCATGTGATGTTTTTAAATCATTTTTATACAAAAATATCTTTTATTCATGTTATATTTTGAGCCCTACACTCAATTTTTCTTCTCTGGTCCAGAGTGCAATTTGCACTACAACCCTTTTAAATATTTCTTTATGGCCTCCACCAAAATTATGGGATATTGGTAGTAGCATATGATTCAACATTATGCAAAAACCTAGTGCTGTTCTTTGAAAAATTTGAGTGAATCAACCTCATTTTCATTCTGGTCCAGCCTTGTGATTTCTACTACAACCCTATTTAATTTTGCTCCAATGATCTTGTGCTTCCTCCTACTTGTAGACATCCCTACCAAACCTCTAAGTCCAGGAGCATACACCCATTGGCATATTTTTGGTTCATGAAATAATGTCATTTATTTCCTGTCCAGAATTGTAGTTTTGCAAAACTTGCACTAGCAAGTTTCCTCTTTTGTCCAAATGACCTCACCACCCTCTTGTACATCTAAAGAGACCCTGATCTGGAGTTTTTGGCCACTCCAAGACTTGCCTAAGTGCCCTTGGCATTTTATCAAACACCTTCTGGGCATGACCAGTTTTGACATGAGTTTTGGCATTTCACTGTGAACTTGCACCTCTGATCAAACTAACATGTCCACTAGGCTCCCAGTTGCCCCTAGCCTGGGTCTGTTAATTGCCAGCCTCAACCGCGACCTCTAGCATGCTTTAGCATTTCGTCGAGCACATCCCATGCACGCCCAGGGCGCGAGCAGAGCGTGCGTTTGGCACGCACGTGCGCCGAGCCGACGCGCTGGCCCCCACGGTTTTGACCCGCTCTGCAGCACCACGCCACGCGCTCCCCTCCTCACAGCAATGCGCCAAGCCGCCCTGGCAGCCTACAGCGACGCCGACAGAGCTTTTGGCGGCACACCGGCGTCCGCAGCGCGCCTCTGCCACGGTCGGCGCCGCCAAAGCCACTCCCGCTCGCCAGCTCGCCCCTGGAGCAATGCCCACTCGTCCGCTAGCTCCTGCCGTCATCCCCAGCCACGCCACGTTGCCCTGCAAGCTACAGAGAGGCGGTTCGCCGGCATCCTCATCCGCCGCCGCGGAACCGACCTCGACGGGCTATAAAAGGAGGCCCCCGAGCTTCCCCGAGCACGCAGGCAACCTTCGAATGCTCCCCTAGTTCTCCCATGGCAGCCAATCGTTCCGGGGAGGTCTCCTTCCTCACCTCCGGCAACTGCAGCCGCCGCCACTACCCTGGCCAATTCGGCACCACCAGGGCCTCCCACTCTCCGTTCTCTCCACCAAGAGCTTCCCCATCCGCCCGTGAACCATTCCCACTACTCGATTTTGATCGGGACACACCGCGGGAGAAATATCACTTTTCCCGACGGTCTCCATCCGCCGCGAAGCTCGCCGCCCGCAGCTCCGTCCATCCCCGAGACCATATCGACCACCGGAGTGACCGTCTTGATCCCCTGAGCACGCCGATGGCCTCCGTTCCCCGAACGGTGCCGTCATTCGCCGGTGAGCCTCGCCGGAGCCCCACCCCGCTCGGGCAGAGGAGGGAGAAGATGCGGGCGACTGGTCAAACCTGACCAGTGGGCCAGGCGGGCCCACCGTCAGTGACCCAGCGCCGGTCCACGTGGGTTAAGTGGAAGCGTAAAAGGCGCAAATACGTCTTCTCTGTCCGAAAGCGTAATCTCTTTTGAAATGTTTTCTTTTTCCTGATTTTATTAAAAGCAGATTTTGACCACAACTTTGACTGCCTATAACTTTTTAAATATAACTCCAAATGAATTAATTCTTTTTCCTACATCTCTCAAATATTGTCTAGTTTATTTTAAGATTTATTTGAAAATTTTCCAAACAACTTTTTTTTTGTTGTTTTGTATTTGTGTGTCAATTCAAATTTATTTTAAAATAGGATTTTGGAGAGAGAGAAGAAATTTTCAAAAAATTTGGAGAGCACCCCCACCTCTCCACACCATTAAAGGCAAGCATTCTGAACCCCGGAATAATATTTTTGGTGTGTTAGTTGACACGTTTATAACACCACCTTATATTGGAGAACTTGTTATTTCATGTGATATGATCATTTGCATGAATGCATATTAGTGATTTCCTTGCTGTTGGAAATGAATATACTTGTGATGGTAATCACCCTCATGTGCCTTGCATGCATGCCGGAAAGGAATCCGGGAAAGCCTCTGCCTTGGGTAGGAATGAGCTTGTCGCCGGTCCCCGTCGGGACGGTTATGTCCGGTATGGCATGGTAAGGTATATTGAGTGGTGATTTTGTTGATTGAAATATATTTGTTTACATGCCATACAGGGAACTTATAAACCTCCTGAGTCGACCGTAGACCGAGTCTTGTTTCCAGTAACTCCCATACTTGCTATGTACTACCACTTGTCCTTGCCGCAGGTAGGGTATGGTTCAGTAAGTCGTCAACCCCTTTCAAGCACACACCGTACAGAGAGGCCATGGTGGAAGATATCGGTTGTAGCCGGTAGGCATGCCACCTGGTCCAGGGGCATGGGTGTTTCCGGTTGGAACCGAGAGGGAATCCACCCCTTAGAGCGCGTGATATAAATTTGATCCCATGCTACGCGAGGTTGTAGCCTCCCCACTTAGAGGTTTGCTTAACAAGTGTCGTGGGTGATTCCAGACACTGATGAGTTAAGCTGGTGTGTGCAAGTTAGGCGTGTTTTCAACTAAAAGGCCGTAGACGGAATTAGTCCCGATGGACTGAAGGAATCCGTTACTCGTGGGTAAAGAGTACACCCTCTGCAGAGATTAAAACCTATTCGAATAGCCGTGTCCATGGTTAAGGATTACAGTCTGGGATGGGTCAAGTGTTGGTCTTAGCGTCGGTCTTCGGAGGAGATATTGTTAAACCAAACTTGTATACCGACTGGTGACTTGTGAAGATTATGATTATTATCTTATGATGGACTAACCCGTTGCATTATTTATATTATCGAGTATCCCTGGACGGTTCTACCTCCTGGATATTCATTGTGATTATTTATCTTGTAAGCCCTTTATGTGGTGTCGCTCAGACGCCCGACCGTGGCCTTTCTTTTAAAGCCCTTTATGTGGTGTCGCTCAGACGCCCGACTGTGGCCTTTCTTTTAAAGCCCTTTATGTGGTGTCGCTCAGACGCCCGACCGTGGCCTTTCTTTTAAAGCCCTTTACGTGGTGTCGCTCAGACGCCCGACTGTGGCATTTCTTTTAAAGCCCTGTATGTGGTGTCGCTCAGACGCCCGACTGTGGCATTTCTTTTAAAGCCCTGTATGTGGTGTCGCTCAGACGCCCGACTGTGGCATTTCTTTTAAAGTCTTGTATGTGGTGTCGCTCAGACGCCCGACTGCGGCATTTCTTTTAAAGCCCTTTATGTGGTGTCGCTCAGACGCCCGACTGCGGCATTTTATTCCCACTCTATTACTGCTTGTTCATGTTGCATGAAAATAACCTGCTTGCATGCATAAAAGATGTTTTATTTATGACTGAGGATATGATCATAGAATTTTTCAGTACATGTTTATCAATTATATTATACCTGTGTTCTTAATGTTTGCGAGTACATTCAAAGTACTCACTGGCTTGTCCTTGGCTATTGTCTTGGCCAGATTTCTGCTTGGAGAGGAGCGTGGCGATGACAGCCTCAAGACCTAAGCAACGGTGATAGCAGCCTCGCGAAGATAGGAGTTAACCTGGTCAGCTGTTCCTGTGGGAAATGGAGTCCCATAGACACTGATGTCTCACAAACCGCTTCCGCCATCGACCACTAGAAACCCAATTGTTGTACTCTCAGGCCAGAATGGTCTTGTACTACATATTTTGTATTTTTGCTTGGAATTTCTGTATCAAGTTGGAGCCTCATCAGCTAACAGTAATCCTGGGGCTGATGAGCACGACGGTCTTTTTCTGGAAATTTATACCCGGAAAACCCGGTCGTGACAGACTTGGTATCAGAGCCAGGCTGACCATTGGCTAATCCTATCTTAGCCGGGTCTATAAACTTAGGCAAACCTACCCACCAAACCATAACCAAACCCCAGCCAAGCTTCTCGTGCAAGATAGCCACACAGTGACCCAACACCTTCTTGGCAGTCGGTGCCCAACCTATCAACCTAACCTGTCACTCATACACCAGTGACCGGCCCCTAAATATTCCTTTCTCGCAAGCGTGCAAGGGAAGACTCCGCCCCCTTTTTCCTATAAAAAGGGGCACGCTAGCCCCAACACAACACAGCACAGCCTCTACCCCAAACCAAGCTACAATGCCTGGCCCTATCGTGCACAATGAGACCACAGCAACCAACCTTGGAGGCTTTGTGACCATACTCGCAAACCTCACCCGTCGTGCCTATGCGTTAGAAGAGCCCCCAGAATATGTAGTGTACCAAGGACCCATGAGCGGTGAGAGCCGTCAATTCTGGGCCACTGTACACATCTACGATAGGGGTCTAGAGCACGAGCGCCCCTACAGGTTCACCGGGAGAACAACTTCCTTTGAGCTTCAAGCCATCCAACTAGCTGCTCGAGAGGCCATAGTTCATCTCCGGCACTTGTCGCCTAGAGTTAACTGTCGCTCGTTCCACTACTACCCCAAACGTGAAGGGTATGGTAGACCACCCCGAGTTGCCAACGGAGATCACGAGACAGATCCTGCATTGTTCCACCTAGTGCGCTATGTAAGTGCACTAGAGGAACTATGCGATCAAATCACTATTGATCTAATCGCCGCTCGTGGAGAGCTGGTTCGTCGATCCCTGGTGAGAGAAGAAAACGAGCCCAACGCCGACAACCCAGTCGTGCTGGTTGGACACCCGATCGAGTCCCTGAGGCCTGCCCCAGCCATAGGTCAAGGTGCTGCGATAACCCCAGAGGTGCTTCGTCGCATATTGGGAGCACACTCCAACGGGATTGTGGCCAACAATCCCCGAGATGGTCCTCATCGCTACCCCGAGCCTGCAGCCCCTCAACCCACTCCAGCTAATTCCGACGACGAGACCCATGGATGAGCCTCAAGGCGCGCCCGCTTGGATGTAAACGAGGTAGACTAAGTCACCCAAGTCGTATTGAGTCCCAGTGTACCCTCACTTTGTAATCATGTGGCCTTGTTTTTAAACGCCGCCTGTTGTCGTGCCTCTATTTTAATAGTGACCTTGTCTGGATACGCCAGTATGCAGTGTAAGATTTCTATCCCGGACACAGTTATCAAAAATCACCCCGTCAACCCCACAGCAACACATCACTATAGTGAAATGTGAGAATCTGTGGCTTGACCTCGACCCTTGGAACAGAGCTGAAAATTTTCTTTACCATTCACCACGGTAAAAATGACCCAGCTCCGGTGCTATAAAAGGCCACCGCGTGACCTTGCCAAGCACCTCTCACCTTGTGCACCACCCTCACAACCATTTCCTAGCCATGCCGAGCCCTAGCATTTATCTGAGAACCCCAGATGCAACCCCAGGTAGTTTTGTCAAGATATTGCGGGATTTTACCTGCAGCACCATGGGCGCTACCCAGCCACCCCAGTACGAGCTGTTCAAATCGAGAATTACCCCTTCCACCTCAAGATATTGGGAAGCAGTACACATCCCTCCCGTAAACTCAAACCAAGATCCAACGGAGGTCTCCTTCGTGGGGAAATCTATGCCAACCCCACATATGGCCATAGAAGCTGTTGCATACGAAGCGCTTGCTCGCCTTCGATTCGCGGTACCCTATGCCAGCGAACGAGGGTATTATTACTTCCCGAGCCGTGCAGCACCCGGAGGAGTGACATCTTTTCCCGGTGGACGAATTGAGAGAGACCCAGTTCTGGCCAACCTTGTTCAGTACGTCATCGCTCAAGAGCAATTATCCCAACGTGTGATGGGTTATCTTCAGAGCCTCGTAGATTTAAATCCTCAGATCGCCATCAGCAGAGCACTAAGGCCTGACCAGGAGAGACACGTACATCGACTGGTCAATCCACTTCCCCCGATAGAAGAGGAGTGTATCCCAGTACCAGAGACGTTTTCTAGGGACCCCGTCCAGTTGCCGTTTCCATTTTAGACGTCGCTGCGGTGTTCATTATTGCAACATTTATTTATGTGTGTGACTTATGTCTGATACCCTGAGCTTGTACGACGAGTCAATTATTTGGTTTCTACTAATGTGTGTAGTTTTTGTTGTGGTTTATACTCCTTTAAATTAACTGTTTTTCCCTCGCAAAATTCTGGAGTGAGATTTCTTTTCCCTGAATTGCTACGTCTGCACCTTCTCACGGCATGGATTAATTAATCTCTCGCAACACCATGGCAGCAGACTCACAACCATAATCATTCGAACGCGTACACTGTTTGCAAAACTTTGCAACGGTGTTGCATCCAGCTAATTCCCCCCCCCCTAACAACAGTTAGCACCCGGCACACCCCATCTACTCCTCATGATCACCACCACCGCGGAGAGCCAACACCCGAGCAGCAGCTCGCGACGATCGTCGAGGATCGTCGCGCACAGGAGCACAGAGAGCCCCAGTAGTGTCACCAGCCCTCCAAATATCAGGATCACAAACCAGTCCGGCATCGCCTCCGCCATTAGAGCCTCACCCGAGCTTCTGTAAGCAGTAATGGAGAAAGAAAGGAGGAGGAGGAGAAGTGAGGCCAGGTGTGAGGGAGAAGAGAGGGACACCTCGACCGTTTTTATAGCTCGAGCTCGGTGTACGGTGGGCGAAGTCCACCAACGCCGCTCGTCGCCCGATCGCCGGTGTTCGGAGTCGAATCCGCGAGCAGTGCCGACATCACGCTGGCCCGTGAGGTGAGTGCACGCTGCACCGGCAGCTAGCACGCCGCGCACTACCGCGATACGGCCTAGATGCCCTACGCGCTAGGCGTCGCCGGTGGAGAAAGCGCGTGGAAGAGAGGAAGAAGAGAGAGCCAGAGGGAGAAGAAGAGGCTGACTGTGGGCCCCGGGTCCACCTGTCAGCTAGAGAGAGCACTGTGCTCTCGGGTACGACCAGCGTATATTTAAATTTAGAAATTATTCTAAATTTATATCTAGCGTAGAATCCAACGTTTTTGTCACGAACCGTAGATTTTTCCACGCAGCACCAGTTTTCACACTATGGTCTTTTGACCACTTATTGCCCTCTCACTGTAGCCACATTTTTTTCTTTTTACTGCTTATTGTTCTTCTTAAAATAGCTTTTAACAAATCTCGAGGACGAGATTTTTCTTAAGGGGGGTAGTGTTGTGACACCCCAAAATTTCGGCCTTGTTTTGTTAAAATTAAAAATTTTGCGAGGAATTAAAACTTTTATTTTCTGGGCACCCTTTTGATTTTTGGACCATTTTCTCCCTTGTTATTATGGAGTTTTTCCTCATAGTGAAAACCTTTCAAATATGTTATTGGACTTGATTAACCTCTCAAGAAAAACTTCCCTTTTATCAGTATAACTAATTACATAATTAAATTTGCTTAATCTTTATTTTCTTGAAAAATGGTTTTTCAAGGTTATATGGCCATATTTGAACTACAACCATTTGATAAATTCACCTAAAATTCCAACCAAAATTTGGATATGTCATGTGATGTTTTTAAATCATTTTTATACAAAAATATCTTTTATTCATGTTATATTTTGAGCCCTACACTCAATTTTTCTTCTCTGGTCCAGAGTGCAATTTGCACTACAACCCTTTTAAATATTTCTTTATGGCCTCCACCAAAATTATGGGATATTGGTAGTAGCATATGATTCAACATTATGCAAAAACCTAGTGCTGTTCTTTGAAAAATTTGAGTGAATCAACCTCATTTTCATTCTGGTCCAGCCTTGTGATTTCTACTACAACCCTATTTAATTTTGCTCCAATGATCTTGTGCTTCCTCCTACTTGTAGACATCCCTACCAAACCTCTAAGTCCAGGAGCATACACCCATTGGCATATTTTTGGTTCATGAAATAATGTCATTTATTTCCTGTCCAGAATTGTAGTTTTGCAAAACTTGCACTAGCAAGTTTCCTCTTTTGTCCAAATGACCTCACCACCCTCTTGTACATCTAAAGAGACCCTGATCTGGAGTTTTTGGCCACTCCAAGACTTGCCTAAGTGCCCTTGGCATTTTATCAAACACCTTCTGGGCATGACCAGTTTTGACATGAGTTTTGGCATTTCACTGTGAACTTGCACCTCTGATCAAACTAACATGTCCACTAGGCTCCCAGTTGCCCCTAGCCTGGGTCTGTTAATTGCCAGCCTCAACCGCGACCTCTAGCATGCTTTAGCATTTCGTCGAGCACATCCCATGCACGCCCAGGGCGCGAGCAGAGCGTGCGTTTGGCACGCACGTGCGCCGAGCCGACACGCTGGCCCCCACGGTTTTGACCCGCTCTGCAGCACCACGCCACGCGCTCCCCTCCTCACAGCAACGTGCCAAGCCGCCCTGGCAGCCTACAGCGACGCCGACAGAGCTTTTGGCAGCACACCGGCGTCCGCAGCGTGCCTCTGCCACGGTCAGCGCCGCCAAAGACACTCCCGCTCGCCAGCTCGCCCCTGGAGCAGTGCCCACTCGTCCGCTAGCTCCTGCCGTCATCCCCAGCCACGCCACGTTGCCCTGCAAGCTACAGAGAGGCGGTTCGCCGGCATCCTCATCCGCCGCCGCGGAACCGACCTCGACGGGCTATAAAAGGAGGCCCCCGAGCTTCCCCGAGCACGCAGGCAACCTTAGAATGCTCCCCTAGTTCTCCCATGGCAGCCAATCGTTCCGGGGAGGTCTCCTTCCTCACCTCCGGCAACTGCAGCCGCCGCCACTACCCTGGCCAATTCGGCACCACCAGGGCCTCCCACTCTCCGTTCTCTCCACCAAGAGCTTCCCCATCCGCCCGTGAACCATTCCCACTACTCGATTTTGATCGAGACACACCGCGGGAGAAATATCACTTTTCCCGACGGTCTCCATCCGCCGCGAAGCTCGCCGCCCGCAGCTCCGTCCATCCCCGAGACCATATCGACCACCGGAGTGACCGTCTTGATCCCCTGAGCACGCCGATGGCCTCCGTTCCCCGAACGGTGCTGTCATTCACCGGTGAGCCTCGCCGGAGCCCCGCCCCGCTCGGGCAGAGGAGGGAGAAGACGCGGGCGACTGGTCAAACCTGACCAGTGGGCCAGGCGGGCCCACCGTCAGTGACCCAGCGCCGGTCCACGTGGGTTAAGTGGAAGCGTAAAAGGCGCAAATACGTCTTCTCTGTCCGAAAGCGTAATCTCTTTTGAAACGTTTTCTTTTTCCTGATTTTATTAAAAGCAGATTTTGACCACAACTTTGACTGCCTATAACTTTTTAAATATAACTCCAAATGAATTAATTCTTTTTCCTACATCTCTCAAATATTGTCTAGTTTATTTTAAGATTTATTTGAAAATTTTCCAAACAACTTTTTTTGTGCTGTTTTGTATTTGTGTGTTAATTCAAATTTATTTTAAAATAGGATTTTGGAGAGAGAGAAGAAACTTTCAAAAAATTTGGAGAGCACCCCCACCTCTCCACACCATTAAAGGCAAGCATTCTGAACCCCGTAATAATATTTTTGGTGTGTTAGTTGACACATTTATAACACCACCTTATATCGGAGAACTTGTTATTTCATGTGATATGATCATTTGCATGAATGCATATTAGTGATTTCCTTGCTGTTGGAAATGAATATACTTGTGATGGTAATCACCCTCATGTGCCTTGCATGCATGCCGGAAAGGAATCCGGGAAAGCCTCTGCCTTGGGTAGGAGTGAGCTTGTCGCCGGTCCCCGTCGGGACGGTTATGTCCGGTATGGCATGGTAAGGTATATTGAGTGGTGATTTTGTTGATTGAAATATATTTGTTTACATGCCATACAGGGAACTTATAAACCTCCTGAGTCGACCGTAGACCGAGTCTTGTTTCCAGTAACTCCCATACTTGCTATGTACTACCACTTGTCCTTGCCGCAGGTAGGGTATGGTTCAGTAAGTCGTCAACCCCTTTCAAGCACACACCGTACAGAGAGGCCATGGTGGAAGATATCGGTTGTAGCCGGTAGGCATGCCACCTGGTCCAGGGGCATGGGTGTTTCCGGTTGGAACCGAGAGGGGAGGCCACCCCTTAGAGCGCGTGATATAAATTTGATCCCATGCTACGCGAGGTTGTAGCCTCCCCACTTAGAGGTTTGCTTAACAAGTGTCGTGGGTGATTCCAGACACTGATGAGTTAAGCTGGTGTGTGCAAGTTAGGCGTGTTTTCAACTAAAAGGCCGTAGACGGAATTAGTCCCGATGGACTGAAGGAATCCGTTACTCGTGGGTAAAGAGTACACCCTCTGCAGAGATTAAAACCTATTCGAATAGCCGTGTCCATGGTTAAGGATTACAGTCTGGGATGGGTCAAGTGTTGGTCTTAGCGTCGGTCTTCGGAGGAGATATTGTTAAACCAAACTTGTATACCGACTGGTGACTTGTGAAGATTATGATTATTATCTTATGATGGACTAACCCGTTGCATTATTTATATTATCGAGTATC
Source organism: Triticum urartu (assembly GCF_056163025.1). NCBI lineage: Eukaryota > Viridiplantae > Streptophyta > Magnoliopsida > Poales > Poaceae > Triticum > Triticum urartu. The sequence continues at coordinate 98,595,778 of NC_141875.1, forward strand.
CCTGGACGGTTCTACCTCCTGGATATTCATTGTGATTATTTATCTTGTAAGCCCTTTATGTGGTGTCGCTCAGACGCCCGACCGTGGCCTTTCTTTTAAAGCCCTTTATGTGGTGTCGCTCAGACGCCCGACTGTGGCCTTTCTTTTAAAGCCCTTTATGTGGTGTCGCTCAGACGCCCGACCGTGGCCTTTCTTTTAAAGCCCTTTATGTGGTGTCGCTCAGACGCCCGACTGTGGCATTTCTTTTAAAGCCCTGTATGTGGTGTCGCTCAGACGCCCGACTGTGGCATTTCTTTTAAAGCCCTGTATGTGGTGTCGCTCAGACGCCCGACTGTGGCATTTCTTTTAAAGCCCTGTATGTGGTGTCGCTCAGACGCCCGACTGCGGCATTTCTTTTAAAGCCCTTTATGTGGTGTCGCTCAGACGCCCGACTGCGGCATTTTATTCCCACTCTATTACTGCTTGTTCATGTTGCATGAAAATAACCTGCTTGCATGCATAAAAGATGTTTTATTTATGACTGACGATATGATCATAGAATTTTTCAGTACATGTTTATCAATTATATTATACCTGTGTTCTTAATGTTTGCGAGTACATTCAAAGTACTCACTGGCTTGTCCCTGGCTATTGTCTTGGCCAGATTTCTGCTTGGAGAGGAGTGTGGCGATGACAGCCTCGAGACCTAAGCAACGGTGATAGCAGCCTCGCGAAGATAGGAGTTAACCTGGTCAGCTGTTCCTGTGGGAAATGGAGTCCCATAGACACTGATGTCTCACAAACCGCTTCCGCCATCGACCACTAGAAACCCAATTGTTGTACTCTCAGGCCAGAATGGTCTTGTACTACATATTTTCTATTTTTGCTTGGAATTTCTGTATCAAGTTGGAGCCTCATCAGCTAACAGTAATCCTGGGGCTGATGAGCACGACGGTCTTTTTCTGGAAATTTATACCCGGAAAACCCGGTCGTGACAATTATGGATCTAGTTGGGACGACAATTTGCCATATGCATAGTTCTCCTACAACAACAGTTACCAAACCAGTTTAAAGATGGCCCCTTTCGAAGCCTTATACGGAAGGAGGTGCAGGACACCGTTGTCATGGGACGAAGTGGGAGACCGTCAATTGTTTGGTCCTGACTTGATTAAAGAGTCTGAATAGAAGGTGATGTTGATTCGCGATAGGCTCAAGGTAGCCTAGTCCAGACAGAAAAGTTATGCAGATTCTAAACGCAAGGAGACAGTTTACGAAGTTGGAGATAGAGCTTATCTTCGAGTATCCCCACTTCGGGGAACAAAACGTTTTGGAGTCCAAGGAAAGTTAGCACCACGATTTGTAGGACCATATCGAGTATTGGAACGTATGGGGGAAGTAGCCTACAAGTTGGAATTGCCCGAAGGATTGTCAGGAGTACATGACGTGTTCCACGTTTCTCAGCTGAAGAAATGTCACGCAGAGATGGCTGACATCCCGTTGAGAGATACAGTGCCTTTGGAAACTATTCAGTTGGATAACGATTTGACCTGCGAGGAGAAGCCTGTTAAGATCCTCGAGTTTGCCAACCGAGTTACTCGTAGCAAGGTTATCAAGTTTTGCAAAGTCCAGTGGAGCCACCACTCAGAGGATGAAGCCACCTGGGAGCGAGAGGAAGATTTGTTCAAGGACCACCCTCACCTATTTTCTAGCCAACCCGAATCTCGAGGGCGAGATTCATCTTAAGGGGGGTAGGTTTGTAACATCCCAAATTTTCAATTTGGAATGTTATACATTAGATCATCACTTAATATCATATTTCTTTTGCTTTTTGGTTGATCCTAGAAATTCCACGTAACTCAATGACCCACGGAGAGAGTTGGGGATTTCGATATTTTCATATTTAAGTTTTCTCAAATTTTGAGAATAGGATCATTTGATTTTATTTATTTTACCATCAATTATTTCTACTACAAAAAATATGAGAGAGGGAATAAAATGACTTTCCCAAAATAAAGAAATATTGAGGATTTAATAATAAAATCAAATAAGATTTTATTTCGGAGTTTTTCGGTGTTTTATTTGAATTAGGAAAAAAGTGCATTTTCAAAATTGCATTTAGGTCCCAAATAAATGTTCACCTTGTGAGGCTTGATTTTAGAAGCCCGTGAAAATTTATTTCGGAATTTTTGGAGTCCGTTTAGTATTTCTTTTTCTTTTTCTTTCGAGCGGAATATTTTTAAAAAAAAACCGCGCCCGACTGGGCCAAGGGCCCAGCCGAGCCAGGCCGGCCCAGCCGCCGCCGCCTCCCGCTCGAGCAGCCGCCGGACTCGGGAGGAGTCCGAGCCGGAGCCGCCTCGCTGCCGCCCGACCCCCTCCCCAAGGCAGCACTCCCCTTCTCTTAAATACCAAGCCACCCCACCGCCCTCACCTCACCCCGCCCAGCCGCCAGCCACAGCCGCCCCCGCCGCCTACTGCTGCCGCCGCCGCTGCCGCTGCCGAGCCGCCCTGCCGCCCCGCATAGCCGCTGCCGCCACCGGAGCCCCGCCTCGCCCGCCAGAGTACCTCGCCGGAGGTATAGCCGCCGCCGTTTCGCTGTTTGGTTTTTTTAAGAAACTGCCTCGGTTTTTTTTGAAACCCTAGATTGGTTTATTTCTCTGGTTTACTTAATTAGTGAACGTTCACCAATTCGTTCGTTTTAACGAACGCGTTCATCGTTTAGTTTCAGATAACGAACGTTCGTTCGTTAATTTGTTCTTCGTTTTTCTTTTCTCGGATTAAATCCACGGTTTTTCTGATCGCGATTTCAGATCCGATTTTCGTTTTAGTTTAACTTTTCGCTCGTTTATCGGAATCAGGCGATTCAAGCACCTAGGGATTCGCCTCGAAACCCTCTATCTGTTTAACCAACCTAAACAAGATTTTTCTACTGTAAAAATTTCCCTAGATCCAGATTGCTAGAACGAAGTTGTTTTCTTTCGTCGTTTGCCTTTTGTTGCTTCGTTCGATTTGGTTCTTTTGCCAACCGGAGTTCTTAAGTTGAACCTTCTGGTTAGATCTCTTATTCAAGTTTTACCTGTGCTTTAGATGAGTACTTATTGTATGCTCGTTTGTTTGTTTGCGATAGAGTATCCAGAGTGCGCCGCTTGTTACTTCGAATCGCTAGGTTTCCCGGATCATCAGCAAGGCAAGTAACACTTTGATCATACCTTTTCTACTACCCAGTTTTATTGCATTAGATCAATCCTCACACATTGCATGATTAGGATCTAATTAAATTGTGGGATGGGAAGTAGATGAGGTAGTACCTATTACCAGTTTATTTTCAAACCTTTGGGAGTTACTTCTACGTTTGCTTATCATGCCATGCTATGCTAGTAGACGTGGATTGGGTGAGTGAAATCCATTGACAGATGTGAGATTGATAATTAATGGTTTATCTAAGGTGGCAACTTAAACACACATCTGGGTGGATTGAGGCACCTGGGTATTCCAAGACTTGCCTGTTTTTCTTTTGGACCGCCACCCAGGCTCAAAGGGATCATGAGACTGTTCATACTAGAAACTTCCATGTGCAGCCACAAGCTATTATGGGCTCTAGCATAGTTGACTAAGTTGTGCGAACTCTTACAGTGGTAGACTAGCAGATGTAGGGGATATAGGTGGTACGGTCTACCCGATCGTAAGGTGCTAGCGCTTCTGAAAGACTATGTCTCGGTCATTCGTCTTCTCAAACACCCTGTAGTGCGAGAAACCAAACGGAGGCGATCGAGTCTTGTGGGGAAAAGTGCGCAAACCTTTGCAGAGTGTAACAAACTAATCATGATTAGCCGTGTCCCCGGTTATGGACATCTTGAGTATCTAGTACTTGGATTATCATGTGAATCTCAACATGTTACTCTAAATTAATTTTGTTGGGTTATGTTTAATGATGATGCTTAATTGGGATTGAGAATGCTGTCAACCATTCTAAATGTTTAACAACTACCATGATAGTTAAATAAATTTTATTCCTTTGAAGTAGGGAAAAATTGGCTTTACGCAAAAACTATAACCATAGAGCTTTCCACCAGCCAAATATGCATATAGTATAACTGTTGCATTCCATTACTCTCTATGTGTTACCTTGCCAGCATATTCCATGTGCTGACCCGTTTCGGGCTGCAACGTTAATGTTGCAGACTTTTCAGACGACGATTAAGGAGTTTTTAGGTCATGGTTCTATACTTAGTGATGCCGTTGGAGTTGATGGACTCACTTATCTTCCAAGCCTTCCGCTGTTAACGTTATTAGTTGGCCTTAAGCCATATTTATTGTAATAAGTTCTCTTTTGAGACACTCGATGTAATAAGTGTGTGATTGCTACTCTGCTATAAATCCTCCGAGTACTGTGTGGTGTCAGCATTACTGATCTAGGGATGACACCGGAGCACAGAGATCAGACTGTTTGAGGTCTGGTCGCTACACGAAGAAGGGCATCAACCGCCTTACGGGTGGCCCATGAGGGGGAGCAGGCGCGCCCCCTGCCTCGTGGCCACCTCGGGCACCGTCTCGCGTTGATTCTTCTTCCGGAATTTTCCAAATATTCCAAAAATAAGATCCATCCATTTTTATCCTGTTTGGATTCCGTTTGATATGGATATTCTGCGAAACTAAAAACATGCAACAAACAGGAACTGGCGCTGGGCACTTGATCAATATGTTAGTCCCAAAAATAGTATAAAAAGTTGCCAAAAGTATATGAAAGTTGAATAATATTGGCATGGAACAATCAAAAATTATTGATACAATGGAGACGTATCAGTCCACGTACCCTCGTAGACCAAAATCGGAAGCGTTTAGTAATGCGGTTGATGTAGTCGAACGTCTTCACGATCCAACCGATCCCAGTAACGAACGTATGACACCTCTGTGTTTAGCACACGTTCAGCACGATGACGTCCCTCAAGCTCTTGATATAGTTGAGGACGAGGCAGAGTTCCGTCAGCACGACGGTGTGGCGACGGTGATGATGAAGTTACCGGCACCGGGCTTCGCCTAAGCACTACGATGATATGACCGAGGTGTTAAACTGTGGAGGGTGGCACCGCACACGGCTAAGAGATTGTCTGTTGTTCTTTGATGTGCCCCCTGCCCATGTATATAAAGGAGGGGGAGGAGGCCGGCCAAGGTTCAAATCGTCATCGAACGTTAAGCATGCAGACCCTACGGGTTCGAGAACTATGTAGACATGACCGAGACACATCTCCGGTCAATAACCAATAGCGGAACCTGGATGTTGACACGTCTCCAACGTATCTATAATTTTCTATTGTTCCATGCTATTATATTATCTGTTTTGGATGTTTAATGGGCTTTAATATACCTTTTATATTATTTTTGGAACTAAGCTACTAACCAAAGGCCCAGTGCAAATTGCTGTTTTTTGCCTATTTCAGTGTTTCATAGAAAAGGAATATCAAACGGAATCCAAACGGAATGAAACCTTTGGGAGAGTTATTTTTGGAACAAACGTGATCCAAGAGACTTGGAGTGGACGTCAAGAAAGAAGCGAGGAGGCCACGAGGCAGGAGGGCGCGCCTAGGGGGGTAGGCGCCCCCCCCCTCACCCTCGTCGGCCCATCGCATCTCCACCGACCTACTTCATCCTCCTATATATACCCATATACCCTGAAAACATCCAGGAGCACCACGAAACCCTATTTCCACTGCCACAACCTTCTGTACCTGTGAGATCCCATCTTGGGGCCTTTTCCGGCGCTCTGCCGGAGGGGGAATCGATCAAGGAGGCCTTCTACATCAACACCATAGCCTCTCTGATGATGTGTGAGTAGTTTACCACAGACCTTCGGGTCCATAGTTATTAGCTAGATGGCTTCTTCTCTCTCTTTGGATCTCAATACAAAGTTCTCCTCGATTCTCTTAGAGATCTATTCGATGTAATTCTGTTTGCGGTGTTTTTGTCGAGATCCAATGAATTGTGGGTTTATGATCAAGATAATCTATGAACAATATTTGATTCTTCTCTGAAATCTTTTATGCATGATTTAATATCTTTGCAAGTCTCTTCGAATTATCAGTTTGGTTTGGCCTACTAGAATGATCTTTCTTGCAATGGGAGAAGTGCTTAGCTTTGGGTTCAATCTTGCGGTGTCCTTTCCCAGTGACAGCAGGGGCAGCAAGGCACGTATTGTATGTTGCCATCGAGGATAAAAAGATGGGGTTTATATCATATTGCTTGAGTTTATCCCTCTACATCATATCATCTTGCCTAATGCGTTACTCTGTTCTTATGAACTTAGTACTCTAGATGCATGCTGGATAGCGGTCGATGTGTGGAGTAATAGTAGTATATGCAGAATCGTTTCGGTCTACTTACCGTGGACGTGATGCCTATATACATGATCATGCCTAGATATTCTCATAATTATGCACTTTTCTATCAATTGCTCGACAGTAATTTGTTTACCCGCCGTAATACTTATGCTATCTCGAGAGAAGCCACTAGTGAAACCTATGCCCCCTGGGGCTATTTTCCATCATATTAATCTCCTGTCAACTTGCTATTTCTATCGTTGTTTATTTTGCAATCTTTATTTTCTAATCTACACAACAAAAATACCAAAAATAGTTATCTTATTATCTCTATTAGATCTCACTTTCGTAAGTGACCGTGAAGGGATTGACAACCCCTTTATCACGTTGGTTGCGAGGTTCTTGTTTGTTTGTGTAGGTACGAGGGACTTGCGTGTAATCTCCTACTGGATTGATACCTTGGTTCTCAAAAACTGAGGGAAATACTTACGCTACATTGTTGCATCACCTTTTCCTCTTCAAGGGAAAGCCAATGCATGCTCAAGAGGTAGCAAGAAGGATTTCTGGCACCGTTGCCGGGGAGATCTACGCACAAGTCAAGACATACCAAGTACCCATCACAAACTCTTATCCCTCACATTACATTATTTGCCATTTGCCTCTCGTTTTCCTCTCCCCACTTCAAATTTGCCTTTTCTTCGCCTTCTTCCCGTATGTATTTTTGTTTGTGTTTCCATGTGCCTTCTATTTGCTTGCATCTTTGCTTGCTAAAAATCTATTGATATGGATCCACTTAAAGTGTTCTACTTGGATCATCTTCGATCCTTATGCGCTCGTGCTGAAACCCCAACTAGCCTAGTTGATGGGAAATCTTTAGATGAGCATGCTCATTTTATGCGTCATCGTTTGTCTGAAAAGGGGAAGCTCTTATGGTATCAAATAAATAGTTTGCTATGCTATGCTTGGAATCTTTGTGAAATTTATGACTTTACTTGTTGCTCTAAGAACCCTAAAAACACCTTCCCTACCTATGTGAGTTTAATGATAATGAAATCTTATCTTCTTATGGAAAGGGTGTTTATAGATACTATGTTATCGAACAAATTGAAGAATTTGTCATTTTAAGGGTGCTCATCAAGTTGCTTCTTTGATTGAAAAGTATGATTACTCTCTACAAATCTGAAAATTCCGACATACTTAAATATTGCTATGAAAACTATGCTCACAATGCCTATGTTAAGGAATTTATTGAGAGAATGACCGTTGCTTTGGAAGAAAATAATGATATGCACGAATCTATAGATAATTATGATTCCGATGATTTGATTGAAATATCCCTTGATGAACATGATGCTTGCTATTCTTATAGCCATGATGCCAATATTTATGGAGATGAATTTGCTATAGTTCCTTATGTTAAACACGAGATTATTGCTATTGCAACCATACTTGATAGTTCCTTGAATCAAAAGCATGATTGCAATGATTTTACTATAAATTATATTGATGTCAATTATGCTAATAATATGCAAAACCCTAAGCTTGGGGATGCTAGTTTTGCTATGACTACTATTTGTTGTAATGATCATGATTGGGGTGATTCTTCTTTTGATCTTGAAAATTTATTTAAGCCCCATGACGAATATGAGATTGATAATAGTGCTTGCAATAATATTGAAAGTGGGTTTGGAAGAGTGTCAACTTTAGATCCCACATATTTGGAGAATGTTCAATCTTATGAAATTTTTGGGAAAAGTGGATTTGGAGAGGTCATGACTTTAGTTAATGTTAATCCCACTATTTTGGAAGAGTGTCAACTTTGCATGCATGTGGATCGTGTTGAAAATATTTTATGTGATAGATATTTTGTTGAATTTTCTTATGATCCCATGTGTAATTATTATGAGAGAGGAAAATATGGTTGTAGAAATTTTCATGTTACTAAATTACCTCTCGTTATGTCGAGATTGTTATTGTTTCTCACTTCTTTCTTGCATATGCTAGTTTTTGCTTGTCTTGATAATTTATTTGCCTATAATATGCCTATTCATAGGAAGTATGTTAGACTTATACGTGTTTTTCATAAGCTATATGATGCTCTCTTTGTGCTTCAATTCTTGTCTTTCATGTGAGCATCATCATTATCAATGCCTAGCTAGGGGCGTTAAACGATAGCGCTTGTTGGGAGGCAGCCCAATTTTATTTTTGTTTCTTGTTTTTTGTTCCTGTTTAGTAATAATTAATTCATCTAGATTCTGTTTAGATGTGGTTTTATGTTTTTAATTAGTGTTTGTGCCAAGTAGAACCTTTGGGAAGACTTGGGGGAAGTCTTTGCGATCTTGCTGTAAAAAACAGAAACTTTAGCGCTCATGAGATTTGCTGCCATTTTTACTGGAGAGTGAGATTAGGTTGATTATTTTTGCAGATGATTAATATACAAATTCCTCACATCCACAAATTTATTTCAGAATTTTTGGGGTTACAGAAGTATTCGAAACCTACAAATTACTACAGACTGTTCTGTTTTTGACAGATTCTGTTTTTCGTGTGTTGTTTGCTTATTTTGATGAATCTATGGCTAGTATCGGGGGGTATGAACCATAGAGAAGTTTGAATACAGTAGTTTTAACACCAAAATAAATAAAGAATGAGTTCATTACAGTACCTTGAAGTGGTGGTTTGTTTTCTTATACTAACGGAGCTCATGAGATTTTCTGTTGAGTTTTGTGTTGTGAAGTTTTCAAGTTTTGGGTAAAGATTTGATGGATTTTGGAATAAGGAGTGGCAAGATCCTAAGCTTGGGGATGCCCAAGGCACCCCAAGGTAAAATTCAAGGACAACCAAAAGAATAAGCTTGGGGTTGCCCCGGAAGGCATCCCCTCTTTCGTCTTCGTCCGTCGGTAACTTTACTTGAGGCTATATTTTTATTCACCACATGATATGTACTTTGCTTGGAGCGTCTTGCATGATTTGAGTCCTAGCTTTTTAGTTTACCACAATCATTCTTGCTATACACACCTTTTGGAGAGACACACATGAGTCGTAATTTATTAGAATACTCTATGTGCTTCACTTATACCTTTTTAAGAGCACGGTGGTGGTTTTATTTTATAGAAATTATTGATCTCTCATGCTTCACTTATATTATTTTGAGAGTCCTTTACAACAGCATGGTAATTTGCTTTGGTTATAAAATTAGTCCTAATATTGTAGGCATCCAAGATGGGTATAATAAAAACTTTCATAAAAAGTGCATTGAATACTATGAGAAGTTTGATACTTGATGATTGTTTTGAGATATGAAGATGGTGATATTAGAGTCATGCTAGTTGAGTAGTTGTGAATTTGAGAAATACTTGTTCTAAAGTTTGTAATTCCCGTAGCATGCACGTATGGTGAACCGTTATGTGATGAAGTCGGAGCATAATTTATTTATTGATTGTCTTCCTTATGAGTGGCGGTCGGGGACGAACGATGGTCTTTTCCTACCAATCTATCCCCCTAGGAGCATGTGCGTAGTACTTTGTTTCGATAACTAATAGATTTTTGCAATAAGTATGTGAGTTCTTTATGACTAATGTTGAGTCCATGGATTATACGCACTCTCACCCTTCCACCATTGCTAGCCTGTCTAATACCGTGCACCTTTCGCCGGTATCATACACCCACCATATACCTTCCTCAAAACAGCCACCATACCTACCTATTATGGAATTTCCATAGCCATTCCGAGATATATTGCCATGCAACTTACCACCGTTCCGTTTGTTATGACACGTTTCATCATTGTCATATTGCTTTGCATGATCATTTAGTTGACATCGTATTTGTGGCAAAGCCACCTTTATAATTCTTTCATACATGTCATTCTTGATTCATTGCATATCTCGGTACACCGCCAGAGGCATTCACATAGAGTCATATGCTGTTCTAGTATCGATTTGTAATTTTTGAGTTGTAAGTAAATAAAAGTGTGATGATCATAATTATTAGAGCATTGTCCCAAGTGAGGAAAGGGTGATAGAGACTATGATTCCCCCACAAGTCGGGATGAGACTCCGTACGAAAAAATAAAAAAGAGGCCATAAAAAAGGAGAAGGCCCAAATAAAAAAAGAAAAAATGAGAGAAAAAGAGAGAAGGGACAATGTTACTATCCTTTTACCACACTTGTGCTTCAAAGTAGCACCATGATCTTCATGATAGAGAGTCTTCTATGTTGTCACTTTCATATACTAGTGGGAATTTTACATTATAGAACTTGGCTTGTATATTCCAGTGATGGGCTTCCTCAAAATGCCCTAGGTCTTCATGAGCAAGAAAGTTGGATGCACACCCACTTACTTTCTTTTGTTGAGCTTTCATACACTTATAGCTCTAGTGCATCTGTTGCATGGCAATCCCTACTCACTCACATTGATATCTATTGATGGGCATCTCCATAGCCCATTGATACACCTAGTTGATGTGAGACTATATTCTCTTTTTTGTCTTCTCCACAACCACCATTCTATTCCACATATAGTGTTATGTCCATGGCTCACGCTCATATATTGCGTGAAGATTGAAATTTTTTGACAACATCAAAAGTATGAAACAATTGCTTGGCTTGTCATCGGGGTTGTGCATTATTAAATACTTTGTGTGATGAAGATAGAGCATAGCTAGACTATATGATTTTGTAGCGATAACTTTCTTTAGCCATGTTATTTTGAGAAGACATGATTGCTTTGTTAGTATGCTTGAAGTATTATTATTTTTATGTCAATATTAAACTTTTATCTTGAATCTTTCGGATCTGAACATTCATGCCACAATAAATAAAATTACATTGAGAATTATGGTAGGTAGCGTTCCACATCAAAAATTCTGTTTTTATCATTTACCTACTCGAGGACGAGGAAGAATTAAGCTTGGGGATACTTGATACGTCTCCAACGTATCTATAATTTTTGATTGTTCCATGATATTATATTATCTGTTTTGGATGTTCAATGGGCTTTAATATACCTTTTTACATTATTTTTGGGACTAACCTACTAACCAAAGGCCCAGTGCAAATTGCTGTTTTTTTTCCTATTTCAGTGTTTCGCGGAAAAGGAATATCAAACGGAATCCAAACGGAATGAAACCTTTGGGAGTTTTATTTTTGGAACAAACGTGATCTAGGAGACTTGGATTAGACGTCAAGAAAGAAGCGAGGAGGGCACGAGGCAGGAGGGCGCGCCCCCCACCCTCATGGGCCCCTCGCAGCTCCACCGACCTACTTCTCCTCCTATATATACCCATATACCCTAAAACATCCAGGAGCACCACGAAACCATATTTCCACCGCCACAACCATCTGTACCCGTGAGATCCCATCTTGGGGCCTTTTCTGGTGCTCCGACGGAGGGGGAATCGATCAAGGAGGGCTTCTACATCAACACCATAGCCTCTCCGATGATGTGTGAGTAGTTTAACACAGACCTTCGGGTCCATAGTTATTAGCTAGATGGCTTCTTCTCTCTCTTTGGATCTCAATACAAAGTTCTCCTCGGTTCTCTTGGAGATCTATTCGATGTAATTCTTTTTGCGGTGTGTTTGTCGAGATCCGATGAATTGTGGGTTTATGATCAAGATTATCTATGAACAATATTTGATTCTTCTCTGAAATCTTTTCTGCATGATTCTATATCTTTGCAAGTCTCTTCGAATTATCAGTTTGGTTTGGCCTACTAGATTGATCTTTCTTGCAATGGGAGAAGTGCTTAGCTTTGGGTTCAATCTTGCGGTGCCCTTTCCCAGTGACAGCAGGGGCAGCAAGGCACATATTGTATTGTTGCCATCGAGGATAAAAAGATGGGGTTTATATCATATTGCTTGAGTTTATCCCTCTACATCATATCATCTTGACTAATGCGTTACTCTGTTCTTATGAACTTAATACTCTAGATGCATGCTGGATAGCGGTCGATGAGTGGAGTAATAGTAGTAGATGCAGAATCGTTTCGGTCTACTTGTCGCGGACGTGATGCCTATATACATGATCATGCCTAGATATTCTCATAACTATGCGCTTTTCTATCAATTGCTCGACAGTAATTTGTTCACCCACCGTAAAATTTGCTATGTTTAGAGAATCCACTAGTGAAACCTATGGCCCCCGGGTCTATTTTCCATCATATCAATCTCCTATAAACTTGCTATTTCTATCGTTGTTTGTTTTGCAATCTTTATTTTCCAATCTACACAACAAAAATACGAAAAATATTTATCTTATTATCTCTATCAGATCTCTCTTTCGTAAGTGACCGTGAAGGGATTGACAACCCCTTTATCGCGTTGGTTGCGAGGTTCTTGTTTGTTTGTGCAGGTACGAGGGACTTGCATGTAATCTCCTACTAGATTGATACCTTGGTTCTCAAAAATTGAGGGAAATACTTATGCTACTTTGCTGCATCACCCTTTCCTCTTCAAGGGAAAACCAACGCATGCTCAAGAGGTAGCACATGCTCATATTGGCTCCTACATATTTTACGAAGATCTTTATCGGTCAAACCACATAACAACATACGTCATTCCCTTTGTCATCGGTATGTTACATGCCCGAGATTCGATCGTCGGTATCATCATACCTAGTTCAATCTCGTTACCGAAAAGTCTCTTTACTCGTTCTGTAATGCATCATCCTGCAAGTAACTCATTAGTCACATTGCTTGCAAGGCTTATACTGATGACCATTACCGAGAGGGCCCAGAGATACCTCTCCGATACTCGGAGTGACAAATCCTAATCTTGATCTATGCCAACTCAACAAACACCATCGGAGACACCTGTAGAGCATCTTTATAATCACCCAGTTACGTTGTGACGTTTGATAGCACACAAGGTGTTCCTCCAGTATTCGGGAGTTGCATAATCTCATAGTCAAAGGATTATGTATAAGTCATGGAGAAAGCAATAGCAATAAAACTAAACGACCATAATGCTAAGCTAACAGACGGGTCTTTTCCATCACATCATTCTCTAATGATGTGATCTCATTCATCAAATGATAACACATGTCTATGCTCAGGAAACTTAATCGTCTTTGATTAACGAGCTAGTCAAGTAGAGGCATACTAGGGACACTCTGTTTGTCTATGTATTCACACATGTACTAAGTTTCTGGTTCATACAATTCTAGCATGAATAATAAACATTTATCATGATATAAGGAAATATAAATAACAACTTTATTATTGCCTCTAGGGCATATTTCCTTCATTAGCATCAACTACAAGGAGTAATCAACACTACTAGCAACCCACAGGTACCAATCTGAGGTTTCTAGACAAAGATCGGAAACAAGAGATGAACTAGGGTTTGAGAGGATATGGTCCTGGTGAAGATGTTGATGGAGATTGACCCCCTCTCGATGAGAGGATCGTTGGTGATGATGATGGCTTCGATTTCCCCCTCTAGGAGGGAAGTTTCCCCTGCAGAACAGCTCCGCCGGAGCCCTAGATTGCTTCTGCCTAGGTTCCACCTCGAGAAGGCGGTGCTTCGTCCCGAAAGCTTCCTTATGATTTTTTTGCCAGGTCAAAACCCTTCAATAGCAGAAGATGGGCACCTGAGACTTGCCAGGGAGCCCACAAGCCCTAGGGGAGTGCCCAGGGGTAGGGCGCGCCCCCCGGGCTTGTGGCCACCTGGTGGGTCCCCCTCTGGTATTTCTTTGCCCTATATTTTTTATATATTTCAAAATAATTCTCCGTAAATTTTCAGGACTTTTGGAGTTGTGCAGAACATGTCTCTTAGATTTGCTCCTTTCCGGTCCAGCATCCCAGCTGCCGACATTCTCCCTCTCCATGTAAATCCTGTAAAATAAGAGAGAAAAGGTATAAATATTGTATCATAATATGTAAGCCCATAATGCAATAAATGTCAATATAAAAGTGTGATACAAAATGGACGTATCAGCAGACAGCTTAGCCAGGTGGATGGAGCTTCTTGTGAGGTCTAAAGGGTGAGAAAAGTAGAGGGTTTTGGCATGGAGATATTGAAATAATTACTGTTATTTTACTTTTTTTTAGAGCCAGAGTACAAAATTCAGGCAGGATTACAGTTGGAGTGGACTAGATTTCTTAATCTATCAGGCACATTTGCAATTATCAGCTGGTCTTCTTTTTGTCTAGTTTCAGTCGCCAGTTCATGGGCCAATAGGTTGCATTCCCGGGGGGCAAAACTGACTCTGTATTCCGAGAAGATAGCAAGCACCGCTTTTCAGTCCAGAATGGCACCATAGCATGGTAGCCTGCTAGTCCCATCAGCAATGAGTGCGTTGACTATTGAATGTGATGTCAGAGTCAGGAAAGACAGGTGAAACTCTTGCCAGCCTACACCCTCGCCCCACTGTTGCCAAAGCATGCAGACCAATCAAGGCAGCCCGTGCTTTGGCCTCTTCCACACTGCATGCAAGGGGCAGTAATTTGCGGGCAGACAAGAGCACGCGCCCGTGGTAATCCCGAGACATAGCCCCCTCCTAGCAGCGGCCACTATCTAGGAAATACGAGGCGTACGAGTTAATTTTCACCAATCCTCGCACTAGGGCTGTCCAGTGCAAGCGTCGAGCAACAGTGGGGCGAGGGTGTAGGCTGGCAAGAGTTTCACCTGTCTTTCCTGACTCTGACATCACATTCAAAGAAGAATTCATCCACTCCTCCTCGTATCTTTGTAGAAAAAGTATTGATCCTGAAATCGATTCCTTACCCGATCCATGGACATAGTCATCCCTCAAGTGCCAGCATCTCCACAGCAGGAGCAAAAAATTTGCACGCAAATCCTTTGGGACTGAATCCAGTAGCACCTGCAGCCAGCCATGCCCTGTAAACCTGAATTCCTTTTCGTGAGGCAGCCCCCATATATCTCTCAAAGCTTTTCTCGGCACTTTGCTCTTCGAGCAAGCAACCACTGCATGAAATTCATCCTCCTCTCCATTGCCGCAGATCACACAAGTGGCATCTGGAATGATAGTGTGTTTGCATTTGTTCCGCTGTGTGGCCAGGGTATTGGTATCTACTCTCCAACCAAAAAATTTGACTTTTGGTGGGATGTCAGCTTTCCATATAAGGTCCCAGATGTTGCGGTTGCTTGCCGGAGGAGGTCGAAGAAACTAGGGCAGCTTGGTAATGTTGAATGTTTGTACGTCCAATTGTAGTCTTGATGATGAAGCTTTCATGCACGCGACAAATGTGGCAAATGATGATTATGTGTCGCACGAGTATGTGTCACAAGAATATGAAACCCAATATGGTGATGACAATCTTGACATGGATGATGAGGGCTTTGTTGCGAAGGGAAGAAGTGGAAATTATACCAATGCGGAGGATGTGTTGATATGCACCGCATGGAAGAAAGTCTCTCAAGATGCATCCGTTGGAAGTGACCAAACAGTAAACACCTATTGGCAACACATCAAGGATTACTTCGATGAGCGCAACACAAGAGGAGAAAAAGGCCACGGCCGAGGAGATGAAGATGGTCGAGGAGAAGGCACTCAAGTTTATGTTTATGGACACATCTACTCTTGATCCCAAGGCAAAGGCTTATGTTGAACTTTGTCGCGATGAAATGCTCATGAGGAATATGATGATGGGAGGAGGCATGGGAGGTGCCATGGGAGGTGCCATGGGTGGCTACATGAACATGATGGGAGGTGCCATGAATGGTGCATTTGGCGGAAACATGGGAGGTGGCTTCGGTGGCAACATGGAAGGTGGCTTTGGTGGCATAGGGGGTTGCTTCGGATGCAACATGACCGGCATGGGAGGTGGCTTCAAGATGATGGGTGGCTTCGGAGGTTGCTATGGCGGCAACATGACTGGCGTTGGAGGTGGCTTCATAGGCAACATGACCGGCATGGGGCAATGAACGTGCTTCCGGTGGTGCTCCCGGCAACGAGACTTCACCGCTTCACAACGTCGACAAAGAAGCCGGTGATGATGATGACCGTACCATGGTTCACAACGTCGGTGGTGTTGATGAACCGCATGAATGATAGTCATGTGCATTTTAATTTCTAGGGTGAAAAACTTTGATTGGGATGATGCACTTTTGATAGAGGGATTTGAAACTATGATGATGATGATGCACTTTTGTTAGGGATTTGAAACTATGATGATGATGCACTTTAATTTGAAATTTTAAGTGATATTTCAATGCAAAATCGCGGATGGATGATTTTGAGGAGACATTATGGGAGCGTCATATTTGCGGCCTATCATTGCTTATTTAACTGTAATGAGACGTTGGAGGCAGAGCTGCATGCAATCATGCAGGGTATGGCACTAGCAGCTCAACACAGTACCTTACCCATCATCGTCCAGTCAGATTCTTCTAGGCACTCTTGGCTATGACTCGGGATAGTCTTTCTAGGTCGGCGTACGGACATTTGATAGCTGAGATTAAGCATCTTATGGTAGATAGAGAGTTTTTTAGAGTTAAAGTGTTTACATCATTTATAAGTTCAGTAAAAATTCATGCATCTAAAATATATCAGTATATTTTTTGAAAATAAAATGAAGAGATGACAAAAACTAAAAGCAATTCGCTCACAAAACTATGAAAAGCAACAAAAAGATAAAAATAACTGGAGATGGGAAAAACAAAAAATTAAAATAAAACAAACAAATAATGATGAAACCGCGAACCAATCTGTGGTTGGATGGCTATGAGGACAATGGTATCCCCAGCCCACCAGGGTTTAAGTGCTAGATTTGACATCATGTTCTCATTTTCCTGAATTTATTTCATTTCATCCGCCGATGTGCGTCCAATGGGAGGAGACGTTCCCGTCGATTATGAAGTGATAACTGTCGGTGGTCTGGGAACGGGGGTCCCCAGACTTGCCTGCCTGCGGCCTGCGGCGTGGCTCAAGCGGGGGCCCAGTGCGGCCCATCTTCATCAGCTCAAGCTCAAGACCCTCGCGAGGGGCCAAGCCTCGCGGGGCGGACGACAGGAAGCTTCCTCAGAGGCAGCCTCATCAGGCAGGCTCGCGAGGAGGCGAAGAGATCAAGGCAGGGGTACCTCGCGAGGAACCCGTGACGCAAGCCATGACGATCGAGACCAGACGGGCGCCAGGCGGGCGCCGGCCTGCGCAGTGTCCTTGTTTCCCCTTTGGTGCAAAGGGGGCAAGCACAGGCCAAGGCATCAGGCAAAGGTTGCCATTCCGGTGCAACAAGACCAAGACCAGCAGAGCGGCAGGACGGAGGTCACCGTGGAGCCCAAGACGGCATCATCACGAGTGCTTTTGGCAGCCGAAGACCACATTTGGTCAAGATAACTTGTACTATACGTTCCCCTTCAAAATGGCCAAGTGTTGGTGCCCTTCCCGCTCATTATTTGGGGAGAGGCCCAGGGCCTCTATAAATAGAGCTAGCCACCACAGAGTAGGGGGAGGGACCTGGGAGAACCCTAGGAGAGAGAGAGAAAGAGGCGACGGAACTCACCCTAGCAGTTCATCGCACCAGCTCAAGAACACCTCTCGCGAGGCTGTTATTCCCTTGTACTGTTCATCATCAGCCCCAGAGGCAATCCACCACACCACACACTGGAGTAGGGTATTACACCACAACGGTGGCCCAAACCAGTATAAACCTCGTGTCTCTTGTGTTGTTCATCATTTTCATCTTAGTTCGCACGAGAGGATCAGACGTAGATCGGTAGGGGAGAGATCTCTGCACGCACCCCAGTGTTCGAACCTCAAGGGTCTGCCGGAACCTGAAATCCGACATTTGGTGTCACATCCCGCCCTCATGGCGGACAACGTGCCGCCCGCTCCAGCAACGGATGCCGACACTGGGGCAAGGGGGCTCCGGGCCTTGGCCCCCGCCTTGCGGCAAGTGCAGTGGCCGCGCAGGTTCAGGCTCGAGATGCCGCCGTGCTACGACAGCGTGACAGACCCGATGATTTTCCTGCTGGCGTACGAGGAGGCCGTCCTCGGAGCCAGGCGACGATCGGGTGAGGGCCAACTGGTTACCCATGGCCCTCACCAGCATCCCACGTGTGTAGCTCCTCCACCTGCCGACGGCCTCTGTCACCTCCTGGGAGGAGCTGCGCGACCTCTTCCTCGCCCGTTTCACTGCACCAGCGCCGCCCGTCGTCGCAGCTCTCCTAGGTGGCTCCCAGGCACCACTCTTGAGTCATCATGTCAAGCCATTCGCCCACCGGATCAGCACCGCCTCCAAGCGCCAAGAAGCCCCCCGGGCTGGGTGGCGCCCGAGGCCGATCTAACCTTCGACTCGGAGGACCACCCCTTCAACCCCATTGGTTCGGGCGTGCTCCCGATGCTCTGCACCCCCACCATCTGCCAGGTGGCAGTCACCAGGACCCTCATCGACGGTGGTGCCGACCTCAACGTGCTCTCGATGGAGGCCTTCAGCCTACTCCACGTGCCGCTGGAGCGGCTCCAACCCAGCAGGCCTTTCTCGGGCGTCGGAGCCGGTTCCACCGCCTCCTTGGGACAGATCCGCCTCCTAGTGACCTTTGACACTTGTGACAACTTCCGCACGGAGCTGATCGACTTCGACATCGCCGCCATCGGCCTACCCTACAACGCCATCCTCGGCTATCCGGCCTTGGCTCGGTTCATGGCAGCAACTCACCCGGCGTACAACCTCATGAAGATGCCCGGGAGCAGCGGCGTCCACACCGTGTCAGGAGACACAAGGGAGGCGCTGCAGGTGCTCCGGCTTGTTTTCAGGGCTGCGCCGGCTAAGAAGAAGCAGATGTTCACCCAAGACAAGGCGGAAACCAAGCAGGTACCAGTCGACGAGGACGGGTCCACTGGCGCCACCTTCACCATAGGGGCCAACCTCGAGCCCGAGCAGGAGAAGGCCCTAATCAGGTTCCTGCGTGCGAACAAGAAGGTGTTCGCGTGGGAACCAGATCAGTTAGCGGGGGTCCCACGGGAAGTGATAGAGCATCACCTCAACGTGTGCCCCAATGTACGCCCCATGAAGCAGAAGGCAAGGTGGCAGTCTACTGAGAAACAGGCTTTCATCGTTCAAGAGACCCGGAAGCTAGAGGCGGCAGGGGTTATCCGCGAGGTCCGCTACCCCGATTGGCTAGCTAATCCTGTTGTCGTGCCAAAGAAGGGGGGAAAGAGCGCATGTGCGTCGACTTCACCAACCTCAACAAGGCCTGCCCGCAGGATCCATTTCTGCTCCCCCGCATCGACCAGATAGTCGACTCCACCGCAGAGTGTGACCTATTATGCTTCCTGGATGCCTTCTCGGGCTATCACCAGATCAAGATGGCGGTAGAAGATGTGGAGAAGACAGCTTTCCTGACCCCGTGTGGAGTGTACTGCTATACGTGCATGCCGTTTGGGATGCGCAACGCGGGCACGACCTTTCAGCGGCTGATGCACATCGCCTTAGGCCGGTAGCTCGGGAGGAACGCTGAAGCTTACATCAATGACATTGTGGTGAAGTCTCATGAGGCAAGAACCCCGATACAGGACCTGGGAGAAACCTTTGCCAGCCTCAACGAAGTGGACCTATGGCTCAACCCGGAGAAGTGCGTATTTGGAGTCCCCTCGGGCAAGCTCCTGGGTTTCCTCATATCCCACAGGGGCATCGAGGCCAACCTGGAGAAGGTCAAGGCAGTCAAAGATATGAGCCCGTCGAGGACCCTCAGAGAAATGCAGAAGCTCACCGGGCGTGTGACTGCGTTGGGGCGCTTCATCTCCAAGCTGGGGGAACGACCCCTGCCCTTCTTCAAGCTAATGAAGAAAAAGGGGCCCTTCGAATGGACTGAAGAGGCCGACAAGGCATTCCAGGACCTCAAGAGGTATCTTACCAGTCCGCCAGTGATGGTAGCTCCGCGTCCTCGGGAGCCCCTGGTGCTCTACCTTGAGGCCACCCCCTACTCCGCCAGCGCAGCCCTGGTGGCGGTCAGGGAGGAGCGCTGTGCCAAGGCCGCATCGACCGTCTGAACTGAAGCAAAGCAGAGCCAGGAGGGCCTCGCGAAGGCCGCAACCGCAGCCGGGAAGGAACAGCCGCAGCAGGAGAACGCACCCGGAGCAGGAGAGGCCCCTTCAGGCGACCAAGCACTGGGAGCTCCGTCGTCTCAAGAGACGCCTCGAACTCTGGAGGACGCAAGCAGTGCCAGCACCCTCAACCTCGTCGAGCACCCCGTGTATTTCATTAGCACAGTGCTACGGGAGGCGAGGGCACGGTACCCCATGCCTCAAAAGCTCCTCCTCGCGCTACTAGTGGCCTCGCGCAAGCTGCGCCACTACTTCCAAGGACATCCCATCAAGGTCGTCTCAGCATACCCCTTGGAAAGAGTGCTCAGGAGCCCCAACTCCGCTGGAAGGGTCGCCGAATGGAACATTGAGCTACAGGCATTTCACCTAGAATTCAGCACGACCAGAGTTATCAAGGGAGCCACACTTGCAGATTTCGTGGCAGAATGGGCAGAAGCGTCGGGTCTCAAGGCAGGCGAAGACCGGTCACTTTCCCCGGGAAGTGAAGCACCGGACGGCTGGGTCATGTACTTCGATGGGGCATTCTCCCAACACGGTGCAGGAGCTGGCGCAGTGCTTGTGTCTCCTACCCCGAACAAACTCTATTACATCGTGCAACTCTGCTTCCAGCACGGAGAGAAGGTCTTCAACAACATAGCAGAGTACGAAGGCCTGATAGCAAGCTTGAAAGCCGCGATCGCCTTAGGGGTAAAGCGCCTCACCATCAAGGATGATTCACAGCTCCTCATCAACTTCTCCAACAAGATATACGAGCCGAAGGACGAGCACATGGAAGCTTACCTCGCTGAAGTCCGCAGGATGGAGAAACAGTTCTGGGGGCTGGAGCTGCAGCATGTGCCTCGCGGCACCAATTAGGAGGCTGACGACATTGCCAAGAGGGCGTCTAGGCAGCTGCCGCAGGAACCTGGCATCTTCGAGGAGCGACTCTTCAAGCCCTCGGCGGCGCCGTCGCTGCCAGGCACGGCGCAACCAAGGGAGGAGCCTCCTCAGCCGCCTGCCTCGGGTGCTTCGGTCTGCGGCCCGGCCTCAGGGGCACGCCTGCTCCTCGCGTTGGAGCCTTAGGAGGGATGTTGGATCCCAGAGCTCAAGGAATACCTGATGCAAGGGATTCTGCCGGAGAACGAGGAGGAGGCGGAGCGTGTGGCACGGCAGGCCATGGCTTATTGCATCCAGGATGGCGAGCTCTACAGGGAGCGGCCAAATGACGTGTCCCTATGTTGCATTTCCAGGGAGCAAGGAAAGGAACTGCTGGCGGACATACACAGCGGAGACTACGGGCACCACTCGTCGTCACAAACCCTCGTCGGCAAGGCGTTCCGCAGCGGGTTCTACTGGCCCACAGCACTCAACGACGCCGTTGAGCCGGCGAAGGCTTGCGAGGCCTGCCAGTTTCACGCTAAACAGATCCATCAGCATGTGGGGGGCCTGCAGACCATACCCCTCTCATGACCGTTCGCAGTTTGGGGGTTGGACATTCTGGGCACGTTCCCTCGGGCGCCAGGGGGCTATCTCTACCTCTACGTCACTGTGGACAAGTTCACCAAGTGGGCCGAGGTGGAAGCTGTCCGCACAATCCCGGCAGGCTCGGCAGTCAAGTTCATTAAGGGCCGCGTGAGCTGGTTTGGGGTGCCTAACCGCGTCATCACTGACAACGGTTCGCGATTCACCAGTAATCTCTTCAAAACATACTGTGCTAACCTTGGAACACAGATATGCTACGCTTCGATAGCACACCCCCGGAGCAATGGCCAGGCTGAATGAGCCAACGCGGAGGTCCTGAGGGGCCTCAAGGCCAGGACCTTCAAGAAGCTGGAGGCCTGTGGCAGGGGCTGGCATGACGAGCTCCAGTCCATGCTATGGTCAATCCGCACGACAGCGACCAAGCCGACCGGCGAGACCCCGTTCTTCCTCGTCTACGGAGAGGAGGCTGTCCTCCCTCACGAGGTCATACGTCGCTCCGCACGGGTCCTGGCATTCGACGAGGCTCAGCAGGACACCATGCGGGGGACGGACCTCGTGCTGGGGGAGGAACGTCGTCGGGAAGCCACACTATCAACAGGCGCTACGACGATACCACAGCCGCAACATCCGCCCCAGGACCCTTGAGGTAGGGGATCTCGTGCTCAGAAGGGTTCTCTCCAGAGAGGGGATGCACAAGCTCTCTCCCATGTGGGAGGGCCCGTTCAAGGTTGTTCATGTTTCCAGGCCTGGCTCCGCGCGCTTGGAGACTCTGGAGGGAGTACCCATCCAGAACGCATGGAACATTCAACATCTCTGGAGGTTCTACCCCTAAGTGAGGCCTAGCACCTGGGAAAGGCCCAGTGCCTGTGAAGAAGGCGAATGCCTGTGAAGCCGTTGCGTTTTGGAAAAGGCCCAGTGCCTGTGAAGAAGGCGAATGCCTGTGAAGCCGCTGTGTTTTGGAAAAGGCCCGGTGCCTGTGAAGAAGGCGAATGCCTGTGAAGCCGATGCGTTTTGGAAAAGGCCCGGTGCCTGTGAAGAAGGCGAATGCCTGTGAAGCCGCTGTGTTTTGGAAAAGGCCCGGTGCCTGTGAAGAAGGCGAATGCCTGTGAAGCTATCGCGTTTTGGGAAAGGTCGGGTGCCTGTGAAGAAGGCCAATGCCTGTGAAGCTATCGCGTTTTGGAAAAGGCCCAGTGCCTGTGAAAAAGGCAAACGCCTATGAAGCTCGCCGCCCGTGACACTCTCACGTAATAATGAGTGGGGTTGTACACACCCTGGAGTCTCTGGAGCGCCGCCCTCGGGCCTCGGGGGCTCCCGCCCATGCCCAGTGGCAGCACTTAGCTCCGCGCTGGTAAGAAGACGTCGAAGACTAGAATAGGTGCCGGACGCGGCTTTCCCATTTGCTTTCTGCAGTTGGCTTGTTTATTCCCGTTTGAAATTTTATTGGAGTTGATGACGTTCCTGGCTTGTGACTATTTGTCTTTCTCGCTCGCTTGCCTCGTTTTCTCTCGCACAAGTCTCGAGAGGGAGTCGCGGGCGCCCTCGCGAGTGTTTCCTGCCCCGATCGTCTGGAGCTTTCCTGTCCGAGTCCTCTGCGGGAGCACCCCTCCCAGTCCGTGCCCCACGGGCATCGCGACACGAGCGCAGGACCTAGGCTGATCGCCCCCACAACCAAGACCATAAGCTACCCCTCTAACTAATCCTTGTAGGGCATGAAGCGCACGGCGATGCCTCAGCCTCCGGAGGCGAGGGCCGCGTCAAGCTCCACCAAGCTCAAATGACTCCCACACATGGACACGCAACATGGAAACATAGCGCAGAAATGGCAAAAGCAACACGACACTTGACAGCAACAGTTCTAACACGCCCCCACGGGGCCCTGTACTACCTTCTTCTTACGCAGGAAAGGAAGGAAACAAAATGGACATGACCTGTCCAACACCAACCTACGGCAAAAGCTCGAGGTGCTCCTGGGGTTTAGGCGGACGCCTCCTCCCACTTCACCAGGGCGCAGCGGCGGGTGGACCCGCTGCCTTCACCCAGGCGGGCGCGACGGCGCGGGGGCTGGTCGCGGCCACCGCTGGAGGAGCTGCTGCCTGAGGGCAAGTCGCCGAAACTTGGTGAACCCCGAGCACCGCCGCCTGTACGCCAGTCGCCATCTTCATCCTGGTTAGTGCCGAGGCTGGGCAGGCGGCCGCGGTCACCGTCTTCAGGGCAGCACCCGGCATGGCGACCATCTTCCCCAAACACCCTCACGTAGAGGGTGGCGTCGCCATCGAACTTGAAGTACAGGGTACACCACCGGCTTAGCCCACGCGCATGGGAAAACATTTGCCAGCCGCGCGTCAGGGCCCCATTCCTAGAGACGGAGACCTCCAGCGAAGCCTAGGAGGCCCTGCTGCAGCAGCCGTCTGCCTGGAGCCAGAAGCCGCACCGAGCGCTGGCCGGCAGTTCATCTACGAAGAAGCGTGGGAGCTGGAGCCGGGTGCTGGATGGGTCCGCCGACCACACGACGAACTCTGGCATCACCTCTGCAGAGCGGAAGCGTGGTCTTGGGGGGGCGCACACCCACGGTGTGCCCCCCGTCGGCAACCGGGCACTCACCACCGCGCCGGGAACCGCCTCCATGGCTGCGGGAGGCCACCACGGGGACCGTGGTATACTTGTGAGGGCGGCCTCGGCCGCGCTTGGCCGGGGGGGAGTCAGGCCCAGCTTGAGGGGCCTTTCCTTTCTCCGCAGCCGAGAATCTCTTTGGAGCCATGGGAGCGGCGAGTAATCGAGAATAAGGAAAGGAGCAGCAAGAAGGGACGGGCCGAAGGGGGTCGCCCAGCCACGTACTTATAGCCGGAGAAGGCCAACCGCCGAGCACCATGATCGCAGGTAATCATGACCGGTTTCTCTGCATGCAGGGACTTATCAAGTCGTGCGGTCGCCGAGGCGTCATGGGGAAGCGCAGTAGCCCACGTCCAATCAATCGCCACGTGGCGCCCAAGGCCGTAGGCTGTTAGGGCCCGTGGCGCTTCGCACTTGCCCTTTCACTTTCCTGCTAGGCCAAGCCCGGGCGCGCCTTGGGCCCGGGGGCTACTGTCGGCGTTCTGGGAACGGGGGTCCCCAGACTTGCCTGCCTGCGGCCTGCAGCGTGGCTCAAGCGGGGGCCCAGCGCGGCCCATCTTCATCAGCTCAAGCTCAAGACCCTCATGAGGGGCCAAGCCTCGCGGGGCGGACGACAGGAAGCTTCCTCAGAGGCAGCCTCATCAGGCAGGCTCGCGAGGAGGCAGAGAGATCAAGGCAGGGGTACCTCGCGAGAATCCCATGACGCAAGCCATGACGATCGAGACCAGGCGAGCGCCAGGCGGGCGCCGGCCTGCGCAGTGTCCTTGTTTCCCATTTGGTGCAAAGGGGGCAAGCACAGGCCAAGGCATCGGGCAAAGGTTGTCATTCCGGTGCAACAAGACCAAGACCAGCAGAGCGGCAGGACGGAGGTCACCGTGGAGCCCGAGACGGCGTCATCACGAGTGCTTTTGGCAGCCGAAGACCACCTTTGGTCAGGATAACTTGTACTATATGTTCCCCTTCAAAATTTTCAAGTGTTGGCGCCCTTCCCGCTCATTATTTGGGGAGAGGCACAGGGCCTCTATAAATAGAGCTAGCCACCACAGAGTAGGGGGAGGGACCTGGGAGAACCCTAGGAGAGAGAGAGAAAGAGGCGACGGAACTCACCCTAGCAGTTCATCGCACCAGCTCAAGAACACCTCTCGCAAGGCTGTTCTTCCCTTGTACTGTTCATCATCAGCCCCAGAGGCAATCCACCACACCACACACTAGAGTAGGGTATTACACCACAACGGTGGCCCGAACCAGTATAAACCTCGTGTCTCTTGTGTTGTTCATCATTTTCATCTTAGTTCACACGAGAGGATCAGACATAGATCGGTAGGGGAGAGATCTCCGCGTGCACCCTAGTGTTCGAACCTCAAGGGTCTACCGGAACCTGAAATCCGATAATAACCCACAAGTATAGGGGATCGCAACAATTTTCGATAAGTAAGAGTGTCGAACCCAACGAGGAGTTAAAGGCAGAACAAATATTCCCTCAAGTTCTATCGACCACCGATACAACTCTACGCATGCTTGATGTTCGCTTTACCTAAAACAAGTATGAAACTAGAAGTACTTTGTAGGTGTTGTTGGATAGGCTTGCAAGATAATAAAGAGCATGTAAATAAAAAGTAGGGGCTGTTTAGATAAGGACACAACTAAGTTAGTTTTAGTAAAGACCTCTTTGTTATGAGAAAGTTATTTGTCCCTAGGCAATCGATAACTAGACCGGTATTTCGTGTCCCATATCCATAACTAAAGATAAAGAACAACTAAGAACAGCAAATAAAAATTACTTAGTGATAAAGCAAACAAGCACACACGAGAATATTCACCCATGCTATTGCTCCCTGGCAACGGCGCCAGAAAAAGGTCTTGATAACCCACAAGTATAGGGGATCGCAACAGTTTTCGATAAGTAAGAGTGTCGAACCCAACGAGGAGCTAAAGGAAGAACAAATATTCCCTCAAGTTCTATCGACCACCGATACAACTCTATGCACGCTTGATGTTCGCTTTACCTAGAAAAAGTATGAAACTAGAAGTACTGTGTAGGTGTTGTTGGATAGGTTTGCAAGATAATAAAGAGCATGTAAATAAAAAGTAGGGGCTGTTTAGATAAGGACACAACTAAGTTAGTTTTAGTAAAGAGCTTTTTGTTATGAGAAAGTTATTTGCCCCTAGGAAATCAATAACTAGACCAGTAATCATTATTGCAATTTTATTTGAGGGAGAGGCATAAGCTAACATACTTTCTCTACTTGGATCATATGCACTTATGATTGGAACTCTAGCAAGCGTCTGCAACTACTAAAGATCATTAAGGTAAAACCCAACCATAGCACTTACTCGGGTTTGTGTTTCAGTCACTCACGCAACCCACTATAAGCGAATCATGAACGTATTGCAACACCCTACAGCGGGGATCCCTCACGCTTGCGCGACACGGAGAGCACCATAGGACAGCACCAATAATAAAACATGCAACACAAACCAATCTTGATCATCAAATAGCCCATAGGACAAAACAGATCTACTCAAACATCATAGGATAGCCATACATCATTGGGAAATAATATATAATGTTGAGCACCATGTATAAGTAGAGATTACAGCGGGTAAGAGAGAGGTTACACCGCTGCATAGAGGGGGGAAGAGTTGGTGATGATAGCGGTGAAGTTGTTAGTGAAGATTGCGGTGATGATGATGGCCACGACAGCGTTCCGGCGCCACCGAAAGAGAAGGGGAGAGGGGGGGCCTTCGTCTTATTCTTCCTTGACCTCCTCCCTAGATGGAAGAAGGGTTTCCCCCCTGGTCCTTGGACTCCATGGCGTGGGAGGGGCGAGAGCCCCTCCGAGATTGGATCTGTCTCTCTGTCTCTCTCTGTTTCTGCGTTTCCAGATTCTTCCCTTTCACCGTTTCTTTTATTCCCGGAGATCCATAAATCCGATTGGGCTGAAATTTTAACACGATCTCTATCCAGATATTATCTTTCTTGCGGCGAAAGAAGGGCAACAACCGCCTTACGGGGTGGCCACAAGGGTCAGGGGCGTGCCCAAGGGGTGGGGCACGCCCCCCTGCCTCGTGCCTCCTGTCGTGGTTCTAACTCTGACAGTGATGTAGGGGGGTATGTATGGAGAGGCTAGATCTCAGCTATTGGGAAGTTGTAAACACACCAAGATGTACGAGTTCAGGCCCTTCGCGGAGGAAGTAACAGCCCTACGTCTCGGTGCCCGGGGGCGGTCGACTGGATTACTGGCGTGTGAATAACAGGGGTGCGAACCCTTCATACTGAGGAGGGGGTGGCTTATATAGAGTTCGTCGGCCCCCTCCTGCCCTCAGTGATGCAGGGTTTAAGGTACATTTAAGGTTGGGCGTTACTGGTAACGCCCCTAATAAAGTGCTATAATGACCATAAAGACTACTTAACAGCTGACCGTTTGCCTGCGGAGTGACTACAGGTCTCCTGGCGGTCGAGTGGTTGGCTTCATGGTCGAGTGATAGCTTTCTGGTCGAGTGTCTTGAATCCGTCGAGTGGGATACCTTCAAGTCGATTGAAAGGTGACTTCTCCTAGGGATGTCCTAGGGTAGGGCTCCTTGGACAGGTCCGTGCCCCTACCGTAGGTACATGGCTTCATCATTAGCCTCCGAATGGATCGAGGTTAGAGTGGGGAAAGAGTTGGAGATCTTTCCGACTGATTCTTTGGGCTACGTGAGCGCCTCGTTTTGGGTCAATCGTCACGGATGACGTTGCCAACCTTTTTCAGTCGCCTTGATCCATTCCAGGCCTTTCGTCGAGTGAATTTCTTTATTTGCGACATACCGAGCGTCGGTGCGGGCGGGGTCTTCCGTTTTGACAAGTTGTTCTGCAGCCCGCGGATGTCGTGGGATTTCGGATTTTGGGAAGCGCGCGGGACGGGAGCGGCCGCAGTAATTGGAAGTGATAAAGCAGAAGTTCCTCGATCCCCGCGTCGCCTTTTTCGCCACGTACTGCGCGCGCGTCTGTTGCGGGATTTGACTGGATAGCCTGGGCCTACCAGTCAGCCACTCGGGAGCGGCCCCTTATAAATCGCCGGCTCGGGTTTTCCAAGCAGTGCGCTCTCTTCTCCTTTCTTCTTCCTCTCTCCCTTCGCAAGTCCTTCTGCCACCTCCGTTCTCGCCCCAGCGCAGCAGGCCCGTGCGAGACTTCGCCGGCGACGATGACGAAGGGCAAGACCTCCGCTCTGGAGCGCGTGAAGAAGGCGGCGGCGCAGGGGAAGGGGAAAAGATGTACTCGGGGCGGATCCTCCGCAAGGTCCGCTCTGCCCAAGGGCTGGATCTAGGGCGATTGGATGCCGTCAGTGATCCGGCAAGAGGATCTCGACGACATGGTCGAGGGGGGAGTCATTCCCCACGAGCCTGCGCGTCTTTTGGGGAGAGAGATCGAACCTCAACCCCGCGATGGTGAGTGCATGCTCCTAGCCACCCACATCGACCGAGGGTTTTCTCTGCCGCCCCATCCTTTTTTCCGGAGCTTCTTGAACTTCTTCAAAGCGCAGCTCCACCACTTCACTCCCAAATCCATTGTATACCTCGCCGCTTTCATTTCCATGTGTGAGGCTTTCTTGGGTTGCCGCCCCCATTGGGACTTTTCAAGCACATCTTTACCTGCCGTTCCCAATCGGTCAAGAAGGCCATGTCGAGTGACGAGAGGACGCAGGTGATCCAGTTGTGCGGGGGCTTGGCGATCCAGACGAGGGGGAAGAGCTATTTCCCATCCATTACTTTTCCGGAGTCGATCCGTGGCTGGTAGGCGACCTGGTTCTACTGTCAGGACCAGGCAACCCCAGGACAGTCGACTGGTCTCCCTCCTTTCTCACTCGACCGAGCTGAAAAACCTGCTTCTCTGAAAGTGGCGCCGGAGGAAAGGGCCCAAGTCAAAGTGCTGGCCGGTCAAGTGGTTGAGCTTGTCCGTGAGGGCGTGACGGGCATGGATTTGCTGGAGGTCTTCCTCCGGAGGCGCATCCAACCGCTCCAGGCTCATGACCACCCGATGTGGCTGTACTCGGGTCTTGACGACACCACTCGGATCCACCCGGAGGAGGTCACTGATGAGATGCTGGAGGGGTGGCTGTCAAGCATCACAGGAAACAAGGACAACCCCCGAGGAGCCAGGAGGGTAATTCCACTCGACAACTCGTACGACGTGGACCAGGTATGTCTCTATGCTCCTGACTGAGATCTTGTTTTTCTTCATTGGTCTTCTTTGAGTTGGTCGATTGACCTTTGTCTCGCCTGTTGTCTTTCAGGCGACTACTGAGATGTACTCGACGCCCAATGGGGCACAGGGGCCAACTGAGGAAGGGGAGGCGAGCGGAGGTGAGAGCGGGGACGATCAAGGCGAGTGGGAGTCCGACGGTGAAGGAGAGGGAGGCGACGACGTCGACTCCAGCGAAGAGGAGGAGGAGGTTGAACCCCCCCGCCCGGAGGGGCGATCCAAGCTCACACACGATCCGGCGCGGGAGCGTGGTAGTGCGACTGCTCCTGTTGGGCAGTCGTCGAAACGCCCTCGGACCTCTTCTCCTACGCCGACTAGAAAGGCTCCCAAGCATCCGCGCGCAGCGCCATCCAAGCCGCCCAAGGCTCTGCCCAAGATGAAGATGGCCGTCCCCACCATTTCTGGGTAATAATAAAACTTGTTTTCCTTTGTCGACCGTGGACGGATCCTTGGTCGATCAATTGAGCCAACCGACTGACTTTCGAGGCTTGTAGTGCTGCTACTTCTGAGATCTCCGCCAAGGACGACGACCAAGAGATGGAGGATGCTGTTACCTCCAACCCTGGTACGATTACTGACGTTTCCGCTTTGAGTCGACTAAACATTTATTGCAACCCTGTTCGATTGAACTTTTCCTTTGTAGCCCCTCCTCATGTTATCGACCTCCCGGATGACGACGACAACGGTCCGTTGAGAGTGAGGAGGCACAAGAGGGCGTCGGCTGACAAGACCCCCCCCCCAATCCGCTCCGGCATCCGAGGCCGTGGCTCGGGATGGTGGTGACACCACTCGGGCTTCTGTGACCTTCGCCGTTCCTCTGGCGAGTGTGCGGCCCTCGTCGTCGACTGCGGATCCGTCTTCGCTTTTTGCCGCATACCCCACCCTGAGGACTGTCACGACCGGTTTTCCAATAAAAATATTTATTGAGAAACCAATCTTTTGAGTCCAGTATGAGAAAAAAATTCTCCTTACCGGTGGACAATTTCCTGATACAATAAGCCAGTAGCATAAAATATATTACAGAGTCGAGCTACGGCAGCTCAACCGAATTATTACAATCACACCAATAATTATACATAATGGCAGACATGACACAGTGGTGTGGAGGCATACTACTGACTCGAGGATAGGGCGGTGGTGGAAAAACACAGCGGGGTGTGAGATACATGACTCTAAAACTGGCATCTCATCGAGCGTCAAGGTGAGGCTCAATGAATTTATTTGGTAGCGGAAGCGGATATAATATAGTGACCAAATCCAGGGTCGCACGAGACTGACTGGGATTCCTCTAGGCGTCGGACTCGCTATCAAATTCGTCATCCATGAGATCGCCTTCGTCAGCATCTGGCCAAATCAACAAGCCAGTGAGTACTTTGAAAGTACTCGCAAGACAGTTCGGACGTGAGATATAACAAATGCATGCATGAATGCGTTACGATTAATTCACCAATGTATATTCAAAAAATTAGCATAACAAAGTAAGTAAAAAGGGAAACGGCGGTAGTCCACCTGAAATCCCAACAAAACATAAATGAAAACCGATCGGGTGTCTGAAGCAACGCCTCGAAAGGTGAACAAATAAAAAGAAGGAAATGATGCCACAGTCCGACGTCTGAGTGACATCGCAGAGAGGGCTTTAAAAGAAATGCCACAGCCGGACTTAGCACTCATGGGATTCACCGGAGTCTCTGTCATCAAACTGGCACTGTTAGGACAAGATAATACGAATTTGGATATGGAATAGATGATTCAAAGGAATGTATGACTCTGCAGAGTTTGTACAAAATTTTTCCCACAGTCAACGGATTTCCGTAGTCACGAAGGACTAGTTCCGTTTACGGTTTTTCGGAAGAAAACACAGCTAACCAGTACACACCCATCCTACCTCTCGATGCTAGGAATCACCCTAGACATCGTCCAAGAAAAACTTTTGAGACGGGGAGATCACAATCTCGAATAGCATGGGATCAAATTTATATACGCGCGCTCTAAGGGGTGCCCCCCTCTCGGTCCCAACCGGAAACACCCATGCCCCCTGACCGGATGACTGGCTTTAATCCAGGGCCATGGAACCATCATCCCGGCCTCTCCTTTTGGTGTGTACCAGGAAAGCGGTTTGCAACTTACTAAGCCATATTCCTTGCGGAAAACATGTGGTAGTACAGGGAAGGAAATGGGAGGAACTGGACCGATACGGTTTGACACTGCAATCACATAGTCTGGCATAAGACTGGCATGCTACAACACTGCCATCTTACCCATCCTCATGCCAATACATGGCCATTCATATTCGCATCCATCCACTTATGGATCATCGAACTCACTTACCTCAACGATGCATGGAAATAACGTTCATCGGTATGCTCATCAACATGCCATGAGACTAACTAAAATGCAAAACATGCCAAGACACTCATCATATCAAAAGTTCAAACATGCTTGCCTGGTTCGGAGTAGTCGGAGCCTAGCTCGATGAAGTTCGCGGCTCCGTTACCTCCTTCGGTATCTACGGTATAAAGAAATACATGCGCTATCATAAATACCAAGAGGTGCACAGAAATTTATACCAAATATTTTTCAACTAAATATGATAAAAAACTAGACAAAATTCTGAAGAGGACAGAAAAAGAATCAATCAAAAATACTATTCTGTTTAAAAGTTATAAAGGTTTTTGTCCAGGGACTCATCTGTAATGAAACAGAAAGTTTCCAGGGGCTAGCTTATAAAAACAGAAAACGCTTCGGCAGAAACTACGCCAGCCCAGAGGGAAAGCGCATTTGGCAGAAGGCGTTTTCAGAAAACGCTTCGTTTAGAAAGGACAGAGAGGCTGATAGCGGGTCCCACTTGTCATGTTTAAACTTTCAAATGGGAGGGATGAGGCTCGTCGGCGCCCGAGGGCTGCGGTGGTCGCCGGCAGCGATCCACGGCGAGGTAAGGGAATCGGAGGTTACCAACGTGCTCACCGTGTCCTTCCGCAACGGTGGGTGGTGGTGGTGGTCGCCGGCGAATACCACGTCGACGGCGAGCTTTGCTACGGCGGACGGCGGTTCGGGCGTGGATGGAGCTCGTCGGAGAGGACTGCAAAGGCCAAATTGATGAGGGGGTTAGAGTACTGGGTGTGAGAGAGGGCTACGGACGAGGTTTGGGCGCCGGAGATGGCCTCACCGGAGTGAATCAAGCTGGAGGCCGAGGCGGAGCAAGGCGGCCGGAGTCGAGGAAGAAGGGCCCCTCGAGGCTCTTCTAGTTGCTGGTCGGGGTCCAGTGAGGTGGTGGAGGTGTGCGGGGGCGAGAGGGAGCTTAGGGGCGCTATATATAGCCGGCCCGAGGCAGTTGCCGCGAACAGGATAAGTCCGGCGAGTGATTACTGCGGCGCTGTGGTTGGGCAGTGGGATTAGGGGCTTGGGCATCGCCTAGGTGGAGTAGTGGTGCCATTCCAGGGTCCAGCTCAGCACGGGAGGGGGTTTTACGGCCTGTCCCAACGGAACGGCCGTGCGGCACGTCGGCGGCAGGGAGCGCGCCCTGCGCGTGCCAGGCCACGGCGGCGGTGCTGCGCGCGTGCGCTGGCAAGGGAGACGGCCACGCGGAGCTACCAGATGGCTTGGGCGGCACTGAACGGCGTTCTGCCGTGGTGTGCCTTCTGTCGGCCGCCACGGGAGGTCCCAACGCCGCAGAAGACACCGGCGAGGGCGGGCCAGCGCGCCACCGACGCCAGGAAGGCTCCACGCACGCGTGTGAAGTTCTGGACAAGAGGGAGGGGCTGCGAGCATCGAGCCAAGCGCACTGTGAGCTTGTGACTGAACTCTGAAGAAAACGACACTGTAAAACTGAATTTTACTGAACTTTACTGAAAATGCAAAGAACAGTGCAGCTCAGGTGTTCGACAGAATGCTCCTGGCATCTAGGGATTTTTCCTAGAGCTGAAATTTGGTGGAGTGGCTTCTCATTGCTCCAGTAGGCTGCATGATTTTTGGTGGAATTTTTGGAGGAGTGTAGATATGAATTTCACCAAATTTGGCAAATCTGGTCCAAACTTGCAGTGAGTGAAATTTGAAATTTTTGAAAACAAGAAGAGTGGATCAAGATGGTTCTAGGTTGTGGGTACTAAAGACAATCCAGGGGAGTTGGTTTGGGATAAAGGCTCAAAGGCAAAATGGTACTTGCTTTGAAAATTACTTAGGCTCAAAATGAATGGCAGAAAAGTTTTGGGAGATAAAAAATAATTGAAATAAAATCCACAACTTGTTTGGACTTGTTGAGATAGAGAAGTTAGATTGTCCAAAGGTGGAGGGAGGGGTTTTGAGAAGTTTTACTATAGGAGACATGGTAAAACCATGGGTGGATTCAAAAAGAAAGAAGTCCCAAAACTCCTAGGTTTTCCTTTATTTTAAATGAAAATGAAAAAGTTTGAGAGGGTAACAACCAGAAGGAAAAGCTCCCAAAAACTTCAACACCAAATTTGAAAGGGAAAAGAAAATCCTTGCCAAAGGAAAGGAAGTTTTTAAGAGGAAGGATTTCTGGAAAAGAAATTTTTAAAAGCTCTCTTTTAAAATCCAACAAAGTTTTTGATGAAAACCAAATTAAAATTTTGGAGTGTCACAACACCTACCCCCTTAGGAAAAATCTCGTCCCCGAGATTTCAGCTGATCCTTAAATAAGTGGGGATGCTCTGTCCGAAGAAAATCCTCTCTTTCCCAAGTTGCTTCGCTGTCGGCGTGATTGCTCCACTGGACTTTGAAAAACTTGATGGTCTTTTGTCGGGTCTTCCTTTCAGACTCCTCTAATATTCTTACGGGACGTTCCCGATAAGTGAGGTCTGGCTGCACGTCAATGTTTTCATGGGATACTTGTTTCTCTGGGTTGCTTACGCACTTCCTCAATTGCGAGACGTGGAACACGTCGTGAATGCCGGACAAGTCTTCGGGTAAGTCTAGCTGGTAGGCTACAGTGCCTCTTCGTGCCACTATGCAGAATGGTCCAATGAATCTTGGTGCTAACTTTCCTTTAATCTTAAACCGTTGCAGTCCCCTCATGGGTGATACTCGTAGGTACACAAATTCATCGGGTTCAAAATTTACCCCATGATGTTTCTGATCGTAATAACTCTTCTGTCGGCTTTGAGCGGTCTTGAGTCGGTCTCTGATTAGCTTGACTTTTTCCTCGGCTTCTTTGAGCATGTCTGGGCTGAAGATACGGCTGTCTCCGGTCTCTGACCAATTTAGCGGGGTACGACACCTTCGTCCGTATAGGGCTTGAAAAGGTGCCATTCGCAGGCTGGCCTGGTAGCTGTTGTTGTATGCGAACTCGGCATATGGCAGACTTTCCTCCCAACTGGTTCCATAGGTGAGGACACATGCTCTCAGCATGTCTTCTAAAATTTGGTTTACGCGTTCAGTCTGTCCATCAGTCTGAGGATGGTAGGCTGTACTGAAGGCCAATTGAGTTCCCAGAGCCTGTTGTAAATGATCCCAGAATTTCGAGACAAATTGAGTGCCTCGGTCAGATATTATAGTCTTCGGGACTCCATGCAGACAAACTATACGGGAAAGATAAATCCTGGCAAGCTTCTGAGTGTTGTAGGTTGTCTTCACTGGAATAAAATGTGCCACCTTGGTTAATCTATCGGTGATGACCCATATGGCATCATTCCCGTGTCGTGACCGAGGTAGTCCGACAATAAAATTCATCCCTATTTCATCCCATTTCCACTCAGGTATTTTGTTTGGTTGCAGTAGTCCGGCTGGTCTCTGATGCTCAGCTTTTATGCGTTGACAGGAATCGCAACATGCAACGAATGTGGCTATGTCCCTCTTCATACCGTGCCACCAAAATCTTTCCTGAATATCCTTGTACATTTTGGTTCCTCCAGGGTGGATTGAATATGGAGTGGTGTGTGCTTCAGCTAGGATTTGCTGTTTGAGGTCTTCTATGTTTGGCACACAGAGTCTGTTTTCGTACCGTAATATTCCATCATCTCCTATGATGAACTCCGAGGCCTTGCCCATACTCACCTTTCTTTTAATTCCTTCAATACTGGGGTGACCAGGCTGAGCTTCTTTAATCCTCTCCACAAGGTCGGGCTTTATTTCCAAGTTTGATATGGTGCCTTCTGCTACCATCATCAAGTTGAGCTTGGCAAATTCTTGTTGGAATTCGGGCCTCAAGCTGTGCAGATTGTTTTCGTCGGAGTTGGGATTCCGACTAAGAGCATCGGCCACTACATTTGCCTTCCCTGGATGGTAATGGATACCAACATCATAATCCTTTACCAATTCCAACCAACGTCGTTGCCGTAAGTTTAGTTCTGGCTGTGTGAAAATATATTTGAGACTTTTGTGATCCGTATATATTTCACATTGATTCCCAAGTAAGAAATGCCTCCATTCCTTGAGTGCATGAATAACTGCTACCATTTCTAAGTCATGAGTGGGGTAATTTTCCTCATGCTTGCGAAGTTGCCGTGAAGCGTATGCGACAACCTTGCCTTCTTGCATCAACACGCATCCGAGACCCTTTCTGGACGCGTCACAATACACTTCAAAATTCTTGTGTATGTCGGGTACAATTAATACCGGTGCTGTAGTTAATTTCCGTTTTAACTCCTGGAAACTTTTTTCGCAGGCTTCTGTCCATTCAAACTTCTTGTCTTTCTTGAGTAACTGCGTCATTGGCTTGGCTAGGGTGGAGAATCCTTCAATAAATCTGCGGTAATACCCTGCCATTCCCAAGAAACTTCGTACGTCAGTTACGCTGGCTGGTGCCTTCCAGTCAAGTATGGCCCTGACTTTTTCCGGGTCCACTGCGATACCGTCTTGGGTCAGCACGTGGCCCAGAAAGCCTACTTGTCTTAGCCAAAATTCGCACTTGCTGAACTTGGCATACAATTGGTGTTTTCTGAGTTCTCCTAGCACAATCCTGAGATGTTCCGCGTGCTCTTCTGGTGTCTTGGAGTATACTAGAATATCATCGATGAATACCACAACAAACTTGTCCATAAACTTCATAAATACTTTGTTCATGAGGTGAACAAAATATGCAGGGGCATTAGTTAGTCCAAAAGGCATAACTGTGAACTCATATAGCCCATATCTGGAGGTGAAGGCAGTTTTGGGGATATCTTCTGTTCGTACTTTTAATTGATGATATCCTGACCTTAAGTCAATCTTTGAGAATACCTTGGCCTGAGCGAGCTGATCAAATAAATCATCTATTCGTGGCATCGGGTATTTGTTCTTGACCGTGACCATGTTAAGTGCTCGGTAGTCTATGCACAATCTCAGTGTTCCATCTTTCTTTTTGGCAAATAAAATTGGTGATCCCCAGGGTGAGGAGCTGGCTCGAATGTATCCTTTGTCTAGCAATTCTTTTATTTGTTTCTTCAGCTCAATTAATTCAGATGGTGCCATTCGGTACGGTTTCTTGTATATGGGGGTGGTTCCTGGTGCGAGCTCAATGCTGAATTCTATCTCTCGGTCTGGTGGCATGCCGGGTAGCTCTTCAGGGAATACGTCTGGAAATTCACACACTACTGGAACCTTGTTTAGCTCAGAAACGTCCACCTTATTCAATCTCGGTTGCCGGGGTATCCTTCCCTCCTTGGCTGACACTTTTATTGTCTTCCCGTGGTGGTGCGTGAGAATTACGGTCCTGTTGAAACAGTCGATAAAACCCTTGTTGGTGGTTAGCCAGTCCATCCCTAGGATGACATCCAGTCCTTTATTTTCTAACACAATAAGATTTGCGTGAAACTCCAATCGTTCGAACTCAATGACCACATTCTGACAGTAATTCTGAGTAACTTGCTGAATCCCAGGGGACTTGATGATCATGGATTTTTCCAAGGGAAACATCGAAAAATTATTTTGCAAAGCAAAACTTTTCAAAATGAATGAGTGAGAAGCTCCAGAATCAAACAAAACCGTTGCAGGTATTGTGTTGACAGGAAACGTACCGAGTACGATATCCGGAGCATTTTGTGCTTCTTCTTTGGTCACGTGGTTTAGATGACCCTTCCTGTGGTTGTTGTTGGGGTTGAAATTGTTGCGCTTGGGTGCTGAATTATTTCCACCATTGTTTGGCTTCGGGGTCGAGTTCCTTGGCTTGGGGCACTGTTTGGCGTAGTGCCCTTCTTCTCCACAAGCGTAGCAAGTAACGCCTGGGCGATACGTGAACTCTTTGTCCCTTGCATGGAAATTCTTGGTTGAGCGTGAGATGTTTGTCGTAGGCTTGTGTGTCCCACCTTTCTGAAAATCTGTCCTGCTTCGGTGATTGCGAGCATGGTTAGTCTGGTCCCTTTTCCGCTTGCGGATATCCTCCAGGCTGCGTCTCTCATTTTCCAGAGTGATGGCTTTGTCCACCAGTGTTTTAAAATCAGGAAAAGTGTGCACGACCAGTTGGCATTTAAGCGCGGGTGCTAGACCGTCAAGGAATTTCAACATCTTCTTGCTTTCAGTCATACGCTCTTCATTGGCGTAGCGGGACAATAGAGTAAATTGACTGTTGTAATCTGACACTGTCATGTTCCTTTGCTTGAGGTCATCGAACTCTCTCTTCTTGATTTTCATAATACTCTTAGGAATGTGTGCACCACGGAAACCTTCCTTGAAATCATCCCAGGTTATGTCATTTTCGTTGGGATGCATGTGCAGAAAATTCTCCCACCATGATGCAGCTGCTCCTGTAAGATAGTGCGGAGCATATAATACTTTCTCGAGATCTGAACATTTTGCAATAATTAATTTCCTCTCCATATCTCGAAGCCAATCCTCGGCCTCAAGAGGTTTGTCTGTATGAGAAAATGTTTGGGGGCGTGTCTTCTGAAGCTCAGATAACTTGGATTGCTGCTGATACTGTCCATGGTGACTCCCCATGTTGATGACTTGGTTCATCATTTCACGATGTTGTTGCTGACTCTGTTCATAAAGGCGGCACATTTGGGAGAGTGTCGTTTCACTGTTCTGCTGACTTGACTGCCCTTGTGTGAAATTGTTGCCTGGTTGAGTGTCATAATCTCCCTCTGGCGGAGTAGGCATGGAGCGAGTCCAAGGACGAGACATTTTTCACTGTGGGGATATATTTTGCAAAACTCATAAGAAAAGCGAAAATGGTCGTAAAACAAATCCAAGAAAATCGCACAAGGATGGCAAATAATTTAAATGACCAAGGTCGCTTAAGAAAACAAATTGATTTGCGCACGGAGAAGGACTGCTCATTACATATCTTACACGCGGGCGATAATTATACAATACATCACTCAGGATATGCGTACATAATCCTGACATGTTATTTAGGCTAGTGCACTTCTCCAGTTCCTACATGATGCGCAAACAAGCTACTCCTCACAACCTATGTACATATCTTACAAGCGGTACATCGTATAACGGGCAAGCGTACTCAGCCAGAAATGTTGATGATCTCCTTGGCCCTGCCAAGGGTGAGGCGCAGTGAGGTTGGGGACTCGACCTCCTCCTCACTAATAGGCTCCAGACGTGAAGAGCTGCGTCGGGTAGATGGAGCGGGTGCCAGGGGCGGAGCAACACGAATAGGAGTAGGCACAACGGGTGGTGCAGTGCATGCTGGAGTGGGCGCAATGGCCTGGTTGAACTCTTCGGTGGTAGGCAGGCGACGAGTAGGTGCATAAGATGCTGATGACGAGACCAAAGTCAGTGGCGGTGCGGCGGGTAGGAGCTCCCTCCTGTTGGCGGCACAGCCATGGACTGAGT
Source organism: Triticum urartu (assembly GCF_056163025.1). Lineage (NCBI taxonomy): Eukaryota > Viridiplantae > Streptophyta > Magnoliopsida > Poales > Poaceae > Triticum > Triticum urartu. The sequence continues at coordinate 98,635,110 of NC_141875.1, forward strand.
CCATGCGGGCAGCTACGAAGTCGTCCACCAGGTTGTCGAAGGCTGCCTCCAGAGCCCGGAGATACTCAATAAGCATCTCAAAAGCCTCATCTCATTCTCCTCTGGGGCAGGAGAATGCGTAGTGACAGGTGTACGGCACATGGCATGGAAGATAGCGGTAGCGACGAGTCTTCATCGCGGGAAGGACATCCCTGAGGCGAGCTATCGCCTCACGGGCTGCCATCTGCATAGCATGCCTCTCCATAGGCATGGCTCTTCCCACGAACCGGAAGCGGCGTAACTCACCACGCCCTCCCCTGAACTGCACCGCGACCTGGTGCATGGTCAGACTGTCGTTGACCTTGTGCTGGTAGAGTGTGAAGACTGGGCGCACAGATGGCCCCATCGCGACCTGAACGATGAAGGAGAGAAGCTTGACGAACCCATCGGGCACGTTGGCAAAGGTCTGAGACTCGCAGCTGTTGTCGGCCATCTACAAAAGTAGGCAAAAATCCTGCATGGTCAAATCATAAATTTATGCTGACTGTCAGAAAATGACTATAGTTGCAGAAATATAAATTAGCTCTATTATGCTAATAACCGATTAGCGATCGCACCTAGTGGCTTCCTACAGTCAGCCTGGCTCTGATACCAAGCCTGTCACGACCGGTTTTCCAATAAAAATATTTATTGAGAAACCAATCTTTTGAGTCTAGTATGAGAAAAAATTCTCCTTACCGGTGGACAATTTCTTGATACAATAAGCCAGTAGCATAAAATATATTACAGAGTCGAGCTACGGCAGCTCAACCGAATTATTACAATCACACCAATAATTATACATAATGGCGGACATGACACAGTGGTGTGGAGGCATAGTACTGACTCGAGGATAGGGCGGTGGTGGAAAAACACAGAGGGGAGTGAGATACATGACTCCAAAACTGGCATCTCATCGAGCGTCAAGGTGAGGCTCAATGAATTTATTTGGTAGCGGAAGCGGATATAATATAGTGACCAAATCCAGGGTCGCACGAGACTGACTGGGATTCCTCTAGGCGTCGGACTCGCTATCGAATTCTTCATCCATGAGATCGCCTTCGTCAGCATCTGGCCAAATCAACAAGCCAGTGAGTACTTTGAAAGTACTCGCAAGACAGTTCGGACGTGAGATATAACAAATGCATGCATGAATGCGTTACGATTAATTCACCAATGTATATTCAAAAAATTAGCATAACGAAGTAAGTAAAAAGGGAAACGGCGGTAGTCCACCTGAAATCCCAACAAAACATAAATGAAAATCGATTGGGTGTCTGAAGCAACGCCTCGAAAGGTGAACAAATAAATAGAAGGAAATGATGCCACAGTCGGACGTCTGAGTGACATCGCAGAGAGGGCTTTAAAAGAAATGCCACAGTCAGGCGTCTTAGCGACACCACATAAAGGGCTTTAAAAGAAATGCCACAGTCGGACGTCTGAGCGACATCGCAGAAAGGGCTTTAAAAGAAATGCCACAGTCGGACGTCTGAGCGACATCGCAGAAAGGGCTTTAGAAGAAATGCCACAGTCGGACGTCTGAGCGACATCGCAGAAAGGGCTTTATTCACAGGTAAATAATATTCATAATAAATATTCAATTCATGATAATAAACAGGTTAGTCCATCCACAGAAATAACATTTAGCCGGACTTAGCACTCATGGGATTCACCGGAGTCTCTGTCATCAAACTGGCACTGTTAGGACAAGATAATACGAATTTGGATATGGAATAGATGATTCAAAGGAATGTATGACTCTGCAGAGTTTGTACAAAAATTTTCCCACAGTCAACGGATTTCCGTAGTCACGAAGGACTAGTTCCGTTTACGGTTTTTGGAAGAAAACACAGGTAACGAGTACACACCCATCCTACCTCTCGATGCTAGGAATCACCCTAGACATCGTCCAAGAAAAAATTTTGAGACGGGGAGATCACAATCTCGAATAGCATGGGATCAAATTTATATACGCGCGCTTTAAGGGGTGCCCCCCTCTCGGTCCCAACCGGAAACACCCATGCCCCCTGACCGGATGACTGGCTTTAATCCAGGGCCATGGAACCATCATCCCGGCCTCTCCTTTTGGTGTGTACCAGGAAAGCGGTTTGCAACTTACTAAGCCATAATCCTTGCGGAAAACATGTGGTAGTACAGGGAAGGAAATGGGAGGAACTGGACCGATACGGTTTGACACTGCAGTCACATAGTCTGGCATAAGACTGGCATGCTACAACACTGCCATCTTACCCATCCTCATGCCAATACATGGCCATTCATATTCGCATCCATCCACTTATGGATCATCGAACTCACTTACCTCAACGATGCATGGAAATAACGTTCATCGGTATGCTCATCAACATGCCATGAGACTAACTAAAATGCAAAACATGCCAAGACACTCATCATATCAAAAGTTCAAACATGCTTGCCTGGTTCGGAGTAGTCGGAGCCTAGCTCGGTGAAGTTCGCGGCTCCGTTACCTCCTTCGGTATCTACGGTATAAAGAAATACATGCGCTATCGTAAATACCAAGAGGTGCACAGAAAGTTATACCAAATATTTTTCAAATAAATATGGTAAAAAACTAGACAAAATTCTGAAGAGGACAGAAAAAGAATCAATCAAAAATACTATTCTGTTTAAAAGTTATAAAGGTTTTTGTCCAGGGACTCATCTGTAATGAAACAGAAAGTTTCCAGGGGCTAGCTTATAAAAACAGAAAATGCTTCAGCAGAAACTACGCCAGCCCAAAGGGAAAGCGCATTTGGCAGAAGGCGTTTTCAGAAAACGCTTCGTTTAGAAAGGACAGAGAGGCTGACAGCGGGTCCCACTTGTCATGTTTAAACTTTCAAATGGGAGGGACGAGGCTCGTCGGTGCCCGAGGGCTGCGGTGGTCGCCGGCGGCGATCCACGGCGAGGTAAGGGAATCGGAGGTTACCAACGTGCTCACCGTGTCCTTCCGCAACGGTGGGTGGTGGTGGTGGTCGCCGGCGAATACCACGTCGACGGCGAGCTTTGCTCCGGCGGACGGCGGTTCGGGCGTGGATGGAGCTCGTCGGAGAGGACTGCAAAGGCCAAATTGATGAGGGGGTTAGAGTACTGGGTGTGAGAGAGGGCTATGGACGAGGTTTGGGCGCCGGAGATGGCCTCACCGGAGTGAATCAAGCTGGAGGCCGAGGCGGAGCAAGGCGGCCGGAGTCGAGGAAGAAGGGCCCCTCGAGGCTCTTCTAGTTGCTGGTCGGGGTCCAGTGAGGTGGTGGAGGTGTGCGGGGGCGAGAGGGAGCTTAGGGGCGCTATATATAGCCGGCCCGAGGCGGTTGCCGCGAACGGGATAAGTTCGGCGAGTGATTACGGTGGCGCTGTGGTTGGGCAGTGGGATTAGGGGCTTGGGCATCGCCTAGGTGGAGTAGTGGTGCCATTCCAGGGTCCAGCTCAGCACGGGAGGGGGTTTTACGGCCTGTCCCAACGGAACGGCCGTGCGGCACGTCGGCGGCAGGGAGCGCGCCCTGCGCGTGCCAGGCCACGGCGGCGGTGCTGCACGCGTGCGCTGGCAAGGGAGACGGCCACGCGGAGCTACCAGATGGCTTGGGCGGCGCTGAACGGCGTTCTGCCGTGGTGTGCCTTCTGTCGGCCGCCACGGGAGGTCCCGACGCTGCAGAAGACGCCGGCGAGGGCGGGCCAGCGCGCCACCGACGCCAGGAAGGCTCCACGCACGCGTGTGAAGTTCCGGACAAGAGGGTGGGGCTGCGAGCATCGAGCCAAGCGCACTGTGAGCTTGTGACTGAACTCTGAAGAAAACGACACTGTAAAACTGAATTTTACTAAACTTTACTGAAAATGCAAAGAACAGTGCAGCTCAGGTGTTCGACAGAATGCTCCTGGCATCTAGGGATTTTTCCTAGAGCTGAAATTTGGTGGAGTGGCTTCTCATTGCTCCAGTAGGCTGCATGATTTTTGGTGGAACTTTTGGAGGAGTGTAGATATGAATTTCACCAAATTTGGCAAATCTGGTCCAAACTTGCTGTGAGTGAAATTTGAAATTTTTGAAAACAAGAAGAGTGGATCAAGATGGTTCTAGGTTGTGGGTACTAAAGACAATCTAGGGGAGTTGGTTTGGGATAAAGGCTCAAAGGCAAAATGGTACTTGCTTTGAAAATTACTTAGGCTCAAAATGAATGGCAGAAAAGTTTTGGGAGATAAAAAATAATTGAAATAAAATCCACAACTTGTTTGGACTTGTTGAGATAGAGAAGTTAGATTGTCCAAAGGTGGAGGGAGGGGTTTTGAGAAGTTTTACTATAGGAGACATGGTAAAACCATGGGTGGATTCAAAAAGAAAGAAGTCCCAAAACTCCTAGGTTTTCCTTTATTTTAAATGAAAATGAAAAAGTTTGAGAGGGTAACAACCAGAAGGAAAAGCTCCCAAAAACTTCAACACCAAATTTGAAAGGGAAAAGAAAATCCTTGCCAAAGGAAAGGAAGTTTTTAAGAGGAAGGATTTCTAGAAAAGAAATTTTTAAAAGCTCTCTTTTAAAATCCAACAAAGTTTTTGATGAAAACCAAATTAAAATTTTGGAGTGTCACAAGGACCAAGCGGCTGCTGCAAAAGAGGCTATACGCCAGGCGGGGATCATGATGGAGCAAGTGAAGATGGCTCGGGAGGCCAGCCAAGCAGCCTATGACGCGAGTTCGGCTCTTCAGAGCAACGTCCAGGTCAGTCGACTCAACACTTGGTCTGTTATGATATGCTGTTTGAAGAGTCTCTTTTCCGAAGATCTTTTGTATCTGTATCTATACACCCACTGGGTGTGTCTGTCAATCCTTGGACGAGTGGGGGCACGCTAAGTGCACCCACTGGGTGTAGTCCCCGAGACTACGGTGGACTGCTGGCAGTCGACGGTAGTCTTTACATTGTGTTGCTGTAGCTGTATTTCTTCACTTGGTTTGGTCGGGCCAGGTCGAGTGGAACTGTATCCGGTCATCTGCGGGCAGTCGACTTTTTCTCTCTGTCTCTTTTTTTGGTCGAACTAGTGGGGGCACGCTGAGTGCACCCACTGGGTGTAGTCCCCGAGACTACTGTCGAATGTTTTTGATTCGGCTGTGGTCTTAGAAACGTCATCATTGTCTCTTAGTTACTCGGAAGCAACTTATCTTGGACGTCTGTCGACTGATTTTTCTTTTTACAGAAATCTTGCGAACTTGTAGCTCGCTATACTGAGTTGGAGAATCAGCAGATCCAGCTCAACCTTAACTTGAAGCTTGCTCAGGAGAATTTGAAGAAGGCGCAAGAAGAAGCAAAAGGTATGGCTGGTGAGGTTCTCCATTCTTAACGGGTGGCTTCTCTTTCTTGTCCATTCTTGATGTTGGTTCCACTCGACGCGCCGCAGATAAACTGGAGGAAGCTCTGAAGAAGAAGGATCAAGACCTTGCAGAGGCACAGAAGGAGGCCTCGAGCAAAACGAAGCTCGCAGAAGAGAAATTGGCTTCGGTCGGAGCTCTTGAACAGGAGAACTCCAGATTGAAAACTGCCCTCGAGACAGCTAATCGAGATGCCAGTCGACTGAAGAAGGAGAAGATGGCTCTGCACGACAAGGCGCGCGAGCTGGCGGGGAAGGCAAAAGATCTGGAGGCTTATCTCGGAGGACTCGCCAAGAAGCTGTTCGTCATGCTCGAAGGTAATTATTCCAACCCGGCTGTCTTGTAGTTACCGAGCCCACGTACGGCCACTGTCTTATTCTTGAATCATGTTTGCAGAATTCTGCCAGAGCTTCGAAGAGGAAACCAGTTGAGTGGAGCCAGGCTTGGATCCCGCCAATTCTCTCGTGAAGGACGAGGCTGCTATGAACGTGCTCTGACTGGAGTCTCGTGTTACCAGCGTCGTTGATTATCTTGCTCGGCTGAAGGCTGCGATGTCGCGGATCGACACATCACTCTGGCCCGGAACGACACTTCAGAACGACCTCGAGTCCTTGATGGTCTGACTGAATGAAGTCCCGGGTCGAGTGGCGGAATGGAAGAAATCTTCTGCTAGATGTGGTGCTGATGTCGCTCTGTCTCTGGTCCGCGTCCATTGCAAGGAGGCGCGAGAAGAAAAGCCGGCCGCCATCCAAGTTGCCAATACCAGGAAGCACAACTTTCAGGACTTCATGGAGACTTTTATTGCTGCTGCCACTCATATTGCAGATGGGATCGACTTGGACGAGTTCGTCGCCCCTTCCAGTCCTCCTCCCGAGGAATGAAAAACTTCTATGCTTCACTTTAAATTTGCCTCGGAATGCCGAGTGGATTTGTAACCGTTAAACTCCGCTGAGCCGAGGGCTTGAGTACTTTGATCTGAGGTCTGGGACCTTTTAGGCTTTATCTGATCTTGATTTGTCGTTGAATATCTTCATGGTTTGATTCGTCGAGTGGATCTTGATCTTCACTCGGAATAACCTTGTATTTTCGGCGCAGCTCCGAAGGGGAAGGTAGCAGTCGACTCACGGATTGGGTTGTGTCTTGTACTTAGGCGAGCACTGGGCTGTAGCTAAGCCTCCGAGTGAGAGGTTTGCTCTCCACTCGGTAGGATTTTTAAATACTTAGGCGAGCACTGGGCTGCAGCTAAGCCTCCGAGTGGGAGGTTTGCTCTCCACTCGGTAGGATTTTTAAATGCTTAGGCGAGCGCTGGGCTGCAGCTAAGCCCCGAGTGGGAGGTTTGCTCTCCACTCGGTAGGATTTTTTCAAACTTAGGCGAGTGTCTAACTGCAGCTAAGCCTCTAAGTGAGAGAATTTAGGCGAGTACTGGACTACAGCTAAGCCCCCGAGTGGGACGTTTGCTCTTCACTCGGTAGGATTTTTAAACACTTAGGCGAGCACTGGGCTGCAGCTAAGCCTCCGAGTGGGAGGATTGCTCTCCACTCGGTAGGATTTTTTCAAACTTAGGCGAGTTCCTGACTGCAGCTAGGCCTCTAAGTGAGAGAACTTAGGCGAGTACTGGACTGCAGCTAAGCCCCCGAGTGGGAGGATTGCTCTCCACTCGGTAGGATTTTTTCAAACTTAGGCGAGTGCCGGACTGCAGCTAAGTCTCTAAGTGAGAGAACTTAGGCGAGTGCTGGACTGCAGCTAAGCCCCCGAGTGGGAGGATCGCTCTCCACTCGGTAGGATTTTTTCAAACTTAGGCGAGTGCCGGACTGCAGCTAAGTCTCTAAGTGAGAGAACTTAGGCGAGTGCTGGACTGCAGCTAAGCCCCCGAGTGGGAGGTTTGCTCTCCACTCGGTAGGATTTTAAACACGTAGGCAAGCACTGGGCTGCAGCTAAGCCCCCGAGTGGGAGGTTTGCTCTCCACTCGGTAGGATTTTAAACACTTAGGCAAGCACTGGGCTGCAGCTAAGCCCCCGAGTGGGAGTCTGGCTCTCCACTCGTTAGGATTTTTCAAACTTAGGCGAAACGGATTCGCAGCTAAGCCACCCACTAAGGGATTTCGCACGCAAACAAAAGTGACAGCAATTATTGGAACACTCTTGTCTTTGATAAAAATGAACTGCGGGAATTTTTTTCTTATTACATCCCGTCCAAGGGAGAACTCAAGTGTAAAATGGGCGGAGTAGTTCCACATTCCAAGCTCGTGGCTCGTCGATCTGGTGATCAACATTGTAGAGGTGATATGCTCCATTGTGGAGGACTCTGGTTACAATGAAGGGGCCTTCCCAAGTTGGAGCAAGTTTGTGCGGTTTCTGTTGATCCACTCGGAGGACCAAATCTCCTTCCTGGAAGGCTCGGCTCTTCACATTCCGGGCGTGGAATCGACGCAAGTCTTGCTGATAAATGGTTGATCTGATCATGGCCATCTCCCTCTCTTCTTCTAGGAGGTCGACTGCGTCTTGCCGGGCCTGTTCTGCTTCATCCTCGGTGTAAAGCTCGACTCGGGGTGCGTTGTGAAGAAGATCACTCGGCAGAACTGCTTCGGCTCCATAAACCAGAAAGAATGGGGTTCTTCCAGTCGACCGGTTAGGGGTGGTCCTCAATCCCCACAGAACTGACGGAAGCTCGTCGACCCAAGCACCTGCCGCGTGCTTGAGATCACGCATCAGTCGAGGCTTTAGTCCTTTGAGAATCAGACCATTTGCTCTTTCAGCTTGTCCATTCGACTGGGGATGGGCGACCGATGCGTAGTCGACTCGAGTGCCTTGAGAGGCGCAAAAAGCTCTGAACTTGTCCGAATCGAAGTTTGACCCATTGTCAGTGATGATGCTATGCGGGACTCCATATCTGAATGTTAGCCCTCTGACAAAACTGATAGCAGTGCAAGCATCAAGATTCTTGATAGGCTTAGCTTCAAGATTCTCGACTGCCACAAGCACATGAGTGAAACCACTTCTGCCTGTTCTCAGTGAACCAACCATGTCTAGTCCCCAGACAGCAAAGGGCCAGACGAGTGGAATGGTCTTCAGGGCTGATGCAGGCTTGTGCGACATGTTGGAGTAGAACTGGCACCCTCCACACTTGTCGACTATCTCTTTTGCCATCTCATTTGCTCTAGGCCAGTAAAATCCCGCTCGGTATGCTTTAGCCACAATGGTCCGAGAGGACGCATGGTGACCACAGGTTCCCGAGTGGATATCATCAAGGATTATCCGACCCTCTTCTGGTGTTATGCACTTCTGACCAATTCCCGTCGCGCTTTCTCTATACAACTGCCCCTTTATGACTGTGAAGGCCTTGGATCGGCGGACGATCTGTCGAGCCTCTTCCTCGTCCTCTAGGAGTTCTTTCCTTAGGATATACGCGATGTACGGTATCGTCCAGTCGGGAGTGATTGCCAAGACTTCCATGATTAGGTCGACCACAGCAGGAACTTCGACTTCAGTCGGATCTGTGGCACTTTTCGGCTGCGGGGCTTCTTCTGTGAAAGGATCCTCTTGGACTGACGGCGAGCGGATGTGCTCCAGAAACACATTGCTGGGAACGGCTTCTCTCTTGGAGCCTATCTTTGCCAGATCATCAGCTGCTTGATTTTTCAGTCGGGGGATGTGATGAAGCTCTAACCCCTCAAATTTCTTTTCTAGCTTTCTCACTGCGTTGCAATAGCCAGTCATAGCCGGACTTCTGACGTCCCACTCCTTCATCACCTGATTAACTACCAAATCTGAGTCGCCATAGACCATGAGGCGACGGACGCCGAGTGAAATGGCCATGCGCAACCCGTATAAAAGTGCTTCATATTCTACTTCATTATTGGAGGAATCGAAGTGAATCTGGAGAACATATCTGAGCTTATCTCCTCGGGGGGAGACTAGAACTACCCCAGCACCGGAACCATTCAGCATCTTAGATCCATCGAAGAACATGGTCCAGTGCTCCGAGTGAACTTGAGTCAGAAGTTGCTGTTCAATCCACTCAGCGATGAAATCTGCGATTGCTTGGAACTTGATAGCCTTCTTTGCTTCAAACTTGATATCTAGGGGGGGGAGTTCAATCGCCCACTTAGCCACTCGACCAGTTGCATCTCTGTTGTGCAAGATCTCTGACAGTAGAGCGTCGCTGACGACTGTAATGGAATGGTCAGAGAAGTAGTGTGCAACCTTCTTCGTGGTCATGTAGATCCCATATACAAGCTTCTGGTAGTGAGGGTATCTTTGTTTTGAAGGGGTCAAAACTTCAGACAGATAATAGACTGGGCGCTGAACTCTGAAGGCCTTTCCTTCTTTTTCTCGCTCGACCGTAAGTACTGTACTGACAACTTGTCCTGTGGCTGCAATGTAAAGCAGCAGAGGCTCTTTGCTGATTGGGGCAGCAAGCACCGGCTGGGTGGAGAGCAGAGCTTTGAGCTCTGCAAATGCTGCGTCAGCTTCTGGAGTCCACTCGAACTTGTCAGACTTCTTCATCAGTCGGTAAAGAGGCAACGCCTTTTCACCGAGACGAGAAATGAATCGACTTAGAGCGGCCAAGCAGCCTGTAAGCTTTTGGACATCGTGCACGCGTACAGGATGCTTCATCCGGAGTATGGTGCCAACTTTTTCAGGATTGGCATCGATCCCCCGTTCGGAAACGAGAAAACCGAGTAACTTTCCACCTGGAACTCCGAACGTGCACTTTGACGGATTGAGCTTGATATCATACCTCCTGAGGTTGGCAAAGGTTTCAGCAAGGTCAGCCCGCAGGTCGGAACCTTTCCGTGACTTGACCACAATATCATCCATGTATGCCTCCACATTCCGACTGATTTGAGTGAGTAGACACTTCTGAATCATTCTCATGAACGTGGCTCCAGCATTCTTGAGGCCGAATGGCATGGTGACGTAACAGAAGCATCCGAATGGAGTGATGAAAGCTGTTTTGATCTCGTCGGGTCCATACAGACGGATCTGATGGTACCCGGAATAGGCATCTAGAAAAGACAATCTCTCGCACCCCGCAGTCGAGTCGACTATTTGGTCGATGCGAGGGAGAGGAAAATGATCTTTCGAGCAGGCCCGATTGATATGTTTGAAATCAATGCACATGCGAAGTAACTTGTCCTTCTTGGGGACCATGACAACATTGGCGAGCCACTCGGAGTGGTAGATCTCTCGGATGAACTCTGCTGCTAAGAGCCGAGCCACCTCCTCGCCAATAGCTTTCCTCTTCTGGACGGCGGACCGTCGAAGATGTTCTTTCACGGGCTTGAACTTCGGGTCGACTCATAGACGGTGCTCAGCCAGCCCCCTGGGAACTCCAGGCATGTCAGAAGGCTTCCATGCGAAGACGTCCCAGTTCTCACGGAGGAACTGGATGAGCGCTTCTTCCTATTTGGAGTTGAGCGTCGTCGAGATGTGAGTCGGAGCAGCGTCGGGGTCGGTCGGGTGAATGTGAGCTGTCTTAGTTTCACCGGATGACTGAAAAGCAGATTCTGAAGCAGGCTTCTTGGCTCGTAGCAGTTCACTCGGATCAGCAGTCTTCTGGTACTCTTGTATCTCAACAACTGCCATCTGAGCGTCAGCAATCTTTGATCCTTTCTGAAAACACTCTTCTGCTTTCTTCCGATTGCCGGTAACGGTGATCACACCTCTGTGGCCGGGCATCTTCAACTTGAGATATACGTAGCATGGCTGAGCCATGAAGCGTGCATAAGCTGGCCGACCCAGAATAGCATGATAAGCACTTTGGAAGTCCACAACCTCAAATGTCAACTTTTCCCTACGGTAATTCTTTGAATCACCGAAAACCATGTCGAGAGCAATCTGGCCGAGTGACTCGGCTTTCTTTCCAGGAATGACTCCATGGAAGCTCATGTTGCTGGCGCTGAGCCTGGACATCGGAATGCCCATCCCTTTCAATGTTTCAGCATACAATATGTTTAGGCCACTGCCACCATCCATCAGGACTTTGGTCAGTCGAGTGCCTTCGACAACTGGGTCGACCACCAAAGCTTGCCTCCCAGGGGTGGCAATGTGCGTAGGGTGATCGGACTGGTCGAATGTGATGGCAGTCTGAGACCACTTCAGATAACTGGGTGTCGCCGAAGCAACCATATTCACCTCACGGTTAATGACTTTCAGTCGACTTTTGCTTTCAACATCAGCAAAAATCATCAGGGTGGAATTGATTTGGGGGTATCCATCGTCACTGTCTTCGTTGTCCTCGATCCTGTCCGACTCTTTTTCCTTATCCTTGGACTGTTTGCCCTGAAACTGCTGGATCAGGAGCCGGCACTATCGAGTGGTATGCTTTGGGTAAATGAAATTACCCTCTTCATCTTTCTTGGTGTGGATGTGACATGGCAGATCCAAAACATCGTTTCCATCCTGATCCTTGACTTTCTTGGGCTTCCAGGTGCCCTTGGGTTTCCCTTGAAGTTTCCCTGGGCTACGGCCAGGGCCTCCCCAGGAGCGGCTGGCTCGGCCTTCCGCTTCTGTTTCCGACTGGAGTTTCCTCCGGTTTCTTGGGCGACTGCCTTGTGCTTGCCACTCCGGAGTCGGTCCTCGTCTTCACCATTAGCGTACTTGGTGGCAATCTCCATCATCTGATTCAGAGACATCTCTCCAGTTCGACCGAACTTCAGATTTAACTCTCTGTATTTAATGCCTTCCTTGAAGGCACAAACTGCTTGATGGTCTGGCACATTCTCAACCGAGTGATGCAGTGTGATCCACCTCTGGATGTATTCCCGCAGAGTTTCATTCGGCTTCTGCACGCAAGACCGCAACTCTGTAAGGCCTGCAGGCCGCTTGCATGTTCCTTCAAAGGTTGTGATAAACACTCGGGAGAGGTCCTCCCAAGTGTAAATGTTGCTGGGTGCCAACTGATTTAGCCACGCTCTGGCTGAGCCCTCTAACATGAGAGGCAAATGCTTCATGGCCACCTCATCATTGCCACCGCCAATCTGTACAGCCACTCGGTAATCTTCGAGCCAAGTGTCAGGCTTAGATGCATCGGTGAACTTGCTGATTCCAGTCGCCAGCCTGAAATTGGGAGGAATCACTGCGGCTCTGATGGCTCGACTGAAACACTCTGGCCCTGAAACACGTATTCTGCTGCTGGAGGGCGCATCTCTGTTCTGGCCTTCTCGATGAGCCCTGTTCCTGTCAACCAAGCCTTGAACGAGGACAGATCTTGTGTCAAAGCCTGGGTCCCTGGGGTCGACGGGAATCCTCTGCCCAATGCTATGAGGGCGCCTGTCATCTCGATGTCGAGGCGCATATGACCCACTCCTCGGGGGAGGGGTTGGCACTCGACGTCGATCATCACGATCGGATCGGTGATCATACTGCTCATTCCTTCTGTACTGATCATGCCGGTCGCCACGTCCCTCACGCCTCGGGGGCGACCGCGGGCTGTGAGCCGACTGGACTGTATCTGTTGCAACAGATCGACTGTGGATCCTATTCCGCGACTGGGAAACAGCGGAATTCTGGTTTCCCGCCGCCCGGAGCAACGCTCTGATCTGTAACAAGCCCCTGCCAGCCTCCGACTGGGAGGGCTGAATCGATTCTGCTATACGGGCCGCGGTGGCCAAATTCTGAACTAGGGTTCGGTATACCTGCGTCGGCGGGAAGAGCTGACGTCGACTAGACTCAGGAGCCCGCTGACGCGCTTGCTCGTCGAGTGCTCGCTGGAGATTCTCCAGTCGAGTGCGCTCGGCCAAATTAGCCAAGCGCGCATCCTCCAAGGCCCGGGCCTCAGGGGACTCTCCAACGATAGGGGTGCGGAGGGCATCCGTGTTCCGGCGGCGAAGCTCCTCTCGCTGTGATGACGTGAGAGGTTCGAGGAGATACTCATCGTGGGGATGCGACGGGTCGCCCCCACCCGCGCCTCCATCAGCGCGAGGGAAACCGGGAGGACCGTGCGTTCCATCGACTGCCAGGATCTCAGCCACGGGGTCGCTGCTGTCGCACTCGGATGCGGTCTCTGCGGAGCCAGTCGACAGGTCGAACAGGCCGCAGAGGGATTCGTCGGGCCATGGCGTGCCTCACCCACCTCTGAAGCCTCGACCGACCGGAGCGCTTGCGCCGGTGGGAGACAGAGCGGGGAGACAATACGGGGGCCGACCGATACTGGGTCGACGGCTGCCGCAGGAGGACGCCACGAACGCATGCGCGGAAATGCGTCGCACCGCGGACGGGGAGCGCGTCGACGTCGAGTGGCGCCTCCTGAAGCCAAGCGGAGTCGTCGGCGATGAACGTGAGCGCGCCGAGGCGGATCTCGCGGCCCTCCACCAAAACTCCGCACGAAACCATGATCAAAGGGATCGGAAAAAACGCAACTTCTCCAATCAGGCGCTAAGATTCCTGCCCCATGGTGGGCGCCAACTGTCGTGGTTCTAACTCTGATAGTGATGTAGGGGGGTATGTATGGAGAGGCTAGATCTCAGCTATTGGGAAGTTGTAAACACACCAAGATGTACGAGTTCAGGCCCTTCGCGGAGGAAGTAACAGCCCTACGTCTCGGTGCCCGGAGGCGGTCGACTGGATTACTGGCGTGTGAATAACAGGGGTGTGAACCCTTCATACTGAGGAGGGGGGTGGCTTATATAGAGTTTGCCGGCCCCCTCCTGCCCTCAGTGATGCAGGGTTTAAGGTACATTTAAGGTTGGGCGTTACTGGTAACGCCCCTAATAAAGTGCTATAATGACCATAAAGACTACTTAACAGTTGACCGTTTGCCTGCGGAGTGACTACAGGTCTCCTGGCGGTCGAGTGGTTGGCTTCATGGTCGAGTGATAGCTTTCTGGTCGAGTGTCTTGAATCCGTCGAGTGGGATACCTTCAAGTCGATTGAAAGGTGACTTCTCCTAGGGATGTCCTAGGGTAGGGCTCCTTGGACAGGTCCGTGCCCCTACCCTAGGTACATGGCTTCATCACCTCCCTCGGGCACCGTATCGCATGGATTTTTCTTCCCGAAAATCATATATATTCCAAAAAAAATCTCCGTCAGTTTTTATCCCGTTTGGACTCCGTTTGATATGGATATTCTGCGAAACAAAAAACATCCAACAAACAGGAACTGGCACTGGGCACTGGATCAATATGTTAGTCCCAAAAATAGTATAAAAAGTTGCCAAAAGTATATGAAAGTTGTAGAATATTGGCATGGAACAATCAAAAATTATAGATACGACGGAGACGTATTAGCATCCCCAAGCTTAATTCCTGCTCGTCCTCGAGTAGGTAAATGATAAAAAAGATAATTTTTGATGTGGAATGCTACCTAGCATAATCTTGATCACCATATCTAATCATGGCATGAATGTTAAGATACGAGTGATTCAAAGCAATAGTCTATCATTTGACATAAAAACAATAATACTTCAAGCCTACTAATAAAGCAATCATGTCTTCTCAAAATAACATGGCCAAAGAAAGTTATCCCTACAAAATCATATAGTCTGGCTATGCTCCATCTTCACCACACAAAATATTCACATCATGCACAACCCCGGTGACAAGCCAAGCAATTGTTTTCATACTTTTGATGTTCTCAAACCTTTTCAACTTTCACGCAATACATGAGCGTGAGCCATGGACATAGCACTATATGTGGAATAAAATGGTGGATGTGGAGAAGACAAAAAGGAGAAGATAGTCTCACATCAACTAGGCGTATCAACGGGCTATGGAGATGCCCATCAATAGATATCAATGTGAGTGGGTAGGGATTGCCATGCAACAGATGCACTAAGAGCTATAAGTGTATGAAAGCTCCAATTGAAAACTAAGTGGGTATGCATCCAACTTGCTTGCTCATGAAGACCTCGGGTGTTTGAGGAAGCCCATCGTTGGAATATACAAGCCAAGTTCTATAATGAAAATTCCCACTAGTATATGAAAGTGATAACTCCAGAGACTCTCTATATGAAGAACATGGTGCTACTCTGAAGCATAAGTGTGGTAAAAGGATAGTAACATTTCCCCTTCTCTCTTTTTCTCTCATTTTTTTGTTTTTTTTGTTTTTTGTGGGCTTCTTTGGCCTCTTTTTTATTTTTAAAGTCCGGAGTCTCATCCCGACTTGTGGGGGAATCATAGTCTCCATCATCCTTTCCTCACTGGGGCAATGCTCTAATAATGATGATCATCACACTTTTATTTACTTACAACTCAATATTACAACTCGATGCTAGAACAAAGATATGACTCTATATGAATGCCTCCGGCAGTGTACCGGGATGTGAAATGATATAGCGTAGCAATGACATCAAAACATCATGCTAGCTATCTTACGATCATGCAAAGCAATATGACAATGATGCTCAAGTCATGTATATGATGATGATGGAAGTTGCATGGCAATATATCTCGGAATGGATATGGAAATGCCATGATAAGTAGGTATGGTGGCTGTTTTGAGGAAGGTATATGGTGGGTTTATGGTACCGGCGAAATTTGCGTGGTACTAGAGAGGCTAGCAATGGTGGAAGGGTGAGAGTGCGTATAGTCCATGGACTCAACATTAGTCACAAAGAACTCACATACTTATTGCAAAATTCTATTAGCTATCGAAACAAAGTACTACGTGCATGCTCCTTGGGGGATAGATTGGTAGGAAAGGACCATCGCTCGTCCCCGACCGCCACTCATAAGGAAGACAATCAATAAATAAATCATGCTCTGACTTCATCACATAACGGTTCACCATACATGCATGCTACGGGAGTCACAAACCTCAGCACAAGTATTTCTACTAAGCCACAACTACCCACGAGCATGACTCTAATATCACCATCTTTATATCGCAAAACTATTGCAAGGAATCAAACATATCATATTCAGTGATCTACAAGTTTTATGTAGGATTTTATAACTAACCATGTGAATGACCAATTCATGTCATCTCTCTAAATAGATATAAGTGAAGCAAGAGAGTTTAATTCTTTCTACAAAAGATATACCCATGCTCTAACAATTATAAGTGAAGCAAAAGAGCATTCTACAAATGGCGGTTGTCTAAGTGAAGAGAAACAGGCAATCCAAACTTCAAATGATATAAGTGAAGCACATGAAGCATTCTATAAAGCCATACTCAAAAGATATAAGTGAAGTGCAAAGAGCATTCTATAAATCAACCAAGGACTATCTCATACCAGCATGGTGCATAAAAGAAAAATGAAAACTAATGCAAAAAGACGCTCCAAGATTGCGCATATCGCATGAACGAAACGAATCCAAAAACATACCGATACTTGTTGAAGAAAGAGGGGATGCATTCCGGGGCATCACCAAGCTTAGACGCTTGAGTTTCCTTGAATATTTATTTGGGATGCCTCGGTCATCCCCAATCTTGAGCAATTGCCTCTCTTCCTTCTTCTCACATCGAGACCTTCTCGATCATCGAACACTTCATCCACACAAAACTTCAACAGAAAACTCGGTAAGATCCGTTAGTATAATAAAGCAAATCACTACTCTAAGTACTGATGCAAACCAATTCATATTTTGTTTTAGCATTGTGTATACTGTAGTATAACTTTTTCATGGCTTAATCCACTGATATAAATCGATAGTTTCATCAAAAACAAGCAAACTATGCATCAAAAACAGAATCTGTCTAAAACAGAACAGTCTGTAATAATCTGAACATTCACCATACTTATGATACTTGAAAAATTCTACCAAAATTATGGAAAATAAACAATTTGTATAGAAATACAGTGCAAAAAGAATCAGAACCATTTGACATTCCAGTAAAAAATGTAACATCGCGCACTACACCCAAAGTTTCTGTCCTGCACCGCAAAAACCAACAAGCATTGTAAACATCCTGAAGGCCAACCTTGGCACATTATTTTTATAATACAATGGAATTGTACAAGGGGATAATCATTTTTGTTAAAAAGTTTCTGTAATCAAGATTCACAAAGTTTCCGTGAGCATGAACAAAGTTCAAGGCTAGCTCCCACTTCAACAATGCTCGTCTTTCTCACTTTCGCTTTTCTTTTTGAAAAAAAAATTGGGTTCCCCTCTTTATTTTTGTTGTTTTTAAACCATATAAAAGCACTCAACAGAAATAAATGACTCTCTAAAACTTCCGGGTTGTCTCCCTGGCATCGCTTTCTTTAAAGCCATTAAGCTAGGCATATAGTGCTCAAGTAATGGATCCACCCGGATCCCAAGGTAAATCAAAGCCAATTTTAATAAACAATGATTTATAATTTAGTAGTGAGCACAGAGTAACATATATCATGCAACAACGAAGTCTAACTCTCTTCCTATGCATCGGAATGTCATAAAAGAACAATTCATGCACACAAAGTAAAGGCCAATGCATAGTATAAACAGTTTCTTGCAATTTTATCGTATTGGAAACATAGAGAGGTGGAGATATAGTTCCTCTCTCATAATAATTGCAAGTAGGAGCAGCAAGCACATGCATATTATATCTATCAAAATCATCATGTGTAGTAGTAAAAGGCAGCCCATCAATATAATCCTTAATAAGCACAAACTTCTCCGATATAGTGTAGTTTGGAGAATTCAAAAAGATAATAGGACTATCATGTGTGGGTGCAATAGCAATAATTTCATGTTTAACATAAGGAACTATAGCAATTTCATCTCCATAAGCATAATTCATATTTTCATCTTGGCCACAAGCATAGCAAGCTTCATCAAAAAGGGGTATTTCAAAAGAATCAACGGGATCATAGCAATTATCATAGCATTCATCCTTCGGTAAGCACGAAGGGAAATTAAACAATGTATGATTTGAAGAGTTACTCTCGTTAGAAGGTGGGCACGGGTGATCAATCCGCTCTTCCTCCTTTTGTTCTTCGCTCTCCTCCTCATCTTTTTCATCCAATGAGCTCACAGTTTCATCAATTTCTTCTTCCATAGACTCCTGCAAAATATTAGTCTCTTCTTGGACAGCGGAGACTTTCTCAATAAATGCATCAATATCGGAATTGAATTCATAATTGGCATAGCAATATTTAAGGATAGCTAAATTTTTCAAGTCTATAAACAGCATCATAAAGATTTTCAAACTCTTTGAACATAGATTCAGTTTCATAAGCACCCATAAAAGCAACAAATTCTTCTATTTGTTCCACATCATAGTAATCATATATACCTCTAGCATAAGAAGCTAAGGTTTCATTATCATTAAATTCACATGAAAATGGAAGGTGTGGAGCCTTCATCCTAGAGCAACAAGTATAATCATATCTCAAGCATAGTTGCCTAGCATACCAATACAACACATAAATTTGATCCCATAATAGTTTCCCTTTTTGAGTTAAGCGATAATCCCTAAAGTATTCACATTGATCCAACGTGTCTCCCATTACCAAATTGAATGGGGTTTTCTCTGGATTATCAAAGTAGTACATAATATCTATCACATAACGAGCATCGAGGGTTTTAGGAGGTTCCTCATCTCCATGAGCAGCAATTACACCTAATTTTTTTGGTATTTCGTGTTCCATATTCATAACTAAAGATAAAGAACAACTAAGAACAGCAAATAAAAATTACTTAGTGATAAAGCA
Organism: Triticum urartu; assembly: GCF_056163025.1. Taxonomy (NCBI): domain Eukaryota; kingdom Viridiplantae; phylum Streptophyta; class Magnoliopsida; order Poales; family Poaceae; genus Triticum; species Triticum urartu. Next base: position 98,654,070 of record NC_141875.1, read on the forward strand.
AACAAGCACACACGAGAATATTCACCCCACGCTATTGCTCCCCGGCAACGGTGCCAGAAAAAGGTCCTCTTTATCCCATACGCAACAACCCCCTTACTCGGGTTTGTGTTTCAGTCACTCACGCAACCCACTATAAGCGAATCATGAACGTATTGCAACACCCTACACACTACAAAAAAATACACTTCCGTGATGATACGTGTTTGTCACAGTAGGTCACTTTTTTGTCATGCATGTACATCCATGACAAATTTATGACAGAATCAAGATAGTCATACCTGTGCTGTCGTAGAACTGTTCCATGACATTACCAAAATTATCATCACGGAAGTGTCCACTTCCATGACGATAAATCACGCGTCACAGAAGTGCTTTCGTCAAGGGTGACTGACACGTGGCATCCACCGTAACGGAACGCCGTTAAACTATCGGGTCGGGTTTTGGATCCGATAACCCGTTAACAGCCCCGACCAATGGGGATTTTCCACATGTAAAATCATCATTGGCTGGAGGAAACACATGTTGGCTCATCGTTGGGACAGATGTCAACCACTCATTGGACGGAAGGCGCCTATGATACGTCGACACGTGGCACGGCCCAACAGAGGCCCATTCCTGTGAAAAGGCTGGCCTGTTTGACTTGGTCAAAAGGTGGCGGGCCGGCCCATGGAAAGCCTGTTAACGGCCTGTTCGCATATAGCCCATTTACAACCCGCTAACCCAAGGCCCGTTACGCCCTATCCGAATTAGGCCCAGTAGCGTCATCTGGGCCATCCAATATGATTCCAGCCCATTTTCACTTTTGGCCCATGACGTCTTTCGGCCCATATGAGGCCCTATGTAACTCTTGGCCTATTAACGGCCCGTGGTGAAACTGGCCCGTAATGAACAGTGTATCACTTTACACCCATTAACGGCCCGTGGTGAAACTGGCTCGTAATGAACAGTGTGTCACTTTATACCCATTAACGGCCCGTTATTCCGTTGGGCCGTTTCCAGCCCATGTTATCTTTCGGCCTTCTCAGAGCCCATTTATTATTGGGCTCATTTCCAGCATTCGTTTACTTACGTCCCATTACTGTCATTTTCTGCTTGTGGGCCAAATTCAGCCCGTGGTTACAGTCGGCCCGTTTGTGGTCCGTTAATACGTTGGGCCGTTTTCATAGCGTCATCAAATACGGCCTATTAACGATGGCCCGTTACGGTCGGCCCATGAACGGACGATTCCCACTCTAGCCCATTTACGGCCATAATGCGACCTGTTATTGGCCCATGTTTGGCCAATCGATCATACGGCCCGTATAAGGCCCATTGATGATACGGTCCGTAGAAGGCCTACTGTTTCTACGGCCCGTAGAAGGCCCACTGTTTCTACGGCCCGTAGGAGGCCCAGTGTCACTACAGTAAATATTAGCCCATGGTTATTGTGGCCTAGTTTTAAAAAAATAGGTTATTGCAGCCACTAGTTAACCGCGGAAAAAGAACTGCAATGACTACAAGCAAACAAATAAACAAGACAACAAGGAAATAAATAAGCAAGCAACTAACGCTAGGCTATCACGGCTATTACACATATTACAACCACTGGGCATCAAAGTTCTCTACCAGTGCAAATATAGGGAACAAAGCAGCATATCATATACACTGGCCGTCAAAATTGGCCACCAGTGCAAATAAACGCAGCAGCAAAACAAGAGCATAACTGAAACAACTTCAGAAGAGCTCAAGAAACGTTATCCTGGGTATCCACCATGCTGGCAATAAGCTTAGCAAGCTGATTAGCTTTGTCCTGTTTGGCGCTAAAATCCTCCAACGCTTGCTGTTGCACCAGAAAGTATGCATCTGAATGCTCCAGGGACTTCCGCAGTCCTTCCGCTTCTTGTCGCAGCACAGCTGATCGATGTATTTCAGCTTGTAGTTGAGACTCAAGAAACCGAACTGATTCAGACAGTGAGTTTGAATAGCTTGTGCAAGCAGTAGTGGCTAGTAACTCCAACACTAAACCAAGACAGGATGTGTCACTATCCTGAACCTTATCTGCATTACTTCCTTTACCGTTGCTTAATAAGGCACTCTTCCCCAATATTCTGTCAGCATTCTAAAAGAAGAAACAAGCAGACACATAACAAGTTTAGCATGTACTAGTATATGAAACTCATTTCGGTGAACCAGTTCATTAGTAAGGTGGACAGGATTAAACTACCAAGTATTCTATTGCCAAGTACTAGTACATAATAAAAGCATCAAACAAACATATATCTATGTCCTATGGTAGCAATGGAATCTTAAATTAGAATAGTTGTTCTTCAGGTTTAGGCACTTGTTCTACATGAACAGAGTACGGTGAGACGCAAGAATATCTATACCTACTATTAAAGGGAGGTGATATTCTTGGTTTCGTCCTGTTTCGTTTGGTACCGCTTCAATTAATTTCACGTATGCTATTTGATTTCGTTACTTGCGACCCGTTTTGGCCCAATGGAGAAAGCCCACCTGGCGGTGCACTGAGGCCCAGGTCCGGAGAGCTGGCAAAAAATAAAATTGCTGATGGAAGGGTTGGATGTCATAACATGCGAGATATGAGAGGGTTTTTTTTTCTCCCATTGCAACGCACGGGCCTTTCTGCTAGTAATACATAAAAATAGAAAATGAGCTCATAGACCTTACCACATTCTTGGTTCGGGACCAGTATAGAACAAGGCGTTCCCAGTCATCGTCCAGTAAATGTGTCTCAGGAGAACGTAAGGGAATTTGATGAGTTTCTTTGCCTGTGAAGTACGTTTTCTTCAGGTAATTCCGATACTGCCACCAAGCATTCTTGAAGATAGCAGAGGTATTAGCACAGGTTACCTCATCCTGAGTTTCCAAATCGGTCCTTCTCTATAGAGAAAAATGGGAAATTTTGCTGTATTATAACCATCATGGAGGTAGGATGTATGGGACGAAGCAAAGTAATTGCCATGAATAACATTACTTACATATAACTCCTGGACAAACACCTGCAACTGGCATTTTCCTTCATCTTCAGTATAATATTTCCAAGATGGGAAGATACGCACATATGACTTAACAACATCAAATGCGATAGATGCTAAACTACGACTAGCTGGTTGTGCTTCCTCCACAGGAATAGGCGTACTAACTGGTGGAGTTGGGGTTCACCGTGATAGTACTGGCCCTTTGGGCACTGGAGCTGCCTTACTAACTGCTATTGTTTGGGAGCTCTGTGGTGGAGATGGTGCTGTGTCAATAGGAACTGGGTTATTATCGGCTGGGGTTGGGGTTAGATTGGGTGAAGCTGGTTCTCTGTCCATCGTAATAGGGGTACAATCTGCGAGAGTTTGGGTTATGTGTGGTAGGGATGGTTCTTGTGCATGTACAACTGGGATGCTATCTCCACCAAGAGGTAGCACTGTTTTATTTGAAGACCGTGTTTTTAGTCCACTAGATACTGGCATCACCCGCTCCAATTCAAATGGCTGATAAACAGGAAACATAGTTGAATGTACAGACATTGTATGAGAGACAGATGCAATAGATAGTGTGGAAAAAAGATGGCATGAAATAGTTGACATGTATATTGTTTAACTAAAACGGATAGCATGACATAATTTCACATATATGATGTCTATCTAAACTGGATAGCATAGCATAACATAATTCAAAGATATGATGAATAACTAAACAGGATCGCATGACATAATTCACCTACATGTTATCTAAGTAATCAGGATCGCATCATTTAATTCACATATGTGATTTATATGCTAAACAAAGGGCATTCGATATGATGTCTGAACTAAGAATATGGTGTTGAATATTGTGTATATGATGTCTAAACTATGCAATGCAAGACACCGTATGCATGATATGAGCAGTATAACCGTGCCAAGTTAGAGCATACACCTCAGTGGGGGAATAGGACTGGTCATCTATCTCTGAATCCATCTCTGAGGAGCTATCGGGACCCAACAAGAGATCTGCTTCGACAGGTAGCACTGTCTGCTCTGAAGGCCTTGTTTTCACTCCAGATTTTTCCATCTCCCACCCAAATGGTTGATTCACAGGAAGAGTAGTTTAATGTACAAACATTGTCGACAAATGGAAATGTAATGAAGAAAAGGATGGGCAAGATATCATTCAAATATATGATGCCTGGTTAAACAGGATGGCATTGCACATTTCACATATATTATGGCTGGCTAAAAGACATGAGACTGCATAATTCCCATATATGATATAGAAACTAAACAGGTGGCATTACAAAACATGTCTAAACTAAGCAGATGACATATATGATGTCAAAAGTAGGCACTGCAAGGCAACATATGCATGATATGACTAACATCATCATGCCAAGGTAGAGCAAACACCTTGGGGGTAAATACGTGTGGTCAGCAGCGTCCGAATCCGCCTCAGAACAGATATCTTCCTCTGGATTACAATCTGGAGAGGGGTGGGGAGGGTTTGCCATTGAACCCACCATGGAGCGATGTCTGCATGACATTGTATTGCCGCGCAAAACTCTTCTCTTTTTCTCTACATGTTCAGCATGACTGTGTACAGTATCTGACCTGCATACAAAAAAAATATGGTGAGATTATGTAAGGAGAGCATGCAGAAATTTAGAGTGATGGTAACAACCAGTGGATCGATGTTTTTCCGTTGAACCAAAATAGCCCTAATGGATTGACGTGAATGTATAGTAATAAGTGATGCAACAAGTGTACAACCTCTTTGCCGTAGCCGTGTCGACCTAAGCATCATTGGGTTGGTCGCTGAAGCAGTTGAGGCAGAGGTGGCTGTCGGAGGTGTGGAGGAAGATCTGAGGAATCTGTAGACGGCATCCAGGGCACTACTCTGTTGTGATGGATCGTTCTGTCGTTGGAGCAGCTCCGGTGAGCCGTAAGACGTCAAGGCTGAAGCAGCACAAGACAGACATCGTCAATCTCAAGTGGGATTCTAATAGCATCTCCAATAGATGATGTAAAATGGATGTAAAATTAACATCACCAAAAACCACCTGACTACAACAGATGAGGTAAAAACTGTTGAGTCTGAACTTAACTATCGAAACTGAAATTTACTGTGGAATCTGAATGCTACTGTCGAAACTGAACGCAATGGTAGCAGAGAGGCACTTGACATGTAGTTTAGGGAGGGCCTGCAGTTCATCTTCAACCTGCACCCCCCTGAGCCGCCAGCCACCACCGGCCGAACCGCCGGACCCAGCGCCGCCTCGCCGCCCCAAAACAACTCGCCACCGTCGCCCCGGCCAGCCCTCTAGGCCCCCCCACCCACCCTGAACCCTAAGATAGATAGTGGGGTACCTCTCCGGTGAGCCCCCGTCCCCGCTACAGGTGGTTCTTCCTTAACTCCGGCGAGCCCCCCCCCCCCCCCAACCCCTGAAAATCGACTGACCCAAAAGTCAATTCAGTCGACTGAAGTGTGGCTTAATCGGAGCAGAGCAGCAGCACGAGTGAGGGGGAGAGCAGCAGCAGCAGCAGCTGGGCGAGCGAGCGATCGAGCGAGAGCCGGAGCAGCAGCAGCAGATCCGGCTGGTATGGACGCCGCCGCCGAAGGGGGCTCGCACTGGGGGGAGCCGCCGTGGAGATGTCGCCCGCGGCGCCGGCTTCAAGGTAGCCGCTCCATGGGGGTGCGAGATGGAGCACCGTCGGCGCCGGGAGGTCGAGTTAAGGAGAAGGTGCGATGCGATGAGTGTACAACCTCTTTGGTGGCGCCGAGTAGGCCTCGGCTTCGTCCGAGGAGTCGGTGAGGATGCTGCGGTTCCGGTGGAGCAGGTTAAGGCGGCGCTGTGGGGATGGAGCAGCCGCGATAGACGAGGCGATCGTCGGAGCAGCTCCTTGGAGGTGGAGGACGGGGCGGCTAAACTGGCGGGATGGCAAGATGGACGACGGATCCTCATCCGGGGAGGTGGACAAGGGACGTCGAGCTGTTGCGGTGGACGACGTCGTCGGGGAAGAGGCTCCGGCTGGGCAGCGGTGACGTGGCGGACGGAGGAGGGTGGGGTTTCGCGGCTGGAGCGGAGAGGTTATTGCGGCCTGGGATTTTGAATGGCGAAAAGGGGGCGATGGGAGGGGGTGAAGCATGACTTAGGATCGCGCTTGTCCAAAATGTAGGGTGTGTTACAAAAGTACCCCCCCCCCACACCGATTTGAACTAGCGGCCCTTTCAGCTCAGGGTTAGAAGGGGGATTTCGCATGTCAGGATTTGGCAGCTAGAGGGAGTTTTCGCGCGCGTTGTAATTTCGGGATAGCAAGGCACGGGTTGTGAAGGCGCCAGTTTTGAGAGCACAATATCTGAATTTTCGGGATATAACAAGACGCGAGTTGAATTTTAGGGACAAGCCTAACGTGTAGTAATATTGTACTTGTACGTACCAAATCAATTCGCACTTCCCTCAACCAAAAAGAAAACGAAAAAAATAAAACTATTCACACCACACAAAGAGAGAGTCTTGCCCCGTTTTACTATACAAATGCTATTCAAAGCTACTCCCTCCTTCCATCTATATAAGGCCTAATGCGTTTTTCGATGCTAACTTTGACCAAATATTAGAGCAATGATATATGACATGCAACTTACACAAAGCACACCGTTAAATTCGTCTGTGAAAGGTTCTTTCAATGATATAATTTTCACATTGTGCATGTCATGTACTATTAATCTTGTCAATAGTCAAAGGCGGTCTTAAAAATCTCATTACGCCCTATATAGATGGAAGGAGGGAGTATGAATCCATGTTATGATCGATTAAATTTTTTCGCTTGCTGTATAATGCATGTAACCTACTCATACCAACATTTTAGTGCATTCCAAATGTCTATACTACCGCTGCAATTCGAACTAAATTTGAATTCATTTCTCTATTTCAATAAGAATCTACAATCATGATTGTTGCCAACTTCAACCATCATAGTTTCCTTGCTATCCGCTAGATATAAATCAGACGGCCTATAATGCAGGATGGCAGGCACACCATCATCAACAACTCTGTTTTTTTATAAGAGTAGAGATAAAATATATTAAATGTAGGATACCATGTTCATAACCACACCATGTGTATCACCGTTATATATATTCACACATCCGTCGGTTTGAAACACTATGATAAATTCTTCAAATATCCGAATTCGCTTTTTATAATGAAGTATATATGATCTCTATTTGTATTTTACACCCACACAACCCTCTTATCTTTGTAGCTAGCGCTAACTTTCTATTGTGCATGCACACGCCCGCATCCCTCTCGCCCTCCCTCAGCATTCTCTAGCTCCATCGCGCAAATTCGTCTTTTCACTTTAGGTCGTTCACCCATGGTGTGTGTAGGCCCCCTAGCTCCTTCTTTACGGCACACATCGATCGATATGCCTCTCTAGCCCGGTGTGCCTAGCACAAACATAAGCTTCCCCTCTTCTCTTGTCACCGTCCATGCCTCACTCCCACCACTCTTTTCATCGTTCTCGTACTCGCACACTCCTCCCCCTCGATATAGTATGCCTCTCATACCACCTCCTACATGCATCCCTCTCTCTCTATCCTTCTCCTCGTGCCTCATTTGCTTCTAACACACACATGCATGTATACCGATCGATCTCCCAACATATACCTAGATCGACTTTAACTACCCCCCCCCATCGATCGACGTACCTCACAAGTTATGTCTCTCCTTTCTCTTACAAAGGGTGATTGATCTTCCTATGTAGTTACGTCTGCTTACCACAGCCACATCGTCCCCCCTCATCATTCGTGCATGCCTCCTGACCCGTCTCTCACACGCATGTGCACAGACAACAAGTAGCCATCTCCTCTCTTATTGATATTGCGGGCGTGCCCTCCGTTTGTCTAGCAAGCCTATCCCAGCATTTGTTAGAAGCAACTCCACTACCACCCCCTCCAACACTCTAGCTCTGTCTCTCTCCCAACCTTATTCATCTCCTGCACATATGCATGGATGCCGATCGATCTCCCTTAATACATGAGGCAGATCGATCTCCTTAATACATGAGGTAGGCCTCTCTCCTCCTCCACACATATACCAGCCATTGTACCTCTATAGTTAATTGGGCCTCCCTCTTCCCCCACCACACACCGATAGTCGAGCGTTGCAGGTATGTATCCATGCCACAGAGACAAACTGCACATGTCCCATCTCACGCTCCAGTAGGCCAACCACTCTATATCTTTGACATGGGCACACACAAATTCAATGGCACTCTTTATTGATCGCGCGCGCACACACACACACGCACACATCATCCCTCGCCCCCTCTATATATATGTTATATCTAAGACTCTATTTCACACACATTGCATATGTTAAATTTTTTGATTGACCCCCCCCCCCCCACACACACACAAAAATCTCAAGAACCCACACACTATATCTCTCTAGGTTTGTATCTCTCTCACACAACCCCACGTAGGTGGTGTACGTATACAAGAAGAGGAATAGGTGCACCATGCACGTACTCACGCTTCGTGCCCAGCCACACCCGTGCGGGTACACGGTGGAGCTCATTTCTTTACGAAATGGCAGCCCACGTGCTAATTTGAACGCCTGTAGCGGTTGTTTACCTAGGGAGATCGTGTACCACGCGTGCACAAAACAAAGTTCGACTTGACGCGTTGCCGCGTTATTTTTAAATAAAGTTATAGCGCTCAATGGCACGTACACAGAATATAAAACGATTTTTATGGAGGAAAAGGTAGTCTGCTCTTCAGAGTATCTCACACAAGGCTCCGGTGGCCTCTCTCTCTCACCGTTGGTCACTGATCCGGCCGCATCCCGTCCGCCGGGGGAAAGGTAGTGCGGTGGCCTCTCTCTCTCTCACCGTTTGTCACTGATCCGGCCGCATCCCGTTCGCCAGGGCAAAGGGAGTGTGGTGGCCTCTCTCTCTCTCACCGTTGGTCACTGATCCGGCCGCATCCCGTCCGCCGGGGGAAAGGGAGGAAGTGCATCGTTTCTCTGTTCGACGGCACCGAGGCAGCATGTCCTGATCTGCGGTACACGCCGTTCTCTCTGACCAAGCTCCGGCGCGGCAGGGCCTACGCCACCTGCTCGCAAATTCCGCCCGCCGCCGCTCACCTAGTTACATCCCGACGACCTCTCGGTATCCCCTCCGGCCTTGCTCCACTGCCCGTTTTCCCACGTCGCTACATGTGGATCTTCCATAGTTCTTTGCCCAAAACGTAGCTCGTCCGGCGTACTTTCCATATTGCATTCTCGTCCTCACACTGTTTTAGACAAACACAACCGTGTTGTTATCTTCCCTTAGGACAAGGAATATGCTTCTTTTTTGTCGTCGCATGTGTCATCAACTGTTATTGGCCAGTAATTGTTTCCTTTCTACCTCTTTTATGCAAACAGGGCTATCCATTTCACGTCGTTTCTATTGCGACCTTTTGGTGAACTGCACAAATCACTTTTTTCTTAAGAGTGGTTTGTGCAGTTCTACTAAAATGTCACACGGGCAACATATCTACATTTCAGTGCGACTGCACAAAGGGAGATTGGTTTTGCTCTATCCTCCTCATCCAACTCCGAGCCTAATCTTCTCCAACTAGTTAGTCTTGAGAGAGACTGCAAAGGTGACTGGCTTCTATTTGTGTGTTTATTGTTTCATCAGCAGTCCTCTATTATCGTAATCACACTTGATATCTTTGGAACAGGGACGCTCAGCTCTATTTTAGTGGAACTGCCCAAAATGATCGGAATGTTGCATGCTCCAGAAAGCTACTTTTTTCCCAACATGCCTTGTTGATTTAGACAGAGCTGGGGGGACGTTGCTGCCAATGAAAGCATGGATCAATTTTAATTTAACACCTTCTCACAACTTTGTCTTCAGTTGTGATGTAATTATTAGCTCTGATCTGCTAATAATTGACATGCATTAGCAAGGAAGTTAGTTTTTTATTGTTTCCGAAAGACATCGATGGCAAGACACGCGAAACAAAAGCTGAAAGCTCACACCATTGTACAATTTCATGTCGCTGGAAAATTATTTGTATAGTACGTCAATTATGTAAACAAATGATGGAAGCTTGATAGCATTGCCAGAAGCCTCTTCATCATCCGGGTCCATGTGCCATGCATAAAATTATACTCCTTCGTTCCTAAATATTTGTCTTTTTACAAATTTCAAACGGGCATATTTTAGAGTGTAGATTCACTCATTTTGCTTCGTATGTGTACTCCCTCCGTTCCTAAATATTCTATTCGTCTTAACAGAGATTTCAACAAGTGACTACATACGGAGCAAAATGAGTGAATCTACACTCTAAAATATGTCTATATACATCCGTATGTGCCAGTCCACTTGAAATCTCTAAAAAGACAAATATTTGAGTAGTCACTCATTGAAATCTCTAGAAAGACAAATACTCCAGAGTATATTCAAGAACCAAGGGGGTACTGCACAACCGCATGGGAGACTAGCCCGGTCGTTGCGCCGCAGTAATAGTGAGTAATGAGCAGTCAAATCATAAGCCCCATCTTTTCCACTGTAAGTTGCTTTGAAGAAGCAACCATCAATACGCTCTTCTTTGAATCCGCTCATACTACTTCATCCGTCACTGTTTATACAACGCGCTTCATAAAAAAGAAAAAAAATCTGTCGGACCAAGGCGACTAGCGATCGGCCTGAAAAATAGCATTGGCAGTTATAGCACGGTGTCTATTACTAGAGGTAATAATGCGTACACACATGCATGCAGTGCTTCCACCCCGGGTACACACATGCATGCACTCCGTAGTAGTACGGTACATGGAGAGAAAATTGTGGACTTGATTGTGGTTACCACGCCCTAATTAATTGAGCATTAAACCAAACGCGTCTAAAGTCTCTCTGGTGGTGGAAATGCATTGAGAGAAATGCATCATAATGAAGCGCGCCCTGTAAATTGTGATGGAGGGTGGAGTAGTATGAAGGTGCAAAATCAAGTACGCGTACTACTGCGCTTGGCTCTTCGCCCCTTCGTGAAGTCAAACAATGATGGTACTCCGCATCTTGGGTACTACAGTGTATGCCTCTGACAATCTGACACCGAATGGACTGATGCATGTCCACCGAGGGTAGGTTGCATTAGTCAAAAGGCGTAAGCGAGCTTCACCTTGTCCTACAAGCTTCTCCTCATTCTGTGAGTTGATGGGACACACCAAAAAGTAGTACTAGTCCATACTCCCTCCTTTTTGGTTACTATGACTTAATCTTTTTTGTGGGTAAATGAGAGAGCTTTATTCATATATAAGCAGTCTTAGGACGATCAGCCAAGACACTAGTCACTAGGAAGCGAGGTACCCCGCAAAAAAAGTAGGAAGCGAGGTGTTTCATCAAGCCAGCTCTCGGCCACATTCAAAGTGCAGCAAGCACGGTTCGCACGAAGATGCGCCGCAAGGTTTGCTGACCTGTTTACATGCTGAATAACAAAAAAAGAGGAAATATTACTGAGCGCTACTATTTGTAACAGGATATGAGCCAGAATTAAGCGAGAATTGTGGCGAGTGTTCCATGCAATCAACTTCCAGTATCACATGCGAGAACCCTCGAAGAGAACCAAATGTGTTGAAGATTGCTTTATCACATTTTAAAATTATAATAAGAGTGCAGACACTCCTCCATCCGGTTCCTAGTACTAGTATAGTACGTACCTTTATGGACTATAGTAGTAGTACTAGTAAACTTTGCGCTTGGCTGTTCGGGAAGTCGAACAATAATAGCACTAGTAGTATAGTGTATGCTTCTGGCAATCTGACACCGAATTAACTGTTGCACGTCCACCGCCTGAGCGAGGGAGAGCTTGCATTAGTCAAAAGTTTCTCATTGTCCTGCGAGCCACCGCGCGCAAGCTTCTCCCGTCCTGCAACCTTCTCCTTGTTCGGCAAGTTGACGGGACACAGCAAAGTAATGCTAGTCCATGTTGCCTCCTCTTCGGTTAATATGGCTTAATTTCAAATGAGATAAATACACTGTCTATCACTGTATATTTGTAAAAATACGGTTAGTGGACTTCATAATACACTCATTGCGCTCAATATATATATATATTCTGGTGTTCATACGGTCACTAGCTCACCCTGGCTGAGTATGTGTGTGCATGCACGTGTAGGTTGAGCACTTGAGCGTGACCGTGTGTGTTACGTCGTGTGCTCGGACATGCATGCATTAGGGCGTCGCGCGCGTTTTTGCGTCCATGTGTATGTGTGACTGTTGCATACACGTAGGGGGAGTACGTGTAGGGGGCACTAAGGAGCAGTCAAATCACACAGTAAGTTAGTCGGAAGAAGAAACCATCATTTCACTCTTGAATGACACGTACGCAATATAAAATGGTTGATATGGAGAGAAAAAGAAAACCACTATATATACACTAGCAGGAGCCTAAGCTACAAGCCTGCTTGCTTAGGTTGCTCTCTTCACAAGCATAGAACGACGGGCCTGATCCCGCGGCTGGGGTAAGGGAACAATGTTCTGCGTAGACGCGGTCGACATCGGCGAGGGAGAAAACCCACAGTCGGTGTGTCCCAATCGGGGGTCACCGCGGTATGGGCTGATGTCGCGTCCCAACCGCCCTTCTAGCTATAGCCCGACATCCCAGGTAATCCATCTTCCTTTTGGAGCCGGCTTGCTCCACTGCCGTAGCTCCATCTCCATGTCGATCTTTCTCTACTTCTATCGGCTTCTATTTGTGATGAGTTTATGTCTCATGAACTAGTGCCAGTACTATTATTCTAATCACACTTCTTCAATATCTTTGCCATCAGGGATGCTCAGGTCGATTTTAGTGGAACTGCACAAAAGCATCGTATGATCCGAGGGTGCCAGCCGTCTTTCCTTCCCGACATGGAAAGTGTTATGGAACAAGAGGTACCAGAAGGTGGAGAACCAAAGAGTGTTGCTTCTATTGTTGCTGACATTCTCACTAAAGAATCTCCCTCTAGCACATTCCTTCGACAGGTTCTACCTGGCCAGGAAATTAAATCATGTTTAGGGTTTAGGGTTTAAGTCGTAGTGACCCCATCAGTAGTTTTTCTATCATACACGCTCTCACAACTTTTTTCTTTAGTTGTGAAGTAAATATTGGCTATGATCTGTGAACCATTGAGATGCATCAGCATGCGTGTTAGTTTTCCTTTGTATTTGATGGAATGTTGTAACGGGGCAACCTTGGAATACGAATGAAAATGGAGTGGAAAAGTTTCCATTTTTCCAGAGAAAAAATGGAAACGGAGAGGAACCAACGTTTCGTTTCGTTGGATCGCGCCATCGAGAAAAACCAATGTTTAAATCACGTCTGTCGTGTTCGTGTCTCACCCTCCTCCACGGCTCGACCCCACACGGTCGCTCGGCATGCCACTCACCGCAAACCGAGTACTATACCATAACTCTCCCGCCTGCTTGTCGATGGATCGCGCCATGGAGTACTAGCACTACTGGAAGAGATTGACGAGTTGGGGGAGGACAGCTAGCTGTAGCACGGACTCCCAAGAACTTACTACAGGAAGAGATCGCGCATGTTGTAGCCGGCTATTGCGACCTTTGAACGCGGAGCAGCCGCGTGCACCCGGAAGCGGCGCGGGCGACGCTCTGTTGGTCGGCGCGCCCCAATCAATGCCGGTGCCAGTGAGAGGTCGCGTCCGCTCTGGCCGGGCATGAATGCGGCACTGACCGTTTCGGGCGGGAAGCACGCGCGGGTGATTAAGAGGGTTCGGGATGGTCAGGACCGGCCGTGGCAGCAGTCCGGACATGCACAAACAAGAGATGTTGTACGTTAATATTGTTGCCTATATAATTAACAACGTAAATAATGTGCCAGTTGGACAAATATGATTGGAGATGGAGATGGAAATGGAATTTTACGTAAACACGGATATGCATGTCTATGTCTATGTGTATGTGCGCGACGACTCTCGCGACCTGGAAGCGGGGGCGTTTTTTTATCAAGTTTTCTTTCTTGGTACGTTAGAAAATCAGTTTTTCTAATTCACATCTAGATGTTATTTAAGGATATCACATCTAAGCTCCCACAAGTATATAATGTAGCAACAAGAAGCAAAAAAACTAGGAAAAGATCACAAACAGAGTGGACATCAACTTATATGTGACATAACTATGTCACATCTAGATGTGTCCTAGACAGACCCTTAAAAAATTGTCCGCCAGTTTTCGTTTCTTTTTTCCGGGAACGCGTGTATTCTATTTAAAACCACTGCTATGGAGAGATTTTTTTACTCCATTATAGCCTCTTGTTTGATAGAGTTTCTCGCATCTTGCTCTCTCACCCTCTCCATATCAAAACAAGATGACAGTGTCCACTCTATCTCTCTCCTCACCGGTGGTCACAGATCCGGCCAAATCCCGTCCGCTGCGGGAGGTGAGGAGGTGCAGCGTTGACGTTGTCGCCGTCGGCGACGAAGGAAGCCAATGTGCACCGTCCTCTCCGAGTCGGTGCTGACGCGGACGAAGATCCTCCGCGCCCTTGTTTGATGTCGTCGTGTGGGCAGATCCCGCCCGCCTAAACGACATATCGCCCACCTGAGGTATAACTTCTTGTACTGGTCCAGCTCCCCAGGTCACTGCGTGCGGGTTTTCTTCTATGCGACTACTCCCCAGCTCCCCATGCATAGTAGCTAGGGTTCGTCGGCTGGTCCAACATCACCTACTAGTACTATTATAGAGGAAATGCCACTCAAAAAGTTGTCATGATTTATGCCTCGATGGAGGTATACATGTTGTTTCGACAAAAAGTACATGGTGGTTGTGCGGTCATTGACCATATGGTGGTAGTACTATCACAGGTTAAATGAAGAATGCTTTTTTTCTCGGGTATCCTGGTTTAGTTCCCATCAAGATAAGTATGATGCTTCTGTTTGTTGGTGTACTTTTCATTAATTCTTATTGACAATTGAGATGTCGTTGCTAACCCTTTTTTATATTTTTGGAAACAGCGATGCTGTCTCCATACCCGGGCATGTCTTCCTCAATTTTAGTGGAACTGCACAAAATTGGATGGCCATTGTTGTTCCGCCTCACTGTCCTCTGCCACGTGGTTCTTCCTTCCTCGAGCTTGATTACTAAGAAGAAACAGACCACAGTGAGGATTTGTCGAACTTCTTAGGTGCCTCACCCAAACTTGATGCCAAACGGATGATGCATCACCACAATGACCTATCGATGCTCATGGTTGCACCTCATGGTTGCGTCGGCTGGTGAAGCTGGTCAATTTTCGACGAAAAACAAGTTGTCTTACATCAGTGCTCTTTGCTTGTTACGTAGAAAGATGATATCCTTCGCCAGTTCACCTTGGTTGCGTTGGAGACGCAGTCGTCTTTCACGTTGGTGCAATTTTCACTAGGGTTTTACGACAGGTGGGCCCAAAATGTGGCTGGCTCACCTGTCATACAGCCAAAAGCAGGTGCAGTGAAGGCACCGGAGCTCAGTTCGTACTACAGTAGTATATATATATAAGCGGGAGCCTCAGCCCTTGTTCGCTAGGGTTTGCACTCTCCACACACTTGCCGCACTACATATATGTTACACGCTAGAGGCTCAGCGTTCATTTTCTAGGGTTTGCTATATTCACAGTCTCTCACCCTCTCTTTACCAGATCTAAACAAGACTGTGTTGGCCTCTTGTCTCTCTCTCCCCCCTCACAGCTGGTGAAGGAGGCGTCTGTATCCCGTCGCACTGGGAAGGGGAGGAGGTGCAGCGTTCACTCTATCGCCTTTGGTGAGGGAGGCAATCCACTGCCGGCTGTGCTGTTCTCTTTCACCCAGCGCCTGTGCGGGAGGGCCACCGACCCCTTCTTCCTCACTGCCGTATGTAGTGTGGGCAGATCCGGCCTCCCGCCGCACGCCTTGCCACATCCCAACAACCCTAAGGTATAAGCTTCTTTGAAACTGTCGTTGCTCTAGCTGCATGTGGATCTTTTTCGATCTGTAGTCGAATCTAGGTCTTGGTTCAAAGAGGAAAGAAGGGTGCGGTGGGCTGGAGCAAGAATCTAGGACGTGGTTCAATGAGGAAAGGAGGGGCGGAAAGTAGTATAGACTGGCTATCCAGCCGCTTCGTAGGTCGAAAAGGGAAAAAGGGGGTAACCCAGTACACACATCTATAAGGAACCGATCTCTTTGTTGAAAAGGGAAAGAAACTGGGGGGGTCGGGTAGTTTGTGCAGGACTAGATTTGCTGCCCTCACATAGGAAGAAGGTTCAAAGAGAACAAATATGGGACCAGCGCATATATGCTGCTTGGCTACATACTCTGCATCACCCATTTATACGTGTGGACGCACATGGTGCTGGCATGTCCCATGTAGCTATTTTGTTGTTGTTAATCTCAGAATTAACTACTGATCTGTTTTAAAAGAATTTCTCTGTTAATATGAATCAATGCAACCGTTTTAGAAATGCTACTGTCCTATACTTTGTTTTCCATCAAGATAAGGTAGATGCTTCTTTTTTTGGCCGCATGTTTCATCCTCCTTTATTGGCGAGTAATTGTTTTCTTTTTTGCCTCTTAAAACAGGGATATCTATTCAACTTGTTGCTATAGAAAACTTAAATGTCACACCGGCAACTTTGCTTGATTTCAGTGCAACTGCACAAAACTTGATTGGATTTCCTATTCGTGTTGGTAGATTCGTATTTTATGTTGGTCGTCTCATGAAAGGTCAGTACATGCCTTCATCCACATGATTGTGCAGTGTGCTTTGAGATGTTGTGCTACTTGTATTGGTACTGTTTTAAATAAATGATGAATTGAAGCTATTGTATTGCTGTCTTTTCCCATTAAGTAGTGAACAAAAATGGGACCAACCCAGACATGATGCTTGTTGCTTTGTTACAACAAATTCAGCATCACCCCCTTTATAAGCCAGTAATTGATGTCACTCTCAGAATTAACTACTGAATCTTATTTCAAAACTTCAACACTTGTTAGGGATTGGCGGGATTACCATTTTTGTGGCTGCATGTTTCATCCTCCTTTATTAGCCAGCAATTGATTCCTTTTTTCCTCTATTTATACAGGGATATCTATTCAACTTGTTGCTATTGTGACATTTTGCTTCGCTACGCGAAACACTTTGCTTGATTTTAGTGCAACTGCACAAAACGAGATTGGATTTCCTATTCGTGTTGGCAGATTTGTACGTGATCTTGTGTGCGTCATGATAGGTTGGTACTTGCCTTCATCCACATGATCGTGCAGTGTGTTTTGAGATGTTGTGCTACTTGTATTGGTACTGTTTTAAATAAATGATGAATTGAAGCTATTGTCTTGTTGTCTTTTCCCATTAAGTGGTGAACAAAAATGGGACCAACCCAGACATGATGCTTGTTGCTTTGTTACAACAAATTCAGCATCACCCCCTTTATAAGCTTTGTCGTTCTTTATACATGTTGAAACAAGGCATTGTTAAGATAATGTCTCAGTCAATATGAATGAATCACACTGATGGAGAATTGCTACTCTACTGCTTTGTTTCCCATTAAGATAAAGTAGATCAGTAGATGCTTTTCTTCTGGGAGTACAAGTCATCAACCATTATTTCTTAGTAATTGTTTCCCTTATACCTATTGTTGCTTACAGGGATATCAAAATTAAAGCTTGATTTTATTCCGACTTCGATTTTAGTTGAACTGCACAAAAGGAGCCAATGTGTAAGGCAAACTGCTGCATTACTGGGTCTAGTTGGTCGTTCCACTTTGCAGAAAGAAGCAGTCACTGTTTGCGCTACATTACAGAAGGAATGACCGAGAAGCTTTACAGAGTATTATTAGACACCGGTGACATGACTAGTCTGCAGAGACCATTGGCAATTTAACAACACGTGGAGTGCCCTGGGCAAAAAGTGCCCAAACAAGTACAAAAGCTACGACAGGACTCCACGATCATAGGCATTACATATTTTGAATGGGAAAAGCTTGTCAAAGTTTAATCATTGATGTTAGCAAGAAGATGTTAGTTTAATATATTGGAATTGGAAAACCTTGTCAAAATTTGCTTATTGATGTTAGCCAGAAGACATGCATTTCATATTTTTGAGTGGGACGCCCTTCCTGTGAGCATCGTCGAGTGTTTTTTCCTATTCCTGTGTTCAGTTTAGAAGTAAATAGTTACTCTGCTGAGATATTCCTGTGTTAAGAGTTTGTTTTGAATATTTTCTATGTAATGCCAGGCCTTATGTTTGATTGCAAAGTTGAGCTTGGAATGTCGTGGCATGTGGCATCACGAGCTGTTCACCGTGCCTCCTGAGAATAATGCTTTGTATTGTTTTGCATGTCGATCTAATGCCAGTGATTTGCTTGTTAAGAAGATCATCCTCTTCTGTTGTTTCTGTTCTTAAGAAGTTCATCGTCTGATGTTTCATTCAGCCTATACGACAAGTCGGGTAGGTTAGACGTGAAACCATATGATCTTCCGACCAACTCATGATATTAGGCCGTGATTGGATCATCGTTTTCCAACCAAAACCGCTTGTAAAACTGACGCTTGTAAATTAAAGCAGATGGTCTCGGGCGAAGGCGCTTGGTTGGTTGATTTCGACTAGTAAAATATCAGAAGTACTTGACACACGATAAAAACGCTGAACGACACTCGGACGATTGCTAATCCAGTCGTTAGCTGTTGTTTCAGCCTTGCCCATGGATGGCATGATACGCACGTCGTGCATGTATTGTCTGGTAATGTCGTACATATAGCAGTGCTCGTAAAATATACACTGGTCTCTCAAATTACACGCGTAACCCGTCAGTTTTACTTACAGACCTCGGGCCCTCGGTTTCATTACGCCTGTATTTTACGCGTTGTTTTTGATGATGAGTAAATTACACTTGTATGTTAATACAGGTTTGAAATAAACCAGAGCTCCCAAGCACGGCCTTACCGTTTCATGTCGTCTCAATTTCTCGAAGGTGCTCATAGGTGTCCGATGATCCTGGCTTCCTGAATGAGTAGCGGGCGCTGTATCAGACCATCTGTAGGGCCCGCGAGGCCCTCTCCATTGTCCTTCGAGTTGTTGCGCTCGTTGTGGCGCCGAGCATTGTTAACATCGTCAACGAACATGAGGATTCAGGAGATGACTTTATTTTGATTGGATGGCAATAGGGACCCACTAGGGCCATAGCCGTACGTACGCAAGTGCCTCCTTATTATGTACAACTATATTTTTTTTTGCTTTCTCCTGGTTTCCTGACATCACGGTCCCACACCATTGTCAACCTATGTAGTCAATATAAACGAGAGAATTGCACAAGGTGCGGCCGACAGCTGGGACCAAGCAGCTCGAGCAGTATTTGTGTTTTTGAGGTGTGAGCACTGCAAAGTTTTTCTTGGCGATGATTTCGTTGTTGTTCAGAGGAGAGCAGGGTATTAACTAGGCGGGCTGTGGCCCGTCTAGCCCAGGCCAGATATCCAGCCCAGATACTAATTTTTTTCAAGATGAAAATGGCTAGCCCAGCTATACGTCTTTTTGAGGAATACCCAGGCAAGGTCAACTTGTTATTCTCCGCCTCGCTGGGCTGCAAATCTTTCCTATGAGGGATGCATTAGGCTTAACAGGAAAATGGGCTTTAAAAAATAATAAATGGGATGTAATTATAAAAACTAGGCAGTAACTATAAAAATCCACCAAACACGAAATTAGTTTCTAAAATATTATTTATGGATTTTGAAAATCTTAAATTTTCATTGTTGCACGTGCAATGTTTCATTGGATTTTTACGTAATACAAATTTATATTTAATCTGACTAGAAATTTCGGGATAAAAATATTTCGGAGCCCACCAAAATGTGGGAAATTTTATTCAATTCTGTCTTCAACGGTTGGTTGAAATTACTAATCATTGTCCTAGCTAGAAAATGGGCTGTTGTAAATTCCATTAGAATTCCAAAATGGGATGTGCATTCTTACAAAACGCAAATGGGCTATAAGTTCTCTGCCACACACTTGTGGGCCTACTAAGTGACGCGTCCCCTAAAAAAATAAGTTGACGCGTATGCAAGGCTTTGCCAACTTATTATAGTCAACACACGGTTCTAGCAACAGTGGCCGTTGGATGTCTATCCAACAGATGTCGTGCTTCTTCTTCAATCTCGGATATTCTTAGCTTCGGCCGCCCAAAAAATGATTCCTCCCACTGACATCTGGGGCGCACCGTTTTGGAGGCTGACCTGTGGGCATACTAAGTTGGAGCGTACCAAGGGCTTTGTCAACTTAGTCAATAATAAACGTTTCTAGCTTCAGTGACCGTACGATGTCCATACAACGGCCGTAGTGCTTCTTCAACCTCTGGTCTTCTTGGTCCAGCCGCCCAAAGCAGTGCCGGTCGTGCCGCCTGCTCCTGCCTCCCGTGGCCGGCTGTGCTGCAGCGGAGGCTTCATCGCCCCCATACTACTCCCACCGCTGGCCAGGCCATCCCTCCACTCACCCACACCCCCTGTTATTCTGCGGCGACGGCAGCCTCACACCGCAGCCGAACCAGTGAACCCTCGTACTCCTCTCCGCGCGGGCTTCCACTGCTGCGTCTTCCCCGGTGCCGCGTCGTCCCCTTCCTAGGCCTGGCCGTCGTCCAGACCATCGCCCTGGTGCTCTCGGCGCGGCGTGGTCAACGACCGACTTCCATCGAAAGAGTACTGTACATGGAGAGGCTGACAGCTGGGTCCAAGCGGCCGCAAGGAAGTGCCTCCTTATTACGCGCAAAATAATTATTCCTCCACCTTATAGCAGGGACCCACCAGACGGGCCACCTTATTTCGCGAAAAAAAAACGTTTCCCCCTGACTGCTCGGACCCACCGGACGGGCCAGCGTATTTCACGAAAAAAACGTTCCCCCCGCTGTCAACTTAGACCCACCGGAAGTGCCTCCTTATTATGCACAAAAAAATGAATACTCCCCCTGCTAGCTGGGACCCACCATGGTGGGAGGCTGACTTGTGGGCCTACTAAGTTGACTGGGACAGGGGCCTTTGTCAACTTTAGTCAATATGAATGATTCTAGCTCCAGTGACCGTACGATGTCCATCCAACGGCCGTAGTGCTTCTTCAACCTCTGGTCTTCTTGCTCCAGCCACCCAAAGCAGCGCCGGTCATGCCGCATGCTCCTGCCTCCCGTGGCCGGCTGTGCTACCACGGAGGCCTCACCGCCCCCTACTATTCCCACTGCTGGCCAGGCCGTACGGCGACGGCAGCCTCACACTGCAGCCGAACCAGTGAACCCTCGTACTCCTCTCCGCGCGGGCTTCCACTGCCGCGTCTTCCCTGGCTCCCCGTCGTCCCCTTCCTAGGCCTCGCCGTCGTCCACCGCCCTGGTGCTCTCGGCGTGGCATGGTCAACGTGGTCAAGGAACGATTTTCATCGGACGTGGACTGTACGTGGAGAGGCTGACAGCTGGGTCCACGGCCGCAGCAAGGAAGTGCCTCCTTATTACGTGCAAAATAATTATTCCTCCACCTGACAGCGGGGACCCACCGGACGGGCCACCGTATTTCGCGGAAAAACGTTTCCCCCCTGACTGCTGGGACCCACCAGCTACACCTTCGCACGCAAGGAAGTGCGTCCGGGCAAAAAAAAACGATTCGCCCCCTGATTGCTGGGACCCACCAGCTACATCTTCGCACGCAAGGAAGTGCCTGACAGTCGGGACCCACCTGGTCGAAGCGTACGTAGCGTTGTCATTCTGGTCGTGAACGTGTACGTACATATATACTGGTCGATGTAGAGGCACGCACGTGTCGTAGTAGAGGCGCGCACGTAGCATGTACACGTACGTACAGCGGTCAGGGTGCAAGAAAGAAAATACGGCCACGTATGTGTACATACGGGCGGGGTCTCGAACGCCTACTCGCGCATACGTACGGCGAGGGCTTGTGTACATGGCTGGGTCGGAATGGAGAAACAGCGTCGTCGTCGTGTTCATGGGGAGGCAACGGAATGCGCCGTGTTCATGGGGAGGCAACGGAATGCGTCGTGTTCATCGGGAGGGCTTGGACGGAACAGGCGATGGAAACGAGGCCTGGCGTACCGCAGAACAGAGGAAACGGCCTTGTGTTCGACCGGCCACGTTCGAAATGGGATCATGTTCATCGGGAGGGGTGTGGCATACCGCAAAATGGAGGAAACGGACCTCCTACGGTCGAAACGGGGGTCCTGTTGATTGGGAGGGGTGTGGCGTACCGCAAAACAGAGGAAACGGACTTGTGTTGGAGCGCTACGGTCGAAATGGGGGTCCTGTTCATCGGGAGGGGTGTGGCGTACCGCAAAACGGGACTCCACGGGATACTGTTCATCTCCACCGTCGACCTCCTCCAGCCTCCACGGGCTCCTGTTCATCCAGCCTCCACCGCGCGCTACTCCACTGGCTACTATTCAACCACCCCTCCACCGTCTACTGTTCATCCAGCCCTCCACACCACGGGGTCCTGTTCACCCACCCCTCCACGGGCACCCCTCCACCGTCTACTGTTCATCCAGCCCTCCACACCACGGGGTCCTGTTCAACCACCCCTCCACCATCTACTGTTCATCCAGCCCTCCACACCACGGGGTCTTGTTCATCCACCCGTCCACGGGCACCCCTCCACCGTCTACTGTTCATCCAGCCCTCCACCACACCACGTGGTCCTGTTCATCCAGAGGCAACGCCACCGCTCACTGTTCATCCAACCCCCCCCCCTGCAACGCTCACTGTTCATCCCATCGATCGGCTTCAGTTAGCAGCAGTGGCGAAGGAATCGCTCGATCGGGTTCAGTTAACAGCCATCGATCGATCGCTCGGGTTCAGTAATGCGTAGCCTGCAGTGCAATCGCTCGGGTTCAGTTAGAGCCCAACGCCTCGCTCGGGTTCAGTTAGAGAGAACGTCTCGCACACACGCGCGTACCTGTACGAGAGAAACACGCATCGCTCAGCCCCCGACCTCCCACCGTAACCGGGAACTCCCTGAAATTTTCCTCCCCCTCGCTTCTACCACGGTTTTTTCTGTCATGGACGGCCCAAAGAATGTCATGCAGCTGCGTCTCCGGCCCGCCCAGGACGAAAAGCCCATTTTCTGTCATGATTTTTTGTCATAGAAGTAGGAGACCACCACTTCTATGATGATACCGGGTTTTGTCACAATTATCGTCATAGAAGTGTCATATGTATGACCGAAAAAAAATTCGTTCGGCCCAAAATGTCACGGATGTGTCTTTTTTTGTAGTGACAGCAGGGATCCCTCACGCTTGCATGACACGGAGAGCACCATAGGACAACACCAATAATAAAACATGCAAGTCAAACCAATCTTGATCGTCAAATAGCCCATAGGACAAAACGGATCTAATCAAACATCATAGGATAGCCATACATCATTGGAAAATAATATATAGCGTTGAGCACCATGTTTAAGTAGAGATTACAGCGAGTAAGAGAGAGGTTACACCGCTGCATAGAGGGGGGGAAGAGTTGGTGATGATGGCGGTGAAGTTGTTGGTGAAGATTGCGGTGATGATGATGGCCACGGCAGCGCTCCGGCGCCACCGGAAGAGAAGGGGAGAGGGGGCTGATGTCTACTACTCAACCTTCTTCTTGTAGACGTTGTTGGGCCTTCAAGTGCAGAGGTTTGTAGGACAGTAGCAACTTTCCCTCAAGTGGATGACCTAAGGTTTATCAATCAGTAGGAGGCGTAGGATGAAGATGGTCTCTCTCAAGCAACCCTGCAACCAAATAACAAAGAGTCTCTTGTGTCCCCAGCACACCCAATACAATGGTAAATTGTATAGGTGCACTAGTTCGGCGAAGAGATGGTGATACAAGTAGTATATGGATGGTAGATAAAGTTTTTTGTAATCTGAAAAAATAAAAACAGCAAGGTAACTAATGATAAAAGTGAGCGTAAACGGTATTGCAATGCGTTGGAACAAGGCCTAGGGTTCATACTTTCACTAGTGCAAGTTCCCTCAACAATAATAACATAATTGGATCATATAAATATCCCTCAACATGCAACAAAGAGTCACTCCAAAGTCACTAATAGCGGAGAACAAACGAAGAGATTATGGTAGGGTACGAAACCACCTCAAAGTTATTCTTTCCAATCAATCCATTGGGCTATTCTTATAAGTGTCACAAACAGCCCTAGAGTTCGTACTAGAATAACACCTTAAGACACAAATCAACCAAAACCCTAATGTCACCTAGATACTCCAATGTCACCTCAAGTATCCGTGGGTATGATTATACGATATGCATCACACAATCTCAGATTCATCTATTCAACCAACACATAGAACCTCAAAGAGTGCCCCAAAGTTTCTACCGGAGAGTCAAGACGAAAACGTGTGCCAACCCCTATGCATAGGTTCATGGGCGGAACCTGCAAGTTGATCACCAAAACATACATCAAGTGGATCAAAAGAATACCCAATTGTCACCACGGGTATCCCACGCAAGACATACATCAAGTGTTCTCAAATCCTTAAAGACTCAATCCGATAAGATAACTTCAAAGGGAAAACTCAATCCATTACAAGAGAGTAGAGGGGGAGAAACATCATAGGATCCAAATATAATAGCAAAGCTCGCGATTCATCAAGATCGTATCACCTCAAGAACACGAGAGAGAGAGAGAGAGAGAGATCAAACACATAGCTACTGTTACATACCCTCAGCCCCGAGGGAGAACTACTCCCTCCTCGTCGTGGAGAGCACCGGGATGATGAAGATGGCCACCAGAGAGGGATTGCCCCCTCCGGCAGGGTACCGGAACGGGTCTAGATTGGTTTTCGGTGGCTACGGAGGCTTCTGGCGGCGGAACTCCCGATATATTGTGCTCCCCGAAGTTTTTAGGGTATATGGGTATATATGGGAGGAAGAAGTACGTCGGTGGACCTCCGGGTTGTCCACGAGGCAGGGGGTGCACCCAGGGGGGTGAGCGTGCCCCCCACCCTCGTGGGCAGCCCGGGACTCTCCTGGTCCAACTCCGATACTCCGTGGGCTTCTTCTGGTCCAAAAATAAGTTCCGTGAAGTTTCAGGTCAATTGGACTCCATTTGATTTTCCTTTTCTGTGATACTCTAAAACAAGGAAAAAACAAAAACTGGCACTGGGCTCTAGGTTAATAGGTTAGTCCCAAAAATCATATAAAATAGCATATAAATGCATATAAAACATCCAAGGTTGATAATATAATAGCATGGAACAATCAAAAATTATAGATACGTTGGAGACGTATCAGGGGCCCCTTCGTCTTCTTCTTCTTTGACCTCCTCCCTAGATGGGAGAAGGGTTTCCCCTCTGGTCCTTGGCCTCCATGGCGTGGGAGGGGCGAGAGCCCCTCCGAGATTGGATCTGCCTCTCTGTCTCTCTATTTCTGCGTTTCCAGATTCTTCCCTTTCACCGTTTCTTATATTCCCGGAGATCCGTAACTCCGATTGGGCTGAAATTTTAACACGATCTCTATCCGGATATTAGCTTTTTGTGGCGAAAGAAGAGCACCAACCGCCTTACAGGGTGGCCACGAGGGTCAGGGGCGCGCCCAGGGGGTGGGGCGCGCCCCCTGCCTCGTGCCTCCCTCGGGAACCGTCTCGCATGGATTTTTCTTCCCAAAAATCATATATATTCCAAAAAAAATATCCGTCAATTTTTATCCTGTTTGATATGGATATTCTACGAAACAAAAAACATGCAACAAACAGGAACTGGCACTGGGCACTGGATCAATATGTTAGTGCCAAAAATAGTATAAAAAGTTGCCAAAAGTATATGAAAGTTGTAGAATATTGGCATGGAACAATCAAAATTTATAGATACGACGGAGACGTATCACGAAGCACCTGTGTTTACTTTGTCAATCTCAAGATGATGTGTCGGCTCAGTCTTTCGAAGATGCTCATAGAGGTAGGGTGTGAGTGTATACAATCATAGGAGTGACTAAAAGGGTGTATGTATGAGCGTATGTGTAAAAAAAGTAAAACCCCAAGAAATGAAAACAGAAACGTAAACAATAAATATGGAAAGAAACTAGGTTTTTTAGACAAACTCGCAAAGCCTTTATTAGCCCGTCACAATGTTTACAGGGACGAAAGAAAGATTTCTAGGATGACCTAACCAAACATGGAGGATAACCTCGAGACTAAGTGTGTGCTTTGCAAAGTTTGTGAGCTTCAAAATTTGAGCTCCTAAATTCATGAACTATGTTACAAAAATGAAAATCTTAAGACCTGCCTATAATTTCTTTGATGACAGACCCACAAGCCGCGGGCGTGCCCTTCCTCGCGTCATCTACCACCGTCTTGCAATCCGATGCAACATGAATTTCTGGACATAAAGCTCTACCGCGAGGGATAAAGCTTCCCTTATTGCCATTGCCTCAAGTGTTGTTGGATCGGTGACGTGCTTGACAACAATGGCCGATGCACCGAGAAAAAAACCCTGCTGATCCCTACATACTGAACCAACTGTGCCATACCTGTTGCGTACGGAGATAGCTGCATCTGCATTTAGCTTTGCACATCCCTGAGTTGGAGGCAGCCAGGTTGACGGTCTTGAGACAGAACCCGACGTTAGCCGTTGAATTTGGCAGCTCGCTTGCTTTATTTCTGTCAAGTTGTTTGTTACAAAGCTGTTGGTGGAGAAGGGAGATTGAAAGATTTCCTCATACACTGCTTTCCTCCATGCTCCCCAAATTGCCCAAGCCGTAACCACCAAACGAGTGAACTCCTCTGTATCCAATATTTCATGTAAAGCAGAGAGCCACGCCTTCGGATCCTCCTCCTGGATATGAATGAACTTCTCCACAAAATCCTCCGGTGCAAGAGCCCATATGCTTCTCGACATAGAGCATGTCAACAACGCATGTCTCCATGTGTCTTTAGCCCCATAGAGTCTGCATGTATCATGATCGGCCATGTTCCTATGATTAAGAACCTTGCCAGTCGGCATCGACTGCCTAGCCAGTCGCCATATGAACATACGAAGCTTAAATGGGACCTGTATGTGCCAGATAGCACTCCACTTCTCGCTTTCCCTTATTGATGTACCTTCTTCTTCATATAGCCATCATTCCCTGCTCAGTTTTGTTCTCATAATCATGTGATATGCCGACCGTATGGTGAAAACACCTCGGTTTTCCTCATGCCATGCCCAAAAATCCGTCACATTCCTTGTGCACAGAGGTATTTTCAAGATTTCTTCAGCATCAAAGGGAGTGAACACTGTCCGCACTAGCCCTTCCTTCCATTCAGCAGTAGATGAATCGATGAAGTCCAAACAAATCACAAGAGTCGTATAGAAAAATGGACAAGAAAAGCATGAAGCGAAAAAGCCTAGGACCACGCATCCTTTCGGCCTATATAATAGTTGTGCATGGCATCATGAGCTCGCATGAGACCTCTACAAATTGGAAAACGTTAATCAATTCTTCGTAGAATTTTTTTTATTGTGGAAATAACAAAAATTACATGCACGTAGGAAATATATGCAAAAATCAAATCATACATTTGAAATATGTCCGTCCAAAATTTTCAAGATGCCCCGCGACTTTTAAAGATGATCGTGATTTTAAAATACTTTAGAATTTTAAAAATGTTCACGGAGTTAACAGAATGTTCAGTTTAAAGCTTCTAAATCAATTTTAAATGTACATCAATTGGGAAAATATTCAAATATTAAAATAAACATCTCATATTTCTAAACAATTCGTGATTTATAAAAATCTTCATGAATCCAAAAAAATAATTAATTTAAAATTATGCAAACTTAATAAAATATTCACAAATTATGGGGAAACTAGTAAAAAATAAAAATGCTTTCAAATTTCCAAATTGTTCATCAATTTTCTAAAAAAATAAATGATTTTTTACAATAATTGGGTTTAAAAACAGAAAAATAAAACCAGGTGAAATGATAAAACCTGGTGAAAAAGAATATAATGACCTAGAAAATCAGAAAAGAAACGAGACCTAGAATGAAAAATAAGAACTTGGGTCACAGTTTTGGGCCTTCCCACAAGCATCCCACACCCCCATGCAACCAACGAGCGAAACGGGGATTTAGTTAGTATGGTAAGTTGAACGAGATCTCTGTCCCATGACGTTGTGGCGCTAACGATTAGTTCAAAGATCATTATTGGCATTCCACTTTGCACACACAACTTACCGGACTTCTGGTCGTGGCACTATGAGAAGCATGGATCCTTCACGGTAAAATCAGCTTATAAAATGCTTGTGGTGACTAGACAGAGAAGAGAGGTGTGGTTAGATGGAGAAGCTGGTCCATCAAACGCAAGGGCAGAAGAGGGGGCGTGGAAGTATCTCTGGAAAACTGTTGTCCCTGGTAAGATTCGTATGTTCCTCTAGAGATTATCAAAACATTCGCTACCAACGAACGACGTACGAGCACATCGTCATATGGCTGTGAAAGTGCGTTATATCGACTAGAGGGGGTGAATAGGCGATTTTTATGAATTCTTCACTGAGGAATTTGCGGGTGAGGAAATTCCGGAGTGAAGAACTACTTGCAGCGGAATAAGTACTCATAAGTAAACATAACAGAACAAGAGCATGGTCCTCATTATGAAATGAAAACAAGCACAGAGTACAAAAAGCGTAAACACATGATATACAGAATGAAGATGAACAGGCTGATGAAATTGAGCTGAGGAAATAGAGAAAGTCTTCAGCCAAAGTCTTCAAACAGATATGAAGAAGCACACAACAGAGAGATGTGGAATTAGAAGGGTTGAGGAATTGGAACCAGGTAGCTTGGTGAAGACAATGTTTTGGTAGACCAGCTCCAACTGCGGTGACAGTTGTACGTCTGGTTAGGACGGCTAGGTATTTAAACCTGAGGACACACAGTCCCGGACACCCATTCCTGAACACGCAGCTCAGGACACTCAGTCCTTACTATATTCCCCTTGAGCTAAGGTCACACAGACCTCGCCCAATCACTCGTGGTAAGTCTTTAGGTGACTTCCAAACCTTCACAGACTCGGTCACTCGGCGATCCACATTTTCCTCTTGGATGCTCTAGACCATGACGCCTAACTGTTTGGAAGATGCACAGTCTTCAAAGGTAACAAGCGTCGGATCCACGCAGGATCAATCTCTTCAGTGATGCTCAATCACTTTGGGTTTGTAGGCGTTTTGGTTTTCCTCACTTGATGATTTTCACTCAAAGTCCTCAGAGGATGGGATGCTCTCAAATGACAAGTGTTAGTTTCTCTCGGAGTAGCCAACCAGCTAGTGGTTGTAGGGGGCGGCTATTTATAGCCTAGGGAGCAGCCCGACATGATAAGACATAAATGCCCTTTAATGATATGACCGTTAGGTGGGTAGATATTTTGGGACAGCTGGCGCATGGCACAGCAACGATCGGAATTTTGAGTATCAAATTCCTCAGGGCTATCATGATCCTCACTGTGTAGGCAATCCGCACTGGCGAATTCCTAACTCCTCAGTCAGAACAAATTCCTCAGAGACCATAAGAACTTCGTCTCTGTCACTGAAGAAATTGACTGAGTTGTATGAGATTTCCAATGGCTTCACTCGAAGGGAATGGTAGATGTAGGATTAGAGTTGAGCATCACTTGGAAATTTTTCCTTAGTATTTACTCGATCCCCTTTAACAGTACGGTGTTTCCTATGACTCAAGAAAGAGAAAATGAAACTATGAAAACAAAAGTCTTCGCGCTTCATGTTCCTTGAATGAATACCACATCTTGAGGATCACACCAATTTCTTCACTTTCAAAGTCTTCGGAAAGTCTTCAGAAATCCAAAGTCTTCAGTCGAAGAACTTCATTTTTAGGGGTCGACTTCCTCTGTAAATATCAAACTCCTCATAGACTTATAGACCTGTGTACACTCACAAACGCATCAATCCCTTAACCTATAAGTCTTCAATACGCCAAAATCACTAAGGGGCACTAGATCCACTTACAATCTCCCCCTTTTGGTGATTGATGAAAATATAGGTTAAGTTTTCAATGGGGATAAACATATGAAGTGTAAATACTGTCACTGAGGAATTTGATTGCAAGATATAGAAGAACTCCCCCTGAAGATGTGCATAGTGAGGAATTTGCTTTTGAAACAATGCACAATTTGAAGAGTAGAATCATTGAGATCTTCCCCTATATCTTGTAATTCATACACGCATTTAACATATAATATGAAGAATTTGAAATGCATGACGAAATATGGTGACTGATGTAATTCAGCATGCGTGCATTAACATTAATGAGGAATAAGCATGCAGAAAAACTCAGCAGAAGTATCAGACCACCATAGAGTTTAAGTTTACAACTCGATCCAACAAAGTCTTCAAAAGAACGAGAGTTGTAACTTAGAAAAACAACACCCATATAAGTAGACCCGCTTGAAGACTAACTCAAATTTATCCCCCTTTGTCATCGAATGACCAAAAGGATCGAAAAATGAGGACTAACGCCCCTGAGGAATGCCATGTTGATGGAGGAGCGCCAGCGTTGTTGGGGTCGTTTGTTGTTGAAGGGCCTGCCGCAGTGTCGTCCAAGTCTTCATACTCGTCGGTGTCGCGGGATGAAGAATATGAGCTGGCCACCAAGGAAGGAACTTTGACCTTCTTGAATTTCTTCGCTGGAGGTGCAGACCAGTCAAAGTCCTCCTTGAGACCCATTTGCTTCAGATCTTTTTCACCATACAGATATGATAAGATAGCCCAGGTGCGACCAAAAACTTCATGGAGGTAGTAATGGTTTTTCTTCACTGCATTATGTGTAGCAGTCATGTTGTGAAGAAGAGAACCAAACTGACGCTTAACCCATTTATGGTTTCGATCCACCTTCTGGTGAAGACTAAGAAGCAGCTCATGGTCAGTCATCACCCTGGGAGCTGAGGCTTGAGGATTTGGCTTGGATGCATTTGCAGCAGAATCATGAGTGGCAGAGTCATCATTGGTGGAATAAGATGCAGCTTTGCGAAACTGACCATCCAATGGACGAATGCCTTCATCAATGACAGTAGGTGCCTTTCCCTTTTCATCAGCTGAGGAATATGTCTACTTGAGGACTTCAATTGGGGGCAGGTAGCTGAGGTGATTCTAAAAATCAGCCTTGTAGTTTAGTGAAGACCTTGTTCTGAGGAATCTCACAATCCAAGGAGCATAAGGCTTCAACTCAAACGGAGGGAGTGCAACATTGGCCAGAGTCCTCATGAAGAAATCATGATAATTGACAGGAATGCCATGTATGATGTTGAATAGCAAATTCTTCATGATGCCAACAATTTCCTCATCAGACGAGTCGTGGCCTTTGATAGGACTAATTGTCCTCATCAGAATGCGATAGACTGTTCTGGGCACATATAGCAATTCCTTCATGAGGAATTTGGTCCTCGGGGCTTGACCGGGCTTCAGGGGCTTCATTAGCACTTGCATGTAATGGGCAGTGAGTTCAGGCTCCTGGTACAGGCAACGAGCTCCCTCAAGGGGTGGACTGATGGGTAGGGCGTGAAGGAATTCAGAGGTCGGTGCCTTATAATGAGTGTTATCGGTCATCCAGTCCAATACCCAAGTGTTGATATCATCAGCATCACCTGTGATGTGCAGTGTAGCGTAGAACTGAAGAATAAGCTCTTCATTCCAATCAACAATGTCAGAGCAAAAGTTGAGGAGGCATGCGTCATGAAGCACACTAAGGACAGGAAAGAAGCAAGGCAGTGATTCCATGTCCACGTGAGGAATATGCTCGTGGTAGAAGACTTTATCCTTGTTGAAGAGTAGTGAAGAATAGAAATTGGTCTAGCTGGCAGTCCAGAAGCGCTTCCTCCTAAGACGAGCAAAGTCATAAGGATTGTAGTCTGTGAAGAATACATGCTCGCCGAATAAGTCATCAGCCTTGAATTTCTGCTTCTTCAAGAAGGGGTCCAATGGCTTGGGCTGAGGGGCATCGGTCAATTGCATCACCACCTCAGGAATCGCAATCTCAGGATCCACAGGCTAAGGAATGTCAGGTTCTTCTTCAGTAGCAGCCTGGGACTTCAATTCTTCATTTACATTTTCTTCAGCACTAGTGGCTAGAATCTCTTCATGTACAGACGGTGTGGCATGAGGTTCTTCAGATCCCATTTGAACTTCATTGGTTATAGGGGACTAAGGAATTTGTTGAAGGGGTGTGAACAGAGGAGAATTGGGGTGCTGACTTTCCCAAAAGTCATCGTTCAACACTAGAGTTGTGCATCCAATGTCCACATCTTCTTCTTCATTCATTTCTTCAACGCCGGCCTCTTCAGCAGTGAACTGAGGCATGGGCGATGAGACTATTGGGGTTGAAGGGATTGCATCCGCTTCAATTTCTTCACAACTGCTCTGAAGAAGTAGTAGAAGGAATGTCTTCATCGGATCTACTTGGGATCACGTATTCTTCATCAAAAGGTACAAGGTTCTTTGATGGCATGGATGAGACAGGAACAGCATCAATTGGATTTTCAAATGAGCTGGTTAGCGGCTTCATCTTCTTCGGAGCTGAAGAATCTGATGCAGTTGATGCCTTCCTTTTCTTCATAGCTGCACGCTCTACAGCCTTGGTCTTCTTCACATCTGATGCAGATGGAAGGATCAGAGTTAGTGTAGGCACAGGAGGAGCAGAGGAATTTGGTTCATGATCTTTAGGCACAACTGATGCAGTTGCCCTGACTTCTTCATTTTCTTCAAGCACCACACTAGTGGTTGCCCTGGAAATTTCTTTAGCGGCTAGAATGCAGTCATCAACCCTGGTACTAGCATTTTCTTCAGCAGCCTGAGTATCATTGGCGGTGCTGGCATTTTCTTCAGTAGGCTGAGCAGATGCTTCAGCCTGAGGATTTTCTTGTTGCATTGGGGCTGCAACATTGGAAGTGAATTGTTCAGTTATCTTTACAAATCTGACTTTGGCTCCAAGCCAGTCAGCATAGTAGCGATCAAATTCATCACTCAGTTTCTTGATTTCAGATTGAAGAGCAACAAGTTCTTCAGGTGAAAGCTTCAGAACGTTTTGCTTCAGAAAGCGCTCTTTCTTGTACTGCGCTTTCTTCACCCTCCTTCCCTATTCAAATTTCCATTTTTCTTCATCAATGAAGTGAGTCAGCATATGACTTTGACCAGGAGTGAGGTTCAGCTCGGGCAGAGGTGTGTTGGGGTCCTTGTGCCACAAGTCAATGAAGTCTAGGATCAACTTCGGATCCAGCATCAATGGCACATTACTGCCTTTAGCTCTAGCGGCCCTATGTTGCCTATGTCTGATGATTTCAGTGAGTTCTTCATCACCAGCTTCGTCATCTTTGGACGGTACTTCAAAGGCGACCTGCTTCTTGTGAGGACTTGGTCAAGAGCCTCGTCCAGCAGTGGCCTTTGTCTTCAGCAGAGAGGGGCCAGTTGATGAATTTGGCGCAGCTGAAGAACTAGCAGAAGCTCCTGAGGCAATAGAGATGCATGTTGTCCTTTGGCACGAGGCAAGATGCGCAGGTGCTGAGGATTTTGACGGAGGAGCTGAGGACTTTGGATGAACTGGTGCAGCTTGAGGAATTGGCCGTCAGGCTTTGGGGTTGAAGCACTTGGCTTATGAGCAGGCTTCTTTGGCTTGCTTGCAGAGGCCTTAGTAGTGGCAACAACAGCAGCAGAGTCTTCATTAAATTTCCTCACTGCTTCCTTAGCTACTTTGGCTAGCTTGGCCTGGCACTTGGCCCATTCATCAGGATAGTCCTCACCACGCTTGAGGCTGGTGGGATCAGCTTCTTGGCCAGGTGCCAATGGAGGTCTTGGGCATAGAGGATTAAGAGCGAATTTCTTCATATACTTGGGAGTAACATATCTGTACTCCCTCCATTCCCGTGCCCATCTCCTCTCTATCCTTTGTATGCGCACCTTGCGCTGATTTTTGTCCTCCTTGCCATATTTGGCCTCATCAGGAGTGCAATAATCCTTGTAGATATCCTCAGGGATTTCAAACGCAGTGTTGACCTCGGGCCTCTTTCCTCCCTTCTGTGGCTTCTTGCCATCTACCATTTTCTTCAGCTGAGGGTTTTGAATGATTGAGTTCTCTGAAGAGGTATGCAACTTTTCTTCGAGGAACGCTGCAAATGAGTTAAGTTGATGAGAACCTAGTGATTCAGCAGTGGACATGTGTACCTATGAACAGAGTATAGTTGCGAGGAATTTGGAGAGGTCATATGCGTTCTTAGAAGGTTTTGCAATAAGAACAAGTTTGAGGAATTTGACCAGTTGAGTCTTGAAGAATTTCACTAAGCGTTCTTTGACTTAGGTTCCAGAGTTGTACAGATTGAAAATCCACACAATTGAGGAATCTTGAAGAAAAATTTTCTTAGAGAAACAGATCAAGAACAGATGATGTTTGAGGTGTCCAGTGTGTGAGGATTTGAAGAATAAACACCTTTTGAGGATTTGAAGAAAATATCTGAATCAACAAGGGTAGTAAAAGTAACTTTTAGTTACCCTAGACGAAGAACATGACGAACTGGGAAGTGTAGATTTGAAGCTCGTCGGTTCAGATCTTCCACGCCCTAACTTGGCTAAGGAAGACAGCTACGGCGGTGGCGGAGTGAGGAAATCCGCGTCTGGCGTGAGTACGGCGGTGACGAGGTCGAGGGAGTGAAGCTCTTCCTCACCAACAATGATGGAAGTAGCGGCGGCGCTAGGGTTTGAGAGCTCGAGCGAGGGAGTGAGGTCGAGCGGAGTAAAAACGAAGTGAGGAAGGGAGAGGGGTATTTATAGCCGAAGTGAAAAACTGCTCGCCCGAGGAAATAGGACGAACGTGCCCCTGACCCTTCTCATTCGCGTGACATGTGTCACCCACGTACTGAGAGGTGACGATCGTGGGTGAAAAGGATAAGTATTATCGTGGAAGGTGTAACGGTTTGAGCGACAAAGGCCGAAAATTCAGATAAGATAAATTTAAAGTTCTGTTTGCAATTTCTTCGGCTGACAAAGACACAGTGAAGATTTTGAACGAGTTTATATATATATAGCCAATGAAGAAAAATGACGGAAATAGAGAAGACATTGCAAAGTTGAACAAATTGAACAGCTGAGGAAAAACTCAAATTGAAGATTTTCAACTTTTGGTGGTGGTGTGACCCACCGTATAAGAATGATGATTTCAGACACCGCGTACAATTGTCATAGGGTTTTGAGAATCAAATTCTTCGTTAATTTCTTCACACTTAGAGTGTTATTCTTCATTGATTGAAGAAAAATGTTTCTTCATGTGTTGCACATCTAAGTCATCAATTTTGCATAAGTGTTAGGATGAGTGTCCTTTTCAAAGAACATTCATAGATTCTAGGATATTTAGCTCACACCGCAACTTGCTAAATCTCTTCTCATCCAAGGGCTTAGTGAAGATATCGCTAGCTGTTCTCCAGTCTTCACATGCTTAATAGAGATGTCGCCCTGCAACACATGATCGCGAAGAAAATGCTGACGAATCTGAATGTGCTTTGTCTTCGAGTGCTGAACTGGGTTATGAGCAATCTTGATGGCACTCTCATTGTCATAGTAGAGTGGCACATTCTTCACATTGACGTCGTAGTCCTTGAGAGTTTGCTTCATCCATAGCAGTTGAGCACAGCAAGAACCAGCACCAATGTACTCAGCTTCAGCAGTAGACAGTGATACGCAGTTCTGTTTCTTCGAGGACCAACAGACCAAGGATCGTCCGAGGAAATGGCATGTGCCAAATGTTGACTTGCGGTCCACACGATCACCAGCATAGTCAGAGTCTGAATATCCAATGAGATCAAAAGCCGAGCCCTTCGGGTACCATAATCGAAGTGTTGGTGTGTGAGCTAGATATCGAAGAATATGCTTCACAGCCTTATGGTGTGATTCCTTCGGTATAGCTTGAAATTGGGCACACATGCAAACACTAAGCATAATATCTGGCCTAGATGCACATAAGTACAATAAAGAACCAATCATGGAGCGGTATACCTTTTGATCGAAGTCAGTACCATTTTCATCAGTGCATAGATGGCCATTCATGGGCATAGGGATTTTGACTCCTTTGCAATCTTGTATGCCGAATTTCCTCAGTACATCCTTGAGGTATTTCTCCTGAGATATGAATATGCCATTGCGCCGTTGACGAATCTGAAGACCTAAGAAGAATTTCATTCTCCCATCATAGACATTTGATATTCTTCACTCATCATATAGGCAAATTCATCACTATAACGTTGGTCAGTCCAGCCAAAAATGATATCATCAACATAAATTTGGCACACAAACAATTCACCATCATAAGATTTAGTGAAAAGAGTTGGGTTAAGTGAACCGGGTTTGAAGCCTTTCTTCATGAGGAATTCCTTCAAAGTATCATACCACGCCCGTGGGGCCTGCTTGAGGCCATAGAGGGCCTTATTGAGTCTGAAGACTTTGTCAGGATGCTTTGGATCTTCAAAACCTGGGGGCTGAGCAACATATACTTCTTCCTCAAGCTTACCATTGAGGAATGCACTTTTCACATCCATTTGATATAAGATGATATCATGATGGTTAGCATAAGCAAGTAATATGTGAATAGCTTCAAGTCTAGCAACAGGTGCAAAAGTGTCACATCCCTAGTTCTGGTGTGACCTAGACCAGCTAGTCAGTTGTGCATCATGTTCAAATTCCATTTAAATTTGAAATGGGGATTGTGAAACCCTCAGAAATCATTTCTGGAAATAACCCAGATAAAATTTGCTCCAAAAAGGTCCAAGAAAATGTTCATGTTGCTCTCTGAAAATATTGGTCAGAGGTAAAAATCAAACCAATATTTTTAGGAACTCATAAATATTTATTTTGGCCATTTGGAATTAATGCAATAATTAATTGCTTGGATATATATATGATATATATATATAATATATGTCCAAAATTTTATGCCAGTAGTTGAGGAGCTCTGGAATAATACCACTAGCCCCTGCAAAAATTGGCATAAGAAAATAAAATGGTTTAGTATTTTTATTAAACCAAACAAATGTCAGAAAAATAGAAAAGAAAAAAAAATGGAAAAATCTACCTGGACCTTACCTGCGGCCAGCTCCTCTGCTGGCCCAGCACTATGCGGCCTGGCCCGGCCCAACTGGCCAAGCCAGCCATCCTCCTCCTTGCCAGGAGGAGGCGAAGGAGGGCACGGCGAGCGCGCGCATGCACGCCACACTCCTGCCTGCCCCCCCCCTTCCCCTCGGCGCTGTCCACCCCAGAGAGCTCCACCGAGCCCCCTTGCCTCTCCTCACTCTCTCCCGAGCTCTCTCCTCTCCTCTGCTCGTCTTCTCTCCCGCGCCCGAACGCCACCGCAGAACGTCGCCGTGAGCCACCGCGACCATCGCCACCGCCCCGTCCCTTACTGCTGTCCAGGAGCACCGCCGCCCTCGACTACGCCTCCTCGTCGAGCTGGACGACGCCAGGAGCACTGCAGCGTCGCCACCGCCGTCATCCCCTTAGTCGGAGCCGCGTATCGCCGCCGCTAAATTCGTCGCCGACTGGTCCTCCCCGAGCTCACCGACGACGCCTTCGAGTTCGCTGTGAGCTCCCCTTCCCCCCTCCCCCTAGCCCCGTAGCTCGAGCGCCCCCTAGCCCTGTCGGCCACCTTGGCCGACAGCTCGGCTCTGCCATCCATGTCGCCGCCGTGGCCACAGTTGCCACAGCTCGCAACCGAGCTCACCGCCGTTCTCAGTGCCCTCCCGCGCGTCATTTGCACCCAACCGCAGCCCCCCTAGTGCCCCGTAGCGCCGAACCTGCCGTTCCCGTAGCTCCGGCCGCCGCGGTCGTCTCCGGCCACCCCTCCTCCTCCTACCTACCCCACTAGATGCGGGAGAGCACGGGCTACGCCCCGGTGCTCCCAGCCGCCGCCCCTGTGCCCTGCAGCGTGGACGCCGCCGCGTCCAGAGGTCGCCGCCGACGACCCTAGCCGGCCTGACGTGCGGGCCGGCCTGACAGGTGATTAGCTTAAGGCTAATCACCGTTTAACTAATCCCTGGCGCTGACAGTGGGCCCAGGCGCCCTAATCCTTTAATTAGATTAGTTTAATAACCCCCTGTTAACTAACCGGTCACTGACGTGTGGACCCCACACGTCAGGTTTGACCTGGTCAGCTCCGTTGACCTGCTGACGCAGGCATGATGCAATGCTGACGCAGTTATTCATTTTCTGGTTTAAAATTAAATCAGGAAATTCCAGAAT
Source organism: Triticum urartu (assembly GCF_056163025.1). Lineage (NCBI taxonomy): Eukaryota > Viridiplantae > Streptophyta > Magnoliopsida > Poales > Poaceae > Triticum > Triticum urartu. The sequence goes on from NC_141875.1 coordinate 98,692,264, forward strand.
ATATTCAAAACTTCAAAAATTCATAGAAATTCAACCGTAGCTCAGATTGAAATAATTTATATATGAAAAATTATCAGAAAAATTCAATATATTCATCTGTACCTGTTTCATGCATGTCTAACCAACTTATACTTGCTGTATAGGTGAAAACATATAAATGGCATTTATAAAGATTTAATTTAGAGTTGCATTTGAATGGACCTCTTCCAAATAGAATGCTAAATGCATTAGCTCAAAGCACATCACATACTCATGCCATGATCATGCATCATATTGTTGCATGTGCTTGTGTTTGATTATCAACACCGTTCCTTCTCGATAGGTCCTGCTCCGGAGACCCTTCCAGAGTACCTGTCTCAGGAGTAGTGCCTTCCTTGTTGATCTACCAGGCAAGCAAACCCCCTTGTTCATTCTGATACAATCCTACTCTCTCGCTCCTCCTCTCATTTATTGCATTAGGACAACAACGATTCAACTGCTACTTTATGCTGCGGTAGTTGAACCCATTCCTCTGCATGACCTGTCATTGCCACAGTAAATAGTTAAAACCCACTAGCATGTGTAGGAGTTGATTGAGCCATGTTGTGTTCTTGCCATGCCATGCCTGCTATTGCTTAGAGTTGTGTCAGGTCTGATTCATCGAGAATGAATTGGAGTGGTACGATATGTTCTGGTGCTGAGAGTTAAGCGTGTGAACACGATTTGGTAAAGGTAACGGTGAGAGGCCATGTAGGAGTACATGGTGGGTTGTCTCACTGGAACCGTCCTTAAGCACTGAGTTCCGTGTATGTTGTCCAATGACTAGCTACTACCACACATTGGAATGCTTAAGTGCCCCTCTCGACTTATTAGCCAACTTGATCTCTGTCCAGGAGTCGCAAATAGTTTCTGGTGTTTGTAGGTAGTGTTAGTAGTCTACCAAGTGGCACCCGGCCAAGTGGGCTTGGGACAGACTAGGCACAAGTGGCACAGTGTACCAAGTGTAGATCCATCCGGCGAGGTGGGCTTGGGAACCCTGCACATATCGTTTGGGGCCGTGAGCGACACCCCGACCAGATCTCCTTGCGGATGGAACCCGAATAGGCGATAAACCTGGACTAGAGTCTTGTGTGGTTAGTCAGGTAGTGGCTGACACCCTCGCCAGGCTTTCGTTTGAAGGTTGTCGAGATACATGACGTGTACATGGTGATAAGTGGTGAGAGCGTGTGTGAAGAAGTACACCCCTGCAGGGTTATCATGATCTATTCGAATAGCCGTGTCCTCGGTTATGGACTTCTTGGATGCTTACGTGGTACATAGACAACTTAAAGTGGATACTCTAAAATGCTCAAGACAAGTGTGAGTGTTGTGGAAGGCCTTCTCGTAAGGAGACGAGGATGAATCCATAATAGTGTATTTGATGTGGTGTTTAGTGGACTCGGTGTGTTGCCTCACCTCAAAGAAGTTTCTCGTTGTCGTAGAACAGGATAGCCACTGAGTCAAAGCTGGCTTGCTGCAACTAAACCCCACATTACCTTCTTGATGCAAATGCATGTATGATAGGATCTGATGTAAGTCTTGCTGAGTACCTTTTTACTCACGTTGCTTTATTTATGTTTTTGCAGCGGAGACTTCGGTCTTATTAGTTTACTTGGACTTTGACGAGTAGCTTGCACCTCAGCTACGATCTTGTACCCTTGGGAGGGACTTGTAGATAGTCAGGCTTCTTAACCTTTTTCTTTTGTAGTTGTCTCTACTCAGACATGTAATGCTTCCGTTGCTTGTATGCTCTGAATGATGGGTCATGTGACCCCTGTTTGTATTTAATGCTATGTGGCTCTTCTGGGCATTTATCTATATGAGTTGCGTTATGTTGTGATGCCATGTTGTATAGCACATACTTGCATGTTATGCGTACATGTGACGTGTATTGCTATGTGTGGGATCCGACAATCTAGTTGCTTATCCTTGGCAGCCTCTCATATGGGGAAATGTTGTCTAGTGCTTCCTTGAGCCATAGTAGTCCGCTACAGCCCGGTTCACCAGAGTCCTGCTAGCCCAGCACTACTGCTCAGGACACTTGACTGGTCGGCATGTGTTTCACTTCGTTCCTGTGTCTGTCCCTTCGGGGAAATGTCACGCGGTGACATCCGGAGTCCTGTTTGCCCAGTGCTACAGCCCGGATTCACACGCTGCTGACCGACATGCTCGATGTGAATCATGTATGCCTGTCCCCATAGGTTAGTGCCGCTTTGGGTTCACGACTAGCCATGTCGGCCCGGGTTCTCTTTCATATGGATGCTAGCGACACAATCATATACGTGAGCCAAAAGGCGCAAACGGTCCCGGGCCAGGGTAAGGCGACACCCGTGGGAATACCGTGCGTGAGGCCGGAAAGTGATATGAGGTGTTACCGGCTAGATCAACGTGACTTTGGATCGGGGTCCCGACAGCTTTGGTATCAGAGCCTGACTGCCTGTAGGATTTCCAAGCCAACCTGGTCGAAGTTGAGTCTAGAAACTCTTTAGTTATTTAAGGGAATTGCTTGCGGAAGGGAACGTAAGGCTCTTTTTACTCCTTTCACCTCTTGGCCCTCTGATCTGAGTCATCCTATCTTTCCTACGGGGTTAAGGAACTAGGCTTCCTCTTCTGTCTATCAGGATCACGTGTTACTACTCCATAGTCCCATAGGATTGGTTGATCAGAGTCATATTCCAATTTTCAAGTACTTCCGGTGTAGTCTGCTTAGTAATATCTCAGAACCCTGAGTGATGATGTTGAGTTTGGTGCTACCCCGTCCTTCCAGAATGTTTCATTTTGAGAATTCCACTGCCGTTATGCTGCCGAAATTGTCCTAGGAGTTGAAGAGATAGTATTTTCCTCGTACTATATTCTACATCCTTATGATGATGTTGAATCCATCCTTGTTTCCTTGGTTTCGTTCTTCAGGATGTTGTCAGTTAACTGAAATTCTGTTGCTCGTAGCCGGAACCACGGAGATGGTAGGGATGAGGATCCTCCCGATCAGTCTTCGTTGGCAAAGTTCATGTTAGAAGTTGAGATGAACAAGCGTGAGACCAACCGCTTGTTAGCACGTATCGAGGAGAACACCGCACCCCAGTGCAAGGAGTCAGCGACCATTTATGATTTCATTGGTCTGAAACCACCTACCTTCCATCATTCCATCGAACCACTCGATGCAGATGACTGGCTTCGTAGTATCACTCACAAGTGCGTTCTGCGAACATAGCTGAAAGTGACAAGGTCACCTATGCTACATATCACCTGGAAGGTCCTGCTAGTCTTTGGTGGCAGAACTATGAGGCTATGCTTCCAGCTGGCCAGATAACCACCTGGAGAGATTTCACTGAGGCCTTTCGCGAGCATCACATTCCTCAGGCTCTCATTGACCGCAAGAGAGAAGAGTTTTGTAGTTTCACCCAGAGTAAGATGGCTGTTGATGCTTACAGTAGAGAGTTTGAGAACCTTGCCCGCTATGCTACAGAAGACGTGTCCACAGACGCCAAGAAGCAGGCTAGGTTCCAGAAGGGTCTCAACCCCAAGTTGCGTCGTGATCTCCACTTGCACCATTGCAATACATTCCAGGCTCTTGTGAATAAGGCCATTAATGCAGAGACAGCTCAACTCACTTACGAGGAGTCTCGTAAGCACACCCGTGATTTGGGTTCTTCCTCCGGTTATAGTTCTTAGAAGCGTCGGATTTGGGTTCCGAACTCCGCTCTTCCACCCGGTTATACACCAAGGCCTTCTTGTGTGGCACCTCACCCAGTTCAACCATATGCTACACCCATGCCTATTGGTAGACCACTTGTCAATGCGGGTCCTTGTCCTACCTCCAAGAATTGTTACAAGTGCGGAGAGCCAGGCCACATTGCCCGTATTTGCACTCAGGCCCGTGTTGCTCCACCCCAGCCCAAGAAGTCTGTTGGCCGTGGTAGTAAGCCATCACGCAAGATGATCAGTGCCAAGTCAGATCCCACTGAACTTGGACGTGTGCATCACGTCTCAGCTAAAGACGCTCATGATGATCCAGATGTCGTTCTTGGCACACTCCTTGTCAACTGTCATCCAGCTTCGGTTCTATTCGATACTGGAGCATCTCACTCCTTCATTTCCGAAAGTTATGCCCGCTTGCACGACATGTCATTTTGTGATATGCCCTCCCCACTACTCATTCAAACTCCTGGATCCAAGTGGCAAACTTCTAGGATAAGTTATGGCAATGAAATACATGTTGACAGACTTGTATTCCTAGCTTCCTTGATATCCCTTAAGTCTTCAGATATTAACATCATCTTGGGTATGGACTGGATGAAAGCTCATTATGCCAAGATTGACTGTTACACCAGGTCTGTTCAGCTCACACACCCCTCTGGCAAGATAGTCACTGTCTCCACCAAAATTGCAAAGCGTCAACTCTATTCTCTAAATGCCATCCCTCTTCCTGACCTTGAAGATATCCCGGTAATCCACGACTTTCCGGATGTCTTTCCATAGGAACTGCCAGGTATTCCACCTGACAGAGATGTAGAGTTTGTCATAGATCTTATCCCCGGAACTGCCCCAATTTCTAGGAGACCTTACAAGATGGCACCCTTAGAGCTAGCCGAGCTTAAGAAACAACTTGATGAGTCCTTGCAAAAGGGTTTCATCCATCCTAGTTCTTCTCCCTGGGCTTGCCCCGTCCTCTTTGTCAAGAAGAAGGATGGTACGGACCGGATGGTTGTAGATTATCGCCCCGTTAATTTGGTCACGATAAAGAACAAGTATCCGCTCCCTTGTCACACCCTGATTTTCATGCCACAACACTTAAGCTAACAATCATGATAAAATGTGGTTTGACAAAAACTTTTGAGTGTTTTGTACCTTGCCTTGTTTGGACCTTGTCTGTTGTTTGCAAGTGCTCTAAAAATCAAATAAATCCTCCAACTCCTATACTACATATCCTTGCTCCAAACTCTTGAACCAATGATCATGCCATGTGTATAGAGCAATATAGTATTTTCTTACAAAAATAATTTGGCCAAAAAAAAGTATTTTCAAAAATTAGTTTTCCAAAACCCCTGAATTGAGGTTTGCACTGCAAGTACTTGATTTGGGGTGTGAAAAATCTTTCAAAAGGTATATTTGAACCCTATTAGATATAGGACTCCCATAAACCACAAAAATATAATTTTAAAAGTTATTTTCCTATTTTATTTAAAAGCTTTTTCTTAAGGCCAGAAATGGTCTTTAATAGGGAAAAAAATTATTTTATTGTTTCAAAAATATTTGACAAAAATCATGGAAACTCAATGGACATATATTGTCCATATATAAGAGTTTCAACACATGGTCATGTTCAAAATATTGGTCAAATCCCTCAAAAACCATTTCTGCCCATTTCAAGGATTTGAAATATTTCTACAGGAAATATTCCCCAAAAATTCCAAGAAAATTCTAGCATGTCACATATGACATGTTTGATGATCTTGCCAAGTATCATGTCATGGAGAATAGTATAACCCCATGAAATCTCCCCAAAACCATTTCTGTCAATTTTGAAGTTTGAGAAACTTTACATTGCCAAACATGTCCAAATGTTCTCAAACCTTGTGAACATGCTCAAATGGTCTAATTATTCATCTAGACCAAATGGCACAAGTTGGAGAGAATGTTATCTTGCTCAAAGTGCCCCAAAACCCTTCCTGTTTAGAACCAAATTTGAACAACTCTACATTGGCAACTTTATCCTTTTGATCTCAACTTTTGTGGACATGTTCATATGACCAAATGAGGCCACTACACCAAGTAGTGCATGAAGGAGAAGTGTTATGCTCAACTGGATCTACACAAGTCCATTTCTGCTCATTTCTAGGGTTTACAAAAGTTGCATTGGCAACTTTGCCCAAATAAGCTCCAAATTGGTGGAAGGCCCTAATTATATGTGTCATTTCACCCTGTGGAGTATCATGGCAATTGGAAATCATTTGCTTGCCAAAACCCTTATCAAACACCTTCTGCCACTTTTCAAAAATCCCCATTTTGACCACTAAAACTATTCTCCTTAAGCTCAACTTTTTACCACAGCCCCTCCTAGTACCCTTTCACCTCCAGTAACAATGGCAAGTCCACAGCTCCATTATTGGATGGGTAAAACCCCACTTTCTCCCTCTGGACAGCCCATTTGCACACTTCTTCTTCCTCCCTCCTCACTCCAGTGGCCATCCATGGCATCCAATGCACCACTCCATTTCTTTACTCACTCCTAGACCTGCTAGACACCAAAAGACGCGCTCACCATGCATAAAGAATGGCCATGCCAGCCATTTGGGCGCTCTGGAGCGCGCTACAGTGCGCTCCCGCACTGTAGCCGCCCCCGTCCAACCACCTCCGGCCACCTCGGGCCTCCCCCGCGCGCCTGCCGATGCGCCTCGGCGTCCGCGGCATGCTACACGGTCGGCCCCCTCCTCTCTCCTCCTCCCCGCGCCTCCGCGCTAGCGAACAGAGGCCGCCCGAGCGCGCCAATGGAGCGGCTCACACGCACGCATCTCTGACCTCTCCCCGCTCTCTCCCTTTGCTCCCCTCGGCGTAGTCCACGCCCAGGAACACCCCAGACACGGTGCCAGCTCCTCCCGAGCCCTGCAGCGACGAGTGTGAGCTCACCGGCGCATGGGTCTACGGGACCTTGCCGCTCGCCTATTTAAAGGCCTCCCCGAGCCCTTCTCTCCTCACCACTCGCTCTCTACACCACCAAACCCTCCCCCTGCACCCCCAGTTCCTCTCCAGAGCCGCCCGAGCTCGAGATCGAGCTCGAGCTCCGCTGCTTCGGCTCGTCGGAGTCCGCGAGGTACAGGCCTCCCCCGCTCCTCCTCTGCCCCGATATGAAAGCGCCTCCTCCCACTGATCATTTCCACTCTCTCCCCCGCCTCGTTTGCAGCCGGAGTCGACTGGAACGACCACCACTCGAAGCCTCTCCGCCGCGAGACCTCGTCGCCGGCAAGCCAGGCAACTCCGGTGACGTCCACCACCTCCACCCGAACGGCGACACGACGTTGAGCCCAGCCGTGCCCTCGCCCGACCTCGTCGTGCCCTGCATCGTCGCCGGTGAGCTCGCCAGCCGCCTGGACTCGGGGTTAGGGATGACAGGCGGGCCCCGCCTGTCAGCCTCTCCCCTCCATCGCCCCCCTCTCTCTCGCTGACGCCTGGGCCCCGCCTGTCAGGTTTAAACCTGGCGCGCGCGCGTGCACCAGTGCGCTGGGCCGCGTCGCTGGCTGGGCCGCTGCCCTGCGGCTGTTCTGGCCCAGCAGGCACAGAGCCCTTTTCCCTTTTCTTTTCTGAACAATTTGTAAAATCCATACATAGTTCAAATTAACTCCAAATTGGATGATTCAAATTTCTAGTAGTTCCTAAAATCATGCCCTATCACATGGTGCTTTTTGCACATTTTTCTAGCACATTTCCCTTCACACATATTAAATAAATCCTATTTTCTTATTTCTGTGCTGAACTTTAGAAAATCACAGAGAGCCCATTTTTTATCCAAATTCCATGATTCAAAATCCTAGATGTCTATAAGTTCAAAACTTAGTTTTTGAACATTTTTACTAATACTTTCTGTATCACCTCAAATAATGGTCTATTTCTTCATATATAGCCAACTTTGTAAATTCATAGGAAAATTATTTGAACTCCAAATCCAGTGAAACCAACTCCTAGATGCTTCTAAAATCATGGTTTGTTAAATGGGTGCCTTTGCTCATTTTTCAAAAACATGTTTCTCTACACTTCTTGCAAATCCATAAACCCCTTGATTCCATCATATCAAAATGTTTAGAAATATCCATTGATCCAATTCCAATGAAATCACTTTGGTCATTCCTCACATGGCCAGAGGTATCCTAGAAAAGTCAAATCAATATTTTTGGAGCACTTCTATTTCTGCCTTGTTGTGTTGCTTATTATGGTTGCTTTCAACGATAGTTGACGAAGTAGACGAAATGCTTGGAGTTGGACCAGAGCTATTTGAAGACCTCAAAGACTTTGTTAAAACAGGCAAGCAGCCCTTTGACCATGTCTATGAAACCCTTTTTATGCATTTCATATAGCACCTTATTATTGTTGCATCGGAATCATGATGAGAGGGTAGCCACTTTGGTGGGTTGCCTTCATTTCCTCCTTGTTGATACTTGCATTGTGCATGACCCTACCTCCTTATGAGGGTTATGCCGGTGGGAATAGATAGGATGCTAAAGTAGTGCTACGCAAAAGGGACGGGAATATGCATAGAGATGGAGACAAAGTATGTTCAAAGGACTTTTCGAAAACCCCGTCGGGTGCCACTTATGCCCGAGGGAGATGATGAGTTGGGTAGCCACTTGATGACGAAGTGGTGTACCGAGGCAAGTGTGTGTGTTGTTTTCAAAATGGATTGGTTTAAGTTGCAACCGTTATTCCAACCTTACATGCGCAACCACTCTACCCTTGTATGGGAAAGGGCATTATTGATTACCTAGGCCGATACTAGCTTGGAGCCCGCATTACTAGTGACGGGGGAGAGTTGGTGCTCTCTCTTGGGACGGGGTCGTGCCAGGTAGGGCGGCCAAGAACATTTTTATGGGGCACCGGACACACCGTTGGTACCCCGTGCCAGTGGTATGTGATGAATATGGGAGCGAGGCTCCACAATTTTAAGTTGTGAAATGTTGGGCACGGGGGTTACTACCAATCGAGTGGACTCCATGTTAGTGTCGTCTAGGGAAAGATAGTGATCGGGTGCTTACCCCGGGTACTTGAGGTACCGCGGGTCGTGGATGACACGGAAGTTCCCCGGATCTTGTGGGTAAAGTGTGCAACCTCTGCAGAGTGTAAAACTATTCGAATAGCCGTGTCCACGGTCAAGGACAGTTGGGTAACCGCTCTTGGGCTACGTCCACTTGTTTACAAACCAGTGTGTGTGTTGGATAAGTGGGAAGAACTACTTGGGTCAAGTCAAGGACTTGACATGATTGAGTTGGGTTGGTGCCCACTCTATTTATGTTGATATCTGTAACCTGTCCTCATGGTTACTTGAATTCTCCTGATGCATGTCTTACACGTTGTTGAACATGTCATTGCACTCAAAACTAGCTTTCCGCAAAAATTTACCTATATCATGCATTGTTGTATCTTGAACCAAAACATGGGTTGCTTGCGAGTACATTCAAAGTACTCATTGGCTTGCCACTGGTTATTTTACTGGCCAGGCATGAAAGAACAGGATAGGATGAAGAATACTTCGGTGAAGAACATGCGAGCTAGGACGCTTCCCAGTCAGAATGCCTGTAGGGTTAAGGCAGATGGCATGGGTCCAAGTTATCGGCAAAGATTTCCGCTGCAATGTTATAATCAAGACTTGACCATAATGGTCCTACTTGTGTAATATGGTATGTATGGATGTAAGACTCTTGTTATTCAGCTTCTGTGTGTTCAGTGAGAATTGATCTCTGGGATCACTGTACACGTGCATTCGGTGATCACGACTTATGAGTCGGGGTCCCCACATCCCTAGGATCAACGATCTGTATGATCAGCTCGCTGGATCCTCAGTCTTCTCCAAGATGGATTTGAGGTTAGGCTGCCACCAAATCAAGATCAGAAATGGGGACATTCCTAAAACGGCTTTTGTCACTCATTATGGTCAGTACGAGTACACCGTCATGTCCTTTGGTCTAACCAATGCTCCAGCTACATTCTCTCGCTTGATGAACTCGATCTTCATGGAGTACTTAGATAAGTTCGTCATGGTTTACCTTGATGATATTCTTATTTACTCGAAGAACGAGGAAGAGCATGCCGAACATCTTAGACTTGTGTTAGAAAAACTCAGAGAACACCGCCTTTATGCCAAGTTCTCCAAGTGTGAATTTTGGTTGCCAGAAGTGACCTATCTCGGCCACGTAATCTCTGGTAAGGGCATTGCTGTCAATCCCGAAAGAGTTCAAGTCGTTCTTGATTGGACTCCACCTGAAACGGTTAAGAAAGTTAGGAGTTTCCTTGGCCTAGCCAGTTATTGTCGCTGCTTCGTTGAGAACTTCTCCAAAGTGGCCAAACCTCTCACGGAACTTCTCAAGAAAGATAAAAAGTTTGAGTGGTCCCCACAGTGCGAGTACAGCTTTCAGGAACTGAAAAGACGCCTGACTTCTGCTCCCATACTTGTGACACCGGATTTCACTAAGGACTTTGTTATCTATTGTGATGCCTCACGACAGGGACTAGGCTGCATTCTTATGCAAGATCGTCATGTGATTGCCTATGCATCTCGACAGTTGCATCCACATGAGGAGAATTATCCTACACATGATCTAGAGCTTGCAGCCGTAGTCTATGCACTTAAGATATGGCAACATTACCTTCTCGGTAAACATTGCGAGATATACACCGAACACCAGAGTCTCAAGTATATCTTCACCCAACCAGATTTGAACCTTAGGCAAAGACGTTGGTTGGAGTTGATCTCAGATTACGACTTAGGAATTACCTACACCCCAGGCAAGGGGAATGTCATGGCTGATGCGCTAAGTCGTAAGTCCTATTGCAACAATCTCATGTTGCAACAGGGCCAACCACTTCTCCATGAGGAATTATGTAAGCTTAACCTTCACATTGCTCCTCGCGGATTCCTTTCTACCTTGGTGGCGAAACCTACCCTTGAGGATCAGATCATTACTGATCAGAAGTTTGATAGGGGTGTTATCCGCATCAAGAGAAACATTAGGAAGGGATTTGGTGGATGTTTCTCTATGGATGATTGAGGTGTTGTTTTCTTTGAGAATCGCTTGGTGGTTCCCAAGAATCAACATCTGCGACAACTGATTCTTAAGGAGGCGCATGAATCTCCTCTCACGATTCATCCCGGTAGTACTAAGATGTATCAGGACCTGCGCTAGAGGTTCTGGTGGACTAGGATGAAGAGAGAAATTGCTCAGTTTATTGCTAACTGCGACGTTTGTCGTCGCGTTAAGGCAGAGCATCAAAGACCAGCTGGCACCCTTCAGCCTTTAGCTATTCCTGAATGGAAATGGGATAAAGTTGGTATGGACTTCATCACCGGCTTTCCCAGGACCAAGAGAGGGAATAATGCTATCTTTGTAGTCATTGATCGTCTTTCCAAAGTGGCTCACTTCCTACCTATTCGAGAGAGTATCACTGCTAGTCAGCTCGCTGACTTATATATTTCTCAAATAGTGTCACTTCATGGTGTTCCACTAGAGATCAATTCAGACCGTGGTAGTCTTTTCACTTCTCATTTCTGGGAGAGTTTCCAAACTGCCATGGGCACCCATCTTTCCTTCAGTACCGCTTTCTACCCGCAATCAAGTGGTCAGGTGGAAAGGGTCAACCAAATCCTCGAAGACATGCTTAGAGCATGCGTTATCTCATTCGGTATGGATTGGGAGAAGTTCCTTCCTTTCGCCAAGTTTTCTTATAACAATAGCTACCAATCCAGTCTCAAGAAAGCTCCTTTTGAGATTCTGTATGGACGAAGATGTCGAACACCTTTGAACTGGTCAGAAACCGGTGAAAGACAATTCTTTGGACCGGATATGATCCAGGAGGCAGAAGAGCAAGTTCGCATCATTCATGAGAATTTGAAAACAGCCCAATCTCGTCAAAAGAGCCAGTATGACCGTCGTCATAAGGAAGTGTCTTATGAAGTTGGCGACAAGGCTTACCTTCGGGTTACCCCTTTGAAGGGTACCCATCGTTTCGATATCAAGGGTAAGTTGGCTCCTCGTTACATTGGTCCTTTTCTCATTCTCGCTAAACGAGGAGAGGTTGCCTACCAGTTGGAACTACCCCCACATCTTTCTCGAGTTCATGATGTCTTCCACGTCTCTCAACTCAGGCGTTGCTTCTCGGATCCCATCCACGGAGTGGACCATGAAACGCTTGATCTCCAAGATAACCTCACATATCGAGAGTACCCCGTCTGCATTCTGGATCAAGCACAACATGTCACTCGACGTCATAACATCAAGTTTCTCAAGGTTCAGTGGTCTCATCATTCCGAGAGAGAAGCTACTTGGGAGCGTGAAGATCGTCTTCGACTTGAGTACCCCACTTTCTTTCCGCCGACTCCTGAATCTCGGGACGAGATTCTTTCGAGTGGGGGCGAGTTCTCACATCCCTAGTTTTGGTATGACCTAGACCAGCTAGTCAGTTGTGCATCATGTTCAAATTCCATTTAAATTTGAAATGGGGATTGTGAAACCCTCAGAAATCATTTTTGGAAATAACCCAGATAAAAATTGCTCCAAAAAGGTCCAAGAAAATGTTCATGTTGCTCTCTGAAAATATTGGTCAGAGGTAAAAATCAAACCAATATTTTTAGGAACTCATAAATATTTATTTTGGCCATTTGGAATTAATGCAATAATTAATTGCTTGGATATATATATGATATATATATATATATAATATATGTCCAAAATTTTATGCCAGTAGTTGAGGAGCTCTGGAATAATACCACTAGCCCCTGCAAAAATTGGCATAAGAAAATAAAATGGTTTAGTATTTTTATTAAACCAAACAAATGTCAGAAAAATAGAAAATAAAAACAAAAATGGAAAAACCTACCTGGACCTTACATGCGGCCAGCTCCTGTGCTGGCCTGGCCCAGCCCAACTGGCCAAGCCAGTCATCCTCCTCCTTGCCAGGAGGAGGCGAAGGAGGGCACGGCGAGCGCGCGCATGCACGCCATGCTCCTGCCTACCTGCCCCCCCTTCCCCTCGGCGCTGTCCACCCCAGAGAGCTCCACCGAGCCCCCTGGCCTCTCCTCACTCTCTCCCGAGCTCTCTCCTCTCCTCTGCTCGTCTTCTCTCCCACGCCCGAACGCCACCACAGCACGTCGCCGTGAGCCACCGCGACCATCGCCACCGCCCCGTCCCTTGCTGCTGTCCAGGAGCACTCCCGCCCTCGACTACGCCTCCTCATCGAGCTGGACGATGCCAGGAGCACTATAGCGTCGCCACCGCCGTCACCCCCTTTGTCGGAGCCGCGGATTGCCGCCGCTAAATTCGTCGCCGACTGGTCCTCCCCGAGCTCACCGACGACGCCTTCGAGTTCGCTGTGAGCTCCCCTTCCCCCTCCCCCTAGCCCCGTAGCTCGAGCGCCCCCGAGCCCTGTCGGCCACCTTGGCCGAGAGCTCGGCTCCGCCGTTCATGTCGTCGCTGTGGCCACAACTGCCACAGCTCGCAACCGAGCTCACCGCCATTCTCAGTGCCCTCCCGCGCATCGTTTGCAACCAACCGCAGCCCCCCTAGTGCCCCGAGGCGCCGAACCCGTCGTTCCCGTAGCTCTGGCCACCGCGGATGACCTCGCCGCGGTCGTCTCCGGCCACCCCTCCTCCTCCTACCTACCCCACTAGATGCGGGAGAGCACGAGCTACGCCTCGGTGCTCCCAGCCGCCGCCCCCGTGCCCTGCGTGGACGCCGCCGCGTCCAGAGGTTGCCGCCGATGACCCTAGCCGGCCTGACGTGCAGGCCCGGCCTGACAGGTGATTAGCTTAAGGCTAATCACCGTTTAACTAATCCCTGACACTGACAGTGGGCCCAGGCGCCCTAATCCTTTAATTAGATTAGTTTAATAACCCCCTGTTAACTAACCGATCACTGACGTGTGGACCCCACACGTCAGGTTTGACCTGGTCAGCTCCATTGACCTACTGACACCGGCATGACGCAGTTATTCATTTTCTGGTTTAAAATTAAATCAGGAAATTCCAGAATATATTCAAAACTTCAAAAATTTATAGAAATTCAACCGTAGCTCAGATTGAAATAATTTATATATGAAAAATTATCAGAAAAATTCAATCTATTCATCTGTACCTGTTTCATGCATGTCTAACCAACTTATACTTGCTGTATAGGTGAAAACATATAAATGGCATTTATAAAGATTTAATTTAGAGTTGCATTTGAACCTTGGGTTCAAATGGACCTCTTCCAAATAGAATGCTAAATGCATTAGCTCAAAGCACATCACATACTCATGCCATGATCATGCATCATATTGTTTCATATTCTTGTGTTTGATTATCGACACCGTTCCTTCTCGATAGGTCCTGCTCTGGAGACCCTTCCAGAGTACCTGTCTGAGGAGTAGTGCCTTCCTTGTTGATCTACCAGGCAAGCAAACCCCCTTGTTCATTCCGATACAATCCTACTCTCTCGCTCCTGCTCTCATTTATTGCATTAGGACAACAATGATTCAACTGCTATTTTATGCTGCGGTAGTTGAACCCATTCCTCTGCATGACCTGTCATTGCCACAGTAAATAGTTAAAACCCACTAGCATGTGTAGGAGTTGATTGAGCCATGTTGTGTTCTTGCCATGCCATGCCTGCTATTGCTTAGAGTTGTGTCAGGTCTGATTCATCGGGAATGAATTGGAGTGGTACGATATGTTCTGGTGCTGAGAGTTAAGCGTGTGAACACGATTTGGTAAAGGTAGCGGTGAGAGGCCATGTAGGAGTACATGGTGGGCTGTCTCACTGGAACCGTCCTTAAGCACTGAGTTCCGTGTATGTTGTCCAATGACTAGCTACTACCACACATTGGAATGCTTAAGTGCCCCTCTCGACTTATTAGCCAACTTGATCTCTGTCTAGGAGTCGCAAATAGTTTCTGGTGTTTGTAGGTAGTGTTAGTAGTCTACCAAGTGGCACCCGGCCAGGTGGGCTTGGGACAGACCAGGCACAAGTGGCATGGTGTACCAAGCGTAGATCCATCCGGCGAGGTTGGCTTGGGAACCCTGCACATATCGTTTGGGGCCGTGAGCGACACCCTGGCCGGATCTCCTTGCGGATGGAACCCGAATAGGCGATAAACCTGGACTAGAGTCTTGTGTGGATAGTCAGGTCATGGCCAACACCCTCGCCAGGCTTCCGTTTGAAGGTTGCCGAGATACATGACGTGTACATGGTGATAATTGGTGAGAGCGTGTGTGAAGAAGTACACCCCTGCAGGGTTATCATGATCTATTTGAATAGCCGTGTCCTCGGTTATGGACTTCTTGGATGCTTACGTGGTACATAGACAACTTAAAGTGGATACTCTAAAATGCTCAAGACAAGTGTGAGTGCTGTGGAAGGCCTTCTCGTAAGGAGACGAGGATGAATCCATAGTAGTGTGCTTGATGTGGTGTTTAGTGGACTCGGCGCGCTGCTTCACCTCACAGAAGTTTCTCGTTGTCATAGAACAGGATAGCCACTGAGTCAAAGCTGGCTTGCTGCAACTAAACCCCACATTACCTTCTTGATGCAAATGCATGTATGATAGGATCTGATGTAAGTCTTGCTGAGTACCTTTGTACTCACGTTGATCTATTTATGTTTTTGCAGCGGAGACTTCGGTCTTATTAGTTTACTTGGACTTCGACGAGTAGCTTGCACCTCAGCTACGATCTTGTACCCTTGGGAGGGACTTGTAGATAGTCAGGCTTCTTAGCCTTTTTCTTTTGTAGTTGTCTGTACTCAGACATGTAATGCTTCCGTTGCTTGCATGCTCTGAATGATGGGTCATGTGACCCCTGTTTGTATTTAATGCTATGTGGCTCTTCTGGGCCTTTATCTATATGAGTTGCATTATGTTGTGATGCCATGTTGTACAGCACATACTTGCATGTTATGCATACGTGTGACGTGTATTGCTATGTGTGGGATCCGACAATCTAGTTGTTTATCCTTGGCAGCCTCTCATATGGGGAAATGTAGTCTAGTGCTTCCTTGAGCCATAGTAGTCTGCTACAGCCTGGTTCACCAGAGTCCTGCTAGCCCAGCACTACTGCTCAGGACACTTGACTGGCCGGCATGTGTTTCACTTCGTTCATGTGTCTGTCCCTTCGGGGAAATGTCACGCGGTGACGTCCGGAGTCCTGTTAGCCCAGTGCTACAGCCCGGATTCACACGCTGCTGACTGACATGCTCGATGTGAATCATGTATGTCTGTCCCCATAGGTTAGTGCCACTTTGGGTTCACGACTAGCCATGTCGGCCCGGGTTCTCTGTCATATGGATGCTAGCGACACACTCATATACGTGAGCCAAAAGGCGCGAACGGTCCCGGGCCAGGGTAAGGCGACACTCGTGGGAATACCGTGCGTGAGGCCGCAAAGTGATATGAGGTGTTACCGGCTAGATCAATGTGACTTTGGATCAGGGTCCCAAGAAAAAGTTTCATCAAAATCAATTCCTTCAACCTGTGTGTAGCCTTGAGCTACAAGCCGTGCCTTATTCCTCACCACAAGGCCATTTTCATCTTGCTTGTTAGGGTAGATCCACTTTGTGCCGATGATATTGTGCTTACGAGGATCTAGACGTTTGGCCAGTTCCCAGACGTTGTTGAGCTTGAATTGATGTAATTCCTCTTGCATAGCTTGAATCCACTCAGGCTCCAGAAATGCTTCATCTACCTTAGTGGGATCTGTGATAGAGACGAAAGAAAAGGTGCCCACAAAAGTTAGATAAATGTGAAGCTCTTGAGCATGTGAGAGGACCTGGAATGTTGATGTTGCTGATGATTTTCTCAATTTGCACTTCATTTGCAACGCAAGGATGAGCGGGTTGTCGTTGAGGAATTTGATCAGTATTTTCTTCAGCACCATTTTCCTCAGGTGCATCAGAATGACGTTCTTCATGTTCTGGAATGACTTCTTCAGCAGATTCTTCGGTAGGAATGACATCCTCAGTAGCCTTGAACTTAATAGATTCCTCGGGAGGTATTTCATCTGTCACAAGAGGTAGGTGCTCTCTTTGCAAGCCATTAGTCTCATGAACTGCACATCTACAGTTTCAACAACCTTGTGGTGATAGGTGTTGAAGACTCTATAGGTGTGCGAGTCCTTACCATAACCGAGCATAAAACCTTCATGTGCTTTCGGTGCAAATTTAGAATTGTGATGAGGATCTCTAATCCAACATTTAGCACCGTAGACTTTGAAATAACTCACATTGGGTTTCTTGTCAGTGAGGAGTTCATATGCAGTCTTCTTGAAAATTTTGTGAAGATATACCCTGTTGATGATGTGGCATGCAGTATCAATTGCCTCAGGCCAAAAGCGAGGAGGCGTCTTGTATTCATCAAGCATAGTGTGAGCCATCTCAACAAGAGTCCTGTTCTTGCGCTCCACAACGCCATTTTGCTGAGGAGTATAAGGAGGAGATAACTCATGAGTAATACCAAGTTCATCAAGATAGTCATCAAGACCAGTGTTCTTGAACTCAGTTCCATTATCACTTCTGATGTGCTTGATCTTCACACCAAAGTTGGTTGAAGCCCTCGAGGAAAATCGTTTGAAGACTTCCTGCACTTCAGTTTTGTAAGTGATGATATGCACCCATGTATATCGAGAATAATCATCAACAATGACAAAGCCATATAAAGATGTAGCATTAGTAAATGTGGCATAGTGAGTAGGGCCAAAGAGATCCATGTGAAGCAATTCGAATGGCCGAGTAGTAGTCATGATAGTCTTCGTTGGATGCTTGGCCTTGGTCATATTTCCAGCTTCACAAGCTCCACACAAATGGTCCTTGAGGAATTTGACACCCTCGATGTCAATGACATGCTTATTCTTCGCGAGCGTGTGCAGATTCCTCATGCCAGCATGACCAAGTCGTCGATGCCATAGCCAGCCTTCTGAAGCTTTTGCAAGTAAACATGTAGCAGGTTGTGGTCCTGTAGAGAAATCAACAATATACAAATCTCCTCTCCTAAAGCCTTCGAATACTTTGGAATTGTCAGCTTCCACGATCACAACACAACAATACTTGCCAAATGCAACAACCATATCAAGATCACAAAGCATTGAGACAGACATGAGGTTGAACCCTAAGGACTCGACAAGCATGACTTTGTCCATGTGTCGATCCTTTGAGATTGAAACCTTACCTAGACCCAATACCTTGATTTTGCCTTTGTCAGTGTAGGTGATATGCTTCAGATGTGATGGAGATAAAGAAGAGTCCATCAATAAGCTCATGTCACCAGTCATGTGATTTGTACATCCACTATCGAGGACCCACTCAGTGGCTTTGGGTTGATCATCCTGCATATGAATTAGTGCAACTTACGAACTCATATACTTCATTAGTGAAGAATATGGTATCAATTTCTTCAGATCAATTTCATCAAGCAATAGAACAGATAAAGCAGTATGAGGACGTGAGAAATGAAAATTCATTTCTTCATGATTAGCTTGCATCCTTTCAAGCACATTCGATTAAGTTCGTCTGGAGACCTGACCCTGCATAAGAGTTTAGTTCTTTTTCTTCACCACCCACATCTGAAGGGGTGGCAAAGAGTTCATCATTCTGCGAGCTCCATAAGAGTAAGGTGGCATAGATGCCAATCCACTTCGTTTCACATAAGAGGGGTTAGGGTAAGCATAAGAGTAAGCAGAGAAATTCTTCGAGGACATATGAACATAATTATTTGAAGAATAATACACATATCCATAATCCTTAGATCTTCCCTGCGAAACAGACGGGTTAGCACGATGATGCTCATATGAGGACTTTGATCCTTTTGAGGAATTTGATCCACGTGAGGAGTTTGGTCTGTATGAGGACTTGGATCCATATGAAGAATTTGGTCCATATGAAGAATTTGATATGGGGTTCCTATTCTTCACAGGTGGTGTCATGATGACATTTACCTCAAGATTTTCAAGGCGCCTTTTGGGAACCCGGATTTTCTTCATAGGAGAACCGTTCCTGCAGTTAGTGCCAACATATCTAGCAAATACTTCACCATTCTAATTTTTGAAAAGTTTATAATTGGAGTCAAATGACTCATCAGAAGAATATGAAGATTCACATGTAAAGCCAGATAAAGTAGATGGATCCACTGAAGGTCCCTTTGCGGGAACCCAAGAGGTTTTGGGATACTGCTCAGGTTTCTAGTAGGTCCCATCAGCATTGAGTTTCCTCTCAAAGGCAATACCCTCTTTCCTAGGGTTCCTGTTGAGGATCTATTTTTTAAGCACGTCACAAAGAGACTGATGCCCTTTGAGGCTTTTGTACATGCCTGTCATATACAGTTCCTTCAGCCCTGCATCATCAGTGATACTAGTAATGTCCTCAGATGAGGAATTAGTGATAGTAGAGGTAGTTGAAGAATTTGCAGCAATGGACGTATTTGAGCATTCAGGTGAAGAATTAGCAGTTTCACGTTCAATGCACTTCAAACATGGAGGAACAAATTCATCCTGAGTAGCGCTAATCTGTTGAGCAAGTAATGAATCACGCTCCTTCTGAATATCATCATAACTCACTCTTAACTGCTCAAGATCTTCCTTTCTTTGAATAAATTCATAAGAAAGCTTCTCATGATCAGATAGGAGAGTGTTATGATGACCTTGAAGATTGTCAGACTTGGACTGAAGTCTCTCAAGATTTTTAGTCAAAATTTTAGTGCAATCCATTTCCTCTCCCAACATATCATCGCTTTTATCCAGCATGTTTTGAACCTTTTCAAGAGTCTTTTGCAATTTCATAGCAATCTTAGCAAGTTTAGAATAGCTGGGTTTGAGGTTTTCATTAGATTCATCCTCACTAGATTCAGAGGAGGGATATTTGAGTACCTTTGAGCCTTTTGCCATGAAGCAATAGGTGGGAGCGTAGTCCTCATCACCGTCATCAGTAGTGTTGGGGAGGTCCTTTTCTTCATAGTTGAAGATGGACTTGCTGACAAACGCGGTAGCAAGGGCTAGGCTCGCGACACCAGAGTATGACTCCTCAGATTCCTCCTCTTCCTAATTTTCCTCAGATTCAGCCTCAGAGTCCATTTCCTTGCCAATGAATGCTCGAGCCTTCTTGGAGCTGCTCTTCTTGTGAGATGAGGACCTTGAAGATTTTGATGACGAGGACTTTGAAGATTTCTTCTTCTTCTTTGAATCATCTGAATTGTAATCATTGTACTTCTTCTTCTTTGATTCATTTTCCCACTAAGGACAATCTTGAATATAGTGTCCGGGTTTCTTGCATTTGTGATAGAGTCTCTTCTTGTAATCATGGGATGAGGAATTTGATCTCAAGTCACCACTTCTTTAGGATTTACCAAAGCAACCACGTCTTGAGAACTTCTGGAACTTCCTCGCGAGCATTGCTAGCTCCTGGCTCAGTTCTTTAGGGTCACCAAGGCTGTTGCCAGAATCTTCACCTTCAGATTCATACATTGCCTTGGCCTTCAGAGCCCGTGATCTACCATAACTTGGTCCATAGAGATCTCTCTTCTTAGCAAGCTGGAACTCATGAGTGTTTAGTCTCTCGAGGATATCAGCGGGATCAAGTGACTTATAGTCTCCACATTCTTGTATCATCAATGCCAAGGTATCAAATGAGGAATCAACCGATCTCAGCAATTTCTTCACCACCTCATGGTCGGTGATATCAGTGGCACCAAGTTCTTGAAGCTCATTTGAGATGTCAGTGAGGCGATCGAAGGTTTGCTGAACATTTTCATTGTCGAGTCTTTTGAAGCGGTTGAAGAGATTGCGAAGAACATCAACTGGAGAGTCACACTGTGTTGAGACTCCCTCATTAACCTTGGACATCCTGTCCCAGATAAGCTTAGTTGTCTCCAAAGCACTCACTCTGCCATACTGCCCTTTGCTCAGATGGCCACATATGATGTTCTTCTCTTGAGAGTCGAGTTGCTTGAATCTCTTCACATCAGCGGCGTTGATGGTAGGAGTGACAGAGGGAACGCCATTTTCCACAATGTACCAGAGATCATTGTCAATTGCCTCAAGATGCATGCGCATCTTATTCTTTCAGTAAGGGTAGTCCGTCCCATCGAAGGTAGGACACCTAGCAGAAACCTTGATCATACCTGCGGTCGACATAACTAAAACTCCAGGCGGTTAAACCAAAATCACACAGAACAAGGGAGTACCTTGCTCTGATACCAATTGAAAGTGCGTTATATCGACTAGAGGGGTGAATAGGCGATTTTTATGAATTCTTCACTGAGGAATTTGCGGGTGAGGAAATTTTTGAGTGAAGAACTACTTGCAGCGGAATAAGTACTCTGAAGTAAACATAATAGAACAAGAGCATGGTCTTCATGATGAAATGAAAACAAGCACAGAGTACAGAAAGCGTAAACACAGGATATACAGAATGAAGACGAATAGGCTGATGAAATTGAGCTGAGGAAATAGAGAAAGTCTTCAGCCAAAGTCTTCAAACAGATATGAACAAGCACACAACAGAGAGATGGGGAATTAGAAGGGTTGAGGAATTGGAACCAAGTAGCTTGGTGAAGACAATGATTTGGTAGACCAGTTCCAACTGCTGTGACAGTTGTACTTCTGGTTAGGGAGGCTAGGTATTTAAACCGGAGGACACACAGTCCCGGACACCCAGTCCTGAACACGTAGCTTAGGACACTCAGTCCTCACTGTATTCCCCTTGAGCTAAGGTCACACAGACCTCGCCCAATCACTCGTGGTAAGTCTTCAGGTGACTTCCAAACCTTCACAGACTCGGTCACTCGGCGATCCACAATTTCCTCTTGGATGCTCTAGACCATGACGCCTAACCGTCTGGAAGATGCACAGTCTTCAAAGGTAACAAGCGTCGGATCCACGCAGGATCAATCTCTTCAGTGATGCTCAATCACTTTGGGTTTGTAGTGTTTGGGTTTGGGTTTTCCTCACTTGATGATTTTCACTCAAAGTCCTCGGAGGATGGGATGCTCTCAAATGACAAGTGTCGGTTTCTCTCGGAGCAGCCAACCAGTTAGTGGTTGTAGGGAGGCAGCTATTTATAGCCTAGGGAGCAGCCTGACATGATAAGACATAAATGTCCTTCAATGATATGACCATTAGGTGGGTAGATATTTTGGGACAGCTGGCGCATAGCACAGCAACGGACGGAATTTTGAGTATCAAATTCCTCAGGGCTATCATGATCCTCACTGTGTAGGCAATCCGCACTGGCGAATTCCTAACTCCTCAGTCAGAACAAATTCCTCAGAGACCAGAAGAACTTCGTCTCTGTCACTGAAGAAATTGACTGAGTTGTATGAGATTTCCAATGGCTTCACTTGAAGGGATTGGTAGATGTAGGATTTGAGTTGAGCATCACTTGGAAATTTTTCTTTAGTATTTCTTCGACCCCCTTTAACAGTACAGTGTTTCCTATGACTCAAGAAAGAGAAAATGAAACTACGAAAACAAAAGTCTTCACGCTTCATGTTCCTTGAATGAATACCACATCTTCAGGATCACACCAATTTCTTCACTTTCAAAGTCTTCAGTCAAAGAACTTCATTTTTAGGGGCCGCTTCCTCTGTAAATATCAAACTCCTCATGGACTTGTAGACATGTGTACACTCACAAACGCATCAGTCCCTTAACCTATAAGTCTTCAATACACCAAAATCACTAAGGGGCACTAGATGCACTTACAGGCTGACTCAAGCACCTGCGGACTATGCGGAGTTCAAGATTCGTGGCGACACTCTCTCTTGGAATGTACATCTTCGAGAAGTGTTTGGGCGCTAGAGGATGAGGAGATCACACATAAAATGACGGCGAATACCGAACCAAAAGCAAAAGGCTGGCTGTTCACAGTGATGGGATTGCTGACACATGATCAATTTATCATCATGGCAGTCACACTTTGGTCCATATGGCATGCCTGGAGGAAAGCTATTCATGAAGCAATATTTCAGAGTCCTCAAGCGACCCACTGCTTCATCGAGAGGTACTTACAAGACCTGGCGGTCATTAGCAACCCAGTGCAGAACCAGAACAGGAACGGTTCGGCGCCACTACCAGGCCATGCAAGACCGAAGAAGCCACCTGCTGGTCATTACAAGATCCATGTCAATGCAGGAGTACGTGTAATAAGGGGTGGCTCTGCGGTGGCTATTTGTAGAGATGAAGGGGGAAACTTCATTGGAATCTCGGCTCTTGTAGTTGAGAGTTTATGATCCCCCACATTGGAAGCAATAGCTTGTCGGGAAGCTTTGTCCCTGGCGAAGGATTTGGGTATTCATCAATTTACCGTGCCATTGGACTGTCGACAGGTAGTGCTGGACATCAACAGAAGGGCACGTGGTGTTTATGGCGCAGTCATCAACGAGATCAATATCAAAGCCTCTACTTTTTCTTGTAACTTTTATTTTGAAAGCCGTGTTGTTAACTATGAAGCACATCGCTTAGCAAAATTTGCACTCTCTACAGGTCCGGGCCGCCATGTCTGGTATGGTGTTCCCCACGACCAAGTTTGTATCCCACTTCATGTGGAGTTTGATGAATAAAGCGGGTTTTTACCCCTCAAAAAAAGTTAGTATGGTGAGTGCAACTAATCAAGGGTACCCCCTGCGGGAGCCCCGCTAGGGTTATTTTGTTGGGCTCAGAGCGCACCAATATCGCCACGTGTAGCATGCTGGCGCTCCCTTGGGATTTTGTTTTTCACTTTTTCTGTACCGTTTTCATGTTTTAGATGATTTTTTTTCAGGTTTTTTGTTTTCGTCCGGTTTTCCCTTTGTTTTGAAGAGATAATAAAAACATGCAAAAAAACAATTTTTGTTGCTTCCGTAGGAGGCACAGATTTGCTTTCACAAGAGGAGTGCCTCTCAGCAAAAAAAACATAGTTTTCTTGCTTCGGCACTGATTTGCTTCTCGTGAAAGCACATATTTGCTTTCATGAGAGGTACGATTGTGCCTCTCGCAAAAGAAAAAAAATGCTTTTCTCGCAAAAGAAAATAAATCTTCTTTTACGGGAGGCACAAACTTGCTTCCTTGTGCCTCTCAGAAAAGAAAAAAATGCATTTCTTTTTGCTTCCCTAATAGGCACATATTTGCTTCTTGTGAAGGCGCAAATTAGCTTCAGTAAGAGGCACTGTTGTGCCTTTCGGGAAGAGAAGAAAAAGTGAGGAAAAAATTGTACTATGGGTCTTTTTTTCCCAGGGTTTTTGTGAAAAGTTCGTTCAAACATATTAACATGGTATCTAGTTTCGAATATCTCGATGCGAGAAATACAACGGTGAAAACAGTTTGAGATTTGACAGCGCGGTTTAAGAGATAAAATGTTTTGAGTAAACGAACCTATGGAAAAAAAACTCTAAGGTTGCGAAAAGTGGCGCATATGCAATGCGTCACTTGTCTATGCGTCACTTGTCAATGCTTAAGAAGGTGGGAGTGATCTTTGCACGGGGTACCAGTGAACTCGTATCGCTTATAGTAGACAAACCACATGTAAGACACGTCTGAGCCATTTTGATTATGTTTGTTGTACTCCGATTGTACGGGAGTGGTCCCTACCCCCATGCTACGCGACCTACATGGTATTAATGTTCCAGCAAAATATTTTTTATCTAACATATTTTAATACAAAAATGACAATTATTTGAAAAGGAAAATAATTATATTATGGTGAATAACAAAATGTACATGTATTTTGAAAAATATTCATCGTATATTTAGAAAAACATTGCATATGTGAAAGATGTTCATCACATATTTGGAAATATATTCATCACTTATTTGAAAAAAAAATCACCTTTTACTAAAAAATAATATTCATTGTGTGTTTAAAAATGTCTCTGTATATTTTAAAAATATTCATCACGTGCTTGGAAGTTGTTCATCACATCCAAAAGTCCATCGTGTAATTAAATAATGTTCATCACATACTTGAACATCGTTCATGTATTTATAAAATGTTAATTTCATATTAGAAAAACATCACATATTTGAAAACTGTTCATCACATAACCAATATAGTATTCACGTATTTGAAAATATTTGTCATGTATTTTCTTAAAATATTTATATATTAAAAGTTTATGTATTTTTAAAAATAAAATATTAAACATATTGTTCACACGTGTAATATATATTCCTATATTGTGGAATGATAAGAACAAATTTAAAAATGATAAAATCAGATGAAAAAAATAAAAGAGAAAAACTGAACGGAAAATGAAAGGTGAAAATGAAAAAGGAAAAAATCGACAAATAAAAAAATGGAAAGTATAATAAATAAATAAAACCATAGAATAACAAAAGAAAAAAAACACTAAAACCCAAAACGAAGCAAAACCCAGAAGAAAGAGAAAACCACTCGAAGAAAACCAGAAAAGTAGCAACAAATTGTTGAAATGTGGAACCTGCTGGCGACATAGAAGAGAAACATCAACTTTTTTTAGGCTAAGAGTAACTACAGCAACTTCTGTAAAACCATCCCGTAAAATGATTTTATACGATGACCATATAATTTACGGTAAGTTGTCAGACAACTGCTTTTTTCAGTTCCTGTAAAACTTCTTGACCTAAAATCTTGTTTTTTCTATCTCTCACTAAATGTCTATGGGGCCCGCAAGTCAGCGACACGACACTAGGAGGTGTGGCGACAACGGTCGAAGCAACCAGAGCGATGAGCAACGCGACAGGGGGTTGTGGTGGCGGTCGGCACTGTGAGGCGGGGAAGCCAAGGCGGGTGGCATGCCGGCATGGTGCCGGTGCGGCGGCCTAGGACCCGAGCCATGAACTTTTGACCGATCTTTTACCGCCAAATTATACGGGGTTTAGTGGATTGTTGGAACTTGGAAGAAGGGAAACATAAAATTTTTTTGAGAAAAGGGAAACGTAAATGAGCGCGGATTCACAGCTAGCGCTGTCTTAATTTTCCCGCCCCGCTTCCCCGCCCTTTCCTCCGCTGCCGGCCACTCCGGCACCGGCGTCCACCCCATCGCGCCGGTGACCACTCCGGTCTCCGCCGCCCACCCTCCATCCACGGCCTCGAACCCTCCCAGCCCTGGCAGCCCGGGGTCGATCTCCTCCCGCTTGCAGCCCGTTGTCTCTGGACTCGGCCTTTTCGGGTCACCGGGATCCGCGAGCTCCTCCGCGGGCGCGCCTCCCCAGGTTGGCTTAGTGGCCGCGGATTTGGCTGCAGACGCGGCTGTGGCGGCCCCGTGGAGAAGGCCAGGCCCCTCGCGCAAGGCGCTTTGGCGTCGCCGGAAGTGGGAGTTCAGGCAGACACGGCTCGTGGCGGCGGAGCGTCCCAGGTCGCGGTCGCCGGCCTCGTCTCTAGAGAGGCGCGAGGTCCCATCGGATCTCTTCGGCCTCTGTTTCAAGTGTTCCCGGGATGGGCATCACAGGGAAGATTGCACCTTTAAGCCTCTCTACTTCCGATGCGGGCTGGAGGGACACATCTCGTCGGGGTGCTCGCGTCCTCGGAGCCCGCGACCGGAAGAGGAGCTCCGGCATGAGGCCATGGCCAAGGTGGCGCGGACTGGTCTGCAGCAGCTGCCAGCAGGGCTCGCGTGCAGGCTGTCGCCGGTGACTTGGCAGGTCTCTCCTCAGGGGAGGCCCTCGTCAGTCCCGGCCGACACCGTACCTGCGGGAGCCTGGCTGGCGCTGCCTGCGGCGGCCATGACTCCAGCAGCCATGGACGTTTGCATCATCTCGCGGACCCATGAGATGGATGACATGGAGCGAAGACTCAAAACAGTTGTGGTCGCGTACATTGGCGGTTCCAGGCCGGCAGTTTCGTCTATGGAGGCGGCTGAGGCTATCGCGGCACAACTGAATGTTCCCAGACACAAGTTTTCCGTTCATAAGTTCTTCCCGGAGGATTTTCTTGTGGTCTTTGCGACGCCGGAGATCAGGAACCAGGCCCTTACGGCGGACTTCATTGAGCATGGCTTCTTCAAGTTGTTCTTTAGGCCTTGGCTGCGGCAAGCACAAGCAGTGTCAAAAGTGATGCGTTCTCAGGTGGATCTGATGATTGAGGGAGTGCCTTCCCATGTCTGGACACGGGACACGGCTGCGGAGCTCTTGGGTTCGGGCTGCCTGGTGGAGAGCTTGGCACCGGAGACAGCCAGCCGCGAGGACCTCTCCCTGTTCAAGCTACGAGCCTGGTGTGTTGACCCCGATGAGGTGCCGGTGGCGAGAAGACTATGGGTGCCAGAGCCTGAGGCGGAGTTCAACCCGGTGGCTCGCCGGCCAACTTCTCGTTAGCTGCTCGAGTATAAGACGCTCATCCATATTGGCAGGGTCAGGGAGCACGCCGGTCCGGAGGGGTGGTTGCGGCCGCCAAGCTCAGATGGGAGCGGCCAAAGTGGTCTGCCAGAAGACTCGGATAGTTTCTCGGGCAGTGGAGAATGGCGTGTGCTACCTTGGACGCGTGGAATTCGGGATGTCAGAGGCGGTGCGCCGGCGGGAGGTGTTGCCGGTGGCTCGTATCGACAGGCGTTGTTGGGGCGCGTGGGCCCTCGGATTGGCGCATTCCGCCAATCATGGCAGGTGCTTGGGTGGCCGTGTCGTCGAGGTTGGGGTTTCCTGCATCGCCGACGATCCGGCCTCCTGCTCCGGCGCCGGTGAGCCCGGTGGCGGCGGAGGGGCTTGTGCAAGGCCGTGAGGAGGAGCCTGTGGATCCGGGGCGCTCGACCATAGAAAATCCCGTGGTCGCCACTTTGGGTCAGGATTTGGTGGTTGCAAAGGGCCCACAGTCGCCTTCCCATAGGCCAGACTAGTCTCCCTCTCTTCCCATTGATGTGTAGGGCGTGGCGACAAAAGCTATCATGGCAGGTTCGATGGATCCCAAGGCAGTTGTTTCGGGTAGACAGGAGATGTCCATTGGGGCAACGCTGGGACAGGGCGTGGGGATCGCCAAGGATTTTGTACGGTCCGCACCACTGGAGAGCGAGCCAGCCAATGTGGTGACGATGCAAGCTGGGGTTGCAGCTACCTCTGCTGCCGTGGGTCCAGTGGGCCAGAGCATGGGCGACCTGACCATGGCGGAGACCGGTCGCGTGGAGCCCCAGAGTGGGCCAGTTCGTGAGGCGCCAAACACGATGGGATCTCTGGATCAGGAGACAGCACTGTTGGGCAACGTAGTAATTTCAAAATTTTCCTACGCACACGCAAGATCATGGTGATGCATAGCAACGAGAGGGGAGAGTGTGATCTACGTACCCTTGTAGACCGACAGCGGAAGAGTTAGCACAACGCGGTTGATGTAGTCATACGTCTTCACGGCCCGACCGATCAAGCACCGAAACTACGGCACCTCCGAGTTTTAGCACACGTTCAGCTCGATGACGATCCCGGACTTCGATCCAGCAAAGTGTCGGGGTAGAGTTCCATCAGCACGACGGCGTGGTGACGATCTTGATGTACTACCGTCACAGGGCTTCGCCTAAGCACCGCTACAATATTATCGAGGATTATGGTGGAAGGGGGCACCGCACACGGCTAAGAATATGATCACGTGGATCAACTTGTGTGTCTAGGGGTGCCCCCTGCCCCCGTATATAAAGGAGCAAGGGGAGGAGGCCGGCCGGCCCCTATTGGCACGCCAGGAGGAGTCGTCCTCCTAGTAGGAGTAGGACTCCTACTAGGAGGGGGAAGGAAGTGGGGAGGGAGAAGGAAAGGGGGGCGCCGCCCCCCCCCCCCCTCTCCTAGTCCAATTCGGACCAGGGGGGAGGAGGCGCGCGGCCCACCCTGGCTGCCCCTCTCTCTCTCCACTAAGGCCCATATGGCCCATTACTTCTCCCGGTAGGGTTCCGGTAACCCTCCGGCTCTCCGGTTTTCTCCGAAATCACCCGGAACACTTCCGATGTCCGAATATAGCCGTCTAATATATCAATCTTTATGTCTCGACCATTTCGAGACTCCTCGTTATGTCCGTGATCACATCCGAGACTCCGAACTAACTTCGGTACATCAAAACTCATAAACTCATAATATAACTGTCATCGAAACCTTAAGCGTGCGGACCCTACGGGTTCGAGAACAATGTAGACATGACCGAGACACGTCTCCGGTCAATAACCAATAGCGGAACCTGGATGCTCATATTGGCTGCTACATATTCTACGAAGATCTTTATCGGTCAGAGCGCATAACAACATACGTTGTTCCCTTTGTCATTGGTATTTTACTTGCCCGAGATTCGATCGTCGGTATCTCAATACCTAGTTCAATCTCGTTACCGGCAAGTCTCTTTACTCGTTTCGTAATACATCATCTCGCAAATAACTCATTAGTTGAAATGCTTGCAAGGCTTATGTGATGTGCATTACCGAGAGGGCCCAGAGATACCTCTCCGACAATCGGAGTGACAAATCCTAATCTCGAAATACGCCAACCCAACATGTACCTTTGGAGACACCTGTAGAGCTCCTTTATAATCACCTAGTTACGTTATGACGTTTGGTAGCACACAAAGTGTTCCTCCGGCAAACGGGAGTTGCATAATCTCATAGTCATAGGAACATGTATAAGTCATGAAGAAAGCAATAGCAACATACTAAACGATCGGGTGCTAAGCTAATGGAATGGGTCATGTCAATCACATCATTCTCCTAATAATGTGATCTCGTTAATCAAATGACAACACATGTCTATGGTTAGGAAACATAACCATCTTTGATTAATGAGCTAGTCAAGTAGAGGCATACTAGTGACGTTTGGTTTGTCTATGTATTCACACAAGTATTATGTTTCCGGATAATACAATTCTAGCATGAATAATAAACATTTATCATGATATAAGGAAATAAAATAATAACATTATTATTGCCTCTAGGGCATATTTCCTTCAGTGTCCCACTTGCACTAGAGTCAATAATCTAGATTACACAGTAATGATTCTAACACCCATGGAGCTTTGGTGCTGATCATGTTTTGCTCGTGGAAGAGGCTTAGTCAATGGGTCTGCTACATTCAGATCCGTATGTATCTTGCAAATCTCTATGTCTCCCACCTGGACTAGATCCCGGATGGAATTGAAGCGTCTCTTGATGTGCTTGGTTCTCTTGTGAAATCTGGATTCCTTTGCCAAGGCAATTGCACCAGTATTGTCACAAAAGATTTTCATTGGACCCGATGCACTAGGTATGACTCCTAGATCGGATATGAACTCCTTCATCCAGACTCCTTTGTTTGCTACTTCCGAAGCAGCTATGTACTCCGCTTCACATGTAGATCCCGCCACAACGCTTTGTTTAGAACTGCACCAACTGACAGCTCCACCGTTTAATGTAAACACGTATCCGGTTTGCAATTTAGAATCGTCCGGATCAGTGTCAAAGCTTGCATCAACGTAACCATTTACGATGAGCTCTTTGTCACCTCCATATATGAGAAACATATCCTTAGTCCTTTTCAGGTATTTCAGGATGTTCTTGACAGCTGTCCAGTGATCCACTCCTGGATTACTTTGGTACCTGCCTGCTAGACTTATAGCAAGACACACATCAGGTCTGGTACACAGCATTGCATACATGATAGAGCCTATGGCTGAAGCATAGGGAACATCTTTCATTTTCTCTCTATCTTCTGCATTGGTCGGGCATTGAGTCTTACTCAATTTCACACCTTGTAACACAGGCAAGAATCCTTTCTTTGCTTGATCCATTTTGAACTTTTTCAAAAATTTGTCAAGGTATGTGCTTTGTGAAAGTCCAATTAAGCGTCTTGATCTGTCTCTATAGATCTTAATGCCCAATATGTAAGCAGCTTCACCGAGGTCTTTCATTGAAAAACTCTTATTCAAGTATCCCTTTATGCTATCCAGAAATTCTATATCATTTCCGATTAGTAATATGTCATCTACATATAATATCAGAAATGCTACAGAGCTCCCACTCACTTTCTTGTAAATACAGGCTTCTCCAAAAGTTTGTACAAAACCAAATTCTTTGATCACACTATCAAAGCGTTTATTCCAACTCTGAGAGGCTTGCACCAGTCCATAAATGGATCGCTGGAGCTTGCATACTTTGTTAGCTCCCTTTGGATCGACAAAACCTTCCGGTTGCATCATATACAACTCTTCTTGCAGAAATCCATTCAGGAATGCAGTTTTGACATCCATCTGCCAAATTTCATAATCATAAAATGCGGCAATTGCTAACATGATTCGGACAGACTTAAGCATCGCTACGGGTGAGAAGGTCTCATTGTAGTCAATCCCTTGAACTTGTCGAAAACCTTTTGCGACAAGTCGAGCTTTGTAGACAGTAACATTACCGTCAGCGTAAGTCTTCTTCTTAAAGATCCATTTATTCTCAATTGCTTGTCGATCATTGGGCAAGTCAACCAAAGTCCATACTTTGTTCTCATACATGGATCCCATCTCAGATTTCATGGCTTCAAGCCATTTTGCGGAATCTGGGCTCACCATCGCTTCTCCATAGTTCGTAGGTTCATCATGATCTAGTAGCATGACTTCCAGAATAGGATTACCGTACCACTCTGGTGCGGATCTTACTTTGGTTGATCTACGAGGTTCAGTAGTATCTTGTTCTGAAGCTTCATGATCATCATCATTAGCTTCCTCACTAATTGGTGTAGGTGTCACAGAAACTGGTTTCTGTGATGTACTACTTTCCAATAATGGAGCAGGTACAGTTACCTCATCAATTTCTACTTTCCTCCCACTCACTTCTTTCGAGAGAAACTCCTTCTCTAGAAAGTTTCCGAATTTAGCAACAAAAGTTTTGCCTTCGGATCTGTGATAGAAGGTGTATCCAATAGTTTCCTTTGGATATCCTATGAAGACACATTTCTCCGATTTGGGTTTGAGCTTATCAGGTTGAAGCTTTTTCACATAAGCATCGCAACCCCAAACTTTCAGAAACGACAACTTTGGTTTCTTGCCAAACCATACTTCATAAGGCGTCGTCTCAACGGATTTTGATGGTGCCCTATTTAACGTGAATGCGGCCGTCTCTAGAGCATAACCCCAAAACGATAGCGGTAAATCAGTAAGAGACATCATAGATCTCACCATATCTAGTAAAGTACGATTACGACGTTCGGACACACCATTACGCTGTGGTGTTCCGGGTGGCGTGAGTTGCGAAACTATTCCGCATTGTTTCAAATGTACACCAAACTCATAACTCAAATATTCTCCTCCACGATTAGATCGCAGGAATTTTATTTTCTTGTTACGATGATTTTCAACTTCACTCTGAAATTCTTTGAACTTTTCAAATGTTTCAGACTTATGTTTCATTAAGTAGATATACCCATATCTGCTTAAGTCATCTGTGAAGGTGAGAAAATAACGATATCCGCCACGAGCCTCAACATTCATCGAACCACATACATCTGTATGTATGATTTCCAACAAATCTATTGCTCTCTCCATAGTACCGGAGAACGGTGCTTTTGTCATCTTACCCATAAGGCACGGTTCACAAGTACCAAGTGATTCATAATCAAGTGGTTCCAAAAGCCCATCAGTATGGAGTTCCTTCATGCGCTTTACACCGATATGACCCAAACGGCAGTGCCACAAATAAGTTGCACTATCATTATCAACTCTGCATCTTTTGGTTTCAACATTATGAATATGTGTGTCACTACTATCGAGATTTAATAAGAATAGACCACTCTTTAAGGATGCATGACCATAAAAGATATTACTCATATAAATAGAACAACCATTATTCTCTGATTTAAATGAATAATTGTCTCGCATCAAACAAGATCCAGATATAATGTTCATGCTTAACGCTGGCACCAAATAACAATTATTTAGGTCTAATACTAATCCCGAAGGTAGATGTAGAGGTAGTGTGCCGACTGCGATCACATCGACTTTGGAACCATTTCCCACGCGCATCGTCACCTCGTCCTTAGCCAATCTTCGCTTAATCTGTAGTCCCTGTTTCGAGTTGCAAATGTTAGCAACAGAATCAGTATCAAATACCCAGGTGCTACTGCGAGCATTAGTAAGGTACACATCAATAACATGTATATCACATATACCTTTGTTCACCTTGCCATCCTTCTTATCCGCCAAATACTTGGGGCAGTTCCGCTTCCAGTGACCAGTCTGCTTGCAGTAGAAGCACTCAGTTTCAGGCTTAGGTCCAGGTTTGGGTTTCTTTTCTTGAGTAGCAACTTGCTTGCTGTTCTTTTTGAAGTTCCCCTTCTTCTTCCCTTTGCCCTTTTTCTTGAAACTAGTGGTCTTATTGACCATCAACACTTGATGCTCCTTCTTGATTTCTACCTCCGCAGCTTTCAGCATTGCGAAGAGCTCGGGAATAGTCTTATTCATCTCTTGCATATTATAGTTCATCACGAAGCTCTTGTAGCTTGGTGGCAGTGACTGGAGAATTCTGTCAATGACGCAATCATCTGGAAGATTAACTCCCAATTGAATCAAGTGATTATTATACCCGGACATTTTGAGTATATGCTCACTGACAGAACTGTTCTCCTCCATCTTGCAGCTATAGAACTTATTGGAGACTTCATATATCTCAATCCGGGCATTTGCTTGAAATATTAACTTCAACTCCTGGAACATCTCATATGCTCCATGACGTTCAAAACGTCGTTGAAGTCCCAATTCTAAGCCGTAAAGCATGGCACACTGAACTATCGAGTAGTCATCAGCTTTGCTCTGCCAGACGTTCATAACATCTGGTGTTGCTCCAGCAGCAGGCCTGGCACCCAGCGGTGCTTCCAGGACGTAATTCTTCTGTGCAGCAATGAGGATAATCCTCAAGTTATGGACCCAGTCCGTGTAATTGCTACCATCATCTTTCAACTTTGCTTTCTCAAGGAACGCATTAAAATTCAACGGAACAACAGCACGGGCCATCTATCTACAATCAAACATAAACAAGCAAGATACTATCAGGTACTAAGTTCATGATAAATTTAGGTTCAATTAATCATATTACTAAAGAACTCCCACTTAGATAGACATCCCTCTAATCCTCTAAGTGATTACGTGATCCAAATCAACTAAACCATGTCCGATCATCACGTGAGATGGAGTAGTTTCATTGGTGAACATCGCTATGTTGATCATATCTACTATATGATTCACGCTCGATCTTTCGGTCTCCGTGTTCCGAGGCCATATCTGTATATGCTTGGCTCATCAAGTATAACCTGAGTATTCTGCGTGTGCAACTGTTTTGCACCCGTTGTATTTGAACGTAGAGCCTATCACACCCGATCATCACATGGTGTCTCAGCACGAAGGACTTTCGCAACGGTGCATACTCAGGGAGAACACTTCTTGATAATTAGTGAGAGATCATCTTAAAATGCTACCATCAATCAAAGCAAGATAAGATGCATAAAAGATAAACATCACATGCAATCATTATAAGTGATATGATATGGCCATCATCATCTTGTGCTTGTGATCTCCATCTTCGAAGCACCGTCGTGATCACCATTGTCACCGGCGCGACACCTTGATCACCATCATAGCATCATTGTCGTCTCGCCAATCTTATGCTTCCACGACTATCGCTACCGCTTAGTGATAAAGTAAAGCATTACAGCGCAATTGCATTGCATACAATAAAGCGACAACCATATGGCTCCTGCCAGTTGCCGATAACTTGGTT
Organism: Triticum urartu; assembly: GCF_056163025.1. NCBI lineage: Eukaryota > Viridiplantae > Streptophyta > Magnoliopsida > Poales > Poaceae > Triticum > Triticum urartu. Next base: position 98,726,635 of record NC_141875.1, read on the forward strand.
ACAAAACATGATCATCTCATACAATAAAATTTAGCATCATGTCTTGACCATATCACATCACAACATGCCCTGCAAAAACAAGTTAGACGTCCTCTACTTTGTTGTTGCAAGTTTTACATGGCTGCTACGGGCTTAAACAAGAACCAATCTTACCTACGCATCAAAACCACAACGATAGTTTGTCAAGTTGGTGTTGTTTTAACCTTCGCAAGGACCGGGCGTAGCCACACTCGGTTCAACTAAAGTTGGAGAAACTGTCACCCGCTAGCCACCTTTGTGCAAAGCACGTCGGGAGAACCGGTCTCGCGTAAGCGTACGCATAATGTCGGTCCGGGCCGCTTCGTCCAACAATACCACCGAACCAAAGTATGACATGCTGGTAAGCAGTATGACTTATATCGCCCACAACTCACTTGTGTTCTACTCGTGCATATAACATCAACACATAAAACCTAGGCTCTGATACCACTGTTGGGGAACTTAGTAATTTCAAAAATTTTCCTACGCACACGCAAGATCATGGTGATGCATAGCAACGAGAGGGGAGAGTGTGATCTACGTACCCTTGTAGACCGACAGTGGAAGCGTTAGCACAACGCGGTTGATGTAGTCGTACGTCTTCACGGCCCGACCGATCAAGCACCGAAACTACGGCACCTTCGAGTTTTAGCACACGTTCAGCTCGATGACGATCCCCGGACTCCGATCCAGCAAAGTGTCGGGGTAGAGTTCCGTCAGCATGACGGCGTGGTGACGATCTTGATGTACTACCGTCGCAGGGCTTCGCCTAAGCACCGCTACAATATTATCGAGGATTATGGTGGAAGGGGGCACCGCACACGGCTAAGAATATGATCACGTGGATCAACTTGTGTGTCTAGGAGTGCCCCCTGCCCCCGTATATAAAGGAGCAAGGGGAGGAGGCCGGCCGGCCCCTATTGGCGCGCCAGGAGGAGTCCTCCTCCTAGTAGGAGTAGGACTCCTACTAGGAGGGGGAAGGAAGTGGGGAGGGAGAAGGAAAGGGGGGCGCCGCCCCCCCTCTCCTAGTCCAATTCGGACCAGGGGGGAGGAGGCGCGCGGCCCACCCTGGCTGCCCCTCTCTCTCTCCACTAAGGCCCATATGGCCCATTACTTCTCCCGGTAGGGTTCTGGTAACCCTCCGGCTCTCCGGTTTTCTCCGAAATCACCCGGAACACTTCCGGTGTTCGAATATAGCCGTCTAATATATCAATCTTTATGTCTCGACCATTTCGAGACTCCTCGTTATGTCCGTGATCACATCCGGGACTCCGAACTAACTTCGGTACATCAAAACTCATAAACTCATAATATAACTGTCATCGAAACCTTAAGCGTGCGGTCCCTACGGGTTCGAGAACAATGTAGACATGACCGAGACACGTCTCCGATCAATAACCAATAGCGGAACCTGGATGCTCATATTGGCTCCTACATATTCTACGAAGATCTTTATCGGTCAGACCGCATAACAACATACGTTGTTCCCTTTGTCATCGGTATTTTACTTGCCTGAGATTCGATCGTCGGTATCTCAATACCTAGTTCAATCTGTTACTGGCAAGTCTCTTTACTCATTTTGTAATACATCATCTCGCAACTAACTTATTAGTTGAAATGCTTGCAAGGCTTATGTGATGTGCATTACCGAGAGGGCCCCGAGATACCTCTTCGACAATCGGAGTGACAAATCCTAATCTCGAAATACGCCAACCCAACATGTACCTTTGGAGACACCTGTAGAGCTCCTTTATAATCACCCAGTTACGTTGTCACGTTTGGTAGCACACAAAGTGTTCCTCTGGCAAACGGGAGTTGCATAATCTCATAGTCATAGGAACATGTATAAGTCATGAAGAAAGCAATAGCAACATACTAAATGATCGGGTGCTAAGCTAATGCAATGGGTCATGTCAGTCACATCATTCTCCTAATAATGTGATCCCGTTAATCAAATGACAACACATGTCTATGGTTAGGAAACATAACCATCTTTGATTAATGAGCTAGTCAAGTAGAGGCATACTAGTGACGTTTGGTTTGTCTATGTATTCACACAAGTATTATGTTTCCGGATAATACAATTCTAGCATGAATAATAAACATTTATCATGATATAAGGAAATAAAATAATAACATTATTATTGCCTCTAGGGCATATTTCCTTCAAGCACCAGGGTGGGACCCGGTGGAAGAACTGCTGCCTCCCACTACCACGCCAGCAGAGGCGGGAATTGAGGGCCCAGCTGGAGATTGCGACAGGAGGCTGGGAGAGGTTGGCTGCGAGGGGACGGACTGCATCGTGGGGCCGCATCTTGTGGACCATGCAGCTTGCATGGATGTTGACGTGCACATGCATGTACCTCTTGCCCCAAACGATGTTTTGCTTCCGCCCAAAGAACAAATCTCGGTTGCGAATATTAAGGCTTTCTGCGCGGGATTGCTTAAGAAACTGGCTCCGCCACTGCTTCAGGAGATCGAAGCTATACGTGGGAAGAACACAGGGCTAGAGTACACACCCCGCCGCAACACTCAGTCTGCAACTGTAAACGCGCCAAGGAAGACTAAAGCGACTGCGGCTGAGACGGTCCTCCTCAAAGCACTTGGCATCACACCGGAGGGTTTGGCTGTGACTGGCGAGGCCCTTGCACAGTTGCAGTAGATGTTCGACTCGCCCATCCAAGAGCCACAGCTACGTGCGATCGCATCCATCTTTGGCAAGGCCATACCTTTTGATCTTGGCCAGGAGGACACACCGAGGGTGACCCTGCTTGCCTAAATGGCAAGCGCTGGAGTTCTACATCGACACCGTGTCGTCGATCAAGCTGGAGTTGGTGTGTTGGAACGTGCGTGACTTGAATAGCCCGGCCAAGAAAAAGGCGCTACGTGAATTTGCGGACTCGGTGCACCCAGCTATTTTTTGTATCCAGGAGACTAAACTTGCTTGTATTGACACTTTTACCATTATGCAATGTCTTGGCCCGTCTTATGATGGGTATTACTACTTGCCGGCTACGGATATGAGGGGTGGGATCCTTTTAGCTTGGAATGCGGCGTTGATCAACATTACGAACTATGTTAGAGACACACATTGCATCACAGGGTACATCTCTCCACTGGATGGTATGCCTTGGTGGCTAACAATGGTCGATGGACCGCAAGAGGATCAGGATAAGTTGTTGTTCCTTGAGGAGCTAGCAGCGAGGAGGGAGCTGTGCCCGGGTCCCTGGATGATCATTGGTGACTTTAATATGATACTCCAAACCTCAAACAAGAATAACTCGCTTCTGGACAGGAGGACAATGCATAGATTCCGTCAGTTTGTCGATGGCAATGGGCTCAAGGAGCTGTACATGCACGGGCGGGCATTTACTTGGAGCAATGAAAGAGAGGTCCCCACGCTCACAAAAATTGATAAGGCACTTGTCTCGGTGGACTAGGAGCTTGCTTACCCAGACTGCTTGCTCCAAGCCATGTCAACGGCGACCTCGGATCACTGCCCTCTGCACCTTGCCTTGACCGAGCACACACTAGTGCAGAACCGGGCAATAGCACCGGTTCGTAAGGCCCTTTAGTGCCGGTTCCATAACCGGCACTAAAGTGTGGTCACTAAAGCCCCCCCCCCCTTTAGTACCGGTTCAGCACGAACCGGTGCTAAAGGGCAACCACATGGCACGAGCCAGCTCCGGGGGCCGGGAGCCCTTTAGTACTGGTTGGTAACACCAACCGGTACTAAAATGTTTGGGGGGGTTTTGGTTTTATGATTTATTTTTCATTTAATTTTGTGTTTTCCATTTTAATTCTTTTTTGTTTGCTGGTATTTTACGATACTACACATTGTACACGTTATGCATATATATATATAAATAGAATTTCTAGTAGAACCAATCATATATATATCATCAATGTCTCACAAACCACCATATTAATTCACACATACACACATGTATAGCTATATACAATTTCTCCATATGCATGTTGCCTTCGGAGCCAGTGGCATTAGCCTAATTGGTGCCTTCGGAGGACGATGACAATTGGAAGTGGTTCATGACCTGGTCGATGGGGGCGGTAGCGGGTAATAGTATTCTCCCTTCGGATTTATGACCTGGTCGAGCAAAAATCCCGCTATTTCCTCTTGAAGTGCTTCTACGTGCTCCGTTTCTAGGAGCTTGTCCCGCACCTCTTTGAACTATTAAGAAGGAGATCAATATGCATGTGTATTAGTTGTGTGACCAGATATCGATAATGGTGTAAAAATTGTGAATAGTATTCTGACAAGCGTACCCATTCCTGTCTTTGAGATCTGCTCCTTTCGGACGCCGTCATGCAAATGTTCTCGCAAACGTAGAATGCACACAGATCAGTCCCCTACGCCTGCTTCAGGGCCTTTATTATGAGAATGGAATTTAATTTGATCAGATAATAATTAATCAAGCATGATAATTAAAGAGATGGCAGCTAGCTAGCTGCTAGTACTACTTAATTACTTACCTTGGGTCGAAACCATTTCAGCTGTCGTTTCCATTCGCCTTCCGTGACGCTGATGAACCTTGCCCAAGCCCTGCCCGCCGACAAAGAAAATGAATAAAGGGGTTATTAAATAGTTCATATCATGAAATGACGAACTAAATAGGCCAAGATATATAGTTAATAATGATTGAAATTACCTGTTGACTATCCCAAACAAGATGTTATAGTCACTATTTGCTTTGAGTAGTGAGTCCAGTATTTGAACTGTTCCGGCGTCAACTTTAATGATACACAAGATCCAGTGAAATCTGCATGCACACACGTTTGCATGTCTTAATTAAGCGGGCATATGTAAGCAAAAACATGTAGCTAGCTAGTAGGAATTTGTAGTACAAGAAAGTGTGACTCACTGGAAGTTGTAAGGAAGTAGTATATCTTCTTTGTATTTGAGGCGCTTCAAGAACTCTAGCATGATGTCCTCTACCTGCTTTTCATAATGCTTGTTTATTTTCCATGTGTATTCATTAACGGTGTTTGGGTCAATGAACCCAATGCCATAGCGTCCACCTTTTCTCATTTCATACATCTTCATCCTGCATAATACCACAGAAAAGAATGTAGTGAGGATAATTACAGGTAATGATTGATCAAAAGGATCACTACAGCTAGCTTGAGACTTAAATTACAGAAAGAAATCACTTACAGACAATAGCAACTGACGATAGATTTGTCGAGTGCGTCTTGATTGTATAACTGAAACAGTTCATAATACTCAACGGTCACAGGTTTCTCATGGTAGTAATGATCCTTCTTGACTTGCACCATGAGGGACTCTCGATCGGATCTCTTGGTAATGTCCATGTACCATTGATGCAATTCATACATTCTCGTTGGGAGCTTCTTGACCTCTTCTGGCTTGACCAAAGGTTGGCCCCGGGCATATTTCCATTTTATTTCCTCCTCTATAAGCACAGGCATGTCCTCGATCTCGAGGAGTTGTCCAACAGTGATGTTGAGAGTTTCAGCCTGCATTATATGCTCCTGGGTTATTACCACATCGCCCACCTCAGGAACGTAAACTGTTTGCCCACAATAATATTGGGCGCGCATACTGTCACGTGTTGTTCGCGGCACAACAAGCGGGGGGATCGATTGCGCCGCCTGTTCTCCCAGCTGGGCAACGGTTTTCCCGCATTTTTTGACAGCTACTTGTTGTTTGCTCGAGCTCGAGCTCGCCTTCTTCTGTAGACGTTGTCGATGTAACTTCCTGATGTGGCGCTCATAGTCTGTGTCAACAGGCTTAGGAGCTGGTGGTTGAGCCATACGAATGAAGTGGTCAACTACTTCCACAGGAACTTTCTCCCTTGGCGGCGGTGGCGGATTCGGTCCAAAATGGGCGTCGACTTTTGCCCACACTATGGCATTGGTTTGCTCCTCGGTCCTGTCGTAAGCCCTCTCAGGAAGAGGAGTAGTGAGGTTTGGACCATATTTATATCGCTTGCCTCCGCCTGTACTTCCTGTACTATGACCTCGACTCATACCGCTACGCACCATAGCTGCGGGGTGTCTCTTCTGCGATTGCTGAGGCGGCGGAGACGGCTGACGGGGCTGAGTTGGACGAGGAGGAGTGGCCTGAAGCTGTGCCGGACTTGTAGTGGCCTGAGGTTGTGCCGGACTTGGAGGAGGAGTGGACGTCTGACGCTGTGTCGGACTTGGAGGAGGAGTGGCCTGACACTTTGCCGGACTTGGAGGAGGAGTGGCCTCACGCGTTGGTGGACTTGGAGGAGCGGGAGTCTGCTGACTCGGTGGCGGACTTCGACGAGGAGTCGGGTGACGCGGTGTCGGTGGCCTTCGAAAGATGATGCAATCCTTTCTCCATAGGATGATACAATGTTTGGCATCTCCGAGTGTGTGCTCCTCGTCACCTCCAGGAATGTCAAGCTCTAGCCCCGAATATTGGTCCACCACATCATCAACCACGACACGAGCATAGCCTGCTGGAATCGGGTTGCAATGGAAGGTTGCATCGGGGGAATTTGTATAAGCAACACCGTCCGCCACCTTCAAGGATATGTTCTTAATTTTGAAGTGTAGCTCGCAGTTAGTGTTCTCCGCGATGTCATCCACGGGGTATCTATCCAGCATTGCGTCAAACGGGGCGGAACCCACGCTGCTTCTCGGCATGGATGGGGCGGTGGTATCCAATGTTGGATCATCCGCTAGCTGCTGCAGCTGCTGAGACCCCCTTTGCTGGCTAAGTGAGTCGATCTGCTCCTGCTGCCGCTGGAATTTGATTGCCAAGTCTGCGTGCGCTGATTCTAGGCCTTGAAGGAGTTCATAGTCGAGCTTCCTCTGTTCCTCCTCCATCTTCCTCTTCTTCTCCTCCGCAATCTTCTTTCTCGCACGGGTTCTGTAGTCGGCGTTCCAGTCCAAAAACCCCTCATACCACGGAATAGCGCCCATGCCTCGTGTTCTTCCCGGGTGTTCAGGATTTCCCAGGGCACGCGTAAGCTCGTCGTTCTCTCTGTTGGGCTCGAACAACCCGGATCGAGCCTCTTCTATTGCAACAAGTAGCTTATCTTCGGCTCCGTCCAGACATGCCTTCTTGGAAACTTTGCCTGTCTTCGGGTCCAACTCCCCCCCATGCGCATAGAACCAAGTCCTGCACCTGGGGGGCCAGCTCAATGTTTCTGGAGTGACACTTGCATCCAGCATCTCTTTCTCAGACGTATCCCACTTAGGCATTCCCACCGCATAGCCACCTGGCCCCAGCTTATGGAACTTATCCTTTTTTGCGGCATTGGCCTTGTTTATTCTTGACCGTTCCTTAGATAATTCTGAATCCTTGAATTTCATGAAATCGTCCCAATGAGCACTTTGATTCTCTAGTGTTCCCTCGAATACTGGAGTCTTCCTTCCTCCCTTGACGTACTTGTCCCATTCACGATTCTTGTGGTTCTTGAATGCAACCGCCATCTTCCTAAGAGCAGCGTCCTTGACTTTCTGCACATCTGCTTCTGTGAAATGATCTGGTAGGGTGAAATGTTCCATGAGAGTATCCCAAAGCAGACTTTTTTGTCTGTCATCGACAAAAGTAAGATCTGGACGTGGCTTTGCTGGCTCTCTCCATTCTTGAGGGGAGATTGGGAGTTGGTCCTTCACAAGAACTCCGCACTGACGAACGAACTTGTCCGCAATCTTCTTAGGCACTAATGGTTCGCCATTAGGTTTGATTGCCTCGATATTATACTTTACGCCCTCCTTCAACTTTTTGTTCGGGCCTCGTTTCGTCCTGTTGCCTGAAGATTTGCTCGATCCGGATGGCTGAAAGAAGAAAGATCGATTCGTTAATATATCTTCAACTCATTTAAAACATGTGATGATCACCAGATGCCTGCTTATATAAATATATATACCTCTCCGGTGTTGTCATAATCGTAGTTCATGACTTCATCAATTCGGTCGTCGCGATCGAATGTCATATCACCCTCTCCGGTGTTGTTTAGAAATTCGGAGCCGTCATAATCTTCTTCATTCTGATCATCATCTGGCCCGCGTATTATATCGAACATGGTCTGTTCTCCCTCTCTGTCGGTATTGTCCGCCATAGCTTTTATTTAACTATGCCAAAAGAAATATAAAACAATTTAGTATTCAAATTACATTGTCTCGAATAATAGATATAATCTCTAATACATCATCTCGAATAATAGATATAATCTCGAATACATCGTCTCGAATAATAGATATAATCTCGAATACATCGTCTCGAATAATAGATATAATCTCGAATACATCGTCTCGAATAATATATAATCTCGAATACATCGTCTTGAATATTATATATCGAGTACATCACTGGCTAGGTAGCTAATAAAGATCGAATACTACAGAAGAATCTAGGACACTCGCGGTTCCTGCGGCGCGGGCGGTGGACACCCAAAGAGAAGGAACCCTCACAGGATCATAGCTGAAGTGAGATCCTTGAAGAAACTGCCAGGTATTGGAGAACCTGCCGCCCTATAACGCAACCATGTAGCGATGGACGTGCTTGTCCTCCTCCCTGACACGGCGACGTACCACCTCCGGCGGGGCCGGCTCCCTCCGCACCGAAACTGGCCCACGCGAACGCCACCAAATGAGATCAGGGTCGACGACGGGACCCGAGGCCGGGTTCCTCATCAAGCGGCGCGCCCCTCCAGGCAGCACCTCCCAGTGCCAGCCCGGCGGAGCCCAGTCCCGGACATGGGTCAGTCGGACGTCGTCGCGGATGGGTCGACGGCTAGGATGCGGGCCGGGCATCGTCGAGAACAAATACTAGCTATATGCCCGCAAAAAGTAACATTTTTTAATGATTGGATTTTGATAACTAAAATTTCTAACATTTCTATATAACTAACATTTCTATAACATTTCTAATATTTCTAGAACTAAAAAAAAGAAAAATTTCTAACTTTTTTATAACTATTTCTATAACTAAAAATCAGAAAAATTTCTAACAATTCTAACTTTTTATAACTATTTCTATAACTAAAAAACAAAAAAAATTCTAACAATTCTAACATTTCTAACTATTCTAACAATTCTAACATTTCTAACTATTCTAATAATTCTAACATTTCTAACTATTTCTAAAAAACAGAAAAATTTCTAACAATTTCTAAAAAACAGAAAAATTTCTAACTATTTGTATAACTAAAAAACAAAAAATGTATGTGTGTGTGTGCGCTCACCGGCGAGGCGAGAGGCGACGAGGACGGCGACGGGCGCGGCGACGACGGGGACGACGACGACGGGGACAGGGACGGGGCGGCGATGACGGGGACAGGGACGTACGGGCCGGGGCGACGACGACGACGGGGACGTACGGGGCGGCGACGACGGGGACGGGGACGACGCGGGACGGGGTGGCGGTGACGACGGGGACGACGGGGCGGCGATGAAGGGGACGGGGCGGCGACGGGGGCGGTGACGAGGCATGGAGACGTACGGGGGCAGCGGGCGACGGTGCAGAGGAGAAGAAGCAGATGAGAAACTGAAATTTTCATAAGTGTTGTTTATATAGGAGGGGCCTTTAGTACCGGTTGGAGCCACCAACCGGTACTAAAGGCCTGTTTTGGCCAGGCCAAGCGGCGGGAAGCGACCCCCTTTAGTACCGGGTGGTGGCTCCAACCGGTACTAAAGGCCCCCCCTTTAGTACCGGTTGGTGCCATGACCCGATACTAAAGGGGGTGCGCTGGCGCAGGTGCAGTGCGGCAAGTTTAGTCCCACCTCGCTAGCCGAGGGGTGACCACACTGGTTTATAAACCCCCGTGCGGTAGCTCTCTCGAGCTCCTCTCCAAAGCAGGCCTACTGGGCCTACATGTTCTGTGCTGCCCTGTTGGCCTACTGGGCCTTTGCGGGCCTGCATCCTGGCCCAACAACAGGTTGGGTTTCTAGTCGTATGCCGGCCGCTCTGGCCTAGTAGGCGGGCTTTTTTATTTTTTTGCTTTATTTATTTTTGAGTTGTTTTTTTGTGTATTTAGAGTTTCTTTGTGAATATTTTTGCTTTAGGTACAAAAAATTACAAACTTTTTGTTAGTGCCCGTAGTTTTCAAATTTGAATAGTTTAAATTTTGAATTATTTGAAATTAGTGTGAATCACTAGTTTGTGAATAACTTAACTTTAAAAATCAGTAAAGGCATGAAAGAATTTGTTTGCACATAAAATTTCTTCGCGTTTCAAATGCCAAAACACATAATTAACTACCCTAACTATTACAGAGATTCCCTTCTGGGTGTGAAACACAGAAGAAAGTGATGATAGTGAAGCCGATCACATCCCAGATCTTTGGGTGTGAAACTTTTTCTTCGCGTGTGTCCCTTTGCGCCGTAACCATGGAAAATCTTCATCATTTAACGGGATGCTCGGGTCAATATTCACTGTGAATGGAGCAATTTCATCAAACTTTTCATAATCTTCTGACTTGTCTGTCTTGTCATCCACTCCCACGATGTTTCTCTTCCCAGAAAGAACTATGTGCCGCTTTGGCTCATCATACGATGCATTCGCTTCCTTATCTTTTCTTTTTCTTGGCTTGGTAGACATGTCCTTCACATAGAAAACCTGTGCCACATCATTGGCTAGGACGAATGGTTCGTCTGCATACGCAAGATTGTTGAGATCCACTGTTGTCATTCCGTACTGCGGGTCTTCCGTTACCCCGCCTCGTGTCATATTGACCCATTTGCACCGAAACAAAGGGACCTTCAAACCACGTCGATAGTCAAGTTCCCATATGTCCTGTATATAACCATAATATGTTTCCTTTCCCGTCTTGGTTTCTGCATCAAAGCGGACACCACTGTTTTGGTTGGTGCTCTTCTTATCTTGGGCGATCGTGTAAAATGTATTACCATTTATCTCGTACCCTTTGAAAGTCATTATATTCGAAGATGGTAACTGGGACAGCAAGTACAGGTCATCTTCAATAGAGGTGTCATGCATGGTATGTGTCTGCAACCAGCTGGCGAAACTCCTGGTTTGTTCACATGTAATCCAGTCATCAGACCGCTCCGGGTGTTTGGAGCGTAGCAAATTCTTGTGTTCATCCATATACGGAGCCACCAAGGCGGAATTCTGTAGAACTGTGTAGTGTGCTTCAGTGAGAGAATGTCCGTCCATACATATTATTTGTTCCCCTCCTAGCGTGCCTTTTCCATCCAGTCTGCCCTTATGCCGCGATTCAGGAACACCAATCGGCTTAAGGTCAGGAATAAAGTCAATACAAAACTCAATGACCTCCTCATTTTGACGGCCCTTGGAGATGCTTCCTTCTGGCCTAGCACGGTTATGAACATATTTCTTTAAGACTCCCATGAACCTCTCAAAGGGGAACATATTGTGTAGAAATACAGGACCCAAAACGTTAATCTCTTCGCATAGGTGAACTAGGACGTGCGCCATGATGTTGAAGAAGGATGGTGGGAACACCAACTCGAAACTGACAAGACATTGCACCAAATCATTCTCTAACCTTGGTATGATTTCTGGATCGATTACCTTCTGAGAGATTGCATTGAGAAATGCACATAGCTTCACAATGGCTAATCGAACGTTTTCCGGTAGAAGCCCCCTCAATGCAACCGGAAGCAGTTGCATCATAATCACATGGCAGTCATGAGACTTTAGGTTCTGGAATTTTTTCTCTGCCATGTTTATTATTCCCTTTATATTCGACGAGAAGCCAGACGGTACCTTAATACTGAGCAGGCATTCAAAGAAGATTTCCTTCTCTTCTTTGGTAAGAGCGTAGCTTGCATGACCCTGATGTATGCCGTCTTTTCCGTGCATACGTTGCTGGTCCTCTCATGCCTCAGGTGTATCTTTTGTCTTCCCATGCACGCCCAAGAAGCCAAGCAGGGTCACACAAAGATTCTTCGTCACGTGCATCACGTCGATTGCGGAGCGGACCTCTAGGTCTTTCCAATAGGGCAGGTCCCAAAATATAGATTTCTTCTTCCACATGGGTGCGCGTCCGTCAGCGTCATTCGGAACAGGTTGTCCACCAGGACCCTTTCCAAAGACCACCTTCAAATCCTTGACCATATCATGTACATCAGCACCAGTACGGTGGCGAGGCTTCGTCCGGTGATCCGCCTCACCTTTGAAATGCTTGCCTTTCTTTCTTACGGGATGCCTGCTCGAAAGAAATCGACGATGTCCCAGGTACACATTCTTCTTACAATTAGCCAAATATATACTGACGGTATCGTCCAAACAGTGCGTGCATGCGCGGTATCCCTTGTTTGTCTGTCCTGAAAGGTTACTGAGAGCAGGCCAATCATTGATGGTCACGAACAGCAACGCCTTTAGGTCAAATTCTTCCCCCATGTGCTCATCTCACGCACGTACACCTATTCCATTCCACAGTTGTAAGAGTTCTTCAACTAATGGCCTTAGGTACACATCAATGTCGTTGTCGGGTTGCTTAGGGCCTTGGATAAGCACTAGCATCATAATGAACTTCCGCTTCATGCACAACCAAGGAGGAAGGTTATACAAACATAGAGTCACAGGCCAGGTGCTATGGTTGCTGCTCTGCTCCCCAAAAGGATTAATGCCATCTGCGCTTAGACCAAACAATACGCTCCTTGCGTCATCTGCAAACTCCTTCCCGTACTTTCTTTCGATTTTTCTCCACCGCGACCCGTCAGCGGGTACTCTCAACTTTCCGTCTTTTTTACGGTCTTCTCTGTGCCATCGCATCGCCTTGGCATGCTCTTTGTTTTGGAACAAACGTTTCAACCGTGGTATTATAGGAGCATACCACATCACCTTGGCAGGAATCTTCTTCCTGGGGCGCTCGCCCTCGACATCACCAGGGTCATCGTGGCTGATCTTATAGCGCAATGCACCACATACCGGGCAAGCGTTCAAATCCTTGTACTCACCGCGGTAGGGGATGCAATCATTAGGGCATGCATGTATCTTCTGCACCTCTAACCCTAGAGGGCAGACAGCCTTCTTTGCTTCGTACGTACTCTCGGGCAATTCGTTGTCCTTTGGAAGCATATCCTTTATCATTACCAGCAACTTTCCAAATCCCTTGTCAGATACACCATTCTCTGCCTTCCATTGCAGCAATTCCAGTGTGGTGCCCAGCTTTTTCTTGTCACCTACGCAATTCGGGTACAACAATTTTTTGTGATCCTCTAACATGCGCTGCAACTTCTTCTTCTCCAAATCACTTGCGCAGTTTCTCTTTGCATCGGCAATGGCCCGACCTAGATCATCAACGGGCTCATCTGATGCCTCTTCTTCAGCTTCTTCCCGCATTGCCGGCTCAGCTTCTTCCCGCATTACCGGCTCAGCTTCTTCCCCCATTGTTGTATCATCGTATTCAGGGAACCCATGGCCAGGATAGCTGTCGTCGTCCTCTTCTTCTTCATTGTCTTCCATCATAACCCCTCTTTCTCCGTGCTTGGTCCAAACATTATAGTGGGGCATGAAACCGGACTTAAACATGTGGACGTGAATGGTTCTTGACGTAGAGTAATTGTGACCATTCTTACAGCGAGCACATGGACAAGGCATAAAACCATCCGCCCGCTTGTTTGCCTCAGCCGCAAGCAGAAAAGTATGCACGCCCTCAACGAACTGGGGAGAGCATCGGTCATCGTACATCCATTGCCGGCTCATCTTCATTACACAACACCGAATAGACCAAATTAATACAAGTTCATACATAAAGTTCATACAACACTTAAATGCAACAAACAAATAACTCTCTAGCTAAAGCATTTAAATGCAAAAACAAATACGATCAAGATCGCAACTAAGGTAACAATGGATCCAACAGCATAATGATACCAAGCCTCACTATCGATGGCATATTTTCTAATCTTTCTAATCTTCAAGCGCATTTTCTCCATCTTGATCTTGTGATCATCGACGACATCGGCAACATGCAACTCCAATTCCATCTTCTCCCCCTCAATTCTTTTCAATTTTTCTTTCAAGTACTCATTTTCTCTTTCAACTAAATTTAACCTCTCGACAATAGGGTCGGTTGGAATTTCTGGTTCACATACCTCCTAGAAAAAATTTCTATGTCAACTTGATGGGCATAATTTGTCATAAACACGAAATGCAACTAGTTTTAAAAGAGAATATATATACCACATCCGAATCATAACAAGGACGAGGGCCGACGGGGACGGATATCAAAACCATGGCACTATATGTATAACAAACAACGTACGGGTAAGATAATTATACGAGTAACTATATATCCAAATCACACAAACATCAATTTTTATATAAAATTTCATGAACAAGAGGCTCACCACAAGGTGGTGCCGGCGACGGGACGGTGCGGGCGATCGACGGTGGTTACGACGAAGATTTAGAAGGCACTAAGTAAACCACACCTACATATGCAAACTAAGTGTTATTTTTGACCTCAAATTGCATATAAATCAAATACTAGCACATATATATATATCCTCCCAAATTACTAAACTCACAAATTAATCACTATATAAAGCATTGCAAGAGCTAATCTAGCAATGAGAGATGAAAGGACAAAGTTGCTAACCTTTGTGATCATTTGAATGGATGGGGGCCTTCAAATCTTGACAAATTTTGGGCAAAATGTGTGATGAGCTCGAGAGGAAGAGGGGAAGAACAGAGAGGAGAGGGGAAAGGGGAAGAACAGAGCGAGCTCGGGTGGACGAAGGGTTTATGTAGGACGACCTTTAGTACCGGTTCGTGCCAAGAACCGGTACTAAAGGGGCTGGAGGGGCCCCAGTCTGACAACATCCTGCCACCACTCTCATTAGTACCGGTTCATGGCACGAACCGGTGCTAAAGGTTCGCCACGAACCGGTACTAATGAAAGCGGCCCGGCTAGCCGTTGGAACCGGCACTAATGTATACAAACCGGCACTAATGTGCTTCACGTTTGACCCTTTTTCTACTAGTGACATACACCCACAGTGGCACTTTCGATTTGACATTTTTTGGGCTAGACTTGATGGTTTTGAAGATGCGTTAAGGGAGGCTTGGGTCTGCGACCCCAACATTCATGATCTGTTCAAACGGCTTGACGCACTCCTCAGGAACGCAACTCGGCATCTAACTGCCTAGGGACAGAAGAGGATTGGCAACGTCAAGTTACAAATTGCGATGGCTAACTGGATCATTTTCTAGCTTGACATGGCGCAAGAAAGGCGTTTGCTCTCGGATGGGGAAAGGTGGCCGCGCCGATCGCTTAAGCTTGTGGCATTAGGCCTGGCCTCACTTGAGCGCACGATCGCTAGGCAAAGGTCGTGCATAAGGTGGTTGCAGGAGGGCGATGCCAGTACCAAACTGTTTCACCTCATGGCAAATGGAAGGAAGACGAAAAACTTTATCCCGGCTATATTGCATGATGGCAATACGATCACGGACCAGCTCGGCAAAGAACAAATCTTCTTCCAAACATACAAAGACTTGCTGGGCACGACGAGAGCGTAGGAGAACACGATCGACCTGGACTTCCTCGAGATCCCACGTGTAAATTTGATGGACCAGGACGTGTTGTTTACGAAGGATGAGGTGTGGGCCACGATTAAGGAGATGCATGCGGATCGCGCACCATGGCTGGACGGTTTCATTGGTCTCTTCTTCCAAAAAGCCTGGAGTATCATCAAAGGCGACTTGTTGGCAGCCCTCCACCATCTGTTTCTCGGTAATGGTCGCGGGTTTGGAAGGCTAAATCAGGCTCTTATCACTCTCATTCCCAAAAAGGTCGGTGTGTGCCGTGTGGGAGACTTTCGACCCATTAGCCTAGTCCACAGCCTGCCCAAGATAGGCTCCAAGCTTCTCGCTGACAGACTACGGCCGCGTATGAATGAGCTCATCCAAGCAAATCAATCGGCGTTCATCAAGGGGAGGAACCTTCACGACAATTTCATGCTCGTCACACAGGTGGCTCACTCACTCCATCGAAGAAAAGCAAAGGGAGTCATGCTAAAGTTAGACATCTCGCGTGCGTTTGACACCCTGTCTTGGCCATTCCTTTTTGAGTTCCTTCGAGCCAAAGGATTCTCGGATACTTGGCTATCATGGATAGCGACTTTACTCTCCACGGCCTCTTCTCGAGTGGTGGTTAATGGTCACGCGGGACAGAAATTCGCACATGCTCAAGGGCTATGGCAGGGAGACCCGGTCTCGCCACTTTTGTTTGTTATCGCGATGGACGTCCTCACATCCCTCATCACTAAAGCCTAGGAGTGTGGTGTGTTGAGTAGAATGCCGGGCTGCACACCCATGCAACGGCTCTCTATATATGCGGACGATGTCGTATTATTCGTCAGACCCACAGTCTCGGATCTTAGGTTTGTTAAAGAGGCCCTGCACATCTTCGGGACCGCATCTGGACTGCACATCAATTACACAAAATCCATGGCCATTTTGATCAGAGGTGAGGATGGAGATAAGGATTTGGTTCAGCGTGCAATGTCGTGGAGCATTGAGTCTTTTCCCTGTAGGTACTTGGGGCTGCAACTCTCCATCTAGCAGCTGGCGCGCTCTGAATGGCAACCGATAGTGGACAACGTACTTAATTTCATGCCTGGATGGCAGAAAGGGTTAATCACTAGAGCTGGAAGGCTGGTGCTTGTTCATGATGTGGTGATGGCACGCCCCACCCACCATCTTATCGTTTCGGATGCCCCCAAGTGGGCTATTGAGCAAGTGAACAAGCATTGCAGAGCATTCTTTTGGGACGGATCAGAGGAAATTCACGGAGGGAAGTGTCTTGTTGCCTGGCAAAGAGTGTGCAGGCCAAAGGAGCTAGGTGGCCTTGGCCTTCTCGACCTAAACCACCAAGGCTTGGCTTTAAGATTGCGTTGGAAATGACTTAGACGCACGGATCCAGGCAGATCGTGGCATGGTCTCTCGATGGTCATGGATCCGCGAGTCCAGTCGGCCTTTGACACCTTGGTTCATTGGAAACTTGGGGACGGTCGCATGGTGTTGTTTTGGAAAGACAGATGGATGAGAGGTGCGACAGCCAGGGAGATTGCCCCGAGCATTTGAGGCAAAGTACGTACACAAACTGTGAACAAGCGGACAGTGCATGATGGATTTCTCAACCACCGCTGGGCCACAGACATCTCCGGTGAGCTCTCCACGAACGAGCTAGTTCAATTGATCAGCCTTTGGGAGATTGCTATTACGATGCAGCTTATTCCCACCGAGCAGGATGAGGCTGTTTGGCCCTGGAACTCCAAGCAGGTGTACACTTCAGCCTCCGCGTGTCAAATGCTCTTCAAGGGTGCGATCAGTGTGACCTATGCGCATTGGATTTGGAAGTGTTGGGCACCTCTCACCTACAAGATTTTCATGTGGCTCGCTATGCAACATAGAATATGGACATCCGATAGAAGGCTGCGGCATGGGCTACAAGATAACCCCTCACCATGTTATCTTTGTGGCCAGGAGGAGGATAACGTTGATCATCTTATGATCCAGTGCATCTACTCGCGCCAAGTATGGCACAACATTCTTTCCAACACGAGGACTACCCCTGCCCTAGCACCGATGGTGAGCGATACTCTGGAGTCATGGTGGGGGAGTACCAGAAATCGGCTTGATAAGGAGACACGTAAGGCTTTTGATAGCTTGGTGATGCTAGTGTGTTGGCACCTTTGGAAGCAAAGGAATGTACGGGTTTTCCGCTTGATGGCCACACCCATCTCGGTGGCTGATCTTGTGAACAGGATTCTTGATGAACTTCGCACTTGGGCGAGAGCGGGAGGGCGTGGAGTCGACACCATTTTGTGAGGAGTTAACGTAGTGTGTGGAGTTGGAGTTGTAACGTGGACTCGGTCGGCTTGTGACCTTTGGCTATGCACCACAAACTCTTGTACATTGTTTTCTCTCTTCTATAAAGTTACTCTCGGAAAAAAAAAAATCTGGGCTGTTGGCAGTGCGGGCGCAGTTCAATTACAGTCTGGGCCGTCGAGTCGATAAGCCCACTGTGCGCTGTGGTCTACGTAGGTTTTCTCTTCAATCTTTCCTTCCCGCACGCAGCTTTCGATTCCCTCCACCCGCCGCCGCCGGAGACGCCACCCCCTCCGCCGTCGTCGACCTGCCGGAGCCACGCAGAAAACAGAGTGGGAGAGATGTGGTACCTTTGCGTCTTCTACCACAGGCTCCTCGACTACCGGCGGCCGGAGGTGCAGTCGCTCGCCGAGCTCTTCGGCGGCCCCGGCGCCGGGGCCGCTGTAGAGTGGCGTACGCCCGAGAATCACCACGAAGACTCCCCCTTCCACCTCGTCCGCCTCCCCGGCGACGAGCGTCTTGCCGCGCAGATCGCCAACCGCAGTAAGCGAGCTGCCCTCGTCATCGTTTATTGATTTCTGGTACCATGCCCGTAACCTGCATGATATGCGCCGCTGCCTAGCTTCTCGCGTTTATCCCGGACACTGCGTGTGCCAGGCCTGCTCGTGAAGGGGATCTATGAGCTGTGGGGGCAGGGTGCCACCTACGACGAACTGGAGAAGGCGATACGGGCGTACCCGGACGAAAGGAAGCTGCCGTACCTGACGCCGGAAAGCTCGTTCAAGATTATCGTCGACAGCTTCGGCAAGGCGGTCAGCTTCGAAGAACAGAATGCGATTATAAAGAGGTTCACCTACATTCCATTCGAGGTTGCTGCCACTGTGCCACAATTTTTCTACCTTGTGCTATTAGTTCCAAGGCATTTGTGAATGCCAATTGTTATTTCCTTTATATAATCGGTGCTGTTCCTCTTGTTTAGGGTCGTGTTAATTTGAAGAAGCCCGATCACAAGTTCTTTGTCTTGGAGACTGATGATTATGGGCCACAAAATGGCCTGCCACCAGTTGCTCAGAAGACGGTATTCTTTGGCCGGCTGGTTGGAGCAGCAGATAGGCATGTAGTGCCGACATATGAGTTGAAGAGCAGGAAGTACATTGGCCCAACTGCGATGGATTGTGAAATGGCCTTTCTCATGGCCAACCAAGGGCTCGCACAGCCTGGGAAACTTGTGTATGACCCTTTTGTTGGCACCGGGAGCATTTTAGTGGCTGCTGCACATTTTGGAGCCATGACTATGGTTTGTGCTTATCGCAGAAATAAATACACCGCTCTCCTTTTTGTTAGGCAATGTCATGCTTATTAAGTTCTTTCAGGGTGCAGATATTGATATAAGAGTTGTGCGGGATGGTCGTGGCCCCGATTGCAATATTTGGAGCAACTTTGAGCAGGTAATTTTTGTTCAGAGAAGCTTCTTGCATGGCTGCCATGAGTCTCATCTGAATAATCATTATTAGTATCTTGAAGTAGTGACATCTTATTTAGTCCGTGAGTTGGTGGATACCTATGTTTCATGTAATGTGTTGACCATGTTATCTTATTCAGTACAAGTTGCCAGAGCCTTTGTGTGTGCTACGAGCAGATAACAACCTGCCACCTTGGCGTCCAGGATTGAAGGAGGTACTATCCTGCATTTTCTGTTGTTTATGCAATATTTCAGTGCATTACTATCGCAGCTTTGGAATTGTTCATTAGTGACCGATTGGAAATGAAGAAAAGTATCAGCAACTGACCCTTTTGCACAAATTAATGCCACCGAATGTTGTAGTTGTGCTTGAAATCTGGACGCACATGACATGATACTCAGTCACATAGTTGAATGCTTGTATGACCTTCATGTGGTTGGTATAGCCATCTCTGAAACAAATTCACCATGAAATGTTTGTTTGTTAGTCCCATGAGAAAATAATTCATGGCTATATTTGCTTAATACTCCTTGAAAGCAGTACTTGGAGCATATAATGTATAAACTACTGTGTGATATATCAACCTTTAGACTATTATGTGATAGAACAAATGTACTATGTTAACATTGCATTGTGGGCCACGCAAAAATAAAAACATTGCATTGTGGTCTACAACTGAACATTGCATCTTTCCTTGGATGCTATTTTTAGGAGGTTATCTTCTGTTATCACCAGATACAGTCTTATTCTATTATCTTGGTCACAAGAAATGATAAACTGCTGCTGCTTTTGTCACCAGATATTTGATGCAATCATTTGCGACCCCCCATATGGTGTCCGAGCTGGTGGGCGAAAGTCGGGCGGTCGGAAGCTCCTAAAAGGCATCATCCCTCCGTACATAGTTCCGGACGACAAGAGAGAGAACCATATTCCATCAACCGCGCCATACAGTCTTGCAGAATGCGTTCACGACCTTCTCCTCCTTGCAGCGAGAATGCTGGTGATTGGTGGCAGGCTCGTCTTCTTCTATCCCGTCTTGCGGGAGGATGATGTTGCCGACGTGGCAAAATTCCCGGAGCACCCCTGCTTCAAGCTGGTCTCCTCCTGCGAGCAGATCCTAAGCCTGCGGTACAGCCGGGTTCTGCTGACGATGGTGAAGGTCGGCCCCTACACAGACGAGGTCGAGAGGATCGGCGAGGAGCGGCACCAGGAGTTCAGGGAGAACCACCAGAAATGGATGGAGGAGGGCAACCTGCACTCTGCCGTGTTCAGCCCCGCGGAGCATGATGGGAAGCCCAAATTTGATAAAGATTCCAAGCCGAAGTACAGGGGCAAGTACGTGTAGTGATGAAAACACTCTGGGGGTGACAATTTTGTTATCTTTTCAGTAAGGGCTCTTGTGTGGCTTGTGCTAGGAGCTGTATGATGTACACTAACTTGATATCATGCCACGCTAGCTCATTTTGATGAGGAGCTGTAGTTTTTTTTTTCACTTATTTTTCCGACCTTGCGTTCCGGCTGCCGCTTTAGTTTCCCATTTTTTCCAGACTACAGGCAACTCTAATACTCCCCTGTACACTATTGTTAGACGTTTTTGCAGTTTAAATTGAACTGCAAGAACGCCTTATATTAGTGTACAGGGGTAGTACATCCCAAGAAAATCTTTACTCCCAGAAAACCAATGTTTTTAATTTTATACAGTGAATCACTCCGACCAATCCTTAATACCCCTTCAAATCCCAAAAATTGTTGGTACAAGCTAAAGAAAACGAATATTGATTCAACTAGTTAAGTGCTTGCATGTTGCAACGGAGGCATACTTATTCTGATGGTTCAATATCAATCAGGTCTAACACGAACATTCGGCTACTTTCCTCAATCAATGATGCGACTCCCCCACCCCAACACACACAAGTTTATAGACAAATATATTAACATATACACCACCAAATCAATACCATTGGAAATACCATTGGATTCATCATGTTATTATAAAACGCAACAGACAAGCCCACACGGCGCTCCAAGATGTCAGACAGAATTAGCTCCAAGATTATGATAACCAGCAAGAATTAACATACTCAAATATCAAGGTCTCCCACACAAAATAAAAAACTTCCCAACACCATTGACAAAAATGAATCTATTAATCAACATAAGCAAAGATAGAAGAAATAAAGTGGTACATGAAAAAATTGATCCAATTCCTTCTCGAAACAAAAGTCAATTCAACCATATCACTAGAAACCAGCAAGAGGTACATCTTCAACCGAGTATCCACTCTCAAACAAAATCTCTCACTACACAAACCTGGAACTTCTCTCAATCTCTGAACACTACAGATTTCTTTCACCTTTTTAGGGGATAGATAACACAAGGCAACTAACTTCGCCTTGTACAGACCCATACATTTGGGAGGACGAAGGCCCTAATGCAGGGAGCCCTTCATTTACGCCTGTGCCTTTGCTTGTACAGCCTGCATCTTCTGTTGCAGCTTGATTATCTGCTTGGCAAAAATTACATTAACAAAAAGAAATTGGACAATTCTTCCGAGCATTGCAGAGGTAACTGAATACAGTCATACAGTATTGCGGGTAGTTAATTTAATGGTACAGTAGTGAATGGTCGTGACGAGGATGACCATCATGGAGGTAGAATTTAAGGGCCTCTTTTATTCAAAACCATATTTTTTTTCCTAATTCAAAGCTTATTTGATTTATATGATTAGAACCCATAAAATCTTGGACTACTTTGTGTGCAATTCCAAAGGAATATTTCTGTTAGATCCAACCTCATAGAAATTTTTCTTTGTTTCCATGACAAATATGGCACACACCTAACCTTTCAAATAAAACTCCTATTTCGTATTCATGTGTTTCCAGTAACCAACAGGCATATATAATATGCTTCAACATGTTATGCCGTCTGATTCCTAGATTTTTCATATTCCCGCGTTCTTGGATTAATGTGAATCAAAAAGGGCCAAAGTGGTTTGTTTGGATACTGATAATTAGATGTGGGATTTTGGAAAACGGGTTTTTGGAGGATTTTTAGGAAACCAGTTTTGGTTAGATCTTGTTAGGCTTTCTGTTAAGGCAAGTATATGCAATTTGGATGAGTAAAATAGGAAAACGCGATTTGCATTTTCAGGATCTATCGCCTCCACACAGCTTTTCTCCATTTACTGCTCACATGAATAGGAAGTAGCTGTTCCATCCTACACCGCACCTGTCAGAACAACTCCGACCTGTTTGTATGGTCCTCCTCACACTGCATCAACGCCACCTCTTCATCAAGCGCTCTAAGTGCTCTTCCGGCGAGACCCTGTCACATATCTCGGGCACGTGATTTCATCCAAGGGTGTGGCTATAAATCAACAAAAGGTTCAGGCTGTAGCTCATTGGCTAGCACCCAAGTCTGTACAGGCAGTGTCTGGCTTCTTAGGATTAGCTGGCTACCATCGTAAATTCAACCGTGACTTTGGCACCATGCCACCATCGCTGCACCCCTCACCAAGCTCCTCCGGAAGGAAGCATTTGTACGGACAACTAAGGCCGCCACAGCCTTTGCTTCCTTGAAGACCACTCTCACCACAGCGCCTGTTCTGCACCTCCCTGATTTGGCCCTCAACTTTGTGGTGGAATGCGATACGTTGGGCAGCGGGTTCGGGGCTATTTTGCATCAAGGTTCAGGGCCTCTGGCAACATGCCAAACTAGCAGCCTATGAGAGGGAGCTCATCGGCCTTGTACATGTTGTGCAGTACTGGCGACCGTACCTATGGGGGCGCACGTTTGTGGTGCATATAGACCATTATCGTTTGAAATTTTTGCTTGATCAGCGTTTGTCTACGATACCACAGCATCACTGGGCCAGCAAGCTACTTGGGTTTGGTTTCCGAGTTGAATTCAAGCCAGGGAACCAGAACCTTGTTGTTTTATGTACAAATTTGATTATTTATCCCCTGGAATAGCGCACTGGATTAGCCTGTTACCAAATCATTCTATATACCAAGAGTCAAACCGGAACTGCCACCGGAATGGTTCTGACAAGCTGTGGATAACAGTCAGGAAAGCTTGACAATTGAAGGAGTGCAAAATTGATGTCACCTTATGTTGCAGATATTTGGTCATGTGATGGCTACTGCCAAATAATCCTAACTAGCCGGATTAAGTTTAAAAACAGATAATGAGATAAGGAAACAAGGTAGCATGAGCTCACAGTACATATATACAAGTACTACCACGTTTTTATCACACCATTCCGTTCTCTCTCATGCACTGAATCCTCTCATAAGTCTTAATTAGTACTGATGCTGGAATTATTTTAATCCTGTCTTAATTTCTTCTCCACTCAGGACCATAGGTTTTCTGTAGTTTCCCCCTTTATTAAATCACCTCATTATCATTTTTCTAGGACAACGTCAGTCATTTTTCAACTTCCATCAGTGTCACTGTATCCAGCTCAACTTACTTTTTTTCAAACTATAATGCACTATACAGACAAAGTTCAGAAAGTGCCACGCATGTTAGCATTGTGCAGCTCTATAAATTCAAGGAAACCATAACTACGTTGTTCAAAAATATCACAGAGATGACAGAACATCTGGTTTACCAAGACAATTAAAGTCGCTCCTGCACTCCAAACAAGTCCAAACAGTTTTCACATACCAAAAATTAATCTAGGTAAGTTCCACATATCATCTTCTAATGGTTTTCCTTATGTGGTCAAGTAGCCCAAACAAAATTGACAAGAAAACAGTAACATACCGATTCCTTCTTGCTATTCTGTTTCTCCTCCAAGTCCTTAAGCGCCCGATCCATTCTCTTTCTGCAAAGAAAGTAATTCCACACCTTCATCACAGCATCAACACAATTCAAAACCGATACAGATCAGCTCATAGCCACTCACAGCTCAGCTGTGATGTACTCGATGCGCTTTTTGATGTTGGCCTTCGCCTCCGCATTGTCCTGCTTGACCAACACTGGCCCGATCAGCTTGTACACGTTCGCCCCTTCATTCAGCAGCTCCAGCTCCTACGCACAAAACCAAACTAGATCAAACCAGGTACTCACGCAAATCACCAATCGGAACAGAGTTGAACCAAGGAAGCGTGCGTTCATGCCTTGAGGACGAGTTCATTCTCGCCGACCTGGATGGTGAACTGCTTGCGGACCTCGTGATTCTTGGAGATGTCTGCAAGGGGAGCAGAAGAGATAGAGTTAGGGTTGCAAGCAGGGAGGGACGGGTTCCTCTCTCACTCTCAAGGGATTTGCGGGCCGGGAAAGCGCACGTGCCTTTCTGGATCTTGCTGAGGGCGTTGGCCTGGGACTCGAGGTCGCTCTGCATATCGCGTACAGCAGCCGGTGCCGTTGCCAACGACGACGCCATGGCTGTCGCAGCTTCCTCCGCCGCCTCGGCTTTAAGCGTGGCAGTGCAAATATAGATGCGGCGCCGTCTACTCTGTTTCCGGGTTTGGGCTTCTGCAGCTTCGGAACAACCTGAAACAGCATGGAGAGCGACAAAACTAAATTAAATATTTGCAGGTGGCTCCTTTGGGCATAGCTAGCTCATGGATGGCGTCCAAACTCTTATCCGACATATTTCATTTGTATTCTCGACAAACCACACTACGGTTTAGGAAAATGTTTGGCGCAAAAGATTGGGCGTATGAGACAGTCACAGAAGCAGAAATCTACACCGCCAAAAAAAGCACAAAGCAATGGGCAGCACCATCCCGGGCAGCAAGATCAAGTAGTTCTCTGGCGCATCTCAAAATAAATAAATAATAAACAAAGGGATCCGGCGCCCAGCTCTACGCTCCAAATGAGAATCCTACGAGCTCCGAGATCCCGAGCATACAGCCAGCGGCGAATGCGCCCGCGAATTTCCGACGCAGTCGCACCGACACAAACGTCCACGGCAACAGCAGACTCCGTAAGAGGCGCACGGAATCCCTCGAAAAGCCTGGATTTTTCGCAGCACGAACGAAAGAAAAGCAAGAATCGATTGAGGCTAGGGTTTACCCAGAAAGACGAAAGTCGCTCCGGGCGGATCTCCGACGGGGGAGAGCAAGCGGAGCAGCAGTCCCGGCCGGTGGTTCAGGCGGAGATCGCGGTCTGCAGGGGTACGGGACGGAGAAGCTCTAGCCGAGGATGGCGGCGGTGGCGGTGGCGGCGGCCGGCGGCTGAAGTAATCGGGAGCGGCGGTGGGTGGGCCTGTTTGGTTGGTCACCTGGGCTCTATGCGGGGGAAATATGTGCCTGGTCTGGGCCTGAGAATCGAAATGAAATTAGGCTGGACAGGCTGCCTCGGCTAGATATCTGGGCCTGTTAAAAAAACACTAAGGGCATCTTAAAAAAAAAAACACTAAAGCTCTGTTTGGATGTAGATATTCAAGGCCTTGGCATTGAATCGAAATGAAATTAGGCTGGACAGGCTGCCTCGGCTAGATATCTGGGCCTGTTCAAAAAAAAACACTAAGGGCATCTTCAAAAAGAAAACTAAGGGCAATGTTCAACATGGATCATCAAATTCATCTGAAAAAACATGAATCGCGAAATGTCCACACACATGTCCGAACGTCTCCGCGGAAATCCACTCGGATGCCGGGCATGCACCCATGATCATCAAATGTCGGCATATTTGAAACAAATCGAACACGTAATACGAAAGTTCGATACATTGATGAAATTAACAAGTTCGACATAAAACTGAATTAAATTAAACTAAACTAGGCCAAGTAGCAGACAATGACCTTGTAGGCATAGCCACTGAGGCCGCCGACACCTTCATCGTTGTTCACATCTTCGGTGTCGTTGCCGCCGTCCGAGTCATCGTCATGCTAGTGGCAGAAGGCCTGCCAAGCATCACAACATTCCTTCCCGCCTGTCGCGATGCAGACACTCTGCCATCTCCTCGATTTGTAGGCAGATGGCGTGCTCGGACACGGCCAACCCAACTTGGAAGAGTTGGGTGTTGAGCGAGCGCCTGCAGCAAGCGTCCGACTCCATGGTAGTCTTGGACTGATCGAGGCCCAAGCCCCTGGCAGCGCGGGGGACCTAGGCCGACGCCACCTTGGAGTTGGCGGACACTGTCGAGCGTTGCTACCAGCCCCCCTCCGCCTCGGAGTGGCATTTCTTGCCCCCCTCCCCACGAGGACCCGATGCATGAGCCACCTCCTTGGAGGTAGTACTGGACGTGCAAATGTGGCTTGGATGACATGGAGATCGGCGACGCTTTTTTGCCAAAAAATAACGGCCCAACCACGTCCCCAGCCCCCCTCCTCCCCGGGACGTCAAAATAGCACCGGCAAAACCAGCGCATTGGGGGCTCTTGGGGGCGCCGGCGGAAGTTTTTGCGAATCGTGCCTCCCCATATGTCCTTTTTCTTGGCCCACTTAGGGCCAGTTCTTTTGAGTGCCGCTGTGGAAATAAGCTACTCTAGAAATAAGTCACAGATAAGCTGTTGTGGAAATAAGCCTATGAAAATAAGCTATTCAGTTCTTTTCACTTCCTTTCATTTAGCTTATTTCCTCATCTGTCAGGTGAATAGTCTGTAATACCCTTGAATAGTATGGAAGGGGAACAGCGGGGACGCACAACCAGGGCCTTGGCGACGGCTGCTCTGGCTCGGGCTCCCGGCCAGCTGCGACGCGCCTCGGTGCTTCGGAGTGGGGCGCCGTCTGCCGGAGTGGTGCCCTGGCCGGACCGACCAGGAGCTGTTGCGGGGGAGGAGCCGCGCCAGAGGACAGAGAAGCGGCGGAAGATAGGCTCCTACTCACCTTCCATGTGGCCGGAGCTAGCCGCGACGAGGAGCCCAGGGACCGGCGGCGGCGGCAAGGAACCCTAGCCTTCGCGGCGTGCGAGAGTGAGAGGGGATCGAGCGAGGCGACGGGTTTCCTTTCTGCGGGGGTCGGGTCAGGTGACGCGGGCTGGGACCTGGGAGGGGTATTTCCTTTGTAATTTGAGCGAACAACGGTGCCATTTTGGTATACCCCTTCAGTTTTAAGTCATAAGCTGCGGGAAGCTACTCTACCCCCAGCTTTTTTCCATCGTGAAGAAACTAGCGGTGGAAATAAGTTGAGCCAGCTTCTCAAAACGAGTTCTTTTGGGCTTCTAGCTTATTTCTGCCATAAGCTGGTAGAAGCCACAAAAGAACTGGCCCTTAATCATTTTTCTCACAAACTTTGGGTTGGGGTGGGGTGTGGCTGGTGCACTCCTATTTCGGCTGGATAAAGGATTTGGCCCCTAAGACACCATTTTTTTGGTTCAGTGATGTTCTTGGGGCTCCAACGGCTAGAGATGCTTTGGAAGCTAGCCAATGACCTTCCCTTGGTTGCTAAAAAAACCCTTCCGTTGGAAAAAAAAGCTTCACAATCTTCTTCATTCCCGATCTCATCAGCTAAATACAGGGGAGGTTCATCCAAAAAGAAAAGGGAAACGATCTGTGCCGGCTGATCGGCGGAGCGACCGGTCTCACCACGTCCGTGCGATCTACTATTGATCATGCGGTCTTCAAAACAACAACACGTGGCTAGTGGGCCCCACGCACCGTCCAGCCTTCCTTATCTCTTCACGCATGTGCTCGGCGGCTCATCCCCATCCACATCCTTCGCGCATCTCCCTCCCCACCCGCTACCAAGGAGCGACGCTCGTCACCATGGCCGCCGGCAGCTGGATCCACTCGTCGCCAGGGCGCCGGCAGCTGGATCCATCCACATCCTGCTGCAATCAGGGAGCTGCGCTCGTCGTCGTCCCCATCCACATCCTACCGATCTCCTTCCCCATCTCCCGCAGTCAGGGCCGTGCTCGTCGTCTAGCCGCCGCGGCCAAGTTGCAATCGATCATGCCGGCGATGAACTTGTGCTGGAACCTCCGTTTTGCTGGATCCACCCGTTATTTTTGCTACAACCCTTTTCTTTTTTTGCTACCATCCCCTTTCGATTTTAATGATTTTTTTTTATTTTTTTTGCTGAAACCGATGCCTTGTTTTGCTGGAGCCAGCTGGTGGATGTGCTGCAAGGTCGACACCTTGTGCGGAGGAAGCTGCCTCCAGCGGCGAGGAGGGCATCAGTGCCGGCGGCGAAGACAGCGGCTTTTGGTGGTGCAACCACATATTTTATTTGCTGAAACCGGGCGCCAGAAAGTTGCAACCACTTTTCACCGGTGCTGGAGCAAGACGGCGTCGAGCTCGTTTTTGCTGGAACCGGCAAGTTTTTTTGCTGGAACATGCTAGATTTTTTGTTGCAAGGACATGTGAAAGACTTTTGTTGTGACCGATGGGGACGACTTGTTTTTGCTGTAATCATGGATTTTTTTGCTGGAGCCAACGTAAATTTTTGTTGGAACTGGTTAATTCCTTTTGGTACATCAAACCTATTTTTTTGAATTTTTGCTGCAACTGGCTGTGATTTTGCTATCACCGTTTTTTGATTTTGCTGGGAGCAACTTATTTTTTGCTACCATCGTATTAATTTTTGCTACCATCATATTAATTTTTGCTACCACCATTTGTGAGCAACAGGGGACGAATGCGAGCCTGCTTGCCGCGACCAAAAGCCGTCGGTTGCCGGCCGGCTCGCCGCCGCAGCGCAGCTTGCGACGAGTCCACGTCCAGCGACAGGCTTCCCTCCTGCTCCACCGTGCCGGCGTCCTCCTCCCCTTCCTCTCTCTCCCCCTCTGGCCCTCTCCTTCCTTGGCCAATCGCCTGTGGACTGCCAGTCCGCCACCGCCGTCGCTCGTGGACCAGACGCTCGCCGGGCGCCACCGCCTGGACTCCTCTGCTGACCCGTTCCCTGCGCATCACTGCAACTACCCGCGGTTAATGTTAATGCGACAATCTCGCGGCGAGGAGCGCGCGCGGAAGGCTAGCAAGCACATGCCGCCCGTGGCCCGTTCGATGAAATTCCTCGCCGGGGCGCCTCGCGGCGGTGGCTGCTGGCGCCGAGGATGCTGTTGCGGGTGTACGTGGGCATCCTGGCGCGCGGAGCCACGCCCTACGCGCGCTGTTGCTCAATGCGCGCGCCATGGAGCCGGCTGCCGTTCATGCACACGTCGTGGCTAAGTTTGGGCTAGAGTTCAACCTCAACGCTCACTTGCCAAAGCTCGCTGGTCCTCACGGTGAGGAGGCTATCCGTATGTTTTACAGAATGCTCCAGATCAAGTGAGAGTCATCGCTCATCGGTGCATAGTGAAACCAGGTTTGGTCTATTTCCTCCAGTCTACATCTTTCCCATTGCCTAGTTCATATTTGACTTTGTAAGGAACTCAACACACTGTCCTACTTTGAATATAGAACATTTGACCATGCCTGTTCATAATTGCTCAGTAAATCTGGATACTTCCTATGAAACAGTCATCTGTTTATATTCTTTTATTTAATCATGGTTTATTTGAACTTATTCACTCCTATTTGTGCCCCCAGTTGCTAGATAAATACTCCTACGTAATTTTATCCGTTTAGAAGACGAAAGTGCAGGTTTAGATTGATTTTGGCAACCAGGAGCGTCAGCCAGCACGTTCAAAACAATAGATTTGCTCACTGGGGTTGAGCTTTGACCCTTTAGCTACTTGTCATATAAACAGTACTGTACAAGACAACCTTGTTTTAGGTGATCCTTATCTCTTTTAGTATGGAGAGATCCTTGAAATTTCATGTTTGCCACACTACTAAGTCAAACATAAGATTTTAATGTCATATGCACGTTATGTGGGTTCCATTTCCTTCTCTTCCTTTGAATTATTCATCTCGAATCATCTCTTACTTTTAGTTTCAGTTTGATAATGTGCATACAGTTTATTTCATTTTCTTCTCCTTTCCGAACCCTTATTTAACTCTGATGAGCAAGTGGTAGCAAAATGAAAAGGAGAGCATAACATCTGCAGGAGAAGACTATGTAATCATTATGTTGACTGCCATGAAACCTGCAGAACAGCGTAGACAATTGATATTGCTGTCATTTGGACCCTGTTTAATCTCTAAACAATCACGGCCCCACCAGCGAGCCTAATACAAGCAACGGTTTATTTGTGAAATAAAATTAGTTCCAATGATATATAGGCTCTTTCTAATGACAACAGGTTATTTGTACTATAGGCTCCTTTTTATTTTACTGAGTACATACTTTTATCCGTTTAGAAGACTTAATTGCAGGATTAGATTGATTTTGGCAACTAGGAGCATCAACCAGCACGTTTAAAACAATAGATTTGCTCACTAGTCTTGAGTTTGATCCTTCATTTACTTCTCATGTAAACAGTACAAGAGAACCTTATTTTAGGTAACCTTGAGCCTCTTTTTAGTATGGAGAGATCCTTGAGATTTCATGTTTGTCACACTGCTAAGTCAAACATAAGTTTCTAAATTCATATGTGCTTTATGTGGGTTTCACTTCCTTATCTTCCTTTGGATTATTCACCTTGAATCATCGCTTGCTTTTAGTCTTAGTTTTGATAATGTGCATACTTTTATTTCATTTTTTCTCCTTTCTGAATTCTTATCAACTCTGATGAGTAAGTGGTAGCAAAATGAAAAGTAGAGCATGCCATTTGGAGAAGCAGACCGTGTAATCATTATGAAACTACCGAACTTCTGATTGTTTTTAATAAATATGGCTGTGTGGATCAGTATGATGCAGAGGTCGGGGATATCCCCTTTCCCAAAAATATGAAATCTGCGCAACAGAATAGACAGTGATCCTGATACAAGCTACCGGTTGTTTGTAAAAGAAATCCTTTATAATGATAAATACGCTATAGGCTCTTTTACTTTATGTTTACACCAAAAAAGAGAGCTTATTACCATCTGTATCAACCACTGAACGACATGCATTCGTCTTGATTTCCATTTCTTGAATTAATAGCCTTATGTTGTCATACGAAGAACCTCCCTCATCGAAAGCCCTCCTTGCCTTAATGGCGCAGTCTTTTGCTCTCACCCTCATCTCTTCTGCAGCCACTCCCTCATCCATCAGGGTGTTCACAGCTTTCTGCACCTCATCTCTTGTAACCATAACCTCCTGGTTTTCACTTCCCCACTGTGTAACTCCTTTCACTCCAACCTCCATCCCGGTTTTCAGCACATCCACCAGCAGCTTCTCATTCAAAAACTGCTCCCCAAAGTGCGGCCATGTGATCATGGGCACACCTGCACAGATGCCCTCTATTGTTGAGTTCCACCCGCAGTGCGTCACGAATCCTCCAATGGCTTGGTGCTGCAGGATCATGAGCTGTGGTGCCCAACCCCTTATGACCATGCCTCTATTTTTGACACGCTCCTCGAACTCGTCTGCGAGCCATTCCTCGACTTCTGGAAGCTTAGCTCCTGCTTTGATCACCCAAATAAACGGTTTCCTGGAGGTTTCAAGTCCCAGTCCCAGCTCTACAAGCTGTTGAGGTGTAGTGCAAGCGAGGCTGCCAAAGCTGACAAAGACCACTGAGCCTGGCTTCATTGAATCAAGCCATTGCAAGCACTGTGCTTCATCCATTGACGCCTTGTTTCCTCTTGCGGCCATAGTGTTGTTGTCTCGGTGACAGAGGCACATTGGTCCGACCGCCCAGACCTTCTTCTTTGTCGTCTGCTCAAGGGATTCAATGTACAATGTCTCCAGCTCCTGGAAGCTGTTAATTACCTCACCATCACTTTTCAGCTCCTCTTCAAGGAACTTCTTACGGATTTGCTCCATACCAGGAATACAAAAATTTCCAGGGCATTTAGCCTTTGTCAGCTCTAGTGGCGTAGGGAACCCTGTGATTGTGATGAGCTCATTTTCGTCTTTGACATTTTGAAATACATTGTTGTGATAAGTGATGTACCTGCAAGATGGTTGTAGTTGTTTCAAATACGTATAAGAGCAGACTTCTTTGACAAACGTCAACCAGATATAGCTGGCCTAAAAACTTAATCATGAAAACATTTGCTGTCTGTGATTCCTTATGGAGTGTAAATTACATATTTCATCACACAAACTAGTACTCAGATCATTCTTTTTATCCTTTCAGGTGTAGCCTTTTATATGTTCAATGCTTTCTTCTCTCTGGAGGTAATTTACACTAGTTTTTCGTCCACTGATGAAGTAAAGCACTTAATTGTAGCAGCAATAATATGCATAGTACAAAATTAATTACTCATAAGATTTGCCTCTTATTATGATTGTACCTGATGAGGGACGAGAAGCCACAAAAGCCACTAAAGGTCAGCCTCGGGATACCAAGCTCCCTTGCAATGTCCCCAGTCCACCAGTGAATCAGGTCGGATATGATGCAGCTCGGAGGCGAGCGCTGCTGCTCACGGAGGTATGCCTTGAGCGGCTCCTGAAGCGCAGTGATGGCATCCATGAAGTTGGAGAGCAGACCCGTGGATTGGATCATGTCCAGGTTCTCACACCCGTCCGGTAGGCCGAACTCGGCGCTCGGGAAATGGAGCTCCACGAGCCGTACTGCCAGGCCCGCCGCCTCCACATCGGCTGCAAAGCCTGCCAACCTGGATGCATTCACTGGTGTGGTGATGAAGCTAACCTGCGCGCCGTGCTCTGCCAGCAGGCGAGCCATGTCGGTCATGGGGATTGTGTGCCCCTGCGCCAACATCGGTACCAGCACAAAGTGCGCCCTCGCGGAGCCGCTCTGGCCATCGCCGCTGCCGGTGAAGGTCATGGCTGATCTGCTATTGTAGCAGAAGGACTGGTGGTGGAGTCAGTCAAACTGGGAAGACAGTGACACCGGCAAGATAGCACGATGTGTTGGGCACAATCTGATGATGGTCGCAATGGCAACTATAGTGTATACATATAGCACCTGGTGCTATGTCTTCCTAAGGAAAGATGATGAGCCGACGATGCAACAGCATATCAAACCGGTCACCTCTTGCTAGTGACGCATGCTCTCACGTCAGTCATGGACTCGTGGAGTCAGCCACGTGGATGAATCTTCTTAAGTTCTGAATCATCGGAGTCCAGGCCGTCCGATCAGACATCAAGGGCTTAGATTAACCACCGCTACCGCCTGTCACGCTCAAAGAGGAGTTATTTTTACAGGATTTGGATGATCCTCATGTCTGATGCTGACTTGTCGTATATGCACACTACTTTACTCTCAAGGCTGTGGAAGGCCGAGCCAGCCGATATAATATGATAGTGCATTATTTTCTGTGTGGAGATTCAGTCATTCAGTGTACTGTGACAGTGGGTGGAATTTTCTTGTCTGTATCCTTTCAGGGTTTTGTTAGTGAGAAGCTAAAAGGATCTCCCAGTGATATGGAAAATATGAGTCCATTTCTGGAGCGACGCAATGCATCCTAATCAACCCAGTGGCTTCCTGACGCAAAGAGGTACGACCGAGGCTCCTTGTTTTCATTTTGCTTCATGCACACAGACCAAATAAACTTTATATCTAGAAAGAACTTAATACCCCCTAATAATGTGCCTGCAAGATGATATTAGTTGTTTAAAATACGTTGAAGTGCAGACATCGTTGACGCATCAACCAGCTGTAACTGGCTTAGCAAATATCTGATGAAAAATGCTTATTTTCTGTACTTCCTTATGCAGTTTGAATTACATGTTTCATTACGTAAGGTAGTACACACGTTGATTTTATTATCTTGTGCACTCTATTATATATGTATGTTTTTTTCTTTTCTGGAAGGAATTTACAGTAATCTGTCCTCTACTACTGAAGTAAAATACTTAATTAATCATAGCAGCAAAAATATGTCCAGTACTAACAAGGTTTGCCTCTTTATGTTTGTACCTGACAAGGGACGAGAAGCCACAAAAGCCACTAAAGGTGAGCCTCGGGATGCCGAGCTCCCTTGCGATGTCACCGGTCCACCAGTGTACCATGTCAGATATGATGCAGCTAGGAGGCAAGCGCTGCTGCTCAAGGAGGTACGCCATGAGCGGCTCCTGCAGCGCGGCACAGGCCTTCATGAAGTTCAAGAACAAATTCTTTGATTGGATCATGTCGAGGTTCTCACACCCGTCCGGTAGGCCGAACTCCGCTGCCGGGAAGTGGAGCTCCACGAGCTGAACCGCCAGGCCCGCCGCCTTCACGTCAGCGGCGAAGCCCTCCAACCTAGCGGCGTTGACCGGCGTGGTGATGAAGCTGACCTGCGCGCCATGCTCTGCCAGCAGGCGTGCCATGTCGGTCATGGGGATGGTATGGCCCTGAGCCATCATCGGCACCAGCACGAAGTGCGCCCTCACGGAGCCGCTCTGGCCATCGCCGCTGCCGGAGAGGGTCATGGCTAATCGGCTGTGGCAGCAAAAGTGCTAGTGGAGTTTGTCAAGCTGGGAGGACTTGGAAGCGGTGCAACGGCAACCGTGGTGAGTAATATATCACGAGGTTCTGGTGCTATATATCTTCCTAAGTTGAGTTGACGAGCTGACGTTGGAACGGGTGCAGCGTATCAACTTGGTCACCTCTTGCTAGTGACGCATGCTCTAACGTC
Organism: Triticum urartu; assembly: GCF_056163025.1. NCBI lineage: Eukaryota > Viridiplantae > Streptophyta > Magnoliopsida > Poales > Poaceae > Triticum > Triticum urartu. The sequence goes on from NC_141875.1 coordinate 98,761,342, forward strand.
AGCCATGGACTCATGGAGTCGGCCATGTGGATGAATGAATCTTCTCAAGTTCTGAACCTCCAGAAAGGCGGCGTCCAGGCGGTCCGATGGGGCATCGGATGGCGCAGGTTAACCCCTGGCGCGGCTTATGGTCAAAGAAGAGGACGCCATTCGATGCACTGAATTTGGCTGCCAGGATGATGTTCAACTCTGATGCCGACTTGCCGTATATGCATGGTGCTACGCAACTCTGAAGCCTGTGGCCTGTGGAAGGCAGAGCCAGCTGGTAAATGCCAATAATATGACAGGAGTGCATTATTTTCCATGTGGAGATTCAGTGTACTGCGACAGCGGGTGGAATTTTCTTGTCGACCATATTAGTCTAGTCAAAGATTACTCTGTATGGTCTGTATCCCCTCAGGCCTTTGGAAGTGAGAAGCTTCTGCAGAGAAAAGTACTCCATCGATTTGGAAAACACGAGTCCATTTTTGGAGCGACGCCGGTGGACTGGAGGCAGTGCATCCTATTCAACATTGATATAAACTTAACTTCCGCAAAGAGGTACGACGGCAACGCCTCCTCCTTCTCCGTTTTGTTTCACTGTCTGTCCTCGCTACTCAGCGCACACAAAACCAAAGAAACACTGTCTGAAAGAGACTCCCTAGTTTTAGTACTGTAACAGATAACCTGCGGCGATTAGCAATGAACCAAGGTTTGTTATTGTCTGATTTTATTGGATGGCAACAATACAGTGCAGGTTCACTCAAACTCTCTGGTGACTGAAGTGAAGCGTGACGCATCCATATTGCCAGGTTTTGTTTTGATTCTAGAACTCCTGTAATTTGGTTGATGACCTCACCGGCTTTTTTTTACGTCACACAAGGAAAAACGTGAAACCGTGGACGAAAGAAAAATAGCCCAAGACATGCATTTTTTTTAAGAGGACGCCATTCGATGCATTGAATTTGGCTGTTTGCCAGTCAGAAGCTTCTGCAGAAAAAAGAACTTGATCGATTTGGAAAATATGAGTCCATTTTTGGAGCGACGCCAGTGGAGGCAATGCATCATATTCAACACTGATATACAAAAAACGAGACCAGTCAAAACTAGCCCTTGGCGGCATATGTTTATAGAAGAAAATCTCTAATGACCCGCGGCAGAGCCAAGCCTCAAACCGAGGTGAGCAGCCTGCGCTCCTGCAAAGCTAACCAACAGAGCGTATAGACTTCATGTCGCAAAGAGGTACAATGGCAATGCCTCCTGTTCAAAAAGAAAAAGAAAAAGATTCAGTGGACACATGTCTGATGCAACGACTCTGTTCAAAAATTAGGGCCGCGGGAATGACAAATTGTTTAGCAGATCGACGGGAGTTCTGTCAACGACGATGATCACACGCACAATATAATAGACACAAAAGACACGAAAAAGATTCTATCACAAAAGAAGAAACTATGCGAAATAATAACCACATTGTTAGGGGGTTAGTTCATGTAGCATTCAAATCGAATGCTACATCCATGAAAACTCTACGAAAATTCCAACGTAACCTTCCTAAACTAATTAAACACCCCCCTGAATTTCACGGGGTGGGGCCGTCCTCCCAATATTATCCAATCAAATAAAGACCATGTCATCCAATACTAACTAACGTAAGTGTAGCAGAACTCTATTATGGGTAACGTAGGAGACATCCGTATTTCCTCCCGAGTAGAGACCGGCGATGGCGTCGAGGTGGTGGTTCACGGTGCAACCCCCAGCGATGGCGGCTGCAGCGCACCGAGCGCGGTGGCTGCTGGCGGTGCAGTTCAGGGGGAGGGCCTTGCCGGCCAGAAGGCAGAATAGGTCTAAGCCACGGCGGGATCCATGTAACCATGTTCAAGTGTAGGAAGACGGAGGGCCAAGCGGACCCAAAATTAAGCTGAGTGTTTATGTTCCTACACCCGGCTTACATGAAGGCGAAGGGGCTGGAGTTTTCTTTAAAAGGAAATTGTAAGCCGAGCACAACATTAGTGGGAACTTGGCTTATATAGCCCGCCATCACACAGACGTTAAGTGCGTTAAGGATGGACAAATGGCAGCCATATAATGCCGAGGCTTGTCTGTAAGCCGAGTAGTTTTCCATAGGTACGTGTAAGTGTTTGTCGTAAGATGAACACATTTTTAGCGGTATTTGGCTTAGCGTGTGATATGCTGAGAGTCCGCTTTATACTGTGTCCTTTTTTAAGGGTACTCGGCTTAGGCCCTGCTTGGATTGGCATTTCCATTTTAAATACCCCGTATAAAACTTACAGACCTCCCCCGTTGTTTTTGTATCCAGCCGAAAATAGCTCTTGGCCAGTAAGTTACACCTGTAAATTAATTACACTTGTATTCAATTACATCGATCCAAAGTCCAAACGCAGCCTTAGGTATTTATAAGAGAGTACCCGATAAATAACACTCCGCGTAAGTATAAACACTCGGCTATGAATGTTTTTTTTTGTAGTGGGAGCGACGCCAGTGGCTGCAAATGGCGGCACCAGGTTTAGAGGCCGGAGGAGTTCTATCAGTTCTAACGCTCTATAATTTGGTAAAACCGGCTGTCCAACTATGCTGTAACGCCCTATTATCAGTTCTTCCGCCCTATACGTCTGGATGCTAAATAATGTATGCCCATTCCATTCCAAACATTGTTAATGTTCCACTACTACATAACTTAGTGTTGTCATTTACCTTGTGGATCTTGACATTGTCATAATTAAGGTGCAGAATCTTGGAAGAGGAAGATGGCAAAAATTTAGTTGCTCAAAAACTCCCCTAGATAATGACATGGAAGTTTCAAACTCGGACCGCAGAGCTCTTTCAAGTTTACACTAGCCAGCTTTGCACTGATCATCCACATGCTCAGTTTCATGGATCACTTACAAGCTCTGAGCTTGCTTGTGCTTGCCTCACTAGTCAGCTCAGCGGCGCCGCCACCGTCCGGCTCCGGCCACCGCTTCACGCTCACCCACATTGACTCCAAAGGCGGCTTCACCAAGGCAGAGCTGATGCGCCGGGCCGCACACAGAAGCCGCCTCCAAGCGGCCACGGGGTTTTCCAGCTCAGAGGCCGGGCCAAGGCTCCGCTCGGGCCAAGCCAAGTACCTCATGGAGCTCGCCATCGGGACGCTGCCGGTGCCGTTCATCACCCTCTTCGACACCGGCAGCGACCTCACCTGGACGCAGTGTCAGCCTTGCAAGCTCTGCTTCCCGCAGGACACGCTCGTCCCCACCGCCTCGTCCAGCTTCTCCCCTCTGACCTGCTCCAGCGACGCGTGCCTGCCCGTGTGGAGCCGTGGATGCGCCCCTAGCTCCCTCTGCGGCTACCGCTACGCCTATGGCGACGACTCCCACTCGGCTGGCGTCCTGGGCACGGAGACGCTCACGTTCGGCTCTGGCCCCAGCCAAGTCCCGGCCCCCTTTGCCGGAGCTGTCGCGTTCGGCTGCGGGAGAGACAACGGGGGCGACTGGTACAACTCCACCGGGCTGGTCGGCCTCGGTCGCGGGAGCCTATCTCTCGTGGCGCAGCTAGGGTTCGAGAAGTTTTCCTACTGCCTCACCGACTTGTACAATACCAGCCTGGGTAGCCATGTCTTGTTCGGCTCCCTCGCCGAGCTGGCCCCGCCGCCGTGCAGTCGATGCCGCTTGTGCAGAGCCCGCAGAGTCCATCACGGTACTATGTCTCTCTCGAGGGCATATCGCTCGGCGACACTCGCCTGCCGATCCCGAACCAATCCTTCGAGCTGCACGCCGACGGCACGGGTGGGATGATTGTGGACTCCGGCACCATCTTCACCGTCCTCGTGGAAAGTGCTTTCAAGGTGGTCGCCGACCACGTGGCCGAGGTGTTGGGCCAGCCGGCGCTCAACACGACGAGCCTGGAGAGCCCTTGCTTCCCGGCTCCTGCCGGTGTACGGCAGCTCCCAGCAATGCCGGACATGGTGCTGCACTTCACCGGTGGTGCGGATATGAGGCTGCATGGGGCAACTACATGTCCTTTAACGAGGAGGACTCCTCATTCTGCTTAAGCATTGTTGGGACGACGTCGGCTTCAAGTTCGATGCTGGGCAATTTCCAGCAACAGAACATACAGTTGTTGTTTGATATCACCGTAGGGAAATTGTCATTTGTCCCCACCGACTGTAGTAAGCTATGAGGTCTACCTGGATACTTTAAATGATGCACTATTTTTTCATGCATGGCAGCATCTGGGATCAAATGATATTCAAACCATTTCCATGAATAAAGGGGTGGCTCGAGAATTAATAGGATTGTGAAAGAACAAAAATCCTAGACACACGAACAGTTTACTGAGCATAACGGGTTGTTTCCAAACTAATCTTCTCCTCTCTTAATTTTCAACGGGGATGGGCCCGTCAGTTTATTTCTACCTAATCAAAATCAGCCAGGTAAGCCACTCTATAATACCCTGTAAAAATATTCCGTGCGTATAGCATTGCTCATGAAAGAAACACTACATGAAATTTTTTGTACGCCAAGGAGTGTATTTCCACGGGCACTCGGCACAAATCACTACAGAAAAAAATACATCATCTATGTTTTGTCGTAAACGGAGTGTAATTTGTTGGCCATATGACTTATAACAATGTACACGTTCCTGCCCTTGCTCAAAGCGGCGCCGTAGAGCGGGCTGTCAGGGACGCTGTGCAGGTACAAAGTTCAGGCTGGAGCTCAACGCCCACCGACCCATGTTGCAAGCTCTCTGGTCCTCACGGTGAGGAGACCATCCATATGTTTTCCAGAATGCTCCAGTGTCATCCACTGGTGTTTTCACTGCTGGCTTGATTAACAAAGGGTTACTTTCTCAACGTCTGCAGAATTTCCACCATGGATGCATAAATGCATAATCCACCTCCTTGGTGGAGCTGGGAAGCTAATAGAAGCATTGGAGAAAATATCTGAAATGCACATGAGATGAGACCCAGCTCTGCAATTTGGGGGATCCCTGCTAGCAGGCAACCTGTATGGTTCATGGTAGTAGTAAGTTTTTCTCTGCTCATCTGAGTGTTCTTAGCCAGAATATTATTTTGAGAGAGGTACGACTCGATTGGCTCAAGATAGCGGAACGCGTATGGGTGACCCAACGGCTCCCGTGCGACCTGGCGACTAGGGGGGCGATTCCGCGGGCGACGGCGGGGGGAACCCCGTGGCGGCGGCGGAGGGATGGACGGCGGTGCGTCCTGCGGTGGGGCGCGCTCGGTGGTGCGTCTCGCCCGGCGGGCGGCCCCCTGGCCCGTTCCCCTCTGGAAGCAGGTTCTGGGCGCTGGGGGGTGGCGATGAAGAGGAGGAGTCCGTTCAGGTAAGTAGTCAGGTGAGTGATGGTGTTGCGCCGAGGCCGCCGACGGCGTGCTCGATGGGTGACTTTGTCGCCCGTGCGGAGGAGCTGGGGGGCTCTCTCATGGCCGGTCGCCGGCGCGCGTTCGCCCCTGGTGGGCATGGCGGGCGCCGCCTAGCGCCGCGGATCTGGCGACCGCCAAGGGGCGTGGATGCGGGCCCAAAGGGCCGTTCGCGTGTCCTGCCGGAGGAGGGGCGCCTTGATCTGGTGTTGGCTGCGCCGCCTTCAGGCTCGGTGAGCTCGCCTGCGTCGACAGGGGTTGGCGTCGGCGGCGGGGCTGCTCCTGCCAGGGAGGAGCGGACCCTGGCTAGGGTTTCGGCGCCGTCGTTGCCCGGGCCGGTTCCCTTGCTGGGCCTATTGGACTGGCCCAGTTTGCCAGCGCGTGGGCTAGGGGGCACATTGGCCGACCCATTCGCGTCTTCGCCAGTGGGGGCGCAGGGGCGCTCCTCAGCGCTTGGGCCTAGACAGCCTGGCCCGGTGGCCTTACGCCCGCAAGAGTTGAGGCCCGGGCCCAACGCGATGGTGGCTGCGCGGCCGCTTCCGCCTATTAATAGGTGGCTGTGGCTGCCAAAGGGTGCCCTAGATCTGTCGCTAGGGTTTCCCGCATCCCACTCGCAGGTGCGGCGATTCGGGCATCTCGCTCGTCCTCTGCTCCGCTCCGTCCCTCCCCCCCACTCACCTGCTCGTTCGCAACCGCGGTGAGGATGGGATCCCGCCGCGTGGAGAAGCCACCCATGTCGCCTCCGATCCCGGCGGCCGAGCGCCAGCGTGAGCAAGATCTGAGGGCAAAGGCGCTCTCCAAGATGCCGGCGCCTCCGGCGGAGGAGGCGGGCTGGGGCCCGCCGCCTCCCTGGTGGCTCGCGGAGCAAGAGAGGAAAAATATGGAGGAGCGCGAGCGCAAAAGGAAGAAGAAAGAGGAATACCGGCGCCGTGGCCTAGAGCAGAAGAAAGAGCTCAAGAGGAAGGAATCCCTCCTTCCTCCGAGCGGCGAGAGGGCTGGGGATCCACTCGCCAAGAAACAAAAGCAGAAGGGGGTCAGCTCGGCGCTGTCGCCGCTGGCGGCTGGGCCGTCGGCGTCGAAGGGTTCGGCCGATGCCCCGATCCCAGTGGAGGAGTCCGACGGGCCGGAGTGCTTCAAATGTGATCGAGTGGGCCACTACCAGAACATGTGCCACTTCAAACCCCTGTGCGTCGTCTGCCATAAGGAGGGGCACGCGTCGGCGCACTGCCCCACGCGCGGGGGGCCTTTGTTGCTGCAGATCATGGGCAACGCCATCCCCGGCGAGGGCTTCTTCTGCCTTCCCTACGTGGAGACGGAGGGCGAGGAGGTCCGTGCCCCGGTGGTGGCGGACGCGGCGTTCATCTCAGCGGCGCCCGGCAAGCTGTCCATTCCCATCTTGGAGGCGGAGCTCCCTCACCTCTTCGAGGGGGAATGGGATTGGCAGGTGACGGCCGTCGGGGACGACATGTTCTCCGTCGTCTTCCCCAACAAGGCCATGCTGCGAATGTCGACGCGAAGCGGAAAACTCTACCTTTCCCTCAACGACATCATGGCGGAGATCAAGGAAGCGCTGCAGGAGGAGCCCAAGGCCGAAATCATGCCGGATGTGTGGGTCAAGCTCTGGGGTGTGCCGCCCAAGCACCGCCACGTGGATCGTCTCATGGCAGGGACCGTGATGATTGGACACCCGATGGAGGTGGACAAGGCGTCGTTGGCGGGGCCGGGACCTGTGCGGATGCGCTTTGTGTGTCGCTCCCCGACCAAGCTCAAAGGGTACGTCCAAGTGTGGTTCAACAGCGAGGGTTTCACCTTTCGGCTGGAGGCCGAGGCGGGTGGCATGCAGGGTGGTGCCCCCTCCCCCTCCCCCTGCAAGCACGGACAAGGGGCCAGATGACATGGACAAGGACAAGGACAAGGACGCGAGCATGGGTGATGACTCCATCGACACCGCGACTTGGGACAAGCTGGGCCTCAAGGACAAGGCTTCCGAGGCCGTGGCCCCGGCTGCGGGGCCGCGAAGGATCTGGAGGAGCGCCAAGTGGTCGTGGGCAGCAACGAGACGGGCTTCAATCAATATGGCTCCAACATGTCCCTCGGCCTCAACCTCGACAAGGGCCAACCGGCAATTCTTTTGAAATTAGATTTTGAGAAGGCGTACGATCGAGTGAACTGGGAGTTTCTCCGACAAATCCTTCTGGATCGAGGATTTTCGTCGGTTTGGGTTCACCGTATGATGCAATTGGTCTCGGGAGGCCAAACGGCGATTGCGGTAAATGGAGAAGTAGGGAACTTCTTCCGCAACAAGCGTGGGCTACATCAAGGGGACCCAGCCTCACCATTGCTCTTCAACTTTGTGGCGGATGCCTTGGGCACCATGCTAGACAAAGCTCGACCTGCTGGCCACATCAGGGGAGTGGTCGGTAATCTGATCCCAGGAGGTGTGTCACACCTGCAGTATGCGGATGACACTCTTCTCCTTTTTGAGCCGGACGAACACAGTATCGCAACGGTTAAGGCCATCTTACTGTGTTTTGAACTCATGTCCGGACTAAAAATTAACTTCCACAAATGTGAAGTGGTGTCCATAGGGATGGACGCGGCCGAAAGTGAGCGGGTGGCCAACTTGCTTAATTGCAAACTTGGGAAGTTTCCGTTTACCTATCTCGGCCTCCCGATCGCAGAGAAGAAATGCTCGATTGCTGATTGGGAACCTCTCAACACTAAGGTGGCGGACCGGGTTTGTCCGTGGAGAGGTCGATTTATGTCTTCAGGGGCAAGACTAATCCTTACTAACTCCAGCCTCTCGTCCCTACCCATGTTTGCCATGGGTATGTTCTTGATGGCTGATGGGGTCCACACGAAAATGGACACCCCGCGGGCACGTTTCTTTTGGGAAGGAGCGGGCCCTAAACGGAAATACCACATGGTTAAGTGGCAAGCCGTCTGTATACCTAAAGCCCAGGGGAGCCTTGGGATCATCAACTCTAAGCTGATGAACATTGCGCTTATGTGCAAGTGGATCTGGAAGCCGTCCCAGGAAGGGACCGGCCTCTGGGTTGACCTCCTTCGTGCCAAGTATTTCCCGCATGGGAATTTCTTTGAGGCAACACCTCATGGGTCCCCTTTCTGGACCTCTATCCAATCCCTCAAACCATACTTCGCCAGGGGTGCGAGGTTCATTGTCAATAACGGCCGCTCCACACGTTTTTGGCACGACATTTGGATAGGCCAGCATCCTCTTTGGTCGGAGTTTACCCATCTCTATTCCATCGCGGTTGAGCCCAACCAACTGGTTGCTTCGGCTCTTAGTGCCATTCCGCCCCCTATCTACTTCAGAAGGGAGCTTTTGGGGCCGGAGCTAGAAGATTGGGAGCGCCTGCGGGCTCTGATAGCGAATGTGCGGCTGTCGGGCTCCGCAGACATGGTCTCTTGGAGACTTTCGGGCTCTGGCAAGTTCACTGTCAAGTCCCTATATAGAGAGTTGTGCCACGGCCATGCCCCTATGGCAGCCACGGGGCTTTGGAAGGTGCGAATCCCGCTTAAGATTAAGGTCTTCCTATGGCAACTATGCCAAGATCGCCTTCCTACCTCTATCAATATAGCCAAGCGCAATGGCCCTGCTTCCGGTCCTTGCGCTTTGTGTGATGACGCGGAAGATGCTGACCACGTGTTCTTCCGGTGTCCTTTGGCGCGCTTTGCTTGGAGCGCGGTCCGTGAGGCCGCTGGGGTGGATTGGGATCCACGCTCACGCTCTGAGCTTGTGTCATACCTATCGTCGATCCAGGGCCCTCTGCGCCGGATCATGTGGACGTGTGCTTCGGCCATGTTATGGGCCTTATGGCATATTCGTAACAAGTTTACTATTGAGGGAGTGTTTCCCTCTCACCCCGCTGATGTAATCTTCAAATGCATCTTATTCTTGCAGCAGTGGGCACCGTTGGGAAGGCAACAGGAATCTGATCTTCATCGCCAAGCTATCGCACGTCTTCACTCCGTCTACTCGGCGTCTCGAGCCCCGTCACCTCCGTTTGCCGCCTCATAGGGATGGGCAGTCCTTTTGGTCTTGGGTTCCCCCGAGCCCGCGCGCTCGTTAGTTTGGCTGGCTATGCCATGTAATGCACTTTATTTCGCCGTCGTTGCCTTTTGTGGCATGCCTTAGATCTTGGGTGACTAGCTTCGGTTCCGTCTGTTTGGTCTGTTCTGTTTGTGCACGCTGCCTATGTGGAGGGCTTTATTAATTTAAAGCCGGACGTCCCTGACGTCTATGTTCTAAAAAAAAGGTATGACTCGATTCTTATATTTTTAAGTCGAGAGGAATTGCCTGGTCTTCTTATATAGTTTCCACTAACATGTCATACATGATTCACTCACTGGCTTTGCAGTAAGTTTCATTGAGGAAAGCCTTTCAGTAACATTGATTCTGACCAGAAGCTCATAGTCATTGCTAGAACATGTAGGATGCAGAGCCATGATTTGAGCATAAAGGTTGCCTAATGTATGAAAAACTATATTAATTGTCTATATCCAAACAAGAATATGTAATGAAACAGACCAAACAAGAAGTGGTTGGTTGTATGAGAAATTATATTAACTACTACTATATACATTGAATGGTCTAATATCAAAACAAGAATTATAATGGTAAAGATAAGTTGAATGTCGGAAGATCCACGAGGTAGTTTTTTTTTGATCGAAGGGGCCACACGGCCCCCATTTTCATTATGAAAATGGAGTTGTTTACAAGGCATCAAACCAACATTACATCATTGATATAGAAGCCACACTAGGATGCTCCAGCCTATCCAGCCTAATCATCACACCATTGATATATATCACCACACCAGGATGCTTCAATCTGCCCAAAACTAACCATGGAAGGGCCTAGTGCTACGCTAGCTATAAAGGTATCAACAGACTAAAGAACGATAACCAAATTAACATAAATGCTTTGAAGCCAGCAATCATTTCCAGCAGCTAGCTTCACAAAATCCTTCTCACATGCGGCGCCAAACCATGACCTCCTCTGAAGATATCACGAGTCACCCTCACGATACGCCTAGACACCTGATGAAGCATGCTTTGCATCCCTCTTTTCTGCAAATTTTTCCATGAGTCAATTAGGGAATAAACAAGAAAGATAATGTCAGTAGGATCTCTAGGCATAACACTTTGAAAACAGGATTTGTTCCTTGTTTTCCATATAGACCACAAGAGAGCAGCAGTACCCAATAAAACAACTACTCTATCTTTGCCAGTATAGCTAGACAGCCAGTTCTGGCATAGGTCGAAAAAACACATTGGAGCTCTCTGGCTCCCTAGAGCACATCCCACAATATTTCACAGGAACTTAGCTAAGGAACAAGTGAAAAATAAATGGTTCACACTCTCTTCACAGTCACAAAATTCACAAAACTTAGCACCTTTCCAGCCTTTTTTACTCAGATTGTCCTTGGTCAGAATCCTATTTTTGATTACTAACCAAGAGAATGCCTTAACTTTAAGAGGCATCTTCATCCTCCATAGTTTTTTAAAAGGGAAAACAACTTGTCTAGCTATAAGATAGTGATACAGAGATTTAATGGAAAAGCTATCGGAATTTGTAAGTAACCATTTAACTTTGTCAGGCTTATCCGACAAAATCACCTGACCACACATATCAAGTAACTTATTCCACATATCAAGAGTCTCCCCATGTAAACATCTTCTGAACCTAATACAATTAAACTCCAAGGTAAATACTTTCGCAACAGTAACATGTTTGCAAAAGGTTAGATTATGAAGACGAGGAAAAATCAAACAAAGAGGAGTATCCTTTATCCACGCATCTTCCCAAAATCTAGTTTTACGTCCATCCCCCACAATTCTCTGACAACAGCTATAGAAAATATTCTTAACTTCTATTAAGCCATTCCAGAAGTGGGAGTTGTTAGGAGATGATTCACATTGAGTCAAAGTTTTCTTCTTCAGATACTTTGCTCTAATCAACTCCTGCCAGTCCCCCTCCTCATTTTCTAGTCTCCAGAGCCACTCAAAAATATTTCTCGGGCTGTTTTGATGAGGTGAGGAAGAGATGTGGTTGGTTTCAAGATATTAAGGTGTTTTCTGGACATTGGAGCAGAGAAGTGAGCTATTTTTACAAAAAGGTCACAACTTACCTCATCGTTTTTAGATGTAGATCTAATAGTCAAAAATGACGGATGACAGACACACCATCATCACCAACTGAATCTTTTATAGGAGTAGAGATTTCTAAACTATATATAAGTTAATATTTCTAAAAATTACAGTTTTAATAAGTTATTTTATTGTATACCTTTAGATATTTATATTTTGTGCACACTAATATTTGTGTGGCATGAGGTAATTATTAATAACACATGAATATCTGAATCTAACTTTTCTTATTATGATTATTATTTACTTTTAAAAAAATAACGTGTGTAAAATGAGCCACTGGCTGCAGTCCATTTATGGATAGAAGAGTTTTAGTTAAAATACATTAAGAATGAGAGGCCGTCTTAGTTATCAAATCATATTCTATGTTGTGGCTAGTGCGACCAGCTCACAAGCAGCAGGTTTGCTAGTTCAAGTCCCTTCCGGCGCATTTTTCATATTAATTTTGCTAACGTACTGACAGGCAGGCCCACTAATCATAGAGACAGATAGTATTCAAGTAATTGTGTTTTGTAGATATAAGTGGGGCCCATGCCATTTCGGTGCCACCTCAGCCATATACTGTTGGGTTTCGTAGTAATTTTAAAAAATTTCCTACGCACACGCAAGATCATGTGATGCATAGCAACGAGAGGGGAGAGTGTTGTCTACGTACCCACGCAGACCGACTGCGGAAGCGTTGACACAACGAAGAGGAAGTAGTCGTACGTCTTCGTGATCCAACCGATCAAGCACCGAAACTACGGCACTTCCGAGTTCGAGCACACGTTTAGCTCGATGGCGATCCCCGGACTCCGATCCAGCAAAGTGTCGGGGAAGAGTTCCGTCAGCACGACGGCGTGGTGACGATCTTGATGTACTACATCAGCAGGGCTTCGCCTAAACTCCGCTACAGTATTATCGAGGACTATGGTGGCTGGGGCACCGCATACGGCTAAGGAATAGATCACGTGGATCAACTTGTATGTTCTAGGGTGCCTCTGCCTCAGAATATAAAGGACTAGAGGGGGGAGGCTGGCCGGCCAAGGTGTGGCGCGCCAGGAGAGTCCTACTCCCTCTGGGAGTAGGATTCCCCCCAATCCTAGTTGGAATAGGACTCCTTGGTGGGGGGAAAGAGAGAGAGAGGGGGGCCGGCCACCTCTCCTAGTCCTAATAGGACTAGGGGAGGGGGGAGGCGCGCGGCCACCTTGGGCTGCTCCTTTCTCCTTTCCACTAAAGCCCACTAAGGCCCATATAGCTCCCGGGGGGTTCCGGTAACCTCCCGGTACTCCGGTAAAATCCCGATTTCACCCGGAACACTTCCGATATCCAAACATAGGCTTCCAATATATCAATCTTTATGTCTCGACCATTTCGAGACTCCTTGTCATGTCCGTGATCACATCCGGGACTCCGAACAACATTCGGTACATCAAAATGCATAAACTCATAATATACTATCATCGTAACCTTAAGTGTGCGGACCCTACGGGTTCGAGAACAATGTAGACATGACCGAGACACGTCTCCGGTCAATAACCAATAGCGGGACCTGGATGCCCATATTGGCTCCTACATATTCTACGAAGATCTTTATCGGTCAGACCGCATAACTGCATACGTTGTTCCCTTTGTCATCAGTATGTTACTTGCCCGAGATTCGATCGTCGGTATTCCAATACCTAGTTCAATCTCGTTACTGGCAAGTCTCTTTACTCGTTCTGTAATACATCATCCCGCAACTAACTCATTTAGTTGCAATGCTTGCAAGGCTTAAGTGATGTGCATTACCGAGAGGGCCCAGAGATACCTCTCCGACAATCGGAGTGACAAATCCTAATCTCGAAATACGCCAACCCAACATCTACCTTTGGAGACACCTGTAATGCTCCTTTATAATCACCCAGTTACGTTGTGACGTTTGGTAGCACCCAAAGTGTTCCTCCGGCAAACGGGAGTTGCATAATCTCATAGTCATAGGAACATGTATAAGTCATGAAGAAAGCAATAGCAACATACTAAACGATCGGGTGCTAAGCTAATGGAATGGGTCATGTCAATCAGATCATTCAACTAATGATGTGACCTCGTTAATCAAATAACAACACTTTGTTCATGGTTAGGAAACATAACCATCTTTGATTAACGGGCTAGTTAAGTAGAGGCATACTAGTGACACTAAGTTTGTCTATGTATTCACACATGTATTATGTTTCCGGTTAATACAATTCTAGCATGAATAATAAACATTTATCATGATATAAGGAAATAAATAATAACTTTATTATTGCCTCTAGGGCATATTTCCTTCAGTCTCCCACTTGCACTAGAGTCAATAATCTAGATTACACTGTAATGATTCTAACACCCATGGAGCCTTGGTGCTGATCATGTTTTGCTCGTGGAGGAGTCTTAGTCAATGGGTCTGCAACATTCAGATCCGTATGTATCTTGCAAATCTCTATGTCTCCCATCTGGACTAGATCCCGGATGGAGTTGAAGCGTCTCTTGATGTGCTTGGTTCTCTTGTGAAATCTGGATTCCTTTGCCAAGGCAATTGCACCAGTATTGTCACAAAAGATTTTCATTGGACCCGATGCACTAGGTATGACACCTAGATCGGATATGAACTCCTTCATCCAGACTGCTTCATTTGCTGCTTCCGAAGCAGCTATGTACTCCGTTTCACATGTAGATCCCGCTACGACGCTTTGTTTAGAACTGCACCAACTGACATCTCCACCGTTTAATGTAAACACGTATCCGGTTTGCGATTTAGAATCGTCCGGATCAGTGTCAAAGCTTGCATCAACGTAACCTTTTACGACGAGCTCTTTGTCACCTCCATATACGAGAAGCATATCCTTAGTCCTTTTCAGGTATTTCAGGATGTTCTTGACCGCTGTCCAGTGATCCACTCCTGGATTACTTTGGTACCTCTCTGCTAGACTTATAGCAAGGCACACATCAGGTCTGGTACACAGCATTGCATACATGATAGATCCTATCGCTGATGCATAGGGAACATCTTTCATATTCTCTCTATCTTCTGCAGTGGTCGGGCATTGAGTCTTACTCAATTTCACACCTTGTAACACAGGCAAGAATCCTTTCTTTGCTTGATCCATTTTGAACTTCTTCAAAATTTTGTCAAGGTATGTTGTTTGTGAAAGTCCAATTAAGCGTCTTGATCTATCTCTATAGATCTTAATGCCTAATATGTAAGCAGCTTCACCGAGGTCTTTCATTCAAAAACTCTTATTCAAGTATCCTTTTATGCTATCCAGAAATTCTATATCATTTCCAATCAACAATATGTCATCCACATATAATATCAGAAATGCTACAGAGCTCCCACTCACCTTTTTGTAAATACAGGCTTCTCCAAAAGTCTGTATAAAACCAAATGCTTTGATCACACTATCAAAGCGTTTATTCCAACTCCGAGAGGCTTGCACCAGTCCATAAACGGATCGCTGGAGTTTGCACACTTTGTTAGCTCCCTTTGGATCGACAAAACCTTCTGGTTGCATCATATACAACTATTCTTCCAGAAATCCATTCAGGAATGCAGTTTTGACATCCATCTGCCAAATTTCATAATCATAAAATGCGGCAATTGCTAACATGATTCGGACAGACTTAAGCATCGCTATGGGTGAGAAGGTCTCATCGTAGTCAATCCCTTGAACTTGCCGAAAACCTTTCGCGACAAGTCGAGCTTTGTAGACAGTAATATTTCCGTCAGCGTCAGTCTTCTTCTTGAAGATCCATTTATTCTCAATTGCTTGCCGATCATCGGGCAAGTCAACCAAAGTCCATACTTTGTTCTCATACATGGATCCCATCTCAGATTTCATGGCTTCAAGCCACTTTGCGGAATCTGGGCTCACCATCGCTTCTTCATAGTTCGTAGGTTCATCATGATCTAGTAGCATGACTTCCAGAACGGGATTACCATACCACTCTGGTGCGGATCTTACTCTGGTTGATCTACGAGGTTCAGTAGTATATTGTTCTGAAGTTTCATGATCATCATCATTAGCTTCCTCACTAACTGGTGTAGGTGTCATAGAAACAGTTTTCTGTGATGTACTACTTTCCAGTAAGGGAGTAGGTACATTTACCTCGTCAAGTTCTACTTTCCTCCCACTCACTTCTTTCGAGAGAAACTCCTTCTCTAGAAAGTTTCCGAATTTAGCAACAAAAGTCTTGCCTTCGGATCTGTGATAGAAGGTGTATCCAATAGTTTCCTTTGGATATCCTATGAAGACATATTTCTCCGATTTGGGCTCAAGCTTATCAAGTTGAAGCTTTTTCACATAAGCATCGCAGCCCCAAACTTTCAGAAATGACAACTTTGGTTTCTTGCCAAACCACAGTTCATAAGGCGTCGTCTCAACGGATTTTCATGGTGCCCTATTTAACGTGAATGCGGCCGTCTCTAGAGCGTATCCCCAAAATGATAGCGGTAAATCAGTAAGAGACATCATAGATCGCACCATATCCAGTAAAGTACGATTACGACGTTCGGACACACCATTACGCTGAGGTGTTCCGGGTGGCGTGAGTTGCGAAACTATTCCACAATTTTTCAAATGTACACCAAACTCGTAACTCAAATATTCTCCTCCACGATCAGATCGTAGAAACTTTATTTTCTTGTTACGATGATTTTCAACTTCACTCTGAAATTCTTTGAACTTTTCAAATGTTTCAGACTTATGTTTCATTAAGTAGATATACCCATATCTGCTTAAATCATCTGTGAAGGTGAGAAAATAACGATATCCGCCACGAGCCTCAATATTCATCGGACCACATACATCTGTATGTATGATTTCCAACAAATCTGTTGCTCTCTCCATAGTACCGGAGAACGGCGTTTTGATCATCTTGCCCATGAGGCACGGTTCGCAAGTACCAAGTGATTCATAATCAAGTGGTTCCAAAAGTCCATCAGAATGGAGTTTCTTCATGCGCTTTACACCGATATGACCTAAACGGCAGTGCCACAAATAAGTTGCACTTTCATTATCAACTCTGCATCTTTTGGCTTCAACATTATGAATATGTGTGTTACTACTATCGAGATTCAACAAGAATAGACCACTCTTCAAGGGTGCATGACCATAAAAGATATTACTCATATAAATAGAACAACCATTATTCTCTGATTTAAATGAATAACCGTCTCGCATCAAACAAGATCCAGATATAATGTTCATGCTTAACGCTGGCACCAAATAACAATTATTTAGGTCTAATACTAATCCCGAAGGTAGATGTAGAGGTAGCGTGCCGACTGCGATCACATCGACTTTGGAACCGTTTCCCACGCGCATCGTCACCTCGTCCTTAACCAATCTTCGCCTGATCCGTAGTCCCTGTTTCGAGTTGCAAATATTAGCAATAGAACCAGTATCAAATACCCAGGTGCTACTGCGAGCATTAGTAAGGTACACATCAATAACATGTATATCACATATACCTTTGATCACCTTGCCATCCTTCTTATCCGCCAAATACTTGGGGCAGTTCCGCTTCCAGTGACCAGTCTGCTTACAATAGCAGCACTCAGTTTCAGGCTTAGGTCCAGGTTTGGGTTTCTTCTCTTGAGCAGCAACTTGCTTGCCGTTCTTTTTGAAGTTCCCCTTCTTCTTCCCTTTGCCCTTTTTCTTGAAACTAGTGGTCTTGTTGACCATCAACACTTGATGCTCCTTCTTGATTTCTACCTCCGCAGCTTTCAGCATCGCGAAGAGCTCGGGAATAGTCTTGTTCATCCCTTGCATATTATAGTTCATCACGAAGCTCTTGTAGCTTGGTGGCAGTGATTGAAGAATTCTGTCAATGACGCAATCATCTGGAAGATTAACTCCCAATTGAATCAAGTGATTATTATACCCAGACAATTTTGAGTATATGCTCACTGACAGAACTGTTCTCTTCCATCTTGCAGCTATAGAACTTATTGGAGACTTCATATCTCTCAATCCGGGCATTTGCTTGAAATATTAACTTCAACTCCTGGAACATCTCATATGCTCCATGACGTTCAAAACGTCGTTGAAGTCCCGATTCTAAGCCGTAAAGCATGGCACACTGAACTATCGAGTAGTCATCAGCTTTGCTCTGCCAGACGTTCATAACATCCGGCGTTGCTCCTGCAGCAGGCCTGGCACCCAGCGGTGCTTCCAGGACGTAATTCTTCTGTGCAGCAATGAGCATAATCCTCAAGTTACGGACCCAGTCCGTGTAATTGCTACCATCATCTTTCAACTTTGCTTTCTCAAGGAACGCATTAAAATTCAACGGAACAACAGCACGAGCCATCTATCTACAATCAAACACAAACAAGCAAGATACTAATCAGGTACTAAGTTTCATGATAAATTTAAGTTTAGTTAATCAAATTAATTAAAGAACTCCCACTTAGATAGACATCCCTCTAATCCTCTAATTGATCACGTGATCCAAATCAACTAAACCATAACCGATCATCACGTGAGATGGAGTAGTTTTCAATGGTGAACATCGTTATGTTGATCATATCTTCTATATGATTCACGCTCGACCTTTCGGTCTCCGTGTTCCAAGGCCATATCTTTATATGCTTGGCTCGTCAAGTATAACCTGAGTATTCCGCGTGTGCAACTGTTTTGCACCCGTTGTATTTGAACGTAGAACCTATCACACCCGATCATCACGTGGTGTCTCAGCACGAAGAACTTTCGCAACGGTGCATACTCAGGGAGAACACTTCTTGATAATTTAGTGAGAGATCATCTTATAATGCTACCGTCAATAAAAGCAAGATAAGATGCATAAAAGGATAAACATCACATGCAATAAATATAAGTGATATGATATGGCCACCATCATCTTGTGCTTGTGATCTCCATCTCCGAAGCACCGTCGTGATCACCATCGTCACCAGTGTGACACCTTGATCTCCATCGTAGCATCGTTGTCGTCTCGCCAAGCTTATGCTTCCACGACTATCACTACCGCTTAGTAATAAAGTAAAGCATTACATCGTGATTTCATTGCATACAATAAAGCGACAACCATATGGCTCCTGCCAGTTGCCGATAACTCGGTTACAAAACATGATCATCTCATACAATAAAATTCAGCATCATGTCTTGACCATATCACATCACAACATGCCCTGCAAAAACAAGTTAGACGTCCTCTACTTTGTTGTTGCAAGTTTTACGTGGCTGCTACGGGCTTAAGCAAGAACCAATCTCACCTACGCATCAAAACCACAACGATAGTTTGTCAAATAGACTCTATTTTAACCTTCACAAGGACCGGGCGTAGCCATACTCGGTTCAACTAAAGTTGGAGAGACAGTCGCCCGCAAGCCACCTATGTGCAAAGCACGTCGGGGGAACCGGTCTCGTGTAAGCGTACGCGTAAGGTTGGTCCGGGTCGTCTCGTCCAACAATGCCGCCGAACCAAAGTATGACATGCTGGTAGGCAGTATGACTTATATCGCCCACAACTCAATTGTGTTCTACTCGTGCATATAACATCAACATAAATAACCTAGGCTCGGATGCCATTGTTGGGTTTCGTAGTAATTTCAAAATTTTTCTACGCACACGCAAGATCATGTGATGCATAGCAACGAGAGGGGAGAGTGTTGTCTAAGTACCCACGCAGACCAACTGCGGAAGCGTTGACACAACGTAGAGGAAGTAGTCATACGTCTTCGCGATCCAACCGATCAAGCACCGAAACTACGGCACCTCCGAGTTCGAGCACACGTTCAGCTCGATGACGATCCCCGGACTCCGATCCAGCAAAGTGTCGGGGAAGAGTTCCGTCAGCACGACGGCGTGGTGACGATCTTGATGTACTACATCAGCAGGGCTTCGCCTAAACTCCGCTACAGTATTATCGAGGACTATGGTGGCTGGGGGCACCGCATACGGCTAAGGAATAGATCACGTGGATCAACTTGTATGTTCTAGGGGGCCTCTGCCTCAGTATATAAAGGACTAGAGGGGGGGAGGCTGGCCGGCCAAGGTGTGGCGCGCTAGGAGAGTCCTACTCCCTCTGGGAGTAGGATTCCCCCCCAATCCTAGTTGGAGTAGGACTCCTTGGTGGGGGGAAAGAGAGAGAGGGGGGCCGGCCACCTTAGGACTAGGGGAGGGGGGAGGCGCGCGGCCACCTTGGGCTGCTCCTTTCTCCTTTCCACTAAAGCCCACTAAGGCCCATATAGCTCCCGGGGGGTTCCGGTAACCTCCCGGTACTCCGGTAAAATCCCGATTTCACCCGGAACACTTCCGATATCCAAACATAGGCTTCCAATATATCAATCTTTATGTCTCGGCCATTTCGAGACTCCTCGTCATGTCCGTGATCACATCCGGGACTCCGAACAACCTTCGGTACATCAAAATGCATAAACTCATAATATAACTGTCATCGTAACCTTAAGCGTGCGGACCCTACGGGTTCGAGAACAATGTAGACATGACCGAGACACGTCTCCGGTCAATAACCAATAGCGGGACCTGGATGCCCATATTGGCTCCTACATATTCTACGAAGATCTTTATCGGTCAGACCGCATAACTGCATACGTTGTTCCCTTTGTCATCGGTATGTTACTTGCCCGAGATTCGATCATCGGTATTCCAATACCTAGTTCAATCTCGTTACCGGCAAGTCTCTTTACTCATTCTGTAATACATCATCCCGCAACTAACTCATTTAGTTGCAATGCTTGCAAGGCTTAAGTGATGTGCATTACCGAGAGGGCCCAAAGATACCTCTCCCGACAATCGGAGTGACAAATCCTAATCTCGAAATACGCCAACCCAACATCTACCTTTGGAGACACCTGTAATGCTCCTTTATAATCACCCAGTTATGTTGTGACGTTTGGTAGCACCCAAAGTGTTCCTCCGGCAAACGGGAGTTGCATAATCTCATAGTCACAGGAACATGTATAAGTCATGAAGAAAGCAATAGCAACATACTAAACGATCGGGTGCTAAGCTAATGGAATGGGTCATGTCAATCAGATCATTCAACTAATGATGTCACCTCGTTAATCAAATAACAACACTTTGTTCATGGTTAGGAAACATAACCATCTTTGATTAACGGGCTAGTTAAGTAGAGGCATACTAGTGACACTAAGTTTGTCTATGTATTCACACATGTATTATGTTTTCCGTTAATACAATTCTAGCATGAATAATAAACATTTATCATGATATAAGGAAATAAATAATAACTTTATTATTGCCTCTAGGGCATATTTCCTTCATATACTGTGCCATGTCGACGCACTTTATGTCTATAGGATTATCACCGTATTTGCACGTTCATGCCAAGTTTCAGAACCAATTCGGCGTATTTTTCAAGTTCAGGCACTAATGTGAACGTCCATGGCAAGTTAAAGCACCACCGGTGTATTTACCTCTTTACTGAACATAACAGGTTGTTTCCAAACTAATCTCCCCCCCTTGATTTTCAGTGGGGATGGGCCCGTCAGTTTATTTCTACCTAATCAAAATCAGCCAGGTAAGCCACTCTGTAATACCTTGTAAAAATATTTCGTGCGTGTAACATTGCTCGTGAAAGAAACACTACATGGAACTTTTTGTACGCCAAGGAGTGTATTTCCACGGGCACTCGACACAAATCACTACAGAAAAAATACATCATCTTATGTTTTGTCGTAAACCGAGTGTAATTTGTTGGCCACTCGACTTATAACAGTGTACACGTTCCTGCCCTTGCTCAAAGCGGCGCCGTGGAGCGAGCTGTCAGGGACGATGTGCAGGTGCAAAGTTCAGGCTGGAGCTCAACGCCCACCGGCCCACGTGGCAAGCTCTCTGGTCCTCACGGTGAGGAGACCATCCATATGTTTTCCAGAATGCTCCAGTGTCATTCACTGGTGTTTTCACTGCTCGCTTGATTAACAAAGGGTTACTTTCTCAACGCCTGCAGAATTTCCACCATGGATGCATAAATGCATAATCCACCTCCTTGGTGGAGCTGGGAAGCTAATAGAAGCATTGGAGAAAATATCTGAAATGCACATGAGATGAGACCCAGCTCTGCAATTTGGGGATCCCTGCTAGCAGGCAGCCTGTATGGTTCATGATAGTAGTAAGTTTTTCTCTGCTCATCTGAGTGTTCTTAGCTAGAATATTATTTTGAGAGAGGTACGACTCAATTCTTATATTTTTAAGTCGAGAGGAATTGCCTGGTCTTCTTATATATTTTCCACTAACATGTTATACATGATTCACTCACTGGCTTTGCAGTAAGTTTCATTGAGGAAAGCCTTTCAGTAGCATTGATTCTGACCAGAAGCTCATAGTCATCGCTAGAACATGTAGGATGCAGAGCCATGATTTGAGCATAAAGGTTGCCTAATGTATGAAAAACTATATTAATTTTCTATATCCAAACAAGAATATGTAATGAAACAGACCAAACAAGAAGTGGTTGGTTGCATGAGAAATTAAATTAACTACTACTATATACATTGAATGGTCTAATATCAAAACAACAATTATAATGGTAAAGATAAGTTGAATGTCGAAAGATCCACGAGGTAGTTTTTTTCGATCGAAGGGGCAACACGGCCCCCATTTTCATTATGAAAATGGAGTTGTTTACAAGGCATCAAACCAACATTACATCATTGATCTAGAAGCCACACCAGGATGCTCCAGCCTATCTAGCCTAATCATCACACCATTGATATATATCACCACATCAGGATGCTTCAATCTGCCCAAAACTAACCATGGAAGGGCCTAGTGCTACGCTAGCTATAAAGGTATCAACAGACTAAAGGACGATAACCAAATTAACATAAATGCTTTGAAGCCAGCAAGCATTTCCAGCGGCTAGCTTCACAAAATCCTTCTCACATGCGGCACCAAACCATGCCCTCCTCTGAAGATATCATGAGTCACCCTCATGATACGCCTAGACACCTGATGAAGCATGCTTTGCACCCCTCTTTTCTGCAATTTTTTCCATGAGTCAAGTAGGGAACAAACAAGAAAGATAATGTCAGTAGGATGTCTAGGCATAACACTTTGAAAACAGGATTTGTTCCTTATTTTCCATATAGACCACAAGAGAGCAGCAGTACCCAATAAAACAACTACCCTATCTTTGCCAGTATAGCTAGACAGCCAATTCTGGCATAGGTCGAAAAAACATATTGGAGCTCTCTGGCTCCCTAGAGCACATCCCACAATATTCCACAGGAACTTTGCTAAGGAACAAGTGAAAAATAAATGGTTCACACTCTTCACAGTCACAAAATTCACAAAACTTAGCACCTTTCCAGCCTTTTTTACTCAGATTGTCCTTGGTCAGAATCCTATTTTTGATTACTAACCAAGAGAATGCCTTAACTTTAAGAGGCATCTTCATTCTCCATAGTTTTTTAAAAGGGAAAACAACTTGTCTAGCTATAAGATAGTGATACCGAGATTTAACGGAAAAGCTATCGGAGTTTGTAAGTAACCATTTAACTTTGTCAGGCTTATCCGACAAAATCACCTGACCACACATATCAAGTAACTTATTCCACATATCAAGAGTCTCCCCATGTAAACATCTTCTGAACCTAATACAATTAAACTCCAAGGTAAATATTTTCGCAACAGTAACATGTTTGCAAAAGGTTAGATTATAAAGATGAGGAAAAATCAAACAAAGAGGAGTATCCTTTATCCACGCATCTTCCCAAAATCTAGTTTTACGTCCATCCCCCACAATTCTCTGACAACAGCTATAGAAAATATTCTTAACTTCTATTAAGCCATTCCAGAAGTGGGAGTTGTTAGGAGATGATTCACATTGAGTCAAAGTTTTCTTCTTCAGATACTTTGCTCTAATCAACTCCTGCCAGTCCCCCTCCTCATTTTCTAGTCTCCAGAGCCACTTACAAAGAAGACCAACATTTTTAACATCTAGATTAGTAACCCCCAGTCCTCCCTGGTCCCTAGGTTGGCACACATCATTCCAGTTGACCAGGTGGTACTTCCGCACTCCCTCCCTTTCTTGCCAAATCAAACGAGCTTGGAAAAAATCAAAGCGTTTACGCACACCTTTAGGCAATCTAAAGAAGGAAAGCATGTGACTAGGAACACTACTCAAGCAAGTCTCAGTAAGAATGAGTCTCTCTCCCATAGGAAGCAAGCTCCCTTGCCAGGTAGCTGCTTTCTTCTCACATTTCTCCTCAGCAGGTTTCCAATCGCTATTACTAAGTTTCTTATAGTGTAGAGGCATACCTAGGTAGCGAAAAGGAAAGGTTCCAATTGTGCAAGTAAAGATCTGAGCATATTTCTTCTGTCTTACTTCCGCCTCACCGAAGCAGTAAACCTCGCTTTTAAAAAAAAAATTAGACCAGTCAAGTGCTCAAAGACACAAAGAATGATTTTAAGATTCCTAGCTCCTTCCAAGTCGTCCTCAAAACAAAAAATCGTGTCGTCAGCATATTGTAAAACAGAAAGGCCACCTTCATAAATCTGAGGGGCTAGACCTTTTATAAACCCTTGCTCCTGAGCCCTTCCAACCAGGGTCACCAGGACATCAGCAGCTATATTAAACAGCAAGGGGGAGAAGGGATCCCCCTGCCTTAGACCTTTTCTTGTAGTAAAATAATTACCCAACATCTCATTTAAAGTAATAGCGACTTTCCCATCAACAATGTCTGACTTGGTCCACTGAATAAACTTTTCAGGGAACCCTTTCATTTCTAACACAGAAAGCATAAAGTACCAATTAATTTTATCGCAAGCTTTCTCAAAATCGACTTTAAAAAGCACACCAGAGAGCTTGTTTCTATGAAGATAGTGCATGGTCTCATGCAACATTACTACATTATCCAACAAATAACGCCCTTTAATAGACGCTGTTTGGATCTTAGACACTATCTTGTCATCAACTAACATAGCTCTAGTGTTCAAAACCTTGGTAAATATCTTAAAAGGAACATTAAGCATACAGATAGGTCTATACATCTGAATCTTATCAGGCCCCTGGCCTTTGGCAATCAATGTAACAACACCATAATTTAGCCTAGAGAGGTCCAATTTGCCATCAAAAAAATCATTATACAACTGAAGTAGATCGAAACAAATTAAATCCCAAAATACTTGGTAAAATTCAACGGGCATTCCATCGGGGCCAGCCGCTCGATTACGTTTCATAGAGAAGGCAGCAAGCTTGATCTCTTCCAAGGAGAATCTAGTAGTCAACATTTTCTTATCTTTAATATCTAAACAAGCAGGAACGGGAATATTTAGAGAGATAGGTAAAAGGTCTACATGACCAAAAAGCTCTTTATAGAACTTGGTAGCATAGTCCAATAGCTCCTTATCGCCCTGGATAATAACCCCATCTTGCACAAAACGAAAGATCTTGTTCTTTCTTTTCCTACCACTCGCCTTAATCATAAAATATCTAGTGATGTTATTCCCTTCCCTGAGATCTCTCTCTTTAGAGCGTTGATACCATTTGATTTCCTCCTCTCTCAAAATCTTATTCAGACTACACTGAAGGTCTTTTCTAAGTTCATAGTCAGCTACTGATAACCCAGTTAGCTCACATCTCCTATCAAGATCATCTAGTTGAGAACTTAGAGTGTTCCTCTTTTTCCTATAAGCCCCCTCCACATTGAGATTCCAGCCTTTCAGGCATCTTCTCAAATTCCTCATTTTCTGCATCCAAATGGCCAAATTATCCTTGCCATTCACATTAGAATGCCAAAATTTATTAACTACAGCAGCAAGATCATCTCTGGTAAACCAACATAATTCAAAACGAAAAGGTTTATTAGCTGCAAGGGTTTTAACCCCGTTATGCATAAGCAAGGCTGCATGGTCAGAGACACCTCTAACCAGTGTCCTGACAGTAACTAGTGGAAATTTTAACTCCCAAGCGGGGCTAACTAAGATCCTATCCAACTTAACAAAAAGGGGATCAATCTGGTTATTCGACCAAGTAAAATTTCACCCAGAAAGCTCAAGCTCCTTCAGGCCCCAATGCTCAATAATAGAATTGAAAAAAAAGACCATTTAGGAAGCTTCTTGGCCTTGTTCCTATCCTTGCTCCTCCTAATGATATTAAAATCACCACCAACAACAAAAGGATGATCATTACACCCAAGCATATGCACAAAATCAATCAAGAAAACTTCTTTGTCTCTGGAGTGAGCAGCTCCATAGACATTGACCAGATTCCATTTGAAACCCGTCCTCTTATCCATAAGAGTCATCCTAGTCAAGTATTTACTAGCTACACAAGTATCTACTTCAAATAAATCTTCTCTAACCCCCATAAGCAAGCCACCCGAAGCACTAACAGATGGCTGCCAAAGCCAAATAAAGGTGAAACGGCCGCTAACCCCAGCCAGCCACGGGTCAGCGAACGCGCACTTTTTTGTTTCTTGAATACAAACAAATTCTAGCTTATGCTCCAAGATAGTTTCTGCAAGAAATCTTCTCTTTTCAGGTTCCCCTGATCCTCTAGCATTCCAAAAAATACCAACCATAAAAAAACTTTATATATAATCAGGTATCATTACCAACACTACAGCGAACCTTTGGTTTAACACTGAACGCACCAATGCAAACCTTTCTTTTAGGTTTAAACAGAGAAGATAACATCAATATTTCCTCTCTTAGATCCTCATCCTCTTCGGAATCAGAACCAGAATCAGAATCAGAAGCTAAATTCTTAATAGCATCAGGGTCAAAACTATCCAGTTTTGACTCAGTATCATTATCTTTTCTATCCTCTTTCCTTAATTTGGCAGTAAATAGATCACTTCTAGACTTTTCTAATTCCTTAATCATAGAAATAGATCGCTCTATTTCCTCAGGACTCGTACCTAAGCTAACACCAATAGAACTAGTAATATGGGAAATAAAGCTAGGTACAGTATTTAAAACAGTAGGTACCGTGGTATCACCTGGGGTTATCTCGAGGTTTTTCTTTCTAGCCATCTTCGTAGCTTTATCCATAGTTTGTCCTTCATCTTTTTTCTTGTTCCTGTCGCTCCTTCTTCTTGCTGCCTCGTCAGAAGCAGCTTTATCCTTGGCCTTTTGAACTCTAGCAGCAGCCTCGACGAGTTTCATTTTGGTAGCATCAACTCCCCCGCCAATATCAGATAACGGGTTTTGTAACGCACTTTCACACATAACCACACAAGGGTTTTTCCTCAGACCACCATCTTTCCCCGTAGGTGCAGCAGTTTGAGTCAAATTCAGACACACAAGCTTTTCATTCTCTTTATCAACGTCATTTTGTACTTCATCAGGATCATCACTAAGCATCTCTCTGTCAACTGCCTCATTGATCTCACCATTTTTTTGTGTACCAATGCCAAGTCGCCTTGCAAAGTCATCAGGGTCCTGTGTACAATCACATTCATCTTCTTTCTGATAATCTACATCATCAGTAAAGTCCTCCAGCACAGCTGAGTCTTTGGCGAATTTAGCATTAACTTGTTCCACTCCGGAGAGTAGTTTCTCATTTGACATTTTTTCTCAAGCAGTTTTTTCCTAGTCTCTCTCTCAGCAATCAAGTTCATGTCAACTTCATACTGGCTAGAAATAACTTCTTCCCTGTGTGTATCTTCATCATAAGCTGCACTTGTATCTACATGTAGTTGATTCCTCGGAGATTTACTGCATCCAGCATCATCTCCATTTGCCTTATCTCTAGGTCTTTTTTCAGCAACACTAGCATTCGCGGCAATGTTTCTCGGAGGTAGTTCTCCATAGTCGGAGATGAACATCCACAAGGTAGTTCATGTCAACCTCGGAGATGAACATCCACGAGGTAGTTTTCCACAATCGACTCGCGTATCGCCTTATTTTAGAAGACCCTCGCCAAGACGCCGATAACGTTGAAGCTATCCATGTACATTGGTATCGCAACACAAACGTACTCGTCGCGGCTATACTTCTTCATCATCTTCTTTATCTCATCCACCAAAAAACCGCACAACATGACAGTGGAGATGCAAGCGAATAAGGTGCTGATTTTCCCGGTCTATCAAGTGATGTTCATCCCTAGTTAGAATTAATTCACCAGGGCCAAGGGGGGTCGTGCCCCCCCTACCGTAGAGAAATTACGTGAAATATCATTAGTTGTTAAGCTAACATTTTAAGGATTGTCCCTTTTGGCCACTCTCAACTCTACTTTGCCTAATGTCCAAATAAGAATTATAATTGTAAAGATAAGTTGACATATTCTTCGTGTCATTGATGAGAAAACCACACAACACAATGGTGAAGATGCAAGAGAATAAGGTGCTGCTAATTGTCCCAATCTACCAAGTGATCCCGAACCAAACCTTCGAGCTGCACGCCGACGACATGGGTGGGATGATTGTGGACTACAGCGCCATCTTCACGATCCTCGTGGAGAGTGCTTTCAGGGTGGTCGCCAACCACGTGGCCCAGGTGCTCGACCAGCCGCCGCTCAACACAACGAGCCTGGAGAGACCTTGCTTCCCGGCTCCTGCCGATGAGCGGCAGCTCCCGGCCATGCCGGACATGGTGCTACACTTCGCCGGCGGTGCGGATATGAGGCTGCATGGGGGCAACTACGGGCCTGTTTGGTTCATGGCTAACTTTGCCACAACTAAGCTTAGGCAAAGTGTGGCTGCCACAAAAAGTGTGTCTCACAAAATGGCCACCACAAGTATGGTAAGATTTGACAAAAAGTTGAGCCTATGACATGTACACCAAGTGGCTAGAAAAGTATGGCAAACCACAAATGTGGCAATAAACTAAACACATGCCTAAGCTATTATGGCACGACTAAGATTAGGCATGGCAAGCTTAGGCTGCAAACCAAACAGGCCCTACATGTCCTTTAACGAAGAGGACTCCTCATTCTGCTTAAACATTGTTGGGGCCATGTCGGCTTCGAGTTTGGTGCTGGGTAATTTCCAGCAACACAACATACAGATGTTGTTTGACATCATCGTAGGGCAATTGTCATTTGTCCCCACCGATTGTAGTAAGCTCTGAGGTCTACCTATACTTTATTAAACGATGCACTATTTTTTCATGCATGGCAGCATGAGATCAGATGATATCCAATCAAAACACTTCCATGAATAAAGAGGTGGCTCTGGAATTAATAGGATTGTAAAAGAAACACTACATGAAAAAATTTGTATGCCGAGGAGTGTACTAGTATTTCCTAGGGCGCTCGGCACAAAGCATTTCAGAAAAAGAAAATATTGACTTGTGTTTCGTCGTAATCTGAGTGTAATTTATTGGCCATTTGACTTACAAGAGCGTAAGTCGAGGGCAACCCTAACACAAGGAAAACGAAGGACCCTTGTCTGACACCACCGTACACCAAGCAAAGTTTGAGAAACACTCAATTAGAGCATCTCCAGCCATTCGGCCCCCAAAGGACGCTTTTAGGCGAAAAAATAGCGCCTCTTTGGGGCCTGCCGATGATAATTTGGGTGTGGGGGCGAATCGATTCCCAGCCGAGACCGCACCAGCATGGACGAAATCTTTTTCTAAAACCACAAATTCAACGAAGTTCAGTAACATTTGGACAAAATATAGGCGATTTCATTAATATTTGGCAAATTTTTACATAGATAATAAACATAAAAAACTACTCCAAGTTCATGACGAGGAGTTTGTAGAAGGCGGTGTAGTCGTCGCCGTCGTCATCGTCACGGTCGCTCGGCGGCCCGTCCTTAGGGGCGCCGTCCTTGCTGCAGCCCTGCCCTGGGTCGCCGCAGCGGACCGGCTGGCTCGGCGCAACAACCTCGTCGTCGTTGTCAGAGAGCACGTCGACGCTGGCCTTGTCGCGGCCGCGGCGCTGCGTGGCGATCTCCTCCAGAGCGCGGCGCTGGCGCTCCATCTCATCCTACACGTAGTCCTGACGCGACCATAGGAGGCCGCTCTCCAGGTCTGGGACCATGGCCTCGTGCTCCTTCTTCACGGGGAGGAGCTTCGCTAGCTCCTTCTTCGGCTTGACCAGGTGGGAGGGGAGAGGGGAAGGGGCGCGGCTGCCATCATTGATGACGAGGGCGCCGCCGTGGGTGCGCCGACGGAGCGGCGTCTCCTGCGGCTCGAGCTTGACGGGGAGGAGTGCCGTCTACCCGGAGGAGCGGTAGCCCGAGGGCGACGAGGATGTCATGTCTATGCGCCTCGGCGTCCAGGAGCTTCCCCGGCGGCGAGAGAAGGAGGGCGCCGGGTACTCGAGCGACGGCTCATTGCCACTCTCGATGTGCGCGAGCACGGCGGAGAGGGCCCTCCCCAGTGCGCCCCGCCATAGATGGCGGCCCTCCGCGTTGTGGCGCCCCCCGGCGCTGGGGCACCGTTGGTGGACGCCAGCTGCTCGACGCAGCGCCACTCGAAGTACGCGGTCTAGAGCGGCTGGTTGTCCGCCGCGTACCGCGGCTGCTGGCGCGCCTGCTCCGGCATGTCCGCCCGGATCACCGCGATCTCGGCGGCGCGCTCCGCGCCGGAGGGCAGTGGAGGCATGGGACACCGCCCGTGCTCAGCTGCCATGCACCGGCCACGCGCATGTCGGGCACCGTTGGGTAGTTGACCTGCTGCAGAAGGCGCGCCTCCCAGACGTGTAGCCAGCGGCGGCCGAAGCTGTTGGCCGCCGCTCCGCCGTTGGTGAACCTCTCCATCATGGGTGAATGAGTGAAGGATAGAGGGCGAGAGCAAGGGCGGCGAAGGAGATCCTTGCACTATTCGGAGCAGCCTTGGGCCTCAGAATCAACCTTGTCAAGAGCGCGACACTTCCCATTCGGTGCTCTCCCGTGGAGTTGGATTTGGTTTGCCAAGCACTAGAATGCACAAGTGCGGCCTTTCCATGCAAATACCTCGGCCTACCACTTACAATCAGGAAGGCCACTGCTGCACAATTTCAGTACTTGGTGGAGCAATTTGCTGGTCGTCTACCCAACTGGAAAGCGGCTGCCCTACCCAAAAGTGGCCGGCTCATTCTCATACTCTCAGTGTTGTGCGCGATTCCGATACATGCGATGATGGCACTTTAGATACCTCCCAAAACTCTCACGGCTTTGACGAAGATATGTCGCGGTTTCCTGTGGTGTGGCAAGATGGAGGCTCGGGAAGGGAACTGTGCAGTGGCATGGGACTCAGTTTGCCGCCCCAGATGGGCGGGTGGGCTTGGCATACCGAACCTGAGATGGTTGTGTTGGGTTTCGTAGTAATTTCAAAAAAATTCCTACGCACACGCAAGATCATGTGATGCATAGCAACGAGGGGGGGAGTGTGATCTACATACCTAGTAGATCGACAACGGAAGCGTTTGGTTGATGTAGTCGTACGTCTTCACGATCTGACCGATCAAGCACCGAAACTACGGCACCTCCGAGTTCTAGCACACGTTCAGCTCGATGACGATCCCCGGACTCCGATCCAGCAAAGTGTCGGGGAAGAGTTCCGTCAGCACGACGACGTGGTGATGATCTTGATGCACTACAGCAGCAGGGCTTCGCCTAAACTCCGCTACAGTATTATCGAGGACTATGGTGGCTGGGGCGCCGCACACGGCTAAGGAATAGATCACGTGGATCAACTTGTGTCTTTGGGGTGCCCCTTGCCTCAGTATATAAAGGATGGAGGAGGAGGAGGCCGGCCAAGGTTGGTGCGGCCAGGATGTGGAGTCCTACTAGGACTCCAAGTCCTAGTAGGAGTCCACCAAGAGGGGAGGAAGGGAGAAGGAAGTGGAGGAGAAGGAGAGGTGGCCGGCCCCCTTTTCCCTAGTCCAATTCGGACTAGAGGGGAGGGGGGGCGCAGCAGCCCCTTGGCCCTTTCTTCTCTTCCCACTAAAGCCCATCAAGGCCCATTGCTTCTCCCGTAACTACCTGGTACTCCGAAAAATACCCGAATCACTCGGAACCTTTCCGATGTCCGAATATAGTCGTCCAATATATCAATCTTTACATCTCGACCATTTCGAGACTCCTCGTCATGTCCCCGATCTCATCCGGGACTCCGAACTCCTTCGGTACATCAAAACTCATAAACTCATAATATAACTATCATCGAAACCTTAAGCGTGCGGACCCTACGGGTTCGAGAACAATGTAGACATGACCGAGACATGTCTCCAGTCAATAACCAATAGCGGGACCTGGATGACCATATTGGCTCCTACATATTCTACGAAGATCTTTATCGGTCAGACCGCATAACAACATACGTCGTTCCCTTTGTCATCGGTATGTTACTTGCTCGAGATTCGATCGTCGGTATTCCAATACCTAGTTCAATCTCGTTGCCGGCAAGTCTCTTTACTCGTTCTATAATACATCATTCTGCAACTAACTCATTTAGTTGCAATGCTTGCAAGGCTTAAGTGATGTGCATTACCGAGAGGGCCTAGAGATACCTCTCCGACAATCGGAGTGACAAATCCTAATCTCGAAATATGCCGACCCAACATGTACCTTTGGAGACACCTGTAGAGCTCCTTTATAATCACCCAGTTACGTTGTGACGTTTGGTAGCACACAAAGTGTTCCTCCGGCAAACGGGAGTTGCAAAATCTCACAGTCATAGGAACATGTATAAGTCATGAAGAAAGCAATAGCAACATACTAAACGATCAGGTGCTAAGCTAATGGAATGGGTCATGTCAATCAGATCATTCACTTAATGATGTGATCCCGTTAATCAAATAACAACTCGTTGTTCATGGTTAGGAAACATAACCATCTTTGATTAACGAGCTAGTCAAGTAGAGGCATACTAGTGACACTCTGTTTGTCTATGTATTCACACATGTATTATGTTTCCGGTTAATACAATTCTAGCATGAATAATAAACATTTATCATGATACAAGGAAATAAATAATAACTTTATTATTGCCTCTAGGGCATATTTCCTTCAGTCTCCCACTTGCACTAGAGTCAATAATCTAGTTCACATCGCCATGTGATTTAACAGCAATAGTTCACATCACCGTGTGATTAACACCCATAATTCACATCGATATGTGATAAACACCCAAAGGGTTTACTAGAGTCAATAATCTAGTTCACATCGCTATGTGATTAACATCCAAAGAGTACTAAGGTGTGATCATGTTTTGCTTGTGAGATAATTTTAGTCAACGGGTCTGTCACATTCAGATCCGTAAGTATTTTGCGAATTTCTATGTCAACAATGCTCTGCACGGAGCTACTCTAGCTTATTGCTCCCACTTTCAATATGTATCTAGATCGAGACTTAGAGTCATCCAGATCTGTGTCAAAACTTGCATCGACGTAAGCTTTTACGACGAACCTTTTTGTCACCTCCATAATTGAGAAATATTTCTTTATTCCACTAAGGATAATTTTGACCGTTGTCCAGTGATCTACTCTTAGATCACTATTGTACTCCCTTGCTTAACATAGTGTAGGGTATACAATAGATCTGGTACACAGCATGGCATACTTTATAGAACCTATGGCTGAGGCATAGGGAATGACTTTCATTCTCTTTCTATCTTCTGCCGTGGTCGGGCTTTGAGTCTTACTCAACTTCACACCTTGTAACACAGGCAAGAAACTTTTTCTTTGACTGTTCCATTTTGAACTACTTCAAAATCTTGTCAAGGTATGTACTCATTGAAAATCTTATCAAGCGTCTTGATCTATCTCTATAGATCTTGATACTCAATATGTAAGCAGCTTTACCGAGGTCTTTCTTTGAAAAACTCCTTTCAAACACTCCTTTATGCTTTGTAGAATAATTCTACATTATTTCCGATCAACAATATGTCATTCACATATACTTATCAGAAATGTTGTAGTGCTCCCACTCACTTTGTTGTAAATACAGGCTTCACCGCAAGTCTGTATAAAACTTATATGCTTTGATCAACTTATCAAAGCGTATATTCCAACTCCGAGATGCTTGCACCAGTCCATAGATGGATCGCTGGAGCTTGCATATTTTGTTAGCACCTTTAGGATTGACAAAACCTTCTGGTTGTATCATATACAACTCTTCTTTAATAAATCTATTAAGGAATGAAGTTTTGTTTATCCATTTGCCAGATTTCATAAAATGTGGCAATTGCTAACATGATTCAGACAGACTTAAGCATAGATACGAGTGAGAAAATCTCATCGTAGTCAACACATTGAACTTTGTCGAAAACCTTTTGCGACAATTCTAGCTTTGTAGATAGTAACACTACTATCAGCGTCCGTCTTCCTCTTGAAGATCCATTTATTTTCTATGGCTTGCCGATCATCGGGAAAGTCAACCAAAATCCATACTTTGTTCTCATACATGGATCATATCTCAGATTTCATGGCATCAAACCATTTCGCGGAATCTGGGCTCATCATCGCTTCCTCATAGTTCGCAAGTTCGTCATGGTCTAGTAACATGACTTCCAGAACAGGATTACCGTACCACTCTGGTGCGGATCTCACTCTGGTTTACCTACGAGATTTGGTAGTAACTTGATCTGAAGTTACATGATCATCATCATTAGCTTCCTCACTAATTGGTGTAGTAGTCACAGGAACAGATTTCTGTGATGAACTACTTTCCAATAAGGGAGCAGGTACAGTTACCTCATCAAGTTCTACTTTCCTCCCACTCACTTCTTTCGAGAGAAACTCCTTCTCTAGAAAAACTCCGAATTTAGCAACAAAAGTCTTGCCTTCGGATTTGTGATAGAAGGTGTACCCAACAGTCTCCTTTGGGTATCCTATGAAGACATATTTCTCCGATTTGGGTTTGAGCTTATTAGGATGAAACTTTTTCATATAAGCATCACAACCCTAAACTTTAAGAAACGACAACTTTGGTTTCTTGCCAAACCACAGTTCAGATTGTTGTCATCTCAACGGACTTAGATGGTGCCCTATTTAACGTGAATGCAGCTGTCTCTAATGCATAACCCCAAAACGATAGTGGTAGATCGGTAAGAGACATCATAGATCGCACTATATCTAATAAAGTACGGTTATGACGTTCGGACACACCATTACACTATGGTGTTCCAGGTGGCGTGAGTAGTGAAACTATTTCACATTGTTTTAATTGAAGACCAAACTCGTAAATCAAATGTTTTACCTCTGCGATCATATCGTAGAAACTTTTATTTTCTTGTCACGATGATTTTCCACTTCACTCTGAAATTCTTTGAACTTTTCAAATGTTTCAGACTTATGTTTCATCAAGCAGATATACCCATATCTGCTCAAATCATATGTGAAGGTCAGAAAATAACGATACCCGCCGCGAGCCTGAACACTCATCGGATCGCATACATCAGTATGTATTATTTCCAATAAGTCAGTTGCTCGCTCCATTATTCCGGAGAAGGGAGTCTTTAGTCATCTTGCCCATAAGGCATGGTTCGCAAGCACCAAGTGATTCATAATCAAGTGATTTCAAAATCCCATCAGCATGGAGTTTCTTCATGTGCTTTACACCAATATGACCTAAACGGCAGTGCCACAAATAAGTTGCACTATCATTATTAACTTTGCATCTTTTGGTTTCAATATTATGATTATGTGTATCACTACGATCGAGATCCAACGAACTATTTTCATTGGGTGTGTAACCATATAAGGTTTTATTCATGTAAACAGAACAACAACTTATTCTCTTACTTAAATGAATAACCGTATTACAATAAACATGATCAAATCATATTCATGCTCAAGGCAAACACCAAATAACACTTATTCAGGTTCAACACTAATCCCGAAAGTATAGGGAATATGCGATGATGATCATATCAATCTTGGAACCACTTCCAACACACATCGTCACTTCACCTTTAACTAGTCTCTGTTTATTCTGCAACTCCCGTTTCGAGTTACTAATCTTAGCAACTGAACTAGTATCAAATACTGAGGGGTTGCTATAAACACTAGTAAAGTACACATCAATAACATGTATATCAAATATACTTATGTTCACTTTGCCATCCTTCTTATCCGCCAAATACTTGGGGCAGTTCCGCTTCCAGTGACCAGTTCCTTTGCAGTAGAAGCACTTAGTCTCAGGCTTAGGACCAGACTTGGGCTTCTTCACTTGAGCAACAACTTGCTTGCCGTTCTTCTTGAAGTTCCCCTTCTTCCCTTTGCCCTTTTCTTGAAACTAGTGATCTTGTCAACCATCAACACTTGATGCTCTTTCTTGATTTCTACCTTCATCGATTTCATCATCATGAAAAGCTCGGGATTCGTTTCCGTTATCCCTTGCATATCATAGTTCATCATGAAGTTCTACTAACTTGGTGATGGTGACTAGAGAATTCTGTCAATCACTATCTTATCTAGAAGATTAACTCCGACTTGATTCAAGTGATTGTAGTACCCAGACAATCTGAGCACATGCTCACTAGTTGAGCGATTCTCCTCCATCTTTTAGCTATAGAACTTGTTGGAGACTTCATATCTCTCAACTCGGGTATTTTCTTGAAACTTCAACTCCTGGAACATCTCATATGGTCCATGACGTTCAAAACGTCTTTGAAGTCCCGATTCTAAGCTGTTAAGCATGGTGCACTAAACTATTAAGTAGTCATCATATTGAGCTAGCCAAACGTTCATAACGTCTGCATCTGCTCCTGCAATAGGCCCGTCACCTAGCGGTGCATCAAGGACATAATTCTTCTGTGCAGCAATGAGGATAAACCTCAGATCACGGATCCAATCCGCATCATTGCTACTAACATCTTTCAACACAATTTTTCTCTAGGAACATATCAAAATAAACATATGAAAGCAATAACGCGAGCTATTGATCTACAACATAATTTGCAAAATACTATCAGGACTAAGTTCATGATAAATTTAAGTTCAATTAATCATATTACTAAAGAACTCCCACTTAGATAGACATCCCTCTAATCCTCTAAGTGATCACGTGATCCAAATCAACTAAACCATAACCGATCATCACGTGAAATGGAGTAGTTTTCAATGGTGAACATCGTTATGTTGATCATATCTACTATATGATTCACGCTCGACCTTTCGGTCTCCGTGTTCCGAGGCCATATCTGCATATGCTAGGCTCGTCAAGTTTAACCCGAGTATTCTGCGTGTGCAAAACTGGCTTGCACCCGTTGTAGATGGACGTAGAGCTTATCACACCCGATCATCACGTGGTGTTTGGGCACGACGAACTTTGGCAACGGTGCATACTCAGGGAGAACACTTCTTGATAATTTAGTGAGAGATCATCTTATAATGCTACCGTCAATCAAAGCAAGATAAGATGCATAAAAGATAAACATCACATGCAATCAATATAAGTGATATGATATGGCCATCATCATCTTGTGCTTGTGATCTCCATCTCCGAAGCACCGTCGTGATCACCGTCGTCACCGGTGCGACACCTTGATCTCCATCGTAGCATCGTTGTCGTCTCGCCAAGCTTGTGCTTCTACGACTATCGCTACCGCTTAGTGATAAAGTAAAGCATTACATCGCGATTGCATTGCATACAATAAAGTGACAACCATATGGCTCCTGCCAGTTGCCGATAACTCGGTTACAAAACATGATCATCTCATACAATAAAATTCAGCATCATGTCTTGACCATATCACATCACAACATGCCCTGCAAAAACAAGTTAGACGTCCTCTACTTTGTTGTTGCAAGTTTTACGTGGCTGCTACGGGCTTAAGCAAGAACCAATCTCATCTACGCATCAAAACCACAACAATAATTTGTCAATTTGACTCCATTTTAACCTTCGCAAGGACCGGGCGTAGCCACACTTGGTTCAACTAAAGTTGGAGAAACTGTCACCCACAAGCCACCTCTGTGCAAAGCACGTCGGGAGAACCGGTCTCGCGTAAGCGTACGCGTAATGTCGGTCTGGGCCACTTCATCCAACAATACCGCCGAACCAAAGTATGACATGCTGGTAGGCAGTATGACTTATATCGCCCACAACTCACTTGTGTTCTACTCGTGCATATAACATCAACATATAAAACCTAGGCTCGGATACCACTGTTGGGTTTCGTAGTAATTTCAAAAATTTTCCTACGCACACGCAAGATCATGTGATGCATAGCAACGAGGGGGGGAGTGTGATCTACATACCTAGTAGATCGACAACGGAAGCGTTTGGTTGATGTAGTCGTACGTCTTCACGATCCGACCGATCAAGCACCGAAACTACGGCACCTCCGAGTTCTAGCACACGTTCAGCTCGATGACGATCCCCGGACTCCGATCCAGCAAAGTGTCGGGGAAGAGTTCCGTCAGCACGACGGCGTGGTGACGATCTTGATGCACTACAGCAGCAGGGCTTCGCCTAAACTCCGCTACAGTATTATCGAGGACTATGGTGGCTGGGGCGCCGCACACGGCTAAGGAATAGATCACGTGGATCAACTTGTGTCTTTGGGGTGCCCCTTGCCTCAGTATATAAAGGATGGAGGAGGAGGAGGCCGACCAAGGTTGGTGCGGCCAGGATGTGGAGTCCTACTAGGACTCCAAGTCCTAGTAGGAGTCCACCAAGAGGGGAGGAAGGGAGAAGGAAGTGGAGGAGAAGGAGAGGTGGCCGGCCCCCTTTTCCCTAGCCCAATTCGGACTAGAGGGGAGGGGGGGCGCAGCAGCCCCTTGGCCCTTTCTCCTCTTCCCACTAAAGCCCATCAAGGCCCATTGCTTCTCCCGTAACTACCTGGTACTCCGAAAAATACCCGAATCACTCGGAACCTTTCCGATGTCCGAATATAGTCGTCCAATATATCAATCTTTACATCTCGACCATTTCGAGACTCCTCGTCATGTCCCCGATCTCATCCGGGACTCCGAACTCCTTCGGTACATCAAAACTCATAAACTCATAATATAACTGTCATCGAAACCTTAAGCGTGCGGACCCTACGGGTTCGAGAACAATGTAGACATGACCGAGACATGTCTCCCGTCAATAACCAATAGCGGGACCTGGATGCCCATATTGGCTCCTACATATTCTACGAAGATCTTTATCGGTCAGACCGCATAACAACATACGTCGTTCCCTTTGTCATCGGTATGTTACTTGCTCGAGATTCGATCGTCGGTATTCCAATACCTAGTTCAATCTCGTTGCCGGCAAGTCTCTTTACTCGTTCTGTAATACATCATTCCGCAACTAACTCATTTAGTTGCAATGCTTGCAAGGCTTAAGTGATGTGCATTACCGAGAGGGCCCAGAGATACCTCTCCGACAATTGGAGTGACAAATCCTAATCTCGAAATACGCCAACCCAACATGTACCTTTGGAGACACCTGTAGAGCTCCTTTATAATCACCCAGTTACGTTGTGACATTTGGTAGCACACAAAGTGTTCTCCGGCAAACGGGAGTTGCATAATTTCATAGTCATAGGAACATGTATAAGTCATGAAGAAAGCAATAGCAACATACTAAACGATCAGGTGCTAAGCTAATGGAATGGGTCATGTCAATTAGATCATTCACTTAATGATGTGATCCCGTTAATCAAATAACAACTCATTGTTCATGGTTAGGAAACATAACCATCTTTGATTAACGAGCTAGTCAAGTAGAGGCATACTAGTGACACTCTGTTTGTCTATGTATTCACACATGTATTATGTTTCCGGTTAATACAATTCTAGCATGAATAATAAACATTTATCATGATACAAGGAAATAAATAATAACTTTATTATTGCCTCTAGGGCATATTTCCTTCAGGTTGAACACTCCACTATTGGCGAGATGGCCGTGGTTGCAACGCACTGACCAGTCCCGGCCTTGGGCTCAGTTCAAGATTACAGTCCCGGCCGAATCTATGGCGCTCTTTCGCATGGCAACTGCAACAACTGTGGGCAATGGCGAGACAACGCTCTTCTGGGAAGATAGATGGCTTGAGGGCTATCGGGTTGAGGAGCTGGCACCACTCCTTTACAAAGAAGTACCACGCCAAACTAGGGCGACTCGCACGGTGGCTGATGCTCTGGCGGATCACACTTGGGCAGTGGAAGTGGGGGCGAATCTATCTACAACCATGCTTCGACAATTCCTTGACCTATGGCAGCGAGTGGAAAGGCTTAACATCCAACCGACAACAGGTGACAACGTCTACTAGGTATGGGAGAAAGACGACAAGTTTTCGGCGCGATCGGTGTATGCGGCCAAGTTCGCCGGCCTCCAAGTTACTCCTACGGCTGAATTCACCTGGAAGTCCAAGGCGCCGCTGCGTAAACGCTTCTTCGTTTGGTTGGCCATCAAGGACATGTGCTGGACCTCGGACAGATTAGCACGACGAGGCCTCCCACACCAAACCTCATGCCCTCTCTGCAGCCAGCACGATGAAACAGTGACTCACATCATGATCGGATGTGTTTTTGCTCGGGATGTTTGGGCAAAGGTATGCCTTGCCTTGGGCCAGCCAGGCAGGACACCAACGACGACCGAGACGCTGCCTGAATGGTGCCTTCGACAAGAGGAATGTGGGCAGCACAAGAAACTCGCAAGACCAATTTGCATTCTGGTCCTATAGGAGCTGTGGACGCACCACAACACCGTAGTTTTTGATGGAGCGGCGCCAGCTACAAGCCAGGTACTACGAAGCATACAGAGAGAAGCCCGAGCATGGAAGCAAGCAGGTCTACTGAAGGGAGGAATCGAGGCGTTTTTGGACGGCCTCGAAGCGTGGGTTAGGGCCGAGTAGTAGGTGTAATATGTAGTGGAGTGGATGAAATCCACTTGTAAATACTCATGTAACTCTCCGAATGTGGAGGGAATCTTTCCCCTTCCCTCTTTAATATATGATACACACACTCGTGCGTATTCGAGAAAAAAAGGCGGCGAAGGAGAGAAGGTGGTAGGCGCTGGAGGCAGGAGAGAGAGAAAGAGAGAGATGGCTGTGATGAGTGTGCGGCGAGCGGCGACAAATGCCGACTTTTATAGCGGCGAGGGGGCGTCAATAGTGTAGACGTGTGGCGGGAAAGGGCGGGACGTGTGGCGGCTGGGCATCACTACGCCGCCCGTGATCAATGGAAGGCTAAGCGGTGGCAGCCTTAGAATTGATTCACGCGGGAGCCGAGGCGAGGTGATGAGGACGAGATGCCTAGTCGCTGACTCCGGCAGGCAGTTTTGGCATCATTTTTCTTTCGGCTGGCGCCCCCGGCCGGCCCCAGCACGCTAGTTTCGGTGTGGGTCTTGGCGCAAATTTCGACCCAAACCGATGAATTTTAGGCTCATGAAGTCGAGTTAAAAAAGGTGCCGGGGTGCTCTTGGACGGGGTGTGTGGAGGAGATGCTCTTACAGGAACTATGATTGATAAAGCGGCTCCGTCTGTACCAGTATTAAAGAAAAAAATATGTCCAATAGATTTTTTTAAGGGAAATATGTCCCATAGATATTTATATCTCATGCTGCCTCGGCCTCAAACGTTTCCTTTATAGAACATTTATATCCCGTTGCAATGTATGGATATTGTTCGTTAAAGAAAAAAAAAGTCCAATAGATATGCGATTGGCGTGCTCAATATATGGCGAGCTAAACAGGGGAGATCCTTCCAAACGAAAAACACGGGACGAATGCGAGCGAAGCCTCCCTGCCTGCCGGTTGCCGGCCGACCTGCCGCAGCGCAGCCTGCGACGAGTCCACCTCCAGCGACCGATTTCACCCTCGCTCCACCGCGCCGGCATCGTCCGCACTCCGCGACAGATCTCCCCTCTCTCCTTCCTTGGCCAATCTCCGGTGGCTGCTGCCGCTGCAGCCGTGAACCAGACGCGAGCCGCCGCCTCGACCCTCGTAGCCTCGTGCGCCCGTGGCCTGTTCGACGGAATTCCCCGCCGGGGCGCCTGGTTCGGCTTCCGGCGCTGAGGATGCTCTTGCGGGCGTACGTGGGCATCCTGGCACGCGGAGCCAGGCCCGACGCGTACACGCTCCTGCCATAATGCCATTGCTCAATGCGCGGTGTGGAGCTGGCTGTCGGACTCCGTTCACGCGGAAGTCCTGGCTAAGTTTGGGCTAGAGCTCAACGCCCGCTTGCCAAAGCTCTCTGGTCCTCAAGGTGAGGAGGCTATCCATATGATTTACAGAATGCTCCAGATGAAGGGGCAGTCATCAGTGCATAGCGAAACCAGGTTTGTTCTGTTTCCTCCAGTCTACAGCTTTCCCTTTGCCTAGTTCGTACTCCATTTGAATATAGAATATGTTACCATGCCTGTTCATAATTGCTCAGTAAATCTTGGCACTTCCTATGAAAGTCATCTGTTTATATGCTTTTATTACGTAATGGTTTCTTTGAACTTATCCAGGCCTCTTTGTGCCCCCAGTTGCCAGATAAATACATGATTTTATCCGTTTAGAAGACTTAATAAGTTCAGGTTTAGATTGATTTTGGCAACTAGGAGTATCAACCAGCACGTTCAAAACAATAGGTTTGCTCACTGGTCTTGAGCTTGACCCTTTAGCTACTTGTCATATAAACAGTACAAGAAAACCTTGTTTTAGGTGATCCTAACCTCTTTTAGTATGAAGATTAGGGAGATCCTTGAAATTTCATGTTTGCCACACTACTAAGTCAAACATATAAGATTCTAATGTCATATGTGCGTTATGTGAGTTCCATTTCCTTCTCTTCCGTTGATTATTCACCTCGAAGCATCTCTTACTCTTAGTTTCAGTTTGATAATGTGCATACAGTTTATTTCATTTTTTTCTCATTCCGAACCCTTATTTAACTCTGATGAGCACGTGGTAGCATAATAAAAAGGAGAGCATAACATCTGGAGAAGAAGACTGTGTGATCATTATGTTGACAGCAATGAAACCGCACAGCAGCGTAGACAATTGATATTGCTGTCATTTGGACCCTCGTTTAATCTCAAAACAATCACGCCCCCGCCAGTGAGCCTAATACAAGGAACGGGTTATTTGTAAAATAAAATTATTTCCAATGACATAAAGGCTCTTTCTAATGACAACAGGTTATTTGTACTATAGGCTCTTTTATTTTATGTTTACACCAAAAAAGAGAGCTTACTACCATCTGTATCAACCACATGCATTTGTCTTGTTTCCCGTTTCTTGAATTAATAGCCTTATGTTGTCATGTGAAGGACCTCCCTCATCAAAAGCCTTCCTTGCCTTAATGGTTCAGTCTTTTGCTCTCACCCTCGTCTCTTCTGCAGCCGCCCCCCTCATCCATTAGGGTGTTCACAGCTTTCTCCACCTCATCTCTTGTAATTGTAACCATAACCTCCTGTTTTTCACTTCCCCACTGTGTAACTCCTTTCACTCCAACCTCCACCCCGATTTTCAGCACATCCACCATTAGCTTCTGATTCCAAAACTGCTCCCCAAAGTGTGGCCATGTGATCATGGGAACACCTGCACAGATGCCCTCTATTGTTGAGTTCCACCCGCAGTGCGTCACGAATCCCCCGACGGCTTGGTGCCGCAGGATCATGAGCTGTGGTGCCCAACCCCTTATGACCATGCCTCTATTTTTGACACGCTCCTCGAACTCGTCTGCGAGCCATTCCTTAACTTCTGGAAGCTTAGCTCCTGCTTTGATCACCCAAATAAACGGTTTCCTGGAGGCTTCAAGTCCCAGTCCCAGCTCAACAAGCTGTTGAGGTGTAGTGCAAGCGAGGCTGCCAAAGCTCACAAAGACCACTGAGCCTGGCTTCATTGAATCAAGCCATTGCAAGTACTGGGCCTCACCCATTGACGTCTTGTTTCCTCTTGCGGCCATAGTGTTGTTGTCTCGGTGGCAGAGGCACATTGGTCCAATTGCCCAGACCTTCTTCTTTGTGGTCTGCTCAAAGGATTCAATGTACAATGTCTCCAGTTCTTGGAAGCTGTTAATGACCTCACCATCACTTCTCAGCTCCTCTTCAAGGAACTTCTTACGGATTTGCTCCATACCAGGAATGGAAAGATTTCCCGGGCATTTAGCCTTCGTCAGCTCTAGTGGTGTAGGGAAACCCGTGATTGTGATGAGCTCATTTTCGTCTTTGACATTTTCAAATACATTATTGTGAAAAGTGATGTACCTGCAAGATGGTCGTAGTTGTTTCAAATACATATGAGTGCAGACTTCTTCGACAAACGTCAACCAGATATGATGATATAGCTGGCCTAAAAACTTGCTCATGAAAACCTTTGGTGTCTGTGATGCAGTGTAAATTACATGTTTCGTTACATAAAGCAGTACTCAGATCATTTTTTTTTCATTTCAGGTGTAGCATTTTGTATGTTCATTGCTTTCTTCTCTATGGAAGCAATTTACACTAGTTTCCCATCCACTGTTGAAGTAAACCACTTAACTGTAGTATGTCTAGTACAAAATTAATTACTCACAAGGTTTGCCTCTTTTGGTTGTACCTGATGAGGGACGAGAAGCCACAAAAGCCACTAAAGGTCAGCCTCGGGATACCAAGCTCCCTCGCGATGTCACCAGTCCACCAGTGAATCAGGTCAGATATGATGCAGCTCGGAGGCGAGCGCTGCTGCTCATGGAGGTATGCCTTGACCGGCTCCTGAAGCGCAGCGTTGGCATCCATGAAGTCGGGGAGCAGATCTGTGGATTGGATCATGTCTAGGTTCTCGCACCCGTCCGGTAGGCCGAACTCGGCGCTCGGGAAATGGAGCTCCACGAGCCGAACTGCCAGGCCCGCCGCCTCCACATCGGCTGCAAAGCCTGCCAACCTGGTGGCGTTCACTGGCGTGGTGATGAAGCTGACATGCGCCCCGTGCTCTGCCAGCAGGCGCGCCATGTCGGTCATGGGGATGGTGTGCCCCTGAGCCAACATCGGTACCAGCACAAAGTGTGCCCTCATGGAGCCGCTCTGGCCATCGCCACTGCCCGTGAAGGTCATGGCTGATCGGCTGTTGGAGCAAAAGTACTGGTGGTGGAATCAGTCAAACTGGGAGAACAGTG
Organism: Triticum urartu; assembly: GCF_056163025.1. NCBI lineage: Eukaryota > Viridiplantae > Streptophyta > Magnoliopsida > Poales > Poaceae > Triticum > Triticum urartu. The sequence goes on from NC_141875.1 coordinate 98,805,778, forward strand.
ACACTGGCAAGATAGCACGATCTGCTGGGCACAATCAGATGATGGTCACAATGGCAACTATAGTGTATATATATAACACCTGGTGCTATACCTTCCCAAGGAAAGTTGACGAGCTGACGATGCAACAGCGTGTCAAATTGGTCACCTCTTGCCAGTGACGCATGCTCTCACATCAATCATGGACTCGTGGAGTCAGCCATGTGGATGAATCTTCAGGTTCTGAATCGTCAGAATCCAGGCCATCTGATCAGACATTGAGGGCTCAGATTAACCACCACTACCGCCTGTCACGCTCAAAGAGGAGACATTTTTACAGGATTTGGATGATCCCCATGTCTGATGCTGAGTTGTCGTATATGCACACTTAATTAACTCTCAAGGCTGTGGAAGGCCGAGCCAGCCGATATTTTCCATGTGGAGATTCAGTCATTCAGTGTACTGTGACAGTGGGTGGAATTTTCTTGTCTGTATCCTTTCAGAGTTTTGTTAGTGAGAAGCTAAAAGGATCTCCCAGTGATATGGAAAATATGAGTCCATTTCTGGAGCGACGCAATGCATCCTAATCAACGCAGTGGCTTCCTGACGCAAAGAGGTACGGCCGAGGCTCCTTGTTTTTCATTTTGCTTCATGCACACAGATCAAATAAACTCTATATCTCGCAAGAATTTAATACCCCTAAAAAAATTAATACAAGACCGCAGCGATTAGCAATGAAACAAGATCTGTTATTAGGCCATGTATAGTGCCTGGTGCAATGCAACAGCGCAGTGTCCGGTGCACGGCAGCACCCCTCCCTAATTGCTCCCACGGAACGGTGCCTGGCGCCGGCGGCACCGTCATGGGAATCATTGTCCTACGCCTCCACGAACCGGTAGCAAAATGCAAGGGAGAGCGTATAACCATCTAAAGAGCAGACTGTGTAGTTGTTATGTGGACTGCCATGAAAGAGTATTTTTTTTTGAAAGAGCATACATAATAGAGAGGATAATTGACATTGCCTTCATTTGGATCATCTCTAATCTCTAAATAATCACCTGTGGGCCTGGTACAGAATTCTATATGATGATATATGTATTCTAGGATCTTTCACTTCATGTTTACACCGAAAAAGCGAGCTTAGGTAATCTCTATCAACCACATGCATTCGTCTTGTTTCCCATTTCTTGAATTAACAGCCTTACGTTGTTGTAAGAAGAACCTTCCTCGTTGAAAGCCCTCCTTGCCTTAATGGCGCAGTCTTCTGCTCTCATTCTCAACTCCTCTGTAGCCTCCCCTTCACCCATCAGGGTGTTCACTGCTGTCTCCACAGCATCTCTGGTAACCATAACCTCTTGTTGTTCACTTCCCCACTGTGTAACTCCTTGCACTCCAACCTCTACCCCAAGTTTCAGCACATCCACGACCAGCTTCTCATTCAGAAACTGCTCTGCAAAGTGTGGCCATGTGATCATGGGCACACCTGCACAGATGCCCTCTATTGTTGAGTTCCACCCACAGTGTGTCACAAATCCTCCAATGGCTTGGTGCCACAGGATCAACACCTGTGGCGCCCAGCCCCTTATGATCATGCCTCTGTCTTTGACACGCTCCTCGAACCCATCTGCGAGCCATTCCTCGACTTCTGGAAACTTAGGTCCTGCTTTGATCACCCAAATAAACGGTTTCTTGGAGGCTTCGAGTCCCAGTCCCAGCTCAACAAGTTGTTGTGGTGTAGTGCAAGCAAGGCTTCCAAAACTCACAAAGATCACTGAGCCTGGCTTCCTTGAATCAAGCCATTGCAAGCACTGTGCCTCATCCATTGGTGCCTTGTTTCCTCTTGCGGCCGTTGTGTTGCTGTTTCGGTGGCAGAGGCACATTGGCCCGATCGTCCAGACCTTCTTCCTTGCTATCTGCTCATAAGATTCAATGTACAATGTCTCGAGCTCTTTGAAGCTATTAGTGATCTCACCATCGCATCTCAGCTCCTCCTCATACATCTTCTCACGGATTTGCTCCATACCCGGAACACAAAGGGTTCCAGGCAACTTAGCCTTCGTCAACTCTAGCGGTGTAGGGAACCCCGGGATCGTGATGAGCTCATTGTCATCTGTGACATGCTCCAATAAATTATTGTGAAAAATGATGTACCTGCAATATGATATTAGTTGTTTAGAATACGTTGAAGTGCAGACATTGTTGACACATCAACCAGCTGCAACTGGCGTAACAATATCTGATGAAAATGCTTATTTTCTATACTTTCTTATGCAGTTTGAATTACATGTTTCATTACATAAGGTAGTACACACGTTGATTTTATTATCTTGTGTACTCTATTATATATGTATGCTTTCTTCTTTTCTGGAAGGAATTTACTGTAATATGTCCTCTACTACTGAAGTAAAATACTTAATCATAGCAGCAAAAATATGTCCAGTACTCACAAGGTTTGCCTCTTATGTTTGTACGTACCTGACAAGGGACGAGAAGCCACAAAAGCCACTGAAGGTGAGCCTCGGGATGTCGAGCTCCCTTGCGATGTCGCCGGTCCACCAGTGCATCATGTCAGATATGATGCAGCTAGGAGGCGAGCGCTGCTGCTGACGGAGGTACGCCATGAGCGGCTCCTGCAGCACGGCACAGGCCTTCATGAAGTTCAAGAACAAATTCTTTGATTGGATCATGTCGAGGTTCTCACAGCCATCTGGTAGGCCGAACTCTACACTCGGGAAGTGGAGCTCCACAAGCTGAACCGCCAGGCCCGCCGCCTTCACGTCAGCGGCGAAGCCCTCCAACCTAGCAGCGTTTACCGGCATGGTGATGAAGCTGACCTGCACGCCATGCTCTGCCAGCAGGCGTGCCATGTCGGTCATGGGGATGGTATGGCCCTGAGCCATCATCGGCACCAGCACGAAGTGCGCCCTCGCGGAGCCGCTCTGGCCATCGCCGCTGCCGGAGAGGGTCATGGCTAATCGGCTGTGGCAGCAAAAATGCTAGTGGAGTTTGTCAAGCTGGGAAGACTTGGACTCTGTGCAATGGCATCCGTACTGTCTATATGCACCTGCTGCTATATATCTTCCTAAGTTGAGTTGACGAGCTGACGTTGGAACGGGTGCAGCGTATCAACTTGGGCACCTCTTGCTAGTGACGCATGCTCTAACGTCAGCCATGGACTCATGGAGTCGGCCATGTGGATGAATGAATCTTCTCAAGTTCTGAACCTCCGGAAAGGCGGCATCCAGGCGGTCCGATGGGACATCGGATGGCGCAGGTTAACCCCGGGCACCGCTCATGGTCAAAGAAGAGGACGCCATTCGATACTGCATTGAATTTGGCTGCCCGGATGATGTTCAACTCTGATGCTGACTTGCCGTATATGCATGGTGCTGCTCAACTCTCAAGCCTGTGGCCTGTGGAAGGCAGAGCCAGCTGGTTCTGCCAATAATATGCAGGAGTGCATTATTTTCCATGTGGAGATTCAGTGTACTGCGACAGCGGGTGGAATTTTCTTGTCTGTTTTTTAGCCATATTGGTCTAGTCAAAGATTACTCGGTATGGTCTGTATCCTCTCAGGCCTTTGGAAGTGAGAAGCTTCTGCAGAGAAAAGTACTCCATCGATTTGGAAAATACGAGTCCATTTTTGGAGCGACGCCGGTGGACTGGAGGCAGTGCATCCTATTCAACATTGATATAAACTTAACTTCCGCAAAGAGGTACGACGGCAACGCCTCCTCCTTCTCCGTTTTGTTTCACTGTCTGTCCTCGCTACTCAGCGCACACAAAACCAAAGAAACACTATCTGAAAGGGACTCCCTAGTTTTAGTACTGTAACAGATAACCTGCGGCGATTAGCAATGAACCAAGGTTTGTTATTGTCTGATTTTATTGGATGGCATACAGTGCAGGTCCACTCAAACTCTCTGCCGCACCGGTGACTGAAGTGAAGCGTGGCCCATCCTATTGCCAGGTTTTGTTTTGATTCTAGAACTCCTGTAATTTGGTTGATGACCTCACCGGCTTTTTTTTACGTCACACAAGAAAAAACGTGAAACCGTGGACAAAAGAAAAATGACATGCATCTTTTTAAGAGGACGCCATTCGATGCATTGAATTTGGCTGTTTGCCAGTGAGAAGCTTCTGCAGAAAAAATAACTTCATCGATTTGGAAAATATGAGTCCATTTTTGGAGCGACGCCAGTGGAGGCAATGCATCATATTCAACACTGATATACAAAAAACGAGACCAGTCAGAACTAGCCCTTGGCGGCATATGTTTATAGAAGAAAATCTCTAATGACCCGTGGTAGAGCCAAGCCTCAAACCGAGGTGAGCAGCTTGCGCTCCCGCAAAGCTAACCAACAGAGCATATAGACTTCATGTCGCAAAGAGGTACAATGGCAATGCCTCCTGTTCAAAAAGAAAAGAAAAAAGATTTAGTGGACACATGTCTGATGCAACGACTTTGTTCAAAAATTAGGGCTGTGGGAACGACAAATTGTTTAGCAAATTGACCGGAGTTCTGTCAACAACGATGATCACACGCACAATATAATAGACACAAAAGACACGAAAAAGATTTCCTTGATACAACTAAAAGTTACTCCCTCCGTCTCGTGTCAAAAAACGTATTACATTATGTGACGGAGGGTTTAGTACATTGAAGACTTTTGAATCCTCAACTCTACCTCCACAATTTGCAGCTTGACATTTCTCAAAACTTTAGTAGAAAAATTTGTCAGCACACCAAACATACAAAAACGTGACTAAAATTGGGTTTTTGAAGAGCCGCTTAAGTCATCCATCCCAATAGGTGAGAACCGATGAGCGTTGAACGTTTTATCCCCTTGCAAGGTAGGCTACAAAATCCCTAGTTCATCATGTATTGTCACAGAAAAAGTTTTGCTATCACAAAAGAAGTAACTATGAGAAATAATAACCACATTGTTAGGGGGTTAGTTCATGTAGCATTCAGATCGAACGCTACATCCACGAAAATTCTAACGTAACCTTCCTAAACTAATTAACACCCCCCCCCCCCCCCCCCCCCGGAATTTCAGGGGGTGGGGTCGTCCTCCAGTATTATCCAATCAAATAAGACCATGTCATCCAATATGTAACTTTCCGTAGGTAACTGACGTAAGTGTAGCAAAGCTTTATTATGGGTAACGTAGGAGACATCCGTATTTCCCCCCCGAGTGGAGACCGGCGACGGCGTCGAGGTGGTGGTTCACGGTGCAACCCCCCAGCGACGGCGGCTGCAGCGCACCGAGCGCGGTGGCTGCTGGCGGTGCAGTTCGGGGGAGGGGCTTGCCGGCCGGAGGCGGAATAGGTCTGAGCCACGGCGGGATCCATGTAAGTATGTAACCATGTTCAAGTGTAGGGAGACGGAGGGCCAAGCGGACCCAAAATTAAGCTGAGTGTTTATGTTCCTACACCTGGCTTACATGAAGGCGAAGGGGCTGGAGTTTTTTTTTTAAAAGGAAATTGTAAGCCGAGCACAACATTAGTGGGAACTTGGCTTATATAGCCCGCCATCACACAGACGTTAAGTGCGTTGAGGATGGACAAATGGCAGCCATATAATGCCGAGGCTTGTCTGTAAGCTGAGTAATTTTCTATAGGTACGCGTAAGTATTTGTCGTAAGATGAACACATTTTTAGCGGTATTTGGCTTAGCGTGTGATATGCTGAGAGTCCGCTTTATACTGTGTCCTTTTTTAAGAGTACTCGGCTTAAGCCCTGCTTGGATTGGCATTTCCATTTTAAATACCCCGTATAAAACTTACAGACCTCCCCCGTTGTTTTTGTATCCAGCCGAAAATAGCTCTTGGCCAGTAAGTTACACCTGTAAATTAATTACACTTGTATTCAATTACATCGATTCTAAAGTCCAAACGCAGCCTTAGGTGTTTATAAGAGAGTACCCGATAAATAACACTCCGCGTAAGTATAAACACTCAGCTATGAATGTCTTTTTTTTGTAGTGGGAGCGACGCCAGTGGCTGCAAATGGCGGCACCAGATTTAGAGGCCGGAGGAGTTCTATCAGTTCTAACCCTCTATAATTTGGTAAAACCGGTTGTCCAACTATGCTCTAACGTCCTATTATCAGTTCTTCCGCCCTATACGTCTGGATGCTAAATAATGTATGCCCATTCCGTTCCAAACATTGTTAACGTTCCACTACTACATAACTTAGTGTTGTCATTTACCTTGTGGATCTTGACATTGTCATAATTAAGGTGCAGAATCTTGGAAGAGGAAGATGGCAAAAACTTAGTTGCTCAAAAACTCTGCTAGATAATGACACCGGACCGCAGAGCTCTTTCAAGTTTACACTAGCCAGCTTTGCACTGATCATCCACATGCTCAGTTTCATGGATCACTTACAAGCTCTGAGCTTGCTTGTGCTTGCCTCACTGGTCAGCTCAGCGGCGCCGCCACCGTCCGGCTCCGGCCACCGCTTCACGCTCACCCACATTGACTCCAAAGGCGGCTTCACCAAGGCAGAGCTGATGCGCCGGGCTGCACACAGAAGCCGCCTCCAAGCGGCCACGGGGTTTTCCAGCTTGGAGGCCGGGCCAAGGCTCCGCTCGGGCCAAGCCGAGTACCTCATGGAGCTCGCCATCGGGACGCCGCCGGTGCCGTTCGTCACCCTCTTCGACACCGGCAGCGACCTCACCTGGACGCAGTGTCAGCCTTGCAAGCTCTGCTTCCCGCAGGACACGCCCGTCCCCACCGCCTCGTCCAGCTTCTCCCCTCTGACCTGCTCCAGCGACGCGTGCCTGCCCGTGTGGAGCCTTGGATGCGCCCCTAGCTCCCTCTGCGGCTACCGCTATGCCTATGGCGACGACTCCCACTCGGCCGGCGTCCTGGGCACGGAGACGCTCACGTTCGGCTCTGGCCCCGGCCAAGTCCCGGCCCCCTTTGCCGGAGCTGTCGCGTTCGGCTGCGGGAGAGACAACGGGGGCGACTGGTACAACTCCACCGGGCTGGTCGGCCTCGGTCGCGGGAGCCTGTCTCTCGTGGCGCAGCTAGGGTTCGAGAAGTTTTCCTACTGCCTCACCGACTTGTACAATACCAGCCTGGGTAGCCATGTCTTGTTCGGCTCCCTCGCCGAGCTGGCCCCGCCGCCGTGCAGTCGACGCCGCTTGTGCAGAGCCCGCAGAGTCCATCACGGTACTATGTCTCTCTCGAGGGCATATCGCTCGGCGACGCTCGCCTGCCGATCCCGAACCAATCCTTCGTGCTGCACGCCAACGACATGGGTGGGATGATTGTGGACTCCGGCACCATCTTCACTGTCCTCGTGGAAAGTGCTTTCAGGGTGGTTGCCGACCACGTGGCCGAGGTGCTGGGCCAGCCGGCGCTCAACACGACGAGCCTGGAGAGCCTTTGCTTCCCGGCTCCTGCCGGTGTGCGGCAGCTCCCGGCCATGCCAGACATGGTGCTGCACTTCGCCGACGGTGCGGATATGAGGCTGCATGGGGGCAACCACTGTTTTGGGTACCGAGCGAAATTCCGAGATCTCGCGCGGTTACCGCGTTTACCGCCCCTCCTCGAGAACTACGCATACCGAGCAAAAAATCTCGAATAATTTGAAAATTTTGAATTTAAACGCTCACAGCATAGTTAAATACAGGCCATCTCTTATCCAACCGCAGAGCTACTCGCGGCCTAGTGGTAAAGCCAACCTTTTGTAAGCTGCTAGACGCGGGTTCGAATCTGGCCATACGCTTTTTATTTTTCTTTTTGAGGATGCAAAAGTTAAAAAACACTGCTAAATTGTGGGGCGACCAGGGTTCGAACTCGGGACTTCTACACAGGTGGTAGCTGCTGCCGAATAGCCACTAGGCCAGAGAAGCGTTAGTGATATTCAGGACTGATAAACCTATCTATATCTACTTTAAAAAAATTTGAATTCAAAATTTAATTTGAAATTTCGTGCGAAATTTTTCCGGAATTTTGTGGTTACCGTGGTAACCACAAATTCCGGTGCCCCACGAGAAAAAAGGTTCGCTCGGGATCCAAAACCTTGGGGGCAACTACATGTCCTTTAACGAAGAGGACTCCTCATCCTGCTTAAGCATTGCTGGGACGACGTCGGCTTCGAGTTCGGTGCTGGGCAGTTTCCAGCAACAGAACATACAAATGTTTTATGACATCACCGTAGGGCAATTGTCATTTGTCCCCACCGACTGTAGTAAGCTCTGAGGTGGCTCCAGAATTAATAGGATTGTGCAAGAACAAAAATCCTAGACACACGGACAGTTTACTAAAGAGGTAAATACATCCGTGGTGCTTGAACTTGCTGTGGATGGTCACTTTAGTGCCTGAATTTGAAAAATACGCTAAACTGGTTCTAAAACTTGGCACGAACATGCAAATACGGTGTTAATCCTGTCCGTAGACATAAAGTACGTCGACATGGATTCGTATGTGGTTGACATGGCACTGACATTGCAAGGGGCCCACTAACTTAGTAATCTATGACTCTATGATTAGTGGGCCCGCCTGTCAATAATTAAGAAAATTAACATAAAAATGCCCTAGACGGGAATCGAACCTGCAACATGACGCTTGGTCCATGCTTCGCTAGCCAACAAAACCAGAATTGTATTGACGATAATGGTGGCCTTTCTGGCTTAATGTGGTTGAACCAAAAACGGTCGTATACATCAACGGCTGCAGGTAGTGGCCCATTTTACATAGGCTATTTCTAATGTAAAAATTATGTAAATAATAATCATAATAATTAAAGTTAGATTCAAATATTCACATGTAATAAATAATTACCTCATGCTACACAAATATCCGTGTGCAGACAAATAAATATAAAGCGGTTTGCAATAAAATAATCATAATAATCAATGGGTATTAAAAAATGTTGTAAATACAAACATTTAAAATACACAGTCATGGATTATATTTAACAATTATATGAATAATTAAAATATATAGTAATGAAATAATATATAAATAATAACAATGTTTGTATAATATAAATAATATATTTCTTTTATATTGCAGTTTTGTACATATTCTTTCAATTATTCAAACATTTTAATATTTATATGCATATTTTAAATGTTTGTATTTGCAAACATTTTTAAGTAGTCATGGGTTATACTTAAAATATTAACTAGCAATGTGCCCGTGCATTGCAACGGATCCAAAGTAAAATAATACTTGTCCACAAACTTGAAAAAAATACTCTAGTTTTGATATACATATATCATTAAAAATATATTATGTTTCACTTAAAAATATTTCTCGGGCTGTTTTGATGAGGTGAGGAAGAGGTGTGGTTGGTTTCAAGATATTAAGGTGTTTTCTGGACATTGGAGCAGAGAAGTGAGCTATTTTTACAAAAAGGTCACAACTTACCTCATCGTTTTTAGATGTAGATCTAATAGTCAAAAATGACGGATGACAGACACATCATCATCACCAACTGAATCTTTTATAGGAGTAGAGATTTCTAAACTATATATAAGTTAATATTTCTAAAAATTACAGTTTTAATAAGTTATTTTATTGTATACCTTTAGATATTTATATTTTGTGCACACTAATATTTGTGTGGCATGAGGTAATTATTAATAACACATGAATATCTGAATCTAACTTTTCTTATTATGATTATTATTTACTTTTAAAAAAATAACGTGTGTAAAATGAGCCACTGGCTGCAGTCCATTTATGGATAGAAGAGTTTTAGTTAAAATACATTAAGAATGAGAGGCCGTCTTAGTTATCAAATCATATTCTATGTTGTGGCTAGTGCGACCAGCTCACAAGCAGCAGGTTTGCTAGTTCAAGTCCCTTCCGGCGCATTTTTCATATTAATTTTGCTAACGTACTGACAGGCAGGCCCACTAATCATAGAGACATATAGTATTCAAGTAATTGTGTTTTGTAGATATAAGTGGGGCCCATGCCATTTCGGTGCCACCTCAGCCATATACTGTTGGGTTTCGTAGTAATTTTAAAAAATTTCCTACGCACACGCAAGATCATGTGATGCATAGCAACGAGAGGGGAGAGTGTTGTCTATGTACCCACGCAGACCGACTGCGGAAGCGTTGACACAACGAAGAGGAAGTAGTCGTACGTCTTCGTGATCCAACCGATCAAGCACCGAAACTACGGCACCTCCGAGTTCGAGCACACGTTTAGCTCGATGACGATCCCCGGACTCCGATCCAGCAAAGTGTCGGGGAAGAGTTCCGTCAGCACGACGGCGTGGTGACGATCTTGATGTACTACAGCAGCAGGGCTTCGCCTAAACTCCGCTACAGTATTATCGAGGACTATGGTGGCTGGGGCACCGCATACGGCTAAGGAATAGATCACGTGGATCAATTTGTATGTTCTAGGGTGCCTCTGCCTCAGTATATAAAGGACTAGAGGGGGGGAGGCTAGCCGGCCAAGGTGTGGCGCGCCAGGAGAGTCCTGCTCCCTCTGGGAGTAGGATTCCCCCCAATCCTAGTTGGAATAGGACTCCTTGGTGGGGGGAAAGAGAGAGAGAGGGGGGCCGGCCACCTCTCCTAGTCCTAATAGGACTAGGGGAGGGGGGAGGCGCGCGGCCACCTTGGGCTGCTCCTTTCTCCTTTCCACTAAAGCCCACTAAGGCCCATATAGCTCCCGGGGGGTTCCGGTAACCTCCCGGTACTCCGGTAAAATCCCGATTTCACCCGGAACACTTCCGATATCCAAACATAGGCTTCCAATATATCAATCTTTATGTCTCGACCATTTCGAGACTCCTCGTCATGTCCGTGATCACATCCGGGACTCCGAACAACCTCCGGCCCCCTTTTCCCTAGTCCAATTCGGACTAGAGGGGAGGGGGGGGCGCAGCAGCCCCTTGGCCCTTTCTTCTCTTCCCACTAAAGCCCATCAAGGCCCATTGCTTCTCCCGTAACTACCTGGTACTCCGAAAAATACCCGAATCACTCGGAACCTTTCCGATGTCTGAATATAGTCGTCCAATATATCAATCTTTACATCTCGACCATTTCGAGACTCCTCGTCATGTCCCCGATCTCATCCGGGACTCCGAACTCCTTCGGTACATCAAAACTCATAAACTCATAATATAACTATCATCGAAACCTTAAGCGTGCGGACCCTACGGGTTCGAGAACAATGTAGACATGACCGAGACATGTCTCCAGTCAATAACCAATAGCGGGACCTGGATGCCCATATTGGCTCCTACATATTCTACGAAGATCTTTATCGGTCAGACCGCATAACAACATACGTCGTTCCCTTTGTCATCGGTATGTTACTTGCTCGAGATTCGATCGTCGGTATTCCAATACCTAGTTCAATCTCGTTGCCGGCAAGTCTCTTTACTCGTTCTATAATACATCATTCTGCAACTAACTCATTTAGTTGCAATGCTTGCAAGGCTTAAGTGATGTGCATTACCGAGAGGGCCCAGAGATACCTCTCCGACAATCGGAGTGACAAATCCTAATCTCGAAATACGCCAACCCAACATCTACCTTTGGAGACACCTGTAATGCTCCTTTATAATCACCCAGTTACGTTGTGACGTTTGGTAGCACCCAAAGTGTTCCTCCGGCAAACGGGAGTTGCATAATCTCATAGTCATAGGAACATGTATAAGTCATGAAGAAAGCAATAGCAACATACTAAACGATCGGGTGCTAAGCTAATGGAATGGGTCATGTCAATCAGATCATTCAACTAATGATGTGACCTCGTTAATCAAATAACAACACTTTGTTCATGGTTAGGAAACATAACCATCTTTGATTAACGGGCTAGTTAAGTAGAGGCATACTAGTGACACTAAGTTTGTCTATGTATTCACACATGTATTATGTTTCCGGTTAATACAATTCTAGCATGAATAATAAACATTTATCATGATATAAGGAAATAAATAATAACTTTATTATTGCCTCTAGGGCATATTTCCTTTAGTCTCCCACTTGCACTAGAGTCAATAATCTAGATTACACTGTAATGATTCTAACACCCATGGAGCCTTGGTGCTGATCATGTTTTGCTCGTGGAGGAGTCTTAGTCAATTGGTCTGCAACATTCAGATCCGTATGTATCTTGCAAATCTCTATGTCTCCCATCTGGACTAGATCCCGGATGGAGTTGAAGCGTCTCTTGATGTGCTTGGTTCTCTTGTGAAATCTGGATTCCTTTGCCAAGGCAATTGCACCAGTATTGTCACAAAAGATTTTCATTGGACCCGATGCACTAGGTATGACACCTAGATCGGATATGAACTCCTTCATCCAGACTGCTTCATTTGCTGCTTCCGAAGCAGCTATGTACTCCGTTTCACATGTAGATCCCGCTACGACGCTTTGTTTAGAACTGCACCAACTGACATCTCCACCGTTTAATGTAAACACGTATCCGGTTTGCGATTTAGAATCGTCCGGATCAGTGTCAAAGCTTGCATCAACGTAACCTTTTACGACGAGCTCTTTGTCACCTCCATATACGAGAAGCATATCCTTAGTCCTTTTCAGGTATTTCAGGATGTTCTTGACCGCTGTCCAGTGATCCACTCCTGGATTACTTTGGTACCTCTCTGCTAGACTTATAGCAAGGCACACATCAGGTCTGGTACACAGCATTGCATACATGATAGATCCTATCGCTGATGCATAGGGAACATCTTTCATATTCTCTCTATCTTCTGCAGTGGTCGGGCATTGAGTCTTACTCAATTTCACACCTTGTAACACAGGCAAGAATCCTTTCTTTGCTTGATCCATTTTGAACTTCTTCAAAATTTTGTCAAGGTATGTTGTTTGTGAAAGTCCAATTAAGCGTCTTGATCTATCTCTATAGATCTTAATGCCTAATATGTAAGCAGCTTCACCGAGGTCTTTCATTGAAAAACTCTTATTCAAGTATCCTTTTATGCTATCCAGAAATTCTATATCATTTCCAATCAACAATATGTCATCCACATATAATATCAGAAATGCTACAGAGCTCCCACTCACCTTTTTGTAAATACAGGCTTCTCCAAAAGTCTGTATAAAACCAAATGCTTTGATCACACTATCAAAGCGTTTATTCCAACTCCGAGAGGCTTGCACCAGTCCATAAACGGATCGCTGGAGTTTGCACACTTTGTTAGCTCCCTTTGGATCGACAAAACCTTCTGGTTGCATCATATACAACTATTCTTCCAGAAATCCATTCAGGAATGCAGTTTTGACATCCATCTGCCAAATTTCATAATCATAAAATGCGGCAATTGCTAACATGATTCGGACAGACTTAAGCATCGCTATGGGTGAGAAGGTCTCATCGTAGTCAATCCCTTGAACTTGCCGAAAACCTTTCGCCACAAGTCGAGCTTTGTAGACAGTAATATTTCCGTCAGCGTCAGTCTTCTTCTTGAAGATCCATTTATTCTCAATTGCTTGCCGATCATCGGGCAAGTCAACCAAAGTCCATACCTTGTTCTCATACATGGATCCCATCTCAGATTTCATGGCTTCAAGCCACTTTGCGGAATCTGGGCTCACCATCGCTTCTTCATAGTTCGTAGGTTCATCATGATCTAGTAGCATGACTTCCAGAACGGGATTACCATACCACTCTGGTGCGGATCTTACTCTGGTTGATCTACGAGGTTCAGTAGTATCTTGTTCTGAAGTTTCATGATCATCATCATTAGCTTCCTCACTAACTGGTGTAGGTGTCATAGAAACAGTTTTCTGTGATGTACTACTTTCCAGTAAGGGAGTAGGTACATTTACCTCGTCAAGTTCTACTTTCCTCCCACTCACTTCTTTCGAGAGAAACTCCTTCTCCAGAAAGTTTCCGAATTTAGCAACAAAAGTCTTGCCTTCGGATCTGTGATAGAAGGTGTATCCAATAGTTTCCTTTGGATATCCTATGAAGACATATTTCTCCGATTTGGGCTCAAGCTTATCAGGTTGAAGCTTTTTCACATAAGCATCGCAGCCCCAAACTTTCAGAAATGACAACTTTGGTTTCTTGCCAAACCACAGTTCATAAGGCGTCGTCTCAACGGATTTTGATGGTGCCCTATTTAACGTGAATGCGGCCGTCTCTAGAGCGTATCCCCAAAATGATAGTGGTAAATTAGTAAGAGACATTATAGATCGCACCATATCTAGTAAAGTACGATTACGACGTTCGGACACACCATTACGCTGTGGTGTTCCGGGTGGCGTGAGTTGCGAAACTATTCCACAATTTTTCAACTGTACACCAAACTCGTAACTCAAATATTCTCCTCCACGATCAGATCGTAGAAACTTTATTTTCTTGTTACGATGATTTTCAACTTCACTCTGAAATTCTTTGAACTTTTCAAATGTTTCAGATTTATGTTTCATTAAGTAGATATACCCATATCTGCTTAAATCATCTGTGAAGGTGAGAAAATAACGATATCCGCCACGAGCCTCAATATTCATCGGACCACATACATCGGTATGTATGATTTCCAACAAATCTGTTGCTCTCTCCATAGTACCGGAGAACGGTGTTTTAGTCATCTTGCCCATGAGGCACGGTTCGCAAGTACCAAGTGATTCATAATCAAGTGGTTCCAAAAGTCCATCAGTATGGAGTTTCTTCATGCGCTTTATACCGATATGACCTAAACGACAGTGCCACAAATAAGTTGCACTTTCATTATCAACTCTGCATCTTTTGGCTTCAACATTATGAATATGTGTATTACTACTATCGAGATTCAATAAGAATAGACCACTCTTCAAGGGTGCATGACCATAAAAGATATTACTCATATAAATAGAACAACCATTATTCTCTGATTTAAATGAATAACCGTCTCGCATTAAACAAGATCCAGATATAATGTTCATGCTCAACGCTGGCACCAAATAACAATTATTTAGGTCTAATATTAATCCCGAAGGTAGATGTAGAGGTAGCGTGCCGACCGCGATCACATCGACTTTGGAACCGTTTCCCACGCGCATCATCACCTCGTCCTTTGCCAGTGCCCGCTTATTCTGTAGTCCCTGTTTCGAGTTGCAAATATTAGCAATAGAACCAGTATCAAATACCCAGGTGCTACTGCGAGCATTAGTAAGGTACACATCAATAACATGTATATCACATATACCTTTGATCACCTTGCCATCCTTCTTATCCGCCAAATACTTGGGGCAGTTCCGCTTCCAGTGACCAGTCTGCTTACAATAGCAGCACTCAGTTTCAGGCTTAGGTCCAGGTTTGGGTTTCTTCTCTTGAGCAGCAACTTGCTTGCCGTTCTTTTTGAAGTTCCCCTTCTTCTTCCCTTTGCCCTTTTTCTTGAAACTAGTGGTCTTGTTGACCATCAACACTTGATGCTCCTTCTTGATTTCTACCTCCGCAGCTTTCAGCATCGCGAAGAGCTCGGGAATAGTCTTGTTCATCCCTTGCATATTATAGTTCATCACGAAGCTCTTGTAGCTTGGTGGCAGTGATTGAAGAATTCTGTCAATGACGCAATCATCTGGAAGATTAACTCCCAATTGAATCAAGTGATTATTATACCCAGACAATTTTGAGTATATGCTCACTGACAGAACTGTTCTCTTCCATCTTGCAGCTATAGAACTTATTGGAGACTTCATATCTCTCAATCCGGGCATTTGCTTGAAATATTAACTTCAACTCCTGGAACATCTCATATGCTCCATGACGTTCAAAACGTCGTTGGAGTCCCGATTCTAAGCCGTAAAGCATGGCACACTGAACTATCGAGTAGTCATCAGCTTTGCTCTGCCAGACGTTCATAACATCCGGCGTTGCTCCTGCAGCAGGCCTGGCACCCAGCGGTGCTTCCAGGACGTAATTCTTCTATGCAGCAATGAGGATAATCCTCAAGTTACGGACCCAGTCCGTGTAATTGCTACCATCATCTTTCAACTTTGCTTTCTCAAGGAACGCATTAAAATTCAACGGAACAACAGCACGAGCCATCTATCTACAATCAAACACAAACAAGCAAGATACTAATCAGGTACTAAGTTTCATGATAAATTTAAGTTTAGTTAATCAAATTAATTAAAGAACTCCCACTTAGATAGACATCCCTCTAATCCTCTAATTGATCACGTGATCCAAATCAACTAAACCATAACCGATCATCACGTGAGATGGAGTTGTTTTCAATGGTGAACATCGTTATGTTGATCATATCTTCTATATGATTCACGCTCGACCTTTCGGTCTCCGTGTTCCGAGGCCATATCTTTATATGCTTGGCTCGTCAAGTATAACCTGAGTATTCCGCGTGTGCAACTGTTTTGCACCCGTTGTATTTGAACGTAGAACCTATCACACCCGATCATCACGTGGTGTCTCAGCACGAAGAACTTTCGCAACGGTGCATACTCAGGGAGAACACTTCTTGATAATTTAGTGAGAGATCATCTTATAATGCTACCGTCAATAAAAGCAAGATAAGATGCATAAAAGGATAAACATCACATGCAATCAATATAAGTGATATGATATGGCCATCATCATCTTGTGCTTGTGATCTCCATCTCCGAAGCACCGTCGTGATCACCATCGTCACCGGCGTGACACCTTGATCTCCATCGTAGCATCGTTGTCGTCTCGCCAAGCTTATGCTTCCACGACTATCACTACCGCTTAGTAATAAAGTAAAGCATTACATCGCGATTTCATTGCATACAATAAAGCGACAACCATATGGCTCCTGCCAGTTGCCGATAACTCGGTTACAAAACATGATCATCTCATACAATAAAATTCAGCATCATGTCTTGACCATATCACATCACAACATGCCCTGCAAAAACAAGTTAGACGTCCTCTACTTTGTTGTTGCAAGTTTTACGTGGCTGCTACGGGCTTAAGCAAGAACCAATCTCACCTACGCATCAAAACCACAACGATAGTTTGTCAAATAGACTCTGTTTTAACCTTCACAAGGACCGGGCGTAGCCATACTCGGTTCAACTAAAGTTGGAGAGACAGTCGCCCGCAAGCCACCTATGTGCAAAGCACGTCGGGGGAACCGGTCTCGCGTAAGCGTACGCGTAAGGTTGGTCCGGGTCGTCTCGTCCAACAATGCCGCCGAACCAAAGTATGACATGCTGGTAGGCAGTATGACTTATATCGCCCACAACTCAATTGTGTTCTACTCGTGCATATAACATCAACATAAATAACCTAGGCTCGGATGCCACTGTTGGGTTTCGTAGTAATTTCAAAATTTTCCTACGCACACGCAAGATCATGTGATGCATAGCAACGAGAGGGGAGAGTGTTGTCTACGTACCCACGCAGACCGACTGCGGAAGCGTTGACACAACGTAGAGGAAGTAGTCATACGTCTTCGCGATCCAACCGATCAAGCACCGAAACTACGGCACCTCCGAGTTCCAGCACACGTTCAGCTCGATGACGATCCCCGGACTCCGATCCAGCAAAGTGTCGGGGAAGAGTTCCGTCAGCACGACGGCGTGGGGACGATCTTGATGTACTACATCAGCAGGGCTTCGCCTAAACTCCGCTACAGTATTATCGAGGACTATGGTGGCTGGGGGCACCGCATACGGCTAAGGAATAGATCACGTGGATCAACTTGTATGTTCTATGGGCCTCTGCCTCAGTATATAAAGGACTAGAGGGGGGGAGGCTGGCCGGCCAAGGTGTGGCGCGCCAGGAGAGTCCTACTCCCTCTGGGAGTAGGATTCCCCCCCAATCCTAGTTGGAATAGGACTCCTTGGTGGGGGGAAAGAGAGAGAGGGGGGCCGGCCACCTTAGGACTAGGGGAGGGGGGAGGCGCGCGGCCACCTTGGGCTGCTCCTTTCTCCTTTCCACTAAAGCCCACTAAGGCCCATATAGCTCCCGGGGGGTTCCGGTAACCTCCCGGTACTCCGGTAAAATCCCGATTTCACCCGGAACACTTCCGATATCCAAACATAGGCTTCCAATATATCAATCTTTATGTCTCGACCATTTCGAGACTCCTCGTCATGTCCGTGATCACATCCGGGACTCCGAACAACCTTCGGTACATCAAAATGCATAAACTCATAATATAACTGTCATCGTAACCTTAAGCGTGCGGACCCTACGGGTTCGAAAACAATGTAGACATGACCGAGACACGTCTCCGGTCAATAACCAATAGCGGGACCTGGATGCCCATATTGGCTCCTACATATTCTACGAAGATCTTTATCGGTCAGACCGCATAACTGCATACGTTGTTCCCTTTGTCATCGGTATGTTACTTGCCCGAGATTCGATCATCGGTATTCCAATACCTAGTTCAATCTCGTTACCGGCAAGTCTCTTTACTCGTTCTGTAATACATCATCCCGCAACTAACTCATTTAGTTGCAATGCTTGCAAGGCTTAAGTGATGTGCATTACCGAGAGGGCCCAGAGATACCTCTCCCGACAATCGGAGTGACAAATCCTAATCTCGAAATACGCCAACCCAACATCTACCTTTGGAGACACCTGTAATGCTCCTTTATAATCACCCAGTTATGTTGTGACGTTTGGTAGCACCCAAAGTGTTCCTCCGGCAAACGAGAGTTGCATAATCTCATAGTCACAGGAACATGTATAAGTCATGAAGAAAGCAATAGCAACATACTAAACGATCGGGTGCTAAGCTAATGGAATGGGTCATGTCAATCAGATCATTCAACTAATGATGTCACCTCGTTAATCAAATAACAACACTTTGTTCATGGTTAGGAAACATAACCATCTTTGATTAACGGGCTAGTTAAGTAGAGGCATACTAGTGACACTAAGTTTGTCTATGTATTCACACATGTATTATGTTTTTGGTTAATACAATTCTAGCATGAATAATAAACATTTATCATGATATAAGGAAATAAATAATAACTTTATTATTGCCTCTAGGGCATATTTCCTTCATATACTGTGCCATGTCGACGCACTTTATGTCTATAGACCGGATTATCACCGTATTTGCACGTTCATGCCAAGTTTCAGAACCAATTCGGCGTATTTTTCAAGTTCAGGCACTAATGTGAACGTCCATGGCAAGTTAAAGCACCACCGGTGTATTTACCTCTTTACTGAACATAACAGGTTGTTTCCAAACTAATCTCCCCCCTTGATTTTCAGTGGGGATGGGCCCGTCAGTTTATTTCTACCTAATCAAAATCAGCCAGGTAAGCCACTCTGTAATACCTTGTAAAAATATTTCGTGCGTGTAACATTGCTCGTGAAAGAAACACTACATGGAACTTTTTGTACGCCAAGGAGTGTATTTCCACGGGCACTCGACACAAATCACTACAGAAAAAATACATCATCTTATGTTTTGTCGTAAACCGAGTGTAATTTGTTGGCCACTCGACTTATAACAGTGTACACGTTCCTGCCCTTGCTCAAAGCGGCGCCGTGGAGCGAGCTGTCAGGGACGATGTGCAGGTGCAAAGTTCAGGCTGGAGCTCAACGCCCACCAGCCCACGTGGCAAGCTCTCTGGTCCTCACGGTGAGGAGACCATCCATATGTTTTCCAGAATGCTCCAGTGTCATTCACTGGTGTTTTCACTGCTCGCTTGATTAACAAAGGGTTACTTTCTCAACGCCTGCAGAATTTCCACCATGGATGCATAAATGCATAATCCACCTCCTTGGTGGAGCTGGGAAGCTAATAGAAGCATTGGAGAAAATATCTGAAATGCACATGAGATGAGACCCAGCTCTGCAATTTGGGGATCCCTGCTAGCAGGCAGCCTGTATGGTTCATGATAGTAGTAAGTTTTTCTCTGCTCATCTGAGTGTTCTTAGCTAGAATATTATTTTGAGAGAGGTACGACTCGATTCTTATATTTTTAAGTCGAGAGGAATTGCCTGGTCTGCTTATATATTTTCCACTAACATGTCATACATGATTCACTCACTGGCTTTGCAGTAAGTTTCATTGAGGAAAGCCTTTCAGTAGCATTGATTCTGACCAGAAGCTCATAGTCATCGCTAGAACATGTAGGATGCAGTGCCATGATTTGAGCATAAAGGTTGCCTAATGTATGAAAAACTATATTAATTGTCTATATCCAAACAAGAATATGTAATGAAACAGACCAAACAAGAAGTGGTTGGTTGCATGAGAAATTAAATTAACTACTACTATATACATTGAATGGTCTAATATCAAAACAACAATTATAATGGTAAAGATAAGTTGAATGTCGGAAGATCCATGAGGTAGTTTTTTTCGATCGAAGGGGCCACACGGCCCCCATTTTCATTATGAAAATGGAGTTGTTTACAAGGCATCAAACCAACATTACATCATTGATCTAGAAGCCACACCAGGATGCTCCAGCCTATCCAGCCTAATCATCACACCACTGATATATATCACCACATCAGGATGCTTCAATCTGCCCAAAACTAACCATGGAAGGGCCTAGTGCTACGCTAGCTATAAAGGTATCAACAGACTAAAGGACGATAACCAAATTAACATAAATGCTTTGAAGCCAGCAAGCATTTCCAGCGGCTAGCTTCACAAAATCCTTCTCACATGCGGCACCAAACCATGCCCTCCTCTGAAGATATCATGAGTCACCCTCACGATACGCCTAGACACCTGATGAAGCATGCTTTGCACCCCTCTTTTCTGCAATTTTTTCCATGAGTCAAGTAGGGAACAAACAAGAAAGATAATGTCAGTAGGATGTCTAGGCATAACACTTTGAAAACAGGATTTGTTCCTTGTTTTCCATATAGACCACAAGAGAGCAGCAGTACCCAATAAAACAACTACCCTATCTTTGCCAGTATAGCTAGACAGCCAATTCTGGCATAGGTCGAAAAAACATATTGGAGCTCTCTGGCTCCCTAGAGCACATCCCACAATATTCCACAGGAACTTAGCTAAGGAACAAGTGAAAAATAAATGGTTCACACTCTTCACAGTCACAAAATTCACAAAACTTAGCACCTTTCCAGCCTTTTTTACTCAGATTGTCCTTGGTCAGAATCCTATTTTTGATTACTAACCAAGAGAATGCCTTAACTTTAAGAGGCATCTTCATCCTCCATAGTTTTTTAAAAGGGAAAACAACTTGTCTAGCTATAAGATAGTGATACCGAGATTTAACAGAAAAGCTATCGGAGTTTGTAAGTAACCATTTAACTTTGTCAGGCTTATCCGACAAAATCACCTGACCACACATATCAAGTAACTTATTCCACATATCAAGAGTCTCCCCATGTAAACATCTTCTGAACCTAATACAATTAAACTCCAAGGTAAATATTTTCGCAACAGTAACATGTTTGCAAAAGGTTAGATTATAAAGATGAGGAAAAATCAAACAAAGAGGAGTATCCTTTATCCACGCATCTTCCCAAAATCTAGTTTTACGTCCATCCCCCACAATTCTCTGACAACAGCTATAGAAAATATTCTTAACTTCTATTAAGCCATTCCAGAAGTGGGGGTTGTTAGGAGATGATTCACATTGAGTCAAAGTTTTCTTCTTCAGATACTTTGCTCTAATCAACTCCTGCCAGTCCCCCTCCTCATTTTCTAGTCTCCAGAGCCACTTACAAAGAAGACCAACATTTTTAACATCTAGATTAGTAACCCCCAGTCCTCCCTGGTCCCTAGGTTGGCACACATCATTCCAGTTGACCAGGTGGTACTTCCGCACTCCCTCCCTTTCTTGCCAAATCAAACGAGCTTGGAAAAAATCAAAGCGTTTACGCACACCTTTAGGCAATCTAAAGAAGGAAAGCATGTGACTAGGAACACTACTCAAGCAAGTCTCAGTAAGAATGAGTCTCTCTCCCAAAGGAAGCAAGCTCCCTTGCCAGGTAGCTGCTTTCTTCTCACATTTCTCCTCAGCAGGTTTCCAATCGCTATTACTAAGTTTCTTATAGTGTAGAGGCATACCTAGGTAGCGAAAAGGAAAGGTTCCAATTGTGCAAGTAAAGATCTGAGCATATTTCTTCTGTCTTACTTCTGCCTCACCGAAGCAGTAAACCTCGCTTTTAAAAAATAATAATTTTTAGACCAATCAAGTGCTCAAAGACACAAAGAATGATTTTAAGATTCCTAGCTCCTTCCAAGTCGCCCTCAAAACAAAAAATCGTGTCGTCAGCATATTGTAAAACAGAAAGGCCACCTTCATAAATCTGAGGGGCTAGACCTTTTATAAACCCTTGCTCCTGAGCCCTTCCAACCAGGGTCACCAGGACATCAGCAGCTATATTAAACAGCAAGGGGGAGAAGGGATCCCCCTGCCTTAGACCTTTTCTAGTAGTAAAATAGTTACCCAACATCTCATTTAAAGTAATAGCGACTTTCCCATCAACAATGGTTGACTTGGTCCACTGAATAAACTTTTCAGGGAACCCTTTCATTTCTAACACAGAAAGCATAAAGTCCCAATTAATTTTATCGTAAGCTTTCTCAAAATCGACTTTAAAAAGCACACCACAGAGCTTGTTTCTATGAAGATAGTGCATGGTCTCATGCAACATTACTACATTATCCAACAAATAACGCCCTTTAATAAACGCTGTTTGGATCTTAGACACTATCTTGTCAGCAACTAACATAGCTCTAGTGTTCAAAACCTTGGTAAAAATCTTAAAAGGAACATTAAGCATACAGATAGGTCTATACATCTGAATCTTATCAGCCCCCCTGGCCTTTGGCAATCAATGTAACAACACCATAATTTAGCCTAGAGAGGTCCAATTTGCCATCAAAAAAATCATTAAACAGCTGAAGTATATCGGAACAAATTAAATCCCAAAATACTTGGTAAAATTTAACGGGCATTCCATCGGGGCGAGCCGCTCGATTACGTTTCATAGAGAAGGCATCAAGCTTGATCTCTTCCAAGGAGAATCTAGCAGTCAACATTTTCTTATCTTTAATATCTAAACAAGTAGGAACGAGAATATTTAGAGAGATAGGTAAAAGGTCTACATGACCAAAAGGCTCTTTATAGAACTTGGTAGCATAGTCCAATAGCTCCTTATCGTCCTGGATAATAACCCCATCTTGCACAAAACGAAAGATCTTGTTCTTTCTTTTCCTACCGCTCGCCTTAATCATAAAATATCTAGTGATGTTATTCCCTTCCCTGAGATCTCTCTCTTTAGAGCGTTGATACCATTTGATTTCCTCCTCTCTCAAAATCTTATTCAGACTACACTGAAGGTCTTTTCTAAGTTCATAGTTAGCTACTGATAACCCAGTTAGCTCACATCTCCTATCAAGATCATCTAGTTGAGAACTTAGAGTGTTTCTCTTTTTCCTATAAGCCCCCTCCACATTGAGATTCCATCCTTTCAGGCATCTTCTCAAATTCCTCATTTTCTGCATCCAAATGGCCAAATTATCCTTTCCATTCACATTAGAATGCCAAAATTTATTAACTACAGTAGCAAGATCATCTCTGGTAAACCAACATAATTCAAAACAAAAAGGTTTACTAGCTGTAAGGGTTTTAACCCCGTTATGCATAAGCAAGGCTGCATGGTCAGAGACACCTCTAACCAGTGTCCTGACAGTAACTAGTGGAAATTTTAACTCCCAAGCGGGGCTAACTAAGATCCTATCCAACTTAACAAAAAGGGGATCAATCTGGTTATTCGACCAAGTAAAATTTCGCCCAGAAAGCTCAAGCTCCTTCAGGCCCCAATGCTCAATAATAGAATTAAAAAAAGACCATTTAGGAAGCTTCTTGGCCTTGTTCCTATCCTTGCTCCTCCTAATGATATTAAAATCACCGCCAACAAAAAAAGGATGATCATTACACCCAAGCATATGCACAAAATCAATCAAGAAATCTTCTTTGTCTCTGGAGTGAGCAGCTCCATAGACATTGACCAGATTCCATTTGAAACCCGTCCTCTTATCCATAAGAGTCATCCTAGTCAAGTATTTACTAGCTACACAAGTATCTACTTCAAATAAATCTTCTCTAACCCCCATAAGCAAGCCACCCGAAGCACCAACAGATGGCTGCCAAAGCCAAATAAAGGTGAAACGACCGCTAACCCCAGCCAGCCACGGGTCAGCGAATGCGCGCTTTTTTGTTTCTTGAATACAAACAAATTCTAGCTTATGCTTCGAGATAGTTTCTGCAAGAAATCTTCTCTTTTCAGGTTCCCCTAATCCTCTAGCATTCCAAAAAATACCAGCCATAAAAAACTGTATATATAATCAGGTATCATTACCAACACTACAGCGAACCTTTGGTTTAACACTGAACGCACCAGTGCAAACCTTTCTTTTAGGTTTAAACAGAGAAGATAACATCAATATTTCCTCTCTTAGATCCTCATCCTCTTCGGAATCAGAACCAGAATCAGAATCAGAAGCTAAATTCTTAATAGCATCAGGGTCAAAACTATCCAGTTTTGACTCAGTATCATTATCTTTTCTATCCTCTTTCCTTAATTTGGCAGTAAATAGATCACTTCTAGACTTTTCTAATTCCTTAATCATAGAAATAGATCGCTCTATTTCCTCAGGACTCCTACCTAAGCTAACATCAATAGAACTAGTAATATGGGAAATAAAGCTAGGTACAGTATTTAAAACAGTAGGTACCGTGGTATCACCTGGGGTTATCTCGAGGTTTTTCTTTCTAGCCATCTCCGTAGCTTTATCCATAGTTTGTCCTTCATCTTTTTTCTTGTTCCTGTCGCTCCTTCTTCTTGCTGCCTCGTCAGAAGCAGCTTTGTCCTTGGCCTTTTAAACTGTAGCAGCAGCCTCGACGAGTTTCATTTTGGTAGCATCAACTCCCCCGCCAATATCAGGTAACGGGTTTTGTAACACACTTTCAGACATAACCACACAAGGGTTTTTCCTCAGACCACCATCTTTCCCCGTAGGTGCACAAGTTTGAGTCAAATTCAGACACACAGGCTTTTTTTTGAGATCAGAGTAGTACAGACTACTCAGAAGGAGCACTTAATTCGGCCAACATCAGGGATCGAAGACTCTGCGGAACATCTGCAATCACCAGTTGGTCGCCTGTACTCCTGGTTAGAGCCGCCAAACCATGCGCCAGATCATTACACTTCCTCTTCACATACTGGATTCTGTAAGTGGCAAATCTCTTCAACACATCTTTTATGTCCATGATGAGTCCATAGCGGTCCGAGCGGGGCGGAAGCTTTGAGTTTAATTCAGCAATGACATTTTGATTGTCCTGTTGGGTTTCGTAGTAATTTCAAACAATTTCCTACGCACACGCAAGATCATGGTGATGCATAGCAACGAGAGGGGGAGAGTGTGATCTACGTACCCTTGTAGATCGACAACGGAAGCGTTAATTTGGTTGATGTAGTCGTACGTCTTCACGGCCCGACCGATCAAGCACCGAAACTACGGCACCTCCGAGTTCTAGCACACGTTCAGCTCGATGACAATCCCCGGAAGGGGGCACCGCCTAAGCACCGCTACAATATTATCGAGGACTATGGTGGAAGGGGGCACCGCACACGGCTAAGAATATGATCACGTGGATCAACTTGTGTGTCTAGGGGTGCCCCTGCCTCCGTATATAAAGGCTCAAGGGAGGGGGGCCGGCCGGCCATCATAGGGCGCGCCAGGAGGAGTCCTACTCCCTCCGGGAGTAGGACTCCCCCCTTTCCTAGTTGGAATAGGATTCGCGGATGGGGGGGAGGGGGGAAGAGGAGAGAGAGGAGGAAGGGGGGCCGGCCCCCTCTCCTTGTCCTATTCGGACCAAGGGGGGAGGGGCGCGCGGCCCACCTCTGTCCACCTCTCCTCTCTTCCACTAAGGCCCACTAAGGCCCATATACCTCCCGGGGGGGTTCCGGTAACCTCCCGGTAATCCGGTAAAATCCCGATTTCACCCGGAACACTTCCGATATCCAAACATAGGCTTCCAATATATCAATCTTTATGTCTCGACCATTTCGAGACTCCTCGTCATGTCCGTGATCACATCCGGGACTTCGAACAACCTTCGGTACATCAAAACGCATAAACTCATAATAAAACTGTCATCGAAACCTTAAGCGTGCAGACCCTACGGGTTCGAGAACAATGTAGACATGACCGAGACACGTCTCCGGTCAATAACCAATAGCGGGACCTGGATGCCCATATTGGTTCCTACATATTCTACGAAGATCTTTTATCGGTCAGACCGCATAACAACATACGTTGTTCCCTTTGTCATCGGTATGTTACTTGCCCGAGATTCGATCGTCGGTATCCTATACCTAGTTCAATCTCGTTACCAGCAAGTCTCTTTACTCGTTCTGTAATACATCATCCCGCAAATAACTCATTAGTTGCAATGCTTGCAAGGCTTAAGTGATGTGCATTACCGAGAGGGCCCAGAGATACCTCTCCGAGAATCGGAGTGACAAATCCTATTCTCGAAATACGCCAACCCAACATGTACCTTTGGAGACACCTGTAGAGCTCCTTTATAATCACCAAGTTACGTTGTGACATTTGGTAGCACACAAAGTCTTCCTCTGGCAAACGGGAGTTGCATAATCTCATAGTCATAGGAACATGTATAAGTCATGAAGAAAGCAATAGCAACATACTAAACGATCGGGTGCTAAGCTAATGGAATGGGTCATGTCAATCAGATCATTCAACTAATGATGTGATCTCGTTAATCAAATAACAACTCTTTGTCCATGGTTAGGAAACATAACCATCTTTGATTAACGAGCTAGTCAAGTAGAGGCATTCTAGTGACACTCTGTTTGTCTATGTATTCACACATGTATTATGTTTCCGGTTAATACAATTCTAGCATGAATAATAAACTTTTATCATGATATAAGGAAATAAATAATAACTTTATTATTGCCTCTAGGGCATATTTCCTTCAGTCTCCCACTTGCACTAGAGTCAATAATCTAGAAGCCTTGGTGCTGATCATGTTTTGCTCGTGGAAGAGGCTTAGTCAACGGGTCTGCAACATTCAGATCCGTATGTATCTTGCAAATTTCTATGTCTCCCACCTGGACTAGATCCCGGATGGAATTGAAGCGTCTCTTGATGTGCTTGGTTCTCTTGTGAAATCTGGATTCCTTCGCCAAGGCAATTGCACCAGTATTGTCACAAAAGATTTTCATTGGACCCGATGCACTAGGTATGACACCTAGATCAGATATGAACTCGTTCATCCAGACTCCTTCATTCGCTGCTTCCGAAGCAGCTATGTATTCCACTTCACACGTAGATCCTGCCACGACGCTCTGTTTAGAACTGCACCAACTGACAGCTCCACCGTTTAATGTAAACACGTATCCGGTTTGCGTTTTAGAATCGTCCAGATCAGTGTCAAAGCTTGCATCAACGTAACCGTTTACGATGAGCTCTTTGTCACCTCCATATTCGAGAAACATATCCTTAGTCCTCTTCAGGTACTTCAGGATGTTCTTGACCTTTTCAGGTACCGTAAATACAGGCTTCTCCAAAAGTCTGTATAAAACCAAATGCTTTGATCACACCATCAAAGCGTTTATTCCAACTCCGAGAGGCTTGCACCAGTCCATAAATGGATCATTGGAGCTTGCACACTTTGTTAGCTCCCTTTGGATCGACCAAACCTTCTGGTTGCATCATATACAACTCTTCTTCCAGCAATCCATTCAGGAATGCAGTTTTGACATCCATCTGCCAAATTTCATAATCATAAAATGCGGCAATTGCTAACATGATTCGGACAGACTTAAGCATCGCTACGGGTGAGAAGGTCTCATCGTAGTCAACCCCTTGAACTTGCCGAAGCCCTTTTGCGACAAGTCAAGCTTTGTAGACAGTAATATTACCGTCGGCGTCAGTCTTCTTCTTGAAGATCCATTTATTCTCAATTGCTTGCCGATCTTTGGGCAAGTCAACCAAAGTCCACACTTTGTTCTCATACATGGATCCCATCTCAGATTTCATGGCTTCAAACCATTTTGCGGAATCTGGGCTCACCATCGCTTCTTCATAGTTCGTAGGTTCATCATGATCTAGTAGCATGACTTCCAGAACTGGATTACCGTACCACTCTGGCGCAGATCTCACTCTGGTTGATCTACGAGGTTCAGTAGTATCTTGTTCTGAAGTTTCATGATCATTATCATTAGCTTCCTCACTAATTGGTGTAGGTGTCTCAGAAACAGGTTTCTGTGATGTACTACTTTCCAATAAGGGAGCAGGTACAGTTACCTCGTCAAGTTCTACTTTCCTCCCACTCACTTCTTTCGAGAGAAACTCCTTCTCCAGAAAGTTTCCGAACTTAGCAACAAAAGTCTTGCCTTCGGATCTGTGATAGAAGGTGTATCCAATAGTCTCCTTTGGATATCCTATGAAGACACATTTCTCTGATTTGGGTTCGAGCTTATCAGGTTGAAGCTTTTTCACATAAGCATCGCAGCCCCAAACTTTCAGAAACGACAACTTTGGTTTCTTGCCAAACCACAGTTCATAAGGCGTCGTCTCAACGGATTTTGATGGTGCCCTATTTAACGTGAATGCGGCCGTCTCTAGAGCGTATCCCCAAAATGATAGCGGTAAATTAGTAAGAGACATTATAGATCGCACCATATCTAGTAAAGTACGATTACGACGTTCGGACACACCATTACGCTATGGTGTTCCGGGTGGCGTGAGTTGCGAAACTATTCCGCATTGTTTCAAATGTACACCAAACTCATAACTCAAATATTCTCCTCCACGATCAGATCGTAGAAACTTTATTTTCTTGTTACGATGATTTTCAACTTCACTCTGAAATTCTCTGAACTTTTCAAACGTTTCAGACTTATGTTTCATTAAGTAGATATACCCATATCTGCTTAAGTCATCTGTGAAGGTGAGAAAATAACGATATCCGCCACGAGCCTCAACATTCATTGGACCACATACATCTGTATGTATGATTTCCAACAAATCTGTTGCTCTCTCCATAGTATCGGAGAACGGTGTTTTTGTCATCTTACCCAGAAGGCACGGTATTTTTATCCGCCAAATACTCGGGGCAGTTCCGCTTCCGGTGACCAGTCTGCTTGCAGTAGAAGCACTCAGTTTCAGGCTTAGGTCCAGGTTTGGGTTTCTTCTCTTGAGCAGCAACTTGCTTGATGTTCTTTTTGAAGTTCCCCTTCTTCTTCCCTTTGCCCTTTTTCTTGAAACTAGTTTTCTTGTTGAACATCAACACTTGATGCTCCTTCTTGATTTCTACCTCCGCAGCTTTCAGCATTGCGAAGAGCTCGGGAATAGTCTTATTCATCCCTTGCATATTATAGTTCATCACGAAGCTCTTGTAGCTAGGTGGCAGTGATTGAAGAATTCTGTCAATGACGCAATCATCTGGAAGATTAACTCCCAATTGAATCAAGTGATTATTATACCCAGGCATTTTGAGTATATGCTCACTGACAGAACTGTTCTCCTCCATCTTGCAGCTATATAACTTATTGGAGACTTCATATCTCTCAATCCGGGCATTTTCTTGAAATATTAACTTCAACTCCTGGAACATCTCATATGCTCCATGACGTTCAAAACGTCGTTGAAGTCCCGGTTCTAAGCCGTAATGCATGGCACACTGAACTATCGAGTAGTCATCAGCTTTGCTCTGCCAGACGTTCACAACATCTGGTGTTGCTCCAGCAGCAGGCCTGGCACCCAGCGGTGCTTCCAGGACGTAATTCTTCTGTGCAGCAATGAGGATATCCTCAAGTTATGGACCCAGTCCGTGTAATTGCTACCATCATCTTTCAACTTTGCTTTCTCAAGGAACACATTAAAATTCAACGGAACAACAGCACGGCCATTTATCTACAATCATACATAAACAAGCAAGATACTATGAGGTGCTAAGTTCATGATAAATTTAGGTTCAATTAATCATATTACTTAAAGAACTCGCACTTAGATAGACATCCCTCTAATTCTCTAAGTGATTACGTGATCCAAATCAACTAAACCATGTCCGATCATCACGTGAGATGGAGTAGTTTCATTGGTGAACATCACTATGTTGATTATATCTACTATATGATTCACGCTCGACCTTTTGGTCTCCGTGTTCCGAGGCCATATCTGTATATGCTTGGCTCGTCAAGTATAACCTGAGTATTCCGCGTGTGCAACTGTTTTGCACCCGTTGTATTTGAACGTAGAGCCTATCACACCCGATCGTCACGTGGTGTCTCAGCACGTAGAACTTTCGCAACGGTGCATACTCAGGGAGAACACTTCTTGATAATTTAGTGAGAGATCATCTTATAATGCTACCGTCAATCAAAGTAAGATAAGATGCATAAAAGATAAACATCACATGCAATCAATATAAGTGATATGATATGGCCATCATCATCTTGTGCTTGTGATCTCCATCTCCGAAGCACCGTCATGATCACCATCGTCACCGGCGCGACACCTTGATCTCCATCGTAGCATCGTTGTCGTCTCGCCAATCTTATGCTTCCATGACTATCGCTACCGCTTAGTGATAAAGTAAAGCATTACAGTGTGATTGCATTGCATACAATAAAGCGACAACCATATGGCTCCTGCCAGTTGCCGATAACTCGGTTACAAAACATGATCATCTCATAAAATAAAATTTAGCATCATGTCTTGACCATATCACATCACAACATGCCCTGCAAAAACAAGTTAGACGTCCTCTACTTTGTTGTTGCATGTTTTACGTGGCTGCTACGGGCTTAAGCAAGAACCAATCTTACCTACGCATCAAAACCACAACGATAGTTTGTCAAGTTGGTGTTGTTTTAACCTTCACATGGATCGGGCGTAGCCACACTCGGTTCAACTAAAGTTGGAGAAACTGTCACCCGCAAGCCACCTATGTGCAAAGCACGTCGGGAGAACCGGTCTCGCGTAAGCGTACGCGTAATGTCGGTCTGGGCCGCTTCGTCCAACAATACCGTCGAACCAAAGTATGACATGCTGGTAAGCAGTATGACTTATATCGCCCACAACTCACTTGTGTTCTACTCGTGCATATAACATCAACATATAAAACCTAGGCTCGGATGCCACTGTTGGGTTTCGTAGTAATTTCAAAAAAATTCCTACGCACACGCAAGATCATGGTGATGCATAGCAATGAGAGGGGGAGAGTGTGATCTATGTACCCTTGTAGATCGACAACGGAAGCGTTAATTTGGTTGATGTAGTCGTACGTCTTCACGGCCCGACCGATCAAGCACCGAAACTACGGCACCTCCGAGTTCTAGCACACGTTCAGCTCAATGACGATCCCCGGACTCTGATCCAGCAAAGTGTCGGGGAAGAGTTCCGTCAGCACGACGGCGTGGCTACTGTCGCAGGGCTTCGCCTAAGCACCGCTACAATATTATCGAGGACTATGGTGGAAGGGGGCACCGCACACGGCTAAGAATATGATCATGTGGATCAACTTGTGTGTCTAGGGGTGCCCCTGCCTCCGTATATAAAGGCTCAAGGGAGGGGGGCAGGCCGGCCATCATAGGGCACACCAGGAGGAGTCCTACTCCCTTCGGGAGTAGGACTCCCCCCTTTCCTAGTTGGAATAGGATTCGCGGAGGGGGGGGGGAAGAGGAGAGAGAGGAGGAAGGGGGGCCGGCCCCCTCTCCTTGTCCTATTCGGACCAAGGGGGGAGGGGCGCGCGGCCCACCTCTGGCCACCTCTCCTCTCTTCCACTAAGGCCCACTAAGGCCCATATACCTCCCGGGGGGGGGGGGGGGGTTCCGGTAACCTCCCGGTAATCCGGTAAAATCCCGATTTCACCCGGAACACTTCCGATATCCAAACATAGGCTTCCAATATATCAATCTTTATGTCTCGACCATTTCGAGACTCCTCGTCATGTCCGTGATCACATCCGGGACTCCGAACAACCTTCGGTACATCAAAACGCATAAACTCATAATATAACTGTCATCGAAACCTTAAGCGTGCGGACCCTACGGGTTCGAGAACAATGTAGACATGACCGAGACACGTCTCCGGTCAATAACCAATAGCGGGACGTGGATGCCCATATTGGTTCCTACATATTCTACGAAGATCTTTTATCGGTCAAACCGCATAACAACATACGTTGTTCCCTTTGTCATCGGTATGTTACTTGCCCGAGATTCAATCGTCGGTATCCTATACCTAGTTCAATCTCGTTACCAGCAAGTCTCTTTACTCGTTCTGTAATACATCATCCCACAAATAACTCATTAGTTGCAATGCTTGCAAGGCTTAAGTGATGTGCATTACCGAGAGGGCCCAGAGATACCTCTCCGACAATCGGAGTGACAAATCCTAATCTCGAAATACGCCAACCCAACATGTACCTTTGGAGACACCTGTAGAGCTCCTTTATAATCACTCAGTTACGTTGTGACGTTTGGTAGCTCACAAAGTGTTCCTCTGGAAAACGGGAGTTGCATAATCTCATAGTCATAGGAACATGTATAAGTCATGAAGAAAGCAATAGCAACATACTAAATGATCGGGTGCTAAGCTAATGGAATGGGTCATGTCAATCAGATCATTCAACTAATGATGTGATCTCGTTAATCAAATAACAACTCTTTGTCCATGGTTAGGAAACATAACCATCTTTGATTAACGAGCTAGTCAAGTAGAGGCATACTAGTGACACTCTGTTTGTCTATGTATTCACACATGTATTATGTTTCCGGTTAATACAATTCTAGCATGAATAATAAACTTTTACCATGATATAAGGAAATAAATAATAACTTTATTATTGCCTCTAGGGCATATTTCCTTCATGTCCATCTCGAGCACCACCTCCCCATTATAATATTTGCTCATTGTCATGAGCCCGACCAGGGCAGCTCTAGCTTCTGCCTCTTCTACACTGCTACAGACCGGCAGCTTTTTGCAGACTGAAAGAAATACCAGTCCTCTGTGGTCCCTAGCAATCACGCCAGCTGCGTTCTCTCCAGTTACAGCTTCAAAAGCGGCATCACAATTGATTTTGGCCGTTCCCCGGTTCGGCGCAGACCACTTGTCGCCTTGGAGTGTTGGTCCCTCCAGGCGGGCTCCTCCATCCACTCCCGCCTTCTTGGAAACGCCATGACTGTCATTGGTCCCAGCAGCTGACCTCAGGTCCTCCTCATCTACTGCAGAAACAACACAGATCCCCTGATAGATTCTTTTCCATCATGGCGCATGCAGTCTTCCCTATGGTGCCAGCAACGCCATAGAAGTAACAATAACTTGGCGCACACCTCTTTGAAGGAAATATGGCCTAGAGGCAATAATAATGTTATTATTTTATTTCCTTATGTCATGATAAATGTTAGTTATTCATGCTAGAATTGTATTATCCGGAAACATAATACTTGTGTGAATACATAGACAAACTAAAACGTCACTAGTATGCCTCTACTTGACTAGCTTGTTAATCAAAGATGGTTATGTTTCCTAACCATAGACATGTGTTGTCATTTGATTAACGGGATCACATTATTAGGAGAATGATATGATTGACATGACCCATTCCATTAGCTTAGCACCTGATCGTTTAGTATGTTGCTATTGCTTTCTTCATGACTTATACATGTTCCTATGACTATGAGATTATGCAACACCCATTTGCCGGAGGAACACTTTGTGTGCTACCAAACGTCACAACGTAACTGGGTGATTATAAAGGAGCTCTACAGGTGTCTCCAAAGGTAAATGTTGGGTTGGCGTATTTCGAGATTAGGATTTTTCACTCCGATTGTCGGAGAGGTATCTCTGGGCCCTCTCGGTAATGCACATCACATAAGCCTTGCAAGCATTGCAACTAATGAGTTAGTTGCAAGATGATGTATTACGAAACGAGTAAAGAGACTTGCCGGTAACGAGATTGAACTAGGTATTGAGATACCGACGATCGAATCTCGGGCAAGTAACATACCGACGACAAAGGGAACAACGTATGTTGTTATGCGGTCTGACCGATAAAGATCTTCGTAGAATATGTGGGAGCCAATATGAGCATCCAGGTTCCGCTATTGGTTATTGACCGGATACATGTCTCGGTCATGTCTACATTGTTCTCGAACCCGTAGGGTCCGCACGCTTAAGGTTTCGATGACTGTTATATTATGAGTTTATGAGTTTTGATGTACCGAAGTTAGTTCAGAGTCCCGGATGTGATCACGGACATGACGAGGAGTCTCGAAATGTCCGAGACATAAAGATTGATATATTGGACGGCTATATTCGGACACCGGAAGTGTTCCGAGTGATTTCAGAGAAAACCGGAGTGCCGGAGGGTTACCAGAACCCCCCCGGGAGAAGTAATGGGCCGTATGGGCCTTAGTGGAGAGAGAGAGAGAGGAGCAGTCAGGGTGGGCCACGCGCCTCCTCCCCCCTGGTCCGAATTGGACTAGGGGAGGGGGGCGCCCCCCCTTTCCTCCTCCCTCCCCCCTTTCCTTTCCCCCTCCTAGTAGGAGTAGGAAAAGAGGGGAGTCCTACTCCTACTAGGAGGAGGACTCCTCCTTGGCGCACCATAGGGCCGGCCGGCCTCCTCCCCTTGCTCCTTTATATACGGGGGCAGGGGGCACCCCTAGACACACAAGTTGATCCATGTGATCGTTTTCTTAGCCGTGTGCAGTGCCCCCTTCCACCATAATCCTCGATAATATTGTAGCGGTGCTTAGGCGAAGCCCTGCGACGGTAGAACATCAAAGATCGTCACCACGCCGTCGTGCTGACGGACCTCTTCCCCGACACTTTGTTGGATCGGAGTCCGGGGATCGTCATCAAGCTGAACGTGTGCTAAAACTCGGAGGTGCCGTAATTTCGGTGCTTGATCGGTCGGGCTGTGAAGACGTACGACTACATCAACCGCGTTGTCATAATGCTTCCGCTGTCGGTCTACAAGGGTACGTAGCTCTCGTTGCTATGCATCACCATGATCTTGCGTGTGCGTAGGATTTTTTTTGAAATTACTACGTTCCCCAACTGTAAGTGCATCTAGTGCCACCCCTAGATGGTTTTGGAGTATTGACGACAAACCTAGTTGAGGGACTAATGTGTTTGTGAGAATTGCAGGAAAACACAGGTAGAAGTCCCTCATTGATTCGGTTTACTACCAGAGATGACCCCTAAAAATGAATGAAGACATTGAAGTCAAAGGTGGTATATGAAGATATTCACATTGAAGACTATGACAACAGAAGACACGTTATGAAGCCTATGGAACTCGAAGACTTAGATCTTTCGTAGTTCTTTTTATTTTTGTTGAGTCATAGGAACCACCGTACTGTTAAGTGGGGTACAGGAGAACAAGTCAGAATGACTTAAGTGATGCCTAAATCAAAAACCTATGTCTTCGAGTGAAGACAATGAGAGCAAATCTTGTCCAGAGCCGGACAAGTCAGCTTTGCTTGTAGCCCAAGTAAAGTTGCCATGAGAGTTCGAAATATGACCGTTGAGACACGTGTCAGTTCCTTAGTGACCCAGGGTCATTTCGGACAAATCAGGTCGGGTTGCCAAGTGGCTATAAATAGCCCACCCCCACAACCATAAACGGTTGGCTGCTCAGATTTCAGTGCACGGCTTTTGTCGTTTGAGAGCAACCCACCTCGAAGCCTTTGAGAGAAAATTCCTAGTGAGGAGAAAAGCCCTAACCACCCAGAGCCAGAGTAAATTGGGCATCACTTAAGTCTTCTTGTCTGTGTGATCTGAAGACTTATTACACTTGAGGACTGTGAATCCTCCAGACGGTTAGGCGTCGCGTTCAGAGCATCCAAGAGACATTGTGGATTGCCAGTGAACGAAGTCTGTGAAGGTTTGGGAGTCTACCTTGAAGACTTACCAGAGTGATTGGGCGAGGACTAAGTGACCTTAGCTCAAGGAGATTACTGTGAGGACTTGGTGTCCGGAACTGTGTGTTCAGGATTGGGTGTCCGGGACTGTGTGTCCTAAGGTTTAAATACCTAGCCGCTCCAACCAGACGTACACTTGTCACAGCAACTGGAACTGGTCCAACATATCATTGTCTTCAACAAGTCACTGGTTTCATCTTCACTTCCTTCTCTTGCTGTTACTCATTGTGAAGTCATTGCGTGCTTGCTTTATCATTTGTCTTCACAACGTGAATGCATGATCTATTTCGCTTCATAACTTCTTCCTACTTGATCCTTATTACACTGAAGCTGTTTGTCACTGTGCTTTCACTCTATTGAATACATGACCATGGCTGGCCTAGTGTAATCTAACTTCCGCTGCATAGTAATAGGCATAATCTTCACTGTTTGTCTTCATAACTCCCAAGTTTTGAAGACTTTCATAAAAATCGCCTATTCACCCCCCCTCTAGTCGATATAACGCACTTTCAATTGGTATCAGAGCAAGGTGCTCCCTTGTTCTGTGTGATTCGGTTTAACCACCTGGACTTTTAGCTATGTCGACTGCAGGGATAATCAAAGTCTCCGCTGCTTGCCCCGTCTTCGATGGAACTGAATATCCCTACTGGAAGAATAAGATGCGCATGCATCTTAAAGCCATTGATGTCGACCTATGGTATGTCGTCGAGAACAGCGTTCCCAAGGCTGGAGAAGGTGTCACTGCTGCTGATGTAAAGAAATTCGTTCAACTGGACTCTACTGCCAAGAATATCATCTGTGGTCATCTGACCAAAGGACAGTATGGCCGTGTGAGTGCCTTGAAGACATCCAAACTGGTCTGGGACTGGCTCTCCAAAGTTAATGAAGGCATCTCAACCCAGAGAGATAAAAGAATCAGTGTCCTTCGCAATCTCTTCAACCGCTTCAAGCGAAATGACAATGAGAATGTCCAGCACACATTTGACAGACTCACTGACATCACAAACGAGCTTCAAGCCCTCGGCGCCACTGAGATCACCAAACATGAAATCGTCAAGACGCTGCTGAGATCACTTGATAGTTCATTTGACATCCTGGCCCTGATGATTCAAGAACGTCCTGATTTCAAGACACTCGATCCGTCTGACATACTTGAGAGGCTCAACACACATGAGTTTCAGCTTTTTGAGAAAAGAGATATCTACGGCCCAAACTATGGGCGAACTCGCGCCTTGAAGGCAAAAGCTGTCTCCTCATCTGAAGAAGAATCTGACTGCAGTTCTGATGATCCTGAAGACATTGGAAGAGAACTTGCAATGCTAGTGAAGAAGTTCCAAAAATTCACCAAGAAGAAAGGCTTTAGAAAATCTTCACGATCAAGCTCAAGGAATGATGAAGCTTCTGCTCATGACTACAAGAAGAAAACATGTCACAAGTGCAAGAAAACTGGACACTTCATCTCTGAGTGTCCACAGTGGGACAATGAGAACAGAAGGAAGAAGAAGAGCAAGGAATATGATTCTGACGACAAGAAGAAGAAGAAATACTCAAAGTCTTCTTCCAAGTCTTCATCAAAGTCTTCATCACACAAGAAGAGCTCATCTGGCAAGGCACGTGCATTTGTTGGAAAGGAGATGGATTCAGAGGAGGAGTCCACATCTGAGGAGGTAGAGGTGGAGTCTGAGGAGGAGTCTGATTCTGGCATTGCGAGTCTGGCTACAACATATGTCGCCAAGTCCATCTTCAACACTGAAGACAATGACTGCATCGCCGACACCAATGCAAATGACAAGAACGACTCCACTCCTACCTACTGCTTCATGGCACGCGGTGCCAAGGTAAACACACGCACTACTCGCTATGGAACATCTAGTGACGATGACTCTGAATGTGATTCAAAACCTAGCTACAAAACACTTGCTAAAATTGCAACTGAACAACAGAAAGCTATGGAACATATTCAAAAACTGTTAGACAGAAGCGATGATCTGTTGGGTGCTGAAATGACTCGATCTGAATCCTTAATTGAAGACATAAAAAACCTTCACGTTAAGTATCAGGAACTTGAAGATCGTCATGATACTCTCTCAACAACTCATGAAAAGCTTTCCTATGATTATCTTCAAAGGAAGCAAGAACTTGAGAAATTGAGGGTGGCTCATGAAGATCTTTAAAAGGAAAACGAGTCACTTCGCTCTGAACAGATCAGTCCCGCTCAGGAAGGATTTGAACCACCATGTCTTAAATGCATTGAGCGTGATAATGCTAATTCTGTTGCTGAATGTTCCACTTCTACTGCTGTTGCAATATCTTCAACTGTTGACGTGGTAACTAACCCCTTTGCTGAGGATACCACTGCTATTGCTGATGAGAATGCTATGTTGAAGACATTGCTTGAAACAGGGATGTACAAAAGTCTTAAAGGACATCAGACACTATGTGATGTCCTCAAGAAGCAGATCCTGAATCGAAACCCTAGGAAAGAGGGTGTTGGATTTGTGAGGAAAATCAATGCAGATGGCTCTTACTGGAAACCTGAGCAATACCCCAAAACCACATGGGTTGCTGCAAAGGAACTTTCAGCAGATCCATCCAACTTATCTGGCTTCACTTGTGCTAACCCCATTATCATTGATGAATCCTTTGATGCAAACTATAAACTGTTTAAGAATCAGAATGGTGAAGTGTTTGCCAGGCACATTGGTACTAACTGCAGGAATGGACCGCCTATGAAGAAGATCTGGGTTCCGAAAAAGTGTCTGGAAAATCTTCCTGTGAATGTCTTCATGACACCTCACTTAAAGAAGACAAACCTCAGACCAAAGGCTTCATATGGTCCAAAGGCTTCATACAAACAGAGGACTCACCTGAGTCGCACTAATGCAAATATTTTGCAGGGAAACTATACTCAGGCATATGAATATGAGAGCGGTTCATCGAATCGTGTTCATGTGACCAAAAATTATTCTGCTTATTCCTATGAGTATTATTGTCCACCTGCTAGACTGTTTGCTAAGGCTTCAAAGCCAAAATTCTCAGATGCTGCACTTAGACTTATTGCTTCTAAGCCACCCTTGAAGATGTGGGTGGTTAAGAAAGCTTAACTCTCTTTTGCAGGGAAAGGTCTCCAGCAGAAAAACAAAATCTTCTGATGCTATTGCTGGGGACCTTAAAAATCTTGTAGGGCGCAAGATAAAATGCCCGAATGGCATCATTATGTACTTTGCTCCTGAATCAGATGCTACTCTCCCTATTAGTCCTTATCTGGATCTAAGTTTTCATAACCCACTGGTTCGTCAAATGTTTATGCTTCACAATTCTCTTCGTGAAGCCTATCCCCCTAACTGCACTGTAGGGTACGACACCAGCGACTTCAAAGTCTTCAGAATGGATTATTGACAGTGGGTGTACAAATCATATGACTGGCAGAAGAAGCCTTCTCATGGACTCAACTTTACGTCCATCCGACAAGAGCCACATCACATTTGCTGACACTGGTAAAAGTAAGGTATTGGGTCTAGGTAGAGTTGCAATCTCAAAGGATCAACACATGGATAAAGTCATGCTTGTTGAATCCCTTGGCTTCAACTTAATGTCTGTCTCAATGCTTTGCGATTTGAATATGATTGTAATGTTTGGAAAATATCGTTGCCTGGTGCTAATGGAATCTGACAAATCTCTAGTGTTTGAAGGGTATCGGAAAGGTGATTTGTACGTGGTAGATTTCTCAGCAGGACCACAACTTGCAGTATGTCTTCTTGCAAAAGCTTCAGAATGCTGGCTTTGGCATCGAAGGCTTGGGCATGCTGGCATGAGGAACCTCCACACCCTTGCGAAGAAAAAGCACGTCATAGGCATCGAGGGCGTCAAGTTCAAGAAAGATCATTTATGCGGTGCCTGTGAAGCAGGGAAGATGACAAGGGCAAAACATCCTTCGAAGACAATCATGACTACTACACAACCCTTCGAACTGCTCCACATGGATCTTTTCGGTCCCACTCACTACTCAACTTTTACTACTACTGCTTGCCTCTATGGCTTCGTCATTGTTGATGATTACTCTAGATATACTTGGGTACACATAATCCTTTACAAGACTGAAGTGCAGGATGTCTTCAGACGCTTCGCCAATCGAGCTATGAACAATTTTGGTGCCAAGATAAAGCACATTAGAAGTGACAATGGCACTGAATTCAAGAACACTGGCCTTGATACATATCTTGATACCTTGGGCATCACACATGAATTCTCAGCTCCGTACACGCCACAGCAGAATGGCGTCGTCGAACGCAAGAACAGAACACTCATTGAAATGGCCAGAACAATGCTAGATGAATACAAGACTCCAAGAAAATTCTGGACTGAAGCCATTGATACTGCATGCCATACAATCAATCGTGTTTATCTTCACAAGCTTCTGAACAAGACATCTTATGAACTCCTAACTGGCAAGAAGCCAAATGTCAGTTACTTCAGAGTATTTGGCGCAAAGTGCTGGATCAAGGACCCACATCACACCTCAAAGTTTGCACCAAAAGCACATGAGGGCTTTATGCTTGGATATGGAAAGGATTCACACTCCTACAGAGTCTTCAATCTCTTCCATTACAAAGTGGTCGAAACAGTGGATGTGCGGTTTGATGAAACAAATGGTTCACAAAGAGAGCAACTGCCAAATGTGCTAGATGAAGTCCCAGCTAGTGAATCAATCAAGCTTATGGGAACTGGAGAGATTATTCCTTCTGAAGTTCATCCTGAAGAAGAACTCATCATCTCAGCACCTGATCAACATGAAGACAATGCTCAGCATGAAGACATTCCCCCAAACAACAACGCAGATCAGCAAGAGCAAAGTCTTCGCCCTATAAATCCTTGTGTTGCAAATGAAGTGTAGATTGACAGAATACTTGACAGCATCAATGCACCTGGTCCACTCACTCGTTCAAGGGCAACTCAGCTAGCAAACTTCTGTGGGCATTTCGCATTCGTCTCAATATCAGAACCCAAGAAAGTTGAAGAAGCCTTCATGGAACCTGAATGGATTCAAGCTATGCAAGAAGAGCTTCAATAGTTTGAGCTGAATAATGTATGGGAACTAGTTAAGCGTCCCGATCCACGGAAGCACAACATAATAGGCACCAAATGGATATACCGCAACAAGCAAGATGAGCATGGTCAAGTTGTCAGAAACAAAGCTCGTCTCGTTGCTCAAGGATATACTCAAGTAGAGGGCATTGACTTCGATGAAACTTTTGCTCCTGTGGCTAGGCTTGAAGCCATACGCATACTGCTGGCCTATGCAAATCATCATAACATACTTCTATATCAAATGGATGTGAAAAGTGCCTTTCTCAATGGCAAGATTGAAGAAGTGTATGTTGCACAACCACCTGGTTTTGAAAATCCAAAACATCCTGATATGGTATACAAGCTCAACAAGGCACTGTATGGCCTCAAACAAGCCCCTAGGGCCTGGTATGATACACTCAAGTACTTTCTGAAGAGCAAAGGCTTCATACCTGGTTCCCTGGATCCCACTCTTTTCACGAAGACATACGATGGTGAACTGTTTGTGTGCCAAATATATGTGGATGACATTATCTTCGGCTGCACCAATCGGAAGTACAGTGAAGAGTTTGGATATATGATGCAAGAGCAATATCAGATGTCCATGATGGGGGAGCTGAAGTTCTTTCTTGGTCTTCAAATCCGACAACAGAGCAATGGCGTCTTCATATCTCAAGAGAAGTATCTCAAAGATTGCCTGAAGAAGTTCGGTATGCAAGACTGCAAAGGCTTCACAACACCAATGCCGGCCAAACATCATCTAGGTCCTGACGACAATGGTAAAGAGTTCGATCAAAAGGTATACCGCTCCATGATTGGGTCTTTGCTTTATTTATATGCATCTAGGCCAGATATCATGCTTAGTGTTTGCATGTGTGCTCAATTTCAAGCGGCACCAAAGGAGTCGCATCACTTAGCTGTGAAGCGAATTCTTCGATATTTGGCTCACACCCCAACTCTAGGATTATGGTACCCAAAGGGCTCAGAGTTTGATATGGTTGGATTTTCGGATGCTGATTATGCTGGTGACAAAGTTGATCGCAAGTCTACATCAGGCACATGTCACTTTCTAGGACGATCACTTGTATGTTGGTCTTCAAAGAAGCAGAACTGTGTATCTCTCTCCACTGCTGAATTTGAATACATTGCTGCTGGATCTTGCTGCGCTCAGTTTCTGTGGATGAAGCAAACACTCAAGGATTATGGCATTCATTTGAAGCAAGTGCCACTTTACTGCGACAATGAAAGCGCCATCAAGATTGCCAACAACCCAGTTCAGCACTCGAAGACAAAGCACATTGAAATTCGCCATCACTTTCTCAGAGATCATGTTGTGAAGGAAGACATTGATATCATACACGTCAACACTGAAGAGCAATTGGCAGATATCTTCACCAAGCCCTTGGATGAGAAGAGGTTTTGCAAGTTACGGTGTGAGCTAAATATCTTGGAATCCTCAAATGTCCTGTGATCAGGCACACATCCTAACACTTATGCATATTGATGATTTAGATGTGCAACACACGAAGTAACGTATATCTTCAATCAATGAAGACATACATTCTAAGTGTGAATAGATTAATGTGGAATTTGACTTCGGAGCGCCACGATAATTGTGCGCCGTGTTTGGGTCTAATACTTCCTATACGGTGGGTAACGCCACCACCAAACGTTCTATTTTGAAGTGTTTCACTCATGGCGTTACCTCGCAATGTCTTCACATTTGGTTTGGCTTCAATCTCAATATGTCTTCATGATTATCTTCACTGCGTTGATTATATAGATATATATATATATATATATGTACTAGTGTTCTGTCCTCTACAGCATTCACTTATAGCTATGTCTTCTTGTTTGAATCTTTTGAACTAAGTGAATGTGATCGGACCCTAACCTCTCCATGCTTTCTACCTCAAACTCTATCTCTCCAAGTCGTATGCATTCTATTGAAACTGTCGAATGTCTTCTCTGCATCCTTGTCAGCAGAAGACACAGAGACAAACTTTAAAACCGTTTTCAATGCTCATTCATCCACAAGAAATTCGGAGAAGTAGGAACGACACCCGACAATCAAGGCGCGCGTAGGATGTGGAACTGCCCCCAAAATACCGCATGATGGCCACGTGCTGTTTAGATGCGAATCGCCAGGGGCACCTGAGTAATAGCGCAGTGCCGCCTCTATCCCTATAAATACACGATTCACTGCGGTCATTATCTCTTCTTCCACCCTCGCACGAACCCTAGCGCCACCGCTAGCTCTCGACGACGCCGGCGACGAAGCGCTTCACTGCCGCAACCTCTCCGACGCCGTTTTCACGCCAACAGCGGACATCGCTCTCTCCGCCGTCGCCGTAGGTGTCTTCCGTCGCCAAGTTAGGGCACGGAGGATCGAACTGCTCGGCCTCAACTCCCACTTAGTCTAGCAGTTCCAAGTGTGGTAAATAAAACCTCTTTTTACAGCCTCTCTTGATCCTATAGTTCAGTCACTTTCTGCCATAAGAAGTTTCTGCTCTCACAAGTTACATCTCTCTCAGTCTGCATCTCATAACATGCCTAGTATATTCACTTGTGCTTCATAAAGTAGTTAGATTCCTCACTTGTACTGATCTATGGGTTCATACAAATCTGGAACCAACTTCTTATCTATAAGTGAATGTCTTCGCACAATGAGGTCAATGTCTTCTAAATCGATTTATCTTCAAAATCTTCTGAGAATGCATATGACCTCTTCACCTTCCCTCGCACCTTAATGCTGTCACAGGTACATGTCCGTGGGAGAATCCTTTGGTTCTCATAGTCTGCATTCATTTGCAGAGTACTTGCAGCATCACATCAACTCTCCTGAAGCCAGTTCTTGTTGGTCAAGCAAAAGGAAGCCTTTGAAGACTTTGAACATCTTGAAGCCTTCCAAGTTAAGATTCATGGCTTCAGAAACAGCAGCAAGGAAGGGAGGTAGACAGAGACGTGGTGGAACGTCCAAAGATCTGCCTGATGAATTGGCAGAGATGTACAAAACTGATCCTGAAGAAAGCTATGGTCAGCGCAAGACACGAATCCAATGGATTCGAAGATATTGGGCAGAGCAATGGTTTCAATACCGCTTCGTCACTCAGGAGTATGCCGAAAAGTGTGCCATCAAGAGACCGTGGGGAGACGTATTATACAAAAATCTCATACCCAGGTCCAGAGACGAAGCCATTGCTCAAGGCTTCTATCCATGCATGGTGAGAGGACCACAGCCAGCTGAAGCACATCTGTCATCACTTCTCTGGTGTCGCGATGACAATCTGTTCAAGCGCAACTTCTAATTTGCTCAAAACTCTGCAAAGCAAAACAAGAAGAAGCTGGGATTAGACTACAACCCTGGTCCCTCTGAACCAAGGGCAGATGGCACACGCGACGCCGATCCCAATATCATCGGGCCGTATGCCAATCTTGCAGGCCTCATCACCCGCATCCTAGCCCAAGGGACTGCCGTGAATGACCCTCCAACAGATACTGAGTCTGATGACGCCCCTGCTGCACCGAAGCCAAAGCAGAAGAAGCCAAAAGCTTCAAAGCCAGCCGCTTCTCCCAAAATCTCAAGAGCGAAGCCATTGGCAACTGCACCTCCTGAAGCCAGTGTGCAGTCTGAAGACTTATCACGAGTCTCCAAGCCCCAAGAAGCCAAGAAGCCTCAGCCACACACAGGCAAAGAGTTCACAGCTGCTGCCATTCTGCGCTACAAAACCATTGATCTATCAAGCGATGAAGATCTGGGCGATGACGTGCTTGAACAGCTCATCAAAAGCAAGGAGGAAGCGGAAATCTTCAACAATCTGCCTCTCTTTGATGTCGCCATCAT
Organism: Triticum urartu; assembly: GCF_056163025.1. NCBI lineage: Eukaryota > Viridiplantae > Streptophyta > Magnoliopsida > Poales > Poaceae > Triticum > Triticum urartu. The sequence goes on from NC_141875.1 coordinate 98,850,511, forward strand.
CCACAGCTTCATCGATGAATGGTTTGACACACCAGATATAAGCTTCAATGATCTGCAGCTGCCTGTCGGACTCACCGTCACCTTCCAAGGCGCAATTGCTTCAGAACTGGCCATTGCTCAGCGCATCGTTGAGCTGAAGCAGAAAATTGATCACGAAAAAGCTCAGTTCAAGAAGCACATGGCTAGTCTCAGCGTGCAGGAAGTGAGAAGCTTCAAAATCATGCTGCATGATCTCAAAGAAAACTTTCTGAAGAAGCATGCTGAAGCTCAAGGCTCGCGTGAAAGGATGAAGTCATTGGCTGACAAATGTGTTCAAGCCTACAATGAGGGTGAAAAGCACAAGGCACTTGGGCGTCCAGGCATCGACCCCAAGATGGCCGCGAAGAAGAAAAATAAGCCTGCTGTGCCTGAACCAGAGGCGCCAAGGTCAGAAACTGCTCCGATTGTCTTCCCCACTGCAACTACTGGCTCGAAGCCAAAGAGTCGATCAACCGCCTCAGAGCTCAAGAAGACACGGACTGTAGAGGCTGAAGCTAGGAAGAGGAAACACTCTGAAGCCTCTCCTTCTGACCCCACCATCAAGAAGCGCAAGACCAAGAAATCTCGGGCTGCTACCACAGAGCCCTTGATAGTTGAACCCCTCTCCGTCCGCTATCCTGACGCAGATCGTCAGTTAACAGTGCATGAGCCTGCTTTCATAGAGGCTCCCCACGCTGAAGACATTCCAGCAGCCGACCCCGACGCTGCTGAAGACATTGGTCTCCAAGACAATGTCCAAGGTGATGCAGCCCTTCCTCAGCTTGAGACAAGCGAACTGATCAACATTGGTCGTCCATTGACGCCAATCACACAAGATGCATCGTGGGCAGATCACCCACAGGAGGAAGATAATGAGACCCAGCCCACTGCAACTCCACCGGCGTCGCCTACATTCCGTAGGCTTCGCAAAGGGCCAAGGGCTCAGGCTGCTGACGACATTCCGGCTGCATCAGCCGAAGAGCATGCAGAAATACCACAAGCTCCAACTCCGCCGCACCAACAAGAAGCAGTTCTCCAGGAGAACGTGCTTGAGTTCGTCCCTCCCACTACACGTGTGGAGGCTGCAAATGTTGAGGCTGCCACAAACAACGCCGAAGCAAATGTGGAGCCCTCCCCAACAACAGCTTCAGAAGAAACTGAAGCTACTGCTCCTGAACCTTCTATGCCCGAGTCTGCTGCCGGTCCCCAATTCAACTATCATGTTGCGCACAGGCCCCAGGTCCAGAAGCCGATCCCACGACTGCCAAGGTTCCCAGGTCCTGCATCAGCTCCTGGCTCCTTCAACATCAACAGCTTCAGGGCAAACAACACGTTTTTCAACAGCTCCAAGAACCCTTATTCAAGGGAACGGATTGTATCAGATAGGTTCTGGAGCTATCAACAGCGCAGCTATTATTCATGCATCCTATACAACCAAGGCCGCATCTTTCCTCACAAGCGCCTTGAGGTTGAAACTGTTGCTGGCCTGCCTAGCCTGGAAGACGCACTGGATTGCTTCAAGCAAGTGGGTCTGCTGCCGTTTATCACCGATGAAGAGCACTGGAATGAAGAGCTTCTGCTCCAGTTCTATGCCACCCTGCATATCAAAGGCTACAACAGAGATCCGAAGACTTGGGTCCTGGAGTGGATGACCGGCAATGTCCATCATGAAGCCAATGCTTTCGATATCATTGAGCTTACCGGCCTTCCCACTCCTGGCGAATTCTTCGAAGAAGGCTGCCAACCCCATGCTGAAGCAATTGAGAGCATATTTCAGCGTCCTGAGCCAAATATGAGTCAGATGCTCTCAATGATGAAGCCATTGCCTCATGATGCACCCTATCCAACTGAGTTCTTCGTTGAGGACTTAGAGTACCTGCCCAGAACCATATATCACATCGTTAGGCGGACTCTATGGCCCATTAAGGGGCACTCTCCATATGCCAAGGTTGAAGGTGCAATGAAGACTCTCATCTTCTGTATTCTGCATGGAAAATGCTTCAACGCACAGGATCTCTTTATACGCCAACTTGCAGCATCCGGCTCAGATCTCTTTGGTTTGAAGTTTTATGCTCCTTGGGTTATGAGGCTGATCAAGATTCACTCTGCAACTTCATATCAGCCCTCAGCCCGCAACCATCGGATCTTCTTGCCAGATGTGGACACCTCTGCTGAAGCAATATACCCTGAGCCTGCCAAGCAACCAATAAGTCTTCAGAATGCCGAACACCAGAGCTTGACGCAGAATGTTGAAGGTGTTGAAGCCATGTCCAGGGTCTATCCGATGGCTGGCACTACATGTGCACCAGCATCAACTGAAGCCACAGACAGCACAAACGCTCCAAGACCCAAGAAGCGCGCTCGTGCACTCAATGACCGAGAGCTTCTTGTGGCTCTTCACCAAAAGCAAGATAGGCATCACGACTGGCTCAAGAGGCAGATGAGAAGCATCATGAAAGACGTCAATCGCATCAGAAATCTGGCAACCAAGAATGCATTCGTCGCACACGAAACCTGTCGCCGCACTTGGAAAGGCCTCTCAATGATCTGCACTGAAGCTGAACTTGAAGAGGATGGCTTCACAGAGCGCTTCAAATTTGACACCACACCTCCTAGGAGGGCTGTGATGCGCAACACACCGTCACTTGAAGACTCTGAGTATTCCTCATCTGCTGCCACCGTCACTGCGAGGATCATTGATGAAGATGATGATGCTACTTCACCACCACCCGCTTCAGCACCTCAAAGCTCAGCACCGCCAAACAACTCCACCGACCCTGCTGCGCCTGGGAACGCGTAGAAAACTCTATGTCTTCAAACCTTTTTGGTCATTCCTGACAAAAGGGGGAGAAGCATTTGATGTTTATAGTCTTCAAGCGGGTCAATATGGGCGGGTGCCTTGTTTTGTTATACTTGCTTCGTGTTTGCAACTCTTGTTTTGCTTCATTTGGTTCTTTTGAGTTGTAAACACGAAAACTCGATGGTCGTCTGCTACTTGTTTTACCACTCCTTTTGCGAAGATAAATTCCGCATGTGCGACGATAAATTCCGCACTCATCTCATTCTGCAGACATCCATTTTCCATTATGCATGTTATTCGGCACTTCATATACTTTCACATGCATAGTAGATTGTCATCATAAGCTGAAGCTGATCTCCACAAGTACAACCTGCCATGTGCATTTGCATTCCAAAAGCAAATTAACTTATATGCACATCTTCAGGGGGAGCACTTGCAACTTATGATGACAATTCCTTTACAGACTTCACACTTTATATTCCCCGTTGAAAACTTCAACTAGTTTGTCATCAATCACCAAAAAGGGGGAGATTGTAAGTGCATCTAGTGCCACCCCTAGTTGGTTTTGGAGTATTGACGACAAACCTAGTTGAGGGACTAATGTGTTTGTGAGAATTGCAGGAAAACACAGGTAGAAGTCCCTCATTGATTCGGTTTACTACCAGAGATGACCCCTAAAAATGAATGAAGACATTGAAGTCAAATGTGGTATATGAAGATATTCACATTGAAGACTATGACAACAGAAGACACGTTATGAAGCCTATGGAACTCGAAGACTTAGATCTTTCGTAGTTCTTTTTATTTTTGTTGAGTCATAGGAACCACCGTACTGTTAAGTGGGGTCCAGGAGAACAAGTCAGAATGACTTAAGTGATGCCTAAATCAAAAACCTATGTCTTCGAGTGAAGACAATGAGAGCAAATCTTGTCCAGAGCCGGACAAGTCAGCTTTGCTTGTAGCCCAAGTAAAGTTGCCATGAGAGTTCGAAATCTGACCGTTGAGACACATGTCAGTTGCTTAGTGACCCATTGTCATTTCGGACAAATCAGGTCGGGTTGCCAAGTGGCTATAAATAGCCCACCCCCACAACCATAAACGGTTGGCTGCTCAGATTTCAGTGCACGGCTTTTGTCGTTTGAGAGCAACCCACCTCGAAGCCTTTGAGAGAAAATTCCTAGTGAGGAGAAAATCCCTAACCACCCAGAGCCAGAGTAAATTGGGCATCACTTAAGTCTTCTTGTCTGTGTGATCTGAAGACTTATTACACTTGAGGACTGTGAATCCTCCAGACGGTTAGGCGTCGCGTTCAGAGCATCCAAGAGACATTGTGGATTGCCAGTGAACGAAGTCTGTGAAGGTTTGGGAGTCTACCTTGAAGACTTACCAGAGTGATTGGGCGAGGACTAAGTGACCTTAGCTCAAGGAGATTACGGTGAGGACTTGGTGTCCTGAACTGTGTGTTCAGGACTGGGTGTCCGGGACTGTGTGTCCTAAGGTTTAAATACCTAGCCGCTCCAACCAGACGTACAGTTGTCACAGCAACTGGAACTGGTCCAACATATCATTGTCTTCAACGAGTCACTGGTTTCATCTTCACTTCCTTCTCTTGCTGTTACTCATTGTGAAGTCATTGCGTGCTTGCTTTATCATTTGTCTTCACAACGTGAATGCATGATCTGTTTGGCTTCATAACTTCTTCCTACTTGATCCTTATTACACTGAAGCTGTTTGTCACTGTGCTTTCACTCTATTGAATACATGACCATGGCTGGCCTAGTGTAATCTAACTTCCGCTGCATAGTAATAGGCATAATCTTCACTGTTTGTCTTCATAACTCCCAAGTTTTGAAGACTTTCATAAAAATCGCCTATTCACCCCCCCTCTAGTCGATATAACGCACTTTCACCAACAGTGGCATCCGAGCCTAGGTTTTATGTGTTGATGTTATATGCACGAGTAGAACACAAGTGAGTTGTGGGCGATATAAGTCATACTGCTTACCAGCATGTCATACTTTGGTTCGGCGGTATTGTTGGACGAAGCGGCCCGGACCGACATTACGCGTACGCTTATGCGAGACCGGTTCTCCCGACGTGCTTTGCACAAAGGTGGCTAGCGGGTGTCAGTGTCGGTGTCATAACCGGTGGATCTCGGGTAGGGGGTCCCGAACTGTGCGTCTAGGCGGATGGTAATAGGAGACAAGGGACACAATGTTTTACCCAGGTTCGGGCCCTCTTGATGGAGGTAAAACCTTACGTCCTGCTCGATTAATATTGATGATATGGGTAGTACAAGAGTAGATCTACCACAAGATAAAGGAGGCTAAACCCTAGAAGCTAGCCTATGGTATGATTGTTGTATATATTGTATATCTATCTACTAGTCTGGCCTCGGTTTATATAATGCACCGGAGGCCTAGGATAACAAGAGTCCTAGCCGAATACGCCGGTGGGGAGAAGTCCTTGTCTTGATCGCCAAGTCTTGTGGAATCTTCCTTGTATGCGGTAGCCGTCCGAACTGGCCCATGAGTATACGGCCACGGGGGTCCTCGGCCCAATCTAATAGATCGTTAGACGACGTGGTGAGTACCCCCTAGTCCAGGACACCGTCAGTAGCCCCCTGAACCGGTCTTCAAGTTAGGGACGCTCCTCGATTCTTCCGAACTGTTCTTCATCTTCGGTTGCCGGTCTTGAAAACTGGTTCAACAAATCTTCTTTATCTTCGATCTTGAGGATCGCCGAAATGCATTCGACGAGTTTACACGTCGGGTATCCGAGGAGCCCCTTTAAGTTTCCGGCCTTTATCAACGCCTTGTTTATTTTTATGCCACACCTTGGGTTTGAAGTTGTTCCCGGGAGGCAGGGTCCTCTTGTGTCTGAGCTCCAACGCCGGACTGCATTCGAGGTATCTTTTGCAGCCGAGCACCAACGCCGGACCGCTTCCCAGCTCTAGCGCCGGAATGTATCCGAGCTCCAACGCCGGACTATGTATCCGAGCTCCAACGCCGGACTGTATATCCGAGCTCCAACGCCGAAATATATCCGAGCTCCAACGCCGGACTGTGTCCAGGCTCCAATGCCGGACTCTATCCTAGGTGTCATATCATCTTGGTTCAAAAAAGTTGAAGGAGTTTAGCCGAGCTTAATGCCGGAAATGCCCTCTATGGAGCCAGCCACTAGCGCCCGAGCTTTATGCCGGACTGCTTCCGAGGTGGTGCATCACCCCGACTATGGGCCGATTTTTTGTCAATATTTTTTATTGGTGCAATTTATTCTCTGCCGAGATATATAGCCAGTAGCCTTCAAGGTGTGTATCGGTCTAAAACCCGAGATGCACATGAAGGATGACATAAGACCGCTGATCCCAGTAGCCGCTGAGACTCAGGTTGGTTTGCAAAATCGGCCTGAGGATCAAGTCCTAACTTGGCAGAATACTTCGGGACACAAAAGCGGCGTGCTCAGTCCTCAAGACTCAGGTTGGGTGCGGCCGACCAACCTGAGGATCAAAATCTCCTCGGAAACTATATTGCACATAAAATTTTCTGCATTGGACAAGCAATGCAGTAGCCCCCGAGACACTGGTCGGGTGGCAACACCAGATCAGGGGATCGATGTGCCCCTTTAATATTTGTAAATAATAAGCCCGAAGCCCAGTAGCCCCCGAGCCTTAATGCGGGAACGGCTGGCCGAATTAAGGATCAATATCCATAGTAAAATCACAAATTATGTGTAATGACTCTATGTATCCAAGTACTTTACATCATTAATGCTCGGATCCGCATTGTACAAAACTTTGTTGACCGACCATCGGCTTCCACCTCCTTGGCCAGTAGCCGAGGAGTGTTTGTCCTACTTTATAAAGCCTTTATGAGGGTAAAGATTTACGACAAACAAGGCAATCTGGCCACACGGTTTTATAAACAAAGGTACGCAGAGAGATATGTTATATTACTGTTTAACACAAGAAATGTATTCCAAAGAAAATAGTCCCGCTATCGGTTCCTTTCTTTGGGTTGTCATGCTAAGCATGATCATTAAACCTCAGCTCCAATGTAAGAGCAAAATATTGAGGATTTAGTTTGGGAGGCCAGTTAATAGCCCCCGGTAGTGTTCGGCGACAGCCGGGTCAAGCCGTAAACACTTCGGCCAATGTTATGAACGGCCCATCATTTAACATAGTCATCGGATCGCTGACCAGTTTACGCTTATTGTGAAAGTCAGTTTTTGGCTTTCTCCACTGAGGTGCTTAACCATGTGAGCTGGAAGCACAATCGCAGTGGTTCTCCCTTTGCACGCCTAGCCGAACAAAACAGAACGTAGGAAGCAAGTGCAGGAGCCGGGCAACCCAACTATTGACCGAAGACACAATTCGAAACCGATGCATATATAGCAATATCTGAGAATGTTTTTGCCGAATCCCTAAAGGTGTCCGGCGTTGCACTGCGAGACTAATGCTGGAAAAGCACAAATAGTTTAAAAGTGCCAAAAATCTTGGAAAACCAAGAAACGTCAGTAAAAACATGACATCCGAACAAGATCAAGTGTTCGGTGCCAATCCGAAAATTGGTCTTAGAAAAAAGAAGTGCTTCTATCGTCCTTTAACATGACACATCCTATCTCAAGACTTCGAGCGGGTCAGCCTACGGCTTCAACCTCCTATCCCGAGGGCGGAGTACTTCTCATTAGGCCAGTTTAGCAAACTAAACTCTAGCGGCTTTGAGAGAGAAATTAGGCTCCCCGGCTAGTGACCGCACACTCGCGTCGAAAAAAGGCGTGATAAATAATAATAATAGAACTTTGCAATGACTGAGAAGAAGAACACTTATTATAAAACGGCTCAAATAAACTTAAGAGCCCCCAAGTGACTTGGGTAGAAGAATGATTGCATGTACCGAAGTACTTATATCATATCTATGTTCAACCAAACTTTAAGCGCGTCTTAACCGACCGTCGGCTTCTCCCTCTTCGGTTAAGGACCGAAAAGTGTTATGTACTCCATCGGTCGAGAATATCGACGGTGTTTCCAATAACCAGGCAATCAGGCCATAAGGCTGTAATAGACAAAGCGCGCTCAGGGAACTTATGCTATATTACTGCGAAGAGTAAGAAGCATCTTCGAAGAAAATAGTGTTGGGTTTCGTAGTAATTTCAAAAAATTTCCTACGCACACGCAAGATCATGTGATGCATAGCAACAAGGGGGAGAGTGTTGTCTACGTACCCAACGCAGACCGACTGCGGAAGCGATGACACGACGTAGAGGAAGTAGTCGTACGTCTTCACGATCCAACCGATCAAGCACCGAAACTACGGCACCTCCGAGTTCGAGCACACGTTCAGCTCGATGACGATCCCCGGACTCCGATCCAGCAAAGTGTCGGGGAAGAGTTCCGTCAGCACGACGGCGTGGTGACGATCTTGATGTACTACAGCAGCAGGGCTTCACCTAAACTCCGCTACAGTATTATCGAGGAATATGGTGGCAGGGGGCACCGCACACGGCTAAGGAATAGATCACGTGGATAAACTTGTGTGTCTAAAGGTGCCCCCTGCCTCCGTATATAAAGGAGTAGAGGGGGGGAGGCTGGCCGGCCAAGGAGGAGGGCGCAGGAGAGTCCTACTCCCTCTGGGAGTAGGATTCCCCCCCCCCAATCCTAGTCGGAATAGGATTCGCGGAGGGGGAAAAGAGGAGGAGGGGGCCGGCCACCTCTCCTAGTCCTAATAGGACTAGGGGAAGGGGGAGGCGCGCAGCCCATCTAGGGCAGCCCCTTCTCTTTTCCACTAAGGCCCACTATGGCCCATATAGCTCCCGGGGGTTCCGGTAACCCTCCCGGTATTCCGGTAAAATCCCGATTTCACCCGGAACACTTCCGATATCCAAACATAGGCTTCCAATATATCAATCTTTATGTCTCGACCATTTCGAGACTCCTCGTCATGTCCATGATCACATCCAGGACTCCGAACAACATTCGGTACATCAAAATGCATAAACTCATAATATAACTGTCATCGTAACCTTAAGCGTGCGGACCCTACGGGTTCGAGAACAATGTAGACATGACCGAGACACGTCTCCGGTCAATAACCAATAGCGGGACCTGGATGCCCATATTGGCTCCTACATATTCTACGAAGATCTTTATCGGTCAGACCGCATAACAACATACGTTGTTCCCTTTGTCATCGGTATGTTACTTGCCCGAGATTCGATCGTCGGTATCCAATACCTAGTTCAATCTCGTTACCGGCAAGTCTCTTTACTCGTTCCGTAATACATCATCTCGCAACTAACTCATTAGTTGTAATGCTTGCAAGGCTTATGTGATGTGCATTACCAAGAGGGCCCAGAGATACCTCTCCGACAATCGGAGTGACAAATCCTAATCTCGAAAGACGCCAACCCAACATCTACCTTTGGAGACACCTGTAATGCTCCTTTATAATCACCCAGTTACGTTGTGACGTTTGGTAGCACCCAAAGTGTTCCTCCGGTAAACGGGAGTTGCAAAATCTCATAGTCATAGGAACATGTATAAGTCATGAAGAAAGCAATAGCAACATACTAAACGATCGGGTGCTAAGCTAATGGAATGGGTCATGTCAATCAGATCATTCAACTAATGATGTGACCTCGTTAATCAAATAACAACTCATTGTTCATGGTCAGGAAACATAACCATCTTTGATTAACGAGCTAGTCAAGTAGAGGCATACTAGTGACACTTTGTTTGTCTATGTATTCACACATGTATTATGTTTCCGGTTAATACAATTCTAGCATGAATAATAAACATTTATCATGATTATAAGGAAATAAATAATAACTTTATTATTGCCTCTAGGGCATATTTCCTTCAGTCTCCCACTTGCACTAGAGTCAATAATCTAGATTACACTGTAATGAATCTAACACCCATGGAGCCTTGGTGCTGATCATGTTTTGCTCGTGGAAGAGGCTTAGTCAACGGGTCTGCAACATTCAGATCCGTATGTATCTTGCAAATCTCTATGTCTCCCACCTGGACTAGATCCCGGATGGAGTTGAAGCGTCTCTTGATGTGTTTGGTCCTTTTGTGAAATCTGAATTCCTTTGCCAAGGCAATTGCACCAGTATTGTCACAAAAGATTTTCATTGGACCCGATGCATTAGGTATAACACCTAGATCGGATATGAACTCCTTCATCCAGACTCCTTCGTTCGCTGCTTCCGAAGCAGCTATGTACTCCGCTTCACATGTAGATCCCGCTACGATGCTTTGTTTAGAACTGCACCAACTGACAGCTCCACCGTTTAATGTAAACACGTATCCGGTTTGCGATTTAGAATCGTCCGGATCAGTGTCAAAGCTTGCATCAACGTAACCTTTTACGGTGAGCTCTTTGTCACCTCCATATACGAGAAACATATCCTTAGTCCTTTTCAGGTATTTCAGGATGTTCTTGACCGCTGTCCAGTGATCCACTCTTGGATTACTTTGGTACCTCCCTGCTAAACTTATAGCAAGGCACACATCAGGTCTGGTACACAGCATTGCATACATGATAGATCCTATGGCTGATGCATAGGGAACATCTTTCATATTCTCTCTACCTTCTGCAGTGGTCGGGCATTGAGTCTTACTCAACTTCACACCTTGTAACATAGGCAAGAACCCTTTCTTTGCTTGATCCATTTTGAACTTCTTCAAAATTTTGTCAAGGTATGTGCTTTGTGAAAGTCCAATTAAGCGTCTTGATCTATCTCTATAGATCTTAATGCCTAATATGTAAGCAGCTTCACCGAGGTCTTTCATTGAAAAACTTTTATTCAAGTGTCCCTTTATGCTATCTAGAAATTCTATATCATTTCCAATCAGCAATATGTCATCCACATATAATATCAGAAATGCTACAGAGCTCCCACTCACTTTCTTGTAAATACAGGCTTCTCCAAAAGTCTGTATAAAACCAAATGCTTTGATCACACTATCAAAACGTTTATTCCAACTCCGAGAGGCTTGCACCAGTCCATAAATGGATCGCTGGAGCTTGCACACTTTGTTAGCTCCCTTTGGATCGACAAAACCTTCCGGTTGTATCATATACAACTCTTCTTCCAGAAATCCATTCAGGAATGCAGTTTTGACATCCATCTGCCAAATTTCATAATCATAAAATGCGGCAATCGCTAACATGATTCGGACGGACTTAAGCATCGCTACGGGTGAGAAGGTCTCATCGTAGTCAATCCCTTGAACTTGCCGAAAACCTTTTGCGACAAGTCGAGCTTTGTAGACAATAACATTACCATCAGCGTCAGTCTTCTTCTTAAAGATCCATTTATTTTTAACTGCTTGCCGATCATCGGGCAAGTCAACCAAAGTCCATACTTTGTTCTCATACATGGATCCCATCTCAGATTTCATGGCTTCAAGCCACTTTGCGGAATCTGGCTCACCATCGCTTCTTCATAGTTCGTAGGTTCATCATGATCTAGTAGCATGACTTGCAGAACAGGATTACCGTACCACTCTGGTGCGGATCTTACTCTGGTTGATCTACGAGGTTCAGTAGTATCTTGATCTGAAGTTTCATGATCATTATCATTGGCTTCCTCACTAACTGGTGTAGGTGTCACTGAAACAGTTTTCTGTGATGTACTACTTTCCAGTAAGGGAGCAGGTACAGTTACCTCATCAAGTTCTACTTTCCTCCCACTCACTTCTTTCGAGAGAAACTCCTTCTCTAGAAAGGATCCATTCTTGGCAACGAATGTCTTGCCTTTGGATCTGTGATAGAAGGTGTACCCAACAGTCTCCTTTGGGTATCCTATGAAGACACATTTCTCCGATTTGGGTTCGAGCTTATCAGGTTGAAGCTTTTTCACATAAGCATCGCAGCCCCAAACTTTAAGAAACGACAACTTTGGTTTCTTGCCAAACCACAGTTCATAAGGCGTCGTCTCAACGGATTTTGATGGTGCCCTATTTAACGTGAATGCGGCCGTCTCTAAAGCATAACCCCAAAATGATAGCGGTAAATTAGTAAGAGACATTATAGATCGCACCATATCTAGTAAAGTACGATTACGACGTTCGGACACACCATTACGCTGTGGTGTTCCGGGTGGCGTGAGTTGCGAAACTATTCCACAGTTTTTCAACTGTACACCAAACTCGTAACTCAAATATTCTCCTCCACGATCAGATCGTAGAAACTTTATTTTCTTGTTACGATGATTTTCAACTTCACTCTGAAATTCTTTGAACTTTTCAAATGTTTCAGATTTATGTTTCATTAAGTAGATATACCCATATCTGCTTAAATCATCTGTGAAGGTGAGAAAATAACGATATCCGCCACGAGCCTCAATATTCATCGGACCACATACATCGGTATGTATGATTTCCAACAAATCTGTTGCTCTCTCCATAGTACCGGAGAACGGTGTTTTAGTCATCTTGCCCATGAGGCACGGTTCGCAAGTACCAAGTGATTCATAATCAAGTGGTTCCAAAAGTCCATCAGTATGGAGTTTCTTCATGCGCTTTATACCGATATGACCTAAACGACAGTGCCACAAATAAGTTGCACTTTCATTATCAACTCTGCATCTTTTGGCTTCAACATTATGAATATGTGTATTACTACTATCGAGATTCAATAAGAATAGACCACTCTTCAAGGGTGCATGACCATAAAAGATATTACTCATATAAATAGAACAACCATTATTCTCTGATTTAAATGAATAACCGTCTCGCATTAAACAAGATCCAGATATAATGTTCATGCTCAACGCTGGCACCAAATAACAATTATTTAGGTCTAATATTAATCCCGAAGGTAGATGTAGAGGTAGCGTGCCGACCGCGATCACATCGACTTTGGAACCGTTTCCCACGCGCATCATCACCTCGTCCTTTGCCAGTGCCCGCTTATTCTGTAGTCCCTGTTTCGAGTTGCAAATATTAGCAATAGAACCAGTATCAAATACCCAGGTGCTACTGCGAGCTCTAGTAAGGTACACATCAATAACATGTATATCACATATACCTTTGTTCACCTTGCCATCCTTCTTATCCGCCAAATACTTGGGGCAGTTCCGCTTCCAGTGACCAGTCTGCTTGCAGTAGAAGCACTCAGTTTCAGGCTTAGGTCCAGACTTGGGTTTCTTCTCTTGAGTAGCAACTTGCTTGCCGTTCTTTTTGAAGTTCCCCTTCTTCTTCCCTTTGCCCTTTTTCTTGAAACTAGTGGTCTTGTTAACCATCAACACTTGATGCTCCTTCTTGATTTCTACCTCCGCAGCTTTCAGCATTGCGAAGAGCTCGGGAATAGTTTTGTTCATCCCTTGCATATTATAGTTCATCACGAAGCTCTTGTAGCTCGGTGGCAGTGATTGGAGAATTCTGCCAATGACGCAATCATCCGGAAGATTAACTCCCAATTGAATCAAGTGATTATTATACCCATACATTTTGAGTATATGTTCACTAATAGAACTGTTCTCCTCCATCTTGCAGCTATAGAACTTATTGGGGACTTCATATCTCTCAATTCAGGCATTTGCTTGAAATATTAACTTCAACTCCTGGAACATCTCATATGCTCCATGACGTTCAAAACATCGTTGAAGTCCTGATTCTAAGCCGTAAAGCATGGCACACTGAACTATCGAGTAGTCATCAGCTTTGCTCTGCCAGACGTTCATAACATCTGGTGTTGCTCCAGCAGCAGGCCTGGCACCCAGCGGTGCTTCCAGGACATAATTCTTCTGTGCAGCAATGAGGATAATCCTCAAGTTACGGACCCAGTCCGTGTAATTGCTACCATCATCTTTCAACTTTGCTTTCTCAAGGAACGCATTAAAATTCAACGGAACAACAGCACGAGCCATCTATCTACAATCAACATAAACAAGCAAGATACTATCAGGTACTAAGTTCATGATAAATTTAAGTTCAATTAATCATATTACTTAAGAACTCCCACTTAGATAGACATCCCTCTAATCTTCTAAGTGATTACGTGATCCAAATCAACTAAACCATAACCGATCATCACGTGAGATGGAGTAGTTTTCAATGGTGAACATCGTTTATGTTGATCATATCTACTATATGATTCACGCTCGACCTTTCGGTCTCCGTGTTCCGAGGCCATATCTGCATATGCTAGGCTCGTCAAGTTTAACCTGAGTATTCTGCGTGTGCAAAACTGGCTTGCACCCGTTGTAGATGGACGTAGAGCTTATGACACCCGATCATCACGTGGTGTCTGGGCACGACGAACTTTGGCAACGGTGCATACTCAGGGAGAACACTTCTTGATAATTTAGTGAGAGATCATCTTATAATGCTACCGTCAATCAAAGCAAGATAAGATGCATAAAAAGATAAACATCACATGCAATCAATATAAGTGATATGATATGGCCATCATCATCTTGTGCTTGTGATCTCCATCTCCGAAGCACCGTCATGATCACCATCGTCACCGGCGCGACACCTTGATCTCCATCGTAGCATCGTTGTCGTCTCGCCAATCTTATGCTTCCACGACTATCACTACCGTTTAGTAATAAAGTAAAGCATTACATCGCGATTGCATTGCATACAATAAAGCGACAACCATATGGCTCCTGCCAGTTGCCGATAACTCGGTTACAAAACATGATCATCTCATACAATAGAATTCCGCATCATGCCTTGACCATATCACATCACAACATGCCCTGCAAAAACAAGTTAGACGTCCTCTACTTTGTTGTTGCATGTTTTACGTGGCTGCTACGGGCTTAAGTAAGAACCAATCTCACCTACGCATCAAAACCACAACGATAGTTTGTCAAATAGACTCCATTTTAACCTTCGCAAGGACCGGGCGTAGCCATACTTGGTTCAACTAAAGTTGGAGAGACAGTCGCCCGCAAGCCATCTATGTGCAAAGCACGTCGAGGGAACCGGTCTCGCGTAAGCGTACGCGTAAGGTTGGTCCGAGTCGTCTCGTCCAACAATACCGCCGAACCAAAGTATGACATGCTGGTAGGCAGTATGACTTGTATCGTCCACAACTCACTTGTGTTCTACTCGTGCATATAACATCAACATAAATAACATAGGCTCGGATGCCACTGTTGGGTTTCGTAGTAATTTCAAAAATTTTCCTACGCACACGCAAGATCATGTGATGCATGGCAACAAGGGGGAGAGTGTTGTCTATGTACCCAACGCAGACCGACTGCGGAAGCGATGACACGACGTAGAGGAAGTAGTCGTACGTCTTCATGATCCAACCGATCAAGCACCGAAACTACGGCACCTCCGAGTTCGAGCACACGTTCAGCTCGATGACGATCCCCGGACTCCGATCCAGCAAAGTGTCGGGGAAGCGTTCCGTCAGCACGACGGCGTGGTGAAGATCTTGATGTACTACAGCAGCAGGGCTTCGCCTAAACTCCGCTACAGTATTATCGAGGAATATGGTGGCAGGGGGCACCGCACACGGCTAAGGAATAGATCACGTGGATCAACTTGTGTGTCTAGAGGTGCCCCTGCCTCCGTATATAAAGGAGTAGAGGGGGGAGGCTGGCCGGCCAAGGAGGAGGGCGCAGGAGAGTCCTACTCCCTCTGGGAGTAGGATTCCCCCCCCCCCAATCCTAGTCGGAATAGGATTCTCGGAGGGGGAAAAGAGGAGGAGGGGGCCGGCCACCTCTCCTAGTCCTAATAGGACTAGGGGAAGGGGGAGGCGCGCAGCCCATCTAGGGCAGCCCCTTCTCTTTTCCACTAAGGCCCACTATGGCCCATATAGCTCCCGGGGGTTCCGGTAACCCTCCCGGTATTCTGGTAAAATCCCGATTTCACCCGGAACACTTCCGATATCCAAACATAGGCTTCCAATATATCAATCTTTATGTCTCGACCATTTCGAGACTCCTCGTCATGTCCATGCTCACATCCGGGACTCCGAACAACATTCGGTACATCAAAATGCATAAACTCATAATATAACTGTCATCGTAACCTTAAGCGTGCGGACCCTACGGGTTCAAGAACAATGTAGACATGACCGAGACACGTCTCCGGTCAATAACCAATAGCGGGACCTGGATGCCCATATTGGCTCCTACATATTCTACGAAGATCTTTATCGGTCAGACCGCATAACAACATACGTTGTTCCCTTTGTCATCGGTATGTTACTTGCCCGAGATTCGATCGTCGGTATCCAATACCTAGTTCAATCTCGTTACCGGCAAGTCTCTTTACTCGTTCCGTAATACATCATCTCGCAACTAACTCATTAGTTGTAATGCTTGCAAGGCTTATGTGATGTGCATTACCGAGAGGGCCCAGAGATACCTCTCCGACGATCGGAGTGACAAATCCTAATCTCGAAATACGCCAACCCAACATCTACCTTTGGAGACACCTGTAATGCTCCTTTATAATCACCCAGTTACGTTGTGACGTTTGGTAGCACCCAAAGTGTTCCTCCGGTAAACGGGAGTTGCAAAATCTCATAGTCATAGGAACATGTATAAGTCATGAAGAAAGCAATAGCAACATACTAAACAATCGGGTGCTAAGCTAATGGAATGGGTCATGTCAATCAGATCATTCAACTAATGATGTGACCTCGTTAATCAAATAACAACTCATTGTTCATGGTCAGGAAACATAACCATCTTTGATTAACGAGCTAGTCAAGTAGAGGCATACTAGTGACACTTTGTTTGTCTATGTATTCACACATGTATTATGTTTCCGGTTAATACAATTCTAGCATGAATAATAAACATTTATCATGATTATAAGGAAATAAATAATAACTTTATTATTGCCTCTAGGGCATATTTCCTTCAAATAGTACCCCCACCGATACCTTTCTTCGGTGCTCATTGTTATTATGAGACTTGTGCAATAGATTTTTTGTACTCATGAGTTCCGTTGTGTGCCGACCATCATTGAATAACTATAAGAGCGCTAGCTTTCAGCTTCACCCAGTCTGAGGTCCGGCTTGGGTGACCGGATCGTGACAATCACAGAGGTGCTCCCTTTACTCCCTAGCCGAACAATCGGGAACGTAGGGGTAAACACAGGAGCGAGGCAACCCAGCTTGCAAATCGCTTAAGTCAATGTGGTGCATATTGTGGCGTAATACACGAACAAGGAACGAAGCCGTACAAGTATAATCATATGCAACAGGAAAAGCTTCATAAAGGAAGCCCCCAAGTAAACGGGGTATTTGAATTTATGCGTCACAAACAAAGTTTGGACAAGGAAATTTTTTAGAAGCAACTTTTTTCCAAAAAAGTATAATGCTTGGTCGAACCGAACGCAAGTTAGAAATTAAAGCTTTGAGCATGAAAGCGACTTAGCTGGTTAATGTGTTCGGTATTGATGACGCGGTCCAAGCTTGATGCGGGGCAAGGTTCCATCCCTCAAGCCGGTCCCGAGGTGGCGGAGCGGAGAGCTTGACACGCCGAAGTGGTGACATAGCACGATCAATGCAGACCGGCAGAGTGACGCCGAAGTCCCCGGATCATTTTCCTGTGCACAAAAATAGTGCAGACCGGAGATAATAGTAATAATGATAATTAAAAAAAATCGTTGCAGAGTAATAAAAGAAATATGACCTGGCGCCGAAGTCAAGTCGATGCAGGGTGTCGGCGTGATGCAGTAAAGGCGTGGCAAAGCCTGAATTCACAGGTCGGTCCGAGCTCCGAGTG
Organism: Triticum urartu; assembly: GCF_056163025.1. NCBI lineage: Eukaryota > Viridiplantae > Streptophyta > Magnoliopsida > Poales > Poaceae > Triticum > Triticum urartu. The sequence goes on from NC_141875.1 coordinate 98,868,044, forward strand.
CGGTGTTCGCCGGACTATGTACGGAAATTGACCGAACCACCATGCGACTGTCGTTGATGCAGCCACCATTTGATAGACCTGTGTACATATGACGGACAAACCAGAGTAATAATTCCTTGGGAAAAATGAACCCAAACAAGCAAAAAATACTGGGATTAATAGCACCTGGTTTATTTGTTGTAGCAATCCGAAGGAAGGTGATTCCTAAAATTGGGACCCGCTCCGCACACCCATTGCCTGATGGGTGATAAAACGACGGCATGGCAATGCTGGTAAAGGTTGACTCGCCGAGGCAAAGCCCTCGGCCCAGCTAACGTGACGGAGCTGGTCGGCTAGTGACGCCGAAGTGTCCGGAGTAGGTTGATGAAGAGATGGCGAAGCCCCCGGTCCAGCCAAGATGTCGAAGCCTCGATGCCAGCCGATGAGTCGAAGTAGGTCGGCGTGATGGACACCAGCTTGAAGAAGCAATAGTGCGGCCCTGTCGATGCAGGTCGTGACATGGTCGATGCCGGCTTGATGAAGCGACCGTGCGGCGATGCCGGTATGCCCGCTCCGTGTAATCTGTGGGGCGGCGATGTTGGTGATGATTTATCCTTCGCGATGCCGGGCTCTAGTTCGGCTTGCCGAGATGATGATCCGAAGAAGTTGAGCTCGGCTCAACAAAGTGACGCCGTGTCTAGCGCAGGTCGGCAGCCGTGGAGTAATATTGCCGGACTGGTTTGACACCAGCATGATGTTGAAGATCATGTTCAAAAGATCTTACAGTTAGTGGGATGTGTTCGGGAACAAAACACAATACCCCATACAAAACTTCCTTCAAAAGGGATGTCCGAAATCCTGTTCATAAAAAAGATGAACTCGGGCCGGATTCGTTTTCGCGCACAAAACAGATCCGAAAAGTGATGCACTAATCGGAAGGTTCCCGGAGTTTGAACGGTCGGATCGAGCCGAAATTTTGAGAGGTGGTAGATATAGGAATTCCGCAGCCGATCAACGGTTGGATCTTCCAAAGGACGTCTGAGATAGAAGCTGGACACCACGCCCTAAACTCATCCAAATTCCCGTCCAGATTTGACAGGGCTCCGGTATATCGTGGATTGCCAGAGATTTCTCCATCGGAACTCGACGAAATTTTGCAGGGTTGTTGTAGACTCAATTCCGCACAATTCCACCAAAGCGATCGTCAAAGCGATACTTGAGGAGGTGGTGGTGGCAGATACGAGTTTGCTGTCCAGAAAAACAGCACAGTCGCTTGAGGGCAATGTTGACGTTGAGCCCCCGAACTCCATAGATGATTCCTCCGTGATCTTGATAGAGATCGGAGTTGATGTTTGATGAAGGCCCTCGTCCGGACATGGTGATCCGAACACGGGGCGCAATTCTTGGTCGAACCAAGGTGACCAGTCGAGCTGGTGATGAAGATGCCGAAGTCGCAGTTGATCTGCAGGCGAGCCATCGATCCTTTTGTCGATCACACAGCGGAACTCTCAATGAAAGCACCAATGTCGGTGTCAAAACCGGCGGCTCTCGGGTAGGGGGTCCCGAACTGTGCGTCTAGGCGGATGGTAACAGGAGACAAGGGACACAATATTTTACCCAGGTTCGGGCCCTCTTGATGGAGGTAAAACCTACGTCCTGCTCGATTAATATTGATGATATGGATAGTACAAGAGTAGATCTACCACAAGATCAAGGAGGCTAAACCCTACAAGCTAGCCTATGGTATGATTGTTGTATATATTGTATATCTATCGACTAGCCTGGCCTCGGTTTATACAATGCACCGGAGGCCTAGGATATCAAGAGTCCTAGCCGAATACGCCGGTAGGGAGAAGTCCTTGTCTTGATCGCCAAGTCTTGTGGAATCTTCCTTGTATGCGGTAGCCGTCCGAACTGGCCCATGAGTATACGGCCACGGGGGTCCTCGGCCCAATCTAATAGATCGGGAGACGACGTGGTGAGTACCCCCCTAGTCCAGGACACCGTCAGTCAGTTTCTCCAACTTTAGTTGAACCGAGTGTGGCTACGCCCGGTCCTTGCGAAGGTTAAAACAGCACCAACTTGACAAACTATCGTTGTGGTTTTGATGTGTAGGTAAGATTGGTTCTTACTTAAGCCCGTAGCAGCCACGTAAAACTTGCAACAACAAAGTAGAGAACGTCTAACTTGTTTTTGCAGGGCATGTTGTGATGTGATATGGTCAAGACATGATGCTAAATTTTATTGTATGAGATGATCATGTTTTGTAACCGAGTTATCGGCAACTAGCAGGAGCCATATGGTTGTTGCTTTATTGTATGCAATGCAACTGCGTTGTAATGCTTTACTTTATCACTAAGCGGTAGCGATAGTCGTGGAAGCATAAGATTGGCGAGACAACAACGATGCTACGATGGTGATCAAGGTGTCACGCCGGTGACGATGGTGATCATGACGGTGCTTCGAAGATGGAGATCACAAGCACAAGATGATGATGGCCATATCATATCACTTATATTGATTGCATGTGATGTTTATCTTTTATGCATCTTATCTTGCTTTGATTGACGATAGCATTTTAAGATGATCTCTAGTAAGCCTCTAGTTGACTAGCTCGTTGATCAATAGATGGTTACGGTTTCCTAAACCATGGACATTGGATGTCGTTGATAACGGGATCACATCATTAGGAGAATGATGTGATGGACAAGACCCAATCCTAAGCATAGCACTAGATCGTGTAGTTCGTATGCTATAGCTTTTCTAATGTCAAGTATCATTTCCTTAGACCATGAGATTGTGCAACTCCCGGATACCGTAGGAATGCTTTGGGTGTATCAAACGTCACAACGTAACTGGGTGACTATAAAGGTGCATTACAGGTATCTCCGAAAGTGTCTGTTGGGTTGGCACGAATCGAGACTGGGATTTGTCACTCCGTGTAAGCGGAGAGGTATCTCTGGGCCCACTCGGTAGGACATCATCATATGCGCAATGTGACCAAGGAGTTGATCACGGGATGATGTGTTACGGAACGAGTAAAGAGACTTGCCGGTAACGAGATTGAACAAGGTATAGGGATACCGACGATCGAATCTCGGGCAAGTACAATACCGCTAGACAAAGGGAATTGTATACGGGATTGATTAAGTCCTTGACATCGTGGTTCATCCGATGAGATCATCGTGGAACATGTGGGAGCCAACATGGGTATCCAGATCCCGCTGTTGGTTATTGACCGGAGAACGTCTCGGTCATGTCTGCATGTCTCCCGAACCCGTAGGGTCTACACACTTAAGGTTCGATGACGCTAGGGTTATAAAGGTAGCTTGTATGTGGTTACCGAATGTTGTTCGGAGTCCCATATGAGATCTCGGACGTCACGAGGAGTTCCGGAATGGTCCGGAGGTAAAGATTTATATATAGGAAGTCCTGTTTCGGCCATCGGGACAAGTTTCGGGGTTATCGGTATTGTACCGGGACCACCGGAAGGGTCCCGGGGGCCCACCGGGTGGGGCCACCTACCCTGGGGGCCACATGGGCTGTAGGGGGTGCGCCTTGGCCTACATGGGCCAAGGGCACCAGCCCCAAGAGGCCCATGCGCCTGGGGAAACCCTAAAGGAAGAGTCCCAGCAGGGGAAGGCACCTCCTAGGTGCCTTGGGGGGGGAGGACTCCTCCCCTGGCCGCCGCCCCCTTGGAGATTGGATCTCCTAGGGGCTGGCGCACCCCCCTTTGGGATCCCTATATATAGTGGGGTAGGAGGGCCTCTCAAACACACCTTATGCCTTTGGTGCAGCCCCTCCCTCTCTCGCAAGTTCTTCTCCTCTCCCGTGGTGCTTTGCGAAGCCCTGCAGGATTGCCACGCTCCTCCACCACCACCACGCCGTTGTGCTGCTGCTGGATGGAGTCTTCCTCAACCTCTCCCTCTCTCCTTGCTGGATCAAGGCATGGGAGACGTCACCGGGCTGTACGTGTGTTGAACACGGAGGTGCTGTCCGTTCGGCACTAGGATCATCGGTGATTTGAATCACGACGAGTACGACTCCATCAACCCCGTTCACTTGAACGCTTCCGCTTAGCGATCTACAAGGGTATGTAGATGCACTCTCCTTCCCCTCGTTGCTAGTCTCTCCATAGATTGATCTTGGTGACACGTAGGAATTTTTTTGAATTTATGCTACGTTCCCCAACAGTGGCATCATGAGTTAGGTTTATTGCGTAGATTCTATGCACGAGTAGAACACAAAGTAGTTGTGGGCATTGATTTTGTTCAATATGCTTGCCGTTACTAGTCTTATCTTGATTCGGCGGCATCGTGGGATGAAGCGGCCCGGACCGACCTTACACGTACTCTTACGTGAGACTGGTTCCATCGACTGACATGCACTAGATGCATAAGGTGGCTAGCGGGTGTCTGTCTCTCCTACTTTAGTCGGATCGGATTCGATGAAAAGGGTCCTTATGAAGGGTAAATAGCAATTGGCATATCACGTTGTGGTTTTGTGTAGGTAAGAAACGTTCTTGCTAGAAACCCATAGCAGCCACGTAAAACATGCAAACAACAATTAGAGGACGTCTAACTTGTTTTTGCAGGGTATGCTATGTGATGTGATATGGTCAAAAGGATGTGATGAATGATATATGTGATGTATGAGATTGATCATGTTCTTGTCAAGGGAATCACGACTTGCATGTCAATGATGAGACAACTTCAAGAAGACACGATGATGGAGATCATGGTGTCGTGCCGGTGACGATGATGATCATGGAGCCCCGAAGATGGAGATCAAAAGGAGCAATATGATATTGGCCATATCATGTCACTATTTGATTGCATGTGATGTTTATCATGTTTATACATCTTATTTGCTTAGAACGACGGTAGTAAATAAGATGATCCCTTACAACAATTTCAAGAAGTGTTCTCCCCTAACTGTGCACCGTTGCTACGGTTCGTCGTTTCTAAGCACCACGTGTTAATCGGGTGTGATGGATCCTTACATTCACATACAACGGGTGTAAGACAGTTTTACACATGCAAAAACACTTAGGGTTAACTTGACGAGCCTAGCATGTACAGACATGGCCTCGGAACACAGAAGACCGAAAGGTCGAGCATGAGTCGTATAGAAGATACGATCAACATGAAGATGTTCACCGACGTTGACTAGTCCGTCTCACGTGTTGATCGGACACGGCCTAGTTGACTCGGATCATGTAATCACTTAGATGACTAGAGGGATGTCTATCTGAGTGGGAGTTCATAAGATGAACTTAATTATCCTGAACATAGTCAAAAAGGATTTTGCAAGTTATGTCGTAGCTCGCGTTTCAGTTCTACTGTTTAGATATGTTCCTAGAGAAAAATTAGTTGAAAGTTGATAGTAGCAATTATGCGGACTAGGTCCGTAAACTGAGGATTGTCCTCATTGCTTCTTAGAAGGCTTATGTCCTTAATGCACCGCTCAGTGAGCTAAACCTCGAACGTTGTGTGTGGATGTTGTGAACATCTGACATACACGTTTTGATAACTACATGATAGTTCGGTTAAACGGTTTAGAGTTGAGGCACCAAAGACGTTTTTGAAATGTCACGAAACATATGAGATGTTTTGAGGGCTGAAATTGGAATTTCAGGCTCGTGCCCACGTCAAGAGGTATAAGACCTCCGATGATTTTCTTAACCTGCAAACTAAGGAGAAAAGCTCAATTGTTGAGCTTGTGCTCGGATTGTCTGAGTACAACAATCATTTGAATCAAGTGGGAGTTGATCTTCCAGATAAGATAGTGATGTTTCTCCGAAGTCATTACCACCAAGCTGCTAGAGCTTCGTGATGAACTATAATATATCGGGGACATGTATGATGATCCTTGAGATGTTCGTGATGTTTGACACCACAAAAAGTAGAAAGCAAGAAGGAGCATCAATTGTTGATGGTTGTTGAAACCACTAGTTTCAAGAAGGGCAAGGGCACGAAGGGATACTTCATAAAACGGCAATTCAGGTGCTGCTCTAGTGAAGAAACCCAAGGTTGAACCCAAACCCGAGACTAAGTGCTTCTGTAATAAAGGGAACAGCCACTGGAGCAGAATTACCCTAGATACTTGGTAGATTAGAAGGCTGGCAAGGTCGATAGAAGTATATTGGATATACATTATGTTGATGTGTACTTTACTAGTACTCCTAGTAGCACCAGGGTATTAGATACCGGTTCGGTTGCTAAGTGTTAGTAACTCGAAATAAAAGCTACGGAATAAACAGAGACTAGCTAAAGGTGAGCTGACGATATGTGTTGGAAGTGTTCTCAATGTTGATATGATCAAGCATCGCATGCTCCCTCTACCATCGAGTTTGGTGTTTGCGTTGAGCATAGACATGATTGGATTATGTCTATCGCAATACGGTTATTCATTTAAGGAGAATAATGGTTACTCTGTTTATTTGAATAATACCTTCAATGGTCTTACACCTAAAATGAATGGTTTATTGAATCTCGATCGTAGTTGTAACGCCCGGGTAATCAAGCTACAGTAATCCAACGATAATCATGCCACGTCACCCCGGTTACTATTGATAATCTACCGTTAGGCCAAAACCGAGTCAAATTCAAACATTAAAATAAAGTTAAATTATAAAAGTTTCAAAATATTAAACTAAAATGTTCGGAGTGTGCAGTTAAATGCCAGGGTAATTATAATGAAGCAAACACATTTTTATAAAATGCCTAAATAATTTAAAATGATTTAAAACAGAAGAGGAAATAAAGAAAAGGAAAACAGGAAACAAAACCAAAAAAAAAGAGAAACCCCCCTGGGCCGTGGCCCAACTGGGCCAACCCCCAGGCCCAGCCGGCCGGCCCGCTACCCCCCTCCATAACCCCCACCAGGGGGGAAACCCTAATCGGCCACCACCCACTTCCCCCCCCCCACGACGCGCCCTCTTCTCCCCCGATCCAGATCGGATCGGGCTCGACGCCGCCGCCTCGCCCTCATCGCGGCCGAACGCCGTCGCCTCCCCTTCCCCGCCTGGACCTCGCCGGCGCCCTTCCCCACCGGCCTGCTCCCCCACGTCGACGTCGTCCCCGCTCGCCCCACTCGCTCCCTCCCCCTCCCCCCGATCCAGTTCTGGATCGGGATCGGGCCGACTTGGTCCTCTTCTGCCACTTGAGCGTCAGGTTGCCGACGTCGTGGTTTATCTGGACGATATCCTTGTATTTTCCAAGAACGAGGAAGAACATGCTGGACATCTGCGTCTTGTGCTAGAGAAGCTTCGAGAACATCAACTGTATGCTAAGTATTCCAAGTGTGAATTCTGGCTCCCCGAAGTAACCTATCTTGGGCATGTCATCTCCAAGGATGGTATTGCCGTCAACCCTGAACGAGTTCAGGCTATACTCGATTGGACTCCTCCGAAGAATGTGAAGCAAGTCCGAAGTTTTCTCGGTCTCGCCAGCTATTGCCGTCGATTCATCGAGAACTTCTCCAAGATTGCCAGGCCTCTGACTAATTTGTTGCATAAGGGTGTCAAGTTCGACTAGACAGACAAGTGTCAGGAAAGTTTCCAGGCGCTCAAAGACAAGTTGACTTCTGCCCCCGTACTTGCTCCACCTGATACTAAGAAGGACTTCGTCATTTACTGCGACGCTTCCCGTCAAGGATTAGGCTGTGTCCTAATGCAAGAGCGCAGAGTGATTGCTTATGCCTCTCGTCAACTGCGCCCTCACGAAGAAAACTACCCGGTTCATGACCTCGAGCTTGCTGCTGTCATTCATGCACTGAAGCAGTGGCGACATTACCTTCTCGGTAATCGTTGCGAGATCTTCATCGACCATCAAAGTCTGAAGTATCTGTTTACTCAGCCAGACCTGAACCTCCGTCAGCAAAGATGGATGGAGACTGTTGCAGACTTTGACGTGGATATATCATATACCCCCGGCAAGGCTAATGTAATGGTTGATGCCCTGAGCCGCAAGTCTTACTGCAACCACCTCCAGGTCCACAAAGTTCAGCCCTCGCTTACCGAAGAATTTAGAAGGCTGAACCTCCATATTGTTCCCCCGGGATCACTCGCTCCCCCTCCCGAAGGTTTCCCCAAACAGAACCTCCATGTTGTTCCCAAGGGTTCTCTCAATACCCTGGTTGCGAAACCAGATCTTGTGGACACCATCAAATGGATACAGAAGTGTGACGATGAAGTCCTCAAGATTAAGCGCGACCTCAAAAGGGGGAAGCCCTCATTCTTCACGATCGCCGACGATGGCGCCTTGTATTTCAAAGGCCGCTTAGTGGTACCATGTTCGAAGAAAAACCTGGATAAGACTAAAAGGGTTATGCAAGAAGCCCATGATACGCCTCTGTCCATCCATCCTGGTAGTACAAAGATGTACCGGGATATTCGTCAAAGATTCTGGTGGTCTAATATGAAGCAGGACATTGCTCGTTATGTTGCTGAGTGTGACGTTTGTCGCCGAATCAAAGCAGAGCATCAAAGGCCTGCTGGAACTCTGCAACCTATCTCTATTCCTGAATGGAAATGGGACCATGTTGAAATGGACTTCGTCACTGGATTTCCCAAATCGCAGAAAGGTAATGATGCTATTCTTGTCGTCATTGACCGGCTTTCCAAAGTTGCCCATTTCCTGGCGGTCAAAGAGACAATCACTGCTAGTCAGCTTGCTACTCTCTACATGGCTAGAATTGTTTCACTTCACGGTATCCCACTGGTTATCAGTTCAGACCGTGGTAGCTTATTCACTTCAAGGTTTTGGGCGAGTTTCCAAGAAGCTATGGGGACTCATCTGTCGTTCAGTACTGCATTCCATCCTCAGTCGCAAGGACAGGTTGAACGTGTCAACCAAGTTCTCGAAGACATGCTTCGAGCTTGTGTAATCTCATTCGGCAAGAAATGGGAGGAATCTCTTCCATATGCCGAGTTCTCTTATAATAATAGCTATCAAGCTAGTCTAAAGATGTCCCCCTTCGAAGTGCTATATGGACGAAAGTGTCGAACCCCTCTGAACTGGTCAGAAACTGGGGAACGTCCACTCTTTGGTCCGGATATTATACAACAGGCCGAAGAACAAGTTCGCATTATTCGCGAGAATCTCAAGACTGCTCAGTCACGTCAGAAAAGTCAGTATGACCGTCATCACCAAGACATGGTCTATCAACCTGGCGAAAAGGCTTATCTTCGAGTTACACCAATGAAGGGTGCTCACCGCTTCGGGATCAAGGGCAAGCTAGCTCCTCGCTATATCGGTCCCTTCACTATTCTCGAAAGGCGTGGAAAGGTGGCATATCAACTGGAGCTTCCACCGAACCTTTCTCAGGTTCACGATGTGTTCCACGTGTCACAACTCCGCCGTTGCTTCAAGGATCCAATCCGAGCGGTGGATCATGAAGTGCTCGAATTGCAACAGGACCTCTCGTATAAAGAGCATCCGGTCCGCATTCTTGACCAAGCTGAACGCCGCACACGTCAGAAGGCGATCAAATTCCTCAAAGTCTAGTGGTCGAATCACTCTGAAGACGAAGCCACTTGGGAACGCGAGGATCGCCTGCGTGATGAATACCCCGCTTTGTTTCCTTCTACCTCCTAAATCTCGGGACGAGATTTCTTGTAGTGGAGGAGTTTTGTAACGCCCGGGTAATAAAGCTACAGTAATCCAATGATAATCATGCCACGTCACCCCGGTTACTATTGATAATCTACCGTTAGGCCAAAACCGAGTCAAATTCAAACATTAAAATAAAGTTAAATTATAAAAGTTTCAAAATATTAAACTAAAATGTTCGGAGTGTGCAGTTAAATGCCAGGGTAATTATAATGAAGCAAACACATTTTTATAAAATGCCTAAATAATTTAAAATGATTTAAAACAGAAGAGGAAATAAAGAAAAGGAAAACAGGAAACAAAACCAAAAAAAAAGAGAAACCCCCTGGGCCGTGGCCCAACTGGGCCAACCCCCAGGCCCAGCCGGCCGGCCCGCTACCCCCCTCCATAACCCCCACCAGGGGGGAAACCCTAATCGGCCACCACCCACTTCCCCCCCCCCACGACGCGCCCCCTTCTCCCCCGATCCAGATCGGATCGGGCTCGACGCCGCCGCCTCGCCCTCATCGCCGCCAAACGCCGTCGCCTCCCCTTCCCCGCCTGGACCTCGCCGGCGCCCTTCCCCACCGGCCTGCTCCCCCACGTCGACGTCGTCCCCGCTCGCCCCACTCGCTCCCTCCCCCTCCCCCCGATCCAGTTCTGGATCGGGATCGGGCCGACGCCCTGTGCCCCCCCCCCCCACAACGCTGCCGCCCCGTCGGCCTCATCCCGACCCCGCCGCCTCTCCGTGGACGCCGCCATCGCCCCGCGTGCCTCGGCCTCCTCCTCGCCCCGTGCCGAGGCCGCCGTTCCAGCGCCGCGCCCCCGACCTCGTTGCTCGCCGCCCGGAGCCACCCCGCCGCCGCTGCCGTCCTCTTCATCACCACACCCCGCCACGCTCGTCGTCGCCGTCTTCCTCCTCAAACCCCCGCTGCCACTTCCCTACAGGCTCCCGGTGAGGCCCCCGGCCTCTTCCTCCCCCTCGTCCCCGTCGACGCGGTCGAGCTCCACCCGCGTGCGCGCGCCCGACCGCACGCCCGGCGACCTCTGGCCGCGCCCGCGCCACGTTCCCGACCGGCTAGTGCCCGCCGCGGCCCCGCGCTCTCTTGCACCCGCCCGCGCCGGCCACCGCTCGCATGGCCTCGCCCCCTCGCCCCGCATCGCCATCTCCGGCCTCCCCGTGACGCCCAGGCCGTGCCCGCTTGCCCCCCCCTCGCGCCGGCTGGCCATGGCCGCGCCCGTGGCCTCTTCCCCTATTGCGTGGTCGGCGCGGCCCCGCCGCTCGCCGGAGCTGGCCGGCCCTTCCCATACGGGCGACCCGGTGGCCTCCGCCTGCGCCCCGGGTTCCCATACGGGTGCCCGCACGCTCACGGGGGCTTCGCCCCAGCAACCGCGCCCGCTAGCGCCCGAACCCGCTAGGCCCCCTTGGGCCACTGACATGGGGGCCCCAGCCCCAGAACGTTTTATTAAAAAAAAGAATAAAAAAAATTAAAATAAAATAAATATAATTAATAAAAATAAAAATGATTTAATTAAATTAATTATTAATTAATTAATTAAGAAATTAATTAAGTTAATTAATCCGGTTTAATTAATTGAATTAACTAGTTAAGTTTAATTAAACTGTAATTAGATTAACCTAAACCCTAATTAACCTAATTAGAGGATGACAGGTGGGTCCCCCCTGGACCCACATGTCAGGTTGACCAAGTCAACTCTGTTGACTGCTGATGTCAGCATGACATCATGCTGATGTCATTAAATCATTTTCGAATTAATTAAATAATTAATTAAATCTCAGAAATTAATAAAATCTTTAGAAAATCATATCTTTTAATCCGTAACTCGGATTAAAATATTTTCAACATGAAAGTTGCTCAGAAAGACGAGGCGAATTTGAATACGCAGCCCGTTTATCCGCCACGCATCCCTAGCATAGCGAACGCGCAACTTTCCCCCTTTGTTTCATCTGTCCGAAAACGCGAAACACCGGGGATACTTTCCCGGATGTTTCCCCCCTTCACCGGTATCACCTCATACCGCGATAGGGCACCCCTAGCACCGCTACTTGTCATGTCATGCATCACTATGCATATGCTTGCTTAAATATTTATTGTTTCTCCCCCCTCTTCTCTCGCTAGACACCGGGACCGACGCCGCTGCTACCCAGTACGACTACGGAGTTGACGACCCTTCTCTCTTGCCAGAGCAACCAGGCAAGCCCCCCCTTTGATCACCAGATATCGCCTACTCTTCTCTATACTGCTTGCATTAGAGTAGTGTAGCATGTTACTGCTTCCCGTTAATCCTATACTGATGCATAGCCTGTCCTTGCTACTACTGTTGTTACCTTTACCTGCAATCCTAATGCTTAGTATAGGATGCTAGTTTATCATCAGTGGCCCTACATCCTTGTCCGTCTGCCATGCTATACTATTGGGCCGTGATCACTCGGGAGTTGATCACGGGTATATACTATATACTTTATACATGATACATGTGTTGACTAAAGACGGGTCGGCTTGAGGAGCACCCGCGAGTGGATCTTTGAGGCGGAGCGACAGGGCAGGTTCCGACCACCTAGGAGAGAGGTGGGCCTGGCCCTAGTCGACGTTCGCGGATACCTAACACGCTTAACGAGATCTGGGTATTTGATCTGAGTTTGGCCATTTGGTCTATACGCACTAACCATCTACGCGGGAGTAGTTATGGGTATCCCGGCGTCGTGGTATCAGCCGAAGCCTTCGTGACGTCAGCGACTGAGTGGCGCGCGCCGGATTGGAACGTAAGCCTGCTCTTGTATTAAGGGGGCTAGTTCTGCTTCCGGCCGCGTACGCAACGTGCAGGTGTGCTAAGGGCGATGGGCCCAGACCCCTGTGCGCTTAGGTTTAGACCGGCGTGCTGACCTCTCTGTTGTGCCTAGGTGGGGCTGCGACGTGTTGATCTTCCGAGGCCGGACATGACCCAGGAAAGTGTGTCCGGCCAAATGGGATCAAGCGTGTTGGGGTATGTGGTGCACCCCTGCAGGGAAGTTAATCTATTCGAATAGCCGTGATCTTCGATAACAGGACGACTTGGAGTTGTACTTTGACCTTATGACAACTAGAACCGGATACTTAATAAAACACACCCTTCCAAGTGCCAGATACAACCGGTGGTCGCTCTCTCACAGGGCGACGAGGGGAGGATCATCGGTTAGGGTTATGCTATGCGATGCTACTTGGAGGTCTCCAGTCTACTCCCTTCTACATGCTGCAAGACGGAGGCTGCCAGAAGCGTAGTCTTCGAAAGGATTAGCTATCCCCCTCTTATTCTGGCTTTCTGCAGTTCAGTCCACCGATATGGCCCTTTACACATTTACCCATGCATGTGTAGTGTAGCTTCTTGCTTGCGAGTACTTTGGATGAGTACTCACGGTTGCTTTCTCCTTCTTTCCCTCTATCCCTTCTACCTGGTTGTCGCAACCAGATGTTGGAGCCCAGGAGCCAGACGCCACCGTCGACAACGACCCCTACTACACCGGAGGTGCCTACTACTACGTGATGCCCGCTGACGACGACCAGGAGTAGTTAGGAGGATCCCAGGCAGGAGGCCTGTGCCTCTTTCGATCTGTATCCCAGTTTGTGCTAGCCTTCTTAAGGCAAACTTGTTTAACTTATGTCTGTACTCAGATATTGTTGCTTCCGCTGACTCGTCTATGATCGAGCTCTTGTATTCGAGCCTTCGAGGCCCCTGGCTTGTAATATGATGCTTGTATGACTTATTTTATTTGTAGAGTTGTGTTGTGATATCTTCCCGTGAGTCCCTGATCTTGATCGTACACGTTTGCGTGTATGATTAGTGTACGATTAAATCGGGGGCGTCACAAGTTGGTATCAGAGCCGACTGCCTGTAGAAATCCCCCTTCCACACTCCTTGGCCGAAGTCGAGTCTAGACATTACAAAACCCTTTTACTAACATGACGTTGTGCCTTACGGGCCCACGTCGCCATCTGGGTGGTATTAGGATCTTTTACTCCTCGATCCTTACTCTGGGACTCTGAACCCTCTTCTACTCGGGTTAAACGATTTTACTAACTCTAACACTAGGATCCCGTGACCACGCTCACCCCAAAGTTGGATAAGCCCTAGTTATTCTTTAGAGTAGTACTTGAACATTATCCACATTGTCATTTGACTCCTGTGAAAACATCTTTGTTTTCAGATGGAACCCACGAGGCAGGTCGTGCGCCACACGACGGCCATTGGTGCCTCAGGATCACCTGCTGTGTTGGTTGAGATGATGACCTATCTGGGTTATCGCTGGCACCCTGAGTACACCGTCTATGAGGAGTATCAGGACTTCAACCAGGAGCAGTACCGTGCCATCGTCCACCTCTACTCTCGGGAGTATGACTCCACTACCGTGCTGCACACTGCTCATGGTGTTGGAGTGACTATCTTTATGGCGGTCCACGATGCTGCTTATGCTGCTCTGACACGTCTCCGTGGAGAGTATCAGGAGTTGGATACCTCCCCCTTCAGGCACATTGCTATCGCATCCGATGTTGGTGCGGAGGGTTACTACACTGCTGCCTACTCCACTGTCACCCGAGAGCCCTTCTACCATCAGAACCTGGTTCTGCATGCTGATGGGCTGGATCGAGCTAACCGAGCTCTTCGCCATGAGTTGTACACCACTCGTCAGCACCTCTACCGTGCTCTGACGATGTTGCACCCCTTCGTCGGATCTGGGGAACTGTCGCGTTCTGCTATCTACCCAGCCAGGACCGTGATGCCCCAGGGTGTCGGTTGGCCAGAGGTGGGAGGCTACTCTCCCGCACTTGGTCCTCTTCTGCCACTTGAGCGTCAGGTTCTGCACCAAAGTACCCGCGGACCCCAGGTTGCCGACGTGGTGTACCCGATGCCACACTACCAGCTTTCAGGCTACAGCTACCTCCGCAGTACCGCGTGGGACTGATGTAGACTTGCTTGTTAGTGTTAGATGCATTCGCCGCGAGCCTGCGTGCCGCCTGTGATGTCTTAGTCTATGTACCAGACTCTGTGTAACGAACTCCATGCATGATCTCTTTTGTAAGATATGCCGACTACTATGTAGTATCTATCGTGCTGCTTTCGTTGTGCATGTTTCATCATGAATGATTCTCGTCTTTGCACATTTCTCAATACTGAACTACCCCTGTTATATATTAGCAGGATGGTTAGACCAGGTGGTCGTGGTCGTGGTCGTGGTGGCAACGCCCCACCACCGCCTGAGTACTTGGCTGGGATGATGCAACAGTTTGAGCTGAATCGTCAGTTCATGGAGAATATTATGGCTCAGTTTCCTCGCCCCAATATGAACCAGCAGCCAACCCAAGTGACCCTGCAGGATTTCATGCGCCTGAACCCAACTGTGTACCGCAGCTCAACTCAGCCTCTGGATGCTGATGACTGGCTCCGTGACATCACCTATGAGATGGAGTCTGCTGATGTAGCCCCTGCCAGCTATGTCACCTTTGCTTCCTTCTTCCTAAAAGGACCTGCAGCTCAATGGTGGGATAGCCACAGGCGTACTCTGCCAGCTGGAACAATCATCACCTGGCCAGACTTCCAAGCTGCCTTCCGTGCTCGCTTCATTCCTCAGGGAGTTATGGACCGGAAGAAGCGTGAGTTCCGCAACCTCACCCAAGGCAATAAAACTGTGGAAGCTTACCAGCGGGAGTTTCTTGACTTGTCCCGCTATGCTGAAGAAGACATCGCAACTGATGCATGCAGACAGGAGAAGTTCCGTGATGGCCTTCAAGCTGACATCAAGCTCGCACTTCTAGTGCACGACTTTGCTGATTTCGCCACTCTGGTGAACAAAGCCATCAATGTCGAAACTGGTCTGCAGGAATACCAGAGCTCTCACAAGCGCAGCCGTGACACGGGCTCATCTTCGGGCCCGTCCTCGCAGAAGCGCAAGATATGGATCCCCAACAGCATGTACCAGCCGGATGCACCTGCCCCAAGGCAGTCCTATGCTGCACCTCGTCTGCCTGCTCCTCCAACTAGGCAGACAAGACTTCCAGCTCCACCACCACAAGCTCCTGTTCCCACTCCCAATAATGGCCTCTCTTACAAGTGTGGTCAGCCAGGTCACCGTGCTAGGGATTGCAATCAAAACCAGAATCAACTGGCCCTCCCAGCAACTGGCCGTGGAAGCAACCAGCCTCGCAACAACAGTGCCAAGTCTTATGGTCGTGTTCATGCCAACCATGTTGATCTCAATGAAGTTCTAGACCAGCCTGCTACCGTGATGGGTACACTCCTCGTAAACTCAGTACCTGCATCTGTTTTATTCGATTCAGGGGCATCGCATTCATTCATGTCAGAAGATTTTGCATACAAGCATGACGTTAAATGTGAGGAGATGAACGCTTCGGTATTGGTAAAAACCCCCGTGGGACAATGTCAAACCTCACTGGTTGGCATCGATGTCCCCGTGGAAATCGAAGGGCTGGAATTCTATGCCTCTCCCATTATCCTGAAGTCGTCTAACATCGACCTCATTCTGGGAATGGATTGGTTGAAAGCGCATACTGCTTCTATAGTTTGCGCCACTAAGGTCGTCCATCTGCTACACCCTTCTGACGAAATAATAGCTTACCAAGCTCATCTAGTTCAGAACGCCGAGGCACGTCTTTATGCCTTGAATGCGTTGAACGCTGCACCACTCGAGGGCATTGAAAACATTCCCGTCGTTCGTGAATTCCAAGATGTCTTCCCAGAAGAACTTCCAGGGATTCCCCCTGCTAGAGCTGTCGAATTCATCATCGACTTGAAACCCGGCACCACCCCTATAGCCAAACGACCCTATAAGATGCCGCCGCATGAACTCATTGAGCTTAAGGAGGAAATCGACAAATCTCTTGTCAAAGGTTTCATTCGTCCTAGTTGCTCTCCTTGGGGAGCACCTTCTCTCTTTGTTAAGAAAAAGGATGGGACAAACCGATTAGTCCAAGACTACCGTCCTATAAACCAAGCTACCATTCAGAATAAATATCCTCTTCCTCGGATCAATGATCTTTATGATCAACTAGCTGGCTCATCAGTGTTCTCCAAACTCGACTTGAGGTTGGGTTACCACTAGATCCGTGTTCGTGAAGAGGACATCCCAAAAACTGCCTTCGTGACTCGGTATGGATCATACGAGTACACCGTCATGTCATTCGGTTTAACGAATGCTCCAGCCACCTTCTCTCGTCTGATGAATTATATATTCATGGATTACCTCGACAAGTTCGTCGTGGTTTATCTGGACGATATCCTTGTATTTTCCAAGAACGAGGAAGAACATGCTGGACATCTGCGTCTTGTGCTAGAGAAGCTTCGAGAACATCAACTGTATGCTAAGTATTCCAAGTGTGAATTCTGGCTCCCCGAAGTAACCTATCTTGGGCATGTCATCTCCAAGGATGGTATTGCCGTCAACCCTGAACGAGTTCAGGCTATACTCGATTGGACTCCTCCGAAGAATGTGAAGCAAGTCCGAAGTTTTCTCGGTCTCGCCAGCTATTGCCGTCGATTCATCGAGAACTTCTCCAAGATTGCCAGGCCTCTGACTAATTTGTTGCATAAGGGTGTCAAGTTCGACTAGACAGACAAGTGTCAGGAAAGTTTCCAGGCGCTCAAAGACAAGTTGACTTCTGCCCCCGTACTTGCTCCACCTGATACTAAGAAGGACTTCGTCATTTACTGCGACGCTTCCCGTCAAGGATTAGGCTGTGTCCTAATGCAAGAGCGCAGAGTGATTGCTTATGCCTCTCGTCAACTGCGCCCTCACGAAGAAAACTACCCGGTTCATGACCTCGAGCTTGCTGCTGTCATTCATGCACTGAAGCAGTGGCGACATTACCTTCTCGGTAATCGTTGCGAGATCTTCATCGACCATCAAAGTCTGAAGTATCTGTTTACTCAGCCAGACCTGAACCTCCGTCAGCAAAGATGGATGGAGACTGTTGCAGACTTTGACGTGGATATATCATATACCCCCGGCAAGGCTAATGTAATGGTTGATGCCCTGAGCCGCAAGTCTTACTGCAACCACCTCCAGGTCCACAAAGTTCAGCCCTCGCTTACCGAAGAATTTAGAAGGCTGAACCTCCATATTGTTCCCCCGGGATCACTCGCTCCCCCTCCCGAAGGTTTCCCCAAACAGAACCTCCATGTTGTTCCCAAGGGTTCTCTCAATACCCTGGTTGCGAAACCAGATCTTGTGGACACCATCAAATGGATACAGAAGTGTGACGATGAAGTCCTCAAGATTAAGCGCGACCTCAAAAGGGGGAAGCCCTCATTCTTCACGATCGCCGACGATGGCGCCTTGTATTTCAAAGGCCGCTTAGTGGTACCATGTTCGAAGAAAAACCTGGATAAGACTAAAAGGGTTATGCAAGAAGCCCATGATACGCCTCTGTCCATCCATCCTGGTAGTACAAAGATGTACCGGGATATTCGTCAAAGATTCTGGTGGTCTAATATGAAGCAGGACATTGCTCGTTATGTTGCTGAGTGTGACGTTTGTCGCCGAATCAAAGCAGAGCATCAAAGGCCTGCTGGAACTCTGCAACCTATCTCTATTCCTGAATGGAAATGGGACCATGTTGAAATGGACTTCGTCACTGGATTTCCCAAATCGCAGAAAGGTAATGATGCTATTCTTGTCGTCATTGACCGGCTTTCCAAAGTTGCCCATTTCCTGGCGGTCAAAGAGACAATCACTGCTAGTCAGCTTGCTACTCTCTACATGGCTAGAATTGTTTCACTTCACGGTATCCCACTGGTTATCAGTTCAGACCGTGGTAGCTTATTCACTTCAAGGTTTTGGGCGAGTTTCCAAGAAGCTATGGGGACTCATCTGTCGTTCAGTACTGCATTCCATCCTCAGTCGCAAGGACAGGTTGAACGTGTCAACCAAGTTCTCGAAGACATGCTTCGAGCTTGTGTAATCTCATTCGGCAAGAAATGGGAGGAATCTCTTCCATATGCCGAGTTCTCTTATAATAATAGCTATCAAGCTAGTCTAAAGATGTCCCCCTTCGAAGTGCTATATGGACGAAAGTGTCGAACCCCTCTGAACTGGTCAGAAACTGGGGAACGTCCACTCTTTGGTCCGGATATTATACAACAGGCCGAAGAACAAGTTCGCATTATTCGCGAGAATCTCAAGACTGCTCAGTCACGTCAGAAAAGTCAGTATGACCGTCATCACCAAGACATGGTCTATCAACCTGGCGAAAAGGCTTATCTTCGAGTTACACCAATGAAGGGTGCTCACCGCTTCGGGATCAAGGGCAAGCTAGCTCCTCGCTATATCGGTCCCTTCACTATTCTCGAAAGGCGTGGAAAGGTGGCATATCAACTGGAGCTTCCACCGAACCTTTCTCAGGTTCACGATGTGTTCCACGTGTCACAACTCCGCCGTTGCTTCAAGGATCCAATCCGAGCGGTGGATCATGAAGTGCTCGAATTGCAACAGGACCTCTCGTATAAAGAGCATCCGGTCCGCATTCTTGACCAAGCTGAACGCCGCACACGTCAGAAGGCGATCAAATTCCTCAAAGTCTAGTGGTCGAATCACTCTGAAGACGAAGCCACTTGGGAACGCGAGGATCGCCTGCGTGATGAATACCCCGCTTTGTTTCCTTCTACCTCCTAAATCTCGGGACGAGATTTCTTGTAGTGGAGGAGTTTTGTAACGCCCGGGTAATAAAGCTACAGTAATCCAATGATAATCATGCCACGTCACCCCGGTTACTATTGATAATCTACCGTTAGGCCAAAACCGAGTCAAATTCAAACATTAAAATAAAGTTAAATTATAAAAGTTTCAAAATATTAAACTAAAATGTTCGGAGTGTGCAGTTAAATGCCAGGGTAATTATAATGAAGCAAACACATTTTTATAAAATGCCTAAATAATTTAAAATGATTTAAAACAGAAGAGGAAATAAAGAAAAGGAAAACAGGAAACAAAACCAAAAAAAAAGAGAAACCCCCTGGGCCGTGGCCCAACTGGGCCAACCCCCAGGCCCAGCCGGCCGGCCCGCTACCCCCCTCCATAACCCCCACCAGGGGGGAAACCCTAATCGGCCACCACCCACTTCCCCCCCCCCCCCACGACGCGCCCCCTTCTCCCCCGATCCAGATCGGATCGGGCTCGACGCCGCCGCCTCGCCCTCATCGCCGCCAAACGCCGTCGCCTCCCCTTCCCCGCCTGGACCTCGCCGGCGCCCTTCCCCACCGGCCTGCTCCCCCACGTCGACGTCGTCCCCGCTCGCCCCACTCGCTCCCTCCCCCTCCCCCCGATCCAGTTCTGGATCGGGATCGGGCCGACGCCCTGTGCCCCCCCCCCCACAACGCTGCCGCCCCGTCGGCCTCATCCCGACCCCGCCGCCTCTCCGTGGACGCCGCCATCGCCCCGCGTGCCTCGGCCTCCTCCTCGCCCCGTGCCGAGGCCGCCGTTCCAGCGCCGCGCCCCCGACCTCGTTGCTCGCCG
Organism: Triticum urartu; assembly: GCF_056163025.1. Taxonomy (NCBI): domain Eukaryota; kingdom Viridiplantae; phylum Streptophyta; class Magnoliopsida; order Poales; family Poaceae; genus Triticum; species Triticum urartu. Next base: position 98,888,138 of record NC_141875.1, read on the forward strand.
CCCGGAGCCACCCCGCCGCCGCTGCCGTCCTCTTCATCACCACACCCCGCCACGCTCGTCGTCGCCGTCTTCCTCCTCAAACCCCCGCTGCCACTTCCCTACAGGCTCCCGGTGAGGCCCCCGGCCTCTTCCTCCCCCTCGTCCCCGTCGACGCGGTCGAGCTCCACCCGCGTGCGCGCGCCCGACCGCACGCCCGGCGACCTCTGGCCGCGCCCGCGCCACGTTCCCGACCGGCTAGTGCCCGCCGCGGCCCCGCGCTCTCTTGCACCCGCCCGCGCCGGCCACCGCTCGCATGGCCTCGCCCCCTCGCCCCGCATCGCCATCTCCGGCCTCCCCGTGACGCCCAGGCCGTGCCCGCTTGCCCCCCCCTCGCGCCGGCTGGCCATGGCCGCGCCCGTGGCCTCTTCCCCTATTGCGTGGTCGGCGCGGCCCCGCCGCTCGCCGGAGCTGGCCGGCCCTTCCCATACGGGCGACCCGGTGGCCTCCGCCTGCGCCCCGGGTTCCCATACGGGTGCCCGCACGCTCACGGGGGCTTCGCCCCAGCAACCGCGCCCGCTAGCGCCCGAACCCGCTAGGCCCCCTTGGGCCACTGACATGGGGGCCCCAGCCCCAGAACGTTTTATTAAAAAAAAGAATAAAAAAAATTAAAATAAAATAAATATAATTAATAAAAATAAAAATGATTTAATTAAATTAATTATTAATTAATTAATTAAGAAATTAATTAAGTTAATTAATCCGGTTTAATTAATTGAATTAACTAGTTAAGTTTAATTAAACTGTAATTAGATTAACCTAAACCCTAATTAACCTAATTAGAGGATGACAGGTGGGTCCCCCCTGGACCCACATGTCAGGTTGACCAAGTCAACTCTGTTGACTGCTGATGTCAGCATGACATCATGCTGATGTCATTAAATCATTTTCGAATTAATTAAATAATTAATTAAATCTCAGAAATTAATAAAATCTTTAGAAAATCATATCTTTTAATCCGTAACTCGGATTAAAATATTTTCAACATGAAAGTTGCTCAGAAAGACGAGGCGAATTTGAATACGCAGCCCGTTTATCCGCCACGCATCCCTAGCATAGCGAACGCGCAACTTTCCCCCTTTGTTTCATCTGTCCGAAAACGCGAAACACCGGGGATACTTTCCCGGATGTTTCCCCCCTTCACCGGTATCACCTCATACCGCGATAGGGCACCCCTAGCACCGCTACTTGTCATGTCATGCATCACTATGCATATGCTTGCTTAAATATTTATTGTTTCTCCCCCCTCTTCTCTCGCTAGACACCGGGACCGACGCCGCTGCTACCCAGTACGACTACGGAGTTGACGACCCTTCTCTCTTGCCAGAGCAACCAGGCAAGCCCCCCCTTTGATCACCAGATATCGCCTACTCTTCTCTATACTGCTTGCATTAGAGTAGTGTAGCATGTTACTGCTTCCCGTTAATCCTATACTGATGCATAGCCTGTCCTTGCTACTACTGTTGTTACCTTTACCTGCAATCCTAATGCTTAGTATAGGATGCTAGTTTATCATCAGTGGCCCTACATCCTTGTCCGTCTGCCATGCTATACTATTGGGCCGTGATCACTCGGGAGTTGATCACGGGTATATACTATATACTTTATACATGATACATGTGTTGACTAAAGACGGGTCGGCTTGAGGAGCACCCGCGAGTGGATCTTTGAGGCGGAGCGACAGGGCAGGTTCCGACCACCTAGGAGAGAGGTGGGCCTGGCCCTAGTCGACGTTCGCGGATACCTAACACGCTTAACGAGATCTGGGTATTTGATCTGAGTTTGGCCATTTGGTCTATACGCACTAACCATCTACGCGGGAGTAGTTATGGGTATCCCGGCGTCGTGGTATCAGCCGAAGCCTTCGTGACGTCAGCGACTGAGTGGCGCGCGCCGGATTGGAACGTAAGCCTGCTCTTGTATTAAGGGGGCTAGTTCTGCTTCCGGCCGCGTACGCAACGTGCAGGTGTGCTAAGGGCGATGGGCCCAGACCCCTGTGCGCTTAGGTTTAGACCGGCGTGCTGACCTCTCTGTTGTGCCTAGGTGGGGCTGCGACGTGTTGATCTTCCGAGGCCGGACATGACCCAGGAAAGTGTGTCCGGCCAAATGGGATCAAGCGTGTTGGGGTATGTGGTGCACCCCTGCAGGGAAGTTAATCTATTCGAATAGCCGTGATCTTCGATAACAGGACGACTTGGAGTTGTACTTTGACCTTATGACAACTAGAACCGGATACTTAATAAAACACACCCTTCCAAGTGCCAGATACAACCGGTGGTCGCTCTCTCACAGGGCGACGAGGGGAGGATCATCGGTTAGGGTTATGCTATGCGATGCTACTTGGAGGTCTCCAGTCTACTCCCTTCTACATGCTGCAAGACGGAGGCTGCCAGAAGCGTAGTCTTCGAAAGGATTAGCTATCCCCCTCTTATTCTGGCTTTCTGCAGTTCAGTCCACCGATATGGCCCTTTACACATTTACCCATGCATGTGTAGTGTAGCTTCTTGCTTGCGAGTACTTTGGATGAGTACTCACGGTTGCTTTCTCCTTCTTTCCCTCTATCCCTTCTACCTGGTTGTCGCAACCAGATGTTGGAGCCCAGGAGCCAGACGCCACCGTCGACAACGACCCCTACTACACCGGAGGTGCCTACTACTACGTGATGCCCGCTGACGACGACCAGGAGTAGTTAGGAGGATCCCAGGCAGGAGGCCTGTGCCTCTTTCGATCTGTATCCCAGTTTGTGCTAGCCTTCTTAAGGCAAACTTGTTTAACTTATGTCTGTACTCAGATATTGTTGCTTCCGCTGACTCGTCTATGATCGAGCTCTTGTATTCGAGCCTTCGAGGCCCCTGGCTTGTAATATGATGCTTGTATGACTTATTTTATTTGTAGAGTTGTGTTGTGATATCTTCCCGTGAGTCCCTGATCTTGATCGTACACGTTTGCGTGTATGATTAGTGTACGATTAAATCGGGGGCGTCACAGTAGTGATACACATGTTCATGCCAAAAGATAGTAATGATAGTACCACCTACTTGTGGCACTGCCACATAAGTCATATCGGTATAAAACGCATGAAGAAGCTCCATGTTGATGGATCTTTGGGCTCACTCGTTTTTGAAAAGTTTTGAGACATGCGAACCATGTCTATTGGTATATATGCATGAAGAGACTCCATGCAAATGGACCGTTTTGTAGTCGCTTGATTTTGAATCACTTGAGACATGCAAATCATACTACATGGGCAAGATGACTGAAAGCCTCGTTTTCAGTAAAATGGAACAAGAAAGCAACTTGTTGGAAGTAATACATTTTTGATGTGTGCAGTCCAATGAGTGCTGAGGCATGTAGTGGATATCGTTATGTTCTTACTTCACAGATGATTTGAGTAGATGTTGAACATATTTACTTGATGAATCTCGAGTCTGAATTATTGAAAGGTTCAAGTAATTTCAGGGTGAAGTTGAAAGATCGTCGTGACAAGAGGATAAAATATCTATGATATGATCATAGAGATGAATATCTGAATTACGAGTTTGGCACAGAATTAAGACATTGTGGAAATTGTTTCACAACTGATACAGCCTGGAACACCATAGTGTGATGGTGTGTCCGAACATCATAACTGCACCCTATTGGATATGATGCATACCATGATGTCTCTTATCGAATTACCACAATAATTTATGGGTTAGGCATTAGAGACAACCACGTTCACTTTAATTAGGGCACCACGTAATTCCGTTAGGACGACACCGTATGAACTATGGTTTAGAGAAACCTAAGCTGTTATTTCTTAAAAGTTTGGGGCTGCGACGCTTATGTGAAAAAGATTCAGGTTGATAAGCTCAAACCCAAAGCGGATAAATGCATCTTCATAGGACACCCAAAACAGTTGGGTATACCTCCTGTCTCAGATCCGAAAGCAATAAGGGATTGTTTCTAGAATCGGGTCCTTTCTCGAGGAAAAGTTTCTCTCTAAAGAATTGAGTGGGAGGATGGTGGAGACTTGATGAGGTTATTGAACCGTCACTTCAACTAGTGTATAGCATGGCACAAAGAGTTGTTCCTGTGGCACCTACACCAATTGAAGTGGAAGCTTATGATATTGATCATGAGACTTCAGATCAAGTCACTACCAAACATCGTAGGATGACAAGGATGCGTACTACTTCAGAGTGGTACGTAACCCTGTCTTGGAATTGATGTTGCTAGACAACAATGAACCTACGAGCTATGGAGAAGCGATGGTGGGCCCGGATTCCGATAAATGGCTCGAGGCCATAAAATCCGAGAGAGGATCCATGTATGAAAACAAAGTGTAGACTTTGGAAGAACTACTTGATGGTCGTAAGGCTGTTAGGTACATATGGATTTTAAAAGGGAAGACGGACAATGATGGTAAATGTCACCGTTAAGAAAGCTCGACTTGTCGTTAAGATGTTTTCCGACAAGTTCAAGGAGTTGACTACGGTAAGACTTTCTCACTCGTAGCGATGCTAAGAGTCTGTTGGAATTATATTAGCGATTACTGCATTATTTATGAAATCTTGCAGATAGGATGTCAAAACATTGTCTCTTCGACGTTTTTGAGGAAAGGTTGTATGTGATACAACCGGAAGGTTTTGTCAATCCTGAAAGATGCTAATAAGTATGCAAAGCTCCAGCAATCCTTCTGAGGACTGGAGTAAGCATCTCGGAGTTGGAATGTATGCTTTGATGAGATGATCAAAGATTTTGGGTGTATACAAAGTTTATGAGAAACAGGTATTTCCAAAGAAGTGAGTGGGAGCACTATAGAATTTCTGATGAATATATGTTGTTGATCGGAAATGACGTAGAATTTCTGGAAAGCATATAGGGTTATTTGGAAAGTGTTTTTCAATGGAAAGCCTGGATTAAGCTACTTGAGCATTGAGCATCAAGATCTATAAGGATAGATCAAAACGCTTAATAGTACTTTCAAATGAGCACATGCCTTGACGTGATCTTGAAGGTGTTCAAGATGGATCAGTCAAAGAAGGAGTTCTTGCCTGAGTTGTAAGGTATGAAGTTAAGACTTAAAGCTCGACCGCGGCAGAATAGAGAGAAAGGACGAAGGTCGTCCCCTATGCTTAATACATAGGCTCTATAGTATGCTATGCTGTGTACCGCACCTGAAGTGTGCCTTGCCATGAGTCAGTCAAGGGGTACCAAAGTGATCCAAGAATGGATCACATGACAGCGGTCAAAGTTATCCTTAGTAACTAGTGGACTAAGGAATTTTCTCGATTATGGAGGTGGTAAAAGAGTTCGTCGTAAAGGGTTACGTCGATGCAAGCTTAACACCTATCCGGATAGCTCTGAGTAGAGATGCCGGATACGTATAATGGAGCAACAATTTAGAATAACTCCAAGTAGAACAGTTATTTGGAATAGTTCCAAATAGAACGTGGTAGCTACATCTAGGAGATGACATAGAGATTTGTAAAGCACACACGGATCTGAAAGGTTCAGACCCGTTGACTAAAACCTCTCTCACAAGCAACATGATCAAACCCAGAACTCATTGAGTGTTAATCACATAGTGATGTGAACTAGATTATTGACTCTAGTAAACTCTTTGGATGTTGGTTACATGGCGATGTGACCTGTGAGTGTTAATCACATGGCGATGTGAACTAGATTATTGACTCTAGTGCAAGTGGGAGACTGTTGGAAATATGCCCTAGAGGCAATAATAAATTGGTTATTATTATATTTCATTGTTCATGATAATCGTTTATTATCTATGCTATAATTGTATTGATAGGAAACTCAGATACATGTGTGGATACATAGACAACACCATGTCCCTAGTAAGCCTCTAGTTGACTAGCTCGTTGATCAATAGATGGTTACGGTTTCCTAAACCATGGACATTGGATGTCGTTGATAACGGGATCACATCATTAGGAGAATGATGTGATGGACAAGACCCAATCCTAAGCATAGCACTAGATCGTGTAGTTCGTATGCTATAGCTTTTCTAATGTCAAGTATCATTTCCTTAGACCATGAGATTGTGCAACTCCCGGATACCGTAGGAATGCTTTGGGTGTAGCAAACGTCACAACGTAACTGGGTGACTATAAAGGTGCATTACAGGTATCTCCGAAAGTGTCTGTTGGGTTGGCACGAATCGAGACTGGGATTTGTCACTCCGTGTAAGCGGAGAGGTATCTCTGGGCCCACTCGATAGGACATCATCATATGCGCAATGTGATCAAGGAGTTGATCACGGGATGATGTGTTACGGAACGAGTAAAGAGACTTGCCGGTAACGAGATTGAACAAGGTATAGGGATACCGATGATCGAATCTCAGGCAAGTACAATACCGCTAGACAAAGGGAATTGTATACGGGATTGATTAAGTCCTTGACATCGTGGTTCATCCGATGAGATCCTCATGGAACATGTGGGAGCCAACATGGGTATCCAGATCCCGCTGTTGGTTATTGACCGGAGAACGTCTCGGTCATGTCTGCATGTCTCCCGAACCCGTAGGGTCTACACACTTAAGGTTCGATGACGCTAGGGTTATAAAGGTAGCTTGTATGTGGTTACCGAATGTTGTTCGGAGTCCCGGATGAGATCCCGAACGTCACGAGGAGTTCCGGAATGGTCCGGAGGTAAAGATTTATATATAGGAAGTCCTTTTTCGGCCATCGGGACATGTTTCGGGGTCATCGGTATTGTACCGGGACCAATGGAAGGGTCCCGGGGGCCCACCGGGTGGGGCCACGTACCCCGGGGGCCACATGGGCTGTAGGGGGTGCGCCTTGGCGTACATGGGCCAAGGGCACCAGCCCCAAGAGGCCCATGCGCCTGGGGAAACCCTAAAGGAAGAGTCCCATCAGGGGAAGGCACCTCCTAGGTGCCTTAGGGGGGGGAGGACTCCTCCCCTGGCCGCCGCCCCCTTGGAGATTGGATCTCCTAGGGGTTGGCGCACCCCCCTTTGGGATCCCTATATATAGTGGGGTAGGAGGGCCTCTCAAACACACCTTATGCCTTTGGTGCAACCCCTCCCTCTCTCCCAAGTTCTTCTCCTCTCCCGTGGTGCTTTGCGAAGCCCTGCAGGATTGCCACGCTCCTCCACCACCACCACGCCGTTGTGCTGCTGCTGGATGGAGTCTTCCTCAACCTCTCCCTCTCTCCTTGCTGGATCAAGGCATGGGAGACGTCACCGGGCTGTACGTGTGTTGAACGCGGAGGTGCTGTCCGTTCGGCACTAGGATCATCGGTGATTTGAATCACGATGAGTACGACTCCATCAACCCCGTTCACTTGAACGCTTCCGCTTAGAGATCTACAAGGGTATGTAGATGCACTCTCCTTCCCCACGTTGCTAGTCTCTCCATAGATTGATCTTGGTGACACGTAGGAAATTTTTTGAATTTATGCTACGTTCCCCAACAGGATGTCTATCTAAGTGGGAGTTCTTTAGTAATATGATTAATTGAACCTAAATTTATCATGAACTTAGTACCTGATAGTATCTTGCTTGTTTATGTTTGGTTGTAGATAGATGGCCCGTGTTGTTGTTCCGTTGAATTTTAATGTGTTCCTTGAGAAAGCAAAGTTGAAAGATGATGGTAGCAATTACACGGACTGGGTCCGTAACTTGAGGATTATCCTCATTGCTGCACAGAAAAATTACGTCCTGGAAGCACCGCTGGGTGCCAGGCCTGCTGCTGGAGCAACACCAGATGTTATGAACATCTGGCAGAGCAAAGCTGATGACTACTCGATAGTTCAGTGTGCCATGCTTTACGGCTTAGAATTGGGACTTCAACGACATTTTGAACCTCATGGAGCATATGAGATGTTCCAGGAGTTGAAGTTAATATTTCAAGCAAATGCCCGAACTGAGAGATATGAAGTCTCCAATAAGTTCTATAGCTGCAAGATGGAGGAGAACAGTTCTGTCAGTGAGCATATACTCAAAATGTCTGGGTATAATAATCACTTGATTCAATTGGGAGTTAATCTTCCAGATGATTGCGTCATTGACAGAATTCTCCAGTCACTGCCACCTAGCTACAAGAGTTTCGTGATGAACTATAATATGCAAGGGATGAATAAGACTATTCCCGAGCTCTTCGCAATGCTGAAAGCTGCGGAGGTAGAAATCAAGAAGGAGCATCAAGTGTTGATGGTCAACAAGACCATTAGTTTCAAGAAAAAGGGTAAAGGGAAGAAGAAGGGGAACTTCAAAAGGAACATCAAGCAAGTTGCTGCTCAAGAGAAGAAACCCAAACCTGGACCTAAGCCTGAAACTGAGTGCTTCTACTGCAAGCAGACTGGTCACCGGAAGCGGAACTGCCCCGAGTATTTGGCGGATAAGAAGGATGGCAAGGTGAACAAAGGTATATGTGATATACATGTTATTGATGTGTACCTTACTAATGCTCGCAGTAGCACCTGGGTATTTGATACTGGTTCTGTTGCTAACATTTGCAACCCGAAACAGGGACTACGGATTAAGCGAAGATTGGCGAAGGACGAGGTGACGATACGCATGGGAAATGGTTCCAAAGTCGATGTGATCGCGGTCGGCACACTACCTCTACATCTACCTTCGGGATTAGTATTAGACCTAAATAATTGTTATTTGGTGCCAGCGTTGAGCATGAACATTATATCTGGATCTTGTTTGATGCGATACGGTTATTCATTTAAATCAGAGAATAATGGTTGTTCTATTTATATGAGTAATATCTTTTATGGTCATGCACCCTTAAAGAGTGGTCTATTCTTATTAAATCTCGATAGTAGTGACACACATATTCATAATGTTGAAGCCAAAAGATGCAGATTTGATAATGATAGTGCAACTTATTTGTGGCACTGCCGTTTGGGTCATATCAGTGTAAAGCGCATGAAGAAACTCCATACCGATGGACTTTTGGAACCACTTGATTATGAATCGCTTGGTACTTGCGAACCGTGCCTTATGGGTAAGATGACAAAAACATCTTTCTCCAGTACTATGGAGAGAGCAACAGATTTGTTGGAAATCATACATACAGATGTATGTGGTCCAATGAATGTTGAGGCTCGTGGCGGATATCGTTATTTTCTCACCTTCACAGATGACTTAAGCAGATATGGTTATATCTACTTAATGAAACATAAGTCTAAAACATTTGAAAAGTTCAAAGAATTTTAGAGTGAAGTTGAAAATCATCGTAACAAGATAATAAAATTCCTACGATCTGATCGTGGAGGAGAATATTTGAGTTACGAGTTTGGTGTACATTTGAAACAATGCGGAATAGTTTCGCAACTCATGCCACCCGGAACACCACAGCGTAATGGTGGGTCCGAACGTCGTAATCGTACTTTACTTGATATGGTGCGATCTATGATGTCTCTTACTGATTTACCGCTATCATTTTGGGGTTATGCTCTAGAGACGGCCGCATTCACGTTAAATAGGGCACCATCAAAATCCGTTGAGACGACGCCTTATGAACTGTGGTTTGGCAAGAAACCAAAGTTGTCGTTTCTGAAAGTTTGGGGCTGCGATGCTTATGTGAAAAAGTTTCAACCTGATAAGGTCGAACCCAAATCGGAGAAATGTGTCTTCATAGGATATCCAAAGGAAACTATTGGATACACCTTCTATCACAGATCCGAAGGCAAGACTTTTGTTGCTAAATTCGGAAATTTTCTAGAGAATGAGTTTCTCTCGAAAAAAGTGAGTGGGAGGAAAGTAGAACTTGACGAGGTAACTGTACCTGCTCCCTTATTGGAAAGTAGCACATCACAGAAACCAGTTTCTGTGACACCTACACCAATTAGTGAGGAAGCTAATGATGATGATCATGAAACTTCGGAACAAGATACTACTGAACCTCGTAGATCAACCAGAGTAAGATCCGCACCAGAGTGGTACGGTAATCCTGTTCTGGAAATCATGCTACTAGATCATGATTAACCTACGAACTATGGAGAAGCGATGGTGAGCCCAGATTCCGCAAAATGGCTTGAAGCCATGAAATTTGAGATGGGATCCATGTATGGGAACAAAGTATGGACTTTGGTTGACTTGCCCAAAGATCGGCAAGCAATTGAGAATAAATGGATCTTCAAGAAGAAGACTGATGCTGACGGTAATGTTACTGTCTACAAAGCTCGACTTGTCGCAAAAGGTTTTCGACAAGTTCAAGGGATTGACTACGATGAGACCTTCTCACCCGTAGGGATGCTTAAGTCTGTCCGAATCATGTTAGCAATTGCCGCATTTTATAATTATGAAATTTGGCAAATGGATGTCAATACTGCATTCCTGAATGGATTTCTGAAGAAGAGTTGTATATGATGCAACCGGAAGGTTTTGTCGATCCAAAGGGAGCTAACAAAGTGTGCAAGCTCCAGTGATCCATTTATGGACTGGCGCAAGCTTCTCAGAGTTGGAATAAACGCTTTGATAGTGTGATCAAAGCATTTGGTTTTGTACAGACTTTTGGAGAAGCCTGTATTTACAAGAAAGTGAGTGGGAGCTCTATAGCATTTCTGATATTATATGTAGATGACATATTACTAATCGGAAATGATATATAATTTCTGGATAGCATAAAGGGATACTTGAATAAGAGTTTTTCAATGAAAGACCTCGGTGAAGCTGCTTACATATTAGGCATTAAGATCTATAGAGATAGATCAAGATGCTTAATTGGACTTTCACAAAGCACATACCTTGACAAAATTTTGAAAAAGTTCAAAATGGATCAAGCAAAGAAAGGATTCTTGCCTGTGTTACAAGGTGTGAAATTGAGTAAGACTCAATGCCCGACCAATGCAGAAGATAGAGAGAAAATGAAAGATGTTCCCTATGCTTCAGCCATAGGATCTATCATGTATGCAATGCTGTGTACCAGACCTGATGTGTGTCTTGCTATAAGTCTAGCAGGGAGGTACCAAAGTAATCCAGGGGTGGATCACTGGACAGCGGTCAAGAACATCCTGAAATACCTAAAAAGGACTAAGGATATGTTTCTCATATATGGAGGTGACAAAGAGCTCATCGTAAATGGTTACGTTGATGCAAGATTTGACACTGATCCGGATGATTCTAAATCGCAAACCGGATACGTGTTTACATTAAACGGTGGAGCTGTCAGTTGGTGCAGTTCTAAACAAAGCGTTGTGGCGGGATCTACATGTGAAGCGGAGTACATAGCTGCTTCGGAAGCAGCAAACAAAGGAGTCTGGATGAAGGAGTTCATATCCGATCTAGGAGTCATACCTAGTGCATCGGGTCCAATGAAAAACTTTTGTGACAATACTGGTGCAATTGCCTTGGCAAAGGAATCCAGATTTCACAAGAGAACCAAGCACATCAAGAGACGCTTCAATTCCATCGGGGATCTAGTCCAGGTGGGAGACATAGAGATTTGCAAGATACATACGGATCTGAATGTTGCAGACCCGTTGACTAAGCCTCTTCCACGAGCAAAACATGATCAGCACCAAATCTCCATGGGTGTTAGAATCATTACTGTGTAATCTAGATTATTGACTCTAGTGCAAGTGGGAGACTGAAGGAAATATGCCCTAGAGGCAATAATAATGTTATTATTTTATTTCCTTATATCATGATAAATGTTTATTATTCATGCTAGAATTGTATTATCCGGAAACATAATACTTGTGTGAATACATAGACAAACTAAAACGTCAGTAGTATGCCTCTACTTGACTAGCTTATTAATCAAAGATGGTTATGTTTCCTAACCATAGACATGTGTTGTCATTTGATTAACGGGATCACATTATTAGGAAAATGATGTGATTGACATGACCCATTCCATTAGCTTAGCACCCGATCGTTTAGTATGTTGCTATTGCTTTCTTCATGACTTATACATGTTCCTATGACTATGAGATTATGCAACTCCCGTTTGCCGGAGGAACACTTTGTGTGCTACCAAACGTCACAACGTAATTGGGTGATTATAAAGGAGCTCTACAGGTGTCTCCAAAGGTAAATGTTGGGTTGGCGTATTTCGAGATTAGGATTTGTCACTCCGATTGTCGGAGAGGTATCTCTGGGCCCTCTCGGTAATACACATCACATAAGCCTTGCAAGCATTGCAACTAATGAGTTAGTCGCGAGATGATGTATTACGAAACGAGTAAAGAGACTTGCCGGTAACGAGATTGAACTAGATATTGAGATACCGACGATCGAATCTCGGGCAAGTAACATACCGATGACAAAGGGAACAACGTATGTTGTTATGCGGTCTGGCCGATAAAGATCTTCGTAGAATATGTGGGAGCCAATATGAGCATCCAGGTTCCGCTATTGGTTATTGACCGGAGACATGTCTCGGTCATGTCTACATTGTTCTTGAACCCGTAGGGTCCGCACGCTTAAGGTTTCGATGACAGTTATATTATGAGTTTATGAGTTTTGATGTACCGAAGTTAGTTCGGAGTCCCGGATGTGATCACGTACATGACGAGGAGTCTCGAAATGGTCGAGACATAAAGATTGATATATTGGACGGCTATATTCGGACACCGGAAGTGTTCTGAGTGATTTCGGAGAAAACCGGAGTGCCGGAGGGTTACCGGACCCCCTCGGGAGAAGTAATGGGCCGTATGGGCCTTAGTGGAGAGAGAGAGGAGCAGCCAGGGTGGGCCGCGCGCCTCCTCCCCCTGGTCCAAATTGGACTAGGAGAGGGGGGGCGGCGCCCCCCTTTCCTTTCCCCCTCCTAGTAGGAGTAGGAAAGAGGGGAGTCCTACTCCTACTAGGAGGAGGACTCCTCCTCCTTGGCGCGCCATAGGGCCGGCCGGCCTCCTCCCCTTGCTCCTTTATATACAGGGGCAGGGGGCACCCCTAGACACACAAGTTGATCCACGTGATCGTTTTCTTAGCCGTGTGCGGTGCCCCCTTCCACCATAATCCTCGATAATATTGTAGCGGTGCTTAGGCGAAGCCCTGCGACGGTTAAACATCAAAGATCGTCACCACGCCATCGTGCTGACGGAACTCTTCCCTGACACTTTGCTGGATCGGAATCCGGGGATCGTCATCGAGCTGAACGTGTGCTAAAACTCGGAGGTGCCGTAATTTCGGTGCTTGATCGGTCGGGCCGTGAAGACGTACGACTACATCAACCGCGTTGTCATAACGCTTCCGCTGTCGGTCTACAAGGGTACGTAGCCTCTCGTTGCTATGCATCACCATGATCTTGCGTGTGCGTAGGAATTTTTTTGAAATTACTACGTTCCCCAACACTCTTCGTTTTCCGCATCGAGGACCACTTGTAGCCAGTCTGTTCCGGTATTTCTTAGCTTTTGCTCAGCCGGTAACACCCAGATCTTCCTCATCTCTGCTCTCAAGGCCCGGCTTTTGGTACAAGTTATGACTGCATGGTGTTCATCCTCCTCACCATTTCCACAAATGCTGCATGTGGCATCCACTTCCAAGGTTCTCTTCCATTTATTTTTCTTGGTAGCCAGAGTATTTGTCGCAATCCTCCATGCAAAGATACAGACCTTACCGGGGACCTTTGCCTTCCAAATAAGATCCCAAATTCTTCTGTCATACGGTTCCCTGGTAGAGCTCGAAGGATTCTGAGCCGACTGATCCTGTATGGCCGCGGCCAGCTTGTAGGCGCTCTTAACCGAGAAAACACCGTTTTTCTCATGGTGCCAGGCAATACAATCGCCTACCTCCGAGGCTGGAATGCTGAGTTTGCATATCTCATCAGCATCGAAGGGGTGGAAAATTTGTCTGATGAGCATTTCATTCCATGCTTTCCTATCTGGTACCATGAGTTGGTTAACCCATCTGATCCGGGAACGCCTCACAAAAGCGGCTGTCATGAGGCCTTCCTTTCTCGGGATCCATTGATCCCTTTGGATCTGTATACTTTTTCCATCTCCCACCCTCCATATAAGCCCCTTCTTCAATAGTTCCAAGCCGAACTCAATAGCTTGCCACACCGGTGAGGCATCATGTGCAAACACCGTATCCAGCAGATTTCCATTAGGGTAGTATTTAGATTTTAGCACTCTTGCACACAGACTATCTGGCTTTTGCAGGAGCCTCCAACCTTGCTTTGCCAGCAGTGCTTGGTTAAACAAATGCATGTCCCTGAAGCCAATGCCCCCGGCTCTTTTTGGTTTTGTCATACGATCCCAAGACATCCAATGTACCTTTCTCTGTCCCTCCATGTCACCCCACCAGAAGTCTCTAATCATTTTCTCGTATTTGTCACAAAAGCCTTTGGAGAGCAAGAAGACACTCATGGTGAAAGTTGGGAGTGCCTGCACAACTGATTTCACATGAACTTCTTTTGCAGCAAAGGACATAAACTTCTTAGACCAATCGCTGCATCTCTTACCGAATCTATCCAAAATAGGCTGAAATTGATCCTCCTTCATCCTCCCCTCAGGAGTAGGTAAGCCTAGGTATTTGCTTTCGAAAGAAACCGAAACCACACCCAGGATGTTCTTCATTGCCTCTCTTCTTTCCGGTGGGCAGATTTCGCTGAACAGTAGAGAGCATTTGTTAGAACTGAGAAGCTGCCTGGTGCACCTTTGGAAAGTATCCAACACTTTCTTGATCGTTGCGGCTTGTTCTGGCACCGCTTTAAAGAAAATCAAGCTATCATCCGCAAAAAGTAGATTTGAAATGCCCGGGCTATTTCTAGCAATCTTGATAGGGTTGATATTGTTCTCGGCCAGCTCCTTCTTCAGCAAAAGCACCAAACCATCTGCAATAAAGAGGAAAAGATAAGGACTTAACGGGTCCCCTTGCCGCAACCCCCGGGAGGGTAAGAATGGCTCCATCAGCTCTCCATTGCACTTCACTGAGTATCTCACTGATTTGACACATTGCATCACCCATTGAGTCCATTTGGAGCAGAAACCAACTTTCTGGAGCACCCCTTCCAAAAAAACCCCAATCCACTCTGTCATAAGCCTTGGCTAGGTCCAGTTTGTAAGCGCAGTAGTTGTCGTTCACATTCATGCAGTGTTGAATCTTATGGAAACATTCAAAGGCAATGATGGCATTATCCGTAATCATTCTGCCCGGTATGAAAGCGCTCTGGGTTTCCGAGGTGATCTCGTCTAGAATAGGATGCAGACGATTTACAAGACACTTGGAGATGACCTTGTATATGACGTTGCACAAACTGATAGGTCTGAAATCGTTAAGAGACTGCAGGTCTTTTCCTTTTGGGATAAGCACGATCACTGTGTCGTTTATTCCTTCAGGCATGACACTATCCACAAAGAAACTCCGAACGCTCTTGATCACATCATCCTTCATATCTCCCCGGTTTCTTTGGAAGAAACGAGATGGGAACCCGTCCGGTCCAGGTGCTTTTAGAGGGCCAATCTGAAAAAGAGCATCGCTAATTTCCTCGTTAGAGAACGGCTTTGTTAGATCTTTGTTCATGTCACCCGAAACCCTAGTTGTCACCAGCTCCAAGATATCCATTGGGTCAGTGTTCTCCTCACAAGTGTACAGGTTGCAAAAAAAGGCCTTCGTTGTTGCATGCAGACCGCTAGTGTCCTCGACCCAATTGCCATCCGTGTCTCGTAATTTTTGAATAGCATTCTTCTTCTGACACCAAGTAGCTTTCCGCTGAAACCACTTCGTATTCCTATCCCCCTCACGCAGGTATGTCACACTAGATCTCTGTCTCCACATTAATTCCTCTGTTAGGAGCAGCTTGTCTAGGTCCGTTGAGAGCTTGACTGCTTCCACCTCCAGAGCAGCCGTTGGGGTGGCACACCAGATTCTTCTTAACCTTTTCCTGATTTCTGCTATCTCCTTTGTACCGAGCCAAAATCTCGCTTGGCCCATTCAGACAGCTCCTTTTGCATGTTCTACAGTTTTGCGCCTATCATACGTAAACTGGCGGCCGGCCCGAACTTGCCCCAAGATGCAGTTATAGTTGGCTGAAGCGACTCCGCCCTTTCCCACATCTCCTCGTATCTGAAGTTGCTCTGTCTGCCCTGTTCCACCGGCCTCCATTCTTTCCTGTGCCCCATCCTCAGAATAATAGGGAGATGATCTGAGCGCGAAGAACAAATATGATCCACGGATGCGTTTTTGAACAGGTCTGACCATGACGGAGAAGCGAAGAACCTGTCCAGCCTCGCTCGGACATTGCTGTTGCCCTGCTGCTTATTATTGTAGGTCCATCCCGGCCCTTTGAAGCCCAGATCGAAGAGATTACAGTCGGACAACACCTCCCTGAAATTGCACATATATCTTTCTGACCTCTTAGCGGCTGAAAAAAGTTCAGACTGCCACATAGTTTCATTGAAATCCCTGGTCATGAGACACGGCAAGTTGCTTGTATCTTTGATTCTTCTCAGGAGTAACCACATGTGATGATGCTCATGTGCTTTAGGTTCCCCATAAACAAAAGTTCCCCTCCATTGGGGGCCATGAACATCAAGTCTGACCAACACATCAATATACCTCGTCCCCACGGCAATCTTTTTTATTTCCACACTATCATCATAGAATAGAGCAATGCCGGCACCTTTACCAATGCCGGGTTGCGTGATACAATGGCGGAGACCCAGCCTCCACTTTAGGTTTGTGACAAACTTGTTATTCTGCCGCGTTTCAGTAAGGAAGACGAGCTTGGGCATATGTGTGTGTACAAGACACACTAGTTCTTGAACTGTACGAGGTTGCCCGAGGCCTCGACAGTTCCAGCTCATGATCGTCATGGCTCCTGGTGGGCGCCGCCCTTGGCACCCACCAGGTCGCCGGGAGCCCCCTGCCCGGTCGCTTCCTTGCTGTCCGCAGATCCCTCTTTCACCATACCAGCCGCCCACACCTTCCTGAACTTGTCCGGTCCCCCATCAGACTCAGCCTCCACTGGAGCTTCGACAACAAGCTCATCATGCCCACCCCTTTTTCCCAGAATCGAGTGCACCTGTCCGGCTCTTTTCTTTGACCTACTGTCCTTTATCACCCTATGGTTGAACAAGCCCTCCACCGTCCACACAGTCTGCTGCTTTGTGAAGCGAGGAACTGGCCCAAAACCAGGAGGGACTAGCAGCTCCACAGTGGTCTCTCCCACATCCTCACCGACCTTTGTGCCTTCGCCCTTGGGCACCACATCGCTACCCTCTTCCAGGGCCGGATAAGCCTGTGCCTGCGCCAGTCCAAGCTCGAGGTTGACCATGGGAGCTTTTCCATCTGACTTGCTTGGAACTGATTTCTCCACAGCGTCGGCCTGACCTTTCGTCTGATCCGCCCCAATGGTACGAGGGGGTAGGCTCTGATCCAGCAGGGCACCCACTCCTCCAGAAAGGGGCGTGCTCGCCATGGTTTGCCTGGCAACGACCCCGACCCCATCAGGTTTCTTGGTCAATGTTGGTTTAGATGACCTTGGGGGGCCGCTATCATCAGAGACCCTGAGAGCACTTACAGCAGCAATAGCCGCCTGCACTTGCGGGTTTAGCAGCACCTCCTTCGGGATCTTCTCGCAGGCCCTCTTCCCATGGCTTGGGCTCTTCCCTCTGTGAACTTCTCTCCCAAAACTAAGGAGGCGACGCGCGCTATTTGCCACAGGAGCCACATAGCCCCCTCTACTATTGCTTTTCTTATATGGGGAGGCACGCATTGTTTCCGTGAACCTCATCTCATGGAGGTCCTCCGGCAACTTACAGTCGCGTTGGCCATGCCCAAGATACCCGCAGTAACCACAAAAACGCGGCACCCTTTCATACTTAACCTCTAGAGAGAACACCTTATCGCTAGGTTTATCACGGGATTTTATCCTATCTCTGAGGGGCTCATCAACATCATGATTGATGCGGATCCTAATGAAGTCTCCCCATATCTTGCCCCTGCTATCAGTATCTACTTCCAAAACCTCTCCCAGCTCCGCTCCGAGTTTCCACGCGACACCTTCATTGAGCATAATGGGGGGAATATCATGGACATGCACCCAGATGGGCATGTGTGCAACCTCCACCTCGCCCGGCGGGGCGCCGCCATCCACCGTAACCATGAGGAAGGCATCCCCCTGGTGAGTCCATGGGCCGTTGTTGAGGATGAATCGCCGGTCCCCCTCCCGCTCAAACTCGATGAGGAAGCGGTTGTTCTTCAGGGGCTTTTAGTCCATGCCCCCGTGGAGACCCCACTTGCCCTTGAGCTCTCCGAAGAGCCCTTCATTGCTGTAGGGAAGGGGCGAGAAGAAGAGCCCTACAGCAACCCACCGGTAGTTCATGGCAGCTCGCTCCTTCGTCAGGTCCAGCTCCACCACCCCCTCACCACAGGGGGCGTAGCGGCTCGGGAATCTTGGGGCAACGATGTCACTGCCCGCCCCAAGCCTCCTCATCGAAGCCCTGTCTCCCTGGCTGCGGGAGTTGTCGCCACGGAGCAGGGCCCCGGTTATGTTCCTCCCGCCTGCGAGGCCGGGACCAGCCTCACCTTCCATGGGGGCCTTGTCTTTCCGGTACTCCATGTTCGCCATCACTGGTGGTTTAGCGAAAGCGTACAGCGCGCCAGCAGACAGAAGAGAGGCGAGATGTGTGTGTTCTTCCAGCTCGCCTCCTCTTTTTAAACAAGCCTCTACCCAATTTGCTCCCAGCGATTCCGTGATCCTTGTGGGTGATATCTTTCCTTCCTCTTGATTCCTTGCCCTGCCGTCCGATGCTGGTGATCCTTTGAGCTTATCTGGGGGATCCCTATCCTTTGAACAGAATGATTCTGGATCCGAAACCCTAGAGACTTTCCTTCCCCTCCCTTGATCCAGACCTTTCCTCATGGCTTGCAATCTCTCCCCGATCCTTTTCATGGCTACACCATCAATTGCACGTACCTTCCCCACGATCCCAGATCGGAACACGCCGATCTTCTCCTTTTCCATGCCGATCTGCTTACTCTCTTTCCTCATTCGCAGCCATGCCTCGCGGAGCCTCAACAGGCCCACTGCCAGCTCCGAATCCCTACCACCCTCAGTGACTCTATCCTCTCTTCTCCAGTCGCCGGGGTTGTCCGCCGGTGGGCCGGCCCCTGGGCAGTCGGGCATCGCCCTACTGTCGCCTCGACAGGGGCTCCGTAATTTTTGGTGTCCATCCTTACTATTCCTATGATGATTTCATCAATGTAGAAAATGTACCGGCTCAGGCTCTAGACACACAGGCTTTTCTTTCTCTTTATCAACGTCATTTTGTACTTCATCAGGATCATCACCAAGCATCTCTCTGTCAACTGCCTCATTGATCTCACCAATTTTTTATGTACCAATGCCAAGTCGCCTCGCAAAGTCATCAGGGTCCTGTGTACAATCAAATTCATCTTCTTTCTGATAATCTACATCATTGTAAAGTCCTCCAGCACAGCTGAGTCTTTGGCGAATTTAGCATTAACTTGTTCCACTCCGGAGAGTAGTTTCTCATTTGACATTTTTTCTCAAGCAGTTTTTTCCTAGTCTCTCTCTCATGGCGAACCGATTCCCAGCCGAGAGCGCACCAGCATGGACAAAATCTTTTTCTAAAACCACAAATTCAACGAAGTTCAATAACGTTTGGACAAAATATAGGCGATTTCATTAATATTTGGCAAATTTTTACATAGATAATAAACATAAAAAACTACTCCAAGTTCATGACGAGGAGTTTGTAGAAGGCGGTGTAGTCATCGCCGTCGTCGTCGTCACGGTCGCTCGGCGACCCGTCCTTCAGGGCGCCTTCCTTGCTGCAGCCCTGCCCTGGGTCGCCGCAGCAGACCGGCTGGCTCGGCACAACAACCTCGTCGTCGTTGTCAGAGAGCACGTCGACGTCGGCCTTGTCGCGGCCGCGGCGCTGCGCGGCGATCTCCTCCAGAGCGCGGCGCTGGCGCTCCATCTCATACTACACGTAGTCCTGACGCGACCATAGGAGGCCGCTCTCCAGGTCTGGGGCCATGGCCTCATGCTCCTTTTTCACGGGGAGGAGCTTCGCGGGCTCCTTCTTCGGCATGACCAGGTGGGAGGGGGATGGGAAGGGGCACGGCTGCCATCGTTGATGACGAGGGCGCCGCCGCGGGTGCGCCGACGGAGCGGCGTCTCCTGCGGCTCGGGCTTGACGGGGAGGAGTGTCGTCTACCCGGAGGAGCGGTAGCCCGAGGGCGACGAGGACGTCACGTCTATGCGCCTCGGCGTCCAGGAGCTTCCCCGGCAACGAGAGAAGGAGGGCGTCGGGTACTCGAGCGTCGGCTCATTGCCACTCTCGATGTGCGCGAGCACGGCGGAGAGGGCCCTTCCCAGTGCGCCCCTCCATAGATGGCGGCCCTCCGTGTTGTGGCGCCCCCCGACGCTGGGGCGCCGTTGGTGGACGCCAGCTGCTCGACACAGCGCCACTCGAAGTACGCGGTCCAGAGCGGTTGGTTGTCCGCCGCGTAACGCGGCTGCTAGCGCGGCTGCTCTGGCATGTCCGCCCGGATCACCGCGATCTCGGTGGCGCGCTCCGCGCCGGAGGGCAGTGGAGGCACGGAACACCGCCCGTGCTCAGCTGCTATGCGCCGGCCACACGCATGTCGGGCAGCGTTGGGTAGTTGACCTGCTGCAGAAGGCGCGACTCCCAGATGTGTAGCCAGCGGCGGCCCAAGCTGTTGGCCGCCGCTCTGCCGCCGGTGAACCTCTCCATCATGAGTGAATGAGTGAAGGATAAAGGGCGAGAGCAAGGGCGGCGAAGGAGATCCTTGCACTATTCGGAGCAGCCTCGGGCCTTAGAATCAACCATGCCAAGAGCGCGGCACTTCCCATTCGGTGCTCTCCCATGGAGTTGGATTTGGTTTGACAAGCACTAGAATGCACAAGTGCGGCCTTTCCATGCAAATACCTCGGCCTACCACTTACAATCAGGAAGGCCACTGCTGCACAATTTCAGTACTTGGTGGAGCAATTTGCTGGTCATCTACCCAACTGGAAAGCGGCTGCCCTACCCAAAAGTGGCCGGCTCATTCTCATAGTCTCAATGTTGTGCGCGATTCCGATACATGCGATGATGGCACTTCAGATACCTCCCAAAACTCTCACGGCTTTGACGAAGATATGTCGCGGTTTCCTGTGGTGTGGCAAGATGGAGGCTCGGGGAGGGAACTGCGCAGTGGCATGGGACTCAGTTTGCCGCCCTAGATGGGCGGGTGGGCTTGGCATACCGAACTTGAGATGGTTGAACACTCCACTGTTGGCGAGATGGCCGTGGTTGCAACGCACTGACCAGTCTCGACCTTAGGCTCAGTTCAAGATTACAGTTCCGGCCGAATCTATGGCGCTCTTTCGCGCAGCAGCTGCAACAACCGTGGGCAATGGCGAGACAACGCTCTTCTGGGAAGATAGATGGCTTGAGGGCTATCGGGTCGAGGAGCTGGCACCACTCCTTTACAAAGAAGTACCACGCCAAACTAGGGCGACTCGCACGGTGGCTGATGCTCTGGCGGATCACACTTGGGCAGTGGAAGTGGGGGTGGATCTATCTACAACCATGCTTCGACAATTCCTTGACCTATGGCAGCGAGTGGAAAGGCTTAACATCCAACCGGCAACAGGTGACAGCATCTACTGGGTATGGGAGAAAGACGGCAAGTTTTCGGCGCGATCGGTGTATGCGGCCAAGTTCGCCGACCTGCAAGTTACTCCTACGGCTGAATTCACCTGGAAGTCCAAGACGCCGCTACGTAAACGCTTCTTTGTTTGGTTGGCCATCAAGGGCAGGTGCTGGACCTCGGACAGATTAGCACGGCGAGGCCTCCCACACCAAACCTCATGCCCTCTCTGCAGCCAGCACGATGAAACAGTGACTCACATCATGATCAGATGTGTTTTTGCTCGGGAGGTTTGGGCAAAGGTATGCCTTGCCTTGGACCAGCCAGGCAGGACACCAACAACGACGGAGACGCTGCCTGAATGGTGCCTTCGACCAGAGGAATGTGGGCAGCACAAGAAACTCGCAAGACCAATTTGCGTTCTGGTCCTATGGCAGCTGTGGACGCACCGCAATGCCGTCGTTTTTGATGGAGCGGCGCCAGCTACAAGCCAGGTACTACGAAGCATACAGAGAGAAGCCCGAGCATGGAAGCAAGCAGGTCTACTGAAGGGAGGAATTGAGGCATTTTTGGATGGCCTTGAAGCGTGGGTTAGGTCCGAGTAGTAAGCGTAATATGTGGTGGAGTGGATGAAATCCACTTGTAAATACTTAGGTAACTCTCTGAATGCGGAGGGAGTCTTTCCCCTTCCCTCCTTAATATATGATACGCACACTCGTGCGTATTCGAGAAAAAAAAGGCGGCGAAGGAGAGAAGGTGGTAGGCACTGGAGGCATGCGAGAGAGAGAGAGATGGCTGTGACGAGTGTGCGGCGAGCGGCGACAAATGCCAACTTTTATAGCGGCGAGGGGGCGTCAACAGTGTAGATGTGTGGCGGGAAAGGGCGGGACGTGCGGTGGCTGGGCATCACTACGCCGCCCATGATCAATGGAAGGCTGACCGGTGGCAGCCTTAGAATTGATTCGCGCGGGAGCCGAGGCGAGGTGATGAGGACGAGATGCCTTGTCGCTGACTCCAGCGGGCAGTTTTGGCGTCATTTTTGTTTCGACCAGCGCCCCCGGCTGGCCCCAGCACGCTGGTTTCGGCGTGGGTCTCGGTGCCAATTTCGACCCAAACCGATGAATTTTAGGCTCATGGGGCCGAGCTAAAAAAGGTACCGGGGTGCTCTTGGGCGGGGGGTGTGGAGGAGATGCTCTTACAGGAACTATGATCGATAAAGCGGCTCCGTCTGTACCAGTATTAAAGAAAAAAATATGTCCAATTGATATTTATATCCCGTGGTGCCTCGGCCCCAAACGTTTCCCTTATAGAACATTTATATCCCGTTGCAATGCACGGACATGTTGGGGAACGTAGCAGAAATTCAAAATTTTCTACGCATCACCAAGATCAATCTATGGAGTAATCTAGCAACGAGGGGAAGGAGAGTGCATCTACATACCCTTGTAGATCGCTAAGCGGAAGCGTTCAAGTGAACGGGGTTGATGGAGTCGTACTCGTCGTGATCCAAATCACCGATGATCCTAGTGCTGAACGGACGGCACCTCCGTGTTGAACACACGTACAGCCCGGTGACGTCTCCTATGCCTTGATCCAGCAAGGGGAGAAGGAGAGGTTGGGGAAGACTCCATCTAGCAGCAGCACGACGGCGTGGTGGTGGTGGAGGAGTGTGGTACTCCAGCAGGGCTTCGCCAAGCACCGCAAGAGACAAGGAGGGAGAGGGGTAGGGCTGCGCCAAGAAGGAGATGTTCTCGTGTGATTGGCAGCCCAAAACCTCAAGTATATATAGGGGAGGGGAGGGGCTGCGCCCCCACCTAGGGTTCCCACCCCAAGGGGTGCGGCAGCCCTAGATCCCATCTAGGGTGGCGGCCACAAGGGGCAGAGGGGGAGGCGCACCTAGGGTGGGCCTTAGGGCCCATCTGCCCTAGGGTTTGCCCCCTTCCCCTCTTGGAGGCGCCTTGGGCCTTGGTGGGAGGCGCCCCAGCCCACCTAGGGGCTGGTCCCTTCTCACTATTGGCCCATGTAGGCCTCCGGGGCTGGTGGCCCCACCTGGTGGACCCCCGGACCCCTCCGGTGGTCCCGGTACACTACCGGTGATGCCCGGAACAATTCCGGTGGCCAAAACCATACTTCCTATATATCAATCTTTACCTCCAGACCATTCCGGAACTCCTCGTGACGTCCAGGATCTCATCCGAGACTCCTAACAACATTCGGTAACCGCATACATACTTTCCCTATAACCCTAGCGTCATCGAACCTTAAGTGTGTAGACCCTACGGGTTCGGGAGTCATGCAGACATGGCCGAGACAACTCTCCGGTCAATAACCAACAGCGAGATCTGGATACCCATGTTGGCTCCCACATGCTCCACGATGATCTCATCGGATGAACCACGATGTCAAGGACTTAATCAATCCCGTATACAATTCCCTTTGTCTAGCGGTACGATACTTGCCCGAGATTCGATCGTCGGTATCCCGATACCTTGTTCAATCTTGTTACTGGCAAGTCTCTTTACTCGTTCCGTAACACATCATCCCGTGATCAACTCCTTGGTCACATTGTGCACATTATGATGATGTCCTACCGAGTGGGCCCAGAGATACCTCTCCGTTTACACGGAGTGACAAATCCCAGTCTCGATTCGTGCCAACCCAACAGACACTTTCGGAGATACCTGTAGTGAACCTTTATAGCCACCCAGTTACGTTGTGACGTTTGGCACACCCAAAGCACTCCTACGGTATCCGGGAGTTGCACAATCTCATGGTCTAAGGAAATGATACTTGACATTAGAAAAGCTTTAGCATACGAACTACACGATCTTTGTGCTAGGCTTAGGATTGGGTCTTGTCCATCACATCTATGGTTAGGAAACTGTAACCATCTATTGATCAACGAGCTAGTGAACTAGAGGCTTACTAGGGACATGGTGTTGTCTATGTATCCACACATGTATCTGAGTTTCCTATCAATACAATTCTAGCATGGATAATAAACGATTATCATGAACAAGGAAATATAATAATAACCAATTTATTCTTGCCTCTAGGGCATATTTCCAACAGTCTCCCACTTGCACTAGAGTCAGTAATCTAGTTGACATCACCATGTGATTAACACTCACAGGTCACATCGCCATGTGACCAACATCCAAGAGTCTACTAGACTCAATGATCTAGTTCACATCACTATGTGATAAACACTCAAAGAGTTCTGGGTTTGATCATGTTATGCTTGTGAGAGAGGTTGTAGTCAACGGATCTTGCCATATTCAGATCCCTATGTATTTCGCAAAACTTTATATCGTAGATGCTGCTACCACGTTCCACTTGGAGCTATTCCAAATTATTGCTCCATTATACGTATCCGGTATCTCTACTCAGAGCTATCCGGATAGGTGTCAAGCTTGCATCGACGTAACTCTTTATGTCGGACTCTTTATCACCTCCATGACCGAGAAACATTTCCTTATTCCTCTAAGGACAATTTTGACCGCTATCTGGTGATCTACTCCTAGATCACCTTTGTACCCTCTTGCCAGACTTGTGGCAAGGCACACATCAGGTGCGGTACTCAGCATGGCATACCATATAGAGCCTATGACAAGATCATAGGGGACGACCTTCGTCCTTCCTCTTTCTTCTGCCGTGGTCAATCTTTGAGTCTTACTCAACTTCACACCTTACAACTCAGGTAAGAACCCCTTCTTTGACTGATCTATTTTGAACTCCTTCAAAAACATGTCAAGGTGTGCGTTCTTTGAAAGTACCATCAGGCGTCTTGATCCATCTCTATAGATCCTGATGCCCAATATGTAAGCAGGTTTATCCAGGTCTTCCTTTGAAAAACACTCTTCAAACAACCGTTTATGCTTTCCAGAAATTCTACATTATTCCGGATCAACAATATGTCATCCACATATACTTATCAGAAATGTTGTAGTGCTCCCACTCACTTTCTTGTAAATACAAGTTTCTAGCAAACATTGTATAAACCTAAAAGCTTTGATCACTCCATCAAAGCATATATTTCGATTCCGAGATGCTTGCTCTAGTCCATAGAAGGATTGCTGGAGCCAGCATACCTTTTAGCATCCTTAGGATCGATAAAACCTTTTGTTGTATCACATACAACTTTTCTTATGAAAACTGGTAAGAAAACTTGTTTTGACATCCATCTGTAAGATTTCATAATCGAAAAATACAGCTAATGCTATCATGATTCCGACGGACTTAAGCATCGCTACGGGTGAGAAATTCTCATCGTAGTCAACTCCTTGAACTTGTGAAAAGACTCTTTCCCACAAGTCGAGCTTCATAGACGGTAACATTACCGCCCACGTCCGTCTTCTTCTTAAAGATCCATTTATCTCAATGGCTTGCCGATCATCGGGCAAGTCCACCAAAGTCCATACTTTGTTCTGATATATGGATCCTATCTTGGATTTCATGGCTTCAAACCATTTGTCGGAATACGGGCCCACCATCGCTTCTCCATAGCTCGTAGGTTCATTGTTGTCTAACAACATGATATCTAAGACAGGATTACCTTACCACTCAGGAGTAGTACATGTCCTTGTCGACCTACGAGGTTCGATAGCAACTTGATCCGAAGCTTCATGATCACTATCATTAACTTCCTATTCAACAGACGTAGGCTCCACAGAAAACATCTTTCTGTGTTGCATCACTCTCTGGTTGAAGTAAAGGTTCGACAACCTCATCAAGTTCTATCTTCCTCCCACTCAATTCTTTAGAGAGAAACTCCTTCTCGAGAAAGGACCCGTTCTTAGCGACAAACAATTTGCCCTCGGATCTGAGATAGAAGGTGTACCCAACTGTCACCTTTGGGTATTCTATGAAGATGTGTTTGTCCGCTTTGGGTTCGAGCTTCTCCGGCTGAAGCCTTAAGCATCGCAGCCCCAAACATTAAGAAATGACAACTTTGGTTTCTTGCCAAATCAATGTTCATACGACGTCGTCTCAACGGACTTAGATGGTGTCCTATCTAAAGTGAATTTAGCTGTCTCTAACGCATAACCTCAAAATGAAAACGGTAGATTGATAAGAGACATCATAGATCACACCATATCTCATAAGGTTCGATTACGACGTCCGGACACACCATAACCCAGTGGTGTTCCAGGTGGCTTCAACTGTGAAACAATTCCACAATGTCTTAAGTGTTTGCCAAACTCATAACTGAGATATTCTCATTGATCAGATCATAGGAATTTGATCTTCTTGTTATGATGATCCTTAACTTCACTCTGAAATCGCTTGAACTTTTCAAATGTTTTAGACTTGTGCTTCATTAAGTAAATATACCTATATCTACTCAAATCGTCAGTGAAGATTAGAAAATAGCGATATCCACCGCACGCTTCAATTCTCATTGGATCACATGCATCAACATGTATGATTTCCAACAAGTCACTTGCCCGTTTCATTGTACCTGAAAGCGGGGTCTTAGTCATCCTGCCCATGAGGCATGGCTCACATGTGTCAAGCGATTCAAAATCAAGTGACTCCAAACATCCATCGACATGGAGTTTCTTCATGCATCTTACGCCAATATGACCTAAGCGGCAGTGCCACGAGAAAGTGGTACTATCATTATTAACTCTACATCTTTTGGCGTGAACATGTGTATTACCACGACCGAGATTCAATGAACCATTCACATAGGGTGCATGACCATGAAAGGTATCATTCATGTAAACAGAATAACCATTATTCTCTAACTTAAATGAATGACCATATTGCAATGAACATGATCTAATCATATTCATGCTCAACGTAGACACCTGATAACATTTATCTAGGTTCAATACTAATCCCAAAGGCAGATGGAGCGTGCGATGGTGATCTCATCAACTTTGGAAACACTTCCAACACACATCGTCACCTCGCCCTTAGCCAGTCTCCGTTTAGTCCATAACTTTTGCTTCAAGTCACCAGTAATAGCAACTGAACCGGTATCCAATACCCAAGTGCTACCAGGAGTACTAGCGAGGTACACATTAATAACACATATATACTTTGTGGAAGTTGCCAGCCTTCTTATCTACCATGCATTTGGGGTAATTCTTCTACCAGTGACCGTTCCCCTTACAATAGAAGCACTTAGTCTCGGGTTTGGGTTCAACCTTGGGTTCCTCTACTAGAGCGGCAACTGGTTTGCCATCCATGAAGTTTCCCTTCTAGCCCTTTCCCTTCTTGAAACCAGTGGTCTTGTTAAACCATCAACACTTGATGCTCCTTCTTGATTTCTACCTTTTACAGTCTTAAGCACCGAGAACAACTCCGGGGTCAACTCCATCCCTTGCATGGCATAGTTCACCACGAAGATCTAGTAGCTTAGTGATAGTGGCTAGAGAACTCTGTCAATCACTATCTTATCTGGAAGTTTAACTCCCACTTGATTGAAGTGATTGTAGCGCCCAGACATTCTGAGCACATGCTCACTAGCTGAGCTATTCTCCTCCATCTTGTTGGCAAAAGAACTTGTCAGAGGTCTCACACCTCTCAACACGGGCATGAGCCTGAAATCCCAATTTAAGCTCTTGGAACATCTCATATGTTCTATGGCGTTCAAAACGTCATTGGAATCCCGATTCTAAGCCGTAAAGTATGGTGCACTAAACTACCAAGTAGTCATCAGGATGTG
This sequence comes from Triticum urartu, assembly GCF_056163025.1. NCBI lineage: Eukaryota > Viridiplantae > Streptophyta > Magnoliopsida > Poales > Poaceae > Triticum > Triticum urartu. Next base: position 98,916,405 of record NC_141875.1, read on the forward strand.
TCTGTCAGGTGTTCACAACATCCACAGACGACGTTGTAGGGGTTTGCACATCGAGCGGTGCAACAAAGACGTAAGCCTTCTGTGTAGCAGTGAGGACACTCCTCAGACTACGGACCTAGTCCGCATCAGTGTTTACAATATCTTTCAACTTGGTCTTTCTCTAGGAACATATTGAAACAGGGAGCTACAACGTGAGCTATTTATCTACAACATATTTGCAAAGACAATTTAGACTATGTTCATGATAATTGAGTTCATCTAATGAACTCCCACTCAGATAGACATCCCTCTAGTCATCCAAGTGAAACATGATCCGAGTCAACTAGGCCGTGTCCGATCATCACGTGAGACGGACTAGTCAACATCGGTGAACATCTTCATGTTGATCGTATCTTCTATACGACTCATGCTCGACCTTTCGGTCTTCCGTGTTCCGAGGCCAAGTCTGTACATGCTAGGCTCGTCAAGTCAACCTAAGTGTTTTTGCTGTGTAAATCTGGCTTACACCCATTGTATTCGAACGTTAGAATCTATCACACCCGATCATCACGTGGTGCTTCGAAACAACGAACCTTCGCAACGGTGCACAGTTAGGGGGAACACCTTTCTTGAAATTTTAGTGAGGGATCATCTTATTTAAGCTACCGTCGTTCTAAGCAAATAAGATGTAAAACATGATAAACATCACATGCAATCAAATAGTGACATGATATGGCCAATATCATTTTGCTCCTTTTGATCTCCATCTTCGGGGCTCCATGATCATCATTGTCACCGGCACGACACCATGATCTCCATCATCATGATCTCCATCATCGTGTCTTCTTGAAGTTGTCTCATCATCTATTACTTCTACTACTATGGCTAACGCTTTAGCAATAAAGTAAAGTAACTACATGACGTTTATGTTGACACGCAGGTCATAAATAAATTAAGACAACTCCTATGGCTCCTGCCGGTTGTCATACTCATCGACATGCAAGTCGTGATTCCTATTACAAGAACAAGATCAATCTCATACATCACATATATCATTCATCACATCCTTTTGGCCATATCACATCACAAGGCATATGCTGCAAAAACAAGTTAGACGTCCTCTAATTGTTGTTGCAAGTTTTTACGTGGCTGCTATAGGTTTCTAGCAAGAACGTTTCTTACCTACGCCAAAACCACAACGTGATATGCCAATTTCTATTTACCCTTCATAAGGACCCTTTTCATCGAATCCGATCCGACTAAAGTGGGAGAGACAGACACCCGCTAGCCACCTTATGCAACTAGTGCATGTCAGTCGGTGGAACCAGTCTCACGTAAGAGTACGTGTAAGGTCGGTCCGGGCCGCTTCATCCCATGATGCCGCCGAATCAAGATAAGACTAGTAACGGCAAGTAAATTGACAAAATCAACGCCCACAACTGCTTTGTGTTCTACTCCTGCATAGAAACTACACATAGACCTAGCTCATGATGCCACTGTTGGGGAACATAGCAGAAATTCAAAATTATCTACGCATCACCAAGATCAATCTATGGAGTAATCTAGCAACGAGGGGAAGGAGAGTGCATCTACATACCCTTGTAGATCGCTAAGCGGAAGCGTTCAAGTGAACGGGGTTGATGGAGTCGTACTCGTCGTGATCCAAATCACCGATGATCCTAGTGCCGAACGGACGGCACCTCCGTGTTCAACACACGTACAGCCCGGTGACGTCTCCTACGCCTTGATCCAGGAAGGGGAGAAGGAGAGGTTGGGGAAGACTCCATCTAGCAGCAGCACGACGGCGTGGTGGTGGTGGAGGAGCATGGTACTCCAGCAGGGCTTCGCCAAGGACCGCAAGAGACGAGGAGGGAGAGGGGTAGGGCTGCGCCAAGAAGGAGATGTTCTCATGTGATTGGCAGCCCAAAACCTCAAGTATGTATAGGGGAGGGGAGGGGCTGCGCCCCCACCTAGGGTTCCCACCCCAAGGGGTGCGGCAGCCCTAGATCCCATCTAGGGTGGCGGCCACAAGGGGGAGAGGGGGAGGCGCACCTAGGGTGGGCCTTAGGGCCCATCTGCCCTAGGGTTTGCCCCCTTCCCCTCTTGGAGGCGCCTTGGGCCTTGGTGGGAGGCGCCCCAGCCCACCTAGGGGCTGGTCCCTTCCCACTATTGGCCCATGTAGGCCTCCGGGGCTGGTGGCCCCACCTGGTGGACCCCCGGACCCCTCTGGTGGTCCCGGTACACTACCGGTGATGCCCGGAACAATTCCGGTGGCCAAAACCATACTTCCTATATATCAATCTTTACCTACGGACCATTCCGGAACTCCTCGTGACTTCCGGGATCTCATCTGAGACTCCGAACAACATTCGGTAACCGCATACATACTTTCCCTATAACCCTAGCGTCATCGAACCTTAAGTGTGTAGACCCTACGGGTTCGGGAGTCATGCAGACATGGCCGAGACAACTCTCCGGTCAATAACCAACAGCGGGATCTGGATACCCATGTTGGCTCCCACATGCTCCACGATGATCTCATCAGATGAACCACGATGTCAAGGACTTAATCAATCCCATATACAATTCCCTTCGTCTAGCGGTACGATACTTGCCCGATATTCGATCGTCGGTATCCCGATACCTTGTTCAATCTCGTTACTGGCAAGTCTCTTTACTCGTTCTGTAACACATCATCCCGTGATCAACTCCTTGGTCACATTGTGCACAGTATGATGATGTCCTACCGAGTGGGCCCAGAGATACCTCTCCGTTTACACGGAGTGACAAATCCCTGTCTCGATTTGTGCCAACCCAACAGACACTTTCGGAGATACCTGTAGTGAATCTTTATAGCCACCCAGTTACGTTGTGACGTTTGGCACACCCAAAGCACTCCTACGGTATCCGGGAGTTGCACTATCTCATGGTCTAAGGAAATGATACTTGACATTAGAAAAGCTTTAGCATACGAACTACACGATCTTTTTGCTAGGCTTAGGATTGGGTCTTGTCCATCACATCATTCTCCTAATGATGTGATCATGTTATCAACGACATCCAATGTCTATGGTCAGGAAACCGTAACCATCTATTGATCAACGAGCTAGTCAACTAGAGGCTTACTAGGGACATGGTGTTGTCTATGTATCCACACATGTATCTGAGTTTCCTATCAATACAATTCTAGCATGGATAATAAACGATTATCATGAACAAGGAAATATAATAATAACCAATTTATTATTGCCTCTAGGGCATATTTCCAACAGTCTCCCACTTGCACTAGAGTCAGTAATCTAGTTCACATCACCATGTGATTAACACTCACAGGTCACATCGCCATGTGACCAACATCCAAGAGTCTACTAGACTCAATGATCTAGTTCACATCACTATGTGATAAACACTCAAAGAGTTCTGGGTTTGATCATGTTATGCTTGTGAGAGAGGTTGTAGTCAACGGGTCTTGCTCAATATATGGCGAGCTAAACAGGGGAGATCCTTCCAAACGAAAAACACGGGACGAATGCGAGCGAAGCCTCCCTGCCTGCCGGTTGCCAGCCGACCTGCTGCAGCGCAGCCTGCGACGAGTCCACCTCCAGCTACCGATTTCACCCTCGCTCCACCGCGTCGGCATCGTCCGCACTCCGCGACAGATCTCCCCTCTCTCCTTCCTTGGCCAATCTCTGGTGGTTGCTGCCGCTGCAGCCGTGAACCAGACGCGAGCCGCCACCTCGACCCTTGTAGCCTCGTGCGCCCGTGGCCTGTTCGACGGAATTCCCCGCCGGGGCGCCTGGTTCGGCTTCCGGCGCTGAGGATGCTCTTGCGGGCGTACATGGGCATCCTGGCACGCGGAGCCAGGCCCGACGCGTACACGCTCCTGCCATAATGCCATTGCTCAATGCGCGGTGTGGAGCCGGCTGTCAGACTCCGTTCATGCGCAAGTCGTGGCTAAGTTTGGGCTAGAGCTCAACGCCCGCTTGCCAAAGCTCTCTGGTCCTCAAGGTGAGGAGGCTATCCATATGATTTACAGAATGCTCCAGATGAAGGGGCAGTCATCAGTGCATAGCGAAACCAGGTTTGTTTTGTTTCCTCCAGTCTACAGCTTTCCCTTTGCCTAGTTCGTACTCCATTTGAATATAGAATATGTTACCATGCCTATTCATAATTGCTCAGTAAATCTTGGCACTTCCTATGAAAGTCATCTGTTTATATGCTTTTATTACATAATGGTTTCTTTGAACTTATCCAGGCCTCTTTGTGCCCCCAGTTGCCAGATAAATACATGATTTTATCCGTTTAGAAGACTTAATAAGTTCAGGTTTAGATTGATTTTGGCAACTAGGAGTATCAACCAGCACGTTCAAAACAATAGGTTTGCTCACTGGTCTTGAGCTTGACCCTTTAGCTACTTGTCATATAAACAGTACAAGAAAACCTTGTTTTAGGTGATCCTAACCTCTTTTAGTATGAAGATTAGGGAGATCCTTGAAATTTCATGTTTGCCACACTACTAAGTCAAACATATAAGATTCTAATGTCATATGTGCGTTATGTGAGTTCCATTTCCTTCTCTTCCATTGATTATTCACCTCGAAGCATCTCTTACTCTTAGTTTCAGTTTGATAATGTGCATACAGTTTATTTCATTTTTTTCTCATTCCGAACCGTTATTTAACTCTGATGAGCACGTGGTAGCAAAATAAAAAGGAGAGCATAACATCTGGAGAAGAAGACTGTGTGATCATTATGTTGACAACAATGAAACCGCACAGCAGCGTAGACAATTGATATTGCTGTCATTTGGACCCTCGTTTAATCTCAAAACAATCGCGCCCCCGCCAGTGAGCCTAATACAAGGAACGGGTTATTTGTAAAATAAAATTATTTCCAATGACATAAAGGCTCTTTCTAATGACAACAGGTTATTTGTACTATAGGCTCTTTTATTTTATGTTTACACCAAAAAAGAGAGCTTACTACCATCTGTATCAACCACATGCATTTGTCTTGTTTCCCGTTTCTTGAATTAATAGCCTTATGTTGTCATGTGAAGGAACTCCCTCATCAAAAGCCTTCCTTGCCTTAATGGTTTAGTCTTTTGCTCTCACCCTCGTCTCTTCCGCAGCCGCCCCCCTCATCCATTAGGGTGTTCACAGCTTTCTCCACCTCATCTCTTGTAATTGTAACCATAACCTCCTGTTTTTCACTTCCCCACTGTGTAACTCCTTTCACTCCAACCTCCACCCCGATTTTCAGCACATCCACCATTAGCTTCTGATTCCAAAACTGCTCCCCAAAGTGTGGCCATGTGATCATGGGAACACCTGCACAGATGCCCTCTATTGTTGAGTTCCACCCGCAGTGCGTCACGAATCCCCCGACGGCTTGGTGCCGCAGGATCATGAGCTGTGGTGCCCAACCCCTTATGACCATGCCTCTATTTTTGACACGCTCCTCGAACTCGTCTGCGAGCCATTCCTTAACTTCTGGAAGCTTAGCTCCTGCTTTGATCACCCAAATAAACGGTTTCCTGGAGGCTTCAAGTCCCAGTCCCAGCTCAACAAGCTGTTGAGGTGTAGTGCAAGCGAGGCTGCCAAAGCTCACAAAGACCACTGAGCCTGGCTTCATTGAATCAAGCCATTGCAAGTACTGGGCCTCACCCATTGACGTCTTGTTTCCTCTTGCGGCCATAGTGTTGTTGTCTCGGTGGCAGAGGCACATTGGTCCAATTGCCCAGACCTTCTTCTTTGTGGTCTGCTCAAAGGATTCAATGTACAATGTCTCCAGTTCTTGGAAGCTGTTAATGACCTCACCATCACTTCTCAGCTCCTCTTCAAGGAACTTCTTACGGATTTGCTCCATACCAGGAATGGAAAGATTTCCCAGGCATTTAGCCTTCGTCAGCTCTAGTGGTGTAGGGAAACCCGTGATTGTGATGAGCTCATTTTTGCCTTTGACATTTTCAAATACATTATTGTGAAAGGTGATGTACCTGCAAGATGGTCGTAGTTGTTTCAAATACATATGAGTGCAGACTTCTTTGACAAACGTCAACCAGATATGATGATATAGCTGGCCTAAAAACTTGCTCATGAAAACCTTTGGTGTCTGTGATGCAGTGTAAATTACATGTTTCGTTACATAAAGTAGTACTCAGATCATTTTTTTTCATTTCAGGTGTAGCATTTTGTATGTTCATTGCTTTCTTCTCTATGGAAGCAATTTACACTACTTTCCCATCCACTGTTGAAGTAAACCACTTAACTGTAGTATGTCTAGTACAAAATTAATTACTCACACGGTTTGCCTCTTTTGGTTGTACCTAATGAGGGACGAGAAGCCACAAAAGCCACTAAAGGTCAGCCTCGGGATACCAAGCTCCCTCGCGATGTCACCAGTCCACCAGTGAATCAGGTCAGATATGATGCAGCTCGGAGGCAAGCGCTGCTGCTCATGGAGGTATGCCTTGACCGGCTCCTGGAGCGCAGCGTTGGCATCCATGAAGTTGGGGAGCAGATCCGTGGATTGGATCATGTCTAGGTTCTCGCACCCGTCCGGTAGGCCGAACTCGGCGCTCGGGAAATGGAGCTCCACGAGCCGAACTGCCAGGCCCGCCGCCTCCACATCGGCTGCAAAGCCTGCCAACCTGGTGGCGTTCACTGGCGTGGTAATGAAGCTGACATGCGCCCCGTGCTCTGCCAGCAGGCGCACCATGTCGGTCATGGGGATGGTGTGCCCCTGAGCCAACATCGGCACCAGCACAAAGTGTGCCCTCATGGAGCCACTCTGGCCATCGCCACTGCCCGTGAAGGTCATGTCTGATCGGCTGTTGTAGCAAAAGTACTGGTGGTGGAATCAGTCAAACTGGGAGAACAGTGACACTAGCAAGATAGCACGATCTGCTGGGCACAATCAGATGATGGTCACAATGGCAACTATAGCGTATATATATATATAACACCTGGTGCTATACCTTCCCAAGGAAAGTTGACGAGTTGACGATGCAACAGCGTGTCAAATTGGTCACCTCTTGCCAGTTACGCATGCTCTCACATCAATCATGGACTCGTGGAGTCAGCCATGTGGATGAATCTTCAGGTTCTGAATCGTCAGAATCCAGGCCATCTGATCAGACATTGAGGGCTCACATTAACCACCACTACCGCCTGTCATGCTCAAAGAGGAGACATTTTTACAGGATTTGGATGATCCCCATGTCTGATGCTGAGTTGTCGTATATGCACACTTAATTAACTCTCAAGGCTGTGGAAGGCCGAGACAGCCGATATTTTCCGTGTGGAGATTCAGTCATTCAGTGTACTGTGACAGTGGGTGGAATTTTCTTGTCTGTATCCTTTCAGAGTTTTGTTAGTGAGAAGCTAAAAGGATCTCCCAGTGATATGGAAAATATGAGTCCATTTCTGGAGCGACGCAATGCATCCTAATCAACACAGTGGCTTCCTGACGCAAAGAGGTACGGCTGAGGCTCCTTGTTTTTCATTTTGCTTCATGCACACAGATCAAATAAACTCTATATCTCGCAAGAATTTAATACCCCTAAAAAAATTAATACAAGACCGCAGCGATTAGCAATGAAACAAGATCTGTTATTAGGCCATGTATAGTGCCTGGTGCAATGCAACAACGCAGTGTCCGGTGCACGGCAGCACCCCTCCCTAATTGCTCCCACGGAACGGTGCCTGGCGCCGGCGGCACCGTCATGGGAATCATTGTCCTACACCTCCATGAACCGGTAGCAAAATGCAAGGGAGAGCGTATAACCATGTAAAGAGCAGACTGTGTAGTTGTTATGTGGACTGCCATGAAAGAGTTTTTTTTGAAAGAGCGTACATAATAGAGAGGATAATTGACATTGCCTTCATTTGGATCATCTCTAATCTCTAAATAATCACCTGTGGGCCTGGTACAGAATTCTATATGATGATATATGTATTCTAGGATCTTTCACTTCATGTTTACACCGAAAAAGCGAGCTTAGGTAATCTCTATCAACCACATGCATTCGTCTTGTTTCCCATTTCTTGAATTAACAGCCTTACGTTGTTGTAAGAAGAACCTTCCTCGTTGAAAGCCCTCCTTGCCTTAATGGCGCAGTCTTCTGCTCTCATTCTCAACTCCTCTGTAGCCTCCCCTTCACCCATCAGGGTGTTCACTGCTATCTCCACAGCACCTCTGGTAACCATAACCTCTTGTTGTTCACTTCCCCACTGTGTAACTCCTTGCACTCCAACCTCTACCCCAAGTTTCAGCACATCCACGACCAGCTTCTCATTCAGAAACTGCTCTGCAAAGTGTGGCCATGTGATCATGGGCACACCTGCACAGATGCCCTCTATTGTTGAGTTCCACCCACAGTGTGTCACAAATCCTCCAATGGCTTGGTGCCACAGGATCAACACCTGTGGCGCCCAGCCCCTTATGATCATGCCTCTGTCTTTGACACGCTCCTCGAACCCATCTGCGAGCCATTCCTCGACTTCTGGGAACTTAGGTCCTGCTTTGATCATCCAAATAAACGGTTTCTTGGAGGCTTCGAGTCCCAGTCCCAGCTCAACAAGTTGTTGTGGTGTAGTGCAAGCAAGGCTTCCAAAACTCACAAAGATCACTGAGCCTGGCTTCCTTGAATCAAGCCATTGCAAGCACTGTGCCTCATCCATTGGTGCCTTGTTTCCTCTTGCGGCCGTTGTGTTGCTGTTTCGGTGGCAGAGGCACATTGGCCCGATCGTCCAGACCTTCTTCCTTGCTATCTGCTCATAAGATTCAATGTACAATGTCTCGAGCTCTTTGAAGCTATTAGTGATCTCACCATCGCATCTCAGCTCCTCCTCATACATCTTCTCACGGATTTGCTCCATACCCGGAACACAAAGGGTTCCAGGCAACTTAGCCTTCGTCAACTCTAGCGGTGTAGGGAACCCCGGGATCGTGATGAGCTCATTGTCATCTGTGACATGCTCCAATAAATTATTGTGAAAAATGATGTACCTGCAATATGATATTAGTTGTTTAGAATACGTTGAAGTGCAGACATTGTTGACACATCAACCAGCTGCAACTGGCGTAACAATATCTGATGAAAATGCTTATTTTCTATACTTTCTTATGCAGTTTGAATTACATGTTTCATTACATAAGGTAGTACACACGTTGATTTTATTATCTTGTGTACTCTATTATATATGTATGCTTTCTTCTTTTCTGGAAGGAATTTACTGTAATATGTCCTTTACTACTGAAGTAAAATACTTAATCATAGCAGCAAAAATATGTCCAGTACTCACAAGGTTTGCCTCTTATGTTTGTACGTACCTGACAAGGGACGAGAAGCCACAAAAGCCACTGAAGGTGAGCCTCGGGATGTCGAGCTCCCTTGCGATGTCGCCGGTCCACCAGTGCATCATGTCAGATATGATGCAGCTAGGAGGCGAGCGCTGCTGCTGACGGAGGTACGCCATGAGCGGCTCCTGCAGCACGGCACAGGCCTTCATGAAGTTCAAGAACAAATTCTTTGATTGAATCATGTCGAGGTTCTCACAGCCATCTGGTAGGCCGAACTCTACACTCGGGAAGTGGAGCTCCACAAGCTGAACCGCCAGGCCCGCCGCCTTCACGTCAGCGGCGAAGCCCTCCAACCTAGCAGCGTTTACCGGCATGGTGATGAAGCTGACCTGCACGCCATGCTCTGCCAGCAGGCGTGCCATGTCGGTCATGGGGATGGTATGGCCCTGAGCCATCATCGGCACCAGCACGAAGTGCGCCCTCGCGGAGCCGCTCTGGCCATCGCCGCTGCCGGAGAGGGTCATGGCTAATCGGCTGTGGCAGCAAAAATGCTAGTGGAGTTTGTCAAGCTGGGAAGACTTGGACTCTGTGCAATGGCATCCGTACTGTCTATATGCACCTGCTGCTATATATCTTCCTAAGTTGAGTTGACGAGCTGACGTTGGAACGGGTGCAGCGTATCAACTTGGGCACCTCTTGCTAGTGACGCATGCTCTAACGTCAGCCATGGACTCATGGAGTCGGCCATGTGGATGAATGAATCTTCTCAAGTTCTGAACCTCCGGAAAGGCGGCATCCAGGCGGTCCGATGGGACATCGGATGGCGCAGGTTAACCCCGGGCACCGCTCATGGTCAAAGAAGAGGACGCCATTCGATACTGCATTGAATTTGGCTGCCCGGATGATGTTCAACTCTGATGCTGACTTGCCGTATATGCATGGTGCTGCTCAACTCTCAAGCCTGTGGCCTGTGGAAGGCAGAGCCAGCTGGTTCTGCCAATAATATGCAGGAGTGCATTATTTTCCATGTGGAGATTCAGTGTACTGCGACAGCGGGTGGAATTTTCTTGTCTGTTTTTTAGCCATATTGGTCTAGTCAAAGATTACTCGGTATGGTCTGTATCCTCTCAGGCCTTTGGAAGTGAGAAGCTTCTGCAGAGAAAAGTACTCCATCGATTTGGAAAATACGAGTCCATTTTTGGAGCGACGCCGGTGGACTGGAGGCAGTGCATCCTATTCAACATTGATATAAACTTAACTTCCGCAAAGAGGTACGACGGCAACGCCTCCTCCTTCTCCGTTTTGTTTCACTGTCTGTCCTCGCTACTCAGCGCACACAAAACCAAAGAAACACTATCTGAAAGGGACTCCCTAGTTTTAGTACTGTAACAGATAACCTGCGGCGATTAGCAATGAACCAAGGTTTGTTATTGTCTGATTTTATTGGATGGCATACAGTGCAGGTCCACTCAAACTCTCTGCCGCACCGGTGACTGAAGTGAAGCGTGGCCCATCCTATTGCCAGGTTTTGTTTTGATTCTAGAACTCCTGTAATTTGGTTGATGACCTCACCGGCTTTTTTTTACGTCACACAAGAAAAAACGTGAAACCGTGGACAAAAGAAAAATGACATGCATCTTTTTAAGAGGACGCCATTCGATGCATTGAATTTGGCTGTTTGCCAGTGAGAAGCTTCTGCAGAAAAAATAACTTCATCGATTTGGAAAATATGAGTCCATTTTTGGAGCGACGCCAGTGGAGGCAATGCATCATATTCAACACTGATATACAAAAAACGAGACCAGTCAGAACTAGCCCTTGGCGGCATATGTTTATAGAAGAAAATCTCTAATGACCCGTGGTAGAGCCAAGCCTCAAACCGAGGTGAGCAGCTTGCGCTCCCGCAAAGCTAACCAACAGAGCATATAGACTTCATGTCGCAAAGAGGTACAATGGCAATGCCTCCTGTTCAAAAAGAAAAGAAAAAAGATTTAGTGGACACATGTCTGATGCAACGACTTTGTTCAAAAATTAGGGCTGTGGGAACGACAAATTGTTTAGCAAATTGACCGGAGTTCTGTCAACAACGATGATCACACGCACAATATAATAGACACAAAAGACACGAAAAAGATTTCCTTGATACAACTAAAAGTTACTCCCTCCGTCTCGTGTCAAAAAACGTATTACATTATGTGACGGAGGGTTTAGTACATTGAAGACTTTTGAATCCTCAACTCTACCTCCACAATTTGCAGCTTGACATTTCTCAAAACTTTAGTAGAAAAATTTGTCAGCACACCAAACATACAAAAACGTGACTAAAATTGGGTTTTTGAAGAGCCGCTTAAGTCATCCATCCCAATAGGTGAGAACCGATGAGCGTTGAACGTTTTATCCCCTTGCAAGGTAGGCTACAAAATCCCTAGTTCATCATGTATTGTCCCAGAAAAAGTTTTGCTATCACAAAAGAAGTAACTATGAGAAATAATAACCACATTGTTAGGGGGTTAGTTCATGTAGCATTCAAATCGAACCCTACATCCACGAAAATTCTAACGTAACCTTCCTAAACTAATTAAACACCCCCCCCCCCCGGAATTTCAGGGGGTGGGGTCGTCCTCCAGTGTTACCCAATCAAATAAGACCATGTCATCCAATATGTAACTTTCCGTAGGTAACTGACGTAATGTTGGGGAACGTAGCGTAAATTCAAAATTTTCCTATGTGTCACCAAGATCTATCTATGGAGCCATCTAGCAACGAGGGAGGAGTGGGTCTACATACCCTTGTAGATCACGCGCGGAAGTGTTCAAGAGAACGGGGTTGATGGAGTCGTACTCGTCGTGATCCAAATCACCGATGATCCTAGCGCCGAACGGACGGCACCTCCGCGTTCAACACACGTACGGAGCAGCGACGTCTCCTCCTTCTTGATCCAGCAAGGGGGGAGGAGACGTTGATGGAGATCCAGCAGCACGACGGCGTGGTGGTGGAAGTAGCGGGATTCCAACAGGGCTTCGCCAAGCGCTGCGGGAGGAGGGAGATGTGTCATGGGAGGGAGAGGGAGGCGCCAGGGCTTAGGTGTGGCTGCCCCCCTTCCCCCCACTATATATAGGGCCAAGGGAGAGGGGGGGCGCAGCCTTGGCCCTTCCTCCAAGGAAGGGTGCGGCCAGGGAGGAGTCCATCCTCCCCAAGGCACCTAGGAGGTGCCTTCCCCCTTTAGGACTCTTTCCTTCCCTTATCTCTTGGCGCATGGGCCTCTTGGGGCTGGTGCCCTTGGCCCATATAGGCCAAGGCGCACACCCCTACAGCCCATGTGGCCCCCCGGAGCAGGTGGACCCCCTTGGTGGACCCCGGACCCCTTTCGGCACTCCCGGTACAATACCGATAATGTGCGAAACTTTTCCGGTGACCAAAACAAGACTTCCCATATATAAATCTTTACCTCCGGACCATTCCGAAACTCCTCGTGAAGTCCGGGATCTCATCCGGGACTCCGAACAACTTTCGGGTTACCACATACTAATATCTCTATAACCCTAGCGTCACCGAACCTTAAGTGTGTAGACCCTACGGGTTCGGGAGACATGCAGACATGACCGAGATGACTCTCCGGTCAATAACCAACAGCGGGATCTGGATACCCATGTTGGCTCCCACATGTTCCACGATGATCTCATCGGATGAACCACGATGTCAAGGACTTAATCAATCCCGTATACAATTCCCTTTGTCTAGCGGTACGATACTTGCCCGAGATTCGATCGTCGGTATTCCGATACCTTGTTCAATCTCGTTACCGGCAAGTCTCTTTACTCGTTTCGTAACACATCATCCCGTGATCAACTCCTTGATCACATTGTGCACATTATGATGATGTCCTACCGAGTGGGCCCAGAGATACCTCTCCGTTTACACGGAGTGACAAATCCCAGTCTCGATTCGTGCCAACCCAACAGACACTTTCGGAGATACCTGTAGTGTACCTTTATAGCCACCCAGTTACGTTGTGACGTTTGGCGCACCCAAAGCACTCCTACGGTATCCGGGAGTTGCACAATCTCATGGTCTAAGGAAATGATACTTGACATTAGAAAAGCTTTAGCATACGAACTACATGATCTTGTGCTAGGCTTAGGATTGGGTCTTTGTCCATCACATCATTCTCCTAATGATGTGATCCCGTCATCAACGACATCCAATGTCCATGGTCAGGAAACTGTAACCATCTATTGATCAACGAGCTAGTCAACTAGAGGCTTACTAGGGACATGGTTTTGTTTATGTATCCACACATGTATCTGAGTTTCCTATCAATACAATTCTAGCATGGATAATAAACGATTATCATGAACAAGGAAATATAATAATAACAAATTTATTATTGCCTCTAGGGCATATTTCCAACAGTCTCCCACTTGCACTAGAGTCAATAATCTAGTTCCCATCGTCATGTGATTAACACTCATAGGTCACATCGCCATGTGACCAACATCCAAAGAGTTTACTAGTGTCACTAAACTAGTTCACATCATCATGTGATTAAGACTCAATGAGTTCTGGTTTTGATCACGTTTTGCTTGTGAGAGAGGTTTTAGTCAACGGGTCTGCAACATTCAGATCCGTATGTACTTCGCATATCTCTAGGTCATATTATAAATGCTGCTTTCACACTCCACTTGGAGCTATTCCAAATGGTTGCTCCACTATACGTATCCGGTTTGCTACTCAGAGTCATTCGGATAGGTGTTAAAGCTTGCATCGATGTAACCCTTTACGCCGAACTCTTTATCACCTCCATAATTGAGAAACATGTCCTTATTACTCCAAGGACAATTTTGACCGATGTCTAGTGATCCACTCCTGGATCACCTTTGTACCCTCTTGCCAGACATGTGGCAAGGCACACATCAGGTGCGGTACTTAGCATGGCATACCGTATAGAGCCTATGACAAAAGCATAGGGGACGACATTCGTCCTTTCTCTTTCTTCTGCCGTGGTCGAGCTTTAAGTCTTAACTTCATACCTTACAACTCAGGCAGGAACTCCTTCTTTGACTGATCCATCTTGAACACCTTCAAGATCATGTCAAGGTATGTGCTCATTTGAAAGTACCATTAAGCGTTTTGATCTATCCTTATAGATCTTGATGCTCAATGTTCAAGTAGCTTAATCCAGGCTTTCCATTGAAAAACACTTTCCAAATAACCCTATATGCTTTCCAGAAATTCTACATCATTTCTGATCCATAATATGTCAACAACATATACTCATCAGAAATTCTATAGTGCTCCCACTCACTTCTTTGGAAATACAAGTTTCTCATAAACTTTGTATAAACCCAAAATCTTTGATCATCTCATCAAAGCATACATTCCAACTCCGAGATGCTTACTCCAGTCCTTAGAAGGATTGCTGGAGCTTTGCATACTTATTAGCATCTTTCAGGATTGACAAAACCTTCCGGTTGTATCACATACAACCTTTCCTCAAGAAAATCGCCGAGGAAACAATGTTTTGACATCCTATCTGCAAGATTTCATAAATAATGCAGTAATCGCTAATATAATTCCAACAGACTCTTAGCATCGCTACGAGTGAGAAAGTCTCATCGCAGTCAACTCCTTGAACTTGTCGGAAAACATCTTAACGACAAGTCGAGCTTTCTTAATGGTGATACCTACCATCATTGTCCGTCTTCCTTTTAAAATCCATATGTACCTAACAGCCTTACGACCATCAAGTAGTTCTCCCAAAGTCTACACTTTGTTTTCATATATGGATCCTCTCTCGGATTATATGGCCTCGAGCCATTTTGGAATCCAGGCCCAGCATCGCTTCTCCATAGCTCGTAGGTTCATTGTTGTCTAGCAACATGACTTCCAAGATAGGATTACGTACCACTCTGACGTAGTACGCATCCTTGTCATCCCATGAGGTTTGGTAGTGACTTGATCTGAAGTTTCATGATCACTATCATAAGCTTCCACTTCAATTGGTGTAGGTGCCACAGGAACAACTCCTGTGCCCTGCCACACACTAGTTGAAGAGACGGTTCAATAACCTCATCAAGTCTCCACCATCCTCCCACTCAATTCTTTCGAGAGAAACTTTTCCTCGAGAAAGGACCCGATTCTAGAAACAATCCCTTATTGCTTTTGGATCTGAGACAGGAGGTATACCTAACTTTTGTGGGTGTCCTATGAAGATGCATTTATCCGCTTTGGGTTCGAACTTATTATCCTGAAACTTTTTCACATAAGCGTCGCAGCCCCAAACTTCTAAGAAATGACAGCTTAGGTTTCTCTAAACCATAGTTCATATGGTGTCATCTCATCGGAATTACGTGGTGCCCTATTTAAAGTGAATGTGGTTGTCTTTAATGCCTAACCCATAAACTATCGTGGTAATTCGATAAGAGACATCATGGTATGCATCATATCCAATAGGGTGCAGTTATGATGTTCGGACACACCATCACACTATGGTGTTCCAGGCTGTATTAGTTGTGAAACAATTTCCACAATGTCTTAATTCTATGCCAAACTCGTAATTCAGATATTCATCTCTATGATCATATCATAGATATTTTATCCTCTTGTCACGACGATCTTTCAACTTCACCCTGAAATTACTTGAACCTTTCAATAATTCAGACTCGTGATTCATCAAGTAGATATACTCAACATCTACTCAAATCATCTGTGAAGTAAGAACATAACGATATCCACTACACGCCTCAGCACTCATTGGACTGCACACATCAAAATGTATTACTTCCAACAAGTTGCTTTCTAGTTCCATTTTACTGAAAACGAGGCTTTCAGTCATCTTGCCCATGTGGTATGATTTGCATGTCTCAAGTGATTCAAAATCAAGTGAGTCCAAACGATCCATCTGTATAGAGTTTCTTCATGCATATCTACCAACAAACATGGTTCGCATGTCTCAATCCTTTCAAAAATGAGTGAGTCCAAAGATCCATCAACATGGAGCTTCTTCATGCGTTTTATACCGATATGACTTAAGTGGCAGTGCCACAAGTAGGTGGTACTATCATTACTATCTTATATCTTTTGGCATGAACATGTGCATCACTACGATCGAGATTCAATAAACCATTCATTTTAGGTGCAAGACCATTGAAGGTATTATTCAAATAAACAGAGTAACTATTATTCTCTTTAAATGAATAACCGCATTGCGATAGACATAACCCAATCATGTCTATGCTCAACGCAAACACCAAATAACAATTATTTAGGTTTAACACCAATCTCGATGGTAGAGGGAGCGTGCAATGCTTGATCATATCAACATCGGAAACACTTCCAACACATATCGTCAGCTCACCTTTAGCTAGTCTCCGTTTATTCCGTAGCTTTTATTTCGAGTTACTAACACTTAGCAACCGAACCGGTATCTAATACCCTGGTGCTACTAGGAGTACTAGTAAAGTACACATCAACACAATGTATATCCAATATACTTCTATCGACCTTGCCAGCCTTCTCATCTACCAAGTATCTAGGGTAATTCTGCTCCAGTGGATGTTCCCCTTATTACAGAAGCACTTAGTCTCGGGTTTGGGTTCAACCTTGGGTTTCTTCACTAGAGCAGCAGCTGAATTGCCGTTTCATGAAGTATCCCTTCGTGCCCTTTCCCTTCTTGAAACTAGTGGTTTCACCAACCATCAACAATTTATGCTCCTTCTTGATTTCTACTTTTGTGGTGTCAAACATCGCGAATATCTCAAGGATCATCATATATGTCCCTGATATATTATAGTTCATCACGAAGCTCTAGCAGCTTGGTGGTAATGACTTCGGAGAAACATCACTTTCTCATCTGGAAGATCAACTCCCACTCGATTCAAATGATTGTTGTACTCAGACAATTTGAGCACGAGCTCAACAATTGAGCTTTTCTCCCTTAGTTTGCAGGCTAAGAAAATCGTCGGAGGTCTCATACCTCTTGACGTGGGCACGATCCTGAAATCCCAATTTCAGCCCTCGAAACATCTCATATGTTTCGCGACGTTTCAAAAACGTCTTCAGTGCCTCAACTCTAAGCCGTTTAACTGAACTATCATGTAGTTATCAAAATGTGTATGTCAGATGTTCGCAACATCCATAGACAACGTTCGAGGTTCAGCACACTGAGCAGTGCATTAAGGACATAAGCCTTCTATGAAGCAATGAGGACAATCCTCAGTTTACGGACCTAGTCCGCATAATTGCTACTATCAACTTTCAACTAAATTTTCTCTAGGAACATAACTAAACAGTAGAACTGAAGCGCGAGCTATGACATAATTTGCGAAGACCTTTTGACTATGTTCAGGATAATTAAGTTCATCTTATGAACTCCCACTCAGATAGACATCCCTCTAGTCATCTAAGTGATTACATGATCCGAGTCAACTAGGCCGTGTCCGATCATCACGTGAGACGGACTAGTCATCATCGGTGAACATCTTCATGTTGATCGTATCTACCATACGACTCATGCTCGACCTTTCGGTCTCTTGTGTTCCGAGGCCATGTCTGTACATGCTAGGCTCGTCAACACCCGTTGTATTCGAACATAGGAATCTATCACACCCGATCATCACATGGTGCTTCGAAACGACGAACTTTCACAATGGTGCACAGTTAGGGAGAACACTTTCTTGAAATTATTATGAGGGATCATCTTATTTACTACCGTCGTTCTAAGTAAACAAGATGCATAAACATGATAAACATCACATGCAATCAAATAGTGACATGATATGGCCATCATCACTTTGCTCCTCTTGATCTCCATCTTCGGGGCTCCATGATCATCATCGTCACCGGCATGACACCATGATCTCCATCATCATGATCTCTATCATCGTGTCTTCATGAAGTTGTCTCGTCAACTACTACTTCTACTACTACAGCTAACGGTTAGCAATAAAGTAAAGTAATTACATGACGTTTATGTTGACACGCAGGTCATAAATAAATTAAGACAACTCCTATGGCTCCTGCCGGTTGTCATACTCATCGACATGCAAGTCGTGATTCCTATTACAAGAACATGATCAATCTCATACATCACATATATCATTCATCACATCCTTTTGGCCATATCACATCACATAGCATACCCTGCAAAAACAAGTTAGACGTCCTCTAATTGTTGTTTGCATGTTTTACGTGGCTGCTATGGGTTTCTAGCAAGAACGTTTCTTACCTAAGCAAAAACCACAACGTGATATGCCAATTGCTATTTACCCTTCATAAGGACCCTTTTCATCGAATCCGATCTGACTAAAGTGGGAGAGACAGACACCCGCTAGCCACCTTATGCAACTAGTGCATGTCAGTCGGTGGAACCAGTCTCACGTAAGAGTACGTGTAAGGTCGGTCCGTGCCGCTTCATTCCACAATGCCACTGAATCAAGATTGGACTAGTAACGGTAAGCATATTGAACAAAATCAACACCCACAACTACTTTGTGTTCTACTCGTGCATAGAAACTACGCATAAACCTGGCTCTGATACCACTGTTGGGGAACGTAGCATAAATTCAAAATTTTCCTACGTGTCACCAAGATCTATCTATGGAGCCATCTAGCAACGAGGGAGGAGTGGATCTACAAACCCTTGTAGATCGCGCGCGGAAGCGTTCAAGAGAACGGGGTTGATGGAGTCGTACTCGTCGTGATCCAAATCACCGATGATCCTAGCGCCGAACGGACGGCACCTCCGCGTTCAACACACGTACGGAGCAGCGACGTCTCCTCCTTCTTGATCCAGCAAGGGGGGAGGAGAGGTTGATGGAGATCCAGCAGCACGACGGCATGGTGGTGGAAGTAGCGGCATTCCAACAGGGCTTCGCCAAGCGCTGCGGGAGGAGGGAGATGTGTCATGGGAGGGAGAGGGAGGCGCCAGGGCTTAGGTGTGGCTGCCCTCCCTTCCCCCCACTATATATAGGGCCAAGGGAGAGGGGGGTGCAGCCTTGGCCCTTCCTCCAAGGAAGGGTGCGGCCAGGGAGGAGTCCATCCTCCCCAAGGCACCTAGGAGGTGCCTTCCCCCTTTAGGACTCTTTCCTTCCCTTATCTCTTGGCGCATGGACCTCTTGGGGCTGGTGCCCTTGGCCCATATAGGCCAAGGAGCACACCCTTATAGCCCATGTGGCCCCCCGGGGCAGGTGGACCCCCTTGGTGGACCCCCGGACCCCTTTCGGCACTCCCGGTACAATACCGATAATGCGCGGAACTTTTCCGGCGACCAAAACAAGACTTCCCATATATAAATCTTTACCTCCGGACCATTCCGGAACTCCTCGTGACGTCCAGGATCTCATCCGGGACTCCGAACAACTTTCGGGTTACCGCATACTAATATCTCTATAACCCTAGCGTCACCGAACCTTAAGTGTGTAGACCCTACGGGTTCGGGAGACATGCAGACATGACCGAGATGACTCTCCGGTCAATAACCAACAGCGGGATCTGGATACCCATGTTGGCTCCCACATGTTCCACGATGATCTCATCGGATGAACCACGATGTCAAGGACTTAATCAATCCCGTATACAATTCCCTTTGTCTAGCGGTGCGATACTTGCCCGAGATTGGATCATCGGTATTCCGATACCTTGTTCAATCTCGTTATCGGCAAGTCTCTTTACTCGTTTCGTAACACATCATCCCGTGATCAACTCCTTGATCACATTGTGCACATTATGATGATGTCCTACCGAGTGGGCCCAGAGATACCTCTCCGTTTACACGGAGTGACAAATCCCAGTCTCGATTCGTGCCAACCCAATAGACACTTTCGAAGATACCTGTAGTGTACCTTTATAGCCACCCAGTTACGTTGTGACGTTTGGCACACCCAAAGCACTCCTACGGTATCCGGGAGTTGCACAATCTCATGGTCTAAGGAAATGATACTTGACATTAGAAAAGCTTTAGCATACGAACTACATGATCTTGTGCTAGGCTTAGGATTGGGTCTTTGTCCATCACATCATTCTCCTAATGATGTGATCCCGTCATCAACGACATCCAATGTCCACGGTCAGGAAACCGTAACCATCTATTGATCAACGAGCTAGTCAACTAGAGGCTTACTAGGGACATGGTGTTGTCTATGTATCCACACATGTATCTGAGTTTCCTATCAATACAATTCTAGCATGGATAATAAACGATTATCATGAACATGGAGATATAATAATAACTAATTTATTATTGCCTCTAGGGCATATTTCCAACACGTAATTGTAGCAAAGCTCTATTATGGGTAACGTAGGAGACATCCGTATTCCCCCCCCCCCCCCCCCCGAGTGGAGACCGGCGACGGCGTCGAGGTGGTGGTTCACGGTGCAACCCCCCAGCGACGGCGGCTGCAGCGCACCGAGCGCGGTGGCTGCTGGCGGTGCAGTTCAGGGGAGGGGCTTGCCGGCCAGAGGCGGAATAGGTCTAAGCCACGGCAGGATCCATGTAAGTATGTAACCATGTTCAAGTGTAGGGAGACGGAGGGCCAAGCGGACCCAAAATTAAGCTGAGTGTTTATGTTCCTACACCTGGCTTACATGAAGGCAAAGAGGCTGGAGTTCTTTTAAAAAAGGAAATTGTAAGCCGAGCACAACATTAGTGGGAACTTGGCTTATATAGCCCACCATCACACAGACGTTAAGTGCGTTGAGGATGGACAAATGACAGCCATATAATGCCGAGGCTCGTCTGTAAGCCGAGTAGTTTTCCATAGGTATGCGTGAGTGTTTGTCGTAAGATGGCAGCCATATAATGTCGAGGCTCGTCTGTAAGCCGTGTAGTTTTCCATAGGTACACGTGAGTATTTGTCGTAAGATGAACAAATTTTTAGCGGTATTCAGCTTAGCGCGTGATATGCTGAGAGTCCGCTTTATACTGTGTCCTTTTTTGAGGGTACTCAGCTTAGGCCCTGTTTGGATTGGCATTTTCATTTTAAATACCCCGTATAAAACTTACAGACCCCCCCCTCGTTTTTGTATCCAGCTGAAAATAGCTCTTGGCCAGTAAGTTACACAAATTAATTACACTTGTATTTTTTATTTTTTTAGAACGAAGGCTCTAGAGGAGCCCGGCTTTGAATTAACAAAGCCACCAACCGGCCAGGAAAAGAAATACAAGCGCGAAACCAACACAAGAAAACAAAAAAAAACAAGGTACAAAGACGCTGGACAGTAGCCCACAAGCCTCACACACACCAAGCTAAATATGATCGAACATGGAGACACGCAGCTCGAAGATGTGTAGGTCCTCAATCGCGTAAGAGTCACCAAGGATAGGAGAATGTCAGCACAGGAGTATCACTTCCGACGGTGAGGAAGGGCACGCCGTTGCCAAATCGCCAGCGGCCCCAACATGCCATGTCCTCCCAGCTCCACTGTCAAATAAAGCCCCTGCCTCCTCGCCTGGATCGAAGGCGCCGAACGGTTGACAGTGTCGCGGTTCACCCTAGAACCTGGGAGGAAGGACACCGGCAGGCTGCATCTGGAAAAGGAACCGAGCGCACCCGACAAGCCACGGAGTGCTCACCTGGAGCAGAGCACCACCAAATCCACGGACTGGACATGAATGAGAAAGAGATGCCGGAACGGGTGGAGAAGAGCATTAGCGGCCAGCTACCTCTGCCGCTGCACACCCACCACATCGCCGAGCAAGCCCAATGCCCACCTAGCTCCCAAAGACGGCGCCTTCAAGAAGGAACGCGACGCCAAGGGCGCCGCCACCGCCCAACAGTGTTGTGGTTTTCACCCGAGAGACTAGAGGGGAAGGGGGCGGCGGATCTGACCTGAACGGCGCCTCCAAGGAGGGGAGCGGCGCCCTCGAGCGTCGCCGCCGCCAAGACCGGCGAGGCCGGCCTAGGATTTCTCCCGGTCTTCGAATCCCCGCCACCCTTACCCCAACGGCGCGAGACCTGGCGGCCCGCAGAGGACAGGCCAGATCCGGCTGGGGAGGAGCTCGCCAAACAGGGGAGGAAGGGGCGGCCAGATCTGGCGCTGCCGATCTGCCGCTGCACCACGCCACCCGTCCTCCGGTTCACCCGCCGTCCACACGGCCAGGTTCGCCGGCCCACGCCCCCGCCACCGCCTGTCGCAGGGCCGGTGACGTCTCTCCGACAGGGCCGCCGCCCCGAGGACCTCGGCCCCCCGCAGAAGAGGCAGGGCAGCCAGGGCCCCGCCGCCACCTTCCTCGGCGTCGCGCCGGGCTTGCCCGGCGGCGGTCTCAGGCGGCGGCGAGGGGGGAAGGGAGGGGAAAAGGAGGCGGCGGCGCTAGGGTTTGGACCCCCGAGTCGCCCGAGCAGGGGCGATGCGAGGGGAGTAGTAAGATTGAGTCACCCGAGCTGCCTTTTTGTTGATGATTCGGTGATACCACGTTCTACACTTGTATTCAATTACATCGATTCCAAAGTCCAAACGCAGCCTTAGGTGTTTATAAGAGAGTACACGAAAAATAACACTCCGCGTAAGTATAAACACTCGGCTACGAATGTTTTTCTTGTAGTGGGAGCGACGCCAGTGGCTGCAAATGGCGGCACCAGGTTTAGAGGCCGGAGGAGTAATATCAGTTCTAATGCTCTATAATTTGGTAAAACCGGCTGTCCAACTATGCTCTAGCGCCCTATTATCAGTTCTTCCGCCCTATACGTCTGGATGCTAAATAATGTATGCCCATTCCGTTCCAAACATTGTTAACGTTCCACTACTACATAACTTAGTGTTGTCATTTACCTTGTGGATCTTGACATTGTCAGAATTAAGGTGCAGAATGTTGGAAGAGGAAGATGGCAAAAATTTAGTTGCTCAAAAACTCTCCTAGATAATGACATGGATGTTTCAAACCCGGACCGCAGAGCTCTTTCAAGTTTACACTAGCCAGCTTTGCACTGATCATCCACATGCTCAGTTTCATGGATCACTTACAAGCTCTGAGCTTGCTTGTGCTTGCCTCACTGGTCAGCTCAGCGGCGCCGCCACCGTCCGGCTCCGGCCACCGCTTCACGCTCACCCACATTGACTCCAAAGGCGGCTTCACCAAGGCAGAGCTGATGCGCCGGGCCGCACACAGAAGCCGCCTCCAAGCGGCCACGGGGTTTTCCAGCTCGGAGGCCGGGCCAAGGCTCCGCTCGGGCCAAGCCGAGTACCTCATGGAGCTCGCCATCGGGACGCCGCCGGTGCCGTTCGTCACCCTCTTCGACACCGGCAACGACCTCACCTGGACGTAGTGTCAGCCTTGCAAGCTCTGCTTCCCGCAGGACACGCCCGTCCCCACCGCCTCGTCCAGCTTCTCCCCTCTGACCTGCTCCAGCGACGCGTGCCTGCCCGTGTGGAGCCGTGGATGCGCCCCTAGCTCCCTCTGCGGCTACCGCTACGCCTATGGCGACGACTCCCACTCGGCCGGCGTCCTGGGCACGGAGACGCTCACGTTCGGCTCTGGCCCCGGCCAAGTACCGGCCCCCTTTGCCGGAGCTGTCGCGTTCGGCTGCGGGAGAGACAACGGGGGCGACTGGTACAACTCCACCGGGCTGGTCGGCCTCGGTCGCGGGAGCCTGTCTCTCGTGGCGCAGCTAGGGTTCGAGAAGTTTTCCTACTGCCTCACCGACTTCTACAATACCAGCCTGGGTAGCCATGTCTTGTTCGGCTCCCTCGCCGAGCTGGCCCCGCCGCCGTGCAGTCGACGCCGCTTGTGCAGAGCCCGTAGAGTCCATCAGGTACTATGTCCCTCTCGAGGGCATATCGCTCGGCGACGCTCGCCTGCCGATCCCGAACCAATCCTTTGAGCTGCACGCCGACGGCACGGGTGGGATGATTGTGGACTCCGGCACCATCTTCACCGTCCTCGTGGAAAGTGCTTTCAGGGTGGTCGCCGACCACGTGGCCGAGGTGCTAGGCCAGCCGGCGCTCAACACGACGAGCCTGGAGAGCCTTTGCTTCCCGGCTCCTGCCGGTGTGCGGCAGCTCCCGGCCATGCCGGACATGGTGCTGCACTTTGCCGACGGTGCGGATATGAGGCTGCATGGGGGCAACTACATGTCCTTTAACGAAGAGAACTCCTCGTCCTGCTTAAGCATTGTTGGGACGACGTCGGCTTCGAGTTCGGTGCTGGGCAATTTCTAGCAAGAACATACAAATTTTTTATGACATCACCGTAGGGCAATTGTCATTTGTCCCCACCGACTGTAGTAAGCTCTATGGTGGCTCCAGAATTAATAGGATTGTGAAAGAACAAAAATCCTAGATACACGGACAGTTTACTGAAGAGGTAAATACATCCATGGTGCTTGAACTTGCTGTGGATGGTCACTTTAGTGTCTGAATTTGAGAAATACGCCAAACTGGTTCTAAAACTTGACACGAACATGCAAATACGGTGTTAATCCTGTCCGTAGACATAAAGTACGTCGACATGGATTCGTATGTGGCTGACATGGCACTGACATTGCAAGGGGCCCACTTGTAGCTATGAAACAGGATAACTTAGTAATCTATGACTCTATGATTAGTGGGCCCTCCGGTGAATAATTAGGAAAATTAACATAAAAATGCCCTAGACGGGAATCAAACCTGCAACATGACGCTTGGTCAATGCTTCCCTAGCCAACAAAACCAGAATTGTATTGACGATAATGATGGCCCTTCTGGCTTAATATGGTTGAACCAAAAACGGTCGAATACATCAACGGCTGAAGGTAGTGGCCCATTTTACACAGGCTATTTCTAATGTAAAAATTATGTAAATAATAATCATAATAATTAAAGTTAGATTCAAATATTCACGTGTAATAAATAACTACCTCATGCTACACAAATATCCGTGTGCAGACAAATAAATATACAGCGGTTTGCAATAAAATAATCATAATAATCAATGGGTATTAAAAAAATGTTGTAAATACAAACATTTAAAATACACAGTCATGGATTATATTTAACAATTATATGAATAATTAAAATATATAGTAATGAAATAATATATGAATAATAACAATGTTTGTATAATATAAATAATATATTTCTTTTATATTACAGTTTTGTACATATTCTTTCAATTATTCAAACATTTTAATATTTATATGCATATTTTAAATGTTTGTATTTGCAAACATTTTTAAGTAGTCATGGGTTATACTTAAAATATTAACTAGCAATGTGCCCGTGCGTTGCAATGGATCCACAGTAAAATAATACTTGTCCACAAACTTGAAAAAAATACTCTAGTTTTGATATACATATATCACTAAAAATATATTATGTTTCACTCAGAAAAATTTCTCGGACTGGTTTGATGAGGTGAGGAAGAGATGTGGTTGGTTTCAAGATACTAAGGTGTTTTCTGGACATTGGAGCAGAGAAGTGAGCTATTTTTACAAAAAGGTCACAACTTACCTTACCGTTTTTAGATGTAGATCTAATAGTCAAAAATGACGGATGGCAGACACACCATCATCACCAACTGAATCTTTTATAGGAGTAGAGATTTCTAAACTATATATAAGTTAATATTTCTAAAAATTACAGTTTTAATAAGTTATTTTATTGTATACCTTTAGATATTTATATTTTGTGCACACTGATATTTGTGTGGCATGAGGTAATTATTAATAACACATGAATATCTGAATCTAACTTTTCTTATTATGATTATTATTTACTTAAAAAAATAACGTGTGTAAAATGAGCCACTGGCTGCAGTCCATTTATGGATAGAAGAGTTTTAGTTAAAATACATTAAGAATGAGGCTGTCTTAGTTATCAAATCATATTCTATGTTGTGGCTAGTGCGACCAGCTCACAAGCAGCAGGTTTGCTAGTTCAAGTCCTTTCCGGCGCATTTTTCATATTAATTTTGCTAACGTACTGACAGGCAGGCCCACTAATCATAGAGACAAATAGTATTCAAGTAATTGTGTTTTGTAGATATAAGTGGGTCCCATGCCATTTCGGTGCCACCTCAGCCATATACTGTGCCATGTCGACGCACTTTATGTCCATAGACCGGATTATCGCCGTATTTGCACATTCATGCCAAGTTTCAGAACCAATTCGGCGTATTTTTCAAGTTCAGGCACTAATGTGAACGTCCATGGCAAGTTAAAGCACCACCGGTGTATTTACCTCTTTACTGAACATAACAGGTTGTTTCCAAACTAATCTTCTCCCCCCTTAATTTTCAGTGGGGATGGGCCCGTCAGTTTATTTCTACCTAATCAAAATCAGCCAGGTAAGCCACTCTATAATACCCTGTAAAGATATTTCGTGCGTGTAACATTGCTCGTGAAAGAAACACTACATGAAACTTTTTGTACGCCAAGGAGTGTATTTCCACGGGCACTCGGCACAAATCACTACAGAAAAAAATACATCATCTTATGTTTTGTCGTAAACCGAGTGTAATTTGTTGGCCACTCGACTTATAATAGTGTACACGTTCCTGCCCTTGCTCAAAGCGGCGCCGTGGAGTGAGCTGTCAAGGACGCTGTGCAGGTGCAAAGTTCAGGCTGGAGCTCAACGCCCACCGGCCCACGTGGCAAGCTCTCTGGTCCTCACGGTGAGGAGACCATCCATATGTTTTCCAGAATGCTCCAGTGTCATTCACTGGTGTTTTCACTGCTGACTTGATTAACAAAGGGTTACTTTCTCAACGCCTGCAGAATTTCCACCATGGATGCATAAATGCATAATCCACCTCCTTGGTGGAGCTGGGAAGCTAATAGAAGCATTGGAGAAAATATCTGAAATGCACATGAGATGAGACCCAGCTCTGCAATTTGGGGATCCCTGCTAGCAGGCAGCCTGTATGGTTCATGATAGTAGTAAGTTTTTCTCTGCTCATCTGAGTGTTCTTAGCTAGAATATTATTTTGAGAGAGGTACGACTCGATTCTTATATTTTTAAGTCGAGAGGAATTGCCTGGTCTTCTTATATATTTTCCACTAACATGTCATACATGATTCACTCACTGGCTTTGCAGTAAGTTTCATTGAGGAAAGCCTTTCAGTAGCATTGATTCTGACCAGAAGCTCATAGTCATCGCTAGAACATGTAGGATGCAGAGCCATGATTTGAGCATAAAGGTTGCCTAATGTATGAAAAACTATATTAATTGTCTATATCCAAACAAGAATATGTAATGAAATAGACCAAACAAGAAGTGGTTGGTTGCATGAGAAATTAAATTAACTACTACTATATACATTGAATGGTCTAATATCAAAACAACAATTATAATGGTAAAGATAAGTTGAATGTCGGAAGATCCACGAGGTAGTTTTTTTCGATCGAAGGGGCCACACGGCCCCCATTTTCATTATGAAAATGGAGTTGTTTACAAGGCATCAAACCAACATTACATCATTGATCTAGAAGCCACGCCGGGATGCTCCAGCCTATCCAGCCTAATCATCACACCACTGATATATATCACCACATCAGGATGCTTCAATCTGCCCAAAACTAACCATGGAAGGGCCTAGTGCTACGCTAGCTATAAAGGTATCAACAGACTAAAGGACGATAACCAAATTAACATAAATGCTTTGAAGCCAGCAAGCATTTCCAGTGGCTAGCTTCACAAAATCCTTCTCACATGCGGCACCAAACCATGCCCTCCTCTGAAGATATCATGAGTCACCCTCACGATACGCCTAGACACCTGATGAAGCAAGCTTTGCACCCCTCTTTTCTGCAATTTTTTCCATGAGTCAAGTAGGGAACAAGCAAGAAAGATAATGTCAGTAGGATCTCTAGGCATAACACTTTGAAAACAGGATTTGTTCCTTTTTTCCATATAGACCACAAGAGAGCAGCAGTACCCAATAAAACAACTACTCTATCTTTGCCAGTATAGCTAGACAGCCAGTTCTGCCATAGGTCGAAAAAACATATTGGATCTCTCTGGCTCCCTAGAGCACATCCCACAATATTCCACAGGAACTTAGCTATGGAACAAGTGAAAAATAAATGGTTCACACTCTTCACAGTCACAAAATTCACAAAACTTAGCACCTTTCCAGCCTTTTTTACTCAGATTGTCCTTGGTCAGAATCCTATTTTTGATTACTAACCAAGATAATGCCTTAACTTTAAGAGGCATCTTCATCCTCCATAGTTTTTTAAAAGGGAAAACAACTTGTCTAGCTATAAGATAGTGATACCGAGATTTAACGGAAAAGCTATCGGAGTTTGTAAGTAACCATTTAACTTTGTCAGGCTTATCCGACAAAATCACCTGACCACACATATCAAGTAACTTATTCCACATATCAAGAGTCTCCCAATGTAAACATCTTCTGAACCTAATACAATTAAACTCCAAGGTAAATACTTTCGCAACAGTAACATGTTTGCAAAAGGTTAGATTATAAAGACGAGGAAAATCAAACAAAGAGGAGTATCCTTTATCCACACATCTTCCCAAAATCTAGTTTTACGTCCATCCCCCACAATTCTCTGACAACAGCTATAGAAAATATTCTTAACTTCTATTAAGCCATTCCAGAAGTGGGAGTTGTTAGGAGATGATTCACATTGAGTCAAAATTTTCTTCTTCAGATACTTTGCTCTAATCAACTCCTGCCAGTCCCCCTCCTCATTTTCTAGTCTCTAGAGCCACTTACAAAGAAGACTAACATTTTTAACATCTAGATTAGTAACCCCAGTCCTCCCTGGTCCCTAGGTTGGCACACATCATTCCAGTTGACCAGGTGGTACTTCCGCACTCCCTCCCTTTCTTGCCAAATCAAACGAGCTCGGAAAAAATCAAAGCGTTTACGCACACCTTTAGGCAATCTAAAGAAGGAAAGCATGTGACTAGGAACACTACTCAAGCAAGTCTCAGTAAGAATGAGTCTCTCTCCCATAGGAAGCAAGCTCCCTTGCCAGGTAGCTGCTTTCTTCTCACATTTCCCTCAGCAGGTTTCCAATCGCTATTACTAAGTTTCTTATAGTGTAGAGGCATACCCAGGTAGCGAAAAGGAAAGGTTCCAATTGTGCAAGTAAAGATCTGAGCATATTTCTTCTGTCTTACTTCTGCCTCACCGAAGCAGTAAACCTCGCTTTTAAAAAATAATAATTTTTAGACCAGTCAAGTGCTCAAAGACACAAAGAATGATTTTAAGATTCCTAGCTCCTTCCAAGTCGCCCTCAAAACAAAAAATCGTGTCGTCAGCATATTGTAAAACAGAAAGGCCACCTTCATAAATCTGAGGGGCTAGACCTTTTATAAACCCTTGCTCCTGAGCCCTTCCAACCAGGGTCACCAGGACATCAGCAGCTATATTAAACAGCAAGGGGGAGAAGGGATCCCCCTGCCTTAGACCTTTTCTAGTAGTAAAATAGTTACCCAACATCTCATTTAAAGTAATAGCGACTTTCCCATCAACAATGGTTGACTTGGTCCACTGAATAAACTTTTCAGGGAACCCTTTCATTTCTAACACAGAAAGCATAAAGTCCCAGTTAATTTTATCGTAAGCTTTCTCAAAATCGACTTTAAAAAGCACACCACAGAGCTTGTTTCTATGAAGATAGTGCATGGTCTCATGCAACATTACTACATTATCCAACAAATAACGCCCTTTAATAAACGCTGTTTGGATCTTAGACACTATCTTGTCAGCAACTAACATAGCTCTAGTGTTCAAAACCTTGGTAAAAATCTTAAAAGGAACATTAAGCATACAGATAGGTCTATACATCTGAATCTTATCAGCCCCCCTGGCCTTTGGCAATCAATGTAACAACACCATAATTTAGCCTAGAGAGGTCCAATTTGCCATCAAAAAAATCATTAAACAGCTGAAGTATATCGGAACAAATTAAATCCCAAAATACTTGGTAAAATTTAACGGGCATTCCATCAGGG
Organism: Triticum urartu; assembly: GCF_056163025.1. Taxonomy (NCBI): domain Eukaryota; kingdom Viridiplantae; phylum Streptophyta; class Magnoliopsida; order Poales; family Poaceae; genus Triticum; species Triticum urartu. The sequence continues at coordinate 98,946,589 of NC_141875.1, forward strand.
CGAGCCGCTCGATTACGTTTCATAGAGAAGGCATCAAGCTTGATCTCTTCCAAGGAGAATCTAGCAGTCAACATTTTCTTATCTTTAATATCTAAACAAGCAGGAACGGGAATATTTAGAGAGATAGGTAAAAGGTCTACATGACCAAAAGGCTCTTTATAGAACTTGGTAGCATAGTCCAATAGCTCCTTATCGCCCTGGATAATAACCCCATCTTGCACAAAACGAAAGATCTTGTTCTTTCTTTTCCTACTGCTCGCCTTAATCATAAAATATCTAGTGATGTTATTCCCTTCCCTGAGATCTCTCTCTTTAGAGCGTTGATACCATTTGATTTCCTCCTCTCTCAAAATCTTATTCAGACTACACTGAAGGTCTTTTCTAAGTTCATAGTTAGCTACTGATAACCCAGTTAGCTCACATCTCCTATCAAGATCATCTAGTTGAGAACTTAGAGTGTTTCTCTTTTTCCTATAAGCCCCCTCCACATTGAGATTCCATCCTTTCAGGCATCTTCTCAAATTCCTCATTTTCTGCATCCAAATGGCCAAATTATCCTTGCCATTCACATTAGAATGCCAAAATTTATTAACTACAGCAGCAATATCATCTCTGGTAAACCAACATAATTCAAAACAAAAAGGCTTACTAGCTGTAAGGGTTTTAACCCCGTTATGCATAAGCAAGGCTGCATGGTCAGAGACACCTCTAACCAGTGTCCTGACAGTAACTAGTGGAAATTTTAACTCCCAAGTGGGGCTAACTAAGATCCTATCCAACTTAACAAAAAGGGGATCAATCTGGCTATTCGACCAAGTAAAATTTCGCCCAGAAAGCTCAAGCTCCTTCAGGCCCCAATGCTCAATAATAGAATTGAAAAAAAAGACCATTTAGGAAGCTTCTTGGCCTTGTTCCTATCCTTGCTCCTCCTAATGATATTAAAATCGCCGCCAACAACAAAAGGATGATCATTACACCCAAGCATATGCACAAAATCAATCAAGAAATCTTCTTTGTCTCTGGAGTGAGCAGCTCCATGGACATTGACCAGATTCCATTTGAAACCCGTCCTCTTATCCATAAGAGTCATCCTAGTCAAGTATTTACTAGCTACACAGTATCTACTTCAAATAAATCTTCTCTAACCCCCATAAGCAAGCCACCCGAAGCACCAACAGATGGCTGCCAAAGCCAAATAAAGGTGAAACGACCGCTAACCCCTGCCAGCCACGGGTCAGCGAATGCGCGCTTTTTTGTTTCTTGAATACAAACAAATTCTAGCTTATGCTTCGAGATAGTTTCTGCAAGAAATCTTCTCTTTTCAGGTTCCCCTAATCCTCTAGCATTCCAAAAAATACCAGCCATAAAAAACTTTATATATAATCAGGTATCATTACCAACACTACAGCGAACCTTTGGTTTAACACTGAATGCACCAGTGCAAACCTTTCTTTTAGGTTTAAACAGAGAAGATAACATCAATATTTCCTCTCTTAGATCCTCATCCTCTTCGGAATCAGAACCAGAATCAGAATCAGAAGCTAAATTCTTAATAGCATCAGGGTCAAAACTATCCAGTTTTGACTCAGTATCATTATCTTTTCTATCCTCTTTCCTTAATTTGGCAGTAAATAGATCACTTCTAGACTTTTCTAATTCCTTAATCATAGAAATAGATCGCTCTATTTCCTCAGGACTCCTACCTAAGCTAACATCAATAGAACTAGTAATATGGGAAATAAAGCTAGGTACAGTATTTAAAATAGTAGGTACCGTGGTATCACCTGGGGTTATCTCGAGGTTTTTCTTTCTAACCATCTCTGTAGCTTTATCCATAGTTTGTCCTTCATCTTTTTTCTTGTTCCTGTCGCTCCTTCTTCTTGCTGCCTCGTCAGAAGCAGCTTTGTCCTTGGCCTTTTAAACTGTAGCAGCAGCCTCGACGAGTTTCATTTTGGTAGCATCAACTCCCCCGACAATATAAGGTAACGGGTTTTGTAACACACTTTCAGACATAACCACACAAGGGTTTTTCCTCAGACCACCATCTTTCCCCGTAGGTGCAGCAGTTCGAGTCAAATTCAGACACACAGGCTTTTTTTTAGATCAGAGTAGTACAGACTACTCAGAAGGAGCACTTAATTCGGCCAACATCAGGGATCGAAGACTCTGCGGAACATCTGCAATCACCAGTTGGTCACCTGTACTCCTAGTTAGAGCCGCCAAACCATGCGCCAGCTCATTACACTTCCTCTTCACATACTGGATTCTGTAAGCGGCAAATCTCTTCAACACATCTTTTATGTCCATGATGAGTCCATAGCAGTCCGAGCGGGGCGGAAGCTTTGAGTTTAATTCAGCAATGACGTTTTGATGATCCATCTCGAGCACCACCTCCCCATTATAATATTTTCTCATTGTCATGAGCCCGACCAGGGCAGCTCTAGCTTCTGCCTCTTCTACACTACTACAGACCGGCAGCTTTTTGCAGACTGAAAGAAATACTAGTCCTCTGTGGTCCCTAGCAATCACGCCAGCTGCGCTCTCTCCAGTTACAGCTTCAAAAGCGGCATCACAATTGATTTTGGTCGTTCCCCGGTTCGGCGCATACCACTTGTCGCCTTGGAGTGTTGGTCCCTCCAGGCGGGCTCCTCCATCCACTCCCGCCTTCTTGGAAACGCCATGACTATCATTGGTCCCAGCAGCTGACCTCAGGTCCTCCTCATACTTCTGCAGAAACAACACAGATCCCCTTATAGATTCTTTTCCATCATGGCGCATGCAGTCTTCCCTATGGTGCCAGCAACGCCATAGAAGTAACAATAACTTGGTGCGCACCTCTTTGAAGGAAATATGCCCTAGAGGCAATAATAATGTTATTATTTTATTTCCTTATATCATGATAAATGTTAATTATTCATGCTAGAATTGTATTATCCGGAAACATAATACTTGTGTGAATACATTGACAAACTAAAACGTCACTAGTATGCCTCTACTTGACTAGCTTGTTAATCAAAGATGGTTATGTTTCCTAACCATAGACATGTGTTGTCATTTGATTAATGGGATCACATTATTAGGAGAATGATGTGATTGACATGACCCATTCCATTAGCTTAGCACCAGATCGTTTAGTTTGTTGCTATTGCTTTCTTCATGACTTATACATGTTCCTATGACTATGAGATTATGCAACTCCCATTTGCCGGAGGAACACTTTGTGTGCTACCAAACGTCACAACGTAACTGGGTGATTATAAAGGAGCTCTACAGGTGTCTCCAAAGGTAAATGTTGGGTTGGCGTATTTCGAGATTAGGATTTGTCACTCCGATTGTCGGAGAGGTATCTCTGGACCCTCTCGGTAACGCACATCACATAAGCCTTGCAAGCATTGCAACTAATGAGTTAGTTGCGAGATGATGTATTATGAAACGAGTAAAGAGACTTGCCCGTAACGAGATTGAACTAGGTATTGAGATACCGACGATCGAATCTCGGGCAAGTAACATACCGATGACAAACGGAACAACGTATGTTGTTATGCGGTCTGACCGATAAAGATCTTCGTAGAATATGTGGGAGCCAATATGAGCATCCAGGTTCCGCTATTGGTTATTGACCGCAGACATGTCTTGGTCATGTCTACATTGTTCTCGAACCCGTAGGGTCCGCATGCTTAAGGTTTCGATGACAGTTATATTATGAGTTTATGAGTTTTGATGTACCGAAGTTAGTTCGGAGTCCCGGATGTGATCACGGACATGACGAGGAGTCTCGAAATGTCCGAGACATGAAGATTGATATATTGGACGGCTATATTCGGACATCGGAAGTGTTCCGAGTGATTTCGGAGAAAACCGGAGTGCCGGAGGGTTACCGGAACCCCCCCGGGAGAAGTAATGGGTCGTATGGGCCTTAGTGGAGAGAGAAAGAGAGGAGCAGCCAGGGTAGGCCGCGCGCCTCCTCCCCCTGGTCCGAATTGGACTAGGAGAGGGGGGGCGGCGCCCCCCTTTCCTTTCCCCCTCCTAGTAGGAGTAGGAAAGAGGGGAGTCCTACTCCTACTAGGAGGAGGACTCCTCCTCCTTGGCGCGCCATAGGGCCGGCCGGCCTCCTCCCCTTGCTCCTTTATATACGGGGGCAGGGGCACCCCTAGACACACAAGTTGATCCACGTGATCGTTTTCTTAGCCGTGTGCGGTGCCCCCTTCCACCATAATCCTCGATAATATTGTAGCGGTGCTTAGGCGAAGCCCTGCGACGGTAGAACATCAAAGATCGTCACCACGCCATCGTGCTGACGGAACTCTTCCCCGACACTTTGCTGGATCGGAGTCCGGGGATCGTCATCGAGCTGAACGTGTGCTAAAACTCAGAGGTGCCGTAATTTCGGTGCTTGATCGGTCGGGCCATGAAGACGTACGACTACATCAACCGCGTTGTCATAACGCTTCCGCTGTCGGTCGACAAGGGTACGTAGATCACACTCTCCCCTCTCGTTGCTATGCATCACCATGATCTTGCGTGTGCGTAGGATTTTTTTTTGAAATTACTACGTTCCCCAACAGTGGCATCCGAGCCTAGGTTTTATGTGTTGATGTTATACGCACGAGTAGAACACAAGTGAGTTGTGGGCGATATAAGTCATACTGCTTACCAGCATGTCATACTTTGGTTCGGCGGTATTGTTGGACGAAGCGGCCTGGACCGACATTACGCGTACGCTTATGCGAGACCGGTTCTCCCGACGTGCTTTGCACAAAGGTGGCTAGCGGGTGTGAGTTTCTCCAACTTTAGTTGAACCGAGTGTGGCTACGCCCGGTCCTTGCGAAGGTTAAAACAGCACCAACTTGACAAACTATCGTTGTGGTTTTGATGCGTAGGTAAGATTGGTTCTTACTTAAGCCCGTAGCAGCCACGTAAAACTTGCAACAACAAAGTAGAGAACGTCTAACTTGTTTTTGCAGGGCATGTTGTGATGTGATGTGGTCAAGACATGATGCTAAATTTTATTGTATGAGATGATCATGTTTTGTAACCGAGTTATCGGCAACTGGCAGGAGCCATATGGTTGTCGCTTTAGTGTATGCAATGCAACTACGTTGTAATGCTTTACTTTATCACTAAGCGGTAGCGATAGTCGTGGAAGCATAAGATTGGCGAGACAACAACGATGCTACGATGGTGATCAAGGTGTCGCGCCGGTGACGATGGTGATCATGACGGTGCTTCGAAGATGGAGATCACAAGCACAAGATGATGATGGCCATATCATATCACTTATATTGATTGCATGTGATGTTTATCTTTTATGCATCTTATCTTGCTTTGATTGACGGTAGCATTTTAAGATGATCTCTCACTAATTATCAAGAAGTGTTCTCCCTGAGTATGCACCGTTGCGAAAGTTCTTCGTGCTGAGACACCACGTGATGATCGGGTGTGATAGGCTCTACGTTCAAATACAACGGGTGCAAAACAGTTGCACACGCGGAATACTCAGGTTATACTTGACGAGCCAAGCATATACAGATATGGCCTCGGAACACGGAGACCGAAAGGTCGAGCATGAATCATATAGTAGATATGATCAACATAGTGATGTTCACCAATGAAACTACTCCATCTCATGTGATGATCAGACATGGTTTAGTTGATTTGGATCACGTAATCACTTAGAAGATTAGAGGGATGTCTATCTAAGTGGGAGTTCTTTAGTAATATGATTAATTGAACCTAAATTTATCATGAACTTAGTACCTGATAGTATCTTGCTTGTTTATGTTTGGTTGTAGATAGATGGCCCGTGTTGTTGTTCCATTGAATTTTAATGTGTTCCTTGAGAAAGCAAAGTTGAAAGATGATGGTAGCAATTACACGGACTGGGTCCGTAACTTGAGGATTATCCTCATTGCTGCACAGAAGAATTACGTCCTGGAAGCACCGCTGGGTGCTAGGCCTACTACTGGAGCAACACCAGATGTTATGAACGTCTGGCAGAGCAAAGCTGATGACTACTCGATAGTTCAGTGTGCCATGCTTTACGGCTTAGAATTGGGACGTCAACGACGTTTTGAACGTCATGGAGCATATGAGATGTTCCAGGAGTTGAAGTTAATATTTCAAGCAAATGCCCGAATTGAGAGATATGAAGTCTCCAATAAGTTCTATAGCTGCAAGATGGAGGAGAACAGTTCTGTCAGTGAGCATATACTCAAAATGTCTGGGTATAATAATCACTTGATTCAATTGGGAGTTAATCTTCCAGATGATTGTGTCATTGACAGAATTCTCCAATCACTGCCACCTAGCTACAAGAGCTTCGTGATGAACTATAATATGCAAGGGATGAATAAGACTATTCCCGAGCTCTTCGCAATGCTGAAAGCTGCGGAGGTAGAAATCAAGAAGGAGCATCAAGTGTTGATGGTCAACAAGACCACTAGTTTCAAGAAAAATGGCAAAGGGAAGAAGAAGGGGAACTTCAAAAAGAACATCAAGCAAGTTGCTGCTCAAGAGAAGAAACCCAAACCTGGACCTAAGCCTGAAACTGAGTGCTTCTACTGCAAGCAGACTGGTCACTGGAAGCAGAACTGCCCCAAGTATTTGGCGGATAAGAAGGATGGCAAGGTGAACAAAGCTATATGTGATATACATGTTATTGATGTGTACCTTACTAATGCTTGCAGTAGCACCTGGGTATTTGATACTGGTTCTGTTGCTAACATTTGCAACTCGAAACAGGGACTACGGATTAAGCGAAGATTGGCTAAGGATGAGGTGACGATGCGCGTGGGAAATGGTTCCAAAGTCGATGTGATCGCGGTCGGCACGCTACCTCTACATCTACCTTAGGGATTAGTATTAGACCTAAATAATTGTTATTTGGTGCCAGCGTTGAGCATGAACATTATATCTGGATCTTGTTTGATGCGATACGGTTATTCATTTAAATCAGAGAATAATGGTTGTTCTATTTATATGAGTAATATCTTTTATGGTCATGCACCCTTAAAGAGTGGTCTATTCTTATTAAATCTCGATAGTAGTGACACACATATTCATAATGTTGAAGCCAAAAGATGTAGAGTTGATAATGATAGTGCAACTTATTTGTGGCACTGCCGTTTGGGTCATATCGGTGTAAAGCGCATGAAGAAACTCCATACCGATGGACTTTTGGAACCACTTGATTATGAATCGCTTGGTACTTGCGAACCATGCCTTATGGGTAAGATGACAAAAACACCGTTCTCCGGTACTATGGAGAGAGCAACAGATTTGTTGGAAATCATACATACAGATGTATGTGGTCCAATGAATGTTGAGGCTCGTGGCGGATATCGTTATTTTCTCACCTTCACAGATGACTTAAGCAGATATGGGTATATCTACTTAATGAAACATAAGTCTGAAACATTTGAAAAGTTCAAAGAATTTCAGATGAAGTTGAAAATCATCGTAACAAGAAAATAAAATTCCTACGATCTGATCGTGGAGGAGAATATTTGAGTTACGAGTTTGGTGTACATTTGAAACAATGCGGAATAGTTTCGCAACTCACGCCACCCGGAACACCACAGCGTAATGGTGGGTCCGAACGTCGTAATCGTACTTTACTTGATATGGTGCGATCTATGATGTCTCTTACTGGTTTACCGCTATCATTTTGGGGTTATGCTCTAGAGATGGCCGCATTCACGTTAAATAGGGCACCATCAAAATCCATTGAGACGACGCCTTATGAACTGTGGTTTGGCAAGAAACCAAAGTTGTCGTTTCTGAAAGTTTGGGGTTGCGATGCTTATGTGAAAAAGTTTCAACCTGATAAGCTCGAACCCAAATCGGAGAAATGTGTCTTCATAGGATATCCAAAGGAAACTATTGGATACACCTTCTATCACAGATCCGAAGGCAAGACTTTTGTTGCTAAATTCGGAAATTTTCTAGAGAATGAGTTTCTCTCGAAAAAAGTGAGTGGGAGGAAAGTAGAACTTGACGAGGTAACTGTACCTGCTCCCTTATTGGAAAGTAGCACATCACAGAAACCAGTTTCTGTGACACCTGCACCAATTAGTGAGGAAGCTAATGATGATGATCATGAAACTTCACAACAAGATACTACTGAACCTCGTAGATCAACCAGAGTAAGATCCGCACCAGAGTGGTACGGTAATCCTGTCCTGGAAATCATGCTACTAGATCATGATGAACCTATGAACTATGGAGAAGCGATGGTGAGCCCAGATTCCGCAAAATGGCTTGAAGCCATGAAATCTGAGATGGGATCATGTATGAGAACAAAGTATGGACTTTGGTTGACTTGCCCAAAGATCGGCAAGCAATTGAGAATAAATGGATCTTCAAGAAGAAGACTGACGCTGACGGTAATGTTACTGTCTACAAAGCTCGACTTGTCGCAAAAGGTTTTCGACAAGTTCAAGGGATTGACTACGATGAGACCTTCTCACCCGTAGCGATGCTTAAGTCTGTCCGAATCATGTTAGCAATTGCCGCATTTTATAATTATGAAATTTGGCAAATGGATGTCAAAACTGCATTCCTAAATGGATTTCTGAAGAAGAGTTGTATATGATGCAACCGGAAGGTTTGTCGATCCAAAGGGAGCTAACAAAGTGTGAAAGCTCCAGTGATCCATTTATGGACTGGTGCAAGCTTCTCGGAGTTGGAATAAACTCTTTGATAGTGTGATCAAAGCATTTGGTTTTGTACAGACTTTTGGAGAAGCATGTATTTACAAGAAAGTGAGTGGGTGCTCTATAGCATTTCTGATATTATATGTAGATGACATATTACTAATCGGAAATGATATAGAATTTCTGGATAGCATAAAGGGATACTTGAATAAGAGTTTTTCAATGAAAGACCTCGGTGAAGCTGCTTACATATTAGGCATTAAGATATATAGAGATAGATCAAGACGCTTAATTGGACTTTCACAAAGCACATACCTTGACAAAATTTTGAAAAAGTTCAAAATGGATCAAGCAAAGAAAGGATTCTTGCCTGTGTTACAAGGTGTGAAATCGAGTAAGACTCAATGCCCGACCAATGCAGAAGATAGAGACAAAATGAAAGATGTTCCCTATGCTTCAGCCATAGGATCTATCATGTATGCAATGCTGTGTACTAGACCTGATGTGTGTCTTGCTATAAGTCTAGCAGGGAGGTACCAAAGTAATCCAGGGGTGGATCACTGGACAGCAGTCAAGAACATCCTGAAATACCTGAAAAGGACTAAGGATATGTTTCTCATATATGGAGGTGACAAAGAGCTCATCGTAAATGGTTACGTTGATGCAAGATTTGACACTGATTCGGACGATTCTAAATCGCAAACCGGATACGTGTTTACATTAAACGGTGGAGTTGTCAGTTGGTGCAGTTCTAAACAAAGCGTTGTGGTGGGATGTACATGTGAAGCGGAGTACATAGCTGCTTCGGAAGCAGCAAACGAAGGAGTCTGGATGAAGGAGTTCATATCCGATTTAGTTGTCATACCTAGTGCATCGGGTCCAATGAAAAACTTTTGTGACAATACTGGTGCAATTGCCTTGGCAAAGGAATCCAGATTTCACAAGAGAACCAAGCACATCAAGAGACGCTTCAATTCCATCCGGGATCTAGTCCAGGTGGGAGACATAGATATTTGCAAGATACATACGGATCTGAATATTGCAGACCCGTTGACTAAGCCTCTTCCACGAGCAAAACATGATCAGCACCAAATCTCCATGGGTGTTAGAATCATTACTGTGTAATCTAGATTATTGACTCTAGTGCAAGTGGGAGACTGAAGGAAATATGCCCTAGAGGCAATAATAATGTTATTATTTTATTTCCTTATATCATGATAAATGTTTATTATTCATACTAGAATTGTATTATCCGGAAACATAATACTTATGAGTTTATGAGTTTTGATGTACCGAAGTTAGTTCAGAGTCCCGGATGTGATCACGTACATGACGAGGAGTCTCGAAATGGTTGAGACATAAAGATTGATATATTGGACGGCTATATTCGGACACCTGAAGTGTTCTGAGTGATTTCGGAGAAAACCGGAGTGCCGGAGGGTTACCGGAACCCCCCCCCCCCCCGGGAGAAGTAATGGGCCGTATGGGCCTTAGTGGAGAGAGAGAGAGAGGAGCAGCCAGGGTGGGCCACGCGCCTCCTCCCCCCTGGTCCGAATTGGACTAGGAGAGGGGGGGCGGCGCCCCCCTTTCCTTCTCCCTCCCCCCTTTCCTTCTCCCTCCCCCCTTTCCTTTCCCCCTTCTAGTAGGAGTAGGAAAGAGCGGAGTCCTACTCCTACTAGGGGGAGGACTCCTCCTCCTTGGCGCGCCATAGGGCCGGCCGGCCTCCTCCCCTTGCTCCTTTATATACGGGGGCAGGGGGCACCCCTAGACACACAAGTTGATCCACGTGATCGTTTTCTTAGCCGTGTGCGGTGCCCCCTTCCACCATAATCCTCGATAATATTGTAGCAGTGCTTAGGCGAAGCCCTGCGACGGTAGAACATCAAAGATTGTCACCACGCCGTCGTGCTGACGGAACTCTTCCCCGACACTTTGCTGGATCGGAGTCCGGGGATCGTCATCGAGCTGAACGTGTGCTAAAACTCGGAGGTGCCGTAATTTCGGTGCTTGATCGGTCGGGCCGTGAAGACATACAACTACATCAACCGCGTTGTCATAACGCTTCCGCTGTCGGTCTACAAGGGTACGTAGATCACACTCTCCCCTCTCGTTGCTATGCATCACCATGATCTTGCGTGTGCGTAGGAATTTTTTTGAAATTACTATGTTCCCCAACACTCTTCGTTTTCCGCATCGAGGGCCACTTGTAGCCAGTCTGTTCCGGTATTTCTTAGCTTTTGCTCAGCCGGTAACACCCAGATCTTCCTCATCTCTGCTCTCAAGGCCCGGCTTTTGGTACAAGTTATGACTGCATGGTGTTCATCCTCCTCACCATTTCCACAAATGCTGCATGTGGCATCCACTTCCAAGGTTCTCTTCCATTTATTTTTCTTGGTAGCCAGAGTATTTGTCGCAATCCTCCATGCAAAGATACAGACCTTACCGGGGACCTTTGCCTTCCAAATAAGATCCCAAATGCTTCTGTCATACGGTTCCTGGTAGAGCTCGAAGGATTCTGAGCCGACTGATCCTGTATGGCCGCAGCCAGCTTGTAGGCGCTCTTAACCGAGAAAACACCGTTTTTCTCATGGTGCCAGGCAATACAATCGCCTACCTCCGAGGCTGGAATGCTGAGTTTGCATATCTCATCAGCATCAAAGGGGTGGAAAATTTGTCTGATGAGCATTTCATTCCATGCTTTCCTATCTGGTACCATGAGTTGGTTAACCCATCTGATCCGGGAACGCCTCACAAAAGCGGCTGTCATGAGGCCTTCCTTTCTCGGGATCCATTGATCCCTTTGGATCTGTATACTTTTTCCATCTCCCACCCTCCATATAAGCCCCTTCTTCAATAGTTCCAAGCCGAACTCAATAGCTCGCCACACCGGTGAGGCATCATGTGCAAACACCGTATCCAGCAGATTTCCATTAGGGTAGTATTTAGATTTTAGCACTCTCGCACACAGACTATCTGGCTTTTGCAGGAGCCTCCAACCTTGCTTGGCCAGTAGTGCTTGGTTAAACAAATGCATGTCCCTGAAGCCAATGCCCCTGGCTCTTTTTGGTTTTGTCATACGATCCCAAGACATCCAATGTACCTTTCTCTGTCCCTCCGTGTCACCCCACCAGAAGTCTCTAATCATTTTCTCGTATTTGTCACAAAAGCCTTTGGAGAGCAAGAAGACACTCATGGTGAAAGTTGGGAGTGCCTGCACAACTGATTTCACATGAACTTCTTTTGCACCAAAGGACATAAACTTCTCAGACCAATCGCTGCATCTCTTACCAAATCTATCCAAAATAGGCTGAAATTGATCCTCCTTCATCCTCCCCTCAGGAGTAGGTAAGCCTAGGTATTTGCTTTTGAAAGAAACCGAAACCACACCCAGGATGTTCTTTATTGCCTCTCTTCTTTCCGGTGGGCAGATTACGTTGAACAGTAGAGAGCATTTGTTAGAACTGAGAAGCTGCCTGGTGCACCTTTGGAAAGTATCCAACACTTTCTTGATCGTTGCAGCTTGTTTTGGCACCGCTTTAAAGAAAATCAAGCTATCATCCACAAAAAGTAGATTTGAAATGCCCGGGCTATTTCTAGCAATCTTGATAGCTTGATAGGGTTGATATTGTTCTCGGCCAGCTCCTTCTTCAGCAAAAGCACCAAACCATCTACAATAAAGAGGAAAAGATAAGGACTTAACGGGTCCCCTTGCCGCAACCCCCGGGAGGGTAAGAACGGCTCCATCAGCTCTCCATTGCACTTCACCGAGTATCTCACTGATTTGACACATTGCATCACCCATTGAGTCCATTTGGAGCAGAAACCAACTTTCTGGAGCACCCCTTCCAAAAAACCCCAATCCACTCTGTCATAAGCCTTGGCTAGGTCCAGTTTGTAAGCGCAGTAGTTGTCGTTCACATTCATGCAGTGTTGAATCTTATGGAAACATTCAAAGGCAATGATGGCATTATCCATAATCATTCTGCCCGGTATGAAAGCGCTCTGGGTTTCCGAGGTGATCTCGTTTAGAATAGGACGCAGACGATTTACAAGACACTTGGAGATGACCTTGTATATGGCGTTGCACAAACTGATAGGTCTGAAATCGTTAAGAGACTGCGGGTCTTTTCCTTTTGGGATAAGCATGATCACTGTGTCATTTATTCCTTCAGGCATGACACTATCCACAAAGAAACTCCGAACGCTCTTGATCACATCATCCTTCATATCTCCCCGGTTTCTTTGGAAGAAACGAGATGGTAACCCGTCCGGTCCAGGTGCTTTTAGAGGGCCAATCTGAAAAAGAGCATCGCTAATTTCCTCGTTAGAGAATGGCTTTGTTAGATCTTTGTTCATGTCACCCAAAACCCTAGTTGTCACCAGCTCAAAGATATCCATTGGGTCGGTGTTCTCCTCACAAGTGTACAGGTTGCAAAAAAAAGGCCTTCGTTGTTGCATGCAGACCGCTAGTGTCCTTGACCCAATTGCCATCTGTGTCTCGTAATTTTTGAATAGCATTCTTCTTCTGACGCCAAGTAGCTTCCCGCTGAAACCACTTCCTATTCCTATCCCCCTCACGCAGGTATGTCACGCTAGATCTCTGTCTCCACATTAATTCCTCTCTTAGGAGCAGCTCGTCTAGGTCCTTTGAGAGCTTGGCTGCTTCCACCTCCAGAGCAGCCGTTGGGGTGGCACACCAGATTCTTCTTAACCTTTTCCTAATTTCTGCTGTCTTCCTTTGTACCGAGCCAAAATCTCGCTTGGCCCATTCAGACAGCTCCTTTTGCATGTTCTGCAGTTTTGCGCCTATCATACGTAAACTGGCGGCCGGCCCGAACTTGCCCCAAGATGCAGTTATAGTTGGCTGAAGCGACTCCGCCCTTTCCCACATCTCCTCGTATCTAAAGTTGCTCTGTCTGCCCTGTTCCACCGGCCTCCATTCTTTCCTGTGCCCCATCCTCAGAATAATAGGGAGATGATCTGAGCGCGAAGAACAAATATGATCCACGGATGCGTTTTTGAACAGGTCTGACCATGACGGAGACGCGACGAACCTGTCCAGCCTCGCTCGGACATTGCTGTTGCCCTGCTGCTTATTATTGTAGGTCCATCCCGGCCCTTTGAATCCCAGATTGAAGAGATTACAGTCGGACAACACCTCCCTGAAATTGCACATATATCTTTCTGACCTCTTAGCGGCTGAAAAAAGTTCAGACTGCCACATACTTTCATTCAAATCCCCGGTCATGAGACACGGCAAGTTGCTTGTATCTTTGATTCTTCTCAGGAGTAACCACATGTGATGACGCTCATGTGCTTTAGGTTCCCCATAAACAAAAGTTCCCCTCCATTGGGGGCCATGAACATCAAGTCTGACCAACACATCAATATACTCGTCCCCACGGCAATCTTTTTTATTTCCACACTATCATCATAGAATAGAGCAATGCCGGCACCTTTACCAATGCCGGGTTGCGTGATACAATGGAGGAGACCCAGCCTCCACTTTAGGTTTGTGACAAACTTGTTATTCTGCCGCGTTTCAGTAAGGAAGACGAGCTTGGGCTTATGTGTGTGTACAAGACACACTAGTTCTTGAACTGTACGAGGTTGCCCGAGGCCTCGACAGTTCCAGCTCATGATCGTCATGGCTCCTGGTGGGCGCCGCCCTTGGCACCCACCAGGTTGGCGGGAGCCCCCTGCCCGGTCGCTTCCTTGCTGTCCGCAGATCCCTCTTTCACCATACCAGCCGCCCACACCTTCCTGAACTTGTCCGGTCCCCCATCAGACTCAGCCTCCACTGGAGCTTCGACAACAAGCTCATCATGCCCACCCCTTTTTCCCAGAATCGAGTGCACCTGTCCGGCTCTTTTCTTTGACCTGTTGTCCTTTATCACCCTACCGTTGAACAAGCCCTCCACCGTCCACACAGTCTGCTGCTTTGTGAAGCGAGGAACTGGCCCAAAACCAGGAGGGACTAGCAGCTCCATAGTGGTCTCTCCCACATCCTCACCGACCTTTGTGCCTTCGCTCTTGGGCACCACATCGCTGCCCTCTTCCAGGGCCGGATAAGCCTGCGCCTGCGCCAGTCCAAGCTCGAGGTTGACCATGGGAGCTTTTCCATCTGACTTGCTTGGAACTGATTTCTCCACAGCGTCGGCCTAACCTTTCGTCTGATCCGCCCCAATGGTACGAGGGGGTAGGCTCTGATCCAGCAGGGCACCCACTCCTCCAGAAAGGGGCGTGCTCGCCACGGTTTGCCTGGCAACGATCCCGACCCCATCAGGTTTCTTGGTCAATGTTGGTGTAGATGACCTTGGGGGGCCGCTATCATCATAGACCCTGAGAGCACTTACAGCAGCAATAGCCGCCTGCACTTGCGGGTTTAGCAGCACCTCCTCCGGGATCTTCTCGCAGGCCCTCTTCCCATGGCTTGAGCTCTTCCCTTTGTGAAATTCTCTCCCAAAACTAAGGAGGCGACGCGCGCTATTCGCCACAGGAGCCACATAGCCCCCTCTACTATTGCTTTTCTTATATGGGGAGGCACGCATTGTTGCCGTGAACCTCATCTCATGGA
Source organism: Triticum urartu (assembly GCF_056163025.1). Classification (NCBI taxonomy): domain Eukaryota; kingdom Viridiplantae; phylum Streptophyta; class Magnoliopsida; order Poales; family Poaceae; genus Triticum; species Triticum urartu. The sequence goes on from NC_141875.1 coordinate 98,961,820, forward strand.
GGTCCTCCGGCAACTTACAGTCGCGTTGGCCATGCCCAAGATACCCGCAGTAACCACAAAAACGCGGCACCCTTTCATACTTAACCTCTAGAGAGAACACCTTATCGCTAGGTTTATCACGGGATTTTATCCTATCTCTGAGGGGCTCATCAACATCATGATTGATGCGGATCCTAATGAAGTCTCCCCATATCTTGCCCCTGCTATCAATATCTACTTCCAAAACCTCTCCCAGCTCCGCTCCGAGTTTCCACGCGACACCTTCATCGAGCATAATGGGGGGAACATCATGGACACGCACCCAGATGGGCATGGGTGCAACCTCCACCTCGCCCGGCGGGGCGCCGCCATCCACCGTAACCATGAGGAAGGCATCCCCCTGGTGAGTCCATGGGCCGTTGTTGAGGATGAATCGCCGGTTCCCCTCCTGCTCAAACTCGATGAGGAAGCGGTTGTTCTTCAGGGGCTTGTAGTCCATGCCCCCGTGGAGACCCCACTTGCCCTTGAGCTCTCCGAAGAGCCCTTCATTGCTATAGGGCAGGGGCGAGAAGAAGAGCCCTACAGCAACCCACCGGTAGTTCATGGCAGATCGCTCCTTCGTCAGGTCCAACTCCACCACCCCCTCACCACAGGGGGCGTAGCGGGTCGGGAATCTTTGGGCAATGATGTCACTGCCCGCCCCAAGCCTCCTCATCGAAGCCCTGTCTCCCTGGCTGCGGGAGTTGTCGCCGCGGAGCAGGGCCCCGGTTATGTTCCTCCCGCCTGCGAGGCCGGGACCAGCCTCACCTTCCATGGGGGCCTTGTCTTTCCGGGACTCCATGTTCGGCATCACTGGTGGTTTAGCGAAAGCGTACAGCGCGCCAGCAGACAGAAGAGAGGCGAGATGTGTGTGTTCTTCCAGCTCGCCTCCTCTTTTTAAACAAGCCTCTACCCAATTTGCTCCCAGCGATTCCGTGATCCTTGTGGGTGATATCTTTCCTTCCTCTTGATTCCTTGCCCTGCCGTCCGATGCTGGTGATCCTTTGAGCTTATCCGGGGGATCCCTATCCTTTGAACAAAATGATTCTAGAGCCGAAACCCTAGAGACTTTCCTTCCCCTCCCTTGATCCAGATCTTCCTTCATGGCTTGCAATCTCTCCCCGATCCTTTTCATGGCTACACCATCAATTGCACGTACCTTCCCCACGATCCCAGATCGGAACACGCCGATCTTCTCCTTTTCCATGCCGATCTGCTTACTCTCTTTCCTCATTCGCAGCCATGCCTCGCGGAGCCTCAACAGGCCCACTGCCGGCTCCGAATCCCTACCACCCTCGGTGACTCTATCCTCTCTTCTCCAGTCGCCGGGGTTGTCCGTCGGCGGCCGGCCCCTCGGGTAGTTGGGCGTCGCCCTACTGTCGCCTCGACAGGGGCTCCGTAATTTTCGGTGTCCATCCTTACTATTCCTATGATGATTTCATCAATGTAGAAAATGTACCGGCTCAGGCTCTAGACACACAGGCTTTTCATTCTCTTTATCAATGTCATTTTGTACTTCATCAGGATCATCACCAAGCATCTCTCTGTCAACTGCCTCATTGATCTCACCAATTCTTTGTGTACCAATGCCAAGTCGCCTCGCAAAGTCATCAGGGTCCTGTGTACAATCAAATTCATCTTCTTTCTGATAATCTACATCATTGTAAAGTCCTCCAGCACAGCTGAGTCTTTGGCGAATTTAGCATTAACTTGTTCCACTCCGGAGAGTAGTTTCTCATTTGACATTTTTTTCTCAAGCAGTTTTTTCCTAGTCTCTCTCTCAGCAATCAAGTTCATGTCAACTTCATACTGGCTAGAAATAACTTCTTCCCTGTGTGTATCTTCATCATAAGCTGCACTTGTATCTACATGTAGTTGATTCCTCGGAGATTTACTGCATCCAGCATCATCTCCATTTGCCTTATCTCTAGGTCGTTTTTTAGCAACACTAGCATTCGCGGCAATATTTCTCGGAGGTAGTTCTCCATAGTCGGAGATGAACATCCACGAGGTAGTTCATGTAAACCTCGGAGATGAACATCCACGAGGTAGTTTTCCATAGTCGACTCGCGTATCACCTTATTTTAGAAGACCCTCGCCAAGACGCCGATAAAGTTGAAGCTATCCATGTACATTGGTATCGCAACACAAACGTACTCGTCGCGGCTATACTTCATCATCATATTTTTTATCTCATCCACCAAAAAACCGCACAACATGGCAGTGGAGATGCAAGCGAATAAGGTGCTGATTTTCCCAGTCTATCAAGTGATGTTCATCCCTAGTTAGAATTAATTCACTAGGGCCAAGGGGGGTCGTGCCCCCCCTACCGTAGAGAAATTATGTGAAATATCATTAGTTGTTAAGCTAAAATTTTAAGGATTGTCCCTTTTGGCCCCTCTCAACTCTACTTTGCCTAATGTCCAAACAAGAATTATAATTGTAAAGATAAGTTGACATATTCTTCGTGTCATTGACGAGAAAACCGCACAACACAACGGTGGAGATGCAAGCGAATAAGGTGCTGCTAATTGTCCCAATCTACCAAGTGATCCCGAACCAAACCTTCGAGCTGCACGCCGACGACACGGGTGGGATGATTGTGGACTCCGACGCCATCTTCATGGTCCTTGTGGAGAGTGCTTTCAGGGTGGTCGCCAACCACGTGGCCCAGGTGCTCGACCAGCCGCCGCTCAACACAACGAGCCTGGAGAGACCTTGCTTCCCGGCTCCTGCCGATGAGCGGCAGCTCCCGGCCATGCCGGACATGGTGTTGCACTTCGCCGGCGGTGCGGATATGAGGCTGCATGGGGGCAACTACGGGCCTGTTTGGTTCATGGCTAACTTTGCCACAACTAAGCTTAGGCAAAGTGTGGCTGCCACAAAAAAGTGTGTCTCACAAAATGGCCACCACAAGTGTGGTAAGATTGGACAAAAAGTTGAGCCTATGACATGTAGACCAAGTGGCTAGAAAAGTGTGACAAACCACAAGTGTGGCAATAAACCAAACACATGCCTAAGCTATTGTGGCACGACTAAGGTTAGGCATGGCAAGCTTAGGCTGCAAACCAAACAGGCCCTACATGTCCTTTAACGAAGAGGACTCCTCATTCTGCTTAAACATTGTTGGGGCCACGTCGGCTTCGAGTTCGGTGCTGGGCAATTTCCAGCAACACAACATACAGATGTTGTTTGACATCATCGTAGGGCAATTGTCATTTGTCCCCACCGATTGTAGCAAGCTCTGAGGTTTACCTGTACTTTATTAAACGATGCACTATTTTTTCATGCATGGCAGCATGAGATCAAATGATATCCAATCAAAACACTTCCATGAATAAAGGGGTGGCTCTGGAATTAATAGGATTGTAAGAAACACTACATGAAAAAATTTGTATGCCGAGGAGTGTACTAGTATTTCCTAGGGCGCTCAGCACAAAGCATTTCAGAAAAAGAAAATATTGACTTGTGTTTTGTCGTAATCTGAGTGTAATTTGTTGGCCATTCGACTTACAAGAGCGTAAGTTGAGGGCAACCCTAACACAAGAAAAACGAAGGACCCTTGTCTGACACCATCGTACACCAAGCAAAGTTTGAGAAACACTCGATTAGAGCATCTCCAGCCATTCGGCCCCCAAAGGACGCTTTTGGGCGAAAAATAGCGCCTCTTTGGGGCCTGTCGATGATAATTTGGGTGTGGGGGCGAACCGATTCCCAGCCGAGAGCGCACCAGCATGGACAAAATCTTTTTCTAAAACCACAAATTCAACGAAGTTCAATAACGTTTGGACAAAATATAGGCGATTTCATTAATATTTGGCAAATTTTTACATAGATAATAAACATTAAAAACTACTCCAAGTTCATGACGAGGAGTTTGTAGAAGGCGGTGTAGTCGTCGCCGTCGTCGTCGTCACGGTCGCTCGGCGGCCCGTCCTTCGGGGCGCCGTCCTTGCTGCAGCCCTGCCCTGGGTCGCCGCAGCGGACCGGATGGCTCGGCACAACAACCTCGTCGTCGTTGTCAGAGAGCACGTCGACGCCGGCCTTGTCGCGGCCGCGGCGCTGCGCGGCGATCTCCTCCAGAGCGCGGCACTGGCGCTCCATCTCATACTACACGTAGTCCTGACGCGACCATAGGAGGCCGCTCTCCAGGTCTGGGGCCATGTCCTTGTGCTCCTTCTTCACGGGGAGGAGCTTCGCCGGCTCCTTCTTCGGCTTGACCAGGTAGGAGGGGGAGGGGAAGGGGCGCGGCTGCCATCGTTGATGACGAGGGCGCCGCCGCGGGTGCGCCGACGGAGTGGCGTCTCCTGCGGCTCGGGCTTGACGGGGAGGAGTGTCGTCTACCCGGAGCAGCGGTAACCCAAGGGCGACGAGGATGTCATGTCTATGCGCCTCGGCGTTCAGGAGCTTCCCCGGCGGCGAGAGAAGGAGGGCGTCGGGTACTCGAGCGACGGCTCATTGCCACTCTCGATGTGTGCGAGCACGGCGGAGAGGGCCCTCCCCAGTGCGCCCCTCCATAGATGGCGGCCCTCCGCGTTGTGGCGCCCCCCGACGCTGGGGCGCCGTTGGTGGACGCCAGCTGCTCGACGCAGCGCCACGATCTCGGCGGCGCGCTCCGCGCCGGAGGGCAGTGGAGGCACGGAACACCGCCTGTGCTCAACTGCCATGCGCCGGCCACACGCATGTCGGGCAGCGTTGGGTAGTTGACCTGCTGCAGAAGGCGCGACTCCCAGACGTGTAGCCAGCGGCGGCCGAAGCTGTTGGCCGCCGCTCCGCCGCCGGTGAACCTCTCCGTCATGGGTGAATGAGTGAAGGATAAAGGGCGAGAGCAAGGGCGGCGATGGAGATCCTTGCACTATTCGGAGCAGCCTCGGGCCTCAGAATCAACCATGCCAAGAGCGCGGCACTTCCCATTCGGTGCTCTCCCGTGGAGTTGGATTTGGTTTGACAAGCACTAGAATGAACAAGTGCGGCCTTTCCATGCAAATACCTCGGCCTACCACTTACAATCAGGAAGGCCACTGCTGCACAATTTCAGTACTTGGTGGAGCAATTTGCTGGTCGTCTACCCAAATGGAAAGCGGCTGCCCTACCCAAAAGTGGCCGGCTCATTCTCATAGTCTCAATGTTGTGCGCGATTCTGATACATGCGATGATGGCACTTCAGATACCTCCCAAAACTCTCACGGCTTTGACGAAGATATGTCGCGGTTTCCTGTGGTGTGGCAAGATGGAGGCTCGGGGAGGGAACTGCGCAGTGGCATGGGACTCAGTTTGCCGCCCTAGATGGGCGGGTGGGCTTGGCATACCGAACTTGAGATGGTTGAACACTCCACTGTTGGCGAGATGGCCGTGGTTGCAACGCACTGACCAGTCCCGACCTTAGGCTCAGTTCAAGATTACAGTTCCGGCCGAATCTATGGCACTCTTTCGCGTGGCAGCTGCAACAACCCTGGGCAATGGCGAGACAACGCTCTTCTGGGAAGATAGATGGCTTGAGGGCTATCGGGTCGAGGAGCTGGTACCACTCCTTTACAAAGAAGTACCACACCAAACTAGGGCGACTCGCACGGTGGCTGATGCTCTGGCGGATCACACTTGGGCAGTGGAAGTGGGGGTGGATCTATCTACAACCATGCTTCGACAATTCCTTGACCTATGGCAGCAAGTGGAAAGGCTTAACATCCAACCGGCAACAGGTGACAGCGTCTACTGGGTATGGGAGAAAGACGGCAAGTTTTCGGCGCGATCGGTGTATGCGGCCAAGTTCGCCAGCCTCCAAGTTACTCCTACGGCTGAATTCATGTGGAAGTCCAAGACGCCGCTGTGTAAACGCTTCTTCGTTTGGTTGGCCATCAAGGACAGGTGCTGGACCTCGGACAGATTAGCGCGGCGAGGCCTCCCACACCAAACCTCATGCCCTCTCTGCAGCCAGCACGATGAAACAGTGACTCACATCATGATCGGATGTGTTTTTGCTCGGGAGGTTTGGGCAAAGGTATGCCTTGCCTTGGACCAGCCAGGCAGGACACCAACAACAACGGAGACGCTGCCTGAATGGTGCCTTCGACAAGAGGAATGTGGGCAACACAAGAAACTCGCAAGACCAATTTGCATTCTGGTCCTATGGGAGCTGTGGACGCACCGCAACGCCGTAGTTTTTGATGGAGCGGCGCCAGCTACAAGCCAGGTACTACGAAGCATACAGAGAGAAGCCCGAGCATGGAAGCAAGCAGGTCTACTGAAGGGAGGAATTGAGGCATTTTTGGACGGCCTTGAAGCGTGGGTTAGGGCCGAGTAGTAAGCGTAATATGTAGTGGAGTGGATGAAATCCACTTGTAAATACTCAGGTAACTCTCTGAATGCGGAGGGAGTCTTTCCCCTTCCCTCTTTAATATATGATACGCACACTCGTGCATATTCGAGAAAAAAAGGCGGCGAAGGAGAGAAGGTGGTAGGCGCTGGAGGCATGCGAGAGAGAGAGAGAGAGAGAGAGAGAGAGAGAGATGGCTGTGACGAGTGTGCGGCGAGCGGCGACAAATGCCGACTTTTATAGCGGTGAGGGGGCGTCAACAGTGTAGACGTGTGGCGGGAAAGGGCGGGATGTGCGGTGGCTGGGCATCACTACGCCGCCCATGATCAATGGAAGGCTGACCGGTGGCAGCCTTAGAATTGATTCGCGCGGGAGCCGAGGCGAGGTGATGAGGACGAGATGCCTAGTCGCTGACTCCGGCGGGCAGTTTTGGCGTCATTTTTCTTTCGACCAGCGCCCCTGGCCGGCCCCAGCACGCTGGTTTCGGCGTGGGTCTCGACGCCAATTTCGACCCAAACCGATGAATTTTAGGCTCATGGGGCCGAGCTAAAAAAGGTACCGGGGTGCTCTTGGGCGGGGGGTGTGGAGGAGATGCTCTTACAGGAACTATGATCGATAAAGCGGCTCCGTCTGTACCAGTATTAAAGAAAAAAATATGTCCAATAGATATTTATATCCCGTGGTGCCTCGGCCCCAAACGTTTCCCTTATAGAACATTTATATCCCGTTGCAATGCACGGACATGTTGGGGAACGTAGCAGAAATTCAAAATTTTCTACGCATCACCAAGATCAATCTATGGAGTAATCTAGCAACGAGGGGAAGGAGAGTGCATCTACATACCCTTGTAGATTGCTAAGCGGAAGCGTTCAAGTGAACGGGGTTGATGGAGTCGTACTCGTCGTGATCCAAATCACCGATGATCCTAGTGCCGAACGGACGGCACCTCCGTGTTCAACACACGTACAGCCCGGTGACATCTCCTACACCTTGATCCAGCAAGGGGAGAAGGAGAGGTTGGGGAAGACTCCATCTAGCAGCAGCACGATGGCGTGGTGGTGGTGGAGGAGCGTGGTACTCCAGCAGGGCTTCGCCAAGCACCGCAAGAGACGAGGAGGGAGAGGGGTAGGGCTGCGCTAAGAAGGAGATGTTCTCGTGTGATTGGCAGCCCAAAACCTCAAGTATATATAGGGGAGGGGAGGGGCTGCACCCCCACCTAGGGTTCCCACCCCAAGGGGTGCGGCAGCCCTAGATCCCATCTAGGGTGGCGGCCACAAGGGGGAGAGGGGGAGGCGCACCTAGGGTGGGCCTTAGGGCCCATCTGCCCTAGGGTTTGCCCCCTTCCCCTCTTGGAGGCGCCTTGGGCCTTGGTGGGAGGCGCCCCAGCCCACCTAGGGGCTGGTCCCTTCCCACTATTGGCCCATGTAGGCCTCCGGGGCTGGTGGCCCCACCTGGTGGACCCTCGGACCCCTCCGGTGGTCCCGGTACACTACCGGTGATGCCCGGAACAATTCCGGTGGCCAAAACCATACTTCCTATATATCAATCTTTACCTCTGGACCATTCCGGAACTCCTCGTGACGTCCGGGATCTCATCCGGGACTCCGAACAACATTCGGTAACCGCATACAAACTTTCCCTATAACCCTAGCGTCATCGAACCTTAAGTGTGTAGACCCTACGGGTTCGGGAGTCATGCAGACATGGTCGAGACAACTCTCCGGTCAATAACCAACAGCGGGATCTGGATACCCATGTTGGCTCCCACATGCTCCACGATGATCTCATCGGATGAACCATGATGTCAAGGACTTAATCAATCCCGTATACAATTCCCTTTGTCTAGCGGTACGATACTTGCCCGAGATTCGGTCGTCGGTATCCCGATACCTTGTTCAATCTCGTTACTGGCAAGTCTCTTTACTCGTTCCGTAACACATCATCCCGTGATCAACTCCTTGGTCACATTGTGCACATTATGATGATGTCCTACCGAGTGGGCCCAAAGATACCTCTCCATTTACACGGAGTGACAGATCCCAGTCTCGATTCGTGCCAACCCAACAGACACTTTCGGAGATACCTGTAGTGAACCTTTATAGCCACCCAGTTATGTTGTGACGTTTGGCACACCCAAAGCACTCCTACGGTATCCGGGAGTTGCACAATCTCAATGTCTAAGGAAATGATACTTGACATTAGAAAAGCTTTAGCATACGAACTACACGATCTTTGTGCTAGGCTTAGGATTGGGTCTTGTCCATCACATCATTCTCCTAATGATGTGATCCCGTTATCAACGACATCCAATGTCTATGGTCAAGAAACCGTAACCATCTATTGATCAACGAGCTAGTCAACTAGAGGCTTACTAGGGACATGGTGTTGTCTATGTATCCACACATGTATCTGAGTTTCCTATCAATACAATTCTAGCATGGATAATAAACGATTATCATGAACAAGGAAATATAATAATAACAAATTTATTATTGCCTCTAGGGCATATTTCCAATAGTCTCCCACTTGCACTAGAGTCAATAATCTAGTTCACATCACCATGTGATTAACACTCACAGGTCACATCGCCATGTGACCAACATCCAAGAGTCTACTAGACTCAATGATCTAGTTCACATCACTATGTGATAAACACTCAAAGAGTTCTGGGTTTGATCATGTTATGCTTGTGAGAGAGGTTGTAGTCAACGGGTCTTGCCATATTCAGATCCCTATGTATTTCGCAAAACTTTATATCGTAGATGCTGCTACCACGTTCCACTTGGAGCTATTCCAAATTATTGCTCCATTATACGTATCCGGTATCTCTACTTAGAGCTATCCGGATAGGTGTCAAGCTTGCATCGACGTAACTCTTTATGTCGAACTCTTTATCACCTCCATAACCGAGAAACATTTCCCTATTCCTCCAAGGACAATTTTGACCGCTATCTGGTGATCTACTCCTAGATCACCTTTGTACCCTCTTGCCAGACATGTGGCAAGGCACACATCAGGTGCGGTACTCAGCATGGCATACCGTATAGAGCCTATGACAAGATCATAGGGGACGACCTTCGTCCTTCCTCTTTCTTCTGCCGTGGTCAATCTTTGAGTCTTACTCAACTTCACACCTTACAACTCAGGTAAGAACCCCTTCTTTGACTGATCTATTTTGAACTCCTTCAAAAACATGTCAAGGTGTGCGTTCTTTGAAAGTACCATCAGGCGTCTTGATCCATCTCTATAGATCTTGATGCCCAATATGTAAGCAGCTTTATCCAGGTCTTCCTTTGAAAAACACTCTTCAAACAACCGTTTATGCTTTCCAGAAATTCTACATTATTTCGGATCAACAATATGTCATCCACATATACTTATCAGAAGTGTTGTAGTGCTCCCACTCACTTTCTTGTAAATACAAGTTTCTAGCAAACATTGTATAAACCTAAATGCTTTGATCACTCCATCAAAGCATATATTCCGATTCCGAGATGCTTGCTCTAGTCCATAGAAGGATTGCTGGAGCCAGCATACCTTTTAGCATCCTTAGGATCGACAAAACCTTTTGTTGTATCACATACAACTTTTCTTACGAAACTGGTAAGAAAACTTGTTTTGACATCCATCTGTAAGATTTCATAATCAAAAAATACAGCTAATGCTATCATGATTCCGACGGACTTAAGCATCGCTACGGGTGAGAAATTCTCATCGTAGTCAACTCCTTGAACTTGTGAAAAGACTCTTTCCCACAAGTCGAGCTTCATAGACGGTAACATTACCGCCCACGTCCGTCTTCTTCTTAAAGATCCATTTATCTCAATGGCTTGCCGATCATCGGGCAAGTCCACCAAAGTCCATACTTTGTTCTGATATATGGATCCTATCTCGGATTTCATGGCTTCTAACCATTTGTCGGAATACGGGCCCACCATCGCTTCTCCATAGCTCGTAGGTTCATTGTTGTCTAACAACATGATATCTACGACAGGATTACCGTACCACTCAGGAGTAGTACATGTCCTTGTCGACCTACGAGGTTCGATAGCAACTTGATCCGAAGCTTCATGATCACTATCATTAACTTCCTATTCAACAGACGTAGGCTCATTTATCTCAATGGCTTGCCGATCATCGGGCAAGTCCACCAAAGTCCATACTTTGTTCTGATATATGGATCCTATCTCGGATTTCATGGCTTCTAACCATTTGTCAGAATACGGGCCCACCATCGCTTCTCCATAGCTCGTAGGTTCATTGTTTTCTAGCAACATGATATCTACGACAGGATTACCGTACCACTCAGGAGTAGTACATGTCCTTGTCGACCTACGAGGTTCGATAGCAACTTGATCCGAAGCTTCATGATCACTATCATTAACTTCCTATTCAACAGACGTAGGCTCCATAGAAAACATTTTTCTGTGTTGCATCACTCTCTGGTTGAAGTAAAGGTTCGACAACCTCATCAAGTTCTATCTTCCTACCACTCAATTCTTTAGAGAGAAACTCCTTCTCAAGAAAGGACCTGTTCTTAGCGACAAACAATTTGCCCTCGGATCTGAGATAGAAGGTGTACCCAACTGTCACCTTTGGGTATTCTATGAAGATGTGTTTGTCCGCTTTGGGTTCGAGCTTCTCCGGCTGAAGCCTTAAGCATCGCAGCCCCAAACATTAAGAAATGACAACTTTGGTTTCTTTTCAAACCAATGTTCATATGACGTCATCTCAACGGACTTAGATGGTGTCCTATCTAAAGTGAATGCAGCTATCTCTAACGCATAACCTCAAAATGAAAACGGTAGATTGATAAGAGACATCATAGATCACACCATATCTCATAAGGTTCGATTACGACGTCCGGACACACCATAACCCAGTGGTGTTCCAGGTGGCTTCAACTATGAAACAATTCCACAATGTCTTAAGTGTTTGCCAAACTCATAACTGAGATATTCTCATTGATCAGATCATAGGAATTTGATCTTCTTGTTATGATGATCCTTAACTTCACTCTGAAATCGCTTGAACTTTTCAAATGTTTTAGACTTGTGCTTCATTAAGTAAATATACCTATATCTACTCAAATCGTCAGTGAAGATGAGAAAATAGCGATATCCACCGCACGCTTCAATTCTCATTGGATCACACGCATCAGCATGTATGATTTCCAACAAGTCACTTGCCCGTTTCATTGTACCTGAAAGCGGGGTCTTAGTCATCCTGCCCATGAGGCATGGCTCACATGTGTCAAGCGATTCAAAATCAAGTGACTCCAAACATCCATCGACATGGAGTTTCTTCATGCATCTTACGCCAATATGACCTAAGTGGCAGTGCCACGAGAAAGTGGTACTATCATTATTACTCTACATCTTTTGGCGTGAACATGTGTATTACCATGACCGAGATTCAATGAACCATTCACATAGGGTGCATGACCATGAAAGGTATCATTCATGTAAACCAAATAACCATTATTCTCTAACTTAAATGAATGACCGTATTGCAATGAACATGATCTAATCATATTCATGCTCAACGTAGACACCTGATAACATTTATCTAGGTTCAATACTAATCCCGAAGGCATATGGAGCGTGCGATGGTGATCTCATCAACTTTGGAAACACTTCCAACACACATCGTCACCTCGCCCTTAGCCAGTCTCCGTTTAGTCCGTAGCTTTTGCTTCAAGTCACCAGTAATAGCAACTGAACCGGTATCCAATACCCAGGTGCTACCAGGAGTACTAGCGAGGTACACATTAATAACACGTATATACTTTGTTGAAGTTGCCAGCCTTCTTATCTACCATGCATTTGGGGTAATTCCGCTACCAGTGACCGTTCCCCTTACAATAGAAGCACTTAGTCTCGGGTTTGGGTTCAACCTTGGGTTCCTTTACTGGAGCGGCAACTGGTTTGCCATCCATGAAGTTTCCCTTCTAGCCCTTGCCCTTCTTGAAACCAGTGGTCTTGTTAAACCATCAACACTTGATGCTCCTTCTTGATTTCTACCTTTTACAGTCTTAAGCACCGCGAACAACTCCGGGATCAACTCCATCCCTTGCATGTCATAGTTCATCACGAAGATCTAGTAGCTTAGTGATAGTGGCTAGAGAACTCTGTCAATCACTATCTTATCTGGAAGTTTAACTCCCACTTGATTTAAGTGATTGTAGCGCCCAGACATTCTGAGCACATGCTCACTAGCTGAGCTATTCTCCTCCATCTTGTTGGCAAAAGAACTTGTCAGAGGTCTCACACCTCTCAACACGGGCATGAGCCTGAAATCCCAATTTAAGCTCTTGGAACATCTCATATGTTCTATGGCGTTCAAAACGTCATTGGAATCCCGATTCTAAGCCGTAAAGTATGGTGCACTAAACTATCAAGTAGTCTTCAGGATGTGTCTGTCAGGTGTTCACAACATCCACAGACGACGTTGTAGGGGTTTGCACATCGAGCGGTGCATCAAAGACGTAAGCCTTCTGTGTAGCAGTGAGGACACTCCTCGGACTACGGACCTAGTCCGCATCAGTGTTTACAATATCTTTCAACTTGGTCTTTCTCTAGGAACGTATTGAAACAGGGAGCTACAACGTGAGCTATTTATCTACAACATATTTGCAAAGACAATTTATACTATGTTCATGATAATTGAGTTCATCTAATGAACTCCCACTCAGATAGACATCCCTCTAGTCATCCAAGTGAAACATGATCCGAGTCAACTAGGCCGTGTTCGATCATCACGTGAGACGGACTAGTCAACATCGGTGAACATCTTCATGTTGCTCGTATCTTCTATACGACTCATGCTCGACCTTTCGGTCTTCCGTGTTCCGAGGCCATGTCTGTACATGCTAGGCTCGTCAAGTCAACCTAAGTGTTTTTGCTGTGTAAATCTGGCTTACACCCGTTGTATTCGAACGTTAGAATCTATCACACCCGATCATCACGTGGTGCTTCGAAACAACGAACCTTCGCAACGGTGCACGGTTAGGGGGAACACCTTTCTTGAAATTTTAGTGAGGGATCATCTTATTTAAGCTACCATCGTTCTAAGCAAATAAGATGTAAAACATGATAAACATCACATGCAATCAAATAGTGACATGATATGGCCAATATCATTTTGCTCCTTTTGATCTCCATCTTCGAGGCTCCATGATCATCGTTGTCACTGGCACGACACCATGATCTCCATCATCATGATCTCCATCATCGTGTCTTCTTGAAGTTGTCTCGTCATCTATTACTTCTACTACTATGGCTAACGCTTTAGCAATAAAGTAAAGTAATTACATGACGTTTATGTTGACACGCAGGTCATAAATAAATTAAGACAACTCCTATGGCTCCTGCCGGTTGTCATACTCATCGACATGCAAGTCGTGATTCCTATTACAAGAACATGATCAATCTCATACATCACATATATCATTCATCATATCCTTTTGGCCATATCACATCACAAGGCATATGCTGCAAAAACAAGTTAGACGTCCTCTAATTGTTGTTGCAAGTTTTTACGTGGCTGCTATAGGTTTCTAGCAAGAACGTTTCTTACCTACGCCAAAACCACAACATGATATGCCAATTTCTATTTACCCTTCATAAGGACCCTTTTCATCGAATCCGATCCGACTAAAGTGGGAGAGACAGACACCCGCTAGCCACCTTATGCAACTAGTGCATGTCAGTCGGTGGAACCAGTCTCACGTAAGAGTACGTGTAAGGTCGGTCCGGGCCGCTTCATCCCATGATGCTGCCGAATCAAGATAAGACTAGTAACGGCAAGTAAATTGACAAAATCAACGCCCACAACTGCTTTGTGTTCTACTCGTGCATAGAAACTACACATAGACCTAGCTCATGATGCCACTGTTGGGGAACGTAGCAGAAATTCAAAATTTTCTACGCATCACCAAGATCAATCTATGGAGTAATCTAGCAACGAGGGGAAGGAGAGTGCATCTACATACCCTTGTAGATCGCTAAGCGGAAGCGTTCAAGTGAACGGGGTTGATGGAGTCGTACTCGTCGTGATCCAAATCGCCGATGATCCTAGTGCCGAACGAACGACACCTCTGTGTTCAACACACGTACATCCCGGTGACGTCTCCTACGCCTTGATCCAGCAAGGGGAGAAGGAGAGGTTGGGGAAGACTCCATCTAGCAGTAGCATGACGGCGTGGTGGTGGTGGAGGAGCGTGGTACTCCAGCAGGGCTTCGCCAAGCACCAAAAGAGACGAGGAGGGAGAGGGGTAGGGCTGCGCCAAGAAGGAGATGTTCTCGTGTGATTGGCAGCCCAAAACCTCAAGTATATATAGGGGAGGGGAGGGGCTGCACCCCCACCTAGGGTTCCCACCCCAAGGGGTGCGGCAGCCCTAGATCCCATCTAGGGTGGCGACCACAAGGGGGAGAGGGGGAGGCGCACCTAGGGTGGGCCTTAGGGCCCATCTGCCCTAGGGTTTGCCCCCTTCCCCTCTTGGAGGCGCCTTGGGCCTTGGTGGGAGGCGCCCCAGCCCACCTAGGGGCTGGTCCCTTCCCACTATTGGCCCATGTAGGCCTCTGGGGCTGGTGGCCCCACCTGCTGGACCCCCGGACCCCTCCGATGATCCCGGTACACTACCGGTGATGCCCGGAACAATTCCGGTGGCCAAAACCATACTTCCTATATATCAATATTTACCTCCGGACCATTCCGGAACTCCTCGTGACGTCCGGGATCTCATCCGGGACTCCGAACAACATTTGGTAACCGCATACATACTTTCCCTATAACCCTAGCGTCATCGAACCTTAAGTGTGTAGACCCTACGGGTTCGGGAGTCATGCAGACATGGCCGAGACAACTCTCCGGTCAATAAGCAATAGCAGGATCTGGATACCCATGTTGGCTCCCACATGCTCCACGATGATCTCATCGGATGAACCACGATGTCAAGGACTTAATCAATCCCGTATACAATTCCCTTTGTCTAGCGGTACGATACTTGCCCGAGATTCGATCGTCGGTATCCCGATACCTTGTTCAATCTCGTTACTGGCAAGTCTCTTTACTCGTTCCGTAACACATCATCCTGTGATAAACTCCTTGGTCACATTATGCACATTATGATGATGTCCTACCGAGTGGGCCTAGAGATACCTCTCCGTTTACACGGAGTGACAAATCCCAGTCTCGATTCGTGCCAACCCAACAGACACTTTTGAAGATACCTGTAGTGAACCTTTATAGCCACCCAGTTACGTTGTGACGTTTGGCACACCCAAAGCACTCCTACGGTATCCGGGAGTTGCACAATCTCATTGTCTAAGGAAATGATACTTGACATTAGAAAAGCTTTAGCATACGAACTACACGATCTTTGTGCTAGGCTTAGGATTGGGTCTTGTCCATCACATCATTCTCCTAATGATGTGATCCCGTTATCAACAACATCCAATGTCTATGGTCAGGAAACCGTAACCATCCATTGATCAACGAGCTAGTCAACTAGAGGCTTACTAGGGACATGGTGTTGTCTATGTATCCACACATGTATCTGAGTTTCCTATCAATACAATTCTAGTATGGATAATAAACGATTATCATGAACAAGGAAATATAATAATAACCAATTTATTATTGCCTCTAGGGCATATTTTCAACAGGACACTGTTCATCAAAGAAAAAAAAGTCCAATAGATATGGGATTGGCGTGCTCAATATATGGCGAGCTAAACAGGGAGATCCTTCCAAACGAAAAACACGAGACGAATGCGAGCGAAGCCTCCCTGCCTGCCGGTTGCCGGCCGACCTGCCGCAGCGCAGCCTGCGACGAGTCCACCTCCAGCGACCAATTTCACCCTCGCTCCACCGCGCCGGCATCGTCTGCACTCCGCGACAGATCTCCCCTCTCTCCTTCCTTGGCCAATCTCCAGTGACTGCTGCCGCTGCAGCCGTGAACCAGACGCGAGCCGTCGCCTCGACCCTCGTAGCCTCGTGCGCCCGTGGCCTGTTCGACAGAATTCCCCGCCGGGGCGCCTGGTTCGGCTTCCGACGTTGAGGATGCTCTTGCGGGCGTTCGTGGGCATCCTGGCACGCGGAGCCAGGCCCGACGCGTACACGCTCCTGCCATAATGCCATTGCTCAATGCGCGGTGTGGAGCCGGCTGTCGGACTCCGTTCACGCGCAAGTCGTGGCAAAGTTTGGGCTAGAGCTCAACGCCCGCTTGCCAAAGCTCTCTGGTCCTCAAGGTGAGGAGGCTATCCATATGATTTACAGAATGCTCCAGATGAAGGGGCAGTCATTAGTGCATAGCGAAACCAGGTTTGTTCTGTTTCCTCCAGTCTACAGCTTTCCCTTTGCCTAGTTCGTACTCCATTTGAATATAGAATATGTTACCATGCCTGTTCATAATTGCTCAGTAAATCTTGGCACTTCCTATGAAAGTCATCTGTTTATATGTTTTTATTACATAATGGTTTCTTTGAACTTATCCAGGCCTCTTTGTGCCCCCAGTTGCTAGATAAATACATGATTTTATCCGTTTAGAAGACTTAATAAGTTCAGGTTTAGATTGATTTTGGCAACTAGGAGTATCAACCAGCACGTTCAAAACAATAGGTTTGCTCACTGGTCTTGAGCTTGACCATTTAGCTACTTGTCATATAAACAGTACAAGAAAACCTTGTTTTAGGTGATCCTAACCTCTTTTAGTATGAATATTAGGGAGATCCTTGAAATTTCATGTTTGCCACACTACTAAGTCAAACATATAAGATTCTAATGTCATATATGCGTTATGTGAGTTCCATTTCCTTCTCTTCCGTTGATTATTCACCTCGAAGCATCTCTTACTCTTAGTTTCAGTTTGATAATGTGCATACAGTTTATTTCATTTTTTTCTCATTCCAAACCCTTATTTAACTCTGATGAGCACGTGGTAGCAAAATAAAAATGAGAGCATAACATCTGGAGAAGAAGACTGTGTGATCATTATGTTGACAGCAATGAAACCGCACAGCAGCGTAGACAATTGATATTGCTGTCATTTGGACCCTCGTTTAATCTCAAAACAATCGCGCCCCCGCCAGTGAGCCTAATACAAGGAACGGGTTATTTCTAAAATAAAATTATTTCCAATGACATAAAGGCTCTTTCTAATGACAACAGGTTATTTGTACTATAGGCTCTTTTATTTTATGTTTACACCAAAAAAGAGAGCTTACTACCATCTGTATCAACCACATGCATTTGTCTTGTTTCCCGTTTCTTGAATTAATAGCCTTATGTTGTCATGTGAAGGACCTCCCTCATCAAAAGCCTTCCTTGCCTTAATGGCGCAGTCTTTTGCTCTCACCTCGTCTCTTCTGCAGCCGCCCCCCTCATCCATCAGGGTGTTCACAGCTTTCTCCACCTCATCTCTTGTAATTGTAACCATAACCTCCTGTTTTTCACTTCCCCACTGTGTAACTCCTTTCACTCCAACCTCCACCCTGATTTTCAGCACATCCACCACTAGCTTCTGATTCCAAAACTGCTCCCCAAAGTGTGGCCATGTGATCATGGGAACACCTGCACAGATGCCCTCTATTGTTGAGTTCCTCCCGCAGTGCGTCACAAATCCCCCAACGGCTTGGTGCCGCATGATCATGAGCTGTGGTGCCCAACCCCTTATGACCATGCCTCTATTTTTGACACGCTCCTCGAACTCGTCTACGAGCCATTCCTTAACTTCTGGAAGCTTAGCTCCTGCTTCGATCACCCAAATAAATGGTTTCCTGGAGGCTTCAAGTCCCAGTCTCAGCTCAACAAGCTGTTGAGGTGTAGTGCAAGCGAGGCTGCCAAAGCTCACAAAGACCACTGAGCCTGGCTTCATTGTATCAAGCCATTGCAAGTACTGGGCCTCACCCATTGACGTCTTGTTTCCTCTTGCGGCCATAGTGTTGTTGTCTTGGTGGAAGAGGCACATTGGTCCAATTGCCCAGACCTTCTTCTTTGTGGTCTGCTCAAAGGATTCACTGTACAATGTCTCCAGTTCTTGGAAGCTGTTAATGACCTCACCATCACTTCTCAGCTCCTCTTCAAGGAACTTCTTACGGATTTGCTCCATACCAGGAATGGAAAGATTTCCCGGGCATTTAGCCTTCGTCAGCTCTAGTGGTGTAGGGAAAAGCCTGATCGTGATGAGCTCATTTTCGTCTTTGACATTTTCAAATACATTATTGTGAAAAGTGATGTACCTGCAAGATGGTCGTAGTTGTTTCAAATACATATGAGTGCAGACTTCTTCGACAAACGTCAACTAGATATGATGATATAGCTGGCCTAAAAACTTGCTCATGAAAACCTTTGGTGTCTGTGATGGAGTGTAAATTACATGTTTTGTTACATAAAGTAGTACTCAGATCATTTTTTTTTCATTTCAGGTGTAGCATTTTGTATGTTCATTGCTTTCTTCTCTATGGAAGAAATTTACACTAGTTTCCCATCCACTGTTGAAGTAAAGCACTTAATTGTAATGTGTCTAGTACAAAATTAATTACTCACAAGGTTTGCCTCTTTTGGTTGTACCTGATGAGGGACGAGAAGCCACAGAAGCCACTAAAGGTCAGCCTCAGGATACCAAGCTCCCTCGCGATGTCACCAGTCCACCAGTGAATCAGGTCACATATGATGCAGCTCGGAGGCGAGCGCTGCTGCTCATGGAGGTATGCCTTGAGCGGCTCCTGAAGCATAGCGATGGCATACATGAAGTTGGGGAGAAGATACGTGGATTGGATCATGTCTAGGTTCTCGCACCCATCCGGTAGGCCGAACTCGGCGCTCGGGAAATGGAGCTCCATGAGCCGAACTTCCAGGCCCGACGCCTCCACATCGGCTGCAAAGCCTGCCAACCTGGAGGCGTTCACTGGCATGGTGATGAAGCTGACATGCGCTCCGTGCTCTGCCAGCAGGCGCGCCATGTCGGTCATGGGGATGGTGTGCCCCTGAGCCAACATCGGTACCAGCACAAAGTGCGCCCTCATGGAGCCGCTCTGGCCATCGCCACTGCCCGTGAAGGTCATGGCTAATCGGCTGTTGTAGCAAAAGTACTGGTGATGGAGTCAGTCAAACTGGGAGAACAGTGACACTGGCAAGATAGCATGATCTGCTGGACACAATCAGATGATGGTCACAATGGCAACTATAGTGTGTGTATATAACACATGGTGCTATACCTTCCCAAGGAAAGTTGACGAGCTGACGATGCAACAACGTATCAAATTGGTCACCTCTTGCCAGTGACGCATGCTCTCACATCAATCATGGACTCGTGGAGTCAGCCATGTGGATGAATCTTCAGGTTCTGAATCGTCAGAATCCAGGCCATCTGATCAGACATTGAGGGCTCAGATTAACCACCGCTACCGCCTGTCATGCTCAAAGAGGAGTCATTTTTACAGGATTTGGATGATCCCCGTGTCTGATGCTGACTTGTCGTATATGCACACTTACTTAACTCTCAAGGCTGTGGAAGGCCGAGCCAGCCGATATAATATGATAGTGCATTATTTTCTGTGTGGAGATTCAGTCATTCGGTGTACTGTGATAGTGGGTGGAATTTTCTTGTTTGTATCCTTTCAGAGTTTTAAGCTAAAAGGAACTCCCAGTGACATGGAAAATATGAGTCCATTTCTGGAGCGACGCAATGCATCCTAATCAACACAGTGGCTTCCTGACGCAAAGAGGTACGACTGAGGCTCCTTGTTTTCATTTTGCTTCATGCACACAGACCAAATGAACTCTATATCTAGAAAGAATTTAATACACCCTAAAAAGAGAATTTAATACAAGACCGCAGCGATTAGCATGAAACAAGGTCTGTTATTAAGCCATGTACAATGCCTGGCGCAATGCAACAGCGCAGTGTCCGGTGCACGGCGGCGCCCCTCCCTAGTTGCTCCCACGAAACGGTGCTTGGCGCCGGCGGCACCATCATGGGAGTCATTGTCCTACACCTCCACCAACTGTGGCTAGTCGTGCAGCGGTAGCAAAATGCAAGGGAGAGCGTAACCATCTAGAAGAGCAGACTGTGTAGTTGTTATGTGGACTGCCATGAAAGAGCGTACATAACAGACCGATGTTGCATTCATTTGGATCATCTCTAATCTCTAAATAATCACATGTGAGCCTGGTACAAAATTCTATATGATGATATATGTATTCTAGGATCTTTAACTTCATGTTTACACCGAAAAAGTGAGCTTAGGTAATCTCTATCAACGACATGCATTCGTCTTGTTTCTCATTTCTTGAATTAACAGCCTTACGTTGTTGTAAGAAGAACCTTCCTCGTCGAAAGCCCTCCTTGCCATAATGGCGCACTCTTCTGCTCTCATTCTCAACTCCTCTGTAGCCTCCCCTTCACCCATCAGGGTGTTCACTGCTGTCTCCACAGCATCTCTGGTAACCATAACCTCTTGTTGTTCACTTCCCCACTGTGAAACTCCTTGCACTCCAACCTCTACCCCAAGTTTCAGCACATCCACCACCAGCTTCTCATTCAAAAACTGCTCTGCAAAGTGTGGCCATGTGATCATGGGCACACCTGCACAGATGCCTTCTATTGTTGAGTTCCACCCACAGTGCGTAACAAATCCTCCAATGGCTTGGTGCCACAGGATCATCACCTGTGGCGCCCAGCCTCTTATGATCATGCCTCTGTCTTTGATGCACTCCTCGAACCCATCTGTGAGCCATTCCTCGACTTCTGGAAACTTAGGTCCTGCTTTGATCACCCAAATAAACGGTTTCTTGGAGGCTTCGAGTCCCATTCCCAGCTCAACAAGTTGTTGAGGCGTGGTGCAAGCGAGGCTGCCAAAGCTTACAAAGATCACTGAGCCTGGCTTCCTTGAATCAAGCCATTGCAAGCACTGTGCCTCGTCCATTAACGCCTTGTTACCCCTAGCGGCCATTGTGTTGCTGCTTCGGTGGCAGAGGCACATTGGCCCGACTGTCCAGACCTTCTTCCTTGTTATCTGCTCAAAGGATTCAATGTACAATGCCTCGAGCTCTTTGAAGCTATTAGTGATCTCACCATCGCATCTCAGCTCCTCCTCAAACATCTTCTCATGGATTTGCTCCATACCCGGAACAGAAAGGGTTCCTGGCAACTTAGCCTTCATCAACTCTAGCGGTGTAGGAAACCCCGGGATCGTGATGAGCTCATTATCATCTGTGACATGCTCCAGTACATTCTTGTGAATAATGATGTGCCTGCAAGATGGTCTTAGTTGTTTAAAATACGTTGAAGTGCAGACATCTTTGACACATCAAGCAGCTGCGACTGGCGTAACAAACATCTGATGAAAATGCTTATTCTCTATACTTATGCAGTTTGAATTACATGTTTCATCACATAAGGTAGTACACACGTCGATTTTATTATCTTGTGTAGTC
Source organism: Triticum urartu (assembly GCF_056163025.1). Taxonomy (NCBI): domain Eukaryota; kingdom Viridiplantae; phylum Streptophyta; class Magnoliopsida; order Poales; family Poaceae; genus Triticum; species Triticum urartu. The sequence goes on from NC_141875.1 coordinate 98,983,592, forward strand.
TACTATATGTGTATGCTTTCTTCTTTTCTGGAAGGAATTTACAGTAATCTGTCCTGTAAGTAAAATACTTAATCATAGCAGCAAAAATATGTCCAGTACTCACAAGGTTTGCCTCTTTATGTTTGTACCTGACAAGGGACGAGAAGCCACAAAAGCCACTAAAGGTGAGCCTCGGGAGCCAAGCTCCCTTGCAATGTCGCCGGTCCACCAATGCATCATGTCAGATATGATGCAGCTAGGAGGCGAGCGCTGCTGCTCACGGAGGTATGCCATGAGCGGCTCCTGAAGCGCGGCACATGTCTCCATGAAGTTCAGGAACAAATTCTTTGATTGGATCATGTCGAGGTTCTCACACCCGTCTGGTAGGCCGAACTCCACTGTCGGGAAGTGGAGCTCCACGAGCTGAACCGCCGGGCCCGCCGCCTTCACGTCAGCGGTGAAGCCCTCCAACCTAGCGGCGTTGACGGGCGTGGTGATGAAGCTGACCTGTGTGCCATGCTCTGCCAGCAGGCGTGCCATGTCGGTCATGGGGATGGTATGGCCCTGAGCCATCATCGGTACCAGCACGAAGTGCGCCCTCGCGGAGCCGCTCTGGCCATCGCCGCTGCCGGCGAAGGTCATGGCTGATCGGCCGTGGCAGCAAAAGTGCGAGAGGAGTCTGTCAAGCTGGGAGGACTTGGAAGCCGTGCAATGGCAACCGTAATGTATATACAGCAGCACCTGGTGCTATATCTTCCTAAGTTGAGCTGACGAGCTGACAATCGAATGGGTGCAGCGCAGCAGCAGCGTTTCAACTTGGTCACCTCTTACTAGTGATGCATGCTCTCATGTCAGTCATGGACTCCTAGTCAGCCATGTGGATGAATCTTCTTCACTTCTGAACCATCAGAAAGGGGGCATCCAGGCGGTTCGATCAGACATCGGATGGCGCAGATTAGCCCCCGCTATTGCCGAAAGAGGAGTCATTTTTATATGATTTGGACGCCATTCAATGCACTGACTTTGCTGCCCGGATGGTCTTCAGGTCTGATGCTGACTTGCCGTATATGCATGGTGCTGCTCAACTCTCAAAGATGTGGAAGGTAGAGCCAGCCGATTCTGCCAATGATATCACACTGCATTATTTTCTGTGTGTCACCGTCAAAATTATTTTCTTTGTGTACTGTGACAGTGGGCGGGATATTTTTTTGTCCGCTTCTTGATCATATTACCGAGTCAAAGATTTACAGCGTATGATTAATGTCTGTATCCTTTCAGGCCTTTGTAAGTGAGAAGCTTCTGCAGAGAAAAGAACCCCCATCGATTTGGAAAATACGAGTCCATTTTTTGAGTGACGCCAATGGAGGCAATGCATCGTATTCAACACTGGTATAGACTTGCTGTCGCAAAGAGGTATTCCTTTTCCGTTTTGTTTCGCTGTCTGTCCTCGCTCCTCAGCGCATCATCATGCACACAAAACCAAATAAACACACTCTTATCTAAAAAATACTCCTAGTTTAGTACTCCTAACAAATAACCTGTGGCGATTAGCAATGGAACAAGGTTTGTTATTATCTGATTTTATTGGATGACACTCTAAACTCTGGTGGAGCACGACCCGAAGAGTGTGTCGTTTTATATGACGGGCTCCAGGGAGCCCATTTTTGAAGAAGAAAAATCAAAATATATTTAAAAGAAAAAAATTCTACAACTACATATACAGATTCTGTAAGTACTGCCTCCGTAAAGAAATATAAAAGTATTTAGATTACTAAAATAGTGATGTAAACGCTTTTATATTTCTTTACAGAGGGAGTATCTGCGAGGTTTCATTAAATAATACTCCCTCAGTTCCTAAATATTTGTCTTTTTAGAGATTCAAATGGACTACCACATACGGATGTATATAGACATATTTTAGAGGTGTAGATTCACTCATTTTGCTTCGTATGTAGTCATTTGTTGAAATCTCTAGAAAGACAAATATTTAGGAATGAAGAGAGTACAATTATTTGCAGGCTACTGAAAAAAGACAAAAAACTGGCCGAAATACATCAAAGAAAAAGCACATTTAATCCATGTATGTCTTTTGTTGTACATCACATATATGTACATAAATTTCATACATATATCGGAAAGGTGCGACGGCACCCGGGTGTCTCGGCACCCTGTAATCGCGTCCATCCACTATGTATGAAGATTCGTGCTGGTAAATGTACATGTGCAGACGTGTTTCAACAGTAGAGTAATTAGGACAGATGTTTCAAGGGGACAAAGAGCGACGGGAGCTGGCAGTCATCCAGAGAAAGGCGTTGCAGGGCTAGCATGTCAAGAATCCTTTGTCGGTCCACGAGACGGATGAAATGACAACATACAGCCGCTGCATGCACCCGTTCGTTTCAGAAGAGATTCTCGTTCGCCACGTGTTGTTCAGCCTGCTCACTCCATTCTCATTTTGGTCTCTCCTTTCCGCCTGGTCAATGCAACTGTTTTTGATAGTACAAATGTTCCTAGTAGGACTGAAAGAAGTAACCGAAAATCTTCGAGAGCCTTTGAAAAACACAGTATTTTTCCGTTTTCAATAACTGGGGCTATTGAAGTTACCGTTAAGAGCATCTGCAACAAGGGACCAATTTTTTTGGATACCGAAATCCATTTTTTAATGAAGAGAGATAAATTACTGAGATTAACAAGGCAAGTCCTAGGCTATAGCAGGGAATTGTAGCCTTGTAGGCATCCAGGAGGTCACGGATATCATCCGGGATAGGCATGTCAGGACTACGGGCGGGCCATCCTTGAAAGGATAAGGCATAGAGGTGCATGCGCTTAATGAGGTACCGGTTCTGCCAATGCATCTGTTAGCTACAGTATGACTCACAAATCTCAAGGCACCATATTCTGAATGAATGGTCAGATAGGAGGGTGCCTAGACACCCGGGAACTGAAAATCCACTCTGTACATATATACTACACATATATGTGTGTATATTTGTTTCAGTTTTTTTAGATGTAGAAAATGTATTTTCGCTGAGAAAAAAGAAGAGCCCCTAGAGCCTGACCATATGCACTTTTCTGATGATCTGAATCACTATCATCAGCTGCCTGACACATTGAAGGGCAATATGGGTGCTCTGAGGTGTGGTCGCCGCATGCCACAACAAGGCTGAAGGGGCACGCACGAATTCTGATGTGGTTGGATGGTGGATTCATCCGGTAGAACCGGCTCCACTAGGATTTCATTTCGAAGAAAAACATAGCATATTATTTGTTCATACACAAGACACCTCACACATCATCATGCAAAACATTAAACACATAGACACAGATCATGTGGATCTGATAATGACACCTGGATCAGCAGGATGTTAATATATCTTCTGTCTTGACAACTGATACGTGGATCTGATGAAAGGCAGTTGGCACTCACAATAAATCACAAATTCACAATACACTACAATGAGATGCAAATGTGAATGGTCGGAGGGCAATTGAAAGGCAAATAGACTCAAGAGGCCAAGCAAATACTTGCAAATGAGGAACTAAAATCTCATACTCAAACATGCTTTTTAGAAACTTTAGCATGTATGTTTATCTTTTGAGTTCCAAGGTTTTGAATGTTTAGTCTACAGTTGGCACCACGATTCCTGTCATAGGCTCATAATAGAAAACTAGGGTTGCCGGCTTCCTTGTCATCAGTTCACCCACTTCCTTGACCTTCTGGCACTAGGCAGATGTCCAACCATGTTGCCACATTATTATTACAAAAGCGCAATCTGATTGATGTACACAAGAGTCGTATGATTTTTGTGAATGGGAAGAAACATAAAAAAATTCACAATCAACCTCCCATTGAGGCTGAATGAAAGTTGTGAGGATTGAGACTTGGGAACAGGTCGTGGATATGTTCCGCCACAAAATCATGCCTTGTGAGAATTCCAACAATGGGAGGCCTCTGCATTCAACATATGAAATATGTCAGTAATGGTGGACACCTTTACAAATAAAAGGGAACTATTCCATAGTGGGAACAGTTGGTACAAAATCATATTATAATGAGTGAGAAAATGCATCACGCGTGAAAACACACACACACACACATATAATATATATATATATAGTGAGAGAGAGAGAGAGAGAGAGAACCCTTACGTATGGGGTCTTTGGAACAACCAAGAGATGCCTCAATCCTAGTTCTCGGAATAGGAGTGCAGCTTTTGCTAGTGACATTGTCTCAACCACCGTATATGGTGAGGTGTTTGCAATTGCATGGAGATCCACATACATTTGCATCTCCTCATCAGTGAAATATAGATCCTCAATTTTCAAACCCTTCCCTGACCCTGCCTTAGCAAAATCAAAGGCACCAAATCTTTCCATAACAAAGCTACCACTCATTTTCACTGGCTCCTTCATGAACATCTTGCCTTTCAGCAAAACCAATAGATGAGACCTGATCACAAGCCCAACCAACTCAGGCACTTCTGTTAGAGGTGGCTCATCAACCACTGGAAACCCATTGTGGCCCGTGATCCTCAACGCAGTAACAATGTCCCCTACCTTCTCAACACCTGAAAAGGTGATTAGTGGGCCAGACACGACATCACCAGCAACCAGATGTCTCATGTACGGTTCAGCATGAGCCTCCATGTACGGCAAACCTTTCATTACCACTATTTGATCATAAACTCCTTTGTTAAAGTTATCCGCTATGGTCTTCGATATTAGAAGAACAAGCATGACCAAAGGGAGCATTTGTAGATCGTTGGTGAGTTCTAGAAGGATCACGCAGACTGACACGGTCATTCTCATTGTTCCACCGAGAAAAGAGGCCGCACCAAGAAGCGCAAAAAGTCCAGGGTCAAGATTTGATATGGATCCCAAAAGAGTACCCACTATTCGACCGTATGTGGCTCCAGCAAGGATAACAGGGATAAAGAGACCAGATGGGACGGCAATTCCATAAGTTACAAGTCCAAGGCAATAAATTGCGACGAAGAAGATGAAAAGACTAGACATGTGGTACTCAGTTGCAGTTCCAGTGCTGAAAAGATTGCGTATGGCATCATCGTTTGTATTGAAGAAAAGTGATGCCATACCATTGTAATACCCTGGTGGGCACTGAAAGTTTTTATAGTTTCCAGAGCGACCAACGGTAGGACATTGCTCCACGGCATCCTCGGGGCATTGAGTGCACGAAGCAAGCCAAGGGAGGCCATAGGAGCACATTGATGTGATAACTGATACTATTATAGTGAGAAGGATCTTGGATGGAGCACCTCTCCTGCAGACAGATGAAGAACGTCAGATGATATCACATCATAAACTAGGTATAGAAAACAGAAAAGTTATGCAATCACATTTACTATTACAATTCATCCTCGGCACTTACTCGTTGATAATACTGTAAACACGAAGAATTTTATCCAAGAGAAAGTTGAAGAGGCCTCCGAATATACCACCAATTATTCCAAGGAGAATTATTGCAAGTAGATCCGGACTACTATAGGTTGCAACAGTTGAACTGAGATCAAACATAATCAATCCACCTTGCCCAAAGAGGCCACACTTTCCACTGCGACAGAACTCAATCAGAGTCCTCAACACGACAGCCACAACAGCAGTTGTAAAGAATGCTCTCCATAAAAGAGCACTTCGCCACCTGTAAAATGAAGTTGAAAAAAATAAAACACATTAAAATGTATTCTCGTGGCTAGCAATTTAAGTTTTTTCAAAAATAAACTAACATTTTGAAGATAAACATGTAGGTTAACAGTACATAACTATGGCGGTACTAGTTTGGTTCTGCATATTTATCGGTTGGCCCAATCACTGTAACTACATATCCAACTAATGATTCTTGTCAAACACTATATATGAAATACACTTCAAGTCAATATTAGACAAGGAAATATGAATCCTAGAATCTCATGACTAATGTGGTTGTGATTTGTAGAAACCTACAAAAGACAATGAACGCCCCAAAGTAACAGATGATAATTTGCCATGAAAAGGTTATTACCATGATGCTGCTTCCTCAAGAGCAAACAGGACGCCACCAACAGGTGCGCGGAAGGCAGCGGCCACTCCAGCTGCGCACCCACACGTAATCAAATCCCGCCTATCCCTGTCGTTCTTGAAATACCTCAGCCAATTGCATGTAAGATGGTACTTGCGTGACCCTCCCTGACCAAGTAAGTTTGCAATGCACGCCCCCGTATGTACCATTGGACCTTCCTTTCCAAGTACAAATCCAGCTGAAACTCCAAGTATTGAACCAAATATCTACAAATCAGTAGAAGATTTCATGACAAAGAAAAGGGTTATGCGATAACATAGAAGAGTAGAATGCACAACGTGGAACTGGTAGAACATGTTTTCAACTGTCAGTGTAGAATGATATGCCAAAGGAAGACAACTTATCAAAAAAATTGAATAAAAAATCTTTTGCAGTTTTTTTCACAAAAGGTGTTGAGGTAATATGTTGCTATTTACTAGCATAAGAAATCTTAGGTACAGTCAAGTGTAGGCATTAATAGTACTCCCTCCGTTCCAAATTACTCGTCGTGGTTTTAGTAAACCACGACGAGTAATTTGGAACGGAGGGAGTAGTAGTTAGTACTACCACCAGTGTAAAAGTTTGCACACTTACAAAATGTCAAATGATGTCTCACTTGTTTGTCTTTTGGGCATCACACCTCGTGGATTTGTCAAGTCACGAACTTTGCAGAGTATTTTATTGTTTTCAATGAAAATAAATTAATAAGATTGCCCTGTTGTAGATGAAGCTCTAAATTTGTTCATAATTATTACTCCCTCTGTTCCAAAATACATGGTGTATTAGTCTTTTCAAAAGTCAAACCTGTGCATGTTTGACCAAGTTTTTAGAAAAAAATGTGAATATCTACAATACCAATTTTGTATCATTAGATCCATTATGAAAAATAGTTTCACAATTTATTTATTTTGTATTCGCATGTTCATATTTTATTCTATAATGTTGGTCAAACATACATATGTTTGACTTCTACGAAATTTGATGGAACATGCACTTTATATTGTGGAACGGGGGAGTATTTCTTTTTTCCAAAAGAAGCCCAAACTATTACTGGAAGATTCTTTAGCTTGTAGTTCAGTAATGATGATGGAGAAGATAGCGCACAGTTGAGCTTAGTGATACTATATGAAGAATGCACAAAAAGTAAGAGAGAACATATTTGTGTACGAATGCGTTTGTAAGTTAGGACTCACCTTCACAAAGAGTGTACTAGGGGCCAGTATAGAATAAGCATCAACTCCATTAAGATATGCTTTAACTTCAGGAATACCAGATCCAGCAGCTGCAGGTGCAATGTAAGCACATATTGCTGCAGCAGCTGCTGCCAAGACTAGATTGGAACCTCCATATGCCAAAAATGCAGTGAAATACCTGCACTGGAAGCACAACACTATTGGTCATTTCAAATAATCCAGCAAGTGTAAGCTGATACAGAATCAACGCTCTTGTTAAAGTTTGTAAAAATAGAAACCTAACTATCGCTTTCATGAACTTAGCACCATTCCAGGAATTATGACATGAAAATGTGTAGAGATCTAATCGCTAACATGATCTCGCTCGATGGAAGGTATGTGCCAATGGCCATTAGCAGGCAAAAGATGAAAAATTAACAAATGGCACAAAGTAAAACTTCACCTTTGCTTGAGCATAAGATCACTTGTGATTAGCAATTTTAATCCAGCAATGTTTTCGACCGCAAGGTTATTGAAGAAGCCAACAAGTCCAGTCAACAAGCCGATTAGAAGCACCAAAGTCCACTTCATAACAATATACTGAAATATTTGCTTCTTCTTTCTTGACCGCCAGTCTTGCTTGAAAAGGTTGTTCTCCACAACTCTGGTACAAGCAAATGTTCAACATTGTAACAAAACTGACTGTAATGTCCAGTGTGGATTTATAAAATTCGAAAATCTTCACATGTACATATTCAATCAATGTAGAACTCGGAAATAGACCAGGCTCACTACTAGGAGAAAGCCTACTAGCAGTGCTGGAAATACCTATAGCAGCAGGGCTGGGGCCATCGCTACTGCTAACACACTACAACTAAGTTGTAGCAGTAGCGCTGCTCGGACCAGCGCTACTGTTAATTATCTGTAGCGCTGCACCGAAGCAAACGCTGCTGCTAAATCAGCGCTACTGCTAATTAGTAGTAGCGTTTTTTCCATTTCCAGCGCTACTGCTAAAGCATTACTTGTAGCGCTGCCCCAGACCAGCGCTACTGCTAATTAACAGCGGTGCTTGTTATTTTCCAGCGCTACTACTGATGTTCTACCTATAAGCATTTCTCTAGTAGTGGCTGACTGCTTTCTGTGCAAAACTAGCCATACTCAAAATTAACACTTCACTTCGAATTCTAATCTTAGTGGTAGCAGGTTTTCGCCCTGTAGTAAGAAATTCTAATCTTAGTGGTAGCAGGTTTTCGCCCTGTAGTAAGATTTTCGATAGCGAGCTCTCAGAGCCAGCATGCATTTGCCCTTTCCCATTCCCTCTAATTTTGCTTTGTGAACTGAGCTGATTATGTGGAGCAATTAATGGAAAGAGGTTTGCTAGATTGAAAAAAAGAACACTTCACTTTGAATTCTAAGATATGAAGATGTGTCCATCTAAGAACTAAAAATAAGTCTGGTTGACATGCCAACAGCACCAAATAAGAAGACAGAAGGATTGCATGGCACAGAATGCGTACTCGTAGTCGAGGCTCTCGATGGGGCAAATGTTGGCGCCGACAATGGCGATCTGGGAGGTGGTGTTGATGGTACGCTTCCGCATGAGCGGCTCGCATATGCTCCCGCGGTCGTCATACCGGAGCAGCGCGTTAGAAGAACTGTTCTGCCACCAATCCCCTTCTGCTGCACCGTCCATGCCCTCAATGTCGTGGTTGTTGTTCCCCTCCCGCTCCGGTGTGTGGTGGTGCTGCTGAGGCCGCGGCGATTGGTCTCCGTCCATTTGCCCCCGCTTCTTGTCGTCCTCTTGGCAACTGCAACATACAAGTATCAATAGATATTATGGTTTCATTTTGCAAAAAAAAAAAGATTATGGTTGCAACAATCGCTCATTAGAATTTCTCAACTAAATTTTCAGAGGGTCAAGGGTTTTACCAACAAAAGAAAATTTAAATAGTTTAACAATAATAATTTGTTTCCCGTGAAAAAAATTGTTTCTTTTTTGTGAAAGAGAATAATTTGGTTCTAAGTATATGGTTTTGTTGAAAATGCTTTGATGAAGTCTTATTAGATATTCAGAAACACTGTTCGGTATGAGCAGTTAGCTATCTTATAAACCAATATCAACAAAAAAAAATAGATATCCGGAGACAAGTGAAAAAATGAAAGATGCGGCTCAGGAGTTAGGAGGAAGGGCTCATGAATGGGAGATGGGCATACAGAGAGAGTATCAGGTGATATGGGAGCTTTGGTGCTCCCGTGATATGAGCTCCCGTAAGCCATTGGATCTGAGATCCAATGACAGCGGACAAAGATCCTGCAAATTTGCAATAAAAACCTCCACAAATATCCTATTTATGCACAATTCCAGTAACTGGGCTGTGACCCTTAGATCTCGAATCCAACAACTCCCGAGAGCCCGTATCACGAAAGCACCTAAGCTCTTGTATCATCTAATATTTTCCCTACCACCAGGACCGTGCTCGTGGATTTTAACAGCCACATGGACATGTGGTACCATGCTTCTGAACTCCAAATGGATATTTGCAACTAGTGGCTTCCCAAACTACTACGTACACAAGATATTTCCTCCCGGCTATTCCGGCGTATTTCCTCTCGCGTATTCCGACGTGCCAGCAAAATTTGATAAATACAATAGCAGTTTGCTGAAAATTTGAGTGGCTGTTGCTAAAAAAAAATACTCCCTTAGTTTCAAAATAAACATACAAAGTTGTACTAAATCGATAACACTTATTTTGACACGAAGGGAGTAGAAAGCAGACCAGAAAGCAATGCATGACATGACACTTGTTATTCAAGATTAGCCATGTTTAGAAACGTCTGCAAGGCTTCACACGTGATGATTTGAAGCCTTCTCTGTGCTTTTGTATGAAAAGAGGCCAACATACATTGACATCGTTCATCAGACCTTGGAGGATATTACCTTAGAGACACATAACGATAACCTGTTACAGCCACACAACGCTTACTACTGGCGGCTCCGTACTCCACTTTTTCGAATAATAAATCAAGTTTGCTACTTAGAAGAAGTGGGCATAACTACACTGGATTGTATGCAAGGGCCGTTGAGCAAAATTTATTCTGAACTTGCAAAAAAAAAATTCCTTTGTGATTAGCAAGCCAATGCAGAGTTGTCCCACGTTATCGTTCTTCTGGGTCAAAGACAGACGGTGGGCCGACCGCTAGATGGCCATTACCCAATAACGTGCAGACACAGCAGATCGAGCTTGGCTTCCTCCCCCTCTCCCTCTCTCTCTCCCTAGCCAAGCTATTACCGAGATTCAGATCAAGATGTATGGTGGAGCGGCGAAATGATACAGAAAGATATGGTTCGCGGAACACAAATCAAAACCCACATATACAGGGAACAGAGGAATACTACTGCTAGTTCAGCTAACAGCTATGAATCTGCAGCAGGGCCTAACAAGGGGATTTTCTAAAGAAAGAAAAGCAATCATAGTGACATAGTCCGACGGGACTCGAACTTAACCGCAAGGATGGACGGATGGATGGATCGCATACCTTAGCTATGAAGAGAACTCGAGCTTGAGCTGGTGACGCGGCCAATTGCGGTGATCATCCAGAGCGCGTAGACGTAGCACAGCAGCTCATCGCCCGACCGGACCCAATGCCCCCCTTCCCCTCTGTATCTGACTATCTGTGCTTATGTACACAGCTGAGCGGAGTCGGAGCCGGAGCGACATGGGCGTGATGCACAAGTTGCGGATGAGCAACATGGGTGTGATGTTACAGGTTGTGTGGAAGGAAGGGACCATTCGGATGCGGGAAAAGCCGTGGCTTCTCCACTCCTGTTTTGTGGCTTCACCCCATTGCCCATGAGTATTCTATATGCCGCCGCAGCAGCAGGGATATGTTCATACACTGATCCTGATCCATGTATGTATGTATGTATGTATGTATGTATGTATGTATGTATGTATGTATGTATGTATGTATGTATGTATGTATGTATGTACTCCTATAGGAATATGTGTGTAAGGCGTACACTCATGAGCCGTAGGTTGCGTGCTTTCTTGGAGGAAGGCGACCCGGTGCATCACCGCGAGCGATTCCATGCTTAATAAATTGACCCGAAAGGCCACCCGGCTCTTTTCTATTCGCGTGATCCAGACCAGAGGCCGTCGTACATCAAAATTTAATTTGCAGTCCGTGTCCAGCGGACCTCTCCCTGTCTGGATTAATGGAGTCGGTACGAAGCGTGGAGGATTCAACACCCCACCACTGTCCACTGCTACGATGCTCCCTGGCTAGCTCGTTAACGCCACGATGGCCATGCGTGGCCTGTCGACCGAGCTGGCCGGTCCAAATGGACGTCCCTCTCCACCTCAGTACGGCACCTACCCTACGTTCTGCATCGCGCAAGGGAGAGGAGAGGTTTTGTTCGCTGGCACGTGCGCCGGGCCGGGCTCCCCGGCCGGTCCGCTCATTGAATCGTGGGTGCCTACGGATCGATGGAGTTTGTTGCCTCCTTGGCACGTGATCCTCGTCACACAGGCCCACGCGGCCATGATTCGATGAGAAAATTCATTTTGCTGCTCACACACGCACGCACCAGCTGCTATCTCATTTATCCTCTTGCAATCCTTATCCTTTTTGTTCGATAGACGCCTCGTTTCCACAAAATGACGCATGAGGCTGACCGTGACCGTGAAGTGCATGCTGAATAATCTGTACACTAAGGCCAACTCCACCGCGCGACCCTATCCTGTCCATCCCCGTCCGTTTGGGGTAAAAGGGACAAACGAGACGGCCCAGCGCACGGGCGCAAACGGACAAATGTCCGGATTCCGTCCGCTTTCGACCCATTCCCGGTTCAAACTTGCGCTCGTTTTGGGGTGAAATGGACACGCGCGGACGGCCTCGACGCACGCCCTTGTCCTCCCCGTGGCCCGCCTGTCGGGGACACTAGCAGTCCCTCCGCTCCCAACGCTTCACCCTCTCTCCCTGCCCCACCCCGCCGCCGGCGCCGCCGCTATTCTCCGGCCGCCTCCTCACCGCGCAGCCCCCCCGCCGTCCATACCAAACCACGTCTCGACATGGCCGCCACCACGCCCGCGCTTCCGCCGTAGTTTTGGTCGTCGATCGGAGGAGGTTTGGCCGTCGCCGTCCTTGCCGGTGGCAGAGGGGACACGGCTACCGGCGACGTACCATGGCGGCCGAGGCAGATTCCGACGAGAGCTCCAGAGCGGCCTGTAGCCGGCCGGCAACCACCCTGCTGCGTCGAGGTGATCATCGCGGCCTCTTCGCCACCACGACCGCAAGGTGTTCGACCTTTTGCCAACAAAGGTATGGACAGTGGAGACGAGTTTTTCTTCCATCACTTCCTTTGTTCATCGGACGATTCGTCGTCGGATGATGACGATCATGTGGTGGCTGCACTGGTCGTTCACGACCATATTCAACGGCAGCTTCCTCGGTACAGGGGGTCAGTCCCTGGCCGTGCTCCCAACCTGAACCGCAACAGGGAGAGAGGCCACGCCCTGCTCTATGCCGATTACTTTGCCAACACCCCGCTCTTCAGGACGGATAAATTCCGTCGCCGTTTTCGTATGGCAAGGCATGTGTTCAATCGTATCCGAGAGGGAGTGGTTGCTCATGACCCATACTTCGAGTGCAAGACGGATGCCCTTGGCAAGCTTGGATTCTCCTCCTACCAGAAATGCACCGCGGCCATCCGCATGCTTGCATATGGAATTCCAGGCGGTTTGGTGAATGAGTATGTGCGTATGAGTGAGACAACATGTCTGATGTCAATGTACAAGTTTTGCCAGGCTGTGATCGAGGTCTTTGGCCCAGAGTACTTGAGGCAGCCAACTGTCGCTGATACAGAGAGATTGTTGGCGACCAACGCAGCTAGAGGCTTTCCAGGTATGCTTGGCAGCATAGATTGTATGCACTGGGAGTGGAAGAACTGTCCATTTGCTTGGCAGGCCCAGTACAAGGGGCATGTTAACAGGTGCACTGTCATATTAGAAGCGGTGGCATCACAAGATCTTTGGATATGGCATTCTTTCTTCGGCATGGCAGGTTCTCACAATGATATCAACGTGCTGCAGCGTTCTCCAGTCTTCGCGAGGCTTGCAGAAGGCCACTCCCCACCTGTCAACTTTGAGATCAACGGCCACCATTACAACAAGGGATACTATCTAGCAGATGGTATATATCCTCAGCGGTCAACTTTTGTGAAGACAATCTCGAAATCCCAAGGTGAGAAGAGAAAGAGATTTACCCAAATGCAAGAGAGTGTTAGAAAGGATGTGGAACGTGCTTTTGGTGTGCTTCAATCCCGGTGGTGTATCGTTCGAAACCCTGCACTGTCATGGGATGAAGGGAAGCTTTGGGAGGTGATGACTGCTTGTGTGATCATGCACAACATGATCGTCGAGGACGAGCGTGATGAGAGTATCTTCGACCAAGGATTTGATTATCAAGGTGAAAATATTGAGCCCCTGCACCAAGACCCGGCCACATTTGAACAGTTTGCCCAATTCCACCGTGAGATGCGTGATTGGCACACTCATGTGAATCTTCTAAATGACTTGGTTGAGCACGTGTGGGATCACATTGGCAACCAATAGATGTATTTGTCCATTTTATGTTCAGTCAAGACAATTTCGATTTGGTTGTAAAACTATTTTATTAAAGACAATTTCAATTGGGTTGTAAAACTATTTTAATTTTCAGACAAAAATTTGGGTTCAAAACTAGTTTTAATGCAAATTTGGACATTTCTTGGCCCTGACGGACAGGATGGGGCAAAAGGATGCGGCAGCGCGCTGGGCGCACGGTCACCGCATCCCAGGACAGGCCCGGACACGACCTCAAATCCCTACCCAAAGGGACAAAAACAGGACAAAACAGACGTCCGTTTAGGATCGCGCGATGGAGTTGGCCTAAAGTGTCCTAAAATGTTTTGAAATAATAATTCATATATTGGTGAATCATGCATTACCTAAACCAAAAATGCACCCTTGCTTTTATCGCCACCCGCTGTTGTTGACACTGTTAAAACAAACTGAAACTCCAGCCGTGTTTGCGTATCTACCAGAAAACTAACAAAACATATGGCTTCTTATGTAGTACGAAGAAAGGATGTTTCAAAAAAGCAAGCCCATTTCTTCAACAACCCATTTTTTTCATGTATTTGTATTTTTTTTGTATATCTCACATACAAGCGCTATAACATCCTCGATGCAACTATATCTCTCACATGTCGAGGCACAACTTAGAGGCATAATCGCATTGAAGGCATATGTCGCAAGTGAGGTAATCTTCACACCACCCATGTAATATAATAAGGGAAAAATATACATAGTTGGCTTACAATCGCCACTTCACACAATTACATGAATAAAGCATTACATCATCCAGATACAATCAAGGTCCGACTATGGAACCAAAATAAAAGAAGAACCCCAAATGCAACAAAGGTCCCCGATCGACCCCAACCGGGCTCCACTACTGATCAATTAGAATGGAACAACACAAAGGACAAGATCGTCAACGAGCTCCTCCTGAGCTTGGTTGCGTCATCTGCACGGACTCATCGGCACCTGCAAACTGGTTTTGAAGTAACTGTGAGCCACGGGGACTCAGCAATCTCGCACCCTCGCGATCAAGACTATTTAAGCTTATGGGTAAGGTAAATGGATGAGGAGTAGCTGCAGCAAGCGACTAGCATATATGGTGGCTAACATACACAAATGAGAGCGAGAAGAGAAGGCAAAGCACGGTCGATAAAAGTATGATCAAGAAGTGATCCTATAGCAACCTACGCCAAGCATAACTCCAACAACCGTGTTCACTTTCCGGACTCCGCCGGAAAGAGACCATCACGGTTACACACGCGGTTGATTCATTTTAATTAAGGTCAACTTCAGGTTTTCTACAACCGGACGTTAACAAATCCCATCTGCCCATAACCGCGGGCACGGCTTTCTAAAATTCAAATCCCTGCAGGGGAATCCCAACTTAGCCCATCACAAGCTCTCACGGTCAACGAAGGAATAGACCTCCACCCGAGACGTTCCGATCAGACTCGGTATCCCGGTACAACAAGACATTTCGACAGGGTAAAACTAAACCAGCAACACCGCCCGAATGTGCCGACAAATCCCGATAGGAGCTGCACATATCTCTTTCTCAGGGCACACTCAGATGAGACATCCTACGAGTAAAACCAACCCTCAAGTTGCCCCGAGGTGGCCCCGCAGTCTACTCGGTCGGACCAACACTCAGAGGAGCACTGGCCCGGGGGGGGGGTTAAAATAAAGATGACCCTTGAGTCTGCAGAACCCAAGGGAAAGAAAAGGCTAGGTGGCGAATGGTAAAACCAATGTTGGGCATTGCTGGAAGAGCTTTACTTAAGGCAAACTGTCAAGGGGTTCCCATTATAGCCTAACCGCGTAAGGGACGCAAAATCCGGGAACATAACACCGATATGACGGAAACTAGGGCGGCAAGAGTGGAACAAAACACCAGGCATAAGACCGAGCCTTCCATCCTTTACCAAGTATATAGATGCATTAATTAAATAAGATAATATAATGATATCCCAACAAGTAAAAAAAGATGTTTCAACAAGGAACGGCCTCCAATCTTCACCTGCAACTAGCAACGCTATAAGAGGGGGCTGAGCAAAGCGGTAACATAGCCAATCAACGGTTTGCTAGGACATGGTGGGTTAGAGGTTTGACATGGAAATTTGGGAGGCTTGCAAGCAAGTGGTAGGCATCGCAGCAATGGCATAGCAAAAGAGCGAGCAAACTAGCATAGCAAAGATAGTAGTGATTTCGAGGGTATGATCATCTTGCCTGCACAGTTGTCAGAGTTGACTGGATCCTCGAAAGCAAACTCAACGGGCTCCTCGTTAGCGAACTCGTCTCCCGGCTCTACCCAAACAAGACAATCAAGCAACAATGATACAATCAACCACGTGCAAGACCAAGCAATATGATGAAATGATGATATGCTATGCGGGATGCGATGCGGGATGCAAAATGCAAGATATGACAGGAAATGCATGAACCTGGCCTCAACTTGGAATTCCAAGTGTGCCACTGGAAAGATGAGATGAAATCTCTTGAAAACGATATAAAGAATGCCGGAATCGGAGTTACGGTTTGGAAAAGGCGAGCGATTCAAAAATGACACCGGTCTGCGATTCACAGCAAGTAGGCCTCTACATGCAATGAAATAAACATGCTACAGCACCCAAATAAGACAACAAAATACATGGCAGGGAAGCATTCAAGATGCTTAACAAAAGTCTAGCACTGAGCTACGGCCAATTCATCCATTAATAGGTTCAAACAAGCATGGCAAAAACGCAAATGGTAAACAGATCTCAGACTTAGTGAAATTAACACTTGTCTGAAATTTCAGATCATATAGCCCTCTTCGGAGCAACAAAATAACATGCTACAGGACCTGAACATGACAAAGAAAGACATGTCATGGAGCTACTCAACAAGATTAACAAAAGTCCCTTAGTGACCTTGAGCCAAAATGGATCACAAAATATACTAACAAGCACACGAACATAGCAAAAACATAATCAGTTTTCAGACTTAGTGAAAACTGGGACATGCTGAAACATAACTCACGAAGGCATGTTTACGAGCTCGATGCACTCACCACGGTGCAAGTCATGGCAAGACAATCATACATCCCTTAAGAAGGCACAAAATGCAAGCTAGATATGGCAAAAACAATGGCATAGAATGCACGGATCAACTACAATAACATCGGCAAAATCGCAAATAAGTTGACGATCTGCCCAGATTCGCAACGAAGCAAAATAAGAGCTCGATTGACTCAAGCTAGGGTGCTCCATAATTGCAAACAAAGACATGGATGGATAGAGCACTACAAGGTTAACAAAATTCCCTTAATGATCATCCTCAAAAGAGGCACGGATCACTAGGAAAAAACATGAACATATGGCATCATGAACTAAACAATCCCAGGACTTAGTGAAATTACTAAGTCCCTGAAAACAGAATTAGCAAGTGCACCACTTTGCAAACTTGCACAAGTCACCACACACATCCTAAAAATACATGGGTTGCACCTCTGGAGAGATGACAAAACCTTTAAAAAAACATATGAAGAACTCATGGGCATATCATGCACACATTAATCATGGTAAAAATGACAAAAGTGCTAAACGGAGTAGCAGATCTGACAATTAACTCAAGTAGCCCTCTTCTAACAGCATTTCGGGCATCAAGATGAGCTCAAATAAAAATGATGCAATGGAATGAAATGATGTACTCTCTGAGATGAACATTTTGATATGCTATATGCATGAATTGGAGCAACGAATGCAAAGTTACGGAGCCGCGAACATGGGCATATGGATCTGGGATTCCGGGACTTGGTGAAAATTATACCCTCCGAGAAAGTCAACCCGGGACTGAGTCGTGCGGGACGGAGGGATCCGGTTCGGGATGGCGCCGTTTGGTTCGTTTCCTGGTGGATCTCGTCCATCATCGTCTCCGGCGAGCTCGCGGAAGTCCGGCGAGGTCGGGGTTGGCCGGAGTTGATGGATCCGGGCCGGATCTGTCCGGATCCGACCGGATCTCGACGAGGGCGGCGCGGGCAGGCTTGCCGGCGACAAGGCGGCGGCCGGAGCGGGGTATAGGCGGCGGAGGGTCGCCGGCCGGTGGGAGGAGCTGGGGCTCCGGCGAGCAAGGATGGCGGCGGCAGCCAACGGAAAACCGCGGCGGGGCGGTGGCGCTCGGAGGCGGCCGGGCGCGCGGGCGGCGGGCCAGTGCCGGCGGAGGAACAGGGCGGAGGCGGCGGCCGGTGGGCACAGGCGGCGGCGCTCGGCGACGGTCGGCGCTAGGCGGCGGAGCTCGGCCGGCGAGGGAGATACGGGAGCGGACGCGGGCTCCCGCGGGGAGGCGGCGGCGAGATGGGCCCGCGCGGGCCCCGGATGGGCTCCGCGGGCCGCGGCGGCGGGGAGGAGAGAGAAGGGCGACGGCCGGACAGGTGGCAGCGCGCGATTGGGCGCGGGACGGGGCGGACATGTCCGGGCGAGAGGGTGGACGTGTCCGTCGGCGGGAGGATGAAGAAGCTAGGGTTTCATCCGCGAAAATTTCGGGGGTGGCCACATATTTATAGGTAGAGGGAGCTAGGAGAGTCCAAATGAGGTGTGGTTTTCGGCCACGCGATCGTGATCGAACGCTCTAGAACATGGAGCAGAGTTTGGTGGGTTTTGGGCCAACTTGGAGGGGTGTTGGGCTGTAACACACACGAGGCCTTTTCGGTCCCTCGGTTAACCGTTGGAGTATCAAACGAAGTCCAAATGATACGAAACTTGACATACGGTCTACCGGTAGTAAACCAAGGACGTATGACAAGTCTCGGTCCAATCCGGAAATGTTTAACCCCCACACATGAAAGAAAGGTAGAAATGACCACCGGAGGAGAACGAAGCGCCGGAATACAAAACGGACAACGGGGAAAATGATCGGATGCATGAGACGAGCACGTATGCGAATGAAATGCACATGATGACATGATATGCAATGCATGACACGCAAGCAATGACAAGGCAACAACAGCGAATAACTGGACGACACCTGGCACATCGGTCTCGGGGCGTTACAAGCGCGTATATTGATGAATTTTTGCACAACTACACTACACTTCTAGATGTGCATGTACAAAAAGTTTCCAAAGTTTTTGAGTCATAAAACTCTTTTATTTAACTTGAAAAAATGGCTCATATTGACCGTGGTTCAATTGGACTTTTCAGGCTGTAGGGGCTCTTGTAGGATCAAATGTAATGAACGATTGTAATAACATTATTAATTAATTAATGTATGGGGGGTTTTCAAAAAAAACAAGAAGAAGGACATTGATTAAGGCGTTGTTTGGATAGGGAAGATTAGAGATGGGTATATAGAAAACAAGTTTTTAGCTAGATTTTAATCGAATCGGTTTTACTTGCGTTTTTCCAAATAATTAGTATATAGAAAGTCATGTTTGGGTTGGGAAAGTGTCAAAACTGGTATATATCTTTTCTTGTTTGGATAAGCATGTTCCTGTTCTCTCGGTGGGCGGATCTCTCTCGTTGATTTGTTGAGAAACGAGCGGGCAGATAAAAACGGTTACGATCACGCATATGGCAATCGCGTTTGTGGAAAAACGATACTCATTTTTTCTATAAACCTGAAATCCTGGGTTGTACAGTTCCTAGTTTCCTATATACCTGGATTTGTTACAGTAGCCAAACGAGCTTTTGTTCAGTTCAACCGTTTTCCTAGTTTGTAGAGTATGGATTTTGTATATATCGTCTATCCAAACAATGCCTAAGAGCATCTCCAACAGCTCACAAAAAAGACAGTAACCACCTATAGGGGCCCAATAACACTTTTCTGGTTATTGGGATGCATGTTCTAACAGTCCCCAACAAATCCCTCACCCCCCTCAAATTGATTTTTCTTTAAACTTGCATGTAAACTACATACACATTGGCCATTCTATTGACATAATAATTCAAATAATTATATTTTCATATTCAAATAATTGACCATCATTTAAAATCCACAATGTAAGAACGGCTTACGCCAGGGTGACCCCCTTCCCCCTTTCCTAAAATAGCCATCCTCCTCAATGGCATTCCTCGCCCATGGATTCAATCTAAGAACGGCTTACGCCAGGGTGACCCCCTTTCCCCTTTTCTATTCATAATCGTTGCCGATGTCCTTCAAAGGATGATAAAGAACGCTTGTGATCAAAATCTTCTCGCCCACACCATATCCTCAACACTCCCTTGCCCAGTTCTCCACTATGCGGACGATACGCTAACAATCCTTAAGGCAGATGAATCAGCGGCAACCAACCTTAAACACATTCTAGATGATTTTTCTAGCGCCACATGCCTCTCCATTAATTTCTTCAAAACCACGTTCGTTCCTTTAAACATTGAGCCCATGCTCGCCGCCTCCATGGCTGCGACACTCGCCACCTCAGTCGTCTCCTTCCCGCAAAAATACTTCGGCCTTCCTCTGTCCCCGCATAAACTCCCTCCTTCTATGTTCCAACTAGTTATTGATCGTTGTGATATCTCCTTAGCAGGATGGCACACTCTTCTGCTCTCTCGTGTGGGTCGTCTCATTCTTCTATCTGTCGGCCTGGACAACCTACGCACGTACTTTCTGATGTGTTTTTCTCTTCCAATAAGCATTCTGGAAGAAATTGACAAGCGTCGACGAATCTTCTTCTGGTCGAACGATGATACCTTTTATGGGGCCAAGTGCCTGGTTGCATGGGATAGGGTATGTATGAAGGAAATATGCCCTAGAGGCAATAATAAAGTTGTTATTTATATTTCCTTATATCATGATAAATGTTTATTATTCATGCTAGAATTGTATTAACCGGAAACATAATACATGTGTGAATACATAGACAAACAAAGTGTCACTAGTATGCCTCTACTTGACCAGCTCGTTGAATCAATGATGGTTATGTTTCCTGACCATAGACATGAGTTTTCATTTGATTAACGGGATCACATCATTAGAGAATGATGTGATTGACTTGACCCATCCGTTAGCTTAGCACGATGATCGTTTAGTTTGTTGCTATTGCTTTCTCCATAACTTATACATGTTCCTATGACTATGAGATCATGCAAATCCCGAATACCGGAGGAACACTTAGTGTGCTATCAAACGTCACAATGTAACTGGGTGACTATAAAGATGCTCTACAGGTGTCTCTGATGGTGTTTGTTGAGTTGGCATAGATCGAGATTAGGATTAGTCACTCCGAGTATCGGAGAGGTATCTCTGGGTCCTCTCGGTAAAGCACATCACTATAAGCCTTGCAAGCAATGTGACTAATGAGTTAGTTGCGGGATGATGCATTACGGAATGAGTAAAGAGACTTGCCAGTAATGAGATTGAACTAGGTATTGAGATACCGACGATCGGATCTCGGGCGAGTAACATACCAATGACAAAGGGAACAACGTATGTTGTTGTGCGGTTTGACCGATGAAGATCTTCGTAGAATATGTAGGAACCAATATGAGCATCCAAGTTCCGCTATTGGTTATTGACTGGAGATGAGTCTCGGTCATGTCTACATAGTTCTCGAACCCGTAGGGTCCGCACGCTTAACGTTCGGTGACGATCAATATTATGATTTTATGTGTTTTGATGTACCGAAGGTAGTTCGGAGTCCCGGATATGATCACGGACATGACGAGGAGTCTCGAAATGGTCGAGACATAAAGATCGATATATTAGAAGCCTATGTTTGGACATCGGAATGGTTCCGGATGAGTTTTTGTATTTTTCGGAGTACCGGGAGGTTACCGGAACCCCTCGGGGAGTATATGGGCCTTATTGGGTCTTAGTGGAATAGAGGAGAGGAAGGGAAAAGGTGGGTGGCGCCCCCCTAGCCAATCCGAATTAGGTGGGGGCCGCCCCCCTTTCCTTCCCTCTCTCCTCCCCTTCCTTCTCTCCTACTCCTACTACTTGGAAGGGGGAATCCTACTCCCGGTGGGAGTAGGACTCCCCTAGGGCACGCATAGAGGGCCAGCCCTCCCCCCTCCTCCACTCCTTTATATACGGGGGAGGGGGCACCCCGTAGACACACAAGTTGATCATTGTCTTAGCCGTGTGCGGTGCCCCCTCCACCATAATCCACCTCGATTATATTATCGTAGTGCTTAGGGGAAGCCCTGCGCCGGTAGCTTCATGATCACCGTCATCATGCCGTCGTGCTGACGAAGCTCTCCCTCGACACTCAGCTGGATCAAGAGTTCGTGGGACGTCACCGAGCTGAACGTGTGCATATCGCGGAGGTGGCGTACATTCGGTACTAGGATCGATCGGATCATGAAGGCGTATGACTACATCAACCGCATTGTCATAATGCCTCTGCTTACAGTCTACAAGGGTACATAGACAACACTCTCCCCTCTCGTTGCTATGCATCACCTAGATAGATCTTGCGTGTGCGTAGATTTTTTTTAAATTATTGTGTTCCTAAATAGTGGCATCCGAGCCAGGTCTATGCGTAGATGTTATATGCACGTGTAGAACACAAAGGAGTTGTGGGCGTGGGTATATACATATTGCTTGCCGTCACTAGTTGATTCTTGATTCAGCGGTATTGTTGGATGAAGCGGCCCAGACCGACATTATGCGTACGCTTACGCGAGACTGGTTCTACCGATGTGCTTCGCACACAGGTGGCTAGTGGGTGTCAGTTTCACCAACTTTAGTTGAATCGGATTCAATGAACAGGGTTCTTTCTGAAGATCAAAAAGCAATCACTATACCGCATTGTGATTTCTGATGTGTAGGTAAGAACGGTTCTTGCTCAGCCCATAGCAGCCACGTAAAACTTGTAACAACAAGGTAGAGGACGTCTAACTTGTTTTTTGCAAGGCATGTTGTGATGTGATATGGTAAAGACATGGTGCTAAATTTTATTGTATGAGATTATCATGTTTTGTAACAGAATTATCGGCAACTGGCAAGAGCCATATGGTTGTCGCTTTATTGTATGAAATGTAATCGCCATGTAATTGCTTTACTTTATCACTAAGCGATAGCGATAGTCGTAGAAGCAATAGTTGGCGAGATGACAACGATGCTTCAATGGAGATCAAGGTGTCAAGCCGGTGACGATGGTGATCATGACGGTGCTTTGGAGATGGAGATCAAAGGCACAAGATGATGATGGCCATATCATATCACTTATATTGTTTGCATGTGATGTTTATCCTTTATGCATCTTATTTTGCTTAGTTCGGCGATAGCATTATAAGATGACCTCTCACTAAATTTCAAGGTACAAGTGTTCTCCCTGAGTATGCACCATTGCTACAGTTCGGCGTGCCGAGACACTACGTGATGATCCGGTGTGATAAGCTCTACGTCCATCTACAACGGGTGCAAGCCAGTTTTTGCACCCGCAGAATACTCAGGTTAAACTTGACGAGCCTAGCATATGCAGATATGGCCTCGGAACACTGAGACTGAAAGGTCGAGCGTGAATCATATAGTAGATATGATCAACATAGTGATGTTCACCATTAAAAACCACTCCATCTCACGTGATGATCGAACATGGTTTAGTTGATATGGATCACGTGATCACTTAGATGATTAGAGAGATGTCTATCTAAGTGGGAGTTCTTAAGTAATTTGATTAATTGAACTTTAATTTATCATGAACTTAGTACCTGATAGTATTTTGCCTGTCTATGTTGTTGTAGATAGATGGTCCGTGTTGTTGTTCTGTTGAATTTTAATGCATTCGTAGAGAAAGCTAAGTTGAAAGATGATGGTAGCAACTACACGGACTGGGTCCGTAACTTGAGGATTATCCTCATTGCTGCACAGAAGAATTACGTCCTGAAAGCATCGCTAGGTGACAAACCCGCTGCAGGAGCATCACCAGATGTTGTGAACACCTGGCAGAGCAAAGCTGATGACTACTCGATAGTTTAGTGTGCCATGCTTTACGGCTTAGAACCGGGACTTCAACGATGTTTTGAACGTCATGGAGCATATGAGATGTTCCAGGAGTTGAAGTTAATATTTCAAGTAAATGCCCGGATTGAGAGATATGAAGTCTCCAATAAGTTCTACAGCTGCAAAATGGAGGAGAATAGTTCTATCAGTGAACATATACTCAGAATGTTTGGGTACCACAACCACTTGACTCAGCTAGGAGTTAATCTTCCTGATGATAGTGTCATTGACAGAGTTCTTCAATCACTGCCACCAAGCTATAAGAGCTTCGTGATGAACTATAATATGCAAGGGATGGATAAGGCTATTCCCGAGCTCTTCGCAATGCTAAAGACTGCGGAGGTAGAAATCAAAAAGGAGCATCAAGTGTTGATGGTCAACAAGACCACTAGTTTCAAGAAAAAAGGGTAAAGGGAAGAAGGGGAACTTCAAAAAGAACAACAAGCCAGTTGTTGCTCAAGTGAAGAAACCCAAGTCTGGACCTAAGCCTGAAACTGAGTGCTTCTACTGCAAAGGGACTGGTAACTGGAAGCAGAATTGCCCGAAGTAGTTGGCGGAGAAGAAGGATGGCAAAGTGAAAGGTATATTTGATATACATGTTATTGATGTGTACCTTACTAATGCTCGCAGTAGCGCTTGGGTATTTGATATTGGTTCGGTTGCTAATATTTGCAACTCGAAATAGGGGCTACAGATTAAGCGAAGATTGGCTAAGGACGAGGTGACGATGCGCGTGGGAAATGGTTCCAAAGTCAATGTGATCGCCGTCGGCACGCTACCTCTACATCTACCTTCGGGATTAGTTTTAGACCTAAATAATTGTTATTTGGTGCCAGCGTTGAGCATGAACATTATATCTGGATCTTGTTTGATGCGAGACGATTATTCATTTAAATCAGAGAATAATGGTTGTTCTATTTATATGAATAATATCTTTTACGGTCATGCACCCTTGATGAGTGGTCTATTTTTACTAAATCTTGATAGTAGTGATACACATGTTCATAGTATTGAAGCCAAAAGATGCAGAGTTGATAATGATAGTGCAACTTATTTGTGGCACTTCCGTTTGGGTCATATTGGTGTGAGAAGTTCAAAGAATTTCAGAGTGAAGTGGAAAATCATCGTAACAAGAAAATCAAGTTTCTACGATCTGATCGTGGAGGTGAATATTTGACTTATGAGTTTCGTCTTCATTTGAAACAATGCGGAATAGTTTCGCAACTCACGCCACCTGGAACACCACAACGTAATGGTGTGTCCAAACGTCGTAACCGCACTTTATTAGATATGGTCCGATCTATGATGTCTCTCACTGATTTATCGCTATTGTTTTGGGGTTATGCTTTAGAGACAACTGCATTCACGTTAAATAGGGCACCATCAAAATTCGTTGAGACGACACCTTATGAACTGTGGTTTGGCAAGAAACCCAAGTTGTCGTTTCTTAAAGTTTGGGGCTGCGATGCTTATGTGAAAAAGCTTCAACCTGATAAGCTCGAACCCAAATCATAGAAAAGTGTCTTCATAGGATACCCAAAGGAGATTGTTGGGTACACATTCTATCACAGATCCAAAGGAAATATATTCGTTGCTAAGAATGGATCCTTTCTAGAGAAGGAGTTTCTCTCGAAAGAAGTGAGTGGGAGGAAACTAGAACTTGATGAGGTAATTGTACCTTCTCCCTTATTGGAATGTAGTTCATCACTGAAATCAGTTCCAGTGATTCCTACGCCAGGAAGAGACGAAGCTGATGATGATGACCATGAAGCTTCCGATCAAGTTACTATCGAACCTCGTAGGTCAACCAGAGTAAGATCCGCACTAGAGTGGTACGGTAATCCTGTTCTGGAGGTCATGTTACTTGACCATGACGAACCTACGAACTATGAGGAAGCGATGATGAGCCCAGATTCCGCAAAATGGCTTGAGGCCATGAAATCTGAGATGGGATCCATGTTTGAGAACAAAGTGTGGACTTTGGTTGACTTGCCCGATGATCGGTAGGCCATAGAGAATAAATGGATCTTCAAGAAAAAGACTGACGCTGACGGTAATGTTACTGTCTACAAAGCTCGACTTGTTGCAAAAGGTTTTCGACAAGTTTAAGGAGTTGACTACGATGAGACCTTCTCACCTTTAGCGATGCTTAAGTCCGTCTGAATCATGTTAGCAATTGCCGCATTGTATGATTATGAAATTTGGCAAATGGATGTCAAAACTGCATTCCTTAATGGATATATTAAAGAAGAGTTGTATATGATGCAACCAGAAGGTTTTGTCGATCCGAAAGGTGCTAACAAAGTGTGCAAGCTCCAGCGATCCACTTATGGACTGGTGCAAGCCTCTCGGAGTTGGAATATATGCTTTGATAGTGTGATCAAAGCATATGGTTTTATACAGACTTTTGGAGAAGCCTGTATTTACAAGAAAGTGAGTGGGAGCTCTGTAGCATTTTTGATATTATATGTAGATGACATATTATTGATCGAAAATGACACTGAATTTCTGAATAGCATAAAAGGATACTTGAATAAGAATTTTTCAATGAAAGACCTCGGTGAAGCTGCTTATATATTGGGCATCAAGATCTATAGAGATACATCAAGACGCTTAATTGGACTTTCACAAAGCACATACCTTGATAAAGTTTTGAAAAAGTTCAAAATGGATCAAGCAAAGAAAGGGTTCTTTGCCTGTGTTACAAGGTGTGAAGTTGAGTCAGACTCAATGCCCGACCACTTCAGAAGATAGAGAGAAAATGAAAGTCATTCCCTATGCTTCAGCCATAGGTTCTATCATGTGTACCAGACCCCATGTGTGCCTTGCTATTCGTTTACCAGGGAGGTACCAACGTAATCCAGGAGTGGATCATTGGATAGCGGTCAAGAACATCTTGAAATACCTGAAAAGTACTAAGGATATGTTTCTCAATTATGGAGATGACAAAGAGCTCGTCGTAAACGGTTACGTCGATGAAAGCTTTGACACTGATCCGGATGACTCTAAGTCACAAACCGGATACGTATTTTTATTAAATGGTGGAGCTGTCAGTTGGTGCAGTTCCAAGCAGAGCGTCGTGGCGGGATCTACATGTGAAGCGGAGTACATAGCTGCTTCGGAAGCAGCAAATGAAGGAGTCTGGATGAAGGAGTTCATATCCGATCTAGGTGTAATACCTAGTGCATCGGGTCCAATGAAAATCTTTTGTGACAATACTGGTGCAATTGCCTTGGCAAAGGAATCTAGATCTCACAAGAGAACCACGCACATTAAGAGACACTTCAATTCCATGCGCGATCAAGTCAAGGAGGGAGACATAGAGATTTTCAAGATACATATGGATCTGAATGTTGCAGACCCATTGACTAAGCCTCTCTCACGAGCAAAACATGATCAACACCAAGACTCCATGGGTGTTAGAATCATTACAATGTAATCTAGATTATTGACTCTAGTGCAAGTGGGAGACTGAAGGAAATATGCCCTAGAGGCAATAATAAAGTTGTTATTTATATTTCCTTATATGAGGATAAATGTTTATTATTCATGCTAGAATTGTATTAACCGCAAACTTAGTACATGTGTGAATACATAGACAAACAGAGTTTCACTAGTATGCCTCTACTTGACTAGCTCGTTGAATCAATGATGGTTATGTTTTATGACCATAGACATGAGTTTTGATTTGATTAATGGGATCACATCATTAGAGAATGATGTGATTGACTTAACCCATCCGTTATCTTAGCACGATGATCGTTTAGTTTGTTGCTATTGCTTTCTCCTGTTCATGTGACTATGAGATCCTGCAACTCCTGAATATCGGAGGAACACTTAGTGTGCTAAAACGTCACAACGTAACTGGGTGACTATAAAGATGCTCTACAGGTGTCTCCGATGGTGTTTGTTGAGTTGGCATAGATCGAGATTAGGATTAGTCACTCCGAGTATCGGAGAGGTATCTCTGGGCCCTCTCCATAATGCACATCACTATAAGCCTTGCAAGCAATGTGACTAATGAGTTAGTTGCAGGATGATGCATTACAGAACGAGTAAAGAGACTTGCCAGTAACGAGATTGAACTAGGTGTTGAGATACCGACGATCGAATCTCGGGCAAGTAACATACCGATGACAAAGGGAACAACGTATGTTGTTGTGCGGTTTGACCGATGAAGATCTTCATAGAATATGTAGGAACCAATATGAGCATCCAGGTTCCGCTATTGGTTATTGACCGGAGATGAGTCTCGGTCATGTCTACATAGTTCTCGAACACGTAGGGTCCGCACGCTTAACATTCGGTGACGATCCATATTATGAGTTTATGTGTTTTGATGTACCAAAGATAGTTTGGAGTCCCGGATATGATCACAGACATGATGAGGAGTCTCGATATGGTCGAGACATAAATATCGATGTATTGCAAGCCTATGTTTGGACATCGAAATGATTCCGAATGAGTTCGGGCATTTTCCGGAGTACCGAGAGGTTACCGGAACCCCCGGGTGAGTATATGGGCCTTATTGGGCCTTAGTGGAATAGAGGAGAGGAAGGGAAAAGGTGGGAGGTGCGCCCCCCTGGCCCAACCCGAATTGGGTGGGGGCCGCCCCCCTCTCCTTCCCTCTCTCCTCCCCTTCCATCTCTCCTACTCCTACTACTTGGAAGGGGGGAATCCTAGTACTCCAGGTGGGAGTAGGACTCCCCTAGGGCGCGCCATAGAGGGTCGGCCCTCCCACCTCCTCCACTCCTTTATATACGGGGGAGGGGGCACCCCATAGACACACAAGTTGATCATTGTCTTAGCCGTGTGCAGTGCCCCCCTCCACCTTAATCCACCTCAGTTATATTGTCGTAGTGCTTAGGCGAAGCCCTGTGCCGGTAGCTTCATCATCACCGTCATCACACCGTCGTGCTGACGAAGCTCTCCCTAGACACTTAGCTGGATCAAGAGTTCGTGGGACGTCACCGAGCTGAACGTGTGCATATCGCGGAGGTGTCGTACTTTCGGTACTAGGATTGGTCGGATCGTGAAGACGTACGACTACATCAACCGCGTTGTCATAACGCTTCCGCTTACGGTCTACACGGGTACGTAGACAACACTCTCCCCTCTCGTTGCTATGCATCACCTAGATAGATCTTGCGTGTGCATAGGATTTTTTTTTTTGAAATTACTATGTTCCACAACAATGTATGCCTAAGCACACAAGTGGTCTAGGAGTTAAAAACTTATGAGCACAATTTTTTGCCTTGTGTTGAAATTTGCTTTCAAATTCTTCACTCACCTCTTCTTCCTTGGAAGGACTGGATTATTAACCACTCTCCACTACATATAGGTCTAGGTAAAAGTGCCTCATTCCTTGGCAAGGCTATTTTTAGACACCTTAACACCCTCAGAGAGATCTCACAGGTTCATATAGGTAATGGCTCATCCACCTTTTTTTGGTTAGATCATTGGCTGTTTCCAAAACCCCTTTGCACTGCTTTCCCAGCCTTGTTCTCGCATCACACTAAGCCAAATGCTCTTGTTAAAAATTTAGTTATGGATGGGATTGATATGGGCCTATGTAGCCGTCTAACCTTAACCGCCAATGAATTGGCTGCCTTGAGACTTTTGTTGCAGGATGTGAACCTCTCGGAAGTGCCGGACGAGCGATCTTTGCTCAACGGGCCCCCCTTCTTCACCAAGGGTGCATATGATGCTCTTGCCTCCCATCTTTTAGATCCGAACCTTGCTCACATTTGGGACTCCAATGTGCCTAGTAGGGACCGAATCTTTGGATGGCCTTTATACATGGACAGGCTAAACACTCGAGCTAACTTGCACCGCAAGATGATTATCGACTCTACATCTTGCCCACATTGCAATGCAGCTTAGGAGGACCGCGCCCACCTGTTCTTCTCTTGCCCCGCTTCGACTGCCATATGGGTACCGCTCGGTCTTCATCCCTGCTCCTCGCCGCTCTCTGAGCTATGGAACAAGCCATGTGTGACGCCCCCGATTCAATCGTACACTAATCATACACACAAACGTGTACGATCAAGATCAGGGACTCATGGGAAGATATCACAACACAACTCTAAAAATAAAATAAGCCATACAAGCATCATATTACAAGCCAGGGGCCTCAAAGGCTCGAATACAAGAGCTCGATCATAGACGAGTCAGCGGAAGCAACAATATCTGAGTACAGAGATAAGTTAAACAAGTTTGCCTTAAGAAGGCTAGCACAAACTGGGATACAGATCGAAAGAGGCGCATGCCTCCTGCCTGGGATCCTCCTAAACTACTCCTGGTCGTCGTCAACGGGCTGCACATAGTAGTAGGCACCTCCAGTGTAGTAGAAGTCGTCGTCGACGGTGGCGTCTGGCTCCTGGACTCCAACGTCTGGTCGCGGAAATCGTGTATAGAAAGGGGGAAAAGAGGGAGCAAAGCAACCGTGAGTACTCATCCAAAGTACTTGCAAACAAGGAGCTACACTACATATGTATGCATTGGTATCAAATGGAATGAGGGTATCATATGTGGACTGAACTACAGAATGCTGGAATAAGAGGGGGATAGCTAGTTCTATCGAAGTCTATGCTTCTGGTAACTTCTATCTTGCAGCAGAAGAAGAGAGTAGATGGTAAGTTCACCAAGTAACATCGCACAGCATAACCCTACTGATGATCATCCCCTCGTCGCCCAGTGAGAGAGCGATCACCGGTTGTATCTGGCAGTTGGAAAGGTGTGTTCTATTAAGTATCCGGTTCTAGTTGTCATAAGGTCAAGGTACAACTCCAAGTCATCCTGTTACCGAAGATCACGGCTATTCGAATAGATTAACTTCCTTGCAGGGGTGCACCACATTTCCCAACACGCTCGATCCCCTTTGTCCGGACACACTTTCCTGGGTCATGCCCGGCCTCGGAAGGTCAACACGTCGCAGCCCTACCTAGGCACAACAGAGAGGTCAGCACGCCGATCTAAATCCTATGGCGCAGGGGTCTGGGCCCATCACCCATTGCACACCTGCATGTTGCGAGGGCGGCCGGTGAGCAGACCTAGCCTCCCTTATACAAGAGCAGGCGTTCCAGTCCAACCCGGCGCACGCCGCTCAGTCGCTGACGGGACGAAGGCTTTGGCTGATACCACGACATCGAGTGCCCATAACTGTTCCCGCGTAGTTGGTTAGTGCGAATAGGCCAGTAGCCAGACTCGGGTCAAATACCTAGATCTCGTTAAGCGTGTTATTTTGAAGTAACCGCGAACGCCGACCAGGGCCAGGCCCACCTCTCTCCTAGGTGGTCTCAACCCGCCCTGTCGCTCCGCCACAAAGTAATAGTCGGGGACCGTCAAGAACTCAGGCCCACCACTACCTGGATGGAGCCACCTGCCCCTTCAGCCCCCACATCAGAATCACTTGCGGGTACTCAACAAGCCGACCCGACTTTAGTCACCACCTGTATAGCATGTATATATGTATGTATTTACCCGTGATCAACACCCGACGTGATCACGACCCGATAGTATAGCATGGCAGACTGACAAGAATGTAGGGCCACTGATGATAATCTAGCATCCTATATTAAGTATTTAGGATTGCAGGTAAGGTATCAAGAGTTGTAGCAACAATGACAGGCTATACATCAGAATAGGTTTAACGGAAAGCAATAACATGCTACACTACTCTAATGCAAGAAGTAGAGAGAAGAGTAGGCGATATCTGGTGATCAAAGGGGGGGCTTGCCTGGTTGCTCTGGCAAGAGAGAGGGGTCGTCAACACCGTAGTTGAACTGGGGGTCTCCGGCAGCCTCGGGGTCTACCGAAAAGAAGTAACGGAGGGGGAACACAATAAATAACAGAGCAATCAATGTAACAAAAAGCAAGATGCGGCATTACGTTGTGCTAGGGGTGACCTGACACGGTACTAAGTGATACAGGCAAAAGGGGGGAAACATCCGGGAAAGTATCCCCGGTGTTTCGCGTTTTCGGATAGGTGAACCGGAGGGGGAAAGTTGCGTGTTTGCTATGCTAGGGATGTGTGGCGGACGAACGGAGAGTGTATCCAGATTCATCTCGTTGTTCTGAGCAACTTTCATGTACAAAGTTTTTCCATCCGAGCTACAGTTTATTTTATACTGATTTTAAAAGATTTAAATCATTTTTAGAATTTATTTAATTCAACATTATTCAGAATAGTGTTTGCTGACGTCATCATGACGTCAGCAGTCAACAGAGGTTGACTGGTCAACCTGACATGTGGGTCCCACATGTCATTGACTGTTTAGTTAATTAACAGTAGTTAATTAGGTTAATTAGTCTTTAGGGTAATTAATCATAATTAGTTAATTTAAACAGAATTAATCAAGTTAATTATTTTAGTTAGTTAATTAATTAATTATTATAATTATTATTTATTCTTTTTATCATTATTTTTTAATCCTTTTTTTGGAAACGTTCTGCAGGCGGGGCCCTCCTGTCATTGGCCCATAGGGGAGCCTAGTGGGTTTACGGGCGCTTGTTGCGGGCGTGGTGCCCGTGCCCAAGGCCGAACGGGGCTGGCCCTGGGCGCAGCCCGTGGCGTGGGTGCCGGCAGCCAGAACGCCGGCCAGTGGGGGGACGAGCCGCGGTGGACGGGGTGAGGCCAGGGAAGACGACGAGCGAGGCGGGAGGCGAGCGCGTCGAGGGGGAAGCAGGGGGCGGCCACGCGCGAGCTACGGACGGCGCGGGCGGCCGGTGGGCGAGCAGAGGCGGGGTCCGGATCGGGCGACGGCGAGCGTCCAAGGCCGCAGCCGGCGCAACGGGGCTAGGCGGGGCTGCGCGGCGGATTGGAGCACGCGCGCGGGATGAGCACCGGCGCCCAAGCGGCGTCGCGCGCGAGCAGGGAGGGGCTACGTGTGCGCAGGCCATCGTGGACGTAGCAGTGTCGGCGAGGCGGGGCGGGCGCAGCTGCAGGGAGGCAGCAGGTAGAGCAAGCAGCAGCACAGCAGCCAGCGGCAGCAGAGCAAGCAGATAGCAGCGGCGGGTGAGGACGGCCAGCGGGGTCGCGATGCGGCTGGCGAGCATGGCGGTGGGCGCGCGGTCGCAGAGGCGGAGGCGACGACGAGGAGTGGTGGCCGTGAGGCGTGCGTGCGCGTGGCGATGGCGTGGGTGAGGCACCGGCGAGCATGGCCGGAGCGCGAGCTCTGTCACTCGGCCACGGCGATCGGTAGAGAGAAGTGGGGGAGGAAGTCGAGGCTCACGGGGTTTTGCAGGGCACGAGGCAGTGGGGGGTCGAGGAGGAGTCGACGAGGTCCGGTGGGGAGGCATCGGCAACAGGGATGGGGAGCGCCGGCGACGGAGAGAACCGTGGCGGCGTCGAGGTCATGCGCGCGGTTGTGCTCGCCGGGGCCGCGGGGAGCAGCGGCGAACGCCGCTGGGACGGCGAGGCGTCGGCTAGCGGGGGCTCCGGGGAGGAGGCACCGTCGTCGGGGGCGCAGGGCGGCGCGAGATCGGGCGGGGAGGGTGACGGGGGTTGCCCGATCCCGATCCAGGCGGGAACAGGGGAGAGGGGGGAGTGGGATAGTGGGTGGACTAGGGTTTCGGGAGTGGGGGGTGGCCTAAGTAGGCCAGGGGGTGGGCCGGCAGGCCACTCGGCCACACGACCAACTGGGCCAAGGCCCAATCGGAGGGGGGATAAAGTTGTTTTCCTTTTATTTTATTTTTGTTTTATTTTATATTTTTGTTTTATTGTTTTATTTTAGTTTCCTTTTGAATTTGGTTTTATAAACTACACCACTGGTTCCTAATTTAGTTTTAATAAGTACGCCACTGCCCCATAAGTTTTTGGCAATAAAACAAATAGTTTAATATTTTAGCAAATTGAAAAGGGTAGTTAGTTAAATGTTTTGCTGCTGTTTTAAATATTTTAGTGCACTTAAACTTTTTATAAAATTGGGGTTTCTCCAAATAATTACCTATGCCTTATTTGGCAACACCCCAACATTTTAGTTTTAATATTTGAAAATATTTTATTGTTTGCTTGATTTTGAATTTGAATTCGAACTGGTTTCGAACTAACGCGAGATTAGCAACAATAATCGAGGTGACGTGGCATCATTAACGTGGGATTACTGTAGCCTAATTATCCGGTCGTCACACCATGCCACCCCACCCTTCCACAGGCTATTTGGCCCTTTTATCCTACTGCTAGTACTATGGAAAATTTGGGATGATAGAAATTCTAGGACTTCTAAAGGAATTGTACAATCACAGTTGATGTAGTTCAGGTTGTAATCTCTGACCTCACCATTTGGTCTCACCGCCTATGAAAGGCGGATCTAAAAATCCATGCTGGAATGTGGCAGGATTTTTTTCTCCTCTCGTCTCCTCTAAACATGTGTTGATATTTTTTAGTTGAAATATATTCAAGTGGGAGCCTCCCCCACCCCCGGTGACAGTTTCAAAAAAAACACAATGCATGAAATTAGTGTCAAAATTTAAATTCAAATTCAAATTTGAAATTGTACATGGTCCAATTGATTAAAGGTAAACATAGCATATGCTTGAAATCTCAAATAATGGTCCAATTTATTGCCCATGGAGTGTCCACAAATGTTCAGTTGTTCACGCCCTGTGCAATTTTTGATTTGTCAATGCACTTCAAGAAATCTCTGCAGTAATTCTTCATTCCTCTGTGGTTGAATAGGCGGTATATAAATTTTGTTCCCTTCATTCTGATAGCAGAAGTCTTGCGGCTTGTCCCGCTCATCCTCTATGATCACGTTATGCAGGATAACACATGTGGTCATGATGTGCCACAAATCCGTTTGATGCCAGAATCTTGCAAGGCAACGAACAATTGCAAAACTAGCTTGCAACACCCCAAATGCCCGCTCAACATCCTTTATACATGCTTCTCGATGCCTCACAAAGTGAGTTCTCTTGTTACCTGTAGGGTTGGGTATTGTCTTGACAAAATCAGACCAGAAAGGATATATGCCATCAGCAAGATAGTATCCCATGTTGTATTGACACACATTGATTTCGAAGTTCACCGTAGATTCCTCCCCAACAACAAGCCTTAAGAACAAATGAGACTTTGTAGAACATTCAGGTCGTTGTGAGATATTGACAAACAATGAATGCCACATCCAAAGGTCATTTGATGCCACAACTTCAAAAATTATGGTTGCATCTTTTTTACGTCCTTTGAATTATCCATGCAATGTTGTAGGGCAATTCTTCGAATTTCAATGCATGAAATCGATGCTTCCAAGAATAAAAAGGAGACCCTATGATGCACCCATCTCAATTAGTCTAGTAGTGTCCTGTGCATAGGGAGCTCCAAGATATTCCTCACACAAGATTTGAATGACGACGTTCACAAATATTATCAAACTTTTTATGCAAATGCTCCCATCCATTCCAATTCAATCATCAATAGAATCAGTTGGACAACCATATGCAAGCATGCACACCGCCACCGCAACATTCTTCAGAGCATTGTGACCTAGTTGACCAACTTCATTTCTTTTCTACACAATATGGGCACAAGCTTCCACAACATGTGCAATGCGCAAGAACAAATCTCTCGACATTCAGAACCTTCCTATGAAAGTTTTTATGCTTGAAACACCTGATTCTCCAAAGTATTCCAGCATAAGCTTAGCATGACCGACTTGCTATTCCTGACGAAGTACATGCCCGAGCACTGAACCTTCATGCTTCGGCCTCTTATTTTCCAACATGTCTGCATTTAAAGCCAACACCATATCAAGGTCGTCGCCATCGTCCGGTTACGAGTCATCAAACTACACGTCGACAAGAGAGTTGATCTGCATAGTATGAAACTTCCAATTAAATGATATGAAACAAACATATAGGTCATTTCGTCCAAAAAAATTGGTTCAGGAATTTCAGAAAACACCAGTCAAGCTTGAGTGGCTTCTTTTTCTCGGAGTTGTTGTGTATGAGCCGACAACCGGGGAAGCTTTTTTGGGCTGAAGGACAACCAACGAGGAGTGGTCTGAAGGCTTGAAGACATTACAAACTGATTTTGATGCGGAAGCAACAGATACATGAGATATAGTAAGGAAATGAATCGAGAATAGGGAAAACTCCAGCTGTAACAAAAGGTAAAGAAAATGGCAAGATAAAAAAGACTCTCCCATATGAGCTTTTTGCGTCTTACATGGAAGACTTACAAAATATCCTTGTGCAAGAACCTTTGACGGTATTATAAAAAATCCCCACTTGTTATAAATTCTTAAAGGATATCCTTAACCAAAAGAGGAGTATAGTTCCCAAAGAGCGAGTGGCTACAATAAGTAGCTACCCCTTCAACGAGAAAATCTTGATAAACTTGAAGATCGAGGTATACTAACAATTTCTTGTTCTATCGGCAAGATGGATATTAAAAAATGTTCTATGTGATCACGGAGCAGGGGTAAGTATTATGCCACTTTTGCTTTTAAGTTGAATTTAAGGAGCATATGTTGCGTGCTCGGAGATAAATGATGATTACTCTTGGAGGCAACCTCTATCTAATCGGCGTGTATGGTAGCCACTTCAGCCGGTGGTGCCCTATTTGTTCTGGGGTGTGTTTTAACAATTATAATCGACTGCCCACCTCCCCTCCCCCATACGTTGAGGACCCTCTGTAGATGTATGAATTGCACATATTGATTCGGTGCAATGTGCACGGTATATATAAGTACAAGATGGGGCCTCTACCTCAATCTATACAACAAACTAGAGAGGTGGGCCTAGTCAATATACATGCACACATAACATACTCAACACCCCCCCCCCCCCCCCCCCGCAGTCGAAGCGGCACCGCGGCTGACGCAAAGACTAGACCGGAACTCCTCAAAAGACGTCGTAGGCAAGCCTTTGGTCATGATATCGGCAAATTGTTGGAAAGTAGGGACGTGTAGAACACGAATATGGCCAAGAGCCACCTGCTCCCGAACAAAGTGAATATCCAACTCAATATGCTTGGTCCGGCGATGATGTACCGGGTTAGCGGAGAGGTAGACCGCCGAGACGTTGTCAGAGTAGACCATCGTGGCATGGTCAACAGGGCAGGAAAACTCCTGAAGCAGCTGGCGAAGCCACGAACACTCGGCGACGGTGTTGGCCACTGCACGATACTCAGCCTCAGCACTGGAACGAGAGACCGTAGGCTGCCTCTTAGATGACCACGAGATAAGTGAGGGTCCAAGGTAGACACAATAGTCCGAAGTGGAACGATGAGTGTCAGGACAGCCCGCCCAGTCTGCATCGGAGTAGGCGGTGAGGACGGTGTCGGCGGAGGCGTGAAGCGTGACGCCAAGATCCATAGTGCCACAGACATAGCAAAGAATCCGCTTGACGACAGCCCAGTGAACGTCTCGAGGAGCATGCATATGAAGACACACCTGCTGCACGGCATATTGGATCTCCGGTCGAGTCAGGGTGAGGTACTGAAGAGCACCAACGATAGACCGATAGAATGCAGCATTCGAAGCAGGAGAACAATCTGTGGCAGAAAGCTTGGCCTTCGTATCAACAGGCATAGTGGCGGGCTTGTAGTTAAGCATGCCGGCGCGCTCCAGGAGCTCATGAGCGTACTTCTGCTGATGAAGGAAGAAGCCATCCGGACGACGCACCACCTCGACACCGAGGAAGTAGTGCAAAGGGCCCAAGTCCTTGATGGCGAACTCAGCGCGAAGACGAGCCGTGAGCTGATTGAGGAGACCAGCCGTACATGCCGCCAGGATGATGTTGTCGACATAGAGCAGCAAGTAGGTTGTGTCGGTGTAGGGGAACGTAGTAATTTCAAAAAAATTCCTACGCACACGCAAGATCATGGTGATGCATAGCAACGAGAGGGGAGAGTGTTGTCTACGTACCCTCGTAGACCGAAAGCGGAAGCGTTAGCACAACGCGGTTGATGTAGTCGTACGTCTTCACGATCCGACCGATCAAGTACCGAACGCACGACACCTCCGAGTTCTGCACACGTTCAACTCGATGACGTCCCTCGAACTCCGATCCAGCCGAGTGTTGAGGAAGAGTTTCATCAGCACGACGGCGTGGTGACGATGATGATGTTCTACCGACGCAGGGCTTCGCCTAAGCACCGCTACGATATGATCGAGGTGGATTATGGTGGAGGGGGGCACCTCACACAGCTAAGAGATCAATTGCTATCCCTATGGGGTGCCCCCTGGCCACGTATATAAAGGAGTGGAGGAGGGGAG
Source organism: Triticum urartu (assembly GCF_056163025.1). Lineage (NCBI taxonomy): Eukaryota > Viridiplantae > Streptophyta > Magnoliopsida > Poales > Poaceae > Triticum > Triticum urartu. The sequence continues at coordinate 99,021,558 of NC_141875.1, forward strand.
GGGTTGGCCCTCTCTATGGCGCGCCCTAGGGGAGTCCTACTCCCACCGGGAGTAGGATCCCCTTTCCTAGTAGAACTAGGAGCCCTTCCAAGTAGTAGGAGTAGGAGGGAAGGAAAGGGAAGGGAAAAGGAGAAGGAAGGAAGGGGGCGCCCCCTCCCTAGTCCAATTCGGACCAGCCCATGGGGAGGGGTGTGGCCACCCTTTGAGGCCTTTCTCTCCTTTCCCGTATGGCCCATTAAGGCCCAATATGAATTCCCGTAACTTCCCGGTACTCCCGAAAATACCCGAATCACTCGGAACCTTTCCGATGTCCGAATATAGTCGTCCAATATATCGATCTTTACGTCTCGACCATTTCGAGACTCCTCGCCATGTCCCCGTTCTCATCCAGGACTCCGAACTCCTTCGGTACATCAAAACATATAAACTCATAATATAACTGTCATCGAACTTTAAGCGTGCGGACCCTACAGGCTCGAGAACTATGTAGACATGACCGAGACATGTCTCCGGTCAATAACCAATAGCGGAACCTGGATGCTCATATTGGCTCCTACATATTCTACGAAGATCTTTATCGGTCAAACTGCATAACAACATACGTTGTTCCCTTTGTCATTGGTATGTTACTTGCCCGAGATTCGATCGTCGGTATCATCATACCTAGTTCAATCTCGTTACCTGCAAGTCTCTTTACTCATCCTGTAATACATCATCCCGCAACCAACTCATTAGTCGCAATGCTTGCAAGGCTTATAGTGATGTGCATTACCGAATGGGCCCAGAGATACCTCTCCGACAATCGGAGTGACAAATCCTAATCTCGAAATACGCCAACCCAACAAGTACCTTCGGAGACACCTGTAGAGCACCTTTATAATCACCCAGTTACGTTGTGACGTTTGGTAGCACACAAAGTGTTCCTCCGGTAAATGGGAGTTGCATAATCTCATAGTCATATGAACATGTATAAGTCATGAAGAAAGCAATAGCAACAAACTAAGCGATCAAGTGCTATGCTAACGAAATGGGTCGAGTCAATCACATCATTCTCCTAATGATGTGATCCCGTTAATCAAATGACAACTCATGTATATGGTTAGGAAACATAACCATCTTTGATCAATGAGCTAGTCAAGTAGAGGCATACCAGTGACATACTGTTTGTCTATGTATTCACACATGTATTATGTTTCCGGTTAATACAATTCTAGCATGAATAATAAACATTTATCATGATATAAGGAAATAAATAATAACTTTATTATTGCCTCTAGGCCATATTTCCTTCAGTCTCCCACTTGCACTAGAGTCAATAATCTAGTTCACATCGCCATGTGATTTAATACCAATAGTTCACATCACCATGTGATTAACACCCATAGTTCACATCGACATGTGACCAACACCCAAAGGGTTTACTAGAGTCTATAATCTAGTTCACATCGCTATGTGATTAACACCCAAAGAGTACTAAGGTGTGATCATGATTTGCTTGTGAGAGAAGTTTAGTCAACGGGTCTGCCACATTCAGATCCGTAAGTATTTTGCAAATTTCTATGTCAACAATGCTCTACACGGAGCTACTCTAGCTAATTGCTCCCACTTTCAATATGTATCCAAATTGAGATTTAGAGTCATCTGGATCAGTGTCAAAATTTGCATCGAAGTAACCCTTTACAATGAACCTTTTTGTCACCTCCATAATCGACAAACATATCCTTATTCCACTAAGGATAATTTTGACCGCTGTCCAGTGATCTACTCCTAGATCACTATTGTACCCCTTGCCAAAAACAGTGTAGAGTATACAATAGATCTGGTACACAGCATGGCATATTTTATAGAACCTATGGCCAAGGCATAGGGAATGACTTTCATTCTCTTTCTATCTTCTGCCGTGGTCGGGCTTTGAGTCTTACTCCGTTTCACACCTTGTAACAAAGGCAAGAACTCTTTCTTTGACTGTTCCATTTTGAACTACTTCAAAATCTTCTCAAGATATGTACTCATTGAAAAACTTATCAAGCGTCTTGATCTATCTCTATAGATCTTGATGCTCAATATGTAAGCAGCTTCACCAAGGTATTTCTTTGAAAACTCCTTTCAAACACTCCTTTATGCTTTGCAGAATAATTCTACATTATCTCCGATCAACAATATGTCATTCACATATGCTTATCAGAAATGTTGTAGTGCTCCCACTCACTTTCTTGTAAATACAGGCTTCACCACAAGTCTGTATAAAACTATATGCTTTGATCAACTTATCAAAGCGTATATTCCAACTCCGAGATGCTTGCACCAGTCCATAGATGGATCGCTGGAGCTTGCATATTTTGTTAGCACCTTTAGGATTGACAAAACTTTCTTGTTGCATCATATACAACTCTTCTTTAATAAATCCATTAAGGAATGTAGTTTTGTTTATCCATTTGCCAGATTTCATAAAATGTGGCAATTGCTAACATGATTCGGACAGACTTAAGCATAGATACGAGTGAGAAACTCTCATCGTAGTCAACACCTTGAACTTGTCGAAAACCTTTTTGCGACAATTCTAGCTTTGTAGATAGTAACACTACTATCAGCGTCCGTCTTCCTGTTGAAGATCCATTTAATCTCAATGGCTCGCCGATCAATGGGCAACTCAATCAAAGTCCATACTTTGTTCTCATACATGGATCTCATCTCAGATTTCATGGCCTCAAGCCATTTCGCGGAATCTGGGCTCATCATCGCTTCCTCATAGTTCGTAGACTCGTCATGGTCAAGTAACATGACCTCCAGAACAGGATTACCGTACCACTCTGGTGCGTATCTCACTCTGGTTTACCTACGAGGTTCCGGTAGTAACTTGATCTGAAGTTACATGATCATCATCATTAGCTTCCTCACTAATTGGTGTAGTAGTCACAGGAACAGATTTCTGTGATGAACTACTTTCCAATAAGGGAGCAGGTACAATTACCTCATCAAGTTCTACTTTCCTCCCACTCACTTCTTTCGAGAGAAACTCCTTCTCTAGAAAGGATCCATTCTCAGCAACGAATATCTTGCCTTCGGATCTGTGATAGAAGGTGTAATCAACATTTTCTTTTGGGTATCCTATGAAGACGCACTTCTCCGATTTGGGTTTGAGCTTATCAGGTTGAAACTTTTTCACATAAGCATTGCAACCTCAAACTTTAAGAAATGACAGCTTAGGTTTCTTGCCAAACCATAGTTCATACGGTGTCGTCTCAACGGATTTAGATGGTGCCCTATTTAATGTGAATATAGCTGTCTCTAATGCATAACCCCAAAACGATAGTGGTAAATTGGTAAGAGACATCATAGATTGCACCATATCTAATAAAGTACGGTTACGATGTTCGGACACACCATCACACTGTGGTGTTCCAGGTGGCGTGAGTAGTGAAACTATTTCACATTGTTTTAATTGAAGGCCAAACTCGTAACTCAAATATTTTACTTCTGCGATCATATCGTAGAAACTTCTATTTTTGTTACTATGATTCTCCACTTCACTCTGAAATTCTTTGAACTTTTCAACTGTTTCAGACTTGTGTTTCATTAAGTAGATATATCCATATCTGCTCAAATCATCTGTGAAGGTTAGAAAATAACGATACTTGCCGTGAGCCTTAACACTCATCGGACCGCATACATCAGTATGTATTATTTCCAATAAGTCAGTTGCTCGCTCCATTGTTCCGGAGAATGGAGTCTTAGTCATCTTGCCCATGAGGCATGGTTCGCAAGCATCAAGTGATTCATAATCAAGTGATTCCAAAAGTCCATCAACATGGAGTTTCTTCATGCGCTTTACACCAATATGACCTAAACGGCAGTGCCACAAATAAGTTGCACTATCATTATTAATTTTGCATCTTTTGGTTTCAATATTATGAATATGTGTATCACTACGATCGAGATCCAACGAACCATTTTCATTGGGTGTGTAACCATATAAGGTTTTATTCATGTAAACAGAACAACAATATATTCTCTTACTTAAATGAATAACCGTATTGCAATAAACATGATCAAATCATATTCATGCTCAACGCAAACACCAAATAACACTTATTTAGGTTCAACACTAATCCCGAAAGTATAGGGAGTGTGCGATGATGATCATATCAATCTTGGAACCACTTCCAACACACATTGTTACTTCACCCTTAACTAGTCTCTGTTCATTCTGCAACTCCCGTTTCGAGTTACTACTCTTAGCAACTGAACAGTATCAAATACCGAGGGGTTGCTATGAACACTAGTAAAATACACATCAATAATTTGTATATTAAATATACCTTTTTTCACTTTGCCATCATTCTTATCCGCCAAATACTTGGGGCAGTTTCGCTTCCAGTGACCAGTCCCTTTGCAGTAGAAGCACTTAGTCTCAGGCTTAGGACCAGACTTGGGCTTCTTCACTTGAGCAGCAACTTGCTTGCCGTTCTTCTTGAAGTTCCCCTTCTTCCCTTTGCCCTTTTCTTGAAACTAGTGGTCTTGTCTACCATCAACACTTGATATTTTTATTGATTTCTACCTTCGTTGATTTCAGCATTATGAAGAGCTTGGGAATCGTTTCTGTTATCCCTTGCATATCATAGTTCATCACGAAGTTCTACTAACTTGGTGATGGTGACTAGAGAATTCTGTCAATCACTATCTTATCTGGAAGATTAATTCCCACTTGATTCAAGCGATTGTAGTACCCAGACAATCTGAGTACATGCTCACTGCTTGAGCTATTCTCCTCCATCTTTTTAGCTATAGAACTTGTTGGAGACTTGATATCTCTCAACTCAGGTATTTGCTTGAAATATTAACTTCAACTCCTGGAACATCTCATATGGTCCATGACATTCAAAACGTCTTTGAAGTCCCGATTCTAAGCCGTTAAGCATGGTGCACTAAACTATCAAGTAGTCATCATATTGAGCTATCCAAACGTTCATAACGTCTGCACCTACTCCTGCAATAGGTCTGTCACCTACCGGTGCATCAAAGACATAATTCTTCTGTGCAGCAATGAGGATAATCCTCAGATCACGGATCCAATCCGCATCATTGCTACTAACATTTTTCAACATATTTTTTCTCTAGGAACACAATAAACTGGGAGCAATATCGCGAGCTATTGATCTACAACATAGATATGCTAATACTACCATGACTAACTTCATGATAAATTAAAGTTCAATTAATCATATTACTTAAGAACTCCCACTTAGACAGACATCCCTCTAATCTTCTAAGTGATCACGCGATCCATATCAACTAAACCATGTCCGATCATCACGTGAGACGGAGTAGTTTCAATGGTGAACATCACTATGTTGATCATATCTACTATATAATTCACGCTCGACCTTTCGGTCTCCGTGTTCCGAGGCCATATTTGTTATATGCTAGGCTCGTCAAGTTTAACCTGAGTATTCCGCGTGTGCAACTGTTTTGCACCCGTTGTATTTGAACGTAGAGCCTATCACACCCGATCATCACGTGGTGTCTCAGCACGAAGAACTTTCGCAACGGTGCATACTCAGGGAGAACACTTGTACATTGATAATTAGTGAGAGATTATCTTATAAAGCTACCGTCGAACTAAGCAAAATAAGATGTATAAAAGATAAACATCACATGCAAACAAAATATGTGACATGATATGGCCATCATAATCTTGTGCCTTTGATCTCCATCTCCAAAGTATCATCATGATCTCCATCGTCACCGACATGACACCATGATCTCCATCATCTTGATCTATATCAATGTGTCGTCACATGGTTGTCTCGCCAACAATTGCTCTTGCAACTATTGCTATCGCATAGCGATAAAGTAAAGCAATTATTTGGTGCTTGCATCTTATGCAATAGAGAGATAACCATAAGGCTTTTTCCTGCTGCCGATAACTTCAACAAAACATGATCATCTCATACAACAACTTATATCTCATCACGTCTTGACCATATCACATCACAACATGCCGTGCAAAAACAAGTTAAACGTCCTCTACTTTGTAGTTGCAAGTTTTACGTGGCTGCTACGGGCTGAGCAAGAACCGTTCTTACCTACGCATCAAAACCACAACGATAGTTTGTCAAGTTGGTGCTGTTTTAACCTTCGCAAGGACCGGGCGTAGCCACACTCGGTTCAACTAAAGTTGGAGAAACTGACACCCGCCAGCCACCTGTGTGCAAAGCACGTCGGTAGAACCAGTCTCGCGTAAGCGTACGCGTAATGTCGATCCGGGCCACTTCATCCAACAATACCGCCAAACCAAAGTGTGACATGCTGGTAAGCAGTATGACTTATATCGCCCACAACTCACTTGTGGTCTACTCGTGCATATTACATCAACGCATAAAACCTGGCTCGGATGCCACTGCTGGGGAACGTAGTAATTTCAAAAAAATTCCTACACACACGCAAGATCATGGTGATGCATAGCAACGAGAGGGGAGAGTGTTGTCTACGTACCCTCGTAGACCGAAAGCAGAAGTGTTAGCACAATGCGGTTGATGTAGTCGTATGTCTTCACGACCCGACCGATCAAGTACCGAACGCACGGCACCTCTGAGTTCTGCACACGTTCAACTCGATGACGTCCCTCGAACTCCGATCCAGCCGAGTGTTGAGGGAGAGTTTCGTTAGCACGACGGCGTGGTGATGATGATGATGTTCTACCGACGCAGGGCTTCGCCTAAGCACCACTACGATATGATCGAGGTGGATTATGGTGGAGGGGGGCACCGCACACAGCTAAGAGATCAAGAGATCAATTGTTGTCCCTATGGGGTGCCCCCTGGCCACGTATATAAAGGAGTGGAGGAGGGGAGGGGCCGACCCTCTCTATGGAGCACCCTAGGGGAGTCCTACTCCCACCGGGAGTAGGATTCCCCCTTTCCTAGTAGAACTAGGAGCCCTTCCAAGTAGTAGGAGTAGGAGGGAAGGAAAGGGAAGGGAAAAGGAGAAGGAAGGAAGGGAGCGCCCTCCCTCCCTAGTCTAATTCGGACCAGCCCATGGGGAGGGGTGCGGCCACCCTTTGAGGCCTTTCTCTCCTTTCCCGTATGGCCCATTAAGGCCCAATACGAATTCCCGTAACTTCCCGGTACTCCCGAAAATACCCGAATCACTCGGAACCTTTCCGATGTCCGAATATAGTCGTCCAATATATCGATATTTACGTCTCGACCACTTCGAGACTCCTCGTCATGTCCCCGATCTCATCCGGGACTCCGAACTCCTTCGGTACATCAAAACATATAAACTCATAATATAACCGTCATCGAACTTTAAGCGTGCGGACCCTACGGGTTCGAGAACTATGTAGACATGACCGAGACATGTCTCCGGTCAATAACCAATAGCGGAACCTGGATGCTCATATTGGCTCCTACATATTCTACGAAGATCTTTATCGGTCAAACCGCATAACAACATACGTTGTTCCCTTTGTCATCGGTATGTTACTTGCCCGAGATTCGATAGTCGGTATCTCAATACCTAGTTCAATCTCGTTACCGGCAAGTCTCTTTACTCGTTCTGTAACACATCATCCCGCAACCAACTCATTAGTCGCAATGCTTGCAAGGCTTATAGTGATGTGCATTACCGAGTGGGCCCAGAGATACCTCTCCGACAATCGGAGTGACAAATCCTAATCTCGAAATACGCCAACCCAACAAGTACCTTCGGAGACACCTGTAGAGCACCTTTATAATCACCCAGTTACGTTGTGACGTTTGGTAGCACACAAAGTGTTCCTCCGGTAAATGGGAGTTGCATAATCTCATAGTCATATGAACATGTATAAGTCATGAAGAAAGCAATAGCAACAAACTAAGCGATCAAGTGCTATGCTAACGAAATGGGTCGAGTCAATCACATCATTCTCCTAATGATGTGATCCCGTTAATCAAATGACAACTCATGTCTATGGTTAGGAAACATAACCACCTTTGATTATTGAGCTAGTCAAGTAGAGGCATACTAGTGACATACTGTTTGTCTATGTATTCACACATGTATTATGTTTCCGGTTAATACAATTCTAGCATGAATAATAAACATTTATCATGATATAAGGAAATAAATAATAACTTTATTATTGCCTCTAGGGCATATTTCCTTCAGTTGGAGCCCTGATGATAGACGAAGAGCGAGGCGTTTGAGCGGGTAGAGCGAAACCCAAGTTGGTGGAGAAACGCCGTGATGCGCTGGTACCAAGCACGCGGAGCCTGCTTGAGTCCATACAAGGACTGTGAGAGCAGGCACACGTGGTCGGGAAGTGCCGGGTCAACAATCCCGGTGGGCTGCTGGCAGAAGACCTGCTCCTCGAGGTGACCATGGAGGAAGGCGTTGGAGACGTCCATCTGGTGCACTGGCTAAGCACGGGAGACCGCAAGGTGAAGAACCATGCGAATCGTGCCGGGCTTGACGACCGGAGCGAAGGTGTCGGTAAAGTCGATGCCAGCATGCTGCCTGAAGCCCCGAATGACCCAGCACGCTTTATAGCGATCAAGAGTACCATCAGGACGAAGCTTGTGTTTGAAGACCCACTTCCCGGTAATCACGTTGGTGTGCCGGAGACGGGGAACAAGCTGCCACGTCCGGTTGCACAACAGGGCGTCAAACTCCTCTTGCATCGCAGCCATCCAGAGCGGGTCACAAAGAGCGGCTCGGACGGAAGATGGCAAAGGGGACGGCTCAGAGGTGGACGTAGTCATCCGCGGCATAGCGCGAGCTCGTGCAAAAAATGCCCGTATGGGCGCGGGTGACCGGGCCGGCCACAGGTGCCGGAGGCGCGGGGGGCGGGGGCGCCGAGGGGCGCCAAGGGGACCGAGGAGGACGCGGGCGCCGGAGGGGGGGCGCGGGGGCCAGTCCCGCGGCTGTAGGAGGCACCGCAGGCGTAGGGCGCGCCTAGCCAGGGGTGGGCCAAGAGAGGCGCGCAAGCGCCCTGGGAGCGACGCCGAGGAACCCGCGTCACCGGTGGCGGGAGGAACAGCCGGAGGCACCTGCTGAAATGGAAACACATGCTCATCAAAGTAAACGTGCCGGGAAGTGAACACACGGTGGGAGACGAGATCGTAGCACCGATATCCCTTGGAGTTGGAGGGGTAGCCGATGAAGATGCAAGCTACAGAACGAGGTGCGACTTTGTGAGGAGCGGAGTCCGCAGTGCTAGGATAGCAAAGGCACCCAAAAATATGCAAGTCATCATAAGATGGGGGCGTACCGAAGAGAAGATGGTGAGGTGCATAGTTCCACCATGGGCGGCAAGGGCGAAGGTTAAGGAGAAGTGAAGCAATAGCGAGTGCATCTGGCCAAAAACGAGGCGGGACATGAGCGTGGAACAGGAGCGTCCGAACGCAGTCGTTCAAAGTGCGAAGGACACGTTCGGCTTGACCATTCTACTGTGAAGTATACGAGCATGTGAGACGAAAAACTGTGCCGTGGTGTGACAGACAAGTGCGGAAAGCAAGATTGTCGAACTATTTTCCATTGTTAGTCTGAAGAGCAAGGATGGGACGCCCAAACTGCGTGCTGGCATAGGAGTAAAAGGCCGACAAAGTGGAGAGTGCATCCGACTTTCGTCGTAAAGGAAACGTCCACACGTAGTGAGAATAGTCATCAAGAAGAACCAGATAGTATAAATAGCCGGAATTACTAGGAACCGGAGAGGTCCACACATCGCTATGAATCAACTGAAAAGGAAAAGAAGCTACGATGGTGGAGTTATTAAACGGAAGGCGAACATGTTTGCCGACACAACAGGCATGACATGTGTGATCCTCTATCTTATTACAACTGAAACTGAAACTCCTAAGAATATGACGAAGTGTGACGGGGTTGGGATGACCCAGACGAGCGTGCCAGAGATCGACGCTGGCGGAGAGAGCAACTGGTGCGGTGGTAGAGGTGGACGGCGGATGCACCGGATAAAGCTGGTCGAGGCTGTCACATCGGTGAAGTACCATCCTGGTTCGAGCGTCCTTGACACAAAAACCAAGTTCGTCAAATTCAACAGTAACAGGATTTTCACGAGTTAAACAACGAACGGAAACAAGATTCTTAATAAGATGAGGTGACACAAGTATGTTAGACAAAGTAATAGGCATAGAAGTAAAAGGAAAGGAAGTGTGCCCGACATATGTGATAGGTAGTGTGGAATCATCACCGACAATGATGCGGCGGTCGGTGGTGACAGGGGTGAAGGAGGCAGGATTACCAGGATGAGCAAACATGTGAGCCGTAGCCCCGGTGTCCATGTACCTATCACCGCCTCCAGTGTAGTTGTTCGGCTTAGGCACAGCGTACAGCGCGGCGAGGAGCGCCGGATCCCAAGGTGTCGGCGGCAGGACCGGCGAGGGTGGCGGCGGAACGATAGGAAGACCGTAGGCACCGCTCATCTGCGGCGGTGGGTATCCTCCGTACGGCTGTGGGGCCGCATAGTACGCCTGGTGCGCCGGTGGGCGCGGCACGGGAAGCGTCGGTGCAGGAGCCCGTGGAACCGGCATGGTGTACGCATGGACAATATCGGTCCAGGGGTTGTAGCCGGAGGCCCATGGGGCGGCACCTGGAGCTGCTACGGTGCCTGAAACTGCTTGTGCTGGCCAGCTTGCTGCGGCTGCTGGTGCTGCTGACCGCCACGTCAGCCCCCGCGCCGCTTTTCAGCGGGAGGAGCGGGGGGCGCGGGTGGGCCGTACGGCAGTTGCAGGAGCCCCGGCTGCTGGGGCGCTGGGAAAGGCGCCTGATGGCGCTGCTGGGGCGCCGGGGCAGCAGGAGGCGCCGGAGGCCCACCGCGGGAGGTGACGGCGACGAGGGCGGTGTGGATGGCGCGCGTCTTCACCTGCTTCATCCGCTTCTCCTCCAAGCGGAGGTACGCAACAAACTTGGCGAAGGACGGGTTGGGGATGAGGCTGAGGTTCCCCCCGGCATTGCCGAAATCCTCGTTGAGCCCGGCGGTGAGCGTGCTGAGGAGGAGGTCATCATCGACCTTGGCGCCGATATCACGAAGCTCATCGGCGAGAGTCTTAAGGCAGCGACAATAGTCATCGATGGAGGTGTTGTCCTGATGACACCCAAAGAACTCTTGCTGCAGAAAAACGCGACACTGGAGCTTGTTGTCGGTGAAGAGCCCGTTCAGCTTGGTCCACACGGCGCAGGCATCATCACCATCTGTCACGACCGCCTGGAAGAGGTCGGGCGTGATGGTGAGGAAAAACCAACGGATGATCGTGATGTCGATGGTGGACCAGTCGTGAAACTCGAGGACGAGGCTGGAGTCAACAGTGTCGTCCACGTGGTCCATGAGATGGTACTCCCGGAATACGAGGGAGAAGTACGTCTTCAACGTGTGATAGGAGGAGTCCGCCTGGGAGAGATGAACCGGCACCCGCTCGAAGATGTTGAGCTTGCGGATGTCGTTGACGTTGGGAGGGTTGGCATCGGCGAACGGGTTGGAATTGGTGGACGCGGAGAAGGTGACGGATGACATGACACGCGGTGGCAACAGCGGCTTCAGAGGACACAGGTGTAGGGCAGCGGCTGCTGACGAGGCTAGGTAGTGTGGCGCGGGCTGGCGGGGCGATCGTGAGCAAAGGGAACTGGCGAGCTGCCGAAGGGAACTGGCGAGCGAAGGGCTGGCGCGATGCGATGCGTAGGCGGCGGGGTTGGAGCGATGCGGGAGATGCGCTACCTGGCGATGCGTAGGCGGCGGGGTTGGAGCGATGCGGGAGATGCGACGCGAAGCCTTTGGAGAGGCGCATGCGTGACGGGCGGCGGCCGGCGCAGGAGTGCGCAGGCGGCGGCGGCGGTGCAGGAGGAGGTGCGGCGGCGGCGGAAGCTAGGGTTTTAGAACCTAAAAACTGATACCATGTAGATGTATGAATTGCACGTCATATTGATTCGGTGCAATGTGCACGGTATATATAAGTACAAGATGGGGCCTCTACCTCAATCTATACAACAAACTAGAGAGGTGGTCCTAGTCAATATACATGCACAAATAACATACTCAACACCCTCCCTCCTGCTGGCCCCCGATTAGATCTAGCGTGCCGCGAACTACCTCCCTATCCAGCTGCTGCACCGCATCCTGCTCGGCGGCGCGGTCGCGCCCGCGTTCCTCCCTCATTCGCCTCTGGTCCCCCACTGGTGCAGAGCCCTTTTTGCTACTGTCCATTGGAACGGGCAAGGCCCTTGGGGAAGGTGGCCTGGGCTCGGTCCTACCTCGGTGCAGGCCGCCCTCCATCCTCGACGACGTCTCCTCCGAGCTACGGTGACTACCCCTGCTTATCTGTGGTCACACACTCACAGCGATCCTCGGATAGTCTGGTGTAGCTTCGCGATGTATCTTTGTCGACACCGCTCTGGTCCCGACGTCCATGGACTTGTGTTCTCCCGTGTCCTTGATCTACTAGCCACCTATACCGGTGTGGTTTTGGCCTCGGCGCACCGGCTGATGCGCACTTTTCAGCTTCGGTTAGCCGGCGTTCTGGTGGCTTTGCCTCGGCAGCACGGATCGGATTGCCAGTGGCATCAGCTGCCTTCCTTCCATCCGCGTCGGCTCTCTACACCGCTGCCTCTCCGATCCTGTCCACCTATGAGTCATGTTGGCTCCAAATCTCGTGTTTTTGTTGGCGGCAGGTGCAGCCCCACCCCCTTCCAAGGTAGCAGTCGATTTGCTGGTTGGCTCGGACATGTTCAGATCCTACTCTGGTGGCTTTGGGATCGTTTGGACTTAGGCCACCATCTCCCAAAGGAGGATCTGAAAATCCACGACGGAATGTGGTGGGATTTTTTCTCCTCTCGTCTCTCCTAAACATGTGTTGATATTTTTTTAGTTGAAATATATTCTGGTGGGAAGCCTTCCCCCTTGGTGAGAGTTCAAAAATAATAATATGCTAAATAATTTGTACACTAAAGTATCTTCAAATATTTTGAAATAATTCATATATCGGTGAATCATATTCATTACCTAAACCAAAATACACCCCTGGTTTTTATCGACACCCACTATTGTTGAGACTGTTAAAACAAACTGAAATTCCATCCATGTTTCCATATCTCTCAAAATACTAACAAAGCATATGTCTTCTTTTTTCCGAAATGGAGGCAAAATATTTGCCTCATCCATTAATTAAGCAGAAGAGATTTGCCCAGTTAATTAGTGAAAACCAGGTGAAAATCACCACAAACCGCTGAGCGGCACACAGAGGATACCCACACATGCCACTCCAAAGAGGGCCTCATCGAGACAATACAATGACGTCATCGTCATCACTTCTCCCCTAGAGGCGTCATCTCCATACCAAACTCTAAGAAACGACTCCGACTTCGCCAAAGATGATCGTCGAACCAACCCACACTGAAAAGGCCGTGTGGAGTCACATGAAGATCCGCGCCAGACCTCAGCCACCGCGACAAGTAGTATGGTTCACGATAGTAGTAAGTTTTTCTCTGCTCCTCTGAGTGTTCTTTGCTAAAATGTTATTTTGAGAGAGGTACAACTCGATTCTTATATATTTTTTAAGTCAAGAGGAATTGCCTAGCCTTCTTATATAATTTCCACTAACATGTCATACATGATTCACTCACCTGCTTTGCAGTAAGTTTCATTGAGGAAATTCTTTTGGTAACATTGATTATGACCGGAAGCTAGTCATCGTCATAACATGTACAGTAGGATGCGGAGGCATGATTTGAGCATAGAGGTTGCCTAATGTATGAAAAACTATATTAATTGTCTATATCCAAACAAGAATATGTAATGAAACAGACCAAACAAGCAGTGGTTGGTTGTATGAGATATTATATTAACTACTACTATATACATTGAATGGCCTAATATCAAAATAAGAATTATAATGGTAAAGATAATTTGAATGTCGGCAGATCCACAATGTAGTTCTCCACAGCCGACTCGCGTATCACCTTCTTGTAGAAGAACCTCGCCAAGACACCGATAACCTTGAAGCTGTCCATGTACATCGGTATCGCAGCGCACACGTACTCGTTGCAGCTATACTTCTTCATCGTCTTCTTTATCTCATCCACCAGAAAACCGCACAACACGACGGTGGAGATGCAAGCGAATAAGGTGTTGCCAGTTGTCCTAATCTACCAAGTGATGTTCATCCCTAGTTAGAATTAATTCACTAGGGCCAGGGGGCGATGCCCCCCCACCGTAGAGAAATTATGTGAAATATCATTAGTTGTTAAGCTGATATTCTAAAGATTGTGAAAGTTTAAGCATAATTTGTCATTTTGGCCCATCTCAACCCTGCTTTGCCTTATATCCAAAAAGAATTATAGGTCGACTCCTGCTAGCAGGCAGCCTGTACGGTTCACGGCAGTAGTAAGTTTTTCTTTGCTCCTCTGAGTGTTCTTAGCCAAAATGATATTTTGAGAGAGGCACGACTCAATTCTTATATGTTTATGTCAAAAGAAATATGCCTGATCTTCTTATATAATTTCTACTAGCAAGTCATACATGATTCGCTCACTGGCTTTGCAGTAAGTTTCATTGAGGAAAGTCTTTCAGTAACATATATTCTGACCGGAAGCTCATAATCATCGCCATAACATGTAGGATGGAGCCATGAGTTGAGCATAGAGGTTGCCTAATGTATGAAAAATTATGTTAATTCTCTGTATCCAAACAAGAATATGTAATAAAACAGACCAAACAGTGGTTGGTTGTTCAATGTATGAGAATTTATGTTAACTACTATATGCATTGAATGGCCTAATATCCAAACAAGAACTATAGTGGTAAAGATAAGTCGAACGTCGGTAGATCCACGAGGTAGTTCTCCAGTTGGCTCACGTATCACCTTCTTGTAGAATACCACCAAGATGCTAATCATGTTCATGTTGTTCATGTACATCGGTATCACAGCACACACGCAATGACGGAGCTATGTTGAGGTCAGGGGTGGTGGGGGCGCCCCCCCCCCCCCCCCGAAAAAAAGCTTTGGAGAAAACTCAGAAGAAAAATGTATTTGAATGGCCTAGATGAGGGGAAAATAAGCCTTTTGCACATACGTACTTGTCACAACTATACATCTTCACCATCTTTTTGTGTCATCCACCAGAACTGCAGAAAATGATCATGGAGATGCAAGCGAAGGTGGTGTCAGTTGTCCCAATCTACCAAGTGATGTCCATCCCTATTTAAAATTAAAATGGATATATCAAATTTGAAACACAAAACGGGCAGAGCTTCATTAGGGCCAAGGGGAGCCATGCCACCCCAACCCTAGAGAAATTATGTGAAATATCATTAGCTGTTAAGCTAAATTTTTGAAGATCATCAAAGTTTAAGCAGAATTTTTCCTTTTGGCCCCTCAACTCTGCTTTTCCCCCTCAACAATTTCTGTCAAACTCTTCCACTGGTCATGGTGCAACAATGTTCTATCAATTGCTTTGTAGTAAATGTGGGTGGGAGTGTGTCTGTCGAAGCTCTACTCTTGGGTGCATAGTGAAACCAAGTTTGTTCTATTTCCTCTATTTTATAGCTTTCATATGTTCGATCCCGTAGCCTAGTTAATATTTGAATTTGATGAACTTAACACATTGAGCTACTATGAATATTGATGACCATGCTTGTTCATGATTATTCAGTAAGTCTCGACACTTCTTATGAAACAGTCATTTTGTTTATGTGCTTTTATTACAGCATGGTCTATTTGAAGTTATTCACACCTCCTTGTGCCTCCACTTGCTAAGATAAACATACATTTATCCAGAAATTTAGTTTAGTAGTCTAAAATGCATATTTGGATGGATTTTGGCCGCTAGGAGCACTAACCAGTACATTCAGAACAATATATTTTCCTCACTACTCTTTGAGTTTTACCCTTTAGCTACTTTTCATATAAACAGGACAAGACAACCTTGTTGTACTATAGGCTCTTTCCCTTTATGTTCACACTGGAAAATATATCTTATAACCATCTGTATCAACCATGTAAATCCACCGTTTTTCCCATTTCTTGAATCAATAGCCTTGTGTTGTTATATGAAGAACCTTCCTCATCGAAAGCCCTCCTTGCCATAATGGTGTAGTCTTTTGCTCTCACCCTCAACTTCTCCGCAGCCCCCCCCATCATTCAGGGTTTTTACTGCCGTCTCCACTGTGTAACTCCTTGCACTCCAACCTCCACCCCGATTTTCAGCACATCAACCACCAGCTTATTATTCACAAACTGTTCCGCAAAGTGCGGCCATGTGATCATGGGCACACTTGCACAAATGCCCTATATTATTGAGTTCCACCCACAGTGCATCACAAATCCTCCAATGGCTTGGTGCCATAGGATCATCACTTGTGGCGCCCAGCCCCTTATGATCATGCCTCTGTTTTTGACACGCTCCTCAAACCCATCTGCGAGCCATTCCTCGACTTCTGGAAGCTTAGCTCCTGCTTTTATCACCCAAATAAACGGTTTCTGCGAGGCTTCAAGTCCCAGTCCCAGCTCAACAAGCTGTTGAGGTGTAGTGCAAGCAAGGCTGCCAAAGCTGACAAAGACCACTGAGCCTGGCTTCATTGAATCAAGCCATTGCAAGCAATGTGCCTCATCCATTGACACTTTGTTTCCTCTTGCGGCCAGTGTGTTGGTGTTTCGGTGGCAGAGACACATTGGCCCGATCGTCCAGGCCTTCTTTCCTGTCATTTGCTCAAAAGATTCGATGTAAAATGCCTCAAGCTCCTGAAAGCTGTTAATGACCTCACCATCGGACCTCGGCGCCTCTTCAAGGATCATGCCTTGGATTTGGTGCGCGCTAGGAATGGAAAGGCCTCCAGGGGATTTAGCCTTCGTCAACTATAGTGGTGTAGGGAACCCTGTGATCGTGACGCGCTCATTTTCATCTTTGACATGTTCAAAAATACATTGGTGTGAAAAGTGATGTGCCCGCGAGATGGTTTTAGTTGTTTAAAATAGATAGAGGTGAGCACTTGTTCGACAAACATCAACCAACCGCAAGTTTGCAACATGCCTAAAAAATTGTTGTTTGTAGTTCCTTATGCAATGCAAATTACACCTTTTGTTTCATAGAGTAGTACTACTAAGTTTTTCCTTTAGTGTGTAGCCTTTTATATGTTCATGTTCTTTTTTCTGTGGAGAAGCAATTTACACTAATATCCCCTTACTGTTGAAGTAAAGCACTTAACTATAGCAGGAAAAATACGTCCAGTACAAAAATTACTACTGAAAATTTGCCTCTCATGGTTGTACCTGATGAGGGACGAGAAGCCACAAAAGCCAACAAAGGCGAGCCTCGGGATGCCGAGCTCCCTTGCGATGTCACCTGTCCACCAGTTTATCATGTCAGATATGATGCAGCTCTAACGCAAGCGTTGCTGCTCACGAAGGTGGGCCATGAGCGGCTCCCGAAGTGCGTCAATGGCCTTCATGAATTTCGAAAGCAGGTCCGTGGCATGGATCATGTCGAGGTTCTCGCACCCGTCCGATAGGCCGAACTCAGCGGTCGGGAACCAAAGCTCCACGAGCTGAATCGCCAGGCCCGCTGCCTTCACGTCGGCTGCAAATCCTGCCAAGCTGGAGGCGTTCACCGGCGTGGTGATGGAGCTGACCTGCGCCCCATGCTCTGGCAGCAGGCGCACCATGTCAGTCATGGGGATGGTGTGGCCCTGCGCCAACAACGACACCGGCAAGAAGTGCGCCATTGTTGAGCTGCTCCATCCATCGCCGCTACGGGGGAAGATCATGGCCAGAATTGGCCGTGGCAGCGGAAGTGGCACCTTGAAGACACCACAATCTGTTGGAAGCAACGCAATGGTAACTGTAGTGTACATATAGCACCCGGTGATAGCCGCACATGCTGACACATCAGTCATGAACTCATGGATGAAGCTTCTTCGGTTCTGAACCATGGGAAAGAGTGGGAAAGGCGGTGTCCGGGTGGTCGGATTGAGCAATGGGTGGCTCAGATCAACCCCTGCAACCGCCTTCCAGGCTTGAGATCTATAGCCAGTTGAATTATGCCTGCCTGTGATGTTGCATGCTACAATCGGTATCCTGCCTTTTGGTTGCTCGAGATGCGGATCTTGCAACATATGGTTCTACTTGCTTGTCAATCCATAGCCAACTGAATTCTGCCAATGATTTGCTTGTCTTACCTGCATTATTTCTGTATGTTTGAAGACACTACATATGGTCAAGCTTCTGTAGGTAAAATGTTGGCATCAATCAATCTGAGAAAAAGAAGTCCATTTCTGGAGTGACTTCTTCCATTATTAGTGTTGAAGCGGTCGGCGTCCTTCCTCTTTTATGAGAATCTTCTCACTAATAGTTTGGCAAAAATAAAGACGTACATACAAAACCACACACCCAAGGGAGTGCTGCTTTTCTCTCCGCGGCACGAGGGGAACTAGATCCTCTAACATTAAAAAGGAATGTTAGAGAAGTTACAATATCCTAACTTGCCTTCTTTCAATCCATATGATTAAGGCTAAAATGACTTAGATTAATTTGTGAATTACAGATTTAATATGTACATTTATAATCATTACTTGCAAACAAATTGATGCTGAAATAAAATCAATTATAGATTATTTTTATCTACATCAAGTACCAATAATAAATAATATGGGCTAGGGATACCACAGTCCCTCTAATCATCCAACCATGGGTTGGTTCACTATGTACTAAACGTCTCTACAATTACTTCTTTATTTTATACTAGGATAGCATTGTAGCACCGTGACTTTGCTTCTGTAAGTTAGAGGATCCGGCTCCGGCTCCGGCATGGGGATGCCAAAAGAGCAGGGATGAAGTTTTTCTCGCTTTTGGCGTACCAAGCGACCGGCTATTAGCTCAATGGTACATTTTATACATTTGTTGCCCAAATTTTGCAAGCCCACGTGTACAATAATGAGTTTTATAACAACTATTTCCTTGATTTTCTCGTCCTAAAAAACTACTCTCCTGTAGCGTAGGGTCAAAAGCGCTCTTATATTATCAGATGGAGGAAGTAGCTTATACTCCGAAAGTGCCTTTCTGCTCCCGAGCTCATTTGAGCTTGGTGAACAGTAAAATCGAAAAAAAAATCAAAAAAAAATCAAAAAATTCTAAATTTTTTTGGGAGAAACATTGACAAAAGTTCTAATTGCTTGCAAAAATTCATCATGAAATCACATTCCTGTAAAGCGTGGCAAAAAAAATAAATTCAATGCTCCAAAATGCTTTTGAAAGTAGCTTTTTCAGTATACTGATTTTGTTTTTTTGCCACGCCTTCTAGAAATGTGATTTTATGGCAAATTTTTGCAAGCACTTAGAACTTTTGTCAATGTTTCTCCCAAAAAAAATTGGATTTTTTAGATTTTTTTTTGATTTAGTTTTGATTTTACTGTTCACCCGAGTTCGGGTGTAGAAACTCCGCGTCCCTTATACTCGTATCTTTGCAATACAAAAAAAACAGCTTTGCAATCCGATAATGAGTTATAGTACTACAACTTAGGACTGTAGTGACAATGCAGCACCGGCTTCGATCTTGTCGCTGTCGTTGCTTCGGAGCTCTGCCACCGCGAAAGGCAGGGTCATCGAGCTTCCGTCCCTCTCGTGGCTGCTTTTCCTCGACAGCTCCGAGACGTAGTGGATCATGTCCGTCAGGTCGGAGTAGGACGACCCGCCTTCCTCCATGGCCACTCTCATCTCCGCGGCGACTTCCTTGGCTCTGGACCTCCTCACCATCCCCTCGGACCCGCCGTCCATCAGCTCGGCAATGGCCTTCTCCATGTCGCCGCTCGGCACCTGGACGCCCTCGGCCTCCTCGGGGACGTTCTTGGCGGGCACCTTGACGCCGGACCTGACGCCTACGCGGAGCACGTCCACGAGCAGCCGCTCGCTGCAGAACTGGTCGGCGAAGCAGGGCCATGTCAGCGTCGGCACGCCGTGGGAGATGGCCTCCAGCGTGGCGTTCCAGCCGCAGTGCGTGAGGAAGCCGCCCACCGCCCGGTGCGAGAGGATGGTCACCTGCGGTGCCCACCCGCGCACGACGAGGCCCCTGTCCTCCACGCGCGACTCGAACCCTTCGTCGTCGAGCAGCGCCTTCACGGCGGCGTCGGCCTTGGCCCTTTTGATGGCCCAGACGAACGGCCGCCCCGACGCCTCGAGGCCGCGCGCGAGCTCGGCGAGCTGCTTCGCTGGCAGCTGCGCGATGCTGCCGAAACTGACGTACAGCACAGACGCCGGTGGCATGGCGTCGAGCCATGAGACGACGTGGCCGACATCGACGTCAGCGCGGTTGCCGCGGCCGGCCATGGCGTCGGCGTCCTTGTCCAAGATGCCGGAGGTGCACGTCGGCCCGATGGCCCACGTCCTCTTGCCGAGCGCCGCCGCGTACGCGTCGACGAAGATGCCCTCGACGCCGCGGAACGTGTTGATCAGCAGGCCATCAGCGGTGGCCTCGGCATCGAGAACGTCGCGCTGCTCCTTCTCCGCGCCGGGGTGCTGGAAGAAGCCGCGGAACGTGGCCGTGTTCCCGACGGCGCGCACCGGGAAGTCCGGCACCTCGAACGGCTCCAACTCGTCGTCGCCGACGCGGTCGTACACGCCGTGCGTGGACAGGTTGTGCACGGCGAGGAGGAAATAGGCGGACGGGCAGTGCAGCACCAGCCTCGGGATGTCGAGCGCCGTGCAAACGCCCGCCGTCCACGGGTTGCACGAGTCGGCGACGAGGCAGTCCGGCCGCCGCGGCAGCGCACGGACGTACCCCTGCAGCGGCTCCGCCATCTTCCAGATGGCCTGGAAGAAGGCGAGGTACGTGGTACTGCTGACGTCGTCGAGCAGCTGGTCGAGGTTCTCCAGCCCCTCCGGCAACCCCAGCTGCGGGCCGGGGAAGGGGAGCTCCGCGAGCTCGATGGCGAGGCCCGCCCTCCTGGCGCTGTCGACGGTGGCCCTGTTCCGCGCAGCGTTGACAGGCGTGGTGACGACGGTGACGCGCGGCCCCCGCGCGGCGAGGAGGCGCGCCAGGTCCACCATGGGGATGATGTGGCCCTGCGCCACCAGCGGCACCAGCAGGAAGTGTAGCTCCGACGCAGCCATCTCTTCCCGCTGTACGCACTGGTCAACAATGGCAGCAACAGCGGCGAGCGGTTCAGGCTTATCCATCCAGCTGGTGACATTGCGTGTATCCCTTGAGGCTTGAGCTGCCTAGAATTCTTTGGGTTGCCTCCAGTCAAACACCGACAAGCCGGGGTGCCTCGCGGCCATACCTGGCCAAACGGGCCGGCCCGGCCCGCCGTAAATGTGCCTGGCACGGCACGGCCCGTCTCAACACGAATAATAACCGGGTCATGCCGTGCCGGCCCACGGGCGGGAGCTAGCAGCCCAGGCACGCCACGTGGCTACGTGGGCTGGCACGCGGCACCCTAGGCACGCCGGCCCGTTGGAGGACGCTGGCCCGTCTGGCATGATTTTTTTTCTTCCTAATACCTCTGAAAACAGCAAAAAAAAGGCCAAAAAAATGTAGAAAATTGCAAAATCTGGTAGACTATTATGTGAGATAAATCTAGAGTTTTATTAGCACATGTACATTATTAAAACTCCCATCTGAAAGAATAAAAGAATACAAAACATACTCTATAATTACAAAAGGATAAAAAATACAAAGACTACACTATAACACTACTACTTTAGATTCAAGCACTAATAAAATACGCATGCACTATGAAAATATTAAACATATTAGGGTATTCGGTATTTATATAGGACATATATATTTATACTTTTCAAAAAAACATAAACGGGCCGTGCCGTGCCGACCCGCGTGCCTAGCCTCCAGACCCAGGCATGGCCCATGGCGTGCCGCGTGCCGGGCCTGGCCCGTTTAGGCCGGGCCGTGCCGTGCCCGGGTCGTGCCGGGCCTGCGTGCTACCGGGCCAGCCCAGTTAGCACGGCCCGTTTGGCCAGCTATACTCGCGGCTTGATCAACTAAGGCCCTGTTTGATTCATAAGTCTTAGGACTTTTTAGTCCCAACTTATAAGTCTCAAGTCCCTAAAAAGTCTCTTCCTGTTTGGTTCCGAGACTTATAAGCCTCTATAAGACCACATTACAACTATAAGTCGCTATAAGTCTCTCCTTGAGAGTCTTATTTCATAAGTCCCAAATGCCCATTTTAAGTCCCTATAAGTCCCTCCTGTTTGGTGTAGATAAGACTCATAGGGACTTTTTAAGTCCTTAAACCAATAAGTTCCTGGAAACAAACACCCTCTAAAGGGTTGCTTTCTCAGCGCCTGCAGGGTTGCTCAAAGTGTGATCCAGATTTTTCCTTTTTGGTAGCTCTCATTTTAACAGATTTCAAAATTTACAAACATGTTATGTAGCTAGGTTGCGAGCCTGCACGAGCACATTGTGGGGCGGAGCTTAGTAGCCGAGGAAATCTGATTTGGTCGGCCTCAAACTGCGCCGCAGGCGACATGAGGCCAGGAGCCGTTGGAGATTTTCTTAATTCACCTAGCTTGAGGAGGGATCTGGGCCGCCGTCGCCAGCGTTGGGGTTGCCGCTCTGTACGCGATTTGTGATTGAACGACGAGGTCATTGAGACCAAATTATCCTGTATCGAAGGACCTTTTTGCAAATTATGCGGACAAATCGCTCCACCTAAATCTGGGCCATCAGTCTTCCAACTAGTGGTCAGATCCATTTTTTATATTTTTCTTTCACAAACATGTTTACTATTGTAGTTGCTCCCATCTACTCCCTCTGTTCCATAATGTATAGTGTCAAAAAGTGTCTTACATTATGGGACGGAGGGAGTAGGTATGTATGAATTTGTTTTTAGAATTTTTGAAACTGAAAAATTCAAATTTTGAAGTTTTCAAATTAAAACCTTTACGGAGCTCGGTCTCCATTTGGCATTTTCGAATTATACTCCCCTTCTGTACTGGTAATAGATCGATTTCAAAAATTTGGGCTAAAATAAAACCGGTACTAAAAAAATTGCTTCCAAATGTTCCAGTGACATTCATCGGTGTTTCACTGCCAGCTTGATTAACAAAGGGTTGCTTTCTCAGCGTCTACAGGGGTGCTCATAGTGTGATCCACTATGGATGCATAATCCACCTCCTTGGTTGAGCTGCGAAGCTAATAGAAGCATTGGGAGAGAATATCTAAAATGCACATGAGATGAGACCCAGCGCTGCAATTTGGGGGATCCCCGCTAGCAGGCAACTTGTATGGTTCACGGTAGTAGTAAGTTTTTCTCTGCTCCTCTGAGTGTTCTTAGCCACAATGTTATTTTGAGAGAGGTACGACTCGGTTCTTATATTTTTAGGTCGAAAGGAATATGCCTGGCCTTCTTATATAATTTCCACTAGCATGTCGTACATGATTCACTCAGTAAGTTTCATTGAGGGAAGTCTTTCAATAACATTGATTCTGACCGGAAGATGTAGGATGAAGAGCCATGGTTTGAGCATAGAGATTGCCTAATGTATGAAAAACAATATTAATTGTTTGTATCCAAACAAAAATATGTAATGAAACAGACTAAGCAGTGATTAGTCATTCAATGTATGAGAAATTATATTAACTACTATATACATTGAATGGCCTAATATCCAAACAAGAATTATAACGGTAAAGATAAGTTGAATGTCGGCAGATCCACGAGGTAGTTCTCCACAGTCGACTCACGTATCACCTTCTTGTGAAAGACCCTCGCCAAGATGCCAATGACATTCAGAGTGTCCATGTACATTGGTATCGCGCACACACATACTCGTCGCGGCTGTACTTTCTTCATCGTCTTCTTTATCTCATCCACCAGAAAACCGCACAACACGACGGTGGAGATGCAAGCGAATAAGGTGCTGCCAATTGTTCCAGTCTACCAAGTGATGTTCATCTCTAGTTAGAATTAATTCACTACGGCCAAGGGGGGCTATGCCCCCATCATAGAGAAATTATGTGAAATATCATTAGTCGTTAAGCTATAATTCTAAAGATTGTCAATGTTTAAGAAGAATTTGTTCGTTTGGCCCCTCTCAACTCTGCTTTGCCTAATATCCAAACAAGATTTATAATCGTAAAGATAATTTGAATGTCGGCATATCAATAAGGCAGCTCTCCTCGATCGACTGACGTATCACCTTCTTGTAGAAAACCGCCAAGACGCCAATCACATTCACGCGGGCCATGTACATCGGTATCACAACACACACGCAAAGGCGGAGCTATGTTGAGGCCTGGAAGGAGGGGCAGTAAACTAAAGATAATTTTATCTGAAGGGCCTAGATGAAGGGAAATTTAGCCTTTTGCACGCGCGTACTCGTCGTGGCTATACATCTTCACCATCTTCTTTGTGTCGCGCACCAGAAAACTGCACAACACGATGGTGGAGATGCAAGCAAATCAGGTGCTGCCAATTGTCCCAATCTACCAAGTGATGTCCATCCCTACTTAGAACTAAAATGGATATATCAAATTTTGAAACACAAAACGGGCGGAGCTTCACTAGGGGCAAGGGGGGCTATGCCACCCCTACCCTAGAGAAATTATGTGAAATATCATTAGTTGCTAAGCTAAAATTTTGAAGATTATGAAAATTTAAGCAGAATTTGTCCTTTTGGACCCTCAACTCTGCTTTCCCCCTCAACAATTTCTGTCAAGCTCTGCCACTGGTCATGGTGCAACAATGTTCTGTCAATTGCTTGGTAGTAAATGTGGGCGGGACAGTGTCTGTCGAAGCTCCACTCTTTGGTGTGTAGTGAAACAAAGTTTGTTCTATTTCCTCCAGTTTGCAGCTTACAAATGTTCGATCCCATAGCCTAGTTAACATTTGAATTTGATGAACTTAACACATTGAGCTACTTTGAATATTTGTAACATCTCAAAATTCTAAATTTTGGAATGTTATATTAAATAAATAATTATGATTGTTTGTTTGTTTGTTGTGTGATTGATTGAGTGGAAATTGAAACTTTTGAAAGTTGCATGAGAGGGAATAAAAGGACTGTCCCAAAACTTTTCATCTTACATTTTGATCTTCCTGAATTCAAGTTATTTGAAACTCATTTTCCATTTGAAGTTGTTTGAAATTCCAAATTCAAATCCAATTAGGAGTTATTTGGGTTCATATTCAAATTATTTTTACCCTAAAAATAAATAAATGGAAATAAGGGTAAAATGATCCCCTACAATAGAAAATTAGGAGAAAATAAATTTGAAATCATTTTTCTATTTAAAAAATGATTTTTATTGATTTTAAATGCAACAGTAGCACAGTTTGACTTTTATGAATTTTTATGGAATTTAGTTGAACTTGAAAAATAGTTCATGTTATTCGGGGTTTCTTTGTGAACATTTTGATACATAATATTCCTACGTAATTTTTTTTTAGTTATTTTTCCTATGTTGAAGTTTTTGTTTCTGCAAAAAAAACAAAAAAAAACACGCACACCACCTGGACCGAGGCCAGTTCGGCTCAGGAGCGCACCCAACCGGCCCATGGTCAGTTTTGGCCAGGCTAGCCCAGCGCCCGAGCGCTATTCGCATCGCTCGCCCGCGCCCCTCTTCCCTCGCTCGCTCTCTCCCACCGTCGCTGCCAGATGGGGCCCGCTCCCCAGGTCACCCCAAACCTCCCGCTCCTCCCGCTGGATGAGCACGCACACGCGCTCCGCGCGAACCCGCCGGCCGAAGCTCTCGGGATAAGGCTTATCCCGCAGCCCCGCGCCTCCTCTCCCCGCCTATAAATGCCCCCAGACCTCCTCGTCTCATCTTGCCACTCCACATCGACCCACACCGTCCATAGCCGTCGCCACAACGCTTTGCATCTCGCTGGCCGGAGCTACCTTGCCGGGGTATTACGCTGTCCGTATGGCCGCCTCGACCATGTTTTTCTTCACCAAGCTATTGCCCGGGTCCAGGAGCACCTGGTTGACATATTCTTGTTCCCCTAGGATCGCCGGAGTCGCTGCCCCGACGCATCGCGCCCTCGCCGGAGCTTGGAGCCGCCTTGCCTCGCCTCGCCTTGTCCTGACCACCCCGACCGCCGCCGACCCTGCCACCGGATCGCCCACGCCGCGTAGGACCCCGCGGCCTCCTTCCCCGTCGACGAGGAGCGCCGGAGCCGCCGCCCCGTCTGCCCCATCGCCGCTCATTGCCGGCCACTGACCGCCCGCTGTAAGCCGCCCTGCCCTTCGTTTCATAAAAAAATGACACGGTTAACCGCGGTTTTTATTAAACTGATCCGTTTAGTTAAAACAATCGCGGTTTTACTTTTATTTAGCGGCCATTCGCGTATAAGCTTCCACAGCGAACGCTGCTCAGCCAGCAACGAGCCGCCATGTGGCCAAGGGCCTGTTTGCAGTATATTTAGTTTCTGTTTCACTGATTAGTCCCTAGGATTTGCAGATTGGTCCCTGAACTTTAGTTAGCCACAACTTTTTAACCGTAACTCCAAATTCGACGAAACCAGCGGCAAAATGTTTGTCTCGAATAGCTTTATCCGAAGAACCAGCTTTGAAAACTTTTGGCCAATTTCAAATTTGAATTTATTCAGGTTTGAATTCAAACTTCAACTGGCCATATCTCCTAAACCGTAGCTCCGATTGATGTGATTCTTTTTGCACCGTGTCACCGTTGCCAAACCCTATCACTTGGACCTATCTCACGATATTTTTCACACATTAGGATCTGTCCATAGTAGTTTTACTCATATGCCTAGTATGCACTATGGTCCACGTCACAATTTTTTTTGCACCCATGCCCTATGTTGTTTTGCACTTAGTATTTTCTTTTGATAGTTAAGTGTGTCGTGTGTTCATTTGGATTTTCCGAGTCTTTTGATGTTGCATGTTATTTGGTTCTCTGAAATGATTGCTTATGTGAATGCAATGTTTGACCTTATAGATTTTCATCGGAGAGTGACGAATAGTTCTATTAAGTAAATTTCTGAGAGCGATATAATCTTCATCAACTATTACCAGGCAAGTTCACCTTTGACCATTCTTCCAATTACCTATGTTTATATTATGCACTTAGTCCTTTTGTGGTAGGATTGCATGGTAGGATTTATTGTTGCCAGATGGCTATGTCGTTACCTAGTAGTTCATTGAGATAGGTCTGATCTATACATCCTTGTCACCATCATGTAGGTTTATTTTTGCCTCGCTAAATGTAGACGTGGTTTGGGAAGCGAGCATGGTGAAACATGATTGATAAAGTAGTAATCAGGACCAAGACTTGTAAATGAACTATCTGGGCGGTATTTGGTTTGAATGGTGGCGAAGTACAGTGGGAGCATGCATGGTTAATCCATGGTGGTGCACCACTAGTGGTCGGCTGCCCAGGCTTAAAGAGATCAATCGTATTCTCATGTCTAGAAGCTTACGTGTGCAGCCACAAGCCTATATGGGCTCTGGCTTAGTTGAGTAGTTAGTGTGACCCCTTCCGGGATGGGCTAGCAGATGTAGAATGAGTAGGTGTACCAGCCTATCCGTGGGTTAAGGGGAAATACTTTCGAAAGACTATGTCTCGGTCATCCTGTTCTCAAACACCAGGTAGTGTGAGAATTTCAAGGGAGGCGATCGAGTCTTGTGGGGAAAAGTGCGCAAACCTCTGCAGAGTGTTAAAACCTAATCGATTAGCCGTGTCCCAGGTTACGGACGACTTGAGCATCTAGTAGTGGAAATGCTGGGAGATCTCATCACTCTTAATTAAACAGTTGGGTTTAAATGAAACTTTGGGAATGGATTGAGTTGGGTTTACCAACTCATCCTATGCTATACAATAGTGATAGAATAATATCTTTTATTCTAGGGAAAAACTAGCTTTGTGCAAAACCTAAACTTAGAGCTTTCCACCAGCCAAATTGCATGTACAAATAGGTTCATTACTCTTATGATGTGACTTTCCAGTACATTCAATATACTGACCTACAGGGCTGCAACATCTTATGTTGCAGGAATTTTCTACGATGAGTAAGAGTTACATTGTAGGGTTACGGTCTATACTCAACTTGCCGTTGGCGTTGATGGACTCCACACCCTTATGATTGTTTCCGCTGATACTTATGAGGTATATATACCAGTTTTACGTTATTTATACATGTGATTGCACTTTGATATATACATTGATGTACTGTGTGTGCCAGCATACCGATCCAGGGATGGCACGGATACACATAGGCTTGACCGTTTGAGGTCGGGTTGCTACAGAGATGGTATCAGAGCACATGTTGACTGTAGGACGTGACCGTAGAAACTGGAAAGCCCTTAGGAAAGGATTTCTCTAAACCTTTATTTTCAGAAAGATCCTTTACCTCTCTTCTTTTCTGAGCTTTATCAAATCTTTCCTTTTACCTCAAATAGTTAGACAATACCCCTTCTCCCTTTGACCACACGGAGGATCAACTGATGAGACCACTCCAAGAAGGACAAGATATCAGACTTCACCATACACTAGAATAATTGAAGTTACAACAGTCGAAGCCTCTGAAGAATTGAAGAATTTGAAGACACCGACAAATGTCAAGATTTATATGACCTTTAGAAGACCAAACCCTTGTTGTATACTCACGTTAGATGCGATGATTTGTGAGCTGTCATATTTTGTGTGTGTTTTCTGACAGCAACAAATAAAACCTATTTTCAAAACTACATTGTTTGTATTGTGTGTATCTCTCTCTATCCCTCTCCCGTATCTCATCCCAAAACCCTTGGACCCAATAGATGATGAATGAAGATGGACTTGTATTCTCTGAACCGATCACTCAGTTGGAGGCAGAGATATGGATTCAAAACATGGAGAATCACTTCAGGAGCAATTTGGTTGCAAGGAAGTATGAGGTTCAATACGCTCTTCAGTACTTTACAAAAAGTGCTGCAACCTGGTGGAAAATGCATCAGGCCATACAAGGATGTGACGGAGCAAAAACTTGGGAGGAACTCAAGATGACTCTACTGAAGTCTCGTCTTATTCAGAAGCCCTATGGCAATGAAATGAAGAAACCTTGTGCATGCAAGATTTGTGGTGAGATAGGACATACCCATGAAGAACACAAGGATGGATGCCCTCATTGTGAAGGAAATCACCAAGCGGAAGAATGCCCAACAAGGCAGGTTCTTGTTTCTTGTGTGAAGGAACTACGCACTACCCTGCCCAGTGTCATATTTACCCCAAGGTACAAGAAATTACCAAGCAGAAGAAGGAAGCAATGAAAGAATCCCTCGAGGAAAGTTTAAGAAAACCGGTGATGAAAGAAGATGTTGACGACCCTGATGGAGAAAGCCTAAACAGATTTTACTCCAATGCTTGCTATTCATGTGGAGAAGAAGGACATTTTTCACAGTATTACACGAAGGAAAGCCAAGAGTATTTGGGAAACTTCCTGACGGAAGAAGTGGAGTTTGATCGACAAGAGATAGAGGAATTGATCGGAACGAAGAAGTCGAGGAAGAGAAAAAGCATGTATCCCCAGAACAACCCAAATTCTACAGAAAAGGACCTGAGTCAAATCACTTGTTACAGGTGCAAGGATTTAGGTCATTACGCTAGCAAATGCCCAGCAAGGAAGCCAAGAACCCAAGGAGCCAAGATAACCACCAGGAAACCCCTGGATTTGTCTGACATCATTTGTTTACGCTACAAAGGAGTAGGAAATTTTGCCAGAGAATGTTCAGACCCGAGGAGAGCTTGAGCAGAGTAGTTGAGATCTTGATATTGGAATAAAGCATGTAATAAAGTTGGAACACACTTTTATTTTTGTTGGGGATGTTGAGTTGAGTTGTGAAATGGAAATTGTAATAGCTCATGAAGCAATAAAAGTCGAGGTGTTTGGAATCTCATATGAAATGTTATGAGTTGTTTGTTGATTGTGAGTGCCTCTCTCACTATGTCACCCAGACTTAAACCTTGAACCCATGGACAAGCTGACCCCAAACCTTTCCCTGAAAAATAACCACATCTCACCCAAGGAAATACATATAGTATCCTGAGTACCCCTTCTATCTTATACCTGCAGATGACAACCCTTTACGAGTCTTTTCTGAAGGGCCCAGAAATGATCATGACCCTGACCAGTGATCAGGATTACCCGAAGATCCTGAAGGACATGATGAAGCATATTAATCTTGAAGGAGATGCAGTCTACAAGGGTTATCCTTTCATGGAGAAGGGAGTTGAACTTTGGTATGTGGAGGTACACCTTCATCGTGTGAAGGGAGTTTGCCCAAAGACTACGGGTCAATACCTTTTCATTTCTCGAGTACCACGAGCAACATTCTTCGACTCTGTTCGTGAAGCTGCTATGGAAGCCATACGTCAGATTGGGGAAATACTAGAAGCAAGACTCCGTCACACTCAGGAATACCTGAGGGAGGTGCATGCAGAGATGATGGATATGAAGCTCATGGCCACCACGATGAAGTAAAACATCGATGATTTGAAGGATCACATCGCATAATTCTAGTGGGACTGAAGTATCTTCAAGAAGGGCAAATGAATAAAGATGGAAGTAATGCTTGACCATACCAAACTATGTGGATGGCAGCTTTTGTAATAAAGTACTTTTGAAATTTGAGTTTTGAGTAGTGGTTAAGGATGTAATAAATGATTTGATATGAAGAGAATATGGATTATGGATGAACCAGTGCATTTTTTTGGCGGTACTTGTCTGTGTGAACACTTGAATAATGGAAAAGAAAATGTATTCCATAGAGTGGAGTTTGGACAAATGAGTTGGAGTTTGATTTTAATTATGATGGTTACCCCAAGAGTATGAAGGAATGAAGTACTACTAGGTTTAAAGGAGATGTAATGTTGGAATATGGAACAATAGTAACTCCAAGGATGAGTTAAAGATATACAAGTGTGGAAGTGGGCCATAACCCACATGACCCAGGATTTGATAAGGAAACAAGCACAATCTTGTTGAAGAAAATAATTCTGAAAGAAACTATGATTTCATCAGCATACATTTCATAGGAGGTTACGTACAACCTGAGAGTTGTGAAGAAACGATAGAGATTTTGTGTGGCTTGCAGAACCAATGGATTTACCCAAACCCAGTTCATGGAGAAGAGAAGTTCTGCAATGTTTGTGAGGATGCCCAAGTGTTAGAAAACGTGATTCAGTATCTGCGTATGTAGTAATGATTCAAGTACGGGATGGATTGGCCCCCATACCGGAGACTTCTATCATGAGCTATCATATGTTGATAAAAAAATTAGAGAGACTTAAAACCCTAGAATAGCATCGACACAATAAGCCAAAAAAACCTTAGAATGGCAGGACGATGGAGACCCTGTACATGCACCTGTTGCCAATCGTAGGTTATGCGGTGAGGTTCAACCCAGATCCATTTCCTGCAGGAGAAACCAAAAAACTTGTCGACCACCATGAGGTTTTCGATAGTTGTTTAGCATTGGCGCCAGACCTGTCCAGTCTCGGAAGGATCATATCAAGGGCTCAAGATTTTGAGGAAAAGGTTATGCCCTACCAAAAGAGCCTCAAAGAAAGAGTTACTCCAGGGAGTATGAGAAGACCGACACCGTCAACCCAAAGGGCGGAGTACATGAGTTTTGTTGGAACCATAACCATGCTTCTAAGGGTGGTAGCACCCCATACCATGTGTTGATTAATGGATTTTCAAGAAGACCCCCCCCCCCAAACCGAACCTTCTTTCTAGCCTCTCCGAATCTTGAGGACGAGATTCATTTTAAGGGTGCTAGTTTGTAGCATCCCAAAATTCTAAATTTTGGAATGTTATATTAAATACATAATTATGATTGATTGTTTGCTTGTTGTGTGATTGATTGAGTGGAAATTGAAACTTTTGAAAGTTGCATGCGAGGGAATAAAAGGACTGTCCCAAAACTTTTCATCTTGCATTTTGATCTTCCTGAATTCAAATTCATTTCATCACAAAACCCTAGAGTGAAGATAATATGACTTCTCTTTCATTTAAACAAATGAAAAGGGGGTTGAGAAGATTTGAATTCCATTTGAGAATGTTTTAACTCAGAAACTTTATGCCACTCAAGGATTTTCATGAGAGAATATAATAGGACTTCTTCAAAATATATGAAATAGAGTGGGGAGTGATGAGGAGCACTTTTAAATTTAATTTGGTTCACTTTTGGAAAGTTTTCCGGTTTGAGTTTCAAAAACATTTCCATTCATTCAAATAAAATAAAGAGAGAAGGAAATATGACTCCTTCAATTATCAGAAAGAAAATGGAAATGGGTTATGAAACCAATAGATGTTATTTTAAAATAATATCCGAAATCATTTGCCTCTCATGATTTATTGCATTTTGGAGTTTTTTCGAATGTTCAAATATTATTTTCCACTCAAGAAAAATAAAGGAGAGGGGATAAGATGACTTCCTCAAAATATAAAAGAGTTGGAAGTTTCAAAGGAATAATTTGGAGGTCACTTTCAAGTTATTTGAAACTCATTTTCCATTTGAAGTTGTTTGAAATTCCAAATTCAAATCCAATTAGGAGTTATTTGGGTTTATATTCAAATTATTTTTCTCCTAAAAATAAATAAATGGAAATAAGGGTAAAATGATTCCCTACAATAGAAAATTAGGAGAAAATAAATTTGAAATCATTTTTCTATTTTAAAAATGATTTTTATTGATTTTAAATGGAATAGTAGCACTGTTTGACTTTTATGAATTTTTATGGAATTTAGTTGAACTTGAAAAATAGTTCATCTTATTCGGAGTTTTTTTTCTGAACATTTTGGTATATAATATTCCTACGTAATTTTTTAGCTATTTTTCCTATGTTGAAGTTTTTGTTTCTGCAAAAAAACACGCACACCACCTGGACCGAGGCCAGTTCGGCCCAGGAGCGCACCCAACCGGCCCATGGCCAGTTTTGGCCAGGCTAGCCCAGCGCCCGAGCGCTACTCGCATCGCTCGCCCACGCCCCTCTTCCCTCGCTCGCTCTCTCCCCCCGTCGCTGCCAGATGGGGCCCGCTCCCCAGGTCACTCCCAACCTCCCGCTCCTCCCGCTGGATGAGCACGCACACGCGCTCCGCGCGAACCCGCCGGCCGAAGCACTCGGGATAAGGCTTATCCCACAGCCCCGCGCCTCCTCTCCGCGCCTATAAATGCCCCCAGACCTCCTCGTCTCATCCTGCCACTCCACATCGACCCACGCCGTCCATAGCCGGCGCCACGACGCTTTGCATCTCGCCGGCTGGAGCTACCTTGCCGGGGTATTACGCTGTCCGTATGGCCGCCTCGACCCTGTTTTTCTTCTCCAACCTATTGCCCGGGTCCAGGAGCACCTGGTTGACATATTCTTGTTCCCCTAGGATCGCCGGAGTCGCTGCCCCGACGCAGCGCGCCCTCGCTGGAGCTTGGAGCCGCCGCCTTGCCTCGCCTTGTCCCGAGCACCCCGACCGCCGCCGACCCCGCCACCGGATCGCCCACGCCGCGTCGGACCCTGCGGCCTCCTTCCCTGTCGACGAGGAGCGCCGGAGCCGCCGCCACGTCCGCCCCATCGCTGCTCGTCGCCGACCACCGACCGCCTGCTGTAAGCTGCCCACCCTTGGTTTCATAAAAAAAACAACGCGGTTAACCGCGTTTTTTATTAAACCGATCGGTTTAGTTAAAACAATCCCGGTTTTACTTTTATTTTTTCCGCGGTAGGTGTTTTTCTTATTTAGCGGCCATTCGCCATATAAGCTTCCACAACGAACGCTGCTCAGCCAGCCACGAGCCGCCATGTGGCCAAGGGCCTGTTTGCAGTATATTTAGTTTCTATTTCACTGATTAGTCCCTAGGATTTGCAGATTGGTCCCTGAACTTTAGTTAGCCACAAGTTTTTAACCGTAACTCCAAATTCGACAAAACCAACGGCAAAATGTTCGTCTCAAATAGCTTTATCCGGAGAACCAGCTTTGAAAACTTTTGGACAATTTCAAATTTGAATTTATTTAGATTTGAATTCAAACTTCAACTGGCCATATCTCCTAAACCGTAGCTCCGATTTATGTGATTCTTTTTGCACCGTGTCACCGTTGCCAAACCCTATCACTTGGACCTATCTCACGATATTTTTCACACATTAGGATCTGTCCATCGTAGTTTTACTCATATGCCTAGTATGCACTGTGGTCCACGTCATAATTTTTTTGCACCCATGCCCTATGTTGTTTTGCACTTAGTATTTTCTTTTGATAGTTAAGTGTGTTGTGTGTTCATTTGGATTTTCCGAGTCTTTTCATGTTGCATGTTATTTGGTTCTCCGAAATGATTGCTTATGTGAATGCAATGTTTGACCTTATAGATTTTCATCGAAGAGTGACGAATAGTTTTATTAAGTAAATTTCTGAGAGCGATATAATCTTCATCAACTGTTACCAAGCAAGTTCACCTTTGACCATTCTTCCAATTACCTATGTTTATATTATGCACTTAGTCCTTTTGTGGTAGGATTGCATGGTAGGATTTATTGTTGCCAGATGGCTATGTCGTTACCTAGTAGTTCATTGAGGTAGGTCTGATCTATACATCCTTGTCACCATCGTGTAGGTTTATTTTTGCCTCGCTAAATGTAGACGTGGTTTGGGAAGCGAGCATGGTGAGACATGAGTGACAAAGTAGTAATCAGGACCAAGACTTGTAAATGAACTACCTGGGCGGTATTTGGTTTGAATGGTGGCGAAGTACAGTGGGAGCATGCATGGTTAATCCATGGTGGTGCACCACTAGTGGTCGGCCGCCCAGGCTCAAAGAGATCAATCGTATTCTCATGTCTAGAAGCTTACGCGTGCAGCCACAAGCCAATATGGGCTCTGGCTTAGTTGAGTAGTTAGTGTGACCCCTTCCGGGATGGGCTAGCAGATGTAGAATGAGTAGGTGTACCGGCCTATCCGTGGGTTAAGGGGAAATACTTTCGAAAGACTATGTCTCGGTCATCCTGTTCTCAAACACCAGGCAGTGCGCGAATTTGAAGGGAGGCGATCGAGTCTTGTGGAGAAAAGTGCGCAAACCTCTGCAGAGTGTTAAAACCTAATCGATTAGCCAAGTCCCCGGTTACGAACGACTTGAGCATCTAGTAGTGGAAATGCTGGGAGATCTCATCACTCTTAATTAAACAGTTGGGTTTTAAATGAAACTTTGGGAATGGATTGAGTTGGGTTTACCAACTCATCCTATGCTATACAATAGTGATAGAATAATATCTTTTATTCTAGGGAAAAACTCGCTTTATGCAAAAACTAAACTTAGAGCTTTCCACCAGCCCAATTGCATGTACAAATAGGTTCATTACTCTTATGATGTGAATTGCCAATACATTCAATGTACTGACCTATAGGGCTGCAACGTCTTATGTTACAGGAATTTTCTACGATGAGTAAGTGTTACGTTGTAGGGTTACGGTCTACACTCAACTTGCCGTTGGCGTTGATGGACTCCACACCCTTATGTTTGTTTCCGCTGAGACTTATGAGGTATATATATATATCAGTTTTACATTATTTATACATGTGATTGCACTTTGATATATACATTGATGTACTGTGTGTGCCAGCATACCGATCCAGGGATGGCACGGATACAGAGAGGCTTGACCGTTTGAGTTCGGGTCGCTACAATATTGATGACCATACTTGTTCATGATTGTTCAGCAAGTCATTACACTTCTTATGAAACATTCATTTTGTTTATGTGCTTTTCTTACACCATGGATTATTTGAAGTTATTCACACCTCTTTGTGCCTCCACAAACAAGCTAAGATAAACATACATTTATCCAGAAAATTAGTTTAGAAGACTAAAATGCATATTTGGATGGATTTTGGTAGCTAGGAGCACTAACCAGTACATTCAAAACAATATATTTTCCTCACTACTCTTGAGTTTGATCCTTTAGCTACTTTTGATATAAACAGGACAAGACAACCTTGTTGTACTATGTAAGTGCATCTAGTGCCACCCCTAGTTGGTTTTGGAGTATTGACGACAAACCTAGTTGAGGGACTAACGTGTTTGTGAGAATTGCAGGAAAACACAGGTAGAAGTCCCTCATTGATTCGGTTTTATTACCAGAGATGACCCTTAAAAATGTACGAAGACATTGAAGACAATGGTGGTTTATGAAGATATTCATATTGAAGACAATGACATGAGAAGACTCCCTATGAAGCTTATGGAACTCGAAGACTTAGATCCTTCGTAGTTTTATTTCTTTCATGTTGTGTCATAGGAACCACCGTACTGTTAAGTGGGGTCCAAGAGAACCAGTCAGAATGACTGTAGTGATGCCTAATTCAAATCCTATGTCTTCGAGCGAAGACTTTGAGAGAAAATCTTGTCCAGAGTCAGACAAGTCAGCTTTACTTGTAGCCCAAGTAAAGTTGCCGTGTGAGTTCAAAATTCGACCGTTGGTACACGTGTCAGTTCCTTAGTGACCCAAGGTCATTTCGAACAGATCAGGTCGGGTTGCCAAGTGGCTATAAATAGTCCACCCCCACAACCATAAATGGTTGGCTGCTCAGATTTCAGTGCACGGCTTTTGTCGTTTGAGAGCAACCCACCTCGAAGCCTTTGAGAGAAAAATTCCTAGTGAGGAGAAAAGCCCTAACCACCCAGAGCCAGAGTAAATTGGGCATCACTTAAGTCTTCTTGTCTGTGTGATCTGAAGACTTATTACACTTGAGGACTGTGCATCCTCCAGACGGTTAGGCGTCGCGTTCTGAGCATCCAAGAGAAATTGTGGATTGCCAGTGAACGAAGTCTGTGAAGGTTTGGGAGTCTACCTTGAAGACTTACCTGAGTGATTGAGCGAGGTCTGTGTGACCTTAGCTCAAGGAGAAAACGGTGAGGACTGGGTGTCTTGGACTAAGTGTCCTTGACTGGGTGTCCGGGACTGTGTGTCCTTTGGTTTAAATACCTACCCGCTCCAACCAGACGTACAGTTGTCACAGCAACTGGAACTGGTCCAACAAATCATTGTCTTCAACGTGTCACTGGTTTCATCTTCACTTCCTTTCACTTACAGTTATTCATTGTGAAGCCATTGCATGCTTGCTTTATCTTTTGTCTTCACAACATGAATGTATGATCTGTTTGGCTTCATAACTTCTTCCTACCTGATCCTCATTACACTGAAGCTGTTTGTCATTGCGCTTTCACTCTATTGAATACATGACCATGGCTGGCCTAGTGTAATCTAACTTCCGCTGCATAGTAATAGGCATAATCTTCACTGTTTGTCTTCATAACTCTCACGTTTTGAAGACTTCCATAAAAATCGCCTATTCACCCCCCTCTAGTCGATATAACGCACTTTCAATTGGTATCAGAGCTAGGTGCTCCCTTGTTCTGTGTGATTCGGTTTAACCACCTGGAGTTTTAGCTATGTCGACTGCAGGGATAATCAAAGTCTCCGCTGCTTGCCCCGTCTTCGATGGAACTGAATATCCCTACTGGAAGAATAAGATGCGCATGCATCTTGAAGCCATTGACGTCGACCTATGGTATGTCGTCGAAAACGGCGTTCCCAAGGCTGGAGAAGGTGTCACTGCTGCTGATGTCAAGAAGTTCGTTCAACTGGACTCTACTGCCAAGAATATCATCTGTGGTCATCTGACCAAAGGACAGTATGGCCGTGTGAGTGCCTTGAAGACATCCAAACTGGTCTGGGACTGGCTCTCCGAAGTTAATGAAGGCATATCAACCCAGAGAGATCAAAGAATCAGTGTCCTTCGCAATCTCTTCAACCGCTTCAAACGAAATGACAATGAGAATGTCCAGCACACCTTTGATCGGCTCACTGACATCACAAATGAGCTACAAGCCCTCGGCGCTACTGAGATCACCAAACATGAAGTCGTCAAGACGCTGCTGAGATCACTTGATAGTTCGTTTGACATTCTGGCCCTGATGATTCAAGAACGTCCTGATTTCAAGACACTCGATCCGTCTGACATACTTGAGAGGCTCAACACACATGAGTTTCAGCTTTCTGAGAAAAGAGATATCTACGGTCCAAACTATGGGCGAACTCGTGCCTTGAAGGAAAAAGCTGTCTCCTCATCTGAAGAAGAATCTGACTGCAGTTCTGATGATCCTGAAGACATTGGAAGAGAACTTGCAATGCTAGTGAAGAAGTTTCAAAAATTCACCAAGAAGAAAGGCTTCAGAAAATCTTCACGATCAAGCTCAAGGAATGATGAAGCTTCTGCTCATGACTACAAGAAGAAAACATGTCACAAGTGCAAGAAAACTGGGCACTTCATCTCTGAGTGTCCACAGTGGGACAATGAGAACAGAAGGAAGAAGAAGAGCAAGGAATATGATTCTGACGACAAGAAGAAGAAACACTCAAAGTATTCTTCCAAGTCTTCATCAAAGTCTTCATCACACAAGAAGAGCTCATCTGGCAAGGCACGTGCATTTGTTGGAAAGGAGATGGATTCAGAAGAGGAGTCCGCATCTGAGGAGGCAGAGGTGGAGTCTGAGGAGGAGTCTGATTCTGGCATTGCGAGTCTGGCTACAGCATACGTTGCCAAGTCCATCTTCAACACTGAAGACAATAACTGCATCACCGACACCGACGCAAATGACAAGAACGACTCCACTCCTACCTACTGCTTCATGGCACGCGGTGCCAAGGTAAACACACGCACCACTCGCTATGAAACATCCAGTGACGATGACTCTGAATGTGATTCAAAACCTAGCTACAAAACACTTGCTAAAATTGCAACTGAACAACAGAAAGCTATGGAACATATTCAAAAACTGTTAGACAGAAGCGATGATCTGTTGGGTGCTGAAATGACTCGATCTGAATCCTTAATTGAAGACATAAAAAACCTTCACGTTAAGTATCAGGAACTTGAAGATCGTCATGATACTCTCTCAACAACTCATGAAAAGCTTTCCTATGACTATCTTCAAAGGAAGCAAGAACTTGAGAAATTGAGGGTGGCTCATGAAGATCTTCAAAAGGAAAACGCGTCACTTCGCGCCGAATAGATCAGTCCCGCTCAGGAAGGATTTGAACCACCATGTCTTAAATGCATTGAGCGTAATAATGCTAATTCTGTTGCTGAATGTTCCACTGCTACTACTGTTCCAATATCTTCAACTGTTGATGTGGCAACTAACCCCTCTGCTGAGGATACCACTGCTATTGCTGATGAGAATGCTAGGTTGAAGACATTGCTTGAAACAGGGATGTACAAAAGTCTGAAAGGGCATCAAACATTATGTGATGTCCTTAAGAAGCAGATTCTGAACCGAAACCCTAGGAAAGAGGGTGTTGGGTTCGTGAGGAAAATCAATGCAGATGGCTCTTACTGGAAACCTGAGCAGTACCCCAAAACTACATGGGTTGCTGCAAAGGAACTTTCAGCAGATCCATCCAATTTATCTGGCTTCACTTGTGCTAACCCAATTATCATTGATGAATCCTTTGATGCAAACTATAAACTGTTTAAGAATCAGAATGGTGAAGTGTTTGCCAGGTACATTGGTACTAACTGCAGGAATGGACCGCCTATGAAGAAGATCTGGGTTCCGAAAAAATGTCTGGAAAATCTTCCTGTGAATGTCTTCATGACACCTCACTTGAAGAAGACAAACCTCGGTCCAAAGGCTTCATACAGACAGAGGACTCACCTGAGTCACACTAACGCAAATGTTTTGCAGGGAAACCATACTCAGGCATATGAATATGAGAGCGGTTCATCGAACCGTCATATTCATATGACCAAAAATTATTCTGCTTATGCCAATGAGTATTATTATCCCCCTGCTAGACTGTTTGCTAAGGCTTCAAAGCCAAAATTCTCAGATGCTGCACTTAGACTCATAGCTTCTAAGCCACCCTTGAAGATGTGGGTGGTTAAGAAAGCTTAACTCTCTTTTGCAGGGAAAGGTCTCCAGCACAAAAACAAAATCTTCTGATGCTATTGCTGGGGACCATAAAAATCTTGTGGGGCGCAAGATAAACTGCCCAAATGGCATCATTATGTACTTCGTTCCTGAATCGCATGCTACTCTCCCCATTAGTCCTAATCTGGATCTAAGTTTTCATAACCCACTGGTTCGTCAAATGTTTATGCTTCACAACACTCTTCGTGAAGCCTATCCCCCTAACTGCACTGTAGGGTACGACACCAGTGACTTCAAAGTCTTCAGAATGGATTATTGACAGTGGGTGTACAAATCACATGACTGGCAGAAGAAGCCTTCTTATGGACTCAACTTTACGTCCATCCGACAAGAGCCACATTACATTCGCTGACACTGGTAAAAGTAAGGTATTGGGTCTAGGTAGAGTTGCAATCTCAAAGGATCAACACATGGATAAAGTCATGCTTGTTGAATCCCTTGGCTTCAACTTAATGTCTGTCTCAATGCTTTGTGATTTGAATATGATTGTAATGTTTGGCAAATATCGCTGCCTGGTGCTAATGGAATCTGACAAATCTCTAGTGTTTGAAGGGTATAGGAAAGGTGATTTGTATGTGGTAGATTTCTCAGCAGGACCACAACTTGCAGTATGTCTTCTTGCAAAAGCTTCAGAATGCTGGCTTTGGCATCGAAGGCTTGGGCATGCTGGCATGAGGAACCTCCACACCCTTGCGAAGAAAAAGCACGTCATAGGCATCGAGGGCGTCAAGTTCAAGAAAGATCACTTATGCGGTGCCTGTGAAGCAGGGAAGATGACAAGGGCAAAACATCCTTCGAAGACAATCATGACCACTACTCAACCCTTCGAACTGCTTCACATGGATCTTTTCGGTCCCACTCACTACTCAACTTTTACTATTTCTGCATGCCTCTATGGCTTCGTAATTGTTGATGATTATTCTAGATATACTTGGGTGCACATAATCCTTTACAAGACTGAAGTGCAGGATGTCTTCAGACGCTTCGCAAATCGAGCTATGAACAATTTTGGCGCCAAGATAAAGCATATCAGAAGTGACAATGGCACTGAATTCAAGAACACTGGCCTTGATACATATCTGGATACCTTGGGCATCACACATGAATTCTCAGCTCCATACACGCCACAGCAGAATGGCGTCGTCGAACGCAAGAACAGAACACTCATTGAGATGGCCAGAACAATGCTAGATGAATACAAGACTCCAAGAAAATTCTGGACTGAAGCCATTGATACTGCATGCCATACAATCAATCATGTTTATCTTCACAAGCTTCTGAACAAGACATCTTATGAACTCCTAACTGGCAAGAAGCCAAATGTCAGTTACTTCAGAGTATTTGGCGCAAAATGCTGGATCAAGGACCCACACCACACCTCAAAGTTTGCACCAAAAGCACATGAAGGCTTCATGCTTGGATATGGAAAGGATTCGCACTCCTACAGAGTCTTCAATCTCTTCCACTACAAAGTGGTTGAAACAGTGGATGTGCGATTTGATGAAACCAATGTATCACAAAGAGAGCAATTGCCAAATGTGCTAGATGAAGTTCCAGCAAATGAATCAATCAAGCTTATGGGAACTGGAGAAATTGTACCTTCTGAAGCTCATCCTGAAGAAGAACTTATCATCTCAGCACCTGATCCACATGAAGACAATGCTCAGCCTGAAGATATACCTTCAAATGACCACATAGATCAGCAAGAGCAAAGTCTTCGCCCCACACACCCTCGTGTTGCAAATGAAGTACAAATTGACAAAATACTTGACAGCATCAATGCACCTGGTCCACTCACTCGTTCAAGGGCAACTCAGCTAACAAACTTCTGTGGGCATTTCGCATTCGTCTCAATATCAGAACCCAAGAAAGTTGAAGAAGCCTTCATGGAACCTGAATGGATTCAAGCTATGCAAGAAGAGCTTCAACAGTTTGAGCTGAATAATGTATGGGAACTGGTTAAGCGTCCTGATCCACGGAAGCACAACATAATAGGCACCAAATGGATATACCGCAACAAGCAAGATGAGCATGGTCAAGTTGTCAGAAACAAAGCTCGTCTCGTTGCTCAAGGATATACTCAAGTGGAGGGCATTGACTTCGATGAAACATTTGCTCCTGTGGCTAGGCTTGAAGCCATACGCATACTGCTGGCCTATGCAAATCATCATAACATACTTCTCTATCAGATGGATGTGAAAAGTGCCTTTCTCAATGGCAAGATTGAAGAAGAAGTGTATGTTGCACAACCACCTGGCTTTGAAAATCCAAAACATCCTGATATGGTATACAAGCTCAACAAGGCACTGTATGGCCTCAAACAAGCCCCTAGGGCCTGGTATGATACACTCAAGTACTTTCTGAAAAGCAAAGGCTTCATACCTGGTTCCCTGGATCCCACTCTTTTCATGAAGACATATGATGGTGAACTGTTTGTGTGCCAAATATATGTGGATGACATTATCTTCGGCTGCACCAATCAGAAGTATAGTGAAGAGTTTGGATATATGATGCAAGAGCAATATCAGATGTCCATGATGGGGGAGCTGAAGTTCTTCCTCGGTCTTCAAATACGGCAACAACGCAACGTCATCTTCATATCTCAAGAGAAATATCTTAAAGAGTGCCTGAAGAAGTTCGGTATGCAAGACTGCAAAGGCTTCACAACACCAATGCCAGCCAAGCATCATCTGGGTCCCGACGACAATGGTAAAGAGTTCGATCAAAAGGTATACCGCTCCATGATTGGGTCTTTGCTTTATTTATGTGCATCTAGGCCAGATATCATGCTTAGTGTTTGCATGTGTGCTCGATTTCAAGCGACACCAAAGGAGTCGCATCACTTAGCTGTGAAGCGAATTCTTCGATATTTGGCTCACACCCCAACTCTAGGATTATGGTATCCAAAGGGCTCAGAGTTTGATTTGGTTGGATTTTCTGATGCTGATTATGCTGGTGACAAGGTTGATCGCAAGTCTACATCAGGCACATGTCACTTTCTGGGACGATCACTTGTATGTTGGTCTTCAAAGAAGCAGAACTGTGTATCTCTCTCCACTGCTGAATCTGAATACATTGCTGCTAGATCTTGCTGCGCTCAGCTTCTGTGGATGAAGCAAACACTCAAGGATTATGGCATTCATCTGAAGCAAGTGCCACTTTACTGCGACAACGAAAGCGCCATCAAGATTGCCAACAACCCAGTTCAGCACTCGAAGACAAAGCACATTGAAATTCGTCATCACTTTCTCAGAGATCATGTTGTGAAGGAAGACATTGATATCATACACGTCAACACTGAAGAGCAATTGGCAGATATCTTCACCAAGCCCTTGGATGAGAAGAGATTTTGCAAGTTACGGTGTGAGCTAAATATCTTGGAATCCTCAAATGTCCTGTGATCAGGCACACATCCTAACACTTGAGCATATTGATGACTTAGATGTGCAACACACGAAGTAGCGTATATCTTCAAACAATGAAGACATACATTCTAAGTGTGAATACATTAATGTGGAATTTGACTTCGGAGCGCCACGATAATTGTGCGCCGTGTCTGGGTCTAATACTTCCTATACGGTGGGTAACGCCACCACCAAACGTTCCATTTTGAAGTGTTTCTCTCATGGCGTTACCTCTCAATGTCTTCACATTTGGTTTGGCTTCATTCTCAATATGTCTTCATGATTATCTTCACTGCATTGATTATATGGATATATATGTACTGATGTTCTGTCCTCTACAGCATTCACTTATAGCTATGTCTTCTTGGTTGAATCTTTTGAACTAAGTGAATGTGATCGGACCCTAACCTCTCTATGCTTTCTATCTCAAACTCTATCTCTCCAAGTCATATGCATTCTGTTGAAACTGTCAAATGTCTTCACTGTGTCCTTGTCAGCTGAAGACATAGTGACAACCATAAAAGTCCGTTTTTAATGCTCATTCCTCCACATAAGATCCGGAGAAGCAGGAACGACCGCCCGACAATTTAGGCGTGTGTGGGACGTGGAACAAATCCCAATCTTCCTCTAACTGGCCACGCG
The DNA here is from genome assembly GCF_056163025.1 of Triticum urartu. Classification (NCBI taxonomy): domain Eukaryota; kingdom Viridiplantae; phylum Streptophyta; class Magnoliopsida; order Poales; family Poaceae; genus Triticum; species Triticum urartu. The sequence goes on from NC_141875.1 coordinate 99,065,524, forward strand.
TGCCTCAAATGCGAACCGCCAGGGGTACCTGCGTAATAGCGCAGTGCCGCCTCTATCCCTATAAGTACACGATTTACTGCGGTCATTATCTCCTTCTACCACCCTCGCACGAACCCTAGCGCCACCGCTAGCACTCAACGACGCCGGCGACGAAGCTCTTCACTGCCGCAACCTCTCCGACGCCGTTTTCACGCCGACAGCGGACATCGCTCTCTCCGCCGTCGCTGTAGGTGTCTTCCGTCGCCAAGTTAGGGCATGGAGGATCGAACTGCTCGGCCTCAACTCTCACTTCGTCTAGCAGTTCCAAGTGTGGTAAATAAAACCTCTTTTTACAGCCTCTTTTGATCCCATAGCTCAGTCACTTTCTGCCATAAGGAGTTTCTCTTCACATCAGTTAGTTATCTCGCTACATCTCATGACATGCCTAGTATATTCACTTGTGCTTCATAAGGTAGTTAGATTCTTCACTTGTACTGATCTGTGGGTTCGTACAAATCTGGAACCAACTTCTTATCTATGAGTGAATGTCTTCGCATAATGAGGTCTATGTCTTCTAAACCGATTTATCTTCAAAATCTTCTGAGAATGCATATGACCTCTTCCCCTTCCCTCGCACCTTAATGCTGTTACAGGTACATGTCCGTGGGAGAATCCTTTGGTTCTCATAGTCTGCATTCATTTGCAGAGTACTTGCAGCATCACATCAACTCTCCTGAAGCCAGTTCTTGCAAAAGGAAGCCTTTGAAGCCTTTGAACATCTTGAAGCCTTCCAAGTTATTCATGGCTTCAGAAACAGCAGCAAGGAAGGGAGGCAGACAGCGACGTGGTGAAACGTCCAAAGATCTGCCTGATGAATTGGCAGAGATGTACAAAACTGATCCTGAAGAAAGCTATGGTCAGCGCAAGACACGAATCCAATGGATTCGAAGATAATGGGCAGAGCAATGGTTCCACTACCGCTTCGTCACTCAGGAATATGCGGAGAAGTGCGCCATCAAGAGACCGTGGGGAGACGTACTATACAAAAATCTCATACCCAGGTCCAGATTCAAAGCCATTGCTCAAGGCTTCTATCCATGCATGGTGAGAGGACCACAGCCAGCTGAGGCACATCCGTCATCACTTCTCTGGTGCCGCGATGATAATCTCTTCAAGCGCAACTTTCAGTTTGCACAACAGTCAGCAAAGATAAACAAGAAGAAATTTGGGCTTGACTTCAACCCTGGTCCCTCCTCACCAAGGGCAGATGGCACACGCAACGCCGATCCCAATATCATCGGGCCATATGCCAATCTTGCAGGCCTCATCACTCGCATCCTAGTCCAAGGGACTGCTGTGAATGACCCTCCAGCAGATACTGAGTCAGATGACGCCCCTGCTGCGTCGAAGCCGAAGCAGAAGAAGCCAAAAGCTTCAAAGCCAGCCGCTTCTCCCAAGATCGCAAGAGTGAAGCCTTTAGCAACTGCACCTCCTGAAGCCAGTGTGCAGTCAGAAGGCTTATCACGAGTGTCCAAGCCCCAAGAAGCCAAGAAGCCTCAGCCACACACAGGCAAAGAGCTCACAGCTGCTGACATTCTGCGCTGCGAAGCCATTGATCGCTCAAGCGATGAAGATCTTGGAGATGATGCTCTTGAGCAGCTCATCAAGAGCAAGGAGGAGGCTGAAATCTTCAACAATCTGCCTCTGTTTGATGTTGCCATCATCCAGAACTTCATTGATGAATGGTTTGACACACCAGACATAAGCTTCAATGATCTGCAGCTACCCATAGGCCTCAGCGTTGCCTTTCAAGGTGCAATTGCTTCAGAACTTGCAATAGCCCAGCGAATTGTAGAACTGAAGCAGAAAATTGATCATAAAAAGGCTCAGTTCAAGAAGCACGTGGCCAAGCTCAGTGTGCAAGAAGTGAGAAACTTCAAGATCATGTTGCACGAGCTGAAAGAGAACTTCCTGAAGACGCGTGCCGAAGCTCAAGGCTCGCGAGAACGCATGAAGACTTTGGCTGATCGCTGCGTGCAGGCCTACAATGAGGCAGAGAAACGCATGGCACTTGGGCGTCCCGGCATTGACCCCAGGATGGCCGTGAAGAAGAAAAAGAAGGCTGCTGTGCCTGAACCTGAAGCGCCAAGGTCAGAAACTGCTCCGATTGTCTTCCCCGCTGCAACGACTTGCTCGAAGCCAAAGAGTCGATCAACCGCCTCACAGCACAAGAAGACACGTACTGCAGAGGCTGAAGCTAAGAAGAGAAAACATTCTGAAGCCTCTCCTTCTGAACCCATCATCAAGAAGCGCAAGACCAAGAAATCTCGGGCTGCTCCCACAGAGCCCTTGACAGTTGAACCCCTCTCCGTCCGCTATCCTGACGCAGATCGTCAGTTGACTGTGCATGAAACCAACACTGAAGACATTCCAGCAAACGAACCCTACGCTGCTGAAGACATTGGTCTCCAAGACAATGTGCAAGGTGATGCAGCCCTTCCTCAGCTTGAGACAAGCGAACTGATCAGTATTGGTCGTCCATTGACGCCAATCACACAAGATGCATCGTGGGCAGATCGCCCACAGGAGGAAGATGAGCCACAACCCACTGCAACTCCACAAGCGTCGCCCAAATTCCGTAGGCTTCGCAAAGGGCCAAGGGCTCAGGCTGCTGACGACATTCCGGCTGCATCAGCCGAAGAGCATGCAGAGACACCACAAGATCCAACTCCCCCACACCAACAAGAAGCAGTTCTCCAGGAGAAAGTGCCTGCGTCTGCAAATGTTGAGGCTGCCACAAACAACGCCGAAGAAAATGTGGAGCCCAACCCAACAATAGCTTCAGAAGACAATGAAGCTACTGCTCCTGAACATTCTGTGCCTGAGTCTGCTGCCGGACCACAATTCAACTATCATATTGCGTACAGACCCCAGGTTCAGAAGCCGATCCCACGACTGCCAAGGTTCCCAGGTCCTGTATCAGCTCCTGGTTCCTTCAACATCAACGGCTTCAGGGCAGATAACACGTTTTTCGACCGCTCCAAGAACCCTTATTCAAGGGAACGGATTGTATCAGATAGGTTCTGGAGCCATCAACAGCGCAGCTATTATTCATGCATCCTATACAACCAAGGCCGCATCTTTCCTCACAAGCGCCTTGAGGTTGAAGCTGTTGCTGGTCTGCCTGGTCTGGAAGAAGCACTGGATTGCTTCAAGCAAGTGGGTTTGCTGCCATTTATCACTGATGAAGAGCACTGGAACGAAGAGCTTCTGCTCCAGTTCTATGCCACTTTGCATATCAAAGGCTATAACAGAGATCCGAAGACATGGATTCTGGAGTGGATGACAGGCAATATCCATCATGAAGCCAATGCTTTCGACCTAATTGAGCTTACCGGCCTTCCCACTCCTGGCGAATTCTTTGAAGAAGGGTGCCAACTCCATGCTGAAGCAATTGAGAGCATATTTCAGCGTCCTGAGCCAGATATGAGTCAGATGCTCTCAATGATGAAGCCATTGCCTCCTAATGCACCCTATCCAACTAGGTTCTTCGTTGAAGACTTAGAGTACCTGCCCAGAACAATATATCACATCATAAGGCGGACTCTATGGCCTGTAAAGGGACACTCTCGATATGTAACAATCGATGGTGCAATGAAGACTCTCATCTTCTGCATTCTTCATGGCAAATGCTTCAATGCACAGGATCTCTTCATCCGTCACTTTGCAGCATCTGCCTCAGAACTGTTTGGATTAAAGTTCTATGCTCCTTGGGTTATGAGGCTGATCAAGCTTCACTCTGCAATCTCCTATCAACCCTCAGCCCGCAACCATAGGATATTTTTACCAGATGTGGACACATCTGCTGAAGCAATATATCCAGAGCCTGGCAAGCAACCATTAAGTCTTCAAAATGCAGAACACCAGAGCTTCACTCAAAATATTGAAGGTGTTGAAGCTCTCTTCCGAGTGTATCCAATGGCTGGCACCACACGTGCCCCTGCATCAACTGAAGCCACTGACAACACAGCTGCCAAGAGACCCAAGAAGCGCGCTCGTGCACTCAATGACCGAGAGCTTCTTGTGGCTCTTCACCAAAAGCAAGATAGGCATCACGACTGGCTCAAACGGCAGATGAGAAGTATCATGCAAGACGTCAATCGCATCAGAAATCTGGCAACCAAGAATGCGTTTGTCGCACACGAGACCTGTCGCCGCACTTGGAAAGGCCTCACCATGATGAGCAATGAAGCTGAACTGCAAGAGGATGGCTTCAGAGAGAGATTCCAATTTGACTCCACGCCTCCAAGAAGAGCTGTGATGCGAAGCACACCATCACTTGAAGAGTCAGAATTCTCTTCTTCTGCTGCCACCGTGTCTGCCCGGATTACTGAAGAAGACGACGACGCGACATCATCTCCACCTGCTTCAACACACGTCGAATCTGCACCAAGCTCATCTGCACCGCCACCAAACCACTCCACCGACCCTGCTGCGCCTGGGAACGCGTAGAAAACTATGTCTTCAAACCTTTTTGGTCATCACTGACAAAAGGGGGAGAAGCATGATGTTTATAGTCTTCAAGCGGGTCACTTTGGGCGGGTGCCTCTATATTTTGCTACATTTTGCTTCGTGCTTACAACTCCCGTTTTTGCTACATTTGCTTCTTTGAGTTGTAACACTTAGCCTTGATGGCCGTCTGCTACCTGCTTGTCACTCAGTTATGCGAAGATAAATTCCGCATGTGCGACGATAAATTCCGCACTCATCTCTTACTGCAGACGTCCATTTTCCATTATGCATGTCATTATCTTAGTTGAAGTGGATCTCCACAAGTACAACCTGCCATGTGCATTTGCATTCAAAAGGCAAATTACTTATATGCACATCTTCAGGGGGAGCCCTTGCAACTTATGAAGACAAATTCCTTTACTATCTCACAAATTATGTTCCCCGTTGAAAACTTCAACTAGTTTGTCATCAATCACCAAAAAGGGGGAGATTGTAAGTGCATCTAGTGCCACCCCTAGTTGGTTTTGGAGTATTGACGACAAACCTAGTTGAGGGACTAACGTGTTTGTGAGAATTGCAGGAAAACACAGGTAGAAGTCCCTCATTGATTCGGTTTTATTACCAGAGATGACCCCTAAAAATGTACGAAGACATTGAAGACAATGGTGGTTTATGAAGATATTCATATTGAAGACAATGACATGAGAAGACTCCCTATGAAGCTTATGGAACTCGAAGACTTAGATCCTTCGTAGTTTTATTTCTTTCATGTTGTGTCATAGGAACCACCGTACTGTTAAGTGGGGTCCAAGAGAACCAGTCAGAATGACTGTAGTGATGCCTAATTCAAATCCTATGTCTTCGAGCGAAGACTTTGAGAGAAAATCTTGTCCAGAGTCAGACAAGTCAGCTTTACTTGTAGCCCAAGTAAAGTTGCCGTGTGAGTTCAAAATTCGACCGTTGGTACACGTGTCAGTTCCTTAGTGACCTAGGGTCATTTCGGACAGATCAGGTCGGGTTGCCAAGTGGCTATAAATAGTCCACCCCCCACAACCATAAACGGTTGGCTGCTCAGATTTCAGTGCACGGCTTTTGTCATTTGAGAGCAACCCACCTCGAAGCCTTTGAGAGAAAAATTCCTAGTGAGGAGAAAAGCCCTAACCACCCAGAGCCAGAGTAAATTGGGCATCACTTAAGTCTTCTTGTCTGTGTGATCTGAAGACTTATTACACTTGAGGACTGTGCATCCTCCAGACGGTTAGGCGTCGTGTTCTGAGCATCCAAGAGAAATTGTGGATTGCCAGTGAACGAAGTCTGTGAAGGTTTGGGAGTCTACCTTGAAGACTTACCTGAGTGATTGTGCGAGGTCTGTGTGACCTTAGCTCAAGGAGAAAACGGTGAGGACTGGGTGTCTTGGACTAAGTGTCCTTGACTGGGTGTCCGGGACTGTGTGTCCTTTGGTTTAAATACCTACCCGCTCCAACCAGACGTACAGTTGTCACAGCAACTGGAACTGGTCCAACAAATCATTGTCTTCAACGTGTCACTGGTTTCATCTTCACTTCCTTTCACTTACAGTTATTCATTGTGAAGCCATTGCATGCTTGCTTTATCTTTTGTCTTCACAACATGAATGTATGATCTGTTTGGCTTCATAACTTCTTCCTACCTGATCCTCATTACACTGAAGCTGTTTGTCATTGCGCTTTCACTCTATTGAATACATGACCATGGCTGGCCTAGTGTAATCTAACTTCTGCTGCATAGTAATAGGCATAATCTTCACTGTTTGTCTTCATAACTCTCACGTTTTGAAGACTTTCATAAAAATCGCCTATTCACCCCCCCCTAGTCGATATAACGCACTTTCATACTATAGCTTCTTTCCCTTTATGTTCACATTGGAAAAGAGATCTTATTACCATCTGTATCAACCATGTAAATCTATCTTGTTTCCCATTTCTTGAATCAATAGCCTTGTATTGTTATATGAAGAACCTTCCTCATTGAAAGCTCTCCTTACCATAATGGCGTAGTGTTTTGCTCTCACCCTTAACTCCTTTGCAACCTCCCCCTCATCCATTAGGGTGTTCATTGCAGTCTCCATGGCATCTCTTATAACCATAACTTCTTTGTTTTCACTTCCCCACTGTATAACTCCTTGCACTCCAACCTCCACCCCGATTTTCAGCACATCTACCACCAACTTCTCATTCACAAACACCTTCACAAAGTGCGTCCATGTGATCATGGGCACACATGCACAAATACCCTCTATTGTTGAGTTCCACCCACAGTGCATCACAAATCCTCCAATGGCTTGGTGCCACAGGATCATCACTTGTGGCGCCCAACCCCTTATGATCATGCCTCTATTTTGGCACGCTCCTCAAACCCATCTGCGAGCCATTCCTCGACTTCTGGAAGCTTAGCTCCTCCTTTAATCACCCAAAAAAATGGTTTCTGTGAGGCTTCAAGTCCCAGTCCCAGCTCAACAAGCTGTTGAGGTGTAGTGCAAGCAGGCTGCCAAAGTTGACAAAGACCACTAAGCCTGGCTTCATTGAATCAAGCCATTGAAAGCAATGTGCCTCATCCGTTGACGCCTTGTTTACTCTTGCGGCTACTGCGTTGTTGTTTCGATGGCAGAGACACATTGGCCCAGTCATCGAGGCCTTATTTCCTGTCATCTGCTCAAACGATTCGATGTACAATGCCTCAAGCTCCTGAAAGTTGTTAATGACCTCACCGTCACATCTCAGTGTCTCCTCAAGGATCATGCCATGGATTTGGTCCGCACCAGGAATGGAAACGCCTCCAGGGGATTTAGCCTTCGTCAACTCTAGTGGTGTTGGGAACGCCGTGATCATGACGAGCTCATTTTCATCTTTGACTTGGTCAAATACATTGGTTTGAAAAGTGATGTGCCTGCAAGATGGTTTTAGTTGTTTAAAATGCATAGAGGTGCAGACTTCTTCGACAAACATCAACCGACCGCAAGTTTGCAACATGCCTAAAAAATTGCCCATGAAAACATTTGTTGTCTGTAATTCCTTATGCAATGCAAATTACACCTTTGGTTTCATAGAGTACTAGAGTAGTACTACTAACTTGTTTCCTTTCGACTGTAGCATTTTATATGTGCATGTTGTTTTCTCTCTAGAAGTAATTAACACTAATATCCCCTTACTGTTGAAGTAAAGCACTTAACTATAGCAGGAAAAATACATCCAGTACAAAATTTACTACTAAAAATTTGCCTCTCATGGTTGTACCTGACCAGGGATGAGAAACCACAAAAGTCAATAATGGCGAGCCTCGGGATGCCGAGCTCCCTGGCAATGTCACCTGCCCACCAGTTTATCATATCAGATATGATGCAGCTCGGAGGCGAGTGCTGCTGCTCACGGAGGTGGGCTATGAGCGGCTCCTGAAGCGCACCGATGGCCTTCAGGAATTTTGAGAGCAGGTCCGTGGTATGAATCATGTGGAGGTTCTCGCAGCCGTCCGGTAGGCCGAACTCAGCGGCCGGGAACCGGAGCTCCACGAGCTGAATCACCAGGAATGTCGCCTTCACGTTGGCTGCAAATCCTGCCAACCTGGAGGCGTTCACCGGCATGGTGATGAAGCTGACCTGCGCGCCATGCTCTGCCAGCAGGCACGCCATGTCGATCCTGGGGATGGTGTGGCCCTGCGCCAACAGTTGCACCAACATGAAGTGTGCCCTTATTGAGCTTCTCTGGCCATCGCCGCTGTTAGCGGAGGTCATGGCCATAATTGGCTGTGGTAGCGAATGTGGCACCTTGAAGATACCACAATCTGTTGGAAGCAATGCAATGGCAACTATAGTGTACATATATAGCACCTAGTGACAGCCGCACATGCTGGCGCGTCAGTCATGAACTCGTGGATGAAGCTTCCTCACTTCTGAACCGTGGGAAAGGGTGGGAAAGGCGGTGTCCGAGAAGTTGGATTGAGCAATGGATGGCTTAGATCAACCCCCGCGCCTGCCTGCTACACTCGTGGTTTATGGCCAGTTGAATTCTGCCTGCTAGTAATGCAGCTTGGCTTGCCTTATTCCCGTATGTAGATTCAATGTAACTGTGACATCCATAAAATTTTCTTAGACGACATGTTGGAGCCAAGGATTAACCCCAACTGCTGCATGCCACATTCGGTATCCTGACTTTTGGCTGCTCGAGGTGCTGATCTTGCAACATATGGTTCCACTCTACTTGCTTGTCAACCCATAGCCAATTGAATTCTGCCAATGATGTGCTTGTCTTACCTGCCCCATGATCATGACGAGCTCATTTTCATCTTTGACATGATCAAATACATTGGTTTGAAAAGTGATGTGCATGCAATATGGTTTTAGTTGTTTAAAATATGTAGCCATGACTAAACTATCAACCAACTGCAAGTCTGCAATGCCTAAAAAGTTGCCCATGGAAACATTTGTTGTCTGTAACTCCTTATGCAGTGCAAATTATACCTTTTGTTTCATGGAGTAGTACTACTAACATTTTTACTTTCGAGTGGAGCCATTATATGTTTATGTTCTTTTCTCCCTGGAAGCAATTTATGCTAACTCAGCGGCCGGGAACCGGAGCTCCACGAGCTGAATTGCCTGGCCACCTCGTTGAAGATACCATGATCTGTTGGAAGCAATGCAATGGCAACTGTAGTGTACATATGGCACCGGTGACAGCCGCACATGCTGACACGTTAGTCATGAACTTGTGGATGAATCTTCTTCCGTTCTGAACCGTGGGAATGGCGGTGTCCGGGTGGTCGGATTGAGCAATGGCTGGCTCAGATCAACCTCCGCGACTGCCTACCACACTCAAGGTTTATAGCCAGTTGAATTCCGCCAGTGATGCAGCTTGGCCTACCTACATTATTCTCGCACGGAAGATTCAATGCAACTGCGACAACCGTAGGATTAACCCGGTTGCTGCGTGCCATGATACGTATCAATAATTTTTGATTGCTCCATGCTATATTATCTTCTGTTTTGGATGTTTATGGGCTTTATTATACACTTTTATATTATTTTTGGGACTAACCTATTAACCCAGAGCCCAGTGCCAGTTTCTGTTTTTTCCTTGTTTTAGAGTATCGAGGAAAAGGAAAATCAAACGGAGTCCAATTGACCTGAAACTTCACGGAACTTATTTTTGGAAGGAAAGCAACCCAGGAGACTTGGAGTCCACATAAGGGAATCAACGAGGAAGCCACGAGGCAGGGGTGCGCGCCCACCCCCCTGGGCGCGCCCTCCACCCTCGTGGGCCCCTTGTGCCCCCCTTGACGTACTTGTTCCGCCTATATATCTCCATATACCCTAAAACGACCGGGGAGCAGAATAGATCGGGAGTTCCGCCGCCAGAAGCCTCCGTAGCCACCGAAAACCAATCTAGACCCGTTTCGGCACCCTTCCGGAGGGGGAATCCCTGTCCGGTGGCCATCTTCATCATCCCGGTGCTCTTCATGACGAGGAGGGAGTAGTTCTCCCTCGGGGCTGAGGGTATGTACCAGTAGCTATGTGTTTGATCTCTCTCTCTCTCTCTCTCTCGTGTTCTTGATTTGGCACGATCTTGATGTATTGTGAGCTTTGTTATTATAGTTGGAGCTTATGATGTTTCTCCCCCTCTACTCTCTTGTAATGGATTGAGTTTCCCCTTTGAAGTTATCTTATCGGATCAAGTCTTTAAAGATTTGAGAACACTTGATGTATGTCTTGCCGTGCGTATCTATGGTGACAATGGGATATCACGTGATTCACTTGATGTATGTTTTGGTGATCAACTTGTGGGTTCCGCCCATGAACCTATGCATAGGGGTTGGCACACGTTTTCGTCGTGATTCTCCAGTAGGAACTTTGGGGCACTCTTTGAGGTTCTATGTGTTGGTTGAATAGATGAATCTGAGATTGTGTGATGCATATCATATAATCCTACCCACGGATACTTGAGGTGACATTGGAGTATCTAGGTGACATTAGGGTTTTGGTTGATTTGTGTCTTAAGGTGTTATTCTAGTACGAACTCTAGGGCTGTTTGTGACACTTATAGGAATAGCCGAACGGATTGATTGGAAAGAATAACTTTGATGTGGTTTCGTACCCTACCATAATATCTTCGTTTGTTCTCCGCTATTAGTGACTTTGGAGTGGGCTCTTTGTTGCATGTTGAGGGATAGTTATGTGATCCAATTATGTTATTATTGTTGAGAGGACTTGCACTAGTGAAAGTATGAACCCTAGGCCTTGTTTTAACACATTGCAATACCGTTTACGCTCACTTTTATCATTAGTTACCTTGCTGTTTTTATATTTTCAGATTACAAAAACCTTTATCTACCATCCATATACCACTTGTATCACCATCTCTTCGCCGAACTAGTGCACCTATACAATTTAACATTGTATTGGGTGTGTTGGGGACACAAGAGACTCTTTGTTATTTGGTTGCAGGGTTGCTTGAGAGAGACCATTTCCATCCTACGCCTCCTACGGATTGATAAACCTTAGGTCATCCACTTGAGGGAAATTTGCTACTGTCCTGCAAACCTCTACACTTGGAGGCCCAACAACGTCTACAAGAAGAAGGTTGTGTAGTAGACATCAGGCCACATTTTGTATCCTAACAAGGCTGCTCCAGATGCTGATCTTGCAACATATGGTTCTACTCTACTCGCTTGTTAATCCATAGCCAATTGAGTTGTGCCAATTATGTGCCTGTCTTACCTGCATTATTATTCCTGTATGTATGAAAATTCAATGGAATTCTCGTGTCCGTCTTTGTACACATGTACGTACAAGTCAAAGATCACTGGATATGTTCAAGCTTCTGCAGATAAAATGTTAACATCAATCAATTTGGGGAAAAGAAGTCCATTTCTGGAGCGACTTTCTCCATTATTGAAATGTTAGAGCAATGGATCAACAACTCTGCCCTCTAGACTAGTCTCCTTTAGTGCTCATTGTTTTCCTCAGGTTGGAAAAAATTGGTGTTGGTTAGGTGTAGGATCGATAGTATGTCTAGAGGGGGGGGGGTGATTAGACTACTTGACCAAATAAAAATCTAGCCTTTTCCCAATTTTAAGACTTGGCAGATTTCAGCAACTTAGCACTAGTCAAGTAAACAACCTACACATGCAAGTCTAAGAGTATAGCAGCGGAATGTAAAACATTGCACATGAAGGTAAAGGGAGGAGTTTGGAGGGATCAAACGCAATGTAGACACGGAGATTTTTGGCGTGGTTCCGATAGGTGGTGCTATTGTACATCCATGTTGATGGAGACTTCAACCCACGAAGGGTAACGGTTGCGCGAGTCCACGGAGGGCTCCACCCACGAAGGGTCCATGAAGAAGCAACCTTGTCTATCCTACCATGGCCATTGCCCATGAAGGACTTGCCTCACTATGGTAGATCTTCATGAAGTAGGCGATCTCCTTGCCCGTACAAACTCCTTGGTTCAACTCCACAATCTTGACGGAGGCTCCCAAGTGACACCTAACCAATCTAGGAGACACCACTCTCCAAAAGGTAATAGATGGTGTGTTGATGATGAACTCCTTGCTCTTGTGCTTCAAATGATAGTCTCCCCAACACTCGACTCTCTCTCACTGACTTGGATTTGGTGGAAAGATGATTTGAGTGGAAAGCAACTTGGGGATGGCTAGAGATCAAGATTTATGTGGTTGGAGTGGAAGATCTTGATCTCAACACAAGTGTAGGTGGTTCTCTCTCAGAAAATGTAAGTTGGAAGTGTAGGCATGTTCTGATGGCTCTCTCCATAAATGAAGAGTGGGTGGAGGGATATATATAGCCTCCACACAAAAACTAACCGTTACACACAATTTACCAAACTTGGTGAGACCGAATCATGAAACTCGGTCGGACCGATTTAGTTCAAAATGTGAACATTAGGATTTTCGGTGGGACCGATACGTCAACTCGGTGGGACCGATTTCATTAGGGTTAGGGCATAACGTAATCTCGGTGAGATCGATTACACAAACTCGGTGGGACCGATTTTGGTAATAAGCTAACCAGAGAGTTGGTCAGGCAAACTCGGTGGGACCGATCGTTTATCTCGGTTAGACTGAAATCGTTACGAAGGAGAAATAGAGAGTTTGCATTGCGAACTCGGTCGGACCGATTGCTCATCTCGGTTAGACCGAAACGTTACGAAGGGAAACAGAAAGTTTGCAATCCCATCTCGGTGAGACCAGGATCCCTATCGGTGAGACCGAAAAGACTAGGGTTTTATTGAAGTGGCTATGCCAACTGAACTCGGTGGCGCCGGATGGAAAGTTTCGATGGGGCCGAGTTTGACTTTTGGTTTGAGACATATGTGGATACGAGAAAGTGGTTGAGGGTTTTGGAGCATATCACTAAGCACTTTGGGCAAGTAACCCATTAAGCAACACCTCATCCTCTTTTAATAGTATTGGCTTTTCCTATGGACTCAATGTGATCTTAGATCACTAAAAGGTAAAATGTAGAGTCTTGAGCTTTAGAGCTTGAGCCAATCTTTTGTCCTTAGCATTTTGAGGGGTCCACATTCTTAATCCATGCCATGCCAATCATTGAGTTTTCTTGAAATATTTATCTTGAAATAGTATTAGCTCAATGAGCTATATGTTGTTAGGAATTACCAAAACCACTCAGGGATAGTTGCACTTTCAATCTCCCCCTTTTTGGTAATTGATGACAACATATAGATCAAAACTTTGACAAATGATTATAAGATTAAAATACATCGTCGCTTTGAGAAGTATGTGATAAGCAAGAGCTCCCCCTAAATTTGTGCATTATTTAAAATTTGCTTTTGAATGCAAATGCACAATCGATTAGGATCATGGGTTACTCTTCCATGTCACACACATCTTGGTGGAGCGCTCAAAATGATATAACTTAAAAGCATGCACTCATCACAAAGCAAAGTGAATGACCATATAAGAATATAATAGATGATATCATCCAAGAAAGCATTAAGGTAGCATATGATCAAACAATTATCTCACACAGACAAAGACATAGTGTATCAACCAAGCACATAAAAAGGTTTCAACCAAAAACAAGAGAGATAAAAAACAACACACTCTCTCTTGAAGCCTATGATCTATACATATTTCTCTCCCTTTGGCAACAAGTTACCAAATTTTTTGAAAATGCATAGTGCTTGCGTCTCTCACGCTCGGTCTTTGGGAGGTGGTGTAGAGAGAACTCCAAGGATGAAGGCATCTGTCGATGTAGTTGGAGCTGGTGGAGTGGCTGCTGGAGGTGGTACTAAGGCTGTAGCTGCTGGTGCTGACAGAGTAGTTCTAGAGACTAGTACTGGCACTGCGGCAGACCTTTGACCTCGGGGCACACGCCGAAATGCATCAGTAGTTGCCTTCCCTCTCCTTTCTTTTGCTTCCTCCTGGAGCTGCTGAACTGCAGTCTGTATCTCAGTTACCTTGAGGTCAAGATCATAGAATTTTGTCTCAACAATCCTCTCCAGGCTCTCCTGATTCTGAGTCAGGGTGGCCAAGCCCTTCTCAATCCTTAGTGTAGCTTGAATCAGATAGCCTAATTGATCTTGTTTTGACTTGAGGAACACCTGAGATGCTTCTGCTGCACTTGGCATCCTTGCAGCTTTCTCTGCCTTAGCTTTGGCTCTCTTCTCTTGCGCCTGTATAGAAGATGGTTCTTCCTCATTCATCACAACTATGTTGTCTTCAAATTCAGGATAAAGGGGTAGATGCTACTTGTCCAACAAGTATGTTCCTGTGCCCATCTTAGAATTGATGAGCTCCTGAATATGTGGAGCATACCCACAACTTCTCTTTTGGTCAGCAACAGTCCTCTTGATTGTCTCTACAATCAGGCTCATGACCTTGAATTTCTGAGGGACATCAAAGATTTGCATCATGTTGATGGAATGTCCTCTGATCATCTTGTGATCTCCTGACTTGGGTAGCAATGTGTGCCTTAGGATCCAGTTGATGGTAGGCAGACCAGACAGCAAGTAATGTACAGATCCAAGCTTGTGAGTCTCCAAAGCTTTATCAGGGATCTCTTTGTACATGTTTTCCATGGAGTTTCTTCTTCTTGGCACACACATCCAAGTCATCCTCATGTTCCTCTGGGGCATTGATCAGCTTGGCCCATTGTTCAACAGTGGATTGGTACCTAGTACCTTCAGACATCCATATGATCTTTCCATCTGGGTAAAAGTGAGCAGTGGAGTAAAACTGCATGATCAGCTCATCATTCCATTTTGTGAGCTTTTGTCCAACAAACTCATCCACTCCACATTCTTTGAAGATGTCATATACTCCTGGGAAGTGATCTTCATTCTCCTTGATGAATTCCCAATCAACCCATCTCATGTCACAAACAATGGGCTTCTTGTCAAGCAAAATAGTTTCATAGAAGTCTTGCTGTTCTTTTGTGTGGAACCTGCAGTCAACTGCAGTCCTTCTCCTCACAACATAGGGATCAGACTGTCTCCACAATCTCAGTCCAGCATCTTTTGTGATGTGCATGTCTTCAGCCACTGGATGAGTATCATTGTGATCTGGGATCTTGGGTTTTAATTTCCTCAAAACAAGAGACTCATCATCCTCTTCTTCAGCTTGAGGCACTGGGGCCTCATTCTTCTCTTCTGCAGGAATACTTCTAGTGTTTCTCTTTGACTTCTGAGCTTGAGCTTTGGGAGTAGACTTGGGCTTTGATGTTGCAGCCTCTGACTTAATTGCATCTCCCATAAGCTTCTGAGCTTTGGGTGCTGGAGCATCCTCTTCCTCTTCCTCTTCTTCTGTGGGATCCTTGAACATGGATGATCTCCCTAGAACTCTGGCAGTGGTCTTCTTGACCCTATCCTTTCTCTTCTTTCCTTCTACAGCCTCTTTGGGTTCAAGAGTGAACTCCATAGTTTCTTCCAAGGCTGCTTTCCTAGGATTGGATGTTGGAATTCTCTTGGCAGGTGCCTTATTGTGCATCCCTGGCTTTGTTGTAGTAACTGAGCCATACTCCTTCTTCAACACTTTCCTCTTTGAGGTAGCCTCATCCTCAACAGCCACATAGTCTTCATCCTCGGAGTATGCGGTTTTCTTCTTCCTTGTCCCGGTGGCTGCCAGGAATGCTCCTGCTGCCAACATCCGAGGTGCTTGATGTATCTGAACCCTCACTCAATTGCACATGTTCCTTAGATTTGTTCTGACTGTCACTCTGGTCAGATATCTTGGCAGTCACTGACAGCAAACCCTGTGAATAGATGTAGATGAGGTAGAGTGGATGAGCATCATAAAGTGCAGAGTTTTTGCAAAACAGATGACTTAAAAGCTTAGTTTTAGTTCTCCACAGAAAGCATTTCGGAGCTATCGATTTGATAAACTCGGTGATACCAAAGCAACTTTTGGAACCTAAACTAGTGAACTCGGTCAGACCGAGTCACAGTTCGGTGGCACCGGGACTACTAGGGTTTCATAGAGAATCGAACTCAGTCACACCGATTTGCAATTTTCGGTCAGACCGAAAATGCATGTGCTATGGCCTAAGCCAAATCGGTGAGACCGATTTCTACAATTCGGTCTGTCCGAGATGAGTCCGGCGGAGACCTAACCCTAAATTTTCAAATCTAATCTAATCTAAAGGAAGTTTGCAGTGGATGGATTGTTTGCATACGTGGTCATGATCATGGCAAAGTAATGAGCTACGAATCGGAGTTGGGAAATAGCACAAAGAGTCGAACTCATACCCTAGTTCGGCGAGAGTTCGCTACGGTGACAACGGCGGAGTAGAATTCCGTTGACGGCGACGGAAACCAGCAGCGGGAGGTCGCTGGCAGCGAGGAGACGGTCCAGAGACCCGAGGAGACAGAGCAGGACACGCGCGGGGTGAAGGGTTTTGGAGAAATTTCCAAAATTCAACCTGTCGGTATATATATCCCTACCCTTTCGGTGTGACCGAGTGGAACAACTCGGTGGCACCGAGATGCAGAATCGCGAGCGGTTACTGCAACTCGGTGTGACCGAAAAGTTCAAATCGGTTGCACTCAGATGGAAAACCTAGATCAACTTAGTGAACTCGGTGTGACCGAAGTGGATGACTTGGTCATATTGTCGTGGTTTTGTCATGGTAGATGTCCTTGTGAAAGGACTTAGTCGTGGAGCCATCGCTACGGGTTAGCTTAAAGGGGTTTAAAGCGGACAAAGGACACAAGAGTTATACTGGTTCAGCCCCTTACGGTGAAGGTAAAAGCCTAATCCAGTTGTGATGGAATTGCTAGGGTTTCGATGACCAGGGAGTGAATCCGCTTTGCCTGGCTCTCGAGTTGTTGTCTGTTGTCCCTAAACCGCCGTCGGGTCGTCCCTTTATATACACAGGTTGACGCTCGGCGGTTTACAGAATCCCGAGGCCGGATCATAAACGTGTCCGGCTCGGTTTCTACCTTTCCTTGTATTACAATATGAGTTACATATAATATGGCGGTTTACATCTATGGGCCCTAATTGCCTTTGGGCCCTGGGCCTTCCTGTCATATCTCCTCCGTAAAGCGCCATCCCTCTTACCTTCATGGGCTTCAAACATGACTAACTCCTTGTAAATATAACCCGCCCCCTCAGGGCCGGTTTATACTTAATAGTAATATCCCCAACATTAGGCCCCAGATTGATTTGAACTTGTTCATGTCAATCTTCAACACTTAGAAAAATTCCTCCTTTTGCACCTTCGCATAGATCTTGTAAACTGCCATGATGTCATCCTCCAGATTTGCAGTAAACCGCCGTGACTTCACTTGTTCATTAAAGCCGAAGTTACCCTTTATTATGAGTATCCAACAATCGAGGTGACAACCTTGTTATATATCCATTTTTTGGGCTCCTCGATTCCCGTGTCAGTCGCTTATATCTTTGCCTTATAAATAGGGATGAGGATCCCTTTCTTTTTCCTCCTGTTGCCTCTTCATCTCTTCTTCCACCTCGCAACGCCTCTACACCTGAGCACTACCGTCGTCGTCGAGCTTCGCCTCTGCCTCACCGTCGGCCGCTGCATCAACCTGATCGCACCAGAAAAACGCGGCCCACCTCCGCTACTTCAACAACTTCGGTAAGTCTTTCCCTCTTTCCTCTGTAGATCCACTTAGGGTTCACACGGGTTCATGGTGTTCTTCTCTTGTTCTTCGTCAGTTCATACACAGCAGACCTCAACTTTGATGCGTTCCGTGCGGTAGCTATAGCAGTCTTTATCTTGGCTATCAAACCATGCCTTCTATGTATAAAAACCGATATAGACTTTTGCAAACTGTTCCAGAACCAACGTTTGAGGTCTAAATCTTTTTCTTTTCCTGACCTGTGGTGGATCCAAAATGCCAATGTGAACTTGTGAAACCTGTTTTTCCTCACTTAGCCATTTTCTGCCTCAAATCTGTACCTTCCTCATCTGCGTAGGCAGTTTATCTCTTTAGAAGATAATCTGTCATATGCCATTAGTCCCCTTGTAAACCGCCAGTCGCTTTACCATTTATAACAGCATCAGCCTCCGGTTTAACAATTTTGCATGCTTGAATTCCTTTTTCTTAACCTGTTGCGCTTTATGCTTTGTCAATCATGAATCGTAAACCGGCATTAATATTTTCCAACTCTTCACTTGCAATGGCCAAACAATTTTATGCCTGTAACTGGGTCCCTTCCCGGGTTACTGAGGAGCAACTGATTGGATTTGTCAGAATTGGCACTTTACCGAAACAGAGTGAAATCCAGTGGAGAGTTCCCGGTCCAGAAAACCCTCCTACCCCCAGAGATGGCGAAGTAGTAGTGTTTGTTGATCACATGAGTCGTGGCTTTAAACCGCCCGGGTCCAAATTCTTCCGTGATGTGCTTGCCAATTTGTAGATCCATCCTCAAGACATTGGACCAAACTCCGTGTCCAATGTTTGCGACTTTCAAGTATTTTGTGAAGCATACCTGCAAGAGGAGCCAACTGTTGAGCTATTCTAGGACTTTTTCTATTTGAATCGCCGTACTGAGTTTGTAGACGGGCCCAATACAGAATTGGGTGGCGTTTCAATTCAGAAGAGGAAAGATGTCAGTTTCCCTCATGCCAAACTCCATAGCCATCCTAAGGACTGGAACTAGACTTGGTTTTATTGTAAAGATACCTCCCCTGACGATGAGAATCCTCTGCCGGGTTACCTTCCTCACGGGCTTACCAACACACATCCATTTCCGCAACGGTTGACTACCAAAAAACGGGCTACATATGCTCCACAACTCTCCAAGCTCAGAGCCTTTATGGCCAATGGTCTAACAGGAGTTGATTTTGTTCGCTACTGGATTTCATGGAGTATATTGCCTTTAAGCCGTCGCCCCGGTTTAATGTGCGAGTATACTGGTGACTCAAAAGGCCCTCAACGTCATATTGATATTGAGCTGACAGAAGCTGAAGTTACTAAAGCTGTGAAGAAGATATTGAATGAATCGGAGGCTGTCTGTAGCAGGACCGGGTTAAGTCCCTATTACACTTTGAATAAACCGCCAGCTGTAAGCATTGCCTCTCTCCTGCTTGTCCTTAATCTGT
Source organism: Triticum urartu (assembly GCF_056163025.1). Taxonomy (NCBI): domain Eukaryota; kingdom Viridiplantae; phylum Streptophyta; class Magnoliopsida; order Poales; family Poaceae; genus Triticum; species Triticum urartu. The sequence continues at coordinate 99,084,589 of NC_141875.1, forward strand.
GTAATCTCCTATAACTTTTGTCAATTCTCTTAACAGGGCGATGACCCATTTTGGAACAAGAAACCTGAAGAAAAACCGGTGAAAACCCCTCGACCTAAGACGAAGGTGGTCAAGAGGCCTGCCAAGAAGAAGGCGGTAGAATCCACCGGGCTGAACCTCGACGAAGACCTCGATAATCCGGACTCAGAGGTAGAACTTGATTCTCTTGGTTCGTTTTTCATACATCTCATTGACAATGATTATTATCAGGATGATGCTGAAGGCAGCCAGGCTGACGATGCAGAGGTAATTACTCTTCCCTCCGGTTCAGACACTCCGTCAACACAGAAAATCCGTCAAAGAATCCGGAAAATAAAATTTTCTCACCCCCTTGCTCACTTGGACCCAAAATTTCTTTTGAAGAAGCAGCAGCACGAAGCTCGCCGTACAACCCGGCACAACGGTCAAGTAGTCACTTCGGCCGGTTTACCGAACACTCCGGTTTGGAAACGTCGACCTGAGGTGTCACCCACTTATGCTACTTCTTATCCCAAGGCATGTTATTTCCGACAACCTCTTAATCTGTCCGATTCAAATTATCAGGGAACGCCATCATCTGGCGAGTCGATGGCCACACAACTCCCTCCTCTTAAGACAGTTGCTGGGTAAGTATTTTAACTGAATCTTTTAACGCTTTGTACTTGCATGCTATATTAAACCTTGCATCTTTTTCCTTTCAGAGCCAAGGCTAGACCCAACAAGAAGGCTTGGGCGAATAAACCGTTTGACGACCATGTGGTTGTTGAACCAGAAGGTCCAAATGCTGACGTCATGTTTGATGAACCGCCCCCTCAAGATCATGATTTTGATGAACAAGTGGAAGTTGAAACAGCAGACCATGCTGATAAACCGACGAGCTCGGTCCGTACTGATGATGGACTGTCTAGTCCAGTTAAGGCTGCTGATATCCCGTCAACTCCAGTGAAGGCTACCGATGACAAGGAAGATGATGTTATCATCACTGGCGTTGGCCATACCTCCCCTGGCAACCCTGTTGCATTATCAAAGCACAACGCCAAGGAGGAACATTCTGCTATGGGAAAAGGCAAATGGAGCACCGATTTATCAAGCTATGCCCACCTCAACGCCCAGGAACTCCATTCTGGTTTTTCAAACCGTCTGTACACAAACCGTGACTACGAAGCCGGTTTAGTGAATCTTATGAAAGAGCGTTATGAGGTAATTACATAACCTTTTTCTCTCTTAAGTCCAATTGTAAGTACCAACTCTAGTAGCCCCCAAGGGCCGATTTATGATGGCAATCAAAAACCGGGACTTTGTAATATCTCAACTCTGCATACTTATCCTCCAAGGCCGGTTGATCCTTTTTAAAAATGAACCGGTATTTTAGCATTGTAATCCTGTAACTTTCGCCTGTGTAGTCCCCAGGGGCCGATTTATCTTTCCAAGGTGAACCGGGACTTTTAACCACTGTTACTTTGAGCAGATGTACATTAGCCCCCAAGGGCCAAGAATAATGCTTGTATTATACTTGGGACTTAATTTTTTTTCTTTTGATAATGAAGCAAATAGGCATTAGCCCGCAAGTGCAAAGTGCATAACTTGTTATGTGCTTGGTACTTCAAGTATATACAGCCCACTGATGATACTTTCCTTTGTAGGCTGAGCTGAGCAAAAAGGACACCCAAACCGCTGATCTTCAAGAGAACATTAAATCTCAGCAAGCGGAGGCTTCTAAAGCCAAGGAGGAACTGACCACCGTCTTAGCAGCCATGGAGATGCTTAAGGAGACCTTTAAGAAGGAATGGGCGGATTGGGACATAGAGAAAACTGCTTTAACAAAGAGAGCCGAGGACGCAAAAGCAGCCCTTAAACTGGTGGTCGAAGAACTGACAGGTTTAAAGAGGCAAATAAACGCTATGACCTCTGCTGTATTTGGTAAGTATCCTCAGCTGATGTTTTTCGATTCATTTTATCTCATCAGTTACCGGTTTACTGATGCTTTCAATGTCACAGGGACCCGCGTTACCCATCTGGGCTCTGACATGCGGATGAAGCTGAAGGCTGCCTATACTTTGATAGAGCAGTTATATTCCGGAGCCCAACGGGCTATTTGCACCGCTGCTCATAACAAGCCCCCTCCAACGTTAATAAAAGAAACTATTGAGAAATTGTCAATGTTGCCTGCCCAGTTGGATGAACTTAAAAAGATCAGCTACAAGGTCAGGCGCGCTGACTGTGCTAATCGAGGCCAAGGCATGGATTCCAGATCTTGAACCGTAAGATATTGGCAAAGGCTATCCTGGCGTGAAGGAAGACGGTGCAGAATTTAACAATGATGATTGAAGGCTGACAAGGGAAATGCGATCTTTAGCAAGCAAATTGGCGGAAGAAACGGATCTCTCTCATTATCAACCGGTTTATGATGCTGATCAGAAAAGATATCCTACGCCCACACATGATGTAGAAGATCTTGTTCCGCCAATTCGTAAGCACACTTATGCCCCCTGACATTGATCCTTCCAACCTTATGAGTGAAGAAGCCGTGTTCCAAGCCTTAACTGGAATCGATTGGGTAACCATTGATTTCCAGCCACTGGGTAGGGAGGAGGAAGATGCACCAACGCAAGATGATCCCCAATCTTCAAGTCGTCCTGGTGATGAATCCTAAACTGGAGGCCGGTTTAGCCTGTCGTAGCCTACCCCTCTTGCTGGAACAATTATTCTGTATGGGCATGAAAGCGCCTTGTAATAGGCTACTTCAAACACTTGTCTGTTATGCCATCGAGCATACTTATTTTGCTTGATACTGATAACTCGCCATGTGTTGGCGCCCACCGTGGGGCCATCGCACGATGGTTTCCGGCTCTTGGAGGGCCGCTTTGAAGGACTCAAGGGCTACGCTGTAGGCCGGATGACTAAAAGTCGTCGCGGCAAACTCTACATCGACGACGCAGGCTGGGGCCCCGAGGCCGGCTCAATTGAGTATGGGTACCGGGTCCCCTTTGGTAGCATTCACATTTTCATTGGCAAGATCGGTGAACCGGGCCCTGAGCCGGACATCTGCGCCGACCTCGTCGAGACGGCTCAGCATGCGCGGTCTGCCCGGGTTAAACCGGCCATGAAGCGTGCCTTCGTGGGAATGATCCATGGAGGGAGTTATGAGGATGTATCGGAGCTTCGGCCTTACTACACCTGAGCCATTGGCTATACTTATGTACATATTACGACAATGTATATACTATGATTAAATATAATAAAACGGAACCTCAGCTAAAGCGGGGTATCTGTTCTTTTACATCATGCGAGGTTACACGGAGTTGCTCTAAAGCGGCCTCCGGTTTACCCCTTGAGTTTGCTTCTCTAAAAGCATCGTGTTATATCACTTGGAGGATTGGTCGTGTCCGAACCAATAGCATGCCTCTTGATAGGCGAAAGCCACCAGATCACTTGGGGACTTGGTCATGTCTGAACCAGTCACGCCTCTTGATTGGCCTAAGGCCACAGAATCACTTGGGGGCTTGGTCGAACCCGAACCATGACCACACCATTTGGTCGGCATAAATGCCACAAGAATCACTTGGGGACCTGGCTAACTAGAACCATAGTTACACCTAACGGGAGCTTGGTCGTGTTTGACCATGGTTACGCCATTTGATCACCTTAAATAAATCTTTTTTGGCAAACGTTTTTGTCGTTGCTTTTGCTTCATACTTTTCTTTGAAGGTTTTTTTTGCTTTTTATTGTGTTCTTTAAACCAGCAAAGTTTTTTAACCAATCAAATTGACGGAACACAGTTCACGTCAATCCGGAGACTATTTGCCCGGTTTGATCCTTGTTGTTAACATCCTCTTACGGAGTAACACGGTGTTTATCACAACCCGGCACGGTTTTATTATAAACCGGCACAATATGGAAGGAATTATCAGTACTCAAATTTTGGGTTATCACCCTTACTACAAAAAGTTGGTAAAACCAACGATGTGATTCAATGTCACAGGTATGATATATTTCATATTTGATTATACATATATACAGGAGTCGTTATTTCCTCCAACAGTGTGGGTTTACAAAACTCCGCGTCAAGGTTGGCCAAGCCAACTTCACACTCAACGGTGGCAGGTATTATGTATCGCAAATTTTTTTTGATCATATATACTTAAAATTTTTGTTTTGGATGTTTTACTTTATACGTATAGACATCGTATTCCGCCTGACGGTACAACCGCAGTGGCACTTAACGAATTTCTTATTTCAGAAAGTATTTTGGAAAGTTCATTACCACAGGAAGAACACGTTATGCACGAAGGCATATCAAACGTCAAAGGTATCAGCTAGCCTATTACAAGGCAACAAGGTGCCCATAATAACATAATTGTTTTTCACAAAGGAGAGACAGTTTTAAAACCGGCTTCCGGTTTAAGATTGGCCACCAGCCTGGCCTGATGGTTGTGGGTCATCCTGCGCCGCTTCAGCTTCCGTTTCTCTACCTAGTGGCTGGAAATCCACAGTTGTCCAGTCGATTCCCATTAATGCTTGAAAAATAGCTTCGTCATGGATTGACGAAGATGGATCAATATCGGGAGCGTAAGTATGCTTACGGATTGGAGGGATCAGGTTTTCCGATTCATGGATTGGTGCAGCTATTCGCTTGTTCTGGCTGTCATATTTGGCTTGATAATGAGACAAATCTGCCTCCTCGGCCAGTTGACAAGCTAGTGGACGTACCTCCCGGTTTATGGCTTGCAAATCCGCTTCACCAAATTCAGACCCGTCTTCCTTCAAGCTGGGATAACCTTGAGCCGCTTCAACAAGATCAAAATCCGGCACCCAGGCTTTTGCCCGGATCAAAGCGTTGATTGCACCGGTTCGAGCAGCAGATTTCTTCAGTTCTTCAACCCGGGCAGGAAGAACTGACAGTTTCATCAGAGTATCTTGAATCAAATTGGGCGCCGGTTTGTTATGAGATGCGGTGCAGATGATCCGCTGGGCACCAGTGTACAATTGTTCAACTAAGGTATAGGTGGCTTTCAGTTTCCTCCGCACATCTGACCCCAAGTGACCAATGCGTGTCCCTGAAATACCATAAAGGGTTAATAAACCGGCGACCCTGTAAAGAAGGCAGAACCAATTCAGAAGGCAAGATGGCTTACCAAAGATAGCAGTGGTCATGGCATGAACATGCCGCTTTATGCTGGTCAGTTCATCTGTCACTGGTTTTAATGCAGCCTCGGCATCCTCTGCTCGTTTGGTCAAAGCGGACTTTTCAGTGGCCCAATCCGCCCGTTTCTTCTTGAAGTTCTCCTTAAGTTGTTCCATGGCGCTTAAGGCACTGGCCAATTCCTCTTTTGCTTTGGAGGTTTCAGCTTGTTGGGTTTTCAAGTTTTCTTGAAGATTGATGACTTCGTTTTCTTTCGCCTTCAGCTCCGCCTGCAGGCAGACAGATATATGTTTCAACAAATCAGTAGAAGGATTCAAGTGCCAACCACATAACAAGTTATGTGCTTAACACTTGGGGGCTAATGGATATTCGATCTTCATCTTTCAATGGTTTACAAAGTCCCAAGCTCAATACAAGTATTCAACTTGGCACTTGGGGGCTAATGCACATTCGATCTTCATCTTTCAATTGTTTACAAAGTCCCAAGCTCAATACAAGTATTCAACTTGGCACTTGGGGGCTAATGGCTATTTGATCATATGTATTCTGATGCGGCAGTTTCAATTACTTAAAGTACCGGTTTAACTACGCTAAGTTGAACCGACCCTTGGGGACTACATCAGCAAATTTCAAAGCATCAAGATTCATATTATTAAGTCCCGGTTTGAAAGAATATTTCAAATCGGCCCTTAGGGGCTAGGAGAGTCAACAAGAATGAAAGCATACAAGCAAGAAGGAGCATGTGGAAGTTACCTCATATTTATCCTTCATCATATTAACCAGACCGACTTCACAGTCACGGCTGGTATACAGCCGGTTCAGATAGCCGGAATGGATATCTCGGGCGTTCAGAGCAGCGTAAGCCGTCAGATCAGCATTCCACTTGCCTTTGCCAAAAGCAGCTAATTCCTCCTTGGCAGAATGTTTGGATAAAGCGACAGGGTTGCTTGGCTCAGTATGGCCAGTGCCAGTAATGACAACTTCATCATCATTCGTACCGCCGGTTTGCACTGGAGCTGTTGGCTTGTCAGTAGGTTTCGCGAGACCGGTGGAGCTTTCAACCCGGAGGGAACCTATGGGGCTGATGGATAGGACCTGAGGTATCAGTAGGTCTTTCCTCAGCAGTAAGATCATTATCTGGCCGCGGTGGATCATTGGGAATATCCTCAGGAATAGCCGCTTCAAGATTGGGTGTTGTGCCTGGTTCAAGAATGACATCTTCTTCGGCCGCTTTATCCAGGCGGGCCTTCTTGCTCGGCCTAGGTTTGGCCCTGAGAAAAATAACAAAATTAAATATAGCATATGTTCTAAGGCAATATACTGCAAACATCACAATAAATATAGCTTACCCAAGCACCGTTTTGAGCGGTGGGAGCTGAGTAGCCGACGACTCGCCAAAAGATGAGTGGGAAATAACCTGATAATCGGAGTTAGACGGATTAAGAGGTTGACGAAAGCAGCCCGCTTTAGGACAAGTACTGACAAGCGAATTAGAGATCTCGGAATGATGTTTCCAAACCAGACTGTTCGGTAAACTGGCAGAGGTAACTACCTGGCCGCTGTGCCGGGTGGTGCGGCGAGCTTCGTGTTGTTGAGTCTTCATAAGAAGTTTAGGATCCAAATAAGCAAGAGGATGAGAAAATTTAACTTTCCATTTGCCTGACGGATTTTTTGTGAAGGCTTAGTTTCTGAATCAGAAGAGAGAATAATTACCTCTGCAACATCCGCATGGCTGGCTTCAGCATCATCCTAACAAATATCATCATCAATAAGATGCATGGAAAATAAACCAAGTGAGTCAAGCTCTACCTCAAAGTCCGGATTATCCACCTCGTCATCAGAGGCCGGATTAGAAGATGGAGTGGTTCTTTTCCGGTGGGCAGTCTTCTTCACAGCTTTAGTTTTTTGCCGGGTTGCTCTTTCCGGTTTATCTGTTTTCTCTGGTTTCTCCTGCGGCAACTTTTTGCTCCAAAATGGATCATCACCCTGATTATGCAGACACTGATATTAGAAACAATGGCCAGACATATCGATAACAGATTCAACAAAGAGAAAAATCAAAGTCTTACAACTGGCGGTTTGTTGGTGGCGCAGAAGGGAAGCAGGCCGGTTCTAGCGCAGATGTGCTCCGGCTCATTTAGTATCTTACGCACAGCCTCCGTGATTTCTTCACCGGACAGCTGGAGTCTTGAATGTCGCAGTGGGTCATCCACACTATCATTATATTCGCACATCAAACCGGAGCGCTGACTAAGGGGCAGTATGCTCCATGATATCCAACAGCGAGCAAGGTCAACCCCTGTTAAACCGTTGGCCATAAAGGCTCTGAGCTTTGACAGCTGGGGAGCATATTTGCTTCTCTCCTAGGCAGTCAATCGTTGAGGAAAAGGATGGGTATTGCTGAGCCGCTCTGGACGAAAACCAGGCAAGGGATTCTCACCAGCAGGGGAGGTGTCTTTGCAGTAGAACCATGTCTGATTCCACTCCTTAGGGTGACTGTGCAGCTTGGCATGAGGGTATGTGACCTCTTTCCTTTTTTGAATCGCCATGCCACCCAACTCCGTATTAGAGCCATCAGTAAACTCAGTACGGCGGTTTAGATGGAAAAGATCTCTGAATAATTCCACTGTGGGCTCCTCTTGAAAGAACACCTCACAGAACACTTGGAAGTGGCACATATTTGTAACAGAGTTGGGGCCAGTGTCTTGCGGATGGAGTTGGAAATCAGCTAGAACATCCCGGTAAAATTTAGAACCGGGCGGTTTAAAACCCCGGGCTAAGTGGTCTACGAAGACAACAACCTCTCCTTCTAGAGGTGTGGGGGGGGCATTCTTTGCCAGGAGCCCTCCAATGGATGGTGTCTTTGCTGCCCAAGGCGCCAATCAGGACTAAATCGTCCAGTTGATCCTCTGTGACGTGAGAAGGGACCCAGTTGCACTCATACACTTGCTTGGCCATAATGAAATCTACAAGGTTCATTGATATGTGCAACGTTAAACCGGAAGCAGATCTATCTAAACCAGAGTTTTATGAAGCAACAACATATGGCGGTTCAACAAGGGGACTAATGGCATATACCGGTTTGGAAAATTTTCTATCAGGTTAAACTGCCTGATCTAAACATTGAAGCAATTGAGATTGCGGATGGTTAAGTATGCAGAAACAGGTTTCACAAGGTCTTGTTACGGCGTTGGATCTGAAGCAAGTTCAGAAAATAAGAAAAATAGTCAAAGATCAAAGCAGAACAGTATTGAATCAGTGGGCAGAAGTATATGTGAGATCTACGGTTTTGGGCAGGAACTAACGGCGGATACTAAAAGTTACCGCTACAGAAAGCAAGGGTTCACATGTGCATCCAGGGGCTAGTACATGAGTATGAACAAGTGATGAACACCGCAAGAACACGAAGCCCTAGATCAGATCTATGTTGAGAAGAACAGAAGACCTACCAGAGCTGAGGAAAACGCGGAAGGTTGCCGCAGCTTTCTGGCGCATTCATGTTGATGCAGCGGCCAAAGGTGATGCAGAAGATGACGGCGGCGGTGGAGCTCTGAGACTGGCAACGCGAGGAAGACGAAGAGGAAGGGCACGAAGGGAAGAAAAGAAATGACCCTTCGGGCCTATTTATAAGGCAAAGGACATGTGTCAGACGCGGGAATCAAGGGACCGCAGATTTTGGAAGTAGGGCGGTCACCTCGGTCATTGCAAATCTATTAAACAAGAAGATATCATGGATGTTTTCTTTATGACAGATGATGTCACGCCGGTTTACAGCAAACAGAGAAGATGACATCACGGCGGTTCAACCACTACAAGAAGATGTTGAAGACGAAGATTTTTGCTAAGGATTGACATGAACCTGTTCAAATCAATCTGGGGCCTAATGTTGGGGATATTACTACTAGGCATAAACCGGCCTACCTGGGCCGGATTAACTCCATCAGTAGTTCAAAGGTGTTAAAGCCCAAAGAGGCAGATAAAGGACCAGGGCCCGTAGTCGGTTTACAACCTGTAGCCGTACATCAGCTTTGTGCATATACTTGTAATATAAGTTAGGAACAAGGAGAGACCAACCCGGATACGAGTATGAACCGGTGTTGGGACTCTCTGAACCGGCAGGCGTCACCCATGTATATAAGGGGACGACCCGGCGGCGGTACAAGGACAACAGACAACAACTCGAGACATAGGCGAAGCTTGTTTACTCCCTAGTCATCGAAACCCCATCAATTCCATCACAACTAGACGTAGGATTTACCTTCCTCGAAGGGGCCGAACTAGTATAAACTCTCTTGCGTCCTTGTGTCCGCTTTAACCCCTTTAAGCTAACCCGTCGCGATGGCTCCACGACTAAGTCCTTTCTCTAGGACATCTGCCGTGACAAACCCACGACGCCATGCTTTTGGGATCTATTATATGCATAATCCACAGTGGCTGTATTTTAACTTGTTCCTGCAGACACGAGATTGAAAGTGTCCTGGCAGTTTATCGCTGGACGGGTCATGATGCCCAAATATATAGCCTAGGTGTAGAGCCAAGGCTGTATTTAAAAACAACCAGATATAAAATAGATGACACCTGTTACATTGAATCACCTCGTTGGTTGACCAATTTGTTGTTATAATAAGGGTGATAACACCAATATGGAGTATTGATGACTCCTTCCATGTTTGCCGGTTTACGATAAAACCGTACCGGGTTATGATAAACACTGGTTTTATCCATATAATACTAGTGACTTGTAGTCAAAACCAGACCAGATCAATAAGTGCCGGATTATAACTGATCATGTACTGACAACTTAGCGCTGAAAGCCATGCCGGGTTTTAATAAACGCCGGTTTATCAGAAAAATATTTATGAATCTTATCAAAGGAAAGAAAACTTTGCAAAAAACACAAGAAGAATATGCAAGGCTTTTCATGGGCTGCCAGGCCACTGAGTTAAACCATTTTTCAAAGCCTTTTAAGATGGACCTCAATCTTTAACCAATCATCGTTTTAACTTTGACAAGTTTAGGGTCTATGAGATTGACTTGTCAAACATTCGACGGGTCATACCAGGTTTACCTGGATGGAGTGGCTTACTTAAAGAGGCAGGATAACCCGAGGTTTTAGGTGAACACACCTGGCTTCCAAGCCTGGCTTGATAGCCTATTGCAAGGGTGCAAACTCTTTGTTCTTTGAGAAGCAAAGAGCCCCCAAGCAACATTTGAGCTGTGCTCGATTGGTGCCTATGTTTGAGTTGTGCTGGTGCAACACTCTCTTTGGCCCCGCATAATTTCCTTTTGGCCTTTAGCCTATCAAGAGGTGTGGCTATGGTGCGAATACAACCAAGCCCCCTAGTGATTTCCCTTTGGCCTTAAGCCGATCAAGAGGCGTAGCTATGGTTCGAATACGACAAAGCCCCCTAGTGATTTCTTTTTACATGTGTGGCTTTATAAGCCGGATCAGTAGAACTCCGCTTTATAAACAGAAGCCCCCATGTAAACATGCATGATGTAAAAACAACAGAGACCCCGCTTTAGCTGAGGCTCCGGTTTATTATATTGATCATAATATATACATAATCATAATTATGTACATAAGAAGAGCCTGTGGCTCAAGTATAGTAAGGCCGAAGATGAGCTATATTCCACGGCCGCTGGGTCTCCTCCTCCAATTTACATGAGTCTTTGTGCTCTCGAACATCGATAAGGTAGTACGATCCATTATGCAAATTTTTGCTGACCACAAAAGGCCCTTCCCAAGGTGGGGATAACTTGTGCATATCAGTCTGATCCTGGATGAGCCGAAGCACCAGATCGCCTTCTTGAAAAGTTCTGGTTTTAACCCGGAGGTTGTGATAACATCGCAGATCTTGTTGATAAATTGCCGAACATGCCGCTGCAAGATCACGCTCCTCATCTAACAGGTTCAGTGAGTCCTAACGTGCTTTCTCATTATCTGCTTCAACATAAGCCGCCACACGGGGCGAATCATGACGGATGTCACTAGGGAGAACCGCCTCTGCTCCGTAAACCATGAAGAAAGGTGTGTAACCCATAGATCTGTTCGGTGTGGTGTTGATACTCCATAACACGGAAGGTAACTCCTCCACCCAACAACCTGGCATCCGCTTTAAAGGAACCATAAGCCGGGGTTTGATACCTCTCAAAATCTCTTGATTGGCCCTCTCTGCTTGACCATTAGATTGGGGGTGAGCCATTGATGACACGTCAAGCCGGATGTGCTCACGTTGACAAAATTCTTCCATAGCACCCTTGGACAGATTAGTACCATTATCAGTTATAATGCTATGTGGAAAACCAAACCGGAAGATCACCTTTTTGATGTATTGAACCACCGTGGCCGCATCACACTTACTGACTGGCTCTGCCTCTACCCACTTGGTAAACTTATCAACCGCCACCAGCAGGTGGGTCTTCTTGTCCTTGGACCTCTTAAAGGGTCCAACCATATCTAGCCCCCAAGTTACAAACGGCCAAGTGATTGGAATCATCCTTAATTCTTGAGCCGGAACATGAGTGCGGCGTGCAAACTTTTGACAACCGTCACACCTCTTTACCAAATCCTCAGCATTAGCATAAGCCATCAACCAATAGAAGCCGTGACGAAAAGCCTTAGCCACCAAGGATTTTGAACCGACATGGTGACCACAATCTCCTTCGTGGATCTCATGCAAAATCTCACAACCTTCTTGAGGAGACACACAACGCTAAAACGCCCTTGTTACGTTGCAATGATGCAGCTCCCCATTGAAAATGGTCATTGACTTGGATCGCCGGATTATCTGCCGGGCCAAGGTTTCATCGTCTGGTAACTCGCCCTAGTTCATGTACACCAGGTATGGGACTGTCCAATCCGGAATAACGTGAAAAGCCACCACCAATTGAGCCTCCGGGTCAGGCACAACCAAGTCCTCCTCTGTAGGTATCTTAACTGACGGATTATGCAGCACATCTAGAAAAGTATTGGGTGGCACCGGTTTACATTGAGAGCCTAAGTGACTTAAAGCATCTGCTGCTTCATTCTTTCGCCAGTCTATATGGTCAACCTGATAACCCTTGAAATGACCAGCCATGTGTCCACCTCTCGTCTATACGCCGCCATGAGTGGATCCTTGGAATCCCAAGTGCCAGACACCTGTTGAGCCACCAGGTGCGAGTCACCAAAGCACTTAACCCGGCTTAAATTCATCTCCTTAGCCATCCAAAGACCATGGAGCAAGGCCTCATACTCAGCTGCATTGTTAGTGCAAGGGAACATTAAACGGAGAACATAACAAAACTTATCACCTCGTGGGGAAGTTAATATGACTCCAGCCCCCGAGACCTCCAATTATCTGGACCCATCAAAATTAATAGTCCAATATGTGTTGTCTGGCTTTTCCTCCGGTGCCTGCAACTCTGTCCAATCATTGATGAAGTCCACGAATGCTTGGGATTTGATTGCTATGTGAGGCGTATATTTTAACCCGTGAGGTCCAAGCTCAATAGCCCATTTGGCAATCTGGCCAGTTGCTTCTCTGTTTTGGATGATATCTCCCAAGGGGGTAGAACTGACCACTGTGATAGGATGACCCTGAAAATAATGCTTGAGCTTCTGGCTTGCCATGAAAACCCCATACACCAGCTTTTGCCAATGTGGATACCTCTGTTTGGACTCAATAAGCACTTCGCTAATGTAATAAACCGGCCGTTGAACTGGATACTCCTTTTCGGCCTCCTTGCGCTGCACAACAATAGCCACACTAACAGCTCGGGCATTAGCAGCCACATATAGCAATAAGGGATCTTTATCGACCGGACCCGCAAGGACATGTGGCTTGGCTAATTGTCTCTTCAGGTCCTCAAACACTTTATCAGCAAAATCACTCCATATGAAGTCATCCGTCTTCTTTAGCATCTGATACAAAGGGATAGCCTTCTCCCCAAGGCGACTGATAAACCGGCTTAAGGTTGCAATCCGGCCCGCCAAACGCTGAACATCGTTGATACACGCCGGTTTAGCCAAAGATGTGATAGCGGTGATCTTCTCCGGATTAGCTTCAATACCCCTGTTAGACACCAGAAAACCCAAGAGCTTGCTTGCTGGTACACCAAAGACACATTTGGACGGATTAAGAATCATCTTATAAACCCAGAGGTTATCAAAAGTTTCATTCAAGTCATCTATCAATGTTTCCTCTTTTTTGGATTTTACCACAATATCATCCACATAAGCATGAACATTACGCCCAATCTGTTTATGAAGACAATTCTGGACACAGTGCTGATAAGTCGCTTGGGCACTCTTGAGCGCAAAAGGCATAGATACATAGCAGAAGGCTCCAAAGGGAGTTATGAAAGCTGTCTTCTCCTGGTCTTTAACTGCCATTTTGATTTGATGATAACCAGAATACGCATCCAGAAAACACAAACGGTCACAACACGCCGTAGCATCAATAATTTGATCAATACGAGGGAGGGCAAAGGGATCAGCTGGACAGGCCTTGTTCAAGTCTGTGTAGTCCACACACATGCGCCAAGTGCCGTTTTTCTTAAGTACCAGCACCAGATTAGCTAGCTGATACGTCTCCAACATATCTATAGTTTTTTATTGTTCCATGCTATTATATTATCAACTTTGGATGTTTTATATGCATTTATATGCTATTTTATATGATTTTTGGGGCTAACCTATTAACCCAGAGCCTAGTGCCAGTTTTTGTTTTTTTCCCTTGTTTCAGTGTTTCGCAGAAAAGGAATATCAAACGGAGTCCAAACGGAATGAAACCTTCGGGAGAGTTATTTTTGGAACGGAAGCAATCCAGAAGACTTGGAGTGTACATAAGGGAAGCAATGAGGAAGGCACGAGGCAGGGGGGCGCGCCCACCCCCTGGGCGCACCCTCCACCCTCGTGGGCCCCTCGTGGCTCCCCTGACGTATTTCTTCCTCCTATATATGTCCATATACCCTAAAAACTTCGAGGAGCAGAATAGATCGGGAGTTCCACCGCCAGAAGCCTCCGTAGCCACCGAAAACCAATCGGGACCCTGTTTCGGCACCCTGCCGGAGGGGGAACCCCTCTCTGGTGGCCATCTTCATCATCCCGACGCTCTCCATGACAAGGAGGGAGTAGTTCACCCACGAGGCTGAGGGTAGGCACCAGTAGCTATGCGTTTGATCTCTCTCTCTCTCTCTCGTGTTCTTGAGGTGATACGATCTTGATGTATCGCGAGCTTTGCAATCATAGTTGGATCTTATGATGTATCTCCCCCTCTAATCTCTTGTAATGGATTGAGTTTTACCTTTGAAGTTATCTTATCTTCTTGAGTCTTTAAGGATTTGAGAACACTTGATGTATGTCTTGCGTGGGATACCCGTGGTGACAATGGGGTATTCTATTGATCCACTTGATGTATGTTTTGGTGATCAACTTGCGGGTTCTGCCCATGAACCTATGCATAGGGGTTGGCACATGTTTTCATCTTGACTCTCCGGTAGAAACTTTGCACTACAAAAAAAGACACATCCATGTCATTTTGGGCTGAACGAATTTTTTTCCTGTCATACATATGACACTTCTATGACGATAATTGTGACAAAACCCGGTATCATCATAGATGTGGTGGGCTCCTACTTCTATGACAAAAAATCATGACAGAAAATGGGCTTTTCGTCCTGGGCGGGCCGGAGACACAGCTGCATGACATTCTTTGGGCTGTCCATGATGGAAAAAATCGTGGTAGAAGCGAGGGCGAGGAAAATTTCGGGGAGTTCCTGGTTACGGTGGGAGGTCGGGGGCCGAGCGATGCACGTTCCTCTCGTACACGTACGCGCGTGTGTGCGAGGCGTTGACTATAACTAAACCCGACCGAGGCGTTGGGCTCTAGCTGAACCCGAGCGATTGCACTGCAGGCTAGGCGTTACTGAACCCGAGCGATCGATCGATGGCTGTTAACTGAACCCGATCGAGCGATTCCTTTGCTACTACTGCTAACTGAAGCAGATCGATTGGATGAACAGTGAGCATTGCCGGGGGGGTTGGATGAACAGTGAGCGGTGGCGTTGCCTCTGGATGAACAGGACCCCGTGGTGTGGAGGGCTGGATGAACAATAGACGGTGGAGGGATGCCCGTGGAGGGGTGGTTGAACAGGACCCTGTGGTGTGGAGGGCTCGATGAACAGTAGACGGTGGAGGGGTGGTTGAACAGTAGCCGGTGGAGTAGCGCGCGGTGGAGGCTGGATGAACAGGAGCCCGTGGAGGCTGGAGGAGGTCGACGGTGGAGATGAACAGTATCCCATGGAGTCCCGTTTTGCCGTACGCCACACCCCTCCCGATGAACATGACCCCCGTTTCGACCGTAGGAGGTCCATTTCGTCCAGTTTGCGGTACGCCACACCCCTCCCGATCAACAGGACCTCCGTTTCGACCGTAGGAGGTCCGTTTCCTCTGTTTTGCGGTATGCCACACCCCTCCCGATCAACAGGACCCCCGTTTCGACCGTAGGACCGTTTCCTCCGTTCTGCGGTACGCCAGGCCTCGTTTCCATCGCCTGTTCCATCCAAGCCCCCCCGATGAACACGACCCTGCATTCCGTTCCGACCCAGCCGGTTGCTCCAACACGTTCCGTTGCCTCCCGATGAACACGACGCATTCCGTTGCCTCCCGATGAACACGACGCATTCCGTTGCCTCCCCATGAACACGACGCATTCCGTTGCCTCCCCATGAACACGACGCATTCCATTGCCTCCCCATGAACATGCTGTTTCTCCGTTCCGACACAGCCATGTACACGAGCCCTGACCGTACGTATGCGTGAGTAGGCGTTCGAGACCCTGCCCGTATGTACACATACGTGGCTGTATTTTCTTTCTTGCACCCTGGCCGCTGTACGTACGCGTACATGCTACGTGCATGCCTCTACTACGACACGTGCGTGCCTCTACTATGACACGTGCGCGCCTATACATCGACCAGTATGTACGTACACGTTCGCGACCGGAATGACAACGCTACGTATGCTTCGACCAGGTGGGTCCCGACTGTCAGGCACTTCCTTGCCTGCGAAGATGTAGCTGGTGGGTCCCAGCAGTCAGGGGGGCGAATCGTTTTTTTTTCTTGGACGCACTTCCTTGCGTGCGAAGGTGTAGCTGCTGGGTCCCAGCAGTCAGGGGGGAGAATCGTTTTTTTGCCCAGACGCACTTCCTTGCGTGCGAAGGTGTAGCTGGTGGGTCCCAGCAGTCGGGGGGTGAATCATTTTTTTCGGACGCATTTCCTTGCGTGCGAAGATGTAGCTGGTGGGTCCCAGCAGTCAGGGGGCGAATCGTTTTTTTCCAGACGCACTTCCTTGCGTGTGAAGATGTAGCTCGTGGGTCCCAGCAGTCAGGGGGCGAATCATTTTTTCGTGAAATACGGTGGCCCGTCCGGTGGGTCCCCGCTGTTAGGTGGAGGAATAATTATTTTTCGCGTAAGAAGGAGGCACTTCCTTGCGGCTGCCGTGGACCCAGCTGTCAGCCTCTCCACATACAGTCCACGTTCGATGGAAGTCGTTCCTTGACCACGTTGACCATGCCGCGCCGAGAGCACCATGGCGGTGGACGACGGCGAGGCCTAGGAAGGGGATGACGCGGAGCCGGGGAAGACGCGGCACTGGATGCACATGCGGAGAGGAGTACGAGGGTTCACTGGTTCGGCTGCGCTGCCATCGCCGCAGAATAACAGGGGGTGTGCGTGACTGGAGGGATGGCCTGGCCAGTGGTGGGAGTAGTAGGGGGCGGTGAGGCCTCCGCGGTAGCACAGCCGGCCACGGGAGGCAGGAGCAGGTGGCACGACCGGCGCTGCTTTGG
Organism: Triticum urartu; assembly: GCF_056163025.1. NCBI lineage: Eukaryota > Viridiplantae > Streptophyta > Magnoliopsida > Poales > Poaceae > Triticum > Triticum urartu. The sequence continues at coordinate 99,101,584 of NC_141875.1, forward strand.
GCGGCTGGAGAAAGAAGACCAGAGGTTGAAGAAGCACGACGGCCGTTGGATGGACATCGTACGGTCACTACAGGTAGAATCGTTTATATTGACTAGGTTGAAAAAGCCCTTGGTACGTCAACTTAGTAGGCCCACAGGTCAGCTTCCGAAACGGTGCGCCCCAGATGTCAGGGGGAGGAATCATTTTTTGGGCGGGTGAAGCTAGAATATCCGAGATTGAAGAAGCACGGCATCCGTCGGATGGACATCCAACGGCCACTACTGCTAGAACCGTGTGTTGACTATAACTTGACAAAGCCTTACATACGCGTCAACTCTGTTTTTTAGGGGATGCGTCAACTTAGTAAGGCCAGAAGTGTGTGGCAGAGAACTTATAGCCCATTTGAGATTTGTAAGAATGTGTAGCCCATTTTTGAATTCTAATGGAATTTACTACAGCCCATTTACAGTTTGTTAAAAGTACAACCCATTTCAACCAACTGTTCAAAACAGAATTCAATAAAATTTCGCACATTTTGATGGGATCCGAAATATTTTTATCCCGAAATTTCTAGTCAGATTAAATACAATTTCAATATAAATTTATATTACGTAAAAATCCAACGAAACATTGCGCTCGTAACAATTAATGAAATTAAAATTTTCAATATCCAAAAATAATATTTTATAAAGTAATCACGTGTTTGGTGCAGTTTTTTATAGTTACTGCCCAATTTTTATAATTACATCCCATTTATTATTTCTTAAAGCCCATTTTCTTGTTAAGCCTAATGCATCCCTCCTAGGAAAGATTTGAAGCCTAGCGGGGCGGAGAATAACAATTTGACCTTGCCTGGGTATTCCCAAAAAAAGTTTAGCTGGGCTAGCCATTTTCAGCTTGAAAAAAATTAATATCTGGGCTGGATATCTTGCCTGGGCTAGACGGGCCACAACCCGCCCAGTTAATACCTGCAGCGATGTTTTCGTTGTTGTTCAGAGGAGAAAAACTAATATTTGGGCTAAACATCGAAAAACTCTACAGTGCTCACACCTCAAAAACACAAATACTACTCGAGCTGCTTGGTCCCAGCTGTCGGCCGCTTCTTCTGCAATTCTCTCGTTTATTGACTACTACATAGGTTGACAATGGTGTGGGACCGTGATGTCAGGAAACCAGGAGGGAGCAAAATAAATTATAGTTTATACACACACACACACATAAACACTATTCTGATCACGGGATCAGAATAATATTCTGATCACAACCTGACCTGCCTGCTAGTAGTACGTTGAAATTCCCTGTGAACTAGGTTGAACTTCCGCCGAAATGGGTCTTGCGATATACCGTTGGAAAGCTATGGACACCAGTATCATGACCCAAGTTAAATTTTTGACAAAATGTAAGCGGTTTAAGAGCAGTTTTGAAAACCGTTTTCTCTTCGCACAAAAAACGTGAATCGTATTTTCGATCGCATTTCTAAACCGTTTATCGGAATGAGGCATATAATATGGCATTGGAAAGCTGCTGCAAAACCGCTCCTTCCACATGTTGAAAGTTTTCTCTAATTCCCTATGGTTAAAAAGTAATTTGAAAAAACGTAAAATTCCGTAGACCAAATAGCTGAGTTTGTTTTTTCGATGTCATTTCTAAACGGCTAATCCAATGGAGGCATATGATATGGCGTTGGAAAGCTTATGAAAATGCGCTACTTTTTAATCTTGAAACTTTTTTTCTAATTTTGAATGGTTTAAGAGTAATTTAGAAAATGGTCCAAGTCCTACCGAGTTCGTATTTTCGAGCTAATTTTTCTAAATGGCTAATCCAATGGAGGCATATGATATGGCGTTGGAAAGCTTATGAAAATGCGCTACTTTTTAATCTTGAAAGTTTTTTTTTCTAATTTTGAATGGTTTAAGAGTAATTTAGAAAATGGTCCAAGTCCTACCGAGTTCGTATTTTCGAGCTAATTTTTTAACCGTGCGTCCGAATGCAGCAAATGATATGGCGTTGGAAAGCTTGAACAAATGCGAAACTTTTTGGTATGTATTGTTTCTCCCAATTCTTTACAGTTTTAAGTCAGTTTCGAAAATGGTGAAAAACATATTTTCGCCATAATTTCTACAAACTTTATCGGAATTGGACAAATAATATACTGTTGAAAAGCTACGGAAAATGCGAAACTTTTTCATGTTGATGGTTTTCTCTGATTCTTTGCCATTTTCAAGTAATTTGGAAAACAGCGGGATCATTTGTTCTGCCTCTATCGCGAAACAGATTCTTCAAAAATGCACCGCGTGAAGAACCTGAACTTCTCGGCGCGTGTACCTGAACTTCACTCTGTTTTTCACGTGGTTTTTTTGCTCGTAGGTCTCCATCAACTGCTCGTAACTCTCCATCCACTCACCGGGATTGAGCAAGTGATATACCGGTGGAAAGCTGCTGTAAGCACATAACTTTTCCGTGTTGATCATTTTTTCATACTCGCGATGGTTTTAAAAGTTTTTCATCTGAAATTCATTCAGCGTAGTAGTTGAACTTCATGCTGTTTTCACGTTGAACTTCTGTGACATATTTTCGTTTGTAATTTTCATATCCATTCGTTAGTGTTATACAAATGATACTCCTTTTGTACAAACCCCTCTCACAATAAGTTTTTTTAACTTTCTTTGACCGAGGAGTTGCACTTATAACAACAAAACTTTTAGTCTTTGCTTTTTTATTCTTTTTTAATACAAAATGCACACCATGTAGTACGTGAACTTCTCGCAGTTATCAATCGAACTTCTCTCGGTGACGTGAAAATATCTAAGTTTTTTATAAATATTTATCTAAATTTCTTAATCTTTTTTATAAAATTTTGAAGCGCTCTATTTTTAAAAGTTGAAATTCTTGTTTTTTATTTTTGATCTTCTTGTTTCCAATCTTTAATAACGAGGAAAATCTGAGTTTTCTATAATCATTGAACTTCTTCATCTTTTTAATATGGACTTCCTGATTTTATTTCTTTAATCTTTTTATGAAATTTTGAGGCACTCTATTTTTAAAAGTTGAATTTCTTGTTGTTTTATTTTTGAACTTCTTTTTTTCATTCTTTAATAACGAGAAAAATCTAAGTTTTCTATAATCATCGCAGTTCCCGCTGTTTTCACTTGGACTTCTACCATGTGTTTTTGTTCGTAATTTCTCACCTGTTCATCAGAGTTGCACAACTGATATATAGTGCCGATTGCCTCTCTCACAAGAAGTTTTTGAACTTCCCCGTGTTGAGCACCTGAACTTCTAGCAGTGAAATTTTTATACTTTAACTTTTTATTCTTTTTTCTCATATGAAAACACACACCATGCAGCACGTGAACTTCTTGCCATTTTCAATTTGAACTTCTCTGTGAAAAGGTTGTCCTTAACTCCCAAAGCACTCGTCGAATTTGAGCAAATGATAGCATTGGAAAGGATTTTTTTTAACAAATCATGACTAATTAAGAGCATTTTTTGAACATGCTAAGACTTGTTTTGAACATCTTTCTCATGTAGACATATGTTACAAATTTTTGTCGTTTGAAAACAGTTTTAAAAATGGCAAAAACAACGTCATTTTTTGCTTGTTTTTACATGTAATTGAAGGTCAGACGTCTCACACTAGAGATCTTGAACTTCATCGGGAGGAGCACGTGAACTTTTTGCAACAAACCTTTTAAGCCTGTTGTTTTATATTCTTATATTCCTATCTGAAATGCATTTTGTGTAGTAGTTGAACTTCCTGCTATTTTCATCTTAAACTTCTGTCACGTATTTTTGTTCAACCTCTCTCACAAGAATTTTTGAACTTTCTCGGACCGAGCAATTGAACTTCTAGCAACCATTTTTTCCATTTATGAGTTGTTTCTAAAAGTGCAAAAATGGTGTTTTTTTATTTTTTGAACAGGTAAATGTTGGGTTTTAATAAACTCCGAACTTGTATGTTATTTCAATTTGAACTTCAGCTTTTTATATTTTTTTAGTAAAAAATTGTTTTCAATTTTTAAATAAACACCAAATTTGACTACCTTCTCAATATGAACTTCGTCATTGATAATTTAACAAAAACAGATATCTATGAAAATCCTAGATTTGTTAATAAAGATCAACAATTTGTAAACTTTTTTTAGTTGTTCCTTTTATTTTAATTTGAAGTTCTTCATTTTATTCTTTAGTAAAGAGAAAAAATCTGAGCTTTTTATACACGTCGAACTTCTCAGTTTTCTTAATTTGAACTTCTTAGTCTTATTCTTAGAAAAAATATGTTTTCAAATAAGCATGAAACAAATTTTTTAAAATTGAACTTTCATACTTCTATTTTTCCTAGAAAAGAAAATAATTTGTTTTTTCCGTATACATCGAACTACTGTGTTTTTTATTTTAAAATTCTCAATTTTTATTTGTTTAGCACAAAGGAAAATTTGAGTTTTTAAATTCGCACTTCTTTGGTTCCTTAAACTGAACTTCTCAGGGTTTTTTGAAACGATGAAAATCAAATGATTGTTTTTTCTAAATTGAACTTCTAGGATTTTATTTTTTTGAAGCAAAATTTTAGTCTTTTTAACTTTGAACTTCTATATTTATTTAATGGGTAAATCATTATTTGCTCAAAATCATTTTTTGCAGACATCGAACTTCATGAAAGTTTTGAATCGATAAACAAACAAACTAGAACCCCATCCAAAATCTTTTTGTAATGCATATATGAAGTTTTCAATCTGCCTTGGCATGATTTATTTTGTGATAGAAAAACATAGATAGCTTGGTTGCCCAAGTGTGTGTTTTAAATTATGTTCTCGGTTAAAAATAACGTGTTTTCTTCCTTGGGGCATAAACACAAACACTTGTTGTGTACACGAGAAGGAAACAAGATCTGAAACTTTTCCAGTTCGTGTGCACAGACATACATCACGCACTCACACCATCAACACATGCACACATCGCTAGGACACGGACTCACCAGTGGCAGCAGGCCACAACCCTGCAGACGTGCTTAGCGTAGAGCCATTTCACATAAGAGTTGCGGAAACAAACAAAATACGTATGAACATGTACTGAACACATATGAACACTGACTGAAAGAAGATGAACACACTGCCATTTTTTCACTTACTAGGTAATTCTAATACACGACCTTTCCACACAATAATATATGAACTTCTCAAAATATAAATTTCATTGACCATTTTTCCTAAACAAAAAAGATACATGAAGGAGGTTGAAGATGTGCATGCGGGATACATCAACATGTAGGAAAGCTTCGGAAGCTCTTCACGCTGACGATTTGGAGTAGTCCACAGTGACGGCTGGGCGCAGTACGCACGAGGATCCTATCCCGACCCAACGGGAGTGACCTGGGAGGAGGAGGCACACGAGAGGTGGCCATGGACAGCCGGAACAGGAGGAGATGCAGGGCAGCGTCGGAGACTAACTAAGGCGATGCACCGGTGACAGATCCGACCGGAGCTCTGATCGGTGAACTTCCGCGACGACATAGTCGACCTGCAGTAGCACGGGGAGACCTGCATGGGAACTGCTTCGCGGTGGGGATCTGAGGCGCTAGGGCTGGTGGCGGATCTGAGAGAAAGGGCGGCAGAGGAGGTGTCGGGGCTGGAGGGTGGTGACGGGAGTCGTGACGGAGAGGAGGTGGGGGGGCGACGAAAGGCGGCGACCGTTGGGGAGGAGGAACATCGGCCGTGGGGGAGGAAGCCCGCGGCTGTGGCGGAGGAGGCACGTGGCGACGAGATCCATGGAGGGTGGTGATGTCGGCGAGATGCATGGTGGCGGCGCGTTGTAGGGTGAAGGAACGGGGGCGGCGAGATGCAGGAGGCGGCGGGAGGAGAGGCGCGCCTGGGCCGAGGAGACGGCGGCGAGAGGCGCCAGATCTAGGGGAGGGAAGCGCCGTCGCTGTGGATAGTAGGGGATCGGGGGAGGTTAGGGACGATCGGTCGTGGGATGGTGGGGTGGTTTTTTTTTCTATAGCGGGTTGGGCAGTTCGGGAACAACCCGATCGCTCTATATAGGGCCTGGCGTGATCCAAATAACTATTCTAATCCCTGGATTAGAATAGTGTTTTCCTATATATATGTGTTCAGTACATTAATGATACGCGGTTGCCGAGGCGGCTACTCCGGCGCCACACGTCCGTCCCTCCGCCCGCCCACCATTGCTATATAAACTGCTGCGCCGGCCATAGCCACAGTCACCCGCATACGTTCCCTTTCTCCTGTCCACACAACTACTGCCCACCATGGCTTCCTCGCGCTCCAGCGCTCTTCGGGACGGGCGGACGACGGACCACAAGGAGATGGCAGCCATTGCTGCCGACTGGCTGGCCGGTAGGCAGCCGGAGGACAATGACGTCCCAATGGAGAACATGGTAGTCGACGATCCGGCGCCAACCCCCTCCTCCGCGCCATCCTCGCCGGTGCATTGCACCATGACCATCGGCGAGGCCCGTGCCCAATATATGGACAGGGTGAGGCAGATGCGTGAGGAGTAGTTTCGGGAGGCGCAGGCCGACGCCGCCTAAAACCACCATCTCCTCCAGGACCACCTGCAGGCGGAGGAGCAGATCGCCGCGGAGCGGGCGGAGCAGGAGGCGCTGCTCGACTCCTACCGCTCCGCCCGCCAGGGCCGCCTCGAGCGCTGGCGGTACCGCATGCGGGTGGCGGAGGCTGTGGTCGCCTACAAAGAGGCTAGCAAAGAGGGCGATGAAGCGGGCGAGGCGCTGTTTGGCGAGACCAAGGACGAGGCAGAGGACAATGCCGGCTCCGATGAGTCCCCGCTCTGCTGGCATCGACGAGGCCCTGCTCCGTCGAGGCCGTGCGGCGCCAACAACGAGGCAGAGGACACCACTGGCTCTGCCGAGGCCCCGCCCCACCAACAATGAGGCAAAGGACATCGCCGGCTCAACCGAGGCCCCACCCTGCCAGCAACGTGGGGGATGATTTCCACCGCTCCGCTGAGGTGCCGTCCGCCGGGAACGAGACAAAGGACATCGCCGGCTCCACCGAGGCCCCGCCCCACTTCTAATGAGGTCACGCCACACAGAAAATGAGGAAGAGTAGAACACGGTAGGTCGCCGCCGCTCAGGTCCAAGTAAGGCCACCGCTGCTACCCTCCGGTTGAAGCCAAGCTAGGCGGGTTGACCATTGACAGCCGGTTAGCTTCTTGGCGGCGACGTGGAGTCAGAGAGTTGCGCTGGAGAAGAACGCTGCTTCTACTTAATTGCTGGTGCAGTTGGCTGACTGACACGTGGGCCCAACAGGCCACGTGTCAGTTATGCAACTGCACCTGCAGTTAAGTCACTGAGGCGTTTGTTCGGCTCAGCGGGACACAGGTGGGTAGCTTCGGTTAATTAATTATACCTCAAGTGCACCCCTTTTTAGTTGAAGAATGTATGAAATGTAATGAAATACGACATGTTTATATGAAATCCGACCATGTATGAATGAATTTATTTTGATTAGTTCGAATTCCTATATCACTGGCATTGGATGAACATGCAAAACAATACATACTAGCATTATTCCCACGGTGATCACCTCGTTTGCAGCAGTTTCACATGTACTCCCTCCGGTCCTTTCTAGTCTGCATACAAGTTCTGTGTGCAGTCAAAAGTATCTCTACTTTGACCAATCTTATACAAAAAAGTATGCACTTTCACAATGTGCGAAGTAAAAAGGAACAGAAGGAGCACAAAGAGTTTGAGCAGCTTTTTAGCGTTTCTGTACATTGCAATCAAACACACAGGCCTGACAATTCATAGAGAACATTCAAAACAATCGATGATTATGCATCTCAGCGACTCACATGCCAGAGGCAATATTTACTTCACAACTAAAGAATAAAGAAAAAATTGATCGACGCTGCTGACAGCAAAGGGCGTCCCATTCGAAAATATCAAACGCATGTCTTGCTAAAATCAATGAGCAAAATTTGACAAGGTTGTCCCATTCCAAAATATCAAATGCCAACAATTGTGGAATGGGCAGGGTTTGCCATCAGTTCGGACATTGACATGGCACCTCGTGCTAAATAAACCAGCTATTCTTTTTGTGCACTTCCACTAAAATATATGGTATCTTCAAAGAAGATCCCTGTTTGCACAAGTAGAGATAATTACATATTACATTAAGAGTGGCATCAAATCAGTGACAAAACAATTGCTCGTTCCAGCCATAGCAATAAATTAAGATGCAGAACTATATCATTACTTGTGTCATCACAGTTCCAGTGCTTCATTATAGCACCCGGAGTTGATTTTTGTTTTTCTTCCGCTTGTTCTTCCCCTTCATCACTTGGTTCAATAACAGACAAGCTTCGCCTTCAATGTAAGTTTTGGCATGTCAATTAGGGAGGACAAGTATAGTACTAAACTTAATTTTCTGATGAAAGTGGCAAAATACAGGCCAGCAGTTGTGAAATATCCATATCTTACCTCAATGGGATATTACGGTGCACATACAGATTGGAAGTCTTGTCTCCATTTGTGCAGTTCACTAAAATCAAGCAACATTATTGTACAAGTAGCACAACATATGAAAGCACACTACAGAATCATGTGAAAGAAGGCTAGTACTGACCTCTCATGATGCGGAATTCAAACAACTCACAAGAAGAAGATCTGAACCATATTCGCCTTAACGGGTAGGAAGTAAGATCTCCTCTTGTGCAGTTCCACTAAGATCAAGCAATCAAGCAACGTTGTCGGTGTAACATTTTGGTTGAACTGCACAAAACACTCTTAAAACAAAAGTGTTTTGTGCAGTGCAACAAAAGGTCACAATGGCAACGAGGTGAAGTAGATAAACCTGTTTACACAAAGGTGCAAAGGAAACAATTAGTGGTCAATAACGGTGCATGACATAGAAGCCAACAAAGAGAAGCATCTACCTTATCTAAATGGGAAAGAAAGCAAGACAGTAGCATTTCTCAAACGGCGGCATTGATTAATATTAACATAGAGATTATATTAACAATAAAATTCGTTAAACATGTAATTTGCTTTTAACTGTGGCATTGCATCAATTTTCCAGCGGCATTATTCGAGGGTGTTTGTTTACAAGGACATTTTGGTGTAGGGACTAAAAAAACTCCGTGTCAGTCCCATCTAAACCAAACAGGAGGGACTTTTATGGACTAAAAGTGGGCATTTGGGACTAAAGAAAGAAGACCCCGAGGGAGTCTTTTTGGGACTTTTTCCAACAGTTGCCCCTGCCACACATCGCACCTTGTCTCTATTAGTTCATTACTAAGGGTAACATGGTCTTTTAGCATGTCATTTAATAACCTCTAGTCCATGTTTAGTCCCTGGAACCAAGTAGGTAGGGACTAGGGAGTTTTTAACCAAACAGGGCCTTAGATTAACAACAGCTAATGAGTTGCACGAGACAGTGGACGCACCAGCACCATGTGCATCTACCGATGTACTATGGTCATGCACAGTCTGTTGCAACAAAGAACAAACAACCAAGGAGCATATTTGTGTTGGTCCCAGTTTTGTTATCTTTAGACACCTTTCCCTATGTGAGCGTAGCAAATCTAGTCCTGCTCAAACTCTACATCCTTGTCCCTTCCTTTCCTTTTTGAACTAGTACTTTCGCCCCTTCCTTTCCTCTTTGAACCACGTCCTAGATTTATGCGATACAACTTTCCCCACTACTTTCCCCCATTCCTTTCCTCTTTGAACCACGTCCCAGATTCATGCTATACAACTTTCCCCCTTCATTTCCTCTTTGAACCACGTCCTAGATTCATGCTATATACAACTTTTCCCACTACTTTCCCCCCACTCCTTTCCTCTTTGAACCACGTCCTAGATTCATGGTATACATGCAGCTAGAGCAATGCATGTGGAGTAAGTAAATTATACCTTAAGGTTCTTGGGGCGTGGTTCAGTGGGCGATGGGATGGCGGCAAAGAAGAAGGGGTCAGAGGCCCTCCCGCACCGCCGCTGGGTGGAAAGTGAACAACTGCGCCGGTAGTCCCTCGCCGACGGCGATATCGTTAAGCCTCATCCCCTTCCCGGTGGACGGATCCTGCCGGCTCTTTGAGCAGCAATGAGGGGAGAGAGAGGCCAACGAAGTCTTGTTTAGATCTGGAGAGGGCGAGAGAGTGTGAAGAGAGCAACTACAAGCGCTGAGGCTCCAGCGGGAGAGGGCGAGAGAGTGTGAAGAGAGCAACTACAAGCGCTGAGGCTCCAGCGTGTATATATATACTGGAGAGAGAGTGTGAAGCGTGCAAACCTTAGAAAACATTTTGACTAGTCAAAGAATCCTCCTGGCACAAATTATGCTCAAGTGTAGTTATCGAACCCGAGACCTCAAGTTTGATGAGTGAACAGGCTAACCAGCTACACAACCCTCCCGTTATGTTCAACGAGAGGGAAATAACCTTTTATACATTCATACATTTGTGTGACAAGCATGCCGTGTTTTTTTGTGTGTGTGGGAGTCATTGGGATTTCAATCATAATCGTGTCATGTGGCTTTGGTGGTAAGACTATCCATAGTGGTGCAGAAATAATGCAGCCTTAGTCACCTTACCTCTATCCACGTAGTACGTTGGGTCCCACCAGTCAGAGGGTGAAACAAACAAATTAATAAGAAAAATTAAAAGCGCCAGCGGTGTTTCTTACCTCACACATCTCGCTACTGCTCAGGAACACTGTCCAATTGATCCCTCTATTCGCTCACGTACTATTTTAAGTGAATCCTTATTATAACATGCACACAAATTTTGGGCACCTGTATTCGACTTAAGTCAGTGTGCCACCGTATCCCGTATACTTACTACTCCCTCTGTCCAGGTGTAATAAGTCACGTTAGAAGGTGCAACGCGACCAAGGTGCGCGCGCGCGCGTGTGTGTTTGTGTGTGTTTAACAGCATGTGTGTGTTAGAGAGAGCGACAGATCAACCTACTCCTACAGAGAGATGTTGTGTAGTGTACGATTTTAGCCGCGAGAGTCGGTGAATCCTCTCATTTCCAGGCATGTCCGGTAGGGACGTGCGGATAGCTGCCACGCCCGCTCCTGACCAGCGTGGCCCACCCAAAGCCCCTCCATCGCCCGCGCGCGCTTCCCGCCCAAAACGGTCAGCGCCGCTCCAAAGAATCGGTGCCGCATTCATGCCTGGGCAGAGCGGACGCAACCTCTTACTGGCGCAAGAGTGATGGTTGCTTCGTCCATCCAACTTACTGCTGGGTCTATGTGATTTGACGGCTCATTGGTCTTTATTACTGAGGTGGTAGGACTGCTGGATGTCTCACGCTTTCGGTGAAAGGAGGTACTACTACTAGATTACAATTTTCTCCGTTCTTACAGCGGAGGCGTGCAAGAGAAGTGAAAACACAAAGGCTCAGTGATTACATGGCCCACCTCACACTATCACCGTGCGACACCTAACTCTTTACATAGTACTCCCTCCGTTCCTAAATATTACTAGATGATTCCCCGCGCGTTGCCGCGGAACAACGGTATATCTCTCTGCGCAAAATTATTGATTTCATAGAACTAAAAAAACTCTATAACCGCATGACAAATGTGGTAGCCAAACTAAATAAACTCCCATCATCATTTAGATCATCCCACGTAAGGAAAAAGATCAGCCAACTCCTACTGCATAATGGGATTATATTTTTCTTTTTGACATGTTAATGGGACTTAAAAGCTCACTTACATGCATGCTACCGGTGCATGCTTGCAAGCAGACATGTTGATGTGATTTAAAACCCACTCACATGCATGTGCCATGGTATTTCTGCATGCTTGCATGTGGCTTAGTGCGGAGCCTCTCAACGTCTAGATCAGACGTCTATTATGGACTGATTTTGTTCATCTAACGGCTACATCAATTTTGATGATGTGGCTCAAGGAGAGGATAGAGAATTCCTAGTAGTGGGGGCTAGCTATTACTAGTAGATAAGTCTTTGTAGAGATTCCACTACATACGGAACAAAATGAATGAATCTACACTTAAAATGCATCTATATACATCTGCATGTGGTTCATGGTGAAATCTCTACAAAGACTTATATTTAGGAACGGGGGAGACGGCGTACTAAGCAAGCATCTCCTCGTTCCGCGAGTTGACGGGACACATCAAAAGTACTCCAGTGTATAGAGCCTTGCCTCTAAGGTAGGCCCCACCTGGTTTGCCTCTTTTTTTAACATAACACGTCAAGTCGCAATTTGTTTGTTCACCCGTGGTAGACGATCCTTCCTCCACCAAGTGGACAACCAGTACATGTGCCAAATTACCACGTGGCCTGCCTTTTTCGTACAAAAATGAGCTCCACCATGTACCCACGCGGGTGTGGTTGGGAAAGAGACGAGAGTACGTGCGCCGTGCATGCACCTCTTCTCTTTGTGCATGTCCCCCACCTACGTGGGTGTGGGTGAGAGATACAAACCGCGTTCGTGAGTGTTTTTTGTTTTGGGGTGGGGGTGGGGTGGGGGGTTGATTTCGTGAATTATTTGTGGGAATATGTGTCGACGACATCTCAAACAAAATTTTGCATGCAATGTGTGTGAAATGGAGGCCTATCCATATCATACATAGAGGGTCGGGCAATCCACGAGAAGAGAGGGAGGGGTCATAGCTATCGATAGAGTCGAAGAGAGGATCAAGTGGGTGGGTGCGAGATCGATGAAGAGAGCCATCGAAATTTTGTGTGTGTGTGTGTGTGCAAGTCAAAGATATAGGGCGACTGACCTACCGGAACATTAGAGGGCATATGTAAAGTTTGTGTGTGGCAGGGAGACATGACTAGAGCGCTCGATGTATCGGTGTGTGTGGGGGGGAGGGGTGGGGGGAGGGGTAGGCAGAGGCCTAACTATAAAGGTAGAACGACTCGTATATGTGTTGAGAAGGAGAGACCCAGATATGTCTTGAGGGAGATCGGTCGACATCCATACAAAACTGAGGGTGGAACTGCAATGTTATCAATAAGAGTGGGGATGTGTTTCTGTGTGTGCCTGTGCGTGATAGATCTGTTGGGACGCATCCATGGATGATGAAGGGGAACCATGTGTTTGGTAAGCAAACCTAACTAGGTCGGTAGATTAATTGTTGTTTGGCGGTGGAAGGGAGAGACACAACTAATGAGGTAGATCGATTGACGTGTGGGTAAAAATGAGTTATAAGGACCTAGCTAGCTATATGTATAGCGAGAGATCGGTCGGTGTACGTCCATTTGTTAGAGGCAAATAAGGCCCAGCGAGACGGATAGACAGAGAGAATGGAGCTAGGAGGTGGTGCGAGAGGCCCAACTACTAGCTAGATAGGGGGAGGAGTGTGCGGTTGTGAGATCGATGAAAAGAGGGGCGAGAGTTTACACGTGTGTCTGGCCGTATGAGAGACACGAGGCAAGGACACATAAAGGAGGAGATTGAAGGTGTGTGTGTATGTTGTAGGCAGGCATCTCTGGAGAGGTTTATTGATCGGTGTGTGTCGGAAAGGAGTTGTGGAGACTCTGGGAGAACGACCTAAAGAAAAAAATGAATGTGCCCGGTGGATAGAATGCCGAGGGAGGGGGAGGGAGAGGAGGGCGTGTGCATGCACGAGAGAATGTTAGTGGTAGCTATAAAGGTTAGAGGATTGTGTGGGTGTAAGAGACTAACAAAGATCATAATTTGATATGAAAGCGGATTCATATATTTGAATAGGAGATCATAGTGTTTTAAACATTGCATGCATGAATATAGCGGTGATACACGTGCTGTGCACATGTTATACCATAATGTGATAATGCATGGCGTTTGCAACTCACAGCTAAATGCCAAACAATCTAAACCATACTATACATCAAACAATCTCACATTTTATTTGAATTTGTGATAATGTGTGGCGTTTGCAGCTTACAACTAAATATCGAACAATCTAAACAATACACTATATCGAACATTCTCACATTTTATTTGAATTTGTGGTAATGTGTGGTGTTTGCAACTCACATCTAAATACTTTTAGGCGTAGGGGGCGGGGCACCATACATAATGTGATAAACACATTATACATATGAGACATGGTTTAGATTATGAAGATCTAGCTAGAGCTAGAAATGTAATGCGATTTGAAATCAAAATAAAGTGGATTCAAAAAATCTAGTTCGAGTTCATATAGTACACATAGTTCATATGTAACTCGAGACTAATCATGTGGTGTGCTGTGAAGATAATACACAAACGATGGTTTAACTTGACAATAATGATGATTGTAGATCTTACTAAAATAGAGAAACGAATTCAAATGCTTTGACTTCGCAACAATCATTACTGTAGATCTTATTCAAATAGAGAAATGAATTCAAATTTAGTTCATATTAAAGCGGTAGTATATACGTTTGGAATGCACTAAAACGTTCATTTGAGTAGTAGGTTGCATGCATTATACACGTAGCGAAATATCTTAATTGAACATAACATGAATTCAAAGTTTTGATTGACATTTGTAGTGCGCATTGATTTGGTACAGTACACATTAGGCTTGTCCGGAGATTTCAACCCGCGCCTTGTTAGCCCGAAATATTTAAGATATATCTTTGTCTTATTGTGCTACAACAACTCCCTCCATCTCAACCCGTGCCTTGCTATTCCGAAATTACAACGCGCGCGAAAACTCCCACCTCCTGTGAAATCCCGACACGCGAAATGCCTTGGTACCCCTGAACCAAAAGAACTGCCTCAAATTGGTGGGGGTACTTTCGTAACTTACCCCACATTTCGGACAAGCGCGTCTCCAAGCCATGGTTCCCCGCTGCCATCCCACCCGTCCACCCATTCGTACACCGAGGCCGCGAAAACCTCCGACGAAACGCCACACCCTGCTCCGTCCGCCACCCAGCCGGAGCCTCTTCCCTGACGACGTCGTCCACAATGACACCTCGACATCCCTCATCCACGGTACTGGATGGTGATCCGTCCTCGATCTCATCGTCCCGCCGGTTCAGCCACCCCGTCCTCCACCTCCAAGGAGCTGCCCCGACGTTCCCCTCGTCTTTCGTGCCACCTCCATTCCCACACCGTCGTCTTCACCTACACCACCGGAAGAGCATCATCATCACTGTTTCCTCGGATGAAGCTGCGGCCTAATTGGCGGCACCAAACAGGTTGTACACTAATCGCCGCATTTTCTTCTTGATTCGATCTCACAGTGCTGCTGGCGCTCGGTCCCGAGCCGACACGGCGCGACTCCATCCACGGCGGCATCGCCGGCCACTTCCTCCACGACGTCGCTCCCTCGGCGGCGACGTCCACATCAGTAGGAGCTGCTGTTGCTTTAGCTCTCGCTCGCGCTGCTTCTCTGCTCTTCCTCTCGGTCCCTTGCCTGGTCTGCTCTTGCTCTTGCTCGCACTGCTGCTCTCGCTCTTGCTCTTGCTTGCGATGCTGCTCCGATTTAGCAACACTTCAGTCGACCGAATCGACTTTTGGGTCAGTCGATTTTCAGGGGGTGGGGAGGGGGCTCGCCGGGGTGAAGGAAGAACCAGGTGCAGCGGGGAGGGGGGCTCGCCGGAGAGGTACCCCACTATCCATCTTAGGGTTCAGGATGGGGGCGGTGGTCGCCGGCGGTGGCGGGGCGTTGGCGGGGCGGTGGCGTGGGGATCACCGGAGAAAAAGCTCAGCACGGGGGAGCCTAGAGGGATGGCCGGGGCGGCGGTGGACCGGCGGTGGGGAGTGTTTTCGGGGCGGGCGCGGCGGTGCACCGCCGGCCGCGGTCGGCGGGGGGCTGCTGTTTGGCCGGTGGTGGCTGGCGGCTCAGGGGGGTGGAGGTTGAAGATGAACCGCAGGCCGTTGATTTCGTATCCAACGGCTACAAAATCGACTGAGTAGAGATGAAAAAGTCAGTCGACCGACGTGTAGCCTCACCTTGCTAGTGCGTTCAGTTTCGACAGCAAAATTCAGTTTTGACAGCAAAATTCAGTTTTGACAGTTAAGTTCAGTTTCGATAGTTAAGTTCAGTCTCGACAGTTAAGTTCAGTTTCGACAGTTAAGTTCAGAGATGAGCGGCAGATGTATTTTACATCTAGCACTTTGTGGTTATGTATTTTACGTCATGTATTGGAGATGCTATTAGAATTCCACTCAGGTTAACGTTGTTTGTTGTCTCTCTTGTCCTGCTTCAGCCTCGGTGTCGTACAACTAAGCACATGTTATATATATTGTCCACTAAGCACACAGATTTGTTCACTAAGCACACAGATTTGTTCCTTTAGTGTCTCCTCGAAAGAAAAAAACGTAGGAATTTCAATTTTCACTTGTCCTCCTTTTCAAATTCCTATTCATGAAGCACAAGACTAAGAGATAGTAGCATAATAGCATTATAACCGTACATTTTCTTATGGTTTGACTTAATCTCACCATGCTTCTTTGCATCCTGTGATCTTCCAATTGTTGTGAATCAAACACCTAGATTGGCAGAAATCCTATGTTTTTAAATTATCTGTTTTGCACGTGCATTCCTATCCTATTCCTGTCTATTTCCTATCCCTGCATTGTTGGAATCCTCCAATTCAAACGAGCCCTTACAGAATTACTTATCTTACAGATAGTTGTCAAAGAAAACCTTGCGTGGTTTGTCCCGCTCCTGCTGCGCCATCGTCCACCCCAGCTCAGCTGCTCCAACGACAGAAGGGTCTAGCACAGTAGGGATCCGGCCTCCAGACTATCTTTCGTCGCCTCAGATCTTCTTCCCCGCCGCTGGCAGCCATGAAAACTGCATTACCATCATCAACCGAGCAGATGACCTCAAGGACTACATGGGTCCGCAAGAGAGGTCGCACTCTTTCATGTCTGCTTACGTTATGCATCGCTTAATATTACATGCTACTTTATCGTCCTGTTCACCGATTAGACTCTGAGTTAGCTCCAAACTAATGGTCAAACTTGAGTTTTTAAATGGTTGCGGGGTACATATGGGGGCCGCTATCAATAGTATCTATCTACTATCTGGTTAATCTCCGGTGTCTACTATGAGTTTCATGTTGGGTGGGAAACAAACAGTAAAGAAGCCATTATCTGTATTTTTTAACTGAAGCCATTATCTGCTTGCTATTATTGGTTTTGGTCTATCCACAGGTTGCTACCATCACTCTGGATTTCTGCATGCACTCCTTACATAATCTCACTATGTTTTATTCCTATGCATGACAGTTATTGTAAACAATGGAACTAAACATGTAGAGCTAAAGAGACAAGCCTTGCGTGGCCATAAAATTTCATGCAGATGTCGCTCCATGGTAGGCGCAAAGGCAGCCCCCTCCATGCATTTCGGATTGTAATCGAGAGGAAGATATCTGTTCTGAGGGGGATTCAGAAGGAGAAGACAACTCCTATTTACCCCCTGAGGTCTTCGCTCTAACTTGGCATGCTGATGTTGGTTATATCATGCATAGGGTGTCTTGCATTGCTTACTTTATACATCAAATATGTCATCTGCTTAGTTTAGACATCCTTTGTGCGAATGCCATCTGTTTAGTTTATTCATCGTTTATGTGAATTATGCAGCGCCATCTTGTTTAGCCAGGCATCATATATGTGAATTTTGCAATGCCATCCTGCTTAGCCAGTCATCTTATATGTAAATTATATCAGGCCATCCTTTTTTAGTTACATATTACATTTGTCAACAATGTTAGTACATTCAACTGCTCTTCGTGTGCATCAGCCATTTGACACGGTGATGGCAAATTCTGGAGTGAAAACAAGGTCTTCAGAGCAGACTATGCTATCCGACAAAGCGCATATCTCGCTGGTTACAGATAGCTCCTCAGAGGAGGATTTAGAGACAGATGACCAGTCCTATTCCCCCCGAGGTGTATGCTCTAACTTGGCAGGGTTATGTTGCTCATATCGTGTGTATGGTGTCTCGCATTTCTATGTCATTTGATTAGTTTAGACATGCTTTGTGTGAATGCCACCTGTTCAGTGTCTAATTACCATATATGTGAATTATGCATTGCCATCTTGTTGCAAGACATTATATATGTGAATTATACAATGCTATCTTGTTGCAAAGGCATTATATATGTGAATTATGCAATGCCATGCTGTTTAGCCAATCATCATGTATGTGAATTATATCATGCTATCATTTTTTTGCATTACGTGTTCCATTTGTAGACAACGTTTGTATATTCAACTACTCTTCCTGTGCATCAGCCATTTGAAGCGGTGATGGAAGTATCTGGAGTGAAAACAAGGTATTCAGAGCAGACAATGCTACCTATTGAAGCAGACATCTTGCTGGTTACAAAGAGCTCCTCAGAGGAGGATTCAGAGACCGATGACCAGTCCTATTTCCCCCCTGAGGTCTATGCTCAAACTTGGCAGGGTTATATTACCCATGTCATGCATGTTGTCTTGCATGGCTTAGTTTTTACATCATATATGGATTGCCATCTGCTTACTTGCTTACTATATAAATCATATATTTGAATTATATCATGCTATCATGTTTACATAGTACATACACATCATCTATCTGAATTATGGCATGGCAACCCATTTAATAAAGACATCATATAGTTATATCATCTCATCCTGTTTAGTGTTTACAGTCATCATATTTTGAATTATGGCATTCTATCCGTGAATGTATGTGAATTATGGCATGCCAACCTATTTAATAAACACATTATATAGTTATGTCATGTCATCCTGTTTACATAGTCTCATATTTTGAACTATGTCTTTCCATCTTTTTTAGTTAGCCATCATAATGTGAAATTGTCTCATGCTATCATGTTTAGTTAGCCATCATATATGTGAAATTGTGTCATGCTATCCTGTTTGGTTAGATAACATAAATATGAATTATTTCATGCCCTCTTTTATTCCCCACTATCCATTGGACATATCTATCATACAATGTCTATACTTTCAGTTACTTTTCTTGTTTATCAGCCATTTGAATTGGAGAGCGTGATGGTAGTATCTAAGGGAGTAACAACACGGTCTTCAGAAAAGATAGTGCTACCAGTTGATGCAGATAGAACCACGGTTGTACTTGCCCAAGGACCAGATCCACCACACATAATCCAGACTCTCGCAGATTGTACCCCTACCTAGTTGGATAGAGAACTAGCTACACCCCTTCAAACCCCAACCCCGGCAGATAGTAACCCAGTTCTAGTTGACACAGCACTGTCTCCACCACAGAGCACCCAAACATGAGCAGTTAGTAAGGGAACTGCAGTGCCCAAAGCACGAGGACCACCACTCCGAATCCCAACTCAACGCTTAAAGGAGAATAAGATTTGTTCTCAGGTCAGGTTCTGTAGCTATGGTTCATACTCCTTTGCTCTTGCATTACTGTATTTACTCATACCAACTATTTTCAAATTTGAAGGATGGAATTGAAACTCCAATGGCACAACATGTATGTTTTAAACCTGTTTCTTTAACTGGTTTGCTGTTGTAACCTGCTCTATGTTGATTTCAGTTTCAATTGAATAAACAATTATGTTCTCATGTCATGCACATTGCAAGTGTTGTTATTGCTCTATAGTTACCCACACTTATATTCTGTCTATTCTGCTTTGTCTTGAACAAATATTATTTGAACTGTGTCTCTATCTTGATTTGGCAACAAAAACTAGAATGATATAGACCATAAAGTGACCATGGTACATAGATATATGTTTGTTTCATGCTGTTATCCTGTCCACTTTACTACTGAACTCATTTACCAAAATGAGTTTCATATACAACATGGTAAACATGTGATGTGTCTGCTTGTTTCTCTTTTAGAATGCGGACAAAATATTGGAGAACAGTACCGCGTTATCCAATGGTAAAGGAAGTAATGCAGATAAGGTTCAAGATAGTGAGACATCCCTGTTGGTCTCCAAGAAAGCTGTTAAAAACTATCTTGACGACAGTGAGGGAACCCAAAAGTCCTGTCTTGATGTAGTGTTCGACTTACTGGCCACTACTGATGGCACAAGCTCTTCGAACTCGCTACCTGAATCAGTTCGTCTTCTTGAGTCACAACTTCAAGTTGAAAGACATCGATCAGATGTGCTACGATAGGAAGCTGAAGGACTGAGGAAGTCCCTGCAGAATTCAGATGCATATTTTCTGGTGCAACAGCAAGCGCTGGAGGATTTAAGCGTCAAACAAGAAAAAGTTAATAAGCTTGCTAAGCATCTTGCCAGCATTATGGGTACCCAGGATATTGTTTCTTGAGATCTTCTGAAGTGGTTTCAGTTCTGGATTTGTTTTGCTGCGGCCTTTATTTGCGTTGGTCGCCAACTTTGACAACCAGTGTATATGATATGCTGCTTTGTTCCCTATATTTGCACTGGTGGCGAACTTTGATGCCCAGTGGATGTAATATGTGTAATAGCCGTGATAGCCTAGCGTTAGTTGCTTGCTTATTTATTTCCTTGTTGTCTTGTTTATTTGTTTGCTTGTAGTCATTGCAGTTCTTTTTCCGCGGTTAGCTAGTGGCTGCAATAACCTATTTTAAAAAACTAGGCCACAATAACCATGGGCTAATATTTACTGTAGTGACACTGGGCCTCCTACTGGCCGTAGAAACAGTGGGCCTTCTATGGGCCGTAGAAACAATGGGCCTTCTACGGGCCGTAGAAACAATGGGCCTTCTGCGGGCCGTATCATCAATGGGCCTTATACGGGCCGTATGACCGATTGGCCAAACATGGGCCAAACATACCACATTATGGTCGTAAACGGGCTAGAGTTGGAATCGTCTGTTCATGGGCCGACCATAATAGGCCATCGTTAATAGGCCGTATTTGATGACGCTATGAAAACGGCCCAACGTATTAACGGACCACAAACGGGCGGACTGTAACCACGGGCTGAACTTGGCCCACAAGCAGAAAATGACAGTAACGGGCCGTAAGTAAATGAATGCTGGAAATGAGCCCAAGAATAAATGGGCTCTGAGAAGGCCGAAAGATAGCATGGGTTGGAAACGGCCCAATGGAATAACGAGCCGTTAATGGGTATAAACTGGTACACTGTTCATTATGGGCCAGTTTCACCACGGGCCGTTAATGGGTGTAAAGTGAGACATTGTTCATTATGGGCCAGTTTCACCACGGGCCGTTAATAGGCCAAGAGTTACATAGGGCCTCATATGGTCCGAAAGACATCATGGGCCATACATGTGCCAGAAGTGAAAACGGGCTGGAATCATATTGGATGGCCCAGATGATGCTACTGGGCCTAATTTGGATAGGGCGTAACGGGCCTTGGGTTAGCGGGCTGTAAATGGGCTATATGCGAACATGCCGTTAACAGGCTTTCCATGGGCCGGCCCGCCACCTTTTGACCAAGTCAAACGGGCCGGCCTTTTCACCGGAATGGGCCTCTGTTGGGCCGTGCCACGTGTCGACGTATCATAGGCGCCTTCCGTCCAATGACTGGATGACATATGTCCCAACGATGAGCCGACACGTGTTTCCTCCAGCCAATGATGATTTTACACGTAGAAAATCCCCATTGGTCGGGGATGTTAACGGGTTATCGGATCCAAAACCTGACCCAATAGCTTAACGGCATTCCGTTACGGTGGATGCCATGTGTCGGTCATCCTTGAGGAAAGCACTTCTGTGACGCGCGATTTATCGTCATGGAAGTGGACACTTCCGTGATGATAATTTTGGTAATGTCATGGAACACTTCTACGACAGCACAAGTATGACTATCTCGATTCTGTCATAAAACCGTCATGGATGTACATGCATGACAAAAAACGCGACCTACTGTGACAAACACGTATCATCACGGAAGTGTATTTTTTGTAGTGTTGGGGCACTCTTTGAAGTTCTTTGTGTTGGTTTGAATAGATGAATCTGAGATTGTGTGATGCATATCGTATAATCATACCCACGGATACTTGAGGTGAAATTGGAGTATCTAGGTGACATTAGGGTTTTGTTTGATTTGTGTCTTAAGGTGTTATTATAGTACGGATTCTAGGATAGATTAAACAGAAAGAATAGCTTCATGTTATTTTACTACGGACTCTTGAATAGATCGATCAGAAAGGATAACTTTGAGGTGGTTTCGTACCCTACCATAATCTCTTTGTTTGTTCTCCGCTATTAGTGACTTTGGAGTGACTCTTTGTTGCATGTTGAGGGATAGTTATATGATCCAATTACGTTATTATTGTTGAGGGAACTTGCACTAGTGAAAGTATGAACCCTAGGCCTTGTTTCAACGCATTGAAATACCGTTTACGCTCACTTTTATCATCAGTTACCTTGCTATTTTTATATTTTCAGATTACAAAAACCTATATCTACCATCCATATTGCACTTGTATCACCATCTCTTCGCCGAACTAGTGCACCTATACAATTTACCATTGTATTGGGTGTGTTGGGGACACAAGAGACTCTTTGTTATTTGGTTGCAGGGTTGTTTGAGAGAGACCATCTTCATCCTACACCTCCCATGGATTGATAAACCTTAGGTCATCCACTTGAGGGAACATTTCTACTATCCTACAAACCTCTGCACTTGGAGGCCCAACAACGTCTTCAAGAAAAAGGTTGTGTAGTAGACATCAAGCTCTTTTCTGGCGCCGTTGCCGGGGAGGTTAGCACTTGAAGGTATATTTTTAGATCTTACAATCGAATCTTTTTGTTTCTTGTTTTAGCACTAGTTTAGTTTATAAAAGAAAACTACAAAAAAAATATGGAATTGAGTTTGCCTCATACGCTTCATCTTTTTAATATCTTTCGTGGGTATGATGGAAAGGGAAATTGTGCCAAAGTGTTAGAAGAAGAATGCATTAAAATGTTTGGCACCAAATCTTTGAATGATGAGCATGATTGCAATGTTATTAGTATGAACTCTTTGAATATCCATAGTACTAATGATGATTGCACTAGTTATGATGAGAATGTCTCTTATAAGCATGTCGATTTTTGTGGAGTGCATAGAGTTTGCAAGTACACACCAATTAGGGAAGATAGATTTTGCAAGAGGCATAAGTACTTAGAAACTAAATGGTTGCAAGAAAGGCTAGATGTGTGTGCTGAAAATTTAATTTTTCTTAGCCGTACTTGTGAACTTTGCAATGAACGTGGTCATTTAACCATCCGATACAAATTGTTTCATGATCTAATCGTTTCCAAAAATTGTGATGACTTGATTTCCCTTGCACATCATAATGAACTTAGTTTGCTTATGGGTTATGAACACATGAAACGTATAACTAACTATCTTCCAGTATTTGCCCATGATAAACTTCTTGATTTTGATCTAGGGGAAATTTATTTGTATTGTGCGGTGAATTGTATTGAAAATACTTATATTGCCAATTACATAAAGAAAACAAAACAAATAGAAGATGAAGAGAATACTAATGAAAGGGAAGAGACTTCCCAATATCCTCCTATTATTTCTTATGATGAATCAGGTAACAAGGAGGAGCCTTCTATTCAACCAATCTCATTAATAAGGAGCTCCAAAAAGAGGATTGAACCCACACATGATGTGAAGAAGAAAAAGAAAAAACGGAGAAGTAAAGGTAAAAGGTATCCCTCCCAAATGATGTCGCTCCTATTACTCCTTGTGATGATGATAATTGCTACACTACTGGTTCTGTCCATACTATTAATGATGAGAGTGATTATGCTTATGATATGAAAAGGCCCAATCTTGGGGATGCTATGTTTGATGAAGATGATGTTTTTGAGAATATATTTTCTGCAATTAATGTTGGTCCCAAGCTTGGGGGTGCTACGTTTAATGAAGATGATATTTTTAGTCTCCCAAGTTTTGATATGCAAATTTATAATGATGATAGCATGCCTCCTACTTATGATGATTATATTGATGAAAGTGGGCTTGGAAGAGTGTCAACTTTAGGAAGTAATGATCCCACTATTTTGGAGGATGTTGAATCTTATTATGATAATTATGAAAGTGGATTTGGAGAGGTCGTGACTTTATTTAGTGATGATTCCACTATCTTGGAAGAGGTTTCAATCGATTATGATGAGAAAAAAGTTGCTACTTATGATAATTATTGTGATGATACATATGCTATAAAAAGTAGTGATGATTATATTTATAAAACTTGTAATGATTATGATTACCCTTTTTCTAAACATTACTCTTTTAATGTGGAAACAATTTATAGTATTCGAGTTTCTTATGATACTCCCACTATTCTGAATGAGAAGAATTTTGCTTGTGTGGAGAGTAATAAAAATTCTATGCTTGTAGATCATGCAAAGAATGCTTTAGGTGCTGGTTATATTGTTGAATTCATTCATGATGCTACTGAAAATTATTATGAGGGAGGAATATATTCCTGTAGGAATTGAAATAATATCAAGTTTCTGCTCTATGTGCTTAAAGTTTTGAAGTCATGCTTGTTTTGCCTTCCTATGCTAGTTGATTATTGTTCCTATAAGTTGTTTGCTCACAAAATCCCTATGCATAGGAAGTGGTTTAGAGTTAAATGTTCTAGTCATATTCTTCATGATGCTCTCTTTATGTTACAATTCTTATCTTTTATGTGAGCATCATCGAAATCATCATGCCTATCTAGGGGTATTAAACGATAGCGCTTGTTGGGAGGCAACCCAACTTTATTCCTTGCCTTTTGTTCCTGTTTAGCAATAAATAATTTATCTAGCCTCTGTTGTTATTGAGTTTTTATGTTTTAATTAGTGTTTGTTCCAAGTAGAACCGTTGGGAAGACTTGGGGAAAGTCTTTGCGATCTTGCTGTAGAACCGTTGGGAAGACTTGGGGAAAGTCTTTGTGATCTTGCTGTAAAAACAGAAACTTTAGCGCTCACGAGAATTGCTGGCATCTTTTACTGGAGAGTGATATTTAGTTAATTCTTTTTGTATATGATTAATAGATAAATTCCTCACGTCCAGAAATTTATTTTAGAATTTTTGGGGTTCCAGAAGTATACATTTGATACAAATTACTACAGACTGTTCTGTTTTTGACAAATTCTGTTTTCTATGTGTTGTTTGCTTATTTTGATGAATCTATGCGTAGTATCGGAGGGTATGAACCATAGATGAGTTGTAATACAGTAGATATTACACCAATATGAATTTAGAATGAGTTCACAACAGTACCTAAGTGGTGATTTATTTTCTTATACTAACGGAGCTTACGAGTTTTCTGTTAAGTTTTGTGTTGTGAAGTTTTCTAGTTTTGGATAAAGATTCAATGGACTATGGAATAAGGAGTGGAAAGAGCCTAAGCTTGGGGATGACCAAGGCACCCCAAGGTAATATTCAAGGAAAACCAAGAGCCTAAGCTTGGGGATGCCCCGGATGGCATCCCCTCTTTCGTCTTCGTTCATCGGTAACTTTACTTGGAGCTATATTTTTATTTACCACATGATATGTGTTTTGCCTGGAGCGTCATTTTATTTTATTTAGTTTTGCTTGATGCTTGAATAAAATACCAAGATCTGAAATTCTTAAATGTTACAGAGTCTTCATATAGTTGCATAATTATTCGACTACTCATTGATCTTCACTTATATCTTTCGGAGTAGTTTGTTGTTGCTCTAGTGCTTCACTTATATCTTTTTAGAGCACGGTGGTGGTTTTATTTTATAGAAATTAATGAACTCTCGTGCTTCACTTATATTATTTTGAGAGTCTTTAGAACAGAATGGTAGTTTGCTTTGGTTATGAAACTAGTCCTAATATGATGGGCATCCAAGAGGGATATAATAAAAACTTTCATATAAAGTGCATTGAATACTATGAGAAGTTTGATACTTGATGATTGTTTTGAGATATGGAGATGGTAATATTAGAGTCATGCTAGTGAGTAGTTGTGAATTTGAGAGGTACTTGTGTTAAAGTTTGTGATTCCCGTAGCATGCATGTATGGTGAACCGTTATGTGATGAAGTCGGAGCATGATTTATTTGTTGATTCTCTTCCTTATGAGTGGTGGTCGGGGACTAGCGATGGTCTTTGCCTACCAATCTATCCCCCTAGGAGCATGCGCGTAGTACTTTGTTTCGATAACTAATAGATTTTTACAATAAGTATGTGAGTTCTTTATGACTAATGTTGAGTCCATGGATTATACGCACTCTCAGCCTTCCACCATTGCTAGCCTCTCTTGTGCCGTGCAATTTTCGCCGGTACCATATCACCCACCATTACCTTCCTCAAAACAGCCACCATATCTACCTATTATGGCATTTCCATAGCCATTCTGGGATATATTACCATGTAACTTTCCACCGTTCTGTTTATTATGACACGCTCCATCATTGTCATATTGCTATGCATGATCATGTAGTTGACATCGTATTTGTGGCAAAGCCACCTGTCGGTGTCAAAACCGGCGGATCTCGGGTAGGGGGTCCCGAACTATGAGTCTAAGGCGGATGATAATAGGAGGCAAGGAACACGATGTTTTACCCAGGTTTGGGCCCTCTTGATGGAGGTAAAACCCTACGTCCTGCTTGATTAATATTGATGATATGGGTAGTACAAGAGTAGATCTACCACGAGATTAGAGAGGCTAAACCCTAGAAGCTAGCCTATGGTATGATTGTATGTTCTTGTGTCCTATGGACTAAAACCGGTTTATATAGACACCGGAGGGGGCTAGGGTTACACAAGGTCGGTTAGAAAGGATGAGATATCCATATCCGTGCTGCCTAGCTTGCCTTCCACACTAGGTAGAGTCCCATCCGGACACGAGACGAAGTCTTCAATGTTGTATCTTCATAGTCTAACAGTCCGGCCAAAGGATATAGTCTGGCTGTCCGAAGACCCCCTAATCCAGGACTCCCTCAGTAGCCCCTGAACCAGGCTTTCAATGACGATGAGTCCGGCGCGCAGTATTTTCTTCGGCATTGCAAGGCGGGTTCCTCCTCCGAATACGCCACGGAAGAATTTGAATACAAGGATAGTGTCCGACCCTACAAAATAAGTTCCACATACCACCGTAGAGAGAATAATATTTCCACAAATCCAATTTGCTGACTTGTTTCGCCAACATGACGTTATGCCATGGCCCGGTGATTATTCAAACTGTTTCCTTTAACTAGACCCACACATAACGCGAGGCAGTTTTTTGACACGTCTTGTCAAAGCAGAGATCGTGTCCCCCTTATTACGGGATTCTCATCAATACGGGAGTGGGTAACCCAACCACGCCATCGATTACGGCGCTTGGGGGATAAGCGAGTTTTACCAGGCTAGTGGGGACACATAGTTTCGTCCGCCCATATAAAGGGATAAGGATTCACCTTTTCATCCACGCCTTCTTCCTCATTTGCTCATCCATTTTCGCACACTCGAGCTCCAGCGCCCAAGTCTGCATTCCCCACCTCGACCTTCTCCAACCATGTCCGGAGCGGGAGGCAGGTGGATGGTCTCCTCCGTCACAGAGGGACACATCAAGAAGCTGAGGAGAGCCGGATACCTGCCCGACGACATCTCGCACCGGCTCCCAGATGAGGGGCAGCTCATCCCCACCCCCAGGCCCCATGAGAGGGTAGTGTTCCTTACCCATTGCCTCCACGGACTGGGACTCCCTCTCCACCCATTCGTCTGGGGGCTCATGTTCTACTACGGCCTGGATTTCCACGATCTAGCCCCAAACTTCATCCTCAACATCTCGGCGTTTATCGTCGTGTGCGAGGCCTTCCTCCGCATCAAGCCCCACTTCGGCTTATAGCTGAAGACCTTCAATGTCAAGCCGAAGGTAGTGAGCGGCCGCCAGGCGGAGTGCGGAGGCGCCATGGTGGGCAAGATTCCCAACGTTCCATGGCTCGAGGGCTCATTCGTGGAGACCGTAAAGGGGTGGCAATCGGGGTGGTTCTACATCACCAAGCCGCGTGACCCTAAATGGGCAGCGGCCCCCGAGTTCCGATCTGGCATCCCCACGCGGCTCACCTCCTGGAAAGAGAAGGGCTTGTCCTGGGTAGTTCGGGAGAGCTGACCGGATTCAAAACATGGTGAACAAGAAGCTCAAACTCGTCAATGTAGTCCAGGTCATGCTCATCCGCCGGATCCTCCCGTGCCAACAACGGGCTTTCAACTTGTGGGAGTTCGACCCGGCCCAGCACCGAACTCTGAACAGGCTCTTCGACACAACTCATGAGGATGCCTGGAAGGTGCTATTCAAGGGTGCCGAGGTTCCCCCTCCCACTACCGAGGATCGCGGATTCTGCGCGAAGTGCCAAGCCAGCGCAGTAAGCTATTTTACCTCTCACAGGATACTTGTTTTTCATAGTTTGACTCTATGTGGGATCTAAACTCCCGTACCTTTGACAGGACTGGCAGGAGACGGCCGGACAAATCGACTGTCTAGCTCCTTTGCCCGAAGGCCCAGCAAACGCTCTCCTGACGAAGATGCTAACTCCGGCCCCTTACAAGGTGCCGGAGAAGACCAAGAAGGCCAAGGGAACCCGAAAGAGTTCCCAACATCAGGCGTCATCGGACTCATTGTCCAATAACTCTGCGACACACTCCTCCCCTGAAGACGAGGAGGAAGAAGAAGATGCTCCCCCTTCAGTTGGGGGAGACAAGAAAAGGATGGCCGCCCCAACTGGGGAGGCCGAAGTGTCCAAGAAGGGAAGGACTCTCCTTCTGGACAGTTCCACCATCGCCGCCGAAGGCGAAGACGAGTGGCTGCTCAGGGCCAAGCCCCTGGCGAAGTCATAAGTATTCGATACCAGGGTAACTCATAGCATTCCTTTGTCGCACTGCTTCCCCTAACGCCAAATATGATTATGCAGGCCGCCACGAGCCAGTATCGATGTATCGTCGGATGGCTCCCTGGGCTCGTCGGATATGGATAGCGATCCACTTCCGACTGCCACCTCCCCTTGCCCTGCGGACGACACCGAGGTATTGTCTCAAGAGGCACCGGGTCAAGGGGAGACGGTCCCGGAGGCGCCTCAAGGCGACCTTCCGGACTCCGGGAGCAGAGGGAACAAGGCCCTTGAGGGCTCCGAGTTCGGCCCTCAGCCGAACACCGCGCCGGAACCTCCAGTGGTTCCGGACTCGAGCAGACGGCCTCCTTCCAAGAGGGGCAAGACGCCTGTGCCGGTGACCTCTGTCCATCCAGAGGCACCGGAAAATCTACTGGGAGCACTTTGCAGAGCTTCCATCGATGAGGAGCACCATACTATTATGAGTGTGGTGGTCCAGAAGGTTTAGTCCGCCAAGAGCGGATTGACTGAAGCATGTGCCAGCCTTCTAACAGGCTTTGAGGTAAGTGTTCGAAATAAAGGAAAAATATTACCGCATAGACACTAGCCCCTGATGCTCCGTTCGGTGTTCACAAAGAGAAGCCGAACGGAGGATCAAACAATATCGCAGGAGTCTCATATAAGTATGTCAATATGCGTATGCAGGCTTCGCTGCTAGCATCTGCCGCACTGACTACGGAGGTTACCGCACTGAAGTAGGACCTCGAGGGGTCCAAGAAAGAGCTCGGCCTTGCTAAGAGGCAGCTCGAGGAGAACAAGGGTAAGTAATACCCTGTCTATAGATATGTATATATAAAAGAAGACGTGATTGCAAAATGACAGGTTCATCGTATATTTTCCAGGGGCCACGACCAAGGTGGCGACCCTAAAGCAAGTGCTATCCAAGGCCGAAGACAAAGCGGCAAGGAGCGCACCGAGCGGGAAAGGCAAGAGGCTCGGGTGGGCGAGGTGCAGCAAGAGCTCCAGGCTCTCGTGACGAAGCATGAGGCGTTGGAGCTTGACTCGAAGATGCGAGAGTCTGAGCTTGCCGCGGCCCTCGAGAGCGCAAAGAGTGCCAAGGCCGAAGCCCAAAAGGCCCTCCAGGAGATTGACGCGATGAATAAAATAGCGGCGGGTAAGGCATTCTATATGCAAATCAAGCATGTGAAAGTAAATTACATGTTACTTACCCGAATCCGGAGCTCTCCAGGAGCATTCGCAGATTTGCCCCGCAGCGTGTCGGACGCCGCAACTTTTTACCAGGCCGAGGAGGGAAGATCAACGGAGAAGTTGTTCTGGGCCCAATATACTTGGACCAAACACCCGGTGCCTATGAGGGACCAGCTAAAGCAGCCGGTCGAGCTACACAAGGTGGCCGAACAGGCCATGAAGGGCCTTATAGTCTGGCTGCGGCCTGGCGACGCCCTTCCGAACAGCTACTTCGGCCTGGCGAGGCGGCTTGTGGATGCCTGCCCACGGCTGGAAGTCGTCAAGCGGTCCGTCTGCATCGAAGGTGCACGCCGGGCTTTCGCCCGTGTGAAGGTGCAATGGGCCAAGTTAGACGCCGTGAAGCTGATCAAGGAAGGACCGCCGCAGGGCAAGGAGCATCGCACCCCCAAAATTTATTATGAGGGTGTCCTGAAGGGTGCCCGTCTTGTAGCGGACGAATGTCCAAAGGATGTAATAGTTGAGTAAACTTGCTCGTGTGATCCTGTATGATGAAAACTTCTTTCATATGCGCTATGCAACGCTTGTTTGAATTTAAAATATTACCTTCTGTTTGGCTGTTTATCTAATCTGAGAGATGGCTAGTCCTCGGCTTCTGCCCCCATGCCGCGAGTGCTGGGGTGTTCGGGATAAACCTGAGCACTCGTGTTCCCATTCTTGGGTCCTTCGAGAGAGGTGCTCAGCACAGCGAACAAGGCAACCGGACTAATAATGCTTTATCACTCTCACTTAGCCATAGAATTCTATAATTTTAAATTTCGGCGAAGCCCCTGGTATTTGGAAGGCCGAATTCGGGGCACGATACACGCCTTTAAGCCGGACAGGACCGGCTCCTCGCTCTAAGTGGCATAAGTCTTTAGGGACTCGAAACCTCGCCGAACAGTGACCAGTCTCTTGCCTTATCATGACAGTCAGTTTTAGCTTTCTCTACTGAGGTGCTTAGCCCAGCAGAACCGGGGCACAATCGCAGCAGTTCTCCTAGCGCTACCTTAGCCGATAGAGCGGAACGTAAGGTACCAAAACATAGGAGCCGGGCAAACCCAACATTTGACCAAAGACATGATTCGGAGCTGATGCATATAATGCTATAAGTTCGGGGTGCCGCACTTGTGAAAGTGTTCGGACTTCTCACACCATAATGCGGGGTACTTAAGCCCCTAGTGTATTAGCCGTACCAAAGTGTACGGTTGCAAGGCGTCATTAATGAACACATATATATATATATATATAACAAGAATGCAATAATAGTCGTAATGTTATGCATTGTTTATGCAAAAAGGGTGCGTTAAAGCAGAATGATACAGATAGTGCGATAAGCAAAAAGTAGGACTATGTCCCTTCCAAGGGCAAGCTGAGGAATAGTATTAAAGCAAATATTTCACTCGTTATCGTAATCCACCTGGGAGTTCCGTGGTGTGACGTAGCTTTCTGCCTCCTTGGTTGCTGCATCATGTGTTCGGCAATCATGCTGCCGGACAGGGTTTCCAGAGATTAAAGTCCAGAAAGAGAAAAATAACAAAGCGGGAAGACCCTAGTGCGGTTTAAGCCGCGTATCGGGGTGTGCCGTAGTTGTGCCCCCCTCCCCGGCTGTTCCCATGGTATTTTTAATGCGTAATTATGTACGTGTGGCACGAATTTCACCGTTTGGCTTGGTCCGGGGTGGGGGTCGCATTGCTACGCGAGCTCAGATCGTGCCAGGCGGTCTAGTTGCCGATTATTCCGAGCGCGCTTGAAGGTGTCCGGGTCTTGAAACGCCGAACTGGTGGATTGCCTTGAGAGGTTGCTTAGCACTTCTGCTGCGAGGGCCGCAGTGTGCTCCTCCGTGCGGAGAGAGTGCTCTGTGTTTCCATTAACTATGATGAACCCCCGAGGTCCTGGCATCTTGAGCTTGAGGTATGCATAATGCGGTACCACATTGAATCTCGCAAATGCGGTTCGCCCGAGCAGTGCATGATAGCCACTACGGAATGGGACTATATCGAAGATTAATTCTTCGCTTCGGAAGTTATCCGGGGATCTGAAGACCACTTCAAGTGTAATTGAGCCTGTGCAATGGGCCTCTACACCTGGAATGACGCCTTTAAAGGTCGTTTTTGTGGGTTTGATCCTTGAGGGGTCTATACCCATTTTGCGCACTGTGTCCTGATAAAGCAGGTTCAGGCTGTTGCTGCCATCCATAAGGACTCGAGTGAGGTGAAATCCGTCAATGATTGGGTCTAGGACCAGTGCGGCGAATCCGCCATGAAGGATACTAGTGGGGTGGTCCCTGCGATTGAAGGTGATCGGATAGGAGGACCATGGGTTGAACTTTGGGGTGACTGGCTCCAACGCATATACGTCCCTGAGCGCATGCTTCCGCTCCCTCTTCGGGATGTGGGTTGCGTATATCATGTTCACCATCCGCACTTTTGGGGGGAACCTCTTATGTCCTCCGGTGTTCGGCTGTCAGGGCTCCTCTTCGTCATCGCTGTGTGACCCCTTATATTTGTCTTCGGCAATTAACTTGCCGGCCTACTTGAACACCCAACAATCCCTGTTGGTGTGGTTGGCTGTCTTGTCGGGGGTGCCGTGTATTTGACACGAGCGGTCGAGTATACGGTCCAAACTGGACGGGCCCGGAGTGCTTCTTTTGAATGGCTTTTTCCGTTGACCGGGTTTAGAGCCTTTGAATCCGGTTTTGACGGCCATATCCTCGGTATTACCGCTGTTAATGCGACGCTTATGTTTGTTGCAACGTGACCTGCTATTGCCGTCCTTGGTATCCGAAGTACCATGGTTCTTTGATATGTTATTACGGCGAGCCATCCAGCTGTCTTCTCCCGCACAAAAGTGGGTCATGAGTGTCATGAGGGCTGCCATAGACTTCGGCTTTTCCTGACCAAGGTGCCGGGCTAGCCACTCGTCGCGGATGTTGTGTTTGAAAGCTTCTAGGGCCTCTGCATCCGGACAATCGACGATTTGAATTTTCTTTGTTAGGAATCGAGTCCAGAATTGCCTGGCCGATTCTTCTGGCTGCTGAATTATGTGGCTCAAGTCATCGGCATCTGTTGGTCGCACATAAGTGCCCTGAAAGTTGTCCAGGAATGCGGCCTCCAAATCTTCCCAACAGCTAATGGACTCTGCTGGCAAGCTGTTAAGCCAATGCCACGCTGGTCCTTTGAGCTTTAGTGGGAGGTATTTGATGGCGTGTAAGTCATCACTTCGGGCCATGTGGATGTGGAGGAGGAAATCCTCGATCCATACCGCAGGATCTGTTGTGCCGTCGTATGATTCAATATTTACGGGTTTGAAAACCTCTGGGATTTGATGATCCATGACTTTGTCTGTGAAGCATAAGGGGTGTGCGGCGCCTCTGTATTGGGCTATATCGCGACGCAGCTCGAATGGGTCTTGCCCGCTCTGTTCGGCCCGGCCGGATTTACTTTTACTGTATCCAGCGTGATGTTTATTGTCTTGCATAGTGGCGTGCCCTCGTGATCCATAGATCGATATTGCATGTTTTGCTTTGTCCTCCAATACGTCTCGCAGGTCTGGCGTATTTCCCCATGCCTTTTTATTTGAATGGCTTCGGGGTGCAGGCTGAGCTTTTGGCTGGAATGCCTCTCTGTCACGGCCATGGGGTGGCCGATCAGCCACATCATACGCTTCTTCCTCCAGTCGGGGTAGCAACCTGCATTTTGGGTAACTTTTGGAGGGGCGTTCGAGTTTAAATTCCTCGGCCGCCAGGACTTCAGTCCATCTGTCAGCTAGCAGATCTTGATCAGCTTGAAGCTGCTGCTGCTTTTTCTTAAGGCTATTTTTCGTGGCTATAAGCCGGCGCTTGAAGTGCTCTTGGTCGACGGGATCCTCTGGTACGACGAGTTCGTCATCGTCGAGGCTTGCCTCGTCTTCGGAGGGAGGGGGGTGTAATTATCATCCTCCGCCTCTCCATCTGCCGCTCTCTCTGGAGGGTTGGCTCCTCCATCCTCCTGCTCTAAATCTTGCTGGAGGGGATTGTTGCCCTCTTCGGCACTATCCGGAGTGTTATTGTCTCCTGTGCCGGTATCAACACTTCTGCTTTGGCGGGACTTAGAGCGGCGCCGCTGACGTCGGCGCTTGGGTTGCTTCTTGGAGGGGTCATCCTCCGCTGTCTCGTTGCCATTACCTTCTTTGGGTGTATCCACCATGTATATATCGTATGATGAGGTGGCTGTCCAATGCCCTGTGGGTAGTGGTTCCTCTTCATCTCCCGCATCGTTGTCCATACCATCGATGTCTTCGGAGTCGAAGTCGAGCATGTTGGTTAAGTCGTCGACAGTGGCTACTAAGTGAGTGGTGGGTGGGCAGCGAATTTCTTCGTCGTCCGCATCCCAATCCCGCCGGACATAGTTCGGCCAGGACCTTCCTGGCAAGGAGAGAGACCTTAATGAGTTCAGTATGTCACCAAAGGGCGAGTGCTGAAAAATATCCGCAGAGGTAAACTCCATGATCGGCGCCCAATTGGATTCGCTAGGAACGGGCGCATGCGGCTCGGAGTCCGTGGCCGGAAAAGGATCCGGCAGTCTGACAACACGGCTCTTGTGCAGGGTAAGGGCGATGTTCGGCTCGATCGCCGCTGAGGGTAGGTCCTTCGTGGCGGGGTCCATCCACCCGTCCATGGACGGCGCAACTGGCTCCGAATTGAGGGTCGAAGCGGCTGCCGGTGCGATCTCCTGAACACTGTCTGACGGTAGAGCTAAATCATACTCATCGTGACCGCGTGACGCACAAGGCAGAGGCTCGAATCCGTCGAAGATCAAGTCTCCGCGGATATCAGACGTGTAGTTTAAGCTTCCAAACCTGACCAGGTGGCCAGGGGCGTAACTTTCGATCTACTCCAGATGGCCAAGCGAGTTGGCCCGCAGTGCGAAGCCGCCGAACACAAAGATCTATCCGGGGAGAAGTCTCACCCTGGACTGCATCGCTATCGATGATCGTAGGAGCCATCAAGCCTAACGACGATGATACAGAGGAACTCTCAATGAAAGCACCAATGTCGGTGTCAAAACCGGCGGATCTCGGGTAGGGGGTCCCGAACTGTGCGTCTAAGGTGGATGGTAACAGGAGGCATGGAACACGATGTTTTACCCAGGTTCGGGCCCTCTTGATGGAGGTAAAACCCTACGTCCTGCTTGATTAATATTGATGATATGGGTAGTACAAGAGTAGATGTACCACGAGATCAGAGAGGCTAAACCCTAGAAGCTAGCCTATGGTATGATTGTATGTTCTTGTGTCCTACGGACTAAAACCCTCCGGTTTATATAGACACCGGAGGGGGCTAGGGTTACACAAGGTCGTTCACAAAGGATGAGATATCCATATCCGTGCTGCCTAGCTTGCCTTCCACGCTAAGTAGAGTCCCATCCGGACACGAGACGAAGTCTTCAATCTTGTATCTTCATATTCTAACAGTCCGGCCAAAGGATATAATCTGGCTGTCCGGAGACCCCCTAATCTAGGACTCCCTCACCACCGTTCATCATTCTTTCATACATGCCACTCATGAGTCATTGCACATCCCGGTACACCGCCGGAGGCATTCATATAGAGTCATATCTTTTTCTAAGTATCGAGTTGTAATTCTTGAGTTGTAAGTAAATAAAAGTGTGATGATCATCATTATTAGAGAATTGTCCCTGTGAGGAAAGGATGATGGAGACTATGATTCCCCCACATGTCGGGATGAGACTCCGGACGAAAAAAAGAGGCCATAAAAAAGGCCTAAATAAAAAAATGAGAGCAAAAGAGAGAAGGGACAATGCTACTATCCTTTTACCACACTTGTGCTTCAAAGTAGCACCATGATCTTCATGATAGAGAGTCTCCTATGATATCACTTTTATATACTAGTGGGAATCTTTCATTATAGAACTTGGCTTGTATATTCCAATGATGGGCTTCCTCAAAATGCCCTAGATCTTCGTGACCAAGCAAGTTGGATGCACACCCACTAGTTTCTTTTGTTGAGCTTTCATACACTTATAGCTCTAGTGCATCTGTTGCATGGCAATCCCTACTCACTCACATTGATATATATTGATGGGCATATCCATAGCCCATTGATATGCCTAGTTGATGTGAGACTATCTTCTCCCTTTTTGTCTTCTCCACAACCACCCTTCTATTCCACATATAGTGCTATATCCATGGCTCACGTTCATGTATTGCGTGAAGATTGAAAAAGTTTGAGAACATCAAAAGTATGAAACAATTGCTTGGCTTGTCATCGGGGTTGTGCATGATTTAAATATTTTGTGTGGTGAAGATGGAGCTTAGCCAGACTATATGATTTTGTAGGGATAACTTTCTTTGGCCATGTTATTTTGAGAAGACATGATTGCTTAGTTAGTATGCTTGAAGTATTATTGTTTTTATGTCGATATTAAACTTTTGTCTTGAATCTTATGGATCTGAATATTCTTGCCACAATGAAGAGAATTACATGGATAAATATGTTAGGTAGCATTCCACATCAAAAATTCTATTTTTATCATTTACCTACTCGAGGACGAGCTGGAATTAAGCTTGGGGATGCTGATACGTCTCCAATGTATCTATAATTTTTGATTGTTCCATGCTATTATATTATCAACTTTGGATGTTTTATATGCATTTATATGCTATTTTATATGATTTTTGGGACTAACCTATTAACCTAGAGCCCAGTGCCAGTTTCTGTTTTTTCCCTTGTTTCAATGTTTCACAGAAAAGGAATATCAAACGGAGTCCAAACGGAATGGAACCTTCGGGAGAGGTATTTTTGGAATGGAAGCAATCCAGAAGACTCGGGGTGTACGTAAGGGAAGCAACGAGGAAGGCACGAGGTAGGGGGGCGCGCCCACCCCCTGGGCGCGCCCTCCACCCTAGTGGCCCCCTCGTGCTCCCCTTACGTATTTCTTCCTCCTATATATGTCCATATACCCTAAAAAATTCGAGGAGCAGAATAGATCGGGAGTTCCGCTGCCAGAAGCCTCCGTAGCCATCGAAAACCAATCGAGACCCTGTTCCGGCACCCTGCTGGAGGGGAAATCCCTCTCCAGTGGCCATCTTCATCATCCCGATGCTCTCCATAACGAGGAGGCAGTAGTTCACCCTCGGGACTGAGGGTATGTACTAGTAGCTATGTGTTTGATCTCTCTCTCTCTCGTGTTCTTGAGGTGATACGATCTTGATGTATCGCGAGCTTTGATATTATAGTTGGATCTTATGATGTTTCTCCCCCTCTACTCTCTTGTAATGGATTGAGTTTTCCCCTTGAAGTTATCTTATCGGCTTGAGTCTTTAAGGATTTGAGAACACTTGATGTATGTCTTGTGTGGGATACCCGTGGTGACAATGGGGTATTCTATTGATCCACTTGATGTATGTTTTGGTGATCAACTTGCGGGTTCCGCCCATGAACCTATGCATAGGGGTTGGCACACGTTTTTATCTTGACTCTCCGGTAGAAACTTTGGGGCACTCTTTGAGGTTCTTTGTGTTGGTTTGAATAGATGAATCTGAGATTGTGTGATGCATATCGTATAATCATACCCACGGATACTTGAGGTGACATTGGAGTATCTAGGTGACATTAGGGTTTTGGTTGATTTGTGTCTTAAGGTGTTATTCTAGTACGAACTCTAGGATAGATTGAACAGAAAGAATAGCTTCATGTTATTTTACTATGGACTCTTGAATAGATCGATTAGAAAGGATAACTTTGAGGTGGTTTCATACCCTACCATAATCTCATCGTTTGTTCTCCGCTATTAGTGACTTTGGAGTGACTCTTTGTTGCATGTTGAGGGATAGTTATATGATCCAATTATGTTATTATTGTTGAGAGAACATGCACTAGTGAAAGTATGAACCCTAGGCCTTGTTTCAACGCATTGCAATACCGTTTACGCTCACTTTTATCATTAGTTACCTTGCTGTTTTTATATTTTCAGATTACAAAAACCTATATCTACCATCCATATTGCACTTGTATCACCATCTCTTCGCTGAACTAGTGCACCTATACAATTTACCATTGTATTGGGTGTGATGGGGACACAAGAGACTCTTTGTTATTTGGTTGCAGGGTTGTTTGAGAAAGACCATCTTCATCCTACGCCTCCCACGGATTTATAAACCTTAGGTCATCCACTTGAGGGAAATTTGCTACTGTCCTACAAACCTCTGCACTTGGAGGCCCAACAATGTATACAAGAAGAAGGTTGTGTAGTAGACATCACTAGACACTCAGGGTGAAAGACCTCCACCATAAACCCTGCTGCCAAAAGCCAGGCTACCTCCTCACCAAAAGCCTTACGCCTCTCCTTGTTGAAGCGGCGGAGAAACTGCCTGACCGGTTTAAACTTAGGATCTATGTTAAGAGTGTGCTCAGCGAGTTCCCTCGGTACACCTGGCATGTCAGAAGGCTTCCATGCAAAGATATCCCGGTTCTCACAGATGAACCCGATGAGCGCGCTTTCCTATTTCGGATCTAGGTTAGCGCTGATGCTGAACTGCTTGGATAAATCGCCAGGAACAGAGTCAACCAGATTAGTCTCCTCAACCGATTTAAATTTCAATGCTAGATCATGCTCTATAGTTGGCTTTTTCAGAGAAGTCATATCTGCCGGAACAACATTGTCCTTATAAAACTTTAGCTCTTCTATGGCACAAACCAACTCAGCATAAGCCGCAGCACCCTCTTCACGTTCCAAAGCAATCTTCCGGCTCCCATGCACTGTGATGGTCCCCTTATGACCCGGCATCTTAAGCTGCAGATAAACATAACAAGGCCTTGCCATGAACTTAGCATAAGCCGGCCGTCCGAACAGGGCATGATATGGACTCTTGATTTTTACCACTTCAAAAGTCAACACCTCTGACCTTGAATCATGATCATCTCCAAAAGCAACCTCTAGAGCTATCTTACCAACTAGGTATGCCGATTTACCAGGCACCACACCATGAAAAACGGTGTTCGACGGTTTAAGATTCTTATCTGTCAATCCCATGCGACGGAAGGTTTCATAGTAAAGGATATTGATACTGCTTCCTCCATACATAAGCACCTTGGTGAACTTATACCCCCAACCCGAGGTGCCACCACCAAGGCCAGATGACCCGGATTATCAACCCGGGGTGGATGCTCCTCTCGACTCCACAAAATGGGCTGTTTAGACCAGCGTAGATAACGAGGTACAACCGGTTCAATGGAATTCACAGCCCTTTTATGAAGCTTCTGATCGCTCTTACATAAGCTAGTGGTGAAGACATGGTAGTGCCCACTATTCAACTGCTTCGGATTGCTCTGATAACCCGATTGCTGCTGCTGTTGATTCCCCTGATGGTTATAACCTCCCTGGTTGCCCTGACTGCCTTGATTGCCATCTCCATTTTGGTTGCCTTGGAATCCTAAACCGGAGCTGCCACCTCCATAACCCGGCCCAGGGAAACCACCTCCTGAACCGTCAGGCAGTCCATTGTCGTATTGAAAGAGATTTGAATTTTTGAACTCCCACATAATGAAGCAACCCTTCCAAAGATGCGTAGCTGGGCTCTCCTTTGACCCGTGCTTTGGGCAAGGCTAATTTAACAGGTGCTCAAGATTGAGGCCTGAGCCTCCACCCTGCTGGGGCGGTTTACCCTTACACCACTGACCGTTATCCTGGGTGTTGGTGTTAGCCACAAAGTCCAAGCTATTATCCGCCTTGCGTTTACCGTTGTTCCCATGACCTGCCGGGTTATGCTGCTGCCCTTTGGTGCTGCCGCTCTTCTTTCCCTTCCCTGTCTTGTCGTCATCAGACTCGGGGTCCTTGGTACTATCAGAGTCGGCATACTTCACCAGAGCCGCCATAAGTGTTCCCATGTTATTGCAATGGCGTTTGAGCCATCCCAACTTCAGCTTCAGAGGTGCAAACTGGCAATTGCCTTCCAATATTAAAACTGCTGTCTCAGCGTTGATGCGGTCTGATTAATGCAAAATCTCCGAAACCCGGCGTACCCAGCGGGTTGTTGATTCTCCTTCCTCCTGGACACATGCAGCTAAATCCACGATTGACATGGGCTGCTTGCACGTATCCTTGAAATTCTGGATGAACCGGGCCCTTAACTCGGCCCACGACCCAATAGAGTTGGCCGACAGGTTTTTCAACCATGTGCGAGCTCTTCTGTCCAACATCATGGTAAAGTATTTGGCACACGCCGCCTCGTCCACATCCAGCATCTCCATTGCCATCTCATAGCTTTCCACCCATGACTCGGGGGATAAATCGGCGGTGTAATTCGGTACCTTGTGCAGGCCATTGAAATCCTTGGGTAGCCGTACATTGTGCAGTGCTGGGACGAGACATGGTACCCCAAAGAACTGGAGGTAACCCCTGGTTCCACCGACGTTGTCGGACGAACTGGAGTGAGTTGGCGGGCCTCATGCTGCGCCGCTAACTCGTCCTCTCGACGTGCCCTAGCGCGATCTACTACATCCTGAGCATTGCCACCGCCACCCGCCGGGTTATGGCCACGTGGCGGATTACGATTCCACGCACTGCTTGATACGACTGGTTCATCGATATGCCTGTTGTAGCTCCGGTTCG
The DNA here is from genome assembly GCF_056163025.1 of Triticum urartu. NCBI lineage: Eukaryota > Viridiplantae > Streptophyta > Magnoliopsida > Poales > Poaceae > Triticum > Triticum urartu. Next base: position 99,142,084 of record NC_141875.1, read on the forward strand.
GGCGTGGAGTAGAATGAATCCTTTCGCGGCTATATGAATAAGCCTGCTGCTGAGTCAAGGCCGTCTGAAGGAGCTCCCTAGCCCATCGTGTTTCAACTGCTACTGGGGACTCGCCATCAATCGGGAGAGCCGCCAATCATGAAGCGGCGGCAACAATGTTATCCAACGGGTTAGAGTAATGACCCAGAGGCGTTGAGACATGTCGTGATGGGACATCGTTCTGACGAGGCCGAGGGGGCGGATCCATCGCGCGCGGCTGAACCGGTGCCCCGGTCCCAGGCGCCTCCGCCTGGTTTATCACTGGCTGGTTGCTGGTGCCTGCTCCTGGCGTGTTAAAGAGATTTCTTGCCTCAAAAACCGACGGAAGGTGCGACCGGTATCTTCTCCTCATGACATCATCTGACGCACTCTAATCCAGCATAAGCCAGTAATCCTGAGCCTCTAACTCGGCCCGCTCTGTAGCCATCCTGGTGTTCTCTGCCGCCAAGTCCGCTTTAGCCTGAGTTATCTGATCCTTCACCTTTGCAACTTCCACGTATGCCGATCCTGATCTGTCGGGTTAACCACAGCCGTCAGCAAGGTTGCCAACGCGTCAAATAAATTGGACCAAACTTGAGTCGACGGCGGTGCAGACCCTCCTGCCCTAGCTGGTGTTGCCGCTACTGAACTGGAGATCATTGCTACTACGGTAGAAGAGTGTTGCACTGATTGTGTACCGGCCATGAAGATCGCGACCCGACTCGGCGAATCAAGGGGGTCCGGAATACTTTCGCCATCGGAACCACCACTAATCCGGCCATACTGTAGCTGATACATCGACTCAGTCTCTCTGGTTGAAGACTCGTCATCAGAGTAGACAACGGTTTCGCCGCCAGATGCCGATCTATCCTCATATTCTGCTCCATGGATGACACCTACGAAGGTGCGCTTTATGGCCGGCTGAACCTAGGCAGATCTTGCACGTTGAGCCGTCTCAATGATGTCAGTGCAGATGTCCGGCTCAGGGCCCGATTCGCCGATCTTGCCAATGAAGACGTGAATTCCGACAAAGGGGACCCGGTACCCGTACTCAATTGAGCCAGCGCACAACGACAACTTTTAGTAGAGGACCCGGTAATCGTTGATGTAGAGCTTGCCGCGACAACTTTTAGTCATCCAGCCCACAGCGTATCCCTTGAATCCTTCGAAGCTTCCCTTCAAGAACTCGAGACCATCGTGTGATAGCCCCACGATGGGCGCCAACTGTCGTGGTTTTGTCACGGCAGATGTCCTCGTGAAAGGACATAGTCGTGGAGCCATCGCTATGGGTTAGCTTAAAGGGGTTTAAAGCGGACAAAGGATGCAAGAGTTATACTGGTTCGGCCCCTTACGGTGAAGGTAAAAGCCTAATCCAGTTGTGATGGAATTGCTAGGGTTTCGATGACCAGGGAGCTAATCCGCCTTGCCTGGCTCTCAAGTTGTTTTCTATTGTCCCTAAACCACCGCCGGGTCGTCCCTTTATATACACAGGTTGACGCCCGGCGGTTTACAGAATCCCGAGGCCGGATCATAAACGTGTCCGGCTCGGTTTCTACCTTTCCTTGTATTACAATATGAGTTACATATAATATGGTGGTTTACATCTATGGGCCCTAATTGCCTTTGGGCCATGGGCCTTCCTGTCATATCTCCTCCATAAAGCGCCATCCCTCTTACCTTCATGGGCTTCAAACATGACTAACTCCTTTTGAACATAACCCGGCCCCTCATGGCCGGTTTATACTTAATAGTAATATCCCTAACACATACCAAAATGCACAAAGAGGTTTAGGAAGTTTAGGTCTATGATGAATCAGGGACTCCGAGTGCTCCTCACACAGAGTGGTTCGAATCTGACTTGATCAAACTTTGTGATGTAGCATGAGTAGAGTTTGAGATGAGAAGAGCATAGATAGCTAGAGGAAGTTCTTAGGCATTCTTGTCCATCCACTTGGCAAAAGAGAAAAACGCCAAACAATCAAAACAACAAGTGAATGTCCTCGAATGAGTAAAATGTGCAACCAACATGCTCACACAATAAAATGGCAAATGAAATATGTGGCAAAGCATGCACAAATACTCTAGCATCTATCAAGCAATTGGGGATGATTAGGTCATCTATATATGAGTATATTGACTGAGGAGTCAAATGAGAACATTTGATCGTAGGTCATACTCATCGTTTAAGCACAAGTGGGGTTGCCACATTTACATAAAGCATTGTTGTGTTCACACAATTAGACTTGCTTTAGCTTAGTTGATTAGAGTAAAGCTCCCCCTAGATGTGATATCCCCCGTAAGAGGGATGAAATAACCTTGGGTTTTGTCGATGATGACTTCATGTAGGTGTTAAAGATGTAGATGCTCAATGTAGATGTAGATCATTTGGAGCAATCCATTAGAGTGAGTTGTACTTTCCATACCTACATGGGTTAGTCCCACAAGGAACAAGCAAGGATATCCATAGACATAGAGTGATGTTCACATAAGATGATGTCCATGAAAGCATTAGGTTGCCTTGTACCTTGTCTTATCAACAAGAGGGTTTGTGACTCCTTGAACTAGTGCAAGATATGGAAGTTGTTTGCACGTGTTCTTGCCAAAAGATATGAGTGAAGTGTTGGCAGAGTCACCCTCAAGAACTCTCTAGTCCTTTTTCTTCGGGATCCACACCATCTTGATGGGAATCCTTGGAGTTGTAGTCTTACTTGATGAAGTTGAACTTGATGTAGTCTTGGGAACCCACTTGACCAAGGCTTTGGGAGCTTCTTCAAATGCATCAATCTCCTCTTGAAGCTTGTCCTTGCCTTTTTGCTTGTGGTCTTGTGGTGGAAGATCATCTTGAGCTTGTGTTCCTTGGAAACAAGTAGGATCATACTTCTCTTGTTGAGGAACAAACTTCGTCTTGGGGTATTGATCTTCTTCCCACTCAACTCCATTGGCATTGAACTTTCATTCAAAACCAACACCTTGATTCTTTCGGTGCCTTCCTTGCTTGCGTACAATTTCCTCAAATTGCTTACTTCCGGCAAGGCTCTTGTAAATACCTTTCTCTATAATTCCCTTCAATAAGCTATTTTCTTGCTCAAGTGTAACTTGGCTAAGAGAATCATTAGTGGAATCAAGAGAACTACTAGAAGCAACAACATTGGGTTTAGCATGATTATTGTTACTACTAGAAGAAGAATCTTTCTTACTCTTATTGCTAGATTTAACTTGTGGCATGTAAGTAGACAAGAGTAAATGCTTGGCAATGTAAGAAGAAGTTTTCTTGCGAAGATCATCATTGATCACTTTTAAGAACCCATGCTCTTGCTCAAGGTTAAGCTTTTCGAAGCGTAACTTCTCATGAGTCTTTAAAAGCTCTCGATGATTTTCCAAGGTAGTTTCATGAGCTAACTTGAGAGTGTTTAGTTCTTTAGTTAGACGCTCAATCTCCTTCCTATAATCGTTATTCATTTTATCTTAATTAGCATGATCAATAGCAAGTTCATCATAGTTTTCATCAATAGAATTGTCAACAAGTAAATCATCATCACCTAGCAAATCATCTTCATCACTATTGAAATCAACATAATTGGAGTGTGCTACCTTTGCGCCTTTAGCCATGAAGCATCTTCCAATTCCTTCATTTGGTGACTCAAATATGTCATAGGAGTTGGTTGACACAAGTGCTAGACCGACAACACCTTCATCTTGAGTATATTCGGAGTCGGAGTGATAACTTCTCTTGGAGTGATTGTCGGAGTCCGGATACTCATTCACCAACATGAGCTTGATGTCTTCGTTTTGTGTAGCTCCTTGATGATTTGTCCTTCCTTTCTGAATCCTTACTTCTCCGTGATGTTCTTCGTTCATAACGGCCATCTCTACTCCTCTCTCTTGGTGGTGATTCTTCTCTTCTACTTCTTCTTTTGGGAGAATCTTCTCTTCTTTTGTAGGGAGCCGTACACTCATTGGAGTAGTGTCCGGGTCTTCCACAATTGTAGCAATTACGTTCATGACTTGAAGATATTTTGTCATTGTAGGACCTTGACTTGGAACTTCTGTCCTTGCTTCTACTCTTGTAGAACTTGTTGAAATTCTTCACCATTAGGCTCAATTCTTCATTGAAGGCTTTTTTCTCACTTGATGATGTGGGAGCATCACATGAGGCTTTTTAAGGACCACTTGACTTGTTGTGAAGCTCTTCCTTATCCTTGAGTGACACCTCATGAGCAACAATTCTTCCAATGACTTCCGTTGGCTTGAGATCTTTGTAATTGGGCATCATTTGGATCAATGTGCACATGGTATCATATTTTCCATCCAAGGCTCTTAGGATCTTATTGATGATGAATCTATCAGTCATTTCTTCACTTCCTAAACCGGCAATCTCATTTGTGATGAGAGCAAGCCTAGAGTACATTGAAGCGACACCTTCACCATCCTTCATTTTGAACTTGTCAAGTTGACTTTGAAGCACACCCAATTTGGATTCCTTGACGGAGTCGGTACCTTCGTGCATATCAATCAAAGTATCCCAAATTTCCTTTGCATTCTCAAGACGACTGATTTTGTTGAATTCTTCGGGGCACAATCCTTTGAAGAGAATATCACAAGCTTGAGCATTGTATTGCAGCATCTTCAACTCTTCCGTGCTAGCTTCACGGTTCGATTCTCTCCCATCAAAGAATTCACCTTGCAAGCCAATACACACAAGAGCCCAAACGGCGGGGTTATGTCCAAGAATATGCATTTTCATCTTATGCTTCCAACTAGCAAAAATTGTTCCATCAAAGTAAGGACCTCTACAGTGATAATTTCCCTCGCTAGACGCCATACTCTCCTAGGTTGTGAAACCAAAGCTATGATCACCAAAAGCTATGGAATCAAGGCAAATGGAGACCAAAGCTTTGATACCACTTGTAGGATCAAAATTATGTCTAGAGGGGGGTGATTAGACTACTTGACCAAATAAAAATCTAGCCTTTTCCCAATTTTAAGTCTTGGCAGATTTTAGCAACTTAGCACTAGCCAAGTAAACAACCTACACATGCAAGTCTAAGAGTATAGCAGCGGAATGTAAAACATCGCACATGAAGGTAAAGGGAGGAGTTTGGAGGGAGCAAATGCAATGTAGACACGGAGATTTTTGGCGTGGTTCCCATAGGTGGTGCTATCGTACATCCACATTGATGGAGACTTCAACCCACAAAGGGTAATGGTTGCGCGAGTCCACGGAGGGCTCCACCCACGAAGGGTCCACGAAGAAGCAACCTTGTCTATCCCACCATGGCCATCGCCCACGAAGGACTTGCCTCACTAGGGTAGATCTTCATGAAGTAGGCAATCTCCTTGCCCGTACAAACTCCTTGGTTCAACTCCATAATCTTGACAGAGCCTCCCAAGTGACACCTAACCAATCTAGGAGACACCACTCTCCAAAAGGTAATAGATGGTGTGTTGATGATGAACTCCTTGCTCTTGTGCTTCAAATGATAGTCTCCCCAACACTCGACTCTCTCTCACCGATTTGGATTTGGTGGAAAGATGATTTGAGTGGAAAGCAACTTGGGGATGGCTAGAGATCAAGATTTATGTGGTTGGAGTGGAAGATCTTGATCTCAACACAAGTGTAGGTGGTTCTCTCTCAGAAAATGTAAGTTGGAAGTGTAGGCATGTTCTGATGGCTCTCTCCATAAATGAAGAGTGGGTGGAGGGGTATATATAACCTCCACACAAAAACTAACCGTTACACACAATTTACCAAACTCTGTGAGACCGAATCATGAAACTCGGTCGGACCGATTTAGTTCAAAATGTGAACATTAGGATTTTCGGTGGGACTGACACGCCAACTCGGCGGGACCGATTTCATTGGGGTTAGGGCATAACATAATCTCGGTGAGACCGATTACACAAACTCGGTGGGACCGATTTTGGTAATAAGCTAACCAGATAGTTGGTCAGGCAAACTCGGGGGAACCGATCGCTCATCTCAGTTAGACTAAAGTCGTTAATAAGGAGAAACAGAGAGTTTGCATTGTGAACTCGGTGGGACCGATCGCTCATCTCGGTTAGACCGAAACGTTACAAAGGGAAACAGAGAGTTTGCAATCCCATCTTGCTGAGGCCAGGATCCCTATCGGTGAGACCGAAAAGACTAGGGTTTTATGGAAGTGGCTATGTCAACTGAACTCGGTGGCGCCGCATGGAAAGTTTCGATGGGGCCGAGTTTGACTTTTGGTTTGAGACATATGTGGATACGAGAAAGTGGTTGAGGGTTTTGGAGCATATCACTAAGCACTTTGGGCAAGTAACCCATTAAGCAACACCTCATCCTCTTTTAATAGTATTGGCTTTTCCTATGGACTCAATGTGATCTTGGATCACTAAAAGATAAAATGTAGAGTCTTCAGCTTTAGAGCTTGAGCCAATATTTTGCCCTTAGCATTTTGAGGGGTCCACATTTCTAATCCATGCCAAGCCAATCATTGAGCTTTTCTGAAATATTTATCTTGAAAGAGTATTAGATCAATGAGCTATATGTTGTTAGGAATTATGAAAATCATCCAAGGATAGTTTCACTTTGATTAGGCTTCAAGAGAAAGCCTTTTTTGCTTTCTTTTTGTTCATATATTGTTCTACAATTTCGAGGTAAAAACTAAAGGACTTTCTCCATTATTGGTGCGGTTGAGGCGGTATGCGCCCTTCCTCTTCCTGAGAATATTCTCCCTAAAAGGAAGACGTACGCCTTCTCTTGTTCAGGAGCAATCGTTTCTATGAGGGACACACCACCAACTCAGAACACGTTCATCGCTGTGAGCCGCAAGGTGGTCCTAGTCTGCCAATGCTTAAAATGCGTCCTGGTAAACTTTTCGGGTTTCGGAGTAGCAGCAAAGCCTTGAATCGAAAAGTGCCTAAAATAATGTTTTTGGATTGTTGGAAATATTAGCACTTTTCCAATTAGACTTATCCATGAGTAAACGATAAGCATGGCATAAAAGGTATGCATCTCATAGCGATACCTAAGCATACTAGCACGTACAGAACATAGAATCGAACCTTCTACGAGCAGCACATATATGGCTAGCATAAGAATCGAACTCTCTGGTTGGCCAGGCCAACACGGCGGCAGTAGCAGCAGCCTCAGCATCGTCCGTGGCCTTCTTCTTAGTGGCGGCGTCATCGGCCATGGTGTCGATGCAGAGGAAGTAGTGGAAGCATAGGCGAACGGAGTTGGGGGCAGATCGGGAGCAGTCGCGTTGAGACGCTCCCCAAAAACCTTATTGCCGTTCTCTCGGGCAGGATCTCGAACAACAGGGTTCCGGAGGCACCTGCTCTCCCAACCAGCCGTGCACACAGTCGTCGGGATGGGATCGCCGGAGGCAGCACATAGCGAGGAACAGTAGATGACGTGTAACGCCCTCGATGCGGCTATATCTCCTACATGTTGAAGCATGACTTAGAGGCATAACCGCATTGAAAGCAATGTCGCAAGTAAGGTAATCTTCACAACAACCCATGTAAATATATAAAAGGGGAAAGGATGCATAGTTGGCTTACACTCGCCACGTCACACAAATACATGAATAACATTACAATCATCCAATACACTCATGGTCCGACTACGGTACCAAAATAAAGATCAACCCCCACATGCGACAAAGTCCCCGATCGCTCCAACTGGGCACCACTACTGATCATCTGGGAAAGACACATAGTAACGGCGAGAGTCTTCATCGAACTCCCACTTGAACTCAAGCGCATCGTCTGGAGCGGTATCATCGGTCCCTGCATCTAGTTTTGGAACTAATCTGTGAGTCACGGGGACTCAGCAATCTCGCACCCTCGTGATCAAGACTATTTAAGCTTATAGGTAAAGGCAAGGTAATATGTGGAGCTGCAGCAAGCGACAAGCATATATGGTGGCTAACCTGTTCGCAAAAGAGAGCGAGAAGAGAAGGCAAAAGCACGGTCGAACAACTATGATCAAGAAGTGATCCTAGAACAACCTACGTCAAGCATTACTCCAACACCGTGTTCACTTCCCGGACTCCGCCGAGAAGAGACCATCACGGTTACACACGCGGTTGATTCATTTTAATTAAGTTAAGTTTCATGTTATCTACAACCGGACATTAACAAATTCCCATCTGCCCATAACCGCGGGCACGGCTTTCGAAAGTTCAAATCCCTACAGGGGAGTCCCAACTTAGCCCATCACAAGCTCTCACGGTCAACGAAGGATATTCCTTCTCCCGAGACATTCCGATCAGACTCGGCATCCCGGTTACAAGACATCCTCGACAATGGTAAAACAAGTCCAGCAACACCGCCCGAATGTGCCGACAAATCCCGATAGGAGCTGCACATATCTCGTTCTCAGGGCACACTCAGATGAGCCAGACGTCGGGTAGGCCAGCCCGGAGTTGCCCCTGGTAGCACCGGACATCGCTCAGTTGGACCAACACTTAGAGAAGCACTGGCCCGGGAGGGTTAAAATAAAGATGACCCTTGAGTCTGTGAAACCCAAGGGAAAAAGGCTAAGTGGCGAATGGTAAAACCAATGTTGGGCATTGCTGGAGGAGTTTTACTCAAGGCGAACTGTCAAGGGGTTCCCATTATAACCCAACCGTGTAAGGAACGCAAAATCCGGGAACATAACACCGATATGATGGAAACTAGGGCGGCAAGAGTGGAACAAAACACTAGGCAAAAGGCCGAGCCTTCCACCCTTTACCAAGTATATAGATGCATTAAGATAAACAAAAAAATATGGTGATATCCCAACAATAAACAATGTTCCAACAAGGAATGATCTCCAATCTTCACCTGTAACTAGCAATGCTATAAGAGGGGCTGAGCAAAGCGGTAACATAGCCAATCAACGGTTTGCTAGGACATGGTGGGTTAGAGGTTTGACATGGCAATTTGGGAGGCATGATAAGCAAGTGGCAGGTATCATAGCATAGGCATAGCAAAAGAGCGAGCATCTAGCAAGCAAAGATAGAAGTGATTTCGAGGGTATGATCATCTTGCCTGCAAAGTTGTCAGAGTTGACTTGATCCTCGTAAGCGAACTCAACGGGCTCCTCGTTCACGGAATCGTCTCCCGGCTCTACCCAAATAAGAACAACAAGCAAACGGAACACAATCAACCACGTGCAATGCTCAAACAACATGATGCAAACATGGTATGATATGCGGGATACGGTATGCGATGCATATGCAAGATTTGACAAGGAATGATTGAACCTGGCCTCAACTTAGAAATCCAAGAGTGCCAATGGAAAGGTGAGGTGATTTCGGTTGAAATCGATATAAAGATCACCGGAATCGGATGCACGGTTTGGAAATGGCAAGCAAAACAAATATGGCACCGGTCTGCGATAATCAGCAAGTGACCAATTAAATGTATCAAGATAAATATGCTACAGCACTCAAACATGACAACAAAATACATGGAAGGGATCCACTCATGATGCTTGACAAAAGATGAACACTGAGCTACGGCTAATTCATCCATTAACAGGTTCAAACAAGCATGGCAAAAATGCAAATGATAACAGGTTTCAGACTTAGTGAAATTAACTCAAGTCTGGAATTTATCATCAGGAAGCACACTTTAGAGCATGAAAACTACATGATACAGGAACTTAACATGGCAACGCAAGGAATGGCATGAAGCTACTCAAAGCAGTTAACAAAAGTCCACTAGTGACCTTGAGCCAAAAGGGATCAGAAAATACAATTGCAAGCATGTGAACATGGCAAAAACATAAACAGATCTCAGACTTTGGTGAAAAACTGGAGCATGCAAATCAGTTAACGAGTAGACATGTTTACAAGCTCGATGCACACACTACCGAGCATGGCATGACAAAATAAGCATACACCCATCAAGAATACATGGCATAGAAGCTATACATGGCAAGAACAACAACATAGCATGCACGGATCAATAGCAACATCCTCGGCAAAATCGCTAACAAGTCAACAATCTGCTAGGATTCACGATATAGCAAAAGTAGAGCTTGATTGACTCAAGCTAGGGTGATCCATAAATGCAAACAAAGACATGGATGGATAGAGCACCACAATGTTAACAAATCATCCTTACTGATCATCCTCAAAAGAGGCACAGATCACTAGGAAACAACATGAACATATGGCATAACGACAAAATCAGGACAAGGACTTGGTGAAATTCTAAGTCCCTGAAATCAGCATTACCGATTACGCTACTTTGCAAGCTTGTGCTAGTCACCACAAATATCACAAAAATACATGGTAAGCACCTCTGTAAAGATGGCATGGCATATAACAAAACTCATGTAGAGCTCAGGAGCATAGCATGCACATATTAATCATGGCAAAAATGAGAAATAGCTATTTGATGCAACAGATCTGACAAATTCACCACATAGCCCACTTCCAACAGCATTTCGGGCATCAAGATGAGCTCAAATGAAAATGATGCAATCAGATGAAATGATGTACTCGTCGAGACAAACATTTTGATAAGCCACACGCACAAATCGGATCTACGATGAGATAGTTACGGCATGATGAAAAAGCCTAAAAAATTAGGGTTACGGGATAAAAGTCAACCGAGTGCAAAGATCCCAGATCTGGATCTGGTGCGTGACACTGTTCACCGGCGCACGAATCCCGAGGTTCCGCCGGAGGTCGCCGGACTTGGCGGGCTCGCCGGCCGGAGGAGGACGCCGGGGCAGTGAGGGGCGATGCCGGCGCGGCGGAGGCGCGGCGGGGCGCGGTTGGCGGCGGGGCGGCGCCCACGGCGCGGGGCGGCGCGCGGGACGCTGGGCGGCAACGTCGCCGGCTGGTCGGCAGCGATGGCGGCGGTGGCCGGCGCGGAGCTCCGGGCGGCGGCCCAGTAGTCGGGGAGGCGGCGCGGCAAGTGCCAGGCGGCGGGGAGGCGGATGGGCCGCGGGGGCCTCCCGCGGGCCGAGCGGGCCGGGCGGCGGCGCGGTGAAGCGACCCGAGAGCGGAGCGGGCGGACGTGTCCGTCCCAGTTTGGACACGTCCGGCGGCGAGGGGAGCGGGTTTCTAGGGTTAGGGGAGAAGAGACCTGAAAGAATGGAATGGGGGTCTATTTATAGATGTAGAAGGAGCTAGGAATGTCCAAATGGAGTGCGTTTTTCAGCCACACGATCATGATGGAACGCTCTAGATGATGGAAGGGTTTTTGGTGGGTTTTGGGCTAAATTGGAAGGGTGTTGGGCTGCAACACAAACGAGGCCTTCTCGGTCCCTCGGTTAACCGTTGGAGTATCAAACGAAGTCCAAATGGCACGAAACTTGACAGGCGGTCTACCGGTAGTAAACCAAGGCCGCGTGGCAAGTCTCGGTCCAATCCGGAAATGTTTAACCCCCACACACGAAAAGAGGAAGAAAGGACCACCGGAGGAGATAGGAGCGCCGGAATGCAAAACGGACAACGGGGAAAATGCTCGGATGCATGAGATGAACACGTATGCGAATGCAATGCACATGATGACATGATATGAGATGCATGACAAAGATAACAACACACGAAGACAAAAAACCCGACACCAAGGAAAATAAAATAACTTAGGCCGGAAACGGCAAGAGTTGGGATACATATAAGGTAAATTACATCCGGGGTGTCACATGATGGCTAGGTCACGCGAGAGGGAGTGAGTGAACCGAACTAGGTTACTTCACTGGCCAGAGCCTTCTTATATAGTCTGCAGGGGGGAAAGTCGTGGGCCTTGCCGAGGCCCACGACCGAGTCGGCCCACTCCCAGCAAGGGAGTCGACGAATCCTGGCAATGCGGGTGCCGGCAAGGGTCGCACCCCCGGCAAGGCAAGTCAGCCCACAGTCCAACGTCTTGGACAGTGGCCCACATGTTAGCGACTCGTTAATTAATCCCTGATTAATTAATTCATTCCTAAGCCGCAAAAATAAGCTTCGGCTCATTCCCGCAACCCGTGGCGTGCGCACGTCGAGACGAGGCGAGGCGAGCCGTGGCGAGGCGGGTGGCGGAGGAGGAGGAGCGCACGTGTACCACTCCTCTTCCCAATCTCCCAATGGCAAGTGGTAGAGCAGCCCTTATAAAGGGGTCTCAACTCTCCTCAACTAGCAAGGTGGGACTAAACTTCCCACCACCTGCCATCTCATACATGGGCCTCAAGATTAACCAGGGATTAGTGTCTTATATGGGCCTAAGCCCGTCCATAATCTAACAATCCCCCACCAGATCTCGAGGCACATAAGTTTGTCAACTATTCCAAACAATGTTTGATATACCTGAATTTTCAGTGGAGACTGTTAAGTTGAACTTCCACCTAGAGCAACAGGATTAGACTTCTTCACAACTAAACAATGGACTATGCCTTGAATTGTTAGTTTGGCGTGCAGAAGTTTCGCCTATTGTCAGCTGATACATGGTTGTCGTAGGCTAAACCCCACGGGTGGAGCTTATTAGTCATACTCCGTACCTTCTCATGAGCTTACTAGAGATTACCCAATCTCATAGACTGTGACCAGCAGTCGGGCTCACATAGGTGTGTTCCTCCAAAGAATTTTGTGTAGGTTAGCATCTTGCTTACGTAAGCTTTGGAACACATTAAGACAAAAGTCAGCCTGCTTTACAGAATTGAGAGTATTACTGCATCTCCAACGGAGTGGGTTTATTAAGTATACTCTCCTCAGTTGACCGCTAGATTGTTTTCCCAGGTCCTAATTCATGGGATCTCTGATCACATAGGTTGGCTTACCCCCATGGCAACTTACGTGGGTCTCATACCCATCTCCCTCGATGCATTTTCTATCACAATCCGTGATAGCCCTTTCGTAAAAGGGTCTGCTAGATTCTTAGACGTCTGGATATAATCCAACGCTATTACTCCGGAGTTTCTTGATTTTCTGACAGATTTCAATCTTCTTCTTATGTGCTTTGTGGATTTCATGTTGTCCTTTGAACTCTTAGCCTTGGCAATCACAGTTTGATTGTCACAATTCATAAGGAGAGCCGGCACTGGTTAATCAACCACCGGCAAATCCATCAAAAGCTCTCGAAGTCATTCTACTTCGACGCATGATGTGTCTAATGCTGTGAGTTCTGCTTCCATAGTCAATCTGGTTAAGATCGTCTGCTTGCAAGACTTCCAGGAAACAGCACCACCACCAAGTGTGAAGACATGTCCACTTGTGGCTTTCACCTCATCAGCATCAGATATCCAATTCGAATCACTATACCCCTCAAGTACCATAGGGTACCCAGAATAGTGAATTCCATAGTTCGCAGTACCTTGCAAATAACGAATTACTCGCTCAACAGCATGCCAATGCACATCTCCCGGATTGGAAACAAACTGGCTTAGTTTGCACACAACAAATGAGATGTCAGGACGAGTAGCACATCCTAGGTACATCAGTGAACCAACCACTTGAGAATATCTCAATTGATCTACAGTCGTGCCTTGAAACTTTCGCATCCGCATGCTAGGATCATATGGTGTTTGTCGGATGTGGGGCTCCGGCTAACCCTTAAGGTTCGAACACTGGGGTGCGCGCGAAGTCTTTCCCTCCTACCGATCTACGCTCTAGCTCGCTAAGATCTCGCGGACGAACTCGACGAACTAACAACACAGAAAGACACGGGGATTATACTGGTTCGGGCCACCGTTGTGGTGTAATACCCTACTCCAGTGTGGTGGTGGTGGATTGTCTCTTGGGCTGATGATGAACAATACAAGGGAAGAACAGCCTCCTGAGGTTGAGATGTTCTTGCGCGTGTGAACTTGTGGTGTGTTTCTGGGTCTCCTCTTCCCTCCACTATGGTGGTGGCTAGCCCTATTTATAGAGGCCCTGGTCCTCTTCCCAAATATCGAGCGAGAAGGGAGCCAACAATGGAGGGCTAATTTGAAGGGGACGGCTAGTACGAGCCATCCTGACAAAAGTAGTCTTCGCCTGCACAAAGCTCAGGTGGTGACACCGTCTTGGGCTCCATGATGACCTCCGTCTTGCAGTCCATGGTCTTGGTCTAATTGCACCGAAATGGCAACCTTTGCCTGAGGCCTCGGTAATCCGCGGCTGCGCTTGCCTCCTTTGCACCAAAGAGGAAACAAGGACATTGCGTGCGCTGGCGCCCGCCTGGTGTCGATCGTCATGGCTCACGTCACGAGAGCCTCGTGAGGTTCGCCTCGCCTTGATATCTTCGCTCCTCGCGAGCCTGCCTGACCAGGACGCTCTAGAGGAGGTCCTGCGTCGTCCGCCTCGCGAGGCTTGGACCCTCGCGAGGGTCTTGGATGCTTTGTTGATGAAGATGGGCCATACGGCCTGCTGGCTCCGCCACGCCGTGGGCCGCAGGTAGGCAAGTCTGGGGACCCCTGTTCCCAGAACACCGACAATAGCCCCCTGGCCCAAGGTGCGCGCGGGCTTGGCTTCGCGGCGAAGCCAAGGGTCAAGTTCGGAGCACCGCGGGCCCCAAAAGCCTGCGGCCTCGGTTGACGCATGGCGATTGATTGGACGTGGGCGTCGCCGCTTCCCCACGCTGCCTCGACGACTGCACGACTTGACAAGTCCCTGCGACATGCAAGGGGAACCATCATTACCTGTGATTGTGGGAGACGCCGGTTTGCCTTCTCTTGCTATAAATGGGGAGAGGGGCGGAGCCCCCGTTGCCCATCTCTTCCCCGCTTGCTCGCTTCTTCTTTGCTTCATTGCTTGCAGCGCTTTTGATGGTGCCACGAAGGAAGTTCTATGCCGCCAAGAAGGGGAAACTCCCTCGCGAGGGCCCCGGTTCCCCGGCGCCCAAGCGCGGTCGCGGCCATCCGTGCAAGCATGCTGCGACCCCCGCCATGGCCCACCGTCGAGGCGGCGGCGCGGCACGCGGAGGGGACCGTCCCAACCATGGCGGTCTAGCTGACGAGGGGAGGCGCGCGATGGTGGCGTGGCCTCCCCGCTCGCGCTTCCATTCAGTGGAGGTGTCGCCGGAGTTCGTTGTCTGGTTGGAGAACCCGGCCGGCAACTGGCTCCAGCTTCTGCGCTTCCTTGTCGATGAACTGCCGGCCCCTGGTCCTGGCGGGCTCTGGTTGCAGGCGGATGGTTGCTGCAGCATGGGCTCCTGGGGCGCGGTCGAGACTTCCGCCGCGGGCAATATAGCCCTGGCCCACGGCTGGCAGACATTCGCCCGCGCGACCTGGGCAGGCGGTGCACGCTCCACTTCAAGTATGACGGTGGGTCGACCCTCTATGTGAGGGTGTCCGGGGAAGATGGTCGCCGCGCCGGGTGCTGCCCCGAGACGAACGACGGTGAGGAGGTGCTCGGCCTTGGTGATGGTCGCGACGAGGATGAGGGCAAGCCTGCCCTCGGCGGCGACTGCGTCTCTTCCAGCTACGACGGCTCTTCCTCCAGTGATAGCTCCAGCAGCGGTGGCTACGACCAGCCGCCGCACTGCCGCGCTCGCTTCGAAGGAGGCAGCGGGTCATCTCGTCGCCGCGCCTCCGTGAAGCACGAGGAGGGGTCTGGCTAGGCTCGGGCGTCGCTAAGGGCCTGTCTCCGTGGATTGCTGAAACGCCACTTTGTTTAGCTTTTTTCCTTTTTTCTGCATCAAAAATGAAACCAGTATGGGCCCAGAGGGGCGTGTATCGAACTGTGGTTCTTGGTTAGTGCAACGTGCGTGTTATTCCCATGCCGTGTTGTTATTTTGCGCAAAGATAACCTAGCCTGGCGCATTTGTGATGCCCTTTCCTTCACGAGATGATTGTGTTTGCTCAGAAACTGCAAAAAATTTGTTAGGGGGTGCGCTAGAGGATTTGTCGTTCACGCAAACCTTGACTTGGCGCTTTGCATCGCGGTACCTGAGGGGCACGGATTAGGAGAGATGCGCCAACTTCCAGGCTCGAACGAGGGTGACTCGCTAGAAGGCAGAGAGAAGAAAATTGCTCGCGAGGTTACCTGCCTAGCCCCCTCGCGAGGTATGCGAGAGAGAGATCATGAGCAAACCAGAGACGAAAAACGCAGTAAAAGGCGAAGGAACCAAATCAGCAAGGAACGCCAAAGGCAAACTTGATTAAGGAGAAGCAAGCCAACTACGGAACGCAAATGAAAAGCCGCGTCCGGCACCTAATCTAGTCTTCAAGTCTTCTCACCAGCGCGGAGCTAAGTGCTGTCCACTAGGCGTGGGAGGGAGCCCCAGGGCCTGAGGCCGGCGCTCCTGAGACTCCGGGGCGTGTACAAACCCAACTCATTATTACGTGAGAGTGTCACGGGCAGCAATTCTTCACAGGCACCGGGCGTTCTTCACAGGTTCTGGGCCTTTCTTCACAGGCTCTAGTCCTTGCTTCACAGGCTCTGGGCCTTGCTTCACGGGTAGAACTTCCGGAGGTGCTGGATGTTCCAGGTGTTTTGGATAGGTGTCCCCTCTTGCGTCTCCAGGCGCACGGTGCCAGGCCTGGAGATGTGGACGACCCTGAACGGGCCCTCCCACATGGGTGAAAGCTTGTGCAACCCTTCCCTGGAAAGGACCCGCCTCAGGACTAGGTCACCCATCTCGAGTGTCCTGGAGCGAATGTTGTGGCAGTGGTAACGCCGCGGCGCTTGCTGGTACCTTGCCGCCCTTAATGCAGCTTCGCGACGATGTTCCTCCCCCAGCACGAGATCCATCCCCCGCATGGCGTCCTGATGCGTTTCATCAAACGCCAGAACCCGTGCGGAGCTATGCTTGACCTCGTGAGGGAGGACCGCTTCAGCTCCATAGACGAGGAAGAACGGAGTCTCGCCCGTTGGCTTGGTAGCGATGGTGCGGATGGACCACAACACGGACTGGAGCTCGTCGTGCCAGCCCCTGCCACAGGCCTCCAGCTTCTTCTTGAAGGTCCTGGTCTTGAGGCCCCTCAGGACCTTAGTGTTGGCGCGCTCAGCCTGACCATTGCTCGTGGGGTGGGCCACCGAAGCGTAACAGATCTGTGTTCCAAGGTTAGCACAGTAGGTTTTAAAGAGGTTACTACTAAACTGCGAGCCGTTATCTGTGATGATGCAGTTGGGGACCCTGAAGCGGCTCACGAGGCCCTTGATGAACTTGACATCAGAGCCGGCTAGAATGGTTCGGACGGCTTCCACTTCCGCCCACTTGGTGAACTTGTCGATGGCGACGTAGAGATAACGGTAGCCCCATGGCGCTCGTGGGAACGGGCCTAGGATGTCTAGCCCCCATACCGCAAATGGCCACATGAGCGGGATGGTTTGGAGGCCCTGAGCAGGCTGATGGATTTGCTTGGCATGGAATTGGCAAGCTTCGCAGGACTTCACCAGCTTGGCTACATCATTGAGTGCTGTGGGCCAATAGAATCCGCTGCGGAAGGCCTTGCCGACGAGGGTCCGTGATGAAGAGTGATGTCCACAGTCCCCGCCGTGTATGTCAATCAGCAGCTCCCTCCCTTGATCGCTGGAGATGCAGCGCAGCGTGACATCGTTCGGTCGTTTCCTGTACAACTCGCTATCTTGAATGCAGTATGCCGTGGCCTATCGGGCCACGCGCTGCACGTCTTCTTCCTTCTCCGACAGTGTCCCATGCATCAGGTACTCCTTGAAATCCTTGGTCCAGCACTGCTCCTGGGGCTCGAGCGCCAAGAGTAGCCGAGCTCCTGAGGTTGGGCCGCAAGCTGGGGCTCCCGTGGCCAGGGGCTGTGGGAGCTCCTCCCGAGGCTGAGTCGTGCTTGAAAGAGGCGGCGTAGCTGACGGCTTGAAGAGCCGCTCTTCCAAGATGCCGAGCTCTTGCGGTTGCCGCTTGGATGCTCTCTTGGCGATGTCGTCGACTTCCTTGTTGGTGCCCCGGGCACGTGCTGCAGCTCCAAGCCTGCAAACTGCTTTTCCATTTTGCGCACCTCCGCAAGGTAGGCCTCCATGTGCTCGTCCTTTGGCTCGTACAATTTGTTGGAGAAGTTGACGAGGAGCTGCGAGTCGCCCTTGACGGTAAGGCGCCTCACCCCCATAGCCGTGGCAGGCTTTAGGCCGGCTATGAGGCCTTCGTATTCTGCGATATTGTTGGAGACCTTCTCGCCATGCTGGAAGTAGAGTTGCACGGCGTAGTAAAGCTTGTCCTGAGTGGGCGAGATGAGCATTACTCCTACCCCCGCGCCCTGGTGCGCAAAGGCGCCATCAAAATACATGACCCAGTCGTCTAGCGCCTCGCTTCCTGGGGAGGTGGACCGGTCTTCTCCTTCCTCAAGAGCCGGGGCATCTGCCCATTCTGCCACAAAATCAGCGAGCGGGGCTCCCTTGATGACCCTGGTGGTGCTGAACTCCAGCTAGAATCCTTGCAGCTCGATGTTCCATTCAGCGACCCTTCCAGCTGAGTTTGGGCTCCTGAGTACCCTCTCCAATGGGTAAGACGAGACGACCTTGATGGGGTGCCCCTGGAAGTAGTGCCACAGCTTTCGTGAGGACACCAAAAGTGCGAGCATGAGCTTTTGCGGCATGGGGTAGCGTGCCCTTGCGTCTCGCAATATGGTGCTGACAAAGTACACCGGGTGCTCGGCGAGGGCTGGCACACTATTGAGGCTCGGGTCTTGTGGAGATTGTGGCATATCCTGAGGTGGAGGGTTTCCTGAGACTTGGCCATCCTCAGGAGTTTCCGCGACATTGCCCTGTCGGGCTTGATCTTCCGCCGCTGGTGGCCCCGGTGTGCCTTCCTGACCCTGCGCTGCATCGGCTCTGGCTTGGTGCGGCGCACCCTTGTTTTTGTGCTCCTCCCGAACCACCACCAGCGCCGCGCTCACGGAGTACGGGGTGGCGGAGAGGTAGAGTACTAGAGGCTCGAGAGGCCGTGGCGCCACCATCACCGGGGGGCTGGTGAGGTATTTCTTGAGGTCTTGGAAGGCCCGATCGGCCTCCGGGGTCCACTCGAAGGGGCCTTTCTTCTTCATGAGCTTAAAGAAGGGTAAGGCGCGCTCGCCTAGCTTAGAGATGAAACGCCCTAACACGGTCACCCGTCCTGCCAACTTTTGCATCTCCTTGAGGGTCTGTGGTGGGCTCATGTCTTCGATGGCCTTGGTCTTCTCCGGGTTCGCCTCGATCCCTCTGTGGGATACGAGAAACCCTAGCAGCTTACCAGAGGGGACACCAAACACACACTTCTCCGGGTTAAGCCTCAAGTTCACCCGACACAAACTCTCAAAGGTCTCCTCCAAGTCTTGAATCAACGTTCTCGCCTCGCGAGATTTGACCACTATGTCATCAACGTAGGCCTTTGTGTTCCTGCCGAGCTGCCTCCCCAAGGCGATGTGCATCAGTCGCTGAAAGGTTGCGCCTGCATTGTGAAGGCCGAAAGGCATGCGGGTGTAGCAGTACACCCCACATGGTGTCAATAAGGCTGTCTTCTCCACATCCTCCACCACCATCTTGATCTGATGGTATCCAGAGAACACATCCGGGAAACACAACAAATCGCACTCGACGGATGAGTCGACGTTCGATCGATGCGTGGAAAGGGGAACAGATCTTGGGGGCAGGCTTTGTTGAGGTTGGTGAAGTCGACGCACATCCTTTCCTTCCCACCTTTCTTCGATACTACAACGGGGTTCGCCAGCCATTCGAGATATCGAACTTCTCGGATGGTACCTGCTGCCTCAAGCTTGCGTGTCTCTTGGACGATGAAGGCCTGCTTCTCAGTGGACTGCTGTCTTGCTTGCTCCTTCACGGGGCATACATTGGGGCACACCCTTAGATGATGCTGGATTACCTCTCTCGGGACCCCTACCAGTTGATTGGGCTCCCACGCGAATATCTCCTTGTTCGCGCGCCAAAACCTCACCAAAGTTTCTTCTTGTCCCGGGTCAAGGCCGGTTCCTATGGTGAAGGTGGCTCCTGAAGACCCGTCCTCGTTGACCGGCACCTGCTTGGTCTCCGCCTTGTTTTGGGTGAACAACTGCTTTTTCTTGGTGGGCGCGGTCTCCTTGGCTTCGGGCGCACCGGCGCCGGCTGGCTGCGCCGCTGCCGCGGTCTTGAAAGCGAGCCTGAGCGCCGTCATGGCCTCCTTAGTGTCCCCCTTGATGGTGAGGACGCGCTTGCTCCCTGGCATCTTCATGAGGTTGTAAGCCGAGTGAGTCGCCGCTATGAACTGAGCGAGAGTCGGGTACCCGAGGATGGCATTATACGGGAGACCGATGCGGGCGATGTCAAAGTCCACCAGCTCGGTGCGATAGTTGTCTCGCGTGCCAAAGGTGACAGGGAGGCGGATCTGCCCCAGAGGTTGAGTAGCTCCACCACCCACTCCTGTGAAGGGCTTGTTGAGGCTGAGCCATTCGAGCGGCACATGAAGAAGGCTGAAGGCTTCCACGGAGAGCATGTTGAGGCCGGCGCCGCCGTCGATGAGGGTCTTGGTGACAGCCACGTTGTAGATGGTGGGCGTGCAGAGCATCGGGAGCGTCCCTGAGCCGGCGGTGGAGCCGGGGTAGTTTTCCGAGTCTCGGCCTCCGGAGCAGCACAACCCGGCGGAGCCCCCGGGCGCTTGCAGGCTGCCCCAATCTGACGGAAGAAAGGCTTGATGTGGCGATCTAAAGGAGGTGCTTGGGAGCCACCCAGCAGTGCTGCGACTGCGTGGTGTGTCGGCGCCGCGTAGCACGCAGTGAAGAGGTCACGGAGTTCCCCCCAGGACGTCACCGTGGATCCTGGGAGGTTGAGCTGCCAAGCGCGTGGCTCGCCAGCGAGGGCCAGGGGGAACAAGTTTGCCATGATCTTGTCGTCGCCTCCGTCTTCGACGACGGCCTCCTCGTATGCTAGCAGGAACAGCGCCGAGTCTGCCGTGCCATCGTAACGCGGCGGCATCTCCTGCCTAAACTTGGCCGGCCACTGCGCTCGCCGCAGAGCGGGGGCCAGGGCTCGGTACCCAGACTCCCTGCTGCTGGTGTTGACCGCAGAGGTTGGTGGCGGGGCACCTGCCATGGGAGCGTAGTGCGCCAGTACGGGGCGCTGGTTGGTGGAGAGAAGCCCCGGCGCACCCCTACCTGGCACGCCAAATGTCGGATGTGGGGCTCCGGCTAACCCTTAAGGTTCGAACACTAGGGTGCGCGCGAAGTCTTTCCCTCCTACCAATCTACGCTCTAGCTCGCTAAGATCTCGCGGACGAAATCGACGAACTCACAACACAGAAAGACATGGGGTTTATACTGGTTTGGGCCACCGTTCTGGTGTAATACCCTACTCCAGTGTGGTGGTGGTGGATTGCCTCTTGGGCTGATGATGAACAATACAAGGGAAGAACAGCCTCCTGAGGTTGAGGTGTTCTTGCGCGTGTGAACTTATGGTGTGTTTCTAGGTCTCCTCTTCCCTCCACTATGGTGGTGGCTAGTCCTATTTATAGAGGCCCTGGTCCTCTTCCCAAATATCGAGCGGGAAGGTGAGCCAACAATGGCGGGCTAATTTGAAGGGGAGAGCTAGTACGAGCCATCCTGACAAAAGTAGTCTTCGCCTGCACAAAGCTTTGGTGGTGACGCCGTCTTGGGCTCCATGATGACCTCCGTCTTGCAGTCCATGGTCTTGGTCTTGTTGCACCGAAATGGCAACCTTTGCCTGAGGCCTCGGTACTCCGCGGCTGCGCTTGCCTCCTTTGCACCAAAGAGGAAACAAGGATGCTGCGCGCGCTGGCGCCCGCCTGGTGTCGATCGTCATGGCTCACGTCACGAGAGCCTTGTGAGGTTCGCCTCGCCTTGATATCTCTGCTCCTCGCGAGCCTGCCTGACCAGGCCGCTCCAGAGGAGGTCCTGCGTCGTTCGCCTCGCGAGGATTGGACCCTCGCGAGGGTCTTGGATGCTTTGTTGATGAAGATGGGCTGTACGGCCTGCTGGCTCTGCCACGCCGCGGGCCGCAGGAAGGCAAATCTGGGGACCACCGTTTCCAGAACGCCGATAGTGTTGCAGAAGGTTTGCAGTCCGAATATCCAAAACGGCTCAATATCTTCTCAACGTAGTGGGATTGCAAAAGTGTAATTCCACCCTCAAAATTTCTCAGTAGCTTGATGTTCAGGATAACATCAGCCACACCTAGGTCCTTCATCTCAAAGTTGTGAGATAGAAAAGACTTGACCTCCTCAATGACCTTGAGGTGGGTCCCAAATATCAGTATGTCATCAACATACAGACACAGTATAACTCCTTCACCCCCACCATAGCGATAGTATACACATTTGTCAGTTTCGTTCACAACAAAGCCAGGAGATCTCAGAGTAGTGTTGAACTTCTCATGCCATTGCTTAGGCGCTTGTTTCAGGCCATACAAAGATTTCACTAGCTTACACACCTTTCTTTCCTGACCATTTACTACAAAGCCATCGGGCTATTGCATGTAAATTTCCTCGTCTAGCTCTCCGTTAAGGAAAGTCGTCTTAACGTCCATCTGATGAACGAGAAGACCATGCGAGGCAGCCAAAGCGAGTAACACTCGAATGGTTGTCAGTCTAGCCACAGGTGAATAAGTGTCAAATAAATCCTCTTCTTCTTTCTGGGTATAACCCTTGGCCACAAGCCTATCCTTGTACTTCTCAACAGTACCATCGGGCCTAAGCTTCCTTTCAAACACCCACTTACATCCTAATGGTCAACAACCATATGGACGATCATTGATCTCCCATGTCCCGTTAGCCAAGATGGAATCCATCTCACTACGGACCGCATCCTTCCAGTAGTCAGCATCTGGAGATGCATAAGCTTCTGAAATGGAACTGGGATTGTCATCATCCACGAGGTACATGAGGAAATCATCACCAAAAGACTTTGCAGTTCTTTGTCTCTTGCTCCTAATAGGAGCTTCCTCGTCATCCTCCGTGGAACTCTTATCACTTTTATGTTCATAATATTCCATCGGAATAGCAGGTTCAGGAGTCTCATCAGATTCCAGTCTAGAATTGCTTTGCATATCTCTAATGGGGAAAATATCCTCAAAGAATGTAGCATCCCTAGACTCTATAATTGTACCGACCTTCTGGTCAGGTACCTCAGATTTCACCACTAGAAATCTATAGCCAATGCTATGCTTGGCATAGCCAAGAAAAACACAGTCCACGATCTTTGGTCCCAACTTGCGCTTTTTGATTATCAGCACGTTGACTTTCGCCAAACAGCCCCAAGTGCGCAAGTAAGAGAGTGTAGTTCTTTTCTTTTCCCATTGCTCATAGGGAGTAGTCTCATTATCCTTTGTGGGAACTTTATTCAGGACATGACACGATGTCAATACAGCCTCCCCCCACCATGCCTTGGATAAACCCGATGTATCTAACATGGCATTAACCAAATCAGTTAGAGTATGGTTTTTCCGTTCGGCAACCCCGTTTGACTGGGGTGAGTAGGGAGGCGTCCTCTCATGAATAATACCATGTTCTGCACAAAATAAATCAAACTCATTAGAAAAGTACTCTCCACCATGATCAGACCGGACTCGTTTTATTTTCTTCTCAAGTTGGTTCTCAACTTCAGCCTTATAGACTTTAAAGTAGCGTAGAGCCTCATCCTTAGTATTTAACAAATACACATAGCAGAATCTAGTGCAATCATCAATCAGAGTCATGAAGTATTTCTTTCCACCTTTAGTCAACACACCATTCATCTCACAGAGATCTGAATGTGTGAGCTCTAGAGGTGCCAGGTGGCTCTGCTTCGCAAGCTTGTGAGGCTTACAAGGTTGCTTAGCTTGCACACACGCATGGCACATAGAGCCTTTGGCTAAAGTGAAACTAGGGATTAAATCCATCTTAGCTAGCCACGTCATACAACCGAAATTTATATGAAAAAGATGTGAATGCTAAACCTCATATTCGTTCACATTAGAATGAATTTGGTTCACGACTTTATTACAGAAATCCTCCAAGGAAAGGCGGAACAAATCACCACAATCATATCATTTTCCAACAAATAGTCCATACCGAGATATGACTACTTTGTTAGACTCAAATACTAACTTAAACCCTTCTTTACATAGAAGGGAGACACTAACAAGATTCTTCTTGATGGCGGGGACATGTTGCACGTTCTTCAGCTGCACGATCTTTCCCGAAGTGAACTTCAGATCTACCATGCCAACAACATGAATAGAAGCATGCGAGCCATTCCCCATCAGGACGGAACAATCTCGTGCGTGAAGGAAATATGCCCTAGAGGCAATAATAAAGTTATTATTTATTTCCTTATATCATGATAAATGTTTATTATTCATGCTAGAATTGTATTAACCGAAAACATAATACATGTGTGAATACATAGACAAACAGAGTGTTAGTAGTATGCCTCTACTTGACTAGCTCATTGATCAAAGATGGTTATGTTTCCTAACCATAGACATGATTTGTCATTTGATTAACAGGATCACATCATTAGGAGAATGATGTGATTGACTTGACCCATTTCGTTAGCTTAGCACTTGATCGTTTAGTTTGTTGCTATTGCTTTCTTCATGACTTATACATGTTCCTATGACTATGAGATTATGCAACTCCCGTTTACCGGAGGAGCACTTTGTGTGCTACCAAACGTCACAACGTAACTGGGTGATTATAAAGGTGCTCTACAGGTGTCTCCGAAGGTACTTGTTGGGTTGGCGTATTTTGAAATTAGGATTTGTCACTCCGGTTATCGGAGAGGTATCTCTGGGCCCTCTCGGTAATGCACATCACCTAAAGCCTTGCAAGCATTGCAAATAATGAGTTAGTTGCGAGATGATGTATTACGGAACGAGTAAAGAGACTTGCCGGTAATGAGATTGAACTAGGTATTGAGATACCGACGATCGAATCTCGGGCAAGTAACATACCGATGACAAAGGGAACAACGTATGTTGTTATGCGGTCTGACCGATAAAGATCTTCGTAGAATATGTGGGAGCCAATATGAGCATTCAGGTTCCGCTATTGGTTATTGACCGGAGACGTGTCTCGGTCATGTCTACATTGTTCTCGAACCCGTAAGGTCCGCACGCTTAAGGTTTCGATGACAGTTATATTATGAGTTTATGAGTTTTGATGTACCGTAGGAGTTCGGAGTCCCGGATGAGATCAGGGACATGATGAGGAGTCTCGAAATGGTCGAGACGTAAAGATCGATATATTGGACGACTATATTCGGACATCGGAAAGGTTCCGAGTGATTCAGTTTTTTTCGGAGTACCAGAGAGTTACGGGAATACGTATTGGGCCTTATTGGGCCATACGGGAAAGAAGGAAAAGGGCCTCAAGGGTGGCCGCACCCCTCCCCTTGGTCTGGTCCGAATTGGACTAGGGAAGGGGGGCGCACCCTTCCTTCCTTCTCCTTTTCCCTTCCCTTCCCTTCCCTTCCCTCCTACTCCTACTATTTGGAAGGGCTCCTAGTTCTACTAGGAAAGGGGGAATCCTACTCCTGGTGGGAGTAGGACTCCCCTAGGGCGCGCCATAGAGAGGGTCGGCCCCTCCCCTCCTCCACTCCTTTATATACGTGGCCAGGGTGCACCCCATAGACACACAAGTTGATCTTCGTGATCGTTCTCTTAGCCGTGTGCGGTGCCCCCCTCCACCATAGTCCTCAATAATATTGTAGCGGTGCTTAGGCGAAGCCCTGCGACGGTAGAACATCAAGATCGTCACCACGCCGTCGTGCTGACGGAACTCTTCCCCGACACTTTGCTGGATCGGAGTCCGGGATCGTCATCGAGCTGAACGTGTGCTAGAACTCGGAGGTGCCGTAGTTTCGGTGCTTGATTGGTCGGGCCATGAAGACGTACGACTACGTCAACCGCATTGTGCTAACGCTTCCGCTTCCGGTCTACGAGGGTACGTAGACAACACTCTGCCCTCTCGTTGCTATGCATCACCATGATCTTGCGTGTGCGTAGGAAATTTTTGAAATTACTACGTTCCCCAACAGTGGCATCCGAGCCTAGGTTTTTTGCGTTGATGTTATGCATGAGTAGAACACAAGTGAGTTGTGGGCGATATAAGTCATACTGCTTACCAGCATGTCATACTTTGTTTCGGCGGTATTGTTGGATGAAGCGGCCCGGACCGACATTACGTGTACGCTTACGCGAGACTGGTTCTACCGACGTGCTTTGCACACAGGTGGCTGGCGGGTGTCAGTTTCTCCAACATTAGTTGAATCGAGTGTGGCTACGCCCGGTCCTTGAGAAGGTTAAAACAGCACTAACTTGACAAACTATCATTGTGGTTTTGATGCATAGGTAAGAACGGTTCTTGCTTAGCCCGTAGCAGCCACGTAAGACTTGCAACAACAAAGTAGAGGACGTCTAACTTGTTTTTGTAGGGCATGTTGTGATGTGATATGGTCAAGACGTGATGAGATATAAGTTGTTGTATGAGATGATCATGTTTTGTTGAAGTTATCGGCAACTGGCAGAAGCCTTATGGTTATCTCTCTATTGCATAAGATGCAAGCGCCAAATAATTGCTTTACTTTATCGCTATGCGATAGCAATAGTTACAATAGCAATTGTTGGCGAGACAACCATGTGACGACACATTGATATAGATCAAGATGATGGAGATCATGGTGTCATGCCGGTGACAATGGAGATCATGAAGATGCTTTGGAGATGGAGATCAAAGGCACAAGATGATGATGGCCATATCATGTCACATATTTTGATTGCATGTGATGCTTATCTTTTATACATCTTATTTTGCTTAGTTCGTCGGTAGCTTTATAAGATGATCTCTCACTAATTATCAAGGTACAAGTGTTCTCCCTGGGTATGCACCGTTGCGAAAGTTCTTCGTGCTGAGACACCACGTGATGATCGGGTGTGATAGGCTCTACGTTCAAATACAACGGGTGCAAAACAGTTGCACACGCGGAATACTCAGGTTAAACTTGACGAGCCTAGCATATAACAGACATGGCCTCAGAACACGGAGACCGAAAGGTCGAGCGTGAATCATATAATAGATATGATCAACATAGTGATGTTCACCATTGAAACTACTCCATCTCATGTGATGATCGGACATGGTTTAGTTGATATGGATCACGTGATCACTTAGAGGATTAGAGGTATGTCTATCTAAGTGGGAGTTCTTAAGTAATATGATTAATTGAACTTAAATTTATCATGAACTTAGTCCTGGTAGTATTAGCATATCTATGTTGTAGATCAAAAGCTCGCGTTTAGCTCCCCTGTTTTATTTTGATATGTTCCTAGAGAAAATTAAGTTGAAAGATGTTAGTAGAAATGATGCGGATTGGATCCGTGATCTGAGGATTATCCTCATTGTTGCACAGAAGAATTATGTCCTTAATGCACCGCTAGGTGACAGACCTATTGCAGGAGCAGATGCAGACGTTATGAACGTTTGGCTAGCTCAATATGATGACTACTTGATAGTTTAGTGCACCATGCTTAAACAGCTTAGAAACGGGACTTCAAAGACGTTTTGAACGTCATGGACCATATGAGATGTTACAGGAGTTGAAGTTAATATTTCAAGCAAATACCCGAGTTGAGAGATATGAAGTCTCCAACAAGTTCTATAGCTAAAAGATGGAGGAGAATAGCTCAAGCAATGAGCATGTGCTCAGATTGTCTGGGTACTACAATCACTTGAATCAAGTGGGAGTTAATCTTTCAGATAAGATAGTGATTGACAGAATTCTCTAGTCACCATCACCAAGTTAGTAGAACTTCGTGATGAACTATGATATGCAAGGGATAACGGAAACGATTCCCAAGCTCTTCGTAATGCTGAAATCGACGAAGGTAGAAATCAAGAAAAATATCAAGTGTTGATGATAGACAGGACCACTAGTTTCAAGAAAAGGGCAAAGGGAAGAAGGGGAACTTCAAGAAGAATAGCAAGCAAGTTGCTGCTCAAGTGAAGAAGCCCAAGTCTGGTCCTAAGCCTAAGACTAAGTGCTTCTACTGCAAAGGGACTGGTCACTGGAAGCGGAACTGCCCCAAGTGTTTGGCGGATAAGAAGGATGGCAAAGTGAACAAAGGTATATTTGATATACAGATTATTGATGTGTATTTTACTAGTGTTCATAGCAACCCCTCGGTATTTGATACTGGTTCAGTTGCTAAGAGTAATAACTCGAAACGGGAGTTGCAGAATGAACATAGTCTAGTTAAGGGTGAAGTGACGATGTGTGTTGGAAGTGGTTCCAAAATTGATATGATCATCATCACACACTCCCTATACTTTTGGGATTAGTGTTGAACCTAAATAAGTGTTATTTGGTGTTTGCGTTTAGCATGAATATGATTTGATCATGTTTATTGCAATACGGTTATTCATTTAAGTAAGAGAATAAATTGTTGTTCTGTTTACATGAATAAAACCTTATATGGTTACACACCCAATGAAAATGGTTCGTTGGATCTCGATCATAGTGATACACATATTCATAATATTGAAACCAAAAGATGCAAAGTTAATAATGATGGTGCAATTTATTTGTGGCACTGCCGTTTAGGTCATATTGGTGTAAAGCGCATGAAGAAAATCCATGCTGATGGGCTTTTGGAATCACTTGATTATGAATCAGTTGATGCTTGCGAACCATGCCTCATGGGCAAGATGACTAAGACTCCGTTCTCCAGAACAATGGAGCGAGCAACAGATTTGTTGGAAATCATACATACTGATGTATGTGGTCCGATGAATATTGAGGCTCGTGGCAGGTATCATTATTTTCTGATCTTCACAGATGATTTGAGCAGATATGAGTATATCTACTTGATGAAACACAAGTCTGAAACATTTGAAAAGTTCAAAGAATTTCATAGTGAAGTGGAGAATCATCGTAACAAAATTAGAAGTTTCTACGATATGATCGCAGAAGTAAAATATTTGAGTTACGAGTTTGGCCTTCAGTTAAAACAATGTGAAATAGTTTCACTACTCACGCCACCTGGAACACCACAGTGTAATGGTGTGTCCGAACATCGTAACCGTGCTTTATTAGATATGGTGCAATCTATGACGTCTCTTACTGATTTATCGCTATCGTTTTGGGGTCATGCATTAGAGACAGCTACATTCACGTTAAATAGGGCACCATCTAAATCCATTGAGACGACACCATATGAACTATGGTTTGGCAAGAAACCTAAGCTGTCGTTTCTTAAAGTTTGAGGTTGCAATGCTTATGTGAAAAAGTTTCAACCTGATAAGCTCAAACCCAAATCGGAGAAGTGCGTCTTCATTGGATACCCAAAAGAAAATGTTGGGTACACCTTCTATCACAGATCCGAAGGCAATATATTCGTTGCTTTGAATGGATCCTTTCTAGAAAAGGAGTATCTCTCGAAAGAAGTGAGTGGGAGGAAAGTAGAACTTGATGAGGTAACTGTACCTGCTCCCTTATTGGAAAGTAGTTCATCACAGAAATCTGTTCCTGTGACTACTACACCAATTAGTGAGGAAGCTAATGATGATGATCATGTAACTTCAGATCAAGTTACTACCGAACCTCGTAGGTAAACCAGAGTGAGATCCGCACCAGAGTGGTACGGTAATCCTGTTCTGGAGGTCATGTTACTTGACCATGACGAGCCTACGAACTATGAGGAAGCGATGATGAGCCCAGATTCCGTGAAATGTCTTGAGGCCATGAAATCTGAGATGAGATCCATGTATGAGAACAAAGTATGGACTTTGATTGACTTGCCCATTGGTTGGCGAGCCATTGATACTAAATGGATCTTCAAGAGGAAGACGGACGCTGATAGTAGTGTCACTATCTACAAACCTAGAATTGTCGCAAAAAGGTTTACGACAAGTTCAAGGTGTTGACTACGATGAGAGTTTCTCACTTGTATCTATGCTTAAGTCTGTCCGAATCATGTTAGCAATTGCCGCATTTTATGAAATCTGGCGAGTGGATAAACAAAACTGCATTCCTTAATGGATTTATTAAAGAAGAGTTGTATATGATGCAACCAGAAGGTTTTGTCAATCCTAAAGGTACTAAGAAAATATGCAAGCTCCAGCGATCCATCTATGGACTGGTGCAAGCATCTCGGAGTTGGAATATACGCTTTGATAAGTTGATCAAAGCATATAGTTTTATACAGACTTGTGGTGAAGCCTGTATTTACAAGAAAGTGAGTGGGAGCACTACAGCATTTCTGATAAGTATATGTGAAAGACATATTGTTGATCAGAGATAATGTAGAATTATTCTGCAAAGCATAAAGGAATGTTTGAAAGGAGTTTTTCAAAGAAAGACCTCGGTGAAGCTGCTTACATATTGAGCATGAAGATCTATAGAGATAGATCAAGACGCTTGATAAGTTTTTCAATGAGTACATACCTTGACAAGATTTTGAAGTAGTAAAAGAAGGAGTTCTTGCCTATGTTACAAAGGTGTGAAGTTGAGTAAGACTCAAAACCCGACCACGGCAGAAGATAGAGAGAGACTGAAAGTCATTCCCTATGCCTCAACCATAGGTTCTATAAAGTATGCCATGCTATGTACCAGACCTATTGTATACCCTGCCCTGAGTTTGGCAAGGGAGTACAATAGTGATCTACGAGTAGATCACTAGACATTGGTCAAAATTATCCTTAGTGGAATAAGGATATGTTTCTCGATTATGGAGGTGACAAAAGGTTCGTCGTAAAAGGTTACGTCGATGCAAGTTTTGACACTAATCCAGATGACTCTAAGTCTCAATCTAGATACATATTGAAAGTGGGAGCAATTAGCTAGAGTAGCTCCATGCAGAGCATTGTTGACATAGAAATATGCAAAATACTTACGGATCTGAATGTGGCAGACCCATTAACTAAACTTCTCTCACAAGCAAAACATGATCACACCTCGGTACTCTTTGGGTGTTAATCACATAGCGATGTGAACTAGATTATTGACTCTAGTAAACCCTTTGGGTGTTGGTCACATGTCGATGTGAACTATGGGTGTTAATCACATGGTGATGTGAACTATTGATGTTAAATCACATGGCGATGTGAACTAGATTATTGACTCTAGTGCAAGTGGGAGACTGAAAGAAATATGCCCTAGAGGCAATAATAAAGTTATTATTTATTTCCTTATATCATGATAAATGTTTATTATTCATGCTAGAATTGTATTAACCGGAAACATAATACATGTGTGAATACATAGACAAACAGAGTGTCACTAGTATGCCTCTACTTGACTAGCTCATTGATCAAAGATGGTTATGTTTCCTAACCATAGACATGAGTTGTCATTTGATTAACGGGATCACATCATTAGGAGAATGATGTGATTGACTTGACCCATTTCGTTAGCTTAGCACTTGATCGTTTAGTTTGTTGTTATTGCTTTTTTCATGACTTATACATGTTCCTATGACTATGAGATTATGCAACTCCCGTTTACCGGAGGAACACTTTGTGTGCTACCAAACATCACAACGTAACTGGGTGATTATAAAGGTGCTCTACAGGTGTCTCCGAAGATACTTGTTGGGTTGGCGTATTTCGAGATTAGGATTTGTCACTCGGATTGTCGGAGAGGTATCTCTGGGCCCTCTCGGTAATGCACATCACCTAAATCCTTGCAAGCATTGCAACTAATGAGTTAGTTGCGAGATGATGTATTACGGAACGAGTAAAGAGACTTGCCGGTAACGAGATTGAACTAGGTATTGAGATACCGATGATCGAATCTCGGGCAAGTAACATACCGATGACAAAGGGAACAACATATGTTGTTATGCGGTCTGACCGATAAAGATCTTCGTAGAATATGTGGGAGCCAATATGAGCATCCAGGTTCCGCTATTAGTTATTGACCGGAGACGTGTCTCGGTCATGTCTACATTGTTCTCAAACCCGTAGGGTCCGCATGCTTAAGGTTTCGATGACGGTTATATTGTGAGTTTATGAGTTTTGATGTACCGAAGGAGTTCGGAGTCCTGGATGAGATCAGGAACATGACGAGGAGTCTCGAAATGGTCGAGACATAAAGATCGATATATTGGACGACTATATTCGGACATCGGAAAGGTTCCGAGTGATTCAGGTATTTCTCGAAGTACCGGAGAGTTACGGGAATATGTATTGGGCCTTATTGGGCCATACGGGAAAGAAGGAAAAGGGCCTCAAGGGTGGCCACACCCCTCCCCTTGGTCTGGTCCGAATTGGACTAGGGAAGGGGGACGCCCCCTTCCTTCCTTCTCCTTTTCCCTTTCCTTTCCTTCCCTCCTACTCCTACTATTTGGAAGGGCTCCTAGTTCTACTAGGAAAGGGGGAATCCTACTCCCGGTGGGAGTAGGACTCCCCTAGGGCGCGCCATAGAGAGGGCCGGCCCCTCCCCTCCTCCACTCCTTTATATACATGGCCAGGGGGCATCCCATAGACACACAAGTTGATCTTCGTGGTCGTTCTCTTAGCCGTGTGCGGTGCCCCCCTCCACCATAGTCCTTGATAATATTGTAGCGGTGCTTAGGCGAAGCCCTGCGACGGTAGAACATCAAGATCCTCACCACGCCGTCGTGCTGACGGAACTCATCCCCGACACTTTGCTGGATCGGAGTCCGGGATCGTCATCGAGCTGAACGTGTGCTAGAACTCGGAGGTGTCGTAGTTTCGATGCTTGATCGGTCGGGCCGTGAAGACGTACGACTACATCAACTGCGTTGTGCTAACGCTTTCGCTTCCGTTCTATGAGGGTACGTAGGCAACACTCTGCCCTCTCGTTGCTATGCATCACCATGATCTTGCGTGTGCGTAGGAAATTTTTGAAATTACTACATTCCCCAACAGTGCGACCTAGTAAGAAGAAAACAAAGACACATCAACACACACATGAATATTGGCCCCAGTGTCAATCCACCAATCGGTGGACTGACAAACTGAAAGTATGGTAAACAGATTACCATACCCAGATGCCGCATCATTGTTGCTCAGAGTGACATTCACAGACTTGGAGTCCTATGCTGGCTTCTTGTACTTGTTTGGGCACTTTTTTGCCCAATGTTCATCTGAACCACAAGTAAAGCAGCCATCTCTCTTTTTGTCTTTCTTCTTACCCTTTTTCTTAAAGGTAGTATTCTGCTGGACAGAGTTCTTTCCCTTGAACTTGTGGAAGTTCTTCTGCACCACATTGGTGCTAGACGCCTTCTCCTGTTCAGGAGCAATCGTTTCTGTGAGGGACACACCACCAACTCAGAACACATTCATCGCTGTGATCCACAAGGTGGTCCTAGTCTGCCAACGCTCAAAATGCGTCCCGGTAAACTTTTCTGGTTTCAGAGTAGCAGCAAAGCCTTGAATCGAAAAGTGCCTAAAATAAGGTTTTCGGATTGTCGGAAATATTAGCACTTTTCCGATTAGACTTATCCACGAGTAAATGATAAGCATGGCATAAAAGGTATGCATCTCATAGCGATACCTAAGCATACTAGCACGTATAGAACATAGAATCGAACCTTCTATGAGCAGCACATATACGGCTAGCATAAGTACGAGTAAACGAGGGATGAACAGATCATACCCTCCAGTTGGCCAGGCCAACGCGGCGGCGGTAGCAGCAGCCTCGGCGTCGTCCGTGGCTTTCTTCTTAGCGGCGGCGGCGTCAGCCATGGTGTCGATGCCGAGGAAGTAGTGGAAGCAGAGGCAAAAACGACACGGTTCCGGAGGCACCTGCTCTCAGTCAGCCCATAGTCCAACGTCTTGCGGAGGAGGAGGAGCGCGCGTGTACCACTCCTCTTCCAAAGCTTCCAATGGCAAGTGGTAGAGCATTCCTTATAAAGGGGTCTCAACTCTCCTCAACTAGCAAGGTGGGACTAAACTTCCCACCACCTGCCATCTCATACATGGGCCTGAAGATTAACCAGGGATTAGTGTCTTATATGGGCCTAAGCCTATCCATAATCCAACACGAGATGACAAATTAGTTACCAAACACGGCAACTTTTTGTGACAAAAATAAACTAAAGCATGAAAATTGTTATACTTGGCAACTAATTTTGTTATTATCAGATTAAAAAAAGCTCATTCGCATGCTATACTACATTTATACATTTGTTTCCCAAATTTTGCAAGCGCATGTACAATATGAGTTTTATAACAACTAGTAATATCTTTGCAATGCCTAAAAAACTAGCTTTACAATCCTCCGATGATGAGTTATACAGCTTAGGACTGTAGTGACAATGGAGCACCGGCTTCGATCTTCTCGCCGTCGTTGCTTCGCAGCTCTGCTGCCGTGAGAGGAAGGGTCATCGAGCTTGTGTCCCTCTCGTGGCTCCTTTTTCTCGACAGCTCCAAGGCGTAGCGGATCATGTCCGTCAGGTCGGAGTACGACGACCCGCCTTCCTCCATGGCCGCTCTCGCCTCCCTCGCAACTTCCTTGGCTCTGGACCTCCTCACCGTCCTCTCGGACCCGCCATCTATCAGCTCGGCAATGGCCTTCTCCACGTCGCCGCTCGGCACCTGGACGCCATCGGCCACTTTGGGGACGTTCTTGGCGGGCACCTTGACGCCCGACCTGATGCCTACGCGGAGCACGTCCACGAGCAGCCGCTCGCTGCAGAACTGGTCGGTGAAGCAGGGCCACGTCAGCGTCGGCACGCCGTGGGAGATGGCCTTTAGCGTCGCGTTCCATCCGCAGTATGTGAGGAAGCCACCCACCGCCGGGTGCGATAGGATGGTCACCTGCGGCGCCCACCCGCGCACGACGAGGCCCTTGCCCTCCACGCGCGACTTGAACCGGACGCGGATTTTTCACGCATATGCTTCGAAGCCCTGCTATCTTGGCCATCCGTCACTGTTATGTGTCTCGAGATACGAGGAGAATCTGTGGGCGCTTAAACTCTCGATTAGCAGGAGTAGTTCTGTAGGTCTGCTTCGTAGGTCCTCCCCCAGGAATAGTGGCCGGCAGTAGACCTGTAGGGTTTTGTTGTTTTCCACACAGTGGCAGCATCTCCCAGCACAAAAAGCATTATTGTATGAGGTCCATGCATGTCTCTTCTTCAAAACTCTGTCACATGCATGCTCAATCTCTCTCACACAATCTATCTCTTTTCTCATCCTCTCATATGCTGCACAAGCTCTCTTTTACCTACGAAAATAAAAGGCTTTCTCTCATACTCTCACACTCAAGTTAAAAAATAGCAAGTTCAGAATGACACTGTTTCTCTCTCTCACTCCTCTCACAGGTTCTCTCCCTTCAGTTTCTCAAAGCGAGTTGTTCCCTCAGCCCCAAGTTCTCTCTCATTCAAAGCCCACAATTTTTTCTCAACTAAGGAGTAGCCAGCCCTCTAATGGCGGTCCAATCTGCGGCGTCCCTCTTTCTCTGCAACACAACCCAAATGCTAGCAAGGACATGACAGATAAAGAGAGAGAACTCTTCCGCGCATGCGCACAATGACTTTCTGTGAGTTTTCTTGTCCTTGTCCACTTCCTGGTGTCTTTTGTCTAGGTAGCATGTAGCAGGGTCAGGGGAGCAGTGGCCTACCACTTTGTAGATTGATCACAGTGGACAACCTGTATACATCAACGTGATTATGAACTGCAAAACCTGAAGATGAGCTTTGACCGTGCCATGACCTCGTCTATCCCGAGGAATACATGCGACCAGGGTAGAGGCGCTCCGAAGCATATGCCTTCTCAAATATTATCTGACTCGAACCCCTCGTCGTCGAGCAGCGCCTTCACGCCGATGCCGGCCTTGGCCCTTTTGATGGCCCATACGAACGGCCGCCCTGACGCCTCGAGGCCGCGCGCGAGCTCGGCGAGCTGCTTCGCTGGCAGCTGCGCGATGCTGCCAAAGCTGACGTACAGCACACGCCGGTGGCCGGGCGTCGAGCCATGAGACGACGTGGCCGACATCGACGTCGGCGTGGTTGCCGCGGTCGGCCATGGCGTCGGCGTCCTTGTCCAAGATGCCAGAGGTGCACGTCGACCCGAGAACCCACGTCCTCTTGCGGAGCACCGCCGCATACGCGTCGACAAAGATGCCCTCGACGCCGCGGAACGTGTTGATCAGCAGGCCATCAGCGGTGGCCTCGGCATCGAGAATGTCGCGCTGCTCCTTCTCCACGCCGGGGTGATGGAAGAAGCCCCGGAACATGGCCGTGTTCCCGACGGCGCCCATCGGGAAGTCCGGCACCTCGAACGGCTCCGTCTCGTTGTCGCCGACACGGTCGTACACGCCGTGCGTGGAGTGGACAGGTTGTGCACGGCGAGGAGGAAATAGGCGGACGGGCAGTGCAGCATCAGCCTCGGGATGCCGAGCGCCGTGCAAACGCCCGCCGTCCACGGGTTGCACGAGTCGGCCACGATGCAGTCCGGCCGGCGCGACAGCGCACAGACGTACCCCTGCAACGGCTCCGCCATCTTCCAGACGGCCTGGAAGAAGGCGAGGTACATGGTACTGCTGACGTCGTCGAGCAGCTGGTCGAGGTTCTCCAGCCCCTCCGGCAGCCCCACCTGCGGGCCGGGGAAGGGGAGCTCCACGAGCTCGACGGCGAGGCCCGCCCTCCTGGCTCCGTCGATGGTGGCTCTGTTCCGCGCGACGTTGACAGGTGTGGTGACGACGGTGACGCGCGGTCCCCACGCGGCGAGGAGGAGAGCTAGGTCCACCATGGGGATGATGTGGCCCTGCGCCACTAGCGGTACCAGCAAGAAGTGTAGCTCCGACGCCGCCATGTCTTCCCGCTCTACGCACTGGTCAACAATGGCGGCAGCAACGGCGAGCTGTTCAGGCTTATCCATCGAGCTGGACAGCTCAGTAGAATTCTTTGGGTTGCCTCCAGTCAGACGCCGACAAGACCGGAGCCGAACGTTTTTTTTTTTCAAAAGTACGCCAATAGCGTATTGTATTTTTATAGAAAGGAGAAAGACAGTTTACAAGATTCGTGCGATCGATGCGAACATCCATCGCTCGAGCACCCACTCACACCCATCTACAAGAAAATCAAGTGTGATCTCGCAAAAAACGGTATAATCCACCCGCACCCACACCTGAATTATACCACTCGCGGATTTCCTCAAGGATGGCTCTCGCTAGCTCATTGTAGTCTTTAACTTGCTCTGGTCGATTGAACACCTTGGCGTTCCTTTGCTTCCACAGCATCCAAGCCGCGTCGATGACGACCGAGTCAAAACCTTGCTTGTGCTTCCCTTGGAAACCAGAGCGATCCCTAAGCCACCACTCCACAAGTGTGTCCGTGCTATTGGGAGGAAGGACATTGATTTGTAGGGAGTCAAAACACGTGTGCCACACCTGGCGAGCATAAACACACTGCACCACAATGTGCTCAACTGTATCCTCCTCCTGCAAGCAAGTGTAGCAAGGCGAGGTGTTGTCCTGCAACCCATGTCGCGTCCATCTGTCGGATGTCCAAAGCCGGTGTTGCACGGCGAGCCAAGCAAAGATCTTGCACTTTAGCAGTGCCCAGCTACGCCAAATCGCAGCAGCAGTAGGTGATCTGATCGCGCCCTGATTAAGTTTGGCGTAGGCGGATCTCGTTGTATACATGCACGAAGGGTCATGCGGCCAAGCAAAGATATCCTCCATGTGCACATCTCGTTGAACTGTGGCGACTGCATGCCTCAGGTGGACAGTTTGTAGAAGTGCCCCAAAAGAAGCCTGTGGTTGAACATCGAGTGCCCAGCTCTCATCTTCCAAGGCCTGAGCAACCGTACGGGAATTCCCGATCCTCGTTTCCACACCGGCCACCAGTGTGGGCGCAATATCTCTGATGGAGAAGCCATGGATCCATCTATCTCTCCAGAAAAGTATCTTATTTCCTTTGCCCACCGTGATCTGTACCAAACTGTCAAAGACTTGTCTAGCATCGTTGTCCACCATAAGCTCCAATCCATGCCACGCCTTTGCGGGTCCGTACGCCGCAACCATTCCGAGCGCATCCTGAGTCCCAACGCTTGCAGACTTAGGTTTTTCACCCCAAGACCACCGAAACAGGTTGGCTTACAGATTGAACTCCATGCCACTAGGCATTAGCCTCCCTTAACTCGATCTGTTCCTGCCCAGAAAAATGCGCGCATACATCCATCGATGTCCTCCAAAACCCAACCTGGGGCCTTCATTACGAGCAATTGATGCACTGGTCTCGCCTCAAGCACTGACTTGACAAGAACAAGCCAACTTGATCTCTGCAATAAACCTCTCTGCCAAGCCAGAAGGCAGTACCGAACTTGATCTAAGAGAGGCTGCCATTGTGCCTTGGTGAGATGCTTGATGGCCAGTTGCAGCCCAAGATACTTGCACGGGAATTCTCCAATGGGGCACTGCAGTATCTGCTTGACTCTTGCTTTGTCTTCCTGATCCTGAGAGATCAAGATCGTCGAGGATTTCCTGTAGTTTACTATCAGACCCGAGGCTTCTCCAAATAGCTGCAGCGTGACTCGGACAAATAGGAGATCCTGGGGTGTAGGTTTGACGAATAGTGCCACATCGTCCGCATATATGGATAGGTGCTACGTCGCCGTAATTCCGGTGAAGGAGCTCAAAACACCATCAAACATGGCTTTAGAGATCATGGCCGTGAGGGCCTCCATGGAGAT
Organism: Triticum urartu; assembly: GCF_056163025.1. Classification (NCBI taxonomy): domain Eukaryota; kingdom Viridiplantae; phylum Streptophyta; class Magnoliopsida; order Poales; family Poaceae; genus Triticum; species Triticum urartu. Next base: position 99,180,580 of record NC_141875.1, read on the forward strand.
GACGAAAAGTAGAGGGGAGACCGGGTCCCCTTGTCGCAGTCCTTTTGCATGCCAAATTCTCCTTCCCGGTACTTCGTTAACCAGCACTCTGGTGCTCGAGGATTGCAGCAGCACCGCCAACCATCCGAGACATCGACTTCCAAATCCCTTGGCACAGAGCACTTCAAATAAGAAAGGCCAAGACAAGGAGTCAAAGGCATGGGAGATATCCAACTTGAGAAAAACACCTCTGTTCTTTCTGGCGTGTATTTTCCTGGCCACTTGCTTCACTAACAGATAGTTATCATGCAGATTTCTGCCATGAATGAAAGCCGACTGGTTGGTGGCCACAAGGTCCTTCATGCACGGTCGGATTCGGTTAGCCAGGAGTTTGGCGAACAACTTGGAGAAACTATGCGGCAAACTGATCGGTCGATAATCACCCAGTTCTAGGGCATCCGGCTTCTTAGGTATTAGCACAATCAGCGCACGATTTAACCTCGCAAATCCACGGCCATCTCCGACACAAAGTTTGAGTAGCACTGCCATAATATCGTCCTTGATAATAGGCCAAGATCTTTGGTAGAACTCGACAGTAAATCCATCCGGTCCAGGAGCCCGATCCGAGGCCATCTCCTTGACAACTGACAAAACCTCCTCGTCCGTGAACAACACATCCAGACACCCCAGATCTAGCATGTTCATGCCTAGCGACTGTAGGTTTAGCGTGTGCGCTCTTGCCTGTGTCGTGCCAAGCAAGTTATGAAAGGCCCCTGTGAAAATTTCTTCCTTGTGGCTCTGATCAGTGGCGATCTCCTCGCCTCGCCTAACCTGGGGTATGAAGTTCTTTGCTCTCCTCCCGTTGGCGACCAGCTGAAAAAACTTGGTGTTGGCATCTCCCTCACGGAGCCATTTGTGTCTCGATCTTTGCCTCTCGATCGTGCACTCGAGCGATGCAAGCCCTAGGAGAGATAACTTAAGGGTTCTTCTTAGCCACGTCTCCAACTCGGTAAGCCCTCTAGTTTCCATCACTTGGTCCAGGCGATAGATCCCCGTCGTGGCAATCGCCATCTGAAGTTTAATATTCCCTACTTTCCTCTGTCCCCATGCTTGAAGTGCTGCCGCTGCGTTCCAGAAGAGTGCATCGAGTCTCTTGAAAGGATCCACAATGGCCTGATCGCAAACCCATGCATCCTTCACCGCCTGCTCAAAGCCCTCTAGCTTGACCCAGAAGCTCTCAAAGCGAAATCTTTTCCTCGGCCAGTAAGTAGCATTTGTCGAAAGATGGAGTGGGGCATGATCGGAAACGCTAGTCGAGAGTGCTTGCAATAGGTAGTCTGGCCGCGCCAATTCCCAATCCACCGAGACGAGGATCATGTCGATTTTTGTCATTGCCGGGGCATCTCTCTTGTTCGACCACGTAAAATGACGCCCATGCATGTAGAGCTCTTTAAGTTCATTATTGTCAACGAAGCTCCTAAACTTGTTCATCATGGCCCTGTTAAGGTTCAAATTGTTTTTCTCCGAGGCTCTAAGGACTAAGTTGAAATCGCCCAGGACCATCCATGGCCCCAGGCAAGCCGCTTGCCTCACTGTCAGCTCCTCAAGGAATAGTGTGTTGAGGTCGTCTCCTTGTGGCCCATAGACCACCATAACCCACCAATCCTCTCCTGACTTGGGGTGTACCAGTCCAGTGATGGAGTTCGTGTCACGCGAGATGTGATCAACTAGCATCACGGTGATATCCCAGGCAAGAATGATCCCGCCTCTCGTATCGATCGCCGGTAAATAAGCAAAGCCGTCTAAGGACGGTCCATAGCATTGCATTAAGAGAAACTTATCGACTACATCGAGCTTTGTTTCTTGTAAACACACTAGGTTAGGCCGCACCGAAACTAGGAAGTCTTTGACTGCTTGCCTCTTCGCTGGGTTGTTCAATCCTCGAACGTTCCAGCACGTCACCGATGGGTTTAAATCCATGGAACAGATTTGCACCCCCACCCATCTCGGAGCATGCTCAATGTGCGCCGATTTCCTCCGCCGCTCCGGTACTAGCTCTAGAAAGCTACCCAGGCAAAGCCTTGCCAAACAGGGCTGCAATCACCCGTACATGCTGCTCACGTAGAGGAGAGTCGAAGAGCGACTTGAGCTCTTGCACAGCCGTGTTCGTAACCTCCAGATCTTCTGGCACAATTCCCAGCGTGCACAGGAGCACATTCTCCGCAGGTGTGGCTCTTTGCGTGTTCTGCGGAGCCGATTTCTTGGTTGCCGAGTGGTTCTTTTAGGGGTGAATGGTTCTGCCTCAAGCCGCAAGGTGGAAGCTTGGACTTACTTGAGAATTGGTGGTGCTAGCTTCTTCACAATGCATGAGCAGAAAGCCTTGAGCTTCGCGTACATCTCCACCTCCTTGGATGTCAGTCCATTGGCTGGGTCGTTGGTCACTACAATGTCCGAGCACGTCTCTTTGGCGCCCTCTTCCACAGGCCTCTCGGCAGGCATCTCTTTTTCTGCATGCACATCCGATGGCGCAGCTACGTGAACAGAGTCACATACAAAGCTTGCATGAATCCCATCAGGGTGGGGCCTGATCGACGCGTGACCATCCGCTGGCTGCATGGCCTCCACTACCAAGGCCATGCCAGGTGGCACCACCGCATGCACCTCCATCGCGTTATCATGCCTTGGATCCGCAACCTGCTTATCCACAAGCGACGCGCCCAGCACCGGATTGGACGGATCCCCTCGCGGCGCCACATGCAGATTGTCTGCGCCGATCGAACGCCCAATCGACTCTCTTCCTTGGGATCCCAGCTCCCCCGCATCGATTGCCATCGGCTCGAGGATTGGCCCTACCTTTTCCAAGGTGACAGGAATCTCTGGAGCTATCACCTGCGGCCCCACTAGCAACGAACTAGACTAGACGGCCACAGCGCATGTGCCCACCACTTCCTCACGTTGGCCTGTCGCAACGCGCCCTAGCAGCCGGGGCGGGAGAATTTCCCTCGGGTTCTGCGCCAACGTTCTGCCCTCCTCCACTTACTCTGAGGCCACCACCAATTACGTGGTCAATCTTTCTCCGGTCTCGTTTGAAATCTCGACAGCCTTGCTGTTCGAAGCATCCCGATTGGCTTGACCAGTCAAGCGCTTGAAAGCAAACAGGCGCCACGTCATCCTGCTCAGGATGGGGACAACTGGGGCTTCCGTCGCAGCGACAGGTGGGGACTCCATGAGGGGGAGGCGCCAGTCGTGTCCCGCTGGTCTGGACCAAGCCCCACCCCCTTCTCCGGCGGCGACGCCGCCGTGACCACCGACGCGGACATCCAGAACGCCGAACTGCCATGCCGGCCTACGCGGCCTCAGTCTGCCGCCCGCGAGATCACCATCATCGTTGTCTGGAAGTCCACTTTGACCACTGTCTGAAGAGCTCCGGAAGAACCACGGCTCGCCGGCCTCCCTCAAGTCCATGATCATGTCGATGTGAATGAGTACCTTATACTGCAGAAGGGCGGGCGGTGCCTCCATGCCCGGCTCCAGCACAGCCAACCACCGGAGTGTGGGGATGTCTTGTGGGCTCATCGTCCATGCCGTGAGCTTGAACGTGGACAAGTCAGAGCGGGAAGCCGTCTCTGGTGCCACTGCCTCAACCTTGCAAGACGACCCGAGCAGCTCTCCCACCACTGAGCGATCCCATGCATGGGGGGATGCCCTCAATTTCCAGCCACACCTTGAAAGCAAACACCGAATGAACTACCTGCGATTGCCGAATCCACGGCCTGAAGAGCAGTCTGTCTCCTTCGAACTCCACCGAGGGGCAAGCCGCCACTCTGTTCCGCACCTCCGCCGAAGCAAAACCACCAGAAAATCCTTTGGCCTGTAGCAATGCACTAACACGAGCTCTGCGGCGATGTCCAGTTTCCCGGCAAGGATCTCCTTCACGCGCGTCGGCGCAAGCACCCTCCTTTGGACGCCCACGTAGGCCACCATGGAGAACTGAAGGAGACGCTCCAGATCGGACACCATCACGGAGCGCCTAACGACACATAGCCCCGCAGACGCCTCGACAGCCCTGGCCTCCACTTGAAGCCGCGACGGCGCCAGGGGTGGCCACGCCGAATCAACACCCAGAGCCGCAGCCTAGGGCGCCGTGAACTGGCCAGAGCCACTAGGCACCGCCACAAGCGCCGGTCGCGGGGATGGAGCAGAGCGACGCGCAACCTTGGCCACCGCCTTCCTGCACAGATCATCCACCGACGAGGGGCTTCTCGTCCGCTTGCAGTCCTTGGAGCCGTGGCCGGGCAGGCCGCATCTGAAGCAGACGATCTGGCTGGTGCACTCGTTCTTGTAGTGGCCCTTCTCCAAACACTTGAAGCATTTATCTCTCATCTCCGACGAGACCTCAACGACCGGCGATGCAGGCGGCGCGGGGGCCCTCGCACGACCGCTTGGACCGTCGGGGGAGTGCCTCATCCTCCAGAGCTCTTTCTTGGAGGGAGGCGGACACACCCACGGGGCCTGCACCGGCCCAGGGGCAGGAGCGTTGTCCACCACCGCGTCCGGGCCGCGGGCGTCCGAGCCGTCGGAGCTGGACGAGATCCCCAGCCCCGACACCACCGGGTGCTCTCCCTGCAGGCGGAACGACGAGGTCACAGATCTGGGGCTAGCTGCCATGGGGAAGGGGGAATCGGAGCCGGGAGGAGAGACCGGCGGCGGCAAGAGTGGTGGTCGCTAAGGGAGTCCTGGACTAAGGGGACCTCGGGCGTCCGACCTGTTATCCATGGGCCGGACTGATGGGATGTGAAGACATGAAGTCCGAAGACTGTATCCGTGTCCGGATTGGACTCTCCTTGGCGTGGAAGGCAAGCTTGGCGACCGACTATGAAGATTCCTTCTTATCTAACCGACTCTATGTAAACCCTAGATCCCCTCGGTGTCTATATAAACCGAAGGGGTTAGTCCGGAAAGGATATACTCATTACCATAGTCATACAGGCTAGGCTTCTAGGGTTTAGCCATTATGATATCGTGGTAGATCAACTCTTGTAACACTCATATTCATCAAGATCAATCAAGCAGGATGTAGGGTATTACCTCCATAGAGAGGGCCCGAACCTGGGTAAACATCGTGTCCCCCGTCTCCTGTTACCATCGATCCTAGACGCACAGTTCGGGACCCCCTAACCGAGATCCGCCGGTTTTGACACCGACAGTCGCCGCAGTCAGAGTGGCTACGGCGAGAGCGCCTGGGCACGGTGGACGCCGGCGCCGGAGTGGCGCCTGGCGGGAGGGAGCGGGGGAGAGCGGGGGGGGGGGAGCGGGGGAGAGCTGTGGAGTGGAGGACCCAATAGTTTTGTTTTGGAGCCCAACGCCCACGTGGCAAGCTCCCTGGTCCTCACGGTGAGGAGACTATCCATATCACAATGCTTGAGTGACATTCATTGGTGTTTTCACTACCGGCTTGATTAACAAAGGGTTGCTTTCTCAGCGCCTGCAGGGCTGCTCATAGTATTATCCACTATGGATGCATAAATCCACCTCCTTGGTCGAGCTGGGAAGCTAACAAAAGAATTGGAGAGGATATCTGAAACGCACATGAGATGAGACCCAGCTCTGCAATTTGGGGGATCCCTGCAAGCAGGCAGTCTATATGGATCCCTGCTAGCAGGCAGCCAGTTTTTCTCTGCTCCTCTGAGTGTTCTTAGCCATAATGTTATTTTGAAGGATGTACGACTCGATTCTTATATTTTTAAGTTGAAAGGAATATGCCTGGTCTTCTTATATGATTTCCACTAGCATGTCGTACATGATTCACTCACTCGCTTTGCAGTAAGTTTCATTGAGGAAAGTCTTTCAGTAACATTGATTCTGACCGGAAGCTCATAGTCATCGCCATAACATGTAGGATGTGGAGCCATGATTTGAGCATAGAGGTTGCGTAATGTGTGAAAAACTATGTTAATTGTCTGTATCCAGACAAGAATATGTAATGAAACAGACCAAGCAAGTAGTGGTTGGTTGTTCAATGTATGAGAAATTATATTACTACTATTTACATTGAATGGCATAATATCAAAACAAAAATTATAATGGTAAAAATAAGTTGAATGTCGGCAGGTCCACGAGGTAGTATCCACAGTCAACTCGCGTATTACCTTTTTGTAAAAGACCCTCGCCAAGATGCACAACACAACAAGTGGAGATGCAAATGAATAAGGTGTTGCCAATTGTCTCAATCTACCAAGTGATGTTCATCCCTAGTTAGAATTAATTCAGTAGGGCCAAGGGGGGCTATGCCCCCCACCGTAGAGAAATTATGCGGAATATCATTAGTTGTTAAGCTATAATTCTAAAGATTGTCAAAGTTTAAGCAGAATTTGTTCATTTGGCCCCTCTCAACTCTGCTTTGCCTAATATCCAAACAAGAATTATAATCGTAAAGATAATTTGAATGCCGGCATATCAACAATATAACTCTCATCGATCGTGTCACCTTCTTGTAGAAGACCGACAAGACGCCAGTCACATTCACGCGGTCCATGTACATCGGTATCACAACACACACGCAAAGGCGAAGCTATGTTGAGGGTTTGTTTTGGGCCCTTATAAGTGCCACACGTGTGGCATGAACACATGACAACTCTTAACATTTTTGTGGCAAGTTTAGTGAGGCGAGGATGACAATTTTAGCTGTCAAGCATGATAACTTCTTTTCGGATGGCAAGCTTTAGTTTTTTTTGTCTATTTTTTTGGATGGCAACTTTAGTTGTAAAAAACAACAGAGCAGGAATGTTTCATGTCACACGTGTTACATTTATCATTTGATTTTTTTTTCCTTTTCAAATGTCAACTTTGATTATAAAAAAATTAAGACCGAAGTGCTTCATGCCACACGAAGTCATTCGCGTTCTCTTCTGCAATCAACAATTCAATGATATATCAACCATGATGACTCCATGGGTGTGCCATGTGCTCGTTCGTGTATGTCAATCTCTCAGATACAGAGCAATGCTACACCTTATCTTACACAATCTATTAATTACACTATTACTCACAGTCAATCAAGGTCTTGAATTTGAAATTGAGTCATTCGATTGTGACCGGATCAACAATTCTTCAAGGAACTTGCTCATTTAAACTTTTTTAATTCACTATGCTCTCTAATTTTGAAGCTCTTCCACTATATTGAGATATTCATTTTTGGATTTGATAAACGATTTTGACCGGGTCGTCAATTTTTCAAATCATCGTATAAAAACATATCAATCTCATACACCAGCTCATCACCTAGAAAAAGGAAGCACTATTCTGCCTGCACCTTCTATGCTGAAAACGAGAGAGTATTTCTTTTAAAAATTGAAAGCTAGCACACCAATGGCACAACAAAGCGTATCCAACCCTTTTAATTAACTTAAAGGCTTAAGGGGCATCTTTTGATTGAATGAAATCAAGGAAGGGAGGCTCACCTTGTTGAATTCAAGGGGGATTTAGTGGTCAGGATGGAAAGGTCCGTAGGTTTTGGTAGATCTTTCGTAGGTCTAGCATTTTCAGATCATGTTGACACCCTTTTCCTCTCAAGAACGTAGGCTTAAAACTCGACTGGCTTTTTTTTGCGGGCAAGACTAGCCTAATTTTGAATTAAGAAAACCTTCGGCCACTCAAGAAAATACAACGACCAACCACGTGACACATGTGGTAAGCAATCCAAATATTTCAAAAACAAAATACAATGACCAACACTATAAAACGGAAAAAGGAAGACATACACAAAGTGCTGAACGAACAAATACCTCCTTTTCAATGTAAGTTTATGCCTTTTACGTGGTCAATCATGTATCCTATTATGTTTGCTTTGGCTATGTAGAAATGACATTATTTTTAATGACAAAATCACTTATTTTTCGTTGTATGCATCGGTTTCGTATGTGGAATATGTTATATATATTAAACAGAGTACTAACTGTTGTTCAAGGCCGTGTATGCAACTGGAGCGGGTAGCAAGGGGTTTTACCCAACATGTGTGGCAGAATAATAACCGGAGCGGCCCACCTCCTCCGTTGACATAGGCATAGCATCGGTCACATAGGACTTTACTGATATATATTTTTTCTAAAAGGAGGATAACACATGGCATCTGCATCAGAATGATGCATGTGGCCATCTAATTAAAAGATCCAAACAGAACAAAGTGTGTAGTTCAGTACAGCTCGGAAAAGGAGCATAAAAATGAATGAAGGTAAACAAAGCCACAACCGGCGAAAAACAAGACAGGGTTACTAAACACTTATCCTATTATTGGACCACCATCAAAACCGGTTGTAGTTTGCCCGTGCCACTGTCTGTCATCGGTTGTATCCAGTAACCAAAAGCTCACTGGAGTCCGTATGAGTGAGTAACGACAACTTACGGATCCATGTTGTAGCTCTGTAAATAACCTGCAAAAGGTTTATAAGATTTTCTTGTTAAATATCATATCATTTCTGCAGTTTCATATAGCCCATAGTAGTGCGCATATTCCTATTCGAATACGTCCCACAATAACTGGTTTGGACGGAGGGTTAACATTAAAGGCTATATGAATCATGCGCCAAAGAAGTTTCACGAGAGGGCAATCTATAAACAGGTGTTGTATTGTTTCATCCTTGTCACAAAAACAACAGCGTGAACTGCCTACCCATCTTCGCTTTAGCAGATTATCTTTGGTTAGGATCACTTCTTTGTGAGCGAACCACATGAAGATCTTAATTCTTAATTGAACTTTTATCTTCCAAATATGAATCGATTTCGGGATTGGGCCAGAATTAATTAGGTTCGGGTACAACGATTTCACCGTGAAGACGCCATTCCTAGTTAACTTCGAGTGAAAGGAAACCGGCTGATCAGAAAGTTGAACATTCATCAACCTTCACACGAGATGCAACCATCCAACGCTCGCCCACTAGAGACCTCCTAAACTGGTTGTTTAAGGGAGCCGATTGTAGTATTGTAGCAACGTAATCCTCTTTACATTGTACAATATTATAAAGTGTGGGTATTACAAGGCTAGAAGCATCTCCCCTAACCATGTATCTTCCCAAAATCTGGTTGTTGTGCCGTTTCCGACAACAAATTTTGCTCTGTGAAAAAATACATCCTTCGTCCTCATTAGCCCCTTTCAAAATGGCGAGTCATTAGGTCTTACGGTAAGTTGGGCTAAAGACTTAGATGAAGGTATTTATTACATAAAATCTATGCCCACATACCATAGGTCTCAACCGATAACCTATAAAACCATTTATTCAGCAGACATTTATTTTTGATTTCTAGGTTCTCAATCCCAAGCCCCCTTGGTCTTTGGGTCTACAAATAATGTCCCACTTGGTCAATCTGGCAAAGGTTAGACTTCTATCGATCTTGTTTTTTCTGGCAAAGTGATGAAGTATAGGACTTTACTTATGCCCATGTGTCATTTTATTTATTTACTTTTTTCGTCAAACTTGTTCCTGCTGTTGACTATGTGCACTCTACCTATGAGGTCATATGTCGCTCAATACGGTTGTCTACTGGATGCTACATTTTAAGTTAATAAAAGAACACTTTATTAATAAAATACAAAGGGATGACAAGCAACAGGAAGAACATACATAAACAAAATGAAGGAGGGAAGTCCCGCTTGACGTAGAATTGCCCTGCACCGTGAGCAACAAAGTTGGGGTTAACATGATATAAATTGTAAAAATATATATAGGTATATTTAAGAAAATTATGGTAGTAAAACATCTCACTTTAATATTTGGGAGATATCCCGGTCTCAATTATCAGTCCCCAATTTTCACCTCTTAAGTTTGCTATATCTTGATTTTATATACTTCTGCACATTAATTATCAGGCCCAATTTTCACCCATTCGTCCGAAATTGCTTGTCGCAAAAATGGGTAAAAATAGATGTATTTAGAACTAAAATATATCTAGATACATCATTCCTCTAACTAATATTTTTGGACGGATGGAATATTTGTTTAAACTTTCACTAGATTTTGGTTTTGGGGTCTTTTACCTAGATTCCCTCGTTTCCCCATAATACTTACGACATTTACTTTATGAAAACAGTTATCTATTTTATTCATAGACAATTTTTTTCAGTTTCTCCAATATTCTTATAAATAACATCTTCATATTTTACAAATTTAATCAAGGATATTTGATCCAGTCCCACTAAAAACTATTTTGCACGAACTCTTCAAAGTTCTTTCACCTTTCCTAGCTCCAGGGAAAAATAAGCTCAGTCCTTACTCAGCATGTCTGTTGCTAAGTTTGTTCAGTCATCTTCCTTACTTGAGTAGATTGCTAAAGAAATCAAGAAGTCTAGTTGTAAGCCACTTATGCAATTCACAGTGACATCTGCATCAAGCCGAGGAGCGCGATAAACAAGAGACAACGACAGACATAAAGGCAAGAAGATTACAAACTACAATTTCAATCCTTGCTAGTTTTATTGCGCCTGACTGGCTTGGACCATTGCCAGTTTCATTACCAATGATCAGCAGCTTCCTTCATCATGTCCGTATGATGTTTTATCCAAGAAGAGCCCCTTGGACTCCTTAACCGCATTTTTATTAGAAGCTATATCTGTTGTATGCTTGTGGGTCCATGATGGGCGACGCCGCAGGCGACTCCGCGGGCGACTCCGCGGGCGACGCCGCAGTCGTTCCCTCGGGCGAAGTGGCGGGCGGCGGCCGGGATCCTCCGGCGCTGCCAGTCCTGCCGGAGCCTCTAACGCGGCCCATTTCCTCTCCACCGCTCCTCCGCCGTTCGGATCCTCCGCCGCCGTCGCCTCGGCGACTTGCGCCGGATCCGATCCGAAATACGAGGACGCCGGTTTCGGAGACGGCGCCCGATCTCTCCCCTGTCTCGTCGTCTAGCCTGGATCCCTCTACGGCAGATCGGGATCGGATTTTTTTGAATCATACTAAATGGTATGTGCGTTTTCAGGACGATAGAAAGGCGGGGACCTGGATCAATGGCCTGATCTACTCGCACCCGTCTCGTTGGATGACGATCCGCGATGAAGAAGGAGATATTTTAGCCGGACGACATCTCAACGTTGACGAAGATATTGCTGTTGGTAAGAGGTTTATAATTGATTGTTTTCATATCGACGTTCTTGAGTGTGTGCAGGAACCAGAGCATGCGATGAACAAATTGAGACTGTGGATCTCACAAGTGACGCCGAGGAGCCCAAGCCTGCGCCTCGGGTTGGGGGGCGCTTTTGGATACTAGCCGATGATGAAGAAGATGATGTTGAGGATCTGCCAGAGGCGCCGATGCAGTCATCATCTCCACTTGTTGTGGCCACATCTACTTCGGAGTCTAGACCTAAGGTGAGTAATAAGAACTCGAGTTTGTTGGATACGTCGGCTCCTTCGCAGAAGTCGAAGGTGAAACCATGGAAGGGACCGTTGCCAAAGGATGGGCCGTCGGCCATCACTTTGTCAGATTTTTTTCATCCCGACTGTTGGACGAGAGTGACTCGGCGCAAGAAAAAGGGTGGTTCGAGGGTGTCACAGAGTTCGCCGGCGGTGGCCATGCCGTATGACATCCGAACGGCCAGAGTGGAGCGTTTGAACGAGTTGTTGGGCTCGGTTGGGCTGCTTGGCAGTACAGGCGATGTTGGCTTGGTCAGTACTGGGCTTGAGGCCCAGGGGGCTGGCCAGGCACACGACGCAAGGGAGGCTAGCGTGCATGAGGGGGCCTTGGATCGATCGCCCCCGCATGCACGTACCCCCCCTCTCCCTTCGCTTATCCCTGCTAGGGTTCGGCGCTGTGGACGTGTGGGATTTCCATCTGCCTCCTTGTGCCGTTCCTCGCGCGAGTCAGCCGGAGTCAACTGGCGCCTGCCCCTTGTCTCCCAACGCCCGGCCATGCCGCCCAAGCCGCCGCCGCCGCGGATGCCTCCCGTGGCGAGAAGCCAGTCCGGGGCCGCGGGCGGTTCGGTCTCTTCGGCAGCGGCCGCTGCTGCGCCGGGTCCCGCTTCTGCGCGTGCGGCACCTCCGCCCCGGGCGGTTCCGCCGCCGCATCGTGCTGCTCCTCCGCCGCCTCGGGCGGCGCCTCCACCACCTGCTCGGGCCCTGCCCCCGCCGCCACAGCCTAGGGCTGACCCGCCGCCTCCGCCTAGGGCTGAGCCGAGGCCGTGGCCGAGGCAAATGGCGGCCGTCCGCGGTGGCCCTGGCCAAGGTCCGCTCGGCCGTGGGGTTGGGGCGTCGCCGGGAGATAACCGGAATCCCCCGCATGGCCAGTGGGGAGATGACGGTTACGACGCCTACGGTGCTGGTTTGCATCGGGGATCTTCGTCCTCCAGCGGGGGCCGTGGCTATGCTTGGACGGACGACGGCACTGCCAACCGGGGCTTTCAGGGTCCGCCCGGTAACTTTGTGGAGGGGGCGATTGCTCCTAATAACCGCCCCTTCCGGGGCCGATTCCGTGGAGGTCGGGGTGGGCACAGACGTAACTACCCGCCTAGGAATCCGAAGGCTACGGTTGAGACTGAGGTGGTGGCCGACGAAGGTTCGGTTCTACCGCAGGTGGCTGAGATGGTGGCTGAAGTCACATTGCCGGAAACCATGCAGACTGGTGATTCGGCTTCTGAGCATGGTACGGACAGATCAGAGGCTGACAAGTTGTCCAAGTGGGCGGCTAAGAAGAAGAAGCTTAATTGTTTTCGATGTGGTGACACGGGACACTTATGGCGGAGTGCACTGCGGAATTATGTGACCTGTGCCGGAAACCGAAGCATGCTGCTGCTGAGTGCCCTCTTATGCTTGGGCCTAAGCCGACTGTTCAGATATACGGGGTCTGCTGCTCGGAGTTGATGTTCTTCGAGTCTCCCAGTGTGGCACCTCTGGCACCAGCGGTAGAGACTTCTTTTCCAGGGGTGGTGAAAATAGTTCACGGACCATTGACCGAGGCGCAAATCATTCAGCAGCTGCGGGAACTCGCTCCGGGTAACTTTCAGTGGTCGTTACTCAAGCTTAATGATACGTCTTACAAAGTTGATTTTCCGACTAAAGAGGATCAGGTGCGAATCCTCAAGTTTGGTATGAGCAGGGTCACAGGCACTAGTTTTGTGTTGCAGTTTGATGAGTGAAAGAAGAAGGAGCCACAGGGCATGCCTTTGAGGCAGATTTGGGTTCGTTTCTCTGGGGCGCCATCCGATCCCTTGGATAGCTTCTTGGTGACGTGGAGTTTGGGGTCTTTGATCGGCAAGACTGAACAGGTGGATATGCCATTCACTAGGGCCAACGGAGTGGCGCGTTTACTCATCAGTGTGGCTAATATTGAGTTCTTGCCGAATGTGGTGCCTTGGACGTACGATGGTGTTATGTATCAGCTGGACGTTCTGTATGAGGATCCTAATTTGTTCGACGAGTTTGAGGATGACAACCCTATGGACACGACCGAGGGAGGAGGTGCCCCGGGAAACCAGGATGATTCGGCTATGGGTGATGATAACGGGGCCAAGGGTCCGGTAGGTCCGTCTGAGTCTACTAATATTGCGCCTGCTAGTTCTTCTGGGGTGGCTCCGACGTCCATGTTGCAGATTGGGTCCTTGGGACCTTTCTCTGCTCTGCCTCGCCTTCGGGGTGTTTCTCCAGGTTCCGTGGATCCCGTGGCTCCTCTTTGTGCGCCTGCGGTTGAGGTGGGAGATCCCGAGGGGCAGGCGGCCCTTCCCATATCTCCTACTTCGCTGTTGCCTTCTGTGGATGGTGCAGCGCTGGCGGTCGTGGCTACAGGTGATGGGCAGGAGGCCCGGTCTCCTGTGATGCCGTCGACGCCAGAGCCCCCCGAGGACTCGGCGCTCTTCTCCACATCGCCGCGCGCGGGAGGAGGGGTGGCTGTGCAGGTGGCCGCGACCCTCTTTGCCCCGCTGCGGTGGTCGGGTCAGGTGGTGTGTCCATCTCCCCGGCTCCCTCTCCGGAGCACCGTGCGCGGGTCTCCCCCGCTCCTGCTGTCGGCAGATCGCCCGTGGACAGGACGCGGGTGTCGTTGCCGTGTTGTTCTCCTGCCCCGGTGGCTAAGGCCCGGGGTACCGCTACTGGGGGATGGGCAGGAGGCCTTTCCTCTAGCAGAGCTTCACGCGAGGAGGTCATCGCCTTTGGCGGTATCCCGGACCCAGTTTCTTAGGGGAGGCGGGTCAGCGGGAGGCTGCAGGAGCAGCCGGACGTTGATGATATGCAGCTGAGGTCTGCTTTGAGAGCTGCCAAGCTGCGCGACGTCGAATCGTCCACTGGTATGTCGGTTAATCAGTCCAATTCCATTTTGCATTTTACTGATGCTGAAATTATTCATAATGCAAATCAAATAGGAGTTTCACTTGGTAACAATGAGTTAGAGGTCTCTAGGTCGGTTAATGACATTCTTGATTTGGAAGCTGATCGTGCGGTAGATATGATCCGTCACATTGCTGCTGCTAAACCTATGAACGACTCGGAGATAGATGCGCTGGGGGTTAGGGTTCTTGATGGCCTGTGTGCCGATCTTGACCCTGCACTACCCGAGACGGAGGACGATACCATTCCTGAGGTGCCTCTCTATGTAGATGAGCCCGAGGCGATAGAAGCAGAGATTACCTGTGCTGACCAGGCTGATGGTCACATTAAGCCAAAGAGGACGTGGAAACGGAAGGTTTATCCAGTCTCGGCTGCACGTAGGAGTGCTAGGATCCGCACTGCAAAAAAATTTCATGATGAGTTACGAGAGGCATTTTCTGGAATAGCAGAGGTCTTAGAGACTTGGCTAAAAGAAGATTTCTAGCGGAGGCTTCTCTTGAGCATCGTTTAGATTTTATTGCTTTGTCTGAGACTGGAAGAAGCAACTTCACTTCTAAATTTCTTTCCACTTTGTCCGGGGGGGGGGGTAGAGTTTGATTGGCATTGCCTTCCCCCTCGAGGAAGATCCGGTGGGGTTTTACTTGGGGTTAAGTGCGAAATGTTGGAAGTACGGAGTGTAGTTTTGGGGGATTTTGCCGTCAAGTTCTGAGTTCGAACTAAGGCAGATGGGTTTGATTGGGCTTTGGTGGCGCTGTACGGAGCTGCGCAACCAGAGCTCAAGCCAGACTTTTTGGACGTGTTTTTGGTGGTGGTGGTGTTTTGAGACTTTTTAGACTTTTTGGACGTGATCGGAGCTGCGACCCAGCATTCTGGGACGGTGATTCCTGCTGGATGGCCAGACTTTTTGGTGGCGGTCGGCGGGTTTTGAGAAACTTGACCGTGTCTTAGCAAGTGTCGAGTGGGAACAGAAGTTCCCTCTAGTAACCGTGCAGGCATTGACAAGGGGTGTCTCTGACCATACACCGTTACTAGTCGATTCAGGGGTTCAAACGTTTGTGGGAAACAAG
This sequence comes from Triticum urartu, assembly GCF_056163025.1. Classification (NCBI taxonomy): domain Eukaryota; kingdom Viridiplantae; phylum Streptophyta; class Magnoliopsida; order Poales; family Poaceae; genus Triticum; species Triticum urartu. The sequence goes on from NC_141875.1 coordinate 99,195,926, forward strand.
AACATTTTCTCGTTTGAACTTGCCTGGTTTGAAAGAGAAGGTTTCATTGAGTTGTTAGCTCGGGAGTGGGCTAAAGACTCAGGAGGAAGGACGCCTATCGAGCGATGGCAATGTAAGATTCGTCATCTCCGAAGGTTCCTTCGAGGATGGGCTAAGCACACGCATGGTATTTATAAGGCGGAGAAGGAGAGACTTCTTATACTTATTTAAAACCTTGAAGTTAAAGCTGAAACTTCTATCTTAGATTCCAGTGAGTTGGAAACAAAGATAGAGGCGGAGATGCGTCTTAAACAGCTTCTTCGCGAGGAGGAATTGAAGTGGGAGTTGCGAGCTAAGGTTCGCAAGATAGTACAAGGAGAGGACAATACTCAATTCTTTCATATGATTGCTAATGGGAAGCATCGTAAAAAGAGAATTTTTCAGTTAGAACAAGATGAAGGGACGATAGTTGGTCAAGACAATCTGAAAGTCTATATTACCAATTATTATAAGCAGTTGTTTGGTCCCCCGGAAGAGAATTTTGTGTCTTTAGATGAGTCTAGGGTTCAGGATGTTCCTCAACTTGAGACTGCCGAGAATGAGCTCCTGACTGCTCCTTTCTCTGAGAAAGAGGTGTTTGAAGCCATTGCATAGATGGAGAATAATAAGGCTCCAGGACCGGATGGGTTTCCGGCGGAGTTCTACAAAAAGTGCTGGCACTTTATTAGGGGTGATTTGTTGCCCATGTTCCATGAGTTTTTCGAGGGACGGCTTCAGTTGTTTAAGCTGAATTTTGGAACGTTAACTCTTCTTCAGAAGAAGACAGACGCGGTTCGCATTGAGCAGTTCAGACCCATATGTCTGCTTAATGTGAGTTTCAAAATCTTCACCAAGGTCGGGACGAACAGACTTACGCAGATTGCGCACTCTGTGGTTCATCCGTCCCAGACTGCTTTCATGCCTGATCGAAACATCCTTGAAGGGGTTGTTGTCTTGCATGAAACGCTCCATGAACTCCACTCAAAAAAACTTGATGGTGTAGTTTTTAAAGTGGATTTTGAAAAAGCATATGATAAAGTTAAATGGCCTTTCCTTCAACAAGCTTTGCGTATGAAAGGTTTTGATCCGGCCTGGAGAAACTAGATTGATTCCTTTACGCAAAAAGTGAGTGTAGGGATTAAAGTGAATGACGACATAGGTCACTATTTCCGAACACACAAGGGGCTAAGGCAAGGAGACCCGATGTCACCGATCCTGTTTAATATAGTGGCTGATATGCTCACTATCTTAATAGGTCGGGCCAAGGATGCAGGGCAGGTAGGTGGCCTGGTCCCACATCTAGTTGACGGAGGGATTTCCATTCTTCAGTATGCTGATGATACAATCATCTTTATGGAGCACGACTTGGCGAAAGCAAGAAACATGAAGCTGCTATTATGCTTATTTGAACAACTATCTGGCCTCAAAATTAACTTTCACAAGAGCGAATTGTTTTGCTTTGGAAGAGCAAAGGAGGACCAGGACACGTATAAACAATTGTTCGGATGTGAATTGGTTTCCTTACCGTTTACGTACTTAGGTATACCCATTCATCATCGTAAGCTGACTAACAGTGAGTGGAAATGCATCGAGGATCGCTTTGAAAAGAAACTGAGCTGTTGGAAAGGAAAGCTCATGTCATACGGAGGACGATTGATTCTGATTAATTCGGTCCTTACCAGTATGCCTATGTTTCTCTTATCCTTTTTCCAGGTTCCGGTGGGAGTCAGGAAAAGGTTAGATTTCTACCGATCTCGGTTCTTTTGGAAGAATGACGACCTCAAACGAAAGTATAGGCTTGCTAAGTGGGATATAATATGTAGGCCGAAGGACCAAGGGGGTCTAGGCATTGAAAATTTGGAAGTTAAAAACATATGTCTCCTTAGCAAATGGCTTTTTAAACTTTCGTCTGAGACGGAAGCTACTTGGGCTCAGATTTTGCGTAATAAGTATCTTTATGCTAAAACCCTGGCCCAGGTAAATGTGAGGCCTTCCGACTCACCCTTTTGGAAGGGTTTGATGAGAGTCAAACAGCTTTTTTTCAACAAGTCAAAATTTATTGTCGGGAATGGAGCCACTACGAGATTTTGGGAGGATACGTGGCTTGGGGAGACTCCCCTTGCACTTCAATATCCTACTTTGTACAACATTGTGCGACATAGAGAAGCCTACGTTGCATCTGTTCTACAATCCACTCCCCTCAATATTAGTTTTCGGAGGACGCTAGTCGGAAATCGTTGGGAGGCTTGGCTCCACCTTGTTAGACGTTTAATGGAGGTTCGGCTGAACCAGCAACCAGATCAATTGCGTTGGAAACTTACTAAGACCGGTGCGTTCTCGGTTAAGTCTATGTATCTGGATGTCATTAACTCTAGCATTGTCCCTTCCTCGATTCACGTTTGGAAAGTAAAGGTTCCCTTACGCATCAAAGTCTTTATGTGGTTTGTGCATAAACAGGTCATTTTGACTAAGGATAACCTGGCAAAACGCAACTGGATGGGATCATCTAGGTGTAGCTTTTGCGATAATAATGAAAACATCAAACACCTCTTCCTCGATTGTCCGTTGGCTAAGATTATGTGGCGGTTAATTCATATTGCGTTTAATATTAATCAGCCCACCTCTATCAACAAGTTATTTGGACCATGGCTTGATGGGGTTGATTCCGATACTGCAAGACACATTCATGTTGGCATTTGTGCTTTACTTTGGGCAGTATGGAACTACAGAAATGATTTAGTATTTAACAGATCAACAAACATTCACTTTTTGCAGGTGATCTTCAGGGCCACGGCATTCATCCATATGTGGTCGCTACTCACTCCGACGGAGGCCAGGGAGCGTTTGGTTGCTGCGTCTACCCGATGGGAGATGGTAGCGCGGGATATTTTCAACCGGTTTGGATGGCGGTCATGTAATAGGATAGGCATGTAGTGCTCCTATTGTGTTTGCCAGCCAGTTGTGGCTTAGGATTTCAGCTCTTTCGAGCTTTTGCTTTTTTGTCGCACATCGATACTTGGAGACTTTGTTACTGGATTCTATTTTTAATAATATGAGACGTATGCATCTTTCTGATGCAGAGGCTGGGGTAAACCCCCTTTTCGAAAAAAAGAAGAGCCCCTTCCTTGTATAAAGCAAATCACCAAAACCACCATGTATGATGACCAGGAGACGTATAAACAATTGTTCGAATGTGAACTGGGCTCATTACCGTTTACGTACTTAGGTATACCCATTCATCATCGTAAGCTGACCAACATTGAGTGGAAATGCATCGAGGATCGTTTTGAAAAGAAACTAAGCTGTTGGAAAGGGAAGCTCATGTCATACGGAGGACGATTGATTCTGATTAATTCGGTCCTTACCAGTATGCCTATGTTTCTCTTATCCATTTTCCTGGTTTCGGTGGGTGTCAGGAAAAAGGTTAGATTTCTACCGATCTCGATTCTTTTGGTAGAGTGATGAGCTTAAACGAAAGTATAGGCTTGCTAAGTGGGATATAATCTGTAGGCCGAAGGACCAAGGAGGTCTAGGTATTGAAAATCTGGAAGTCAAAAACATATGTCTCCTTAGCAAGTGGCTATTTAAACTGTCGTCTGAGACGGAGGCTACTCGGGCACAGATTTTACGTAATAAGTATCTTTATGCTAAAACTTTGGCCCAGGTGAATGTGAGGCCTTCTGACTCACCTTTTTGGAAGGGTTTGATGAGAGTCAAACAACTCTTTTTCAACAAGACAAAATTTATTGTCGGGAATGGTGCCACTACGAGGTTTTGGGAGGATACGTGGCTTGGGGAGACCCCCCTTGCACTTCAATATCCTACTTTGTACAACATTGTCCGACGTAGAGAAGCCTACGTTGCAACTGTTTTACAATCCAATCCCCTCAATATTAGTTTTCGGCGGACGCTAGTTGGAAATCGTTGGGAGGCCTGGCTCCATCTTGTTAGACGTTTAATGGAAGTCCGGCTGTCCCAGCAGCCAGATCAGCTGCATTGGAAACTTACTAAGAACGGTGTGTTCTCAGTCAAATCAATGTATCTGGATGTCATTAACTCTAGCGTCATACCTTCCTTGATACATGTTTGGAAAGTTAAGGTACCCTTGCGAATCAAAGTTTTTATGTGGTTTGTGCATAAACAAGTCATTTTGACTAAGGATAACCATGCAAAACGCAACTGGGTGGGCTCGTCTAGGTGTAGCTTTTGCGATCATAACGAAAATATCAAACACCTCTTTCTCGATTGTCCGTTGGCTAAGATTCTGTGGCGGTCGATTCATATTGTGTTTAATATTAATCAGCCCACCTCTATCAACATGTTATTTGGAACATGGCTTGATGGGGTTGATTCTGATACTGCAAGACACATTCGTGTTGGCGTTTGTGCTTTATTTTGGGCAGTATGGAACTGCAGAAATGATTTAGTCTTTAACAGATCAACAAACATTCACTTTTTGCAGGTTATCTTCAGGGCCACGGCGTTCATCCGTATGTGGTCGCTACTCACTCCGATGGAGGCCAGGGAGCGTTTGGTTACTGCGTCTACCCGATGGGAGATGGTAGCTTGGGATATTTTCAACCGGTTTGGATGGCGATCATGTAATAGGATAGGCATGTAGTGCTCCTATTGTATTTGCCAGCCGGTTGTCGCTTTGGGTCTTAGCTCTTTTGAGCTTTTGTTTATTTTTGCACTACGACCTTTGGAGACTTTGTTACTGGATTATTTTTTTAATACTATGAGCCGTATGCATCTTTCTGATGCAGAGGCTGGGGTAAACCCCCTTTTCAAAAAAAAACCAAAACCACCACGTGATGCTCCAAGTTACTTATTTGAAACAAGAAAACATCAAGCTGGCTGCATATGAGAAGTCCAAAACATCAATAGCTTAACTGGAAAATCTGCTAGGTAAAGCAATTAAAGTAGAATTGAATTGCAAAAGCAAGCAGTTCTTTCAACTGGCATATCCTCTACTAGAGACGCCTCTCCTCAACTTCAATCCTTTCTTTACCCACTGGTTTAAGTATTGCAAAAATAGCACATATAACCCCAAGTGAACCATTTACCAAAACCAAGATGACGATATTACATTCAAAGGATTCCACAATAATGTTATCTCTTATAAGAAAGAAATGGTAACCTGATTGGAAAACTTGCTTCTCTCTTCGAGAGTTTTCAGAGTACCATATCTTTTGTCTTGTCATTTATAATAACTCTCATGGCCTGGGAAGATTATATATCAGGCACCTTGATTAATTAATTAATAGCAGTTCAATTCAAGTTGTACCAGACTCCATGACTAATCAGACTCAATATAAAGCGGGGGAAAAATATTAAGCGATTCAAGCAGGGACTTGAATGCATTCTTTGCTTCCTACAGTTTGATTTTTTTAAGGAATATAAACTGCGTTCACAGAAGTAAATGAGTTCCTCATTCCTAATTAACTTTTTTTGAACTTCACAAGTGGCACCTACCTCAAACATTATTCACACTATAAAGTGCAGAGAAAGAATTAGATCACTGGGCAATATTGGTATTGTGGGGTTCAAAGATATTTCTATTCACATAGTTTATACCTCTTAAAAGAAGTTGGTCTCAGATGTATATCCAAATCTGAGATTTTGCTAATCTTTTGTTCGACATATTGGATATCTACTTCAGGATCACCTTTTATGATATTTTTTCACCATTGGACATGCGAAATGTGAGTGGGATATACGTATGAATCAACCAATCATTATCTACTTCATTATGCAGGTTTATGTTTGGAACTAAAAGACCATTTCTTCGTTTCCTCCATAAGTTATGCAGATAGAGTTTTCATATGCCTCATGCATATCCTTTTCCAGCTAAAACATTCTTGCTTTTATTAAGAGATATTATTCTTTTCCCTCTAGTGTATTAAAGGTACATCTGTTACTAATTAAAATTTAAATGACCAGTGTCTAGACTTTAGGTATATACTATACCAAGGAAACAACATAACTAAGACAAGAGGCATGCAGTAACAAATCAACCTACTGGTGTATGACTAGCTTGAACATTTCTTTATTAATTCTGTTTTGTTTTGTTTTACAATTTCTTGTCGAAGTTAAATTTTATTGTCTTCTGCCTCTATGTAATTCAAGAAGCAAATTCCCAGAATAATTATTGGGCTTACACCATACTACCTCTTATGCTTTAGAAAAAAAATGACTGATTATTATCTAAGCTGCATGTTTAGTTAAATATTAAAAGGTAAACTATACCATATACTACTAATACATGCACCATGTAAACAAAAGTTATCCTATGACCATTTGGTTGTTGTGCTGAGTCTAAAAAAATACAAACACGGCAGGTAACAAACTTGGTCTTATTTCCAGATTAAAAAAATGTAAAGAGCACTTTATATGTCCTGAAAGTGAATAGTACTGGCTTACCTCATTGCTCCTCCAAATAAAATTTCACCATTTTGTCAACTGCCAACTTTTGGAGTTGCTCAGCACCAGGATCCACTTAGTGCTTGACAACTCATGCTCCTCTAGTCCTCCCCATCAAATTCACCTTTTTGTCAGCGGCCAATACATTAGTACGAACACCAACCACCCTCGTAAGAACCATTGTCTGTAATGCAATAAACAAATAGTCATCGGTGCACTGCATTGGTTACATAAATCAGCAGGAAAATCATTTAGCTTCATTTCAGACTTGCAAAGGCTGCTCCCATAGAAACATGTGAAAGTACCTCATTTCTCATTCCTGAGATAATGTCTTTGCTGCCTTCATACTAATGCGTTGATCGATGTCAGCTTACAGCTTAGGACTTTGAACAGAAACCAGAGAATTGATAGATGACGTTAGAGATCTTCCGGGATTTCTCAAATTCCATCTCTGGGTGATCAGTGACAGGAACAAACGTAGGACAGCCATGTAACACATCAGTAACAGTGGTTCAACACAGCCTCCACCATTAGAAGCATATTCATTGTATACTTGAAATACAATTGATTAAACGATTGCTTAGTTCTCCTGTGGGAACAACATGAACAACATTTTGATATTGGAAGTTGGAACTGCCTCTTCAGTGCATCGATCCTACAAAAATATGTGAAAACTTGAGTCACCATTATGATCGTAACAGCTTATAACATGGCATGTCATATATAAGATAACATGGAAGAGTTTCCCACCAGCTAAGCACATCAGGAAGCAGCTTCATTTACACACTTCCTTCTTATCTCAGAGAGAAAAGAAACAACAGAGGATATTTTTATACTGCACACCAGGTGCTATGTATTTTCGTTTAAGATTCGAAGTGAGTACTGATGTCTACTACGCAACCTTCATCTTGTAGATGTTGTTGGGCCTCCAAGTGCAGAGGTTTGTAGGACAGTAGCAAATTTCCATCAAGTGGATGAACTAAGGTTTATCAATCCGTGGGAGGCGTAGGATGAAGATAGTCTCTCTCAAACAATCCTGCAACCAAATAACAAAGAGTCTCTTGTGTCCCCAACACACCCAATACAATGATAAATTATATAGGTGCACTAGTTCGGCGAAGATATGGTGATACAAGTCCAATATGGATAGTAGATATAGGTTTTTGTAATCTAAAAAAGATAAAAACAGCAAGGTAGCAAGTGGTAAAAGTGAGCGAAAACGGTATTGCAATGCTTCGAAACAAGGCATAGGGTTCATACTTTCACTAGTGCAAGTTCTCTCAACAATGATAACATAATTAGATCATATAACAATCCGTCAACGTGCAACAAAGAGTCACTCTAAAGTCACTAATAGCAGAGAATAAACGAAGAGATTATTGTAGGGTACAAAACCACCTCAAAGTTATTCTTTCTGATCGATCTATTGGGCTATTCCTATAATTGTCACAAACAACCTTAGAGTTTGTACTAATATCACACATTAAGACACACATCAACCGAAACCCTAATGTCACCACAAGTATCCGCGGGTTTGATTATACGATATGCATCACACAATCTCAGATTCGTCTATTCAAACCAACACAAAGAACTTAAAAGAGTGACCAAAGTTTCTACCAGAGAGTTAAGATGAAAACGTGTGCCAACCCCTATGCATAAGTTCACGAGGTCACAAAACCCGCAAGTTGATCACCAAAACATACATCAAGTAGATCACGTGAATATTCCATTGTCACCACAGATAAGCACATGCAAGACATACATCAAGTGTTCTCAAATCCTTAAAGACTCAATCCGATAAGATAACTTCAAAGGGAAAACTCAATCCATTACAAGAAGGTAGAGGGGGAGAAACATCATAAGATCCAACTATAATAGCAAAGCTCGCGGTACATCAAGATCTTGCCAAACCAAGACACGAGAGAGAGAGAGAGAGAGATCAAACACATAGCTACCGGTACATATCCTCGGCCCCGAGGGTGAGCTACTCCCTCCTCGTCATGAAGAGCGCCAGGATGATGAAGATGGCCACCAGTGATGATTTCCCCCTCCGGAAGGGTGCCGGAACAGGGTCCCGATTGGTTTTTGGTGGCTACAGAGGCTTGCGGCGGCAGAACTCCCGATCTAGGTTCTATTCTAGAGGTTTGGGGATATATATAAGAGGTGTTGGCATCAAGAACAAGTCAAGGGGGTCCATGAGTCAACCACAAGATCGGAGGGCACGCCCTAGGGGAGTGGGGGCGCCCTCCACCCTTATCGATGACTCGGGACTCTTCTGGCCCAACTCCAGTACTCCGTGGGCTTCTTTTGGTCCAAAAATAGTCGTCGTAAAGTTTTAGGTCAATTGGACTCCATTTGATATTCCTTTCCTGCGAAACTCAAAAATAAGGAAAAAACAAAAACTGGCACTGGGCTCTAGGCTAATAGGTTAGTCTCAAAAATCATATAAAATAGCATATAAAACATCCAGGATAGATAATATAATATCATGGAACAATCAAAAATTATAGATACGTTGGAGACGTATCAAGCATCCCCAAGCTTAATTCCTGCTCGTCGTTGAGTAGGTAAATGATAAAAACAAAAAAAATTGATGTGAAATTCTACCTAACATATTTATCCATGTATTTCTATTTATTGTGGCATGAATGTTCAGATCCGTAAGATTCAAAACAAAACTTTAATATTGACATAAAAACGATAATACTTCAAGCATACTAACAAGGAAATTATGTCTTCTCAAAATAACATGGCCAAAGAAAGCTTATTGCTACAAAATCATATTGTCTGGCTATGCTTCAGCTTCATCACACAAAATATTCAAATCATGCACAACCTCGATGACAAGCTAAGCAATTGTTTCATACTTTTGATGTTCTCAAACGTTTTCAACTTTCATGCAATACATGAGCGTGAGCCATGGACATAACACTATAGGTGGAATAGAAGGTGGTTGTGGAGAAGACAAAAAGAGGGAGATAGTCTCACATCAACTTGGCGTATCAATGGGCTATGGATACCCCATCAATAGATATCAATGTGAGTGAGTAGGGATTGCCATGCAACGGATGCACTAGAGCTATAAGTTTATGAAAGCTCAAAAAGAAACTAAGTGGGTGTGCATCCACCTTGCTTGCTCATGAGGACCTATGGGCAATTTGAGGAAGCCCATCGTTGGAATATACAAGCCGAATTATATAATGAAAAATTCCCACTAGTGTATGAAATTGACAACATAAGAGACTCTCTATCATGAAGATCATGGTGCTACTTTGAAGTGTGGTAAAAGGATAGTAGCATTGCCCCTTCTCTCTTTTTCTCTCATTTTTTTGTTTTTTGGGCCCTTTTTTGGCCTTTCCTCCTCTTTTTATTTCCTCACATGGGACAATGCTATAATAATTTAGGTCATCACACTTTTATTTACTTTACAACTCAAGAATTACAACTCGATACTTAGAACAAAGCATGACTCTATATGAATGCCTCCGGCGGTGTACCGGGATGTGCAAGGAATCAAGAGCGACATGTATAAAAAATATGAGGAACGGTGGCTTTTCCACAAATACGATGTCAACTACATGATCATGCATAGCAATATGACAATAATGGATCATGTCATATAAACGGAACGGTGGAAAGTTGCATGACAATATATCTCGGAATGGCTATGGAAATGCCATAATAGGTAGGTATGGTGGCTGTTTTGAGGAAGGTATATGGTGGGTTATGGTACCGGCGAAAGTTGCGTGGTACTAGAGAGGCTAGCAATGGTGGAAGGGTGAGAGTGCGTATAATCCATGGACTCAACATTAGTCATAAAGAACTCACATACTTATTGCAAAAATCTATTAGTCATCGAAACAAAGTACTACATGCATGCTCCTAGGGGGATAGATTGGTAGGAAAAGACAATCGCTCGTCCCCGACCGCCACTCATAAGGAAGACAATAAAAAAATATCTCATGCTCCAACTTCGTTACATAACGATTCACCATACGCGCATGCTACGGGACTCACAAACCTTAACACAAGTATTTCTCAAATTCACAACTACTCACTAGCATGAATCTAATATCACATCTTCATATCTCAAAGCAATTATAAGGAATCAAACTTCTCATAGTATTCAATGCACTTTTTATGAAAGTTTTTTTTATATCCCTCTTGGATGCCTATCATATTAGGACTAGATTTATAACCAAGCAAATTGCCATATTGTTTAGAGAATCTCAAAATAATATAAGTGAAGCATGATATTTCATCAATTTCTATAAAAAAGCTACCGCCATGCTCTAAAAAGATATAAGTGCAGCACTAGAGCAAATGACAAACTACTCCAAAAGATATAAGTGAAGATCAATGAGTAGTCGAATAATTATGTAACTATGCGAATAATTTTAGATATTAAGTACTTTATTCAAATATCAAGCAAAACAAATAAAATGATATTGCAAGGATAGCACATATCATGTGAAGAAGCAAAAACTTAGGCTCTACCAAAATTGACCGATAGTTGTTGAAGAAGAAAGGTGGGATGCCTACCGGGGCATCCCCATGCTTAGATGCTTGAGACTTCTTGAAATATTCAATTGGGATGCCTTCGGAATCCCCAAGATTGAGCTTTTGTGTCTCCTTAATTCCCTTCATAGCGTGGTTTTCCTAAATCTTAAAAACTTCATGCACACAAAACTCAACAAGAACTTATGAGATAAGTTAGTATAAATCCCCGCAAAACCTTATCATTCTCTACTATAGAAAATAACTAAAATTATAATTTTGACATTGCATACTAAATGCCTTTGCATATTTAAGAGTCCTGTCCTCAAATAGAATCATTAAACAAGCAAACATATGCAAACAATGCAACCATAACAGCAATCTGTCTAAAAAGGATAGTCTATAAAGAAAGCAGGAGGAATCATACTTCTTTAACTCCAAAAATTATGAAATATTACCACACCGATGATAATTTTTTGTTACTAATTGTCTAAAAATTTCAAGATTTTATCATGTTCTGACTATTCACAAATATTCAAAACATAACAGCAAACTTTCTGTTTTTAAATCAACAACATATGGACATGCAAAATAAGCATGGTAAAGGCTATACTTGACCTTTTTATTGAACTAAAATATTAAAAATATTACTCTGAACAACAGCAAGCAAATCCTAATAAAAGCAAATTATGCTCCAAGCAAAACACATATCATGTGGTGAATAAAAATATGGCCCCAAGTAAAGTTACCAATGAATGAAGACGAAAGAGGGGATGCCATCCGGGGCATCCCCAAGCTTAGGCTCTTGGTTGTCCTTGAATATTAACTTGGGGTGCCTTGGACATCGCCAAACTTAGGCTCTTGCCACTCCTTATTCCGTACTCCATTGAATCTTTACCCAAAACTTGAAAACTTCATAACACAAAACTTAATAGAACACTCGTAAGCTCCGTTAGTATAATAAAGCAAATAACCACTTAGGTATTGTCAAGACATGATTCATAATTTTTCTCACATTTATGCCTACTGTACCCTATCATTTCTACAATTTATATTAAGCAATATAAGCCATAGAAACTAGAAAACAAGCAAACTATGCATCGAAAATAGAATCTGTCAAAAACAGGATAGTATGTAGTAATCCGTAACTCTCGAATACTTCTTTAACTCCAAAATTCCCGAGAAATTAGGAATTTCTAGGAATTTGTTTTATTAATCTTCTGCAAAAAGAATCAGTATTTTATCATGCTTCGGTTAAAAACGAGAATTTTTTTCCCGAGTGCAAAAGTTTCTGTTTTTCAGCAAGATCAAATCAACTATCACCATAGATCATCCCAAAGGTCTTACTTGGCACTTTATTGAAACAAAAGCTATAAACATGCTTAATATGGTAGCATAATCATGTGAACACACAAAAACAGTAGGTATAAATGTTGGGTTGTCTCCCAAACAAGCGCTTTTCTTTAATGCCTTTTTAGCTAGGCATGATGATTTCAATGATGCTCAAATAGGAGATAAGATTTGAAACATAAGGAGAGCATCATGAAGCATATTACTAACACATTTAAGTCTAACCCACTTCCTATGCATAGGGATTTTGTGAGCAAACAAGAATCAACTTGTATAGGAAGGTAAAACAAGCATAACTTCAAGATTTTTAACACATAGAGAGGAAACTTGATATTATTGCAATATGTAGAAGCATATGTTCCACTCTCATAATAATTTTCAGCAGCATCATGAATGAATTCAGCAATATAACCATCACATAATGCATTCTTTTCATGATGCATAAGCATAGAAAATTTACTACTCTCCACATAAGCAAATTTCTTCTCATTCATAATAGTAGGAGCAAACTCAACAAAATAACTATCATGTGAGGCATAATCCAATTGAAAATTAAAACCAATATGACAAGTTTCATGTTATCATTATTATTTATAGCATAGATGTCATCACAATATCATCATAGGTAGCAACTTTGTCTTCATAATCAATTGGAACCTCTTCCGAAATAGTGGATTCATCACTAAATAAAGTCATGACCTCTCCAATTCCACTTTCATAAATATCATAATAAGATTCAACACCCTCCAAAATAGTGGGATCATTACTTCCTAAAGTTGACAATCTTCCAAACTCACTTTAATCAATATAATCATCATACATAGGAGGCATTCTATCATCATAATATATTTTCTCATCAAAACTTGGGGGACTAAAAATATCATCTTCATCAAACATAGCATCCCCAAGCTTGTGGCCTTGCATATCATTAGCATCATGGATATTCAAAGAATTGACACTAACAACATTGCAATCATGCTCATCATTCAAAGATTTAGTGCCAAACATTTTAATGCATTCTTCTTCTAACACTTTGGCACAATTATCATAATCCTTATTTTCAGAAAGACATTAAAAAGATGAAGCATATGAGGCAACCTCAATTCCATTTTTTTGTAGTTTTCTTTTATAGACTAACTAGTGATAAAATAAGAAACTAAAATATTCGATTGCAAGATCTGAAGGTATACCTTCAAGTGCTAACCTCCCCGGCAATGGCGCCAGAAAAGAGCTTAGTTGACGGGGTGTGAGTGCCGCTTACCTAGCCTCCCCAGCAACAGCGCCAAAAAAGAGCTTAGTTGACAGGGTGTGAGTGCCGCTTACCTAGCCTCCCCGGCAATAGCGCCAGAAAAGAGCTTGATGTCTACTACGCAACCTTCTTCTTGTAGACGTTGTTGGGCCTCCAAGTGCAGAGGTTTGTAGGACAGTAGCAAATTTCCCTCAAGTGAATGACCTAAGGTTTATCAATCTGTGGGAGGTGTAGGATGAAGATGGTCTCTCTCAAACAACCCTGCAACCAAATAACAAAGAGTCTCTTGTGTCCCCAACACACCCAATACAATGGTAAATTGTATAGGTGCACTAGTTCGGTGAAGAGATGGTGATACAAGTGCAATATGGATAGTAGATATAGGTTTTTGTAATCTGAAAATATAAAAATGGCAAGGTAGCAAGTGGTAAAAGTGAGCGAAAACGGTATTGCAATGCTTCGAAACAAGGCCTAGGGTTCATACTTTCACTAGTGCAAGTTCTCTAAACAATGATAACATAATTATATCATATAACAATCTCACAACATGCAACAAAGAGTGACTCCAAAGTCACTAATAGCGGAGAATAAACGAAGAGATTATTGTAGGGTACGAAACCACCTCAAAGTTATTCTTTTTGATCGATCTATTGGGCTATTCCTGTAAGTGTCACAAACATCCCTAGAGTTCATACTAAAATAACACCTTAAGACACACATCAACCAAAACCCTAATGTCACCTAGATACTCCAATGTCACCACAAGTATCCGCGGGTTTGATTATACGATATGCATCACACAATTCAAATTCATCTATTCAAACCAACACAAAGAACTTAAAAGAGTGCCCCAAAGTTTCTACCGGAGAGTCAAGACGAAAACGTGCACCAACCCCTATGCATAAGTTCATGAGGTCGCAGAACCCGCAAGTTGATCACCAAAACATACATCAAGTAGATCACGTGAATATCCGATTTGTCACCACAGATAAGGACATGCAAGACATACATCAAGTGTTCTCAAATCCTGCAAGACTCAATCCGATAAGATAGCTTCAAAGGGAAAACTCAATCCATTACAAGAAGGTAGAAGGGGACAAACATCATAAGATCCAACTATAATAGCAAAGCTCGCGGTACATCAAGATCGTGCCAAATCAAGAACATGAGAGAGAGAGATCAAACACATAGCTACTGGTACATACCCTCAGCCCCGAGGGTGAACTACTCCCTCCTTGTCATGGAGAGCGCTGGGATGATGAAGATGGCAACCAATGATGATTTCCCCCTCCGACAGGGTGATGGAACAGGGTCCCGATTGGTTTTTGGTGGCTACAGAGGCTTGCGGCGGCGGAACTCCTGATCTAGGTTCTGTTTTGGAGGTTTTGGGATATATAAGAGGTGTTGGCATTGAGAACAAGTCAGGGGGTCCATGAGTCAACCACAAGGTCGGAGGGCGCGCCTTAGGGGGGTGGGGGCGCCCTCCACCCTTGTGGATGACTCAGGACTCTTCTGGCCCAACTCCAGTACTCTGTGGGCTTCTTTTGGTCCAAAAATAATCGTCGTAACGTTTCAAGTCAATTGGACTCCGTTTGGTATTTCTTTCCTACGAAACTCAAAAACAAGGAAAAACATAAATTGGCACTGGGCTCTAGGTTAACAGGTTAGTCCCGAAAATCATATAAAATATCATATAAATGCATATAAAACATCCTAGATAGATAATATAATAGCATGGAACAATAAAAAATTATAGATACGTTGGAGACATATCAAGTACTAAAGGAAAAAAATCCAGTAGCAAAACAGGGTTGTGACGTGGCGAAAGGACCCTCCAGCAAATGGAAGTGAACTTTGATGAGGTCTTGAACATCTAGTTGAGGATGAAATCCTGGAGTGCAGTCGATCAGATTACATACAAACACCCCAATAACATTATTGAACTGACAGAGGGGAAGTCCAGGTGATATAAGTTTGCAACTAGGAAAGCAGCGATGCGGTTAATGAGGTTTGGTGTAATTATTTCTCCACAAAGTGCTCATCATGCCCGTTCCTTAACCTATGGTATGTCGACTGATGGAGTTATCGGAATATGGATGCATGATTCTAGGATAAGGAAACAATATAGGCATAGTTATTTACTACTTGAGTGCTCTGTTATCCAAGTTTTCATGAGTAGAACTTTTTTTAGTTGAAGTAGAACATTTTTTAGGTTATGCTTGTAACCAGAGAAACACATATCCTTCAGCCACTCCACAAGAATAAATATGAGTAATTCTCTTTGTCGATGCCTATGGTACTAACATGTATGCAAGATCGAGTGCACCTATTGCCTGAACATGTATTTTTTACCCTAAGCAATCTATTTAACCGGGAACAATATATAGCAATAATGACCCAAAGTAGGACATGGTAATTACACGAGCAAGCAAAACATTAAAATTTGAAAGGATACCATTTCCGTGGATAAATGGTTTGCAGCCTCGGTATCGAGCTCTGAGAGAAAGGGTTCCATACTGAGTATGACATGAAGCAAATCATCTGCAGGCCGCAGCTCCAAGCCAAACTTCAACTCGGGATAAAACATCATCGGAGTTCTCCTTGGGGAGTGGTTCCGCCTTATGGGAGTCTAATCTCCCCTCATGCATGTGCAATTAGCTATTGCACAGCTCTGAATAGTCCGTCCCACACGACCTATTGGATAGGCAGCATCATCCTCTCTTTTTTGTTCC
The DNA here is from genome assembly GCF_056163025.1 of Triticum urartu. Classification (NCBI taxonomy): domain Eukaryota; kingdom Viridiplantae; phylum Streptophyta; class Magnoliopsida; order Poales; family Poaceae; genus Triticum; species Triticum urartu. The sequence goes on from NC_141875.1 coordinate 99,212,198, forward strand.
ATGCAGGGGGGATGCATGGATAGAAAACTGAATTGCAACCAGCAAACCCTGCAACAGAAACTAAGTGCAAACCCAAAAGAAACAACAAAACATTGCTGGCGAGCGACCATGCTGCGTAGGCTTCCACCGAACATCAAGAACAACATCAGCTCGCAGTCCTGATGAGCAGTGCCCACGGCTGGAGGGTAAAACAGCTGACAGGCACAAAACATGGCTGGGGAAAGCAGCTAAGACTCAGTAAACAGAGTTGGCATCACCATGCCATGCAGGCATTACATCGAGCACCTAGTGGGCAGCTCCCATGGCTGGGGTCTATAGAGACTAGTGGAGGCACCAACAACTTCTTCTTCTTCAAGAAAAGTTCAAGGCCGGCACCCTGCGGGCAAGGCTACTCCACGACGGCCACGCTTGGCCGCACGGGACCTGACGGAGAGATCACCGCCACCGTCTGACTCCATGGTACGTCTCCAACGTATCTATAATTTTTGATTGCTCCATGCTATTATATTATCTATTTTGGGTGTTAATGGGCTTTATTTTACACTTTTATATCATTTTTGGGACTAACCTACTAACAGGAGGCCCAGCCCAAATTGTTGTTCTTTGCCTATTTTAGAGTTTCGTCGAAAAGGAATATCAAACGGAGTCCAAACGGAATGAAACCTTCAGGAACGTGATTTCCTCAACAAACGTGATCCAGGAGACTTGGAGTGGGCGTCAAGAAACGATCGAGGAGGGCATGAGGCCGGGGGCGCGCCTACCCCCCTGTGCGTGCCCTCCACCCTCGTGGGCCCCTCGTTGCTCCACCGACGTACTTATTCCTCCTATATATATATCCATGTACCCCCCAAACATCCAGGAGCACAACGAAAACCTAATTCCACCACCGCAACCTTCTGTACCCAAGAGATCCCATCTTGGGGCCTTTTTCGGAGCTCCGCCGGAGGGGGCATTGATCACGGAGGGCCTCTACATCAACTCCATGGCCTCTCTGGTGATGTGTGAGTAGTTTACTTCAGACCTATGGGTCCATAGTTATTAGCTAGATGGCTTCTTCTCTCTCTTTGGATCTCAATACAAAGTTCTCCTCGATTTTCTTAGAGATCTATTCGATGTAATCTTATTTTGCGGTGTGTTTGTCGAGATCCGATGAAGTGTGGGTTTATTATCCAGTTTATCTATGAACAATATTTGAATCTCCTCTGAATTCTTTTATGTATGATTGGTTTATCTTTGCAAGTCTCTTCGAATTATCAGTTTGGTTTGGCCTACTAGATTGATCTTTCTTGCAATGGAAGAAGTGCTTAGCTTTGGGTTCAATCTTGCGGTGCTTGATCCCAGTGAAAGAAAGGGAACCGACACGTATTGTATTGTTGCCATCGAGGATAAAAAGATGGGGTTTATACCATATTGCATGAGTTTATCCCTCTACATCATGTCATCTTACTTAAAGCATTACTCTGTTCTTATGAACTTAATACTCTAGATGCATGCTGGATAGCGGTCAATGTGTGGAGTAATAGTAGTAGATGCAGAATCGTTTCGGTCTACTTGTCATGGACGTGATGCCTATATACATGATCATACCTAGATATTCTCATAACTATGCTCAATTCTATCAATTGCTCGACAGTAATTCGTTTACCCACCGTAATACTTATGCTCTTAAGAGAAGCCACTAGTGAAACCTATGGCCCCTGGGTCTATCTTCCATCATATTAATCTTTCATCACTTAGCTATTTCTATTGCCGTTTATTTTACTTTGCATCTTTATTTCTCTTTATCATAAAAATACCAAACATATTATCTTATCTTATCTATCAGATCTCACTCTCGTAAGTGATCGTGAAGGGATTGACAACCCCTTTATCGCGTTGGTTGCGTTGAGGGGATGGACCCCGGGCAGGCAACGGAACCCGCATCCTCTTCAAAAATAACAGGGTTGGCACTGCCCCTCAATACCGGCACACGCTTGGCCGGGTCGCTCGACCCGACCAAGCCCCGCAAGCCGGCCAGACAAACCGACCTGACAAGACGCGTCGACTCGGCCCCAACAACTGGCGCAAGACAGCCGAACCCGGCACAACCGAAGCCTCCTCAACAAGCCAGCACCACCCGTGGCGTGCTACGCAATCTAGCCACAGGTCAACTCCCGTCCCATCTAGGCCGTATGATGGGACGAGACTTCAATCAACGATGACGATGGTAACAGTGCCCCGCCCATGCCTCTGGTCAGCAGGAACATGGAAACAGTGCCCCTCACCTACCCGCTGACCAGGGCTGGTGTGGCTAGAGTGCCCCCGCCTTCACCGCTGACGACAACAAGCGGCAACCTGTCGGAGAGCACTGTACACGACTTGACTCGGCCACGCCCTGATGATCGACAAGACGGCGCATAGTCCCCATAGGCATGCGGGGCCCGCACCTAGGGGAACCTGGCAAACCACAAGCCCTCAGCGGGACCCAGCTCGGGTCCCCGGACACCGACAATACGGACCCACCGACTTGTAACATTACCACTGTACCCCTGGGGGTTGACCTATAAAACCCCCCAGGAGCCCTCACGCATACAAGCGAACTCATTCCATCACACACACCTAGTTAGCAACACCCGAGGAGAGGGAACTGCCTAAGCCTTGGCCAGCTTCCTTCCTCCTCCATACAGCTCCAGGAGCAACATTGTACTATCAATCATACAACTACACTCGGCAGGACTAGGGGTATTATCTCTCCGGAGAGCCCCGAACCTAGGTATGTCTGGCGTCCCACGCCCGCTCATGCCAACCTCGCCTCTGGAGTCCACCAGCGCCCTCGAGCCTCCTCCTCTCTTTAGCCATCACTTGGCATCTGCCGTGCGCCCACCACGACAGTTGGCACCCACCGTGGGGCAGCACGAGCAGCTGGCCGGGAACATGCTTCAGATGGGGCCCTTCTACACCGACGAGTCCGTCGCGCTGGCGGACGACGTCGCCGGTGCGCTTGTCGCCTCCTTCGCCGCGCGGCGCATCTCAGATGCGTTCGCGGCCGACGAGTACCCCAATGAGGTGCTCAGCTACTACGACTCTCCGCTCTCCCTCGACGGCTGCATTTCCGCCGGGGCAATGGACGTCCACATGGAGGTTTTCGTTACCGGCAACGGCGCCTCCTCGTCGAGCAAGACAAGGAAGGCTTCCGAAGCCAGGGCCGCAGCGGAGCAGATCGAGCTGTCCGATCCGTTGCGCGTCGCGATGTAGAGCCTCCGCATTTCCATCGGCACCGACGTCGACGCCACCAACGTCGCTGAGGCCCGAACCCAGCTCGAGGAAAGGCGCCAGCAGATGTTGGACCTGTCCGAGCGCTCGCCGCCACTCAGCGTCGCCTGGACGCCGCTTAGCTGGAGCGCGATGCCGCCTACGGATTCACGCCTGCCGTGGCCGACCCAAGCCGGGTCACCGACGTGCATGCCCGGGGAGGCACGATTGGCTGGGCCCTCGGCGCCGTCCCAACCGTCTACGAGACCCCAGCGAAGAACATGCGCGCTGCCCAGGCAGCCGCAGCCGGCCTGGACCAGCTCGCGGGTGAGGAGCTGAAAGAGCGCATCGGGCATATGCGTGAACTCCTCCACGCCGCCAACACCCAGCAGGACCGCCTCAACTAGCAGGACCGCCTCAACCAGCTCGCCAAGCCAGCAGGATCCAACTCCGCCCGCCTTGGCGGGTCAGACGAACTTCTGCACACCGCTTCCTCGCCACTTGGCACGGCACACTCCGGTCGAGCCCGGACTCGGCGTGACCCGACCGCTACAGCCGTCGGCGGATTGGGCGACGAGTCCGTCCTAGAGATCCAGCGCGAACCCGACCAGCATGGCCGGCGTCCGGCTCCAACGGACCCGCCCCCTCGTGGCCTGGCCGCAAGTCGACTCGACCCGCGTGCCATCGACGACGCTGACGCTCGCCACCACCTCGATTGGCTCGCTCGCTCCCTGGAGGTGGAGGAGAGCGGCGCTATCGGGCCGGCGTGCTTCGGCCCACGCATCCAGGAGGAGCCCTTCCCCAAAGGATTCATGCTCCCCCGCGACACCCCAAAGTACAACGGGACGGTGAAGCCAGAAGACTGGCTCACTGACTACACCACGTCCATTGGCATCACCGGTGCCAATCGTCGTCTCGCCATGCGCTACGCACCGCTCATGCTCCAAGGGTCTGCCCGCACGTGGTTGAACAGCTTGCCGATGGGCAGCATCAACACGTGGGTGAACTTCGAGGAAGCCTTCGTCCGCAACTGCAAGGGACCTACAAGCGGCCCGACCGCCCTAGCCAGCTCGCCATGTGCGTGCAAGGGCCTACGGAGACCGGTCGCGAGTACCTCGCACGCTGGACCGAGCTCCGAAACTGCTGCGAGGGCGTCCATGATGTCCAGGCGATCCAGTACTTCGTCAGCGGGTGCCAAGACGGCACACTCCTCAAGCACAAGCTCTTACACTCTGAGCCGGCTACCATGGCCGCGCTCATGGTGACGGCAGACAAGTACGCCACTGCCGACTCTGCCATGAAGATCCAAGTGGCGCTGGATGAAGCCGGCAAGACGAAGCCGGTTCCCCCTCCGAAGTCGGCCGGCGAAAGAAGCCGGCAGCAGCATCACCAGAACAACAAGCGCAAGGCCGACCAGCCGGCGCCGCGTCATGACAACCAGCTCGTCGTGGCCGCCGAGCCCGCGGTGGACCCGGCGGCGAACCACTGGCAAACCGGCAAGACGACATGGCAACCCGCCATGAGATTCGAGTAGATGCTCGACGCCCCCTGCAAGCACCACAGCAGCACGAAACCCTCCACGCACACGCTTCGGCAGTGCGCCATCACCAAGCGCATCATGAGGGGCGACATCCCTCCCCCTCCGGCTCCGGCTCCAGGCGCGGGGCAGCCGCCTCCGCCACCACCGCCTCCTCCAGCCGGCGGCGCGATGTGCAACGACGCCTACCCGGACCAGAACGTGACCTACGTCGTCTTCACCAGTCTCGGCGATGACAAGCGCAGTGAGCGCCTCCTTCGGCAGGAGGTGAACACTGGCGTCCCGGCCAAGCCAGAGTTCGTGCATTGGTCGGATCGCCCGATCACCTGGACCAGGGAGGATCACCCGGCAGTCATGCCGAGTCCAGGTGGTTACGCCCTCGTCCTCAACCCCACCATCATCGCGCGACGCACATGCAAGTTCTCCCGAGTCCTCATCGACGGCGGCAACAGCATCAAGATCCTCTACCGCGACACGATGACCAAGCTCGGCCTCAAGGCTGAGGACCTGGAGCCGACCCGAACCATCTTCCACGACATCGTGCCCGACCTCTCCTGCTCCCCCATTGGCCGGGTCCGGCTAGATGTCCTATTCGGTGACGGCAGCCACTTCCGGCGCGAACCGATCTGGTTCGAGGTGGTGGACCTGTCCAGCGTGTATCACGCGATGCTGGGTCGGCCCACGCTCGCCAAGTTCATGGCGGTTCCCCACTACGCGTACCTGAAGATGAAGATGCCGGGTCCCAGGGGCCTCATCACCATCACCGGCGCTTACCGCAAGTCCCTGGAGTGCGCCCGAGACGGCGCCAAGTTGGCCGAGTCACTGGTCATTGCCGAGGAGCGGCGCCAGCTCGACCGGATCGTCGCCCTGGCAGGCGAGGCCTCCGCCGCGTCGATTCCGACCCCGGACCCGGCCGAAGAGGCCGCCTTCAAGCCCTCCAAGGAGACCAAGTACGTTGTCATAGGCTCCCACCACGACAGCAAATAGGAAGCCGAGCTCGTCGACTTCCTTCGTGAGAATCGGGATATCTTCGCATGGACCCCCAAGGACATGCTGGGTATCCCGAGGAAGTACGCCGAGCACAAACTTCATGTCCGCAATGACGCCAAGACTGTCCATCAACCCCTACGACGATTTTCCGAAGAAAAGAGAAGAACCATTGGTGAAGAGGTTGCCAAGCTTTTGGCGGCCGGCTTCATAATGGAAGTGTTTCACCCCGAGTGGCTGGCCAATCCAGTCCTCGTCCTAAAGAAGAACAAGACCTGGCGCATGTGTATCGACTACACCAGCCTCAACAAGGCCTGTCCCAAGGATCCATTCGCCCTCCCGCGGATCGACCAAGTCATCGACTCGACCGCCGAGTGTGAGTTCCTGTCCTTCCTGGACGCTTACTCCGGCTACCACCAGATCAAGCTAGACCCGGCCGACACCGTGAAGACGTCCTTCATCATGCCCTTTGGGGCGTATTGCTACATCACCATGTCGTTCGGGTTGAAGAACGCTGGCGCCAGCTTCCAGCGCTGCATGCAGAAATGCCTGCTGCCGCAACTCGGCCGCAATATCCACGTGTACGTGGACGAAATCATGGTGAAGACCAAGCAGCACCTCACGCTCCTCGACGATTTGAAGGAAACATTCGCCAACCTCTCCGAATACAAGGTCAAGCTTAACCTGGAAGAATGCGTCTTTGGTGTCCCGGCCGGAAAACTACTCGACTGCCTCGTCTCAGAACACGGCATTGAGGCGAACCCGGAGAAGATCAAGGCCATCGTGCGCATGCGCAAGCCGGCTCGGCTGCACGATGTCCAGAAGTTCACCGGATGCTTGGCCTCGGTCAGCCGGTTTCTAAGCCGGCTGGGCGAGAGGGTGCTACCCCTGTACCAGCTGATGAAGAAGACAATCCCGTTCGAATGGAACGGCAAGGCAGACGAGGCCTTCCAAGACGTCAAGCGCATGCTCTCCACCGCACCAGTCCTGGCCGCGCCGACCGACAAGGAGCCGCTGCTGCTCTACATAGCCGCGACCTCGCAGGCGGTCAGCACGGTGCTGGTGGTCGAGCGACCAGAGAAGGGCAAGATCCAAGCCGTTCAGCGCCCGGTCTACTACCTGAGCGAGGTGCTCTCCAACTCCAAGTAGAACTACCCGCACTACCAGAAGATGTGCTACAGCGTGTACCTCACCGCGAAGAAGCTGAAGCAGTATTTCCAAGAGCACGTTGTCACCGTGGTCAGCACGGCACCTATCTGAGAAATCATCGGGTGCCGGGATGCCTCTAGCCGGGTTGCCAAGTGGGCGATCCAGCTAGCCGCCCACACCATTCTCTACGAGCCCCGCACCACGATCAAGTCTCAAGCCCTGGCCGACTTCCTCATCGATTGGACCGAGACCCAGTACTTACCGCCGCCTCCCGACTCGACGCATTGGCGCATGCACTTCGACGGGTCCAAAATGCTATCGGTTTGGGGGCCGGCATCGTACTATCGTCCCCAAAGGGGGACTGGCTCCGCTACGCGCTCCAGATCCACTTCGGCGCCTCCAACAACGTCTCCGAGTACGAAGCCCTTGTGCACAGCCTCCGGCTTGCCAAGGAACTCGGTATCCGGCACATCCTGTGCTATGGCGACTCAGACCTGGTGGTGCAGCAGTGCTCCGGTGAATGGGACGCCCGCAACGCCAACATGGCAAGCTACCGCTTCCTCGTCCAGAAGCTGTCCGGATCCTTCGAGGGCTGCGAGTTCCTCCACGTCCCGCGTGCGGAGAACGAAGCAGCCGACACGCTCGCCAAGATTGCCTCGTCACGGCAAGCCATCCCGTTCGGCGTCTCCCTCGAGCACCTGCGCAAGCCGTCCGTCAAGCCATCGCCGGACTGCGAGTCCATCCATGTTCCAGACGACCCGGCCGCACCTCAACCTGGCCCGGGGACTGCTGAACCCGGCCCGGGGCTGCTCAGCTCGACCCAGCCACCATTGTCCCAGACCCAGCCATCGCCATCCCCCACCCGGGTGTTGCTCAACCCGGCTTAGGGGCTGCCGACTCGGAACCCACCTTGGTGGCCATCTTCGCCGTGGTTACGGCTCCATCTTAGGCCCTCCCAATATCAGAAGTTTTGGAGAACGGGGTTCTCCCCATGGATGAGACTGAAGCTTGGCAAGTGCAACGCCGGGCGTCCGCCTACAGCATCATCAACAATGAGCTTGTCAAGCGCAGCTCCACCGGCGTGTTCCAGCGCTGCGTCGAGCAGGAACGGGGCATCGACATCCTCCGCGACATACATCAGGGCAAGTAAGGGCACCACGCCGCATCACGATCCCTGGTGGCCAAGGCATTCCGCCACAGTTTCTACTGGCCCACAGCCCTCCAAGATGCTGAGTCGCTCGTCCTCAAGTGTGAGGGATGCTAGCGCTTCAGCAAACACAGCCACCAGCCAGCTTCAGCACTCCGCACCATACCGATCGCCTGGCCCTGGGGACTCGACATGGTGGGACCCTTCAAAACCGCTCGAGGCGGCATGACACACTTGCTGGTGGCAGTAGACAAATTCACCAAGTGGATCGAGGCAAGACCAATCAAGAAACTGGACGAGCCAAAAGCCGTCCGGTTCATCAAGGACATAGTGATGCGCTACGGCATGCCAAACAGCATCATCACCGATAATGGCACCAACTTCGCCAAGGGTGCGCTCGAACAATACTGCTCCGTGTCCGGCATCCACCTCAAACTGGCCTCCGTTGCGCATCTGCAGTCCAACGGGCAGGTCGAGCGGGCCAATGGACTCATCATGTCCGGCGTCAAGCTGCAACTCGTCGAGCCACTCATCCGCTCACCCGGCAGCTGGCTTGACGAGTTGCTAGCCGTTCTCTGGAGTCTACGCACCACGCCGAATTGGTCGACCGGGTTCACCCCGTTCTTCCTCGTCTATGGAGCCGAAGCCATGATCCCGACCGACGTCGAGTTCGACTCGCCACACGTCGCGATGTACATCAGAGCCACTACAAGAAATATGTCAACTTATGACCTTCTATCAGTGACCCTCGAAGAATTGGTCATAAATTTATGACCATTTTAGACCAATTGGTCAAAAGCTGTCTGGGGGGCTCTAAACCCTAAACCATAACGACCATTTTGGTCAGAAAGGTCATAATTTCATTAGAGGAAATGGTCGTAAAGCTAGTAGCACTGTCCACTGCCTCATGCGTAGCTGATAACGACCAATATAAAATGGTCACTACACTTGAGTTTGAATGAATTAGGATGATTAGGCAGCCACCTCAGCAACCTCACTTATGTGTCACTGTCTAGGTGTCATTTTGCTTGAGTTTTAATATTCAACAGATAGACGGGGGACGCATTGACAGGCGGGACCCATTTGACAGATGGGGCCGAGCGCTTAATTCGCCCAAAAAAGATGCACGAGGCGGGACTCGAACCCACGACCTCGCGCTTGGTTGGCTCGCATGCTACCGCTGGGCTAGAGAGGGATAGTTGCTCGCATCTGGGAGTTTATCTTTACATTATAAAGAACTACGGCTGTCTCGTATCATTGACAAGTGGGACCTTCCGACCAGGTGGCATCGAACAGAGCAACGATTTGCAACACTGACAGGCGGGACCCATTTGACAGGTGGTTGAGCGAGCGTTTAATTCCCTAAAAAATATGCGCTAGCGAGGACTCGAACCCACGACCTCGCGCTGGGTTCGCTCGTTCATTACCGCTGGGCTAGAGAGAGATTGTTGCTAATGTGTGGGTAGTTTTCCATATAGTATATAAAACCACGGCTCTCACGTACCAGTGACAAGTGGGACCTTCCGACCAGGTGGCGGCGGGTGGCATCAAACAGAGCAACACTTAGTGTTTTTCTAGGTCTTCCGACCAGGTGGCGGCGGGCGGCGGCGGAAGCAACCAGGTGACCTCGCCCATGGCCTCGCCGCAGGTGACCTCGCCCACGGCCTCGCGGCGGAAGCAACCAGCAGGGGGCGGAGGCGGGGGCGGGGCCGGCAGCGGAGGCGGGGGCGGGGCCGGCAGGGGGCGGAGGCGAGGCAGGGCGTGGAGGCGGGGGGCAGCAGGGGCGTAGGTGACCGACGGTGGTGGGGGCTCGCCGAGCATGGGGGACTCGCCGCCGCCGCAAGCACACCTCCCGGTATGCACCCCTCACCTCTTCCCCCCCCACCTCTTCTCCCCTCTCCTCTCTCGTCACCCGAGCAGTGGGAGATGGATTTCAGTCAGATGTTCTTCAGCATAGATGAATTTTGTTGATGCACTGTTAGTAGTTAGGAGATAGCTTGCTTGTTTGGTAGATAATGCATAGATGAATTTTCTTGATGTGCTGTTAGGAATTGTTCAGCTTGTTTGTTAAGAATTCTTCAGGCCTTGTGGTTAGGCAATTAGCATATAAAATTTTCTGGAATTTTAGCTTCCATTACTTCCATCCATTTTCATTAATTAATGTTGATGCACTTAGATTGATTTGCTAAGTTGCAACAATTTGTTGTCTTTGGCAGATGGACAGAAGCTGGATTAGAGAAGGAGTTAGAAAGTTTTCGAAAGAACATATGAAAGGAGTTGATGATTTCATGGCATTTGTTCGGGAAAATTTTGCCAACGATGCTCACATTCTTTGCCCATGTTGTGAATGCCTCAACCGTCCAAGAATGGCTGAAGGAAGAGTGGAAGATCATCTTCTTCTTAATGGGATGTCCAGCACATATGATAGATGGATATATCATGGAGAACCTTTAGACAGACAACCTCAACATTTTGAAGCTGATACAGAGGCCCCTCATATGATGGGTGGTGGTGATGCTGGCATTGATTTCATGGAAAATGTTTTGTGAGATAATGCTGTTTTGGAGGAAGAGGATGGGCATGAAGATGATAGGATTCCTAACCTATTGAAGGATTTGTACGATGCTGAAGATCGTGCGGATGGACAGAAATCATTGTTTGCTGAGGTGTTAGAGGAGGCGAAGCGCGCAGCTCATGAAGGGGGTAAATTTTTAAGATTTACCTTCACCGTGAAGTTACTCCACATCAAGTCTTTCTACCGGATTAGCAATGCCGCATTCAACGCAATACTCCGTCTTTTGAGCTTGCAATTCCCTAATACTTGTGTTCCCAGATCTTATGATGAAGCATTGAGCATAATCCGCAGGCCGGGGTTAGGTTATGTGTCAATACATGTGTGCCCAAATAACTGTGTCTTGTTTCGGAAGGATTTAGCAAAGCATGACAACTGTCCAAAATGCAATGCATCTAGGTGGAAAGATGCTGATGGGAAGAAGTCAATACCGGAGAAGGTACTGAGGCACTTTCCCTTGATACCAAGGCTGCAGCGGATGTTCATCTCGAAGAAATCATCGCGTGAGGTACAGTGGCACAAGCTGAAGCGGCAACCTGTGGACAATGAGCTGAGCCATCCAGCGAATGGAGAGGCATGGAAAGAGTTTGACCGTATACATTTTGATTTTGCTGCAGATCCAAGGAACATAAAACTTGGCATTGCCACAGATGGGTTTAATCCGTTTGGGAACATGAGCACGTCTTATAGCATGTGGCCAGTTTTTGTGGTGCCGTACAACCTGCCACCATGGGCATGCATGGATCAGTCCAACTTCATGATGTCATTGCTTATCCCGGGTCCAGATTCTCCAGGAAAGGATTTTGATGTCTTTATGGAGCCCCTCGTAGAAGAACTGCTCCAGCTCTGGACCGGTGTACCTACATACGATGCCTTGAGTCCGGAAGAAAAGTTCAATCTACGTGCTGCGATCATATGGTCCATCCATGATTTCCCGGCTCTACACACTCTGTCTGGGAGGATCACAGCGGGTTATCAGGCTTGTGTCCATTGTGACAAAGACCCTTGCTCAAAGAGAATAAGGAGCAAGATATGCTATATTGGGCACCGCCGCTTTCTTCCCCGAAACCATCGCTGGTGAAGAAGCAAAGATTTTAATGGTGAGAATGAAACCCGTGACAAGCCAGCTGAATTCACTAAAGAAGAGCTGGAGCAGCAACTTGAAAAGGTGAAAGATGTGAGACCAGGAAAGCTGGCGAAGAAAAGAAAGCGTGAGGAAGGTCAATGTTGGGACCGGAGGTCTTGTTTGTGGGACCTGCCATACTGGGCTGATCTGAAATTAAGGCATAATCCTGATGTAATGCACATTGAGAAAAACATATGCGAGAATCTGCTAGGGATGTTTCTGAACATTGAAGGGAAGACAAAGGACACGGTTAGTTCTAGGCTTGATTTGGAGGACATGGGCATAAGAGAAGATTTGCATCTACAGCACAATGAAGATGAAGATTCATTTGAAATTCCATGAGCATGGTATACAATGAATAAAGAAAAAAAGCTTGCATTCTGTGAATTCCTAAGAGCGGTGAAATTTCCAGATGGTTATGCTGCTAACCTAGCAAAGTGTGTTACTTCTGATCGATTCAAGCTTTCAGTACTGAAAACCCATGATTGTCACATCCTCCTCCAAAGGATTTTACCGGCGGGCCTCCGAGGAATCATGCACAAGGATATATATGAAGCGGTTGCTGAGCTGGGAAATTTCTTTAGAGAACTGTGCTGCAAAACCCTCAAGTTAACTGTCTTGGAAAGACTTGAAAAAGAAATCCCAATTATTCTTTGCAAGCTCGAGAAGATTTTCCCTCCAGCTTTCTTCACCGTGATGGTCCATTTGGCGGTGCACTTACCCAAAGAGGCAATGCTTAGAGGCCCTGTGCAATACGGTTGGATGTACCCAATCGAAAGAAGGCTGCTTACTTGTAAGCGTTATGTGCGAAACACAGCAAGACCTGAAGGTTCTATTGCTGAAGCATATGTCGTTGACGAGTGCTTGACTTTTTGCTCTAGATAATTTGGTGATGTGGAAACAAGATGGAACTGGCCGGGCAGAAATAGAGAGCGGTCTGATTCGCAAAGTGGTGATGTCTCTGTTTTCAACCATGGTGTGAACTTTCTTGGAGCCTCACAATACTTGGAGGCTGGTGATGAGTATGACAAGATGGTTTTGTTTGTGCTCAGCAATTGTGCCGAGGTTCTACCATATATATTTTTGCTTGGGTTGGCACCAGCCTAATGTTTTAATTCACATGTTTTGTTGGCATTGTAGGAAATGCAAGGAAGAGTTAAATCAGGAAGAAAGCAATATCAATGTTGATAAAAGGGTTGCCAAGGTGTTTTCTAATTGGTTTAAGAATCATGTGAGATCTTTAGCCACATGTTTTATGTTTTCTGTGTTATTCACCCATTGTTAAATACCATTGTTTGCTAAATGGTTTATTTGTGCAGATTGGAAAGTTGCATGAGGAGAAGAAGGTCAGTGATGATCTATTTGCTTTGGCATGCTTACCGGATAAGCGAGTGAGAGTGTATTCAGCATGCATTGCTGACGGTGTCCGGTACCACACCGTTGACCGCGAGGAAAAAAGGAAGACACAGAATAGTGGAATCGTCACTGAGGGGTCACATGATGGTGAGATCATTGACTTCTATGGTCAGTTGACAAGCATCGTAGAGTTGCAGTACAACTCTAGTGGAGGCATCCATCGCTCGGTTGTCTTATTTCGCCGTGACTGGTTTGATCTTGGTAGCAAGAAGAGGAGAGACTCTTTTGTCAAATATGATGGCCAGTTCAAAAGCATCAACACTGCAAGGTGCTGGTATAAGAGTGATCCCTTTATTCTAACAACACAAGCAACAATGGTGTTTTATCTGCCAGACACTCTTTTGCACAGAAAATGGCGAGTTGTGCAAAACTTTCAGCACAGACACTTGTGGAGTGTGACTGAAACTGAAGTGGAAAACGGCCCCGGTGATGGTGGACTAACATACCAAGATGATGACTCTACGGAAGTTCCGTTGCAAGCTGATGATGACTCTATGGAAGTTCCGGTGCAAAGCAGAGTGCGAAGGGACCGGGAACGTGTGATCATTGGTGCTGCAACTTGAAGGCATCAAGAAAAGAAGAAAGTGGTAGAGGATGGACATGAAAGCGAGGATGAGGAAAACCGGACTGATCATACTATGCTGCAATATTGTAGTGATGATGAGGAAAACAAGAGTGGGCATAGAGTTCCTTGTTTTCGTATCGACGACGATGAGTAGCGAAGGTAAATTTGGTCTCCTTGGTGATCTACTGCTATTTTGTCTCCTTGGTAATTGTTGTTGATGTGATCCTGATGTAGTTTTTGTACTACAAATCTCTCCAGGTACCAAAATGCATGAGACTGTGTAGTGATGGAGAGGCAGATGATGGTTGAAGATACAATGCAAAATGATGTAGTTTTGGTGACAGAAGATACAATGCAAAATGAAGATGTTGTTTTGAATGAAGAAGCAAAATGATGAACTGAAGATGTTGTTTTTAGAGCTGTTTTTCTTAGTTTTGGTGATCATGTAGTTTTGGTTGTGATGTAAAAGATTGCAAAATGATGTTGTTTTTGGACTGAAGATGTTTTTTGAACTGAAGATGTTGTTTTTGGTGAACTGAAGATGTTTTCAGAGCTGTTTTAACTGTGTTTCTACCACTGATCCCACGCGCTCCATCAGACAGCATCTGATCCCACGCGCGGCCCCATTTCATTGTGAGCAAAAAAATATGCGCGAGCGGGGACTCGAACCCACGACCGTGCGCTCGTTTCACTGTGTTTCTACCACTGGGCTAGGAAGAGGCTACTGGTCGTCCACTCTATGCCATCTCTTTTCAAATCATCAAACCAGTTAAGTATCAAACACAGACCTCGCTTACAAGTGGGCCACTCGACCAACTCACTGACAAGTGGGCCATTTTGCTACTCTACCCACTCGACCCTTTTCCCCTGAGCTACCAAAAAATATTGGGCGAGCGGGGGCTCGAACCCACGACCTGCCGCTTATTCCATTGTTTTTCTACCACTGGGCTAGTTAGAGGCTGTTGGTTTTGTACTCTATGCAACCCTTTTCAATATATCAAAACAGAACTCGCTGACAAGTGGACCCACTCTTTGCCCCACTCCTCCTGTCCACTTGACCTGCTCCTCCTCTTCATTATCCACTCGACCCACTCCTCCTCTCCGCCACTGGCATCCCCTTCTCCTCCATCGACGGTGACGACCTCCCTGGCGAACCACTCCTCCATCGACAGCGACGGCCTCCTAAGGTATGAATCCGCCGAGTCCTTCCTGTTCCTCTTCCTATTGATTAGATTAGGGTTCCCTGGCGCATGCTGATTAGGGTTCCATTGTAGATAGAGTAGTAGATCAAGAGGAGGCACTGTCCACGACACCGACAAGGCCAACAAGCTCAAGCAGTCGCCGTCCCCCCAGGCCCGTTCTGTTCCCCCCGTGTTCTTTTATTTGCTTTGTTTCCCCGATGTTCTTTGTCGACAAGGCCAACAAGCATGCTGATTTAGGAGTTACTCGTATTGTGCCTGCGCGTATGGCTAATGGTCGTATTGTGCCTGTGCGTGCGTTCTGTTGATTCCAGCCCAACTGTCGAGCGATTGGACCACATTTAGAGGGATTTTGCAGACTGAATTAGGCATTTAGGTTTAGGTCCCTTTTGGCCATGTTCAGTTGATGTGGTGCTACCTTGCTAGGTATGCTAGTTTCCCTGTGGTTCTCTTCACAGTGACGTAGAATTCATCAGAAATAGAAAAGGCAGACCGAAAGGGGAAAAATGATGCCAACACTTATAATGTTGCAAGTGTATTAGTATTTTCCAATTTTGTTTGTTTGTTTTTAAAATAAACATGTTTATATTTGTCTAAAAAGATGCAGCGGCACACAGGAGCAGTTAAACTTGTAGGGGATCTAGCCTCCAGT
This sequence comes from Triticum urartu, assembly GCF_056163025.1. Classification (NCBI taxonomy): domain Eukaryota; kingdom Viridiplantae; phylum Streptophyta; class Magnoliopsida; order Poales; family Poaceae; genus Triticum; species Triticum urartu. The sequence goes on from NC_141875.1 coordinate 99,227,779, forward strand.
GGCCTTTGGCTATATAAACCCTAGCAAAGCAAATTAAGCCAATAGCTCTGAATCTGTGAAATTCTAGTGTTAAATTCAGTTTTGTACATGACTATATCGGTGTCAAGACAATAGCTTTCATGCGCATATCGACGACTATAAAGCTGTTCAGTTTTATACATGACTGTATTGGGTAGGTGTGTTTAAATTGAGAATCTAGGGTTCAGTTCTTAAGTGCTGGGTTCTAACAAAATGTAGCACATGGGAAGATATGGTCCATTTATAGTAGATATGGTTCATTGTAGATATGGTCCATTTATAGTAGATATGATCCTGATGCTGTGTTTGCCATTTATAGTAGACATGGGCACATGGGTAGATATGGTCCATTGTAGATAGAGTAGTAGTATTCCAAATGTTCACAAGTGCATTGCTTTTTTTCTCACTTTTGCTATCATAAATATCCACAAGTGCATTGCTCTTCTCATTTTTATCACTTTTGCCATCATAAACTTGGTTCTGTTCCTATTTATGTCCAATCCTGTTCACAAGTGCTTCTTCCTCCCCTATTGCTTGTTTAGAGTAGAAGTGAGATGGCTGGCTTGGAAGGTTTTGAGTTCTTTGAGATCATAATTGAGAAATCTTGCAGTAGGGAGGTATATTTATCACCACTCATTTCGTTATCATCACTCTGCTGTCTAGTGCTTGATTGCCACAATTAACCACTGCTTGACCCTCGCTGCAGAGGCTTCCTGACAAGTTTGCGAAGATGCTCGCGGGCCGTGAGCCCCACAAAGTGAAGCTGCGGGAGGCCGACAGCGGGCTTCACAGGCTGTGGAAAGTGTTGGTGGTGTTTGATGGTGAAGGCCACATGTACCTAGGGCCCGGCTAGGAGCATTTCGCCCGCGCCCATGAGCTACAGCTCGGGTACTTCCTTGTCTTCCGCTACGACGGCGACGCCATGTTCACCGTGAAGATGTTCGACAACACCATGTGCCGCATGTACTACCAGCACGACGACGATGCCAGTAAGCTCTCTGCCTCTCTTCTTCCTGTCCTTTTGGCTTCCTCTACCTGCACGATGACAACACCATGTTCACACTTTGTTGCATTTGGCTAGGCAATGGGAGCAGCAGCGGGGATGACGAGGAGCAGACCGGGGATGACGAGGAGCAGAGCGGGGATGACGAGGAGCAGCCTATTCTGGCTGACGACGAACATGCTATGGTGGTGGCTGACGACGACCCTGCTATGTTGGTGGCGGATGACGACCTTGCTATGGTGGTGGCGGACGACGACCTCGCGATGGTGGTGGCGGACGACGACCTCACGATGGTGGTGGCGGACGACGACCTCGCGATGGTGGCGGCGCCTGCAATCCCACAGCTTGGCGACAGGACCATGCCAATTATGGTAGAGGAGTACATCCGCGTTGGGATTCGCCACTCTGAGCGCATCAGGTTGATGAAGGAGAAGAAGGAGGAGTGAAGGTGTTAAGAAGGTGTTCAGCATGTTAGGTTTAAGCTTGTTAGTGTAATATGAACATGTCAATGTTAAGTATGTCAGGTTTAATTTTGTGCATGCTCATGGATGCTGTATGACAGTGTCATCTAAACAAGTCATGTTTTTAACAATGAATATTCAGTTTGGTAATTGATGGGAATTGAAATTTTTTATGCATGCTCATGGATGAAAGATAAAATTATGGGTTTTTGTGCATGCTCATGGATGAAACAATATAAGTTTCATTTTTTGAATGCTAAAAACATGACTCAAAACCTAGCCACGGACGACCGCCGTGACTAAATCGGCCGGTTTTTGAAAACACCGTAAAAATTCAAAGGGTGTGTCTAGGGCACATCTAGATGTGCTCTAGTTATTGCACATCTAAGTGAGTGAATCAAGCATAAAGAGAAAAGAAAAAAGAAAAAGGAAAATATCCACACGAATCTCGACGTAAGATCAATGCCATAGGACTTAGATGTGCAATACTTATGCCACATCTAGATGTGCTTTAGCAAAACTGAAATTCAAAAACCATTTTTCATTTTTTGAATGCAAAAGACATGCGTTTTTCGTGAAGCGGCTAAAAGGAGGGGCACCCCAAACGGCGCCATTCCATGTCTATCTCAAAGTAGACCCTATTTTATGGACGGTCGCCAAAAAGCATGCATTTCCGACCCTTGTAGCTACTCCCGGCAATTCGGACCACCTTCGGCCGATTCAGCTGGAACCGGCTGGAATTTGAACTGCGGGTCCTCCATAGCTTGCCTGTTATTTTCACTAAAGATGCTTTTTAGCTTCACAGGCAGGCATTCCATCACAGAATCGACAACAGATTTGCACGGCTCAAACCCAAGCCACGGACGGTCGCCGCGACGAAATCGGCCGGTTTTTGAAAACACCGTAAAAAATTCAAAAAAATCAAAAAAATGGGAGACCTCCGCGTCAAATCATGAAATGTGGCCTACCAACTAGCAAAAATACTAAACTTGCAATACCAGCGTTTTCTTGAAAAAGTGTTCTCAAAAAAGACCTACCACGAACGAAGATTCATGGCTTTCAAGCCAAACTAGCAATGATATGGCCGCATCCGTTGAATAGTTTCTGATAATATGCCCAAATTGGGCGCATGCCTCCGTCTTGTGATGGCAAACAATGTTGCCAAAGCGAGGTTCCAACTTGTTTAACAAAAAAAACCGTTTTTCATTTTTTGAATGCAAAAGACATGCGTTTTTCATGAAGCGGCTACAAGGAGGGGCACCCCAAACGGCGCCATTCCATGTCTATCTCAAAGTAGACCCTATTTTACGGACGGTCGCCAAAAAGCATGCATTTCCGACCCTCGTAGCTACTCCCGGCAATTCGGACCACCTTCGGTTGATTCAGCTGGAACCGGCTGGAATTTGAACTGCGGGTCCTCCATAGCTTGCCCGTTATTTTCACTAAAAATGCTTTTTAGCTTCACAAGCAGGCATTCCATCACAGAATCGACAACAGATTTGCACGGCTCAAACCCTAGCCACGGACGGTCGCCGCGACGAAATCGGCCGGTTTTTGAAAACACCGTAAAAAATTCAAAAAAAAATCAAAAAAAAATGGGAGACCTCCGCGTCACATCATCAAATGTGGTCTACCAACTAGCAAAAATACTAAACTTGCAATACCGGCGTTTTCTTGAGCTACTCGGTATGATTTTAACCATGATTTCTACAAAGTTTACAAAAAAACCCTATTTTTTCTACACCCAAACCCAAAAGGATTTCCCTCCCACACTAAAATTTTCCCTCCACGAAAATTTCCCTCTCCCAAAATTTCCCTCCACTCCCTCTCCCACTACCAGGCAGGACCCACCACTCCCTCTCCCACTAACACGCGGGATCCCCTCCCCTCCCCTCCCAAAATTTCCCCATTCCCCTCCCCTCTTCCCGACGAACCCTAGCTTCTCCCTCCATTCCCCACCTCCCTGCTCCGCGCCACCCCGCTCCCCACCCTAGCACCGCCCCTCTTCTGCTCCGCCCCGCACCTTCCTGCTCCGCGCCGCCCCGCTCCCACTCCCTCCCCTCCTCCGTGCCGCCCCGCCACGCCGCGGACTACATCGATGACGACGGCGGCCACATCGACTACATCAACGACGACGGCGGCTACATCGACGACGGCGCGATCGACGATGACCACCGCTGCATCGTCAACATCATCTCCCCCTAGGTACTTCTTCCCTTGATCCATCTCCCCTCCTATGGTGGATCCACCTCCCCTCTGGTGGATCCATCTCCCCTCTAGTAGAACCCCCTCATGGGTTAGGATATTCTAGGGTTAGGATCTCCTGGTGGTTCGGTAGGTCCTCTAGTTCGGTAGGTCTCCTGGATCTCCTGGTGGTTCTTGGGGTTAGGGTTCATGTTTATTGTTGCGTGGGGATGATCTCCCTCTAGTTCATGGGGTTAGGGTTAGGGTTCATGGGGTCAGGGTTAGGGTTCATGGGGTTAGGGTTGGGACCTCCTGGTGGTTCGTTTGGTCCGCTTCATGGTTTAGGGTTCATGATTTTAGGAGATGGGGATGGATGGGGAAGTGGATGATTTTAGGGGATGAGGAAGTGGATGATGTCTGGTTGATGGTGCTTGTATCAGTACTTGCTTGTGTATGGTTCAATTACTCAGCTAGCATAGATGGTGAATTAGGTTTCCAATAGCACTTCGAAAAGAAGCTACTTGCTTCCTTGTTTGTATCAACAATACTTTCTTGTTTGTTGCCCTTCAATTTCCTTCCTTGTTTGCTTGTTACTGTCAGTAGCACTATGCTTGTTTCTATCTGTAGCACTTTCCATGTTTGCTTGCTTGTATTATGCACTTTGCTTGCTTGCAACTTGGGTTAGTATGAACATGTACTTGATTGCTTGTAGCACTTTGCTATCAGTAGCACTACTGGGGTTTGTAGCAGTGTTCTTCTTTCATGATATGTGCATGAAGCTTGTGTTCTTCTTTCCAGTGAACACGGGAATGCTTAGTACTTATTGTGGTATTGGAATTCCTGCTGTGTTAAGGCAGTATGACTAGTTTTAATATATAGTAGATTGGTGCTAGATAATTTTGATTGCTGTAATATACAAGGTTGATTCTAATTGTCAAAATGTCTTAACTTGTGTCATCTAGTCTGTAGCCATTTTTGGTGTGTAGAGACAGCACAATCAATAGTTGAGTATAGTTTTTTCATCTGCTTTTGTACTGCTTCAAGTATAGTTGTTTCATGCTTTACCAGTGGCAACATCTAGTTGTTTTGAAGGTCCTCATGATATACTCGTCTAGCTTCCTGTCAGACTGTCTAAGCATGTGTACATGACACCAATTCACTAGTTCATGTTGCTTGCTGGCATACATGCTTAATTAGGGTTTCCATCAGCATTACTTGCTTGTATCACTAGCACATGGAGAAGAATCTACTTGCTTGCTTATTAATTAGGGTTTGTATCAATAGTACTTGCTTCCTTCTCTTCATTTTCCTTCATTGCTTGCTTGTTTCTATCAGTAGCACTTTGCGTGCTTGTTTCTATCAGTAGCACTTTGCTTGCTTGGTTGTATTAGTAGCACTTATGCACTTTGCTTACTTGCTCCTAGTGTACATGCATGCTTGTTTGGTGCACTTACATGTTTTCTTAATTAATAACACTAGATCACTGTATTGTTTATCCATCAAGTTTGTTTCACATGTACTACATGTATGTGCATGATGGTCCAAATGCTTTCCTTTATTGATACAAGTGCATCATTTTACTTTATCCCTGTTGTATCTGATTGTTGTTTATTCTATTTTGCAAGTACCACCTCAAGATCATCCATGGCAAGGAGGACAAGGCCAAGCATGAGGCCAATCGTTGGTATGCAACTTGCTCCTTGTGGCCAGTTTCATAAAATCTGTGTCTTAATATGCTAAGTGAAATGTATTGCTGCAATCTGAATAAGCTGGCTTAATTGTGCCTGTGTGCTGTTAGTCTTCCTTACCTGAATAACTAGGATTAAATGATAATAAAATTTCATAAGATATGTTTGGCTGCCTGTCCATGCATTCCAAACATTCACCTAATAGTTATGTTTCCTGTATCATGCAAAGAAGAGCCTCTCACCGAGTACGAGAAGGTTAGGGCTAGAAATATCATGAGGAACAATCGGATGTTCCAGTCCCTTGGCATCGGTGCAATAGCGTCGATGATTAGGAAAACAAATGGTGTACAAGAAGGTAGAAGTGATGAGGTTCAAGAGGGTAGTGGAGTTATCAATGATGACCCAGAGTACAATCCTAAGGAGGATGAAGTTATTGATGGAGAGGAAGTGGATGATGTTGTAGTCAACAAGATTGTTAAGGTGCAAATTCTGTCTTGCTTGGAGGGTTGGGGTTCTGTTATTCTATGTTATTCCTTGTGCTCACATATTTCTCTTGTGTTCTTATGCTTTTTTCCATGCTATTTATACGAGGCACTGAAGGAATCTAGGACAAAGAGGCCTGGTGTTAAGAAGACAGTCAGCAAGAAGCACAAGAGCTCAGAAACATCTCCTGCAATGCCTCCAGGAAGGGTGATGGCCCCAGATCCAGGACAAAAAAAGAGGATCCTGGAACCTGATGAACCTGCCCTTGATAGAGTCACAAGGCAGAAAGCAAGGATGGCGACTGCGACGGACCATCAGGAAAGTATGCTGCTCATGGACTCTCAGACCTCGGTGCAAACGGGTGATGAGTTGCCGCCCATGGATGAAGGAACCACTCTCAGCATGGATGGAAATGGCACTGTCTGCCTAGATGAAGCAGGAACCATCTGCATTGATGAAGCAGGCACTGTCCACACAGACCTCAGCCCTGTTGCACCTTCTATTGACAGGAACGCTGTCATCAATGAAGAAGAACAGCAGCTTGTGCTTCAATCAGGCAAGTTGACCTTTGCAATGCTATCTTTTACTAGTGCATTTTCCAAATGGAATGATCATGTATGCTTTTGTTGATTCCTACATTTGTCGATTTCTATTCTAATTTATGAGTTCAGTTTCATTTTCATATGCAATGACTCCCAAGACTAGACTTAGAAAGGGCAGAGGGCTAGAGAGGATCACCAAGTCGCTTGGTAGCAAGGTGCCTATCCAAATTGCCGAAGGGATGATTCGTCCAGAGAAGCCTCTGCAGGCAGCAAAGCTTGCTTCTGAGTGTGGACTCGTTGCAAAAAGCCATCTTCCGGTTCTTCCTCACTTCAAGCTATACAAAAAAAATGCTAGTCTATTGGAGAACTACATTGGGAAAGTTGCTGTAAGCTACTTGTTTCATAGTTAATGTGCTATCTATTTTCTGTTACACCTATGCATGATCACTAATATTGTTCCTACCTTGTTTGCTATCTTGGTAGGCAAATTTTGAGATGAACACGGACTCGGAGACCATCAAGACATCGTGCAAAGATATTCTACAGAAATATTCAAAGAACAGACGCCATCAGATCAAGAAGAAGTATTTTGATACCGTAGCCGCAAATAAATTCAGCATTAAGTCTCCGGTGCCTGATCTAACGGATGGTGAATGGCAAGCTCTGGTGGAGATGTGGTCTACCCCAAGACACAAGGTTTGTCTCTGCTTTGTTTGATGCTTTATGTTCTGCACATGATATGCTAGTGCTAGATCATGCTGACAGTATGCTTTTTTGTAGGAAACCTATTTGTCGAACAAGATGAATCGACAAAAAGTCATGTACAATCAAAGAACTGGTTCCAGGCACTACACAGCACACATTTTTGCCACTGTGAGAACTCTTCTCTAGAGACCTTACCTTTGGTTCCCCATTGAATAACATTTCTGATTCTTGCTGAATAACATTTTGATTTTTGTTGAAAAACATTTCAGAAAGAAGAGCGTAAGGGTGAGGAGCTGTCAGCGATTGACTTGTTTAAGGCCACCCACAACAGCAAGAAGCACGGGTTTTCGGAGCCAGTCAAGACTGCTATAGTAAGTCACTCCATGCTTTGCCCTGTTTGATTCACAGCCAGCTTTGATGCTTTGATGATTTGATGTTGTTTGACTCGGAGCCAGTCAAGAACACATGCTATGTTCCATGCTTTGATGTTGTTTGATAGTTCAACAAAGATATCAGAACTTGCTGTAGCTATTTGATGCATTTTTTATGATATGATAAAATTTGATCTGAATGTTAGTTTGATGATCGTCTCGCTCGGGAAGCCATCTTATATAGAACCACCATTCTAGGCTTAATGAGGTGATCATATTGTTCCAATTGCATGTCTCCAGGTCACTAGTCATCATCTTCTTGTATAGATTTTGTGTGCTGGTTTGATTACTTCAAATAATCCATTTGTGTGCTGGTTTGGTTTCTCTTGCTTGGTTTGGTTTGCAAAATGTGAAATAGATCTCCCACTAATGCCTATCATTTTCCTCCATATGCTAGCTTGAGATGGAAAAAATGAAGGAAGCGCCGGTACCAGAAGGTGAAGAGCCAAAGTCTGCTGTTGAAATTGTCGAACAAGTCCTCAAGACCAAAGCCAAGGAAAGCACATTCCTCAGGAATGTTGGGCTCCAGTCATCTAGGAACAACTCCGGCAAAGTTGCTGCTCATGTTCGTGACCTTGAGCAGAAGCTGGAGAGGTCCGAGCTTCAAGCTGAACTGGTGCAAGAAGAATTGGCGGCAATCAAGATGAAGGCGGAAGAATCTGAAGCTGCACGCGACAAGGAACTTGAGCTGCTGCGCAAGAAGTCTCAAGAACAGGAAGAGAAGTTAGCCCACTTGATGGCTCTCTTTAGAGCTAAGGTAGTTTGATGGCTGTGCTATGAACCTCTTTGTCTTTGAGCTAAGGTAGTTGTTGCATTTTGAACCTGTGAACCTGGGAGCTGAGCTGAGAGCTGTTGCATTTTGTTGCATTTTGCTGTTTAAACTAGAGCACATGGATCCTGTGAAGTTATGTGATCACTTGTGAACCTGGGCCTTTCTGTGAAGTTATGTGATCTTGTGAACCTGGATCACTTGTGGATCATTTTGTTTATTTTCTGTGAAGTTATGTGGATCACTTGTGCACCTGGGCTTGTGGATCACTTGTGCACCTGGGCCTTTCTGTTTATAGTTATGCAAAATGAGAACCTGGGCTCTAAAAAGGCCAAGGCCCAAACAAGAATTAGACCAAAAAGGCTTGGGCCTAAAAAAAGAAATGACTGTAAGAAAAAAAAAGGCTGCATAACAGAAAATAAAAAGGCCAAGGCCCAAATTCGAACTAGACTAAAAAGGCTGTGGCCCAAAACAATAGTGGAATATAAAAAAATCATCAGAAAAAGGCTCCATTCCCATAAAATAAAAGGCCAAATTATTGGGCCAGGCCCATGCAGATAAGCAAAATAAAGAGAAAAAAATTAAATGGGCTGAATTATTGGGCTTGGCCCATCAAGACGGCTGAAATGGACCGGGCTGATTCTATTTTACGACCTTTTTATTTGGTCGTAAGTCTGCCACGTCAGCTTGCCACGGTGGATCTGACGTGGTGTGGTCGGATTGCTAGTGACCAAAACAGTTGGTCGTTAAATCTACGACCTTTTTTTTGGTCATAAACGTTTGCGACCATTCCAGAAGAAAGGTCGCTATAGTCAGTTTACGATGCCCAGCTTTTGACCTTATGTTTTTGGTCACAAAAAGGTCATAAGTGGAAATTTGTGACCATTCAGTGACCAATAGTGGTGGTCATAAGTTGACATATTTCTTGTAGTGAGCCGAAGCCAGAGAAGCTCGCGAACATGGCGTCGACCTGCTCGAAGAAGCACGCCTCCTAGCGCTCAGTCGCTCAGCCATCTACCAGCAAGGCCTGAGGCACTACCACAGCAAGAAGATCAAGCCTCTCGCATTCCGCGAGGGCGACCTCGTCCTCCGATTCGTCCAAGAGCAGGCAGGCCAGCACAAGCTATCCCCTCCATGGGAGGGCCCATTCATCGTGAGCAGGGCCTTGCGCGACCGCAACGCCTACTACCTCATCGACGCTCGCAAGTCAAGGAAGCGCAAGAAGGACACCGCCGGTGAAGAAACGATCCGGCCGTGGAACGCGGAACTCCTCCGCCTGTTTTACAGTTAGCCGCACAAGCGTATGTATCGTCGCCTTTTGTAAACGCATGAAACTACGGGGTCCCCGAACTAGACTCGGGGGCTGCCTTTTGTCGACCAATTTATTGTGTCCTATTATCTGGCACCACTATATCACTGAACCCGGCCACTGGTCCGACTCGCTCGACCCGGGGGCTCGGGGGCTGGCCGGCTCGGTCGCCACCCCGCCGCCTTACTTGGTGATTCCTGATAAAGTTAGGATGCCTCGGCCCCCCACTTCACCCTAAAGCCACAGATCCAGCTTTGGCTGTCGGCTGGCAAGCACAACGGGCCAAAGCTCCTTTACGCTTCATACACTAACTCAAAGGCTGCCGGTGTCGGTGTTCTGGGAACGGGGGTCCCCAGACTTGCCTGCCTGCGGCCTGCGGCGTGGCTCAAAGGGGGCCCGGCACGACCCATCTTCACCAACAAAAGACTCAAGACCCTCGCGAGGGGCCAAGCCTCGCGGGGCGGACGACGTGGAGCTTCCTCAGGCGCGGCCTGGTTAGGCTGGCTCACGAGGAGGCGGAGAAATCAAGGCAGGGTACCTCGCAAGGTGCCCGTGACGCAAGCCATGACGACTCAGGGCGCCAGGCGGGTGCCAGCCCGCGCAGCGTCCTCCTTTCCTCTTTGGTGCAAAGGGAGCAAGTGCAGCCGCGGAGTACCGAGGCATCAGGAAAAGGTTGCCATTTCGGTGCAACGAGACCAGGACTAGGAGGACTATGAGAAGGAGGTCACCGTGGAGCCCAAGACGGCGTCATCACCAGAGCTTTGCGCAGGCGGAGACTACCTTTGTCAGGATAGCTGATACTTGCTGTCCCCCTTCAAATTAGCCTGCCATTGTTGGCTCCCTTTCCACTCAATATTTGGGAAGAGGACCAGGGCCTCTATAAATAGGACCAGCCGCCCACAGAGCAAAGGGTCGGTCGACCGGTAGGAAAAAAGGAAGGGGGGTTCGATAGAGAGGTTGGAAGCATAGAGAGAGAGAGAGAAAGGTGGCTGAACTCCTCCCAGCAGTTCATTGCCCCAGCCAAGAGCAGACCCTCGCGAGGCTGTTCTTCCTTGTATTGTTCATCATCGTCAGCCCCAAGAGGCAATCCACCCACCACACACTGGAGTAGGGTATTACACCACAACGGTGGCCCAAACCAGTATAAACCTTGTGTCTCTAGTGCAGTTCTTTCAGTAGTCTAGATCCTTGCGAGACGGAGAGGTAGAAGACGTAATCTTCGCGCGCACCCCAGAGTTCGAACCTTAAGGGTCTGCCGGAACCCGAAATCCGACATTTGGCACGCCAGGTAGGGGTGCGCCGGAGTTCGTCTTCCACCGCACCGTTCTCCTCCGACCGTCGCGTCCATGTTCGATGCTCGTTGGGCCTGCGCCGAGCGCCAGGCCGCCATCGCTTCCCACGTCGCCCAGACGGCACCCATCGGCGGACGTCCTCATCGTTCCCCGTCACCTGCCATCAACGCCACCACCGGCCCGGCGGGGGGGCGAGCAGCAAGCATCGTCTCAGCATCCGTCCGTGCGGCAAGACGGCCGCACCGCTACTCCATCGCTCACACCAGCTGGTTCTTCATCCCGCGCGCTCCGCGCCCCCTTGGAGGCTCGAGCTGCGCTCATCGCGGCAAACGAGCTCCTGCGCTACCGTCCCGTCGATGACATCTACGAAGAGTGGCTCGACCGCGTCGCCGAGCTCGTCCGCGCCGCGGTGGGCTCTCCCGCGCCGTCCGTTCCACTGCGCCGCACCCCGCCCCGCGCGGGCAACGAAGCTCCGGGAGCGTACCAGCCGCCTCCTCTCCAAGAAGACGCCATGGCTCCAAGGCGCATGGCCCCTGGGCGGAACCCGCTCCGTCAGGTGCGAGCGCAGCAAGAACGGAGCTGCCAAGAAGTCCCTCGCCCGCAAGGAGCTGCCCGGGCGCTCCCTGCTCCGGAATGCCGCGACCCTGCTCCAGCTCCGGCACGCCAAGACCCCGCGCTGCTCCAAGCTGTAGCGCGTGGGGACTCTCAAGACCAAGCTCTCCACCAGCCGAAGCCTTTCGTGGCCACCGCAGGCTGCCGTGCCTACACCACCGAGCTGCGTAGCGTTGCGTGGCCCGGCAAGTTCAAGCCGGACCTGCCTCCTCGTTACGACAGCACGACTGACCCTGCAGAGTTCCTCCAGCTCTATGAGCTGGGCATCGAAGCTGCCAGCGGGGACGAGAAGGTCATGGCGAACTGGTTCCCCATGGCGCTCAAGGAAGGAGCTTGCACCTGGCTCCTGAATCTGGCTCCAGGCACGATCTCTTCCTGGGACCAGATGCGCACCCGCTTCATCGCCAACTTCCAAGGTACTCGCGACCGGCCACCCACTGTGAGCGACATGCGCCGCATCAAGCAACAACCCGGAGAGACCCTGCAAAAGTACATCCAACGCTTCAACAGCGCGTGCCTCAAGATCCCCAAGGTGTCCGAGGAGGCCATCATCTCGGCCTTCTCCGATGGTGTGCGCGACGTCAAGATGAAGGAGGAGTTGGCGATGCATGAAGACCTGTGCACCTCCCTGGAGCTGTTCAACTTGGCGACCAAGTGCGCCAGGGCTGAGGAGGGACGCCTCTCCCTCCTCGAGCTGCCTGCCGCAGACCCAGAAGAGAAGAAGCCCAAGGCCAAGGACGTGAAGCACAAGGGGGCTGCCGTGCTCGCGGCAGAACCAGACACCAAGCGGGGGAAAGATCTGCCTGAGTCCTCCAGGGGCGGCCGGTACTGTGTGTACCATGACCTCCACACCCACAACACCAATGAATGCCAAGAACTCCATGCTGTGCGAGAAGGAAGGATCGGCCGTCGTCCCGAACGCGCCGATCGGGGCTACGGCCGAGGAGGAGGAAGAAACGCAGGACGCTGGGAAGACCACGGCCCGCGCCAAGGGTGGCGCGATCAACCTCGCGAGGATCGTTGGCGAGACCTGCCTCGCGAGGGGGACTGGAGGGATCAGCCTCGTGAGGATCACCCACAGGGCAACACAGGCCTCCCTCCACTGCCACCTCAGTCAAGGAGAAACAAGGACCGCCATCGAGACGAAGGGGGTGGGGGCTTCCAGGAGCCACGCGCAATCGCCTGCATCCTGGGCGGAGCTCAAGCCCCAGCCTCACAATGCATCTTCAAGCAGTTTGCCCGCGAAGTGAATGCAGTCCTCCCCAGGCTTGAAGCAACGCGCCCTCTCAGGTGGTCGGCCTGCTCCATCACATTCAGCTCAGCGGATCAACTCAAGTGTGCGGCCACAGCGGGGGTCCTCCCGATGCTCTGCTCCCCAGTCATCAGCAATGTACTGGTCACCAGGACCCTCATCGACGGTGGGGCAGGGCTCAACATCCTGTCCGTGGAAACATTCAACAATCTCCAAGTGCCCTACGACCAGCTTCAGCCAACCAAGCCCTTCTCCGGAGTCACCGATGGCTCCACGGTCCCGATTGGGCAGGTCCGCCTCCCTGTCACCTTCGGGGCACGCAACAACTACCGCACCGAGCTCATCGACTTCGACGTCGCCCACATCCGCCTGCCGTACAACGCCATCCTCGGGTACCCAGCGCTGGCCAAGTTCATGGCCGTAACTCACCATGGCTACAACATCCTCAAGATGCCAGGAAGTGGCGGAGTCATCACGGTGCCCTGTGAAGAGAAGGATGCAGTGTGTTCCTTGGAGCGAGCCTTTCAGGCCGCATCACTGGAAGACCTGGATCGCGGAAGCAGGAGGTTTCCTGAGACCACCCCCAAGAAGAAGGACATCGTCCGGACCAGCCCTTTGGGAGGCGGGCCCCTCAGGGCCCGCATCTGCCCAGGGGGAACCTCCTTCCATCGTATAGGAAAGCGCGCCCGGCGCCCTCGTCAGGCAGGGCTCGGGGGTTCTCCCCTGGAGGGCCACCGACCTGGCCAAGGTCATGAGGGAGGTGCTTGGGCACCACATCGAGGCGTTTTACGAAGCACGTTTCCCTCAAGGAGGAGCAAGGCAAGGAAGGTCAGACCCGTAGGAGTTCGTCGACAAGGCCATTCAAGAACTACAGGAATCAAGAATCATGAGGGGTTGCCGCCGTCTACTGGCTGTGGCTCCCCATCCAGGTGAGGATGGTAGGCTAGGCGTCTTCATCGACGTACCAGGGCTCAACCAAGTTGCTATGATAGAGCGCCTCTGGCCCTCGCGAGTGGGGCGCTGCGGGGGTCCGCCCCACAGCTACGTTCGCATGCCTTACGGCTTGCCGAGCGCGGTTGCAACGTGCCAGCGCCTCATGAGGGGCATCATGGAGGCTCAAGAAGACAGGCGATCCGTAGCCTTGGCGGAGATGGGGATGATTCGTGAAGAGCTACCAGTGCCTCCGGAGCCTCCCGAGGCCCCTGGGCCTGGGGGCTCGTGAGGATCGGCTTCCGCAGCCCGCCGAGTCTGCTGCACCAACACCCCTTCGCCCTCGACACCTTCAAGTGACATCTTACAAGTTTCATTTCCAGCTGGGAGCACCCTCCCAAGGCTGCATCATTCCCAGGCCGCGTGGGTCCGTCCCTGCGGTATGTATCCCTTTTATTTCATGTCGTTAGCTTGCTTTGTTGGGGGCGCCCCTCGGGCTGCATCATCCCCTAGTCGCTCGGGCCCGACCCAGTGATGTCTACCTTCCCAGCGTTTATTTGAATGAATCCCCTCCTTCGCGGCTAACGTGTTTGATCTAGTTGCCTGCTCAACTAACGCCAACCGACAGAATTGCTCCCATAATGGCACGACGCTTGCGCATGGGTCCGTCCCTGCAACGCCGACAAACCTGAATGGCTGAGCTCTGGCCACGGCAGCCCCGCATGGCGCCACCTCATCAAGCCTCCAGTGCCTTGCCTCCCCTCGGAAGCAACTAATGACAGACTGATAATTGTCATGGCAACCTTTTCTTCCTTTTGTGATGAGTTTACAGGATCCCCTAAGGTAGTTGCGCCAGGCAAGGCCCTCGCGGCGTTCCTTTCACTCTCGTCCGCACAAACTGCTTGCACGTTAAAGGGGGGAGTGCCTGAGCATCGCGACTCAGGGCTCCTACTGGCTCTCCAGCCCTCACCCTCTGGCCTTGACCGCAGCATCGCGACCTGGCATACCAGCGACGACTGAGACTAGCTCGAGGACCGGGACCTGAGGACGTAGAGCAAAAAGGGGAGCAAAGGCGGGGGAGAAGGGGTGCGCGAGGACCTCACCGAGCGATTCCGCTCTTGCCGACGCAAGGACCCGACGACACACCAGGAATAATCCCCAACTCTCGAGATAAGTCACCACCCGAAAGCACCAGCTATCGTAGCACTACCCCCGCACCTAATGCAATTCTGTGTCAGCGACACCGCTCTCCTTTCTCGCCGAGCGACGGCTGCTTGGGCGCCAAAGGGGACCTCCTGAGCATCGCGACTCAGGGGCTCTTACCGGACCCCGGGTCGCTCACCTCCTAGCCTTGCCACGGCATCGCAACCTGGCATACCAGCGACGGCTGACGCCACCTTGGGACTGGGACCTATCGACGCAGAGCACCAAGCCCTCGCGAGGTTCGAAAGGGAGAACTGAGCTAAGACGGAATCAGCAACTCGCACAGCTCTACAGCAAGGGTTATGTATTAACAAACAGGATTACAGGCACCTTACAAGCCCCCATGGGGCGCATTTTGATTCCTCGCAGGGAACGGATCCTAAGGGGTGCTAACTAAACGCGCTCCTGCAAAAGATGCCATCATCAACAGTGGCTGTCAAGCGCCGGCGCCAACCCCATCCAGATCAGAGTCGGCGACGGCCAGACGAGCCCGCCCGGCTCCAGGAGCGGCGCCGGCTCGTGGGCTCGTAGCTGTCGTCACTCGTCTCCGGAGTCGCGAAGATCTCGCTGGAGTCGCTGGATCCCCCGGCGCCTCCGTCGCCTGCAGAGCCGCCAAAGGAGTGGTCGACGGGCCTAGCCCTCACCATGGAGAGGTCTTGGCCACCTCTCCCGGGGCAATACTCCAGCCGGCACCCATCCGCGTCGAAGACCTTGAAGAACATCACCGAAGCGCCATCGTACTCCAAGTGGACCGCGAAGACGCCCCTCACCTTGCAAACCCGGGCGATCTCTCTCCAGCCACGAGTCATGTAGACCTCGCCCGGGGCAACGACCGCGACCTCTGCCTCGGTCGCGAGGGTGCTGCAGCCGGCGTGCTGCAGCCGGAGCTCCAAGGGCACCCCCCGCGGGATGATGGAGGCGAAGAAGGGAGGCAGGCGGATCCAAGACTGGAGAGGAATGGCGACATGGAGCACGAACTCTTGGGAGGAGCCCTCGGCATGGACCCCAGGAGGAACAACCCACACCTTCGTAACCCGTCGGCGCCGACGACGGCGCTGACCGCGGGGATCGGCATCGACCCCTTCGAGGCCCTCGACGTGGGCATACAAGGGAAGCGGGAACCCCGGCGGAGCCCGCTCGCACCGAGGCCTCGACACCACCTGACGGTCCTCCTCGTCCCGGCCGCAGAGGGCGAGCCATTTCTTCGGCGGGAGCGGGTCTGGTTCCTCTCGAGGAGCCTTTCCCTTCTCCGCTGCAGAGGACCGGCGAATCGGAGCCATCGCGGCAAGACGGAGCAAGGATCGGGAAGAAGGAGAAGCAAGGAGGGATGGACTGGAAGGGCACGCGCAGTTCCGTACTTATAGCCGGCGAAGGCCAACCGCCGGCCTCCATGACCGCAGGTAATCATGACACGATTTGCATGTAGGGACTTGTCCAACCCGCACGATCACCGAGGCGTCGTGGGGAAGCGGAGACGCCCACGTTCAATCAACCGCCACGCGGTACCCAAGGCCGCAGGCTGTTAGGGCCCGCGGCGCTTCGCCCTTGCCCTTTCGCCTCTCAGCACGGCCAAGTCCGGACGCACCTTGGGCCTGGGGGCTACTGTCGGCGTTCTGGGAACGGGGGTCCCCAGACTTGCCTGCCTGCGGCCTGCGGCGTGGCTCAAAGGGGGCCCGGCACGGCCCATCTTCACCAACACAAGACTCAAGACCCTCGCGAGGGGCCAAGCCTCGCGGGGCGAACGACGTGGACCTTCCTCAGGCGCGGCCTCATCAGGCTGGCTCACGAGGAGGCGGAGAAATCAAGGCGGGGTACCTCGCGAGGTGCCCGTGACGCAAGCCATGACGACTCAGGGCGCCAGGCGGGTGCCAGCCCACGCAGCGTCCTCCTTTCCTCTTTGGTGCAAAGGAGCAAGCGCAGCCGCGGAGTACCGAGGCATTAGGCAAAGGTCGCCATTTCGGTGCAACGAGACCAGGACCAGGAGGACTACGAGATGGAGGTCACCGTGGAGCCCAAGACGGCGTCATCACCAGAGCTTTGCGCAGGCGGAGATTACCTTTGTCAGGATAGCTGATACTTGCTGTCCCCCTTCAAATTAGCCCGCCATTGTTGGCTCCCTTCCCGGTCTATATTTGGGAAGAGGACCAGGGCCTCTATAAATAGGACCAGCCGCCCACAGAGCAAAGGGTCGGTCGACCGGTAGGAAAAAAGGAAGGGGAGGTTCGATAGAGAGGTTGGAAGCATAGAGAGAGAGAGAGAGAGAGAGAGAAAGGTGGTTGAACTCCTCCCAGCAGTTCATTGCCCCATCCAAGAGCAGACCCTCGCGAGGCTGTTCTTCCTTGTATTGTTCATCATCGTCAGCCCCAAGAGGCAATCCACCCACCACACACTAGAGCAGGGTATTACACCACAACGGTGGCCCGAACCAGTATAAACCTTGTGTCTCTTGTGTAGTTCTTTCAGTAGTCTAGATCCTTGCGAGACGGAGAGGTAGAAGACGTAATATTCGCGCGCACCCCAGAGTTCGAACCTTAAGGGTCTGCCGGAACCTGAAATCCGACAGCCGGGTCGATCAACCCGGCTAACCATTCATCAAATGAACAGCCGCACGACCGGCTACTCGCCAACCGGCTTCACCGGATCGCCGCCAGCCGGCCCAGTAGGTGTTTCGCTCGCGCTCAACGTTTCGAGGGACCCAAGTCCTACGCGCTCTTCTCAAAGAACCGAACTCCTTGTCACGGACCGGAGACTTGATCGTCTGACTCGTGGGGGGGAGGTTTGAGAAAGGAAAAACGCATGAAATCGGTCCAAAAAACGGAAGGCAAAAGGAAAAAACACCCACGACATCTACACAAGTATTTAAGAAAAGACCCACAGCCCGAGTTCATTACACCCTAAAACCCCCATTGGGTGGGTGGACCTGCTATTTTACAAATTATTACACAAAGTGTCTCAAGCATCTCCAGCGCCGCGTCGCGACGTCGATGGCTCTCCCCTGGCGGCCTCCGGATCCAGCAAGGTGCCGGTGTCCTCCTCAGCACCCGCGTCGCGATAGAAGCTCGTCTCCTTCGAGCTCCCCTCCGGATCCTGGAGGAGCAAGCCGTAGTCTTCACCGTCCACGGCCCTGCCATCTTCCGTCCGCTCCGGATGGAACTCGTTGTGGAAGGCGAACTCGGCGATGTAGCTGGCCCGGGAGGCGATCCGTCCGGCTTGCTCCTGCAAGTGCTGCTCCGAACCGGCCCGCTGGCCCATCAACGCGTCCAGCTGCAGGTCCGGATGCCAGGACAACGCGAACCGGAGCGCCATCTCAGCACCGGCATGAGCGGCGGAGACACGCCCCTCGCCAAGCCGGTCCGGCCCCATCTCCAACCAATGTGCCAGGCGCGAGAAGCTGCTCGGTTGGATGGAGCCCAGCCATAGGGCCGCCGTCATCGCAGTGCCGACCTGGGACAGTCGCCCCAACTGCGTTCCCAGGACCTGCAGGCGGGCCTCAGCGGCGGCGATGATCTCTGGGAAGGTCCAGGTCACCAGCGGATCCGTCCCGGACCCAACGACGCCGCTGGTGGCGGACGGCTTCCTCCGCCAGCCGCTGTGTCTCCGGGAAGGCCCCTGCCGCAAAGGAAGAAGCAAGTTAGAAGAATAACAACAAGGAAGAAAGGCCGGGTTCTGACCCAGCGAACGACAAGAAAAAGCACTTACTAGAGAAGGACTCTTCCAGGTGGTGCGCTTCAAGCAACGTACCACGCCGCTCCAGTTCGATGGCGCGATCACGCTCCTTGAGCGCCTTCTCTAGGTCGGCCGCCTTGGCAAGGGCCGCCTTCAGCTCGGCGTCCTTGTCTTCGGCCGCGTTGCGGCGACGGGCTCGTCCTGATGGCCCCCCTCAGTTGTGGTGACCTCCTCCCGAAGGCGATCCACCTCGGGCTGGAGCCGGCCCTTGTCATCGGCCAGCTGGTCGTGCTGCTGGTCCGCCTCTGCCAGGGCCTGTTGCGCCTCTGCCACCTTGGCAGCTTCCGCCTTAAGCTGCTCTACCTTGGCCTTGAGGCGGCTCTTGTGACCTGCCAGCTGCTCACGCAGCCGGTTGGCCTCGTCAAGAGACCGCCGAGCCGCGGCCGCCTCCGCCCTCGCCTGCGCCGCCTCGACGCCAAGACGGCCGGTGTCAGCAATGAGCCAGTCGTAGTGATGACTGGCCCGGAGCAGACGAGTCCGCCAGGACAGCACCTCGGCTGCAAAAAAGAAGGACTCAGCAAAATAAAAAAGAAAGACTTAAGATTTGGCCCAACTACTACGTAGTTGGCCCGAATCTCGGGGGCTACACCCAGTGGGTGCGCTAGCGCGCCCCTAGTAGAAAAGAGCACAAGAATATCTGCGGCGACGCGGAGCTCCTCCTCCTTGGCGGCAAGCTGCTCCTTGAGCTCCCGGTGCTTGCCCAGGAGATGATTGAAGGCGGCGACTTGGAAGGCGTCGAGATGCTGAAGAAAGCAGAAATCAAGAGAAGGCCAACACTCAAAAGATTCGGCCCAACTACTTTGTAGTTGGCCCGAACCTCGGGGGCTACACCCAGTGGGTGCGCTGGCGCGCCCCCACAAAGAAGAAATTACAAGAAAACTTACCAGAACGGCGCGCTCCAGGTCATGCGTCCGCTCCACCTCGGCCTCGAGCCGTTCCGTCCGGCCTCGCAGGCGGCGACTGACGGTGTCCATCGCCGCCTCCTCTTGGGTCTGAGGCCCGAAGACAACGACGCTCCCGCTCCGCGCCGGCTGCAGCACGGCAGCTCAGCGCCCTCCCTGCCGGGGCACCAAGGCATACTCCCCGCTGGCCGATCGCGACGTGGCCAGCACCTCCTCCGACGCCCCTCCCGGCGACGACGACGACCCGGACGCTGGGATGCCCTGCATCACCGTCTCCGGCCTAGCTGCCGGGGCGGCCTCCGGCACCGCCGCCCGCAGCGTCTCTTCCAAGACGGCGCCGCTTCCACCACCATCAGCCCCCGCTCGCCCGACCACATCAGCCTGTGGCGGGGAGTCATCCGCCACCTCCACGACCGCCCGGTTGGGGATCACCACTGCAGCCCGGCCTCCACGGCCGCGCTCCCTCGCCAGCGACGGCTCAAAGACCATCGCCGCCACCACCGTGCCCTCTAGCATCTCGCGCCAGGCCGGCTCCGCGTCGCCTCGCGCCCATGCCACTGCCTCGTTGGTCCAAGCACGGACCGACGCCGCCTTCAGCTCTGCCTCGGCCCGGTTCCTGTCCCGCCAGGCCACGGCTTCGGCGTTGTTCGGATCCAGGCCAAGGTCCGAGTCGGCCTGTTCCTCGACCTCGGCTTGGTCGGCAAGGTCAGACCAACTCCTGCGGAACTCGGCCCCTTCAGCGGCCGCGGCTTCCGCTGCCGCCCTCACCAGCGCGATTGGCGACCTGAAGAAAAAGGCGGAATAAGTAGAAAAGAAACAAGACCAGCTCAAGGAAAAAATCAGAGCGCGAACGAGACATGAAGCTTACCCCGCCAAGACCGGGACCGGGGCTGGCCTCCCGTCCCCGCCGCAACGCTTCCTCTTGGCCGGCCTCCCAGCCCCGGCCGGGTCCACCGTGCGCTTCGGGGCTGGGGGTCGCGGCGCGACGCTTTCTTTCCCATGCGGGCGGCTTGGCACCGTCCCATGCGAGGACCCGGCTCCGCCCGCGTCGCCGCCTCCCCCGCTCAATGCCACTACACCAACAACTGTCGTCAGCATCGACCGTTCTGTGCCGTGGTCAACAATTCAAGACACAGAGAAGAAAAACATGCGACTTACCTGCGCGAGGCCCAACGCCAGCGTCAGACTCGGCCTCCTCCTCCCTGCCGTGAGCCGCGGGCTCCTCTGGCGTCACCGGCGCCACCTGCAATGGGGCCCGGGCGTAAGGATGGCGAATCACGTTCAGAAGTATCTCACGCGTCGCATCAGGACGAATGAGAAGGTGCGCGGCAGCAAAGTAAGAAGACCGGGCACTCACCTGCGGCGCCAGGTTCGACTGGCTGTACGACGCCTTGCCGAACCGCCAGTCCTCCCCAAGGTTGGCCTTGGAGATGCCATTCACGTCACGCGCGATCTGCTCCACGGACAGCCATGTCGACCCCATGCGGTTGGGGTCTTGAAGGCCGACCACATTTCGCCGATAAGGCAGGAGCGCCCCTGAAGCGGAAGGACCCGACACCTGACGAACGCGGCGATAAGGTCGGTGCCGGTGAGCCCCTCCTGCGTCCTCATCACCATCACCACTCGCAGAGGTTGACAATCTCCTGCGACGGTCGCCTGGGCGAGTAGCCCCATTTCATCTTCGCCCGCGGCGGCGCGATGGCAAAGACCGGAAGATTGATGCGATCCGCACCATGGTTGCGGACATAGAAGAAGGAGTTCTGCCACTTCTTGGAAGAATCCTCCAGCGGGATCTTGGGGAAGTCCGCCCCCGACCGCGTCGAGATGACGGCGGTGCCACAATCGGCGAACTCCCCGGCTGACGGGCCCTGCTGCTTCAAGGAGAAGAAGCGCGCCCAGGGGTCGATCGTAGGTTCGACCCCCATGTACCCCTCGCAAAGGGTGACGAAGCCGGAGAGCTGGACAATGGCACCAGCGCCAATATGATGCGGCTAGAGCCCGAAGAACTCCCAGAACGCGCGCAAGAAGGTGCTCGCCGGCAGCCCGAACCCGCGCTCGAAGTGCGTGAGGAAGACCACGCGCTCCTATCCCTCGGGTCGAGGCCTCTGCTCGCCGCGCGGCAGGAGGATGCCGACGTCCGTCTCCCGTGGCGGGCGCCGCGTCACCCTGAGTTGGGTGACGTCCTCGGAGGTGACATTTGAGCCCATCTAGGAGCCCGATGGCAGCGACATGATCGGAGGAAGAAAAAGAAGGAAGATGGACGGTGAAGAGATTCTGCTCGGAGCAGCGGGCGCCGCAGTGCGTCGGTTGCAAAGAGCGGAGTGAGAGCAAAGGGACAGGAGGGCGCGAGCGAGAATGAAGTCCGCCGCCCCCTGGTCCCCAATTTATAACCCTCGGTTTGAACGTGGGGAAGTGGGATCGTCTGCACGCACCCATTCCACTACCCCACAATAAGTGCGCACGTACACACGCAGTAACTGCCCGGGGAAGAGCAACCGGCCCCCAGACGCCGCAATAAATCCGCGCGCTTGGGCCAAGGGCACGCGGCAGTGGGCCCCAGCCCGCCGCCCGGTCCCGTCACGCACGTGGCCTGTCAGGCCCCTCTGACTTCTGGGCACCACGTGGCGCCCACGCGAAGCCCTAGGGATTACCCCAAGATTCAGCGGACTTCTCGGTCCCCGCCACGGCTGGGATGCCATGATCCGGTTTCCAAGAAAACCGCCACACAGTGTGTGTTGCCAGACCCGGTGCTCGCAGAATCCACCTTGCTTAAGGGGGAAACTGCAAAGGCCCACTCATCCGAAGATAGCGGACCTTCACAGCTTCGGGGACTACTGTCAGGGGGATGGACCCCGGGCAGGCAACGGAACCCAGATCCTCTTCAAAAATAACAGGGTTGGCACTGCCCCTCAATACCGGCACGCGCTTGGCCGGGTCGCTTGACCCGGCCAAGCCCCGCAAGCCGGCCAGACTAGCCAACCCGGCAAGACGCGTCGACTCGGCCCCAACAACTAGCGCAAGATAGCCGAACCTGGCACAACCAAAGCCTCCTCAACAAGCCAACACCACCCATGGCGTGCTACGCAATCTAACCACGGGTCAACTCCTGTCCCATCCAGGCCGTATGATGGGACGAGACTTCAATCAACGATGACCAAGGTAACAGTGCCCCGCCCATGCCTCTGATCAGCAGGAACATGGCAACAGTGCCCCTCACCTACCCGCTGACCAGGGCTGGCGTGGCTACAGTGCCCCCGCCTTGACCGCTGATGACAGCAAGCGGCAACCTGACGGAGAGCACTGTACACGACTCGACTCGGCCACGCCCTGACGATCGACAAGACGGCACACAGTCCCCCTAGGCATGCGGGGCCCGCACCTAGGGGAACCCGGCGAACCACAAGCCCTCAGCGGGACCCAGCCCGGGTCCCCGGACACCAACAATACGGACCCACCGACTTGTAACATTACCACTGTACCCTGGGGGGTTGACCTATAAAACCCCCCAGGAGCCCTCACGCATACAAGCGAACTCATTCCATCACACACACCTAGTTAGCAACACTCGAGGAGAGGGAACTGCCTAAGCCTTGTCCAGCTTCCTTCCTCCTCCATACAGCTCCAGGAGCAACATTGTACTATCAATCATACAACTACACTCGGCGGGACTAGGGGTATTATCTCTTCGGAGAGCCCCGAACCTGGGTATGTCCGGCGTCCCGCGCCCGCTCATGCCAACCTCGCCTCTGGAGTCCACTAGCGCCCTCGAGCCTCCTCCTCTCTTTAGCCATCCCTTGGCATCTGTCGTGCGCCCACCACGACAGGTTGCGAGGTTATTATTTGTTTGTGTAGGTGTGTGGGACTTGCGTGATCTCCTACTGGATTGATACCTTGGTTCTAAAAAACTGAGCGAAATACTTACGCTACTTTACTGCATCACCATTTCCTCTTCAAGGGAAAACCAACGCAGTGCTCAAGAGGTAGCAAGAAGGATTTCTGGCGCCGTTGCCGGGGAGATTCGCTCCAAGTCAAGTCAAGATTTGACTCCCGACAATGAGCCATTTTTGGCACCGTTACCGGAGAGTCTACGCACAAGTCAAGACATACCAAGTACCCATCACAAACTCTTATCCCTCGCATTACATTATTTGCCATTTGCCTCTTGTTTTCCTCTCCCCCACTTCACTCTTGCCGTTTTATTCGCCCTCTCTTTTCCTCTCGCCCTCTCTTCTCGTTTTCCTCATGTTGCCTGTTGCCCTTATGGCTTTACCAAAAGGTGTTGATCTTCACCTTAAAAGGTTGGAAGAAATCGAAAACAATGTCAGAAGTTGTATGTCCTTGCAGTTTGAGCATAATAATTTCTTTAGAAATGAGCTTAAAGAACAAAAAGGTTTTATCGGTTTCATGAATAAAGAGCTCAATGACATGTCTAAGGAATTATATGGTTTGAAATCTCAGTTTGCTCATCTTGAAAAATTAATTGCCCAAATCTCTGATAAGCAGGCCACTTTAGTTAATAAGATGGCAGCTAAACCAGAAGAGTGTGATAATAAAGATGAAGATCTAAAAGTTATTGATATGTCTCCTATTAAATGTTTGTTTTGCAATATGAATCTTGATAATGATGGGACTGAAGATGAGCCACCTTTACCTAGAAGGCGTTCCAAAAATTTGGAGTTTCTAGATCTTGATGCAAAAATTGTTAAAAGTGGGATTGAAGAGGTTAAAACTATAAATATCAATGAACCCACTATTTTGGATTTCAAGTAATTTACTTATGATAATTTCTCTTTGATAGATTGTATTTCCTTGTTGCCATCTGTGCTAAATTCTCCTCATGCTTATAGTCAAATTAAAGCTTTTACTAAACATATCATTGATGCTTTGATGCAATCTTATGAAGAAAAACATGAGTTGGAAGATTTTATCCCTAGAAAACTTTATGATGAGTGGGAACCTACAACAAAAATTAAAATTAAAGATCATGAGTGCTGTGCTTTGTGTGATTTCGGTGCTAGTGTTTCCACGATTCCAAAAATTTTGTGTGATTTGCTAGGTTTCCGTGATTTTGATGATTGTTCTTTAAACTTGCACCTTGCGGATTCCACTATTAAGAAACCTATGGGAAGAATTAATGATGTTCTTATTGTTATAAATAGGAATTATGTGCCCGTAGATTTCATTGTTCTTGATATAGATTGCAATCCTTCATGTCCTATTATTCTTGGTAGACCTTTCCTTAGAACGATTGGTGCAATTATTGATATGAAGGAAGGGAATATTAGATTCCAATTTCTGTTAAGGAAAGGCATGGAACACTTCCCTAGAAACAAAATTAAATTACCATATGAATCTATTATGAGAGCCACTTATGGATTTCCTACCAAAGATGGCAATACCTAGATCTATCTTCGCTTTTATGCCTAGCTAGGGGCGTTAAATGATAACGCTTGTTGGGAAGCAACCCAATTTTATTTTTATTCCTTTCTTTTTGCTCCTTTTTAGTAATAAATAATTTATCTAGACTCTGTTTTGGTTGTGTTTAATTAGTGTTTGTCCCAAGTAGAACCGTTGGGAAGACTTGGGGAAAGTCTTTTTGATCTTGCTGTAAAAAACAGAAACTTTAGCACTCACGAGAATTTCTGCCATTTTTATTTGGAAGGAGCTATTTAGTTAATTATTTTTGGAGATGATTAATATATAAATTACTCACGTCCAGAAATTTATTTTAGAATTTTTGTGGTTCCAGAAGTGGTCGAAACCTACAGATTACTACAGACTGTTCTGTTTTTGACAGATTCTGTTTTTCGTGTGTTGTTTGCTTATTTTGATGAATCTATGGTTAGTAAAAGAGTTTATAAACCATAGAGAAGTTGGAATACAGTAGGTTTAACACCAATATAAATCAAGAATGAGTTCATTACAGTACCTTGAAGTGGTGTTTTGTTTCATTTCCCTAACGGAGCTCACGAGATTTTCTATTTTGAGTTTTGTGTTGTGAAGTTTTCAAGTTTTGGGTAAAGATTTGATGGATTATGGAAAAAGGAGTGGAAAAAGTCTAAGCTTGGGGATGCCCATGGAACCCCAAGGTAAAATTCAAGGACACCAAAAAGCCTAAGCTTGGGGATGCCCCGGAAGGCATCCCCTCTTTCGTGTTTGTCCATCGGTAACTTTACTTGGAGCTATATTTTTATTCACCACATAATATGTGTTTGGCTTGGAGCATCTTGTATGATTTGAGTATTTGCTTTTTAGTTTACCACAATCATCCTTGCTGTACACACCTTTTGATAGAGACTCACATGATTTGAAATTTATTAGAATACTCTATGTTCTTCACTTATATCTTTTGAGCTATGTAGTTTTTGCTCTAGTGCTTCACTTATATCTTTTAGAGCACGGTGGTGGTTTTATATTATAGAAATAATTGTACTATCATGCTTCACTTATATCATTTTCAGAGTCCTTTAGAACAACATATAAATTTGCTTTTAGGAATAATATAAAAACTTTCATAGAAGTGCATTGAATACTATGAGAAGTTTGATACTTGATAATTGTTTTGAGATATGGAGATGGTGATATTAGAGTCATGCTAGTTGAGTAGTTGTGAATTTGAGAAATACTTGTGTTGAAGTTTGTGATTCCCGTAGCATGCACGTATGGTGAACCGTTATGTGATGAAGTCGGACCATGATTTATTTATTGATTGTCTTCCTTATGAGTGGCGGTCGGGGACGAGCGATGGTCTTTTCCTACCAATCTATCCCCCGAGGAGCATGCGCGTAATACTTTGTTTCAATAACTAATAGATATTTGCAATAAGTATGTGAGTTCTTTATGACTAGTGTTGAGTCCATGGATTATACGCACTCTCACCCTTCCTCCATTGCTAGCCTCTCTAGTATCGCGCAACTTTCGCCGGTACCATAAACCCACCATATACCTTCCTCAAAACAGACACCATACCTACCTATTATGGCATTTCCATAGCCATCCCGAGATATATTACCATGCAACTTTCCACCGTTCCGTTATTATGACACGCTTCATCATTGTCATATTGCTTGCATGATCATGTAGTTGACATTGTATTTGGGGCAAAGCCACCGTTCATAACTCTTCATACATGTCACTCATGCATCATTGCACATCCCGGTACACCGCCGGAGGCATTCACATAGAGTCATATTTTGTTCTAAGTATTGAGTTGTAAGTAAATTAAAGTGTGATGATCATCATTATTAGAGCATTGTCCCAAGTGAGGAAAGGATGATGGAGACTATGATTCCCCCACAAGTCGGGATGAGACTCCGGACGAAAAATAAAAAATAAAAAAGGCCATAAAAAAGAGAAAAGGCCCAAATAAAAAATGAAAATGAGAGAAAATGAGAGAAGGGACAATGCTACTATCCTTGTACCACACTTGTGCTTCAAAGTAGCACCATGATCTTCATGATAGAGAGTCTCCTGTGATATCACTTTCATATACTAGTGGGAATTTTTCATTATATAACTTGGCTTGTATATTCCAATGATGGGCTTCCTCAAAATGCCCTAGGTCTTCATGAGCAAGCGAGTTGGATGCACACCCACTTAGTTTCTTTTGTTGAGCTTTCATATACTTATAGCTCTAGTGCATCCGTTGGATGGCAATCCCTACTCACTCACATTGATATCTATTAATGGGCATCTCCATAGCCCATTGATACGCCTAGTTGATGTGAGACTATCTTCTCCTTTTTGTCGTTTCCATAACCACCATTCTATTCCACCATATAGTGCTATATCCATGGCTCACGCTCATATATTGCGTAAAGATTGAAAAAGTTTGAGAACATCAAAAGTATGAAACAATTGCTTGGCTTGTCATCGGGGTTGTGCATGATTTAAATATTTTGTGTGGTGAAGATAGAGCATAGACAGACTATATGATTTTATAGGGATAACTTTCTTTGGCCATGTTATTTTGAGAAGACATGATTTCTTAGTAACTATGCTTGAAGTATTATTATTTCTTTGTCAATATTAAACTTTTGTCTTGAATCTTTTGGATCTGAACATTCATGCCACAATAAAGAGAAATTACATTGATAAATATGTTAGAAAGCATTCCACATCAAAAATTCTTTTTTTATCATTTACCTACTCGAGGACGAGCAAGAATTAAGCTTGGGGATGCTTGATACGTCTCCAATGTATCTATAATTTTTGATTGCTCCATGCTATTATATTATCTATTTTGGATGTTCGTGGGCTTTATTTTACACTTTTATATCATTTTTGGGACTAACCTACTAACCGGAGGCCCAGCCCACATTGCTGTTTTTTGCCTATTTTAGAGTTTCGCCGAAAAGGAATATCAAACGGAGTACAAACGGAATGAAACCTTCGGGAATGTGATTTCCTCAACAAACGTGACCCACGAGACTTGGAGTGGGTGTCAAGGAACGATCGAGGAGGGCACGAGGTAGGGGGGCGCGCCTACCCCCCTTGGCGCGCCCTCCACCCTCGTGGGCCCCTCATTGCTCCACTGACGTACTTGTTCCTCCTATATATATCCACGTACCCCCCCAAACATCCAGGAGCACCACGAAAACCTAATTCCACCGCCGCAACCTTCTGTACCCGAGAGATCCCATCTTGGGGCCTTTTCCGGAGCTCCCCTGGAGGGGGCATTGATGACGGAGGGCCTCATCAACTCCATGGCCTCTCCAGTGATGTGTGAGTAGTTTACTTCAGACCTACGGGTCCATAGTTATTAGCTAGATGGATTCTTCTCTCTCTTTGGATCTCAATACAAAGTTCTCCTCGATTTTCTTAGAGATCTATTCGATGTAATCTTCTTTTGCGGTGTGTTTGTCGAGATCCGATGAATTGTGGGTTTATGATCCAGTTTATCTATGAATAATATTTGAATCTCCTCTGAATTCTTTTATGTATGATTGGTTTATCTTTGCAAGTCTCTTCGAATTATCAGTTTGGTTTGGCCTACTAGATTGATCTTTCTTGCAATGGGAGAAGTGCTTAGCTTTGGGTTCAGTCTTGCGGTGCTCGATCCTAGTGATAGAAAGGGAACCGACATGTATTGTATTGTTGCCATCGAGGATAAAAAGATGGGGTTTATATCATATTGCATGAGTTTATCCCTCTACATCATGTCATCTTACTTAAAGCATTAATCTGTTCTTATGAACTTAATACTCTAGATGCATGCTGGATAGCGGTCGATGTGTGGAGTAATAGTAGTAGATGCAGAATCGTTTCGGTCTACTTGTCGCGGACGTGATGCCTATATACATGATCATACCTAGATATTCTCATAACTATGCTCAATTCTATCAATTGCTCGACAGTAATTCGTTTACCCACCGTAATACTTATGCTCTTAAGAGAAGCCACTAGTGAAACTTATGGCCCCCGGGTCTATCTTCCATCATATTAATCTTTCATCAGTTAGCTATTTCTATTGTCGTTTATTTTACTTTGCATCTTTATTTCTCTTTATCATAAAAATACCAAAAATATTATCTTATCATATCTATCAGATCTCACTCTCGTAAGTGACCGTGAAGGGATTGACAACCCCTTTATCGTGTTGGTTGCGAGGTTCTTATTTGTTTGTGTAGGTGCGTG
Organism: Triticum urartu; assembly: GCF_056163025.1. Classification (NCBI taxonomy): domain Eukaryota; kingdom Viridiplantae; phylum Streptophyta; class Magnoliopsida; order Poales; family Poaceae; genus Triticum; species Triticum urartu. The sequence continues at coordinate 99,256,925 of NC_141875.1, forward strand.
GGACTTGAGCGTGATCTCCTACTGGATTGATACCTTGGTTCTCAAAAACTGATGGTAATACTTACGCTACTATACTGCATCACCCTTTCCTCTTCAAGGGAAAACCAACGCAGTGCTCAAGAGGTAGCACTCCACCCCCCGCTGCCATGGGCTCTCCCCCTCGTTGCCGAGAGCATTGCAGCAGACTCAAAACTGTAGTTGTTTCTAGTTGATGCGCAGCGTAGGCACAACGGATGGCATGGGTTTGTGCGTGCGTGGAGGCGGCCCCACACCACACGGTGGTCGCCTCAGCACCGCGCCTCGGCTGCTGGAAGGAGAAGGAAGAAGAGGGGAAAACGTCCCGCTTCCCCTGAAAGAAGGTGTATTCCGGGAACCAACCAACAGAAAACTAGTCGTTCAAAAGCAGCGCGCCCTCCGCCGCGCGGTTCCCTTCTATTTTCTCCCGCGAGCCCCCGCCTTATCCAGCTGGCCGATTCAAGAATCAGCCAAGCGGTTACAATCTCTCAAGTTCCCTCTCTCTCTCTCAGTAGGACACCACCATTTGCAACAACCGATTCCCCCGGCCGTCCGTCATGCCGTCGCCATGGACAGGCCACCAGCGAGCCGCCCCTTCTTCCGTGCCGGCAGCCGTTACGCCGCCGTGGATGGATATGGCGGGGGCTACGGCCACCGCCTCGCTTCTTCACGGGGCCAGCCCGGAGCGCCCTATGGTGTCGCCGCACCCACACGGGCTCGTCCCCTCGCCTCACCGCACGGGCTCGGCCCGTCATCCCGGCCTCTCGTTGTGGGAGACTTCATCAGCAAGGGCCCAGGTCTTGCCCTCTACCATTCCGGCAATGCCAGCAGCGACCCCTTCCTCCCGCTCAACAACTACGCCAACAACGGCCCCTTCCTCACCTTCGACGGTTCGGGAGTGGTCACCATTGACCTCAAGAATTCTGTGCAAGTCTTCAATGCCATCAAGCGCAAGGTGCGGGAGAGGAGCGGCCACCTCTACATCGGCCTTGACCTCGAGTACTGCGCGAGCTCCACCAATGACCTGGACCATCACCCGTTATGCCTCAACGACTGGTATGAGTACCTGAAGAAGTATGTCAACGAAGGTGTGCTTGTCCAAATCGGTCTTGCTCTAGCGTTCGATGGTCCGGCACCATCTCCTGTGGAGGCATACTAGGTGAATGTGCATATTGATGTCAAATCCGGTGGATATCACCCATCTGCAATTGATTTCCTGGAGAGCCAGGGGCACAAGTTGGCAGATGATACGTCTCCAACGTATCTATAATTTTTGATTGCTCCATGCTATATTATCTACTGCTTTGGACATTATTGGGCTTTATTATCCACTTTTATATTATTTTTGGGACTAACCTATTAACTGGAGGCCCAACCCATAATTGTTGTTTTTTTGCCTGTTTTAGGGTTTTGAAGAAAAGGAATACAAACGGAGTCCAAACGGAATGAAACCTTCGGGGACGTGATTTTCTCATCGAATAAGACCCAGGAGACTTGGACCCTACGTCAAGGTACAAGAGAGGAGGCCACGAGGTAGGGGCACGCCTGCCTACCCCAGGCGCGCCCTCCACCCTCGTGGGCCCCCCTGTTGCTCCACCGACGTACTCCTTCCTCCTATATATATCCACGTACCCCCAAACGAGCAGATACGGGGCCAAAAACCTAATTCCACCACCACAACTTTCTGTATCCACAAGATCCCATCTAGGGGCCTGTTCCGGAGCTCCGCCGGAGGGGGCATCGATCACGGAGGGCTTCTTCATCAACACCATAGCCCCTCCGGTGAAGTGTGAGTAGTTTACCTCAGTCCTACGGGTCCATAGTTAGTAGCTAGATGGCTTCTTCTCTCTTTTTGGATCTCAATACAATGTGCTCCCCCTCTCTTGTGGAGATCTATTCGATGTAATCTTCTTTTTGCGGTGTGTTTGTTGAGACCGATGAATTGTGGGTTTATGATAAAGTCTATCTATGAATAATATTTGAATCTTCTCTGAATTATTTTATGTATGATTGGTTATCTTTGCAAGTCTCTTCAAATTATCAGTTTGGTTTGGCCAACTAGATTGATATTTCTTGCAATGGGAGAAGTGCTTAGCTTTGGGTTCAATCTTGCGGTGTCCTTTCCCGGTGATAGTAAGGGCAGCAAGGCACGTATTGGACTGTTGCCATCGAGGATAACAAGATGGGGTTTTCTTCATATTGCATGAGTCTATCCCTCTACATCATGTCATCTTGCTTAAGGCGTTACTCTGTTTTTAACTTAATACTCTAGATGCATGCTGGATAGCGGTCGATGAGTGGAGTAATAGTAGTAGATGCAGGCAGGAGTCGGTCTACTTGTCTCGGACATGATGCCTATATACATGATCATACCTAGATATTCTCATAGCTATGCTCAATTCTGTCAATTGCTCAACAGTAATTTGTTCACCCACCGTAGAATACTTATGATCTCGAGAGATGCCACTAGTGAAACCTATGGACCCCGGGTCTATCTTTATCATATCAATCTCCTACTACTTAGTTATTTACTTTGCCATTTACTTTAAATTTATTTTACTTTGCATCTTTATCATAAAAATATGAAAAATATTATCTTATCATATCTATCAGATCTCACTCTCGTAAGTTGCCCTATAGGGATTAACAACCCCTATTTGCGTTGGTTGCGAGGATTTATTTGTTTTGTGCAGGTGCGAGGGACTCGCGCGTAGCCTCCTACTGGATTGATACCTTGGTTCTCAAAAACTAAGGGAAATACTTATGCTACTTTGCTGCATCATCCCTTCCTCTTCGGGGAAAACCAATGCAGTGCTAAAAGAGGTAGCAGCAGAGTATAGGGACAGGGGCGTGATGCCAGAGTGGATATTTGCAGATTTTCTTAGTCACTTGCCCTTCGGTGGTGATTCTGTAACCTGGATCACCTTCTATTGGGGATATCACTATTGGATATAACCCGCCCGGAGGGGCCGGGTATATCCCAATGGCAGTTCATCTCCTTGAAGCCCAAGAGTGAATTGAAGATGGCAGTTCATAAGACAGGCTTGTTAAAGGGCCCAAGCCTGAAGGCGGCTTAAGGCCCGTAAGTGTAAACTGCCATGTATGTATGACTTGTATTGTAAGGCATGTAAGATAAGTCACCGAGCCGGACACGTTTATATGAGGCGGCCGGGAATCTGTAGGCCGCGGGGCATCAACCCATGTATATAAGGGGACGACCCGACGGCGGCTTAGGGCAAGAAACAACAAATCGAAAGCCAGGCAAGGCGGATTCGCTCCTTGGTAATTGAAACCCTAGTAATACCACCTCAAACTGGATTAGGCTTTTACCTTCACCGCAAAGGGGCCAAACCAGTATAAACTCCTCGTGTCCTTTGTCCCGTTTAACCCCTTTAAGCTAACCTTATCGCCATGGCTCCACAACTAAGTCCTTCCATGAGGACATCTGCCGTGACAATTCCATGACAGTTGGCGCCCACCGTGGGGCCAGCACACGATGGTTTTGAGTTCTTAAAGGGCAGCTTTGAAGGGCTCAAGGGATACGCTGTGGGCCGGGTGACCAAGAGTCGTTGCGGCAAGCTCTACATCGATGACGCAGGCCGGGGTCCCGAGGCTGGCTCAATTGAGTATGGGTACCGGGTCCCCTTCGACGGAATCCACGTCTTCATCGGCAAGATCGGCGAACGAGGCGCTGAGCCGGACATCTGCACCGACATCGTCGAGATGGCTTAGTGTGCATGACCCGCTCAGGTCCAGCCCACCGTGAAGCGTGCCTTTGTTGGATTTACCCACAGGGCTGATTTGGAAGGCTCTGTGTCGGGCGGTGAGACGGCCATCTACTCCGATGGTGAATCGTCCACGGGTGACACCAACTCAATGTACCAACTAGAAGATGGACGGCTTGGGGGCTGTTCCGATGGTGACAGTATTCTGGACCCTCGTCAGCCGCCGAACAGGGTGGTGATCTTCATGGCTGGCACCTAGCCGGTTCTCAGTTCGATAGCCGCCGCGGCCATGACTTCCAGTGCAACGGCGGTAACAGCAGCTGGTGCTGGCGGTTCAGCGCGCTCAGCAACTCAAGTTTTAACAGATCTGTTGGATGCTCTGGTGACTCTGATGGAGGTTGATGTAACCCGAGACAACCAGTAGCAGCATAAGGCAGAAGTGGCTAAGTTGCGTGATGAGATAGCGCAAGCTAAGGCAAAATTGGCAGCGGAAAACATCAGGATGGGTGCAGAGCAGGCCGTTTTAAATGCCCAAGCATAGCGGATTCAAGCAGATTCATACCGGCGCACGGTGGATCAGAACGCGTCAAATGAAGTTTTGAGGAGAAAATACCGGAGTCGTCTGCCCTCATTTTATGAGTCAACGGACCTCTTCAACACCCCTGGAGCCGGGGCCAGCAACCCGCCGGTGATAAACCGGATGACTGAAGTGCCAGGGGTGGGGTGCCGGATCAGCCGCATGTGACAAGTTCTCCATATATGAACAACACCCCGCCTCAGCATGTGGTAACACCGCCGGGTCACTATTCCACCCCTTTGGACAACATGATTGCTGCAGCGACGCAACTGGCGGCTCTGCCGGTCGAGGGCGAGACTCCAACGGCGGGTCAAACCCGAAGGGCCAGGGAACTTCTTTAGAAACATCAGTCTTGTTCTTATAGTCGTGATCGGATTCATTTGACCCCTCGACCAAACCGGAGCTACAGTAGGCACATTGACTCGCTAGCAGTCTCGAGTACTGAGCAGCGCCGTAACCAACCTCATCGACGTGACCCGGCGTGAATGGTGCCAATGCACAGGATTTGGTGGACCAGGGTAGAACACGATGAGAGGCCATGGCAGCTCAACTGGTGGCTCATCAGCACGCGCCAGTTTACCCGACGGCTTCAGTGGAGGTGGGAGTAACTTCTAGAGCTTTGGGTGTGCCATGTTTAATGGCGGCTCTGCGAAATGAGCGTCTTCCTCAAGACTTCAAAGGCCCTCGCAAGGTGCCTAATTACACAGCAGATCAGCCCCCTAAGGCCTGGGTGGAGAGTTGTGAGATGGCTATGGAGATGCTGGATGTTAGCGAGGCTGCATACGCTAAGTATTTCACCATGATGTCGGAAGGCACGGTTCGTACCTGGTTGAAGGGGCTGCCGGCTAACTCCATCGGATCATGGGCAGAGCTGAAGGCCCGATTTATCCAGAATTTCAAAGATACGTGCAAACAGCCTATGTCGATCGTGGACTTGGTTTCTTGTGTTCAAGCTGAGGGCGAGTCAACAACAAGCTGGGTGCACCATGTCTCCACTATCATACATTCTTCATAAAATATCAACGTCGGCACAACAGTGCTAATGTTGGAGAAAAATTGTCGTTTCATTCCACTCAAGCAGAAGCTTGGACGGCTCAAGCGTCATTGCAGCGAGATGGGGGAGCTCATGGCGGCTCTTGTCAAGTATGCCGACACTGATAGTACCAAGGACCCCGACTCTGAAGATGAAAGATCGGGAAAGGGAAAGAAAAGCGGCGGTATGAGGGGGCAGCAGTACAACCCGGCCAATGAAGGTGGCAACGGTAAGTGCAAAGCTGATGATTTTGTGGTTAACACCGGTGCATGGAATTATAACCAGCGTCGTAAGGGGAGACTGACTCAAGGGACAAAATTTGACCTTGAGGCAATGCTGAACCAGCCATGTCCAAAACACGGAACAGATCAGAAGCCAGCTACCCATCTGTGGAAAGATTGCAGCATAATGAGACACTTCAGGGAGTCCATCTAGCACAACCATGGCCCGAACGGTGGCTCGGGGTCCAGCTCTCATGTTCTGGGTCATGGAGGCGGTGGTTCCAATTCCGGGTTTCAAGGCCACGGCAACCAAGGTGGTTACAACCAGCAGAATAATCAGGGAAATCAGTAGCAGCAACAGTCTGGTTATCAGAGCAACCCGAAGCAATTGAATAGTGGACAGTACCATGTTTTCGCCACTAGCTTGTGTAAGAGGGACCAGAAGCTTCATAAGAGGGCAGTGAATGCTGATGAGCCGGTGGTACCACGTTACTTACGGTGGTGGGGGCAGCCTATTATATGGAGTCATGAGGATAACCCGCCCCGGGTTGACAATCCATGTCACCTGGCTCTAGTGGTGGCGCCTCAGGTTGGAGGCTATAAATTTACTAAGGTACTCATGGATGGAGGCAGTACCATTAATATAATTTATTATGAAACCTTCCGTCGCATGGGACTGACAGATAAAAATCTTAAGCCATCAAACACCATTTTTCACGGTGTCGTGCCTGGTAAGTCGGCCTATCCAGTGGGTAAGATATCGTTGGAGGTTGCCTTTGGAGATGAGCATGATTCCAGATCTAAGACTCTCACCTTCGAAGTGGTCAAGATCAAGAGCCCTTATCATGCTCTGTTTGGGCAGCCGCCTTATGCTAAGTTCATGGCGAGGCCTTGTTATGTTTACTTGCAGCTTAAGATGCCGGGTTACAAGGGCACCATCATAGTGCATGTGAGTTGGAAGGTGGCCTTGGAGTGTGAAGAAGGTGATGCTACTTATGCTTAATCAGTTTGTGAAACGGAGGAACTAAAATTTTACAAGGATAATGTTGACCCGACAGACATGACGTCCTTGAAAAAGCCAACCACAGAGTATGATCCTTTGTTAAAGTTTAAGTCTGAAGATGACACTAAATTGGTTGATTTCGTTCCTGGCGACTCATCCAAGCAGTTCAACATCAGTGCTAATCTAGATCCGAAATAGGAAAGCACGCTCATCGAGTTCATCCGTGAGAGCCGGGACAACTTTGCATGGAAGCCTTCAGACATGCCGGGTGTACTGAGGGAACTCGCTGAGCACACTCAATATTGATCCGAAGTTTAAGCCGGTCAAACAATTCCTTCGTCGTTTTAAAGAGGAGAGGCGGAAGGCCATTGGTGAAGAGGTGGCCCGGCTCTTAGTGAAGGAAATATGCCCTAGAGGCAATAATAAAGTTATTATTTATTTCCTTGTATCATGATAAATGTTTATTATTCATGCTAGAATTGTATTAACCGGAAACATTATACATGTGTGAATACATAGACAAACAGAGTGTCACTAGTATGCCTCTACTTGACTAGCTTGTTGATCAAAGATGGTTATGTTCCCTAACCATCACTGGTAGAAAAAGGGCCTTTAGTCCCGGTTCGTAAGGGCCTTTAGTCCCGGTTCCGGAACCGGGACTAAAGTGTCGGTACTAATACCTCCCCCCTTTAGTCCTGGTTCAATCCAGATCCGGGACTAAAAGCCCTCCACATGGGCAGTGCGCAGAGCCCAGTCAGGAGACCCTTTGGTCCCGGTTGGTGGCACCAACCGGGACCAATAGGCATCCACGTGTCAGCACTTCTGTGGCTGGGGTTTTTATTTATTTTTTTGAAAGGGGGGGGGGGGGGGTTGGGGGTTTTGGGGGGTTAATTTAGGTGTTTCATATATTGTGTTAGCTAGTTATAATTAATAGAGAGAAGTGTCCTCTCTTATGTCTGTGCTTGGTCAACGCTACGTACTACACATACGTATATAGAGAGGACTAGACACGCTAGCTAGCTAGTAAGCAAACGAAGGAAACAGAAGATCGTCATGAACATATATATGCATATATACAGAGAGAAGTGATATCGACCACCTCTCCTTCTCCGAGAGATTGGTCGAACAACAAGTTCTCGTATATCTATCTGACACTACCAGCTACATATATACAATAATTATCTCTTACAAATATAATCATACGGACTCAGGGTCCACATAGAATTCTCCGTCTTCAGGGATCACGTGGTCAAGAAAGAATGCCGCCAATTCCTCTTGAATTGCTCGCATGCGAGCTGGTGCTAGGAGTTCATCCCGCTTCCGAAACATCTAATTTGAAGAAGGGGGTCAATACATATATATATATATATATAAATGAATGAAACTCAACACAAATGATGGTAATAAAATAAAATTGTGAATGTTGTTATTTACGTACTTCATATTGTTCGTTAGAGTACCCGCCCCGCTCATAGGTCGTGTGGCGGATGGACTCGCAGATGTAGTATCCACAGAAATCATTCCCTTGTTCCTGCCACAACCACTTTACAAGAAATAGAGGTCAATCAAACTGATAAGCAAGAATGCTAAATGGTATTGATGAAACTAGCGCTTGAATCACTAGGAGATGCGCGGAACATGCTACTATAGTACTTACTTTCGGGTGTCTAAATTCCGGCTCCTTCGGCAGTCCCGGAACTGTTTTGGTGAATTTTCTCCAAACCCTGCCGGACAAAGAAAATAATTACTTGATATCAGGAAATGAACAAAGTTGCTGATATGGTGGATAATGATCGATTTAACTTACTTCTTGAGGATTTCAGTCATGTCCACATACTCCTTGGGATCTTTTCGTTTAGAGTCCAAGACGGTTACTACTCCCTGCTCAAGCTTAATCTCGAGGAGAATATAGTGGTAACTGCACACACATGCATAACTCGTCAATTACATTAATATAACCTTGACTAATATATAAGGGAAACCGAATACGCACAAGACAGTAACACTCACCTGAAGTTGTAAGGAAAGAGTATTATATCTTTGTTTTGATTTATTACGAACGATCGTAGCAAGTTGGCCTCGGTAGCTGCGGCATGAAGTTTAACCTCAGTTGCATCTATGAGATATGTGTTAATGAACCAAATATCACCGACTTGTCTTTTCTTCAATTCGGAGATCTTCAATCTGCATAATATAGTGAGGATGATTATAAATACATGCAATGAAAGAGCTAAGCTATATAGAGAAACTTAATGACAGAAGTAGTACTACTTACAGACAGTAGCAGGCGACCGTTGTTTTATCGAGAGCCAATTGATTGAAAAACTGATAGAACTCCTCAAATGGAATAGGCAACAGATCAATTCCAACGAGGTCATGCTCCGGTTTAACTCTCGCATACAAAGTACTCCTCCCCCCAGAGTCTCTGCAGATTTTCAAGTACCAATCATGCAATCTTCGCATCATCGTTGATAGAGATCTTTCATCTTTGACGAGAGGCTTCCCGTACTCGTATCTTTGTATCTGCACCTCCATGGGTTCATAATGTACTTCGTCGGGCAGGTAATCTGCAAGATTGCTATAACCGGGCTCCATCCTCGGATCATTATCGACGTTGTGGCTAGGCACCTTGAGCGGGGGGCACGATTGCTTCGCTTGTTCGCCGAGCTGGGCAATTTGTTTCCCAGCTCGTCGTTCTTTCAGCCTTTGATCACTGACAGTACTTCCCGACCGCTCCGCTTCAGCAAATTCCTTTCCAATAATGCGGTCATAGTTTCCTTTCGGTGGATCAGACTTCGGTGGTTTTGTCAGGGCAGCCAGAGTGCGCTTCACTTTCACCCGATCTACCTTCTCCTCCGGAGGTGGATGTTTCTTTGCTTTCACCCCTTCAAATAAGTTCCTCACTTCTTCTCGTGCGATCTCGGCGTTCTCCTCCAGGGTCCTCTCATATGGTAACTTCTCTGGAGTCTTCAGAGAAGGACCGAATCTGTATGTCATCCCGCCTCTGGTTGTACTGCTAGACGCTGACCGAGCAGACGGAGCGGTTGTCTTCTTTACTTGCTTAAGCGGCGGAGGAGAAGGACTACGATGCGCCGGAGCAGCTGGAGCGGCGGCAGGTCTCTTCCACCCTTGCTGACGAGGCAGAGAAGGAGGAGGCTGGCTGCTCGGGCGCGTCGGCGCAGGCGGAGAAGGAGGTGGAGTGCCGCCACGCGCCGGAGAAGGAGCCGGCCGAGGGCCCTGATCGTCACTCGCCGGAGGAGGAGGCGGTGGAGGCGGAGTGCCCTGACTCGCCGGAGGAGGAGGACGAGGCGGTGGCGTCCAGTTCGGAAGGTTGATGAGCTCCTTCCACCATAGGCATGGAGTCTTCAGAGCAGACCCCAACCGAGTCTCCCCTTCACCGGTAGGGTGGTCAAGCCGGAGGTCCTCAAATCCCTCCGTTATCTCATCCACCATCACCCTAGCATATCCTTCTGGAATCGGCTGGCAGTGAAAAGTTGCGCCAGGTTCAGTAGGATAAACAGAGCCAACAGCCGCCTTGACCTTCAAATTCATCCATTGCGTCATAAGGTGGCAATTTTGAGACTCCGTTATAGCATCCACGGGATAGCTGGCAGGAGCCGTCAAGGCATGCTCCAGCTAAAGCAGCTCGGTGGAAGCCACGCTGCTTCTACGCTGAGATGGCGGGGTAGCTTCGGGGGAGGCTTCGGCAGTACGTTTGCTGCGATTTGCTTCTCGTCCTCTATCGCGTCTACCCTTGCTTGCAACGCATGTATTTGGGTCTGCTGCACTTTTTTCCTCCTGTCATGGGATTTGTAACCGCCTGCGTCCGGAAACCCAACCTTCCATGGAATGGAGCCTGGTGTGCCTCGTGTCCATCCAGGGTGCTCAGGATTCCCGAGGGCCATTGTGAGCTCGTCGTTCTCTCTGTCTGGAAAGAACGTCCCTTCCTGCGCTGTTCGATATACTGCTTAAGCTTACTGACTGGTATGTCCATTTGATCGTTCGTCCAAATGCACTTCCCTGTTACAGGGTCCAGTGTTCCGCCAGCCCCGAAGAACCAAGTCCGGCAACGGTCTGGCCAGTTAATTGTCTCTGGTTCGATCCCTTTATGAACCAGATCATTCTCAGTCTTGGACCACTTAGGCCGGGCTACGAGGTAGCCACCTGACCCCGTGCGATGGTGAAGCTTCTTCTTCGCAGCATTTTGCTTGTTTGTCACCGACATCTTCTTACTCTTTTCTGATGTCTTGTGGGCCACAAATGCGGGCCAGTGATCTCTGATCTTCTCATATCTGCCCTTGAATTCTGGTGTCTCATTATTTTCGACAAACTTATTCAGCTCTTTCTTCCACCTCCTGAATAGTTCTGCCATCCTCTTCAGAGCAAAAGACTTGATTAATTTCTCTTTAACTGGGTTCTCTGGATTATCCTCAGGCGGTAGGGTGAAATTTGACTTCAGCTCAGTCCAAAGATCATTTTTCTGCATATCATTGACATAAGACACCTCAGGTTCTTCTGTAGCCGGCTTAAACCATTGCTGGATGCTTATCGGGATCTTGTCCCTAACCAGAACCCCGCACTGAGCAACAAATGCGCTCTTTGTCTGGAGGGGTTCAATAGGTTGGCCGTCGGGCGCGATTGCTATGATCTCAAACTTTTCATCCAAGCTCAACTTTTTCTTCGGGCCTCGTCTCTTTACCGAAGTTGTGCTCGATTCGGAGGGCTAGAAAAAAGAACAAAGACTTAATTAATATGTGTACATATCAAAACAATGAATGCATCAATCAGCTAGTCAGCATAGGCTTAACTAATATATATACCTGGCCGGACTCGGTTCGGTCACCGGAGCCGTCATCACGGTCTCCTTCTTGCACCGGCATTGGGTCACCAGAGCCGTCCTCATGTTCTTCTTCTTGCACCGGCATTAGGTCACCGTAGCCAGCTTGTTCACCCTCTCCTTCCAGACCATCGGTTTCGTTGAGAAACAACGAGATGGCATCACTTCCTTCTGCGATTATGTCCCTCAACAATGCTTCTTTTGTTGCTTCGTCTAGGGCGGTGTCCATAGTTTCTACAAATATTTACAACATGGCAATTATTATTCAAACATGACATATGGATATATTAGTGCCAAATGTAGAACTAGCTACCTAATCATAGTAAGCTATCGGGAGAGAGTATATATCGACAACGACGACACTACATCTATGTCCCTCGACGACCCTCGTTCCCGATAAAAAAAAGAGGAAGAAGAAGAAAAATAAGAGGAGAAGAAAGAATAGAGGAGAAGATCTCCTCTATTCTTTCTTCTCCTCTTTTTTTTCTTCTTCCTCTTCTTTTTTTATCCTCTTCTTCCTCTCATGTTCGATAGGATCGCCGAGGGGTCGGGAGGTTGCCTAGTGTCAAGGGATTCAACAAAACCATGTCTTCATCATTAGGCGAAAGTAACATGTGCATGATGGTACGAAGCTTTTCAAAGTTGTTCTGGAACGGAGTCCCAGATAGGATAATTCGCTTTTTGGTACAAAGTTCAGCAAGAGCCTTCCGAATATCGCTATTTGGAAGGCCTATGCTGAATTCGTACCAAAAGGCGGATTATTCTATCCGGGACTCCATTCCAGAATAACTTTGCAGAACTTCGTACCAACATGCCCTGGTTACTTCTGGCTAATGATGAAGGCATGGATTTCTTCAATACTTTGACACTAGGAAACCTCTCTCGACCCCTCGGCGATCCTCGACCCCTCGAACCCTAGACGACCCTGGAACCCTCGACCCCTAGACGACCCTCTTCTTCTCTAATGTTCGAGAGGATCGCCGAGGGGTCGGGAGGTTGCCTAGTGTCAAAGGATTCAACAAAACCATGTCTTCATCATTAGGCGAAAGTAACATGTGCATGATGGTACGAAGCTCTTCAAAGTTGTTCTGGAACGGAGTCCCAGATAGGATAATTCGCTTTTTGGTACAAAGTTCAGCAAGAGCCTTCCGAATATCGCTATTTGGAAGGCCTTTGCTGAATTCGTACCAAAAGGCGGATTATTCTATCCGGGACTCCATTCCAGAATAACTTTGCAGAACTTCGTACCAACATGCCCTGGTTACTTCCGGCTAATGATGAAGGCATGGATTTCTTCAATACTTTGACACTAGGAAACCTCTCTCTACTTCCGGCTAATAAGAATAAGAAGAAGAAGAAGAAGAAGAAGAAGAAGAAGAAAAGAAGAAAAAAAAAGAGGAGAAGAAGAAAGGAATAGTGGAGAAAAGAGAAAATAGAATATATTCTATTTTCTCTTCTTCTCCACTATTCCTTTCTTCATCTCCTCTTCTTTTTCTTCTTTTTTCTTCTTCTTATTTATTTCTCCTCTTCTTTTCGGTAGAGGAAACCCTAAATAGCTAGCAATTATCGTGGGTGTGAGATACATGTGGCCTTCGGTGTCGGACACTACATCCACGTCCCACAAGTGACGTGGGCGTCGAAGCCCGCGCCACTTGTGGGATGTGGGTGTAGTGTCCGACACCGACGGTACATGTATCTCACACCGACGATACTTTCTATTTAGGGTTTCTCCTCTACCGCTCCTCGACCTCTCGACGACCCTCGTTCCCGATAAAATAAAGAGGAAGAAGAAGAAGAAAAAAAGAGAAGAAAGAATAGAGGAGAAGACTTCCTCTTCTTCCTCTCCTCTTCGTCTCTCTCTTCTTCCCCTCCTCGCCTCTCTCATGAATGTCCGGCGTTCTCGACCCCCCCCCACGTGTCGAAGAAAAAAAAGAAGAAAAAAAAGAGGAGAAGAAGAAAGGAACAGAGGAGAAACGAGAAAATAGAATATATTCTATTTTCTCTTCTTCTCCTCTATTCCTTTCTTCTTCTCCTCTTCTTTTTCTTCTTTTTTCTTCTTCTTATTTATTTCTCCTCTTCTTTTCCTCTCCTCTTCTTCTTTCTTTCCTCTTCTTATTTTCTTCTTTCCTATCCTTCTTTTTCTAAAATTGTAACTTTTGCATATATAAAACTCTTCTAAAATTGTAACTTTCTATATAAAACTTTCCTATCGGGAGGGGGAGAAGATCAAAGAAAAAAAACAAGAAAAAAAAGAGGAGAAGAAGAAAAAATAGAAAAAAATTTCTATTTTTTCTTCTTCTCCTCTATTCCTTTCTTCTTCTCCTCTTCCTTTTCTTCCTCTCCTCGTCTTCTCCTTCTTCCTCTCCACTAACATAAAATGCACTAACCTAAAATGCAACAAACATAAAATGCACTAAAGAGGCTCAACTAACCTAAAATCAGTGATAAAATGCACTAACCTAAAATGCACAAAAATGCTATCAAAGAGGGGGTATATCGACCCCCCCTCATGTATATATGAAAAAATGCATATATGAAAAACTTTTGCCTATATACATCAACATATATATATACACTAACCTAAAATGCACAAAAATGCTATCGAAGATGGGGTATATCGACCCCCCTCATGTATCCACATACATACATCTATACATACATACATTTCTCATATATAAATACATATATAAACAGAGCCCCCTCATGTATAAATTTTTGCATATATAAACTTTTGCATATATAAACAGAGCCTCGACGGCGGCAACTCACAACGGGGGCGGCCGGCGAGGGCGACAGCGGCGGCGGCGGCGATGGCGTCGGCGACGACCACGGCGTTGGCGGGGGCGGGCGGCGGGTGGCGTCGGGGCAGCGCCTGGCGGCGACGGGGCAGGGGCGATGAGGACGGCGGGCTCGAGGCAGCGCGGGGCTCGGGCGACGGCGGGGGCGGCGCGGGCGACGAGGACGGCGGGCTCGGGGCAGCGCGGGGCTCGGGCGACGGCGGGGGCGGCGCGGGCGACGACGGGGGCGGGCGACGGTGGGGGCGGCGCGGGCGACGACGGGGCGGCACGGGGCGCGGGCGACGACGGGGGCTGCGACGATGTGCGCGGGCGACGAGGACGAGAATGAGGAACTGAATGAAATTTTTGACAAGTGTTGTATATATAGCAAGAGCATTGGTCCCGGTTGGTGGCACAAACCGGGACTAATGCCCCCCTTTAGTCCCGGTTGGTGTGACGAACCGGGACCAAAGGCCAATTTTCGGCAGCCCAAAGAGCGGGAAGCGGCGGCCTTTGGTCCCGGTTGGTGGCACCAACCGGGACTAAAGGGGGGCATTGGTCACGGTTGGTGCCACGAACCGGGACCAATGCCCCCTTTAGTCCCGGTTGGAGCCACCAACCGGGACCAATGGCCTTTGCTGCCCTGCGCCCAAAAGTTTAGTCCCACATCACTAGCTGAAGGGCGCCGACACTGGTTTATAAGCGCGGGTGTGCCTCCCCATTCGAGCTCCTCTCTAATGCAGGCTTTCGGGCCTAAACTTGCTATTGCCTGTTGGCCTATTGGGCCTTCTGCGGGCCTGAATCCTGGCCCATGTAGGGTTTCTAGTCGTATTCAGGCCGTGGAGGCCCAGTAGGAGGCATTTTTTTGGTTTTTTCTTTTTTATTTCTACATTTTTTTGGCTTTTTATTTTTTTATTTCTACTTACAACTAAATACTTACAGTTTTTTAGTGATTTCTTTTTCCTTTTAGGTCACAAAAATTATAAACTTTCTGTTAGTGCCATTAGTTTTAAATTTTGAATAGTTTAAATTTGAATTTTTAAAAATTTGTGTGAATCACTAGTTTATGAATAACTTTACTACAAAAATAGAATTTTTTCTATTTATTTTTTATTTATACTTACAACTAAATACTTATAGTTTTTTAGTGATTTCTTTTTTATTTTAGGTCACAAAAATTATAAACTTTCTTTAGTGCCATTAGTTTTAAATTTTGAATTGTTTAAATTTGATTTTTTAAAAATTTGTGTGAATCACTGGTTTATCAATAACTTTACTATAAAAATAGAATTTTTTTTCTTCTTTGCTATTTATTTTTTATTTATACTTACAATTAAATACTTATAGTTTGATTTTAGGTCACAAAAATTAAATACTATAAAAAATCTTTTTGCTATTGGAGAATATTATAGTTTTATTTTAGTTGATCATAACATAATATGTTAATTGATTGTTTTTATTTTCATAAAAGTTTTGTAGTTCATTCTGTTTGCTATTAATTCATTCTTTGAGCTAAATGACTCTGAAATTGGAAAGCATTTCAAAATGAACTCTGAAAAGGTTGAAAGTTGGCATGGTATCATCATTTCACCCACATAGCATGTTCCAAAAAGTAGAGAGGGTTACGACAAAAACTTGATGCACTTCGTGTACAAAATGGACAATCACTTTCGAAGTATCAAAGTTTCAAACCATAAGACATGAAAGCATTTCAAATGAACTCTGAAAAAGTTGAAAGTTGGGATGGTATCATAATTTCACCCACATAGCATGTGCATGTACAAAACGAACAATGGTAGCATGTTCGTCTGTTACAAATTTGGCATGGTATCAACATAATAGTTGTGGGAGAAAGTCTTCACTTTTTCTTCGCTTGTGTCATTTGCTTATTGCGCCGTAACCATGGATAATCTTCATTGTTTATCAGGATGCTTGGGTCAGCCTTGACATTGAAGGGAGGAATTTCATGAAACTTTTCATAATCTTCAGACATGTCTGTCTTGCCGTCCACTCCCAGGATGTCCCTTTTTCCTGAAAGAACTATGTGGCGCTTTGGCTCATCGTATGATGTATTCGCTTCCTTATCTTTTCTTTTTCTCGGTTTGGTAGACATGTCCTTCACATAGATAACCTGTGCCACATCATTGGCTAGGACGAACGGTTCGTCAGTGTACCCAAGATTTTTCAGATCCACTGTTGTCATTCCGTACTGTGGGTCTACCTGTACCCCGCCGCCTAACAGATTGACCCATTTGCACTTAAACAAAGGGACCTTAAAATCAGGTCCGTAGTCAAGTTCCCATATGTCCACTATGTAACCATAATATGTGTCCTTTCCGCTCTCAGTTGCTGCATCAAAGCGGACACCGCTGTTTTGGTTGGTGCTCTTTTGATCTTGGGCGATCGTGTAAAATGTATTCCCATTTATCTCGTATCCTTTGTAAGTCAATACAGTCAAAGATGGTCCCCTGGACAACAAGTACAACTCATCACAAACAGTGTTGTCACCTCTGAGACGTGTTTCCAACCAACTGCTGAAAGTCCTAATGTGTTCACATGTAATCCAGTCGTCGCACTGCTCCGGGTGTTTGGAGCGCAGACTGTTCTTGTGTTCATTGACATACGGGGTCACCAAGGTAGAGTTCAGTAGAACTGTGTAGTGTGCTTGAGACCAAGAATATCCGTCCCTGCATATTATTGAGTCTCTTCCAAGAGTGCCTTTTCCAGCCAGTCTCCCCTCATACCGCGATTTAGGGAGACCTATCTTGTTAAGGCCAGGAATGAAGTCAACACAAAACCCGATAACATCCTCTGTTTGATGGCCCATGGAGATGCTTCCTTCTGGCCTAGCGCGGTTACGGACATATTTCTTTAGGACTCCCATGAACCTCTCAAAGGGGAACATATTGTGTAGAAATACGGGCCCCAGGATGACAATCTCGTTGACTAGATGAACTAGGACGTGCGTCATGATATTGAAGAAGGATGGTGGGAACACCAGCTCAAAACTGAAAAGACATTGCGCCACATCACTCCTTAGCCTTGGTACGATTTCTGGATCGATCACCTTCTGAGAGATTGCATTGAGGAATGCACATAGCTTCACAATGGCTAATCGGACGTTTTCCGGTAGAAGCCCCCTCAATGCAACCGGAAGCAGTTGCGTCATAATCACGTGGCAGTCATGAGACTTTAGGTTCTGAAACTTTTTCTCTGGCATATTTATTATTCCCTTTATATTCGACGAGAAGCCAGTCGTGACCTTCATACTGAGCAGGCATTCAAAGAAGATTTCTTTCTCTTCTTTCGTAAGAGCGTAGCTGGCAGGACCTTTATACTGCTTCGGAGGCATGCCGTCTTTTTCGTGCAAACATTGCAGGTCCTCTCGTGCCTCAGGTGTATCTTTTGTCTTCCCATACACGCCCAAGAAGCCTAGCAGGTTCACGCAAAGGTTCTTCGTCACGTGCATCACGTCGATTGAGGAGCGGACCTCTAGGTCTTTCCAGTAGGGTAGGTCCCAAAATATAGATTTCTTCTTCCACATGGGTGCGTGTCCCTCAGCGTCATTCGGAACAGCTAGTCCACCGGGACCCTTTCCAAAGATTACGTAGTGTAAATCATTGACCATAGCAAGCACGTGATTACCAGTGTGCATGGCGGGCTTCTTCCGGTGATCTGCCTCACCTTTGAAATGCTTGCCTTTCTTTAGACATTGATGGTTGGTCGGAAGAAATCGACGATGGCCCAGGTACACATTCTTCCTGCATTTGTCCAGGTATATACTTTCAGTGTCATCTAAACAGTGCGTGCATGCGTGGTATCCTTTGTTTGTCTGTCCTGAAAGGTTACTGAGAGCGGGCCAATCGTTGATGGTCACGAACAGCAACGCCTTAAGGTTAAATTCCTCCTGTCTGTGCTCATCCCACGTACGTACACCGTTTCCATTCCACAGCTGTAAAGTTCTTCAACTAATGGCCTTAGGTACACATCAATTTCGTTGCCGGGTTGCTTAGGGCCTTGGATGAGAACTGGCATCATAATGAACTTCCGCTTCATGCACATCCAAGGAGGAAGGTTATACATACATAGAGTCACGGGCCAGGTGCTGTGATTGCTGCTCTGCTCCCCGAAAGGATTAATGCCATCCGCGCTTAAAGCAAACCATACATTCCTTGGGTCCTTTGCAAACTCATCCCAGTAATTTCTCTCCATTTTTCTCCACTGCGACCCGTCAGCGGGTGCTCTCAACTTCCCATCTTTCTTTCGGTTCTCACTGTGCCATCGCATCAACCTGGCATGCTCTTCGTTTATGAACAGACGTTTCAACCGTGGTATTATAGGAGCATACCACATCACCTTCGCAGGAACCCTCTTCCTGAGGGGCTCGCCGTCAACATCACCAGGGTCATCTCGTCTGATCTTATACCGCAACGCACCGCATACCGGGCATGCGTTCAGATCCTTGTATGCACCGCGGTAGAGGATGTAGTCATTAGGGCATGCATGTATCTTCTCCACCTCCAATCCTAGAGGGCATACGACCTTCTTTGCTGCGTATGTACTGTCGGGCAATTCGTTATCCTTTGGAAGCTTCTTCTTCAATATTTTCAGTAGCTTCTCAAATCCTTTGTCAGCCACAGCATTCTCTGCCTTCCACTGCAGCAATTCCAGTACGGTACCGAGCTTTGTGTTGCCATCTTCGCATTTGGGGTATAACCCTTTTTTGTGATCCTCTAACATGCGATCGAACTTCATCTTCTCCTTTTGACTAATGCATTGCGTCCTTGCATCGACAATGACCCGGCGGAGATCATCATCATCGGGCACATCGTCTGGTTCCTCTTGATCTTCAGCAGCTTCACCTGTGGCAGCATCATTGGGCACATCGTCTGGTTCCTCTTGATCTTCACCAGCTCCCCCCGTTGCAGCATCACCGTATTCAGGGGGCACATAGTTGTCATCGTACTCTTCTTCTTCGCCGTCTTCCATCATAACCCCTATTTCTCCGTGCCTCGTCCAAACATTATAGTGTGGCATGAAACCCTTGTAAAGCAGGTGGGAGTGAAGGATTTTCCGGTTAGAGTAAGACCTCGTATTCCCACATTCAGTGCATGGACAACACATAAAACCATTCTGCTTGTTTGCCTCAGCTGCATCGAGAAACTCATGCACGCCCTTAATGTACTCGCGGGTGTGTCTGTCACCATACATCCATTGCCGGTTCATCTGCGTGCATTATATATAATTAAGTGTCCAAATTAATAGAAGTGTACAAATCTCGAGGAAAATGGAGCTTGGAGGTCGAGCTTCGAGAGGAGAAAGCTTAAGTAGTGTGGCTCGGGCATTCCATCGAACACCTAATGTGCATAGGAGGTGAGCTAGAGCACCACAAAGCCCTCTCCCCCTCGGCCAGAAAAAACAGAGCACTGTGCTCTGCTCTTGCGCGAGGGGGTATATATAGGCACCTCATTGGTCCCGGTTGGTGGCATGAACCGGGACTAAAGGGGAGCCTTTGGTCCCGGTTCAAGCCACCGACCGGGACCAATGGTGGTGGGCCAGGAGCAAGGCCCATTGGTCCCGGTTCGTCCCACCAACCGGGACCAAAAGGTCCAGACGAACCAGGACCAATGGCCCACGTTGCCTGGCCGGCCCCCTGGGCTCACAAACCGGGACCAATGCCCACATTGGTCCCGGTTCTACACTGAACCGGGACTAATGGGCTGAGTCGGCCTGGACCATAGCCCTGTTTTCTACTAGTGCATAGACATGAGTTGTTATTTGGTTAACGGGATCACATCATTAGGAGAATGATGTGATTGACTTGACCCATTCCATTAGCTTAGTACTTGATCGTCTAGTTTGTTGCTATTGCTTTCTTCATAACTTATATATGTTCCTATGACTATGAGATTATGCAACTCCCGTTTACCGGAGGAACACTTTGTGTGCTACCAAACATCACAACGTAACTGGGTGATTATAAAGGTGCTCTACAGGTGTCTCCGAAGGTATTTGTTGGGTTGGCATATTTTGAGATTGGGATTTGTCACTCCGATTGTCGCAGAGGTATCTCTGGGCCCTCTCGGTAATGCACATCACCTAAGCCTTGCAACCATTGCAACTCATAAGTTAGTTGCGGGATGATGTATTACAGAACGAGTAAAGAGACTTGTCGGTAACGAGATTGAACTAAGTATTGAGATACCGATGATCGAATCTCGGTCAAGTAACATACCGATGACAAAGGGAACAATGTATATTGTTATGCGGTCTGACCGATAAAGATCTTCGTAGAATATGTAGGAGCCAATATGAGCATCCAGGTTCCGCTATTGGTTATTGACCGGAGACGTGTCTCGGTCATGTCTACCTAGTTCTCGAACCCGTAGGGTCCGCACGCTTAAAGTTTGGTGACGATCGTAATTAGTGTTTTTGTGTTTTGATGTACCGAAGGTTGTTCGGTGTCCCGGATGTGATCACGGACATGACGAGGAGTCTCGAAATGGTCGAGACATAAATATTGATATATTGGAAGCCTATATTTGGATATCGGAAACGTTCCGGGTGAAATCGAGATTTTACCGGAGTACTAGGGGGTTACCGGAACCCCCCCCCCCCCGGGGGGGGGGGGGTTATTGTGCCTACATGGGCCCTAAGGGAGAAGAGGAGGGCCGGACAGGGCAGGCCGCACGCCCCCTCCCCCTAGTCTGAATAGGACAAGGAAGGGGGGCCCCTTTCCTCTTTCTCCCTTCCCCCTTCCTTTTCCAACAAGGCAAGAGGGGGGAGTCCTACTCCCGGTGGGAGTAGGACTCCTCCAGGCGCACCCCTTGGGCCGGCCGCACCTCCCCCTCTCCCTCCTTTATATACGGGGGCAAGGGGGCACCCCATGACACACAAGTTGATCTTCGTGATCGTTCCTTAGCCGTGTGCGGTGCCCCCTTCCACCATATTCCACCTCGGTCATATCGTAGCGGTGCTTAGGCAAAGCCCTGCGTCGGTAGAACATCATCACCATCATCACGCCGTCATGCTGACAAAACTCTCCCTCAACACTTTGCTGGATCGGAGCTCGAGGGACGTGACCGAGTTGAACGTGTGCAGAACTCGGAGGTGCCGTATGTTCAGTACTTGGATCGGTCGGATCAGGAAGACGTACGACTACTTCCTCTACGTTGTGTCAACGCTTTCGTTGCCGGTCTACGAGGGTACGTAGATAACACTCTCCTCTCTCTTGTTGCTATGCATCACCATGATCTTGCGTGTGCGTAGGAAATTTTTTGAACTTACTATGTTCCCCAACAGTGGCATCCGAGCCTAGGTTTTATGCATTGATGTTGTGCACGAGTAGAACACAAGTGGGTTGTGGGTGATATAAGTCATACTGCTTACCAGCATGTCATACTTTGGTTCGGCGGTATTGTTGGATGAAGCGGCCCGGACCGACATTATGCGTACGCTTACGCGAGACTGGTTCTACCGACGTGCTTTGCACACAAGTGGCTGGCGGGTGTCAATTTCTCCAACTTTCGTTGGACCAAGTGTGGCTACACCCGGTCCTTGCGAAGGTTAAAACAGCACCAACTTCACAAACTATCGTTGTGGTTTTGATGCGTAGGTAAGAACGGTTCTTGCTAAGCCCGTAGCAGCCACGTAAAACTTGCAACAACAAAGTAGAGGACGTCTAACTTGTTTTTGCAGGGCATGTTGTGATGTGATATGGTCAAGACATGATGCTAAATTTTATTGTATGAGATGATCATGTTTTGTAACCGAGTTATCGGCAACTGGCAGGAGCCATATGGTTGTCGCTTTATTGTATGCAATACAATCACGCTGTAATGCTTTACTTTATCACTAAGCGGTAGCGATAGTCGTGGAAGTATAAGATTGGCGAGATGACAACGATGCTACGATGGAGATCAAGGTGTCACGCCGGTGACGATGGTGATCATGACGGTACTTCGGAGATAGAGATCACAAGTACAAGATGATGATGGCCATATCATATCAGTTATATTGATTGCATGTGATCTTTATCTTTTATGCATCTTATCTTGCTTTGATTGACGGTAGCATTATAAGATGATCCCTCACTAAATTATCAAAGTATAAGTTTTCTCCCTGAGTATGCACCGGTGCGAAAGTTCTTCGTGCTGAGACACCATGTGATGATCGGGTGTGATAGGCTCTACGTTCAAATACAACGGGTGCAAAACAGTTGCACACGCGGAATACTCAGGTTAAACTTGACGAGCCTAGCATATAACAGATATGGCCTCAGAACACGGAGACCGAAAGGTCAAGCGTGAATCATATACTAGATATGACCAACATATTGATGTTCACCATTGATACTACTCCATCTCACGTGATGATCGGACATGGTTTAGTTGATTTGGATCACGTGATCACTTAGAGGATTAGAGGGATATCTTTCTAAGTGGGAGTTCTAAAGTAATATGATTAAATGAACTTAAATTTATCATGAACCTAGTACCTGATAGTATCTTGCTTGTCTATGTTTGATTGTAGATAGATGGCTCGTGTTCTTGTTCCGTTGAATTTTAATGCGTTCCTTGAGAAAGCAAAGTTGAAAGATGATGGTAGCAATTACATGGACTGGGTCCGTAACTTGAGGATTATCCTCATTGCTGCACAGAAGAATTACGTCTTGGAAGCACCGGTAAGTGCCAAGCCTGCTACAGGAGCAACACCAGATGTTATGAACGTCTGGCAGAGCAAAGCTGATGACTACTCGATAGTTCAGTGTGCCATGCTTTACGGCTTAGAACCGGGTCTTCAACGACGTTTTGAACGTCATGGAGAATGTGAGATGTTCCAGGAGTTGAAGTTAATATTTCAAGCAAATGCTCGGATTGAGAGATATGAAGTCTCCAATAAGTTCTATAGCTGCAAGATGGAGGAGAATAGTTCTGTCAGTGAACATATACTCAAAATGTCTGGGTATCATAATCACTTGACTCAACTGGGGGTTAATCTTCATGTTGATAGTGTCATTGACAGAGTTCTTCAATCACTGCCACCAAGCTACAAAAGCTTCATGATGAACTACAATATGCAACGGATGAATAAGACTATTCCTGAGCTCTTCGCGATGCTAAAAGCCGCGGAGGTAGAAATCAAGAAGGAGCATCAAGTGTTGATGGTCAATAAGACCACCAGTATCAAGAAAAAGGGCAAAGGGAAGAAGAAACGGAACTTCAAGAAGAATAGCAAACAAGTTGCTGCTCAGGAGAAGAAACCCAAGTCTGGACCTAAGCCTGAGACTGAGTGCTTCTACTGCAAGCAGACTGGTCACTGGAAGCAGAACTACCCCAAGTATTTGGCGGATAAGAAGGATGGGAAAGTGAACAAAGGTATATGTGATATACATGTTATTGATGTGTACCTTACTAATGCTCGCAGTAACACCTTGGTATTTGATACTAGTTCTGTTGCTAACATTTGCAACTCGAAACAGGGGCTACGGATTAAGCGAAGATTGGCTAAGGACGAGGTGACGATGCGCGTGGGAAATGGTTCCAAAGTCGATGTAATCGCGGTTGGCACGCTACCTCTACATCTACCTTCGGGATTAGTATTAGACCTAAATAATTGTTATCCGATGCCAGCGTTGAGCATGAACATTATATCTGGATCTTGTTTGATGCGAGGCGGTTATTCATTTAAATCAGAGAATACTGGTTGTTCTATTTATATGAGTAATATCTTTTATGGTCATGCACCCTTGATGAGTGGTCTATTTTTAATGAATCTCGATAGTAGTGATACACATATTCATAATGTTGAAATCAAAAGATGCAGATTTGATAATGATAGTGCAACTTATTTGTAGCACTGCCGTTTAGGTCATATCGGTGTAAAGCGCATGAAGAAACTCCATACTGATGGACTTTTGGAACACTTGATTATGAATCACTTGGTACTTGCGAACCGTGCCTCATGGGTAAGATGACTAAAACACCGTTCTCCGGTACTATGGAGAGAGCAAAGGATTTGTTGGAAATCATACATACAGATGTATGTGGTCCAATGAATGTTGAGGCTCGTGGCGGATATCGTTATTTTCTCACCTTCACAGATGATTTAAGCAGATATGGGTATATCTAGTTAATGAAACATAAGTCTGAAACATTTGAAAAGTTCAAAGAATTTTAGAGTGAAGTTGAAAATCATCGTAATAAGAAAATAAAGTTTCTACGATTTGATCGTGGAGGAGAATATTTGAGTTACGAGTTTGGTCTACATTTGAAACAATGCGGAATAGTTTCGCAACTCACGCCACCCGGAACACCACAGCGTAATGGTGTGTCCGAACGTCGTAATCGTACTTTATTAGATATGGTGCGATCTATGATGTCTCTTACTGATTTACCGCTATCGTTTTGGGGTTATGCTTTAGAGACGACTGCATTCACGTTAAATAGGACACCATCGAAATCCGTTGAGACGACGCCTTATGAACTGTGGTTTGGCAAGAAACCAAAGTTGTCGTTTATGAAAGTTTGGGGCTGCGATGCTTATGTGAAAAAGCTTCAACCTGATAAGCTCGAACCCAAATTGGAGAAATGTGTCTTCATAGGATACCCAAAGGAGACTGTTGGGTACACCTTCTATCACAGATCCGAAGGCAAGACTTTTGTTGCTAAATTCAGAGTTTTTCTAGAGAAGGAGTTTCTCTCGAAAGAAGTGAGTGGGAGAAAAGTAGAACTTGATGAGGTAATTGTACCTGCTCCCTTATTGGAAAGTAGTACATCACAGAAACCGGTTTCTGTGAGACCTACACCAATTAGTGAGGAAGGTAATGATAATGATCATGAAACTTCAGATCAAGTTACTACCGAACCTCGTAGATCAACCAGAGTAAGATCCGCACCAGAGTGGTACGGTAATCCTGTTCTGGAAGTCATGCTACTAGATCATGATGAACCTACGAACTAGAAGAAGCGATGGTGAGCCTAGATTCCGCAAAATGGCTAGAAGCCATGAAATCTGAGATGGGATCCATGTATGAGAACAAAGTGTGGACTTTGGTTGACTTGCCCATTGATCGGCAAGCAATTGAGAATAAATGGATCTCCAAGAAGAAGACTAACGCTGACGGTAATGTTACTGTCTAGAAAGCTTGACTTGTTGCGAAAGGTTTTCGACAAGTTCAAGGGATTGACTACGATGAGACCTTCTCACCCGTAGCGATGCTTAAGTCTGTCCGAATCATGTTAGCAATTGCCGCATTTTATGATTATGAAATTTGGCAAATGGATGTCAAAACTGCATTCCTGAATGGATTTCTGGAAGAAGAATTGTATATGATGCAACCAGAAGGTTTTGTCGATCCAAAGGGAGCTAACAAAGTGCGCAAGCTCCAACAATCCATTTATGGACTGGTGCAGGCCTCTCGGAGATGGAATAAATGCTTTGATAGTGTGATCAAAGCATTTGATTTTATGCAGACTTTTGGAGAAGCCTATATTTACAAGAAAGTGTAGGAGCTCTGTAGCATTTCTAATATTATATGTGGATGACATATTATTGATTGGAAATAATATAGAATTTCTGGATAGCATAAAGGGATACTTGAATAAGAGTTTTCAATGAAAGACCTCGGTGAGGCTGCTTACATATTGGGCATTAAGATCTATAGAGATAGATCAAGACGCTTAATTGGACTTTCACAAAGCACATATCTTGACAAAGTTTTGAAGAAGTTCAAAATGGATCAAGCAAAGAAAGGGTTCTTGCTTGTGTTACAATGTGTGAAGTTGAGTAAGACTCAATGTCCGACCACTGCAGAAGATAGAGAGAAAATGAAAGATGTTCCCTATGCTTCAGCCATAGGCTCTATCATGTATGCAATGCTATGTACCAGACCTGATGTGTGCCTTGCTATAAGTCTAGCAGGGAGGCACCAAAGTAATCCAGGAGTGGATCACTGGACAGCGGTCAAGAACATCCTGAAGTACCTGAAAAGAACTAAGGATATGTTTCTTGTATATGGAGGTGACAAAGAGCTCATCGTAAATGGTTGCGTTGATGCAAGCTTTGACACTGATCCGGACGATTCTAAATCGCAAACCGGATACGTGTTTACATTAAATGGTGGAGCTGTCAGTTGGTGCAGTTCTAAACAAAGCGTCGTGGCGGGATCTACATGTGAAGCAGAGTACATAGCTACTTCGGAAGCAGCAAATGAAGGAGTCTGGATGAAGGAGTTCATATCCAATCTAGCTGTCATACCTAGTGCATCGGGTCCAATGAAAATCTTTTGTGACAATACGGGTGCAATTGCCTTGGCAAAGGAATCCAGATTTCACAAGAGAACCAAGCACATCAAGAGACGCTTCAATTCCATTCGCGATTTAGTCCAAGTGGGAGACATAGAAATTTGCAAGATACATACGGATCTAAATGTTGCAGACCCGCTGACTAAGCCTCTTCCACGAGCAAAACATGATCAGCACCAAGGCTCCATCGGTGTTAGAATCATTACCGTGTAATCTAGATTATTGACTCTAGTGCAAGTGGGAGACTGAAGGAAATATGCCCTAGAGGCAATAATAAAGTTATTATTTATTTCCTTGTATCATGATAAATGTTTATTATTCATGCTAGAATTGTATTAACCAGAAACATAATACATGTGTGAATACATAGACAAACAGAGTGTCACTAGTATGCCTTTACTTGACAAGCTCGTTGATCAAAGATGGTTATGTTTCCTAACCATAGATATGATTTTGTTATTTGGTTAACGGGATCACATCATTAGGAGAATGATGTGATTGACTTGACCCATTCCATTAGCTTAGCACTTGATCGTTTAGTTTGTTGATATTGCTTTCTTCATAACTTATATATGTTCCTATGACTATGAGATTATGCAACTCCCGTTTACCGGAGGAACACTTTGTGTGCTACCAAACGTCACAACATAACTGGGTGATTATAAAGGTGCTCTACAGGTTTCTTCGAAGGTATTTGTTGGGTTGGCGTATTTCGAGATCGGGATTTGTCACTCCGATTGTCAGGTATCTCTGGGCCCTCTCGGTAATGCACATCACTCAAGCCTTGCAACCATTGCAACTAATAAGTTAGTTGCGGGATGATGTATTACGGAACGAGTAAAGAGACTTGTCGGTAACGAGATTGAACTAGGTATTGAGATACCGACGATCGAATCTCGGGCAAGTAACATACCGGTGACAAAGGGAACAACGTATATTGTTATGCGGTCTGACCGATAAAGATCTTCGTAGTATATGTAGGGGCCAATATGAGCATCCAGGTTCCGCTATTGGTTATTGACCGAAGACGTGTCTCGGTCATGTCTACATAGTTCTCGAACCCGTAGGGTCCGCACGCTTAAAGTTCGGTGACGATCGTAATTAGGGTTTTTGTGTTTTGATGTACCGAAGGTTGTTCGGTGTCCCAGATGTGATCACGGACATGATGAGGAGTCTCGAAATGGTCGACACATAAAGATTGATATATTGGAAGCCTATATTTGGATATCGGAAATGTTCTGGGTGAAATCGGGATTTTACCGGAGTACCGGGGGTTACTGGAACCCCCCGAGGGTTATTGGGCCTACATGGGCCCTAAGGGAGAAGAGGAGGGCCGGCCAGGGCAGGCCGCACGCCCCCTCCCCCTAGTCCGAATAGGACAAGGAAGGGGGGGGGGCGGCGCCCCCCTTTCCTCTTTCTCCCTTCCCTCTTCCTTTTCCAACAAGGCAAGAGGGGGGAGTCCTACTCCAGGTGGGAGTAGGACTCCTCCAGGCGCATCCCTTGGGCCGGCCGCACCTCCCTCTCTCCCTCCTTTATATACGGGGGCAAGGGGGCACCCCATGACACAAAAGTTAATCTTCGTGATCGTTCCTTAGCCGTGTGCGGTGCCCCCTTCCACCATATTCCACCTCGTTCATATCGTAGTGGTGCTTAGGCGAAGCCCTACGTCGGTAGAACATCATCACCATCATCATGCCATCATGCTGACGAAACACTCCCTCAACACTTTGCTGGATCAGAGCTCGAGGGACGTGACCGAGTTGAACGTGTGCAGAACTCGGAGGTGCCGTACGTTCAGTACTTGCACTACTAGGAAAAGGGCTAAAGATGGAATTGACACTAATGGAGCACCAGAGAAGTGGTGCGCCACTACTATATACTAATGGCGCACCATGTGGGGATGCGCCATTAGTGTGGACGACACTAATGGCGCACCAGGCACACGGTGCGCCACTAGTAACAAAATGTTTTTTTTCATTTTTTCAAACATACTAATGGCACATCCGGGCAGAGTGCGCCATTAGTAGTTAGAACTACTAATGGCGCACCAGCCGTAGAGTGCGCCACTACTGTATTTTTTTTACTTTTTTGCAAAACTACTAATGGCGCACCATTGCATAGTGCGCCATTACTAGTTTAAACTAGTAATGGCGCACTGTGCCACGGTGCGCCATTAGTATAATTTTTCTTTACTTTTTTGCAAAACTACTGATGGCGCATGTCTATGTGGTGCGCCATTAGTATGTTGGGTTACTAATGGCGCATGTCTGTGTGGTGCGCCATTAGTAACCTGGGACCAGCTAGATATTTTTGGACAGCCACACCTACACACTCACTTTCCCCACTTCATTCCCCCCACCTCCTTCTCTAAGCTTGTCGCCTTCCTCCTCCTACTCACCTCATTTGCACCATAGATTCATCAAAATTAAGTGTTGAAATTACCTTTTTTTGATAGGTAAGTAAGGGGGAAGCTATCTTCATGTTGTAGATCTACTTTTTTTTCTCCCTAGCTCGCTCCAACAACGTGCACATGCACTTTTTGTGGCCTAGCTAGATCTATGTATGTTTGTGGTGTTGCATATGTTTGTGGTGTTGCATATATGTTTGTGTTTGTAGGTACCGGTATTTGAAATGCGATAGTTGCCAATATTTTGCCGGAATGTTGATTCATTTCCGTTTCAGCGAGAATTTTGGCACTATGCATTCTTTTTGGTCCTATTTTTAGGGAAAGTCTTGCCAAATTTTTTCTTGGTTCTAAAATATCATTTTGCTCTACCCCGCAGGAGACCATGGTCCGCACGATGACCGAAGGCATCGTGAATAGGTTTTTGAGCTCCGCGAAGGCCGAGATGCTTCAAAAGAACGAGACGGAGATAAGATGTCCGTGTCGAAGATGCAAGCTGAAGAGCCTTATTGCGGACCCGGCTTCCGGGCAGGTGCGGGACCACCTGCTCTTGCATGGTTTCATGGATGGCTATCGGTGGCAAGGTGATGAAGATGAATATGAAGTCGTCCATGGGGGCCAGGCAAGAAATGAGGAAGGGCAGCAAGACAACCACCGCGGCTCGGGCGGGCGAGAAGACGAAGAATCTCCAGGACATGATCACGACGGTGATGCTGTACACAGTCATCATGTAGAAGATGCCGGACATGATGATGAGGAAGATGCCGGAGCAGACGAAGGGCATGATCATGAAGATCTAGATGCCGGAGGAGCAGATGACGATGGACCATCAATGGGCTGGGTGCAGGACCCTCATATTCAAGAGCTGCTTGTCAAGCAGACGGATAACGCAAGAGCTGCCGCCTGAGAGAAAGCCAAGCTGGATCAACTGGAGATAGACACGGTTACTCCATTGTATGAAGGATGCAGACCCGAGGATACCCGCCTGAAAGTAACGCTCATGGCTTTGGAGATGAAGGTAAAACACAAAATGACGGACACATGCTTCGACAAGAACATGTCATTCTGGCATGAACGTCTTCCCAAGGGGAACAAGTGCCCGACCAGTTTCGAGGAGGCGAAGAAAGTCGTGTGTCCTCTGGATTTACCGCACGTGAAATACCATGTGTGCATGAACAATTGCATCATTTATCGATGCGAGCACGCGGAGTCTACCATATGTCCGGTGTGCGGCGTCACTCGATACAAGAAGAGGAAGAAAGCTCCTCGAAAAGTGGTGTGGTACTTTCCAATCACTCCTCATCTGCAGCGGTATTTCGCGGACCCTAAGGTAGTAGAGCTCCTGCGTTGGCACGCGGATAGGGAGGAGAAGAAAGCGAGAAGATGACGCAAATGATCCAGAGATAAATAAAAAAGACAAGATGTTGAGTCACCCTAAGGAT
Source organism: Triticum urartu (assembly GCF_056163025.1). Classification (NCBI taxonomy): domain Eukaryota; kingdom Viridiplantae; phylum Streptophyta; class Magnoliopsida; order Poales; family Poaceae; genus Triticum; species Triticum urartu. The sequence goes on from NC_141875.1 coordinate 99,287,264, forward strand.
GGGAGCCAGTGGCAAGCGTTGAACTTCGAACACCCAGAATTTGGGAAGGATCCAAGGAACATCGTGCTGGGCGCGAGCACCGATGGAGTCAATCCGTTTGGCAGCCAGAGAAGCACACATAGCACCTGACCTGTGTTTGTGTGGATGTACAACCTTCCCCCTGGTTGTGCATGAACAGGAAGTACATTCACATGAGTATGCTAATTGAAGGGCCGAAACAACCAGGGAACGACATCAATCTGTATCTGGATCTGCTGAAAGAGGAGCTAGACACGCTGTGGAAAATGCCAGCCAATACGTGGGACGCCACAGAGAAAGAATATTTCCCTATGAGAGCCGCACTGCTCACGACGGTGCACGACTATCTCGGTTACGAATATCTCGCGGGGCAGGTGGTCCACGAATTTTCTGGATGCGTCATGTGCATGGATGACACAATGTATCGCCAGCTAGATAGAGATCCCGGGTCTTCGAAAACCGTGTTCATGGGACATCAAAGGTGGCTTCACGACGATGACCCGTGGAGGAAACGCAAGGATCTATTCGATGGTGAAACCGAACTCCGAAGACGCCCGCGTACGAGGAGCGGCGAGGAAATAGACGGGCTGTTGAAAAATTGGAAAGATTGCCCACTGCCAGGAAAGAAGCCAAAGGAGCCAGAGCCGAGAAAGAAGCGAAAGGCGCCAGAGCCGCTGCTGAAGGTATGGAAAACGAGGTCTGTTTTCTGGGACTTGCCGTACAGGAAGATCCACTGTGTGCCTCACAGCCTTGATGCCATGCATATCACGAAGAACATGTGCGAGAGTCTGCTTGGTACCCTGCTCAACATGCCAGAGAGGACCAAAGATGGGCCGAAAGCAAGGGTAGACTTGAAATCAATGGGCATCAGGCAGGAGCTTCACGCTAATGATGATGATGATGATGATGATGAGGCGAAGCAGGACACAGAAAGTCGTCGCAAAGGCAAAAAGGCCAAGAAGACCAGAAATGACTACCCTCCCGCGTGCTTCACTCTAAGTCAGGAGGAGATCGAGCAGTTTTTCACCTGCCTCGTAGGAGTAAAACTTCCTTACGGTTACGCGGGGAAGATAAGCAGATACCTAGACCCAGCGAAGCAGAAGTTCAGCGGGATGAAGTCTCATGACTGTCACGTGCTGATGACGCAGATACTTCCAGTTGCAATCCATGGGATCATGGACGCGCACGTCCGTGAAACGCTATTTGGCCTATGCAACTTTTTCGACGTCATCTCTCGGAAGTCGGTTGGCGTGAGGCAACTCAGAAGGCTACAGGAAGAGATCGTGGTGATACTATGCGTGCTTGAGATGTCCTTCCCGCCCGCATTCTTCGACGTTATGGTGCATCTACTGGTCCATATCGTGGAGGATATCATCCAACTCGGGCCGACGTTCCTGCACAGCATGATGCCATTCGAAAGGATGAATGGTGTCATCAAAGGATACGTTCGCAACATGTCACGTCCAGAGGGAAGTATAGCCAGGGGCTTTCTGACCGAAGAGTGCATCTCCTACTGCACGAATTATCTAGGCATCGAGAACCCCGTTGGTCTGCCCGTCATCAGGTACCTCGGCAGGCTCGCTGGATGGGGTCACCGTGAGGGTCGCCGCGAAATGCATGTCGACTTAGAGGGTCGACTCGCCGACTTTGAAAGAGCAAACCTAGTCGCGCTACAACACATAGACGTGGTCGATCCTTGGGTGGTAGAGCACAAAACCTTTATCGAGAAGACATACAATTACTGAGGCCAACAGAGGACGGACGGAGATATAATCAAAGAGCACAACTCATGTTTCACGCGTTGGTTCAAGCAGAAGCTTCTGTCGTACCCTTTACATGAGGATTCTTCTGCGGAAGAACAACTCATATTCGCCTTGTCACAGGGCGCCGAGCACAACCTGATGACCTATGAGGCGTACGATATCAACGGCTACACATTCTACACCGAGGACAAGGACATGAAGAGCGATGGTTATCAGAACTCCGGGGTAACAATGGAATCCTACACCGGTAACGACAAGGACAGATACTACGGAAGGATCGAGGAGATCTGGGAGCTGAGCTACACTAGAAAGAAGGTCCCGATGTTCCGTGTCAGATGGGCCAAGAGCGTCCTAAAAGAAGACCGGTATTTCACCACCATGGTTATACCCGAAGCCAAATCCAAGACCGCGGGCGCAAACGTCACCGCGAAAAATGAGCCATGGGTACTGGCTTCCCAAGTGGACCAATGCTTCTTCATTACCGACCCGTCAAAGCCCAGTCGTGTTGTCGTGAGGAGAGGCAAAAGGAAGATCATCGGAATGGATGGAGTAGCCAATGAGCAAGACTTCGACAAGTACGGCGACCCGAAGATCGAACATGACAACGACGATGAAGTAGCAGCATACACCACAAGAAGAAGCAGGACCACCCTACCTAAAGGACGTCCGTTCCACAGAAGAACTCCATTTGCGAAAAAGAAGGGCAAGAAGATTATAAACAGATAGCTAGCTAAGATCGACTGTATTTAAATCATAGTCTTCATTTCTTGGTTGTATTTCATGGGCACTTTTTGATATCATGAATATTTTTAAATTTCATGGGCACTTTTTGAATTCATGAAAAAATATTGAATATTCATGAGGACACTCGATCTCGACCCCCCTCCATCTCGATCGCTATCCCCCCTCGCCAGATCCCCCCTCGCCAGATCCCCCTTGCCAGATCCCCCTCGCCGCCGAGCACCCCCCGCACCCTCCCCCGCTCCACCACCGCCGACGACCCCCACACCCTCCCCCGCTCCACCGTCACAAATGAATGCAACTAAAAATCCAAAAAAACAAATTTGATTATATTTTCAAAAAACAAATTTGATTATATTTTCAAATAACAAATTTGATGATATTTTTTTATATTCATAAATATTTTCAAATAACAAATCTGATGATATTTTTTAAAAAATTATTACTGTTTTTACAAAAATTTATTAATGTTTCATATTCATATTCATTTTCATATTCATATTCATTTTCATATCCATATTCATATTAATTTTCTATTAAATTATTAGATGCAAAAAAATAATAATAAAAAAATCTTACTTATGGCGCACGGCTGGCTGGTGCGCCATTGCTATCTAATAAAAAAGAATACTAATGGCGCACCGTCTCGGGGGTGCGCCATTGCTATAAAAAAACATACTAATGGCGCACCGCCAGGGGGTGCGCCATTAGTAATCTTCCCCCCTAGTCGTCCGATCCCTTCGTCCCTCCCGCTCGCCAGATTCACTCCCCCCTCGCCAGATTCATTCCCCCCTAGTCGCCCGACGACCCCCGCGCCCCACCTCGCCGTCTCGGTCCTCGCCGCCGACGGCCTGCCCCGCTCCTTCCCTCCACTCCTCAATCGCCCTCTCGGTCCTCGCCGCCGACGGCCTGCCCCGCTCCTTCCCTCCACCCCGAGTGCCGCCGCCGCGCGTCACCGCGGCCACCGACCACCCCGTCCTCCGTCGTCGTGCCTAGGAGCTGCGCCAGGAGCAACACCATCGTCACCTTCATCGTCTACGTCCACGGATTGGAGCCGGGTCATCAAGGATCGAGCGCATCGACCCCTTCTTCCTCATCACCGACCACTGCTTCTCAGCGTCGATCCGCGCTGCCCCGACCACCCTCGGCCTCGCCGTCTCCTTCCCCAGCTCCGCGGTGAGCGTCTCCATCGATTCCCCTGTTTTTCTCCTTGTTTAGTCACCGTTTGTGCATGCGGGCTCGTGCTCACCGCGCCGACCGCCCCTCGCTGTAAACTCAATGTAAAATTCAATCTAAAACTCAATGTAAAATTCAGTTAAAGTGATCTGAATATAAAAACTCTTGGAGTAAAAATTCAGTCTAAAAGTCAGTTAAAGTTTTAGTTTTAGAGTAATTTTCAGTTTGTAAAACTGGGAAGTGTATTTTTTATTATGAAACTTAGTGTAACTATTTTCAATTTTGATGGAAAATCAGTCTAAAAGTCAGGAGGGGGATCTCTGCTGATTGCATATACAGATTTCTTGAATAGTGCTATTAATTACAAATAGAGCAATGTTGAAAATGAAACAAAAGGAATTGGAAAACCAGAAAGATAGGCATTCTGTTGTAAGTAAGCTAAGATAAAAAAGTATTTACTTTAAGTAATTATTTACAACAAGCATTGTGTAGGAAAATGTCATGCAGGCTGTAACTTGAACTTGAAGAACTCCTTAGATAGTTTTTTAGTCTCCTTATACAAAGCAAGCTGAAGTTTGAAACCTATTTCTCCTAAGCAGACACTGAAAAATTGCAGATAAGTAGACACTAAAAATTGCAGCCATGTCAAAGTGTCATTTCATTTGGGAGCAGTAACGAAAACTGTATGTGCTGTCATAGGTGCTGTTGTAACATCCCAAATTTTCAATTTGGAATGTTATACATTAGATCATCATGCATATCATATTTTATTTTGCATTTTGGTTGATCCTAGAAATTCTACGCGACTCAATGACCCACGGAGAGAGTTGGGGATTTCATTATTTTCATATTTGAGTTTTCTCAAATTTTGAGAATAGGATCATTTGATTTTATTTATTTTATCGTTAATTATTTCTATTACAAAAATATGAGAGAGGGAATGACATGACTTTCCCAAAATAAAGAAATATTGAGGATTTAATAATAAAATCAAATACGATTTTATTTCGCAGTTTTTCGTTGTTTTATTTGAATTTAGGAAAAATGTGCGTTTTTCAAAATTGCATTTAGGTCCCAAATAAATGTTCACCTTGTGCGGCTTGATTTTAGAAGCCCGTGAAAATTTATTTCGGAATTTTTGGAGTCCGTTTAGTATTTCTTTTTTTTCGAACAGAATAATTAAAAAAAGAGAGAAAAAAATTCGGCGTTCGTCGTTTTTCTTTTTCTCGGATTAAATCTGTGATTTTTATGATCGCGATTCCTGATCCGATTTTCATTTTACTTTAACTTTTCACTCGTTTATCGGAATCAGGTGATTCAAGCGCCTAGAGTTTCGTCTCGAAACCCTCTATCCGTTTAACCAACTTAAATAAGATTTTGCTACTGTAAAATTTGCCCTAGATCCAGATTACTAGAACGAAGTTGTTTTCTTTCGCAGTTTGATTTTCGTTGCTTCGTTCGATTTGATTCTTTTTGCCAACCGGAGTTCTTAAGTTGAACCTTCTGGTTAGATCTCTTATTTGAGTTTTACCTGTGCATTAGATGAGTACTTATTGTATGCTTGTTTGTTTGTCTGTGATAGAATACCCAGAGTGCGCCGCCTGTTACTTCGAATCGTTAGGTTTCGCGTATCATCAGCAAGGCAAGTAACACTTTGATCACACCTTTTCTACAACCTAGTTTTATTGCATTAGATCAATCCTCACACATTGCATGATTAGGATCTAATTAAATTGTGGGATGGGAAGTAGATGAGGTAGTACCTATTACCTGTTTATTATCAAACCTTTGGGAGTTACTTCTACGTTTGCTTATTATACCATGCTATACTAGTAGATGTGGATTGGGTGAGTGAAATCCATGACAGATGTGAGATTGTTAATTAATGGTTTATCTAAGGTGGCAACTTAAACACACACCTGGGTGGATTGAGGCACCTGGTATTCCAGGACTTGCCTGTTTTCTTTTGGACTGCCACCCAGGCTCAAAGAGATCATGAGACTATTCATACTAGAAACTTCCGTGTGCAGCCACAAGCTATTATGGGCTCTAGCATAGTTGACTAAGTCGTGCGAACTCTTACAGTGGTAGACTAGTAGATGTAGGGGATGTAGGTGGTACGGTCTACCCATCGTAAGGTGCTAGCGCTTTTGAAAGACTATGTCTCGGTCATCCATCTTCTCAAACACCATGTAGTGCGAGAAACCAAACGGAGGCGATCGAGTCTTGTGGGGAAAAGTGCGCAAACCTCTGCAGAGTGTAATAAACTAATCATGGTTAGCCGTGTCCCCGGTTATGGACATCTTGAGTATCTAGTACTTGGATTATCGTGTGAATCTCAACATGTTACTCTAAAATTAATTTTGTTGGGTTATGTTTAATGATGATGCTTAATTGGGATTGAGAATGCTGTCAACCTTTCTCAATGTTTAACAACCACCATGATAGTTAAATAAATTTATTCCTTTGAAGTAGGGAAAAATTGGCTTTACGCAAAACTGTAACCATAGAGCTTTCCACCAGCCAAATATACATATAGTATAGCTGTTTCATTCCATTACTCTCTATGTGTTACCTTGCCAGCATATTCCATGTGCTGACCCGTTTTCGGGCTGCAACGTTAATGTTGTAGACTTTTCAGACGACGATTAAGGAGTTTTTAGGTCGTGGTTCTATAGTCAGTGATGTCGTTGGAGTTGATGGACTCACTTATCTTCCAAGCCTTCCGCTGTTATTGTTATTAGATGGCCTTAAGCCATACTTATTGTAATAAGTTCTATTTTGAGACACTCGATGTAATAAGTGTGTGATTGCTACTCTGTTATAAATCCTCCGAGTACTGTGTGGTGTCAGCATTACTGATCCAGGGATGACACCGGTGCACAAAGATCAGACTGTTTAAGGTCTAGTCGCTATAGAGATGGTATCATAGCACACGCTGACTGTAGGACACGACCACTAAGCTAAAGACCTAGATCACTATTCACTCTCTTCTCTTCTGACCTCTCATCTTTTCTACTCTTTAGGATGGAGGATGCAAGGAACAAGTTCACACAACCGGATGAAGATTCACCCTTTGGACGATACTTGAAGGAAGTCACTAGATACCTGAACATAGGAGTACCAAGTTTCACCGGAACCTACAACGCCACTTTACCTGAAGAAGAGCACTGGATGATTCAAGTTCAAGTTCCAGGAAGGACGTTCATGCCAGTCACTGAGCCCATAGAATTTTCTTTTGATGCACCAACTTGGAGTCTAGGAAAGAGCATGGCAGCTCACATCGCCATGGGACGCATTGGAGAAGTCTACCGCAAGGATCTCAAGGATACTATCTACCAGATTTGTGGGCGCCGAGATGAACACTGGGAGATGATCAGCATCAGGAAGGATAGATCAATTGCAGCTTTTATCCTGGAGCTAAACCAGCACATTCGACGACAGGAGAACTAGATGTGCGCCGACATGATAGATCTGAAGAAGGCTAAGACTAGAATCAAGGAATTGGAGGAATAACTCAAGGCTACACGTGAAGATTATGAAGAAGAAATTGAAGTATTGGTGGAGAAGAATGATGACTTGATCAAGAAGATTGGAATATTTATGGGAGGCCCTACGCCAGTAGATGAAGACGAAGAGCCCCAGGAAATTAGCCCGGAAGACTACATCATCATCGACGACACCGACTCGGAAGCAGATAGTAGCGATGATGACTATGTTGATGAAGCTGGAGCAGATATCATGGAGTCTGCAATCGTAGAATATTTCTAGTAGACCACCTCATCAGTAGTAGTAGTCCACCATGTAAATATAGTAGTCCGAGTACTTTTGCGATAGATAGATCGATTGTATGCCCTTGTTTGATTGATTGAAGTGAATTGTTTGCTTTTGCCTCATGTGCATATGGGTAGTGTTTTCTCTTTAGACCCCCTCTATTCTTATATCTCATCTTTTCTAAACCCTCAGATGCCTCCGAGACGTGACCCCGTATTTGCCTTTCCACCGGAGCTCACCTAGTTGATCCAGCAGCAGAACACATTGATGCAGTTGCTAGTCCAGAATCAGAATCAAGGGGATTTGTGGATAAGTATAACCTACCAACCCAAGCCCTTAGGTCACCCATGTTAGTAACCTCGCCCGGAGTAGAGTATGTGGCTAGTCTATGGTGTGATTGGTTACCATTAAGGATTGGTAACTACGTTTTCCCCTCATACCTAATAGTATTGGAATCTCAAGGATTGGATGTGATATTAGGCATGGATTGGTTATCAAAGTATGAAGGGAATATTGAATGTGCTAGTAAGTCAATTTTGCTTACCACCCCAGAAGGGAGAAGGATCAAGTATGTATCCTGACATGTGCCGAAGAGGACTCAAGTAAATTGCTTAACAGGAGTTGTGCAGGAAGAAGTACTAGTGGTAAGGGATTTCCCTGAAGTATTTCCAGAGGAGTTGCCAGGCATGCCACCGGATAGAGATATTGAGTTTTTGATTGAGCTATTGCCAAGCACAGGGCCAATATCAAAGAGACCATATAGGATGCCAGCAAAGGATTTGGTGGAAATTAAGAAGCAGATTAAGGAGTTACTGGATAAGGGATATATTCGCCCAAGTTCTTCGTCTTGGGGATCGCCAGTACTTCTAGTGGAGAAGAAGGATGAATCATTAAGGATGGTTGTTGATTATCGAGGATTGAATGAAGTAACGATCAAGAACAAGTACCCGCTACCAATGATCAACGATCTGTTTGATCGATTGCAAGGATCTAAGGTATTTTCCAAGATCGATCTGCGATCAGGATACCACCAGTTGAAGATTCGAGAATAGGATATTGCTAAGACAGCTTTTACCACCAGGTATGGGCTGTCTGAGTATACCGTTATGTCATTTGGTCTGACTAACGCACCTGCCTATTTTATGAACATGATGAACAAAGTGTTTATGGAGTTTCTGGATAAGTTCGTCGTAGTGTTCATTGATGATATCCTGGTTTATTCGAAGAATGAATAGGAGCATAAGGAGCATTTGCGTTTGGTACTTGGAAAGCTCAGAGAACATCAATTATATGCCAAGTTCAGGAAATGTGAGTTTTGGTTGAAGGAAGTAGGATTCCTCAGACATGTTATATCTGGAGAAGGTATAGCAGTAGATCTCGCTAAAGTTGAAACCGTGACCAAGTGGGAAGCCCCAACAACAGTTGGAGAGATTCGGAGTTTTCTTGGAATCGTAGGATACTACCAGAGATTCATTGAGAACTTCTCAAAGATTGCGAAGCCTATGACTGAGCTGTTGAAGAAGGATACCAAGTTCATGTGGACAGAGGAATGTGAGGCTAGTTTCCAGGAGTTGAAGAAATGTTTGGTTACCTCACCAGTGTTGATTTTGCCAGACCAGACCAAGGATTATGAGGTGTATTGCGACGCTTCACGTCGAGGACTTGGAGCAGTGCTTATGCAGGAAGGGAGAGTTGTTTCATATGCCTCAAGACAACTGAAGCCTCATTAGTTAAATTATGCTACACATGATTTGGAATTAGCAGCCGGAGTGCATGCACTGAAGACATGGAGACATTTTCTGATTGGAAATCATTGTGAGGTGTATACGGATCATAAGAGTTTGAAGTACATTTTCACCCAGAAGGAGTTGAATCTCAGACAAAGGAGATGGTTGGAGCTTATCAAGGATTATGATATGAAATTGCATTATCATCCTGGAAAGGCTAATGTAGTAGCAGACGCATTAAGCCACAAGAGCCATGTCAATACATTAATGACGGGAGAAATACCAAGGGAGTTAGCAAAAAATCTTCGCGAACTATGTTTGGAAATAGTTCTGAGAGGCTATGTAGCAGCATTGGAGATTCAATCAACTTTGATGGATAGAATCAGAGAAGCTCAGAAAGCTGACAAAGAGATTGCCGCTATAAAGGAGAAACTGAGCAAAGGAAAAGCTAAAGGATTTCCTGAGGATGAGCACGACACCCTATGGTTTGAAGACCGCGTTTACGTGCCCAATGACCCGGAGATCAGGAAGTTGATACTGCAAGAGGCACATGACTCACCGTATTCAATTCACCTAGGAAATACCAAGATGTATTTGGATTTGAAGGATATTTTCTGGTGGACCAGAATGAAGAAGGATATTGCGGAGTATGTAGCAGTTTGTGATGTATGCCAGAGAGTAAAGGCAGAGCATCAGAAGCCAGCAGGATTGTTACAACCATTGCCGATACCCGAATGGAAGTGGGATAAGCTAGGCATGGATTTTATCACGGGATTACCCAGGACTCGTTCAGGCTATGACTCGATTTGGGTTGTAGTCGATCGATTGACGAAAGTAGCTCATTTCATCCCGGTAAAGACCACTTACACCAGTGCTAAGTTGGCAAAGATATACATGACCAGGATCGTATGTTTGCATGGAGTTCCAAGGAGTATCGTATCAGATAGAGGAACCCAGTTTACCTCAAAGTTCTGGAAGCAGTTGCACGAAACTTTGGGAACCAGGCTAGAATTCAGTATAGCTTTTCATCCTCAGACAGATGGACAGACCGAGAGAGTCAATCAGATTTTGGAGGATATGCTGAGAGCTTGTGCACTAGATTATGGATCTAGTTGCGACGATAATTTGCCATATGCAGAGTTCTCTTACAACAACAGTTACCAAACCAGTTTGAAGATGGCCCCTTTTGAAGCTTCGTACGGAAGGAGGTGCAGAACACCGTTTTCATGGGACGAAGTTGGAGACTGCCAGTTGTTTGGTCCTGACTTGATTAAAGAGTCTAAACAGAAGGTGAAGTTGATTCGTGATAGTCTCAAGGTAGCCCAGTACAGACAGAAGAGTTATGCGGATTCTAAACGCAAGGAGACAGTTTACGAAGTCGGAGACAGAGCTTATCTTCGAGTATCTCCACTTCGGGGAACAAAGCGTTTTGGAGTTAAAGGGAAGTTAGCGCCACGATTTGTAGGACCATATTGAGTTTTGGAGCGTATGGGAGAAGTGGCCTACAAGTTGGAATTGCCCGAAGGATTGTTAGGGGTACATGATGTGTTCCACGTTTCTCAATTAAAGAAATGTCACGCGGAGATGACTGACATACGGTTGAGAGACACAGTGCCTTTGGAAACTATTCAGTTGGATAACGATTTGACCTACGAGGAGAAACCAGTCAAGATCCTCGAGTTTGCCAGCCGAGTTACTCGCAGCAAGGTTATCAAGTTTTGCAAAGTTCAGAGGAGCCACCACACGGAGGATGAAGCCACCCGGGAACGAGAGGAAGATTTGCTCAAAGACCACCCTCACCTATTTTCTAGCCAACTCGAATCTCGAGGCCGAGATTCATCTTAAGGGGGGTAGGTTTGTAACATCCCAAATTTTCAATTTGGAATGTTATACATTAGATCATCATGCATATCATATTTTATTTTGCATTTTGGTTGATCTAGAAATTCTACGCGACTCAATGACCCACGGAGAGAGTTGGGGATTTCGTTATTTTCATATTTGAGTTTTCTCAAATATTGAGAATAGGATCATTTGATTTTATTTATTTTATCGTCAATTATTTCTATTACAAAAATATGAGAGAGGGAATAAAATGAATTTCCCAAAATAAAGAAATATTGAGGATTTAATAATAAAATCAAATAAGATTTTATTTTGGAGTTTTTCGGTGTTTTATTCGAATTTAGGAAAAATGTGCATTTTTCAAAATTACATTTAGGTCCGAAATAAATGTTCACCTTGTGCGGCTTGATTTTAGAAGCCCGCGAAAATTTATTTCGGAATTTTTGGAGTCCGTTTAGTATTTCTTTTTTTTCCGAGCGGAATAATTAAAAAAAGAGAGAGAAAAAAATTCGGCGTTCGTCGTTTTTCTTTTTCTCAGATTAAATCTGCAATTTTTCTGATTGCGATTCCTGATCCGATTTTCGTTTTAGTTTAACTTTTCGCTCATTTATCGGAATCAGGCGATTCAAGTGCCTAGAGTTTTGTCTCGAAACCCTCTATCCGTTTAACCAACTTAAACAAGATTTTGCTACTGTAAAATTTGCCCTAGATCCAGATTACTAGAACGAAGTTGTTTTCTTTCGCAGTTTGATTTTCGTTGCTTCGTTCGATTTGATTCTTTTTGCCAACCGGAGTTCTTAAGTTGAACCTTCTGGTTAGATCTCTTATTTGAGTTTTACCTGTGCATTAGATGAGTACTTATTGTATGCTTGTTTGTTTGTCTGTGATAGAATACCCGGAGTGCGCCGCCTCTTACTTCGAATCGTTAGGTTTCGCGGATCATCAGCAAGGCAAGTAACACTTTGATCATACCTTTTCTACTACCCAGTTTTATTGCATTAGATCAATCCTCACACATTGCATGATTAGGGTCTAATTAAATTGTGGGATGGGAAGTAGATGAGGTAGTATTTATTACCTGTTTATTATCAAACCTTTGGGAGTTACTTCTACGTTTGCTTATTATACCATGCTATGCTAGTAGACGTGGATTGGGTGAGTGAAATCCATGACAGATGTGAGATTGTTAATTAATGGTTTATCTAAGGTGGCAACTTAAACACACATCTGGGTGGATTGAGGCACCTGGGTATTCCAGGACTTGCCTGTTTTGTTTTGGACCGCCACCCAGGCTCAAAGAGATCATGAGACTATTCATACTACAAACTTCCGTGTGCAACCACAAGCTATTATGGGCTCTAGCATAGTTGAATAAGTCGTGCGAACTCTTACAGTGGTAGACTAGCAGATGTAGGGGGTGTAGGTGGTACGGTCTACCCATCATAAGGTGCTAGCGCTTCTGAAAGACTATGTCTCGGTCATCCTTCTTCTCAAACACCATGTAGTGCGAGAAACCAAACGGAGGCGATCGAGTCTTGTGGGGAAAAGTGCGCAAACCTCTGCAGAGTGTAATAAACTAATCATGGTTAGCTGTGTCCCTGGTTATGGACATCTTGAGTATCTATTACTTGGATTATCATGTGAATCTCAACATGTTACTCTAAAATTAATTTTGTTGGGTTATGTTTAATGATGATGCTTAATTGGGATTGAGAATGCTGTCAACCATTCTCAATGTTTAACAACCACCATGATAATTAAACAAATTTATTCCTTTGAAGTAGGGAAAAATTGGCTTTACGCAAAACTGTAACCATAGAGCTTTCCACCAGCCAAATATGCATATAGTATAGTTGTTTCATTCCATTACTCTCTATGTGTTACCTTGCCAGCATATTCCATGTGTTGACCCATTTTCGGGCTGCAACGTTAATGTTGCAGACTTTTCAGACGACGATTAAGGAGTTTTTAGGTCATGGTTCTATACTCAGTGATGCCATTGGAGTTGATGGACTCACTTATCTTCGAAGCCTTCCGCTGTTATCGTTATTAGATGGCCTTAAGCCATACTTATTGTAATAAGTTCTCTTTTGAGACACTCAATGTAATAAGTGTGTGATTGCTACTCTGTTATAAATCCTCCGAGTACTGTGTGGTGTCAGCATTACTGATCCAGGGATGACACCGGAGCACAGAGATCAGAGTGTTTGAGGTCTGGTCGCTACAGCTGTGCTGTCAAAAACTGTATGTGCAATCTCCAAAACAATTATGCTTAAGTGAAAATTGTATGTGCAATCTCCAAATGTATCATCATAATGTAGGTGCTGTGTTGTGTGATTCTTCATGCTGAGAACTTCAACTTTTTCAACTTGCTGGACTATATGTTCATTGGTACTACTTGTGATGCTGCTGCTGTACTACTTGGGAATTTTGTCAACTTGTGATGCTGCTGCTGTACCCCGAGAGGCCCTTGAGTTTGCCGGAATGTCGATTAACTTCCGTTCTGGCAAATTCGGGTACTCCATATGTCCTATTTTTAGCAAAGGTCATGCTGAAATTTTCCGTGAATTTTAGCATGACTTTGCTAAAAATAGGACATATGGGGTACTTGCGACTAATGGATGGGCCGGGGTATCTTAGTACTTAGTTAAGTAGGATCAACTGCCCCGCCATTCTTGCTGCATTAAACCATAGGTGGCAATAGAGCCAAGTGATTAAGCCCAACTTAGAATTCTCCTTAGCATCGATAAACCCTAGATGATAAACCCAACATAGGTGGCAATAGAGCCAAGTGGTTAGGCCCAACCTAGGGTGCCTCGGCATCGATAAACCCTAAATGATGAAAACTTAACTTGGCTTCTATAGGGTGCCTCGGTGTCGATGAGAACCTAAATGATGTACGCTTAGGCTTTTAGGGTGCCTCGGCATCGACAAACCCTAAATGATAAAAACTTAGCTTTTAGGATGCCTCAGTGTCGACAAACCCTAAATGATGAGACCATGATCTTGTTCCTTGACAATAACCAACTTTTTAACCAAACTTTTTTCCTATTTAGAGCGAAACATGGCCCACAACGATGAGGCTGGCGGTTCGGGCGGCAAGCAATTCGGGGAGCTGTCCCAGGAGTTGGAGGAAGAACCTCACCGCTATGAGGACATCGCGGAAGACACCGATCCTGACTACACAACCCCTAGTGGCGTTGGGGATGACACCACTGATGATGGCGCCGCGGATGCCACCACTGATGATGGCGGCGCACGCACAGATGGCAGCCAACCGAAGAGGCAACAGAAGGACCGGCGCCCGAACATGCTCGACACCGTCAGGGAGGAATTTACTGAAGTGAACTCCGACGGGCATCCGACGGCGCCCAAACACGTTGTCAAGGGGTACTCGATTCAGCTCGGGTGCATTCTCCGGAGCACCGCCTCGATCAACACCGAGAACCTAAGGCATAAGGACCGAGGGAATTTGCGCAGCCTCCTCTTCACGAAGCTGCACGAACGATACAATTTCCCCGCTGATTTCGCAAACACAGGCCTCTCGGGTCATAAAGTGAACGGTGCCGCCCTCACGACGAGGAGCACGGCCCTGTCTACTTGGAAAAGGACGGTGAAGGCAATGATTGACAAAGGTGATAGTTATGAGAAGATCAAGGCGAAATATCCTTTGATTTGCGAAGATGACTACAAGGAGTTCAAGATCAAGTGCAAGAGCCCCACAACCTCCGAATCAAGTCAGTGGGGGAAAGAAATGCGGCAGTTGAACATAGGGGTCCACCAACTCGGTCCCGCCGGTTACAGAGTGGCGGAGCCTATATGGGACAATGAGGACGCGGAGCGTGCCGAGCAAGGCCTACCGCCCCGCTTCGAGAAATACAGTGACAGGCAGAACCGGAACTTTCTCAGGGCCCGGTACAAGGAGGACCCGGTAACAAAGGAGCTTACCACGGATCCGAAGACCAAGGAGCTTGAGCTTGTTCTGGTAAGGAATACACCCCCGTGTAATTAGCTCCATAAAGTTGCATTCTAATTAATCCCCAATATTTCTAAATGGTTCATGTTCCTTCCGCAGGACAAAGAAAGCAGTAGCGCGGGGTCGTCTCAGAGCTCCCCTTTCGATACCCCTTTGAATAGGGCGTTGAACGTAATGAAAAACAGGGATAAGCTCAATAAGCCGATGTCAGCTGGTCGTGTGGCCGACAAAGGCTTGTCCACAAAATGGTCGTCATACTATGCCGCTGGTGGGCGAAAGGAGAAAAAGACCAGCTCGGAAAGCCAGTCGCGCGAGGTTGAAGCACTCAAGGCGCAAGTGGCGCGAATTCCGAAGATGGTCCAAGAGCAAGTGCAAAAACAACTGGGATCGACGCTCACCGGAATTATGCCTACCTTGATTCATGGGATAACGGCGTGGATTGCGGGTGGCCAACAGGGGCCGCCCCGACTCCCAGCTTCACGGCCATCAACTCGCACAACGCGCATGCGGCGCCATTGGTGTCTCTGACGGTGGCGGTATTGGTGTCTATGGCGGTGGCGGTATTGGTGTCTTTGACGCCGGCATTGGAGCTTAATGCAACCGGGTGTACGCCGGCCGGCACCTCGCCAGCAAGCGGCCCCTCCGTCAGTTGCACGCCCGCCGTTGGCGGTGCCTCGACATTAGCCGAGCTCGACGGCATCACGGTACCTAAGCCTCTCGGCCGAGGACTTCATCTCCTTGCCTTTGACTGGGCATCCCTGACGCCCTACATGTTTTCGCAGGGCGCCGCCGACGTTCCTTGCACTCTCCTTCACTTCATGGGCGGCGAGTTGGTCGATGTCGCCAAGGGCAGAATCGTTCAACCGGGCAACCCCGTGTTCCACGGTAATCCGATGCCACCCACAGTGTATAGGGTTGAAGTGGTTCAGGTGCTGCCAGGCTGCGACGAGCTGTTACCTCCGATTCGACCCACTGGGGCCGACGAAGAAGATGAGATGACCCTCAGCACCTGCGTAAGCTGGCCCCTGCTTTAGCCGAAGACCCAGATTCGTTTTGGGGCGGGGGACACCACCCCACAGACAAGACCGCCAGTCGTGCCGGTGCCAAGCCATGGCAAGAACGTCGCAACGCTATCGGACATGCCGGACATCCCTATGGCACATGATCTGGACATGCATATGGCCCAGGATCCGGACGACGACGACAACGACGATGGTACATTTACCAACGTCGATAAGTACTTTGCTGAACATGGGTACGGTGACGAGTTATGCGGGCCTCCTTCTCAAGAACCCAAACAAGACGACCGCGATCTAGCTGGTATGACGGAGAAACCCAATTGCAACAGGCTTCGGCTGGCGTTCAGTTCTCAGGAGACGCCTCCAGCTGCCGCCTTCACCGAGCCTCAGATAGCGGAGGTGCCAAATATTATCAGCCTCAACATGCTCAAGAAGGCGGTCTATGAGCAGAACTCGGTCCCATTACAGCAGTTCAAGAAGAAGGGTCGGAAACGGCAGACTAAAAAGGGCGCCGGTGCGAGCCAGCCGGCACCGAGTACGATCCGTGCTCAGGACGGGCCACCTTCACCTAAGGATATCTCGAGGAGGGTGCATGTGGCGGGTAGGGCGATGCTACCGACAAATATGCTCAATGCTGCAACCAGTGCTATGCGGAGTCTGCACGACAGTGTTCTTTCTTTGGAGAAGCGGCGTCTCAGAGAGAATGATGTGGCATACCCGGTGTTCGTGGCCAAGGTGCCAGAGGGCAAGGGCTTTGTGGATGGCGACATCGGGGGTACGATCGTCCTGCGGTTTGATGACATCTTTGCTATGTTTAACCTTCATCCGCTGCACTACACCTTCGTTCGGATGTTTTCGCTGAGTATGGAGATGCGGATCATTAGAGACAAGACCCCGGACATCGTGATCGTCGACCCCTTCTACATGCGTGCCAAGCTCTTGAGCAGCGCTGGGGACCGCCAAGTCGCGAGTTCACACCTCGAAGACGTCATTCTGGCAAACCCAGATAAGGATAACTTCCTTGTGGCTTACTTTCCCGAGTAAGTCATCCCTTAATCGCCCCGTAACATATGATTTCTTAGATTTCGATCGTTCTTTTTTTTCTAACATTGCGTGTTCTGTGCAGTGACACACATTGCACACTCATCCTCTTAAGCCCGAAATATTCCATGGCCACGTATTTCGACCCGAACCGTAACTCCAAGATAGACTACACAAATATCAAGAAAGTTCTTGATGATGCTCTCCTCGGTTATGCCAAATCTGGAGGCACCTTCACCAGGGCAGTTCGTAAGTATGACAAGCACGTGTTCGCCCACAATACGACGTTCTGCTACGTCAAGCAGCCGCCTGGCGGTCAGAAGGATGCCTACTATGCCCTCCATCACATGCGGGCGATCGTAAGGGACCATCATCACCTTCTGCTACCAAATAATCTCAAAGATTGGGCCGCGAGCTTGTCGGCAATCCAGGACGCGGACATCAGACAAGAATTCTTTCGCATCCAGTCAGAGTTTGCGGACATCATCCATCAAGATGTCCTTCATACCTCGAGGCAGTTCTTCCTCAGATATCAACCATCCAACAGGGAGATAGACGGAATGCTACAAATGCAGGTTGATAACGCCCGCGATTTCATGACCATCACGGCAGACGGCGGCTTCATCCACGCTCCTGTCCATGAGTCGAGTCGAAAGTAGTGATGCTATGTGTAGTTCTGAAACATTGATTGGCTCATGTTGTAATTAAACTTTAATGAACTTGTATGTCTCTTTGGATTGGACAGTCATTCAACTTAGGTGTAATCGATGCTATTTATTAGTAGGACCATGAATCGTGCTATTAATGTCTTGCTTTTCTCTTCCGATCCTTTTGTTGCATACTTATATATTGCTTATGTATGTATTTCTGTTGTTTGGCTTGTGCATAGAGATGCCGTTGTATGTCGTGTACAAGGGTAAGGTTCCCGGAGTCTACAGCGACTGGGAGGAGTGTCGGAGACAGGTTCACCGTTTCAGCGGTAACAGTTACAAAGGGTACACCACTAGGGCGGAGGCGGAATCTAGATACGCCCGCTATCTAGAGGGAGAGAGGAGGGAGCGTTGGAGGAACCGGATGAAGACCAGTTTCATCGTGATGATGCTCATCGTGATGACCGCAGCTCTCTTCTATGTGATGGTAGTTTAGATGATCGATATCGACTTGTAATGTGAAGACAAACTCGATAATCGCGGTCTCGAGACTTGTAATGTTTTATCTTTGTTCGGTCTTTTGAATTCGGAGACTAATATGATGAATTGTATTCGGAGACTAATCTTCTATTGTATTCGATGAATCTGCTGTTGCTGTGTGCTACTGTCTATATTCTGTCAAATAATATATTTTGTAACCTGTGCAAAAATCAGAAAAGTAAAAAAAACTAATATTCATACTAATGGTGAATCACTACAGAGTGCGCCATTAGTATGCCAAAGTATACTAATGGCGCATCACCAAACAGTGCGCCATTAGTATGCCAAGTATACTAATGGCGCATCCATCCGCAGTGCGCCATTAGTGTGCCAAAGCACATGGTTAAATATGGCCCCTGGGAGGCATACTAATGGCGCATGGTATTATATACTAATGGCGCACTGGGTGGTGCGCCATTAGTATACCAGATACTAATGGCGCACCAGTGGTGCGCCATTAGTAATAAATACTAGTGGCGTGATACTAATGGCGCACCAGTGATGCGCCATTAGTAGGCAAAACTGGTGCGCCATTAGTAGCCCTTTTCCTAGTAGTGTTGGATCGGTCAGATCGGGAAGACGTACGACTACTTCCTCTACATTGTGTCAACGCTTCCGTTGCCGGTCTACGAGGGTACGTAGACAACATTCTCCTCTCTCTCGTTGCTATGCATCACCATGATCTTGCGTGTTCGTAGGAATTTTTTTGAAATTACTACGTTCCCCAACACTTAGTGACCGGGTTTATCGTTGAAGTATTTCATCCTGAGTGGTTGGCTAACCCGGTGTTAGTTCTTAAGAAGAATGGCACTTTGCAGATGTGTGTGTACTACACGGACTTAAACAAGGCTTTTCCGGCTGCTCCGTTTGCTCTCCCACGTATTGATCAAATAATTGATGCTACGGCGGGTTGTGAGCGTTTGAGTTTTTTTGGATGTTTATTCTGGTTATCATCAGATCAAGATGGCAGTGAAGGACTAGGAGAAGACAACTTTCATTACTCCATTTGGAGCCTTTTGCTATGTGTTTATGCCTTTTGGGCTCAAAAGTGCCCAGGCGACTTACCAACGGTGTGTGCAGAATTGTCTTCACAATCAGATCGGGCGTAATGTTCATGCTTATGTAGATGACATTGTGGTAAAATCCAGGAAGAAGGAGACCTTGATTGATGATTTGAAGGAGATATTTGAAAATTTGCGGGTTTATTAGATGATGCTTAACCCGGCCAAATGTGTTTTTGGTGTATCGGCGGGTAAGCTTTGGGGGTTTGGTTTCTAACAGAGGCATCGAAGCTAACCCGGAGAAAATCAAGGCTATTACTTCCTTAGCTAAACTGGCATGTGTCAATGATGTTCAGCGTTTGGCAGGTCATATTGCAGCTTTAAGCCGGTTCATAAGCCGATTAGGGGAGAAGGCTATCCCTCTTTATTAGATGATGAAGAAGACAGATCACTTTGTTTGGAGTGATGCTGCTAATCAAGCATTTGAGGATCTGAAGAAACAGTTGGCTGAGCCGCCCGTTCTTGCTGCTCCAATTGATAAAGAGCCCTTGTTGTTTTACGTGGCAGCTAATAGCCAGGCTGTCAGTGTAGCCATTGTGGTGGAAAGGAAAGAGGCAGACAAGGAGTACCCGGTTCAACGGCCAGTTTACTACATCAGTGAGGTACTTATTGAGTCCAAGCAGAGGTATACGCACTGGCATAAGCTGGTGTACGGGGTTTTCATGGCAAGCCGGAAGCTTAAGCAATATTTTCTGGGTCATCCCATTATTGTGGTTAGCTCTGCTCCTTTGAGAGACATCATCCAAAACAGAGAAGCCACAGGCTAGGTTGCCAAGTGGGCCATTGAGCTTGGACCCCATGGTTTGAAGTATGTCCCTCGTACGGCCATCAAGTCCCAAGCACTCGTGGATTTTATCAATGATTGGACAGAGTTTGCAGACACCTGAGGAAAAGCCAGATAACACTTGGTGGACTATTCACTTTGATGGATCCAGGCAGTTCGAAGGCTCGGGGGCTGGAGTTGTCTTGACTTCCCCGCGAGGTGATAAGTTTTCTTATATTCTCCGGTTAATGCTCCCTTGTACTAACAATGCAGCTGATTATGAAGCCTTGCTCCATGGTCTTTGGATGGCTAAAGAGATGAATCAAAGTCGGGTGAGATGCTTTGGCGACTCAGATTTGGTAGCTCAGCAAATTTCTGGTACTTGGGATTCTAAGGATCCACTCATGGCGGCTTATCGTCGAGAGGTTGATGCTATTGCGGGTCACTTCAAGGGTTACCAAGTTGAGCATATTGATCGCATGAAGAACGAGGCGCCTGACACTTTAAGCCGATTAGGGTCTCAGCGTAAGCCGGTACCACCTAACACCTTCCTGGATATTTTGCTTAGCCCTTCTGTCAAGTTGCCTACAGAGGAAGATCTTGTTGTTCCTGACCCGGAAGCACAATTGGTGGCGGCTCTTCAAGCTATTCCTGATTGGACAGTGTTGTATTTGGCTTACATGACCCAGGGCGAGTTACCTGAAGATGAGATCTTGGCCAGGCAGATAACCCGGCGATCTAAGTTAATGATGATTGTTAATGGGGAGTTGCACCATCGCAGTGTCACAGGGGCGTTTCAACATTGTGTTTCTCCTGAAGAAGGCTATGAGATTCTGCGAGAGATTCATGAAGGAGATTGTGGTCATCATGCCGGCTCTAAATCTCTCGTCGCCAAGGCTTTTTGTCACGGTTTTTATTGGTTGACGGCTCATGCTGATGCTGAGGATTTGGTCAGCAAATGTGACGGTTGTCAGAAGTTTTCACGACGAGTTCATGTTTCGGCTCAAGAGTTGAGGATGATTCCAATTACTTGGCCGTTTGCGACTTGGGGGCTTGATATGGTTGGGCCCTTCAAGAGGTCCAAGGATAAGAAGACCCACCTTTTGGTGGCAGTTGATAAGTTCACTAAGTGGGTTGAAGCAGAGCCAGTTAGTAAGTATGATGCAGCAATGGCGGTTCAACTCATCAAGAAGGTGATCTTCTGTTTTGGCTTTCCACACAGCATTATAACCAATAATGGTACTAATCTCTCTAAAGGTGCTATGAAAGAATTTTGTCAACGGGAGCATATTCGGCTTGATGTTTCCTCTGTGGCTCACCCTCAATCTAATGGTCAAGCGGAATGAGCTAATCAAGAGATTCTGCTAGGCATCAAGCCCCGGCTTATGGTTCCTTCGAAAAGAGCACCGGGTTGTTGGGTCGAGGAGTTACCCTCAGTATCAATACAACCCCCAACAGATCTACGGGTTACACACCTTTCTTCATGGTTTATGGAGCAGAGGCGGTTCTCCCTAGTGACATCCGTCACGATTCACCCTGGGTGGCGGCTTACGTTGAAGCTGACAATGAAAAGGCATGTCAAGACGCACTTGACCTGTTAGATGAGGAGCGTGATCTCGCGGAGGCTTGTTCGGCGATTTACCAGCAAGATCTACGTCGTTACCACAGCCGTCGGGTCAAAACCAGAACTTCTCAAGAAGGCGACTTAGTGCTCCAGCTCATCCAGGATCAAACGGATATGCATAAAGTATCACCACCTTGGGAAGGACCTTTTGTGGTCAGCAATAATCTGCATAATGGGTCATACTACCTTATCGATGTTTGAGACCACAAGGACTCACGCACATCAGAGGAGGAGACTCGTCGGCCGTGGAACATTGCTCATCTTCGGCCTTACTATACTTGAGACACTGGCTCTCATGATGTATATATTATAAACAATATAATAAAGCCAGCATTCCTGATAATTCAGGGCCTCTGTCGTTTCACTTCATCGAAGTTGAGTCTTTATCGTCATCTTATATGTTCGCTTAAGAGGCTTGATGCCTAAACTACAGGTACCAAAGAGAGTTGGATGCATAGCACAACTCAAACATAGGTCCCTTGACGAGCACAATTTGTAAGTATGTCACTTGGGGGCTTCCTGTTCAAACATAGGCGTATTCGACCAAAGAGAACATAGTGTCACTACTAGGGAAAACCTTATAAACAGAATTTTAGCAGCAGTGCGTGTTAAAAAAGCACGCTAGTGCTAAGTAGCAGTAGCGCGTTGGCGCAAACCGCGCTATAGATACGATTTTAGCAGTAGCGCGCCTGAAGATAAAAGCACTACTACTAAAATTCCCACTGCCAAGCCGATAGGCTACACATAGTAGTAGCGATCTACTGCGAACAGCGCTACTGCTAGTTGGTTTGTAGCAGCGCGTTTACGCAGAAAGGCGCTACTGCTAAAGGAAATAAAATTAAATGAAAATCAAATAGAAAAGTAACTAAAAATGAAAGAAATAGAAAAAGGAGAAAGGAAAAGAATAAAATGTAAATTAAAAGAAATGAAAAAAGGGAAAAATAGAAAGGAATAGCAGTAGTGCATATCCGAAAACGCGCTATAGCTAACTTAGCAGTAGTGCACTTCCCAGAACGCGCTGCTGCTACTTTTGACTTAACCGCGCGGTTCGTTCCTCCCCATGGCCACTTCCCCTAAATCCAAACTCCTCTGCGCTGTCGCCGCCGCCGTCGCCCATCAGCCGCCACGCGCCGCACACCCTCGACGCCGCCCCCGACCATGGATTCGACACCGCCCCCTCCCCTGACCTCGACGCTGCACCCAACCCCGACCTCGACGCCGCCCTCCGCCGCGCGCCCGAGCCCCGACCCCGACCTCGACGCCGTCTGCCCCTCCCTCGCCGCAGGCAGCCGAGGTGAGCACGCCTGCTCCTCCCCCTCCCCTACCTCTGCCTAGGGTTCTTCAAATTTTAATTGCATAAAATTAGTTAGGGTTCATCTAGGTGTGGAAACGAATTGGATGTTTTCTTGATTCGGAACATATACGAATAATAGCGACATATTGCTTAAGTGTATTAGTCAATAGCTATGTGACATGAAGTATTCAACTTGTGACATACAATAAGTCAATGATAAATAGGTTTATGAATAAACACTATTGTAATGCATAATAATTTCTAAGATTAATCATAAAATGAGTAAAATTTGACAACTTATTTGACTTTTAAGTTGGATAATTGGAATATCCGATCGAATATGAATATCAGATATTTCGGATTATCCGCTACCACTTTCCACCCCTAGGTTCATCAAATTAGATGGTAATTAGGGAAGTAGTTCCTAGATACTAATTAGTTAGTAAGAACTAGGTACTAATTAGGTACTAGTTTAATTTTATTTATAGTAAGTTTATTTTTAGTAAGAACTAGTTGAATTAATAAAACTAGTTGAACATGTCACATTGTTGTTATTTTTTTAGTTAAATCAATTATCCCCGCATCGACGTCAACGATGCCTATCCCGCATCCTCATCGTCGACTCGACGGAGGACACCTGCTTGACCAGATGGGCCATGTCCGGCATTGGGCTCTGTCGGGCTGGTACTGGGAGGCGCTACCTACCGGGGCGCAGCTTGGTGAGGAGCCAGCCCGTCGTTGACCCGAACCTTCTTTGGTGGTGGTCGCGTGGGCCAGTGACGGTGCAGAGGCTTGAGGACCCCGCGGAGGTGGTACGTCACCGTGTCAGCGAGGAGGACACGCACGTCCGTCGCTACTTGATTGCGTTGGAGCACATGTTCTCCAATACCTGGCAGGTTCTCCAGGGACTCACAGGAGCTATGATCATGTAATGGTTCCTTCTCTTTGGGTGTCCACCGCCTGCGCCGATACCCATCGTGTGCTAGGGTTTTAGTTGTATTAGTTATGTTATATGTATGATACTACTCGGGATGTATTAGTGATAATATTTGACGATGTACAGACGCATGATGTTGGGGATATTACTACTGGAGGTAAACCGGCCTTATGTAGCCGGGTTGACTCTTTGAAGATTAGAAGCCCATGAAGATGCAAGGATAATGGCGCTTTAAGGAAGGCCCAAGGCCCAAAGGCGGGTTACAGCCTGTAAATGTAAACTGACCTAGTCATATAACTTGTATTGTAAGATAGGGAGAGTAGAGACCGAACCAGACACATTTATGATCCGGCTTCGGGACTCTGTAACCCGGCAGGCGTCAACCTATGTATATAAAGGAACGACCCTGCCGCGGTTTAGGGACAGACAACAACTCGAGAGCCAGACAAAGTGGATTCACTCCCTGGCCTTCGAAACCCTAGCAATACCAATCACAACTAGACATAGGCTTTTACCTTCCTCGAAGGGGCCGAACTAGTATAAAACTCCCTGTGTCCCCTTGTCTGGTTTAACCCCTTAAGCTAACTGTAGGATCAAAAGTATGTCTAGAGGGGGGTGATTAGACTACTTGACAAAATAAAAACTTAACCTTTTCCCAATTTTAGTTCTTGGCAGATTTTAGCTAATTTAGGACAAGTCAAGCAATCATCACATAATTCAAGCAAGCATGCAAAGAGTATATAGGCAGCGGAAAGTAAAGCATGCAACTTGCAAGAATGTAAAGGGAAGGCTTTGGAGAATTCAAACGCAATTGGAGACACGGATGTTTTTCCCGTGGTTCGGATACGTGGTGCTATCCTACATCCACGTTGATGGAGACTTCAACCCACGAAGGGTAACGGTTGCGCGAGTCCACACAGGGCTCCACCCAAGGGTAATGGTTGCGCGAGTCCACACAGGGCTCCACCCACGAAGGGTCCACGAAGAAGCAACCACCCACAAAGGGTCCATGAAGAAGCAACCTTGTCTATCCCACCATGGCCATCGCCCACACAGGACTTGCCTCACTAGCGGTAGATCTTCACGAAGTAGGCAATCTCCTTGCCCTTACAAACTCCTTGGTTCAACTCCACAATCTTGTCGGAGGCTCCCAAGTGACACCTAGCCAATCTAGGAGACACCACTCTCCAAGAAGTAACAAATGGTGTGTAGGTAATGAACTCCTTGCTCTTGTGCTTCAAATGATAGTTTCCCCAACACTCAACTCTCTCTCATAGGATTTGGATTTGGTGGAAAGAAGATTTGAGTGGAAAGCAACTTGGGAAGGCTAGAGATCAAGATTCATATGGTAGGAATGGAATGTCTTGGTCTCAACACATGAGTAGGTGGTTCTATCTCAGAACATATGAGTTGGAATGGTGTGTGTGTTCTGATGGCTCTCTCATCGAATGAGAAGGAGGTGGAGGGGTATATATAGCCTCCACACAAAATCCAACCGTTACACAGTTTTCCAATCTCGGTGGGACCGAATCAATAAACTCGGTCGGACCGAAAATGTAAACCTAGTGACCGTTTGAGATTTTCGGTGGGACTGACATGCAACTCGGTAGGACCGATATGGTTAGGGTTTGGGCATAACGTAATCTCGGTGAGACCGATTACACAAACTCGGTGAGACCGAATTTGGTAATTAGCTAACCAGAGAGTTGGTCAAGCAAACTCGGTGGGACCGATTTGCTCTTTCGGTGAGACCGAGTGGAACTCGGTGAGACCGAAAAGTTACAAAGGGGAAACACTGAGTTTACATTGCAATCTCGGTGGGACCGATTCGCTCTTTCGGTGAGACCGAAAAGTTACGAAAGGGAAACAGAGAGTTTGCAACCCCATCTCGGTGAGACCGAGATCCTTATCGGTAGGACCGAATTGCTAGGGTTTGGCAGTGGCTAATGACAAGTGAAACTCGGTGGCGCCGGATAGGAAGAATCGGTAGGACCGAGTTTGGCTTAGGGTTTAGGTCATATGTGGATATGGGAAAGTAGTTGAGGGTTTTGGAGCATATCATTAAGCACATGAAGCAAGAGGCTCATTAAGCAACACCTCATCCCTCCTTGATAGTATTGGCTTTTCCTAAAGACTCAATGTGATCATGGATCACTAAAATATAAAATGAAGAGTCTTGAGCTTTTGAGCTTGAGCCAATCCTTTGTCCTTAGCATTTTGAGGGTTCCACTTTCACATCCATGCCATGCCAATCATTGAGCTTTCCTGAAATAATCATCTTGGAATAGCATTAGCTCAATGAGCTATATGTTGTTATGAATTACCAAAACCACCTAGGGATAGTTACACTTTCACTAACCCGTAGCGATAGCCCCACGACTAAGTCCTTTCACAAGGACATCTGCCGTGACAAACCCACGACAGTTGGCGCCCACCGTGGGGCTATCGCACGATGGTTTTGAGTTCTTGAAGGGCAACTTTGATGGACTTAAGGGATACGCTATGGGCCGGATGACGAAGAGTCATCGCGGCAAGCTCTACATCGACAACGCGGGATGGGGTCCCGAGGCCGATTCGATCGAATACGGGTACCGGGTCCCCTTTGGTGGGATTCACGTCTTCATCGGCAAAATCGGCGAACCGGCCCCTGAGCCGGACATCTGCACCGACATCATCAAAACGGCTCGGCATGCAAGTTCTTCGCCGGTTTAGCCCGAGGCAAGGCATGTCTTCGTAGGTGTCATCCATGGATCGAGATACGAGGACGGGCCGGTGTCCGATGGAGAGACCGTGGTCTGTTCTGATGACGAGTCTTTTGGAGAGACCGAATCACTTTACCAGTTGTAGGACGGCCGGATTGATGGAGGATCCGAGGGCAACAGTATTCCGGATTCCCCTGATCTGCCAAACCGGGCCGCCATCTTCATGGCCGGCACACAACCAGCGCCTCATTCATCTACCGCCACAGCAATGCTCTCTGGTTCAACAACGGCCACACCAGCAGGGGCAGGAAGCTCAGCGCCGCCTCCAGCCCAAGTCCTGACTGATTTGTTCCATGCTTTGGCAACGTTGATGGCCGCAGAGGTGGATGCAGCAGCCTGGGATCAGCACAATGCGGAGATTGCAAAAGTGAAAGACCAGATAGCCCAGGCTAAAGCGGACCCGGCGACAGAGAATGCTAGGATGGCTATAGAGCGGGCTGAATTGGAAGCACAGGCCTACCGGATTAGGCTGGATCAGAATGCTTCAGAGGAAGTCATGAGAAGACGGTACCGATCGCGTCTCCCATCGGTTTATGAGCCGCAGAATCTCTTCAACACACCAGGAGCAGGAGCTGGTAACCAACCCATACTAAACCGGGCGGAGGCGCCGGGAACAGGGGCGCCGGTTCAACCGCGCATGATGGACCCACCTCGCCAGAACAACGTTGTGCCACAGTATGTACCAACACCTCCTGGGCATTATTCCAACCCGTTGGACAACATTGTGGCTGCTGCTTCACGCCTAACGGCCCTCCCAACCGACGGCGAGTCACCAGTTGTAGTGGAAGCATGTCGGGCTAGCGATCTCTTTCAAACAACACTAAATCAATAGCAGGCGTATTCACACAGTCGTGAGAGGATTCATTCCACTCCCCATCCAAGTCGGAGCTATAGCAAACACGTGGAGGACAAACCAGCCGTATCTAGTACTGCACATCGCCGAAATTCACCACGAGGGAACAACCCGGCAGGGGGAGGCGCTAATGCACAGGATGTTGTGGACCATGGCCGCGCACGTCGGGAGGCCAAGTTGGCAGCTCAACACGGAGCACGACAACATACTCCGGTTCACCCTACAGCCTCAGTGGAGCCAGGTGTGGTGTTCAGTTCCTTAAGGGTGCCGTGTCTTACCCCCGCTTTGCGTAATGTGAGACTGCCCAAGGATTTGAAGGGACCTCGTAAGGTACCAAATTACACCGCCGATTTGCAACCAGAGGCATGGGTGGAGAGCTATGAGATGGTAATGCAGATGTTAGATGTGGATGAGGAAGTGTGTGCTAAATATTTCACCATGATGTTGGAAGGAACAGCTCGCACTTGGTTGAAGAGCTTACCAACCAATTCTGTCGGATCATGGGCTGAGTTAAAGCACCGGTTTATCCAGAACTTCAAAGATACTTGTAAGCAGCAGATGTCAATCGTGGATCTGGACGCTTGTGTCCAGGAGGAACGGGAGTCCACGACCCATTGGGTCAAACGGGTCTCAGCGATTTTGCATTCATCGGATCGTATCAATGCATACACTGCAGTGTTAACATTGGAGGGCAATTGCCGTTTCTTACCACTCAAACAGAAGTTGGGAAGACTCAAACGTCACTGCAATGATATGTCAACGCTCATGGCCGCTTTGGTTAAATACGCCGATTCAGATAATACCAAGGACCCGGACTCAGAGGAGGATAAATCGGGGAAAGGTAAGAAGAACGGCAATGCCAAGGGTCAGCAGCATAATCCGGCAGGCCATGGAAACGGCGGTAAGCGCAAGGCCGACAGCAGCTTGGACTTTGTTGCTAACACCAATGCACAGGAGAATGGCCAGCGCCGTTAGGGCAAGCAGCCCCAGAGGGGCGGAGGTTCAGGCCCCAATTTGGAGCGCCTGTTAAATCAGCCCTGTCCAAAGCATGGATCAAAGGAGAAGCCAGCATCACATCTTTGGAAGGACTATTATATCATGCGGGATTTCAAGAATTCCAATATGTTCCAGTATGATAACAACCCGCCCGGCGGTTCAGGAGGAGGTTTCCATGGGCCGGGCTACGGAGGTGGTGGTTCCGGTTTAGGGTTTCAAGGCAACCTAACTGGACACCTCATTCAAGGGCACCAAGGCAACCAGGGAGGTTACAACAATCAGGGGAATCAGCAGCAGCAGCAGTCGGGTTATCAGAGCAATCCCAAACAGCTAAACAGCGGGCAATATCATGTCTTCACTACTAGTTTGTGTAAACGTGATCAGAAGCTTCACAAAAGGGCAGTAAACTCTGTTGAACCGGTAGTACCTCAGTATTTACGCTGGTCTGAGCAACCTATTATGTGGAGTAGAGAGGATCACCCACCCCGGGTTGATAATCCAGGTCACTTGGCCCTGGTGGTAGCCCCTCAAGTTGGGGGATACAAGTTTACCAAAGTACTCATGGATGGGGAAGTAGTATCAACATTTTATATTATGATACATTCTGCCGTATGGGGTTGACAGATAAGAATCTTAAACCGTCAAATACGGTCTTTCATGGTGTGGTGCCTGGTAAGTCTGCATATCCTGTTGGCAAGATAGCTTTGGAGGTAGCTTTTGGAGATGACTATGATTCAAGGTCAGAAACATTGACATTTGAGGTGGTAAAGATCAAAAGTCCGTACCACGCCTTGTTTGGGCGGCCGACCTATGCTAAATTCATGGCGAGGCCGTGTTATGTTTATCTATAGCTTAAAATGCCAGGTCATAAGGGGACTATCATAGTACATGGAAGTAGAAATATTGCTTTGGAGTGTGAGGAAGGTGATGCGGCTTATGCTGAGTCGGTTTGTGCCATGGAAGAGTTGAAATTCTATAAGGAGCAAGTTGATCCGGCAGACATGACCTCTTTGAAAAAGCCAACTACAGAACATGATCTGGAATTGAAGTTCAAATCGGCTACAGATACCTAGATGGTTGACTTTGTTCCTGGTGATTCATCCAAACAGTTCAGCATCAGCGCTAACCTGGATCCCAAATAGGAAAGCGCGCTCATCGAGTTCATCCATGAGAATCGGGACATCTCTGCATGGAAACCCTCTGACATGCCAGGTGTACCGAGGGAACTCGATGAGCACACACTCAATATTGATCCTAAGTTTAAACCAGTCCGGCAGTTCCTCTGCCGCTTCAATGAAGAGAGACGGAAGGCTATTGGTGAAGAGGTAGCCCGTCTGTTGGCCGCAGGGTTTATTGTCGAGGTTTTTCATCCAGAGTGGTTAGCTAATCCGGTGCTAGTTCTTAAGAAAAACGGCACTTGGCGCATGTGTGTGGATTACACAGATTTAAACAAGGCTTGCCCTGCAGACCCCTTTGCTCTCCCTCGCATTGATTAGATAATTGATGCTACGGCAGGTTGTGACCGTTTGTGTTTTCTGGATGCTTACTCTGGTTATCATCAGATCAAAATGGCGGTTAAGGACCAGGAGAAAACAACTTTCATAACTCCCTTTGGAGCCTTCTGCTATGTCTCCATGCCTTTTGGACTCAAGAGTGCCCAGGCAACTTACCAGCGATGTGTTCAGAATTGCCTTCATAAACAAATTGGGCGCAATGTTCATGCATATGTGGATGATACTGTGGTAAAATCCAGAAAGGAGGAGACATTGATAGATGATTTAAGAGAAACCTTTGACAATCTCTGGATTTATAAGATGATGCTCAATCCGGAGAAGTGTGTCTTTGGTGTCCCGGCAGGCAAGCTCTTAGGTTTTCTGGTGTCAAACAGAGGCATTGAGGCTAATCCGGAAAAAATTGCAGCAATTATGTCCTTGGCTAAACCGGCGTGTATCAACGATGTTCAATGTCTGGCCAGCCGGATTACAGCCTTGAGCTGGTTTATCAGTCGCCTTGGATAGAAGGCCATCCCCTTATATCAGATGCTCAGCAAAACAGATAACTTTGTCTCGAGTGACGCAGCTGATAAAGCGTTTGAGGATCTCAAGAGGCAGCTAGCTGAACCGCCCGTGCTCGCAGCACCAATCGATAAAGAGCCGTTGTTATTATATGTGGCTACTAATGCCCGGGCTGTTAGCGTAGCCATTGTAGTAGAGCGCAAGGAGCTTGTCAAGGAATATCCGGTTCAACGGCCGGTTTATTATATCAGCGAGGTGCTCATTGAGTCAAAGCAGAGGTATCCGCATTGGCAAAAGCTGGTGTATGGAGTATTTATGGCAAGCTGGAAGCTTAAACATTATTTTCAGGGCCATCCCATCACAGTGGTCAGCTCAGCTCCTCTAGGCGATATCATTCAAAACAGAGAAGCAACTAGCCGGATTGCCAAGTGGGCTATTGAGCTTGGACCTCATGGGCTCAAATATATACCCCACAGAGCGATCAAATCCTAGGCACTCATGGACTTCATCAATGATTGGACGGAGTTACAGGCACCTGAAGAGAAACCAGATAATACATATTGGACTATTCATTTTGATGGATCCAGACAGTTGGAGGGCTCGGGGGCTGGAGTCATACTAACTTCCCCACAAGGTGACAAGTTTAGTTATGTCCTCTGTTTAATGTTCCCTTGTACTAACAATGCAGTTGAATATGAGGCTTTGCTCCACGGTCTTCGGATGGCTAAGGAGATGAATTTGAGCGGGGTTAAGTGCTTTGGCGATTTAGATCTAGTGGCTCAGCAGGTGTCTGGTACTTGGGATTCTATGGACCCACTCATGGCTGCATATCGGCGAGAGGTGGACGTAGTGGCTGGTCACTTTAAGGGTTATCAGGTGGACCATATAGACCGGCAGAAGAATGAAGTGGCGGACGCTTTAAGTCGTCTTGGTTCCCAGCGTAAACCGGTCCCGCCTAATGTCTTTCTTGATGTGTTGCATAATCCATCAGTCAAGGTGCCAACCGAAGAAGATTTGGCTATTCCTAATCCGGAGGCTTAGTTGGTGGCAGCTCTGCATGCCATACCGGATTGTACGATCCCATATCTGGCTTACATGAACCGGGGCGAGTTACCAGACGATGAAACATTGGCTCGACAGATAATCCGGCGTTCAAAGTCCATGACCATACTCAACGGGGAGTTACATCGTTACAGTGTTTCAGGAGCAATTCAGCGTTGTGTTTCTCCTCAAGAAGGTTGTGAGATTTTGCGAGAATCCATGAAGGGGATTGCGATCACCATGCCGGTTCAAAGTCTTTGGTTGCCAAGGCTTTTCGCCACGGTTTTTACTGGTTGACGGCGCATGCTGATGCGGAGGATTTAGTCAAGAGATGTAATGGATGTCAAAACTTTGCCCGCCATGCGCATGTTCCGGCTCAAGAGTTGTAGATGATTCCAATTACGTGGCCGTTTGCAACTTGGGGGCTTGATATGGTTGGACCCTTCAAGCGCTCTAAGGACAAAAAGACCCACCTGTTAGTAGCAGTTGATAAATTCACTAAATGGGTGGAGGCAGAGCCAGTCAGCAAGTGTGATGCAGCCACGGCAGTTCAATTTATCAAGAAGGTGATATTCCGGTTTGGCTTTCCACACAGCATTATAACAGATAATGGTACTAACTTGTCCAAAGGGGAGATGGATGAATTTTGTCAACGTGAGCATATCCGGCTCGATCTAGCGTCGGTAGAATCTAATGGTCAAGCAGAGAGGGAAAATCAAGAAATTCTACGGGGTATCAAACACAAGCTTATGGTTCACTTAAAGCGGACGCCGGGTTGTTGGGTTGAGGAGCTACCTTCTGTGTTATGGAGCATCAACACCACACCCAATAGGTCTACGGGTTATACACCTTTCTTCATGGTCTATGGAGCGGAGGCTGTTCTTCCTAGTGACATCCATCATGATTCGCCCCGTGTGACAGCTTATGTTGAAGCTGATAATGAGAAGGCACGTCAGTATTCTCTGGACCTGTTGGATGAAGAGCGTGATCTTGGAGCAGCACGATCGGCGATTTATCAACAAGATCTCCGACATTATCACAGCCGCCGGGTTAAAACCAGAACCTTTCAAGAAGGCGATTTGGTGCTCCGGCTCATCCAGGATCAGACTGATATGCACAAGTTATCCCCACCTTGGGAAGGACCCTTTGTGGTCAGCAAAAATCTGCACAACGGGTCTTACTACCTCATTGATGTTCGAGAGCATAAAGACTCACGTCAATCGGAGGAGGAGACCAAGCGGCCATGGAACATAGCCCTTCTTCGGCCTTACTATACTTAAGCCACAGACTCTTCTTATGTACATATTTGTGATAATGTATATATTATATAATAAACCGGAGCCTCCATTAAAGCGGGGTCTCTGTTCTTTTTACATCATGTGTGTGCTCACAAGAGTTTCTACTGACAAAGCGGAGTTTTCTGTTAAACCGGTCTCTACAGCTGCACAGATATAAAGAATATCACTAGGGGGCTTGGTAATATCTGAACCATAGCTACACATCTTGATCGGTTTGAAACGACAAAGGGATATCACTAGGGGGCTTTGTTGTTATCACACCACAGCTACACCTCTTGATCGGCATTTAGCCAGAAAGGAAATTATGTGGGGCCAAAGAGAGTGTTGCACAAAGCACAAACTCAAACATGGGCACCCATGGAGCACAGCTCACAAAGTTACTTGGGGGCTCTTTGTGCAAGCAACAAAGAGTTTGAAAGGACCCTCGTAATTGGCTATCAAGCCACGGCTTGGAAGCCTGGTGTATTCACCTAAAAACCCGGGTTAACATGCCTTCATCAAGTAAGCCACTCCTGTCCAGGTAATCCTGGTATGACCCATCGAACATTTGACATGTCAATCTTTTATAGACCCTGAACTTGTTAAAGTTAAAACGATGATTGGTTAATTGGAGGCCCATCTTAAAAGGCTTTGTTAAATGGTTTAACTCAGAGGCCTGGCAGCCCATGAAAAGCCTCGATTTGGAGCCTGGCAGCTCGTAAAAAGCCTTGTATATTTTCCTGTTTGAGTTTTGTTTGTTGAAATTCATAAGTATTTTTGATAAACCGGTGTCCTTGACCTAGCTTGCTTCTCAACTACAAGTTGTTGACACATGATCAGTTATAAACCGGTGTTTATTGACCCGGTCTGGTTTGAATAGATCACCAGTGTTATAACGAAAAGCAGGTAGTTATACCGGTCTGGTTTAATATATAAACCAGCAGTATAGAGATGAGGTTATCAACGCTCCGGATTGATATTAACATCTTTGCCGTATACACCGTTGGTCAACCAATGAGGTATGTTATGTATACTGCTTTTTGTACAAACACTTTGATTATTTCATCTATGTCATGTACACTTGTTGTATATATTGACCAGTCTAGCGGAAAACCGCTAGACACTTTTAAGTTATTAAATCCAGGAACATAATTCATCATGGGTTATGCATAAATATATTCCAAAGGGTGGCACAAGTTGTCATGAGGCATTACAAAACATGCTCGATGGCATGGCCAATAAAGGAGTTTTTAGCTATCCTATTACAAGAAGCCCTCAAAACGGCTCCAATGGTATAATTGTTTTTCACAAGATCGGCACACGGTGGACAGTAAACAGGCAACCGGTTTAGGATGCTTCGTCTGGACGGTTTGATGGTTGAGGGTCAGTTGGTGTGGGCACTTCTTCATCCCTCCCCAGACGCTAGAAATCAACCGTCGACCAATCGATTCCAGTTAAAGCTTGAAACACTGCTTCTTCATGGATAAGATTGGAAGGGTTAATATCAGGAGCATAAGTGTGCTTACGAATCGGAGGCACAGGTTCTTCAACTTCATGGATGTCGGCCGGCTGCCTCTTCCCCTCCGCATTGTAAAACGGTCGAAAATGGGACAAATATGTATCATCGCCCAACTTGCTGGCTACTGGCCGCATCTGTTTGGTCAGCCGCCGGAGATCATCATTATCAAAGTTGGAACCATCTTCTTTAACACCTGGGTATCCTTTGATGATGTCTTCCGCTTCAAGATCTGGAATCCAGGCTTTTGCTCGAATAAGTGCAGTTAAAGCTCCGGCTCTGGCAGCTGCTTTCTTCAACTCGGCGATGCGTGCTGGTAACATGGCCAACTTCTCAAGAGTTTGTTTAATCAAAGTGGATGAGGGAGTCCTGGATTAGGGGGTGTCCGGATGGCCGGACTATACCTTCAGCCGGACTCCTGGACTATGAAGATACAAGATTGAAGACTTCGTTCCGTGTCCGGAAGGGACTTTCCTTGGCGTGGAAGGCAAGCTTGGCGATACGGATGTGTAGATCTCCTACCATTGTAACCGACTCTATGTAACCCTAACCCTATCTGGTGTCTATATAAACCAGAGGGTTTTAGTCCGTAGGACAACACAATCATACCATAGGCTAGCTTCTAGGGTTTAGCCTCTCTGATCTCGAGGTAGATCTACTCTTGTACTACCCATATCATCAATATTAATCAAGCAGGATGTAGGGTTTTACCTCCATTGAGAGGCCCGAACCTGGGTAAAACTTCGTGTCCCTTGCCTCCTGTTACCATCCGGCCTAGACGCACATTTTGGGACCCCCTACCCGAGATCCGCCGGTTTTGACACCGACATTGGTGCTTTCATTGAGAGTTCCTCTGTGTCGTTGCCGTCAGGCTTGATGGCTCCTACGATCATCAATGGCGATGCAGTCCAGGATGAGACCTTCCTCCCCGGACAGATCTTCGTCTTCGGCGACTTCGCACTGCGGGCCAATTCACTTGGCCATCTGGAGCAGATCGAAAGCTATGCCCCTAGCCATCAGGTCAGATTTGGAAGCTTAAACTACATGGTTGACATCCGCGGGGACTTGATCTTCGACGGATTCGAGCCACTGCCGAGCGCGCCGCACTGTCACGACGAGCATGATCTAGCTCTGCCGCCGAACAGTGCCCTGGAGGCCGCACCCGCATCGGCTTCGACCCTTAATTCGGAGCCAACTGCGCCGATCGAGGATGGGTGGTTGGACGCCGCCTCGGGGGCTGCGATCCCAACGGCGATCGAGCCGAACACCAGCCCCGCACTCTGCGAAACTCGTGACTCCAAGGAGCCGGACTCCAAACCCTCCGCGCCCTTGCCGATCGAATCCGATTGGGCGCCGATCATGGAGTTTACTGCCGCGGACATCTTTCAGCACTCGCCTTTCGGCGATATTCTGAAGACACTGAAGTCTCTCTCTTTATCAGGAGAGCCCTGGCCGGACTACGGTCAGCAAGGTTGGGATTCGGACGATGAAGAAATTCAAAGCCCACCCACCACCCGCTTTGTAGCCACTGTCGACGACTTAACCGACATGCTCGACTTCGACTCCGAAGACATCGACGGTATGGATGCCGATGAAGGAGACGATGAAGAACCAGCGCCTATCAGGCCCTGGAAAGCCACCTCGTCATATGACATATACATGGTGGACACCCCAAAAGAAGGAGATGGCGACGGAACAGCGGAGGATGACCCCTCCAAGAAACAGCCTAAGCGCCGGCGTCAGCGGCGCTGCTCAAAATTCCGCCAAAACAAATACGGTGATTCCAGCACGGGAGATAATAATACTCCGGGAGGTGCCGAAGAAAACCCCCTCCAGCAAGATTTAGCATAGGAGGATGGAGAAACCAGCCCTCATGAGAGAGCGGCAGACAGAGAGGTCGAGGACGATAATTATATGCCTCCCTCCGAAGACGAGACAAGCCTCGACGACGACGAATTCGTCGTACCAGAGGATCCCATCGAGCAAGAGCGTTTTCAACGCAGGCTTATGGCCACGGCAAGAAGCCTCAAGAAAAAATAGCAACAGCTTAGAGCTGACCAAGATTTGCTAGTCGACAGATGGACTGAAGTCCTTGCGGCCGAAGAGCATAAACTCGAATGCCCCTCCAAGAGCTACCCAAAGCACAGGTTGCTACCCCAATTAGAGGAGGAAGCACTTGATGCGGCCGACCAACCACCTCGTGGCCACGACAGAGAGGCCTCTCGGCCCTCCACTCAAGCCGCACCCCGTACCAAGGCACGGGAATATGCGCCGGACTTACGAGATATGTTGGAGGACAAGGCAAGGCAAACAAGATCGATCTACGGATCGCATGGGCGCCCCACGGCTTGAGACGGTAACCGTCCCGCCGGCCACAAATTCGGCAGGGCCGAACACAGTAGACAAAGCTCATTGGAGCTACGTCGTGATATAGCCCAGTACAGAGGCGCCGCACACCCACTATGCTTCACAGACGAAATAATGGATCATCAAATCCCCGAGGGTTTCAAACCCGTAAACATCAAATCATATGATGGCACAACAGATCCTGCGGTATGGATCGAGGATTATCTCCTTCATATCGACATGGCCCGCGGCGATGATTTCCATGCCATCAAATACCTCCCACTCAAGCTTAAAGGACTAGCTCGGCATTGGCTTAACAGCTTGCCAACAGGATCAATCAGTTGTTGGGAGGACCTCGAAGCCGCATTCCTCGACAATTTCCAAGGCACTTATGTGCGACCCCCAGACGCCGATGACCTAAGTCACGTAATTCAACAGCCAGAGGAATCGGCCAGGCAATTCTGGACACAGTTCCTAACAAAGAAAAATCAAATAGTTGACTGTCCGGACGCTGAGGCCCTAGCAGCCTTCAAGCACAATATCCGTGACGAGTGGCTTGCCCGGCACCTTGGACAGGAAAAGCCGAAGTCTATGGCAGCACTCACGACACTCATCACCCGCTTTTGCGCGGGAGAAGACAACTGGCTTGCTCGTAGCAACAATATGACCAAAAACCCTGGTAATTCGGATACCAGGGACACTAGTGGCAGGTCGCGTCGCAACAAGTAGAAGTGCCGCATTAACAGCGACAATACTGAGGATACGGCAGTTAATGCCAGATTCGGAGGCTCTAAATCTGGTCAGCGGAAAAAGCCATTCAAAAGGAATCCTAGGGGGCCGTCCAGTTTGGACCGAATACTCGACCGCTTATGCCAGATACATGGCACACCCGAAAAGCCGGCCAATCACACCAACAGGGATTGTTGGGTGTTTAAGCAGGCAGGCAAGTTAAATGCCGAAAATGAAGACAAGGGGCTGCATAGCGATGACGACGAGGAGCCCCGGCCGCCGAACAATAGTGGACAGAAGGGTTTTCCCCCACAAGTGCGGACGGTGAACATGATATACGCAACCCACGTCCCCAAAAGGGGGCGGAAGCGTGCGTTAAGGGACGTATACGCGGTAGAGCCAGTCGCCCCAAAGTTCAACCCATGGTCCTCCTGCCCGATCACCTTTGATCGAAGGGACCATCCCACTAGCATCCGTCATGGCGGATTCACCGCATTGGTTCTAGACCCAATTATTGACGGATTTCGTCTCACTAGAGTCCTTATGGACGGCGGCGGCAGCCTGAACCTGCTTTACCAGGATACAGTGCGGAAAATGGGCATAGATCCCTCGAGGATTAAGCCCACCAAAACGACCTTTAAAGGCGTAATACCAGGTGTAGAGGCCAACTGTACAGGCTCAATCACACTTGAAGTGGTCTTCGGATCTCCGGATAATTTCCGAAGCGAGGAGTTAATCTTCGACATAGTCCCATTCCGCAGTGGCTATCACACACTGCTCGGGCGAACCGCATTCGCCAAGTTCAATGCGGTACCGCACTACGCATACCTTAAGCTCAAAATCCAGGCCCTCGAGGAGTAATTACGGTCAATGGAAACATCGAACGCTCCCTCCGAACGGAGGAGCACACGGCGGCCCTTGCAGCAGAAGTACAAAGCAGCCTCTCCAGGCAGTTCTCCAGTCCGGCCATTAAACGACCGGACACCGTCAAGCACGCCTGGAGTAACCTACAACAAGACCGCCTGGCACGACCCGAGCAGGCGTAGCAATGCGGCCCCAACCCCAGCCCTCGCAAAAATGCGATACTAGTACTTTGCGTACATAACTACGCTCTAGAAATACCATGGGTACAGGGGGAGGGGCACCATCACGGCACGCCCGAAACATGGCTTAAACCGCACCAGGGGCTGCCGATTTTTTAATTTTCTCTTGCTTTCAGGACTCCACTCTTCGGAAGGCCTGTTCGGTAGTTCAATTGCCGCACAAACGATGCAAGAATCAGGGAAGCAGACAAGCCACGCCGCATTACGGAACTCCCAGGTGGTCTCTATCATGAGCAATATACCTATTTCGCATACTATTCCGCAGCTTGCCCCTAGAACGGACATGTTACATAGTCCAACCTTTTGCTTATCGCATTATTTGTATTGTTCTGCTTTGATCGCAGCCCTCTTTAATAAACAATGCATAGCTTTTGTCTATTTTTGCATTACTCTTTTTTAATATATGTTCCTTAACGACATGTTGCATCCGTACACTTTGGTACGACCAAAATACGCCAGGGGCTTTAGTACCCCTCAATATGGTGTGAGAAGTCTGAACACTTTAATAAGTGCGGCACCCCGAACTTATAGCATTATATGCATCGGCTCCGAATCATGTCTTGGGTTAATAGTTGGGTTTGCCCAGCTCCTATGTTTTGGTGCCTTACGTTCCGCTATATCGGCTAAGGTAGCACTAGGAGAACCACTGCGATTGTGCCCCAGTTGAGTTGAGTCGAGCACCTCAGTGGAGAAAGCTAAAACTGAGTGTCATGATGAAGCAAGAGCTGGTCGATGTTCGAGAGGTTTTTCGAGTCCCTAAAGTCTTATGCCGCTTAGAGCGAGGAGCCGGCTCTGTCCGGCCAAGGCGTGGATAGCGCCCCGAACTCGGTCTTCCGAATACCAGGGGCTTCGCCGAAATTTAAAATTATAGAATTCTATGGCTAAGTGAGAGTGTTCACGCATTATAGTCCGATTGCCTTGTTCGTTGGGTTGAGCGCCTCCCTCGAAGGACCCAAACATGGGAAAAAGAGTGCTCAGGTTTATCCCCGAACACCCCAGCACTAGCGGCACGGGGGCAGAAGCCGACGACTTGCCATCTCTCAGAATTGATAAACAACCTCACAAAAGGTAATATTTTAAATTCTAACAGCATTGCTTAACGCATATGAACAAGTTTTCAGCGCACAGGACAAAATGAGCAAGTTTCACTCAAAAATTACATCCCTAGAACATTCATCCGCCACAAGGCAGGCACCCTTCAGAACATCCTTATAATAATTTTCGGGCTTGCGATGCTCTTTCCCCGGCGGTGGCCCGTCCTTCACAAGCTTCTCGGCATCCAGCTTGCCCCAGTGCACCTTAGCACGGGCAAGGGCCCTACGGGCACCTTCAATGCGGACGGAGCGCTTGATGACTTCGAGCCTTGGAGAGGCCTCCACCAGCCGCCGCACCATCCCGAAATAGCTCCCAGGCAGAGCCCCTCCAGGCCACAGCCGAACTATGAGGCCCTTCATGGCCTGTTCGGCCGCCTTCTGTAGCTCGACCAGTTGCTTCAGCTGGTCGCTCAGGGGCACGGGATGTCCAGCCTCAGCATACTGAGACCAGAACACCTTCTCTGTCGAGCTGCCCTCCTCGGCTCGATAGAATGCGGTGGCATCGGACACACTCCGGGGAAGATCTATGAACGCTCCTGGAGAGCTCCGGATTCGGGTAAGTAACAAGTAACTCACGTTTATGTGTTTGCTTTGCATAAAGAATGCCTTACCCGCCTCTATCTTCTTCACCTCATCCAACTCCTGGAGGGTCTTCTGGGATTCGGGCTTGGCAGACTTGGCATTTTCAATAGCCACCGCGAGCTCGGATGCTCGCTTCTTTGAGTCAAGCTCCAAACTCTCATGTTTTTCCATTAGAGCCTGGAGCTCTTGCCGTACCTTGCCAACCTCGTCCTCATACTTCTCCCGCTCGATGCGCTCCGTGACCGCCCTCTTCTCGACCTCGACCAGTGCTTGCTTAAGGGCCGCCACCTCAGACGTGGCCCCTACAATAGCCACGATAATCCTGTCATTTTTGCAATTGCACCTTTTTATATATATTTAAACAAGGTATTTTTTACCTTCATTGTCCTCGAGATGCTTCTTGGCACGCCCGAGCTCTTGCTCGGACCGCTCGAGGTTCTGCTTTAGCGTGTCCACTTCTGCAGTCAGTGCGGCGGACGCAAGCAGAGAAGCCTACATACGCATATTGACTCCTTTTTGTTAGACTCTTGCGAATTTTATTTGATCCTCTATTCGGCTTTTCTTCCCGAATGCCAAACAGAGCATCAGGGGCTACTGTCTATGCGGTAATATTATTTACACATTCTTTACTTACCTCAAAGCCTATTAAAAGGCTAGTACAAGCTTCAGTCAGTCCGCTCTTGGCGGACTAAACCTTCTGGACCACCGCACTCATAATGGTGCGATGCTCCTCGTCGATGGAGGCGCCTTGGAGCGCCTCAAACAGTTTGTCCGGCGCCTCCGGTTGGACGGGGGTCACCGGCACGGTGGGCTTGCTCCTCTTGGAAGGAGGTCCCCTGCCGGACTCTGGAACCTTTGAAGGTTTTGGAGCGGTGTCCGGCCTAGAGCCGGACTTGGAGCCCTGGGGGGTTTCATCCCCTTTACTCCTGGAGTCCGGGAGGTTGCCTTGCGGCGCCTCCAGGACCACCTCCTCCCAGCTTGGAACCTGTTGGGACAACACTTCGGTGTCGTCCGTAGGGCGGGGGGAAGGAAGCCGTCGGAAGTGAGTTCACATCCGACGAGTCCAGTGAGCCGCTCGACGACGCGTCGATCCTGTCTTTAGGTGGGCTGCATAAACATATTCAACATAAGGGAAAGTTGTGCAATAAACGAATACTATGAATTACTCTGGTATCCGGACACTTACGATTTTGCCAGGGGCTTGGCCCTGGGCGGCCACTCCTCTCCGCCGTCGTCGGCGTCGGTGGAATAGTCAGGAGCAAGGGTTTTTCCCTTCTTGGACCCTCCGGCCTCCCCAGAGAGGGTGGCCTTCCTTTTCTTCTCTCCTCCCGCTAGAGAGGGAGAGGTCTCTTCTTCTTCCTCCTCGTCTTCACGGGAGGAATGCGCCTCGGAACCGTCGGATGATGGGTCCGACACCTCCTGGCGTCGGGCACTCTTTTGAGTCCCCGTGACCTTTTTCGCGGCCTTCTTCTCCGGCACCACATAGGGTGCCGGAACCAGCAGCTTCGCCAAGCGGGCATCAACTGGGTCTTCGGGCAAGGGAGCCGGACAGTTGATCTGTCCGGACTTCGCCTTCCAACTCTGTCAAAGGAAGGGAGCTTAGATCCCACATTGAGTTAAACTATGGAAAACCAATACCCTGTAAAAAGGTACAAACAACTTACCGCGCTAGCGTGACGCTGCGCGCTGAATCCGCGATCCTCGGTGGCGGATGCGGGAGCCTCAGCGCTCTTGAAAAGCACCTTCCAGGCATCTTCGTATGTAGTGTCAAAGAGCCTGCTCAGAGTTCGGTGCTGCGCCGGGTTGAACTCCCATAGATTGAAGGCCCGTTGTTGACACGGGAGGATCAGGCGGATGAGCATAACCTGGACTACGTTGACGAGCTTGAGCTGCTTGTCCACCAGGGTTTGGATGCATGTTTGCAGTCCAGTTACCTCTCCTTTGTTGCCCCATGACAGGCCCGTCTCTTTCCAGGACGTGAGCCGCGTTGGGGGTCCGGACCGGAACTCGGGGGTTGCGACCCACTCAGGGTCGCACGGCTCGGTGATGTAAAACCACCCCGATTGCCACCCCTTCAGGGTCTCCACAAAGGATCCCTCGAGCCATAAGACGTTCGGCATCTTGCCCACCATGGCGCCTCCGCACTCGGCCTGGTTGCCGCGCACAACCTTCAGCTTGACATTGAAAGTCTTGAGCCATAGGCCGAAATGGGGGCGGATGCAGAGGAAAGCCTCGCACACGACGATAAACGCCGAGATGTTGAGGATGAAGTTCGGGGCCAGATCATGGAAATCCAGGCTGTAGTAGAACATGAGTCCCCGGACAAATGGGTGGATCGGAAAGCCCAGTCCGCGGAGGAAGTGGGGAAGGAACACTACCCTCTCATGGGGCCTTGGGGTGGGGAGGAGCTGCCCCTTTTCGGGAAGCCGGTACACAATGTCATTAGACAAGTATCCGGCCTTCCTCAGTTTTTGGATGCGTCCCTCCGTGATGGAAGAGACCATCCACTTGCCTCCCGCTCCGGACATGGCTGGAGAAGGTTGAGGTAGGGAGTGCGGACTTGGGCGCTGGAGCTCGAGTCCGCGAGAATGGATGAGCAAGGGAGGAAGAAGGCGTAGGTGAAAAGGTGGATTCTTATCCCCTTATATGGGTGGATGCGACTATGCGTCCCCACCAGCCTGGTAAAACTCGCTTATCTCCCAAGCGCCGTAATCAATGGCGTGGTTGGGTTACCCACGCCTGTATTGATGAGAATCCCGAAATAAGGGGACACGATCTCTGCTTTAACAAGACGTGCCAAGGGAACCACCTCGCATAACACGCTGAGATGGGACAGTAAAACGATTCGAATAAAGGCTTGGCCGTGGTGTGATGTTACACTATGGAATACGTCAGCAGATTAGATTTGTGTAAATATTATTCTCTCTATGGCGATATGTGGAAACTTATTTTGCAGAGCCGGACACTATCTTTTGTGTTCAAAATCTTCTATGAAGTACTTGGAGGAGGAACCCGCCTTGCAATGCCAAAGACAATCTGCGCGCCGGACTTGTCGTCATTGAAGCCTGGTTCAGGGGCTACTGAGGGAGTCCTGGATTAGGGGGTGTCCGGATGGCCGGACTATACCTTCAGTCGGACTCCTGGACTATGAAGATACAAGATTGAAGACTTCGTCCCGTGTCCAGAAGGGACTTTCCTTGGCGTGGAAGGCAAGCTTGGCGATACGGATGTGTAGATCTCCTACCATTGTAACCGACTCTATGTAACCCTAACCCTATCCGGTGTCTATATAAACCAGAGGGTTTTAGTCCGTAGGACAACACAATCATACCATAGGCTAGCTTCTAGGGTTTAGCCTCTCTGATCTCGTGGTAGATCTACTCTTGTACTACCCATATCATCAATATTAATCAAGCAGGACGTAGGGTTTTACCTCGTGTCCCTTGCCTCATGTTACCATCCGGCCTAGAGGCACAGTTCGGGACCCCCTACCCGAGATCTGCCGGTTTTGACACCGACAGTGAGAGCCGGTTTGTTATAAGCTGTCGTGCAAATAGCCCGCTGAGACCCAGAGTACAGCTGTTCAATCAATGTCTATGTCGCTTTGAGTTTCATCTGCATATCAGTGCCAAGATGAGCGATTCGGGTACCTGTCAAAGATTTTATCAACATTTTGGTCAGTTATAAGGTTCATCAACTTATGCAACACACATAAATCGGGTACTTACCAAAGATAGCAGAGGTCATAGCATTGATTTGGTGTTTCAAACCGGCTTGTTCATCCACCACTGGCTTCAGGGCTGCCTCGGCATCTACAGCTCTTTTGGTTAAACCAGATTTCTCAGTTTCGCAGTCAGCACGATCTTTGTTGAAAGATTCTTTCAACTTTTCCATCACGGCCAGGGCCTGGGTCAGCTCTTCTTTGGCTTTTTCAGCTTCGGCTTGTTGAGACTTCACATTCTCTTGCAAGTTAGAATTTCGGGCATGTTTGCTTCTCAGTTCAGCCTGCCACGATGAAGGTATGTTAAACAAACAGTATATATATGTGCTAAGTACAAAGCGTATAACAAAGTTATGCACTTCATACTTGGGGGCTAATGCCTATTTGCTCTTAAGTACTACACTTTATACAAGTCTCCAGAACAATGCAAGCATTATCCTTGACACTTGGGGGCTAATGTGCGTCTGTTCTAAAACGGATGTGTGGATTAAAAACCGGATTAACTTGCCAAGTTAAACCGGCCTTTGGGGGCTATGCTGCAGAAAGTTATCTAATTACTTCAAGATGAGTCTTATCTATTGTTAGAGACCTGCCATTGCAAGGATTAATGATGAGATGCTTAAAGTGTTGCAAAGACCCGGTTTATGATTAACAATCATAAAACGGCCCTTGGGGGCTACTTGGGATAGTATTTCAGCTATAAATCAATAAACAAAGGGAGAGGAATTTACCTCATATCGCTCTTTCATCAAGTTCACCAAACCGGCTTCATAATCCCGGTTTGGGTGCAGACAGTTCAAGAAGCCAGAATGGAGCTC
This sequence comes from Triticum urartu, assembly GCF_056163025.1. Lineage (NCBI taxonomy): Eukaryota > Viridiplantae > Streptophyta > Magnoliopsida > Poales > Poaceae > Triticum > Triticum urartu. The sequence continues at coordinate 99,332,066 of NC_141875.1, forward strand.
ATCAGCATTAAGATGAGCATAGTTGGATAAATCGCTGCTCCATTTACCTTTCTCCCTGGCAGCTTGCTCTTCTATGAAACTGTGTTGAGCCAAAATGACGGGATGGCCAGGAGAGCTGTGGCCCATTCTAGTAATAATAACGTCATCACCTTGGCCTTCAGGGTTTTTGGTTGATGATATTGGAGTTTCAACATGTTTCACCGGACTAGCCCAGTTTGGTTCTGCCGGTTCAGCATCAGGCGCGGCAGGATCAGCGTTTGCTGGTTCATCACTATTTTGGCCTTCAAGGGGCGGGTTATCAGAAGCAGCTTTAGGATGAGGGCTTTTCGGTTCACGAGTTTGTTCCGGTTCACCTCTTGGTTCTTCTTCTTCGGCGACTGGATCTTCGAGCGGATTGGTGGTCCGAGCTTTCTTACTGGGTCTGGCTTTGGCCCTGCAAACAGAATAAAAGAGGATTAACATCCTATTTAAAGGATTTATGACGCATTGAAAGGAAAGGTTTTTACAACTCACCCGGCCACAGTTTTCAAAGGGGGGAGTTGAGTTGTTGTCGATTCACCAGAAGATGAAGGAGGTGTCACCTGATAATTTGAATCGGACGGATTAAGAGGATGTCTGAAATAACCTGCCTTGGGGTAAGAATGGTCAGAAGTAGGAGAGACCTCAGACCGGCGCTTCCGAACCGGAGTATCAAGTAAACCGGCTGAAGTGATCTATTGGCCACTGTGCCGGGTTGTCCGGCGAGCTTCATGTTGCTGTGTCTTCAAAATAAATGTTGGATCCAAGTGAGCAAGAGGATGAGAAAAGCTTACTTTCCGGATTGCTTGGCGAGTTTTTTTGTGTGGGCATAGAGTTTGAACCGGAGGAAAGGGTAATTACCTCTACATCATCAGCTTGACTAGCTTCTGCGTCCTCCTGAGGAAGATCATTGTTAATGAGATGCATGAAAAGAGAGCCAAGTGAGTCAAGTTCTACCTCAACTTCTGGATCATCAGTATCATCATCAAGCTCCATATTAATCCGGTCAGCCGTTTTCCGTTTTGACGTCCGCTTTACGGCTTTGGTCTTTGGGCGGGATGGCTTGACCGCTTTGTCTCCAGTCGGCTTTGCCTCTTTCTCTATGGTTTTCCGTTTCCAGAAGGGGTCATCTACCTATATACAAAGAAGAAGGATTACAGGTTGCATAAGCTAAAAATATTATAGATGAGGGGGAAATATAATGCTTACAGCAGGCAGTTTGTTCTTGGCGTAGAAGGGACTCAGACCTGTTTGACTACAGATCAGTTCTGATTCATTCAGAATCTTCTTTACACCTTCAGTGACTTCTTCCTCAGATAATTGGATGTTGCAATGGCGTTGAGGGTCGTCAACCTCACCGGTATATTCACACATTAAACCGAGACGCCAGCTTAGCGGCAAGATACTCCAGGATATCCAACAGCGCACAAAGTCTATGCCTATTAAACCGTTCACCATAAAATCCCGGAGTTTGGTGAGTTGAGGAGCGTATTTTGCCCTTTCTGAAGAGCTCAGGCATTGTGGCATTGGGTGGGTGTTGGATAGTCTGTGATCACGAAAGCCGGGGAGGGGATTTTCATCTTCAGGCGAAGTGTCTCTGCAATAAAACCAAGTTTAGTTCCATTCCTTTGGGTGGCTATGATGTTTGGCATGAGGAAATTCAACTTCTTTCTGCTTTTGAATCGAGACACCACCAAGTTCTGTGTTCGATCCATTTACAAACTCTGTGCGCCGGTTTAAGTGGAAGAAATCCCAGAACAGTTCTGCAGTTGGTTCTTCTTGTAAATATACTTCACAGAAGACCTGGAAGTTGCATAAATTGGAGATCGAGTTGGGGCCAATATCTTGCGGATGAAGTTGGAAGCTGGCAAGCACATCTCGGTAAAACTTTGATCCTGGCGATTTGAAGCCACGGCCTATGTGATCAACAAAGACCACCACCTCGCCCTGCCTTGGGGTCAGAGGATTTTCTGTTTCGGGAACTCGCCATTTGATTTTAGTTTTCTTAGGTAGGGAGCCGATGCTGACCATCTCATTCAACTGAGTCTCAGTAACTCGGGAACGAGCCCAGTTGCAGGCAGTGAATTGTTTGGCCATTGCAAAACAAACAAGCTGAAAATGAAAGGTCGGTTTATAAATCACGCATGATTATATGCACGATACAATGGAGTAAGAGACATACTGATAGAGGACATGGCATAAACCGGAGATCAATGCAATAATGCGTAAAAGGTAATACCACGACAGGGGTACTCAGACACTGTTAAACCGGAATACAATTATGGAGACAAAAGGCTTTTCCGGTTTATCGGAGGGCTAATGGTACAGATTGATTATGCAAAGTTAAACCGCTTATGATGGTGTGAGGAGAAACAGATATCACAGAGATGTATAAATATTTCGGATCTAAGATAAGACAGAAAAGCAAAATATTTCAACCTAAAAAGGGTAAGACCTGAAACAGTTTATGAAGGACTGCATCAGTTTTCTACGTATAAGGATTTGTGAGGTAACAAAAGATTCATCACGGCAAGGGATATGATAAGTATGAAGCATTCATCTACGGGCCAAGGAAGAACATCGCTATAAGCTTTGACGAACCTCAGGAGAAATGAGGAAACCCTAATGGATCTAGGAAAGAAGGGGGAAAGGACTTACTGCGACCACGGAAGCAGCGGAAGGGCGTTGTGGAACTCTGGTGCGAACAGGTTGATGCAGCGGCCGATGACGAAGCAGAGGCGAGGTTCGAAGATGACGGCGGCGCTCGAGTGCGGGGTCGTCGAGAGGAAGAAGAAGAGGTGAATGGGTAGTGGAAAGAAAAGAAAGGGGTCCGCTGCCCCTATTTATAAGGCGAAGCGTTAAAACGGAAAGTGCGGGAATCAGGGAGCCCAAAAAATGGATAAGTTAATAAAGGTGTCGCCTCGGTGACGGAATACACATTAAATGAAGGTAATCTCCGATGTCGACAGATGGATGACGTTAGGGCGGTTTATCATAATTTGGAAATATGACGTCACGGCGGTTTACAAGATCAAGGTGAAGATATGAGAGAAGATTTTTTTCTAAGTGTAGAAGATTGACATGAACAAGTTCAAACCAATCTGGGCCTAATGTTGGGGATATTACTACTGGAGGTAAACCGGCCTTATGTAGCTGGGTTGACTCTTTGAAGATTAGAAGCCCATGAAGATGCAAGGATAATGGCGCTTTAAGGAAGGCCCAAGGCCCAAAGGCGGGTTACAGCCTGTAATGTAAACCGACCTAGTCATATAACTTGTATTGTAAGATAGGGAGAGTAGAGACCGAACCGGACACATTTATGATCCGGCTTCGGGACTCTGTAGCCCGACGGGCGTCAACCTATGTATATAAAGGAATGACCCGGCCGCGGTTTAGGGACAGACAACAACTCGAGAGCCAGACAAAGCGGATTTGCTCCCTGGCCTTCGAAACCTAGCAATACCAATCACAATTAGACGTAGGCTTTTACCTTCCTCAAAGGGGCAGAACTAGTATAAAACTCCCCGTGTCCCCTTGTCCGGTTTAACCCCTTAAGCTAACCCGTAGCGATGGCCCCACGACTAAGTCCTTTCACAAGGACATCTGCCGTGACAAAACCACGACACATGAGATGATTTACTTTTGCTTATTGAATGCATGCTAATTTGAATACTTATTTATTTTACGATTTGGTTTTGCTTATTGAATGCTCATGTCAATATGAGTCCTATAAGATATTTTGAAATGTATATCTTGTCTTGCTCAAATAGGATATGTGCTTGCCCAAGTGGCCGGTCATGTTTGCAGGTTACACCTCTGAGTGGCCTATGTTTTGCCGGAGTGTTGATTCATTTCCGTTTCGGCAAATTTCAGGCGCTCGATATGTCCTATTTTAGCAAAGGTCATGCCGGATTTTTCCATGAATTTTGGCATGACTTGTGCCAGAATATGTTGGAAATATCGAGTGCCCCGGATTTGTGTGTTGAATATCCTGAGAGTTGCCTTTGATCGATTTTCAATTAATGTTTCAGCTATGAACATAGGAAATGTCTGACAACGAAGACGAGCGCGGCCTGTGCGACAGAATCTTCGTAGATGATGATAGGCGCTTCAGCATCAAGCTGGACGAGAACTTTGAATTGGATACAGTAAGTCACAACGACAAGTCTTTTTTCATAATTAAGCATGACATCTGCTTCATTTGCTTCAACTTATAATTTAATTTTTTTACTATTGTACTAGCATATCCCCTGCCATGAAAGAGTTTTTGTCTTGGATAAGATAGGTTTCAGTCCTATGAAAACTACTATGCAAGTAAAGAGAGTTTACTTGAAGACCGAACATGGTTATACTTTCCATGCGAGGAGATAAGTCATTATGTTTCATGGCTTGAGGATCTTCATACTGTCAAGACAAATTATTTTTCTGGACTTAAAAATCTTAGTACTGGAAACGTGCGACCAATAGTGTTCTTACTGAACTACGGTCACATCTATTTAGGAAAGTGATGTCTACTACACAACCTTCTTCTTGTAGACGTTGTTGGGCCTCCAAGTGCAGAGGTTTGTAGGACAGTAGCAAATTTCCCTCAAGCGGATGACCTAAGGTTTATCAATCTGTAGGAGGCGTAGGATGAAGATGGTCTCTCTCAAGCAACCCTGCAACCAAATAACAAAGAGTCTCTTGTGTCCCCAGCACACCGAATACAATGGTAAATTGTATAGGTGCACTAGTTCGGCGAAGAGATGGTGATACAAGTGGTATATGGATGGTAGATAATGGTTTTTAAAATCTGAAAATATAAAAACAGCAAGGTAACAAGTGATAAAAGTGAGCGTAAATGGTATTGCAATGTGTGGAAACAAGGTCTAGGGTTCATACTTTCGCTAGTGTAAGTTCCCTCAACAATACTAACATAATTGGATCATAAAACTATCCCTCAACATGCAACAAAGAGACACTCCAAAGTCACTAATAGCGGAGAACGAACGAAGAGATTATGGTAGGGTACGAAACCACCTCAAAGTTATTCTTTCCAATCAATCCGTTGGGCTATTCCTATAAGTGTCACAAACAGCCCTAGAGTTCGTACTAGAATAACACCTTAAGATACAAATCAACCAAAACCCTAATGTCACCTAGATACTCCAATGTCACATCAAGTATCCATGGGTATGATTATACGCTATGCATCACACAATCTCAGATATATCTATTCAACCAACACAAAGGACCTCAAAGAGTGCCCCAAAGTTTCTACCGGAGAATCACGACGAAAACGTGTGCCAACCCCTATGCATAGGTTCCCAATGTCACGAAACCCGCAAGTTGATCACCTTAACATACAGCAAGTGGCACGTGGTATCCCATTGTCACCACAGATATCCACGGCAAGACATACATCAAGTGTTCTCAAATCTTTATAGACTCAATCCGATAAGATTACTTCAATGGAGAAACTCGATTCATTACAAGAGAGAAGAGGGGGAGGAGAAACATAAGATCCAACTATAATAGCAAAGCTCGCGATACATCAAGATCGTGCCAAATCAAGAACACGAGAGAGAGAGAGAGAGAGAGAGAGAGATCAAACACATAGCTACTGGTACATATCCTCAGCCCCGAGGGAGAGCTACTCCCTCCTCGTCATGGGGAGCACCGGGATGATGAAGATGGCCACCAGAGAAGGATTGCCCCCTCCGGCAGGGTGCCGGAACGGGTCTAGATTGGTTTTCGGTGGCTACGGATGCTTCTGGCGGCGGAACTCCCGATCTATTCTCTGTTCTGGAAGTTTTAGGGTATATGGAGTTATATAGGCAGAACAAGCACGTCAGGGGAGCCACGGGGGGCCCACGAGGCAGAGGGCACGCCCTAGGGGGCGCCCCCACCCTCGTGGGCAGCTCTCGTATCTTCTGACGTGGGGCCCAAGTCCATCAGGTGTGTTTCCTTCCAAAAATAACTTCTCCAGTTGGTTTCGTTCCGTTTCGACTCCGTCTGATATTCCTTTTCTTCAAAACACTAAAATAGGCATAAAACAGCAAATCTGGGTTGGGCCTCCGGTTAATAGGTTAGTCCCAAAAGTAATATAAAAGTGGAAAATAAAGCCCAATATTGCCCAAAACAGTAAATAATATAGCATGGAGCAATCAAAAATTATAGATACGTTGGAGACGTATCAAGCATCCCCAAGCTTTATTCCTGCTCGTCCTCGAGTAGGTAAATGATAAAAAAAGATAATTTTTGATGTGGAATGCTAGTTGGCATAATTTCAATGTAAATCTTCTTACTTGTGATATGAATATTCAGATCCGAAAGATTCAAGACAAACGTTCAGATTGACATAAAAATAATAATACTTCAAGCATACTAATAAAGCAACCATGTCTTCTCAAAATAACATGGCCAAAGAGAGCTATCCCTACAAAATCACATAGTCTGGCTATGCTCCATCTTCACCACACAAAATATTTAAATCATGCACAACCCCGATGACAAGCCAAGTAATTGTTTCATACTTTTGATGTTCTCAAGCTTTTTCAATCTTCACGCAATACATGAGCATGAGCCATGGATATAGCACTATAGGTGGAATAGAACGGTGGTTGTGGAGAAGACAAAAGGGGGGAAGATAGTCTCACATCAACTAGGCGTATCAACGGGCTATGGAGATGCCCATCAATAGATATCAATGTGAGTGAGTAGGGATTGCCATGCAACGGATGCACTAGAGCTATAAGTATATGAAAGCTCAACAAAAGAAACTAGTGGGCGTGCATCCAACTCGCTTGCTCACGAAGACCTAGGGCATTTTGAGGAAGCCCATCATTGGAATATACAAGCCAAGTTCTATAATGAAAGATTCCCACTAGTATATGAAAGTGACAACATAGGAGACTCTCTATCATGAAGATCATGGTGCTACTTTGAAGCACAAGTGTGCTACTTTGAAGCACAAGTGTGGAGACCTAGGGCATTTTTTGGCCTTTATTTTTTTATTTGGCCTTTCTTTTTTATGGCCTTTCTCTTTTTTGGGGGGGGACAATGCTCTATTGAATGATGATCATCACACTTCTATTTATTTACAACTCAATGATCCAACTCGATACTAGAACAAAGTATGACTCTATATGAATGCCTTCGGCGGTGTACCAGGATGTGCAATGATGCATGAGTGACATGTATGAAAGAATTATGAACGGTGGCTTTGCCACAAATACTATGTCAACTACATGATCATGCTAAGCAATATGACAATGATGAATGTGTCATAATAAATGGAATGGTGGAAAGTTGCATGGCAATATATCTCGGAATGGCTATGGAAATGCCATAATAGGTAGGTATGGTGGTTGTTTTGAGGAAGGTATATGGTGGGTTTATGGTACCGGCGAAAGTTGCGCGGTACTAGAGAGGCTAGCAATGGTGGAAGGGTGAGAGTGCGTATAACCCATGGACTCAACATTAGTCATAAAGAACTCGCATACTTATTGCAAAAATCTATTAGTTATCGAAACAAAGTACTACGCGCATGCTCCTAGGGGGATAGATTGGTAGGAAAAGACCATCGCTCGTCCCCGACCGCCACTCATAAGGAGGACAATCAATAAATAAATCATGCTCCGACTTCATCACATAACGGTTCACCATACGTGCATGCTACGGGAATCACAAACTTCAACACAAGTATCTCTCAAATTCACAACCACTCAACTAGCATGACTCTAATATCACCATCTCCATATATCAAAACAATTATCAAGTATCAAACTTCTCATAGTATTCAACACACTCATAAGAGAATTTTATTATTCTTGAATACCTAGCATATTAGGATTTTAAGAAAATTACCATGCTATTTAAGACTCTCAAAATAATCTAAGTGAAGCATAAGAGTTCATCTATTTCTTCAAAATAAAACTGCAACCATGCTCTAAAAGATATAAGTGAAGCACTAGAGCAAACGACAAACTACTCCAAAAGATATAAGTGAAGATCAAATGAGTAGTCAAATAATTATGCAACTATGTGAAGACTCTCTAATATTTAATAATTTCAGATCTTGGTATTTTATTCAAACAGCAAGCAAAATAAAACGACATTCTAAGAATAGCAAACATCATGTGAAGAAACAAAAACTTAGGATCAACCGAAACTAACCGATAGTTGTTGAAGAAGAAAGGTGGGATGCCAACCGGGGCATCCCCAAGCTTAGATGCTTGAGACTTCTTGAAATATTATCTTGGGTGCCTTGGGAATCCCCAAGCTTGAGCTTTTGTGTCTCCTTAATTCCTCTCATATCACGGTCTCCCTAAATCTCAAAAGCTTCATCCACACAAAACTCAACAAGGACTCGTGAGATAATTTAGTATAAACCATTGCAAAAATATTATCATACTCTACTGTAGTAAATCACTAAAATTATTATTCAACATTGCATACTAAATGCCTTTGCATATTTAATAGTCCTATCCTCAAATAGAATCATTAAAGAAGCAAACATATGCAAACAATGCAAACATAACAGCAATCTGCCTAAACAGGATAGTCTGTAAAGAATGCTGCAACATCCATACTTCCCTAGATCCAAAAATTATGAAAGAAACTCCCACTGTAGTAAATTTATCAGAGCTTAATATGAAAAAGGTTTAAATATTTTTATCACATTCTGACTTCTCTAGGGAATTATTGCAACAGCGGTAAACTTTCTGTTTTCAAACAGCAACATGTATACTTGTAACATAGGCATAGTAAAGGCTATCAATGCCACTTTTATTGAAATAAAAGATTCAAAACATTGTTCTAAATAACAGCAGGCAAATTCTAACAAAATAAATTGACGCTCCAAGCAAAACACATATCATGTGGTGAATAAAAATATAGCTCCAAGTAAAGTTACCGATGAACGAAGACTAAAGAGGGGATGCCTTCTGGGGCATCCCCAAGCTTAGGCTTTTGGTTGTCCTTGAATATTACATTGGGATTCCCTGGGAATCCCCAAGCTTAGGCTCTTGCCACTCCTTATTCCATAGCCCATCGAATCTTTACCCAAAACTTGAAAACTTCACAACACAAAACTTAACAGAAAACTCGTAAGCTCCGTTAGTATAGGAAAACAAAAGACCACTTCAAGGTACTGTAATGAAATCATTATTTATTTATATTGGTTTTAAACCTACTGTATTCAAACTTCTCTATGGTTTATAAACTATTTTACTAGCCATAGATTCATCAGAATAAGCAAACAACACACGAAAAAACAGAATCTGTCAAAAACAGAACAGTCTGTAGTAATCTGGATCAAACATATAATTATGGAACTCATAAAATTGTCAAATAAATTTCTGGACCTGAGGAATTTATCTATTAATCATATGCAAAAAGAATTAACTAAATAGAACTCTCCAAATAAAAATGGCAGCAGTTCTCATGAGCGCTAAAGTTTCTGTTTTTACAGAATGATCAACAAGACTTTCCCCAAGTCTTCCCAACGGTTCGACTTGGCACAAACACTAATTAAACACATAAAACCACATCTAAACAGAGGCTAGATGAATTATTTATTACTATACAGGAACAAAAATCAAGGAACAAAAATAAAGTTGGGTTGCCTCCCAACAAGCACTATCGTTTAACGCCCCTAGCTAGGCATTATGATTTCAATGATGCTCACATAAAAGATAAGAATTGAAACATAAAGAGAGCATCATGAAGAATATGACTAGCACATTTAAGTCTAACATACTTCTTATGCATAGGGATTTTGTGAGCAAACAACTTATGGGAACAATAATCAACTAGCATAGGAAGGCAAAACAAGCAAAATTTCAAAATTTTAAGCACATAGAGAGGAAACTTGATATTATTGCAATTCCTACAAGCATATATTCCTCCCTCATAAAAATTTTCAGTAGCATCATGAATGAATTCAACAATATAACCAGCACCTAAAGCATTCTTTTCATGATCTACAAGCATAGAAAATTTACTACTCTCCTCACAAGCAAAATTCTTCTCATGAATAATAGTGGGAGCAAACTCAACAAAATAATTATCATGTGAGGCATAATCCAATTGAAAACTAAAATAATGATGACAGTTTTCATGGTTATCATTATTCTTTATAGCATACAAGTCATGACAATAATCATCATAGATAGCAACTTTTTTCTCATAATCAATTGGAACCTCTTCTGGAATAGTGGATTCATCACAAATTAAAGTCATGACTTCTCCAAATCCACTTTCATAAATATAATCATCATAAATAGGAGGCATGCTTTCATCATAATATATTTGCTCATCAAAACTTGGGGGACAAAAAATATCATCTTAATCAAACATAGCTTCCCCAAGCTTGTGGCTTTGCATATCATTAGCATCATGGATATTCAAGGAATTCATACTAACAACATTGCAATCATGCTCATCATTCAAATATTTAGTGCCAAACATTTTATAGATTTCTTCTTCTAGCACTTGAGCACAATTATCCTTTCCATCATACTCATGAAAGATATTAAAAAGGTGAAGCGTATGAGACAAACTCAATTCCATTTTTTATAGTTTTCTTTTATAAACTAGACTAGTGATAAAACAAGAAACTAAAAGACTCGATTGCAAGATCTAAAGATATACCTTCAAGCGCTAACCTCCCCGGCAACGACGCCAGAAAAGAGCTTGATGTCTACTACACAACCTTCTTCTTGTAGACGTTGTTGGGCCTCCAAGTGCAGAGGTTTGTAGGACAGTAGCAAATTTCCCTCAAGCGGATGACCTAAGGTTTATCAATCCGTAGGAGGCGTAGGATGAAGATGGTCTCTCTGAAGAAACCCTGCAACCAAATAACAAAGAGTCTCTTGTGTCCCCAACACACCCAATACAATGGTAAATTTTATAGGTGCACTAGTTCGGCGAAGATATGGTGATACAAGTGGTATATGGATGGTAGATAATGGTTTTTGTAATCTGAAAATATAAAAACAGCAAGGTAACAAGTGATAAAAGTGAGTGTAAACGGTATTGCAATGTGTGGAAACAAGGCCTAGGGTTCATACTTTCGCTAGTGTATGTTCCCTCAACAATACTAACATAATTGGATCATAAAACTATCCCTGAACATGCAACAAAGAGTCACTCCAAAGTCACTAATAGCGGAGAACGAACGAAGAGATTATGGTAGGGTACGAAACCACCTCAAAGCTATTCTTTCCAATCAATCCGTTGGGCTATTCCTATAAGTGTCACAAACAGCCCTTGAGTTCGTACTAGAATAACACCTTAAGATACAAATCAACCAAAACTCTAATGTCACCTAGATACTCCAATGTCACCTCAAGTATCCGTGGGTATGATTATACGATATGCATCACACAATCTCAGATTCATCTATTCAACCAACACAAAGGACCTCAAAGAGTGCCCTAAAGTTTCTACCGGAGAATCACGATGAAAACGTGTGCCAACCCCTATGCATAGGTTCCCAATGTCACGAAACCCGCAAGTTGATCACCTTAACATACATCAAGTGGCACGTGGTATCCCATTGTCACCACAGATATCCACGGCAAGACATACATCAAGTGTTCTCAAATCTTTAAAGACTCAATCCGATAAGATTACTTCAAAGGGGAAACTCGATTCATTACAAGAGATAAGAGGGGGAGGAGAAACATAAGATCCAACTATAATAGCAAAGCTCGCGATACATCAAGATCGTGCCAAATCAAGAACACGAGAGAGAGAGAGAGATCAAACACATAGCTACTGGTACATACCCTTAGCCCCGAGGGAGAACTACTCCCTCCTCGTCATGGAGAGCACCGGGATGATGAAGATGGCCACCGGAGAAGGATTGCCCCCTCCGGCAGGGTGCCGGAACGGGTCTAGATTGGTTTTTGTTGGCTACGGAGGCTTCTGGCGGCGGAACTCCCGATCTATTCTCTGTTCTGGAAGTTTTAGGGTATATGGAGTTATATAGGCAGAAGAAGCACGTCAGGGGAGCCACGGGGGCCCCACAAGGCAGGGGGGCGCGCCCCCCACCCTAGTGGGCAGCTCCCGTATCTTCTGACGTGGGGTCCAAGTCCATCAGGTGTGTTTCCTTCCAAAAATAACTTCTCCAGTTGATTTCGTTCCGTTTTGGCTCCGTCTGATATTCCTTTTCTTCAAAACACTGAAATAGGCATAAAACAACAAATCTGGGCTGGGTTCCGGTTAATAGTTTAGTCCCAAAAGTAATATAAAAGTGGAAAATAAAGCCCAATATTGCCCAAAACAGTAAATAATATAGCATGGAGCAATCAAAATTATAGATACAATGGAGACATATCAGAAAGATGGTAAGATTTTTACTATTTGTCCTCGGTGAATCTTTTGCATACATTATTTTTAAGCTAAACATCATTGCTAAGTATGTTACTATACGATGTTCTTCAACAGGGACTCCCGATGAATGTTGTGCCTCATTGGATCGAGACTGAAGGTCGCATGAGAATTGTTAGCTTACGGCCAAGACATCCTACAATGCACTTTAGTGCATTCAGGATTTCTAATAGTGAGGAATGCTTAATAGTGAAAGACTGGAGCAAAATTGTGAACGATCATAGAGCAGTACTAGGGGGCAGCAATCAGAAGCGCAGCCCATGATTAGGAGACAGGTTCATCTGCATGCTCCAACTTGATGAAGCAGGAGTGCTACACAAGTTTTATGCTATTTTACCTGAGAGAGAGCGGCAGGAGTGATTAGCTAGCTAGAAATGAGTTATGATGATCAAATAGCTAGTGTTGGTGGTAATGACTATGATGATTATTATTAGCTAGTGTTGCTGGTGATTAGATATAGCTACCGCAGCTAGTGTTGGTGGTGATTAGCTAGCTAGAATGAGTTTGAAGATGATGATGTGTGCTACACTATGACTATGATGATTAAATAGCTACTGTTGGTGATAATGACTATGATGATGATTAAATAGCTTATGTTGGCGGATTAGATTCAAGTGGAGGCAACATGTGGTGCACATCGAAAGTACTACTAGTCCAAACTAGATCAAGTTTGGATTAGTAGTATACTTTTGACATGCACCACATGTTGCCTCCACTTGAACCTAATCCACCTTCATTTGACACACTGTTATGGACATATTGATATAACAACCTCATAATTGGTATTATACCAAAATTTATATAACGACGTATAAATACACTAAAAATAAAAAAATAAAAAAATAATACTAGTAGCGATGGACAGGAAAAACGCTACTACTAGTTAGATTAGCAGTAGCGCCGAGGAAACACGCGCTGCGGCTATATGTCTTAGCAGTAGCGTGTGCCGCACGCGCTACTGCTAAGTAATAGCTGTAGCGCCTTACTAGTAGCACGGTTCCCCGCGCTACTAATAGGCATGAAACCCATGCTACTACTAGGCTTTTCCCTAGTAGTGTGTGACTACCCTCTTGACCAGGTTATCTTGTTCAAACATAGGCGTATTCGACCAAAGAGAACATAACCTTTTTGGGTCATCCTACCTGTAACAAGCTGCTTCAACTCCATCAGGTAATCCTGATTGACCCGCCGAACTCTTAACGATCAATCTTTATGGCGTATTCGACCAAAGATCTGAGCTTGTTAAGGTTAAAACGCCGGTTTGCCATGCAAGAGCACGGCTTACAGATAGTCAGGATAGATCCAGGCTTCATAAGCTGTCTTCCTTGAAACTTGGATAAATCGGCCCGTGATGCATGCTGCTACTTTGACCCCGCGTACTCCCGATAAGTCTATCTTTAAACAAGACCTGACTTTATCTGGGTTCAAATGCCGATTGGGTACTGTGAATGTCGGCTCACGGAAAGCACGCACCTTCCAGTGGCTCAGGCTAGTTTCATCGAAGAGAACACTTTGGCTTGGCGGCCTACAAAAGCCTCGAATTTTTTGATTTCTCATTCTTTCATCTCTTTTTCGCCGTTTGGTTTTACAATCGGGCCAAGCTTCCCTATTTACGGCTCATATTTGAAGCATCTTTTGGGTCCCTGTAACCCGCCAGGTGGCAGACTTTAAGTCGCCAGAGCATAAGAATCATATGTTTAGAGTTATAGCTCTAAAAAAATCTAACTACATGAAGCTAGTAAGCCGGCAGTTTAAGTACACACCACAGGTATGATATTTCATTCAATATTGTGGTTAGACTCGCCCTGGTTATGGACTTTTCGTCCCCAGTGGCTTCAATCGGGTATCATGACCCGCCCGACAGCAAACTGCCAGGGTACTTGTGATTTGTTTGTGTGCAGGATAATTATCACAATGATCTGCATAAATCCACGCTATCATAAGCATACAGGGATAGTTTATCAAATTGGCAGATCAACAGTATTGTGCAAAACAGGAACATGCATGATGGCACGGCGGATTAAAAGTTTTACTATCCTATTACATGACTCCATGAGTCAAACAAGATCAAGTGTTTTCAGAGGGACCACTATACAAACTGCCTGGCAGTTCATTCTTCTTGGCCTTGCTAATTTGAGGCTTCTGGGTCATCCTTTTCTGGTTCTTCGTCCTCCTCCATTGTCTGAAAATTTGGTGATGACCAATCGATGCCAGATAAAGCTTGAAACTCAGCTTCGTCATCTATAAGATCAGATGGTTCAACTTCGGGGGCAAAAGTGTGCTTACGGATTGGGGGATTAAGTCCATCACTTTATAAGCCGGCGTTGGCATCTTCTGATTCTCCATGTTGTAAGCCGGGTGGTATTTCGACAGATCAGTTTCATTGGCAATCAGAGTGGCCAGAGGACATATTTCTTTGACACAGGCAACGAAGTCCTTTTGATCAAATGAAGTGCCATCTTCCTTCAAACTTGGATATCCAGTAGCTACCTCAGACAGCTCAAGCTCTGGTAACCATGCCTTGGCCCGGCTCAAAGCCGTCACGACACTGGCTCTTGCAGGAGACCGCTTCATCTCATTAAACCTAGCAGGAAGCATATATAGTTTTTTCAAGAAATCTATCAAAAGAATAGGTGCTTGATTAGATGGAGATATTGTGGCCAGGGCACACTGAGGGAGTCCTGGATTAGGGGGTTTCCGGATAGCCGGACTATACCTTCGGCCGGACTCCTGGACTATGAAGATACAAGATTGAAGACTTCGTCTCGTGTCCGGAAGGGACTTTCCTTGGCATGGAAGGCAAGCTTGGCGATACGGATATGTAGATCTCCTACCATTGTAATCGACTCTATGTAACCCTAGCCCTCTCTGGTGTCTATATAAACTGGAGGGTTTTAGTCCTTAGGACGAACAACAATCATACCATGGGCTAGCTTCTAGGGTTTAGCCTCCTTGATCTCACGGTAGATCTACTCTTGTACTACCCATATCATCAATATTAATCAAGCAGGAGTAGGGTTTTACCTCCATCGAGAGGGCCCGAACCTGGGTAAAAACATCGTGTGCCTTGTCTCCTATTACCATCCGCCTAGACGCACAGTTCGGGACCCCCTACCCGAGATCCGCCGGCTTTGACACCGACATTGGTGCTTTCATTGAGAGTTCCTCTGTGTCGTCACTTTTAGGCCCGATGGCTTCTCCGATCATCAATAGCGATCCGATCCAGGGTGAGACTTTTCTCCCCAGACAGATCTTCGTATTCGGCGGCTTTGCACTGCGGGCCAATTCGCTTGGTCATCTGGAGCAGATCGAAAGCTATGCCCCAGGCCATCAGCTCAGATTTGGATGTTTGAACTACACGGCCGACATCCGCGGAGACTCGATCTTTGACGGATTTGAGCCACAGCCGATCGCGCCGCGCTGTCACGATGGGCATGATCTAGCTCTGCCGTCGAACAGTGCCCTGGAGGCCGCACCTGTGTCCGCTCCGACCCCTAGCTCGGAGCCGATCACACCAATCGAGGATGGGTGGTTAGACACCGCCTCGGGGGCTGTAATCTCTATGGCGATCAAGCCGAACACCAGCCTTGTCCTCTGCGAAGCCCATGACTCCAAGGTGCCGGACTCCTCTCCGGACTCCGAGCCCTCCGCGCCCCTGCCGATCGAATCCGATTGGGCGCCGATCATGGAGTTCACCGCCGCAGACATCTTTCAGCACTCGCCCTTCGGCAACATCCTGAATTCACTCAGGTCCCTCTCTTTGTCAGGAGAGTCCTGGCCGGACTATGACCGGCAGGATTGGGATGTGGACGACGAAGAAATTCGATGCCCACCCACCACCCACTTCGTAGCCACTGTCGATAATTTAAACGACGTGCTCGACTTCGACTCCGAAGACATCGACAGTATGGACGATGATGTAGGAGATGAACATGAACCAACGCCTATAAGCCACTGGACAGCCACCTCATCTCATTATGTATACATGGTGGACACACCCAAAGGAAGCGACGACGAGGAACACAGGGATGCAACGAGGGATCGTTCACTCGAAAAGCAATCAAAGCGGCGACGTAAGCGCCGCTCCAAGCCCCGCCTCGACAGAGACAGCAGCCATACAGACCCAGCCATAGAGCAGGACGAGCCGGCGGACAACGAACATGCCTTCGAGCAACCGTTCGAACAGGGCAACTTGGATAAACAAACCGAACACCCCATCCCCGGCGAAAACAACAGTCCGGACGATCTTACTCCGGATAGGCTCATGGAGCAGAAGAACCTCCACAAAAGGCTCGTCGCCACTGCGTGTAGCCTGAAAAAGCAGAAGCAGAAGCTCAAAACTATGGAAGATGCACTCAGAATCAGATGGAGCAAAGTACGCAACACCGCAGAAAAATATGGCGGCAGTCGCCGCACAAAAAGCTATCCAAAGCGAAAGCTACTACCTGAATTTGACGAGGAGGCCTTAGATCCCCGCAGTCAAAAAATAGGAAAGCCACCCGGTTGGATAGACGACCGCATGGCCATCATGGAGCGGCAAGCGGCGCCGCACACAAGCCGGCACGCGATCCACCAAAGGATCCACATCAAAAAGATGGCCTAGCCAGATCTATCTACGGGCCAAGAAAGCAAGCTCTAGTAAGCAATGCAACACAACAAATATCCGAACATTACGGCACACCCAAATACAGGGGTGCCGCACACCCCCTATGTTTCACCGATGAGGTGCTGGACCATGAATTTCCAGAGGGATTCAAGCCCGTAAACATAGAGGCATACGACGGAACAACAGACCCTGGGGTCTGGATCGAGGATTATATCCTCCACATACACATGGCCAGAGGAGATGACCTCCACGCCATAAAATACTTACCCCTCAAGCTTAAAGGGCCAGCCCGGCATTGGCTCAAAAGTCTTCCTGAAAACACCATTGGAAGTTGGGAAGAGCTTGAGGATGCTTTCCGGGCAAATTTTCAAGGGACCTATGTCCGCCCTCCGGATGCAGACGATCTCAGTCACATAACTCAACAGCCTGGAGAGTCAGCCCAGAAATTCTGGAACAAATTTCTTACTAAAAAGAATCAGATAGTCGACTGTCCGGACACCGAAGCCCTAGCAGCTTTTAAGCATAACGTTCGAGACGAATAGCTCGCCAAACACCTCGGCCAAGAAAAGCCAAGAACAATGGCCGCATTAACAAGCCTCATGACCCGCTTTTGCGAAGGAGAGGATAGCTGGTTGGCAAGATGTAGCACCAGCAACCCAAGTACATCCGAAGTTAGGGATGGAAACAGAAAACCCCGACGCAGCAAGGACCAGCGCCGGAATAAGGGAAACAGCCCAAAGAGCACGGCGGTCAACATCGGATTTGAAAGCTCGCGGCAGAATCAGAGAAAGCCGCCCCTCAAGGATAACAGGGACGAGCTATCGAAACTTAAACAAAATCTTGGACAAGATATGTCAAATACACAGTACTCCCGGGAAGCCTGCGAACCATACCCACAGAGATTGTTGGGTTTTCAAGCAATCCGGCAAACTCAATGCCGAACACAAGGGGCTCGACACACCAAGTGAGGACGACGACGAACCCCACAAGCAGAGCACCAGGAGACAAAAGGATTTCCCACAAGAAGTCAAAACAGTAAACTTACTTCACGTGACGAACAGAATGGCGCCAACAGAGATACGCGCCATACGGCCTATCCCAAAGGAGTCTCACCAATGGTTGTTAAAACCGATCACCTTCGACCATCAGGATTACTCTAGAAGTATCCGGAACGCAGGCTAGACTGCCTTGGTATTAGATCCAATAATCGGCGGACTCCACTTTACAAATGTCCTGATGGACGGCGGTAGTGGTCTAAACCTCTTATACCAAGACACAATCCGCAACATGGGGATAGACCCAACAAAAATTCGCCATAGCAAAACCTCCTTTCAAGGGGTAATGCCAGGCCCGGATGCCCATTGCATGGGTTCTCTCCGGCTAGAAGTTATGTTCGGCTCCCCCGATAACTTCCGTCGCGAACAGCTAACTTTCCACATCACCCCATTCTCAAGTAGCTATCAAGCAATGCTGGGACGCGAAGCTTTCGCCCGCTTTAACGCAATACCGCATTATGCATCTCTTACGCTTAAGATGCCCGGTCCACGAGGCATCATCTCATTAAAGGGAAAACATTGAGTGTTCCTCCCGCGCGGAAGACAGTGCGGCTGCCTTGACAGCCCCACAATAAAGCGGCTTCACCAGCCAAAGAACCTAAACAGGTCGTCCAGCCACGGACATGGCTAGACGCGTCCGGCATAAACATACAATTGATAAAGGCTTAATAGCCGTATACCCCTGTACTAGGGGCTCCGCGCATATAAACCAAGAGACAATAAAGCTCAATTTTACCCATTTCGATTTATACTTTGTTTATTTAGTATAACTCATGTTCGGCACGATCTTTCTTCAACTAAGTTCCTCTCTTTTATAGATAAACACAGTGCTACGCCCGTCCAGGATACGGCACAACGGAGACACATGCGCAGACGTGCAGCAGGGACCCGTTCCAAGGATTCTTTTCAGATTAAGACCCTGCGTAAACCTTTTTTACTGTCTCTTGTTGATACACATCCCCTGGTTTCTTGGTATAACCAAGGAGGAGGCTGGCGTTTTGGCATGTGGCCACGTCAGAGTTTTGCGCGTACCTGGACACTAGGGGCTTATTACTAAGGGCGTTATCCCGCCCTCCCTCATAAAGACCGAATACCTTAGGGAGTGTTCGGCGTCGCGAGTTTGGCCTTCTATGCATCAGCTCCGAATCATGTCTTTGGTCAAATGTTGGGTTTGCCCGGCTCCTGTGTTTTGCTACCTTACGTTCCGCTCTATCGGCTAAGGTGGCACCAGGAGAACTACTGCGATTGTGCCCTGGTTCGGCCAGGCGAGCACCTCAGTAGAGAAAGCCGAAAACTGACTGTCATGATATAGCGTGAGACTGGTCAACCACTCGATGACTTACCGGAATCTTTAGGATTCCTCCACATTAACGAAGGGACGCTTCCCGGCCAGGCACATACGCGCCCCGAGTTCGGGCGAGCGCAGGCGCCACCAGGGGCTATATAAGTAGCCTCACTGCCAAACTCCTATGGCTAAGTGAAAGTGATAAAGCATCATAGTCTGATTGCCTAGTTCGCTGCGCTATCACCTCCTTTGTAGGACCAAGACGTTGGATCAAGTGTGAAAATGCGCCTTCTGCGAACACCCCCACATTATGTGCGTGGGGGCTGAAGCCGACGACTGCCATCTTTCAGATTATATATACATATATGTTAAACGGCCGCACAGGAGGTATTATAATACTTGCAGGCACAAGTATAAAAAGCTTCTACAATTTATCAAAATATTGTTTTACAATAATATATGCTATTCGAATATAGTATCCTTCGAGCACTGCGTCTCTATTAAACGAGCGCCTTGCAGAACTTCCTGAAAATAGTGCTCGGCAGGTACTCGGCTTCCATCCGAGTCTGGGGATGCAACAGCGGTGGCCTCCATTTCCGCCCAGTATGTCTTGACACGGGCAAGAGCCATCCGCGCACCCTCTATGCACGCTGACCTCTTCATCGCATTGATATGCGGCGCCGCACCAAGGAACTGCTGCACCAAGTTGAAATAACTTTTCGGCTCTGGCCTCTCTAGCCACAGATGACTCATGACATACTTCATGGCGAGTCCGGACAACCTATTTAGCTCGGCCCATTCGGCCAAACGATCGGCTAATGACAGTGGACGCTCCGGATTGTGGAACTGCGACCAAAAGAGCTTTTCCACTTCGCGATCTTCTTGATCTCGGAAGTGTTCGACCGCATCTGCGGTACTCGCTGCCAAATCCAGATAGGTGTCCGCCGTACTCCACATCCGGTCTAACGGAGCATGTTTAGGATCACAGAACTTCCAACGCAACATAAAGGGCTTTCCAGCCGCGATCTCTCTGGCCTGACGCAGCTCCTCCTTCATAGCTCTCATCGCAGAGCGAGCATCCTTGGCATCGGCAACGGCCTTCTCCAGGTCCGTCTGTTCCGCCCGATCTTCTTTTTCAAGAAGCTTGCAACGGTCAGCAGCGCTCTTCAGCTTCACAGCCATCTCGGCCATTTCCTTCTTGCTTCGGCAGTGAGCAGCCTGTTCGGCTTTCAGCTCTTCAATTGCCTTCCCGACGGCCGCATCACTTTTCCTGGCTTGCTCCTTGGCTCGGGCAAGTTCCGCCCAAAGATTCTCCATGGCAGCAGCACCATCTGCATCAAGCGCACACATTGTAAGATACTGGCATAAAGCTCCTCTTACCAGGTGTCGCTGGAGTAATTAAATACCTTGTGCCTCGTCAAGCCGCTTGTTGACAAGCACGATGTCGGCATCTGCCACGTCAAGTTGCCGCTTTAGCTCGGCAAATTCATCAGTTCGGCTGGCCACCCAACTCTTCGCCACCTATGTATGAAGGCGGCATATTAGACCTGGGATTATGATCCTCTGCGCGCCGTCACTTTTGACGACGCACAGAGTCTCAGGGGCTACTATCTACAAAGGGCGCATCTTATTTATGCGCAACTGTCCAAAAAGGGTACATTATTTCGCGTACCTCAAAACTTGTCAGTAAACTCTTGACGGCCTCGTGCAATCCGCTCTCCGCGGATGAAACCCTCTCAATCACCGTACCCATCAATGCACGGTGCTCCTCTGAGATAGATGCTCGCCCTAGCAGATCCTTCAGCTCCTCCGACCGCGCACCAGACGGTGCCGGACTCGTCCGATGGCCCTTTTCGAAGGCCGGATGCGGAGGGCTTTGGGGGGCCATATGACTACCTTCTGGCGCTGCCGGATTCGGAGAAACCCTCCACGACGATACCTCAGGGTCGCCCGCCTCGCAAGGTGGTACGGCAGGGGGAGGCGTTCCGCTCTCCATCATCTCCGAAAGAAGATCCCTCGAAGACGAGCTCTGCTGAGAAGGGCTAAGGTCTGAGCTACAAGGTAAATTTTTGATTACTCTTCTCAGATATAACGCAAGGATTTCTCTCATTTCTTAAAAAGAAAAACTCCTCTCTACTTACCGCTCGGTGGAGGGCTGATCCCCTTGAGGGCATAATTCGGCCGAAGTATCCCCCGGCGCAGGATCCTTTGACGAAGATTTCTTCCCCCTCTTTGAGGCCATGGTCTCCGGGTCGTCAGAGGCGGTCCTCTTCTTCCCCTGAGGAGAGGAATTTTCGATTCCTCCCTTCCGTACAACCTTCTTAGAGGAGGCTGTAGCTTCCTTGTCCCCTCCCTCGCTTTCCTCCGAAGGCACAACCTCCAACATCCTGACTAGCACGGCATCCGGTGTGGTCTCGGGGAGGGGGGCCAGACACCTGATTAGCTTTTCTTTCGCAATCCACTCCTGTTTAAAGGATAGCTCTTTTAGGGGCAATTTTATGATAAATATACGGATAGCGAGTTCGGGCACAAGGCTACTTACTTGAGTATCCGGGCGATTGCAGCTCAGGCCTGCGTCCTCGGTCAAGTCCGGACACATTGCTTGTGATCCGAAGAACAATTTGTACATCTCCACGGGCGTTGCGCCCATGAAATGCTGGAGAGCTCGTGGTCCCTCCGGATTGAACTCCCACAGGCGAAGGGGGCGACGTTTGCCGGGCAAGGCTCGACGTATCAACATGACCTGCGTCACCACGACCAGGCTAATGTCTCTTTCTAAGAGATCTCGAATGCGGCCCTGCAACAAGGGCACGTCCTTGGATGGCCCCCAGTCCAGTCCTTTATTGACCCATGACACTAGCTATGGTGGGGGACCCGAGCGAAAGGCAGGTGGCGCCACCCACTTGGTGCCCCTGGGAACGGTGATGTAAAACCACTCTCGTTGCCATAAGTTGGACTCCTCTTGAAAAGAGCCCTTGGGCCATGGAGCACCAGCATTCTTGCTTATAAAAGCACCTCCGCACTCCGCGTGCCGTCCCTCGATCATCTTCGGCTCTACTTTGAAGGTCTTGAGCCATAGTCCGAAGTGAGGAGTAATACGGAGGAAGGCTTCACACACGACGATGAATGAGGAAATATGGAGGATGGACTCCGGAGCTAAGTCGTGAAATTCCAGCCCATAATAAAACATGAGCCCCCTCACGAAGGGATCCGTCGGGAAGCCTAGCCCCCGAAGGAAGTGAGACATGAACACCACACTCTCACCAGGCTTGGGAGTGGGAATGACCTGCCCTTGAGCAGGCAACCTATGCCAGATTTCACCGGTCAAGAACCTGGCCTCTCTCAACTTCAGCACGTCCTCCTTAGTGACGGAGGAGGGCATCCATCGGCCTCGAAGGTCGGAACCGGACATTGTCGAAGGTCCGAAGCGCCTGAAATCCGGAGCCTTGGGTGTTGGAACTCTAGGCGAAGGGCGAACTCGTTTGAGATTGAAAGAAAGGAGTGAGGCCTTGGTCTCTTTATAAGAGGTTGAATACCAAGGGCCCTCCCCGTGACCGTTTGGGACTCGCCTTTGATCGAGAAAACATACCAACGGGTACGACTGGGTTACCCACGCCCGTATTGATGAGAATCCCGGAATAAGGGGACACGATCTCTGCTTTGACAAGACGTGCCAAGGAAACCGCCTTGCTAAACGCGCTGAGGTGGGACAGTAAAACGATTTGAATAAAGACTTGGCTGTGGTGTGATGTCACGCTACGGAATACGTCAGCAGATTAGATTGGTGTAAATATTATTCTCTCTATGGCAATATGTGGAAACTTATTTTGCAGAGCCGGACACTACCTTTGTGTTCAAAATCTTCTATGAAGTACTTGGAGGAGGAACCCACCTTGCAATGTCGAAGACAACCTGCGCGTCAGACTCGTCGTCATTGAAGCCTAGTTCAGGGGCTACTGAGGGAGTCCTGGATTAGGGGTGTCCGGATAGCCGGACTATACCTTCAGCCGGACTCCTGGACTATGAAGATACAAGATTGAAGACTTTGTCCCGTGTCCGAAAGGGACTTTCCTTGGCGTGGAAGGCAAGCTTGGCGATACGGATATGTAGATCTCCTACCATTATAACAGACTCTGTGTAACCCTAGCCCTCTCCGGTGTCTATATAAACCGGAGGGTTTTAGTCCGTAGGACGAACAACAATCATACCATAGGCTAGCTTCTAGGGTTTAGCCTCCTTGATCTCGCGGTAGATCTACTCTAGTACTACCCATATCATCAATATTAATCAAGCAGGAGTAGGGTTTTACCTCCATCGAGAGGGCCCGAACCTGGGTAAAAACATCGCGTCCCATGTCTCCTGTTACCATCTGCCTAGATGCACAGTTTGGGACCCCCTACCCAAGATCCGCCGGTTTTGACACCGACACACGCTGAGCTCCAGTATATAGCTACTCAACAAGTGTGTACACAGCTTTGAGTTTCACAAGCATATCTTGGTTCAAATTGTTGCTCCTGGGACCTGAGTAAATCACAGATTAATTAGCGGTGGTTCACATTCTCAAGTAAAGGATTCACTTTTGATGATTAGCAAGGCGACTCACCAAAGATAGCAAAAACCATCTGAGATACCCGGTGTTTTAAACCGGTGAGCTCAGTGGTCACCTCTTGAAGATCCGCCTCTGCTTTTTCAGCTCGCTGTGTTAAAGCAGTCTTTTCTTCAACCCAAGTTTTTCTCTCCGCCTCAAAGCTGGTTTTCAGTTTGTCCGTCTCAGATATGCTGAACTGGAATTTTGACTCAGCCTTCTAGGTCTCATATTCCTGATTCGCCAGCCGGGTCTTTGCATCAGTCAATTGTGATTCAAGTTAAGCAGTAGCAGCCTGTATGAAACACATGGTTGTCAACATGTTTATATCAAGGTTATAGGAATATAAGTCCCAAGTCTTTTGCAAGCAACAACACTTGGCACTTGGGGGCTAATGCCTGCCGAAAAATTTATTCATACAAAACGACTCATGTGAATAAGTCCCAAGCACTTTGCAAGCAAGGCTACTTGGCACTTGGGGGCTAATGCATATCGCTTGTCTTCCTACTATTTTATGATGACCCGGTTGTGCTGTAAACAATCACAGTTGGTTCATGGGGGCTACACAGATAATCTTTCATTTTTAAACAATGGTAAATAGGACCGACTCATTCATGCTGATTAAACTGGCCCTTGGGGACTACGGATGGAATGCTAAATTGTTTAAACATTCGGTTTAATTCTAACTATGACAACCGGCCTTGGAAGGATTCTACTACAGATGCTTATGGATTATTCTAAGTCTACATCATATTCAATCTTATCATAACCAGTAGACTTGGGGGCTGGCGGGATGTACATAACTTATTTAAAGCTGGAAGTCATACCTCATACTTTTGATGCATCTGCTTCACCATGTCGATTTCAAGATCGCGACTAGAGTGTACTTGGTTGAGGTAGCCAGACAGAATTACAATGCTGCTCAACTGTGCATAGTGGGAGACATCAAATCTGACTTTCCGCCTCTCAATAACCTCTTGATTGGCGGAGGGCTTGGCCAAGACAGTTGGATTTCCTGGTTCTGTAAAACCGGTGCCAGTGATCAGAACATCATCAGCATGAGTTTCTGACGGCTTAAGCAAGCTTGATGGCTCAATATTCAAAGAGTCAGTATTGGTCTGATCAATGGAAAGGTTAGGAATTTTAGGTGGAGCGTCAGAGGCAGGTTCTGGTAGCTGTTTTTCAGAGACTTCGGGTGCAGAGACTTGCTGCTCCGTTTCAACAACTTCAGGTGCCTCAGTTGGTTTAGTCATCTTTGCCTTCTTACTAGGCTTTGCTTGTGTGCTACACGAGTTGTGACAAATCAGTATAATTGTATGAATGTAAAGAAGTACAGGGTAAAAAGTAATTGTCATTACCCAGGGGAAGTCTTGAAAGCCGGTACCTGGGTCTGTGATGAGTCGCCAGAGGAAGAACGGAAACCTCCTGGTAGTTTGAATTAGAGGAATTGAGTGGATGGCGAACGAGACCCGCCAGCGGGTAAAGAGAATTTAAGTTTGAAAAGACCTCATTTCGGCGTTTCCATGGAGCCGGAGTGTTTGGTAAACCGGAGGACAATTCTTCAACTCCGTTGTTCCGAGTCTGGCGCCGGCTCTCGTGCTGCTGTTGCTTCATAAGAAAGTGAGGATCCAAATGAGCTAAGGGGTGTGAAAAGCTTACTTTTCGGATTACTCGTCGAATTTTCTGTCTTGGCAAAGGTGCTGTGAAACGGCCTCGATGCGGCTATATCTCCCACGTGTCGAAGCACGACTTAGAGGCATAACCGCATTGAAAGCAATGTCGCAAGTGAGGTAATCTTCACACAACCCATGTAATACATAAGGGAAAAAGATACATAGTTGGCTTACAATCGCCACTTCACACAATTACATGAATAAAGCATTACATCAACTAGATACAATCAAGGTCCGACTACGGAACCAAAATAAAAGAAGACTACCCCAAATGCTACACAGATCCCCGATCGACCCCAAATGGGCACCACTACTCATCAACTAGAACGAAACAACACAAAGGACAAGATCTTCACCGAGCTCCTCCTGAGCTTGGTTGCGTCATCTGCACGGACTCATCGGCACCTGCAAGCTGGTGTTGGAAGTATCTGTGAGTCACGGGGACTCAGCAATCTCACACCCTCGCGATCAAGACTATTTAAGCTTATGGGTAAGGTAAAAAGGTATGAGGTGGAGCTGCAGCAAGTGACTAGCATATATGGTGGCTAACATACGCAAATGAGAGCGAGAAGAGAAGGCAAAGCACGTTCGAGAAAGTATGATCAAGAAGTGATCCTAAAATAACCTACGTCAAGCATAACTCCAACACCGTGTTCACTTCCCGGACTCCGCCGGAAAGAGACCATCACGGTAACACACACAGTTGATGCATTTTAATTAAGGTCAACTTCAGGTTTTCTACAACCGGACGTTAACAAATTCCCATCTACCCATAACCGCGGGCACGGCTTTCGAAAGTTCAAATCCCTGCAGGGGTGTCCCAACTTAGCCCATGACAAGCTCTCACGGTCAACGAAGGAATAGACCTTCTCCCGAGACATTCCGATCAGACTCGGTATCTCGGTTCTATAAGACACTTCGACAAGTTAAAACCAATCCAGCAACACCGCCCGAATGTGCCGACCAATCCCGATAGGAGCTGCACATATCTCTTTCTTAGGGCACACTCATATTGTGCAAACTTCCAGTAGGCCAGCCCAGAGTTGCCCCTGGTGGCCACCGGCGGCTGACAGTTTGGACCAACACTCAGAGGAGCACTGGCCCAGGGGGTAAAATAATGATGACCCTCAGGAGCGCGACTCCCAAGGGAAAAGAAAAGGCTAGGTGGCAAATGGTAAAACCAATGTTGGGCATTGCTAGAAGAGTTTTACTCAAGGCGAACTGTCAAGGGGTTCCCATAATAGCCCAACCGCGTAAGGAAAGCAAAATCCGGGAACATAACACCGATATGACGGAAACTAGGGTGGCAAGAGTGGAACAAAAAAACAGGCATAAGGCCGAGCCTTCCACCCTTTACCCAGTATATAGATGCATTAATTAAATAAGGTATATAGTGATATCCCAACAAGTAAACATGTTCCAACAAGGAACAACAACTCCATGTTCCAACAAGGAACATACTTCAATCTTCACCTGCAAATAACAACGCTATAAGAGGGGCTGAGCAACGCGGTAACATAGCCAAACAACGGTTTGCTAGGACAAGGTGGGTTAGAGGCTTGGCTTAACAATATGGGAGGCATGATAAGCAAGTGGTAGGTATCGTAGCATAGGCATAGCAAAAGAGCGAGCATCTAGCAAGCAAAGATAGAAGTGATTTCGAGGGTATGATCATCTTGCCTGAGATCCCGCAAGGAAGAAGAACGAGTCCATGAAGAAGACAAACGAACGTAGACGAATGGCTCCTCACAATCACGACGTTACCGGAATCAACCCGAAGAAGCAAACACCGGAAAGAAACACACAACATAGTAAACAACCAACACATGAACATGGTATGATATGCGGGATGCGGGATGCGATGCATATGCAAGATTTGACAAGATATGAATGAAATTGGCCTTAACTTGGAAATCCAAGTGTGCCACTGGAAAGTTGAGGTGAAATCTGTTGAAAACGATATAAAGAACGCCGGAATCGGAGTTACGGTTTGGAAATGGCAAGCAATTCAAATATGGCACCGGTCTGCGATATACAGCAAGTAGCCATCTAAATGCAACAAGATGAACATGCTACAGCACCCAAACATGGCAACAAAATACATGACAGGGATGCATTCATGATGCTTAACAAAAGACTAGCACTGAGCTACGGCCAATTCATCCATTAACAAGTTCAAACAAGCATGGCAAAAATGCAAAAGGTAAACAGATCTCAGACTTAGTGAAATTAACACTTGTCTGGAATTTCAGCCCAGATAGCACTCTTCGGAGCATGAAAACTACATGCTAAAGGACTTGAACATGGCAAGGTAAAGCATGGCATGGAGCTACTCAAAGAGCTTAACAAAATTCCCTTAGTGATCTTGAGCCAAAAGGGATCATAAAATACCATTGCAAGCATGTGAACATGGAAAAAACATAATCAGATCACAGACTTAGTGAAAACTGGAGCATGCTGAAACAGATATCAAGTAGGCATGTTTACGAGCTCGATGCACTCACTACAGAGCAAGTCATGACAAACTAAGAATACACCCACCAAGAATTCAGAAAATACAAGCTAGACATGGCAAGAACAATAACATAGCATGCACGGATCAACTACAACATCCTCGGCAAAATCGCTAACAAGTAGACAATCTGCCCAGATTCACAAAATAGCAAAAGTAGAGCTCAATTGACTCAAGCTAGGGTGCTCCATAATTGCCAACAAAGACATGGATGGATAGAGCACTACAAGATTAACAAAACATCCTTACTGATCATCCTCAAAAGAGGCACGGATCACTAGGAAACAATATGAACATAAGGCATATTGAGATAAACAGCTCAAGGACTTGGTGGAAATGCTAAGTCCCTGAAATCAGCATTAACGAATGCTCCACTTTGCAAGCTTGTGCTAGCCACCACACACATCACAAAAATACATGGGTTGCACCTCTAGAAAGATGGCATGGCATATAACAAAATACATGTAGAGCTCAGGGGCATAACATGCACACAATAATCATGGAAAAAAATGACAAATATCTAATTGGAGCAGCAGATCTGACAATTATCTCAAATAGCACTCTTCCAACAGCATTTCAGGCATCAAGATGAACTCAAATGAAAATGACACAATGAGATGAAATGATATGCTCTCTGAGATGAACATTTTGATATGCTAAACATGCAAAACGGAGCTACGGATGATGAGTTATGGCATGATGATCATGGGCATATGAAACATGGAAAACTCGGGGACTTAGTGGAATTCTCACCCTACGGAAAAAGTCAACGCGGCGCAGAGAACGAGGATGGTGGCGGATCTGGCCAGAACTTCGCCGGAGATGGCGGATCCGGGCCGGATCTCGCCGGATCCCGGCGCGGGGCGGCGGAGGATGGCTGCCGGAGGGGTCGGCGCGCGGCGCGGCGCTCGTTGCCGGCGATGGCCGGAGCTGGAGGAGTACGGGGTGGCACGGTTGTCGGAGATGGAGCGGCGCCGGCGATGGCGCGATGGCCGGTGTCGGTTTCCGGGCGGCAGCGCGGTAGTCGGGGAAGGCGGCGCGGCGGAAGGCGTGGGGCGGCGCGCGGTCGGCGGCGACAGAACCAGGCGGCGGCAGATTTGGGCCCGCGCGGGCCCGCTACGGGCTCCGCGGGCCGCGGCGGCGGAGGGA
Organism: Triticum urartu; assembly: GCF_056163025.1. NCBI lineage: Eukaryota > Viridiplantae > Streptophyta > Magnoliopsida > Poales > Poaceae > Triticum > Triticum urartu. The sequence continues at coordinate 99,361,327 of NC_141875.1, forward strand.
CTGGCGGCACCACTTGGCGGCTCCTGGTTGGACAGCGGAGGCGGCGGACGTCGCGGGCGGACATGTCCGTCGGCGGGGTTTTGTCCGGCGCACGAGGAGAGGGAGGGATCTAGGGTTTGCACCGCGAAAATTTCGGGGGAGGCCACATATATATAGGTAGAGGGAGCTAGGAGAGTCCAAATGAGGTGCGGTTTTTGGCCACGCGATCGTGATCGAACGACCGAGATGATGGAGGAGGTTTAGGTGGGTTTTTGGCCAAATTGGAGGGGTGTTGGGCTGCAACACACATGAGGCCTTTTCGGTCCCTCGGTTAACCGTTGGAGTATCAAACGAAGTCCAAATGGCACGAAACTTGACAGACGGTCTACCGGTAGTAAACCAAGGCCGCTTGGCAAGTCTCGGTCCAATCCGGAAATGTTTAATCCCCACACATGAAAGAAAGGTAAAAATGACCACCGGAGGAGATAGGAGCGCCGGAATGCAAAACGGACAACGGGAAAAATGCTCGGATGCATGAGGCGAACATGTATGCAACTGAAATGCACCTGATGACATGATATGCAATGCATGACACGCAAGCAATGACAAGGCAACAACAGCAAATAACTGGACGACACCTGGCACATCAGTCTTGGGGCGTTACAACACTCCACCACTACGAGAGGATCTCGTCCCGAAATCTAGAATGGCACCCGAGGGACAACGGAAGAGAAAGAGAAGAGGTAAAACTAAGTAGCTCCTTTGACAAACGAGTGAAACCAAATAACCTTGAGAGGTTGAACAAATTCAAGAAAAGAATACAACGAAGGTGAACCAAGTCGAAAACACTCCGTTAGGACAAGGAAACAAGGAAGAACAAATTCGAATAGCACTCCGTTTGGAAAGACATGCAAGACTTGATAAGACGAAAAGAACTTGAACAAAGGGGCACAACTCTCCGGTTAAATGTATAAGCAAGAAAAGAACAAGGTCCTGGCAAGAACAAGAGGAAATGTTGAAGATAGCACCATCACAATGCCTCCGGAACAAAAGAAAGAATGGAATGGGATGAACGAAGGAAAACAAGATCTCGAGGTAGCACGCTTACAACAGAAGCTAGAACGGAGTTGTTGAAAAAACCGACAACGAAAAAATAAGCTTGATATGGTCTTATGGAATACTGCTCAAAATATGAGGTGACAACCTGCCACTCATGGGAAAAGAATTGGATTGATAAGAACAAGGAGACGAGAAAAATATTTCCACCGGGAGGATAAAGAAGATCTTGGGTCCTTTATAAGCGCCATGGATAGCAACAAACCTTAGGGAAGGCTTTGGTGAAATATAACCCAAGATAATTCCAATGACGAGATTGATGGATTTAAAAATATTTCATTCTTGACAACATGTGAATCATGAAAAATGAACTCAAATTATCAAAAATGACATAATACCACCTCCAATGATACGGAAGACAGAATTGCACTCCGGATTACAATATGAAGAAAGCTTGAGCTTCTTAGAAAAGAATCTCGATGAAAAAGTTGAAGAAGGAATTAAATCCTTGATGGACCATTATGTAGAACCTCCATGAGAACTCCGGTAAACAAAGGAATGATCAAACGGAAGGCAAGAGAAGATGGAAACACAAGGTGAAGACTTGCAATGATTTAAATGAATCTCCATGGTGATGTAATTGCGAGAGCTAGGAACTCCGGGAAAAGAAAAGATAAAGCATCTCGAACCCAGAATGTGATATGATGCACCTCCGGAATAAGGAATTAATCACTTGGATGGAACAAGAATAAGAATTACATTGTGCATATCCTTCACCAATTTAAATTGATGACAAGCAGCGGATTTGACATACTACTTATTCTCGTAGACAGCATTAAGACAGATATAGCGCCAACTTGAGAAGGTCTTCAACAAATCACCGGTCGGGATTGAAAAGAACGAATGAATTGATGCGGAAGAGAGATCTTGAACGAACCACCGTAAGAATTGAAAACGATCGAAGTAAAGATAAAGAAAACACCGGGAAGAATTATAAAATGAACAGAGATTGAGAGGAATTTAGAAACATGAGAACGAAGAGATCACGAGCCGATTAAAGATCACTAGAACAAAGCACCAGTAAAATAGGAGAATGATAACTGACATCTAAGAATGAATAAACCTGAATTGATGGACTCTGGATAACAAACTGAGAAGACTCTTGAATTGCTCCGGAGGAGTGAAAAGAATTCTGACAATCAAAAACAATTATGAGAGGATGGCAACAATCTCGAGTGACGAATATTGAAGAGAATGGAGCAAGGTTGAAAGAAGAATCTTCTTCGGTCTTCCAACTGAGAATGACGACGAGAAATACCATCACGACTTATTTAGGCACTCCGGAAGAATCAAAACGAGGAGGTTGAGCCAACGATGAAAAGAATTTGAAAGATCTTGGAGAAACCCTCTGACTAATGTAAATTCATTCTTACGTCACACTTTGAAAAGAAATTTGGATAGCTCCGGGAAAATAAGAAGAGTCAGGTAAGATCCTAGGAAAATGACCTGTGGGTTAGGGCCCACTCAAAAGAAACACCGTAGAATGATTACTTGAAAAGAGAGATTGCACCGGTTGGATTAAATGGCTTGAATGAGATAACATCCTCGAAAGAGCTTGAACGAATGTAGAGTGGAAAACATGAATCATCGAGATATCTTGAGCACTCCGGAACAATAGAATAACGAGCTTGGAATGACTGAATATAAGGTGCACCGGTATGAGAAAACATTTGAAATATGGAAAAGAATATGAACAACACCGAAAGCTTGAATTAAATTCATCGGATAAAAGAGAACGAAGAATGATGAACTAGAAGCTTCGTTAACATCTTCCTGAGAATCACCGGATAAGAACATTGACGGAAAAGAATGGAGAGACTTCATATGAATAAAGGATACTTGATTAAGACATCTGAGTCCTTGAAAAAAAAGGGTGGGAGGGCGGGAAAACAAAGGCAACTTGGAGACGGATGAAACAAACACCGTTGAGAAGAACTGATACTTGATCTTGCGGTTGTTGAAATGATCGGATCCACTTGAAGAGAAACACACTGGTTGAAAAGAATTGACATGACAATCTCGATTATCATGAGGGATTAGTATTCACATAGGAATATGAGAACACCGCTTGGGGAAGGTATGGAATCAACACTTGACATTGAAGCAACTCGAATACCACAACTCCAAACAAAAAAAGGATTGGCTTGCAGAATAAGCCGGAACAAACATATGATAGAGATTTCGTCCGAAGTTTTCGTGGTGGGGCCTACACGGGCTCGATCGTACAGCACCATCATGTACAAGGCCGTGCACATGATATACGAAGCGTCCCCGAGTCGGCATAGCCAAGAACTCTTTAAGACACAACGAGACCACTGTAAAACCAACCGTGAATAGGCGGACCACTAGACATCGAACCCCAATTTCAAATCATACATCTGTCGGAAAGATATCCTAAGAACTACTTGAATTCCCACTTATAAACTCTCGAAATTTTCCGGTTATGCAATCAGGTGTTGGGGATACAGGGGAAGCATAATATCTCACCCAAGACTAGCAAATCCTACATCCAGCTGTATCCATCCTTCAACACATAACCAAGAACCCTTCGGAAAATCATCTACCTCAACCTTCGAAAAGCATCCGTTATACGAGTTATGGCGATACTCCTGAACTCCCGCCCCAGTACTGGGTGGCGTCGAGGTTATCTCACCAACGAACTGCATAAAAGAGATTTTCGATGTCGGCGTACTAAACTCAGGTATTCCAGAACTGCAACGATAAAATTGTGACGACAACACCTCGGAGCTCAACTCCCCGGGACACTGCCACAACCCCTAAATGATAGGAGGCACCAAGAACAATGTTCTCGTCACAAATCCATTGGAACGATTCCAAGATACCCGCGTGATCCTAAAAAAAATTAGTGAAATTTGAGAAGAGAAAAGTCAAAACCCTATGTCAGGATGCCTTACCAGAGCGATGAGGAGACTGGGGAGTAAAAAGAATTCCTAAACTCTCCGATATATAATTCCTAAATGACTCAAAACATTTTTTTTCTAGACTCAACAACGGCTGCTAAAAACGATCAAGCAATGGGGGCTCCTAAGGTCGGGGAAGGCTCTGATTACGAACTTGAAACGCCCTCGATGCGGCTATATCTCCCACGTGTCGAAGCACGACTTAGAGGCATAACCGCATTGAAAGCAATGTCGCAAGTGAGGTAATCTTCACACAACCCATGTAATACATAAGGGAAAAAGATACATAGTTGGCTTACAATCGCCACTTCACACAATTACATGAATAAAGCATTACATCAACCAGATACAATCAAGGTCCGACTACGGAACCAAAATAAAAGAAGACTACCCCAAATGCTACACAGATCCCCGATCGACCCCAACTGGGCACCACTACTGATCAACTAGAATGAAACAACACAAAGGACAAGATCTTCACCGAGCTCCTCCTGAGCTTGGTTGCGTCATCTGCACGGACTCATCGGCACCTGCAAGCTAGTTTTGGAAGTATCTGTGAGTCACGGGGACTCGGCAATCTCACACCCTCGCGATCAAGACTATTTAAGCTTATGGGTAAGGTAAAAAGGTATGAGGTGGAGCTGCAGCAAGCGACTAGCATATATAGTGGCTAACATACGCAAATGAGAGTGAGAAGAGAAGGCAAAGCACATTCGAGAAAGTATGATCAAGAAGTGATCCTAAAACAACCTACGTCAAGCATAACTCCAACACCGTGTTCACTTCCCGGACTCCGCTGGAAAGAGACCATCACGGTAACACACACAGTTGATGCATTTTAATTAAGGTTAACTTCAGGTTTTCTACAACCGGACGTTAACAAATTCCCATATGCCCATAACCGCGGGCACGGCTTTCGAAAGTTCAAATCCCTGCAGGGGTGTCCCAACTTAGCCCATGACAAGCTCTCACAGTCAACGAAGGAATAGACCTTCTCCCGAGACATTCCGATCAGACTCGGTATCTCGGTTCTTCAAGACACTTCGACAAGTTAAAACCAACCCAGCAACACCGCCCGAATTTGCCGACAAATCCTGATAGGAGCTGCACATATCTCTTTCTCAGGGCACACTCAGATTGTCCAAACTTCTGGTAGGCCAGCCCAGAGTTCCCCTGGTGGCCACCGGCGGCTGACAGTTTGGACCAACACTCAGAGGAGCACTGGCCCGGGGGGTAAAATAATGATGACCCTCAGGAGCGCGACTCCCAAGGGAAAAGAAAAGGCTAGGTGGCAAATGGTAAAACCAATGTTGGGCATTGCTGGAAGAGTTTTACTCAAGGCGAACTGTCAAGGGGTTCCCATAATAGCCCAACCACGTAAGGAACGCAAAATCCGGGAACATAACACCGATATGACGGAAACTAGGGCGGCAAGAGTGGAACAAAACACCAGGCATAAGGCCGAGCCTTCCACCCTTTACCCAGTATATAGATGCATTAATTAAATAAGGTATATAGTGATATCCCAACAAGTAAACATGTTCCAACAAGGAACAACAACTCCATGTTCCAACAAGGAACATACTTCAATCTTCACCTGCAACTAACAATGCTATAAGTGTTGGGGATCGTAGCAGAAATTTAAAATTTTCTACGCATCACCAAGATCAATCTATGGAGTAATCTAGCAACGAGGGGAAGGAGAGTGCATCTACATACCCTTGTAGATCGCTAAGCGGAAGCGTTCAAGTGAACGGGGTTGATGGAGTCGTACTCGTCGTGATCGAAAGCACCGATGATCCTAGCGCCGAACGGACGGCACCTCCGCGTTCAACACACGTACGGAACGGAGACGTCTCCCACGCCTTGATCCAGCAAGGACGAGGGAGAGGTTGAGGAAGAGAGTCCAACAGCAGCACGACGGCGTGGTGGTGATGGAGTGGCAGTTCTCCGGCAGGGCTTCGCCAAGCTCACGCGGAGGAGGAGAGGTATTGGAGGGGAGGGGCTGCGCCAGGTTCAAGGGTGTGGCGGCCCTCCCACCCCTCCACTATTTATAGGTGGGGAGAGAGGGGGCCGGCCCCCCTTAGATCCCATCTAGGGTTGGGGGCGGCGGCCAAGGGGGGAGGAGTGCCTCCCAAGTCAAGTGGAGGCCCTCCCCCTTAAGGTTTCCCCTCTCCCATGCGCATGGACCTTGGGGGGGCTGGTGCCCTTGGCCCATTAAGGTTAGGGCGCCCCCCTACAGCCCATGCTTCTGTATTGGACGTGGTGGAACATTTTCCGGACCTCCGGACCCCTCTGGAATCCTCCGGAACCTTCCGTAAGCTTCCCGGTACAATACCGAAAAAAACCAAACTTTTCCCGGAACCCGAACAACAACTTTCCATATATAAATCTTTACCTCCGGACCATTCTGGAACTCCTCGTGACGTCCGGGATCTCATCCGGGACTTCGAACAACATTCGGTAATCACATACAAGTCTTCCTAATAACCCTAGCGTCATTGAACCTTAAGTGTGTAGACCCTACGGGTTCGGGAACCATGCAGACATGACTGAGACAACTCTCCGGCCAATAACCAACAGAGGGATCTGGATACCCATGTTGGCTCCCACATGTTCCACGATGATCTCATCAGATGAACCACGATGTCGAGGATTCAATCAATCCCGTATTCAATTCCCTTTGTCTAGCGGTATAGTACTTGCCCGAGATTCGATCGTCGGTATCCCGATACCTTGTTCAATCTCGTTACCAGCAAGTCTCTTTACTCGTTCCGTAACACATCATCCCGTGATCAACTCCTTGGTCACATTGTGCACATTATGATGATGTCCTACCGAGTGGGCCCAGAGATACCTCTCCGTTTACACGGAGTGACAAAATCCCAGTCTCGATTCGTGCCAACCCAACAGACACTTTCGGAGATACCTGTAGTGTACCTTTATAGCACCCAATTACGTTGTGACGTTTAGCACACCCAAAGCACTCCTACGGTATCCGGGAGTTGCACAATCTCATGGTCTAAGGAAATGATACTTGACATTAGAAAAGCTTTAGCATACGAACTGCACGATATTGTGCTAGGCTTAGGATTGGGTCTTGTCCATCACATCATTCTCCTAATGATGTGATCCCGTTATCAACGACATCCAATGTCCATGGTCAGGAAACCGTAACCATCTATTGATCAACAAGCTAGTCAACTAGAGGCTTACTAGGGACATGGTGTTGTCTATTTATCCACACATGTATCTAAGTTTCCTATCAATACAATTCTAGCATGGATAATAAACGATTATCATGAACAATGAAATATGATATAATAATAACTAATTTATTATTGCCTCTAGGGCATATTTCCAACAGTCTCCCACTTGCACTAGAGTCAATAATCTAGTTCACATCGCCATGTGATTAACACTCACAGGTCACATCGCCATGTGACCAACATCCAAGGAGTTTACTAGAGTCAATAATCTAGTTCACATAACTATGTGATTAACACTCAATGAGTTCTGGGTTTGATCATGTTATGCTTGTGAGAGAGGTTGTAGTCAACGGGTCTTGCCATATCCAGATCCCTATGTATTTCGCAAAACTTTATGTCATGTCGTAGATGCTGCTACCACGTTCCACTTGGAGCTATTCCAAATTGTTGCTCCATTATACGTATCTGGTATCTCTACTTAGAGCTATCCAGATAGGTGTTAAGCTTGCATCGACGTAACTCTTTACGTCGAACTCTTTATCACCTCCATAACCAAGAAACATTTCCTTATTCCTCTAAGGATAATGTTTGACCACTATCTGGTGATCCATTCCTAGATCACCTTTGTACCCTCTTGCCAGACATGTGGCAAGGCACACATCTGGTGCGGTACTAGCATGGTATACCGTATAGATCCTATGACAAAAGCATAGGGGACGACCTTCGTCCTTCCTCTTTCTTCTACCGTGGTCAATCTTCGAGTCTTACTCAACTTCACACCTTACAACTCAGGTAAGAACCCCTTCTTTAACTGATCTATTTTGAACTCCTTCAAAAACATGTCAAGGTGTGCATTCTTTGAAAGTACCATCAGGCGTCTTGATCTATCTCTATAGATCTTGATGCCCAATATGTAAGCAGCTTTATCCAGGTCTTCCTTTGAAAAACACTCTTCAAACAACCGTTTATGCTTTCAGAAATTCTACATTATTTCGGATCAACAATATGTCATCCACATATACTTATCAGAAATCTTGTAGTGCTCCCACTCACTTTCTTGTAAATACAAGTTTCTAGCAAACATTGTATAAACCTAAAAGCTTTGATCACTCCATCAAAACATATATTCCGATTCCGAGATGCTTGCTCTAGTCCATAGAAGGATTGCTGGAGCCAGCATACCTTTTAGCATCCTTAGGATCAACAAAACCTTTTATTGTATCACATACAACTTTTCTTACAAAAACTGGTAAGAAAACTTGTTTTGACATCCATCTGTAAGATTTCATAATCGAAAAAATACAGCTAATGCTGACATGGTTCCGATGGACTTAAGCATCGCTACGGGTGAGAAATTCTCATCGTAGTCAACTCCTTGAACTTGTGAAAAAACTCTTTCCCACAAGTCGAGCTTCATAGACGGTAACATTACCGCCCATGTCCGTCTTCTTCTTAAAGATCCATTTATCTCAATGGCTTGCCGATCATCGGGCAAGTCCACCAAAGTCCATACTTTGTTCTGATACATGGATCCTATCTCGGATTTCATGGCTTCTAACCATTTGTCGGAATACAGGCCCACCATCGCTTCTCCATAGCTCGTAGGTTCATTGTTGTCTAACAACATGATATCTAAGACAGGATTACCGTACCACTCAGGAGTAGTACATATCCTTGTCGACCTACGAGGTTCGATAGCAAATTGATCTGAAGCTTCATGATCACTATCATTAACCTCCTATTCAACAGACGTAGGTGCCACAGAAAACATCTTTCTGTGTTGCATCACTCTCTGGTTGAAGTAAAGGTTCGGCAACCTCATCAAGTTCTATCTTCCTCCCACTCAATTCTTTCGAGAGAAACTCCTTCTCGAGAAAGGACCCGTTCTTAGCGACAAACAATTTGCCCTCGGATCTGAGATAGAAGGTATACCCAACTGTCACCTTTGGATATCCTATGAAGATGTGTTTGTCCGCTTTGGGTCGAGCTTCTTCGGCTGAAGCCTTAAGCATCGCAGCCCCAAACATTAAGAAACGACAACTTTGGTTTCTTGCCAAACCATATTCTTACGACGTCGTCTCAACGGACTTAGATGGTGTCCTATCTAAAGTGAATGCAGCTGTCTCTAACGCATAACCTCAAAATGAAAACGGTAGTTCGGTAAGAGACATCATAGATCGCACCATATCTCATAAGGTTCGATTACGACGTCTGGACACACCATTACAACTGTGGTGTTCTAGGTGGCTTCAACTGTGAAACAATTTCACAATGTCTTAAGTGATTTCCAAACTCATAACTCAGAAATTCACATCGATCAGATCGTAGGAATTTGATCTTCTTGTTATGATGGTTCTTAACTTCACTCTAAAACCGCTTGAACTTCTCAAATGTTTCAGACTTGTGCTTCATTAAGTAAATATACCTATATCTACTCAAATCGTCAGTGAAGATGAGAAAATAGCGATATCCACCGCACGCTTCAATTCCCATTGGATCACACGCATCAGCATGTATGATTTCCAACAAGTCACTTGCCCGTTTCATTTTACCTGAAAATGGGGTCTTAGTCATCCTGCCCATGAGGCATGGCTCGCATGTGTCAAGCGATTCAAAATCAAGTGACTCCAAACATCCATCGACATGGAGTTTCTTCATGCATCTTACGCCAATATGACCTAAGCGGCAGTGCCACAAGAAAGTGGTACTATCATTATTAACTCTACATCTTTTGGCGTGAACATGTGTATTACCACGACCGAGATTCAATGAACCATTCACATAGGGTGCATGACCATGAAAGGTATTATTCGTGTAAACAGAATAACCATTATTCTCTAACTTAAATGAATAACCGTATTGCAATGAACATGATCTAATCATATTCATGCTCAACGTAGACACCTGATAACATTTATCTAGGTTCAATACTAATCCCGAAGGCAGATGGAGCGTGCGATGGTGATCTCATCAACTTTGGAAACACTTCCAACACACATCGTCACCTCGCCCTTAGCCAGTCTCCGTTTAGTCCGTAGCTTTTGCTTCAAGTCACCAACAATAGCAACTGAACCGGTATCCAATACCCAGGTGCTACCAGGAGTACTAGTGAGGTACACATTAATAACACGTATATACTTTGTTGAAGTTGCCAGCCTTCTTATCTACCATGCATTTGGGGTAATTCCGCTACCAGTGACCGTTCCCCTTACAATAGAAGCACTTAGTCTCGGGTTTGGTTTCAACCTTGGGTTCCTTCACTTGAGCGGCAACTGGTTTGTCATCCATGAAGTTTCCCTTCTAGCCCTTGCCCTTCTTAAAACCAGTGGTCTTGTTAAACCATCAACACTTGATGCTCCTTCTTATTTCTACCTTTTGTGGTCTTAAGCACCGCGAACAGCTCCGGGATCAATTCCATCCCTTGCATGTCATAGTTCATCATGAAGATCTAGTAGCTTAGTGATAGTGGCTAGAGAACTCTATCAATCACTATCTTATCTGGAAGTTTAACTCCCACTTGATTTAAGTGATTGTAGCACCCAGACATTCTGAGCACATGCTCACTAGCTGAGCTATTCTCCTCCATCTTGTTGGCAAAAGAACTTGTCAGAGGTCTCACACCTCTCAACACGGGCATGAGCCTGAAATCCCAATTTCAGCTCTTGGAACATCTCATATGTTCTATGGCGTTCAAAACGTCATTGGAATCCCGATTCTAAGTCGTAAAGTATGGTGCACTAAACTATCAAGTAGTCATCAGGACGTGTCTGTCAGGTGTTCACAACATCCACATATGACGTTGTAGGGGTTTGCACATCGAGCGGTGCATCAAAGACGTAAGCCTTCTGTGTAGCAGTGAGGACACTCCTCGGACTACGGACCCAGTCCGCATCATTGCTTACAATATATTTCAACTTAATCTTTCTCTAGGAACATATTGAAACAGGGAGCTACAACGTGAGCTATTTATCTACAACATATTTGCAAAGACAATTTAGACTATGTTCATGATAATTGAGTTCATCTAATCAAATTATTTAATGAACTCCCACTCAGATAGACATCCCTCTAGTCATGTAAGTGAAACATGATCCGAATCGACTAGGCCGTGTCCGATCATCACGTGAGACGGACTAGTCATCAACGGTGAACATCTCATGTTGATCGTATCTTCTATACGACTCATGTTCGACCTTTCGGTCTTCCGTGTTCCGAGGCCATGTCTGTACATGCTAGGCTCATCAAGTCAACCTAAGTGTTTCGCATATGTCCCGAGGCCATGTCTGTACATGCTAGGCTCGTCAACACCCATTGTATTCGAACGTTGGAATCTATCACACCCGATCATCACGTGGTGCTTCGAAACAACGAAACTTCGCAATGGTGCACAGTTAGGGGGGACACTTTTCTTGAAATTTTAGTGAGGGATCATCTTATTTAAGCTATCGTCGTTCTAAGCAAATAAGATGTAAAACATGATAAACATCACATGCAATCAAATAGTGACATGATATGGCCAATATCATTTTGCTCCTTTTGATCTCCATCTTCGGGGCTCCATGATCATCGTTGTCACCGGCATGACACCATGATCTCCATCATTGTGTCTTCTTGAAGTTGTCTCGTCATCTATTACTTCTACTACTATGGCTAACGCTTTAGCAATAAAGTAAAGTAATTACATGACGTTTATGTTGACACGCGGGTCATAAATAAATTAAGACAACTCCTATGGCTCCTGCCGGTTGTCATACTCATCGACATGCAAGTCGTGATTCCTATTACAAGAACATGATCAATCTCATACATCACATATATCATTCATCACATCCTTTTGGCCATATCACATCACAAGGCATATGCTGCAAAAACAAGTTAGACGTCCTCTAATTGTTGTTGCAAGTTTTTACGTGGCTGCTATAGATTTCTAGCAAGAACGTTTCTTACCTACGCGAAAACCACAACGTGATATGCCAATTTCTATTTACCCTTCATAAGGACCCTTTTCATCGAATCTGATCCGACTAAAGTGGGAGAGACAGACACCCGCTAGCCACCTTATGCAACTAGTGCATGTCAGTCGGTGGAACCAGTCTCACGTAAGAGTACGTGTAAGGTCGGTCCAGGCTGCTTCATCCCACGATGCCGCCGAATCAAGATAAGACTAGTAACGGCAAGTAAATTGACAATATCGACGCCCACAACTGCTTTGTGTTCTACTCGTGCATAGAAACTACGCATAGACCTAGCTCTGATACCACTGTTGGGGATCGTAGCAGAAATTTAAAATTTTCTACGCATCACCAAGATCAATCTATGGAGTAATCTAGCAACGAGGGGAAGGAGAGTGCATCTACATACCCTTGTAGATCGCTAAGCGGAAGCGTTCAAGTGAACGGGGTTGATGGAGTCGTACTCGTCGTGATCCAAATCACCGATGATCCTAGCGCCGAACGGACGGCACCTTCGCGTTCAACACACGTACGGAACGGAGACGTCTCCCACGCCTTGATCCAGCAAGGACGAGGGAGAGGTTGAGGAAGAGAGTCCAACAGCAGCACGACGGCATGGTGGTGATGGAGTGGCAGTTCTCCGGCAGGGCTTTGCCAAGCTCACGCGGAGGAGGAGAGGTATTGGAGGGGAGGGGCTGCGCCAGGTTCAAGGGTGTGGCGGCCCTCCCACCCCTCCACTATTTATAGGTGGGGAGAGAGGGAGGTGGCCCCCCTTAGATCCCATCTAGGGTTGGGGGCGGCGGCCAAGGGGGGGGAGGAGTGCCTCCCAAGTCAAGTGGAGGCCCTCCCCCTTAGGGTTTCCCCTCTCCCATGCGCATGGGCCTTGGGGGGGCTGGTGCCCTTGGCCCATTAAGGTTAGGGCGCCCCCCTACAGCCCATGCTTCTGTATTGGACGTGGTGGAACATTTTCCAGACCTCCAGACCCCTCCGGAATCCTCCGGAACCTTCCGGAAGCTTCCCGGTACAATACCAAAAAAAACCGAACTTTTCCCGGAACCCGAACAACAACTTTCCATATATAAATCTTTACCTCCGGACCATTCCGGAACTCCTCGTGACGTCCGGGACTTCGAACAACATTCGGTAATCACATACAAGTCTTCCTAATAACCCTAGCGTCATCGAACCTTAAGTGTGTAGACCCTACGGGTTCGGGAACCATGCAGACATGACTGAGACAACTCTCCGGCCAATAACCAACATCGGGATCTGGATACCCATGTTGGCTCCCACATGTTCCACGATGATCTCATCAGATGAACCACGTGTCGAGGATTCAATCAATCCCGTATTCAATTCCCTTTGTCTAGCAGTATAGTACTTGCCCGAGATTCGATCGTCGGTATCCCGATACCTTGTTCAATCTCGTTACCGGCAAGTCTCTTTACTCATTCTGTAACACATCATCCCGTGATCAACTCCTTGGTCACATTGTGCACATTATGATGATGTCCTACCGAGTGGGCCTACAGATACCTCTCCGTTTACACGGAGTGACAAAATCCCAGTCTCGATTCGTGCCAACCCAACAGACACTTTCGGAGATACCTGTAGTGTACCTTTATAGCCACCCAGTTACGTTGTGACGTTTAGCACACCCAAAGCACTCCTACGATATCCGGGAGTTGCACAATCTCATGGTCTAAGGAAATGATACTTGACATTAGAAAAGCTTTAGCATACGAACTGCACGATATTGTGCTAGGCTTAGGATTGGGTCTTGTCCATCACATCATTCTCCTAATGATGTGATCCCGTTATCAACGACATCCAATGTCCATGGTCAGGAAACCGTAACCATCTATTGATCAACAAGCTAGTCAACTAGAGGCTTACTAGGGACATGGTGTTGGCTATTTATCCACACATGTATCTAAGTTTCCTATCAATACAATTCTAGCATGGATAATAAACGATTATCATGAACAATGAAATATGATATAATAATAACTAATTTATTATTGCCTCTAGGGCATATTTCCAACAATAAGAGGGGCTGAGCAACGCGGTAACATAGCCAAACAACGGTTTGCTAGGACAAGGTGGGTTAGAGGCTTGGCTTAACAATATGGGAGGCATGATAAGCAAGTGGTAGGTATCGCAGCATAGGCATAGCAAAAGAGCGAGCATCTAGCAAGCAAAGATAGAAGTGATTTTGAGGGTATGATCATCTTGCCTGAGATCCCGCAAGGAAGAAGAATGAGTCCATGAAGAAGACAAACGAACGTAGACGAACGGGTCCTCACAATCACGACGTTACCGGAATCAACCCAAAGAAGCAAACACCGGAAAGAAGCACACAACATAGTAAACAACCAACACCTGAACATGGTATGATATGCGGGATGCGGGATGCGATGCATATGCAAGATTTGACAAGATATGAATGAACTTGGCCTCAACTTGGAAATCCAAGTGTGCCACTGGAAAGTTCAGGTGAAATCGCTTGAAAACGATATAAAGAACGCCGGAATCGGAGTTACGGTTTGGAAATGGCAAGCAATTCAAATATGGCACCGGTCTGCGATATACAGCAAGTAGCCATCTAAATGCAACAAGATGAACATGCTACAGCACCCAAACATGGCAACAAAATACATGACAGGGATCCATTAATGATGCTTAACAAAATACTAGCACTGAGCTACGGCCAATTCATCCATTAACAGGTTCAAACAAGCATGGCAAAAATGCAAAAGGTAAACAGATCTCAGACTTAGTGAAATTAACACTTGTCTGGAATTTCAGCCCAGATAGCACTCTTCGGAGCATGAAAACTACATGCTAAAGGACTTGAACATGGCAAGGTAAAGCATGGCATGGAGCTACTCAAAGAGCTTAACAAAATTCCCTTAGTGATCTTGAGCCAAAAGGGATCATAAAATACCATTGCAAGCATGTGAACATGGAAAAAACATAATCAGATCACAGACTTAGTGAAAACTGGAGCATGCTGAAACAGATATCAAGTAGGCATGTTTACGAGCTCGATGCACTCACTACAGAGCAAGTCATGACAAACTAAGAATACACCCACCAAGAATTCAGAAAATATAAGCTAGACATGGCAAGAACAATAACATAGCATGCATGGATCAACTACAACATCCTCGGCAAAATCGCTAACAAGTAGACAATCTGCCCAGATTCACAAAATAGCAAAAGTAGAGCTCAATTGACTCAAGCTAGGGTGCTCCATAATTGCCAACAAAGACATGGATGGATAGAGCACTACAAGATTAACAAAACATCCTTACTGATCATCCTCAAAAGAGGCACGGATCACTAGGAAACAATATGAACATAAGGCATATTGAGATAAACAGCTCAAGGACTTGGTGGAAATGCTAAGTCCCTGAAATCAGCATTAACGAATGCTCCACTTTGCAAGCTTGTGCTAGCCACCACACACATCACAAAAATACATGGGTTGCACCTCTAGAAAGATGGCATGGCATATAACAAAATACATGTAGAGCTCAGGGGCATAACATGCACACAATAATCATGGAAAAAAATGACAAATATCTAATTGGAGCAGTAGATCTGACAATTATCTCAAATAGCACTCTTCCAACAGCATTTCAGGCATCAAGATGAACTCAAATGAAAATGACACAATGAGATGAAATGATATGCTCTCTGAGATGAACATTTTGATATGCTAAACGTGCAAAACGGAGCTACGGATGATGAGTTATGGCATGATGATCATGGGCATATGAAACATGGAAAACTCGGGGACTTAGTGGAATTCTCACCCTGCGGAAAAAGTCAACGCGGCGCGGAGAACGAGGATGGCGGCGGATCTGGCCGGAACTTCGCCGGAGATGGCGGATCCGGGCCGGATCTCGCCGGATTCGGCCGGATCCCGGCGCGGGGCGGCGGAGGATGGCTGCCGGCGGGGTCGGCGCGCGACGCGGCGCTCGTTGCCGGCGATGGCCGGAGCTGGAGGAGTACGGGGCGGCACGGTTGTCGGAGATGGAGCGGCGCCGGCGATGGCGCGGTGGCCGGCGTCAGTTTCCGGGCGGCGGCGCGGTAGTCGGGGAAGGCGGCACGGCGGAAGGCGCGGGGCGGCGCGCGGTCGGCGACGACAGAGCCAGGCGGCGGCGGATCTGGGCCCGCGCGGGCCCGCTACAGGCTCCGCGGGCCGCGGCGGCGGAGGGACTGGCGACGCCACTTGGCGGCTCCTGGTTGGACAGCGGAGGCGGCGGACGTCGCGGGCGGACATGTCCGTCGGCGGGGTTTTGTCCGGCGCGCGAGGAGAGGGAGGGATCTAGGGTTTGCACCGCGAAAATTTCGGGGGAGGCCACATATATATAGGTAGAGGGAGCTAGGAGAGTCCAAATGAGGTGCGGTTTTCGGCCACGCGATAGTGATCGAACGACCGAGATGATGGAGGAGGTTTAGGTGGGTTTTGGGCCAAATTGGAGGGGTATTGAGCTGCAACACACACGAGGCCTTTTCGGTCCCTCGGTTAACCATTGGAGTATCAAACGAAGTCCAAATGGCACGAAACTTGACAGGAGGTCTACCGGTAGTAAACCAAGGCCGCTTGGCAAGTCTCTGTCCAATCCGAAAATGTTTAATCCCCACACATGAAAGAAAGGTAGAAATGACCACCGGAGGATATAGGAGCGCTGGAATGCAAAACGGACAACGGGAAAAATGCTCCGATGCATGAGGCGAACATGTATGCAACTGAAATGCACCTGATGACATGATATGCAATGCATGACACGCAAGCAATGACAAGGCAACAACAGCGAATAACTGGACGACACCTGGCACATTGGTCTCGGGGCGTTACATGCTGAGCCGGAGGGAATAATGGTTACCTCTTCTTCAACTGCTTGGCTGGCCCCTATGTCATCCTAAGAGTAGTCAATAAGATAATTGAATAAGGAGCCAAGGAAGTCAAGGGATACCTCCGACTCAGAGCTATCATCTAGCTCAAACATTTCAGAGGCACTTGGTTTCTTCTTATGCTTTTTGGTGGGTTTTTTGGCGGCTCTTTTGGCAGCCCTAGCCTTTTTGGCGGCTTGATGGTCATACTTTGCCTTCCAAAAATCAGATTTAGCCTGAGAACGACAATAAAATTGAGTTAGTGCAATATCTAACTGATGAGATGAAAGTAAAGTAAGTTAAGAGGCTCACATCTGGCGGCGGGTTAAGTGTGTAGAAAGGGTTCAGACCCACTTTACTGCAGTCTTCTGTATCTTCATTCAGAAGGGTTTTTGTCATTTCGGTAATTGCATCGTTCGTTAAACGCAAGGGGCCGTGGCGTAATGGATCCTTTGTATCGCCTATATAAGTACACATTAAGCCGGGTCGGCGGCTCAAGGGTATGATTTGCCACGAGACCCAGCACCGAACCAAACCAATTCCAGTTAGTTCGTTTCCCAGCAAAGCCTTGACCTTCGCAATTGTGGGGGCAAGCCTTTTACGTTCAACGCCTGAGAGCTTTTTCGGAAGATTATGCTTCGGGTCAAGACGTTCAGCACGATAACGCGACAATGGATTCTCGTCAGCCGGAGGTATCCTTGCAGTAAAACCATGTCTAGTTCCAATCCTTGGGGTGACTCGGCAGGCGAGCATAAGGGAAGATGGCATCACTTTTCATTGGATTGAAATTCCGCCAAGTTCCAAGCTGGGCCTATTTGTAAACTCGTTTTGGCGGTTCAAATAGAAAAATTCCCTAAAGAGTTCGACACTGGGCTCCTCTGGAAGATATACTTCGCAGAAGACTTGAAAGTTGCAGATGTTTGACACGGAATTGGGTCCCATGTCTTGAGGATGGAGTTGAAAGAAGTGCAGAACATCTCGGAAAAATTTAGAACAGGGTGGTGAGAAGCCCCGATTCATATGATCAGTAAACACAAAAGACTTTGTCATCTTTGGGCTGAGGTTTTTCTTCGCTTGGAGCAGGGGCGCGTGAATGCATGACATTTTTGGCTGGCAAATACCCGATTTTGACAAAATCTTTGAGTGTGCCCTCAGTAATGATGGAGGGAACCCAGTTACATGAAGTGACTGTCTTTGGCGGCATTGTGAACAAAGAAGCCTAAAAAAGAAGAAAGGTTTGCCGGTTTAAGTTAATACATTCCTTTAAGCCGAAAGTAAAAGCTACGGTATATAGTCGGAATGGCGGCTAAGATGGGGCCTAATGATATATGGGTAAATGTAAGCCGGTGATGTAAGCCGCCATGACCAGCACGGATATTCAAAATCTAACAAGAGCAAATTCTACTAAGTGTTGGGACAAACATGTTTCACAAGTTGAAGCTATAAGATTGGATCTGCAGCTGTTCAGAAAAATGAAATAAAATCTAACTTTAAGGTGGCGGTGGCCGAAAAGTGGGGATGTCCAGATGAGATCTATTTGCAATGGGGATATATTCTGATATTAAAAACCTAGTGCTAAAGCTGCTACCGCACAAGATTGGTGCCATTGTTCAGATCAAAACTATGAATCTAAGCAAGAGAAGGAAGAACGGTGATGAACGACGATGAACAAGGAAGCCCTAAGACAGATTTATCAAAAGGGAAGGGGAAGGCTTACCGACGCTGATGGACAGCGGAGGGGCGCCGCGATGTTCTGGTCTGTTCAGGGTGATGCAGCGGCCGGAGTCGAGGCAGGAGACGAAGGTCGACGGTGGCAGAGCTCGGACGCGCTGGAGCGTTGCGAGGAGGAAGAGCAAGGAGAGAAGGCAAAAGGGGAGAATGAAAATAGGACCCGTGACCCTATTTATAAGGCTGAAGGGATAAGTGGTGTGTGCAGGAATCGAGGAGACAAGAAAATGGATATGTGACGGCACGGGCGCCTCGATTTTCGGAGGTACATTAAACGGAAAGATTTATTAAAGATTTGGGCCGTATGTGGTATTAATAATAGGTGATGTCATGGCGGGTTACCGCAATTTCAGGAGGTGACGTCATGGTGGGTTAGAATATTTCACAGGAAAACGAAGAAGGATTTTTTCCAAGTGTTGAAGATTGACATGAACAAGTTCAAATCAACCTAGGGCCTAATGTTGGGGATATGACTATTGGATATAACCCGTCCAGGAGGGGCCGGGTATATCCCAATGGCGGTTCATCTCCTTGAAGCCCAAGAGTGTATTAAAGATGGTGATTCATAATACAGGCTTGTTAAAGGGCCAAGCCCAAAGGCAGCTTAAGGCCTTGTCGCAATGGCTCCACAACTAAGTCCTTCCACGAGGACATCTGTCGTGAAAATTCCACGACACCTTCCATGGAGACAGGGATGTGGGATTCCTTCTCAGGTTGCTTATTGCCGAGGTAGGGGAGTATTTCCCTCGGACAAGCACACATTTCTACATGTGTTTCGTGACAAGTTTCCATTGTTCTACGATGTCAAGTTGCTTGCTCGGCTAGTGCAGCCAAGGTTTGCTGGCAAGCTAACCAAGTTGGCAAAGTTGCTTGGTGTATAGAGGCAAGGAGAGGAACACTTTGTAGGGTCCGACGCTCTGCTGACACTTGGCTGCTTCACCAAGATTGTGTAGATCTCATCCAAGACTAACATAGTGTCCAGAATGGGTTTGCTATCTGGTCTGGAGGAGCTAGAGCTTTTCATGACTTGCGGGAAATCAGTGAATGATTCTGGCATCAATGTCTTAAAGGTTACGACATAGAACTATGATGAGGAGGCAGCACATATCTCTAACCTTGTGGGGAACAATTTTCAGTTCGTCGCAGTGCAGGTAGATTCCTGTCTTTCTTAGTTAGAAATAAAATAGTTTTGACTCATTAATTCATGCCTGCTTGTTGGTTTACTTGTGTTTACATGCTTGTTGATTAGTCACAGCTGACTGACTAATCAATGCTATCTAAACTTCTGTGCTAGGTACTCTTACTAGCATCGCAAGACATCATAGGTACCTCTGCCGGAGCTCAATCCAACTATGAGAGAATGAAGAAAGTGATGGACAATGTTGAAAGGTTTGATCTGCTCATAGTGTTCATGAATGCTGAGGGGGTCTTGGGGCATGGGCGAGTCTGGCAATTCAGCTTCAACCTGAGGCTGGACGGTGCTGATGAAGATGCATACATGTGCCCTCGTCAACTGGCTTGCGTTTTAGCTTCCTCTGGAGTGACCCACCGCCCCAATACGGTCTAGGTCACAGTACATGGGGCGTATGGCATTGCTTGCCTCATCAAGGCCTTTCTTTCCCCGGTTGACCTTCCTCTGGCCTACAGAGATTTTGTTATTAGCCGGGCTGCATGTTTCCCATGCCTTTACGATGTTGGCTTGCTTGCTAATTCAGCGCGTGACTTGGCGCTTCTGCCTACAGGGTGCAATGGTGGATTAGGCCATATATCCAGCATGCTTGGTGTCCTTATCCCTGTGAGGTGGTAACTCTCCTGTGAACCTTCATTGCATTCCAAGCAAGACCATATTTCCAGAGCTTTGTGCCCGGTGGGCTGATGGTGCGGTGCTGCCCTGCATGCCCGAAGATGCAGTGACTGACCTCCTTATGCTTACGCCTACAATACCACTGATGTTGCAGTTTTGGTGCCCATGATGTAATCCTCCTCCGAATGGCGAATGTTAGTTGAGCTGGTGTTGTGACTCTATAAATTGTTGCTGATTCTACTAGGAAAATTTGCTACTGCATTTGAGATGCTCCTGCTGATAATGCTGCTTGGAATGTTGCAACAATGTAAGTCTTTGCTTACTCTGCTGTAACTCTGCTCCGGGTGTTTGTCAATTGTGGTGATGGTGTATCCTTCGAACATAATACAATTTGAGGTGGCAGTCCATATCGGCAACTCTGTTGGTGCCTGTAACTCTACCGCTAATGTTAGTTGTTTGAGATGATGATGGAAGTAAGCCTCTGCTGATGATGCTGTAACCCTGCTCGGAAAGTCTGCTAGTTCAGCTGTGTAAATCGTTGTTCATTCTGCTGTAACTCTGCTAGGAATGTTTGCTAGTTGTGCTGATGACGTAACTGTGTAAATCTATACTTCTGATTGGAACATTTGCTAGTTGAACTTGAGATGATGCTGCAACTACGTAAATGGTCCGAGTGTTTGCCAGTTGTGCTGATTCTGTAACCTTTGAACATAGTTTTTTTTAGAGAAAAGTACTATGGTCCCTCTGTATGTTTTTAGTCTCTCAAATTTACCAAAAGTCTACAAATGGTCCCTCATGTCTCAAAAATGAATAATTTTGGTCCAAAACTAGAAACCAAACTATATTGAGCTGACCTGTCCCAGTTTTGACTCGAACAGCTCGAGTTGACTGCAACCTCATCTAATCTTTATCTTTCTCCATGGGATACATTTTGTCGAACACGTCGTGTGCGTTCGGCTTCCACATCGACAGCGATGCACCGAGCTCAAATCCGGCCACCTTGCGCTGGTGGTTGAGCACGAGACACACTAGCTCACACCAAGGGCGTCATTGTTCGCCGTCGACGAGCAGCAAGGCGCCCATAAGCGAGGCAGTTGCGGCTGGTGGTGACCGTGCGAACAGCACACAGGAGCATAGAAAGAGTATGTTCTAACTCCTGAGCATGGCTTTGGCCGCGTCCTGGTCTTGCATGTTCTCTCCCTTCTCCTTGCTCTCCCTCGTCTCCGTCTCTCTTCTAGCAGTGGTCGAGCAGGGGTGGCTGTTGGAGACCGTGCGGCGAGGCGGTGGCCATGGCCCCGACCTCCTTGACGCCGAGCTCGAGCGGCGACATGGTGGTCAAGGTTGACGCCATCTCTGTCCCCTAGTGTGGAAAATGGCGGCCACGATGGTGCTTGTACCGTGCAGGTGGACATCCCAGACCGCGTGTCATACTCGACAGATGGGGAGGTGGATGCGTCGTTGCTCGGGTGCCATTGATGCCATCGATATCGATGTCCTGTTCACATCGTGTGCCGCCGCGGAACACCCATACGGGGTTGTTCTTGGAGGGTACGCACTCGTCCTTGCCACAACGAGTCGAGGGCGTTGACCTCACGGGTTGCTACAGCATGACCAGTGTGGTCGCCCTCTTTGTCCAGGATGGGGGCCAGCGCGGGGTGGTTGTCGGTGTCAAAACTAGTGGATCTCGGGTAGGGGGTCCCGAACTGTGCGTCTAAGGTTGATAGTAACATGAGACAAGGGACACGAAGTTTTACCTAGGTTCGGGCCCTCTTGATGGAGGTAATACCCTATGTCCTGCTTGATTGATATAGATGAATATGAGTATTACAAGAGTTGATCTACCACGAGATCATAATGGCTAAACCCTAGAAGTCTAGCCTGTATGACTAAGGTATTGAGTGTCCCCTATCCAGACTAAGTCCTCCGGTTTATATAGACACCGGGGGGATCTAGGGTTACATAGAGTTGGTTACATGATATGGAATCTTCATAGTTGTTCTCTAAGCTTGCCTCCCACGCCAAGGAGAGTCCCATCCGGACACGGGCACCGTCTTCGGTCTTCATATCTTCACAGCCCATCAGTCCGGCCCATAGATAATAGGCCGGACGCCCGAGGACCCCTTAGTCCAGGACTCCCTCAGTAGCCCCTGAACCAGTCTTGAATAGCGAGGTGTTCGGCACACGGATTATCTTCGATATTGCAAGGTGGGTTCCTCCCTTAAGTAGTGTATTCGTCCATAGATTCGATGTCTCCCCTCGGCTTCTGCGTGCTTAATGTCCTCGTTTTCCACGTGTCAAGCGAATGCGGACAGTCAGGGTATTTTTTGCAAATAACACCCCAGCCCAGTAAGGAAGAGTATCTATTTAAAGAGATTGGATCTCAGATCCCTTTGGCACCAAGCGGAGAAAATCCTCAGAGACCACCAGGCGGGACCATTCCAACATGGCCAACAACCCTAGCTCCTCTTCTCGTTCCAACCTAGAGAGAAGCGAGTGGGAGAGGTGCTCTGTGCCCCATAGCCAATTGGCAAAGCTGCAAACACAGGGATTTCTCCCTCGAGCAGATCTGGTCCCATAAACCGGCAGACCATCATAAACCGGCAGACCGTCATAAATCGGCACCAGCCATAACCCGGCAGACAGTGATAACTGGGTTGCCAGGGGTTATGAAGCCCGAGACATTATAAAGCCCAAGATGTTAAGAAACCCATGAAGGTAAGTCAGAATAGTTAAGTCTTAAGTCCGAGTTGGACTCTACATGTAACCCGCCCCTTCAACTTATATAAGGAGGGGCAGGGCTCCCCAAAGAGGAACAAGTAAGAAGAAACAATCTTAAGGGTTAGGGATAACTGGGAGAGCCGGTTTACGGTGACTTCCTCATGATCATAATGAGACCTAGCCACAAACAACACGTAGGGTTGTTACCAGATGATGTTTCCCGGGGGCCGAAGCTGTCTAAACCCAGGCAGAGAATTCACCCAATCCGTCTGCGGGAGAACGGGTATGCTTTGTCCCCTATCTGCTGAGGGGGGTGGGGTTTCCAATTCACCCATTCCTTCGAGGGCTGCTGGAGTACTACGGCCTCCATCTGCACAATTTTACCCCCGGCTCCATCCTCCACGTTGCGGGTTATGTCGCCCTATGCGAACTATTCCTGGGTTGCGAGGCCCATTTTGATTTATGGAGAAGACTATTCTGCCTCGTCCCTCGCAATCAAGGTGGATCAATCTTTGAAGTGGGAGGAGCTGAAGTGTGGCGCATTGCCGGGACCGGATATCTGTCCGACACGCCAAAGAAAGCTCCCGAAGAGTGGTATTCCTAATGATTCTACATTGACGACGTCGCTCTACCCGACCCCGTCCGCATAGGCCTCCCCGAGTTTTCAAATGCTCCGTTGAAGAAGCACCACGGCTGGCGTCCTCGGAGCCTCGAGGAAGAGGATAGCGCAGACATCACCTTGCTACTGGGCAACATTAAAACGCTAGCCGAGTCCGGATTGTCAATAGTAGAAGTGATGGGAATTTCCATAATGCGGGGGGTCCAGCCACTTCAATACCGAGGACTGTCCATGTGGAGCTATAACGGAGAAGACGACGCCTCACGTTATGGCCGGAACGGCCCGAAGACCCCCGCCGCTCTAGCCAAGATCCTGGCCGAGCTGTATAAAGGGGAGAAGGAGGAGTTCAGTCGTCTCCAACATCGAGATGGACTTTCCATGTACAATCCTCCCAGCTAGGTAAGGTTCCGCTTCACTTAATTTATCTTGTCCTTGGATCATTTGTTGACAGGCAGCATCTTATCTGCTCATAACAGGAATGGCGAAAGGCTATCGAGGGGATCCATGACCCTGCCCCTCAGCCGGAGAATCGCAACCGGGATCTTGACCCCGTATATGAAGAAGATCTGGACATATTTGTGGAGCTTGAGGAGGGAACGTTCTATCAGATGAGCTACGACAGTACATATGTACCTATTATCGCCGATTACCCCGGCATCCTTCCTTCTTCACATGTAAGTGATCCGAAGACACCTTATTCAAAAGAAATCTCTCCTTCCTTCTTACCCACCGCACTACCCTGTGCTCAAAAGGGGAAGGGTTTGGCATGACGTACCGCTCCAAGGGTACCTCCGAAGAGGGTGTCCCCTACTCCGGGCGAGTCTTCCAAGAGGAAAGCAAACGAAGACACAGTCGTACCTTCATCAAAGAGGTACAAATTCGCCAACATGCACCTAAGCAGTCACATCCAACCGTGACCTTCCCATTTCCCATGTGTCAGGAGAAAGGTGCGTCGAACTATATCCAGACGTTCGAGCAGCCGTACTTCCCGTAGCCAGGATTCAAATCCTGCCGTGAAGACGGGGGCTGATGCGGGGGCGACGCCGGACTGTCCTCCAGCCGAGGACTCGGACGATGTATCCGTCACCAACTCGGAAGTGGAGAGTGCCATGAATCATCGGCGCCGCCGGGCCATTTTACAAGACCCTGGCTTTTCAGAAGAGTCGTTTAACGCATTCAACTCGGCCGATGCATACATCCGAGCTGCTCGAGATGGAATTAACAGGGCCACAAAGCAACATTTGAAAGATGTGCAGGTAAATTTGTTTTGTCTGACTATGATAACCATATGCCAGTAGCCCTCGAGACTTAAAGGAGTTGAAACAACTGATTCAAGGATCAATGTACAACCAGGTGCTTACGGAGAAGAACACCCAGCTAGCTCAGGAACTAGAAAAGTGTCAGCGCCAGCTGCTTGCTGCCAATGCCGAACTGGAGAAATACAAGGCATCTCCCAGTAATATTTCCCTCTATCGAAAATTCATAATGATACACCGATAATGTGAATCTGGGTACTTATCTGTGTGTTGGGTCGTTAGACCAAGTACGGGAGCAGCTGGATGCCGCTCGAAGCAAAGACACGGAGCCAAAAAGCTACTAGCAGCGGGCGAGCGTGTATTGACAAAAGTCGTTGAGGAGAAAAAGAAACTCCAGGATTTAAACGCCAAACTGGGCGAAGAACTGAAAGATGTGCGAGCTCAGCTACCGGATTTTGTGAAGGAGAACAAGAAGCTCCGAGGCGACATATTCAGTATGTGGCCGCTTTTATCTTATAACAGTTTGGAGGTAACGGTAGCTAATATAGCTGTAATTAGAGGTGTATTGACGAACCACCCCGAAGAGGAGGTGTCCGGATCATCAAGTGATCTTCTGCAAATGCTGTTGCAGTTGCACGAGCAAGCTCGACAGGCGATGCGGAGTGTAGCCAAGGCCTTATGGCCATCCGACTCCCCTCCAGGAAGCATGGAGAAGCTAGTAGAGCTGTTCAAGGGAGCGCGGTGGCGTGTCCGGCTGTGGAAGATATCGGCCTGTCGAGAGGGTGCGCGAGAGGCCTGGGCCATGGTGAAGACGCGATATACCAAGCTGGATCCTAATCACATGGCTCGTGTCGTACCGCTAGGGCCGAATGGGGAAGAAATTCCTGTTAGTTTAGTATATGACCAAGTAGAGGTGGCCACCAAATATTCCCAACAAGATTGTAAATTAGACCGCCTTTTGGACGGTATAGAGGAGGAAGTGTTTGAGTCGTAAGCTACTATGTACTTTCCTTCTGGCTGGATAATAAAGACAATTGTCATCGCCGACCTTTTTGCTTCAACCTCTTGATCCGAAGGTTTGGAGTGTTTCCGAATACCGTAGCGGTAGAATATACCGGGGTATGCGTGGAAACCAGGTGTCGGGGATATACCCCGCGGTATGACCCAGCCGGAGTCATAACCCGACTGGGACTTGGTAAACCGGCGGATGGTAAACCGGCAGACAGTTAATACAGATGGCAAGGACGGACGGTAAGCCGGCAGGTGGTAAACCGGCAAGTGTTAAGGCAGGTGGTAAACCGGCAGGAGTTAAGTCAGATGATAACCCGGCAGGAGTTAAGTCAGATGATAACCAGGCAGGAGTTAAGTCAGATGATAACCTAGCAGACAATCATAAACCGGCAGACCATCATAAACCGGCAGACCGTCATAAATCGGCACCAGTCGTAACCCGGCAGACAGTGATAACTGGGTTGCCAGGGGTTATGAAGCCCGAGACGTTATAAAGCCCAAGATGTTAAGAAACCCATGAAGATAAGTCAGAATAGTTAAGTCTTAAGTCCGAATTGGACTCTACATGTAACCCACCCCTTCAACTTATATAAGGAGGGGCAGGGCTCCCCAAAAAGGAACAAGTAAGAAGAAACAATCTTAAGGGTTAGGGATAACTGGGAGAGCCGGTTTATGGCGACTTCCTCATGATCATAATGAGACCTAGCCACAAACAACACGTAGGGTTGTTACCAGATGATGTTTCCCGGGGGCCGAAGCTGTCTAAATCCTTGTCTTGCATTGCGTCTCTCGATTCCGATCAACCTCTCTCAAGCTACCACATAGATGCGTTGGCCTCACGACTAAGTCCTCACACTAGGACATCTGCCGTGACAATTCCACGACAATTGGCGCCTACCGTGGGGCCATGCGCACGGTGGTGTTGAGTTCTTGAAGGGATCTCTCGCGAAGATTGAGAAATTTGCAATTTTCTGGATAAAGAGGAGCCAGTTTTGGAAGAATCTATATCAACTCCAAAGACTGATCAGTTCAAGTTGAAGAGTTGTGAGATTTAAGGTTTAAGGAAATTAGAGTTACAAGCTGTTTCGCCAAACGTGTTATTGAAAAATCGCCAAGACCAATGGAAAACTTGATCAGGCACTTGTTCAGAGGACAGGGAAATCATACGTTTCTGAGGGTCAAAAGCTTTAGTATATCAAAAAAAATACACATTGGCCGGAGAGCCTGACTCTGAGTCATCCCGAGCCGCTATCGCCGGTTCTCTTGCGCTGCTACAAATCGAAGTCAACACGGTCTCATCATCGCTTCTGAACCGCCAACACCGCAACTCACCGATCTCATCTGAAATTACAATCAAACAACCCGGAATCAGACTTGGCAACGGGTTATGGCAACGTGGGAGACCCAGATTCAGATAGCCCGCTGCAGTCCTCCGCCGCTTTAAACCGCTGTTATCTGGGCCATGACCCGCCCCTGTGTTGACAATCTGGAGTCGCCGCTCTTCCGAATAGCACCTCCGAGCCACTGCCGGATTATCTCTCGTGCAACCTCAAGTCGCTGGCCGTTTTGCTCATCTCGCTGATCCGAGTGTCTCCTCTGTTAAGGTCGCCGCTCCACCTCGTCCTCAGGCACTTCGCCGCCGTGAGCCGCCGTGATGTTGGCCTGCTTTGTGAACCGCCTTGAGCCACCGCTGGGCTCGTTGCCCCCACTTGGTCCTGCCGTGGCCACACCAGCGAGCCGCCTCCATCACTGGCGCTGCGGTAATCCAACCCGGTCCGCTTCAGAGCCGCCGCCGGTTCACCGTTCGACCCGTCTCCGAGCCACCCGAGCTGGCCAAACCGCCCGGATTTTTGCCACCTCCTGCTCCGCTGACTCGCCGAGTACTTCTTCACATATAAACCACCACCGCGGCCTGCCTTTATTGCGAGCTGCCATTGCTACCAAAGAGAAGGCCACAACCCGATCTGTTACTCTGTGGCCTCATACGACAAATCGCCGCCTCGCCGATCAATTCCGACTGCGAGCCGCCCTGGAGCAGGGTCCTGCGGCTTCACCTGCGCCACTCCATCACTCCCGCCATGGCTCAACCGTGCTGGGCTGACACGGGAGTTCATAATCTGTGCCTCCGCCTCTGCTCCTGCAGTGAGCTGGGTCGCCGGTGAGCCGATCAACTCCGCCTTTGGCCCACGTGCCTCTATCCCGGCTTCCGGTTCACACGCCTCCACGCCTCGTCGACCGCACTTCTCTGCCTCGCTGCTGTGCTCGCACAACCCCGAGCGGGAACCGCCGGGTTCTCCCGCACCGTGCGTAACCTCCGCTCCGGGTTACTCTGGGAGTCGCCGCCACCGGTTCGTCTCCGAGCTGCCGTATCATCTGTCGTGGTCTCACCTCGAGTCAGGGTCCATTAGTATGGGCTGCCTCAACTTCTGAATAAGCCTCCGCTGCCGCGCGTCGGGCCGGCCCTCACGGCTGCACGACGAATCTGCCGCGTTGTGACGAGACCACAACCCGGATTCTTCAGCTGCAGCTGCGCTTCAAGCCGCCTGGTTCGCTTTTGCCGTGGACCCGTCCGCGCACGCTGGCTGCTGTGCTCCGATGCCGCCTCACCTGTGGCCCCTGGCTTATCTCTGCCTCCGCCGTTCATACCGCCGCGTTCCAAGCCTCCTTGAGCTATTCGGCCTTAGCTCGTTGCTCCCGTGCCATAAACCGCTGCTCCGGGTCACGGCGTCCACCTCGACCGCGGTCTCGTGAGCGTACTGCCCTTGAGCTATTGCCGCAGATTCCGCAGCAGACGCCCGGCTTGAGTCGCGAACTCTACAACCCTGTGGGTGAACCGCCGACGCTAATCCGCCTCGACCTGCATGCCGCGCCGGCCTCACCTCTACGTCGGGCCGCCACCGCTGTCGCTGGCTGCGCCTTGGGCCGGCCACGGCCGCCGTTTTTTACTTTTTTGCGCATCACGCTGCGCTCGCCTCTGCAGTGCTTGCTTCCCTCCGAGCCGCTCGTCGTTATGCCGCATCCCCGCTGCTCAACCACACTGGTCAAACCGCCCCCGCTGGGACCATAACCCGCCAGCGCCCCCACTTCGAATCACGGGTGCGCTGGACAGGCTCTGCCTCAGTCGCGCCCCGCCTTGATTGCGCTCACGAGCCGGCCTATGTCCGCCACGCACGAACCGGCCTGCCTTGCCTATGCTGATTGCCGTCGCTGATCTCTGCGCCCGCGCGCCTGAGTCGCCCCTCTTCCGAGTTGCAGCGCTGCTTGAGCGCTTTGAAACCGCCCATGCTGCGAGGTCGTCCTGTGTAAATCTCTGCCGACTCACCACTGCAGGCTCGCAGATGTGTTGAGCCACCTGCGCCGTGTGGCCGTAACCGTGCCTTTGACTCCCCGACCAGCCATGATGGAAGCCTGTGGCATGGAAGTGAAGCCAGGTGCCCTGGATGAAACAGAGAAAGAACGGATCAACATATTAGTATCTGTCAAAATGGAGGATCAGAAGATGGTCATTAGAACCCTGTTGGCTGAAAAATTGCTTTCAGATTGAATTATTACACAGGTCAAAAGGCTGCCGGGTTGTTTTTGTATGGTTATTATAAGATCCTCATGCCTATCAGCGAATAAAGAAAAGAAAGAAGAGAACAACCGTGGGGGACAAGGGTGCAGAAACAGTTACGAGGCGAACAGGGACGTGTCCGCTTAAACTGCGGCCTCCCCTTGCTCTGACTCTGTCGGCCTAGATGAACCACCCTTCCTCAGCAGCCAAGCCGCCTCCGATCAACCGGAGATGCCCCTGCTGCTGACTTTGAGCCGCTTCTTCCCAAATTGAGCTGCCCAGCCGGTTCTTCCGTACCATGGCACCATGCAAGGGATCATCTGTTGCTGGACGAATCAGGTGATATCCCTTTAAGTGTATCCAATTGACACATATTGTTTTTCTAAAGAACAATTATTTTGGTTCGCAATATATTTTTGTAGGACTATGATTTATTATAAAGGTGATGCCATATTGTGCCTATGGAGTATGTGTTACCATCCACTGGCATCCCTGCCTACTTGTTATTGAACGGGTGTGTGCAAGCCACCGCCCGTGCAGCTCGATCCACATCAACTCGCTCGGACTGCGCCCGTGATTGACTCGCCGTCCACGCGGCATACCGCACCTGCGATTGACTCGCCCGTCTGCAGCGATTTACAACGCCACGGACAACTCGCCCGTCCGCCCTCGCGGCCTCTTCACGCGTCCGCACCGGCTTACAACGCGGAGTACAACTTGCTCGTCCGCACCGGTTTACAACGCCACGGCCGACTCATCTGTCTGCTCCTACGGCGGACTCACCCATGATTGATTTCTACTTCACCATGTTGATCATCAACTCCGTGGTGGATAACTACTGGCCTGGCGTATCAGGTGAAATCCATCCAGTATATTTTTATATTATATATTGCTTTCTGTAAAAGAGAAATTACTTCGGCTTGCAAATTTATCTAATGCAGGACCCTAAATCGCCATATTGGCGAAAATTTAAAGTCCGTGAATTTTTGGCTTAAAAAGAAGCATTCCGGTTTAAGATCCGGCTCAAGGGAAAGCTATCTCCCACAAAGCTTTGAAACTCTCAGTAGCCGGTTGAAGAATTTCCGGTTCAAAAAGAGTAATCTCTCGCAAGTTCGAGTTCTCAGGAAAAATTAAAGGGACCAAAGAGAGTCTGTTGCAGAAGCAAAGCTCAAACATAGGTGCCCCTTGAGCACAGCTCGCAATATCATTTGGAGGCTTCCTGTTCAAACATAGGTGTATTCACCGAGAGAACATAGTGTTACTACCCTCTTGATCCGGCTATCAAGCCAATATTATCATAAGAGTACAGCTTGCTTATTTCGGTAATCCGGCTATCAAGCCAATATTATCATAAGGGGGCAAAGAGAGTCTGCTGCACAGCACGGCTCAAACATGGGTATCCCTTGAGCACAGCTCACAATATCACTTGGGGGCTATGTTCAAACCATAGTCACACCTCTTGATAGGCTTAAAGCCACCAGGGAAATCACTTGGGGGCTCTGGTCGTATCCGAACCATAGATTATACCCTCTTGATCAGCATAAGGGCATCAGGGAAATCACTTGGGGGCTTGGTCGTATTCGAACCATAGCTACACCTCTTGATCGGCGCAATGCCACAATTATGACTACTTGTGGACTCTGGTCGTATCCGAACCATAGCTTAAACCCTTTTGATCATACATATACATCATCATATATTGCATCATACGTTGCATCATCATTACATCATCAAAGCATGTATCATATGTGCATGGATATACCGATTTATATGGCAGGAATCGGTTTTCAAAACAGGTTATATTATTCAAAATCTTTAATAGCCAACACGGCTGGATTTTATTATGGTTATCAATAACCAGTATTATGATTAAGGTTTTCAAAGTCGCTTTAGCGCAATGGCTATCATATTATCAATGGATATGATTTATTCTACAATTGAAAGTATAGTCCCGAGTCGTTGTAGGCTTACGACCCAGCACTTGGGGGCTACATTATTCAAATTGGGATTACATCAAATACACAAGTCTCATGTCGCTGCAAGCATGCACCATGACACTTGGGGGCTAATGCAAAGTCATTATTTGCTCACCTTATTGAAAGACCCGACTCATCACATTGTAATGAGCCGGCCCTTGGGGGCTACCAATTGCTCCTGTCAACAATTCAAGGTACAAAGTTTTTAATCCATTATATTGAAGGGTCCACTGCTCAGTTGGTAAAGCACAAGGCTCTTAACCTTGTGGACGTGGGTTCAAGCCCCATGGTGAGGGTTGCATCATATGATATTATTTTCAATGAAGCATATATAAAGTCCCAGCTCAATATTATCTTACTGAGCTGGCCCTTGGGGGCTACACGTTGTTGTTCAAAGTTTACATGATCATATTTATAAAGTCCCTGCTCATTATTGCATAATGACCCGGCCCTTGGGGGCTACACTGGTTGAAGTTTTTTTATGAACATAAGGTAGTTTCAAGTCCCAGGTTGTTGCAAGCATGACAACCCGACACTTGGGGGCTACATATGTGGAATATTCAATTTTGACTAGTGACTAAGAGGAACAATTATGATTTCTTCAAGATTGTAATATTTATATTGAAGCAAGTCTTAAGCAGTTACTACGCTCCCTTCTTAGGACTTGGGGGCTACAAGTGATATGCATACAAAGGAGGTATATTTTCAAGCGTGATGTTAACTACAATTATGACCCGGTGCTATCAATATTTATAAACCGGTAATGGTTGCAATGATAAATCGGCAAGTTCTACATTCTTAAACCGGCTAAAGATCAGATGAGTATTTCAAAGACCAATATTTTTGTTAAAGCATTAGGAGTTGAGTCAGAATTATTCTTCACAATATTTCTCTGTGACAAACTAATGTCAGCAAATTGATTATGAAGCTGGCCTATTGACCCGGATTTTCTAGAAGAAGGAAATGACAAGGACTTAAGGATGATCAGGATCAGTTTAACATGGATAAATCCAAATTAAACTGGGGGCTAATGTCGAGGATATACCCCACGGTATGACCCGGCCAGAGTCATAACCCGGCTGGGACTTGGTAAACCGGCAGACAGTTAAGACAAATGGCAAGGACGGATGGTAAACCGGCAGGTGGTAAACCGGCAAGTGTTAAGGCAGGTGGTAAACCGGCAGGAGTTAAGTCAGATGATAACCTGGCAGGAGTTAAGTCAGATGATAACCTAGCAGACAATCATAAACCGGCAGACCATCATAAACCGGCACCAGTCATAACCCGACAGACAGTGATAACTGGGTTGCCAAGGGTTATGAAGCCCGAGACGTTATGAAGCCCAAGATGTTAAGAAGCCCATGAAGATAAGTCAAAATAGTTAAGTCTTAAGTTCGAGTTGGACTCTACATGTAACCCGCCCCTTCAACTTATATAAGGAGGGGCAGGGCTCCCCAAAGAGGAACAAGTAAGAAGAAACAATCTTAAGGGTTAGGGATAACTGGGAGAGCCGGTTTACAGCGACTTCCTCATGATCATAATGAGACCTAGCCACAAATAGCACGTAGGGTTATTACCGGATGATGTTTCCCGGGGCCCGAAGCTGTCTAAATCCTTGTTTTGCGTTGTGTCTCTCGATTCCGCTCAACCCCTCTCAAGATACCACATAGATGCGTTGGCCTCACGACTAAGTCCTCACACTAGGACATCTGTCGTGACAATTCCACAACACCAGGCGTAGGGTTCATAATTGCTCAAACAGACAATGTGTATCCGGCTAGTTATGTTACATTACATTATGTAAGAAACATCTTCCGGAGAGAATAGTTCTGTTAAGGGTTCCTTTTCCTGGGTGTGCATGCATGTTAATGTGCATGTCCGAACTGTGATTGATAAAATCATAGAGTAAGTAACATCTGGGGTTAACAATGGAGTGAATGTGGAAACACCTTTAATTCGCCGACCGAATATTCCCTTAAGAATGCTAGCTTTCGGTTTCACCCAATCTGAGGTACACATTCGGATGACCTGGCAGTAACAATCGCAGAAGTGCTTCCTTTATGCCCTAGCCGAACTAACGGGAACGTAGGGCATAAGCACAGGAGCCAGGCAACCCACCTTGGCCAAAACTTAAGTCATATCGATGCATATAGTGGCGAAGAAAAGGTACATATGAAAAAAAGGAACACATATGTGCTGAGCTTGATGCTCGAAGAATAGTCGCAAGCTTCTGTACGAGAAGCCCCAGGTATGATGAACGTACATATTTAGAGATGTACGCGTCAGGTAGGGATGGTCTAGCCGCACTAAAGCCGTAAGGCTAAAGAGAAAACGAAAAAAGGTAAAAGACAAAGAGAGAAAAAAAATAAATGATGGTAATAACAGGAGGGAGGAAATGAACACAGAGTTCGGTGTTAGGCATAAAATCGTCGTAGTCTGGCCGCATTCCAGGGGTTCGGTTCCAGGTGATTATCTGACGCATCACGTAGGCGGTATGCTCCTCCGGTGAGAACTTCGTCAATGATGAAGGGACCCTCCCACTTGGCTTGACTTTGTCCTTTTTCTTCTCCAGCAAGCGTAGAACGAGTTCACCAATGTTATACATCTTCGCCCTCACTTCTCTGCTTTGATACCCGCGAGCCTGCGGTTGATAAAATGCAGAACGGGCTTTGGCGACGTCGCGCTCCTCCTCCAAGGCAGCTAAGTTGTCCTGCCGATCAAGCTCGGCTTCTCTCTCTTCATACATACGCACTCGAGGTGAGTCATGAATAATATCACAGGGTAACACTACTTCCGCACTGTACACCATGAAGAAGGATGTATATCCAGTAGAGCGGTTGGGCGTGGTCCGCAGCCCCCAGAGTACGGAGTCAAGTTCCTCCACCCAGTGCTTATCTGATTCTTTCAAAGACCGCACTAGTCTGGGTTTGATGCCGCTCATAATAAGACCATTAGCCCGCTTGACTTGGACATTCGTTTGCGGGTGATAGACAGAGGCGTAATCGAGCTTAATGCCTAGATTAGCGCACCAGGTTTTCACCTCATCGGCTGTAAAATTGGAGCCATTATCGGTGATTATACTATGCGGGACACCATAACGGTGTACCACGCCGGATATGAAATCTATTACTGGCCCCGCTTCGGCCGTTTTCACTGGTTTGGCCTCTATCCACTTAGTGAATTTATCCACCATGACCAGCAGATACTTTCTGTTATGGCTTCCTCCTTTAAGGGGTCCAACCATATCGAGTCCCCAGACCGCAAAAGGCCAAGTGATGGGGATTGTTTGTAAGGTAGTGATAACCCACAAGTATAGGGGATCACAATAGTTTTCGATAAGTAAGAGTGTCGAACCCAACGAGGAGCTAAAGGTAGAACAAATATTCCCTCAAGTTCTATCGACCACCGATACAACTCTACGCACGCTTGACGTTCGCTTTACCTAGAACAAGTATGAAACTAGAAGTACTTTGTAGGTGTTGTTGGATAGGTTTGCAAGATAATAAAGAGCAAGTAAATAAAAAGTAGGGGCTGTTGTAAGTAAAGAAGCAATAAAGTAAATATAGCGAGTGTGGAAAAGTGGTGGTAGGAGTTGTGAAATTTCCCCTAAGCAATTGACTACTTTACTAGACCGATAGCAAGTATTATGTGGGAGAGGCCACTGCTAGCATGTCATCCCTGACTTGGAATTCTATGCACTTATGATTGGAACTATTAGCAAGCATCCGCAACTACTAATGTTCATTAAGGTAAAACCCAACCATAGCATTAAGGTATATTGGTCCCCCTTCAATCCCGTATGCATCAATTTCTATGCTAGGTTGAAGCTTCTGTCACTCTTGCCCTCCAATACATAGTCCTATCAACATACAAACTAACCCTAGGGTGTGATCCACGCGCGCAATCATATGATGGGCACCAAAGGACAGCAACATAACCACAAGCAAATTAAATCAATCATAGCAATTCATCAACCACCGATAGGACAACGAAAATCTACTCAGACATCATAGGATGGCAACACATCATTGGATAATAATATGAAGTATAAAGCACCATGTTCAAGTAGAGGGTACAGCGGGTTGCGGGAGAGTGGACCGCTGTAGATAGAGGGGGGAAGGTGATGGAGATGTTGGTGAAGATGGCGGAGGTGTTGGTGTAGATCGCGGTGATGATGATAGCCCCCGGTGGCACTCCCGCGCCACCGGAAGCGAGGGGGAGAGAGCCCCCCTCCTTCTTCTTCTTCCTTGACCTCCTCCCTAGATGGGAGAATGGTTTCCCCTCTGGTCCATGGCCTCCATGGCACGGAAGGGGCGAGAGCCCCTCCGAGATTGGATCTGTCTCTCTGTCTCTCTCTGTTTCTGCGTTCTGTTCTGGCTCTGTTTCACCGTTTCGCGTATATATGGAGATCCGTAACTCCGATTGGCCTGAAACCTTCGACCGTGATTTTTTTTCCGAATATTAGCTTTCTTGCGGCAAAAGAAGAGCGTCAACCGCCTTTCGGTGGGCTCACGAGGGTAGGGGCGCGCCCTGGGGGGCGCCCCCTATCTCATGACCACCTCCGGCACTGGTTCGCGTTGATTTTCCTTCAGAATTTTCCATATTTTCCAAAAATAAGCTCCGTCCGTTTTTATCCCGTTTGGACTCCGTTTGATATGGATATTCTGTGAAACCAAAAACATGCAACAGACAGGAACTGGCACTGGGCACTGGATCAATATGTTAGTCCCAAAAATAATATAAAAAGTTGCCAAAAAGTATATGAAAGTTGAATAATATTGGCATGGAACAATCAAAAATAATAGATACGACGGAGACGTATCAGCATCCCCAAGCTTAGTTCCTGCTCGTCTTCGAGTAGGTAAATGATAAAAAAGATAATTTTTGATGTGGAATGCTACCTAGCATAATCTTGATCATATGTCTAATTATGGCATGAATATTAAGACACGAGTGATTCAAAGCAATAATCTATCCTTTGACATAAAAATAATAATACTTCAAGCATACCAACCAAGCAATTATGTCTTATTGAAATAACATAGCCAAAGAAAGCTCATCCCTACAAAATCATATAGTCTGGCTATGCTCCATCTTCACCACACAAAATATTCACATCATGCACAACCCCGATGACAAGCCAAGCAATTGTTTCATACTTTTGACGTTCTCAAACCTTTTCAACTTTCACGCAATACGTGAGCGTGAGCCATGGACATAGCACTATAGGTGGAATAGAATATGATGGTGGAGAAGACAAAAAGGAGAAGATAGTCTCACATCAACTAGGCGTATCAACGGGCTATGGAGGTGCCCATTAATAGATATCAATGTGAGTTAGTAGGGATTGCCATGCAACGGATGCACTAGAGCTATAAGTGTATGAAAGCTCTAACTGAAACTAAGTGGGTGTGCATCCAACTTGCTTTCTCATGAAGACCTCGGGCATTTGAGGAAGCCCATCATCGGAATATACAAGTCAAGTTATATAATGAAAATTCCCACTAGTATATGAAAGTGATAACTCAAGAGACTCTCTATATGAAAAACATGGTGCTACTTTAAAGCACAAGTGTGGAAAAGGATAGTAGCATTGCCCCTTCTCTCTTTTTCTCTCATTTTTTGTTTTCTTTTCTTTTTTTCCTTTTTTTGGGCCTTCTCTTTTTTTTGGCCTTTCTCTTTTTTTTTATTTTTTTATTTTTTCATCCGGAGTCTCATCCCGACTTGTGGGGGAATCATAGTCTCCATCATCCTTTCCTCACTGGGGTGATGCTCTAATAATGATGATCATCACACTTTTATTTACTTACAACTCGATATTACAACTCGATATCTAGAACAAAGATATGACTCTATATGAATGCCTCCGGCGGTGTACTGGGATGTGCAATGATCTAGCGTAGCAATGACATCAAAAAACGGACAAGCCATGAAAACATCATGCTAGCTATCTTACGATCATGCAAAGCAATATGACAATGAATGCTCAAGTCATGTATATGATGATGATGAAAGTTGCATGGCAATATATCTCGGAATGGCTATGGAAATTCCATGATAGGTAGGTATGGTGGCTGTTTTGAGGAAGGTATATGGTGGGTTTATGGTACCGGCGAAAGTTGCGCAGTACTACAGAGGCTAGCAATGGTGGAAGGGTGAGAGTGCGTATAATCCATGGACTCAACATTAGTCATAAAGAACTCACATACTTATTGCAAAAGTCTATTAGCTATCGAAACAAAGTACTACGCGCATGCTCCTAGGGGGATAGATTGGTAGGAAAAAGACCATCGCTCGTCCCCGACCGCCACTCATAAGGAATACAATCAATAAATAAATCATGCTCTGACTTCGTTACATAACGGTTCACCATACGTGCATGCTACGGGACTTGCAAACCTCAACACAAGTATTTCTCAATTTCACAATTACTCGACTAGCATGACTCTAATATCACCATCTTTATATCGCAAAACTATTGCAAGGAATCAAACATATATTTTATGACTAACCATGTGAATGACCAATTCCTGTCATCTCTCTAAACAGATATAAGTGAAGCAAGAGAGTTTAATTCTTTCTACAAAAGATGTGCCCACGCTCTAACAAATATAAGTGAAGCAAAAGAGCATTCTGCAAATGGCGGTTGTCTAAGTAAAGAGAAACATGCAATTCAAACTTCAAATTATATAAGTGAAGCACCTGAAGCATTCTATAAAGCCATACTCAAAAAATATAAGTGAAGTGCAAAGAGCATTCTATAAATCAACCAAGGACTATCTCATACCATCATGGTGCATAAAAATAAAAATAAAAACCTAAATGCAAAAGACGCTCCAAGACTTGCACATATCGCATGAACGAAACGAATCCGAAAACATACCGATATTTGTTGAAGAAAGAGGGGATGCCTCCCCAGCATCCCCAAGTTTAGACGCTTGATTCTCCTTGAATATTTACTTGGGGTGCCTCGGGCATCCCCAAGCTTGAGCTCTTGCCTCTCTTCCTTCTTCTCACATCGAGACCTTCTCAATCATCGAACACTTCATCCACACAAAACTTCAACAGAAAACTCGGTAAGATCCGTTAGTATAATAAAGCAAATCACTACTCTAAGTACTGTTGCAAACCAATTCATATTTTGTTTTTGCATTGTGTCTACTGTAATATAACTTTTTCATGGCTTAATCAACTGATATAAATTGATAGTTTCATCAAAACAAGCAGACTATGCATCAAAAACAGAATCTGTCTAAAACAGAACAGTCTGTAATAATCTGAACATTCACCATACTTCTGATACTTGAAATATTCTACCAAAATTAGTAAAAATAAACAATTTTTAGAGAAAGAAACTGTAAAAAGAATCAGAACCATTTGACGTTCCAGCTAAAAATGTAAAATGGCGCACTACAGCCAAAGTTTCTGTCCTGCACCGTACAAACCATCAAGCAAATGTAAACATCCTAAAGGCAAACCTTGGCACATTATTTTTATAATACAATGGAATTGTACAAGGGGATAATTATTTTTATTGAAAAGTTTCTGTAATCAAGATTCACAAAGTTTCCGTGAGCATGAACAAAGTTCAAGGCTAGCTCCCACTTCAACAATGCTTGTCTTTCTCACTTTCGCTTTCCTTTTTGAAGAAGTTTTGGGTTCCCCTCTTTATTTTTGTTGTTTTTAAACTATATGAAAGCACTCAACAGAAATAAATGACTCTCTAAAACTTCCGGGTTGTCTCCCTGGCAGCGCTTTCTTTAAAGCCATTAAGCTAGGCATATAGTGCTCAAGTAATGAATCCACCCGGATCCCAAGGTATATCAAAGCCAATTTGAATCAACAATGATTTGTAATTTAGTAGTGAGCACAAAGCAACATATATCATGTAATGACGAAGTCTAACTCTCTTCCTATGCATCGGCATGTCATAAAAGAACAATTCATGCACACCTAGTAAAGGCCAATGCATAGTATAAACAGTTTCTTGCAATTTTATCATGTTGGAAACATAGAGAGGTGGAGATATAGTTCCTCTCTCATAATAATTACAAGTAGGAGCAGCAAGCACATGCATATTATATTCATCAAAATCATCATGTGTAACGGTAAAAGGCAACCCATCAATATAATCCTTAATAAGGAAAAACTTCTCCGATATAGTGTAGTCGAGAGAATTCAAAAAGATAATAGGACTATCATGCGTGGGTGCAATAGAAACAATTTCATGTTTAACATAAGGAAATATAGCGAGTTCATCTCCATAAGCATAATTCATATTGGCATCTTGGCCACAAGCATCATTAAAAAGGTATATTTCAAAAGAATCATAGGGATCATAACAGTCATCATAGCAATCATCCTTCGGTAAGCACGAAGGGGAATTAAACAACGTATGAGTTGAAGAGTTACTCTCATTAGAAGGTGGGCATGGGTGATCAATCTACTCTTCCTCCTTTTGTTCTTCGCTCTCCTCCTCATCTTTTTCATCCAATGAGCTCACAGTTTCATCAATTTCTTTTTCCATAGACTCCTGCAAAATATTAGTATCTTCTTGGACAGCGGAGTATTCCTAAATATATAGTTTAACATAGGCATTAGAAGCACAATTCTCATAATAATATTCAAGTATGGAAAAAATTTCAGATTTGTGAAGAGTAGCATTATACTTTTCAATCAAAGAAGCAATTTCAAAAGCACCCTTAAAAGCAACAAATTCTTCAATTTGTTGAACATCATAGTAATTATAAACACCCTTAGAATACGAAGATACGATTCCATTATTACTAAACTCACATTGATAGGGAAGGTGTTTCTTAGGGTTTTCAGAACAACAAGTAAAATCATATATTTCACATAAATTCCAAGCATAGCATTGCAAACGTTGAATTTGACCCCATAATAGTTTCCCTTTTTCAGATATACGGTGTCGCACATAACAAGCATGCTCATCTAAAGATTTTCCCTCAACTAAGTGTGACGCCCCGAGACCGATGTGCCAGTTGTCGTCCACTTATTCGCCGTCGTTGCCATGTCATTCGCTTGCGTGTTGCTTCTTGTCATGTCATCATGTGCATTGCATCATCATGTTTTCAAAACTTGCATGCATCCCGGCCTCCTCATTCTCTCAGTTGTCCGTTCTGAGCCCAGACACACTTGCACGCACCCGCGGCACGTCCGAAATATTATTTTATAAGTGGCCAGAAAAATGTTCTCGGAATGGGTTGAAAGTTGGCGTGTGGTCTTATTATAGTGTAGATAGACCACCTGTCAAGTTTCATCACATTCGGAGTTCGTTTGTTAGCCCAACCGTTAAACTATAGCGGCATTATAGCCGGTCTTTTCGTCGGACGTTTTCGGTCTTCGGAAACAGATGTCGGGCTCTCTCTCTCTTCTCCCCCTCGCAGTCTCGCCACGGCCCACCTAGTCCATCCTCTTTTCCCTCTTCGCTTCCGGAGTTGTCCGATGCGATTGCACGGCCCGAAACCCTCTCTGCTCAGTGCATCAAACCCCCCCTCGCGCGCGCGTCCGAAAAGCTGTCCCGGACCCGACCCGAGCAGTCGTCACCATTATGTCCGTATCATCCCCAAACGTCTACAAAACATCACCGTTTTCTTATGTGGACTTCCTAGTGTTTTATTCTCAACCGCTCGATTTTAATTGGAGGGACGGATTAGCCCCTAAACTTCCCTCTTTTCCATATATATAGTCCACTCCTAGACTATTTTGGACAAACACTAAAATCTAGGGACCTTGTCCCATCCATCCCATCCCCACGCCGCCGCCACTCTCCTTGTTATCAGCGTCGAACCAACCAGCTGCCCTCCTCGTTTTCCCCCGATCCAATCCAATCCATCTCCTCCTTCCTCTGCCCGCTCGATCTTCCCCACCCCGCGCCCGAATCAGGGGAGAGGAGCTCCTTGCCGCCTCCCACCTCGTGCCCGAGCCCCTTGCTCCCGCAGCAGCAGCAGAGCCCCAATCGCTGGGTTTGTCCATCTCCCATATCACCCATGGCGCCCGAGGTGCACCTCGACCCCGTCGTCGACCCAGCCACTGCCGGCGAGCAGCAGCAACCAGCAGGCCATCCTCGCCACCCGGATCCACTCCACCA
Organism: Triticum urartu; assembly: GCF_056163025.1. Taxonomy (NCBI): domain Eukaryota; kingdom Viridiplantae; phylum Streptophyta; class Magnoliopsida; order Poales; family Poaceae; genus Triticum; species Triticum urartu. The sequence goes on from NC_141875.1 coordinate 99,403,185, forward strand.
CCTCGGCGTTTGCACGCCTCCCGCTCAGCGCCCGCACCTCGCCATCTTGCTACTGCCCGCACCATCGAAGGTCCGCCGGACCCGCGACTAGGTCATTGCCGAGCCTCCTCGCGACCAAGAACGGAACCCCGGTGACCTCCCGTGCTCGGATCTGGCCGCCCCGACGCCTCCGCTCGCGGATCCGGCGAGCCCCATTCGTATCACGCCGCCTCCGCTCCTCCCTGCCTTCGTCAGCGCCACCGTCAACCTCCCTGCTCGTGCGGGAGCACGAGGACGACGAGCACGCCTCGCTCGCCTGGGCCAGCCGGCCTCGTTGGCCCAACCACAGCCCAGCGCCTCCCCAGCCCACTGCGCAGCTGGCCCAGCGCACCAGCCTCTGCACCGAGCGGGCCTCAGCCCACTAGGTGAGGCCAACCCCAGCGCCCAGCCGCCCCTGTTGCGGTCCAGCTCTTGTTTTTTTCAGTTCGGCAAATTTATCTATTTTTCCAGAGACAGCGGTTTTGCAGAAAACCCCTTCATGATCATGCATATTGTAACTCACAAACGATGCATCATATTAAAATAAACTTAATATGAAAAATGCTTAGAATTGCATCTAGTTTCATAATATGTCATTTTCACCCATGTTTAAAATGATTAATTTGCTGTTTGTTTAAATTTGCTCCTATGCCATGCTAAAATGATTTATTTCATAACTAAATAACCGTAACTCGGATTTTAATAAACTTTATATGTAAGTGGGGTGGGAAAATGCCTAGTTTAATATGGTGGCTTCACTTTGCATGCTTAACAACTCTAAAATATTGTTTAGGGCAGAACAGTACCAAACTTTAAAATATGCATATGAGGAGTTTCCGGAAATTGTTGTTCGTTGTTTCCGGCCTCATTTAACCTTGACTAGATAGGTAGTTTTCATTTGCTTCATCTCTTGCCATGCTAACAACATTTAATCTTGTTGGGTACATAAACGAGATCGAACTAAATAAGTCACGTGGTGTTTCGTCAATATGCAATGGAGTTGCATATTGTGCTCCACTTAATTTGTAGGGTTGCTTGTGCATTTTGCCATGCCATGCTTCATTAAACCGGACATGCATCATACTTGTTTGCGCATCGTGCCATGATTATGTGATGGTTGTTTACTATGTTGTTTGCTTCTTTCCGGTGTTGCTTCTTCGGGTTGGTTCCGATAACGTCGTGTTTGTGAGGAACCGTTCGACTACGTCCGTTTGTCTTCTTCATGGACTCGTTCTTCTTCCTTGCGGGATTTCAGGCAAGATGACCATACCCTCGAAATCACTTCTATCTTTGCTTGCTAGATGCTCGCTCTTTTTCTATGCCTATGCTGCGATACCTACCACTTGCTTATCATGCCACCCATATTGTTGAACCAAGCCCCTAACCCACCTTGTCCCAGCAAACCGTTGTTTGGCTATGTTACCGCTTTGCTCAGCCCCTCTTATAGCGTTGTTAGTTGCAGGTGAAGTTTGAAGTTTTGTTCCTTGTTGGAACATGGAGATGTTGTTCCTTGTTGGAACATGTTTACTTGTTGGGATATCATAATATATCTTATTTAATTAATGCATCTATATACTTGGTAAAGGGTGGAAGGCTCGGCCGTATGCCTGGTGTTTTGTTCCACTCTTGCCGCCCTAGTTTCCGTCATATCGGTGTTATGTTCCCGGATTTTGCGTTCCTCACGCGGTTGGGTTATAATGGGAACCCCTTGATAGTTCGCTTTGAATAAAACTCCTCCAGCATGGTCCAACCTTGGTTTTACCATTCGCCACCTAGCCTTTTTCCCTTGGGAGTCGCGCATCCCAAGGGTCATCTTATTTTAAACCCCCCGGGCCAGTGCTTGTCTAAGTGTTGGTCCAAACTAGAGCCCCTTGCAGCACCACCTCGGGGAAACTCGAGGGCTGGTTTTAGTTGTACGGATTGCTTATCCGGTGTTGCCCTGAGAACGAGATATGTGCAGCTCCTATCGGGATGTCGGCGCATCGGGTGGTCTTGCTGGACTTGTTTTACCATTGTCGAGGATGTCTTGTTGTACCGAGATACCGAGTCTGATCGGAATGTCTCGGGAGGAGGTCTATTCCTTCGTTTACCGTGAGAGCTTGTGATGGGCTAAGTTGGGACACCCCTGCAGGGATTTGAACTTTCGAAAGCCGTGCCCGCGGTTATGGGCAGATGGGAATTTGTTAATGTCCGGTTGTAGAAAACCTGAACTTGACCTTAATTAAAATGCATCAACCGCGTGTGTAACCGTGATGGTCTCTTCTCGGCGGAGTCCGGGAAGTGAACACAGTGTTGGAGTTATGCTTGACGTAGGTTGTCTAGGATCACTTCTTGATCATACTTTTATCGACCGTGCTTTGCCTTCTCTTCTCGCTCTCTTTTGCGTATGTTAGCCACCATATATGCTAGTCGCTTGCTGCAGCTCCACCTCATACTTTTACCTTACCCATAAGCTTAAATAGTCTTGATCGCGAGGGTGCGAGATTGCTGAGTCCCCGTGGCTCACAGATTCTTCCAAAACCAGTTTGCAGGTGCCGATGAGTCCGCGCAGATGACGCAACCCAGCTCAGGAGGAGCTTGTTGAAGATCTTGTCCTTTGTGTTGTTTCATTCTAGTTGATCAGTAGTGGAGCCCAGTTGGGGTCGATCGGGGACCTTGTCGCATTTGGGGTAGTCTTCTTTTATTTTGGTTCCGTAGTCGGACCTTGATTGTATCTGGATGATGTAATGCTTTATTCATGTAATTGTGTGAAGTGGCGATTGTAAGCCAACTATGTATCTCTTTCCCTTATGTATTACATGGGTTGTGTGAAGATTACCTCACTTGCGACATCGCTTTCAATGCAGTTATGCCTCTAAGTCGTGCTTCGACACGTGAGAGATATAGCCGCATCGAGGGCGTTACACTAAGCTAGTTGGGGTTTCGGCACGAGCACAAAGGGATCGAAGATGATCCAAGTAAAAAAGCTTCAGCAGTGTGATAGATTTTGAGTGGTTCTTCAACCATTGGTTCAGTAGGTACAACTATTTTTTTTGGTATTTTGCGTTTCCTACCCATAACTAAAGATAGGAAACAACTAAGAACAGCAAATAAAAATTACTTAGTGATAAAGCAAACAAGCACACACGAGAATATTCACCCCACGCTATTGCTCCCCGGCAACAGCGCCAGAAAAAGGTCTTGATAACCCACAAGTATAGAGGATCGCAACAGTTTTTGATAAGTAAGAGTGTCGAACCCAACGAGGAGCTAAAGGTAGAACAAATATTCCCTCAAGTTCTATCGACCACCGATACAACTCTACGCACGCTTGACGTTCGCTTTACCTCGAACAAGTATGAAACTAGAAGTACTTTCTAGGTGTTGTTGGATAGGTTTGCAAGATAATAAAGAGCAAGTAAATAAAAAGTAGGGGCTGTTGTAAGTAAAGAAGCAATAAAGTAAATATAGCGAGTGTGGAAAAGTGGTGGTAGGAGTTGTGAAATTGCCCCTAAGCAATTGACTACTTTACTAGACCAATAGCAAGTATTATGTGGGAGAGGCCACTGCTAGCATGTCATCCCTGACTTGGAATTCTATGCACTTATGATTGGAACTATTAGCAAGCATCCGCAACTACTAATGTTCATTAAGGTAAAACCCAACCATAGCATTAAGGTATATTGGTCCCCCTTCAATCCCGTATGCATCAATTTCTATGCTAGGTTGAAGCTTCTGTCACTCTTGCCCTCCAATACATAGTCCTATCAACATACAAACTAACCCTAGGGTGTGATCCACATGCGCAATCATATGATGGGCACCAAAGGACAGCAACATAACCACAAGCAAATTAAATCAATCATAGCAATTCATCAACCACCGATAGGACAACGAAAATCTACTCAGACATCATAGGATGGCAACACATCATTGGATAATAATATGAAGCATAAAGCACCATGTTCAAGTAGAGGGTACAGTGGGTTGCGGGAGAGTGGACCGCTGTAGATAGAGGGGGGAAGGTGATGGAGATGTTGGTGAAGATGGCGGAGGTGTTGGTGTAGATCGCGATGATGATGATGGCCCTCGGTGGCACTCCAGCGCCACCGGAAGCGAGGGGGAGAGAGCCCCCCTCCTTCTTCTTCTTCCTTGACCTCCTCCCTAGATGGGAGAAGGGTTTCCCCTCTGTTCCATGGCCTCCATGGCACGGGAGGGGCGAGAGCCCCTTCGAGATTGGATCTGTCTCTCTGTCTCTATCTGTTTCTGCGTTCTGTTCTGGCTCTGTTTCACCGTTTCGCGTATATATGGAGATCCGTAACTCCGATTGGCTTGAAACCTTCGCCGTGATTTTTCCCTGAATATTAGCTTTCTTGCGGCAAAAGAAGAGCGTCAACCGCCTTTCAGTGGGCTCACGAGGGTAGGGGGCGCGCCCCCCTGTCTCGTGACCACCTTGGGCACTGGTTCGCGTTGATTTTCCTTCCGAATTTTTCATATTTTCCAAAAATAAGCTCCGTACGTTTTTATCCCGTTTGGACTCCGTTTGATATGGATATTCTGCGAAACCAAAAAGATGCAACAGACAGGAACTGGCACTGGGCACTGGATCAATATGTTAGTCCCAAAAATAATATAAAAAGTTGCCAAAAAGTATATGAAAGTTGAATAATATTGGCATGGAACAATCAAAAATTATAGATACGACGGAGACGTATCAGGTAGTGTGGGGCATATGGCTTTGATTGGCAAAGAGTTGGCATCCGACGCAACGTTGGACAAGGTCATGCGCATCTGCTCGAGCCGTCGGCCAATAAAACCCTGTATGGAAGGCCTTGCTAACAAGGGCCCGAGCTGCGTTGTGGTGACCGCCGAGTCCAGCATGAATTACAGCCAAGAGATGCCGCCCCTCTTCCTCGGATATATATCGTTGAAGGACTCCGGTGGCGCTTTTCTTATAGAGCTCTCCATCATGAACCGTGTATGACTTTGAACGCCGGACAATGCAGCGGGCCTCCTTCTGGTCCTCAGGAAGCTCTTTCCTGTTAAGGTAGGCCAGGAAGGGTTCGGTCCATGGGGCAATGACTGCCATGATGAAATGCGCCGACTATGCTATTTCGGCGGCTGAGCCCCCGACGACGTCGGTGTTTCCGGGATCTGGGGTTATGTTTGGATCCGGACTAGTATTGCCGTTTTCCCCCTGCCACACCACGGATGGCTTAAAAGAGCCTTTCCAGGAAAATATTAGGTGGGACGGGGTCGCGCTTAGCGCCGATACGAGCAAGAACATCCGCCGCTTGATTACTTTCTCGAGCCACATGATGGAACTTGAGCCCTTCGAACCGGGCTGACATTTTTATGACTGCATTACGGTACACTGCCATCTTCGGATCTTTGGAGTCGAGATCTCCATTTATTTGAGATATTGCAAGGTTTGAGTCCCCGCGTACTTCTAGGCGCTGTATGCCCATGGAGACAGCCATCTGGAGACCATGCAATAAGGCCTCGTATTCGACTACGTTATTGGAGTCTGTGTATAGTATTTGGAGAACGTACTGGACGACGTCTCCAGTAGGGGATGTTAAAATGAAGCCCGCTCCTAACCCTGCCAGCATTTTGGAACCGTCGAAATACATGACCCAGTTGGAGTACGTGCCGTGCTCTTTAGGGAGTTTGGCCTCTGTCCATTCGGCGACAAAGTCGGCCAATACTTGGGATTTGATAGCTCGATGTGGCTTATATGTAATGTAAAATGGTAGGAGCTCGATGGCCCATTTGGCAATCCGGCCCGTGGCATTGCGATTGTTTATAATGTCATTGAGTGGTACTTCGGAGGCCACCGTGACCGAACACTCCTGGAAGTAGTGCCGGAGCTTTCGAGATGCCATGAAGACCGCGTATGCTATCTCTTGATAATGAGGGTACCGGGATTTGCATGGTGTAAGGACAGTAGGTACGTAGTATACTGGCTTCTGAAGCGGGAATTTATGTCCATCCTGTTCTCGTTCAACGACGAGTATGGCGCTCACCACCTGATGTGTTGCCGATATGTATAATAACATCGGTTCGCCGGCATTTGGTGCGGCCAGGATTGGATTGCTCGCAAGAAGGGTTTTTATTTCCTCCAGTCTGGCTGTTGCCGCATCCGTCCACTTGAAGTGGTCGATTCGCCGTAGAAGGCGATAGAGTGGCAGTGCCTTTTCTCCCAATCCGGAGATAAAGCGGCTTAGAGCTGCTACGCAACCCGCTAGCATTTGAACTTGTTTAAGGTCTGTTGGCTTAGCCAATTGTGACAAAACCCGGATTTTGGCTGGGTTTGCTTCAATTCCTCTATTGGAAACGATGAAACCCAGAAGTTTTCCAGTAGGGACGCCGAAAACGCACTTCTCCGGATTGAGCTTAATGTCATACACGTGGAGGTTGTCGAATGTGAGACGTAAATCGTCTATTAGTGTTTCGACGTGCCTAGTTTTGATGACAACGTCATCCACGTAAGCTTCAACTGTCTTGCCGATCTATTTCTCTAGGCATGTTTGAATCATGCGTTGGTATGTGGCGCCGGCGTTCTTGAGCCCGAAGGGCATAGTGTTGAAGTAGAATGGCCCATATGGGGTGATGAATGTCGTTGCAGCTTGATCGGATTCCTTCATTTTGATTTGATGGTATCCGGAATATGCATCAAGAAAACACAGTGAGTCATGTCCTGCGGTGGCATCAATGATTTGATCGATGCGGGGGAGGGGGAAGGGATCCTTGGGGCATGCCTTGTTGAGGTCTTTAAAATCGACACACAGGCGCCAGGATTTGTCCTTCTTTGGTACCATCACCAAATTTGCCAGCCAGTCCGGATGTTTTATTTCTCTAATGAATCCAGCCTCGATTAGCTTGGCAAGTTCTTCCCCCATAGCTTGGCGTTTGGGTTCGGAGAAGCGCCGCAGTGTTTGCTTAACCAGTTTGTGTCCCTTCAATATATTGAGGCTGTGTTCGACCAACTCGCATGGGATTCCTGGCATGTCAGAAGGGTGCTAGGAGAATATATCCCAATTCTCACGTAGGAACTCTCGTAGAGCAGCGTCAACCATTGGGTCTAGTTGTCCTCCTATGGATGTTGTCTTCTTTGGGTCCATTGGGTGGACTTGGAATTTGACTATATCTTCTGCCGGCTTGAATGCGGTGGATTTGGGTCGTTTGTCTAGGACCACATCATCTATGTCCACCGTGGAGCGCAGCGCGGTTAATTCTTCAGCCGCTAGGGCTTCAGATAATGCCTTAAGGGCCAGGGACGCAGTTTTATTCTCGGCGCGGAGTGCTATGTCTGGATCACTAACTAGAGTGATTATGCCGTTGGGCCCGGGCATCTTAAGCTTCATGTACCCGTAATGGGGTATTGCGTGAAAGCGCGTGAATGCATCTCGCCCCAAGAGGGCATGATATCCGTTGTTGAAGGGGGCCACCTGGAAAGTTATTTCTTCGGACCGATAGTTCTCCGGCGTGCCGAATACCACCTCAAGTGTGATTTTTCCCGCACACCGTGCCTCCTGACTGGGAATGATTCCTCGGAAGGTCGTGTTGCTTTGCTCAATGCGGCTCCTGTCTATTTCCATCTTTCGTATTGTATCCTCATAGATGAGGTTTTGTCCGCTGCCGTCGTCCATGAGAACCTTGGTGAGCCGAAAGCCATCCACAATTGGGCTGAGGACCAAGGCGGCGGTGCTCGGACTGTTCTGTGTTTTGGTTCGTCGCCAGCGTTGAAGGTCATCGCTATGTCGTTCCAGGGGTTTATTGTTGCGATCTGGCAGACTTCGGCGAGTTCACGGAGTGCCCTTTTGCGCCTATTGTTTGAAGTGAATGTCTCAAAGACTGTCAGTATTCTAGGTTCGTCGTCTTCTGGAGGGTGTTGCTTCGGGATGTCCTTGGTGAGGATGTCCTCGCCGTTTTTGGCTAACTGCCGGAGTATCCAACATGCTCTAAGGCTGTGGGTTGGTATAGTATCCGGTGTGGTGTGTATTTTACAGGGGCCATCAAGCCATCCCTCCAGAATGGTTCCACGCCAAGTAATGGGTTTGTATTTCTTAGCTTTTGGTCTGGGCGCGTTATAGGGGTGCACCCTTTTTGCCTGGACCAGTGGTTGAGTTGGGGCCGATAGCTCCCAAACAGTGTGATTCCTCCAGGCGCTCTCCGTTGCGCTGTACTTCTGTACAATAGTTGCCGAGTCAGCGAAGTGTAGTATGCGGCGGCGATTAATGGCGTTGAAGAGTCCTTCGTTTGTGCAGTTATTGCGGAACGCCAATATCGTGTCCTCGTCGCGGCAATCCTTGACCTTGTCCTTCACAAGGAGAAATCTGGCCCAGAAGTGCTGGACCGTTTCTCGAGACTGTTGTTTTGTTCTCGTGAGAGCACTTATGTCTGGGTGGGTGGGTGGAATTGGATCTGAACCCTGACCCGATCGATGATCCGGAGTCTGAGGTGTTTCCAGACTGAACAGTTCGGGCTCCGGAGTGTCTTCTGATTTTTGAAGCCTACCATCCGACTCTAAGTTCGGAGGGCAAGGCATGTCCTTCTGCCAGTTGGTGTTCGGCTTCTCGAGGTCGAAGATCCGAACATAATTCGTCCTCAATGTAGAGGAAGGGTTATCTTACTCCTCGACTACCGCTATCTGGTGGGTGATCGGTGGAGAATTAATCTCTCTCTGGTCGGGTTTAAGCCCAATCCGATCGTAGTGTGTAGCGACTCCCAAGGCGGTAATGCGATCTAGGAGTTCATTCAAAGACGATAACTCCGCTGGATCCATCCGTTTGGCGTATTCAGAATCAACGCAGATGCGTTTTTTGATGACTCGAGAGGTCATCCTCGCTGGCTCAGAGGCCGAGCGGGCGATCATGGTAAAATCGCCCAGCTGGAGGGTTTGGCCCGAGGCCAGAGCTCCTTCGGAGGTAATATTTTCCTTGATGATAAGTCGAGCCATCAACCTCTGTGATGACGGCACAGTGGAACTCTCAATGAAAGCACCAATGTCGGTGTCAAAACCGGCGGATCTCGGGTAGGGGGTCCCGAACTGTGTGTCTAAGGTTGATGGTAACAGGATACAAGGGACACGAAATTTTACCCAGGTTCGGGCCCTCTTGATGGAGGTAATACCCTACGTCCTGCTTGATTGATATAGATGAATATGAGTATTACAAGAGTTGATCTACCACGAGATCGTAATGGCTAAACCCTAGAAGTCTAGCATGTATGACTAAGGTATTGAGTATCCCCTATCCGGACTAAGTCCTCCGGTTTATATAGACACCGGGGTATCTAGGGTTACATAGAGTCGGTTACATGATATGAAATCTTCATAGTTTTTCGCCAAGCTTGCCTTCCACGCCAAGGAGTCTCATCCGGACACAGGCACCGTCTTCGGTCTGCATATCTTCACAGCCCATCAGTCCGGCCCATAGATAACAGGCCGGACGCCCGAGGACCCCTTAGTCCAGGACTCCCTCAGTGGTGGAGTGGCGACCAGCGGCGAGGCAAGCCTCGGTGGGGTGAGTGCAAGAGGGAGCTGCAACTGCAAGAGGTGGGGTGGCAACCGGACTCTAGTTCTGTCAGCCGCACAAGATGTGTTTGATGAAATGTTTCTGCTACAACTCACGGAGAGTAAGACAGATAGAGGATGAAGTGGCAGTCAATGTGATTGTTCGAGTCAAAATCGGGACACGTCAGCCCAATACCGTTTTAGCTTCTGGTTTCGGGCGAAAATTACCCAGTTTTGAGACATGGGAGACTAACTGTCACCATAAAAATTCTGAAGGATCCATATGTCATATGTAGACTTTTCATAAACTTGAGGGACTAGAAATACACTTCTCTTTTTTAACACAGTACACTCAAAGTCAGTCATATACGATCGAGGAGACTTGGAGTGGGTGTCAAGAAACGATCGAGGAGGGCACAAGGCAGGGGGGCGCGCCTACCCCCCTGGGCGCACCCTCCACCCTCGTGGGCCCGTCGTTGCTTCACCGACGTACTTCTTCCTCCTATATATATCCACGTACCCCCAAACATCCAGGAGCACCACGAAAACCTAATTCCACCGCCGCAACCTTCTGTACCCGAGAGATCCCATCTTGGGGCCTTTTCCGGAGCTCCGCCGAAGGGGGCATTGATCACGGAGGGCCTCTACATCAACTCCATGGCCTCTCCGGTGATGTGTGAGTAGTTTATTTCAGACCTTCGGGTCCATAGTTATTAGCTAGATGGCTTCTTCTCTCTCTATGGATCTCAATACAAAGTTCTGCTCGATCTTCTTGGAGATCTATTCGATGTAATCTTCTTTTGCGGTGTGTTTGTCGAGATCCGATGAATTGTGGGTTTATGATCCAGTTTATCTATGAACAATATTTGATTCTCCTCTGAATTATTTTATGTATGATTGGTTTATCTTTGCAAGTCTCTTCGAATTATCAGTTTGGTTTGGCCTACTAGATTGATCTTTCTTGCAATGGGATAAGTGCTTAGCTTTGGGTTCAATCTTGCGGTGCTCGATCCCAGTGACAGAAAGGGAACCGACACGTATTGTATTGTTGCCATCGAGGATAAAAAGATGGGGTTTATATCATATTGCATAAGTTTATCCCTCTACATCATGTCATCTTACTTAAAGCATTACTCTGTTTTTATGAACTTAATACTCTAGATGCATGCTGGATATCGGTCGATGTGTGGTGCAATAGTAGTAGATGCAGAATCGTTTCGGTCTACTTGTCGCGGACGTGATGCCTATATACATGATCATACCTATATATTCTCATAACTATGCTCAATTCTATCAATTACTCGACAGTAATTCATTTACCCACCGTAATGCTTATGCTCTTGAGAGAAGCCACTAGTGAGACCTATGGCCCCTGGGTCTATCTTCCATCATATTAATCTTCCAACACTCAGTTATTTCTATTTCCGTTTATTTTACTTTGCATCTTTATTTCTCTTTATCATAAAAATAGCAAAAATATTATCTTATCATATCTATTAGATCTCACTCTTGTAAGTGACCGTGAAGGGATTGAAAACCCCTTTATCGCGTTGGTTGCAATGTTCTTATTTGTTTGTGTAGGTGCATGGGACTCGAGCGTGATCTCCTACTGGATTGATACCTTGGTTCTCAAAAACTGAGGGAAATACTTACGCTACTTTACTGCATCACCCTTCCCTGTTCAAGGGAAAACCAACGCAGTGCTCAAGAGGTAGCATTGCCGACGTGGCAGGTCAACATGCGTAGTGGCGGAGCTTGGAACACATTTTAGGAGGGGCAAATGGGCTGGGGGCAACCAACATCATGTTTATGCTCGATTTCTATGAATCTATGGGCAATTTGCTGATCATAATATGAACATGTCTCCTGGACTGGGGGGCGCGATGACCCAGGTTGATCTCCACTAAGCTCCGCCACTGATCACGTGTGCCAAGGTTCGTGATTCCGATCCAACGGCGGTCAGGCAGTTCGCTTGGGATGTCAAAAATATCCGACGTTCCCCAATTAGCTTTTTTCCGGAAAACATAACTATCATTCCCTAATAATAAAGCACCGATTGAGACAGTCGGGTTCACCGTCGCATCCTTTTTACACAAAGGTCCCTATGGTTTTTAGGATTTGAACCTGCAGTCTTGGTTAACTAAACCCGAACCGGTCGAGCAAGAGAAAAGAAAGAAAAAACATACCCACCCGCTGAACCCACGCCCTGCCTTGCAATCCCCTTCCAGCGGGCATCGCTGCCCGATAAGCGAGTCCTGGTGGCCGGCTCCGCGGAGATCTCCACCTTCCTGGAAGTCCAAATCTCGTCGCTGTCCCGAATTCTCCGGATGTCCCCACCCCCGAGTTTACTAAAGGAAATATGCCCTAGAGGCAATAATAAAGTTGTTATTTTATATTTCCTTATATCATGATAAATGATTATTATTCATGCTAGACTTGTATTAACCGGAAACTTGATACATGTGTGGATACATAGTCAAAACACCGTGTCCCTAGTAAGCCTCTACTAGACTAGCTCGTTAATCAAAGATGGTTAAGTTTCCTAACCATAGACATGTGTTGTCATTTGATGAACGGGATCACATCATTAGGAGAATGATGTGATGGACAAGATCCATTCGTTAGGTTAGCATAATGATCGTTCAGTTTTATTGCTATAGCTTTTTCATGTCATATACATATTCCTTTGACTATGAGATTATGCAACTCCTGGATACCGGAGGAATACCTTGTGTGCTATAAAATGTCACAACGTAACTGGGTGATTATAAAGATGCTCTACAGGTATCTCCGAAGGTGTTTGTTGGGTTGGCATAGATCGAGATTAGGATTTGTCACTCCGAGTATCGGAGAGGTATCTCTGGGCCCTCTCGGTAATGCACATCATGATAAGCCTTGCAAGCAATGTGACTAATGAGTTAGTTGCGGGATGATGCATTACGGGACGAGTAAAGATACTTGCCGGTAACGAGATTGAACTAGGTATGAAGATACCGACGATCGAATCTCGGGCAAGTGACAAAGGGAATGACGTATGTTGTCATTGCGGTTTGACCGATAAAGATCTTCGTAGAATATGTAGGAACCAATATGAGCATCCAGGTTCCGCTGTTGGTTATTGATCAGAGATGTGTTTCGATCATGTCTACATAGTTCTCGAACCCGTAGGGTCCGCACGCTTAACGTTTCGATGACGATTTTGTATTATATGAGTTATGTGATTTGGTGACTGAATGTTGTTCGGAGTCCCGGATAAGATCACGGATATGACCAGGAGTCTCGAAATGGTTGAGAGGTAAAAATTCATATATAGGATGATAGTATTCGGACACCGGAGGTGTTCTGGGGGTACCGGATACGTATATGGGCCTTATTGGGATAAGGGCGGGACAGACCAGCCCCTAAGGGGCTGGTGCGCCCCCATATGGGCCGGCCTAACTAGGGAAAGGAAAACGAGAGGAGGAAAGGAAATAGAGGGAATAGGGTTCCCCCTTCCTTTCCCCTCTCCCCTCTTTCCTTCCCCCCTCCGGGGATAAGGAAAGGGGGAGGCCGAATTGGAGGAGGCCCCTCAAGTAGGATTCCTCCTACTCGGGGCGCCTCATGGCCGTCACCCTCCCCCTCCCACCTATATATATGCGGGGAGGGGGTGCCTAGAACACACAACAAACATTGTTAGACGTGTGCAGTGCCCCCTTCACAGTTTACACCTCCGGTCATATTCACGTAGTGCTTAGGTGAAGCCCTGCGCGGATCACTTCACCATTATCATCCCACGCTGTCGTGCTGACGAAACTCTCCCTCGACACTTTGCTGGATCAAGAGTTTGAGGGACGTCATCGAGTTGAACGTGTGCAGAACTCGAAGGTGTCGTACATTCGGTACTTGATCGTTTGAATCGAAAAGACGTTCGACTACATCAACCGCGTTAAACTAACGCTTCCGCTTTTGATCTACGAGGATACGTGGACACACTCTCCCGTCTCGTTGCTATGCTTCTTCTACATAGATCTTGTATGATCATAGAAATTTTTTTGAATCACTGTGTTTCCCAACATTTACATCTCTCCCGAGACCCTCTCCAACCCCGAGTTCCTCGCGGAGGGCACCCGCTCACACCGGTTGCGTGTGGAGAGGAGGTAGGCCGCCCCACCTTGCGGACGCACGGACGAGGGTGTCATGCCGCCGCCGGAAGCAGCAGCGGACCATGTGCTCCGGCGTAGTCAGGGGAAAGCAGCGGCTTCGACTCCAATTGCGGCGTTGGTGGCACCATGAAGGGGTCACACTGGGCGGCTGTACGGTAGGGGACAGGGTGCAGGGTTGATCTTCTTCTTCCACGACAGCCGCCCCTCGAAGCTCAGGCTCCCCACTGGGCCCAGGTACACCCCATTCTCTATCCTCTGCCCCTACGGAATAAGATGGGTTCAGAGTTTCAGTTACAGGAAAGTGTCTATTAGTCAGGTAAGTAGCTATTGGACCGCTGAATCATCGTTGCTCATTTGTTCGTCCAGAATCTGATGCCATGGCTGCAATGTGACATAGGTGCTCACCGCGGCGTCGAATCACTGGACGGCGGTCACAGGGAAGTAGCTCCCTTTCTCAAGCTTACCCTGCGAGACATTCAGTTTAGACAAATCGATTGATTAATTAATGACCAAATGCAAATTGCAAGTCTGAAGCTTAAAATTCAGGTGTGTGTTTGTTGGCTTGGTTACCTGAGCAGTGAAGATGAGCATCCACGTCCCGCCGGGGTACTCGGTCCTGCCGAGCGCCTCAGAGAAGGCCGAGGTGTCGAGCTTGGCCTTCTTGATCTTGGCCAGCGCGGTCAGCAGCAACACCTCCGGGGCCGGCACCTTCCTCTGCTGGTACAGGGTTTCGTGGCTGCCATGTGAATCCACTGTCTATTCTCATTGCTTAATTTGCATAGGTTGTTCCAGTCACACATAGCTAATTTTACTTTTCATACGTGCTGAAGGTTGATTTGTGCATGAAATGCTTTATGAATCTGAGCGGTCTGGCTCTTTATCAAGGAATTTCACGCAATCGTCTAATATTTTGAGAGCAATTGGTGCGGGTACAGAATGGGGACCAGTTCTCCCTTTGGACATTTTTATGATGTTGTTTGGTAGCAAGTTTTGATGTTTCCTAATCAGAGAGAACAAAGATCTCTCCAAGCAAGATGAAGCTTTTATCTCAGATGCTTTATGCTGAAATTGATGGGCTATCTTCCATTTGCTAGACAGATGTTTCTTGCTTCATTTTCATTTGAATGTGGTGATGAAGAGTTGAAGCTGGAAGAAGCCGCATCCGAACAGCTGCTCCCCGTCGCTGCTTTATGAGCCGCCTCATCCAGCGACGCCGCTGCTTCTGAAGACACAGGAGCCGCCTCACCCGGTGAAGACTCGCCGTTGTTCCATAGTGAGTCTGCCACCACCTCTGTTGTTTCCGCACTAAAATGCAGGTTTTTGCCAGCGCCTAAATTTTCTCCGCTGCTTATCATGTTTATTTTAGCTGTCCTTCCTCTGCAGAATTGAGCGCATGTTTTTTTTATAATAGTATAGCCTTTGAAAACATTATATTTCTTACCTGCACATTACTTGAAACATAGTTAAGCTGTGTATATTTAGTAGATTTTCTGCTTACATGCAATTGTCCTTAACTCTGGTTACATTTCTCTATGGCCGCAAAATTCAAGAAGTTGTATATATACATACTTTGGTCACGGTATGATCATCAAATCGAATACAATATGAGTATATGACACTTCCCGCTAAATATCTTCAGCTATAAATCTGGTTATGTACTTCTCTTTGTGTAATTAAGTCCGGATTACTAGATCTTACGCAAATGGCTTTTTATTTAAGCAAATGTTGATTTTAATCTGTTGAAATATAGATGGTCTTTGCAAATCCAACGAAGGGGTGGGAATATCTGCAGCATGAAGTTTCTCCTGCTGATAGGGTGTTCTTTTTCACGTTTGTGGCATGATCATGGTCTTCTGCTATCAGTGGCAACGATTCTTCTGCTGTTGTAAGTGAGGTCTTAAGTGTTGTGTTATTACGTATTAGAGATAAAAGATTACATGTGTATGAAGAAAAATACTTGGGAGTAAGGCTGCATTTGACCTTAGTTCTCACAAAATTATTTTCTATTTGTTTGCTAGGTTGTGTGTCCTAACATCACTACATGTTGTAGTGTATTTTTTTTCCTTTAAAATCCACATTATGCAATTTGGCTTTATAAGAGGTGTCACTTTATTATTAGTGCATATATGCAAATAAAGGAAAGAGGAGGGCAAAAACAGTAAGTCAAGCAACTGACGTTTGTTCGGCAGCGAAGAATGGGAGTTTGTTCTATTATGTTCATCAGTGTACAGATGAATTGAGACCGAAGGAATGCTATAAATTTGCTTGAGGTTATGAATTATTTTTTGTTCTTCCTTGCATCTTACTAGAATTTTCTTATTCTTGCAATTCTTCATGTTTTCCCATACCATCTGCTTTATAGAAGTTGCTACATCAAATTAAATAAGTATATCCTTCTTTGCTGTCCAAGTTTGTTTTATTCTTTTTGTTCATCCGAAATCTGTATGGAGTTGAGACTGAGAGAGTGACATAGATTTGCTTGAGGTTTTAAATTATTTTCTGCTGTCAGAGTTTGCATGCTATACTGCAGTGGCGGAGCCAGGATTGGCTGACGCCCCAGGCGAGAAACTAAGTGTAAAAAAAATCTAGTTTCAAGCATAGTTTTAAATAGCCTGCTATAGCCCCGCTATAGCTCCGCTATAGTTGTTTGAGCATGTTGCCGCTAAATGATTTCAAGTACAATTTACCGCAGCTATAACTGTTTTTAAGGGTCACCGCTATATGTCATAGCCCGCTATTTAAAACATTGGTTTCAAGGCATATAAAGTCAAGTTATAACTAATAAAAATCCAAACACAATGTTCAATGGCGGTATTTGTTCATTCACAGTTTAACTAATAAAGTAAGATATATTAAAAGACAATATCTAGCATATAAATGATACAAAAGATGGTACCAAATCAAAGGATTGATTGATATGAGCCTCCTATGACTGCATGTTCAATAAAGAAAGACATATGATGTCTCTCCTCTAAGGGCGACTAGGGTTCCTGCCGCTCGACAGCAGCGGCGGCGCCATTCTGCCTCGTCCCCTGTGGCTTTAGGTCCATGGGGCGTGGTGGATCCCGGCCCTTGCCGGCGGAAGGACTCTATTTTTAGACATTTATTTGAGTTTTTTGGGCTTATGTCCTACTCAGGAAGACGAGATAGTGGCGTCTCCCTGAAGATGGAATCAGGTTCTCCCTGTCTAGCCCCCATCCTGATGGTGCGTCTAGCATTGTCGGACAGGGTGTGGAGGTGTTTCTTCAGCGGATCTCACACAATTCAGTCGGTGGTTGTATTTGATGCGCTTGTCTTATAAGGCCTTAGTACGACGACTTCTGACTATCTACTACATGCCAGCTCCGGCGAGGGAGGGCGATGACGACGGCATGATTTTGGCTCGCTTCAGTGCTTGTAGTCGTCGTTAGGTGGTCTACGAACTCGAATGTAAGTTTTATTATTTTTAGTGTTCATCGTACTGCTATAATTGAAGATGAATAGATTAAAAGTTTTCCGGCAAAAAAATTATAAATTTTGAAATACAAATCAGTGCATTCAAGTAATTTTTTTTAAAAAAAAATTAGCAGGTTTAATAACAAATGCAAAATGTGAATTACTAAATCGGATTCCACATTTATCTTCTCTGCCGAACAACAAAAGTAAGTAAAACAATATAAAAAGGGAAAGAATTAAAGATCATGTTTGAATCAAGCCTCAAATAGTGACAACTAGCAAGAGAAATTCCCTGCAAAAAGAACTAGCACGAGAAAATGGGATTTGAAAATAGTGGCAACTAGCAAGAGAAATCTCTTCATCAACTAGCCTAAGATGGGTCATCTTCCTTTTCTAGACAAAAAGACTCCCGTACGCAACGCACTAGCAGCTCAGGCTTTTGTGTCTTTCCTATTCTCATTCACTTTTTTATTAATTGAAGTGGGCTGCACCCCAGGCCAGTGTTTTGTTCAATGGCCCAGCAAGAGGGGTAGGAAGTGGGCTGCGCCCCAGGCCAGTTTTTTTTTTCTCTAGATATATAGGCTGAGAAATTTCTCACGCCCCAGGCCATTGCCTGGGCTGCCTGGGGCCCAGATCCGCCCATGCTATACTGTATCATTAATAACTATTTTCTGTTGTCTGAGTTTACAAAGTCTTAAGTGCATCCAACGATCAGTTTTATTTGATTTGAATTAATAAGGTGGGATGTACATTATTTATAATCATTATAAATATTATGTTGTCAATGCCTTAATTTGAATGTTGCAAGTTTTGTTACCCCGTTGTACCGCACGAGCTCTTTTACTAGTTTCTATCCAATATATATAGTATTGCACCAGGTTAATAATAATCATTGATACTCACGTATATATACCAAAAAAGGTGTTCTTCTCCGGATCATGTTTGTTCCGGTTACATAATCACGGGAAGCAACCTTTGCACAACATATTCCTCATCATGGTACTGAAGGAGATGCTCCTTCAACCGCCTCCTACTCTCGTCGTACTCCGCCGATATTATCTTGTAGTAGAGGAGGGGGTCATCATCGGCGGCTCCGAGTCCGTATAGAAACGCGTTGTAACCGTAGGGCCAGCCCGTCGGCCGCCACTCCCGCACCAGCTCCAGGAATCGGCGGAACGCGTCTCCGGTGGCGGCGGCGAGCGGGGGATCCCCGTCCTCCACCGCCCTCTACTCCGCCAGCACCCTCAGGTCGTACAGTTGGGGGAAGAAGATGTTGCACCTCCGCAGGAACGCCTCGCGCCGGGGCGGGATGCCGCCGTCAAGGTGCCTGAGAAGGTACGCTACGTCGGCGGCGCCGTCCCGCGTGGCGCAGACGCATCGGGCATGGTGGCGCGGGTGTAGCTCCAGAGGGCCTCGCAGAAGCGGTGCGGGTTGGCCTCGCCGCGCCCCTCCCCGAGGTGGAACCGCCACACGCGGCCGGCCGGAGGCAGGTCGCCGTCGAAGCTGAGGAGGGCCAGGCCCAGCTGCACGGACCGCACGCCGTCCAAGGCGGCGCGGACGGCATCGTAGCTGTCGTCCAGGGTGCGCGTGGGCGACGGGCCCGGCGGCAGCTCGATGGACGTGGCCACCGCCGCGACCCTGAAGCCCCGGGCGAGGCCGCGGATGCGGGCCAGCTCCGCCGCCTCGTTCTGGGCCCACACGTCGACCACCCGCACGGTCCTGCCGCCGCCGGATGATTCACCATGCGACATGATTGACGTACGTGCTTAGTTTCTTGTTTCCTGATCGAAGAAGCTCCGGCTATTGTTGTGGGAAGGCGAATTGGATCGATGCCCTCGGTCGGGCCTCAGGACGAGATGAGAATATATAACGGTACGACCCACCGATGCAAACTCGGAATCCCTTGGAAAAAACAACTAAAAGTAAGAAAAGATGGAAAACAAATATCAGAAATTAACGCAAGACAGAAGCAAAGACAGATTTGCTAATTATCATCTAGATACAAATTAGTTAGGTCTCAACTTAATTTTTAACCACGAGATCTAACATCAAGATATGTGTTTTTTATTTTACGGTGTCCTCCTATTATTATACTTAATCACATCCCCGTGCGTCTTTTCGCGGGCGCGCGGCCTGTTTATCCGGCCGACTATATGTCTCGCTTATAACGAGATGCAGGGCAGTCTCACCGGCAAGGGCGACATGGTCCAGCCCAGGCGGTCGTGAGGCCACAATCCTTTTTTCCGTTTTCCTTTTTTGCTTTCTTTCTTAGTTTTATTTATATTTGCAAAATACACACACACACACACACACACACACACACATACACACACACACACATATTATAAAACAAGTTTAAAATAAATTCAAAAATTCAAAATAAGCATTTGAAGTTGTTAAATGTGTATAATGTCTTATATATATATATGAAAAATGTATACACAAAAGTGTATAATAAAGTTAATCATGTATTTTAAAAATGTTAATCAAGCTTTTGAAAAAAAACAAGTATTTTCAAATGTTAATAGAGCATTTAAAAAATATTTAATGTGTATAGGAAAAACCTTCTCATCCAAATGAAAAAGATATACAAAAAATGTGTATGAAAAAATAATGCTCATGTATTTACAAAATGATAAATGGATATAAAAGTGTTCCTAGTGTGTATGAAAATGTACAACAAGATTAGATAAAAGTAGACATCGACAAAATATTTAGAAAAAGTAGATTATGTATTTCAAAATGTTAAACAAGTATATAAAAATTTCCTGGCGTATAGAAAATGAAACATCGTGTGTGAAAACATGTTTATTGCCATAAAAAGCTCACCGTGTATTAAAAAATGTTTAAAATGTATAAAAATACTAATATTGAATTCAAAGAATGTTAAACGTGAATTAAAATATTGTGTTTGACATATATAATTCTATATAATTATAAAAAGTGAATTATGAAAAAAATATAATTATAAAAATATAATTATGTATTTCAAAATGCTAAACATGTATAATTTATTCTCTAATGTTTACGAAAGATAAAAGATCACCATGTATTTGAAAAATATTGACCATTAATTAAAAAAATCATAACTTGTATTTAAGAAAAATGTTTCACATGATACTAAAATTATACATTGTGTTTTGAAAAACAGACATGTGTTAATAAAAATGTAATGGATGAAAGACCAACAAAGAAACAAGTAAAATTAAAAAACAATGAAAGCCGAAAAAGAAACAATTGAATCTAGTAAAAGAAAAAAAATACCGAATAAAATGAATGCAAAAGAATGGAAACGGTGAAACCCGAAAAAGAAACAAATAAAAATAAAGGAAACCAAAAAAAGTGAACCATAAAAAAATAAGAGAGGAAAAGCTAGTAAAAACGAAGAAAGAACAAAGGGACTGAAGAAATCATAGAAAAGATGGGAAAGTAAATATCTAGTATAAATCAAGAAAGTAAATGAAGAGAACCAGTGAAAAAAGCTTAAATACGAAAACAAAGAAAACAATGAAGAAAAAAAGAAAAGCGAAAGAAACAAAGGAAAAAGAAAAAAAGGAAAAAGGGAAGAAACTCGCAGCAGCAAAGACATTAAACACATGTCGGAGTAAGTGACCACGGGTAGCCTAGCCGGCTTCCCCTGGCCTTTCTGCAAAAATTACGAGCCGATCCGGCTCTCAAGAACCCAAGACATGGGGCCGCCTTTCCCTGGCCGGCTGTCTCCCAGGCCAGCTATTGGAAGGCGGCCCGACTTCAGCCCTCATGAAGAAGGCCGCGGGAGGGCCGGCTCCGAGGAGCCGGCTGCGAGAAGGCCGACTCCAAGGAGACGGCTCCCATAGAGCGGTCAAGACCGTACCCTCGAAGTCTGCATCCACATAATGGCGATGTGACGGAGCGTGGCTACAGTGAAGCCTGCCACCCCCAAATCCCGGAGCGCGCCTGGCATAGTGCGCCGTACAGGTGGCCATGACCCGTCCGGCGCAGCACTGTTGCCACGTTGACCCTGATGTCATCCACGACGGGCTACCAGTACGGCCCACGGGCGGTGGGCCCCTTCGGGCAGAGAGACACCCGAAGGCGGCCTGGCCTCCCCTAGTCGGCCCAAGACGGAGCCGGCTCTCTCCGGACGGCCTGCCACCCCCTCGAAGGAGACGCCCCATTAAGGAGACAAGACGCGGTGAGGCTACAGTGGTCACCCGCCGGACGGCAGCACTGTAGCCATGCTTACCTCGGCGAAGCCCTCGTCACCAAGATTGAGCAACAGTAACCAGCCACCGACAAGGCCCTGGACAGTGGGGCCTGCCTGTCGACCAAGGAGCCGGTAGCCAGCGGGACCCACCAGCCGGCGGGCCCCAGCAGCCGGCGCAGAAGCCGGAGAGCGAAGACACAGACGGCTGGGCCCCACGCCCAGCCGGATTACCATTGTACCCCCGGGGGGTAGGCCTATATAAACCCCCCGGGACACCCATGCAAAGAGATGGATCCCTGCTAGTTTTAGACACCACGTAGGGAGGAGAAGAGAGCAAGCAGAGCCCTTCTTCCTCCTCTCGCCAAACAGCTCAAGGAGCATCGTGTAGCTACTTGTTCATCTAGTGATCATGCGGAGACCCCGCAGAGCAGCAGTAGGGGTGTTATCTCCACGGAGAGCCCCGAAGCTGGGTAAGATTCGCCGGCGTGCATGTCTTCGCCTCATCCCGTTTCCAGGCACCGGCGATGTTTTACTGGCTCCCACAATGATAAGCCACCCGTTGGCATATGTCGCACCTACCACCCGACATTTGGCGCCCACCGTGGGGCCAGGTGCACCGTCGTCCGGAGACCTGTTCTGAACGGGAACTCTCTTCCTCCCCCGCGAGCGTAGCCAGCCCGGCACACCCGATGGCGCTTGCCACGACGCGCTGCAAGGCATCACCAACGCCTGCGCAGCGAGCAGCCTCGCTGATCTCCTCGACAAGACCCTCATCTCCGACGAGCTCGCCTCCGACGCGGGCACCGACCACCTCGTCAACCTCTTCGGCCGGCTCTATGTCTCCGGCGAGCCTGCTGTGGACTTGGAGTCGGTTGGCTCCACCGATCCGATGCCTGTCGACTCCGACACGGCCTCATTCGACACCTTCCCCACCGACGTCACGATCTACAACGACCCGCTTCCCTGAGCCGATGGCTACGACGCTGTCACCATCGAGGTAATGGTCATCGGCCACGACGGCGCTGCTGATGAGAGCACCCACGACGCCCCGCACGCGGCGGTCCATGACTTGTCCATCCCCCTCCCGGCCGATGCCGACGCTAAAGCACTGGAGGCTCGCCGCCTCGCCCTCCTCGCGGAGGGCCGGAAGTTGGTTTCCATGAGACGCCTCACTGAGGCCCACCGACGCGAGGCCGACCGCGCCGCCTTTGGCACGCCGCCCCCAGGCGGACCCAGCCGGGTCGGCGTTGTCAGACAGCGCGGTGCTGTCGTTGCCGACACGTTAGGAGTCGACCGCCCAGTCTACGCCACTCCACTCGAGAACCTACGCGCCGCCCAGGCAGCCGTAGACGAGCTAGACGGACTGGGGGCCGAAGAGCTCCCCCACATGACCCGACGCATTCAGGAGCTGATCGATGCAGCCGCGCAGCGGCACGAAGCCGACGCCCGCGCGGAAAGCCCTCCCCCGCGCCGAGATCACGGCGCGACGTCCCGGACGCCGACTGCGGGTAGAGACCGCGCGCGGCGCGAGAAAGAGCCGGCTGCCAGCCGAAGCCAAACCCGGATCTCCATCGAGCGAGACGCAGAAGGCCACCCTCGGGCCGTGGAGTGGCGGGGCAACCCGCCTCCGCCCCGGCCCCGTGGAGAGAGATATCCCACCCCACCGCTTGTTGCGCATCCGACTCTCAGCGGCCGGCTAGGTCGCCGCGAAGGAGTCGGCGAGAACGACGCCCGCCATCGGATCGACCGCCTGGCGCGATCCCTGGCGCTGGAAGAAGAAGACGATGTCGGTCCGCCTTGCTTCGGCCCCCGCATCCGCGACGAGCCCTTCCCCAAAGGGTTCTCGCTCCCAAGAGACACGCCCAAGTACAACGGCTCTGTGAAGCTGGAAGATTGGTTGATCGACTACTCCACGGTGGTTAGCATAGCCAATGGCAACCGGCGCGTTGCCGTGAAGTACGTGCCCCTCATGCTGCAAGGCACGGTGCGGACCTGGCTCAACAGCCTCAAACCACACAACATCAACAGCTGGCTAGATTTCACGGAAGCTTTCGCCCGCAACTTCACCAGCACCTACAAGCGGGCTCCCAAGCCCAGACAGCTCTCCTTGTGCGTACAAGGCCCCGCCGAGTCAACTCGCGACTACCTCACGCGTTGGGCCGAGCTTTGCAACTCTTGCGAAGGGGTGCACGAGGTGCAAGCCATAGAATACTTCACAGTCGGGTGCCGAGAAGGCACCCTCCTCAAGCACAAGCTTCTCTGCGACGAGCCGACTACCCTCGACGAGCTTCTGGACATAGCGGACAAGTACGCTACCGCCGACTCCTTAATGAAGACCGAGCTCCGGGTAGACGCGTCCGGAAAAGTACTCAACCCGGCGCCCAAGACGCCGGCTGGGGATTCCGGCCGACGCCCACACTCGAACGACCACAAGCGCAAGGGCCCCGCGCCGCCTCCCGCCAGTCGGCAGGTGACCACAGTCGAAGACGTGCCGCCCGAAGGGCGGCCCACGCCCAAGTAACCCAAGGGCGGCAGGCCGGCTTGGCAGCCGGCCTTCTCCTACGAGCAAACTCTCGACGCCCCGTGCAAATTCCACAGCAGCGCGAAGCCGTCCAACCACACAACCCGGAAGTGCCATTGGCTCACCCGAATCTCCAAAGGCGAAGGGCTCGCGTCGCCTCCGCCTGCCGGCCCGCCGCCTTCGGTTCCGCCGCCGCCGGCCGCTCGGCCCGCAGTCGGAGCCGTGCATGATGAGTTCCCCGACGAGCATGCCGCCTATATCGTCTTTACAAGCCAGCCCGAAGACCCACGCAACAAACGCCGAGAGAACCAGGAAGTCAACATGGTTGCTGCCAACCCCGCCGAGCACATGCACTGGTCAGAAAAACCTATCAGCTGGAGCCGGGCCGACCACCCAGAGGTGATGCCATCTCCCGGCTCTTATGCGTTGGTTCTGGATGCCACCCTTGCAACGGACAGACGCGCCGCCCGCTTCTCCCGTGTGTTGATAGACGGCGGGAGCAGCATCAACATCTTGTACCGCGACACCCTGGAGAAGCTGAACATCAAGAAAAAGCAACTCATGCCTACTCGGACAGTGTTCCATGGCATCGTACCCGGCCTGTCCTGCGCCCCCATTGGCAAGATCAAGATTGATGTACTTTTTGGGGACAAGGAGCATTTCCGCCGGGAAGCGATCTGGTTTGAAGTGGTGGACCTGGAGAGCCCTTACCATGCATTGCTTGGCCGACCTGCCTTGGCCAAATTCATGGCAGTTCCCCACTATGCTTACCTCAAGATGAAGATACCAAGCACCAAAGGCGTCATCACCGTAGCCGGCGATTACAAGAAGTCCTCTGAGTGCGCAGCAGCCAGCAGCCGGCTGGCCGAGTCCCTTGTGATTACCGAAGAAAAGAAGATGTTGGACCGAGTCGTGGCCATAGCCGGCAAGCAGTCGGCCTTGTCCTCCGATCCCAAGGAGCATGATGCTCAAGGATCTTTCCAGCCAGCCAAGGAGACGAAGAAGATACCCCTTGACCCCGAGCACCCAGAGAGGTTTGCCATCATCGGGGCAAACCTAAACAGCAAATAGGAAGGCGAGCTCGCCGATTTCCTCCGTGAGAATCGGGACGTCTTTGCGTGGTCCCCCAAGGACATGCCGGGCGTTCCGAAGGAATTCGCCGAGCACAAACTACACGCCCGAGAAGACGCAAAGCCAGTCAAACAACCCCTCCGCCGACTGTCGGAGGAGAAACGCAGGATTGTGGGAGAGGAGATAGCCCGGCTTCTGGCAGCCGGCTTCATTATGGAAGTTTTCTTTCCAGAGTGGCTCGCCAACCCGGTCCTCGTGCTAAAGAAAAACAACAAGTGGCGCATGTGTATAGACTACACGAGCCTCAACAAGGCCTGCCCCAGAGATCCCTTTGCCCTACCAAGGATTAACCAAGTGATAGACTCCACGGCCGGATGCGAGCTGTTGAGTTTCTTGGATGCTTACTCAGGGTATCACCAGATAAAGTTAAATCCGGCAGACCGCCTAAAGACCGCCTTCATCACGCCATTTGGAGCCTTTTGCTACCTGACTATGACATTCGGCTTGAGAAATGCCGGTGCCACTTTTCAGCGTTGCATGCAGAAGTGCCTCCTCAAGCAACTCGGCAGAAATGCCCACGTCTACGTAGACGACATTGTGGTGAAGACGGAGAAGCACGGCGCCTTGCTGGAAGACCTCAAGGAAACATTTGAGAACCTACGCCGGTTCCAAATCAAGCTTAACCCCGAGAAATGCGTGTTCGGAGTACCAGCCGGCCAGCTCCTAGGCTTCCTGGTCTCCGAACGCGGAATCGAATGCAACCCAGTAAAGATCAAGGCCATTGAGAGAATGGCGATTCCCACCAAGCTTCGAGACATCCAGAAGTTCACCGGATGCTTGGCCTCCCTAAACCGCTTCATCAACCGGCTCAGAGAGAAAGCTCTCCCCCTCTACCGCCTCATGAAGAAGACCACTCACTTCGAGTGGAATGACCAAGCTGACCAAGCTTTCCACGAGCTGAAGAAGATGCTGGCCACACCGCCAGTCCTGGCGGCGCCGACTGAGAAAGAGCCCATGCTCCTCTACATTGCCGCAACCAGCCGGGTGGTCAGCACCGTCATCGTAGTCCAACGCCCAGAAGAAGGCCGAGCCCAGCCGGTCCAGAGGCCGGTGTACTATTTGAGCGAGGTGTTGTCTACCTCGAAGCAGAACTACCCGCACTACCAGAAGATGTGCTACGGCGTGTACTTCGCCGCCAAGAAGCTGAAGCCCTACTTCCAAGAGCATCCCATCACGGTTGTATGCACCGCCCCGCTGGCCGAGATCATAGGCAGCCGGGATGCATCTGGCCGGGTGGCGAAATGGGCCATCGAGCTGGCCCCTTACGCGATCTTCTACCAGCCTCGCACCGCCATCAAATCCCAAGCATTGGCCGACTTCCTCGTCGACTGGGCCGAGACCCAGTACCTGCCGCCGGCTCCTGACTCCACTCATTGGCGCATGCACTTCGATGGGTCCAAGATGCGCACCGGCTTGGGAGACGGCATCGTCCTCACCTCTCCCAAAGGCGACAAGCTCAGATACACGCTGCAAATCCACTTTGCCGCCTCCAACAACGTGGACGAGTACGAGGCGCTCATACACGGGCTCTGGCTTGCCAAAGAACTCGGCATTCGCCGGATCCTATGTTATGGCGACTCGGACTTGGTGGTCCATCAATCATCCGGCGACTGTGATGCCAAGGACGCAAATATGGCAAGCTACCGCTTCCTCGTTCAGCAGATCAGTGGGTATTTTGAAGGATGCGAGTTCCTCCACGTACCGCGAGCCGACAACGAGCCAACTGATGCTCTGGCTCGAATAGGCTCCACCCGGCAAGCAATACCAACCGGCGTCTCTCTACAATGCCTCCTCAAGCTGTCTATCAAGCCGTCTCCAGAGTCCGATTCCATCTTCGTGCCGCCTGACCCCGATGCGGCCGGGTCCGGCTCGAAGAACCAAGCAGGTGGCCCGGGGACTTCGATAGTCGGCCAGGGGGTATCAGCAGGCGGCTCGGGGACTTCCGTAGTTACGCCCAACCCGGGGACTGCCTCACCCGGCTCGGGGACTGCGGTAGTTAGCCCGGAGACTACACCAACACAACAGGCGGCGGCCGACTTCAGCATTTCACCGCCCAGCCCGCCCGCCCTGGTCGCAGTAGCCGTTTTGGCAATAGAAGAAGTTGCAGCTCCGTCATGGGCTCAATCCATCCTCAACTTCCTAATAAACCAAGATCTGCCGGCTGACGAAGTAGAGGCAAGACAAGTCCAACGCCGAGCCGGAGCATACACAATCGTCAACAGAGAGCTCGTCAAGTGCAGTGTCACTGGAGTCCTCCAGCAATGCGTCGAGCAAGAGAAGGGCATTGCAATCCTCAGAGACATCCACCAAGGAGAATGCGGCCACCATGCGGCCTCAAGATCACTCGTCGCCAAAGCCTTCCGCCATGGTTTCTTTTGGCCGACTGCTTTGGATGACGCCAAGGAGTTAGTTAAACATTGCAAAGGGTGCCAACTCTTCAGCTCCAAGAAACACATGCCGGCTTCAGCACTCAAGACCATTCCCCTCACTTGGCCCTTCGCCGTTTGGGGACTGGACATGGTGGGCCCATTCAAGACGGCACGCAGTGGCATGACACATCTGCTTGTCACCGTGGACAAATTGACCAAATGGATTGAAGCAAAGCCGATCAAGAAGCTGAATGGGCCGACTACCGTCACATTTATCACAGATATAACGACTCGGTACGGCGTGCCACACAGCATCATCACCGACAATGGCACAAATTTCGCCAAGGGAGCATTGGCACGTTTCTGCGCGATGCAAGGCATCCGGTTGGATCTAGCATCCGTCGCCCACCCGCAGTCAAACGGCCAGGTCGAGTGAGCCAAGGGCCTCATCCTTTCCAGCATCAAGCCCCGACTGATCGTACCACTGGAGCGTTCAGCCGGCTGTTGGCTCGATGAGCTGCCAGCTGTCCTCTGGAGTCTGCGCACTACACCAAACAAGTCAACTGGCTTCACCCCTTTCTTCCTCGTGTATGGTGCCGAGGCGGTAATCCCAACTGACATCGAGTTCGACTCGCCTTGAGTAACCATGTACACGGAAGCGGAGGCCAAGGAAGCACGAGAAGACGGCATCGACCTGCTAGAAGAAAGCCGGCTGTTAGCCCTCAGCCGGTCCGCCATCTATCAGCAGGGCCTGCGCCGCTACCACAGCCGGAAGGTCAAGCCAAGATCCTTCCAAGAGGGCGATCTTGTGCTCCGGCTGATCCAGCGAACAGCCGGCCAGCACAAGCTCTCGGCCCCTTGGGAGGGCCCCTTCGTCATCAGCAAAGCCTTAGGCAACGACTCCTACTACCTGATCGATACGCAGAAGCCGGAGGCATGAAAGAGAGACGACTCCGGCAAGGAGTCGGAACGACCATGGAACGCCAACCTCCTCCGAAGGTTTTATAGCTGAAATGCAGTATGTATCACGCTAACTTTTGTACTAAGTACAAGACAATAGGGCCCCCGAGGAGAGCTCGGGGACTGCCATCTTTTTTCTATAAATGAAAAGTATCATGCTTATGGCCTTGTCATTGCATTCACTTTTTTCCGTCCGGCACTGGGTTCGACTAGTCGGCCCGGGGACTGGCCGCCTGGAGTTATATTAGAAGTCCTACCCGCAGTCAGACAAGTAGTGTGCCGGCTCCCAAGCCTTCTCTTGCCGAAAGTCGCAGTTTGAAGAACCGGCTGTCCGGCTGGCAAGAGTTAAGGGCAGGAACGGGTGCCCACACGAAAAATGGCTAGGGACTAACGGACTAATATAACAAAAGCTGGTTTTTCTCCCACCGCCGACTGGCTACCAGAGTAGCCGGCCGGCCGGCTTCCATTCACCTCGCTCCAATCTAAGAAAGCTCGAGTACTCGCCTTCCCAGAAGGGGAAGGCGGCAAAGGAAACAGCCTAAGGATAAAAAGCATACGTGAATGGAAACCAAACATGCACAAGTTAATATTTACATAAAAGACCTTCAAAAGGCCAGCATTCAACATAGTTTGGACACACCCCCAGTGGGTGGAACTGCGGAAGCCTAACAAAATTGTTCAGAAGGCAACAAGCAGGAAAAAATAAGGACGGCAGATTAAGCCGGCGGAGCGACTGACGAGCCGGGCAGGTCGGTGGAGACGGCAGTGCCGGCTGGAGGAGTGGCCGGCTGGCGAACCTCGGCATGATCACCGCCTCCTGCAGAAGGTGCGCTTGCGCGCGCCTCGTTGCTGGAGGCATGGTCAGGCTGAGGCTGGCTGTTCCACCGGCCGGCTCGACGTCTTTGCTTTCCTCTCCTTCGTCGTCTTCGCCTTCGTCGCTGGAGGCGATCTCTTCTGCCGAGTCTTCACCCGTCGCCGGGTCCAGCCC
This sequence comes from Triticum urartu, assembly GCF_056163025.1. Classification (NCBI taxonomy): domain Eukaryota; kingdom Viridiplantae; phylum Streptophyta; class Magnoliopsida; order Poales; family Poaceae; genus Triticum; species Triticum urartu. Next base: position 99,432,431 of record NC_141875.1, read on the forward strand.
GAACCACTCCTCCGGCTGGGCAACGCCGTCATCATTAATCTTGGGAGCGAAGACGCTGATGTCAGTACACTCGGCGATTGTCGATGCACGCTGAGCGATAGCCGGCCGCACCTCCGCTAGCTCTTCGTCGGCCTCCAGCCGCCAGGTGCGCAGCTGGTCCAGGTTCCGCCCCGGATACCAAGCTCGAACGAACTCCAGCGCCCGCCCAGCTCCAAGCTGGGCCGCCGACGCCTTCCAGGCCTCGAAGCGGCCAACCGCAACCTCCAGCCAGTCGGCAGTCCGACTCGGGGTGCGGGGAATCGTCTCGCTTGGCCAGAGGGCGGCCAACACCTGCGCTCCGGCGCGCTGGAGGCGGCGGAGCATACGATGAGCCGGCTGCAGCCACGCTTGGACCGCCAAGAGTTGCTCTTCGAGCGACCGACTCGCGTTCGGCGCGGCTTCAGCCCCTGCCTGCCGGCGCGCTTCGCGATGGGCCTCGATGGTTTGGGCGGCGAAGACGGAGTAGCCAGGAAAGTAGTCTGCACAGAGAATAAAGAGCAGCTCAAGTCAGAACACAAGTCAGGCGGCAAGGGGCAGGCAAGGAGCGAGGAAAGCGGCTTACCGTCGATCAAATCCTCAATACGGCCGAAGCCTTCATTCAGCGCTTGCCTAGTCTCAGACCAACCCGCCGCTTCAGTCTCGAACTCGGACTTCAGGGCGGCTTCGTTATCCTGCGCCTTCTTCAGAGCCGCCTTGTGTCTCTCCTCCTGGTCAGCCAGCTTCTTGGCCAGGCGGTCACGCTCTAGGACCAAGGCGTCGTACTCGGTTTCCTTGGCGCGAAGGGCGGCCTGCGCCTCGCTGAGCTGCCCCCTTAAGTCGGCATTGGCTTCTGCGAGCACGAAAGACAAAAGAAAAACCAGTAAGGTGAAGTTGTCAGGAAAGATCCGACCCGACTGCTCAGCAGTCGGCCCGAATCTCGGGGACTACACCTAGTGGGTGCGCTGACATGCCCCCACAGGAGATGAACGAAACCAAGTACGTACTCCGGCTACTGATCAGGTCTTCAGTTCTTTGACCCAGCTCCTGAGCCTGGGAGTTGAAGGCGGCAGCGCGGAGGTTATGATACTCCTGGAAGATTAGACAGGAGGCGAGAATAAGGTAGTCGTCAAGGAAGATCCGACTCGACTGCTCAGCAGTCGACCCGAATCTCGGGGACTACACCCAGTGGGTGCGCTGACGCGCCCCCACGGAAGAAATCAAGAGAAAAAAACAACCAAAGATAGAAGACTCACCCGGATGACGGCCCGTGTCGCAAGGAACTCCTGGGTGTATTGCTGCAGCGAAGCGGCTTGGGCCTGAAGCCGGTTCCGAATCTCTTGGGCCGCCACATTCAGCTCGCCCGTCCCGCCGCTGGGAGTCCACTCGGACGTGCCGGTGCTGGCTGCCTCCAAGGCCTCCGCCGTCTGGCCGTCACCCATAGCTCGGTGCGGCTCCGGCGCAGCGGTGCCTCCCCCTGCGCGCCGGCGCATTGCCGGCTGCACCTCGAGGCCGGCTCCTGTTTTCGGCTCACCCCCGGCCGGTTGCTCTGGCGCCGCAGCCGACTGGCCGCCTTGGCCCGCTCCGGTTGGCGCTGCCGGCGGCGCCCCCTCCACGAAGATCACGGAGTCCTCCCTCCGCTCCATCACCGGCGGTTCTTGGTCGACCTCCTCCAGCGGAGGCACAGGAATGTTGGGGGCCACGACACGGAGGGGAATGGCTAGCAGTGGAGGCTGGTTGTGCGAAGCCTCCGCCTCCGTCTCCGCAGCTGCCGCCTCCGCCCAGGCCTTGGCTGCTGCATCGGCCTGCTCCTTCGTCGCCTGGGCGGCCCTTCGCTCCGCCGCCTCCCGCTCCTCCCGCACCTCTCGTGCGTTCCGCTCCGTGGCCTCCCTGAGGTCGGCGCGGGGATCCACGCGGCGGGAGCCTGAAGACCCTCCTGTCGGCCCGACTACGGAGCCGCCCGGACCCCGCTCAAGGGAAAGCGGCGCCCTGTCCGGCGAGCAAAGAAAGGTTTAGAAGAGTTTTCAATCGAAAAGAACAACAAAAAATATGTATCCAAGCATTCGACGACTTACGCTGAGATCGCCTGCGGCTGCTTCACCGCCTTGCGGAAGCGGGCCGCCTTCACGGCCGCCTCATCTCGCTTGGTCACCGCTGTGGAAGCCTTGGACTTCTTCGGCCGGCTGCCGAAGAGGATCGACACGGCCCGGCGCTTCTGGGCGCCACCTCCAGCAGCCGACGCGGCGGACGAGCTCGCGCCTTGATGATCAGGCGCCGGCTGGCGGCGCGGGGCGACTTCGACCTTGGCATGATCTGGCTAGTCCTCGAAGCCGGCCGTGAGCCCCGCGCCTCCGGCCTCGTCGCCTTCCCCCATGATGGCATCTTCCATGGCGGCCGCTCCCAGGTCCGGATCGTCGGCGTCGTCCACCGTGCGGTCGGGGAGGAGCTGGCGCTCTACCCCCGCGGCCCCGGCTGTCGGCGGGAGAAGAGGGTTCTGCAAAAGGCAAACCAATTGATCAAAGAGTCGGCTATCATGAGGCCGGCTACCAAAGGAAGAAAAGAAGAAAGAACTTACGACGGGCGGAGGGTTGGCCGAGAGTACGGCCCCTTGCCGTACCGCCAATCCTCGGCGAGCTTACAGTTGGAGATATAGTTCACCATGTAGGAGACCTCCGCATGAGGCATCTCCCTGGTGCACAGCCGGCTTGGGTCGAAGCGGCCGCTCATCTAACAAACCATGTGAGGCCGGCTTTGGAGGGGAAGAACTCGGCGCTCCACGAAGGCGGCCACCAAGTCGGCTCCGGTCAGGCCCTTCGACTGGATCATCACCCGAAGCCGGGAGATGGCTGCGTTCCCGGCCTGAGACAACGACCTAGCCCGGTAGCTCCACGAGGGTCGCCTCCCAGCCGGCGGGCCGGCTTCATAAGCCGGCAGGTTGACGTAGTCGCCTTGCTGTGCGACATTCTTCACGTAAAAGTACGACTTCTGCCGGAGCTTCACCGACTGGATCAGCGGGATGGGCGGGAACGGGTTGTTCTCGCTCACCCGCCTCATGGCAATAAAGGCTCCGCAAGGGGCGGGCACGCCCGCGACGACGGTGCCGAGCTTGCTTTGGTTCCGCCCAGAGCTCGAGCATGGGGAGGACCCCAAGGAAGCCTTCGCACAGCGTGACGAAGGCCGACAGCAGCATCACCACGTTGGGCGTGAGGTGATGCGGTTGGAGGTTGTAGAATTCGAGGAAGGCTCGGAGGAACCCGCTCGCCGGAAGGCCGAAGCCGCGCAGGCAGTGCGAGCGGAAGATCACCCGCTCGCCCTCCTCCGGTGCCGGCAAAATCTCCTTCTCCGGCGCTAGACAAACCCGAACGAAGTCCTCGCCGGGCAGGCGTCGCGTCTGGCGGAAGAACTCGACGTGGTCCTCATGGACGTTGGAGCCATCCCACGAGCTTGACAGCGCCATGGGGTAGCGCGGCGAGAAGCAAGACGATGTGGCGGCGGAACGGCGCGGCAAAGAGTTACTGCGGCGGCGGGAAGGAGAAGAAGGAGGGCGAGAAGAGGCGGAGTGAGGGAGAGCGCGCGAGCCTCTGCCGCTCCCCCCTCCTCCTACTTATAGACCGTGCGGAGAAGCCGAGGAGGCGCGGCGTGGGGGAACGTGGGGATCAACTGCGCCCACTCCCTCACGTCTCGCGATTATTGTGCCTTGATGGCAGAATAAAACCGCCGCGGGAAGGCGAGCGGTCCATGTGGGCCGTGGAAGATCCGCGCTCGGACCGAGGCCTGCGAGTGGCGGGCCCGGGCCTGCGGCGGCGTCCCGTCGCGCGCGTGCGTTGGCAGGATTTCCTCGCCACGTGGCCCGCGTTCCCGCCTACGAGAAACGGAGCTCTCCGAAGTCGACCCGCACAAGCAAAGCCGGCCCCTCAGGATAGGAAGCTGACCAAGCTTCTCATCCCTTTATCAGCCTCGAAGCTCGCTCAGCTTCGGGGACTACTGTCGGAGTAAGTGACCACGGGTAGCCTAGCCGGCTCCCCCTGGCCTTTCTGCAAAAATTACGAGCCGATCCGGCTCTCAAGAACCCAAGACATGGGGCCGCCTTCCCCTGGCCGGCTATCTCCCAGGCTGGCTATTGGAAGGCGGCCCGACTTCAGCCCTCATGAAGAAGGCCGCGGGAGGGCCGGCTCCGAGGAGCCGGCTGCGAGAAGGCCGACTCCAAGGAGCCGGCTCCCATAAAGCAGTCAAGATCGTACCCTCGAAGTCTGCATCCACATAACGGCAATGTGACGGGGCGTGGCTACAGTGAAGCCTGCCACCCCGAATCCCGGAGCGCGCCTGGCACAGTGCGCCGTACAGGTGGCCATGACCCGTCCGGCGCAGCACTGTTGCCACGTTGACCCTGATGTCATCCACGACGGGCTACCAGTACGGCCCACGGGCGGTGGGCCCCTTCGGGCAGAGAGACACCCGAAGGCGGCCTGGCCTCCCCCAGTCGGCCCAAGACGGAGCCGGCTCTCTCCGGCCGGCTTGCCACCCCCTCGAAGGAGACGCCCCATTAAGGAGACAAGACGCGGTGAGGCTACAGTGGTCACCCGCCGGACGGCAGCACTGTAGCCACGCTTACCTCGGCGAAGCCCTCGTCACCAAGATTGAGCAACAGTAACCAGCCACCGACAAGGCCCTGGACAGTGGGGCCTGCCTGTCGACCATGGAGCCAGTAGCCGGCAGGACCCACCAGCCGGCGGGCCCCAGCAGCCGGCGCAGAAGCCGGAGAGCGAAGACACAGACGGCTGGGCCCCACGCCCAGCTGGATTACCATTGTACCCCCGGGGGGTAGGCCTATATAAACCCCCCGGGACACCCATGCAAAGAGATGGATCTCTGCTTGTTTTAGACACCACGTAGGGAGGAGAAGAGAGCAAGCAGAGCCCTTCTTCCTCCTCTCGCCAAACAGCTCAAGGAGCATCGTGTAGCTACTTGTTCATCTAGTGATCATGCGGAGACCCCGCAGAGCAGCAGTAGGGGTGTTATCTCCATGGAGAGCCCCGAAGCTGGGTAAGATTCGCCGGCGTGCATGTCTTCGCCTCATCCCGTTTCCAGGCACCGGCGATGTTTTACTGGATCCCACAATGATAAGCCACCCGTTGGCATATGTCGCACCTACCACCCGACAACACACGAGCGAGCGAGCGGGCATGGTCGCTAGAAAAGGGCTAGCCCAGTAATACATGGAAAAAAGCTTCAGGCGAGACTTACTTATGACTCGCGTCCAGCGAGATATAGTCAGGATGTCGTGTCTACAGTATTGTGCGCCGCGTACAACAGAATAGTAGTAGCAGGTCATCGAGGTTGCATGCTGGCGTGCTCCTAGCGAATGCTCGGGTGGCGACTAGGGTTTCCTCTTGTCGCCACCCCTAGCCCTCCCACTCTCTCCCTCGCCGCCACCCGAGGAGGTCGTGGGGCAAGTTCGCGTGGCCGCCGGTGACGGTGGCGGTGGAGATCTTGTCATTTCGTTTCTCTCGTGGAGGGCAGCGGTCGTCGGGTGGCAGCCCCGAGCGGCGAGGCATCGACGTGACGGCTGGTTGCCTTTGTTGGTGCTGGTAGCCAGGTTCCTTCACCATTCGGGCGGCAAGGCGCCTCGTGGTTGGCGGTCGCGGCAGGAGGCCTTCTTCTTGTAAGATCTGAAGGTATGACTTCTCCACCTTTTTGGCTCACTCTTTCTCCCCATCCATGGTGTCCGGCGGCCTTGGCGGCCGTCGCTCTAGCTAGTGAGGTGTTGGTGGCACAGGTTTGGGTTCGAGGGAAACCCTAGGCCGGTTGGTCCAGCCTCGGCAGCTACGACGCCCAAGGGCGCCACTTTCTATCCTTGGAGGCAACGTTGAGGACCCTCCAGCCCCACCCCCTACCTTGCTCCCGAGCGAAAGCTCAAAATCCTCTCCGGATTGGGCGGCGTCGTCGCCGTGCGCGTCATGCTCTCAATGGAGACGCCGCCTGAGGATGCTATAGGTTTGGGTGAGTGTTGCCTTGGTGTGGAGGCGTCTGGCAGCTGGTTTGTCCTTATAGCGCCCCCGATATGACCGTACACTAATCATAGACGCAAACGTGTATGGTCAAGATCGGGGACTCACGGGAAGATATCACAACACAACTCTAAAAATAAAATAAGTCATACAAGCATCATAATACAAGCCAGGGGCCTCGAGGGCTCGAATACAAGTGCTCGATCATAGACGAGTCAGCGGAAGCAACAATATCTGAATACAGACATAAGTTAAACAAGTTGCCATAAGATGGCTAGCACAAACTGGGATACAGGTCGAAAGAGGCACATGCCTCCTGCTTGGGATCCTCCTAAACTACTCCTGGTTGTCGTCAGCGGCCTGCACGTAGTAGTAGGCACCTCCAGTGTAGTAGGAGTCGTTGTCGATGGTGGCATCTGGCGTCTGGCTCCTGGGCTCCAACATCTGGTCATAACAACCAGGTATAGAAAGGAGGAAAAGGGGGGGGGAGCAAAGCAACCGTGAGTACTCATCCAAAGTACTCGCAAGCAAGTAGCTAGACTACATATGCATTGGTATCAATGAAAGGGGGTAGTATATGTGGACTGAACTGCAGAATGCCAGAATAAGAGGGGGATAGATAGTCCTATCGAAGACTACACTTCTGGCAGCCTCCATCTTGAACCAGTAGAAGAGAGTAGATGGTAAGTTAACCAAGTATCCTACCCGTCGATCCTCCCCTCGTCGCCCTGTGAGAGAGCGATCACTGGGTTGTACCTGGCACTTGGAAGGGTGTATTTTATTAAGTATCCGGTTCTAGTTGTCATAAGGTCAAGGTACAACTCCGGGTCGTCCTTTTACCGAGGGACACGGCTATTCGAATAGATAAACTTCCCTGCAGGGGTGCACCACATAACCCAACACGCTCGATCCCCTTTGGCCGGACACAATTTGCTGGGTCATGCCCGGCCTCGGAAGATCAACAGGCCGCATCCCCACCTAGGCACAACAGAGAGGTCAGCACGCCGGTCTAAATCCTATGGGCGCAGGGGTCTGGGCCCATCGCCCATTGCACACCTGCACGTTGCGTACGTGGCCGGAAGCAGAGCTAGCCCCCTTAATAAAAAAGCAGGCTTACGGTCCAATCCGGCGTGCGCTACTCAGTCGTTGACGTCAAGAAGGCTTCGGCTGATACCATGATGTCGAGTACCCATAACTGTTCCTGCGTAGTTGGTTAGTGCATATAGGCCAATGGCCAGACTCAGATCAAATACCAAGATCTCGTTAAGTGTGTTAATTGATGTACCGCGGACGCCGACCAGTGCCAGACCCACCTCTCTCCTAGGTGGTCTCAACCTGCCCTATCGCTCTGCCACAAAGTAACAGTCGGGGGCCGTCGGGAACCCGGGCCCACCACTACCTGGGTGGAACCACCTGCCCCTTCAGCCCCATCTCCGAACAGTATCATAAGTAATGTAACAGTATAAAGTATATACTATATGCCCGTGATCACCTCCCGAAGTGATCACGACCCAGTAGTATAGCATGGCAAACAGACAAGAGTGTAGGGCCACTGATGGAATACTAGCATCCTATACTAAGCATTTAGGATTGCAGGTAAAGGTAACAATAGTAGTAGCAAAGACAGGCTATGCATCAGAATAGGATTAACGGAAAGCGGTAACATGCTACACTACTCTAATGCAAGCAGTAGAGAGAAGAATAGGCGATATCGGGTTGATCAAGGGGGGGCTTGCCTGGTTGCTCTGGCAAGAAGGGTTTGTCGTCGATGCAGTCCATCACAGGGGTACCGGCAGCGGTCTCAGGGTCTACCGGAAAGAAGTAACGGATGGGGACCACAATAAATAACAGAGCAATCAAAGCATCACAAAGCATAACATGACAATATGCGGTGCTAGAGGTGACCTAATGTAGTACTAGGTGATACCGGCGAAGGGGGGAAACATCTGGGAAAGTATTCCCGGTGTTTCATGTTTTCGGACAAACAGACCGGAGGTGGATGTGTGGCAGACGAACGGAGAGTGTATATGTATTTGTCTCGTCGTTTTGAGCAACTTTCATGTACAAATTATTTTAATCCGAGTTACGGTTTAAAAGATATGATTTTCTAAAGTTTTATCAATTTCTTGGAATTTACTAGAATTAATTTAAATTCCAAAATTAAATTGGAAAATGCTATGGGTACCCAGCTCTGTGTAGACAGAGTGCACACAGTGGCTGACCAGTGGGCCACGTTGACTAAGTCAACCGCCCAGTCAGCAGTGGCTGACGTGTGGGCCCTCTGCTGAGTCGGTAGGGCACAGTCAACAGACCTTATCCGTCTGAATAGTAAAAGTGGGCCCCACCTGTTAGTTTGTTAATTTAACCAAATCATTTTCATTTGGCTAATTAACTACATGGGGCCCAACTGTCAGTCACTGTCTAGGGTTAGACTAATTAGGGGCTAGGGCTAATTTAAACGGGCGGGCCCACACTACAGTGGGTCAACCCACTGGTTCACGCGCGCGCGGGCGCATGCCCGCCGCCACCGATCTACAGGGGCAGCGGCGAGGCCCTAGCGGCCATCTCCGGTGACCATTTGGTCCGCCGCATGCTACTACAGGACGAGGGCGACGGCATGCATCAACAGGCGCAAGCAGGAGGCTGCGGGGTGGCCGATCACGACAGCAATGGCGACGACCGACGCGGCTACGGGCGGCGCTCGATGGTCCGACGGCTACGGGGCATGAGGAGGAGAAGGGAGAGGGCAAGAGGAGGCGGGAGCTCACATCGAGCTCGATGACGTGCACGGGGAGGCCGGGGAGGACGTCTGGTGGCGTTGGGCGAAGCAGAGGCGGGGGAGACGGGGCGGTCCAGCGGCCAAGTGGCACCGGCGAGGTAGAGGCGGTGGGGCGGCGCCGGCGAGGTGACGCCGCCAAGGAGGACGGAGGCTCGACGGGGTGGCGTCGGGCAGCGATGCATCAGGGTCGGGCGACGAGGCGATAGTGTCGGAGGACGTGGAGGCACGAGAGGGAGGGAGCTGCGAGGAGGAGGCCAGGGGGCGGTCCTCGGCGCAGGTGGGCGGCGACCGTCCTCGGGCGCGGGCGCACCGAGAGGAGGGGGAGCGAACAGGGGCGCCCCTCCTTCGTGCGCATGTGTGTGTGCGTGTGGGTGACGACACGGGGAGGGAATGAGGGAAAGTGGGGGATCGTGTGGGAGAGAGTGGATGAGGCCTAGGGTTGGGCGGCTGGGCTGCCGCGGCCCATTGTGGCCTAAAGCCCAGGTGGGAGGCAGTGGGGTTTTCTTGCTTTCTCTCTCTCTCTCTCTTTTATACTTTTGCTTTTTTTCCTTTTCTGTGTTTTTTATTGTTGTTTATTCTAGTGTTAAAAATATCCCAAATTCACACCTAAATTGATGTTACCAATCCTGCCATTGCCACATAATTTTGCTACCCAAACTAAAGTAGTTTTGTAATTCTTTAATATTTAAAAGTATTTACATAATAGTTTCACTACTATTTTATTCATCTCATAGTTTTTAGCATTTTATAAAAGTGTGGTTCTTCACCACCATTACCTATGCAATATTTGGCACAACCCGAACATTTAGTTTTAATATTTGAAAACTTTTATTGTTTGCCTTTATTTTGAAGTTGAATTTGAACCGGTTTCGAACTAATGCGAGATTAGCAACAGTAATCGAGGTGACGTGGCATCATTAGCAGAGGTTACTGTAGCTTGATTATCCGGGCGTCACAATTCTCCTCCACTATAAGAAATCTCGTCCCGAGATTTAAGAGGTAGAGAAGGGGGGAAGGTCTAGTTACGAAATTCTAACGGACCTTCTCAGTCTTGGTTGCTCTTCTCGAAGAGGTCGATCCATTACATTGTCTTCATTTCTCTGCTTTAGGTCATCATGGTGAAGTTGTACTTTTCTTCTAGAACTCCAACGTACTTATGAATAGGTAAGGTGCAGCTTGGCTACGACGGAATGCTTAGGAGGGAAAACAATCTGGGGTTAACCCATGAATGAGCATAAGATTATCTCTCGAGTTGAACATATAAAATACATCGAGAGTAAGGTACGAAGGTACATTAAGAGGTTCCAAGCGGATAGATAGTTGCTCAAAGTCTGAACTAGAGTGAGAAAGGGGTTCAGAGCAGAGAGAGTAAGTATTGCATCTGATACCAGAATAGAGCACTAGGAAGGCGGCACATGAATTAAATATGAAGCCAAGCATGAGGAATAACCATTAGAAACAGGGGTGAATAGGAGAGTCGGGTTTCGATCCTGTGGAACTATGGGTTATGGGCCCACCATGTGGGTTAAAAGTAGGAGCGGTGACATCTTGCATGGTCATGATAGCAAGGCATGTCAGAGAGTAGCATGTCAGTTATGTCAGCAATAACGTCGGTACCAAGGGCGAGGGACGAAGAGAACCATTTTCCTGCTCATTGAAACGAGGCGGACCAATAGGCAAAGTTCTCGTCCATCGGTGGCTACCGGAATGTCATCAACAGTAGAAACAGGGTCTCACTGACAGAGTTGTACACCAAGGTGTTTACATAAGCAGTGAATTATTACTGCTTAGATTATATAGATCACAAGAAAGGTTAAACAAACCGATGGAAAGGAAAATGTGATCATCAGGTTAAACAGAACAATGGAAAGGAAAAATGTGTTCAAACATATATTTCAGGGGTATATCCTTCCCAAGGACAAGCAGAGCATGATATCCATGACAGGATATAACGTAGAAAACCCTTTAGGAAAGGGGAGAGAAATATCATGACATTACCCATACGACGGTGTTTGGGGTAATTAATAAAGAAATTTTAGCATTGTGCTTCAAATGTTCTTATTGAAAATCGGAGTACCACATACATGCTTCGAGATAGCGTTGATATGGTCTTCAAGCAAATGTCGGACTTGGATACACAAAGGATTCATGAAAAACAACTTATAGAATAAGTCCTACAATTTCCTCATGGAAGAATGGCTAACCTTTCTAAAAGGAAACTGTAACACTAGGTCCTACAGCTAGGTGTGCTAGGCATGACATCACCTTACCGGGTCATATGAGGACCAATGTTATAACTCTTGAAAATATGTTCCAACCATCATATCTGCCCGAGGTTCAGATTTGGTGTCAGGATACCTTAGACCCAGGATGCCTAAGAAGAAGGTGTAACACAAATTAATGATGTGACATTGTAAGATTCTTGGGAAATGAACTATGGAAGCGAGTTCTGGCACAAGAGTTCATCATTAAACCAAGGATAGGATGAGGGGGTGGCTAATGGACTCAACGACAATCCTTGAGATTTCCAACAAGATGGATTTCCACAATTATGTGAACAAGTAGAAAACATTTGTCAGATCGAACAGTACAATATAATGATGTATGTTCGAGGAAAACATCCACAGTTAAACATTGGTTGAATGGTGCACTCGAAATATGGGCTGGGCTGCATGACCAACGTTGGAATGGCGATTTAGCAACCAACACACTAAATTGGAATAGTTGTCCATTAACTCAGAAGCAATAGGGTGGCTAGGAATATTAAATTCTCACAACAGAGTTCACTTATTGGTATTCTAGTTGGAACACGGGGACCAAGATAAGGATGGTGATGACGAGAAGCATCACTATACCAAGAATTATTAAGAGGTGGAGCAATTCTCTCAACATCCTCGACATAACATATGGTAATACTCCAAGGTAGAACATATCATAAGCTAGATAGCAAGGAAATCAAGATACAACACAAAAACATGAACACGCTTGTGTTGGGGGAAGGCAAGAATGTGGTCGATGATAACACAATTCATCGAGGGGCAAGGATGGTATTTCTCATCCTGAATTCGACAACAACTTGGAAGAAATCAAATTGTTGACAATGATCACGACAAATTTGTCGAGAGGTTTCAAGAAGATGTAATCGATCAACGATGACATCAAGTCAAAGGAATGATGAAAGCGAAAGGTTATTGGAACCACGGGTAGGACACAAACTCGAAATCAAGTTTGCAGTTCAAGGAGAAGTGATATGACAAGGAAGATCGACACAAGATTAGCTCATTGTGGAAATTTGTGCTCTGGGAAGAAGGACTAGGTAGTACAGTTAAAATTAGCACAATAATGATATAGCTGATCAGGCTAGGAATGACTTGAAGGATTATTAAACTCGTAAGCAACGAAAATTATTTAGAGTTATTGAATCGGAGTGCGGACTTGATATGTCCATTTTGCATCATGCTTTTATATCGATATTTATTGCATTATGGGCTGTTATTACACATTATATATGTCATAATACTTATGCCTATTCTCTCTTATTTTACAAGGTTTACATAAAGAGGGAGAATGCCGACAGCTGGGATTTTGGGCTGGAAAAGGAGCAAATATTAGAGACCTATTCTGCATAGCTCCAAAAGTCCTGAAACTTCATGGAAGACATTTTCAGAATATATAAAAAATACCGAGCGCAAGAAGTTCACCAGGGGGCCACACCCTGCCCATGAGGGTGGGGGGCGCGCCCCCTACCTCGTGGGCCCCCTGGTGGCCCTCCGATGTCCATCTTCTGCTATATGAAGTCTTTCGATGAGAAAAAAATCATAAGCCATCTCCTCGAACGAAACTCCGCCGCCACGAGGCAGAACTTTGGCGAAACCAATCTAGGGCTCCGGCAGAGCTGTTCTACCGGGGAAACTTCCCTCCGGGAGGGGGAAATCATCGCCATCGTCATCACCAATGCTCCTCTCATCAAGAGAGGGCAATCTCCATCAACATCTTCATTAGCACCATCTCCTCTCAAAACCCTAGTTCATCTCTTGTATCCAATTCTTGTCTTCAAGTCCGGGATTGGTGCTAGTAGGTTGCTAGTAGTGTTAATTACTCCTTGTAGTTGATGCTAGTTGGTTTATTTGGTGGAAGATCATATGTTCAGATCCTATATGCATATTAATACCCCTCTGATTATGAACATGATTATGCTTTGTGAGTAGTTACGTTTGTTCCTGAGGACATGGGAGAAGTCTTGCTATTAGTAGTCATGTGAATTTGGTATTCGTTCGATATTTTGATGAGATGTATGTTGTCTCTCCTCTAGTGGTGTTATGTGAACATCGACTACATGACACTTCACCATTATTTGGGCCTATAGGAAGGCATTGGGAAGTAATAATTAGATGATGGGTTGCTAGAGTGACAGAAGCTTAAACCCTAGTTTATGCGTTGCTTCGTAAGGGGCTGATTTGGATCCATATGTTTCATGCTATGGTTAGGTTTACCTTAATACTTTTGTTGTAGTTGCGGATGCTTGCAATAGAGGTTAATCATAAGTGGGATGCTTGTCCAAGTAAGGACAGTACCCAAGCACCGGTCCACCCACATACCAAATTATCAAAGTACCGAACGCGAATCATATGATCGTGATGAAAACTAGCTTGACGATATTCCCATGTGTCCTCGGGAGCGCTTTTCTCTATATAAGAGTTTGTCCAGGCTTGTCCTTTGCTACAAAAAGGATTGGGCCACCTTGCTGCACTTTATTTACTTTTGTTACTTGTTGCTCGTTACAAATTATCCTATCACAAAACTATCTGTTACCACTTATTTCAGTACTTGCAGAGAATACCTTGCTGGAAACCGCTTATCATTTCCTTCTGCTCCTCGTTGGGTTCGACACTCTTACTTATCGAAAGGACTACGATAGATCCCCTATACTTGTGGGTCATCAGGACTCGATTCACTATTCTATGTTCTCGGTTGACAAAAACCCAGAACCTAGGAACAATTGGATCCGGTGAGAAATAACCGTTGATGAAGAACTCATAAGAAGTTATGTAGTTCCCTGATATTCTTGAGATACTAGAGGGCATACTCGAAGGCAAATCAGAATAGAAACTGAATTGGAGCATTGACTTGTGATAGTAGATACTTTAATCTTGTCAGAATAGACGAGGCAAAGGAATGGTTTCCTTTTGGATACATTGAATAAGGTTAGCATGGTCGGAACCATAACTACAAGGGATCCAATTTACGATACCGGAAGAATTATTCAAATGATTAAATATTCTTGCAAGAAGCTTTCATGATAAGTTCCACATCATGTCCGTGGGCATGAACACAAAGGTTCAAGGTCGACTCCCACTTCTACAATGCATAACCTTTCATTCACTTCTCGTTTGGAAAAAAGTTGTAGTGTTGAAATTTTATTTGGCAAAGCAATAGAAGAGTATGACTCGCGAAAACTTTCGGGTTCATACAGTTTGGGGAAGGCATAGGTTCAACCCATCGAGGTATCTTAGGAGCATATACAACAAATTTCAAGAACAAATAACACAAGCTCGATAGTAGAGCATGCTTGAGAAAGCAGAGGATACAATTTACCAAAGGCATTATGTATTCGAGGAAAGGCTCACAAGCTTATTGAATATGAAGGACGTTGTTGGATAAAATCCGACAAAGGGTCTAGTGGTCCACAAGGGATCTGATGTGAGCATCGGTACTCAACCAGAGGGAGAAAGAATGCATGCAAGGAGATCAGATTATAGAAACAACTGACTAACTCAAAGTTCAAATGCAAAGGAATTATGAATTCCAAGACAAGGGATCAAAAGCAATGCTCTGATTAGGGATGGATAAGTTGAATAGCCTTAGGGGTACAATCGATGGCAAAATTTGATTGGTCGAGATCCAGCTCATGTTTAAAATGACGTCTGAGTCAGGAGGATGAATTCTAGGATCTGATTAAGGATTCCGTACATTCACAACATATTGAATTGAGGGAATCAAGATGATAAAGGCAAAGGACATCAAAGAATATTGCTAGGCATTTGGAATTAACCAAATTGCAGGCAGACAAGAAGTTCGAGAGCCATAGGCGGTTGAGGATTTTCGAAAGATCGAATGGTATTTCGAAGACTTTTGTGAAATACTTGAATCAACTGGGATGAGCGGATACTCAGTAAGTGCAAGGAATTGTGCGTAGGAGTATTCATGTGGCAAAGAACTGCAAGGCAGTAGGCACAAAGTATTCTCTGAACAATAGAGAGGATTTCAAGGTAGCTTATAATAACAAGATCAACTGGGAATGGTTGTATGAAAGGCAAGTGTATGTGGTTATCCATAGAGGTTTAACGATGGATGGGAATTGCAAAAGTGATGGCACAAAGTCTCGGGAGAACATCATAGAGTATCCTTAGAATCTTCAGGACGAGGGCGACGGCGTGCATCAACGTGATGGGGAATGTAGTAATTTCAAAAAAAACCTACGCACACGCAAGATCATGGTGATGCATAGCAACGAGAAGGGAGAGTGTCGTCTACGTACCCTCGTAGACCGTAAGAGGAAGCATTATGACAATGCAGTTGATGTAGTCGTACGTCTTCACGATCGACCGATCCTCAGTACCGAACATACGACACCTCCTCGTTCAACACACGGTCAGCTCGGTGACGTCCCGCGAACTCACGATCCAGTAGAGCTTCCGGGAAGTGCTTCGTCAGCACGATGGAGTGGTGACGGTGTTGATGAAGCTACCGACGCAGGGCTTCGCCTAAGCACCGCTACGATATGACCGAGGTGGATTATGGTGGGGGGGGGGCACCGCACACGGCTAAAAGATCAAGGATTAATTGTCGTGTTCTTGGGTGCCCCCTGCCCCCGTATATAAAGGAGCAAGGGGGGAGGCCGGCCGGCCCCTGTAGGGCATGCCAGGAGGAGGAGTCCTCCTCCTAGTAGGAGTAGGACTCCCCTTTCCTACTCCTACTAGGAGGAGGAAAGAAAGGGGGAAGGGGAGAAGGAAGGAGAGGGAGGAAAGGAGGAAAGGGGGCCGCCCCCCTAGTCCAATTCGGTTTGGGCCAGGGGGGCCGCGCGCCCTGCCTCCTCTCTTCCACCACTTGGCCCATGATGCCCAATACTCCTTCCCCGTATTCCCGTAACTCCCCCGTACTCCGAAAAATACCCGAATCACTCGGAAACTTTCCGATGTCCGAATATAGTCATCCAATATATCGATCTTTATGTCTCGACCATTTAGATACTCCTCGTCATGTCCACGATGTCATCCAGGACTCCGAACTACCTTCGGTACATCAAATCACATAAACTCATAATGCCGATCATCACTGAACGTTAAGCGTGTGGACCCTACGTGTTCGAGAACTATGTAGACATGACCGAGACACGTCTCTGGTCAATAACCAATAGCGGAACCTGGATGTTCACATTGGCTCCTACATATTCTACGAAGATTTTTATCAGTCAAACCGCATAACAACATACGTTGTTCCCTTTGTCATCGGTATGTTACTTGCCCGAGATTCGATCGTCGGTATCTCAATACCTAGTTCAATCTCGTTGCCGACAAGTCCCTTTACTCGTTTCTGTAATGCATCATCCCACAACTAACTCATTAGTCACAATGCTTGCAAGGCTTATAGTGGTGTGCATTACCGAGAGGGCCCAGAGCTACCTCTCTGACAATCGGAGTGACAAATCCTAATCTCGATCTATGCCAACTCAACAAGCACCATCGGAGACACCTGTAGAGCACCTTTATAATCACCCAGTTATGTTGTGATGTTTGGTAGCACACAAAGTGTTCCTTCGGTACTCGGGAGTTGCATAATCTCATAGTCATAGGAACATGTATAAGTCATGAAGAAAGCAGTAGCAACAAACTAAACGATCATCGTGCTAAGCTAACGGAATGGGTCAAGTCAATCACATAATTCTCCTAATGAGGTGATCCCGTTTATCAAATGACAACTCATGTCTATGGTTAGGAAACATAACCATCTTTGATTAACGAGCTAGTCAATAGAGGCATACTAGTGACACTCTACTTGTCTATGTATTCACACATGTACTAAGTTTTCGGTTAATACAATTCTAGCATGAATAATAAACATTTATCATAATATAAGGAAATAAATAATAACTTTATTATTGCCTCTAGGGCATATTTCCCTCAGTGTCCCACTTGCACCACAGTCAATAATCTAGTTCACATCTTTATCTAATTAGTTCACATCTCCATCTGACTAATACCCAAAGGGTTTACTAGAGTCAATAATCTAGTTCACATTGCTATGCTATTAATACCCAAAGAGTGATCATGTTTTGCTTGTGAGAGAAGTTTAGTCTACAGGTCTACAACATTTAGATCCGTATGTATTTTGCAAATTTCTATGTCTATAATGCTCTGCACGGAGCTACTCTAGCTAATTGCTCCCACTTTTAATATGTATCCAGATCGAGACTTAGATTCATCTAGATCGATGTAAAAAGCTTGCATCGACGTAACTCTTTACGACGAGCTCTTTTATCACCTCCATAACCGAGAAATATTTCCTTAGTCCTCTAAGGATAATTTTGAACGCTGTCCAGTGATCTACTCCTAGATAACTATTGTACTCCCTTGCCAGAAAAATGCTAAGGTTTACAATAGGACTAGTAAACAGCATAGCATACTTTATAGAACCTATGACTGAGGCATAGGGAATGACTTTTCATTCTCTTTCTATTTTCTGCTGTGGTCGGGTTTTGAGTCTTTACTCAACTATACACCTTGCAACACAGGCAAGAACTCCTTCTTTGACTGTTCCATTTTGAACTACTTCAAAATCTTGTCAAGGTATGTACTCATTGAAAAAACTTATCAAGCATCTTGATCTATCTTTATAGATCTTGATGCTCAATGTGTAAGAAGCTTCATCGAGGTCTTTCTTTGAAAAACTCTTTTCAAACACTCCTTTATGCTTTCCAGAAAATTCTACATTATTTTCGATCAACAATATGTCATTCACATATACTTATCAGAAATGCTGTAGTGCTCCCACTCACTTTCTTGTAAATACAGGCTTCACCACAAGTCTGTATAAAAACATATGCTTTGATCACTTTATCAAAGCATATATTCCAACTCCGAGATGCTTGCACCAGTCCATAGATGGACCGCTGGAGCTTGCTCACTTTGTTAGTACCTTTAGGATCGACAAAACCTTCTGGTTGCATCATATACAACTCTTCTTTTAAGAAATCCATTAAGGAATACAGTTTTGACATCCATTTGCTAGATTTCATAAAATGCGGCAACTGCTAACAAGATTCGGATAGACTTTTAAGCATCGATACGAATGAGAAAATCTCATCGTAGTCAACACCTTGAACTTGTCGAAAACATTCTGCAACAATTCGAGCTTTGTAGATAGTAACACTACTATCAGCGTCCGTCTTCCTCTTGAAGATCCATTTATTCTTAATGACTCACTGATCATTGGGAAAGTCAATCAAAGTCCATACTTTGTTTTCATACATGGATCCCATCTCAGATTTCATGGCCTCAAGCCATTTCACGGAATCTGGGCTCATCATCGCTTCCTCATAGTTCATAGGTTCGTCATGGTCTAGTAACATGACTTCCAGAAAGGATTACCGTACCACTCTGGTGCGAACCATACTCTGGTTGTCCGACGAGGTTCGGTAGTAACTTGATCTGAAGTTTCATGATCATCATCATTAGCTTCCTCACTAATTGGTGTAGAGATCACTAGAACTGATTTATGTGATGATCTACTTTCCAATTCGGGAGAAGGTACAATTACCTCATCAAGTTATACATTCCTCCCACTCACTTCTTTCGAGAGAAACTCCTTCTCTAGAAAGGATCCACTTTTAGCAACAAAGATCTTGCCTTTGGATCTGTGATAGAAGGTGTACCCAACAGTTTCCTTTGGGTATTCTATGAAGGCACATTTCTCCGATTTGGGTTCGAGCTTATCAGGTTGAAACTTTTTCACATAAGCATCGCAGCCCCAAACTTTAAGAAACGATAGCTTAGGTTTCTAGCCAAACCACAGTTCATATGGTGTCGTCTCAACGGATTTAGATGGTGCCCTATTTAATGTGAATGCACCTGTCTCTAATGCATAACCCCAACATGATAGTGATAAATCGGTAAGATACATCATAGATCGCACCACATCTAACAAGTACGGTTATGACGTTCGGACACACCATTACGCTGCGGTGTTCCAGGTGGCGTGAGTTGCGAAACTATTCCACATTGTTTCAAATGAAGACCAAACTCGTAACTCAAATATTCTCCTCCACGATCAGATCACAGCAACTTTATTTTCTTGTTACGATGATTTTCCACTTCACTCTGAAATTCTTTGAACTTTTCAAATGTTTCATACTTATGTTTCATCAAGTAGATATACCCATATCTGCTCAAATCATCTGTGAAGGTCAGAAAATAATGATACCCGCAGCGAGCCTCAACACTCATCCGACCGCATACATCAGTATGTATTATTTCCAATAAGTCAGTATCTCGCTCCATTGTTCCAGAGAACGGAGTCTTAGTCATCTTGCCCATGAGGCATGGTTCGCAAGCATCAAGTGATTCCAAAAACCCATCAGCATGGAGTTTCTTCATGCGCTTTACACCAATATGACCTGAACGGCAGTGCCACAAATAAGTTGCACTATCGTTATTAACTTTGCATCTTTTGGCTTCAATATTATGAATATGTGTATCACTACGATCGAGATTCAATAAACCATTTATATTGAGTGTATGACCATAGAAGGTTTTATTCATGCAAATAGAATAACAATTATTCTTTGACTTAAATGAATAACCGTATTGCAATAAACATGATCCAATCATATTCATGCTTAATGCAAACACCAAATAACATTTATTTTAGGTTCAACACTAATCCCGAAAGTATAGGGAGTGTGCGATGATGATCATATCAATTTGGGAACCACTTCCAACACACATCGTCACTTCACCCTTAACTAGTCTCTGTTCATTCTGCAACTCCCGTTTCGAGTTACTAATCTTAGCAGCTGAACTAGTATCAAATACCGAGGGGTTGCTATAAACACTAGTAAAGTACACATCAATAACATGTATATCAAATATACCCTTGTTCACTTTGCCATCCTTCTTATCCGCCAAATACTTGGGGTAGTTCTGCTTCTAGTGACCAGTCCCTTTGCAGTAGAAGCACTTAGTCTCAGGCTTAGGTCTAGACTTGGGCTTCTTCACTTGAGCAGCAACTTGCTTGCCGTTCTTCTTGAGGTTCCCCTTCTTGCCTTTGCTCTTTTCTTGAAACTAGTGGTCTTGTCAACCATCAACACTTGATGCTTTTCTTGATTTCTACCTTCATCGATTTCCGTATCACGAAGAGCTTGGGAATCGTCTCCGTTACCCCTTTCATATTATAGTTCATCACGAAGTTCTAGTAACTTGGTGATAGTGACTAGAGAATTCTACCAATCACTATCTTATCTGGAAGATTAACTCCCACTTGATTCAAGGGATTGTAGCACTCAGACATTCTGAGCACATGCTCACTAGCTGAGCTATTTTCCTCCATTTTGTAGGCAAAGTACTTGTCAAAGGTCTCATACCTTTCGACATGGGCATGAGTCTGAAATACTAATTTCAACTCTTGGAACATCTTATATGCTCTGTGGCGTTCAATTTTTTTTGAAGTCCCGGTTCTAAGCCGTAAAGCATGGTGCACTAAACTATCAAGTAGTCATCATACCGAGCTTTGCCAAACGTTCATAACGTCTGCATATGCTCCCACATTAGGTCCGTCACCTAGCGGTGAATCAAGGACATAATTCTTCTATGCAGCAATGAGGATAATCCTCAGATCACGGATCCAATCCATATCATTGCTACTAACACCTTTCAATTTATTTTTCTCTAGGAACATATCAAAAATAAACGGGGAAGCTATGTGCGAGCTATTGATCTACAACATAGATATGAAAATACTATTAGGACTAAGTTCATGATAAATTTAAGTTCAATTAATAATATTACTTAAGAACTCCCACTTAGATAGATGTCCCTCTAATCATCTAAGTGATCACGTGATCCAAATCAACTAAACCATAACCGATCGTCACGTGAAATGGAGTAGTTTTCAATGGTGAACATCACTATGTTGATCATATCTATGATATGATTCATGATCGACCTTTCGATCTCAGTGTTCTGAGGCCATATCTGTATATGCTAGGATCGTCAAGTTTAACCCGAGTATTCTGCATGTGCAAAACTTGCTTGCACCCGTTGTATAAGAACGTTGAGCTTATCACACCCGATCATCACGTGGTGCCTCGGCACGACGAACTTTGGCAACGGTGCATACTCAGGGAGAACACTTGTACCTTAAAATTTAGTGAGAGATCATCTTATAATGCTACCGTCAATCAAGCAGAATAAGATGCATAAAAGATAAACATCACACACAATCAATATAAGTGATATGATATGGCCATGATCATCTTGTGCCTTTGATCTCCATCTCCAAAGCACCTGTCATGATCACCATCGTCACCGGCACGAGACCTTGATCTCCATTGTAGCATCATTGTCGTCTCGCCAACTATTGCTTCTACGACTATTGCTACCGCTTAGTGATAAAGTAAAGCAATTACATGGCGATTGCATTTCGTACAATAAAGCGACAACCATATGGCTCCTGCCAGTTGCCGATAACTCCATTACAAAACATGATCATCTCATACAATAAAATATAGCATCATGCCTTGACCATATCACATCACAATATGCCCTGCAAAAACAAGTTAGACGTCCTCTACTTTGTTGTTGCAAGTTTTACGTGGCTGCTACAGGCTGAGCAAGAACCATTCTTACTTACGCATCAAAACCACAATGATAGTTCGTCAAGTTATTGATGTTTAAACCTTCAACAAGGACCAGGCGTAGTACCACTCGGTTCAACTAAAGTTGGAGAAACTGACACCCGCCAGCCACCTGTGTGCAAAGCACGTCGGTAGAACCAGTCTCGCGTAAGCGTACGCGTAATGTCGGTCCGGGCCGCGTCAGCCAACAATACCGCCAAACAAGGACCGGGCATAGTCACACCTGGTAAGCAGTATGACTTGTATTGCCCACAACTCACTTGTGTTCTACTCGTGCATATAACATCTACACATAAACCTTGCTCGGATGCCACTGATGGGGAACGCAGTAATTTCAAAAAAATTCCTACGCACACGCAAGATCATGGTGATGCATAGCAACGAGAAGGGAGAGTGTCGTCTACGTACCCTCGTAGAGCGTAAGCGGAAGCGTTATGACAACGTGGTTGATGTAGTCGTACATCTTCACAATTGACCGATCCTCAGTACCGAACGTACGACACCTCCGCGTTCAGCACACGTTCAGCTCGGTGACGTCCCGCGAACTCACGATCCAGTAGAGCTTCCGGGAAGAGCTTCGTCAGCACGACGGTGTGGTGACGGTGTTGATGAAGCTACCGACGTAGGGCTTCGCCTAAGCACTGCTATGATATGACCGAGGTGGATTATGGTGGAGGGGGGAACCGCACATGGCTAAAAGATCAATGATCAATTGTTGTGTTCTAGGGCGCCCCCTGCTCCCGTATATAAAGGAGCAAGGGGGGAGGCCGGCCAGCCCCTATAGGGCGCGCCAGGAGGAGGAGTCCTCCTCCTAGTAGGAGTAGGACTCCCCTTTCCTACTCCCACTAGGAGGAGGAAAGGAAGGGGGAAGGGGAGAAGGAAGGAGAGGGAGGAAAGGAGTAAAGGGGGGCCGGCCCCCAGTCCAATTCGGTTTGGGCTAGGGGGGGCGCGCGCCCTGCCTCCTCTCTTCCACCACTTGGCCCATGAGGCCCAATACTTCTTCCCCGTATTCCCGTAACTCCCCGGTACTCCAAAAAATACCCGAATCACTCGGAACCTTTCCGATGTCCGAATATAGTCGTCCAATATATTGATCTTTACGTCTCAACCATTTCGAGACTCCTCGTCATGTCCCCGATCTCATCCGAGACTCTAAACTACCTTCGGTACATCAAATCACATAAACTCATAATACCGATCGTCACCGAACTTTAAGCGTGCGGACCCTACGGGTTCGAGAACTATGTAGACATGACCGAGACACATCTCCGGTCGATAACCAATAGAGAAACTTGGATGTTCATATTGGCTCCTACATATTCTATGAAGATCTTTATCGGTCAAACCACATAACAACATATGTTGTTCCCTTTGTCATCCGTATGTTACTTGCCCGAGATTCGATCGTCGGTATCTCAATACCTAGTTCAATCTCATTACCGGCAAGTCTCTTTACTCATTTCCATACTACATCATCCCGCAACTAACTCATTAGTCACAATGCTTGCAAGGCTTATAGTGATGTCCATTACCGAGAGGGCCCAAAGATACCTCTCCGACAATCAGAGTGACAAATCCTAATCTCGATCTATGCCAACTCAACAAGCACCATCGGAGACACATGTAGAGCACCTTTATAATCACCCAGTTACGTTGTGATGTTTGGTAGCAAATAAAGTGTTCCTCCGGTACTCGGGAGTTGCAGAATCTCATAGTCATAGGAACATGTATAAGTCATGAAGAAAGCAGTAGCAACAAACTAAACGATCATCGTGCTAAGCTAACGGAATGGGTCAAGTCAATCACATCATTCTCCTATTGATGTTATCCTGTTTATCAAATGACAACTCATGTCTATGGTTAGGAAACATAACCATCTTTGATCAACAAGCTTGTCGGCGTTCTGGGAACGGGGGTCCCTACACTTGCCTGCCTGCGGCCTGCGGCGTGGCTCAAAGGGGGCCCGGCACGGCCCATCTTCACCAACACAAGACTCAAGACCCTCGCGAGGGGCCAAGCCTCGCGGGGCGGACGACGTGGAGCTTCCTCAGGCACGGCCTCGTCAGGCTGGCTCACGAGGAGGCGGAGAAATCAAGGCGGGGTACCTCGCGAGGTGCCCGTGACGCAAGCCATGACGACTCAGGGCGCCAGGCGGGTGCCAGCCCGCGCAGCGTCCTCCTTTCCTCTTTGGTGCAAAGGGGGCAAGCGCAGCCGCGGAGTACCGAGGCATCAGGCAAAGGTTCCATTTTGGTGCAACGAGACCAAGACCAGGAGGACTACGAGACGGAGGTCACCGTGGAGCCCAAGACAGCGTCATCACCAGAGCTTTGTGCAGGCGAAGACTACCTTTGTCAGGATAGCTGATACTTGCTGTCCCCCTTCAAATTAGCCCGCCATTGTTGGCTCCCTTCCCGCTCAAATATTTGGGAAGAGGACCAGGGCCTCTATAAATAGGTCTAGCCACCCCTAGGGTAGGAGAGATCAAGAACCAGCCACCTACACAGCAAAGGCCGTCAAGTAAGAGCAAGGCAGTGAGTGAGAGAGAGAGAGAGAGAGAAAGAGAAAAGGTGGCTGAACTCCTCCCAGCAGTCCATCGCCCCATCCAAGAACAGACCCTCGCGAGGCTGTTCTTCTTTGTATTGCTCATCATCATCAGCCCCAAGAGGCAATCCACCCACCACACACTGGAGTAGGGTATTACACCACAACGGTGGCCCGAACCAGTATAAACCTTGTGTCTCTTGTGCAGTTCTTTCAGTAGTCTAGATCTTTGCGAGACGGAGAGGTAGAAGGCGTAATCTCCGTGCGCACCCCAGTGTTTGAACCTTAAGGGTCTGCCAGAACCCGAAATCCAACATTTGGCGCGCCAGGTAGGGGTGTGTCGGAATTCGTCTTCCACCGCCCCGTTCTCCTCCTACCGTCGCATCCATGTCCGACGCTTGTCGGGCCCGCGCCGAGCGCCGGGCCGCCATCGCTTCCCGCGTCGCCCAGACGGCGCCCGTTGGCGGACGTCCTCGTCGTTCCCCGTCGCCCGCCATCAACGCCGCCACCGGCCCGGCGGGGGGCGAGCAGCAAGCGTCGTCTCAGCATCCATCCGTGCGGCAAGACGGCCGCACCGCTACTCCATCGCTCGCACCAGCTGGTTCTTCGTCCCGCGCACTCCGCGCACCCTTGGAGGCTCGAGCTGCGCTCATCGCGGCAAACGAGCTCCTGCGCTACCGTCCCGTCGACGACGTCTACGAAGAGTGGCTCGACCGCGTCGCCGAGCTCGTCCGCGCCGCGGGGGGCTCTCCCGCGCCGTCCGTTCCGCCGCGCCGCACCCCGCCCCGCATGGGCAACGAAGCTCCGGGGGCGTACCAGCCGCCTCCTCTCCAAGAAGACGCCATAGCTCCAAGGCGCGTGGCCCCTGGGCGGAACCCGCTTCGTCAGGTGCCAGTGCAGCAAGAACGGAGCTGCCAAGAAGTCCCTCACCCGCAAGGAGCTGCCCGGGCGCTCCCTGCTCCGGCACGCCGCGACCCTGCTCCGGCCCCAGCACACCAAGACCCCGCGCTGCTCCTAGCTGCAGCGCGTGGGGACCCTCAAGACCGAGCTCTCCACCAGCCGAAGCCTTTCGTGGCCACCACAGGCTGCCGTGCCTACACCACCGAGCTGCGTAGCGTCACGTGGCCCGGCAAGTTCAAGCCAGACCTGCCTCCTCGTTACGATGGCACGACTGACCCTGCCGAGTTCCTCCAGCTCTATGAGCTGGGCATCGAAGCTGCCAGCGGGGACGAGAAGGTCATGGCGAACTGGTTTCCCATGGCGCTCAAGGAAGGAGCTCGCACCTGGCTCCTGAATCTGGCTCCAGGCACGATCTCTTCCTGGGACCAGATGCGCACCCGCTTCATCACCAACTTCCAAGGTACTCGCGACCGGCCACCCGCCGTGAGCGACATGCGCCGCATCAAGCAACAACCTGGAGAGACCCTGCAAAAGTACATCCAGCGCTTCAATGGCGCGCGCCTCAAGATCCCCAAGGTGTCTGAGGAGGCCATCATCTCGGCCTTCTCCGATGGTGTGCGCGACGTCAAGATGAAGGAGGAGCTGGCGATGCATGAAGACCTGTGCACCTCCCTGGAGCTGTTCAATTTGGCGACCAAGTGCGCCAGGGCTGAGGAGGGACGCCTCTCCCTCCTCGAGCTGCCTGCCGCAAACCCAGAAGAGAAGAAGCCCAAGGCCAAGGACGTGAAGCGCAAGGGGGCTGCCATGCTCGTGGCAGAACCAGACACCAAGCGGGGCAAAGATCAGCCTGAGTCCTCCCGGGGCGGCCGGTACTGTGTGTACCACGACCTCCACACCCACAACACCAACGAATGCCAAGAACTCCGCGCCGTGCGAGAAGGAAGGATCGGCCGTCGTCCTGAATGCACCGATCGGGGCTACGGCCGAGGAGGAGGAAGAAATGCAGGACACTGGGAAGACCGCGGCCCGCGCCAAGGGTGGCGCGATCAACCTCGCGAGGATCGTTGGCGAGACCTGCCTCACGAGGGGGACTGGAGGGATCAGCCTCATGAGGATCGCCCACAGGGCCACGCAGGCCACCCTCCACTGCCGCCTCAGCCAAGGAGAAACGAGGACCGCCATCAAGACGAGGGGGCTGGGGGCTTCCAGGAGCCACGCGCCATCGCCTGCATCCTGGGCGGAGCTCAAGCCCCGGCCTCCCAACGCATCTTCAAGCAGTTTGCCCGCGAAGTGAACGCAGTCCTCCCCAGGCTTGAAGCAACGCGCCCTCTCAGGTGGTTGGCATGCGCCATCACATTCATCTCAGCGGATCAACTCAAGTGTGCGGCCACAGCCGGAGTCCTCCCGATGCTTTGCTCCCCAGTCATCAGCAATGTACTGGTCACCAGGACCCTCATCGATGGTGGGGCAGGGCTCAACGTCCTGTCCGTGGAAATGTTCAACAATCTCCAAGTGCCTTACGACCAGCTTCAGCCAACCAAGCCCTTCTCCAGAGTCACCGACGGCTCCACGGTCCCGATTGGGCACGTTCGCCTCCCTGTCACCTTCGGGGCACGCGACAACTACCGCACCGAGCTCATCGACTTCGACGTCGCCCACATCCGCCTGCCGTACAACGCCATCCTCGGGTACCCAGCGCTGGCCAAGTTCATGGCCGTGACTCACCATGGCTACAACATCCTCAAGATGCCAGGAAGTGGCGGAGTCATCACGGTGCCCTGTGAAGAGAAGGATGCAGTGTGTTCCCTGGAGCGAGCCTTTCAGGCCGCGACACTGGAAGACCCGGATCGCGAAAGCAGGAGGCTTCCCGAGACCACCCCCAAGAAGAAGAAGACATCGTCCGGCCCGGCCCCTCGGAAGGCGGGCCCCTCAGGGCCCGCATCTGCCCAGGGGAACCTCCTTCCATCGCATAGGAAAGCACGCCCGGCGCCCTCCTCAGGCAGGGCTCGAGGGCTCTCCCCTGGAGGGCCACCGACCTGGCCAGGGTCACGAGGGAGGCGCTTGGGCACCACATGGAGGCGTGTTTCGAAGCACGTTTCCCTCAAGAAGGAGAAGGGCAAGGAAGGTCAGACCCACAGGAGTTCGTCGACAAGGCCATTCAAGAACTACAGGAATCAAGAATCATGAGAGGTTGCCACCGTCTACCGGCTGTGGCTCCCCATCCGGGCGAGGATGGTGGGCTGCGCGTCTGCATCGACGTACCAGGGCTCAACCAAGCCGCCACGATGGGGCGCCTCTGGCCCTCGCGAGCGGGGAACTGCGGGGGCCTGCCCCACAGCTACGTTCGCATGCCTTACGGCTTGCCGAGCGCGGTTGCAACGTGCCAGCGCCTCACGAGGGGCATCATGGAGGCACAAGAAGACAGGCGTTCCACAGCCTTGGCGGGGATGGAGATGATTCACGAAGAGCTACCAGTGCCTCCGGAGCCTCCCGAGGCCCCTGGGCCTGGGGGCTCGTGAGGATCGGCTTCCGCAGCCTACCGAGTCTGCTGCACCAACACCCCTTCGCCCTCGACACCCGCAAGTGACATCTTACAAGTTTCATTTCCAGCTGGGAGCGCCCTCCCAGGGCTGCATCGTCCCTAGGCCGTGTGGGTCTGTCCCTGCGGTATGTATCCCTTTTATTCCCTGTCGTTAGCCTGCTTTGATGGGGCGCCCCTCGGGCTGCATCATCCCCAAGTCGCTTGGGCCCGACCCAGCGATGTCTACCTTCCCAACATCTGTTTGAATGAATCCCCTCCTTCACGGCTAACGTGTTTGATCTAGTTGCCTGCTTAACTGACGCCAACCGACGGAATTGCTCCCACAACGGCACGACGCTTGCGCATGGGTCCGTCCCTGCAACGCCGACAAACCTGAATGGCTGAGCTCTGGCCGCGGCAGCCCCGCATGGCGCCACCTCGTCAAGCCTCCAGTGCCTCACCTCCCCTCGGAAGCAACTAACGGCAGACTGATAGTTGTCATGGCAACATTTTCTTCCTTCTATGATGAGTTTACAGGATCCCCTAAGGGAGTTGCGCCAGGCAAGGCCCTCGCGGCGTTCCTTTCACTCTCGACCATGCGAACCGCTTGCACATTAAAGGGGGGGTGCCTGAGCATCACGACTCAGGGCTCCTATTGGCTCTCCAGCCCTCACCCTCTGGCCTTGACCACGGCATCGCGACCTGGCATACCAGCGATGGCTGAGACTAGCTCGAGGGCCGGGACCCGAGGACGTAGAGTAGAAAGGGGAGCAAAGGCGGGGGAGAAGGGGCACGCGAGGACCTCGCCGAGCGATTCCGCTCCTGCTGACGCGCGGACCCAACGACACACCAGGAATGATCCCCGACTCTCGAGATAAGTCACCGCCCGAAAGCACTGGCTATCGTAGCACTACCCCCGCACCTCATGCAATTCCGTGTCAGCGACACCGCTCTCCTTTCTCACCGAGCGACGGCTGCTTGGGCGCCAAAGGGGACCTCCTGAGCATCGCGACTCAGGGGCTCTTACCGGACCCCGGGTCGCTCACCTCCTGGCCTTGACCACGGCATCGCGACCTGGCATACCAGCGACGGCGACGCCGCCTTGGGACTGGGACCCGTCGACGCAGAGCACCAAGCCCTCGCGAGGTTCGAAAGGGAGAACTGAGCTAAGACGGAATCAGCAACTCGCACAGCTCTACAACAAGGGTTATGTATTAACAAACAGGATTACAGGCACCTTACAAGCCCCCATGGGCGCATTTTGGTTCCTCGCAGGGAACGGATCCTAAGGGATGCTAACTAAACGCGCTCCTGCAAAAGATGCCATCATCAACAGTGGGCCGTCGAGCGCCGGGGCCAACCCCATCCAGATCAGAGTCGGCGACGGCCAGACGAGCCTGCCCTGCTCCAGGAGCGGCGCCGGCTCATGGGCTTGTAGCTGTCGTCACTCGTCTCCGGAGTCGCGAAGATCTCGCTGGAGTCACTGGATCCCCCGGCGCCTCCGTCGCCTGCAGAGCCGCCAAGGGAGCGGTCGACGGGCCTAGCCTTCACCATGGCGAGGTCTTGGCCACCTCTCCCGGGGCAACACTCTAGCCGGCGCCCATCTGCGTCGAAGACCTTGAAGAACATCACCGAAGCGCCATCATACTCCAAGTGGACCGCGAAGACGCCCCTTACCCTGCAAACCCGGGCGATCTCTCTCCAGCCACGAGTCATGTAGACCTCGCCCGGGGCAACGACCGCGACCTCTGCCTCGTCGCGAGGGCGCTGCAGCCGGCATGCTGCAGCCGGAGCTCCAAGGGCACCCCCTGCGGGATGATGGAGGCAAAGAAGGGAGGCAGGCGGATCCAAGACTGGAGAGGAATGGCGACGTGGAGCATGAACTCTTGGGAGGAGACCTCGGCGTGGACCCCAGGAGGAACAACCCACACCTTCGTGACCCGTCGGCGCCGACGACGGTGCTGACCGCAGGGATCGGCATCGACCCCTTCGAGGCCCTCGACGTGGGCATACAAGGGAAGCGGGAACCCCGGCGGAGCCCGCTCGCACCAAGGCCTTGACGCCACCTGACGGTCCTCCTCGTCCCGACCGCAAAGGGCGAGCCGTTTCTTCGGCGGGAGCGGGTCTGGTCCCTCTCGAGGGGCCTTTCCCTTCTCCGCTGCAGAGAACCGGTGGATCGGAGCCATCGCGGCAAGATGGAGCAAGGATCGGGAAGAAGGAGAAGCAAGGAGGGATGTACTGGAAGGGCACGCGCAATTCCGTACTTATAGCCGGCGAAGGCCAACCGCCGGCCTCCATGATCACAGGTAATCATGACACGATTTGCATGCAGGGACTTGTCCAACTCGCGCGATCACCAAGGCGACGTGGGGAAGCGGAGACGCCCATGTCCCATCAACCGCCACGCGGCGCCCAAGGCCGCAGGCTGTTAGGGCCCGCGGCGCTTCGCCCTTGCCCTTTCGCCTCTCGGCATGGCCAAGTCCGGGCGCGCCTTGGGCCCGGGGGCTACTGTCGGCATTCTGGGAACGGGGGTCCCCAGAATTGCCTGCCTGCGGCGTGGCTCAAAGGGGGCCCGACACGGCCCATCTTCACCAACACAAGACTCAAGACCCTCGCGAGGGGCCAAGCCTCGCGGGGCGGACGACGTGGAGCTTCCTCAGGCGCGGCCTCGTCAGGCTGGCTCACGAGGAGGCGGAGAAATCAAGGCGGGGTACCTCGCGAGGTGCCCGTGATGCAAGCCATGACGACTCAGGGCGCCAGGCGGGTGCCAGCCCGCGCAGCGTCCTCCTTTCCTCTTTGGTGCAAAGGGGGCAAGCGCAGCCGCGGAGTACCGAGGCATCAGGCAAAGGTTGCCATTTCGGTGTAACGAGACCAAGACCAGGAGGACTACGAGACGGAGGTCACCGTGGAGCCCAAGACGGCTTTATCACCAGAGCTTTGTGTAGGCGAAGACTACCTTTGTCAGGATAGCTGATACTTGCTATCCCCCTTCAAATTAGCCCGCCATTGTTGGCTCCCTTCCCGCTCAAATATTTGGGAAGAGGACCAGGGCCTCTATAAATAGGACTAGCCACCCCTAGGGTAGGAGAGATCGAGAACCATCCACCTACACAGCAAAGGCCGGCAAGTAAGAGTAAGGCAGTGAGTGAGAGAGAGAGAGAGAAAGAGAAAGGTGGCTGAACTCCTCCCAGCAGTTCATCGCCCCATCCAAGAACAGACCCTCGCGAGGCTGTTCTTCTTTGTATTGCTCATCATCATCAGCCCCAAGAGGCAATCCACCCACCACACACTGGAGTAGGGTATTACACCACAACGGTGGCCCGAACCAGTATAAACCTTGTGTCTCTTGTGCAGTTCTTTCGGTAGTCTAGATCTTTGCGAGACGGAGAGGTAGAAGGTGTAATCTCCGTGCGCACCCCAGTGTTCAAACCTTAAGGGTCTGCTGGAACCCGAAATCCGACAAAGCTAGTCAAGTAGAGGCATACTAGTGACACTCTGCTTGTCTCTGTATTCACACATGTACTAAGTTTCCGGTTAATACAATTATAGCACGAATAATAAACATTTATCATGATATAAGGAAATAAATAATAACTTTATTATTGTCTCTAGGGCATATTTCCTTCACAGCGGGCGCAAGCAGGAGGCTGCGGGGTGGCCGGTCACGACAGCAACGACGATGGCCTACACGGCTACGGGCGGTGCTTGATGGTCCGACGGCTACGGGGCACGAGGAGGAGAAGGGAGAGGCCAGGAGGAGGCGGGAGCTCACATCAAGCTCGATGACATGGACGAGGAGGCTGGGGAGGACGACTCGCGGCATTGGGCGAAGTAGAGGCGGGGGAGACGGGGCGGTCCGGCGGCGAAGCGGCGCCGACAAGGTAGAGGCGGTGGGGCGGCGCCAGTGGGGCGGTGCCGCGGAGGAGGACGGAGGCGCGACGGGGCGGCGTCGGGCAGCGATGCATCAGGGTCGGGCGACGGGGCGACATCGTCGGAGGACGTGGAGGCGCGAGAGGAAGGGAGCTGCGAGGAGGAGGCGGCGGGGGGGGGGGGGGGCTTGATACGTCTCCAACGTATCTATAATTTTTGATTGTTCCATGCTATTATATTATCAACCTTGGATGTTTTATATGCATTTATATGCTATTTTATATGATTTTGGGACTAACCTATTAACCTAGAGGCTAGTGACAGTTTCTGTTTTTCCTTGTTTTTGAGTTTTACAGAAAAGGAATACCAAATGGAGTCCAATTGACGTGCCAATTTTTGACGATTTTTAATGGACCAAAAGAAGACCCCAGAGTAAAAGAGTTGGGCCAGAAGAGTCCCGGGCTGTCCATGAGGGTGGGGGGCGCACCCACCCCCCAGGCGCATGGGCCTACCTCATGGACGACTCGGGCACCTTCCTGACTTGTTCACGACGCCAAAAATTCCTATAAATACTGAAACCTCCAGAAAATAACCTAAATCGAGAGTTCCAACGCCAGAAGCCTCCGTAGCCACGGAAAACCAATCTAGACCCGTTCCGGCACCCTGCCGAAGGGGGGAATCCCTCTCCGGTGGCCATCTTCATCATTCCGGCGCTCTCCTTGACGAGGAGGGAGTAGTTCTCCCTCGGGTCTGAGGGTATGTACCAGTAGCTATGTGTTTGATCTCTCTCTCTCTCTCTCTTGTGTTCTTGAGTTGGGACAATCTTGATGTATCACGAGCTTTGCTATTATATTTGGATCTTATGATATTTCTCCCCCTCTACTCTCTTGTGATGAATTGAGTTTTCCCTTTGAAGTTATCTTACCAGATTGAGTCTTTAAGGATTTGAGAACACTTGATGTATTTATTGCATGTGCTTATCTGTGGTGACAATGGGATATCACGTGATCCACTTGATGTATGTTTTGGTGATCAACTTGCGAGTTCCGTGACCTCGTGAACTTATGCATAGGGGTTGGCACACGTTTTCATCTTGACTCTCCGGTAAAAAGTTTGGGGCACTCTTTGAAGTTCTTTGTGTTGGTTGAATAGATGAATATGAGATTGTGTGATGCATATCGTATAATCATACCCACGGATACTTGAGGTGACATTGGAGTATCTAGGTGACATTAGGGTTTTGGTTGATTTGTGTCTTAAGGTGTTATTCTAGTACAAACTCTATGATAGATTGAACGGAAAGAATAGCTTCATGTTATGTTACTACGGACTCTTGAATAGATCGATCAGAAAGGATAACTTTGAGGTGGTTTCGTACCCTACAATAATCTCTTCATTTGTTCTCCTCTATTAGTGACTTTGGAGTGACTCTTTGTTGCATGTTGAGGGATAGTTATATGATCCAATTATGTTATTGTTGTTGAGAGAACTTGCACTAGTGAAAGTATGAACCCTAGGCCTTGTTTCCTAGCATTGCAATACCGTTTGTGCTCACTTTTACCACTTGCTACCTTGCTGTTTTTATATTTTCAGATTACAAAAACCTTTATCTATTATCCATATTGCACTTGTATCACCATCTCTTTGCCGAACTAGTGCACCTATACAATTTACCATTGTATTGGGTGTGTTGGGGACACAAGAGACTCTTTGTTATTTGGTTGCAGGGTTGCTTGAGAGAGACCATCTTCATCCTACGCCTCCCACGGATTGATAAACCTTAGGTCATCCACTTGAGGGAAATTTTCTACTGTCCTAAAAACCTCTGCTGGAGGCCCAACAACGTCTACAAGAAGAAGGTTGTGTAGTAGTCATCAGCCCTCGGCGCCGGCGGACAGCGACCGTCCTCGGGCGCGTGAGCACCGAGAGGAGGGGAGCAAACAAGGGCGCGCCTCCTCCGTGCGCATGTGTGTGTGTGTGCGCGCGTGGGTGACAGCACTGGGAGGGAACGAGGGAGAGTGGGGGATCGTGCGGGAGAGAGTGGGTGAGTGCTAGGGTTAGGCAGCTGGTGGGGGGGAGGGGCTGGGCTGTCGCGGCCCATTGTGGCCTAAAGCCCAGGGGGAGGCAGTGGGGTTTTCTTGCTTTCTCTCTCTCTCTGTTATACTTTTGCTTTTTTTCTTTTCTGTGTTTTTATTGTTGTTTATTCAAGTGTTAAAAATATCCCAGATTGACACCTACATTGATGTTACCAATTATGCCATTGCCACATAATTTTGCTACCCAAACTAAAGTAGGACTACTGCAGGATGCTGCTAACGCGACACTACGATCAGAGACCCTTCGAGAAACTGTGTGCGATGCAATAATCACAAACGGTGCTGTATGAAAAACCGTCAGAAATGTGTAAAATGTTTGCGATGACAGATGCATCAAACACGGTTCAGGTTTTAGTTGCGTGTGCGATGAAGGGCATACGGTTCAGTTCAATGAACTGTTTGCGATGAGGAGGAACAAAAGAAATGGGCAGCCAGATGAAGGCGTGTGCGATACACAACATACGGTTCACTCGGATGAACTGTTTGTGATTAGGAAACACAAAAGAAACGGTCAGCCATATCAAAGGTGTGTGCGATATACGGCATGCGGTTCACTCGGATGAACTGTTTGCGTTGAGACATGAGAACAGAAATGATTCAACTTAACGAGATGTGTGTGATACGCGGCAAACAGGTCTGTAATCAGAAATGTGTGTGAAGACCGATAATAACAGAGACGGTTGCTGCTAATAAGACGTGTGTGTTGTGCGATGGGATTGCATACAAAACAACAACAACAACATATATACATACACACTTATAAGGACATGCTTGCATAACCAAATTAAACATCCACTAACATAGGTGGCTACTGCAACCATGGCATTTGCACACACCAAAGTAAACTATTACATGCATAATTACATAGGTGGCTACTACACACATGCCATTTCCACACACACCAGTAAAGTAAACTATATATTACATGCATGATTAACTAGCATAAACGATCATCTGATCATCCTCTACTTCTTGTGACGCTTGCTCTTCTTGTGGCTCGATCCAGGCTCGTCGATTTGGGTAACGAGGCACTTCCTCATGTCAACGATCCGCATGTGCATCTCATAGCATGTGTACACGCTCTTGGCCGCGAACATGAGGTGAGGTTCATCCAGTTGCCGCATCTAGGCCTTGTGCCAGGATACGGGACTTGTTCTCTGGGCATCATGGCCGAGGCAAGTTCGACCAGGGAGTCCTGCTTCGTGCTGCCCCAGACCCTGTAGTGGTCACGGATTTCGACAAGGTTCTTGCAGGCCAAGCCCGTAACACTGAGCGCTTTTACATCGTCTTTGGTATCTCCCATGGCGAACTTGTAGTCGGTGCTGTTGACAAACCTGTTGAAACGGCCGCAATGCTCTGTGGCCATGCAATAGTGGTAGATGAGGACATGATGGCGCATGCACAACTGGGCGACGGCAACCTTCTGATCTATGCTGGGACGACTGACGGTGTACAGGAGGTCGATGCCGACCACCTTGTACTTGTCTCCAGCAAGCAACTGCTCAACAACGCTGTTGATGTAGTCGTCCACCACTGCCGGGTCGATGGTGTACACCACTGAGAGATCTGTCTCCCTCGCGTGGGTCTCCACTCTATGCTCGCCGAACTCCATTGGAGCACCGCCGGACATCCCCTCTATGCGTCGTCGTGGGTGTGCTTGTTGTGTTGTGGGGCGCGATCGAAAGGTTGAAGAGACTAAGGTTATAATGCCCGTGGGAATTAAAGGGGAAGCCGTACGGCCAGGAATATCGGCAGGCACTGATGGCAGTTCTAATTTGCAGTGCGTAACTCCATCGTTCCACACGTAACTGCATCGCGTGGCAACGCGCACGACGCAACCGCATGCATATGGGGCCCCCGACGTGATCGTGTGCATGCCCAACCACTGGCAGAGCGCGCGCGGAGGGACGCGAGCAGAGCGCTCCGCGGTCGCCTCAAGGAAAAGTTGTCCACAAGCCGAGCGCACCAACGGACGTGACAGAGCGCACTGCGGCGCCTAACGGTGAGCACAGCGCGCTGCAGTGCCTAACGGTGAGCAGAGCTTGCCGAGGGACGCGAGCAGAGGACGGCACAGTGATATGTGGCAAATAAGACGTACTGTACGAGCGATGTCGGAGACATCGAGCACGAATCAGATTAGAGTTGCGTGTGCGATACGTGGCACATAGTTGATCCATCAGAGCTGTTTGTGATGGAATAAGCCGTGCGTGTTGCGGGCAAACACTTGCTGGTGTATAACCTTAAATTTAACCAAAAAAGTGTTAATGCATGTTACTAAAATTGTATAGCTGGAAACTATGTTCAAATACGACTCCAACGATATAATCTACGGCGACATGCATTCATATTTTATTAGTTAAATCCTACTTATAAACCAGGATGGGGGTATAGTAGGTAATTAAATCGCAAACGTTTTTTATTAACTGTATGTGTATGTGTCGTCTCGTCCTCCTCTCGCACGTCTTGTCACCCCGCTGCCGCAGACGGCTTACAACGCAAGCTTGCACAGCGCGCGGGGGCGTTCTTTTGGCCAAACGGTGGCGCCAATGAATCGTCGGTGAGCCCGTTCCCACGCAACCTCGCAGGTTCCCGCGCAAGCTTCCCGCCCGACTCGGTGAAACCCCCCAAAATCCCAATGCTTACCGGCCTGCTATAAAAACCCTCATGGCCGGCGAGTCCCGCGTCGCATTTTCCCCTCCCTCCATGTAGCTTATCTCGTCTGCTTCTCCCACAATCACCAATGGCACCGGTCTGTCATCATTGCTCAGCCAGTCCACCATCATCAGAGGACAGCTCCAGCTGGGAGGCTACACCGCGACGGCGGCACAGTCCCCGGCATAGTGTAGTGCGCGTGGTGTCCCTGTTGGGTGTGCGCGGAACACCCACCACACGCTCCGCCGCCGCTGCCCATCGGCAGCTATTACCGGCCTTTGTTGCCGCCACACCACCGTCGAAATCCAGAGCCATCTCCCGCTCCGCCGCCACGGCCCGAAGGCGGGAGGTGCCCGTCGTGGCCACCACCCCACTGCCGGCCACTGTGGCCATCACCCGCTCCGCCACAGCGGCCTGAAGGCGGGAGGTGGTGGTCGTGGCCGCCACTCCATCGTCAGGCACCGTGGCCGCCAGCCCACCGTCGACCGTCGGGATCATCACCCACTCTGCCACCGCCGCCCGATGGAGGGGGTGGAGGTGGAGGCCCGCATGTGCGTCAGCGACCTTGCGCGCTACATCGAGTTCCCGCGGGAGGAGGAGGAGCGCCTTGTCGGGCACGCAAAGAGCCTTACCGCAGCCGTGGCCGCAGCACACGCCGACGCAGAGGCAAGGAATCAGGAGATCTACGAGCAGTCCGGCCACTTCGAGAGGGATCGTCTAGAGTGGCAGTGGGCGTTCAAGCTGGCGAGCGTCGCTGAATGTGCAGCAGCGGCAGGCACCGTATTGCATTTGTCCAGCTCGTCGGTAGGCTCCTCCTACTCCTCTGCCTCTTACTGAGTGTGCTCGGCAGAGGAGAGGCTGCCGGAAGTAGCACAAAGCCCCTCCGTGGTAGTAGTATTTAGGGGCTATTTTTTTCAGTTCATCTGACTATATATGTGTGGTCGAATTGTACAACGTACTTAAAATTTGCTAGTATATATAGTTGAACTAGCTATTTCAGTACGTGGTTGGCAACAATTGGGGAGAAGTTTGGTCGGTTCAGCTGTCGAGTTGAACTGTTTGTATAAATTAAGAATGACTGCTTAATCTATGAATGAAATCTATGCTTAATTACTGAATTTTAGTTGCAAAAATTACATAGTGATAATGATTTCTAGCTACATATTTTGACAAATCGCAGTGTTACAAGGATTGACAAATGGCAACGTTACTAGATGAACAAACGTAAATCTTTCCAGTTTGACAAATGGCAACATACCCAATATGACAGATGCAAAATCTTACCAAATTGTTTGTACGTGGTTGCACACGGGTCATCTAGAACAACCGTTTGCGTTGAAGGGATGCACAAATCCTGCGCTGCCCTCATTTTGCATACGGGTGTTCTATCTAAATCTTATGATCAAGAGCTGCAGAAATCCTGCTCGGCACATTTTCTCTTGGCTTCCTGGGGAAGCTGTCGGTTTGCATACGGGTGTTCTAACTAAAACGTTTGCGATGAGTGTTTTATATTTAAAAGGCAAATTAAACTATGGCTTGGGTGCCATTAATGGAGAGGACACGAGCAAGGCGGGCGGCCATGGAAATCAAAGGGCTCGCTTCCCACTGAGCCTGCGCAGCATACAGCTCGCACGCTTCCCGGTGAGCCTGCGCACTCGAGGACAGCTTGCACGCCTCTCGGTCAGCCTGCGCACCGGATGGCACTCGCACGCCTCCCCTTCAGTCAAGGTCAAGCAGCTGTCCGCATGACACCTCCTACAGCCATTAAAACCAAGACACGTGGCGTCACATGAATGGTTAACAGAATTTTGGATTTACTAGAATTTAAAAACCAGGCATCTCAATGTTTTGCCGGCAATCAACGGTGCCCTGGTGTTTGAAATTCATGCCCATTTCTTGCATGGGACCTAAGCATGCACCCAAGGACACAGATTTAAATTTTCAACCAATTTATATGCACTTGATCATGTGCATGTAGTTCAAATTTGAATTATGCACACAAATGCATAAAAATGTCCAAACAAACCCCGAAAATTCACAAAAATTCACACAACACTCCTGTTATTCGATGTTGACACGAGAAAAAAATTTGAAATTAATAAGAGGCAATGGATATCATTTCGTCCCCAAAGGTGGGACGTTCCCTATCGAAAACCATCATGCTTGTTGTGAGAAGCTCCGGTTTGCGAGAAGCATATACCCAAACCTGCCCCAAATGGGATAAAATTTGTACCACGGCATGTTGATGCCGCTCCATCATAGCATGCCAAGTTTCATGAATTTCAGACGAGTTTTGGATTTACTAGAATTTAAAAACCAGGCATCTCAATGTTTTGCCGGCAATCAACGGTGCCCTGGTTTTCGAAATTCATTCCCATTTCTTGCATGGGACCTAAGCATGCACCCGAGGACACATATTTGATTTTTCAACCAATTTATATGCACTGGAGCATGTGCATGTAGTTCAAATTTGAATTATGCACATAAATGCATTGAAAACTCAGTTAATGCATAAAAATGTCCAAACGAACCCCGAAAAATCACAAAAATTCACACAACACTCCTGTTGCTCTATGTTGACATGAGAAAAAAAATGAAATCAATAAGAGGCAATGGATATCGTTTCGTCCCCAAAGGTGGAACGTTCCCTACCGAAAACCATCATGCTTATTGTGAGAAGCTTCGGTTTGCGAGAAGCATATACCCAAACCTGCCCCAAATGAGACAAAATTTGTACCACGGCATGTTGATGCCGCTCCATGATAGCATGCCAAGTTTCATGAAATTTCAGACGAGTTTCGGATTTACTAGAATTTAAAACCAGACATCTCAATGTTTCAAATTCATTCCCATTTCTTGCATGGGACCTAAGCATGCACACAAGGATACAAATTTGATTTTTCAACCAATTTATATGCACTGGAGCATGTGCATGTAGTTCAAATTTGAATTATGCACATAAATGCATTGAAAACTCAGTTAATGCATAAAAATGTCCAAACGGACCCCAAAAAATCACAAAAATTCGCACAACACTCATGTTGTTCTATGTTGACACTTGAAATTTTTTGAAAGCAATAAGTGGCAACGGATATCATTTCGTCCCCAAAGGTGGGACATTCCCTACCGAAAATCATCATGCTTGTTCTGAGAAGCTTCGGTTTGTGAGAAGCATATACCCAAATCTGCCCCCAAATGGGACAAAATTTGTACCACAAGATGTTGATGCCGCTCCATGATAGCATGCCAAGTTTCATGAATTTCAGACGAGTTTTGGATTCACTAGAATTTAAAAACCAGGCATCTCAATGTTTTACTGGCAATCAACGGTGCCCTGGTGTTTCAAATTCATTCCTATTTCTTGCATGGGACCTAAGCATGCACACAAGGAAACGGATTTGCTATTTCAACAAATTTATATGCACTGGAGCATGTGCATGTAGTTCAAATTTTATTTATGCACATAAATGCATTGAAAACTCAGTTAATGCATAAAAATGACCAAACGAACCCCGAAAAATCACAAAAATTCGCACAACACTCCTGTTGTTTTATGTTGACACTCGAATTTTTTTGAAAGCAATAAGAGGCAATGGATATCGTTTCGTCCCCAAAGGTGGGGTGTTCCCTACCAAAAACCATCATGCTTGTTGTGAGAAGCTCTGGTTTGTGAGAAGCATATACCCAAACCTGCCCCAAATGGGACAAAATTTGTACCACGGCATGCTGATGCCGCTCCATTATAGCATGCCAAGTTTCATGAATTTCAGACGAGTTTTGAATTTACTAGAATTTAAAAACCAGGCATCTCAATGTTTGCCGGCAATCAATGGTGCCCTGGTGTTTCAAATTCATTCCCATTTCTTACATGGGACCTAATTAAGCATGCACACAAGGACACCCATTTGATTTTTCAACCAATTTATATGCACTGGAGCATGTGCATGTAGTTCAAATTTGAATTATGCACATAAATGCATTGAAAACCTAGTTAATGCATAAAAATGTCCAAACGAACCCCAAAAAATCACAAAAATTCGCACAACACTCCTGTTGTTCTATGTTGACACTCAAAAAAAAATTGAAAGCAATAAGAGGCAACGGATATCGTTTCGTCCCCAAAGGTGGCACCATCCCTACCGAAACCATCACGCTTGTTGTGAGAAGCTCTGGTTTGTGAGAAGCTTATACCCAAACCTGCCCCAAATGGGACAAAATTTGTTGCACGACATGTTGATGCCGCTACATGATAGAATGCCAAGTTTCATGAATTTCATACGAATTTTGGATTTACTAGAATTTAAAAACCAGGCATCTCAATGTTTTGCGGCCGAGTGACGATGGCATGGTGTTTGAAATTCATTCCCATTTCTTGCATGGGACCTAAGAATGCAACCAAGGACACATATTTGATTTTTAAATAAGTTTATATGCACTCGAGCATGTGCATGTAGTTCAAATTTGAATTATGCGCATAAAATGCCTGGAAACCCCAGTTAATGTATAAAAATGTACAAACGAACCCTGAATCATTCCAATTTTTTGACGACACACCTATAGTTGCATGTTCAGTGCAGATAAAAGTTGTAACAATTCAAACACCATCCTTTGTAGTTGTGACCCCATTACGTAATTCAAATGATCAAGATGATAAATCAAGTAGATCGCACATAGTTAATTATCACCAACCGTGTGAGATGCAGCAAAAAATATCTTGGAGCACCGTCGGTCTGATGGCACTTTGAGCGCCAGCTTTTTGGCTGAAGCGATTCCAAATTTTCGGCTTCTACGGAAATATCTACCTCCCCGCCCTCTCCCCCTTACCAAAAGCCACATTTCCCCTCTTTCCTCCTTCCTTTCCAAGTTGAAACCTTCACTCCTTGCTTGCAGCGCCGCCGCCTCCTCGCCGGCGACCCTCCTTCACGCTGCTCGGCCTCGTCTATCTAGGCAGGTAATCCACACCCGAACCCCATCCTCCTCCTCCTTCCACATCCCACATGTCCTGACCACCGGTGCGACACCTTCCACCCAAATCACCGACCCCTCCACCAAATAAGCGCCGGCCTAAGCCATGGTGCATGCAGTATAGCCAGGACCTCAAGGAGCATTTGGTAGAGGAGAAGCAAATCGCGGCCGCATGCGCAGATGAGGTCACAATGGCTGACATTCGTGCCGACCCCCAGATCTTGAAGGAGCACCTTGCCATTTGCTAGCTACGTCATTTATGCATGCTCGGTTTACCCATTGCGTGTGTTGCTCCTGCCTTTCCTTCACAAATTCTAGTGAATTGTGCTATCTAATTTTACCATGCAATCTGTTGCTCTAGTGTATATGTTCTATATGTCGTGCAGTGTGGTGCTCACTTATTAACTGTTTTGTTAATTAGTTGTCGTCTTCAGTTAATTGTTTGGTTCAATTCTGCAGATGTGATGTTCAACTCTTCAGGCTGCAATTTTGTATTGTCTTTCACGTGAGAAATAAATAGAATTTATCTTTACAAAATTGTGGGTGAATTCTATTATTGTATACCACGTGAGGAATAAATTGAATTTGGCTGTAGTAAATACATGAGAAACAAATACAATTGCTACAATTGGCTATAGTTAACTGTTTGGTTAACTGTCTGATCTTCTATTAGGAGTATGTTATATTGTGCAATGTGGTGCTCAGTTAATGTTTGGTTCATTTGATGTGGTGTTTAATTAACTGCTTGGTTCAATGTTATATTGTGCAATGTGGTGCTCAGTTAATGTTTGGTTCATTTGTTGTGGTGTTTAGTTAACTGCTTGGTTCAATTCTGCAATGCAATGTCCAATTGTCGTGGGTAGAATTTTGTATTGTTGTGCATGTGAGGAATAAATCGAATTTGGCTACACTTAATAAATGGGAAACATATACAAGTCCTATATTTCCTACCCCCTTCGTACCATAATGTAAGACATTTTTTCGCACTACACTAGTGTCAAAAAATGTCTTACATTATGGGACGGAGGGAGTAGTTCTTAATCATGCTTGGTTTGGATAAATGGATTTTCCTTGTGGCTTGAATTAATCTGATGGATCTGCAATGTGATTATTTTTCATCAACCCTTACTTAACCTGATGACTAAGTACCTTATATGTGTTGCAAGGAAACAATGGGAAGCACCGAGGTTTACAATCGAGGTTAGCACGTGCATGGTCTGTTGTCTAATAGCACATT
Source organism: Triticum urartu (assembly GCF_056163025.1). NCBI lineage: Eukaryota > Viridiplantae > Streptophyta > Magnoliopsida > Poales > Poaceae > Triticum > Triticum urartu. Next base: position 99,474,925 of record NC_141875.1, read on the forward strand.
ATTGTGCAATTGCAGGAACCATTCTAATATTTAGGTTTTTAACAATTTGGTCTTGCACATGTAGGTCCTGCTGTCAGAGGTTTTGACCCACTATTCGACCATTTTTGCATATGGGGAAATGAGTTGTCCATGAATATCAGTCAAGTCAAGAAACTCAGAAAGATTGTTAGGATAAAGAAATTAGCGACAAAAAACAACAAGATCTTTGTCTGCACAATGAAGAAGACATCAGTTCACTACAGGATGGTACCAACTATTATACCTTGCCTTTTTTATTCCTTTGCCCCATTTCCAATATAGAGAATATATTTATGCACATCCTTGTTTTCAGGCCTTTCCAAAGAAGTTCACTGATGATTACCTCTCAAACCACCTGTATAGTCAGGAGGCGAGGAAGGTATTCATACAACACCCACGGTTCAATATTGAAGTGTTCCTGAAGAGGACGAAGGATGGACGTCAATCATCCACAGGCACTGGCCTAAAGTTACAAAGACCTTCAACATCAATAAAGGCTCAATATTTGCCTTCTGCTTCAGTGGTTTTCTAGATGAGATACATATATCTATGTACCATCTATGATGCTAATTTCGAAAGGTTATAGATGTTGCATGTGAAACTTGGTCCTGGTGTAGTTGTGTAATGGGGTAGCTGAGTGCTGAAGCTATATGATGTTGTACTCTGATGTATTTCAATTATGAAAATGAAATATATTGGGTGCTTAATATGAACTGTCAATTAGATTAATAAATGGATTATGAATAATCGGATAATTAGCCCGCTAGTGGCGAATTAACCTGCTAATTGGGTTTTGCTATTGCAAACGGTTGTTAAAAAAAATAATGTGGGCGATGACCTCAGGTAACGCACACAGTTTCTAGGAATAAACCGTGTTGGATCAATGAACAATCACACACGACTTTCTCTTGAAAACTGTTTGCGTTAGGCCACCTTGCGCAAACGTTTACCACATGAAAACTGTGTGTGATGGACAACCTTTGCCACACAGTTTCTTCCACGGACCGTGTGTGATATATTCAATAACGCAAGCAATTTAATGGGAAAAATTGTGGGTGATGTACCTGTGAACGAAAACCTTTTCCTTTGAGCGACTGTGTGGGATGTACATACGAACGGAAATGTTTAGCAGGGACTGACTGTGTGGGATGTACTTGCGACTGGAAACAATTTCGCAGTATGATTGCATTTTTTTAGCTCTACTATACGTATTTCCGTATTTGAGCGCTCGCCGGTCGCACACGACCTCATTTTTCCGAACATGTGTGCCAGGAGGGCATATCCCCGACGGTTTCTGGGTCGTGTGGGAAGGACCCCCCTATCGCCCACACTCACTTGGCGACGGTTCCAGATGCCGTCGCGGAAAGGGGTTTTAAACCGTTTGTTTAGGAGCTCACTGTACTAGTGTAGTTTTGTAATTCTTTATTGTCTAAAAGTATTTATATAATAGTTTTCACTACTGTTTTATTCATCTCACAGTTTTTATCATTTTATAAAAGTATGGTTCCTTCACCACCATTACCTATGCAATATTTGGCACAACCCGAACATTTAGTTTTAATATTTGAATTTTTTTATTGTTTGCCTTTATTTTGGAGTTGAATTTGAATCAGTTTCGAACTAACGTGAGATTAGCAACAGTAATCGAGGTGACATGGCATCATTAGCAGAGGTTACTGCAGCTTGATTATCCGGGTGTCACAGTCCTCTCTATAGTGGCTAGCGTTGCCATGATTTGCAGATCCGGCGTCCCCTTGGGTGGTTTCTCTCTGGCATGGTTGTTAGCCATGTTGTTGAGTACCCGACTCTTCTCTACAGCATCTTATTTCGCTCTCGTGATGCACGCTGCTATGGCTTGGCTAAGTGCTGTTTCATACTCTTCGATTGCCCCAGGTGGCTTTCCCTCTTTGCTGGGTTTCCGCGGGCGGCGACGTTGTATCTGGCGTGGTGTTCTTTTGGCTTCGTGCAGGTCAGGCGACGTGTTCTATTCGAGTGGCCGTGAAGTTGGCTCCTATTCTAGCTCTTGAGTTAGCGTCTCTCTTACCGATGGTGTGATGTCCTCGAGCCAGGGCAAGAGGGCAGGGGCCCTATTCGGCGTCTGAGGAGCACTACAAAAAAAAATACACTTCCATGATGATACGTGTTTGTCACAGTAGGTCGCATTTTCTGTCATGCATGTACACCCATGACAAATTTATGACAGAATCAAGATAGTCATAACTGTGCTGTCGTAGAAGTGTTCCATGACATTGGCAAAATTATCATCAGGGAAGTGTCCACTTCCATGACGATAAATCGCGCGTCATAGAAGAGCTTTCTCAAGGGTGACCGACACGTGGCATCCACCATAACGGAACGCCGTTAAGCTCTCGGGTCAGATTTTGGATCCAATAACCCGTTAACAGCCATGACCAATGCCGATTTTCCACGTGTAAAATTCTCATTGGCTAACGGATCCGCAGGTCAGCTCCACGTTGGCATAGGTGTCACTCCTCCAATGGTCGAGAGGGGCCTATGATATGTTGACACGTGGACCGGCCCAAAAGTGGCCCACAAAGATTAAATGGGCCGGCCCAACCGAAGGCCCATAAGATTTAGCGGACCATAATGGGCCGGCCCAGCTAAAGGCCCACACGATTTTGCAGACCATAATGGGCCGGTGCAGCTAAAGGCCCAGAAGATTTTGCGGACCACAATGGGCCGGCCCAGCTGATGAAGCTATGTACCTAGGGTAGGGGCACGGACCCGTCCAAAGAGCCCTACCCAAGGACATCCCTAGAAGAAATCACCTATCAATCGACTTGAAGGTACCCCACTCGACAGGTTCAAGACACTCGACCAAGAAGCTACCACTCGACCATGAAGCTAATCACTCGACTGCCAGGAGACCTACAGTCACTCCGTAGGCAAACGGTCAGCTGTTAAGTAGTCTTCATGGTCATCATAGCACTTTATTAGAGGCGTTACCAGTAACGCCCAATCTTAAATGTACCTTAAACCCTGCATTACTGAGGGCAGGAGGGGGCCGGCAAACTCTATATAAGCCACCCCCTCCTCAGTATGAAGGGTTCGCACCCCTGTAATCCATACACGCATAATCCAGTCGACCGCCTCCGGGCTCCGAGACGTAGGGCTATTACTTCCTCCGAGAAGGGCCTGAACTCGTAAACCTTGCGTGTAACAACTTCCCAATAGCTAGGATCTAGCCTCTCCATACTCACCCCCCTACATCACTGTCAGAGTCGGAACCATGACAGTTGGCGCCCACCGTGGGGCCGGAATCTTAGCACTTAGTTGGAGAAGTTGCAATCTTTTCTGATCCCTTTGATCATGGTTTCTTGCGGAGTTTTGGTGGAGGGCCGCGAGATCCGTCTCGGCGCGCTCACCTTCATCGCCGATGACTCCGCCTGGCTTCAGGAGGCACCACTCAACATCGACGCGCTCCCCGTCCGCGGAGCGACGCACTTCCGCGCATGCATTCGTGGAGTCCTCCTGCGGCAATCGTCGACCCAGTATCGGTCGACCCCTGCGTCGTCTCCCCGCCCTGTCTCCCACCAGCGCAAGCGCTCCGGTTGGTCGAGACTTCAGCGGTGGGTGAGGCACGCCGTGGCCTGCCAGTCGGCAGCCCCACAAGTTGCGGCAATCGAGCCCGTCGAGTCCCTCTATGGCTTGTTCGACTGGCTCCGTGGGGACCGCATCCGAGTGCGACAGCAGCGACCCAGCGGCTGAGGTTCTGGCGGTCGATGGAGCACACAGTCCCCCCGGTTTCCCTCGCGCTGACGGAGCTACGGGCGGAGGCGACCCGTCGCGTCCCCACGATGAGTATCTGCCCGAACCTCTCACGTCGTTACAGCGAGAGGAGCTTCGCCGCTGGAACATGGACGCACTCCACACTCCTATTGTCGGAGAAACCCCCGAGGCCCGGGCCTTGGAGGATGTGCGCCTTGCTAACCTGGCCGAGCGCACTCGACTGGAGAATCTCCAGCGAATAGTCGACGAGCAAGCGCGTCAGCGGGCTCCCGAGTCCAGTCGACGTCCGCTAGCTCCCGAGTCCAGTCGGCGCCGGCTCTTCTCACCGCCTCAGGTATATCGAACCCCAGTTCAGAATTTGGCCGCTGCAGCCCGTATAGCAAAATCAATTCAGCCATCCCAGTCAGAGGCAGGCAGGGGCTTGTTGCAGATCAGAGCATTGCTCCGGGCAGCAGGAAACCAGAATTCCGCCATTTCTCAGTCGCGGGATAGGATCCACAGTCGATCCGTTGCAGCAGACACAGTCCAGTCGGCCCACAGCCCGAGATCGCCCCCGAGGCGTGAGGGACGTGATGACCGGCATGATCAGTACAGGAGGAATGAGCAGTATGATCATCGATTCAGTCGAGATGATCGACGTCGAGTGCCAACCCCTCCCCCGAGGAGCGGGTCATATGCGCCTCGACGGCAAGATGACAGACGCCCTCACAGTGTTGGGCAGAGGATTTCAGTCGACCCCAGATGCCCAGGCTTTGATGCGAGGTCTATCCTCGTTCAAGGTTTGGTCGACAGGAACAGGGCTCATCGAGAGGGCCACAACAGAGATGCGCCTACCAGCAGCAGCAGAGTACGTGTTTCAGGGCCAGAGTGCTTCAGTCGAGCCATCAGGGCCGCAGTGATTCCTCCCAATTTTAGGCTGGCAACTGGAGTCAGCAAGTTCACCGGCGAGTCCAAGCCTGACACTTGGCTCGAAGATTACCGAGTGGCTGTACAGATTGGCGGTGGCAATGATGAAGTGGCCATGAAGCATTTGCCTCTTATGTTGGAGGGCTCAGCCAGAGCATGGTTGAATCAGTTGGCACCTAGCAGCATCTACACTTGGGAGGAACTCTCCCGAGTGTTTGTTACGACCTTTGAAGGAACATGCAAATGACCTGCAGGCCTCACAGAGTTACGGTCTTGCGTGCAGAAGCCGAATGAAACACTGGGGGATTACATCCAGAGGTGGATCACGCTGCACCACACAGTTGAGAACGTGCCAGACCATCAAGCAGTTTGCGCTTTCAAAGAGGGCGTTAAATACAGAGAGTTGAATCTGAAGTTCGGTCGAACTGGAGAGATGTCTCTGAATCGGATGATGGAGATCGCCACCAAGTATGCTAATGGTGAAGACGAAGACCGACTCCGAAGCGGCAAGCTCAAAGCAGTCGCCCAAGAAACTGGAGGAAACTCCACTCGGAAACAGAAGCGGAAGGCCGAGCCAGCTGCTCCCGGGGAGGCCCTGGCCGTTGCCCAGGGAAACTACAAGGGGAAACCCAAGGGCACCTGGAAGCCCAAGAAGGTCAAAGATCAAGACGGGAATGATGTTTTGGACTTACCGTGTCACATCCACACCAAGAAAGACGAAGAGGGTAATTTTATTTACCCAAAGCATACCACTCGACAGTGCCGGCTCCTGATCCAGCAGTTCCAGGGCAAGCAGCCCAAAGATAAGGAAAAAGAGCCAGACAGGATTGAAGACAAAGAAGACAGTGATGATGGATACCCCCAGATCAATTCCACCCTGATGATTTTTGCTGATGTTGAGAGCAAGAGTCGACTGAAAGTCATTAACCGTGAGGTGAACATGGTTGCCCCGGCAACACCCAATTACCCGAAGTGGTCGTAGACTACCATCACATTCGACCAGTCGGATCACCCGATGCACATTGCCACCCCTGGGAGGCAAGCTTTGGTGGTCGACCCAGTTGTCGAAGGCACTCGACTGACCAAAGTATTGATGGACGGCGGCAGTGGCCTGAACATACTGTACTCTGAGACTTTGAAAGGGATGGGCATTCCGATGTCCAGACTTAGTACCAGCAACATGAGCTTCCATGGAGTCATTCCTGGGAAGAAAGCCGAGTTGCTCGGCCAGATTGCTCTTGATGTAGTTTTCGGTGATTCAAAGAATTACCGCAAGGAAAGGTTGACATTTGAAGTTGTGGACTTCCAGAGTGCCTATCATGCCATTTTGGGTAGGCCAGCTTACGCACGCTTCATGGCTCGACCATGTTACGTGTATCTCAAACTGAAGATGCCTGGCCCCAAAGGTGTGATCACTGTTACTGGCAGCCGAAAGAAAGCAGAAGAATGATTTCAGAAAGGCTCAAAGATCGCTGACGCTCAGATGGTAGTAGTCGAGCTGAAAGAGTACCAAAAGACTGCCGATCCGAGTGAATTGCTGCGAGCCAAGAAGCCCGCCTCAGAATCAGCTTTTCAGTTGGCTGGCGAAACAAAGACAGTCCACATTCACCCGACCGACCCCGACGCTGCTCCGACTCACATCTCGACGACGCTCGACTCCAAATAGGAAGAAGCGCTCATCCAGCTCCTCCGTGAGAACTGGGATATCTTCGCATGGAAACCCTCTGACATGCCTGGAGTTCCCAGAGAGCTAGCTGAGCACCGTCTACGAGTCGACCCAAAATTCAAGCCTGTGAAGGAACATCTTCGACGGCCCGCCGTCCAGAAGAAGCAAGCCATTGGCGAGGAAGTGGCTCGGCTCTTAGCAGCAGAGTTCATCCGAGAGATTTACCACTCCGAGTGGCTCGCCAATGTCGTCATGGTCCCCAAAAAGGACAAGTCGCTCCGCATGTGCATTGACTTCAAGCATATCAATCGGGCCTGCCCGAAAGATCATTTTCCCCTCCCTCGCATCGACCAAATAGTCAACTCGACTGCGGGGTGCGAGAGACTGTCTTTCCTAGACGCCTATTCCGGGTACCATCAGATCCGTCTGTATGGGACCGACGAGATCAAAACAGCTTTCATCACTCCATTCGGGTGCTTCTGTTATGTCACCATGCCGTTCGGCCTCAAGAACGCCGGAGCCACGTTCATGAGAATGATTCAGAAGTGTTTACTCACTCAAATCAGTCGGAATGTGGAGGCATACATGGACGATATCGTGGTCAAGTCCCGAAAAGGTTCCGACCTGCGGACTGACCTTGCTGAAACCTTTGCCAATCTCAGGAGGTATGATATCAAGCTCAATCCATCAAAGTGCACATTCGGAGTTCCAGGTGGAAAGTTACTCGGTTTTCTCGTTTCCGAATGAGGGATCAACGCCAATCCTGAGAAAATTGGCACCATACTCTGGATGAAGCGTCCTGTACGCGTGCACGATGTCCAAAAGCTTACAGGCTGCTTGGCCGCTTTAAGTCGATTCATTTCTCGTCTCGGTGAAAAGGCGTTGCCTCTTTACCGACTGATGAAGAAGTCTGACAAATTCGAGTGGACTCCAGAAGCTGATGCAGCATTTGCAGATCTCAAAGCTCTGCTCTCCACCCAGCCGGTGCTTGCTGCCCCAATCAGCAAAGAACCTTTGCTGCTTTACATTGCAGCCACAGGACAAGTTGTCAGCACAGTACTTACGGTCGAGCGGGAAGAGGAAGGAAAGGCCTTCAGAGTTCAGCGCCCAGTCTATTACGTGTCTGAAGTTTTGACCCCTTCAAAACAAAGTTACCCCCATCACCAGAAGCTTGTATATGGGATTTACATGACCACAAAGAAGGTTGCACATTACTTCTCTGACCACTCCATTACAGTCGTCAGCGACGCCCCACTGTCAGAGATTCTGCACAACAGAGATGCAACTAGTCGAGTGGCCAAGTGGGCGATTGAACTCCTTCCCTTAGATATCAAGTTCGAGGCAAAGAAGGCTATCAAGTCCCAAGCAATCGCAGATTTCATCGCCGAGTGGATTGAACAGCAACTTCCGACTCAAGTTCACTCGGAGCACTGGACCATGTTCTTCGATGGATCTAAGATGCTTAATGGTTCCGGCGCGGGAGTAGTCTTAGTCTCCCCCCGAGGAGATAAGCTCAGATATGTTCTCCAGATTCACTTTGATTCCTCCAATAATGAAGCAGAGTATGAAGCACTTTTGTATGGGTTGCGCATGGCCATTTCACTCGGCGTCCGTCGCCTCATGGTCTATGGCGATTCAGATTTAGTGGTTAATCAAGTGATGAAGGAGTGGGACGTCAGAAGTGCGGCTATGACCGGTTACTGCAATCCAGTAAGAAAGCTAGAAAAGAAATTTGAGGGGTTGGAGCTTCATCACATTCCCCGACTGAAAAATCAGGCAGCTGATGATCTGGCAAAGATAGGCTCCAAGAGGGAAGCCATTCCCAGCAACGTGTTCCTGGAACACATCCACTCGCCGTCAGTTCCGTGGGGATTAAGGACCACCCCTAACCGGTCGACTGGAAGAACCCCATTCTTTCTTGTTTATGGAGCCGAAGGCGTTCTGCCAAGTGATCTCCTTCACAACGCTCCCCGAGTCGAGCTTTACACCGAAGATGAAGCAGAACAGGCTCGGCAAGATGCAGTAGACCTCCTGGAAGAAGAAAGAGAGATGGCCATGATCAGATCGACCATTTATCAGCAAGACTTGCATCGATTCCATGCCCGGCATGTGAAGAGTCGAGCCTTCCAAGAAGGAGATTTGGTCCTCCGAGTGGATCAACAGAAACCACACAAGCTTGCTCCTACTTGGGAAGGCCCCTTCATCATCACCAGAGTCCTCCACAACGGAGCGTATCACCTCTACAATGTTGATCGCCAGATCGACGAGCCGCGAGCTTGGAACGCGGAGCTGCTCCGCCACTTTTACACTTAAGTTCCTTCCTATAAAGATGTAATAAGAGAAACTTCCGCAGTTCATTTTTATCAAAGACAAGAGTGTTCCAATGATTGCTGTCACTTTTGTTTACATACGAAAACCCCCAGTGTGTGACTTAGCCGCGAATCCGTTTCGCCTAAGTTCAAAAAAAATCCTACCGAGTGGAGAGCAAACCTCCCACTCGGGGGCTTAGCTGCAGTCCAGCACTCGCCTAAGTTCTCCTACGAAGAGACTTAGCTGCAGTCAGCACTCGCCTAAGTTTGAAAAATCCTACCGAGTGGAGAGAAAACCTCCCACTCGGGGGCTTAGCTGCAGTCCAACACTCGCCTAAGTTCTCCTACGAAGAGACTTAGCTGTAGTCAGCACTCACCTAAGTTTGAAAAATCCTACCGAGTGGAGAGCAAACCTCCCACTCGGGGGCTTAGCTGCAGTCCAGCACTCGCCTAAGTTCTCCTACGAAGAGACTTAGCTGCAGTCAGCACTCGCCTAAGTTTGAAAAATGCTACCGAGTGGAGAGCAAACCTCCCACTCGGGGGCTTAGCTGCAGTCCAGCACTCGCCTAAGTTCTCCTACGAAGAGACTTAGCTGCAGTCAGCACTCGCCTAAGTTTGAAAAATCCTACCGAGTGGAGAGCAAACCTCCCACTCGGGGGCTTAGCTGCAGTCCAGCACTCGCCTAAGTTCTCCTATGAAGAGACTTAGCTGCAGTCAGCACTCGCCTAAGTTTGAAAAATCCTACCGAGTGGAGAGCAAACCTCCCACTCGGGGGCTTAGCTGCAGTCCAGCACTCGCCTAAGTTCTCCTACGAAGAGACTTAGCTGCAGTCAGCACTCGCCTAAGTTTGAAAAATCCTACCAAGTGGAGAGCAAACCTCCCACTCGGGGGCTTAGCTGCAGTCCAGCACTCGCCTAAGTTCTCCTACAAAGAGACTTAGCTGCAGTCAGCACTCGCCTAAGTTTGAAAAATCCTACTGAGTGGAGAGCAAACCTCCCACCCGGGGGGCTTAGTTGCAGTCCAGCACTCGCCTAAGTTCTCCTACGAAGAGACTTAGCTACAGTCAGCACTCGCCTAAATTTTAAAAATCCTACCAAGTGGAGAGCAAACCTCCCACTCGGGGGCTTAGCTGCAGTCCAGCACTCGCCTAAGTTCTCCTACAAAGAGACTTAGCTGTAGTCAGCACTCGCCTAAGTTTGAAAAATCCTACCGAGTGGAGAGCAAACCTCCCACTCGGGGGGCTTAGCTGCAGTCCAGCACTCACCTAAGTTCTCCTACGAAGAGACTTAGCTGCAGTCAGCACTCGCCTAAATTTGAAATCCTACCGAGCAAGAGCAAACCTCCCGCTCGGAGGCTTAGCTGCAGCCCAGCGCTCGCCTAAGTATGAAACACATCTCATTTCCCAAGGACGACGAGGGGCAGGTCGACTGCCACCTTCTCCTGGAGAGCTTCGCCACAAATACAATGTGCGCTCCGTCCCACCCCATAGCAACAGGGTGTGGGTCGACCGCCACCTCCTCCTGGAGAGCTTCGCCACAAATACAATGTGCGCTCCGTCCCACTCTGCAGTAACAGGGTGTAGATCGACTACTACCTTCTCCTTCGGAGCTGCACCACAGACACAAAGTTATTTCGAGTGAAGACCAAGTTCCACTCGACGGGTCATCCACAAAGAGATTCAACGACAAATCAAGTTCAAATAAAGCCTAAAAGGTCCCAGAGACCTCAGATCAAAGTACTCGAGCCCCCGGCTCGGCAGAGTTTAACGGATTACAAAATACACTCGGCATTCCGAGGCAAGTTTTTTCATTCCTCAGGAGGAGGAGGACTGGCAGGGGCGACAAACTCATCCAAGTCGATCCCATCTGCGATATGGTTAGCAGCAGCAATAAATGTCTCCATGAAGTCCTGGAAATTGTGCTTCCTCATGTTGGCGAATTGGATGGCGGTCAGCTTCTCCTCCCGCACCTCCTTGCAATGGACGCGGACCAGAGACAGAGCCACGTCAGCGCCACACCGAGCTGAAGACTTCTTCCACTCCTGCACTCGGTCAGGGATTCCGTTTAGTCGAGTCATCAGAGACTCGAGATCATTCTGGAGCGTAGACTCTGGCCAAAGCGTCGGGTCGATCCGCGTCATGGCAACCTTCAGTCGAGCCAAGTAATCCACGACGCCGTCAACACGAGATTCCAGTCGGAGCAGGTTCATGGCAGCTTCATCTTTCACCGGAGAGTTGATTGGATCCAAACCTGTTTCGATCCACCCAGTCTCCTCTTCAAAGTTCTGGCAAAGTTCTGCATACATGACCCAAGGATAAGTCAAATTTTGTAAAACTGAGTCGACACAAAAAAACAGTCGGAATTGAATGTGCACCTTCGAGCCTGATGTACAACTTCTTGGCAAAACTCCTCAAGTAGCCCTCCAGGTCGTCCCTCCTACGAGCGATGCCTTCCATCTTCTCGCCCAAGAGGAGGTTCTCCTTCTTCCAATTTGCAGTCAACCTGTTGGCTTCATTCAGAGCGGTCTGCAACCTGGTATTCTCTTCTTCCAATTGGTCGACCGAAGCCAGCTTCTGTGTGGCCAGAGCAGTCTTGTCATCAGCCTCCTTACGGGCAGCAGCCAAGTCCTGATCCTTCTTCGCCAGAGCTTCTTTCAGTTTTTCTGCAAAAAATGATGATTGAGTCGGAGAAAGCGAAAAGATACTCAAGCCTAAAAACTAACCAGTCGACAAAGGCGTCTTACCTGCGACGCCGTCTCTGACCTTCTGCAGCTCTGTCCTGGCCAGCTCCAAATCAAGGTTCATTTGAATTTGCTGCTTCTCCAAGTCAGCCAAGCGGGTTCGAAGATCACAAGATTTCTGAAGTCAAAGGGGAGGAGTTACAATTTCAGTAAAAAAAAGCAACAAAGGCAATAAATACTAAGACTACGGTCGACTGCCAGCAGTCCACCATAGTCTCGGGGACTACACCCAGTGGGTGCACTTAGCGTGCCCCCACCGGTTCCTATCCCACCCGACCGACCCCTGAAGTCGAGTCCAAGACAAGTTGCTTCCGAGCAGCTAAGAGACAATAATGGAGATTCTTCAAAGGACATATCGAAACAGACCAACTGTTGAAGTCGACTGACCTGGACATTGCTCTGAAGAGCCGAGCTTGCGTCATAAGCCGCCTGGCAAGCCTCCCGAGCCACTTTCACCTGTTCCATCATGATTCCAGCCTGGCGTACAGCCTCCTTCGCAGCAGCCGCTTGGTCCTCAGGGACGGGGTACGTAGCAAAAAGCGAAGACAGATCCGCAGTCGACGCTGAAGGCCGCACACTCGTCAGAGGAACAGCGAAAGTCACGGAAGCCCGAGTGGGTTCGCCATCGTCCCGAACTACGGCCTCAGGCGCCGGAGTGGATTGCGGAGTCTTGCCAGCCAATGCCTTCTTCTTCCTCTTCACCCTCAGTGGTTCGTTGTCGTCGTCGTCCGGGAGGTCAATAACATGAGGAGGAGCTGCAAGGAAAACATTCAATCGACCAGAGTCGCAATAAAGTTTCAGTCAACTCGAAAGCAGGACGTCAGTGATCGTACCAGGGTTGGAGGTGACAGCGTCCTCCATCTCTTGGTCGTCGTTCCTGGCGGAGACCTCAGAAGTTGCACCACTGCAAATCTCGAAAGTTAGTCAGTTGGCCCAGTGAATCGACCAAGGATCCGTCCACAGTCGACAAAGGAAAGCAAGTGTTATTGTTACCCGAAAATGGTGGGAACAGCTATCTTCATCTTGGGCAAGGCGTTGGGCGGCTTGGATGGCGTCGCTCGTGGGTGCTTGGGAGCCTTCCCGGTCGGCGGAGGAGAAGAAGTCCGAGGGCGTTTCGACGACTGCCCAACAGGAGCAGTCGCCTTGCCACGTTCCTGCGCTGGATCGTGGGTGAGCTTGGATCGCCCCTCCGGGCGGGAGGGTTCAGCCTCCTCCTCTTCGCTGGAGAAGATGTCGTCGCCTTCCTCTCCCTCACCGTCGGACTCCCACTCGCCCTGGTCGTCCCCGCTCTCGCCTCCGCTCCCCTCACCTTCCTCAGTCGACCCTTGTGCCCCGTTGGGTGTCGAGTACATCTCAGTGGTCGCCTGGAAGACAACAGACAGGACGAAAGTCAATCGACTTACCCAAAGAAGACCAATACAGAAGGCCAGATATCCGACACAAAGACATACCTAATCCACTTCATATGAGTTGTCGAGTGGAATTACCCTTCTGGATCCTCGGGGGTTGTCTTTGTTCCCCGTGATGCTTGACAGCCACCCCTCCAGCATCTCGTCGGTGACCTCCTTCGGGTGGATCCGAGTGGTGTCGTCAAGGCCAGAATATAGCCACATCGGGTGGTCTCGCGCCTGGAGCGGTTGGATGCGCCTCTGGAGAAAGACCTCTAACAGGTCCATCCCAGTCACCCCCTCACGGACAAGCTCAACCACTCGACCCGCCAATACCTTGACTTGGGCCCTTTCCTCCGGCATGACTTTCAGAGAGACAGGCTTCTCGGCTCGGTCGAGGGAAAAAGGAGGAAGACCAGTCGACTGTCCGGGGGTCGCCTGGTCCTGGCAGTAGAACCAGGTCGACTGCCAGCCGCGGACCGACTCCGGGAAGGTGATAGAGGGGAAACAGCTCTTCCCCCTCGTCTGGATCGCCAGGCCCCCGCACAGCTGGATCACTTGCGTCTTCTCATCACTTGACTTGGACTTTTTAACCGACTGAGAGCGGCAAGTAAAAATATGCTTGAAAAGCCCCCAATGCGGACGGCAACCCAGGAAGGCCTCGCACATGGAAATGAACGCGACAAGATAGACTATGGAGTTGGGGGTAAAGTGATGGAGCCGCACTCCGAAGAAATTCAAGAAGCTCCGGAAGAATGGATGGGGAGGCAGAGAAAACCCTCGGTCGATGTGGGTGGCGAGGAGCACGCACTCACCGTCGCGGGGTTGAGGTTCGATCTCCCTCCCCGGGAGACGCGCAGCCTCGTGGGGAATGGCTCCTCCCTCGACCATGTCGTCGAGATCCTCCTGCCGGAGCACCGATGGCATCCAGTCGCCCTGAATCCAACCCTTGGGCAGGGTGGTCTGGGAGGAAGATCCGCCTCGTGTAGACCTCTTTACTTTCCCCGCCGCCGCCACCTTCTTCGCGCGCTCCAAAGCAGTGGTCTTGCCCTTCACCATCGTCGCCGGCGAGGTCTCACACGGGCTAACGGCGCTAGGGTACGGCCGAAGGTCACGGGAGGGCTGGCGAAGGGAGAGAAGAAGAAGGAAGAAGAAGAGAAGAGCACGGCTTGGAAACCCCGAGTCGACAACTTATATGGGGCCGCTCCCGAGTGGCTGACTGGTAGGCCTAGGCAGTCCAGTCAAATCCCGCAGCAGACGCGCGCGCAGTACGTGGCGAGAAAGGCGACGCGAGGATTGAGGAGTTTTCGCTTTATCACTTCCGATTACTGCGGCTGCTCCCGTCCCGCGCGCTTCCCAAAATCCGAATTCCTGAGATCCGCGGGCCGCAGAACCACTTGCCAAAAACAGAGTATCCCGCTCGCACCAACACTCGGCATGTCGCAAGCAAAGATATTCACTCGACGAAAAGCCTGGAATGGATCAAGGCGACTGAAAGAGGTTGATGACGTCATCCGTGACAACTGACCCTAAACGAGGCACTCATACAGCCCCAAAGAACCGGTCGGAAAGGATCCCCAACTCTTTCCCCACTCTAACCTCGATCCATTCGGGGGCTAATGATGAAGCTATGTACCTAGGGTAGGGGCACGGACCCGTCCAAAGAGCCCTACCCAAGGACATCCCTAGAAGAAATCACCTATCAATCGACTTGAAGGTACCCCACTCGACAGGTTCAAGACACTCGACCAAGAAGCTACCACTCGACCATGAAGCTAATCACTCGACTGCCAGGAGACCTACAGTCACTCCGTAGGCAAACGATCAGCTGTTAAGTAGTCTTCATGGTCATCATAGCACTTTATTAGAGGCGTTACCAGTAACGCCCAATCTTAAATGTACCTTAAACCCTGCATTACTGAGGGCAGGAGGGGGCCGGCGAACTCTATATAAGCCACCCCCCTCCTCAGTATGAAGGGTTCGCACCCCTGTAATCCATACATGCATAATCCAGTCGACCGCCTCTGGGCTCCGAGACATAGGGCTATTACTTCCTCCGAGAAGGGCCTGAACTCGTAAACCTTGCGTGTAACAACTTCCCAATAGCTAGGATCTAGCCTCTCCATACTCACCCCCCTACATCATTGTCAGAGTCGGAACCACGACACCAGCTAAAGGCCCACTAGATTTTGCCGACCATAATGGGCCGGCCCAGCTAAAGGCCCAACATTCTTTGTCAAATCGGCCCGTCAATGGCCTGTCCTAAACTTGTCATCAACGCGGCCCATGGTCACTTCTAGCCCATTAACAGTCCGCTAAGTAATTGGGCCGAATTACGGCCCGGTGTATTTCTGGCCTGTTAAAGGTCCGAATTCATTTGGGCCCATTTACAGGCCATCAAAACTTTCAGCCCATAAACGACCGTGAAGGATTTGGGTCATATTCGGCCATGTCTGACATTCGGCCTATTAGAGGCCCGCTATAGCTTTGGGCCAATTTCGGCCTGTTGTCATTTTCGGCCTGTTAATGCCGGACGTAAGCCATGGGCCATATGTGGCCCAATGTCATATCGGGCCCATTAACGCCCCATATAAAAATGATGATAATCTAGCCCGACCGAACTTCCGGCCTGTTAAAGGCCCGTGTATTAGGTCGGCACATTTACGGCCCGTCCGAATTTCGGCCTGTTAAAGTCCAGTGGGTTATTTGGCACAATCAGGGCCCAATCTCACTTTCGGTCTATTAAAGGCCCATGTATTTTATGGGCTCGAGATATTTACACCTGTAAACGGCCTATTTTTATTGAGGGCCCAAATTATGTTTAGGCCTGTTAAAGGCCCACTATGGGCACATGCCTACCAGAAAAATATGAAAGCTTATGCTGATTTAGGCCCAGATATTTTTAGTGGGTTACATGCCAATTTTGGCCCGTAATCGTTTTTAGCCCAATTGGAATGGGCCCGACGAATGTTGGCATTTTGGGCTCCTACGAAGGTTTCGGCCGAATACATTACTAAGATAAACCTACACTATACAAAAATAGCGTTGTAATTACTGCAGCCTGAGGCAGCATCATAAATGTTGTATCACAACAAAATAAATTCCAACCATACAACAAAAGGCCTGTTGGCATAAAGTTTACAGTCCTTCCAGATAAAAGCACCATCAGATGTATAGAAGCACAGATCATTTGACCTGAGTGCTAATGTTTCAGGCTGTAGAATCTGGTGGAGCAGCACGATCTCCACCTTTTTCCGCCATTGCTCTTGAACAACGAAGTGAATGTCTGATAGTCTGGTTTCAAAACCATTCATATCTTGACGACATTTCTCAACCACTATTCTTGTTTCCAAAACAACGTCCATTAGGGATTGGACTTGTGTCTGGAGCACAGATATATCACTCTGTCTAGTAGGAAGATTTTGTTCAGTAGGCGATTTGGACGAGGTTACCTTGACAACCAACCCAGAATTACGCAGGAAGGTGCTTTTTGCACTATTAGTGGAGAGATACTGACACACTGCAGCAAGAGGTGACATTGTGCTTGTAGTAGCCTCGTCACCTTCAGGTGGTTGTGACTGTTCAATCATTTGTTCCATAGCTTCCTGAAAGTTTGAACTTGTAGATTAGTGTACCAGACAAGTTACTAATGAGACATAAACAAACAAAGTAGGTTAAACGTTTATACATAACTTATTTTGGTGAACTACTGTAATACATTAGCATGTACTGTAGTGCCAACTACATAATAAAATCACTTTCGGAACATATGTCCATGTAGCATGCCTACTGTATTGTCTATTTCCTCATATTCGTTGACATCTAAGGATAAAGAGACATGGTTTAAAGTAGGATGAACATAGTATGACATCATTCATATCATGGGCAAACAGATATAAAACAAACAAGCTATTTTATCATTGTGTGCGCACGTGAACATAACAACTAGATTACAAATCAAGACCAAAAGAATATCCTTCATCTCTTTTAAACCATGTAAGGTGAAATGATACATTAATAAAAATGTGAATAAAAGTGAACAGAGTAACTGGCATTGGCTGCAAACCAAGTAGTTAAATGAACACATCACAGTACCAATCAGTTCAAGGCAGGAGGAGTAAGGACTTACAACAGCGGCTTGAACTGGTGTGCTCATGCCCTTCATCTTGCTGGTGTGGCAATCCTTGAAGATTTGCACTGCATTCGGTTCAGGTTGTTTTTAGTCTGCACGGGATTTCCTCTGTATTTGGAACAAGTCAATATAGATACGATAATATGGCACAAAAAAGGAAGTAGCAGCTATTTACAAGAGCCTCGCAGTGTGCAATATAGCTACGAGATCCTGTGGTCTATTGGAATTTCACTTTAGAACGGTTGGTTTTGTTCTTCAAACAGTTAGCCTAGAAGAAGATACACTTGTAAGGCACATACATAAATACAAGTTCAATATGTGGTCTGATCAAATACATATAGCCTACCTGATACTTTGGATCAGACCAGTGTTTAACGAGGGCTGTCCAGTCTTCATCTGTAATATATTACACTGGAGATGTTTGGGCAATTTCATTGTTAGCCTTGCCTTCAAAGTGAGATTTTCTAAGGTGGTACCGATACTGTCGCAGAGCAGACTGAAAAACATGAGTGCATGCTTGTCTAGTTGCATCATCTTTCGGATCCAACTTGAACCTCATCTGTTGAAAAAAGAATGTGAGTCTTATTAGGAGGAAGCTAGAAAGTATGGGACAGAGCATGACAATATTACTAATTGCGATGAATAACATTACTTACGGATAAATGGTCAAGGAAGGTGTTAAACTGGGTATTGTCTTTCTCATTCCTGTACTGGATCCACGTTGGGAGGATACGTGCATGACACCTAACGGCAACGGCGACCTCTGATACTAACTTGGCTGACTCTGTAGCATCACGTGGACTTTTTAAACCTGCCTCAAAATGGTTCTCCATTCTTCCTCCTTTAGATTTTGTTAATTTGTCAAGCATTATCCCTGATGTCTGTTTCCGCTTGCGTTGTGGTGCTAGTTTAACAACGAATATGGAAAGTGTTAGTGTACATCAAACTGTGAGAGTACATATAAAGGAGCATGCAACTGCAACTTGACTCGGTCAGGTACCTGTTGATGCTCATGAGGTTCATCTGATCTTGCCAAGTCCTGTTGTGTCAGTAGTGCTTCAGAAGTAGTGTTAGGTGTGAAGGCAGCTTGGGAACTGATCAGTTCCCGAGCAAACGAACGAGTAACTGGTTGAGATGCTGGTACAGTTGAAGCGGATGCTGCAGCTTGTGGAGCAGGTGATACTGTGTTTGTAGATTTAGCTGGTGGACTTGGACCTTCTACTGCACTATAAGTACCAGCAGAATCTCGATGGCAGAACCTTTTCCATTTCACCCGACGAGTAACAACACTCCCCACTATATTATTTTCCTTGCTCTTTTTTGACTTTGCCATGTCAAGCTGTACCCACAACACAAAAGAATAAAATCACTCTTCAGAACTCATTGATGCATGATACAGACAAGCAATACTTTGATGTAAGATAACCATATGAGGATGGAATATGTAAGAAAAACAGGACGGCATGAGATATTCACAGCTACGATGTGCAAACTAAGCAGAAGGATTTTCAAGAAAATAGAAGTAATGCAAGCTAGACACCATATGAAAGATGCAACCAATATTACTCTACCAAGTTAAAAGTGTCTTGTCATAAGTGGCAATTCGAAAAATTAGAAGCAGTACAACGTAGAAATCAATGCAAGATGCAACCACTATCAAACTGCCATGTTAAAAGCGTCCAATCATGAGTGACTGATGCGGGATACACAACAATAGTACTTTGATGTAAGAACATGGTATGATAGATAGATGCAGTGTATTGTAGACACAGAAAGCCATGTCATATGCACATGTATAACGTATAAACTCAGCAGGTGCAATTTAATCAAAATAGAAGAAATACAGGCTAGACAACATATGCAACATGAAACCAATTATCACACTGTCAACTTAGAGTAAGCACCTGCGATGGTGGAGTATGAGAGATGAACTCATCATGTAGACTTGGGACTTCAACTTCATTAGCAGTAGCAGTGGCAAATCTAGAGAGTCTCTATTTGCGTTGGTGCGGAGGACCACCAACATCCCCTAACTTACTCTTTTCCTTCCTATTTTCTGATATTGCCTTATGAAGTCAAAACCACAAGAAGATGAATAAAATTAGCTCTGCATAAATGGTTGATGCATGATACAGACGGACACTACTTTGATGTAAGGCAAGCACAGGATAGGAGGATGGAATATATACAAAAAAGACAGCATTTCATATTCACACGTACGATAGGAGGATGGAATATGTATGAAAAAACAGTAAGCGGAAGGCATTTAAACAAAATTAGAAGAAATGAAAGCTAGGCACCATATGAACATGCAACCAATATCACTCTATCAAGTAAAAAGTGTCTCGTTGTAAGTGCCATTTCAAGAAATTAGAAGCAGTACAAGCTAGAAGACAATGCAAGATGCAACCTACATCACAGTCCCAAGTTAAATGTGTCTTATGGGTAAGTGATCATTGCAGGTATAAGTTGTAAGCTACGCAGATGCAATTCAACATAATCAGAAGCAATACAAACTAGACATCATACGGAAAACCCAACCACGTATAACAGTTCCAAGTAAGAGCAAGCACCTGTGATGGTGGGGTAGGGGAGATGTGCTCATCATGTACACGTATGTTCTAGAAACAGGAACACGTGTCATATTCACATGCATTATGTGTAAAGTAAGCAGATGCAATTCAAGTTAGAAGCAATACAAGTTAGACATCATACGCAACATGCAACCACATATAATAGTGTCAAGTTAGAGCAAGCACCTATGATGGTGGCGTAGGGGAGATGTGCTCATCATCTACACATCTATGTTGACTGTCCAGCCTTGTGTTGTCTTGCGAATCTTGTTGGGAGGATGGCGGAGTAGAATCTGTAGAGACCCCCTGTTTGAGTTGCTCCGAAGGACCACCATCATCCACTGCCAGACTAATTTCCTTCAGCTGTAATGATTTTGCATTGTGAAGTCAAACCAATAAGAAAAAGGAATAAAATTCGCTCTTCAGAACTCATTCATGCATGATACTGACAAACACTACTCGGATGAAAGGCAAACACATGATGCGAGGATGGAATATGTATGAAAAACAGGATGGTGTGACATATTCACACCTATGATGTTGTAACTAAGCAGAAGGCATTTCAAGAAATTAGAAGCACTGCAAGCTAGACACCATATGAAAGATGCAACCAATATCACTCTGCCAAGTTCAAACTGTATGGCGTTTCAACAAATTAGAAGCAGTACATGCTAGAAATCATATGCAAGACACAACCAATATCACAGTGGCGACTTAAAGGTGCCTTATCATAAGATATAGTATCTACCAAAAACAGGAAAGCGTGTCATATTCACATGTATCATGTGTAAGCTAAGAAGATGCAGTTTACACTAATTAGGAGCAATACGAGCTAGACACCATATGCAACATGCAACCAGATATCACACTGCCAAGTTAGAGCAAGCACCTTGGATGGTGGAGTAGGGGAGCGGAGACTTGGACCTTGTAATGCACTATCAGTACAAGGAGAATCGGTACAGATGCTCCGTTTACGTTGCTGCAGAGGACCACCATCATCGCCTTCCTTACTCTTTTCCTTCCTCTTTCTTGATTTTGCCTTGTCAAGTCAAACCCACAAGAAAAGGGAATAAAATTTTCTCTTCAGAACTCATTGATGCATGATACTGACGAACACTACTTCCATGTAAGACGAACACTACATATCACACTGCCAAGTAAGAGCAAGCACCTGCGATGGTGGTGGGGGGGAATTGCGGTGATCAACTAGAGAGCTACGTTGACTATCTTCATTTAGCCTTGCTGTTTCTTGAGAATCATGTGGGGAGGATGACACTGCACTCTTTAAACGAGTATGGCGTCTCACAGAAACCCACCCGGGTGACTGTCTCATCATAAGTGATTGACGAGGGATACAAAAGAGCATTAGTTTGATGTACAAACATGGTTAATAGACATATGTAGTATGTATCAAAAACAGGAAGGCATGTCATTATCAAAGGTATAATGTGTAAAGTAAGAAGATGAAATTTAAGCAAATTGGAAGCAATACAAGCTAGACACCATATGCAACATGCAACCACATTTGACAGCGCGAAGTTAAAGCAAGCACCTGGGATGGTTGTGTGTGGCAATTAAGATCATCAACTGCAGAGCTAACTTTACTGTCTCCAACTGCTGACACTGCACCCCTTAGAGCGCTAGAACACTTAGTGCTTATCTTCGAATTACACTGGAGCGACTTCTATCTTTTCTTTTCTGCATTGATCAACACTGCGTCAGAGTCTGAAATACCCATGCATAAAAAAACAATAGTGTGAGTATGGGTGAAGTGTGTGCACAATTAGTACAGTGTAAAGGTAGCAGATAGCAGGTCGGTGAGAAATAAATGATGGGAGACATATGGTAGCTCTACAACATGCATGGCACACTAAATTACTACAGGATTCTATGAAAATAACAGTCGACTGAAAGCAAATAGGTCAGTCCATTTTTTCTGCACCGTCCGATGTACAAAGAACAGGCAGATCGCCTTCATCTACCTCCAGCGAGTCAGTGTTGACGATCTTCCTCGAAACGCCAGCGACCATCGGCCGAGTATTCCTCCCCTGCCTGCGCCCTCCCCTCGACCTCACCGCACCGCCGTGCTTGGCACCGCCCCTGGCCATCCATTCAAGCCCCGCCGACCTCCAGATCAGGCGCAAGCAGCTCCTGCGCCCCACACCCCTATGATAGACACCGACGCACCGTTTCCCCGGGGAATAGGTGGACTAGGTGCTCCGCGCGCCTAAGCAGGTGCTGCTTCTTTTAATTGCGGTTCGACTGACCCTGAATTGAAATCCAGGCGGGCTACTGACCTCTAGCAAAGGTGAAATAGTAAAAGGGAGGAAACCTTGTGCATTTAGTATCACGAAGAAGATGCAGTAAGAAGTGCTCAACTAGTTTCTTTCGTGGGATGAATACGGTGTGAGCGGAGACGTAAGATTTGCACGAATAAGGGAAGAGGAGTACCTCTTTCTGCTGGCAGTGCTGTGTCCTCCTTCTGTTTTCCGACGATCTTCTTGTTGTTCACCGGAAACCAAAAGTTGTGGAGGACGGTGCAGCCTTGGACGAACCCATGGCCAAGTTGTTGAGTGTGGTGCGGTGGCCGTCTGTCGGCGGCGGGGAAGCAGATCCAAGGCGGCAAACGACGGCGTAGCGGGAACAGCTCCGGTGCGGTGGACGGTTGCGACAGTGGAGCCGCAACAGTGAGGCGTAGGACGGCATGGTCGGAGTGGTTCTGGTATGGCGCACATCAGCGTCGGCGTCGTGGAGGCAGCTCTGCCTTGGCTTCAGCTGCTAAGTCCTTGAGGGCGTTGCGGTTGCGGTTGCGTTGGATGACGACGTCGGGGTACCGGCTCCGGCGTGATGGAGGAGGGCGGCGGTGGATTGGCCGCTATGGGGTGGAGGACGGAGGAGGCTAGGGTTTCGCGGCTGGTGGAGATGGCGTTCTCGCGCCCACGGAGTATGAATGGGGAAACGGAGGGAGGCGGGGAACTAAGGGGGAACAATGTTTTGGTTTGAGACGCGCTTGTTTGAAATTTGGGGAAAGTTACAAACTTTCCCTCCATCTAAAATTTTGGACATATTGCGGGTTGGGGGTAGGACAGTTATGTCAGGTGTCCCAAATGTGGGCGGGATAGATTTCGGCCGAGCACATGGGTAGGCGCCCACAGTGTATGAATGCTTCTCAGGCGTCTTGGTGAAGTTACAAACCTACCCCGGTTTTGACCTTTGGACATCGGACCGATAGGCTACACGGGCCAGAGTCAGGACATTAATTTCCTACCACCAAAACATTAGTCTCGCGCGGTTTCGGGTGACCAGAGGCCTATTTGGCGCTTCGTTCAATATTTGGGAGCAGAAGCATTAGGCCTCCTTTGGTTTGTAGGATTTTTGTAGGAATTCTATAGGATAGGATTTGCAAAGGAAAAATTCCTTTGAAGCCCTTTGGTTTGTAGGAATGGATTCCTATTCCTATGTAGGATAGGAATCAATCCTTCACGTTTTGGAGGAAAAAAACATTAGCCTAGATTCAATGGAAAAAATCCTATCCTATGCACCAAATGACATCGCTTTCTCTATAGGAATTGACACGCATGTCATCTCACTTCCTATGATTTTCCTATTCCTATAAAATTCCTATCCTATGAACCAAAGAAGGCCTTAACGTTTTCGGTTCTCTTGAATTGAACTTTCAGGATTTGTCAAACTTCACAAATCTTTACTCTTGAAAATACTAAAGCTACGATTATTTTGGAATGGAGGGGGTACATTTGAATATACATTGTACACGAGTATATATTAAAAAATATGCAACTTACCTCAGTTCATGAATGGTTCCAGATATAATCTCCTTGGTTGCAAAAAAAGAGTTAGATATGCGTATGAATATATATAGCATGTTCAAACTCACAACAAAGATTGATGCCCCCTTTTACATCTGATTTACAAATGCCATTATCTCGGGTTCAAATAGATGAATGCACTTCCTATGAATTCGAATCTTCGAAACCCCCTTTATGTTGAATTCGACATGTATTCTATTTCGTAGCTAGCAATTTGGAATGTATCCATGCAAGTGACAAATGTATAAAGTGCTTCACACTAACAACATGGAGTGCACTAATTAATGTTTATATATGAATTGCAAAAGCATCCATTGCCTGTATTTAAAACCGCTCTCACTCTATGGATCGATAATATGAAATAAACACATGCACATGCTAGAATTCAATTGCAGTTGAAGAAAGAGCCTACTCCTGGTACTGTATATTAGTGATAGGGGTGTGTACAAAGTACACGTGAATACTAGGCATTGTGCGTGTGTGTATACTATCGACGAACTAGCCCCCAAGCTTGTATAACATACTAAGGGCCTAGGGTTACAAATCATATGTAGTCGGCTTATCACCAGTGGGGATAGAGTCCTCCGCGACTCTGGTAGCTACGTGTTGTACGCCGAGTCCTCCACATGGGTCTTTGTATAACACGTCTCGGTCCAACCTATATGTGGCGCAGGATGGAACCGACCCATGAGTCTTCATGTTGACCCACCACAACTAGAAATGATGTGCCCACCACACCACACACGCAATCGGCCACTAAGAAAATAAGCATATACAATAGTACAACGGTATCTATCTCACGATACGTCTCCATATTTTGTTGATGACACTGATGGACTTTGCATTTGATGCATGCTCTGTATTTTGTTGACGACACTTACGGTCATTGTATTTGAAGAGAAAGCACGATATGGTCACTAGACTTCAGAATAAGCTCATCACGGTCACCACATACATTTTGTCGTGCTAACCAACATGTGGTTGGATGATTAGAGGACAGTGGTTTCTCGAGCCCACCAAGGTTAAAGTCCCGGTGCTCGCATTTATCTTGTGTTAATTTCAGTATTTTCCGGCGACGTACGTTCAGTGGGAGCAGACGTTCCACTCGACTATGAGGCAGCTATGGTGACTTCGTAAAATCTCAAGATCATATATGCTGGCCCACTCTCTCGAAGGTGCTCATAGGGGTAGGGTTCGCGTGTGTGCGCTTATAGCGGTGAGTGCTTGCGCGTATATACGAGCCCTTGCGTCTGTACCGTGTTAAACAAATACATATCATGATTATACGGTCACTGGCTCACCCGTACAACTCCGTATTTTGTTGATGACACAATCAATTGACCAGTCAAACATTCCACGCGGCGCAACTAGTGTTGCACCGTTGGGGTGCGTAACCGTGGGGCCCACCTGTCAGCCCATATATGAAAGAAATAAATGGTAGTTTGAGTCTGTACCATGTTAATAAAATAGGAGTACATTTTAGGGTGATCATACAGTCACTGGCTCACCATACAACTCCGTAATTTGTTGATAACACGATCAATTGACCAGTCAAACGGTCCACATTCAACAGCACACATTACCATAGGGCCCACCCATCAGTGCGTATATGAAGGACAGAAATGGTAATAAATTAGTGGTTGGTGGGTATTCGAAGTCGTGAGACCTCTGGTTGGTAGTCACCGGCGGTTGGGGGGCGTTCATTGGGCGGTGGGGTGGGGATCCCCGGAGAAAAAGCTCGGCGGCGGGGGGGGGGGGGGGCTAGAGGGATGGCCGGTGCGGCGGCGGACCGGTGGTGGGGAGTGGTTTCGGGGAGGGCGGGCCAGCCGCGGGCGACGGGGGCTGGCGGTTCGGCCGGTGGTGGCTGGTGGCTCAAGGGGGGTGGAGTTTGATGATAAACTGGAGGCCCTTGATTTTGTATCGAACGGCTGGAAAATCTAATGACCAGGGATGAAAAAGTTAGTCGACTGACGTGTAGCCTCACCCCGCACGTACACATGCACGCACGCAAGACACGCACGCATGTAGGCGTGCAACACTGACACGTACACACACACGCATGCTGGCATGCAACACTGACACGTACACATGCACTCACGAACACACGCACGTACGCACCCATGCATGCAACACTGAAACGTACCCTTGCACGCATGCAACACTCGCACGCCTGCATGCACACAGCACGCGACGCAAGACACACGTTCAACCTATACGTGCATGCACCCTTTGTTAAGGACATGGATTGTTACAGGTATTAATCAATCTTATCTGTGATAAGCAGAACATTGATGTTTGCAGCGGTCTTTATGAATCACAACGTATCGAACGGGCTATCAACATAGTAGGCTTATCTACATGAAAAAGATGACATCACACTCAATGAACAATCATCTGTTTACGAAATGTCCGCTTCTGACCGTCCTGGCCCACCAAAGGTTCCTCTGCTGTGCGCTGCCTGCGTTGGGTCACTGACATGCATGCCATGCACCCAAAGAGCCCACATGTCAGTGGAAGAACGACGCGGTGTCCTAGGTCAGAGTCGAATTTTGCCATGTGTTGTTTTCATGGACTAGCAAGATGCCCGTGCATTGCACGGAACATCAAGATGCATTTTTTTTACGAACTCCCACATGCATGCAAGGGATAATTAATGTCCTCCTTTGCTAGTACCACGAGGCAAACACCATTAATATTGCATCGATTAGTGTTAGTGGCCTTGTATATCTGCAAATTGTAATTTTGATAGTGGCCCCTTGTATATAAAAATGGAGGGAGAAAGATGAGAGATAAGGTGAGGAGGAGTGGGGCGTGGTGGTGACTAGTGGTCGGACTAGGCGGAGGCATGGGGATGGATGGCGCACTATGTCTAGGTTTGTATCTCTCTCACACACACCCACGTAGGTGGGGGACGTGCACGAAGAGAAGAGGTGCACACACGGCGCACGTACTCCCGTCTCTTTCCCAACCACACCCGCGCGGGTACACGGTGGAGCTCATTTCTGTACGAAAAAGGCAGCCCACGTGGTAATTTGGCACGTGTACTGGTTGTCCACTTGGTGGAGGGAGGATCATCTACCACAGGTGAACAAACAAATTGCGACTTGACGCGTTATGTTAAATTAAAAAAAGAGGCAAACCATGTGGGGCCTACCTTAGAGGCAAGGCTCTATACACTGGAGTACTTTTGATGTGTCCCGTCAACTCGCAGAACGAGGATAAGCTTGCTTAGTACACCGTCTCCCCCACCCACGGGCACGGTGGCTCACAGGATGAGGTGAAGCTTGCTTACTACACCTTACGCCGCTCCCTCGCCCACGCGCGCGGTGGCTCGCCGCACGAGGAGAAAATTTTACTACTCCCTCCGTTTACTCCTCGTCCCTACTACGTACTTTGGTTAGTACTCCCTCCATTTACTTATACAAGCCGCTATAAAAAAATACATTTTGCATTTATACAAGGCCACAAATAGTAATCGAGACAAAGGTTACTACTCCCTCCTTTCCAGTTTATGGCTCAATTTCAAAATCTCTCCAACCAAGGTAGACGGTGAGTGGTCGAATTAATTTCGTATTTTGCACAAGTAATTAGTACGCTCGTTTTTCTCATGAAGTTATGTTTATCGAGGCATTAATTAGAACGAATGCATGAATGACCACTAAATTTCCATGAACTTGTACATGCATTGGTTAGTTTCCTCTTGACACTGCTTGCGTCAGGTGATCTAACACACCTCAAAATCCAACATGTAATGGTACTACTACTAGTATAGTAGAATTGAGACTTATCAAACGGAAAAACAAATGTTTTTTAGATGAGCCCTATAAACCCCAGTGGGTATGTACTCCATAAAAACAGATTTTTCCAAAACTAAGTCGCTCCCTTTCATGAATTCGTTACTTCCTGTCGCCGACATGTGGGACATATAGCAACCGGGTCGACGTGTCAAGCACCAAATAACAGTGCAGAACAGAAGGGGGGACGCACCCCACTCGTACCGGCCTAGTAGTAGTAATGAGCAATGAGACGTCAAATCAATATGCCGCACTTTCCCAGACGGACGAAGCAACCATTATTTCACACTTCGGTTCGCCATCATCTCAAACCACGTACTAGTATTGCTTCTGCCTCAAGAGGGACACACGCATCACCTTGGTACATCATGACACGTGGGACCGCATGACAGGCCATGCTCCCCCACCGATCATCGGTAAAATCACCTCATTTTTACTATACTTCCTCCGTATCGGTTTACTACATGGCATGCACGTCATTCTAGGTTGAGAATTTAACTCGCTATATATGTGATGAACAGTACTCTAGCCTTTTAAAAATGTATACTTTTGTATAGTAGTACTATCGATGGATTGCGCCATGGAGCAAAAATTGAAATTAAAAAAAAGGTGGTACATATAGAGAGCGCTCGTCGCCAAATTATGCATATAGTACTATTAAAAAGGCTAGTCACAATAATGGTGTCCAGCACAACCCACCCCTCAAATAAAACTAAGAGGGTGCTTGGATACGTTTTAGTCCCATGACTAAAAGTAGTGGGACTAAAACATGCTAGCCTCACCCATGCTTGGATCCAAATACTAGTTAATGAGCATTTATTATCCTCCAAACCCTCCAATCCAGAACTCGCCTGTGTTAAAGGAGAGGAGTTAAATGAGTAGAGAGAGGACTAATCCACATTTTAGTAGGGGTACCCCTGACTAAAAATTTTTAGTCTCAAGACTAGTTTTAGCCCCTCTTTAGTCAGGGGTGCTTGGAACTTTAGCCTCTTAAAGAGACTATTTTTAGTCAGACTAAAATAAGTCCCTTGGATCCAAGCACCCTCTAAGCATCCTGGAATTCTTTGACAAAACTAAGCACCCTGAAATTCTTTGACAACTAAAATGCTGGCTATATGATGTTGGCCATATATATATATTGTACGTATATAATGTGAAGAAATGAGTGGTAGTACTATACCAACTAAAAGATGAAATGTAAGAAATACTAGTATGTACGTACTGAAGAGTTAAAGTAACGAGAAGAAACATAACATAGTTCTGCTGGGGGCTCAGCACAACACACCCCTCAAATTAAATTAAGCACACCTGAAATTACACTTTGCAACTATTCCGGTAGACACTGCATTAGAACCACCATGAGCAACGACACTGCCACCTTACTCGGAGTCCTCGTCCACGTCCTCGACTTCGTCCTTGTCCCTCTTCCTCTTGGCCGATACTTCTTTGCTTGAACCGCACACTTGGTTGTTGCTCTTCATCCAACACTTATAGATATTGAAGCAAAGGTAGCCATCCATTGCAGCGTAGTGGATGTGGTCTATATCTAGTACATTCCGCTGCCATGCATGACGATGAAACGTGTAATGAGGTTTCTCCAGTTTACCGTACGAAGGATGAACCATGGCTCCTGCCAGGGTCAGCATTGAAGGCTGACGAGAGGACACCAGCTGATTCTTCTGGAGGTCGAAGGTGTTGCCTACAACGAGGCCTATCCGACGCAGGACTTCTTTGTCGTTGCCAAAGTCTATAGTAACGAATTTCACTGTTTTGTCCTTGAGGAAGTTCTTAAAATCCTGGCACTCAATGTCGGCATGGCATATGTGGTAGATCAAGCAAACGTTTTGTATGCAAACCTGGATCACGGCGGGCTTCTTCCTCTCTTCATCCTTTAGATCCTTCTCTCGTCCCAGGACTGTGGTGTACTCAACATCTAGCCCAGTGACCCACTCATCATCTGAGTTTTCAAACATGCGGCTGAAGTGAGAAAGGCATCCTTTCACTGTCGTGGAAGAACGGGTGTAGATGACATCGAACTCGTCGCTGGTGATGGTTCTAACCTTGTACTCACCGCTGATCATGGAGATTTGGGACGCCATGGATTTGGGAGGAGGGTTAGGATTAGTGGAACTGCCGTAATGTGAATGGACGGGATGACTAGGAGCGAACCGCCGTAGTATTGAAGGACGTGCGGGTACGAGTAGGAGCGAACTGCCAGCATGCGAACGGCAGGGTAGTGGCTTTCCATTCTCCCATGATACGGGCTTCCGAGAGCCCTTGGGTCTGAGATCGAATGGTTGCATGGCGTGATTCTAGACCTATGGGTGAATATCCTATCCTGGAGGGTTATTCTGCAAATTTTCAGCAACTTAGCATGCGACCATTTGAACTCAGATCCAAGGGCTGCCAGCAGCCCGTATCATGGTCGTGCCTACCACGACCGTCGCGTCGCTCACGCGGTCGCGCCCTTGGAGATTTAACACGGCGCGTTAGGCTATCTGATGTTGGCATGTCATACATAGTCATCACTTAGTCACTTATACTACAACAAGGTTGGCCATAAGTGTATTTTTTTACTCCTCTCTATCTCTCTCTTCGTACTAAAGGAAGAAACGGTGCTAAGCGCGTGTATTTATTGCATTTGCCAAGGAGTGACCTCTTCCAATGAAATGGTGTTGCTAAGTTTGCTTCATTTAATTAGCTATAGACTCAAAATTGTCTTTTCACCTAGGTACACGCGCTTAGCACCGTTTCTTCCTTGGGTCACCAAACTAGTCTCTCTCTTCTTGATTAACTTGCCACATCGGACTTTATGCCTATGTGGCAAGCTTAAGCACCTGTAGGAGCAAGTAAAAGTAAGTACAATAGTGCACTTTACATGGCATTTTTGCATATGTGGAGGAAAGAGAGGCAAGGAAAAAGTGGAGAAGTGGGCTCTCATGCAAGAGCCAGCCTCTACTACATGGTGGAGCATTGGGAGAGGCACCTGTATGGAGGTGGTCAGGAATCTAGGAGACTCACACCGGTCGTAGTGCCGCAGTTAAAATGATAATGCAAGTCAAATCATCGGGCCCCACCTGTCTAGCAGTAACTCGATGTCAAATCACACAGCCCTACGTTTGTAGCAGCCTACTCCCTCGTCTTCTCGCGTCTCTGTCGAACTGACTAGGCGGAACAGCCCCGCCGCCTACCGCGTGGGAAAAGCCCCGCCCTCGACTTTTAAATACAACTACATCTGCTTAATAATCCAATGATATACTTTTTGTGACATAGTAACTCATATTTAGTTAGTCAAATGGATGACCTAGAACTACGTGCAGGCCCTATAAACCGAGACGCCTAAAAATTAAAAAACCGAGACAGAGAGGGTAGTTCAGCACGTATCTTTTTAGATCAATATAGTCGGGATTCACCAAGGAGAAAAACCAAGTGGTAGGCTGCTCCTGTCGTGTTGGCGTGGCAACTCAAGCAGGGTCAGTCCGCACATGAAATGGTGACACACTTAACAGGACCCCTTTGGCCGACATGTGGCTCATCCACCGTCTTGTTCCACGTGTGATGCACCAAATTACAGTTCGGAGCAGCGGTTGGAATTGGAGGCACCCCGGTCGTAGCGCCGCAGTAGTAGAAAATGAGCGACAAGGGGTCAAATCACAAAGCCCCACCTTTCCCGCATTAAGCTGGACGGACGAAGCAACCATCATTTCACTCTAGGGCGCAAGAGCATAAAGAAAAGAGAAAACAATGATGCGTGCGGCAGCTACCTAGGGCACCCTAGGGTAGGGGTCTCCACTACAGATCGTTTTTTTGAAAGCGCCTCCACTACAAATCGGCTTCTCCCTCATCCTCTTGAAGAAAACCGATGATGAGTGCGGCGGTAGGGTTTGTAGGAGTACTACGGTGTGTGGGGCCACGTCGTAGTAAACGGGTTCGAGCCGACGCCTTAAATATGTGTGGGCCGCTTGGTTTTACGGGAACGAGGCGGCATTTTGGGTTCGGGGACCAGTGGAGATATAGTACATACAAAAAATTTGTGGACGTAGGTTCGACCGAAATGCAATGATGCATGGGCCCTGCATTTTGATATACCCGGGGCCGCGTGAAATTTGCTACTCTACTCAAAACTAGTAAGGTACACATGTACTGAACGCATGAGATTTCGAAACCAAATTATGAATAAATACACACTATAGGATGTAAAGCTTTGAGTCATATATGCACGATGTAGATGTTCGTTTAGTTCTTATAGTTCATCTCATTCAAAATCAATAATTTTTATAAAAATGTTAAGATTCATGGGGTTGTGCATTGTACTCCCTCCGTTCCAAAATAGATGACCCAACTTTGCACTAACTTTGTACAAAGTTAGTGCAAAGTTGGGTCATCTATTTTGGAACGGAGGGAGTAAATCATAAAGTAAAAAACAAACAATGGCAATTCATTTAGAAAAAAATAATCAATTATGATACAGAAGATTCTAGAACAAAGGAGAAGTGCTTGTCTTTTGAGGTTTGTGCATTATGCTTAAGTTCAACCATGGAGTCTTCTAAATTGTACATGTGGCAGATCTGGTGGAATGTTGATGATATCCAATGGCCAGTAGTGCTCGGATTTGCCAATCTCTGCACTGTCGGGTTAGCTTCATCCAGCGACCATCTTTCAAAGTTATTGGCACACTATATAGTTCTTGTGGCATAGTTGCATGTTTTGGAAAAAAGCTACTAGTGGGTTGTACTATCTATTTAGGAATAGAAGATGTATACATGGAAGTTGTAGGGAAAGAGATGACATGGAGCATCTCAATTCCTATGAGTAGGGATTGGAAAAGAGATGTCACTTGGTTCACATCATAGGAACTTTTCTATTGAATATAGAGATGACATGTTTCTCAATTCCTATGAGGAGGGATTAGAAAAGAGATGTAATTTGGTTCATATCATAGGAACTTCTCTATTGAATATACACTAATGTTTATTTTCCTTTGAAATTAATGGAGTATAGGAATCCATTCATATGAACCAAGTGGCTCTAAAGCTATAGAAATGATATCATGTTTATTTCCTTTGAAATGTGGAGTATATGAATCTATTCCTAGGAACCAATTGGCTCTAAAGGAAAAAATCCTATAAAAATCATATCATATAGAGTTCCTATGATATTCCTCGACAATAAAGGATGCTTGAAATTGCTGTGGATGATACGATGGTCTTTCTTTGTAGACTCCTCACCCAACTTCATAGTTACCTCTCGAAGATGAATGAAATGATATATACATGGTACTCTACATGTGCAATTTGGTACACGAAAACTCGGTAAAAGTTTGCGAGGTTCAAATTTTCAATAAAGCTATATGCACTGCATTTCGGAACGGAGGGAGCATACGGCAGTTGCGAACACTCACGTGGAAGTTTTGTGTGTAGGAGGAGTGGCTGTTCTGTTAAATGACATGGCAAAACTGACACTGTCAGATGCCGATCTAACGGTCCTTACGGCGTTCGTCAGGAAAAGGCTTGTGGCGAACGTTTGTCGGATAATGATTTACGGAAACATGCATTGCATTGATACATGCCCCGCTCTCTCTCATGCACACGCACCCTCACGAGTCAAGACTCTCCCGAGTCCTCTCGCAGACTCACACGTCGCACCCACCGTCTATCTGTAGGTAGACGTCACGCACATATGTGCTCTTCACACCCTACCCTCAGAACTTCTAAAAAACAAAAGACGGCGCGCACATTTTATTTTAGCTCACACGTCACACACTTGTACTATTACTCTTGCGGCGAACGTTCTTTGGGCATAGTATATTATACTCTCACGAAGAGAAGCGGTGCACGCACGCACTATTTCTCTCACACCCACTCGCGGGTACACGTAGGAGCGCATTTTTTTGAAGCTGGTACAACAAAATCACTCCACTATATATAAAAGCAGGAGCCTTAGCGCTTGCTTTACTAGGGTTCCTCTCGTTCACTCTCTCATGCTCTCCAGATCTAAGCAACACATAGGTGGCCGCACTCTCTCTCAGCTCACGGCTGGTCACAAATCCGGCCGAACAACCTCGACCGGGGCAGGGGTGTAGGTGCATCGTTCACGCTCTCGTCGGTGGCGAGGGAGGAGACCAACGGCTGCCTGCGCGTCCCAATCGGCGGCCGTGCTGTTCTCTCCGAGAGAGCGCCGGCTCGGGAGGGGCTCCGACCCCTTCTTCCTCCCTGCGGTATTGTGGCCAAGATGCGGCCTCCCGATGCCGTCTTTGCGACATGCCGACGACCCTCAGGTATATATTCCTTCGAAACCTGCCTTGCTCTACTGCCCCAGCTCCCTTCGTGTGGATCCTTTTCTACTTCCGTCCGCTGTTCCAAAGCCACCTAGACTTCTACTAAGGCACGTGCTTTGCACGTATGTTCTGTATGATAGATACTCATATACCTTCTTTTTAGAGAGAGAAATGGGTACTCGTATCTTGAGTAGATATCATAGTGTGTTGTTTGCATGATCTAAGGACTATTCTGAAATAAGAAGCAAATCACTTGCACAAATCAAACTGAGTTCCAAGTAAGAATTTGATTACAAGATAAAAGTTGTAGTTTTATTATATGCTGTTTCCTGGGTTCCATTGATGTATAGTTCCAGAGTTGTTTGACGGTTTACATGCATGTTTATGGACTATTTTGTGCAACTAAATAAGTCATTTAGGTCTGACAGACACTCATGTCCTGTATTAGCTTGAGGTATAGCTTATGTATGAATGAAATAAAATATTACACTTTTTCTGCGAATAATAAAAATATTACATTTCTCGATGAAGCAAAATAAAACTTTAGCTAGCATCAGCCATGCAATGTTATGTTATGTGAACAGTGTATACTTTGTAGTATAGCGGCATCTAAAAAAAATCCATTTTTACAGTAATCTAAAAAATAAGTTAGCAGTACAGTGTTTATTTCCCAGGTGACAAGTCCTAGCTATTTGCCAACTTGTCGTACTTGCATGTGAGGAGGTGGCAGCAGTTTCTAGACATTTCTCAACTTCAGTAGGTGCAATCCAGATTCAATGGGGACTTCTTTATTTGTTTACTTGGAGAGTAGAGTCGGCCATGTGCACAAGGAGCGGGAGCGAATCCGGCAGCTCTTAGCCGTCAGATCATGTCATCCTTTGTTTGATGGACGGCAGTGATATTCATGAGAGGGGAAATGAACGGTGGATTTTGAGCCAATGCTTGTTTGGGCGGGAGAACCGAAGATGGAGTGGTAAATCCAATTTCAAAACTGCTGCATTATAGTAGTAGTAGAAGTAGATTAGAAGTAAAGCTATTTCATACAGTCGACTCAAAGCATTGGTTCAAACAGGGAAGAAAGTGGGAAAGTTGTAGCATGAATCTAGGACTTGGTTCTAAGAGGAAACGGGGGAAAGTAGTAATATATGTCACTGTTTAAATAGCCGTATATCTTATTTGCGCAAACAGGGATGTCTGTCTCCATATCGTTTCGGGATGTCTGTCTCCGTATCGTTTCTATCCGCGCAATCAAAAGCACACACCTCGGTTTTAGTACAAATGCGCAAAATGAGATGGCTATCCCTCGCTGCTGTCATCTAACCTCCCGTCTTCAAGGTATCCCTACATTGGTAGTAACTAAGGTAGAATGACTAACGCAATCTAAAAGAAGCTGATTCGTACATTTTACTTCCTGATTGCAGTGCAGGAACGAGCGAAAACAACTACATCCTAGTACAGAATGCACTTTCTACCAGTTCATCCATGGACCAAGGACTAGCTGGCACGGCTGCACGGCGGTTTTTTGGACAGGTGCGCGGACAAGAGGCATTGTGGTCTGCTTATTTCTGCAAATAGCGGTGCTTAAATTTAGTGGAATGCACAAGCATTTCAGCTGGTCAGTACAATGCATGGTTCAGTTCAGCATTCCAGCTGATACCACAATTATAATTGGTTATTCTGGAATGAGAGAACCTAACCCTGAATGGTGGCAACAAGAAAAAACCAGAGTGAACTCCAGGAAATTTAAGCCTACCGGGAGGCCCTTTGCTCAGAGAGAAGCGTCGCTTGTTTTTTTCCTGATTTGTAAACCTTCTCACAACTTTGTCTTTTGCTGTGAACTAGTATATGTTTGATATGTTCTATGAATCATTGAGATGTATAAAATTGCTTAACTTATGCTTTTCAAGTTTTTTATGAAGACGAGTTTAATGTGAGTGTTCCACATGAGCGCTGGACTAGCGTGTGAACGTTTGGAATTTATTACATTGTGGCCTCAATTAACTGCATGAACCACTGTAACAAGATACATAGTTTCTTATATGTCAGATAGCAGATTGTTGATTGTTAGTTGGTCGATAGCCTAGTGTTGAAGCGAGCTGAGCCAATGTGCCGTGTTTTGCACAACTGCTTACAAGTGGGGTAGCACCAACAGTGTTTACAAGTACTTACGTATACGTCGGCGCACGGTTCTCGAACGAGTGCTCTATTTCATCAAAACACACACTGCTCATATGATAAACCGTGACAACTTATGTCTTAAAATGCCATATTCATGAAAAAACTAGTGAGGACGCATCTATTTCAGCAACAATTACGATGGTTCTCACATGATTCACGGGCACACAAAAGTAGCAACAGTTCCCATAGCCGGATTCAAACAGAGTACTAGCCCAGAGGGGTTGATAACAGGCAAGGTTCGGATAATTAGACACAATCCAAACTACTATTAAACAGTAGCTGGGGAAACTATTTCATGCCTCGATCTAATTTGGGCTGGACACAAGACGGACCTTGCCATGAACATCATCGAGGACGTCCTGCAGCAGCTCAATCCTGTGAACCTTCATGAAGACAACCTTGTGGCCTTGCCACTGATAAACTTGTTTGTGGAGGCATGCCACGTCATCTTCCTGCGTAAGCTTGACAAGAACAGTATTCCTCACAAACGAAGGAGTAGCTTTGAACTTCTTGTGCTTCAGTACACCCTGGACAACACGCCTGACAACAGTGAGGCTGGAATACAACTCTTCATTGGTATAACCGCAAATGGCTTCCAGGATCCAACAACCTAAGAACTCTATTTTCCCAGTGTGTATATTCAAGTCGTCTGCCTCATAGCGAGTTACATGTCCAACCACACAATCCTTGTCTGCATCAGGGCTCTAATTGAAACAGAAACAAATTCTGAATTACTTTTCAGTATAAGAAACACAAGTTATTTAGACCACTACGTATACCATGGCATCGAAGCTAATACAATTTTGCATTATTAATCACCACATACTTCCTTTTCTAAAAAAATCACCACATACTTAGATGAAAAAGCACAATCGAGATCGGCAAAGAAGGAAATCACCTTGGGCAGCTCAGCGGGGGGGGGGGGGGCACATCCTCGAAGGGGGAAAACTGCTCCTGCAGTGCCACGGGGGCTGTAACCTCAAACGGGGCGTTGACCATCTCAGTATCTGGGGTCGCCTCGATGGTTGCCTCCATCTTCTTGGAGCTCTCTGTCTCATGGGGATCAACCTCCCGTGTCTGCTCCAATATCGGCAGATCTTTGCCTGGTTCTCCTTGGTCCATCATGAAACTGACGAATACTAGGAGTCCACTGAAAGGAAAACATAATCGCAATGACAATGAAACAAAAAAGAGAGTGAGGATCGGTTACCTCTTTGCAAAAGTTCTTTTTTTCCTCTGAACGAAAATATACCAACATCACGGATCCGCTTACCTTCCCTTCGTTCAGAGAGAAGAACAGTGGCAGATGCAAGTGTTGCCTTTCTTGAAGACGGTGAGGGATAAGGGGATTCAGCGAAGAGTGAAATGATGGTTGCTTCATCCATCAAACTTAGACTGCGGGGAGGTGGGGTTTTGTGATACGACGACTTGTTATTGCCGCGCTACGACCGGGGTGACTCTCCGCCTGCATACTTCCTTCTAATTTGGTGGATGCCATTTGGGCCCGCGCGCTGCATGGCCCGCATGTCGGTGAACAAAAGTATAACGGCATTCAGTAGAGGGTGACGTTTCAATGACCTAGGAGGAGCCAGAAGCGGTAGAGTGTCTCCACTGTACTAGTAGTAATTGTTTTTCTGGGTAGCTGTAGAGTGTCTCCACTGTACTAGTAGTAATTGTTTCTCGGGTCCCAAGACAAAACAGCCCATCCACACTAGTAAATAGTAAAATCAATTCAAAAACCTGGGTGCTCTTCTTCCTCCTCGCTCCCACCCACCTCACGTCAGCTCGCTCCACTCGTACCCCGAAATTCCTCACCTCACTCCTACAGAAAACCCCAGCTCCCCTTCTTCCTCACTCCTACAGAAAACCCCCAGCTCCCCTTCTTCGCTTGCACTACAACTAGGCTCGTCATTCATTACTCTGCTCAAATCCGTGAGCATGACGCGACGCCCTCGAGGAAAATGGAGTCGGCTGACCCCAGCGCCAAGAAGATGAGGCTCCCACCAGCGGCAATGCCTGTTGTAGATCCCGCACCCGGCAGCGCGGGGAGAAGCGGCGATCCCGCCCCCACCGGATCCCAGGAACCCGTAGAATCTCGGGTGGACCGCATCAGCGATCTCCCGGACGCCATCCTTGGGGAGATCATCTCGCTTCTCCCCACCAAGGATTGCTGCCACACCCAAGTCCTTTCAATTCGGCAGCGCCCTCTATGGCGCGCCGTTCCCCTTAATCTCGACTGTCGTCAGCTATCTCTCTTCAATGATTTTGAAATTCCCAGAGCCATCATCTCCTCCCACCAGGGCTCCGTTAAAAGCCTCTGCATCCCATCATGCTACCTGAGCAAGCATACCATGCCCTGCACGGTGGACGCCTGGCTAGAATCCCCTGAATTCATAGAATTACAGCTGCTTGAGTTCTACTATTCCCCTGGAAATCACATACCACATACCGAACGCCATGAACTTGTGCCCTCAGCACCGAGGTCCATCTCGGGGTTTTTGTCCTCTCTCTCCACACCGCCACCTTTGCACAGTGCTACCA
Source organism: Triticum urartu (assembly GCF_056163025.1). Lineage (NCBI taxonomy): Eukaryota > Viridiplantae > Streptophyta > Magnoliopsida > Poales > Poaceae > Triticum > Triticum urartu. The sequence continues at coordinate 99,513,023 of NC_141875.1, forward strand.
GACAATCTGGTACTAAACCTTTGACTCCCATTTCTTAAGAAACTTTGACTTGTGCGGGTTCGTATATCGGAGGTCTCATTGCACAGCATCATCCACTCCAGTTGCCCTGCGCTGGAGTGCTTGGTGTTTGTTTTCACAGTTAGAATCGGTTGTCTCCAAATAAAGTCACCTAACCTTGTAAGAATTGGAATTTCTTTTGACGGAAGGCAGCTCATCATCCAAGATGCCCCTTTCAGTTCAAAGGTTGATCCTTGATTCTAGTTATTCACCGTTATAAATAACCGTCCTCTCTGCACCTAAACTGGAGACCTTGGGTGTAATACATGATCTCTGTGCTCATTTCAATATGGTGTTTGGCTCCATAGTTCTTCAGGTACTTTATATTATCATCTACACTTGTAACCATAAGCTGCATTTTAAATTTCTGCGCATAATTTATATATCATCTTGGAGTACACATTTTGTACTAATATTATGTTCTATGCTCAATGAAGAGTTTCTCCATGGATGGCTTGTCAATGTTGCTGGATTCTGTCAAGATCTTATATATCCAAATGAATAGTTTTGATCTAAACAAGATTATTGGATTGCTGCAATGCTTTCCATGTCTGGAGAAGTTGTATATAAAGGTGATAATTTCATGCACATTGGAAGCCCGCATATAGTGTACTAGAATTAACCGTTCAGCTGTTGCTCTTTCGACACTCTTCTTTTAGACCTTAACTGTTTTCAATCATCATGTCTATTTAGGCAACATGAGGGGGTAAGAAAGTTATAACCAATCGGTGGATTCGTAAGCATCGGGATTTTCTCACTTCTCATGAGATTCGATTGAAGACAACAACGCTAGAACGATATGTAGCCAACCATGCAAACACAAGATTTGTCACATTCTTCCTGCTGAATGCGAGGTTACTATTGTCCATCAGGCTTAAGTTTATCAGCAGCATGGTTTTGACGGACGTGTATGTCGAAGAGCAAAAAAAGGAGTTTCAGGTGGGCAAAAGAGCTTCTGAACGTGCCGGGCTTCTATTTACAACATATTGTGGTCATAATCCAGTAAATTTTACGACCCAGGATGTTCATTCTATGGACCTGACCGATCCATTTGACTGTGACTGCCGAAAACAGTGCTAGAGTTAGATGTTGTTGCCCTTTTCAATCTGGTTTTTTTGTAAACCTGATGAACAATTAACCCTCGTGCTTTCGTACAGTTTGTAAGCTGGAGTTAGATGTTCCTGCCCTTTTCAACTCGGCTGTGACTGTCATATTTTCTTTGAAACAAGGAAAAATGACTTGCCATTCGTTTAATTTAGAGTGAAATATTGTAACAAATCCAAACCAAGGGAAATAACATCACTCTCGTCGGCTGCTTGAGCTCACTGTGCATTACAGAAGCCAAGTGATTAGCCCCCACCAGCACCCACAAACTTATTTCAAACTAGAACATCAAATGGGCTGTAAATTTTCATAGGAAAGGCTGCATGATCGTGACAGATTTGGATTCTGACATTTGGGACCCGCAAGAGCCTATCCAAGGTGGTGTCGACTTACTAGCCAGTCAACAAACGATTTTGCCTACCAGCCGTTGGATTGACATCCAACATCTGTCGTGTATCTTCTATCTCTTGTCTTCTTCTTCCTCCAATCGCCCAAACCAAACCACCCCCTCGGCTCCGCCTGCTCCCGCCTCCCATGGTTGGCTGCGCCTCCGCCGCCCTACCGTACGTACCCTCCAACGTTGGCCAGTCCCTCCCTCTATTCCCCCACACGTCCTGTTATTCTCCGGCGATGTCAGCCCCAACACGCATCCGCGCCTGAACCAGTCAACCCTCGTACTCCCCTCCGCCTGCGACTAGACCGGCGCATCTTCAACGGCTCCTATTCATTCCGTCCGAGGCCTCGCCGTCGTCCTCCGCCTTGCGGCCTTGGTTCGCTCGTCGTGCGTGGTGCGCCGCCCTCTTGCGTTGTAAATGTCGTCAACAACCGAGAGGAACAAGGAGATGACTGTACGTGGAGAGGAAGACAGTAGGGACCCACTAGCGTCATGGCAGTACGCAAGCAAGTGCCTCTATAGTACAAGCCCAAAAATATGGTTCCTCCTAATGGTTGGACATCTGGGGCTCACGCCATTGCCAACGTAGTCAATAAACGAGAGAATTACACTACGAGCGGCTGACACCAGGGACCCAGCAAGTCGCGCAGTTTTTTTTGAGGAACAAGCAGTTGTTATTTATACTAGTTTTAGCGACGGATCAGGGTAACAACGGGGCTGTGCGGGGGCTGTGGCCCGTCTAGCCAGGGTTTTATTTATGTTTACCACATCATGAGCCCAGTTGTGTTTTTTTCTTGCTGAAAATGGCTAGCCCAGTTCTATTTTTTTTAAAGAAATACCCAAACAAGGCCTACTTGCTTTATCGGCCCTACTGGGCTGCAAATCTTTCAAGGCGAGGAGAGTTTCATTCAGTTTGCCCAGAAATGGGATGTACATTTTTAAAACACATCAAATCGGAAATTAGTTTCAATTTTTTTTCATTACAAGATCTTAAATTCCATTGATTTTTATGCATGGACAATTATTTGGATTTTATATTTATATAAATTATTTTTCAAAATAGTTTGAATGAGAATCGATATTTCTAGTTTAAAAATAGTTGACCGCACCGAAATATGCAAAATTCATTATACTTTTTAACCGTGGCCACAATATGGGGTATGATGCTAACAAAAAGATGGGCTACAAAAAAATTCTTAAGAATTAGCAAATGGGCTGTACATTATTAGAAATAATGGCAGATGGGCTGTATGTTGTTTTCCACAGATTTGAGCCTGACTTGTGCGCCTACTACAGGTTGACGCGTATGCTTTCATAAAAAAAGGTTGACGCACACGCAATGCCCTGTCAACTTAGTCAACACACGAGAGCAGTGACTGTTTGATGTCCATCCAATGGCTGTCGTGCTTCTTCAATCTCTGCTCTTCATGCTCAAGCCGCTCAAACAAGCGCCGGCGGGACTGCCTGCTCCCTCCTCCCACCGCCGGCTATGCTGCCGTGCAGGCCCCACAGCCCCACCGTACTCCCATCGCTGGCCTAGCCATCCCTCTACTCACCCACACATGCTGTTATTCTCTGGCGACGGCAGACGAATCAGTAAACCCTCGTACTCCTCCGCGTGTGAAACAACTGCCGAGTATTCCCTGGCTCCGTGTCGTTCCCTTCCTAGGCCTCGCTGTCGTCCACCGCCCTGGTGCTCTTGGCGTGGCATGGTCAACGTGGTCAATGAATGACATCCATCGGAAGTGGACTATACGTGGAGAGGCCGACAGCTGGGTCCACGGCCGCACGCAAGGAAATGCCTCCTTATTACGCGCAAAATAATGATTCCTCCACCTGACAGCTAGGACCCATAGGAAGGGCCTCATTATTTCGCGAAAAAAAACATTCCCCCCGCTGACAGGTCAGACCCACCAGCTATATCTTCGCACACAAGGAAGTGCCTCCTTATTACGCCCAAAAAAATGAATACCCCCCAGCTAGCTGGGACCTACCATATTGTTGGGCTGACTTGTGGGCCTACTAAGTTGACAGGGATGGAGAGCTTTGTCAACTTAGTCAATACTCCAGTGACCATATGATGTCCATCCAACGGCCATAGTGCTTCTTCAACCTCTGGTCTTCTTGCTCCAGCCGCCCAAAGCAGCTCCGGTCGTGCCGCCTGCTCCTGCCTCCCGTGGTCGGCTGTGCTACCGCGGAGGCCTCACCGCCCCCATACTACTCCCACCACTGGCCAGGCCATCCCTCCACTCACCCACACCCCCTGTTATTTTGCAACGACGGTAGCCTCACACCGCAGCCGAACCAGTGAACGCTCGTACTCCTCTCCGCGTGGGCATCCACTGCCGCGTCTTGCACGGCTCCGCGTCGTCCCCTTCCTAGGCCTCACTGTCGTCCACCGCCGTGGTGCTCTCGGCGCGGCGTGGTCAATGTGGTCAACGACCGACTTCCATCGGAAGAGTACTGTACATGGAGAGGCTGACAGCTAGGTCCACGGCAGCCGCAAGGAAGTGCCTCCTTATTACGCGGAAAATAATTATTCCTCCACCTAACATCGGGGACCCACCGGACGGGCCACCAGTATTTTGCGAAAACAATCGTTTCCCCCTGCCTGCTGGGACCCACCGGACGGGCCATCATATTTCGCAAAAAAATATTCCCCCCGCTGCCAGCTCGGACCCACCGGAAGTGCCTCCTTATTACGCACAAAAAAATGAATACTCCCCAGGCTAGCTGGGACCCACCTTGCTGGGAGGCTGACTTGTGGGCCTACTAAGTTGACGGGGATGAAGGGCTTTGTCAACTTAGTCAATATGAATGATTCTAGCTCCAGTGACCATACAATGTCCATCCAACAGATGTAGTGCTTCTTCAACCTCTGGTCTTCTTGCTCCAGCCGCCCAAAGCAGCGCCGGTCGTGCCGCATGCTCCTGCCTCCCGTGGCCGGCTGTGCTGCCGCAGAGACCTCACCGCCCCTACTATTTCCACCACTGGCCAGGCCCTACGGCGAAGGCAGCCTCACATCGTAGCCGAACCAGTGAACCCTCGTAGTCCTCTCCGCGCGGGCTTCCACTGCCGCGTCGTCCCCTTCCTAGGCCTCACCGTCATACACCACCGTGGTGCTCTCCGCGCGGCGTGGTCAACGTGGTCAAGGAACGACTTCCATCGGAAGAGTACTATACGTGGAGAGGCTGACAGCTGGGTCCATGGCCACAACCTAGTTTTTTTGTGATTTGCCAAGTAAGTCGCTTTTTCAGGCCTGTTGGGCTGCAAATCTTTCAAGACAAGGAGAGCTTTCATTCGGCTGGCCGAGAAAATGGCCCATCAGTAATGAGAAATGGGTTGTACATTTTTAAAACACATCAAACCGGCAATTAGTTTCAAATATCTTTTTTTCATTTCAAGATTTTAAATTACATTAATTTTTATGCGTGGAGAATTTGTTGGATTTTATATTGATATACATTTATTTTTAAAATCAGTTTGAATGTGAGTCGAAATTTCGGAATTAAAAATAGTTCGGACCGCACCGAAATATGCAAAATTTCATATAATTTTTTAACCGTTACCACTATATGGGCTGTAATGCTAAAAAAAGAATATGGGCTCCAAAAAAACCTTAAGAATTAGCAAATGGGCTGTAAATTATTAGAAATAATGGCAGATGGGTTGTATGCTGTTTTCCACAGATTTGAGGCTTTCCTAAAAAAAGGTTGACGCACAAGCACTGACTGTTGGATGTCCATCCAACGGCCGTCGTGCTTCTTTAATCTCTGCTCTTCCTGCTTCAGCCGCTCAAACAAGCGCCGGCGGGACTGCCTGCTCCCTCCTCCTCACGGCCGGCTGTGCTGCTGCGCAGGCCTCACTGCCCAACCGTACTCCCATCGCTGGCCTAGCCATCCCTCTACTCACCCACACCTGCTGTTATTCTCCGGCGACGGCAGACGAACCAGTAAACCCTCGTACAATCGTACTCCCCTCCACGTGGGAAACAACTGCCGAGTCTTCCCTGCCTCCGTGTCGTCCCCTTCCTAGGCCTCACCGTCGTCCACCGCCCGAGTGCTCTCGGCACGGCCTAGTCAACGTGGTCAACGACCGACATGCATCTGAAGTGGACTTTACGTGGAGATACCGACAGCTGGGTCCACGGCCGCACGCAAGGAAATGCCTCCTTATTACGCGCAAAATAATGATTCCTCCACCTGACATCAGGGACCCACCGAAAGGGCCTTTGTATTTCGTGAAAAAAACGTTACCGCCGCTGACAGCTCGGACCCACCAGCTATATCTTCGCACGCAAGGAAGTGCCTCCTTATTACGCACAAAAAAACGAATACTCCCCCTGTTAGCTGGGACCCAGTATAGTGGCAGGCTGACTTGTGGGCCTACTAAGTTGAAGGGGATGGAGGGCTTTGTCAACTTAGTCAATATGCACGATTCTAGCTCCAGTGACCGTACGATGTCCATCCAATGGCCGTAGTGCTTCTTCAACCTCTGGTCTTCTTGCTCCAGCCGCCCAAACCAGCGTCGGTCGTGCCTCGTGCTCCTGCCTCCCGTGGCCGGCTGCGATGCGACGGAGGCCTCACCGCCCCCTACTACTCCCACCGCTGGCCAGGCCATCCCTCTACTCACCCACACCCCATGTTATTCTGCGACGACGGCAGCCTCACACCGCAGCGAACCAGTGAACCCTCGTACTCCTCTACACATGGGCATCCACTGCCGCGTCTTCCCGGGCTCCACGTCGTCCCCTTCCTAGGCCTCGCCGTCGTCCACCGCCCTGGTGCTCTCAGCGCGGCATGGTCAACGTGGTCAAGGAACGGCTTCCATCGGACGTGGACTGTACGTGGAGAGGCTGACAGCTGGGTCCACGGCCGCAGCAAGGAAGTGCCTCCTTATTACGTGCAAAATAATTATTCCTCCACCTGATAGCGGGACCCACCGGACGGGCCACCGTATCTCGCCCCCCTGACTACTGGGACCCACCAGCTACATCTTCACACGCAAGGAAGTGCCTGACAGTCGGGACCCACCTGGTCGAAGCGTACGTAGCGTTGTCATTCTGGTCGCGAACGTGTACGTACATATATACTGGTCGATGTAGAGGCGCGCACGTCGTAGTAGAGGCGACCAGGGTGCAAGAAAGAAAATACGGCCATGTATGTGTACATACGGGCGGGGTCTCGAACGCCTACTCGCGCATATGTACGGCCAGGGCTCATGTACATGGCTGGGTCGGAACGGAGAAATAGCGTCGTCGTCATGTTCATGGGGAGGCAACAGAATGCGTCGTGTTCATGGGGAGGCAACGGAATGCGTCGTGTTCATGGGGAGGCAACGGAATGCGTCGTGTTCATCGGGAGGGCTTGGACGGAACAGGGGATGGAAATGAGGCCTGGCATACCGCAGAACGGAGGAAACGACCTTCTCTTCGACCGGCCACGTTCGAAACAGGATCCTGTTCATCGGGAGGGGTCTGGTGTACCGCAAAACGGAGGAAACGGACCTACTACGGTCGAAACGGGGGTCCTGTTGATCGGGAGGGGTGTGGCGTACCACAAAACGGACGAAACAGACTTGTGTTGGAGCGCTACGGTCGAAACGGGGGTCCTGTTCAGCGGGAGGGGTGTGGCGTACCGCAAAACGAGACTCCACGGGATATTGTTCATCTCCACCGTCGAACCCCTCCAGCCTCCACGAGCTACTGTTCATCCACCGTCGACCTCCTCCAGCCTCCACCTGCGACTGTTCATCCACGGGCTCCCGTTCATCCAGCCTCCACCGCGCGCTACTCCACCGGCTACTATTCAACCAGCCCTCTCCATAGGTGCTATGTCTTGAGCTTGCGTTGGTTTTCCCCGAAGAGAAAGGGATGGTGCAAAAGAGTAGCATAAGTATTTCCCTCAGTTTTTGAGAACTAAGGTATCCATCCAGTAGGAGCCCACGCTCAACTCCCTCGTACCTGCACAAAGCGATAGCTACTCGCAACCAACGCGATTAGGGGTTGTCAATCCCATCACGGTCACTTACGAGAGTGAGATCTGATAGATATAATATTTTTGGTATTTTTGGTATAAAGATGCAAATTAAAAAGTAAAAGCAAAGTCAAAAAGCAAAGCAAGATTAAAGTGATGGAGATTGATATGATGAGAATAGACCTGGGGGCCATAGGTTTCACTAGTGGCTTCTCTCAAGAGCATAAGTATTCTATGGTGGGTGAACAAATTACTATTGAGCAATTGACAGAATTGAGCATAGTTATGAGAATATCTAGGCATGATCATGTATATAGGAATCACGTCTGTGACAAGTAGACCGAAACGATTCTACATCTACTACTATTACTCCAGTCATCGACCGCTATCCAGCATGCATCTAGAGTATTAAGTTAAAAACAGAGTAACGCCTTAAGCAAAATGACATGATATAGAGAGATAAATTCATGCAATATGAAATAAACCCCATCTTGTTATCCTCGATGGCAACGATACAATACATGCCTTGCTGCCCCTTTTGTCACTGGGTAAGGACACCGCAAGATCGAACCCAAAGCTAAGCACCTCTCCCATGGCAAGAACTACCAATCTAGTTGGCCAAACCAAACGGATAATTCGAAGAGACTTGCAAAGATAACCAATAATACATAAAAGAATTCAGAGAAGATTCAAATATTATTCATAGATAGACTTGATCATAAACCCACAATTCATCGGTCTCAACAAACACACCGAAAAAAGAAGATTACATCGAATAGAGCTCCACAAGAGAGGGGGAGAACTTTGTATTGAGATTCAAAGAGAGAGAAGAAGCCGTCTAGCTACTAACTATGGACCCGAAGGTCTGTGGTAAACTACTCACACTCCATCGGAGGGGCTAGGATGATGTAGAAGCCCTCCGTGATGACGGCCCTCTTCCGGCGGAGCTCCGGAACAGGCCCCAAGATGGGATCTCGTGGATACAGAAAGTTGCGGTGGTGGAATTAGGTTTTTGGCTCCTGTTCTGATCGTTTGGGGGTACGTGTGTATATATAGGAGGAAGAAGTATGCCGGAGGAGCAACGAGGGGCCCACGAGGCAGGGGGCGCACCCTAGGGGGGCACCCCCACCCTCGAGACCGCCTCTTTTGTTCCTTGGAGCAGGGTCCAAGTCTCCTGGATCATGTTCGGTGAGAAAATCACGTTCCTGAAGATTTTATTCTGTTTGGACTCCGTTTGATATTTCGTTCCTTCGAAACACTGAAATAGGCAAAAAAACAGCAATTCTGGGCCGGGCCTCCGGTTAATAGGTCAGTCCCAAAAATAATATAAACGTGGAAAATAAAGCCCAATATTTTCCAAAATAGTAGATAATATAGCATGAAGCAATCAAAAATTATAGATACGTTGGAGACGTATCAGGCATCCCCAAGCTTAATTCCTGCTCGTCCTCGAGTAGGTAAATGATAAAAGGAGAATTTTTGATGCGGAGTGCTACTTGGAATAATTTTAATGCAAATCTTCTTAATTGTGGTATGAATATTCATATTAGAAATATTCAAGACAAAAGTTTATATTGACATAAAAAATAATAATACTTCAAGCATACTAACAAAGCAATTATGTCTTCTCAAAATAACATGGCCAAAGAAAGTTATCCCTACATAATCATATAGTCTGGCTATGCTCCATCTTCACCACACAAAATATTTAAATCATGCACAACCCCGATGACAAGCCAAGCAATTGTTTCATACTCTAACTTTTTCAAAACTTTTTCAATCTTCACGCAATACATGAGCATGAGCCATGGATATAGCACTATAGGTGGAATAGAATGGTGGTTGTGGAGAACACAAAAAGGAGGGGAAGATAGTCTCACATCAACTAGGCGTATCAAAGGGCTATGGAGATGCCCATCAATAGATATCAATGTCAGTGAGTAGGGATTGCCATGCAACGGATGCCCTAGAGCTATAAGTGTATGAAAGCTCAAAAAGAAACTAAGTGGGTGTGCATCCAACTTGCTTGCTCATGAAGACCTAGGGCAATTTAAGGAAGCCCATCATTGGAATATACAAGCCAAGTTCTATAGTGAAAAATTCCCACTAGTATATGAAAGTGATAACATGAGAGACTCTCTACTATGAAGATCATGGTGCTACTTTGAAGCACAAGTGTGGTAAAAGGATACTAACATTGTCCCTTCTCCCTTTTTCTCTCATTTTTTTGTTTGGGCCTTTTCTATTTTTTATGGCCTCTTTTTATTTGGGCTTCTTTGGCCTCTTTTTTTCGTCCGAAGTCTCATCCCGACTTATGGGGGAATCATAGTCTCCATCATTCTTTCCTCACTGGGACAATGCTCTAATAATGATGATCATCACACTTTTATTTTTATTATAACTCAACAATTACAACTCGATACTTAGAACAAAATATGACTCTATGTGAATGCATCCGGCGGTGTACCGGGATATGCAATATGACAATGATGGAGTGTGTCATGCTAAACGGAACGGTGGAAAGTTGCATGGCAAGATATCTCGGAATGGCTATGGAAATGCCATAATAGGTAGGAATGGTGGCTGTTTTGAGGAAGGTATATGGTAGGTGTATGATACTGGCGAAAGGTGCCCGGTATTAGAGAGGCTAGCAAAGGTGGAAGGGTGAGAGTGCGTATAATCCATGGACTCAACATTAGTCATAAAGAACTCATATACTTATTGCAAAAATCTAGAAGTTATCAAAGCAAAGTATTACGAGCATGCTCCTAGGGGGATATATTGGTAGGAAAAGACCATTGCTCGTCCCCGACCGCCACTCATAAGGAAGACAATCAATAAATAAATCATGGTCCGACTTCATCACATAACGGTTCACCATACGTGCATGCTACGGGAATCACAAACCTTAACACAAGTATTATTTAAATTCACAACTACTCAACTAGCATGACTTTAATATTATCACCTCCATATCTCAAAACAATTATCATGCTTCAATCTTTTCTTAGTATTCAACACACTCAAAAGAAAGTTTCACAAATCTTGAATACCAAGCATATTATTATTAAGCAATTTACCATGCTATTAAGAGACTCCCAAAATAATTTAAGTGAAGCATGAGAGATCAATAGTTTCTTTAAAATGAATCCACCACCATGCTCTAAAATATCTAAGTGAAGAACATAGAGCAAAATTATAACGCTCAAAAGATATAAGTGAAGCACACAGAGCAAAATTATCTAGCTCAAAAGATATAAGTGAAGCACATAGAGTATTCTATCAAATTTTAATTCATGTATGGCTCTCTCAAAAGGTGTGTACAGTAAGGATGATTGTGTAATAATAAGACACAAAGACACAAATAATACAAGACACTCCAAGCAAAACACATATCATGTTGGTGAATAAAAATATAGCTCCAAGTAAATTACCGATGGAAGTGGACGAAAGAGGGGATGCCTTCCGGGGCATCCCCAAGCTTTGACTTTTTGGTGTCCTTGGATTATCTTGGAGGTGCCATGGGCATACCCAATCTTAGGCTCTTGCCACTCCTTGTTCCATGATCCATCAAAAGAATTCACCCAAAACTTGAAAACTTCACAACACAAAACTCAAAATAGAAAACTCGTGAGCTCCGTTAGCGAAAGAAAACAAAAGACCACTTCAAGGTACTGTAATGAACTCATTATTTATTTATATTGGTTTTAAAACTACTGTATTCCAACTTCTCTATGGATTATAAACTATTTTACTAGCCATAGATTCATCAAAATAAGCAAACAACACACGAAAAACAGAATCTGTCAAAAACAGAACAGTCTGTAGTAATCTGTAGCTAGCGCAAGATCTGGAACCCCAAAAATTCTAAAATAAATTGCTGGACTTGAGGAATTTATCTATTAATCATATGCAAAACGAATTAACTAAATATCACTCTTCAAATAAAAATGACAGCAGTTCTCGTGAGCGCTAAAGTTTCTGTTTTTACAGCAAGTTCAACAAGACTTTCCCCAAGTCTTCCCAACGGTTCTACTTGGCACAAACACTAATTAAACACAAAAAACACAACAAAAACAGAGGCTAAATAATTTATTTATTACTAATCAGGAGCAAAAATCAACAAATAAAAATAAAATTGGGTTGCCTCCCAACAAGCGCTATCGTTTAACGCCCCTAGCTAGGCATAAAAGCGAGGATAGATCTAGGTATTGCCATCTTTGGTAGGCAATCCATAAGTGGCTCTCATGATAGTTTAATATGGTAATTTTATTTTCTTTCTTGGAAAGTGTTCCATGCCCTTTTTTAATGGAAATTGAAATCTAATATTCCCTTCCTTCATATCAATAATCGCACCAACCGTTCTAAGGAAATGTCTACCAAGAATAATAGGGCAAGAAGGATTGCAATCTATATCAAGAACAAATGAAATATACGGGCACATAATTCCTATTTGCAACAATAAGAACATAATTAATTCTTCCCATAGGTTTCTTAATAGTGGAATCCGCAAGATGCAAGTTTAGAGAGCAATCATCAAAATTACGGAAATCTAGCAAATCACACAAAGTCTTGGGAATAGTAGAGACACTAGCACACAAATCACACAAAGCATAAAACTCATGATCTTTAGTTTTAATTTTAATAGTTGGTTCCCACTCATCATAGAGTTTTCTAGGGATGGAAACTTTCAACTCAAGTTTTTCTTCATAAGATTGCATCAAGGCATCAACAATATGTTCGGTGAAGGCTTTATTTTGGCTATAAGCATGTGGAGAATTTAGCACGGATTGCAACAAGGAAATACAAGCAATTAAAGAGAAACTTTCATAATTAAATTCCTTGAAATCCAATATAGTGGGTTTAGCAACATCTAGATTTTTATTTCTTTCAATCCCACTTTCATCAATTTCATCATTAAGATCTAAACACTCCGAATTTTTAGAACGCCTTCTAGGCAAAGGAAGATCATATTCAGTTTCATCAAGATTAATATTGCAAAATAAAGATTTCATAGGGGACACATCAATAACTTTAAGATCTTCATCTTGATTTTCATAGGAATTGGAAGAACACGCTTTAATAAAGGCATCTTTGGAAGCACGCATCCTAGCGGTTCTTTCTTTGCACTCATCAATGGAAATTCTCATGGATTTGAGAGACTCATTGATATCATGTTTAGGAGGAATAGATCTAAGCTTTAAAGAATCAACCTCAAGAGAAATTCTATCAATTTTTCTAGCCAAATCATCAACTTTAAGCAATTTCTCCTCAAGCAAAGCATTAAAATTCTTTTGTGAATTCATAAACTCTTTAACACTATTCTCAAATTCAGAGGGCATCTTATTATAATTTCCATAAGAGTTGTTGTAGGAATTACCATAATTATTAGAAGGATTACTAGGATATGGCCTAGGATTAAAATTCCCTCTATAAGCGTTGTTACCAAATTTATTCCTACCAACAAAATTCACATCCATAGATTCATTGTTATTCTCAATCAAAGTAGACAAAGGAATATCATTAGGATCAGAAGGAACACTCTTAGTATCAAATAATTTCATAAGTTCATCCATCTTTCCACTCAACACATTGATTTCTTCTATCACATGCACTTTTTTATTAGAAGATTTTTCAGTATGCCATTGAGAATAATTAACCATAATATTATCTAGGAGTTTAGTAGCATCTCCTAAAGTGATTTCCATAAAAGTGCCTCCCGCGGCCGAATCTAAAAGATTTCTAGAAGCAAAATTCAATCCAGCATAAAATTTTTGTATAATCATCCACAAATTCAAACCATGAGTAGGGCAATTACGTATCATTAATTTCATTCTCTCCCAAGCTTGTGCAACATGTTCATGATCAAGTTGTTTAAAGTTCATAATATTGTTTCTAAGAGAGATGATCTTAGCGAGAGGAAAATACTTAGAGATAAAAGCATCTTTGCACTTGTTCCATGAATCAATACTATTCTTAGGCAAAGATGAAAACCAAGCTTTAGCACGATCTCTAAGTGAAAAAGGAAATAGCTTCAATTTAACGACATCATTATTGACATCTTTTTTCTTTTGGATATCACATAAATCAATAAAGCTATTTAGATGAGTAGCGGTATCTTCACTAGGAAGGCCGGTGAATTGATCTTTCATAAATAGATTCAACAAAGCAGTATTAATTTCACAAGATTCAGCATCGGTAAGAGGAGCAATCGGAGTGCTAAGGAAATCATTATTATTGGTATTGGTGAAGTCACACAATTTGGTAGTATCTTGAGCCATCACGACAAACAAGCAATCTAACACACGAGCAAACAAAAAGCAAACGGGCAAAAAGAGGCAAATAGAGAGGGAGGATAGAGAGAGAGAGAGAGGGCGAATAAAACGGCAATGGTGAATTGGGGGGAGAGGAAAACGAGAGGCAAATGGCAAATAATCTAATGCGAGAGATAGGGATTGTGATGAGTACTTGGTATGTTGACTTTTTGCGTAGACTCCCCGGCAACGGCGCCAGAAATCCTTCTTGCTACGTCTTGAGCTTGCGTTGGTTTTCCCCGAAGAGGAAGGGATGATGCAGCAGAGTAGCGTAAGTATTTCCCTCAGTTTTTGAGAATCAAGGTATCAATCCAGTAGGAGCCCATGCTCAAGTCCCTCGTACCTGCACAAAGCGATAGCTACTCGCAACCAACGCGATTAGGGGTTGTCAATCCCTTCACGGTCACTTATGAGAGTGAGATCTGATAGATATAATATTTTTGGTATAAAGATGCATAGTAAAAAGTAAAAGCAAAGTAAAAAAGCAAAGCAAGATTAAAGTGATGGAGATTGATATGATGAGAATAGACCTGGGGGCCATAGGTTTCACTAGTGGCTTCTCTCAAGAGCATAAGTATTCTACGGTGGGTGAACAAATTACTGTTGAGCAATTGACAGAATTGAGCATAGTTATGAGAATATCTAGGCATGATCATGTATATAGGCATCACGTCCGTGAGAAGTAGACCAAAATGATTCTGCAACTACTACTATTACTCCACTCATCGACCGCTATCCAGCATGCATATAGAGTATTAAGTTAAAAACAGAGTAACGCCTTAAGCAAGATGACATGATGTAGAGAGATAAATTCATGCAATATGAAATAAACCCCATCTTGTTATCCTCGATGGCAATGATACAATACGTGCCTTCCTGCCCCTTCTGTCACTGGGTAAGGACACCGCAAGATCGAACCCAAAGCTAAGCACTTCTCCCATGGCAAGAACTACCAATCTAGTTGGCCAAACCAAACGGATAATTCGAAGAGACTTGCAAAGATAACCAATCATACATAAAAGAATTCAGAGAAGATTCAAATATTATTCATAGATAGACTTGATCATAAACACACAATTCATCGGTCTCAACAAACACACCGCAAAAAGAAGATTACATCGAATAGATCTCCACAAGAGAGGGGGAGAACTTTGTATTGAGATTCAAAGAGAGAGAAGAAGCCATCTAGCTACTAACTATGGACCCGAAGGTCTAAGGTAAACTACTCACACTTCATCGGAGGGGCTAGGATGATGTAGAAGCCCTCCGTGATGACGGCCCTCTTCTGGCGGAGCTCCGGAACAGGCCCCAAGATGGGATCTCGTGGATACAGAAAGTTGCGGCGGTGGAATTAGGTTTTTCGCTCCTGTTCTGATCCTTTGGGGGTACGTGTGTATATATAGGAGGAAGAAGTATGCCGGAGAAGCAACGAGGGGCCCACAAGGCAGGGGGCGCGCCCTAGGGGGGGCGCCCTCCACCCGCGTGACTGCCTCTTTTGTTCCTTGGAGCAGGGTCCAAGTCTTCTGGATGACGTTCGGTGAGAAAATCACGTTCCCAAAGATTTTGTTCCGTTTGGACTACGTTTGATATTCCGTTTCTTCAAAACACTGAAATAGGCAATAAACAACAATTCTGGGCCGGGCCTCCGGTTAATAGGTTAGTCCCAAAAATAATATAAACGTGGAAAATAAAGCCCAATATAGTCCAAAACAGTAGATAATATAGCATGGAGCAATCAAAAATTATAGATACGTTGGAGACGTATCAACGGGCTCCTGTTCAACCACCCCTCCACGGGCTACTGTTCATCCTGCCCTCCAGCGTCTACTGTTCATCCTACCCTCCACGGGGTGGTCCTGTTCATCCGGCCCCAACCGGCTCGATCGATAGGGGTCCTGTTCATCCAGAGGCAACACCACGGGGTCCTGTTCATCCACCCCCACCGGGAACTGTTCATCCAACCCCCCCCCCCCCCCCCCCCCGCAACACTCACTGTTCATCCAGAGGCAACATCGGTCGGCTTCAGTTAGCAGCAGTAGCAAAGGAATCGCTCGATCGGATTCAGTTAATAGCCATCGATCGATCGCTCGGGTTCAGTAACGCGTAGCCTGCGGTGCAATCGCTCGGGTTCAGTTAGAGCCTAACGCCTCGCTCGGGTTCAGTTAGAGCCAACGCCTCGCACACACGCGCGTACGTGTACGAGAGAAACGCGCATCGCTCGGCCCCCGACCTCCCACCGTAACCGGGAACTCCCCGAAATTTTCCTCGCCCTCGCTTCTACAACGGTTTTTTTCGTCATGGACGGCCCAAAGAATGTCATGCAGCTGTGTCTCCGGCCCGTCCAGGACGAAAAGCCCATTTTCTGTCATGATTTTTTGTCATAGAAGTAGGAGCCCACCACATCTATGATGATACCGGGTTTTGTCACAATTATCGTCATAGAAGTGTCATATGTATGACAGAAAAAAATTTTGTTCGGCCCAAAATGTCACGGATGTGTCTTTTTTTGTAGTGGAGGTAGGACCGTAGGAGTTGTCCCTTCTCCGGCCTATCTTGGTCCTTCCCTTAGAAGACGACTGGTCCATTGCAATCTACTCTATTTGGTTGTCCCTGGTCCTAAGAGTAGCGGTGAAAATGCTAGTTATCGACTAGAGGGGGTTAATAGGCGATTTTTATGAAAGTCTTCAAGACAAGGAATGTGTTCAAAGACAGGCAAACAATTGACACGTACACAGTACGCAGCGGAAGATAAACTACACTAGCCTTGCCATGGTTAAAGAGACAGAGGAGATTAAGCACGAAGGAAAATAGCAGCTAGGTAGAACATATTGGAATTGGAAAACAATATGAAGCCAAATATGCAATCAGAGTGAATGTCTTCACACAATGAAGTCAAACAAAACAGGCAAGAAACGACTTCATGAAGCTAAACTGTAAGTAAATGGGTGAAGTGATAGAACCAGTTGCTTGACAAAGACCCACTTGAAAGTGTCAACTGTTTCATCGCTGACTAGCAAGCCCCCAAATATCACACTCTGGAAGTGATTATTGACCCCTATGAACAGCCCAAATGGCATATCATATATGTTTGTGTGGTATGTAGTATCCAATGTTATGGCATCCCCAAAGTAATGGTAATGTGCTCTACTTGCTCTGGTTAACCATATCAAATTTCGTATATGGCTCTCCTCATCAGGCTGCACTCGGTAGTAGAGATCAGAGTCTTTTGCCCCAATTCAGAAAAAACATACATGGTTTTCTTTACATCCTCGTCTACTTGCTCTCGACTGATCTTGCTACATAGTCCTCTCAGTGCCCTTTTACTGAAAGGTACATTTGTCATTAAACCGAAGAAACTACCAATTATATTGTACACCTTTCCGATGCTAATGTTGTTCTCATGGAGTTGCTTCACAACATCCCTTGTGTATATATCGATATGTCTGTGTGAGGCTAGTACATCTCTTCGCCACATTTTTTAGTGAGTACATGATTGTGCTCTGGTCTGTACTCTGTTATGTACCACCCACTGTCATCTGATCGAAGCAACCGTATCATTGTAGGGTATCTGCATCTGCATGTCCTAGTGTTACTCTTTTTCGGTATTCCCTGTGTGAGGCACAACAACTACATAGCATCACTTTCATATTTGTTTTGCAGAGCTTAGGCATGAGAAATACATGATCGTTTAATACTACACCGGATTAGAAAGATCACTTACAGAGCATCCATAGACTATCTCCTCCATGCATTTTGTTCTTTCGACATTAAGCCTGCTCTTGCCATACCTTATCCCGAACCCAATCTCCCAGGAATAGAGATTATAGTAATCATATGCTTCTCCAAGCGACTCAACATTGACCCCTATTGCTGGAACCACTATTGTGTCAGTCTTCTTCTCCGCATATCTTTGCAATGTTTTTTCAAGAGCACTGATTCGGCCAACACATGGTGGGCGTTCGATAGGTGCATGTCCCACACGTACTCTGTATTATGCAGTGGAATGAAATCTCATAAACAATTTTAGTAAGATATAGTTACATGCTAAATACCTTCTTTGTTTAGAGTGGAACTGTAAGTGCATCTAGTGCCACCCCTAGTTGGTTTTGGAGTATTGACGACAAACCTGGTTGAGGGACTAATGTGTTTGTGAGAATTACAGGATAACACAGGTAGGAGTCCCTCATTGATTCGGTTTTCCTACCGGAGATGACCCCTAAAAATGTATGAAGACATTGAAGACAAAGGTGGTATGTGAAGATATTCACAGTGAAGACTATGACAAGAGAAGACACTGAGTGAAGACTATGGAGCGCGAAGACTTAGTTGTTTCGTTGTTTCCTTTTCTTCTTTGTTGAGTCATAGGAAACACCGTACTGTTAAGTGGGGTCCCAGTGAACCAGTCAGAATGACTGAAGTGATGCTTAACCAAAATCCTATGTCTTCGAGCGAAGACAATGAGAGCAAATCTTATCCAGAGCTGGATAAGTCAGCTTTGCTTGTAGCCCAAGTAAAGTTGCCGTGTGTGTTTGAAATCTGACAATTGGAACACGTGTCAGTTCCTTAGTGACCCAGGGTCATTTCAGACAAATCAGGTCGGGTTGCCTAGTGGCTATAAATAGCCCACCCCCTACACCATAAATTGGTTGGCTGCTCAGAGTTAGTGCACGGCTTTTGTCGTTTGAGAGCAAACCACCTCGAAGCCTTTGAGAGAGAAATCCTTGCGAGGACAAAGCCCTAAACACCCAGAGCCAAAGAGTGTTAGGCATCACTGAAGTCTTCCTGTCTGTGTGATCTGAAGACTTATTACACTTGAGGACTGTGAATCCTCCATCTGGTTAGGCGTCGCGTTCTGGGCATCCAAGAGTCATTATGGATCGCCGGTGAACAAAGTCTGTGAAGGTTTGGAAGTCTACCTTGAAGACTTACCTGAGTGATTGGGCGAGGACTGGGTGTCCTTAGCTCAAGGGGAATAAGGTGAAGACACGGTCTTCTGAGTTAAATCTCAGCCTCCCTAACTAGACGTACAGTTGTCATAGCAACTGGAACTGGTCCAACAAATCATTGTCTTCAATGAGCAACTGGTTCTATCCTTCCCATCTCTTTATTACAGTTGGTCCTTGTGAAGTCATTGCCTGTTTGCATTATCTGTTTGTCTTCACTGTGAGACTGCTTGTTCTGTTTGGCTTCATACTATCTTCCATCCTGATCCATACTGCTTAGCTGCTATTAGTCTTTGTGCTTTCACTTCATTGAATACTTGACTATGGCTTGCCTAGTGTAGTCTACCATCCACTGCATGTTAATAGGTACATTTCTATCATTTGTCTTCGAAACTTCCATGTTTTGAAGACTTTCATAAAAATCGCCTATTCACCCCCCCTCTAGGCGATCACTAGCACTTTCAGGAACTGGCGACCCTAATTACGATTTCGACATATAGAAGTACACATGCCAATCAGTTTTTTCATAAGTTTGGAATAGAACATCATATGTGATGGAAATATGCCCTAGAGGCAATAATAAAATGGTTATTACTATGTTTCCTAAATCATGATAAAGGTTTATTATTCATGCTAGAATTGTATAGACGAGAAACTTAAATACAAGTGTGGATACATAAACAAATACCGTGCCCTAGTGAGCCTCTACTAGACTAGCTCATTGATTAAAGATGGTTAAGGTTTCCTAACCATAAACATGAGTTATCATTTGATAACAGGATCACATCATTAGGAGAATGATGTGATGGACAAGACCCCTCCATTAGCTTAGCATATTGATCATTCAGTTAATTGCTATTGCTTTCTTAAATGTCAAATACATATTCCTCCGACTATGAGATTATGCAACTCCCGGATACCACATGAATACCTTGTGTGCTATCAAACATCACAACATAACTGGGTGATCATAAAGATGCTCTACAGGTATCTCCGAAGGTGTTTGTTGAGTTTGCATAGATCGAGATTAGAATTTGTCACCCCGAGTATCGGAGAGGCATCTCTGGGCCCTCTCGGTAATACACATCATAAGAAGCCTTGCAAGCAAAGTGACTAAGGAGTTAGTTGCAAGATGATGTATTATGGAATGAGTAAAGAGACTTGCCGGTAACGAGATTGAAGTAGGTATGTAGATACCGACGATCGAATCCCGGGCAAGTAACATACCGATGGACAAAGGGAATTACATATGTTGTCATTAGGTTCGACTGATAAAGATCTTCGTAGAATATGTAGGAGCCAACATGGGCATCTAGGTTCCGCTATTGGTTATTAACCGGAGAAGTGTCTCGGTCATGTCTACATAGTTCTTACTACTTCTTGAGCTTGCATTGGATTTTCCCTTGAAGAGGAAAGCGTGATGCAGCAAAGTAGAGATAAGTATTTCCCTCAGTTTGAAAACCAAGGTATCAATCCAGTAGGAGACAACACACAAATCACCGAATACCTGCACAAACAATCAAACAACTTGCACCCAATGCGATAAAGGGATTGTCAATCCCTTCACGGTTACTTGCAAAAGTGAGATCTGATAGAGATAGATAAACGATAAAGTAAATATTTTTGGTATTTTTGGTTTATAGATCGGAAAGTAAAAGATTGCAAAATAGTAGATCGGAAACTTAATTATATGATAGAAAATAGACCCGAGGGCCATAGATTTCACTAGAGGCTTCTCTCAAGATAGAAAATAATAAGGTGGGTGAACAAATTAATGTCGAGCAATTAATAGAACAGCGCAAAGTTATGATGATATCTAAGGCAATGATCATGAATATAGGCATCACGTCCGTGTCAAGTAGACCGAAACGATTCTGCATCTATTACTATTACTCCACACATCGACCGCTATCCAGCATGCATCTAGAGTATTAAGTTCATAAAGAATGGAGTAATGCATTAACTAAAGATGACATGATGTAGAGGAATTAACTCAAGCAATATGATGAAAACCCCATCTTTTTATCCTCGATGGCAACAATACAATACATGCCTTGCTGCCCCTACTGTCACTGCGAAAGGACACGCAAGATTGAACCCAAAGCTAAGCACTTCTCCCATTGCAAGAAATACCAATCTAGTTGGCCAAACCAAACCGATAGTTCGAAGAGAATTACAGAGATATCAAATCATGCATATAAGAATTCAGAGAAGATTCAGATAATATTCATAGATAAGCTGATCATAAATCCACAATTCATTGGATCTCGGCAAACACACCGCAAAAAAGTATTACATCGAATAGATCTCCAAGAACATCAAGGAGAACATGGTATTGAGAATCAAAGAGAGAGAAGAAGCCATCTAGCTACTAGCTATGGACCCGTAGGTCAGAGGTAAACTACTCATGCTTCATTGGAAGGGCAATAGAGTTGATGTAAAAGCCCTCCATGATTTAATCCCCCTCCGAAAGGGGGTCGGAAAAGGTCCCTAGATGGGATCTCATGGTATAGAAGGTTGCGTCGGTGGAAAAGTGTTTTCGTGGATGCCTCTGGTGGTTTGGGGATATAAAGGAATATATAGGCAAAAGAATTAGGTCAGGAGGTGCATGAGGGGCCCACAAGGGTGGGGGCGCGCCCTCCGTCCTTGTGGCTGCCTCGTGGCTCCTCCAACTTCATCTCCAAGTCTCCTGGTTGTCTTCCGGTCCAAGAAAGATCATCGCGAAGGTTTTATTCCGTTTGGTATTCCTTTTCTACGAAACTCAAAAACAGGGAAAAATAGGAACTGGCACTGGGCTCTAAGTTAATAGGTTATTCCCAGAAATAATATGAAATAGCATATAAAACATCGAAAACAGATAATATAATAGCATGGAACAATCAAAAATTATATATACGTTGGATATGTATCAGTTTACAAACCCGTAGGGTCCGCACGCTTAACGTTCGTTGACGATATAGTGTTATATGAGTTATATGATTTGGTGACCGAATGTTGTTCGGAGTTCCGGATGTGATCATGGACATGACGAGGAGCTCCGGAATGGTCCGAAGGTAAATATTGATATATAGGACGATGATATTTGGATAGAGTTTCGGGATGTACCGGGTAGAAATCGGGTCACTGGAAGGGGTTCCGGACACCCCCGGGAGGTTAATGGGCCATATGGGCCAAAGGGGGGAACACACCAACCCACAAGGGGATGGCGCGCCCCTCCTAGGCCGCAGCCCATGGGGAGAGAAGGAAAGGGGGGAGTCGGCCTCCCCCTTCCTTTCCTCTCCCCCCATTCCTTTTCCCTCCGGCAAATATGGTAAGGGGGCACGACTAGGGAAAGACCCCAAGTAGGATACGGCCCTACTTGGGGCGCCCCTTGGCCTCTCCCCTCTCCCCCACCTATATATATGTGGGAGGGGGCACCACACATAACCACAACAATTGCTTAGCCGTGTGTAGCGCCCCCCTCCACAGTTTAGTGCCTCTGTCATTTTTCGCAGTGCTTAGGCGAAGCCCTGCGGAGATAGCTTCACCATCACCGTCACCCCGCCGTCATGCTGCCGAAACTCATCCATTACTTCTCCATGTTGCTAGATCAAAAAGGCGAGGACGTCACCAAGTTGAACGTGTCCTGAACACGGAGGTGTCGTACGTACGGTACTCGATCGGTTGGAGCGCGAAGAAGTTCAACTACATCAACCGCGTTAACAAACGCTTCCACTTACGGTCTACGAGGGTACGTAGACACACTCTCCCCCTCATTTCTATGCATCTCCATGGATAGATCTTGAGTGTGTGTAGAATTTTTTTTGTTTTCCATGCAATCTTTCCCAACTGTGGCATCCGAGCCAAGTCTATGCGTAGATGATATGCACGAGTAGAACACAAAGAGTTGTGGGTGGTGATAGTCATACCGCTTACCACCAATGTCTTGTTTTGATTCAGCGGTATTGTGGGATGAAGCGGCCTGGACCAACCTTACATGTCCACGCACATGAGACCGGTTCCACTGACTGACATGCAACTAGTTTTGCATAAAGGGGGCTGGCAGGTGTCTGTTTCTCCTACTTTAGTTGAATCAAATTTGACTACAGCCGGTCCTTGAAGAAGGTTAAAAGAGCAAACTTGATAATCACCATTGTGGTTTTTGCATAGTTAAGAACGGTTCTTGCTAGAAGCCCGTAGCAGCCACACAGAACTTGCAAGAACAAAGTAGAGGACGTCTAACTTGTTTTTGCAGGGCATGTTGTGATGTGATATGGTCAAGACATGATGAGATATATGTTTATGTATGAGATGATCATGTTTTGTAATATCGACAACCGACATGAGCCTTAGGGTTGTCTCTTTATTGTATGAAATGCAAGCAACATGTAATTCCTTTACTTTATCGCTATGCGTTAGCAATTGTTGTAGAAGCAATAGTTGGCGAGACAACCCCGAAGCAACGATGGAGATCAAGGTGTCGAGCCAGTGACGATGGAGATCATGAAGATGCTTTGGATATGGAGATCAAAAGCACAACATGATGATGGCCATATCACGTCACATATTTTGATTGGATGTGATGTTTATCTTTTATGCATCTTATTTTTCTTAGAACGGCAGTAGCATTATAAGATGATCCCTTCACTAAATTTCAAGATAAAAGTGTTCTCTTCGAGTATGCACAGTTGCCAAAGTTCATCATTTCGACGCACCTCGTGATGATCAGGTGTGATAGACTCTACGTTCACATACAATGGGTGTAAGACAGTTTTGCACATGCAGAATACTTGGGTTAAACATGACGAGCCTAGCATGTACATACATGGTCTCGAAACACTAGAGACCGAAATGTCAAATGTGAGTTATATAGTAGATATGATCAACATAGAGATGTTAACAATTGATGACTACCCCATCTCACGTGATGATCAGACATGGGTTAGTTTATTTGGATCATGTATATATCACTTAGATAACTTGAGGGATGTTTATTTAAGTGGGAGTTCATTAGTCATTTGATTAATTGAACTTAATTTATCATGAACTTAGTCTTAATAGTTTTTGCATATCTATGTTGTAGATCAATAGCTTGCGATATAGCTCCCCTATTTTTGATATGTTCCTAGAGAAAACTAAGTTGAAAGATGATGGTAGCAAGAAAGCGGACTGGGTCCGTGACATGAGGATTATCCTCATTGCTACACAGAAGAATTATGTTCTTGATGCACTGCTAGGTGACCGACCTATTGCAAGAGCAGATGCAGACGTTATGAATGTGTGGCAACCTCGATATGATGACTACTTAATAATTTAATGCGCCATGCTTTACGGCTTAGAACTAGGACTTCAAAATATTTTGAATGCCACGGAGCATATGAGATGTTCCAAGAGCTGACATTGGTATCTTAGACTCATGCCCGTGTCGAGAGGTATGAGATCTCTGACAAGTACTTTGCCTACAAGATGGAGGAGAATAGCTCAGCCAGTGAGCATGTGCTCAGAATGTCTGGGTACTACAATCGCTTGAATCAAGTGGGAGTTAATCTTCCAGATAAAATAGCGACTGATAGAATTCTCTAATGACTATCACAAAGCTACTAGAACCTCGTGATGAACTATAATTTGCAAGGCATGATGAAAATGATTCCCGAGCTCTTCGTGATACTGAAATCGGGGAAGGTAGAAATCAATAAAGAGCATCTATTGTTGATGGTTAAACAAGACCACTAGTTCCAAGAAAAAGGGCAAAGGAAAGAAAGGGAACTTCAAGAAGAATGGCAAGCAAGTTGCCACTCCCACGAAGAATCCCAAAGCTGGACCTAAGCATGAAACTAAGTGCTTCTACTTCAAAGGAAATGGTCACTAGAAGTGGATCTACCCCAGATACTTGGCAGATAAGAAGGATGGCAAAGTGAACAAAGGTATATTTGATATACATGTTATTGATGTGTACTTTACTAGTGTTCGTAGCAACCCCTGGGTATTTCATACAGATTCAGTTGCTAAGATTAGTAAATTGAAACAAGAGTTGCAAAATAAACATAGACTAGTTAAGGACAAGGTGACGATGTGTGTTGGAAGTGATTCCAAGGTTGATACAACACCATCGCACATTTACTCTACCTTCGGGATTAGTGTTGAACCTAAATAAATGTTATTTGGTGTTTGCGTTGAGCATAAATATGTTTTGATCATGTTTATTGCAACTGTTATTCATTTAAGTCAGAGAATAATTGTTGTTCTACTTACATGAATAAAACCTTCTATGGTCATACACCCAATGTGAATGGTTTATTGAATCTCAATCATAGTGACACACATATTCATAATATTGATGCCAAAAGATGCAAAGTTGATAATGATACACTACTGGAATCAGGGACTTTGCCATCTGTCAGTTCTTTGTCCTTTGCTAGCAGATGGCAAAGCAGGTCTTTTCCCTCTGCTAGTTCTTTGCTGTCTGCTGGCGGACGACAAAGATTTAGCAGACGACAAAGAGGTGCTGATGGGGTCCACTAGATGCCAGTACACTGCAACGGTCCACCCCCCTCTTTGGCTTCTGCTAGCAGACGGTAAAGAATCTTTTTCGTCCGCCAGCAGACGGCAAAGAGAGTAAGAGTTAATGGCTCTAAGGCCCACCCCCACCTCCTCTTTCTCTCTCTCCCTCTCTCCTCCCCCGACCCCGAAACCCGCCGGCTACCGCCCCCAACCCCCACCGCCCTTGAACCCCACCGCACCCGCCGGTCGCCGCGCGCCCACGACCACCACGTCGCCCCGTCCCCGACCCCCACCGCCCCCGCCACCCCTGAAGCCCAACGCACCCATCGGCCACCGCACGCCCCCGACCACCATGTCGCCCCGCCGCCCCGCCAAGGTCGTCCACTGCCCCACCCAGGCCTTGCGGCCGTCCCACTGCCCAGGCCGCCCGCCACCCGTCGCCGCTCCGTCCAGTCGCCCCCTAATGAGGTTCTTCATTTTTTCTTTCTTTTTTTCTTGCTATTTTTTGATTTAGGTTGTATTGTTAGTAGAATTTAGGTTAGTTGATTTAGTTGCTTTTTTAGGTTGTATTGTTAGTGCATTTTAGGTTAGTAGATTTTTGGTTAATTTTTTATATTTAGTCATATTTTAGGTTAGTCATATTTTAGGTTATTAGTACATTTTGTTAGATGAAAAAAAGAAGAAAATAAGAAAAAGAAGAAAATAAGAAAAAGTAGAAGTGGAGAGGAAAACGGAAAATAAGGAAAATGAAGAAGACAAAGAAGACAAGAGGAAGAAGGAAAAGAAGGAAGAAGAATAAAAAGGAGAGGAAAAAGGGAAATAAAGAAGAAGAAGAAGAAGAAGAAGAAGAAGAAGAGGAGGAGGAGGAGAATAGAAAAATAATAATAATAATAATAATAATAATAATAATAATAATAATAATAATAATAATAATAAGACATGATTGACACCCCGACAACCTGACCCTGACACGACAGCCCCAACACCCCGACCCCGACATGACACCCCAACCCCGACACGACACCCCGACCCCGACACCCCGACCCCAACACAGCACCCCGACCCCGACATGACACCACCATCACCCGACCCCCGACACGACACTCCGACCCCAACACAGCACCCCGACCCCGACACCTCCTGAAAAGGTGCTATTCTGCCTTCTAGAGGCCGACGGGGTCATCTATTTGTGAATTATGTGTTAGGTCATATATTTTTTGATTTTTTTATAAAACATCATATTTGTGTTGATCGGGTGGTATTAAATGTGCAATTGTTTCGCCGCTGCGAGGGTCTGGCATTAGACGACCTCCCCGTGCATTCGACGAGCTCCGCCCCTGCATTCGTGGGCGAGCACAAATGATATCTCCTCCTCCCCCTTCATTTGCTCTATTTCGGTCTTCGAGCCGACGAAACTTGCTAGCTATAGTTGTCTTCAATCATCAGTATGTGTGACCACTATGCGTCTCCCTTTCAAAAGAGTTACATCTATAAATATGCATGCATTTGCATATTTATAACCGTGATTCTTTCGAATTGTCCAACGCTATCCATGGACAGCCCGAGTATGTGTAGATTGGGTTCGTTTTCCCATATGCTCTGCTCCGGATTCGATGCAGAATTTCGTCAGTGCCCCCCTATTGTTCTTTGGGTACACATCCTCTCTGCTCATTGCCGAGACATGTATCGGGAGAACAACAGGGAGGTGCTACCAAAATTTTGCGTCGGATCCGGTGCAGAGCATGGGAAAACGAACCCAATCTACAAATACTCGGGTGGGATTAGGACCTATCTTTACCTATTAGCGTCTAGGTTGCATGGGCATAATAAAAGTGACAAACTACATTAACTGATGGATATGGTTTGCTGAATTATGTATATATTTCTTGTGTGTCCGGTAGCTACGCAATATGAGTGATCGTGCATGGATGTAAACCGGCCGCACTAGTCAGAAAGACATGACAAATGACTGGTTAACAAAAACTAGGGGGTTTGTGAGAGCCCCATTTGCAAATGGCCGGACAATATGCTGGTGCCCCTGTGCCCGGTGCGACAACTATCATAGGAGGGACGAGCTTGTAATGAGTAAACACCTGCAGAAGTTTGGTTTTACGCCTGGTTATACGGTCTAGAAATTTCATGGTGAGTGTGCCCAATGTGCCAGAACCGAGGTGGTTCGTCGTCGCACTGACAAGCATGGTAACGGGATGGAAGACATGGTGCAAAACTTTGATGATGCTCGGGACTCAGACGATGAGATGGAGGAATCTGAAAAGGCCTTCAATGAAATGTTGGAGTCCTCAAAACATCCTCTCCACAAGCACACTGAGCTTAGTCAGTTGGATGCCATGTCACAAATAATGGCTCTGAAGGCTCAATTCAACTTGGGCAGAGAATGCTATGACGCGATGATGACAGTATTTGGACGTTTTATACCCAAAGGCCATGTACTACCTGCAAGCCTATACCAGTCAGACAAAATCATCCGTGCTCTTAAGATGCCCTATGAGAAGATACATGCCTGTGAGAAAGGATGTGCCTTATTTAGGCTTCAGTATGCGGCCTTGAACTATTGTCCCATTTGCAAGTCATCCAGGTATGTTGTGGTAGACAATGGTATGGGTGAGAAGACACAGACCAAAATCCCCATTAATGTTCTTTGGTATATGCAAATCGTACCAAGACTTCAACATCTTTTCATGGTTGAAGAGACGGCCAGACATATGACATGGCACAAAACGGGCAAAAGAACCCAACTAGATGCAGATGGGAAGCTGATGATGGTGTGCACATCTAACAGTGAAGCGTGGAAGCGCTTCGATGCATTACATGAGGACAAGGCGGCAGATCGGAGGAATCCTCGAGTCACCATCAACATGGATGGGTTCAATGTGTTTGGTCTGACGGCAGCCCAATACAATTGTTGGCCCGTATTTGTTATTCCACTCAATCTCCCCCTCGGGCAGATTATGCAAAGAAAGAACATTTTCCTAACGTTGATAATTCTAGGGCTAAGCTATTTCTTCCGTGCTCTTTATGCGAAAGAACTATCGCCTGCCCTGCTAGAAGAAATGGAAGAGTTGGCAACAGAGTTGATCTGCAAGTTAGAGAAGGTCTTTCCACCGGGCTTCTTTAATCCAATGCAGCACTTGATTTTGCATCTCCCGACAGAGGCAAGACTAGGGGCCCGTGCAAAATCATTGGTGCTACGCAACTGGGAGGATGCAGAAGACGCTTCAAGAAAAATGTAAAAATAAACGTAGGATTGAAGCATCGATGGCCGAGGTATTCATTATCGAGGAGACAACAAACTTCGTGACAACACACTACGAAGCCACAAATCATCATTTGCATAATCCGAAGCCTCAGTACAATGCTGGCGACCCTAAAAATGGTGGATCCAACCTCAACCTATTCAAAGGGAATCTCGCATCAGCCGGTGCTTCTAATTCCTTAACGTTGAATGTCGAAGAATGGCGGACCATTTCATTGTATATCTTCAACAACCTAACAAAAGTGCGGCCGTACATCGAGTAAGTTCTCGATACATTGTTTCGCAACTTCTAATTCCTTTGAATTGCTCTTATTCCCGGATATATTTGATATAGTCGATACGTCGCCAAATTCTCATATGGAGCGGTGATCCAAAACGATTCCGTCGAAGAGTATGAGCTTCTGGCAAAGCATGGAGGCAGCTATCCCGGTTTCATCTCTTGGTTCAAACAAACGGTAATTTCCATTAGACCATTTCATTTCATCGCCTAATTTGCGGCTAATGCAACAATCCTTTCGTATTAAACTTGTAGGCTAATTCAGAGTTTATGAATGCTGAATTGAGACAAGTCGCTAATGGTTTTGACTTTAAGGTCCGTTCATTTGACAAATACGACATCAACGGGTATCGCTTTCATACCTATGGCAAAGAGCTGTCTATGGCCGACCGAAACTCTACAAATTGTTGTGTCTCAGCTATCGGCAAAGGAGATACCGAGTATTACAGAAGAGTTGAAGCAATTTATGAACTTCAATTCTATGGTGCAAACCCACCAAATGTCGTAGTCTTCAAATGTTATTGGTTCCAGCCAAAGGAGACCAGAAGGACTCATGAACATATAGGGCTAGTGGAAATCAAACAAAGCACCCATTTGGATGTTCCCGATGTCTATATTACGGTCAACAGGAAACCCAAGTTTTCTATATACCATGGGCCTGTCAAAGTGCTCCAAATATCAATGGCTGAGATGTCGTTTATGAAGTGCCGCCACGTGTTAGACCACCTCCTCCCAATGAAGAGGATTATGAACCTTACATTAACCCGGACACATATGAAGGAGAATTCTTCCAAGAAGCACGTCTTTCCAAAAACATTTCAAGAACCACTCTACTTCACCCCAAAACATTGAAGTAGACATCGACAATAAATCCGACTTCACCCTTGAGCTGGAACAAGAAGAGCCGGAACTAGAAGAGGTTACTGTTGCGGATGACCTGTCAATGCTTGATCGATTACGTAAAGGAGGCCTTCCACATGTTGATGCATTTATTGATGATGATGATGATGATGAGCACGTCATTACTAATAGTGATGATTGTCGGTGTCAAAACCGGCGGATCTCGGGTAGGGGGTCCCGAACTGTGCATCTAGGCCGGATGGTAACAGGAGGCAAGGGACACAAAGTTTTACCCAGGTTCGGGCCCTCTCGATGGAGGTAAAACCCTACGTCCTGCTTGATTAATATTGATGATATGGGTAGGACAAGAGTAGATCTACCATGACATCGGAGAGGCTAAACCCTAGAAGCTAGCCTATGGTATGATTGTTGTTGTGTATGTTGTCCTACGGACTAAAACCCTCCGGTTTATATAGACACCGGAGAGGGTTAGGGTTACACAAAGTCGGTTACAATGGTAGGAGATCTGCATATCCGTATCGCCAAGCTTGCCTTCCACGCCAAGGAAAGTCCCTTCCGGACACGGGACGAAGTCTTCAATCTTGTATCTTCATAGTCCAGGAGTCCGGCTGAAGGTATCGTCCGGCCATCCAGACACCCCCTAATCCAGGACTCCCTCAGTAGCCCCTGAACCAGGCTTCAATGGCGACGAGTTCGGCGCGCAGATTGTCTTCGGCATTGCAAGGCGAGTTCCTCCTCCAACTACTTCATAGAAGATTTTGAACACAAAGATAGTGTCCGACTCTGCAAAATAAGTTTCCACATATTGCCATAGAGAGAATAACATTTATACAAATCTAATCTGCTGACGTATTCCATAGTGTGACACACCACGGCCAAGCCTTTATCTGAGTCGTTTCATTATCCCACCTCAGCGCGTCATGCGAGGTCGTTTCGTTGGCACGTCTTGTTAAAGCAAAGATCATGTCCCCTTATTCCGGGATTCTCATCAATACGGACATGGGTAACCCAACCGCGCCATTGATTACGGCGCTTGGAGATAAGCGAGTTTTACCAGGCTGGTGGGGACACGTAGTTGCGTCCACCCATATAAGGGGATAAGGATCCACCTTTTCACCTACGCCTTCTTCCTCCCTTGTTTATCCATTCTCGCGCACTCGAGCTCCAGCACCCAAGTCCGCACTCCCCACCTCAACCTTCTCCAGCCATGTCCGGAGCGAGAGGCAAGTGGATGGTCTCCTCCATCACAGAGGGACACATCAAAAAACTGAGGAATGCCGGATACTTGTCTAACGACATTGCGTACCGGCTTCCCGAAAAGGGGCAGCTCATCCCCACCCCTAGGCCCCATGAGAGGGTGGTGTTCCTCCCCCATTTCCTCCGCAGACTGGTCTTCCCTCTTCACCCATTTGTCCGAGGGCTCATGTTCTACTATGGCCTGGATTTCCATGATCTAGCCCCAAACTTCGTCCTCAACATCTCGGCGTTTATCGTCGTGTGCGAGGCTTTCCTCCGCATCCGCCCCCATTTCGGCCTATGGCTCAAGACTTTCAATGTCAAGCCGAAGGTGGTGCGCGGCAACCAGGCGGAGTGCAGAGGCGCCATGGTGGGCAAGATGGCCAACGTCTTGTGGCTCGAGGGCTCCTTTGTGGAGACCCTGAAGGGGTGGCAATCGGGGTGGTTTTACATCACCGAGCCGTGCGACCCCGAATGGGTCGCACCCCCCGAGTTTCGATCCGGACCCCCTACGTGGCTCACCTCCTGGAAGGAGACGAGCCTGTCGTGGGGTAAAAAAGGAGAGCTTGCCGGACTCCAAACATGCATCCAAACCCTGGTGGACAAGAAGCTCAAACTTGTCAACATAGTCCAGGTTATTCTCATCCGCCTGATCCCCCCGTGTCAACAACGGGTTTTCAACCTTTGGGAGTTCAACCCGGCGCGGCACCAAACTCTGAGCAGGCTCTTCGACACGACGTATGAAGATGCCTGGAAGGTGCTTTTCAAGGGCGGCGAGGCCCCCGCATCCGCTACCGAGGATCGCGGATTCAGTACGCAGCGTCACCCTCATGCAGTAAGCTATTTTTCCTTTTACAGGGTATTAGTTTTTCATAGTTTGACTCCATGCGGGATCTAAGCTCCCTTACCTTTGACAGGATTGGCAAGTGACGTCCGGACAGATCAACTGTCCGTCTCCTTTGCCCGAAGGCCCAACGGACGCTCGCTTGGCGAAGCTGCTGGTTCCGGCACCCTATGTGGTGCCGGAGAAGAAGGCTGCGAAAAAGGCCACGGGGACTTGAAGGAGTGCCCGGCGCCAGGAGGTGTCGGATCCATCATCCGATTGTTCCGAGGTGCATTCCTCCCGTGAAGACGAGGAGGAAGAAGAAGAGACCTCTACACCTCCAGCGGGAGGAGAGAAGAAAAGGAAGGCCGCCCTCTCTGGGGAGGTCGGAGGGTCCAAGAAGGGGAAAACCCTTCCTCCGGACTACTCCACCGACGCCGACGACGACGGAGAGGAGTGGCCGCCCAAGGCCAAGCCCCTGGCAAAATCGTAAGTATCCGGATACCAGAGTAATTCATATTATTCGTTTATTGCACAGCTTTCCCTTATGTCGAATATGTTTATGCAGCCCACCCAAAGACCAGCTCGACACTTCATCGAGCGGCTCACTAGACTCGTCGGACGTGAACTTGCTTCCGACGGCTTCCTCCCCCCGCCCTACAGACGACACCGAAGTGTTGTCCCAACAGGTTCCAGGACGGGAGGAGGTGGTCCTGGAGGCGCCGCAAGGCGACCTCCCGAACTCCAGGAGTAAAGGGGATGAAACCCCCAAGGGCTCCAAGTCCGGCTCTAGGCCGGATACCGCTCCGGAACCTTCAAAGGTTCCAGAGTCCGACGGGGGACCTCCTTCCAAGAGGAGCAAGCCCACCGTGCCGGTGACCCCCGTCCAACCGGAGGCGCTGGACAATCTGTTGGAGACGCTCCAAGGCGCCTCCATCGACGAGGAGCACTGCACCATTATGAGTGCGGTGGTCCAGAAGGTTCAGTCCGCCAAGAGCGGACTGACTGAAGCTTGTACTAGCCTTCTAACAGGCTTTGAGGTAAGTAAAGAATGTGTAAATAATATTACCGCATAGACAGTAGCCCCTGATGCTTTGTTTGGTGTTCGGGAAGAAAAGCCGAATAGAGGATCAAATAAAATTCGCAGGAGTCTAACAAAAAGGAGTCAATATGCGTATGCAGGCTTCTCTGCTTGCGTCCGCCGCACTGACTGCGGAAGTGGACACGCTAAAGCAGAACCTCGAGCGGTCCGAGCAAGAGCTCGGGCGTGCCAAGAAGCAGCTCGAGGACAATGAAGTTAAGAAATACCTTGTTTAAATATATATAAAAAGGTGCAATTGCAAAAAATGACAGGATTATCGTGGCTATTGTAGGGGCCACGTCTGAGGTGGCGACCCTTAAGCAAGCGCTGGTCGAGGCCGAGAAGAGGGCGGCCATGGAGCGCACCGAGCGGGAGAAGTATGAGGCCGAGGTTGGCAAGGTATAGCAAGAGCTCCAGGCTCTCATGGAAAAACATGAGAGTTTGGAGCTTGACTCAAAGACGCGAACGTCCGAGCTCGCGGTGGCTATTGAAAATGCCAAGTCTGCCAAGGCTGAATCCCAGAAGACCCTCCAGGAGTTGGATGAGGTGAAGAAGATAGTGGCGGGTAAGGCATTCTTTATGCAAAGCAAACACATAAACGTGAGTTACTTGTTACTTACCCGAATCCGGAGCTCTCCAGGAGCGTTCGCAGATCTTCCCCGGAGTGTGTCTGATGCCGCCGCATTCTATCGAGCCGAGGAGGGCAGCTCGACAGAGAAGGTGTTCTGGTCTCGGTATGCTGAGGCCGGACACCCCATGCCCCTAAGCGACCAGCTGAAGCAACTGGTCGAGCTCCACAAGGCGGCCGAACAGGCCATGAAAGGCCTCATAGTTCGGCTGTGGCCTGGAGGGGCTCTGCCTGGGAGCTATTTCGGGCTGGTGCGACGGCTGGTGGAGGCCTGTCCAAGGCTTGTAGTCATCAAGCGCTCCGTCTGCATTGAAGATGCCCGTAGGGCCCTTGCCCGTGCTAAGGTGCACTGGGGCAAGCTGGATGCTGAGAAGCTTGTGAAGGACGGGCCACCGCCAGGGAAAGAGCATCGCAAGCCCGAGAATTATTATAAGGATGTTCTGAAGGGTGCCTTCCTTGTGGCGGATGAATGTTCTAGGGATGTAATTTTTGAGTGAAACTTGCTCGTTTTGTCCTGTACGCTGAAAACTTGTTCATATGCGCTAAGCAATGTTGTTGGAATTTAAAATATTACCTTCTGTGCGGCTATTTATCAATTCTGATAGATGGCAAGTCGTCGGCTTCTGCCCCCGTGCCGCTAGTGCTGGGGTGTTCGGGGATAAACCTGAGCGCTCTTGTTCCCATGTTTGGGTCCTTCGAGGGAGGCGCTCAGCCCAACGAACAAGGCAATCGGACTATAATGCGTGAACACTCTCACTTAGCCATAGAATTCTATAATTTTAAATTTCGGCGAAGCCCCTGGTATTCGGAAGACCGAGTTCGGGGCGCTATCCACGCCTTGGCCGGACAGAGCCGGCTCCTCGCTCTAAGCGGCATAAGTCGTTAGGGACTCGAAAAACCTCTCAAACAGCGACCAGCTCTCGCTTCATCATGACAGTCAATTTTAGCTTTCTCGTCTGAGGTGCTTGACCCAGCTCAACTGGGGCACAATCGCAGTGGTTCTCCTAGTGCTACCTTAGCCGATATAGCGGAACATAAGGCACCAAAACATAGGAGCCGGGCAAACCCAACTATTGACCCAAGACATGATTCGGAGCCGATGCATATAATGCTATAAGTTCGGGGTGCCGCACTTGTTAAAGTGTTCGGACTTCTCACACCATATTGAGGGGTACTAAAGCCCCTGGCGTATTTAGGCCGTACCAAAGTGTACGGGTGCAATATGTCGTTAAGGAACATATATATATATATATAAAGAGTAATGCAAAAATAGAAAAAATCTATGCACTGTTTATTAAAGAGGGCTGCGATCAAAGCAGAACGATATAAATAATGTGATAAGCAAAAGGTTGGACTATGTAACATGTCCGTTCCAGGGGCAAGCTGCGGAATAGTATGCGAAAACAGGTATACTGCTCCTGATAGAGACCACCTGGGAGTTCCGTAATGCGGCGTGGCTTGTCTGCTTCCCTGGTTCTTGCATCGTTTGTGCGGCAATTGAACTGCCGAACAGGCCTTCCGAAGTGTGTAGTCCTGAAAGTAAGAG
The DNA here is from genome assembly GCF_056163025.1 of Triticum urartu. NCBI lineage: Eukaryota > Viridiplantae > Streptophyta > Magnoliopsida > Poales > Poaceae > Triticum > Triticum urartu. The sequence goes on from NC_141875.1 coordinate 99,548,016, forward strand.
AAAATTAAAAAATCGGCAGCCCCTGGTGCGGTTTAAGCCGTGTTTCGGGCATGCCGTGATGGTGCCCCTTCCCCTGTACCCATGGTATTTCTAGAGCGTAGTTATGTACGCGAAGTACTGGTGTCGCATTTTTGCGAGGGCTGGGGTTGGGGCCGCATTGCTACGCCTGCTCGGATCGTGTCAGGCGGTCTTGTTGTAGGTTACTCCGGGAGCGCTTGACGGTGTCCGGTCGTTTAATGGCCGGACTGGAGAACTGCCTGGAGAGGCTGCTTTGTACTTCCGCTGCAAGGGCCGCCGTGTGCTCCTCCGTTCGGAGGGAGTGTTCAGTGTTTCCATTGACCGTAATTACTCCTCGGGGGCCTGGCATCTTGAGCTTAAGGTATGCGTAGTGCGGTACCGCATTGAACTTGGCGAATGCGGTTCGTCCGAGCAGTGCGTGATAGCCACTGCGGAATGGCACTATGTCGAAGATTAACTCCTCGCTTCGGAAATTATCCGGAGATCCAAAGACCACTTCAAGTGTAACTGAGCCTATACAGTTGGCCTCTACACCTGGTATTACGCCTTTAAAGGTCGTTTTGGTGGGCTTAATCCTCGAGGGATCTATGGCCATTTTCCGCACTGTATCCTGGTAAAGCAGGTTCAGGCTACTGCCGCCGTCCATAAGGACTCTAGTGAGGTGAAATCCGTCGATTATTGGGTCTAGAACCAATGCGGCGAATCCGCCATGATGGATGCTACTGGGATGGTCCCTTCGATCAAAGGTGATCGGGCAGGAGGACCATGGGTTGAACTATGCGGCGACTGGCTCTACCGCGTATACGTCCCTTAACGCGCGCTTCCGCTCCCTTTTGGGGACGTGGGTTGCGTATATGATGTTCACCGTCCGCACTTGTGGGGGAAAACCCTTCTGTCCACTGTTGTTCGGCGGCTGGGGCTCCTCGTCGTCATCGCTATGCAGCCCCTTGTCTTCATTTTTGGCGTTTAACTTGCCTGCCTGCTTGAACACCCAACAATCCCTGTTGGTGTGATTGGCCGGCTTTTCAGGGGTGCCATGTATCTGGCACAAGCGGTCGAGTATTCGGTCCAAACTGGACGGGCCCCTAGGATTCCTTTGAATGCCTTTTTCCGCTGACCGAATTTAGAGCCTCTGAATCCGGCATTAACTGCTGTATCCTCAGCATTGTCGCCGTTAATGCGGCGCTTCTGCTTGTTGCGACGCGACCTGCCACTACTGTCCCTGGTATTCGAATTACCAGGGTTCTTGGTCATATCGTTGCTACGAGCAAGCCAGCTGTCTTCTCCCGCGCAAAAGCGGGTCATGAGTGTCGTGAGTGCTGCCATAGACTTCGGCTTTTCCTGTCCAAGGTGCCGGGCAAGCCACTTGTCATGGATATTGTGCTTGAAGGCTGCTAGGGCCTCAGCGTCCGGACAGTCGACTATTTGATTTTTCTATGTTAGGAACCGTGTCCAGAATTACCTGGCCGATTCTTTTGGTTGCTGAATTACGTGACTTAAGTCATCGGCGTCTGGGGGTCGCACATAAGTGCCCTAGAAATTGTCGAGGAATGCGGCTTCCAGGTCCTCCCAACAACTGATTGATCCTATTGGCAAGCTGTTAAGCCAATGCCGAGCTGGTCCTTTAAGCTTCAGTGGGAGGTATTTGATGGCGTGGAAATCATCATCGCGGGCCATGTGGATATGAAGGAGATAATCCTTGATCCATACCGTAGGATCTGTTGTGCCATCATATGATTCGATATTTACGGGTTTGAAACCCTCGGGGATTTGATGATCCATTATTTCATCTGTGAAGCATAGTGGGTGTGCGGCGCCTCTGTACTGGGCTATATCACGATGTAGCTCCAATGAGCTTTGTCTACTATGTTCGGCCCTGCCGAATTTGTGGCCGGCGTGACGGTTACCGTCTCGAGCCGTGGGGCACCCATGCGATCCGTAGATCGATCTTGTTTGCCTTGCCTTGTCCTCCAACATATCTCGTAAGTCCGGCGCATATTCCCGTGCCTTGGTACGGGTTGCGGCTTGAGTGGAGGGCCGAGAGGCCTCTCTGTCGCGGCCATGAGGTGGCCGGTCGGCCACATCAAGTGCTTCCTCCTCTAATCGGGGTAGCAACCTGCGCTTTGGGTAGCTCTTGGAGGGGCGTTCGAGTTTATGCTCTTCGGCCGCAAGGACTTCAGTCCATCTGTCGACTAGCAAATCTTGATCAGCTCTAAGCTGTTGCTGTTTTTTCTTGAGGCTTCTTGCCGTGGTCATAAGCCTGCGTTGAAAACGCTCTTGCTCGACGGGATCCTCTGGAACGACGAATTCGTCGTCGTCGAGGCTTGCCTCGTCTTCGGAGGGAGGCATATAATTATCGTCCTCGACCTCTCTGTCTGCCGCTCTCTCATGAGGGCTGGTTTCTCCATCCTCCTGTGCTAAATCTTGCTGGAGGGGGTTTTCTTCGGCACTTTCCGGAGTATTATTATCTCCTGTGCTGGAATCACCGTATTTGTTTTGGCGGGATTTTGAGCGGCGCCGCTGACGCCGGCGCTTAGGCTGTTTCTTGGAGGGGTCATCCTCCGCTGTTCCATCGCCATCTCCTTCTTTTGGGGTGTCCACCATGTATTTTTCATGTGATGAGGTGGCTTTCCAGGGCCTGATAGGCGCTGGTTCTTCCTCGTCTCCTTCATCGGCGTCCATACCGTCGATGTCTTTGGAGTCGAAGTCGAGCATGTCGGTTAAGTCGTTGACAGTGGCTACAAAGTGGGTGGTGGGTGGGCTTTGAATTTCTTCATCGTTTGAATCCCAACCTTGCTGACCATAGTCCAGCCAGGGCTCTCCTAATAAAGAGAGAGACTTCAGTGTCTTCAGAATATCGCCGAAAGGCGAGTGCTGAAAGATGTCCACGGCAGTAAACTCCATAACCAGCCCCCAATCGGATTCGATCGGCAAGGGCGCGGAGGTCGGAGTCTGGAGAGGAGTCCAGCTCCTTGGAGTCATGAGTCTCGCAGAGTGCGGGGCTGGTGTTCAACTCGATCGTCGTTGGGATCGCAGCCCCCGAGCCGGCGTCCAACCACCCATCCTCGATCGGCGCAGTTGGCTCCGAATTAAGGGTCGAAGCTGATGCGGGTGCAGCCTCCAGGGCACTGTTCGGCGGCAGAGCTAGATCATGCTCGTCGTGACAGTGCGGCGTGCTCAGTAGTGGCTTGAATCCGTTGAAGATCAAGTCCCCGCGGATGTCAGCCGTGTAGTTTAAGCATCCAAATCTGACCTGACGGCCAGGGGCATAGCTTTCGATCTGCTCCAGATGGCCAAGTGAATTGGCCCGCAGTACGAAGCCGCCGAAGACGAAGATATGTTCGGGGAGGAAGGTCTCACCCTGGACTGCCTCGCCATTGATGATCGTAGGAGCCATCAAGCCTGACAGCGACGACACAGAGGAACTCTCAATGAAAGCACCAATGTCGGTGTCAAAACCGGCGGATCTCGGGTAGGGGCTCCCGAACTGTGCGTCTAGGCCGGATGGTAACAGGAGGAAAGGGACACGAAGTTTTACCCAGGTTCAGGCCCTCTCGATGGAGGTAAAACCCTACGTCCTTCTTGATTAATATTGATGATATGGGTAGTACCAGAGTAGATCTACCACGAGATCGGAGAGGCTAAACCCTAGAAGCTAGCCTATGGTATGATTGTTGTTGTGTATGTTGTCCTACGGACTAAAACCCTCCGGTTTATATAGACACCGGAGAGGGCTAGGGTTACACAAAGTCGGTTACATTGGTAGGAGATCTGCATATCCGTATCGCCAAGCTTGCCTTCCACGCCAAGGAAAGTCCCTTCCGGACACGGGACGAAGTCTTCAATCTTCTATCTTCATAGTCCAGGAGTCCGGCTGAAGGTATAGTCCGGCCATCCGGACACCCCCTAATCCAGGACTCCCTCAATGATGATGATGCATTTATTGATCCTGGAGCATATATAGACGATGAAGAGTAATATTAGTAATGTCAGGTATTCAATTATTATTATGTACATATATATATATTGTTAATTAGTTCATGATATTAGGTATTCAATTTTTTATTATGTTCATGATGATGATACACCTAAATTTTTTATTATGTTTATGTTGTACTAATTTCGTTTACTCTTTGTCCTTGCAGGTGTTGACAGATGGTGGGCGCAGGTCGAGAGTGCTTCGAGCCTCCTTCCTCAGCGTGTGCTGGGAGGGGTGCTTCCATTCCACCCCAGCACCTCCGGAGAGCGCTGCTAGACAGTATGTAGACACCACCGGCGGTGGCTTCTTCTTCGGCCGGGAGAGGTCAGGGGGAGATGAAGAGGGGTGCTAGAGGTGGACATGGCGGCGGGAGAGGTAGGAAGGCCCCTATGCCTTCCTCGCCGCCACCCCTAGCTGATTCTCCCGACCACAGGACTGCTCCATCTGAGGTGGACCCGTCTGACTGGGACCCGTATCGAACTTCGGTCCACGAGCCTCGGGCCCACGAGCCTCGGGTCACCGAGCCTTCGTCCCATGAAACTCGGGTCCCAGAGTCTTCATCCCACGAGATCCGGTCCCAGAGTCTTCGTCCCACGTGACTCCGCAGGCTAGTGGCCATGTTGATGGCAGCGAGGACAACTTTTCTGAGGATAGCTATAGCGAGGGCGAGCTGGTTGATGGGGGCAAGAAGGTCTACCAGCGTGGTGGTATAAAGCTCCTGCCCGTGCCGGTGACCCACGATCAGAGGTGGTTGATTGCGCCTAATGGGGAGAAGTAGGTGCATTTACTCTTTTTTAACCATTTACCTTCATGTTTCTTCAAATTAATATCTAATGTGTTGGCCTTGTCATACTACAGGGGTTCGAAACACGCCCCTGGTGTCCGTAGGCCCAACCAGGTCCTTGGTGTGCTTTGCCGGCAGAACTTCCCGGGGTGGGTCACGTTGCCCGGTGAGGGTGAGGTTCCACAACTAGCATTGAGCTGGGCTATACTTGGGTGCCCCGGCCCCACCGGAGGAGAGGGTCGATAGTGTCTTGTGCCAAACGGTGGCCGACATTGTGATCCAGAGATTTTGGGTAATTTCTCCCTTACAGAATTAAAAATCAATAGTACCTAGCGGTTGTACTAATCAGTGTTGTCTTGCTTGATTGCAGACCTTCTACATGTGTCTTGAGGAACACGAGGCGGACGCGGCTATGGTTCTCGAAGCCGAGTGCAAGCGCCTACTTCAGAACTTACGGCACGAGGCTTGGGTGCAGGCTGTTCGAGACTGCTACGCCTCAACTAACATTAAGAGGTCCAAGATGAAGTGCCACGCCAAGTTTCTGAGTAAGGAGAAGTACATGAAGGTAATTACCTATTCTTAAGGCCTTGTACCTTGATTTGATTTGATTCATAGGCGTACCACTGAACTTTCTCCTGTCTAACTTATGTGCCCCCGAGATGGTGTGCGGATAGGATGGACTATTGGGAGGCGTTGGTGGATGAGTGGTGCTCTCCGCAATGGCTAGCTGTCCACAACAAGGCCAAGGATAAGCATGCCCAAATGCAAGGTGTGCCACGCCATCAAGGGAGCTCCAACCTGTTTGAGTACGGGGATCACTGGGTATGTGGTTTTCTTCATGATTCATGCAATTTCATTCTTCATGCTAGCTTGAGCCCTTAACTAATATTTTGTTCCTCTCTTTTAGGCGCGACACAAAAAGAAGGAGATGCCACCGGTGTTCGACCTCTATGCCATGGCCCATATTGCCCCGTACAAAAAGGCCAAGGCATTCTCTGAGTCTGACCTCGATCATCCAGAGAGCTTCACCAACATCTCCTCCCACAACAAGCTCGTGAGGTACAGAGACGTTGGGAAGACGAGGAAAGGGGAGGACTTCAACCCGAGCCAGAGTCCTTTTGATCCAGAGATCATGATGCTATCTGGTGGCGGGAGGTACCCTGGCTTGGTAGCCATTGGGGATGGACTGATACGTTGTCCTAGAACTCTCCCGGAGAACAAGAAGCGCTAGACGAGCTCCGATCATGAGATAAGGCCTCGTCCATGGCCAATGGAGCTAGTCATCGAGGCTAGGGCCCGGGAGCTTCTAGAGAAGGCAAACAGGCAGGCGGTGGCGAGGGAGAGGGACATGGAGGAGAGGACAGCTAGGTTGTTGGAGGAGGAGAGGAACCGGAACGACGCTTCTCACCGGGCCCTATATGAGCTCCTCATGGTAAGTTTCTCCTGCATATTAGCCAAATCATGCACGTAATGTTCGCTTCATTACTAACTAGTATGACTGACTCATGAAAACAAAATGTGCAGACCGTGTGCCAGAGAAACGGTCAGACCCCTCCGCCGATGCCCCAGATTGGTATAGCGCCCATGGTGAGTTTCATTTGAATGGTCATTAGTTACTAGTATTCACATTTGAGTTGCATCATGCTAACGAGACATTGCAAATGATCTTTGGTGCAGCATGCCTCCCGACAAGCATGGGCCAATCCTTCTCCGTCTGGCACTGGCGCAACCCCGACCGGTCCTTCACCTCTATGATGATGGTAAGTTTTCCCAATTGTTTTGCTTAAAAAATGCACACTTAGCTTAGGAAATGACCTATTTAGCTCCAAAATGACATATACTTATTATTTTCCTCGAAAATGACATAATAACCTTACTTAGCTCCAAAATGGCATACTTTACCTAGGATAGCTATAAAATGACCTATACTTAGCATTTTTTCCTCCTAAATGACTTAATATGCTTAGTTAGCTAAAAATGGCATAACTACCTACGATAGCTCAATAATGATCTATACTTAGCTTAGCTAGTTCATTTATGACATAATTAGCTTAGGTAAAAAAATGGCATAATAACCTTGGTTTAGGTCCAAACTATCATATAATTAGTTTATTTTCCTCCAAAATGACAAAATAACCTTACCTAGCTCCTAAATGACCTAGGTTAGCTAAAAAATGACCTATACTTAGCTTCTTCACTTCATTTATGACATACTTAGGTAAAAAATGGCATGATAATCTTGGTTACCTCCTAAATGACATAGACTTAGCTTATTTTCCTCGAAAATGACATAATAACCTTACTAAGCTCCAAAATGACCTATTTACCTAGCTTAGCTCTAAAATGACCTACACTTAGCATTTTTACCTAGCTTAGCTACAAATGGCATAATTACCTAGGTTACCTTAGTTAGAAGAAGAAGAAGATAAAGAAGAGGAGAGGAGAAAAATAAAGAGAAGAAAAATTCTTCTTCTTCTTCTTCTAGCTAGTCTTCTTCTTCTACTACTTCTAACTTTCTTCTTTCCCAATTTGCAGATTTGCTTTAGATGAGGAAGCTTGCATTGATCGAGTCTACTCTACTCCTTGTCCTTCATTTTTGTTTTGATTTTGTAGGATGAACAATGTGAAACTTGCTACCTATATATGTATGTATGGATGAAACCATTGTATGCTTGTTGTTGGATATGTTGGCTAGCCATATATGCTGCATGTGGACTTTTGATATGGTATGTATATGTGTTGGATGATTCGGACTCCCATGGGGGGCACCCCTTGTGGGAAGTCCCCCTCTCTCCCGTTGCCCATGAGGCCCATGACTTCCCCCGGGGGGTTCCGGTAACCTCCCGGTACTCCGAAAAATACCCAAAATGATCCGGAACCATTCCGGTGTCCGAATATCATCGTCCAATATATCAATATTTACCTCTCGATCATTTCGAGACTCCTCGTCATGTCCGTGATCTCATCCGGTTCTCCAAAAAAACTTCGGTCACCAAAACACATAACTCATAATACATATCGTCATCGAACGTTAAGCGTACGGACCCTACGGGTTCGAGAACTATGTAGACATGACCGAGACACATCTCTAGTCAATAACCAATAGTGTAACCCGGATGCTGATACGTCTCCAACGTATCTATAATTTTTGATTGCTCCATGCTATATTATCTACTATTTTGGACTATATTGGTCTTTATTTTCCACTTTTATATTATTTTTGGGACTAACCTATTAACCGGAGGCCCAGCCCAGAATTGCTGTTTTTTGCCTATTTCAATGTTTCAGAGAAACAGAATATCAAACAGAGTCCAAACAGAATAAAATCTTCGGGAACGTGTTTTTCTCACCGAACGTGATCCAGGAGACTTGGACCCTACTCCAGGGGGTCAAAGAGGAGGTCACGAGGGTGGGGGGCGCCCCCCCTAGGGCGCGCCCCCTGCCTCGTGGGCCCCTCGGTGCTCCACCGACGTACTCCTTCCTCCTATATATACACACATACCCCAAATGATCAGAATAGGAGCCAAAAACCTAATTCCACCGCCGCAACTTTCTGTATCCACGAGATCCCATCTTGGGGCCTGTTCCGGAGCTCCGCCGAAAGAGGGACGTCATCACGGAGGGCTTCTACATCATCCTAGCCTCTCCAATGAAGTGTGAGTAGTTTACCTCAGACCTTCGGGTCCATAGTTAGTAGCTAGATGGCTTCTTCTCTCTCTTTGAATCTCAATACAAAGTTCTCCCCCTCCATTGTGGAGATCTATTCGATGTAATCCTCTTTTTGCGGTGTGTTTGTTGAGACCGATGAATTGTGGGTTTATGATCAAGTCTATCTATGAATATTTGAATCTTCTCTGAATTATTTTATCTATGATTGGTTATCTTTGCAAGTCTCTTCGAATTATCTGTTTGATTTGGCCAACTAGATTGGTAGTTCTTGCCATGGGAGAAGTGCTTAGCTTTGGGTTCGATCTTGTGGTGTCCTTACCCGGTGACAGAAGGGGCAGCAAGGCACGTATTGCATCGTTGCCATCGAGGATAACAAGATGGGGTTTATTTCATATTGCATGAATTTATCTCTCTACATCATGTCATCTTGCTTAAGGCGTTACTCTGTTTTTAACTTAATACTCTAGACGCATGTTGGATAGCGGTCAATGAGTGGAGTAATAGTAGTAGATGCAGAATCGTTTCGATCTACTTGTCACGGACATGATGCCTATATACATGATCATGCCTAGATATTCTCATAACTATGCTCAATTCTGTCAATTGCTCAACAGTAATTTGTTCACCCACCGTAGAATACTTATGCTCTTGAGAGAAGCCACTAGTGAAACCTATGGCCCCCGGGTCTATTCTCATCATATCAATCTCCATCACTTTAATCTTGCTTTGCTTTTTTACTTTGCCTTTACTTTTTACTTTGCATCTTTATACCAAAAATACCAAAAATATTATATCTATCAGATCTCGCTCTCATAAGTGACCGTGAAGGGATTGACAACCCCTAATCGCGTTGGTTGCGAGTAGCTATCGTTTTGTGTAGGTACGAGGGACTTGAGCGTGGCCTCCTACTGGATTGATACCTTGGTTCTCAAAAACTGAGGGAAATACTTACGCTACTCTGCTGCATCATCCCTTCCTCTTCGAGGAAAACCAACGCAAGCTCAAGATGTAGCAAGAAGGATTTCTGGCGCCGTTGCCGGGGAGTCTACGCAAAAAGTCAACATACCAAGTACCCATCGCAATCCCTATCTCTCGCATTACATTATTTTCCATTTGCCTCTCGTTTTCCTCTCCCCCCAATTCACCCTTGCCATTTTATTCGCCCTCTCTCTCTCTCTATCCTCCCTCTCTATTTGCCTCTTTTTGCCCGCTTGCCTTTTTGTTTACTTGTGTGCTAGTTTGTTTGCTTGTCGTCGTGACTAGTCTCATATCTTCTCTGTTGTCTCCCGAGAGTGAAGTTCTAAATTTTAAACAAAGGGAGGGAGAAAATCTAAAAGATGCTTGGTATAGAATTTGCAATGCTCAAAATAGATCTACCAGGAAGCAATCTACCTTAGTTCTTCTCCGCAATTTTTATGTAGGTGTTAATCCTTGGTATAGATATATCCTCGATGCCATTACCGGAGGGAACTTCTTGGGTAGCCATACTTTTGATTCTTATAATGCTATGCTAAATTTATTTGGCTCACCACCTCTTTTGGTTAATGGAACCATGTTAACATTGGAGCATGTTATGCAAAGACTTGAAATTATTGAAAATAAAGTTGCTACTATTGAATCAATTGAAAATCTAGATAAAAATATCCACAATCAAATTACTCAATATGGATCTAAGGTAGGAATGACTTTGAAAAATATTAAGGAAAAAGAACCCATAGTTAATGAGAGAATGAACTTAGATTCTACTAGAATTGATAAACTTGAGGGTATCATTACAAACTTGGGAACCGCTTTTTCTTCCGTAAAGAATACTCCAATTCCTCCTACTAAAATTGCCAAGCTTATGTATGTTCCTAAAAATAAGGGTGAATCATCTAAGGAAACTGCGGATCATAAATCTATAAGTATTCATCCCAATCTTTTTTATATCATTAAGGAACCAATTGCTACACATGAATTTTTTGATCTTGTGCATAAAATTTTAATAATCACTAGAAAGAAAGAAATTCCTAAGGGAAACAGATGCCTCATCGAAGAATTGCCTACCAAAGATGGCAATACCTAGATTTATCCTCGCTTTTATGCCTAGCTAGGGGCGTTAAACGATAGCGCTTGTTGGGAGGCAACCCAATTTTATTTTTATTCCTTGCTTTTTTCTCCTGCTTAGTAATAAATAAATTATTTAGACTCTGTTTTGGTTGTGTTTTCTGTGTTTAATTAGTGTTTGTGCCAAGTAGAACCGTTGGGAAGACTTGGGGAAAGTCTTGTTGAACTTGCTGTAAAAAAACAGAAACTTTAGCGCTCACGAGAACTGCTGTAATTTTTATTTGAAGAGTGATATTTAGTTAATTATTTTTTCAGATGATTAATAGATAAATTCCTCACGTCCATAAATTTATTTTAGAATTTTTGGGGTTCCAGATCTTGCGCTAGCTACAGATTACTACAGACTGTTCTGTTTTTGACAGATTCTGTTTTTCGTGTGTTGTTTGCTTATTTTGATGAATCTATGGCTAGTAAAATAGTTTATAATCCATAGAGAAGTTGGAATACAGTAGGTTTAACACCAATATAAATAAAGAATGAGTTCATTACAGTACCTTTAAGTGGTCTTTTGTTTTCTTTCGCTAACGGAGCTCATGAGTTTTCTATTTTGAGTTTTGTGTTGTGAAGTTTTCAAGTTTTGGGTGAATTCTTTTGATGGATCATGGAACAAGGAGTGGCAAGAGCCTAAGCTTGGGATGCCCATGGCACCCCCAAGATAATCCAAGTACACCAAGAAGTCAAATCTTGGGGATGCCCCGGAAGGCATCCCCTCTTTCGTCCACTTCCATCGGTAATTTACTTGGAGCTATATTTTTATTCACCAACATGATATGTGTTTTGCTTGGAGCGTCTTGTATTATTTGTGTCTTTGTGTCTTAGTATTACACAATCATCCTTACTGTAGACACCTTTTGAGAGAGCCATACATGAATTAAAATTTGATAGAATACTCTATGTGCTTCACTTATATCTTTTGAGCTAGATAATTTTGCTCTGTGTGCTTCACTTATATCTTTTGAGCGTTATAATTTTGCTCTATGTTCTTCACTTAGATATTTTAGAGCATGGTGGTGGATTCATTTTAAAGAAACTATTGATCTCTCATGCTTCACTTAAATTATTTTGGGAGTCTCTTAATAGCATGGTAATTTGCTTAATAATAATATGCTTGGTATTCAAGATTTGTGAAACTTTCTTTTGAGTGTGTTGAATACTAAGAAAAGATTGAAGCATGATAATTGTTTTGAGATATGGAGGTGATAATATTAAATTCATGCTAGTTGAGTAGTTGTAAATTTAAAGAATACTTGTGTTAAGGTTTGTGATTCCCGTAGCATGCACGTATGGTGAACCGTTATGTGATGAAGTCGGACCATGATTTATTTATTGATTGTCTTCCTTATGAGTGGCGGTCGGGGACGAGCAATGGTCTTTTCCTACCAATATATCCCCCTAGGAGCATGCTCGTAATACTTTGCTTTGATAACTTCTAGATTTTTGCAATAAGTATATGAGTTCTTTATGACTAATGTTGAGTCCATGGATTATACGCACTCTCACCCTTCCACCTTTGCTAGCCTCTCTAATACCGCGCACATTTCGCCGGTATCATACACCTACCATATACCTTCTTCAAAACAGCCACCGTACTACCTATTATGCCATTTCCATAGCCATTCCGAGATATATTGCCATGCAACTTTCCATCATTCCGTTTATCATGACACACTCCATCATTGTCATATTGCATATCCCAGTACACCGCCGGAGGCATTCATATAGAGTCATATTTTGTTCTAAGTATTGAGTTGTAAGAAAAATAAAAGTGTGATCATCATCATTATTAGAGCATTGTCCCAGTGAGGAAAGAATGATGGAGACTATGATTCCCCCATATGTCGGGATGAGACTCCAGACGAAAAAAAGAGAGGCCAAAGAAGCCCAAATAAAAAGAGGCCATAAAAGGGATAAAAGGCCCAAATAAAAAAATTAGAGAAAAAGAGAGAAGGGACAATCTTACTATCCTTTTACCACACTTGTGCTTCAAAGTAGCACCATGATCTTCATAGTAGAGAGTCTCTCATGTTATCACTTTCATATACTAGTGGGAATTTTTCATTATAGAACTTGGCTTGTATATTCCAATGATGGGCTTCCTCAAATTGCCCTAGGTCTTCATGAATAAGCAAGTTGGATGCACACCCACTGAGTTTCTTTTTGAGCTTTCATATACTTATAGCTCTAGTGCATTCGTTGCATGGCAATCCCTACTCACTCACATTGATATCTATTGATGGGCATCTCCATAGCCCGTTGATACGCCTAGTTGATGTGAGACTATCTTCTCCTTTTTGTCTTCTCCACAACCACCATTCTATTCCACCTATAGTGTTATATCCATGGCTCATGCTCATGTATTGCGTGAAGATTGAAAAAGTTTTGAAAAAGTTAGAGTATGAAACAATTGCTTGGCTTGTCATCAGGGTTGTGCATGATTTAAATACTTTGTGCGGTGAAGATGGAGCATAGCCAGACTATATGATTTTGTAGGGATAACTTTCTTTGGCCAAGTTATTTTGAGAAGATATAATTGCTTTGTTAGTATGCTTGAAGTATTATTATTTTTATGTCAATATAAACTTTTGTCTTGAATCTTTCTAATCTGAATATTCATACCACAATTAAGAAGATTTGCATTGAAATTATGCCAAGTAACACTCCGCATCAAAAATTCTGTTTTTATCATTTACCTACTCGAGGACGAGCAGGAATTAAGCTTGGGGATGCCTGATACGTCTCCAACGTATCTATAATTTTTGATTGCTCCATGCTATATGACCTACTGTTTTGGACTATATTGGGCTTTATTTTCCACTTTTATATTATTTTTGGGACTAACCTATTAACCGGAGGCCCGGCCCAGAATTGCTGTTTTTTGCCTATTTCAGTGTTTTGGAGAAACAGAATATCAAACGGAGTCCAAACGGAATAAAATCTTCGGGGACATGATTTTCTCACCGAACGTGATCCAGGAGACTTGGACCCTACTCCAGGGGGTCAAAGAGGAGGTCACGAGGGTGGGGGCGCCCCCCTCCTAGGGCGCGCCCCCTGCCTCGTGGGCCCCTCGGTGCTCCACCGACGTACTCCTTCCTCCTATATATACACACATACCCCCAAACAATCAGAACAGGAGCCAAAAAACTAATTCCACCGCCGCAACTTTCTATATCCATGAGATCCCATCTTGGGGCCTGTTCGGGAGCTCCACCGGAAGAGGGCCGTCATTACAGAGGGCTTCTACATCATCCTAGCCTCTCCGATGAAGTGTGAGTAGTTTACCTCAGACCTTCGGGTCCATAGTTAGTAGCTAGATGGCTTCTTCTCTCTCTTTGAATTTCAATACAAAGTTCTCCCCCTCTCTTGTGGAGATCTATTCGATGTAATCTTCTTTTTGCGGTGTGTTTGTTGAGACCGATGAATTGTGGGTTTATGATCAAGTCTATCTATGAATAATATTTGAATCTTCTCTAAATTCTTTTATATATGATTGGTTATCTTTGCAAGTCTCTTCGAATTATCTGTTTGGTTTGGCCGACTAGATTGGTAGTTATTGCCATGGGAGAAGTGCTTAGCTTTGGGCTCGATCTTGTGGTGTCCTTACCAAGTGACAGAAGGGGCAGCAAGGCACGTATTGCATCATTGCCATCGAGGATAACAAGATGGGGTTTATTTCATATTGCATGAATTTATCTCTCTACATCATGTCATCTTGCTTAAGGCGTTACTCTATTTTTAACTTAATACTCTAGATGCATGCTGGATAGCGGTCGATGAGTGGAGTAATAGTAGTAGATGCAGAATCGTTTCGATCTACTTGTCACGGACGTGATGCCTATATACATGATCATGCCTAGATATTCTCATAACTATGCTCAATTCTGTCAATTCCTCAACAGTAATCTGTTCACCCACCGTAGAATACTTATGCTCTTGAGAGAAGCCACTAGTGAAACCTATGGCCCCCGGGTCTATTCTCGTCATAGCAATCTCCATCACTTTAATCTTGCTTTGCTTTTTTACTTTTCCTTTACTTTTTACTTTGCATCTTTATACCAAAATACCAAAAATATTATATCTATCAGATCTCACTCTTGTAAGTGACTGTGAAGGGATTGACAACCCCTAATCGCGTTGGTTGCGAGTAGCTATCGTTTTGTGCAGGTACGAGGGACTTGAGCGTGGCCTCCTACTGGATTGATACCTTGGTTCTCAAAAACTGAGGGAAATACTTACGCTACTCTACTGCATCGTCCCTTCCTCTTCGGGGAAAACCAACGCAAGCTCGAGACATAGCAGATGCTCATATTGGTTCCTACATATTCTACGAAGATCTTTATCGGTCAAACCGCAATAACAACATACGTTATTCTCTTTGTCATGGGTAAGTTACCTACCAGAGATTCGATTGTCGATATCATCATACCTAGTTCAATCTCGTTACCGGCAAGTCTCTTTACTCGTTCTGTAATACATCATCCCGCAACTAACTCATTAGTCACATTGCTTGCAAGGCATATAGTGATGTGCATTACCGAGAGGGCCCAGAGATACCTCTCCAATACTTGGAGTGACAAATCATATTCTTGATCTATGCCAACCCAACAAACACCTTCGGAGACACCTGTAGAGCATCTTTATAATCACCCAGTTAAGTTGTGACATTTGATATCACACAAGGTGTTCATCCGGTATTCAGGAGTTGCATAATCTCATAGTGAGAGGAATATGTATAAGTCATGAATAAAGCAATAGCAATAAAACTTAACGATCATTATGCTAAGCTACCAGATGGGTCTTGTCCATCACATCATTCTCTAACGATGTGATCCCGTTCATCAAATGACAACACACGTCTATGGTCAGGAAACTTAACCATCTTTGATTAACGAGCTAGTCAAGTAGAGGCATACTTGGGACACTCTGTTTTGTCTATGTATTCACACATGTACTAAGTTTCCGGTTAATACAATTCTAGCATGAATAATAAACATTTATCATGTTATAAGGAAATATAAATAACAACTTTATTATTGCCTCTAGGCATATTTCCTTCAGTCTCCCACTTGCACTAGAGTCAATAATCTAGATTACATAGTAATGATTCTAACACCCACGGAGTCCTGGTGCTGATCATGTTTTTCTCGTGGAAGAGGCTTAGTCAACGGGTCTCCAACATTTAGATCCGTATGTATCTTGCAAATCTCTACGTCTCCTTCCTTGACTTGATGGCAGATGGAATTGAAGCGTATGTTGATGTGTTTGGTGAAGGAAATATGCCCTAGAGGCAATAATAAAGTTGTTATTTATATTTCCTTATATCATGATAAATTTTTATTATTCATGCTAGAATTGTATTAACCAGAAATTTAGTACATGTGTGAATACATAGACAAAACAGAGTGTCCCTAGTATGCCTCTACTTGACTAGCTCGTTAATAAAAATGGTTAAGTTTCCTGACCATAGACATGTGTTGTCATTTGATGAATGGGACCACATCATTAGAAAATGATGTGATGGACAAGACCCATCCATTAGCTTAGCAATATGATCGTCTAGTTTTATTGCTATTGCTTTCTTCATGACTTATCCATATTCCTCTGACTATGAGATTATGCAACTCCCGAACACCGGAAGAACACCTTGTGTACTATGAAACGTCACAACGTAAATGGGTGATTATAAAGATGCTCTACAGGTGTCTCTGAAGGTGTTTGTTGAGTTGGCATAGATCGAGATTAGGATTTGTCACTCCATATATCGGAGAGGTATCTCTGGGCCCTCTCGGTAATGCACATCACTATAAGCCTTGCAAGCAATGTGACTAATGAGTTAGTTGCGGGATGATGCATTACGGAACGAGTAAAGAGACTTGCCGGTAACGAGATTGAACTAAGTATGATGATACCGACGATTGAATCTCGGGCAAGTAACATACTGATGATAAAGGAATGACGTATGTTGTTATGCGGTTTGACCGATAAAGATCTTCGTAGAATATGTAGGAGCCAATATGAACATCCAAGTTTCTCTATTGGTTATCAACCGGAGACGTGTCTCGGTCATGTCTACATAGTTCTCGAACCCGTAGGGTCCGCATGCTTAAAGTTCGATGACGATTTGTATTATGAGTTATGTGTTTTTGATGACTGAAGTTTGTTCGGAGTCCCGGATGAGATCATGACATGATGAGGAGTCTTGAAATGGTTGAGAGGTAAAGATTGATATATTGGAAGGTTATGTACGGGCATCGGAATGGTTCCGAAGAAGATCGGGAATTTTTCAGAGCGCCGGGAGGGTACCGGAACCCCCGGGAAAGTTATTGAGCATAATGGGCCATAGTGGAGGAGAGGAGGTAGGTGGGGCGCGCCCCCCTTTCCCCAATCCAAATTGGACAAGGGGAGGGGGCGCGCCCCCCTCTTTTCCTCTCCATCTCCCTCCTTTCCCCTTTCCCCCCTCTCCATTGGAAGGAAAGGGGGCGAATCCTAGTAGGTTTGGAGTCCTAGTAGGACTCCCCCCCTTGGCGCGCCTCCCCCTTGGCCGGCCTCCTCCTCCCCCCTCCTTTATATACGTGGGCAGAGGGCACCCCAAAGTCACAACATCAATTGTCTTAGCCGTGTGCGGTACCCCCCTCCACAGTTTACCACCTCGGTCATATTGCTGTAGTGCTTAGGTGAAGCCCTGCGCAGATCACATCACCAACACCGTCACCACACCGTTGTGCCGATGAAACTCTCCCTCGACCCTCTACTGGATCAATAGCTCGAAGGACATCATTGTGTTGAACGTGTGCTGAACACGGAGGTGCTGTACGTTCGGTACTTGGACCGGTTGGATCATGAAGACGTTCGACTACATCAACTGCATTACTAAACGCTTCCGCTTTCGTACTACGAGGGTACTTGGACACACTCTCCCGTCTCATTGCTATGCATCTCCTAGATACATCTTGAGTGATCATAGGAATTTTTTTGAATTACTATCTTTCCTAACATTTGGTTCTCTTGTGAAATCTGGATTCCTTCGCTATGGAAATTGCTCCAGTATTGTCACAAAAGATTTTCATTGGACCCGATGCAATAGGTATTACACCTAGATCGGATATGAACTCCTTCATCCATGTAACGCCCAATATGCGACTATACTCCATACGTGTCGAGGCACGACTTGGGGCATAAGCGCATATTGGTATGGTCGCAAGAGTGGTTGTATCTTTGCTCATCTCATGTACTGAATAGATAGAATACGAGCTTTGGCTTACAATCGCCATAGTGTCACATAATAACATCAGGTTATACAATCATTCAAGATGAACACAAAGTCCGGCTACAGACGAAATCAAACGAATAAATGACAACCACCCATGCTAAGTCCCGATCGAACCTACTGGGCACCACTACCGATCATCCGAAAAGGAAACATAGTAATGGCCAAGGTCTTCGTCGAACTCCCACTTGAGCTCAGTGGCATCACCGGCATCAGTCTCATTGGCACCTGCAACTGTGTTTGTAGTATACTGTGAGCCACAGGGACTCAGCAATTCTATTACCCATAGTGTTAAGACTATCAAAGCTTAAAGGTAAAGTATGGATATAAGGTGGATTTGTAGCAAGCACTAAGCAGTGTAAGGTGGCTAGCTTAAGTATACAAGAATAAGATGAGAAACTACGCAACGGTCGTAATCTAGCAATGATCAAGAAGTGATCCTGAACTACTTACGTTCAGTCATAACCCCACCGTGTTCTCTTCCCGAACCTCGTCGAAAAGAGACCATCATGGTTACACATGCGTTGGTGTATTTTAAAGAGATTGGTTTCAAGTTCACTACAAACGGATATTAAAAACTCCCGTCTGCACATAACTGCGGGCACGGCTCTCGAAAGTTCAAACCCTGCAGGAGTGTGCCAACTTAGCCCATGACAAGCTCGATCCGCGGAGACAATCCTCCATCTCGGGACCCTCCGATCAGGCTCAGAATCCCAGTGCACAAGACATTTCGACAATGGTAAAACAAGTCCAACATGACCTCCCGACGTGCCGACACCCCGATAGTAGCCGCGTGTATCTCGTCTCAGGCCATGTTCGGATGAGCAGACCATACAACTAAAACCAATCCTCGAGTTTCCCCGTGGCGGCGCTGCAAGGGGCTCTAGTTTGGACCAACACTCATGAGGAGCACTGGCCCAGGTTGTTGATTAAGAATCCTCGGGTTAATTACAACCTATGCAAATTTTAGTTGTTATTAGGCAAATTGTAAAACCAATGCTGGGCCTTGCTGGAAGATTTTTATTCAAAGCGAACTGTCAAGAGGGGCCCATAAACCCTCACCGTGTTAGGGACGCAAAATCAAGGAACATAACACCGGTATGACGGAAACTAAGGCGGAAATAGTGGAACAAAACAACGAGCAAAAGGCCAAGCCTTCCACCCTTTACCAAGTATATAGATGCATTAATTAAATAAGAGATATTGTGATATCCCAACATATACATGTTCCCACATGGAACAACCTGCACTACACCTGCAACTAGCAACGCTATAAGAGGGGCTGAGCAAAAGCGGTAACATAGCCAGACAACAGTTTGCTTGGAAGGTGGGTTCGAGGCTTGACATGGCATCATGTGAAGCTTGATAAACAAGTGGTAGGTAGTGCGACATAGCGATAGAACGAACAACTAGCAAGCAAAGGTAGAAGTGATATCGGGGGTAATGATCATCTTGCCTGCAATGTTTTAAGAGGTATCGAATCCTTGCTCCTCGTGAACGTACTCGACAGGGTCCTCGAACACGAAATCATCTCCCGGCTCTACCCAAAGCAAGAACACAAGCAACGGAACAACAATCAATCATAGTGCAATGCGCAAGCAACATGATGCAAGACATGGCATGGAATACAAGATATGATGTGCAATGTCTATGGGTACTCCGGAAGTGAAAAGATGACTGTGGCACTAACTTGGAAAACCAAGCATGTCACTGGATAGATTGACAGATTTTGGATGAAATCGATATGAAGACCACCGGAAACGGATGCACGGTTTGCAAAAGACGAGCAAAACAAGATACAATGCAATCTGCTTAACACAGCAACATGGCCACTTAGATGCAAGGTTTAAATATGCTACGACACCCAAGCATGAAAACAAAAGACATGGAAGTGAAGTACAGGTGAAGCTCTACAAATCATGAACACTGAGCTACTGCTAGAACTCAATAGAATAGGTCTAAAACAGCATGGAAAAATTGCAAAAGATATCAGGTTAACAGATTAGCAGAAATTCACTGAGCATGACAGAAACAACATCAAGTTGCAATGTTTATGCCTAGTAAACTATATGCTATAGGAACAGATTACAGAACACAAGATCATGGAATGATAGTACTAAATGCACTTAATAAAACTCCCTTACTGAACTTGCTCCAAAGATCTACAGAAAAGATGATAGCATCAATGCAAACATGGCAAGTGATATGAACAGATTCCAGATTTAGAAGAACTCATGTCATGGCAGAAACAGATTTAGGATAGCATGTTGGTAAGCTTGTGGCACTCATCACAGTGCACTTTATGGCATGCAATTAATTCTAGCAGCAAGTAGGCATGAAAAAGAAGCTACACATGTGCAAAAATACCTCATAGCATGTTTGCATAAATATACACATAAAAGACAAAACAGTAACATGATGTAAAATGACATGTATGGAAACTTGCTCAAATGCATAAAATAATGCCACCACTGGATTGGTGGGATTTTTATACCCCAAAAACATATATAATATGCCTAGGTTACTGTAGAAAAACCACCACAATTTTGCAAAACAACATACTGCCTAATATGGAATATACAAAAAAGGCAATGTCCAAAACTAGAGATGTCCAGAAATGGACTAGCCCGAAATGGAAAGATTCCATATCTAGAAATGGAATATCCCTGGAATTAAATAAAAGGAAAATAAAAAAGGGGAAGGGGATGACAGTGGCCCCAGGGGCACTGTGTGGCTGACTAGTGGGGCCCGCGGGGTCCCACACGGTGCCCGAGCAGAGGAAACAGGGGAGGGCGCCGGTGACGGACAGAGCATGGCGGAGGCCTTGCCGGACTAGCTCCGATGGCCAGGAGGAGCGGCGGAAGGGTGCAACAGGGTCGCCAAGGGATCCCGCGCACGCGCATGACAAGAATGACGCCCTACGATGACGGGAGCGACGCCGGTGACGAGGTGACAGAGACGGCGATGGCAGAGACGAACGCGGCGCGCAACGGCCTAGGAGGGGAGCTGCATGCACTGATCGACACTATGCGGTTCGATGAACGTGAAGGACACGCGCGGAGGGCCTACGGTGGTCGGAGCACTCGCCGGAGTGAGGTTCGATGGCGATGGGTTCAGGTGCTCACGGCGGACGGCGCCAGAGCGTGTAAAACAGGGAGAAGGGCACGCGGCAACGCGGGTGCTCACCACGAACACGCACGAGCGTTCGGGCAGAGGTGACAAGGTCAGGGATGCTGGAATCTTGCCGGAGACGATGCAGAGGCCGACGGTGAAGAAGAGGAAGAAGGCGGCAAAGTCTTGGCGTCCCTCGGTGAAGTAGTGGATAGAGAGGACGTAGACGACGCCGGGGAAGCAGATGGACATAGTTGGCGAGGCGGAGGGCAACCGAGAGCACGCCGGCAATGAGCACGTGTTCCTGGACGTGCTCGGGCACGACGGAGTCCGGCGGATCCGGTGGTTTGGTGGCTTGGCGGTGGCGGCAAGGGGAAAGAGGGGAACCCTAGGGTTTCCATGGACAAGGGGATGGCTATAAAGGGGGGCCAGGACGACGGGGCAGAGCGGCGATGCTCTCGTGCTCGCGGTCCCCATGGTGAGAGCGAGAGGAGAGGGAAAAGGTGGGTGCGGGCTACAGGGCCTCACTGACTCATGGGGTCGGCCTGGACACGTGGACGAGCGCTAGTGGAGGCGAGCGGGTGCATGGGTGAGAAAGGGATAGAGGGTCACGCGCCTGGGCTGTGGGCTGCGGGGCGCTGGGTGGTGCTGGGCCGGCCTGGAGGCCGAGGCCCAGGTGGCTGCTGCTGCTGGGCTGCGCGCCTGGTGCTGCTGCTGTTTTTTCCTTTTTATCAAACAGAAAATAAAGGAAAAGCACACTGGAAAAATGGAGAGGAGTTTGAGAAATATAACAAGATTCCCTTGATCCTGAAATATTGCTCTATTTGAATAAATTATCTTGGATATTTTTAGGGGTAAGAAAATAAGTCAAGTTTGAATATAATTCAAACTTGAACCATTTTAAAACCTAACCAAAACAACTTAAAATTTGATGGAATCTGGCAAAGAGGTTTAGGACACGGTGATAGGATATTGAGGAAAAGTTGAACATTATTTGAGGCTAAATAATGTTGCTTGCCAAAAATAAGAAAGGGGGAGGTGGAGTAGTGATGATGGCATGGCTTGAGGATGCACTTGAAACACATCAAGAACCCCACTATGCACAACTCAACAAAGCCTAGCAGTGACCATGATGCAATATGAGATGACAAATGCAAAATGAGAAGAGGCACAAATGCAATATGACAAGGTAAGCATGACAATGCAATAAGAAACAAGACAAAACCCAAAAAGGAAACACAAAAGATGGAACCACTTGGAATTGATGAAGAACAAGATGGATATATTGCCAATATTGGGAAATGTTACAAATGGGGCCGGGTGTTACAACTCTCCTCCACTACAAGAAGATCTCGTCTCGAGATCTAGGACTGAAAGAACTCCGGATATTCGTAACGGAGGTGATCCTCACGCTCCCAAGTAGCTTCTCGGTCGGAATGGTGAGACCACTTAACTTTGAGGAATTTGATTGACTTGTTGTGAGTTTTGCGCTCGGTTTCTTCAAGAATGGCAACGTGATTCTCATGACAAGACAAGTCTTCTTGGAGGTCAATCTCTTCGAAGTTGATAGTGCGCTCGGGCGTCTTGAAGCACTTGCGAAGTTGTGACACGTGAAACACATCATGCATATTTGAGAAGTTGGAAGGGAGCCCAAGTTGATAAGCAAGGTCGCCTCTTTTGCCAATGATCTTGAAAGGACCCACATATCTTCGGGCCAGCTTCCCCTTGATACCGAAGCGTTGAGTGCCTTTCATGGGAGAGACACAGAGATAGACATGTTCTCCAATCTCAAAAGCCAAGTCACGGTGCTTGCTATCATAGTAACTCTTCTGGCACGATTGCGTGGCTTTGAGATTTTCATGGATGACTTTACACATTTCTTTAGCTTCTGTGATCAAGTCATTGCCAAGAAGTTGGCGTTCACCTGTCTCGGACCAATTGAGAGGAGTACGACACTTTCTGCCATAAAGAATTTCGAAAGAGGCCTTGCCCGAACTTGCTTGGTAGCTATTGTTGTAGGAGAACTCGGCATATGGGAGGCAATCTTCCCACTTCATACCCAAAAGAGATGACACAAGCTGTGAGCATGTCTTCGAGGATTTGATTGACTCCTTCAACTTGGCCATTCGTTTGAGGATGAAAGGCCGTGCTGAAACAAATGTTGGTGCCCATGGCCTTCTAGAAAGAGTCCCAGAACTTGGAAGTGAAAATGCTTCCACGGTCTGAAGAGATCAATTGAGGAATCCCGTGCAATGAGACAATTCTGGAGGTGTATAGCTCTGCCAACTAAGCTGTTGTGATAGATTCTTTGACTGGAAGGAAATGAGCCACTTTTGTAAGCTTGTCAATGACAACGAAGATAGCATCATTGCCACTCTTGGACTTGGGAAAGCCAGTGACAAAGTCCATTTCGATATGATCAAACTTCCATTCTGGAATAGCAAGAGGTTGGAGGAGACCAGCTGGTCGTTGATTTTCTGCTTTCACCCTTCGACAGACATCACATTCATTCATGAATTGAGCAATCTCTCACTTCATACGAGTCCACCAATATGACGGCTTGAGGTCATGGTACATCTTCGAACTGCCTGGGTGGATGGAAAGAAGAGAATTGTGCACTTCGTTCATTATGACCTTCCTTAGATCACCTTTTGGAACCACAATCCGGTCCTCGAAGAATAAGGTGTCCTTGTCATCAATGCGATACCACTTGTATTTGGGAAGGCCCTTGGCAACACCATGTTTCACCTTCTTCACCATGGTATCAAGGAGTTGTGCCTCACGAATTTGATCTTCCAAAGTTGGAGTGACTTGAAGGTTGGCAAGAAAACCTTGAGGAACAACTTGGAGGTTGATCTTGCGGAACACTTCACAAAGACCAGGTTGGAATGGCTTGAGAATTAAGCTGTTGCAATATGCCTTTTTGCTCAAAGCATCTCTAACCACTTTTGCCTTGCCTGGAGTGTATTCGATGCTTGGATTGTACTTTTGAATCATTTCGACCCAGCGAGTTTGCCTGAGGTTAAGGTTGGGTTGAGTGAAGATATATTTGAGGCTCTTGTGATCGGTGAAAATGTCCACTTGCCTTCCCAACAAGAGATGTCTCCATGTTATTAATGCATGGACAACTGCCGCCAACTCAAGATCGTGAGTGGGGTAGTTCCTTTCATTTGGCTTCAACTGACGGGAAGTATAGGCCACAACTTTCTTCTCTTGCATTAACACAGCACCGAGACCTTGCAACGAGGCATCGCATAAAACTTGGTATGGCTTGGACTCATTAGGAGGAGTAAGGATGGGAGCTATGACGAGTTTCTCTTTGAGAGTGTTGAAGGCAACGCCACACTCAGGAGTCCAGGAATACTTGACATGCTTCTGGAGGAGGTTGGAGAGAGGCTTAGCAATCTTTGAGAAGTTTTCCACAAACCTTCTGCAATAGCTTGCAAGCCCAAGGAAACTGTGGAGCTGCTTGACATTCTGAGGAGGCTCCCAGTTCACAATTGCAGAAACCTTCTCCGGATTAATAGAAATGCCCTTGGTGGAGATGATGTGACCAAGGTAAAGAACTTCATCAAGCCAAAACTCACATTTGGAGAACTTTGCGTAGAATTGATACTCTCTGAGCTTGTCGAGCACCAATCACAAATGCTTGGCATGATCCTTTTTATTCTTGGAGAAGACCAGGATCTTGTCGAGATACACCAGGAAGAATTCATTGGTGTAGGGGTTGAAGATGAATTTCATCATGTGAGAGAATGTTGGAGGGGCATTTGCAAGCCCGAAATACATGACAGTATATTCATAAGAACCAAAGCTTGTTCTGAATGCTGTCTTTGGGGTATCTTCTTCATGAATGCGAATCTGGTGATACCCCATACGGAGGTCAAGCTTGGAAAACACCTTTGCACATTTGAGTTGCTCGAATAGCTCATTGATATTGGGAAGTGTGTATTTATTCTTGATTGCCTTCTTGTTCAATGGGCAGTAATCAACGCAAAGTCGGTCCGTGCCATCTTTCTTCTGGACAAAAAGAACAGCACATCCCCATGGAGATGAACTTGGTCTGATCAGACCCAGACGTTCTTGTTCATCGAGCTGTTTCTTCAATTATTTTAGCTCTTTTGGCCCAAGCTTGTATTGGCGCTTGCAAACGGGTTCTGTACCGGGCTCAAGATCAATAACGAACTCGACTGCCCGGTGAGGAGGCATACCCGGAAGCTCTTCTGGAAAGACATCTTGATACTCACAAACAACTGGAATCTGCGAAATAGTGTATATCTCGCCTTTCTCATTGAGAGAGAACAACCGAATGGTTTCATCACAAGCGGCAAAGATGATCACATCATCAGAAGGATGGGTCAATTTAATCTCCTTGGCAGCACAATCAAGAAAGGCATTGTGCTTAGAAAGCCAATCCATGCCGAGAATGAGATCAATATCAGAGTCGCCAAGAACAATTGGGGAAGACAGGAATTTATAATTGCCCATCTTGATAACGGAATCTAGAACGAATACTCAAGAGGTCATTTGCCGGGCCGGAGAAATAATAGACAACGGTCTCAGCAATACTTGAGTAACCAAATCATGCATAGCCACAAAAGGTCTTGAAATGAAAGAATGTGATGCACCAGCATCGAATAAAACTTTAGCAGGAATATCATTAAGTGGGAGATTACACATGACCACTTTTGAAGAATCCTCTACTTGAGCTGCATTCATCATGTTCACCTTTGCAGACTTGGGATTGTGCTTGACAACTGCATTGCTTGCTGACCTGACTGGAGGAGGAGGCGGAAGGCGCTTCTGAGTGCACTTGTTTGAGTAATGCCCTTTTAAACCACACATGTGACAAGTGACCCCTAAAAGCGGGCGGAAAGGTGGAGGAGGAGGACCACCTGTCCTCGGAGCCTGAGTTTGAGACTTATTATGATAGCATGGGTTGGGTGGGTGGGAAGATCCACGATCACCTGAGTGCTTCTGGTAGGGCTGACGAAACGGAGGAGGTGGAGGAAGCCAGAACTTCTGTTGCTTAGCTGCCACTTGAGAGGAAGAGGAAGACTGGACTGCATCCCTGAGCCTCTTCTTTAAAGCCTCACACCTGAGCTGGGTAGCTTCTTGCTTGAGCGCCATGTTATAGAACTGATCGAATTGAGTAGACTCAACAAGAACAAGAGCTAACTGTAGATCCTCTCTAAGGCCACCCCTGAATTGATAGATCATGCTCTTTTCATCAAGAACGTCTTGCCTTGCGAAGAGGGCAAGATTATTAAACTTGACATTGTATTGATACACGGACATGCTTCCTTGCTTGAGATTGCGGAATTCCTCACGCTTGCTCTTGCCAATACTTGTTGGAATGTGATGAGCTCGAAAGTCCCAACAGAAGTCAGTCCAGGTAATCACTTGGCCCCCTCTGGAATCTTTGTACTGCTGATACCAATCTGATGCTTGGTCCTTGAGCTGAAAAGAAGCGAACTTGACGTAGTCCTCAGGCCTGACATTGCTGCATTCAAAATGCTTGTTGATGTGCACGAGCCAATCATCAGCGTCCATGGCCTCAATACAAGCGTTGAAAGACTTTGGCTGATTTGCAAGAAACTGGTTGAGGGTAGAAAACTGAGGCTGATTGTTGAATTGCCCTTGGCATTGATTCCCTTGGTTGCCTTGGCTTTGATTCTGCTCTTGCATGAGCTGAATCAGCATCTGAGTGTTGGCATTGGTGGCCACCATCATAGCTTGACATGCCTCCGGAGGCGGAGGAGGTGGCAGAGGGTTGGACTGCTCTCCATCAGTACGTTGCGGATTCAGACGCGTTGGGGAGCCATCCTGAAGAAGGAAACATCCGTTAGAACTATGATAGACAAGCTGAATCAACGGATAGATATGTGCAACGAAGTATTCACAATAAACATTCGAACAGAGATTGAATGAATGCATT
Source organism: Triticum urartu (assembly GCF_056163025.1). Classification (NCBI taxonomy): domain Eukaryota; kingdom Viridiplantae; phylum Streptophyta; class Magnoliopsida; order Poales; family Poaceae; genus Triticum; species Triticum urartu. Next base: position 99,574,885 of record NC_141875.1, read on the forward strand.
CCAAAGTTAACATTTACACGACCATTAAGGTGAGAAGCCACTTAGACAAAGGTTGATGAATGAAACAACAAGGTATGACTGGAACAAATAAATGGTAAGGATCTCCCAATCCCATACCAATTATCTGTCGGAAGAATAACTAAGAGCTACCTGAATTCCCACCTATTAACTCCCAAAACTTTCTGGTTATGCAATATGGTGTTTGGGATACAGGGAGGCACAATATATATCACACAACTAACAAGACCTACACTCCACTGTATCCATCCGTCAACACATAACCAAGAAAACTCCAGAAATCCTGTACCTCTCGACCTTCGAAAAGCATCTGCTATACTAGTTGTGGAAATATTCCCGAACTCCCTCCCCGGTACTGGGTGGTGTCGAGGTTATCTCACCACTAACTGCATATAAGAGATTTTCGATGTCGGCGAGCTCGGGTATACCAAAACTGCAACGATAAAATTGTGACGACAAAACCTCGGAGCTCAACTCCCCGGGACACTGCCACAACCCCTAAATGTCAGGAGGCACCAAGAACAATGTTCTCGTCACAACAATATCGGAACGATCCCAAGATACCCGTGTGATCCTAAATTTTTTTAGTGACAATGAGGACAGAGAAGTCAAAACATCTACGTCAGGAGACCTTACCAAAGCGACAAAGGGGATGAGGAGTAAAAAGAATAATCCTACTCTCCGATATATATATTCCTAAGACTCAAAATAGTTTTGTTCTATAGTCAACAACGTCAGCGGTTCGATCAAGCAGGGGGCTCCTAAGTTGGAATGGCTCTGATTACCAACTTATACTGCCCAATATGCGACTATACTCCATACGTGTCGAGGCACGACTTGGGGCATAAGCGCATATTCGTATGGTCGCAAGAGTGGTTGTATCTTTGCTCATCTCATGTACTGAATAGATAGAATACGAGCTTTGGCATACAATCGCCACAGTGTCACATAATAACATCAAGTTATACAATCGTTCAAGATGAACACAAAGTCTGGCTACGGATGAAATCAAACGAATAAAAGACAACCACCCATGCTAAGTCCTGATCGACCCTACTGGGCACCACTACTGATCATCCGGAAAGGAAACATAGTAAAGGTCTTCATCGAACTCCCACTTGAGCTCAGTGGCATCACCTGCATCAGTCTCATCGGCATCTGCAACTGTGCTTGTAGTATACTGTGAGCCACAGGGACTCAGCAATTCTATTACCCACGGTGTCAAGACTATCAAAGCTTAAAGGTAAGGTATGGATATAAGGTGGAGTTGCAGCAAGCACTAAGCAGTGTAAGGTGGCTAGCTTACGTATGCAAGAATAAGATGAGAAACTACACAACGGTCATAATCTAGGAATGATCAAGAAGTGATCCTGAACTACTTACATTCAATTATAACCCCACCGTGTTCTCTTCCCGAACCTCGTCAAAAAGAGACCATCATGGTTACACATGCGGTTGGTGTATTTTAAAGAGCCTGGTTTCAAGTTCACAACAACCGGATATTAAAAACTCCCGTCTGCCACATAACCGCGGGCACGGCTCTCAAAAGTTTAAACCCTGCAGGGGTGTCCCAACTTAGCCCATGACAAGCTCACAATCCGCAGAGACAATCCTCCATCTCGGGACCCTCCGATCAGGCTCGGAATCCCGGTGCACAAGACATTTCGACAATGGTAAAACAAGTCCAGCAGGACCTCCCGGCGTGCCGACCCCCCGATAGTAGTCACGCGTATCTCGTCTTAGGCCACGTTTGGATGAGTAGTCCGTATAACTAAAACCAGTCCTCGGGTTTCCCCGTGGTGGCGCTCCAAGGGGCCCTAGTTTGGACCAACACTCGTGAGGAGCACTGGACCGAGTTGTTGATTAAGAATCCTCGGGTTAATTACTCCCTATGCAAATTTTAGTTGTTATTAGGTAAATAGTAAAATCAATGTTGGGCCTTGCTGGAAGAGTTTTATACAAAGCAAACTGTCAAGAGGGGCCCATAAACCCTCACCGTGTTAGGGACACAAAATCAAGGAACATAACACCGGTATGACATAAACTAAGGCGGCAAGAGTGGAACAAAACAACGAGCAAAATGCCAAGCCTTACACCCTTTACCAACTATATAGGTGCATTAATTAAATAAGAGATATTGTGATATCCCAACATACCCATGTTCCCACATGGAACAACTTGCACTGCACCTGCAACTAGCAACGCTATAAGAGGGGCTGGGCAAAAGCGGTAACATAACCAAACAACGGTTTGCTAGGAAGGTGGGTTAAATGCTTGATATGGCATCATGGGAGGCTTGATAAACAAGTGGTAGGTAGCGCAACATAGCGATAGAACGAACAACTAGCAAGCAAAGATAGAAGTGATATCGAGGGTAATGATCATCTTGCCTGCAATGTTTTCAGAGGTATCGAATCCTTGCTCCTCGTGAACGTACTTGATAGGGTCCTCGAACGCAAACTCGTCTCTCGTATCTACCCAAAGCAAGCACACAAGCAACGGAACAACAATCAATCATGGTGCAATGCGCAAGCAACATGATGTAAGACAAGGCATGGAATGCAAGATATGATGTGCAATGTATATGGGTACTCCGGAAGGGGAAAGATGACTGTGGCACTAACTTGGCAAACCAAGCATGCCACTGGATAGATTGAGAGATTTCAGATGAAATCGATATGAAGATCATTGGAAACGGATGCAAGGTTTGCAAAAGATGAGCAAAACAAGATACAATGCAATTTGCTTAACACAGCAACATGGCCACTTAGATGCAAGGTTTAAATATGCTACAGTACCAAAGCATGAAAACAAAAGACATGAAAGTGAAGTATATGTGAAACTCTACAAATCATGAACACTGAGCTACTGCTAGAACTCACTAGAACAGGTCTAAAACAGCATGGCAAAATTGCAAAAGATATCAGGTTAACAGACTTGGCAGAAATTCACTGAGCATGACAGAAACAACATCAGGTTGCAATGTTTATGCCTAGTAAACTATATGCTATAGGAACAGATTACAGTACACAAGATCATGGAATGATAGTACTAAATGCACTTAATAAAACTGCCTTACTGAACTTGTTCCAAAGATCTTCAGAAAAGATGATAGCATCAATGCAAACATGGCAACTGATATGAACACATTCCAGACTTAGTAGAATTCATCTCATGGCAGAAACAGTTTCGGGATAGCATGTTGGTATGCTTGTGGCACTCATCACAGTGCACTTTATGGCATGAAATTAATTCTAGCAGCAAGTAGGCATGAAAAAGAAGCTACACATGTGCCAAAATACCTCATAGCATGTTTGCATAAATATACACATAAAAGACAAAACAGTAGCATGATGTAAAATAACATGTATGCAAACTTGCTCAAATACAGAAAATAATGCCACCACTAGATTGGTGGGTTTTTCTACCCCAAAAACATATATAATATGCCTAGGTTACTGTAGAACAATCACCACAATTTTGCGAAACAACATGTTGCCTAATATGGAATATACAGGAAAGGCAATTTCCAAAACTGGAAATGTCTAGAAATGGACTAGCCCAAAATGGAAAGATTCCATATCCAGAAATGGAATATCCCTGGAATTAAATAAAAGGAAAATAAAAAAGGGGAAAGGGATGACAGTGGCCCCAGGGGCACTGTGTGGCTAACTGGTTGGGCCCACGGGGTCCCACACGGTGCCCGAGCAGAGGAAACAGGGGAGGGCACCGGACAGAGCGTGGCGGAGGCCTCGCCGGAGTAGGTCCAGTGGCCTAGCGGAGCAGCGGAATGGTGCAACGGGGTCGCTAGGGGATCCCGCACACGCGCATGGCAAGAACGACGCCGTATAACGACGGGAGCGACGCCGGCGACGAGGTGACAGAGACGGCAATGGCCTAGGTGGGGAGTTGCATGCACTGATTGACCCTACATGGTTCAGCGAACACGAAGGACACGCACGGAGGGCCTATGGTGGCCGGAGCACTCGCCAGAGCGAGGTTCGACGGCGATGGTTTCGGGCGCTCGCGGCAGACGGCGCCAGAGCATGCAAAACAGGGGGAGAAGGACACCGGGCGACGCTGGTGCTCACCATGAACACGCACAAGCGTTCGGACGGAGGCGACGAGGTCGGGGATGCCGGAATCTTGCCGAAGACGATGCGGAGGCTGATGGTGAAGAAGAGGAAGAAGGTGGTGAAGTCTTGGCGTCCCTCGGTGAAGTAGTGGACGGAGACGACGTAGACGACGTCGGGGAAGCAGACGGATACGGTTGGCGAGGCGGAGGGCATCCGAGAGCATGCCAGCAATGAGCACGTGTTCCTGGACGTGCTCGGGCACGACGGAGTCCGACGGATCTGGTGGTTTGGTGGCTTGGCGACAGCGAGGCGAAAGAGGGGAACCCTAGGGTTTCCCTAGACAAGGGGATGGCCATAAAGGGGGGCCAGGACGACGGGGCGGATCGGCGATGCGCTCGTGCTCGCGGTCCCCATGGCGAGAGCGAGAGGAGATGGAAAAGGTGGGTGCGGGCTACAGGGCCTCGCTGACTCGTGGGGTCGGCCTGGACACGTGGACGAGCGCTAGCGGGGGCGAGCGGGTGCATGGGTGAGAAAGGGATAGAGGGTCGCGCGCCTAGGCTGTGGGGCACTGAGTGCTACTGGGCCGGCCTGGGGACCGAGGCCCAGGTCGCTGCCGCTGCTGCTCAGTTGCGCGCCTAGTGCTGCTGCTACTGTTTTTTTTCCTTTTTCTCAAACAGAAAAGAAAGGAAAAGCACACGGGAAAAATGGAGAGGAGTTTGAGAAATATAACAATATTCCCATGATCCTAAAATATTGCTCTATTTGAATAAATTGTCTTGCATATTTTTAGGGGTAAGGAAATAAGTCAAGTTTGAATATAATTCAAACTTGAACCATTTAAGACCTAACCAAAACAACTTAAAATTTGCTGGAATTTGGCAGAGAGGTTTAGGACATGGTGATAGGATATTTAGGAAAAGTTGAACATTATTTGAGGCTAAATAATGTTGCTTGCCAAAAATAAGAAAGGGGGAGGTGGAGTAGTGATGATGGCATGGCTTGAGGATGCACTTGAAACACATCAAGAACCCCACTATGCACAACACAACAAAACCTAGCAATGACCATGATGCAATATGAGATGACAAATGCAAAATGACAAGAGGAACAAACGCAATATGACAAGGTAAGCATGACAATGCAATAAGAAACAAGACAAAACCCGAAAAGGAAACACAAAAGATGGAACCACTTGGAATTGATGAATAACAAGATGGATATATTGCCAATATTGGGAAATGTTACAAATGGGGTGCTACAATCCAGACTAATTCATTTGCTGCTTTCGAAGCAGCTATGTACTCTACTTCACACGTAGATCCCGCCACGACCCTCTGCTTGGAACTGCACCAACTTACAGCTCCACCATTCAATATAAATACGTATCCGGTTGGTGACTTTGATTCATCTGGATCAGTGTCAAAGCTTGCATCGACGTAACCATTTACAACAAGCTCTTTGTCACCTCCATAAACGAGAAACATATCCTTAGCCCTTTTCAGGTATTTCAAGATGTTCTTGACCGCTGTCCAGTGATGCACTCCTGGATTACTTTGGTACCTCCCTGCTAAACTTATAGCAAGGCACACATCAGGTCTGGCACACAACATTGCATACATGATAGAACCTATGGCTGAGGCATAAGGAATGACTTCCATTTTCTCTCTATCTTGTGCAGTGGTCGGACATTGAGTCTGACTCAACTCCACACCTTGCAACACAGGCAAGAACCCTTTCTTTTACTGATCCATTTTGAACTTCTACAAACCTTTATCAAGGTAAGTGTGCTACGTCTCCAACATATCTATAATTTTTTATTGTTCCATGCTATTATATTACCCGTTTTGGATGTTTATGGGCTTTATTATACACTTTTATATTATTTTTGCGAATAACCTATTAACCGGAGGCCCAACCCAAAATGTTGTTTTATTGCCTATTTTAGTGTTTCGAAGAGAAGGAATATCAAATGAAGTCCAAACGGAATGAAACCTTCGGGAGAGTTATTTTTGGAACGGAAGCAACCCACGAGACTTGGAGTAGATGTCGGGGAAGCTTCGAGAAAGCCACGAGGCAGCGAGGTGCGCCCTACCCCCCTGGGCGCGCCCCCACCCTCGTGGGCCCCTCGTGGCTCCCCTGACCGACTTATTTCGCCTATATATATCCATATACGCTAAAAACATCAGAGAGCAGAATAGATCGGGAGTTCCGCCGCCGCAAGCCTTCGTAGCCACCGAAAACCAATCTAGACCCATTCTGGCACCCTGCCGGAGGGGGGAATCCCTCTCCGGTGGCCATCTTCATCATCCCGGCACTCTCCATGACGAGGAGGGAGTAGTTCACCCTCAGGGCTGAGGGTATGTACCAGTAACTATGTGTTTGATCTTTCTCTCTCGTGTTCTTGAGTCGGCACGATCTTGATGTATCGCGAGCTTTGCTATTATAGTTGGATCTTATGATGTTTCTCCCCCTCTACTCTCTTGTGATAAATTGAGTTTTCCCTTTGAAGTTATCTTATCAGATTGAGTCTTTAAGGATTTGAGAACACTTGATGTATGTCTTGCATGTGCTTATCTGTGGTGACAATGGGATATCACGTGATCCACTTGATGTATGTTTTGCTGATCAACTTGCGAGTTCCATGACCTCGTGAACTTATGCATAGGGGTTGGCACACGTTTTCGTCTTGATTCTCCGGTAGAAACTTTGGGGCTCTCTTTGAAGTTCTTTGTGTTGGTTGAATAGATGAATCTGAGATTGTGTGATGCATATAGTATAATCATACCCACGGATACTTGAGGTGACATTGGAGTGTCTAGGTGACATTAGGGTTTTGGTTGATTTGTGTCTTAAGGTGTTATTCTAGTATGAACTCTATGATAGATCAAACGGAATGAACAGCTTTGTGTTATTTTACTATGGACTCTTGAATAGATCGATCAGAAAGGATAACGTTGAGGTGGTTTTGTACCCTACCATAATCTCTTCATTTGTTCTCCGCTATTAGTGACTTTGGAGTGACTCTTTGTTGCATGTTGCGGGATAGTTATATGATCCAATTATCTAATTATTGTTGAGAGAACTTGCACTAGTGAAAGTATGAACCCTAGGACTTGTTTCCTAGCATTGCAATACCGTTTGTGCTCACTTTTATCACATGCTACCTTGCTGTTTTTATATTTTCAGATTACAAAGACCATTATCTACTATCCATATTGCACTTGTATCACCATCTCTTCGCCGAACTAGTGCACCTATACAATTTACCATTGTATTGGGTGTGACACAAGAGACTCTTTGTTATTTGGTTGCAGGGTTGCTTGAGAGAGACCATCTTCATCCTACGCCTCCCATGGATTGATAAACCTTAGGTCATCCACTTGAGGGAAATTTTCTATTGTCCTACAAACCTCTACACTTGGAGGCCCAACAACGTCTACAAGAGGAAGGTGGTGTAGTAGACATCAATGTGCTTTGTGAAAGTCCAATTAAGCATCTTGACCTATCTCTATAGATCTTGATGCCCAATATATAAGCAACTTCACCGAGGTCTTTCATTGAAAAATTCTTATTCAAGTGTCCTTTTATGCTATCCAGAAATTATGTATTATTTCCAATCAACAATATGTCATCCACATATAATATCAAAAATGCTACAGAGCTCCCACTCACTTTCTTGTAAATACATGCTTCTCCAAAAGTCTGTATAAAACCATATTCTTTGATCACACTATCAAAGCGTATATTCCAACTCCGAGAGGCTTGCACTAGTCCATAAATGGATCGCTGGAGCTTGCACACTTTGTTAGCACCTTTAGGATCGACAAAACTTTCTGGTTGCATCATATATAACTCTTATTTAAGAAATCCATTAAGGAATGCGGTTTTGACATCCATTTGCCAAATTTCATAATCATAAAATGCGGCAATTGCTAACATGATTCAGACAGACTTAAGCATCGCTACGGGTGAGAAGGTCTCATCATAGTCAACTCCTTGAACTTGTTGAAAACCTTTTGCAACAAGTCGAGCTTTGTAGACAGTAACATTACTGTCAGCATCAGTCTTCTTCTTGAAGATCCATTTATTCTCTATGGCTTGCCGATCATCGAGGAAGTCAACCAAAGTCCACACTTTGTTCTCATACATGGATCCCATCTCAGATTACATGGCCTCAAGCCATTTCACGGAATCTGGGCTCATCATCGCTTCCTCATAGTTTGTAGGTTCATCATAATCTAATAACATGACTTCCAGAACTGGATTACCGTAGCACTCTGGTGCGGACCGTACTCTGGTTGACCTACGAGGTTCGGTAGTATAACTTGATCTGAAGTTTCATGATCATCATCATTAGCTTCCTCACTAATTGGTGTAAGAATCACTGGAACTAATTTCTGTGATGAACTACTTTCCAAATCGGGAGAAGGTACAATTACCTCATTAAGTTCTACTTTCCTCCCACTCACTTCTTTCAAGAGAAACTCCTTCTCTAGAAAGGATCCATTCTTAGCAACAAAAATCTTACCTTCAGATCTATGATAGAAGGTGTACCCAACAGTTTCCTTTGGGTATCCTATGAAGACACATTTCTCGGATTTGGGTTCAAGCTTATCAGGTTGAAGCTTTTTCACATAAGCATCGCAGCCCCAAACTTTAAGAAACGACAACTTAGATTTCTTGCCAAACCACAGTTCATATGGTGTCATCTCAACGGATTTAGATGGTGTCCTATTTAACGTGAATGCAGCCATCTCTAAAGCATAACCCCAAAACAATAGTGGTAAATCGGTAAGAGACATCATAGATCGCACCATATCTAATAAAGTATGGTTACGAGGTTCGGACACACCATTACGCTGTGGTGTTCCAGGTGGCGTGAGTTGCGAAACTATTCCACATTGTTTCAAATGAACCAAACTCGTAACTCAAATATTCACCTCCATGATCAGATCGTAGAAACTTTATTTTTCTTGTTACGATGATTTTCCACTTCACTCTTAAAGTCTTTGAACTTTTTAAATGTTTCAGACTTATGTTTCATTAAGTAGATATACCCATATCTGCTCAAATCATCTGTGAAGGTCAGAAAATAACGATACACGCCGCGAGCCTCAACACTCATCGGACCGCATACATCAGTATGTATTATTTCCAATAAGTTAGTGGCTCGCTCCATTGTTCCGGAGAACGGAGTCTTAGTCATCTTGCTCATGAGGCATGGTTCGCAAGCATCAAGTGATTCCAAAAGCCCATCAGCATGGAGTTTCTTCATGCGCTTTACACCAATATGACCTAAACGGCAGTGCCACAAATAAGTTGCACTATCATTATTAACTTTGCATCTTTTGGCTTCAATATTATGAATATGTGTATCACTATGATCAAGATTCAACAAAAATAGACCACTCATCAAGGGTGCATGACCATAAAAGATATTACTCACATAAATAGAACAACCATTATTCTTTGATTTAAATGAATAACCGTCTCGCATCAAACAAGATCCAGATATAATGTCATGCTCAATGCTGGCACCAAATAACAATTATTCAGGTCTAAAACTAATCTCGAAGGTAGATGTAGAGGTAGCGTGCCGACAGCGATCACATTGACCTTGGAACCATTTTTGACGTGCATCGTCACCTTGTCCTTGGCCAATCTTCGTTTAATCCGTAGCCTGATACGTCTCCAACGTATCTATAATTTTTGATTGTTCCATGCTATTATATTATCTATTTTGGATGTTTAATGGGCTTTAATATGCTCTTTTATATTATTTTTGGGACTAACCTATTAACCGGCTAACCAGTGCCAGTTTCTGTTTTTTTTTGCCTATTTTAGAGTTCTGCAGAAAAGGAATACCAAACGGAGTCCAAATGGAATGAAACCTTCACGATGATCTTTCTTGGACCGAAAGCAATACAGAAGACTTGGAGTCGAAGTCTGGAACTCCACGAGGCGGCCACGAGGCAGGAGGGCGTGCCCAGGGGGTAGGCGCGCCCCCCACCCTCATGGGCCCCTCGTAGCTCCACCGACGTACTTCTCTCGCCTATATATACTCTTATACCCTAGATCGGTCGCAGAGAGCCACAGAACCACCTTTCCACCGGCGTAACCTTATGTACCCGTGAGATCCCATCTTGGGGCCTCTTCCGGCGATCTGCTGGAGGGGGAATCGATCACGGAGAGCTTCTACATCAACACCATTGCCTCTCTGATGAAGCGTGAGTAGTTTACCACAGACCTTCGGGTCCATATTTATTAGCTAGATGGCTTCTTCTCTCTCTTTGATTCTCAATACAAAGTTCTCCTCGATGTTCTTGGAGATCTATTCGATGTAATATTCTTTTGCTGTGTGTTTGCCGAGATCCGATGAATTGTGGGTTTATGAACAAGATTATCTATGAATATTATTTGGTTCTTCTCAGAATTCTTATATGCATGATTTGATATCTTTGCAAGTCTCTTCGAATTACCGGTTTAGTTTGGCCTACTAGATTGATCTTTCTTGCAATGGGAGAAGTGCTTAGCTTTGGGCTCAGTCTTGCGGTGTCCTTTCCCAGTGACAGTAGGGGCAGCAAGGCACGTATTATTGTTGCCATCAAGGATAAAAATATGGGGTTTATATCATATTGTTTGAGTTTATCCCTCTACATCATGTCATCTTGCTTAATGCGTTACTTTGTTCTTATGAACTTAATACTCTAGATGCATGCTGGATAGCAGTCGATGTGTGGAGTAATAGTAGTAGATGCAGAATCGTTTCGATCTACTTGACACGGACGTGATGCCTATATTCATGATCATTGCCTTAGATATCTTCATAACTATGCGCTTTTCTATCAATTGCTCGGCAGTAATTTGTTCACCCACCGTAATACATGCTATCTTGAGAGCGGCCACAAGTGAAACCTATGGCCCCCGGGGTCTCTTTCTTATTATATTGCATCTCTTTTATTTACATCGCATCTTGTTAACTATTTTGCAATCTTTACTTTCCAATCTATACAACAAAAATACCAAAAATATTTACTTTACTATCTTTATTAGATCTCACTTTTGTGAGTGACTGTGAAGGGATTGACAACCCCTTTATCGCGTTGGTTGCAAGGTTCTTGATTGTTTGTGCAGGTACTAGGTGACTTGTGCATTGTCTCCTACTGGATTGATACCTTGGTTCTCAAAACTGAGAGAAATACTTACGCTGCTTTACTGCATCACCCTTTCCTCTTCAAGGGAAAACCAACGCATGCTCAAGAGGTAGCAAGAAGGATTTCTGGTGCTGTTGCCGGGGAGATCTACGCCAAGTCAAGACATACCAAGTACCCATCCTAAGCTCTTCTCCCTCGCATTACATTATTTTCCATTCGCCTCTCGTTTTCCTCTCCCCCACTTCTAAAATGATTTTCAAAAACCTTTGCCCTTTTCTTCGCCCTTGTTCCATTCGTCCTTCTGTTTGCTCGTATTACCATGTGCCTTCTATTTGCTTGCATCCTTGCTTGCTAAAAATCTATATCTATGGATCCTCATCCTCTTGCCAATATTTTTAAGAGATCCAATTATGATGAACCAATTGCTAGTGAGTTTTGTGCACTAGATTATCTTTATGAAGTTCTGCTTGAAATTTGTGAATCTGAAAACTGGGATGAAGTACTTTATGAAGTGATTCATGATAGATCTTTGAATAAAAAGCATGATTGCAATGATGTTATTATAAATTCTATGAATTTCAATTGTGCTAATAATATGCAAAACCCTAAGCTTGGGGATGCTAGTTTTGCTATGTCCACTACTTGTTGCAATGATCATGATTGGGGTGATTCTTCTTATGATCTTGAAAATTTATTTAAGCCCCATGATGAATATTAGATTGATAATAATGTTTGCAATATTGAAAGTGGGTTTGGAATAGTGTCAACTTTAGATCCCATGTATTTGGAGAATGTTCAATCTTATGAAGTTTTTGATAAAAGTGGGTTCGGAGAGGTCATCACTTTATTTTATGATAATCCCACTATTTCGGAAGAGTGTCAACTTTGCATGCATGTGGATCATGAAGAGAAAATTTCATGTGGTAGTTGTATTGCTGAATTTGATTATTATCCAACATGTAATCATTATGAGAGAGGAAAATATGGTTGTAGAAATTTTCATGTTACAAAATTACCTCTCGTTGTGTTGAGATTGATATTGTTCCTTTCTTCTTCCTTGCATATGATAGTTTTTGCTTGTCTTGATAATTTGTTTGCTTATAAAATCCCTATGCATAGAAATCATGTTAGACTTAGACTTGTTTTACACATGTTTTATGTTGCTCTCTTTGTGTTTCATTGCTATCTTTCATGCGAGCATCATTAAAATTATCGATGCCTAGCTAGGGGCGTTAAACAATAGCGCTTGTTGGGAGGCAACCCAATTTTATTTTTGTTCTTTGCTTTTTGTTCCTGTTTATTAATAAATAATTCATCTATCTTCTGTTATGATTTTGTTTTTTATGTTTTAGTTAGTGTTTGTGCCAAGTAAAGCCTTTAGGATCTTCTTGGGTGATTGCTGTTTGATCTTGTTGATAAAAACAGAAAGTATGCGCTCACGAAAATAATTATCACTTTTTACCAGAGAGCGAAAAAATACTAATTCCCACTGCAGTGGATCAATATACTTTTTGTCCTGGTCGTCCTAATTTTTAAGAATTTTTGGAGTTACAGAAGTATTCGAAACCTCCATATTGCTACAAACTATTCTGTTTTTGACAGATTCTGTTTTTCGTGTGTTGTTTGCTTATTTTGATGAATCTATGAGTAGTATCGGGGGTATGAATCATAGAGAAGTTGTAATACAATAGGTTTAACACCAATATAAATAAAGAATGAGTTCATTACAGTACCTTAAAGTGGTGGTTTATTTTCTTATACTACCGGAGCTCATGATATTTTCTGTTGAAGTTTTGTGTTGTGAAGTTTTCAAGTTTTTGGGTAAAGATTTGATGGATTTTGGAATAAGGAGTGGCAAGAGCCTAAGCTTGGGGATTCCCAAGGCACCCCAAGGTAAAATTCAAGGACAACCAAAAGCCTAAGCTTGGGGATGACCCGGAAGGCATCCCCTCTTTCGTCTTCATCTATCAGTAACTTTACTTGAGGCTATATTTTTATTCACCACATGATATGTGTTTTGCTTGCAGCGTCTTATATAATTTGAGTCTTTGCTTTTTAGTTTACCAGAATCATCCTTGTTTTACACACCCTTTGGGAGAGACACGCATGAACCGGAATTTATTAGAATAATTTATGTGCTTCAGTTATATCTTTTGAGCTAGATAATTTTTCTCTAGTGCTTCACTTATATCTTTTTAGAGCACGGTGGTGGTTTTATTTTATAGAAATTATTGATCTCTCATTCTTCACTTATATTACTTTGAGAGTCTTTTAGAACATCATGGTAATTTGCTTTGGCTATAAAACTAGTACTAATATGATGGGCATCCAAGATGGGTATAATAAAAACTTTCATATAAAGTGCGTTGAATACTATGAGAAGTTTGATGCTTGATGATTGTTTTGAGGTATGAGTATGGTGATATTAGAGTCATGCTAGTAGATTAATTTCTAATTTGAGAAATACTTGGGTTGAGATTTGCAAGTCCCGTAGCATGCACGTACGGTAACCGTTGTGTAACAAATTTGAAGCATGAGGTATTTCTTTGATTGCCTTCCTTATGAGTGGCGGTCGGGGAAGAGCGATGGTCTTTTCCTACCAATCTATCCCCCTAGGAGCATGCGTGTAGTGCTTGGTTTTGATGAGTTGTAGATTTTTTCAATAAGTATGTGAGTTCTTTATGAATAATGTTGAGTCCATGGATTATACGCACTCTCACCCTTCCACCGTTGCTAGCCTCTCTAGTACCGCGCAACTTTCACCGGTACCATAAACCCACCATTTACCTTCCTCAAAACATACACCATACCTACCTATTATGGCATTTCCATAGCCATTTCGATATATATTGCCATGCAACTTTCCGTCCATCTATTTATTATGACACGCTCCATCATTGTCATATTGCCTTGCATTATCATGTAGTTGGCATCGTATTTGTGGCAATGCCACCATTCATAATTTTTTCATACATGTCACTCTTGATTCATTGCACATCCCAGTACACTACCGGAGGCATTCGTATAGAGTCATATTTTGTTCCAAGTATCGAGTTGTAATCCTTGAGTTTTAAATAAATAGAAGTGTGATGATCATCATTATTAGAGCATTGTCCCGTGTGAGGAAATAAAAAAAGGGGGAGGCCAAATAAGCCAAACAAAAAAAGAGAAAAAGAGATAAGGGACAATGTTGCTATCCTTTTTCCACACTTGTGCTTCAAAGTAGCACCATGATCTTCATGATAGAGAGTCTCTTATTTTGTCACTTTCATATACTAGTGGGAATTTTTGTTATAGAACTTGGCTTGTATATTCCAGTAATGGGCTTTGATGACCCACAAGTGTAGGGGATCTATCGTAGCCTTTTCGATAAGTAAGAGTGTCGAACCCAACTAGGAGCAGAAGGAAATGATAAGCGGTTTTCAGCAAGGTATTTTCTGCAAGCACTAAAATTATCGGTAGCAGATAGTTTTGTGATAAGGTAATTTGTAACGAGTAACAAGTAATGAAAGTAAATAAGGTGCAGCAAGATGTCCCAATCCTTTTTGTAGCAAAGGACAAGCCTGGACAAACTCTTATATAAAGGAAAGCGCTCCCGAGGACACATGGGAATTATCGTCAAGCTAGTTTTCATCATGTTCATATGATTTGTGTTTGGTACTTTGATAATTTGGTATCTGGGTGGACCGGTGCTTGGGTACTGCCCTTACTTGGACAAGCATCCCACTTATGATTAACCCCTATTGCAAGCATCCGCAACTACAAGAGAAGTATTAAGGTAAACCTAACATTAGCATAAAACTTATGGATCCAAATCAGCCCCTTACTAAGCAACGCATAAACTAGGGTTTAAACTTCTGTCACTCTAGCAACCCATCATCTACTTATTACTTCCCAATGCCTCCCTCTAGGCCCAAACAATGGTGAAGTGTCATGTAGTCGATGTTCACATGACACCACTATAGGGATGACAATATACATCTCCTCAAAATATCGAACGAATACCAAATTCACATGACTGCTTATAGCAAGACTTCTCCCATGTCCTCAGGAACAAACATAACTACTCACAAAGCATATTCATGTTCATAATCAGAGGGGTATTGATATGCATAATGGATCAGAACATATGTTCTTCCACCAAGTAAACCAACTAGCATCAACTACAAGGAGTAATCAACAATACTAGCAACCCACAGGTACCAATCTGAGGTTTGGATACAAAGATTGGATACAAGAGATGAACTAGGGTTTGAGATGAGATGGTGCTGGTGAAGATGTTGATGGAGATTGACCCCCTACCGATGAGAGGATCATTGGTGATGACGATGATGATGATTTCCCCCTCCCGGAGGGAAGTTTCCCCGGTAGAACAGCTCCGCCGGAGCCCTAGATTAGTTCCGCCAAGGTTCCGCCTCATGGCGGCGGAGTTTCGTCCCGTGAGCTTGCTTATGATTTTTGTTTCCGGACGAAAGACTCCATATAGCCAAAGATGGCATCAGAGGGCCACCAGGGGGCCCACGAGGCAGGGGGCGCGCCCAGGGGGTAGGGCGCGCTCCCCACCCTCGTGGACGGTGGGTGGCCCCCCTCTGGTACTTCTTTCGCCCAATATTTTTTATATATTCTGAAAATAATTCCCGTGGAGTTTCAGGACTTATGGAGATGTGCAGAATAGGTCTCTAATATTTGCTCCTTTTCCAGCCCAGAATTCCAGCTACCGGCATTCCCCCTCTTCATGTAAACCTTGTAAAATGGGAGAGAAAAGGCATAAGTATTGTGACATAATGTGTAATAATAGCCCATAATGTAATAAATATCGATATAAAAGCATGATGCAAAATGGACGTATCAACTCCCCCAAGCTTAGACCTCGCTTGTCCTCAAGTGAAAGCCGAAATCAAAAAATATGTCCACATGTTTAGAGATAGAGGTGTCGATAAAATAGAATACGGACATGAGGGCATCATGATCATTCTTAGAACAGCAACATATATATATATATATATATATATATATATTATCATATGATCTCTTATGCTAAAGTAACAATTCATTCACATACTCAAGTATGAATCAGAAACTTCATTGAAAACTAACAAACTATAATCTCAGTCATTGAAGCAATTGCAATATCATAACATAGGAAAGATTCAATATAAGAGCTTCTCAGGAAGTCCACATACTCAACCATCATTTAGTCTTTCACAATTGCTAACACTCACGCGATATTTATGGTTATGAAGTTTTAATCGGACACAGAGAAAGATAGGGGCTTATAGTTTTGCCTCCCAACTTTTTACCTCAAGGGTAATGTCAACAATAATAGTTCATGAAAACGCACATCCAATTAGCTATGTATACCTGGATCTTTCCAACACATTGTGCTTGCCAAAGGATAAAATGTAAAAAGGAAAGGTGAAGATCACCATGACTCTTACATGAAGTATAAGACAAGAATAAAAGATAGGCCCTTCACAGAGGGAAGAAGAGGTTGTCATGTGCTTTTATGGTTGGATGCACAAAATCTTAATGCGAAAGAACGTCACTTTATATTGCCACTTGTGATATGGACCTTTATTATGCAGTCCGTCGCTTTTATTTCTTCCACATCACAAGATCGTATAAAGCTTATTTTCTCCACACTAATAAATCATACATATTTAGAGAGCAATTTTTTATTGCTTGCAACAATGAAAACTTACTTGAAGGATCTTACTCAATCCATAGGTAGATATAGTGGACTCTCATGGCAAAACTGGGTTTAAGGATATTTGGAAGCATAAGTAGTATCTCTACTTGGTGCAAAGAAATTGTCTAGCAAGAGAGGGAAAGGCAAGCTCAACATGTTGGATGATCCATGACAATATAATTTATCTCGGGTGTAAGAAAACATAACCCATTACGTTGTCTTCCTTGTCCAACATCAACTCTTTAGCATGTCATATTTTAATGAGTGCTCGCAATCATAAAAGATGTCCGAGATAGTATATTTATATGTGAAAACCTCTCTTTCTTTATTACTTCCTATTAATTGCAACAATGACCAAAACTATGTTTGTCAACTCTCAACAATTTTTATTCATCATACTCTTTATATGTGAAGTCATTACTCTCCATAAGATCCATATGATCTCTTTATTTCTTTTTATTTCTTCTCTTTTATTCTATTCCCTCAAGATCATAGTAAGATAATCAAGCCCTTGACTCAACACTAATCTTTATTATATAAAGCTCACGGACTCGATTACATAGAAGGATCATAAAGCAAAAGTCACAACTAGATTATACTAAAACTTTATTCTACTAGATCAAGTATTACCAAAAGGATCGAACTAAGAAAAACGGTAAAGATAAAAGTGATGGATACCGGGGCACTCCCCCAAGCTTGGTAGTTGCCAAGGGGAGTTCCCATACCCATGTGTTTATGTTTCCTTCCTCGGAGGTGGTGATGATGGAGTTGTTGATGATGTAGGCTTGTCGTCCACCTCCAAGGCATAGACTCACCATCATAGAAGGATGATCGAGTCTCCGGGATCCTCAAATCTGCAGCCAAACTCATCCTCTTGAATCTATATTCATACTCACAGTTTTGGTTTTGCAGGTCATAGATCTAGGCTTGGAGGCGCTCGATTTTCTCGTGAAGCTTGAAGATGGCCTCCCCAATGTTCTTGTCATCCAGCTTATGGTTGTTGGTGAACTCCATGATCATTATGTGATTGGAGTCGAGTCCACGTTCCGCCATCTCCTAGCACTTGAAAACTTGTTGCTCCAATGCCTCGAACCTTGTCTCCATGCTTCCGGTCCTCCTTGGTCCCTCAACATCGCGGATGTGCAGCAACCCCTCACGCATCTCAATGATTTGAGGGTGTTGCAGCACTTCCGCGAGGTAGGGGTTGATGACCTTCTCGAAGAACTTGTCCTTGGGGGCACTGAAGACGCCATGGCGATCAAGATCTGTCAGAAAAACAGTTCGAAACAAAGATAGAAGATATTTGCGTGATACGGTGGTCAAAACCTTCGGGAGATTATATAATGAATTTTTACCGACCAGAAGAAGTACCGTGCAAGAAAACGGAGTCCGGAGAGCACACGAGGTGCCCACGAGGCAGGGGGCGCGCCCAGGGGGTAGGGTGCGCCCTCCACCCTCGTGGAAGCCTCATGTCCTTTCCGGAAAACTTCTTATTTTCCTATTTTCTTAAATATTCCAATACAGAGAAAAAATTGCCATTAGAACTATTTTGGAGTCGGTTTACTTACCGTACCATGCATGTACCTATTCCTTTTCGGAGTCTGAAACGTTCTGGAAAGTGTCCCTTATGTATCCCTCCGGGGTTACGGTTTCAATAACATTAGTTTCAACATTTATGGGATTACCTGAGATATAATGCTTGATTCTTTGATCGTTTACCACCTTCGGATTTGTGCCTTCGAAGTTGTTGATTTTTATGGCACCGGAACAGTAGACCTCCTCGATGATGTAAGGACCTTCCCATTTAGAGAGGAGTTTACCTGCAAAAAATCTTAAACGAGAGTTGTATAACAATACATAATCACCTACGTTAAACTCACGTTTTTGTATCCATTTATCATGCCATCTTTTAACTTTTTCTTTAAACAGTTCGGCATTCTCGTAGGCCTGGTTTCTCCATTCATCAAGTGAGCTAATGTCAAAAAGCCTCTTCTCATCGGCAAGTTTGAAGTCATAGTTGAGCTCTTTAATAGCCCAATATGCCTTATGTTCTAATTCAAGAGGTAAGTGACATGCTTTACCATAAACCATTTTATACGGAGACATACCCATAGGATTCTTATATGCAGTTCTATAGGCCCATAATGCATCATCAAGTTTCTTGGACCAATTCTTTATAGATCTATTGACAGTCTTTTGCAAAATTAATTTAAGCTCTCTATTGCTCAGTTCTACTTGACCACTAGACTGTGGGTGATAAGGAGATGCAATTCTATGATTAACATCATACTTGGCAAGCATTTTACGGAAAGCACCATGAATAAAATGTGAACCACCATCAGTCATTAAGTATCTAGGGACTCCAAACCTCGGAAAAATAACTTCTTTAAGCATCTTAATAGAGGTGTTATGATCAGCACTACTAGTTGGAATAACTTCTAAACACTTAGTAACGTAATCAACAACAACTAAAATATGTGTAAACCCATTAGAGGAAGGGAACAGTCCCATATAATCAAAGCCCCAAACATCAAATGGTTCAATAACAAGTGAATAATTCATAGGCATTTCTTGACATCTACTAATATTACCAATTCTCTGACATTCATCACAAGACAAAACAAATTTACAGGCATCCTTGAAGAGAGTAGGCCAATAAAAACCGGATTGCAATACCGTATGTGCAGTTCTATCTCCAGCATGGTGTCCTCCATAAGCCTCGGAGTGGCACTTGCGTAGGATATGTTCCTGTTCATGCTCAGGTACACAATGTCTAATGACACCATCTACTCCTTCTTTATAAAGGTGTGGGCCATCCCAAAAGTAATGTATTAAATCATAGAAGAACTTTTTCTTTTGCTGGTATGTGAAACTAGGTGGTATAAATTTAGTAACAATGTAATTAGCATAATCAGCATACCATGGAGCAGTACAAGAGGCATTTATGATAGCTAATTGTTCATCAGGAAAGCTATCATCAATAGGTAGTGGGTCATTAAGAACATTTTCTAACCTAGACAAGTTTTCTGCAATGGGGTTCTCAGCTCCCTTTCTATCAATAATATGCAAATCAAATTCTTGAAGCAAGAGAACCCATCTAATAAGTCTAGGTTTAGCACCTTTCTTTTCCATAAGATATTTAATAGCAGCATGATCAGTGTGAACAGTTATTTTAGAATCAACAATATAAGGTCTGAACTTATCACAAGCAAATACAACTACTAAACATTCTTTTTCAGTAGTAGCATAATTTCCTTGGGCACTGTCTAGAGTTTTACTAGCATATTGAATAACATTTAATTTATTATCAACTCTTTATCCTACAACAGCCCCTACAGCATAGTCACTAGCATCACACATAATTTCAAATGGTAAATTCCAATTAGGAGGCTGAACAATAGGTGCAGAAATCAAAGCTTTCTTAAGTATTTCAAATGCTTCTACACAATCATCATCAAAGACAAAAGGGACATCTTTTTGTAAGAGATTAGTCAGAGGCCGAGAAATTTTAGAAAAGTCCTTAATGAACCTCCTATAAAAACCGGCATGACCAAGGAAACTTCTTATACCTTTAATGTCCTTAGGACACGACATCTTTTCAATAGCATCAACTTTACCTTTATCAACTTCAATACCTCTTTCAGAAATTTTATGCCCCAAGACAATTCCTTCATTAACCATAAAGTGGCATTTCTCCCAATTCAAGACAAGATTAGTTTCTTTACATCTCTGCAAAACTCGATCAAGGTTGCTTAAGCAATCATCAAAAGATGTCCCATAAACGGAGAAATCATCCATGAATACCTTAACAATCTTTTCACAAAAGTCAGAGAATATAGCAGTCATACATCTTTGAAAAGTAGCAGGTGCATTACATAAACCAAAAGGCATACGTCTATAAGCAAAGGTACCGAAAGGGCAAGTAAAAGTTGTCTTTTCTTGATCCTCTTTTGACACAGGTATTTGAGAGAAACCAGAATAACCATCTAGAAAGCAAAAATGTGTATGTTTGGATAATCTTTCTAGCATTTGATCAATAAAAGGTAAAGGGTAATGATCCTTTTTAGTAGCTTTATTTAATTCCCGGAAATCAATTACCATTCTATAACCTGTAACAATTCTTTGTGGGATCAATTCATCTTTATCATTAGGAACAATAGTAATACCTCCCTTCTTAGGGACACAATGGACATGACTTACCCATTGAGTATCATCAACGGGATAAATTATACCTGCCTCCAGAAGCTTTAGTATTTCTTTTCTTACCACCTCTTTCATCTTAGGATTTAACCATCGTTGGTGATCAACAATTGGTTTAGCATCCTTCTCCAATTTTATTTTGTGCTGACATAGAGTGGGACTAATGTCCTTAAGATCATCAAGAGTATATCCAGTAGCAGCATGGTGCTTCTTCATAGTTTTCAATAATTTCTTTTCTTCATGCTCTGAAAGGTTAGCACTAATAATAACAGGATATATCTCTTTCTCATCAAGATAAGCATATTTAAGAGTATCAAGTAAAGGTTTAAGCTCAAACATGGGATCACCCTTAGGTGGAGGAGCATCCCCTAGAATTTCAACAGGCAAGTTATGTTTCAAAATAGGTCCCTGTTTAAAGAATACTTCATCTATTTCCCTTCTTTCATTCATAAACTTATCATTTTCATGGTCTAGCAAATATTGTTCTAAAGGATCACTAGGAGGCACGAAAATAGAAGCAAGACCAATAATTTCATCTTTACTAGGAAATTCTTTATCATGGGGTTGTCTACGAAATTTAGCAAAATTAAATTCATGAGACATATCCCCTAAACCAACAGAAATAATATCTTTATTGCAGTCTATCTTAGCATTAATAGTATTCAATAAGGGTCTACCAAATATACTGGGACAAAATTCATCTTGTGGGGAACCAAGAACAAGAAAATCAGCAGGATATTTAACTTTCCCGCACAAGACTTCAACATCTCTAACAATCCCAACTAGTGAAATAGTATCTCTATTGGCAAGCTTAATTGTAACATCAATTTCCTCTATCTCAACAGGTGTAATATCATGCATAATTTCTTTGTATAAGGAATGAGGTATTGCACTTGCACTAGCACCCGTATCACATAAGCCATGATAGCAATGATCTCCTATTTTAACAGAAATAACAGGCATGCCTACAATAGGTCTATGTTTATTTTTAGTATTAGGTCTAGCAATTCTAGCAGATTCATTGCAGAAGTAAATAACATGCCCGTCAATATTATCGGCCAAGAGATCTTTAACCATAGCAACACTAGGTTCAACTTTAATTTGCTCAGGGGGTTTAGGTGTCTTAATATTACTTTTGTTAACCATAGTTGAAGCTTTAGCATGATCCCTTATTCTAATAGGGAAAGGTGGTTTCTCAATATAAGAAGTAGGAACAACATGATCATTATAAGTGATGGTCTTTTCTTCAACTTTAATAGGTGCAACTACTTTTACTCCAATGGCAGGATTATATTTAAACCACTTCTCCTTAGGGAGATCAACATGAGTAGCGAAGGATTCACAGAAAGAAGCTACTATCTCAGAGTCAAGTCCATATTTAGTGTTAAATTCACGGAAAGCATCGGTATCCAAAAAAAACTTAACACAATCAAACTTAGGTGTTATACTTGACTCCTTAGCTTCGTCGAGATCCCAATATTCAGAGTTGCGTTTAATTCTTTCCAATAAATCTCATTTGAATTCAATAGTCTTCATCATAAAAGATGCAGTACAAGAAGTATCGAGCATGGAGCTATTACTGAGAGAAAGCCGAGCATAATTTTTTTGAAATCATTTCTTTTGAGAGCTCATGATTGGGGCATGAATATAACATTGACTTAAGCCTCCCCCAAGCTTGAGAGATGCTTTCTCCTTCGCTAGGCCAAAATATATATATATATAATTACGATCACGATGAACAAGATGCATAGGATAAAACTTCTCATGAAATTCCAATTTCAATCATTGGTAGTTCCATGATCCAATATCATCACATAGCCTAAACCATGTCAGTGCATATCTCTTCAAAGATAAAGGGAAGACCTTCTTCTTGATAACATCCTCAGGCATACCTGCAAGCTTAAATAATCCACAAACTTCATCCACATAGATTAGGTGCAAATCAGGATGTAATGTTCCATCACCTGTGAAAGGATTAGCTAGCAGTTTCTCTATCATACCCAAAGGAATTTCAAAGTAAACATTTTCAGTAGGTTCAGTAGGTTGAGGAGCAACTCTTTTCTCTATTGGTCGAGGTGAAGATACCCCGAACAAGCCCCTCAAAGGATTATGTTCCATAGTAACAAGTGAGAGTAAATTTCAGCACACTATATAAATTTTTCCTTACCAAATTCCACCTACCAAAGGCGCTTCACTCCCCGGCAACTGCGCCAGAAAAGAGTCTTGATGACCCACAAGTGTAGGGTATCTATCGTAGCCTTTTTGATAAGTAAGAGTGTCGACCCCAACGAGGAGTAGAAGGAAATGATAAGCGGTTTTCAGCAAGGTATTTTCTACAAGCACTGAAATTATCGGTAACAGATAGTTTTGTGATAAGGTAATTTGTAATGAGTAACAAGTAATGAAAGTAAATAAGGTGCAGAAAGATGTGCCAATCCGTTTTGTAGTAAAGGACAAGCCTGGACAAACTCTTATATAAAGGAAAGCGCTCCCGAGGACACATGGGAATTATCATCAAGCTAGTTTTCATCATGTTCATATGATTCGCGTTCGGTACTTTGATAATTTGATATGTGGGTGGACCGGTGCTTGGGTACTGCCCTTACTTGGACAAGCATCCCACTTATGATTAACCCCTATTGCAATCATCCGCAACTACAACAGAAGTATTAAGGTAAACCTAACCATAACATGATATATATGGATCCAAATCAGCCCCTTACGAAGCAACGCATAAACTAGGGTTGAAGCTTGTGTCACTCTAGCAACCCATCATCTACTTATTACTTCCCAATGCCTCCCTCTAGGCCCAAACAATGGTGAAGTGTCATGTAGTCGACATTCACATGACACCACTAGAGGGATGACAACATACATCTCATCAAAGTATCGAACGAATACCAAATTCACATGACTACTTATAGCAAGACTTCTCCCATGTCCTCGGGAACAAACGTAACTACTCACACAGCATATTCATGTTCATAATCAAAGGGGTATTGATATGCATAATGGATCTGTACATATGATCTTCCACCAAGTAAACCAACTAGCATCAACTACAAGGAGTATTCAACACTACTAGCAACCCACAGGTACTAATCTGAGGTTTGGATACAAAGATTGGATACAAGAGATGAACTAGGGTTTGAGATGAGATGGTGCTGGTGAAGATGTTGATGGAGATTGACCCCCTCCCGATGAGAGGATCATTGGTGATGACGATGGTGATGATTTCCCCCTCCCGAAGGGAAGTTTCCCCGGTAGAACAGCTCGCGCGGAGCCCTAGATTGGTTCCACCAAGGTTCCGCCTCGTGGCGGCGGAGTTTCGTCCTGTGAGCTTGCTTATGATTTTTTTCGGATGAAAGACTCCATATAGCCAAAGATGGGCATCAGAGGGCCACCAGGGGGCCCACGAGGCATGGGGCACGCCCAGGGGGTTAGGGTGCGCCCCCCACCCACGTGGATGGTTGGTGGCCACCCTCTGGTACTTCTTTCACCCAATATTTTTTATATATTCTGAAAATAATTCCCGTGGAGTTTTAGGACTTTTGGAGATGTGCAGAATAGGTCTCTAATATTTGCTCCTTTTCGAGCCCAGAATTCCAGCTGCCGGCATTCCCCCTCTTCATGTAAACCTTGTAAAATGAGAGAGAAAAGGCATAAGTATTGTGACATAATGTGTAATAACATCCCATAATGCAATAAATATCAATATAAAAGCATGATGCAAAATGGATGTATCAGGCTTCCTCAAAATGCCCTAGGTCTTCGTGAGCAAGCAAGTTGGATGCACACCCACTTAGTTTCCTTTTGAGCTTTCATACATTTATAGCTATAGTGCATCCGTTGCATGGCAATCCCTACTCACTCACATTGATATCTATTGATGGGCATCTCCATAGCCCATTAATACGCCTAGTTGATGTGAGACCATCTTCCTCCTTTTTGTCTTCTCCACAACCACCACTCTATTCCACCTATAATGCTATGTCCATGGCTCACGCTCATGTATTGCGTGAAAGTTAAAAAGATTGAGAATACTAAAGTATGAAACAATTGCTTGGCTTGTCATCGGGGTTGTGCATGATTTGAATATTTTGTGTGACAAAGATGGAGCATAGCCAAACTATATGATTTTGTAGGGATGAACTTTCTTTGGCCATGTTATATTGAGAAGACATGACTACTTTGTTAGTATGCTTGAAGTATTATTATTTTTATGTCAATATTAAACTTTTGTCTTGAATCTTTCGGATCTGAACATTCATGCCACAATAAACAAAATTACATTGATAATTATGTTAGGTAGCATTCCACATCAAAAATTCTATTTTTATCATTTACTTACTCGAGGACGAGCAGGAATTAAGGTTAGGGATGCTTGATACGTCTCCAATGTATGTATAATTTTTTATTGTTCCATGCTATTATATTATCTGTTTTTGATGTTTAATGGGATTTAATATGCTCTCTTATATTATTTTTGGGACTAACATATTAATCGGAGCCCTAGTGCCAGTTTCTGTTTTTTTCCTATTTTAGAGTTTCGCAGAAAAGGAATACCAAACGGAGTCCAAACGGAATGAAACCTTCGCGATGATCTTTCATGGACCAAAAGCAATCCAGAAGACTTGGAGTCTAAGTCTGGAACCACGAGGCAGGAGGGCACGCCCAGGGGGTAGGCGCGCCCCCACCCTCGTGGGCCCCTCGTAGCTCCACCGACGTACTTCTTTCACCTATATATACTCTTATACCCTAGATCAATCACAGAGAGACACAAAACCACATTTCCACCGCCGTAACCATCTGTACCCGTGAGATCCCATCTTGGGGCCTCTTCCGGCGATCTGCCGGAGGGGGAATCAATCACGGAGGGCTTCTACATCAACACCATTGCCTCTCCGATGAAGCGTGAGTAGTTTACCACATACCTTTGGGTCCATAGTTATTAGCAAGATGGCTTCTTCTCTCTCTTTGATTCTCAATACAAAGTTCTCCTCAATGTTCTTGGAGATCTATTCGATGTAATATTCTTTTGCGGTGTGTTTGCCGAGATCTGATGAATTGTGGGTTTATGAACAAGATTATCTATGAATATTATTTGGTTCTTCTCTGAATTCTTATATGCATGATTTGATATCTTTGCAAGTCTCTTCAAATTATCGGTTTAGTTTGGCCTACTAGATTGATCTTTCTTGCAATGGGAGAAGTGCTTAGCTTTGGGTTCAATCTTGCGGTGTCCTTTCCCAGTGATAGTAGGGGCAGCAAGGCACGTATTGTATTGTTGCCATCGAGGATAAAAAGATGGGGTTTATATCATATTGTTTGAGTTTATCCCTCTACATCATGTCATCTTGCTTAATGTGTTACTCTATTCTTATGAACTTAATACTCTAGATGCATGTTGGATAGCGGTCGGTGTGTGGAGTAATAGTAGTGGATGCAGAATCATTTCGATCTACTTGACATGGACGTGATGCCTATATTCATGATCATTGCCTTAGATATCTTCATAACTATGTGCTTTTCTATCAATTGTTCGACAGTAATTTGTTCACCCACCGTAATACATGCTATATTGAGAGAAGCCACTAGTAAAACCTATGGCCCCCGGGTCTCTTTCTTATTATATTGCATCTCTTTTATTTACATCACATCTCGTTTACTATTTTGCAATCTTTACTTTCCAATCTAAACACCAAAAATATTTACTTTACTATATTTATTAGATCTCACTTTTGCGAGTGACCGTGAAGGGATTGACAACCCCTTTATCGCGTTGGTTGCAAGGTTCTTGATTGTTTGTGCATGTAC
Organism: Triticum urartu; assembly: GCF_056163025.1. NCBI lineage: Eukaryota > Viridiplantae > Streptophyta > Magnoliopsida > Poales > Poaceae > Triticum > Triticum urartu. The sequence goes on from NC_141875.1 coordinate 99,601,839, forward strand.
TAGGTGACTTGTGTGTTGTCTCCTACAGGATTGATACCTTGGTTCTCAAAACTGAGGGAAATACTTACGCTACTTTGCTGCATCACCCTTTCCTTTTCAAGGGAAAACCAACGCATGCTCAAGAGGTAGCATAGCCCCTGTTTCGAGTTGCAAATATGAGAAACAGAACTAGTATCAAATACCCAGGCGCTACTACGAGCATTAGTAAGGTACACATCAATAACATGTATATCAAATATACCTTTCACTTTGACATCCTTCTTATCCGCCAAATACTTGGGGCACTTCTGCTTCCAGTAACCAGTCCCTTTGCAGTACAAGCACTCAGTTTCAGGCTTAGGTCTAGACTTGGGCTTCTTCCCGGGAGCAGCAACTTGCTTGCTATTCTTCTTGAAGTTCCCCTTCTTCCCTTTGCCCTTTTTCTTGAAACTAGTGGTCTTGTTAACCATCAACACCTAATGCTCCTTCTTCATTTCTACCTCCGTAGCTTTAAGCATCACGAAGAGCTCGGGAATTGTCTTTTCCATCCCTTGCATATTATAGTTCATCATGAAGCCTTTATAGCTTGGGGGCAGTGATTGAAGAACTATGTCGATGACACTATCATCAAGAAGATTAACTCCCAGATGAGTCAAGTGGTTATGGTACCCAAACATTCTGAGTATGTGTTCACTGACATAACTGTTCTCCTCCATCTTGGAGCTATAGAACTTGTTGGAGACTTCATATCTCTCAACTCAGGCATTTGCTTGAAATATTAATTTCAACTCTTTGAACATCTCATATGCTCCATGACGTTCAAAACGTATTTGAAGTCCCGATTCTAAACCGTAAAGCATGGCACACTGAACTATCGAGTAATCATCAGCTTTAGTCTGCCAGACATTCATAATGTCTGGAGTTGCTCGTGCAACGGGTCTTGCACCTAGCGGTGCTTCCAGGACGTAATTCTTCTGTGCAACAATGAGGATAATCCTCAAGTTACTGACCCATTCCGTGTAGTTTCTACCATCATCTTTCAACTTAGCTTTCTCTAGGAACGCATTAAAATTCAAGGGAACGGTAGCACGGGCCATTGATCTACAACAACATAGATATGCAAAAAAACTATCAGGACTAAGTTCAAGATAAATTTAAGTTCAATTAATCATATTACTTAAGAACTCCCACTTAGATAGACATCCCTCTAGTCATCTAAATGATCACATGATCCATATCAACTAAACCATGTTAGTTTTCAATGGTGAACATCTCTATGTTGATCATATCTACTATATGATTCATGTTCAACCTTTCGGTCTCAGTGTTCCGAGGCCATATTTGCATATGCTAGGCTCATCAAGTTTAACCCGAGTATTCTGCACGTGCAAAACTAGCTTGCACCCATTGTATGTGAACGTAGAGCTTATCACACCCGATCATCACATGGTGTCTCGGCATGACGAACTGTAGCAACGGTGCATACTCAAGGAGAACACTTATACCTTGAAATTTAGTGAGGCGTCATCTTATAATGCTACTGCCATACTAAGCAAAATAAGATGCATAAAAGATAAACATCACATGCAATCAAAATATGTGACATGATATGGCCATCATCATCTTGTGCCTTTGATCTCCATCTCCAAAGCACCGTCATGATCTCCATCATCACCGGCTTGACACCCTGATATCCATCATAGCGTCGTTGTTGTCTCGCCAACTATTGCTTCTACAACTATCGCTACCGCTTAGTGATAAAGTAAATCAATTACATGGCGATTGCATTTCATACAATAAAGCGACAACCATAAGGCTCCTGCCAGTTGCCGATAAATTTTACAAAACATGATCATCTCATACAACAATTTATATCTCATCGCATATTGACCATATCACATCACAACATGCCCTACAAAAACAAGTTAGACGTCCTCTACTTTGTTGTTGCAAGTTTTACGTGGCTGCTATGGCCTTCTAGCAAGAACCGTTCTTACCTACGCATCAAAACCACAAGGATTTTTTGTCAAATGTGTTGTTTTAACCTTCAACAAGGACCGACCGTACTCAAATTCGATTCAACTAAAGTTGGAGAAACAGACAACCGCCAACTGATGTCTACTACACAACCTTCTTCTTGTAGACATTGTTGGGCCTCCAAGTGCAGACGTTTGTAGGACAGTGGCAAATTTCCCTCAAGTGGATGACCTAAGGTTTATCAATTCGTGGTAGGCGTAGGATGAAGATGGTCTCTCTCAAACAACCCTGCAACCAAATAACAAAGAGTCTCTTGTGTCCCCAACACACCCAATACAATGGTAAATTGTATAGGTGCACTAGTTCGGTGAAGAGATGGTGATACAAGTGCAATATGGATGGTAGATATAGGTTTTTGTAATATGAAAATATAAAAAAGCAAGGTAACTAATGATAAAAGTGAGCGTAAATGGTATTGCAATGTGTTGAAACAAGGCCTAGGGTTCATACTTTCACTAGTGCAAGTTCCCTCAACAATAATAACATAATTGGATCATATAACAATCCCTAAACATGCAACAAAGAGTCACTCCAAAGTCACTAATAGCGGAGAACAAACGAAGAGATTATTGTAGGGTATGAAACCACCTCAAAGTTATCCTTTCTGATCGATCTATTCAAGAGTCCGTAGTAAAATAACATGAAGCTATTCTTTCCATTCGATCTATCATAGAGTTCGTACTAGAATAACACCTTAAGATACAAATCAACCAAAACCGTACTGTCACCTAGATACTCCAATGTCACCTCAAGTATCCGTGGGTATGATTATACGATATGCATCACACAATCTCAGATTCATCTATTCAACCAACACAAAGAACTTCAAAGAGTGCCCCAAAGTTTCTACCGGAGAGTCAAGACAAAAACATGTGCCAACCCCTATGAATAAGTTCATGAGGTCACGGAACTCCCAAGTTGATCACCAAAATATACATCAAGTGGATCACATGATATCCCATTGTCACCACAGATAAGCATGTGCAAGACATACATCAAGTGTTCTCAAATCCTTAAAGACTCAATCCGATAAGATAACTTCAAAGGGAAAACTCAATTCATCACAAGAGAGTAGAGGGGGAGAAACATCATAAGATCCAAATATAATAGCAAAGTTCACGATACATCAAGATCGTGCCGACTCAAGAACACGGGAGAGAGAGAGAGAGATCAAACACATAGCTACTGGTACATACCCTCAGCCCCGAGGGAGAACTACTCCCTCCTCGTCATGGAGAGCACCGGGATGATGAAGATGGCCACCGGAGAGGGATTCCCCCCTCTGGCAGGGTGCCGGAATGGGTCTAGATTGGTTTTCGGTGGCTACGGAGGCTTCTGGCGGCGGAACTCCCGATCTAGGTTATTTTCTGGAGGTTTCTGTATTTATAGGAATTTTTGGCGTCGGTCTCACGTCAAGAAGGTTCCCGAGTCGTCCACGAGGCAGGACCACACACTTGGGGGGGCACACCCCCCACCCTCATGGACGGCCCGGGACTCTTCTGGCCCAACTCTTTTACTCCAGGGTCTTCTTTTGGTCCATAAAAAATCGTCAAAAATTGGCACGTCAATTGGACTCCGTTTGGTATTCCTTTTCTGTAAAACTCAAAAATAAGGAAAAAACAGAAACCGGCACTGGGCTCTAGGTTAATAGGTTAGTCCCAAAAATCATATAAAATAGCATATAAATGCATATAAAACATCCAAGGTTGATAATATAATAGCATGGAACAATCAAAAATTATAGATACATTGGAGACGTATCAAGCATCCCCAAGCTTAATTCCTGCTCATCCTCGAGTAGGTAAATGATAAAAACAGAATTTTTGATGTGGAATGCTACCTAACATATTTTTTAATGTAATTCTCTTTGTTGTGGCATGAATATTTAGATCCATAAGATTCAAGACAAAAGTTTAATATTGACATAAAAATAATAATACTTCAAGCATACTAACAAAGTAATCATGTCTTCTCAAAATAACATGGCCAAAGAAAGCTATCCCTACAAAATCATATAGTCTGGCTATGATCTATCTTCATCACACAAAATATTTAAATCATGCACAACCCCGATGACAAGCCAAGCAATTGTTTCATACTTTTTATGTTCTCAAACTTTTTCAATCTTCACGCAATACATGAGCGTGAGCCATGGACATAGCACTATAGGTGGAATAGAATGGTGGTTGTGGAGAAGACAAAAAGGAGAAGATAGTCTCACATCAACTAGGCGTATCAACGGGCTGTGGAGATGCCCATCAATAGATATAAATGTGAGTGAGTAGGGATTGCTATGCAACGGATGCACTAGAGCTATAAGTGTATGAAAGCTCAAAAAGAAACTAAGTGGGTGTGCATCCAACTCGCTTGCTCACGAAGACCTAGGGCATTTTGAGGAAGCCCATCATTGGAATATACAAGCCAAGCGCTATAATGAAAGATTCCCACTAGTATATGAAAGTGACAACATAGGAGACTCTCTATCATGAAGATCATGGTGCTACTTTGAAGCACAAGTGTGGTAAAAGGATAGTAGCATTGCCCCTTCTCTCTTTTTCTCTCATTTTTTTGTTTTTGTGTTTTTTGGGCCTTCTATTTTTTATGGCCTCTTTTCTTTCTCTTTTTTTCTTCTGGAGTCTCATCCCGACTTGTGGGGGAATCATAGTCTCCATCATCCTTTCCTCACTTGGGACAATGCTCTAATAATGATGATCATCACACTTTTATTTACTTACAACTCAAGAATTACAACTCGATACTTAGAAAAAATATGACTCTATGTGAATGCCTCTGGCGGTGTACCGGGATGTGCAATGAATCAAGAGTGACATGTATGAAAGTACTATGAATGGTGGCTTTGCCACAAATACGATGTCAACTACATGGTCATGCAAAGCAATATGACAATGATGAAGCATGTCATGAATGAAACGGTGGAAAGTTGCATGGCAATATATCTCGGAATGGCTATGTAAATGCCATAATAGGTAGGTATGGTGGCTGTTTTGAGGAAGGTATATGCTGGGTTTATGGTACCGGCGAAAGTTGCGTTGTACTAGAGAGGCTAGCAATGGTGGAAGGGTGAGAGTGCGTATAGTCCATGGACTCAACATTAGTCATAAAGAACTCACATACTTATTGCAAAAATCTATTAGTTATCGAAACAAAGTACTATGTGCATGCTCCTAGGGGGATAGATTGGTAGGAAAAGACCATCGCTCGTCCCCGACCGCCACTCATAAGGAAGACAATCAGTAAATAAATCATGCTCTGACTTCATCACATAACAGTTCACCATACGTGCATGCTACGGGAATCACAAACTTTAACACAAGTATTTCTCAAATTCACAACTACTCAACTAGCATAACTCTAATATCACCATCTTCATATCTCAAAACAATTATCAAGTATCAAACTTCTCATAGTATTCAATGCACTTTATATGAAAGTTTTATTATATCCCATCTTGGATGCCCATCATACTAGGACTAGTTTCATAACCAAAGAAAACTACCATGCTGTTTAGAGACTCTCAAAATGATATAAGTGAAGCACGAGAGTTCATCTATTTCTTCAAAATAAAACCACCGTCGTGCTCTAAAAGGATATAAGTGAAGCACTAGAGCAAATGACGGACTACTCCAAAAGATATAAGTGAAGATCAATGAGTAGTCGAATAATTATGTAACTATATGAAGACCCTCTAGCATTTAATAATTTCAGATCTTGGTATTTTATTCAAACAGCAAGCAAAACAAAATAAAATAAAATGACGCTCCAAGCAAAACACATATCATGTGGTGAATAAAAATATAGCTCCAAGTAAAGTTACCAATGAACAAAGACGAAAGAGGGGATGCCTTCCAGGGCATCCCCAAGCTTAGGCTCTTGGTTGTCCTTGAATATTACCTTGGGAATCCCCAAGCTTAGGCTCTTGCCACTCCTTATTGCATAGTCCATCGAATCTTTACCCAAAACTTGAAAACTTCACAACACAAAACTTAACCGAAAACTCGTAAGCTCCGTTAGTATAAGAAAATAAATCACCACTTAGGTACTGTTGTGAACTCATTCTAAATTCATATTGGTGTAATATCTACTGTATTCCAACTCATCTATGTTCATACCCTCCGATACTACTCATAGATTCATCAAAATAAGCAAACAACACATAGAAAACAGAATCTGTCAAAAACAGAACAGTCTGTAGTAATCTGGATCAAACGTATACTTCTGGAACCCCAAAATTCTAAAATAAATTTCTGGACGTGAGGAATTTATCTATTAATCATCTTCAAAAAGAATCAATTTAATCGCACTCTCCAGTAAAATATGGCAGCAAATCTCATGAGCGCTAAAGTTTCTGTTTTTTACAGCAAGATTGCAAAGACTTTCCCCAAGTCTTCCCAACGGTTCTACTTGGCACAAACACTAATTAAACACAAAAACACAACCAAAACAGAGCTAGATAAATTATTTATTACTAAACAGAATCAAAAAGCAAGGAACAAAAATAAAATAGGGTTGCCTCCCAGCAAGCGCTATCGTTTAACGCCCCTAGCTAGGCATGATAATTTCAATGATGCTCACATAAAAGATAAGAATTAAATCAGAGAGCATCATGAATAATATTACTAGCACATTTAAGTCTAACCCACTTCCTATGCATAGGGATTCTGTGAGCAAACAACTTATGGGAATAATAATCAACTAACATAGGAAGGCAAAACAAGCATAACTTCAAAACTTTAGGCACATAGAGAGGAAACTTGATATTATTGCAATTCCTACAAGCATATATTCCTCCCTCATAACATTAGTCAGTAGCATCATGAATGAATTAAACAATATAACCATTACATAAAGCATTCTTTTCATGATCTACAAGCATAGAAAATTTACTTCTCTCCACATAAGCAAGATTCTTCTCAATCAGAATAGTGGGGGTATCATAAGAAACTCGAATACTATAAATTGTTTCCACATTAAAGGAGTAATGTTCAGAAAAAGGGTAATCATAATCATGAAAAGTTTTATAAATATAATCATCTCTACTTTTTATAGCATAAGTGTCATCACAATAATCATCATAGGTAGCAACTTTGTTCTCATCATAATCAATTGAAACCTCTTCCAAGATAGTGGAATCCTTACTAAATAAAGTCATGACCTCTCCAAATCCACTTTCATAATTATCACAATAAGATTCAACATTCTCCAAAATAGTGGGATCATTACTTTCTAAAGTGACACTCTTCCAAACCCACTTTCATCAACATAATCATCATAAGTAGGAGGCATGCTATCATCATAATAAATTTTCATATAAAAACTTGGGAGACTACAAATATCATCTTCATTAAACATAGCATCCCCAAGATTGGTACTAACATTAATTGCAGAAAATACATTCTCAAACATGTCATTCTCATCAAACATAGCATCCCTAAGCTTGGGCCTTTTCATATCATAAGAATAATCACTCTCATCATTGATATTATGGATAGCACCAATAGTATAACAATTATCATCATCACAATGAGTAATAGGAGTAACATCATTTGGGAGGGATACCTTTTCACCTTTACTTCTCTGCCTTTTCTTTTTCTTCTTCACATCATGTGTGGGTTTAATCCTCTTTTCGGAGCTCCTTATTGATGAGATTGGTTGAATAGAAAGCTCCTCCTCGTTACCTGATTCATCATAAGAAATAATAGGAGGATATTGGGAAGCCTCTTACCTTTCATTAGTATTCTCTTCATCCTCTATTTGTTTTCTTTTCTTTATGTAATTGGCAATATAAGGATTTTCAATGCAATTCACCGCACAGTACATAAAAATTTCTTCTAGATCAATATCGAGGAATTTCTCAAGGTTATATTCTGGAATATGCTTAGTTATACATTTCATTTCTTCATAACCCAAAAGCAAACTAAGTTCATTATGATGTGCAAGGGAAATCAAATCATCACAATTTTTGGACACGATATGATCATGAAACAATTTGCATTTGAGATTTAAATGACCATGTTCATTGCAAAGTTCACAAGTATGGTGAAGAAATTTTAAATTTTCAGCACAAACATCTAGCCTTTCTTGCAACCATTTAGTTTCCAAATACTTATGCCTCTTGCAAAATATATCTTCCCTATTTGGTGTGTGCTTGCAAACTCTATGCACTCCACAAAAATTGATGCTTATAAGAGACATTTTCATTATGACTAATGCAATCATCATTAGTACTATGGATATTCAAGGAGTTCATACTAACAACATTGCAATCATGCTCATCATTCAAAGATTTAGTGCCAAACATTTTATAGACTTCTTCTTCTTCTAGCACTTGAGCACAATTTTCCTTTCCATCATTCTCATGAAAAATATTAAAAAGATGAAGCGTATGAGGCAAACTCAATTCCATTTTTTTGTAATTTTCTTTTATAAACTAAACTAGTGCTAAAACAAGAAACTAAAAGATTCGATTGCAAGATGTAAAGATATACCTTCAAGCACTCACCTCCCTGGCAACGGCGCCAGAAAAGAGCTTGATGTCTACTACACAGCCTTCTTCTTGTAGACGTTGTTGGGCCTCCAAGTGCAGAGGTTTGTAGGACAGTAGCAAATTTCCCTCAAGTGGATGACCTAAGGTTTATCAATCTGTGGGAGGCGTGGGATGAAGATGGTCTCTCTCAAACAACCCTGCAACCAAATAACAAAGAGTCTCTTGTGTCCCCAACACACCCAATACAATGGTAAATTGTATAGGTGCACTAGTTCGGTGAAGAGATGGTGATACAAGTGCAATATGGATGGTAGATATAGGTTTTTGTAATCTGAAAATATAAAAACAGTAAGGTAACTAATGATAAAAGTGAGCGTAAACGGTATTGCAATGTGTTGAAACAAGGCCTAGGGTTCATACTTTAAGATACAAATCAACCAAAACCCTAATGTCACCTAGATACTTCAATGTCACCTCAAGTATCCGTGGGTATGATTATACGATATGCATCACACAATCTCAGATTCATCTATTCAACCAACACAAAGAACTTCAAAGGGTGCCCCAAAGTTTCTACCAGAGAGTCAAGACAAAAATGTGTGCCAACCCCTATGCATAAGTTCATGAGGTCACGGAAATCGCAAGTTGATCACCAAAACATACATCAAGTGGATCACATGATATCCCATTGTCACCACAGATAAGCACATGGAAGACATACATCAAGTGTTCTCAAATCCTTAAAGACTCAATCCTATAAGATAACTTCAAAGGGAAAACTCAATTCATCACAAGAGAGTAGAGGGGGAGAAACATCATAAGATACAAATATAATAGCAAAGCTTGCGATACATCAAGATCGTGCCGACTCAAGAACACGAGAGAGATAGAGAGAGAGAGAGATCAAACACATAGCTACTGGCACATACCCTCAGCCCCGAGGGAGAACTACTCCCTCCTCGTCATGGAGAGCACCGGGATGATGAAGATGGCCACCGGAGAGGGATTCCCCCCTCCGACAGGGCACCGGAACGGGTCTAGATTGGTTTTCGGTGGCTACAGAGGCTTCTGGCGGGGGAACTCCCGATCTAGGTTATTTTCTGGAGGTTTCTGCATTTATAGGAATTTTTGGCGTCGGTCTCACGTCAAGAAGGTTTCCGAGTCGTCCACGAGGCAGGCCCACGCGCCTGGGGGAGCCCACCCTCGTGGACGGCCCGGGACTCTTCTGGCCCAACTCTTTTACTTCGGGGTCTTCTTTTGGTCCATAAAAAATCGTCAAAAATTGGCACGTCAATTGGACTCCGTTTGGTATTCCTTTTCTGTAAAACTCAAAAACAACGAAAAAACAGAAACTGGCACTAGGCTCTAGGTTAATAGGTTAGTCCCAAAAATCATGTAAAATAGCATATAAATGCATATAAAACATCCAAGGTTGATAGTATAATAGCATGGAACAACCAAAAAATATAGATACATTGGAGACGTATCACCAACCACCTATGTGCAAAAGCATGTCGGTAGAACCGGTCTCATGAACATGGTCAAGTAATGTTGGTCCGGGCTGCTTCATCCAACAATACCACCGAATCAAAATAAGACGTTGGTGGTAAGAATTATGACTATTATTGCCCACAACTCTTTGTGTTCTACTCGTGCATATCATCTACGCATAGACCTGAGGGAACTCTTGATCCAGCAGAGATTTGAGGGAGAGTTCCGTCAGCACGACGGTGTGATGATTGTGATGGTGATGTGATCCGTGCAGGGCTCCGCCTAAGCACTACGACGCTATGACCGGAGGAGTAAACTGTGGAGGTGGGCACCGCACATGGCTAAGAGAACAATTGATGTCCCATGAGGTGTGTGATACGTCTCCAACATATCTATATTTTTTGATTGTTCCATGCTATTATATTATCTGTTTTGGATGTTAATGGGCTTTATTTTACACTGTTATATTATTTTTGGGACTAACCTACTAACCCAAGGCCTAGTGCAAATTGCTGTTTTTTTTGCCTATTTTAGTGTTTCACAGAAAAGGAATATCAAACGGAATGAAACCTTCGGGAGAGTTATTTTTGGAACAAACGTGATCCAGAGGACTTGGAGTGGACGTCAAGAAACAAACGAGGAGTCCACGAGGCAGGGGGCGCGCCCTCCCCCCTCGTGGGCCCCTAATGGCTCAACCGACCTACTTAATCATCCTATATATATTCATATACCCCCAAAACATCCAGGAGCACCACGAAACCCTATTTCCACCGCCGCAACTTTCTGTACCCAAGAGATCCCATCTTGGGGCCTTTTTCGGAGCTTCGCCGGAGGGGGCATCAATCACGGAGGGCCTCTACATCAACTCCATGGCCTCTCCGGTGATGTGTGAGTAGTTTACTTTAGACCTTCGGGTCCATATTTATTAGCTAGATGGCTTCTTCTCTCTCTTTGGATCTCAATACAAAGTTCTCCTCGATCTTCTTGGAGATCTATCCGATGTAACTCTTTTTGTGGTGTGTTTGTCGATATCTGATGAATTGTGGGTCTATGATCAAGTCTATCTATGAACAATATTTGATTCTTCTCTAAATCTTTTATGTTTGATTGGTTTATCTTTGCAAGTCTCTTCGAATTATCAGTTTGGTTTGGCCTACTAGATTGATCTTTCTTGCAATGGGAGAAGTTCTTAGCTTTGGGTTCAATCTTGCGGTGCTCAATCCTAATGACAGAAAGGGAAACGACACGTATTGTATTGTTGCCATAGAGGATAAAAAGATGGGGTTTATATCATATTGCTTGAGTCTATCTCTCTACATCATGTCATCTTGCCTAATGCGTTACTCTGTTCTTATGAACTTAATACTCTAGATGCATGTTGGATAGCGGTCGATGTGTGGAGTAATAGTAGTAGATGCAGGCAGGAGTCGGTCTACTTGTCACGGACGTGATGCCTATATACATGATCATGCCTAGATATTCTCATAATTATTCGCTTTTCTATCAATTGCTCGACAGTAATTTGTTCACCCACCGTAATACTTATGCTATCTTGAGAGAAGCCACTAGTGAAACCTATGGCCCCCGGGTCTATTCTCCATTATATTAATCTTCCATCAACAAGCTATTTCTATTACCTTTTATTTTGCAATCTTTACTTTTACTCTTTATCATAAAAATACCAAAAATATTATCTTATCATCTCTATCAGATCTCACACTCATAAGTGACCGTGAAGGGATTGACAACCCCTTTATCCCATTGGTTGCGAGGTTCTTATTTATTTGTGTAGGTACGAGGGACTTGCGTGTGGCCTCCTACTGGATTGATACCTTGGTTCTCAAAAACTGAGGGAAATACTTACGCTACTTTACTGCATCACCCTTTCCTCTTCAAGGGAAAACCAACATAGTGCTCAAGAGGTAGCAAGAAGGATTTCTGGCGCCGTTGTCGGGGAGTCTACGCACAAGTCAAAACATACCAAGTACCCATCACAAACTATTATCCCTCGCATTACATTATTTGCCATTTGCCTCTCATTTTCCTCTCCCCCACTTCACCCTTGCCGTTTTATTCGCCCTTCTTGTGTTCGTCTTTCCATTTGCTTTGATGTCTTACTTGGCTTGTTTGCTCGTTTTGTTGGAATAACTGTTTATTTATTGCTAAACAGAGAATCTAAGATGTATGGATCCTCATACGCTTTCTAATCTTTTTAAGAGATCCAATTATGATGAACCAATTGCTAGTGAGTTTTGTGCACTAGATTATCCTTATGAAGTTTTGCCTGAAATTCATGAATTTCAAAATTGTAATGAAGTACCTTATGGAGTGATTCACGATGGATCTTTGAATAGAAAGCATGATTGCAATGATGATAGTATAAATTCTATTAATGTCAAATGTGCTAATAATATGCAAAACCCTAAGCTTGGGGATGCTAGTTTTGCTATGTCTACTACTTGTTGCAATGATCATGGTTGGGGTGATTCTTCTTTTGATCTTGAAAATTTATTTAAGCCCCATGATGAATATGAGATTGATAATAGTGTTTGCAATATTATTGAAAGTGGGTTTGGAAGAGTGTCAACTTTAGATCCCACATATTTGGAGAATGTTCAATCTTAAGAATTTTTTTATAAAAGTGGGTTTGGAGAGGTCATGACTTTAGTTAATGTTAATCCCACTATTTTGGAAGAGTGTCAACTTTGCATACATGTGGATCGTATTAAGAATATGTTTTGTGATAGCTATATTGTTGAATTTTCTTATGATCCCACATGTAATTATTATGAGAGACGAAAAAATGATTGTAGAAATTTTCATGTCACTAAATTACCTCTCGTTATGTTGAGATTGCTATTGTTTCTTTCCGCTTCCTTGCATATGCTAGTTTTTTCTTGCTATGATAATTTGTTTGCCTGTAAGATGCCTATGCATAGGAAGTATGTTAGACTTAGATGTGTTTGTCACGTGTTTTATGATGCTCTCTTTGTGCTTCAATTCTTGTCTTTCATGTGAGCATCGTTGAAATCTTATGCCTAGCTATAAGGCTTTAAAGAAAAGCGCTTGCTGGGAGACAACCCAACATTTTTCCTTGCTGTTATGTAATAAATAATTAATCTAGCCTCTGTTTAGATGTGGTTTTATGCTTTTTAATTAGTGTTTGTGCCAAGTAGAACCTTTGGGAAGACTTGGGGAAAGTCTTTGCGATCTTGTTGTAAAAAACAAAAACTTTAGCGCTCACAAGATTTGCTGTCATTTTTTACTGGAGAGTAATATTTAGTTAATTATTTTGCAGATGATTAATATATAAATTCCTCACATCCAGTAATTTGTTTTAGAATTTTTGGGGTTCCATAAGTATTCTAAACCTATAGATTACTACAGACTGTTCTGTTTTTGACAGATTTTGTTTTTCGAGTGTTGTTTGCTTATTTTGATGAATCTATGGCTAGTATTTGAGTGCATGAACCATAGAGAAGTTGGAATACAGTAGGTTTAACACCAATATAAATAAATAATGAGTTCATTACAGTACCTTGAAGTGGTGGTTTGTTTTATTTTACTAACGGAGCTCACGAGATTTTCTTTTAAGTTTTGTGTTGTGAAGTTTTCAAGTTTTGGGTAAAGATTTGATGGATTATGGAACAAGGAGTGGAAAGAACCTAAGATTGGGGATGCACAAGGAACCCCGAGGTAAAATCCAAGGACAACCAAAAGCCTAAGCTTGGGGATGCCCCGGAAGGCATCCCCTCTTTCGTCTTCGTCCATCGGTAACTTTACTTGGAGCTATATTTTTATTTACCACATGATATGTGTTTTGCTTGGAGCGTCTTGTATGATTTGAGTCTTTGCTTTTTAGTTTACCACAATCATCCTTGCTGTACACACCTTTTGGGAGAGACACACATGAATTGGAATTTATTGGAATACTCTATGTGCTTCACTTATATCCTTTGAGCTAGACAATTTTGATCTAGTGCTTCGCTTATATCTTTTAGAGCACGGTGGTGGTTTTATTTTATAGAAATTACTGATCTCTCATGCTTCCCTTATATTATGTTGAGAGTCCTTTAGAACAGCATGGTAATTTTCTTTGGTTATGAATTTAGTCCTAATATGATAGGCATCCAAGATCGGTATAATAAAAACTATCATAAAAAGTGCATTGAATACTATGAGAAGTTCGATACTTGATGATTGTCTTGAGATATGGAGATGGTGATATTAGAGTCATGCTAGTTGAGTAGTTTTGAATTTGAGAAATACTTGTTCTAAAGTTTGTGATTCCCATATCATGCACGTATGGTGAACCGTTATGTGATGAAGTCGGGGCATGATTTATTTATTGATTGGTTTCCTTATGAGTGGCGGTCGGGGACGAGCGATGGTATTTTCCAACCAATCTATCCCCCTAGGAGCATGCGCGTAGTACTTTGTTTCGATAACTAATATATTATTGCAATAAGTATGCGAGTTCTTTATGACTAATGTTGAGTCCATGGATTATATGCACTCTCACCCTTCCACCATTACTAGCCTCTCTAGTACCGTGCAACTTTCGTCGGTACCATAAACCCACCATATACCTTCCTTAAAACAGCCACCATACCTACCTATTATGGCATTTCCATAGACATTCCGAGATACATTGCCATGCAACTTTCCACCGTTCCGTTTGTTATGACACGCTTCATCATTGTCATATTGCTTTGCATAATCATGTAGTTGACATCGTATTTGTGGCAAAGCCACCGTTCATAATCTTTCATACATGTCACTCATGAGTCATTGCATATCCCGGTACACCACCGGAGGCATTCACATAGAGTCATAATTTGTTCTAAGAATTGAGTTGTAATTCTTGAGTTGTAAGTAAATAAAGTGTGATGATCATCATTATTAGAGCATTGTCCCAAGTGAGGAAAGGATGATGGATACTATGATTCCCCCACAAGTTGGAATGAGACTCCAGACAAAAAAAATAGGCCAAAAAAAGAGAAGAATGCCCAAATAAAAAAATGAGAGAAAAAGAGAGAAGGGAAAATGTCACTATCCTTTTTCCACACTTGTGCTTCAAAATAGCACCATGATCTTCATGACAGAGAGTCTCTTATGTTATCACTTTCATATACTAGTGGGCATTTTACATTATAGAACTTGGCTTGTATATTCCAATGATGGGCTTCCTCAAAATGCCCTAGGTCTTCGTGAGCGAGCAAGTTGGATGCACACCCACTTAGTTTCTTTTTGAACTTTCATACACTTTTAGCTCTAGTGCATCCGTTGCATCGCAATCCCTACTCACTCACATTGATATATATTTGATGGGAATCTCCATAGCCCATTGATACGCCTAGTTGATGTGAGACTATCTTCTCCTTTTTGTCTTCTCCACAACCACCATTCTATTCCACATATAGTGCTATGTCCATGGCTCACGCTCATGTATTGCGTGAAGATTGAAAAAGTTTGAGAACATCAAAAGTATGAAACAATTGATTGGCTTGTCATCGGGGTTGTGCATGATTTAAATACTTTGGGTGGTGAAGATAGAGCATAGCCAGACTATATGATTTTGTAGGGATAACTTTCTTTGGTCATGTTATTTTGAGAAGACATAATTGCTTAGTTAGTATGCTTGAAGTATTATTATTTCTATGTCAATATTAGACTTTTGTCCTGAAACTCTTGGATCTGAATATTCATGCCACAATAAAGAGAATTGCATTGAGAATTATGTTAGGTAGCATTCCACATCAAAAAATTTGTTTTTATCATTTACCTACTCGAGGACGAGCAAGAATTAAGCTTGGGGATGCTTGATATGTCTCCAACATATCTATATTTTTTATCAGTTTGGATGTTAATGGGATTTATTTTACACTTTTATATTATTTTTGGGACTAACCTACCAACCCAAGGCCCAGTGCAAATTGCTGTTTTTTTGCCTATTTCAGTGTTTCGTAGAAAAGGAATATCAAACGGGATCCAAACGGAATGAAACCTTCGGCAGAGTTATTTTTGGAACAAACATGATCCAGAGGACTTGGAGTGGACATCAAGAAACAAACGAGGAGTCCACGAGGCAGGGCACGCCTACCCCCCTGGGCACGCCCTCCCCCCTCGTGGGCCCCTCGTGGCTCAACCGACCTACTTCAAGTCCAGGAGCACCACGAAACCCTATTTTCACCGCCGCAACCTTCTGTACCCAAGAGATCCCATCTTAGGGCCTTTTTCGGAGCTCTGTCGGAGGGGGCATCGATCACAGAGGGCCTCTACATCAACTCCATGGCCTCTCCGGTGATGTGTGAGTAGTTTACTTCAGACCTTCGGGTCCATAGTTATTAGCTAGATGGCTTCTTCTCTCTCTTTGGATCTCAATACAAAGTTCTCCTCGATCTTCTTGGAGATCTATCCGATGTAACTCTTTTTGCGGTGTGTTTGTCGATATCTGATGAATTGTGGGTCTATGATCAAGTCTATCTATGAACAATATTTGATTCTTCTCTAAATCTTTTATGTTTGATTGGTTTATCTTTGCAAGTCTCTTCGAATTATCAGTTTGGTTTGGCCTACTAGATTGATCTTTCTTGCAATGGGAGAAGTGCTTAGCTTTGGGTTCAATCTTGCGGTGCTCAATCCTAATGACAGAAAGGGAAACGACACGTATTGTATTGTTGCCATAGAGGATAAAAAGATGGGGTTTATATCATATTGCTTGAGTCTATCTCTCTACATCATGTCATCTTGCCTAATGCGTTACTCTGTTCTTATGAACTTAATACTCTAGATGCATGCTGGATAGTGGTTGATGTGTGGAGTAATAGTAGTACATGCAGGCAGGAGTCGGTCTAGTTGTCACGGACGTGATGCCTATATACATGATCATGCCTAGATATTCTTATAATTATTCGCTTTTCTATCAATTGCTCGATAGTAATTTGTTCACCCGCCGTAATACTTATGCTATCTTGAGAGAAGCCACTAGTGAAACCTATGGCCCCCGGGTCTATTTTCCATTATATTAATCTTCCATCAACAAGCTATTTCTATTACCTTTTATTTCGCAATCTTTACTTTTACTCTTTATCATAAAATACCAAAAATATTATCTTATCATCTCTATCAGATCTCACTCTCGTAAGTGATCATGAAGGGATTGACAACACATTTATCGCGTTGGTTGCGAGGTTCTTATTTGTTTGTGTAGGTACGAGGGACTTGCGTGTGGCCTCCTACTGGATTGATACCTTGGTTCTCAAAAACTGAGGGAAATACTTACGATACTTTGCTACATCACCCTTTCCTCTTCAAGGGAAAACCAACGCACTGCTCAAGAGGTAGTAGTGCCCCTTGCCCCGTATATAAAGGAGGAGGGGAGGACGCGGCCAGCCTAGAGGGGGCGCGCCAAGGGGTGGTCCTACTAGGACTCCTAGTCCTAGTAGGATTCCCCCTTCCTTCTCCGGAGTGGAAAAGGGGAGCATCGCCCCCTCCTCTAATCCTATTCGGACTCCCATGGGGGGGCGTGGCCACACCTTGTGGGTTGTCCCCTCTCTTTCCCGTGTCCCATGAGGCCCATGACTTCCCTCGGGGGGTTCCAGTAACCTCACGGTACTCCGAAAAATATCCGAAACAATCTGGAACCATTCTGGTGTCCGAATATCATCATCCAATATATCAATCTTTACCTCTCAACCATTTCGAGACTCCTCGTCATGTCCGTGATCTCATCCAGGACTCCAAACAAACTTCGGTCACCAAAACACATAACTCATAATACAAATCGTCATCGAACGTTAAGCGTGTGGACCCTACGGGTTCGAGAACTATGTAGACATGACTGAGACACATCTCCGGTCAATAATCAATAGCGGAACCTGGATGCTCATATTGGTTCCTACATATTCTATGAAGATCTTTATCAGTCAAACCGCAATAACAACATGCATTATTCCGTTTGTCATTGGTATGTTACTTGCCCGAGATTCGATCGTTGGTATCATCATACCTAGTTCAATCTCATTACCTACAAGTCTCTTTACTCGTTCTGTAATACATCATCCCACAACCAAATCATTAGTCACATTGCTTGCAAGGCTTATAGTGATGTGCATTACCGAGAGGGCCCAGAGATACCTCTCCGATACTCGGAGTGACAAATCCTAATCTTGATCTATGCCAACCCAACAAACACCTTTGGAGACACCTGTAGAGCATCTTTATAATCACCCAGTTAGGTTGTGACATTTGATATCACACAAGGTGTTCCTCCGGTATTCGGGAGTTGCATAATCTCATAGTCAGAGGAATATGTATAAGTCATGAAGAAAGCAATAGCAATAAAACTTAACGATCATTTTGCTAAGCTAAGGGATGGGTCTTGTCCATCACATAATTCTCTAATGATGTGATCCCATTCATCAAATGACAACACATGTCTATGGTCAGGAAACTTAACCATCTTTGATTAACGAGCTAGTCAAGTAGAGGCATACTAGGGACACTCTGTTTTGTCTATGTATTCACACATGTACTAAGTTTCCGGTTAATACAATTCTAGCATGAATAACAAACATTTATCATGATATAAGGAAATATAAATAACAACTTTATTATTGCCTTTAGGGCATATTTCCTTCATAAAGTGCATGAAGAAACTCCATGCGTATGGACTTTTGGAATCACTTGATTATGAATCACTTGATACTTGCGAACCATGCCTCATGGGCAAGATGACCAAAACTTTGTTCTCCGGAACAATGGAGCGAGATAATTGAAGGAAATATACCCTAGAGGCAATAATAAAGTTGTTATTTTATATTTCCTTATTCATGATAAATGTTTATTTTTCATGCTAGAATTGTATTGATCAGAAACCTTAATGCACATGTGAATACATAGACAAACACTATGTCCCTAGTGAGCCTCTACTTGACTAGCTCGTTGATCAAAGATGGTTAAGGTTTCCCCACCATGGACATGACTTGTCATTTGATAACGGGATCACATCATTAGGAGAATGATGTGATGGATAAGACCCATCTGTTAGCTTAGCATAATGATCATTCAGTTTTATTGTTATTGCTTTCTTCATGTCAAATACATATTCCTTCAACTATGAGATCATGGAACTCCCGGATACCGAAGGAAGGCCTTGAGTGCTATCAAACATCACAACATAACTGAGTGATTATAAAGATGCTCTATAGGTATCTCCGAAGGTGTTTGTTGAGTTGGCATAGATCAAGATTAGGATTTGTCACTCCAAGTATTGGAGAGGTATCTCTGGGCCCTCTCGGTAATACACATCATAAGAAGCCTTGCAAGCAAAGTTACTAATGAGTTAGTTGCAGGATGATGTATTACGGAACGAGTAAAGAGACTTGTCGGTAATGAGTATGTAGATACCGACGATCAAATCTCGGGCAAGTAACATACCGATGGACAAAGGCACTACAAGAAATATGTCAACTTGTGACCACCACTATTGGTCACTGAATGGTCATAAATTTCCATTTGTGACCTTTTTGTGACCAAAAACATAAGGTCAAAAGCTGGCCGTCATAAACTGACTATAGCGACCTTTCTTTTGGAATGGTCGCAAACGTTTATGACCAAAATATGTCCACTGTGGCATTTTGGTCACTAGCAACCTTCGCAGGCCACGTAGGCATCCAGCGTGGCAAGCTGATGTGGCACAAGATTCAGCCCGGTCCGATTCGGCGTTTTACATGGGCCGAGCCCATTAATTCAGCACATTTAACTTTTTTTTCTCTGTGCTTTGATTGGCTAAATGGGCCTGGCCCAACAATTAGGATTTTTTTCTGAGATGCAGTCTTTTACAATCCATTTTTTTGGGGCCTCAACCTTTTTAGAATCTGAAAGTTATATTGCTCTTTTTAGAAACAAGTCCAACATAGTTTGGGCCATGGCCTTTTTAGAGCCCAAGTATTGAGTGCAATATAAATTCAGGACATGGCCTTTTTACAATCCAATAGTGGGCCAAGCCCTCTTTTATTTACAGCCAATATTCTCAAATCAGTATAGTAACAGTACTTCTTTCCCACAATAATAACACAAGTATAGAAAACTTTCTCACACAACTTTATCTCGCATAACATTAGACAGACGAACACATATCAATAACTTATCTCCTATGTTCACAAATACATAACTTTTGGAATAGCGGCACAAGCTGCGGCAATACAAGCATTCAAAAAGCAGAAGCCAGCAAGCAATATCCATCAGGAGGTGCCTTGCATACTGCCTCATTCGAGCCTGCGAGAGAAAAAACAAGGTGAAGGTCAGTACGCATCAAGGATGTTGCTGTTTTGGGTCAAGCCAAGTCAAGCGCATAAGAGAATTTAGTCAACAAAAATTAACATGTGAACATCTTTCACAATCATCATTTATAAAAAAACATATGCAAATAGTTGTACAATGGTTGAGTGCTCATACTTCTATTATATCAGGCAATAGCATTTACCAATAGTGATGATCAGTGCAATAGGAACATGCAAACAGATGTACAATAGGAACATGTCATGTATCTTTCAAATATGCAAACAACTGTACAAGTAGCTCTAGTATACCGCCATGCATGAGCACTTTTTAATATTTATATTCATCACAGCAACCTATAACCACCTATGCTTACAAATCATAAAGTAGACATATATACTGAACAAAAGCAACAGCCAGGAATAGATGACTTAACAGTTCATGTTTGTTAACAAAACAAGAGTGGACATCTCACAGTGAGTTAACTATCTGATGAATTTAGTAAAACAAAGACTAGCATTCGGTGCTACAAGAGACAAAATAGGAATCCAAGTATCCAAACATCCCAATGTATGGATACATGAATGTCGCACCAAACACAGATACATGAATCGACATCTCACACTGGTACTAATCATGCATGCATCACCTTAGGAAAATATATTGTAAGTGCGGACTAGCATCATGAAACAACCAGAGATTCAGAACAAGTCGTGGCTCTGAAATCCTTATAACCAGAGATTCATGTACCCAACTGAAGCAAAAACAAGCAGCAGAAAAAAGCCCCTCCTACTGACTGATTGCTCCAGAAATAAGCCCCTCCACAGCCAGCAGTAATCATATTTGATTTATACGACCGAATTGAGCGCAGGTAGTAGATCAGCCATTGCATAGCGACTAAATTTGAAATCTAACTGAAAAACTGGGTGGAGCACTAGCCAAACTGACACGGAAACAAGTAAACCAACACAGGTACGATCACATTGCCATCACGACACCGAGCAAACACTAAAGAAATAAGGAAGTGACCAGCACAGAATCGAGCAGTAACAGAGAGGGGGAGGGGAGACAGGCAACTTACAACATCACTTGGGACTTCCACTTCTCACCACCGGCCTTGCCAATCTGCAATTTGATCCCCATACCAGATCAGGACACAGAAATCACAACAAAACACATGGTAGCACCAGTTCAAACGAGCAACAAGACGTCATGATTTAAGTTTCATTCCATCCATTACAATCATAGTCCAGAGAAATCTAGAATAAGAGCTGCCTACATGCAACTTCATTCTGACTAGCAGCACTAATTTTTTTTGCACAAGAAGAGCAACAGATTCATTTTCATCATGGATATCAATCATTATCGATACACTAGTTTGTACGATCGATATCCATGTTCTTTCTTTCTTACTCGATAGCCATATAAGCATGTGCACCTTCGGATTTCAATGTGGACAAGACAAACAAAGTAGAATAATTGAATGATTGCAATGTTCAGTGGCAACAGAGTGAATACACAGATACAGCAACATAAGAAAAGTTGTGGAGCAGCTGTACAAAGTGAATACAATCACATACATTGGCCAACTAACCATCTCCATACACATCTTTGGCAATGATGCTACATATTAAATACACAAAAGTTTAACACAACTCCTGGTCCAACCATCTCCATAAGATTACAAGAAATGTGAAGTTTCTGTCAAGTGACAAATATGCAAACACTAACGGTGAATCCAACCATCTAAATTACTGAAACAGAACAAGAGGTATTTTTAGACCCAATAAATCCAAACTTCATGAGAGACCGGCAACAGCACAAGAATTTTCTGTTTAAAGCTTTGGATTTGCGAATGTAGATTCAGATAGCATAAAACAAACATGCAGTACAACTTTTTTTATTAGGCATGAAACAGAGCAATTATTAACTTTCACTGCTAGGACTAAAAGAGATTATCAGTCGACATACATTGAGGTCGTTCCAGTGAGAATGTGCACCAACTTAGTTTTCCCCTCTGCACAAGCTCATGGGAATGACCTCATCCTCCTCGACATAATCGCAGTGCATGGAACTAAAAGCCGTGAAGCTTGCAGCATGTAGTGGTTATGTACTTTTTTGGGGCTGTGATCCGATCGAGTACTAATAGGCTGAGATGTGTGTCAACACCTCATCTAACCCCCTTGCAAGCACACGGTGCAAGCCCACAGTTCAACCTGTTAAAACTGCTAATTCTTGGTTCTGCATAGTCATGACAGCACAGGCAGAGGCGAGAATTTATCCAAGTAATGAGTAGGCTTTCTTTGAATATTACAAGTAGTGTGAAACAGTGGTCCAAAAGTGAAGGGGATTCCCATGAAATGCAACTGAAATTGGTATGAACTGGATTATTGTGCCCGGTTGGATTATGGCAGAGGAGTATGTTATGCTTCACATCATCATCACGATGCCAGAGATCACGAGATTGATTACCTTCCGTGTAAACAAGGAGAACTGAGCGGCACAGCCCTGGCAGTTGGAGGCATCCAGCACCCAGGTCGCCCCTCGCATCGACGGCTTGGGTGGCAACCCGATCTTTTCCAACATCGCTACTGGTAGGAAGAAACCCTGCTTGTCTGCGAACAAAGAACTCTGCAGGTTAAATTTAATCACTACAACCCACATGAAGTTGATCAGAGAGAGCGATGGCGATGATTGAGAGGGGCGCAACTCCTGACTAGCGATCCGTGGATCTGGAGCGACAACTCATGAGTGCCATGCGGGGATGGTGAAGTCGAGGTGGAAGAGGAGGAGGGGGAGGAGGCTAACCTTGCCGGCCTTGCCCTTCTTCCCGTTGGCGGCCGACTTCTCGGCCCCCTTGCTCCTCACTGCCAACCTACAAGGAGCAGTCGAGCCTCTCTCATCTCTAGGAAGGAGAGAGAGATGGAGAGGGGCTCGTGCAGCTTCGCGGGGTGCGAGGAGTAGGGGTGGGAGGCGTAGCGCGAGGCCTCGAGCGCCTCCTCCAGGTCGGGCTGCATGGCGGCGTCGCGGCCGATCTGCTCCGAGACGTGTAGCCCTGCCGAGGCGACGTGGGGCTGATGGCCTCATCCTCCGCCCACGCCATGATCGGAGCGCCGCGCCTCTGCAGGGAGGAGGGGCGGGACGGTGAGCAGTAGTCGGGCGGCAGCGAGGAGGTGGGATCTGGGGATCGAGGGGAGGGGGAGGGTGAGTGGGCGGATCGGATCTGGGATCGAGGGGAGGGTGGGTGGGTGCGTGGGTTAGGGTTTTTTCTCGGCACAAGCTCCACCGCTGGATGGGTGCGCGATGGACGGCTTAGACTGCGTCCAATTTGGTGATCCGCGTGAAGGCAGTTCCTCGCGTCTGATTGGCCAGCTATCTCGCGCTTGAATCTCAAAATTTTGGACCCAAAACTTTGATTTCTTATAAAAAACATAACAATGGCATATCAAAATGATCTCGTATTTTGCATAAGTGTGGTGTGCATCTTGAAATGGAAAACAATGTTTTCAAATAGAGCTTTCATTTTCTTTGCAAAAGAACCATTTTTCATTTTTCGAGTGCCCGAATTGAGTTATTTTTGTGAAGGACCTACCATATATTTGTTGCAAACTTGGACCAAATCATTTTTCTAAAATACAAGGCCATATTTAATGCACAATTGACAAAATGATTGGGTGTCAAAAGTTTTGATCCACCTCTGGTGAAAAAGACAAATTCCCGCCGATTCAGTTGGAAGCGGGTCAAATTTGAACTGCAGGTGCCTCATAATTTGCTATTTATTTTTTCTAAAAATCATTTCTAGGTACATAAGTACCTATTTAATCAGAGAAACACCAAAAAAATTCCAAGATTCAACCACTAGCTAGGAACGGTCATTCCCGCTGTTTTGACCGCATTTTGAAACGGGCATAAAAAATTCAAAAAAAATCAAAAAATTGGGAAACCTTCGCATTGTGTCATTATATGTGGCCAAGTTCCTAGGAAAAATAACAAACTTGTAATACGACAATTATTTTTAAAAAAAGTATTCTCATAAACGAGCTATCACGTGTGGAGATCAAAGGCTTTCAAGCCAAATGTTCAATCTTATGGCCGCATTCATGGCATAGTTTGTTCAAATGATCTCATATTGTGCACAAGGGTGCATATTGGAATGGCAAACAATGTTGCCTAAGAAAGTTTTCATTTTCTTTGGACAAAAAAACCATTTTCCATTTTTCGAATGCCCAAAAGGAGGTTTTTTTGTGAAGAACCTCCCAAATAATTGTTGAAAAATTAGACTAAATCATTTTTCTAAAATACTAGGCCATATTTAATGCACAATTGACAAAATGATTGGGTGTCAAAAGTTTTGATCCACCTCTCGTGAAAAAGACAAATTTCCGCCGATTCAGCTGGAAGCGGGTCAAATTTGAACTGCAGCTGCCTCATAGTTTGCTCTTTATTTTTTCCAAAAATCATTTCTAGGTACATAAGTATCTATTTAATCAGAGAAACACCAAGAAAATTCCAAGATTCAACCACTAGCTAGGAACGGTCATTCCCGCCGTTTTGACCGCATTTTGAAACGGGCATAAAAAATTCAAAAAAATCAAAAAATTGGGAAACCTTCGCATTGTGTCATTATATTTGGCCAAGTTCCCAGGAAAAATAACAAACTTGTAATACGACAATTATTTTAAAAAAGTGTTCTCAGAAACGAGCTATCACGTGTGGAGATCAATGGCTTTCAAGCCAAATGATCAATCTTATGGCCACATCCATGGCATAGTTTGTTCAAATGATCTCATATTGTGCACAAGGATGCATTTTGGAATGGCAAACAATGTTGCCTAAGGAAGTTTTCATTTTCGTTGGACGAAAAAACCATTTTCCATTTTTCGAGTACCCAAAAGGAGGTTTTTTTGTGAAGGACCTCTCAAATAATTGTTGCAAAATTAGACCAAATCATTTTTCTAAAATACTAGCCATATTTAATGCACAATTGACAAAATGGTTGGGTGTAAAAAGTTTTGATCCACCTCTCGTGAAAAAGACAATTTTCCACTGATTCAGCTGGAAGCGGGTCAAATTTGAACTGCAGCTGCCTCATAGTTTGCTATTTATTTTTTCCAAAAATCATTTCTAGGTACATAAGTATCTATTTAATCAGAGAAACACCAAGAAAATTCCAAGATTCAACCACTAGTTAGGAACGGTCATTCCCGCCGTTTTGACCACATTTTGAAACGGGCATAAAAAATTCAAAAAATATCAAAGAATTGGGAAACCTTCGCATTGTGTCATTATATGTGGCCAAGTTCCCAGGAAAAATAACAAACTTGTCATACATCAATTATTTTAAAAAAGTGTTCTCAGAAATGAGCTATCATATGTGAAGATTCATGGCTTTTAAGCCAAATGATCAATCTTATGGCCACATTCATGGCATAGTTTGTTCAAATGATCTCATATTGTGCGCAAGGGTGCATATTGGAATGGCAAAGAATGTTGCCTAAGGAAGTTTTCATTTTCGTTGGACGAAAAAACCATTTTCCATTTTTCGAGTGCCCGAAAGGAGGTTTTTTGTGAAGGAACTACCAAATAATTGTTGCAAAATTGGACCAAATCATTTTTATAAAATACTAGGCCATATTTAATGCACAATTGAAAAAATGGTTGCGTGTAAAAAAATTTGATCCACCTCTCGTGAAAAAGACAAATTTCCGCCGATTCAGTTGGAAGCGGGTCAAATTTGAACTGCAGCTGCCTCATAGTTTGCTATTTATTTTTTCCAAAAATCATTTGTAGTTACACAAGGACCTATTTAATCATAAATATATGGTTTGGTGGTGATACGTCGAGGTTTGGGCGGTGGCCGAGGGCCCCAACTCTAGAGCGTGTAAACTCGCATGCCCGTCGCGTGGTCACCGCGTGACCGTAATGTTGCCATGTGTTCTGGGTGGCCTAGGCATGTCTAGTGGGTTGGGAACTCCCCAGGTTGGTGCTAGGAAGAAAATTACAACATAAGATTCTCATGAGGAGACCGATCGATGCTCAAACATGAATTAGCAGCCAAGTGTTTGATTAGCGGTATGGAAAATGCACATGGCCAATGGGCGTGAGTTTTGGCTGAGGATGATCATCTACTAAGGAGAATGTCTTCACAAATTTTTAGATCAAAAGGAGGATCCTAGGTGGTACTTGCTTTGCAAAGTACCACGCTGGACAAAAATATGAATGTTAAAGCTGGGCTCAAAATAATGAATGGATTGAGCTGAAATTTTGTGTAGGTTGGTTATTTGGGAATAGGAAAGCATTGTAAAAAATTGATACCATTTGGACATGCCAAAGTGGTACTTCCTTCACAATGCTCTTCTATGGACAGAAACTTGGGAAAACTAGTGAGAGAGATTGGATGAATGAAATGAGCTCAAAATTGGTGTAGGTAAGTTACTTAGGTATGGCCATGCGCTGGTAAATTTTCAGATCATTTGGGTAAGCCTAGCTAGTACTTACTTCACAAAGCTTCTCTCGAGGTAGAAACTTTGGTAATTTCCTGAGAAAGATTTACTAGGAAAATTGAGCTAAATACTATCATGTGGCAATGATTTGGGTATGGAAGAGTGCCCGAAAAGTTTGAGGGTAATAGGAGGGGTCTATATAACACTTGCTTTGCAATGTGCCAATTTGGCCATAAAGTATAAATTGAACCTGGGCTCACATAGATGATTTGACTGAGCTGCAATTTGGAGGAGGGTGATAATTTTGGCATATGAAGGAACTGTATAAATTTCATGTCATTTAGAGATATAAAAAAGGTACTTCCTTCACAATGCTTCTAGGTGGACAAAAACTTTGGAAATTTGCCGAGGAAGATTTGCTAGGCAAATGGAGCTGAATTTTGTCATGCGGTAATGATTTGGATAGGAAAGAGTGCCCAAAAATTCCTAGGGCAGTCAAGAATATATAAATAGCACTTCCTTCATAAAGTGTTGTTGTGAACATAATAGGAAAATGAATATTTTTGAATTAGTTTTGAACTAGGAAAGGAGGGATTTTTACATATTTGATGAAGATATGACCCAAAGAATTTATGAGATTTTTTTGGGAATTTTGGGAATGATAGAAATATAGGTTGCTTCACAACCTAGGGCAAAAACTGCCACATGGACATGACACATAGGCAAAACTGATGAGATGGCGCCTAGTCATCACAACCCACCACAATCTACAAGGCTATGACCATCTATATTGGTCATGATCAGCTAGAAATAAGGCAGCGGACTAGCACTGTTTGCTTTGTGACCATTTCGTGTAAGGAAATTACGACCTTTCTGACCAAAATGGTCGCAATGGTTCAGGGTTTGGAGCCCCCTGAACAGTTTTTGACCAATTGGTCTAAAATGGTCATAGATTTATGACCAATTCTTCGAGGGTCACTGACAGAAGGTCATAAGTTGACATATTTCTTGTAGTGAGGGAATAACGTATGTTGTCATGACGGTTCGACCAATAAAGATCTTCGTAGAATATGTAGGGGCCAATATGAGCATCCAGGTTCCGCTATTGGTTATTGACCGGAGAGGTGTCTCGGTCATGTCTACATAGTTCTCGAACCCGTAGGGTCCGCATGCTTAACGTTCGATGACGATTTAGTATTATATGAGTTATGTGATTTGGTGACCAAAAGTTTTTCGGAGTCTGGATGAGATCACGGACATGATGAGGATTATTGAAATGGTTGAGAGGTAAAGATTGATATATAGGACGATAGTATTCGGACACCAGAAGTACTCCGAAGTGTATTGTGTATTTATCGGAGTACCGGAGGGGTTACCGGAACCCCCTGGGGGAATATTGGGCCATATGGGCCATGAGAGGGGAGCACACCAGCCCACAAGGGGTGGCGCCCCCTTGGAAGGAGGCCAAGTGGGAGAAGGGAAAGAGGGGGTTCGCCCCCCCCCCCTCCTTTCCTTCTCTCCTTCCCATTCCCTTTTCCCCTCCGACAATTATGGAAGGGGGAGGCCGAATTGGGGAAGACCCAAAGTAGGATTCGGCCTACTTGGGGCGCCCCTTGGCTGCCTCTCCTCCCCTCCCACCTATATATATGTGGGGAGGGGGCACCTAGAACACACAACATCAATTGTTATCCGTGTGTGGCACCCCCCTCCATAGTTTACAACCTCCGTCATATTCCCACGGTGCTTAGGCGAAGCCCTTGGCAGATCACTTCACCATCACCGTCACCACGCCGTCATGCCGACGGAACTCATCTACTTCCTCGAGATCTTGCTGGATCAAGAGGACGAGGGACATCACCGAGCTAAACGTGTGCCGAACTCGGAGGCGTCGTACGTTCGATGCTTGATCGGTCGGAGCTAGAAGAAGTTCGTCTACATCAAACGCGTTATCAAACGCTTCCGCTTTCGGTCTATGAGGGTATATAGACACACTCTCCCCCTCATTGCTATGCATCTCCATGGATAGATCATTGCGTGTGCATAGAAAATTTTTGTTTTCCATGCAACGTTTTCCAACGGTAGCATCATGAGCCAGGTCTATGCGTAGATGATATGCATGAGTAGAACACAAAGAGTTGTGGGCAGTGATAGTCATACTGCTTAGCACCAACGTCTTATTTTGATTCGGTGGTATTGTGGGACGAAGCGGCCCGTACCAACCTTACATGTCCACGCACATGGGACCGATTCCATCGACAGACATGCAACTAGTTTTGCATAAAGGTGGCTGGCGGGTGTGTGTTTCTCCTACTTTAGTTGAATCGAATTGACTGCGGCCGGTCCTTGAAGAAGGTTAAAACAACAAACTTGACGAAACACTATTGTGGTTTTGATGCGTAGGTAAGAACGGTTCTTGCTAGAAGCCCGTAGTAGCCACGTAAAACTTGCAACAACAAAGTAGAGGACGTCTAACTTGTTTTTGCAGGGCATGTTGTGATGTGATATGGTCAAGACATGGTGTGATAAACGTTATTGTATGAGATGATCATGTTTTGTAAGATACCTGACAACCGGCAGGAGCCTTATGGTTGTCTCTTTATTGTATGAAATGCAAACGCTATGTAATTCCTTTACTTTATCACTATGCGTTAGCGATAGTTGTAGAAGCAATAGTTGGTGAGACGACCACGACGCTACGATGGATATCAAGGTGTCGAGCCGGTGATGATGGAGATCATGACGATGCTCTGGAGATGGAGATCGAAAGCACAAGATGATGATGGCCATATCATGTCACATATTTTGATTGCATGTGATGTTTATCTTTTATGCATCTTATTTTTCTTAGTACGGCGGTAGCATTATAAGATGATCCCTTAACTAAAATTTCAAGGTATAAGTTTTCTCCCTGAGTATGCACCGTTGCGGCAATTCATCGCGTTGAGACACCACGTGATGATCGGGTGTGATAGACTATACGTTCACATACAAGGGGTGTAAGATAGTTTTGCACGTGCGGAATACTCGGGTTAAACTTGACGAGCCTGGCATGTACAGACGTGGCCTCGGAACACTGGAGACCGAAAGGTCGAACGTGAATCATATAGTAGATATGATCAACATAGAGATGTTCACCATTGATGACTACTCCATCTCACGTGATGATCGAACATGGTTTAGTTGATTTGGATTACGTATCATTTAGATGACTTGAGGGGTGTCTATCTAAGTGGGAGTTCTTAAGTAATTTGATTAATTGAACTTAATATATCATGAACTTAGTCCTGATAATTTTTACATATCTATGTTGTAGATCAATGGCCCGTGCTACCATTCCCTTGAATTTTAATGCGTTCCTAGAGAAAGCTAAGTTGAAAGATGATGGTAGCAACTACACGGACTTGGTACGTAACTTGAGGGATTATCCTCATTGCTGCACAGAAGAATTATGTCCTTGATGCACCGCTAAGTGAAAGGCCTGTTGCAGGAGCAGATGCTGATGTTTTGAACGTCTGGCAAGCTCGATCTGATGGCTACTCGATAGTTCAGTGTGCCATGCTTTACGGCTTAGTATCAGGACTTCAAAGACATTTTGAACGTCATGGAGCATATGAGATGTTCCAGGAATTGAATTTAATATTTCAAGCAAATGCCCGAGTTGAGAGATATGAAGTCTCCAACAAGTTCTATAGCTGCAAGATGGAGGAGAACAGTTCTGTCAGTAAACACATACTCAGAATGTCTGGATATCATAATCACTTGACTTAGTTGGGAGTTAATCTTCCAGATGATAGTGTTATTGACAGAGTTCTCCAATCACTGTCACCAAGCTACAAAGGCTTCGTAATGAACTATAATATGCAAGGGATGGAAAAGACAATTCCCGAGCTCTTCGCAATGCTCAAGGCTGCGGAGGTAGAAATCAAGAAGGAGCATCAAGTGTTGATGGTTAACAAGACCACTAGTTTCAAGAAAACAAGCGCAATTGTTTAACGCCCCTAGCTAGGCATAAATCATAGATCTATGTATTTCCATCTTTGGTATGCAATTCCTCAATTACACCCTTGGACCTTATAGGAGTTTTTTAATCTTATCTATAATCACGCTCCTTGGTAAGAAATCAAGAAATTCATTCGTAACAAAAGGTTCCTCTATGATATTGACAAAACGAGGGTGAACACTTATCATCTTAAGATCTTCATTATCCCCACTGGATGATTCACCTCTATTTTTAGGAACATAAACAAACTTAGCAGCCTTGATAGAAGGGAAATTTGGGATAGTTTTAAAGGAAGCAAAATCAGAACCCAAGTTAGTAATAATATTCTCCAACTTATCAATCCTTGTGAAACCTTGATCTAACTTCTCATTAACTATGGGTTCCTTTTCCTTAAGATTCTTCAAAGCAACTCCTACCTTTGATCCATATTGAGTAATATGATTATGAATCTTTTTATCCAAATTTTCAATAAGATCTACAGTAGCAATTTTGTTCTCAATAATATCAAGCCTTTGCATCACATGTTCCAAAGTTAAAACAGCTTCATTAACCGTAAGAGGTGGTGAGCCTACCAAATCTATCATAGCATTGTAAGCATCCAAAGTGTGGCTTCCCAAGAAATTCCCCCCGGTAATGGTATCTAAAACATATATATTGCAAGGAGTAACACCCACATAAAAATTTCAAAGGAGAACGGTAGTAGATTGCTTACGAGTAGATCTATTTTGAGCATTGCAAATTCTATACCAAGCATCTTTAAAATTTTCTCCCTCCCTTTGCTTAAATTTAAGAACTTCACTCTCAGGAGTACTAGCAATGATAGGGGGATTAGCCATGAGAGCAAATCAAATGATCTAGCACACGGGCAAACAAAAGGCTAACGAAAAGATGAACGAAAGAAGTGAGAATAAAAAGGAAAATATTTTTGTATTTTTCTGAAAACATTTTAGAATTGGGGGAGAGGAAAACGAGAGGCAAATGGAGAATAATGTAATGCAAGAGATGAGAGTTTATGATGGGTACTTGGTAGGCTTTATGTAGATCTCCCCGCCAACGGCGTCAAAAATTCTTCCTGCTACTTCTTGAGCTTACGTTAGTTTTCCCTTGAAGAGAAAAGGGTGATGCAGCAAAGTAGAGATAAGTATTTCTCTCAGTTGAGAACCAAGGTATCAATCCAGTAGTAGAAACACGCAAGTCCCCAATATATGCACCTACACAAACAATCAAATACTTGCACCCAACGCGAAAAAGGGGTTGTCAATCCCTTCACGGTCACTTGCAAAGGTGAGATATGATAGAGATAGATATAAAAGATTACTAAAACGTAAAAGTAAATAAATTGCAGCAAGGTATTTTTGGTATTTTTGATATATAGATCTGAAAATATATAAAGGTAAATAGACCCGGGGGCCATAGGTTTCACTAGAGGCTTCTCTCATGAAGGCAAATAATACAGTGGGTGAACAAATTACTATCGAGCAATTGATATAAAAGCACAAAGTTATGATGATATCCAAGGTAGTGATTATGAATATAGGCATCACGTATGTGTCAAGTAGACCGAAACGATTCTGCATCTACTACAATTACTCCACACGTCGACCGCTATCCAGCATGCATCTAGAGTATTAAGTTCATAAAGAATGGAGTAACACCTTAAGTAAGATGAAATGATGTAGATGGATAAACTCAAGCAATATGATGAAAACCCCATCTTTTTATCCTCGATGGCAACAATGCAATACGTGTCTCGCTACCCCTACTTTGTCACTGGGTGAAATCACGCAAGATTGAACCCAAAGCTAAGCACCTCTCCCATTGCAAGAAAAACCAATCTAGGTGGCCAAACCAAACAAATAATTCAAAGAGAAATACAAATATATTAAATCATGCAAATAAGAATTCAAAGAAGATTCAAATAATATTCATAGATAAGTTGATCATAAATCCACAATTCATCGCATCTCGACAAACACACCGCAAAACCAGATTACATCGGATAGATCTCCAAGAACATCGAAGAGAACATGGTATTGAGAATCAAAGAGAGAGAAGAAGCCATCTAGCTACTAGCTATGGACCCGTAGGTCTGTGGTAAAATAATCACGCTTCATCGGAAGGGCAATAGGGTTGATGTAGATGCCCTCCATGATCGAATCCCCCCCCCCCCCGGCAAGATGCCGGAAAAGGCCCCAATATGGGATCTCACGGGAACAGAAGGTTACGATGGCAGAAAGTATTTTGGTGAACGCTTCTGGTGGTTCGGGAATATTTGGGAATTTATAGGCCAAAGAATAGGGTTAGGAGAGCTCCGAGGGACCCACAAGGCTGCCCCCCCCCTAGGGTGCGCCCTCCACCCTTGCCATCGCCTCGGGACTCTTCTGACTTGGTTCTCAAGTCCTACGGGTGTCTTCTGGTCTAAGAAAAAACATCATAAAGTTTTATTCCGTTTGGACTCTGTTTGATAGTCCTTTTCTTCGAAACTCAAAAACAAGGAAAAAACAGAAACTAGCACTGGGCTCTGGGTTAATAAGTTAGTCCCAAAAAGAATATAAAATAGCATATTAATGCATATAAAAGATCCAAAACAGATAATATAATAGCATGGAACAATCAAAAATTATAGATACGTTGAAGACGTAACAGCCATGAGTTTGGCAAGGGATACAATAGTGATCTAGGAGTAGATCACTGGACAACGGTCAAAATTTTCCTTAGGGGACTAAGGAAATATTTCTCGGTTATGGAGGTGATAAAAAGTTCGTCGTAAAGAGTTACGTCGATGCAAGTTTTGACACCAATTCGGATGACAATGAGTCTCAATCTGGATACGTAATGAAAGTGGGAGTAATTAGCTAGAGTAGCTCCATGCAGAGCATTGTAGACATAGAAATTTGCAAAATATATACGAATCTGAATGTGACACACCCGTGACTAAACTTCTCTCACAAACAAAACACGATCACAGATTAGTACTCTTTGGGTGTTAATCACATGGCGATGTGAACTAGATTATTGACTCTAGTAAACTCTTTGGGTCTTGGTCACATGGCGCTGTGAACTATGGGTGTTAATCACATGGCGATGTGAACTAGATTATTGACTCTAGTGCAAGTGGGAGACTGATGGAAATATGCCCTAGAGGCAATAATAAAATGGTTATTATTATATTTACTAAATCATGATAAAGGTTTATTATTCATGCTAGAATTGTATTGACCGGAAACTTAAATACATGTGTGGATATATAAACAAATATCGTGTCCCTAGTGAGCCTCTACTAGACTAGCTCGTTGATCAAAGATGGTTAAGGTTTCCTAACCATAGACATGGGTTGCCATTTGATAACGGTATCACATCATTAGGAGAATGATGTGATGGACAAGACCCATCTGTTAGCTTACCATATTGGTCATTCAGTTTATTGCTATTGCTTTCTTAAATGCCAAATACATATTCCTTCGACTATGAGATTATGCAACTCCCGGATACCGGAGGAATACCTTGTGTGCTATCAAACATCACAACGTAACTGGGTGATCATAAAGATGTCCTACAGGTATCTCCGAAGGTGTTTGTTGAGTTGGCATAAATCGAGATTAGAATTTGTCACTCC
Source organism: Triticum urartu (assembly GCF_056163025.1). Classification (NCBI taxonomy): domain Eukaryota; kingdom Viridiplantae; phylum Streptophyta; class Magnoliopsida; order Poales; family Poaceae; genus Triticum; species Triticum urartu. The sequence continues at coordinate 99,636,194 of NC_141875.1, forward strand.
GAGTATCGGAGAGGTATCTCTGAGCCCTCTCGGTAATACACATCATAAGAAGCCTTGCAAACAAAGTGACTAAGGAGTTAGTTGCAAGATGATGTATTACGAAACGAGTAAATAGACTTGCCGGTAACGAGATTGAACTAGGTATGAAAATACCGATGATCGAATCTCGAGCAAATAACATACCAATAGACAAAGGGACGTATGTTGTCATGAGGTTCGACCGATAAAGATCTTAGTAGAATATGTAAGAGCCAATATGGGCATCTAGGTTCCGTTATTGGTTATTGACCGGAGAAGTGTCTCGGTCATGTCTATATAGTTCTTGAACCCGTAGGGTCCGCACGCTTAACGTTCGCTGACGATATAGTGTTATATGATTTGGTGACCGAATGTTGTTTGGAGTCCAGGATGTGATCACGAACATGACAATGAGCTTCGGAATGGTCTGTAGGTAAAGATTGATATATAGGACGATGATATTTGCACACGGAAGAGTTTCGGGATGTACCAGGTAGAAATCGGGTCACCGGAAGGGGCTCCGAACACCCCCGGGAGGTTAATGGACCATATGGGCCAAAGGGGGCCCACAAGGGGCTGGCGCGCCCCTCCTAGGCCGCAGTCCTTGGGGAGAGAAGGAGGGGGGGAGTCGGCCTCTCCCTTCCTTTCCTCTCCCCCCTTTCCTTTCCCCTTTGGCAAATATGGGAAGGGGCGCGGCTAGGGAAAGACCCCAAGTAGGATTCGGCCCTATTTGGGGCACCCCTTGGCCTCTTCCCTCCCCCCCCCCCCCACCTATATATGGAAGGGGGCGCCACACATAACCACGACAATTGCTTAGCCGTGTGCGGCGCCCTCTCCATAGTTTAGTCCCTCTGTCATATATTTGTAGTGCTTAGGCGAAGCACTGCGGAGATAGTTTCACCATCACCGTCACCACGTCGTCGTGCTGCCATAACTCATCCACTACTTCGCCATCTTGCTGGATCAAGAAGGCGAGGACGTCAGTGAGCTGAACGTGTGCTGAATGTGAAGGTGTCGTGCGTTCGGTACTCGATCGGTTGGAGCACGAAGAAGTTCGACTACATCAACCGCGTTAACAAACGCTTCCTCTTACGGTCTACGAGGGTACGTAGACCCTTCCCCCCTGGTTGCTATGCATCTCCATGGATAAATCATGCATGTGTGTATATTTTTTTTTGTTTTTCATGCAACGTTTTCCAACAATATGAATATTCATATACCTCTTGGTCCTCCTAGGTGCTTGAGGATTGTCCTTGCCTGAGTTTGGTTGACATCTGCTTCTATTGTTGGTGTTACATCACCAATGCTGTATTCAGCGGCTATGCATACTAAAGTTTGCATCGCTTCGCCATCCAGCAATGATTTACTGTTGGTGAGATCAGGCAAACGAAACCTATGTCAGGTAATGTCAGGTAACACAGTAGGAGTGTCAGGTTGTCGCTTATATATATCAACAGGAATTTGGTTACCAACTTTTGGGAATGCACATTCTTCAGAAGAATGTGCATGACAAACAGGTTGCAGTTCTATATAGACAATCTATTACGATGGAGAATTGACATTTCATATATTCACTAGTTAATCGATGCCTTACTTGCACAATTAGCAAAAATTACTATAATTCTAAATGTATACCTGTTGCCGGAGTCAGACGCTTGTGCATGCCCCCGCTCTCACATGATTCTTCTGCTATCAGTGCGCCATCTCCAACAGCACTATTGCTAGATTGAGCCATGGCGCACCAAGGAGACTGGCTTGCTTCCACCGCGGCAAGATCCGGCAGTGGGAACCTATGTAAAAAAAGCGAGACCACTGAAAAGATGACTCCTTTCTAACTCGAGAGGACTAATACCGAGAGTTGAATAACAGCGGGACCAAGGAAATACCTGTCGATTGGATCTGATAGGAACTCCAGGCCGTGGTCTCCGGCGTCCGCCATCGCCATAGGAAGAAGCTTGTTGCCTGGTGCGGCGCTCGAATTTGGTTATCATGGGCACGAAGCTGATAGCATACTGATACGTGGCTGAGACGTGGTAAGAGCAACTCTAGCAGACCCTGCAAAACACGCGGACCAGTAAAATTCCAGCGAGTATACATGCTTGGTTCAATTTTCCGATCAGAACAGAGATCGCATACTCGCCTGACCCGTAAAAAAAATTGCCGTGGCCCGCACAACACACGTCCCGACCGCTATATCTACGGTTCCGTAGCTCGTTTGCGGGTCGAAACCCTATCCCCCGCCGCCACCGAGCCACGCGATTCCCCACCCCCTTCTTCACATTTCTCGCCGCCGGCGACCCCCCCCCCCCCTCCCGCCTCCAACCGCCATGTGGGGCCGCATGTGGAGCTCCGGACGCGGTTCCGGCAGCAGATCCGGCGGCGGAAGCGACCCCGAGCGCGAGCGGCGCGTCCGGTCGGACGGCGCGAGGAAGCGCGGGGCCTGGAAGTGGACCAACCGCGGCCTGTCGCCGCCGGCGAGCTTCCGCGTCCGCGAGACGGAGGAGTACAACCGCCGGCGCGCGTCCTTCTCCTCCGCGGCGAGATCTTCGTACGCCGGGAGCTCCTTCTCTTCCGGGGCGGGCCTTCTCCCCGTGAAGAGGGAGTGGCCGGAGGAGCCGGACGACTTCGAGTTCGTCCCCGTTAAGGAGGAGCCGGACGACTTTGAGTTCGTGCCCGTCAAGGAGGAGCCCGAGGAACCCGCTCCGCTCGGCCGCTGCGGAGTCGTCGGGCCGGAAGACTTCGTCTCCGATGTCGACACGGTTGCGGCCGCCGTCAGATCCCCATCCCTCTAGTACTAGTATTAATGTAGTATGTAGTATGAACTATGTTGGTGGTGTTTGATCATGTAAAATCTATGTAGTATGTGATGAACTATTCGCGTCAACGAGGTGCAATTTCTCCCGCAAAACTGATTTTTCAAATTATGCAGTTTTAGATACGGTTTCTATTGGGCCGCGCTAGTTTTCGACCCGCAAACGAGATCTTCGTGAAACTGCAAACGCGTTTTGCGGGTCGAGTTTTTGCAAGGTCTGCTAGAGTTGCTCTAAGGTAACTATTGACCCCGAAAAAAAGTCATCGAAATGTATCAACATGTGATGTTGTTTCGATGATCTCGGCGCTAGAATTTAATAGTGAAAGCACATTAAAAATCAATTTTCTGTTTGAGAGATAAAACATCTTAAATTTTGAAATATGAAAATAATTATGCTGACATAATCACTTGCATTCATGCATGCTTGTATGGCGATTTTGCACTGTCCCTAACCGGCAAGCTGACCGCATGCAATTTAAAAGCAAGCATCCCATTATGCATTTTTAATATACATCAGAAATATTTGTATGCACATTTTATATTTTTAAATACATGATTAATATTTTTTGATACACATTCTTTTTATGCATTTTTCGTATACATGAATTTTTTTTACTATACACATTTAATAAATTTTAAATTCTTGGTTAACATATGTTTATTATATATTTTTAGAATATTTAGAAGTATTTAAAAAGAAAAAATATATTTAGAATATTTAGAAGTATTAACGAAGGCAAAAAATAAAAAAACTTACGCATGAAGCATAAGAAACATTAAAAACAAACAAGGTTGGGTGAAACGCAAAGGGGTCGATGTAGTGGGTCGGCCCACTTGTAGTATGTAAGAGGCCACACAGTTCGCCTTTTTTATTTGTTTCTTCTTCAGTAAAGGTGTTCCAGATAGTGTGCGCCAAAAGATCAAAGATCTGCGGAATGTCCCCAATGAAACATTTAATGGAAAATATCTAGACATGCCTTCAGACATAGGTAGCTCAAAAAATGGTTCTTTCAAATTTCTGAAAGACCGGCTGTGGAGTAAAATCCAGGGCTGGATTGAGAGGACTTTGTCCACGGCTGGTAAGGAAGTTTTGGTAAAATCAGTAGCTCAGGCAATACCAGTATATTCCATGTCATGCTTCAAATTACCTAGAGGCCTTTGCGAGCATCTGAATATGTTAATCAGGAAGTTCTGGTGGGGCAGTAAGGATGGCAAGCACAAGCCTCATTGGGTCTCTTGGAAGGCAATGACCCAACCAAAAAGCATGGGAGGGTTAGGCTTTAAAGATTTTGAGCTTTTCAACTTGGCTATGTTAGCTAGACAAGCCTGGCGATTGTTACAATGCCCTGACTCCTTGAGTGCGCGACTGCTCAAGAGTATTTACTACCCAAACACTACAATTTTGCATGCTACTTTGGGTAGCCACCCCAGCCAGATTTGGCGGGCCATCATGGAAGGAAAGGACACTTTAAAACAGGGAATCATCAAGCGGATTGGCAATGGTTCGGACACTCTGATCTGGGAAGAAAATTGGCTACCAAGGAAGGAAATGATGCAGCCATATGGGTGTTGAGTGCTGAATCCACCGACACATGTCTCACATCTTATAGACTCAACTTCAGCTACTTGGAACAAGCAGCTGTTGGATGAGGTGTGTCGGTGTCAAAACCGGCGGATCTCGGGTAGGGGGTCCCGAAATGTGCGTCTAAGGAGGATGGTAACAGGAGGCATGGGACACGATATTTTACCCAGGTTCGGGCCCTCTTGATGGAGGTAAAACCCTACGTCCTGCTTGATTATTCTTGATAATATGAGTAGTACAAGAGTTGATCTACCACGAGATCGGAGAGGCTAAACCCTAGAAGCTAGCCTATGGTCTTATTGTTGGGGAACGTAGTAATTTCAAAAATTTCCTACGCACATGCAAGATCATGGTGATGCATAGCAACGAGAGGGGAGAGTCTAGTCCACGTACCCTCGTAAACCGAAAACGGAAGCGTTAGCACAACGCGGTTGATGTAGTCGTACGTCTTCACGGCCCGACCGATCAAGCACCGAAACTACGGCACCTCCGAGTTCTAGCACACGTTCAGCTCGATGACGATCCCCGGACTCCGATCCAGCAGAATGTCGGGGAAGAGTTCCGTCATCACGACGGCGTGGTGACGATCTTGATGTTGTACCATCGCAGGGCTTCGCCTAAGCGCCGCTACAATATTATCGAGGATTATGGTGGAGGGGGGCACCGCACACGGCTAAGAGATCAATGATCAATTGTTGTGTCTTTGGGGTGCCCCCCTGCCCCCGTATATAAAGGAGCAAGGGAGGAGGAGGCCGGCCCTAGGAGGGGGAGCGCCAAGTGTGGAGTCCTACTAGGACTCGCTAGTCCTAGTAGGATTCCACCTCCCATATGGAATAGGAAAAGAGGAAGGGAAAAGGAGAAGGAAGGAAGGGGGCGCCCCCCTTCCCTAGTCTAATTCGGACCAGACCAAGGGGAGGGGTGCGGCCACCCTTGAGGCCCTTTTCCTTCTTTCCCGTATGGCCCAATAAGGCCCAATACGTATTCCCGTAACTCTCCGGTACTCCGAAAAATACCCGAATCACTCGGAACCTTTCCGATGTCCGAATATAGTCGTCCAATATATCGATCTTTACGTCTCGACCATTTCGAGACTCCTCGTCATGTCCCCGAACTTATCCGGGACTCCGAACTCCTTCGGTACATCAAAACTCATAAACTCATAATATAACTGTCATCGAAACCTTAAGCGTGCAGACCCTACGGGTTCGAGAACAATGTAGACATGACCGAGACACGTCTCCGGTCAATAACCAATAGCGAAACCTGGATGCTCATATTGGCTCCCACATATTCTATGAAGATCTTTATTGGTCAAACCGCATAACAACATACGTTGTTCCCTTTTTTCATCGGTATGTTACTTGCCCGAGATTCGATCGTCGGTATCTCAATACCTAGTTCAATCTCGTTATCGGCAAGTCTCTTTACTCGTTCCGTAATACATCATCCCGCAACTAACTCATTAGTTGCAATGCTTGCAAGGCTTAAGTGATGTACATTACCGAGAGGGCCCAGAGATACCTCTGCGACAATCGGAGTGATAAATCCTAATCTTGAAATACGCCAACCCAACAAGTACCTTCGGAGACACCTGTAGATCACCTTTATAATCACCCAGTTATGTTGTGACGTTTGGTAGCACACAAAGTGTTCCTCCGGTAAATGGGAGTTGCATAATCTCATAGTCATAGGAACATGTATAAGTCATGAAGAAAGCAATAGCAACAAACTAAACGATCAAGTGCTAAGCTAACGAAATTGGTCAAGTCGATCACATCATTCTCCTAATGATGTGATCCCGTTAATCAAATGACAACTCATGTCTATGGTTAGGAAACATAACCATCTTCGATCAACGAGCTAGTCAAGTAGAGGCATACTAGTGACACTATGTTTGTCTATGTATTCACACATGTATTATGTTTCCGGTTAATACAATTCTAGCATGAATAATAAACATTTATCATGATATAAGGAATTAAATAATAACTTTATTATTGCCTCTAGGGCATATTTCCTTCACTTATTGTATGTTGTTCTATGGACTATATATAGACACCGGAGGGGGCTAGGGTTACACATGGTCGGTTACAAAGGAGGAGATATACATATCCGTATTGCCTAGCTTGCCTTCCACGCTAGAATTGTGGGAGCTATAATTGTATTTCCTTGTTCAGGATAATTGTCTATTATTCATGCTATAATTGTATTATCCTGAAATCGTAATACATGTGTGAATACATAGATCACAATGTGTCCCTAGTGAGCCTCTAGTTGACTAGCTCGTTGATCAACAAATAGTCAAGGTTTCCTGGCTATGGACATGGGGATGTCATTGATAACGGGATCACATCATTAGGAGAATGATGTGATGGACAAGACCCAATCTTAAGCTTAGCTCAAAGATCGTGTAGTTCGTTTGTTGTAGCTTTTCTGAATGTCAAGTATCATTTCCTTAGACCATGAGATTGTGCAACTCCCGGATACCGTAGGAGTGCTTTGGGTGTACCAAATGTCACAACGTAACTGGGTGACTATAAAGGTACATTACAGGTGTTTCCGAAAGTGTCTGTTGGGTTGGCACGAATCGAGACTAGGATTTGTCACTCCGTATGACGGAGAGGTATCTCTGGGCCCACTCGGTAATGCATCATCACAATGAGCTCAATGTGACCAAGTGGTTGATCACGGGATCATGCATTACGGTACGAGTAAAGTGACTTGCTAGTAACGAGACTGAACAAGGTATTGGGATACCGACGATCGAGTCTCGGGCAAGTAATGTACCGATTGACAAAGGGAATTGTATACGGGGTTGCTTGAATCCTCGACATCGTGGTTCATCCGATGAGATCATCGAGGAGCATGTGGGAGCCAACATGGGTATCCAGATCCCGCTGTTGGTTATTGGCCGGAGAGCCGTCTCGGTCATGTCTACGTGTCTCCCGAACCCGTAGGGTCTACACACTTAAGGTTCGGTGACGCTAGGGTTGTAGAGATATGAGTATGCAGTAATCCGAAAGTTGTTCGGAGTCCCGGATGAGATCCTGGACGTCACGAGGAGTTCCAGAATGGTCCGGAGGTGAAGAATTATATATAGGAAGTGTATTTTCGGCCATCGGGAAAGATTCGGGGTCACCGGTATTGTACTGGGACCACCGGATGGGTCCCGGGGGTCCACCGGGTGGGGCCACCCATCCCGGAGGGCCCCATGGGCTGAAGTGGGGAGGGGAACCAGCCCATAGTGGGCTGGTGTGCCCCCTCCTTGGGCCCCCCTGCGCCCAGGGTTGGAAACCCTAGGGTGGGGGCGCCTCCACTTGCCTTGGGGGGCACTCCACCCCCTTGGCCGCCGCCCCCCTTGGGAGATCCCATCTCCAGGGCCGGCGCCCCCCCCTAGGGGGCCTATATAAAGGGGGGGAGGGAGGGCAGCCGCACCTGAAGCCTTGGCGCCTCCCTCTCCCCTGCTACACCTCTCCCTCTCGCAGAAGCTCGGCGAAGCCCTGCTGCGATCATTGTTGCATCCACCACCACGTCGTCGTGCTGCTGGATCTTCATCAACCTCTCCTTTCCCCTTGCTGGATCAAGAAGGAGGAGACGTCATCTGCTCCGTACGTGTGTTGAACGCGGAGGTGCCGTCCGTTCGGCACTTGGTCATCGGTGATTTGGATCACGGCGAGTACGACTCCATCATCCCCGTTCTCTTGAACGCTTCCGCTCGCGATCTACAAGGGTATGTAGATGCACTCTCCTCTCATTGCTAGTTGACTCCATAGATTGATCTTGGTGAAACGTAGGAATTTTTTTTGTTTTCTACAACGTTCCCCAACAGTGGTATCAGGGCTAGGTCTATGCGTAGTTACTATGCACGAGTAGAACACAAAGTAGTTGTGGGCGTCGATATTGTCAATTTGCTTGCCGTTACTAGTCTTATCTTGATTCGGCGGCATCGTGGGATGAAGCGGCCCGGACCAACCTTACACGTACGCTTACGTGAGACCGGTTCCACCGACTGACATGCACTAGTTGCATAAGGTGGCTGGCGGGTGTCTGTCTCTCCCACTTTAGTCGGATCGGATTCGATGAACAGGGTCCTTATGAAGGGTAAATCGAAATTGGCAATTCACGTTGTGCTTTTGGCGTAGGTAAGAAACGTTCTTGCTAGAAACCTATAGCAGCCACGTAAAAAACTTGCAACAACAATTAGAGGACGTCTAACTTGTTTTTGCAGCAAGTGTCTTGTGATGTGATATGGCCAAAGGTTGTGATGAATGATGAATGATATATGTGATGTATGAGATTGATCATGTTCTTGTAATAGGAATCACGACTTGCATGTCGATGAGTATGACAACCGGCAGGAGCCATAGGAGTTGTCTTTATTTTTCTGTATGACCTGCGTGTCATTGAGAAACGCCATGTAAATTACTTTACTTTATTGCTAAACGTGTTAGCCATAGTAGTAGAAGTAATAGTTGGCGAGCAACTTCATGGAGACACGACGATGGAGATCATGATGATGGAGATCATGGTGTCATGCCGGTGACAAGATGATCATGGAGCCCCAAGATGGAGATCAAAGGAGCTATATGATATTGGCCATATCATGTCACTATTATTTGATTGCATGTGATGTTTATCATGTTTTTGCATCTTGTTTACTTAGAACGACGGTAGTAAATAAGATGATCCCTCATAATAATTTCAAGAAAGTGTTCCCCCTAACTGTGCGCCGTTGCGACAGTTCGTTGTTTCGAAGCACCACGTGATGATCGGGTGTGATAGATTCCAACGTTCACACACAACGGGTGTAAGACAGATTTACACACGCAATACACTTAGGTTGACTTGACGAGCCTAGCATGTACAGACATGGCCTCGGAACACAGAAGACCGAAAGGTCGAGCATGAGTCGTATAGAAGATACGATCAACATGAAGATGTTCACCGATGTTGACTAGTCCGTCTCACGTGATGATCGGACACGGCCTAGTCAACTCGGATCATGTTATACTTAGATGACTGGAGGGATGTCTATCTAAGTGGGAGTTCATTGAATAATTTGATTAGATGAACTTAATTATCATGAACTTAGTCTAAAATCTTTACAATATGTCTTGTAGATCAAATGGCCAACGTTGTCCTCAACTTCAACGCGTTCCTAGAGAAAACCAAGCTGAAAAACGATGGCAGCAACTATACGGACTGGGTCCGGAACCTGAGGATCATCCTCATAGCTGCCAAGAAAGATTATGTCCTACAAGCACCGCTAGGTGACGCACCCGTCCGACAGAAGCAAGACGTTATGAACGCTTGGCAGACACGTGCTGATGATTACTCCCTCGTTCAGTGCGGCATGCTTTACAGCTTAGAACCGGGGCTCCAAAAGCGTTTTGAGAGACACGGAGCATATGAGATGTTCGAAGAGCTGAAAATGGTTTTCCAAGCTCATGCCCGGGTCGAGAGATATGAAGTCTCCGACAAGTTCTTCAGCTGTAAGATGGAGGAAAATAGTTCTGTCAGTGAGCACATACTCAAAATGTCTGGGTTGCATAACCGCTTGACTCAGCTGGGAGTTAATTTCCCGGATGACGCGGTCATTGACAGAATCCTTCAGTCGCTTCCACCGAGCTACAAGAGCTTTGTGATGAACTTCAATATGCAGGAGATGGAAAAGACCATTCCTGAAGTATTTGCAATGCTGAAATCAGCAGAGGTAGAAGTCAAAAAGGAACATCAAGTGTTAATGGTGAATAAAACCACTAAGTTCAAGAAAGGCAAGGGTAAGAAGAACTTCAAGAAGGACGGCAAGGGAGTTGCCGCGCCCGGTAAGCAAGCTGCCGGGAAGAAGCCAAAGAATGGACCCAAGCCCGAGACTGAGTGTTTTTTTTGCAAGGGAAGTGGTCACTGGAAGCGGAACTGCCCCAAATACTTAGCGGACAAGAAGGCCGGCATCACAAAAGGTATATGTGATATACATGTAATTGATGTGTACCTTACCAGTACTCGTAGTAGCTCTTGGGTATTTGATACCAGTGTGGTTGCTCACATTTGTAACTCAAAGTAGGAGCTGCGGAATAAGCGGAGACTGGCGAAGGACGAGGCGACGATGCGCGTCGGGAATGGTTCCAAGGTCGATGCGATCGCCGTCGGCACGCTACCTCTACATTTACCTACGGGATTAGTTTTAAACCTCAATAATTGTTATTTAGTGCCAGCTTTGAGCATGAACATTGTATCAGGATCTCGTTTAATTCAAGATGGCTACTCATTTAAATCCGAGAATAATGTTTGTTCTATTTATATGAGAGATATGTTTTATGGTCATGCTCCGATGGTGAATGGTTTATTCTTAATGAATCTCGAGCGTAATGCTACACATATTCATAGTGTGAATACCAAAAGATGTAAGGTTGATAATGATAGTCCCACATACTTGTGGCACTGCCGCCTTGGTCACATAGGTGTCAAACGCATGAAGAAGCTTCATGCAGATGGACTTTTAGAGTCTCTTGATTACGAATCATTTGACACGTGCGAACCATGCCTCATGGGTAAAATGACCAAGACTCCGTTCTCAGGAACAATGGAGCGAGCAACCAGCTTATTGGAAATCATACATACTGATGTGTGCGGTCCAATGAGTGTTGATGCTCGCGGTGGCTATCGTTATGTTCTCACCCTCACTGATGACTTGAGTAGATATGAGTATGTCTACTTAATGAAACACAAGTCTGAGACCTTTGAAAAGTTCAAGGAATTTCAGAGTGAGGTTGAGAATCAACGTGACAGGAAAATCAAGTTCTTGCGATCAGATCGTGGGGGAGAATACTTGAGTCACGAATTTGGCACACACTTAAGAAAATGTGGAATAGTTTCACAACTCACGCCGCCTGGAACACCTCAGCGTAATGGTGTGTCCGAACATCGTAATCGCACTCTATTAGATATGGTGCAATCTATGATGTCTCTTACCGATTTACCGCTGTCATTTTGGGGCTATGCTTTAGAGACTGCCGCATTCACTTTAAATAGGGCTCCGTCGAAATCTGTTGAGACGACACCATATGAATTATGGTTTGGGAAGAAACCTAAGCTGTCGTTTCTAAAAGTTTGGGGATGCGATGCTTATGTCAAGAAACTTCAACCTGAAAAGCTCGAACCCAAGTCAGAAAAATGCATCTTCATAGGATACCCTAAGGAAACCATTGGGTATACCTTCTACCTCAGATCCGAAGGCAAGATCTTCGTTGCCAAGAATGGATCCTTTCTAGAGAAGGAGTTTCTCTCGAAAGAAGTAAGTGGGAGGAAAGTAGAGCTTGATGAAGTACTGCCTCTTGAAGCAGAGAGTAGCGCAGCTCAGGAAAATGTTCCTGTGGTGCCTGCACCGATTAGAGAGGAAGTTAATGATGATGATCAAGATACTTCGGATCAAGCTCCTACTGAACTTCGTAGGTCCACAAGGACACGTTCCGCACCAGAGTGGTACGGCAACCCTATCTTGGAAATCATGTTGTTAGACAACGGTGAACCTTCGAACTATGAAGAAGCGATGGCGGGCCTAGATTCTGACAAATGGCTAGAAGCCATGAAATCCGAGATAGAATCCATGTATGAAAACAAAGTATGGACTTTGACTGACTTGCCCGAAGATCGGCGAGCCATAGAAAATAAATGGATCTTTAAGAAGAAGACAGACGCGGATGGTAATGTGACCATCTATAAGGCTCGACTTGTCGCTAAGGGTTATCGACAAGCTCAAGGGGTTGACTACGATGAGACTTTCTCACCCGTAGCGAAGCTGAAGTCCATCCGAATCATGTTAGCAATTGCCGCATTCTATGATTATGAAATATGGCAAATGGGCGTCAAAACGGCATTCCTTAATGGTTTCCTTAAGGAAGAATTGTATATGATGCAGCCGGAAGGTTTTGTCGATCCTAAGAATGCTGACAAGATGTGCAAGCTCCAACGCTCGATTTATGGGCTGGTGCAAGCATCTCAGAGTTGGAACATTCGCTCTGATGAGATGATCAAAGCGTTTGGGTTTATGCAGACTTATGGAGAAGCCTGCATTTACAAGAAAGTGAGTGGGAGCTCTGTAGCATTTCTCATATTATATGTAGATGACATACTTTTGATGGGAAATGATATAGAACTTTTGGACAGCATTAAGGCCTACTTGAATAAGAGTTTTTCAATGAAAGACCTTGGAGAAGCTGCTTATATATTAGGCATCAAGATCTATAGAGATAGATCAAGATGACTCATAGGTCTTTCACAAAGCACATACCTTGATAAGATATTGAAGAAGTTCAATATGGATCAGTCTAAGAAGGGGTTCTTGCCTATGTTTCAAGGTGTGAAATTGAGCTCAGCTCAATGTCCGACCACAGCAGAAGATATAGAAGAGATCAGTGTCATCCCCTATGCATCAGCCATAGGGTCTATTATGTATGCCATGCTGTGTACTAGACCTGATCTAAACCTTGCCGTAAGTTTGGTAGGAAGGTACCAAAGCAATCCCGGCAAGGAACACTGGACAGCGGTCAGGAATATCCTGAAGTACCTGAAAAGTACTAAGGACATGTTTCTCGTTTATGGAGGTGACGAAGAGCTCGTCGTAAAGGGTTACGTCGACGCTAGCTTCGACAAAGATCTGGATGACTCTAAGTCACAAACCGGATACGTGTATATGTTGAATGGTGGAGCAGTAAGCTGGTGCAGCTGCAAGCAGAGCGTCGTGGCGGGATCTACATGTGAAGCGGAGTACATGGCAGCCTCGGAGGCAGCGCATGAAGAAATTTGGGTGAAGGAGTTCATCACTGACCTAGGAGTCATACCCAATGCATCGGGGCCGATCAAACTCTTCTGTGACAACACTCGAGCTATTGCACTTGCCAAGGAGCCCAGGTTTCACAAGAAGACCAGGCACATCAAGCGTCGCTTCAACTCCATTCGTGAAAATGTTCAATATGGAGACATAGATATTTGTAAAGTACATATGGATCTGAATGTCGCAGATCCATTGACTAAACCTCTCCCTAGAGCAAAACATGATCAACACCAGAATTCCACGGGTGTTCGATTCATCACAATGTAACAAGATGATTGACTCTAGTGCAAGTGGGAGACTGTTGGAAATATGCCCTAGAGGCAATAATAAAATGATTATTATATTTCCTTGTTCATGATAATTGTCTATTATTCATGCTATAATTGTATTATCCGGAAATCGTATTACATGTGTGAATACATAGACCACAATGTGTCCCTAGTGAGCCTCTAGTTGACTAGCTCATTGATCAACAGATAGTCAAGGTTTCCTGGCTATGGACATGGGGATGTCATTGATAATAGGATCACATCATTAGGAGAATGATGTGATGGCCAAGACCCAATCTTAAGCTTAGCTCAAAGATCATGTAGTTCGTTTGCTGTAGCTTTTCTGAATGTCAACTATCATTTCCTTAGACCATGAGATTGTGCAACTCCCGGATACCGTAGGAGTGCTTTGGGTGTACCAAATGTCACAACGTAAGTGGGTGACTATAAAGGTACATTACAGGTGTTTCAGAAAGTGTCTGTTGGGTTGGCATGAATCGAGACTGGGATTTGTCACTCCGTATGACGGAGAGGTATCTCTGGGCCCACTCAGTAATGCATCATCACAATGAGCTCAATGTGATCAAGTGGTTGATCACGGGATCATGCATTACGGTACGAGTAAAGTGACTTGCTGGTAACGAGACTGAACAAGGTATTGGGATACCGACGATCGAGTCTCGGGCAAGTAACGTACCGATTGACAAAGGGGATTGTATACGGGGTTGCTTGAATCCTCGACATCGTGGTTCATCCGATGAGATCATCGAGGAGCATGTGGGAGCCAACATGGGTATCCAGATCCCGTTGTTGGTTATTGGCCGGAGAGCCGTCTCGGTCATGTCTACGTGTCTCCCGAACCCATAGGGTCTACACACTTAAGGTTCGGTGACGCTAGGGTTGTAGAGATAAGAGTATGCAGTAATCCGAAAGTTGTTCGGAGTCCCGGATGAGATCCTGGACGTCACGAGGAGTTCCGGAATGGTCCGGAGGTGAAGAATTATATATAGGAAGTGTATTTTCAGCCATCGGGAAAGATCCGGGGTCACCGGTATTAATTGTACTGGGACCACCGGATGGGTCCCGGGGGTCCATCGGGTGGGGCCACCCATCCCGGATTGCCCCATGGGCTGAAGTGGGGAGGGGAACCAGCCCATAGTGGGCTGGTGCGCCCCCTCCTTGGGCCCCCCTGCGCCTAGCGTTGGAAACCCTAGGGTGGGGGGCGCCTCCACTTGCCTTGGGGGGCACTCCACCCCCTTGGCCGCCGCCCCCCTTGGGAGATCCCATCTCCAGGGCCGGCGCCCCCCTAGGGGGCCTATATAAAGGAGGAAGGGAGGGCAGCCGCACCTGAAGCCTTGGCGCCTCCCTCTCCCCTGCTACACCTCTCCCTCTCGCAGAAGCTCGGCGAAGCCCTGCTGTGATCATCGCTGCATCCACCACCACGCTGTTGTGCTGCTGGATCTTCATCAACCTCTCCTTTCCCCTTGCTGGATCAAGAAGGAGGAGACGTCATCCGCTCCATACGTGTGTTGAATGCGGAGGTGCCGTCCGTTCGGCACTTGGTCATCGGTGATTTGGATCACGGCGAGTACGACTCCATCATCCCTGTTCTCTTGAATGCTTCCACTCGCGATCTACAAGGGTATGTAGATGCACTCTCCTCTCGTTGCTAGTTGACTCCATAGATTGATCTTGGTGAAACGTAGGAAATTTTTTTGTTTTCTGCAACGTTCCCCAACACGCATTACCCCTCACTTCGGCCTATGGCTCAAGACCTTCGATGTGAAGCCGAAGATGGTCAAGGGCAGTATGCTGCGTGCGAAGGTGCTCTAATAAGCAAAATTGCTGACGCTCCATGGCCAAAGGGTTCCTTTCCAGAGGTATCCGGATTGTGGCAACGGGAGTGGTTTTATGTCATAGCTCCCCGAAGTGCCAATTGGGTGGCTGCCCCACCTTTCGCTCGGGCCCTCCACCACAACTGATGTCATGGATCAGCAGGGGGCTGAGCTGGTGTCCAGCCAAGGACGTGCCAATACTGCAGAGCCGTATCCGAGATCTCTTCGAGGGAGATTTCAGTCTGGTTATGGTAATGCAAGTTATGCTGGTCCGTCGAGTCCAGCCTTGCAAACGCCGGCCCCTCCGCATGTGGGAATTCAATCCGGAAGGACCGCGCACTATTCAGAATTTCCTCGGTATGACGCACAAGGAGATGTACAAATCGTTCTTCGGACCCCAAATAGAGTGTCCGGACACTACCGAGGACGTGGGCCTGAGCAGCAACCGCACCGCTACCCAAGTAAGTAATCCCATGGCCGAACACACTGTCCTTTTATTTAGCATGACATCATTCTGAAGAATCGCTCTTTGACCAGGACTGGATAACAAAGGCGAAGATGATCCGGTGTTCGCCCCCCCTTCCTGAAGGCTTGGACAATCCGGTGCTGGAAAAGATGCTCGAGCCAGCACCTTGCCAGGTGCCCTCAAAGGAAGATGAAGGGGGAATAAAGAGGGCGAAAGCGGGCCTCCATCGCTACCTATTCCAACCGAGGGAATGAGCGCCTCCGCGAGGGAGGATAACCAAGGGGAAGAATCTGACATTCTCTCTCCCCGGGGAAGGAAGAGGTTTGCCTCTGAAGATCCGGAAACTAAGGTTTCCAAACGGGAGAAGAAATCTCTGCCAGAGGGACCTACCTCAGAGGGTACTCTTGCCGCACAATTTTCGCGTAGGGTTCAGCCCTCTACCGAGCTGTAAGTAAAAGGGTATTCAATAACGAAAATATCTTGCTCTATTTCTGAGGAAAATGATCGAAGTATTTATCTTGCAGTTCGGATCTTAGCCCTTCTCAGCTGAGCTCGTCTTCGGGGGATCTTCTTCCGGAGATGATGGAGAGCGAAACGCCTCCCCCTGCCATACCGCCTTACGAAGTGGGCGACCCTGAGGTGTCGTCGCGAAGGGCTTCTCCTGATCCGGCAAGGCTAGAAGGTAATCCTATGTCCACCCGAAGTCCTCAGTATCCGGCTCTCGAAGAGAGCAATCAAAAGAGTCCGGCACCATCTGGTGTGCGGTCGGATGCACGGAGGGATCTGCTGGAGAAAGCGGCTATCTCAGAAGAGCACCGCACATTGATTGGTACGGTGATTGAAAGGATTTCGTCCGCCGAAAGCGGGCTGCATGAAGCCTTTATGAGTCTACTAACGGGTTTTGAGGTACGTGAAATGATGTACATTTTTGAAAGTACCGCACATTTTTAGATGTGCCCTGTGTAGATAGTAGCCCCTGAGACTCTGGTTTTTGTCGAAAACGGCGGCAAACAGAGGATCATAGTCCCAGGTAATAACCAGACTGCCTTTATGTGTAGGTGGTGGAGGCTCCGGTGGCTAGCCGGACTGATGGGTATGCCGAACTAAAGCGGAAACTGGATGCGGCAGATGCCGACATCATGCTTGTCAACAAGCGGCTTGACGAGACGCAGGGTCAGTGATTTTTCTGGCGATTGTCACATAATAAGAGCGGCCTAATGCCAGTATCTTTAATATGTTTGTGACTGCAGATGGAGCGGCCACCGTGGAGACCCTTCGGGTGGAGCTTGCCCGAGCCAAGGAGCAAGCCAGGAGTAGCAATGCGGCCGCTTTAAAGGCGGCCGAAGAGTTAAGGGTCGAACAGGCTGCACATTGTGAGAGCACAGAAAAAATTGCCAAGATGACCGTGGAGTTAAAAGATGCTGTTGACCGTTACCGGCTTCTTGAAGAGGAAAACCAGGCGAAAGCGACGGACCTGGAGAAGGCCCGGGTGGCTGCCGAGGAAGCCCGCTCCAAAATTAGAGCGACGAAGGAGGAGCTGAATCAGGCTGCAGATATCGTGTCTGGGAAGCCTTTCTTGTTGCGGACTAAGTTCGGAGATCTGAAGTATGCTCCTCTGGACCGGCTATGGAGTTCTGCGGACGCGTACATGGATTTGGCTACCAGCGCTACTGATGCCGCCGAGTACTTCAAGGATCAGAAAGGTCCCGAAGTGGAGAAGCTGTTTTGGTCATAGTTTCACGCTCCAGTCCGTCTGCTGCTGCTGAATGAGCGATTGACCGGTTGGGCCAAGCTCCATAGATTATCCGGACTGGACATGAGGTCTGTTGTGGATCATTTGTGGCCAGGAGGGCCAAGGCCGAATAGCTACTTTAGCTTAGTGCAACAACTCCTTGGCGATGTGCCACGCATCGATGCTGTGAAGAGGCCGGCGTGCATAGAAGGCTCGTGGATGGCCCTTGCCCGTGTCAAAACATACTGGGCAGAGATGGATGCCACCACTGTTGCGGCACAGGGTTCGGCCATAGGCCGAGTGGCTGCCGAGCACTACTTTGAAGAAGTTCTTGAAGGCGCTGGTTCAATAGAGGCTCACTGCTCGAAGAATATTATGTTTGGGTGACATGTATTCCCATTGTAAAAACAATGTTTTATTGAATTTATCAAGGCTGTATTTATACTTTCTCCCAAAAGTGCTATGATGCCTCCTTGCGGCCGTTTATGTATGTATGTATATAACCTAAAAGATTGCAGTCGTCGGCTTCAGCCCCCATGCATATAATGCGGGGGTGTTCGCAAAAGACGCGTGTTCACACTTGATCCAACATCTTGGTCCATTAAGGTGGTGATAGCGCATCGAACTAGGCAACCGGACTATAATGCTTTAACACTTTCACTTAGCCAGAGGAGTTTGACAGTGGGGCTACTATATAGCCCCTAGTGGCTCCGCACTCATCCGAATTCGGGGTGCGTACATGCCTGGCCGGGAAACGGCCCTTTGTTAAAGCGGAGGAATCCCGAAGATTCCACTAGGTCATCGAGTGGTTGACCAGTCTCACGCTATATCATGATAGTCAGTTTTTGGCTTTCTCTACTGAGGTGCTCGTCCGGATGAACCAGGGCACAATCGCAGTAGTTCTCCTGGTGCCGCCTTAGCCGATAGAGCGGAACGTAAGGCAGCAAAACACAGGAGCCGGGCAAACCCAACATTTGACCAAAGACATGATTCGGAGCTGATGCATATAAGGCCAAACTCGCGACGCCGAACACTCCCTGAGGTATTCGGTCTTTATGATGTAAACCGGGCCTAAACAGTGCCCTTTGTAATAAGCCCCTGGTGTCCAGGTACGTGCAATAGTCTGACGTGGCCACATGCCAATACGTCAGCATCCTTCTCAATTGTACTGAGAATCCGAGGGATGTGTATCAACAAGAGACAGTAAAAAAGGTTTACGCAGGGTCTTAATCTGAAAAGAATTCTTGGAACGGGTCCCTGCTGCACGTCTGCGCCTGTGTCTCCCTTGTGTCGTATTCTGGACGGGTGTAGCACGATGGTCATCTGAAAAAGAGAGGAATTTAATTGAAAAGTTGTTGTGCAAAAGGTAAGTTATACTAAATAAACAATATATAGTTCAAAATGAGTAAAGTTGAGCCTGATTGCCACTTGTGCGCTCGTTTTGAGCCCCTTGTATTGTAATAGGGGTATAGCCATCAAACTTGTATCAATTACATATAACTGTACCGGACTCCTCCAACCGTGTCCATGGTCTTAACAACCTGTCAGATGCTTTAGTTGGTGAGGTCGTTTAGTGTGCGGCTGCCAAGGAAGCCGCACGGTCTTCCGCGCGCAAGGAGTGCTCAATATTTCCATTTACTGTAATGATGCCACATGGACCGGGCATTTTAAGCATGAGGGAAGCGTAATGCGGTATTGCGTTAAAGCGAGCGAAAGCTTCGCGTCCGAGTAGTTCTTGATAGCCACTTTGGAACGGAGCAATGTGGAAGGTTAAATTTTCGCTGCGGAAGTTATCGGGGAAGCCGAATATAACCTCTAGTAGCAGGGACCCCATGCAATGGGCCTCTGGGCCTGGCATTACTCCTTTAAAGGTAGCATTGCTGCGGCTAATTTTTGTTGGGTCTATCCCCATTTTGCGGACTGTGTCCTGATATATCAGGTTTAAACTGCTGCCGCCGTCCATCAGGACTCGTGTGCAGTGGTATCCGTCAATTATTGGATTTAATATCAAGGCAGCCCATCCTGCACGCCGGATACTTGTCGAGTAATCCCGATGGTCAAAGGTGATCGTTTGGGACGACCAGTGGCGGAACTCCGTGGTGATAGGCCCTGGGGCATGTTTCTCTAGGGGTGCCGCTTTGTTTCTCTCCTTTATCACATGTAACGCGTTGACTTTTTTGACTTCTGGTGGGAATTTCTTCTATTCCCCAGTGCTTTGCTTGTGAGGCTCGTCCTCATTTTCGCTTGGTGTATCTTGTCCCTTGTGTTCGGCGTTGAGCTTGCCGGACTGCTTGAAGACCCAACATTCTCTATGGGTATGATTTGCAGGTTTATCGGGGGTGCTATGGATCTGACATATTTGGTCCAGAATCTTGTTTAGGCTGGACAGTTCGTCTCTGTTGCCTTTGCAGGGCAGCTTCTGCTGACCTGGCCGAGAGCTTCTGAATCCGGCGTTTACCGCCGTGCTCTTGGGGTTGTCTTCTTTATTCCGGCGCTTATTTTTGCTGCGTCGTGATTTCTTGTTTCCGTCCCTGACTTAGGATGTACTTGGGAAGCTGGTGCTGCATCGGGCTAACCAGCTTTCCTCACCCGCGCAAAAGCGGGTCATGAGGCTTGTTAATGCTGCCATTGTTCTCGGCTTTTCTTGGTCGAGGTGTCTGGCAAGCCATTTGTCTCGAACTCTATGCTTGAAAGCTGCTAAGGCTTCAGCGTCCAGACAGTCGACTATTTTGTTCTTTTTAGTGAGGAACCTGTTCCAAAGCTTTCGGGCTGACTCTCCGGGCTGTTGGGTTATATGACTTAAATCGTCTGCATCTGGTGGTCGGACATAGGTCCCTTGAAAATTTGCCCGAAAGGCGTCTTCGAGCTCTTCCCAGCTTCCAATGGAGTTTTTGGGGAGGCTTTTGAGCCAGTGCCGAGCTGGCCCTTTGAGCTTGAGGGGTAAGTACTTGATGGCATGGAGATCGTCTCCCCGAGCCATGGATATGGAGGATGTAGTCCTCAATCCAGACCCCAGGGTTTGTTGTTCCATCATATGCCTCTATGTTTACGGGTTTGAATCCCTCTGGAAATTCATGGTCCAGCACCTCATCGGTGAAACATAGGGGGTGTGCGGCACCCCTGTATTTGGGTGTACCGTGGTGTTCGTATGTTTGTTGTGTTGCATTGCATGCTGGAGTGCGCTTGCGTGGCCCGTATATGGATCTGGTTGCGCCGTCCTTTTGATGCGAGCCCTCGCGTGGATCGCGTGCTAGCTTATGTGCGGCGTCGTTTGCCGCTCTGTGTTGGCCGTGAGGTCATCTATCCGACCGGATGGCCGTTTTAATTTTTGGTTGCGGGGGATCTAAGGCCTCCTCATCGAATTCAGGTAGCAACTTTCGCTTTGGGTAGCTCTTGGTGTGGCGATTACTGTTGTACTTCGCTGTAGTGTTGAGTACTTCACTCCATCTGATTTTGAGTGTGTCTTGTGCAGTCCTGAGCCTTTGTTTCTGCTTTTTCAGACTCCTCGCAGTGGCAACCAGCCTTTGATGGGCATTCTGTTGCTCCGGGTGTCTGTCCGGTGTGATGTCGTCCGGACTGTTATCTTCGACGGGGTCGGGTTGTTTGGTTTGATTCTCCGTGTTGCCCTGGTCGGGCGATGGTTCACCCTACTCTATCGTTGGGTCTATATGATCGTTGTTTCTGCCGAGGCGGGATTTGGAGCGGCTCTTACGCCGCCGCTTTGACTGCTTTTCGAGGGAACAACCCTTCGCTACGTCCTTCCGTTCCTCGTCATCGTTTTCTTTGGGTGTGTCCACCATGTATACATCATATGATCAAGTGGGCGTCCAGTGCCCTGTGGGCAGTGGTTCCTGTTCCTCTCCTGCATCGTCGTCCATACCGTTGATGTCTTCAGAGTTGAAGTCGGTCATGTCGGTCAAATCATCGACAGTGGCTGGATGGTGGGTGGGCAGCGAATTTCTTCGTCATCCGCATCCCAATCCTGCCGAACATAGTTCGGCCAGGGCTCTCCTGATAGGGAGAGAGACCTTAATGAGTTCAGTATGTCTCCGAAAGGCGAGTGCTGAAAGATATCCGCGGAGGTGAACTCCATGATCGGTGGCCCAGTCGGATTCGACAGGCACGAGCGCAGGTGGTTCAGAGTCCATGGTCGGGGAAGAATCCGGTAGTTCGGCGTCACGGCTCTCGTGGAGGGTAAGGTCGATCCTCGGCTCGATCGCCGCTGAGAATGCGGCCTCCGTGGTGTGGTCTATCCACTCGTCCATGGATGGCGCAATTGGCTCCGAATTGAGGGTCGGGGCGGTTGCCGGTGTGGTCTCCTGAACACTGTCCGATGGTAGAGCTAAATCATGCTCATCGTGACCGTGCGGTGCACTCGGCAAGGACTCGAATCCGTCGAAGATCAAGTCTCCGTGGATGTCGGCCATGTAGTTTAAGCTTCCAAACCTGACCTGGTGGCCAGGGGCGTAACTCTCGATCTGCTCCAGATGGCCAAGCGAGTTGGCCCGCAGTGCGAAGCCGCCGAATACAAAGATCTATCCGGGAAGAAAAGTCTCACCCTAGACTGCATCGCTATCGATGATTGAAGGAGCCATCAAGCCTAACGACAACGACACAGAGGAACTCTCAATGAAAGCACCAATGTCGGTGTCAAAACCGGCAGATCTCGGGTAGGGGGTCCCGAACTATGCGTCTAAGGCGGATGGTAACAGGAGGCAGGGGACACGATGTTTTACCCAGGTTCGGGCCCTCTTGATGGAGGTAAAACCCTACGTTCTGCTTGATTATTCTTGATAATATGAGTAGTACAAGAGTTGATATCTACCACGAGATCAGAGATGCTAAACCCTAGAAGCTAGCCTATGGTCTGATTGTATGTTGTTCTACGGACTAATACCCTCCGGTTTATATAGACACCGGAGGGGGCTAGGGTTACACAAGGTCAGTTACAAAGGAGGAGATATACATATCCGTATTGCCTAGCTTGCCTTCCACGCCAAGTAGAGTCCCATCCGGACACGGGACGAAGTCTTCAATCTCGTATCTTCATAGTCCAACAGTCCGGCCAAAGGATATAGTCCGGCTGTCCGGAGACCCCCTAATCCAGGACTCCCTCAAGGTATTTCTCCCTTTCGATGTAAAAGTGATCATGAGTATCCCTCTGTGCACAATGAATACACCAGATTTTTGGAGATGGATGTTCAAGAAGAAGGGCCACTTTTCTGTAAGGTCGGCCTACAACATGTTGGTAGTCACGAGGCAAAGAAGAGAGGCTTGGTTGGAAGGGACAGCCGCGGCATCAAGGTCGAATATTGAGGACGGATCATGGAAAGCTCTATGAAAAACAGAGGTACCGGGCAAACTGAGGATGTTTTTATGGCGACTCACGGAACAATCACTTCCTACAGAAGATGTCAGGGCGCATCGACACATGTCCACCTCAAGCTCGTGCGGCTTATGTGGCTCTCCCGACTCTTGGCGCCATTCTCTCCTTGACTGCACGGTCTCTAGATGCACATGTGCGTTAGTCGATGAGGATTTGAGTGCGGCTTTGGTGGACAGTTCAGAGACAAATGCTAGAAATTGGTTGTTCACCCTAATAGAATCACTCCCACATGATCACTTCGTCAGAGTTGCAGTCACACTTTGGGCAATATGGTCATCAAGGCGCAAGGCAATCCATGAGGGGATATTCCAAACTCCAGATGCAATACACACCTTCATTACATACTTCATCGGTGAACTGGATGTTGTGCGGGAAAAGGAGCCTAAGAGAACCGGGGCAGCTCAGCCCACGAGTGTTCCTCGGCGACCTAAGGCACCACGGTAGAACTTCGTAAAAATACAAGTAGATGCGGGGGTCAGAGCCTCAAGAGGAGGATCGGCGGCAGTGATATGCCGGGACAGAAATGGGGTTCATCTGGGAAGCTCTGCACTGGTGATTAATTGCTGGAGTGGCGGACCCAGCTACCTTGGAGGCGATCGCTTGTAGAGAGGCTATCTCTTTGGCTCAAGATTTACACGTGCAACAGGCTATTATCACCTCAGACTTGAAGCAAGTCATTGGTGATATCCATGGAGAAAATCAGGGAATTTATGGTCCCATTATCAACGAAATCAAGTCTAGAGCTTCTCTTTTGAATTGTACTTTTTCTTTCGAGGGTCGTGCAACCAATATGGATGCACATAGATTAGCAAAATTGCTCTTTCTTTAGCCTCGGGGCGTCATGTATGGCTTGGCTACCCTCATACCCCGACTCATATCCCACATTCTATGGAGTTTGAATAATAAACTTGGCTTTACCCCTCAAAAAAAATTGTTTCTTCTTCTTCTCTTTCATTTTATGTTTATTATTTTTATTTTATCTTCTCGTTTTTCATGTTCCTTTTTTATTTTCATATATTCAAAAAATCCCATGTATTGAATTTTCATTCTTTCTTTACGTTTTCCCAAAAAAATCGTTTTTTAAAAAGTTGTTCTCATTAAAAAAAATGTTCAAAACTTTCATAAATATTCACAAATTCAACAAAAAATCTGAATTTATTTTTTTGTTCATGATTTTTGATGTTGTTCCCATTTAAAAAAAATGTGTTTTCAGAAAAATATTCAGAATTTTCAAAAAAAATGTCCACACTTGAAAATTTGTTTTGGAATTTACAAAAAGTGTTTACGTTTTCAAAATTTGTTCATATTGTCAAAATATGTTTGGAATAGCTAAGTTTGTTTCCAAATCCCGATGTTGTGTGTATTCTTAAATCACGAGAAGCCATCAGTTGTGGTTTTAGTTCAAACTAAACCACTTTAGTTATTTTACCAAATGGAGGCCATAGGAGCAGGTGTTCAGCTGTATTAGTTCTGAGTTCGCATCCTTCGTAGTGCAGTGTGTTTCTGGGAAGTTTTTGTTGCACCAAAAAAATAACTCACTATGCGCCCTAGTGGGCTTGGGCCCAGTCACGTCACTCTTGAGCGTCGCGATCCTATATGACGGAATATGCGTCATATAGGAGGTCCGGCTCAGCTCCCTAGATTTTTTAGTCTAAAACACACTCCCCTTTATTGATCATAATTCATGGTCATACAATTTAGGCCGGGAGGATTGAGAAGCCACACATGGGGTCCTAAAGATAGGCCTAGAGTATGTTTAGCGAGCCTATGTGCCTCAAAGCTCGTGGCCCATCCTTCAGAGATGAAAGAACATTCTTGCAATTGGCTTGCCGTTGAAATAACATCCTTTACGATGCTAGCATATAGCCCGCCAGTGCCCTTGGTACTGTTGTTCATTTCTTGTTGACAGTCAGAGGTTATGACCACATGTGATAATGAGAGCCAAGGGCAAGTGAAAGAGCTTCCTGGCAGGCCAGAGCTTCAAGAGTAGCCGATGTGATAACGAGAGCCAAGGGCAAGTGAAAGAGCTTCCTGGCAGGCCAGAGCTTCAGAGTTTTTTTTGAGCCCTGACCGTAGAACAATCGTTCTACGATATTTTCATTAATAAAAAGTTATAATATGGTACAAGTTATAATACAAGAATGAAACAAGGGACAAATGTCCTCAGCCAATCCCTGCTCTAGGAATCATAGGTAGACCCTTTAAAGATATAAATCTGTCCATTCTTTAACCTTGGTTGCTTTGTCTTCTTTGGCTCTAAGTCGCACAACCCATAGTCCTTCCGACGGGTGAAATTTCCATGAATCAATCGCCGGTGGAGCAGACCGAAAGATGTTGTCATTTCTTACTGACCAAATACTCCAGCAACTCATAATGATAATATCCAGTGCCAAATCTTTAGGAAGCCGAGTAGAAATTAGAACAATCTCATCAAAAGTGGAGATACCTCTGGTTCTCCCCGGTGCTATGACATCCCAGCAAGACAAAGCAAATGGGCAATTCCAAAATAAGTGAAGTGGAGTTTCTTCCACATTGTCAGAGCAGAGAGCACAGGTTGAGTCTGGGAGGTGCATATTGCGTAGAAGTAGCATATTCCTTGTGTTAATTCGGTCATGTAAGAGTAGCCAGCAAAAAATCTTGTGCCTGAGTCTGCAATTAGTACCCCAGAGATTTTGAAGTATGCTGTGAGCTTTGGAGTTGCCCATAAGGCGCTTGTACATTTTCATGGAGGAATACTGTCCAGATGCCCAGTGATATTTCCATATGTCTCTGTTATTAGAAGGTGTTCTGGAAGTTAACAGTTCTTCAACCCTGGCCAATTGTTGATATGCTTGCAGGGAGAGTGACCTATGGAACATGCTGCTGAGATCCTCTTGATTATCCATAAAGTGCAGGGTACAGTCCTTATGAATAGCGAAGGAGAAAAGTTCTGGGAATTTAGCTTGTAGTGGTTGACCCTCCCAATTATCAGTCCAAAAGAAAATGGTATCTCCTTGACCAGCTTGACAAATGGCATGAGATTTGTAGAGAGGTATGAGTTTGAGCAGTGTCTTCAACCAAAAGGAGCCAATTAGCTTGTCACTTGGTG
Organism: Triticum urartu; assembly: GCF_056163025.1. Classification (NCBI taxonomy): domain Eukaryota; kingdom Viridiplantae; phylum Streptophyta; class Magnoliopsida; order Poales; family Poaceae; genus Triticum; species Triticum urartu. The sequence goes on from NC_141875.1 coordinate 99,662,215, forward strand.
GGCTATTGTGGTAGTGTGCCTCCCAAATGATTTGCACCCAAGGAGTATCCACTTTGTTAAGAAATTTATGAAGAAATTTCATCAACAAAGCTTTGTTGTGGACAGAGATATCAAGAATACCTAATCCACCTTGTGCCTTAGGTTTACATACAGAATCCCATGAGATCGAGGCAGGGCCAGAGTCCAATGATCCAAATTTTCTCCATAGGCAGTTCCTGAGGTAACTTTCAATTTGTTTGATCACTGCTTTGGGTAACATCAAGGAGCACATGAAGAAGACGGGCATACTTGCAAAAACAGATTTGATCAAGGTAAGTTTGTCACCAGTGGAGAGCAAGGTAGAGCAACTTAAGAGTCTATTTTCAATTCTATTCAGCATAGGCATGAAATCCACAATTCTTGGTCTGTTGAGACTGAGTGGCAGACCAAGATAGGCATGGGGAAGAGCACCAATTTTGCAACCAATAATCCCTGATAATTCCAGCATTTTGGCAGAAGGAGTGTTGATGGGAATAATAATGGATTTAGCATAGTTAACTTTGAGGCCAGTGTAGGCAGCATAGTGGAGAAGCAAAATTTTAATTTGAAGGAGTTGACCAGCATCAGCATTAGCAACCAGGATAGTATCATCAGCATATTGGATGATTGGGTAGTCTGGGCAAGAAGCATGAATAAGAGGGGACCTTATCAAGGAGTGCAGCATGGCCTGATTGAACATGGTTTGGAGTAGATCAGCAGCAAGAACAAATATGAGAGGAGATAAAGGGTCCCCATGTCTGACACCTTTCTTACATAGAAATTGCTTGCCATGAATACCATTAAGAAGGATAGATGAGAAGCCAGTGCCATATATCATTTTTATCCAACTAATCCATCTGTTTCCAAAGCCCTTAGCTTGGAGGATCTCCACAATAGTGTCATGGTTAAGCATGTCAAATGCTTTCTCAAAGTCCAACTTGAGTAGAACAATTTCTTTCTTAGATGAGTGGCATTGGTGAATGTACTCATAAGACCAGGCAAGACAGTCCTGAATGCATCTATTATTGAGGAAGCCATATTGGTTCTTATGCACCAGAGTGAGGATCACCTTCTGAAGTCTGTTTGCAAGCAACTTGGTGATGATTTTAAGTATACAGTTCAACAGGGATATCGGCCGGAACTCTGCAGGAGTGGATGCTGCATATGTCTTAGGGATCAATGTGATGTAGGAGTAGTTGATGCTCTATAAGTTGACTGTCCCATGATAGAAATCATTAATCATCTTGTAAAAGTCGGGAGCAATAATAGGCCAGCATGCTTTTAAGAAAGTAGCATTAAAGCCATCCGGTCCAGGAGCTTTGTCAGCGGGCATATGAAGTATCACATGGTCAATCTCAGCTATTGTGAATGGGACTTCAAGTTGAGCCAAATTGTCATTAGAGGTAAGAAGATGATCAAGGAGCAGAGGGTTATCTGTGGCAACAGTAGTACCCAGTCTTTCTTTGAAGGCTCTGTAAAGGATTGCAGCTTTAGCACTGTGATTGTGGTGTTCCAAGTTATCCTCATCTTTGAGCATAGCAATACAGTTATGCCTATGCTTGATAGTAGCCTTTGCCTGAAAATATTTAGTATTGGCCTCTCCCACCTTAATTTTCCTGATAGTGGCTCTTTGCTTCCAGTAGAGTCTTTGTTGATTAAGGACTTTTTCCAAATGAGCTTTCAGGATATCTCTACCATTAGCTTCCACAGTTGTGAGATCTCTGGCTTCTTCCAAATAATCAAAACATAGGATCAAGAAGTTAGTGTTAGCAATAATCTTCTTGAGGTTAGAGAGATTTCTGGCCCAGTTTTTTAATCCTTTCCTTAGTCTCTTAAACTTGGCTGCAATGATCTTGGCACTATCTACCTCATCCACTTCCTGGTTCCAGATGTGTTGAACAATTGACAGGAAGTCCTCATGTTCTAACCAATAATTCTCAAATCTGAAAATGTGGGACTTGGGAATAGATGTACCTATCTTAACCATGAAAGGAACATGGTCTGAAGTGCTTTTAGCCAGTGGATATGCCAAAGTATCTAGGTAGCTTAAAGTCCAATTCTCAGAGGTAAAACACCAATCAATCTTTTCCAACAGAGGCCAATCCTGCATATTACTCCATGTAAAGTTTCTACCTTTGATAGGGATTTCAACCAGAGATAAGTTGCCGATAGCTTCATTAAATGCTAACATGTTAAGAATATTGCCCCCTTGCAGGTTTCTGTTATGTGGGTATCTGATATGATTAAAATCTCCAAGAACCATCCATTTGCTTTCTTCAGGGGTCTGAAACTGTCTAAACCACTCAATAAAGTATGGTCGCTCATCCTGTTGGCTAGGTCCATAAATATTGGTCAAAATCCAAGTATCTCCATTGTGGGAGGAGGTGAACGAGACAGAAATGGAATAGTTGTTGGAATGAAACAGTTGGCCCTGGAAGATTTGTTCATTCCAAACCATTAACAGCCCTCCTGCTGCTCCAATTGAACAAAGATATTCAAATCTGTTTAATCTTCTTGGACAGAAGTTTTGTAAAAATATGCTATCAATAACCTCTCTCTTGGTTTCTTAAATACATAGAATGGCACAATTAGATTCCTCAATCTTATTTCTGATAGTTGTCCATTTCTTGGGGTCATTTAAACCTCTAATATTCCAGTTAAGAATTGACCAATCCTTATTCAAAGTCATAGGTATGATATAACTGTGTACCTATTCAATATAACAACTGCACACCTTTTGAGAATAGAGAGAGGGCTTTCCCATAGAAAGTAGACATCAGTCAAAGTACCCAGCATCCAGCAAGCAGTCCATATCATCCAGATACATAGTTCTAAGTGTGACACCATAAACAAGTGGAGGTAACTGCCAGCAATACATCCAAAAGCTGCAAGTGTTACAAAAGACCAAATAGTTCAATTCCACAAAAGGATTACACCCTGGACATCTTTACAAGAGAGTTTCCAAAAGATAGAGCTAAATAAACTCATGGGAGAGAGCTTAGAGCCTACTGAAGATGACTGAGACTATTAATTGATGGAGCTGGCTCTTGTGGCCTCCTTTGCAGCTGGGTTGCTTTTGCTTTTTTTGCGCTTGGTTTTCAGCATCTCTTCTGAAGTATCTTGTGCAGCAACCTTGCAAAAAGTGGTATTAAGACTTTTAATCACTTTTGCAGGTATTGGAGGAGGTAAAGCATGACAGGCTAGACAATTTTTGTCCATGCAGACTTTTTTCTTATAACCCTTGGCTAGCTGTTGTAAACGACAACTTCTCCTTACCTCAGTCTCTACAAGTGGGACCTTTTCCTTTCTCTTCTTGATGTTGTGCATGGCCGAAGTAGAGACAGCAACTGGGGCCAGTAGAGGTGCAGATGGGGCTGGGGAGTTGACTTCTTGCTCTTGAGTTTCCTGTGCCAAATATTGTGAGAAGGACAGGGATGAGTCCACAGGAGGACAAGATTGAGGAATAACAAATGGCAATGTAGTAGAGCTGGCTCCTTGTGTAATGACCTCCCATACTGTTGAAGTAACAAATTTCTTTGCCCAGTCAAATTTGTCATGTGTAAGGAATGTGACTGACAGAAAATTAATCCAATCCACAGGTACCTGAATGGCAGCTTGTTCATTGTTTAGGGGGGCAAAGTGCCTGTACCATACTTCAGCACCTTCCTTACCCAGAAGTTCAGTCTTCTGATCTATGTCCAAAGTATCATCTGTTTTCAACTCAAAAGACATCATGAGTGGGTTTTCAGCCTCTGAGAGTAAATCATTGCTTGGAAGGAATGCAGGGAATGGAAAACCAGGGGGAGCAGACAGGTCAGAGGAAGAAGTTGACTCACCCATTGCTCCAACATCAGTTGGCTTGTCAATGCCAACAGTAGCCAGAGGAGAGCTAGCATTGGTATTATTCAGTTGTTCATACTGTCTGTCCTCAGGCCTGCCAGACAGAGGCTGCAAATCCATGAGATTGAGGTCTAGTAACAACTGCAGAAGGTTCAGCTGGCTTCTGCTTGATGAAAGTCCTGTGCACAGTTTGGGTCATGGTTCTGGCTTCTAGTAGCATAGGGTCATCTCTGAATTCCATAACATTTGGCTGTGTTGATATCAGCATCAGGTTCAGGCTTAAATCTGCAATAGGAAGGGGTGCCATCTCCTAGGCCTACACAGGCAAATCTTGCAGAATAAGAGGTGGGCCAATGGGCCCGGCTAGAGCTACTGGTGCTTGCTCCTGTATTGGCCCATTGGGCTCATCCAACATATTCAAATCTGGCATAAGTGGCGCCAAGGGACCAGCCACAGATGCTCCGGTATTGCCACTGCTGGCAGACTGTCCCAGAGAGAGTGTGAGGTTGCTTTAAGGGACCTGTTCCAGATTTACTGGCTGCTCATCCTCCATGGGAGCCATCAAGTCTTGAAATTCCAGAAATTCACCAGGATGTAATTCTTGATCAACCTCTGGGTTGCCTTCAGGCATAGCCCAGTGGCCCCAGCCAGGCATCTCTTCTGGGTCTTCTTCCTCTTCCATTTGATCCGCATTATCTTCATTGTGCAGAGCCAGGTTAAGATCCAGTGGAGGATTCCCAGGTGGAGCCACTTCATGATGTTGAAGAGGGCCCAGAAAGTGGTTATGCTGATTTGGGTGATGATGTTGTTGTGCTGGTTGAGGATGGGGATTGCCAAATGGAGGGATAGGATCCTCATCATGTGGTTCTTCCCCAAGAACTTGGTGCTGCAGAATGACAACTGGTACTGTCAGAGAATCAGAGTGCTCCCCATCTCCAAAAACTATACTTGAAGGTATATCCCTCAGTTCTTCCACTTTGATCTTCACCATTTGATTGGCCTTAGTACTTCTAACTCTATCCCACATCACAAACTTCCCAAACTTACTGACCGCATCATTAATTTCTGTAATAGCCGGATCGGTGGTACCTGAGCACTTAATCGCCGACGAGCCCATGTGATTACACATGTCGCTCCTGCTTATGGCACTATAGGAGCCCTCGCTTGAATTACGTGACACGGCCCCGTCCACTCTAATCTTAGTTGTGCCAGCAACTGGAGCGATCCAATGTTGGTGCACCACGCCTACCGTTAGGGATGTGCTAGTTTTCTTCGATTTGCACTCCTCTAGTTCCCTAATAAATTCTTTACAAAGAAGTGTGCGGACTGAGGTGATTGCTGCTTGTGTAAATCCTTCCTGCGTGAGTGCCAAATTGCCCAGAGGGTTATTACATCCCTAATAAAATCATCATGTGGCATAGCTTCAATGAACGCAAATATCCCACATTTAGCATCAGGCTCTCAGTTGTTCTCAGTAACGTGAACTAGGTCTGGGTCCTCAAGAACCCATACGCGGTGTGCCATCTTGCATTGTGCAATGAATGGACCATGAATCATCAGCGCCACATAATCCACAACACGGCGACGTTGTCATGTGTCGATGATGTACCAAGTCAGCTAACGGAAGCCACTGATGGGCGAACCTCCATCAGAAGATTTTAATCTTCGATGGCACATCCACCTTTCACATTTTTGTCCAAGCTTTAGTTTCACCTTCTGAATTCGAGGAATTCGGTCCCACTCGGTTCCCCGTGTCACCCCCATCAGAGAGGTACATCTCGCCTCAAAGGGCAATCAGTAGTAGGTCAGCCCAGTAGAGTTTTTTTCTATTTCTGTTTTGTTTTCCCCATGTGGAAGGCTTTTTGTTTTATTTTCGTACGTATATTTATTCCTGAAAATGCTTTTAAAAATATATATATATACATAAAAAATACTTTTTTTAGTTTATGAAAAATGTTCATTGCGGATTATAAAAATGTTCGGGAAATGTAATTTGTTTGTTATTGTGGTTCTAAAAGATGTTTGTACCTTTCAAAAAAAATGTTTCTCATGTACTCCCTCTGTTCCATAACTATTAAAAAACAACTGGTATTTTTTAATGTGTATTTGAAAAAATATTAATCATGTATTTGAAAAAAATTAACATGCATCAAAATAATGTTCAACGAGTATTAAAACAATGTTCCCAGTGCGCGAAGATATCAACATTGTCCGAGCCAGCCTCCCAGCGAGCGACGGATGCGGCCGTTCTGGGTGCTCTCAAAAACCCTCACTAGTTCGTCACCATGATAGGCGAGTACAACACCCTCATCAGCAATGACACTTGGGATCTTGTGCGCCCCCCCCCCCCCCCCCCCCCTTTAACGCCAACATTGTCTTGGACAAATTGATTTTGGTCCCAAGTTCCACCCTGACGTCTTCCTCGACCGCTAAAAGGCTGATTGGCTTCGTCGTGGTTCCTCACAAGAACAAGACGCTGACTTCGATGAGACGTTTAGCCCTGGTTGTCAAGCCAGCCACTATACGTGTCATCCTCTCCATCGGGCTCTTCCTCAATTGAAATATCAAATACCAGCAGGAGAAACAAAGTTGTAAAATCTCCTCCCAGCCCCCCACAACCAAAACAACTATGCTCACTTTGAAAGTGCTCTTCTGATCTTGAGGCTCGTGTTCATAGAAATAATTTAGTAATTTTTTTTACCGCAAACATTGTCGAATGTTTTTGCATACGTGCAAACTTCGATGAAGCGGAGCACTCTCCCATTCATCCTAGAGATCGAGTGTGCCAATGCGGTGGATATGATCCAAAGCCCAATCAGGGACCGCTCCCCTTTGGCAGCCATGCTGAATGAGATTAAAAGGCTCCTAAGTGTAGGTAGATAGCATGCAAAATGAAGTTAGTCATAAGTTGTCTCCGAGTTGATTAACCAGAGTTGGTCCGCATACTGCTGTTTGGCTCCGAGTTGGCAGTAGAGATTCAAGAGCTTTGCTCGAAGGACTGTAACAACTCTGGTTAATCAATGATATTTTCTCTCTCGCAAAAAAAAAATTGATGAAGAAAAACATTCCGAATGCTCGAAAATGCTTTAAAAAGTCTGTTTGAACCATCGATTTTGTTTTTTTTTCCTCCTAGAACATTGGGAATGTTGTTCTAAACAAAAATTTGCTCGTACATAGAACACTCATCAGTGTTAGCACACAAAAAAATCAGAATTTTTTAGAATTTCTTATTCCTATTATTTATTTCTTTTACTGTTCATGAGGATGCATGTGAGCTCATGATAAGAAACTCCATGCCCCGCTCACTCTCACTTCATGACGTGAGATTAATTAGGCCATCGCATGTCAAAAGCAAGCTAATCTCGTTGATGGGAAGCTGTAAGAAACGAATTGCTTCATGGCACATCAACGGACATCAATGCCCAGATAAAGATGGAAAATGCAGTGCTAGGTTTTTCACACACAAAAAATAGTCCTAGCAAAGATGGAAAAATCACATGGTACATTGCTACTCCCTTCGTTTCAAAATACTCCTAAATGATCCAATTTTATATTAACTTTCTATTAAAGTTAATACAAAATTAAGTCATCTATTTTAAAACTAGCTGACATGTGACCCTGAAGCCATTCCACCACGCGAACATAAAGTTGTGGCGAGGACAATTTTATTCTACTATGTGATTTGTTCATTCATGAACTGAACTGAAGAGATAGACATTTCGTTCCAGTGCAATCATGTACAGACAACATGATCAATCATCAATGGAGTTTTGTATTGCGCATACAACATGATCCAACGTTGAACTTATTCCGGGAAACGGAAGATCCTAAATGCTAACTTGCGCCATTTGCACTGGCAGCACAGCGTCCTGTTCGTTCTTCTCGCCGAGCTCGGAAGGCGGGGCTGTCGAGCTCGCGTCCCTCCCGTGGCTTCTCTTCGTCGACAGCTCCGTGACATAGCAGATCATGTCCGTCAGGTCGGAGTGCGACGACCCGCCTTCCTCCATGGCCGCCCTCGCCTCCGCGGCGATCTCTTCGGCCCTGACCCTCCTCGCCGCCCCCTCCGGTCCGCCGCCCATCAACTCCGCGATCGCCTTCTCCACGTCGCCGCTCGTCACCTGAACCCCCTCGGCCTCTTTCGGGAGGTACATGGCGGGGATCTTGACACCGGACCTGACGCCGACGCGGAGCACGTCCACGAGCAGCTGCTCGCTGCAGAACTGGTCGGCGATGGTGGGCCACGTCAGAGTCGGCACCCCGTAGGAGACGGCCTCCAGCGTCGCGTTCCAGCCGCAGTGCGTGAGGAAGCCGCTCACCGCCGGGTGCGAGAGGATGGTCACCTGCGGCGCCCACCCGCGGACGAGGAGGCCCCTGTCCTTGACGCGCGCCTCGAACCCCTCCTCGTCCAGCAGCGCCCGAACCGCGGCGTCCGCCTTGGCCTCCTTGATGGCCCACACGAACGCCCGCCTGGACGCCTCGAGGCCGCGCGCCAGCCCGGCGAGCTGCTGCGCCGTCAGCTGCGAGATGCTGCCGAAGCTCACGTACAGCACGGACGCCGGCGGCCGGGCGTCGAGCCACGAGACGATGTGCCCGGCGTCGACGTCGGCGCGGTTGCCGCGGCCGGCCTTGGCGTCGGCGTCGTCGGCCATGCTGCTGGACGCGCAGGTCGGCCCGACGGCCCACGTCCTCTTGCCGAGGGCCGCCGCGTACGCGTCGACGAAGGCGCCCTCGATGCCGCGGAACGTGTTGAACAGCAGGCCGTCGGCGGTGGCCTCGGCGTCGAGCGCCTCACGGTGCTCCTTCTCCACGCCGGGGTACTGGAAGAATCCCCGGAGCGTGGCCATGTTGCCGGCGGCGCGCACCGGGAAGTCCGGCACCTCGAACGGCGCCATCACGTCTTCCCCGACGCGGTCGTACACGCCGTGCGCCGACAGGCGGTGCACGGCGAGCTGGAAGTAGGCGGAGGGGCAGTGCATCACCAGCCTGGGTATCCCGAGACGTTGGCACACCGGCGCCGTCCACGGGTTGCACGCGTCGGTGACGAGGCAGACCGGCCGGCGCGGCAGCGCCCGGAGGTACTCCTCCAGCGGCTCGGCGATCTTCCATATGGCCTGGAAGAACCTGAGGTACATGGGCGGCTCGAGCCCTGCCATCTGGTCGATGGCCTCCACCCCCTCCGGCAGGCCGAGCTGCGCGCAGGGGAAGGGGAGCTCGACGAACTCGACGGGGAGACCGGCCCTCCTGGCGCCGTCGACGGTGGCCCTGTTGCGCGCGGCGTTGACGGGCGTGGTGACCACGGTGACCCGCGGGCCGCGCGCGGCGACGAGGCGCGCCACGTCCACCATGGGGATGATGTGGCCCTGCGCCACCAGCGGCACCAGCACGAAGTGCAGCTCCTCCCAGATCGCCATCGATGGCAGGCAGCTCGATCCGAATCTAGCTAGTTAGTCAGTGCGAGTGTGTGACCACACACCAACGCCCCGGTCAATGGTGCGCCTACACGGCCGATGTCGAGGCTATATCATGCTGGGTGACGTTCATGGTGACATGTGTCAATGAACAAACGTGATCAAGGAAAAAAAAACCCCTATATAAAATAGCACCTGCACTTAAAATATGCTATTAGTGCATCTCCAACCGCCTTTGTATATTGAATTAGAACAATGTCCGTACAATGCAACGGGATATAAATATTCTATTACGCTATCTTGAGATTTACCTGCGCATAATATGCGATTGTGTAAATAAATATTCATTAAATTATGCCCGTGATTTACCTTATATTTTGGTAAGAAGTGATTTACTTGTCCATAGTATGCGATTGTGTAAATAAATGTTCATCAAATTCTACCCGTAATTTATCTTATATTTTGATCAGAAGTTTGGTAAGTAATTAAAATAGAATTGATCCAGAAGGTAAGTAATTATGGTGATTGATGTACGGGGAGTGTTGGACGAAGGGCGGTGGGAAGAAAGGTGAAACGGAAACCTTACGTCATGCCCATAATGTGTGATTGTGTGAATAAATATTCATTAAATTCTGCCCGTGATTTACCTTATATTTTGATAAGAAGTGATTTGCTTGCCCATAGTATGCGATTGTGTAAATAAATGTTCATCAAATTATGTCTGTGACTTACCTTATATTTTGATCAGAAGACTGGTAAGTAAATTAAAATAGAATTGATCCAAAAGGTAAGTAATTATGGTGATTGATGTACAGGGAGTGTTGGACGAAGGGGCGGTGGGAAAAAAGGTGAAACGAAAACCTTACATCCCGCCCATAATGTGTGATTGTGTGAATAAATATTCATTAAATTTTGCCCGTGATTTACCTTATATTTTGGTAAGAAGTGATTTACTTGCCCATAGTATGCGATTGTATAAATAAATGTTCATCAAATTATGTCCGTGATTTACCTTATATTTTGATCAGAAGTTTGGTAAGTAAATTAAAATAGAATTGCTCCAGAAGGTAAGTAATTATGGTGATTGATGTACGGGGAGTGTTGGACGAAGGGGCGGTGGGAAGAAAGGTGAAACGGAGACCTTACATCCTGCCCATAATATGCGATTGTGTGAATAAATATTCATTAAATTCTGCCCGTGATTTACCTTATATTTTGGTAGTGATTTGCTTGCACATAGTATGTGATTGTGTAAATAAATGTTCACCAAATTATGTCTGTAATTTACCTTATATTTTGGTCAAAAGTTTGGTAAGTAAATTAAAATAGAATTGATTCAGAAGGTAAGTAAATTATGGTAATTGATATACGGGGAGTGTTGGACGAAGGGGCATTGAGAAGAAAGGTGAAACGGGAACCTTACATTCTTTTTAAATAGTATAGAGATGAATTGCTAAAAATATGTTGTAGCAATAGGGAATTTTTTTTCTTTTTGCAATTGAGGCAAAAGAAGGTTTATTGCACAAAACACACAAATGATATATGGAACAGTTTGTCGTAGACACGTCACACGTACACAAGCATAACTCGTGTACACGTGTGCACACACGTACGCCTACACATGCATGTACACATACACACGCGTACATGTACACACGCACGCATCACACACGGGTCCACTAGTCATTGAGACATAACTATGAAGGGAATCACTTTTACAAAGCATTATCAAAATTTAGCAAGTGCCTTTTGGGTTTGTAAATATGCAAAGTGGGATGACAAATTTCGCAAGCTTTGTAAAAAAAAATTGGATGAGGGAACACTTATACAAAAACTGTTGGAGGCGATTTTTTGCCCAAGGTTGCTAAAATAGCAAGTGAGTGCAAATATAGAAAGGTTGTTGGGATGCTCTTAGAGTGCTATAACACGGTCTACCATGCTATTAACGAGACATCGTACACCTATTTATTTAGCGAGACAAATTTCTACACTCTATAACATGCTATTAGTGGCGTTATAGTGTCTATTTTTTCTAGTAAACGACAAGCAGTGCTGGGTAAAAAAAATACGATCGTGGGTACCATTGAGGAATCAGCTTGCGATTTATCTGCTAAGCATGGCGACAATGGAGTTATGGATTTTCAAAGTCAGTGCGGCGCCCGCGTCCAAAGCTGCGTCGTGTGCACCGAGAAGTTTTTGGCAAGCTGTCGGCGGGAATGAAGGTGACATGTGCTCCAATCCACCTAGTAGTAGCCAAGGTGCCTCGTCGTCTTCAAGAACAGACACAGCCTAGTTCGAACCGTCCAAAGCTTCCAAACACGCTCTGGTTCAGCAATTCTCGTGCAGAACTGTCCAAGGCTTCTACTTTCTCCGTTTGAAAAAACTTATTTCAGACTGAAGAAATATTAACTAAGGTTAATCAATAACTTTTTAGAATAAAATTTTAAGAAAAAGGGTTTCCGTCCGCTTTGTATTACAAAGCAACCATCCAATATAACCAACGATAGGGGCTGGGACGGAAGCAGCACAAACACATCAAAAAAAAGAAAAGAGAAAAAAGAAAAGAAACAAATGCCAATAACGGCGGATCGACAAAAACGACGAAGCCTCATGACCGCTGCGTCCATTGAAGATCGCCCACCAAGCTCCGAGACTCCGTAGTGCCGGTACCCAACAACACCTCCAAGAAGGGACACGACGATGACGACGCTGCTGCCAAGGGTTTCCCCCGGTACACGGCGAGGAGAGAGGAAGGGTAGCCCCGACGCCCTCCAGGAAGGTCCGGCAGCACCCTCAGGCGCCACCACGTCGGTGTCGGCCAAGCCAACAGAGATTTCTTCCGATCCCAGCCTCTACGTCAGGCACTTCGGAGCTCGCCACCAGACCGACCACCACCCTGCGCCAGCACGGACACGAAGCTTCCCACGCTGTCTCACCACGGCACCACGAAGATGGTCTGCATAATGAAGAAGAGAAGCCGGGACTAGGGCAACAACACCGTCGGCATACGGGAGGACCCCACCTCCACCGTCCACGACGGTAGCCGACCGGACGCCATGGCAGGAGCCTACCGGGCCCGTGGCCCCACAGGCCCGGCCGGGCCCTCAAAGGCCCGGACAGCTCCCGCCTCCGTGCAGCAGCTGGCACGCCGTTGGCGCCGCTGTCCCAGTCCAAGCCGCTCCCCTGCCTTCCCATACAAAGAGCGTCGCGGTCGCCCGGAGCCAATCCGCAAGGACCCAAAAGGGACCCTACGGGCCCAGATCTGGGCCGGGGACGCGCCACCGACCGGCTAGCACCACCGAACCACCCCGCCGCCAAGAGGCGACACCACCACGGCGAGCACCGCCGACCTCCACACCAGGACGCCGGACCGCCACCGGCCGAGGCGCACCGCCACCGGCCATCACCGCCCGAGCAAGGGAGGACCGCGCGTGGGGAAGGGCAAGCCCACCGCCGCCAGCATCACGCGGCCCAGGGCCGGCGGCGCAGGTTGATGGCGGCGGGAGGAGGGAGGGGCTGGAGGCGCGCGGTGGAAGGGCCCCTGGCCGCCTCGCTCGGGGAGGCGGCGCGGGGGTACGGGGGCGTGGAGGGGGGTGGGGGAGGAGAAGGGGAACGGGGTGAGGAGGGGGCTGGCGGCTCCGGCGGGAGTGGGGGGGGGACCCTAGGAGGGGGGTGGGGGGCAAGCCGGCCTTGTCATGGAGGTTGATGGCGTACCTCTCTGCTTCACCAACGGGGTGGGCTCTAGAATAAAATTTTAGAATGGGCTGCCAAAATACATGAAGTTTTTCCTCCATAAAATGGGCTGTGATGGGCACACCTAAATTTTACTCCTCTCTATCATATAATATAAGATCTAATTGCATCCAATTTGCGAAGGAGTAGATCGGTTTTCTAACAAATGCAAGTTATATTTTCTGTGCAATGTGCATTGCTAGTACCTGAAGTTTCCAGATTCATTCCTTATTCCAAATAGGTTCATGATGTTTATATTCATTGATTTGTAGATGGACTCACTTGATCTTAATAACATTAGCACTGATTTTATAACAAGCGAGTCAATCATGCGTCTCTTTTGTGCTTGTCAGTTACACAAGCAAATACATTTTCAGTTTCCCACGGGATCACGAAGGACTTCTTTTATTCGAAAACAACAGACACGAGCTCGACGAGCTATGCTTCACTTGTATGGAAGCTTCTCCTCTGATTCATCCTCTTTTATGTACCCACAGGACAGCCTGCTAATACTCATGGTTCAGTCCTATCCCTCGAGCCATACTGAAGTGCCAGATCCCCATTGCAAAGCCATGTACTTTGTTGTGATCGTCCCCCGAATCTACGATAATCCAGATAGTAACTGAGAACTAGAGTACATCATTTTTGCTAGGGGCGACCCCAAAATCTTCTGCCAGAGGCTTCCCCACTATTTGGGCATGAGACACACTGGGACAAAGTGCATAGCCAACATATCAGTGTAATGGAAGAGATGATCATAAGAACTAGATGCAGTGTTTCTACAAGTGCTCGAAAGCTCACCATATGTAGTACAGACCGTCAAACGTGTCCTTGTGGACCCTCCCAAGAAGCTCAATCTTTACCACTCCACCAATACATAGAACTGAGTGTGGTAGCTTAAAAGACTGCATCACATTTTCCTGGAATATCACGCCTCGTGTTACTTTGGAACATCTAAATTTTATGTTTATTACACAAAAAAGAAACACAGCTAGGAATATGTATTCAACTGACCTGTAAGGCTGTAACATTGGAAATTCTGGAGATGTGTACGTCCAGATATAGTTGCTATCATCAATCAGCTCCGCATCACTTTGAACATATACATGTGTTTCAGACCAGTGGGGTGGTTTTAGATAGCCCAAGCGGAACCAGACGTGTTTTGCTGAATATATCGGATGACCAAGTCGGAAAAAAGCTGCACGGTGAAGAGTATTAACACAGAAGGCACCTTTTGCAAACAGAAAGAAGGCTGAATCAAGTCTTAGGCGTCAAAACTTTTAATGGCCGTATCCTGATTTCATCAACAAGACACAGCTCTGACTGAAGGCTATATATCAGGCATTCTGGCACAAGCAGGATCTTTCTGGCCACCGCTCGACCAATAAGACGGTGTCGTCTCCTCACGATAAACCGGTTCAAGGGTATTTTCTATGCCTCTTCAGGGAAATGATCGATGCTGGATGCACCCATGCAGTGACTGATGCAACCCTTGGGGTCGTACGGCAAGAGAAGACCACGGCTAAGATGCATATACACCCTGTGATCCCTCCCGAGCTTCTCCAGCCCAGCACAAGCACTTGATCCAGCATTTCGGTGTGCACTGCTGATACTGCTCAGCTCAACACACGTGAAGTTGGAAACCTCTGGGTAAACCCGCAGGCACAGGATCTTGCTGAACTGGTTTGCAATAACTGAATAAAATGATTCATATTCAGCTGGTCTGAACCTTGTGTGTAGTTTGTCACTGAATGGAAAAACATTATTCCCTAGCATAACACCAGCTAGCATAACTGCCGCACCCTAGCCTTGAAAGAATTGCTGAAGGAAAAATATTATTTAGGGGCTCAAGTGAAGGAAAGAATAGAAAAACGAACACAAGCTAGCATAACACCAGCAATTGAGATGGTTCTGTAAGCGGCCTATTTGGGTGACATCGTCGTCAAATCGGTTATGGAATTTCCGCATCGAATGGATCGCTGATTAGTTAAGCAGCTAGGCTAGAATCGACATAGATGGATGGATGTAAAGGCAGATCCAGAAAATTTGGGCATACCGAATCGGCGCCAGGAGCGGGAGACGGCGGTGGCGCGGGCGAGAAAGTGAAGAGCGGCCAAGAGCATCTCCAGCCACGCACCCAACAGGGGTTTTTGACAATTTGTCACTTCTTACTTTGCACTTTGACAATCTGCCACTAATTATATTGTATTTGATCTTTTGCCACTCTTTACTTTGCACTTCGATTTTTTGCCCCGGTCACATGGGACCCAAGAGGAAATCCCTGAACTGCCCTTTGGACCTGATTGACCACGCACGGGATGATCTCTGTCCACATCTCCCGGTCCTATCCCCTTGCTCTCTCTCTCGTTTGCGGCCAACCTCCCGACGACGGCCAGCAGAGCTTGCGCGGTCTGAGTCATGGGAGGATGCGGGGGGCAGAGCAATGACCAGCGCGGGTAGTGGAGGAGGCCAGCTCACTCACTCGCGGACGACCAGCGCACGCCGCCACCTCGCCCTACTGGCCTTCGCCAGCGCGTGTGTCGGGGAGAGCGACGGCCTGCTCGCCAGCGTGATCTACACCACGGCCGAGCCCCTCCGCTACTCTACTAAGTCACCGCATTACCATGACCGCGCGGTGAACACAGTCGGCACCTCGGCCGGCAGCGTCATGCAGTAACGACCTGGGCGCGCAGCCACGCGAGGCGGCAGTAGAAGCCAGCGACGAGAGAGACGGCCTGACCGGTGGCTGTTGTGTCGACTGACGACCAACCTTCCTCCAGCACTCTTGTTCGTCGCCTTCTTCCCAGCAATACGTGTTTCGCTGAAGTAGAGACGCAATAGCACTAATTAGTTTTCTTGATTTTTGCTTCAATCGGTCAGTTTGGTTCTTGTCAGCTTCTTCCTAGCAATGTGTGGCCTGTAAATACTAAATAGCATGCGATGCTTATGCCGTCGACACAGCGCATGCTTAGTTCCGTTGTGTTTTGTAGTAGCATGCTCGGTGCCTGGCATCTTGCGCTATGGCAGCAGCGACCGGGAGCACGGGGCGGCCTCGAGCATGTGCTTGGGCGCTGGAAAGGAGCTCCAGCTTGACGGGGGGATGCAGCGTCCAGGCACAGTGCTGAAGGCGCCGGGAGCAGCAGGGGCGGGCGGCGGCCGGGCATGGCCTCGTGAGCTAGGGTTCATCCGGATTTGGGGAATCAACTGATACAAGTATCAGTCAAACAAGCACAAAGGGTATACTTGTCCACTGTTTTATGCACATATTATGTCACTCATTTGCAGGTATTGTTTTTGTGTTGAAAAGTGGCAAATAATCAAAGTGCAAAGTAAAGAGTGCCAAAAGATCAAATACAATGTAAGTAGTGGCAAATTGTTAAAGTGTAAAGTAAGAAGTGGCAAATAATCAAACCCCCCCCCCCCCCCCCCGACAGGCCCCTCAGGCCATTTTTTCGGTGCCGATGTCGAAAAAACGCCCCAGTTGCATCCCCAGGATGCCGAAAATCGCCGGTTCGGTCTGTTTTTAGGTCCGGCGATCGCAGGCCGAACCCGGCGCACTGGCGGGCGATCGGGGGCTCCGGCGCAAGGAAAAATCACGGCTGGCCACACCGTTAGGTGGAAAGTCAACCTTTTCTTCCCCGACTCGCCTCCCACCCCCCGCGCCCTCGGCCGCCACTAGTTGTATCCCGACACCGCCCGCCGCCCTTCACCGCTAGATAGCCAATCCCCGTCGGAAAAAAAGCAGAGGTTCGTCGAGGCAACCCCTCCACCAGCAGCTGGGCGTTTTTGCCGCCGTTTCCAGCCGCGGAGGGGCAGTTTAGCGGCGGGCACACGCCCACCGTACGCAAGGTGTTCGGCGATTTGACTGGCTCGGCGATGGACTCGGATGACGAGGAAGCGCTCGCCGCGCTGCTGGAGGAGGAAGCCGAGGCCGACGTCCAGGAAGAAGAGCATCTCATGGCGCTCGCCACCCTCGCCCACCTGCTGGCGAGCAATGAAAAGCCGCGGCGAGGTGGCTCGGCGTCGGGGCGGGTGAAATCAAAGAACCGGCATCGTCTCGAAGGCTACTGCATGCTCTACTCCGACTACTTCGCCGATGCTCCGCTTCACGACGACAAAATATTTCGACGCCGTTATCGGATGAGCCGAAAGCTCTTCCTTAGGATTGTGAATTCCATCCGGGAGTTCGACAACTACTTCAAGTGCAAGATCGATTGCACCGGCAAACTTGGATTCACTTCGATCCAGAAGTGCACGACAATGATGAGGATGCTTGCATACGGAGCTCCCGGTGATTCACTCGACGACTATGGGCGCATGGCCGAGTCCACCACCATTGAGTGTTTCTACAAGTTATGTCGGGCAGTGGTGGCAGTGTTTGGACCGCAATACTTGAGAACACCCAATGCGGAAGACACTGCTCGGATCCTAGCACAGAATGCAGCAAGAGGATTTTCTGGGATGCTTGGAAGCATCGGTTGCATGCATTGGAAATGGAAGAACTGCCCATTTGCTTGGCAGGGGATGTACAAAGGCGCCAAAGGCGGCTGCAGTGTGGTACTTGAGGCGATGGCCATACAGGACCTCTGGATTTGGCACTCCTTCTTTGGTATGCCAGGAACTCACAATGACATCAACGTGATGCAATGCTCCCCTGTCTTTGCCAAGCTTGTTGAAGGTCATTCTCCTTCGGTGAACTTCGAGGTCAATGGACAACACTACAACAAGGGGTCCTGCCAAGCTGATGGCATCTATCCGAGATGGTCTACATTTGTGAAGACTATCTCAAACGATGTGCCAGGAGGCAAGAAGTCCCGCTTTGCCAAGGTGCAGGAGGCTTGCCGGAAGGATGTTGAGCGGGCATTTGGTGTGCTCCAATCTCGATTTGCTGTTGTCCGGTACCCTACTCAGACCTGGTCGAAAGATCAAATATGGGAGATCATGACTTGCTGTGTCATCTTGCACAATATGATCATCGAGAGCGAGCAAGAAGAGCCAGTGTTTGACACTGAACCATACTATAGGCTGGGTCCTCTAGCCGAAGTTGATCACCAGCTACCGGCAACCTGGACTGCCTATCTTAGTATGCGTCAGGAGATCTGAGACCCACAGGTGCATCATCAACTGCAGCAGGATCTGGTGGAGCACCTATGAAGGCTCAAGGGCGACGCCGGGCGCGCGACGTGTGATGAAATATGAGTTTTTATTTGTTGAACTATATAATTTATATCAAACTATTTGTTGTTGCACTATTTTGTTAAACTATTTGATGAACTATGTGATAAAAAAATATTTATGTTGGTAATTGAACGCCGAGCCACGACAAACCACACCGAATATAGGCCTATTCTCACCCATATGGACCCTTTATTCGCCGAAAGTGGGCCAAAAACTAGGCAATATTGACGCCTGGGGGCGACGGCTGGATGCCCAACCGCTCCCGCGCCGATTGTATTTCCGACTCGCCTC
The DNA here is from genome assembly GCF_056163025.1 of Triticum urartu. Lineage (NCBI taxonomy): Eukaryota > Viridiplantae > Streptophyta > Magnoliopsida > Poales > Poaceae > Triticum > Triticum urartu. Next base: position 99,680,682 of record NC_141875.1, read on the forward strand.
CGGGGGCGATTTTTATGCCTCCTAGGGGGGCCAACGGCTAGAGATGCTCTAAGACCCCTATGTCTCGCTTACAGCGAGATGTAGGGTAGCCACGTCTGACGGCGAGCGCGAGATGGGCAGGCCAAGACGCTCGGGAGGCCACAACCCCCTTTTTCTGTTTTCTTCTTCACTTTTTTTGTTTCCGTGTTTTATTTTATTTTTCAGTATTGTTTATACTTCCAAAAATTACAATTATATATATTAAGAAATCATTTTATTTAAAACAAATGAAAAATGTAAATCAAGCATTTTAAAAAGGACAACGATAACTAGCACATGTGTGCCAGTTAGCAAAATTACCAAACCACCGATCCTTATAGATAACTGACACATATAGAAGGCCTCGTTCCGCTCGATCGAACGAGCGTTTGAACTCGGCTCGATGGTAGGAGGCTTCCACCAAACTTTTTCCTCCTGATTTTTATTTTCAAAATGGTTTTTTTCTCCTGGTTTTATGCTAGTTAATTTAGGTGGGAAGAAAAAGAAATAATGAAGTGCTTAAAAGAGACTTGAACTCAGGTCTAATGTGTGCCCGCTATGCCTAATAGCCAACTCACCCATCTTAACTTGTTGTCCATAGTATGCAAACAACAGAATTTGAACCCCTCTTCTTTCTACCATGTCAACGAAAAGCTTAATTTTAGGCTTGATAACTTTGACCGAGCAGCATGATAACTATGACATGTGCATGTTGATAACTTAAAACATTAACACCCCTGGTTAAAAAAATGACATGATAAAGCTGGTAACTATATCATGAGAAGGCCGGTAACTACAGCGTGAAAATCACAGTAACTTTAACATGTGCAACATCGTAATTTTGCACAAAATTTGAAGTGCACACGCGAGGGGGGGGGTATGTTTGAACAACCCCTTCCCCTTCGTGAAAGTTATCATGGCGTTTTGAGTGTAGGTTATGGTTTTGAGAGGAAGCCTGATAGCATAAAAAAGAGGATAAAAAATATGAAGTTTTGACATACTACATCCCATGTTTCAAATTACCGCGATATTTATACAATTATCAAGTTTCACTTCGTCTATTATCATGCAATTTTCACATAACTTACTAGGGCAAATTTTCCAATATTTTTTTTCTCATAGGTCAAAAATTAACGCAGTGTTTCCCCGAAAAAAATTACCACGATGTTTGTACATAAGTTACCAGTCCTTTGATTTGTGTATTAACATGTTATTTGCACACAATTTACCAATGGTATGTTTTCCAAACACATTTCCCCCTTTTGGTCAATGTTACCGTGGTGTTTATACCCAATTTATCAGATCTGCAGTTCGTATATTATCATGGCACTTACACACGAGTTATTGAGTGTGTTTTTCAACAACTTTTGCCCTTCGTAAAAAATGTGACCGCGGTGCTTATTCGTATATTACCATGCTATTTTCACATAAGTTACCAAGGATGTGTTTTTAAAGAACTTTTTCCTATTTGGTCAATGGAACCGCGGTGTTCTATACGTAAATTATCGGGTATGTGACACATATATTACCGTACTATTTACACATAAATTAGCGAGCATATGTTTTTCAACAAAAAGTTTTCCGGGTCAGAAAGTTATCATCATGTTTTGTATGTACGTTATCAGTTAAGCGATGCTTATATTACCACATTATTTATATAGAGATTACCTGTGGCACATTTGTAATACACCCCTTGGGGTCAAAGTTATTGTGGTGTTTTGTATGTATGTTATCAAGTCCGCGGAGTGTAAATTATCATCTTATCTACACATAAGTTAACGTGGTTATGTTTTTCAACCACTTTTTTCCTTGGGTCAAAATTATCATGATGTTTGCGGGTAAAATTTTCAGCTCTACGGGGTATGTTTCTAATAATGTTTTTCTCTGGTTCAACATTACCGCGGTGTTTTTGCACAAGTTATCATGTCTACAGTGCGTATTATTACCGTGCTATTTGCATAGTTCATGGTGTTTGTACGGAAATTATCAGATCAATTGTATATAAATTATCATGATATTTACATACAGGTTACCGAGGGTATATTTCTACATCAATCTTTCTTGGGTCAAAGTTAGCATGATATTTATACGTAAGTCGTTAGGTCTCAAAATGTAGTACAAATGATGCACCAGTGAAGCTAAAAAACCCACAAAACATGTTTTCTTTAGCCAACATTAACTTTTCCTAACTAGGCCTTGCTACCTCTTGAGCACTTGCGTTGGTTTTCCCTTCAAAAGGAAAAGGTGATGCAGCAAAGTAGTATAAGTATTTCCCTCAGTTTTTAAGAACCAATGTATCAATCCAGTAGGAGGCCACGCACGCGTCCTTTGCACCTACACAAACAAATAAATCCTCGCAACCAACGCGATAAAGGGTTGTCAATCCCTACACGGTCACTTACGAGAGTGAGATCTGATAGTTATGATAAGATAATATTTTTGGTATTTTTTATAATAAAGACGCAAAGTAAAATAAAAGTCAATAAAAACAACTAAGTCTTGGAAGATTAATATGATGGAAAATAGACCCGGTGCCATAGGTTTCACTAGTGGCTTCTATCAAGAGCATAAGTATTCATGGTGGGTAAACAAATTATTGTTGAGCAATTGACAGAATTGAGCATAGTTATGAGAATATCTAGGTATGATCATGTATATAGGCATCACGTCTGAGACAAGTAGACCGACTCCTGCCTGCATCTACTACTATTACTCCACACATCGACCGCTATCCAGCATTCATCTAGAGTATTAAGTTCATAAGAACAGAGTAACGCTTTAAGCAAGATGATATGATGTAGAGGGATAAACTCATGCAATATGATATAAACCCCATCTTGTTATCCTCGATGGCAATAATACAATACGTGCCTTGCTGCCCCTACTGTCACTGGGAATGGATACCGCAAGATTGAACCCAAAACTAAGCACTTCTCCCATTGCAAGAAAGATCAATCTAGTAGGCCAAACCAAACAGATAATTCAAAAAGACTTGCAAAGATAACCAATCATACATAAAAGAATCAGAGAAGATTCAAATATTGTTCATAGATAACCTTGATTATAAACCCACAATTCATCGGTCTCAACGAACACACCGCAAAAGAAGATTACATCAAATAGAGCTCCACAAGAGAGGAGGAGAACTTTGTATTGAGATCCAAAAAGAGAGAAGGAGCCATCTAGCTAATAACTATGGACCCGCAGGTCTGAGGTAAACTACTCACACTTCATCGGAGGGGCTATGGTGTTGATGTAGAAGCCCTCCGTGATCGATGCCCCCTCCGGCGGAGCTCCGGAAAAGGCCCCAAGATGGGATCTCGTGGATACATAAATTTGCGGCGGTGGAATTAGGGTTTTGGCTCCGTATCTGGTAGTTTGGGGGTACGTAGGTATATATAGGAGGAAGGAGTACGTCGGTGGAGCAACAAGGGGACCCACGAGGGTGGAGGGCGCGCCAGGGGGGAGGCGCGCCCCCTACCTCGTGCCTTCCTCGTTGATTGCTTGACGTAGGGTCCAAGTCCTCTGGATCATGTTCGTTCGGAAAATCACGTCCCCGAAGGTTTCATTCCGTTTGGACTCCGTTTGATATTCTTTTTCTGCAAAACCCTAAATAGGCAAAAAAAACAGCAATTCTGGGCTGGGCCTCCGGTTAATAGGTTAGTCCCAAAAATAATATAGAAGTGTATAATAAAGCCCAATAATGTCCAAAATAGAATATAATATAGCATGGAACAATCAAAAATTATAGATATGTTGGAGACGTATCAAGCATCCCCAAGCTTAATTCCTGCTCGTCCTCGAGTAGGTAAATGATAAAAATAGAATTTTTGATGTGGAATGCTACTTGGCATAATTTTCAATGTAATTCTTCTTAATTGTGGTATGAATATTCAGATCTGAAATATTCAAGACAAAAGTTCAATATTGACATAGAAATAATAATACTTCAAGCATAGTAACTAAGCAATTATGTCTCTTCAAAATAACATGGCCAAAGAAAGTTATCCCTAGAAAATAGTCTGGCTATGCTCTATCTTCACCACACAAAGTATTTAAATCATGCACAACCCCGATGACAAGCCAAATAATTGTTTCATACTTTTGGTGTTCTCAAACTTTTTCAATCTTCACGCAATACATGAGTGTGAGCCATGGACATAGCACTTTAGGTGGAATAGAATGGTGGTTGTGGAGGAGACAAAAAAGGGAAAGATAGTCTCACATCAACTAGGCGTATCAACGGGCTATGGAGATGCCCATCAATAGATATCAATGTGAGTGAGTAGGGATTGCCATGCAACGGATGCACTAGAGCTATAAGTATATGAAAGCTCAACAAAAGAAACTAAGTGGGTGTGCATCCAACTCGCTTTCTCATGAAGACCTAGGGCATTTTGAGGAAGCCCATCATTGGAATATATAAGCCAAGTTCTATAATGAAAAATTCTCACTAGTATATGAAAGTGATAACATAGGAGACTCTCTATTATGAAGATCATGGTGCTACTTTGAAGCACAAGTGTGGTAAAAGAATAGTAGCATTTCCCCTTCTCTCTTTTTCTCTCATTTTTTTATTTGGGCCTTTTTTTATGGCATCTTTTTTTTCGTCCAGAGTCTCATCCCGACTTGTGGGGGAATCATAGTCTCCATCATCCTTTCCTCACTTGGGACAATGCTCTAAAAATGATGATCATCACACTTTTATTTACTTACAACTCAACAATTACAGCTCAATACTTAGAACAAAATATGACTCTATGTGAATGCCTCCGGCGGTGTACCGGGATATGCAATGAATCAAGAGTGACATGTATGAAAGAATTATGAACGGTGGCTTTGCCACAAATACAATATCAACTACTTGATCATGTAAAGCAATATGATAATGATGGAGCGTGTTATAGTAAACAGAACGGTGAAAAGTTGCATGGCAATATATCTCGGAATGGCTATGAAAATGCCATGATAGGTAGGTATGGTGGCTGTTTTGAGGAAGGTATATGGTGGGTGTATGATACCGGCGAAAGATGCGCGGTATTAGAGAGGCTAGAAATGGTGGAAGGAAGAAAAGTGTGTATGATCCATGGACTCAACCTTAGTCATAAAGAACTCATATACTTATTACAAAAATCTACAAGTTATCAAAGCAAAGTATTATGTGCATGCTCCTAGGGGGATAGATCGGTAGGAAAAGACCATCGCTCGTCCCCGACCACCACTCATAAGGAAGACAATCAATAAATAAATCATGCTCCGACTTCATCACATAACGGTTCACCATACGTGCATGCTACGGGAATCACAAACTTTAACACAAGTATTTCTCAAATTCACAACTACTCAACTAGCATGACTCTAATATCACCCTCTCCATATCTCAAAACAATTATCAAGGATCAAACTTCTCATAGTATTCAACACACTCATAAGAAAAAAAATTATTAATCTTGAATGCCTAACATAATTAAAGCAAATTACCATGATATTTTGTAGGACTCTCAAAATAATCTAAGTGAAGCATAATAGAACAATAGTTTCTATAAAACAAATCCACCTACATGCTCTAAAAGATATAAGCGAAGCACTAGAGCAAAAACTATATAACTCAAAAGATATAAGTGTAGCACATAGAGTATTCTAACAATTTCCGAATCATGTGTGTCTCTCTCAAAACGTGTGTAAAGCAAGGATGATTGTGGAAAACTAACAAATAAAGAATCAAATAATACAAGACGCTCCAAGCAAAACACATATCATGTGGTAACTAAAAATATAGCTCCAAGTAAAGTTACCGATGAAAGTAGACGAAAGAGGGGATGCCTTCTGGGGCATCTCCTAGCTTTGGCTTTTAGGTGTCCTTAGGTTATCTTGGGGTTCCATGGGAATCCCCAAGCTTAGGCTCTTGCCACTCCTTATTCCATAATTCATCAAATCTTGCACCCAAAACTTGAAAACTTCACAACACAAAACTTAAAGTAGAAAATCTCGTGAGCTCCGTTAGCGAAAGAAAACAAAACACCACTTCAAGGTACTGTAATGAACTCATTCTTTATTTATGTTGGTGTTAAAGCTACTGTATTCCAACTTCTCTATTGTTTATAAACTATTTTACTAGCCATAAATTCATTTAAATAAGCAAACAATACACGAAAAACAGAATCTGTCAAAAATAGAACAATCTGTAGTAATATGTAGCTAATGCAAGATCTGGAACCCCAAAAATTCTAAAATAAATTGTTGGACGTTAGGAATTTATCTATTAATCATCTTCAAAAATAATTAACTAAATATCGCTTTCCAAATAAAAATGGCAGCAATTCTCGTGAGCGCTAAAGTTTCTGTTTTTTACAGCAAGATTAAAAAGACTTTCCCCAAGTCTTCCTAACGGTTCTACATGGAAAAACACTAATTAAACACAAAAAACACAACCAAAACATAGGCTAGATAAATTATTTATTACTAAACAGGAGAAAAAATCAAGGAATAAAAATAAAATTGGGTTGCCTCCCAACAAGCACTATCGTTTAACGCCCCAAGCTAGGCATAAATAGCAAGGATAGATCTAGGTATTGTCATCTTTGGTAGGAAATTCTTCAATGAAGCATCTATCATCCTTAAGAGTTTCTTTCTTTTTATTAATTATCAAACTTTTAGGCACAAGATCGAAAAATTCATTTGTAACAATTGGTTCCTTAATGATAGCAAAAAGATTGGGATGAATACTTATAGATTTGAGATCCACAGTTTCCTTACTAGAGGATTCACCCTTATTTTTAGGAACATACAGAAGCTTGGCAATTTTAGTTGTAGGACTTGGAGTATTCTTTACGGAGGAAAAAGCGGTTCCCAAGTTCGTAATGATATTCTCAATTTCATCGATTCTAGTGGAATCCTGATTTATTTTCTCATTAACTATGGGTTCCTTCTCCTTAATATTTTTCAATGTGACTCCTACTTTAGATCCATATTGAGTGATTCGGTTGTGGATCTTTTTATCCAAATTTTCAATTAGCTCTACGGTAGAAACTTTATTTTCAATTATTTCAAGTCTTTGCATTACATGCTCCAAAGTTAACATAATTCCATTAACCAAAAGAAGGGGTGAGCCAAATAAATCTATCATAGAATTATAGGAATCAAAAGTGTGGCTACCCAAGAAGTTCCCTTCGGTAATGGTATCAAGGACATATCTGTGGCAAGGAATAGCACCTACATAAAAATTGCGAAGAAGAATAGAAGTAGATTGCTTCTTGATAGATCTATTTTGAGCATTGCAAATTCTGTACCAAGCGTCTTGGTTTTCTCCTTCCCTTTGCTTAAAAGTAAGAACTTCATTTTTGGGAGACAACGGAGAAGATAGGGGACTAGCCATAATGACAAGAAAACGATCCAACACACGAGCAAACAAGAAACGGGCGAAAAGAGGCAAATAGAGAAAGAGAGGGAGGATGGAGAGAGAGGGGGCGAATAAAACGGCAAGGGTGAAGTGGGGGAGAGGAAAACGAGAGGCAAATGGCAAATAATGTAATGCGGGAGATAAGGGTTTGTGATGGGTACTTGGTGTGTTGACTTTTGCGTAGACCTCCCCCGCAACGGCGCTAGAAATCCTTCTTGCTACCTCTTGAGCACTTGCGTTGTTTTTCCCTTGAAGAGGAAAGGGTGATGCCGCAAAGTAGCGTAAGTATTTTCCTCAGTTTTTGAGAACCAAGGTATCAATCCAGTAGGAGGCCACACACGAGTCCCTCGCACCTACACAAACAAATAAATCCTCACAACCAACGCGATAAGGGGTTGTCAATCCCTACACGGTCACTTACGAGAGTGAGATCTGATAGTTATGATAAGATAATATTTTTGGTATTTTTATGATAAAGATGCAAAGTAAAATAAAATTCAATAAAAATAACTAAGTGTTGGAAGATTAATATGATGGAAATAGACCCGGTGGCCATAGGTTTCACTAGTAGCCTCTGTCAAGAGCATAAGTATTCACAGTGGGTAGACAAATTACTGTTGAGCAATTGACAGAATTGAGCATAGTTATGAGAATATCTAGGTATGATCATGTATATAGGCATGTAACGCCCTTGATGCGGCTATATCTCCCACGTGTCGAGGCACGACTTAGAGGCATAACCGCATTGAAAGCAATGTCGCAAGTTAGGCAATCTTCACAACATCCCATGTAATATAGATAATAAAAGGGGCGATACATAGTTGTCTTACACTCGCCACGTCAATCAAAGTACATAAATAGCATTACAACAATCAAACACTCATGGCCCGACTACGGCGCCAAAATAAAAGATAAACCCAACATGCGACACGGTCCCGATCACCCCAACTGGGCACCACTACTAATCATCAGGGAAAGACACGTAGTATCGGCGTGAATCCTCGTCGAACTCCCACTTGAGCTCAAGCGCGTCATCAGGAACGGAATCATCAGGCCCTGCATCTGATTTGGAAGTAATCTGTGAGCCACAGGGACTCAGCAATCTCGCACCCTCGCGATCAAGACTATTTAAGCTTATCGGTAAGGCAAGGTAATATATGTGGAGCTGCAGCAAGCGACTAGCATATGTGGTGGCTATCCTGTTCGCAAAAGAGAGCGAGAAGAGTAGGCAAAGTGCGAACGAACAACTAAAGGGCAACCTGCGGCAAGCATTACTCCAACACCGTGTTCACTTCCCGGACTCCGCCGAGAAGAGACCATTGAAGGAAATATGCCCTAGAGGCAATAATAAAGTTATTATTTATTTCCTTATAATCATGATAAATGTTTATTATTCATGCTAGAATTGTATTAACCGGAAACATAATACATGTGTGAATACATAGACAAACAAAGTGTCACTATTATGCCTCTACTTGACTAGCTCGTTAATCAAAGATGGTTATGTTTCCTGACCATGAACAATGAGTTGTTATTTGATTAACGAGGTCACATCATTAGTCGAATGATCTGATTGACATGACCCATTCCATTAGCTTAGCACCCGATCGTTTAGTATGTTGCTATTGCTTTCTTCATGACTTATACATGTTCCTATGACTATGAGATTATGCAACTCCCGTTTGCCGGAGGAACACTTTGGGTGCTACCAAACGTCACAACGTAACTGGGTGATTATAAAGGAGCATTACAGGTGTCTCCAAAGATAGATGTTGGGTTGGCGTATTTCGAGATTAGGATTTGTCACTCCGATTGTCGGAGAGGTATCTCTGGGCCCTCTCGGTAATACACATCACATAAGCCTTGCAAGCATTACAACTAATATGTTAGTTGTGAGATGATGTATTACGGAACGAGTAAAGAGACTTGCCGGTAACGAGATTGAACTAGGTATTGGATACCGATGATCAAATCTCGGGCAAGTAACATACCGATGACAAAGGGAACAACGTATGTTGTTATGCGTCTGACCGATAAAGATCTTCGTAGAATATGTAGGAGCCAATATGGGCATCCAGGTCCCGCTATTGGTTATTGACCGGAAACATGTCTTGGTCATGTCTACATTGTTCTCGAACCCGTAGGGTCCGCACGCTTAAGGTTACGATGACAGTTATATTATGAGTTTATGCATTTTGATGTACCGAAGGTTGTTCGGAGTCCCGGATGTGATCATGGACATGACGAGGAGTCTCGAAATGGTCGAGACGTAAAGATTGATATATTGGAAGCCTATGTTTGGATATCGGAAGTGTTCCGGGTGAAATCGGGATTTTACCAGAATACCGGGAGGGTTACCGGAACCCCCCGGGAGCTATATGGGCCATAGTGGGCCTTAGTGGAAAAGAGAAGGGGCTGCCCTAGATGGGTTGCGCGCCTCCCCCTTCCCCTAGTCCTATTAGGACTAGGAGAGGTGGCCGGCCCCCTCCTCCTCTTTTCCCCCTCCGCGAATCCTATTCCGACTAGGATTGGGGGGGGGGGGGAGAATCCTACTCCCAGAGGGAGTAGGACTCTCCTGCGCCCTCCTCCTTGGTCGGCCAGCCTCCCCCCCTCTACTCCTTTATATACGGAGGCAGGGGGGCACCTCTAGACACACAAGTTGATCCACGTGATCTATTCCTTAGCCGTGTGCGGTGCCCCCTGCCACCATATTCCTCGATAATACTGTAGCGGAGTTTAGGCGAAGCCCTGCTGCTGTAGTACATCAAGATCGTCACCACGCCGTCATGCTGACGGAACTCTTCCCCGACACTTTGCTGGATCGAAGTCCGGGGATCGTCATCGAGCTGAACGTGTGCTCGAACTCGGAGGTGCCGTAGTTTCGGTGCTTGATCGGTTGGATCGTGAAGACGTACGACTACTTCCTCTACGTCGTGTCAGTGCTTCCGCAGTCGGTCTGCGTTGGGTACGTAGACAACACTCTCCCCCTCGTTGCTATGCATCACATGATCTTGCGTGTGCGTAGGAAATTTTTTGAAATTACTACGAAACCCAACAGTGGCATCCGAGCCTAGGTTATTTATGTTGATGTTATATGCACGAGTAGAACACAAGTGAGTTGTGGACGATACAAGTCATACTGCCTACCAGCATGTCATACTTTGGTTCGGCGGCATTGTTGGACGAGACGACCCGGACCAAACCTTACGCGTACTCTTACGCGAGACCGGTTCCCTCGACGTGCTTTGCACATAGATAGCTTGCGGGCGACTGTCTCTCCAAATTTAGTTGAACCAAGTATGGCTACGCCCGGTCCTTGCGAAGGTTAAAACGGAGTCTATTTGACAAACTATCGTTGTGGTTTTGATGCGTAGGTGAGATTGGTTCTTACTTAAGCCCGTAGCAGCCACGTAAAACATGCAACAACAAAGTAGAGGACGTCTAACTTGTTTTTGCAGGGCATGTTGTGATGTGATATGGTCAAGGCATGATGCTGAATTTTATTGTATGAGATGATCATGTTTTGTAACCGAGTTATCGGCAACTGGCAGGAGCCATATGGTTGTCGCTTTATTGTATGCAATGCAATCGCGATGTAATGCTTTACTTTATTACTAAACGGTAGTGATAGTCGTGGAAGCATAAGATTGGCGAGACGACAACGATGCTACGATGGAGATCAAGGTGTCGCGCCGGTGACGATGGTGATCATGACGGTGCTTGGGAGATGGAGATCACAAGCACAAGATGATGATGGCCATATCATATCACTTATATTGATTGCATGTGATGTTTATCTTTTTATGCATCTTATCTTGCTTTGATTGATGGTAGCATTATAAGATGATCTCTCACTAAATTATCAAGAAGTGTTCTCCCTAAGTATGCACCGTTGCCAAAGTTCGTCGTGCCCAGACACCACGTGATGATCGGGTGTGATAAGCTCTACGTCCATCTACAACGGGTGCAAGCCAGTTTTGCACACGCAGAATACTCAGGTTAAACTTGACGAGCCTAGCATATGCAGATATGGCCTCGGAACACGGAGACCGAAAGGTCGAGCGTGAATCATATAGTAGATATGATCAACATAAACGATGTTCACCATTGAAAACTACTCCATCTCACGTGATGATCGGTTATGGTTTAGTTGATTTGGATCACGTAATCACTTAGAAGATTAGAGGGATGTCTATCTAAGTGGGAGTTCTTTAGTAATATGATTAATTGAACTTAAATTTATCATGAACTTAGTCCCTGATAGTATCTTGCTTGTTTATGTTGATTGTAGATAGATGGCTCGTGCTGTTGTTCCGTTGAATTTTAATGCGTTCCTTGAGAAAGCAAAGTTGAAAGATGATGGTAGCAATTATACGGACTGGGTCCGTAACTTGAGGATTATCCTCATTGCTGCTCAGAAGAATTACGTCCTGGAAGCACCGCTGGGTGCCAGGCCTACTGCTGGAGCAACACCAGATGTTATGAACGTCTGGCAGAGCAAAGCTGATGACTACTCGATAGTTCAGTGTGCCATGCTTTACGGCTTAGAATCGGGACTTCAACGACGTTTTGAACGTCATGGAGCATATGAGATGTTCCAGGAGTTGAAGTTAATATTTCAAGCAAATGCCCGGATTGAGAGATATGAAGTCTCCAATAAGCTCTATAGCTGCAAGATGGAGGAGAACAGTTCTGTCAGTGAGCATATACTCAAAATGTCTGGGTATAATAATCACTTGATTCAATTGGGAGTTAATCTTCCAGATGATTGCGTCATTGACAGAATTCTCCAATCACTGCCACCAAGCTACAAGAGTTTCGTGATGAACTATAATATGCAAGGGATGAACAAGACTATTCCCGAGCTCTTCGCAATGCTGAAAGCTGCGGAGGTAGAAATCAACAAGGAGCACCAAGTGTTGATGGTTAACAAAACCACTAGTTTCAAGAAATAGGGCAAAGGGAAGAAGAAGGGGAACTTCAAGAAGAACGGCAAGAAAGTTGCTGCTCAGGAGAAGAAACCCAAGTCTGGACCTAAGCCTGAAACTGAGTGCTTCTACTGCAAGCAGACTGGTCACTGGAAGCGGAACTGCCCCAAATATTTGGCGGATAAGAAGGATGGCAAGGTGAACAAAGGTATATGTGATATACATGTTATTGATGTGTACCTTACTAGAGCTCGCAGTAGCACCTGGGTATTTGATATTGGTTCTGTTGCTAATATTTGCAACTCGAAACAGGGACTACGGAATAGGCGGGCACTGGCAAAGGACGAGGTGACGATGCGCGTGGGAAACGGTTCCAAAGTCGATGTGATCGCGGTCGGCACGCTACCTCTACATCTACCTTCGGGATTAATATTAGACCTAAATAATTGTTATTTGGTGCCAGCGTTGAGCATGAACATTATATCTGGATCTTGTTTAATGCGAGACAGTTATTCATTTAAATCAGAGAATAATGGTTGTTCTATTTATATGAGTAATATCTTTTATGGTCATGCACCCTTGAAGAGTGGTCTATTTTTATTGAATCTCGATAGTAGTAATACACATATTCATAATGTTGAAGCCAAAAGATGCAGAGTTGATAATGAAAGTGCAACTTATTTGTGGCACTGTCGTTTAGGTCATATCGGTGTAAAGCACATGAAGAAACTCCATACTGATGGACTTTTGAAACCACTTGATTATGAATCACTTGGTACTTGCGAACCGTGCCTCATGGGCAAGATGACTAAAACACCATTCTCCGGTACTATGGAGAGAGCAACAGATTTGTTGGAAATCATACATACCGATGTATGTGGTCCGATGAATATTGAGGCTCGTGGCGGATATCGTTATTTTCTCACCTTCACAGATGATTTAAGCAGATATGGATATATCTACTTAATGAAACATAAGTCTGAAACATTTGAAAAGTTTAAAGAATTTCAGAGAGAAGTTGAAAATCATCGTAACAAGAAAATAAAGTTTCTACGATCTGATCGTGGAGGAGAATATTTGAGTTACGAGTTTGGTGTACATTTGAAAAACTGTGGAATAGTTTCGCAACTCACGCCACCCGGAACACCACAGTGTAATGGTGTGTCCGAACGTCGTAATCGTACTTTACTAGATATGGTGCGATCTATGATGTCTCTTACTGATTTACCGCTATCGTTTTGGGGTTATGCTCTAGAGACGGCTGCATTCACGTGAAATAGGGCACCATCAAAATCCGTTGAGACAACGCCTTATGAACTGTGGTTTGGCAAGAAACCAAAGTTGCCGTTTCTTAAAGTTTGGGGCTGCGATGCTTATGTGAAAAAGCTTCAACCTGATAAGCTCGAACCCAAATCGGAGAAATGTGTCTTCATAGGATACCCAAAGGAAACTGTTGGGTACACCTTCTATCACATATCCGAAGGCAAGACATTCGTTGCTAAGAATGGATCCTTTCTAGAGAAGGAGTTTCTCTCGAAAGAAGTGAGTGGGAGGAAAGTAGAACTTGACGAGGTAACTGTACCTGCTCCCTTACTGGAAAGTAGTTCATCATAGAAAACTGTTTCAGTGACGCCTACACCAGTTAGAGAGGAAGCCAATGATAATGATCATGAAACTTCAGATCAAGATACTACTGAACCTCGTAGATCAACCAGAGTAAGATCCGCACCAGAGTGGTACGGTAATCCTGTTCTGGAAGTCATGCTACTAGATCATGATGAACCTACGAACTATGAAGAAGCGATGGTGAGCCCAGATTCCGCAAAGTGGCTTGAAGCCATGAAATCTGAGATGGGATCCATGTATGAGAACAAAGTATGGACTTTGGTTGACTTGCCCGATGATCAGCAAGCAATTGAGAATAAATGGATCTTCAAGAAGAAGACTGACGCTGATGGTAATGTTACTGTCTACAAAGCTCGACTTGTCGCAAAAGGTTTTCGGCAAGTTCAAGGGATTGACTACGATGAGACCTTCTCACCCGTAGCGATGCTTAAGTCCGTCCGAATCATGTTAGCGATTGCCGCATTTTATGATTATGAAATTTGGCAGATGGATGTCAAAACTGCATTCCTGAATGGATTTCTGGAAGAAGAGTTGTATATGATGCAACCGGAAGGTTTTGTCGATCCAAAGGGAGCTAACAAAGTGTGCAAGCTCCAGCGATCCATTTATGGACTGGTGCAAGCCTCTCGGGGTTGGAATAAACGTTTTGATAGTGTGATCAAAGCATTTGGTTTTATACAGACTTTCAGAGAAGCCTGTATTTACAAGAAAGTGAGTGGGAGCTCTGTAGCATTTCTGATATTATATGTAGATGACATATTGCTGATTGGAAATGATATAGAATTTCTGGATAGCATAAAGGGATACTTGAATAAGAGTTTTTCTATGAAAGACCTCGGTGAAGCTGCTTACATATTAGGCATTAAGATCTATAGAGATAGATCAAGACGCTTAATTGGACTTTCACAAAGCACATACCTTGACAAAATTTTGAAGAAGTTCAAAATGGATCAAGCAAAGAAAGGGTTCTTGCCTGTGTTACAAGGTGTGAAGTTCAGTAAGACTCAATGCCCGACCACTGCAGAAGATAGAGAAAGTATGAAAGATGTTCCCTATGCATCAGCCATAGGATCTATCATGTATGCAATGCTGTGTACCAGACCTGATGTATGCCTTGCTATAAGTTTAGCAGGGAGGTACCAAAGTAATCCAGGAATGGATCCCTGGACAGCGGTCAAGAACATCCTGAAATACCTGAAAAGGACTAAGGATATGTTTCTCGTATATGGAGGTGACAAAGAGCTCACCGTAAAAGGTTACGTTGATGTAAGCTTTGACACTGATCCGGACGATTCTAAATCGCAAACCGGATACATGTTTACATTAAACAGTGGAGCTGTCAGTTGGTGCAGTTCTAAACAAAGCGTCGTAGCGGGATCTACATGTGAAGCGGAGTACATAGCTGCTTCGGAAGCAGCGAACGAAGGAGTCTGGATGAAGGAGTTCATATCCGATCTAGGTGTCATACCTAATGCATCGGGTCCAATGAAAATCTTTTGTGACAATACTGGTGCAATTGCCTTGGCAAAGGAATCCAGATTTCACAAAAGGACCAAACACATCAAGAGACGCTTCAACTCCATCCGGGATCTAGTCCAGGTGGGAGACATAGAGATTTGCAAGATACATACGGATCTGAATGTTGCCGACCCGTTGACTAAGCCTCTTCCACGAGCAAAACATGATCAGCACCAAGGCTCCATGGGTGTTAGAATCATTACAGTGTAATCTAGATTATTGACTCTAGTGCAAGTGGGAGACTGAAGGAAATATGCCCTAGAGGCAATAATAAAGTTATTATTTATTTCCTTATAATCATGATAAATGTTTATTATTCATGCTAGAATTGTATTAACCGGAAACATAATACATGTGTGAATACATAGACAAACAAAGTGTCACTAGTATGCCTCTACTTGACTAGCTCGTTAATCAAAGATGGTTATGTTTCCTGACCATGAACAATGAGTTGTTATTTGATTAACGAGGTCACATCATTAGTTGAATGATCTGATTGACATGACCCATTCCATTAGCTTAGCACCCGATCGTTTAGTATGTTGCTATTGCTTTCTTCATGACTTATACATGTTCCTATGACTATGAGATTATGCAACTCCCGTTTGCCGGAGGAACACTTTGGGTGCTACCAAACGTCACAACGTAACTGGGTGATTATAAAGGAGCATTACAGGTGTCTCCAAAGATAGATGTTGGGTTGGCGTATTTCGAGATTAGGATTTGTCACTCCGATTGTCGGAGAGGTATCTCTGGGCCCTCTCGGTAATACACATCACATAAGCCTTGCAAGCATTACAACTAATATGTTAGTTGTGAGATGATGTATTACGGAACGAGTAAAGAGACTTGCCGGTAACGAGATTGAACTAGGTATTGGATACCGACGATCAAATCTCGGGCAAGTAACATACCGATGACAAAGGGAACAACGTATGTTGTTATGCGGTCTGACCGATAAAGATCTTCGTAGAATATGTAGGAGCCAATATGGGCATCCAGGTCCCGCTATTGGTTATTGACCGGAAACATGTCTCGGTCATGTCTACATTGTTCTCGAACCCGTAGGGTCCGCACGCTTAAGGTTACGATGACAGCTATATTATGAGTTTATGCATTTTGATGTACCGAAGGTTGTTCAGAGTCCCGGATGTGATCATGGACATGACGAGGAGTCTCGAAATGGTCGAGACGTAAAGATTGATATATTGGAAGCCTATGTTTGGATATCGGAAGTGTTCCGGGTGAAATCGGGATTTTATCGGAATACCGGGAGGGTTACCGGAACCCCCCGGGAGCTATATGGGCCATAGTGGGCCTTAGTGGAAAAGAGAAGGGGCTGCCCTAGATGGGCTGCGCGCCTCCCCCTTCCCCTAGTCCTATTAGGACTAGGAGAGGTGGCCGGCCCCCTCCTCCTCTTTTCCCCCTCCGCGAATCCTATTCCGACTAGGATTGGGGGGGGGGAATCCTACTCCCAGAGGGAGTAGGACTCTCCTGCGCCCTCCTCCTTGGTCGGCCAGCCTCCCCCCCTCTACTCCTTTATATACGGAGGCAGGGGGGCACCTCTAGACACACAAGTTGATCCACGTGATCTATTCCTTAGCCGTGTGCGGTGCCCCCTGCCACCATATTCCTCGATAATACTGTAGCGGAGTTTAGGCGAAGCCCTGCTGCTGTAGTACATCAAGATCGTCACCACGCCGTCATGCTGACGGAACTCTTCCCCGACACTTTGCTGGATCGGAGTCCGGGGATCGTCATCGAGCTGAACGTGTGCTCGAACTCGGAGGTGCCGTAGTTTCGGTGCTTGATCGGTTGGATCGTGAAGACGTACGACTACTTCCTCTACGTCGTGTCAGTGCTTCCGCAGTCGGTCTGCGTTGGGTACGCAGACAACACTCTCCCCCTCGTTGCTATGCATCACATGATCTTGCGTGTGCGTAGGAAATTTTTTGAAATTACTACGAAACCCAACAACCATCACGGTAACTCACAAAGTTGATTCATTTTAATTAAGTTAAGGTTCAAGTTATCTACAACCGGACATTAACAAATTCCCATCTGCCCATAACCGTGGGCACGGCTTTCGAAAGTTCAAATCCCTGCAGGGAAGTCCCAACTTAGCCCATGACAAGCTCTCACGGTCAATGAAGGAATAGACCTTCTCCCGAGACGTTCCGATCAGACTCGGTATCCTGGTTCTTCAAGACACTTCAACAAGTTAAAACAAATCCAGCAACACCGCCCGAATGTGCCGACAAATCCCGATAGGAGCTGCACATATCTCTTTCTTAGGGCACACTCAGATTGTCCTAGGTACGGGTAGGCCAGCCCAGAGTTGCCCCTGGTGGCCACCGGCAGCTGATAGGTGGACCAACACTCAGAGGAGCACTGGCCCGGGGGGGGGGGTTAAAATAAGATGACCCTCGGGCTCCGGAAACCCAAGGGAAAAAGAGGCTAGGTGGCAAATGGTAAAACCAAGGTTGGGCGTTGCTGGAAAAGCTTTAATCAAGGCGAACTATCAAGGGGTTCCCATTATCACCCAACCGCATAAGGAACGCAAAAATCCGGGAACATAACACCGATATGACGGAAACTAGGGCGGCAAGAGTGGAACAAAACACTAGGCGAGAGGCCGAGCCTTCCACCCTTTACCAAGTATATAGATGCATTCAGATATCATGGCAATATAATGATATCCCAACAAGTAAAATATTGTTCCAACAAGGAACGGTCTCCAATCTTCACCTGCAACTAGCAACGCTATAAGAGGGGCTGAGCAAAGCGGTAACATAGCCAATCAACGGTTTGCTAGAACATGGTGGGTTAGAGGTTTGACATGGAAATTTGGGAGGCATGATAAGCAACTGGTAGGCATCGTAGCATAGGCATAGCAAAAGAGCGAGCATCTAGCCAAGCAAAGGTAGTAGTGATTTCGAGGGTATGATCATCTTGCCTGCAAAGTTGTCAGAGTTGACTGGATCCTTGAAAGCAAACTCAACGGGCTCCTCGTTAGCGAACTCGTCTCCCGGCTCTACCCAAACAAGACAAACAAGCAACAAGGACACAATCAACCATGTGCAAACTCAAACAACATGATGCGAAGATGGTATGCTATGCGGGATGCGATATGGGATGCGTATGCAAGATTTGACAAGGAATGCATGAACCTAGACTCAACTTGGAAACCAAGTGTTCCACTGGAAAGGTGAGATGAAATCGCTTGAAAACGATATAAAGAACGCCGGAATCGGAGTTACGGTTTGGAAATGGCAAGCAATTCAAATATGACCACGTTCTGCGATTTACAGCAAGTAGCCAACTAGATGCAACAAGATGAACATGCTACAACACCCAAACATGGCATCAAAATACATGGCAGAGATCCATTCATGAAGCTTAACAAAAGACTAGCACTGGGCTACGTCCAATTCATCCATTAACAGGTCCAAGCAAGCATGGCAAAAATGCATTTGGTAAACAGATTTCAGACTTAGTGAAATTAACACTTGTCTGGAATTTCAGATCAGATAGCCCACTTTGGAGCAAGAAAACAATATCCTACAGGATCTGAACATGGCAAAGTAAAGCATGGCATGGAGCTACTCAAAGAGCTTAACAAAAGTCCCTTAGTGACCTTGAGCCAAAAGGGATCAGAAAATACATTTGCAAGCATGTGAACATGGCAAAACCATAATCAGTTCTCAGACTTAGTGAAAACTGGAGCATGCTGAAACAGATATCAAGTAGGCATGTTTACGAGCTCGATGCACTTACTACAGAGCAAGTAATGACAATCTAAGCATACACCCATCAAGAATACACAAAATACAAGCTAGACATGGCAAGAACAAAAACATAGCATGCACGGATCAACTACAACATCCTCGGCAAAATTGCTAACAAGTAGACAATCTGCCCAGATTCACGAAATAGCAAAAGTAGAGCTCGATTGACTCAAGCTAGGGTGCTCCATAATTGCAAACAAGGACATGGATGGGTAGAGCACTACAAGATTAACAAAACATCCTTACTGATCATCCTCAAAAAAGGCACGGATCACTAGGAAACAACATGAACATATGGCATATTGAGATAAACAGTTCAAGGACTTAGTGGAAATGCTAAGTCCCTAAAATCAGCATTAACGAATGCTCCACTTTGTAAGCTTGTGCTAGTCACCACACACATCACAAAAATACATGGGTTGCACCTCTGGATAGATGGCAAAACATATAACAAAACTCATATAGAGCTCAGGGGCATATCATGCACACATTAATCATGGCAAAAATGACAAATATCTAATTGGAGCAGCAGATCTGACAATTATCTCAAATAGCCTTCTTCTAACAGCATTTCGGGCATCAAGATGAACTCAAATGAAAATGATGCAGTGAGATGAAATGATGTGTTCTCTGAGACGAACATTTTGATATGCTATATGCTCAAAACGGATCTAGGGATGTGGAGATACAACATGATGAACATAGCCAAAATAACTAGGGACTTAGGGAAAAAGAGAGGTCAACCCTTCTCAGATCTAGGGTTTCACGCCGGCGCACGAACCGAGGCAGAACTCTGGCGAGCTCCTGCGGCTCCGGCGAGCTCGATGGAGCGGTGGGGAGGCGAGGGGAAGTAGATCCGGCCTCTCCCGGCCGGATCCGGCGGCGGGGAGGGGTCCGGCGACCGCGGGGGTAGCGAGGAGGCGCGGGGACGGCCGGCGACGAGCTCCCGCCGGCGAACGGAGAGCGGGGCGGCGGCCGGCGACCTGGGCGGCGGAGGCGGCGACCGGACGCGGGGAGGGCGAGCGGCTCCCGGGCGGCAGGCGACGGTGGGTGCGCGGGCCGGGGAGGGCCCCGCGCGGGCCTGGCGGGCCGACGGCGGAGTGGCGGCGGCGCGACACGTGGCAGCCTCTCAGTGGCCGCGGGCGGCGGCGGACGGGGTGTCCGGCGCGGCAGACATGTCCGGTGCGGAGAGGGGTGATTTTAGGGTTTCGGGGGAGAAGGAGATCCGGATTTCGGAGGGGGTCTTTATATAGAGGTAGAGGGAGCTAGGAGTGTCCAAATGAGGTGCGGTTTTTGGCCACGCGATCATGATCGAACGCTCTAGATGATGGAGAGGCTTTTGGTGGGTTTTGGGCCAACTTGGAGGGGTGTTGGGCTGCCATACACACGAGGCCTTTTTGGTCCCTCGGTTAACTGTTGGAGTATCAAACGAAGTCCAAATGGTACGAAACTTGACAGGCGGTCTACCGGTAGTCAACCAAGGCCGCTTGACAAGTCTCGGTCCAATGCGGAAATGTTTAATCCCCACACACGAAAGAAAGGTAGAAATGACCACCGGAGGAGAACGAAGCGCCGGAATGCAAAACGGACAACGGGGAAAATGCTCGAATGCATGAGATGAACACGTATGGAAATGCAATGCACATGAAGACATGATATGAGATGCATGACAACGAGAACAACACACGGAGACAAAAACCCGAACCCGAGAAAATAAAATAACTTAACGCCGGAAATGGCAAGAGTTGGAGTACATATTGGGTAAATCACATCCGGGGTGTTACAACACTCCACCACTACAAAAGGATCTCGTCTCGAGATCTAGGACTGAAAGAACGACGGGTAGTCAGAACGGAGGTAATCCTCACGTTCCCAGGTAGCTTCACGGTCGGAATGGTGTGACCACTTGACTTTGAGGAATTTGATTGACTTGTTGCGAGTCTTGCGTTCGGTCTCTTCAAGAATAGCAACGGGGTGCTCACGATAAGAGAGATCTTCTTGGAGCTCAATGTCCTCGAAGTTGACGGTGCGGTCAGGAGTCTTGAAGCACTTTCGGAGCTGAGAGACATGGAACACGTCATGAACATTTGCAAAGTTTGAAGGAAGATCGAGTTGATAGGCGAGATCGCCTCTCTTGCTGACGATCTTGAAAGGTCCCACATATCTAGGGGCAAGCTTCCCTTTGATACCGAAGCGGCGAGTACCTTTCATAGGAGAGACGCGGAGGTAAACATGATCTCCGATCTCGAAAGCCAAATCATGGTGCTTACTGTCATAGTAGCTCTTCTGGCGGGATTGGGCTGCTTTGAGGTTATCTCGAATGACTTTGCACATTTCCTCTGCCTCTGTGATTAAGTCATTGCCAAGAAGCTGACGTTCACCGGTTTCAGACCAGTTGAGAGGGATACGGCACTTCCTGCCATACAGAATTTCAAATGGGGCCTTGCCTGAACTTGCTTGAAAACTGTTGTTGTAGGAGAATTCAGCATATGGAAGACAATCCTCCCACTTCATGCCGAAGGAGATCACACAAGCCCTGAGCATATCTTCGAGAATCTGGTTGACACGCTCGACTTGACTGCTAGTTTGAGGATGGAAAGTTGTGCTGAAGCGGATGTTGGTGCCCATGGCCTTCTGAAAAGAATCCCAAAACTTGGAGGTAAAGATGCTGCCACGGTCTGAAGATATCACTTGAGGAATACCATGCAGAGAGACAATTCGAGAGGTATAGAGCTCCGCCAATTGAGCTGCAGTGATTGACTCTTTGATAGGCAGTAAATGAGCCACTTTGGTGAGTTTGTCGATGACAATGAATATAGCATCATTGCCACGCTTGGACTTTGGAAACCCAGTCACGAAGTCCATCTCAATGTGGTCAAACTTCCATTCTGGAATGGCAAGAGGTTGGAGGAGACCAGCTGGCCTTTGGTGTTCTACCTTCACTCTTCTGCAGACATCACACTCATTCACGAACTGAGAAATCTCGCGCTTCATTCAAGTCCACCAATAAGCCTGCTTGAGGTCCTGATACATCTTCGTGCTCCCAGGGTGAATGGAGAGGAGAGAATTGTGAGCCTCGTTCATGATCACTTTACGAAGGTCACCTTTGGGCACAACAATACGATCCTCGAAGAAGAGGGTATCCTTGTCATCAAGGCGGTAGCACTTGTACTTGGGTTGACTCTTGGCAATCCCAATCTTCACCTTTTTCACCATAGCATCAAGAAGCTGAGCTTGGCGAATCTGGTCTTCCAAGGTAGGAGAGACTTGAAGGTTGGCGAGGAAACCTTGAGGAACAACTTGCAGATTAAGTTTGCGGAAAGCTTCACAAAGCTCGGGTTGATAAGGCTTGAGAATTAGACTGTTGCAGTAAGCCTTCCTGCTCAATGCGTCAGCAATCACATTGGCATTGCCTGGAGTATACTCGATACTCGGATTATACTCTTGAATCATTTCGACCCATCGAGTTTGCCTGAGGTTGAGATTAGGCTGAGTGAAGATGTACTTGACACTCTTGTGGTCAGTGAAGATGTCCACTTTTCTTCCCAATAAGAGATGTCTCCAAGTCAAAAGAGCATGCACAACTGCCGCCAACTCGAGGTCATAAGTGGGGTAGTTCTTCTCGTTGGGCTTCAACTGGCGAGAGGTATAAGCCACAACTTTCTTCTCTTGCATCAACACTGCGCCAAGACCTTGGAGAGAGGCATCACAAAAGACCTCGTACGGCTTGGATTCATCAGGCGGAGTCAGAACTGGAGCAGTGACCAATTTCTCTTTCAAAGTGTTGAAAGCAATGTCACACTCCAGAGACCAAACGTACTTGACGTGCTTCTGAAAGAGATTTGAGAGAGGCTTCGCGATCTTAGAAAAGTTTTCAACGAATCTTCGACAGTAGCTTGCGAGACCGAGGAAGCTACAGAGTTGCTTCATGTTCTGAGGAGGTTCCCAATTCACAATTGCAGACACCTTCTCAGGATTCACCGCAATGCCCTTGGCAGAGATGATATGACCAAGTTAAAGAACCTCATCGAGCCAAAATTCGCACTTGGAGAACTTGGCATAGAACTGGTGTTCCCTGAGCTTATCGAGTACCAAACGCAAGTGCTTGGCATGATCTTCCTTGTTCTTCGAAAAGACCAGAATGTCGTCGAGATAGACCAAAACGAAGTCATTGGTGTAGGCATTGAAGATGAAGTTCATCATGCGAGAGAACGTCGGAGGAGCGTTGACGAGGCCAAAAGACATGACAGTGTATTCATATGAACCATGACTTGTCCTGAAAGCCGTCTTGGGAATATCTTGCTCACGAATTCGAATCTGATGATAACTGTTGGGGAACGTAGTAATTTAAATTTTTTTCCTACACACACGTAAGATCATGGTGATGCATAGCAACGAGGGAAGAGTGTGATCTACGTACCCTTGTAGACCGACAGCGGAAGCGTTATGACAACGCGGTTGATGTAGTCGTACGTCTTCATGGCCCGACCGATCAAGCACCAAAACTACGGCACCTCCGAGTTCTAGCACACGTTCAGCTCGATGACGATCCCCGGACTCCGATCCAGCAAAGTGTCGGGGAAGAGTTTCGTCAGCACGACGGCGTGGTGACGATCTTGATGTACTACCGTCGCAGGGCTTCGCCTAAGCACCGCTACAATATTATCGAGGATTATGGTGGAAGGGGGCACCGCACACGGCTAAGAATATGATCACGTGGATCAACTTGTGTGTCTATGGGGTGCCCCCTGCCCCTGTATATAAAGGAGTGGAGGAGGGGAGGGCCGGCCCTCTCTATGGCGCGCCCTAGGAGAGTCCTACTCCCACCGGGAGTAGGATTCCCACTTTCCTAGTCCAACTAGGAGTCCTTCCATGTAGTAGGAGTAGGAGACAAGGAAGGGGAAGAAGGAAGAGAAGGAAGGAGGGGGCGCAGCCCCTCCCCCTAGTCCAATTCGGACTAGGCCTTGGGGGGCGCGCGGCCTGCCTCTCCCTCTCCCCTAAAGCCCAATAAGGCCATATACTTCTTCTCCCGTATTCCCGTAACTCCCCGGTACCTTCGAAAATACCCGAATCACTCGGAACCTTTCCGATGTCCGAATATAGTCGTCCAATATATCGATATTTACGTCTCGATCATTTCGAGACTCCTCGTCATATCACCGATCTCATCCGGGACTCCGAACTCCTTCGGTACATCAAAACTCATAAACTCATAATATAACTGTCATCGAAACCTTAAGCGTGCGGACCCTACGGGTTCGAGAACAATGTAGACATGACCGAGACACGTCTCTGGTCAATAACCAATAGCGGAACCTGGATGCTCATATTGGCTCCTACATATTCTACGAAGATCTTTATCGGTCAGACCGCATAACAACATACGTTGTTCCCTTTGTCATCGGTATGTTACTTGCCCGAGATTCGATCGTTGGTATCTCAATACCTAGTTCAATCTCGTTACCTGCAAGTCTCTTTACTCGTTCCGTAATACATCATCTCGCAACCAAGTCATTAGTTGCAATGCTTGCAAGGCTTATGTGATGTGCATTACCAAGAGGGCCTAGAGATACCTCTCCGACAATCGGAGTGACAAATCCTAATCTCGAAATACACCAACCCAACATGTACCTTTGGAGACACCTGTAGAGCTCCTTTATAATCACCCAGTTACGTTGTGACGTTTGGTAGCACACAAAGTGTTCCTCCGGCAAACGGGAGTTGCATAATCTCATAGTCATAGGAACATGTATAATTCATGAAGAAAGCAATAGCAACATACTAAACGATCGAGTGCTAAGCTAACGGAATGGGTCAAGTCAATCACATCATTCTCCTAATGATGTGATCCCGTTAATCAAATAACAACTCTTTGTCTATGGTTAGGAAACATAACCATCTTTGATTAACGAGCCAGTCAAGTAGAGGCATACTAGTGACACTTTGTTTGTCTATGTATTCACACATGTATTATGTTTCCGGTTAATACAATTCTAGCATGAATAATAAACATTTATCATGAAATAAGGAAATAAATAATAACTTTATTATTGCCTCTAGGGCATATTTCCTTCAGTCTCCCACTTGCACTAGAGTCAATAATCTAGTTCACATTGCCATGTGATTTGACACAAATAGTTCACATCATTATGTGACCAACACTCAAAGGGTTTACTAGAGTCAATAATCTAGTTCACATCACTATGTGATTAACACCCAAAGAGTACTAAGGTGTGATCATGTTTTGCCTGTGAGAAAAGTTTAGTCAATGGGTCTGCCATATTCAGATCCGTAAGTATTTTGCAATTTTCTATGTCAACAATGCTCTGCACGGAGCTACTCTAGCTAATTGTTCCCACTTTCAATATGTATCTAGATCGAGACTTAGAGTCATCCAGATCTGTGTCAAAACTTGCATAGACGTAACTTTTTACAACGTATGCTTTGTCACCTCCATAATCGAGAAATATTTCCTTATTCCACTAAGGATAATTTTGACCGCTGTCCAGTGATCTACTCTTAGATCACTATTGTAGTCCCTTGCTTAACACAGTGTAGGTTATACAATAGATCTGGTACACAGCATGTCATACTTTATAGAACCTATGGCTGAGGCATAGGGAATGACTTTCATTCTCTTTCTATCTTCTGCCGTGGTCGGGCTTTGAGTTTTACTCAATTTCACACCTTGTAACACAGCCAAGAACTTCTTTCTTTGACTGTTCCATTTTGAACTACTTCAAAAACTTGTCAAGGTATGTACTCATTGAAAAAACTTATCAAGCGTCTTGATCTATTTCTATAGATCTTGATGCTTAATTTGTAAGCAGCTTCACCGAGGTCTTTCTTTGAAAAAAAAAAACTCCTTTCAAACATTCCTTTATGCTTTGCAAAATAATTCTACATCATCTCCGATCAACAATATGTGATACATATACTTATCAGAAATGTTGTAGTGCTCCCACTCACTTTCTTGTAAATACAGGCTTCACCGCAAGTCTGTATAAAACTATATGCTTTGATCAACTTATCACAGCATATATTCCAACTCCGAGATGCTTGCACCAGTCCATAGATGGATCGCTGGAGCTTGCATATTTAGTTAACACCTTTAGGATCGACAAAACCTTCTATTTGCATCGCATACAACTCTTCTTTAATAAATCCATTAAGGAATGAAGTTTTGTTTATCCATTTGCCAGATTTCATAAAATGCGGCAATTGCTAACATGATTCGGACAGACTTAAGCATAGATACGAGTGAGAAACTCTCATCGTAGTCAACACCTTGAACTTGTCGAAAACCTTTTTCGACAATTCTAGCTTTGTAGATAGTAACACTACTATCAGCGTCCGTCTTCCTCTTGAAGATCCATTTATTTTCTATGGCTTGCCGATAAACGGGCAAATCCATCAAAGTCCATACTTTGTTCTCATACATGGATCATATCTCAGATTTCATGGTCTCAAACCATTTCGCGGAATCTGGGCTCATCATCACTTCCTCATAGTTCGTAGGTTCGTCATGGTCTAGTAACATGACTTCCAGAACAGGATTACCGTACCACTCTGGTGCGGATCTCACTCTGGTTTACCTACGAGATTCGGTAGTAA
Organism: Triticum urartu; assembly: GCF_056163025.1. Classification (NCBI taxonomy): domain Eukaryota; kingdom Viridiplantae; phylum Streptophyta; class Magnoliopsida; order Poales; family Poaceae; genus Triticum; species Triticum urartu. The sequence continues at coordinate 99,707,573 of NC_141875.1, forward strand.
CTTGATCTGAAGTTACATGATTATCATCATTAGCTTCCTCACTAATTGGTGTAGTAGTCACAAGAACAGATTTCTGCGATGAACTACTTTCCAATAAGGGAGAAGGTACAATTACCTTATCAAGTTTTCTACTTTCCTCCCACTCACTTCTTTCGTGAGAAACTCCTTCTCTAGAAAGGATCCATTCTCAGCAATGAATAACTTGCCTTCGGATCTGTGATAGAAGGTGTACCCAACATTTTCTTTTGGGTAACCTATGAAGATTTACTTCTCCGATTTGGGTTCGAGCTTATCATGTTGAAACTTTTTCACATAAGCATCGCAGTCCCAAACTTTAAGAAACGACAGCTTAGGTTTCTTGCCAAACCATAGTTCATACGGTGTCGTCTCAACGGATTTAGATGGTGCCCTATTTAACGTGAATGTAGCTGTCTCTAATGCATAACCCCAAAACGATAGCGGTAAATCTGTAAGAGACATCATAGATCGCACCATATCAAGTAAAGTACGATTACGACGTTCGGACACACCATTACACTGTGGTGTTCCAGGTGGCGTGAGTAGTGAAACTATTTCACATTGTTTTAACTGAAGGCCAAACTCGTAACTCAAATATTTTACTTCTGCGATCATATCATAGAAACTTTTATTTTTGTTACGATGATTCTCCACTTCACTTTGAAATTCTTTGAACTTTTCAAATATTTCAGACTTGTGTTTCATCAAGTAGATATACTCATATCTGCTCAAATCATCTGTGAAGATCAGAAAATAATGATACCTGCTGCGAACTTCAATATTCATCGGTCCACATACATCAGTATGCATGATTTCCAACAAATCTGTTGCTTGCTGCATTGTTTCGGAGAACGGAGTTTTAGTCATCGTGCCCATGAGGCATGGTTCGTAAGCATCAACTGATTCATAATCAAGTTATTCCAAAAGTTCATCAGCATGGAGTTTCTTCATGCGCTTTACACCAATATGACCTAAACGGCAGTGCCACAAATAAGTTGCACTATCATTATTAACTTTGCATCTTTTGGTTTCAATATTATGAATATGTGTATCACTACGATCGAGATCCAATGAACCATTTTCATTGGGTGTGTAACCATATATGTAAACAGAACAACAATTTATTCTCTTACTTAAATGAATAACCGTATTGCAATAAACATGATCAAATCATATTCATGCTCAATGCAAACACCAAATAACACTTATTTAGGTTCAATACTAATCCCGAAAGTATAGGGAGTGTGCGATGATAATCATATCAATCTTGGAACATCTTCCAACACACATCGTCACTTCACTCTTAACTAGTCTCTGTTCATTCTGCAACTCCCGTTTCGAGTTACTACTCTTAGCAACTGAACTAGTATCAAATACTGAGGGGTTGCTATAAACACTAGTAAAGTACACATCAATAACATGTATATCAAATATACCTATGTTCACTTTGCCATCCTTCTTATCCGCCAAATACTTGGGGCAGTTCCGCTTCCAGTGACCAGTCCCTTTGCAGTAGAAGCACTTAGTCTCAGGCTTAGGACCAAACTTGGGCTTCTTCACTTGAGCAGCAACTTTCTTGCCGTTCTTCTTGAAGTTCCCCTTCTTCCCTTTGCCCTTTTATTGAAACTAGTGGTCTTGTCTACCATCAACACTTGATGCTCTTTCTTGATTTCTGCCTTCATCGATTTCATCATCATGAAAAGCTCGGGAGTCGTTTTCGTCATCCCTTGCATACTATAGTTCATCACGAAGTTCTACTAACTTGGTGATGGTGACTAGAGAATTCTGTCAATCACTATCTTATCTAGAAGATTAACTCCCACTTGATTCAAGCGATTGTAGTACCCAGAAAATCTGAGCACATGCTCACTAGTTGAGCGATTCTCCTCCATCTTTTGGCTATAGAACTTATTGGAGACTTCATATCTCTCAACTCGGGTATTTGCTTGAAATATTAACTTCAACTCCTGGAACATCTCATATGGTCCATGATGTTCAAAACATCTTTTGAAGTCCCGATTCTAAGCCGTTAAGCATGGTGCACTAAACTATTAAGTAGTCATCATATTGAGCTAGCCAAACGTTCATAACGTCTGCATCTGCTCCTGCAATAGGTCTGTCACCTAGCGGTGCATCAAGGACATAATTCTTCTGTGCAGCAATGAGGATAAACCTCAGATCGCGGATCCAATCCGCATCATTGCTACTAATATCTTTCAACACAATTTTCTCTAGGAACATATCAAAATAAACACAGGGAAGCAACAACGCGAGCTATTGATCTACAACATGATTTGCAAAATACTACCAGGACTAAGTTCATGATAAATTTAAGTTCAATTAATCATACTACTTAAGAACTCCCACTTAGATAGACATCCCTCTAATCCTCTAAGTGATCACGTGATCCAAATCAACTAAACCATGTCCGATCATCACGTGAGATGGAGTAGTTTCATTGGTGAACATCACTATGTTGATCATATCTACTATATGATTCACGCTCGACCTTTTGGTCTCCGTGTTCCGAGGCCATATCTGTATATGCTTGGCTCGTCAAGTATAACCTGAGTATTCTGCGTGTGCAACTGTTTTGCACCCGTTGTATTTGAACGTAGAGCCTATCACACCCGATCATCACGTGGTGTCTCAGCACGAAGAACTTTCGCAACGGTGCATACTCAGGGAGAACACTTCTTGATAATTAGTGAGAGATCATCTTGAAATGCTACCGTCAATCAAAGCAAGATAAGATGCATAAAAGATAAACATCACATGCAATCAATATAAGTGATATGATATGGCCATCATCATCTTGTGCTTGTGATCTCCATCTTCGAAGCACCGTCGTGATCACCATCGTCACCGGCGCGACACCTTGATCACCATCGTAGCATCCTTGTCGTCTCGCCAATCTTATGCTTCCACGACTATCGCTACCGCTTAGTGATAAAGTAGAGCATTACAACGCAATTGCATTGCATACAATAAAGCGACAACCATATGGCTCCTGCCAGTTGCCGATAACTTAGTTACAAAACATGATCATCTCATACAATAAAATTTAGCATCATGTCTTGACCATATCACATCACAACATGCCCTGCAAAAACAAGTTAGACGTCCTCTACTTTGTTGTTGCAAGTTTTACGTGGCTGCTACGGGGTTAAGCAAGAACCAATCTTACCTACGCATCAAAACCACAACGATAGTTTGTCAAGTTGGTGTTGTTTTAACCTTCGCAAGGACCGGGCGTAGCCACACTCGGTTCAACTAAAGTTGGAGAAACTGTCACCCGCTAGCCACCTTTGTGCAAAGCACGTCAGGAGAACCGGTCTCGCGTAAGCGTACGCGTAATGTCAGTCCGGGCCGCTTCGTCCAACAATACCGTCGAACCAAAGTATGACATGCTGGTAAGCAGTATGACTTATATCGCCCACAACTCACTTGTGTTCTACTCGTGCATATAACATCAACACATATAACCTAGCTCTGATACCACTGTTGGGGAACGTAGTAATTTAAAAAAAAATTCCTACGCACACGTAAGATCATGGTGATGCATAGAAACGAGGGAAGAGTGTGATCTACGTACCCTTGTAGACCGACAGCGGAAGCGTTATGACAATGCGGTTGATGTAGTCGTACGTCTTCACGGGCCGACCGATCAAGCACCGAAACTACGGCACCTCCGAGTTCTAGCACACGTTCAGCTCGATGACGATCCCCGGACTCCGATCCAACAAAGTGTCGGGGAAGAGTTCCGTCAGCACGATGGCGTGGTGATGATCTTGATGTACTACCGTCGCAGGGCTTCGCCTAAGCACCACTACAATATTATCGAGGATTATGGTGGAAGGGGGCACCACACACGGCTAAGAATATAATCACATGGATCAATTTGTGTGTCTATGGGGTGCCCCTTGCCCCTGTATATAAAGGAGTGGAGGAGGGGAGGGCCGGCCCTCTCTATGGCGCGCCCTAGGGGAGTCCTACTCCCACCGGGAGTAGGATTCCCACTTTCCTAGTCCAACTAGGAGTCCTTCCATGTAGTAGGAGTAGGAGACAAGGAAGGGGAAGAAGGAAGAGAAGGAAGGAGGGGGCGCAGCCCCTCCCCCTAGTCCAATTCGGACTAGGCCTTGGGGGGGTGCGCGGCCTGCCTCTCCCTCTCCCCTAAAGCCCAATAAGGCCATATACTTCTTCTCCCGTATTCCCGTAACTCCCCGGTACCTCCGAAAATACCCGAATCACTCGGAACCTTTCCGATGTCCGAATATAGTCGTCCAATATATTGATCTTTACGTCTCGACCATTTCGAGACTCCTCGTCATGTCCCCGATCTCATCCGGGACTCCGAACTCCTTCGGTACATCAAAACTCATAAACTCATAATATAACTGTCATCGAAACCTTAAGCGTGCGGACCCTACGGGTTCGAGAACAATGTAGACATGACCGAGACACGTCTCTGGTCAATAACCAATAGCGGAACCTGGATGCTCATATTGGCTCCTACATATTCTACGAAGATCTTTATCGGTCAGATCGCATAACAACATACGTTGTTCCCTTTGTCATCGGTATGTTACTTGCCCGAGATTCGATCGTCGGTATCTCAATACCTAGTTCAATCTCGTTACCTGCAAGTCTCTTTACTCGTTCCGTAATACATCATCTCGCAACCAAGTCATTAGTTGCAATGCTTGCAAGGCTTATGTGATGTGCATTACCGAGAGGGCCCAGAGATACCTCTCCGACAATTGAAGTGACAAATCCTAATCTCGAAATACGCCAACCCAACATGTACCTTTGGAGACACCTGTACAGCTCCCTTATAATCACCCAGTTACGTTGTGACGTTTGGTAGCACACAAAGTGTTCCTCCGGCAAACGGGAGTTGCATAATCTCATAGTCATAGGAACATGTATAAGTCATGAAGAAAGCAATAGCAACATACTAAACGATCGAGTGCTAAGCTAATGGAATGGGTCAAGTCAATCACATCATTCTCCTAATGATGTGATCTCGTTAATCAAATAACAACTCTGTGTCTATGGTTAGGAAACATAACCATCTTTGATTAACGAGCTAGTAAAGTAGAGGCATACTAGTGACACTTTGTTTGTCTATGTATTCACACATGTATTATGTTTCCGGTTAATACAATTCTAGCATGAATAATAAACATTTATCATGAAATAAGGAAATAAATAATAACTTTATTATTGCCTCTAGGGCATATTTCCTTCAATAACCCATACGGAGATCAAGCTTGGAGAATACTTGGGCACCTTTGAGTTGTTCGAATAGCTCGTTGATGTTGGGAAGTGGGTATTTGTTCTTGATAGTCTTCTTGTTCAATGGACGGTAGTCAACACAAAGTCAGTCCATTCCATCCTTCTTCTTCACAAAAAGAACACCACAACCCCACGGAGAAGAACTAGGTCGGATGAGACCCATTCTCTCTTGAATATTGAGTTGCTTCTTCAGCTCCTTCAACTCTTCAGGTCCGAGCTTGTAAGGACGCTTGCACACAGGTTCCATACCCGGCTCAAGATCAATGACGAATTCAACTGGCCGGTGCGGACGCATTCCTGGAAGCTCTTCTGGAAAGACGTCTTGATATTCGCAAACGACTAGAATTTGCGAGATAGCATCCAGTTCACCCTTCTCATTGAGAGAAAATAGAGGGATGGTATCATCACGAGTGGCAAAGACAATTACATCCTCAGACGAATGAGTCAATTGAATCTGCCTGGCTGCACAATCAAGATGCGCCTTGTGCTTAGAAAGCCAATCCATTCCGAGAATAAGATCAATATTCGAGTTACCAAGAACCGTTGGAGAAGCCAGAAACTTGTAGTCACCCAAGGTGATAGTAACATCCAGAATGATGGAGTCAGCATGCATGCGCTTACCGGGAGAGACAACTGCTAGCGGACTAGGCAAAACTTGCGAAATCAATTCATGCCTAGATGTAAACGCTCTCGAGATGAAACAATGCGATGCACCAGTGTCAAAAAGAACTTTAGCTGGAATATCGTTAACAGGAAGGTTACCCATGATGACATCTGACGAGTCCTCTGCCTGAGCTGCATTCATCAAGTTGACCTTGGCGTGCTTGGGGTTATGCTTGACCACAGCTGTACTTGCCGATCTCACAGGAGGAGGAGGGAGACGCCTCTGGTTGAAGCATTTGTTGGCATAGTGGCCCTTCTATTGGCACTTGTTGCATGTGACCTCTGAAAGCGGACGGTGATACGGAGCACTCGATCTTGGAGGTTGAGACGAAGTCTTGTTCTGAAAGCCAGGGTTGGGTGGGTGGGAAGATCCACTGCCACCTTTGCTCTTCTGCTGATACGGCTGACGGAACGGAGGAGGAGGAAGCCAATACTTCTGCTGCTTGGCCACTTGAGTAGAGGAAGAAGGAGTAGTGTCTCTGACTCGCTTCTTGGAAGCATCACACCTTAGTTGAGCGGCCTCTTGCTTCAATGCCATGTTGTAGAACTCATCGTACTTCAAGGGCTCAAAGAGAACAAGAGCTAGCTGGATTTCCTCTCTGAGACCACCCCTGAACTGGTATATCATGCTCTTCTCATCAGGGACGTCCTGCTTAGCATAGCGGGCGAGCTTCTGAAACAACTTTTTGTAGTCATAGACAGACAAAGAGCCTTACTTCAGGTTGCGGAATTCCTCACGCTTGCTTTCAACCACGCTCTGAGGGATATGATGAGCTTTGAAGTCTTGACGGAATTCATCCCAGGTAATCACACCTCCTCCTCTGGAATCCTTGTACTGCTGAAACCATTTTGCAGCTTGGTCTTTGAGTTGGAAGGAAGCGAACTTGACGAAGTCCTCAGGCCTGACGTTACTGCACTCGAAATGCTTGCACAGATCCACGAGCCAATCGTCAGCATCAGTTGCCTCAACACAATTGTCGAAAGTCTTTGGCCCGTTAGCAAGGAACTGGTTGAGTGTAGCAAAGTGATTCTGATTGTTGCCTTGGTTGCCTTGGTTCGCTTGATTGCGCTCTTGAAGAATTTGCATGATCAACTGTGTGTTTGCATTGGTTGCGGAGGAGGTGGAGGTGGTGGCGGATCCTGATTCTGATTCTGATTGGTGCTCTTAGCGGGAGCCATCCTGAAGAGGGTGACAACCGTTAGCACATTGACAGATAAAATGAAGTTGAATCCAACGGAATGAAAATTGCAACATAAAGTCTTCACATCCGAACATAAGAACGAATGCATTCCTCTTGAAATGGTCACATATCCATAAATTGAGAAGCCACTTAGAATTAAGGTAGAGGAATAAATCAACAAGGTACGGATCAAGAACGAATACTCGGTAAGAAATCACAATCTCAAACCAAATATCCGTGGAAGAAGAACTAGAGCTACAAGAATTCCCACCTATGAAACTCCCGAACCTTTCCGGTTATGCAATCAGGTGTTGGGGATACAGGGGAAGCATAATATCTCACCCAAATCTAGCAAATTCTACATCCAGCTGTATCCATCCTTCAACACATAACCGAGAAAAACTTCGAAAACCATCTACCTCAACCTTCGGAAAGCATCCGTTATACAAGTTATGGCGATACTCCCGAACTCCCGCCCCAGTACTGGGTGGCATCGAGGTTATCTCACCAACGAACTGCATAAAAGAGATTTTCGATGTCGGCGTACTAAATTCAGATATTCCAGAACTGCAACGATAAAATTGTGACGACAACACCTTGGAGCTCAACTCCCCGGGACACTGCCACAACCCCTAAAGACAGGAGGCACCAAGAACAATGTTCTCGTCACAAAACCATCGGAACGATTCCAAGATACCCGCGTGATCCTAAAAAAAAATTAGTGAAATTTGAGAAGAGAATAGTCAAAACTCTACGTCAGGATGCCTTACCAGAGCGATGAGGAGACTGGGGAGTAAAAAGAATTCCTAAACTCTCCGATATATAATTCCTAAATGACTCAAAACATTTTTCTAGAAACAACTCGGCCGCTAAAAACGATCAAGGAATGGGGCTCCTAAGGTCGGGGAAGGCTCTGATTACCAACTTGTAACGCCCTCGATGCGGCTATATCTCCCACGTGTCGAGGCACGACTTAGAGGCATAACCGCATTGAAAGCAATGTCGCAAGTTAGGCAATCTTCACAACATCCCATGTAATATAGATAATAAAAGGGGAGATACATAGTTGGCTTACATTCGCCACGTCAATCAAAGTACATAAATAGCATTACAACAATCAAACACTCATGGCCCGACTACGGCGCCAAAATAAAAGATAAACCCAACATGCGACACGGTCCCGATCACCCCAACTGGGCACCACTACTGATCATCAGGGAAAGACACGTAGTATCGGCGTGAATCCTCGTCGAACTCCCACTTGAGCTCAAGCGCGTCATCAGGAACGGAATCATTAGGCCCTGCATCTGGTTTGGAAGTAATCTGTGAGCCACAGGGACTCAGCAATCTCGCACCCTCGCGATCAAGACTATTTAAGCTTATCGGTAAGGCAAGGTTATATATGTGGAGCTGCAGCAAGCGACTAGCATATGTGGTGGCTATCCTGTTCGCAAAAGAGAGCGAGAAGAGGAGGCAAAGCGCGAACGAACAACTAAAGGGCAACCTGCGGCAAGCATTACTCCAACACCGTGTTCACTTCCTGGACTCCGCCGAGAAGAGACCATCACGGTAACTCACACAGTTGATTCATTTTAATTAATTTAAGGTTCAAGTTATCTACAACCGGACATTAACAAATTCCCATCTGCCCATAACCGTGGGCACGGCTTTCGAAAGTTCAAATCCCTGCAGGGGAGTCCCAACTTAGCCCATGACAAGCTCTCACGGTCAACGAAGGAATAGACCTTCTCCCGAGACGTTCCGATCAGACTCGGTATCCTGGTTCTTCAAGACACTTCGACAAGTTAAAACAAATCCAGCAACACCGCTCGAATGTGCCGACAAATCCCGATAGGAGCTGCACATATCTCTTTCTCAGGGCACACTCAGATTGTCCTAGGTACGGGTAGGCTAGCCCAGAGTTGCCCCTGGTGGCCACCGGCAGCTGACAGGTGGACCAACACTCAGAGGAGCACTGGCCCGGGGGGTTTAAAATAAGATGACCCTCGGGCTCCGGAAACCCAAGGGAAAAAGAGGCTAGGTGGCAAATGGTAAAATCAAGGTTGGGCATTGCTAGAAAAGCTTTAATCAAGGCGAACTATCAAGGGGTTCCCATTATCACCCAACCGCGTAAGGAACGCAAAAATCCGGGAACATAACACCGATATGACGGAAACTAGGGCGGCAAGAGTGGAACAAAACACTAGGCGAGAGGCCGAGCCTTCCACCCTTTACCAAGTATATAGATGCATTCAGATATCATGGCAATATAATGATATCCCAACAAGTAAAATATTGTTCCAACAAGGAACGGTCTCCAATCTTCACCTGCAACTAGCAACGCTATAAGAGGGGCTGAGCAAAGCGGTAACATAGCCAATCAACGGTTTGCTAGAACATGGTGGGTTAGAGGTTTGACATGGCAATTTGGGAGGCATGATAAGAAAGTGGTAGGCATCGTAGCATAGGCATAGCAAAAGAGCGAGCATCTAGCCAAGCAAAGATAGTAGTGATTTTGAGGGTATGATCATCTTGCCTGCAAAGTTGTCAGAGTTGACTGGATCCTCGAAAGCAAACTCAACGGGCTCCTCGTTAGCGAACTCGTCTCTCAGCTCTACCCAAACAAGATAAACAAGCAACAAGGACACAATCAACCACGTGCAAACTCAAACAACATGATGCGAAGATGATATGCTATGCGGGATGCGATATGGGATGCGTATGCAAGATTTGACAAGGAATGCATGAACATGGCCTCAACTTGGAAATTCATGTGTGTCACTGGAAAGGTGAGATGAAATCTCTTGAAAACGATATAAAGAACGCCGGAATCGGAGTTACGGTTTGGAAATGGCAAGCAATTCAAATATGACCACGTTCTGCGATTTACAGCAAGTAGCCAACTAGATGCAACAAGATGAACATGCTACAACACCCAAACATGGCATCAAAATACATGGCAGGGATCCATTCATGAAGCTTAACAAAAGACTAGCACTGGGCTACGTCCAATTCATCCATTAACAAGTCCAAGCAAGCATGGAAAAAATGCATTTGGTAAACAGATTTCAGATTTAGTGAAATTAACACTTGTCTGGAATTTCAGATCAGATAGCCCACTTTGGAGCAAGAAAACAATATGCTACAGGATTTGAACATGGCAAAGTAAAGCATGGCATGGAGCTACTCAAAGAGCTTAACAAAAGTCCCTTAGTGACCTTGAGCTAAAAGGGATCAGAAAATACATTTGCAAGCATGTGAACATGGCAAAACCATAATCAGTTCTCAGACTTAGTGAAAACTGGAGCATGCTGAAACAGATATCAAGTAGGCATGTTTACGAGCTCGATGCACTTACTACAGAGCAAGTAATGACAATCTAAGCATACACCCATCAAGAATACACAAAATACAAGCTAGACATGGCAAGAACAAAAACATAGCATGCACGGATCAACTACAACATCCTCGGCAAAATTGCTAACAAGTAGACAATCTGCCCAGATTCACGAAATAGCAAAAGTAGAGCTCGATTGACTCAAGCTAGGGTGCTCCATAATTGCAAACAAGGACATGGATGGGTAGAGCACTACAAGATTAACAAAACATCCTTACTGATCATCCTCAAAAGAGGCACGGATCACTAGAAAACAACATGAACATATGGCATATTGAGATAAACAGTTCAAGGACTTAGTGGAAATGCTAAGTCCCTGAAATCAGCATTAACGAATGCTCCACTTTGTAAGCTTGTGCTAGTCACCACACACATCACAAAAATACATGGGTTGCACCTCTGGATAGATGGCAAAACATATAACAAAACTCATGTAGAGCTCAGGGGCATATCATGCACACATTAATCATGGCAAAAATGACAAATATCTAATTGGAGCAGCAGATCTGACAATTATCTCAAATAGCCTTCTTCTAACAGCATTTCGGGCATCAAGATGAACTCAAATGAAAATGATGCAGTGAGATGAAATGATGTGCTCTCTGAGACGAACATTTTGATTTGCTATATGCTCAAAACGGATCTATAGATGTGGAGATACAACATGATGAACATAGCCAAAATAACTAGGGACTTAGGGAAAAAGAGAGGTCAACCCTTCTCAGATCTAGGGTTTCACGCCGGCGCACGAACCGAGGCAGAACTCTGGCGAGCTCCCGCGGCTCCGGCGAGCTCGATGGAGCGGCGGGGAGGCGAGGGGAAGTAGATCCGGCCTCTCCCGGCCGGATCCGGCGGCGGGGAGGGGTCCGGCGACCGCGGGGGTGGCGAGGAGGCGCGGGGACGGCCGGCGACGAGCTCCCACCGGCGAACGGAGAGCGGGGAGGCGGCTGGCGACCTGGGCGGCGGAGGCGGCGGCCGGCGACCTGGGCGGCGGAGGCGGCGACCGGACGCGGGGAGGGCGAGCGGCTCCCGGGAGGCAGGCGACGGTGGGTGCGCGGGCCGGGGAGGGCCCCGCGCGGGCCTGGCGGGCTGGCGGCGGAGTGGCGGCGGCGCGACACGTGGCAGCCTCTAAGTGGCCGCGGGCGGCGGCGGACGGGGTGTCCGGCGCGGCGGACATGTCCGGTGCGGAGAGGGATGATTTTACGGTTTCGGGGGAGAAGGAGATCCGGATTTCGGAGGGGGTCTTTATATAGAGGTAGAGGGAGCTAGGAGTGTCCAAATGAGGTGCGGTTTTCGGCCACGCGATCGTGATCGAACGCTCTAGATGATGGAGAGGGTTTTGGTGGGTTTTGGGCCAACTTGGAGGGGTGTTGGGCTGCCACACACACGAGGCCTTTTCGGTCCCTCGGTTAACCGTTGGAGTATCAAACGAAGTCCAAATGGTACGAAACTTGACAGGCTGTCTACCGGTAGTCAACCAAGGCTGCTTGACAAGTCTCGGTCCAATCCGGAAATGTTTAATCCCCACACACGAAAGAAAGGTAGAAATGACCACCGGAGGAGAACGAAGCACCGGAATGCAAAACGGACAACGGGGAAAATGCTCGAATGCATGAGATGAACACGTATGCAAATGCAATGCACATGAAGACATGATATGAGATGCATGACAACGAGAACAACACACGGAGACAAAAACCCGAATCCGAGAAAATAAAATAACTTAACGTCGGAAACGGCAAGAGTTGGAGTACATATTGGGTAAATCACATCCGGGGTGTTACAAGGCATCACATCTGAGACAAGTAGACCGACTCCTGCCTGCATCTACTACTATTACTCCACACATCGACCGCTATCCAGCATGCATATAGAGTATTAAGTTCATAAGAACGGAGTAACACTTTAAGCAAGATGTCATGATGTAGAGGGATAAACTCATTCAATATGATATAAACCCCATCTTGTTATCCTCGATGGCAACAATACAATACGTGCCTTGCTGCCCGTACTGTCACTGGGAAAGGACACCGCAAGATTGAACCCAAAGCTAAGCACTTCTCCCATTGCAAGAAAGATCAATCTAGTAGGCCAAACCAAACTGATAATTCAAAGAGACTTGCAAAGATAACCAATCATACTTGAAAGCATTCAGAGAAGATTCAAATATTGTTCATAGATAAACTTGATCATAAACCCACAATTCATCGGTCTCAACAAACACACCGCAAAAGAAGATTACATTGAATAGATCTCCACAAGAGAGGGGGAGAACTTTGTATTGAGATCCAAAAAGAGAGAAGAAGCCATCTAGCTAATAACTATGGACCCGTAGGTCTGAGGTAAACTACTCACACTTCATCGGAGGGGCTATGGTGTTGATGTAGAAGCCCTCCATGATCGATGCTCCCTCCGGCGGAGCTCCGGAAAAGGCTCCAAGATGGGATCTCGTGGATACAGAAAGTTGCAGCGGTGGAATTAGGGTTTTGGCTCCGTATCTGGTAGTTTGGGGTACGTAGGTATATATAGGAGGAAGGAGTACGTTGGTGGAGCAACAGGGGGCCCACGAGGGTGGAGGGCGCGCCTAGGGGGGGTAGGCGCGCCCCCTACCTCGTGCCTTCCTCGTTGATTGCTTGACGTAGGGTCCAAGTCCACTGGATCATGTTCATTCCGAAAATCACGTTCCCGGAGGTTTCATTCCGTTTGGACTCCGTTTGATATTCTTTTTCTGCGAAACCCTAAAGTAGGCAAAAAATAGCAATTCTGGGCTGGGCCTCCGGTTAATAGGTTAGTCCCAAAAATAATATAAAAGTGTATAATAAAGCCCAATAATGTCCAAAAAAGAATATAATATAGCATGGAACAATAAAAAATTATAGATACGTTGGAGACGTATCAGGCCTCTACCCAGCACTGGGCCCGGCCCAACTCTTTTCTCTCTCTGAAGCCCGCCGAGAATATTGTCTTTAACCTCCAACCAACGAAACCTGTATCTGAAAACTGAAAACTGAAAACACAGACACAAAGAACTCCCAATTACCCATCATACTTGTTGATTTAGGCTACGAATCGCGTGGACTTCAATGTGAAATTCGTAGATCTCTTCATTATGAATCCATTTTAGTTGAGCATGCAACTTACTGTACAAAGATGAAGGATATCGATGCAAGTGTCCTATCTTGAAGTCGGCGCTGTCCAGAGCCTATGGCCGTGGCTAGAAGCTCGGCCAGCAGAACAGCGGGCAGCAGCGGCTGCTATGGCCGAGACGTGTAGAGGACGTGGTCGTTGATGGGCTGCCGGGGAGGCAGGAATCCCATGGAGACGTTTGGAGGAGCTCCTGCACCGGTGAGTGTTGGTCGTGGAAGGAGCTGCTCGCCGGAGCAGCAGGCTATGGCGGCGACTTGAGGAGGCGCTGGTGCTCAAGGGGTGCAAGGGAATAGGTCGTTCGATTGAAGCTGCTCATGGCCGGTCAATGCGTGCTCGCGGCGCCATGCCTGGGCGCTCGGGCGTAGGAGTTGCGAACGAAGGAGATGCATATTGAGCGATTGCTAGATCTGACGGCGCTGTATGCGGTAGATCGTTTTACAATCTGCCACATGGTTGCCAGATACATATTTCGTTTTAAAAATGTTAAATGCGTATAGAAAAATGTTTCTAATGTATATGAAAATATATACATAAATATATAATCTCTACTCCTACAAAAAGCAGAGTTGGTGATGATGGTGTGCTTGCCTTCCTGCAATATAGGCCATCCGATCTATATCTAACGGATAGGAAGGAAACTATGACAATTTACCCGCACTCCTCTCCACATTTGCAGATAAGGCCTTCCCTCGTTCATTCTTTTCTCCCACAAGATTAACTACTCATACAAATACATCTTGATGTTCCATGCAACGCACGAGCATCTTGCTAGTGTATATGAAGAAAAGCTAATCATGTATTTTAAAAATGTAATAAAGCTTTTAAAAAAATGACAATCTAAAAATAATAATCAAGCATTTGAAAATGTTAAATGTGTATAGAAAAAACCAACACATATTAATGAAAACTATACACATAAAAATATAATGTGTACCATTAAAAAATGTTAAATGAGTATTAAAATGTTCTTACTATGTATGTAAAATGTACAACTTACATTAAATAAAATTGGATATAAAATATTTCATTTAAAATGTTGATTATGTATTTAAAATAATGTTAAACACGTATATAAATTTTCCATATGTATATGAAAAGTATACATTGTGTGTGAAAAAATGTATACAGCCATTAAAATAATCAACATTTTAGTACAATGTCTAGCGACTGTTCCCGCTCGCTCGCTCGTGTTTTTTATGTGTTTGCTGCTGCGAGTTTTCTTTCTTTTTTCTCTTTTCCTTTTTCTCTTTCGCTTTTCTTTGTTTCTTCACGGTTTTCTTTTTTTTCTTTCGTATTTTTGCCTTTTTCACTGGTTCTCTCCATTTGTTTTTCTCAATTTTTACTGGATTTTTCACTTTTTCATCTTTTCTATGATCTCTTTGGTTCCTTGGTTTTCACTGCTTTTGCTCTCTTATTTTTTTTCTGTGGTTCACTTTGTTTTTTATTCTTTTTGGTTTCTTTTATTTTCCTTTGCTCACTGTTTCCATTCTTTTGCATTCGATTTCTTTGTTTTTTTCCTTTATTGGTTTCATTTTTTTTACAACTTTCGCTGTTCTATTTCGTTTTTATTTGTTTATTTGTCGATCTTTCATCGGTTACATTTATGTTACCACATGTTTGCGTTTTTTCAAACATACTGTATAGTTTTAGTATGATGTGAAACCATTTTTGTTAAATACAAGTTTTGAACATTTTTTTTGAGTACATGGTTAACATTTCTCAAATACACAGTCAACTTTTATATTTCATACACATTAGAAAAAAATATACATGTTTAGCATTTTTAAATACACAATTAACATTTTATAATTATATGTTTTTATTTATGTCTACTTTTCTTTAATGTGCATTCTACATTTTTCATACAGAGACTCTTTGTATACATGTTCAATATTTATTACAACATTTTTTGCAATGTCTAATTTTTTCCATCTACGTTGTACATTTTTCATACACATTACATTTTTTTACACATTTAACATTTTTTACAATATTTTTTGACACCTACTTCTTACTACAGATTGTATATTGTTTATATTTTTTTCGTATGTATGAGAAACATTTTTTTTCTAAACACATATAATATTTTTCAAATATTTTATGTAAAGTGTTTTATGTAATATATTCGGAAGTATCAACAAAAGTAAAAAAACACTGTCGCCTCGTTAAATTTTTTTCCACGGTTTTTCATGTTTTATGTAGAGTATTTTTCATGGTTTTCACTCATTTTACTTAAACACCCCCCCCCCCCCCCCCCCCCCCTAAAAGTTTGCACAAATCTTAAAATTACATTTAGAGCTTGTCGTCATATTACATTTTCTTAAACTGCTCGGTGCCTTGACAAGAGAGAGGACTCATGCCGGCGGCGAGCAGTGGTGTTACGCCAACGGTGAGCAGCGGGGTTACGCCGGCGACGAGCGGCTTGGCCTCGACGGCGGGTGTGAGCAGCATGATTCTGCTGGCGTCGAAAAGTTTGGCCGCGACCGACAGGGCAAACAGACTCGAAGGACGCTTGGTGAGCAGGGGAAATCGCACGGACGGCAAGAAGCATAGCTCTATCGGCCGGCGGTGGCAGAGCACCAGCGGCAGGTTTGGGATCTCAATTATGAAGGGAACGAAACAATGGTTGGTTTTCACAACAGAGAATCAGAGAAGAAGGTACCTCGATGCATTGAGATTCACACTGCCACGTGCCAATCAGCTGAGGGCATGTACAACAATGTTTAGTCAGCCGTCTGCAGCTCAGCCCACGTAGAAAATTAGATGATGTGGGAGGAAAGAGAAAAAGAAAACGGCAAAGTCCGTCGGTAAGAATAACGACGGTCTATTAGCGTGAAAATCGTTGCTTATCGACAGTCTGTTTCTTGTACCGAGAGGGTCGTTGGATAGGCTCCCATCTTCCACGGAAACCACCTCTGCCGTTTCCATAAAATCTGGTGATTATCGACAATCAAATAGATCCGCTGTTGTATAGGCTGTCTCTAACTATGTCTATACGTGACATGGACAAGTTTTATAGACACCCAGCATCGAAACGATTGTACATGCCCTGAGTGGGTCTCCCGATCAAAACCATACGACCCGGTCGTATAGGAATTTTTTCCCTAGCGGATCAACCGCAAGCTGAGCCTCCACTTGGTGCCCACGATCGTTTTTTTTACCACGCATTGCTTCCTACTATCACGTTCCGTTCATTGCGTTTTCCCCACGTCTAATCTCCACCGCCTAATTTGATCCATTCATTGCGTTTTCCCCACGTCACGTCACCACGAACGTCACCCAGCTGCTGATATAGCCTCGACATCGGCCGTGTAGGCGCACCATGAACGTCACACACTCGCACTCACTAAGTAGCTAGATTCGGATCGAGCCGCCATTGATGGCGATCTGGGAGGAGCTGCACTTCGTGCTGGTGCCGCTGGTGGCGCAGGGCCACATCATCCCCATGGTGGACGTGGCGCGCCTCGTCGCCGCGCGCGGCCCGCGGGTCACCGTGGTCACCACGCCCGTCAACGCCGCGCGCAACAGGGCCACCGTCGACGGCGCCAGGAGGGCCGGTCTCTCCGTCGAGTTCGTCGACCTCCCCTTCCCCTGCGCGCAGCTCGGCCTGCCGGAGGGGGTGGAGGCCATCGACCAGATGGCGGGGCTCGAGCCGCCCATGTACCTCAGGTTCTTCCAGGCCATATGGAAGATCGCCGAGCCGCTGGAGGAGTACCTCCGGGCGCTGCCGCGCCGGCCGGTCTGCCTCGTCACCGACGCGTGCAACCCGTGGACGGCGCCGGTGTGCGAACGTCTCGGCATCCCCAGGCTGGTGATGCACTGCCCCTCCGCCTACTTCCAGCTCGCCGTGCACCGCCTGTCCAGCCACGGCGTGTACGACCGCGTCGGGGAAGACGTGATGGCGCCGTTCGAGGTGCCGGACTTCCCGGTGCGGGCCGCCGGCAACATGGCCACGCTCCGGGGCTTCTTCCAGTACCCCGGCGTGGAGAAGGAGCACCGTGAAGCGCTCGATGCCGAGGCCACCGCCGACGGCCTGCTGTTCAACACGTTCCGCGGCATCGAGGGCGCCTTCGTGGACGCGTACGCGGCGGCCCTCGGCAAGAGGACGTGGACCGTCGGGCCGACCTGCGCCTCCAGCAGCATGGCCGACGACGCCGACGCCAAGGCCGGCCGCGGCAACCGCGCCGACGTCGACGCCGGGCACATCGTCACGTGGCTCGACGCCCGGCCGCCCGCGTCCGTGCTGTACGTCAGCTTCGGCAGCATCTCGCAGCTGACGGCTAAGCAGCTCGCCGGGCTGGCGCGCGGCCTCGAGGCGTCCGGGCGGGCGTTCGTGTGGGCCATCAAGGAGGCCAAGGCGGACGCCGCGGTTCGGGCGCTGCTGGACGAGGAGGGGTTCGAGGCGCGCGTCAAGGACAGGGGCCTCCTCGTCCGCGGGTGGGCGCCGCAGGTGACCATCCTCTCGCACCCGGCGGTGAGCGGCTTCCTCACGCACTGCGGCTGGAACGCGACGCTGGAGGCCGTCTCCTACGGCGTGCCGGCTCTGACGTGGCCCACCATCGCCGACCAGTTCTGCAGCGAGCAGCTGCTCGTGGACGTGCTCGGCGTGGGCGTCAGGTCCGGCGTCAAGATCCCCACCATGTACCTCCCGAAAGAGGCCGAGGGGGTTCAGGTGACGAGCGGCGACGTGGAGAAGGCGATCGCGGAGTTGATGGGCGGCGGGGCGGAGGGGGAGGCGAGGAGGGTCAGGGCCAACGAGGTCGCCGCGGAGGCGAGGGCGGCCATGGAGGAAGGCGGGTCGTCGCACTCCGACCTGATGGACATGATCCGCTATGTCACGAAGCTGTCGAAGCAGAGAAGCCAAGGGAGGGACGCGAGCTCGACGGCCCCGCCTTCCGAGCTCGGTGAGAAGAACGAACAGGATGCTGTGCTGTCGGTGCAAATGGCGCAAGATAGCATTTAGGATCTTCCGTTTCCCGGAATAAGTCAACGTTGGACCATGTTGTATGCGCAATACAAAACTCCCGGAATAAATCAACGTTTGTCTGTATATAATTGCACTGGAACGAAATTTCTATCTCTTTTTTTTTGGGTGCGAAATGTCTATCTCTTCACTTCATGAATAAAATTGTCCTCGCCACAATTTTATGTTAGATGTGGCTAGGTCTCAGTCGACTGAGACTTAACCAAGTCTAAGTCAAGTGATATAATATGTAAAAAGAAAAAAAACTAAAAAGAATTTTTTGCACGAATCTTCATGAAAAATTAAAGGAAGATACTATCGACTGAGACATAACGAAGTCTCAGTCGATTGAAACTTAGCAAACTGTTTTATGTTCACGTTGTATTTTGGGCAATGATATGCGCCGGCGGACTGACCCAAATTTCGGCCTGTCAGCACACGCACATTGGATCAAGCCGTCCTGCGTCGTTAGATTTCTTTGTCTCCCTGTCTTGAACCTCTGATCTGAACACACGCAAAAAAAAATCCCGCACAGCTCGCTGGTCCAACGCGCCGCCCGCTCTTGCCGGCCACTGGCGCCCGCCGGCGCTTGTCCTCGACTAGCCGCGCCACCCGCACTCGCCAGACACCATGCTCCATGTTGGAGAACGTAGATCAAATCGTCAGAGTGTATGTCCTACGTGCAAAGCTAACTTACAAGCAAGCAGGCAAACAACTTAATTGATCTACAGTACCACATGCACGATGAGCTAGCTTCAACTGGATTCGAGTCGATCGTTGGAAACTCTAGGCGGAAGCTCTCGTAAACAGACATGGGCGACAAAATCACTCGACGGTTGCTGCTTTTTTGCACGCCGGTCATAGCTTCTGGGCTCGTCGGTGGTAGCTTTTTTGTCGCCGGTTGCAACTTCTGTGCTCGATGGTTGTAGCTTTTTTCGTCACCGCTCGCAGCTTCCGTGCTCGCTGGTCACAAATTTTTTCATGCCGGATTGTAGCTATGAATTGCACGGTTGCAGCTTCGCCATCACCGTCCGAAACATCATTGTAGCATTGGTCTTTGCCAGTTCCAGCACCCGCCAATGCCGGTTGCAGCTTCCGTGGAAACGCGAGCCTCTAAGAAGCTTTTTTCCATTGCCAGTCATTGGTTGAAGCTTTATTATCTACGGTTGAAACTTTTTCTACCAATGGTTGTAACCTTTTCTGTTGCACACTGTCTGGTTGAAACTTTTTTCATCTAAGGTTGAAGCTTTTCTGTCAACGGTTGCAACTTTTTCCGTTGCATAGTGCCTGATTGAAGCTTTTTCATATATGGTTGAACCTTTTTCTATCAACGGTTGCAGCACTGGCCGCCCCCCAGCTTCCGACACATCCGGTTGAAGCTTTTTCGTAGACGGTTTTAGCTTTCTTAGGTGCCGGTTGCAGCTTTGCGGTTGCACAGAGCTGGTTGTAGCACACACGTAGTAAAAAAAGCAACACTAATTCCAACAAAAATTGTTACAGATTCTAACAAAAGATCTCTCCGGTTGTAGCATCGGCGGGGGCAGTATGAGGTGCTTGGGGAAGAAGATGCTTGCAGCGTTGGTGAAGGGGATGCTCACAGAAGTAGCAGGAAGTTGTGCCGTCGGCACTGACGAGCTTATTATGTGTAACAAGAGAGGAGAGAAGCAATAAGACAAGAGGAAGAAGAAAGCAGAAAAAAAAATTAGCGAAAGATATAATAAAAGGGACATCTCGCTTGAAGGCCCATCAAACTCGTGTGGCCCAGTCCGCTTCCGCTTATACAAGCGAGCGAGGGGCGACCAGCCGAGCGCTCGGCCGGTCATCCGTCTGGAAACGTTTCCCTTGTATTTTCCATCTTTATCTGAGCATTGATGTCCGTTTGATGTGCTCATGTGCACATGAAGCAATTCGTTTCCTCATATCAAAAGTGCCATGGTGTTTATATGTAAGTTGTCAGGTCTACAACGTACTACCGTGCTATTTACAGAGAAGTTAACCGGGGCTATGTTTCAACACCCCCCCCCCCCCTTTCCTCTCCCCGGTCAAAAGTTACCAGGTTTTTGTGTGTAAGTTATTTTGGTCCGTGGTGTGCAAATTATCATACTATTGACACAGAAATTATTGGTATATTTTAACAACAATTTTGCCTAGATCAAAAGTTACCTTGATATTTGTATGGAAGTTTACATGCCCGTGGTGCGTAAATAACCATGCTATTTAGACAGAAAGTTATCAAAGTATGTTTTAGCAAAAACAATTGTCGGGTCAAACAGTAGAGTACATATTTGATTGGTTAGTCTAGTTTATTGCTGGAGTTACTTGATAGTGATGTATTGACTTCAAGTCCCACCTCTAGCAGTGGTCTTGCCCTGGTTCTCCTTGAGACGTCCGCCACCTCTTCATCTTTTCGACATCTTTTATACTTCCTTCGTTTCGAATTACTTGTCTTAGATTTGTCTAGATACGGAGATATCTAGCACTAAAATGAGTCTAGATACATCCGTATCTAGACAAATCAAAGACAAGTAATTCGAAACGAAGGGAGTAGTTGCCAACATGATGTTAATGACGCGCTTAAAAAAACTGACACACGGTAGTAGGTAAACGTCGATGATGCTTTAGGGAAGCACAATAAAACAACCTTTTATACTAGTGTATGTAGTAAAAAAAAGAGTTAGTTTTCATCTTCTAGTAAAAAAAGGGTTAAAAATCTTGATTTTCTATGATGAACAAGAACCAAAAATGATATCGTGCTAGCGAAGAGAGAAGAAAACCACGATAATTTTGATAATGCGGTTAAAAGAAAAGTCAACTGGATAGTTTTTCTATTAGTGGGCAACAACTACCACGTGGCGCAGTTGGTCAGCGCGCTGAAACATAACTCGATCCACTCGCATTTGAAACATGGTGTTGCGCTTTATTTTTCTTTCCTGGCATACAAAAAAATGTTTACATGTGTTGAACAAAAAATAAACCAATGAAAATCGACAAAGTAACAAAGAAAAACAAAGAAAAAAACTAAAACAGAAAAAACCCAATGCAAAAGAATGGAAATGAAAAATAAAACAAATCAAAATATAAAAACCCAAATAAAAAAGGAAAATAAAAAGACAAATCAAAAAGGAAAACCCAAATCCAAAAATAAAATGAAAAGCGAAGAAACCCAAATCAAAATATAGAAAACCGAGAGGAAACAAATGAGAACAAAGAAAAAGGAAGAAAGAAAGAAATGCAAAAAATCAATAAGACATAGAATGAAACTAAGAAAAATAAAGTAAACAAGAAATAAAATAAATAAAAGGCCAACAAAACCTGTGAAAGAAAGAAAGAAACTGATGAAAAAACAAAGAATAACATAAAATGAAAGAATAACAAGTAGAAAACAAAAGAAAATCAACAAATCCCCCAAAAGCGATAATAATCAATACACATAATAGAAACAATTCCCTGAAAAATTACAAATCACACCCGCAACAACCCATAATCGGTGAGGCCAGTAACACCCGATGAAGAAAAAAACCTTAAGGCAAGCTGGATGGTGGCGTCGCACTAAGTGTCAGTTCGTTTGGCAACTTACAAAAGAAGCCACCGTCTCCCCAACTTTTTTCACAAGTTTGCTCTCTTATTTATTAGGCCTTCAAAAATAATTATGTATTGGAATTTTGCTATTAGGCCTTTGGCCCAAAGCCTAACTAAAATTCTGAAATTCTCTTGACCCATTCATGCACACATGTGAGTGGAGTGAGTGAGGCTAAAGTTTAGTCCCACCCCGGAAGTTGAGAGAGAGTTGCACCTCTTTATAAGGTGAGCTCTTCTACCACTTGTATGAGCATGAGAAGAGGAGACCTACACGCTCGCCTCGCCACGCCTCGCCTGTCACGACGCGCCGCGGGTTGCGGGATTGAGCCAAGCCGAGGATAGAGCTATGCAGGTTGTCTATATTTTTGCTGCATGGGAAAATTAATGAGTCATTAATTAATAATTAACGGACGCGTTAATTACTGAACCGTTTCCGATTCTTTTGGATCGTGATGACTCGGACGTGGGGTTTACTCCCACGACCTATCCGGCCCGCACTATATAGTCAGGCAGACGTCTACCCTAACCGCCGCCGCCGCTTCGTATGGTTTCTCACCACCGTTCCAGATCATTGCGCCGCCAAGCAAGTCTTCTCCATCCCTCCTTCCGGCATGCACCGCGAGAAGGGACAGCAGGCCTCCGGAACCCCGCCTCTCGTGATCCTGTACGGGAGAGGGGCGATCAGGTTTTTGGGGAGCGCACTCGCGCGACTGCTGGCAGCGACGACTTCGCGAACGACGACTTCTTCCCCGACCTTGGCAACCTCGTCCTCGACGACATGGGCGACAACGTCAACGCCGGCGGTGCTGCACCCGCTGCACCGTATGTGATTCTATCCTTCCTGTTCGAGATCGTGGTAGAACTCATGCTTCTAGTATGTGCCCTAGATGTGATATGTTCATCTGCTATGCTAGTTCGCATGATTAGTTTAATCTCTGCTGATGTGGTCATGATTTATCTTCTGTTTATTCGGACTAAATCTCGTAGTAATTTGCTCATATTTCGAACAATCCAAAAACCTGATTATAGGCAATTTACTCCGAGTGGTTTTGCTGCGCATCTGAAGCCGCCTGCCTTTAAGGGGGCGCAATATAAGAGGTGGCGCACGAGAGCAGTCTACTGGTTTCAGACCATGGGCTGCTATGATGCCACCAAGGGCAAGCCTGAGGGCGATCTTAATCCAGCACAGCTGGAAGCTTTTGAGAAGATCGATACCCTCTTTAAAGGCGCTCTTCTGAGTGTTCTTGATGACTCCATTGTGGATTCGTATATGTCGTTTGACAACGGCAAGGACATGTGGGCTGCGCTCGAGGCCAAGTTTGGTGCCTCGGACGCCGGCAACGAGTTGTACGTCATGGAGCAATTCTATGACTACAAGATGACTGATGAGCGCCCTGTTGTACAGCAAGCTCATGAGATACAGTCGCTCGCAAAAGAACTTGAGTACTTCAAGTGTGTGTTGCCGGACAAATTTGTTGCCGGAGGCATCATTGCCAAGCTTCCACCTTCGTGGAACAATTTTGCTACTTCACTGAAACACAAGAGACAGGAGTTTTCCGTTGCAGATCTCATTGGTACTCTTGATGTTGAAGAGAAGGCGAGAGCAAAGGACACACATGCTCGAGTTGCTGAGGGAGGTTCTAGTGCCCACATGGTACAGAAGAAGAACTCCCAGCCCAACAAGTTCAAAAACAATAAGAACAAAACTCAGGGCAAAGGCAAGTTTGATACAAAGAACAAGCCATCACATTCTACCAACTTCAAGAAGAATTCTCATAAGAAGGGGAAGGTACTTTGCCATGTCTGCGGTGATCCTAATCACTGGGCTCCGAAGTGTCCTAACCGCTTTGAGGAGCGTGAACATGAGAAGAGCGGCAAGTCTGCTAATGTTGTCATCGGTGATACTGATATGAAGGAATCAGGGTACGGTATTTTTCCTACCATCCTTTCAGTATTTCAATCCCCTGATTGGTTAATTGACACCGGTGCCAATGCACATGTTTGTGCTGACGCCTCCATGTTTTCTTCTTACCAGGCAACAGGGACTTCACCCGTGCTGATGGGGAACGGGTCACATGCCATCGTTCGAGGTGTTGGTACGGTCGATCTGAAGTTTACTTCGGGGAAGACTGTGCGTCTGAAGAACGTTCATCATGTGCCGTCCATCAATAAAAATCTCGTTAGCGGTTCCCGTTTATGTTGAGATGGTTTTAAGTTGGTTTTCGAATCCAATAAAGTTGTAATCTCTAAGTGTGGACAATTTGTTGGAAAAGACTATGAGTGCGGAGGCTTGTTCCGCCTATCTTTGTCAGATATTTGCACTAAAGTTATTAATAATGTTTGCCATAATAATGAGTCTGATATTTGGCATTCACGACTCTGTCATATTAACTTTGGTTGCATGACGCGGTTAGCCAATATGAATTTAATTCCGAAAATCTCTATTGTCAAAGGCTCCAAGTGCCAAGTATGTGTGCAAGCTAAGCAACCTCGCAAGTCCCATAAGACTACAGAGGCAAGAGACTTGGTGCCACTTGAGCTTATACATTCTGATCTTTGTGAGATGAATGGCGTGTTGACAAAAGGTGGAAAGAGATACTTCATGACGTTGATTGATGACTCCACTAGATATTGTTATGTGTATCTTCTGAAATCAAAAGATGAGGCTTTGACTTTCTTTAAAAACTATAAAGCTGAGCCAGAGAACCAACTTGATCGAAAAATTAAACGGCTTAGGTCCGATCGTGGTGGAAAGTATTTTTCCAATGAATTTGATCTGTTTTGTGCGGAACATGGTATAATCCATGAGAAGACGCCTCCCTACTCACCCCAGTCAAATGGGGTAGCCGAAAGAAAGAATCGAACTCTAACTGATATGGTTAACACCATGTTAGACACTTCGGGTCTATCCAAGGAATGGTGGGGGCAGACGCTAATGACTGCGTGTCATGTCCTAAACCGAGTTCCCACAAAGCATAAGACCATGACTCCATTTGAGGAATGGGAAAGGAAAAGGTTGAAACTCTCTTACCTACGTACTTGGGGTTGTTTGGCGAAAGTCAATATACCAATTCCCAAGAAGCGCAAGCTTGGACCAAAAACCGTGGATTGTGTTCTTCTGGGCTATGCTTTTCATAACATCGGCTATAGATTTTTGACAATAAAATCTGAGGTATCCGACATGCATGTTGGTACGATTATGGAATCAAATGATGCAACTTTCTTTGAGGACATATTTCCTATGAAGGATATGTCGAGTTCATCAAATCAGGAGATACCTACTCCATCTAGTGAGGAATTCACTGTAATTCCTGAACCCACCATTGCGATGGAACACGTTGAGAATCCTGTTGAGGGTAACAATGGAACTCCTATGAGGAGTAAGAGACAGAGGACTGCAAAGTCTTTTGGTGATGATTTCATTGTGTACCTCGTGGATGACACACCCAGGACTATTTCAGAAGCCTATGCATCTCCTGATGCTGACTACCGGAAGGAAGCTGTACGTAGCGAGATGGATTCCATCTTAGCTAATGGTACCTGGGAGATCACTGACCGTCCTTATGGGTGCAAACCTGTAGGATGTAAGTGGTGTTGGAAATATGCCCTAGAGGCAAAAATAAATTGATTATTATTATATTTCCTTGTTCATGATAATCGTTTATTATCCATACTAGAATTGTATTGATAGGAAACTCAGTTACATGTGTGCATACATAGACAACACCATGTCCCTGGTAAGCCTCTAGTTGACTAGCTCGTTAATCAATAGATGGTTACGATTTCCTGACCATGGACATTGGATGTCGTTGATAACGGGATCACATCATTGAGAGAATGATGTGATGGACAATACCCAATCCTAAGCATAGCACAAGATCATGTAGTTCGCATGCTAAAGCTTTTCTAATGTCAAGTATCATTTCCTCAGACCATGAGATTGTGCAACTCCCGGATACCGTAGGAATACTTTGGGTGTGCCAAACGTCACAACGTAACTGGGTGGCTATAAAGGTGCACTACGGGTATCTCCGAAAGTGTCTGTTGGGTTGGCACGAATCGAGACTGGGATTTGTCACTCCGTGTAAACGAAGAGGTATCTCTGGGCCCACTCGGTAGGACATCATCATAATGTGCACAATGTGACCAAGGAGTTGATCACGGGATGATGTGTTACGGAACGAGTAAAAGAGACTTGCCGGTAACGAGATTGAACAAGGTATCGGGATACCGACGATCGAATCTCGGGCAAGTACAATACCGATAGACAAAGGGAATTGTATACGGGATTGATCGAATCCTCGACATCGTGGTTCATCCGATGAGATCATCGTGGAACATGTGGGAACCAACATGGGTATCCAGATCCCGCTGTTGGTTATTGACCGGAGAACGTCTCGGTCATGTCTGCATGGTTCCCGAACCCGTAGGGTCTACACACTTAAGGTTCGATGACGCTAGGGTTATAAGGAATAGATATACGTGGTTACTGAATGTTGTTCGGAGTCCCGGATGAGATCCCGGACGTCACGAGGAGTTCCGGAATGGTCTGGAGGTAAAGATTTATATATGGGAAGTCCTGTTTTGGTCACCGGAAAAGTTTCGGGTTTTATCGGTAACGTACCGGGACCACCGGGAGGGTCCCGGGGGTCCACCAAGTGGGGCCACCAGCCCCGGAGGCTTGCATGGGTCAAGAGTGGGAAGGGACCAGCCCCTGAGTGGGCTGGTGCGCCTCCCACAAGGCCCAAGGCGCAGCTAGGAGGAGAAGGGGGAAACCCTAGGCTCAGATGGGCCTAAGGCCCACCCTAGGGCGCGCCCCCCTCTCCCCCTCTTGGCCGCCCCCTCCATCTAGGGCTGCCGCCTCTCTAGGGGTGGGAACCCTAGAGGGGGCGCACCCTCCTCCCCTCCTCCTATAAATAGTTGAGGTTTGGGGCTGCCCAACACATGACGATTTGATCTCTCCCTGGCGCAGCCCTACCTCTCTCCTCCTCGTCTCTTGCGGTGCTTGGCGAAGCCCTGCCGGAGTACCACGCTCCTCCACCACCACCACGCCATTGTGCTGCTGCTGGATGGAGTCTTCCTCAACCTCTCCCTCTCTCCTTGCTGGATCAAGGCATGGGAGACGTCACCGGGCTGTACGTGTGTTGAACACGGAGGTGTCGTCCGTTCGGCACTAGGATCTTCGGTGATTTGGATCACGACGAGTACGACTCCTTCAACCCCGTTCTCTTGAATGCTTCCGCATAGCGATCTACAAGGGTATGTAGATGCACTCTCTTTCCCCTCGTTGTTGGTTTCTCCATAGATAGATCTTGGTGACACGTAGGAAATTTTTTGAATTTCTGCTATGTTCCCCAACAGTGGCATCATGAGCTAGGTCTATTGCGTAAATTCTATTCACGAGTAGAACACAAAGTAGTTGTGGGCGTTGATTTTGTTCAATATGCTTACCGTTACTAGTCCAATCTTGATTCGGCGGCATTGTGGGATGAAGCGGCCCGGACCGACCTTACACGTACTCTTACGTGAGACTGGTTCCACCGACTGACATACACTAGTTGCATAAGGTGGCTAGCGGGTGTCTATCTCTCCCACTTTAGTCGGATCGGATTCGATGAAAAGGGTCCTTATGAAGGGTAAATAGCAATTGGCATATCACGTTGTGGTTTTTGCGTAGGTAAGAAACGTTCTTGCTAGAAACCCATAGCAGCCACGTAAAACATGCAAACAACAATTAGAGGACGTCTAACTTGTTTTTGCAGGGTATGCTATGTGATGTGATATGGCCAAAAGGATGTGATGAATGATATATGTGATGTATGAGATTGATCATGTTCTTGTAATAGGAATCATGACTTGCATGTCGATGAGTATGACAACCGGCAGGAGCCATAGGAGTTGTCTTTATTTATTGTATGACCTGCGTGTCATTGAACAACGCCATGTAATTACTTTACTTTATTGCTAACCGGTAGCCATAGTAGTAGAAGTAATAGTTGGCGAGCAACTTCATGGAGACACGATGATGGAGATCATGGTGTCATGCCGGTGACAAGATGATCATGGAGCCCCAAGATGGAGATCAAAGGAGCTATATGATATTGGCCATATCATGTCACTATTATTTGATTGCATGTGATGTTTATCATGTTATTGCATCTTGTTTACTTAGAACGACGGTAGTAAATAAGATGATCCCTCATAATAATTTCAAGAAAGTGTCCCCCCTAACTGTGCACCGTTGCGACAGTTCGTTGTTTCGAAGCACCACGTGATGATCGGGTGTGATAGATTCTAACGTTCGAATACAACGGGTGTTGACGAGCCTAGCATGTACAGACATGGCCTCGGAACACATGCAAAACACTTAGGTTGACTTGACGAGCCTAGCATGTACAGACATGGCCTCGGAACACAAGAGACTGAAAGGTCGAGCATGAGTCGTATGGTAGATACGATCAACATGAAGATGTTCACCGATGTTGACTAGTCCGTCTCACGTGATGATCGGACACGGCCTAGTTGACTCGGATCATGTAATCACTTAAGATGACTAGAGGGATGTCTATCTAAGTGGGAGTTCATAATATGAACTTAATTATCCTGAACATAGTCAAAAGGTCTTCGCAAATTATGTCGTAGCTCGCGCTTCAGTTCTACTGTTTAGATATGTTCCTAGAGAAAAATTTAGTTGAAAGTTGATAGTAGCAATTATGCGGACTAGGTCCGTAAACTGAGGATTGTCCTCATTGCTTCATAGAAGGCTTATGTCCTTAATGCACCGCTCAGTGTGCTGAACCTCGAACGTCGTCTGTGGATGTTGCGAACATCTGACATACACATTTTGATAACTACGTGATAGTTCAGTTAAACGGTTTAGAGTTGAGGCACCGAAGACGTTTTGAAACGTCGCGAAACATATGAGATGTTTCGAGGGCTGAAATTGGGATTTCAGGCTTGTGCCCATGTCAAGAGGTATAAGACCTCCGACGATTTTCTTAGCCTACAAACTAAGGGAGAAAAGCTCAATTGTTGAGCCTGTGCTCAGATTGTCTGAGTACAACAATCATTTGAATCGAGTGGGAGTTGATCTTCCAGATGAGATAGTGATGTTTCTCCAAAGTCATTACCACCAAGCTGCTAGAGCTTCGTGATGAACTATAACATATCAGGGATAGATATGATGATCCTTGAAATATTCGCGATGTTTGACACCGCGAAAGTAGAAATCAAGAAGGAGCATCAATTGTTGTTGGTTAGTGAAACCACTAGTTTCAAGAAGGGCAAGGGCAAGAAGGGATACTTCATGAAACGGCAAATCAGCTGCTGCTCTAATGAAGAAACCCAAAGTTGAACCCAAACCCGAGACTAAGTGCATCTGTAATAAGGGGAACAGCCACTGGAGCAGAATTACCCTAGATACTTGGTAGATGAGAAGGCTGGCAAGGTCGGTTGGATATACATTGTGTTAATGTGTACTTTACTAGTACTCCTAGTAGCACCAGGGGATTAGATACCGGTTCGGTTACTAAGTGTTAGTATCTCGAAATAAAAGCTACGAAATAAACGGAGACTAGCTAAAAGGTGAGATGACGATTTGTGTTGGAAGTATTTCCAAGGTTGATCAAATATCGTACGCTGCCTCAACCATCAAGATTGGTGTTTGCGTTGAGCATAGACATGATTGGATTATGTCTATCGCAATACGGTTATTCATTTAAGGAGAATAATGGTTACTCTGTTTATTTAAATAATACCTTCAATGGTCTTGCACCCAAAATGAATGGTTTGTTGAATCTCGATCGTAGTGATACACATGTTCATGCCAAAAGATATAAGATAGTAATGATAGTACCACCTACTTGTGGCACTGCCACGTAAGTCATATCGGTAAAAAACGCATGAAGAAGCTCCATGTTGATGGATCTTTGGGCTCACTCGTTTTTGAAAAGTTTGAGACATGCGAACCATGTCTATTGGTGTATATGCATGAAGAAACTCCATGCAAATGGACCGTTTGAACTCACTTGATTTTGAATCACCTGAGACATGCAAATCATACCACATGGGCAAGATGACTGAAAGCCTCATTTTCAGTAAAATGGAACTCGAAAGCAACTTGTTGGAAGTAATACATTTTGATGTGTGCAGTCCAATGAGTGCTGAGGCATGTAGTGGATATCGTTATGTTCTTACTTCACAGATGATTTGAGTAGATGTTGAGTATATTTACTTGACGAATCATGAGTCTGAATTATTGAAAGGTTCAAGTAATTTCAGGGTGAAAGATCGTCGTGACAAGAGGATAAAAGATCTATGATATGATCATAGAGATGAATATCTGAATTACGAGTTTGGCACAGAATTAAGACATTGTGGAAATTGTTTCACAACTAATATAGCCTGGAACGCCATAGTGTGATGGTGTGTCCGAACATCATAACTGCACCCTATTGGATGTGATGCATACCATGATGTCTCTTATCAAATTACCACGATAGTTTATGGGTTAGGCATTAGAGACAACCACATTTACTTTAAATAGGGCACCACGTAATTCCGATGAGATGACACTGTATGAACTATGGTTTAGAGAAACCTAAGCTGTCATTTCTTAAAAGTTTGGGGCTGCGACGCTTATGTGAAAAAGTTTCAGGC
Source organism: Triticum urartu (assembly GCF_056163025.1). Taxonomy (NCBI): domain Eukaryota; kingdom Viridiplantae; phylum Streptophyta; class Magnoliopsida; order Poales; family Poaceae; genus Triticum; species Triticum urartu. The sequence goes on from NC_141875.1 coordinate 99,738,477, forward strand.
TGATAAGCTCGAACCCAAAGCGGATAAATGCATCTTCATAGGACACCCAAAAACAGTTGGGTATACCTCCTGTCTCAGATCCGAAAGCAATAAGGGATTGTTTCTAGAATCGGGTCCTTTCTCGAGGAAAAGTTTCTTTCGAAGGAATTGAGTGGGAGGATGGTGGAAACTTGATGAGGTTATTGAACCGTCACTTCAACTAGTGTATAGCAGGGCACAAAGAGTTGTTCCTGTGGCACCTACACCAATTGAAGTGGAAGCTTATGATATTGATCATGAGACTTCGGATCAAGTCACTCCCAAACCTCGTAGGATGACAAGGATGCGTACTACTTCAGAGTGGTACGTAATCCTGTCTTGGAAGTCATGTTGCTAGACAACAATGAACCTACGAGCTATGGAGAAGCGATGGTGGGCCCGGATTCCGATAAATGGCTCGAGGCCATATAATCCGAGAGAGGATCCATATATGAAAACAAAGTGTAGACTTTGGAAGAACTACTTGATGGTCGTAAGGCTGTTAGGTACATATGGATTTTAAAAGGAAGACGGACAATGATGGTAAGTATCACCATTAAGAAAGCTCGACTTGTCGTTAAGATGTTTTCCGACAAGTTCAAAGAGTTGACTACGATGAGACTTTCTCACTCGTAGCGATGCTAAGAGTCCGTTGGAATTATATTAGCGATTACTGCATTATTTATGAAATCTTGCAGATAGGATGTCAAAACATTGTTTCCTCGACGATTTTCTTGAGGAAAGGTTGTATGTGATACAACCGGAAGGTTTTGTCAATCCTGAAAGATGCTAATAAGTATGCAAAGCTCCATCTATCCTTCTAAGGACTGGAGTAAGCATCTCAGAGTTGGAATGTATGCTTTGATGAGATGATCAAAGATTTTGGGTGTATACAAAGTTTATGAGAAACTTGTATTTCCAAAGAAGTGAGTGGGAGCACTATAGAATTTCTGATGAGTATATGTTGTTGACATATTGTGGATCAGAAATGATGTAGAATTTCTGGAAAGCATATAGGCTTATTTGAAAAGTGTTTTTCAATAGAAAACCTGGATTAGGCTACTTAAACATTGAGCATCTAGATCTATGAGGATAGATAAAAAACGCTAAATGGTACTTTCAAATGAGCACATACCTTGACATAGTCTTGAAGGTGTTCAAGATGGATCAGTCAAGGAAGGAGTTCTTGCCTGAGTTGTAAGGTATGAAGTTAAGACTTAAAGCTCGACCATGGCAGAAGAAAGAGAAAGGACGAATGTCGTCCCCTATGCTTTTGTCATGGGCTCTATACGTATGCCATGCTGAGTACCGCACCTGATGTGTGCCTTGCCACATGTCTGGCAAGAGGGTACAAAGGCGATCCAGGAGTGGATCACTAGATAGCGGTCAAAATTTTCCTTGGAGTAATAAGGACATGTTTCTCGATTATGGAGGTGATAAAGAGTTTGGCGTAAAGGGTTACATCGATGCAAGCTTTAACACCCATCCGAATGACTCTGAGTAGCAAACCGGATACGTATAGTGGAGCAACCATTTGGAATAGCTCCAAGTGGAGCGTGGAAGCAGCATTTATAATATGACCTAGAGATTTGCGAAGTACATACGGATCTGAATGTTGCAGACCCGTTGACTAAAACCTCTCTCACAAGCAAAACATGATCAAACCCAGAACTCATTGAGTCTTAATCACATGATGATGTGAACTAGTTTAGTGACACTAGTAAACTCTTGGATGTTGGTCACATGGCGATGTGACCTGTGAGTGTTAATCACATGGTGATGTGAACTAGATTATTGACTCTAGTGCAAGTGGGAGATTGTTGGAAATATACCCTAGAGGCAATAATAAATTGATTATTATTATATTTCCTTGTTCATGATAATCGTTTATTATCCATGCTAGAATTGTATTGATAGGAAACTCAGTTACATGTGTGGATACATAGACAACACCATGTCCCTGGTAAGCCTCTAGTTGACTAGCTCGTTAATCAATAGATGGTTACGGTTTCCTGACCATGGACATTGGATGTCGTTGATAACGGGATCACATCATTGGGAGAATGATGTGATGGACAAGACCCAATCCTAAGCATAGCACAAGATCATGTAGTTCGCATGCTAAAGCTTTTCTAATGTCAAGTATCATTTCCTCAGACCATGAGATTGTGCAACTCCCGGATACCGTAGGAATACTTTGGGTGTGCCAAACGTCACAACGTAACTGGGTGGCTATAAAGGTGCACTACGGGTATCTCCGAAAGTGTCTGTTGGGTTGGCACGAATCGAGACTGGGATTTGTCACTCCGTGTAAACGGAGAGGTATCTCTGGGCCCACTCGGTAGGACATCATCATAATGTGCACAATGTGACCAAGGAGTTGATCACGGGATGATGTGTTACGGAACGAGTAAAAGAGACTTGCCGGTAACGAGATTGAACAAGGTATCGGGATACCGACGATCGAATCTCGGGCAAGTACAATACCGATAGACAAAGGGAATTGTATACGGGATTGATCGAATCCTTGACATCGTGGTTCATCCGATGAGATCATCGTGGAACATGTGGGAACCAACATGGGTATCCAGATCCTGCTGTTGGTTATTGACCGGAGAACGTCTCGGTCATGTCTGCATGGTTCCCGAACCCATAGGGTCTACACACTTAAGGTTCGATGATGCTAGGGTTATAAGGAATAGATATACGTGGTTACTGAATGTTGTTCGGAGTCCCGGATGAGATCCCGGACGTCACGAGGAGTTCCGGAATGGTCCGGAGGTAAAGATTTATATATGGGAAGTCCTGTTTTGGTCACCGGAAAAGTTTCGGATTTTATCGGTAACGTACCGGGACCACCGGGAGGGTCCCGGGGGTCCACCAAGTGGGGCCACCAGCCCCGGAGGCTTGCATGGGCCAAGAGTGGGAAGGGACCAGCCCCTGAGTGGGCTGGTGCGCCTCCCACAAGGCCCAAGGCGCAGCTAGGAGGAGAAGCGGGAAACCCTAGGCTCAGATGGGCCTAAGGCCCACCCTAGGGCGCGCCCCCCTCTCCCCCTCTTGGCCGCCCCCTCCATCTAGGGCTGCCGCCCCTCTAGGGGTGGGAACCCTAGAGGGGGCGCACCCTCCTCCCCTCCTCCTATAAATAGTTGAGGTTTGGGGCTGCCCAACACATGACGATGTGATCTCTCCCTGGCGCAGCCCTACCTCTCTCCTCCTCGTCTCTTGCGGTGCTTGGCGAAGCCCTGCCGGAGTACCACGCTCCTCCACCACAACCATGCCGTTGTGCTGCTGCTGGATGGAGTCTTCCTCAACCTCTCCCTCTCTCCTTGCTGGATCAAGGCATGGGAGACGTCACCGGGCTGTACGTGTGTTGAACGCGGAGGTGCCGTCCGTTCGGCACTAGGATCTCCGGTGATTTGGATCACGACAAGTACGACTCCTTCAACCCCGTTCTCTTGAACGCTTCCGCATAGCGATCTACAAGGGTATGTAGATGCACTCTCCTTCCCCTCGTTGCTGGTTTCTCCATAGATAGATCTTGGTGACACGTAGGAATTTTTTTGAATTTCTGCTACGTTCCCCAACAAGTGGGTGTTCAAGAAGAAGCTTAGATCTGATGGTACGATTGAAAAGTACAAGGCACGGCTTGTGGCCAAGGGTTATACCCAGAAAGAAGGTGAAGACTTCTTTGATACTTACTCACCCATGGCTAGACTGACCACAATTCGGTGCTACTATCACTAGCTGCCTCACATGGTCTTCTCGTTCATCAAATGGACGTTAAGACGGCTTTCCTCAATGGAGAGTTGAAGGAGAAAATTTATATGGATTAGCCAGATGGTTTTGTAGTACCTGGTCAAGAAGGAAAGGTGTGCAAATTATTAAAGTCTTCATATGGCCTTAAACCAGCTCCTAAGGAGTGGCATGAGAAGTTCGAAAGAACATTAACTGCTGCCGGCTTTATAGTAAATGATGGTGACAAGTGCGTGTACTATCGCTATGGTGGGGGCGAAGGAGTTATTCTTTGTCTGTATGTCGACGACATATTGATCTTTGGAACCAAACTTGATTTAATCAAGGAGGTTAAGGATTTCTTATCTCGCTGTTTTGAGATGAAGGATCTAGGAGTAGCTGATGTTATCTTAAACATCAAGCTGTTGAGAGATGAGAATGGTGGGATCACACTGCTTCAGTCTCATTATGTGGAAAAGGTCTTGAGTCATTTTGGGTATAGCGACTGCACACCTTCTCCAACTCCATATGATGCTAGTGTGTTGCTTCGAAAGAATCGACGGATTGCTAGAGATCAACTGAGGTATTCTCAGATTATTGGCTCGCTTATGTATTTGGCGAGTGCCACGAGGCCTGACATCTCTTTTGCTGTGAGCAAGCTGAGTCGGTTTGTGTCAAAACCGGGAGATGATCATTGGCATGCGCTTGAGAGAGTTATGCGCTATTTGAAAGGCACTGCGAGCTATGGGATTCACTATACCGGGTATCCAAGGGTACTGGAGGGTTATAGTGACTCAAACTGGATATCTGATGCTGATGAGATTAAGGCCACAAGTGGTTATGTTTTTTCACTTGGTGGTGGCGCTGTTTCCTGGAAGTCTTGCAAGCAGACCATCTTAACGAGGTCAACTATGGAAGCAGAACTCACAACACTAGACACTGCCACTGTTGAAGCAGAGTGGCTTCGTGAACTCTTGATGGACTTACCTATGGTTGAAAAACCAATACCCCCTATCCTGATGAACTGTGATAATCAAACTGTGATCGTCAAGATAAACAGTTCTAAGGACAATATGAAGTCCTCAAGGCATGTGAAGAGGAGACTAAAATCTGTCAGAAAATTGAGGAACTCTGGAGTTATTACGTTGGATTATATCCAAACGTCGAAAAACTTGGCAGATCCCTTCATAAAGGGTCTATCACGTAATGTGATAGATAATGCATCGATGGAGATGGGTTTGAGACCCACCGCATGAGTTGTCCATAGTGGTAAACCACTCTATGTGATCGGAGATCCCGTGAAGTAGAAGTGGGAGACAAGCTGTTGGTCAGCTGGGAGGAGAGTATCCCTATATTAATTATCCCACTCCGTGAAGATGCAATACTCTCCTGATCTGCATGGCAGGTTGATACTTATCTTAATGTGTTCCAAGTGGCTTATTCGGGTAAGCAGAGATGTTGTCCTGCAGAACATCTTCTGAGGAACACACCTATATGAATTTGACTGTTAACATCGCAGTCTGTGAGAATTGGGTGTTCTCTAATAAATTCATGAAAGGCCCTGGAGTATGACGTATACGCTCCACCCGCGGGGAAGCCTTGCGGCAGCCCAGTATCGGTCAAGAATTTGTGTGAAACTAGTTTCACAGAAAACTTGTAGTTCAAGGCATAGTCCACTATTCAAGTTGTGATCTAGTGTAGCATAAATTTCTAAGTGGAAATTCAACTTCACAGTCTCCACTAAGCACCGATATATAAAACAATGTTTTGGAACTAAATGATGAGATGTGCCAATGAGACTTTGTGGGGGATTGTTGGAATTTTGCTAGTAGGCCTTTGGCCCAAAGCCCAACTAAAATTCTGAAATTCTCTTGGCCCATTCATGCACACATGTGAGTGGAGTGAGTGAGGCTAAAGTTTAGTCCCACCCCGAAAGTTGAGAGAGAGTTGCACCTCTTTATAAGGTGAGCTCTTCTACCACTTGTATGAGCATGAGAAGAGGAGACCTACACACGCGCTCCTCCTCCTCGCTCGCCTCGCCACGCCTCGTCACGACGCGCCGCGCCGCGCCGCGGGTTGCGGGATTGAGCCGAGCCGAGGACAGAGCTATGCACGTTGTCTATATTTTTGCTGCATGGGAAAATTAATGAGTCATTAATTAATAATTAACGGACGCGTTAATTACTGAACCGTTTCCGATTCTTTTGGATCGTGACGACTTGGACGTGGGGTTTACTCCCACGACCTACCCGGCCCGCACTATATAGTCAGGCAGACGTCTACCCTAGCCGCCGCCGCTTCGTATGGTTTCTCACCACCGTTCCAGATCATTGCGCCGCCAAGCAAGTCTTCTCCATCCCTCCTTCCGGCGTGCACCGCGAGAAGGGACAGCAGGCCTCCGGAACCCCGCCTCTCGTGATCCTGTACGGGAGAGGGGCGATCAGGTTTTTGGGGAGCGCACTCGCGCGACTGCTGGCAGCGACGATTTCGCGAACGACGACTTCTTCCCCGACCTCGGCAACCTCGTCCTCGACGACATGGGCGACAACGTGAACACCGGCGGTGCTGCACCCGCTGCACCGTATGTGATTCTGTCCTTCCTGTTCGAGATCGTGGTAAAATTCATGCTTCTAGTATGTGCCCTAGATGTGATATGTTTATTTGCTATGCTAGTTCGCATGATTAGTTTAATCTCTGCTGCTGTGGTCATGATTTATTTTCTGTTTATTCGGATTAAATCTCGTAGTAATTTGCTCATATTTTCAACATTATGGAATAACTAATTTAGAAATCCTAACAAATTTAGAGGGCAATTTATTTTTTAAGCTGCAGAGAGACAACTTATTTTCTAAGCCGCCCAAAGAAACTAGCCCTAAGCGAGATATAGTCGCTGTGTGGTCATGATTGTGGCGCTACTTTTTCTCGCCTGCTGCAAGTTGAATGATACGCTAGTCTCAAGTGCAACCTCAATGGGTCGGGCTAGCACGGTTGGAGTTGCTCTCGAGCACATGATTTTTCTTTTTTTTTCTACTTTTGCTGAAATTTTATAATAGAAATGTGTCCTTAATTTTTTAAAATATCCATCATGCAAAAATATCTATACAGTATAAGAAAATCATGTAGTTTTTTTGTGTGAGAAGATCTCCATATTATATTGAAAATAAGTAGTCGTACAACGCAACCCTAGAAAAATACAAAATTACAAATAGCACCCCGGGGAACCAATCTAGCCACACCACCAACGTGGGATGAGGGCGCGCCACCGTCGCTGCTCCCTGCCGGAGATAAGCCAGATTAGAACTGCGCCGCCAGTTGCGCTAGATTGGAATAAAAAAACAATGTTTATACAGTGTAAAGAGAATATTTGCCTCATTTCAGGAAAAAAATCATGAATTTTGAAATGTTTGCAATCAAAAAAATGTGTAATACAAAAAGTAAATTTATAAAATGTAAAAAGTTTATACAATGCATACAAATGTTTATACAATGTAAAGTTTCTTTTAATGTTTATACAATGTTAAAAAAATATTTCGTAATTTAAAAAATATTTCATACGATTCAACAAAATGTACGCAACATTTTGAAAAAAATTAAGCATGTAAAAAGATGTTTATGACATTTTAAAATGAATGTGCAATGTAAACAAATGTTCTTGTAACTAGAAAAAAGTTTCGTACCATTAAATAAATGTATTATAGATTTTAGAAAAATAAATATATTTTAAAATAAATGACAATATCTATACAATGTAAAACTATGTGCGGGTAGTTAGTTTGCTTTTTCATATGACTCAAAAATATTTCAACATGTATTTAATATTTTTAACACATAATGGAAACAATGTTCAAAACATGTATTTGAAAAAATGTGAACCATGCATTTGAAACATACTCAACGTGTATAAATAAAATTTGATGCATGTATACAAAATGTACAATGTGGATTTAAAATAGTAGACATCTCGTATAAAAGAAAAAAACAAAGATTTTTCTGAAAAACATTAGAAAGAAGCAAAGAAACCAAAGAAAAAAACCCAAAGAAAACTGATAAAAACAATGAAACCCAGGAGGAAAAACACATTAAAAAGAAAATAAAACTCCCGCTAGACCAAGCTACAGTACTGGGCCCCGTGGTGAGAAATAGCTCCTGGCGCTGTTGTCGCCTGAGGCCCAGCATGCATGCGTGGATGGCGAAGTCGACTACGTCGATTGCAGTGTCTCAAAAAAAAAAGACTACGTCGATTGCATCGGTCCCTGGTGGTGCCAGCGAAGGTGCGAACTTTTGCCTGGCGACTCGCGAAAATTTCGACCAAGGGTTGCAGAATCTGACACATCATCCATGTCTGAAGGTTTTCTCGCTTGCGTCACATTTATATCTTCATCGGGTACGAGTTGCAACGGATCGGATGGCTACAGTTTCTCATCTGAAGGAAGCTCTCCTTGGACCATCATCCATGACTTTCAAAGATATTCAAGCAAGGCAAGTATGTGTGTAGAACTGAATATAATGACCGAAGCTTTATCTGACAAGTATCTCGGTTCTACGGGACTTTAGCACGACGACTTCCCGACTGTCTAATACAACAAAGTTTGCCCGGCTCTGGCAAGGGAGGAGTGATGACAGCGGCGCGCCTTCGGCTCGCTTCAGTGCTTGTAGTCGTCGCTAGGTGGTCTATGGATCTGAATGCAATTTTTATTATTTTTAGTGTTCGTTGTACTACCATGATTGAAGATGAATAGATCGGAAGTTTATCCCGCAAAAAAAAGACAAGTATCTCGGTTTGCCTGCTATGGTTGGAGTGGACATAAGTGATAGTTTTGCCTACTTGGTGGAGAGGGTGATTGCTCGGATAAAGGGCTGGAAGGAGAAGCTTCTTTCTCTCGGAGATAAAGAAATCCGACTTAAAGTAGTCATTCAGTCTCTGCCAGTTTTTGCAATGGGAGTCTTTAAGATCCCAAAGAAAATATGTAAGGAAATTACAGATGCCATGGCTAGTTTTTGGTGAGGTGACGAAGAGGATCATAAAATGATGCATTGGTGGGCATGGTGGCGAATGTGCATACCAAAAAATGAGGGTGGAATGGGCTTCCGTGACCTTCATGCTTTTAACCTTGCGATGCTAGCGAAACAATGTTGGAGATTGATCTCTAATCCAGATACGTTATTTGCTCGTGTGCTTCGCGCGAAATACTATCTGGATGGTAATATCTTGAAGGCAGGGAACAAAAAAGGATCTTTCTTTACTTGGCAGTCTATTGTTTCTGGAATCCAAACTTTCAAGAGAGGTCATATTTGGCGCGTTGGGACAAGATCTGAAATCAATATATGGAATAACTGCTGGGTGCCAAACGGCCCAACTAGAAAGGTTTTGACACCTAAAGAGGCTTGTTTGCTGACTAGAGTGGAAGAATTGGTTGATCCGTACTCATGATAGTGGGATGAAACACTCATCAGAAACAATTCTTCCCTATAGATGCTGAGAGGATTTTGAGAATTCCAGTAAATGTTCAGGTGGTGGAGGATTTTGTAGCATGGATCTTTACTAAATCATACGCCTTTATAGTTCGCTCGGCGTACTATGTAGAGTGGCACCACCAGCATGATTCACAGGTAAGACGAAGTGATGGACAGGGGTCCTTGACGACTAATCCGTTGTGGGAGATTCTTTGGAAATTGAAAGTGCCAAGTAAAGTCAAGATATTTGCGTGGAAAGATCTACATGGTGTAGTTGCTGCTCGATCCATTTTAGCAAACAAACACATTAAGGTGTCTCCGCAATGTCCTTTATGTTCAGAGGAAGCCGAGGACATCAAGCACTTGATATTTTCCTGTCGGCATGCGAAGGAAGTTTGGAATGCATTTGGTATTTCAGAAGTTATAGGTAATGCGTTGAGGGTAGATCGATCTGGCAGCATAGTTCTGGAGGAGATAATTCGAAACAAGTCAAATATTAGACCGATTCTCCCAAACCTTGGTGTTGCAGAATTGGTTGTCGTGGGCGCTTGGTATATATGGTGGCAGGGGAGAGAGTTTATGAAAGGAAACCAAGTGACTTTGCCCAGCAGGACAAACTTTCTATCAATGCAATCACATCGAACTTTGCAGCGGCTCAGAGTGCGGTACAGTCACAAAAAATACCATGGCAGGAACCTCCTGTTGGCAGCTACAAGATGAACGTGGACGCATCTTTTTTCCAAGATGGGTCAGGAGCAGCAGCGGCAGTGATTCGGAATTACAGGGGGAGGCAATAGCAGGTGGCTCATGGCTTTTGAATAACGTGTATGATGCTAGCACAGCTGAAACTTTAGATTTGCAAAACGGGCTGATATTGCTTGAAAATATAGGCTGCAATGGGGTTGTCATGGAGTCTGATTCACTGGAATTAATCCAAGCGTGCACTGGTGTGAATGAAGTTTTAAGCCCAGCCACGACGATACTTGCAGATTGTTTCACCAGCGAGCAACAAGACTAGGTACAGTGAGCTTTTAGCACTGTCCTAGGGACGTCAATAGGGCCGCACATAATTTAGCGAGGCACGTTTATGATTCTAAAGTTGTAGTTTTTTGGGATGGTGATCCTCCTAGTTTTATTCTTCCAGACATAATCTTTGATGTAACTGGGATTTGAAAGTAATAAAGCTCGCCCTAGGGCATTTCCCCTCAAAAAGCATGAAAGTAGTGCATGAAATCCGAGAAGCAAACTTTGAAGCACATGAATTTGCGAAGGCTGCAGTTTCTCTAGCTGTAGGCCGACACATTTGGTTATCCTCCACTCTTGAAATTTTTTCTGTAACAAACATTATTGAGTCTTAATAAAGTGTGGAGTTCTAAAATTTTCTTTTTACCTAAGAATCCTATAAAAAGAAATAATAGCAGCAAGATTGTACATGCTGTGATCCCGAAAAGAAAACTTAGTCTCGTCAGAGATCATGTGGCGTGATATGATTACGGGACGAGAGGATATTTCCATGCATAAGTCAGTACCCGGCTGAATTTATGTGTTATATGCTTGCTCCTTTCTACGGTACTGGGCAGGTCTCTAAGACGAAGATGGAAGAGTGATGATGGTGAAGGAAATATGCCCTGGAGGCAATAATAAAGTTATTATTTATTTCCTTATATCATGATAAATGTTTATTATTCATGCTAGAATTGTATTAACCGGAAACATGATACATGTGTGAATACATAGACAAACATAGTGTCACTAGTATGCCTCAACTTGACTAGCTCGTTGGTCAAAGATGGTTATGTTTCCTAGCCATAGACATGAGTTGTCATTTGATTAACGGGATCACATCATTAGGAGAATGATGTGATTGACTTGACCCATTCTGTTAGCTTAGCACTTGATCGTTTAGTATGCTGCTATTGCTTTCTTCATGACTTATACATATTCCTATGACTATGAGATTATGCAACTCCCGTTTACCGGAGGAACACTTTGTGTGCTACCAAACGTCACAACGTAACTGGGTGATTATAAAGGTACTCTACAGGTGTCTCCGAAGGTACTTGTTCAGTTGGCATATTTTGAGATTAGGATTTGTCACTCCGATTGTCGGAGAGGTATCTCTGGGCCCACTCAGTAATGCACCTCACTATAAGCCTTGCAAGCATTGTAACTAATGAGTTAGTTGCAGGATGATGTATTACGGAACGAGTAAAGAGACTTGCCGGTAACGAGATTGAATTAGGTATTGCGATACCGACGATCGAATCTCGGGAAAGTAACATACCGATGACAAAGGGAACAACGTATGTTGTTATGCGGTTTGACCAATAAAGATCTTCGTAGAATATGTGGGAGCCAATATGAGCATCCAGGTTCCTCTATTGGTTATTGACCGGAGACGTGTCTCGGTCATGTCTACATAGTTCTTGAACCCGTAGGGTCTGCACGCTTAAAGTTCGGTGACGATCGGTATTATGAGTTTTTTGTGTTTTGATGTACCGAAGGTAGTTCGGAGTCCCGGATATGATCACGGACATGACGAGGAGTCTCGAAATGGTCGATACATAAAGATCGATATATTGGACGACCATATTCAAACACCGGAAGTGTTCCGGGTGGTTTCGGAGAAAAACGGAGTGCCGGAGGGTTACCGGACCCCCTCGGAGAATAATGGGCCTTATGGGCCTTAGTGGAGAGAGAGGGCTGGCCTAGGGCAGGCCGCGTGCCCCTCCCCCTCTGGTCCGAATTGGACTGGGAGAGGGGGGAGCGCCCCCCTTTCCTTCTCCCTCTCCCCCTTCCTTTCCCCCTCCTAGTAGGAGTAGGAAAGAGGGGAGTCCTACTCCTACTAGGAGGAGGACTCCTCCTCCTGGAGAGCCATAGAGGGCCGGCCAGCCTCCCCCTTGCTCCTTTATATACGGGGGCAGGGGGGCACCCCATAGACACAACAATTGATCATTGATCTCTTAGTCATGTGCGGTGCGTACCTCCACCATAATCCACCTTGATCATATCATAGCGGTGCTTAGGCAAAGCCCTGCGTCGGTAGCATCATCATCACCGTCACCACGCCGTCGTGCTGACGAAACTCTCCTGTGAAGCTTTGCTGGATCAGAGCTCGCGGGACGTCATCGAGTTGAACGTGTGCAGAACTCGGAGGTGCCGTGCGTTCGGTACTTGGATCGGTCGGATCGTGAAGACGTGCGACTACATCAACCGCTTGTGCTAACGCTTCCGCATTCGGTCTACGAGGGTACGTGGACACACTCTCCCCTCTCGTTGCTATGCATCACCATGATCATGTGTGTGCGTAGGGAAAATTTTGAAATTACTACGTTCCCCAACAGTGGCATCCGAGACAGGTTATTGCGTAGATGTTATATGCACGAGTAGAACGCAAGTGAGTTGTGGGCGATACAAGTCATACTGCTTACCAGCATGTCATACTTTGGTTCGGCGGTATTGTTGGATGAAGCGGCCCGGACCGACATTACGCGTATGCTTACGCGAGACTGGTTCTACCGACGTGCTTTGCACACAGGTGTCTGGCGGGTGTTAGTTTCTCCAACTTTAGTTGAACCAAGTGTGGCTACACCCGGTCCTTGCGAAGGCTAAAACAACACTAACTTGATGAACTATCGTTGTGGTTTTGATGCGTAGGTAAGAACAGTTCTTGCTCAGCCCGTAGCAGCCACGTAAAACTTGCAACAACAAAGTAGAGGACGTCTAACTTGTTTTTGCAAGGCATGTTGTGATGTGATATGGTCAAGACATGATGCTATATTCATTATATGAGATGATCATGTTTTGTAACGGAGTTATCGGCAACTGGCAGGAGCCATATGGTTGTCGCTTTATTGTATGCAATGCAATTGCCCTGTAATTGCTTTATTTTATCACTAAGCGGTAGCGATAGTCGTAGAAGCAATAGTTGGCGAGACGACAACGATGCTACGATGGATATCAAGGTGTCGCGTCAGTGACGATGGTGATCATGACAGTGCTTTGGAGATGGAGATCAAAGGCACAAGATGATGATGGCCATATGATATCACTTATATTGATTGCATGTGATGTTTATCCTTTATGCATCTTATTCTGCTTTGTTTGACGGTAGCATTATAAGATGATCTCTCACTAAATTTCAAGGTAAAAGTGTTCTCCCTAAGTATGCACAGTTGCCAAAGTTCGTCGTGCCGAGACACCATGTGATGATCGGGTGTGATAAGCTCAACGTTCATCTACAACGGGTGTAAGACAGTTTTACACACGCAGAATACTCGGGTTAAACTTGACGAGCCTAGCATACGCAGATATGGCCTCGGAACACTGAGACCGAAAGGTCGAGCGTGAATCATATAGTAGATATGATCAACATAGTGATGTTCACCATTGAAAACTACTCCATTTCACGCTATGACCGGTTATGGTTTAGTTGATATGGATCACGTGATCACTTAGATGATTAGAGGGATGTCTATCTAAGTGGGAGCTCTTAAGTAATATGATTAATTGAACTTAAATTTATCATGAACTTAGTACCTGATAGTATTTTGCTTGTCTATGTTATTGTAGATAGATGGCCCGTGTTGTTGTTCCCTTAAACTTTAATGTGTTCCTTGAGAAAGCAAAGTTGAAAGATGATGGTAGCAATTACACGGACTGGATCCGTAACTTGAGGATTATCCTCATTGCTGCATAGAAGAATTACGTCCTGAAAGCATCGCTGGGTGCCAGGCCTGCTGCAGATGCTGCTGATGACATTAAGAACGTCTGACAGAGTAAATCTGATGACTACTCGATAGTTCAGTGTGCCATGCTTTACGGCTTAGAACCGGGACTTCAACGACGTTTTGAACGTCATAGAGCATATGAGATGTTCCAGGAGTTGAAGTTAATATTTCAAGCAAATGCCTGGATTGAGAGATATGAAGTCTCCAATAAGTTCTATAGCTGCAAGATGGAGGAGAATAGTTCTGTCAGTGAACATATACTCAAAATGTCTGGGTATCATAACCACTTGACTCAACTGGGAGTTAATCTTCCTGTTGATAGTGTCATTGACAGAGTTCTTCAATCACTGCCACCAATCTACAAGAGCTTCGTGATGAACTATAATATGCAAGGGGTGAATAAGACAATTCCTGAGCTCTTCGCAATGCTAAAGGCAGCGGAGGTAGAAATCAAGAAGGAGCATCAAGTGTTGATGGTCAACAAAACCACCAGTTTGAAGAACAAGGGTAAAGGGAAGAATAAGGGGAACTTCAAGAAGAACAGCAAACAAGTTGTTACTCAGGAGAAGAAACCCAAGTCTGGACCTAATCCTCAGACTGAGCGCTTCTACTGCAAACAGACTGGTCACTGGAAGTGGAACTGCCCCAAGTATTTGGCGGATAAGAAGGATGGCAAGGTGAACAAAGGTATATGTGATATACATGTTATTGATGTGTACCTTACCAGAGCTCGCAGTAGCACCTGGGTATTTGATACTGGTTCTGTTGCTAATATTTGCAACTCGAAACAGGGACTATGGATTAAGCGAAGACTGGCTAAGTACGAGGTGACGATGCGCGTGGGAAATGGTTCCAAAGTCGATGTGATCGTCGTCGGCACGCTACCTCTACATCTACCTTCGGGATTAGTTTTAGACCTGAATAATTGTTATTTGGTGCCAGCATTAAGCATGAAAATTATATCTGGATCTTGTTTGATGCGAGACGGTTATTCATTTAAATCTGAGAATAATGGTTGTTCTATTTATATGAGTAATATCTTTTATGGCCATGCACCCTTGAAGAGTGGTCTATTTGTGTTAAATCTCGATAGTAGTGACACACATATTCATAATGTTGAAGCCAAAAGATGCAGAGTTGATAATGATAGTGCAACTTATTTGTGGCACTGCCGTTTAGGTCATATTGGTGTAAAGCGCATGAAGAAACTCCATACTGATGTACTTCTGGAATCGCTTGATTATGAATCACTTGATACTTGCGAACCACGCCTCATGGGCAAGATGACTAAAATGCCGTTCTCCGGAACAATGGAGCGAGCAGCAGACTTGTTGGAAATCATACATACTGATGTATGTGGTCCGATGAATATTGAGGCTCGCGGCGGGTATCGTTATTTTCTCACCTTCACAGATGATTTAAGCAGATATGGGTATATCTACTTAATGAAACATAAGTCTGAAACATTTGAAAAGTTCAAAGAATTTCGGAGTGAAGTGGAAAATCGTCGTAACAAGAAAATAAAGTTTCTACGATCTGATCGTGGAGAAGAATATTTGAGTTACGAGTTTGATCTACATTTGAAACAATGCAGAATAGTTTCGCAACTCACGCGACCTGGAACACCACAACGTAATGGTGTGTCCGAACGTCGTAATCGTACTTTACTAGATATGGTGTGATCTATGATGTCTCTTACTGATTTACCACTATCATTTTGGGGTTATGCTTTAGAGACGGCTGCATTCATGTTAAATAGGGCACCATCAAAATCCGTTGAGACAACGCCTTATGAACTATGGTTTGGCAAGAAACCAAATTTGTCGTTTCTTAAAGTTTGGGGCTGCGATGCTTATGTGAAAAAGCTTCAACCTGATAAGCTCGAACCCAAATCGGAGAAATGTGTCTTCATAGGATACCCAAAGGAAACTGTTGGGTACACCTTCTATCACAGATCCGAAGGCAAGACATTCGTTGCTAAGAATGGATCCTTTCTACAGAAGAAGTTTCTCTCGAAAGAGGTGAGTGGGAGGAAAGTAGAACTTGATGCGGTAACTGTACTTGCTCCCTTCTTGGAAAGTAGTTCATCACAGAAACGGGTTCCTGTGACACCTACACCAATTAGTGAGGAAGCCAATGATGATGATCATGAAACTTCAGATCAAGTTACTACCGAACCTCGTAGGTCAACCAGAGCAATATCCGCACTAGAGTGGTACGGCGATCCTGTTCTAGAGGTCATGTTACTTGACCATGACGAACCTACGAACTATGAGGAAGCGATGATGAGCCCAGATTCCGCAAAATGGCTTGAGGCCATGAAATCTGAGATGGGATCCATGTATGAGAACAAATTATGGACTTTGGTTGACTTTCCCGATGATCGGCAAGCCATCGAGAATAAATGGATCTTCAAGAAGAAGACAAACGTTGATGGTAATGTTACTGTCTACAAAGCTAGACTTGTTGCAAAAGGTTTTAGACAAGTTCAAGGAGTTGACTACGTTGAGACCTTCTCACCCGTAGCGATGCTTAAGTCCGTCCGAATCATGCTAGCTATTGCCACATTTTATGATTATGAAATTTGGCAAATGGATATAAAGACTGCATTCCTGAATGGATTTCTGGAAGAAGAGTTATATATGATGCAACCTGAAGGTTTTATCGATCCAAAAGGCGCTAACAAAGTGTGCAAGCTCCAGCGATCCATTTATGGACTGGTGCAAGCCTCTCGGAGTTGGAATAAACGTTTTGATAGTGTGATCAAAGCATATGGTTTTATACAGACTTTTGGAGAAGCCTGTATTTATAAGAAAGTGAGTGTGAGCTCTGTAGCATTTCTAATATTATATGTGGATGACATATTGTTGATTGGAAATGATATAGAATTTTTGGATAGCATAAAGGATACTTGAATAAGAGTTTTTCAATGAAAGACCTTGGTGAAGCTGCTTACATATTGGGCATCAAGATCTATAGAGATAGATCAAGACGCTTAAGTGGACTTTCACAAAGCACATACCTTGACAAAGTTTTGAAGAAGTTCAAAATGATTAGGCAAAGAAAGGGTTCTTGCCCGTGTTACAAGGTGTGAAGTTGAGTAAGACTCAATGCACGACCACTGCAGAAGATAGAGAGAAAATGAAGGATGTTCCTTATGCCTCAGCCATAGTCTCTATCATGTATACAATGCTGTGTACCATACCTGATGTGTGCCTTGCTATTAGTTTAGCAGGGAGGTACCAAAGTAATCCAGGAGTGAATCACTGGACAACGGTCAAGAACATCCTGAAGTACCTGAAAAGGACTAAGGATATGTTTCTCGTTTATGGAGGTGACAAAGAGCTCATCGTAAATGGTTACGTTGATGCAAGCTTTGACACTGATCCGGACGATTCTAAATCGCAAACCGGATACGTGTTTATATTGAACAGTGGAGCTGTCAGTTGGAGCAGTTCTAAACAGAGCGTCATGGCGGGATCTACATGTGAAGCGGAGTACATTGCTGCTTCGGAAGCATCAAATGAAGGAGTCTGGATGAAGGAGTTCATATCCGATCTAGGTGTCATACCTAGTGCATCGGGTCCAATGAAAATCTTTTGTGGCAATACTGGTGCAACTGCCTTGGCAAAGGAATCCAGATTTCACAAACGAACCAAGCACATCAAGAGACGCTTCAACTCCATCTGGGATCAAGTCCAGGTGGGAGACATAGAGATTTGCAAGATACATACGGATCTGAATGTTGCAGACCCGTTAACTAAGCCTCTTTCACGGGCAAAACATGATCAGCACCAAGGCTCCATGGGTGTTAGAATCATTACTGTGTAATCTAGATTATTGACTCTAGTACAAGTGGGAGACTAAAGGAAATATGCCCTAGATGCAATAATAAAGTTATTATTTATTTCCTTATATCATGATGAATGTTTATTATTCATGCTAGAATTGTATTAGCCGGAAACATGATACATGTGTGAATACATAGACAAACAGAGTGTCACTAGTATGTCTCTACTTGACTAGCTCGTTGATCAAAGATGGTTATGTTTCCTAGCCATAGAGATGAGTTGTCATTTGATTAATGGGATCACATTATTAGGAGAATGATGTGATTGACTTGACCCATTCCGTTAGCTTAGCACTTGATCGTTTAGTATGCTCCTATTGCTTTCTTCATGACTTATACATGTTCCTATGACTATGAGATTATGCAACTCCCGTTTACCGGAGGAACACTTTGTGTGCTACCAAACGTCACAACGTAACTGGGTGATTATAAAGGTACTCTACAGGTGTCTCCAAAGGTACTTGTTGAGTTGGCGTATTTCGAGATTAGGATTTGTCACTCTGATTGTCAGAGAGGTATCTCTGGGCCCACTCAGTAATGCACATCACTATAAGCCTTGCAAGCATTGTAACTAATGAGTTAGTTGCGGGATGATGTATTACAGAACGAGTAAAGAGACTTGCCGGTAACGAGATTGAACTAGGTATTGAGATACCAACGATCGAATCTCGGGCAAGTAACACACCGATGACAAAGGGAACAATGTATGTTGTTATGCGGTTTGACCAATAAAGATCTTCGTAGAATATGTGGGAGCCAATATGAGCATCCAGGTTCCGCTATTGGTTATTGACCGGAGACGTGTCTCGGTCATGTCTACATAGTTCTCGAACCCGTAGGGTCCGCACGCTTAAAGTTCGGTGACGATCAGTATTATGAGTTTTTTGTGTTTTGACGTACCGAAGGTAGTTCGGAGTCCCGGATATGATCACGGACATGACGAGGAGTCTCGAAATGGTCGAGACGTAAAGATTGATATATTGGACGACTATATTCGGACACCGGAAGTGTTCCGGGTGGTTTCGGAGAAAACCGGAGTGCCGGACAGTTACCGGAAACCCCCAGGAGAAATAATGGGCCTTATGGGCCTTAGTGGAGAGAGAGAGAGAGTGGGCTGGCCTAGGGCAGGCCGCGCGCCCCTCTCCCTCTGGTCCGAATTGGACTAGGAGAGGGGGGCCCCTTTCCTTCTCCCTCTCCCCCTTCCTTTCCCCCTCCTAGTAGGAGTAGGAAAGAGGGGAGTCCTACTCCTACTAGGAGGAGGACTCCTCCTCCTGGCGCGCCATAGAGGGCCGGCCGGCCTCCCCCTTTGCTCCTTTATATACGGGGGCAGGGGGCACTCCATAGACACAACAATTGATCATTGATCTCTTAGTCGTGTGTGGTGCCTCCCTCCACCATAATCCACCTTGATCATATCGTAGCGGTGCTTAGGCGAAGCCCTGCGTCGGTAGCATCATCATCACCGTCACCATGCCGTCGTGCTGACGAAACTCTCCTGTGAAGCTTTGCTGGATTGGAGCTCGCGGGACGTCATCGAGTTGAACGTGTGCAGAACTCGGAGGTGCCGTGCGTTCGGTACTTGGATCGGTCGGATCATGAAGACGTACGACTACATCAACCGCGTTGTGCTAATGCTTCCGCATTCGGTCTGCGAGGGTACGTGGACACACTCTCCCCTCTTGTTGCTATGCATCACCATGATCATGTGTGTGCGTAGGAAAATTTTTGAAATTACTATGTTCACCAACAGATGGATCTATGTGCAGCACGACTACAACAAGAGGAGCTGGCGATGCATGCTGCCCCTGAAGCCAACGCAGGGAGGGCACCCCTCATGTTGAGGGACACAGAAGCAGGACAGAAAGATGTTGATGATGATACGGTGTTGCGAGAAGAAGAAGAAAAGAAGGAGGATAACGCAGGATCTTCCTAGTGCTGGATAGAGAAATGTCTTAACCCGCTGGTTGGCACCCCCATGTGCGATGTGTGACTTAGATTTGCATTGGGGAGGAGAGGGGACAAACCTATGTCCCTTCACCCATTGGTTCTGGCCTCGTCCCTCGTGGTGCATGCGGCAGTGTGATGCCAAGAGAACATCTAGTGAGAGGTCCCGTTTACTTCCTGCAGTTGCGCCCGGACGCTTTTTGTTTTGTCGCTGTTGTTCCGTTATCTCAATGATAGTGAAACCGGATCCATTTTGGATAGAATGGGAAAAAAGGTCAGTACCCTGCACCCTAACATGTAGACACCACAAGCCCTCACACCTCCTTTCCTTTCTTTCTGCTGCTAGAGAAGCACGACATCCTGTATACATGCGAAAATCCTAGACACACGGGCAGTTTACAGAGCATTACGGGTTGTTTCCAAACTACCCCCCTCCCGAATTTCAGCGGGGATGGGCCCTTCAGTTTATTATACACAATCAAAATTAGCCAGGTAAGCCACATCGTAATACTCGGTAAACATAATTCGTGTGTGTAGCATTGCTCGTATACATTCCATTTATTTTGCAGACACTCTGATCCCCCACCACCCGTGGCTCCCATGTCATCCCCAGCGGGCGACCCGGGGGCGACTAGGGTTTCCCCCCGCCGCCGCCACCCCTTCCTACATCTCCTTCCCTCGCCGCCACCTGAGGGATGCCTGGCAAGCCCCGGCGGCCGCCGATGAAGGTGGCGGCGAGGCCTCTCGTCGCTTCGTTCCCGCGCGAAGGACCCCGGACACCGGGGCGGCGGCCCCGGACGGCGAGGCGACGCAGCCTCTACGACAGGCGGTGTGCGCGGGACGTGATGGCCGGTGTCCTCGGCTGCTCGGGCGGCGTGGATCCGACGGGTGGTGGTCGTGGCACGGTCTTCTTCCGCTACAGATCTGAAGGTCGAGTTGCTCCTCCTCCTCTGCTCACTCCTCCTCTCCGGCTGTGTCCGATCTGCAGCTTTTGCTGCCACTTCCGGTGCTGGTGCCGGTGGCATATCTCGAGTCCGGGGGAAACCCTTGGTCGGATCTCCGACCACGGCGATGAGGGCGCGTGCGCGCATCGCCTTTCTCCTTCGAGGCACCGCTGAGGTCCCCCATATCCATCTCCGTCCTAGATCCCGGGTGAAAGCCCAAAACTCGTCTCGGGTTGGGCGGTGGCGGCGTTCTGCATGTCGTTCCCTCCTTGGAGGCGCCGCCTTGGGTTGTATGGTTCTCCGGGTGAGTGGTGCCGAGGTAGGAGAGCGCTCGTCGGATGCGAGTCCAAGCAGAGGCTTCCCAAGCTTCGCCCTTGGGTCTTTGCAGTTTGTTTCTTCGACAATCCTCCCAGCGGTTTTCCTTCTGCTCTCGGTGGCCTCGGGCAGGTGGTAGTGCAGCTAGTGGTGTGCCTACGGCGTGGTGAGGACTGTGAGCTATGCCTGCTCTGGGTTTCGACCGGCACCTGCTCTTGCTCTCGGGTGAGCGCCCAACGACCCGACGGTGCGGCGCCTTCGAGCCTAGGCGAGAGGATTGGGGTCTTCTTCGGCGTTGGAAAACAGGTTTCGTGATCCCAATCCCACGATCCGGCTGCGCGCACTTCTTGCAGGCCTTTGGCTGATCCTTGACGCTACTCTGCTCCCTTGCTCTTGGTGCCGATGTGCAGCGGGTTTCGACATTATTTGCAGGTCTTTCATGTGTATTTCTATGTGTGCAGTAGTGTGCGTTGCGTCGTAAACTGCTTTTTCAGCTCCCTTATATCTTTCGGTCGCTCTTGCTTGGTGGTCTTGTGTAATCCTGCCTGGTTGATGGCTTTGTTAATTCAAAGTCGGGCTCCCCTTGAGCCTTCGTTCTAAAAAAAATGTCATTTATTTTGAGTTTGAAAACAGGAGATTGATTCCTTATGATCAAGTACTACCCCCATCAGGTTTTAAGCGTGCAGTCAATTTTGGAGATCTTCTGGCCGATGGCATGCTATGAGCCACTCCATCAAAAACTAGTAGTATTAAACACCAGTAGACTTGAATCCGCCATCAAAAAGCGTTCCTCTCTTGTAATTACATTCGTATACTGTTTGTTCAGCATGGAGGATGTTTATTTATTTTTCTGCCGGGAAAGGATGTTTATTTATTTTTCTGCCGGGAAAGGATATTTATTGTGGCATGGTGATATACACCTGTACGTAGTTGTTGGGGATTGAGGTTAACCAAGGAAAATCCCATCAGGGCAGTGTTTGGGATCATACAAGTCGGCGGTCAGAGGCATGGCCTACTGGGCAAAAGTTGGCCAAAGGTGCCAGGAGAAATCCGTTTCAAAAGGAGGGTAGGCCAGAAGGCAAAAACATGGCAGAGACTGCCACCTCCGATCTCTTGTCCGCACCTGCCGCAGCAACAGCAGCTGCCGGTTGGTTTAGTACAAGATCCATCTGCTCATTGATATTTTTAGTCGTTTTCTCCGACACTGTTGAATATATGGTTTTTGTGCATATATATTGTATAGTCCGGCCCATTTCCTAGTCATTGTATAGTTAAGGTTGTGGCCCATCTTGTATTCCATATATACGTGCACTATGCACCGATCAATACATTGAGTTGCATTGTCAAAATATTTATTTTCAATATGGTATCATACCTACGATCCTAACTCTAACTCCTGCCGCCGCCGCCGCCGCGATTCCATCGCCGCCGCCGCCGCCACCCGCAGCCGTCGCCACTTCGTGCCGCCGCTGCCGCCGCGTCTCCTCGCCGCTGTGCCGCCGCCCTCCCCTGTGTGCCGCCGCCTCGTGCTTCCGCCCGCAACCCGCAGCGCCGCCACCCGCGCCGCGCCGCCATCCCTCCCGCCGCGCCGCTTCACCACACGCCGCCGCCCTCCCCTCTCGGCCATGGCCTCCCCCGGTTCCATCGGTACCACCCGCAGCCGCCGCACCAACCCCTTCGACGGCCCCGATCCCGTCGTCATCCGTGATCTCAATATCCTCGCTCGGGTTCCCGTCGTCCTCGATCAACTCACCTCAACCTACTCTGCCTGGAAGACGTACTTCTCCCTTGTGTTCCGTGAGTACAATCTCCAGAATCACATCGATGGCTCCGTGGACTCCCGCTTCATGGAGGACGATGAGGAGTGGACGTCCATCGACGCCACTCTTATCCGCTGGTTCTACACCACCATCTCGAAGGACCTCTTCCACACGGTGGTCTCCGCCGATGATGACGCTCACACCGTTTGGACTAAGCTCAACGGCCTCTTCACCGACAACGCGCTCCAACGCAAGGTCTTTTTGCACGGCGAGTTTTTTGGGTGCCAGCAGCTTGATTCGTCGGTCGACGATTATTGCATGCGCCTCAAGAAGCTTGTCGACGAGCTCCGTGACCTCGGCGAGAAGGTCTCCGACGAGCTCCTCCTCAGCACTCTCATCGCCGGCCTGAACGAAGACTTCGGGAACGCCGCCTCCAACATCCCTCTCATCACCAACTCGACCTTCCCCAAGATCGTCGCGCACCTGAAGCTGGAGGAGAAGAGGATGCGAATGTCGCGCGCCCGGGCCACCCATACGGCTCTCACCGCCGGAACCCGCGGTGGTGCGCCGCCCACCGCTCCGGCTCCCCCGCCACGGCCCGCTCAGGGGGCCCTCCATGTGCAGCCGCCGCCCGGGTTCCCATATCCCGCGCCGCCGCAGGCCCCTCCGCCGCCCCCCGCCGAGCAGCAGCAGCGCCGGGGCGGGCGTTGCGGCCGAGGTGGCCGCAAGCAGCAGCAGCAGCCGCTAGCTGTCCACGGTGGGGCGCCGCGCCAGCCGCAGCACCCGCTCCCGCTGGCGCCCTGGCAGGCCGGCCAGAATCCCTGGACGGGGGTTGTTCACGCATACTCCATGCCCATACCGCGCGCCCCGTCCTCGGCGTTTTTGGCGCCCGCCCGGCTCCTCATCAGGCTTTGTACGCGGCCCCTCAGGCGTATCCGCCGGTGCCGCTCTACGACCCCTCGGCGGCCTATGGGCTGCCTCCGGCCGGTGGGCTCGTGGCGCCGCCGCCACAGCCTCTGCCGTCGGCCCCGGCCCTCCCGCCAGCACCATGGGACCCCGCGCTGCTAGCGGCCCTCCACACCGCCCCCACGCCACAGCAAAACACCGGCGGTGGCGACTGGTACATGGACACTGGAGCCACGGCTCACATGGCCACCAACCCCGGTAACCTTCTTACCGCTCACCCTGTTCACACTACTGCTCGTATTACCGTGGGCGACGGTTCTTCCGTTTCATTACATCTTTCTAACGTACTCGTTTCACCTGACATCATTAAAAATCTTGTTTCTGTTCGTTCTCTTACACGTGAAAATTCTGTCACTGTTGAATTTGACATGTTTGGCTTTTCTGTTAAGGATGCCCGTACCCGGATGGTGCTCCACCGATGTGGCAGCCCCGACGATCTCTACCCGGTCCACTCCTCCACATCCTCCGTCGCTGCACCCATGGCGCTTTTCGCTGGAGTGGACCTTTGGCATGCTCGTCTCGGTCATCCCAACCCTGCCACCCTTCGTCATATTCTTCGCAGTTTTTCATTCACATGTAATAAGATCGACGATCACACTTGTCATGCTTGTCGTCTCGGCAAATATACTCGTTTACCCTTTAGCACTTCCTCGCATGTTGCTTCATACCCATTTGAGTTAATTCATAGTGATGTTTGGACCTCTCCTGTTGCAAGTAACACGGGTTATCTCTATTATCTTGTTATCCTTGATGATTTTTCGCACTATGTGTGGACCTTCCCATTGCAGCGAAAATCGGATTCTGTTGCCACTCTCACCGCATTCTACTCCTATGTCTCCACGCAGTTTGGTCGCCCCATTCATCCGTTGCAAACAGACAACGGGAAGGAGTTCGATAATCTTGCCATCCGCAACCTTCTCGCCACACATGGCACGATTTTTCGTCTCACTTGCCCGTACACTTCGCAACAAAATGGCCGCGCTGAGCGCGTGCTTCGCACTCTTAATGACTGCGTTCGCACCCTCCTCTTTCACGCCAACGTGCCACCACGTTTCTGGCCTGACGCGCTCGCCACCGCATCACTACTCCTCAACATCCGTCCTTGTCGCACTCGCGGGAATTTTGCTCCTCATCATCTTTTGTTCGGCACGCCACCTTCCTACACCGAACTTCGCATTTTTGGTTGCTTGTGCTACCCTAGCATCGCTTCCATTACTTCTCATAAGCTCGCACCACGGTCCGTGGCCTGTATTTTTCTTGGCTATCCCCCCGACACCAAAGGCTACCGCTGCTATGATCCTATCTCACATCGGGTCATCACTTCCCGACACGTTTACTTTGATGAGATGGTTTTTCCGTTTCAGCAGGTACCTTCGGATGTTGCGGCCTTGCCCGCTCCTGGTGAAGGCCGCTCTGGCGCTTCTCTCGGGCCGCCTCCTGGCTTTGAGGGTGCCCACCATGCCCCGGGTCGAGTTCCTCCCCGACCGGTTTCCTTAGGGGCTGCACCCCTCCCGGCGCCTGTGACGCCCCCTGCGCCACCATCGGCGCGGGCCTCCTCGGCTCCCCCCCGCCCTCACCGGCGGCCTCGCCCGCGGCGGCCTTCCCCGCGGCCTCGCCCGCGGCGGCCTCACCCGCGGTCTCACCCGCGGCATCAGTGGCGGCGGGCTCTTCTTCGTCCTCGCCCGTCGCCCCGGACTCGCTGTCCCGCCCGATGACTCGCTCTCGGGCCGGTACCTTCCGCCCGAGTACGCGGTACATCAGCGATGAGTATCTTCTCGCCGCTTCCGTCTCCGAGCCGTCCCCTCTCCCATCGTCAGCTCGAGCCGCCCTTCGGGGCCCTCATTGGCTCGCTGCGATGCAGGAAGAGTTCGATGCGCTCCAACGGAACCACACCTGGCAGCTTGTCCCTCGGCCACCTCGTGCCAACATCATCACGGGCAAGTGGGTCTTTCGGCATAAGACTCGTCCCGACGGGACTCTCGAGCGCTACAAAGCTCACTGGGTGGTTCGAGGCTTTCGGCAACATGCGGGCGTGGACTTCACCGACACTTTTGCTCCGGTTGTTAAACCGGGCACGATCCGCACCGTGCTTCAGCTGGCCGTCTCCCGAGCTTGGCCTGTGCATCAGTTGGACGTCTCCAACGCCTTCTTGCAGGGCTACCTCACCGAGCAGGTGTTCTGTGAGAAGCTCACCGGCTTCGTCTACGCCACACATCCGGACCATGTGTGCTTGCTCTCCCGTTCTCTTTACGGGTTGAAGCAGGCGCCTCGGGCCTGGTACCAGCGCATCGCTGCCTTCCTGCAGACGCTCGGATTTACATCGACCCGCTCCGACGCGTCCCTCTTCGTGTACCATCACTGGGTTGACACGGCCTACTTGTTGCTCTATGTCGACGACATCATCCTGACGGCTTCCACTGTCGCGCTTCTCCAGCGGCTTACTGCTTGTCTTCGCGATGAGTTTTCCCTGAAGGACTTGGGGCCTCTCCACTACTTCCTCGGCATTGAGGTGGTTCGACGGCCAGATGGGTTCTTTCTGCACCAGTAGCGTTACGCCCATGAGCTTCTTGATCGTGCCGGCATGCTTAACTGCAAGCCTGCTCCCACGCCTGTTGACACCAAGGCCAAGGTTTCAGCTCTGGAGGGCTCTCTCGCATCCGACGCGGCCTTCTATCGCTCCATTGTGGGTGCCTTGCAGTACCTCACTCTGACGCGCCCCGACTTGCAGTATGCCGTTCAGCAGGTCTGTCTTCACATGCATGCTCCGCGTGACTCTCACTGGACCTTGGTGAAGCGTATCCTCCATTACATACGCGGCACTACGTCCATGGGACTTACACAGACGGCATCCGCCTCTACCGACCTCGTCGCCTACTCTGATGCGGACTGGGCTGGCTGCCCGGACACACGGCGCTCCACTTCGGGGTACTGTGTCTACCTTGGGCCGTCTCTGATCTCTTGGTCTTCCAAGCGACAGCCTACAGTCTCTCGCTCGAGTGCCGAGGCAGAGTATCGGGCAGTGGCTAACGCTGTTGCCGAATGCTCTTGGCTTCGCCAGCTGCTCCAGGAGTTGCTTTGTGATGTTCACAAGGCCACACTCGTCTACTGCGACAACGTCTCCGCTGTGTACCTCTCCGCCAACCCGGACCATCATCGACGAACGAAGCACATTGAGCTCGACATACACTTTGTTCGTGAGCAGGTGGCCCTTGGGCGCATCCGGGTCCTCCACGTCCCGACGGCGCAACCGTTTGCCGATGTTATGACAAAAGGACTGCCTACTTCTGTTTTCGAGGAGTTCAGGTCTAGTCTTTGCGTCTCCGGCGACGCTTCGACTGCGGGGGAGGGGGGGGTGTTGAATATATGGTTTGTGCATGTATATTGTATAGTCCGGCCCACCTCCTAGTCATTGTATAGTTGAGGTTGTGGTCCACCTTGTACTCCATATATACGTGCGCTATACACCGATCAATACATTGAGTTGCATTGCCAAAATATTCGTTTCCAATAAACACCGATGTGACTTTTAGTCTCAAACACCAAGTGGCCTTTTTTCGCGAAAAAACACCAACAATTTTATGTCAACAATACTTGAAAAATCTTGACTCTCACAAACAAACACCTTTATAAAATCATGATGTTTTTCTAGGACTATATAAAATCGTGATCTTGCTGAGAGAACCAATGTAGCCAACTGCTGTGTCTCTCAACCCGCATGTTTGTACTTCGTATACAATTGGTCGGGAGCGGTCAGCACTCACCAGGCCCATTGTGGCCTGACAGGCGCAGTCACGCACGGCGAAGGCAAAGTACAAAAGCTCCACCAATCCGTGGATGCACTTCACGTAGAAATTATCGAAGAGTATTCGCTAGAGTTTCATCAAACGCCAAGTTTCATGCCCATGATTTTGCATATATACACCCGGACCTAACTAATCCAGCTCCTAAATGTTTGGGTATCTCATTAGTAAATTCAAATCCATATTTTTTTTTGCGAATAAAGAACTTCCATTACTTAACCAGAGACACTATTACAGTCATGTTGACATAAAATGTCAACCTCAACAGGGGCACTACGGAGCCAAACAACAGTTTTAGGTAACAACCGACCCATTTGGGCGAGAGCATGGCTAACTTTGTTCTATTCTCGCCTAATTAACATGATTTTTTTGCGGACGGCTAGCTAAGAGCTACCTAATATCCCCAACCAGAACATTCCCCCAATCAACTGAGTAGGAAAAGTCCAATCCCCCCCTCCGCGCTCGCCCTCCCCTGGCGACACGGGGGTAACCGCACCCATCGCCGCCGGGAACCCTCCCCTTCCGCCATCCCCGCTGCGCTGCCGCCGGAGGACCGGCCGGCGAAGCCACGCCGCGCCCCGGGATGGCGGCGGCGGGGCGGATCCGTTCCCCCGCAACCCCCCACGCGCTTCCCTGCCCCCGCCCTGCGCCCCCCAGATCCACCACCACCGGGGGACCCCCCTGCCCGCTTCCGCCAAGCCGCCACCGGAGGGCCGGCCGGCAAGGCCGTGTCGCGCTCCAGGAAGGTGGCTGCAGGGCGGATCCGTCCCCCGCGCGCCATCCACCCCCCGCCCCTGCCCCGGCTCCGCGTCCTGTTGCTCCTGCGCGGGGGCCCTCTTCCCAGCTGCTGCACGTCTCTGCCGGTCCGCGGCGGGCGCGGCGTGCCGGCCACGGCTGCTCGGCGCCGCCCCCTGCCGTCCTCCTCTCCTCCCTCCGTGCACGGCCCAGCTCTGCTGGTGCTGCTGGTCTTGGGTTGGACACAGGAACTGCGGCCGATCTCGGAGGTGCAGGCAGCCCCCTTCGTCACCGGCAGTCCTTCCTCTCCCCCCGAGCCACGGCGACGGCTCACGCGGTGGAAACGAGACTACAGTGTTAGTGGCAATCTTGAAGCCCCTCAAGGAGGGTACTTGCTGGAGCTGCTCCGGTCCCGGCGACCTTGGACCCGCGTCTCTCCGGTGTCCATGGCTGCCGGCGTCCTTCGGCGGGTGGCTCCGGCCTCGGTGACCCAGCGGCTGCGTTCCTTCCAGCTCGCGTGGCTCCCCGACGTTCTGGCGGCTATGGCCACGGTAGCTAGGATTTGCGTCCCTCCGGTCCTAGCTTGCCGGCGTTGCTGTTCGCCGTCGCCCAACCCTCCTTGTGGTCTGCTTCGCCTCCTGCCCTACTTTGTACACCTCAATGCTTCCCCTTTGCTAGATCCGTGCCCGTGGGTTCGGAGGCGGTGCCATCCTCCGACGGCAGATGCAGCCCCGCCAACTCCCTTCCGACATGGTGGCTCCGACCGACGTTGTCCTCCTCATCTTCATTTCCAAACATGGTGGCTATGGGATTGCTCAACCTCAGGCCAGGGAGAAATCCCTGCTCGGCTTACCGACGCTGGCAGCGGCGGCATCTGCGGATGTCGTTTCCTTCTTGGAGGCGTTGCCAAGGCCCTCGGCTGCGCCCCTCTTCGAGCTCAGGGGAAACCCTAGGTCTGGTTCCTCCGGACCGGATGGCGACGGTGTCTCGGCGTCGTCCTCCTTTTTGAAGGCACTATCTTGCTCGCTCGCGGTGTCCCCTGTTTCGGTTGTTTCGGTTCTAGAGATGTTGGTGCTCTTGTTGGTTCGGCATTGCCGTGCTTGGGTCGGGTTTGGTAGGTTTAGCTGTGATGTATCCCTCATTCGGGCTGAGCATCCCTTGTTCCCCTGCTCCGGGCATCATGTTCACGCCTATCTGCGTTCGTGTGATGTGTTATACCCTTAACTGTACTCATTCTTCCTCCTATCAATGAAATGATATGTAATCTTTGCGTATTCGCGAAAAAAATAATATCCCCAACCATGAATGCAACTAGGGACCTATTGGCTTCAGTATCCATGATCATGCGCATCGCTACTGAGCAGTCCGTCTCAACGATCAGCCCGTCCGAACTCCGCTCGAGGGCCAGGTCCACTCCCTCCATGAGAGCTGCCATCTCGGCCTCGAGGGCGCTTGTGCACCGCTGGATGAAGCGACAAGAAGAAAATATTATAGAACCTATGTAGTCTCGAAGGACCATACCGGCACCTCCTGTGTCCTCCTCCTCTTTCCAAGACTCGTCCACATTCAACTTGACCCAACCAGGTGGAGGCTAGCTCCAAAAATTCAAATCCATATAATGTCACCCACATAAACTAAACTCACGTAGTACTACATTCGTCAAAAAAATCTTCTCCAGCTGGATTCTTCATTCGCAGCTCATATGTTTGAGTCGTTCAACACTCCCAAAACCATTTCATACATGAGGCACATTTGAGGCTGCCTGGATATGTTTGGACGTGTCCGTCATGTTGTACTGATAGTTCGGACCCACGAAAAAAAAGCAATAATCCCTTATTCTCGGCGCATATGTCTGAGCTGCCTGGTTTGTCTGCCCGCATTCATGGTGTTAGAGTTGTGTTGAATATTATTGTACAAGTTAGGTTACAGTTGGATTTGGAGTCGTACGGTGTGTAGACAGGATATGCAGTCATGTCCAAATAGGACACTTGTATCCTAGGCCTCTCATATATACCGAAGGTAGACACACGATGTAACCTATGCCAACATAATAGCACGGGCACGCGGGGGAGCCGGCGGCGTGTGCCGGCGTCCGGGCGGTCGGGGTGCGGTATTGTGATGGTGTCATGGGGAGGAGCGCCCGTAATCATGCCCCGAAGATGTAGCCATGATGATGAATCTCGTTAACAAATCTCGGTGTCGTGCTTATGTGATTGCTTGGTCCTCGGATGATCAACGGAGTGCCTCGAATTTATTTTAACAAGTGGTATCATGAGCAAGGTTACAAAGAGGCCACAGATATTCGTTGATTTAGAGGAAGGAGCGGAAAAGTTTGTGGAATCTGTCGAGTTGGGCGCGGACGGCGACGGGAAAATTCGACGTTGCAGCGAGACGTCTGCTCATGTAGCGATCTGGAGAAGCGTCCAGCGGTTTTCGGTAGATCCATTGAGAGAGGCAATTTCGGCAGATTGGATTGGATGGTGCTTCTCAGCGAGATCGGGAAACAGCGCCGTACGCGTTGACGTGGAGCAGCAGGAGACCGGGCACCGCAAGGTGGCAAGGGGCAGATAGGCCAGCATCAGGGGATCTGACAAGCCAGCCGTGGGCCCTGTTGGGTGCGTGGCGGGGTCAAGCCCAGGTCCAGGTGGACGCCCACGCGGGGCGTGCAAGGGCGCCGGCACGGGAGCAACCCATGGAGCGTGCAAGTTGTGCGGGCAAAGCGGGCGTTGCCCAGCCATGCATTAGTGCGTGCCTTGTGCGTGCAAGACTACTGCTGAATACGTAGAGGCAGATTGAGATTTGTGTGAAAAAAAAGCGTTAGAGAACACCATGACGGGATGCATTAATGAGAAGCAGGAAAGGATATTGAATCAATTCTACGGTAGTCAGGTGTGATGGACATGGAGTTCTTTATACGGAATAGGCTACAAGGGATATTGGTTTGACTTTCTTTGCTTTATACTGTACATGGGTTGTACCTAATGGCAGCGTGGAGGTGTTGAGGCGCGGCGTCGCATGTTCGTATAAGATCATTTGGTCTAGTGGCTACATGTTTTTTCAAGTGTTGCATCAAGATGTTCGGTCTGTTGATGCGAAGGGTTGCTTGACTTTGTAGCAGAATGCCAAGTTGATGAAGATGGACTTGTGTGGCAAGGGCGGCGGGCGTATAAGGCTCGGGAAGAGTCTGGAGTGCGTCGTGAAGGATCATGCATATACAAGGCATTAGGCAAGGCATGGAGATGTGCAGGGCGAACACGACGCAGGGTGAAGCATGATTGTAGTCAGACGAGTTCGGCTGGGGTCAGACATTTAAGGCAGACGGCCTGGACAGTCTGGCGGACCGACGTGGATGTTGGTCAAAGCAGAAGAAGGTGGTGATTTCAGCGACAATGACATAGGAGCGTGATGCTGATGGTGGCCGACTTCTGGGGCGTGGAAACACGTGGTGCAGGCCTGAGGGCTTGTGCGGCTTCGACAGACTATGGCGCAGGGTTGATTCAAGACGGTGCACATGAGAGCTTGGAGTCGACAGGGCGCGGGAGGGTGGCACATACAACCACCATGAAGTCATGTTGAAGGTGGAGCTGGAGTCTAACGGATGACTACACTCTGTGCTGATGGAGGGGCTACGACGTAAGTTAACGGAGAGTCGAAGCATATTTCAGCAGGTAAAGCGAGAGACACGTGGATCGGACTGGGCGCCAGTGGTCTGATGGAGGTGTGATACTCGGCATCGGTCGGTGATGATCGATGGTTCTCTGCAGTGGGAGTTGAGACAGTGGGGGCTAGCTTCCCGGGAGACTCGACCAGGATAGCAGAGGCTCGACGCGATGATAGCGGCGAGGCGTGCGGTAAGCACGGGACACAGTGACAGGCCAGGGCACCGGTGGTCAGATATGTTGTTAGACAAAGTGTGCAGGGGGTGCTGAAGCTGTGTTGACGAGTACCGGATTCAAGTTGGTGACTAGGTCTATCGGTGCCGGTTGATGGACAGGAGTTGACCATGAAGAATATGTGAAAGTGACGGAAAGTCTGATATTGTTAAAAACAGAGAGTACATGGCCGTATATTCTGTGGTGTTCGGTGCACATGGCAAAGTGCGGGTGACAAGTACAGAAGGAGGTGGAGTGCTATAGCTGTGGGACATGTCAGAGACTGTCCGGGGAAAAGGGTGAGACAACTGTGAATTTGACTCAAAGTGACACAGGGCGACGGTGAAATTCCTTCAAGTTTCAGACAAGCAGTCAAGAAAGAGCGATGACGTTGAGTTCAGGTAACTCTTATATGTGGCGTCCAATATGTGAGGTGTTCATTTTTCACGCAGACAGTGGTCGGTGTGTGATGTCGTTGAACGGATACTCCGGAAGTTGGAAGCACAAGGTAGAGTAATGAGGAATTTAATTTTTCTCGAGTGTTGACTGTGAAGAAGACGAGAAGAGACTACAGTTGCAGGTGGAGTCATATGGAGTCTGGGAATAGCAGCGGTGCTCATGGCGTATCTCTAGTCCAATGTACATGGAGGTTCTATGCACGGATGAATTTAAGATGGTGAAGAATATTCGCCAAGGTGGAGTTTGTTAGAGTTGTGTCGAATATTATTGTACAAGTTAGGTTACAGTTGGACTTGGAGTCGTACGGTGTGTAGACAGGATATGCAGTCGTGTCCAAATAGGACACTTGTATCCTAGGCCTCTCATATATAACAAGGGTAGACACACGATGTAACCTATGCCAACATAATAGCACGGGCACGCGGAGGAGCCGGCGGCGTGTGCCAGCGCCCGGACGGTCGGGGTGCGGTATTGTGATGGTGTCATGGGGAGGAGCGTCCGTAGTCATGTCCTGGGGATGTAGCTATGATGGTGAACCTCGTTAACAAATCTAGGTGTCGTGCTTATGTGATTGCTTGGTCCTCAAATGATTAACAGAGTGCCTCAGATTTATTCTAACACATGGTGTGGCGGCGGCTAACACGGCACCTCAGGAGCCTAGCCCCACGTATTAAACCCAGATGACGAGGGCCAAACGCTAGCAGTCACCAACATTTCTCTCTTTCCCCCTCTCGTCCATGCCGCCATTGCGTCCTTGTTCCCTTGTCCGCCATGGTCCGTGACAAGGTCACGTATTACAAATTGATCACGCAGGAATGTCGTGTGGAGCCTGCCCCTGAAGGGTGTGCCTACCATGCACAGTGCGTGACCTGCATTACGGTAGGCGACGACTTGAGCTCGGAGGAGGAGGCATAGAGCTTGACCTCGCGTCGCTGGGTTTGAGTTGACCGACGCCGCGGCTAGCAGGGGCGATGACATCCGCCTTTTGTCAATAGAGGGCGCAGAGGAGCAATTTTGCCTCAGGCGGAGCACTTCACGGCGGAGGCGCGGCTCGAGGCCAAGCGTCGACGAGAAGATGCCCTCGATTCACCCCACCACCAACGACCAGGAGGACTCCGACTCCGACTCCCACATGTGGGTCATTGAGCTCTCCTCCTCCGGCGAGGAGTAGGTGTCGTGACGGAGTTACACCGGTTCAGAGCGTCAACGGTGAATAGAAGGTGCTGAACATGGCGAGCTTGAAGGCCTTGTTAAAACAGTTGAGGTCCAGGATGGAGGAGCGGACGACGTCCACACTCTGCCCAATCTCATTAATAAGCATGGCAGATCGCTGACTCGAAGAGCAACTAGAGCACTATCTTGCGGCTCACTTCGCCTGCGATGGCTGAGTGGTTTGGAAGTGAAGTTGCAACACCAGCAACAGAGAGACAGAGCAGGGTGTAGCGTCACAACCTTCGAATGAACCGACGTCGCAGTATCCAGCTGCACTCACAGAAGTAGCAAAGCGACCATTCTGATGCACGGAAAAAAGGGTAACTAAATGACACAGGGACATCATGACGGGCTAAGTGTAACAATCGTCTTGACCGATAGGGTTGTGCAGAAAAACCACAGACCAAAAATTGGATCGGAAAAACCTAGACCAAAGTCGAAATATGGAGATGATCTTACAATTAGTGTCATGTGAACAAATATCCTAAAGCTTTTTGAAACTAAAATCATAATCCTTTTTTTGGACTATAAATGACGATCGTGTTCAGAACACCAATATACGGAGTACCAGATATTTGATTCGATGATCTTCAATCTGGTTTGCCTGTATCTCTACCCACCTGGCAACTGCTGTCTCTCTGAACTTGCTTGTTAAGAGCATCTTCAACAGGTGCCCAAAAAAACTCCGCGCATTAAAAGTTTAGTTTTTTGGGCGCCGGACAGCTTCAGCAGAAGCTGTAGCGCTAAAAGTTTTTGAGCGCGCGCAGCATATTTTGGGCGTCGGATTGCGCTTGCTTCACAATTTGCATTGTCTGTTTTTTGAGCGCGCGTTTTGGGCGCCTGCCAAAGCAAAGTCGGTACCGGCGCATTAAAAGTGCTACAATGGCGCGCTATAATGTTTATTGGGCGCGGAATTTTTGTGCGGCCGTTGGAGATGCTCTAAGATTCTCCCATACGACCAGGCAGGGGGGAAAAGCTGCAACTGTCCTGCGTCTGTGTCCCTACTGGGCTTTACTAGATCCACATAAAGTTACGTAAACGTTTTACGTAATGGCTGATGTGGAACAATATTAGTGGATCGGTGCCGGAGCATGAGGCCATCCCTGTTAAAATCAAGGGGCCCGATAGATTTAGATAGGAAACCTATATAACCCTTCGTAGCTTGTTTACGTAGATGTAGGATTATTGGTCCCTACTTCCCTTCTCCTGTACTTCTCATTGACAGCCTTTGCGCATTGGAACGTGGATTTACAAAGCTCAGGTTTTTGGACACCTTCTATTCTTACCTTTCAATGTTGCTTTAAGATTTGTGCTACACAACTAACTTACAATATAAAAATTTCTCTTTTTTGTTTCTTCAAAACAAAACAATATATGAACTTCAAACTTCATAGAACAACAAAACATTCTTACTACAATGAGGGAAAAAACTTTAAGATTTTTTGGTCGAACACAAATATACAAAATGAGATTTCCTGAGCAAAAAATATTACTTTTTTGTATATATGATTCACGAAAAAATCTGAAAGTTTTTTCCCACATTCTAGTTAGAATGTTTTGTTGTCCTCCAAAGTTTCAAGTTCATATGATGTTTTATTTAGAAGAAACAAAAAAGACAAGATGTGCTTGCACGAATCGCGATGCAGAAATGAATGGCCAGATAAAGGGATGTATGAAAGCATATGCTTTCTCAAATGTTAAGGCCGTCCCCGAGGGTTTGCAGTCAGGACGAAGTAGCAACGAAACAAAACTCTTTCCGTTGTAGATACTTCCCACCTACAATTTCAAACATTTCAAGCACGGATAACCTAGAAAATTTTGAATGAGTATGATATATTGCATTCAAACTAGATGAAATTTAATTGAGTTTGATATATTACATCCAAATTTAACCGAACATAACATACACTAAACTAAATCGTAGCGCATGTAGTGGATGGTCACCTCGTAGGCATGGCCTTCGAGGCCGCTGGCGGTGCCATCGTCGTCGTCGTCACAGGGCAAGTCATGGAAGTTTTCCAAGACAGTCCAAAGTCGAGGCCCCCGCGAGCACCTGGTCGACAAGGACATGCGGTGGCGACATCTCTGTCATGGTGTCCTGACGCTGCATCGCTCTAGCGAAGAAGAATGGCCCCGGCGAAGTGTCTCCACGCCATGTAGTTTGGAGCGCAAGTTGCCGCCGCCGCCGTGGCTCGTCAAAGCGATAGCCGCCCAACATCCACCACGCCCGACTACGGTCACACAACTCCTCGCTCTTTTTCTTTCCCATGGCGGGGTGGTGACAACTAGTCGTGGTATGGTGTGGCGGCGGCTAGGGTTTGGGAGGGAGGTGGAGAGAAAGTGGCGGTGATGTGATGTGATGTGTGTGTGTGTGTGTGTTATAAAAGGGAGTTATTTGCTAAAAATCACCATAGTTGGGATTAGGGTAACAACTAGGTACCACATTCATGCTAGGGTGCAAAAAACAACCAACTCTGTACCTAACCTATAACATGAAGCACCGACGTCTGATAAGCTTGTGAAAACAATGAAACTACAAGTTGGGCCCACCTGTCAGGATGATGTGGCATGCTTACATGGATAATATGTTGAGTTGGACGAGGGCCCCACCTGTTAATGACTCAAGTGTTTATATTATCTTTTTCCTTTTCTATTTCTTCCTTTTTTCCTCCATGGGCATTTCAAAGAACATGTTGTGAGCACCCTTTACATCTTCCTTGTCTCCAGCCGAGCTCCGCCGTTGTTGATTCTTCTCCATCGCCGAGCCTATGTGCGCCACCGGGCGACACATACACGCGGTGGCCGGCGTTCGACGCCATCCTCGCCGGTTGCGTAGTTGAAGTGGCAGTGGCTACCTCACTGGGCGTCACGCCACAAGACCAGGTTGCGTCCCAAGGCCACATCATGGAAATGGCCGCCTCCCTCGACATCACACAAGGTGTGCCCGAGGAGCCCCTGAAGCCACGCCTTCACTCCCTGGAGCGCTGACATGAGTGTTGTAGAGCTCTCCTACATGCACCTCGGACGTGCCCGCCGTCGTTGTTCGTAGGAGGAGGTGCGGCGCCGCGCGGCCCCTCCATGCGCTCCTCGAGCATCTCCATGAGGCGGGCGCGGCCATATCTGCTTGACCCGCTCACCATGGCAGAGTTAAACCACACGCGAGCTCCTCTGGGTGCATCCTGATTAGTCCAATTGATGTGATAATTTTACCAAGTATTTTGTGCCTACATAGTAGGTTTTGTGAAATTTTAGCGCATCCGCGCACCTCTTTTTGTTGATAATTCCTCAGGTAACGCTTTTTGGACCGTTTGGCATGCTATGAAAGAAATGCCCCAGAAATGGTAGTGGAATCACGTATTTAAAGTGACAAACACCTACCATGAAAGAATCAAACAATGAGGCCATAGAAGAAATCATCCCTGCGCCTCCAGTGTAAAAGACGGCGTTTATACGACCACGCCTTCTCGTATGGGTGGTCGTCTGGAGTTTCGCCGCCACCGGATCAACTATTTCCACCACGTGAAATCGGATCATGGATCAGACGCCCAGAGAGACCAGAAACTCATCTAGACGGCAACACCCTAGCCTCCAGAGTTCATCTGGAGGAGGGAATGGCAAGGAGAAGAGAGGGGGATCTTCCTCACTGCGCACAAGGAAGCTACAACATCAGCACCACTATCATCATCATCGTCATCCACACTATCATCATCATCATCATCATCATCCACATCCTTATCATTTGTAACATAAAGAACCCTAAGGAATCATTGATGTCACTTGAAGCTACGTCGGTATTTCACCAAAGAGGAAGGGATGATGTAGCATAGTGGCGGTAG
Organism: Triticum urartu; assembly: GCF_056163025.1. Taxonomy (NCBI): domain Eukaryota; kingdom Viridiplantae; phylum Streptophyta; class Magnoliopsida; order Poales; family Poaceae; genus Triticum; species Triticum urartu. The sequence continues at coordinate 99,776,104 of NC_141875.1, forward strand.
GTATTTCCCTCAGATATGAAACCAAGGTTATTGAACCAGTAGGAGAACCAAGCAACACAACATAAATAGCCCCTGCACACAGATAACAAATCCTCGCAACCCACGTGTTAAAGGGGTTGTCAATCCCTTCCGGGTACGGCGCCTCAAGATACGCAAACGGACGTGAGATAAAATTGTAGTAGATTGATAGATCGAACGCTCAATAAAATAAATAAGAATAAATTGCAGCAAGGTATTTTTGTATTTTTGGTTTAATAGGACTAAAAATAAAAGAAAAGGAAAACAGATCGCAAAGGCAAATATATGAGAAAGAGACCCGGGGGGCGTTGGTTTCACTAGTGGCTTCTCTCGAGAAAAATAGCAAACGGTGGGTGAACAAATTACTGTTAGTCAATTGATAGAACTTCAAATAATCATGATGATATCCAGACAATGATCATTATATAGGCATCACGTCCAATATTAGTAGACCGACTCCTGCCTGCATATGCTACTATTACTCCACACATCGACCGCTATCCAGATGCATCTAGTGTATTAAGTTCATGGAGAAACGGAGTAATGCAATAAGAACGATGGCATGATGTAGACAAGATCTATCTATGTAGAGATAGACCCCCATCGTTTTATCCTTAGTAGCAACGATACATACGTGTCAGTTCCCCTTCTGTCACTGGGATCAAGCACTGTAAGATCAAACCCACTACAAAGCACCTCTTCCCATTGCAAGATAAATAGATCAAGTTGGTCAAACAAAACCCAAATATCGGAGAAGAAATACGAGGCTATAAGCAATCATGCATAAAAGAGATCAAAGAAACTCAAATACTTTCATGGATATAAAAAGATAGATCTGATCATAAACTCAAAGTTCATCGATCCCAACAAACACATCGCAAAAAGAGTTACATCATATGGATCTCCAAGAGACCATTGTATTGAGAATCAAGAGAGAGAAAGAGAGAGGAAGCCATCTAGCTACTAACTACGGACCCGAAGGTCTACAAAGAACTACTCACACATCATCGGAGAGGCACCAATGGAGGTGGTGAACCCCATCCGAGATGGTGTCTAGATTGGATCTGGTGGTTCTGCACTCTGCGGCGGCTGGATCAATATTTCGTCGACTCCCCTAGGGTTTTGGGAATATTGGGGTATTTATAAAGCAAAAAGGCGGTCCGGGGCCCAGGCGCGCCCTGGTGGGTTGTGCTCTCCTCGGAGCACCCCCCAGGTGCAGCCAGGGCACATTGTGTTCCTTCTGGTCCCAAAAAATCTCCGTAAAGTTTCGTTGCGTTTGAACTCCGTTTGATATTGATTTCCTGCGATGCAAAAAACATGCAGAAAACAGCAACTGGCACGTAGCACTATGTTAATAGGTTAGTACCAAAAAATGATATAAAATGACTATAAAATGATTATAAAAATCCAAGATTGATAATATAACAGCATGGAACAGTCAAAAAATATAGATATGTTGGAGACGTATCAGCATCCCCAAGCTTAACTCCTACTCATCCTCGAGTAGGGAAGTGATAAAAACAGAATGTTTGATGTGGAATGCTGCCTAACATGTCATATCATATTCTTTTTTTATGGCATGGACATTTGGACTTTTATATTGTTCAAAGAAATAGTCTACTTTTGACATGATAATTTAAATACTCAAGCATATCAACAAGCAACCATGTCTTTAAAAATATCAACACTAAAATAATCTATCCCTAGCCCATCATACTCAGTCATTGATCCATTCATGAAACACACTCGCATATTAGCTACACCCAATACTCAAGTACGATCATATTGCCTCCTAGTTGGTGCTTTTATAAGAGAAGATGGAGAATCAAATTCAAAGATAAAAATTGCATAAAGTAAAAGAAAGGCCCTTCACGGAGGGAAGTAGGGATTTGTAAAGGTGCCAGAGCTCAAAGTGAAAAACTTAGAGATAAAAACATTTTGGGAGGTGTATCCATCCCACCAACGAAAACGACTTAGAGTTCCCAACACTTTCCATGCTAGATATATCATAGGCGGTTCCCAAACAGGAAATAAAGTTTATTTCTTTTTCCACCATACTTTCATTTCCCATGGCTAACCGTATCCACGGGTGCCTTCCATACCAACACTTTCCAAGGAATTTATTATTTGACAACATGAAGTAAATTCATTTTTTCATTTTGGGACTATGCTTCCCTAATACATTTGCCTTACTCTCGTGCAATAACAAGTGAATAAACACTCATCGTGAGAATAACACATCTAGCATGGAAAATATTAGCCACCCCTCACCGCTCCGTGAGCGAAACGAACACACAAAAGAGAAGTTTATTTTGAAAATTAGAGATGACACATGCAAATTTGCTTGGAACAGCAAAAGAATACCGCATATATGTGGATATAGTGGACTCATGAGGCAAAACTGGTTTAAAGAATTTTTGATGCACAAGTAGAGATCATACTTAGTGCAAAATGAAGGCTAGCAAAAGATTAAGAAGCGGCCAACCAAGAAACGGATAATCTCGTAAGCAAGCATTAAACACAATTAACACCAAATAATGTACCACAAGTAGGATATAATTTCATTGCATGACTACTGACTTTCGTGCTTGCATAGGGAATCACAAACCTTAACACCAATATTCTTACTAAAGCATAATTACTCATCAACATAACTCACATATCACATCATCATACCTCAAAACTATTACTAAGAATCAAGTTTATTTTGTCCAATGATCTTCATGAAAGTTTTTATTATATCCTTCTTGGATATCTATCACTTTGGGACTAATTTTCATGTGTTTTTTTCATAATCTCAAACAAATATAAGTGAGGATCATGAGCATAATATTTTTGTCTTTCTCTCAAATTAATTTAAGTGAAGCAAGAGAGAATTTCTTGAAAATTTTACTAACTCTCAAATAAATCTAAGTGAAGTAAGAGAGCATTTCTTCAAAAATACTAAAGCACATCGTGCTCAAAAAAGATATAAGTGAAGAACTAGAGCAAGTCCATAGCTCATAAAAGATTTAAGTGAAGCATAGAGAGCAATTCTAACAAGTCATGACATAATTTTGACTCTCTCTAATAGGTGTGTCCAGCAAGGGATCGAGACTTCAAAAACAAAATAAAACAAGCAAAAACTCATATCATACAAGACGCTCCAAGCAAAACACATAGTATGTGTCGAATAAAAATATAGCTTCAAGTAAAATACCGATGTTCGTTAGAATAAAGAGGGGATGCCACTCGGGGGCATCCCCAAGCTTAGTTGGTTTCTCATTTTTGGATAATATGTTGGGATGCCAGGGCATCCCCAAGCTTAGGCTCTTCTACTCCTTATTCCTTCATCCATCGTAAGATAACCCAAAAATTAAAAACTTCAATCACACAAAACTCAACAAAACCTTCGTGAGATCCGTTAGTATAAGAAAATAAATCACTACTATAAGTGTTGTATCAAACCAATTCATATTTTGTTCTTGCATTATATCTACTGTATTCCAACTTTTCTATAGAAAAAACTCATCAAAGAAAGCCATACAACCACCGAAACAAGCACACAACACAAAGAAAACAGAATCTGTCAAAACAGAATAGTCTGTAGCAATCTGACTATTTCGAATACTTATGTAAGTCCAAAAATTCTGAAAAATTAGGAAGACCTGAGCAATTTGTATATTGATCTATTGCAAGAGGAATGGGTATTTTATCGCTCTCTTGTTAAAAATGAGAATGATTTTCGCGAGCACAAAAGTTTCTGTTTTTTCAGCAAGATCAAACAAGTATCACCCAAGAAGATCCTAAAGGCTTTACTTGGCACAAACACTAATTAAAACATAAAAAGCAATCATAACAGTGGAATAATTGTGCTAACACTGAAAAATAGGAAGCAAAAAACAAAAGTAATTTTTATTCATTAGGTTGCCTCCCAACAAGCGCTATAGTTTTACGCCCTTAGTTAGGCATAAAGCAAGGATCTAAGTTTTGTCATCTTTGGTTCGAGATCCATAAGATGCCCTCATGATTGATTCATATGGTGGCCTAATTCTTGTTCTAGGGAAGTGTTCCATACCCTTCCTCAAAGTAAATTGTAACTTGATATTGCCTTCTTTCATATCAAGCACGACACCGATAGTGCGTAGAAACGGTCTACCAAGAATAATTGGACAAGACGAATTGCAATCAATATAAAAAACAATAAAATCTATGGGCACATAATTCCTATTTACAAGAATAATAACATCATTAATTCTTCCTATAGGCTTTTTAATAGTAGAATCCGCCAAGTGCAAATTCAAAGAACATGATTCAATATCGGTAAGACCAAGCACATCACATAAAGATTTCAGAATTGTCGGAACACTAGCACCCAAGTCACACAAAGCAAAACATTCATAATTTTTAATCTTGACTTTGATAGTAGGTTCCCATTCATCATGTAATTTTCTAGGAATTTAAACTTCTAATTCTAATTTTTCTTCAAAAGCTTTCATCATAGCATCAACAATATGTTTAGTAAAAGCTTTATTTTGTTCATAAGCATGGGGTGAATTTATCATGGATTGCAACAAAGAAATACAACCAATTAAGGAGCAACTATCATAATCAAAGTCTTTGTAATCCAAAAGAGTGGGCACATCACTAGCTAAAGTTTTGACCTCTTCAAACCCACTTTTATCAATTTTCTCAACAAGATTTTCACCCTCTGAAATATCGGGACACCTTCTATCTAAAGTTGAATCTTCTCCAGTCCCTTTTTCATTAATCTTAACTTTACTAAACAAGGAATCAATAGAAGAAACACCAATCATTTTAAGATCTTCATCACTTTTGCGAAAGAAATCACTAGAAAATGCTTTTTCTAAAAGTTCTCTTTTAGCTCTAAGCATAGCGGTTCTTTTCTTACTTTCATCCATAGAAACATAAAGAGCTTTAATTGATTCATCTACTTTAGGCACAAAAAATTTCATCTTGAGATTTTCCGCATCATGAGCAATTATATCAACACTTCTAGACAAATCATCAATCTTACTCAACTTTTCTTCTATGGAAGTGTTGAAAACTTTTTGCATATTGATAAATTCTTTAATATTGTTCTCAAGATCAGAGGTGTTCCTATTATTATTATAAGATTGATTTCCATAGGAATTACCATAATTATTAGAGGAATTACTAGGAAAAGGCCTAGGATTAAAATTACCTCTATAAGCATTGTTGTTGAAATTTTTCAAGAAATAAAATTCACATCTATGGCATCACTATTTTGCTCAATCAAAGTAGACAAAGGCATATCATTAAAATCAATAGGAGCACTTCTACTAGCAACCAATTTCACAAGAGCATCAACTTTTTCACTCAAAGAAGAAATTTCTTCAACCGAATTAACTTTTTTTACTAGTAGGAGCTCTTTCGTTATGCCATTGCGAATAATTTTCCATAATATTATCAAGCAATTTGGTGGCTTCACCCAAAGTAATTTCCATAAAAGTACCACTCGCAGCGAAATCTAAAATATTACGAGAAACAAAATTTGAACCTGCATAAAAATTTTGTATGATCATCCAAAGATTTAACCCATGAGTTGGGAAATTCCTTAGCATCATTTTCATCCTTTCCCAAGATTGTGCAACATGCTCATGTTCAAGTTGCTTGAAATTCTTGATCTGGGTTCTGAGGGAAATAATTTTTACGGGCCGAAAATACTTAGTGATAAAAGCATCTTTGCACTTATTCCAAGAATTGGTACTATTGCGAGGCAAAGAAGAGAACCATATTTTTCTGCAGAATCACGCAAAGAAAACAGAAATAATTTCATCTTCACCACATCATTGTCTACATCTTTTTTCTTTTGCATATTGCATAATTCCACGGAGGTATTAAGATGGGATGTGGCATCCTCATTAGGAGCACCGGAAAATTGATCTTTCATAACAAGATTCAAGAAAACAGTATTAATATCACAAGACTCCGCACTAGTGGAGGGAGGAGAAATTTGAGTGCCGATAAAATCATTGTTGTTGGTATTTGAGAAATCACATAACTTAGTGTTCTCTTGAGTCATGATGACCGCACAACAAGATTGCACTAAAAAATAGATCTAACAAGAAAACGGCGAACGGAAAAAGAGGGGCGAATAAAACGACAATATTTTGTGAAGTGGGGGAGAGGAAAACGAGAGGCAAGTGGAAAATAATGTAAATTGCGAGGAGATGAGATTTGTGATTAGGAACCTAGTATATGTTGAAGATCCTCCCCGGCAACGGCGCCATAAATTTCTTTTGATGTCGCTTGAAGCTATGTCGGCATTTCCCCAAAAAGGAAGGGATGATGCAGCACAACGGCGGTAGGTATTTCCCACAGATATGAAACCAAGGTTATCGAACCAGTAGGAGAACCAAGCAACACAACGTAAACAACCCCTGCACACAGATAACAAATCATCACAACCCGACGTGTTAAAGGGGTTGTCAATCCCTTCCGGGTACGGTGCCTTGAGATAGGCAAACAGACGTGAGATAAAATTGTAGTAGATTGATAGATCGAACACCAAATAAAATAAATAAGAATAACATTATAGCAAGGTATTTTTGTATTTTTGGTTTGATAGATCTAAAAATAAAAGTAAAGGAAAATAGACCGCAAAGGCAAATATATGAGAAAGAGACCCAGGGGATGTAGGTTTCACTAGTGGCTTCTGTCTAGAAAAATAGCAAACGGTGGGTGAACAAATTACTGTTGGGCAATTGATAGAACTTCAAATAATCATGACGATATCTAGGCAATGATCATTATATAGGCATCACGTCCAAGATTAGTAGACCGACTCCTGCCTGCATCTACTACTATTACTCCACAAATCGACCGCTATCCAGCATGCATCTAGTGTATTAATAAGTTCATGGAGAAATGGAGTAATGCAATAAGTATGATGACATGATGTAGACAAGATCTATCTATGTAGAGATAGACCCCACTGTTTTATCCTTAGTACCAATGATACATACGTGTCAGTTCCCTTTCTGTCACTGGGATCAAGCACCGTAAGATCGAACCCACTACAAAGCACGTCTTCCCATTGCAAGATAAATAGATCAAGTTGGCCAAACAAAACCCAAATATCGGAGAAGAAATACGAGGCTATAAGCAATCATGCATAAAAGAGATAAAAGAAACTCAAATACTTTCATGGATATAAAAAGATAGGCCTGATCATAAACTCAAAGTTCATCGATCCCAACAAACACAACGGAAAAGAGTTACATCATATGGATCTCCAAGAGACCATTGTATTGAGAATCAAGAGAGAGAGAGAGAGAGGAAGCCATCTAGCTACTAACTACGGACCCGAAGGTCTACAGAGAACTACTCATGCATCATCGGAGAGGCACCAATGGAGGTGGTGAACCCCATCTGAGATGGTGTCTAGATTGGATCTGGTGGTTCTGAACTCTGCGGCGGCTGGATCAATATTTCGTCGACTCCCCTAGGGTTTTGGGAATATTGGGGTATTTATAGATCAAAGAGGCGGTCCGGGGGACACCCGAGGTGGGCACAACCCACTAGGGCACGCCTAGGCCTCCTGGCGCGCCCTGGTGGGATATGCTCTCCTCGGAGCAGCCCCCAGGCGTAGCCAGGGCCCATTATGTTCCTTCTAGTTCGAGAAATCTCTATAATGTTTCGTTGCATTTGGACTCCATTTGATATTGATTTCCTGCGATGTAAAAAACATGCAAAAAACAACAACTGGCACTTGGCACTATGTCAATAGGATAGTACCAAAAAATGATATAAAATGACTATAAAATGATTATAAAACATCCAAGATTGATAATATAACAGCATGGAACAATAAATGATTATGGATACGTTGGAGACGTATCAATCATCTTGTGTGTTATTTGAAGCATTCATCCATGTATGCCATTGCTCTTGCCATGATGTTTGTGGTCTCCATGTGTGAGTAGAATCCTAGTTCTCAGGGATATGGATGAACCTTGGTATGTGTAGAATCTGAAACGTTATTTTGGATACGAGATTCCTTATTGAATGCTTAGTTTAATAACTTTGTGAATGTTGTGAAGGCGCCCCACTCAGCATTTGTGCCTTATGGACATGAAGTATATCACTGTCGTTTTGTAGGGCTAGGATGTGAAGGTAATTCGAGGTGACAGTAAAAGCATAGTGCTCCTAACCTATGCAATTGATAGGGGAATCATGGAGAACCCTTAGAGAGGCCACATCCACGGGGTAAACCCTTAATTATCATGAGTTGTAACCCAATGGGGGAGACTATGATGGGCGTGCGTGGCACGAAGTCTACTTTGAGTAGAACGTGTACTATACCCCGCTCCACCCAGCATAATCGTCAACAGTGGCTCAAGTATCCATCCTATGTTACGTCTGTGCATAGGTGCGCTAGAAACATACCCATGAGCACTACAGGAATCGGGAACTTTTCCTCTGCCATGGCGGACGGCAACAGGTCCGACTAAACGAGCTACAACAAAGGCATCTTTGCCGTCTACTGGCGGATGACAAAGATGAAATGGTCTTTGTCGTCCGCCAGCACACGGCAAAGGACCTGGACAGCAGACGTGCTAGCTACAGGCCGTTAGTGGGTTAATGGCGTGCTTTGCTGTCTGCTGGTAGACGGCAAAGACCTTTCCATATTTGTCGTCTGCCAATGGACGGCATAGCGGTCCACATGGCAGCACCTGGGGGCTGGCCTATTTGATTTCTTTGCCGTTAGCTGGCTAACGGCAAAGATACAATGGTCTTTGCCGTCCGCCAGCAGACGACAAAGCATCCAAATAGGCAAGCCTATTGCCCCAGGTTGCACAGGTAGCTGACACGTCCTATATTTGCCATCTGCTGGCTGAAGGCAAAGAACTTTGCCATCTGCCAGCGGATGACAAAGAGCCTGTATAGCCCCTGTGATATGACCAAGTCAATAACTGGCACCATTAATCCAGTAGTTGTTCATGTTGTCGTTGATGTTTCCATTATAGAAGTTACATGCACGCTGTCGGAGTAATGGGCTACAGGTAGGCCAACCCGAGCCCCACGACCTTTCAAGACATCGGGGCAGGCTGCGCCCCTCAAGACCACAGGGCGAAGAGCCACCTCCTGGGGAGTCTACGGCAAGGCGGCCGACTGCCCGCTTACGGCCGAGTCCCAGTGACGACTTCCAGAGAAGCCGGCTTTGGGGAGTCGGCCGGCGACTCCAACAAACCGTGACCTCATCGAGGGGGACGGGGCAGGGGCGTGGCTACAATGAAGCCCACTCCCCGCCCCTTACCAAGGGCAGGCATGGCTACAGCGCGCCGTACTTGAGAAGATCTCCCCGCGGCGTGGCACTGTTGCCCAGTGGCCCTGACATCAGCACCACTGTATCTGGTCCTGCGCCCACGACGGCTTGTCTGTACGGCCTGGAGGCAGCAGGGCCCACCAGCCAGCGAAACCTCGGGAGACGGCGGGAGCACCGCCAGTCGGACCCAACGGGAGTCGGCCCGGGGGAGTCGGCCGAGCCCTCCCTCGGGCCCACGCGCCATTAATCAAGAAGAGATGGGGAGTGGCCATAGTGATCGCCCGCCAGGCGGCGGGGCTGTTGCCACGACCCCATGACCAAGCTTGCATCATCAGGAGCACGGCTACAGTAAACAGCAGCCGGCAAGACCCGCCCGCAGCGGATGCGGCCTGCCCGCTCCGTACCAGACTAGTCGACGGGGCCCACCAGCCAGCGGGCCCCAGCAATCGGCGGAGAAGTCGAAGGTCGGAGACACTGACGGCTGGGCCCGCGCCCAGTCACATTACCATTGTACCCCGGGGGGTAGGCCTATATAAACCCCCCAGGGCACCCATGCAAAGGGTTGGATCCCAGTAGTTCTATACCTCACCAGATAGAGGGAGAGAGCTAGCCTTGCCCTCTCCTACCACCATACACAGCTCAAGGAGCAACCGTGTAAACACTTGACCATAGTGATCATGCGGAGACCCCGCAGAGCAGCAGTAGGGGTATTATCTCCCGGGAGAGCCCCGAAGCTGGGTAAGATTCGCTGGCATGCATGCCTTCGCCTCATCCCGTTTCCAGGCACAGGCGACGTTCTACTCGCCCCCACCATGATAAGCCATCCGTTGGCATATGTCGCACCAAACCCCCGACATTTGGCGCCCACCGTGGGGCATGGTGCACCGCCATCCGGAGATCTGTTCTGGACGGGAACCCTTTTCCTCCTTGGTGAGCGCAGCCAGCCAGGCACGCCAGACGAAGTTTGCGTCGACGCGCTGCGCGGCATGGAGATCGCCTGCGCAACCAGCTCCTTGGCCAAACTTGTCGGCGAGGTCCGCCTCTCCGACGAACCTGCATCCGACGCAGGTGTAGGCGGCCCCGAAAACCTCCTCGCGGGCCTCCTCGATCAACTCCACGTTTTCGGCGAGCCTGCCGTAGACTTGGAGTCCGTAGGCTCCACCGACCCGATGCTGGTCGACTCCGACACCGCGTCGGTCGACGCTTTCCCCTCCAACGTGGTGGTCTACGACGAACCTCTCCCCCACGCGGAGAGCGACGGGAGCACCGTCACTGAGGTGCTGGTCATCAGTCATGACGAGTTCCCTGGTGGAAGGGCGCCCAACTCACTCGGCGCGGCGCTGCAAGACCTAGCTGCGCCCATTTCAGAAGATGTTAACGCAGAGACGCTAGAAGCGCGCCACCTTCAGCTTGTTGAAGGCACGAAGAAGCTAGCCAGCATGAGATGCTTGTCAGAAGCTTACCAGCGGGAGATGGATCGCGCTGTTGGCGGCTCGCCGGCTCCGGCAGGGCCCAGCCGCCTTGGCGCAGTTCAGCAGCGCGGCGTAGCCATCGCCAGCCTGTTTGGGGCTAGCCGCCCCGTGTATGCCACGCTAGCGGAGAACATCCGAGCCGCCCAGGCAGCGGCGGATGAGCTGGACAATTTCGAGGGCGAAGAGCGCCGCCTCATGATGGAGCGAGCCCAGCGGCTCCTCGACGCGGCCGCCGCGCAGAACGAGGCCGGCTGCCGCACGGAGGCACCGCAGCGGCCAAACGACGACCCACACTGAGATCAAGGCGCGACGTCTCGGACGCCGACTGGCACTACACGAGGAAGGAAGGACAAGGAGCCGGCTGTCAGCCACAGTCGGACTCGGATTACCATAGAGCGCGACCGAGACGGCCGCCCGAGAGCAGTGGAACGACGGGACGACTGTCCGCCTCCCCCTCCCCGCAAGGAGAGGCGAGTCTCCCCGCCGCCTGTTGACCATCCGACTCTCGGTGACCGCCTTGGCCGCCGAGAGGGAGTTGGGGAGAATGACGCCCGCCACCGGATCGACCGACTTCACCGGTCCCTGGCACTGGAAGAAGAAGACGAGCTGGGTCCGCCTTGTTTCGGGCCCCGCATTCGGGACGAGCCCTTTCCCAGAGGGTTCACGCTCCCAAGAGACACGCCCAAGTATACCGGCTCCGTGAAGCCGGAAGACTGGCTAGTCGACTACTCCATGGCTGTCAGCATAGCAAATGGCAACAAGCGTGTCGCCGTAAAGTACGTTCCGCTCATGCTTCAGGGCATGGCCCGGACATGGCTGAATAGCCTAAAGCCCCGCAACATCAACAGCTGGGTCGACTTCACCGAAGCATTCGTTCGCAACTTCACCAGCACGTACAAGCGTCCTCCCAAGCCTCGCCAGCTCTCCCTATGCGTGCAAGGTCCTGATGAGTTGACTCGCGACTACCTCACGCGTTGGGCTGAGCTCCAGAACTCCTGCGAGGGCGTGCACGAGGTGCAGGCCATCAAGTACTTCACAGCTGGGTGCCGAGAAGGCACCCTCCTCAAGCACAAGCTCCTCTGCGACGAGCCAGAAACCCTCGATGAGCTGCTGATCATAGCGGACAAGTACGCTACGGCCGAATCCTCCATGAAGACGGAAATTCAAATCAGCACGACTGGCAAAGTAGCTCCTCAGGCTCCAAGAACTCCGGCAGCAGACGCCGGTCGGCGACAACAGCAGGGCGACCACAAGCGCAAGGCCTTGCAGCCGGCTTCCAGCAGCCTGCAGGTCGCGACCGTCGAAGCCCAGTAGCCAGAAGAGCAGCCTCCGCCCAAGCGACAGAAAGGCGGCAAGCCGAACTGGTTGCCGGCCTTCTCCTATGAGCAGACCTTGGATGGACCTTGCAAGTTCCACAGCGGCGCGAAGCCATCAAATCACACCACCCGGAAGTGCCACTGGCTCACTAGGATCGCCAAGGGAGACGGCCTCCTGCCATCCCCGCTTGCTAGGCAGCCGCCTCCGCCTCCGCCCCAGCAGCCGGCAGTCAGGCCAGTCGGCGCAGTACAAGACGAGTACCTTGAAGAGCACGGAGACTACGTGGTGTTCACCAGTGTGGCTAACGATCGATGCAGCAGGCGGCTGCAGCGACAAGAGGTGAACGCGGTAGCCTCAAAGACGCCAGAGTTCATGCACTGGTCAGAGAGGCCCATCAGCTGGAGCAGGGCTGACCACCCAGAAGTGATGCCGAGTCTAGGCTCCTATGCCTTGGTCCTGGACGCCACCTTTGCCACGCACAAACGGGCCGCGCGTTTCTCGCGAGTTCTGATAGATGGGGGCAGCAGCATCAACATCCTGTACAAGGACACCATGGAGAAGTTAGGAATCAAGCAGAGACAGCTTCAGAACAGCCGGACTGTGTTCCACGACATTGTTCCTGGGCTTTCCTGTTCACCAATCGGCAAGATCTTGATTGACGTCCTCTTTGGGGACAAAGATCACTTCCGAAGAGAGTCTGTTTGGTTTGAGGTGGTGGACCTTGAGAGCCCATACCATGCGCTACTTGGCCGGCCCGCCTTGGCCAAGTTCATGGCGGTCCTCCACTACGCCTACCTCAAGATGAAGATGCCCAGTTCCAGGGGAATTCTGACTGTGGCCGGCGACTACCGGAAGTCGTCCTCTTGCGCGGCCGAGAGCAGTCGGCTGGCCGAGTCCCTGGTGATTGCGGCCGAGAAGCGACTTCTTGAGCGAGCTGTGGCGATGGCCGGCAAGCAGCCGGAGATATCGCCCGACCCGAAGAAGTCAGAAGCCGAAGGTTCGTTCAAGCCAGCCAAAGAGACAAAGAAGATACCCTTGGATCCGGAACACCCAGAGAGGTATGCCGTCGTAGGTGCAAACCTCGACAGTAAATAGGAAGGCGAGCTCGTCGAGTTCCTCCGTGAGAATCGGGACATCTTCGCATGGTCTCCCAAAGACATGCCAGGTGTGCCGACGGAATTCGCTGAGCACAAGCTACACGTCCGATCTGATGCAAAGCCGGTCAGGCAGCCCCTGCGCCGCTTATCAGAAGAGAAGAGAAGAGTTGTCGAAGAAGAGATAGCCCGACTCCTTGCAGCCGGCTTCATTATGGAAGTTTTCTTCCCGGAGTGGCTGGCAAATCCGGTCCTGGTGCTAAAGAAGAACAAGCAATGGCGAATGTGTATTGACGACACGAGCCTCAACAAGTCCTGCCCCAAGGACCCGTTTGCTCTGCCGAGAATTGATCAGGTGATAGACTCCACAGCCGGATGCGAGCTGTTGAGTTTCTTGGATGCGTACTCAGGATATCACCAGATCAAGCTGAACCCGGCTGATAGATTGAAGACCGCCTTCATCACGCCATTTGGAGCATTCTGCTACCTCACCATGACGTTCGGCTTGAGGAATGCCGGCGCCACCTTTTAGCGTTGCATGCAGAAGTGCCTCCTCAAGCATCTCGGTAGGAACACCCACGTTTACGTGGACAACGTGGTGGTGAAGACGGAAAAGCGAGGAACATTGCTGGAAGACCTCAAGGAGACCTTTGAGAACCTGCGCCGGTTCCAGATCAAGCTCAACCCCCGAGAAGTGTGTCTTCAGAGTACCAGCCGGCCAGCTGCTAGGTTTCCTGGTCTCTGAACGCGGCATAGAATGCAACCCAGTAAAAATCAAGGCCATCGAGAGAATGGAGGTACCTAGCCGACTGCTGGATGTGCAGAAGTTCACCGGCTGCTTGGCGTCCATCAGCCGATTCATCAGTCGGCTGGGCGAGAAAGCTCTCCCCTTATACCAACTCATGAAGAAGACCACTTTTTTCGAGTGGAACCATAAGGCGGACGAAGCTTTTCACCAGTTGAAGAAGATGCTGACTACTCCACCCGTCCTGGCGGCTCCGACTCCCATGGAACCTATGCTCCTGTACGTCGCCGCCACCAGCCGAGTAGTCAGCACCGTCATTGTAGTAGAGCACAAGGAGGAAGGCAAGGCGCTACCTATCCAGAGACCAGTATATTACCTGAGCGAGGAACTGTCGACCTCCAAGCAGAACTACCCCCACTACCAGAAGATGTGCTATGGCGTGCACTTTGCTGCCAAGAAATTGATGCCTTACTTTCAAGAACATCCAATCACGGTGGTCTGCACGGCTCCACTTGCCGAGATCATCGGCAGCCGTGATGCCTCTGGTCGAGTGGCCAAGTGGGCCATAGAGCTGGCTCCTTACACCATCTACTACCAGCCCCGCACCGCTATCAAATCACAAGCACTGGCCGACTTCCTCGTCGACTGGGCCGAGACCCAGTACCTGCCTCCAGCACCTGACTCCACCCATTGGCGGATGCACTTTGACGGCTCCAAGATGCGCACCGGCTGTCCTCACCTCTCCCAAAGGCGACAAGCTCAAATATGCACTGCAAATCCATTTTGCCGCCTCCAACAACGTGGCCGAGTACGAGGCACTCATTCACGGGCTCCGGCTTGCCAAAGAACTTGGCATCCGCCGGATCTTGTGTTATGGCGACTCGGACTTAGTGGTCCAGCAGTCGTCTGGCAACTGGGACGCCAAAGACGCAAACATGGCGAGCTACCGTTTCCTCGTGCAGCAACTCAGCGGGTATTTCGAAGGGTGCAAGTTCCTCCATGTGCCAAGAAACGATAACGACCAAGCAGACGCCTTAGCACGAATCGGCTCTACCCGCCAAGCAATACCATCTGGCGTCGCCCTTCAACGCCTCCTCAAGCCGTCTGTCAAGCCTTCACCAGAATCAGACTCCATCTTTGTGCCGGCTCCTCCCGAAGACGGCGGACCCGACTCCAGAGTTCCGGCAGTCGGAACGGGGACTTTGGCGGGCGACTCCAAAGCTGCCACGGTCGAGCCCGGCCCGGGGACTACGGTGACGGACTTGAAGATTCCAGAACTCGGCCCAAGGACCGAGCCAGTCGGCCTGGGGACTTCATCAGCCCAACAAGCGGTTGTTGACTCCAGCGCGCCGCCTCCCAGCCCAGCCGCCCTCGTCCAAGTCGCAGTTTTGATAGTCGACGAAATAGCAGCACCCTCATGGGTCCAGCCCATCCTCAAAAATCTGGTGAACAAAGAGCTACCAACTGATGAGACCTCAGCTCGGCAAGTACGACGCCGGGCAGCAGCCTATACCATAATCAACAGAGAGCTGGTCAGGCGCAGCGTCACTGGTGTCTACCAGCGCTGCGTAGAGCCAGAGCAAGGCCAGGCAATCCTCAAAGACATCCATCAAGGCGAATGTGGCCACCATGCGGCTTCAAGAGCACTCGTCGCCAAAGCCTTTCGGCACGGTTTCTTTTGGCCGACTGCCTTGGAAGAGGCCAAGGAGTTGGTCCAAAAATGCAAAGGGTGCCAGAAGTTCAGCTCCAAGCCGCACCAGCCGGCTTCCGCGCTCAAGACCATCCCCATTGCTTGGCCTTTCGCAGTTTGGGGTCTAGACATGGTGGGACCATTCAAAACAGCACGAGGTGGTCTGACTCACCTACTTGTCGCAGTGGACAAGTTCACCAAGTGGGTGGAAGTAAAGCCAATTAAGAAACTGAACCGTCCGACTGCCGTGACCTTCATCACCGATATCACAATTCGGTACGGCATACCACACAGCATCATCACCGACAACGGCACAAATTTTGCCAAAGGCGCCTTGGCCCGTTTCTGCGCAACACAGGGCATCCGACTGGACCTAGCATCCGTTGCCCACCCGCAGTCAAACGGCCAAGTGGAGCGAGCAAACGGCCTCATCCTGTCCGGCATCAAGCCTCGGTTGATCGAGCCTCTGGAGCGCTCGGCTGGCTGCTGGCTCGACGAGCTGCCAGCCGTCCTCTAGAGTCTGCGCATGACTCCAAACAAGTCAACCGGCTTCACGCCCTTCTTCCTCGACTACGGTGCCGAAGCCGTCATCCCAACGGACATAGAGTTCGACTCCCCACGAGTCACCATGTACACCGAGGAGGAAGCAGAAGAAGCACGACAAGACGGCGTCGATCTGCTGGAAGAGGGCCGGCTATTGGCACTCAGCCGGTCCAGCATCTACCAGAAGAGCTTGCGCCGATACCACAACAGGAAGGTCAGGCCAAGATCTTTCCAAGAAGGCGACCTTGTACTCTGGCTGATCCAGCGAACAGCCGGCCAGCACAAGCTGTCGCCGCCTTGGGAAGGCCCTTTCATCATCAGCAAAGTACTAGGCAACGACTCCTACCACCTGATCGACGCTCAGAAGCCCCGAGCACGCAAGAGGGACGACTCCGGCAAGGAGACAGAGCGGCCATGGAACGCAAATCTTCTCCGAAGATTTTACAATTGATGAAGTATGTACCACGCTACCTTTTGTATTAAAATACCAAGACTTCGGGCCCCCCGAGACGAGCTCGGGGACTGCCCTCTTTTGTCTATATGATAAAAATTATGCCTACAAGTATGTTACTCTTTGCCATGCCGCTTGGCACCGGGCTCGACAAGTCGGCCCGGGGACTTGCCGCCTTGCACTATGAAATGCTTCCTGCAGCCGGACAAGTAGTGTGTAACATCTAAGCCGTCTTGTGTCAAAAGCCGCAACTCGCAGAGCGACTGTACGGTGGGCAGAGGTAAGGTAGAATGGGTGATCGCACGAAAAATGGCTAGGGACTCAAAGCGTAAAACATAGCTCAAGACGGCTTCCAAGCCCTTCTCGCAAACTGACTCTCGGACAATCGGATTGTCGTTTTCTATCCAACTTGCTCAAACAATCCTGAAATCGGCTAAGTACTTGCTTTCCCAAAGTAGCCTAGCACTTGATCCAGCAACAGTCTGCAGAGCGGCTGTCTGATTGGCAAGGCAGGCAACTAGGAGAAAGCGGCAAAGGAAAACAGCCAAAAGAACAATGAGCAAGAAAAGATAGACATATATATATAGCATAGGCCCTTGGCCGAATTGTCAAGCAGAGGTTCAGAATACACCCCGCGGGTGGAATTGTGCGGACTAACAAGTTCTTCAAAAGACTACTAAAGCAGATAAAACAAAAGACACAGCGGCAGCTTAGGAGGCGGCAGACGGAGTCTGGGGGTCGGAGGAGGCGCCAGCGTCAGTCGTCGGGGCGGTCGGCCGGCTAGTCTCGGCTTGATCGCCTCCGGCAGCAGTCGGATCGATCGCACGCGGCTCGTTGCTGGAGGCGTGGTTGGGCTGAGGCTGGCCGTCTGCTCCGTCTTCTGGTGCCTCCGCCTCACCCTCATCCTCCGCCTTGTCCTCCTCCTCGATGCTGGAGCCGATCACCTCCGCCGAGTCTTTGCCGTAGTCTGGGTTCATCCCAAACCACTCCGGCGGGACCTCCTCGCCGTCTTCAGACCTCTCGGGGATGAAGATGCTCGTGTCGGTGTACTCGGCGATCGCCGCAGCACGCTTGACGAGGGCGTCTTCCGCAGCCGCCAGCTCCGGCTGGGCCTCCGACCGAAGTGTGGCCAACCGGTCTAGATCCAGCCCCGGGTACCACGCCTTGACGAACTCCAAGGCCCGGTGCGCTCCAGCCTGGGCCGAAGAGCCCTTCCAGGCCTCGAGGTGACCAGTCGCGACCTCCAACCAGTTGGCCGTCAGGATGGGGGTGCGCGGAGCCTGCATATCCGGCCAAAGGGTGGAGATCACCTGGGCACCGACGCGCTGAAGCCGGCCCAACATCCGGTGAGCCGGCCGGAGGCGAGCCTCGATACTCAAGATGTATTCATCAAGAGTTCGGGGGGCATCGGCGGCGATCTCTGTGCCCTCCGCCCTCCGACTTGCACGATCGGCCTCGACGGCTTGGATAGCGGCCTGAGACTGCCTAGGGAAGAAGTCTGCAAAAGACACGAAGAAACAAAAAAGCGAGTAAAAAACCAGGAGTCGGCACGACCTAGGTCGGTGGCTCAAAGAAAGAAAACAAAGAGACTCACCATCAACGATGTCTTCGATCTCGTGTAAGCCAGAGGACAGCATCGCCTCCTTGTCAGACCAGGAAGAGCGCTCGCTCGCGAACTCGGCCAGGAGGGCGGCCTCCGTCTCCTCCGCCTCCCTCCGCGACTTCGCTAGCAGCCCCTTCTGCTCTGCCAACTGAGTGGTCAGCAGATCGCGCTCCGCGGCGAGCTTGCCGCACTCCTCCCCTTTGGCGAGCAGGGCGGAGTTGGCTTCGCTCAGTTGCTGTTGAAGAGCAGTGTTGGCCCCTGAAGGAAAGAAAGAAAGACAACAGTCGTCAAAAAAGTAGGTCGCCAGGGAGATCCGGCCCGACTGCTCAGCAGTCGGCCATAATCTCGGGGACTACAGCCCGCGGGTGCGCTAGCGCGCCCCCGCAGAGAAGAGAAAAAGGAGAAGGACTTACTCCGGCTCTCCGCCAAGTCGGCGGTCCGCTTGCCCAACTCTTCAACATTACGGTTGAAGGCGGTGACGTGGAGTTTGTGGTAGTCCTGCAATAAGCATTTCAGACAAAGTTAGTATCCAGAAGTTCATGAAATTGGACTTCCGGACCGCCTGCTCAACAGCCGACCCGAAACTCGGGGACTACACGCAATGGGTGCGCTGGCGCGCCCCCACAGAGAGGAACAAGAAAAATAAAGGCCCAAAGAAAGACATACCCGGACGGCCGCCCGCGACGCCAGGAACGCCTTGGTGCAGCTCTGGAGGGCGTCGCCCTCAGCGCGGAGCTTCGCCTGGACGTCCAGGAGCGCCCGGTTCAGTGGCCCTGTGCCGCCTCCCCACACCCACCCAACAGGTGCGGCGCTCGTCACCTCGGTGTCTGGAGCCGCGGAGCTGGCAGTGCCGGCCTCCAGGGGGCGGGGTGCCGAAGTCGCCTTCTCCCGACGATGGCGCGCTGGCGAGCCGACCTGGAGGAGTAGCCTCGCCACGGCCTCTTCTTCGGTCGGCGGCACCGGAGGGTCCGCTAGCTGCTCGCCTCGCACGCCTTCAGACAGTGGCGGAGGCGGCGGCAGAGCGTTCGCACCCGGAGTAGAGGGCTCACCACCTTCCCTCTCCTCGACGAGGTTCTCCCCGCCGGCTCCCCCAGTCTGCCCCGTGAACTCCAGCGGCGGCGGCGCAGAGTTCAGCGGGGTAACAAGCAAGGCCGCCTGGCGGCGTGCGGCTTCCTCAGCCTGCTGCTTCGCCGCGGCGGCGGTTTCGGCCTCCGCTAGTTTTTTCTTGGCGGAGGCCTCCGCCCTGTTGGCCTCCGCCTTCTCCAGGCGGAGGGCTTCTTCTTCATTGCGCTTCTCCTGCGCATTCCGCTCCGTCACCTCCCGGAGGTCGGCAGCGGGGTCTATCCGCCGAGTGGTGGCGGGCGTCTCCGCTGACCCCATGACGGAGGCAGCGGCGACCCGCTCAAGAGAGAGGGGAGCCCTGAAGAAAGAAGGGCGAGCAGAGACTCAGACAAAACACGAAGAAAGAATAAACTTTGAAGTCAGAATACTTACGCGGAGACCAACGGCGGCTTCTTCACTTCCTTACGGAAGCGGATGGCCTTCGCGGCTGCCTCGTCCCGCCGGGTCACCGCAGCCGAGCCCTTGGGCTTCTTCGGCCGGCTGCCAAACAAAGTCGGCACAGCCCGGCGCTTCTTCCCGCCTCCTGGAGCGCCCGACGCGGCAGAAGAGCCTGCGCCCGGCTGGCTGGCTCTTGGCCGATGGTGAGGGGCGACTCCTCCCTCGGCGTCATCTTCAGGCCAGTCGGCAAAGGTAGCCGAGGGCCTGAAGTCGCCTTTCGTTCCTCCTCCTCCCTCGGCGTCGTCTTCCAGAGCCGCCGCCCCCAGATCGGGGTCGTCGACGTCGCTCTCCGCCCGATCGGCGGCGAACTCACGAGCCAGCCCCGAGGTGCCGGCTGGTGGGTGAAGAAGGGGATTCTAACCAAAAAGCAGACTGATTAAAACAAGACTCGGCAAGAAGAAGACAATCTGAAGAGAAGAAAGGCGACTCACCACGGGCGGGGGGTTGGCGCGGGAGTATGGCTCCTTGCCAAATCGCTAGTCCTCCAGGAGCCTGCTGTCCGAGAGGTAGTTCACCATCAGGGCCACCTCTTCGTGAGGCATGTCCTTGGTGCACATCCGACTCGGGTCGCGGCCCCCGCTCATCTGGCATATCAGGTGAGGGCGGCCTTGGAGTGGGAGAACTCGGCACGAGACGAAGGCAGCCAGTAGGTCCGGGCCAGTCAGACCCTCCGACTGCGCCAGCACTCGGAGTCGCGTGATGGCGCCGGCTCCCGCAAGCGTCAGCGACCTGGCCCGGTACGACCAGTTGGGCAGTCTGCCAGCTGGCGGGCCGGCTTCGAAAGCCGACAGATTAACCCAGTCGCCCCTCGTGGCGACATTCCTGACGTAGAAGTAGGACCGCTGCCACATCTTCACCGACTTCAGCAGCGAGATGGAGGGAAAGTGGTTGTCGGCTCCTGTCCTTCGCACGGCGATGAAGGCGCCGCACTGAGCCGGCACGCCCGCGGCCTGGGTGCCGAGTTTGGAGAAGAAGAACTCCCCCCAGAGCTCGAGGGTGGGTAGGACTCCAAGGAAGCCCTCGCACAGAGCCACGAAGGCGGACAGCAGCACCACTGTGTTGGGGGTGAGGTGGTGCGGCTGGAGTCCGTAAAACTCCATGAACGACCGAAAGAAGCTGCTCGCAGGCAGCCCCAGCCCACGCAGGCAGTGCGAGCGGAAGATGACCCGCTCGCCCTCTCGTGGGGCGGGGGAAATCTCCCCCTCCGGCGCGAGACGCACCTGCACGCGATCCTCGTCGGGAAGCCGACGGGTCCGGCGGAGGAACTCGATATGGTCTTCGTGGACCTCGGAGCCGTCCCAGGTGCCGGAGCGCACTAGGGGAGGCGCAGCAGCGGAAGAAGAGCTCATCGCGAAGCTGTCGCCGCGGCGTTCGCCGAAGCTTGGGCGTGCGGCAAGGCGAAGAAGAGAAGAGGAAGCAGGAGAGCGAGGAGCTACGAGGAGGAAGAAGCGAGGGGTAGTGGGAAGGAGGGGAGCGCGTGCCCCCTCTTCCCCCTACTTATAGCCCTATGGGCTGCAAAGACGAGGGGGCGGACGTGGGGATTTACTGCGCCCGCAGCCCCACGACCCCCACGATCCACGTAAAGTTACTGCGCGCAGTAACTTCACGGGAATCCCAACCACCCGCCAGGGCCGCAGCGGATCCGCTCGGGCGCCGAGGCGCGGTAGTGGCGGGCCCCACCTATGGGCCCGTCCCGTCGCGCGCGTGGGATGGCAGAGCGGCCTGGCCACGTGCCCTCGTGTGACAGACCAGGAACGGGCGGCGGCCTGGAATCTTAGCTAGCACGCCACTTGAAATCCCGCCACGACATTCGAACTACTGAGCAAGTCAGAATTGAGTGAGTCCGGGTTGGGTGAGTCCGACTCCTTCTAGTCAGCCCGACGGAAGTCAATCAAGACCATGTGTTGCGCCCGGAAAGATAAACTGCTGAGGCTTCTCAGCCGATCGTCCGTGGCGCCTCACCAGCTTCGGGGACTACTGTCGGAGTAATGGGCCACGGGTAGGCCAACCCGAGCCCCACGACCTTTCAAGACATCGGGGCAGGCTGCGCCCCTCAAGACCACAGGGCGAAGAGCCGTCTCCTGGGGAGTCTACAGCAAGGCGGCCGACTGCCCGCTCACGGCCGAGTCCCAGGGACGACTTCCAGAGAAGCCGGCTTTGGGGAGTCGGCCGGCGACTCCAACAAACCGTGACCTCATTGAGGGGGACGGGGCAGGGGCGTGGCTACAATGAAGCCCACTCCCCGCCCCTTACCAAGGGCAGGCATGGCTACAGTGCGCCGTACTTGGGAAGATCTCCCCACGGCGTGGCACTGTTGCCCAGCCGGCCCTGACATCAGCACCACTGTACCTGGTCCTGCGCCCACGACGGCTTGTCTGTACGGCCTGGAGGCAGCAGGGCCCACTAGCCAGCGAGACCTTGGGAGACGGCGGGAGCACCGCCAGTCGGACCCAACGGGAGTCGTCCCGGGGGAGTCGGCCGAGCCCTCCCTCGGGCCTACGCGCCATTAATCAAGAAGAGATGGGGAGTGGCCACAGTGATCGCCCGCCAGGCGGCGGGGCTGTTGCCATGACCCCATGACCAAGCTTGCATCATCAGGAGCACGGCTACAGTAAACAGCAGCCGGCAAGACCCGCCCGCGGCGGACGCGGCCTGTCAGCTCCGTACCAGACCAGTCAGCGGGGCCCACCAGCCGGTGGGCCCCAGCAGTCGGCGGAGAAGTCGGAGGTCGGAGACACTAACGGCTGGGCCCGTGCCCAGTCACATTACCATTGTACCCCTGGGAGGTAGGCCTATATAAACCCCCAGGGCACCCATGCAAAGGGTTGGATCCCAGTAGTTCTATGCCTCACCAGATAGAGGGAGAGAGCTAGCCTTGCCCTCTCCTACCACCATACACAGCTCAAGGAGCAACCGTATAAACACTTGACCATAGTGATCATGCGGAGACCCCGCAGAGCAGCAGTAGGGGTATTATCTCCCCGAAGAGCCCCGAAGCTGGGTATGATTCGCCGGCGTGCATGCCTTCGCCTCATCCCGTTTCTAGGCACCGGCGACATTCTACTCGCTCCCACCATGATAAGCCGTCCGTTGGCATATGTCGCACCAAACCCCCGACACACGCATTCTATGGAATTGATTAGATGCACTCAAGTGAGAAAAAGAAAGACATTATGTTGAACGTGCATGCATTACCTGGGGAGATGTGCATGAGCGTGCATGCAAGGAAAGACTCCTACACTAGTGGGTTTGATCTATTTGTTGAGCCAATGGAAATTCGGAGGAGGACGTGTCAACATGAGCGAGGTGTCGTGATCAACTACTATTTTTATCAGGCACGGCCACCAGAGAAGCCGGCGTACTCGTGGATGTCTCCAGGGATCAGAGACCTGCTATCTTTGAAGGGAACCGGGTGGGGTCCACCTACAGATTGTATGAGGATGCACCATCCAAAGTTTAGTAGTCGTGGTTGCTTTTATCTCTTGAGATTTAGATTAAATTCAAGTCGGTTGTCATATGTGTAGACAAGTCGAATTTGTTTTTCTTTGAATTAGGGGTGCAACCAGCGTGTTGGTCAAACCACGACTATACTAATATAAATTGCCATGGTACGGTCATGTAAGAGTTTAAGGTTATGTTAAGATGAATTAGACACCGTTATGTATTTCGGCCGTCGGCCATTATCGATATTAGAGAATTCTTGTCAACAATCTCTACTGGCATGTGAGTTCCTGCGACGCGACGCGTAGGAGATTACAAGCTAAGCCTATACGGTTTGTCCACATTATTCCTTCGGATCAAGGGGTTGGCATGTTGTTTTCGCGGGATTTGCAAGCATCTTCATAAACCTGCTACAATTACTTGCGCGATGGAGTTTTGTGCCGTGAAAGATCGGACCAACAATGGATCGACCCTCGCCTCGAGGTTCGCTGCACATCAAGCCCTGTTTTTTCTGATTTTTGTTTAAATCATTCAATTTCACAGATATATACACACGCACATATGAAAATACTTTCGCAAGCATACCAACACATATACATACCAACTCATATCCCTGCCATATGGATATGATCATCAAACACATATACATAGCAAATCAAAAGTCCGTATGCAACATATATAGCTAACCAACATATCCAACAACAAGTATACAATGGTTTCATCCATCCATACATATATAGGTAGCAAGTATCACATTGTTCATCCTACAAAATCAAAATAAGAAGGAAGCATAAAGAGAAGAGTAGACTCCATCAACGCAAGCTTCCTCATCTAAAGCAAATCTGCAAATTGGGAAAGAAGAAAGTTAAAAGAAGAAGAAGAAAAAGAAGAAGATTTTTTTTCTTCTCTTTCTTTTTCTCCTCTCCTCTTCTTTATCTTCTTCTTCTTCTAACTAAGGTAGGTAAAAATGCCATTTTAGTGCTAAGCTAGGTAAAAATGCCAAGTGTAGGTCATTTTAGAGCTAAGCTAGGTAAATAGGTCATTTTGGAGCTTAGTAAGGTTATTATATCATTCTCGAGGAAAATAAGCTAAGTCTATATCATTTTGGAGATAACAAAGATTATTATGCCATTTTGACCTACGTATGCTAAGTATGTCATAAATGAACTAAAGAAGCTAAGTATAGCTCATTTTTTTATCTAACTTAGGTAATTATGCCATTTAGGAGGAAAATAAGCTAAGTATACATTTGTAAAGGAAAACACTAGAGAAAACTTACCCTCATCACAACAAATGTGATGAAGATTGCAACTAAGGTAACAATTGATCCAACTGCATAATGATACCAAGCCTTAGTATCAATGACATATTTTCTAATCTTCTTAAGCTTCAGGCGCATTGCATCCATCTTCAAGCGCATTGCATTCATCTTCATCTTGTGATCATCGACGACATCGGCAACATACAACTCCAATGTCATCTTCTCTTCTTCAATTCTTTTAATTTTTTTCTTTCAAATACTCATTTTCTTTTTCAACTAAATTGAACTTCTCCACAAGAGGGTCGGTTTCAAATTCCGGTTCACATACCTCCTAGATTAAATAATCTCTATGTCAACTTGATGGCCATAATTGTCATAAATGCGAAATGCAACAAATAGTTATGAAAGAGAATTTACCACATCCGAATCATAAAGAGGACAAGGGCCGACGGGGACGGACATCAAGACCATGGCACTATGTATAAGAAGCAATCATACAAAGTAAGAAATTACACATACCAACTATATAAATCATACAATCATACAAGTAACTATATAAATCAAGTACAACATAAAAAAATTGAATACCTAATAATAATCTGGATCGTCGGGTTCAATAAATGCTCCGGGATCAATAAATGCATCATCATCATAACTATCGATAATGACATGCTCATCATCATCATTAATAAATGCATCATCATCATGTGGAAGGCCACCTTTACGTAATCGGTCAAGCATCGACAGGTCATCCGCAGTAGTAACCTCTTCTAGTTCAGGCTCTTCTTGTTCCGGCTCAGGGGTGAAGTCGGGTTCACTGTCGCTGTCTACTTCAATGTTCTGGGATGAAGTATAGCGGTTCCTGAAACATTTTTTGGAAAGACGTGTTTCTTGGAAGAATTCTCCTTCATATGTGTCTGGGTTAATGTGAGGTTCATAATCCTCTTCATTTGGGGGGGGGGAGGTGGTCTAACACGTGGTGACACTTCATAAACGACATCCCAACCGTTGAGATTTGGATCACTTTGACATGCCCATGGTAGATAGAAAACTTGGGTTGCCTGTTGAGCCATAATATAGACATCGGGAACATCCAAAAGGGTGCTTTGTTTGATTTCCACTAGCCCTAAGTGTTCATGAGTCCTTCTAGTCTCCTTCGGCTGGAACCAATAACATTTGAGGACTACGACGTTTGGTGGGTTTGCACCATAGAATTGAAGCTCATAAATTGCTTCAACTCTTCCATAATACTCGGTATCTCCTTCGCCGATATGTAACGCCCTCGATGCGGCTATATCTCCCACGTGTCGAGGCATGACTTAGAGGCATAACCGCATTGAAAACAATGTCGCAAGTGAGGTAATCTTCACACAACCCATGTAATTCATAAGGGAAAGAGATACATAGTTGGCTTACAATCGCCACTTCACACAATTACATGAATAAAGCATTACATCAAACAGATACAATCAAGGTCCGACTACGCAACCAAAATAAAAGAAGACTACCCCAAAAGCTACACAGATCCCCGATCGACCCAACTGGGCTCCACTACTGATCAACTGGAAAACAAAACAACACAAAGGACAAGATCTTCATTGAGCTCCTCCTTGAGCTTGGTTGCGTCACCTGTACGGTTACATCGGCACCTGCAAACTGGTTTTGGAAGTATCTGTGAGTCATGGGGACTCAGCAATCTCACACCCTCGTGATCAAGACTATTTAAGCTCACAGGTAAGGTAAAAGGGTAAGATGTGGAGCTGTAGCAAGCGACTAGCATATTTGGTGGCTAACATACGCAAATGAGAGCGAGAAGAGAAGGCAAAAGCACGATCGATGAACTATGATCAATAAGTGATCCTAAAACAACCTACGTCAAACATTACTCCAACACCGTGTTCACTTCCCGGACCCCGCCGAGAAGAGACCATCATGGTTACACACGCGGTTGGTGCGATTTAATTAAGATGAACTTCAAGTTTTCTACAATCGGACATTAACAAATCCCCATCTGCCCATAACCGCGGGCATGGCTTTCGAAAGTTCAAACCCTGCAGGGTGTCCCAACTTAGCCCATAACAAGCTCTCGCGGTCAACGAAGGATATTCCTTCTCCCAAGACAATCCGATCAGACTCGGCATCCCGGTTACAAGACATCCTCGACAATGGTAAAACAAGTCTAGCAACACCGCCCGGATGTGCCGACAAATCTCGATAGGAGCTACACATATCTCGTTCTCAGGGCACACTCAGATAGGTCAAGCTATGAGTAAAAACCAGCCCTCGAGTTTCCCCGAGGTGGCCCCGCAGGCTGCCCATTTCGGACCAACACTCAGAGGAGCACTGGCCCGAGGGGGGGGGGGTTTAAATAAAGATGACCCTTGAGTCTGCAGAACCGAAGTGAAAGAAAAGGCTAGGTGGCGAATGGTAAAATCGCTAAACATGTCAACAATCTGCCGGGATCATTTTATAGCAAAAGTAGAGCTCGATTGACTCAAACTAGGGTGCTCCATAAATGCAAACAAAGACATGGATGGACTGAGCACCAAAATATTAACAAAACATCCTTACTGATCATCCTCAAAAGAGGCACGGATCACTAGGAAACAACATGAACATATGGCATAAAAACAAAAACAGGACAAGGACTTAGTGAAATTCTAAGTCCCTGAAATCAGCATCAACGATTATGCTACTTTGCATGCTTGTGCTAGTCACCACAAAGATCACAAAAATACATGGCATACACCCCTGTAAAGATGGCATGGCATATGACAAAACACATGTAGAACTCAGGATCATAGCATGCACACATTAATCATGGCAAAAATGACAAAATGCCATTTGCTGAAATAGATCTGACAAATTCATCACATAGCCCTCTTCCAACAGCATTTCGGGCATCAAGATGAGCTCAAATGAAAATGATGCAATGAGATGAAATGATGCACTCGTCGATTCGAATATTTGGATATGCTACACGCACGAATCGGAGCTACGGATGCAGAGTTATGATGCGTCAAAGTATGCCAAAAAGTTAGGGTTAGGAGGGAAAAAGTCAACCCGAGGCAAAAACGGATCTTGATCTGGCCGGGCGCGGAAATTGAGGACCGCCAGAGATGAAACTGCAGTGGCCGGAGCTTCGCGGGGGTTCGCCGGAGTTGCAGCGGGGAGGCGGTTCCGGCGGCCGGAGTCGACGGCGACGAGGAGGTGGCGAGGCGACGCCGGCGTGGGTGCGGCGGCTCGGCTGGATGCGGCGAGCGGCGGAGTTGGCGGGCCTCGTGGCGGGGTGAGGTCGCCGGAGCTCGGCGTCGGGCGACACGCGCTCCGGCGCGGCGGCGGAGGTGGCAGGAGGCCAGGCGAGCGGCGCGCGAGCAGTCGCAGCGACACGGCTCTGGAACTCGCGGGCTGGGGGGGGGGGGGCGACCCGGGCCTGGCGGGCCGACGGCGGGGGCTGCTCGGTGGCGCCACTTGGCGGCTCCGGATTGGTGTGGGGCGGCGGCTGAGAGCGCGGACATGTCCATCGGCGAGGCTTTCGTCCGGCGGCGCGGAGAGGAAGAAGGTCTAGGGTTTGGACTGCGAGATTTTTCGGGGGAGGCCACATATTTATAGGTAGAGGGAGCTAGGAGAGTCCAAATGAGGTGCGGTTTTCGGCCACGCGATCGTGATCGAACGACCGAGATGATGGAGTAGGTTTGGATGGGTTTTGGGACACTTTGGAAGGGTGTTGGGCTGCAACACACACGAGGCCTTTTCGGTCCCTCGGTTAACCGTTAGAGTATCAAACGAAGTCCAAATGGGACGAAACTTGACAGGCGGTCTACCAGTAGTAAACCAAGGCCGCATGACAAGTCTCGGTTCAATCCGAAAACGTTTAACACGCGCGCACGAAAAGAGGTAGAAAGGGACACCAGGTGACATAGGAGCGCCAGATTGCAAAATGGACAACGGGGAAAATGCTCGGATGCATGAGACGAACATGTATGCAAATGAAATGCACATGATGAAATGATATGGAATGCATGACACGCAAGAAATGACTAGGCAACACGGCGAATAACTGGAAGACACCTAGCACATCAGTCTCGGGGCGTTACACGATAGAAGAGACACAACAATTTGTAGACTTTCGGTCGGCCATAGATAGCTCTTTGCCATAGGTACGAAAACGATACCCGTTGATGTCATATTTGTCAAATGAACAGACCTTAAAGTCCAAACCATTAGCGACTTGTCTCAGTTCGACGTCCATTAACTCTAAATTAGCCTACAAGTTTAATACGAAAGGGATTGTTGCATTAGCCACAAATTAGACAAAGAAAATGAAATTGTTTAATGGAAATTACCGTTTGTTTGAACCAAGAGATGAAACCGGGATAGCCGCCTCCATGATTTGCCAGAAGCTCATACTCTTCGACGAAATCCTTTTGGATCACCGCTCCATATGTGAATTTGGCGACGTATCAGCTGCATAAAATTTATCCGGGAATAAGAGCAGTTCAAAGGAATTAGAAGTTGCGAAATAATGTACCGAGAACTTACTGATGTACGGCCACACTTCTGTTAGGTTGGTGAAGATATACAATGAAATGATCCGCCATTCTTCGAAATCCAACATTAAGGAATTAGAAGCACCGGCTGGTGCGAGATCCCCTTTGAATAGACTGAGGTTGGATCCACCCATTTTAGGTTCGTCAGCATTGTACCGAGGCTTCGGATTATGCAAATGATGACTTTTTGCTTCGTAGTGTGCTGTCATGAAGTTTGCTGCCTCCTCAGTAATGAATGCATCAGCCATCGATGCTTCAATTCTACGTTTATTTTTACATTTTGCTCGTAGAGTCTTCTGCATCCTCTCAGTGGCGTAGCACCAACGATTTTGCACGGGCCCCCAATCTTGCCTCTGTTGGGAGATGCAAAATCAAGTGCTGCATTGGATTAAAGAAGCCCGACGGAAAGATCTTCTCTAACTTGCAGATCAACTCCAGCGCCAACTCTTCCATTTCTTCTAGCAGGCCAGGCGATAGTTCTTTCGCACAAAGAACAAAGAAGATATAGCTCAGCTCTGCCAGTACTGGCCATTCATCCTCAGGGGTGAAGCCACGCAACATCCACTACAAAAAAAAATACACTTCCGTGATGATACGTGTTTGTCACAGTAGGCCACGTTTTCTGTCATGTATGTACATCCATGACGATTTTATGAGAGAATCAAGATAGTCATACCTATGCTGTCATAGAAGTGTTCCATGACAGTACCAAATTTATCATCACGGAAGTGTCTAGTTCCATGACGATAAATCGTGCGTCATAGAAGTGTTTTCGTCAAGGGTGACCGACACGTGGCATCGACCGTAACGGGTCGTCGTTAAGCTATCGGGTCCGGCTTTGGATCCGATAACCCGTTAACAGCCTGGACCAATGGGGATTTTCCTCGTGTAAAATTCTCATTGGCCGGAGGAAACACGTGTTGGCTCACCGTTGGGACAGATGTCATCCACTCATTGGACAGGAGGCGCCTATGATATGTCGACACATGGCACGGCCCAACAGAGCCCATTCCGATGAAAAGGCCGGCCCAGCTAATGGCCCACCATGTTTTTTCAGACACTAGTGGGCTGGCCCGTTAACAGCCTGCCATGTTTTGGGTCAAATTGAGGCCCATACCAGACAGGCCCGTTCATAGCCTGTCGCGTTTTGGGCCAAATTATGGCCCATATCGGATCAGGCCCGTTAACAGGCCAATGTTCTTTTGGGCCCATTCTAAGACAGGTTTGTATTTCAGCCTGTTAAATGCTTGTTTACCAGTTCGGCCCGATAATACTTTCGACCTGTTAGCGGCCCGTGGTGCATCTGGGACGTTGTCGTCCCGGTTTAACTTTAGGCCATTTAACAGCCCATGCAGAAATTGGGCTATTTCTTGTCTGGAGTAAATTTAGGCCTCTTAACGGCCCGTAGTCTTCGTGGATAAATTTCAGCCCAACCGGCCTATCATCCTGTTAATGGCCCATGTAACCGTTGGGCCTAATTACAGCCCGCGTTGAATCCGGCATGCTTATAGCCCAACTGATAATGGCCCGTGACACTTTTGGGCCTATGGCCTGCGTGGATACTGGTCTGCTTAAAGCCCATAATTTATTGGGCCAAACAGGCCCGAGATATATTTTGGCCTGTTAACCGCTCGTCCTATTTGGGCCCAACATGGGCCTCGGGCAGTTTCATCCTGCATCGGCCCGTGAATTTTTTGGCTCAACGCTAGCCCATTCTAGGTTTTAGCCTGTTAAAAGCCCATGGTATTCTCTGGCCCAGCTGGCCATGTTTTGGCCCATATGAGTAATGGTCCGGCCTGAAGACCGACAAAACTGAGATCCACTAAACCTTTCGGCCTAAATTATAGCATACCGACCAAAGAATAAACCTAGACTATACAATAAAGAAATTACGACATATTACATCCACTGGGAATCAAAGTTCACTACCAGTGATAATAAAGCGCAACGTGACCGCGGATTACATACACTAGGCATCAAAGGTCTCCACCAGTGCATATAAACGCGCCGACAAAAGAATATACAAAACCGAGAGCACTTCAGAAAGCACTAGGCCTAGCCAGGATGGGCCCCACAAGCAACCGAACAAGCTGATGAGACCTGAGTTGTGTCAACGATAGATGCTCCATCCCTAGTTGTATGGCACCATAGTGTGCACGACAGTCCTCTGACATCTTCATTGCATCTTTGACTTCAAGTCAGAGCTGAGCTGAAGCAGGCCTTTCCTCTTTAAGTTGAGACTGAAGAAGTCGAACTGATTGAGGCAGCGACTGCACAGAGCAGTACAAAAAAATACACTTCCGTGATGATATGTGTTTGTCATAGTAGGTCACGGTTTTGTCATGCATGTACATCCATGACAAATTTATGACAGAATCAAGATAGTCATACCTGTGCTGTCGTAGAAGTGTTCCATGACATTACCAAAATTATCATCACGGAAGTGTCCACTTCCATGACGATAAATCACGCGTCACAGAAGTGCTTTCGTCAAGGGTGACCGACACGTGGCATCCACCGTAACGGAACACCGTTAAGCTATCAGGTCGGGTTTTGGATCCGATAACCCGTTAACAGCCCCGACCAATGGGGATTTTCCACGTGTAAAATCATCATTGACTAGAGGAAACACGTGTCGGCTCATCGTTGGGACAGATGTCATCCACTCATTGGATAGGAGGCGCCTATGATAGGTCGACACGTGGCACGGCCCAACAGTGGCCCATTCCGGTGAAAAAGGCCGGCCCAATAAAAATTAGCAGACCGGTCCATATAAGGCCTACTTGTGTCAGGTCCATTTAAGCCCACGGCCCATACGAGATGTGCCAATTCGGCCCGTTAAAGATTTGACACCATTGCAGCCCATCGTTACTTCGAGCCCGTTAACAGCCCGCTATATATTTGGGCTCAATATCGACCCGATGAGATTTCGGCCTGTTAACGACCCATTTAATTGATGGGCCAATTTTCAGGATGTACATCTTTCGGCCTTTTAGCGACCCATTTAAATGTTGGGCTAATTTCCGGCCCAGTGTGTCTTTCAGCCTCTTGACGGCCCATAAATCTGATGGGCCATTTGTAGTTGGACCTGAGTTTCGGCCTTTTAGCGGCCCATTTAAGTGTTGGGCCAATTTCTGGCCCGGTGTCACTTTTAGCCTGTTGACGGCCCATAAATCAGTTGGGCCAATTGTAGTTGGACCTGAGTTTTGGCCTTTTAGCGACCCATTTAAGTGTTGGGCCAATTCCCGGCCCTGTGTGCCTTTCGGCCTATTAACGGACCATAAATGAGTTGGGCCATTTGTAGTCGGACCTTAGTTTTGGCCTCTTAACGGCCCATGCCCTTCATGGTCCAATACCAGCCCGGTTTCTCTTTCAGCCTGCTAAAGGCCCACAACACAATTGGGCCGTTTACAATAGAACCTGACTTTCGGCCTCTTAGCGGCCCATGCTCTTCATGGTCCAATACAAGCCCGCTGTCTCTTTCAGCCTGCTAAAGGCCTACAGTATAGTTGGGCCATATGTAGCCCAAACTTAGTAACGACCTGTTAACGCCCCGTGAAATAAATTGGGGCCACCTGTTGCCCGCTTCGATGTCGGCCTGTTAACGACCCGGGAGGTAAGAGGGCGGACCATTAACTTTTGGCCTAGTAACGACCCATTAACTTAATGGGCCCACTAAAGTTTGTTCATGTCTTTAGGCCAAATTAGATAATTTGAGCCCATTACGACGAGTAAAGGTACGGTGTACAGGGAATAACGTTGCACATCCAGAATATATTACAGGAAATTACATCCACTAGGCAATCAAAGATTGATGCTAGTGCAAATAAATGAGCAGAACCTAACCATCTACAACGTCACAATCTGCAACCTCAGCACAGATGACGCCCATAAGCATGTGGGCAAGTTCTTGCTGCTTTGCCACACTGTCTCTGAAAACATTGATCAGTTGTTGTGTCACACGACTCTACACCTCTGATTCATCCACCATTTCCATCATTGCTTCAACCATTAATTGGTTCACAAACATACATTTATTCCGTCACATTCGAGACAGAGGATACTGAACAGATTCAGATGGCGATTTTGGCAGGCTTGTATTATTGATAGTGGAGAGTGTCTTGACCACTGCATCATAACATAAATTAGGACAGGAACCAAACAGATTAATCATGAGTTATTGCCATATTACCTGGCCTAGATTTACTAGAAAGAAACAATGGGGTTGCCTTGCTGTTTTCAGAGTTTGTCTTCTTATCTTCAGCAGCCTGCACAAAATTAACACACTAGCATTGCTATCATTGGCCAAGTCAGATAATAGGAAAGCAACATTGACACAACGAACGTTTGGGCAACTAGCCTACACCAAATTAACACAATATGGCACAGCTATCATCAGCCAGGTAAGGTAATACGAAAGCTACATTGACACAATGAATGAATGGGTAACTAGAGAAGCACTACAATTCAGTAATGTGCGTGATATGAGATAGCACATTGATGCAGCTCAGTACGCAAAACTACCAGGCAGTTTTCCTTACAAAAATCAACATTGGCGCCTTTAACATTTTGCTACAACTAATTTTAGATCAGATAAAGGTTAGATTCAGGCCGATTAACAAAATACATGCTGATGTAAAAATATAGTGATATACAACAGGTACTTACATCAGCACTGGAGCACAGAGAATTCCCGCAAGATATTTTCCTCGAATACGATCCCAATGGAGGAAGTCTTGTATCGTTTAACCTTATTTTCTAAAAGAGAGACGGGTAAGAAACATGTAGAAAATATGATCAGAATGCTATAAAATTTCATGATGCGAGGATACGCACACACTTCTTAGAATGGAGTTGACATTCTTTTGCTGGACTGGAGCGGACTAGTTCTTTGGCCACTGGAATCTGCTTATTATCAGTGGGAGTTGGGTTTCTCTGTGCTGGAGCAGTATCTGTGAAAAATGGAGTTGGTTTATTATCTCCTGGCGTTTGGATCTTTTGCAAAGACCTGGTTTGTAACCCTTCAGATTCTAGCATAGCTATCTTCCCCTTGCATGCCTTATATAGAAGAATGGTGATTCAGTTATAAAACATGCTACAGCAGAGATGGAATAGGTACTGAAGAATAGAAAGGCATGACATATTGATATGTATTCACTCCATCCGGAAATAAATGGATGGGTCTAGGCGTATTTCAGTTCTAGACACATCCAGTTTTATCCATTTCTGCGACATTTAATCCGGACGGAGGGAGTATGATGTAAGAGCTAGGGATACGACAGGACAACACAGTAGAAAAAAACACTGAAAAACCCAGTGCAGAACCAAAGTATTCAAACCCACTGATATGAGATAGTACACTCATGCAGCTCAGGATGCAAAACTACCAGGCAGTTTTCCTTGCAAAAATCAACATTGTGGCCTTTAATCATACATTTTGCTGCAACTAAATTTAGATCAGATAAAGGTTGGATTCACGCCGATTAACAAAATACATGCTGATGTAAAAATATAGTGATATACGACAGGTACTTACTGATACGTCTCCGTCGTATCTACTTTTCCAAACACTTTTGCCCTTGTTTTGGACTCTAACTTGTATGATTTGAATGGAACTAACCCGGACTGACGCTGTTTTCAGCAGAATTGCCATGGTGTTGTTTTATGTGCAGAAAACAAATATTCTCGGAATGACCTGAAACTCCACGGAACATCTTAGAAAAAACAATAAAAAATCCTTGCCAAAGATGAAGACCAAGGGGCCCACACCCTTCTTACGAGGGTGGGGAGCGCCCCCCTAGGGCGCGCCCCCTACCTCGTGGGCCCCCTGGAAACCCTCCGATGCCAACTCCAACTCTATATATTTGCTTTTGGAGAGGAAAAAATAAGAGAGAAGAAATCATCGCGTTTTACGATACGGAGCCGCCGACAAGCCCTAAAACCTCTCGGGAGGGCTGATCTGGAGTCCGTTCGGGGCTCCGGAGAGGGGGATTCGTCGTCGTCGTCATCATCAACCATCCTCCATCACCAATTTCATGATGCTCACCGCCGTGCGTGAGTAATTCCATCGTAGGCTTGCTGGACGGTGATGGGTTGGATGAGATTTATCATGTAATCGAGTTAGTTTTGTTAGGGTTTGATCCCTAGTATCCATTATGTTCTGAGATTGATGTTGCTATGACTTTGCTATGCTTAATGCTTGTCACTAGGGCCCGAGTGCCATGATTTCAGATCTGAACCTATTATGTTTTCATGAATATATGTGAGTTCTTGATCCTATCTTGCAAGTCTATAGTCACCTACTATGTGTTATGATCCAGCAATCCCGAAGTGACAATAATCGGGACCACTCCTGGTGATGACCATAGTTTGAGGAGTTCATGTATTCACAATGTGCTAATGCTTTGTTCCGGTTCTCTATTAAAAGGAGGCCTTAATATCCCTTAGCTTCCAATAGGACCCCGCTGCCACGGGAGGGTAGGACAAAAGATGTCATGCAAGTTCTTTTCCATAAGCACGTATGACTATATACGGAATACATGCCTACATTATATTGATGAATTGGAGCTAGTTCTGTGTCACCCTATGTTATGACTGTTACATCATGAACCGCATCCGGCATAATTATCCATCACTGATCCGGTGCCTACGAGTTTTCCATATACTGGTTTACGCTTATTTACTTTCCCGCTGCTACTGTTACAATCACTACAAAATACCAAAAACATTACTTTTGCTGTCTTTACTTCTGTTGCCGCTACCACCACTATCATATTACTTTGCTACTAAACACTTTGCTGCAGATACTAGGTTTCCAGCTGTGGTTGAATTGACAACTCAGTTGCTAATACTTGAGAATATTCTTTGGCCCCCCTTGTGTCGAATCAATAAATTTGGGTTGAATACTCTACCCTCGAAGGTGTTGCGATCCCCTATACTTGTGGGTTATCAAGACTAATTTCTGGTGCCGTTGCCGGGGAGCATAGTTCTATTCTTTGAGTCACTTGGGATTTATATCTGCTGGACACTATGAAGAACTTGAGAGATCCAAAAACCAAGATCTATCCCTCAAATACAAGGGGAGGTAAGGAACTGCCATCTAGCTCTGCACTTGATTCACCTTCTGTTATGAGTAAGTTTGCGACACCTACACCTGCTTCTGCTATTCGTTCTGATATGTCGCATGTTATTGATGATGTCACTTCTGCTATGCATGATACTTATGATGAAACTGCTTCTATGCCTGATACTACTGTGCCCTTTAGTGAATTTCTTGATGAACAAATTGCTAGGGCTAGAGAAAAAGAAATTATTGAATCTGAATACGATGATGATAGTGATGATGAAAATATGCCTATTATTCCTGAGGGCTATCTTTTTGATATGGAATCTTCTGCCGCTATTTTAGCTTGCAAAGATAGATATGAGCTTAAGAGGTTATTAATTAAATGGAACAAAGAATCACTTAGAGATAAAATGAAACCCGACCCTGCTTTTGCTACTTCACCTATATGTGTTCCTGATAAGGATTATGAATTCTCTGTTGATCCTTATATAATTACTCTGGTTGAATCTGATCCGTTTTAGGGCTATGAATCTGAAACTGTTGTGGCACATCTTACTAAGTTAAATGATATAGCTACCCTGTTTACTAATGATGAGAGACCGCGTTACCTCTATATACTCAAAATATTTCCGTTCTCATTAAAGGGTGATGCTAAGATATGGTTTAATTCTCTTGATCCTGGTTGTGTGCGTAGTCCCCAGGATATGATCTATTACGTCTCTGCTAAATATTTCCCTGCTCATAAGAAACAAGCTGCTTTGAGGGAAATATACAACTTTGTGCAAATTAAAGAAGAGTCTCCCACAAGCTTGGGGGAGGCTTCTCAAGTTACTTAATGCTTTGCCTGATCATCCTCTTAAGAAACCTGAAATACTTGATATCTTTTATAATGGACTAACCAATGCTTCCAGAGATTACCTGGATAGTTGTGCTGGTTCTCTTTTCAGGGAAAGAACACCGGATGAAGCTGAAATCCTATTGAATAATATGTTGACAAATGAAAATAATTGGGCACCTCCTGAGCCAACTCCTACTCCAATTACTGAGCCTATTCCTAAACCAACTCCGAAGAAGAGAGGTGTTCTATTTCTCAGTCCTGAAGATATGCAAGAGGCAAAGAAATCTATGAAAGAAAAAGGTATTAAAGCTGAAGACGTTAAGAATTTACCTCCTATTGAAGAAATACATTATCTTAATTCATCGCCTATTGAAGAAACATATGATCTTAATTCTTTATTTATTGAAGAACCTCCTGATCCCGATATCCCGACACAGGTAGTAAAGGTAAATTCTCTCTATAGATATGATAAAGCTGAAGTCCCTCCTACTAAAGTTGCTAGTCAATGCTTGGATGAGTTCGATAAATTTATGTTTAAGCAAGACGATTTCAATGCTTATTTTGGTAGACAATTAAAAGAAAATGCTTATATGATTAGACGCTTGGGTGATTATATGGCTAGTATTAAATGTGAACTTAAACTTGTTAGCAAACATGCTTCTATAGTTACAATGGCTACTAGAACTAGTAGAATGACTCAGGAACCTTTGTATCCTAAAGGCCACCCTAAGAGAATCGAGCAAGATTCTCAAAGAAATAATATTGATGTTCCTAGTTCTTCTAAAAAGAAGAAGAAAAATGATAGAACTATGCAAACCTCTAGTGAACCTATTGTTGAACCACCTGATAATCCAAATGATATTTCTATGTCTGATGCTGAAACACAATCTGGTAATGAACATGAACCTAGTAAAAATATTAATAATGATGTTCATGATGATGCTCAACCTAGTAATGACAATGATGTAGAAATTGAACCTGCTGTTGATCTTGATAACCCACAATCAAAGAATCAACGCTATGATAAAAGAGACTTTGTTGCTAGGAAACATGGTAAAGAAAGGGAACCTTGGGTTCAGAAACGCATGCCTTTTCCTCTGAAACCATCCAAGAAAAAGGATGACGAGGAGTTTGAGCGATTTGTTGAAATGATTAGGCCTATCTTTTTGCGTATGCGATTAACTAATGTGCTCAAAACAAATCCTTATGCTAAATATATGAAGGATATCATTACTAATAAAAGAAAGATACCGGAAGCTGAAATTTCCACCATGCTTGCTAATTATACTTTTAAGGGTGGAATAGCAAAGAAACTTGGAGACCCCGGAGTACCTACTATACCTTGCTCCATTAAAAGAAATTATATTAAAACTGCTTTATGTGATCTTGGAGCCGGTGTTAGTGTTATGCCTCTCTCCTTATATCGTAGACTTGACTTGAATAAGCTGACACCTACTGAAATATCTTTGCAAATGGCTGATAAATCAACTGCTATACCTGTTGGTATCTGTGAGGATGTGCCTGTTGTGGTTGCAAATGTTACTATTTTAACGGACATTGTTATACTTGATATTCCCGAGGATGATAGTATGTCTATTATTCTTGGAAGACCTTTTCTTAATACTGCAGGGGCTGTTATTGATTGCAACAAAGGCAATGTCACTTTTCATGTTAATGGTATACGATACACTTTCCGAGGAAACAACCTCAAGTTCATAGTATCAACTCTATTGGAAAAATTCCATCGATTATATTTGGAGGTTTTGAATTTCCTCTTCCTACTGTCAAAAAGAAATATGATATACTTATTATTGGGGATGTGCATATCCCCTTTGAGGTAACTTAGTGCTATTCGAAATTTCTCCGGTTTCATGACTATTGGAACGAGTTTGTTAACAAGACTTGATCAACCTTGTTAGTGGATTCTTTTTGATGAGCATGAGATGGATGAAACTAGAAGCACAAACTTCTGTACCCCACTTTTACTTTCTGTTATTTATATTAAATAAAGTAAAATTATTATTTTCTATCTGTTTCCTGACTTATCCGTGCAACATAAAAATATCCCAAAAATAAAAGTCCTCAGAATGCCATGCCAATTTAATATGATTTTTTCGGGAATATTTGAGGATTTACTGTGCAAAAATTACCGTGGGAGGAGCTGCCACCTGGCCACGAGGGTGGTGGGCGCGCCCCCCTATAGGGCGCGCCCCCTGCCTCGTGGGCCCACGGTGGCCCTCCTCCACTTATCCCAGCACCCATCTTCTTCCTCTATCTCACACAAACCCGAAAAACCAACTCAAGCACGAGTTCCAGCCACTTTTGCTGTGATTTTTGATCTCCTTGCTCAAAGCACCTCTCGCAAAACTGCTTGGGGAGATTGTTCCTTGGTATGTGACTCCTCCATTGGTCCAATTAGTTTTTGTTCTAGTGCTTTATTCTTTGCAAATTTGTGCTCCATAGGTGACCATGTTCTTGAGCTTGCATGTCAAATTTATATGGTTCCAAATAGTTCTAATGCTTGATATAGGCTCTAGGCACTTGTAGGAGTAGTTGCTATCAATATTATTGAGTTTGGTTTACTTTTATTTTGAAGTTACTAAAAATTTCAGAATTTTTCAAAGAAAAACAATATGCTTAGGAAGATGTTCCAAGGTGGTTCCTCTAAGAAGCAAGGACCCTGGATTGCTATGCGCGATGCTGACGAGGATCCACCAAGAGACGCTCCAGTATGGCCTTGCAAATGGCCGTCGGAAAATTTTATGGACCGTGCGGGAATTAAAGAAGAATTCAAAGCGTATTTGCGCAATGCCGGTCTTGAGGATTTTGAGGCTAACAAATGCCCCCAGTATCATGATCTCACAAGTTCATTTTTGAGGAGGTTTGAGTCATCTTCGCGTAATTCTCCTTCAGTCATGTTTGATCTTTATGACAAATCTTATACCATGGACTTAGAGGATTTTACTTCTGCTTGCAAACTTTCATCATGGGCTAGTGTTAGGGATCCCCCTAAATCTGAATTTAGAAACTTTCTTGCTAGTATAACTATGGGGGAATCTAGAGATATAACGCAGGCTACCATAGGGAGCATTCACTTTCCTTCTATACATTATTTTGCTCTCTTCATAGGTAGATGCATAAATGCTAAGGATGAAGCATCTCACATGTGTGTCCCTGATCTTAGCATTCTTAGGAGTGCTGTGTTAGGAGACCAATCTTATCATATGGGAGCCATTGTAGCTCGTAGGTTGCATCATAATATACATAATGGAGATTTCTTTGGAGGAATTTATGCAGCCCGCTTAGCCCATTTTCTTTAGATAGACATTCGTGAGGGTGATACGGAGTTGCCTCCTACATATTTAGATTATGACTCTATGGCTTTGCACCAGTTTGTCGAGAGGCCTGAATCACCTCTCTTATATCGTTTAATTTTTTATAAACGACGTGTTTTCTGTATTACTCTCCCTGCTCCTGCCTTCTTTGATTCACAGACAAAAGGAAGATATGTTATCACCAGAGAGGAGGCAGAAGAGTACGAGAGGAGAGCGGAGGCAGCTCGCCTCCACGCTGTAGCTCAGCAGGCGATAACCGTTGCACATCAGTATGATCCCAACTATTCTTCCTCATCACAGTACGACCCCAACAACAATTATTATGGATATCCGCCAGGCTAGCCGTGGCCATAGACCAACTTAGGCCAAAAGCCTAAGCTTGGGGGAGTACATATTTCTCACCAACATTACATTTATGTTCACACACACTAATTGCTAGATGCCGGTGCTCATACTTTTTCACTATAATATCCATGCTAGTTTATTTTATTTTTCATGCTTTCTTCTTGTGTGTTTGCTAAACCTTAAGAAAAAACAAAAAAAGTTAGTAGTAGTTTATTTTTCTGCTGTAGTAGTAATAATTAAAAAGAAAACCCAAAAATATTTCCCGTTCTTCTTTTGCTTGTTTGGAGCTTTCCCGTGTAAATAGTTTTATTTCTTTTCTTTTCTTTGGGGGTCAGTAGGAGAAGACCATAATTAAATTGTTGAAGTGGCTCTTATATGCATTATTGTTGATTTAACCAAGCGCCCATATTGCCTTGTCTTCTCCTGTTTATTGAATGCTCACAGATTCCAGCTTAGTCCAATGCACGTACACTCTTATTATTATTCATACCGTTCGGTCATGCAAGTGAAAGACAATTATGATGATATATGATGGACTGACTGAGATGAGAAAAGCTGGTATAAACTCGACCTCTTTTGTTTTTGTAAATATGATGAGTCCCTCGTTCTTGATTCAGCTTATTATGAATAAACATGTTTGCAATAACAATTAGAGATCATAGTTGCTTGTGCCATGCTTGATTAGCTATGAGTTATAATGGTTTACCTTGTGTGCCAACATGTTATTGAGATGATTATGATGTGGTATGATGGGGTGGTATCCTCCTTTGGATGATTTAAGTGACCTGACTTGGCACATGTTCATGCATGTAGTTGAAACAAAATCAACATAGCCTTCACGATATTTATGTTCATGGTGGATTATATCCTACTCATGCTTGCATCCAATGTTTATTAATTTTAATGCATGTACATGGCTGTGGTCGCTCTCTAGTTGGTCGCTTCCCAGTCTTTTGCTAGCCTTCACTTGTACTAAGCGGGAATACTGCTTGTGCATCCGATCCCTTAAACCCCAAAGTTATTCCAGATGAGTCCATACCTTCCTATATGCGGTATCTACCTGCCGTTCCAAGTAAATTTGTATGTGCCAAACTCTAAACCTTCAAATAATCATTCTGTTTTGTATGCTCGAATAGCTCATGTATCAACTAAGGCTGTCCTTATCTTCCATGTTAGGCGGGTTATTCTCAAGAGGAGTGGACTCCGCTCCTCACTCACGAGAAAATGGCTGGTCACCGGGATGCCCAGTCCCATGCTTTATGCAAACTAAATCAAGATTAATTACAAACAAAACTCCCCCTGGGACCTGATGTATGTTGGAGGCACTCGTTGTTTCGAGCAAGCCATGGATTGATGTTTGTTGGTGGAGGGGGAGTATAAACTTTACCATTCTGTTTGGGAACCGCCTATAATGTGTTTAGCATGGAAGATATCGCCATCTCTTAGTTGTTACGTTGACAATGAAAGTATACCGCTCAAAATACAATTTATCTCTATTTCAAAACCGAGCTCTGGCACCTCTACAAATCCCTGCTTCCCTCAGCGAAGGGCCTATCCATTTACTTTTATGTTGAGTTATCACCCTCTTATTAAAAAGCACTACATGGAGAGCACAGCTGTCATTTGCATTCATCACTGTTAATTTCTATTCGGTATGACTATGATTGGATCTCTTTTACCATGAATTACAATGTCTAGTCAGTCCATGATCTTTAAAGGTGCTCTGCATTTATGTTTTGCAGTCTCAGAAAGGGCTAGCGAGATACCATCTTGTTATATCATATTATGATTGTTTTAAGAAAGTGTTGTCATCCGAGATTTATTATTATGACTTGCTAGTTGATTATGCAATTGATATGAGTAGTTATGAGACCTGAGAATTATTGCAAATATGGTTAGTTATGATCTATGCTGAAAACTTGAATGCTGGCTTGACATAGTTACAACGACAAGAGCAAACAGAGTTTGTAAAAGTTTTTCTTTCTTTCTTTCAGTTTGTCAACTGAATTGCTTGAGGACAAGCAAGGGTTTAAGCTTGGGGGAGTTGATACGTCTCCGTCGTATCTACTTTTCCAAACACTGTTGCCCTTGTTTTGGACTCTAACTTGTATGATTTGAATGGAACTAACCCAGACTGACGCTGTTTTCAGCAGAATAGCCATGGTGTTGTTTTATGTGCAGAAAACAAATATTCTCGGAATGACCTGAAACTCCATGGAACATCTTAGAAAAAACAATAAAAAATCCTCGCCAAAGATGAAGACCAGGGGGCCCACACCCTTCTCATGAGGGTGGGGGGCGCGCGCGCCCCCTACCTCATGGGCCCCCTGGAAACCCTCTGACGCCAACTCCAACTCTATATATTTGCTTTTGGAGAGAAAAAAATAAGAGAGAAGAAATCATCGCGTTTTACGATACGGAGCCACCGCCAAGCCCTAAAACCTCTCGGGAGGGCTGATCTGGAGTCCGTTCGGGGCTCCAGAGAGGGGGATTCGTCGCCGTCGTCATCATCAACCATCCTCCATCACCAATTTCATGATGCTCGCCGTTGTGCGTGAGTAATTCCATCATAGGCTTGCTGGACGGTGGTGGGTTGGATGAGATTTATCATGTAATCGAGTTAGTTTTGTTAGGGTTTGATCCCTAGTATCCATTATGTTCTGAGATTGATGTTGCTATGACTTTGCTATGCTTAATGCTTGTCACTAGGGCCCGAGTGCCATGATTTCAGATCTGAACCTGTTATGTTTTCATGAATATATGTGAGTTCTTGATCCTATCTTGCAAGTCTATAGTCACCTACTATGTGTTATGATCCGGCAACCCCGAAGTGACAATAATTGGGAGCACTCCCGGTGATGACCATAGTTTGAGGAGTTCATGTATTCACAATGTGCTAATGCTTTGTTCCGGTTCTGTATTAAAAGGAGGCCTTAATATCCCTTAGTTTCCAATAGGACCCCGCTGCCACGGGAGGGTAGGACAAAAGATGTCATGCAAGTTCTTTTCCATACGCACGTATGACTATATACGGAATACATGCCTACATTATATTGATGAATTGGAGCTAGTTCTGTATCACCCTATGTTATGACTGTTACATGATGAACCACATCCGGCATAATTATCCATCACTGATCCGGTGCCTACGAGTTTTCCATATACTGGTTTACGCTTATTTACTTCCCCGCTGCTATTGTTACAATCACTACAAAATACCAAAAACATTACTTTTGCTGTCTTTACTTTTGTTGCCGCTACCACCACTATCATATTACTTTGCTACTAAACATTTTGCTGCAGATACTAAGTTTCCAGGTGTGGTTGAATTGACAATTCAGCTGCTAATACTTGAGAATATTCTTTGGTTCCCCTTGTGTCGAATCAATAAATTTGGGTTGAATACTCTACCCTCGAAAGTTGCTGCGATCCCCTATACTTGTGGGTTATCACTTACATCTACATTGGAGCACAGAGAATTCCTGCAAAAATCTTTCCTCATAAACGATACCATTGCAGAAAATCTTCTATCTGTTAAGCTTATTTTCTAAAAGAGAGATGGGTAAGAAACATGTAGAAAATATGATCAGCATGCTATAAAATTTCATGATGCAAGGATACGCACACGCTTCTTAGAATTGAGTTGACATATTTTTGCTGGACTGGAGCGGACTAGTTCTTTGGCCACTGGAATCTGCTTATTATCAGTAGGAGTTGGGTTTCTCTGTGCTGGAGTAGTATCTATAAAAACTGGAGTTGGTTTATTATCTCCTGGCATTTGGATCTTTTGCAAAGGCCTTATTTGTAACCCTTCAGATTCTAACATAGTCGTCTTCCCCTTGCATGCCTTGTATAGAAGAATGGTGCTTTAATTATAAAACATGCGGCAGCAGAGAGATGGAATAGGTACTGAAGAATAGAAAGG
The DNA here is from genome assembly GCF_056163025.1 of Triticum urartu. NCBI lineage: Eukaryota > Viridiplantae > Streptophyta > Magnoliopsida > Poales > Poaceae > Triticum > Triticum urartu. Next base: position 99,820,650 of record NC_141875.1, read on the forward strand.
CATGACATATTGACATGTATTCCCTCCATCCGGAAAAAATGGATGGGTCTAGGCGTATTTCAGTTCTAGATACATCCTTTTTTATCCATTTCGGCAACATGTAACCCGGATGGACGGAGTATGGTGTAAGAGCTAGGGATACGACAGGACAACACAGCAAAAAAAACACTAGTTGAATGTAAAACTGTATCCTAGCAGAATACGTACAGAAATAACTAAGGCAACATACACGTGTATGATTGGAAAAATAAGATGGCATTGCAACAGAGCACTAGAACATCACTTCAATGTAAAAAAACATGGTATGGTAGACAGATGAAGTACATACTGATGAATAACAATGCATAAGATATTCAGAAGCATGATGTCCAAATTAAGAAGATGGCATTGCGATAGAGTAGAATGACAGTACTTGAATTTGAAAACATGTTATCATGAATGGAATAGGTACTGAAAAACAGGAAGGCATGACATATTTACATGCATGATCAGCATGCTAAGCACATGGCATTGCAAGAGAGTAGATACACTCCAGGACATTATATGCATGTTGTAACCATATCACATGCCAAGTTAGAGCAAGGACCTTGTGGAGGTGAAGAGGATTCATCATCTTTCTGCAAGTCTTCTGAAGAACTGTCTTTACATGTTCCATCATATTGGGTATCATTGACATCAAGTTTATTGGCCTTTACATTGCTCCGTGAGGTTCTTGTGGATATATCAGTGTGTGCAATTATATCTGACATGCATGGAAGACAACTAGTAGTTAGATTTATGTAATGAGTGCCTGTAGGAGATGACATAAATAGTAGGACTGGGGTTAACTAGTAGCAACAGGTCTCATAAACTAAAGGGAGAACACAGATGAAAGCTACAGAATATGTACCGTTTGTACTCGAGATTAACTAGATGGCACACAAAAGTATTAAAGAACAACATAGGAAATACTAGAAGTGGTATAATACTATAATCACCAGCCTGTGGGATAGCATTGGCTGATGGATGATAACTATGGAACAGTGTTACCTAAAGAACAAGTATCTTAGCTGAACTATGGAACAACGCTAACTCCTGAACAAGACCCATAAGAGATCAGCATGAATATACAGTGAAATGTGATGATCTATTTTCCATGCTTAGATGAATAAAAAAGCCATAAATGTTGCACACAAGTAAGATGAGGGTACAACCTATCTGGCTGCCATCCATAGGAGTGAGCATCATGTGCTGACTTGTTGATGGCCTTGCAGTTGTTGTGGCTGTGCATGTCGGGCACGTGCATTCGATGCAGGGAACTGTTGAGTGGGGACTATAGCTCCCTTCTGGTGTATGCTTCCCTTGTTGGAGCAGCTGCGGTGAGTCGGAAGACGGTGTGTCTGAAGATGCAGATAACGCATAATGTTAAGAACGCATATCTCTTTGATCTGAAGAAATACACTAAGAGATCAACAGCAAGGTACGAGAGTGGTCACACGTCTGTTGACTGAAGACTAAATTGGGGTCACATGATTTTATTTTATTTTGGTACTCTCCGATCTACGCCGGATGGCTGGCCGTCTTGTGCCTCCCAGCTGACACTGTTCGGAATCTTCCCTGAAGAGCAGCCTGCCTCCGCCGTCCGTGGCCCCGGCCAAAAGCCCGCTCCCCGCCCCACTGCACTGCCGTGGTTGCGCCGCCCCCGGGCCAATCCATAAAGACTCCCCGTCATCCAGATCCGGTGGCGGCAGTACCTTCAACCCACACAACTCTAAAAGATAGCCATCTAAGCAATGCTTCTGCGGCGAACTTGCGGCCCCGCACCCTTACGTTAGACACCAGCCAACCGACAGCCTAGGAGCTCCGCCGCCTCGAGGGGTGCTGCTTCCCATTGCAAATAGATTGGCCCAGAATAAAAATTCAGACAACTGACGCCTAAATAAAGTGATTTGAGATGAGGGTGCGACCTATCTGGCGGCATGGTGAAGTAGGCAGGTCCAGCTGCCGAGTCGGTGAGGTTGGCGCGGTTACGGTGGCGACCGGCGGCAGGGAAAGAGCAATGTCGTGACGGTCGACGGCTACGCCGAAGCAGTGCCAGGACTCTGGACGGATCCGAAGTTGGAGCCGCTCCGGCGCCGTGAACAACAGTGGGGGTGAATCGGCTCCGGTATGGTTCACGCGGCCGTCGTCGAGGCAGCACCAGCAGCACGGAGTAAGAGGCACACGGCCCAGTGCACGACGGCAAATGGACAGCGTCTCCGGCATTAGGGAGGAGGGCGGCTGTGAAATTGGTGCGGTGGGGGCACCATGGAGGTGGGGCTGAGGTTTCGCGGCTCGGGAGAAGGGAGCTTCCCGGGGAGAAGGTGATTTGGCGCCCACGAGGTATGAATGGGGGCGGGCGGGGGAAATTGGGAGGGGAGTGGAACCATGTCTTACTGACACATTTGTCTGAAATGTGAGGGGGAGTTACAGTTCTACCCTTGCCTATAGGCTTCTCGGCTTTGGTCTGTGTACTGAGGGTCAGGGATAGTAGAGTAACTTTGCTTCTCTGGGCGGGAGCAATTTCGGGCGAGGAGGGCGTGTTTTGAACTATAGTGGGCGCGAGCGATTTCGGGCGAGGAGAGCATGTTTTGAAATAGTGGGCGCGAGCTATTTCGGGCGAGGAGAGCGTGTTTTGCCGACCATGGTTTATGAATTATTCGGCACATGTCATTTCGGCCGAGGAGAAGGCGCGCTTGGATGAAGTTACGAACCTACCCTCGATGTACAACAGGCCACTTGATGCGTGTCCCACATAGGACGGTAATTTCGCGTCTCCCATTTATTTGCTCGGGCGAATTCCACCGAGCAGAGAGGATGTTTAATGGTTCGTTCAAATTTTGGGAGAACGAGCATCCACGTCTATCTTACCAAGTCGATTCGGATCAAATTTTGAAATATTAGCTTGCCACTTCTTTTTTAGATGTAGAGATGATGCTCGGGAGTAATATGTTTTGACATGCTCGTTGCTAGCGACTTACTATATGACAAATAGTTGACCCACTCAAAAACGAGAATCAAACCCAAAATGAAATACCTCGATTCAATGAAATAGCTCGTTCAGCATGTCAAAATAGTGAACTAAATCCAAAATTGAACACCTCAATCGAGTAGCATGTTGTACAGTATTATAGTACTCCATGAACATGTTGAAAGTCAAATTAATGAACTTGTTTGATATACGCATATATCCGTTTATGTGTGGATTGCAGACAACATGTTCTCCAATTTAAATATTTGAATGCAAGTTTATATTGAAACATGGTTTATATCAGTCTTTGATGCATAAAACGCGACCTCCCCCTCTCCCGGACTCCTGTTCTCTCTCTCTCTCTCTCTCTCTCTCTCTCGCCGACAATCTTCAATTCTGTCGCACGCATCCGACACAAAAACCTTGTTCGTCCCTCTCCCTTTCTCTCCATCTCTCTCTCTCTCTCTCTCTCTCTCTCTCTCTCTCTCTCTCTCTCTCTCTTTGTGTGTGTGTGTGGGGGGGGGGGTCTTTCTAGTTCGCATGCGTATATACACCATCTATAGGTCTCTCTCGCACACTATGTATGATACTATAGCTAGTCCAAGCTAGATATCTTGGGTGCACTCATCGTATGCACACAGATTCCTTGGCTCTTTGCCTGTAACTCTCTCACGCACCACTATGTCGTCTCGGAGCTCTTCCCCCCTCTCTCAAACTCTCCATCCACGTGGGTCACACATACACATGCATATCTCACTCGCACTCGATAGGCCCATCTAAAACTCTATCTCTCCCCCTCGTTTTCTCTCCATCTCACACGCGCACACACACAATCTCATGCCCAGCTAGCCAAGTATGATGGTCTCTCACTCAATTGTAGGCACACGCAGTCCCCCCTATATGTACATGACTAGCTAATCTTAGTCTCCATCACTAACATGTGCATGGTCTATCTCGATTTCTCTCGGGGCATCTTTCTATCGCGCACGCACTCCCTCGATCTCCCACCCATATAGTCCCCTCACGATCTCGACGGGATCTCTCTATCACAAACACACCCTCTCTCCCTCCCCATGTGTCCATGCCATCCATGTGTCCCTCGCGACCTTTGTTCCTTGTTGGCCACACCTCTATTGGACATGTGCTACAGGGGTGTCTCTCTCCATTGCAAACAATCACACACTAGCTATCTTCGTGTATCTCCTTGCCTCGCTTTTCCATCTCAGAGATGCATGCGTGATATGTTCGCATAAGAAACGAAAACACACACTCTCTCTAATTTATCATTTGTTGTCACTTTCTCTTTCACACACATACTCTTTTTGCATACTTACTCATTCTCCTTCACACGCACTTGATCTGTCTCGACTGAGGCACTCTCCTCGGTCCATAGCATATAGATTTATTGAAAAGTCAAACATCACAAAGTTTGACCATGTACGTGGAGAAAAAGAATTACATCTAGTACGGCAAACATATACCATTAGATTCACCATGAGATGTAGTTTTGTATGATGTATCTTTGGTATTGTAGATATAAATAACATTTGCGTAAACCTGATCAAAGTTTCCAAAGTTTGAGTTCTAAAAAATTTACATGCACTGCATTATCGAGCGGATGGAATATCTCTTTCCCCCTCTCAGCTATCTGACGCACCACTTAGCCTTATCGGGGCTCCTCAATCTCTCTCAAACTTTATTGGTCAGTTTGGTTCGTGTAACACCCTCGATGCGACTATATCTCCCACGTGTCGAGGCACGACTTAGAGGCATAATCGCATTGAAGGCATATGTCGCAAGTGAGGTAATCTTCACACAACCCATGTAATATAATAAGGGAAAGAGATACATGGTTGGCTTACAATCGCCACTTCACACAATTACATGAATAAAGCATTACATCAACCAGATACAATCAAGGTCCGACTACGGAACCAAAATAAAAGAAGAACCCCAAATGCGACAAAGGCCCCCGATCGACCCCAACTGGGCTCCACTACTGATCAACTAGAACGAAACAACACAAAAGGACAAGATCTTCATCGAGCTCCTCCTTGAGCTTGGTTGCGTCACCTGCTCTGTAACATCGACACCTGCAAACTGGTTTTGGAAGTATCTGTGAGCCACGGGGACTCAGCAGTCTCGCACCCTTGTGATCAAGACTATTTAAGCTTATGGGTAAGGTAAAGTTAGGAGGTGGAGCTGCAGCAAGCGACTAGCATATATGGTGGCTAACATACGGAAAAGAGAGCGAGAAGAGAAGGCAAAGCACGGTCGATAAAAGTATGATCAAGAAGTGATCCTATAACAACCTACGTCAAGCATAACTCCAACAACCGTGTTCGCTTCCCGGACCCCGCCGGAAAGAGACCATCACGGTTACACACGCGGTGGATTCATTTTAATTAAGGTCGACTTTAGGTTTTCTACAACCGGATGTTAACAAAATCACATCTGCCCATAACCGCGGGCACGGCTTTCGAAAGTTCAAATCCCTGCAGGGTGTCCCAACTTAGCCCATGACAAGCTCTCACGGTCAATGAAGGAATAGTACTCCACCCGAGATATTCCGATCAGACTCGGTATCCTGGTACACAAGACATTTCGACAGGGTAAAACTAAACCAGCAACACCGCCCGAATGTGCCGAAAAATCCCGATAGGAGCTGCACATATCTCTTTCTCAGGGCACACTCAGATTGTCCTAGGTACGGGTAGGCCAGCCCAGAGTTGCCCCTGGTGGCCACTGGTAGCTGACAGGTTGGACCAACACTCAGAGGAGCACTGGCTCGGGGGGGGGGGGTTAAAATAATGATGACCCTTGAGCCGGCCGACTCAAGGGAAAGAAAACGGCTAGGTGGCGAATGGTAAAACCAATGTTGGGCATTGCTGGAAGAGCTTTACTTAAGGCGAACTGTCAAGGGGTTCCCATTATAGCCCAACCGCGTAAGGGATGCAAAATCCGGGAACATAACACCGATATGACGGAAACTAGGGCGGCAAGAGTGGAACAAAACACTAGGCATAAGGCCGAGCCTTCCACCCTTTACCAAGTATATAGATGCATTAATTAAATAAGATATATAGTGATATCCCAACAAGTAAACATGTTCCAACCAGGAACAACATCTCCATGTTCCAACAAGGAACAAAACTTCAATCTTCACCTGCAACTAACAACGCTATAAGAGGGGCTGAGCAAAGCGGTAACATAGCCAATCAATGGTTTGCTAGGACATGGTGGGTTAGAGGCTTGGTTGAACAAAGTAGGAGGCAAGATAAGCAAGTGGTAGGTATCGTAGCATAGGCATAGCAAAAGAGCGAGCAACTAAGCAAGCAAAGATAGAAGTGATTTCGAGGGTATGATCATCTTGCCTGAAATCCCGCAAGGAAGAAGAACGAGTCCATGAAGAAGACAAACGGACGTAGTCGAACGAATCCTCACAACTCCGGAACGAAACCGAAGCTAACGAGAGAAGCAACCCAGAAAGAAACAAACAACAAAGTAAACAACCATCACATAAACATGGCATGATGCACAAACAAGTATGATGCATGTCCGGTTTAAATATGTAGGGCATGGCAAAATGCACAAACAATACTACAAATTAAGTGGAGCTCAATATGCAACGGGTTGTATATTGACGGAACACCACATCAATTATTTAGTTCTCTCTCGTTTATGTACCCAACAATATTAAATGTTGTTAAGCATGTCAAGAGGTGAAACATAAAGGGATTGTCTATCTAAACAATTTAAATGGGGCCGGATATAGCAAACAACAAATCCGGTAAATCCCCATATGCATTAGCAAATTAATGCAAACAACAATTTAAATATTTTTAATTGTTGTTATCATGATGCAGATGACATGAACAAGTTTATGAAATTTTAAGCGTTTTTATGAAAATGTTGACATGAGCATGTTATGAAGCATTTGGTCACCATGGCAGAACGAAAAGGGTGCCACAGCAAAGATAACGAAAATGATGCCACGACAACATTCCGGTTCCGATAGCTCATGGAGATGCCGGTGCAAAAGGAAAAGTGACGAGAGCGTGACATGCGATAGAAGGTGGGTTGATCCCGGATACCGGGTTCCCACAAGATGGTGGCATGGCAAAAGAGGAGCATCGCAACGAACAAACGCAAACGGTGCAAACACACGGTTCATCACATACATCACACAACATTCGTTCACGAGCGTCGTCTCGGGGTTATACCTTCCAAGGGAGCATTCTTGAGCGGTTTGAGTCATAGAGGAAGTAGTTGTTCTCATGGCGGTAGTGGAAGTAGGGGTACATGATGACGTAGAGGTACTCGCTATGGTAGTCTTTCACGTTCACGTTACACGGTCTTCGGCGACGGTCGTCGTACGTGGTTCGGAGTGGTACTTGCACCTTCGGACTTGACGAATCCGAGGGCTTCGGGGTCGACGGTAGTGGTACATGTTTCGTAGACGTTTGAGCCATATCGGTAGTGGTACTTGACGAATCCCGAAACGGACTTGGCGTCTTCGCGCGTAGGCGTACTTGGCGTTTCCGGTTCGGTGGTCGTTCGGGCGCCGTATGTCGTGGTACTTGGCGTGCAACCAAAGATGGACTCCGGGTGTCTGTGTTGACCTGGCCACGACAAATGCAGCAAGGCCAATGGGGCAGCCAGCTCGTCGGGGTCTGATGCAGGGACGGGCAGGACAGGCGGCCATGGTGTGGCAGAGGACGGCGGCTCCGGCGATGGACTTGACAGCGGGGGCGACCGGACGAGATCCCGCCGGATCCGAGGCCAGGGTGGCGGTATGGGGAGGCGGACGAGCTCTAGAACGGCAGCGAGGTCGGGCGTCCAAGGCGGCGGGTTGCTCCGACGGCGCCGAACGGCGATGACGAGAAAGGGTTTCGGGAGGAGCTCCTCTCCCTGGGTCGAAGAGGAGAGCGAGGAGGCTCAGGCACAAGGCCTCCTGTTCGGCTGCTTCAGCCACGAGGACGAGGAGGCGGGCACGCAGGATGGAGCTCGGGCGCGCGAGAGGCCCGGCGAGGACGCGGCTTGAGCTGCATCCATCCATGGCGCGGCGGCAGAGGAGGTCCTGTGCTCCGGCGAGGTGGGACTCCGGCGTGGGGTGGAGGAGGATTGGGGTCGAGCCGCGGCTTCCCCTGGCGGCGCGGTTGGGAGGAGGACGAGGGGGATCGAGAGTGATGACGGCGCTGAGGGGAAGCGCGAGGGAGAGATCGAGAGGAGGGGGTCGGCTCCCTGGCGGCTAGGGTTAGAGGTTAGGTGTGGCTAGGCCTAGGTGGCCGCGGGGATGGCTGGCCTGGTTGAGCTAATGGGCCAGCGCGGGAGCAAATGGGCCTTGGAGGCTGCTCATGTGGGAGGCCCAAGTGGCCTGCTGTGCTGGGCTACTCTATCCCCCTCTTAATTTTTCCTTTAACAGGAAAACATTAAAGAGAAGTAAAGAAAGAGAGGGTTAGGAAAATAATTTGGGCACGCGGATAATTTTCCCGGACTCACAAAAATGAGCTTGACCCAAGAAAAATGGAGTGGGCAAGATTGCAAGAATTAAATTCAAAGTCATTTGAATTTAATTTAAAAGGTTTGAACAAGGACTAGGATTTAGAAGAGTCCAAAAATGTTGAGAAATTAGGTGGAGCTCCGGAAAATGATGAAAGGACATGTGGCAAAGTTAGAGGCCAAGAGTTGAAATAATAAAAGGCTTTGGGATTTTTGCAAGTGTGTTAAGGTAATTCCACATAATGGGAATATAATTTATATAGCTCCCTAAAATATTGGGAGAATAAGTTTTAAAGAGTAATCACCATAGTGAATATCCCTCGACTTAAATGGACCGAAGATCCATGCAATTTATTTAGTTGAGTTAAGAAAAAAATGACATGATGGCATGATGACATGATGCAATGCACATGATGCAAAGATGAAAGCGATGAACCAAACAAATCACACGACGAAACCCGGAAACCCTGGAAGGCATCTGAAGCCCCGGTCTTGGGGCGTTACAGTTCGTGACTTGACCCTCATGCCTTGATGGCCGGTACTGCCTAGTGTGGACGTGAGATGTAAAATATTTCTGCCTGGCCAGGCTTGTGTGGTGCTGAAGTGTTTGGTTCATGCCTGGGCCAGGCAAAGCATCAACGTCCCATCAATCAATCCATGCATCAATTATTTAATGCTAATATCCATCCATGTTGCTGTTAGCCTCGTGGCCACACGACCAGGCACGACCAGGCGTTCGAAATCGGTCGCCTGTGCCAGGCTACTTGCAGTGTCTGGAGTTCAGCCAGGATAATTAAAGTGCAAGGGAACCCAGGCCAGGCGGGCTTTCTTTTTCACAGGGTAGCAACCAAACAAGCGTGCATGAAATCCAGCCACAACCCCAGGCCAGGCAAAAGATGCTCAGGACGCAAGCCAAACTGGCCTTATATCTCCCTGGTTCACACATACACATGTCTCGCTCGCGCTATACATATAGACCCATCCAACACTATCCGCCCTTGTTCTCTCCCCATGTGACACGCACCCCCCTAAGTACCATAATCCCTCAATCCATCATAGGTGCAAGCACTCCCCCCTCCTAAGTATGATTATCTCTTACTAGCCAACAGGAACACATGTATTGTCTCCTTCCATCCATACGTCTATCTCGATATCTCTCGGGGCATCTTCTATCGCGCACACACCTTGTCACTCGATCTCCCACCCATGTAGTCCCATCACGATCTCCAGGGGATCTCTCTATGACAAACATACACTCTCTCCTCCCCATGTCTGCATTTTCTCCGTACGTCTCCCTCGACCTCTCTCCCTTGTTTGTCAGACCCCTCTTGGCCACGTGCTAGGGGTCTTGCTCTCTCGGTTCCAAACAACCACACAGTATCTCCTCACCTTGCCTCCGTTGTCGAAGATGAATGTGTGATATGTTTGCATAAGACACGCACGCTTTTTCTCTACTTTTATCGTGTGTTGTCCATGTCTCTTTCACACACGCACACACACTTTTCTCTCTCTCTCTCTCTTGTTAGGGACTCTGTCACGTCCATAAGCATATGGATGTTTTGAAAAGTCAATCCTCAGAAACGTTTGACCAGGTATATGTGGAGAAAAACATTTACATCTGGAACGATCATTAGATTCATCACAACATGTACTTACTTCATACTATCATTTATCTTTGGTATTGTAGATATAAGTAATTTCTTTATAAACTTGGTCAAAGTTTCAAAAGTTTGACCTAAAAAATGTTGGGACTACATTATCGAACGGAGGGAGTAGCTCTTTCTATCTCTCTGCTATCTCTCACGGGCCTCCCCTCTCACCTGAACTCTCTATACCGACGGATTATACGCTCACTGTGTCAGCGTATAGCTCCGTATATTGTTTAGTTAACCGGTCAACCAATCCACATGCTGCCTTGTCAGCTCATGTTCTGTATCTTCGTGTGCTGGCCCATGTGGCAGTGGGTGAAAATAAGTAAACTAGAGGCCCATCTGACACGCGGTGAAGTAAACAAAGTTGAAACCACTCGGGGTAGCACCCCGCACGCTAGTAAATTGAGGGCGCATTGAGGACAAACTTCTTGCACGCGAAGGACGCACTCACGCACAATTCACCACTGTGCGGCGGCATGCATAGAAGGACGCACTCGCGCACACCCAGCACACAACACACACCAGCACACGTGTACACCGGCGTTGCCGCCGGTTGAAATGGACAGCGAGGCAGCCAACGAGCGGAGGCGGCTTGAGCCAAAACCACATACGGCGAGCCTGGACTTCATTAGCAGCCTCCCCGACGACACGCTGCTCGTCATCATCGGCCTCCTCCCCACCAAATCTGCCGTGCGGACCGCCCTGCTCTCCCGACGGTGGCGCCCCCTCTGGCGCTGTGTCCCCCTCAACCTCACCGTCGACAGCTGCCTCTGCGACGGGGATTGCAAACGCATGGCCGCAGTCTCCAAGATCCTTTCATTGCACCCTGGGCCAGCCAAATGCCTTGACATCCGCATGTTCAGTACCAACTGCAAGGCCCATTCCAAGTTCGACGACTGGTTCTTATCCCCCGCCCTAGATCAGCTCGAGGAGCTCAGCTTTGAAGCTGGACGATGTCGCTCTCTGTCGCCGTCCGCGCTCCGCCTCACGCCAACGCTGCGCCGCGCCAGCTTCAGCTCCTGCTATCTTCCCTAGATTAATGCCACGCCCGCTCTTCTTCTTCCTCAACTCAAGCAGCTCGACCTCTTCGATGTTGTCATCTCGAAGAAGGCTATGGAGCACCTGGTCTGCAGCTGTACTGCGCTCGAGTACCTTCGTCTTGAGCAGATCCACGGGTTCATTAGCCTCCACACCGAGGCAATAAAAAAACACTTGTTTGGGAGAGTGAGAGGCCGGTGTGGTTGGTTTGATTGATCTGTTTATACAAGTGGGTCTGTGTGCACAGCGGTGCCAACTCTCTCACATCGCGAGAGCGGTGCCAAAATCTTTTGATTTGACATCGATGCGTGTTATGTGGCATACTTTTGTGAAATGTGGCATCGGCCACATAGTGGAAGGCAACAAATGCCCAAGCTCTTCACGTGCTCCTAGTTAAAGGAGAGGAAACAGAAAGAGAGAGAGGGAGAGAGAGAGAGAGTGAAAAATATCATTAGCCAACCAACCCTATCGTATGAGCAAATGATATTGGTACCTCTTAATGACACGACAATCTTATGCAGCCAGCTACTCTAATATGTTCTCTTCTTTTGCAGATAAAAAAAGACCCAAAAGTGAAAAATGTGTTGCACTATAACAATCTCATCGAATGCCTTGATCTCCATCTTACAGAAATTGATTTGATCGACTACCGAGGCAGCACATCTGAGATTAAATTGGCCAGGTTCTTTGTTCTGGAGGCAAGTCTGCTCAAGGTAATGAGGTTTGGCGTTCTCTAGCGCAACAATGAATGGCGTGCTGATCACCGCAAGCGTCTAAGCCTAAATGACAAAGTCTCCGCAGAAGCTGAATTTGTTTTTGAAACATCAAGTGGCCAGAGACTCGAAAACTTATTTGCCCATTAGTGACTTGTCAGGGCGGTGGATTTTAGTTTGTATGATAATGCTACATCCACCTAAAGTAACAAAAGTTCTTACGTAAACTTCCTAGTAATTCCCTCTTCGTAGGTGCAGCATTACTCCTAACATTTGTAATATCAGTTTGAAACTTGTAATATTGCCGTGTCCTATTCCTGCGTTTTCAAAATCCTGCAAATCGAACAGGTCCTGAGTTGGTGATGATGTTGTGCCTCCCATCTTTCACCAATAGCCGTCGGATCTAGATCTGACACATACAAACCAAGCTTCTCCATTTTTGCGAAAAGATGCCCGCACTTGTTCCCTATTTACAAACAACTCCTTGTCTCTCACAATCAGCCTCATCTCCTCCCCACCTAATCTAGGAGTAGAAGGCCATGGAAAAATCTGGCGCGATGGCCGCTGCCGGAGCCGTCCACCCCCAAACTTGGTGTTCCGTGCAATGGACGGGCATCTATGCACGGGAAATTATGTCGAACAGGGCTAGTTGTAAGCAGGCTAGCTCTACAACCAAGATGATAGTGACTGCAGACGGTGAGGCTGACTATGGTATGCCAAACATGGCGCCTATACTCAGGTGTCATCTCCGGCGCAGGGTCTTATCACTTCACTATGAGGAGCAGCACGTAATAGTTTGACCAATGGGTAGTACAGTGCTAGTACTCCTACTACGGAGTACTACATTGGTAGTACTACTACTAGTACTAGTAGCACCACCGTTTGGATTTAGGAGTACTACTACGTCCATCTGGATTTTAGTATTTCACTAGCAATATCTAGTAATGCATGTCACCAAAAATGTGCTACTCCCTCTGTAAATAAATACATGGTGTTTTGTTCCTATCGGCGAGAGAACTTAATGTTTTTTTGCTACTCCTAACTAGAGTACCAATAGGATTACATGCAATGAACTAAACACTGCATGCCATGTTTGGTAGTCTCAAGTCATTGAAAGCATGCACGGCCCACATCTCTCATTGGTTGATATGTCACAAATAAGAAACAAGGAGGGAGTTAATGCACTGTGCCTAAGTATTTTGGGATTATTTGGTTTTCGTAAGGTGAGTTACACAACATTTTTGTTTACATGCATTAACATTTTATCAGTTAAATCAAAGGTCAAAACTTGGCGCAAAATGCAAAGGGGACCAATAAGCCAGTAAACATCAAACTTCTCTCGTTTGGCCCCAACTAGAGGTCCGGTGAGATGACTATACTGCACCGGCACGGAGGGGGACGCAGCTTCATTGACTTACGGCAACTTCCTTTGGGTGAATGACACGTGGCCCCAGGGGGTGGCTGGCCCACCTATCATACAGCCAAAGGCAGGTGCAGTAGAGGGCCGAGGAGTAGTACGAAATCCTACGCACCTACGCACGCTAACCAAGGGCTGAGTGATCACTCGAATCGCAAGATCAGTTGACTAGAAGCTACGCTAGACCCATGGAGGCAATGAGCGCGAGCATCAGCCAGCTGTGCCAGATAGTCCACGACGTCGGCCTGCGGCCCGGCACCGAGGAACGTCTCCAGGTAGTATTGCTTGAGGCCACCAGGGCGAGGGGCCGCTTGGACGACAGCTTCGTCTCCTTGTTCGACGAGGTCCTCGTCGGTTTCCTCGACAAGTTCACTGTCGTCAAGAAGCTTGCAGACGACTTTGACGTAAGCCTCCAGCCGATGCGCCCAGGCTCTGTGATGCCCGCCACCCTCAACGGCCACTATGGTAACAAACTCTTCGACGCACTAGTGGCCCTGCGACTGCACACCATCGCGCCCGAGAATGTCCACCTCGAGGTCGCGCTCGCCACGCAGCGTCTGCCGCAGCAAGACACCATTGACATAATCACCCACGTCTACGTGCAAATCGTCCACAAGGACTACTACATGCAAGAGGAGGATGATAGGACGCTGGCCTTCTAGGAGCGCAGGGCAACCTTGGACGGCACTGTTCAGAAGCACATTGAGCTCGCCGCCAACGCCGCTGCTCCTCACACGTCGGTTGGTGACCTGGCGCACTAGGGCGTGAGGATGTCATTGAACGTTGATGGATCCGTATGTATTTTTATCTTTCCGTCAAATCCATGTAGTAGTATATGATACTATAGTAATTATCTTACCTTTCGCGTCAACTTCATAATTTTCGTACGTACTCCATGCATGAACGGCGCCAGAACCAAACTTCTCATTACTCTAGGAAAAATCGTTATTTTCTATCTATCGGTCGTGCCATGGAGCAGAACCAAATTTTACAAGTTACGAGTTCAAAAGGAAAAGCCTGCCGTGTTCGCGTCACACCCCCACACGGTTCGTCCGGCACGCCGCTCAAGCAGGAATGCGTGTGGTGTTGCATTTTCACTTACAAGTGGGACCGCAGTTGAGCAAACCGACTATCGGCAAACCCCCACCCCGCCCACCGCGCGATGGCTGAGAAAACAGGTGGGAGAAGAGATGGTTGTAGCATGGAATCCAAGAAAATTGGTGTCAGATGGGACTTGTGTGGGTGGCGTGTGCCGTACTGCTAGACGTGAATGCTAGTTATGGCCCATGCCACCCCACTATATCGAGCCTATATCGAGGTACGTAGAACAAATTTCCTGCAGTCCGTGCTCAGCCCTCCTCTATCTCTCTTCTCAGCCAGCCAGCGGACGCGCGGAGCCCATCATCAGTTTGCTCACATGCGGCCCCACATGTTAGTGAAAACGCAAGAGGACCCACTGAAACTGCACATCTTTCACCTCAATGTGCTGGTGATGAAAAACAAATCCAATAAAGATCTTTGGTGGCCGCTTTTGGAGTTACTCAAGAGTAGTAAGATTCTATTTACAGTTTAACCCAAGATGCACATCTCGTGGCTTCAACTACCACTCTATTTTTCTTTCATGACATGACCTGGATGCTGGATGTCCCACGTGTCGGCAAAAGGAGGAAGAACCCGACCAAATCTTCGGTTCTGCTCTCGGATTATACTAGTTGTGCTATCTTAAAAATTTTATTGTGTACTCCCTTCATTCCAAAAATACTTGACTTCCATTTGTCCAAAAATGGATGCACCTATATACTAAGACATGTCTAGATACATATATATTTTGACAAACAGAAGGCATGTATTGTGCAACGGAGGGAGTAGAATGGATGCAAGTTTTTGTATTGGGAAGAAGAGTACATCCATATATTGATAGAGCGCAATTTAGTAGATGTTCTATCACTTTTAGCTAGCACAGACGCAAGATCGAGCCTCCGCAGATCAACAATGAATGCATCAAGAAGGCACTAATCCAACTTACAGGAGTAGTAAAATGTATTCTTGTGGTTCTTGTTTTCTTTGGTCTTGCTTTTCTAGTCAAAATTATCGTCGGAGTTCATGCAAAACGGAGGTGCGTTTGGGGTCGTGCGTTGGAGTTGGCCTTACAAGTGGGACCGTAGTTAAGGAAACCGACCATCGGCAAACCCCCACCTCGCCCGTCGCGCGATGGCTGAAGTTAGAGAAACGACGAGGTTGAAGAGATTGCTCTAGCACGGACTCCAAGAAATAATATGGTGTCAGATGGATGTCGTGGTGGTGGCGTGTGCCGTACTCCTGGACGTGAATGCTTGTTCTGGCCCATGCCACCCTACTACTCCTACTTACTCCTACTATATAGTACTAGTATCGAGGATTCGAGGTGCTGGTTACGTATAGCGAACACATTAACATATGGCTACAGTAAAAACACCCACCCGACGCGCGAAGCATGTGAAGTTAGTACAAATAGTGTACTACTATTGTTGATTGGCCTCATCCGATAACCTGTTGCAATGCACGTACAATTATGTATTCGGAAAATATTTTTTTGCCTCGTCGCACCACTCACTCAGAGAAGCAACTCGAAAGCCATTCATAAATTTAGTAAGTTTATCACAGGCATATCATTTTATTACATACAGCAGGTCATCAACCCACATCGACAACGAGGATACATTATAAATACTAAAGTTTTCACCACACAACAAATAACAAGCAATGAAATGAACTTCAACTCAACCATTCCTCGGCGTTGGAAACGCTTGCTTTGTACCACAAGTGATTCTCTGGGACGGGCCATCGATTGTCGATCTGGAAACCAACGCAGGACTGATCATCTAGGCTGAAGCGGCCTACTATATCCCTACCAGGGTAGGGAACCACACAAATGTCCGAAGTATAGACAAAGTTGCTTCTCATAAATGGAACTGTTAACGTTGTGTTAACAGCAGTTGGATCGCCTTTCACCATCATCGGATAGTTTTGTCCAAGGAAGAGCGAGTTTTCTCCAAGACTATCAATTCTGTACCAGGGAGAAGGAGTTGGCACTAGCACACTAGTATCCATCCTGAATACCATGCAACGGGTGTTGGAATAGGTCCAGAGAGTGCGACCATGGGAGACTACACCTGCTTCCTTAGCAGTAACATCATCAGTGGGCTGTATACACACAAGAAGAGGTGATCCATCGGAATTAGTTGCCAGGCGCCACAGAGTATATGGGCGCTGCTCGTCCTCATGCTCGTGATCATCACCATCGTCATCTCCCCCTTGGTTATAATTTTTTTCAAGTATAGGTGGTGGGATGTTCACAGGACCTTGGAAACACAAGAAGAAGGTTAATTAGTAAAGGGAAACTTGCTAACCCGCATGCATGTGGATGAAACAATTATAATTACGGTCGAAGATAAACGTACCGAAACCATGAGGATGCCATGCAAAAATAGTGCCACTAGTGGTGGCAACAAACACAAGTCCCTCGTATTGAATTGCATCACAGTACTCATCCGTGTACAGAAACTGATTTTTGAGCAATGTCCTTCGAGTCGAACCAGAAAGGACGGCAACAAGCTTGTCGAAGATAGCAACAACTTGATAGTTGTTGTAATTCCAAGAGCGGTTGGGAACTCGACAAATTGCTATCTTCTGTAGAAGACAGTCACCATGATCGTATTTGAACGTGCGTACAATACCGGTGTGCTCAACCTCTGGGCAGTCTGCTGAGATTTTTGGAAGTGGAACCCGGTCACGAGTGTAGACATTCACAAGTTCCCACTCGCAGTTGGACCCAATGTAAACAACCCAATCTCCATTTGCGCCCGCCCAAGCCTTGCCCTCAAGCGATGGCATCTTAACATCATACGTATCATTATCAAGCGACATCAACTTGCACAGGGCGAGGCCTCCATCGTGTCGGCGCCAGTCATCATCATGTTACGGCGAAGAAGATAGGGGAGATCAAACCGCTCCTTGACTCTTGGGTTCTTTGTAATGATGTTATTAGTTGAGTCGAGAATGGGCTTGAACGAACCTGCCATGCTAGCCGAGGTGATGACGTCGCACCGATCAATGAGTTCCTCCACCACGTCATCTTTCAGATCAGGGCAAGAATAACTGGGTCATTTCCGGCCTGTTCCCTCCATGGAGAAGACGATCGAACAATGGAAGAAGAAAGGGTGAAGGGCTGAAGGAAAATGGAGGAGGGAGAGGAAGAGCGTGCGATAACAGTTCCAAATCGAGAGGGAAAGGCGAAGAGTCGGTGGACGGTTGCGAGTTTGCCATGGTTCACGAAGAGGCGCCCCGGCCTACACGTCCGTTCGGAAATACTCCTACTACTCGCCGTCGTCTCACTGATATGTTGGAACGGGACCACATGTCAACGAAACATGGTGTGTAATTTCTCGTGCAAAATGCGATCTGGCCGCGTTGGCCCAAGGTCCCGCATTAGTTATCAACCTTTATTTTTTTAATGGCGTGCCGATCAGTTTTGAAGCACGACTAACTGGTACTATACGCAGAGAAAATATAAACTACTCTAGCACTACTCCACCTCCAGTACTAGTAGTATAAAAAAGATATATAGGCTGGAGCTTGAGCGCTTTCTTGCTAAGGGCTGCCCACTTGCTTCTCACACTACCACCCTCTTTCCAGATCTAAAAAAGATGGCCCCTCTCTCCCTCCTCACCGATGGTCACAGATCCGCCGGGGAAGAAAAGGACGTGCAGCGTTGACGCACTCGTCGGCGGCGAGCGAGGCCGTCCTCTCAAACCTAGCGCCCGCGTAGGATGGCCTCCGTCCCCAAGCTCGCTGCCGTAGTGTGTGCGGAGGACGATGACCACGAGCGAAGCCACTTCCCGCCGACCCTCAGGTATGCTACCTCTTTTCGAACCATAACCTTGTTCTATTGCCCCATCTATCACGTCGTTGCATGTGGGTCTTTTTCCACTCCACCATCTTCCCAATTTGCTATCCTCTGCTTTGCTGGCCACACAGACGAAAACCATAATTTGCACTATTAAAGGAAACCCTACTTCATGCAGACTAATCCATGTCTGGGTTGAATAAGGAAAGGAAGGGAGACTGTACTGTCCAAGAGAGTAGGCATCGAACCCGCATCTAGGTTGAAAAGGGGAAAATCAGTAGCTAAGGAACGAGTCTCGTGTATCTTGGTTGAAGAAGGGTAGAAAGGCATGACAACGCAATAGAGAATGACCAGGTCAGTCGGTTTGTTGTCCTCGCATAGGAAAAAGGTGGCTAAAGAGAGTAAAAATGGGACGTAATCCACATATGCTGCCTGGATATTTGTTGCTCTGGGCAACCATACCTCCCTCACCACTCTGCGTCGCTGGAGGTACATCGTATTGGTGCGCCCACTGTTCGAATGGGCCTCCCATGCTCTTATTGCCACTTTTTTTGCTGTTAGTATAACGCCAGCAGTCAAGTCAAGCAATGCTACTGCTAAAGTGATGCCACATTTAACTAGCCGCTCTCAGTCTAATGCCACCGATAAATTTAAGCAATGCCATTTAATGTCAGTGGATTATTTTAGGGTTAGCTGTTGATTGTGGATGTATTAAAGATTTTTTAGCTAAGGCATTCTAATGTTGTTGCACAGCCAGTATACCAACAATGAAACTTGATCTACCTTCAGATTTTTGCACTGTTAATGCTTATAGATTACATACCATACTTTCATGAGATAAGTTAAATTTTTTGTATAGTGTCACCAAAATGCCAAGGCATTGATGTCATTTTATTTTGGTTAAACAGCACAGGCAATTATGAAGACAAGAGGAAAGGTCAAGAGTGGGCACCTCCTCCTCCGGCTATTCTCCTGATTCGTTCGATCAAGTTTTTATGTTTGATCGATTATCAAGATTGGGATAACAATTTTTAAGGTCCCCCCGAGTTCGAAATGATATTTACCTTGGAGGTACATGGTTTGCAATTTTTTATACTGTCATTAGTTAATAATGCTAGTTACCTTCAGACTTTTGTATTTGGTTTAATGCTCATGTAGAGCTAGTAAACCAATGCTGAAACTTGTTACCTTTACATTTTGTATTGTTAATTCTTATAGAAACTTTCCAGTGCTAGAGTTTATTGAAATCTATTCAGTAAAACCATTGTACTGTACCCTGTAATAAACTAACTACTCTATATTGCACTAGCCACTAGATTAGTGTATATTTGTAGTATTCGAATGGTGTTGCATTAGCGTATGGACATAAATAAAGTGTGGCAAGCTTTCCCAGATATGTGCTCAAGAAAACTACTACCTGTTTTTCTAAATACTAGACGTTTGGGTACTTTAAATTGAACCGCGGAAACGTCTTATATTAAGGAACAAAGGGTGTAGAGTTCACTCAAATTATCCCGGTAAAGCTAGTCACACCTTTGTTAAAATTAATGTTCATTATGTTATCGGAGGAGGTCTGTATGTTTGTCTCTAATGCCTATCGACTACATACCTAACATCATGATGTAATGTTAAGTCATTTCCTTTTGTACAGTTTCACTGAATTGTCAAGGCGGTGATGGCATTTTATTTTAGTAGAACTGCACAAAATTTGCTTAAAAGAAGAGGAAAGGTCAGGAATGGCTCAGTTTTTTAGAAAAAACTATGTATGCCTTCCTGACATCAGCCGTTGTTGCTTTATTTATTCCTTCAAACAGGTGGTTAGAAACAGTCTTGCTACCTTTTCCCATTATGAAATTGGAATGCTTATATTTGTGAGTCTATGCTTCAACTGGTGCCACTTTTAGAGTAATCACACTTTCAATATCTATGCAAACAGGGATGCTCGATTTTAGTGAAACTGCACAAAAAGTCCAACTGGTTCAACATTAGGAGCATGTTTTTTTCAAACATTTATATCCAATTGGTGGCACTATGAGTTGTTCATTACGAAGGTACATGGTTTGCTACTATCTTGCTACTCTTTTTGTACTGTCATTAGATAGTAATACTAGTGGTTTGCATGTGAATTTATTAGCAGGGTGGACCTACATTGGAGGTGCAGGACAGGATTCAATGATTGGATGCTCAATTTCGGTTGTATTGATTTCACCTCTTCTATCACTACGAACATGGATATCCTTGGTCTAATGAAGAATAGGCGCTATATTTCTGCTCTGAACCAGCAAATCAATTCAGTATGAAATTGTCCAGGGCAAAACATAACTGTATCAGATTGTCCAGTGCAGAACATGACAGATGCTAAGTGGAAGAGACATGTTTAAACCGAAAATACAATGTGTGGTATATGTTTACTAGCTGCTTGATATTTGTGCAGACAGAGATGTCTGCCCATTGCTATTTGGCAAACAAACAAAGTGTCCACAATTTTGGTTGAACTGCACAAGAGAATAGTATAGTCACTTCATGCATTGCCATTTGAAAATAGACACGAAAAGATTGGACAGTCACTTCATGGACTGCAGAAAAGTAGTACTGTACTATTTATTGGCCAACACTAGGTGCTTCATTGCTTTGGTCTGATTATACAATGGGCATCATTTTGCCTAAGTTAAAGTTTGTATTCCGAAAATAGTCTCGTGGTGTGATCGAGAGAAGACCAAATCATATTGCAGTGGATGTTCCTCCATCATGTGTGGTTCATTCTCATGGTTCCAGCTGTTGGTGAAACCACTTACGTTTGCAAGAGGAATTGTAGACTTCACAAACAAATTTGTCTTTCAGTCTGTACTGAATGTTGGCCAAGAGAAGCATCCATGTTAGTAGGAAGAACATATGTTTTTTCTATATCTCTACTTTTAGAGCTACATATTTGTATATGATCTCTGAATCATTGAGATGCATTAACATGTTGATCTTATGTATGGGAATCATACTAGTTAGTTTTAGTTGCGACACAAGATCCGAAGTGGCTGATATTTGCTTTTGGAGCTACATATTTGTATATGATCTGTGAATCATTGAGATGCATTAACAGTTACTTATTTCTGTTCGCTCAGTGTTTACTAGCTAGCCTACAAATGCGCTCCTAGCAGATTTATTTGCGACGCAAGATGCGAAGTGGCAATTTTTTGAATAGAAATGCCTACCTCTGAAGAAACTGACATGCTACACTATCGATCCTACACGGATAAAAATGCCTACCTCTGAAGAAACTGACAAGCTACACTATCGATCCTACACGGATAAATAGCGGATCACGCACATACTACCTCCTTTCCGGTTTGCAGGGCTCAATTCAAGAAACGACCTACTCGATCCTACACGAATAAATAGCGGATCACGCACGTACTAGTACCTCCTTTCCGGTTTGCAGGGCTTAATTCAAACCTCTCACCAACCAAGGTACTCCCTCCGTCCGGGATTTATTAGTCCCGTGAGCAAAGCAGCAAGACCAAGGCATGGCAATAATTAACGGCATGCAGAAGTTTAAGCCTAATTAATTACAGCGATTTAAGTGGCTGCAAGCGTGCCCTTGGCTACGACTCATTGCATGCTGCGTTGCGTACTACCTACGAGCGATTCTGAGTGCCTGCATGCAGCCGGCCATAATTAAGGCAGCTAACTGATGCGAAAAAAGATACACTTTAAATCCGTGGAATCATTATTGACAAGGAGGGAGATGATTCGAGTGCACTCGTTTGACCGCCATGCCGGTGTGCGACCCAGACGGGACGGGACGACACAGTCATAATTTCAGTTTCTCTAGTTTCCCACGGCAAGCTGGCGTGCTAAGCCATTATGCATTGAATTCCGATGACCGTCGCGCTACCTTCCGCCTATAAGTATTGTTTCCCGGCCTTCTCAGGTGCCACCATGACCCAACTCGCCATATCCTCATAAGCCCCCAGCGGGCCGATGTCGCTCGCCATGTCCGCCATGCCCCCGCCCGTCCGCGGTAGGCGACACCGGAGGCGGTCACCGCTGGAACTAGTGTTCGGGTTTTCACCGGAAGGCAGACGAAGGAAGGAGGCATTATATCTGTCTTTAGATGGCAATGTAGAGATCGAGGACTTGTTGGAGCCCGACCGCATGGCGGAGGAGCAGGAGTTGTTGGAGCGCGACCGCCTGGCGGAAGAGCAGCGTATCGCCGATTTGCGCCGCCAGCGGGACATGGAGCAGCAGTGCACCGACACTCTGAGTCACGAGCAGAGCGCCCGCAACTGGGTCGACTATGTGGAGGCCGGCGCCCGGCAAATAGCCCTGGAGGCTATCAGGCACGCACGCGTTCGCGACGCTAATTTTTACTACCAGCTCGTCAAGTGGGTTTCCCGCTTGGAAGCCGAAGCTTCGATGGACCACGTCGGCATGGAAAGGGCCAACGCGCGCGAGCAACGCGCCCTATCGCACCTCTGGCAAGTCCGAGGCGAGGCGGAGGATGCCGGTGCCGGCGTTTAGCATAGACAGCAGATGGCGGCCGGCATCGTCTAGTTAGCTAAGAGTAAGTTAGTACTTGTACGCTACTAGAGTGTTAGTGGGAGTAGATAGTTAACTTGGCTATGATGGTTGTCAACATGGAAGTTCAGTACTCTATATGTGGATCAGACCTGTTACTTTCCTTTGAATGTTGAACTTTCCGTTCAAACGTATGGAATGGGCAGTTATTTTGTTAAATGGGTTGTATTTGTCCTCCACGGTTTAGAGGCTCACTTGTGGGCCTAGCAAGTTGACGCATACACAATCAGGAGATGATTGTACGTGGAGAGGATGACAGCAGGGACTCGCCAAGGTCATGGCAGTATGCAAGCAAGTGCCTCCTTATTTCAAGCCAATAAAAAAATGGCTCCTCCTAGGGGATTTCTGACATCTGGGTCCCATGCCATTTTCAACGTAGTCAATAAATGAGAGAATTGCACAACGAGCGGCTGATACCAGGGACCCAGTAGCTTGCCCAGTTATTTTTGTTTTGGGTTAATTTGATAAATGCCACTCCAAATCTGGTGTATCCGAGAAATGCCACTGCAATTTCCAAACTTTGAAAAATGCCATTTCATGCCATTTCTAGTGGCATTTTTCGAAGTCTGGAGTGGCGTTTTTCAAAGTTTGCAAACTGCCGTGGCGTTTTTCAAAGTTTGCAAAAATTGCAGTGGCATTTTTCAAAGTTTGGAAATTGCAGTGGCATTTTTATGAATCGCCATAATTGGAGTGGCATTTATCTAATTTGTTTTTGAGACGGAAGCAGGGTGTCAACTGGGCTGTGCGGGACACTTTGGCCTGTCTAGATAGCCTTTTCTTTTATGTTTACCACAGACCAGCCCAGTAGTTTTTTTTTCTTTCTGAAAATGGCTAGCCCAGTTCTTTTGTGATTTGTCAAGTAAGTCGCTTTATCAGGCCTGTTGGGCTGCAAATCTTTCAAGACGAGAAGAGCTTCATTCGGCTGGCCGAGAAAATGGCCTATCAGTAATGAGAAATGGGCTGTACATTTTTAAAATACATCAAACCGGCAATTATTTTTAAATATCTTTTTTTCATTTCGAGATTTTAAATTGCATTGATTTTTATGCGTGGACAATTTATTGGATTTTATATTGATATACATTTATTTTTAAAATCAGCCTGAATGTGACTCGAAATTTTGGGATTAAAAATAGTTCAGACCGCACCGACATATGCAAAATTTCATATAATTTTTTAACCGTGGCCACAATATGGGCTGTAATGCTAACATAAAGAATATGGGCTCCAAAAAAACCCGTAAGAATTAGGAAATGGGCTGTAAATTATTTGAAATAATGGCAGATGGGCCATATGTTGTTTTCCACAGATTTGAGGCTTTCCACAGATGGCTTGTATACTGTTGGATGTCCATCCAATGACTGTCGTGCTTCTTCAATCTCTACTCTTCCTGCTCCAGCCGCTCAAACAAGCGCCGACGGGACTGCCTGCTCCCTCCTCCCCGCGGCCGGCTGTGCTACCGCGGAGGCCTCACCACCCCACCGTACTCCCATCGCTGGCCTAGCCATCCCTCTACTCACCCACACCTGTTGTTATTCTCCGGCGACGGCAGATGAACCAGTAAACCCTCGTACAGTCGTACTCCCCTCCGCGCGGGAAACAAAAGCAACGGCCGAATCTTCCCTGCCTCCGTGTTGTTCCCTTCCTAGGCCTCGCCGTCGTCCACCGCCCTGGTGCTCTCGGTGTGGCGTGGTCAGCGTGGTCAATGACCGACATGCATCTGAAGTGGACTGTACGTGGAGAGGCTGACAGCTGGGTCCACAGCCGCACGCAAGGAAATGCCTCCTTATTACACGCAAAATAATGATTTCCTCCACCTGACATCTGGGACCCACCGAAACGGCCTCTGTATTTCGTGAAAAAAACGTTACCGCCGCTGAAAGCCCGGACCCACCAGCTATATCTTCGCATGCAAGGAAGTGCCTCCTTATTACGCACAAAAAAATGAATACTCCCCCTGCTAGCTGGGACCCAGTATAGTGGGCCTACTAAGTTGACGGGGACGAAGGGCTTTGTCAACTTAGTCAATATGCACGATTCTAGCTCGACTGACCGTACGATGTCCATCCAACGGCCATAGTGCTTATTCAACCTCTGGTCTTCTTACTCCGGCCGCCCAAAGCAGCGCCGGTAGTGCCGCCTGCTCCTGCCTCCCGTAGCCGGTTGTGCTACCTCGAAGGCCTCACCGCCCCCATACTACTCCCACCGCTGGCCAGGCCATCCCTCCACTCCACTCACCCACACCCCCTGTTATTCTGCGGCGACGGCAGCGCAGCCAAACCAGTGAACCCTCGTATTCCTCTCCGCGTGGGCATCCACTACCGCGTCTTCCCTGGCTCCGCGTCGTCCCCTTCCTAGGCCTCGCCGTCGTCCACCGCCGTGGTGCTGTCGGCACGGCATGGTCAATGTGGTCAACGACCGAATTCCATCGGAAGAATACTGTATGTGGAGAGGCTGACAGCTGGGTCCACGGCAGCCGCAAGGAAGTGCCTCCTTATTACGCGGAAAATAATTATTCCTCCACCTGACAGCAGGGACCCACCAGACGCCCACCAGTATATCGCGAAAAAATGTTTGCCCCTGACTGCTAGGACCCACCCGACGGGCCACCGTATTTCGTGAAAAAAACGTTCCCCCTGCTGTCAGCTCGGACCCACCGGAAGTGCCTCCTTATTACGCACACAAAAATGAATACCCCCTGCTAGCTGGGACCCACCTTGATGGGAGGCTAACTTGTGGGCCTACTAAGTTGACGGGGACGGAGGGCTTTGTCAACTTAGTCAATATGCACGATTCTAGCTCAAGTGACCGTACGATGTCCATCCAACGGCCGTAGTGCTTCTTCAACCTCTGGTCTTCTTGCTCCAGCCGCCCAAACCAGCGCCGGTCGTGCCTTGTGCTCCTGCCTCCCGTGGTCGGCTGCGATGCGGCGGAGGCCTCACCGCCCCCTGCTACTCCCATAGCTGGCCAGGCCATCCCTCTACGCACACACACCCTCTGTTATTCTGCGGCGACGGCAGCCTCACACCGCAGCGAACCAGTGAACCCTCGTACTCCTCTACGCATGGGCATCCACTGCCGCGTCCTCCCTGGCTCCGCGTCGTCCCCTTCCTAGGCCTCGCTGTCGTCCACCGCCCTGGTGCTCTCGGCACGGCGTGGTCAACGTGGTCAAGGAATGGCTTCCATCGGACGTAGACTGTACGTGGAGAGGCTGACAGCTGGGTCCACGGCCGCAGCAAGGAAGTGCCTCCTAATTACGTGCAAAATAATTATTCCTCCACCTGACAGTGGGGACCCACCGGACGGGCCACCGTATTTCGTGAATTTTTTTGCCCCTGACTGCTGGGACCCACCAGCTACATCTTCGCACGCAAGGAAGTGCCTGACAGTCGGGACCCACCTGGTCAAAGCGTACGTAGCGTTGTCATTCTGGTCGCGAACGTGTACGTACATATATACTGGTGGATGTAGAGGTGCGCACGTGTCGTAGTAGAGGCGCGCACGTGTCATAGTAGAGGCGCACACGTAGCATGTACACGTACGTACAGCGGCCAGGGTGCAAGAAAGAAAATACGGCCACGTATGTGTACATACGGGCGGGGTCTCGAACGCCTACTCGCGCATACGTACGGCCAGGGCTCGTGTACATGGCTGGGTCGGAACGGGGAAACAATGTCGTCGTCGTGTTCATGGGGAGGAAACGGAATGCGCCGTGTTCATGAGGAGGCAACAGAATGCGTCGCGTTCATCGGGAGGGCTTGGACGGAACAAGCGATGGAAACGAGGCCTGGCGTACCGCAGAACGGAGGAAACGGCCTTGTGTTCGACCGACCACGTTCGAAATGGGATCCTGTTGATCGGGAGGGGTCTGGCGTACCGCAAAACGTAGGAAACGGACCTCCTACGGTCGAAACGGGGGTCCTGTTGATCGGGAGGGGTGTGGCATGCCGCAAAACGGAGAAACAGACCTCCTATGGTCGAAACGGGGGTCCTGTTGATCGGGAGGGGTGTGGCGTACCGCAAAACGGAGGAAACAGACTTGTGTTGGAGCGCTACGGTCGAAATAGGGGTCCTGTTCATCGGGAGGGGTGTGGCGTACCGCAAAACGGGACTCCACGGGATACTGTTCATCTCCACCGTCGACCTCCTCCAGCCTCCATGGGCTCCTATTCATCCAGCCTCCACGGGCTCCTGTTCATCTAGCCTCCACCGCGCGCTACTCCACCGGCTACTGTTCAACCACCCCTCCACCGTCTACTGTTCATCCAGCCCTCCACACCACGGGGTCCTGTTCAACAACCCCTCCATGGGCACCCCTCCACCGTCTACTGTTCATCCAGCCCTTCACACCACGGGGTCCTGTTCAACCACCCCTCCACCGTCTACTGTTCATCCAGCCCTCCACACCACGGGGGCCTGTTCATCCACCCCTCCATCGTCTATTGTTCATCCAGCCCTCCACCACACCACGGGGTCTTGTTCATCCAGAGGCAACGCCACCGCTCACTGTTCATCCACCCCACCCCCCCCCCCCGCAACACTCACTGTTCATCCCATCGATCGGCTTCAGTTAGCAGTAGTAGCGAAGGAATCGCTCGATCGGGTTCAGTTAATAGCCATCGATCGATCGCTCGGGTTCAGTAACGCGTAGCCTGCAGTGCAATTGCTCGGGTTCAGTTAGAGCCCAACGCCTCGCTCGGGTTCAGCTAGAGCCAACGCCTCGCACACACGCGCGTACGTGTACGAGAGAAACGCGCATCGCTCGGCCCCTGACCTCCCACCGTAACCGGGAACTCCCTGAAATTTTCCTCCCCCTCGCTTCTACCATGGTTTTTTCCATGATGGACGGCCCAAAGAATGTCATGCAGCTGCGTCTCCGGCCCGCCCAGGACGAAAAGCCCATTTTCTGTCATGATTTTTTGTCATAGAAGTAGGAGCCCACCACATCTATGATGATACCGGGTTTTGTCACAATTATCGTCATAGAAGTGTCATATGTATGACAGAAATTTTTTTCATTCGGCCCAAGATGTCACGGATGTGTCTTTTTTGTAGTGGAGGTTGTCTCACACCTGCTGTTGAGTAGCTTCAACTCATTGTCTTCATCGAGACAGGGACTTAGGGTCATCTCGCTGTCCTCCAGATGGTTTGGCTCACTATCTTCCCTAAAGTTCTGCCTGGCATAAGATGTACGACTATGAAAGAGAAACAAGGAGACACGTAACATGCTTCACAATTATATAAGCAAATAAATGGATCTGTTCTACATAAGTGATACGTCCATTTTGCATCATGCTTTTATATCGATATTTATTGCATTATGGGCTATTATTACACATTATGTCACAATACTTATGCCTATTCTCTCTTATTTTACAAGGTTTACATAAAGAGGGAGAATCCTGGCAGCTTGGATTCTGAGCTGGAAAAGGAGCAAATATTAGAGACCTATTCTGCACAGCTCCAAAAGTCTTGAAACTTCACGGAAGACGTTTTCAGAATATATAAAAAATACTGAGAGCAAGAAGTTCACCAGGGGGGCCACACCCTGCCCATGAGGGTGGGGAGCGCGCCCTACCCCTGGACGTGCCCCTACCTCGTGGGCCCCCTGGTGGCCCTCCGATGGCCATCTTCTGCTATATGGGGTCTTTCTATGAGGAAAAAAAGTCAGAAGCCATCTTTCCGGACGAGACTCCGCCGCCACGAGGCGGAACCTTGGCAGAACCAATCTAGGGCTCTGGCGGAGTTGTTCTGCCAGGGAAACTTACCTCCGGGAGGGGGAAATCATTGCCATCGTCATCACCAATGCTCCTCTCATCGGGAGAGGTCAATCTCCATCAACATCTTCACTAGCACCATCTCCTCTCAAAACCCTAGTTCATCTCTTGTATCCAATTCTTATCTCCAAGTCTGGGATTGGTACCTGTGGGTTGCTAGTAGTGTTAATTACTCCTTATAGTTGATGCTAGTTGGTTTATTTGGTGGAAGATCATATGTTCAGATCCTATATGCATATTAATACCCCTCTGATTATGAACATGAATATGCTTTGTGAGTAGTTACGTTTGTTCCTAAGGACATGGGAGAAGTCTTGTTGTTAGTAGTCATGTGAATTTGGTATTCTTTCGATATTTTGATGAGATGTATGTTGTCTCTCCTCTAGTGGTGTTATGTGAACGTCGACTACATGACACTTCACCATTATTTGGGCCTAGAGGAAGGCATTGGGAAGTAATAAGTAGATGATGGGTTGCTAGAGTGACAGAAGCTTAAACCCTAGTTTATGTGTTGCTTCGTAAGGGGCTCATTTGGATCCATATGTTTCATGCTATGGTTAGGTTTACCTTAATACTTTTGTTGTAGTTGCGGATGCTTGCAATAGAGGTTAATCATAAGTGGGATGCGTGTCCAAGTAAGGGCAGCACCCAAGCACCTTTCCACGCACATACCAAATTATCAAAGTACCGAACGCGAATCATATGAACGTGATGAAAACTAGCTTGACGATATTCCCATGTGTCCTCGGGAGCGCTTTACATCATATAAGAGTTTGTCCAGGCTTGTCCTTTGCTACAAAAAGGATTGGGCCACCTTGCTGCACTTTATTTACTTTTGTTACTTGTTACTTGTTACAAATTATCCTATCACAAAACTATCTGTTACCTATTATTTCAGTGCTTGCAGAGAATACCTTGCTGAAAACCGCTTATCATTTCCTTCTGCTCCTCGTTGGGTTTGACACTCTTACTTATCGAAAGGACTACGATAGATCCCCTATACTTGTGGGTCATCAAGACTCTTTTCTGGCGCCGTTGCCGGGGAGTGAAGCGCCTTTGGTAAGGAAAAAATTTATATAGTGTGCTGAAATTTACTGTCACTTGTTACTATGGAAAGTATTCCCTTGAGGGGCTTGTTAGGGGTATCTTCACCCCGACCAGTAGAGCAAAGAGTTGCTCCTCAACCTACTGAAAATGAAAATGTCTGCTTTGAAATTCCTTCGGGTATGATAGAAAAACTGCTAGCTAATCCTTTTGCAGGAGACGGAACAGTGCATCCTGATGAGCACCAAATATATGTGGATGAATTTTGTGGATTATTTAAGCTTGCAGGTGTACCCGGAGATGTTATTAAGAAGAAGGTCTTCCCTTTATCTTTGAAGGATGATGCATTGACATGGTATAGGCTATGTGATGATACGGGGTCATGGAACTACAAACAGTTGAAATTGGAATTTCATCAGAAGTTTTATCCTATGCATCTTGTTCATCGTGATCGCAATTATATATATAATTTTTGGCCTCACAAAGGAGAAAGCATCGCTCAAGCTTGGGCGAGGCTTAAATCAATGTTATATTCATGCCCCAATCATGAGCTCTCAAGAGAAATGATTATTCAAAATTTATATGCTCGGCTTTCTGATAGCAATCGCACCATGCTCGATACTTCTTGTGTTGGCTCTTTTATGATGAAGACTATCGAATTCAAATGGGATTTATTGGAAAGAATTAAATGCAACTCTGGAGATTGGGAACTCGACGAAGGTAAGGAGTCAGGTATGACACCTAAGTCTGATTGTGTTAAATCTTTTATGGATACCGATGTTTTCCGTAAATTTAGCACTAAATATGGAATTTACTGTGAGATAGTAGCTTCTTTCTATGAATCTTTTGCTACTCATGTTGATCTCCCTAGGGAGAAGTGGTTTAAATATCATCCTCCCGTAGAAGTAAAAGTAGGTGCACCTATTAAAGTTGAAGAAAAGACTGTCACTTATAATGATCCTATTATTCCTATTGATTATGTTGAGAAACCACCTTTTCCTGTTAGGATAAAGGATCATGCTAAAGCTTCAACTGTGGTTCGTAAAAGCAATATTAGAACTTATACACCTACTGAGCAAATTAAAGTTGAACCTAATATTGCTATTGTTAAAGATCTCTTGTCTGATAATATTGATGGGCATGTTATTCATTTCCGTGATGAGACTGCTAGAATTGCTAAACCTTGTGCTAAAGATAAACCTAGATCTTTGGTAGGCATGCCTATTATTTCTGTTAAAATAGGAGATCATTGTTATCATGGCTTATGTGATATGGGTGCCAGTGCTAGTGCTATACCTCATGACTTATACAAAGAAATTATGCATGATATTGCACCTGCAGAGATAGAAGATATTGATGTCACAATTAAAATTGCCAATAGAGATACTATTTCACCAATTGGAATTGTTAGAGATGTTGAATTCTTGTGTGGGAAAACTAAATATCCTGCTGATTTTCTTGTTCTTGGTTCCCCACAAGATAGCTTTTGTCCCATTATATTTGGTAGACCCTTCTTGAACACTGTTAATGCTAAGATAGATTGCAAAAAGGATGTTGTTACTATTGTTTTAGGTGATATGTCTCATGAATTTAATTTCTCTAAATTTCGTAGACAACACCGTGAAGAGGAATTACCTAGTAAAGATGAAATTATTGGTCTTGCTTCTATTGCCGTACCTCCTAGTGATCCTTTAGAACAATATTTGCTAGACCATGAAAATGATATGTTTATGAATGAAAGAAGGGAAATAGATGAAGTATTCTTTAAACAGGAACCCATACTAAAACACAATTTTCCTGTTGAAATCCTAGGGGATCCTCCTCCACCCAAGGGTTATCCCGTGTTTGAGCTTAAACCGTTACCTGATACTCTTAAATATGCTTATCTTGATGAGAAAAAGATATATCTTGTTATTATTAGTGCTAACCTTTCAGAGCATGAAGAAGAGATATTATTGAAAACTCTGAAGAAGCACCATGCTGCTATTGGATATACTCTTGATGATCTTAAGGGCATTAGTCCCACTCTGTGTCAACACAAAATAAATTTAGAGGAAGATGCCAAACCAGTTCGTGATCATCAATGAGGGATGAATCCTAAGATGAAGGAAGTGGTAAGAAAGGAAATACTAAACCTTCTTGAGGCAGGTATAATTTATCTCGTTGCTGATAGTCAGTGGGTAAGTCCTGTCCGTTGTGTTCCTAAGAAGGGAGGTATTACTGTCGTTCCTAATGATATAGATGAGTTGATCCCGCAAAGAATTATTACAGGTTATAGGATGGTAATTGATTTCCGCAAATTAAATAAAGCTACTAAAAAGATCATTACCCATTACCTTTTATCGATCAAATGCTAGAAAGATTATCCAAACATACACATTTTTGCTTTCTAGATGGTTATTCTGGTTTCTCTCAAATACCTGTGTCGGCCAATGATCAATCAAAGACTAATTTTACTTGCCCTTTTGGTACTTTTGCTTATAGACGTATGCCTTTTGGTTTATGTAATGCACCTGCTACCTTTCAAAGATGCATGGTGGCTATATTCTCTGACTTTTGTGAAATGATTTGTGAGGTTTTCATGGACGATTTTTCCGTCTATGGATCCTCTTTTGATGATTGCTTAAGCAACCTTGACCGAGTTTTGCAGAGATGTGAAGAAACTAATCTTGTCTTGAATTGGGAAAAGTGCCACTTTATGGTTAATGAAGGTATTGTCTTGGGGCATAAAGTTTCCGAAACAGGTATTCAGGTTGATAAAGCCAAGGTTGATGCTATTGAAAAGATGCCATGTCCCAAGGACATCAAAGGTATAAGAAGTTTCCTTGGTCATGTCGGGTTTTATAGGAGGTTCATTAAGGACTTCTCCAAAATTTCTCGGCCTCTGACTAATTTATTACAAAAAGATATACCATTTGTTTTTTATGATGATTGCATAGAAGCATTTGAAATACTTAAGAAAGTATTAATCTCTGCACCTATTGTTCAGCCACCTGATTGGAATTTACCTTTTGAAACTATGTGTGATGCTAGTGATTATGCTGTAGGTGATGTTCTAGGGCAAAGAGTTGATAAGAAATTAAATGTTATTCAATATGCTAGTAAAACTCTAGACAATGCTCAGAGAAATTATGCTACTACTGAAAAAGAATTCTTAGCAGTTGTATTTGCTTGTGATAAGTTCAGAACTTATATTGTTGATTCTAAAGTAACTATTCACACGGATCATGCTGCTATTAAATATCTTATGGAAAAGAAAGATGCTTAACCTAGACTTATTAGATGGGTTCTCTTGCTACAAGAATTTGATTTGCATATTATTGATAGAAAGGGAGCTGAGAACCCCGTTGCAGACAACTTGTCTAGGTTAGAAAATGTTCTTGATGACCCACTACCTATTGATGATAGCTTTCTTGATGAACAATAAAATGTCATAAATGCTTCTCATACTACTCCATGGTATGCTGATTATGCTAATTACATTGTTGCTAAAGTTATACCACCTAGCTTTACATACCAGCAAAAGAAAAAGTTCTTCCATGATTTGAGACATTACTTTTGGGATGACTCACATCGTTATAAAGAAGGAGTAGATGGTGTTATTAGACGTTGTGTACCTGAGCATGAACAGGAACAGATCCTACGCAAGTGTTACTCCGAGGCTTATGGAGGACACCACGCTGGAGATAGAACTGCACATAAGGTATTACAATCCGGTTTTTATTGGCCTACTCTCTTCAAGGATGCCCATAAGTTTGTCTTATCTTGTGATGAATGTCAAAGAATTGGTAATATTAGTAGACGTCAAGAAATGCCTATGAATTATTCACTTGTTATTGAACCATTTGATGTTTGGGGCTTTGGTTATATGGGACCTTTTCCTGCCTCTAATGGATATAGACATATTTTAGTTGCTGTTGATTACGTTACTAAGTGGGTAGAAGCTATTCCAACTAGTAGTGCTGATCATAACACTTCTATTAAAATGCTTAAAGAAGTTATTTTTCCAAGGTTTGGAGTCCCAAGATATTTAATGACTGATTGTGGTTCACATTTTATTCATCGTGCTTTCCGTAAAATGCTTGCTCTATATGATGTTAATCATAGAATTGCATCTCCTTATCACCCGCAGTCTAGTGGTCAAGTAGAATTGAGTAATAGAGAACTCAAATTAATTTTGCAAAAGACTGTTAATAGATCTAGAAAGAATTGGTCCAAGAAACTTGATGATGCATTATGGGCCTATAGAACTGCATATAAAAATCCTATGGGTATGTCTCCGTATAAAATGTTCTATGGAAAAGCATGTCACTTACCTCTCGAACTAGAACATAAGGCTTATTGGGCTATTAAAGAGCTCAACTATGATTTCAAACTTGCCGGTGAGAAGAGGTTATTTGATATTAGCTCGCTTGATGAATGGAGAACCCAAGCCTATGAGAATGCCAAATTATTTAAAGAAAAGGTTAAAATATGGCATGACAAAAGGATACGAAATCGTGAGTTTAATGTAGGTGATTATGTATTGCTATACAACTCTCATTTAAGATTTTTTGCAGGAAAACTTCTCTCTAAATGGGAAGGTCCTTATGTTATCGAGGAGGTCTATCGTTTCGGTGCCATAAAAATCAACAACTTCGAAGGCACAAATCCGAAGGTGGTGAACGGTCAAAGAATTAAACATTATATCTCAGGTAATCCTATAAATGTTGAAACCAATGTTATTGAAACCGTAACCCCAGAGGAATACATAAGGGACACTTTCCGCAATGTTTCAGACTCCGAAAAGGAATAGGTATGTGGTACGGTAGGTAAACCGACTCCAAAACAATTCTAATGGCAATTTTCTTCCGTTTTGGAATATTTAGAAAAATAGAAAAATAAGAAGCAGTCCGGGAAGGACACGAGGGCTCCACGAGGGTGGAGGGCGCCCCCTACCTCGTGGGCACCTCGTGTGCTCTCCGGACTCCGTTTTTGTACACGACACATATTTTGGTCGGTAAAAATTCATTATATATTCTCCCGGAGGTTTTGACTCCTATATCACGCAAAAATCTCTTGTCTTTGTTTCGAGCTATTTTTCTGACAAATCCAGGTCGTCATGTCGTCTTCAAGTGCCCCCAAGGACCAGTTCTTTGAGAAGGTAATCAACCCCTACCTCGTGGAAGTGCTGCAACACCCTCAAACCATTGAGATGCGTGAGGGGTTGTTGCACATCCGCAATGTTGAGGGACCAAGGAAGACCAGAAGCACGGAGGCAAGGCTCGAGGCATTGGAGCAAGAAGTATTCAAGTGTCAGGAGATGGTGGAGCGTGGACTCGATTCCAATCACATTATGATCACGGAGTTCACCAACAACCACAAGCTGGACGTCAAGGACATTGGGGAGGCCATCTTCAAGCTTCATGAGAAAATCGAGCACCTCCAAGCCCAGATCTATGACTTGCAAAATCAAAACTGTGAGTATGAATATAGATTCAAGAGGATGAGTTTGGCAGCAGATTTGAGGTTTCAGGAGACTCGATCATCCTTCTATGATGGTGAGCCTATGCCTTGGAAGAAGGACGACAAGCCTACGCCATGAACAAAACCATCAACTTCTTCACCAGCAAAGGAGACATAATCACATGGGTATGGGCACTCCCCTTGGAAACTGCCAAGCTTGGGGGAGTGCCCCGGTATCGTATCACCACCACTTTTATCTTTACCATTTTTCTTAGTTCGATCCTTTTGGTAATATTTTGATCTAGTAGAATAAATTTTTTTAGTATGATCCAGTTGTGAGTTTTGCTTTATGATCCTTCTATGTAATCGAGTCTGTGAGCTATATATAATAAAGATTAGTGTTGAGTCAATGGCTTGATTATTTTGCCATGATCTTAAGTGAATAAAATAAAAGATAAATAAATAAAAATAAACAAAGAGATCATATGGATCTTATGGAGAGTAATGAGCTCACATAGAAAAAGTATGATGAATAAAAGTTGTTGAGAGTTGACAAACATAGTTTTGGTCATCGTTGCAATTAATAGGAAGTAATAAAGAAAGAGAGGTCTTCACATATAAATATACTATCTTGGACATCTTTTATGATTGTGAGCACTCATTAAAATATGACATGCTAAAAGAGTTGACGTTGGACAAGGAAGACAACGTAATGGGTTATTTTTTCTTACATCTGAGATAAATTATATTGTCTTGGATCATCCAACATGATTGAGCTTGCCTTTCCCCCTCATGCTAGCCAAATCGTTTGCACCAAGTAGAGATACTACTTGTCCTTCCAAACACCCTTAAACCAGTTTTGCCATGAGAGTCCACCATATCTACCTATGGATTGAGTAACATCCTTCAAGTAAGTTGTCATCGGTGCAAGCAATAAAAATTGCTCTCTAAATATGTATGATTGATTTGTGTGGAGGAAACAAGCTTTATATGATCGTGTGATATGGAAGAAATAAAAGCGATAGACTGCATAATGAAGGTCCATATCACAAGTGGAAATATAAAGTGACATTCTTTCGCATTAAGATTTTGTGCATCCAACCATAAAAGCGCATGAAAACCTCTGCTTCCCTCTGTGAAGGGCCTATCTTTTACCTTTATATCCTACCTTACATAAGAGTCATGGTGATCTTCACCCTTCCTTTTTACATTTTATCTTTTGGCAAGCACAACATGTTGGAAGGATCCTGGTATATATGGCTAATTGGATGTGAGTTTTCATGAACTATTATTTTTGACATTACCCTTGAGGTAAACCATTGGGAGGCAAAACTATAAGCCCCTATCTTTCTCTGTGTCCGATTAAAACTCCATACCCAAAAGTATTGCGTGAGTGTTAGCAATTGTGAAAGACTATGATACTTGAGTATGTGGACTTGCAGAAAAGCTCTTATATATTGGCTCTTTCCTATGTTATGATAAATTGCAATTGCTCCAATGACTGAGATTATAGTTTGTTAGTTTTCAATGAAGTTTATGATTCATACTTGAAATTGTGATTGAATTGTTACTCTAGCATAAGAGATCATACGACAAAAATTATATAAGTTGCTATTCTAAGAATGATCATGATACCCTCATGTCCGTATTTTATTTTTATCGACACCTCTATCTCTAAACATGTGGACATATTTTTCGATTTCGGCTTTCGCTTGAGGACAAGCGAGGTCTAAGCTTGGGGGAGTTGATACGTCCATTTTGCATCATGCCTTTATATCGATATGTATTGCATTATGGGCTGTTATTACACATTATGTCACAATACTTATGCCTATTATCTCTTATTTTACAAGGTTTACATAAAGAGGGAGAATGTCGGCAGCTTGGATTCTGAGCTGGAAAAGGAGCAAATATTAGAGACCGATTTTCCACAGCTCCAAAAGTCCTGAAACTTCATGGAAGACGTTTTCAGAATATATAAAAAATACTGAGAGCAAGAAGTTCACCAGGGGGCCACACCCTGCCCACGAGGGTGGGGGGCACGCCCGACCCCCCTGGGCGCGCCCCCTACCTCGTGGGCCCCCTGGTGGCCCTCCGATGGCTATCTTCTGCTATATGGAGTCTATCGATGAGGAAAAAATCAGAAGCCATCTTTCTAGACGAGACTCCGCCACCATGAGGCGGAACCTTGGCGGAACCAATCTAGGGCTCTGGCGGAGCTGTTCTGCCGGGGAAACTTCCCTCCGGGAGGGGGAAATCATCGCCATCGTCATCACCAACGATCCTCTCATCGGGAGGGGGTCAATCTCCATCAATATCTTCACCAGCACCATCTCCTCTCAAACCCTAGTTCATCTCTTGTATCCAATTCTTGTCTCTAAGTCTGGGATTGGTACATGTGGGTTGCTAGTAGTGTTGATTACTCCTTGTAGTTGATGCTAGTTGATTTATTTGGTGGATGATCATATGTTCAGATCCTATATGCACATTAATACCCCTCTGATTATGAACATGAATATGCTTTGTGAGTAGTTACGTTTGTTCCTGAGGACATGGGAGAAGTCTTGCTATTAGTAGTCATGTGAATTTGGTATTCGTTCGATATTTTGATGAGATGTATGTTGTCTCTCCTCTAGTGGTGTTATGTGAACGTCGACTACATGACACTTCACCATTATTTGGGCCTAGAGGAAGGCATTGGGAAGTAATAAGTAGATGATGGATTGTTAGAGTGACAGAAGCTTAAACCCTGGTTTACGTGTTGCTTCATAAGGGGCTGATTTGGATTCATATGTTTCATGCTATGGTTAGGTTTACCTTTATACTTTTGTTGTAGTTGCAGATGCTTGCAATAGAGGTTAATCATGAGTGGGATGCTTGTCCAAGTAAGGGCAGCACCCAAGCACCGGTCCACCCACATACCAAATTATCAAAGTACCGAACGCGAATCATATGAATGTGATGAAAATTAGCTTGACAATATTCCCATGTGTCCTCGGGAGCGCTTTACATCATATAAGAGTTTGTCCAGGCTTGTCCTTTGCTACAAAAAGGATTGGGCCACCTTGCTGCACTTTATTTACTTTTGTTACTTGTTACTTGTTACAAATTATCCTATCACAAAACTATCGGTTACCTATTATTTCAGTGCTTGCAGAGAATACCTTGCTGAAAACCGCTTATCATTTCCTTCTGCTCCTCGTTCGGTTCGACACTCTTATTTATCGGAAGGACTACGATAGATCCCCTATACTTGTGGGTCATCAATAAGGAACATGTTTTTACAACTACAATTTAAAACTGGTAGTTGTTGCAAACATCCAATCAGATGTAAATAGCAAAGTAAACACTAGTGGAGGAAATGATGCCTATCCAAATCTAGACTAGAACAAAGTTTGAAGGCTTGAGAAGGATGAACTTACATTACATGTTAACACGGGCTGGACAAAGCCCTTCTCCATGTTGATGGAAAGATAATTCAATAAATTCCCCAAAGAAAATTCTTTATAAGCGTTGCCATTATTCTACATTTTGCAAAGAGTAAATATAGATCAAATAATATTGGAAGAAACTGAGGATAATGAAGCTCAGGTGCAGACTGATGATACATAATCAAATAGCAATTAATTAAGTACGGTGTTACAAGGCAAAAGATACTGACAAGAGGAATGCAGACATCAACGTGTGTAGTGGCATTGGCTTTACTCAACATTTTGGTAAGAGTAAATGTAGATATGATAATTTGGGGAAAGTGGAGGGCAGGGCAGATAAGATGCAGAGTAATGCTAGACAATCAACTATCTCGCGATGCAAGTACAATAATACCACCACCGTACGTTGTTACTTGTCGCTCAAATGGATGTATCTAGCACTATTAAGTTCTAAATACATCCAATTGATCAACAACGAATTCGATACAGAGGGAGTACATGACAACAGGTACTTACATGAGCAATCCAAAACTTCAAAACCCTTGTGTTAACTCTACATTTATCTAAGAGTAAATATAGATCTTATAATTTCAAGCAAAGGGGGATAAAGAGGCGAACATTTATAGTGATGCTACATAATCAAACAGCAATGATTGTAAGTATGCTGACAGAGGGAAAGAGGTACTGAAAAGAGCAATGTAGAGCCCAGTGTTGTGGTGAGATCCTATGATCCTTTGAGAAAGGAGATTCATCTTAAATTAGTTTTCATACAAGAGAGAAGGTAAGGCACATGCAGAAATTTAGGAATTCAAATTTTGAATTGATATCATAGACGGTACCTGACGATGGGCTCTCAGCAGTTCTAATAGGGGTTTGGCCAATGGAGTAGTGTTAAAGTGTGGTACAGTTGGTGTCGGTTCTATATCCAGCATATCTCGTAGTAGGGGTCCTAAGCTAGGCGTCTTGGAGCGATGATAACATGGACAAGGGATTTTACCCAGGTTCGGGCCCTCTTGATGGAGGTAAAACCCTACGTCCTGCTTTTGATTGTATTTATATCGGGATAGTACATAGTACATGTATCTACCACGAGATTGTAGTAATGAATATGAGATGTTCTATTGACTAGCCTGGCCTCAGTTTATATAACACACCAAAGGCCTAGGGTTTAGAGGAGTCCTTGTCTTGGGCACCAAGTCTTGTGGAATCCTCTTTGTATGCGGCATGGGCTGCCTGAAGTGGCCCATAAGTGAACTGCCATGGGGGTCCTCGGCCTGATCCAGCTGGTCGGGAGACGACGTGGTGAGTACCCCCTAGCCCAGGACACCGTCAGTAGCCCCTAAACCAGTCTTCAAGTTGGGGACGCTCCTCGATTCTTCCGAGCTGTTCTTCATCTTCGGTCATCGGTCTTGAAAACTGGTTCAACAAATCTTCTCATCTTCAATCTTTAGGATCGCCGAAGTGAATCCGAATAGTCCACACGTCGGGTATCCGAGGAGCCCCTTTAAGTTTTCGTCCTTTAGCAATGCCTTGTTATTTCTTATGCCGCACCTCAGGTTTGAAGTTGTTCCCATGCGATGGTGTCCTCTTGCGTCCGAGCTCCAATGCCGGACAGCACCGAGATATCTTTTGCAGCCGAGAACCAACGCTGGACCGCTTCCGAGCTCCAACTCCGGAATGTATCTGAGCTCCAATGTCGGATTGTATCCGAAGTATCATAGATTACCTCGGTCTTGAAAAAGTTAAAAGGGTAGAACCGAGCTTAATGCCGGAGATGCCCTCTATGGAGCCAGCCACTTGAAACCGAGCTTTATGCCGGACTGCTTCCAAGGTATCTTTTGCAGTCGAGCACCAATGCCGGACTGCATCCGAGGTGGTCCACCACCTCAGTCATGGGCTGATTTATATGAATTTAATTCCAGTTTGTGCAATATATTCTCTGCTGAGATGTATAGCCAGTAGCTCTCAAGGTGTGTGTTGGCCTAATATCCGGGATGCACCTGAAGGATATAATCAAACCGCTGACCCTGGTAGCCCCTGAGACTTAGGTCGATTCGTGAAATCGGCATGACGATCGATTCACAGCTCGGCAGCATACTTAGGAATAGAAACGTTGTGTAATATATTAGAGGAAATAGTGATCGATGAACGGGCCCTTGAGAGAGGGTTTCGAGAAGTCGATGTAATATATTAGCTTGATGCCGGAAAAGTCCCAGATGGTACCTATTATTGTCCGAAGACGCGTTTGCCCATAGTTCAGTCAAGCCGAACACTGAGCACTTTGAATTTTCTAGATTGAATAGGTAATGCAGTAGCCCCCGAGACACTGGTCGGGTGGCAACACCAGATCAGGGGATCAATGTGCCCCTTTAATATTAGTAAATGATAAGCCCGAAGCCTAGTAGCCCCTGAGCCTTAATGTGGGCATGGGTGGCCGAATTAAGGATCGATATCCGGAGTAAAATCACAAATTATGTGTAATGATTCTATGTATCCAAGTACTCTACATTATTAATGCTCAGATCCGCATTGTACAAAACTTTGTTGACCGGCCATCAGCTTCAACCTCCTCGTCCAGTAGCCGGGGAGTGTTTGACGCACTTTATAAAGCCTTTATGAGGGCAAAGATTTGCGACAAACAAGGTAATTCGGCCATATGGTTTTATAAACAAAGGTATGGGGAGAGAATGTTATATTACTATGTAATGTAAAAAACATCTTCCAAAGAAAATAGTCCCGCTATCGGTTCCTTTCTTTGGGTTGTCATGCCAACCATGATCATGAAACCTCACCTTCGATCAATGCAGGAGAAAAATATTGAGGATTTAGGTTTGGGAAAGTTCCCGAACTATGTGGTCTTTAGTGGACCTAAATTTTCACTTCCGTCGCTGCCGACCAATTATATCCTTTAAGATCGCTAGTTTTCAGCTTCACCCATTCTAAGGTACTAACTCGGATGACCCGGTAGTAACAATCACAGAGGTGCTCCCTTTACCACCTAGCTGAACAATCGGAACATAGGGGTAAGCACAGGAGCCAGGAAACCCAGCTTGGCCAAAATCTTAAGTCAAATTGATGCATATTTATGGATTTATAACGATAATTACGGAAGGCAGCGCTTGTATATTGAATACAAACACTAATGATATATGTTTATTTTGACTCCGTTGTGACTGTTTATCAGTGGAAAGTGGCCCATCGTCGGCTTCTACCCCTTTGTAGATACTACGCAGGGTGTTTCCGCAGTAACAAGACAACCCTTAGCCGACATCTCGGTGCCCGGAGGCGGTTGTGTTTGCGAAAACAAGGCAATCAGATATGCGGGCTCTATAACTTTCACTTAGTCATAGGAGCTTTAAACTATGGAAGCTAGCTACGAGCCCCCGGTTAGTGTTCGGCACCGACCGAAGTCTAGCCATTAACACTTTGGACAATGTTATGAAAGGCCCATCGTTTAACATGAGGTAATCGGTATCGATCTATAGTTTGACACCGTCATCGGATCGCTAATCAGTTTACGCCCATTGTGACAATTAGTTTTTGGCTTTCTCCACTGAGGTGCTTAACCATTCGAGCTGAAAGCACAATCGCAGTGGTTCTCCCTTTGCACATCTAGCCGAACAAAGCGAAATGTAGGAGGCAAGCACAGGAGCCAGGCAACCCAACTATTGACTGAAGACACAATTCTAAACCGATGCATATATAGCAATATCCGAGAGTGTTTTTGTCGAATCTCTAAAGGTGTTCAGCATTACGCTGCGAGACTTATGCTGAAAACACACAAATAGTTTAAAAGTGCCATAGGATTGGAAAACCAAAAAACATCAGTAAAAA
Source organism: Triticum urartu (assembly GCF_056163025.1). Lineage (NCBI taxonomy): Eukaryota > Viridiplantae > Streptophyta > Magnoliopsida > Poales > Poaceae > Triticum > Triticum urartu. The sequence continues at coordinate 99,862,949 of NC_141875.1, forward strand.
CTTTACGCCCGAACTAAATCAAGTCATTTGGTGCCAATCCAAAAATTGGCCCTACTTTTGTGCTTCTGTCGTGCATTAATATGACACATCCAATCTCAAGTCTTCAAGCGGGTCAGCCTATAGCTGCAACCTCCTATCCCGAAGGTGGAGTACTACTCGTTAAGACAGTTTAACGAACTAAACTCGAGCGGCATTAGAGAGAAAACAGGCTATCCGGCTATAGACCACACACTCGAGTCAAGAAAGGAGTGGTAGAAAAAGACTTTGCAACGACTTAGAAGAAGAACACTTATTATGAAATGGCTCATATAAATTTAAGAGCCCCAGTTAACACGGGCAAAGAACAATGGTTTTTAACGAACCTCATTTTTGACAAACATATTTTAGCATAAATATAATGTTTGGTCGAACCGAACAAAAATTAAAAAAACTGAGCATGGAAGCGACTTAGCTGGTTAATGTGCTCGGTTTCCATGCGCGGCCTGAGCTTACGGCGAGACGAGATCCTAGCCCCCAAGCCGGTCCCGAGGTGGCGGAGTGATGACCCACAAGTATAGGGGATCTATCATAGTCCTTTCGATAAGTAAGAGTGTCAATACCAACAAGTAGCAGAAGGAAATGATAAGCGGGTTTCAGCAAGGTGTTCTCTGCAAGCACTGAAATTGTAGGTAACAGGTAGTTTTTCGATAAGATAATTTGTAACGAGCAATAAGTAACAAAAGTAAATAAAGTGCAACAAGATGGCCCCATCCTTTTTGTAGCAAAGGACAAGCCTGGACAAACTCTTATAAGTTGTAAAGCGCTCCCGAGGACACATGGGAATATCGTCAAGCTCGGTTTCATCACGATCATATGATTCGCGTTCAGTACTTTGATAATTTGGTATGTGGGTGGACCGGTGATTGGGTACTGCCCTTACTTGGACAAGCATCCCACTTATGATTAACCTCTATTGCAAGAATCCGCAACTACAACAGAAGTATTAAGGTAAACCTGACCATAGCATGAAACATATGGATCCAAATCAGCCTCTTACGAAGCAACGCATAAACTAGGGTTTAAGCTTCTGTCACTCTAGCAACCCATCATCTACTTATTACTTCCCAATGCCTTCCTCTAGGCCCAAATAATGGTGAAGTGTCATGTAGTCGACGTTCACATAACACCACTAGAGGAGAGACAACATACATCTCATCAAAATATCGAACGAATACCAAATTCACATGACTACTAATAGCAAGACTTCTCCCATGTCCTCAGGAACAAACGTAACTACTCACAAAGCATATTCATGTTCATAATCAGAGGGGTATTAATGTGCATATAGGATTTGAACATATGACCTTCCACCAAATAAACCAACTAGCATCAACTACAAGGAGTAATCAACACTACTAGCAACCCACTAGTACCAATCCCAGACTTAGAGACAAGAATTGGATACAAGAGATGAACTAGGGTTTGAGAGGAGATGGTGCTGGTGAAGATATTGATGGAGATTGACCCCCTCCCGATGAGAGGATTGTTGGTGATGACGATGGCGATGATTTCCCCCTCCCGGAGAGAAGTTTCCCTGGGAGAACAGCTCCGCCGGATCCCTAGATTGGTTCGGCCAAGATTCCGCCTCGTGGCGGCAGAGTCTCTTCCGGAAAGATGGCTTATGATTTTTTTCCTCATCGAAAGACTCCATATAGCAGAAGATGGGCATCGGAGGGCCACCAGGGGGGGCCACGAGGTAGGGGGCGCGCCCAGGGGGGTAGGGTGCCCCCACCCTCGTGGGCAGGGTGTGCCCCCCTCTAGAACTTCTTGCGCTCATTATTTATTATATATTCTGAAAATAACTTCCGTGAAGTTTCAGGACTTTTGGAGCTGTGCAGAATAGGTCTCTAATATTTGCTCCTTTTCCAGCCCAGAATCCCCGCTGTCGGCATTCTCCCTCTTTATGTAAATCTTGTAAAATAAGAGAGAATAGGCATAAGTATTGTGACATAATGTGTAATAACAGTCCATAATGCAATAAATATCGATATAAAAGCATGATGCAAAATGGACGTATCACGGAGCGAAGAGCTCGGAACTCCGAAGTGGCGACATAGCACGTCTAATGTGGCGGCATGGAACCCTCCAGTCCGACTAAGGTAACGGAGCAGGCCAGCAGTATGATGCCGAAGTCTGTGGTGTGGGTTAATGAAGTGATCGCGAAGCCCCCGGTCCAGCCAAGGTGACATGGTACGTCGATACGCCGAGGTGACAGCGCTGCCAAACCCGGATCATTTACCTGTGCACAGAAAATAGTGCAAGCCAGAGATAATAATAATAATAATAATAAATTAAAAATCATAGTATAATAAATAATTTATGTAAAAGAAATATGGCCTCTGTGCCGAACACTCGATGAGATAGAGCTCTCTCAGCGATGCCGAAGTCCCCGAGGCAACCTAACATGTCGGTATGGCAATTCGACCAACAAGGTGATCACGCGAGCTGATTTACGCCGATTGGGACGACGGCGTCGGCTTGCCGAAGTGACCGTGTAACGCAGTCGAAGTCGATTACCTACACATGTAAAATAGTGCAGTCCATAAAATAATAATATAAATATAGAAGAAAAACCTCACATAATTAATTTATGCAAAATAATTTTTAAAGAGATATGGCCTGGCGTCGAAGCCAATGTCGGTGCGGGGTGCTAGCATGACAAAGCTTGTATTCACAGGGCGGTCCGAGTCCTCGATGAGGTGTTCACCGAACTACGGATGGGAAACTGACCGAACCATCACGCAACCATCGTTAATGCGGCCATCACTTGACATACCTATGTACAGATGATGGTACAAACCAGAGTAATAATTCCTCAGAAAAAGTAAACCCAAGCAAGAAAAATTACTAGGATTAATAGCACCTGGTTTATCTGTTGTAGCAATGTGAAGAAAGGTTACTCCCAAAATTGTGACTCGATCCGCACACCCATTGCCTGATGGGCGATGAAGCGACGGCATGGCGGTGCTGGCGAAGGTTGGCTCGCCGAGGCAAAGCCCCCGGTCCAGCTAACTTGACGAAGTTGGTCGGCTGGTGACGCCGAAGTCTCCGGAGTAGGTTGACGAAGAGATGGCGAAGCTCCCGGTCTAGCCGTGGTGACGAAGCAGGTTGGTAAGGAGACGTTGCAGCTGCTATGTCAGTCGAGGTGTTGAAGCAGTTCGACGTGATGGACATCGGCTTGAGGAAGCAACAGTGCGGCCATTCCAACGCAGGTTGTGACTTGTGATGCGGTCAATGTTGGCTTGATGAAGTGACCGTGTGACGATGCTGGTGTGCCCGCTCCGTGTAATCTGTGGGGCGCCGATGTTGGTGATGATTTATCCTTCGTGATGCCGAACTCTTGTTCGGCTTACCGAGATGATGATCCGAAGAAGTTGAGCTCGGCTCAACAAAGTGACGACGTGTCTAGCGCAGGTCGGCAGTCGTGGAGCAATGTTGTTGGACTGGTTTGACACCAGCGTGATGGTGAAGAATACCTCGGAGAAGGCTTAAATTTATGGGCACATGTTTAAAACCAATGCATAATACCCTAGAAAGAGATTCTTCCAAAAAGCTTGTCCAATATCATGTTCATGAAGAAAGATGAACTCAGGTCGGATTCGTATTCGCAGAAAACAGATCCAAAAAGTGATGCACTAATCGGAAGGTTCCCGGAGTTTGAACGGTCGGATAGAGCTGATTTTGAGAGGTGGTAGATATGGAAATTCCGCAGAAGATGAAGGGTTTGATCTTCCAAATAACCTCCGAGCTAGGTTCTGGAGACCACGCCCTAACCTCGTCCAGATTCCTGTCCAGACTCGACAGGCCTCCGGTATATCATAGATCGCCAGAGATTCCTCCATCGGAAGGCGACGAAATTTTATAGGGTTGTTGTATACTCAATTCCGCACAATTCCACCAAAGGGTTCCGCAAATCAACTTCCAAGGAGACGGTGGCAGCGAAAACAAGTCCGTTGTATAGAAAAAACTGTGCGATCGCACGAGGGCAATGTTGACGATGAGCCCCCAGGCTCCATGGACGACTTTTCCATGGTATCGGTTGAGATTTGAGCTAATGATGATGAAATATCCGTCTGATCTTGATGATCTGACGTGGAGTGCGGTCCTCGGTCCAGCCGAGGTGACCAGTCGAGCCGGCGACAAAGATGCCGACATCGACCATAAACCTTGGCTCCGATGCGTAGATCGCGCCGGAGACAATCTGAATTCCCATCGCACCGTGGTGACTGCCAACAGGCTCTCGATGAAAGCACCAATGTCGGTTCTATATCCGGCATATCTCGTAGTAGGGGTCCTAAGCTAGGCGTCTTGGAGCGATGATAACATGGACACGAGATTTTACCCAGGTTCGAGCCCTCTTGATGGAGGTAAAACCCTACATCCTGCTTTTGATTGTATTCATATCGGGATAGTACATAGTACAGGTATCTACCACTAGATTGTAGTAATGAATATGAGACGTTCTATTGACTAGCCTGGCCTCGGTTTATATAACACACCAGAGGCCTAGGGTTTAGAGGAGTCCTTGTCTTGGGCACCAAGTCTTGTGGAATCCACCTTGTATGCGGCATGGGCTGCCCGAAGTGGCCCAAGTGAACCGCCATGGGGGTCCTCGGCCCGATCCAGCTGGTCGGGAGATGACGTGGTGAGTACCCCCTAGTCCAGGACACCATCAGTTGGGCTTGTGTTTTCTGTGGCTGCTGATCTATCTGATTTAACAGGTATCACTACCTTTTCCAAATACCTAGTTTGTACTACTTGAGGATCTACACTCACCCTCTTCCTTTTGGATATCTATTACGAAAGAACAACATTTGACTGGAAAAACATAGTATGAAGACACATGGAATAGGTACAAAAAATGGATAGGTATGGCATATACTCATATATGATGCTTAAACTAAGCAGATGGTGTAACAAAGTAGAAGTAATGCAAGAGGTCATATGCAAAATATGTGCGACCAATACAACATTGCCAAGTTAGAGCAAACACCTTGATGGGTAAATAAGATAGGTCATCCTCCACCATGCCAAGTTTTTTAGCCAATGGATTGTTTCGCAATATTCCTTTCATGCGCCCATTCTCATATTCATTTTGATAATGTTCAATACCTGACATGCAGAAGTGATTCTAATCCAATACTGCTTCCCTGTAAACCCCTTTGTGCTATATCTGCAATTCTTTTGAGAGATGCCATGCATGCTGTAATTTGGTGTGTGCATTAATATAATGTGGCCTACTACTCAAAATATGAGAGCTATAGAAGTGATGATACTTCGCAGATGACAGCTTCAACATATAGTAAAGAAGAACAAGTCGACCTGACCTGACAGATTCAAAATATACTAAGGGAGAACAACTCGACCTTGACCAGTCGACCGCAAATGTCTCTGCTACTCTTCCCAACAAGGAACATACTTATTAAAGAAGAGAAGAGGGTCATCTTAAAGAAGAGCAGAAGAGCAAGCAGATTGAAGATATTACAAGTCTTTCTATACAATGTCGGTTGTCCACCCATGATGAATCAGAGCGCATAGAGAGATACTATTCCTTCCGGTCTCTCCATATGTGGCTCACAAGTCTCTTTTGTTATGCCTAAGTGTTTAAGATACCATCCCCATAATATATTCTTTTTTTCTCTATTTCTTGGTGCAAAATGGTAGGGTTTGTTTCAGAGCTACCCAGTCTTCCCCACACACATGGACCAAGAGACATGCAAAATTAGAAGATAGGGTGTAGAAAAAACATGTTTATTTCAGCAGTATTCATATACTAGTATTGTGATTTTGTTTAAAGATTCAGACTCTCATTTCAAGCATTAGGTATATAAGTGGACTCATTCAAAAAGGACAAACAATAGATATTGTGGGTTGCTGCAGATCTTCTCTCCATGTTCCATAATGTTAATTGTTATCCACTCAAATGTTGTTCTTTGTGAGGTTAATTATGCCAACTTGCACCATGTAACATTTTTAATAACGAGTTCTACCCTACTTCTAAAGCAACCATGTTCATAGAAGATTATCTATTGTAGATCTTTTCAATATGCTAATGTTGTTACCTCTTTTCTTCCTGCTATATATGTGCATGCACCTCAACTCATTGTCGATATGTTATGGCCATGAAAGGTATTAACTTTTGTTCCTCTGGATGACGGTTCAACGCAAGATTTTCACCATTGATGTTCTCATGAACTGGGAGAATTTACTTCTGGCCCCTCTACAGGCGCAACCTCGAGATGTCATCACACATCCTTTCAAAGTGCACGTGGACCCACAATGTCGTGGAATTGTCACGGCAGATGTCCTGGTGTGGGGACTTAGTCGTGAGGCCAACACATCTTTGTAGTAACTTGAGAGGGGTTGAGCGGAATCGAGAGATGCAACACAAAACAAGGATTTAGACAGCTTCGGGCCCCAGAAAACATCATCCAGCAATAGCCCTACATGCTGTTTGTGGCTAGGTCTCATTATGCTCAAGAGGGAGTCGCCGTAAACCGGCTCTCCTAGTTGTGTCTAGCCTTAAGATTATTTTTTTCTTTCTTCCCCCTCTTTAGGGAACCCTGCCCCTCCTTATATATGTTGAAGGGGCGGTTTACATGACTAATCCTAGTTGGATTAGGATTACTCTATTACAAGTGGAGTCCTAGTCTTGCTTCCTTTGTAGGATAATATTCCTTCTGCTTTCCTCATAAACCGGCCCACCATAACATGAACCGGCCTTCCATAAACCGCCTTCTGGGCCACCGGGTCTTGTCATTCCTCTGACCCGCTCACCGGGTCACCCATGAGTCGCCAGGCTCGGGCGGGTCACTTAGTGAGTCGCCAAGTCCGGCCGGGTTGTACTTCCGGCCGGGTTACACCGAGGGGTCACTACTAGGGAAAAGGCTAGCAGCAGCGCGGGTTTTACGCCTATCAGTAGCGCGGGGATATGCGCTACTGATAAGGCGCTATAGCTATTCCTTAGCAGTAGCGCGTGTTACATGCGCTGCTGCTAGGACAAGTAGCTGCAGCGTTTGTTCAATCCCGCGCTACTGCTAATGTAACTACTGGCAGCGCGTTTTCCGTCCATCGCTACTAGTATTCTTTTTTTTATTTTTTTATTTTTAGTGTATTTATCGTACAAATATTGGTACAATACCAGTTATGAGGTTTACATCATTATCTCCATAACAGTGTGTCAAATGAAGGTGGATTAGTTTCAAGTGGAGGCAATATGTGGTGCATGTCAAAAGTATACTACAAATCCAAACTTGATCTAGTTTGGACTAGTAGTACTTTCGATGTGCACCACATGTTGCCTCCACTTGAATCTAATCCGCCAACACAAGCTATTTAATCATCATCATAGTCATTACCACCAACATTAGCTATTTAATTATCATAGTCATAGTGTAGCACACATCATCATCTTCAAATTCTCATTCTAGCTAGCTAATCACCACCAACACTAGCTAATAATAATCATCATAGTCATTACCACCAACACTAGCTATTTTATCATCATAGTAATAGTGTAGCACATCATCATCCTCAAACTCATTTCTAGCTAGCTAATCACTCCTGCTGCTCTCTCTTAGGTAAAATAATATAAAACATGTGTAGCTCTCCTCCTTGATCAAGTTGGAGCATGCAGATGAACCTGTCTCCTAATTTTGGGTAGCACATCTGTTTGCTGCCCCCTAGTACTTCTCTGCGCTCCCCCATCACATATTTGGTCCAGTCTTGCACTATCAAGCATTCATCGCTGATCTTGAATGCACTAAAGTAACATGTAGGATATCTTGTCCGTAAGCTAATAATACTCATGGTACCTTTAGTCTCGATCCCATAAGGCACAACATTCATCGGGAGTCCCTGTTGAAAAAACATCGTATGGTAACATACTTAGCAATGAAGTTTAGCTTCACAAATAATGTATGGAAAAGATGCACTAAGGACAAATAGTAAAAATCTTACCATCCTTCCTAAATAGATGTGACCGTAGTTCATTACGAACACTATTGGTCGCACGTTTTCAGTACTAACATTTCTAAGTCCAGGAAGAAAATTTGTCTTGACAGTATCAAGATCCTCAAGCCATGAAACATAATGACTTAGCTCCTCGCAGTTTAGTTCAGCCCCGGGACAGTAGTAGGTCCTGGCTACCAAGCGCTGGACATGTTTGCTTGCACCGAAATAAGCTGACAATACAAATTAGTTGTCAACTATTTTTGAATAAACAATATCAAAGACATAAATATGGTTGAGAAACTTACATAATGGTGTAACTGGAGGTGTCTGCACATCGACCCAGATATCGGTATTACCTTCAATATCATCTTCCGGACGAATATCATAGGTGATAACCATATCAGGCTCAAATGCATAAGTCTTGCATAGTGCTCGCCATGTTTTGCATCCAAAATAGGTGTAGTCATCTGAATTGTATAATTTTGCGTGGAAAATATAACCATGCTCGGTCTTCAAGTAAACTTTCTTTACCTCCATAGTATGACTGAAACCTATCTTATCCAATACAAAAACTCTTGCATGGCAGGGGATATGCTAGTAGAATAGTAAAAAAAATATAAGTTGAAGCAAATGAAGCAGATGTCATGCTTAATTATGAAAAAGACTTGTCGTTGTGACTTACTGTATCCACTTCGAAGTTCTCGTCCAGCTTGATGCTGAAGCGCCTATCATCATCTAGGAAGATTCCGTCGCACAGGCCGCGCTCGTTTTCGCAGTATTTGTAAATACCGAAATCCTTTTTGTCGTCAGACATTTCCTATGTTCATAGTTAAAACATTAATTGAAAATCGATAGAATACAACTACCAGGATACTCAACACACAAATCTGGGGCACTTGATATTTCCTACATATTCTGGCAAAAGTCATGCCAAAATTCACGGAAAAATCCGGCATGACCTTTGCTAAAATAGGACATGTCGAGCGCCTGAAATTTGCCGGAACGGAAATGAATCAACACTCCGGCAAAACATAGGCCACTCGGAGGTGTAACCTGCAAACATGACCGGCACTTGGATATTGAGAAACACAAGATGTACATTTCAAAATATCTTACAGGACTCAAATTAGCATGCATTCAATAAGCAAAAGTAAATCATCTCATGCGTCCGTACATCGTCGAATATTATCACTAATACATCCCGAATAGTGTCATACATATAACATCACTAGTACAACTAAAACCCTAGCACATGACGGGTATCGGCGCAGGCGGTGGACACCCACAGAGAAGGAACCATCACGGGATCATAGCTCCAGTGAGATCCCTGGAGAACCTGCCAGGTATTGGAGAACCTGTGCTCCAACGCAAACAAGTAGCGACGGACGTGCGTGTCCTCCTCACTGACACGGTGACGCACCACCTCCACGGAGTCCTCGAGCCTCTGGACCGTCACTGGCCCACGCGACCGCCACCAAAGAAGGTTCGGGTCAACTACAGGCTGGCTCCTCACCAACCTGCGCCCCCCGGTAGGTAGCGCCTCCCAGTACCACCCCGGCGGAGCCCAGTCCCGGACATGGCCCATCTGGTCAAGCAGGTGTCGTCCTCCGCCGACTCGACGACGAGGATGCGGGATAGGCATCGTCCACGTCGATGCGAGAAAAAATGCTTTAACTAAAAAAATAGCAACAAGTTCTTACTAACTAGTTCTATTAATTCAACTCGTTCTTACTAAATATAAACTTACTATAAATAGAAAGAAACTATCACATCTACTACTACTAATTAACATCTAACTACTACATCTACTACTAATTAACATCTAACTACTACATCTACTACTAATTAACATCTACTATTGCTAATTATACAACTAGTTTACCATCACTACTTCTAAAAATCATTATCTATGAACCCCAAATTAACATCTACTACTACTAAAATCATCTACTGACTAAGCAAAGAGAGAGGGGGTGGGGAAGGGGTAGGGGGCTTACAGAGGGGGAGACGTTGGCGGGGAGGTGCTCGGCGACGGAGGGGCGGCGAGGGCGGGCTCGGGATCGGGAGGCGGCGGTCCTGGGCGGCGGCTCGGTCGAGGGCGGCGGGCTCAGCGAGGGCGGCGGCGGTGAGGTCGAGGGCGGCGACAGTGTGGTCGAGAGCGGCGGTGGTGAGGTTGAGGGCGGGCGGCGGCGGTGGCGGTGAGGGCAGGCGCGCTCGGGCTCGGGCGGCGGCGACAGGAGTAGGGGAACCGGCCGGGGTGGGGGAGGAGGACTTAGCGAAATTTTGATTCGGGGGTGGTTAACTCGAACTAGCAGTAGCGCTTATATGGAAAACGCGCTATAGCTAACTTATCTGTAGCGCGTTTTAGAGAAAACCGCTACTGCTAATGGAAGCAGTTATTTCTTTTGTTTATCCCAATATCAGTAACGCTTTGTCCTGAAAAAACGCTATAAGTCTAAGCAATGTAAAAACATCAAAAATATACATTGGTTATCATTGATCTTTTTGTGTATAATCTAAATAGTCAACATGAATCTTCACTGTACATGTATAGGTACAGGCGAGGATTCATATTGCAACCACAAATCATACACATGTAGTTCAATGAAGACTAAGTGCTCGAGATAGGTTGAGAAGTAACATATTTAAGGTGGTAAACACCTTGTTCGCTTAGCAGTATGGGACTAAACTTAATTAGTTGCGGTGATACTTAACAGCAGCGAGTTTTGAAGAAAATCGCTGCTACTAAGTTCTTTAGCAGTAGCGCGTCCACGGGAAGGGCGCTACTACTATATCTAGCCCTGAGGCAACACCGTGGCAATTATAGTAGTAGCACTCTTTTCACCTAGAGCGCTACTGCTACTTAGTCATTAGTAACGCTCTTTACTGAAGCTCGCTACTGCTAATTAGTAGTAGTGCCTGTTTTTAGACCGCGCTGCTGCTAAGATTCTATGTATAAGGTTTTCCCTAGTAGTGGGTATATCCCCGACACACAAGGTATGGGCAACCGTCGTTGATATTACCAAGATGATGCAATTCCATCATGTATCCTGGCTGGCCAACTTGGATCCCCTGCAATGTTTTCCTTCATGCACGAGAGAGCCCCTCCATCAACAGGTAAAGGGATCAAGTCCCTTCTCGCGCTTGTGTGATGGGAGATCTGGCGTGAGAGGAACGGAGAATCTTTCATAAGAATTTTGACATGCTAAGGCAGCCCCGCTGATAATCTGAGATGGTGAAAAAGCTCGCGATTCAGTTGTTTGAGGCTGCTCTACCCTGGCAACCTCTCTTTCCTTGTTGGTTTTGTTTGTTTCCTTTTCTTTGGGTTTTTGTATCAGCCATTGACTTCCTCTTCTATCAATGGAAATTTAGCAGCTCTCTTCTAATTTTCAAGAAAAAAACTTTAATTTGACCTATTTTTATTCTCTGCATCATCTAGCTTCTAATGATCCCTATCGCTACATCGTAAGCTCAATGGCGGCTCCTCTTTTTTGTGGTGGGTGTTCCTCACAAAGGTAATAATAAATCGCTTGCTGAACTGATGGAGAAGTCAAAACGTAATAGATGTATGTGTAAACATTTCATACACCATGCTGGAGTCACAACTCACAAGCATACAAGGCGGAGGTGCCCAGCATCAAAGGTATGAGCAAAAACATGATAAGGACAAATACGGCGCAGCAAAGCACGCATATATCCCCTTCTAGCATACTAGTGTAGGAAGTACTCCCTCTATCTCATAATATAAGAGCATTTTCACACTACACTAGTATAAAAAAACGCTCTTATATTATGGGACGGAGGGAGTAGATCGCAAGGGTTGGGGAATAACATGTGAGCATGTGAGGGGGCGAGAGACTAATTTTCTTTGCCGCGTGATGTTGAATTCAGTTGTACTTGCATATATAGTTGCACCCGACCAATAACAAGGTGTTAAATTTAGTGCCCGCTTTCTCTTCATTCACACTCTCCTCCACCTGAAGCATTGTCAACGCTCAACCCCAAGAACCATGTCTCATCGTCATCCTTGCTTTGTCATACCCCCTTTCCGCCCTTGCTTTGTCATACCCCTTCGATACTTGTGGCGCCTAGACTCACCATCGCTGCATGTACCTCTTCGCACCTCTTCAGAGGGTTTACTCCATGGCTATTTTGATGGGGAGAGGGGAGAGCGTGTGGGCGAAGGGAAATGCCATTGGCTATTGTGTATTCCATGTAAACTATATATGCCACTGTGGGTGGCTTTCCAATTAGGGTAATTCGTGCTAAAGTTAGCTAGAAGGCGAAAATGCCAAACGGAGACCGAGCTCCATGGAGGCCTTAATTTGGAAACTTCAAAATTCAAACTTTTCAAGTCTATTCATCATCCGGGTGCAGAATAAGTTATTCTTCGTCCGAGGTAATCTTACGATCATTTTATAAATAAGTTACATTGAAAATACAAATAGTTACATTCATATTGATTCGCTGCGTAAAATTTGGCATAAATAAAAAATATAGGTCATAAGACCAGAAAAAATGCATTTTATGTACATTTTACGGTGCACTAAAGTTAAAATAAGTCTTGCACAAGGAAACTGCATATTGAGAATTTCACAAGTACTCATTCAAAAGTAAGGACTGGATATGGCCGTGGCCACTAATATCCATGGGTCAAACAAGAAAATCTCATACAAAATCAACTTAGCAGTCCGAAGATGCATGATTCATGATACATTTAAAAGTTTCTTTTCTAATAAAACAGAAGTTCCTTCTAACTCCAATTTGGTAAAAACGGGCACATGTTGTGGCCTGGGTCCGATGCGCACGCCTCACTGCTCACACCTGCTCACGTTCTCCAGGAATATTCTTCATGAGTTCCCTAGCCTTCCTGCGAGAAAATGGAATAGAAACGTCAGCTTTACCGAAATCCGTCGATATGCAACTCAATACCTAGTACTCATTCTTGGGTTGATATCGTTAGGTATACTCTTTCATGGATTCTTTGGTAAAGAATTGTCTTAGATTTTTTTTATTTTGACCTGATTGAAATTAAGTGGATGCAATGAAAAAAGAAATTGAATTAGACTACTTAACTATTTCAATCTACTAATCTATTCTATGTAGATTCAAAGATAATATAATAGAAAGAGTCTAAAGTGTCGTAGAAAAAACTATATGTAGTTCTTTCTACCACACTTTAAGATTCCAACCAGATCCTTTCATTTAAGACTTGGATTTTTTTTATTTAATCCCTTTTTAATTTCTTCAGTGATTAATTGGAATTCCAATTAATTATTTTGGCTGACTGTTTTTACATAATAATAAGTAAAAAAGAAAGTGGCAGATAAGAAAGAAGGACACCATAAAGTACTTTGTCAGCCTACAAGCATAGCAGCATTTGGAGGACACTCAAAAGACAGTAGTTACCGTAGTTCACGTTCAATCTCAGCACTCTCAGGATCCAAGTTTTGTGCATCCAACAGAGCATCATAGGCTTGTTCATACTCCTGGGTGTAGAGAAAAACAAAGAAAGTGGCCAGACTGTAAGATCAATATGAAATAAATTAGGACGACACTGGCAATGTCAAGCTAGACTCACCTCGAGTAGCATGAGAGCTGCACCTTCACGATAGAAAGCTTTTGCCCAATGAGGTCGCAACACTCTACACCAGAGAGCATCTGACAAAGCACCTTCACCATCACCCATTAGCAGTTTAGTAAGACTCCTGTTCGCGTACAGTGTTGCACTTTCTCCATGACTTATTGCCTACATTCAACAGAAGGAGGACATGGAAATATTATTCTAAACTTAAAATGGTGGCGTACAAAAGTTTTTTCTAACGCTTATTCATGGACAGGTAGAAAACTGTCTAAGCTTCACTACTAGGTAAGTAATATTTCTTTACGGAGGGAGTAATATACTGTAGAATGGGGTTATGGATCACATTCTCTTACTAGAACGGTTGGCTTGTTCAATTTACATGTACGGTCAATTTGGATATGTTGTAAAAAAATCCTAAGTAGACATCAAATCAGACATGTAAACAGAAAAAGTGGACAGCCATATAAAATATTTATATTAGCCGAGAAGGAAAAATAACTTCAATTTCATGGATTCAGGAGATATGTAAGAAGTCAACGAAAGTTTGACATGTACAAATAATTTAAAAATATGTTTCTCAACTGAATTCAAAATTTACTTACTATGCATGACCTGCGTGAATTAATTAAGACTAGTCTAAATCAGTGACAAATTACATGAAATCATGTCAACTACATACATGGCAAATTAACAATTGATATATCTAGAGAAGTATGAGAACTAACTCCATCTACATCTGACCTATTTGTTGTTCCACATCCCTAATAGTATGCATCAAGAACCAGGCAAACATAGCTTTTACTCATTCCTTGTCGCCCCCTAAATGGGCTCCATGAGAAAATCTTCTTTCACTCTACTCAAATAGTAAGATGCATGACTTTAAATACATTCTTAATGTATACTTTCTTCAAATTATATTCATTTTAGATGGGCCTTGCTCAGATCCAGTCGTGACTTTAGTTGATCTAATTAGAGTATACAGTAAGAAACCCAGTTAGTAAAAATAGAAAATGCACATAGATTGGTTAATTGGTTCCTGATTAACAAGCAAAATCTTACCACCTAAACTATAAGAGGTTAAGTTAAAGAGGTTTACCATGTCATACAACTCTGATGCCAGCTTATAGTCCTTCTGCTTGAATGCTATATCAGCTTCTAACTTTAAGAAACTTTTTCTTCTTTGGCAAGCGTTTTGATCCTGGAAAATACATAAGGAAACAATGAACTGGATGTTCGAATTTTGCTAATAATGATCATTTACTGTAATAATTTGTATCTTGAAGAAATTCAACAAGATTGTGTACAACACTCTAGTTTGGTGTCTAGGTGGCTAGCTCTTTGACATGCTTATGTTACTACTCATGCTGCTTCGCATGGGTGTCAACTTAGTCTATGGATTGGTTGTCCAACACCACCCTAGCTAGGCAGAGTTATTTTTCTTGTAACCTTTGGACGTGATGGTTTGTGTGGATCTCGCCAATCCGGGACTGGGTTTGTACTCATTGTCTAGAGAGCCGATCTTATGGTGTTTGTACTTTCCAAGCTTGGAAGTAGAAGAACTCTTTTACTCAACATTTTTTACCGAGTTTGGTTAGTATTTTTAATTCATTACAAACCGGGGTTTGTTTATTTTGTGTTGCATTAATGGATTGATAGTGCATACCACACATGGGTTCATTATGTCTATTGTTAGGTAGCCCTCTTGTTAGACCAGGACTATATGCTACCTCAGCATGATCACATTACCCTTATAAATTGCAGTTAATTTGTTATAGGCTAGTCAGGAGTTAAAAAATTATCTTTATGATTATCACAGGTTGGGACACCTAAGATTACCCCAATAAATTAGTCGTGGTTATCTCAATGTACATACAGTGTCATGCATATAGTAACCTTATAGCTTATAATAGCACTTAATGGACAAATTCAGAATAGAATACCAAAATTAAACAAACACGAACAGAAACATACCAGTGGCTTTTTGGCTTCAATCTTTGCATGAGAAATTACAACCTCAATAGTCCAGTTTGGGACATTTGGAATTGGGGAAGTCAAAGGAAACAACATTTCAACCTCTTCATTGCAATCACGTCGTCAATGCAATCGAAGATATTATGCATGCTGGCAAACATTGACATGGCAGCCCCTGGTTTTAAGCACGGAGAGAGCGACAGATAAAGACCTTCAGCACCAGCTCCATATCCAGGAGCATTTACATCTCCCTTGAGCTCCTCCACCAAATACTTGCTGACCTCCAGTTGGGCAAACATTGCCGCGGCGTGCAACACAGAAACCCCATCGATGTTGAAAGAAAAAATCGCCGATGGGTCACCACTTCCTTTGGTAAGACTCTGTACAATACCTTCTCCCAAAAGTAAACACCGTCACAAATAGACCAATTACAATTAGCAAGACAGAAAACCAAAAGAAAAGAAGCGAGCGTATGTGAAATTGCTATACAGCAATTTCATGAAGTTCAGGGGAGCAGTCTGATACCTTTGAGGGAATCGAGGTTTCCGGCGATGGCCGCCTTCATGAGATCCTTCGTGTCTGCATTAGGAACGTAATTTGGGGTCAGAAAGAAGGAGGGAACAAACGCTGGAGCAAGCAAGCAAAGAGGGGCTACCGTGAGGGAATCGTTCATGGGAGCGTTGTTGCCGGTGTCGTCGTGGATGCTGCAACCTTCGAGGGAATCGTTCACGGGAGCCTCGTTACCGGCGTCGTGGACGTCGCCAGCGGATGGGCAGTAGTTGAACTGAGACATGGCCAAGGCTAGCGCTCACGGTCGACCGGCGGCTTCGTCGGCGGCGGCGACGCGGAACGGGATGAGAACCCTGCGCTGCGGTGTGGTTCGGAGTTGGGGTTTCCCTCTACTCGGGTCTGGAGTCCACGCCCTTTGTATTGGCGGGCAAGGAAGGCGGGGACGCGGCACATCGGCTGGGCCCGTGTTCCGGATGTGGCTCGTGCGCCCGCCAACGGTTACGAAGACCAGGTGTATCCACGACTCCTCGAGCAAATCGTACCCCTTGGATTTTGAACGGAGGGACCAGATCCAGCGCTGCAGGAAACTTGCATGGAACTCTGCTCCTACTGCTTTTGCTTCGCTGCAGTCCGAGTCCTTCTGTGACTGCCCCCTTCTTCAGGCTTGGCCGCTTTGACTAAGAGTGACCTTTGTCTCCCATAAAAAAACAAAGAGTGACCTCTCTTTGATTTATGGAAAACTATTTATTTAATTTCACCGACTGATTCCTTCCTCCCGTCAATCGCCTCATCCGCTCGACGTGTGCTCCTTGCGGGGCATGTCCCCCTCCCAACCCTATCCTCTCTGTGGTCTTTCTCCTCCGCACATTCTCTTTTTCATGTTTTCCTTTCGTCATGTGGGGTCTCGTCATGCCTACTATGGGGACGGGCTCCCTACGGTGACAACCCATCTCCCCGCTGCCACAAATCAAGAGAGGGTTCTGACGCCGACCACACATGCGCATCCGCCAACCTCAACACTCATGCAGCATCACCGACATCGATGGAGCATCCAATGGAAGCATCATCAAGTGCCACGGGTGGTACGATGGAGCTTCTGCGTGTGGTCATCGGCATTGTGATGGAGCATAGTGTGTGGTCGCCGGTGCTACGATGGAGCATCGCTGGCTCTACGACGACATCATGATGCAACGACGACTGCAACGGGGCAGCAACTCCAATGATGTTGCACAGCCGCCGATGCTACAATGGAGCATCACCGGTTGTTGTGATTCAAGCTACTTGGCGAGCGACTGCCACTGCAGATGTCGCCGAGGGTCGATACTGTAGTGGTGTTGCAAGTTGGTCGGGCATGGCTAGCTACTAGCGGGAGTCACCTGTGTGCTGTGTTGCAGCATTCTCGATTGCAGCGAACTCGCCGGCGTTTTGTTACGAACTTGCTGGGTGCAGATGCTCGCTAGAGACATCACATGGATGTTGCATTGCAACATGCTTGGTCACGGCGAGTTTGCTACAGTTTTGCTATGAGTCGACCGGTGGCGCGACTCCAACAAGCGGGTGCTACGGGCTGGCAAGCCTGATGCCCTCACCAGAGCTACAGGAGCTACCTGCGAGCGTACGCGATGAACCGGGATGCTACTTTGCAACTTACGCGGTTGTTGCAGAGGTGCTGCAGTAAACAGAGAAGGTGGGATTGAAGCGGCGGCAAGTGATCCTTTCACAAGATCAGTCGGCTGACGCCTACCAGGCTGGAATTTAGTCTATTTTAGGCAGCCCAATAACTATTTCAGAAATTCCCACTAGTAGAAAACAGTGCTATGGTCTAGGCCGGCTCAGCCCATTAGTCCCGGTTCAGTGTAGAACCGGGACTAATGTGGGCATTGGTCCCGGTTCGTGAGCCCAGGGGGCCGGCCGTACCACGTGGGCCATTGGTCCCGGTTCGTCTGGACCTTTTGGTCCCGGTTGGTGGGATGAACCGGGACCAATGGGCCTCGCTCCTAGCCCACCACCATTGGTCCCGGTTGGTGGCGTGAACCGGGACCAAAGGCTCCCCTTTAGTCCCGGTTCTTGCCACAAACCGGGACCAATGAGGTGCCTATATATACCCTCGCCCGCGAGCAGAGCACTCCAGTGCTCTGTTTTTCTCTGGCCGGCGAGGGGAGGGGTTTGTGGTGCTCTAGCTCACCTCCTATGCACATGAGGTGTTCGATGGAATGCCCGAGCCACACTACTTAAACTTTCTCCTCTCGAAGCTCGACCTCCAAGCTCCATTTTCCTCGAGATTTGTCTAGATTTAGCGGTCCGTCACGCCCCGTCCCCGTCTTCACCGCCGTCGATCACCCACGCTGATCTCATCACCGACACCACCGTGGTGAGCCTCTTGTTCTTATCTTCTTTCTGAAAGGAAAAATATTCTTACTTGTCTGTTTAGATAGATACTTGTATCATTTTCTTACATTTATTATTGCATCTTATATAGTGCGATGGTTTTGGTATCCGCCCCCGTTGGCCCTCGTCCTGTCTATGATTCGGATTTGGTATGTATATTATCTTCATAACTATTGGTTCATTTATTGTTTATGAAAATTATGCCGACCAACATGACATAGATTTTATTTATCTAGGATGTATGTGAATCGGAAATGCCAACCGACCCTATTGTCGAGAGGTTAAATTTAGTTGAAGAAGAAAACAATTTGTTGAAGGAAAAAATAAAAAAATTGAGGAGGAGAAGATGATATTGGAGTTGCATGTTGCGGATGTCGTCGATGATCACAAGATCAAGATGGATGCAATGCGCTTGAAGATTAGAAAGATTAGAAAATATGCCATTCATACCGAGGCTTGGTATCATTATGCCGTTGGATCAATTGTTACCTTGGTTGCGATTATGATCGCATTTGTTTTCGCATTGAAATGTTTTACATAGTTTCAATGTGTGGTTTAATTAATTAGATGCTCTGGAGAGCTATATGTTGTTAGATGAGAACTATGTATGCACTTTGGTTTTAATATGATGATGAACTTCTATTAATTTGGACACTTAATTATATATAATGCACGCAGATGAACCAGCAATGGATGTACGGTGACAGACACACCCGCGAGTACATTAAGGGCGTGCATGAGTTTCTCGATGCGGCTGAGGCAAACAAGAAGAATGGTTTTATGTGTTGTCCATGCACTGAATGTGGGAATACGAGGTCTTACTCTAACCGGAAAATCCTTCACTCCCACCTGCTTTACAAGGGTTTCATGCCACACTATAATGTTTGGACGAGGCACGGAGAAATAGGGGTTATGATGGAAGACGGCGAAGAAGAAGAGTACGATGACAACTATGTGCCCCCTGAATACGGTGATGCTGCAACGGGGGGAGCTGGTGAAGATCAAGAGGAACCAGACGATGTGCCCAATGATGCTGCCACGGGTGAAGCTGCTGAAGATAAAGAGGAACCAGACGATGTGCCCGATGATGATGATCTCCGCCGGGTCATTGTCGATGCAAGGACGCAATGCATTAGTCAAAAGGAGAAGCTGAAGTTCGATCGCATGTTAGAGGATCACAAAAAAGGGTTATACCCCAATTGCGAAGATGGCAACACAAAGCTCGGTACCGTACTGGAATTGCTGCAGTGGAAGGCAGAGAATGCTGTGGCTGACAAAGGATTTGAGAAGCTACTGAAAATATTGAAGAAGAAGCTTCCAAACGATAACGAATTGCCCGACAGTACATACGCAGCAAAGAAGGTCGTATGCCCTCTAGGATTGGAGGTGGAGAAGATACATGCATGCCCTAATGACTGCATCCTCTACCGCGGTGCCTACAAGGATCTGAACGAATGCCCGGTATGCGGTGCGTTGCGGTATAAGATCAGACGAGATGACCCTGGTGATGTTGACGGCGAGCCCCTCAGGAAGAGGGTTCCTGCGAAGGTGATGTGGTATGCTCCTATAATACCACGGTTGAAACGTCTGTTCAGAAACGAAGAGCATGCCAAGTTGATGCGATGGCACAGTGAGAACCGAAAGAAAGATGGGAAGTTGAGAGCACCCGCTGACGGGTCGCAGTGGAGAAAAATCGAGAGAAAGTACTGGGATGAGTTTGCAAAGGACCCAAGGAATGTATGGTTTGCTTTAAGCGCGGATGGCATTAATCCTTTCGGGGAGCAGAGCAGCAATCACAGCACCTGGCCCGTGACTCTATGTATGTATAACCTTCCTCCTTGGATGTGCATGAAGCGGAAGTTCATTATGATGCCAGTTCTCATCCAAGGCCCTAAGCAACCCGGCAACGAAATTGATGTGTACCTAAGGCCATTAGTTGAAGAACTTTTACAGCTGTGGAATGGAAACGATGTACGTACGTGGGATGAGCACAGACAGGAGGAATTTAACCTTAAGGCGTTGCTGTTCGTGACCATAAACGATTGGCCCGCTCTCAGTAACCTTTCAGGACAGACAAACAAAGGATACCACGTATGCACGCACTGTTTAGATGACACTGAAAGTATATACCTGGACAAATGCAGGAAAAATGTGTACCTGGGCCATCGTCGATTTCTTCCGACCAACCATCAATGTCGAAAGAAAGGAAATCATTTCAAAGGCGAGGCAGATCACCGGAAGAAGCCTGCCATGCGCACCGGTGATCACGTGCTTGCTATGGTCAATGATTTACACTACGTAATCTTTGGAAAGGGTCCCGGTGGACTAGCTGTTCCGAATGACGCTGAGGGACACGCACCCATGTGGAAGAAGAAATCTATATTTTGGGACCTACCCTACTGGAAAGACCTAGAGGTCCGCTCCTCAATCGACGTGATGCACGTGACGAAGAACCTTTGCGTGAACCTGCTAGGCTTCTTGGGCGTGTATGGGAAGACAAAAGATACACCTGAGGCACGAGAGGACCTGCAACGTTTGCACGAAAGAGACGGCATGCCTCCGAAGCAGTATAAAGGTCCTGCCAGCTACGCTCTTACGAAAGAAGAGAAAGAAATCTTCTTTGGATGCCTGCTCAGTATGAAGGTCACGACTGGCTTCTCGTCGAATATAAAGGGAATAATAAATATGCCAGAGAAAAATTTTCAGAACCTAAAGTCTCATGACTGCCACGTGATTATGACGCAACTGCTTCCGGTTGCATTGAGGGGGCTTCTACCGGAAAACGTCCGATTAGCCATTGTGAAGCTATGTGCATTCCTCAATGCAATCTCTCAGAAGATGATCGATCCAGAAATCGTACCAAGGCTAAGGAGTGATGTGGCGCAATGTCTTGTCAGTTTCGAGCTGGTGTTCCCACCATCCTTCTTCAATATCATGACGCACGTCCTAGTTCATCTAGTCGACGAGATTGTCATCCTGGGGCCCGTATTTCTACACAATATGTTCCCCTTTGAGAGGTTCATGGAAGTCCTAAAGAAATATGTCTGTAACCGCGCTAGGCCAGAAGGAAGCATCTCCATGGGCCATCAAACAGAGGATGTTATCGGGTTTTGTGTTGACTTCATTCCTGGCCTTAACAAGATAGGTCTCCCTAAATCGCGGTATGAGGAGACACTGACTGGAAAAGGCACTCTTGGAAGAGACTCAATAATATGCAGGGACGGATATTCTTGGTCTCAAGCACACTACACAGTTCTACAGAACTCTACCTTGGTGACCCCGTATGTCGATGAACACAAGAACAGTCTGCGCTCCAAACACCCGGAGCAGTGCGACGACTGGATTACATGTGAACACATCACGACTTTCAGCAGTTGGTTGGAAACACGTCTCAGAGGTGACAACACTGTTTGTGATGAGTTGTACTTGTTGTCCAGGGGACCATCTTTGACTGTATTGACTTACAAAGGATACGAGATAAATGGGAATACATTTTACACGATCGCCCAAGATCAAAAGAGCACCAACCAAAACAGCGGTGTCTGCTTTGATGCAGCAACCGAGAGCGGAAAGGACACATATTATGGTTACATAGTGGACATATGGGAACTTGACTACGGACCTGATTTTAAGGTCCCTTTGTTTAAGTGCAAATGGGTCAATCTGTTAGGCGGCGGGGTACAGGTAGACCCACAGTACGGAATGACAACAGTGGATCTGAAAAATCTTGGGTACACTGACGAACCATTCGTCCTAGCCAATGATGTGGCACAGGTTATCTATGTGAAGGACATGTCTACCAAACCGAGAAAAAGAAAAGATAAGGAAGCGAATACATCATACGATGAGTCAAAGCGCCACATAGTTCTTTCAGGAAAAAGGGACATCCTGGGAGTGGACGGCAAGACAGACATGTCTGAAGATTATGAAAAGTTTCATGAAATTCCTCCCTTCAATGTCAAGGCTGACCCAAGCATCCTGATAAACAATGAAGATTATCCATGGTTACGGCGCAATAAGCAAATGACACAAGTAAAGAAAAAGTGAAGACTTTCTCCCGCAATAAGCAAATGCTATGTGGGTGAAATTATGATACCATCCCAACTTTCAACTTTTTCAGAGTTCATTTGAAATGCTTTCATGTCTTATGGTTCGAAACTTTGATACTTCGAAAGTGATTGTCCATTTTGTACACGAAGTGCATCAAGTTTTTGTCGTAACCCTCTCTACTTTTTGGAACATGCTATGTGGGTGAAATGATGATACCATGCCAAGCAAAAAGAAATCACTAAAAAACTGTAAATATTTAGTTGTAAGTAGAAATAAAAAATAAATAGAAAAAAATTCTAATTTTATAGTAAAGTTATTCATAAACTAGTGATTCACACAAATTTTTAAAAATTCAAATTTAAACTATTTAAAATTTAAAACTAATGGCACTAACAGAAAGTTTATAATTTTTGTGACCTAAAAGCAAAAAGAAATCACTAAAAAAAACTGTAATTTTTTAGTTTTAAGTAGAAACAAAAAAATAAAAAACCAAAAAAATGTAGAAATAGAAAAGAAAAAACCAAAAAAAATGCCACCTACTGGGCCTCCACGGCCTGAATACGACTAGAAACCCTACATGGGCCAGGATTCAGGCCCGCAGAGGCCCAATAGGCCCACAGGCAGTAGCAGTTTAGGCCCGAAAGCCTGCATTTGAGAGGAGCTCGAAAGGGGAGGCAGAGCAGCGCTTATAAACCAGTATCGGCGCCCTTCAGCTAGCGATGTGGGACTAAACTTCTGGGCGCGGGGCGCACAAGGGCATTGGTCCCGGTTGGTGGCACCAACCGGGACTAAAGGGGGCATTGGTCACGGTTGGTGGCACCAACCGTGACCAATGCCCCCCTTTAGACCCGGTTGGTGCCACCAACCGGGACCAAAGGTCGCCGCTTCCCGCCCTTTGGCCTGCCGAAAATTGACCTTTGGTCTCGGTTCGTGGCACCAACCGGGACTAATGCCTACCTTTGGTCCCGGTTGCTGCCACGAACCGGGACTAAAGCCTATTCTATATAAGGAAGCACTTAGCATTTTTTCATTCTCATCCTGCAGTTGCCCCGACGCCGCCCGCCCCCATCGTCGCCGTCGCCCGCGCCCATCGTCGCCGTCGCCCGCGCCGTGCGCCGCCCCGGCCCGCCCCCGTCGCCGTCGCCCTCGTCCCTGCGCCGCCCCGCACCGCCCTCGTCCCTGCCCCGACGCCGCCCGCCCCCATCGTCGCCGTCGCCCGCGCCCATCGTCGCCGTCGCCCGCGCCGTGCGCCGCCCCGGCCCGCCCCCGTCGCCGTCGCCCTCGTCCCTGCGCCGCCCCGCACCGCCCTCGTCCCTGCCCCGACGCCGCCCGCCCCCATCGTCGCCGTCGCCCGCGCCGCGTGCCGCCCCGGCCCGCCCCCGTCACCGTCGCCCACGTCGCCCGCGCCGCGTGCCGTCCCGACGCCGCCCGCCCCCATCGTCGCCGTCGCCTGCGCCCATCATCGCCGTCGCCCGTGCCGCGCGCCGCCCCGCCGTCGCCGTCGCCGTCGCCCGCCCGCCCCCATCGTCGTCGTCGCCGTCGCCCGCCCGCCCCCATCGTTGTCGTGGCCATCGCCCGCGTCGCCGTCGCCGTCGCCCTCTGGTCCGGCCGCGGCGCCCTAGCTAGCATATTTTTTTTGTTATATGCTTTTTCTCTGTTATATGCTTTTTTCTGTTATATGCTTTTTTTCTGTTATATGCTTTTTTTCATGTATATATGCAAAAAATAGTAAATATGAAAGAATATAGGATTTTTTTCATATGATTTTTTTCATAGATTTTTTTCTATTCATATGCAAAAAATAGTAAATATGAAGGAGAAGAAAGAATATAGGATTTTTTTCTATTCATAGATTTTTTTGGTGATATTAATTATTGTAAATATGAAAATGTTTGTATATTCATATGAACAAATGAATTAGAAGAGGGAGAAGAAGAGGGGGTCGAGAGGGGGTCTAGGGTCGCCGAGGGGGGAGAGGAAGACGGGGAGAAATAAATAAGAAGAAGAAAAAAGAAGAAAAAGAAGAGGAGAAGAAGAAAGGAATAGAGGAGAAGAAGAGAAAAAAAGAATATATATATTCTATTTTTCTCTTCTTCTCCTCTATTCCTTTCTTCTTCTCCTATTTTTCTTCTTCTTTTTTTTCTTCGACACGTGGGGGGGGGGGTCGAGAACGCCGGACATTCATGAGAGAGGCGAGGAAGAAGGGGAAGAAGAAGAGAGGAAGAAGAGGAAGTCTTCTCCTCTATTCTTTCTTCTCTTCTTTTTTCTTCTTCTTCTTCCTCTTTATTTTATCGGGAACGAGGGTCGTCGAGAGGGTCGCCGAGCGGTAGAGGAGAAACCCTAAATAGAAAGTGTTGTCGGTGTGAGATACATGTACCGTCGGTGTCGGACACTACATCCACATCCCACAAGTGGCGCGGGCTTCGACCCCCACGTCACTTGTGGGACGTGGATGTAGTGTCCGACACCGAAGGCCACATGTATCTCACACCCACGATACTTGCTAGCTATTTAGGGTTTCCTCTACCGAAAAGAAGAGGAGAAATAAATAAGAAGAAGAAAAAAGAAGAAAAAGAAGAGGAGAAGAAGAAAGGAATAGTGGAGAAGAAGAGAAAATAGAATATATTCTATTTTCTCTTTTCTCCACTATTCCTTTCTTCTTCTCCTCTTTTTTTTTCTTCTTTTCTTCTTCTTCTTCTTCTTCTTCTTCTTCTTATTAGCCGGAAGTAGAGAGAGGTTTCCTAGTGTCAAAGTATTGAAGAAATCCATGCCTTCATCATTAGCCGGAAGTAACCAGGGCATGTTGGTACGAAGTTCTGCAAAGTTATTCTGGAATGGAGTCCCGGATAGAATAATCCGCTTTTTGGTACGAATTCAGCAAAGGCCTTCCAAATAGCGATATTCGGAAGGCTCTTGCTGAACTTTGTACCAAAAAGCGAATTATCCTATCTGGGACTCCGTTCCAGAACAACTTTGAAGAGCTTCGTACCATCATGCACATGTTACTTTCGCCTAATGATGAAGCCATGGTTTTGTTGAATCCTTTGACACTAGGCAACCTCCCGACCCCTCGGCGATCCTCTCGAACATGAGAGGAAGAAGAGGGTCGTCTAGGGGTCGAGGGTTCCAGGGTCGTCGAGGGTTCGAGGGGTCGAGGATCGCCGAGGGGTCGAGAGAGGTTTCCTAGTGTCAAAGTATTGAAGAAATCCATGCCTTCATCATTAGCCGGAAGTAACCAGGGCATGTTGGTACGAAGTTCTGCAAAGTTGTTTTGGAATGGAGTCCCGGATAGAATAATCCACCTTTTGGTACCAATTCAGCAAAGGCCTTCCAAATAGCGATATTCGGAAGGCTCTTGCTGAACTTTGTACCAAAAGGCGGATTATCCTATCTGGAAGTCCGTTCCAGAACAACTTTGAAGAGCTTCGTACCATCATGCACATGTTACTTTCGCCTAATGACGAAGACATGGTTTTGTTGAATCCTGAGACACTACGCAACCTCCCGACCCCTCGGCGATCCTATCGAACATGAGAGGAAGAAGAGGATAAAAAAAGAAGAGGAAGAAGAAAAAAAGAGGAGAAGAAAGAATAGAGGAGATCTTCTCCTCTATTCTTTCTTCTCCTCTTATTTTTCTTCTTCTTCCTCTTTTTTTTATCGGGAACGAGGGTCGTCGAGGGACATAGATGTAGTGTCGTCGTTGTCGATATATACCCCCTCCCGATAGCTTACTATGATTAGGTAGCTAGTTCTACGTTTGGCACTAATATATCCATCTATCATGTTTGAATAATAATTGCCATGTTGTAAATATTTGTAGAAACTATGGACACCGCCCTAGACGAAGCAACAAAAGAAGCGTTGTTGAGGGACATAATCGCAGAAGGAAGTGATGCCATCTCGTTGTTTCTCAACGAAACCGATGGTCTGGAAGGACAGGGTGAACAAGCTGGCTACGGTGACCTAATGCCGGTGCAAGAAGAAGAACATGAGGACGGCTCCGGTGACCCAATGCCGGTGCAAGAAGGAGACCGTGATGACGGCTCCGGTGACCGAACCGAGTCCGGCCAGGTATATATATTAGTTAAGCCTATGCTGACTAGCTGATTGATGCATTCATTGTTTTGGTATGTACACATATTAATTAAGTCTTTGTTCTTTTTTTAGCCCTCCGAATCGAGCACAACTTCGGTAAAGAGACGAGGCCCGAAGAAAAAGTTGAGCTCGGATGAAAAGTTTGAGATCATAGCAATCGCGCCCGACGGCCAACCTATTGAACCCCTCCGGACAAAGAGCGCATTTGTTGCTCAGTGCGGGGTTCTGGTTAGGGACAAGATCCCGATAAGCATCCAGCAATGGTTTAAGCCAGCTACAGAAGACCCTAAGGTGTCTTATGTCAATGATATGCAGAAAAATGATCTTTGGACTGAGCTGAAGTCAAATTTCACCCTACCGCCTGAGGATAATCCAGAGAACCCAGTTAAAGAGAAATTAATCAAGTCTTTTGCTCTGAAGAGGATGGCAGAACTATTCAGGAGGTGGAAGAAAGAGCTGAATAAGTTTGTCGAAAAAATGAGACACCAGAATTCAAGGGCAGATATGAGAAGATCAGAGATCACTGGCCCGCATTTGTGGCCCACAAGACATCAGAAAAGAGTAAGAAGATGTCGGCGACAAACAAGCAAAATGCTGCGAAGAAGAAGCTTCACCATCGCACGGGGTCAGGTGGCTACCTCGTAGCCCGGCCTAAGTGGTCCAAGAGTGAGAATGATCTGGTTCATAAAGGGATCGAACCAGAGACAAATAACTGGCCAGACCATTGCCGGACTTGGTTCTTCGGGGCTGGCGGAACCCTGGACCCTGAAACAGGGAAGTGCATTTGGACGAACGATCAAATGGACATACCAGTCAGTAAGCTTAAGCAGTATATCAAAGCAGCGCAGGAAGGGACGTTCTTTCCAGACAGAGAGAACGACGAGCTCACAATGGCCCTCGGGAATCCTGAGCACCCTGGACGGACATGAGGCACGCCAGGCTCCGTTCCGTGGAAGGTTGGGTTTCCGGACGCAGGCGGTTACAAATCCCATGAGAGGAGGAAAAAAGTGCAGCAGACCCAAATGCAGGCGCTGCAAGCAAGGGTGGACGCGATAGAGGAACGAGAAGCAAATCGCAGCAAACATACTGCCGAAGCCTCCCCCGAAGCTACCCCGCCATCTCAGCGCAGAAGCAGCGTGGCTTCCACCGAGCTGCTTCAGCTAGAGCATGCCTTGACGGATCCTGCCAGCTATCCCGTGGATGCTATCACGGAGTCTCAAAATTGCCACCTTATGACGCAATGGATGAATTTGAAGGTCAAGGCGGCTGTTGGCTCTGTTTATCCTATTGAACCCGACGCAACTTTTCACTGCCGGCCGATTCCAGAAGGATATGCTAGGGTGATGGTGGATGAGATAACGGAGGGATTTGAGGACCTCCAGCTTGACCACCCTACCGGTGAAGGGGAGACTCGGCTGGGGTCTGCTCTGAAGACTCCATGCCTATGGCGGAAGGACCTCATCAACCTTCCGAACTAGACGCCACCGCCTCCTCCTCCTCCTCCGGCGAGTCAGGGCACTCCGCCTCCACCGCCTCCTCCTCCTCCGGCGAGTGACGATCAGGGCCCTCGGCCGGCTCCTTCTCCGGCGCGCGGCGGCACTCCGCCTCCTTCTCCGCCTGCGCCGACGCGCCCGAGCAGCCCGCCTCCTCCTTCTCCGCCTCGTCAGCAAGGGCGGAAGAGACCTGCCGCCGCTCCAGCTGCTCCGGCGCGTCGTAGTCCTTCTCCTCCGCCGCTTAAGCAAGTAAAGAAGACAACCGCTACGTCTGCTCGGTCGGCGTCTAGCAGTACAACCAGAGGCGGGAGGACATACAGATTCGGTCCTTCTCTGAAGACTCCAGAGAAGTTACCATACGAGAGGACCCAGGAGGAGAACGCCGAGATCGCGCGAGAAGAAGTGAAGAAATTCTTTGAAGGGGTGAAAGCAAAGAAACATCCACCTCTGGAGGAGAAGGTAGATCGGGTGAAAGTGAAGCGCACTCTGGCTGCCCTGACAAAACCACCGAAGTCTGATTCGCCGAAAGGAAACTATGACCGCATTATTGGAAAGGAATTTGCCGAAGCGGAGCGGTCGGGAAGTACTGTCAGTGATCAAAGGCTGAAACAACGACGAGCTTGGAAAAAAATTGCCCAGCTCGGCGAACAAGCGAAGCAATCGTGCCCCCCGCTCAAGGTGCCTAGCCACAACGTCGATAATGATCCGAGGATGGTGCCCGGTTATAGCAATCCTGCAGATTACCTGCCCGACGAAGTACATTATGACCCCATGGACGTGCAGATACAAAGATACGAGTACGGGAAGCCTCTCGTCAAAGATGAAAGATCTCTATCAACGATGATGCGAAGATTGCATGATTGGTACTTGAAAATCTGCAGAGACTCTGGGGGGAGGAGTACTTTGTATGCGAGAGTTAAACCGGAGCATGACCTCGTTGGAATTGATCTGTTGCCTGTTCCATTTGAGGAGTTCTATCAGTTCTTCAATCAATTGGCCCTCGATAAAGCAACTGTCACCTGCTACTGTCTGTAAGTAGTACTACTTCTGTCATTAAGTTTCTCTATATAGCTTAGCTCTTTCATTGCATGTATTTATAATCATCCTCACTATATTATGCAGATTGAAGATCATCGAATTGAAGAAAAGACAAGTCGGTGATATTGGGTTCATTAACACAAATCTCATAGATGCAACTCAGGTTAAATTTCATGCCGCAGAAACCGAGGCCAGCATGCTAGAATCGTTGATAATAAATCAAAACAAAGATATAATACTCTTTCCTTACAACTTCAAGTGAGTGTTACTGTCTTGTGCGTATTCGGTTTCCCTTATATATTAGTCAAGGTTATAGTAATGTAATTGATGAGTTATGCATGCATGTGCAGTTTCCACTATATTCTCCTACATATTAAGCTTGAGCAGGGACTAGTAACCGTCTTAGACTCAAGACAAAAAGATCTCAAGGACTATGCAGACATGACTCAAATACTCGAGAAGTAAGTTAAATCGATCATTATCCACCATATCAGCAACTTTGTTCATTTCCTGATATATCAAGTAATTGTTTTCTTTGTCCGGCAGGGTTTGGAGAAAATTCACCAGAAAAGCTCCGGGACTGCCGAAGGAGCTGCAATTTAGACACCCGAAAGTAAGTACTAGCTATAGTAGCATTTTAAGCGCATCTACTAGTCATTCAAGCGCTAGTTTCATCAATACCATTTGGCATTCTTGCTTATCAGTTTGATTAACCTCTATTTCTTGTAAAGTGGTTGTGGCAGCAACAAGGGAATGATTTCTGTGGTTACTATGTTTGCGAGTCCATCCGCCACACGACCTGTGAGCGGGGCTACACTGACGAACAATATGAAGTACGTAAATAACAACATTCACAATTTTATTTTATTACCATCATTTGTGTTGAGTTTCATTCATTCATATATATATGTATTGACCCCCTTCTTTAAATTAGATGTTTCGGAAGCGGGATGAACTCCTAGCACCAGCTCGCATGCGAGGAATTCAAGAGGAATTGGCGGCATTCTTTCTTGACCACGTGATCCCTGAAGACGGAGAATTCTATGTTAACCCTGAGTCCGTATGATTATATTTGTAAGAGATAATTACTGTATATATGTAGCCGGTAGTGTCAGATAGATATACGAGAACTTGTTGTTCGACCAATCTCTCGGAGAAGGAGAGGTGGTCGATATCACTTCTCTCTGTATATATGCATATATGTTCATGACGATCTTCTGTTTCCTTCGTTTGCTTACTAGCTAGCTAGCATGTCTAGTCCTCTCTATATACGTATGTATAGTACGTAGCGTCGACCAAGCACAGACATAACAGAGGACACTTCTCTCTATTAATTATAACTAGCTAACACAATATATGAAACAGCTAAATTAACCCCCTAAAACCCCCAACCCCCCCCCCCCCTTCAAAAAAAAAAACAAAAACCCCAGCCACAGAAGTGCTGACGCGTGGATGCCTATTGGTCCCGGTTGGTGCCACCAACCGGGACCAAAGGCCCTCCACGTGGGCAGTGCGCAGAGCCCAGTCAGGAGACCCTTTGGTCCCGGTTGGTGGCACCAACCGGGACCAAAGGGTCTCCTGACTGGGCTCTGCGCACTGCCCACGTGGAGGGCCTTTCGTCCCGGTTCTGGATTGAACCGGGACTAAAGGGTGGAGGTATTAGTACCGACACTTTAGTCCCGGTTCCTGAACCGGGACTAAAGGCCCTTACGAACCGGGACTATAGGCCCTTTTTCTACCAGTGTCCTAATAGATCCTAGAGGCCCACTTAGCCCATTTGTGCAAGGCAAGGGATACTACTAAAGTTTAATCCCATATTGCTAGTTTAGTGGGAGTTGGACCTCCTTATAAGGGAGGTTCTTCCCCACTTGTACGAGCATGAGAACAAGAGGGATATCCACGCGCGCTCCTCCTCCGCCGCCGCCCGCCTCGTCCCGACGCGTCACGGGTTGCGGGAATGAGCCGAGCCGATATCTAAATTTTTGCCACGCACTACGGGTATACGAAAGGTCACACAAAAGCTGAAAAGATTTTTGCGAAAGTGAAGTTCGAATGCGAACGGTGCAGCCCTTCGGCTGCTGGTTGTTCGCTTCGCCTCCGTCTCTTCGTTTCGCCTCCCGTCGCTGCCCTCTCGCATCCTTCTCTTGCGCCTATAAAAGGGAGGTCGCTCCTCCCAGAGAGACGCGCCAGAACTACTCCTTCCCTCGCCATCGGTTCCATCTCTGAGCTGCTGCTGTCTTCCTCATCCCGGCTTGCGGCGTGCACCGCACGTCGGGACAGTAGGCCTCCGAGACCGCACCTTTTGAGTCATGTACGGGAGAAGGGTGATAAGGTTTTTGGGGAGCGCTCTGCGCGACTACTGGCTTCTTCATCACGGACTCCGACGACTACTTCCCCGACGTCAACTACCTCAGCAACGACATGGCTGGAGAGGATGTCGACCCCAAGTCCAGTGCTTCTGCTGCTGTTGTCCCGTATGTGTTCTTCTTCTTTCTGTCAGATGTCCTGCCACAGTTTCTCGTACTAGTACTTGCCCTACATGTGTTAGGTTCTACTCCATATATGCAACATGATCTAGTGTCTGTCCTAGATGTGTTCAGTTCAAGTTCATATATGCAAATGCTATTTACTTTTTCTCCATCAGGTTGCATGACTTGCTTTATCGCGGCTACATTAGTCATGCTTTATCTAATATTTATGTTAATAAAATCATTTGGTAAATTGCTCATATTTCCAACAATCCAAAAACCTTATTATAGGCATTTTACCCCAAGTGGTTTTGCTGCTTCCATGAGACCTCCTATGTTTGAGGGTATCCACTATAAGAGGTGGCGCGTGAGAGCAGTCTTATGGTTTCAAACCATGAGTTGCTACGACGCCACTCTTGGCAAGCCTGAAGGAGAGTTCGATGCTCAACAGGCACAAGCTTTTCAGAAAATGGATACTCTGTTTAAGGCTGCTCTCTTGAGTGTTCTTGGTGAGAACATAGTTGATGCTTATGCGTCAATTGATAATGGAAAAGATATGTGGGATGCACTCGAGGCTAAGTTTGAGGTCTCGGATGCTGGCACTGAGTTGTACATCATGGAGCAATTCTATGATTACAGGATGACTGAAGAGCGCTCCGTGGTTGAGCAAGCTCATGAGATACAGTCATTTGCTAGAGAACTTGAGCACTTCGGTTGTATGCTACCGGACAAGTTTGTTGCCGGAGGTATCATCACTAAGCTTCCTCCTTCATGGAGGAACTTTGCTACCTTGCTGAAGCATAAGAGGTAGGAGTTTTCCGTCCCGGATCTCATTGGCACTCTTGATGTGGAAGAAAAGGCAAGAGCAAAGGACACACGTGCTTGAGGTATTAAGAGAGGATCTAGTGCCAATGTGGTACAGAAGCAGAACTTCCCGCCCCACAAGTTCAAGAACAAGGGCAAGTTTGATGGTAAAGCAAAGTTTGATGGGAAGAACAAGGCTGTCCAGCACAAGAACTTCAAGAAGAAGAATGATAAGAAGAAAGGTGCTTGTCATGTGTGTGGGGATCCTGATCATTGAGCTCCTAGTTGCCCTAATCGCTATGACAAGCGTCATCCTGGGAAAAGCGGCAAGACCGCTAATGTTGTCATTGGAGACACTGACATGAAGGATGCTGGGTATGGTATATTTCCCACTATTCTTTCGGTATGTCATTCTCCTGATTGGTTGATTGACACGGGTGCTAATGTGCATGTATGCGGTGATATTTCCATGTTTTCGTCTTATCAGACCACAGGGACTTCAACCGTGTTGATGGGCAACGGTTCAAGTGCTTCTGTTCGTGGTGTTGGCACGATCGATCTGAAGTTTACTTCGGGGAAGATCGTGCGGCTGAAGAACGTGCATTATGTCCCATCCGTCAATAAAAATCTTGTTACAGGATCTCTTCTGTGTAGAGATGGCTACAAGCTTGTCTTTGAGTCGAATAAATTTGTAATTTCCAAGTATGGAACCTTTGTTGATAAAGGCTATGAGTCAGGAGGTCTGTTTCGTTTATCCTTATCAGACGTTTGCAATAAAGTTGTTAATCATATTTGCAACAATAGTGAATCCAATGTGTGGCATTCACGTCTTTGTCATGTTAACTTTGGTTGCATGTCGCGACTAGCGAAGTTGAACTTAATCCCTAGTTTCACCACTGTCAAGGGATCTAAGTGTCAAGTGTGTGTGCAAGCTAAGCAACCTCGTAAGTCTCACACGACTGCAGAAATGAGAAATCTTGCACCACTAGAGCTCATACATTCAGATCTATGTGAAATGAATGGTGTTTTGACAAAAGGTGGAAAGAAATATTTCATGACGTTAATTGACGACTCCACTAGATATTGCCGTGTGTATCTTCTGAAATCTAAGGATGAGGCTTTGAAATTTTTCAAGATCTATAAAGCTGAAGTGGAAAACCAACTTGATCGAAAAATCAAGAGGCTTAGGTCCAACCATGGTGGAGAGTATTTTTCCAATGAATTTGATGCTTTTTGTGCAGAACATGGTATAATCCATGAGAGGACGCCTCTCTATTCACCTCAGTCAAATGGGGTAGCCGAAAGAAAGAACCGTACTCTAACTGATTTGGTTAACGCCATGTTAGACACGTCGGGTCTCTCCAAGGCATGGTGGGGGGAGGCGATATTGACGGCATGTCATGTCCTAAACCGAGTTCCCACAAAGAACAAAGAGATAACTCTATTCGAGGAATGGGAGAAGAAAAGGTTAAAACTCTCTTATCTACGAACATGGGGTTGTTTGGCGAAAGTCAATGTTCCAATTCCAAAGAAGCGGAAGTTTGGACCAAAGACTGTGGATTGTGTTTTCCTGGGATATGCTTTTCATAGCATTGGCTATAGATTCTTGATTGTAAAATCTGAGGTACCTGACATGCATGTCGGTACGATCATGGAGTCGAATGATGCGACTTTCTTTGAAGATATCTTTCCCATGAAGGATATGGCTACCTCATCTAATCAGGAGATGCCTAGTTCATCGAATCAGGAACCAGTTACAATTACCGAACCTACAATTTCGATGGAACACTTTGAAAGTCCTGTAGAGGAGAACAATGAAGTTCCTATTAGGAGCAAGAGGCAGAGGACTGCAAAGTCCTTTGGTGATGATTTTCTTGTGTGCCTCATAGATGACACTCCCAGTTCTATTTCAGAGGCCTATACATCTGAAGATGCTGACTACTGGAAGGAAGCGGTTCGTAGCGAGATGGATTCCATCTTGGCGAATGAAACTTGGGAGATAATTGATCGTCCTTATGGGTGCAAACCTATAGGATGCAAATGGGTATTCAAGAAGAAGCTTAGGCCTATGGTACTATTGAAAAGTACAAGGCTCGGCTCGTAGCTAAGGGATATACCCAAAAGGAAGGTGAAGACTTCTTTGATACTTACTCACATGTGGCTCGACTGACCACTATTCGAGTTTTACTTTCACTAGCTGCCTCGCATGGTCTTCTCGTTCATCAAATGAATGTTAAGACTGCTTTCCTAAATGGAGAGTTGGACGAGGAAATCTATATGGAACAACCAGATGGGTTTGTACTAGATGGCCAGGAAGGAAAAGTGTGCAAGTTGCTGAAGTCTTTGTATGGACTCAAGCAAGCACCTAAACAGTGGCATGAGAAGTTTGAAAGAATTTTAACAGCCGTAGGCTTTGTTGTAAACGAAGCTGACAAATGTGTGTACTATCGCCATGGTGGGGGCGATGGAGTTATCCTTTGCTTGTATGTTGACGACATACTAATTTTTGGAACAAATCTGAATGTTATTAAGGAGGTTAAGAATTTCCTATCTCGATGTTTTGAGATGAAGGATTTAGGAGTGGTTGATGTCATTCTGAACATTAAGTTGTTGAGAGAAGATGATGGTGGGATTACATTGCTTCAATCTCACTATGTGGAAAAGATCTTGAGTCGCTTTGGCTATAGTGACTGCAAGCCCTCTCCAACACCTTATGATGCAAGTGTGTTACTTCGAAAGAATCGAAGAATTGCTAGAGACCAATTGAAGTGTTCTCAGATTATTGGCTCGCTTATGTACTTAGCCAGTGCTACTAGACCTGACATCTCTTTTGCTGTTAGCAAACTGAGTCGGTTTGTCTCAAAACCAGGAGATGTGCATTGGAAAGCTCTAAAAAGAGTTTTGCGTTATTTGAAAGGCACTATGAATTATGGAATTCATTACACCGGGCACCCAAAGGTGCTTGAAGGGTATAGTGACTCAAACTGGATCTCAGATGCTGATGAGATAAAGGCCACGAGCGGATATGTATTCACTCATGGAGGTGGCGCTGTTTCTTGGAAGTCTTGCAAGCAGACCATGTTAACGAGGTCAACAATGGAAGCAGAACTCACAGCACTAGATACAGCTACGGTCGAAGCAGATTGGCTTCGTCGGCTCTTGGATGACTTGCCGGTTGTTGAGAAACCTGTACCGGGTATCCTTATGAACTGCGACAATCAAACTGTGATCACGAAAGTGAGCAGCTCAAAGGATAACATGAAGTTATCAAGACACGTTCAGAGAAGGTTAAAGTCTGTCAGGAAAATGAAAAACTCCGGAGTTATTGCATTGGATTATACCCAAACGTCTAAAAATCTGGCAGATCCTTTTACTAAGGGTCTATCACGTAATGTGATAGATAATGCATCGAGGGAGATGGGTATGAGACCCACAATATGAGTTGTTCACAGTGGTAACCTATTCTTTGTGATCGGAGATCCCGTGAATTAGATATAGAAGACAAGCTGTTGGTCAACTGAGAGGAGAGTATCTTTACTATTCACAATACCACTCATGAAGATGCAATACTCTCCTAATCTGCATGGCAGGTTGATGTATATCTTAATGTGTTCTAAGTGGCTTATTTAAGTAAAGATGTTATCCTGCAGAATATCTTTTGAAGAACACACCTATATGAGTCTGATTGTCAAACGTCGCAATCTATGATAGTAGGGTTCTCTCTAGTAAACTCATGAAAGGTCACGGAGTATGACGCATAAGCTCCACCCGCGGGGAAGACCCACGGTAGCCACGTATCGGTCAAGGCTTTATGTGAAGCTAGATTCGTAGAAAACTTGCAGTTCAAGGCCCAGTCCACTATTCAAGTTGCTTACTAGTGTAGCATAGAGTTTTAGGTGGAAGTTCAACTTAACAGTCTCCACTGCAGTATCGGTATATAAAACAGTGTTTTGGAACCAAAGGCAAATTTTTATGTGCCTCTGGGATCTGGTGGGGGATTGCTGGAATTTAGTCTATTTTGGGCAGCCCAATAACTATTTCAGAAATTCCTAATAAATCCTAGAGGCCCACTTAGCCCATTTGTGCAAGGCAAGGGATACTACTAAAGTTTACTCCCACATTGCTAGTTTAGTGAGAGTTGGACCTCCTTATAAGGGAGGTTCTTTCCCCACTTGTACGAGAATGAGAACAAGAGGGATATCCACGTGCGCTCCTCCTCCGCCGCCCGCCTCGTCACGCCACGCCTCGTCATGACGCGACGCGCCGCGCCGCGCCACGGGTTGCGGGAATGAGCCGAGCCGATATCTAAATTTTTGCCACGCACTACGGGTATACGAAAGGTCACACGGAAGCTGAAAAGATTTTTCCGAAAGTGGAGTTCGAATGCGAACGGTGCAGCCCTTCGGCTGCTGGCTGTTCGCTTCGCCTCCGTCTCTTCGTTTCGCCTCTCGTCACTGCCCTCTCGCCTCCTTCTCTTGCGCCTGTAAAAGGGAGGTCGCTCCTTCCAGAGAGACGCACCAGAACTACTCCTTCCCTCGCCATCGGTTCCATCTCTGAGCTGCTGTTGTCTTCCTCATCCCGGCTTGCAGCGTGCACCGCACGTCAGGACAGTAGGCCTCCGAGACCGCACCTTTTGAGTCCTGTACGGGAGTAGGGTGATAAGGTTTTTAGGGAGCGCTCTGCACGACTACTGGCTTCTTCATCACGAACTCCGACGACTACTTCCCCGACGTCGACTACATCAGCAACGACATGGCTGGAGAGGATGTCGACCCCAAGTCCAGTGCTTCTGCTGCTGCTGTCCCGTATGTGTTCTTTTTCTTTCTGTCAGATGTCCTGCGACAGTTTCTCGTACTAGTACTTGCCCTACATGTGTTAGGTTCTATTCCATATATGCAACATGATCTAGTGCCTGTCCTAGATGTGTTCAGTTCAAGTTCATATATGCAAATGCTATTTACTTTTTCTCCGTCAGGTTGCATGACTTACTTTATCACGGCTACATTAGTCATGTTGTATCTAATATTTCTGTTAATAAAATCATTTGGTAAATTGCTCATATTTCCAACATACCAGTCCCCTTGATTTATTGGGATTACTTTGCAAATCAAATCAGTCAATGAGGATCTAGTTAAGGCCCTGTTTGGTTTCAATAAGTCACCTGACTTATAAGTCAGGTGACTTAGAACCAGTGACTTATAAGTCACACATGTTTGGTTGTCACCTGACTTATAAGTCACCTGACCACACCTTCCCATTTTGTTTTTTAATGTAAAGGTGATGGGACCCACGCAAAAGAGGTGATTTATAAGTTTTAAGTTGGGGTGGAGCAACTTATGACTTATAAGTTTAGGTGACTTATAAGTTGGGTCCGTTTGGCAAAATAAGTCACTTTTTTCACTTTTCGACTTATAAGTTTGTGACTTATTTGGGACCAAACAGGCCCTAAGCCTTAAACGATATACTAATGTTACATGCATGACCCTCTCAGTTATTCATAAATTGGTGGACTCTATGTTGAGCAAATACAGCACAAACTGGGAGCATGATTGGTTTAGTGCAAAAAAAATATCACAGGCCAATTGGCACTGTACCAAATATTGGTACGATTACCAAGTTGTCTACTCGATCTCACATAATAAAAATAATAATGTTTGACAAGTCTTGGTATTTTCAATATTTGACTAGCCAAGTATTGGCATTAAACCAATCATGTTCTAACAAGCACATCGCCGACAAAAGGCGATCTCCGTACATGGCCAACCGCACTCACGGCCCGACGACTTCGACTCCGCCGGAAATTCACAGAAAAGCACCTTCCCGCTGCATCGACCATGACCGTCACAAGCATATTCAGTAGCTTCATCAACACCAGAGAAGACAAGACATATTCAAGAGAGCGGCAGGCATGAGCAGCTCCGGTCCCAAGAGAACGGCCAACATGACTTGTTCGCTGCTCAGCAACCTCAACCGCACAGAGGCCGGGTATCATGTCCTGCACCCATAAGCCCCGAAAAGCTTCACTGACGGTGCGGGCACCCTATGCACTTTATCGGAAAAAAGGTTGGACGCAAAGACGGACACACAGTGGTACCACGAAAATATGCTCTTATTTGTGGGAAATGTACAAGAACCAGATACAATAATCCACCCTACTTGTATACCTGAGCGACCGAGTGATCATGAAAGATAAGAAGACTTGCACAGAAACTGAATATTGGACTTGCAAACATACTCATCCAAAAGTAAAGGAACTCCTGGGATGTCCACTGATCGGGCGCTAGGATTCTGTAAATATAACCTCCTAGGAGGCATGTACTCTCTCTCATCTTTTCAATGCAATGAAACGCAAAAATCATTTTGCGTTTTCTCGAAAGAAAAAAAGTAAAGGAACTGGCCACTATGATCCAAGGGCCAGACAAGAAAATCTCATAGAAAATCATCTTAGCAATCTGAAGACGCAATATTCGCTACACGCTTCAGTCTTTCAGTTCAAATAAAACACAAGGATTAGAAGTTGATGCTGACTCCAGTTTTAGTAAGAACTGGCACATGTTGCAGCCTGCAGTTAAACGTGCACGCCCCTCACTGCTCACCTTCAGCAGGAGGATTCTTCATGAGTTCCCTAGCCTTCCTGCATGAATTCGAAACCATAAGGAATGAACTGCATAAGTCCTTCAATATGCAGCTCAATAAGGAATTGCACTATGTTAAACCATATAATGTTCAGGTTCAAGGGGCGCACCACGCACCGGTTTAGTTGAGATAAGTTTCGGTCTAGGTTAGTTAGAGTATATGGTTGTAATCTTTTTATGTATATCTTATCTCTACTTTCCTTGTACCTCAAGATGTAATCTCAACAAACTTGTATGCTTATCAGGGATATGCCCCTGCCTATATTAACACGAAATCGTTGCCTCGAGAGAGGTACGACGTTCTCCGCTGTTTCACATGGTATACAGAGCCACCTCTATCCATCGCATCTAGCAAAACCCATCCACCGCCAGCCATGTCGTCCTCCTCCAGCACCGTCCAGGCTTCCCTTGGGCAGGTTGCAGAAAAGCTCACCCGCACCAACTACGTCCTATGGCGTGCGCAGGTGACACCGCAGCTGAGAGGGGCTGGCCTCTTTGGCTACGCCGACGGCTCCATGCCAGAACATGTCAAGATCCTCGTCACGAAGGACAAAGACGGGAAAGAAGAGCAGACGCCGAACCCTCTCCATCCGATCTGGTTCAAAGAAGGGCAGCAGGTACTTGGATACTTGCTCAATACTCTCACCAAAGAGGTCCTCGTGCAGGTTACCTCCATCGCCACGCCGCACGAGCTCTGGGCGGCTCTCGCCCACATGTTCTCGTCGCAGTCTCGAGCCCGCGTCAACAACATCCGGGTTGCTCTCTCCACGGTGCAGAAGGGGACGCAATCTGTTGCTGCCTACTTCGCCCAGATGAGAGCACTCGCCGATGAGCTCGCAGCCGCCGGAAAGCCCATCGATGACGATGAGCTTGTTTCCTACATCACCGCCGGCCTCGACATGGAGTATCAACCCCTCGTCTCCGCCAACGACGCGCGCACCGACACCATCAACATCGACGACCTCTACGCTCAGATGAGCAACTTTGATCAGCGCCTCGCCCCCTACAACAACAACTCGGGCGGGGGCTTCAAGTCATCTGCTAACATGGTCTCTCGTGGCGGCGGTCGCGGCGGTGGCGGTTCACGCTATCGTGGACCTCCGCGCGACAAGGGCAAGCCGCCATCAGGCGGAAACAGCAGCGGTGGCAACTCCTCTCGTGGTGGCGGCGGCGGCGGGCGGCCCTCCAACAACAACAACAGGGGCCGCCGTGGTGGCAGGCCTCGCACCAACCCTGATGCGCCGCGATGCCAAATCTGCGGCAAGCTAGGCCACACCGCCCGCGACTGCTGGTATCGCTATGAAGATGATGGCGAATCCTCACAAGATGAGAAAGTTGCAGGTGCTGCTGATGGCTCCTACGACATCGACACGAACTGGTATGTGGACAGTGGCACAACTGACCACATCACGAGCGAGCTGGAAAAGGTGACAGTTCGTGAGAAATACCGCGGGCAAGACCAAGTTCACACTGCCAACGGAGAAGGTATGAGCATTAGCCACGTTGGTCATTCAGTGCTTAACCCCCCCCCCCCCCATAGAAATATTCGTCTAAGAAAATTTTTGCATGTCCCTAGTGCTTCGAAAAATCTCCTTTCAGTTCATCGCATTGCCATTGACAACCATGTATTCCTTGAGTTTCATCCGTCTTTCTTTTTGATCAAGGATCAGGTCACGAAGAAAATTCTGTATCGAGGTAGATGCATTCGAGGGTTGTACCCGTTGATTCCGGAGCTTAGGAGATTGAATAAACAAGCCTATGGTGTCACCAAAGTCTCTTCAACACGGTGGCATGATAGATTAGGGCATGCATCTTTTTCTTTAGTTGAACATTTGCTTAAAAAGAATAAGCTCCCGTTTGTTGGTGAGCGAGATCGTGAAACAATTTGTGATTCATGTCAGTGTGCTAAATGTCATCAACTACCTTATCCTGTGTCTACAAGCGTCTCCACCAAACCTCTTGAGCTCATTTTTTTCCGATGTTTGGGGTCCTGCTCCTAGATCAGTTGGCAGACACACGTACTACGTGAGTTTTATCGATGACTATAGCAAGTACACGTGGATCTATCTCATCAAAAAGAAATCTGATGTATTTCAAGTTTTTCACAACTTTCAAGCACTAGTAGAAAGAAAGTTTGATTGCAAGATCCTAGCTCTCCAATCCGATTGGGGAGGGGAGTACCGCAACCTCAACTCCTTTTTTCAGCAAATTGGTATATCACACCACGTGTCATGCCCCCATGCTCACCAGCAAAACGGATCAGCCGAGCGCAAGCACAGGCATATAGTTGAGGTCAGCCTAGCCTTACTTGCTGCTGCCTCTATGCCTTTGAAATTCTGGGATGAGGCTTTTCTCACCGCAGTCCACCTCATAAACATGTTGCCTAGTAGAGTCATCAACAATGAATCTCCAGTAGAACATCTCCTTCATACAAAACCTGATTACACATCTCTACGAGTGTTTGGGTGTGCGTGTTGGCCGAATCTTCGGCCATATAACAACCGCAAACTCATGTTCCGATCAAAACAGTGTGTTTTCTTGGGCTATAGTCCACAACATAAGGGTGTAAAGTGTCTTGACGTATCCACTGGACGTGTCTATATTTCCCGTGACGTTGTGTTCGATGAAACTGTTTTCCCTTTTGCACAACTTCATCCAAACGCCGGAGCCCTTCTTCAAAAGGAGATTCTTCTTCTACCTTCACATCTCACCGATCGTGACAATGGGGATGTTTTAGACACTGATGATCAATTGTTGACTAATCCTCTTACTAATGATGGTCTTGAGTCTTGTGATGCAACAGAAAAAAAATTGTGCAGAAAATGGTGAAGAAATCAGCTCAAATCAACATTTTATGCTTCCTGGACAAAACAGCAGCATCATCGGAGCGGATCTACCTCGGGATCCAGGCGCATCCCCCTCGGGATCGCTTCTGCGCCAGTCTGCCACCCTGGCCCCCGCGGGATCCGTGCCAGACCGATCTGCCCCGAGCCCCACGTCGCCCCACGCCACCAGCGGCTCGGTGGACCGCACAGTGGCCGCTCCGCGCCAACCCACCAGCGCCACACGGCGCCAACTGCAGCCGCCCGCGCCCGGCCCCGCGTCTGGCCCCGCACCTGGTCGGTTCGGCCCCGACACGCGCTGCTACGTGCGGCGCCCATCACGGCAGGATACGGGCGCTGATTCCTGTGTGGATCCCGCTGCAGCCCCTGTCCCACCAGCGCAATCATTGCAAAATCATGCGCCCCCTGCTGGATCGTGATCCTCTGCGGCACCCTCTTCTTCAGCTTCACGTGCGTCGGCCACAGAAGATCTGGTCTGCATGTCCTCGCCCAGCGAGCCTGCAGCTGTTCCTGGCGCTGGATCTTCTGCGGATCCTTCTTCACCACCTCGCACTAGGCTTCAGAGGGGAGTAACTCAACCCAAAAAATACAAGTCTTTAGCAAAGTTTGGACTTGCTTGTGTTTCACATGAACCAGATATCCCACACTCTGTTGCAGAAGCTCTAGGCGATCCAAAGTGGCAGAAGGCTATGGAAGATGAATACATGGCGCTCCACAAAAATAAAACTTGGCACTTAGTTCCAGCACGTCAAGGCAAAGGTAAAAATGTTATAGATTGTAAATGGGTCTTCAGAATTAAAAAGAAATCTGATGGCACCATAGATCGTTATAAGGCTAGACTAGTTACAAAAGGATTTAAGCAAAGGTACGGTCTAGACTATGAGGATACTTTTAGTCATGTAGTGAAAGCTGCTACTATTCGTCTCGTTTTGTCTATTGTTGTATCCAGAGGATGGAGTCTACGCCAGCTAGATGTTCAGAACGCGTTTCTTCATGGTGTTCTGGAAGAGGAAGTGTTCATGAAACAACCTCCTGGGTTTGAAAACAGACAAAACCCCTCCACATATGCAAGCTTGACAAGGCTCTATATGGATTAAAACAAGCTCCTAGAGCATGGTATTCTCGGTTGAGTTCAAAGCTTGAAGGACTTGGGTTTGCTCCGTCCAAGTCTGACACCTCACTGTTTATTTTCAACAAGTCAAATACATCTATATTTGTACTCATATATGTTGATGATATTATTGTCACAAGCTTATCTGATGAAGCTATTTCAGCACTCCTCAAGGATTTGAACTCTGAGTTTGCTCTTAAGGATCTAGGAGACTTGCACTACTTCCTTGGCATTGAAGTAAAAAAGAAATGGAGATGAGCTTCACTTGTCCCAAGAGAAGTATGCCACTGATCTTGTAGCAAGAGCAGGGTTGCAAGGTTGCAAGGCAG
Organism: Triticum urartu; assembly: GCF_056163025.1. Classification (NCBI taxonomy): domain Eukaryota; kingdom Viridiplantae; phylum Streptophyta; class Magnoliopsida; order Poales; family Poaceae; genus Triticum; species Triticum urartu. Next base: position 99,906,260 of record NC_141875.1, read on the forward strand.
CTCCAACACCTCTATCCAGCTCTAAGAAACTATCCTTAACATAAGGGAAACTCTTGAATCAAGAGGATAACACCAGGTACAGAAGTATGGTTGGTGCACTGCAATATTTAACTCTGACTAGGCCTGATATTTCTTTTGCTGTGAACAAAGTATGTCAGTTCCTTCATGCACCCACTACAGTACATTTGACAGCTGCAAAACGCATACTTAGATATGTCAAGAACACTTTCAGTGTTGGACTCACCTTCACCAAGTCACCATCAACACTTGTAAGTGCCTTTTCTGACTCTGATTGGGCAGGTTGCCTTGATGACAGACGCTCAACAGGTGGTTTTGCAGTGTTCTTTTGTCCAAATTTAATCTCATGGTGTGCTAAGAAACAAGCTACTGTGTCTAGATCCAGCACAGAAGCAGAATACAAATCATTAGCAAATGCTACTGCAGAAATTATTTGGGTTCAGTCATTACTGAAAGAGCTTGGGATACATAGTAAACAGGCTCCATGCTTATGGTGTGACAATCTGGGTGCCACCTATCTTTCTGCTAACCCAATATTTCATGCAAGAACAAAACATATCGAAATAGATTTTCACTTTGTCAGAGAAAGAGTTGCAGAAAAAATGCTGGATATTCGGTTCATTCGGTCTCAAGACCAAGTTGCAGATGGCTTCGCTAAAGCTTTGCCTACCAGAGGTGTTGAAGAATTTAAGCGTAATCTCAACTTGTCCAAGTTGTGATTATGGGAGGGTGTTAAACCATATAATGTTCAGGTTCAAGGGGCGCACCACACACCGGTTTAGTTGAGATAAGTTTCGGTCTAGGTTAGTTAGAGTATATGGTTGTAATCTCTTTATGTGTATCTTATCTCTACTTTCCTTGTACCTCAAGATGTAATCTCAACAAACTTGTATGCTTATCAGGGATATGCCCCTGCCTATATTAACACGAAACCGTCGCCTCGAGAGAGGTACGACGTTCTCTGCTGTTTCACACACTATACGTGACTGAGACAGAAGTGGCACATAACGAACAAAAGAAGCTCTTCAGAGGCGTCTAAGGAATTGCACTAGTGGCTTTTGCCGTGATAGTCTAGTGTGCTACTGCTTCCCATCACTATAAAATCACTTCGCCAATCTAAAATCAATTTTTAACCATACAAAACTGCTGCATGTATTGATTAATATAGAAGATTGCACGCCAAAGATGGCACGATCCATACAATGCTCAAAGAACACACAACCAAAGGAACGCCAAACCGGGAAGGACCTAGCGATACCTAGACAAGTGCAAAGTAGGAGTACAAGTGTACAACACGAGGGCACGGAAGCAACAACCATCAGCACATGCAGCGCCAGTTAGTGTGACAACACACCCGTACCGAGCCAACCTAAGACTATACTGGTATCGGGAAGATATTCAGAAGAGATAACCGTAGGAGAGTAGGTTACCGTAGTTCACGCTCAATTTCAGCATTCCCAGGATCCAGCTTTTGTGCATCCAAGAGAGCATCACAGGCTTGTTTATACTCCTGGTGCAGAGGGGATCAAAGAATGTGACCAGACTGGAAGATCAATATGAAATAAGTCACAAGTGAAGACACCCGGCAAGCTAGAGGCACCTTGAGTAGCATGTGAGCTGTAGCTTGACGATAGCAAGCTTTTGCCCAATCAGGACGCAGCATTCTGCACCTGAGAGCATCTGACAAAGCACCTTCACCATCACCCATGAGCAGTTTACAAACACTCCTGTTTGCATACAGTGTTGCACTCTCTGCATGATCTATTGCCTACACTCAAAAGTTGGTCATGCAATATTATTCTCAACATAAAATGATGGCATAAAGTTTCTTTTATTCTAACGCTTATTCATGGAATGGCAGAAAACTGTCTAAAAACTTTACTAATTTACTACCCAGTAATACTGCAGAATGGAGTTATCGAACACGTTCTCTTACTAGACTGATTGGCTTGTTCAATTTACATCTACGGTCAATTTGGATACGTAGTCAACAATCCTAAGTAGACATTACATCGAACACATTAACAGAAACAGTAGACAACCACATCAAATATTCATATTAGCCAAGAAGAAAAAATAACTTCTCAGGGATTCTGGAGATGTAAGACATCAGCGAAGTTTGACATGTGCAAATAATGTCAAAGTGGTTTGTCAACTGATGTCAAATTTGCTTACTATGCATGATATATGTCAGTTAAGATCGAATTCAAATCAGTGTCAAATCACTGTTCATTTATCCATTACCTTGTACCTTTTCTGTTTTGGGGCCATTCAAAGCTCATATTTACATTAAAAATAGTTAGATATCCTAAATGGTTAACAATGTAAATAGAGTATAGTAAGAAAAACTAGTTACTAGTAAAAAACAAAATGCTCTTAAATTGGTTCCCATTAACAGAAAAAACTTACTATCTAAACCATGACAGGTTAAGTGAAAGAGGTTTACCAAACCATATAACTGTGATGCCAACTTATACTCCTTCTGCTTGAATCCCATATTAGCCTGTAACTTTAAGAAAGCCATTCTTCTTTCAACGTGCTTTTGCTCCTAGATAACACATAATGAAACATGAATTGAATGAGTGGATTTTGGAAATAATCATCAGTTACTATGATAATTTGTATCCAGAGAAATGCAATAACATTTTGTTCAACATTCTTAATAGTTTGGTGTCTAGGTGGCTATCTCTTTGACATGATTATGCTGCAATGCCTACTGCACATGCTCCTTGGAGTGAAGAAATCCTTTACTGGTTCTGAAGCTCAAAGTTCAGCTGCAGTCCAAATTTAAGCTTCCAAACCGGCATAAGGGGCAAATATTTCACTGGTTCAGAGATTAGCTGTGCCAGGTTTTATTTGAATCAAACCAAAACGTCAAGGTCCTAAAGGGACTCCTTTGCAGCTATAGGTATATAAAAAGTATCCTCAAAATGAGGAACAGTAGGCTCTCTACTTCAAAGAAGTATGCTGCTGTACAACCGTCCTTCTCTTTATCATTGAATGTTGTCGGCAAAGTTAGAACAATGTTAGAATCTACAAAACACCAGGTGGGGCCACAGAACAAGGTGTTGCTTCTTTCACGGAAAGAACCAAGGAGAATACATCACATATGTGCTCGCCTGTTAGGTACATAATGCGATAAAAAAAAGGACTCAGAAATATACATGACAGATAGCATTTGCCCAGGCATCAAGAATTTAGTCACGAGAAAAGAGTGCAAGATAATTTTGTGCTGAACTAAAAATGTAGTGTTCATGTGACATTATTACTAGACTAGATGCTAACGAAGCACACCCTTTACATGATGCTGGTGTATTTTCCAACCATGGTATAGTATCAATAATACCATAACTATGAACCATCCTCAAGCATCTCACTATTCTCTACACAACATAAGCTTATGGCAGTTAATAGAATGAACTCTTTTAAGATGCTCCACCTTACCTCACCAGAAGTAAGGTAAGGTTTAAATATGAGTCGTTTATTGATAGAGATTAGTTTTGGCCTCGCAGAAATAATGCTAATAAGCAACCGGTGGCGTATTTAGGCATCTAATAGATACAAATCCTCCCATAACAAATGGTCACAATTTTATCTGGAAAAAAAAAGGGTAACAGTCTGACTCGATATACAGTCAAAATATTGATGTGGGATCTTTATCATGTTCCAATTAATTGGTGTGAATCAATGCATCCAATCCACAGGTGACATACTTGATTGCATAGCCATCAATAGACTCCTAATGCTCATTAATAGAGGACTCTTCTACTCAATGATCTTTACCAATTATTCAGCCCGAAAACCTGAGTGTGGTTAGCATTTTATATTCATTGTTACAGTAGAGGGTTTGTTTATATTATTGTGTTCTGTTACCAAATTGATAGTGCATTCCACACATGGATTCGTGATGTCTACTGTTAGACCAGGGCCAGATGTCTCAGCACGATCATATTGCCCTTCTAAATGACAGTTTGTAGTTTGTTCTGAGCTAGTCAGCAGTTAAAAACAATTTTTATGATTATCCCAAGTTGGGACACCTGAGATTACCCCCATAAATAAGTCGACATTCTCTCAATGTACATATGGTATCATGGATATAGTAACCACAATTAATAATAACATTTAATGAACAAATTTAGTGCTGAAGAACCAATTAAAGGTTTACCTTTCAAACAATATTCAGTACGAAAACAGCATAAGAACAGAAAATAACATACCATTGGCTTTTTTTCTTCAATTTTTGCATAAGAAATTACTCCCTCGATACTCCAGTTTCGGACATTTGGAATTGGGGAAGTCAAAGGAAACAACATTTCAACTTCTTCCTTGCAATCACGCACCGCAGCAAACTCTATTGGCAACCTACCCAACTGGGAAACATAAGAAAAAGTAACTGTCATTTATTTTAAAATTTAACAACATCATTCAAGAAGGGAAACATTTGGAATATACGAAAAGAACATGAACATTACATAATGTAATAGTATTTTTTAGAAAGAAGCAGGATCTAAGTAATATTTTTAATCAAATGTATCAGCAGGGAATTTACCCAGCAAGCATTTTCAAATTTTCTAAGCAATTCAAACTGCCAACACAAGGTTTCAATGACAGGAATTTGAGCAAAAAATATTTTGTGGTGTCCCACTTGAGTCTCCATTAAATAAATAGATAAAACGCGAGGAGAAGTAGCTTTACATGTGGTTTTTTAGCAGGTTCTTCAACTGATAGTGGCATCAATATAAACAGGTGCTTGGAGTAAAAGAATGAAAACAGAATACCAACAGCAGGGATGACGAACATAAAGTAAACTAAACAAAAAGTAAATTTATTTATTGTCTATTTCATGGGTACATTTGAGAAATGCTGCTACCCAGAATTGTGAGATCTCAGCATCTGGTCAACTGTTAAGTATGCATCGATATATGTTGCGAACTTGTTCGATACAAGCAAGTACCAACATTTTTAGAAGGGTATATGTATATATGCTGGAACAGAATAGGCATACTTCTTCAATAAGAACTCACTAACTGACAATCAACAGAAAGTGACAAGTCTAAAGATAGACAATTGCAAATTGGGCTGTATCCTAGTGGTGGACGTGCGGTGGTCTCACCCCGCTGGTCAAGATTCAATTGCGCTGAGGCTAATTAATATTTCATTATAGGAGGAGCCCTGATAGGTCTATTTATTAAATGATATGGATTATTTGGTTGAAAGGTCGAGCCAACTTAGGCAAAAATGCGATTTCCCATTAGCGTAGTCAACGACATAAAGCAAACCTAAACTCATGCCCAAATAACTCCCGAACATAATAAGAAGAGCTGTATAATATTATCAGCAGAAGATTTAATAGAAAATGGTGATATGCTGCATAGCTGTCAGAAAAAAAATATTAAAAATACAAAACATACATCATCAGGAATATTAGGATCTGCTCCAGCCTTCAATAGGAACTGAATGTAGTTGGTATAACCTCCTCGCCACGTAGCAAACAATAAAGGAGTCATAGCACAACCCTTGCAATTAACATCTGCACCAGCCTGTGGAAAGGATTGTGCAACAAAATATCCATATACATCAACTTATAAGCATGACAGAGACCATGGAGTGGGCAAAATTACAACATAACAATAAAAAATCAATCCCAAGAGTTCTCACCTTAATGAGTAGCTTCATGCACCTCAATGAACGGTAAACAAGAGCCATACACAGAGGATTTCCCATACCTTTGACAATGACATTAGGGTGAAAGAAGGTATAGTGTATTAAGAAACACATGTGGTATGATAACTCAAGATTTTATTTTGTGATGAAAAGGGTATCCAAATTTAAAAGCTAACAATCATATAATACTGATGTGTTTAGTGTTTCAGAGGATTAGATAGTAAGTGGACCATCCAAATCCTAATACTGAACGAAAAACTATTTGTGCAAATTAACGTTGAATCGAGGGAGATAAGAAAAGCGGAGACCATGTACGTTTGCATGGTAGTCCAACAAAATCTTCAATGTCTTATCCTGCTCATTTTCAGCAGCCAGATAGGCTGGTGTTCTACGGCCATAGTCTATGTCGACCGGCACTCCTTTTGAAAGGAGGAACTCTGCTACCTTTCAGCATCCTGTGGTAAACGAAATGGTTCCATCAGTCATGTTTAACCATAACATCTATTAACTAGTAGTAGTAGAACTACCAGCTTGAAGAAATCATGTGTATGTGTGGTCAGGGGGGAGAACCTGCAGCCACAGCATGGTGGAGAACTGTTTGTCCTTTGTCATCTGCTTTCATTACATCACTGCCGCGATCAAGAAAATACTTGACGGCAGCAACATCACCAGACCGAGCAGACACCATAAATGGAGTCGCACCTGTAATAAAAAGCACATCCTCAACACAACCGTAGATCTCACACTTACAAACATTGACATGGCAATTGGCAAACACCAATGTAAAAAATGAAGAAAATGATAGAAAAAGACCTAGAGCTGCTCCATATCCAGGAGCATTTACATCTCCCTTGAGCTCCTCCACCAAATACTTGCAAATATCCAGATGGCCAAAGCATGCCGCTATATGCAACACAGAGAGTCCATCGGTGTTGAAATAAAAAATCGCGGACCGGTCACCATTTCCTTTGGTAAGACGCTTCACAATACCTTCCCACAGAAGTAGACATGATCACATTGAAGAAGCCAATAGACAAACTCGCAAGATAAAAAAAAAAAGTGAACAGTGAAATGGGCAACACGTAATGATCTGACACACTAATTGCTGGACAGTCACCCAGTGAAAATACTTGACAGCACATCATTTTAGAGCAATTGACTAGACTGTAAATTTATACTATGTACTACTTGACAATCAGATGGTTTCATCCAAAGTTTGCACATTTATACCGTCACACATTCATCTAAACTGAATCTGCATATGTGTCTGTTGAGAGAAGTCGATGCTAGCGAAACATTACATTCCACAGAGCTGAAGGGATACGGTCACAAACTGTTGCGAGTAAAACATCCGACCGCGGTACAGAATATGAAGGAAACTGTTCTGGAAGGCGGTGGACACCGTAACTACAGTACTACGCAAGATAACTGAGCGACGCATCGAAACAGAGCAATGCAGCGTGCCTGAACAACAATCTCGGACCCCGCGAACACAACGCAAGCACGCAACTAGGCAGGGGTGAGGAAAAGGCACAGTGGAAGAGGAAGGGGCTACCTTTGAGGCGGCCGAGGTTGCCGTCGATGGCCGCCTTGATGAGGGCCTCCTCGCCTGCAGACACGCGCGCACGGCCGCCGTTAGGAACGCTGCCAGGGGCCAGAGGGAGAGGGGGCAAACAACTGAGGGTGGGAGCGAGCAATCATCAGGGGCTAAGGGGCGCGCGGAAAGCCGTACGTACCGGCGTCGTCGGCGTCGCCGGCTGGGGGGCAGTAGATGAACGGAGCTGGAGAGTCCATGGCCGGCGATCTCGACCGCGGGTCGGTCGGAAGCTTGCCGGCGGCGACGACGGAGAACCCTGCGCTGCGGCGTGGCGGGTTGGGGCCCGTCTTCTCTGTGTCAGCGCGCTGCCTCTTCCTAGCTTTGCTTTGGTCTGGACTCTGGAGCTCGCCCCGTTAAAGCTCGCGAGTGCAGTGGATGGGCTCGGTGTTGCTGCCGCACCGGAACCACTGCTCTGCTCTCTAGTGTACGTGGCTCGTGCGCCCGCCGTCGGCGTACCAAGACCAGGTGCATCCAGGCCTCCATGCTGAGGTGGATGTATGGCACCAATCGGCAGGCGACGCGTGTGCGCCAAAAGGCTGCCGCGCCAAACCGCAAGTACTCCCTCCATTCCACAATGCAGTGCTTCCTCTATCCACGTGCTTCAACTTTGATCGTAAATTTAACTATCAAGACCGATTGCGGCGGGAGCAAAAATTATATCAGTGAATTCGTATTCGAAAGAAGTTTTCAATTATATAATTTTTTTCTCCCGCCGTAGTTGGTCTCGTTGGTTAAATTTATGGTCAAAGTTGAACCTCGGAAAACGCGGGCGCACTATATTTTGGAATGGAGGGAGCACTACGCTGAGCTCCTCGAGCGAATCGCAGCCCTTGGGTGTTGAATGAAGGGACCAGATCCAGCGCTACAGTACATTAGCCTAGAAATGGTGCTACTGCTTTTGCTTCGCCGCCGTCTGCGTTCTCCTGTGCCTACCTTGTGCAAGCTAGGCCGCTTTGACTGCAGATGTGGAGCTCAGACTTGCTGATCAGTGATCACTGTAGACCTGTTGGATTTCCTGATTGTGTACTCTGGTTACAAAAATTACCAGGCCAATTTCGTTCGAGTTGAAACAAATTGTGAGTACGCAAAAGAACAAAGGCACCAAAATGCAGCCAGGACACGCGGAAGATTTACTTCTTCTCAAGCAAAGTTTTACCCCTTTACACTCAGGCAGAGCAAGCTAGATTTTTACACAGGTCACAGAGCAACAGTCTTGGCAATACCTAAAGGGCTAATCTGCCTACTTGTAACCATTACTAGTAGTACTGTTCTGGCAAGTTCCCCCTTCCATATCCAATACACTTTCTTCAGTCTGCTCTCACTGCTAATCACCTGAGCTTTACTTCCTAGCGTACACGATCACAGCTTATCGGATAAGCGCTAGCTACAGTACCATGCGCGTTACTGGACAATGGCGTATTCGGAAACGAACAATGGCTTCACCATAATATACACTTCTGACAGAATCACCATCATAGCCTCGGACCTCGGGACGTTTTTTCCATCTTCACACGCTTGGCTGAACTGCATTTGAGTGGACCTGCACGGGGGAGTTTGAAACTGTCAAATTCAGATAGATGGCATCAAAATGAAAAAAACCCTCTTTCCCAGAAGAAAAAAGAAGGTGTAGAATAGGATGAACTCACGACGGGAACATTATGAATTTGCGCCCGTGAAATCTGCCCATGACAGGCACAAAAGAAGCATCTACTGATATGCGCGGTACTTGTTCTTCCGTAAAAAAAGAAAAAACAGCTCAAAAGTTCAATCGGTTGGCTGGACCTATGTGAAGCCAGCAGAAGGTCAGACTGTGAGCCATCACACTATATAATAGCTACGGTTCGACGTGCACTTGTTGGTACTGCATGCTATATATGCATGCCATTGTTTACCTGAAGGTGCCTTTCTTCAGGATGGCTTACGGATCTGTGCTTCAGCTCTCCACGGTTTGTTGTGAGCTCATCCAATATTTCAGAGTCGTCTCTGCTGTCACAGCTTCCTGAATTTGAGCCATCTTCCTCCTGCGTGATGATCCAAGAGTTTCAGAGTAACAAAAGATGACAATGCACCTTGAGGCGTCGCAGAGAATGAAACGAAATCTGGACAGATAGAAAGTTTATCCGAGAACCCAAACTGAACTCGTACCGGTGTTTGTTCATGTGGGACACCTTCAAGTTCTTCGTACTCAGCTGCGTCCAGTTCCCGCAAGTCATTGGGCTCAAAGAACTTTGGGAGTAGGTGTTGCCTGATGAGAATCATAATGAAGAAAGGCAGCGGGAAGAGGATCCCTGCTACTGGTATCCATGTTATGCCGAAGCATATCAGGAGATACACAAACTGGAAGACCGTAAAGGCAGATATTGTTCTTGAAGGCACTGACTCCACGAAAGATGCATGGGGGCCTTCCAAGACCCTGCAAAGGTTAAAACACTGTGTGTTAGTGCAATCATAGTCCCTGTGTCTTAACGAAAATTGTGTAATCAAAAAGGAAGCACACAGCAAGTTGATTTGTTCAGATGAGATGAACAGATGCAGAATAGACATTACTTGTAGCGTCGGCTTGCTCCAATGCACAGAAGCTGCAACCTTTCCCAAAACTGGTTCCCAGGTAGGCTATCAATGGCCATATAGGCAAAGTAACCCCAGAGGACCGAAGTCGGTATCATCTTGATAACCGGCATGGCTCCAACACACCCACCAACAAGTAATGATTGCAGCAGGTTGCTTAGTCTCTGTTCATTCACGCGAACAGGCAAATGTGCTTCGATATGTTTGCTAGGATCAAATTCTCCAGCCAATTTCCCTTCTTCGTCACCTTCCCGCAGCACAGCATCCTTCAAGCTCTTCAAGTCCTTGTCAACAGAATTAGCCTGCAGTTCAGCGATATGAGTATGTACTCCCTCCGTTTCTAAATATTTGTCTTTCTAGAGATTTCAACAAGTGACTACATACGAAGCAAAATGAGTGAATCTACACTCTAAAATATGTCTATATACATCCGTATGTGCTAACCATTTGATATCTCTAAAAAGACAAATATTTAGGAACGGAGGGAATACTTTATGATATTCCCTTACAAAGTTAATAGAAAATATTAATTTCAAATATTTACTGAAAAGAAACTAATGCATGAAAACATCAAGGATGCAGAAGCAACTGCATGACTTTAGCCTAGAAGTCATTTTGGTTTTTCCTCTAGTTTATGCTCTCTCCAAAAAAAAATCACCACAAAATTGCAAAACATGAGAGGCGGTGCCCCCCCTGGTGCAGTAACATTCGCTACAAAAAACTAAGGTGCTGTGGACAACAAGAAGGGGAAATTAGATAGTACGATAACAGACTGAAAGACTCACATTCATGTTGCTGTCCATTTGGATGAACACTTCCTGCATCTTGCCATATATTTCCAAACTGCTCGCACGGTTTGACATGCCCTCTTTGGCAGTTTGAAGCATCTTTTTGCGTAGCAACTAAATTGGCAGAAAAAGAGAAGATGGGTAAGCAAATCTGACTACCATAGACCGTAGCATATGGCGCAGATCAGTCTGCATTTCACTAACCTGCCCCTTGAGGACAGCAAGGCTTCTGGTATGCATTGGGGACTGAGGAAGTACTCCATTTGATGGAGGAATGCCAAGCAAACCACATAGTAGGACCTGCACCATTAACATACCATGAGAAAAGGAAACACGACATGGTAAATAAGAATTTGGAGCTAAAATGCAGTCAGATCTCAGGATAGATGGAGAGGGGAATCTTTTCATTATTTTCCATAAGGCAGGGGGGGCAGCCCCCCCCCCCCCCCCCCCCCAAACACATTATCTGACGGAATGACTTAGATGCACGTACCATAAATCCAAGTACCAAAATGTCATAATGGTAGGCCGAAGGCTTCTTCAAATTAAATTCCTTTTGCTGAGCCAACTGTGAAGCTACACTGTGATCAAAGAAATAAAGTCCTGCGACCATCAAAGCAGGCACGATGGCTGCGAATATATATGTTGGAGGGACAGAAAACAAATCCTGTAAGTGAACACCAGGAAAATATCAGAATTATGGCATGCAATATAAGCTTTACTAAGCTTAGAGACCATAAATAATATTTACACATCTAGAATCATAAGTAATTTGATGAGTTATACCTTTGCTACGGTCCAATGTCTCAGTGAGATTGACTCCCAGGGAAGTGGACTGAAGAGCCTCCTAGGCACTCCTGAAGGGACTTTGCTTGGTAGTGCAAATGAAAATGCTGTCCACACAATCACCATCAGTGGTACACCATAATCGGCAATGAAGCTTCTAAGCCATCCTGCAAATGGCAACTCCAAGGCGTGGTGATCAATGGGTGAATGCATGGATAATAATATAGAACTAGAGCATTATATATGATTTTCCCTGGTGATATATTATATTGTGGAAACAGCTATAAGCTGATTCAGACTACAGACAAAGATATTCAACCGCTGAAGGAACAGAATTTTAAAACTGCCCCTATTTTTATTTTATATTTGAGAAATCTCACCAACTTTACTACCAAGTGTTCCAAAGAAAATAGGACAACCGAAGCCCAGATTAATATTGCCCACTGTTGATCCGACCTAATCCAACCCCAAATGAGCCCATGGTTGGCCTAGTCTAAGGTCAAGAGTGGGCCTGAACCAGGCCCAATCCTAAGTGCTGTCCAGGATTAAAAAAAAATCCTAAGTGCTAGTTGAAAGGATGTCGTTGATTTGAAGATGTGTGGGGTAACATGGGAGTTCGGTTTGCACTAAACTATAGATAAAACAAGATAAGGGGAGGAACAGAAAACGTGTGACCAACCTATCCCAAACAGCCATGACCTTGCACGCCTAGTCTTCAGTGCAGTGTACAGCAAGCCAATGGAAAATATAACACCAAGTAGGCCATTGACATAAATCCACTGGAACTGGTATATGGGTGAGCTGGGGTCAGAAATCTCATCATCTTTGGGCATACTGAACTCGCTTACAATTCCCTGCAATAGACAGGGTCCCGTATTAGGCATTTTCAGCAGGGCAGAAATAAAGAGCTACGATTTGCTGCACGTGGGCATACCTTGATAGCTTGTTGCAGGAAGAGGACGGTGATAAGCATACCAAAAAGCTCTCCTGCAACCCTCGTGAACCTGCTTATAATGTTGGAAGCATTGAACATGGCCAGCAGAAAGAGCATGATAGCAGTCCAAATGCAGACCCTGCCAACAGCAACCAGACACAGAGAGCATTTATGTATACGGTACCGAAGCTATCACAGGATTGGGTGTACTCTATGCTTGTACCTACCATCCAGCCCAAGCCAAATATAGCTGTTCTCCCAGATCTGGCTGCTTCTTGGCAAACTTGTAAAGGTACGTATACATGATAATAGTAGGTTCAGCAACTCCAACGATCAACAGTGGCTGCCCTCCAAGAATAGAGTGTATTATCCCACATATCGCCGTAGATGCCAAAGTTTCAACTGTGCTCAGGATACCATCTGAAATAGATCACCTCGTTCTTGTTAGAGATTGTGTGGCATTCAAACTTATGTGCTGTATTGTACTGTGGTAATTAAGAGGGCAAGCTTTAACCTGTTTCGTTGCTCAGCTGCTCTCCGAAGGAGATGACAGGGAGTGCGGAGGCAAAGAATATATACATGGTAGGTGCCAATATCCTGGCAAACATTGGAAAGAAGCATAAGCAAATCGAGCGATGCAATTTATACATGTAAAAATCCAACGACTGGGCTGCAGATGATCTTGTTTGGTCTGTCGAAAGTCCAAACAAAACTCACCTGAAGCCAGTTCGGAGCCCTGCAACCCAGTCGTCCCTGTACCAAGACGCTCTCCCTTTGACATCGGCGACGACCCCCTTGAAAGGGTTCCCTAGTAGATCCATCAGCTAGCTGGTCACAGAACCTTGAGAGAATCAGTAACCGTGCCCAGAATTTCCATGGGAAACAGAGATGAGATGAATCAAAACCGTGAACCGTCGTAAGGAAAATCTGTCCAGAAGATTGCATTTACTTTGACCCGGAGTTGGTACTGCTACTACTAGTAATACTAGGAGTGATTGAACGGATGTGCTACACCAAAAGAAAGGACGGGACGGGGTAAATTATTGCATACACGACTTGGCGAAGAACAAGCAGCTCATCAGCTCACCTTACAAGTCAGAAAACACGTCAACTCAAGCTGCCATGTTTGGAGGCGATCAAACTTTTTTTGCCATAAAAACGCACGCACGGCAGATCGGCTGCGTCAAGGATATGGAAACAGGAGCACTGTGCTACACTACAACTGACGCAGGCAATAAAATATAGGAGTATTTCCGGGAGGGAACCTGCGGTCTGGGAAATGGACATGCAGATCCAAATGGAACCCTCTCCGCGTCCACATGCACATGGACCGCAGACTGAAACGCTCGTTTCGTTTGTCCGCATAGCTAAGAACAACTCGAAGATTGTAACTCTGAACGGATCAAAACCGGCAAGGAAACCCCCGGGAAAATCCACTCGTCGGGAATCGGCCGCACGCCGCAGGCGCGCGACGGCTGATGTGGTCGTTGTTTTTTACCGAAATTAGTTCTCCACGATACGGACGAACTCGCGGACAAAAAAGGGTAAATGGAACGGGGAACCACCCCAAAAACCACTGTAAAACCCGCGGCGTGAACTCTACGTCGTGCGCCGGACGGCGAGCGGACGGCACGGGGGAGGCATGCATCTCGCGCGCCCACGGATCTACTAGGAACCGAACCGAGACGCGGGTAGAGGGGAGGGATCGGAGAGTCGGGGGGCCGTACCGGTGAGCACGCGGCGTCGGCGGCGTGCGCGAGGGGTAGGAGGGGGGGTGAAGGAAGCGGCGCGCGGGTCCGATCGGCAATGCCGGGCCCTCGTCGGCGCGGGAGCGGGGACGCGCCCCGGAGGCGGCGGCGGCGGGGGCGGCGCCGGTGGGGACTGCGGGGTTGCGCGGCGCGGTTTTGGCTTCTCGAGGAAGCGCCGCGTTAGGCGGTATTTATAGCGGGCGGGAGAGCAGTAAGAAAGGGAGGTGGGGGCCACCGGCGGTGGGCAGGAGGAAGGACGGAAGAGCGTTTGATCGATCGATCGATCGATTTTTCTCTTCTTCTCTCCTCTCATGTGTGTGGGGGTGTGTCCTCTTCTACTCCTACTGCTTGCTGCTCCTCGTCTCTCTGGCGAGTGGGGGCGGGGGAGGTGAGGCTGGCGCCGACTGTGGCGGATCCTGGCCGAGTCGGCGGGCGTTGCCGGTTCGATGCGAATGTCCCGCGGCGCGTCTGCCTGCTCCTCTGTCAGTCCCGTGGGACCGGGCCGGGCGGCGAGCCTGAGCCTGAGCCTGGCTGGCCCGTCCGCTGGCTCGCTCGCTGCTACGTTTCCCGTCTTTCCTTTTTCTCGCAACAAAGTATCCTATCCTATGGCTATTGGTCCACCGCCGCGACCCGAACGCACGGATCGACACGATATGCGTTGTGAACCTCTCCTCTCGTGGTCCAGCCGCTCACGTGAACAAATGAATGCCTGGTCAGCCCACGCGTGAACAAACCACCCAACCCAGCACACACACACACACACACGCAAAAGGAATGATTGTTCCGTCGCACATTGATCTTGGGGTACTGGGACGGATCAAGGAGAATGATCGTCGAAATCGGCACGATGCGGGTACAGAGAACGGCGAGGCGAGAGGTGGACAGCACGCGCTCCGGCCCGGCCGTGCATGCCGTCGAGGAGTAGACTTTGGCTCCTCCTCCGTACTCCCACCATATCTCTTCTCTATCTCCTCGAGTGGTCGGTCGACGAGAGGTGCAGTCCTGTGAACGCAGCGCGCGCACGCACGCAGCACCCGCGTGCCGCAACCGCCTCCGCCCTTGTCGACCTCAGTCAGGATCCCGCGGATCGCACCGGCGTCAGAACGCCCAAGTCGCCCGTCACGTCCCGCCGGCTCCAACCAGACGACCCTCGGGAGCCCAAGCCGCCTGCGCGCCCATGCCGGCCACACACGTACTCCTAGTACATACGGTCGAACGGGCGGCGGTGGGTATGCGCGCAATGGAATATACTCCTACTAGTACGTACGGCTTGTTAATGCAAGGGTGTGGTACGAGGTTGGAGTTGGATTAGTACGGT
This sequence comes from Triticum urartu, assembly GCF_056163025.1. NCBI lineage: Eukaryota > Viridiplantae > Streptophyta > Magnoliopsida > Poales > Poaceae > Triticum > Triticum urartu. Next base: position 99,921,681 of record NC_141875.1, read on the forward strand.
AGTCTATCAGTCTGCCCACGAGGTCATACCCATGTGTGGGCGAGGACATTGTACATCCACTGGCTGGCTAGCGCACATGCTCCTCCGGGAGAGCAGCTGCCAGATCGAGTCGTGTTACACTGTGACTGTGAGCACAGAGATTTGACTGGTTTATGCGGTGTGCGCGCAAGAGCAAACTCTAGGTTGTTCTTCAAGGACAAAACGATATTTTATTTTCCGTTTTGCTAAAGCACATCTAGATGTGTCATAAGTATTGCATATCTAAGTCCTATGTCATTGATCTTACATTGTAATTCGTGTGGATATTTTTTTTTCTTTTTTATGATCGATTCACTCACTTAAATGTGCAATAAGTAAAGCACATTTATATGTGCTCTAGACATGCCCTTCTTTTTCTAAGACAAATCATGAAATTTCTCGCAATTGGGTTTCCAAACAACAAAAGAAACGATGCATGGTCTAAGCAATGACGCCATTTCAAGATTCGCCCAGCCGTCTAGCCTCGACTGTTCACGTGAGCCAGTCGATCTGCATCTTGATTCCGGCAGGCATCATGCATGGCTATGTGCACCGGTAAAGCCGTACCAGTACATGCTTGGTTGAATGCTCAGAGTGCCGGTAACCACAAAGTCCACTATAGACATCAGATAAGTCTCACTTTGTTGGACGAAAAGAAGGAAAATAAGATAGGCTTTCTCTTGGCCTACGACGTACCAGAGCAGCGGCAACACTGCACTATATACGCAGGCCATACATCTTCCTACGCCGCAAAGCCGCAAAAGAAGGAATTCCGCAAAAGAATGCCAGAAAAAGCATACACAATTCCCACGAGTCAATGTCAAGTACCTGTTCTGTCCCGTTCCCATCCTCCAAAAAAACGTCACAATTGGTTTCTACTACCGCAGTGTCTCCACAAACACAAAGTCCACAGAATTAGTCTGCGCGGAGCCCCGGTCGCCGTCGACCAAATCTCTCGGTTCCTGACCGGAGGCGTGCGCCACGGGACGGACGAAACCTCCGAATAATCTATGGAAACCGGCGTCGCGTCGACAAAATGGTTTGGTGGCGTGCCGCCGGCGCTCAGGTGGCCTCCCCGGCCGCGGCGCATCTAGCAGACGGAAGCAGGGATACGCCCGGCGCGTGGCGACGGCGGACGGAACAAACGGATAGGATGCGTGCTGGTCGTGTGAAGAATTGATTATTGCATGGCCAAGATTCGGCTGCTGGAAAGTTCGCGGGATTGACAAAATGAATCAGGTCCATTGGCACGTAACGCACGCCTCCAAAGTCCAGACTTTCATGTTCTTCTGCAAAAATGCTGAATGAAAATACCATCGGACAATTGTTTACTTTTTTTTTCTTTGCCAAAAGGCATGGATCTATGAAAAGAGTTCAATGAAAGTATAAATCCCAAAACATAATAAAAATACATCGAGAATTCTAGACCACCGAATGACTACTCCCCGACGCGCCGCTGTCGCCGCTCCCATACCAAAACCGGCCTGACCTTGTCAATTACAGCCAAAAAGTCTTTGTGCACGTGCACGTGCCCGCAAGGACCAGCGCCCTGGAGCAACATTCATAGCCATTGAACTCTTGAATTGATCCGAAGTGTCTGACAAAAATGAATGACCGAGTGCGTACGTGGACGTTTAAGGGGGATTTTACAAATACAAAAACAATCATAGATGCTCTTACTTTTTTGCAACCGACGCAAAAAATTTGCCTCATTCATTAATTACGAGAGCATGGAATTTATGTATGCTACATGCCAATGGCTCCACAACATAGTCCATCGGTGGAGAAAGCAAACAAACAAACAACAAAATGGATTACTCTCGCGGCATAATGATGCTCAAGTGCCTAGCCCAACTGTCTTCATTTTGCTTTCCGCCAATCGCGCGTCTTCTTCCTCACCCGCCCGCCCTCCCACCGCACCACGCCGCCACTCCTCAGCCGCCGCCCGCCCAGCTCCCACCCCAGCGCCGCACGCCTCAAATCCGGCCCGATTCGCCACAGTCGTCGCCGCCTGAAATCGCCACCGCCCCATCGTCGCCATGCCGCCAAAGAAGCTCTGGAAGAGCAAGACGGGGTTCATCTTCGATGTAGTTCAAGTGCTCCGATGAGGAGTAGCTTCACCTTCGATGTAGTTGAAGTAGTTGTTTCAACTAGTAATAGTCCTTCAAGTAGAAGTAATTTGATGGATGCGGTAGTTTCAATTAGTTGTAGTAGTCGGTTAATTTATGTTTTTAATTAGAACTATATTTAATTATGTTTCAAATGAAGTAGTAGTTGAACTTGTTATGTTTAATTATGCTGCAAATAAAGTAGTAGTTGAATTTTCTAGTTTTTATATCTTCACATTTGTATCATCTGTGTATCATCTGTCATCTATTGGAGATAAAGTTCCACAAACAGTCATCGTTTGTTGGAGTTGGCTCTTTTTTGAAGATGCAAAAAAACATATTTTGATAGTATAAACTATACATCATCAATTTTTACATCTTCAAATTTGCATCATTTATTGAAGATGTTCCGAAGCGGTCGGCGGAGAGCGTTTTGATCCATGGATTTTTCTTTGTCTTGTCTCGTGTGTGGGGGCGTGTTCTCCTTTCCTTCTTGCCCAGGGTATGGGAGAGGTGAGACTGACGCCGGGTTGGTGGGGCCCAGTCGAGATCCGGCCCCTGCGTGGTGGGCGCGGGCGCGGTGCTCGCGCCGAATGTGCCGGATCCTGGCCGAGCGGCCGTTGCCGGTTCAACGCGAATGTCTCGGAGTGAAGTCTGATATAAACCTTGAATTTGTAGAGCTTGTCGGAGATGAACCCTCACCTCCAAATCCCTGAAATCTATACCCTGTACTTCATAATCCCGGTTGTTTCTAGCCTTGACACTCTTCTAGGAGGGGATTTGATGATGTGGCAGGGAAAAGCTGGGATTGCTAACTTAGCTTGGAGTACGTACATGCAGCCGTCGTGCATCCGTGCTTGCCCGCTCCTGCCTACAGTCGTCGAGTACGCCGTCCTAGCTCCCGAGCCACACTGCAACGCCCGCTCCGTCCCTCTCTCATGGCGGCGGCGGCCAGTTGTGCATGCAGGTCAATCAATGTGAAGGCGCCAATCCTAGATGATTTTTTTAGACATATGAAAGTTAGTTAGTTGGGATGGTTAACAGATGCAGAGCTCGATCTTCATTTTTAGGAAAGGCCATCATGGCTAGCTTTATTAAACGCAAATAGGAATTACATCGTCCAATATCTTGGAAACGAGCCAAGACGGAGGTTCGTCAGTGTAAGTGTTACAAGATTTATTACAAAAAGCATAATTAGCTAGCACATGTGCTACTTGGTTCGCGGAGCGAACATAGTGTTTAAAGATAAACTTCCCAATCAAAGAAGACACATCCACGCATTGTGCGAAGATTGCTGCTGCAGCATCCTTCCAAATTGTTTGTCCCGAACAATACTCAATCACAATAGATGAATCTGATTCAGCTTCAACCCGGTTGAATACAAGTGAGTTAGCAAATATGAGGCCATCCCTCATTGCCAAAGCTTCCGAAGAGACAACATCAAGCGCATTCGGAATATATTTGCATTGGGCTGCCAGAAAATTACCTTTTTCATCCCTGATTACTGCCGCCGAGGCCCCAGACCCTTCATCTATAAAAAAGGAAGCATCAACATTTAGTTTGACAAACTTTGGGTTGGGCTTTATCCATTTTTGCTCTCTCGGTTCGTTGTTTCTTGAGTTTGCTTGTTGAAAATTGTTTGTAATGGCTAGGACTGACATGGGCCACCTCACATGCGGTGGTGGAGTTCCATCATGAGTATGTTGTCGTCGGATCCACCAGAGATACCAACTCCCAACTGCTATGATCTGATTTATATTCAGATTGGGTTTCAAGGTTAGCGATCTCTCCTCCTCCAAAATCATTTTCATTTTCAAGGTGCAGAGCTCGATCTTGCTCGCTGGTCTGTATCCTATTCTTTTCATTTTCATCTTGCTATTTATTTCTCCTGCTGAGAAGTGGGCCTCACATTTTATTTCTCCCACAGACAAATAGGCCACACACACACACACACATGTTTTGCTTAATCCACCAATCCCGGCCCTTTCCTGTTTGGATACGACCTTAAGGTTAAAAATAACCGGAATTATAAAATATAGGGTATGGAATTCAGGGATTTGAAGGTGAGGGTTCATCTCGGACGAGTTTTACAAACTCAAGGTTTAAATCAGACTTCACTCAATGTCTCGCGGCACTTCTGTCCCGCGGGACCGGAAGGCGAGACTGAGCCGTCCGCTAGCTCGTGGCTACATTTCCCGTGACCGTTAGGCTCTTTTTTCTCCCAGTAAATATCCTATGCACGCACGGACACGATGCGTTGTGAACCTCTCGTCTCGTGATCTGGCCGCTCACGTGAACAAATGAGTGCCTGGTCACGCATGAACAAACTACTCAACCCAGCACAAACACACACACACAAAAAAAACAAAGTTGATCACTTCGAATACTGGTCTTGGAATCCCGGTACGGAGGAAGGAGAATGGCCGTCAAAATCCGCACGATGCAGGCAGGCACAGAGAGAGAACAGCGAGGCGAGAGATGGACAGCACGCACGATACACGTGGAGACTTTCGCTCCTCCTCCCACCGTGCTGCCACCCTATCTTCTCTCCCTCCTTCGTGTGGCCGGTCCGGCCGGCGAGCTGCGGTCCTGTGAACGCAGCAGCGCCATCCGCATGCCATGCGGCGGTCGCCTCTGCCCTTTTCGACGTCAGTGAGGATCCCGCGGATCGCACGGCGTCAGAACGCGCCCATCACCCGTCACCTCTCGCTCGCTCCAACCAAACGCCCCTCGCCATCACCAGCGGCGAGAGCGAGACGCGTTTGCGCGCGGGGTGAACGAGCGCATGCATGCCGGCCACACACGTACGTACGGCCCGATAGACGGCGGTGCGAGCAGTGAATTCCTGGTGCCACCTTGATATTTTAAGCGAGCATTGACTCGTGTGTATGTGCACGTACAAGGGCAAACAAACTCTAGATTGTTCTTACGGACAAAACGTACTGTATGAATTTTCTTTCTTAAAGACGAACTAGTACAGTAAGAAATTTCTCAGGATCGAGTTTTTTTCTTCAATAAGCGATATAAGGGCTTGTACAATGGTGGCATATGGATATATATGCCTCATGCCAAAAAATAATTTGAGGCATCTACATTTATTTTTTCTCCCCAATGCAAGCTACCACTAGTAGGCCTTATTAAGAAATAGAAAATAAAGACTCTAATACACATGCATCTCTATTTTTTACTCCAACATTTTCAGCTTTTGTCACCGGACCACATTTTTTCTCTTCAAACACCCGCCTCCTCAAGAGGATCCCGCTTCCCTATCCGAACCTATTTTACGTCATATCCGATCCTACATGGCATGCGAGGCATCACCTTGAGGCTATGTACAATGCATAGCCTTAAGGTGATGCTTCGCATGCCATGTAGGATCAGATATGACATAAAGTAGGTTCGAATAGGGAAGCGGGATCCTCTTGAGGAGGCGGGTGCTTGAAGAGAAAAAATATGGTCCGGTGACAAAAGCTGAAAAGGTTGGAGTAAAAAATAGAGATGAATATGTACTAGAGTCTTTATTTTCTATTTCTTAATAAGGCCCAATAGTGATAGCTTGCATTGAGGAGAAAAAATAAATATAGATGCATCAAATTACTTTTTGTCATGGGGCAAATGTAACCATATGTCACCATTGTACATGCCCTAAGTAGGCATAAGACGGTGCATGATCTAAGACATGACGCCGTTTTAAGATTCGCTAGCCGGTACTGTTCACGTGGGCTATCGATCTGCATCCAGTTTGTAAAATGGATCGTCGCCGTGCCTAACTCCAACGTGCATGCCTATGTACTAAACGGGAAAGATCAGTATATGATCTGGCTTTAGGTGAGAGCAATGAGATCAACCTTTTTAAAGATACAAAACATGTCCAGAAATTCTGAAGATATTAGCAGCCACACATCCATGCTTCATGTAGAGAACCTCAGAAGGTTTCAACCCCTAATCCGAACTACACTTAGAGAAACAAAAAAGACAAAATCAGATTTTATTTAATACTATTTATTTTAAATTACTGTTTATCAGAAAGCACATGCACCCCAGAGCCAAAAAAGACCCTCCCAATCAATGCATGCTTGGTTCGGTGTTCAGGGTGCCGCCGGTCACCACAAGTCGACAGCAGCGATCACTTGGTTGCTCGAAAACGGGAGAGATAAGTTTCACTTGGCCTAGGACGTAGCGGGAGCAAGCAACCACGCTACACTCTACACGCACGGCATGCATCTTCCTATGGCGCAAAGAATGCCAGAAAAAAGCACACACAATTCCAATCCCCCACACCGCCACACGAGTCAATGTCACGTGGTACGTACCTGTTCTGTCCCGTACCCATCCACCAAAATAAAAGGAAGCAAACGTCACATTTTGCTTTCTACTCCCGCGGCCTCCGCAGAAAGTCCACCGAATTAATTAGCCCCACGGAACCCCGGTCGCCGTCGATCGAATATCCCGGCTCGTGACCGGAGGCGGCACCCGACGAGGCCTCCGAATAATCTCCTCCCGGCCGCGCGCATCTAGCAGACGGAAGCGGGGATACGCGACGGCGGACGGGACGACCAAACGGATAGGATGCGTGCGGGTCGTGTGGAGAATTGATTCACTGAAATATGGCGAAGATTTGGTCGCCGGAATGTTCCTGGGATAAATAATAACAGATTGAGCGGGCGAGCCAGGCCTCCTGGCACGTAACGTACGCCTCCAAAACGTTATGAAGATTATTGCATGGCGAAGATTTGGCCACTGCAAAGTTCGGGTGGTTAACATAAACGAGAGTGGATCATGTCTATCGGCACTTACTCACGTCTCCAAACGATTAAAAAATAGCAGACATAAGGAGTACACGCACGGTTTCTTATAGGGAAAAAAAGAGAAATGTCATAGTTTCAAGTTTTTCTTGCAAAAGAAGGTGGTTTTAAATTTGCTGATGTCTAACTATGATATGCGTCAACAAGTGGTGTCAGCTCCTCCTTCACGATGGCTTGGCCACGGTTGAGAGCTCTATTGTCTCCAAGCAGCGGTTTTGTTTTTTCATTTGTGCTTGGCATGGAGTAGTCTTGCTAATACTCATCTCCTTTGTATCCTACCTTGGCTGTATGTTGTGATGTTGTGCTGTATGCAGCTGGATGTTTGCTTATCATGCTTATATGTATAAAGTGGGGTAGAGCCTTTTTGGGTATATGATTGAACTTAACCGAGAACATTTGTGTTGTCTACACGGGCAAACCTACGCGCAAGCAAAACTGTGCTATGACCCGCCCAGCTTAGTGAAAATTCACTGAGATATGAGAGTAAAATGGGCCATCAGAGTAAAACGGTGGGACTTTCCTTCCGTTTGGACCGCCCAGGTTTTCAAGTGTAACTTCGCTACTGGCTGTATAGGTTTCATCTTGGCAGGTATTCCTAAAACCGGATGGGCTAAGTTAAATATGAATGGGTCCTTTGTCCAGGCTACGAGAGATGTTGGAAGTGGCATGATTCTTCGAGACCATATAGGAGAGATAGTGTTTTCATCATGCAGCTGTCTTCAACATTGCTCGTCTGCTTTGGAAGCTGAATTATATCCGACTAAAGAAGGCATGTCTCTAGTCATACAGTGGAGGCAACTCTTAATACATACTGAGAATGATTGTTTCAAAGCGGTTAACATTTTGAGGAAAGAAGGTATGGACTGATCAAGTTTTGGAATCCTTGTGCATGATATCAAATTGCTCATGACACAACGAAATACTTGTATTCCTATGCTAAACGGAATTGTGATAATATTAATCATATTTAGCTATTTTTCAACAAAGAACATTTCATTCAATTGATATATCGAGGTGATACAATCACATTAAAAAAAAGCACGGCCTCCGCATAACACGATGCACACACACAACACGTCCAACACAACCAGAGATAAAATATCATTTTACATCATCAATAATTAAAAGTCCAGCCTAAGGTGGGGTATATACTATCCGAGTATTACACCGTCATCCATAAAGGGAGAAAGTCTCCCTGGCCGTATGTTCCAGCCATGTAGACGCCATCATAAAAAGGTCTCTATCCTCCTGCTTCTGCCGGATAGACCAAGTTCGAAGCCATCACATACATGCATGATCTCATAAAAAATAATTTTAGCTATTTATGATAGAAGTAGTGATGTTCTGGACCATTTGTTTTAACCACAAACATTGTCCAATTGTGTACTCCCTCTGTCCCATAATATAAGAGCGTAGTAGTGTAAAAAACGCTCTTATATTATGGGACGAAGGGAATAAGTCCGAAGTAGTTATACAGAAAAGTTACGCGAATGGTCACTCAAATAGAACAAAAAAAAGGTTTATTTTAATTTGGATAAGTTAAAAATAAAGAGTGGATGTCCAATTTTCTACAAATCTGACGTGCCATAGAGCAGAGAAAATTTGGCAATGTTGACTCACACATAAAATTATTAGAAATAATCCCATGCAAATCTACGATACAAAGACGGCAGGACTCCGACGACTCCACGTGATGCGACCTGTTCCATCTAATTCCCTAAAAAAAAGGACCTGTTTCGTCTAGTCTAAACGGCCGATGCATATGGCATCTGCCGTGGCCACCCGGTTTTTTTTTTTTTTGCGAGGAAACCAGAGAGCTTTATTCATATGAAGGTGTTTTTGGGACAATCAGCCAAAAGGCTGGTTACCAAAAAACCCGGAGTCTCCTCAAGCCAGCTATCGGTCACATCCGTGACCACCCGGTCTGTAGCCTAGTGTCCGGCAACTGCTCTGTGTATTGTATTCCCTCCGTTCAAAAATACTTGTCATTTAAAATGGATTAAAAATATATTTAAAACTAAAATACGTTTAGATACATTTTCTTTTATTCATTTTGATTACAAGTATTACCGGACGAAGAAAGTATATAATAAAAGTCGTTTTTCTTCCATGACGGGTATATTGTATGCTTGTTCGTGTTAGTTTAAGAGCTGTCAGTTTTAGTAGCTAGTTCTTGCAGGTTAGGCACCGTACCGTCGTGCGTATACGGACGGACGAGCATCGGACGGGTCATGTCAATGGCGGCAGCTCGGCCGATCGGCCGTTCCCAACTAGAAACCGAATGATAATAATGAGTTCTGGTGCCGCAGAGTCACGTCGTTGGTAGCCGCAGTTAATCCCAGGATGCTCCAACCAGAGTATCTGTAACTGTACGCGTCGCTATAGTATGACCGAGAAAGGGCCTGTCTATCACGCAACAGTACAGGAGTCGATCAACTCCAAGGCACGATCCTAAACGAGGTAATAGCACCCCAAGTCCACAAACTTGCACAAAATGTGGTATTTTAGTTCAAAACTTGCAAAATGTTACTGAGGACTCCACAAACTTGACACCCTATGTGATGTTGGTCCACAGCCACTCACAGCGTGACATGTGGCAGTCCAGGGGTGGACCGATCAGCTGTGGCAATTTTGCACAAAGGCCCCTGGCGTTCACTCGATTCAACCCGCACCGCACCCCGTCGCTGGTCCCGTTCCTCCCGTTCCCCCACCCGACCACCTACCGTTCATGTCCCCCTTTCTCCTTCCTGTTCCCCATTCTCCATCCTCTCGCTCTCCCTCTAGCTCTCTCTCTCTCCCTCCTCTGTCGCCGGCAGCAAGGTCCCTTCCCCCATCCCCTGCCTTGAACATTTGAACAGCTCGTGGCCATGGTTTCCTTGAGCGATTCTGGCAGTTCGTCCGACGCTGAGTCAGTCTGCAGTGAAGTGCAGGTTAGATCTCTTTTTGTGGTATGGTTAGTTAGGGTTTCTTTGGGTGTGCATTGTTAGTTAGTAAATGAAGTTGATTTACTTTTGTTTTAGCTACCTGCCACCATCTTGTGTGTGGAATGGAGCGGCCTGGCCACAGATATGAGTTCTAGATGTGAGCATGAATGTGTGTGTGAGAAGCTGGTGGCATTTGAATCAGTGGATAGTGGGAGGAGATTCCTAGCTTGTGCACAGAAGGTTAGTAGCTCATTTGGTCAGTTTGATTTAGCAGTTTAGTTCTGGCAGTTAGATTCAGTGTTTGATTCATTTGGTCAGTTTGATTCAGTTGTGTTGACAGCTAGATTCGGTGCTTATGTTGTTGTTTTTGCTTCTGTCAGTTAACTGAATGTTTTTGTTTTGTTTGTAGTTCTTTAAATTAAGTGAATATTGTGGATTGTTGTTTGTAACTCTGAATTTGTTGTTTGTTTGTAGTTCTTTAAATTAAGTGAATACATTCAGTTATATCTGTCAGTTAACTGAATCTTGTTGTTTGTAACTCTGAATGTGTGGAAGCTGACAAAACCAAATCAAGTAAACTGTTTGTTCTTCATGTAAACTGAACATTTGTAGTGTAGTTGAGCCAGTATATAACTACTTTTTTTCATTTTACTGAATATTTTTCTTTGTTGCAAATTTGTAGAAGATACCTAAATGCAGCTATCTGGAGTGGGTTGACCCTGAGTGGTCTGCCCCTTTGAAGATGAGCCTAGCTAGGATTTGGGACATGTATGAAGATGAGAACAAGCTTAGGCTCCAGGACAATGTAGTTAATGCTGCAGAAAATCTTAGGGTTGTGGGAGAGAAGGAAAAGATGGAAAAAGATTTGAGGTTTTTTAAGGTTGATTTTGCTCAAATGGTGGCTGAGAAGGAGCAAGCTCTGGCCCAACTAGGCAACACACAACTAGCTCTGGCTGACATGAAGGAAGATTTGGATAAGAATAAGATGTGTGACAAATCATTCACAAACATTCATCAAGTTGTGAGGGCCAAGGCAGAGAAAGAGAGGGACCTCATGAAGTAAGAGAGGGACAATATCATGGAAGAGAGGGGCAGTCTGGTGCAAGAGGGACAACCTGGTGCTGGAGAGGAATGTGCTAAAGAAAGAGAAGAAGAAGTTAGAGTACATGATTGGTGATCTTTTCAAACATAAGGAAGACACCAAGGGCAAGATAAGGAAGCTGAAAGAGATGCTTGAAGAATTTGAGTGATGCACTGGTTATTGTAATCGTTAGTAGCAGGTCCAGTATGACCTTGCACTTGAAGTTCCAGACTTATTTGTATTCAGTAATTTGACTAATTTGTGTACTGAAGTATGTACTTCAATTTAAGTACTTTTATTTAATTGAAGTGTCCTATTATTGATTTAGTGAGTTAACTGAATTTGGTCATAGTTAACTGTACTTTGACAGTTAACTGTACTTTGACAGTTAACTGAAATTTTGACAGTTACCTATACTTTGACAGTTAACTGAATTTGGTCATAGTTAACAGTACTGAGTTTTGCCATCTGAGTGCACTAAGCTAACTCAAATCTGTTATCAAAGTCAGAAGAAAACTAAATTTGTTATCTGAGTGCACAAAATTTCAGTTAACTGAATTTTTCAGAGTTTTGAATGTTTAACTGAATATATGCATACTATTTTGGGAAAGAGTTGGTTGCAAAAAATTGTTGCATATGGACCCTAGTCATGGGATGTCATGCATCAGTACTCCACATGCAAACATTCAAATTGTTAACTGACAACAATATTCATAACTAACTAACTACAGCATTGGATACTTCAACACCTAAACAACAACATTCATACCTTAGTTTAGCATAACTGACGATACCATCATAGTTAAACATCTTAGTTCAACACATTAGTTCACCATCATACTTAACAACACCATAGCATCATAAAATAACTTATATGCTCCGAATATATGAGCACACCTAAACAACATTGCCTAAATACTTAACTTATATGCTGCTCTACTATATCAGCATACCTAAAGTCTTCTTCAGCTGCATCACATCTTCTTCAAGGCTTCTGCTTCAATTCTTCTTCAACATCTTCAGCCTCTCCGAGCGGCGCACCACCCCATCTGCAGGCCTCTTGTTGCTTGCATTCTTCTTCCCCTTCCTGCCGTCTGCCTCGTCTTCCTGCATAGGCACCTTGTCTGCCTCGTCCGCCTCCTCTTGCTTAACGACGACGAGGTCAGGCACATCCGGCAGCGCGTCCACGTCGATGGGGAGGTGCACAGCCCGTGGTGCCATCAGCACCTCATCCGGCTCGTTGTCAGAGAGGACGATGACGTCCACCTCCCACTCTTCAGACGACTCGGTCTCCGGGTCGTTGCCAGAGTCCTCGTCGGAGGTGAGGTGCTCGTGCTCAGAGTCGGACGATGAATCCGGTTCGTCGTCAGAGAGGACGATGACGTCCACCTCCCACTCTTCAGACGACTCGGTCTCCGGGTCGTAGCCAGAGTCCGCGTCGGAGGTGAGGTGCTTGTGCTCAGAGTTGGACGACGAATCCGCGTCGGAGACGTCGTCGGGAAGGAGGAGCTCAGGCTGGAACCTGTCCCAATATGCCCTGTTGATTGGCACGGGGAGGGCAAGGACGACCTCCCGCACGCGCTCCGCCCTGGAGGCGACACGGTTCGGATCCGGCTGCGGCGGTGGCGCCCTGGCGGGCCGGTACATCCACCAGCGCGCGCGCTGGTCCGGATCATCCGACCGCGTCTCCCCCATGGCGAACTGCAAGATCTTCGCCAAATGGATGCGGACGACGCCAAAATTGCCACTGGGCATGGCGCGATGCTTCTCGTCGTCCGTCATTGCCTTGATGAGGCCGCGCACGTGGTTCCTCATCATCTGGATGCTCGGGAACCAGCGTGCGATCTCCTGCAGGTCCGCCCGCGCCGCCTGGTCGTCACCGGCTAGATCTTCGACGGCCCTCTGCCATCTGAGGCTGCCGTCCATGGCGTCGGCGGCGGCTTCGACCTCGGCGAGGGTTTTCGGGTGTGGCGATGAGATGGAGGTGGGAAGCGCAAGAAACGAGGAGACGAGGGAAGTGGGGAGTGGTAGTGGGCGACGAGAGCGGTGGGTTGCCGTCTTTAAGACAGGTGTGAAAAATGAATCGTCGGCCCGTCGTAAAAATCAGTATTAGTACAACAGTGGCAGCAAATACACCAGACCACGACTACTACTCCGCTGGCATTGCTCCTAGCTTACCAAAGCACGGTCCTGGGTTCGAGACCCAGGCCGAACATTTTTTGTTTTTTTACATTAAACAAAATTCAGTTATCTGTAGGCCAAATATTTGCAGCTAAGTACATTCAGTTTGCTATAACAGTGGCAACAAATACTTTGCCAACTGACATACTTAACTGAATTTTGGACATAATGAACTGAATGAAACTGAAGTTTGAAAATTGACAGAACATAACTGAATTTTGGACAGCCTAAACTGAATTTTGGACAGCCTTAACTGAATTAAACTGAACTTTACTAAATGACAGAAGTTAACTGAATTTTGGAAAGCATTAAAACCCAGCTAATGCCACATGTTTGCCATCATAGTTTTTAGTTACAAAAAGGGCACTTAATGCCACTGTTAGCCATCAAATAATGAGGCACTGGATGCTCCTTTCTGCATCCAAAAAGGCCACTCAATGTTTTACATTGCTTCAGGCCTTAACAAAAAAGTGACAGTCTGAACTGCCACCAAATCAAGCATCAGGGGGAGCATTTAGATCAGGAATTAGGCTGTTGCTAATATCTTCTCCAAACATCAGCCATCATGCCTTCTCTGTTAGAAATATGCCCTAGAGGCAATAATAAAATGGTTGTTATTATATTTCTTTGTTCATGATAATTGTCTATTGTTCATGCTATAATTGTGTTATCCGGAAATCGTAATACATGTGTGAATACATAGACCACAACACGTCCCTAGTGAGCCTCTAGTTGACTAGCCCGTTGATCAAAAGATAGTCATGGTTTCCTGACTATGGACATTGAATGTCATTGATAACGGGATCACATCATTAGGAGAATGATGTGATGGACAAGACCCAATCCTAAGCATAGCTCAAAGACGTGTAGTTCGTTTGCTATAGCTTTTTCGAATGTCAAGTATCATTTCCTTAGACCATGAGATTGTGCAACTCCCAGATACCGTAGGAGTGCTTTGGGTGTGCCAAACGTCACAACGTAACTGGGTGACTATAAAGGTACACTACGGGTATCTCCGAAAGTGTCTGTTGGGTTGTCACGAATCGAGACTGGGATTTGTCACTCCGTATGACGGAGAGGTATCTCTGGGCCCACTCGGTAATGCATCATCATAATGAGCTCAATGTGACCAAGTGGTTGATCACGGGATCATGCATTACGGTACGAGTAAAGTGACTTGCCGGTAACGAGATTGAACGAGGTATTGGGATACCGACGATCGAGTCTTGGGCAAGTAACATACCGATTGACAAAGGGAATTGTATACGGGATTGATTAAATCCTCGACATCGTGGTTCATCCGATGAGATCATCGAGGAGCATGTGGGAGCCAACATGGGTATCCAGATCCCGCTGTTGGTTATTGACTGGAGAGTCGTCTCGATCATGTGTGCGTGTCTCCCGAACTCGTAGGGTCTACACACTTAAGGTTCGGTGACGCTAGGGTTGTTGAGATATTAGCATACGGTAACCCGAAAGTTGTTCGAAGTCCCGTATGAGATCTCGGACGCCACGAGGAGTTTCGGAATGGTCCGGAGGTGAAGATTTATATATAGGAAGTCAAGTTTCGGCCATCGGGAAGGTTTTGGGGGTAATTGGTATTGTACCGGGACCACCGAAAGGGTCCCGGGGGTCCACCGGGTGGGGCCACCTATCCCGGAAGGCCCCATGGGCTGAAGTGGGAGGGGAACCAGCCCCTAGTGGGCTGGTGCGCCCCCCATGGGCCTCCCCTGCGCCTAGGGATGGAAACCCTAGGGGTGGGGGGCGTCCCACTTGGCATGGGGGGCACTCCACCCCCCTTGGCCGCCGCCCCCCTTGGAGATTCAATCTCCTAGGGCCGGCGCTCCCCTACGGGTCCTATATATAGTGGGGGAGGGGGGAGGGAGGGCAGCCGCACCCTAGCCCCTGGCGCCTCCCTCTTCCTCCCGTGACACTCCTCCCTCTCCCTGAGCTTGGCGAAGCCCTGCCGAGATCACCGTTGCTTCCACCACCACGCCATCGTGCTGCTGGATCTTCATCAACCTCTCCTTCCCCCTTGCTGGATCAAGTTGGAGGAGACGTCTTCCTAACCGTACGTGTGTTGAACGCGGAGGTGCCGTCCGTTCGGCGCTAGGTCATCGGTGATTTGGATCACGACGAGTACGACTCCATCAACCCCGTTCTCTTGAACGCTTCCGCGCGCGATCTACAAGGGTATGTAGATGCACTCCTCTCTCCCTCGTTGCTAGATGACTCCATAGATTGATCTTGGTGATGCGTAGAAAATTTTAAAATTCTGCTACGTTCCCCATCATTCTCACCTGGGATTGCTCCTCTTCCTGTACCTGCACCTGCATTTCTTCCTCCCCTGCCTCTCCAAGCATGCACATTTCTGCCTCCTCTTGCTGGAACTGCATCTGCATTTGCTCCTCTTTCAAGCACTAGATTTGCTCCTCTGCCAAGCACTGGATTTGCTCCTCTGCCAAGCACTGGATTTGCTCCTCTTCCAAGCACTACATTTGCTCCTCTGCCAAGCACTGGATTTGCATTTGCTCCTCTTCCTCTCCTTGTTGCTGGATTTCCTTCTCCTCTTCCTCTCCTTTTCCTTCCTCTTCCTCTGCCAGTAGCTTCAGATCCTTCTCCTCTGTCAGCTATGGTTCTTGCCCTTGTCTGTCTTGCAATGTTCATCTCTGTAGTGACCCTTGGCTATGGTATTGCAGCACCACCAGCAACAACAAATGAAGACTGTTGTGGCAATGGGCCATGAACTCTTTGTTGAGCTCCTCTAGCTCTATCTCTGGTATTCATGTTGAAGACCATGCTGGTGGTTGACTCACTAGGATCTAACCTAGGATCTGGCCTGGTAGGGTATATGTTCCGCAAAGAAGCTCATATTATTCAGTTATAACTGAAACATTCTTCAGTTAGAAGTGACACTTTATTAGTTACAAGTGAAACATACCTGCAGAAAAGTTGGATCATCATAATTTTCATCCACCAGCTGTACCCCTTCTTCAACAAGTGCTTCCTGCCATCTGTAGTGGCCCTTTCTGTTGTGGTCAGCTCTGCCACATGTGGAGCAATGCATTGTAACACCTTTTTGTTCAAATATCTCACACCATGTTTGATTTTCTCTTCAGGTATTTTTTTCCTGTTTTTCTTCGGCCTGCCCAGCTGTTTAGTGAACACAGGTGGAAAAACCTTGTATCCTGGCTGCACCTCCCAGTATTTAGGGTCTCTTAGAGGGACCAGTGTGTAGCCATATGCTTTCATATAGTTCTCCACAGTGTAGCAGTCATGAACCATTAACTCTGGGTCGATTCTTTCTTCCCTACAACATGCTATGGAATGGCCATAAGGCACACCAGATAACTGCCATCTCCTGCAATCACAGGTATGCAAACACAAGTCCACTGAGTAGCTAGAATTTCCAGACTGAACTCTGAATTTTTGTTGGCCAGCTTCTGAAACATGACAATTAGCAGCAAATTCAGTGTTCTTGTCTAACTTCTTCTTGATCTTTGGGCATATTCTCTGCCCTGCCCACTTTTCTATTGCCTCTTTTTGTTTGCTCACAAGCCTTTGCATGATTTTGTAGAATATATATTCAAGCATTGACAACACTGCCATCTCTCTGCCTTCAAGGATATAGCTGTTAAAAACTTCAGAATTATTGTTCAGTAGAATGTCACATTTGGGAAATTCACTGAAAAATGCTTTACACCAAGTCTTTGGATCAAGTCTTTCAGTCCAATGAAATGCAGCTGAACTATCTGCATCCATTTTCTCATAGTTCTGCCTCCACTTCACTTTGTTTGGTGATCTTGCAATGGCCCACAGGTCTTGCTTCAGCAACTCCCCTTGTGCTTCTCATTGAAATTCTGATAGATATGCCTCACACAAAACCTATGCTCTGCATCTGGCCACACTTTCTGCACAACATTTATCAATCCCTTTTGCTTGTCACTCATAATTGTGAAAGGAGCACTGTTAGTGATGTTTAGATCATCTCTCAAAGTTGTCAGAAACCATTCCCAGGATCCTGTGCATTCTACTTCAACCCAACCCATTGCAATGGGGAAAATGCAGTCATTTGGATCAATTCCAACAGCACTAAGCAAAACTCCTTTGAACCTTGTTTTCATGTGACATCCATCAATGAAAATGATAGGCCTGCACCCCTTTAACCACCCTCTTTTACTTGCATCATAAGACTAGTACAGTGTCTTCAGACACTCCTGCCCATTGGAAATTTTGGGTCTTTCTTAAGCTCAGTTGATAACAAAAATGTAGAGCCAGGGTTTGTACTCCTTAACTCATGACCATAGTCCCATAGCCTACTGAACTGATGTTCTTCATCACCATGGATCTCTTTCAGGGCTGCAGTTCTAGCCCTTGCTAGCTTCTATCTATTAGGGGTCACATTGAATGCCTTGGTGATTTTTCTTGAAAATGTACCAAGTGACATTTTCTGGTCATCCCTAAACTCATCTATGAAATACTAGCACAGAAACTTAGCTGTCATCTGCCTTATCTTCCATTTCTTCTGACAAATGTGCTCTCCATAGTAAGCCTTGATTACAAATCCACCTGTACTGTTGTCCTTCCCAACTTTTAGCCACCATGGGAAACCTCTTTCACAAACAACCTCTATTCTAGTTTTGTCATTCTTTAACTTCTTGATCTGAACTCTGTTCTTAACAGAATATGCAGTAATAGCAAGTCTAAGCTCCTTCACATCAGCAAAGACCATCCCAACTTTGAAGGCAGGGGTAACCATGTCCACCTTTGAATTGAAGGCAGTAAACTTGTACCTCAACTGCTCTGCTTCCTTAATGGGCAGATTAAGATCTTCATCATCAAGAAAATAATCATCTACCTCCACATCATCCTCTTCTTCCTCAGCTTCTTCATCAATATCAAAGTCAATGTTGTCATCATAAAGATCATCATCCCCCTCATCTATGTTATAATCACTGTCACTGAAATCTGAGTCAGAAACAACTATATCTTCAATTACTGTTGCTCCATCTTCAGTAAGCAAATTGTGATCTACACCTTGTATAACCAAGCTTTCAGGTTCTGTTCCAGTTGCAGGAAACTCTAAAAATGGCTCATCTTCATTGTAACACCCTCGATGCGACTATAGCTCCCACGTGTCGAGACACGACTTAGAGACATAATCGCATTGAAGGCATATGTCGCAAGTTAGGCAATCTTCACAACATCCCATGTAATATGAATAATAAAGGGAAGAACATAGTTGGCTTACACTCGCCACGTCACATCAAAGTACATAAATAACATTACATCATCCAAAACACTCATGGCCCGACTACGGCGCCAAAATAGAAGAAAAACCCAACATGCGACAACGGTCCCAATCACCCCCATCTGGGCACCACTACTGATCATCAGGAAAAGACACGTAGTAACGCTGAGAGTCTTCGTCGAACTCCCACTTGAGCTCGTACTCGTCACCTGGAGCGGAATCACCTGGACCTGCATCTGGAGTTATAGTGTCTGTGAGCCACAGGGACTCAGCAATCTCACACCCTCGCGATCAAGACTATTTAAGCTTATAGGAAGGGTAAGGCAAATATATGTGGAGCTGCAGCAAGCGACTAGCATATATGGTGGGTATTTTTATTCGCAAAAGAGAGCGAGAAGAGGAGGCAAAGCACGAGCGAGAAACTAGAGGAACAACCTGCGCAAACATTACTCCAACACCGTGTCCACTTCCCGGACTCCGCCGAGAAGAGGCCATCACGGTAACACACTCAGTTGATTCATTTTAATTAAGTTTAGTTCAATTTATCTACAACCGGACATTAACAAATTCCCATTTGCCCATAACCGCGGGCACGGCTTTCGAAAGTTCAATCCCTGCAGGGGAGTCCCAACTTAGTCCATGACAAGCTCTCACGGTCAACGAAGGAATAGACCTCCTCCCAAGACGTTCCGATCAGACTCGGTATCTCGGTAACTCAAGACACTTCGATAGGTTAAAACAAGACCAGCAACACCGCCCGAATGTGCCGACAAATCCCGATAGGAGCTGCACATATCTCTTTCTCAGGGCACACTCAGATGAGACATCCTACGAGTAAAACCAACCCTCAAGTTGCCCCGAGGTGGCCCCGCAGTCTACTCGGTCGGACCAACACTCAGAGGAGCACTGGCCCGGGGGGGGGGGTTAAAATAAGATGACCCTTGGGCTCCGGTAACCCAAGGGAAAAAGAGGCTAGGTGGAGAATGGTAAAACCAAGGTTGGGCTTTGCTGGAAAAGCTTTAATCAAGGCGAAATATCAAGGGGTTCCCATTATAACCCAACCGCGTAAGGAACGCAAAATCCGGGAACATAACACCGATATGACGGAAACTAGGGTGGCAAGAGTGGAACAAAACACTAGGCGAGAGGCCGAGCCTTCCACCCTTTACCAAGTATATAGATGCATTAAGATAACATAGCAATATAATGATATCCCAACAAGTAAATAAATGTTCCAACAAGGAACGGCCTCCAATCTTCACCTGCAACTAGTAACGCTATAAGAGGGGCTGAGCAAAGCGGTAACATGGCCAATCAACGGTTTGCTAGGACAAGGTGGGTTAGAGGTTTGACATGGCAATTGGGAGGCTAACAAGCAAATGGTAGGCATCGTAGCATTGGCATAGCTAAAGAACGAGCAAACTAGCATAGCAAAGATAGTAGTGATTTCGAGGGTATGATCATCTTGCCTGCACAGT
The DNA here is from genome assembly GCF_056163025.1 of Triticum urartu. Classification (NCBI taxonomy): domain Eukaryota; kingdom Viridiplantae; phylum Streptophyta; class Magnoliopsida; order Poales; family Poaceae; genus Triticum; species Triticum urartu. Next base: position 99,941,527 of record NC_141875.1, read on the forward strand.
TGTCAGAGTTGACTGGATCCTCACAAGCAAACTCAACGGGCTCCTCGGTAGCGAACTCGTCTCCCGGCTCTACCCAACAAGACAAACAAGCAACAAGTATACAATCAACCACGTGCAAGACCAAGCAATATGATGAAATGATGATATGCTCGAGGCGGCGGCCGGCCGGCTCGGGGCGGAGCGGTGGCCCGAGGCGGCGGGCGGCGGCGGCCGCCGGTGTAGAAGACGAGGCCGGCGACGGCCGGAGTTGGCGAGGCGGCGCGGTGGCTCCGGCCACCGGGCGCGAGGAAGAGGGCGGAGGAGGCGGGCGCTGGCGGCGGAGACGAGCGCGAGGCGGCGGCCCGCGGTGGCGGACTCGGGGGCCGGGCGTGGGCCTCCCGGGCCGGTGGCGCGGTAGGTGGTGGAGGCCACGTGGCAACGGCGGGTTGGCTGCGGCGATGCGTTCGGTCGGATCGGACGTGTCCGGCCGGCGCGGGGATCCTTTTTTTTAGCTAGGGTTGGACGGGGAGAGAATCCGAGATTTGGAAAGGGGGGTGTATATATAGGCATAGGGGGAGTTAGGAGAGTCCAAATGAGGTGCGGTTTTCGGCCACGCGATCGTGATCGAACGCTCTAGGACATGGAGCAGAGTTTGTTGGGTTTTGGGCCAAAATGGAGGGGTGTTGGGCTGCAACACACACGAGGCCTTTTCGGTCCCTCGGTTAACCGTTGGAGTATCAAACGAAGTTCAAATGATACGAAACTTGACAGGCGGTCTACCGGTAGTAAACCAAGGCCGCTTGGCAAGTCTCGGTCCAATCCGGAAATGTTTAATCCCCACACACGAAAGAAAGCTAGAAATGACCACCGGAGGAGAACGAAGCGCCGGAATGCAAAACGGACAACGGGGAAAATGCTCGAATGCATGAGATGAACACGTATGCAAATGCAATGCACATGATGACATGCTATGAGATGCATGAAAACAAAAACAACACACGGAGACAAAGACCCGAACCCGAGAAATAAATATAACTTAACGCCGGAAACGGCAAGAGTTGGAGTACAAATTGGGAAAGTTACATCCGGGGTGTTACAACACTCCACCACTACGAAAAGATCTCGTTCCGAGATCTAGGACTGAAAGAACTCCGGGTACTCAGAACGGAGGTGATCCTCGCGTTCCCAGGTAGCTTCACGGTCGGAATGGTGCGACCACTTGACTTTGAGAAATTTGATTGACTTGTTGTGAGTCTTGCGTTCAGTCTCTTCAAGAATAACAACTGGGTGCTCACGATAAGAGAGATCTTCTTGGAGCTCAATGTCCTCGAAGTTGACGGTGCAGTCAGGAGTCTTGAAGCACTTTCGAAGCTGAGAGACATGGAACACATCATGAACATTTGCAAAGTTTGAAGGAAGCTCGAGTTGATAGGCGAGCTCGCCTCTCTTGCTGACAATCTTGAAAGGTCCCACGTATCTAGGGGCAAGCTTCCCTTTGATACCGAAGCGACGAGTACCTTTCATAGGAGAGGCACGGAGGTAAACATGATCTCCGATCTCGAAAGCCAAATCACGGTGCTTACTATCATAGTAGCTCTTCTGGCGGGATTGGGCTGCTTTGAGGTTATCACGAATGACTTTGCACATTTCTTCTGCTTCTGTGATTAAGTCATTACCCAAAAGCTGACGTTCACCGGTTTCAGACCAGTTGAGAGGGGTACGACACTTCCTGCCATACAGAATTTCAAATGGGGCCTTGCCCGAACTTGCTTGAAAACTATTGTTGTATGAGAATTCAGCATAAGGAAGACAATCCTCCCACTTCATGCTGAAGGAGATCACACAAGCCCTGAGCATATCTTCAAGAATCTGGTTGACACGCTCGACTTGACCGCTTGTTTGAGGATGGAAAGCTGTGCTGAAGCGGATGTTAGTGCCCATGGCCTTCTGAAAAGAATCCCAAAACTTCGAGGTAAAGATGCTGCCATGGTCTGAAGAGATCACTTGAGGAATACCGTGCAGAGAGACAATGCGAGAGGTATAGAGTTCCGCCAATTGAGCTGCAGTGATTGACTCTTTGATAGGCAGAAAATGAGCCACTTTGGTGAGTTTATCGATGACAACAAATATAGCATCATTGCCATGCTTGGACTTTGGAAACTCAGTCACGAAGTCCATCTCAATGTGGTCAAACTTCCATTCTGGAATGGCAAGAGGTTGGAGGAGACCTGCTGGCCTTTGGTGTTCTGCCTTCACTCTTCTGCAGACATCACATTCATTCACGAATTGAGCGATCTCGCGCTTCATTCAAGTCCACCAATAAGCTTGCTTGAGGTCCTGATACATCTTCGTGCTCCCAGGGTGGATGGAGAGGAGAGAATTGTGAGCCTCGTTCATGATCACTTTACGAAGTTCACCTTTGGGTACAACAATTCGATCCTCGAAGAAGAGAGTGTCCTTGTCATCAAGGTGGTAGCACTTGTACTTGGACTGACTCTTGGCAATCCCAATCTTCACCTTTTTCACCATAGCATCAAGAAGCTGGGCTTGGCGAATCTGGTCTTCTAAGGTAGGAGAGACTTGAAGGTTGGCGAGGAAACCTTGAGGAACAACTTGCAGATTAAGTTTGCGGAAAGCTTCACAAAGCTCGGGTTGATAAGGCTTAAGAATCAGACTGTTGCAGTAAGCCTTTCTGCTCAAAGCGTCAGCAATCACATTGGCCTTGCCTGGAGTATACTCGATGCTTGGATTATACTCTTGAATCATTTTGACCCATCGAGTTTGCCTGAGGTTGAGATTAGGCTGAGTGAAGATGTACTTGAGACTCTTGTGATCAGTGAAAATATCCACTTTTCTTCCCAATAGAAGATGTCTCCAAGTCAACAGAGCATGCACAACTGCCGCCAACTCGAGATCATGAGTGGGGTAGTTCTTCTCATTAGGCTTCAACTGGCGAGATGTATAAGCAACAACTTTCTTCTCTTGCATCAAAACTGCGCCAAGACCTTGGAGAGAGGCATCACAAAAGACCTCGTATGGCTTGGATTCATCAGGCGGAGTCAGAACTGGAGCAGTGATCAATTTCTCTTTCAAAGTGTTGAAAGCAATATCACACTCCAGAGACCAAACATACTTGACGTGCTTCTGGAGAAGATTAGAGAGAGGCTTCGCGATCTTAGAAAGTTTTCAATGAATCTTCGGCAATAGCTTGCGAGACCGAGAAAACTGCGGAGTTGCTTCACGTTCTGAGGAGGTTCCCGATTCACAATTGCAGAAACCTTCTCAGGATTCACGGCAATGCCCTTGGCAGAGATGATATGACCAAGATAAAGAACCTCATTGAGCCAAAATTCACACTTGGAGAACTTGGCGTAGAACTGATGTTCCCTGAGCTTATCGAGAACCAAACGCAAGTGCTTGGCATGATCTTCCTTGTTCTTCGAGAAAACCAGAATGTCGTCGAGATAGACCAAAACAAAGTCATTGGTGTAGGCATTGAAGATGAAATTCATCATACGAGAGAACGTCGGAGGAGCATTGGCAAGGCCAAAAGACATGACAGTGTATTCATATGAACCAAAGCTTGTTCTGAATGCTGTCTTGGGAATATCTTCTTCACGAATGCGAATCTGGTGATAACCCATACGGAGATCAAGCTTAGAGAATACTTGGGCACCTTTGAGTTGTTCGAACAACTCATTGATGTTGGGAAGTGGGTATTTGTTCTTGATGGTCTTCTTGTTCACTGGACGGTAATCAACACAAAGTCGGTCCGTTCCATCCTTCTTCTTCACAAAAAGAACACCACAACCCCACGGAGAAGAACTAGGCCGGATGAGACCCATTCTTTCTTGCTCATCGAGTTGCTTCTTCAGCTCCTTCAACTCTTCAGGCCCGAGCTTGTAAGGACGCTTGCATACAGGTTCCGTGCCAGGCTCAAGTTCAATAACGAATTCAACTGGCCGGCGCGGAGGCATTCTTGGGAGCTCTTCTGAAAAGACGTCTTGATATTCGCAAACGACTGGAATTTGAGAGATGGCATCCAATTCACCCTTCTCATTGAGAGAAAACAGACGGATAGTATCATCACGAGCGGCAAAGACAATTACATCCCCAGACGAATGAGTCAATTGAATCTGCCTGGCTGCACAATCAAGCTGAGCCTTGTGCTTAGAAAGCCAATCCATCCCGAGAATAAGATAAATATCTGAGTTACCAAGAACCACCGGAGAAGAGAGAAACTTGTAATCGCCCAACGTGATAGAGACATCGGGAGCAACCAAACTAGAAGTCAAAAGCTTGCCGGGAGAAACAACTTGCATGACTTTGGGCATAATCTCGGTATCAACATTGTGCTTCGATGCAAACGGGCATGACAAAAAGGAATGCGACGCACCAGTGTCAAAAAGAACTTTTGCAGGAACATCGTTAACAGGAAGGTTACCCATGATCACATCTGACGAGTCCTCTGCCTCAGCTGCATTCATCAAATTGACCTTGGCATGCTTGGGGTTATGCTTGACCACAGCTGTACTTGCCGATCTGACAGGAGGAGGAGGAGGAAGACGCCTCTGGTTGAGACACTTGTTGGCATAGTGACCCTTCTGTTGGCACTTGTTGCACATGACCTCTGAAAGCAGACGGTGATACGGAGCACTCGATCTTGGAGCTTGAGACGAAGTCTTGTTCTGAAAGCCAGGGTTGGGTGGGTGGGAAGAACCACTGCCACCTTTGCTCTTCTGTTGATACGGCTGATGGAACGGAGGAGGAGGAAGCCAAAACTTCTGCTGCTTGGCCACTTGAGTAGAGGAAGAAGGAGTAACATCTCTCACTCGCTTCCTGGAAGCATCGCACCTCAACTGAGCAGCCTCTTGCTTCAGTGCCATGTTGTAGAACTCATCGTACCTCAAGGGCTCAAAGAGAACAAGAGCGAGCTGAATATCTTCTCTGAGACCACCCCTGAACTGATATATCATGCTCTTCTCATCAGGGACGTCCTGCTTGGCAAAGCGGGCAAGATTTTGGAACAACTTTTTGTAGTCATAGACAGACAAAGAGCCTTGCTTTAGATTGCGGAATTCCTCACGCTTGCTTTCAACCACGCTCTGCGGAATATGATGAGCTCATAAATCTCGACGGAAATCATCCCAAGTGATAACACGTCCACCTCTGGAATCCTTGTACTGCTGGAACCATTCTGCAGCTTGATCTTTGAGTTGGAAGGAAGCGAACTTGACAAAGTCCTCAGGCCTGACGTTACTGCACTCGAAATGCTTACACAGATCCACAAGCCAATCGTCAGCATCGGTTGCCTCAACACAATTGCTGAAAGTCTTTGGCCCGTTAGCAAGGAACTGGTTGAGTGTAGCAAAGTGACTCTGACTGCTGCCTTGATTCCCTTGACTGCCTTGATTGCGCTCTTGAAGAATTTGCATGATCAGCTGTGTGTTTGCATTGGTTGCGGCCATCACAGCTTGCCATGCCTCTGGAGGAGGTGGAGGTGGTGGCGGATCTTGATTCTGGTTCTGACTGGTGCTCTTAGCGGGAGCCATCCTGAAGAGGTTGACCACCGTTAGCACATAGACAGATAAATGAAGCTGAAACCAACGGAATGAAAATTGCAACATAAAGTCTTCACATCCGAACAAAATGAACGAATGCATTCCTCTTGAAGTGGTCACATATCCCTAAATTGAGAAGCCACGTAGAATTAAGGTAGAGAAATAAATCAACAAGGTACGGATCAAGAACGAATAATCGGTAAGAAATCCCAATCTCAAACCAATATCCGTGGAAGAAGAACTAGAGTTACTAGAATTCCCACCTATGAAACTCCCGAACCTTTCCGGTTATGCAATCAGGTGTTGGGGATATAGGGGAAGCATAATATCTCACCTAAACTAGCAAATCCTACATCCAGCTATATCCATCCTTCAACACATAACCAAGAAAACTTTGGAAACCATCTACCTCAACCTTTGAAAAGCATCCGTTATGCAAGTTATGGCGATACTCCCGAACTCCCGCCCCAGTACTGGGTGGCGTCGAGGTTATCTCACCAACGAACTGCATAAAAGAGATTTTTGATGTCGGCGAACATATCTCAAGTATTCCAGAATTGCAACGATAAAATTATGATGACAACACCTCAGAGCTCAACTCCCCGGGACACTTCCACTAAACCCCTGACAGGAGGCACCAAGACAATGTTCTCATCATAAGCCATCGGAACGATTCCAAGATACTCTCGTGATCCTAAAATTTTTTTTTAGTGAAATTTGAGAAGAGAAGAGTCAAAACTCTACGTCAGGATGCCTTACGAGAGCGATGAGGAGTCTGGGAAGTAACAAGAATTCCTAAACTCTCCGATATATAATTCCTAAAGACTCAAAACATTTTTCTAGACACAACTCGGCCGCTAAAAAACGATCAAGCAATGGGGCTCCTAAGGTCGGGGAAGGCTCTGATACCAACTTGTAACACCCTCGATGCGACTATAACTCCCACGTGTCGAGACACGACTTAGAGACATAATCGCATTGAAGGCATATGTCGCAAGTTAGGCAATCTTCACAACATCCCATGTAATACGAATAATAAAGGGAAGAACATAGTTGGCTTACACTCGCCACGTCACATCAAAGTACATAAATAACATTACATCATCCAAAACACTCATGGCCCGACTACGGCGCCAAAATAGAAGAAAAACCTAACATGCGACAACGGTCCCAATCACCCCCATCTGGGCACCACTACTGATCATCATGAAAAGACACGTAGTAACGCTGAGAGTCTTCGTCGAACTCCCACTTGAGCTCGTACTCGTCACCTGGAGCGGAATCACCTGGACCTGCATCTGGAGTTATAGTGTCTGTGAGCCACAGGGACTCAGCAATCTCACACCCTCGCGATCAAGACTATTTAAGCTTATAGGAAGGGTAAGGCAAATATATGTGGAGCTGCAGCAAGCGACTAGCATATATGGTGGCTATTTTTATTCGCAAAAGAGAGCGAGAAGAGGAGGCAAAGCACGAGCGAGAAACTAGAGGAACAACCTGCGCAAACATTACTCCAACACCTTGTCCACTTCCCGGACTCCGCCGAGAAGAGGCCATCACGGCAACACACTCAGTTGATTCATTTTAATTAAGTTTAGTTCAAGTTATCTACAACCGGACATTAACAAATTCCCATCTGCCCATAACCGCGGGCACGGCTTTCGAAAGTTCAATCCCTGCAGGGGATTCCCAACTTAGCCCATGACAAGCTCTCACGGTCAACGAAGGAATAGACCTCCTCCCAAGACGTTCCGATCAGACTCGGTATCTCGGTAACTCAAGACACTTTGACAGGTTAAAACAAGACCAGCAACACCGCCGGAATGTGCCGACAAATCCCGATAGGAGCTGCACATATCTCTTTCTCAGGGCACACTCAGATGAGACATCCTACGAGTAAAACCAACCCTCAAGTTGCCCTGAGGTGGCCCCGCAGTCTACTCGGTCGGACCAACACTCAGAGGAGCACTAGCCCGGGGGGGGGGGGGTTTAAAATAAGATGCCCCCTGGGCTCCGGTAACTCAAGGGAAAAAGAGGCTAGGTGGTGAATGGTAAAACCAAGGTTGGGCATTGCTGGAAAAGCATTAATCAAGGCGAAATATCAAGGGGTTCTCATTATAACCCAACCGCGTAAGGAACACAAAATCCGGGAACATAACACCGATATGACGGAAACTAGGGCGGCAAGAGTGGAACAAAACACTAGGCGAGAGGCCGAGCCTTCCATCCTTTACCAAGTATATAGATGCATTAAGATAACATAACAATATAATGATATCCCAACAAGTAAATAAATGTTCCAACAAGGAACGGCCTCCAATCTTCACCTGCAACTAGCGACGCTATAAGAGGGGCTGAGCAAAGCGGTAACATGGCCAATCAACGGTTTGCTAGGACAAGGTGGGTTAGAGGTTTGACATGGCAATTGGGAGGCTGACAAGCAAATGGTAGGCATCATAGCATTGGCATAGCTAAAGAGCGAGCAAACTAGCATAGCAAAGATAGTAGTGATTTCGAGGGTATGATCATCTTGCCTGCACAGTTGTCAGAGTTGACTGGATCCTCGAAAGCAAACTCAACGGGCTCCTCGTTAGCGAACTCGTCTCCCGGCTCTATCCAAACAAGACAAACAAGCAACAAGGATACAATCAACCACGTGCAAACTCAAACAACACGATGCAAAGATGATATGCTATGCGGGATGCGATGCGGGATGCAAAATGCAAGATATGACAGGAAATGCATGAACCTGGCCTCAAATTGGAATTCCAAGGGTGCCACTGGAAATATGAGATGAAATCGCTTGAAAACGATATAAAGAACGCCGGAATCGGAGTTACGGTTTGGAAATGGCAAGCGTTTTAAGAATGACACCGGTCTGCGATTTACAGCAAGTAGGCATCTAAATGCAATGAAATGAACATGCTACAGCCCCCAAACATGACAACAAAATATATGGAAGGGATGTACACAAGATTCTTAACAAAAGACTAGCACTGAGGCACGGCCAATTCATCCATTATGAGGTTCAAACAAGCATGGCAAAAACGCAAATGCAAAACAGATTCCAGACTTGGTGAAATTAACACTTGTCTGAAATTTCAGATCGTGAAGCCCTCTTCGGAGTAGCAAAACAATATGATACATGACCTGATTATGATAAATAAGAACATGGCATGGAGCTACTCAACAAGCTTAACAAAAGACCCAAAGTGACCTGAGGCCAAAAGGGTTCACAAAATATACTAACAAGCCCACGAACATAGCTAAAACACAATCAGTTTTCAGACTTAGTGAAAACTGAGACATGCTGAAATATAACTCACGAAGGCATGTAAACGAGCTCGATGCACTCACTACGGTGCAAGTCATGGAAAGGCAAGCATACATCCATTAAGAAGGCACAAAATTCTAGCTAGACATGGCAAGAACAATGGCATAGCATGCACGGATCAACTACAATAACATCGGCAAAATCGCAAACGAGTTGACGATCTGCCCAGATTCACAACGAAGCAAAAGTAGAGCTCGATTGACTCAAGCTAGGTTGCTCCATAATTGCAAAAAAAGACATGGATGGATAGAGCATAACGTGATTAACAAAACTCCTTTACTGATCATCCTCAAAAGAGGCACGGATCACTAGGAAACAAGCTGAACATATGACATCATGAACTAAATAATCCCAGACTTAGTGAAAACTACTAAGTCCCTGAAAACAGATTTACCGGGTGCCTCACTTTGCAAGCTTGCACAAGTCACCACACACATCCCAAAAATTCATGGGTTGCACTTCTGGAAAGAAGACAAAATCCTTAACAAAACATATGAAGGACTCACAGGCATATCATGCACACAACAATCATGGCAAAAATGACAAAAGTCTAAGATGAACTAGCAGATCTGACAATTATCTCACGAAGCCCTCTTCTAACAGCATTTCAAGAATCAAGATGAGCTCAAATGAAAATGATGCAATGGAATAAAATGATGTACTCGTCGAGACGAACATTTTAATATACTATATGCCCAAATCGGAGCTACGGATGCAAAGTTATGGCAGGTCAAAGTATGCACAAAAATTAGGGTTCGGGGAAGAAAAGTCAACCGAGGTGATTTTTTTCCAGATATGGATCTGGCGCGGTTCCCGAGGTTCACCGCCGTTACTGTAACTGCCGGACTTGGAGAGGAGGAGGCCGGGCGTGGGGAGCTCGCCAGAGTGGAGGAGAGGCCGGGGCGGCGGCCGGCCGGCTCGGGGCGGAGCGGTGGCCCGAGGCGGCGGGCGGCGGCGGCCGCCGGTGTAGAAGACGAGGCCGGCGACGGCCGGAGTTGGCGAGGCGGCGCGGTGGCGCCGGAGAGGCGGCGCGGTGGCTCCGGCAACCGGGCGCGAGGAAGAGGGCGGAGGAGGCGGGCGCTGGCGGCGGAGACGAGCGCGAGGCGGCGGCCCGCGGTGGCGGACTCGGGGGCCGGGCGTGGGCCTCCCGGGCCGGTGGCGCGGTAGGTGGTGGAGGCCACGTGGCAACGGCGGGTTGGCTGCGGCGATGCGTTCGGTCGGATCGGACGTGTCCGGCCGGCGCGGGGATCCTTTTTTTTAGCTAGGGTTGGACGGGGAGAGAATCCGAGATTTGGAAAGGGGGGTGTATATATAGGCATAGGGGGAGTTAGGAGAGTCCAAATGAGGTGCGGTTTTCGGCCACGCGATCGTGATCGAACGCTCTAGGACATGGAGCAGAGTTTGTTGGGTTTTGGGCCAAAATGGAGGGGTGTTGGGCTGCAACACACACGAGGCCTTTTCGGTCCCTCGGTTAACCGTTGGAGTATCAAACGAAGTTCAAAATGATACGAAACTTGACAGGAGGTCTAACGGTAGTAAACCAAGGCCGCTTGGCAAGTCTCGGTCCAATCCGGAAATGTTTAATCCCCACACACGAAAGAAAGCTAGAAATGACCACCGGAGGAGAACGAAGCGCCGGAATGCAAAACGGACAACGGGGAAAATGCTCGAATGCATGAGATGAACACGTATGCAAATGCAATGCACATGATGACATTATATGAGATGCATGAAAACAAAAACAACACACGGAGACAAAGACCCGAACCCGAGAAATAAATATAACTTAACGCCGAAAACGGCAAGAGTTGGAGTACAAATTGGGAAAGTTACATCCGGGGTGTTACATTCATTGACAGAAATTACACTCTGGTGGAAAGATGATTCACTTGCAGTGTGCATTGCAACAGGGCACTGAATTGATGGCAATGTGCATATGGATTCAGCCCTGAAATTGCTGATGAAATCTGCATGGTCAACCATAATAGAAAGCACTTTATGATTGACACTAGCTCTGATGATGTGTTGCACATCATCATCAGATTTAATTCTTACCAAACCATCTGCAATTGATTTGTCAGGCAAGCACCAGTAAAGTATGTGCTCATCCACTGGATATCCCAACCAAGTTAGGTGGTCTTCAAGGAAAGAATATGAGAATGTGGTAGCATCAACATAATCAAGAACTTCCACTGAAGGGTTCCAGTACTCCAAATTACTGATTGGGCCACAGGAAAGTCCACCATGCTCAAGTTCAAGTGTAAAGAAAGAAGTGTCCACCCTTTGTCCATTTGCTGAATCACACACTGCATCAAAGATGTGTAATTTGTAAGCATTGCACAGTGATGCATAAAATTAACAGTAAAATTCAGTTAGCTCAGAAGTTTAGTTAAATAAGATGTTCAGTTAACTACAGTGCACTGAAAACGTTGTGAATAACTATAGTGCACTGACAAAATTCAGATAACTACAGTTAACTAAAAAATTCAGATAACTACAGTTAACTGAAAAAATTCAGTCAAATGTCCAAAAAGCAAGAATTGGGCTAACTGAAGTTGCTGCCATTGAACACAACCAACTGGTGGCATCACTAACACCATTGCACAAGTAAGCATTAGCATTGGACAACTAAATTTGGTGGCAATGAACACAATCCACTATTGCCAGATTTGCTTCCGGTGCACATGAATGGAGGACTGAACAACTCGCATCTAACAAGCTAACATGTGAACGAGAAAGAAGGAACCACTTGTCAGGCCAAACCCAAGACTTTGCGAGGTTAAAACCTAACCTAATCTACTCGGCCAAAACCCACTACGCAAAAACCCTAGCTTTACTGCCGTAAGAAAAAACAAACAACATCCAACAAGCACACCACCGTGAGACACACAGACGCGGCGAGGCTGATGTGGACGGCGACGACAAACCGGCGACGAGGAAACAGAGCACGGGCGGAACAAGGAAGAGGCGGAAGAGGGGACAGGAGCTCACCATAGTCCGGTGGGATGACGCCGAACGGCCAGATGAGATGAGCGGAAAGAGGTGGATCAATCCCGCCGGTGAACTCCGGCGACGACGGCGCCATGACAACTGTCATCAAGAAATTGCCACACACACTGTCTCCCCCGACAGGACAGCGGGAGAGATCGAACGGATCTGTGAACTCCTGTTGCATTTAATTCAGGTGGGGTGTAGTGCGGGTTGAATCAAGTGAATGCCAGGGGCCTTTGTGCAAAATTGCCACAGCTGACCGGTCCACCCCCTGGACTGCCACATGTCACGCTGTGAGTGGCTGTGGACCAAAACATCACATAAGGTGTCAAGTTTGTGGAGTCCTCAGTAACATTTTGCAAGTTTTGGACTAAAACACCACATTCTGTGCAAGTTTGTGGACTTGGGGTGCTATTACCTCATCCTAAATGGGTGTTCATTTGAGCAGTGTTATACACACGATAGTGTGCAGACGATGTGTGCACGACAAGGCAATCAGCTCCGTCCACTCCATGGCAACAGAAGGCAGCAGGCCGCTAGATGCGTATCGTGAAGTGGTCGTGCACAGATTTGTCGTCTGCGAAGCAGTTCCGCTTTTATTTTGGTCTGCTTTCGTTCGTTTGGAATGGTAATAGGATCGCCATGTTCGCTTGGGGCCGTTGCCGTGCCGGTGCGCCCAATGCGCGGCCGCATCCCAAATCATGTCCGGAGTGGACGTGATTAAAAAAATCACAAAAACTGAAAAATGCCGACAACAAAAATAAACGCAAACATGAAAACATAAAAACATAATTAAACATCTCACGGCCCCATAACGGTCCGGTTCCACAATTCACATAGATTTAATTAACATAAAAACATAAAACATATGTTCTTATGTTTTTATGTTTGCGTCTATTTTAATTTTTTCGGCATTTTCCTTTAGTTTTTGCGATTTTTTAATCAAGTCCACCGCGGACGTGATTTGGGGTGCGGCCCGTTACAGTGGATGCCACTGTTAGGTTGATTTCTCTCCCGTTCGAGCCCAATGGGTCAAACGGGCCCTTGCATTGCGCCCTGGTCGGGGGCGCCCAATCAGACCATGGTTGATGGGCCCCTGTGACCCGCGCTATATTAATAGAGGTGGGGGCTGGGGCACGTAATATGAGGTTAATCGCTGCCACAATCCCCACATACAATCCCTACCGATCTAGGGTTAGCGCGATGCTCACGGGAAGCAGACCACCGCCGCCATCTCTCTGCCATCACCGGCCCCTACTTCACCATGGCCGGCACTGGATTGAGCTCATCTGGACAAGCAGAAGGTAGGTTCACCGGAATGATCTAACCGACCCGATCCAAAGCACTCTGTCAGCCACGTGCCGGTCACCCTTGACGAAAGCACTTCTATGACGCACGATTTATCATCATGGAAGTGGACACTTCCATGATGATAATTTTGGTAATGTCATGAAACACTTCTACGACAGCACATGTATGACTATCTTGATTCTGTCACAAAATCGTCATGGATGTACATGTATGACAGAAAAACATGACCTACTATAAAAAACACGTATCATCACGGAAAATATATTTTTTTAGTGTTTGGGGCACCCGCCTGTAGATGCTCTTAGGCACTATGCCATCATGTGTATTTTAGACAAAAGGAATATATTAATACAAGGGGGATATCAATTACACCCAAGCTCTGCAACAATGCATTGTCGTAAAGACATTACACATTCACACATCCAAAAGACAAAAAGAAGAAGAAAAAAGAAAAATAAGAAAGAAAGAAAGATACGCCACAGTGATCAGTTCTTTGTAGCTGCAACACGCACCACCACCTAGGCAACACACCATAAGTCCAAATTCTTCAAAAGTGACACCTCTGAGAAAGAAACATGTTGTCCAGGGCCGCCATGAATCTCCAGGCCCCAGCTCCCACCTCTGTTAATATAGCGCGGTGCTCACGGGAAGCACAACACCGCCGCCATCTCTTTGCTATCATCAGCCCCTACTTCACCATGGCCGGTGCTGGATCGAGCTCATCTGGACAAGTAGAAGGTAGGTTCACCGGACTGATCTAACCGACCCGATCCAAAGCACTCTATCAGCCACGTGTGGGTCACCCTCGACGAAAGCACTTTTATGATGCACGATTTATTGTCATGAAAGTGGACACTTTTGTGATGATGATTTTGGTAATGTCATGCAACACTTCTACGACAGCACAGGTATGACTATCTTGATTCTGTCACAAAATCGTCATGGATGTACATGCATGACAGAAAACATGACCTACTGTGACAAACACGTATCATCACGGAAATGTATCTTTTTGTAATGTTTGGGGTACCCGCCTGTAGATGCTCTTAGGCGCTATGTCATCGTGTGTATTTTAGATAAAAGGAATATATTAATACAACGGAGATATCAATTACACCTGACCTCTGCAACAATGCAATGTCGTAAAGACATTACACATGCACACATCCAAAAGACAAAAAGGAAAAAAGAAAAAGAAAAATTAAAAAAAAGATCCCGCCACAGTGTTCAATTCTTTGTAGCTGCAGCACGCACCACCACCTAGGCAACACCATAAGTCCAAATTCTTCAAAAGTGACACCTCCCAGAAAGAAACATGTTGTCCAGGGCCGCCATGAATCTCCAGCCGGAGATCCCGTAACGCGAGAAAGGATGGGGCCCTCGCCGCATCGGTTGGGCGAGAAGGATGACGACTGATACGTCTTCGTCGTATCTATAATTTTTTATTGTTCCATGCCAATATTCTACAACTTTCATATACTTTTGGCAACTATTTATATTATTTTTGGGACTAACATATTGATCTAGTGCACAGTGCCAGTTCCTGTTTGTTGCATGTTTCTGTTTAGCAGAAAATCCATATCAAACGGAGTCCAAACGGGATAAAAACGGACGGGGATTATTTTTGGAATATTCGGAGAATATGGGAAGAAAACTCCATGCGAGACGGTGCCCAAGGGAGGCACGAGGCAGGGGGCACGCCCCTGACCCTCGTGGGCCCCCCATAAGGCGGTTAATGCCCTTCTTCGGCCGCAAGAAAGCTAATGTTTAGGAAAAAATCACGGCGAAGATTTCAGTCCAATCGGAGTTATGGATCTCCATATATATATACGAAACGGTGAAAGGGTAGAATACCAGAACGCAGAAACAGAGAGAGACAGAGAGACAGATCCAATCTCGAAGGGGCTCTCGCCCCTCCCATGCCATGGAGACCAAGGACTAGAGGGGAAACCCTTCTCCCATCTAGGGAGGAGGTCAAGGAAGAAGAAGGAGGGGGGCTCTCTCCCCCTCGCTTCCGGTGGCACCGGAGTGCCACCGGGGGCCATCATCATCACTGCAATCTTCACCAACAACTTCACCGCCATCATCACGAACTCTTCCCCCCTCTATGGAACGGTGTAACCTCTCTCTTACCTGCTGTAATCTCTACTTAAACATGATGATCAACGCTATATATTATTTCCCAATGATGTATGGCTATCCTATGATGTTTGAATAGTTCCGTTTTGTCCTATGGGTTATTTGATGATCGTGATTGGTTTGAGTTGCATGTTTTATTATTGGTGCTGTCCTTGTTGGAAATATGCCCTAGAGGCAATAATAAAATGATTATTATATTTCCTTGTTCATGATAATTGTCTATTATTCATGCTATAATTGTATTATCCAGAAATCGTAATACATGTGTGAATACATAGACCACAATGTGTCCCTAGTGAGCCTCTAGTTGACTAGCTCGTTGATCAACAGATAGTCATGGTTTCCTGGCTATGGACATGGGGATGTCATTGATAACGGGATCACATCATTAGGAGAATGATGTGATGGACAAGACCCAAACATAAGCATAGCACAAAGATCGTGTAGTTCGTTGCTGTAGCTTTTCTAGATGTCAAGTATCATTTCCTTAGACCATGAGATTGTGCAACTCCCGGATACCGTAGGAGTGCCTTGGGTGTGCCAAACGTCACAACGTAACTGGGTAACTATAAAGGTACATTACAGGTATCTCCGAAAGTGTCTATTGGGTTGGCACGAATCGAGACTGGGATTTGTCACTCCGTATGACGGAGAGGTATCTCTGGGCCCACTCGGTAATGCATCATCATAATGAGCTCAATGTGATCAAGTGGTTGATCACGGGATCATGCATTACGGTACGAGTAAAGTGACTTGCCGGTAACGAGACTGAACAAGGTATTGGAATACCGATGATCGAGTCTCGGGCAAGTAACGTACCGATTAACATAGGGAATTGAGTACGGGATTGATTAGGTCCTCGACATCGTGGTTCATCCGATGAGATCATCGAGGAGCATGTGGGAGCCAACATGGGTATCCAGATCCCGCTGTTGGTTATTGACCAGAGAGTCGTCTCGGTCATGTCTGCTTGTCTCCCGAACCCGTAGGGTCTACACACTTAAGGTTCGGTGACGCTAGGGTTGTATAGATATGAGTATGTAGTAATCCGAAAGTTGTTTGGAGTCCCGGATGAGATCCTGGACGTCACGAGGTGTTCCGGAATGGTCCGGAGGTGAAGAATTATATATAGGAAGTGTAGTTTAGGCCATCGGGAAAGTTTCGGGGTCACCGGTATTGTACCGGGACCACCGGATGGGTCCCGGGGGTCCACCGGGAGGGGCCACCCATCCCGAAGGGCCCCATGGGCTGAAGTGGGGAGGGGAACCAGCCCATAGTGGGCTGGTGCGCCCCCCCTTGGGCCGCCCATGCGCCTAGGGTTGGGAACCCTAGGGGAGGGGGCGCCTCCACTTGCCTTGGGGGGTACTCCACCCCTTGGCCGCCGCCCCCCTAGGAGATCCCATCTCCTAGGGCCGGCACACACCCCTAGGGGGCCTATATAAAGGGGGGGAGGGAGAGCAGCTACACCTCAAGTCTTGGCGCCTCCCTCTCCCCTGCTACACCTCTCCCTCTCGCAGAAGCTCGGCGAAGCCCTGCTACGATCACTGCTGCAGCCACCACCACGCCGTCGTGCTGCTGGATCTTCATCAACCTCTCCTTCCCCCTTGCTGGATCAAGAAGGAGGAGACGCCATCCGCTCCATACGTGTGTTGAACACGGAGGTGCCGTCCGGTCGGCACTTGGTGATTTGGATCACGGCGAGTACGACTCCATCATCCCCGTTCTCTTGAACGCTTCCGCTCGCGATCTACAAGGGTATGTAGATGCACTCTCCTCTCATTGCTAGTTGACTCCATAGATTGATCTTGGTGAAACATAGGAATTTTTTTTGTTTTTTGCAACGTTCCTCAATAGTGGCATCATGAGCTAGGTCTATGCGTAGTTACTATGCACTAGTAAAACACAAAGTAGTTGTGGGCGTCGATATTGTCAATTTGCTTGTCGTTACTAGTCTTATCTTGATTCGGCGGCATCGTGGGATGAAGCGGCCCAGACCAACCTTACACGTACGCTTACGTGAGACCGGTTCCACCGACTGACATGCACTAGTTGCATAAGGTGGCTGGCGGGTGTCTGTCTCTCCCACTTTAGTCGGATCGGATTCGATGAACAGGGTCCTTATGAAGGGTAAATAGAAATTGGCAATTCACGTTATGGTTTTGGCGTAGGTAAGAAACGTTCTTGCTAGAAACCTATAGCAGCCACGTAAAAACTTGCAACAACAATTAGAGGACGTCTAACTTGTTTTTGTAGCAAGTGTTTTGTGATGTGATATGGCCAAAGGTTGTGATGAATGATGAATGATATATGTGATGTATGAGATTGATCATGTTCTTGTAATAGGAATCATGACTTGCATGTCGATGAGTATGACAACCGCCAGGAGCCATAGGAGTTGTCTTTATTTTTTGTATGACATGCGTGTCATTGAGAAACGCCATGTAAATTACTTTACTTTATTGCTAAACGTGTTAGCCATAGTAGTAGAAGTAATAGTTGGCGAGCAACTTCATGGAGACACGATGATGGAGATCACGATGATGGAGATCATGGTGTCATGCCGGTGACAAGATGATCATGGAGCCCCAAGATGGAGATCAAAGGAGCTATATGATATTGGCCATATCATGTCACTATTATTTGATTGCATGTGAAGTTTATCATGTTTTTGCATCTTGTTTACTTAGAACGACGGTAGTAAATAAGATGATCCCTCATAATAATTTCAAGAAAGTGTTCCCCCTAACTATGCGCCGTTGCGACAGTTCGTTGTTTCGAAGCACCACGTGATGATCGGGTGTGATAGATTCCAACATTCAGATACAACGGGTGGAAGACAGATTTACACACGCAATACACTTAGGTTGACTTGACGAGCCTAGCATGTACAGACATGGCCTCGGAACACAGAAGACCGAAAGGTCGAGCATGAGTCGTATAGAAGATACGATCAACATGAAGATGTTCACCAATGTTGACTAGTCCGTCTCACGTGATGATCGGACACGGCCTAGTCAACTCGGATCATGTTATACTTAGATGACTGGAGGGATGTTTATCTAAGTGGGAGTTCATTGAATAATTTGATTAGATGAACTTAATTATCATGAACTTAGTCTGAAATCTTTACAATATGTCTTGTAGATCAAATGGCCAACGTTGTCCTCAACTTCAACGCGTTCCTAGAGAAAACCAAGCTGAAAGACGATGGCAGCAACTATACGGACTGGGTCCGGAACCTGAGGATCATCCTCATAGCTGCCAAGAAAGATTATGTCCTAGAAGCACCGCTAGGTGACGCACCCGTCCCACAGAACCAAGACGTTATGAACGCTTGGCAGACACGTGCTGATGATTACTCCCTCGTTCAGTGCAGCATGCTTTACAGCTTAGAACCGGGGCTCCAAAAGCGTTTTAAGCGACACGGAGCATATGAGATGTTCGAAGAGCTGAAAATGGTTTTCCAAGATCATGCCCGGGTCGAGAGATATGAAGTCTCCGGCAAGTTCTTCAGCTGTAAGATGGAGGAAAATAGTTCTGTCAGTGAGCACATACTCAAAATGTCTGGGTTGCATAACCGCTTGACTCAGCTGGGAGTTAATCTCCCGGATGACGCGGTCATTGACAGAATCCTTCAGTCGCTTCCACCAAGATACAAGAGCTTTGTGATGAACTTCAATATGCAGTGGATGGAAAAGACCATTCCTGAAGTATTTGCAATGCTGAAATCAGCAGAGGTAGAAGTCAAAAAGGAACATCAAGTGTTGATGGTGAATAAAACCACTAAGTTCAAGAAAGGCAAGGGTAAGAAGAACTTCAAGAAGGACGGCAAGGGAGTTGCCGCGCCCCGTAAGCAAGCTACCGGGAAGAAGCCAAAGCATGGACCCAAGCCCGAGACTGAGTGCTTTTATTGCAAGGGAAGTGGTCACTAGAAGCGGAACTGCCCCAAATACTTAGCGGACAAGAAGGCTGGCATCACAAAAGGTATATGTGATATACATGTAATTGATGTGTACCTTACCAGTACTCGTAGTAGCTCCTGGGTATTTAATACCGATGCGGTTGCTCACATTTGTAACTCAAATCAGGAGCTGCGGAATAAGCGGAGACTGGCGAAGGACGAGGTGACGATGCGCGTCGGGAATGGTTCCAAGGTCGATGTGATCGCCGTCGGCGCGCTACCTCTACATTTACCTACGGGATTAGTTTTAAACCTCAATAATTGTTATTTAGTGCCAGCTTTGAGCATGAACATTGTATCAGGATCTCGTTTAATACGAGATGGCTACTCATTTAAATCCGAGAATAATGGTTGTTCTATTTATATGAGAGATATGTTTTATGGTCATGCTCCGATGGTGAATGGTTTATTCTTAATGAATCTCGAGCGTAATGCTACACATATTCATAGTGTGAATACCAAAAGATGTAAGGTTGATAATGATAGTCCCACATATTTGTGGCACTGCCGCCTTGGTCACATAGGTGTCAAACGCATGAAGAAGCTCCATGCAGATGGACTTTTAGAGTCTCTTGATTACGAATCATTTGACACGTGCGAACCATGCCTCATGGGAAAAATGACCAAGACTCCCTTCTCAGGAACAATGGAGCGAGCAACCAACTTATTGGAAATCATACATACTGATGTGTGCGGTCCAATGAGTGTTGAGGCTCGCGGTGGCTATCGTTATGTTCTCACCCTCACTGATGACTTGAGTAGATATGGGTATGTCTACTTAATGAAACACAAGTCTGAGACCTTTGAAAAGTTCAAGGAATTTCAGAGTGAGGTTGAGAATCAACGTGACAGGAAAATCAAGTTCTTGCAATCAGATCGTGGGGGAGAATACTTGAGTCACGAATTTGGCACACACTTAAGAAAATGTGGAATAGTTTCACAACTCATGCCGCCTGGAACACCTCAGCGTAATGGTGTGTCCAAACGTCGTAATCGCACTCTATTAGATATGGTGCGATCTATGATGTCTCTTACCGATTTACCGCTATCATTTTGGGGCTATGCTTTAGAGACTGCCGCATTCACTTTAAATAGGGCTTCGTCAAAATCCGTTGAGACGACACTGAAGGAAATATGCCCTAGAGGCAATAATAAAGTTATTATTTATTTCCTTATATCATGATAAATGTTTATTATTCATGCTAAAATTGTATTAACCGGAAACATAATACATGTGTGAATACATAGACAAACAGAGTGTCACTAGTATGCCTCTACTTGACTAGCTCGTTAATCAAAGATGGTTATGTTTCCTAACCATGGACAAAGAGTTGTTATTTGATTAACGGGATCACATCATTAGGTGAATGATCTGATTGACATGACCCATTCCATTAGCTTAGCACCCGATCGTTTAGTATGTTGCTATTGCTTTCTTCATGACTTATACATGTTCCTATGACTATGAGATTATGCAACTCCCATTTGCCGGAGGAACACTTTGTGTGATACCAAACGTCACAATGTAACTGGGTGATTATAAAGGTGCTCTACAGGTGTCTCCAAAGGTACATGTTGGGTTGGCGTATTTCAAGATTAGGATTTGTCACTCCGATTGTCGGAGAGGTATCTCTGGGCCCTCTCGGTAATGCACATCACATAAAGCCTTGCAAGCATTGCAACTAATGAGTTAGTTGTGAGATGATGTATTACGGAACGAGTAAAGAGACTTGCCGGTAACGAGATTGAACTAGGTATTGAGATACCGACGATCGAATCTCGGGCAAGTAACATACCGATGACAAAGGGAACAACGTATGTTGTTATGCGGTCTGACCGATAAAGATCTTTGTAGAATATATAGGAGCCAATATGAGCATCCAGGTTCCGCTATTGGTTATTGACCGGAGACATGTCTCAGTCATGTCTACATTGTTCTCGAACCGTAGGGTCCGCACACTTAAGGTTTCGATGACAGTTATATTATGAGTTTATGAGTTTTGATGTACCGAAGGAGTTCGGAGTCCCAGATGAGATGGGGGACATGACGAGGAGTCTCGAAATGGTCGAGATGTAAAGATCGATATATTGGACGACTATATTCGGACATCGGAAAGGTTCCGAGTGATTCGGGTATTTTTCGGAGTACCGGAGAGTTACGGGAATTCGCCGGGGAGTATATGGGCCTTATTGGGCCATACGGGAATAGAGGAGAGAGGCCAAAAGGAAGGAGGCCTGCGCCCCCCCTCTGGTCCGAATTGGACAAGGGGCGCAGCCCCCTTTTCCTTCTTCCTCCCCCCCTCTTTCCCCTTCTCCTACTCCAACAAGGAAGGAAGGAGTCCTACTCCCGGTGGGAGTAGGACTCCCCTTGGCGCGCCCCCTCCTAGGCCGGCCGCCCCCTCCCCCTTGCTCCTTTATATACGGGGGCAGGGGGGCACCTCTAGACACACAAGTTGATCTTCGTGATCGTTCCTTAGCCGTGTGCGGTGCCCCCCTCCACCATATTCCACCTCGGTAATATTGTAGCCGTGCTTAGGCGAAGCCCTGCGACGGTAGAATATCAAGATTGTCACCACGCCGTCGTGCTGACGGAACTCCTCCCCGACGCTTTGCTGGATCGGAACCCGGGGATCGTCATCGAGCTGAACGTGTGCCAAGAACTCGGAGGTGCCGGAGTAACGGTGCTTGGATCGGTCGAACCGTGAAGACGTACGACTACATCAACCACGTTGTGCTAACGCTTCCGTTGTCGATCTACAAGGGTACGTAGATCACACTCTCCCCTCTCGTTGCTATGCATCACCATGATCTTGCATGTGCGTAGGAAAACTTTGAAATTACTACGTTCCCCAATAGTGGCATCCGAGCCTAGGTTTTAGGTGTTGATGTTATATGCACGAGTAGAACACAAGTGAGTTGTGGGCGATATAAGTCATACTGCTTACCAGCATGTCATACTTTGGTTCGGCGGTATTGTTGGACGAAGCGGCCCGGACTGACATTATGCGTACGCTTACGCGAGACCGGTTCTCCCGACGTGCTTTGCACAAAGGTGGCTAGCGGGTGACAGTTTCTCCAACTTTAGTTGAACCGAGTGTGGCTATGCCCGGTCCTTGCGAAGGTTAAAACAGCACCAACTTGACAAACTATCGTTGTGGTTTTGATGCGTAGGTAAGATTGGTTCTTGCTTAAGCCCGTAGCAGCCACGTAAAACTTGCAACAACAAAGTAGAGGATGTCTAACTTGTTTTTGCAGGGCATGTTGTGATGTGATATGGTCAAGACATGATGCTAAATTTTATTGTATGAGATGATCATGTTTTGTAACCGAGTTATCGGCAACTGGCAGGAGCCATATGGTTGTCGCTTTATTGTATGCAATGCAATCGCGCTGTAATGCTTTACTTTATCACTACGCGGTAGCGATAGTCGTGGAAGCATAAGATTGGCGAGACGACAACGATGCTATGATGGAGATCAAGGTGTCGCGCCGGTGACGATGGTGATCATGACGGTGCTTCGAAGATGGAGATCACAAGCACAAGATGATGGTGGCCATATCATATCACTTATATTGATTGCATGTGATGTTTATCTTTTATGCATCTTATCTTGCTTTGATTGACGGTAGCATTATAAGATGATCTCTCACTAATTATCAAGAAGTGTTCTCCCTGAGTATGCACCGTTGCGAAAGTTCTTCGTGCTGAGACACCACGTGATGATCAGGTGTGATTGGCTCTATGTTCAAATACAACGGGTGCAAAACAGTTGCACACGCAGAATACTCAGGTTATACTTGACGAGCCAAGCATATACAGATATGGCCTCGGAACACGGAGACCGAAAGGTCGAGCATGAATCATATAGCAGATATGATCAACATAGCGATGTTCACCAATGAAACCACTCCATCTCACGTGATGATCGGACATGGTTTAGTTGATTTGGATCACGTAATCACTTAGAGGATTAGAGGGATGTCTATCTAAGTGGGAGTTCTTAAGTAATATGATTAATTGAAATTAAATTTATCATTAACTTAGTCCTGGTAGTATTTTGCAAATTATGTTGTAGATCAATAGCTCGCGTTGTTGCTGTTGGGGAACGTTGCAGAAAACAAAAAATTTCCTACGGTTTCACCAAGATCCATCTATGAGTTCATCTAGCAACGAGTGATTGGATTGCATCTACATACCTTTGTAGATCACGCGCGGAAGCGTTCAAAGAACGGGGATGAGGAAGTCATACTCGACGTGATCCAAATCACCGGAGATCCTAGCGCCGAACGGACGGCACCTCCGCGTTCAACACACGTACGGTCAGCGTAACGTTTCCTTCTTCTTGATCCAGCAAGGGGAAAGGAGAGGTTGAGGAAGATGGCTCCAGCAGCAGCACGACGGCGTGGTGGTGATGGAGCTGCAGTACTACGGCAGGGCTTCGCCAAGCACTACGGAAGAGGAGGAGGTGTTGGAGAGGGAGAGGGAGGCACCAAAGGCAAAGGTGAGAGGTCCTCCCTTCCCCCCACTATATATAGGGGGCCTAGGGGGGGCGCCGGCCCTAGGAGATCCAATCTCCTAGGGGGGCGGCGGCCAAGGGAGGAATCCCTCCTCCCCAAGGCACCTAGGAGGTGCCTTCCCCTTCTAGGACTCTTCCTTTAGGGTTTCCCCCACCCTAGGCGCATGGGCCCTAGGGGAAAGTGGCGCCCCAGCCCACTTTGGGCTGGATCCCTTCCCACTTCAGCCCATGGGGCCCTCCGGGATAGGTGGCCCCACCCGGTGGACCCCCGGGACCCTTCTGGTGGTCCCGGTACAATACCGGTGACCCCGAAAGTTGTCCCGATGGCCGAAACAGCACTTCCTATATATAATTCTTTACCTCCGGACCATTCCGGAACTCCTCGTGACGTCCAGGATCTCATCCGGGACTCCAAAAAACATTCGGGTTACTGCATATACATATCCCTACAACCCTAGCGTCACCGAACCTTAAGTGTGTAGACCCTACGGGTTTGGGAGACATGTAGACATGACCGAGATTGCTCTCCGGTCAATAACCAACAGCGGGATCTGGATACCCATGTTGGCTCCCACATGCTCCTCGATGATCTCATCGGATGAACCACGATGTCGAGGATTCAAGCAACCCCGTATACAATTCCCTTTGTCAATCGGTATTTTACTTGCCCGAGATCTGATCGTCGGTATCCCAATACCTCGTTCAATCTCGTTACCGGCAAGTCACTTTACTCGTACCGTAATGCATGATCCCGTGACCAGACACTTGGTCACTTTGAGCTCATTATGATGATGCATTACCGAGTGGGCCCAGTGATACCTCTCCGTCATACGGAGTGACAAATCCCAGTCTTGATCCGTGTCAACCCAACAGACACTTCCGGAGATACCCGTAGTATACCTTTATAGTCACCCAGTTACGTTGTGACGTTTGGCACACCCAAAGCACTCCTACGGTATCCGGGAGTTACACGATCTCATGGTCTAAGGAAAATATACTTGACATTGGAAAACTCTAGCAAACGAACTATACGATCTTATGCTATGTTTAGGATTGGGTCTTGTCCATCACATCATTCTCCTAATGATGTGATCTCGTTATCAATGACATCCAATGTCCATAGTCAGGAAACCATGACTATCTATTGATCAACGAGCTAGTCAACTAGAGGCTTAATAGTGACATGTTGGTGTCTATCATTCACACATGTATTACGATTTCCGGATAACACAATTATAGCATGAATAAAGACAATTATCATGAACAAGGAAATATAATAATAATGCTTTTATTATTGCCTCTAGGGCATATTTCCAACAGTCTCCCACTTGCACTAGAGTCAATAATCTAGTTACATTGTGATGAATCGAACACCCATGGAATTCTGGTGTTGATCATGTTTTGCTCTAGGGAGAGGTTTAGTCAACGGATCTGCTACATTCAGGTCCGTATGTACTTTACAAATATCTATGTCTCCATCTTGAACATTTTCACGAATGGAGTTGAAGCGACGCTTGATGTGCCTTGTCTTCTTGTGAAACCTGGGCTCCTTGGCAAGTGCAATAGCTCCAGTGTTGTCATAGAAGAGCTTGATCGGCCCCGACGCATTGGGTATGACTCCTAGGTCGGTGATGAACTCCTTCACCCAAATTGCTTCATGCGCTACCTCCGAGGCTGCCATGTACTCCGCTTCACATGTAGATCCTGCCACGACGCTTTGCTTGCAACTGCACCAGCTTACTGCCCCACCATTCAAAATATACACGTATCCGGTTTGTGACTGAGAGTCATCCAGATCTGTGTCGAAGCTAGCGTCGGCGTAACCTTTTACGACGAGCTCTTCGTCACCTCCATAAACGAGAAACATTTCCTTAGTCCTTTTCAGCTACTTCAGGATATTCTTGACCGTTGTCCAGCGTTCCTTGCCAGGATTACTTTGGTACCTTCCTACCAAACTTACGGCAAGGTTTACATCAGGTCTGGTACACAGCATGGCATACATAATAGAACCTATGGCTGAGGCATAGGGGATGACACTCATCTCTTCTATATCTTCTGCCGTGGTCGGACATTGAGCTGAGCTCAATTTCACACCTTGTAACACAGGTAAGAACCCCTTCTTAGACTGATCCATATTGAACTTCTTCAATATCTTATCAAGGTATGTGCTTTGTGAAAGACCTATGAGGCGTCTCGATCTATCTCTATAGATCTTGATGCCTAATATATAAGCAGCTTCTCCAAGGTCCTTCATTGAAAAACTCTTATTCAAGTAGGCCTTAATGCTGTCCAAGAGTTCTATATCATTTCCCATCAAAAGTATGTCATCTACATATAATATGAGAAATGCTACAGAGCTCCCACTCACTTTCTTGTAAGCGCAGGCTTCTCCATAAGTCTGCGTAAACCCAAACGCTTTGATCATCTCATCAAAGCGAATGTTCCAACTCCGAGACGCTTGCACCAGCCCATAAATCGAGCGTTGGAGCTTGCACACCTTGTCAGCATTCTTAGGATCGACAAAACCTTCCGGCTGCATCATATACAATTCTTCCTTAAGGAAACCATTAAGGAATGCCGTTTTGACGTCCATTTGCCATATTTCATAATCATAGAATGCGGCAATTGCTAACATGATTCGAACAGACTTTAGCTTTGCTACCGGTGAGAAAGTCTCATCGTAGTCAACCCCTTGAACTTGTCGATAACCCTTAGCGACAAGCCGAGCTTTATAGATGGTCACATTACCATCCGCGTCTGTCTTCTTCTTAAAGATCCATTTATTTTCTATGGCTCGCCGCTCAACGGGCAAGTCAATCAAAGTCCATACTTCGTTTTCATACATGGATCCTATCTCGGATTTCATGGCTTCTAGCCATTTGTCGGAATCCGGGCCCGCCATCGCTTCTTCATAGTTCGAAGGTTCACCGTTGTCTAACAACATGACTTCCAAGACAGGGTTGCCGTACCACTCTGGTGCGGAACGTGTCCTTGTGGACCTTCGAATTTCAGTAGGAGCTTGATCAGAAGTATCTTGATCATCATCATTAACTTCCTCTCTTGTCGGTGCAGGCACCTCAGAAACATTTTCTTGAGTTGCGCCATTTTCCGGTTCAAGAGGTAATACTTCATCAAGTTATACTTTCCTCCCACTTACTTCTTTCGAGAGAAACTCTTTCTCTAGAAAGGATCCATTCTTGGCAACAAAGATCTTGCCTTCGGATCTGAGGTAGAAGGTATACCCAATAGTTTCTTTAGGGTATCCTATGAAGACGCATTTTTCCGACTTGGGTTCGAGCTTTTCAGGTTGAAGTTTCTTGACATAAGCATCGCATCCCCAAACTTTTAGAAACGACAGCTTAGGTTTCTTCCCAAACCATAATTCATATGGTGTAGTCTCAACGGATTTCGACGGAGCCCTATTTAAAGTGAATGCGGCAGTCTCTAAAGCATACCCCCAAAAAGATAGCGGTAAATCGGCAAGAGACATCATAGATCGCACCATATCTAATAGAGTGCGATTACGACGTTCGGACACACCATTACGCTGAGGTGTTCCAGGCGGCGTGAGCTATGAAACTATTCCATATTTTCTTAAGTGTGCCAAACTCGTGACTCAAGTATTCTCCTCCACGATCTGATCGCAGGAACTTGATTTTCCTGTCACGTTGATTCTCAACCTCACTCTGAAATTCTTTGAACTTTTCAAAGGTCTCAGACTTGTGTTTCATTAAATAGACATACCCATATCTACTCAAGTCATCAGTGAGGGTGAGAACATAGCGATAGCCACCGCGAGCCTCAACACTCATTGGACCGCACACATCAGTATGTATGATTTCCAATAAGTTGGTTGCTCGCTCCATTGTTCCTGAGAACGGAGTCTTGGTCATTTTACCCATGAGGCATGGTTCGCACGTGTCAAATGATTCGTAATCAAGAGACTCTAAATGTCCATCAGCATGGAGATTCTTCATGCGTTTGACACCTATGTGACCAAGGCGGCAGTGCCACAAGTATGTGGGACTATCATTATCAATCTTACATCTTTTGGTACTCACACTATGAACATGTGTAGCATTACGCTCGAGATTCATTAAGAATAAACCATTCACCATCGGAGCATGACCATAAAACATATCTCTCATATAAATAGAACAACCATTATTCTTGGATTTAAATGAGTAGCCATCTCGTATTAAACGAGATCCTGATACAATGTTCATGCTCAAAGCTGGTACTAAATAACAATTATTGAGGTTTAAAACTAATCCCGTAGGTAAATGAAGAGGCAGCGTGCCGACGGCGATCACATCGACCTTGGAACCATTCCCGACGCGCATCGTCACCTCGTCCTTCGCCAGTCTCCGCTTATTCCGCAGCTCCTACTTTGAGTTACAAATGTGAGCAACTGCACCGGTATCAAATACCCAGGAGCTACTACGAGTACTGGTAAGGTACACATCAATTACATGTATATCACATATACCTTTTGTTTTGCCGGCCTTCTTGTCCACTAAGTATTTGGGGCAGTTCCGCTTCTAGTGACCACTTCCCTTGCAATAAAAGCACTCAGTCTCGGGCTTGGGTCCATTCTTTGGCTTCTTCCCGGCAGCTTGCTTGCCGGGCGCGGCAACTCCCTTGCCGTCCTTCTTGAAAGCTTTCTTACCCTTGCCCTTCTTGAACTTAGTGGTTTTATTCACCATCAACACTTGATGTTCCATTTTGACTTCTACCTCTGCTGATTTCAGCATTGCAAATACTTCAGGAATGGTCTTTTCCATCCCCTGCATATTGAAGTTCATCACAAAGCTTTTGTAGCTCGGTGGAAGCGACTGAAGGATTCTGTCAATGACCGCGTCATCCGGAAGATTAACTCCCAGTTGAGTCAAGCGGTTATGCAACCCAGACATAGTGAGTATGTGCTCATTGACAGAACTATTTTCCTCCATCTTACAGCTGAAGAACTTGTCGGAGACTTGATATCTGTCGACTCGGGCATGAGCTTGAAAAACCATTTTCAGCTCTTCGAACATCTCATATGCTCCGTGTCTCTCAAAACGCTTTTGGAGCCCCGGCTCTAAGCTGTAAAGCATGCCGCACTGAACGAGGGAGTAGTCATCGGTACGTGCCTGCCAAGCGTTCATAACGTCTTGTTCTGCAGGGAGAACAGGTGCGTCACCTAGCGGTGCTTGTAGGACATAATCTTTCTTGGCAGCTATGAGGATGATCCTCAGGTTCCGGACCCAGTTCGTGTAGTTGCTGCCATCGTCTTTCAGCTTGGTTTTCTCTAGGAACGCGTTGAAGTTGAGGACTACGTTGGCCATTTGATCTACAAGACATATTGTAAAATATTTAGACTAAGTTCATGATAATTAAGTTCATCTAATCAAATTATTCAATGAACTCCCACTTAGATAGACATCCCTCCTGTAATCTAAGTATAACATGATCCGAGTTAACTAGGCCATGTCCGATCATCACGTGAGACGGACTAGTCAACATCGGTGAACATCTTCATGTTGATCGTATCTTCTATACGACTCATGCTCGACCTTTCGGTCTTCTGTGTTCCGAGGCCATGTCTGTACATGCTAGGATCGTCAAGTCAACCTAAGTGTTTGCATGTGTAAATCTGTCTTACACCCGTTGTATGTGAACGTTAGAATCTATCACACCCGATCATCACGTGGTGCTTCGAAACAACGAACTGTCGCAACGGTGCACAGTTAGGGAGAACACTTTCTTGAAATTATTATGAGGGATCATCTTATTTACTACCGTCGTTCTGAGTAAACAAGATGCAAAAACATGATAAACATCACATGCAATCAAATAATAATAGTGACATGATATGGCCAATATCACATAGCTCCTTTGATCTCCATCTTGGGGCTCCATGATCATCTTGTCACCGGCATGACACCATGATCTCCATCATCATGATCTCCATCATCGTGTCTCCATGAAGTTGCTCGCCAACTATTACTTCTACTACTATGGCTAACGCGTTTAGCAATAAAGTAAAGTAATTTACATGGCATTTCTCAATGACACGCAGGTCATACAAAAAATAAAGACAACTCCTATGGCTCCTGCCGGTTGTCATACTCATCGACATGCAAGTCGTGATTCCTATTACAATAGCATGAACATCTCATACATCACATATATATATAATTCATCATTCATCACAACTTTGGCCATATCATATCACAAAGCACTTGCTGCAAAAACAAGTTAGACGTCCTCTAATTGTTGTTGCATGTTTTACGTGGCTGAAATAGGGTTCTAGCAAGAACGTTTTCTTACCTACGTGAAAGCCACAACGTGATTTGTCAACTTCTATTTACCCTTCATAAGGACCCTTTTCATCGAATCCGCTCCAACTAAAGTGGGAGAGACAGACACCCGCCAGCCACCTTATGCAACTTGTGCATGTTAGTCGGTGGAACTGGTCTCACGTAAGCGCACGTGGAAGGTTGGTCCGGGCCGCTTCATCCCACAATACTGTTGAAGCAAGATAAGACTAGTAGCGGCAAGAAAGTTGACAACATCAACGCCCACAAAAAATTGTGTTCTACTCGTGCAAGAGAACTACGCATAGACCTAGCTCATGATGCCACTGTTGGGGAACGTTGCAGAAAACAAAAAAATTTCCTACGGTTTCACCAAGATCCATCTATGAGTTCATCTAGCAACGAGTGATTGGATTGCATCTACATACCTTTGTAGATCACGCGCGGAAGCGTTCAAAGAACGGGGATGAGGAAGTCGTACTCGACGTGATCCAAATCACCGGAGATCCTAGCGCCGAACGGACGGCACCTCCGCGTTCAACACACGTACGGTCAGCGTAACGTCTCCTTCTTCTTGATCCAGCAAGGGGAAAGGAGAGGTTGAGGAAGATGGCTCCAGCAGCAGCACGACGGCGTGGTGGTGATGGAGCTGCAGTACTCCGGCAGGGCTTCGCCAAGCACTATGGAAGAGGAGGAGGTGTTGGAGAGGGAGAGGGAGGCACCAAAGGCAAATGTGAGAGGTCCTCCCTTCCCCCCACTATATATAGGGGGCCTAGGGGGGGCGCCGGCCCTAGGAGATCCAATCTCCTAGGGGGGGGGGGGCGGCCAAGGGAGGAATCCCTCCTCCTCAAGGCACCTAGGAGGTGCCTTCCCCTTCTAGGACTCTTCCTTTAGGGTTTCCCCCACCCTAGGCGCATGGGCCCTAGGGGAAAGTGGCGCCCCAGCCCACTTTGGGCTGGATCCCTTCCCACTTCAGCCCATGGGGCCCTCCGGGATAGGTGGCCCCACCCGGTGGACCCCCGGGACCCTTCCGGTGGTCCCGGTACAGTACCAGTGACCCCGAAAGTTGTCCCGATGGCCGAAACAGCACTTCCTATATATAATTATTTACCTCCGGACCATTCCAGAACTCCTCGTGACGTCCGGGATCTCATCCAGGACTTCGAACAACATTCGGGTTACTGCATATACATATCCCTACAACCCTAGCGTCACCGAACCTTAAGTGTGTAGACCCTACGGGTTCGGGAGACATGTAGACATGACCGAGATTGCTCTCCGGTCAATAACCAACAGCGGGATCTGGATACCCATGTTGGCTCCCACATGCTCCTCGATGATCTCATCGGATGAACCACGATGTCGAGGATTCAAGCAACCCCGTATACAATTCCCTTTGTCAATCGGTATGTTACTTGCCCGAGATCTGATCGTCGGTATCCCAATACCTCGTTCATTCTCGTTACCGGCAAGTCACTTTACTCGTACCGTAATGCATGATCCCGTGACCAGAAACTTGGTCACTTTGAGCTCATTATGATGATTCATTACCGAGTGGGCCCAGTGATACCTCTCCGTCATACGGAGTGACAAATCCCAGTCTTGATCCGTGTCAACCCAACAGACACTTTCGGAGATACCCGTAGTATACCTTTATAGTCACCCAGTTACGTTGTGACGTTTGGCACACCCAAAGCACTCCTACGGTATCCAGGAGTTACACGATCTCATGGTCTAAGGAAAAGATACTTGACATTGGAAAACTCTAGCAAACAAACTATACGATCTTATGCTATGTTTAGGATTGGGTCTTGTCCATCACATCATTCTCCTAATGATGTGATCTCGTTATCAATGACATCCAATGTCCATAGTCAGGAAACCATGACTATCTGTTGATCAACGAGCTAGTCAACTAGAGGCTTACTAGGGACATGTTGGTGTCTATCGTTCACACATGTATTACGATTTCCGGATAACACAATTATAGCATGAATAAAGACAATTATCATGAACAAGGAAATATAATAATAATGCTTTTATTATTGCCTCTAGGGCATATTTCCAACAGTTGCTTCCCTGTGTTTATTTTGATATGTTCCTAGAGAAAATTGTGTTGAAAGATGTTAGTAGCAATGATGTGGATTGGATCCGTGATCTGAGGTTTATCCTCATTGCTGCACAGAAGAATTATGTCCTTGATGCACCGCTAGGTGACGGACCTATTGCAGGAGCAGATGCAGACGTTATGAACGTTTGGCTAGCTCAATATGATGACTACTTGATAGTTTAGTGCACCATGCTTAATGGCTTAGAATCGGGACTTCAAAGACGTTTTGAACGTCGTGGAGCATATGAGATGTTCCAGGAGTTGAAGTTGATATTTCAAGCAAATACCCGAGTTGAGAGATATGAAGTCTCCAACAAGTTCTATAGCTAAAAGATGGAGGAGATTCGCTCAACTAGTGAGCATGTGCTCAGATTGTCTGAGTACTACAATCGCTTGAATCAAGTGGGAGTTAATCTTCCACATAAGATAGTGATTGACAAAATTCTCTAGTCACCATCACCAAGTTAGTAGAACTTCGTGATGAACTATGATATGCAAGGGATAACGGAAACGATTCCCAAGCTCTTCGTAATGCGGAAATTGACGAAGGTAGAAATCGAGAAAAACATCAAGTGTTGATGGTAGACAAGACCACTAGTTTCAAGAAAAGGGCAGAGGGAAGAAGGGGAACTTCAAGAAGAACAGCAAGCAAGTTGCTGCTCAAGTGAAGAAGCCCAAGTCTGGTCCTAAGCCTGAGACTAAGTGTTTCTACTGCAAAGGGACTGGTCACTGGAAGCGGAACTACCCCAAGTGATTGGCAGATAAGAAGGATGGCAAAGTGAACATAAGTATATTTCATATACATGTTATTGATGTGTACTTTACTAGTGTTTATAGCAACCCCCCAGTATTTGATACTAGTTCAGTTGCTAAGATTAGTAACTCGAAACGGGAGTTGCAGAATAAACAGAGACTAGTTAAGGGTGAAGTGATGATGTGTGTTGGAAGTGGTTCCAAGATTGATATGATCATCATCGCAGACTCCCTATACTTTCGAGATTAGTGTTGAACCTAAATAAGTGTTATTTGGTGTTTGCGTTGAGCATGAATATGATTTGATCATGTTTATTGCAATACGGTTATTCATTTAAGTTAGTGAACAATTGTTGTTCTGTTTACATGAATAAAACCTTCTATGGTCATACACACCAACGAAAATGGTTTGTTGGATCTCGATTGTAGTGATACACATATTCATAATATTGAAGCCAAAAGATGCAAAGTTAATAATGATAGTGCAACTTATTTGTAGCACTGCCGTTTAGGTCATATTGGTGTAAAGCGCATGAAGAAACTCCATGCTGATGGGATTTTGGAATCACTTGATTATGAATCACTTGATGCTTGCGAACCATGCCTCATGGGCAATATGACTAAGACTCCGTTCTCCGAAGCGAGCAACTGACTTATTGGAAATAATATATACTGATGTATGCGGTCCGATGAGTGTTAAAGCTCACGGCAAGTATCGTTGTTTTCTGAACTTCACAGATGATTTGAGAAGATATGGGTATATCTACTTGATGAGACATAAGTCTGAAACATTTGAAAAGTTCAAAGAATTTCAGAGTGAAGTGGAAAATCATTGTGACAAGAAAATAAAGTTTCTACGATCTGATTGTAGAGACAAATATTTGAGTTACGAGTTTGGTCTTCAATTAAAACAATGTGGAATAGTTTCACAAACTCATGCCACATGGAACACCTCAGCATAATGGTGTGTCCAAACGTCATAACTGTACTTTATTGGATATAGTTCAATCTATGATGTCTCTTACCGATCTACCACTATCGTTTTGGGGTTATGCATTAGAGACAGCTGCATTCACGTTAAAAGGGCACCATCTATATCTGTTGAGACGACACCGTATGAACTGTGGTTTGGCAAGAAACCAAAGTTGTCGTTTCTTAAAGTTTGGGGTTGCAATGCTTATGTGAAAAAGTTTCATCCTGATAAGCTCAAACCCAAATCGGAAAAGTGTGTCTTCATAGGATACCCAAAAAGTTACTGTTGGGTACACCTTCTATCACAGATCCAAAGGCAAGACATTCGTTGCTAAGAATGGATCCTTTCTAGAGAAGGAGGTTCTCTCGAAAGAAGTGAGTGGGAGGAAAGTAGAACTTGATAAGGTAATTTTACCTTCTTCCTTATTGGAAAGTAGTTCATCACAGAAATCTGTTCCTGTGACTACTACACCAATTAGTGAGGAAGCTAATGATGATGATCATGTAACTTCAGATCAAGTTACTACCGAATCTCGTAGGTAAACCAGAGTGAGATCCGCACCAGAGTGGTACGGTAATCCTGTTCTGGAGGTCATGCTACTTGACCATGACGAACCTATGAACTATGAAGAAGTGATGGTGAGCCCAGATTCCGCAAAATGGCTTGAAGCCATGAAATCTGAGATGGGATCCATGTATGAGAACAAAGTATGGACTTTGGTTGACTTGCCCACTGATCGGCAAGCAATTGAGAATAAATGGATCTTCAAGAGGAAGACGGACGCTGATAGTAGTGTTACTATCTACAAAGCTAGAATTGTCGCAAAAGGTTTTTGACAAGTTCAAGGTGTTGACTACGATGAGAGTTCCTCACTCGTATCTATGCTTAAGTCTATCCGAATCATGTTAGCAATTGCCGCATTTTATGAAATCTGGCAAATGGATAAACAAAACTGCATTCCTTAATAGATTTATTAAAGAAGAGTTGTATATGATACAACCAGAAGGTTTTGTCAATCCTAAAGGTGCTAACAAAATATGCAAGCTCCAGCGATCCATCTATGGACTGGTGCAAGCATCTCGGAGTTGGAATATACGCTTTGATAAGTTGATCAAAGCATATAGTTTTATACAGACTTGCGATGAAGCCTGTATTTACAAGAAAGTGAGTGGGAGCACTACAGCATTTCTGATAAGTATATGTGAATGACATATTGTTGATCGGAAATAATGTAGAATTAATCTGCAAAGCATAAAGGAGTGTTCTTAAAGAAGTTTTTCAAAGAAAGACCTCGGTGAAGCTGCTTACATATTAAGCATCAAAATCTATAGAGATAGATCAAGACGCTTGATAAGTTTTTTCAATGAGTACATACCTTGACAATATTTTGAAGTAGTTCAAAAATGGAACAGTCAAAGAAAGAGTTCTTGGCTGTGTTACAAGGTATGAAATTGAGTAAGACTCAAAGCCCGATCACGGCAGAAGATAGAAAGAGAATGAAAGTCATTCCCTATGACTCAGCCATAGGTTCTATAAAGTATGCCATGATGTGTACCAGATCTATTGTATACCCTACACTCTGTTAAGCAAGGGAGTACAATAATGATCTAAGAGAAGATCACTGGACATTGGTCAAAATTATCCTTAGTGGAATAAGGAAATATTTCTCGATTATGGAGGTGACAAAAGGTTCGTCATAAAAAGTTACGTCGATGCAAGTTTTGACACAGATCTGGATGACTCTAAGTCTCAATATAGATACATATTGAAAGTGGGAGCAATTAGCTAGAGTAGCTCCATGCAGAGCATTGTAGACATAGAATTCGCAAAATACTTACGGATCTGTATGTGACAGACCCGTTGATTAAAATCATCTCACAAGCAAAACATGATCACACCTTAGTACTCTTTGGGTGTTAATCACATAAATAATGTGAACTAGATTATTGACTCTAGTAAACCCTTTGGGTATAGGTCACATGACGATGTGAACTATGGGTGTTAATCACATGGTGATGTGAACTCTTAGTGTTGAATCACATGGCGATGTGAACTAGATTATTGACTCTAGTGCAAGTGGGAGACTGAAGGAAATATGCCCTAAAGGCAATAATAAAGTTATTATTTATTTCCTTATATCATGATAAATGTTTATTATTCATGCTAGAATTGTATTAACCGGAAACATAATACATGTGTGAATACATAGACAAACAGAGTGTCACTAGTATGCCTCTACTTGACTAGTTCGTTAATCAAAGATGGTTAAGTTTCCTAACCATGGACAAAGAGTTGTTATTTGATTAACGGGATCACATCATTAGGTGAATGATCTGATTGACATGACCCATTCCATTAGCTTAGCACCCGATCGTTTAGTATGTTGCTATTGCTTTCTTAATGACTTATACATGTTCCTATGACTATGAGATTATGCAACTCCCGTTTGCCGGAGGAACACTTTGTGTGCTACCAAATGTCACAACGTAACTGGGTGATTATAAAGGTGCTCTACAGGTGTCTCCAAAGGTACATGTTGGGTTGGCGTATTTCGATATTAGGATTTGTCACT
Organism: Triticum urartu; assembly: GCF_056163025.1. Lineage (NCBI taxonomy): Eukaryota > Viridiplantae > Streptophyta > Magnoliopsida > Poales > Poaceae > Triticum > Triticum urartu. The sequence continues at coordinate 99,978,027 of NC_141875.1, forward strand.
CCGATTGTCGGAGAGGTATCTCTGGGCCCTCTCGGTAATGCACATCACATAAAGCCTTGCAAGCATTGCAACTAATGAGTTAGTTGTGAGATGATGTATTACGGAACGAGTAAAGAGACTTGCCGGTAACGAGATTGAACTAGGTATTGAGATACCGACGATCGAATCTCGGGCAAGTAACATACCGATGACAAAGGGAACAACATATGTTGTTATGCGGTCTGACCGATAAAGATCTTCGTAGAATATATAGGAGCCAATATGAGCATCCAGGTTCCGCTATTGGTTATTGACCGGAGACATGTCTCGGTCATGTCTACATTGTTCTCGAACCGTAGGGTCCGCACGCTTAAGGTTTCGATGACAGTTATATTATGAGTTTATGAGTTTTGATGTACCGAAGGAGTTTGGAGTCCCAGATGAGATGGGGGACATGACGAGGAGTCTCAAAATGATCGAGACGTAAAGATCGATATATTGGACGACTATATTCGGACATCGGAAAGGTTCCGAGTGATTCGGGTATTTTTCGGAGTACCGGAGAGTTACGGGAATTCGCCGGGGAGTATATGGGCCTTATTGGGCCATACGGGAATAGAGGAGAGAGGCCAAAAGGAAGGAGGCCTGTGCCCCCCCTCTGGTCCGAATTGGACAAGGGGCGCAGCCCCCTTTTCCTTCTTCCTCTCCCCCTCTTTCCCCTTCTCCTACTCCAACAAGGAAGGAAGGAGTCCTACTCCCGGTGGGAGTAGGACTCCCCTTGGCGTGCCCCCTCCTAGGCCGGCCGCCCCCTCCCCCTTGCTCCTTTATATACGGGGGCAGCGGGCACCTCTAGACACACAAGTTGATCTTCGTGATCGTTCCTTAGCCGTGTGCGGTGCCCCCTCCACCATATTCCACCTCGGTCATATTGTAGCGGTGCTTAGGCGAAGCCCTGCGACGGTAGAACATCAAGATCGTCACCACGCCGTCGTGCTGACGGAACTCCTCCCCGACGCTTTGCTGGATCGGAGCCCGGGGATCGTCATCGAGCTGAACGTGTGCCAAGAACTCGGAGGTGCCGGAGTAACAGTGCTTGGATCGGTCGAACCGTGAAGACGTACGACTACATCAACCACGTTGTGCTAATGCTTCCGTTGTCGATCTACAAGGGTACGTAGATTACACTCTCCCCTCTCGTTGCTATGCATCACCATGATCTTGCGTGTGCGTAGGAAAATTTTGAAATTACTACGTTCCCCAACAGACACCGTATGAATTATGGTTTGGGAAGAAACCTAAGCTGTCGTTTCTAAAAGTTTGGGGATGCGATGCTTATGTCAAGAAACTACAACCTGAAAAGCTTGAACCCAAGTCGGAAAAATGCATCTTCATAGGATACCCTAAAGAAACTGTTGGATATACCTTCTACCTCAGATCCGAAGGCAAGATCTTTGTTGCCAAGAATGGGTCCTTTCTAGAGAAAGAGTTTCTCTCGAAAGAAATAAGTGGGAGGAAGATAGAACTTGATGAAGTATTACCTCTTGAACCGGTAAGTGGCGCAGCTCAAGAAAATGTTCCTGAGGTGCCTGCACCGACTAGAGAGGAAGTTGATGATGATGATCATGAAACTTCAGATCAAGTTGCTACTGAACTTCGTAGGTCCACAAGGACATGTTCCACACCAGAGTGGTACGGAAACCCTGTCTTGGAAATCATGTTGTTAGAGAACGGTGAACCTTCGAACTATGAAGAAGCGATGGCGGGCCCGGATTCCGACAAATGGCTGGAAGCCATGAAATCCGAGATAGGATCCATGTATGAAAACGAAGTATGGACTTTGACTGACTTGCCCGTTGATCGGCGAGCCATAGAAAATAAATGGATCTTTAAGAAGAAGACAGACGCGGATGGTAATGTAACCATCTATAAAGCTCGGCTTGTCGCTAAGGGTTATCGACAGGTTCAAGGGGTTGACTACAATGAGACTTTCTCACCCGTAGCGAAGCTGAAGTCCGTCCGAATCATGTTAGCAATTGCTGCATTCTATGATTATGAGATATGGCAAATGGACGTCAAAACGGCATTCCTTAATGGTTTCCTTAAGGAAGAATTGTATATGATGCAGCCGGAAAGTTTTGTCGATCCTAAGAATGCTGACAAGGTGTGCAAGCTCCAACGCTCGATTTATGGGCTGGTGCAAGCATCTCGGAGTTGGAACATTCGCTTTGATGAGATGATCAAAGCGTTTGGGTTTATGCAAACTTATGGAGAAGCCTGCATTTACAAGAAAGTGAGTGGGAGCTCTGTAGCATTTCTCATATTGTATGTGGATGACATACTGTTGATGGGAAATGATATAGAATTCTTGGAAAGCATAAAGGCCTATTTGAACAAGTATTTTTCAATGAAGGACCTTGGTGAAGCTGCTTATATATTAGGCATCAAGATCTATAGAGATAGATCGAGACGCCTCATTGGTCTTTCACAGAGTACATACCTTGACAAGATATTGAAGAAGTTCAAAATGGATCAGTCAAAGAAGGGGTTCTTGCATGTATTGCAAGGTACGAGATTGAGCTTGGCTCAATGCCCGACCACGGCAGAAGATAGAGAAAAGATGAGTGTCGTCCCCTATGCCTCGGCCATAGGGTCTATCATGTATGCTATGCTGTGTACCAGACTTGATGTAAACCTTGCCGTGCGTTTGGTAGGTAGGTACCAAAGTAATCCCGGCATGGAACACTGGACAGCGGTCAAAAATATCCTGAAGTACCTGAAAAGGACTAAGGAAATGTTTCTCGTTTATGGAGGTGATGAAGAGCTCGTCGTAAAGGGTTACGTCGATGCTAGCTTCGACACAGATCTGGATGACTCTAAGTCACAAACCGGATACATGTATATTTTGAATGGTGGGGCAGTAAGCTAGTGCAGTTGCAAGCAAAGCATTGTGGAGGGATCTACATGTGAAGCGGAGTACATGGCAGCCTCGGAGGCAGCACACGAAGCAATCTGGGTGAAGGAGTTCATTACCGACCTAGGAGTCATACCCAATGCGTCGGGCCCGATGACTCTCTTCTGTGACAACACTGGAGCTATTGCCCTTGCCAAGGAGCCCAGGTTTCACAGGAAGACCAGGCATATCAAGCGTCGCTTCAACTCCATTCGTGAAAGTGTTCAAAATGGAGACATTGAGATTTGTAAAGTACATACAGACCTGAATGTAGCAGATCCGTTGACTAAACCTCTCCCTAAAGCAAAACATGATCAACACCAGAATTCCATGGATGTTCGATTCATCACAATGTAACTAGATGATTGACTCTAGTGCAAGTGGGAGACTATTGGAAATATGCCCTAGAGGCAATAATAAAATGATTATTATATTTCCTTATTCATGATAATTGTCTATTATTCATGCTATAATTGTATTATCCGGAAATCGTAATACATGTGTGAATACATAGACCACAATGTGTCCCTAGTGAGCCTCTAGTTGACTAGCTCGTTGATCAACAGATAGTCATGGTTTCCTGGCTATGGACATGGGGATGTCATTGATAACGGGATCACATCATTAGGAGAATGATGTGATGGACAAGACCCAAACATAAGCATGGCACAAAGATCGTGTAGTTCGTTTGCTGTAGCTTTTCTAGATGTCAAGTATCATTTCCTTAGACCATGAGATTGTGCAACTCCCGGATACCGTAGGAGTGCCTTGGGTGCGCCAAACGTCACAACGTAACTGGGTGACTATAAAGGTACATTACAGGTATGTTCGAAAGTGTCTGTTGGGTTGGCACGAATCGAGACTGGGATTTGTCACTCCGTATGATGGAGAGGTATCTCTGGGCCCACTCAATAATGCATCATCATAATGAGCTCAATGTGATCAAGTGGTTGATCACGGGATCATACATTACGGTACGAGTAAAGTGACTTGCTGGTAACGAGACTGAACAAGGTATTGGGATACCGATGATCGAGTCTCGGGCAAGTAACGTACCGATTGACAAAGGGAATTGAGTACGGGATTGATTAGGTCCTCGACATCGTGGTTCATCCAATGAGATCATCGAGGAGCATGTGGGAGCCAACATGGGTATCCAGATCCCGCTGTTGGTTATTGACCAGAGAGTCGTCTCGGTCATGTCTGCTTGTCTCCCGAACCCGTAGGGTCTACACACTTAAGGTTCGGTGATGCTAGGGTTGTATAGATATGAGTATGCAGTAATCCGAAAGTTGTTCGGAGTCCCGGATGAGATCCTGGACATCACGAGTTGTTCCGGAATGGTCCGGAGGTGAAGAATTATATATAGGAAGTGTAGTTTCGGCCATCGGGAAAGTTTCAGGATCACCGGTATTGTACCGGGACCACCGGATGGGTCCCGGGGGTCCACCAGGAGGGGCCACCCATCCCGGAGGACCCCATGGGCTGAAGTGGGGAGGAGAACCAGCCCATAGTGGGCTGGTGCGCCCCCCCCTTGGGCCCCCCATGCGCCTAGGGTTGGGAACCTTAGGGGAGGGGGCGCCTCCACTTGCCTTGGGGGGTACTCCACCCCTTGGCCGGCGCCCCCCCTAGGAGATCCCATCTCCTAGGGCCGGCGCACCCCCCTAGGGGGCCTATATAAAGGGGGGGGAGGGAGAGCAGCTACACCTCAAGTCTTGGCGCCTCCCTCTCCCCTGCTACACCTCTCCCTCTCGCAGAAGCTCGGCGAAGCCCTGCTGCGATCATTGCTGCAGCCACCACCACGCCGTCGTGCTGCTGGATCTTCGTCAACCTCTCCTTCCCCCTTGTTGTATCAAGAAGGAGGAGACATCATCCGCTCCGTACGTGTGTTGAACGCGGAGGTGCCGTCCGTTCGGCACTTGGTCATCGGTGATTTGGATCACGATGAGTACGACTCCATCATCCAGAGAACGCTTCCGCTCGCGATCTATAAGGGTATGTAGATGCACTCTCCTCTCATTGCTAGTTGACTCCATAGATTAATCTTGGTGAAACGTAGGAATTTTTTTTGTTTTCTGCAACGTTCCTCAACAGTCCTATGGTGCTCTCTGTGTCACGCAAGCGTGGGGGATTCCCGCTGTAGGGTTTGCAATATGTTCATGATTTGCTTATGGTGGTTGACGTGAGTGATAGAAACACATACCCAAGTAAGTAGGTTGTTTGTGTATGGGATAAAGAGGACTTGATACTTTAATGTTATTATTGGGTTTTACCTTAATGACCTTTAGTAGTTGCGGATGCTTGTTAGAGTTCCAATCATAAGTGCATATGATTCAAGTAGAGAAAGTATGTTAGCTTATGCCTAAAATTGTAATAATGATTACCGGTCTAGTTATCGATTGTCTAGGGACAAATAACTTTCTCGTAACAAAAAGCCCTTTACTAAAACTAACTTAGTTGTATTTATCTAAACAGACCCTACTTTTTATTTATTTGCTCTGTATTATCTTGCAAACCTATCCAACAACACCTACAAAGTATTTCTAGTTTCATACTTGTTTTAGGTAAAGCGAATGTCAAGCGTGCGTAGAGTTGTATTGGTGGTTGATAGAACTTGAGGAAATATTTGTTCTACCTTTAGCTCCTCGTTAGGTTCGACACTCTTACTTACCGAAAACTGTTGTGATTCCCTATACTTGTGGGTTATCAACGACTCGCCACCGCCGTCAGCCTCGCGGCCTTTGATCGGAGGCGTCCTTCGACGATGGCAGGGGGAGAAGGATCGGAGGAAGAAGGGATGACAGTTGCGCTAGGGTTTCGTCCAAGTCACCCCGCTTGGTAGCGACGCGAGGGCGAGAAGCGACCAGCTTCCCTATGCTAAAGCCATCGTGCGTACACAAACGGACCAGCACGAGACGGGTCATGTCAATGGCGGCAACTCAGCTAACCGATCATTCTCGGTTCGATAGAACCGAACAATAAGTGAGTTCTGGTACTACGAAGTCACGTCCTTGGTAGCAGCAGATCCCAAAATGCTCCAACCAGAGTATCCGTAAGAACATCTCCTTATATGTAGAAATACCTAATTTTAGATCTTCGAGAGCAGAAAACGCTGCTCCAACAGATGATCCATATGTAAAAAAATTACATCACCACATCCTAGAGATGTAAAATTGAAAACTTCGTGATACAAATTTACATCACGAAATACATCTGATATAAAACCGTGGCCGCCCGTGAAACAACCAACCGCCAGTTCATTTGCCTTCCTGCTCGCGACCGCCCGCCCGCCCCGGCGAAAATCGCTGGCACCGCCCAAATCGCCGTTGCCGTCGCCACCGCCTCCCCGCCTGAGGGCGTCTCGCAGCCGCCCCGGCGCCGCCGTTTCGAGAAGCAGTGGCGGCTGGATTCGCCGATTCTGGCGGTCCGGCAGCCTGCATAGCTCCTCTGCGCCGGCCGCCGAGCTCCTTTCTCCTCTACGTCGCCGTCTGTAGCAGCGACCAATCCAACCGCCGGCCATCTTCTTCCACCCCGCACACAAGGTGTTCGACGGAATTCCCCAAGGTAAAAACCGACGGAAGTTGATGATTTAAATTGGGATAGGATAGTATGTTTGACGATGGTTATCTGCATTGCATTATAGATGAGCTCGGTTGACTCCTCATTCGTGGATTTGAAGAACTATGTAATAATTTGATATTGTGGACATGTATAATTTTTTATGTTGTTTTTAGATGTTTTTGGCAATATGTACGGTTGTACAGTGGCTGAACAGCACCCGCACGGCCGGTTTTAGATCTTCGTTTTGGATCATTTGTCGGAATTGCTGTTTTATTTACAATCTTCGTTTTAGACCATATTTGAAGTTAAGCCTTTTTCAGAGATGTAAAAACTCATCTTTTGGTGCTTCAAAATTTTACATTAGCGGTTTGAAGTATCAAAATATACATCATCTATTAGAAATGCTCTATCAGTACGCGTCACTAGTGCAACGGCATCGGAGTTGATCAAGGTAACAACAAGAGTAACAGTACCGGCGGCCGGTCGGTGACGACCGGGGAGTCAATCGCCGCGCCGAACAGATCACCTGGCGGGAGCGGTCGATCGCCCGGTGAGCCTCAAATAATTTTCTGCCAAGAAGATACGGTCGTCCATCAATCTGTCTTTATGCAACTGCAGTTGCAGGCCTGCAGCACACGGCCGACCCGGCGAGCCAGCCAACGACTACGACCCAACGAGGCAAAATTTCGTGTTTTGACTCTTTTCTGAAATTTATTCGAGATCTGACCCTAGGTTGAAATTTTTTCGAGATCTGACACTTTTACTACCGCCAGAGTCTATGACGATAGGGTCTAACATCCTACTGCCAGGGACTTTGGCGGTAGGAAACATCTCTACCGCCAAACGGGCTGGCGGTATCCTGCACAACCTTACCGCCAAGGTGCTTGGCGGTAAGCACGAGAACACACTGTGTTCAATACTTAAGAGAGTTTTGGCGGTAGAGCATGCAAGGTAGGCTGTTATACCCTACCGCCATGATTCCTAGCGATAGGAAATGGGTTAGATTTCAAAAAAAATATTCAAACTAGGATCAGATCTCGAATAGGTTTGGAAAAAGAGTCAAAAACACGAAATTTAGCCACCCAACCAGGGCCGGCCCTGAGGGGGGACAGGGGGGCGGCCACCCCGGGCCCCCAATGAGGAGGGGCCCCCGTATGTGTGTCCGCATTAATTAGGCCTCCGTTTTTTAGCACACTAATAAAGTTTATTGGACGGCCCAATTAGTAGCAACTACCATAGCTGGAGCAATACATCCCGGCCGTAACGCACGCATCGTAAAAAAGGAGGAACTTGAGCGAGCCATCGTGCACACATCACGCCGCGTTTCGCCTCCTGACCAAACTGCGGCAGATGGATAAGGAAGGAAGCCCGGATCGCAAGGGATCGATGCGGCTGCGCTGCGGAGCTCGGCGGCGGACTCATGCTACATTCGTCTACGGAGGCGTGAGTGTTTCAGGTAGGTCAGCGCCTTCCGCTGTTTCTGCGGTTTATTGTGATATAATTGTGGTGTAGATGTCAAACAGATCATGACGAGAGCAAGGCTCTAGATGGCGATCCCTCCCGTGAATCTAGTTTCGAGATGAATTGAGCAATGACTAACATTTGAGGTAATTAACTCTTGATTTATTCAGATGCACAACAAGCTAAGAGTTAATTTGCAGTATCATGGCACTGACGATTTTATTTTTGAAGAAGTGAATGAAATAATTTTCTTCTCACTCATATGGATTGGCTCATCTATCTTAATTTCTATTCGGAGTAACACATGCCATGAACTGAAAAATGTGCATGCCTACTCTGCATTTTCGATGCAAACTTCTTTCAGGACCATTCATGGAGTCACACGTCTCTCTAAACTTTTTTTTTCGAAAATGAGACAAGAGCTTTGCCTCATCACGTTAATTAATAAGAGTTTTACATATAATACTTGACCACAAGGCTGGTGCTACAATGAACTACTCTGGTGGCATGAAAGATCCTAAGCGTTCGGCCCCGCCTTTTCCCACAAAAGAGCATCTCTTTTCACCCGCAAAACAAAAGAGACTCTCTTTTGATCTTACTAAACATGGTATCCGGCATGGATGAATAATTTTTAAAAACCCGGGCATTTCTCTCACATCAAATCTCCCACGATGTAAGCATGAGAAGGGAAGCAAGTTCCTTATGGATGTCATCGTTGACATTTATCACGGAGTGCCACCAATACTTTACCGATTTGAAGTTGTTCCAACCTTTTGAGACCTCATACATATAATGTAGTCCTATAATTATCGTACAAGGCTCACATTAAACATGGATATGCATTTATAAAAAAACTTGATAGGCGCAGAGATCATTGTCTACTTACTCCATAAGCCATCATTTTATTTTTTTATGTTAAGGGCTCCGGATTATAGCCTCGCCCCGGGCCCCCGAATTCTTAAGACCGGCCCTGCACCCAACGGCTGTAGCTATGGCTGTACAGGAGCCTACTGTAGTAGGGAGTACGTACGGTTCCGTGGAAGCCCGCGCGTCTGATCCACATGGGTCGTCGTCTTCGCTTTTTCCCAAGGACGAGGAGAAGACAATGCCGGACCGAAACTATTTCACAAACGATGCCTGCTGGACGATTCATGCACGATAGTTAATCCACCGGCAGCGTGACTGTCTCGTGGCGGGAGCGGAGGTTGCACGTCGTCGTCACGGCGCGGCAGCGCTGTCGTCTGGCGCACTGGGGTCTCGTCTGTCTGTGGACGGCGGGAACACACGGCAGACAACGCTGGTCCGTCAGCTAGCTTTGCTGTCGTCCAAGTGTTTCCAACCTCTTGCCGCCATCCGAAAACGCACGCGCATGGTGCGCTCTGATGTGAGATCCAGCGCCTCGTCCCATGGACAAAACGCCTGGTCACATTCATTTCGCATGCATGTTGATTTTGGGGACTCATCGGAGAATGAGAATGATCATCAAAAATCCGCAGGATGGATACAGAGAACAGCAAGGCAAGAGCTGGACAGCACGTACTGCCAATCCACAACGTTTGTGGTGGGTCGGCGAGCTGCGATCCTGCGAGCCTATGCACACATCAGCCGTCTCTGCCCGCCCTTTTCGACATCTGTTGGGATCCTGCGGATCGCACGGCGTCAGAGATTCAGACGGTTAGAGCAACTCCAACGGGCCGATGCAATTGGATGACGATTTCGTTCGTTTTTTGTCCGTTTGAATCGGCCACCCGCCTTTCGTCCCTTCTCTTTCAGATTTTGGGTGGACAGCATGCCCAACGAGCCGACCCATATATGCCGTCGTGGTCGGGTGGCCGCCTAAGGGCAACTCCAACGGGCCGACCCAAATGGACATGCATTTTGTCTGCTTTTTGTCCGTTTGGGTCGGCGAAATGGACAGCCGCGTCCGCTTTTTGATTTGTGTCTGCAGGTGCGCCCAACGGGTGGCCTAACACATTTTTGCCATGTCCGCCCTGGCATTTTGTCGAACATGTAGCAGGTAGCGGAGACGAGCGTCGGAGGGGAGAGGGATGAGCATGCGGCGGCGCTCACGGCAGCTGGCCCAGTACGCAACGGCGAGGTGCGCGGCCGCGAGCGGCAGGGACAGCAGGACCATGGGAGCCGGCTAGGCGAGACGACGAGCGGGGCCGGCGGAGCCGGGGGGCGCGAGGCGGCGAGTGGAGCCAGCGCGCGGGAGGACGCTGGGCTCGGTCGTGGGAGCCGGCGCAGGCGGGCGTGGCTGGCAGAAGCCAGCGCGGAGCCAGCAGGCGACCGGGCGGCACAGCCGGTAGGCCGGGTTCGGAGCAGCCGGAGCGACTAGGGGCGTGACTCGGCGTCCGGGTGTGGGAGCGGAGCAGACCGGAGCGGCGAGTGGCGGCAGTCGGCGTCCGGGTGCGTGGCGCGGAGCAGCAATCAGCCAAGGCGACGCGGACGGAGGAGTCCGGGTTGCGGGCGGAGACCTGCCCGGTCCGTGGAGGCGACCCGCAGCAGCGCGGCTCGGGTAGAAGAATCGCAGGAGCCGGGCGCACCCCAGTGGTGCTCGGGCACAAGCAGCGGCATGCATGCAGTTGGAGCAGAGGCAAGGCTGTGGACGGATGGCGGGGAGTCGGCGGCGACCGAGACCAGCCGGAGGCGGACGGCGCAACTGAGCAACAGCCGGAGCTGCGTGGAGAGGAGCATGGGCGGGAGGGCAAGGTCAAGGAACACGACGAGTAGGGGCGGCGCGCAGACGAGCAGCGGGGAGGCGAGCATGGCGACGAGGAAGAAGGCCGTCTTGGCGAGCATGGCGAGACGAGCAGCAGCCCGCGCCCTTCTCCGGCGCTGCCCCGGCTCCGGCACTGTCCCGGTTGGTGGGCTGGAGCAGGGTGGGTGGGTGGGTGGGAGAAGAGAGAGGAAAGGAGGAGATAGATGGGATGGATGGTTGGATGACATGTGGGCCACGCAGCGCATGCAGTGGGCAGAGGCGGACGAGGAGAGCAAAGAAAACGTCCGCTTTGTGTCCGCCGCTGACCCAAATGTGACCAAAATTAGAGACGGAACACGGATACAAAGCGGACGCAAAATGGAAATGGGTCTCTGCGTTGGGCTGTCGTTTTTGTCCGCGCAGACCCAAACGGACATGGGCGGACGAAATGGGTCGCCCCATTAGAGTTGCTATAATATTTACATTAATTTGCATTCAAACATATTGTCAAATAACATAGTTTTACCGAATAAAAATATTATAGTTTTACATGCCGGGTACAAATAAAAATGTTTCACATAGTTTTGCAGCCGAATAAATGAAGATACATCTATTGGTTGCCAACATGAGCCCATATATGCTCAACCAAATCATTTTGCAGCTGCACGTGAGTTTCTCAATCACATGTCTTCATGAATTTGGGTGAACTGTTCAAACGTTGCCGCTACTTCATGCTCAGACATAACATTCTCACCCTGAAACTGAAACCCTTGATCGTACAGACGTTTCGGGCGCTCGTCTTCTACGATCATATTGTGCATGATCACACAAGCAGTCATCACCTCCCACAGTTTCTGCGTGCTCCAGGTATTAGCAGGATACCGAACGATGCCCCATCGAGATTGCAAAACACCAAAGGCACGCTCGACATCCTTCCTGGCACTCTCTTGCTCCTGGGCAAATCTTTTTTTTTCTCTTCGACAGAGTTGGATATTGTCTTGACAATAGTGGTCCATTGAGTATAGATACCGTCATCCAGGTAGTATCCTTTGTCGTAGTTGTGGCCGTTGACAGTAACCCTGAAACACCGGCGAGCGCTGAAGCACGTTGATATCATTGTGTGATCCAGCCATGCCAAAGAAAGAGTGCCAGATCCAGAGATCTTGAGACGCCACGGCTTCTAGGATGATAGTGCAAGCCCTGACATGCCCCCTATACTATCCTTGCCAAGCAGAAGGACAGTTCTTCCACTCCGAGTACATGCAGTCTATGCTGCCAAGCATCCCTGGGAAGCCCCTTCTGGCATTCATCGCCAACAAACGGGCTGTATCTTCAGCCATCGGCTCTCTCAAGTACTCAGGGCCAAACACAATAATAACAGCCTTGCAGAACTTATACATGCACTCTAGGCATGTAGACTCGCTCATAGGGACGTACTCGTCAATGAGATCACCGGGCACTCCGTATGCAAGCATTCGGATAGCGGCGGTGCATTTCTGATAAGAGAAGAAACCAATCTTGCCGACGGCATCCTCTTTGCACTCGAAATAGTCATCATAGCCGACCACTCCCTATCTAATACGGTCGAAAACATGCCTACTCATACGGAAACGGCGGCGGAATTTGTGATGTTTGAACAACGGGTTTGTTGTATCAAAGTAGTCCTTCCAAAGAGGGAAATGCCCGCTCTCTCGGTTGCGATTCAACGCCGGTAGGTGGCCCGGAATGGAGCCACAAAACAACGGCCGCTGGCTGTTGAGGTGGTGATGGACCAACACGGCAACCAATATCTCCTACTCGTCGTGCTGGCAGAGTCACCGGCAAAAAAGGGCGACGGCGTCGGCGACAAAGGAGGCAGGCGAGGGTTGCTGGGGGGTGGGGGCAGGCCAATGAGCCACCGACCCACGGGCCCGGAGAAAGGAGAAGGCGAACGTGTGCGCGTCCGTCGCGTGTCCGCGCCGACGCAAATTCGGCTAAAAAATGGGCCGAAAATGGGTCGCCCGCGGACGAAAAGCAGACGCCCGTCCGTTTGGTTCGGCGCGTTGTGCCGATTTTTCTGTCCGCGCCAATCCAAACGAACAGCGGCGGACGAAATGGGTCGCCCCATTAGAGTTGCTCTTAGGCATATAGTTTTATACGTATGTAATCTCAACTGTTTTATCTCTATCTCTCTTCATTAAACCTCTTGATACTAATACTTCAAGCAGACTGATGTATTTTTGTTGATTGCAAAACTAATGAAAAGGATTGTGAGGCCGTCTGAAGAAAACCCTCTTGATCCTATCTCGTGTAACACATTTGCATCCTAGCGATCGGGTTAAACTTAAATCACGACAGGGGTGTTTCCTGTCCATTGATCAATATAACCAAGCGGCTCCTCCACGGAGTAGGAACACTTCCACAATCCCTACATGGTCATGGTATACAGAGCCAGCCTCTTCCTATCAATCTAGTTTCCACAAAATCAATCTAGCCATGTCTTCCATCTCGGCTCCTGTTGTTCTGAACCCAGGGCAATCACCGACTGTGAAACTAACAAGGGGTATTACCTCCTATGGAAGGCCCAGATCATGCCGGCCCTGCGAGGAGCACAAGTCACCGGACTCCTGGACGGCACCGACGCCACGCCTCCAAAGATGATGGAGCGGTAGCAGTCGGACAAGAGCACATCCATTGTGCCGAACCCGCTCTATGGGCATGGCTATCCATTGAACGAGCGATTCAGAGGCCCATTGACACGTAACTTATGCCTCCAAAACATTCGCTCATTGCAGTGGATCATGTCTGTCGACACCTACACACGCCTCCAAATGATCGACGTTCTCTTAACAAAACACCAAACCATTAGAAAAGCATCAGACAAAAGGAGTACACACACGGTTTCTTAGGAGGGAAAAGACAAATGTCAGGTAGTTTATGTTTTTCTCGCAAAAGAACGTAATTTTAAGTTTAATGATGTCTATAATATGCGTCAACGAGTGGTGCTAGCTCTTTCTCCTTCGTGGTGGCTTGGCCACGGTTGAGGGCTCCGTCGTCTCCAAGCAACGCTGTGTTTTTTCATTTGTAGTTTGCTTGGAGTTATTTGGGGTGGCTTGCTAATACTCAGGCCCTTTATATCATGTCTTGGGTGTGTATTATTGTGTCATTTTGTATGTAATTGAATGTTGTTGATCATTGCTTTTATATATAAAATGGGCCAAAGCCTTTGTTGATATATGGTCGAACTGAACCAAGAACATTTGTGTTGTATAGGTTTCATCTTGGTAGGTTACTGAAACCGGATGGGCTAAGTTAAAACACGGATGTTTCCTTTTGTCCAGGCTACTAGATATGTTTGAAGTGGCATGATTTTTCAAGACCACACGGGAGACAGTTCATCGTGCAGGTGCCTTCAACATTGGTCGTCTGTCATGGAGGCCGAATTATATTCGATGGAAGAAGGCATGTCTCTAGTCACACAGTGGAACCAACTCACAATGCATATTGAGAGTGATTGTTTTGAAGCGGTTAACATATTGAGAAAAGAAGGTATGGACTGAAATACAAGTTATTTCTCGTAAATTTTTTAGACAAGTTACGCAAATGGTCACTCAAATAGATCAAAAAAGAAGGACATTCTTATCCTACGTGGATAAGTTAAAAAATGAGGGGATGTTGAAATTTCTGCGAAACTGACGTGCCATAGAACAGAGAATATTTGGCAATGTTGACCAACTCATAAAATTATTAGAAATAATCCCATGCAACTCTACGATACAAAGACGGGAGGACCCCGACGACTTCACGTGATGCGACCTGTTCCGTCTATTTCCCTCAACAACAACAAAAAGACATGTTCCGTCTAGTCTAAACGGCTGGTGCATATGTATGTGAAGTGGTCAACCGGTCTACACCCTAGTGCCCGGTAACTGCTCTGTATGTACGTAACGAAAGCCGTTTTTCTTCCGCGACGGGCATGCCGTATGCTCGTTCGTGTTAGTAGTTTACGAGTAGTCAGTTTTAGTAGGAGTGAAGTCCGTTTTAAACCTTGATGTTGTAGAGCATGACATAAATGAACTTCAACATTTGAATTCCTAAAATTGGTATCCTAACCTCATCGATCCCGGTCTCAATAAACCTTCAGAAAGTTTAAGGAGTGGATTTGATGATGTTGCGTTCACAGACCGGGATTGCTGTCTTTGACCAAGTTATTGACTAGCCTCTCCATACCTAAAAATATTCCCTGCCTAGTCCATCTCCTTCCTCCTGTTCCCATTCGATCCGCCGCCGCCAGAGACGTTCGACCCCGCCTGTGCCCCTGGCGAGCTTGCCCTCGACCACTGCCCCACGCAGCCTGTTGGAACTCGCACTGCTTGCCGTCGGTCAGATCAACGTCAAACGCCGCTGCAACTAGCCAGAACAAGCACGTACGTAGCTAGCTAAGCAGACAAGCAGTAGATGGATGCTTTTCACGCAGGCTAGCTTATGAAGCGAACTAATCTCCGACGGCTAAGTTAATCGATCTGTAGAGACAAGAGAAATAGAGCACGCATAAGATTGATCTTTTTCCCCCTCTGCCGTAGCTTCCCTGGGGATTTTCTCCTTTATTTATAATAGCTGAATTACAAAGACTCCAACACAACCACGTGACTAGTTGCCGACTTGGACTACCAATACGTATAATACCTTGACTCTGTCTAACTTAACACATACGTTTGGAATACCTAACAATCTCTCCCTAATCCAAACTTGTCTACTCATCAACTCGACCACGACAAGTCTAATTGGCTCTCCCCAATTGTAACTTGGCGAATTTACAGACCAACTCAAATATGCCTTCGACTACCCAGTCTTACTAGTAACCTATGAAAAACATCACCCGATGGACTTCACCATCCACCCTAGCAAGATACATGCCAACTCCTTGTGGATCACACCACCCTGTGCACTACACCATGCACTCCAGCCTCATGTAGAGACATGGCCTCATTGAAGAGAGTCACCTTCACTGGTTTACGCCCCCCCATATTTGAACTTGATCCTCTCGTCGAGACACATAGACGACCTAGATGCGCTTCATCTTCAACGCCTCCTCACAGAGACGAGCACTTGGACATAACGATGACGACGGCGACTGACCGACCAACCAAGACATGTTGACTCACACGACTCCTTGACTCATCCGACTCCCCCGGACGACGATCTTCACGACTCTTCCCGGCACCGTACCTCGGCACCACCGCTCACGTCAACGATCTTCTTCCACCGCCTTCCTGACGACAGCCCGCCGTCTCACTCCTTGTCGCTCCACCAAACGACGATCGCCAGAACCATCTTATCGCTGCATCACCCAGCGACAACATCGCCCGCCCCGAGGCACTAGTCGGGTCGCGACCCCGGGGCAAGCGCGGCTTAAACCCGACCTAGCTCTGATACCACTTGTTGGAACTCGCACTGCTTGCCGTCGGTCAGATCAACGTCGAACGCCGGTGCAACTAGCCAAAACAAGCACGTACGTAGCTAGCTAAGCAGACAAGCAGGTAGATGGATGCTTTTCACGCAGGCTAGCTTATGAAGCGAACTAATCTCCGGCGGCTAGGTTAATCGATCTGTAGAGACAAGAGAAACATAGCACGCATAAGATTGATCTTTTTCCCCCTCTGCCGTAGCTTCCCTGGGGATTTTCTCCTTTATTTATAATAGCTGAATTACAAAGACTCCAACACAACCATGTGACTAGTTGCCGACTTGGACTACCAATACGTATAATACCTTGACTCTGTCTAACTTGACACATATGTTTGGAATACCTAACACAGGCACGGCTCACTGTTGCCGACGAGGACACCGCAGCGCCGCCGCGTTCTTCTCTTTCCTCCTTCGTCTCCCTTCTCCCTCCCGAGCACGTGCAGCGCATGCACGGCCGACGACCGCGCCTTCACGGTCTGCGCCAATGACCGCCTTCCCTGGCCGCCCGTCCAGCTGCTTTAAACCCGCAGACCACCTCGCTGTTGACTGCTGCTGCTCCTCCATCCCTGTGCGGCGACGTGGGGTTGCCAATGGAGCACTCGCCGGTGACGGTGACTCGAGGACCGGAGGATGCCGGTACTTGGCGGATCAGCGGCTACGCAGATCAATCAAGGATTGTCGAATGGTAGTTTGATATACGTGCATAGCTAGCTACGTGGCAAAACGAAAATATTGCGCTGATTGATCAACTAGCTAGCCTCAAGATCGATACAGCAGGCTTTGGTAGCCAGCTTGCGACGTACGTGTACGTGAGTGTTTTCTCCTGAAAGAATTGATCAAGCGTGGCTTGTGTATTTGCACGTCTCGCCGGAAAGCAATCCACAGGTCATACTGCTTCGCCAGTGTACGTACGCATTCGACCGCCGGAAAGTAGTCGCCGTGGAGCGATCGGGGCCTAGTCAACAACGACATCAGGCCATGCACGGCTAGCCGCGCTCAGGCACATCTACATGATCCCCGTCGCCGCCTGCTCCATATGCAGTGCCGCAGCCAGGTTCGGCGACGCAGCGGCGTGCGCATGCACCAGCGTAGGCTTAGGAAGTGCACGACTCGTACCCAGAGTTCTCTGGTTTAAAATTTAAATATTTAGTATTTCTCTATTTCTTTCTAATGCTGACAGGTGGGCCCTTAAAACATGTGCTGCATAATTCACTCATCCCAGCTTTTTCTGTTTGGATACGGCCTAAAGGTCAAAAACGACCGGGATCGAAGAAGTCAGGGTATCAATTTCAAGGATTTGGACGTCAAAGTCCATTCACGACGTGCTCTACAATTTCAGGGTTTAAAACAGGCTTCACTCGTTTTAGTAGCCAGCCCTTGGAGGTTAGGCACCGTGCCGTCCTGCGTATACGGGCGGACCAGCACGGGACGGATCATGTCAATGGCGGCAACTCGGTTGACCTGCCGTTCCCGGCTAGAAACCGAGTAATAATAATGAGTTCTGGGAGGGAGCTCACGCACAATCTCCCCCTAGGGCCCCACGGCTCCCTGCCCATATGCCCACCCGCGCGCTCCCCACCGGCGCCGGCAGCGGCGGCCGCGGCTCCCTGCGCTGACCATGGATTCGCCTCCTGGTTCATGCCCCTGCCTCCGCCGCCTGCTGGCCGTCCTGGTGGCGTGGTCTCGCTGCTGCGGCGGCCCCTCTCCAACCTGGGTTCGTCCACCCCGCCATCATCAGATCCAGATCCCCTGCCGGACGGCCTCGGCACATCCGCTGCCTCTGTGGAGTTCGTCCCAGACTCGCAGCCACTCGCGGCGTCTTCGAGCCGGGCGGCGGCTGGCCTGGCGCTTGGCGCCCCCGCTGCTCCTGCTCCGCGCCTTGAAGTTTTGGTTGGTGGTGATCTTAACTACGCGGGTGCAGGGCAGCTGCCATCCTCCATCCCTGCTTCTACTAATGCATCTTCAATGCCGGGGATTCGGTCCGACGCGGGGCGCGAGGCTGAGGTGACCGGCGGCTGGCAGCTCGTCACGTCGCGTAAAGGTCCGCGCGCTCCGGCTCAGCCCGCCCCTGCATTCAAGCTTGCGCGCATCCCCCGATGGCTTCTAGGCCGGTGTTGTAGGTGTCTCCACTGCGGGCATAGGGCGGAGGCTTGCCGTGACCCGCTGCGGTGCTCCCGTTGCCTTCAAAACGGCCATAAATCGCTTGGCTGTAGGAACCAGTGGATGCCATTAAACCTTCTGGACTGCAACGGCGTGCCTCCACCCCCTCTCCCTCGGCCTGCTGCTGCCATCCAGGTTGCGCCTCCCCGTCCTGGTCGTGGCTGGGAGTCTCCCCTGTGCACGATGCCGCCTCCTACCGCCCCTGCTGCGAGGGGGCCTCGCGTGGGTGATGCGTCGCTCCGTCCGGCGGTGGACTACGTCGTCGTCCCGGCGACACCCGAGATGCAGGCTGAGGCTGCTGTCCTCTCCACCAACGGGGCTGTTGCCTGGCTTGAAGGCGCTAGGCAGGGCGTTTCCTGCCAGCAGGTGGCCGCCGAGCTGGCAACGGCCTTGGGCGCACAGCGGGCCAACGTCGAGGTCGTCGAGCACTACCCCGAGTAGTTCTTCGTCCGCTTCATGCACCAGCACCACTGTGCTCTAGCGGTGTCCCGTGGCCATCTCTCTGGCGCCGGCCACCTCATCTATGTCAGGGAGTGGCGGCTCGAGGCGCACGCCGACAACGAGGACCAGCTTCACCACGTCCGCCTCTGCTTAGAGGGCGTCCCGCTCCATGGCTGGAACAGCTACATCGCCACCTTCCTCATCGGTCGCGGCTGCTCCCTCGACTACATCGAGCTGCGCTCCCTGCGGAAGGAGGACACGAGGGACTTGGCCCTCTGGGCATGGAAGGCCGACCCCAACGCCATCCCCAAGGTCAAATGGCTGACCCTGCCAGCGCATGGCCACCGTCGTGGTGGGCGGCGCGGGCTCCGGCATCGCGTCATCATCCACCTCGACCTCCTTGAGGACCACTCCAAGGCTGGTGACGACGACGACAACCCGCCACCACCGGACGTCCATGAGTTTACCTGGTACCGCAAGTGGGTTGATGGCACATACGTCCCAAGGGAGCGGCAACAACCTCGGGGCGATGCTCTCCGACACTCTGGCAGGCGCGACGATAAAGGCGACCGTGACGGGAGGCGCGGGCGTGATGACGGTCGTGCACGGGAGACTTGGGGTGCCAGGGTGCGGCGCTCGCTCTCTCGCAACGCACGCGATCGTCAACGTGATGACGGCCAGGACCGCACCAGGGAGCGCTCCGGTGGCCGCCGTCGGGAGGGAGGCGCCCCTGCACCCGCTCTGGCCCCTTCTTCGGGTGCCGCTGCTTCTGCTCTCCTGCGGAGCTCGGGGTCGGGCAGCGAGCTGCCGGACCGTGCCTGGGAGCTTCTGGCCATCCAGGGTCCGGAGCAGGCTGATGGACGCGGCCGAAGCCCTGTGCGGCATGTCTCACCTTGCTCGGCGCGGCGCCGCTCTCTGGAGGAACGCACCCCGCCGGTGTCCCCCCTGCTCTCTCCAACCACGGTGCTGCCGCCCAGCCCCACATCCAGGCATCCTGAAGCCTCAAGCTCTGCGCTACTACAGGTGGTGCCGAATCAGTCCCTGCTTCAGTTGTGCTCTCCAGTTTCGTTGGAGAGGCCTCTGATGTCTCCTTCCAGGCTATCTGGATTTCAGTCCTCTCCAACACCGCCCCTCATCTGCGTCGGCCATCTACAGCGCACTCCCTCGCCGGTGCGTGGTCGACAAGAGAAGACCCCTGAAGATCATGTGGAGTCACTCTTTGAGGTGCGGCAGCAGAACATTTTTGCCACTCCTCCATCGCCACCTCCAAGGCCTCCTACGGCTCGTCGGAAAACGCTGGCCGGAGTGCAAATCTCCAAGAAGGGTGGTCTCTCGCTGCAGAGAATCAAGCGGCCTGGTGCTAGTGTTGTTGCTCTGCCAGCGGCCAAAGTTGCAGAAAAATTGGTTTGCCGCACGCTAGGAATCACCAAAGATGGCAAAGATGTGACAGAGGGAACTTTGGATGAGTTTACTTCCAAGTTCAAGGACCAACTAGCTCCTGAAGTGATCATGGCTATGAGAGAATTTTTCCATCTTGATGACCCGGCTGTCAACGGGGTCGAGGACGCCCTGCTTGATCATGGTGGTGAGGGAGCACTGGAGCTCGCTCAGCCCGGGGGTGCAGCTACTCAAAATGATTGATGTCTGTAGTCTGCATGTTAGGGTGCTAATGGCGCTTATGTTAGCCCAACTTCTTAGTGCACCGGGTAGTGCTTGGACTACTTTTAGTGTTCTTCCTAGTAATGTGCGTGTGCGTTGTATCGGGAGGGTGTGGCCCCTTACTATGCTATCTTGTTTGCTTCAGTGTCCTATTGTCTCTGCAATTGTTCTTCAAGTCCTGCTGGCTACTTTCGACTGCTATGCCTGGCAGGCCACAAGTGTTTTTTTGTGTGACATATGATGACACATCCCATCAACACCTTAAGTTGGAATGTCCGTGGACTCAACTGCCCAGCTCGGAAGGCAACGGTTAGTGCAACGATTGCTGCCTCCTCTTGCCAACTAGTCTGTCTTCAAGAGACAAAGCTTGACAACGTTGATAAATTCGTCGCTGCCTTCCTGGGTGGCAACAGACTTCAAAGTTTTGCGCAACGCCCAGCGTTGGGGACCAGAGGAGGGATCCTACTCCTATGGGATGACAACGTTCTCGACGTCTCCGATATCACCACATCGGCTTATTGCCTCTCTGGCATGGTCCATATTCGTGCGACCGACGTCTGCTTTAGGGTCACGTTCGTATATGGGCCAACTGACCATGCCTGCAAAGATGCTTTCTTCGCCGAGCTCATCTCCCACAAGCCACCCAATGGGATTGCATGGCTGGCCCTTGGGGATTTTAACCAAATTTATCGCGCTAGGGACAAAAACAAGAGAAATTTTAACCGGAATAGGATCAATCGCTTCCGGACTGCCTTACAATCTTGTGAGCTCAAGGAAATTCACCTACAGAATAGGCGCTTCACTTGGAGTAATGAGCGGGACAACCCAACTCTTTGCAAGCTCGACTCCTTCTTCTGTAATGCGGAGTGGGATATGGCCTTCAACACCCATGTGCTACATGCTTTGTCGTCTTCCCTCTCCGACCATTGCCCCCTCCTGCTCGCGGATGACAAAGGGCCTAGAAGGCCAAGATCTTTCAAGTTTGAAAACTTCTGGGCTTCTTTGCCTGGATTTTCCGAGGTGGTGCAAAAGGCATGGGACGAGCATGTTGGGCATTCGGAACCGTACCAGGTCCTTTTTCACAAGCTCAAAAAAACCGCGACCCGGCTTACTAAGTGGAGTAAGAATCTTTTCTCCAAGGCTAAGGCCCAACTACATGCGGCCCTACTTGTGATTCTTCACCTTGACATTGCGCAAGAGGCGAGGGACCTTTCTCCCGAGGAACGTGATATACGTTCGAGGCTCAAGCGGAGGGTGATCAGTTTGGCGGTTCTTGAGAGAACTCAAAAAAGTCAATGTGCTCGGTTGGCAAACTTGAAGCACGGTGATGCAAACACAAAATTCTTCCACCGCCGCATCAATGCCAGAAGAAGGAAGAATCACATCCATCGGATTAAGCACGCTCATGGGTGGGTGACTGAGCACAAGGAAAAAGAGAAGATCATCCATGACCACTTCTCCAAGATCATGGGTAGGGGAAATAGTTCCAACAAAGACTTCAACTGTGAGGAGCTTGGGATCGAGACCCATGACTTACACGCCTTGGGTAACTCCATCACAGAAGAGGAGGTTTGGGCGGCCATAAAGGAGATGCCTAGCGATAAGGCGCCCGGTCCGGATGGTTTCACTGGGATCTTCTTCAAGAAGTGTTGGGGCATCATCAAGCATACGGTCATGAGGGTCATCCAGCGCTTTGACTCCCTCCACACATCCAATCTGCAATGGGTGAATTCCGCCAATGTTGTTCTTTTGCCCAAAAAGGAGGGCGCGGAAGGCATCTCCAATTATAGACCTATCAGTCTCATCCATGCTCTCGCCAAAATTATTGCCAAGGTCTTGTCACTTCGGCTTGCTCGTCTCATGGATGGCCTTGTCTCCAACGCACAAAGTGCTTTCATCAAGAGGCGTAGTATCCATGACAACTTCATGTGCATCCGGAACTTTGCCAGGAGATTACATAAGTGCAAGACCCCTGCTCTACTCTTCAAACTGGACATAAGAAAGGCCTTTGACTCTGTTAAGTGGGAATACTTTTTGGATCTCCTCCAGCGCATGGGGTTCCCGGACAAGTTCCGGGCTTGGATTGCCGCGCTGCTTTCCTCGTCTTCGTCCCGCATTCTCTTAAATGGGATCCCCGCCCCCCACCCCCCATTAAGCACGGTGCCGGGTTTCGGCAGGGGGACCCCATTTCCCCATTGCTTTTTGTCATCGCGATTGATCCACTGCACAAGATTCTGGATTTGGCAACCCGGAAAGGCCTCCTTCACAAGATTCGTGGGCGAGGGCCCATGGTGAGAACCTCCCTATATGCGGATGATGCCGCCGTTTTTTTGGCCCCCATCAAAACGGACATCGACAACCTTGCGTCCATCTTGAGAGGCGTTGGGGACATCACTAGCCTTTGCACCAACTTTCAGAAAAGCTCTGTCGTGCCAATCAGATGCAATCATCTTAACCTTGGGCAAATTCTTCAGACCATGCCGGCAACTCGTGCTACCTTCCCGGTGAAATATCTAGGCTTGCCACTCTCAGTCTGGCAACTGAGAAAGGTGGATTTCCAATACCTTGAGGACAAGGCGGCTGGCAAGTTGGTCACGTGGGACGGCCAAAACGTCACCACTATTGGTCGCACAACACTCGTCAAGTCGGTCATCTCCTCCCAAGCCATATACTCTCTCACGCCTCTCATTGTTCCACCAAGCACGCTCAATAGCCTCAATAAGTTGGAGAGGGCTTTCCTGTGGTCCGGAGCGGACAAGACAACAGGAGCCAAATGCAAAGTGAACTGGAAAATGGTCTGTAGGCCAAAGGAGTATGGGGGTCTAGGGGTACTCAACACGGAAAAGTTTGCGCGTGCTCTACGCCTTCGATGGTTGTGGTACGAATGGAAGGCTACCCACAAGCCTTGGGTGGGTTTTGGTAACCCTTGCACTGATGAGGACCTCGAGTTTTTCTACGCCTCTACAATCATCACTGTTGGTGACGGCGCAAAGACGCCGTTCTAGGGCTCTCCTTGGCTGCTTGGGCGGAAGCCCAAGGATATTGCGCCGTTAATCTTTGAGGCCTCAAGGAGAAAAAATTGGAGGGTGCGGGAGGCTCTCAAAGGAAATGCTTGGATTCTCAAAATCAATCCCAACTCCGTTCTCACCGTTGGTCACATTTGTGAATTCTTCACTCTTTGGATGCTTGTCCATGACTTTCGCCTTGATGAGAAAGTCGAAGATGATATCACTTGGAAGCACGCGAATGATGGGATATACGCGGTGGCCACCGCGTATAAGGCTCAGTTCCTTGGGTTGATTCTTTCACCCATGGATCACATGGTTTGGAAGGCTTGGGGCCCCCCCCCAAGGTTAAATTCTTCGCTTGGCTAGCTATACAAGACTGTATTTGGACCGCCGATCGGTTGGAGAGACGTGGTTGGACAAACTGTGGGCTTTGCCAACTATGTAAGAGAGAGCAAGAAACAGGGCCACACCTCTTCTTCAAGTGTCGGTACACGCTGAGGCTTTGGAGAGCTATCATCGAGAAGCTTGGGCTACATCACGTCAACACCTCCGAGTGGCATCTTGATGATTCCGTTAACGCGTGGTGGGACAAACGGACCGATAACCGCAACCCAAACCGGCATGCCATGACCTCCCTCACCATGCTCATCTCATGGACCATTTGGAACGAGCGGAATGCTAGAGTATTTCGCCAAAAATTTGCACCACCACCTGTTCTCCTTGGATCCATTCTTGAAGAAGCAAAGCTATGGGTTACTGCCGGTGCAAAAAAACTTGGGACTGTAATTTTTCGGGAGTAGTTGTCATGCCGTTCTGCGTGGGGTGTTATGTAAAACTCTAAACGCTATTCTCTTCTTATTTAATAGATGAGGCAAATCTTATGCCTCCGTTTCGAAAATAATAATAATGAGTTCTGGTGCCGCGGAGTCACGTCGTTGGTACCAGCAGTTAACCCAAGATGCTCCAACCAGAGTATCTGTAACTGTATTTTTTTTAAAAAAAATCGCGGGAAATCTGTAACTGTATAGTAGGACCGAGAAAGCTTATCGGGCCTGTCTATCATGCGACAGTATAGGAGTTGGCCATGGCAACGATATGAGTAACCGTACCGGCGGCCGGTCGGTCCGGGACGACCGGGTAGTCAGTCGCCGCGCCGAACAGACCGGACGGAGCGGTCGATCGCCCGGTTAGCCTCAAATAATTTGCTGCCAAGAAGATACGGCCGTCCATTGTTCGGTCTATTATATGTGCAGCCGCAGCTGCTGCGCACATGATCGGCTCAGGCGAGTCAGCCAATGACCACGACCCAACGGCTGTAGCTGTGGGTATATAGGAGCCTACTGTAGTAGTGCTAGCTCGTACGTACGTATAGTTTCGCTGAAGCCCGCGCGTTTAATCCACAGGGGTCGTCTTCTTGGCTCTCTCCCAAAGCACGAGAAGACAATGCCGGACTGTCTCGTAGCGGGAGGGAGGCCGCACGTCGTCGTCATGGCGCGGTGGCACTCTCGTCTCGTCTCGCGCGCCGGGAGACTCGTGGGAGAAGGAGAACGATCATACAATATCCGCAAGATCGAGACAGGTACAGAGAACAGCAAGGCAAGAGCTGGACATCACGTACTTCCACCCCTTGACGTTCGGTTCTTGGGGTGGTCGGTCGAGGAGCTGCAGCCCTGTGAAGGCAGCGCGGGCACGCAGCTGCACCGGCATGCATGCATCAGCCACCTCTGCCTTTTTCGACCTCTGTTGGGATCCTGCCTGCGGATCGCACGGCGTTAGAGATTTAGAACGCGCTCATCACCTGTCACGTCTCGCTCGCTGCAACCTACCAAACGGCCCTCGGGTCCCTGGCTGTACAGTTTATAATCGAGCGTCGTGCTTGATTCCAGCATCCATGCCTCTGTGCGCCCGTAACGCCGGTAACAGTGCATGCTTGGCTGAGTGTTCAGACTTTAGAGTGCCGGTACCCACAAGCCCACAACAGTCATTAGATAAGCCGTACTCCCACTTGGCTGCACCAAAGAAGAAGATAGGTTTCACTTGTGACGTGTTCGATTGCCGGCATGAAAATCAAGCAGGCCTGCGAGGGAAGAAATTGTTTGGTTGCCCGGATTCACAGTTTGACCTGCATTGCACGATGTCTAAAGCACCTCAAAGTCAGACACGCTAGAAAATGGCCGAATTAGCAATTTTTAGAGACCTAGACTCGGCTGAAGCAGGGGAGAGGAACACGGCGCGGAGCTCATGCGATTACGAAGATGGCACGAGCTCGCGTGCATCATCAAAAAGTCGGCGGGAGGATTTTGGGTTACCTCCGCCGATTCGGTCGCCCTATGTAGCCACCTTCACCTCACCGTCTTAACTCCCATCACCATTCTCCCCCCTTTCAAGCTTTCCCTCCAACGTGGATTAGCACCGTCTAGCAGGTAAACAGTGCTTCTTCTCTGCGACCGGTGGTCCACGACGGCGATGACTTGTGTCCTCCTCTTTTCCGACCTGTTCCGTGTCTCCCTCGAGCTGCGTGATGGCCTATGTGAGTTCAATCATCCTGCTTCTAAGTACCAGTTCTAGTTAAATCTGAAAGCATGTGATAGAGTTTGATCCGTGACCATCTTGTAGCATTGTACATTGCCGATCTATAAGAATGTGACCATCATCTTGTACTATTGTACACTGACCATCTTGTGCCATCATGCGTATACGGACGGACGAGCACAGGACGGGCCATGTCAATGGCCGCAGCTCAGTTGATCAGCCGTTTCCGGTTAGAAACCGAATAATAATAAGTGAGTTCTGGTACCGCAAAGTCACGTCGTTGGTAGCAGCGGTTAACCCCAAGATGCTCCAACCAGAGTATCTGCAACAGCACGCGTCACTGTACTGTGTATCGCGCAACAGTATCGGAGTCGATCAAGGCAATTCGGCAACGACTCGAGTGACCCAACGGCTGTAGCTGTGGGTATACAGGAGCCTACTTGTGGTAGGGAGTACGTGCGGTTCCGTGGAAGACTGCGTTTCATCCATCCACAGGGGCCGTCTTCTTCGCTCTCTCAAGGATGAGGAGAAGAAAGAAAATGCCGGAGTGTTCCGTAGCGGGAGCGGAGGTCGCCCGTCGTCGTCAGGGCGCGCCGGTACTCTCGTCTCGCCTGTGGACGGCGGGAACGCACGACAGACGATGACGCTGGTCCGTCAGCTAGCTTTGCCATAGTAGTAAAACAAGCGTTTTTCTTTTCTTTGACGAATGTAGTACGTACTAGTAAAAAGAAGCAAACGTCACATTTTGTTTTCTACTCCCGCAGCCTCCGCAGAAAGTCCACCGAATTAATTTGCCGCACGGAACCCCGGTCGCCGTCGATCGAATCTCCCGGCTCGTGACCGGAGGCGGCACCCGAGGAGGCCTCCGGATAATCTATGGGAGCGCTCAGGTGGACTGGCCTCCCGGCCGCGCGCATCTAGCAGACGGAAGCGGGGATACGCGACGGCGGACGGGACGACCAAACCGATATGATGCGTGCGGGTCGTGTGGAGAATTGATTCACCGAAAGATGGCGAAGATTTGGTCGCTGGAATGTTCCTGGAATAAATAATAACAGATTGAGCGGGCGAGCCAGGCCTCCTGGCACGTAACGTACGCCTCCAAAACGTTATGAAGATTATTGCATGGCGAAGATTTGGCCACTGCAAAGTTCGGGTGGTTAACATAAACGAGAGTGGATCATGTCTATCGGCACTTACTCACGTCTCCAAACGATTATGAGGGCAAGGTAAGACCATCTGAGATAGTTTTTGACTCGGTGGAATGCTGGGTTCGAGTCTCTGATCTACCCCTAGACAAACGATGCAAAGCTTTTGGAGAGGCCCTCGGAAACTGGATTGGAAAAACTGTTCGGGTTGATGTGGAAAAAGATGGATTTGCGAAGGGTTCGCAGCTTTGTGTCCGGGCCAAGCTATCAATCTTCGAGCCGCTAGTGCGAGGTTTTAATTTGAAAGAATCAGAGGATGATGAGGAGGGTATATGGTATGATTTTGAATATGAGAAAATCCCACACTTCTGTATTGATTGTGGGCGATTAGTGCATGCTGCTGAGGATGCTTGCCACCAGTGAAATCAGACATTTAATGGGGGGAATGGTTACGCGCCTCATCGGGAAAGTCCTCGTCGCTCAAGGAGGGGTCTCACAGGCCGACACACAGTGCAAACAGCCACAACAGTGCGAGATCCAATGATGAGTTTATGGACTGGAGGGGCGATACGGGAAGGAGTACGGGATATGTTCGCAACATCCCGACAAGAAGAAATCTGAATGGAGAGTTCCATGGCTCAGCTGATTCCCGCACTGGCGGGGGCGGCAAACAGGAGGGGGAGGAAGTAAATAGCCCAAGCAAGGTGTAACACCCCGGAAGTAACTTTCCCTATTTGTACTCCAACTCTTGCCGTTTCCGACGTTAAGTTATTTTATTTCCTCGAGTTCGGGTTTTGTGTCTCCGTGTATTGTTATCGTTGTCATGCATCTCATATCATGTCATCATGTGCATTGCATTTGCATACGTGTTCGTCTCATGCATTTGAGCATTTTTCCCGTTGTCCGTGTTGCATTCCGGCGCTTCGATCTCCTCCGGTGGCCATTTCTAGCTTTCTTTCGTGTATGGGGATTAAATATTTTCAGATTGGACCGAGACTTGCCAAGCGGCCTTGGTTTACTACCGGTAGACCGCCTGTCAAGTTTCGTACCATTTGGACTTCGTTTGATACTCCAACGGTTAACCGAGGGCCGAAAAGGCCTCGTGTGTGTTGCAGCCCAACACCCCTCCAATTTGGCCCAAAACCCACCTAACTCTGCTCCATCACCTAAAGCGTTCGATCACAATCGCGTGGCCGAAAACCGCACCTCATTTGGACTCTCCTAGCTCCCTCTATGCCTATAAATACACCCCTCCGTTTTCAGATCTCCGTCTCCCCCGTAACCCTAAAAAACCTGCTCGCGCCGCGCCGGACAAAAATTCGCGCCGCGGACATTGTCCGGCCACCGCCCGCGCCTACCAGGAGGCGCCACGTGGCGGGCGCCGCCGCCCCGCGCCGCCGGCCCGGCGAGCCCGTGGGAGGCCCCCCCGAGCCCGCTTCCTCCGCCGCCAGGCCGCGCCCCCTCCCGAGCCGACCGCCGCCGCCGCCGCCTCGCGCCGTCGCCGCCGCCGCCTCCGGCCGCCGCCGCCACCGCCGGCCCTGGCCCGGCCTCTCCTCTCTCCACTCCGGCCGCCACCGTCCATCGTCGCCGACCAGCCCGCCGGCGAGCCCGGATCCGCCTCGAGAAGCGTGCAATCCAGATCTGGAATTTTAGGTTGACTTCATTTTTTTTCTCTAAGTCCCAGAAATTTCGGTCCATGTGCTCCAGTTCGTGGCTCCGTAACTTTTCATCTGTAGCTTCGATTTGGGCGTATAGCATATCAAAATGTTCATCTCAGAGAGTACATCATTTCATTCCATTGCATCATTTTCATTTGAGCTCATCTTGATGCCCAAAATTCTGTTATAAGAGGGCTACTTGAGTTAATTGTCAGATCTGTTACTCCGTTTAGCACATTTGTTATTTTTGCCATGATTAATGTGTGCATGATATGCCCGTGAGTTCTTCATATGTTTTGTTAAGAGTTTTGTCATCTATCCAGAGGTGCAACCCATATATTTTTAGGATGTGTATGGTGACTTGTGCAAGCTTGCAAAGTGAGGCACCCGGTAATTCTGTTTTCAGGGACTTAGTGATTTCACTAAGTCCTGGGATTGTTTATCTCACGATGCCATATGTTCTTGTTGTTTCCTAGTGATCCGTGCCTCTTTTGAGGATGATAAGTAAGGGAGTTTTGTTAATCTTGTAGTGCTCTATCCATCCATGTATTTGTTTGCAATTATGGAGCACCCTAGCTTGAGTCAATAAAACTCTACTTTTGCTTCGTTGTGAATCTGGGCAGATCATCAACTTGTTTGCGATTTTGCCGATGTTATTGTAGTTGATCCGTGCATGCTATGCTATTGTTCTTGCCATGTTTAGCTTTTAGTTTGTGCCTTCTTTATGGATGTATGCTTGTCTTGCCGTGACTTGCACCGTGGTGAGTGCATCGAGCTCGTAAACATGCCTTCGTAAGTTATGTTTCAGCATGTCCCAGTTTTCACTAAGTCTGAAAACTGATTATGTTATTGCTATGTTCGTGTGCTTGTTAGTATATTTTGTGATCCCTTTTGGCTCAAGATCACTAAGGGACTTTTGTTAAGATTGTTTAGTAGCTCCATGCCATATTTTTCTTTGTCATGTTCAGGTCCTGTAGCATGTTGTTTTGTTGCTCCGAAGAGGACTATATGATCTGAAATTCCAGACAAGTGTTAATTTCACTAAGTTTGAGATCTGTTTGTCATTTGCGTTTTTGCCATGCTTGTTTGAACCGGTTAATGGATGAATTGGCCGTAGCTCACTGCTAGACTTTTGTTAAGCATCCTGTGTGCATCCCTGCCATGTATTTTGTTGTCATGTTTGGGTGCTGTAGCATGTTCATCTCATTGCATTTAGATGCCTACTTGCTGTAAATCGCAGACCGGTGTCATTTTTGAATTGCTTGCCATTTCCAAACCGTAACTCCGATTCCGGCGTTCTTT
The DNA here is from genome assembly GCF_056163025.1 of Triticum urartu. Lineage (NCBI taxonomy): Eukaryota > Viridiplantae > Streptophyta > Magnoliopsida > Poales > Poaceae > Triticum > Triticum urartu. The sequence continues at coordinate 100,008,035 of NC_141875.1, forward strand.
ATATCGTTTTCAAGCGATTTCATCTCATCTTTCCAGTGGCACCCTTGTAATTTCATGTTGAGGCCAGGTTCATGCATTTCCTGTCATATCTTGCATTTTGCATCCCGCATCGCATCCCGCATAGCATATCATCTTTGCATCGTGTTGTTTGAGTTTGCACGTGGTTGATTGTATCCTTGTTGCTTGTTTGTCTTGTTTGGATAGAGCCGGGAGACGAGTTCGCTAACGAGGAGCCCGTTGAGTTTGCTTTCGAGGATCCAGTCAACTCTGACAACTGTGCAGGCAAGATGATCATACCCTCGAAATCACTACTATCTTTGCTATGCTAGTTTGCTCGCTCTTTTGCTATGCCATTGCTACGATGCCTACCACTTGCTTGCAAGCCTCCCAAATTGTGTCAAACCTCTAACCCACCATTGTCCTAGCAAACCGTTGATTGGCTATGTTACCGCTTTGCTCAGCCCCTCTTATAGCGTTGCTAGTTGCAGGTGAAGATTGAAGGCCGTTCCTTGTTGGAATATCTTTTATTTACTTGTTCGGATATCATTATATTGCTATGTTATCTTAATGCATCTATATACTTGGTAAAGGGTGGAAGGCTCGGCCTCTCGCCTAGTGTTTTGTTCCACTCTTGCCGCCCTAGTTTCCGTCATATCGGTGTTATGTTCCCGGATTTTGCGCTCCTTACGCGGTTGGGTTATAATGGGAACCCCTTGATATTTCGCCTTGATTAAAGCTTGTCCAGCAATGCCCAACCTTGGTTTTACCATTTGCCACCTAGCCCTTTTCTTTCCCTTGGGTTCTGCAGACTCAAGGGTCATCTTATTTTAACCCCCCCGGGCCAGTGCTCCTCTGAGTGTTGGTCCACCTGTCAGCTACCGGTGGCCACCAGGGGCAACTCTGGGCTGGCCTACCCGTACCTAGGACAATCTAAGTGTGCCCTGAGAAAGAGATATCTGCAGCTCCTATCGGGATTTGTCGGCACATTCGGGCGGTGTTGCTGGTCTTGTTTTAACCTGTCGAAGTGTCTTGAGTTACCGATATACCGAGTCTGATCGGAACGTCTTGGGAGGAGGTCTATTTCTTTGTTGACTGTGAGAGTTTGTCATGTGCTAAGTTGGAACTCCCCTGCAGGGATTTGAACTTTCGAAAGCCGTGCCCGCGGTTATGGGCAGATGGGAATTTGTTAATGTCCGGTTGTAGATAACTTGAACCTTAATTAATTAAAATGAATCTACTGAGTGTGTTACCGTGATGGCCTCTTCTCGGCGGAGTCCGGGAAGCGGACACGGTGTTGGAGTAATGTTTGCGCAAGTTACTCTCTAGTATCTCGCTCGTGCTTTGCCTCCTCTTCTCGCTCTCTTTTGCAAATAAGTTAGCCACCATATATGCTAGAAGCTTGCTGCAGCTCCACTTATATTTACCTTGCCACACCCATCAGCTTAAATAGTCTTAATCGCGAGGGTGCGAGATTGCTGAGTCCCTGTGGCTCACAGATTACTATCTCACCAGATGCAGGCCCTGATGATTCCGCTCCAGGAGACGCGTATGAGCTCAAGTGGGAGTTCGACGAAGACTCTCAACGATACTACGTTTCCTTTCCCGATGATCAGTAGTGGTGCCCTGTTGGGGGTGATTGGGGCTGTATCGCATGTTGGGTTCTCTTTTATTTTGGCGTCGTAGTCGGGCCATGAGCGTTTGGATGATGTAATGTTATTTATGTACTTGATTGACGTGGCGAGAGTAAGCCAACTATGTTATCTTCCCTTTTATTATTACATTACATGGGATGTTTGTGAAGATTGCCTAACTTGCGACATATGCCTTCAATGCGATTATGTCTCTAAGTCGTGCCTCGACACATGGGAGCTATAGTCGCATCGAGGGTGTTACACAAGGATCGGCACAGGCCGGTCGAGCAAAGAGGCAGAGACCTGCGGGATGACTTGGAGATGAGAAGGGAGAGGAATATGAGGAACGACCTAAAACAACGACAGCAAAATAGGCAAGCGGAAATTCATAGGCAATATCAGCAGTAGGCAGGGCGGGACCTGGGAGGTCAAGACGCCTATAGTCGCTACAGAGAGAGGGAGAGAACAAGTGGCAGATTTGTCAGGATCCCGAGGCAGGAGTATGTTCCCAGATCGCCAAGGAGCCCTACTCATAATGAACAGAGGGAAAAGAAGAGAAGACCCAAGCAGCATTGGGTGGCTAAGGGAGACCCGGACAGGCAAGTGGGCAATGATACTTTCATTCGCGATACTAGACAGAAAACAACTAGTGTGTTTGATCGTATCACCGAGAATGTAGATCAATCGGCGGACCCTGCGAGCCAGGGCCGCCGGACGCAATGAATATTTTGGCCTGGAACTGTCGAGGGTTGGGGTTGGACTCGACAGTTGGCGAACTCAGAGACCTGATACGGTCATACAACCCAGCGGTGGTATTTTTATGCAAAACAAAAAAGAAGGCTAGTGCGATGGAAAGGCTCAAGTGGAGACTTGGATTTAGGAGTGGAGTTGCAGTTGGTTGTCCGGGATTAAGTGGTGGACTTGCACTATGGTGGAGAGAAAATATCATTGTTACCATTAGACCGTGGTGTCAGTATTTTATCAATGCAGAGATCAAAGTGGATGGCAAGGCTTGTAGATTCACCGGTTTCTACGGCGAGCCAAAAACTGAATTGAGGAAGAAGTCGTGGGACGCGCTCTGTTTCCTTCGTGCACAGGATGATCTTCCATGGATATGTGCAGGTGATTTTAACGAGATTTTAGTGCAGTCTGAACAACGAGGTGGAAATCCAAAAAGCTTTACTCAAATGGAAAGCTTCAATGACAGTTTGTCCGACTGCGGACTAGCTGATCTGGGCTTCTCTGGGTATCCATACACTTGGGACAATAAACGTGACGATGATGAGAACATCCAAGTCAGACTGGATAGAGCGGTGTGCAACAGCGAGTTCATGGCTATGTACCCAGCGACGATGGTGGAGAATCTAATCACGGAGGAGTCTGATCATATGGCCTTTCTGATTCGTGTCATGGAGACGGCTCCTGGCACTCGATCGAGTGTACCTCGCCCATTTCAGTTTGAGGAAATGTGGACAAAGCATGAGGGGTATGACACTATGGTAAATAATGCATGGACGGAAGCGGCCAGTCTGTAGGATCGGCGGACCTTTGTAGCAAACTAAACCATCTATCACGATCTATGCATGCATGGGGGCGCTCTGTCTTTGGGTCTGTACGTAGACAGATAGCTATGCTCAAAGATCAGCTACGTGATGCAAAGGAGCGAGCGTTAACTACTGGGTATACACAGGAGGTGCGTGATGTTGAAGGCCAGCTAAAAGAGATTTTTGAAAAGGAGGAAATCATGTACAAACAGCGATCTAGAGTTGGCTGGTTAAAAGAGGGTGACCAAAATACTCAGTATTTTCAAAACAGAGCCTCTCATAGGAAGCGAAAGAATACGGTCAGAGCCTTGAGAGGGGAAAACGGAGCAAGATGCACAGTCGATGAGGGTATGCAAGAAATGGCAGTAGGGTTCTATGAACAACTCTTTAAATCTGAAGGCACAGAAGCAACAGACCGCATCCTAGATCTTTTCCATGGGTAGTCTCGCCATCAATGAATGAGAAGCTCACGGCGCCGGTCAATGATATTGAAATTGAGACTGCTCTATTTCAGATGGGGCCGACGAAGGCGCCGGGGCCGGACGGGCTACCGGCGATGTTCTATCAGCGACACTGGCCATTGGTACGGGAGGATGTCTGCAAAGCGGGTCGTGATTTTCTTGCAGGTTCAGCAACACCGGATATCTTCAATGACACAACAATTGTGATGATCCCGAAAGTTAACTCACTGGAGCTACTGTCACAATTTCGCCCTATAAGCCTTTGTAATGTCCTATATAAAATAGCGTCAAAAGTGTTAGCAAATAGATTGAAGCTGATCCTTCCGGTACTCATCTCTGAGGAGCAAAGCGCATTTGTACCGGGACGGTTAATCATTGACAATGTGCTCGTGGCATATGAGTGTGTGCATGCAATTAGGAGACGGAAAAGGAAGAAGCCGCTATGTGCAGTAAAACTTGATATGATGAAAGCCTATGATAGGGTCGAGTGGGTGTTTCTAGAGAAGACTTTGGAGCGTTTTGGCTTTGCACAGAATGGATCAGCATGATAATGAGATGTGTTAGGAGTGCTCGGTTCTGTGTCAAGCTGAATGGGGGTTTTTCGCGCAGTTTCTTGCCATCGAGAGGGCTTCGGCAGGGCGATCCACTTTCCCCATACCTGTTCCTGTTTTGTGTTGAAGGTTTTTCAGCGTTGCTTCAGCAGGCTCAAAGAGATAATCTGATAAATGGGGTAAGCTTTGGGAGCACTGGCCCCCATATTACTCATCTTTTATTTGCTGATGACAGTGTGGTATTCTTGGAAGGAACACAAGGTAATCTCCAGGCACTGAAGGATATTCTGCAAGCATACCAAGTGGCGTCTGGACAGAAGGTAAATTTACAAAAATCAGCTATCTTTTTTGGGAAAGGATGTAACGAGGGGGATAAGGGCGCTCTGAAACAAACCATTGGCATTGACTCTGAAGCACTAAGTGAGAGATATCTGGGGCTTCCAACTATGGTAGGAAGATCAAAAGATGGTTCCTTCCAATATGTCAGAGAAAGATCAAAGGGTAAAGTGTCGGGATGGAAGGGGTAAGGTTTGTCTAAGAAGGCAAGAGAAGTACTTATAAAATCAGGGTTACAATCAACACCAACTTTCACAATGAGCTGTTTTCAACTCACAAAGAAAATGTGCGGGAACTTGACTTCAATCTCTTCAAAATTCTGGTGGGGAGCGGCTGATGGTGATAGGAAGGTGCACTGGATAGCCTGGGATAAAATGTGCTTGCCAAAGAGAGATGGCGGGATGGGGTTCAGAAATTTTGAAGCTTTTAATCAGGCTCTGCTGGCAAAGCAAGCGTGGCGACTCCTTCAATATCCACCCTCTTTGTGTGCGCGTGTGCTCAAGGCTAGATACTTCAAGGAGTGCACAATCATGAACGCCACGTGTCCCGATGGTGCGTCGTACACGTTCAGGAGCATTATACATGGGAGGGAACTACTAAGAGAGGGAGTTGTTTGGCATGTAGGTGATGGTTTGAACATTAACATACACCACGAAAATTGGATTCCGAGGGCAGGGAGTTTGAAACCTCTTGGGCAGCATTTTGTCCATGGAATCACACATGTCAGCGACCTACTTAGTCCCGATGGTGCTGCTTGGGATCATGCCAAGGTGGATGCTACGTTCTCAATTGATGATGCACACGATATCAAGCAGATCGCTATTGGAGGCATGGGAACCAGCGACTATTTGGCGTGGAATTACACTAAGTCGGGATAGTTCAGCGTCCGATCAGCATATCACCTATGTATGTTGCTAAAAAGGACCAAAACCGGACAGCCAGAGTCTTCGACATCGGTGGATAGACACAAAAGTTGGCTTGCGCTTTGGAACACCAACGCTCCTGGGAAGGCAAAGATTCACATGTGGCACCTTATAAAAAATGGATTGGCCGTTGGTGCTGAGTTACACAGGAGGAAAATCAAACCAGGGATCTTTTGCACGGTTTGCGGCAGAGAAGAAACAGTCCTGCATCGCTTCTGGGCGTGTCCGCATTCAGCCATGTTCTGGAAGGTGTTAAGTTCGGAGAAAGGGGTTCCGGTGGCGATCCCGCCGGTGTCTGATGGACCCCATGAAGAACTTGCCTCATGTCTGCTGGGATGGTTTGCTGATGCCGGCGACCAGGAGCAGGAGTTAATGGTTTAGGCTGCGTATGGTCTTTGGCTCGCAAGGAACGAAGCGAGGGATGGAAAAAAGATTGCAGATCCCAGGGTGGTTGCAGAGAATGTTCATCAGCATATGATAGAATGGACCGCCATTCATGCAAAGCAACCAAGGTGCTCCTCTGCAGCACCGGCTCTAAGATGGAGTCCGCCGGAGCAAGGGTGGCTCAAGGCAAACTCAGACGGAGCTTTGTCTAAGCTGCGAGATCGTGGAGGTGGAGGAGTGGTCCTTCGAGACCATGTTGGAGCGTTTAGAGGGGGCGCCTGCTATGTATTCCGGGATGTGTCTGATCCCGAGGTGGCCGAGATACTTGCTTGCCGCAAGGCGTTGCAGCTGGCGATCCATGCTGGAGCTACCAGGGTGCACGTTGAAGTCGACAGCAAGGGAGTGGCGGCCATGTTGAATGACCAAGCAAAAAACTTAAGTGTGGCTGGCCCGATCGTTGAAGAAATCAAGATGCTGGGAAGGACTCTTGAAGGTTTTAAAGCTTCCTGGGTTAGAAGATCAGGGAACCAAGGAGCTCACTTGTTAGCTAGAGAAGGAGTTAGTAAGGAACTATGTAGTTTTTGGCCGAGCAATCCGCCTGACTGTATTCTGCATGTATTATCCGATGAAATCCCAGGTGTAGGATGATTAATAAAGGTTGATGATGATTCTAAAAAAACGATTAAAAAACAGCAGACATAAGGAGTACACACACGGTTTCTTATAGGGAAAAAAAGAGAAATGTCATAGTTTCAAGTTTTTCTTGCAAAAGAAGGTGGTTTTAAATTGGATGATGTCTAACTATGATATGCGTCAACGAGTGGTGTCAGCTCCTCCTTCACGATGGCTTGGCCACGGTTGAGAGCTCTGTTGTCTCCAAGCAGCGGTTTGTTTTTTCATTTGTACTTGGCATGGAGTAGTCTCGCTAATACTCATCTCCTTTGTATCCTACCCTGGTTGTATGTTGTGATGTTGTGCTGTATGCAGCTGGATGTTTGCTTATCATGCTTATATGTATAAAGTGGGGCAGAGCCTTTTTGGGTATATGATCGAACTTAACCAAGAACATTTGTGTTGTCTACACGGGCAAACTTACGGGCAAGCAAAACTGTGCTGTGACCCGCCCAGCTTAGTGAAAATTCACTGAGATATGAGAGTAAAATGGCCATTGGAGTAAAGCAGTGGGACTTCCCTTCCGTTCGGACCGCCCAGGTTTTCAAGTGTAACTCCGCTACTGGCTGTATAAGTTTCATCTTGGCAGGTTCCTGAAACCGGATGGGGTAAGTTAAATACGGATGGGTCCTTTGTCCAGGCTACGAGAGATGTTGGGAGTGGCATGATTCTTCGAGACCATATAGGAGAGATAGTGTTTTCATCGTGCAGCTACCTTCAACATTGCTCGTCTACCTTGGAAGCTGAATTATATTCGACTAAAGAAGGCATGTCTCTAGTCATACAGTGGAGCCAACTCTCAATACATACTGAGAATGATTGTTTTGAAGCGGTTAACATTTTGAGGAAAGAAGGTATGGACTGATCAAGTTTTGGAATCCTTGTGCATGATATCAAATTGCTCATGACACAACGAAATACTTGTACTCCTATGCTAAACGGAATTGTGATAATATTAGTCATATTTAGCTATTTTTTGACAAAGAACATTTCATTCAATTGATATATCGAGGTGATACAACCACATTAAAAGAAAGTCTGGCCTCTGCATAACACGATGCACAGAGACAATACGTCCAACACAACCAGAGATAAAATATCATTTTACATCATCAATAATTAAAAGTCTAGCCTAAGGTGGGGTATATCCTATCCGAATATTACACCGTCATCCATAAAGGGAGAAAGCCTTCCCGGCGGTATGTTCCAGCCGTGTAGACGTCATCATAAAAAGTCTCTGTCCTCCTGCCTCTGCCGGATAGACCAAGTTCGGAGCCATCGCGTACATGCATGATCTCATAAAAAAATAGCTATCTTTATTATTAAAGGAGGATCGAATGTCGTGATGGTTCGACCTCGTTCCACCCCCTCCTCTGGCTATCGATACATCTTCCCACCATATCCTCCCACCGATTTTTTTTCAGTCCCTCCGAAAACCAGATGCAAGTAACCCGGTTCAATCAACTCTTCCTCCCCACGTCGTATGGTCCGCACGACTGGAAAATCCACGCAAAAACAGAATCGCCTGAAAAAGCCCACGTTCGACAGCTGAAAAACAATGAAACAACGCACGTTCACCACCTCCTCCCCCAACCTGCAGATCTGTATCCTCCCTCCCCAAAAACACGAACCACCCGCACCCAGCTCCTCGGATGCCCCCTCTCCGACGACCACCCATCGCCTCCCTCTCCACTAGATGGCCCCTTCTTCCTTGCTTGCACCTCCCTCTAGGCCTCTACCCCCATCTGTTATATGCTGCCCCACCCATGAACACTTCGCCATGGCCGCTTCCTTGGCCATGCCCGCATGGCGGCCATGGTTGGGATCGGCACCGCCCTTGGGCGCGGTGGTATGCCCATGGCCTGTGCGATGGAGCAGAGGGGGTTTGTGGTGGTACCAGCCACGACGGTGGAGGCGGCGACGGAGTTCTAGGAGGAGAGTTAAGCAAGCTGCGGCGGTGGAGGCGGCGGCGGACATTGAGCCTCGTCACCACGACCCCTCTATCGGCAGTTCTTCCTCTCTCCCTAATCCCTTCTCAATCAAGCTTCGACCCACCCGAACCCCAGTTCCACCTCGCTCCCCACCCCACCTCAGTCGTGGCGGCGACGATGCCAACGAGCCGCTTCAAGTTGGGTTTCCAAGGACACTCGTCACAAAACTATCCATCCGCGACCAGTCCACTAAAGACCCTGTCATGGAGGATGTCTGGAGGAAGGAGGAAAGAAGAACATGAGGGAGAGGAGATGCGGCCTAAGCTCTCGCTAGACCTGCTCCTCTCCAACGACAGCCTATTCTTAGTCCTCTTCTACGTCCTCAAGACGTTCATTCCCGGTGCCCTGCCCATCCACGAGGTACCCACCTATAACTCCAACTATAGGCAGATGTGATCTTGGTGCCCCTTGTTGCGCTACCTCTCCCCGCTACTGATAAACTATTTTCAGCCTTCAAATATAGTGCTTTTATGATATTTGCTTCTTTGTTTAAATGTGCGCCTTGGCTGCTCGATGACATGGTAAATAGTTCAGGATTGCCTGGCTAATAGAAGTGAATTGGAATTTATAATTAGATCATTGGTGCAATCATGAACTGTATGGTGTTGCATTACAAATTTTGAGTTATCATTGAGTTTCACTGTTCAAGTTTATGCCAAAGCAGATTCCGCTTGTGCTGATGCTTAATTGGTAATTGACAGTCTTGGGATGGCGCCTTGAGATTCCAACTTGTTTCAGTGTAATCTTTACACTTTTTTAAACAGGCACACTTTTCTTAAACTGGAGTATTCTCTTGCTTAGAGGTTGTTATGGCATTGATATGGTGTTACCTTTTCTTGAAGACGGGAGCGAGATGGATAGTAATACTGCAGCGTCAGCAGTTCAAGTTACAATCAAAGCATGGCTGGTGATATAGAGAACGCAAGAACCCGGACTTCGGTTTCCTGGAAGTGGTGAGGAAATTTATTGCCTTATTACTATGTTGATCTTATTTCCCAATCCAGATAATTAGGCATTGACGAGTAAATTGTGTCTTCCAGTTGCTTGTTCGACTGTAGCTTACTCTAGATGTATTAAATATTTGAAATTCTACAGTCAAATTAAGATCCAAATTACAGATTTTGCAGGTTATGAGGGGGTATCCCAATAGATAAGATGCCCAATGATAGCAGTTGGCGTGAGCTGGTGCCATGAACATTGGGACGGGGAGGCGGTGTGGTTGTACCATTGCATGGCCATGTCTATGACCACTGCATGGAGGTGACTTCTAGCTCAGGGGATAGAGTCACGCAAGCGAGAAATGATGCTTGAGGTCACGGGCCGAGCAAGCACGCAAGTGGTACGCATCCAATCTTCGTGATATTGTTTTAAGCGATCCGACCAGTTCACCGTCATTTGTATTTATGTTCCAAAATCAAATATTGATGGTTTCACCCTATTTTCATGGTCTAGCGGAAGTGGAGGGAATACCATCATGTAACCAATTATGTTTGATCTTGAACGAGGAAAAGTTTACCAACAAAGACATCAAGTGACTTATATTTCAGGAGATATTTTAATACCACCCTCAGCCTCAGTAGGATTACATGAACGGCTCAGAAAAAATAATAAGCTTTCTATATGCTAGGTTTCTGTGATCTAATTGTATCCCTTTTCTCCATATAATTTTGTCTATCTAGCAACATTCATAACTGATGCTCTTGACTCTTCATTATTCTGTATGCAGTGTTGTTGACCATTTTTAGAGGCAATTTCCTAACTTACATGAAGATACTGAAAAGTGCGGGGAAGTCAACATGAAGCATGTTTGCCTCACAAGGTAACTTACATTATCACATCTTTCCTTGCTGTATCTGTCATATATCAGGTTCACAATGATTTGTGCCGCCATACATAGCTTATGTTAAAACTTATTAGAAGCATCAATGCAATTGTTAATAGGCTTTTTTACAAAGCAGGCTCATCATATTTCAAAGGTCTATTTAAGTATAATACGAATTATTGTGATGCATCACATATTTTGAAAATTGATGATTTCGGTTTTGAGGTGACATAAATTTTGGAATTTGCTATATGGACCTTTGGTCGGCTACTTGCATGACTACAAGGTTTTAAAACTAATAGTTGCCGAACTACAACAGTTCACTCGACTCCACTTCCTTGAACAAATGGTCCTCCCAATTCATCCCATGTTCCTCGAAGGATTCCAACATCTATTTATTAGCTATTTGTCACGCACCGACTTGGTATTCTCCTTTTAACTTCAAACAACATCAATCTAACATATTTCACCTTTTGCTACTCTCGCAGCTAGACAGACAGAGTGATACGTCAGCGACACCTATCAAGAGTGCAAGTGTCACCAATTGACACATTGGACTAATAGTGGCAAGGGACCAGAAGGCGGACGACTCTAATAGGCAGGAGAACCCGCAGGGCACACATCATCATTTCTTGGACACCAAGGCCGCGTTGGAAATCGACATGATGTCCTTGCTCTACTACACCCCATTCAGCGGCCTGGCCACAATTATATGTGGATACAGCAAGGTTAGTATGGCTAAAGATGCACTAGAGAAATGGTTAGGCAAGCTCGCAGGGTCGAGCGTGGGAAGGCAGCCGGGTATGGATGATATTCTGGTAAGAGGTTCAGGGTGTGGGGGGCATGGTAAAATTCCTCCCTTCTTTTGAAATTTGTAGGAGACAGGAAACAAGGGCTCTCTTATATATCTGACAACACATGGCCCTCTCTATTTTGGTTTCTGAATGTGCTGATGCTCAAGCTTGTGTTAACAGATAGTTTTGTCAGAGAGGAAAGCAACTCTGTTTGAAATGAACTTGTATGTTGTGGAGTTTCAGTGCAATTTTTATTATTTTGTTTTATTTTTTAATTGTAGCCAGCCAGATGTAACCTTGCAATTCCCTTTTTATAATGTTTAAATAAAGCCATGTTTCAGATAAATATTTTGTGTATCACTGACTCACTTTGTTGCATATCACTATGCTTAATCTCCATTAGACAATGTTATTGTGAACTAATAAATGGCTGCATGGTATCTTCTTATATGTTGCATGGTATTTTCTTGTATTTGATGTACGTGATGCAAGGAGAACAACTAAAGGTAAATAATGAATTTTTTTACGCTCGAGACGAATGCATTAGGAAGTAAGAACCATGGTTTTAGTAACAATCGTGGGAAGAACCCGAGCACGATTTCCATCTTTAGTTTATCATGGCCACTACTACCAACGGCGTAGTAGCAGATGTTGCCGCCGGATATCTAACCCTTCATTATCCATGTTAATGTGAACGACCATGTTGTTGGTCTCCTACCTCAATACTCGACTGAGAGCAGGGCATCTCCAAGGGCAAGCCGCAAATTGCCTCCCACATCCATCCGTGGACACGGATGCGGGAGGCAGCCATCTGGATGACTGCGTACATTTTCAGAACAACTCGAATCAACCAGACAAAATTTGATCAAACTGAATGAATTTTAATATAAACATGGCAGATTTCATGGAAAGTAGGATAATTTGTACATAAATCGGACGATAGTTCGTCCAGTGAACTAAAAACCTAAAACTAAAACCCAAAACTACTCTATACTTCACGGTGACCTCGTAGGCCATGCCGGGCTGGCGGCTCCTCCTCTGTCATCGTTGCCCGACCCGGCGTTGGAGTAGTCGTCGTCGGGCTTGCGGCAGCGAAAGGTGGCGGCGTCACGACAGGGCTTTCCCGGCGGCCGCCTGACGCTCGCGGATGATCCTCTCCGCCTCCTCCTGCGTTGTGCACAATGCGACTGCAACCACTGAAGATGTCGGCTGGGGGAGAGGGCGGCGGTCGCTGAGGCGTCGCCGTTGGCGATGACGGCGATCTCGATCAGGCGGCGGCGAGAGACACTCTTCCTTGACGCGGCGGCTACGCCGACGACATAGAGCGTGGAGGGGATGTCGGTCCCGGCTACATAGGGAGGAGTGCCTCCAGTGGCGGAGCCGGGCCATTGGTGTGGACGATGGAGCGGCGGAGCATCAGCTCCATCTGCTCCTCGAACTCCACGTCAGTGCCGGCGTAGACCTGACCCGGCATCGCCGGCGCGGACTACGGCGGCGGAGGCTGCTGGTCCTCTTTGTCGCCGTAGGAGATGACGATCTCCGCCGACCGGCGAGGACGACGACTGCGGAGTTCGAGGGCGGTGTCTCCATGAACCGTGAGATCCCGCCCCAGAACCGCCTACCGGCGCTGACGCCCAGGACTTGCCCATCACCGGAGATGTGGAGGGAGATGGGCGGGGGAGGGGGGGGCTGGGGGGGGGAGGATAAGGAGGAGAAGGAGGATGCGACGTGGACGACACCGAAGTGCGGCTTAAATATCCGTGGCCAGGCCATGCGAAGGGCCGGTTAGCCGCTTCAATGCGGCGTAGCAGCCCGAGTTGGTTCCTCGGGAATCTGCGTCCACATTGAAGCGACGGCTGCCGAGAGATCGCGTTGGTCAGCACCGCCCTCCCTCCCTACGGTCATATCGCGACATCAATACCGGCCTCTGCGTGCTCTGGGACGGCATGAATGTGGCACGGTAAGTGGTGTGTGCATCGAAAGGAAAGTGTGGGAGGGGTAGTGACGGGTTTTTGGTGGACCAGGGCGGTCAGAAGCGGGCTTGGAAGCGGTCCGAACTACCGCAAACCTCCCCCATTGTTGTCTCCGATTTGCAGGAGAAGTCGCATCTGGACCGATACAGAACCACGTTGGATGACTTCTATCGTCCGGCCAATAAGGTTTAGATTGTTGCGGGAGGTTTGCGGATCGGCGCTGGAGATGCCCTAAGAAGGGATGACACATGATGTGCATAGACGGAGATAACATTTACTATTGTTGTAATTTGATCGCTTATTGCCTTTATAAATGTTTCTGTTCCGTGACAACGCACGGGCATCTAACTAGTTTATGATAGAAGTAATGATGTTCTAGACCTTTTGTTTTAACCACAAACATTGTCCAATTATGTACTCCCTCTGTCCCATAATATAAGACCGTACTAGTGTAAAAAAACGCTTTTATATTATGAGACGAAGGGAGTAAGTCTGAAGTAGTTATACAGAAAAGTTACGCGAATGGTCACTCAAATAGAACAAAAAAGGGTTTATTTTAATTTGGATAAGTTAAAAATAAGGAGTGGATGTTCAAATTTCTACAAAACTGACGTGCCATAGAACAGAGAAAATTTGGCAATGTTGACCCACTCACAAAATCACTAGAAATAATCACATGCAAATCTACGATACAAAAGACGGCGGGACCCCGACGACTCCACGTGACGCGACCTGTTCCGTCTAAGTCTAAACGGCTGGTGCATATGTGCATGTGCAGTGGCCGGCGACTGCTCTGTATGTGTACGTAATGAAAGCCGTTTTTCTTCCGGGACGGGCATGCTGTATGCTCGTTCGTGTTAGTAGTTTACGAGTAGTCAGTAGTTAGTTTTAGTAGCTAGCTCTCGGAGGTTAGGCACCGTGCCATCGTGTGTATACGGACGGGCCAGCACAGGACGGTTCATGTCAGTGGCGGCAGCTCGGCTGATCCGCCGTTCCCGGCTAGAAACCGAATAATAATAATGAGTTCTGGTGCCGTGGAGTCACGTCGTTAGTAGCAGCAGTTAACCCCAAGATGCTTCAACCAGAGTATCCGTAACACTACGCGTCACTATAGTATGACCAAGAAAGCTTATCGGGCCCTGCCTGTCTATCACGCGACAGTATAGGAGTCGACCATGTCAACGACTTGAGAAACAGTACCGGCGGCCGGTCGGTCCGGGACGACCGGGGAGTCAATCGCCGCGGCGAGCAGACCCGACGGAGCGGTCGGTCGCCCAATCAGGTTCAAATAATTTGCTGCCAAGAAGATACGGCCGTCCATCGATCTGTCTATGTGCAGCCGCTGCCCTTATTCTGTTTTTCTCATGGCGGGCACACCGGTCCGATAAGACTAGTACTCCCCCTTTTCGAAAAAAACACTTCTTTTAAATAATAAAGCGCCCCTTTTTAAAAAAAAGACTAGTACTCCCCTTGGCTGGTGACGAAGATAAGAAGATTTGATGGCTTCGGGGACCGCAATGCTCTAGTCCCGGAGGATTTCAAGCGCCCGATGCGCCAACACTATGGAGTCGCGTGGGACAGATCCTATCGTCGATCGGGCACTGTCCTTCCGGGAGCGGCAGGGTCGAAGCATGGGACGACACCTTAGTCGACGGATTCGGTCTGGTCGAAGTCAGATCCGATGTCCGCCATGCCGGAGAAGGCCGAAGATCACCGGACGAGAGCTTGGGCGGCGGGGAACATTGAAAAGGAGTGGAGTGAAGTGGCTAGAGTTTTGTCCGGCGAGCGGATGTGAAGAAATATATGTGGGATTGGGTGGGCCAGCGTGGACCGACACCGACGTGGCGGACGCGACCGGACGCATCCGGGCACCCCATATTTGGGCTGGATATTAGAGGTGCCGGTTAGCGCGGACGTGTGAGGCCCGTTTGGGCGCCGTCTAGGTCACATTTTTGTCACCGGTCAGTGATTGGGACGTCCGTCCGGGTGTTTGAGGTGGGTTTGGGGCGCCCACCTGTAGATGCTCTTAAGCACTATGCCATCGTGTGTATTTTCGACAAAAGGAATATAGTAATACAGCGGAGATATCAATTACACCCGACCTGTGCAACAACACAATGTTGTAAAGACATTACACATGCACACAACCAAAAGACAAAAACAAGAAGAAAAAGAAAAGGAAAAAGAAAGAAAGATCCCACCACAGTGATCGATTCTTTGTAGCTGCAGCACGCACCACCACCTAGATAACACCATAAGTCCAAATTCTCCAAAATGACACCTCCAAGAAGAAAACAGTGCACAAGCACTGTGATCGCCCGGTTATATATTTTAGGTTTTCACCCTGAAGAAAATTCTCGTTGTTAAAACAATGCTTCAATAAGATCACTATCAGGCACAACCAATTAAGGCTAGACCTTAGGTTTTTTACCCTGAAAGCTAAGACTTTGTACTCCACCTGTATTGTCGCTCCAACTTGCCGATGCCGCTGATACGAGTCATGAATCACAAAGTAAAGTCCTCATCACCACGAAGACTCGGTCTGCCATTACAGGCCCTTAGACCTCAGTCATCATGACGTTCTCCGCTGTTTTTGCCATGGAAATCGAAATACCGACATGCCCCATAATGTCACGAATGACCCATATGTTCTCCAACGCGCCGGTTGGCCGTCCAATATTTATATTGATTTGCATTCAAACATATAGTCAAATAACATAGTTTTACCGAATAAAAATATTATAGTTTTACAAGCCAGATACAAATAAAAATGTTTCACATAGTTTTGCAGCCGAATAAAAGAAGATACATCTATTGGTTGCCAACATGAGCCCACATATGCTCAACCAAATCATTTTGCAGCTGCACGTGAGTTTCCCAATCACGCATGTCTTCATGAAATTGGGTGAACTGTTCAAACGTTGCCGCTACTCCATGCTCAGGCACAACATTCTCACTTTGAAACTGAAACCCCCGATCGTACAGACGTTCCGGGCGCTCGTCTTCTACGATCATATTGTGCATGATCACACAAGCAGTCATCACCTCCCACAGTTTCTGCGTGCTCCAGGTATTGGCAGGATACCGAACGATGCCCCATCGAGATTGCAAAACACCAAAGACACGCTTGACATCCTTCCTGGCACTCTCTTGTTCCTGGTCAAATCTTTTCCTCTTATCTCCGACAGGGTTGGGTATTGTCTTGACAATAGTGGTCTACTGAGTATAGATATCGTTATCTAGGTAGTATCATTTGTCGTAGTTGTGGCCATTGACAGTAAAGTTCACCGGTGGGCTGTTGCCTTCAGCAAGCCTAGGAAACACCGGCGAGCGCTGAAACACGTTGATATCATTGTGTGATCCAGCCATGCCAAAGAGTGCCAGATCCAGATATCTTGAGACGCCACGGCCTCTAGGATGACAGTGCAAGCCCTGACACGCCCCTTATACTGCCCTTGCCAAGCAGAAGGATAGTTCTTCCACTCCGAGTGCACGCAGTCTATGCTGCCAAGCATCCCTGGGAAGCCCCTTCTGGCATTCATCGCCAACAAATGGGCTGTATCTTCAGTCGTCGACTCTCTCAAGTACTCAGGGCCAAACACAAAAATAACAGCCTTGCAGAACTTATACATGGACTCTAGGCATGTAGACTCGCTCATACGGACGTACTCGTCAACGAGATCATCGGGCACTTCGTATGCAAGCATTTGGATGGCGGCAGTGCATTTCTGATAAGAGGAGAACCAATCTTGCCGACGGCATCCTCTTTGCACTCGAAATAGTCATGATAGCCGACCACTCCCGCTCTAATACGGTTGAAAACATGCCTACTCATATAGAAACAGCGGTGCAATTTGTGATGTTTGAACACGGGTTTGTTGTATCAAAGTAGCCCTTCCAAAGAAGAAAATGCCCGCTCTCTCGGTTGCGATTCAACGCCGGAAGGTGGCCCGGAATGGAGACACGAAACAACGGCCGCTGGCTGTTGAGGTGGCGATAGACCAACACGGCAGCCAATATCTCCTCCTCGTCGTGCTGGCAGAGTCCCCGGCAAAAAAGGGCGGCTACGTCGGCGACGAAGGAGGCGAGCGAGGGTTGCTGGGGGTGGGGGGAGGCCAATGAGCCACCGACCAGCGGGCCCGGGAAGAGGACAAGGCGAGCGTGCGCGCGTCCGTCGCGTGTCCGCGCCGACGCAAATACGGCTCAAAAATGGGCCGGGAATGGGTCACCCGCGGACGAAAAGCGGACGCCCGTCCGTTTGGGTCGGCGCGTTGGGCCGATTTTTCTGTCCGCGCCGACTCGAACGGACAGCGACGGACGAAATGGGTCGCCCCATTGGAGTTGCTCTTAGGCATATAGTTTTATACGTATGTAATCTCAACTATTTTATCTCTATCTCTCTTCATTAAACCTCTTGATACTAATACTTCAAGCAGATTGATGTATTTTCGTTGATTGCAAAACTAATGAAAAGGATTGTGAGGCCGGTTGAAGAAAAACCCTCTTGATCCTATCTCGTGTAACACACCTGCATCCTAGCGATCGGGTTAAGCTTAAATCACGACAGGGGTGTTTCCTGTCCATCGATCAATATAACCACGCGGCTCCTCCACGAAGTAGGAACGCTTCCACAATCCCTACATGGTCATGGTATCAAAGCCAGCCTCTTCCTATCAATCTAGCTTTCACAAAATCAATCTAGCCATGTCTTCCACCTCGGCTCCTGTTGTTTTGAACCTAGGGCAATCGCCGACTGTGAAACTAACAAGGGGTATTACCTCCTATGGAAGGCCCAGGTCATGCCGGCCCTGCGAGGAGGACAGGTCACCGGACTCCTGGACGGCACCGATGCCGCGCCTCTGAAGATGGTGGAGCGGTAGCAGTCGGACAAGAGCACATCCATTGTGCCGAACCCGCGCTATGGGCATGGCTATCCATTGAACGAGCGATTCAGAGGCCCGTTGACACGTAACTTACGCCTCCAAAACATTCGATCATTGCAGTGGATCATGTCTGTCGACACCTACACACGCCTCCAAACGATCGACGTTCTCTTAACAAAACACCAAACCATTAGAAAAGCACCAGACAGAAGGAGTACACACGCGGTTTCTTAGGAGGGAAAAGACAAATGTCAGGTACTTTATGTTTTCCTCGCAAAAGAAGGTAATTTTAAGTTTAATGATGTCTATAATATGCATCAACGAGTGGTGCTAGCTCCTTCTCCTTCGTGGTGGCTTGGCCGCGGTTGAGGGCTCCGTCGTCTCCAAGCAGCATTGTGTTTTTCCATTTGTAGTTTGCTTGGAGTTATTTGGGGTGGCTTGCTAATATTCAGGTTCTTTGTATCCTGTCTTGAGTGTTGTATGCAATTGGATGTTTGCTGATCATTGCTTTTGTATATAAAAGCGGGCAGAGCCTTTGTCGGTATATGATCGAACTTAACCAAGAATATTTGTGTTGTATAGGTTTCATCTTGGTAGGTTATTGAAACCGGATGGGCTAAGTTAAAACACGGATGGCTCCTTTGTCCAGGCTACCGGCGATGTTTGAAATGGCATGATTTTTCAATACCACACGGGAGAGAGTGTGTTTGCATCATGCAGGTGCCTTCAACATTGGTTGTCTGTCGTGGAAGCTGAATTATATTCGATGAAACAAGGCATGTCTCTAGTCACACAGTGGAGCCAACTCCCGATACATATTGAGAGTGATTGTTTTCAAGCGGTTAATACATAGTATTGAGAAAAGAAGGTATGGACTGAAATGCAAGTTATTTCTCATAATTTTTTTTAGAGAAGTTACACGAATGGTCACTCAAATAGAACAAAAAAGAAGAACATCCTCGTTCTACGTGGATAAGTTTAAAAATGGGTGGATGTTGAAATTTCTATGAAACTGACGTGCCATAGAACAGAGAAAATTTGGCAATGTTGACCAACTCATAAAATTATTAGAAATAATGCAAATCTACGATACAAAGACGGGAGGACCCCGACGACTCCACGTGATGCGACCTGTTCCGTCTAGTTCCCTCAACAACAACAAAAAGACCTGTTCCGTCTAGTCTAAACGCCTGGTGCATATGCATGTGCAGTGGCCAACTGGTCTACACCCTAGTGCCCGGCAACTGCTCTGTATGTGTACGTAATGAAAACCGTTTTTCTTCCGCGACGGATATGCTCGTTCGTGTTAGTTTACGAGTAGTCACTTGTCAGTAGTAGGTTTTACTAGTAGCTTTTTTGCATCGAATTTAGGACTTTATTCAGAATAATAGGAGTCGGTTACAATCTGCTCGTAGGCTAGTTCGGAGAAAGTCTGGGCTAACAGCTAGCCAACTGTCCGTCCCATCAAGCGTACAGGCACGCAGAGCGCAAAGATGGGCCGGCACATTCAAGTCCCTACCGACATGTCAAACCGAAAAAGAGATAAAATGCGGTACTATGTCCAATAATTCTCGAAAGATGGGCGATGCAATCGATCTGGAATTGCCTCGCGAGTTCCAGAGCTCGACCAAATGAAGACAATCGACCTCCATTATCACATGTGACTAGCCTTGGAGCTGGGCAAAAATTACCCCCTCCCGAAAAGCCAGCAGCTCGGCAATGAAGGGATCCGAGACTCCCGGCAATGGTTTGCACCAAGCTCCTAGGAAAGCAAGATGAGAGCGTGCCACTCCCCCTGCCCCCCCATTCGGTTGGCCGTCGAACACTGATCCATCAGTGTTGATGATGATCCATCCCGCGTCTGGGGGGTGCCAACGCTGCCCCGGTGTCCGAGTGCGTCGATTTGGTATGTCGAGAATGGATAGTGTTTCCTGCACCCACTTCATGGCCATCGCAGGATCGAACCCCTCCTGATCATGTGTCCACTTGTTCCTCGAGGTCCAAATGGAATGCATGATAGTAATGATTTTGCATCGTGCATCATCAGAGAGCTGTTGGTCTAGCGTGATGTCACGAGCCCAGGAATCTTGATGCAGCGCTGGTAGGTGTAGATCAAAGCGATCACGAGCCGCCGCCCAAAACAAGCTTGCATGCGTGCAGGTCATCAGTGCATGCATTAGGTCTTCGTCTGCGGCCTGACAAAGATCACACCGGCTCATCGTTTTGATGTGCCTGCAGTGTAGAGTCACGGAATCCGGAAAAATCCCCCGAAGAACTCTCCACCAAAATACTCTAATCTTTGGTAGCACATTGAGCTTCCAAAGTCCAGTCCATAACTGTTTGTTATTCAGTGATGTCTCCGTTACCGTCCCTTCCTCTGGTGAACTGAGCTCGTTACGAGTCATGAGAGATCGGTACGCCGATTTGACAGAATAGTGTCCTGACCTTTCCAAAGCCCATGCCAAAGTATCCTCTCCGCCCGCCACCCTCAATGGAATATTCAGTATTGCTCTCGCGTCGGGGGGGGGGGGGGGGGGGGCGTGAAGTTTTGATGGATTAAATCCA
The DNA here is from genome assembly GCF_056163025.1 of Triticum urartu. Taxonomy (NCBI): domain Eukaryota; kingdom Viridiplantae; phylum Streptophyta; class Magnoliopsida; order Poales; family Poaceae; genus Triticum; species Triticum urartu. The sequence continues at coordinate 100,028,565 of NC_141875.1, forward strand.
CCTTCCACCTTCCTGTATAAACATCAATCAAATCTGAAACTTTTGTGAGTACAGCATCTCCTATGCGGCCACTAGGTTTCAGTGATACTGTGGTTGGTATCCAAGGGTCTGTCCATATTGAGATTGTGGTGCCGTCGCCAACCCTATGGATCAAGCCCTCTTCCAGCGCCCTCCGTCCAGCCACGATCGCCTTCCACGTAGCAGAAGCCCGGCTCGGCACCGTAGCATGAAGGAAGTCAGTCTGCGGAAAATATCTTCCTTTCAACACCCGGGCACACAGGGAGTCCGGGTTTGTAAGCAGTTGCCAGCCCTGCTTGCCCAGCATCGCGAGATTGAACACTTCGGGGTCCCGAAAACCCATACATCCCTTGGCCTTTGGCACAGTCAATTTGTCCCATGACATCCAATGCATGGCTCTTTTGTCGAGGGAACTTCCCCACCAATATTTGGCCATCGGAGATGTTATCGTCTTGCAAACTTTCTTAGTCAGCAGAAAGCAGCTCATGCTGTAGGTTGGAATGGCCTGTGCTTCCGATTTTATAAGAACCTCCCTCCCTGCGCACGCAAGATTTCTTTCTGACCAGCCACCGATTTTATTGCGCACACGGTCACCAATATGGTTGAAAGTGCCGCTTGTGAACGGACGATCAGCACGGGACGGGTCATGTTAATGGCGGCAGCTCGGCTGATCGGCCGTTCCCGGGTAGAAACCGAATAATGATAATGAGCTCTGGTGCAGCGAGGTCATGTCGTTGATAGCAGCAGTTAACCCATGATGCTCCAACCGGAGTATCTGTAACTGTATAGTACGACTGAGAAAGCTTATCGGACCTGTCTATCACACGACAGTATAGGAGTCGACCATGGCAACGACATGAGTAACAGTACCGGCGGCCGGTCGGGGAGTCAATCGCCGCGCCGAACGTACCCGACGGAGCGGTCGATCGCCCGGCCGGTCAGCCTCAGATAATTTGCTGCCAAGAAGATAGGGTCATCCAGGGACGATGGATCCGTCCATGTGCAGCCGCCGCTGGACACGGTCGCCTCTGCGAGTCAGCCTCAAATAATTTGCTGCCAAGAAGATACGGCCGCCCATTGATCGGTCTATTATATGTGCAGCTGCAGCTGCTGCAGCACATGATCGACTCGGCGTCTCGGCGAGCCAGCCAATGACCACGACCAAACGGCCGTAGCTGTGGGTATACAGGAGCCTACTGTAGTATACTAGGTCGTACGTACAGTTTTGCGGAAGCCCGCGCGTCTGATCCGCAGGGGTCGTCTTCTTGGCTTTCTCCCAAGGGCGAGGAGAAAACAATGCCGGAGTGTTTTGTAGCAGGAGTACTCTAGTTTCACGAGCGGGGGTCTCGCCCGTGGACGGCGGGAACACACGGCGGAGAGTTAATTGCACAGAAATACCATAATTGGAGCATCACATGTAGATTGATACTACGATTGCTAATTTTTACATGTCAGTATCAACATTGATCCAAATTTTTGCAAAAAAGTCTAAATCGTGTATAAATACGTATTGACAGTGTATCTGACCAAAGGGGCCCGCCTGTCAGATGCCTATGTGGCAGGTTTTTTGCAGAAAACCCCCTAGCTTTATATGTAATCACGTAAATGCCCATTATTTTCGCGATAAAACCAGTACTGAGAGGGATTTTTTTTCATTCGCAAGTTTTCCACGAACTTGTTTGAAAGTTTCAGGCGTTTTTTATCAAATAAATAACAGAAACGAAAAATCCGGCGTGAGGAGGATTCGAACCAGCGACCTGCAAGACTACAGCCGCACGCGCTAGCCACGACACCACGGAGATTCGCGCGACGGATGTGAGGAGAGATATTTCCTCCATTCCACAATGTAGTGCTTTCTCTATCCACGTGCTTCAACTTTGACCGTAATTTTAACTATCAAGACCGATTGCGGCGGGAGCAAAAATAATATCAGTGAATTCGTATTCGAAAGAAGTTTTCAATTATATAATTTTTTCTCCTGCCGCAGTTGGTCTCGTTAGTTAAATTTATGGTCGCAGTGGGAGAGCAGACGCACTATATTTTGAAACGGAGGGAGTACCTTTTATAAGCGCTTTAAGACGTTGGGCAGTAAGTTGGTCTTACTGACGCTGCGCATGGCCCAAATTTTATGTCTCTTCACTCAGGACCAATACATTACTCGTGTATTAATTGTATTTTCTTCAATGCCCAGTTACTTATTTCTCAAAAATAATAATTTCAATGCGCAGTTATTTGAAAAGTAGACAAAATGTATTAAAAATAATTGTGTAATCATAATAAATATTAAAAATGCATCAAAACTGTTCAAAATTCATTTAAAAAATCAACGTGTTCAAATATATTTTGAAAAAAATCGTCGATTTTCCAAAGAACTTCATTGATTTTGATAAATTCACTGGTTATGAAGAAGTTAATTGATTTGTGAAAAAGTTCATTAATTTTGAAACAAATTCAAAATAATGCTTGTGATTAAATGCAAATTGAATATTTTTGTAATATATCTTGATATTGTTAAGATATGATGAACATTTTCATAATGCGCGGTGAACTTTTTTTAATTTATGATGAACATTTTCTTAATACACGATGTGTTTCAAGAACTTTTTGCCTGGTTTCTTAATGATTCTTGCATTCAATGCATTTAAAGATGAACATATAATTTTAAATGCATTAAATTTTAGAAACATGGCGCAGAACTTGTATTAAAAATAATTTTGTAATCACAATAAATTTTAGAAACATGGCGCAGAACTGTGAGCGGCTGGTCGCGGGATCGATTCCCGTCAGCGCGGGATTTTTCTTTTTATTTATATATTTGTTCAAGTGGCGGTAATTTTCAAACCAGTCCGACTCGGTGTTGGAAATTGCGAACGAAAAAAAAAATTCCTCCCAGAAGTTTTTTCCCCGCAAACAAATCAACACTTTTGTGATTAAATACAAAGCAAGGGGGTTTTCTGAACGTTTTTTGAAATACAAAAATTTGACCATGTAATAAGAAAATATTCACTATAAATTAAAAAGTTCATCAATTTGGAAATAATGCTTGTGATTTTGGAAACAACTTATCGGATTTTGGAAAACAGCTCGCGAATCTAAATAAAGAAAAATATTAAAAGAAACGAAGAGTAAAAGGGCAGCAAGTGTGTAACTGAACGAAAAAAAATATATTGCAGGCTTTGCTTGGCCTAGCTGCCGGCCCAGCATGTGCTTTCTAGTATAATTAAAGGATCGCCTGTGTCCTGTCAATAGCGACACTGTGGCGGTGTGGCTAGCGCGCGCTGCCTTTCGGCTGCAGGTCGCACAACACTGACCCTTTTGTGTAGCGCGCGCCACGCAGGCGCTACACCCTACGGTGCAACGCCCAGCTCTGGGGCGTTACACGCCTGTCCACCGTGGCAGCCCTTGGGCTCGCACCCAGTAGTGCAGCGCCTCCGAGCTAGGCGCCACACATGTAATGTGTAGCGCTCGGCCCGTAGGCGCTGCACTGTGACTTATCCAGCGGCTTGGCCCCACTCCCCCCACCCCACACACCCCAACCCGAGCTTTGCCCCCTCTCCCACTCTCTCCCCCTCTCAAATCCTCTCCCAAATCTTGCAAATTTAAAAAAATTGTCCGTGGATTTCGAAGTCATACCCTCCCTTAAGGTAATCTTCTCTGATCCCCTTATTTTGATCCAAGTAATGCTAGTTTGGGGAAACCCTAGTTTTGTTTGGATCTAGAGATTTGCATGGAGATGTGAGATCTTTGTTTGCCAATTTCCTATGATTAGGCTTTGTTAGTATGTTAGGGTTATTCTTATGGGTGTTCTTATGTTGGTGCTAGGGTTATGGTTAGGGTTAGGGTTATTGTTAGGGTTATGGTTATGGTTAGGGTTAGGGTTATGGTTAGGGTTACGGTTGTTGTTTGATATATATATATATATATATATATATATATATATATTAGGGTTTGTATTCCGTGTTAATCCTTAAATTAGTACTCATGGAAGCAATGTTACGTTGTGTTGTTTGAATGCTTATAGGGATGGGAAGAACATGTGTGTTTGTTCATCATGGGGACAAAGACGCCTTCTTGAAAGGCAATATTGAACCGGATCCGGATGAGCTTAATATGGTGTTTGATAGTAGTCCTAGCTATGCAGAGCTCTTGCAACAAGTGAGGAAAGATTTGAATTGGATGGACCCTAATGATATCTTTGAGTTGGAGGGAAGGCATAATGTAGGTTTTGGAATGCACATCCGTTGGAAGACAATGCGTATCAACTCGGAGCAACGTTGGGTTGCATACAAGGAAACGGTGGCCAATTCACTTGACAAGGCTCTTGAGTTATTTGCAACGAAGAAGGGTTGATTCAAATTTGCATTTGGACTTGAACCGGAAACCCTCCCCTTTGGTTGCTAGTAGGCCCCCACCCTTGAAGCGAGACGAAATTGTTGAACCTCTTTTGACCCAAGAAGTGAGGCCAACATTGAGCCCGTTTACAAACAACGAAGATGAAGCTTTGCAAGAGGACAATGATGAGTATGCGGACGATGACAATGAAGTTGATCTCCATGACAACAATGTGGGTGATCTTGACAAATATCATTTGCAAGAGACAATGGACCATTCCGTCCCTTTTTCCCGTGCATATGCATCGGATTCGGATGACGAAGGTCCCGATGAACAAGTTGATGAGGAGGGGTTCATGGTGAAGGAGGCCGAAGCTTTCGATAAGGTATTCGGTCGGGATCACAAGACACCATTGTTCAAGGATGTTAGTCTAGCGGATGAAGCCGTTGTGGATGGTGGCAAATCTATATCTCTTGGGGTTAGGTCAAGCTCTCACCGTGATTTGGGAGACGACAAGAACCGGATTGCTAAAGGGTCTAAGTTCGAAACCTTGTTGGAATTGAAGATGTGGCTCGACAACTACTCGGTTACGCATTATCGTCCACACAAGGTGGTGCACTCGGACGTCAATGTGCGCTACACGGTTGCGTGTGCATGTGAAGATGAAATATGTCCGTGGATTGTGCGTGCAAGACCATGAAAAGGAGGTCCCGCTTGGCACATAATGAGTTGTGTGCCAACTCACATGTGCCGAGGCAAAAGGGTGGATGGCAAGATTGTGTCCCAAGACCACAGACAACTCACGTCCGAGTTCATCGCTTACAGGCTCTCCAACTCAATATCCACACTTCCAACAATGAGCGTCCAACATGTCATTGACCTTGTGAAAGCCATCTTTCATTACAAGGTGAAGTACGGCAAGGCATGAAAGGCGAAGCAAGACGCATTTAAGATGTTGTATGGTACTTGGGAGGAAGCATGCAACCGAATCCCTAGGTTGTTGTTAGCCATGGCCGCCACAAACCCAGGCATGGTTCATGTTGTCGAGCCTCATGGGCACCAAACAACGGTTTATGAAGGAAAGAAAGTCCGAGTATTTGGCCGTGCATTTTGGGCGTTCGAGCAATGCGTGAGGGCTTTCGAACACTGTAGGCCGGTCATCGCCATTGATGGCACGTTCTTGACCGGACAATACAAGGGCACCTTGTTGGTTGCGATAGCAAGTGATGCCAATAACCGGGTGTTGCCATTGGCATTTGCTTTGGTTGAGGCAGAGAACAATGACAACTGGGAGTGGTTTTTGCGTTTTTTGAGGACGAAGGTGTTACCCGCTCAAAGGGAAATTTGTGTCATATCGGATCGGCATGCAGGAATTCTTAACGCGGTGGAGATTGACATTCCCGGGCATGCTCCGTTGCACCATCGATGGTGCATGAGGCACTTTTGTTCGAACTTCTATAGGGCATGTGGCCTTAAGGAGTTGGCCGATGATCTTCAAGATTGTTGTCTTGCTTTCTCCGAGAAGCGGTTCGCCACTTTGTTGAACAAATTGCTCGTACACAAAAAACTTGATCATGGGGGTCAAGACTTTATGAATAGGCACATTCAACACTGGAACAAGTGGGCACGTGCTTTTGATGAAGATGGCCGGAGATACGATCAAATGACAAGCAATATGGCTGAATGCTTTAATAGGGTGCTCAAAGGTGCACGTGGATTACCCGTGACGGCAATAGTTCAATACACATTTGACAAGATGAATGCATACTTTCTAAAGTACTCGATGGAAATTGATGCACAGATAGCGGGTGAGAACCCGCGCAAGTACAAGTACAAGTTCCCACCCAAGGTTGATGAATGGTTAGAATTTTAATCACGAAAGGCGGACTCAGAAGAAGCTATATTATATGACAACGAAGAGTGGAAGTATGAAGTGAAAGAGCCAGGAGGAACCACAAACGATGGCCGGCAACATGGAGGTCGGGCTTTCAAGGTGTCTTTAACACAATGTGATTGCTCTTGCGGGAGGCCATTGTTGCTTCATCTCCCATGCTCACATTTGTATACCGTCGGTCGCGTTAGAAATGTGGACATCAATCACCCACGCACTGTGAGGGAGTTGAAGTTCTCAATCATGACGGTCAAGAAAACATGGGCTCCCCGCTTTCACCCATACTTTGACCAATCACAATGGCCGGAGTACCATGGAGTTCAACTATGGCCGGATCCGGAGTTGAAGGTTGTTACACGGGGTAGACGTAAAACAAAGCGTTTTAGAGGCGACATGGACGGATGGGGCCATGGTGGTCGCCGCGAAGCGGGAAATGATCAATTCCAAGAGCCTCGTGAGAGCTCCCGTTGTGGGGAATGCAAAGGTCATGGCCACAACAAAAGAAAATGTACGAAACCAAGGAAAAGGTCCAAGAAAAATGATGCAAGCACTAGCCAACAAGGAGCTACACAAGGGAGCCAACTAAGTGGTAGCCAACAAGTGCCAAGCCAACCAAGAGGTAGCCAACAAGTGCGAAGGCAACAACGTGGTAGCCAACAAGTGCCAAGGCAACCAAGTGGGAGCCAACCTAGTGGTAGCCAACAAGTGCCAAGCCAACCAAGTGGGAGCCAACCTAGTGGTAGCCAACAAGTGCCAAGTCAACCAAGTGGTAGCCAACAAGTGCCAAGCCAACCAAGTGTTAGTCAAAGAGGATCTAGGCAACAAAGAGGTCGGCAACTAGGACTTACAAGAGGCCGTGGTGGTGGTAGTCTAGGCCGTGGTGGTGGTGTTGGCCGTGGTGATGGTCTTGGCCGTGGTGATGGACTTGGCCGTGGTGATGGACAAGGGCAAGGTCGTTATAGAGGAATGTTTGGATACCTTGATGGAACATTTCTGTATGTTGCTCACTAACTATAATGTTTCAAATGTTCTTGTTTTTCATATGTTCTTCTTTTTCATATCTTCTTCTTTTACATGTGCTTCCATTTGTTTTTATTGTCTTTACTAACCATTATGTTTCACTCATTGTAGGTATGGCGGCTTCCCAACCCAACAAACCAACAATGAAGGAGGATGACGAAGATGAGATGGCGGGATGGTGGGAGAAGGCTGCGAAGAAGCTTAGAGAGGAGGATGCAACCAAGCTAAAGAAGAAGAAGGAAGAGGAGCTTGAGGAGAAGAGGAAGGCAAAAGAGAGAGCGTCAAATGCGATGCGCGCTAGGGAGCAAGCATTGGTGAGGAAATGTGAGGAGGCACAGAAGAAGCGTCAAAAGGATTTTAAAGAAGGAACCATGAAGCTTTGGGCAATTGCAGCTGAAAAAAAGAGTGGGAGGATAAGATATTCATGGAGAGGGTGGTTAAGGAGGCCCACCTCATAAGGAAAAGGGAGGAGGAAGAGGAAGAAGAGAGGAAGAAGAAGAAGGGAAAGTGGCCTTGCTCTACGCAATAGAGCTATGTCATCTTCAACTTGCTTGTGGACGATAATCGTGTTATAACTATGATCTCCGATTTGGTTGTGAACTACTATGTGTCATGAACTACTATCTCTCCTCCTCGATTTGGTTGTGAACTACTATGTGTCATGAACTACTATCTGTCCTCCTCGATTTGGTTGTGATCTACTATGTGTCGTGAAGTAATATGTATTATGAACTAGTATGTGTCGTGAAGTACTTTGTGCATATGTTGTCTTCACAGTTCTTTGCTTGCTATGTGCCGTGAACTACTATCTCTCCTCATCGGAATATGTGTGCATGTGCCAAAATTTTTGCTAAGTACAAGTGGAACGCCTAGCTCTGGGGCGTTGCACTGTACAGTGTGGCGCCTCGAAGCTAGGCGCTGCAGTGGCTGTAGGTTGCCAACACTTTGTTTGCTCTCTGCTTAGCTCAGCCTAGGAGTGCAACGCCTCAGTGCTAGGCGTCACACTGTATAGTGCAGCGCCTAGAGTTGAGGCATTGCACCCTTGGGATGAGCTAAACAGAGAGCAAACAAAGTGTTTGCAACCTACAGCCGCTGCAGCGCCTAGCTTGGAGGCGCCACACTATACAGTGCAACGCCTAGCTTCCGGGCGCCACACTGTAGCGGCTGTAGCTTGCAAACAAAGTACTTGCTCTCTGCTTAGCTCAGCCCAGGCGTGCAACGCCTCAGGGCTAGGCGTCACACTGTATAGTGCAGCGCCTAGCGCTGAGGCATTGCACCCTTGGCCTGAGCTAAACAGAGAGCAAACAAAGTGTTTGCAACCTACAGCCGCTGCAGCGCCTAGCTTTGAGGCGTCACACTGTACAGTGCAACGCCTAGCTTCCGGGCGTTGCACTGTACAGTGTGGCGCCTCCAAGCTAGGCGCTGCAGCGGCTGTAGCTTGCAAACAAAGTACTTGCTCTCTGCTTAGCTCAGCCCAGGCATGCAACGCCTCAGGGCTAGGCGCTGCACTATACAGTGTGACGCCCAGATCTGAGGAGTTGCACCCTTGGGCTGAGCTAAGCAGAGAGCAAACACTTTGTTTGCAAGCTACAACCGCTGCAGCGCCTAGCGTGGAGGCGTCACACTGTACAGTGCAACGCCCAAGAGCTAGGCGTTGCACTGTATAGTGTGACGCCTCCAAGCTAGGCGCTGCAGCGGCTGTAGCTTGTAAACTTGGTCATTTTCAGGTACATTGCAACATTTCCTAGAATAAGCAGTCAGAAACTTTAAGTTCACATTTCAGTCACAGTTGAACATTATTAAGACAACAAGTGCAACATAGAGGATCAAGTTCAACATTGCTAAGACGTCAACTCCAAGTTCAACATAACTAAGACATACAAAGAGGATCAAGTTCAACATAGAGCTACCACAACTCCAAGTTCACCGACATAACAACTCCAAGTTCACCGACATTACAAATAAAGGACGATGGCTGGTTCCTAAGAAGAGCTAGTTCCTTGAGCGCTTTTTGGCTGCTCCCCCCCTCTTGCTGGCTAACTTCTTCACCTTCCTAGGAAGAGGAACATGCTCCCGCTCCGGCTCCGGTTCCTCCACGTCATCGACATCGTCATCCAAATAGTCATCCAAAGCCGCCATCCGCGAGGTGCCGACCGTCCTTTTGCCTCTTTGGGTGAAGTCTTCAGGTGTGTATTTGTTGATTCCCGTCCTAGGCTTTAGCCTGTATGCAGACCTAACCTGGTACGTCCCCAAGGTCATATCATCAACAACCTATGCATCAACAAAAGATATGGAAAGACCGTGTGTGAGGATATAGTTAGCAATGCATCAACAATTGGATATATATGTTCATGCCATACCTCTTGGGTGACCACACCCACATCCTCATCCTCCAAATGATCATGATGGCTCTGGCCCGAAGCGGGATCTGATGGTGTCGCCAACCTAGACCGTTCTGGTGATACATACTCGGGGTCACGACAACCAAAAAGGTTTGATAGCCGCCTTAACTTTTGGCCCTGGTGCTGCAACATGTACAAGTGAATGAGACATCGAACGTAGCAACACATGTTAAGTGCTAGTTTGAAGGAGATGTGAACCTTGATGAATGCTCGAAGTGCACCTTCTCCATCGCTTTTGCCAGCCGGGGTTGTTTCAAGAATAGTCTCGGTCTCATCAGTTGCTTTCTTGATCTGGGCACGCTATGAACAGAAATGGTATTAACGTGTTAGGCAAGCGAAGATGTGAATAGTGTGAATGAAAAGCAAAGAGGGAAAATACCACAAAGTTCATAATTGGAGCTGAAGGGATCACTGAGTTGCCTTTCCTGACTAATGCGTTGTACTGGTGTTGGGCTACCTCATAAAAAACAGTGGGTTCTTCCAAAATCTCCTCAGCATACGCCGGCTTGCATACCTCCACACGGGTACTTGCAAGAAACCATGTGAGATAGTTGTTGAACGCTACAGGGCAGTGCTCACGAAGCTGGACTCCTTTTCCAGCCCTAGCTTGCTCCACACTAAGCGCAAACTGTATGACATACTTTATGTGATGCTTGTCCCAATCCTTAATCTTCCGCTGCCTTTTCCTATCCAACCTGCAAGTTAGAAACATAATATTAGTAGCATCGAAACCGCCGAGAAGCTGCTAAGTACTCAAGGTTAATTATATCTTACGGGTGTAGCAACCTGTCCGTGTCCTCCCACTCCGGCGGATGTGCCTGGAACAAACCAAACTGATGGCGCACTCGACGTGGGAGGTGAAGCTCAACCGCCCAGTTGCATATGAGTGGGCACCGCATATGCCAGAGATCCCTATCCCTAGTGCACATCAGATTCAGCCTGAACTCTAAAGGGTTACCAAAACTATCTCCTGTTCCATACGGCTCCCATATCACCTGCAAAATGGGATAGAATGCAAAATTGATATCGACTTGCAATAGAAGCATCATAATCACTTATGCAATGTCAATTCACCTGCTCAGGCATGATCGCGTCAAGCTCGCTCTGGTACAACTTGTACATGACCGAGGGATCATCTGTCGTATCATTTAACACATCCCACTTGTAAGCCCAAGTGGGTAGCCGTAGTAGGTTGCCTTTGTCGTCCCAATCATCGTACTTCACCTTCTTCGGACGTCCAACCGGCAAACGCTCCCAGCTCCATATGGAAAGTGCGAGCAAACAACCACCAATACCTCCAGATGACCTACAACAGGCTTCGTCCAACTGCACATAAAAGAGAACATGGTTCAATTAAGAGCAAGATCGCATTCATAATGTAGCAATGAAGTGAAAAGGAAACAACTTCATACCTGTCTATACAAGTAAGCCAGTGTCGCCGAACCCCAACTCCTATTGCTATCGAAGACGGTCAATGCCTTCAGCCACATCCATGGAGCATTCTTGCCTGTGCCATCAGCAAACATAGTCCTGGATATCACATACCACATGTAGACACGAGCATATGTCTTGACCGTGTCCTCATCAGCTTCCGGTGGGCAAGTACCAAAGTGCTCAGTAATCCACGTGAAAGTAGCACCGGCTGCGACTCTTTCCTTCTTCTTGTCTTCTGCTGCTGGTTCCGGAGGCTCCGGAGGAACCATACCGATAAGGGCATGCATCTGTGCGCGCCACCCATCAGAATTGGTGCTCATACATAGAGGATTCCCATCGATAGGAAGACCGGTGATCATAGCAATATCCTGGAGCGTCACTGTCATCTTCCCGGTCCGTAGATGGAAACTATGTGTCTCCGGCCGCCAATGATCAATAAGCGCGGTGAGTGCTGGAGTATTGTTGGGTGGCGTCGACCGTCTGACCATATGAATGAAAGGGAGAAGTCCTGTCTCCCTTACATACGGTGTGTATCGCTCATCATAGCGCATCCACCCAAGGGTGACCCCGTGAGAACGAAGCTTCAAAGGTGCAAGCGCCTACAAACAAACAATTCATAACATTACATATGGGGCATTTGTGTTTGAAATAAATACGAAATTCATAAAACAGGCCACTTTCATTATTACCCGCTGCTCCACCGCAATAGTGTACGATCGGTGTTGTTTGTCCCAGTGATCATCGAGAAGCCAAACCATCCTAACAATTTTGAAATAAAGCTTTCTTGTCAAGCGGATTGAGAGGGGGAGAGGAGGAAGCCACCGGCGCGCCTGTTCTGTAACTCCTGGAACGAATGGGTGGGGTGGGGGAGGGGGAGGGGGCGGCTGGCATCTAAGTCACAGTGCAGCGCCTACGAGCCGGGCGCTGCACATTACATGTATGGCGCCTAGATCGGAGGCGCTGCACTACTAGGTGCCACGGTGGACAGGCGTGCAACGCCCCAGAGCTGGGCGTTGCACCGTAGGGTGTGGTGCCTGCGTGGCGGGCGCTACACAAAAGGGTCAGTGCTGTGAAATAGTTTCACGGGCAGTTCATTCCGTGAATTGATTTCGTCCCAAGGTCAAAATTGTCAAATTTTCCTGCGTTTCTTTTCGTTACTGTTATTTATATGTTCAATTCAGTGGAAACTTTCAAACAAGTCCGTGCAAAACTTGCGAATGAAAAAAATCCCTCTCAGTACTGGTTTTATCGCGAAAATAATGGGTATTTACGCTATTACATATAAAGCTAGGTGGTTTTCTGCAAAAAGCTGCCACATAGGCATCTGACAGGCGGGCCCCCTCACTCAGATACACTGTCAATACGTATTTATACGTGATTTAGACCTTTTTGCAAAAACCTGGACCAATGTTGGTACTGACATGTAAAAATTAGCAATCGTGGTACCAATCTGTATGTGATGCCTCAATTGTGGTACTTCTGTGCAATTAACTCCACGGCGGACGACGCTGGCCCATCAGCTGGCTGTGCTGTAGTCCAAGTTTTTCAAGCCCCTGACGGCCGCGATCCGAACGCACGGACACGGTGCTCTATAAAATCTTGTGATCTGCAATCGGTTTCGTTGATTAAATTTATGGTCAAAGTTGAACCTCAAAAACCATGGACGCGCTATATTTTGGAATGGAGGGAGTACCATATACAACTCCCATGATTCAATGTCAACTTCTGTCCGTTCCCATACAACAAGAAAGCAAACGTCACACTTTGTTTCTACTCCCGCAGTGTCTGATGAAAGTCCATCAAGTACTCTGGAAAAACCGCTATCGCGTCGTCAAAATGATGGTGTCGCGACGGCGGATGAAACAAACGGATAGGATGCATGCGGGTCGTGTGGAGATTATTTAAAAATAATCTTCATCGTGATGAGGTTATGTACCTAGGGTAGGGTCATAGGCCTGACCTAGACACCTTCCCCTAGGACATCACCCTAAAGCCAGAATCATTCAAAGTGTACCATCATCCACTCGACCAGAGACGTTCCACTCGGAAGAATCAATGTCACTCGACCGTTGCAGAAGCCACTTGACGAGCAGAAGATCTAAAGCCACTCTGCACCAACAACGGCCGTGCATTTACTTATAGGCTTAATTTTCATTTATAGCACTTAATGGCTAGCGTTACCAGTAACATTCTTCTCTTGATGTATATTGAACCCTGTGTAACGGAGGGGAGCAGGGGTCCTAGGGCACTCTATATAAGCCACCCCCTCCTCCGGGACAAGGGTTCACATCTTTTGTAAACACACACACATAATCCAGTCGACCACCTCAGGGCTCCGAGACGTAGGGCTGTTACTTCCTTTGAGAAGGGTCTGAACTCGTAAAACTCGTGTACGACTACTCCATAGCTAGGATCTTGCCTCCTCATACCTACCCCCATTCTACTGTCAGTCTTAGACCCACGATAGTTGGCGCCGACCTTGGGGCAGGTGTCTTAGCAGTTTATTGAAGAAGTTGCGATTCTTCCGATTCCCATCATCATGGTTTCCGACGGAGGATTGGCTGAAGGCCGCGAGATTCGTCTCGGCGCGCTCGTCTTCATCGCCGACGACTCCGCTTGGCTTCACGAAGCTCCACTCGACGTCGAGGCGCTCCCCGTCCGCGGGGCGACGCACTTCTGTGCGTGCGTTCGCGGCGTCCTTCTTCGACAATCGTCGAATCCGTATCAGTCGACTCCTGTGGCAACCTCCCTCTCCGTTGTTCGCCATGTGATGCCTCAATTATGGTGCTTCTGTGCAATTAACTCCACGGCAGACGACGCTGGCCCGTCAGCTGGCTGTGCTATAGTCCAAGTTTTTCAAGCCCCTGACGGCCGCGATCCGAACGCACGGACACGGTGCTCTGTAAAATCTTGTGAGCTGCAATCGGTTTCTTTGATTAAATTTATGGTCAAAGTTGAACCTCAAAAACCATGGACGCGCTATATTTTGGAACGGAGGGAGTACCATATACAACTCCCATGAGTCAATGTCAACTTCTGTCCGTTCCCATACAACAAGAAAGCAAACGTCACACTTTGTTTCTACTCCCGCAATGTCTGATGAAAGTCCATCAAGTACTCTGGAAAAACCGCCATCGCGTCGTAAAAATGATGGCGTCGCAACGGCGGATGAAACAAACAGATAGGATGCATGCGGGTCGTGTGGAGATTATTTAAAAATAATCTTCATCGTGATGAGGTTATGTACCTAGGGTAGGGTCATAGGCCTGACCTAGACACCTTCCCCTAGGACATCACCCTAAAGCCAGAATCATTCAAAGGGTACCATCATTCACTCGACCAGAGACGTTCCACTCGGAAGAATCAATGTCACTCGACCGTTGCAGAAGCCACTTGACAAGCAGAAGATCTAAAGCCACTCTGCACCAACAACGGTCGAGCATTTACTTATAGGCTTAATTGTCATTTATAGCACTTAATGGCTAGCGTTACCAGTAACATTCTTCTCTTAATGTATATTGAACCCTGTGTAACGGAGGGGAGCAGGGGTCATGGGGCACTCTATATAAGCCACCCCCTCCTCCGGAACAAGGGTTCGCATCTTTTGTAAACACACACACATAATCCAGTCGACCACCTCAGGGCTCCGAGACGTAGGGCTGTTACTTCCTTTGAGAAGGGCCTGAACTCGTAAAACTCGTGTACGACTACTCCATAGCTAGGATCTTGCCTCCTCATACCTACCCCCATTCTACTGTCAGTCTTAGACCCACGACAGTTGGCGCCGACATTGGGGCAGGTATCTTAGCAGTTTATTGAAGAAGTTGCGATTCTTCCTATTCCCATCATCATGGTTTCCGACGGAGGATTGGCTGAAGGCCGCGAGATTCGTCTCGGCGCGCTCATCTTCATCGCCGACGACTCCTCTTGGCTTCACGAAGCTCCACTCGACGTCGAGGTGCTCCCCGTCCATGGGGCGATGCACTTCCATGCGTGCGTTCGCAGCGTCCTTCTTCGACAACCGTCGACTCCGTATCAGTTGACTCCTATGGCAACCTCGCTCTTCGTTGTTCGCCGGCGCCAGCGATCCGGTCGGTCGTGGCTTCAGCGGTGGGTGAGGCACGCGGTGGCCCGCCAATCGGCCACCCCGCAAATCGCGGCAATTGAGCCCGACGAAACTCTCTACGGCCTGTTTGATCTGTCGACTGGCTCCGTCGAGACTGCGTCCGAATGCGACAGCAGCGACCCCGCGGCAGAAGTCTTGATGGTAAATGGACCACGCAGTCCTCCTGGCTTCACTCGGGAAGGCGGTGGCGATGGCGGCGGTGATCTGTCGCGTGTTGACGAGGAGTACCGCCCCGAACCCCTCTCTTCGCAGCGGAGGGAAGATCTTCGTCGCCGTAATATGGATGCACTTCACACTTCTATCGTTGGAGAAACCCCCGAGGCCCAGGCCTTGGAGGAGGCGCGCCTGGCCACCTTGGCTGAGCGCACTCGACTAGAGAACCTCCAGCGCGCACTCGACGAGCGTGCTCGGCAGCGGATCCCCGAGTCTAGTCGATGACAACTTTTTTCGCCTCCGACTCGGGTATATCGAACTCCGATCCAGAATCTCACAGCTGCAGCTAGAATAGCAGAGTCAATTCAACCTTCCCAGTCAGAAGCTGGCCGAGGTTTGATGCAGATCCGGGCTTTACTCCGAGCAGCGGGGGAGCAGAATACAACAGTGTCTCAGTCGCGGAATAGGATTCACAGCAGGTCTGTGGTGGAGGATACTGTCCAATCTGCCCACAGCCCAAGATCGCCTCCGCGGCGTGAGGGACGTGGGTACTAGCAAGATCAGTATAGGAACCGGGAGCAGTATGATCATCGACTCGACCACGACGACCGTCGTCGAGTGCCCACGCCTCCTCCGAGGATTGGGTCGTGCTTGCCTCGGCGGCAAGACGACAGGCGCCCTCGCAGCGGCAAACGAAGAATTCCGGTCGACCCCAGAGAACCAGGTTTGATGCAAGATCAATCCTCGTTCAAGGTCTGGTTGATAGAAACAGAGCTCACAGAGAAGACCACGATAGAGATCATCCGACTGGAGGCAGGGTACACGTTCCAGGACCCGAGTGTTTCAGCAGAGCCATCAGAGCAGCAGTGATTCCTCCCAACTTCAGGTTGGCGACTGGAGTCAGCAAGTTCACCGGCGAGTCCAAGCCAGACACTTGGCTTGAGGATTACCGAGTGGCTGTGCAGATTGGTGGTGGCAATGATGATGTGCCATGAAGCACCTCCCCTTGATGTTGGAGGGCTCTGCCAGAGCGTGGTTGAATCAATTGGCCCCTAGCAGTATATACAGTTGGGAAGAACTTGCTCGAGAGTTTGTTAGGACCTTTGAAGGCACTTGCAAAAGGCCAGCAGGGTTGACAGAATTGCAGTGTTGTGTCCAAAAACCGAATGAAACTTTGAGAGATTATATCCAGAGATGGATCACGTTGCACCATACGATGGAGAATGTGTCAGATCACCAAGCAATTTACGCCTTCAAGGAAGGCATTAAGTATTGGGAGTTGAACCTAAAATTTGGTCGGACAGGGGATATGACTCTGACTCGGATGGTGGAGATTGCCACCAAATATGCCAATGGTGAAGAGGAAGACCGACTCCGGAGTGGCAAACACAAAACAGTCGCCCAAGAAACCGGAGGAGGGCATTCCAGTCGGAAACAGAAGCGAAAGGCCGAACCAGCAGCTCCTGGTGAAGCTTTAGATGTTGCCCAAGGAAAGTTCAAAGGAAAGCCCAAAGGGCCTTGGAATCCCAAAAAAGTTAAGGATAAGGATGGGAATGATGTGTTGGATTTACCGTGCCATATTCATACCAAGAAAGATGAAGAGGGGAACATCATTTACCCTAAACACACCACTCGACAGTGTCATTTCTTGATTCAGCAGTTCCGAGAGAAACAACCCAAGGAAAAGGAAAAGGAGTCAGACGGAGGTGAAGATAGGGAAGAAGGTGATGACGGCTTTCCCAATGTCAATTCCACGCTGATGATTTTTGCTGATGTCGAAAGCAAAAGTCGATTAAAGGTTATTAATAGGGAGGTGAACATGGTTGTCCCGGCAACACCCAGTTATCTAAAGTGGTCCCAGACTGCCATCACATTCGACCAGTCAGACCACCCAGCGCATATAGCCACCCCTGGGAGGCAAGCACTGGTGGTCGACCCAGTAGTCGAAGGCACTCGACTGACTAAGGTGCTGATGGATGGTGGCAGTGGCCTGAATATCCTTTATGCTGAAACCTTGAAGGGAATGGGCATTCTAATGTCCAAGCTTAGTGAAAGCAACATGAGTTTCCACGGTGTTATACCCTGCAAGAAGGCTCAGTCACTCAGCCAGATCGCACTTGATGTGGTTTTCGATGATTCCAAGAATTACCGCAAGGAAAAGTTGATGTTTGAGGTAGTGAATTTCAAGAGTGCTTATCATGCCATTCTGGAAAGACCCGCTTATGCACGTTTTATGGCTCGACCATGTTACGTGTATCTCAAATTGAAGATGCCTGGTCCCAAAGGAGTAACCACTGTCACCGGCAATCGGCAGAAGGCAGAAGAGTGTTTCCAGAAGGGTTCAAAAATTGCTGATGCACAGATGGCCGTAGTGGAACTGCAAGAGTACCAGAAAAATGCAGATTCGAGTGATTTGCTGCGAGCCAAGAAGCCTGCCAAAGAGTCCGCATTTCAGTCATCAGGAGAAACGAAGCCGATTCATATCCACCCGACCGATCCCAATGCTGCTCCGACCCATATTTCATCAACACTCGACAGCAAATAGGAAGAAGCGCTCATCCAGTTCCTCCGTGAGAACTGGGACATCTTTGCATGGAAACCTTCTGACATGCCGGGTGTACCCAGGGGACTGGCTGAGCATCGTTTGCGAGTTGACCCGAAAGTAAAACCAGTCAAGGAACATCTCCGACGGTCCGCCGTCCAGAAGAGAAAAGCAATTGGCGAGGAAGTGGCTCGGCTCCTGGCAGCTGAGTTCATTCGAGAGATTTACCACTCCGAGTGGCTCGCCAATGTTGTCATGGTCCCCAAGAAGGATGATTCACTTCACATGTGCATTGACTTCAAGCATATCAATCGAGCCTGCCCGAAAGATCATTCCTCTGCCCCGCATCGACCAAATTGTCGACTCAACTGCGGGGTGTGAGCGCTTGTCCTTCTTGGACGCCTATTCCGGGTACCATCAGATCCGACTGTATGGACCCCATGCGATAAAAACGGCTTTCATCACTCCATTCGGATGTTTCTGTTATGTCACTATGCCATTCGGCCTAAAGAACGCCGGAGCCACATTCATGAGGATGATTCAAAAGTGTCTGCTCACTCAAATCAGTCGAAATGTGGAAGCATACATGGATGACATTGTAGTCAAGTTACATAAAGGTTCCGACCTGCTGGCTGACCTTGCTGAAACCTTTGCCAACCTCAGAAGGTATGATATCAAGCTTAATCCATCAAAGTGCACATTCGGAGTTCCTGGCGGAAAATTACTCGGTTTCCTTGTTTCCGAACGAGGGATCGACGCTAACCCAGAAAAAATTGGTGCCATTCTTTGGATGAAATGCCCTGTGCGTGTGCACGATGTCCAAAAGCTTACTGATTGTTTGGCCGCTCTGAGTCGATTCATTTCTCATCTCGGTGAAAAGGCACTGCCTCTTTACCGACTGATGAAGAAGTCTGATAAATTCGAGTGGACTTCCGAAGCTGATGTAACGTTTGTAGAGCTCAAAGCCCTGCTTTCCACCCAGCCAGTGCTTGCTGCACCAATCAGCAAAAAGCCTTTACTGCTTTACATTGCAACCACTGGACAAGTTGTTAGTACAGTACTCACGGTCGAGCGGGGAGAAGAAGGGAAAACTTATAAAGTTCAGCGCCCAATATATTACGTCTCCAAAGTCCTGACTCCATCAAAGCAAAGATATCCCCATTATCAGAAGCTTGTTTATGGAATTTACATGACCACAAAGAAGGTTGCACACTATTTCTCTGATCATTCCGTTACAATCGTCAGCGACGCTCCATTGTCGGAGATTCTGAACAACAGAGATGCAACTGGTCGAGTGGCAAAGTGGGCGATTGAACTCCTTCCCCTGGATATCAAGTTCGAAGCAAAGAATGCTATTAAGTCCCAAGCAATAGTTGATTTCCTCGCCGAGTGGATCGAACAACAATTTCCAGCCCAAATTCATTCGGAGCATTGGACCATGTTCTTCGATGGGTCCAAGATGCTGAATGGTTCCGGTGCTGGAGTGGTATTGGTCTCCCCCCGTGGTGACAAACTCAGTTATGTTCTCTAGATTCACTTTGACTCTTCCAACAATGAGGCTGAATACGAGGCACTTCTGTATGGGTTGCGTATGGCCATTTCACTCGGCGTCTGTCGCCTCATGGTCTATGGCGACTCAGATTTAGTGGTCAATCAGGTGATGAAGAAGTGGGACATCAGAAGCCCAGCCATGACCGGTTATTGCAATGCAGTAAGGAAGTTAGAAAAGAGGTTCGAGGGGTTAGAGCTCCATCACATCCCACGACTAAAAAATCAAGCAGCTGATGATCAAGCAAAGATAGGCTCCAAGAGAGAAGCCATTCCCAGTAATGTGTTCCTGGAGCATATTCATGCACCCTCGGTTCAAGAAGATCCCTTCACTGAAGAGCCCCCACAGCCGAACAGTGCCACCGATCCGACTGAAATCGAGATTCCAGCCGTGGTCGACTTGATCATGGAAGTTTTGGTTATCACCCCCGACTGGACGGTACCATATATCGCATACATTCTTAGAAGAGAACTCCCAGGAGATGAAGAAGAGGCTCGACAGCTCGTCCGTCGATCTAAGGGCTTCACCGTGATAAGAGGGCAGTTGTTCAGAGAAAGTGTGACTGGAGTCTGCCAGAAATGCATAACACCTGAAGAAGGTCGAGTGATCCTCAATGATGTCCACTCGGGGACCTGTGGTCACCATGCATCCTCTCAGACCATTGTGGCCAAAGCATACCGAGCGGGATTTTACTGGCCTCGAGCAAATGAGATGTCACAAGAAATAGTCGACAAATGTGAAGGTTGTCAGTTCTACTCCAACATGTCTCACAAGCGTGCGTCATCCCTGAAAACCATTCCGCTCGTCTGGCCTTTTGCTGTTTGGGGATTGGATATGGTTGGACCTTTCAGGACTGGCAGGAGTGGATTCACTCATGTGCTTGTAGCAGTCGACAAGTTCACCAAGTGGATTGAAACCAAGCCTATCAAGAACCTTGATGCCAGTACTGCCGCCAGCTTCATCAGAGAGATAACATTCAGATATGGTGTTCCCCACAGCATCATCACTGACAACGGATCAAACTTTGATTCTGATGAATTCAGGACTTTTTGTGCTTCACAAGGTACTCAAGTCGACTATGCCTCGGTCGCTCACCCCCAGTCGAATGGACAGGCTGAAAGGGCAAATGGATTGATTCTCAAAGGACTGAAACCTCGACTGATGCGTGACCTCAAACACGCTGCAAGAGCCTGTGAAAGGATCGATATGGTTGACTAGAGGGGGGGGGGGTGAATAGGCAACTACTAATTTTTAACTTTTCTTTACCAAATTAAACTTTGCATCAAAGTAGGTTGTCTAGATGTGCAACTAGGTGAGCAACCTATATGATGCAATAACAACAAGCATACAAGCAAGCAAGAGAAGTAACACTAAAGAGCTTGCACAAGTAAAGATAAGAGATAACCAAGAGTGGATCCGGTGAAGACGAGGATGTGTTACCGAAGTTCCTTCCTTTTGAGGGGAAGTACGTCTCCGTTAGAGCGGTGTGGAGGCACAATGCTCTCCAAGAAGCCACTAGGGCCACCGTATTCTCCTCACGCCCTCACACAATGCGAGATGCCATGATTCCACTATTGGTGCCCTTGAAGGCGGAAACCGTACCTTTACAAACAAGGTTGGGGCAATCTCCACAACTTAATCGGAGGCTCCCAACAATACCACGAAGCTTCACCACAATGGACTATGGCTCCGTGGTGACCTCAACCGTCTAGGGTGCTCAAACACCCAAGAGTAACAAGATCCGCTAGGGATGAGTGGGGGAATCGAAAATCCCTTGGTGGAAGTGTAGATCGGGGCCTTCTCAACCACTCCCGAGCAAATCAACAAGTTTGATTGGCTAGAGAGATAGATCGGGCGAAAATGGAGCTTGGAGCATTAATGGAGCTTGAGCATTAATGGA
This sequence comes from Triticum urartu, assembly GCF_056163025.1. Taxonomy (NCBI): domain Eukaryota; kingdom Viridiplantae; phylum Streptophyta; class Magnoliopsida; order Poales; family Poaceae; genus Triticum; species Triticum urartu. The sequence continues at coordinate 100,049,932 of NC_141875.1, forward strand.
GCTTGAGGGGGAAGAGGTAGGTCAAAGGGGAAGAAGGGGACCCCTTTTATAGTGGGGGCAACAATCCAACCGTTGCCCCACCAACCAGCCCCGCACAGGGCGGTAGTACCGCTAAAGGGGGGCGGTACTACCGCTGAGCCAGCGGTACTGCCGCTCCAGCTAGCGGTACTGCCGCGCAGAGAAGAGCAGCGGGGATCTGGACCCAGCGCGGTACTACCGCGGTGGTAAGGGCGGTACTACCGCTCCAAAACGGTACTACCGCCTCTACTGCCGCAACTTGTGCCGCAAAACCCGACACAAGAAAAAGAGCCCTCGAGTCGAGGCGGTAGGAGCCAGACAGCCCAGTGGTAGTACAGCTGCAGGGTCACCGGCGGTACTACCGCTGCGGAGCGGTACTGCCGCCTGTGACCCTTCGACGGTACTACCGCTGGTAGTGCGGTACTACCGCTGGGGCACAGACAAGAGAGAGAGAGAGAGAAGATCTCTCCGTCGAGGCCGAGGACGAGGCGGTGGTGCCAGGCAGGCCAGCGGTAGTACTGCTGTGGAGTCATCGGCGGTACTACCGCTGCGGAGCAGTACTGCCGCTTGTGACTCAACGGTACTACTGCTGGGTTGCGCGGTACTACCGCTGGAACCTAGACATGACACAGAAAGAGAAGAGATCTCTCCAATGAAGTGGAAGAGCTCTGAGGGTGAGAAGCTGATGTGTACATGTTGATTCCACCCAAGCAATACCCCAGCGGACCCCCTCTTGATAGTATGGTGCCCTCTACGCAACTAGTCCACCGAAAGAGAAACGAAAGAGCTACACCGTATTGAATGACACTCCGAAGGGAAGAAAACGTCTCGTGCCAAGGATGAATCTGTGAACTACTCAAAGCACATGATTAGTCCGCAAACATGTTGTCATCAATCACCACAACTACCTCGAGAGAGATATGCCTCAACAATCTCCCCCTTTTGGTGGATTGATGACAACTAGGGATTTGCACAAGGAAAAGATATAAAACTAAGAAAACTAAGAACTACAAAATATAGACGGGCTCCCCCTGAATGTGTGCACCTAGTTAGAGGAGCATTTGAAAAGCAAGACACACATATCCGGATCAACACTCCCCCTATATTTTATAGTCAAACAATTCTGAGCACATGATATATGAGAGAAGAGTATAAAACAGGACAAGCATGCAACTCATAATATACTACAGTACCGAATAGACATAAGTAATAAGGTAGTGATAGGGAGGATATGTCTCACACCATATGTCTAGAACTTAGGTCTCACAGGCACCAAACCAAACCAAACAAAGACAACGAGAGAACACACAAGAAAACACAAGACGACACAAAGACACACTCAAAGCACGGCAACAACACAAATCCCTACACACTCTCCCCCTTTGGCATCGAGACACCAAAAGGGAAAAGAGCGACGCTACGACTCTAGGTGATGGCAAGCTGAGGATCTCAAACATCACATCTCAGCATGATCGTCTGCATCTCCGTCGTTGGTCGGAAACTACTCGGCGTCGGAGTCGGTCCAAGGGCAATGCTGATGAATCCATTCCTCCTCTTCGGTGATCTGTCCCTCAGAACCACTGGCAACTGTCTCTCCTAGGTGACGCATGAGCTCCTTGTGGCACACCCTGGCATGCTTCTCCGCCACATGAGTCATGTACTGACCATGAGACTCCATGCAGAAAAGCTTCTTCACCCACGAAGGTTCTGCACTAGAGGGCCCAAAGTCCTCCTCGTGATCATCAGTGGCAGCCCCACCCTCGGTCTCCATGGCAGCAGCAGCAGACGGACCCCCGGGTTTAGGCATTGGGGTTGCCCAATTGTCCTTCTTCCTCAGACGCTTGATCTCATGGGAAACCAAGTCTCCAGTTTCCAGCATCACTCTGGGATAGATCTGTGCCCAGGCCCTCTCAATGAGTCTCATGATGAATGGACCATATATCGGGCACTTGCACTCAGAAACGGCAGAGAGAAGTTCAGACCACATAACATGAGAAATATCCAGGCTCTCACCAGTGTTTGCTTCCTTCTCATGCTGACAGAAAAGAAGAATGTCCACGAGATATGAATGGACCATATACAGATTCCCGATGCGAGGGAAGAGAGTCTCACGGAAGACACGATGAAGAATGTCCAGATATGGAGACAACTCATAGGTTTCCTTCTTAGTCACTGGGTGAACCTTCACAGTGCAGTAGGGCCAAAGGGCTTGCTTGTGAGTGGATGTAGTATTGCGGTGAGGGCGGAAACCTACTGAAGTCTCAAGCCCGCGATCTTCCACATCAAGTAACTCCATGAAGGCCTTCCACTTGACGGAAAGCAACTTGCCATTGGTCATCCAAGTCAGAGTCCTGTCGGCATCCGTTCCAAGATGAACGGTAGCAAAGAATTGAGCCACCAAATCTGCATCGAAATCCTTGTTGAACTGCATGATCCTGAGAATGTTCAGCTGAGTGCATATCTGAAGGGCTTCGCCAAAGTAATCAGGGTCCTTCTCCATGGCATCAGTGTCGATGGAGCGAACATCAACATAGAGATTCTTCTTGGCCTTGATCACATCAAAATAGATGGCAAACTAAAATCGGTTCCAGAACGGGCAGTTGACCAAAGTGAGATCTTGGTCCACCTCATAGGGATTGCGGCGACGCCTTTCCCAAAACTCCTTGGCAGTCATCTCAGTCACAATCTTTCCTTTTGGCTTGTTGGCGGATCTCTTCGACTGCTGAGGAGGTGGAGGAGCACTTGCGGATGCACCTGCTGGTGGCGATTGGGTGCTAGAGGAACCACCGGCTGGCTTAGAGGTGCGGTAGCGCTTTGGCGTTGCACGCCCGGGGTTGATACGGCGAGCTTGATGCTCAGGATGTTCATCACCTGGAGCCAAACACAAGAACACGCAAAACAACCAGAAAGAACGAGCATAAGCCAACAAACACAACAAAAGGATCAAGGTAAGGCAGGAACATGATGGAACTTGGCAGGCAGCGGTAGTACCGTGACATGCCCGCGGCAGTACCGCCCAAGCGGTAGTACCGCTCCAAAGAGAGCGATAGTACCGCTCGAGGTCAAGCGTTAGTACCGCTCCAACGAGAGCGGTAGTACCGCTCGAGGCGGGGAAACAGCGGTTTCCTACTACCGTGGTCAGATCCGGCACTACCGGCCTGCCAAATTCAAAAATATTCCTACCAAACTCAAATCTAGATAGTCTAGTTGCCTTCTCCAACCTACTCAAGCCTAGATTTAGCCAAAAATCTAGAGATGCAACCACCATTCCCCCTAAGAAGCAAGATCTGAAAACGAGACAAAGGGAGAGAAGGAACAGGGGCAATACCGGCATCCATGGCAAGAGAACGAGGTGGGGATCGACTCCATCGAAGGAAATGGAGAGGGACGCCCCGGAGACGAAGATCCACCGGAGCCCTCCCGCGGCGTGGCGAGGCTGGAGAGAGGAAGAGGAACGAGGGGGCAAAGTGAATGGGTATGGGGGAGAAGAAACCTCCCCCTGCCCCGATATAACCCCCTGGTCCCGTCCCTCAGCGGTAGTACCGCGCTGGGGCGGTAGTACCGCCCAGCACGCCACGGCAACCAAACAACATGGCTTAGCTCAAAAAAACAAAAAAGACAAGAAGGGAGAGCACACCAGCAAACGGCCAAGACACACCTCTTCAAGAGAGGGCGATGGCCGAGGCCACCTATGTTTGAGTCAAGAGGTACGGCGCCGCGAAGATTTTAACCTTGGGCCCATGACCAAAACTCGACTTTGAAACACAAGTACCATCAACAATGGTTAAAGTGAAAGACTTGATCAATTTATGCATAATGGGGGAGGAAGAGTTCATTTAGAGAACAACACTCCCCCTATGTCCATGCCTACACCTAAACTAGACAACAAATTGAGCGTGGTGGGGTGTGCAAGGGTTCAAGCCACATTGCTCGAATCAATGATATTTAGCTCATGCCTTAACTCGCGAAATCTTGCTTCATCCAAGGGCTTCGTGAAAATATATGCAAGGTTATCATGAGTGTTGACATAGTTGAGCTCGATCTCTCCTTGCCTAATGTGATCCCAGATGAAGTGATACCGAATCTCAATATGCTTCGTCTTGAAGTGTTGCACCGGGTTGAGAGAGATCTTGATGGCACTTTCATTGTCACACCAAAGAGGCACTTTGTCACAAGTGACACCGTAATCCTTTAAAGTTTGCCTCATCCATAGGAGTTGTGCACAGCAACTACCGGCTGCTACATACTCCGCTTCGGTGGACGAGAGAGACACACAACTTTGCTTTTTGGAAGACCAACTTACCAAAGAGCAACCAAGGAATTGGCACCCTCCGGAAGTGGACTTCCTATCCACTTTGTCTCCCGCCCAATCGGAATCCGAGAACCCTACAAGCTTGAAGTTTGATCCTCTTGGGTACCATAAGCCAAAGTTTGGGGTATGAGCCAAATATCGAAAGATTCGTTTGACCGCCACATAGTGACTTTCCTTAGGTGCGGCTTGAAATCGTGCACAAATTCCCACACTCAACATGATATCCGGTCTAGATGCACAAAGGTAAAGCAATGATCCAATCATGGAGCGATATACCTTTTGATCCACCACTTTACCATTGGGATCTATGTCAAGTTGGCACTTGGTGGGCATTGGAGTGGAAGCCGGCTTGACGTCACTTAGCTTGAATCTCTTGAGCATGTCTTGAGTGTATTTGGCTTGGTTGATGAAGGTTCCTTCTCTTCTTTGCTTCACTTCGAACCCTAGAAAGAACTTCAACTCTCCCATGGAAGACATCTCGAACTTTGAGGTCATGAGAGCGGCAAATTCCTCATTGAAAGCTTTGTTAGGTGAACCAAAGATAATATCATCAACATATAATTGGCACACAAGAAACTCCCCTTTGACCTTCTTAGTAAAAAGAGTGGGGTCGATTAGCCCAACTTCAAAACGACGGTCTTGTAACAACTCGGTAAGGTGGTCATACCACGCACGTGGGGCTTGTTTAAGGCCATAGAGTGCCTTATCGAGTTGATACACATGATCGGGAAAGTAGGGATCCTCGAACCCCGGGGGTTGCTTGACGTAAACCAATTCATTAATAGGATCATTAAGAAAAGCACTCTTCACATCCATTTGTTGTAACTTAAAGTTATGATGAGAAGCATATGCAATCAAGATGCGAATGGATTCAAGACGAGGAACGGGAGCAAAGGTTTCACCGTAGTCGATACCCTCGACTTGGGAGTAGCCTTGTGCTACCAAGCGAGCCTTGTTGCGAATGATAATCCCATGGGCATCTTGCTTGTTCTTAAATATCCACTTGGTTCCAATGACATTATGGTTCCCCGTCGGTCTTGGCACCAATCTCCACACTTTGTTGCGCTCGAAGTTGTTGAGTTCTTCATGCATGGCATTGAGCCAATCCGGATCTTTAGCGCCTCATATACCTTGTGGGGTTCGACACAAGAGACAAACGCGTGATGCTCACAATAGTTTGCTAATTGTCTATGAGTGCTTACCCCCTTTCTTAAGCTTCCAAGCACATTCGTCATGAGATGATCCTTGGTGGAGAGCTTGGAAGCAACCTTGGCGGCACAACGCTCCAAATCCTCCTCGGGGGTGAGACGAGGAGTGATCACTTGATTATCTTGAGCGTCGTCTTGAGCTTGTTCTTGTTCTTGAACTTGCTCGGAGGAGAGAACTTGACCTTGGGCATCACTTGATGTGTCAACACTGTCTTGAGCATGATCTTGCCCTTGGTCATGTTCTTGAGGACGAGGGCCTTCATGTTGTTCTTCGGAAGCGTGTGAGCCTTGGGTTGGTGATGGCTCCACTTGAGTGGAGCATTGTCCTTCTCCTTCGGCCACAAGGGGTTCCTCAATGGGTAGGATAAAACCAACACCCATTCTTCTTATGGCTTGAGGAGGAATTTCATCACCTACATCACAAGTGCCACTTTGCTCCACTTGGGAGCCATTATTCTCATCAAACTCCACGTTACATGTCTCCTCAATAAGTCCCGTGGATTTATTGAGGACACGGTAAGCATGAGAGTTTGTAGCATAACCAACAAATATGCCCTCATAAGCTCTAGCCTCAAATTTAAACAACCGAACACCTTTCTTGAGAATGAAACACTTACACCCGAACACCCGAAAGTACTTGAGGTTGGTCTTGTTACCGGTGAGTATCTCATATGGAGTCTTGTTCAAGCCCTTGCGGAGGTAGAGCCGATTGGATGCATGACACGCGGTGTTGATGGCTTCGGCCTAAAAGTTGTATGGAGACTTGAACTCCGCCATCATGGTCCTTGCCGCATCCATCAACGTCTGGTTCTTCCTCTCCGCAACACCGTTTTGTTGAGGGGTGTAAGGTGCGGAATATTAATGCTTGATCCCCTCATCACTAAGAAACTCATCCAAGGTGTAGTTTTTGAACTCGGTGCCGTTGTCACTTCTTATTGTCAAGATCTTTGCATTGTGTTGACGTTGTGCTTCATTTGCAAAGTCAATGACGGTTTGTTGGGTCTCGCTCTTCCTCTTGAAGAAATACACCCATGTGTATCTTGAGTAGTCATCCACAATCACCAAGCAATACTTCCTACCTCCAAGACTATCGAAGGATGGAGGCCCAAAGAGATCCATGTGAAGGAGCTCCAAAGGCCTCTTTGAGTAAATGATAGTCGTGGGAGGGTGAGCCTTCTCATGTAGCTTTCCTTCGATACAAGCACTGCAAGCATGATCTTTAGCAAAACTAACATTCGTTAGTCCACGGACATGGTCCCCCTTGAGAAGACTTTGCAAAGATCTCATATTGACATGGGCTAGACGGTGATGCCAAAGCCATCCCACATCAACTTTAGCCATTAGGCATGTCGCGGTCTTAGTGGGTCGCTCTGAAAAGAAAGTGGGCCAACAAAGGCTACTTTAAGAGTCTTGCTCCACAAGAGGGCCACGGTATCGATATCAAAGAAAGTGGCAGAGCCCATGATTGCAAGTTGATGAACAGAAAGTAAATTGTATGCAAGGGACTCAACAAGCATGACCTTCTCGATCGTGAGATCATGAGAGATGACCACCTTGCCAAGTCCCAATACCTTAGAGGATGAGGCGTCACCCCACTCGACATTGGTGGGCATAGATGGAATCTTGTGCACATCCACCACCAAGTCCTTGCTTCCGGTCATATGATTTGTAGCTCCGCTATCGAGCAACCATGATCCCCCACCGGAAGCAAACATCTACAAGAGATTAATGCTTGGTTTTAGGTACCCATTTTGTAATGGGTCCTTTGATGTTAGTAACAAGGGTCTTTGGAACCCAAATAGACCATTCAATGTATTCATGAGGAGAACCAACGAATTTGGCATAGACATGCCCATCACTAGCACGGCATAACACATATGAAGGATTAAAGTCGCCGACTTTGATGCGAGGAGTGGAATTGCCCTTTTTGACAACGCCACCCTTCTCATTGTTCTTCTTCTTCTCCTTGGAGGCACTCTCTCTCTCCTTCACAAAGGTTTGCATGAGAGGAGGAGGTCGTTTGGTCTTGTCATTCTTCTTCTTATTCTTGAAGTCGGGCACGTACCCAACCCCTTCCTTGGCCACAACTCCCTTTTGGTTGATCAAGAGGTCGTTGAGGTTCTTCTTGCCTTGTATGCAAGTCGCAAGACCTCTCTCAAGTTGCCCCTTTATCTTAGCGTTCCCCTCAACGAGATGCACATGCTCACAACACGGGTTGGTAGCATTTGCATTATCAATTAACATCATACGAGGAAAAGTGGCTTTTTCCTTGGTTAGCTTTACTTGAAGTTGATCATGAGACTCTTTGAGGCTAGCATGAGCACCCTTCAAGACCTTGTGAGCCTTGTCAAGTAGATCAAACTCCTATTTGAGTCTAGCAAGATCAACCTCAAGTTCGGCCTTCTCGGAGTTTAGCACATGATAAACAATGAGGACATGATCATAATCTTTCTTTAACTTAGCATGATCGACGTTGTGTGACTCCTCAAGAGCAAAACGAAGACCACGCTCTTCCTCAGGAGCATTGGAAAGATCCGAAATCTCATCGACATAGTCACGACTATGCTCTTCCATCTTAGTGATGGTGTCTTCGTGAGCCTCGATCATGTCATTGGCTTCACCAAGTTGTTCCAAGAGAGCAACAAAGTGCTTCTTGGATTTTCCCTTAAGTTTGTCTATAAAGGCCTCAAACTCATTTGTCTCCACATTCAGTCCCTCAAGTTCATTAATGCTATCCATCGGAGAAGGATGATTAATGATGGTAGTTTTGATGTTGGGGGTTAACTTGTTGGTGGCTTTAGCCATGAGGCATTTGGCGGTGATGCTCTCATTGGGTGAGTCGAAGAGGGACACCCGTGGAGTCGTCGTAATGGCAACGGAGGCCATGGCAACCGACTCATCACCTTCATCATCGTCGTCATCCTCATTATACTCTTCTTGTACCACCAATGCCTTGGGAGGAGTCTTCTTGGTGAAGTTGCTCTTGTTGGGGAACGACTTGGCCTTGTCCTTTCGGCTGAGCTTGCCACCATTGTCTTCCCTCTTCTCATACGGGCACTCCGCAACAAAATGACTAATGTTGCCACAATTGTAGAAAGTCCTTACACGTTGCTTGCTCTTCGTGCCAGTTGAGTTGTTCTTGTTAAATTTTGGCCTCGAGTTTTTCTTGCTCCAAAATTGCCTTGAAGCAAGTGCCATGTGTTCATGATATGCATACTTCGTATCCTCGGGGTTGCTCTCCTCTTCTTCCTCTTCTTCTTCTTCTTCAACAGAGAGCTTGGCCTTCAATGCAAGGTTGGGCTTCTTTGCCTTTGAGAACGAAGCACCGCATTGTTGGCGGTCTTCTCCAAAATGTTCATGGCCACAAACTCATCCAACACTTCACTTGAGGTCAAAGTGTGGAAGTCCGGTCTTTGACGAATGACAGAGGACATGGCCTTGTGGTAGGGCATCATTGCCTTGAGGAATTTGCGCTTGATCCAGTTGTCATCCGTGTCCTTGCTCCCGTGATCTCGGAGTGAGACTGCGAGTTTGGTTACCCTCCGATAAAGCTCACGAGGTTCTTCATCTTCTTTCATTGCAAACTCATTGGCCTCATCTTGCACCACTTCATAGTTGGAGCGTTGAATGCTTGCGCTTCCCCGGTAGAGGGAGACAACACAAATCCATGCGTCTTTGGCCAAGGCGAAGGGCCAAAGATGAGGTAGGTCTTCGGGTGGGATTGCATCTTGAATGATGAAGAGAGCATTCTCATTGAATTGATTATCCGCGGCTTCTCGAGGAGAGAAGTTGCTTGGATCATGCGGATAGAAACCTTCTTCAATGATTCTCCAAAGGTTAGTGTTCACATGATTTAAATGATGTTTAAAGCGGTAAACCCAAGAATCAAAGTCCTCATTTTTCACAATCATAGGGGGAGGACCGGCATGATTCAAATGAGTGGAAGGAACCGGTCCACCATAAACAAGTGGTGGTTCCACATGAGCAAAGATGTCGGTGCCATTTTTACCACTAGAAGGAGCCTTTTCACTACTAGCTCTCCCCTTGTCGGAGATAGCATCCGTCACCTTGTCGGTGGGGTCACCCACTTTCAATGGTGCGGTGGATAGTTTAAGCCCCTCAAGAAATTTAGTAAACATGCTTTCAACCTCGGTCGTCATGGAGGTTTTCCATGTCTCCAAGGCCACATTGAACTCCTCACGAGAGACCGAGGTTCCCCCATCGCCCGTAGACGAGGTCGGATTCACACCGGAGTGTTCCTCCACACCGTCTACGGTATCAACCATACTCTTTGGACGGTAAAGTCCTTAATAAAGAGACGAGGCTTTGATACCAATTGAAAGGATCGATATGGTTGACTAGAGGGGGGGTGAATAGGCAACTACCAATTTTTAACTTTTCTTTACCAAATTAAACTTTGCATCAAAGTAGGTTGTCTAGATGTGCAACTAGGTGAGCAACCTATATGATGCAATAACAACAGGCATACAAGCAAGCAAGAGAAGTAACACTAAAGAGGTTGCACAAGTAAAGGTAAGAGATAACCAAGAGTGGATCCGGTGAAGACGAGGATGTGTTACCGAAGTTCCTTCCTTTTGAGGGGAAGTACGTCTCCGTTAGAGCGGTGTGGAGGCACAATGCTCCCCAAGAAGCCAATAGGGCCATCGTATTCTCCTCACGCCCTCACACAATGCGAGATGCCGTGATTCCACTATTGGCGCCCTTGAAGGCGGCAACCGGACTAAGGGAGTCCTGGATTAGGGGGCTGCCGGACAGCCGGACTATCTCCATGGGCCGGACTGTTAGACTATGAAGATACAAGATTGAACACTTCGTCTCGTGTCCGGATAGGACTCTACTTGGCGTGGAAGGCAAGCTAGGCAATACGGATATGGATATCTCCTCCTTTGTAACCGACCTTGTGTAACCCTAACCCTCTCCGATGTCCATATAAACCGAAGGGTTTTAGTCCGTAGGACAACAATCACAACATACAATCATACCATAGGCTAGCTTCTAGGGTTTAGCCTCTCTGATCTCGTGGTAGATCTACTCTTGTACTACCCATATCATCAATATTAATCAAGCAGGACGTAGGGTTTTACCTCCATCAAGAGGGCCCGAACCTGGGTAAAACATCGTGTCCCCTGCCTCCTGTTACCATCCGGCCTAGACGTGTAGTTCGGGACCCCCTACCCGAGATCTGCCGGTTTTGACACCGACATTGGTGCTTTCATTGAGAGTTCCTCTGTGTCGTCGCCGTTAGGCTCGATGGCTCCTACTATCATCGATAGCGATGCGGTCCAGGGTGAGACTTTTCTCCCCGGACAAATTTTCGTATTTGGCGGCTTTGCACTGCGGGCTAATTCGCTTGGTCATCTGGAGCAGATTGAAAGCTACGCCCCTGGCCATCAGGTCAGATTTGGAAGTTTGAACTACATGGCCGACATCCACGGAGACTTGAGCTTCGACGGATTCGAGCCACAGCCGGGCGCGCCGCACTGTCGCGATGGGTATAACCTAGCTCTGCCGCCGAACAGTACCCCAGAGGCTGTGCCCGCATCAGCTCCGACCCTTAGTTCGGAGCCAACTGCGCCAATCGAGGACGGGTGGTTAGACACCGCCTCAGGGGCTGCAGTCTCAACGGCGATCTAGCCAAACACCAACATAATCCTCTGCGTAGCCCGTGACTCCAAGGTGCCGAACTCTTTTTCTGACTACGAACCGCCCGCGCCCCTGCCAATCGAATTCGATTGGGCGCCGATCATGGAATTCACCGCCGCGGATATCTTTCAGCACTCGCCCTTCGGCGACATTCTGAATTCACTAAGGTCTCTCTCTTTGTCAGGAGAGCCCCAGCACCCACTTCGTAGCCACTATCGACGATTTAACCGACATGCTTGACTTCGACTCTGAAGACATCGACGGTATGGACGACGATGTAGGAGACGAACATGAACCAGCACCTATAGGGCACTGGAAAGCCACCTCGTCATATGACATATACATGGTGGATACACCCAACAAAGGCAATGGCGACGAGATAGCGGAGGATGACCCCTCCAAGAAGCAACCCAAGCGCCAACGTCAGCGGCGCCGATCTAAGTCCCGCCAAAGCAAAAGTGGTGATACCGGCATAGGAGATAATAACACTCCAAATAGTGCCGAAGACAACAACAATCCCCTCCAGCAAGATTTAGAGCAGGAGGATGAAGGAGCCAGCTCTCCTGAGAGAGCGGCAGATGGAGAGGAGGAGGATGACAATTACATCCCCCCTCCGAAGACGAGGGAAGCCTCGGTGACGATGAATTCGTCGTCCCAGAGGATCCCGTCAAACAAGAGCGCTTCAAGCGCCGGATTATGGCCACGGCAAATAGCCTGAAGAAAAAGCAGCAGTAGCTTCAAGCTGATCAAGATCTGCTGGCTGACAAATGGACTGAAGTCCTCGCGGCCGAGGAATATAAACTCGAGCGCCCCTCCAAGAGTTACCCAAGGCGCAGGTTACTACCCCGACTGGAGGAAGAAGCGTATGATACGGCTGATCGGCCACCTCGTGGCCGCGATAGAGAGGCATTCCAGCCAAAAGCTCAGCCTCCACCCCAACGCCATTCAAATAAAAAGGCATGGGGAGATACGCCAGACCTGCGAGACATATTAGAGGACAAGGCAAAGCATTCAAGATCGATCTACGTATCACGAGGGCGAACCACTCTGCGAGACGACAAACGTCACGCCGGATACAGAAGCAAATCCGGCCGGGCCGAACACAGCGGGCAAGACCCATTCGAGCTGCGTCGCGATATAGCCCAATACAGAGGCGCCGCACACCCCTTATGCTTCACATACGAAGTAATGGAACATCAATTCCCAAAAGGTTTCAAACCTGTAAATATTGAATCATACGACGGCACAACAGATCCCGCACTATGGATTAAGGATTTCCTCCTCCACATCCACATGGCCCGTGGCGATGACTTACACGCCATCAAATACCTCCCACTAAAGCTCAAAGGACCAGCGCGGCATTGGCTTAACAGCTTGCCAGCGGACTCCATTAGCTGTTGGGAAGATCTGGAATCCGCATTCCTCGACAACTTTCAGGGCACTTATGTGCGACCACCAGACGCCGATGATTTAAGCCACATAATTCAGCAGCCAGAAGAATCGGCCAGGCAATTCTGGACTCGGTTCCTTACAAAGAAAAATCAAATCGTCGACTGTCCGGATGCGGAGGCCTTAGCGGCTTTCAAGCACAACATCCGAGACAAGTGGCTAGCCCGACACCTTGGTCAGGAAAAGCCAAAATCTATGGCAGCTCTCACGACACTCATGACCCGCTTTTGTGCGGGAGAAGACAGCTGGCTGGCTCGCAGTAATAACATATCAAAGAACCATGGTACCTCAGATACCAAGGACGGCAATAGTAGGTCACGTCGCAACAAGCATAAGCGCCGCATTAATGGCGAAAATACTGAGGATATGGCACTCAATGCCGGATTCAAAGGCTCTAAACCCGGTCAGCGGAAAATGCCATTCAAACAAAGTACGCCGGGTCCGTCCAGCTTGGACCGTATACTCGATCGCTCATGTCAAATACACGGCACCTCATACAAGCCAGCCAATCACACCAACATGGATTGTTGGGTGTTCAAGCAGGCCGGCAAGTTAATTGTCGAAAACAAGGACAAGGGGCCGCATAGTGATGACGAGGAGGAGCCCCGACAGCCGCACACTAGAGGGCAGAAGAGGTTTCCCCCGCAAGTGCGGATGGTGAACATGATATACGCAACCCACATCCCAAGAGGGAGCAGAAGCCTGCGCTTAGGGACGTATATGCAATGGAGCCAGTCGCCCCAAAATTCAACCCTTGGCCCTCCTGTCCAATCACCTTCGATCGCAGGGACCACCCCACTAGTATCCGTCATGGCGGATTCGCCGCACTGGTCTTAGACCCAATTATCGGCGGATTTCACCTCACTCGAGTCCTTATGGACGGCGGCAGCAGCCTGAACCTGCTTTATCAGGACACAGTGCGCAAAATGGGTATAGACCCCTCAAGGATCAAACCCACAAAAACGACCTTTAAGGGCGTCATTCCAGGTGTAGAGGCCCACTGCACAGGCTCAATTACACCGGAAGTGGTCTTCGGATCCCCAGATAACTTCCGAAGCGAAGAGTTAATCTTCGATATAGTCCCGTTCCGCAGCGGTTATCACGCGCTGCTCGGGCGAACCGCATTTGCTAGATTCAATGCGGTACCACATTATGCATACCTCAAGCTCAAGATGCCAGGACCTCGCGGAGTTATTACAGTCAATGGAAACACAGAGCGCTCTCTCCGAACAGAGGAGCACACTGCGGCCCTCGCAGCAGAAGCGCAAAGCAACCTCTCAAGGCAATCAACCAGTTCGGCGCTTCAAAGCCCGGACACCTTCAAGCGCGCTCGGGGAAATCGACAAATAGACCGCCTGGCGCGATTTGAGCTCGCGTAGCAATACGGCCGCCACCCCAATCCCAGCCCAGCGGCGTAACTCGTCTCGCACGTACATAATTACGCATTAAAAATACCATGGGCACAGGTGGGGAGGGGGGGCACAACTGCGGCCCGCCCCAAAACGCAGCCTAAACCACACTAGGGGCTTCCCATTTGGTTATTCTTCTTTTTATTTCAGGACCTTAATCTCTGGAAACACTGTCCGGCAGCACTGTTGCCGAACACATGATGCAGCAACCAAGGAGGCAGACAACTACGTTATACCACGGAATTCCCAGGTTGATTACAGTAACGAGTGAAATATTCAATTTAATATCATTCCTCAGCTTGCCCTTGGAAGGGACATAGTCCTACTCTTTTCTTATCGCACTATCTGTATCATTCTGCTTTAACGCAATTTTTCAATAAACAATGCATGACATTACGACTATTATTGCATTCTTGTTATATATATATATATAGGGAAAATCCATCCTACCACCCGGTGGTAGTTACCCCATATGTCTCATATACTACCATCGGGTACTATATATACTACTTTATCATTTTAAATATATTCGTATATTATATCTAAGATATTTCAAAGCAAGTTACATGAAAAAATTGCATATGAGCCCATAGTTTTTGTTATATTTATGAAATACGTACATATTTGTACGTAAAAAGAGTATACTCAAAAGATGGTATATACTACCTAAAAATTAGTATATATACTACCTAATCATTATTATATACTAAATACTACACGTACATACTCTTGGTTTTGACGGATACTACATACAACATACAAAACACAAGTGGTGGTAACTACCACTTCTTCTAGGAAATATTTGTCCTATATATATAGGGTGGGTCTATTATGATAACACCCCTTAAGATCTTATTCTAATAACGGTAGGCTTATTCTGATAACACCCCGGTTCTGTCCCGCGCCGGCGAACTGAACCACCCGGCCCGACAAAACCAAACCGCATCAAAAAGCCCCACCCCCACCCCCACCTCCCGCACAACACCCCACTACCTCCACCCTCGATCCAAATCCCACACCTACCCTCCACCTTCTGTCGCGCCACCGCCGCCCTGCCTTCGTCCACCTTCTGTCGCGCCGCCGCCACGCCCCGCCCCCGCCCACCTTCTGCAGCGCCGCCGCCACCACGCCCCACCCCCGTCCACCTTCTGCCGCGCCGCCGCCGCCTCTCATCGCCGCCCCGGTGCTGGCTTCCCTCCATCGCCCACCGCCCCCAAGCGTCGCCCAAGGATGGATCCGGTGCCCGACCATGGATCCAAGCCGGCGACCACCCCCAACGCACCTCCCAGCAATGGATCTGTTCCGGCAACCGTCCACCGACGCTCCCTCCTCCCCTCCTCCCCCGCGACTGGTTACCCCTGCTTTGTCCGCATCTCCTGCGGGATCCCTATGCCAACCTCCCCTTCCCCATCTCCTGTCGAGGTCCCAACCACCCCAGGGCATGCAGTACGGACGGGGACGCCGTGCACTTCACCGGCGACAAACAGCCTCCCCGACAACTCCTCTGCTCCCCCCGTGCGGTCCGCCTCTCGTCCTCGATCTGGATCGAGCCGAGGCCACCGGACCACTTCTCCTGGCCTACCTCCCCTCCACTTCTGCCATAGGACGGTGACCGGCCATAGCGACAAGTGGCTCCATCGCTCTGGCTTACCAGCAGCAGCCGAGGCACATTTCCTCCCCTGCATAGCCAAGGCGATGGTAGCTGGGCCACCCCCTCGTTCCTCTCCTGGTTAGGATCCACGTCGGGCCTGGGGACGTCTCCTCCGACTCAGGCTAGCCCACGAGATCTTGCTACTGGGAGGGCAAGGACTGAGCAGTTCGGTTGCTACTCTAGTGCAGCTCAGTTGCTGAAGGGGGAACGATGGCGACCTGCGGTGATGGGGGTTGGATGCCTGGTGGCGCTCCAGCACCCTCCTCCTATGCCTTCCTCCACCCTTTTTCGTCGTCGGTGCAAATTAACAAAGCTCGAGGGTAGCCGTACAGTTCCATCTTGATTTTGATTTGCTTCCATGTTCCTTTCTTTCTTGCATTGCAGTTACGACAAGCAGGCGGGCGGCGTGCACTGCAGACGCATGGTGCAGTGCACCTCGCCATGCGGGTGCAGTCAGGAAGAGTTCTTTTTTTCTTTCTATTTTCTGGATTTTGCTTGTACAGTTCAGCCAGATCCCGCGAGCAGTGCGTCAAGCGCCCCGATGTGGTTCTTATTCATGGCCACCTCGCGCGGTCTCTGTCACTGGCGCCGAGAAGTATGGTAGCATGCCGGCATGCACTCCTGTTCCGGCAGCGGCCACCATTGACAAATCCTGTGTTCGTAGCCCGCGCGCTTCCGCAAGCAGTACATACAGCTCAAGCAAAGCAGAACATGCAGCCCCTCTAGTGTGCACTTGGGGTTCACCAGCTAAGCATGCATGTCCTGCATTTTGCCGGTGACCATACTGCTGTGTCCTGCATGGTTGTGTGGCTATGTCAAAATAATGAGTGGATGTGTATGTTTTGAAGCTCATTTTATTCTGTCATGAAGTTCGCTATAAAACTCCTTTGAGGTTCACTTGGTACTTCGAAACAAAAATACCTCAGAAGAAGCTCGCTACTCATTACATGTAGTGTGTTTGGTCCTCAGATGTGGTTCATTTTTGAGAGTGATGCCGTTCACTTGCGCCTAGCATAAAAAATGTGAAAAAAATTAGGGAATCAACAAAAAAGTAAAACGGTTCAGTTCGATATATGATGTGGTTCACTTGCCCTAGTCTCTGCGGTCCACTCTCGTTCATAAAAAAAGTAAAAAAATAACAGAAACTCGTTCGACAAAAGAAATTATGCAGCTCGCTTGCCCATCCCATGCAGTGCGGTTTTCATTCTGAAGCACTGCTGTCGGCCGTATGATGTTGTTCATCCTGTAAGTGCAAAAAACATTGTTACGGAAGCAAAAAAAAGTAATTAGGTTCACTTCTTGATAGTGTTGTGGTTCATTTACACCCAATGTGAAGTGCACTCTACTTTCTCGTCCTTGAAAAAATTACGTTTCAATAAAAGAAACTATGCAGTTCTCTTACCCGTCTGATGCAGTGCGGTTTTTCGTCCGATGCAGTGCAGTTTTTCAGTCGGATGAAGTACCCACATCGATTTGGTTGTCGCGAAAAAACAGAGTGTCCGCATTTCAGTAAATTTAAAACAGCTCTTAAACCGTAAGGAATTAGACAGAGTGTTGAAAGTGCGTTATATCGACTAGAGGGGGGTGAATAGGCGATTTTTACGAAAGTCTACAAAACGTGAGAGTTATGAAGACAAACATCGAAGATTATGCCTATTACTATGCAGCGGAAGTTAGATTACACTAGGCCAGCCATGGTCATGTATTCAATAGAGTGAAAGCACAATGACAAATAACTGCAGTGTAATAAGGATCAGGTAGGAAGAAGTTATGAAGCCAAACAGTTCATACATTCACGTTGTGAAGACTAAAGATAAAGCAAGCATGCAATGGCTTCACAATGTGTGACAGTAAGAAGAGGAAGTGAAGATGAAACCAGTGACTCGTTGAAGACAATGATATGTTGGACCAGTTCCAGTTGCTGTGACAACTGTACGTCTGGTTGGAGCGGCTAGGTATTTAAATCTTAGGACACCCAGTCCCGGACACCCAGTCCTGAACACACAGTTCAGGACACCAAGTCCTCACCGTATTCTCCTTGAGCTAAGGTCGCTTAGTCCTCGCCCAATCACTCTGGTAAGTCTTCAAGGTAGACTCCCAAACCTTCACAGACTTCGTTCATTGGCAATCCACAATGTCTCTTGGATGCTCTGAACGCGACGCCTAACCGTCTGGAGGATTCACAGTCCTCAAGTGTAATAAGTCTTCAGATCACACAGACAAGAAGACTTAAGTGATGCCCAATTTACTCTGGCTCTGGGTGGTTAGGGCTTTTCTCCTCACTAGGAATTTTCTCTCAAAGGCTTCGAGGTGGGTTGCTCTCAAACGACAAAAGCCGTGCACTGAAATCTGAGCAGCCAACCGTTTATGGTTGTGGGGGTGGGCTATTTATAGCCACTTGGCAACCCGACCTGATTTGTCCGAAATGACCCTGGGTTACTAAGGAACTGACACGTGTCTCAACGGTCAGATTTCGAACTCTCATGGCAACTTTACTTGGGCTACAAGCAAAGCTGACTTGTCCAGCTCTGGACAAGATTCGCTCTCATTGTCTTCACTCGAAGACATAGGTTTTTGATTTAGGCATCACTTCAGTCATTCTGACTGGTTCTCCTGGACCCCACTTAACAGTACGGTGGTTCCTATGACTCAACACAAAATAAAAAGAACTACGAAAGATCTAAGTCTTCGAGCTCCATAGGCTGCATAACGTGTCTTCTTTTGTCATAGTCTTCAATGTGAATATCTTCATATACCACCTTTGTCTTCAATGTCTCCATACATTTTTAGGGGTCATCTCTGGTAGTAAAACCGAATCAATGAGGGACTTCTACCTGTGTTTTCCTGCAATTCTCACAAACACATTAGTCCCTCAACTAGGTTTGTCGTCAATACTCCAAAACCAACTAGGGGTGGCACTAGATGCACTTACAAGTGTTCTACATGAAAAAGTTGCGTCTCGTCGATATCTTTCCAGCAGCGTATGATTTGAATTATTTTGACCAGCCGTTCGTAAAAATTTCGCGAAAAAACAACCGCTGCCTCTCGAAGTCAGCCGCACGATTTTCAAAATTAACTAAAATCCGTAAGGAATCTCGAAATCATTTCAGCATATGAAAGTTGCGCCTTCTCCGTAGCTTTCCAACGGCGTATCATATGTATCGTTTCGACAAATGGTTAGAAAATTGGAGCAAAAACAGTACCGAAAATTTCAAAAAATTTGAAAAAACAGAATTCTGCGATTTAGTAAATTTGAAACTGCTCTTAAACCGTAATGAATTAGAGAAAGATTTATATATGAAAAAGATGCGCCTCGACGATATCTATCCAACGGCGTATCATTTGCTTCATTCCAACAAGCGGTTTAGAAAAAAACACGAAAAAACGCTCGCTGCCACTCGTCATCCGCCGCACTATTTTCAAAACTGCTCTTAAACCGTGTGGAATCTCGAAAAGTGTTCAACATGTCAAAGTTGCGCCTAATCCATAGCTTTTCAATGGTATATTACATGCCTCATTCCGATAAACGGTTAAAAAATTAGAGCGAAAACAGTACCGAAAAAATAACACGTGCAGTTTTTTCCGACGAGAAGTTCACTAGTCTCTATTACACTGCTCATCGTCAAAATGATGCAGTGCGCTTCTGTTGAGCGTGCACTTTCGAAGTGGTGTGCAGAATAGTTATTCTGCTAATATTAGCAGAATAGACCGTCTGTATATATCTGTGTGTTCATTAATAACGCCTTGCAATCGTACAGTCTGATATGGCCAATACACCAGGGGCTTACGTACCCCACAATGCGGTGTGAAAAGTCTGAACACTTTCACAAGTGTGGCACCCCGAACTTATAGCATTATATGCATCAGCTCCGAATCATGTCTTTGGTCAAATGTTGGGTTTGCCCGGCTCCTATGTTTTGGTATCTTATGTTCCGCTCTATCGGCTAAGGTAGCGCTAGGAGAACTACTGCGATTGTGCCCCGGTTCTGCCGGGCTGAGCACCTCAGTAGAGAAAGCTAAAACTGACTGTCATGATAAGGCGAGAGACTGGTCGCTGTTCGGCGAGGTTTTTCGAGTCCCTAAAGACTTATGCCGCTTAGGGCGAGGGGCCGGCCCTGTCCGGCTTACAGGCGTGTATCGCGCCCCGAATTCGGCCTCCGAATACCAGGGGCTTCGCCGAAATTTAAAATTATAGAATTCTATAGCTAAGTGAGAGTGATAAAGCATTATTAGTCCAGTTGCCTTGTTCGTTGTGCTGAGCACCTCCCTCGAAGGACCCAAATATGGAAACAAGAGTGCTCAGGTTTATCCCGAACACCCCATCACTCGTGGCATGGGGGCAGAAGCCGAGGACTAGCCATATCTCAGATTGGATAAACAACCAAACAGAAGGTAATATTTTAAATTCAAACAAGCGTTGCATAGCGCATATGAAACATGTTTTCATAAATACAGGATAAAACGAGCAAGTTTACTCAAATATTACATCCTTTGAACACTCATCTGCGATAAGACGGGCACCCGACAGAACACCCTCGTAGTACATCTCGGGGTGGCGGTGCTCCTTGCCCTCCGGCGGCCCCTCCTTGATCAGGTTCACGGCGTCGAGCTTGACCCACTGCAATTTCACACGGGTGAAAGCCCGTCGTGCACCTTCAATGCAGACGGATTGCTTGACGACCTCCAGCCGTGGGCAGGCATCCACAAGCCGCTTCACCAGGCCGAAGAAGCTGCTCGGAACAGCGTCGCCAGGCCACAGCTGGACTATAAAGCCCTTCATGGCCTGATCGGCCGCCTTATGTAGCTTGACCATCTGCTTCAGCTGGTCGCTCATCGGCACCGGATGTTCGGCCTCAGCATACTGAGACCAGAACAACTTCTCCATTGAGCTTCCGTCCTCGGCCTGGTAAAATTGTGCGGCATCGAACACACTGCGGGGCAAATCTGCGAATGCTCCTGAAGAGCTCCGGATCTGGGTAAGTAATCGGTAATTAACTTTTACATGCTTGCTTTGCATATAGAAAGCCTTACCCACCGCTATCTTCTTCATCGTGTCGATCTCTTGGAGGGCCTTTTGGGCTTCGGCCTTGGCACTCTTTGCGCTCTCAAGGGCCGCGGCAAGCTCAGACTCTCACGTCTTCGAGTCAAGCTCCAACGCCTCGTGCTTTATCACGAGAGCCTGGAGCTCTTGCTGCACCTCGCCCACCCGAGCCTCGTGCTTCTCTCGCTCGATGCGCTCCTTGGCCGCTGTATCTTCGGCCTTGGCCAGCGCTTGCTTCAGGGTCGCCACCTCGGTCGTGGCCCCTGGCAAACATACAATGATCCTGTCATTTTGCAATCGCGTCCTTTTTTATATATACAATTTTATAGACAGGGTATTACTTACCCTTGTTCTCCTCAAGCTGCCTCTTCGCAAGGCCGAGCTCTTTCTTGGACCCCTCAAGGTCCTGCTTCAGTACAGCGACCTCCGCAGTCAGTGCGGCGGACGCCAGCAGCGAAGCCTGCATATGCATATTGACACACTTATATTAGACTCCTGCGATATTATTTGATCCTTTGTTTGGCTTTTCTTTGCGAACACCGAACAAAGCATCAGGGGCTACTGTCTATGCGGTAATATTTCTACTACATTTTGAAACACTTACCTCGAAGCCTGTTAGAAGGCTGGCACAGACTTCAGTCAATCCGCTCTTGGCGGAATGAACCTTCTGGATCACCGCACTCATGATAGTGCGGTGCTCCTCGGTGATGGAAGCGCTGCGAAGCGCTTCTAGCAGATTGTCCGACGCCTCTAGATGGACAGAGGTCACCGGCACAGGCGTCTTGCCCCCCTTAGAAGGTGGCCGCCTGCCCGAGACCGGAACCGCTGGAGGGTCCGGCGCGGTGTTCGGCTGAGGGCCAAACTCGGAGCTCTCGGGAGCCCCGTCCCCTCGGCTCCCGAAGTCCGGAAGGTCGCCTTGAGGCGCCTCCGGGACTGTCTCCCCTTGATCCGGTGCCTCTTGAGACAACACCTCGGCGTCGTCGGCAGGATGAGGGGAGGTGGTGGTCAGGACTGGATCGCTATCCATGTCCGACGAGCCCAGGGAGCCGTCCGATGATACCTCGATATTGGCTCGTGGCGGCCTGCATAATTATGTTTGACGATTAGGGAAAGCCGTGGGACAAAGGAATCCTATGAGTTACTATGGTATCCGAATACTTACGATCTCCCCGGGGGCTTGAACCTGGGTAACCACTCGTCTTCGCCTTCGTCGGCGGCGGTGGAACTGTCCGGAAGGAGAGTCCTTCCCTTCTTGGACCCTCCGGCCTCCCCGGTTGGGGCGGCCTTCCTTTTCTTGTCTCCCCCAGTCGGTGGGGGGGCATCTTCTTCTTCTTCTTCCTCGTCTTCGGGGGAAGAGTGCGCCGCAGAGTCATCGGACGGTGAGTCTGACGACGCCTGGCGTCGGGAACTCTTTCAAGCTCCCTTGGCCTTCTTGGTCTTCTCCGGCACCTTGTAAGGGGTCGGAGTTAACATCTTCGCCAGAAGAGCGTCAGTGGGGCCTTCGGGCAAAGGAGCCGGACAGTCGATCTGTCCAGCCATCTTCTGCCAGTCCTGTCAAAGGTACGGGAGTTTAGATCCCGCATAGAGTCAATCTATATAAAAAATGATTATCCTGTGAAAGGTAAAGCAGCTTACCGCACTGGCTTGGCGCTTCGCGCTGAATCCGCGATCCTCAGTAATAGGAGGGGGGACCTCGGCACTTTTGAACAACACCCTCCAGGCGTCTTCATGAGTTCTGTCGAAGAGCCTGTTCAGAGTTTGGTGCTGCGCCGGATTGAACTCCCACAAGTTGAACTCCCGTTGTTGGCACGGGAGTATCCGGCGGATGAACATGACTTGGACTATGTTGACAAGCTTGAGCTTCTTGTCCAGCATGTTTTGAATACATGTTTGGAGTCCGGTCAGCTCCTTCGAACTACCCAGGATAGGCCCTTCTCTTTCCAGGAGGTGAGCCACGTGGGGATGCTAGATCGGAACTCGGGGGCCACTGCCCATGCAAGGTCGCGCGGCTCGGTGATATAGAACCACCCCGATTGCCACCCCTTTATGGTTTCCACAAAGGAGCCCTCGAGCCATGTTATGTTGGGCATCTTGCCCACCATGGCGCCTCCGCACTTCGCCTGGCGGCCGCCCACCACCTTTGGCTTGACATTGAAGGTCTTCAGCCATAGGCCGAAGTGGGGCTTGATGCAGAGGAAGGCCTCGCACACGACGATAAACGCCGAGATGTTGAGGATAAAGTTCGGGGACAAATCGTGGAAATCCAGGCCGTAGTAGAACATGATCCTTCGGATGAAGGGATGGAGAGGGAATCCCAGTACGCGAAGGAAATGGGTGAGGAATACTACCCTCTCATGGGGCCTGGTGATGGGGATGAGCTGCCCCTCATCTGGGAACCGGTGCGCGATGTCGTCGGGCAGGTATCCGGCTCTCCTCAGTTTCTTGATGTCTTCCTCCATGACGAAGGAGACCATCCACTTGCCTCCCGCTCCGGACATAGTTGGAGAAGGTTGAGGCGGAAGTGTGGGCTTGGGCGCTAGAGCTCGAGTGTGCAAAAACGGATGAGCAGAGGAGGAAGAAGGCGTGAATAGAAAGGTGAATCCTTATCCCTTTATATGGGCGGACGAAACTAAGCGTCCCCACTTGCCTGGTAAAACTCGCTTATCCCCCAAGCACCGCAATTGATGGTGCGGTTGGGTTACCCATGCCCGTATTGATGAGAATCCCGTGATAAGGGGACACGATCTCTGCTTTGACAAGACATGTCGAAAAACTGCCTCGCGTTATGTACGGAGCTGGTTAAAAGGAATGGCTCGAATAATCACCGGGCCATGACATAACATCATGCTACCAAAACAAGCCAGCGAATTAGATCTGTTAAAATATTATTCTCTCTACGGTGGGATGTGGAACTTATTTTGCAGGGTTGGACACTATCCTCGTATTCAAATACTTCTGATGTATTCGGAGAAGGAACCCGCCTTGCAATGCCGAAGACAATACTGCGCGCCGGACTCATCGTCATTGAATCCTGATTCAGGGGCTACTGAGGGAGTCCTGGATGGGGTCGCCGGACAGCCGGACTATCTCCATGGGTCGGACTGTTAGATTATGAAGATACAAGGTTGAAGACTTCGTCTCTTGTCCGGATAGGACTCTACTTGGCGTGGAAGGCAGGCTAGGCAATACGGATATGGATATCTCATCCTTTGTAACCGACCTTGTGTAACCCTAACCCTCTCCAGTGTCTATATAAACCGAAGGATTTTAGTCCGTAGGACAACAATCACAACATACAATCATACCATAGGCTAGCTTCTAGGGTTTAGCCTCTCTGATCTCGTGGTAGATCTACTCTTGTACTACCCATATCATCAATATTAATCAAGCAGGACGTAGGGTTTTACCTCTATCAAGAGGGCCCGAACCTGGGTAAAACATCGTGTCCCCTGCCTCCTGTTACCATCCAGCCTAGACGCACAGTTTGGGACCCCCTACCCGAGATCCGCCGGTTTTGACACCGACACAGACCTTTACAAACAAGGTTGGGGCAATCTCCACAACTTAATCGGAGGCTCCCAACAATACCACGAAGCTTCACCACAATGGACTATCGCCCCATGGTGACCTCAACCATCTAGGGTGCTCAAACACCCGAGAGTAACAAGATCCGCTAGGGATGAGTGGGGGATCGAAAATCCCTTGGTGGAAGTGTAGATCGGGGCCTTCTCAACCACTCCCGAGCAAATCAACAAGTTTGATTGGCTAGAGAGATAGATCGGGTGAAAATGGAGCTTGGAGCATTAATGGAGCTTGAGGGGGAAGAGGTAGGTCAAAGGGGAAGAAGGGGACCCCCTTTTATAGTGGGGGCAACAATCCAACTATTGCCCCACCAACCAGCCCCGCACAGGGCGGTAGTACCGCTAAAGGGGGGCGGTACTACCGCTGAGCCAGCGGTACTGCCGTGTAGAGAAGAGCAGTAGGGATCTGGACCCAGCGCGGTACTACCGCGGTGGTAAGGGTGGTACTACGCTCCGAAACGGTACTACCACCTCTATTGCCGCAACTAGTGCCGCAAAACCTGACACGAGAAAAAGAGCCCTCGAGTCAAGGCGGTAGGAGCCAGACAGCCCAGCGGTAGTACAGCTACGGGGTCACCGGCAGTACTACCACTGCGGAGTGGTACTGCCGCCTATGACCCTTCGGCGGTACTACCGCTGGTAGTGCGGTACTACCGCTGGGACACAGACAAGAGAGAGAGAGAAGATCTCTCCGTCGAGGCTGAGGACGAGGCGGTGGTGCCAGGCAGGCCAGCGGTAGTACTGCTATGGAGTCACCGGCGGTACTACCGCTGCGGAGCGGTACTATCGCTTGTGACTCCTCAACGGTACTACCGCTGGGTTGCGCGATACTACCGCTGGAACCCAGACAGGACACAGAAAGAGGAGAGATCTCTCCAATGAAGTGGAAGAGTTCTGAGGGTGAGAAGTTGATGTGTACGTGTTGATTCCACCCAAGCAATACCCCAGCGGACCCCCTCTTGATAGTACGGTGCCCTCTACGCAACTAGTCCACCGAAAGAGAAACGAAAGAGCTACGCCGTCTGGAATGACACTCCGAAGGGAAGAAAACGTCTCGTGCCAAGGATGAATTTGTGAACTACTCAAAGCACATGATTAGTCCGCAAACATGTTGTCATCAATCACCAAAACTACCTCAAGAGAGATATGCCTCAACAACCTGGGTCGATGAACTTCCATCAGTATTATGAGGATTGAGGACAACTCCCAATCGGTCGACTGGCGGAACCCCATTTTTCTTGGTTTATGGAGCCAAAGCTGTACTTCCGAGTGACTTTCTCCACAATGCACCTCGAGTCAAGCTTTTCATAGAGGAAGAAGCAGAACAAGTGCGACAAGATGCAGTTGACCTCCTTGAAGAAGAAAGAGAGATGGCCGTGATCTGATCAACCATTTATCAGCAAGATCTGCATCGATTCCATGCCAGAAATGTAAGGGGTCGAGCATTTCAAGAGGGAGACTTAGTTCTCTGAGTGGATCAGCAGAAACCACACAAGCTTGCTCCGTCTTGGGAAGGCCCCTTCGTGGTCACCAGAGTGCTCCACAATGGAGCGTACCACCTTTACGACGTCGAGCACAAGAAAGACGAGCCGCGCACCTGGAATGCGGAGCTGCTCCGCCCCTTTTATACTTAAACACTCAGTCTGCTGAG
This sequence comes from Triticum urartu, assembly GCF_056163025.1. Lineage (NCBI taxonomy): Eukaryota > Viridiplantae > Streptophyta > Magnoliopsida > Poales > Poaceae > Triticum > Triticum urartu. The sequence continues at coordinate 100,075,916 of NC_141875.1, forward strand.
ACGTAATAAAAAACACCTTTGTATTTTGTTTATCAAAGACAAGAGTTTTACAGTCTTCTAAAAAGATTGTCGATTGTTTACTTGTTTACACATGTTTCTGAAATCCCCTAGTGGGTGGCTTAGTTGCAGTCCAGTACGCGACTAAGTTTCAAAAATCCTACCGAGTGATTAGCAAGTCTCTCACTCGGGGGCTTAGCTGCAGTCCAGTACTCGCCTAAGTTTCAAAAATCCTACCGAGTGATGAGCAAGTCTCTCACTCGGGGGCATAGCTACAGTCCAGTACTCGCCTAAGTTTCAAAAATCCTACCGAGTGATGAGCAAGTCTCTCACTCGAGGGCTTAGCTGCAGTCTAGTACTCGCCTAAGTTTCAAAAATCCTACCGAGTGATGAGCAAGTCTCTCACTCGGGGGCTTAGCCGCAGTCCAGTACTCGCCTAAGTTTCAAAAATCCTACCGAGTGATGAGCAAGTCTCTCACTCGGGGGCTTAGCTGCAGTCCAGTACTCGCCTAAGTTTCAAAAATCCTACCGAGTGATGAGCAGGTCTCTCACTCGGGGGCTTAGCTGCAGTCCAGTACTCGCCTAAGTTTGGAAAATCCTACCGAGTGATGAGCAAGTCTCTCACTCGGGGCTTAGCTGCAGTCTAGTACTCACCTAAGTTTCAAATATCGTACCGAGTGATGAGCAAGTCTCTCACTCAGGAGCTTAGCTGCAATCCAGTACTCGCCTAAGTTTCTAAAATCCTACCGAGTGATGAGCAAACCTCTCACTCGGGGGCTTAGTTGCAGTCCAGTACTCGGCTAAGTTTCAAAAATCATACCGAGTGAGGAGAAAGTCTCTCACTCGGGGGCTTAGCTGCAGTCCAGTACTCGCCTAAGTTTCTAAAATCCTACCGAGTGATGAGCAAACCTCACACTCGGAGGCTTAGCTGCAGTCCAGTACTCGCCTAAGTTTCAAAAATCCTACCGAGTGATGAGCAAACCTCACACTCGGAGGCTTAGCTGCATTCCAGTACTCGCCTAAGTTTCAAAAATCCTATCGAGTGATGAGCAAACCTCACACTCGGAGGCCTAGCTGCAGTCCAGTACTCGCCTAAGTTTCAAAAATCCAACCGAGTGATGAGCAAACCTCACACTCGGAGGCTTAGCTGCATTCCAGTACTCGCCTAAGTTTCAAAAATCCTACCGAGTGATGAGCAAACCTCACACTCGGAGGCTTAGCTGCACTCCAGTACTCGCCTAAGTTCCAAAACCATCTCTATCCGCAAGGATGACGAGGTGCACGTCGATTGCAATCCTCTCATAGAGCTACGCTACAAGTACAATGTCTGCTCCATCCCTATCCGCAAGGATGACGAGGTGCAGGTCGATTGCAATCCTCTCACGGAGCTACGCTACAAGTATAATGTTTGCTCCATCCCTATCCGCAAGGATGACGAAGTGCAGGTCGATTGCAATCCTCTCACGGAGCTATGCTACAAGTACAATGTCTGCTCCATCCCTATCCGCAAGGATGACGAGGTGCAGGTCGACCGCAACCCTCTCCTCGGAGCTGTGCCACAAATACAATGTGCGCTCCATCCTTGTCCGCAAGGATGGCGAGGCGCTGGTCGACCGCAACCCTCTCCTCGGAGCTGCGCCACAAATACAATGTGCACTCCATCCTTATCCGCAAGGATGGCGAGGTGCTGATCTACTGGGATATCCCCTTCAGAGTTGCATTTCGAAGGAGAGTCCGAGCGAAGAACAAGTTCTACTCGAAGAGGAACGCAAGCATATGCAGAAGATAAAGCAAGATCAGATAAAATCTCAAGAGTCTCAAAACAAAGATAAAAGTACTCGGGCATCAGGTCTGAAGGAGTTTAACCGTTACAGAAACCACTCGGCATTCCGAGGCAAATTTAAGGCAAGTTTAAATCTCAAGTTTGTTCATTCGGCAGGAGGAGGGCTCGCAGGCTCGACGAATTCGTCCAAGTCAATTCCATCAGTGATCCGAGTAGCAGCAACAATGAAAGTCTCCATGAAGGACTGGAAGTCAAGCCTATTGGTGTTGGCAACTTTGATTGCCGCCATCTTATCTTCGCGGACCTCCTTGCAATGAACTCTTACCGGCGACAGAGCCACGTCAGCACCGCATCGGGCAGAGGACTTCTTCCATTCCTGCACTTGATCGGGGACCTCACTGAGTCCAGTCATCAGAGACTCGAGATCATTTTGAAGCGTCGCCCTTGGCCAGAGCGATGATTTGATGCATGAAACTGCCACCTTCAAACGAGCAAGATAACTTGTAACACTGGCGACGCGGGATTCCAGTCGAAGCACATTCATGGCAGCCTCGTCACTGACTGGAGAAACGATAGGGTCCAAACCTGTCTCGATCCGTCTAGTCTCCTCGTCAAAGTTTTGGCAGAATTCTGCAGTCAAGGAGTTAGTGAGTCGACTAGGCAGGACTAGCTTGCAAGCAGTAAAGCAGTCGGATTAAAAGGGGTACCTTCGAGCATAAGAAAGAGCTTCTTGGCGAGAGTTCTCAGATAAGCTTCCAAGTCATTTCTCTTACGAGCCATGGATTCCAGCTTCTCGTTCAGAGCCACCTTATCCTTCTTTAGACGAGTCGCCTCTCGGTTGGAATCAGTGAGAGAGTTCTTCAGCTTGCTGACTTCCTCTTCCAGCGCTCCGACAGAAGCCGGCTTCTGGTCAGCAAGGGTAGTCTTCTCTTGAGCCTCCTTCTGCGCAGCAGCAAGGTCCAAGTCCTTCTTCTCTAGAGCCAACCTCATTTTCTCTGCAAACTAAGCATTTAGATCAAACAAAAGATCAAAGGGATAATTTAAAAAGACGATGGACATGAGCAGTCGACAGGAAATTACCTTTCATACCGGCAACTTCATCTTGAGCCTTCTTCAAGTTTTATTGGGCCAACTCCAGGTCAAGGTTGAGCTGCCTCTGCTTCTCCTAAAATTCGATGAACTTGGAAATGAGAGTACAAGATTTCTACAGAAAGTAAAAGACATATCAATCGACAAGATCAAAGATTATTTACTTCTGAGTGAATAGAACTTCAAAGTTTACTCAAACCCCAACCGACTGCCAGCAGTCAACTGCGGTCTCGGGGACTACACCCAGTGGGTGCACTTGGCTTGGCCCCACTGGTTAAGTTTCCACTCGGCCGGTCCTCCCAGGTCGAGTAAAAAAACAAAGTACTCAGACCCCGGCCGACTGCCAGCAGCCAGCCGCGGTCTCGGGGACTACACCCAGTGGGTGCACTTGGCGTACCCCACTGGTTCAGATCCCACTTGGCATGCTCCGCCCAGGTCGAGTGGAAGAAGGGAAAGAGAAAGAAGTGCTCAGACCCCGGCCGACTGCCTGTAGTCGACTGCAGTCTCGGGGAGTACACCCAGTGGGTGCACTTAGCGTGCCCCCACTGATTCAGACCCCATCCAACCAGACCGAGTGGAAGAATGCAAATACTAAAGACAACAAAACACCCACTGCGTGTATAGATTCGAAGCAAACAACAAGAGATTGTACGAAGGAAAATATTCAGGTAGCATATCCTAATAGAACAAGTTCAGTCGGAAGTCAACTTACCTGGACATTGGCTCGGAGAGCCGCGCTGGCATCGTAAGCAGCCTGGCTATTGTCTTGCACCGCCTTCATCCGCTCCATCATTACGCCAGCCTGACGGATAGCCTCTGCAGCGGCGTCCGATTGACTTTCCGGAACATGATAGGTGGTGAAGAAGGGGACAGACGGTCCAGATACATCAGCTTGGGGCTCCGAGACATGAGGTTTGGATGACTGAAGAAAACATTGGTACAGTCGATGGTGCGGGGCGTTCACTCGACACTGGGATAGCAAAAGTTACAGAGGCTCTACCTGCATCTTCAGGCTGCTGGACTGTTGGTGCTGTCGCTAGTTCCGACCGAGATATCTTGCCAGCTGCTGCTTTCTTGCTCCTTCTGGGCCTCGGTATCACGTCTTCATCATCATCCGGAAGCTCGATAACATTGAGTAGGGATGCAAAGAAATCAGTCGACTCCAAGTGAATCACCAGAATTTAATCGACCAAATAATCAAGAACAAGATCACGAGAATTGTACCTGGGTTGGAGGTAACCGCGTCTTCCATCTCCTCGTCTCGGTACTGGTCGGTGGAAGTTCCAGAAGTGGCAGCACTGCAAATATCAGCATTCAGTCAGTTACGTTCTGTTACCCAAGTCAACCAAAGGATCAGGCTAGATTGTTACCCAGAGACTGTGGGAATGACCACTTTGATTTTGGGCAAAGCCTTCGGAGGTTTGGAAGATGTGCCCTTCGATGGTTTCAGCACTGGAGGCAGCGCAGTCTTGGGCTGTTTCGATACCTTCTCGGTCGGCACTGGAGAAGACGTCCGAGGGCGCTTTGAAGACTGCCCAGTTGGTGCGGCCACCAGGTCAGGGGTGCTTGCCGGGTCGTGAGCGTGCTTGGACCTCCTTTCTCTGCGAGGAGGCGAGTCGACCTCTTCTTCATCACTCGGGTCGTCGCTCTCCTCGTCCTCCTCTGCATCCGAGTGCCACTCGCCACTCTCGCCCCCGCTCGCCTCTCCCTCGACATTTTGCTCCTGCACTCCATTGGGCATTGAGTACATATCAACAAGAGCTTGAAAGACAACGAACAAAAGAAAGACAGTCGGCCGTCAACAAGATGTTACATAGTAAATCAAGAAGACACTCGACAATGTAGAATCGTACCTGTTCCGGCTGGCGCAAATGGTCGAATGGAACCACTCTCCTGGACCCCCGGGGGTTATCCTTGTTGCCATTAATACCTCTCAGCCACTGCTCCACTGTGTCCTCATTGACATCCTCTGGGTGGATCTGAGTGGAATCCTCGAGTCCCGAGTACATCCACATCGGATGGTCACGAGCTTGGAGTGGTTGGATGCGTCGACTGAGGAAGACCTCCAGCAGGTCCATACCGGTCACTCTATCGCGGACGAGTTGGACAACCCATTCGACCAACACCTTCACCTGCACCTTCTCCTCTGGGATCACTCTCAAGGTGGAGGGCTTCTCCACTCGAGCCATGGAAAAGGGGGGAAGTCCAGTCGACAGGCCCTGAGTTGGCTGGTCCTTGCAGTAGAACCAGGTCGACTGCCAACCCCGGACCGAGTTGGGAAGGATCATAGTTGGGAAAGTACTTTTGTTCCTCATCTGAATTCCAAGACCCCCGCACATCTGTATCACATGCGTCCTCTCGTCACTCGGGTTGGCCTTCTTGACCGTCTGAGAGCGACACGTGAATATGTGCTTGAAGAGACCCCAATGTGGTCGACAACCCAAGAAGTTCTCGCGCATGGACACGAAAGCGGCAAGGTACACGATGGTGTTTGGAGAAAAGTGGTGGAGTTGAGCCCCAAAGAAGTTCAAGAAACCGCGAAAGAAAGGATGGGGAGGCAAAGATTCATAACGTAATTTAATTTTCTTTCTAGGAAAGTGTTCCATGCCTTTCCTTAACGGAAATTGGAATCTAATATTTCCTTCCTTCATATCAATAATTGCACCAACCGTTCTAAGGAAAGGTCTACCAAGGATAATAGGACATGAAGGATTGCAATCTATGTCAAGAAAAATAAAATCTACGAGCACATAATTCCTATTTGCAACAATAAGAACATCATTAATTCCTCCCATAGGTTTCTTACTAGTGGAATCCGCAAGGTGCAATTTTAGAGAGCAGTCATCAAAATCACGGAAACCTAACAAATCACACAAAGTCTTTGGAATCGTGGAAACACTAGCACCCAAATCATACAAAGCATAGCATTCATGATCTTTAATTTCAATTTTAATAGTTGGTTCCCACTCATCATAAAGTTTTCTAGGGATACAAACTTCCAATTCAAGTTTTTCTTCATAAGATTGCATCAAGGCATCAACGATATGTTTGGTGAATGCTTTATTTTGACTATATGCGTCAGGAGAATTTAGCACGGATTGCAACAAGGAAATACAATCAATCAAAGAGAAATTTTCATAATTAAATTCCTTGAAATCCAAAATAGTGGGTTTAGCAACATCTAGGGTTTTAATTTCTTCGATTCCACTTTTATCAATTTTAGCATCAAGATCTAGAAATTCCAAATTCTTGGAACGTCTTCTAGGTAAATGTCGATCATATTCAGTCCCATCATTATTAAGATTCATATTGCAAAACAAAGATTTAATAGGGGACACATCAATAACTTTTAGATCTTCATCTTTATTTTCATAGGAACTAGAAGAACACGCTCTTATAAAGGCATCTTTCTTAGCACGCATCCTAGCGGTTCTTTCTTTGCACTCATCAATGAAATTCTCATGGCTTTGAGAGACTCATTGATGTCATGCTTAGGTGGAATAGATCTAAGTTTCAAAGAATCAACATCAAGAGAAATTTTATCAACGTTCCTAGCCAACTCATCAATCTTAAGCAATTTTTCTTCAATCAAGGCATTGCAATTCTTTTACAAAGTAATAAATTCTTTTTTATTAGATTCAAAATCAGAGGGCATCTTATTATAATTTCCATAAGAATTGTTGTAGGAATTACCATAATTATTAGAGGGATTACTAGGATAAGGCCTAGGAATAAAATTTCACGCGCTGTTGCCAAAATTGTTCCTACCAACAAAATTCACATCCATAGATTCATTATTATTCTCAATCAAAGTAGACAAGGGCATATCATTAGGATCAGAAGAAACACTTTTACTAGGAAATAATTTCATAAGTTCATCCATCTTTCCACTCAAAACATTAATTTCTTCTATCGCATGCACCTTTTTATTAGTGGATCTTTCAGTATGCCATTGAGAATAATTAACCATAATATTATCTAGGAGTTTAGTAGCTTCTCCTAAAGTGATTTCCATAAAAGTGCCTCCGGCGGCCGAATCTAAAAGATTTCTAGAAGCAAAATTCAATCCGGCATAAATTTTTTGTATAATCATCCACAAATTCAAACCATGATTAGGGCAGTTATGTATCATTAATTTCATCCTCTCCCAAGCTTGTGCAACATGTTCATGATCAAGTTGCTTAAAATTCATAATATCGTTTCTAAGGGAGATGATCTTAGTGGGAGGAAAATACTTAGAGATAAAAGCATCTTTGCACTTATTCCATGAATCAATACTATTTTTAGGCAAAGACGAGAACCAAGCTTTAGCACGATCTCTAAGCGAAAAAGGAAATAGCTTCAATTTAACAATATCGTTATCCACATCTTTCTTCTTTTGCATATCACACTAATCAACGAAGCTATTTAGATGGGTAGCGGCATCTTCACTAGGAAGGCCGAAAAACGGATCTTTCATGACAAGGTTCAGCAAGGCAGCATTAATTTCACAAGATTCAGCATCTGTAAGAGGAGCAATAGGAGTGCTAATAAAACCATTGTTGTTGGTATTGGTAAAGTCACACAATTTAGTGTTATCTTGAGCCATCGTGACAAGCAAGCAATCCAACACACAAGCAAACAAAAAGCAAGCAGGCAAAAAGAGGCAAACAGGAAAGAGAGGGAGGATAGAGACAGAGAGGGTGAATAAAACGCCCAGGGTGAAGTGAGGGAGAGGGAAACGAGAGGCAAATGGCAAATAATGTAATGCGGGAGATAATGATTGTGATGGGTACTTGGTATATTGACTTTTGCGTAGACTCCCCGGCAACGGCGCCAGAAATCCTTCTTGCTACCTCTTGAGCACTGCGATGGTTTTCCCCGAAGAGGAAGGGATGATGCAGTAAAGTAGCATAAGTATTTCCCTCAATTTTTGAGAACCAAGGTATCAATCCAGTAGGAGGCTACACGCGAGTCCCTCGTACCTACACAAAACAAATAAATCCTCGCAACTAACGCGATAAGGGGTTGTCAATCCCTACACTGTCACTTACGAGAGTGAGATCTGATAGATATGATAAGATAATATTTTTTGTATTTTTATGATAAAGATGCAAAGTAAAATAAAAGCAAAGTAAAAAAGCAAAGGAAATAACGAAGTATTGGAAGATTAATATGATGAAGATAGACCCGGAGGCCATAGGTTTCACTAGTGGCTTCTCTCAAGAGCATAGGTATTCTATGGTGGGTGAACGAATTACTGTTGAGCAATTGACAGAATTGAGCGTAGTTATGAGAATATCTAGGTATGATCATGTATATAGGCATCACGTCCGAGACAAGTAGACCGACTCCTGCCTGCATCTACTACTATTGCTCCACTCATCGACCACTATCCAGCATGCATCTAGAGTATTAAGTTAATGAAAACAGAGTAACGCCTTAAGCAAGATGACATGATGTAGAGGGATAAACTCATGCAATATGATGAAAACCCCATCTTGTTATCCTCGATGGCAATAATACAATACGTGCCTTGCTGCCCCTACTGTCACTGGGAAAGGACACTGCAAGATTGAAGCCAAAGCTAAGCACTTCTCCCATTGCAAGAAAGATCAATCTAGTAGGCCAAACCAAACTGATAATTCGAAGAGACTTGCAAAGATAACCAATCATACATAAAAGGATTCAGAGAAGATTCAAATATTATTCATAGATAGACTTGATCATAAACCCACAATTCATCGGTCTCAACAAACACACCGCAAAAATAAGATTACATCGAATAGATCTCCACAGGAGAGGGGGAGAACATTGTATTGAGATCCAAAAAGAGAGAAGAAGCCATCTAGATAATAAATATGGACCCGTAGGTCTGAGGTAAACTACTCACACTTCATCAGAGGGGCTATGGTGATGATGTAGAAGCCCTCCGTGATCGATGCCCCCTCCGGCGGAGCTCCGGAACAAGCGCCAAGATGGGATCTCGTGGATACAGAAAGTTGCGGCGGTGGAATTAGGGTTTTGGCTCCTTATCTGATCGTTTAGGGGTACGTAGGTATATATAGGAGGAAGGAGTACGTCGATGGAGCAACAGGGGGCCCATGTGGGTGGAGGGCGCGCCTGGGGGGGTAGGCGCGCCCTCTACCTCGTGGCCTCCTCTTTTGTTTCTTGATGTAGGGTCCAAGTCTCCTGGGTCTTGTTCGTTGAGAAAATCACGTTCCCGAAGGTTTCATTCCGTTTGGACTCCGTTTGATATTCCTTTTCTTCGAAACCCTAAAATAGGCAAAAAAACAACAATTCTGGCCTAGGCCTCCGGTTAATAGGTTAGTCCCAAAAATAATATAAAAGTGGATAATAAAGCCCAATAATGTCCAAAACAGTAGATAATATAGCATGGAGCAATCAAAAATTATAGATACGTTGGAGACGTATCAGCCACCGATGATAAACTAGCATCCTATACTAAGCATTTAGGATTGCACGTAAAGGTAACAACAGTGGTAGCAAAGATAGGCTTTGCATTAGGATAAGATTAACGGAAAACAGCAACATGCTACACTATAATGCAAGCAGTAGAGAGAAGAATAGGTGATATCTGGTGATCAGGGGGGGAGGGGGCTTGCCTAGTTGCTCTGGCAAGAAGGGCTCGTCGTTGATGTAGTCGATCACAGGGATACAGACAGCGGTCTCAGGGTCTACCAGAAAGAAATAACGGAGGGGAACACAATAAATAACAGAGCAATCAAAGCATAACATGGCAATATACAGTGCTAGAGGTGACCTAATGCAGTACTAGGTGATACCGGTAAAGGGGAGAAACATCCGGGAAAGTATTCCCAGTGTTTTGCGTTATTGGACAGACGGACCGGAGGGGAAAGTTGTGTGTTCGCTATGCTAGGGATGTGTGACGGACGAATGGGCTGCGTATTCGGATTCGTCTCGTCGTTCTGAGCAACTTTCATGTACAAAGTATTTTCATCCGTGACAAATTATTTTATATTAATTTTCAAAGTTTTATTTTATTTCCTGAAATTATTTTAATTTGAATAATGAGTTTAATGCATCAGCCTGACGTCAGCAGCCAACCCAGCTGACTCAGGTCAAACCTGACAGCTGGGTCCCACATGTCATACAAAGTGGGGCTAACACTGGTTTAAATTAAACTAAATTAACTATATGAGAACCTGGGCCCACCTGTCAGTCACTATTTAGATTAACTAAATTGATATAATTATTTCCTTTTAATTAGGGGGTAGGCCCCACTGGTCAGTGGCTGGGGGTTGCCCAATCAGCAGGGTTGACTGGCCAACCCAGTCTAATAGGGTCCTTGGGCCCACGAGTCAGTGACCCAGTAGGCGTCCACGTGGCGCTAGGTCAACACCGTCGCCGGAGTTACTCCGGCGACCAAGTTTTGCGGCGGTGCGTGTATGGAGGTGGTCGGGTTTCAGCTACGGTGGCTCGTTTGGAGCGCGGGAGGTAGCGTTCGAACGAGTGCGGCGAGCCGCATCTAGTGGTAGCGGTGGCGTGGCCGGAGGTGGCCAGAAGTGACGGCGGCGAGCACAGCGCGAGAGCAAACGGTGGTGCTGGGCATGGTTTTATGCGCGGTTGGGTGTGTTCGAAAGCAGGGGCTCGGCTCATCCATTCGTGGCCTCGGCCGGGGCTGGGACGGACGGTGTCGACGATGGCGTGAACCGCGGCGGACACCGGAGTTCGGTCGAGCTCGGGAACGGCGTTACAGAGGGCTAAACGACCGGTGTTCGGCACCTACGCGAGCTCACCAAGCGAATGGAGGCACACAAGGGACCACTGGTCCACCGGAGCCTCGCCGTAGATGAGCGAGTGCGGCGGAGCATTTCGGCCGACAACAGATCGGTTGCTAGAGCTCGCTATCGATTGCGTGGAGTGAGGGGAAGGAGAGTGATGCTCACTGGGGGCCTGCAGATGTGCTAAGCGGGCGCGGGGAAGGCTTGATGGCGACGAATGGCGGCGGCGATCCAAGGTGGCCGAGGAGGAAGATGAAGTCGCCGCGGTCACTGTAGGGGCTCCCAGCTCCAAGTCAAGGTGGCAGGCGGTGTAGGGTATGGCAAGGGAGTGAACGGGCATGTCGGACGGGCGTGGGGAGGACAGTGGCCGCGAGGGCGACGACAGCCATGGCGGCAGAGCGTCGGATGTGCGCAGGGAAAAGGGGATCTGGGCGAGAGGGGCGAACTGGGTGGCGTCTAGGGTTAGGGTTGCACCAGGGAGGGTGGTCGACGACTTGAGGTCGCCGGGAGTCATCGGATGGCCGCGCCGTGGTCCATCCGCGCCGTGGACGGCGCACGGACGTCCACTGCGCTGCGGTGAACAGAGGTAGAGGGTGGCTCGGCTGTTGGGCTGGGCCGGTTGGGACGAGGCCCAGTTGGCCAAGGGGGTTTTATTTTATTTTTATCCATTGTTTATTTATTTCTTTTCTGTTTTTCTTTTAATAAATAAATAAATTCAACACCTAAATTAGTATTTAGAATTACAACACTGCCACATTAATTTGAGGAGCTAAATAAAATAGTTTAATATTTTATCAATTTGAAAAAGGTATTTAATTAAATGTTTTGCTGTTTTATTTATTTATTTTAGAGCCTTTAAACACTTTGTCAATGTTTGGCTTCCCCACCACAATTACCTATGATTTATTATCCGACACCTTTAGAACATTTTAGTTTCAAGGTTTGAAAACTTTTGTCATTTGCCTTTACTTCAAATTTGAATTTCGATCGGTTCTCAACTAACGCGAGATTAGGAATAGGGACCGTGGTGACGTGGCATCATTAGCAAGGTGTTACTGTAGCGTAAATATTCGGGCGTCGCAATTCTCCTCCACTACAAGAAATCTCGTCCCAAGATTTAAGAGGCATAAGGGGGGAAGGTTCTAGTTACGAAATTCTAGCGAGTGTTCTCGGTCTTAGTTGCTCTCCTCGAAGTGGTCGATCCATAACGCTGATGTTTTCATACTTCAGCCTAAGGTCATGATGAGGAAGTCGACATCCTTTCTTCAGGAACTCCATCGTACTTACGAAAAGGATAAGGGGTAGCTTTGGAAGAACGGAACTCTACAAGGTGGCTATTTTGGTTTATAACTTAGGGAATGTGGTAGAAAGTAACTCTCAAGTTGAAACTTAAGAAAATATCGAGAGCAAAGTAAGAAGGCACAATAAGAAGTTTCATGCGGGTAGGCAATCGTTCGATGCCTGAAACAAGGCGAGAAAGGGGCTCAAAGCTACGGAAATAATTATTGTGCCTGATACCCGAATTGATGATCTCTCGGAAGGTGGCTTGTGAATTACATACAAGGCCACGTGCGAGGAATAACTACGGAAACAGGGGGTGTACAGGAGAGTCACACGCGAGGAATAATTATGGATGCAGGGGGTGTACAGGAGAGTCAGGTTTCGATCCTGTGGAACTGTGGGTTATGAGCCCACCATGTGGTTAAAAGTAGGAGGGCGTTGACATCCTGTATGGTCATGACAGCAATACATGTCAGAGTGTAGCCTATCAGTTATGTCGGCAACAATGTCGGTACCAAGGGCGAGGGACGAAGAGAACCATTTTCCTTCTCGTTGAATGAGGCGGACCAATAGGCAAAGTTCTCGTCCATGGGTGGTTACCGTAATGTCATCAACAAAAGCAATAGGGTCTTACTGACAGAATTGTACACCGAGGTGACTACATAAGCAGGAGAATGTTACTGCTTAGATCATATAGATCACAAGAAATGTTAAACCAAACAATGGAAAGGAAAGTATGATTATCAGATTTAAACAGAACAATGGAAAGGAAAATGTTTTTAAACACATATTTCAAGGGTATATCCTTCCCAAGGACAAGCAAAGCATGACATCCATGACAGGATATAACGTAGAAAACCCTTTAGGAAAGGGGGAAGAAATTTCATGACATTACCCATACAACAGTGTTTGGATAATTGATAAAGAGAATTTAGCATTGTGCTTCAAATGCTCTTATTGATGATGGGAGTAGCACAGACATGCTTCGAGATAGCATTGACATGGTCATCAGGTAAAGATCGGGCTATGGATACACAAAGGATCCATCAGGAACAACTTATAGAATAAGTCTTACAATTTCCTCATGGAAGAATGGATAACCTTGCCAAAAAGCAAGATATAACAATAGGTCCTCCGGCCAGGTGTGCCAGGCATGACATCACCTTACTAGGTCATATAAAGACCAATGTTATAACTCTTTGAAATATGTTCCAACGATCATATCTGACCGAGATTCAGATCTAATTGGTGGCAGGATACCTCGGACTCGGGATGCCTGAGAAGAAAAGGGGCAACACAAATTGATGAGATGACATTGTAATATTCTAGGGAATGAACTATGCAAGCGAGTTCCAAAACAAAAATTCATTATTAAACCAATGAGGGGATGAGGAGGTAGCTGATGAACTCAGCGACAATTTATCGAGATTTCCAAAAGATGGATTTCCACCAGTATTTGAACAAGGAGATAACATTTGTTAGATCAAATGATATAATGATGTATGCTCGAGGAGAACATCCACGAGCAAACATTGGTTGAAAGGTGCACCCGAAATATGGGCTTAGGTAGCATGAGCAATGTTAGTATGGTGATCTGATAACCAATACACAAAGAATGAAACTATCATTCATAACTTACAAGCAATAGGGTTGCTAGAAGTTTTGAATTCACACACCATAGTCCAATTGTCGGTATTCCGGTTATAAACAACACGGGGACCAAGAAAGAATGGTGATGGTGAGAAGTATCACTATTTCAAGAATTCTTAAGGCATGGAGCAATCTTCACAACATCCTTGACATAAAAGACTGTAATACTTCAAGGTAGAGCATAACCCAAGCTAGATAGCAAGGAAATCAAGGTACAACACAAAACATGAACAAGTTTGTGTTGGGGGAAGACAAGAATGTTGTCGATGATAACACAAATCATTGAGGGGCAAGGATGGTATTTCCCATCATTAATTCAATTGATATCCCGGAAGAGCTCAGAATGTTGATGATGATCATGACACAATTGTCAAGAGATTTCATGAAGGTGTAATCGATCAGCGATGACATCAAGTCAAAGGAATGATGAAGCTAAAGGTTATTGGAACCACGGGTACGTCACTAACTCGGAATCAAGCTTGTTGTTCAAGGCGAAATGATATGACGAGGAAAGTCGACGTAAGCTTAGCTTATTGTCGAAAGATGTGCTCCAGTAATAAGGAACGGGTGGCACAGTTAAAATTTAGCACAATAATGATATAGCCAATCAAGCTAGGAATGACTTGAAGGGTTATTAAACTCATAAGAAACGAAGATTACTTAGAGTTATTGAATCAGAGTGCTAAATCGATTCACTTATCGGTGTTTTCGAGTGATTATTAACACATAACCCTGGGGGCATTGGAATCGGCGAGAATAATAGTTGATGAAGAACTCATAAGTTATGTAGTTCCATGATATTCTTGAGATACCTGAGGGTATACTCGAAGGTAGACCAAATTAGAGGTTGGATAGATGTATTGACCTGCAGAAGACAAGTACTTCAACTTGTCCGAGAAATGGGATCAAAGAAGAACAATATGGTCGGAACCATAGCTGCAGGGGGTCCAATTTAATGACACCGAAAGAATTACCCAAATGATTAAATATTTTGCAAGAAGCTTCCATGATAAGTTCCACATCGGGTCCATGGGAATGAACACAAAGTTCAAGGTCGACTCCCACTTCTCCAATGCATAACCTTTCACTCACTTCTCATTTTCAAAGAAGTTGTAATATCAAAATTTTATCTGACATAACACCAGTAGAGTATGACCCGTAGTAGTTTCCGGGTTCACACAGATTCGAAAAGGCATAGGTTCAACCCTTCTGGGACTCTTAGGAACATATACCACAAACTTCAAAGTAAATAATACAAGCTCAAAAGTAGAGCATGGTTAACAAGGCAGAGGATACAATTTACCAAAGGCATTATATACCCATGGAAAGGTTCATGATAACCCACAAGTATAGAGGATCGCAACAGTTTTCGAGGGTAGAGTATTCAACCCAAATTTATTGATTCGACACAAGGTGAGCCAAACAATATTCTCAAGTATTAGCAGCTGAGTTGTCAATTCAACCACACCTGGAAACTTAATATCTGCAGCAAAGTGTTTAGTGGCAAACTAATATGATAGTAGTGGTAACGGTAGTAAAAGGTAATGATAGCAAAAGTAATGTTTTTCGTATTTTGTAGTGATGATAACAATAGCAATGGAAAAGTAAATAAGCGAAGAACAATATAGGGAAAGCTCGTAGGCATTGTATCGGTGAAGGAGAATTATGACGAAAGTGGTTCATCATGTAACAGTCATAACATAGGGTGACACAGAACTAGCTCCAATTCATCAATGTAATGTAGGCATGTATTTCGAATATAATCATACGTGCTTATGGAAAAGAATTTGCATGACATCTTTTGTCCTACCCTCCCATGGCAGCGGGGTCCTAGCGGAAACTAAGGGATATTAAGGCCTCCTTTTAATAGAGTACCGGACCAAAGCATTAACACATGGTGAATACATGAACTCCTCAAACTATGGTCATCACCGAGAGTGGTCCCGATTATTGTCACTTCGGGGTTGCCAGATCATAACACATAGTAGGTGACTATAGACTTGCAAGGTATGATCAAGAACTCACATATATTCATGAAAACATAATAGGTTCAGATCTGAAATCATGGCACTCGAGCCCTAGTGACAAGCATTAAGCATAGCAAAGTCATAGCAACATCAATCTCAGAACATTGTGGATACTAGGGATCAAACCCTAACAAAACTAACTCGATTACATGATAAATCTCATCCAACCCATCACCGTCCAGCAAGCCTACGATGAAATTACTCATGCACGGCGGTGAGCATCATGAAATTGGTGATGGAGGATGGTTGATGATGACGACGGTGACGGATTCCCCTCTCCGGAGCCCTGAGCGGACTCCAGATCAGCCCTCTCGAGAGAGTTTAGGGCTTGGCGGCGGCTCCGTATCGTAAAACGCGATGAATCTTTCTCTCTGATTTTTTCTCCCCGAACACGAATATATGGAGTTGGAGTTGGAGTTGAGGTCGGTGGAGCTCCAGGGGGGCCACGAGGCAGGGGCGCGCGCCCGGGGGGGAGGGGGGGCAGGCGCGCCCCCACCCTCGTGGCTAGGGTGTGGGCCCCCTGGCCTTGATTCTTTGCCAGTATTTTTTATTATTTCCAAAAATAATCTCCATGGAGTTTCAGGTCATTCCGAGAACTTTTGTTTCTGCATAAATAACACCATGGCAATACTACTGAAAACAACGTCAGTCCGGGTTAGTTCCATTCAAATCATGCAAGTTAGAGTCCAAAACAAGGGCAAAAGTGTTTGGAAAAGTGTTTTGCACAAAATCCTCATAACACATTTTAGGGGAAACTAGGAATCTTTCCGGCGCCAGAAAATAGTATTGATAACCCACAAGTATAGGGGATCGCAACAGTTTTCGAGGGTAGAGTATTCAACCCAAATTTATTGATTCGACACAAGGTGAGCCAAAGAAACTTCTCAAGTATTAGCAGCTGAGTTGTCAATTCAACCACACCTGGAAACTTAATATCTGCAGCAAAGTGTTTAGTAGCAAAGTAATATGATAGTAGTGGTAATGATAGCAAAAGTAACAGTAGCAAAAGTAATGTTTTTGATATTTTTATAGTGATGATAACAATCGCAACGGAAAAGTAAATAAGCAAAGAACAATATATGGGAAGCTCGTAGGCAATGGATCGGTGATAGAGAATTATGCCAGATGCGGTTCATCATGTAACAGTCATAGCATAGGGTGACACAGAACTAGCTCCAATTCATCAACGCAATGTAGGCATGTATTCCGAATATAGTTATACGTGCTTATGGAAAAGAACTTGCATGACATCTTTTGTCCTACCCTCCCGTGGCAACGGGGTCCTAATGGAAACTAAGGGATATTAAGGCCTCCTTTTAATAGAGTACCGGACCAAAGCATTAACACATAGTCAATACATGAACTCCTCAAACTACGGTCATCACCAGGAGTGGTCCTGTCACTTCGGGGCTGTCGAATCATAACACATAGTAAGTGACTATAGACTTGCAAGATAGGATCAAGAACTCTCATATATTGATGAAAACATAATAGGTTCAGATCTGAAATCATGGCACTCGGGCCCTAGTGACAAGCATTAAGCATAGCAAAGTCATAGCAACATCAATCTCAGAACATAGTGGATACTAGGGATGAAACCCTAACAAAACTAACTCGATTACATGATAAATCTCATCCAACCCATCACCGTCTAGCAAGCCTACGATGGAATTAATCACGCACGGCGGTGAGCATCATGAAATTGGTGATGGAGGAAGGTTGATGATGACGACGGCGATGAATCCCCCTCTCTGGAGCCCCGAACGGACTCTAAATCAGCTCTCCTGAGAGGTTTTAGGGCTTGGCGGCGGTTCCGTATCATAAAACGTGATGAATCCTTCTCTCTAATTTTTTTTCTCCCGAAAGCAAATATATAGAGTTGGAGTTGAGGTCGGAGGAGCTCCAGGGGGCCCACGAGGTAGGGGGCGCGCCCCCCACCCTCGTGGCTAGGGTGTGGGCCCCCTGGTCTTCATCTTTTGCAAGGATTTTTTATTATTTCCAAAAAGACGTTCCATGAAGTTTCAGGTCATTCTGAGAACTTTTGTTTCTGCACATAAATAAGACCATGGTAATTCTGCTGAAAATAGCGTCAGTCCGGGTTAGTTTCATTCAAATCATGCAAGTTAGAGTCCAAAACAAGGGCAAAAGTGTTTGGAAAAGTAGATACGACGGAGACGTATCAATGAACTAATCATATTTAGAAAACAAGAGAGGTCGAGTTCATACCAGCTTCTCCCATCTCAATCAGTCCATCATTTATCGTCATAATTGCCTTTCACCTGCACGACCGAATGATGTGAATTATAATAACAGTGCACGTGCATTGGACTAAGCTGGAATCTGCAAGCATTCAATAAACGGGAGAAGACAAGGCAATATGGACTCTTGGTTAAATCAATAATAATGCATATAGGAGTCACTTCAACAATTTAATCATGGTCTTCTCCAATCAACCCCCAAAGAAAAGAAAAGAAATCAAACTATTTACACGGGAAAGCTCCCAACAAGCAAAAGAAGAACAGGAAATCTTTTTGGGTTTTCTTTTTAATTACTACTACAAGCATGGAAACTAAAACTAGCTAAAAGCTACAGCTATTTTTTTTTGGTTTTTCTTAAGGTTTATTTCAAACACACAAGAAGAAAGCATAAAAAGAGAAAATAAACTAACATGGATATTACAGTGAAAGAGTATGAGCACCGACATCTCGCAATGAGTGTGTGAACATGAATGTAATGTCGGTGAGAAATATGTACTCACCCAAGCTTAGGCTTTTGGCCTAAGTTGGTCTATTGCCACGGATGGCCTGGCGGATATCCAAAGTTGTAGTTGGGGTCGTACTGAGATGCAGCAGTCATTGCATCGTGGGCTGCAGCTTGGAGGCGGGCTATCTCAGCCCTCCACTTATACTCATCTGCCTCCTCTCTAGTTATGTAATATCTCCCCTTTGCCTGAAATTCAAAGAAGGTAGAAGCAGGGAGAGCGACGTGATAGGTGCGTCGTCTGTCAAAGATTAGTCAGTACTGGAGGAACTGATCGTTCCTCTCAACAAAATGATGATGAACCATAGCCTCATAATCCAAATAAGCAGGAGGCAACTCAATATCATCCTCATGTATAGTTATACTGAGAAAATTAGCTATACGGGTTGCATAAATTCGACCAAAGAAATCTCCATTAAATCTATTATGATGCAACCTACGTGCAACAATGGCTCCCAAATTATAATTTTTATCTCCTAACACAACACTCCTAAGAATACTGAGGTCAGGGACACACATATGGCATGCTTCATCTTTACCATTTATGCACCTACCTATGAAGAGAGCAAAATAATGAATAGCAGGAAAATGGATGCTCCCTATGGTAGCTTGTGCTATATCTCTAGATTCCCCCACAGTTATACTAGCAATAAAATCTCTAAACTCATATTTGCGAGGTTCACTTGTACTACCCCATTGTGGAAGTTTGCAAGCAGTGGTAAAGTCCTCTAAGTCCATAGTATAATAATTTTCATAGAGATCAAACAGGACAGTTTGAGAATTGCGTGAAGATGAAAATTCAAACCTCCTCACAAAGGAACTAGTGAGATAGTGGTACTGACGGCACTTTTCTGCCTCGAAGCTCATAAGATTAGCGTTACGCAAATATGCGTTAAATTCTTCCTTAATTCCTGCTCGATCCATGAAGTCCTCTGAAGGCCATTCACAAGGCCGCACTGGGGTGTCCCTTGGTGGTTCATCATCAGCATCACGCATTGCAAGCCTGGGTCCTTGCTTCCTTGAAGAACCACCTTGGTACATTTTCCTAAACATATTTCTTCTTCTGAAAAATTTCTGAAATTTTTAGTAACTTCAAATAAAAGTGAACCAAGCTCAACAAAATTGATAGAAACTACTCCTACAAGTGCCTAGGACCTATATCATGCATTAGAACTACTTGGAACCATATAAATTTGACATGCAATCTCAAGAACATGGTCACCTAGGCAGAACAAATTTGCAATGAATAAAGTACTAGAACAAAAACTAATTGGACCAATGGAGGAGTCACATACCAAGGAACAATCCCCCAAAGCAGTTTTGTGAGAGATGCTTTGAGCAAGGAGATCAAAAATCGCAGCAAAATGAGCTAGAACTCGTGCTTGAGCTGGATGGTGATTTTTTTGGGAGGAAGAAGAAGTGTGTGGGTGCAGGAATAAGTGGAGGGGAGCCACCGTGGCCCACGAGGCAGGGGGTGCGCCCAGGGGGGCGGGCGCGCCCTGGACCCTCGTGGACAGGTGCTTGCTCCCCCTGTTGTGTTCTCAGTGCCAGATATTCTCAAATATTCCAGAAAAAATCATATTAAATTAGCAGGGCATTTGGAGAACTTTTATTTTCGGGATATTTTTATATTGCATGGATAATTCAGAAAACTGACATAAAATACTATTTTTATTTTATTTCAACTAAATAACAGAAAGTAAAAGGAGGGTATAGAAGGTTGTGCTTTCTAACTTCATCCATCTCATGCTCATCAAAAGGAATCCACTAACAAGGTTGATCAAGTCTTGTTAACAAACTCATTTCGAGTAACATGAAACCGGAGAAATTTCGATTGACACTATGTTACCTCAACGGGGATATGCACATCCCCAACAATAAGAATATTGATACATATCCAACGTATCTATAATTTTTGATTGCTCCATGCTATATTATCTTCTTTTTGGATGTTTTTGGGCTTTATTATACACTTTTGTATTATTTTTGGGACTAACCTATTAACCCAGAGCCCAGTGCCAGTTTCTGTTTTTTTGCCTATTTTAGGGTTTCGAATAAAAGGAAAATCAAACGGAGTCCAATTGACCTGAAACTTCACGGAACTCATTTTTGGAAGGAAAGAAGCCCAGAAGACTTGGAGTGCACGTTAGGGAAGCTTCAAGGAGGCCACGAGGTAGGGGGCGCGCCCTCCACCCTCGTGGGCCCCTCGTGGCCCCCCTGACGTACTTCTTCCGCCTATATATCTCCATATACCCTAAAAACATCCGGGAGCACAATAGATCGAGAGTTCCGCCGCCAGAAGCCTCCGTAGCCACCGAAAACCAATATAGACCCGTTCCGGCACCCTGCCGGAGGGGGAATCCCTCTCCGGTGGCCATCTTCATCATCCCGGTGCTCTCCATGACGAGGAGGGAGTAGTTATCCCTCGGGGATGAGAGTATGTACCAGTAGCTATGTGTTTGATCTCTCTCTCTCTCTCATGTTCTTGAGGTGTTACGATCTTGATGTATCGCGAGCTTTGCTATTATATTTGGATCCTATGATGTTTTCTCCCCCTCTACTCTCTTGTAATGGATTGAGTTTCCCCTTTGAAATTATCTTATCGGATTGAGTCTTTAAAGATTTGAGAACACTTGATGTATGTCTTGCCGTGCGTATCTGTGGTGATAATGGGATATCACGTGATTCACTTGATGTATGTTTTGGTGATCAACTAGCGGGTTCCGCCCATGAACCTATGCATAGGGGTTGGCACGTGTTTTCGTCGTGATTCTCCGGTAGGAACTTTGGGGCACTCTTTGAGGTTCTATGTGTTGGTTGAATAGATGAATCTGAGATTGTGTGATGCATATCGTATAATCATACCCACGGATACTTGAGGTGACATTGGAGTATCTAGGTGACATTAGGGTTTTGGTTGATTTGTGTCTTAAGGTGTTATTCTAGTACAAACTCTAGGGCTGTTTGTGACACTTATAGGAATATCCCAACGGATTGATTGGAAAGAATAACTTTGAGGTGGTTTCGTACCCTACCATAATCTCTTCGTTTGTTCTCCGCTATTAGTGACTTTGGAGTGACTCTTTGTTGCATGTTGAGGGATAGTTATGTGATCCAACTATGTTATTATTGTTGAGGGAACTTGCACTAGCGAAAGTATGAACCCTAGGCCTTGTTTCAACGCATTGCAATACCGTTTACGCTCACTTTTATCATTAGTTACCTTGCTGTTTTTATACTTTCAGATTACAAAAACTATTATATACTATCCATATACCACTTGTATCACCATCTCTTCACCGTACTAGTGCACCTATACAATTTACCATTGTATTGGGTGTGTTGGGGACACAAGAGACTCTTTGTTATTAGGTTGCAGGGTTGCTTGAGAGAGACCATCTTCATCCTACGCCTCCTACGGATTGATAAACCTTAGGTCATCCACTTGAGGGAAATTTGCTACTGTCCTACAAACCTCTGCACTTGGAGGCCCAACAACGTCTACAAGAAGAAGGTTGTGTAGTAGACATCAAGCTCTTTTCTGGCGCCGTTGCCGGGGAGGTTAGCGCTTGAAGGTATATCTTTAGATCTTGCAATCAAGTCTTTTAGTTTCTTGTTTTATCACTAGTTTAGTTTATAAAAGAAGACTATAAAAATGGAATTGAGTTTGTCTCATACGCTTCACCTTTTTAATATCTTTCGTGAGTATGATGGAAAGGATAATTGTGCCCAAGTGCTAGAAGAAGAAATCTATAAAATGTTTGGCACTAAATATTTGAATGATGAGCATGATTGCAATGTTGTTAGTATGAATTCCTTGAATATCCATGATGCTAATGATATGCAAAGCCACAAGCTTGGGGAAGCTATGTTTAATGAAGATGATATTTTTAGTCTCCCAAGTTTTGATTTGCAAATTTATAATGATGATAGCATGCCTCCTACTTATGATGATTATTGTGATGATACTTATACTATAAAAAGTAGTGATTATATTTATAAAACTTGTCATGATTATGATTACCCATTTTATAAACATTACTCTTTTAATGTGGAAACAGTTTAGAGTATTCGAGTCTCTTATGATACCCCCACTATTCCGAATGAGAAGAATTTTGCTTATGTGGAGAGTAATAAAATTTCTATTCTTGTAGATCATGAAAAGAATGCTTTATGTGCTGGTTATATTTTTGAATTCATTCATGATGCTACTGAAAATTATTATGAGGGAGGAACATATGCTTGTAGGAAATTCAATAATATCAAGTTTCCTCTCTATGTGCTTAAAGTTTTGAAGTTATGCTTGTTTTGCCCTCCTATGCTAGTTGATTATTGTTCCCACAAGTCGTTTGCTCACAAAATCCCTATGAATAGGAAGTGGGTTAGACTTAAATGTGCTAGTCATATTCTTCATGATGCTCTCTTTATGTTACAATTCTTATCTTTTATGTGAGCATCGTTGAAATCATCGTGCCTAGCTAGGGGCGTTAAACGATAGCGCTTGTTGGGAGGCAACCCAATTTTATTTTTGTTCCTTGCTTTTTGTTCCTATTTAGTAATAAATAATTCATCTAGCCTCTGTTTAGATGTGGTTTTATGTGTTTAATTAGTGTTTGTGCCAAGTAGAACCGTTGGGAAGACTTGGGGAAAGTCTTGTTGATCTTGCCGTAAAAAACAGAAACTTTAGCGCTCACGAGAATTGCTGCCATTTTTATCTGGAGAGTGCTATTTAGTTAATTATTTTTTCAGATGATTAATACATAAATTCCTCAGGTGCAGAAATTTATTTTAGAATTTTATGAGTTCCAGGAGTATACGTTTGATCCAGATTACTACAGACTGTTCTGTTTTTGACAGATTCTGTTTTTCATGTGTTGTTTACTTATTTTGAAGAATCTATGGCTAGTAAAAGAGTTTATAAACCATAGATAAGTTGGAATACAGTAGGTTTAACACCAATATAAATAAATAATGAGTTCATTACAGTACCTAAGTGGTGATTTATTTTCTTATACTAACGGAGCTCACGAGTTTTCTGTTAAGTTTTGTGTTGTGAAGTTTTCAAGTTTTGGGTAAAGATTCGATGGACTATAGAATAAGGAGTGGCAAGAGCCTAAGCTTGGGGATGCCCAAGGCACCCCAAGGTAATATTTAAGTATAACCAAGAGCCTAAGATTGGGGATGCCCCGGAAGGCATCCCCTCTTTCGTCTTCGTTCATCGGTAACTTTACTTGAAGCTATATTTTTATTCGCCACATGATATGTGTTTTGCTTGGAGCGTCATTTTATTTTATTTAGTTTTGCTTGCTGTTTGAATAAAATACCAAGATCTGAAATTCTTAAATGTTAGAGAGTCTTCGCATAGTTACATAATTATTCGACTACTCATTGATCTTCACTTATATCTTTCGGAGTAGTTTGTCGTTTGCTCTAGTGCTTCACTTATATCTTTTTAGAGCACGATGGTGGTTTTATTTTGAAGAAATGGATGAACTCTCATACTTCACTTATGTTATTTCGAGAGTCTTAAATAGCATGGTAATTTTCCTAAATAATCCTAATATGCTAGGCATCCAAGAATAGTAAAAACTTTCATATAGAGTATTGAATACTAAGAGAAGTTTGATGCTTGATGATTGTTTTGAGATATGGAGGTAATAATATCAAAGTCATGTTAGTTGAGTAGTTCTGAAATTGAGAAATACTTGTGTTGAAGTTTGCAAGTCCCGTAGCATGCACGTATGGTAAACATTGTGTAACAAATTTGAAACATGAGGTGTTATTTGATTGTCTTCCTTATGAGTGGCGGTCGGGGACGAGCGATGGTATTTTCCTACCAATCTATCCCCCTAGGAGCATGCGCGTAGTGCCGAGGTTTTTGATGACTTGTAGATTTTTTTCAGTAAGTATGTGAGTTCTTTATGACTAATGTTGAGTCCATGGATTATACGCACTCTCACCCTTCCATCCTTGCTAGCCTCTTCGGTATCGTGCATTGCCCTTTCTCACATTGAGAGTTGGTGCAAACTTCGCCGGTGCATCCAAACCCCGTGATATGATACGCTCTTTCACACATAAACCTCCTTATATCTTCCTCAAAACAGCCACCATACCTACCTATTATGGCATTTCCATAGCCATTCCAAGATATATTGCCATGCAACTTTCCACCGTTCCGTTTATTATGACACGCATCATCATTGTCATATTGCTTTGCATGATCATGTGGTTGACATCGTATTTGTGTCAAAGCCACCATTCATAATTATTTCATACATGTCACTCATGGTTCATTGCATATCCCGGTACACCGCCGGAGGCATTCATATAGAGCCATCTTTTGTTCTAGCATCGAGTTGTAATCATTGAGTTGTAAATAAATAGAAGTGTGATGATCATCATTTTCTAGAGCATTGTCCCAAGTGAGGAATAAAAAAAGAGAAAGGCCATAAAAAAGAGAGAAGGCCCAAAAAAAGAGAAAGGCCATAAAAAAGAGAAGGCCCAAAAAAATTATTAAAAAAATGAGAGAAAAAGAGAGAAGGGACAATGCTACTATCCTTTGCCACACTTGTGCTTCAAAGTAGTACCATGATCTTCATGATATAGAGTCTCTTGTTTTGTCACTTTCATATACTAGTGGGAAATTTTCATTATAGAACTTGGCTTGTATATTCCAACAATGGGCCTCCTCAAGTGCCCTAGGTCTTCGTGAGCAAGCAAGTTGGATGCACACCCACTTAGTTTCTTTTGTTGAGCTTTCATACATTTATAGCTCTAGTGCATCCATTGCATGGCAATCCCTACTCCTTGCATTAACATCAACCGATGGGCATCTCCATAGCTCATTCATTAGCCTCGTTGATGTGAGACTTTCTCCTTTTTGTCTTCTCCACATAACCCCCATCATCATATTCTATTCCACCCATAGTGTTATGTCCATGGCTCACGCTCATATATTGCGTGAAAGTTTATAGGTTTGAGATTACTAAAGTGTGAAACAATTGCTTGGCTTGTCATCGGGGTTGTGCATGATGAGAGCATTCTTGTGTGACGAAAATGGAGCATGACGAAACTATATGATTTTGTAGGGATGAACTTTCTTTGGCCATGTTATTTTGAGAAGACATAATTGCTTAGTTAGTATGCTTGAAGTATTATTATTTTTATGTCAATATGAACTTTTGTCTTGAATCTTTCGGATCTGAATATTCATGCCACAATTAAGAAGAATTACATTGAAATTATGCCAAGTAGCAATCCGCATCAAAAATTCTGTTTTTATCATTTACCTACTCGAGGACGAGCAGGAATTAAGCTTGGGGATGTTGATACGTCTCCAATGTATCTATAATTTTTGATTGCTCCATGATATATTATCTTCTATTTTGGATGTTTATGGGCTTTATTATACACTTTTATATTATTTTTGGGACTAACCTATTAACCCAGAGCCCAGTGCCAGTTTCTGTTTTTTTGCCTATTTTAGGGTTTCAAAGAAAAGGAAAATCAAATGGAGTCCAATTGACCTGAAACTTCACGGAACTCATTTCTGGAAGGAAAGAAGCCCAGAAGACTTGGAGTGCACATTAGGGAAGCTTCGAGGAGGCCACGAGGTAGGGGGCGCGCCCTCCACCCTTGTGGGCCCCTCGTGGCCCCCCTGACGTACTTCTTCCGCCTATATATCTCCATATACCCTAAAAACATCCGGGGGCACAATAGATCGGGAGTTCCGCCGCCAGAAGCCTCCGTAGCCACCGAAAACCAATCTAGACCCGTTCCGGCACCCTGCCGAAGGGGGAATCCCTCTCCGGTGGCCATCTTCATCATCCCGGTGCTCTCAATGACGAAGAGGGAGTAGTTCTCCCTCGGGGCTGAGGGTATGTACCAGTAGCTATGTGTTTGATCTCTCTCTCTCTCTCTCGTGTTCTTGAGGTGTTACGATCTTGATGTATCGCGAGCTTTGCTATTATATTTGGATCCTATGGTGTTTTCTCCCCCCTCTATTCTCTTGTAATGGATTGAGTTTTCCCTTTGAAGTTATCTTATCGGATTGAGTCTTTAAAATTTGAGAACACTTGATGTATGTCTTGCCGTGCGTATCTGTGGTGACAATGGGATATCACGTGATTCACTTGATGTATGTTTTGGTGATCAACTACCGGGTTCCGCCCATGAACCAATGCATAGGGGTTGGCACGCGTTTTCGTCGTGATTCTCCGGTAGGAACTTTGGGGCACTCTTTGAGGTTTTATGTGTTGGTTGAATAGATGAATCTGAGATTGTGTGATGCATATCATATAATCATACCCACGGATACTTGAGGTGACATTGGAGTATCTAGGTGACATTAGGGTTTTGGTTGATTTATGTCTTAAGGTGTTATTCTAGTACGAACTCTAGGGCTGTTGGTGACACTTATAGGAATAGCCCAACGGATTGATTGGAAAGAATAACTTTGAGGTGGTTTCATACCCTACCATAATCTCTTCGTTTGTTCTCTGCTATTAGTGACTTTGAAGTGACTCTTTGTTGCATGTTGAGGGATAGTTATGTGATCCAATTAAGTTATTATTGTTGAGGGAACTTGCACTAGCAAAAGTATGAACCCTAGGCCTTGTTTCAACGCATTGCAATACCGTTTACGCTCACTTTTATCATTAGTTACCTTGTTGTTTTTATACTTTCAGATTACAAAAACTATTATCTACTATCCACATACCACTTGTATCACCATCTCTTCGCCGAACTAGTGCACCTATACAATTTACCATTGTACTGGGTGTGTTGGGGACACAAGAGACTCTTTGTTATTTGGTTACAGGGTTGCTTGAGAGAGACCATCTTCATCCTACGCCTCCTACGGATTGATAAACCTTAGGTCATCCACTTGAGGGAAATTTGCTACTGTCCTACAAACCTCTGCACTTGGAGGCCCAACAACGTCTACAAGAAGAAGGTTGTGTTGTAGACATCAAATATCATATTTCTTCTTGACAGTAGGAAGAGGAAATTCAAAACCTCCAAAAATAGTCGATGGAATTTTTCCAATAGAATTGATACTGTGGACTTGAGGTTGTTTCCTCGGAAAGTGTACTGTATACTCATTACCATTAACATGAAAAGTGACATTGCCTTTGTTGCAATCAATAACAGCCCCTGCAGTATTCAAAAGGGGTCTTCCAAGAATAATAGACATACTATCGTCCTCAGGAATATCAAGAATAACAAAGTCCGTTAAAATAGTAACGGTTGCAACTACAACAGGCACATCCTCACAAATACCGACAGGTATAGCAGTTGATTTATCAGCCATTTGCAAGGATATTTCAGTAGGTGTTAACTTATTCAAATCAAGTCTACGATATAAAGAGAGAGGCATAACACTAACACCGGCTCCAAGATCACATAAAGCATTTCTAACATAGTTTCTTTTAATGGAGCATGGTATAGTTGGTACTCCTGGATCTCCAAGTTTCTTAGGTATTCCACCGTTAAAAGTATAATTAGCAAGCATGGTGGAAATTTCAACTTCTGGTATCTTTCTTTTATTAGTAACAATATCTTTCATGTACTTAGCATAAGGATTCATTTTAAGCATATCAGTCAAACGCATACGCAAAAAGATAGGTCTAATCATTTCAGCAAAGTGATCAAAATCCTCATCATCCTTTTTCTTGGATGGCTTAGAGGAAAAGGCATGGGTTTCTGAACCCAAGGCTCTCTTTCCTTACCGTGTTTCCTAGCAACAAAGTCTCTCTTATCATATTGTTGATTCTTTTCTTGTGGGTTATCAAGATCAACAACAGGTTCAGCTTCTACATCATTATCATTGCTAGGTTGAGCATCAACATGAACATTATCATTAACATTATCACTAGTTTCATGTTCATTACCAGATTGTGTTTCAGCATCAGAGATAGAGATATCATTGGGATTCTCAGGTGTGTCAATAACAGGTTCACTAGAAGCATCCAAGTCCTATCATTTTTCTTTTTCTTCCTCTTAGAAGGACTAGGTGCATCAATATCATTTCTCTGAGAATCTTGCTCAATTCTCTTAGGATGGCCCTCAGGATACAAAGGTTCCTGGGTTATTTTACCACCTCTAGTCATAACTCTAACAGCATTATCATTTTTCTTACCATTTAATTCATTGAGCAAATCATTCTGATACTTAAGTACTTGTTCTACTTGAGTGGTAACCATAGAAGCATGTTTACTAATGAGTTTAAGTTCACCTTTAACTCTAGACATATAATCACCCAAGTGTTCAATCATATAAGCATTTTGTTTCAATCATCTGCCAAAATAAGCATTGAAGTCTTCTTGCTTAACCATAAAGTTATCAAACTCATCCAAACATTGGCTAGTGATACGTCCATTTTGCATCATGCTTTTATATCGATATTTATTGCATTATGGACTGTTATTTCACTTTATGTCACAATACTTATGGCTATTCTCTCTTATTTCACAAGGTTTATATAAGGAGGGAGAATGCCGACAGCTGGAATTCTGGGCTGGAAAAGGAGCAAATATTAGAGACCTATTCTGTGCAACTCCAAAAGTCCTGAAACTCCACGGAACATCTTAAAATAAATAAAGAAAAATCCTCGCCAAAGATGAAGGCCAGGGGGCCCACACCCTGCTCACGAGGGTGGGGGCGCCCCCCTAGGGCGCACACCCTACCTCGTGGCCCCCCTGGTGGCTCTCCGACGTCCATCTTCTCCTATATGAAGTCTTTCGATGAGAAAAAAATCAAAAGGAACTTTTCGGGACGAGACTCCGCCGCCACGAGGTGGAACCTTGGCGGAACCAATCTAGAGCTCCGGCAGAGCTGTTCTGCCGGGGATACTTCCCTCCGGGAGGGGGAAATCATCACCATCGCCATCCCCAACGCTCCTCTCATCGGGAGAGTGTTGGGGAACGTAGTAATTTCAAAAAATTTCCTACGCACACGCAAGATCATGGTGATGCATAGCAACGAGAGGGGGAGAGTGTGATCTACGTACCCTTGTAGATCGACAACGGAAGCGTTTGGTTGATGTAGTCGTACGTCTCCACGGCCCGACCGATCAAGCACCGAAACTATGGCACCTCCGAGTTCTAGCACACATTCAGCTCGATGACGATCCCCGGACTCCGATCCAGCAAAGTGTCGGGGAAGAGTTCCGTCAGCACGACGGCGTGGTGACGATCTTGATGTACTACCGTCGAAGGGCTTCGCCTAAGCACCGCTACAATATTATCGAGGACTATGGTGGAAGGGGGCACCGCACACGGCTAAGAATATGATCACGTGGATCAACTTGTGTGTCTACGGGTGCCCCCTGCCCCCGTATATAAAGGATCAAGGGGAGGAGGCCGGCCGGCCCTCTATGGCGCGCCAAGGAGGAGTCCTCCTCCTAGTAGGAGTAGGACTCCTACTAGGAGGGGGAAGGAAGTGGGGAGGGACAGGGAAAGGGGGCGCCATCCCCCTCTCCTAGTACAATTCGGACCAGGGGGAGGAGGCACGCGGCCCACCTTTGGCTGCCCCTCTCTCTCTCCACTAAGGCCCATATGGCCCATTACTTCTCCCGGGGGGGTTCTGGTAACCCTTCGGCTCTCCGGTTTTCTCCGAAATCACCCGGAACACTTCCGGTGTCCGAATATAGCCGTCCAATATATCAATCTTTATGTCTCGACCATTTCGAGACTCCTCGTCATGTCCGTTATCACATCCGGGACTCCGAACTAACTTCGATACATCAAAACTCATAAACTCATAATATAACTGTCATCAAAACCTTAAGCGTGCCGACCCTACGGGTTCGAGAACAATGTAGACATGACCGAGACATGTCGCCGGTCAATAACCAATAGTGGAACCTGGATGCTCATATTGGCTCCTACATATTCTACGAAGATCTTTATCGGTCAGAGCGCATAACAACATACGTTGTTCCCTTTGTCATCGGTATGTTACTTGCCCGAGATTCGATCGTCGGTATCTCAATACCTAGTTCAATCTCGTTACCGGCAAGTCTCTTTACTCGTTTCGTAATACATCATCTCGCAACTAACTCATTAGTCGCAATGCTTGCAAGGCTTATGTGATGTGCATTACCGAGAGGGCCCAGAGATACCTCTCCGACAATCGGAGTGACAAATCCTAATCTCGAAATACGCCAACCCAACATGTACCTTTGGAGACACCTGTAGAGCTCCTTTATAATCACCCATTTACGTTGTGATGTTTGGTAGCACACAAAGTGTTCCTCCGGCAAACGGGAGTTGCATAATATCATAGTCATAGGAACATGTATAAGTCATGAAGAAAGCAATAGCAACATACTAAACGATCGGGTGCTAAGCTAATGGAATGGCTCATGTCAATCAGATCATTCACCTAATGATGTGATCCCATTAATCAAATAACAACTCTTTTGTTTATGGTTAGGAAACATAACCATCTTCGATTAACGAGCTAGTCAAGTAGAGGCATACTAGTGACACTTTGTTTGTCTATGTATTCACACAAGTATTATGTTTCCGGTTAATACAATTCTAGCATGAATAATAAACATTTATCATGATATAAAGAAACAAATAATAACTTTATTATTGCCTCTAGGGCATATTTCCTTCAGTCTCCCACTTGCACTAGAGTCAATAATCTAGTTCACATCGCCATGTGATTTAACGGCAATAGTTCACATCACCATGTGATTAACACCCATAGTTCACATCGATATGTGATCAACACCCAAAGGGTTTACTAGAGTCAGTAATCTAGTTCACATCGCTATGTGATTAACATCCAAAGAGTACTAAGGTGTGATCATGTTTTGCTTGTGAGATAATTTTAGTCAACAGGTCTGTCACATTCAGATCCGTAAGTATTTTGCGAATTTCTATGTCAACAATGCTCTACACGTAGCTACTCTAGCTTATTGCTCCCACTTTCAATATGTATCTAGATCGAGACTTAGAGTCATCCAGATCTGTGTCAAAACTTGCATCGACGTAACTTTTTACGACGAACCTTTTTGTCACCTCCATAATTGAGAAATATTTCCTTATTCCACTAAGGATAATTTTGACCGCTATCCAGTGATCTACTCTTAGATCACTATTGTACTCCCTTGCTTAACACAGTGTAGGGTATACAATAGATCTGGTACACAACATGGCATACTTTATAGAACCTATGGCTGAGGCATACGGAATGACTTTCATTCTATTTCTATCTTCTGCCGTGGTCGGGCTTTGAGTCTTACTCAATTTCACACCTTGCAACACAGGCAAGAACTCTTTCTTTGACTGTTCCATTTTGAACTACTTCAAAATCTTGTCAAGGTATGTACTCATTGAAAAAACTTATCAAGCGTCTTAATCTATCTCTATAGATCTTGATGCTCAATATGTAAGCAGCTTTACCGAGGTCTTTCTTTGAAAAACTCCTTTCAAATATTCCTTTATGCTTTCCAGAAAATTTACATTATTTCTGATCAACAATATGTTGTTCACATATACTTATCAGAAATGTTGTAGTGCTCCCACTCACTTTCTTGTAAATACAGGCTTCACCATAAGTCTGTATAAAACTATATGCTTTGATCAACTTATCAAAGCGTATATTCCAACTCCGAGATGCTTGCACCAGTCCATAGATGGATCGTTGGAGCTTGCATATTTTGTTAACACCTTTAGGATTGACAATACCTTCTGGTTGCATCATATACAACTCTTCTAAGAAATCCATTAAGGAATGCAGTTTTGTTTATCCATTTGCCAGATTTCATAAAATGCGGCAATTGCTAACATGATTCGGACAGACTTAAGCATATATACGCGTGAGAAAATCTCATCGTTGTCAACACCTTGAACTTGTCAAAAACCTTTTTCGACAATTCTAGCTTTGTAGATAGTAACACTACTATCAGCGTCCGTCTTCCTCTTGAAGATCCATTTATTTTCTATGGCTTGCCGATCGTCGAGCAAATCCATCAAAGTCCATACTTTGTTCTCATACATGGATCATATCTCAGATTTTATGGCCTCAAACCATTTCGCGGAATCTGGGCTCATCATTGCTTCCTCATAGTTCGCAAGTTCGTCATGGTCTAGTAACATGACTTCCAGAACAGGATTTCCATACCACTCTGGTGCGGTTCTCACTCTGGTTTACCTACGAGATTCGGTAGTAACTTGATCTGAAGTTACATGATCATCATCATTAGCTTCCTCATTAATTGTTGTAGTAGTCATAGGAACAGATTTCTGTAATGAACTACTTGTTGGGGAACGTAGTAATTTCAAAAAAATTCCTACGCACACGCAAGATTATGGTGATGCATAGCAACGAGAGGGGAGAGTGTGATCTACATACCTTGTAGATCGACAACGGAAGTGTTTGGTTGATGTAGTCGTACGTCTTCACGGCCCGACCGATCAAGCACCGAAACTACGGCACCTCCGAGTTTTAGCACACGTTCAGCTCGATGACGATCCCCGGACTCCGATCCAGCAAAGTGTCGGGGAAGAGTTCCGTCAGCACGACGGCATGGTGACGATCTTGATGTACTACTGCTGCAGGGCTTCGCCTAAGCACCGCTACAATATTATCGAGGACTATAGTGGCTGGGGGCACCACACACGGCTAAGGAATAGATCACGTGGATCAACTTGTGTGTCTCTAGGGTGCCTCTGCCTCAGTATATAAAGGACCAAAGGGGGAGGCTGGCCGGCCACATAGGGCGCGCCAGGAGAGTCCTACTCCCTCTGGGAGTAGGATTCCCCCCCCCCCCCCAATCCTAGTTGGAATAGGACTCGTGGAGGGGGAAAAGAGAGAGAGGGGCCGGCCCCCTCTCCTTGTCCAATTCGGACCAAGGGAGGGGAGGGGCGCGCGGCCCACTATGGGCTGCCTCTTCTCTTTTCCACCAAGGCCCATTAAGGCCCATCTAGCTCCCCGAGGGGTTCTGGTAACCTCCCGGTACTCCGGTAAAATCCCGATTTCACCCGGAACACTTCCGATATCCAAACATAGGCTTTCAATATATCAATCTTTATGTCTCGACCATTTCGAGACTCCTCGTCATGTCCGTGATCACATCCGGGACTCCGAACAACCTTCGGTACATCAAAATGCATAAACTCATAATATAACTGTCATCGTAACCTTAAGCGTGCGGACCCTACGGGTTCGAGAACAATGTAGACATGACCGAGACACGTCTCTGGTCAATAACCAATAGCGGGACCTGGATGCCCATATTGGCTCCTACATATTCTACGAAGATCTTTATCGGTCAGACCGCATAACAACATACGTTGTTCCCTTTGTCATCGGTATGTTACTTGCCCGAGATTCGATCGTCGGTATTCCAATACCTAGTTCAATCTCGTTACGGGCAAGTCTCTTTACTCGTTCTGTAATACATCATCCCGCAACTAACTCATTAGTTGCAATGCTTGCAAGGCTTTAAGTGATGTGTATTACCGAGAGGGCCCAGAGATACCTCTCCGACAATCGGAGTGACAAATCCTAATCTCGAAATACGCCAACCCAACATTTACCTTTGGAGACACCTGTAGAGCTCCTTTATAATCACCCAGTTACGTTGTGACATTTGGTAGCACACAAAGTGTTCCTCCGGCAAACGGGAGTTGCATAATCTCATAGTCATAGGAACATGTATAAGTCATGAAGAAAGCAATAGCAACATACTAAATGATCGGGTGCTAAGCTAATGGAATGGGTCATGTCAATCAGATCATTCACTTAATGATGTGATCCCGTTAATCAAATAACAACTCATTGTTCATGGTTTGGAAACATAACCATCTTTGATTAACGACCTAGTCAATTAGAGGCATACTAGTGACACTTTGTTTGTCTATGTATTCACACATGTATTATGTTTCCGGTTAATACAATTCTAGCATGAATAATAAACATTTATCATGATATAAGGAAATAAATAATAACTTTATTATTGCCTCTAGGGCATATTTCCTTCAGTCTCCCACTTGCACTAGAGTCAATAATCTAGATTACCCAGTAATGATTCTAACACCCATGGAGCCTTGGTGCTGATCATGTTTTGCTCGTGGAAGAGGCTTAGTCAACGGGTCTGCAATATTCAGATCCATATGTATCTTGCAAATCTCTATGTCTCCCACCTGGACTAGATCCCGGATGGAATTGAAGCGTCTCTTGATGTGCTTGGTTCTCTTGTGAAATCTGGATTCCTTTGCCAAGGCAATTGCACCAGTATTGTCACAAAAGATTTTCATTGGACCCGATGCACTAGGTATGACACCTAGATCGGATATGAACTCCTTCATCCAGACTCCTTCATTTGCTGCTTTTGAAGCAGCTATGTACTCCGCTTCACATGTAGATCCCACTACAACGCTTTGTTTAGAACTGCACCAACTGACAGCTCTACCGTTTAATGTAAACACGTATCCGGTTTGCGATTTAGAATCGTCCGGATCAGTGTCAAAGCTTGCATCAACGTAACCTTTTACGATGAGTTCTTTGTCACCTCCATATATGAGAAACATATCCTTAGTCCTTTTCAGGTATTTCAGGATGTTCTTGACCGCTGTCCAGTGATCCACTCCTGGATTACTTTGGTACCTCCCTGCTAGACTTATAGCAAGGCACACATCAGGTCTGGTACACAGCATTGCATACATGATATATCCTATGGCTGATGCATAGGGAACATCTTTCATATTCTCTCTATCTTCTGCAGTGGTCGGGCATTGAGTCTTACTCAACTTCACACCTTGTAACACAGGCAAGAATCCTTTCTTTGCTTGATCCATTTTGAACTTTTTCAAAATTTTGTCAAGGTACGTGGTTTGTGAAAGTCCAATTAAGCGTCTTGATCTATCTCTATAGATCTTAATGCCTAATATGTAAGCAGCTTCACCGAGGTCTTTCATTGAAAAACTCTTATTCAAGTATCCCTTTATGCTATCTAGAAATTCTACATCATTTCCAATTAGTAATATGTCATCCACATATAATATCAGAAATGCTACAGACCTCCCACTCACTTTCTTGTAAATACAGGCTTCTCCAAAAGTCTGTATAAAACCAAATGCTTTGATCACACTATCAAAACGTTTATTCCAACTCCGAGAGGCTTGCACCAGTCCATAAATGGATCGCTGGAGTTTGCACACTTTGTTAGCTCCCTTTGGATCGACAAAACCTTCTGGTTGCATCATATACAACTCTTCTTCCAGAAATCCATTCAGGAATGCAGTTTTGACATCCAACTGCCAAATTTCATAATCATAAAATGCGTAATTGCTAACATGATTCGGACAGACTTAAGCATCGCTACGGGTGAGAAGGTCTCATCGTAGTCAATCCCTTGAACTTGCCGAAAACCTTTTGCGACAAGTCGAGCTTTGTAGACAGTAATATTACCGTCAGCGTCAGTCTTCTTCTTGAAGATCCATTTATTCTCAATTGCTTGCCGATCATTGGGAAAGTCAACCAAAGTCCATACTTTGTTCTCATACATGGATCCCATCTCAGATTTCATGGCTTCAAGCCACTTTTGCGGAATCTGGGCTCACCATCGCTTCTTCATAGTTCGTAGGTTCATCATGATCTAGTAGCATGACTTCCGGAACAGGATTACCGTACCACTCTGGCGCGGATCTTACTCTAGTTGATCTACGAGGTTCAGTAGTATCTTGTTCTGAAGTTTCATGATCATCATCATTAGCTTCCTCGCTAACTGGTGTAGGTGTCGCAAAAACAGTTTTCTGTGATGTACTACTTTCCAATAAGGGAGTAGGTACAGTTACCTCGTCAAGTTCTACTTTCCTCCCACTCACTTCTTTCGAGAGAAACTCCTTCTCCAAAAAGTTTCCGAATTTAGCAACAAAAGTCTTGCCTTCAGATCTGTGATAGAAGGTGTATCCAATAGTCTCCTTTGGATATCCTATGAAGACACATTTCTCCAATTTGGGTTCGAGCTTATCAGGTTGAAGCCTTTTCACATAAGCATCGCAGCCCCAAACTTTTAGAAACGACAACTTTGGTTTCTTGCCAAACCACAGTTCATAAGGTGTCGTCTCAACGGATTTTGATGGTGCCCTATTTAACGTGAATGCAGCTGTCTCGAGAGCGTATCCCCAAAACGATAGCGGTAAATCAGTAAGAGACATCATAGATCGCACCATATCTAGTAAAGTACGATTACGACGTTCGGACACACCATTACGCTGTGGTGTTCCGGGTGGCGTGAGTTGAGAAACTATTCCACAATTTTTCAAATGTACACCTAACTCGTAACTCAAACATTCTCCTCCACGATCAGATCGTAGAAACTTTATTTTCTTGTTACGATGATTTTCAACTTCACTCTGAAATTCTTTGAACTTTTCAAACGTTTCAGACTTATGTTTCATTAAGTAGATATACCCATATCTGCTTAAGTCATCTGTGAAGGTGAGAAAATAACGATATCCGCCGCGAGCCTCAATATTCATCGGACCACATACATCTGTATGTATGATTTCCAACAAATCTGTTGCTCTCTCCATAGTACCGGAGAACGGTGTTTTGGTCATCTTGCCCATGAGGCACGGTTCGCAAGTACCAAGTGATTCATAATCAAGTGGTTCCAAAAGTCCATCAGTATGGAGTTTCTTCATGCGCTTTACACCGATATGACCTAAACGGCAGTGCCACAAATATGTTGCACTATCATTATCAACTCTGCATATTTTGGTTTCAACATTATGAATATGTGTGTTACTACCATCGAGATTCAACAAGAATAGACCACTCTTCAAGGGTGCATGACCATAAAAGATATTACTCATGTAAATAGAACAACCATTATTCTCAGATTTAAATGAATAACCGTCTCGCATCAAACAAGATCCAGATATAATGTTCATGCTTAACGCTAGCACCAAATAACAATTATTTAGGTCTAATATTAATCCCGAAGGTAGATGTAGAGGTAGCGTGCCAACTGCGATCACATCGACTTTGGAACCGTTTCCCACGCGCATCGTCACCTCGTCCTTAGCCAATCTTCGCTTGATCCGTAGTCCATGTTTCGAGTTGCAAATATTAGCAACAGAACCAGTATCAAATACCCAGGTGCTACTGCGAGCATTGGTAAGGTACACATCAATAACATGTATATCACATATACCTTTGTTCACCTTGCCATCCTTCTTATCCGCCAAATACTTGGGGCAGTTCCGCTTCAAGTGACCAGTCTGCTTGCAATAGAAGCACTCAGTTTCAAGCTTAGGTCCAGGTGTGGGTTTCTTCTCTTGAGTAGCAACTTGCTTGCCGTTCCTTTTGAAGTTCCCCTTCTTCTTCCCTTTGCCCTTTTTCTTGAAACTAGTGTTCTTGTTGACCATCAACACTTGATGCTCCTTCTTGATTTCTACCTTCGCAGCTTTCAGCATTGCGAAGAGCTCGGGAATAGTCTTGTTCATCCCTTGCATATTATAGTTCATCACGAAGCTCTTGTAGCTTGGTGGCAGTGATTGGAGAATTCTGTCAATGACGCAATCATCTGGAAGATCAACTCCCAATTGAATCAAGTGATTATTATACCCAGACATTTTGAGTATATGCTCACTGACAGAACTGCTCTCCTCCATCTTGCAGCTATAGAACTTATTGGAGACTTCATATCTCTCAGTCCGGGCATTTGCTTGAAATATTAACTTCAATTCCTGGAACATCTCATATGCTCCATGACGTTCAAAACGTCGTTGAAGTCCCGATTCTAAGCCGTAAAGCATGGCACACTGAACTATCGAGTAGTCATCAGCTTTGCTCTGCCTGACGTTCATAACATCCGGCGTTGCTCCTGCAGCATGCCTGGCACCCAGCGGTGCTTCCAGGATGTAATTCTTCTGTGCAGCAATGAGGATAATCCTCAAGTTACGGACCCAGTCCGTGTAATTGCTACCATCATCTTTCAACTTTGCTTTCTCAAGGAACGCATTAAAATTCAACGGAACAACAGCACGAGCCATCTATCTACAAACAAGCATAAACAAGCAAGATACTTATCAGGTACTAAG
Organism: Triticum urartu; assembly: GCF_056163025.1. Taxonomy (NCBI): domain Eukaryota; kingdom Viridiplantae; phylum Streptophyta; class Magnoliopsida; order Poales; family Poaceae; genus Triticum; species Triticum urartu. The sequence goes on from NC_141875.1 coordinate 100,114,317, forward strand.
TTTCATGATAAATTTAGTTTCAGTTAATTTACTTAAAGAACTCCCACTTAGATAGACATCCCTCTAATCCTCTAAGTGATTACGTGATCCAAATCAACTAAACCATGTTCGATCATCACGTGAGATGGAGTAGTTTCATTGGTGAACATCATTATGTTGATCGTATCTACTATATGATTCACGCTCGACCTTTCGGTCTCCGTGTTCCGAGGCCATATCTGTATATGCTTGGCTCGTCAAGTATAACCTGAGTATTCCGCGTGTGCAACTGTTTTGCACCCATTGTTTTTGAACGTAGAGCCTATCACACCCGATCATCACGTGGTGTCTCAGCACGAAGAACTTTCGCAACGGTGCATACTTAGGGAGAACACTTCTTGATAATTAGTGAGAGATCATCTTATAATGCTACCGTCAATCAAAGCAAGATAAGATGCATAAAAGATAAACATCACATGCAATCAATATAAGTGATATGATATGGCCATCATCATCTTGTGCTTGTGATCTCCATCTCCGAAGCACCGTCATGATCACCATCGTCATCGGCGCGACACCTTGATCTCCATCGTAGCATCGTTGTCATCTCGCCAATCTTATGCTTCCACGACTATCGCTACCGCTTAGTGATAAAGTAAAGCATTACAGCGTGATTGCATTGCATACAATAAAGTGACAACCATATGGCTCCTGCCAGTTGCCGATAACTCGGTTACAAAACATGATCATCTCATACAATAAAATTTAGCGTCATGTCTTGACCATATCACATCACAACATGCCCTGCAAAAACAAGTTAGACGCCCTCTACTTTGTTGTTGCATGTTTTACGTGGCTGCTACGGGCATAAGCAAGAACCAATCTTACCTACGCATCAAAACCACAATGATAGTTTGTCAAGTTGGTGCTGTTTTAACCTTCACAAGGACCGGGCGTAGCCACACTCGGTTCAACTAAAGTTGGAGAAACTGTCACCCGCAAGCCACCTATGTGCAAAGCACGTCGGGAGAACCAGTCTCGCGTAAGCATACGCGTAATGTCGGTCCGGGCCGCTTCGTCCAACAATACCGCCGAACCAAAGTATGACATGCTGGTAAGCAGTATGACTTATATCGCCCACAACTCACTTGTGTTCTACTCGTGCATATAACATCAACATATAAAACCTAGGCTCTGATGCCACTGTTGGGGAACGTAGTAATTTCAAAAAACTTCCTACGCACACGCAAGATCATGGTGATGCATAGCAACGAGAGGGGGAGAGTGTGATCTACATACCCTTGTAGATCGACAACGGAAGCGTTTGGTTGATGTCGTCGTACGTCTCCACGGCCCGACCGATCAAGCACCGAAACTACGGCACCTCCGAGTTCTAGCACACGTTCAGCTCGATGACGATCCCCGGACTCCGATCCAGCAAAGTGTCGGGGAAGAGTTCCTTCAGCACGACGGCGTGGTGACGATCTTGATGTACTACCGTCGAAGGGCTTCGCCTAAGCACCGCTACAATATTATCGAGGACTATGGTGGAAGGGGGCACCGCACACGGCTAAGAATATGATCACGTGGATCAACTTGTGTGTCTAGGGGTGCCCCCTGCCCCCGTATATAAAGGATCAAGGGGAGGAGGCCGGCCGGCCCTCTATGGCGCGCCAAGGAGGAGTCCTCCTCCTAGTAGGAGTAGGACTCCTACTAGGAGGGGGAAGGAAGTGGGGAGGGAGAGGGAAAGGGGGGCGCCGCCCCCCTTCTCCTAGTCCAATTCGGACCAGGGGGGAGGAGGCGCGTGGCCCACCTTTGGCTGCCCCTCTCTCTCCACTAAGGCCCATATGGCCCATTACTTCTCCCGGGGGGGTTCCGGTAATCCTCCGGCTCTCCGGTTTTCTCCGAAATCACCCGGAACACTTCCGGTGTCCGAATATAGCCGTCCAATATATCAATCTTTATGTCTCGACCATTTCGAGACTCCTCATCATGTCCATGATCACATCCGGGACTCCGAACTAACTTCGGTACATCAAAACTCATAAACTCATAATATAACTGTTATCAAAACCTTAAGCGTGCGGACCCTACGGGTTCAAGAACAATGTAGACATGACCGAGACACGTCTCCCGTCAATAACCAATAGCGGAACCTGGATGCTCATATTTGCTCCTACATATTCTACGAAGATCTTTATCGGTCAGACCGCATAACAACATACGTTGTTCCCTTTGTCATCGGTATGTTACTTGCCCGAGATTCGATCGTCGGTATCTCAATACCTAGTTCAATCTCATTACCGGCAAGTCTCTTTACTCGTTTCGTAGTACATCATCTCGCAACTAACTCATTAGTCGCAATGCTTGCAAGGCTTATGTGATGTGCATTACCGAGAGGGCCTAGAGATACCTCTCCGACAATCGGAGTGACAAATCCTAATCTCGGAATACGCCAACCCAACATGTACCTTTGGAGACACCTGTAGAGCACCTTTATAATCACCCATTTACGTTGTGACGTTTGGTAGCACACAAAGTGTTCCTCCGGCAAACGGGAGTTGCATAATCTCATAGTCATAGGAACACGTATAAGTCATGAAGAAAGCAATAGCAACATACTAAACGATCGGGTGCTAAGCTAATGGAATGGGTCATGTCAATCAGATCATTCACCTAATGATGTGATCCCGTTAATCAAATAACAACTCTTTTGTTTATGGTTAGGAAACATAACCATCTTCGATTAACGAGCTAGTCAAGTAGAGGCATACTAGTGACACTTTGTTTGTCTATGTATTCACACAAGTATTATGTTTCCGGTTAATACAATTCTAGCATGAATAATAAACATTTATCATGATATAAGGAAATAAATAATAACTTTGTTATTGCCTCTAGGGCATATTTCCTTCAGAGAGGGCAATCTCCATCAACATCTTCACCAGCACCATCTCATCTCCAAACCCTAGTTCATCTCTTGTATCCAATTCTGGTCTCAAAGTCCGGGATTGGTGCTAGTAGGTTGCTAGTAGTGTTGATTACTCCTTCTAGTTGATGCTAGTTGGTTTATTTGGTGGAAGATCATATGTTCAGATCCTATATGCATATTATTACCCCTCTTATTATGAACATGAATTTGCTTTGTGAGTAATTACGTTTGTTCCTGAGGACAAGGGAGAAGTCTTGCTATTAGTAGTCATGTGAATTTGGTATTCGTTTGATATTTTGATAAGATGTATGTTGTCTAGCCTCTAGTGGTGTTATGTGAATGTCGACTACATAACACTTCACCATTATTTGGGCCTAGAGGAAGGCATTGGGAAGTAATAAGTAGATGATGGGTTGCTAGAGTGACAGAAGCTTAAACCCTAGTTTATGCGTTGCTTCGTAAGGGGCTGATTTGGATCCACATGTTTCATGCTATGGTTAGGTTTACCTTTATACTTTTGTTGTAGTTGCGGATGCTTGCAATAGAGGTTAATCATAAGTGGGATGCTTGTTCAAGTATGAACATCACCCAAGCACCGGTCCACCCACATATCAAATTATCAAAGTATCGAACGCGAATCATATGAACGTGATGAAAACTAGCTTGACGATATTCCCATGTGTCCTCGGGAGCGCTTTTCCTATTATAAGAGTTTGTTCTGGCTTTTCCTTTGCTACAAAAGGATTGGGACACCTTGCTGCACTTTATTTACTTTTGTTACTTGTTGCTCGTTACAATTTATCTTATCACAAAACTATCTGTTACCACTTATTTCAGTACTTGCAGAGAATACCTTGCTGAAAACCGCTTATCATTTCCTTCTGCTCCTCGTTGGGTTCGGCACTCTTACTTATCGAAAGGACTACGATTCCCCTATACTTGTGGGTCATCAAGACTCTTTTCTGGCGCCGTTGCCGGGGAGTGTAGCGCCTTTGGTATGTGGAATTTGGTAAGGAAAAATTTATATAATGTGCTGAAATTTACTGTCACTTGCTACTATGGAAAGTAATTCTCTGAGGGGCTTGTTCGGGGTATCTTCACCCCGTCCAGTAGAGCAAAGAGTTGCTCCTCAACCTACCGAACCTATTGAAAATGAAACTCCTTTTGAATTTCCTTCGGGTATGATGGAAAAACTGCTAGCTAATCCTTTTACAGGAGATGGAACAAAGCATCCTGATGAGCACTTAATATATGTGGATGAAGTTTGTGGATTATTTAAGCTTGCAGGTATACCCGATGATGTTGCTAAGAATAAGGTCTTCCCTTTATCTTTGAAGGGAGATGCATTGATATGGTATAGGCTATGTGATGATATGAGATCATGGGACTATAAAAGATTTAAGCTGGAATTTCATCAAAAGTATTACCCTATGCATCTTGTTCATCGTGATCGCAATTATATATATAATTTCTGGCCTCGCGAAGGAGAAAGCATCGCTCAAGCTTGGGGGAGGCTTAAATCAATGTTATATTCATGCCCCAATCATGAGCTCTCAAGAGAAATGATCATTCAAAATTTTTATGCTCGGCTTTCTGAAAACAATCGCACCATGCTCGGTACTTCTTGTGCTGGCTCTTTTATGTTGAAGACTATTGAATTTAAATGGAATTTATTGGATAGAATTAAACGCAACTCTAAAGATTGGGACCTCGAGGAAGGTAAGGAGTCAGGTATGACACCTAAGTTTGATTGTGTTAAATCTTTTATGGACACCGATATTTTCCGTAAGTTTAGCACTAAATATGGACTTGACTCTGAGATAGTAGCTTCTTTCTGTGAATCTTTTGCTACTTATGTTGATCTCCCTAAGGAGAAGTGGTTTAAATATCATCCTCCCATAGAAGTAAAAGTAGCTGCACCTATTAAAGTTGAAGAAAAGACTGTCACTTATAATGATCCTATCGTTCCTACTTCTTATGTTGAGAAACCACCTTTCCCTGTTATAATAAAGGATCATGCTAAAGCTTCAACTATTGTTCGTAAAAGCAATATTAGAACTTATACACCCCCTGAGCAAGTTAAAGTAGAACCTAATATTGCTATTGTTAAAGATCTCTTGTCTGATAATATTGATGGGCATGTTATTCAGTTCGAAGGTGAAACTGCTAGAATTGCTAAACCTTGTGCTAAAGATAAACATAGACCTGTGGTAGGCGTGCCTGTTATTTCTATTAAAATAGGAGATCATTGTTATCATGGCTTATGTGATATGGGTGCGAGTGCTAGTGTTATACCGCATACTTTATACGAAGAAATTAAGAATGAATTGCACCTGCTGAGTTAGAAGGTATTGATGTCACAATTAAACTTGCCAATAGAGACACTATTTAACCAATTGGAATTGTTAGAGATGTTGAAGTCTTGTGTGGGAAAACTAAATATCCTGCTGATTTTCTTGTTCTTACTTCTCTGCAAGATAGCTTTTGTCCCATTATATTTGGTAGACCCTTCTTGAACACTATTAATGCTAGGATAGATTGCGAAAAGAATGTTGTTACTATTGGCTTGGATGATATGGTTCATGAGCTTAATTTCTCTAAATATAGTAAACAACATCGTGAGGAAGAATTACCTAGTAAGAATGAAATTATTGGTCTTGCTTCTATTGACGTACCTCCTAGTGATCCTTTAGAACACTAGTTGCTAGACCATGAAAATGATATGTTCATGAATGAAAGAAGGGGAATAGATGAAGTATTCTTTAAACAGGAACCTATTCTGCAACATAATTTGCCTATTGAAATTTTAGGGGATCCTCCTCCGCCCAAGGGTGATCCCGTGTTTGAGCTTAAACCCTTGCCTGATAATCTTAAATATGCTTATCTTGATGAAAAGAAGATATATCATGTTATTATTAGTGCTAACCTTTCAGAGCATGAAGAAGAAAGATTATTGAAAACTCTGAAGAAGCACCGTGCTGCTATTGGATATACTCTTGATGATCTTAAGGGCATTAGTCCCACTCTATGTCAACATAAAATAAATTTGGAAGCAGATGCCAAACCAGTCCGTGATCCTCAACGACGTCTGAATCCTAAAATGAAAGAAGTGGTAAGAAAAGAAATACTAAAGCTTCTGGAGGCAGGTATAATCTATCCCGTTGCTGATAGTGAGTGGGTAAGTCCTGTCCATTGTGTCCCTAAGAAGGGAGGTATTACTGTTATTCCTAATGATAAAGATGAATTGATTCCACAAAGAATTATCACAGGTTGTAGGATGGTAATTGATTTCCGCAAATTAAATAAAGCTACTAAGAAAGATCATTACCCCTTACCTTTTATTGATCAAATGCTAGAAAGATTATGCAAACATACACACTATTGCTTCCTAGATGGTTATTATGGTTTCTCTCAAATACCTGTGTCGGCTAGAGATCAATCAAAGACTACTTTTACGTGCCCTTTTGGTACTTTTGCTTATAGACGTATGCCTTTTGGTTTATGTAATGCACCTGCTACCTTTCAAAGATGCATAATGGCTATATTCTCCGACTTCTGTGAAAAGATTTGTGAGGTTTTCATGGACGAATTTTCCGTCTATGGTTCCTCTTTTGATGATTGCTTGAGCAAACTTGATCGAGTTTTGCAGAGATGTGAAGAAACTAATCTTGTCTTGAATTGGGAAAAGTGCCACTTTATGGTTAATGAAGGTATTGTCTTGGGCCACAAAGTTTCTGAAAGAGGTATTGAAGTTGATAAAGCCAAGGTTGATGCTATTGAAAAGATGCCATGTCCCAAGGACATCAAAGGTATAAGAAGTTTCCTTGGTCACGCCGGATTTTACAGGAGGTTCATTAAGGACTTCTCAAAAATTTCTCGGCCTCTGACTAATTTATTGCAAATAGATATACCATTTGTCTTTGATGATGATTGTGTGGAAGCATTTGAAACACTTAAGAAAGCCTTAGTCTCTGCACCTGTTGTTCAGCCACCTGATTGGAATTTACCCTTTGAAATTATGTGTGATGCTAGTGATTATGCTGTAGGTGATGTTCTAGGCCAAAGAGTTGATAAGAAATTAAATGTTATTCATTATGCTAGTAAGACTCTAGACAATGCTCAAAGAAATTATGCTACTACTGAAAAAGAGCTTTTAGCAGTTGTATTTGCTTGTGATAAGTTCAGACCTTATATTGTTGATTCTAAAGTAACTATTCAAACTGATCATGCTGCTATAAAATACCTTATGGAAAAGAAAGATGCTAAACCTAGACTTATTAGATGGGTTCTCTTGCTACAAGAATTTGATTTGCATATTGTTGATAGAAAGGGAGCTGAGAACCCCGTTGCAGACAACTTGTCTAGGTTAGAGAATGTTCTTGATGACCCACTACCTATTAATGATAGCTTTCCTGATGAACAATTAAATTTTATAAGTACTTCTCGTAGTACTCCATGGTATGCTGATTATGCTAATTATATTGTTGCTAAGTTTATACCACCTAGCTTCAGATACCAGCAAAAGAAAAAGTTTTTCTATGACTTGAGACATTACTTTTGGGATGACCCACATATTTATAAAGAAGGAGTAGATGGTGTTATTAGACGTTGTGTACCTGAGCATGAACAGGAACAGATCCTACGGAAGTGTCACTCCGAGTCTTATGGAGGACACCACACTGGAGATAGAACTGCACATAAGGTATTGCAATTTGGTTTTTATTGGCCTACTCTCTTCAAGGATGCCCGTAAGTTTGTCTTGTCTTGTGATGAATGTCAAAGAATTGGTAATATTAGTAGACGTCAAGAAATGCCTATGAATTATTCACTCATTATTGAACCATTTGATGTTTGGGGCTTTGATTATATGGGACCTTTTCCTGCCTCTAATGGATACACACATATTCTAGTTGTTGTTGATTACGTTACTAAGTGGGTAGAAGCTATTCCAACTAGTAGTGTTGATCATAAAACTTCTATTAAAATGCTTAAAGAAGTTATTTTTCTGAGGTTTGGAGTCCCTAGATATTTAATGACTGATGGTGGTTCATACTTTATTCATGGTGCCTTCCGTAAAATGCTTGCTAAATATGATGTTAATCATAGAATTGCATCTCCTTATCACCCACAGTCTAGTGGTCAAGTAGAGTTGGGCAATAGAGAGCTCAAATTAATTTTGGAAAAGACTGTTAATAGGTCTAGAAAGAATTGGTCCAAGAAACTTGATGATGCATTATGGGCTTATAGAACTGCATATAAAAATCCTATGGGTATGTCACCGTATAAAATGGTTTATGGAAAAGAATGTCACTTACCTCTCGAACTAGAACATAAGGCATATTGGGCTATTAAAGAGCTCAACTATGATTTTAAACTTGCCGGTGAGAAGAGGTTATTTGATATTAGCTCACTTGATGAATGGAGAACCCAAGCTTATGAAAATGCCAAGTTGTTTAAAGAAAAAGTTGAAATATGGCATGACAAAAGGATACAAAAGCATGAGTTTAATGTAGGTGATTATGTATTGCTATACAACTCTGGTTTAAGATTTTTTGCAGGAAAACTTCTCTCTAAATGGGAAGGCCCCTACGTTATCGAGGAGGTCTGTCGGTCTGGTGCCATAGAAATCAACAACTTTGAAGGCACAAATCCGAAGGTGGTAAACGGTCAAAGAATTAAACATTATATCTCAGGTAATCCCATAAATGTTGAAACCAATATTATTGAAACCGTAACCCCGGAGGAATACATAAGGGACACCTTCCAGACCGTTTCAGACTCCGAAAAGGAATAGGTATGTGGTACGGTAAGTAAACCGACTCCAAAACAATTTTTAAGGCAATATCTATCCTTTTTGGAATATTTAGAAAAATAGAAAAATAAGTAGCAGTCCGGGAAGGACACGAGGGCCCCACGAGGGTGGTGGGCGTGCCCTACCACTCTAGGCGTGCCCCCTACCTCGTGAGCACCTCGTGTGCCTTCCGGACTCCGTTTTCTTGATCGATACGTATTTTGGTCGGTAAAAATTCATTATATAACCTCCCAAAGGTTTTGACTCCCATATCACGCAAATCTCCTCTGTTTTTGTTTTCGAGCTGTTACTGCTGCAGATTAGAACAAGATGTCTTCTCAAGAGTCAATCAGGGAGAGTCGGGTATCTAATCCGGCACCGGAACCAAGGGCAAACAGCGACGTTGACCACTTTGGGTCAGCAACGGAGGAAGAGATGGAGGTTGACTTGATGAGAGTAGATGCCATGGAGGATGAAGAAGTCACCTCTCGCCTCCGAGCTGGGTTCACAATGGGGGAACTACAGAGCTCAGCTATTCCAAATTCGGTTATCCCTTCTAATGTTAGATTTCTTTCTTATGAAAATATGAAGAGGAGTGTCACTTGTTCTCCTGCAGCTATGCAACACCCTTGGGTGCAAGGAGCTTTAGCTGTCACAGGAAAGCTTCGTAAGGAAATAATGGACCTCAAACAGCAAGTCAACAAGCTCGAGGAGGAGAACCGCATCCTGAGGGGAATCATCACCAAGAATATTACACCGACAACAAAGAGGGAGATATAATCACATGGGTATGGGCACTCCCCTTGGCAACTGCCAAGCTTGGGGGAGGTGCCCCGGTATCGTATCACCATCACAACTCCTATCTTTACCGTTTTTCTTAGTTCGATCCTATTAGTAGTATCTTGATCTGGTAGAATAAAGTTTATGGCATGATCTAGTTTTGAGTTTTTCTTTATGATCTCTCTTTGTAATCGAGTCCGTGAGTTATATATAATAAAGATTAGTGCTGAGTCAAGGGCTTGATTATTTTGCCATGGTCTTGGGTGAATAAAAGTAAAGAGAAAAAGAATAAAAAGAAACAAAGAGTTCATATTGATCTTATTGAGAGTAATGACTTCACATAGAAAGAGTATGATGATTAAAAGTTGTTGGGAGTTAGCAGACATAGCTTTGGTCATTGTTGCAATTAATAGGAAGTAATAAGGAAATAGAGGTTTCACATATAGATATATTATCATTGACATCTTTTATGATTGGGAGCACTCATTAAAATATGACATGCTAAAGAGTTGATGTTGGACAAGGAAGACAACGTAATGAGTTATGTATTTCTTATATCTGAGATAAAGTATGTTGTCATGGATCCTCTAACTTGTTGATCTTGCCTTTCCCCCTCATGCTAGCCAAATTCTCAACACCAAGTAGAAATACTACTTGTGCTTCCAAATACCCTTAAATCAGTTTTGCCATGAGAGTCCACCATATCTACCTATGGATTGAGTAAGAGCCTTCAAGTAAGTTGTCATCGGTGCAAAGCAATAAAAATTGCTCTAAATATGTATGATTGATTGGTGTGGGAGAAATAAGCATTATACGATCTTGTGATGTGGAAGTAATAAAAGCGACGGACTACATAATAAAGGTCCATATCACAAGGGGCAATATAAAGTGACGTTCTTTCGCATTGAGATTTTATGCATCCAACCATAAAAGCGCATGGCAACCTCTACTTCCCTCTGCGAAGGGCCTATCCTTTATTATTATCTTCTACCTTATGCAAGAGTCATGGTGATTTTCACCTTTTCTTTTTCATTTTATCCTTTGGCAAGCTCAGCATGTTGGAAAGAACATGATATATATATATATATATATATCTAATTGGATGTAGGGGAGCATGAACCATTATTGTTGACATTACCCTTGAGGTAAAAGGTTGTGGGGCAAAACTATAAGCCCCTATCTTCCTCTGTGTTCGATTAAAACTCTGTAACCACAAGTATTGCATGAGTGTTAGCAATTATGGAGGACTAAATGATAGTTGAGTATGTGGACTTGCTTTTTAGCTCTGACATAGACTCTTTCCGATGTTATGATAAATTGCAATTGCTTCAATGACTGAGATTATAGTTTGTCGGAGCCCAATAATATTTATGATTTATACTTTTGCATTGTGAATAGATCATCAGTTGAACATAAGTAATCATATGACAAAATCTATATATGTTGTTGTTATGAGAATAATCATGATGCCTTCATGTCCGTATTTTATTTTTATCGACGCCTCTACCTCTAAACATGAGGACATATTTATTGTTATCGGCTTTTCGCTTGAGGACAAGCGAGGTCTAAGCTTGGGGGAGTTGATATGCCCATTTTGCATCATGCTTTTATATCGATATTTATTGCATTATGGACTGTTATTTCACTTTATGTCACAATACTTATGGCTATTCTCTCTTATTTTACAAGGTTTATATAAGGAGGGAGAATGCCGTCAGCTGGAATTCTGGGCTGGAAAAGGAGCAAATATTAGAGACCTATTCTGCGCAACTCCGAAAGTCCTGAAACTCCACGGAACATCTTAAAATAAATAAAGAAAAATCCTCGCCAAAGATGAAGGCCAGGGGGCCCATACCCTGCTCACGAGGGTGGGGGGCGCCCCCCCCCTAGGGCGTGCCCCCTACCTCGTGGGCCCCCTGGTGGCTCTCCGATGTCCATCTTCTCCTATATGAAGTCTTTCGATGAGAAAAAAATCAGAAGGAACTTTTCGGGACGAGACTCCGCCGCCACGAGGCGGAACCTTGGCGGAACCAATCTAGAGCTCCGGCAGAGCTGTTCTACCAGGGATACTTCCCTCCGGGAGGGGGAAATCATCACCATCGTCATCACCAACGCTCCTCTCATCGGGAGAGGGCAATCTCCATCAACATCTTCACTAGCACCATCTCATCTCCAAACCCTAGTTCATCTCTTGTATCCAATTCTGGTCTCAAAGTCCGGGATTGGTGCTAGTAGGTTGCTAGTAGTGTTGATTACTCCTTGTAGTTGATGCTAGTTGGTTTATTTGGTGGAAGATCATATGTTCAGATCCTATATGCATATTATTACCCCTCTGATTATGAACATGAATATGCTTTGTGAGTAATTACGTTTGTTCCTGAGGACAAGGGAGAAGTCTTGCTATTAGTAGTCAAGTGAATTTGGTATTCGTTTGATATTTTGATAAGATGTATGTTGTCTAGCCTCTAGTGGTGTTATGTGAACGTCGACTGCATAACACTTCACCATTATTTGGGCCTAGAGGAAGGAATTGGGAAGTAATAAGTAGATGATGGGTTGCTAGAGTGACAGAAGCTTAAACCCTAGTTTATGTGTTGCTTCGTAAGGGGCTGATTTGGATCCACATGTTTCATGCTATGGTTAGGTTTACCTTAATACTTTTGTTGTAGTTGCGGATGCTTGCAATAGAGGTTAATCATAAGTGGGATGCTTGTTCAAGTAAGAACAGCACCCAAGCACCGGTCCACCCACATATCAAATTATCAAAGTATCGAACGCGAATCATATGAACGTGATGAAAACTAGCTTGACGATATTCCCATGTGTCCTCGGGAGCGCTTTTCCTATTATAAGAGTTTGTTCCGGCTTGTCCTTTGCTACAAAAGGATTGGGCCACCTTGCTGCACTTTTTTTACTTGTTGCTCGTTACAATTTATCTTATCACAAAACTATCTGTTACCACTTATTTCAGTACTTGCAGAGAATACCTTGCTGAAAACCGCTTATCATTTCCTCCTGCTCCTCGTTGGGTTCGACACTCTTACTTATCGAAAGGACTACGATAGATCCCCTATACTTGTGGGTCATCAGCTAGCAAACTTAGTAGGAGGGATTTCAGCTTTATCATATCTGTAGAGAGAATTTACCTTTACTACCTGTGTCGGGTTATCAAGACCATTTGTTTCCTAAATAGGGGATGGATTAAAACCACATATTTCTTCAACATGCGGTAAATTGAGACCATGTATTTCTTCAATAGGAGGTAAATTCTTAACATCTTCAGCTTTAATACCCTTTTATTTCATGGATTTATTTGCCTCTTGCATATCTTTAGGACTGAGAAATAGAACACCCCTTTTCTTCGGAGTTGGTTTAGGAATAGGCTCAGGAGTTGGCTCAGGAGCTGGCTCAGGAAGTGTCCAATTATTTTAATTTTTCAACATATTATTCAATAGAATTTCAGCTTCATCCGGTGTTCTTTCCCTAAAAATAGAACCAGCACAACTATCCAGGTGGTCTCTGGATGCATCGGTTAGTCCATTATAAAAGATATCAAGTATTTCATTTTTCTTAAGAGGATGATCAGGCAAAGCATTAAGTAATTGGAGAAGCCTCCCCCAAGCTTGTGGGAGACTCTCTTCTTCAATTTGCACAAAATTATATATATATATCCCTTAAGGCAGCTTGTTTCTTATGAGTAGGGAAATATTTAGCAGAGAAGTAATAAATCATATCCTGGGGACTACGCACACAACTAGGATCAAGAGAATTAAACCATATCTTAGCATCACCCTTTAATGAGAACGGAAATATTTAAGGATATAAAAGTAGCAAGTTCTCTCATCATTAGTGAACAAGGTGGCTATATCACTTAATTTAGTAAGATGTGCCACAATAGTTTCAGATTCATAACCATAAAAAGGATCAGATTCAACCAAAGTAATTATATCAGGATCAATGGAGAATTCATAATCCTTATCAGTAACAAAGAAAGGTGAAGTAGCATAATCAGGATCATATTTCATTCTAGCATTCAGAGTTTTTTGTTTAAGCTTAGCTAATAATTTCTTAAGATCACTTCTATCATTGCATGCAAGAAAGTCTCTTTTAGTTTCTTCATCCATAACATAGCCCTCAGGCACAACATGCAATTCATATTTATTAGGAGAGCCTTCATCATCACTTTCATCAATATTATTAGTTTCAATAATTTCATTCTCTCTAGCCCTAGCAAGTTGTTCATCAAGAAATTCACCAAGTGGCACAGTAGTATCAAGCATAGAAGTAGTTTCATCATAAGTATCATGCATAGCAGAAGTGGCATCGTCAATAATATGCGACATATCAGAATTAATAGCAGAAGCAGGTTTAGGTGTAGCAAGCTTACTCAAAACAGAAGGTGAATCAAGTGCAGAGCTAGATGGCAGTTCCTTACCTCCCATCATAGTTGAGGGATAAATTTTTATTTTTGCGTCTTTCAAGTTCTTCATAGTGATAAGCAGATATAAATCCAAAGTGACTCAAAGAATAGAGCTATGCTCCCCGGCAACGGCGCCTTTTCGAGGGTAGAGTATTCAACCCAAATTTATTGATTCGACACAAGGGGAGCCAAATAATATTCTCAAGTATTAGCAGCTGAGTTGTCAATTCAACCACACCTGGAAACTTAATATCTGCAGCAAAGTAATATGATAGTAGTGGTAACGATAGCAAAAGTAACGGTAGCAAAATAAATGTTTTTGGTATTTTATAGTGATGATAACAATAGAAACGGAAAAGTAAATAAGCGAAGAACAATATATGGAAAGCTCATAGGCATTGGATTAGTGATGGAGAATTATGTCGGATGTGGTTCATCATGTAATAGTCATAACATAGGGTGACACAAAACTAGCTCCAATTCATCAATGTAATGTAGGCATGTATTCCGAATATAGTCATACGTGCTTATGGAAAAGAACTTGCATGGCATCTTTTGTCCTACCCTCCCGTGGCAGCGAGGTCCTAGCGGAAACTAAGGAATATTAAGGCCTCCTTTTAATAGAGTACCGGACCAAAGCATTAACACATGGTGAATACATGAACTCCTCAAACTATGGTCATCACCAGGAGTGGTCCCGATTATTGTCACTTCGGGGTTGCCGGATCATAACACATAGTAGGTGACTATAGACTTGCAAGATAGGATCAAGAACTCACATATATTCATGAAAACATAATAGGTTCAGATCTGAAATCATGGCACTCGGGCCCTAGTGACAAGCATTAAGCATAGCAAAGTCATAGCAACATCAATCTCAGAACATAGTGGATACTAGGGATCAAACCCTAACAAAACTAACTCGATTACATGATAAATCTCATCCAACCCATCACCGTCCAGCAAGCCTACGATGGAATTACTCACGCACGGCTGTGAGTATCATGAAATTGGTGATGGAGGATGGTTGATGATGACGACGGCGACGGATTCCCCTCTCCGGAGCCCTTAGCGGACTCCAGATCAGCCCTCCCGAGAGAGTTTAGGGCTTGGCGGCGGCTCTGTATCGTAAAACGCGATGAATCTTTCTCTTTGATTTTTTCTCCCCGAACACGAATATATGGAGTTGGAGTTGGAGTTGATGTCGGTGGAGCTCCAGGGGGCCCATGAGGCAGGGGCGCGCGCCCGGGGGGGTAGGCGCGCCCCCACCCTCGTGGCTAGGGTGTGGGCCCCCTGGCCTTGATTCTTTGCCAGTATTTTTTATTATTTCCAAAAATAATCTTCGTGGAGTTTTAGGTCATTCCGAGAACTTTTGTTTCTGCACAAAAATAACACCATGGCAATTCTGCTGAAAATAGCGTCAGTCCGGGTTAGTTCCATTTGAATCATGCAAGTTAGAGTCCAAAACAAGGGCAAAAGTGTTTGGAAAAGTAGATACGATGGAGATGTATCAGTTCACAAGGTTATTGAATATGAAGGACATGATCGGATAATAATCCAACAAGGGGTATTATGGTCTACAACGGAGCTGATGCGAGTATCGGTACTCTATCAGAGGAAGAGAGAATGCAAGAAGATCAGATTATAGAAACAACTGACTAACTCAAAGCTCAACTGCAAAGGAATTATGAATTCCAAGACAAGGGATCAGAAGCAATGCTCTGATTAGGGGTACAATCGATGGCGATTTGATTGGTCGAGGTCCATCACCTGTTAAAATGACGTCTGAGCTGGAAGGATGAATTCTAGGATCTGATTGAGGATTGCGAGCATTCACAACATATTGTATCAACAGACTCAAAATGACAATGACAAAGGATGACAATAAGATTACTAGACTTATGGTATTAACCATAATGCAAGCAAGCAAGAAATTCAAGAACAATAGGTTGTTAAGGATTTTTAGAAGAACGAATGGTATTATGAAGACTTTTGTGAAATACATGAATCAACTGAGGATGAGAGGATACTCGATAGGTGCACAAAATTATCCGTAGGGGTATTCAGGTGACAAGGAACTGCAAGGCAATAAGCTCAAAGGATTCTCGGAACAACGGAGAGTAGTTTGGGGCATCTTGTAATAACAAGATCAACGGGATTGAATGTAAGAATGGCAGGTGTATGCAATTATCAATAAGGATATAACAGTGGTAGGAAATTTGCAAAGGCGGTGGGTACAAGTGTCTAGGGAGAACATTGTAGAGTAACTTCAAAATCTTCTAGTGCACCAAGTAATCATCTAGAGTGAGGGGCTCTCCGGGAGAAAGTAATTATGAGAACCTAGAGCCAGAGTTAGTAATTCATTAACCCGAATAGAAGAGAGATCAAAGTCCCAGAGTATAGACGAGGAATAAAAGATTCTAATACCACCCAATGGCGACAAGGGCCCGTAAGCCACACAGCCATGTTAGTAAAAGTTTTTCAATGACTAGACTCAACTTCGGCCAAGGAGTTTAGAAGGGGGATTCCTATAGGCAGTCGGCTCTGATACCACTTGTGACGCTCCCGATTTGACCGTACACTAATCATACACGCAAATGTGTATGACCAAGATCAGGGAATCACAGGAAGATATCACAACACAACTCTAGACACAAATAGAAATAATACAAGCTTTATATTACAAGCCAGGGGGCCTCGAGGGCTCGAATACATAAGCTCGAAAACACAAGAGTCAGTGGAAGCAACAATATCTGAGTACAGACATAAGTTAAAAAAGTTTGCCTTAAGAAGGGTAGCACAAAAGTAGCAACGATCGAAAAGGCAAGGCCTCCTGCCTGGGACCTCCTAACTACTCCTCGAAGCCGAACTCCATGTAGAATCATCCTCGGGATCCTCTAGCTCCTGGACTCCATCATATGATCGCAATAACCGGGAAAGGGGAAAAAGAAGTAGCAAAGAAACCATGAGTACTCATCCAAAGTACTCGCAAGCAAGGATCTACATTACATATGCATTGATATCAATGAAATGGTTAGTATCTGTGGACTGAACTGCAGAATGCCAAAATAAGAGGGAGTTAGCTAGTACTATCGAAGACTACGCTTCTGGCAGCCTCCATCTTGAAGCAGTAGAAGAGAGTAGATGGTAAGTTCACCAAGTAGCATCGTATAGCATAATCCTACCCGGCAATCCTCCTCTCGTCGCCCTGTGAGAGAGCGATCACCGGGTTGTATCTGGCACTTGAAAGGGTGTGTTTTATTAAGTATTTGGTTCTAGTTGTCATAAGGTCAAGGTACAACTTTGGGTCGTACTTTTACCGAGGGACACGGCTATTCGAATAGATAAACTTCCCTGCAGGGGTGCACCACATTTCCTAACACGCTCGATCCCCTTTGGCCGAACACACTTTCCTGGGTCATACCCGGCCTCGGAAGATCAACACGTCGCAGCCCTACCTAGGCACAACAGAGAGCTCAGCACGCCGGTCTAAATCCTAAGTGCGCAAGGGTCTGGGCCCATCGCCCATTGCACACTTGCACGTTGCGTACGCGGTCGGTGAGGAGACCTAGCAACCTCCATTACAAAGGAAATTGCGTTACACGGTCCAACCCGGCGGCGCGCCGCTCAGTCGCTGACGTCAAGAAGGCTTCGGCTGATACCACGACGTCAAGTGCCCATAACTGTTCCCGCGTAGTTGGTTAGTGCGTATAGGCCAGTGGCTAGACTTGGATCAAATACCAAGATCTCGTTAAGCGTGTTATCTTGAAGTAACCGCGAACGCCGACCAGGGCCAGGCCCACCTCTCTCCTGGGTGGTCTCAACTTGCCTTGTCGCTCCACCACAAAGTAACAGTCGGGGGCCGTCGGGAACCCAGGCCCACCACTACCTAGATGAAACCACATGCCCCTTCAGCCCCCACATCGGAATCACTTGCGGGTACTCTACGAGCCGACCCGACTTTAGTCACCACCTGTAAGTATGTATGTATGTATGTATGTATGTATGTATGTATGTATGTATGTATGTACCCGTGATCAGTTCCCGAGTGATCACGGCCCGATAATATAGCATGGCAGACGGACAAGAATGTATTGCAACTGATGATAAACTAGCATCCTATACTAAGCATTTAGGATTGCAGGTAAAGGTAACAACAGTGGTAGCAAAGATAGGCTATGCATCAGGATAGGATTAATGGAAAGCAGTAACATGCTACACTACTCTAATGCAAGCAGTAGAGAGAAGAATAGGTGATATCTGGTGATCAAGGGGGGAGGGGCTTGCCTGATTGCTCTAGCAAGAAGGGTTCATCGTCGATGTAGTCGATCACAGGGATACCGACAGCGGTCTCGGGGTCTACTAGAAAGAAGTAACGGAGGGGAACACAATAAATAACAGATCAATCAAAGTATAACATGGCAATACACGGTGCTAGAGGTGACCTAATGCAGTACTAGGTGATACCGGCAAAGGGGGGAAACATCCGGGAAAGTATTCCCAGTGTTCTGCGTTATTGGACAGACGGACCGGAGGGGGAAAGTTGCATGTTCGCTATGCTAGGGATGTGTGACGGACGAACGGGCTGCGTATTTGGATTCATCTCGTCGTTCTAAGCAACTTTCATGTACAAAGTATTTTCATCCGAGTTACGAATTATTTTATTAATTTTCAAAGTTTTATTTTATTTCCTAAAATTATTTTAATTTGAATAATGATTTTAATGCATCAGCCTGACGTCATCATGACGTCAGCAGCCAACCCAGCTGACTCAGGTCAAACCTGACAGCTGGGTCGCACATGTCATACACAGTGGGGCTAACAGTGGTTTAAATTAAACTAAATTAACTATATTAGAACCTGGGCCCACCTATCAGTTACTATTTAGATTAACTAAATTGATATAATTATTTCCTGTTAATTAGGGGGGTAGGCCCCACTGGTCAGTGGCTGGGGGTTGCCCAGTCAGCAGGGTTGACTGGTCAACCCAGTCAAATAGGGTCCCTGGGCCCACGGGTCAGTGACCCAGTAGGCGTCCACGTGGCACCAGGTCAACGCCGTCGCCGGAGTTACTCCGGCGACCACGTTTTGCGGCGGCGCGCGTCTGGAGGTGGTGGGGTTTCAGCTACGATGGCTCGTTTCGAGCGCGGGAGGTAGCGTTCGAACGAGTGCGGCGAGCCACATCTAGTGGTGGCGGTGGCGTGGCTGGAGGTGGCCGGAAGTGACGGCGGCGAGCACATCGGTGGACGTCCGGAGTCGGGCGCGAGAGCAAAGGGTGGTGCGAGGCATGGTTTTACGCGCGGTTGGGTGCGTTTGAAAGCAGGGGCTCGGGTGCACCCATTCGTGGCCTCAGCCGGGGCTGGGACGGACGGTGTCGACGACGGCGTCAACCGCGGCGGACGCCGGAGTTCGGTCGAGCTCGGGAATGGCGTTGCAGAGGGCTAAACGACCGGTGTTCGGCACCTACGGCACCTACGCGAGCTCACCAAGCGAATGGAGGCACGCACGGGACCACTGGTCCACCGGAGCCTCGCCGAAGATGAGCGAGTGCGGCGGAGCATTTCGGTCGAGGACGGATCGGTTGCTAGAGCTCGCTATTGATTGCATGGAGCGAGGGGAAGGAGAGTGATGCTCACTGGGGGCCTGCAGATGTGCTAAGCGGGCGCGGGGAAGGCTTGATGGCGACGAACGGCGGCGGCGATCCAAGGTGGCCGAGGAGGAAGATGAAGTCGCCGCGATCGCTGTAGGGGCTCCGAGCTCCAAGTCGAGGTGGCAGGCGGTGTAGGGTACGGCGACGGAGTGAACAGGCACGTCGGACGGGCGTGGGGAGGACGGTGGCCGCGAGGGCGACGACGGCTATGGCGGCAGAGCGTTAGATGTGCGCGGGGAAAGGGGGATCTGGGCGAGAGGGGCGAACTGGGAGGCGTCTAGGGTTAGGGTTGCGCCAGGAAGGATGGTCGGCGACTTGAGGTCGCCGGGAGTCGCCGGATGGCCGCCCCGTGGTCCATCCGCGCCGTGGACGGCGCACGGACGTCCACCGAGCTGCGGTGAACAGAAGTAGAGGTTGGCTCGGCTATTGGGCTAGCCCGGTTGGGCCGGTTGGGACGAGGCCCAGTTGGCCAGGGGGTTTTGTTTTATTTTTTTTCTGCTGTTTATTTTTTCTTTTCTGTTTCTTTTAATAATTAAGTTATTTTAGTTTTTGTAAAAAAATTAATTTCAAAATCTAAATTAGTATTTAGAATTACAACACTGCCACATTAATTTGAATAGCTAAATAAAATAGTTTAATATTTTATCAATTTGAAAAAGGTATTTAATTAAATATTTTGCTGCTATTTTATTTATTTTAGAGCCTTTAAACACTTTGTCAAAGTTTGGATTCTCCAGCATAATTACCTATGATTTATCCGACACCTTTAGAACATTTTAGTTTCAAGGTTTAAAAACGTTTGTCATTTGCCTTTACTTCAAATTTGAATTTGGATCGGTTCTCAACTAACATGAGATTAGCAACAGGGATCATGGTGACATGGCATCATTAGCAAGTAGTTACTGTAGCGTAAATATCCGGGCGTCACATCCGTCGTCTCCAAGCAGCATTGTGTTTTTCCATTTGTAGTTTGCTTGGAGTTGTTTGGGGTGGCTTGCTAATATTCAGGTCCTCTGTATACTGTCTTGAGTGTTGTATGCAATTGGATGTTTGCTGATCATTGCTTTTGTATATAAAGCGGGCAGAGCCTTTATCGGTATATGGTCGAACTTAATCAAGAACATTTGTGTTGTATAGGTTTCATCTTGGTAGGTTATTGAAACCAGATGGGCTAAGTTAAAACACGAATGGTTCCTTTGTCCAGGCTACTGGAGTTGTTTGAAGTGGCATGATTTTTCAAGACCACATGGGAGAGAGAGTGTGTTTTCATCGTGCAGGTGCCTTCAACATTGGTCGTCCGCCATGGAAGCTGAATTATATTCGATGGAAGAAGGCATGTCTCTAGTCACACAGTGGAGCCAACTTCCGATACATATTGAGAGTGATTGTTTTGAAGCAGTTAACATATTGGGAAAAGAAGGTATGGACTGAAATACAAGTTATTTCTCGTAAATTTTTTAGAGAAGTTGCGCGAATGATCACTCAAATAGAACAAAAAAATGACATCCTTATCCCACATGGATAAGTTAAAAATAAGGGCGGATGTTGAAAATTTCTACGAAACTGACGTGCCATATAACAGAGAATATTTGGCAATGTTTGACCCACTCATAAAATTATTAGAAATAATCCCATGCAAATCTACGATACAAATACGGCAGGACCCCGACGACTCCACGTGATGCGACCTGTTCCGTCTAGTCTAAACGGCTGGTGCATATGCGTAACAGTCATCAGATAAGCCGTACTTGGCCGGCAACTGCTCTGTATGTACGTAATGAAAGCCGTTTTTCTTCCGCGACGGGCATGCCGTATGCTCGTTCGTGTTAGTAGTTTACGAGTAGTCAGTTTTAGCAGCTAGCCCGAGATTAGGCACCGTGCCGTCGTGCGTATACGGAAGGACCAGCACGGGACGGATCATGTCAATGGCGGCTGCTCAGCTGATCGGCCGTTCTCGGTTAGATAGAACTGAATAATTAGTGAGTTCTGATGCCGCGAGGTCATGTCGTTGGTAGCAGCAGTTAACCCAAGATGCTTCAACCGGAGTATCTGTAACTGTATTGTACGACCGAGAAAGCTTATCGGGCCTGTCTATCACGCAACGGTGGAGTCGTCACGTACTGCCACCCCTTGACGTTCGGTTCTTGGGGTGGTCGGTCGAGGAGCTGCAGCCCTGTGAAGGCAGCGCGGGCACGCAGCTGCACCGGCATGCATGCATCAGCCACCTCTGCCTTTTTCGACCTCTGTTGGGATCCTGCCTGCGGATCGCACGGCGTCAGAGATTCAGAACGCGCTCATCACCTGTCACGTCTCGCTCGCTCCAACCTACCAAACGGCCCTCGGGTCCCTGGCTGTACAGTTTATAATCGAGCGTCGTGCGTGATTCCAGCATCAATGCCTCTGTGCGCCCCGTAACGCCGGTAACAGTGCATGCTTGGCTGAGTGCTCAGAGTGCCGGTACCCACAAGCCCACAACAGTCATCAGATAAGCCGTACTTGGCTGCACCAAAGAAGAAGATATGTTTCACTTGTGACGTGTTTGGTTGACCGCATGAGACCCAATCAGACCGGCGCAGGAAAAATTTAGGTTGTTTGGTTGCCTGGGTTCATGATTTCACCTGCATTGCACGATGTTTAAATCACCTCACAGTAAGGCACGCTAGAAACCGCCGAATCAACAGTTTTTAGACCCAGACTCGGCCGACGCAGAGGAGGGGAACACGGCGCGGAGCTCATGCGATTACGAAGATGGCACGAGCTCGCGTGCATCATCAAGAAGTCGGCGGGAGGATTTTGGGTTACCTCCGCCGATTCGGTCGCCCTATATAGCCACCTTCACCTCACCGTCTTAACTCCCACCACCATTCTCCCCCCTTTCAAGCTTTCCCTCCAACGTGGATCAGCACCGTCTAGCAGGTAAACAGTGCTTCTTCTCTGCGGCCGGTGGTCCACGACGGTGATGACTTGTGTCCTCCTCTTTTCCGACCTATTCCGTGTCTTCCTCGAGCTGCGCGATGGCCTATGTGCCTGCTTCTAAGCAGGGGCGGAGCCAGGATTTCACCATGGGGGGGGGGGGGGGGGCGAGGAACACATTGAAGCACACATGAGACATAACACAAAAATATTTCAAGTCTTGGATATTGTATCGATATCAAACATGTAATAGTATAAGCTTTACAATAAAAAGACTACATTTCTACTAGTTTGAATGCAGATCTATGCCCCCCAGCCGGTCGATCAAACAAATCAATAATCTCATTAACATTGAACTTTGCAGCTATTTCCTTCCCAATGTATACAACCATGTAAGGTCGACGAAAATCGTCACCCATTTTACTTCGGAGACGTGTCTTGATAATCTTCATTGCTGAAAAAGCTCTCTCCGCAGTTGCAGTTGACACCGGGAGAGTGATGACCAAGCGCAATAATCTATCAACCATTGGATACACAGAGGCTTTACCTGTTTTATGCAATGCAACGGTCAAATCAGCCAGTGATGACGAAGAATTCAGCTCTGGATGGTTGCAAATATCTAACTGATAGTGTGGAAGTTGTGACTCCAGGCGAGCCTGCTCTTGACTAGAAAAATCCGCTGGATAGAATTTGTCCACAAGCATGCAAATCTTTGATATGTCAAACGAGTCATGCCTTGGATCCAAGGATGCACAGAGTGTCATTAGCTCTGTTGTCTGAACGCTAAAACGGTCATTTAGCTCAACCAGTTGTTGATCTATCGCCACATTGAACACATCTGCTTTGTAGTGGTGAAGCACCATGATGTTATTATGTTTATTCCGAGACTTAGTCACATCAACATGCCTGTAAATTACAAATACAGTATATGTGTTAGAGTAAAGCACATGTGATCAATATTATTCTATTATACAGTAGAGGAAAGGGAGTAAGGGACATACTTGCGACTCATATCGGGGATCTCAACTTCATGCTTCACACAAAAGGTCTTAACCTCCTCTATGAGAGGTTCCCATCCTTCCTCTCTTAGATCAGCGAGGAGCACCTTAGTGTTAGAGAGTGTATCTAATGCATTCGAAATGTCCATAGATTTCTTCTGGAGTGTTTGGCACAAGACATCTGTGATTTTCATAATCCTCTCCATGAGGTGCAAAATGAACACAAAATCAAAAGAAACAATTATCCTTAGGGCGCCTCCAGCATCTTCACGGGAATATTGTGTCATCGAACGATCATTCGCTATACTTCGTAGGACTGTAATTGTGGCACCAAACATCTTCCTCAAGCTCTGAATTGACTTGAAGTGCGAACTCCATCTAGTGTCTGCTGGTCTCTGTAAAGAACCTATCTGGTTTGCCCCTTTTCCCGTATCAAGATCCCCCAGTTCAATTTCACGTGCAATTTCGGTGGCTTGATTTGCTAGTAACTCATCATTGCGTTTAGGTGAAGCACTAACAACATTTATGACAAAATTGGCATGTTGAAAAAAATTATGCATTTCATGTACCTCTCGTGATGCTGCAACAAGGGCCAATTGAAGCTGATGCGCCATACAATGAATGTAATATGCATAAGGGCACGCCTTCAGAATTAAAGCCTTCAATCCGTTCCACTCCCCTCGCATATTACTGGCCCCGTCATAGGCCTGACCTCTGATATCTTCCACATTTAAATTGTTATCTGCTAGAACAGTGCAAATTGTCTCCTTGAGAGTCAATGCAAGAGTGTCATTCACATGAATGACATCAACAAAACGCTCCTGTATGAACCCTTCAGTGTCAGGAAACCGGAGGACCAACGCCATTTGCTCTTTCTTGGATTCATCGCGAGCTTCGTCAACCATTATACAAAATTTGCTATCACCAATTTCTTCTCTAATTGTTCTTTGCACCTTTCGAGAAAGTATAGCAAGAATTTCCTCTTGAACCTGATGAGATGTGTACTTTGCGTTTCCAGGAGCATTTTCCAATACAACATCTTTCACCTCCTTGTTATAAGAAGCCAAAAGTTTTACCAGTTCTAGGAAATTACCCCGGTTAATGGATCCCGGAGATTCATCATGCCCTCTAAAAGCACAAGCCTGGAATGTTAACCACCTGCATCATGTCATATAATTGTTTTGTTAGGATACTACAAGATATAATATTTTAATTATTGTAACATAAGATGGAAGAAAAATATTGCTTACCGGATGGAATCAATTGTAACTTTGAGCCTTAGCCTTGCATCTAAAATCGTTTTTGCGGTTGCTTTCCCTTACACCTTATCAATATGAGTCATGCTGTTTTTGAAATTATCATAACAACGAACTGAGAAGTTATGGGCTGAACCAGCATCTTTACCCATATGAGTTAAAAAAGCACACTCTTTCCTATTATTCACCTTCTTCCACCTATCAAAGCCCAACACAGTAAATGTTTCTGAGCCGCACTTCCCAATCGGCTTTCTTGAGAAGAGGAAACAATGGAAGCAATATGCACGCTTTGTGTAAGGTGAAAACTCAAGCCATTCAAAATCCTTGAACCAACTGTACTGGAAACGCCGACGATGTTTTGGTGGATCATCATTATATGGATACTCTCTCATGTATGGCATGTATCGGCCTTCAGAAATATAGAATTGGCGTGCTTCATTTTGCTTATCAAGAGGGAGTTCCCAAATCTGTTTGCGCTTTCCAGGGTCTCGCTCGAATGGTGTGCTTCCGATTCTTTGTTGTTCTAGAACTTCTACTTCTACAGATGCCTCAATATTTTGCTTGGGGGTGGCATATCAACTGAACTGAGATTGGGGACACTGTTATCAGTGGGTTGCTCTGTGTCATCGACCTCCACGGTTGCATTTGCATTTTCAACTGTAGAGTTTGAAGCAATTGGCTTGAAAAAATTACTTATCGGTGGTGTCTTCTTCTTCCTCATGACCTATACAGTTCTTATATAAGTACAAAGCAGATATGTAATCTGGAATTGATGTGACAAGTGCCAAAATATACTAAGTCACTAACCACTACTTAGTACTAACAGTTGATCAATTGATTTATTGAATCAAACTGACGAGTAGTATGAACCTGACAATAATACCTCCTTCTCTGATCACGGGACAGGATCAGTTAGGAATTCGGTGTGGGCTTGTGGCGATTCCGTGCGGCTGCCTGTACTGGATTGATGCGCGGTCGGCGGCAGCTTCGCGAATCAGCAATCGACGACGGGCGAAACACGGCGGCGCGACGCCCGGCGGCCGGCGTCAATGAAGCCCTAGCGCCAGCGGCTAGCGGCGCGTCGCGGACGAAAGAGTCCAGGTCTCCAGGAAGCTAGTCGCGTGCGTGTCGTTCATCGTTGATCGATTGAGATGTGGATGCTACCAGCGTATACATGCGTAGTATGCAGGCTGCAGCCTCGGTCCTTGGCCCTTCTTGCGTTAGCCCATGCACTAATGGCCTGATGGCCGGATAATTATGCCTAAACTATTAGTACTAGTCCCCGCTGGAGTTCGTTCGCAAAGTCACGTCGTTGGTAGCAAAAGAATTAGTACCAGCCCGGTTGGCGGTAGCGATGTTTCCTACCGTCAATAGACCCTACCGCCATGGACTCTGGCTGTAGCAAAAGAATTAGATCTCGAATTTTTTTTAAACTAAGTCAAATCTTGAATAGGTTTCAGAAAAGGATCAAAACACGAAAATTTGCCTATTCTGGCTGGCTGAGCTACGGGAAGTCAGTCCGCGCTGCCCATTTGTCAGTCAGACCCGTCGTTAAGGTGTTCAAAAGAAAAGAAAAAACGATCCGTCGTTACGACGGAGCAACATACACATGGACGACCATTTTGTTTTCCATACGTACATCCACTGGCTAGCTAGCACACATGTTGGCCGTCATCGAGCTGCGTAACGTTAGAATTTGGGTTTCTGCGGTTTCAAGCGAGCCTTGGCTCGTAGTCGTACGTAATGTACGTACAAGTGCAAACAAACTCTAGATTGTTCTTAAATGACAATACCGTACGGCAGTATGAATCTGTAAAACAACACTGCAGGTAGAAACCACCGCTGCTTGATGTAAGCAATGGCGCCATTTTAAGATTCGCAAGCCGCCTAGCCGGGACAGTTCACATGAGCTACTCAATCTGCATAGGAGTACATTTTATGATTGAGCGTGGTGCTCGATTCCAACTTGCATGCCGCCGTGCACCGGTAACGCCGTGGCAGTGCATGCTTGGCTCGGCTGAGTGTTCAGACTTCAGAGGGCCGGTACCCACGAGCCCACAACAGTCATCAGATACGCCACACTTGGCTGCACGAAAGAAAAAAAAAAGGAAGAGGTGAGTACCGGCAGCAATTCCAACGCCCAACATCACTACACTCTACACGCACGGCATGCATGCATTTTTCTATGGCGCCAAGAATGTCAGAAAAAAAGGTAATATCATTAAGAGTCATGGAACTTGCGCTCGATGTTCAGTTTGGTGCTAAAACTTCGAAAATACGGATGTGTGATCACATAACTTGTCTTAGCGTGCAAATACGGTACCTCCTCTCGTATATCGCAGTATGGGCTTGCCACGTGGCGCACTAGCCCGATGAAGGTCCACATGTCAACGGTTGAGAGTGCGCAACGCGTTGGGTGACCATAGCATGCCAGTTTTTTTATGCAGAAAACATCCTCGCAATTTATTTAATTTTGCAAAAAGCCATCACATATAATGAGAAAATGCTAGCGCAGATGGGTTGGAACTGGCGACCTGTTAGTAAAATTGTCCAACGTACGTCCATCACACTAGTGCGGATTGACGATAAATATGTAAAACTAAACTGCTTTAAAATAAAAGCCCCAATGCATAGTGAGTGACAAATTGATTAAACCTGTCGTCAGTGCTATCAAGTTTGTCTTGATCAATAAGATGAATTGACCCACTGGGTGTTCTTAGGCAACTCCATCGCACGACCGCAAATAGACGTCCGTTTTGTCCGGATTTCGTCTGAGGTGACAATGGATGATTGCGTCCGGCTTTTGTTGGAGGCGTCCAACACGGCCGACCATCCCCAAAACGTTCGTCTGCACTTTGATTGCGCGCCCACGCCTACGCCTCTCCCGCCCGCAAGCTCGCGCTCTAGCCGCGCCGCATCAGTGCTCACCGGGGTGCAGCAGCAGTAGCCGAGCTCACCTGCGCGCCCGCGCCTGCCAGCCCGCCTGCCCGCTCGCCCGCTCACTCGTGCTGCGCTCGCCGGCACAGAGGCCGCAGCTGCGTCTTCCCACGCGATCGACATTCACCGCGCTCGCGAGCTCTGGCCGGGATCCACCGCATAGTCCTCATCCTCGTCCTCGCTCTGCTCGGAGTCGAACCCGCCACCACGCCCCTGTGTTCCTCCGCGCGCCCCCGTTAGTCGTGCCCTCGCCAGTAGCTATTAGTCCCCATAAAGAGAAACGCCAGTGTTTTATATATTGCCCACGACAACTACTCGTATTCAGGTTCTTTTTCTCTCTGACGTTTTCTTTGTTAAACCAAATATATTTATACGTTAATTCATTTCGAAGTTTCAGGCTAAAAATGGAATTGACAAGATATTTTGGAACCCAGATTTTCCGGCGCCTTCCGGAAAAAAGGAATAAAAAAGAAAAACTCGCTCATGAAGTTTTGTATGTTATGGGTTAAACATTATACATTTTGATGTGGTTTTTCAATTTAATTTTTTTATGAAAAAGGCCGAGATTGTCCTGTATCCGGCTTTTGACCGAACCGTGAAAAAAAGGTATCTAGAAAAAAACAATTGTGTCTTTTTTTGTGGGGAAAAGAAATTGTGTCTACTAATGTAAAAACAAGTGCACCTTTTTATAAGCACGACTATGTAGGTACTGCAGTGGTTTGCTAGCGTGATTTCAAATGCCCGCATGCACTTTTTATTCTCATTTTTCAAGTGGGACCCACCATGTTATTGAGGGGCTTTTGCTTATTTAAATACAGACCAAGGGGTGTTTCTGCGAAAAAGATACGCGTCAAGCTGTTCCAGTCACTATCTCGCAAAAAAAAGCCATTCCAGTCACTGACAGGTGGGCCATAGCCATGTTGGCGTGCCACATAAGCACGAATATGTCTAAATACGAGTGATGTGATCGTATTTGCACGAGAACGCAAGTTGGATGACTCTAAATCCGTATTTTTAAAGTTTTAGCACTAAACTGAACATTGAGCACAAGTTTTATGACTCCCGGTGATATTACCTCTCAGAAAAACATACACAACTCCCACGGGTCAATGCCAACTTCTCCCTACAGGTTGACGTCACACTTTGTTTCTACTCCCTCAGCGTCTGCAGAAAATCCACCAAAATACTCTGGAAAATCTGCACGATATAAAGTAGCTAAAGTTGACATCTACAAGTTGATGTCAACTTCTCCCGGCCGCGGCGGCTCTAGCAGACGGAAGCAGGGATACACAGACAGTGCGTCGCGACGGCGGATGGAACAAACGGATATGATGTGTGCGGGTCCTGTAGAGATTTTTTTTAAGTCTTCATCTAAAATAAAAGCTTAAGGCATCTCTAACGCTGGCCCCTAAAACACGGTATTCATCCGTGTACTAATCCACGGAAATATACATGAGCCTATTATCTAATTGTATTTTCTAAACATCTGTCCAGACAAGGCCAATTTGAAATTCTAATGCATAACGTCCGATCACTGCAAAAAGAGACCGTTGCCCATACTTTTTACTTGTTCGTTCAAAAAAGTACTCCCTCCATTCCAAATTACTTGTCGCAGAGATGGATGTATCTAGATGTATTTTAGTTCCAGATACATCCAATTTCCACGACGAGTAATTTGGAACGAAGGGAGTATCTCAGTTCTTCAGTCGGTGCAAATAATGGTGTTTGTCCTGCCGGATCAGCTATCTGAGCCTCCACGCTCACCCTGCCGCCAGCCCCTCCTCATCACCCGCCTTCTTCTCAGCCGCTTCCTTCACCTCCTAGAGTAATTAACCTGTTTTCAGTCGAAACTAGAACCTCACCCAAATAATCTACAGCTTCCTGGGTACCAAGACAATCACCCACCGCCCAAGCGTCCTACACGGGGTCAGGCTATTCTGTACACCTTTGGCAACCTGGACATGAATAAGAGACACAATGCCGAGAAGGAAGCGCCCCGATGTTTTCCTCCGGCTCCTATTTATCCAGTGAGTAAATACTTGCTCTTCAGCCAAGTAACTTGCCAAGGACTGTACTTAAGTGAAAAACTCTGTTTCCTAGTTTGTTCCTTTGTAGTTTCCTGTTAAACTCTCTTGTGTTATGCTAACAGGTTGACAAGGATGAGGATCCTTACCAGAATGAGAGGAGGTATGAAGAGTTTTGTGAAGCTAGAATGAAGCTTCCACTTGGATATGAGTTGTGCACTGTGTGTTTTTTTGAAGAGCCCTGGAGACATGGAAATGCAGTAGTACGTTCTGGGAATGTAAGTTAATCACTAATGAATTAATAGTAGCTTATTTCATCTTCTTGAGCATAACTGAGTTTTGACCTGCAGATGCTCTATCATTTCAATTGCCACAACACTCCAGGTGTCAAATGTGGTGAAGAATTATGTACGGTTCCGTAGCTCTGAACATCAGTAGTTATACAGATCATATTGCACAAGTATTTGGGAGGTAAGGTGACTCCTTCTCATGTGCATGCTGAAAGAAATGATGTGATAGTTGATACTAACTTTTGTTATTGTTAATGTAGACCAAGCCAGAGTTGCGGTATGACAGGTTTTGTCGAGGTAGGGTGTAGTACAATCTGTTGGGAAGATTTGCAGGAGCTAAAGGTGTCTGCAAGTATGTCCTGAGATTGAGGAACCACATGGTCTGCTAATAAAAGCTACTAAGAGATGAACTGTTGGATGATGGGTTGACATGTTGTGTGAGAGTGATGTCAAACGACAAACTGTGAGCCTAGTGCAATCATGTTGTTGAGAAAATGGTTTTCTTGGATGATGTCCTGCAGCTACTGTGGAAGTTATCTTTACTTTGATCGATCGAAATATGTTTGTTGGAATGTTATTTACATGGGGGAGATGGTAACAAGCGTCGGTTTGATCATGGTGACATTCACTTATTGGTTATGAGTTTTACATGTGTATCACCTGGTCACAGTTTACCGTAGATTTGACTGTTTCTAGGAGAATTGTTGAATGTTGAGGATGGGTATTTCTGTTTAAGGTCAGCTTGGGGTGAAACCTGCAGGACGTGGTAAGAAGTGCCAAGGAAGTATTCTGTGTTTTCTTTACTGATCATCCATTCATCCTGATGCCGTCCTGTGGACATGTGGTAGCATGTGATTCTGTTTAAAATCCCAGGAGGTGTCTTCTCCTCAGTTTCATTTGGCATGTGAGTGCTCATTTGAGATCAACTGGTCCTTTTCTTTAAGTATTCAAAAACTGAATTCTTACCAAGGATAAAGGTGGTAGCATGGTAATAAAGGTTGTCCTTTTTGCTCCAGAATCAAAAGATCACATGGTTTTTTCCCGGTGTCTGCTGGCTTGATATGTGGAAAGCCATCCGGTCTTAGTGAATTGTTTGAGCGCTGGGTGAATGGTTTCAGCAACATAACTCAAAAACCAGTATTGGCTGGGATTTCAGTGGTTTGTAGGGGCTATGTGGAACTGAGTCACAAGAAATGTCTTGCTGTCAGCATATTTTATACCTAATTATCCTAACACCGTTGTTCACTGTGTTTTCAGATCGATTCATGCTTTGCAGGAGGAGCAAATCAATGAGAAGCCGCTGCTGAGAATTTGGTGTGTGTGTTGGATGGCATCGACAGATGCTTTCAGAAGATGGGCTGCGGTGGCGATGAGGAAACTTTGAGTTGGATGAGCAGAATGTTCATACCTCCCCCACCCCTGCCTTGTTTTCCTCCACGTGTTCTTCTCGCAATTTCAATGAATATTACACCCTTCGATCCAAAATAAGTGTCACAGTTTCGAACTAAGGTTAGTTCAACCTTAGTTTAAAACTGCGACACTTATTATGGATCCGAGGGAGTACTATTTTATCAATGTTTCGCATCTAACCTGAACTTGGTTTAGCTTCTGCAGGCTTGTCTGTCTGATGCCTTCATGTCGCTGTGAACTAAAGCTTGTTCTTTTTATATGAGAAGAAGCAAGAAAATATGCCGGCAGACATTTGGATTTCCTCCACAGATTTTCAGAATAGTAATGGATCATAAGTAGTCGTGTTCCCTACTGTCAGTAGACTGCTGAAGGAGCAATGGTTAGCCTTGCAAGGACAATTCTGCAGTTGCTTCTCCTCCAAAAGACCGCTACTAGAAAGAAGAAAAACCCAAGGAAGAAACAGACACGAAGATAGCTCATATTCTGCTAAATAGGAGCGATGTGGCTCAAGATGACTAGTAGATATGTCGAAACAATACACTCCCTCTGTCCCATAATATAAGAGTGTTTTTGACACTAATACACTATTATATTATAGGACGGAGGGAGTACAATAAAAGGAACTTCCAAAAGAAGAGAAAACTGCTCTATGTATTTTAAGTATCTTCTCTAGTGCTGCTTCTTGGTTGGTTCATGTCTGAACTTTCCATTGACAGAGGTTCTGGTTTATTACACAATCAAAATTGAGATTTGATATGCTTCTTCCATCAACAGAGGTCCTGTGCTAATGGTAAATTAAGATTAAAAAGCTTCTCTTAGAAATATGACCTTGACATATACCAAGGATTGCGGACACAGTCAATTGAGAATTTGACAGCTGCACAATATAAGTTAACTGTTTTTGTTTACTGGTGTTGATGCAAAATGGCACGTTCAGATTATTGTCAGATTCTGCGAACATTTTTAATCCGATATGGAAGAAAATTCTTATCCTTGGCAGCTTGCGTTTCAATATATTGAAAAGATAGAAAAAGGTTGCCCCTAAAAAAATAGAAAAAGTTTTACAGGCCAAAAGAAAGACCAAGGGCCAAAGCCGAAGATCATTGGTCTATCCTTCTGGCTCAAACTTCTCCTGTTTGACATTGCAAGGTCAGCAGCATCGAACCTACTCGTCTCAGATTCTTGCACCTCACATCTGAGGGTTTCCACTTTTACTGATATTCTGAACCAAATACTGATGATTGAAGACTTGGTGAGCAATCACAAGCCTCTGCCATTACTGAGTGATTTGCGAAGTTCTTTAAAGTTGAAGGACCAGAACCTTTAGGTTGATTATTTTGCCTTCTGAATGTCTTCAACATCAAGCTTGCAACACAGTGTGGAGTCGTGCAATAGCATTCACTACATTAAGCAAGATCGCTTGAAGTCAATGAGCAACTATCCCTGTGTTTAAAATGAGTGTTCTCCAATACGGCTAAAAGCATACAATCGATTACCGTATTAATAAAGAAGAGTGCATTGATGGATTGCTGATGCAAAAATAGCACTAACAGATACGTACTTCAACAATATTTTCACAGCAAATAGAATAGATGAATCACTTGCCTAAATTGCTGCCTTCTTCTTGCTTACACAATTAACTGCAGTTTGGAACTACAGCGCAAACAAAGACAGCTGGGGATAGATTGATAGATTGATGGAGCCACCATAAGTAGGTGCCTCTGTTACATCTATCTGGATTGCACTGACTGCAGGAATGTACCAATGATAATGCATAAATAAAGTATGGTTAATCAAGTGAAAAGATAATTCCTCTTTTCAAGAAATTCAGCAGTAGAGATGTATATTCTCGGAACGTTGCCCGCATGGCTTATCATATTTTCTGGAGAAAGGCCAGTGTGAGGAAATGTATTGATGCTCACCGTGGATCATTAACGGATGCAGCGAAGTGAAAGATCACAGAAAATAGGGTGCTGCTAGAGTCAAAAGAAAAATAAACTAAACATAGACAAGCAAAAAAGGCAGTAACATGCCCTTATAATTCCCCATCAAAGTACTGATGAAGATGCCAAAAACATCATGATCTGCCTGTCCTATGGCCATTTATGTGAAGACCTTCATCTCCAAACTAGTTGTGTGTTTTTCCTGTAACACAAACTTAATCTCATTGCCGCCATACATAAGCCCGCACGCTATTGTATAAAGCAGGAAGGTGAAACTGAAAAGGAAAGGTCGGCCTGACCTTATAGTAAATTGGGTGACACCTAATCTAAGCAACATAGGAATATGCAGCTTTTGACCCCAAAAATAAGATCATTGTGTAAATTAAATTTCTAAATAGCCACTTCACATCCACCAGCAAGTGACGTGAATTATAGTTCTCAAAACCTTAACCCCACTATAATATACATAAACATGCCACTAAGGTGCATTCAAAGAAAATTACATACATTTGTAGTGTTACGTGCGTGGAGTTGGAGGTGGGAATTGGGATCTGATTGGAGGGGATAGCGAGGTTCGCCCTTAGGCGCACGTAGGGGCTCGTCTCCTGCCGTGGCGCTGGAGGCTCTGAACTCTCAGTTTGGGGCAATTTTCTTTATTTATTCATTGATTCTCCTAATACAAACTATCCTCTCTTTATATAGATCAGAGAGATCACAAAACTTGGAAAGCAAACCAGATCCTAACCGTTTGAAAAGTAAAGACAACTTCCTAATAGAAATATATTTCCTAGGGATAAACTTGGACTTCTTGGCCGCCAAGGATTAGCCATGTGCCTGCCTAAGGCCCATCTGTTGGTATTGTGGTTACGGACTGTGTTACAGGCTTGGGCCTGCGGCTATAGTATTGTCCCCAATACCTGTCCGTAACACTTCCGCCCACCCGGAGAAACAGCTCGTCCTCGAGCTGGAAATTTGGATAACGATGCTTGAAGTCTTCCAGGGGCAGCCATGAAGTAGCTATCGAATCAGCACCCTGCCACTGCACCAATTCTTCAGGGACTCCCTTGAACAAACGTGAACGAAGTACAAGAGCCGGAGTTGGAACCACCCTACCATGTAAGATGTCCGGTAATGCAGGAGGGGTATCTGGGGGCGGACCATGATATTTTTTGAGGAACACCGCATGGAATGCATCATGAATCCGTGCATGAGGTGGAAGGCTGCAACCGGTATGCCACCTCACCAATGCGCTCAAGAATTTGATATGGTCCAAAGTATCGTGGAGCGAGCTTGGCATTGCTGTGCGCACTCAAGGATGTCTCGGGCTGAGGGAGTCCTGGATTAGGGGGTGCCCGGATGGCCGGACTATACCTTCAGCTGGACTCCTGGACTATGAAGACACAAGATTGAAGATTTCGTCCCGTGTCCGGAAGGGACTTTCCTTGACGTGGAAGACAAGCTTGGCGATACGGATATGCAGATCTCCTACCATTGTAACCGACTTTGTGTAACCCTAACCCTCTCCGGTGTCTATATAAACCGGATGGTTTTTAGTCCGTAGGACAACATACAGAACAACAATCATACCATAGGCTAGCTTCTAGGGTTTAGCCTCTCCGATCTCGTGGTAGATCTACTCTTGTACTACCCATATCATCAATATTAATCAAGCAGGACGTAGGGTTTTACCTCCATCAATAGGGCCCGAACCTGGGTAAAACTTCGTGTCCCTTGCCTCCTGTTACCATCCGGCCTAGACGCACAGTTCGGGACCCCCTACCCGAGATCCGCCGGTTTTGACACCGACATTGGTGCTTTTATTGAGAGTTCCTCTGTGTCATCACCGTTAGGCTTGATGGCTCCTACGATCATCAATAGCAATGCAGTCCAGGGTGAGACCTTCCTCCCCGGACAGATCTTCGTCTTCGGCGGCTTCGCACTGCGGGCCAATTCACTTGGCCATCTGGAGCAGATCGAAAGCTATGCCCCTGGCCGTCAGGTCAGATTTGGAAGTTTAAACTACACGGCTGACATCCGCGGGGACTTAATCCTCGACGGATTCGAGCCACTGCCGAGCACGCCGCACTGTCACGACGAGCATGATCTAGCTCTGCCGCCGAACAGTGCCCTGGAGGCCGCACCCGCATCGGTTTCGATCCTTAATTCGGAGCCAACTGCGCCGATCGAGGATGGGTGGTTGGACGCCGCCTCGGGGGCTGCGATCCCAACGGCGATCAAGCCGAACACCAGCCTTGCACTCCGCGAGACTCGTGACTCCAAGGAGCCGGACTCCTCTCCGGACTCCGAACCCTCCGCGCCCCTACCGATCGAATCCAATTGGGCGCCGATCATGGAGTTTACTGCCGCGGACATCTTTCAGCACTCGCCTTTCAGCGATATTCTGAAAACACTAAAGTCTCTCTCTTTATCAGGAGAGCCCTGGCCAGACTACGGTCAGCAAGGTTGGGATACGGACGATGAAGAAATTCAAAGCCCACCCACCACCCACTTTGTAGTCACTGTCGATAATTTAACCGACATGCTCAACTTCGACTCCGAAGACATCGACGGTATGGACATCGATGCAGGAGACGATGAAGAACCAACGCCTATTGGGCCCTGAAAAGCCACCTCGTCGTATGACATATACATGGTGGACACCCCAAAAGAAGGAGATGGCGATGGAACAGCGGAGGATGACCCCTCCAAGAAACAGCCTAAGCGCCGACGTCAGCGGCGCCGCTCAAAATCCCGCCAAAGCAAACACGGCGATTCCGGCACGGGAGATAATAATACTTCAGAGAGTGCCGAAGAAAACCCCCTCCAGCAAGATTCGGCACAGGAGGATGGAGAAGCCAGCCCTCTTGAGAGAGCGGCGGACAGAGAGGTCGAGGACGATAATTATACGCCTCCCTCCGAAGACGAGGCAAGCCTCGACGACGACGAATTCGTCGTGCCAGAGGATCTCGTCGAGAAAGAGCGTTTTCAACGCAGGCTTATGGCCACGACAAGAAGCCTCAAGAAAAAACAGCAACAGCTTAGAGCTGATCAAGATTTGCTAGTCGACAGATGGACTGAAGTCTTTGCGGCCGAAGAGCATAAACTCGAACTCCCCTCCAAGAGCTACCCAAAGTGCAGGTTGCTACCCCGATTA
This sequence comes from Triticum urartu, assembly GCF_056163025.1. Lineage (NCBI taxonomy): Eukaryota > Viridiplantae > Streptophyta > Magnoliopsida > Poales > Poaceae > Triticum > Triticum urartu. The sequence continues at coordinate 100,150,794 of NC_141875.1, forward strand.
GAGGAGGAAGCACTTAAACCTACATCACCAGCACTTGATACGGCCGACCGGCCACCTCGTGGCCGCGACAGAGAGGCCTCTCAGCCCTCCACTCAAGCCGCACCCCGTACCAAGGCATGAGAAAATGCGCCTGACCTACGAGATATGTTGGAGGACAAGGCAAGGCAAACAAGATCGATCTACGGATCGCGTGGGCGCCCCACGACTCGAGACGGTAACCGTCACGCCGGACACAAATCCGGCAGGGCCGAACACAGTAGACAAAGCTCATTGGAGCTACGTCATGATATAGCCCAGTACAGAGGTGCCGCACACCCACTATGCTTCACGGACGAAGTAATGGATCATCAAATCCCCGAGGGTTTCAAACCCGTAAACATCGAATCATATGATGGCACAACAGATCCTGCGGTATGGATCGAGGATTATCTCCTTCATATCCATATGGCCCGCGGCGATGATCTCCACGCCATCAAATACCTCCCACTCAAGCTTAAAGGACCAGCTCGGCATTGGCTTAATAGCTTGCCAGCAGAATCAATCAGTTGTTGGGAGGACCTGGAAGCCGCATTCCTTGACAATTTCCAGGGCACTTATGTGCGACCCCCAGACGCAGATGACCTAAGCCACGTAATTCAGCAGCCAGATGAATCGGCCAGGCAATTCTGGACACGGTTCCTAACAAAGAAAAATCAAATAGTCGATTTTCCGGACGCAGAGGCCCTAGCGCCTTCAAGTATAATATCCGTGACGAGTGGCTTGACCGGCACCTTGGACAAGAAAAGCCGAAATCTATGGCAGCACTCACGACACTCATGACTCGCTTTTGCGCGGGAGAAGACAGCTGGCATGCTCGTAGCAACAATATGACCAAGAACCCTGGTAATTCGAATACCAGGGACAGTAGTGGCAGGTCGCGTCGCAACAAGCAGAAGCGCCACATTAACGACGACAATGCTGAGGATACGACAGTTAATGCCGGATTCAGAGGCTATAAATCCGGTCAGCGGAAAAAGCCATTCAAAAGAAATCCTAGGAGCCCGTCCAGTTTGGACCGAATACTCGATCGCTTGTGCCAGATACATGGCACCCCTGAAAAGCCGGCCAATCACACCAACAGGGATTGTTGGGTGTTCAAGCAAGCAGGCAAGTTAAATGCCGAAAATACAGACAAGGGGCTGCATAGCGATGACGACGAAGAGCCCCGGCCACCGAACAACAGTGGACAGAAGGGTTTCCCCCCACAAGTGCGGACGGTGAACATGATATACGCAACCCACATCCCCAAGAGGGAGCGGAAGCGCGCGTTAAGGGACGTATACGCGGTAGACCCAGTCACCCCAAAGTTCAACCCATGGTCCTCTTGCCCGATCACCTTTAATTGAAGGGACCATCCCACTAGCACCCGTCATGGCGGATTCGCCGCATTGGTTCTAGACCCAATTATTGACGGATTTCATCTCACTAGAGTCCTTATGGACTGCGGCAGCAGCCTGAACCTGCTTTACCAGGATACAGTGCGGAAAATGGGCATAGACCCCTCGAGGATTAAGCCCACCAAAACGACCTTTAAAGGCGTAATACCAGGTGTAGAGGCCAACTGTACAGGCTCAGTCACACTTGAAGTGGTCTTCGGATCTCCGGATAATTTCCGAAGCGAGGAGTTAATCTTCGACATAGTCCCATTCTGCAGTGGCTATCACGCACTGCTCGGGCGAACCGCATTCGCCAAGTTCAATGCGGTACCGCACTACGCATACCTTAAGCTCAAGATGCCAGGCCCTCGAGGAGTAATTACGGTCAATGGAAACACCGAACGCTCCCTCCGAACGGAGGAGCACACGGCGGCCCTTGCAGCGGAAGTACAAAGCAACCTCTCCAGGCAGTTCTCCAGTCCGGCCATTAAACGTCCGGACACCGTCAAGCGCGCTCGGAGTAACCTACAACAAGACCGCCTGGCACGTTCCGAGCAGGCGTAGCAATGCAGCCCCAACCCCAGCCCTCGCAAAAATGCGACACCAGTGCTTCGCGTACATAACTACGCTTTAGAAATACCATGGGTACAGGGGGAGGGGCACCATCACGGTACGCCCGAAACACGGCTTAAACCGCACCAGGGGCTGCCGATTTCTTAATTTTCTCTTACTTTCAGGACTCCATTCTTCGGAAGGCCTGTTCGACAGTTCAATTGCCGCACAAACGATGCAAGAACCAGGGAAGCAGACAAGCCATGCCGCATTACGGAACTCCCAGGTGGTCTCTGTCACGAGCAGTATACCTGTTTCGCATACCATTCCGCAGCCTGCCCCTGGAACGGACATGTTAAATAGTCCAACCTTTTGCTTATCGCATTATTTTGTATTGTTCTGCTTGGATCACAGCCCTTTTTAATAAACAATGCATAGCCTTTGTCTATTTTTGCATTACTCTTTTTTTTACAAATATATGTTCCTTAACGACATGTTGCACCCGTACACTTTGGTACGGCCAAAATACGCCAGGGGCTTTAGTACCCCTCAATATGGTGTGAGAAGTCTGAACACTTTAACAAGTGCAGCACCCTGAACTTATAGCATTATATGCATCGGCTCCGAATCATGTCTTGGGTCAATAGTTGGGTTTGCCCGACTCCTATGTTTTGGTGCCTTACGTTCCGCTATATCGGCTAAGATAGCACTAGGAGAACTACTGCGATTGTGCCCCAGTTGAGCTGGGTCGAGCACCTCAGTAGAGAAAGCTAAAACTGACTGTCATGATGAAACGAGAGCTGGTCGCTTTTCGAGAGGTTTTTCGAGTCTCTAAAGACTTATGCCGCTTAGAGCGAGGAGTCGGCTCTGTCCGGCCAAGGCGTGGATAGCGCCCCGAAATCGGTCTTCCGAATACCAGGGGCTTCGCCAAAATTTAAAGTTATAGAATTCTATGGCTAAGTGAGAGTGTTCACGTATTATAGTCTGATTGCCTTGTTTGTTGGGCTGAGCGCCTCCCTCGAAGGACCCAAACATGGGAAAAAGAGCGCTCAGGTTTATCCTCGAACACCCCAGCACTAGCGGCACGGGGGCAGAAGCCGACGACTTGCCATCTCTCAGAATTGATAAACAGCCACACAGAAGGTAATATTTTAAATTCCTACAGCATTGCTTAGCGCATATGAACAAGTTTTCAGCGCACATGACAAAACGAGCGAGTTTTACTCAAAAATTATGTCCCTGGAACATTCATCTGCCATAAGGCAGGCACCCTTCAGAACATCCTTATAATAATTCTCGGGCTTGCGATGCTCCTTCCCCGGCAGTGACCCGTCCTTCACAAGCTTCTCAGCATCCAGCTTGCCCCAGTGCACCTTAGCACGGGCAAGGGCCCTACGGGCGCCTTCAATGCAGACGGAGCGCTTGATGACTTCGAGCCTTGGACAGGCCCCCATCAGCCGCCGCACCAGCTCGAAATAGCTCCCAGGCAGAGCCTCTCCGGGCCACAGCCGGACTATGAGGCCCTTCATGGCCTGTTCGGCCGCCTTGTGGAGCTCGACCAGTTGCTTCAGCTGGTCGCTCAGGGGCACGGGGTGTCCGGCCTCAGCATACTGAGACCAGAACACTTTCTCCGTCGAGCTGCCTTCCTCGGCTCGATAGAATGCGGCGGCATCGGACACGCTACGGGGAAGATTTGCGAATGCTCCTGGAGAGCTCCGGATTCGGGTAAGTAACAAGTAACTTACATTTAAGTGTTTGCTTTGCATAAAGAATGCCTTACCCGCCGCTATCTTTTTCACCTCATCCAACTCCTGGAGGGTCTTCTGGGATTCGGCCTTGGCAGACCTTGCATTTTCAATAGCCACCGCGAGCTCGGACGCTCGCGTCTTTGAGTCAAACTCCAAACTCTCATGTTTTTCCATGAGAGCCTGGAGCTCCTGCCGCACCTTGCCAACCTCGGCCTCATACTTCTCCCGCTCGGTGCGCTCCGTGGCCGCCCTCTTCTCGACCTCGAGCAGCGCTTGCTCAAGGGTCGCCACCTCAGACGTGGCCCCTACAATAGCCACGATAATCCTGTCATTTTTTGCAATTGCACCTTTTTATATATATATTTAAACAAGGTATTTCTTACCTTCCTTGTCCTCGAGCTGCTTCTTGGCACGACCGAGCTCTTGCTCGGACTGCTCGAGGTTCTACTTTAGCGTGTCCACTTCCGCAGTCAGTGCGGCGGACGCTAGCAGAGAAGCCTACATACGCATATTGACTCCTTTTTGTTAGACTCCTGCGAATTTTATTTGATCCTCTATTCGGCTTTTCTTCCCAAACGCCAAACAGAGCATCATGGGCTACTGTCTATGCGGTACTATTATTTACACATTCTTTACTTATCTCAAAGCCTGTTAAAAGGCTAGTACAAGCTTCAGTTAGTCCGCTCTTCGCGGACTGAACCTTCTGGACCACCGCACTCATAATGGTGCGGTGCTCCTCGTCGATGGAGGCGCCTTTGAGCGCCTCCAACAGACTGTCCGGCGCCTCCGGTTGGACGGCGCTGATTCTAGGTTTTCGGTGGTGATGGGTTCGCCCATGGTGGATGTTGGTGGTGGGTGGTCGAGGAAAGTCCTCTCTGATACCAAGATGTTACGTGCGTGGAGTTGGAGGTGGGAATTGAGATCTGATCGGAGGGGATAGTGAGGTTCGCCCTTAGGCGCACGTAGGGGCTCATCCCCCGCCGTGGCGCTGGAGGCTCCGAACTCTCAGTTTGGGGCAATTTTCTTTATTTATTCATTGATTATCCTAATACAGACTATCCTCTCTTTATATAGATCAGAGATATCACAAAACTTGGAAAGCAAACCAGATCCTAACCGTTTGGAAAGTAAAGACAACTTCCTAATAGAAATATATTTCCTAGGGATAAACTTGGACTTCTTGGCCGCCAAGGATTAGCCATGTGCCTGCCTAAGGCCCACCTGTTGGTATTGTGGTTACGGACTGTGTTACAGGCCTGGGCCTGCGGCTATAGTGTTGCCCCCAATACCTGTCCGTAACATGTAGCTTATCTATAAGACTATAATACATGTCGCATTTATCTTCTCCATGCAGCCAATCTTAAGCAACAAAGGAATATGCACTATTTGATGCAGAGCTTACAGCTGGCTTTTAAAACCCCGACTCTCGCCAACTGTAATTTCCTCAAAATAATGATCATAACTTATTCTCTTTTCCTTCCATACAAAACATTTTCATTATATCTGCTATACAATTATATTATCTGGACATGAAGAAAACTCATTGTCTGTCCAATGTTAGATGCCGTTTTGTAAGACTGGGGGTTATCCATACGGGAGTAGGCCAGTTGGACCAAAGCTGAGGGGAGACAAGTTCCTCACTACTGTTATATGTCAAGTCAAAAGCTGCAATGTCACGACGGTTATTCTTGTAATAGTTTAGATACTCGTGGTCGTCAGCAATGTAGACGGTGTTTGCCTTCAACTGTGGAAATTCTTCAGCACTGAGACAAAGTGATTGGTTCAGCCCAACCAGCAACACATGATCCATCAAGCTATTTATTTCCATAACCTTTTCAGCCATAGTCTCAACTTTAAATATTTTTATCCTGTCAGTATAGTGCACATGTGTTGCATTGTCAGCACGTGGATCATAATCAACCACATCTTGGGATCTAAAAACTTGCATAAGATCCCCACATGGAGCCTGAACAATGTAAATTGTTCGACAACTGTAATTATCTGCGCAACCTCTAATTACCTTTGTTGTGACCACAGGGCCTCTGAGATCGAAGACATGAATTTCTCCTAGCAATGTCACTGCATATAACTTACCGTCTTTGTACAAGCAGTCTTGAAAAAAACAATGTGGTTTCAGCCAGGTCCATTTGTCATCCCCTAACCAAGCAAATGAGAGCTGCCCATCTGGATTGTGAATAAGCACCACGATATAGCCTCCTGCAGATGCATCATAAAATACAAATGCCTTTTTCTGGAGGTAGTGTCGCAGCTCGCCAAGATCAACGAGTTGAGGGCCGGTGGTACTACGGTGCTCCGCTGTGTCACGAGAGTAAATGTACTTACATAAGGCACCTATTTCATCAAAAACAGGAGTCACGTGCGCGATGGTGATCATCGACGGGAGAGCGATCTGTTCACATGTGATGGGATTGAGAATATGCATCTCGGATCTCTCATCAGCAGTAACCAGCCAGCCATTTGATGACCCAATCAGATACCTGCTGCGAATAGGTGGCTCCGGGAGAGTCAACTTGTATGACCTCTTCTCCAAGAGGCTGTAGAGGCACGCAACGCTTTCACCAGGAGATTCAGATGTGTATAAGAGGCACGGCGTCTGGCGCTGCTGGTACTGCTCAAGGTTGCGTAGGCTGGAATACGCGGAGCGCCACGAGGAGGAGACCGAGCTGGCACGCATCAGGTCAGGGATCTCCAGGTGTGCAAATATGGACATCAGGACATCTTGTGGCAGCACTGGTAATTCGACAACTGCAACCTCCATCGGTGGTCCATGGATATCTTCTTTGAGGAATTTCGTCGGACAACCGGAAGGAAGAAGACCTAGCAGCTTAGGCACTCTGATGAAGACCAGAGAACGCAGATTCCTCCGGTGGATGGCTAGACTCGAAATCTTGGATACGCTACAGGTACCACCCATTGGAGATAACAAATTGGCTCTTTCAGAACAACACATGCTTGTTGGAAGGTTGCAATCCTGGATGGGCCACGCGGAGAGCACGGCCAGGCAGGCTCTTGGGCGTACTTATGGGTGGTCTCCCCTCCTCTGCTGCGAGCTGATTCTGTGATGGAAATCCGGCTCCGATTACGCGACTCCCAAAAAAGGTTCAGACTTTGAATCGATCCGGTTGCCCAAAGAACTCCGAGCACTGCTGGTTCTCCTCTGCAGGACTGAATCGAATCCGAGAGACCGAAGAACAGAACTAACCCGAGAGAGAGTAGTAGGCTCAGTAATCCAGCTCCGCGAACCACGAGGAGACGGAGGATGGCGGGGAGGTGGGGATTCGCTCGGCCTTCGTCGTCAGATGCGGTGACGAACCGGGAATGATACAGCCGTGGCTGGAGGGCATGTGGAGGTGGGATTGTATAGCAGCAGGATGACGGCGGAGGTGGGGATTCGTCGGAGGCAGTGCTTCGGCAAGCGGCGGCGGCGGCTGCTGGGTTGTTTGGTGACATGCACGGTGACATGGGACAGGTAGGAGGAGTGCCCTTGCCGAAATGAAAGAAGAAAAAATATACATGTTGGGTTTTCTTTAGTAGTGCCAATCCTCATTAGAGCATCTCAATGTATTTTACATCACTAAAAAGTGATTAAAATAAAATATACATCACCCAAAAAATGATTTTTACATCACTAGAAACGTTCAACTCCAACCAATACCCAAGCCCCTATATCCGGGGAAGTTTACGCCACCACGTTTCACCACTTGTTTGATTGGGGTTGGGGGTCTATGGAGTATGGACACGTGCATTAGTTTGGGATGCTGGGTGGTAGAAATCATGTGTGACTGTAGGCCTCCGTTGTAAATTTCGTTAACGTGTAAGATCTAGTTGTGTGTGTTCTCGGGTGCCCCTATCGATTTCTAAGGGTTTTTTTTTTAATTTTTTCTCACGGCCAAAATCAACTAATGGAGTGCTAACACGTGCATCAGTTCGGGATCTGCGGGGTACGATACGTGCCACATTCCTTTTGCAGCGTCCTAGATACATGCTGCGTGCGTTTGATTTGATTACGTGTTTCCTGGTTTGACAGTTTTCTTCTTGAAGACCCCACGCACATCTCTATCCCTGCAGCTCACCCCTCCACCGCCACTGCTCTCTCTTTCCGATGTGATTGATCACCGCCTTGCCGCTCTGGACCGAGCCCTCTTGAAGGCTCCCGTAAGATTTCCACCGCCATATGTATGTATCTATAAAAAGCTCTTCTCCCGCCATCAAGACCATCCCTACAGCCCCCCCTCTCGTTGCCTCTCCATCTACCCCAATTCTCCACCTCCGCAGGTTCGTTCCACTTCTTGCCCGGCGAGCGCGACCACATTGGAGGTGGTTCTCCCTCGGATGGCGCTTCCTCTTCCGGCGTTGTGCATCCGTTTTGCGCGGTGCTTGGCGGCGGCGATGAGAGGGCTGGGAGGCGCAGCAAGAGAAAGAGTGAGGCTCTTATTGATAGAGGAGGTCACGGCTGGAAACCATGTGGACAGGGAGGCGGCTCTTCCACGACACGGCCTCCTAGCCTCAACGCCATGTCCAGCCTCAAGCCGTCTTACGCATCCGGGCGGCGGCGGCCCTCGACCAGCACGTGAAAGACGGGCTGGGCGGTTGTCCCGTACTCCCGAGATGTGGTGATTTCGGATCGAGCGCGCCCCACATCCTGGCTTGGCGAGCCAACGACCGGCTGGAACCGTCGTCGTGGCCATATATCGATGTACCCCTTGATCGTACTTATGTGCGTCATTGCTTCCCGTGCCTATTTCCACGGTTGTTCTTCCGTGTATCACGGACCTCCCAGGATGGTCGATGCGTTCTTCGATGGCCAGACTATCCACGTCAAGCAGAGGTCGTTATCTGGCGGTGCGTCTACACATCCAAGCACATGTTGTAGACTCCGGTCGTCGGTATGGCTCCCTTCCTTCCAGTCCTATTTTTTCTTTCCCTTCCTTGATTATTGTGAACTTTACTGTTGATTTACATTTTTGGTTGTTGATCAGTTCCACTTACTCCTATGCGGAATGTTCAGCGCGTTTATGCTGCATGGAAGCATTGGAAGCAAGAAATTCTTCATAGCCGACATGCCGAGGCGCCCCTGCTCCTTGCCCCTCCGCCTCGGCGTCAACTGCAGGATGGCGATTACGCGATGGCTGCCTCTTCTTCTCTCTACGTCGACTGCCCTGTCGCCCACGCTGCGTCGCGTGCTTCTGCCTTTGGGGGGCCTCCTGCTGCGTCACGTGTGTGCGCGGGTCGCGTGCTGCCGCTGCAGCATGTGTGATGATGTGTACCTTTGTGCGTGTGTGGGTGCTTCGTTCTAGGCTTGTGTGTTGCCAGATGTGTTTGCATCAAATTTGATGACCAGCCTAACCCCAAGTCTGACCTGATGCCTGAAACATGAAGCTACCTGCAAGAAGTTCGATTCAGAAGCTTGCAAATGTTCAAAATTCAGAATATTCAGAACAGAGCAAAACAGAGAAGGCAAAGAAGGAACGACCAGGATGCAAGCTTATCCGACCACTCACTTCTATGATTTACAATCTTGCTTAGTCAGTGTTCAAATTATTGTAATGTTTACGCCTAGAAAGTCTTAACTATATAAACCGTGTATAACCACTGTAAAATCACTGCCTCTTCAATATAAAGGGCAGCCCAGAGGTTGCAAGTTTCAGAACTTGAATGTTGTACACCAGACTGCAAAATTTGGGAAACTCCTAAGCATGAGTATGTCAATATATTCTCTTGCTGAAATTTGGTTACTATACAAGAAAAGTTCTAATCATGTAGGTATACATGTTATAGGTTTGCTCTATTGTTTTTTTATTTTGTGTTCGGCTTCCTGACTGATAATATGTGTTCTGCTGCAGCTAGTGTACAAGTCAACAATATGTTTGCACTGATTGATATTTTTCGGATTGCTGTTGCTTCTTGAGTCCGATGGTTCATGGAGCAGCTGACGTTGATCCCCTTCCATATGATGCAGTGGACATGAGCATGGTCATGCAGACTAAGTGCAAGCCAGGAAGATCGAGACTGGGTCTTGATTCAGGAGGTTAGTATAAGGCAAGGTTGTTTTAGTTTCTCAATCATGACACAATACCCATCAGGTATTGAGTTGGCATTTCAAAACTGGGATTAGTCAATACTCAATAGTAGGACTTGAATAGTAGAGATGTGAAGCGGAAGAAAGCAGAGCGACTAATTATTTGAGGTGTTTTTACATCTCAAATGGATTGTGTGAGATAGTGTACGTGTCCCCATGATGATTAACTGACTATTAATTCCTCATCACCTTATTAGTCTTTATATCCTCACCAGTAAGCCAATGAGCATAAACTAATTAACCGATCCGGAATAATTCTGTTTGTTTGCTCTATATCAGTGGCAGTGCATCTCTATCTTGTTTATTCTTAATTGCGAAATTCATGCATCAGAACTCAAAAAGTAATTTTCCTTCTTTGTGTGATACATTACTCATTAGCTTCTTCTTGATCTTGCCTGTAATCTTTGTTCGTTTTCCATGTGAAGAAAGGGGCTTTGTTGATCAATTGTGGGTCATCAGTGTTTATTTTAATTGGCGTGCTCAAGTTCCCTGCCAGTTGAGCGTTAATACCAAGGACGGGAAATGCTTCAGGTCCAAGTCGCAATGTCCGCAGGAAATTTGATGCAATACTCAGCTTGAGTTCCTTCAGAAAATTTGTTTCGGTAATTAGCCTTTATTCCCCATTTAAAAGCTCCAGTATTTTTTTATTCTAGCCATGTGTCCGTCTCCAATTACTCAAGAAGAGCCGAGGATGAGATCATGGAGGTTGACACCAGTACATGTAAAGTCGGTGCATACCTGAGATTTTTTGCTCAGAAATGTGCACGAAATGTTGGGTTTACCCTATTATTATTTTTGATCTGGAACAGAATCATCACTATTATATACAATTATTTACATTCCTAACCAACAATAACTTTTAAACAATTTCACTTCGTCAAGATGGTACCTTTGGACATAGTTTATATTCAGTCCATGAAATCAGTTTTGAACAAGTCTGTATCATGTGATCTATCAGAGGTAGTTATGTTATCATGGCATTCAGGTAGATTTCTTTTTTGATGTCTTCACCATGAATAATAGAAGAGATGCAGAACTAGCTAGATGCTTCACATATTTAAGGAGAAAATTTGGTTTCATGGTGTGAAAAACAGGTGGAAATTAAGCTTTGTTTGTACAGGTTGTCTCTTCTACTTCCATGTCCTAAAAAGCTTCAAGTTAGAACTGTAGGTAATACTTTCAGAAATATAATCCAGAATTCCACAGAGATGACTCCAAACTGAATTCAACGAGTTATGCATGGATGGTATTAGTTTGGACAGAGATTGAATGTAAGAAGTTTTTTTCCCTAATAATACATATCATCTATTATGTGCTAGAGCAACATCATTGCCCTTGAACATGTACTCCAGATAATTTCGGGTTGATCTTCTTTTATAGATTAATGATTCTCAAACGCCAGATTAAAGAAATGATGTCCAAACTAACAACCAATAAAATAGTCAGAAAACTGACACACGAGCACACAAGTGTATATAGTTTGAACATAAAGTATCAACAGAGCTCTGTATCATTTCATCACCAGCACACACATCCAGCGGGTGGTCGAACAAGGATACAACAATTGAATTTTTTTCATGCAATATCAATATGTATTCTCTGTGTCTACATTGTACAAACTCTTTTCGTTCAATAAAGCTTTTCTGTATGAAGTATTTCAGCATTCGTACCAATATGATTTTTGTACATACACCATAACATAAAAATAAAGTGAACAAACAGAAGGTGAATAATGAATCAAATAATTATCAGGTAAAGTTTAATATCACCATACACAGAATTTCTCACATAAGGTATCAACTGGCGCGGTGTGCCGCGGCGCGGGCATTGCTAGTAATGTAAAATAGGGCAGCCACCCGACAGCCGCTCCAACAGATAATGTAAAAATAGGCCAGTCGCACAGCAACACTATAGCCGCGCATATTTAAACCAAAATCATCACAAACATGAGATACATTTGTTTGAGTGATGAGTAATATGAATAGGAGAGAGTTCCAAATTAACATAGCAAAATTATGATCTCATAGTGCATCATAGCAAACATAGTTCATTATCCCACAAATAAAAGGGCACATAAACATAAAGATAAACATGGCATCTCAATTTTCATCTTCTCCATTGTCACTTGGCTCGTTGTGAACATTAGCTTGATAATCCTTATTGGCTTCAAGAACATTGCCTTGAAGATCTTCATTGTCTTCTTTCTCGTTGTCATTTGGCACATTGTGAACATTGCCTTGTGATCCATCTATGCCACCATCTTCACCGAAGCCACCTCTCATGCCACTCACATTACCACCATAGGCACCTCCATGCCACCCATGTGTACACTGTAGCCACCTCTCATGCCACCCATGTTATCTCACCATAGCCACTTCCCATGTCAGCCATCATGCCACCGAAGCCACATGTAACGGTTAACATGCGGTCCTAGCCCAACAAAGACTTTGCAATCTTCACTATGGATAGAAGCGCTTATTGGTCATCCCAATATATGACGAATATCAACGCAAGTGTCATATGTTGGTAAGAAGGTGGACATCACAATAAATACAACTACTCTTAAAAAAAGAATACGAGATACAATAGGGCATACATATGTCAATACATAAATATTTCACCAAATAGAGGTCAACATGGCCCAACATTATATCAATCAGTGCAACGGAAGAAGGCACAAGTCTGAATACAGACAAGAAGCAAATACGCCTAAGAGGCAAGAGAAATAAGCAACGTCCACCATGTTAATCTCAAGTTGCCAACCGGGATCCCATCCTAATGATTATCGTCGAAGAAGAACGAAAAAAAAACTCCACGTAGAATGTTCATGCTCTCGTCTTAAAGCAAAGCTTTACATGCATGTATCTGCCCATAGCGACAACCCACACATGACAACTTGACACCCCAAGACTCACTGCCGAGGCAAGCGAGGCAGCCCACTAGCTGCTCCTCCGGACGCACCATGAGCACCTAGGCAGCGCCTCCAAGAAGGGGACGGCGTCGAGACGTCGCCGCTGACTAGCCCGGCGAACTGAGCCTAGGGTTTCCTCCGGTGTTAGAACAGGGGATGGACATGGCCGGCCATGACAACACCCCCAGGGAGGAGACAACGCCCACAAGCGTCACCGTAGCCGCGCAGGATTTCTCCTTGGCCGTGTCCATCAATTTCCAAAGCGCTGCAAACTAGAAGGGGGGCAAAGCTGCGACCTTAGGCCATCACCGTGAAGAGGGGGCAGCCGAATGCCACCATGCCGCCAACCGACATGCCCACCACAACCCTTGGTCGAGGGAGACCAGGGCCTACATCCACCCGCCACAACCCCCCCCCCCCCCCCCCCCCGCCCGCACAGGCAGGGAGTGCAACGCCACCGCCGGGATACCACATCACACAACCATGGGGCCCGACCAGCCTCCTCATCGCGCATCCGCCCCGGGAATAAGAGGGTGAGTCCACCGCAGCCTGGGGCCGCCGCCCCAGCGTACCAGCACCGGAGCAATAGTGACAGGAGCCCCGACGCCACCCGCAGCCCAGGCGGCCAGATCTGGCCGGGCCAGACCAGGACGACCCAGCGGCCATGCGCGGCCATCCACACCAGCAAGCTGTGCTGCCAGCTCCCACGCCGCACTCGCAACCCCCTACCTCTATCAAGCCACGCAGTCCATGGCCACCGCGCCAGATCCGAGCCACGACCATACCGTCACCGAGTGCTGCCAGAACCGACTAACGTGCTGCCCTTACAGCCACAGAAGCCGGCCCATCCCACCAGGTCCCGGGGCCGCCGCCCCGGCGTCCACCCGCTGCCAGCCGTCCAAGGCCACCACGCACATGCACGGCGGTGGCGCGTGGTAGCCCGCCTCGCTACCACCGGCGGCCGGAGTCAATCGCAAGCCTTTTTTTCTTGAAGACGCATGAGTGTGCGTACTATATATTAAAGAAGAAGAGCCGAGGCGACCGATACAATGCCTTTTGGCAACATGCTACCCCTCGAGGTTAGCACCCACATCCACCATGACAACACCGACAACTAACCCGCCTTGGCCATACTTAAGCCAAACAATGGAGAAGAGGACGAGCACATAACACACAAGCCGCATTCCCCTGTATCAAACACCTCAAAACGCGACAAAAACACCTAACCAAACTATATCAACACACCCTCCATCCTTGGTTCCTAGAGGATCGACAAGCGGACAGTGGGAGCTAGCCTGGCTCGAAGAAGACGTCGTCGAAGAGGTCTCGATGATGGAGTACATAGCGCCCCGGATGCTCCTGCTCATAGCGACAACCCACACATGACAACTTGGCACCCCAAGACTCGCCGCCGAGGCGAGCGAGGTAGTCCACCAGATGCTCCTTCGGACGCACCCTGAAAACCTAGGCAGCGCCTCCAAGACGGGGATGGCGCCGAGATGTTGCCGCTGCCTGGCCCGGCGAACCGAGCCTAGGGTTTCCCCTGGTTTCAGAACAGGGAATGGACATGGCCATGACAACGCCCCTAGGGAGGAGACGGCGCTCACAAGCGTCGCCTTTGCCCGAAGCCGTAGCCGCGCCGGATTTCTCCTCCGCCGTGTCCATCAATTTCCGGAGCGCGACAAACTGGAGGGGGGGGGGCAAAGCTGCCATCTTGGGCCATCACCGTGAAGGGGGGGAGCCGGATGCTACCGTGCCGCCAACCATCGTGCCCACCACAATCCCTGGTCGAGGGAGACCAGGGCCTGCATCCACCCGCCACAACCCCGCCGCCCGCATGACCAGGGAGTGCAGCGCCGCCCCCGGGATACCACAACACACAACCATGGCGCCCGACCAGCCTCCTCATCGAGCCTACCAGCACCGGAGCAACAGCGATGGGAGCCTCGGCGCCACCCGCAGCCTAGGCGGTCAAATTTGGTCGGGCCAGACCAGGACGACCCAGCGGCCACGCTCCCGCACCCCCAGACCTCCACCGTGCCAGATCCGAGCCACGGCCATACCGCCGTCGAGCGCTGCCAGAACCGACTGCTGCGCTACCTCTACATCCACAGAAGCCGGCCCATCCCGCCAGGTCCCGAGGCCGCCGCCCCGGCGTCCACCCGCTACCAGCCGGCGCCTCATCTAGGAGGGGGTACCGCCGCACGAGAGGAGAGGGCCGGCCGCTGCCGGCTACCGCACGGGCTTTGCCCGTCAACGTTGCCCAGTGGCGGTGAGAAAAGAGGCTGGAGTAGGGAGGCTGGTGGGGACGGCGCTATAGGGTTCGCCTGAGCCGGCCCCTTGTGTGCGACGCGGACGCAACTTTTCTATTAGCATGTAATCACAAGCCTTTTATTTGCCCTTTGTTGGGATCATTGTCTTAAATCCTCTTCTTTATCGATGAAAATGGCAAGCCTTTTGTCTTGTTTCAAAAAGAAAAAAAAAATCGCATGCGCGACCGAACATAACCGCTGGGCCGGCGTTCGTCGCCCTTAAAGAATTTGTTGCCGATTTGATAGTGCTCCACACATCTGTCCACGCTGCAACTCGCCGGGCCTATGAGCGTGGTCGGGCAGGTAGTCTCGCAGGGTCACCGTCGGCCTGTGACGCGCGATCGATGTGCGCGCTGGGGAGGGAGGGTGCGCTCTCGAGTTTTTGACGCACAAACACCGCACGCGCACGTACCAGTGGAACAAGATCGAAATCGCCGCACAGACCGAACTCTCTTTTTACTCCCGGTTCAGGTTGGTGCAGTAGACCCAACCAGTCCCTGTACAGACCACTGAATGGATCGAGGGGGTGACGAGTGTACGCAACGGTGCCGTGCTGTCAATGTAAAACGTGCAAGCCATCTTTATTTTGAACTTTAGCAACCTTTATTAAACTAGGACCATGTCTGTTACAAGTGAAGGAATAAGAAACTCAAGTTTATCTTGCCACACCTCGGACAGCTTCCTTCTATAACTCGCTCGAGCGAGCGCATGCGCCGTGCCATTGCTCTCTCGGGCGCAATGTACTATGAGGCTGGTCGTAATGGTAGTATCATACATGTCAACTAGACAATTTTGATGAGGTGACATAGCATTAAATGAAGAAAGAGAGGGTGTAGTATCATATCATGATACCGTATCATAATAAATACTATGCTACTTTGTGTCATGCATGACAATAAATAAAATACTACATGGTACTAATATATGATAATATGCATTAAAGAAATAATATCATACACTAGTATCATATGCATAATACTCCCCATTACAACCAGCCTGATGCCCTTGCCGAAAGAACTCATCATCTGTCGGCAGGCAGTCATCGATGATCACAGCTCCCGATGCACGATAATATAAGCCATCTTCATTGACCCTCGTGCGATTTTACGGTCACCGGGCGACACATATCTAGGAAACAAAAATATATAAGCGTGCGGTTCGTTGTACTACAATCGGCTCCCACGCCATCGTTCCACGACCGAATCAGCGGTGTAAACTACGACACCTCTGCAGCAATATTTCGTGCTCAAGAGATCTACTACAAGCCTTCGGCGAATGCTACGCGCACTCCCCTAAAAAACGCTACGTGCACCAGTACTATTACTACTAGAAGAACACCCGTGCGTTGTAACGGGGCCACATTAACTTTAAAAGTTCAATATTATGACATTGACGACCTTTCTTACCATCAAATCCTCACACACACACACTCTCCCTCCCTCTTCCTCACTCTCTCTCCCCCTCTTCCTCTCTCTAACGCACACACATATCCATCTTATTGGGTATGGGACCATAATCCATCTATTTCACACACACACGCTAGTGCATAACAATATGGATTATGTGTATTATTATTGCCACCAGAACTGAGGGAATTAATTTCATATAAATCGGCCAGCCACAGCTCCAAGAATACG
This sequence comes from Triticum urartu, assembly GCF_056163025.1. Classification (NCBI taxonomy): domain Eukaryota; kingdom Viridiplantae; phylum Streptophyta; class Magnoliopsida; order Poales; family Poaceae; genus Triticum; species Triticum urartu. The sequence goes on from NC_141875.1 coordinate 100,167,469, forward strand.
CGGAAGAGGTGGCCCGGGTCGGCGTCGGCGCCGTCCGGCGCGGGCCACGGGCCCGCTTCCAAGTGCACGTGCAATGCACGTCTTCACAAATATTATAACCAGATGTGAGAAATCACATACTAACACGATGTTGCAATCAATTTGTAATTAAAGAAGCCAAAAGTCTTTTTTCTTAAACGAGAATTCCTTATGCTGGAGTTTAAACAAACCCCACAATAACATGATCAATTTTTTTTTTGCTCTACTTATCACCTAATTAAGCAAATGCATGAGTTATGAAGCTGATAAGAAATCATGTTAACTTGGAACTAAAATTCCAACAAAAGAGTGAGGAACAAACCTTTTTATCATTGCTCTGAAGTCTGAACCTCCCCCTATTTGTTAGTGAAATGTGAGTATGCTTGGAAGATAATAATTTCTTATGCAACACATGCTTTTACATCTGAAAGAGCTATAAAATATGTTGACCTACCTATGTGCACTTCCCAAAATAAGCGGATAAAATTATTTCTATCGGAAATATAAAATACTAAACATTAGAAAGAAAGGGACAATGTCCACTAACCATGCAAATATTCTGACCATGGGATATTTAGGCTGGCGTATATGGGAAATCAAAGCTAAAAATGACTCGATGAGTTAAGGATACATCAATAAATATTGTAAAAAGTGATAAAAACAAATCTGCAGCAACTCGCGACCCCACGAACTCGTATTCACAATGAGCAAGTTAGTGAGGCCGCCACGGTAGGCTAGCACCAAGGGACAAGGGCAACAACCGCCTTCCCATCCAACCTACTGATTCTGCTGGCGCTACTTTCATCCTAAGCCCATGAGTACCGCTAGTGTGTTGCCACATACGGAGAAACTACGAACTGAAATTTTCATCCAAATCATGAAAAATGTTAATGTTCCTCTCCTCTCCCATCCCTCGTGTGAACATACCCAATTCGTGGTTGGCTCGCTACATTCAGCGTAGCTCTGATGTGCACTGTCCTCGCTCTTGATTAGTTGCCGCAGTGCCACGCATATACGCCAACAAGCTGGGGAAACAAATGCAAATGTTACACCGAGTCAAAATCAACCATCCCACAATCGTAACAATAGAAAAGATAATAACCAAAATTTAACAGAAGAACTACTGCTTGGCTCCCAGATCCATCTCGATAGCCCTTGATCTGGCTGCTGAGCTTCTCCTAGCCGCCTCAACATCACGTCATTACCAAACATGTAGTGGATGCCTAGTGGGACAAGGATTAAGAAATAACATGAGGTGAAACATACGATGGTTGTCAATTCCATAAGACGATCCAAGTAATTTGACAAAACAGATCGGGAGCATCTTGTATAATCTCAAAAAAGCAACTAAAAATATGAGAAATGAATTGATGAAAATCAGCCCCTGCTCTCATTCATGCTCGCTTTTGTAATGGAAAGCAAGGAATGGGGATACCGGGAGAAGAAAGGATCACATGGATGGCAAGCCTCCACCACCGGCAAGTGGGGTTACTTCACATCCAATCTCCACGGCCGCCGCCTCCATGGGGACGAACTCCCATGTTCACAACCGGGCTCCCAATCGGCCGCCGCCTCCATGGGGACGAACTCCCATGTTCACAACCGGGCTCCCAATCGGCCGCTGCCTCGCCGACCTTGACGATGAAGTAGTCCCTCCCTTCGATCCCATTCGCAACGGAGGCAACACCCGTCCCAGCGGATGGGTCCGCGGTGAGATCCCTACTGGATTGTGGTCGCGCCTCCCCCAAACCTCACCGCGGGACACATGAGAGGGCGCCGTTGCCATGGTCAGGCTTGGATGGGGAAAGGAGGCGACATAGCAGCAACGGCGCCTTTGCCGGGATTGGTGGCGACGGCGGCGGCGAGAGAGTAGGAGGGTGGTGGCGGCAGTCCATCGGCCGCCGTGACGTGAGAGGAGGATGGGGATGGGGCCGCGATCTGGACGTATGGAGCGGTCGAGAGGATGGGAAGCAGGTGGCTGGGTTTTCCCATCGTGCGGGGTTTGGGGGAGGTCAAACGAGAGGGTTTTTTTCGTGCGGGAGGCAGAGCAACGAGGGCGGATGTAGGGAGACGGGACGCGGTCGGTTGGCAGGAAAAGGAAAGCTAGGCATTTTTTTAGGCAGTAGAGATGATTGATGATAAGAAAGGGAAAATCACATCAATATAAGGAAATATCCCATCAATACTTGATTGATTGCGATTTATTTTTTATATGGTAACTAATCTGATCATCAATACCTGTATTGATTGCGATTTATTTTTTATGAATGAGAGCAGGGGCTGATTTGTTTCCTTAAAGTATGATGTGTCTTTAAAATCTTTTATTTGTTTCCTTAAAATCTATTATTTGTTCCCTAAAGAAATTTGCAATAATGGGAGGTATCGGTTGATTTGGATAAGTTAGTAAAGTTAGATCCGTGATTGCGTGTACGTTTGGAAAGTGCCGATTTGCAAGGAAAGAGCTGAGGGGTAAATAAACCGGTGAATAAGAAACCAGCATCGAAAAAAATCTACGACGGTTAACCTACGAAAAAAACCCGGACGAAAGTGGTGGGACGAAAATTGACCGGCGGAGACTACCAACTGCTCCATTAGGAGTAGAGATTGGTTGGTTCGATTTTTTTTGCGTGGAGGGAACTACCTGGGAGGTGGGAGGGAGTACGAAAGTAAACCGTCTCGGCTGAGCGGGAGGTGGGAGCAAGTACCAAAAAAGACCGGGTGAGGTGGGACGAAAATAAAACCCGGAACGCGACCTACCAACTGAGACATTAGGAGGGTTTTTTCGTGCGGGAGGCAGAGCAACAAGGGCGGATGTAGGGAGACGGGACGCGGTCGGTTGTCAGGAAAAGGAAAGCTAGGCATTTTTTTAGGCAGTAGAGATGATTGATGATAAGAAAGGGAAAATCACATCAATATAAGGAAATATCCCATCAATACTTGATTGATTGCGATTTATTTTTTATATGGTAACTAATCTGATCATCAATACCTGTATTGATTGCGATTTATTTTTTATGAATGAGAGCAGGGGCTGATTTGTTTCCTTAAAGTATGATGCGTCTTTAAAATCTTTTATTTGTTTCCTTAAAATCTATTATTTGTTTCCTAAAGAAATTTGCAATAATGAGAGGTATCGGTTGATTTGGATAAGTTAGTAAGTTAGATCCGTGATTGCGTGTACCTTTGGGAAGTGCTGATTTGCAAGGAAAGAGCTGAGGGGTAAATTAAGCGGTGAATAAGAAACCAGCATCGAAAAAAATCTACGACGGTTAACCTACGAAAAAAAACCGGACGAAAGTGGTGGGACGAAAATTGACCGGCGGAGACTACCAACTGCTCCATTAGGAGTAGAGATTGGTTGGTTTGATTTTTTTTGCGTGGAGGGAACTACCTGGGAGGTGGGAGGAAGTACGAAAATAAACCGTCTCGCCTGAGCGGGAGGTGGGAGCAAGTACCAAAAAAGTACCAAAAAAGACCGGGTGAGGTGGGACGAAAATAAAACCCGGAACGCGACCTACCAACTGAGACATTAGGAGTAGAGATACTACATGCATGGTCAGGTCGTCGTCGCCCGTGCACGTCTAAGAGCAACTTTAACAGACCCCGTATTTTACCGAACTGTAAACTGTGTTTGCAGGTCGTGCGGGGGCGCTTATGCAGGCTGAAAAACACGGCGGCAGAACAGAAACTACGAACAAACCCGTAATATTTAAAAAAAGTTGTTTCGCGGGAGAAATTTAAGCAACAGCTCGCCGGAGCTCGCTCGCATAGATGGTTCTTCTTCGCATAATAAGTTCGTACACTCCACATACATATATATTAATGGTCAGAGATGCTAGACAGGGCCTACGCTACCGCACCACTACAACAAAATTGAGCTCACCGGAGCTCCTACGGTAGCTTCCCACTGGCGGCGATCAGTCGGAGTTGGAGTCGAGGTCGATGTAGAGCTTCGCCTGCTCCGCCTTCATCGCGCGCAGGTCAGCCTCCTTCGATGCGTGCGCCTGTGATGCCGTGATGCCCGTCTTGAAGAAAAGCCGCTCGTACTCGAGCTCATGCCGGATGCGCTCTTCCATCTCCTCCTACTCCCTCGTCGACCGCTCGAGGACGACGCGCTCGAGGAGATCCTCCTGTCCTGGGGGGAGGTAGTCCTCGGGCCCGATGACGCCTTGGCACGGTGACGCATCGGGCACGGCCTCCTCCGGCTCCCTCTTCACCGTCTTCTTTGGCTCCCTCTTCACCGGAACGAGCTGCGAGCTCGATGCGCCCACGGACCAGTTACCGGATGAGCTCCCCGCAGACCAGTTGCCGGAGGAGGCGTGGTGGCGACGGGCGAGCTCGAGATCAAAGTCCTCGAGCTCGCGGCGGTCGAATGCCGGCGGCGGCCGGGTACCGCGATTGAGCCACCGACGTGCCCCCCGCTTGTGCGCGGTGTCAGATCTGGCGCGGCGGCGGCGTTCCGCCTCATCCGCCGAGTCGGCCATGGCGGTCGAAGGCTCGCCGGCGCGACAAATCGAGCAGCGCGGTGGGGTATTGGGGGCAAACGCGGCTGTGGGGGGGGGAGGGGATAGGGTTTCGACCCGCATCTGCCTCGCAAACCCACAGTTATACTGGTTTGGGGGTAGCGTTTGCGGGCTGCAGCAAAAATATTTACGGGATGGACACCGATGCAGGCTCTGATCTAGCCAGAATAATGGACCGAATCCGTATAATCGCCGGAATTATGCGGGTTCACGCCGGATGCGGGATCTGCTAGAGTTACTCTAACATGCATGATTGCATATCTCTACGAGGCCAAACGAGCTACGGCTTATGGCTGTACAGAAACAACTGGGTGAGATCCACTGTGCCCATGCCAGAAGCTGACCACGCGCGGCAAAGTGGGTCGTTGCTTCCTTTCTCGCATCTAGATACGACGCGCAGAGACCCGTCAAAGACATGAGCAGGTCTGTTTTCCAGAGCTTGCTGACGCCTTGACGGAGAGGTTCATGTCCATTAAGGCATCTTAAAGCATCTACAGTCTTTCTTTTTGCAGGTTATAAAGCATTTACAGTCGAGCGTCTCAAAACATCTCTCCGACGCGCCTGATCAATAATCGAACAGAAGAGAGAAGGAAAAACATGATTCAACCAGACCCTTTATATCATTCATATACGCCTGGGTTGTCCGCAAACGCCCTAATGAATCTGAACGTTTGATCGTTTGGCCAAGAAGGGATGGCCAAACTGCGGCCCATGCCCCTCTGCAAGGGAGCAAGAAACCATCGAGCATCTCTTCTTGAAATGTCGTTTCATGCAGAGGCTGTGGGGGTTGGTCAAGGATTGGCTCCATCTTGTTAGAGCATCTCCAGCCGCGCCCTCAACAGGTCCCCCAGGCCATTTTTTAGCGTCGTCGTCCACACAGTCGCGTCCCCAGAAGCCCGTTTTTTGCCGGTTTGGGCCGAAACTGGCGTCGGCGGACCCAGGCCGAACCCGGCGCGCTGGGGGGCGCTAGGGAAACTGATTTTGGTGCGAAGGGGAAAGGGCTCGCCGAGTCAGTGACACGCCGCTTTGTCGTCCCCATCGCCTCGGTTCCTGCGGGAATCAATGCCAAGGCTGTCGCGCTGTCGCACCGGTCAGCCTCCCATTGATGCCTCACGGGCGGCGCAGTGGAGGCGCAACGACGCGCGTCCCGCCCGCTCCCTTCACGCGGCACCCGACGGCCAGCTTCTCACCGCCCCGCTTCGGCTATAAAAGCTGACCTCCCCGCCGGTGAACGCCACAGTCGCCACAACTCGCCTTCTCTCTCGCCTCGTCTCGCTGCAGAAGCCACTCTCACCTCTTCCCCCGCCGATGAGCAATGGCCAAGCGTTACCCAGGAGACGCCGCGGTGGCGAACGGCTTCGGTCGACGCCATCTTCGCGAGGACAAGGCGTGCCTCCTCTACGAGGCGGACTACCTGGTGCTACCTTTTGAGCTTGCGTTGGTTTTCCCCGAAGAGAAAGGGATGATGCAGCAGAGTAGCGTAAGTATTTCCCTCAATTTTTGAGAACCAAGGTATCAATCTAGTAGGAGGCCACACTCAAGTCCCTCGTACCTGCACAAAACGATAGCTACTCACAACCAACGCGATTAGGGGTTGTCAATCCCTTCACGGTCACTTACGAGAGTGAGATCTGATAGATATAATATTTTTGGTATTTTTGGTATAAAGATGCAAAGTAAAAAGTAAAGGCAAAGTAAAAAATCAAAGCAAGATTAAAGTCATGGAGATTGATATGATGAGAATAGACCCCGGGGCCATAGGTTTCACTAGTGGCTTCTCTCAAGAGCATAATTATTCTACGGTGGGTTAACAAATTACTGTTGAGCAATTGACAGAATTGAGCATAGTTATGAGAATATCTAGGCATGATCATGTATATAGGCATCACATCCGTGACAAGTAGACCGAAACGATTCTGCATCTACTACTATTACTCCACTCATCGATCGCTATCCAGCATGCATCTAGAGTATTAAGTTAAAAACAGAGTAACGCCTTAAGCAAGATGACATGATGTAGAGAGATAAATTCATGCAATATGAAATAAACCCCATCTTGTTATCCTCGATGGCAACGATGCAATACGTGCCTTGCTGCCCCTTGTGTCACTGGGAAAGGACACCGCAAGATCGAACCCAAAGCTAAGCACTTCTCCCATGGCAAGAACTACCAATCTAGTTGGCCAAACCAAACGGATAATTCAAAGAGACTTGCAAAGATAACCAATCATACATAAAAAAATTCAGAGAAGATTCAAATATTATTCATAGATAGACTTGATCATAAACCACAATTCATCGGTCTCAACAAACACATCGCAAAAAGAAGATTATATCGAATAGATCTCCACAAGAGAGGGGGAGAACTTTGTATTGAGACCCAAAAAGAGAGAAGAAGCCATCTAGCTACTAACTATGGACCCGAAGGTGTGAGGTAAACTACTCACACTTCATCGGAGAGGCTATGATGATGTAGAAGCCCTCTGTGATGACGGCCCTCTCCGGCGGAGCTCCGGAACAGGCCCCAAGATGGGATCTCGTGGATACAGAAAGTTGCGGCGGTGGAATTAGGTTTTTGGCTCCGTATATGTTCATTTGGGGGTACGTAGGTATATATAGGAGGAAGGAGTACGTCGGTGGAGCTCCGAGGGGCCCACGAGGCAGGGGGTGCGCCCTAGGGGGGGGGCGCCCCCCACCCTCGTGACCGCCTCTCTAATGCCTTGGTGTAGGGTCCAAGTCTCCTGGATCACGTTCGGTGAGAAAATCACGTTTCCGAAGGTTTCATTCCGTTTGGATTCCGTTTGATATTCCGTTTCTTCGAAACACTGAAATAGGCAAAAAAACAACAATTCTGGGCTAGGCCTCCGGTTAATAGGTTAGTCCCAAAAATAATATAAAAGTGGAAAATAAAGCCCAATATAGTCCAAAACAGTAGATAATATAGCATGGAGCAATCAAAGATTATAGATACGTTGGAGACGTATCAGGCATCCCCAAGCTTAATTCCTGCTCGTCCTCGAGTAGGTAAATGATAAAAAAAGAATTTTTGATGCAGAGTGCTACTTGGCATAATTTCAATGCAAATCTTCTTAATTGTGATATGAATATTCAGATTCGAAAGATTCAAGACAAAAGTTTATATTGACATAAAAATAATAATACTTCAAGCATACTAACACAACAATTATGTCTTCTCAAAATAATATGGCCAAAGAAAGTTATCCCTACAAAATCATATAGTCTGGCTATGCTCTATCTTCACCACACAAAGTATTTAAATCATGCACAACCCCGATGACAAGCCAAGCAATTGTTTCGTACTCTAACATTTTCAAAACTTTTTCAATCTTCACACAATACATGAGCGTGAGCCATGGATATAACACTATAGGTGGAATAGAATGGTGGTTGTGGAGAAGACAAAAAGGAGAAGATAGTCTCACATCAACTAGGCGTATCAATGGGCTATGGAGATGCCCATCAATAGATATCAATATGAGTGAGTAGGGATTGCCATGCAACGGATGCACTAGAGCTATAAGTATATGAAAGCTCAAAAAGAAACTAAATGGGTGTGCATTCAACTTGCTTGATCATGAAGACCTAGGGCAATTTGAGGAAGCCCATCATTGGAATATACAAGCCAATTTCTATAATGTAAAATTCCCACTAGTATATGAAAGTGATAACATGAGAGACTCTCTACTATGAAGATCATGGTGCTACTTTGAAGCACAAGTGTGGTAAAATGATAGTAACATTGTACCTTATCTCTTTTTCTCTCATTTTTTTATTTTTATTTTTTATTTGGGCCTTTTCTTTTTCTATGACCTCTTTTTTTTATTTGGGCTTCTTTGGTCTCTTTTATTTTTTTCCGTCCGGAGTCTCATCCCGACTTATGGGGGAATCATAGTCTCCTTAATTCTTTCCTCACTTGGGACAATGCTCTAATAATGATCATCACACTTTTATTTTTCTTACAACTCAACAATTACAACTCGATACTTAGAACAAAATATGACTCTATATGAATGCCTCCGGCGGTGTACCGGGATATGCAATATGACAATGATGAATGTGTCATGATAAACGGAACGGTGGAAAGTTTCATGGCAATATATCTCGGAATGGCTATAGAAATGCCATAATAGGTAGGTATGGTGGCTGTTTTGAGGAAGGTATATGGTGGGTGTATGATACCGGCGAAAGGTGGAAGGGTGAGAGTGCGTATAATCCATGGACTCAACATTAGTCATAAAGAACTCATATAATTATTGCAAAAATCTAGAAATTATCAAAGCAAAGTATTACGCGCATGCTCCTAGGGGGATAGATTGGTAGGAAAAGACCATCGCTCGTCCCTGACCGCCACTCACAAGGAAGACAATTAATAAATAAATCATTCTCCGACTTCATCACATAACGGTTCACCATACGTGCATGCTACGGGAATCACAAACTTTAACACAAGTATTCTTTAAATTCACAACTACTCAACTAGCATGACTTTAATATTATCGCCTCCATATCTCAAAAAAATTATCATGCTTCAATCTTTTCTTAGTATTCAACACACTCAAAAGAAAGTTTCACAAATCTTGAATACCAAGCATATTATTATTAAGCAAATTACCATGCTATTAAAACTCTCAAAATAATTTAAGTGAAGCATGAGAGATCAATAGTTTCTTTAAAACAAATCCACCACTGTTCTCTAAAAGATCTAAGTGAAGCACATAGAGCAAAATTATAACGCTCAAAATATATAAGTGTAGCACATAGAGCAAAACTACTTAGCTCAAAAGATATAAGTGAAGCACATAGAGTATTCTATCAAATTTTAATTCATGTATGGCTCTCTCAAAAGGTGTGTACAGCAAGGATGATTGTGGCATTCTAAAACAAAAAGACACAAATAATACAAGACTCTCCAAGCAAAACACATATCATGTTGGTGAATAAAAATATAGCTCCAAGTAAATTACCGATGGAAGTGGACGAAAGAGGGGATGCCTTCCGGGGCATCCCCAAGCTTTGACTTTTTGGTGTCCTTGGATTATCTTGGGGGTGCCATGGGCATCCCCAAGCTTAGGCTCTTGCCACTCCTTGTTCTATAATCCATCAAAAGAATTCACCCAAAATTTGAAAACTCCACAACACAAAACTTAAAGTAGAAAACTCGTGAGCTCCGTTAGCGAAAGAAAACAAAAGACCACTTCAAGGTACTGTAATGAACTCATTATTTATTTATATTGGTGTTAAAACTACTGTATTCCAACTTCTCTATGGATTATAAACTATTTTACTAACCATAGATTCATCAAAATAAGCAAACAACACACGAAAAACAGAATCTGTCAAAAACAGAACAATCTGTAGTAATCTATAGCTATTGCAAGATCTGGAACCCCAAAAATTCTAAAATAAATTGATGGACGTGAGGAATGTATCTATTAATCATCTTCAAAAAGAATTAACTAAATAGCACTCTTCAAATAAAAATGACAGCAGTTCTCGTGAGCGCTAAAGTTTCTGTTTTTTACAGCAAGTTCAACAAGACTTTCCCCAAGTCTTCCCAATGGTTCTACTTGGCACAAACATTAATTAAACACAAATAAACACAACCAAAACAGAGGCTAAATAATTTATTTATTAAATAACAGCAAGGAAAAATATTGGGTTGTCTCCCAATAAGCGCTTTTCTTTAAAGCCTTCTTAGCTAGGCATTAATAATTTTAATGATGCTCACATGAAAGACAAGAATTGAAGCACAAAGAGGGCATCATAAAACATGTGACAAACACATCTAAGTCTAACATACTTCCTATACATAGGCATCTTATAGGCAAACAAATTGTCAAGGCAAGCAAAAACTAGCCGATGCAAGGAAGCGGAAAGAAACAATAACAATCTCAACATAACGAGAGGTAATTTAGTAACATGAAGATTTCTACAACCATATTTTCCTATATCATAGTAATTACATGTAGGATCATAAGAAAATTCAACAAAATAGCTATCACATAAAATATTTTCAACATGATCCACATGCATGCAAAGTTGACACTCTTCTAAAATAGTGGGATTAACATTAACTAAAGTCATGACTTCTCCAAACCCACTTTTATCAAGATTTTCATAAGATTGAACATTCTCCAAATATGTGGGATCTAAAGTTGACACTCTTCCAAACCCACTTTCAATAATATTGAAAACACTATTATCAATATCATATTCATCACGGGGTTTAAATAAATTTTCAAGATCATAAGAAGAATCACCCCAATCATAATCATTGCAACAAGTAGTAGACATAGCAAAACTAGCATCCCCAAGCTTAGGGTTTTGCACCTTATTAGCACAATTGACATCAAGAGAATTTATAATAAAATCATTGCAATCATGCTTTTTATTCAAAGATCTATCATGAGTCACTTCATAAAGCACTTCATCACGACTTTCAGATTTACGGATTTCAGGCAAAAGCTTATAAAGATAATCTAGTGCATCCAAATCACTAGGAATTGGTTCATCATAATTGGATCCCTTAAAAAGATTGGCAAGCGGATGAGGATCCATAGATCTTAAGTTCTCTGTTTAGTAATAAATAAACAACTATTCCAACCATATGAGCAAACAAGAAACGGGCAAAAAGAGGCAAATAGAGAAAGAGAGGGAGGATAGAGAGAGAAAGAGAGAGAGAGGGCGAATAAAATGGCAAGGGTGAAGTGGGGGAGAGAAAAACAAGAGGCAAATGGCAAATAATGTAATGCGAGAGATAGGGATTGTGATGGGTACTTGATATGTTGACTTTTTGCGTAGACTCCCCGGCAACGGCGCCAGAAATGGCTCGTTGTCGGGAGTCAAATCTTGACTTGCGCGAACCTCCCTGGCAACGGCGCCAGAAATCCTTCTTGCTACCTCTTGAGCTTGCGTTGGTTTCCCCCGAAGAGGAAGGGATGATGCAGCAGAGTAGCATAAGTATTTCCATTAGTTTTTGAGAATCAAGGTATCAATCCAGTAGGAAGCCACGCTCAAGTCCCTCGTACCTGCACAAAATGATAGCTACTCGCAACCAACGCGATTAGGGGTTGTCAATCCCTTCACAGTCACTTATGAGAGTGAGATCTGATAGATATAATATTTTTGGTATAAAGATGCAAAGTAAAAAGTAAAGGCAAAGTAAAAAAGCAAAACAAGATTAAAGTGATGGAGATTGATATGATGAGAATAGACCCGGGGGCCATAGGTTTCACTAGTGGCTTCTCTCAAGAGCATAATTATTCTACGGTGGGTGAACAAATTACTGTTGAGCAATTGACAGAATTGAGCACAGTTATGAGAATATCTAGGCATGATCATGTATATAGGCATCACGTCCGTGACAAGTAGACCGAAACGATTCTGCATCTACTACTATTACTCTACTCATCAACCGCTATCCAGCATGCATCTAGAGTATTAAGTTAAAAACAGAGTAACGCCTTAAGCAAGATGACATGATGTAGAGAGATAAATTCATGCAATATGAAATAAACCCCATCTTGTTATCCTCGATGGCAACGATGCAATACGTGCCTTGCTGCCCCTTGTGTCACTGGGAAAGGACACCGCAAGATCGAACCCAAAGCTAAGCACTTCTCCCATGGCAAGAACTACCAATCTAGTTGGCCAAACCAAATGGATAATTCGAAGAGACTTGCAAAGATAACCAATCATACATAAAAGAATTCAGAGAAGATTCAAATATTATTCATAGATAGACTTGATCATTAACCCACAATTCATCGGTCTCAACAAACACACCGCAAAAAGAAGATTACATCGAATAGATCTCCACAAGAGAGAGGGGGAACTTTGTATTGAGATCCAAAAAGAGAGAAGAAGCCATCTAGCTACTAACTATGGACCCGACGGTGTGAGGTAAACTACTCACACTTCATCGGAGAGGCTATGATGTTGTAGAAGCCCTCCATGATGACGGCCCTCTCCGGCGGAGCTCCGGAACAGGCCCCAAGATGGGATCTCGTGGATACAGAAAGTTGCGGCGGTGGAATTAGGTTTTTGACTCTGTATCTGTTCGTTTGGGGGTACGTAGGTATATATAGGAGGAAGGAGTACGTCGGTGGAGCTCCGAGGGGCCCACGAGGCAGGGGCGCGCCCTAGGAGGGGGGCCCACCCTCGTGACCGCCTCTCTGATGCCTTGGCGTAGGGTCCAAGTCTCCTGGATCACGTTCGGTGAGAAAATCATGTTTCCGAAGGTTTCATTCCGTTTGGACTACGTTTGATATTCCGTTTCTTCGAAACACTCAAATAGGCAAAAAAACAGTAATTCTGGGCTGGGCCTCCGGTTAATAGGTTAGTACCAATAATAATATAAAAGTGGAAAATAAATCCCAATATAGTCCAAAATAGTAGATAATATGACATGGAGCAATCAAAAAAAATTATAGATACGTTGAAGACGTATCACCCGGCGCCCCCAGACATGCGGGTGCCGGGCTCGTGGAGGCTAAGCGCCGGTGGCGTCCCGGTGCCCCCGGTGCCCACCGGGGCTGAACGACGCGCCGAGTTCGCTTGCATCCGTTCGTCGCTGTTGGAGGCGCAACGGAAGAGCCGAGGTACGCCGCCGACAGCCACACGTTGTGGACGATGTACTTTGACCGCCGCCACGCCGACCAGGTCGCCTCTGCAAACGGCACCATCCTCCGCGGCCGCCTCAACGCCGACTGGCGGTGCGAATGGTGGGACGTGCCCGGCCGCACCCTCGAAGCTGTCCTCGACCACGTCGAGACCGGCAACACGCCGTGCCTCGAGTACCCGGCGCCCTCGTCCTTCTCTCGCCGCCGCGGTAGTTCCTGGACGCCGCGGTGACCTCCTCATCGTCGGGTTCCGGTTCGCTCTCCTCTGGGTCGCCGGTGCTCCGCCCTGTCAAGCCGGAGCCGCATGAGACGCCGCTTGGGCGCCACACCCGTAGCGGCGCCCTCGTCATCAACGAGGGCGGCCGCCTCTCCCCTCGTTCCCGCCGCCTCATCCGGCTAAAGACCAAGCCGGGATTGCTCCCCGTCAAGGAGCAGCGGAGATGGCCGCCGCCGACGAGACCGCCCTCAAGTGGGCGAAGGCGGACTACGTCCGTGAGCAGGTGGAGTGCCAGCGTCGGGCCTATGAGGATATCAAAGCTCGGCGCCGTGGACGCGGCGAGGGCGGCGTCATCATCCTCGATAGCGACGAGGAGGAGGACGCGCCTGGCCCATCCAACCCCCCGCGCGTCGGCGACCCTGGTCATGGGTGCAGCAAGGACGACGACGACGACGGCGACGACTACACCCGGTTCTACGGACTCCTCGGCATGTAGAAGGTAGGCGGCGGCAACAGCGTAGTAGGGCTAGGCATAGTAGGCGTAGTTTGTTTTCTGTTTTTTGTACAAATTTGAATGAAATCGCCGAGTTTGTGCCGCGTTTGTACAAATGTGAATCAAATTGCCGAGTTTGCGCCGAGTTGGGGGCGACCTGGGGTCAACGACTGGGAACACAATCGCCCCCACGCCGAAATTAAACGCCGGTTCGGCTCTAGTCGACGCTTTCTCGGTGTCCTGGGGGGCCGAACGGCTGGAGATGCTCTTAGTGTGGACATCTTGGTTTGGGCAACACCCAGGAGCATTAACCCAAAGAGTCCATAGAAGAGCAATGTCTTCCCCTCACTATGCTAAAGCCATCTGGGATGAGCGGAATGCAAACGTCTTGTGAAACAAATCCACCCCTCCGTTCATCCTTCGCCTCGCCATCCAGAAAGAGGCGAGGCTTTGGGCCATAGCGGGTGCGAAATATTTGGGTGCAATCTGACCGGGAGAGTAGTGATCTTGCGTCTGTTCTTTTTTTACTCTGGTCCAACTCCTTAACTGATGAATGAAGCAAATCGTTTGCCTTGTATTAAAAACACACACACGCAATTTTGGGATGATGATGTGTGTAAAAACAAAAGACTGTAAGAATACATTAAAAAAGCACATCAATAGTCATTCCAATTGAAAAAAGGCATCCTTATCCTACATGGATAAGTTATAAAATGATGAGTCGATATTCAAACTTCTATACAAAACAGACGTGTCATAGAAGAAAGAAATTTGGTAATGTCGATCCTTTCATCGAATAGCTCGAAATCAACCCTTTGAAAATCTACTCAAAGAGGGACCTGCCAGACGATACTTTGCGATGCGACCGTTCCGTTCAGTTTAATCAGCTCGGGCATATGCATGTTAAGCCCAAAATGGTTGGCCGTATGCATGTCAACCGGGCGTCGCTTCCTTGCTCACGTCTACGATCACGATGCGCAGAGACATGTCAGAGGCGTGAGCAGGTCTGTTTTACACGAGTAGCTTGCTGACGCGTTGATGGAGACCTTTTTGCCATCCGCGACCTTTCTCGTGACTTCTTTGGCCATGGCCATCGCCAAGTCGTCTCGAGTCACATGTTGTCTGCTCCCTCAAAGCACAAGAACGACACACCATGTATGAACTCGAGTGAACTTTATCAAGTTAGGCCAATTCCAGCGCGTGACTTTATTCTGGCCGGATGCGTCCGTTTGAAATAGAACGAACGAATAACGCGGCCCATCGCACAATCCCAAACAGATAAATATTCGGATTTCGTCTGTTTTTGATCCATTCTTTGTCCAAACATGCGCCAAGTTTGGGGTGAAACAGACATCACGCGGATGGGCTCGATGCACGCCCTTGTCCCCCGTGGCCCGTCTGTCGGGGACACTAGCAGTCCATTCGCTTCCAGCACCTCCACCCGCTCTTTCCCGCCCCGCCCGGCCGCCGGCGCCGCCACTATTCTCCGGCTGCCTCCTCACTGCTTACCCCCCGACCGTGCATACCAAACCACGCCCCGACTTGGCCGCCACTACGCCCGCGCTTTCGTAGGAGTTTTGGCCGTCGCTCAGAGGAGATTTGGCCGTCGTAGCCGGTGCCAGAGGGGATACGACCGCCGGCGACCTCTATGGGCCACGACAGCTTCCGTTGGGTGCCCCAGAGTGGCCAGTAGCCGGCCGCCAACCACCCCTGCTGCATCGAGGTGATCATCGTGCCTCTTTGCCACCACGACCGCAAGGTGTTCGACACTTTGCCCACAAAGGAATGGACAGTGGAGATGAATTTTTCTTTCACCACTTCATTTATTCATCGAACGATTCGTCCTCGGATGATGAAGTTATTGTGGTGGCTGCACTGGTCGTTCACGACCACATTGAGCGGCAGATTCCTCGGCACAGGGGGTCGCTCCCTGGCCATGCTCCCAACCTGAACCGCAACAGGGAGAGAGGCCACGCCCTGCTCTATGTCGATTACTTTACGAACACCTCGCTCTTCAAGCCGGATAAATTCCGTCGCCGTTTTCGTATGGCAAGGCATGCGTTCAATCGTATTCGAGAAGGAGTGGTTGCTCATGACCCATATTTTGAGTGCAAGACCGATGCCCTTGGCAAGTTTGGATTCTTCTCTTGCCAGAAATGCACCGCGACCATCTGCATGCTTGCATATGGAATTTCAGGCGATCTGGTGGATAAGTATTGCTACCTTTTGAGCATGCGTTGGTTTTCCCTTGAACAGGAAAGGGTGATGCAGCAAAGTAGCGTAAGTATTTCACTTAGTTTTTGAGAACCAATGTATCAATCTAGTAGGAGACAACGCACAAGTCACCTAGTACCTGCACAAACAATTAAGAACCTTACAACCAACACGATAAAGGGGTTATCAATCCCTTCATGGTCACTCACAAAAGTGAGATCTTATAAAGATAGTAAAGTAAATATTTTTGGTATTTTTGTTGTATAGATTGGAAAGTAAAAAGATTGCAAAATAGTAAACGAGATGCAATGTAAATAAAATAGATGCAATATGATAAGAAAGAGACCCGGGGGTCATAGGTTTCACTAGTGGCTTCTCTCAAGATAGCATGTATTACGGCGGGTGAACAAATTACTGCCGAGCAATTGATAGAAAAAGCGCATAGTTATGAAATTATCTAGGCAATGATCATGAATATAGGCATCACGTCCGTGTCAAGTAGATCGAAACGATTCTGCATCTACTACTATTACTCCACACATCGACCGCTATCCAGCATGCATCTAGAGTATTAAGTTCATAAGAACAGAGTAACGTTTTAAGCAAGATGACATGATGTAGAGGGATAAACCACAATACGTGCCTTGCTGCCCCTACTGTCACTGGGAAAGAACACCGCAAGATTGAATCCAAAGCTAAGCACTTCTCCCATTGCAAGAAAGATCAATCTAATAGGCCAAACTAAACGATAATTCGAAGAGACTTGCAAAGATATCAAATCATGCATATAAGAATTCAGAGAAGAACCAAATAGTATTCATAGATAATCTTGTTCATAAACCCACAATTCATAGGATCTCGGCAAACACACCACAAAAGAGTATTACATTGAATAGATCTCCAAGAACATCGAGAAGAACTTTGTATTGAGAATCAAAGAGAGAGAAGAAGCCATCTAGCTAATAACTATGGACCCGAAGGTCTGTGGTAAACTACTCATGCTTCATCGGAGAGGCTATATTGTTGATGTAGAAGCCCTCCGTGATCGATTCCCCCTCCGTCAGATCGCCGGAAAAGGCCCCCAAATGAGATCTCACGGGTACAGAAGGTTGCGGCGGTGGAAAAGTGGTTTCGTGGCTCCCTGCGATCGATCTAGGGTATAAGAGTATATATAGGTGAAAGAACTACGTCGGTGGAGCTAGATGGGGCCCACGAGGGTGGGGGCGCGCCTATCCCCCTGGGCACGCCCTCCTGCCTTGTGGCTGCCTCACGGAGTTCCAGACTTCCACTCCAAGTCTCATGGTTTGCTTTCAGTCCAAGAAAGATCATCGCGAAGGTTTCATTCCATTTGGTATTCCTTTTCTGTGAAATTCTAAAATAGAAAAAAAACAGAAACTGGCACTGGGCCTCCGGTTAATAGGTTAGTCCCAAAAATAATATAAAAGAGCATATTAAAACCCATTAAACATCCAAAACAGATAACATAATAGCATGGAACAATAAAAAATTATAGATACGTTGGAGACGTATCAAGTATGTGCGTATGAGCGAGTCCATATGTCTGTTGTCACTGTACAACTTCTGTAAGGCCGTGGTGGTAGTGTTTGGCCCTGAGTACTTGAGGGAGCCAAATGCCGCTGATACAGAGAGATTGTTGGCGACCAAGGCAGTTAGAGGCTTTCCAGGCATGCTTGGCAGCATAGATTGTATGCACTGGGAGTGGAAGAACTGTCCATTTGCTTGGCAGGGCCAGTACAAGGGGCATGTTAAAGCGTGGACTATCATATTAGAGGCAGTGGCTTTGCAGGATCTTTGGATATGGCATTCTTTCTTCAGCATGGTAGGTTCTCACAATGATATCAACATGCTGCAGCGTTCTTCAGTCTTCACATGGCTTGCAGAAGGCCACTCCCCACCTGTCAACTTTGAGATCAACGGCCACCAATACAATAAGGGATACTACCTTGCTGATGGCATATATCCTCAGTGGTCAACTTTTGTGAAGACAATCTCGAACCCTCAAGGTGAGAAGAGAAAGAGGTTTGCCCAAATGCAAGAGAGTGCTAGAAAGGATGTGGAACGTGCTTTTGGTGTGCTTCAATCCCGATGGGATATCATTCGAAACCCTGCACTGACATGGAATGAAGGAAAGCTTTGGGAGGTGATGAATGCTTGTGTAATCATACACAACATGATCATCGAGGACGAGCATGATGACAGGATCTTCGAGCAAAATTTGATTATCAAGGTTAAAATGTTGAGCCCCTACACCAAGAACCAGCCACGTTTGAACAGTTTGCCCAGTTTCATCATGAAATGCGCGATTGACACACTCATTTGGATCTTCAAAATGACTTGGTTGAGCACGTGTGAACTCACATTGGAAACCAATAGATGTATTGGTTCATTTATGTTCATTCAAGACAATTTTGATTTGGTTGTAAAACTATTTTATTAGAGACAATTTTTGATTGGATTGTAAAACTATTTTTATTTTCAAACAATTAATATTTGGATGTGCAAACTTGTTTTGAACATTGAAATATGAATATATGGCCATTTCTTGACCGTGGCGGACCGGATGGGGTCAAAGGATGTGGCCGCGCGCTGGGCGCACGACCACCGCATCTTAGGACAGACCCGGACACGACTCCATTGCCCTACCTAAATGGATAGAATTCGAGCAAAACAGGCGTTCATTTGAGATTGTGCGCTGGAGTTGGCCTTATATACCTTGAATGCGGGCGTCGCCAACCACTAGAGAACTAGACCAGATAATTAGCTAATTAAACCCATTCAGAGTCACGCAACCTCGCCTCTCGTCTCTCTCGCCCACAGCTTCCTCCGGCGGCAGCTGCCCCGAGCGCCTAGGCCTGGCCACTGTAGCTCCGTCTCCCCCGAGCTTTTCTTTCTGCATCTCACGAGTTTTTTCGATCCGCATCTTGGAGCACACAAGAGAGAGGCTCCGTGCTCGTTTCCAGGATGATAGGGAAGGGGAGGGCGGTGGGTGCGAGGCAAAGAGGAGCGTTGGTTGCATCTGGCGAGAGGGGAGGGCGAGATGCTGAGATCCAGCTCCTCGCTGCGGGACGCGCCGACCTCGCTGCCGCTGTCGAGTCCAACGGTGGGTGGTTGTGGCTCTCCCTCGGATGGTCTCACTACAAAAAAAGACACATCCGTGACATTTTGGGCCGAACGAATTTTTTTTCTATCATACATATGACACTTCTATGACGATAATTGTGACAAAAGCTGGTATCATCATAGATGTGGTGGGCTCCTACTTCTATGACAAAAAATCATGACAGAAAATGGGCATTTCGTCCTGGGCGGGCCGGAGACGCAGCTGCATGACATTCTTTGGGCCGTCTATGACGGAAAAAACCATGGTAGAAGCGAGGGGGAGGAAAATTTCGGGGAGTTCCCGGTTACGGTGGGAGGTCGGGGGCCGAGCGATGCGCGTTTCTCTCATACATGTACGCGCGTGTGTGCAAGGCGTTGGATCTAACTGAACCCGAGCGAGGCATTGGGCTCTAACTGAACCCAAGCGATTGCACTGCAGGCTACGCGTTACTGAACCCGAGCGATCGATCGAGGGCTGTTAACTGAACCTGATCGAGCGATTCCTTCGCTACTGCTGCTAACTGAAGCCGATCGATGCTGCCTCTGGGATGAACAGTGAGCATTGCGGGAGGGGGGGGGTTGGATGAACAGTGAGCGGTGGCGTTGCCTCTGGATGAACAGGACCCCGTGGTGTGGTGGAGGGCTGGATGAACAGTAGACGATGGAGGGGTGCCCGTGGAGGGGTGGTTGAACAGGACCCCGTGGTGTGGAGGACTGGATGAACAGTAGACGATGGAGGGGTGGTTGAACAGTAGCCGGTGGAGTAGCGCACAGTGGAGGCTGGATGAACAGGAGCCCATGGAGGCTAGAGGAGGTCGACGGTGGAGATGAACAGTATCCCGTGGAGTCCCGTTTTGCGGTACGCCACACCCCTCCCGATGAACAGGACCCCCGTTTCGACCGTAGGAGGTCCGTTTTGTCCGTTTTGCGGTACGCCACACCCCTCCCGATCAACAGGACCCCCGTTTCGACTGTAGGAGGTCTGTTTCCTCCGTTTTATGGTACGCTACACCCCTCCCGATCAACAGGACCCCCGTTTCAACCGTAGGAGGTCCGTTTCCTCCGTTTTGCGGTACGCCAGACACTTCCTGATGAACAGGATCCCGTTTCGAACGTGGCCGGTCGAACATAAGGCCGTTTCCTCCGTTTTACGGTATGCTAGGCCTCGTTTCCATCGCCTGTTCCATCCAAGCCCTCCCGATGAACAAGACCATGCATTCCGATCCGACCCAGCCGGTTGGCTCCCATGCGTTCAGTTGCCTTCCGATGAACACGATGCATTCCGTTGCTTTCCCATGAACACGGCGCATTCCGTTGCCTCCCCATGAACACGAGGACGACGCTGTTTCTCCGTTCCGACCCAGCCATGTACACGAGCCCTGGCCGTACGTATGCGCGAGTAGGTATTCGAGACCCCGCCCGTATGTACACATACGTGGCCGTATTTTCTTTCTTGCACCCTGGCCGTTGTACGTACATGTACATGCTACATGCGCCCCTCTACTACGACATGTACGCGCCTCTACTACGACACATGCGCGCCTCTACATCCACCAGTATATATGTACGTACACGTTCGCGACCAGAATGACAGCGCTACGTACGCTTCGACCAGGTGGGTCCCGACTGTCAGGCACTTCCTTGCCTGCGAAGATGTAGCTGGTGAAATGTAGTTGTTTATCCTTAGCAGCCTCTCTTATGGGGAAATGTAGTCTAGTGCTTCCATAAGCCATAGTAGTCCGCTACAGCCCGGTTCACCGGAGTCCTGCTAGCCCAGCATTACTGCTCAGGACACTTGACTGGCCGGCATGTGTTTCACTTCGTTCCTGTGTCTGTCCCTTCAGGGAAATGTCACGCGGTGACATCTGGAGTCCTACTTAGCCTGCTACAGCCCGGGTACCCGGAGTCCTATTAGCCCAGTGCTACAGCCCGAATTCACACGCTGCTGACCGACATGCTCGATGTGATTCATGTATTCCTGTCCCCATAGGTTGGTGCCGCTTTGGGTTTACGACTAGCCATGTCGGCCTGGATTCTCTGTCATATGGATGCTAGCGACACTATCATATATGTGAGCCAAAAGGCGCAAACGGTCCCGGGCCATGGTAAGGCGACACCCGTGGGAATACCGTGCGTGAGGCCGCAAAGTGATATGAGGTGTTACCGGCTAGATCGACGTGACTTGGAATCGGGGTCCTGACAGCGTTGGTATCAGAGCCTGACTGCCTGTAGGATTACCAAGCCAAACCGGTCGAAGTTGTGTCTAGAAGTGCTTTAGTTATGTAGGGGAATTGATTGTGGAAGGGAACGTAAGGCTCTTTTTACTCCTTTACCTTATGGCCTTCTGATCCGAGTCATCCTCTTCTCTTCTACGGGGTTTAAGAACTAGGCCTTCTAATCTATCTATCAAGATGACGTGTTACTAATCCATAGACTTATAGGATTGATGGATTCATGCCGCAGTTCAGTTTCCAGTACTTCCACGTGTTCATAATTGGTCTCGGAACCTTGATTTTGTGTTGTTGAGTGGTTATGCCACCATTTTGCAAGATGTCTCAAATCTTTTGAGCATTTATAGCCGTTTTGCTGTCCGAGTCATCCCAGGTTTCTAGATAATCTGATGCATTTGCAATCCTTTCTTTCCGTTCCCGATGTCCTTTATGGTCAGAATAAGCACACTAATCGGTGATTTGAGGTACTCTGTTGCCTCGACATATATGTTGGAGCTATTACTATGACCCTAGGTGTTTTAGGGAGTCACCAAGTAATCTAGCCATGTTTTGTGTTCTAGTGTGATGATTCTGGCCACCATTCTCGAAAGCATCCCGTGATGCCATGTAGTGCTAGGTATTCTATTCATGGGTTCTTGAACTAGAGATTCACCCTATTTATCTCATGTTGATAGTGTTGCTAGTTCCTTTAGGATATTAGTAACCTTTGCGATAGTCCTTGAGGTTCGTGGTACATCCTTCTTCCAATTATCATGAACCATTCTTGGCAGGAGTTCTTTTGAACCAAAAGGTCACGACAGAGTGCTCCTGATGAGTTCTCCACTCTATGTTGTGACTCCGCCAACCCTACCTTCCTGCGTGGGTTATCCGGAAGAATTATGTTGAACTTTTTCGACATGCTAACCTATGCATCAACAACTCAGAAAGTGATATGTTCCTTTGAGTTGTCCCTTTTCAGTTGTATTCCGACCTTCGTCTATCAATTGATAGTCAAGAGTATGTGTGCATTCGTTCATCGATGCCTAATTATTCTTGTGGTCTGTCAAGCCATTCTATTTCGGAATGACTAGGAGAAACAAACTCCAGTACCTCATCCATATCTAGGATTGGGTCAAAGTAGTTGTATCCCGCAGATCAAAATGCCAATCCATCTTTTGTTCTGTTCTACCTTGGAGTGTTGCCCTCTTTATGTCAAGAATATCATGAGAACTACACCTTCTCTTATGAATTTTTGATGCAGCGATACTCTCACCATCATCGTTCATTCCTCGGTCCCGTGTTGCCATAACCGGAATGCCGACAAGTGAACTGTGATGTGTGAAATCGGTACTCCTAGCAGCCTCGTTGCTTGGTAGTTAATGGACAATATTCTCATTCTTAGCGTGTTGGTTATTGAATCATCATTCTAAGATTGATCGTGCTACCTAGTCCATTTTACTGGTGCACTCTTCGATCAAGAGTTGGGACTGTGTCTATCCTTGCTTAGTTGATCATATCGTCTTGCCCTGAAAAGCAAGATTGTTCTCGAGCTTAGTAACATATCGGTGGTTCGTGATTTTCCGAAGATCTTCTCGGAAGTATTACCTGGTTGTCACCTGACCGGTATGTTGAGTTAGTGATTAAATGGGTTTTCTTATAAATCACCCCTTCTCCAAGAATCTGTGTTGGATATCCCTGAGCTAGTTGGTTGAGCTAAACAACAACTTGGAGAGTTGGAAGATAAAGCTTGTCTGACTTAGTTCATGTTAAGGGATATCTTTTTGTGTGTGTGTGTGTGATGAAGAAACATGATATCTCCATCGATTGGTCCTCGTGATCAGTTGTTGGATCTATTGCCTTGTCAAAACCTTGACTTGAGTATGGGCTATCGTCAAGTCAAATCAGAACCAATGATGTTCGTAATGTTGTCTTACTCGTGGTTGATCCCTCGAGCATACACCATTACATCCTTTGGTCTGACCAATGCTATCACCGTGTTCACATGATGGTGGAAGTCCAGTGATATGGAAATTCCGATGAGTTGTTGTTGAGTCCATCAGCAGCATTTTTTCTCCTCCATGATTCGTGTTGAACATCCAGCTAGCATTGGAAACTTGTGTAAGCATTTTTTTCATGCCCCGTTCATGAAGTATCTGTCTGGATGAAAGAAGTGACTTCCTCTGGTTCACGTGCAATCGATGCAAGTTGCCGCGGTGAATTCGAGAAAGTTTATTTTGCCTCCTATGGAATCATCCAAAGTTAGTCATGCACGTGCGAAGTGCCCTATGGTTTGATGGGTTGGCCGCCTCCATTCTATATGTGTTCCTAGCACACCAAGCCACTGCTTGAGTTGCTCAAGGATAAGAAGTTCATCGATAAGTGCACAAGGACTTCGATATCCTCGATGATGGTTCCTAACCTGAACTCGGTAGTGTTTTATTATAAGACTACTGTGTGGTCATGCTTGTCTGGGACAGCGTGTTCACATGTTGTAGCAAAACCTGCTCATGTTTTGGAGCTTGCTATCGTAGTTCATTCCCTGAGAATCTTGCAACATCATCTCATCGATTTGTGTTGCAACCCTTCTTTCCAAGCATGTTGTCTGAAATATCATGTTATCAACCAGATCTGAATATCAGGCAGATATGATGGTTGGAATATTTCCAACATTAACATTTTGTTTCTAGCTTGCATGGCCATTGTGCCAGTTTCCCATGGGCTGCCATTCTCAATTGCTGAAGAAGGATCATCTTCAGAAGTGGACTTACCATGAGTCCCATCCATTTCCGGTGATAAGCAAAAATCATTCGTTGCGTTGTCTTCAACAAGGTAGTCCACATCACCCATTTGAGTCCGGGTATGCCATTCCTTTGAACTCTGCCAAATGTCTGTTGGTGATTTGTCTTAGGCTGGTGTAGAGAGTTTCAATGATATCTGTATCGAAAGTAATTCTTTTTGCCACTTAAGGGGATAGATCTACGAGTCACCTTCCCCAAGGTGCCCCGTTGTGGAATCATGGTAGTTAACTCCTCGCTACGTCGTGATCGAGCGTGGATTTGTTGCCTACTTAGTGGACCTTCGTCATCTGTTACACCCCATCCCCCCGAATGTATGTTTCGTGTCTCAGCTCAAGAGAAGTTTTATATCTCACCCTAAGATTTAATCTTGAGTTGCCCGATCTTCGAGAAGATCGATTCTGGTAGAGTTCCTGTCCGTCGTCATCGTGTTGGATGAAGATCTTGAAAGGAAGGACGCCAAGATCGATCTGAAGCAATGGATCATGAAGATCATGATAGTTTGTACCCCTCTGTCTTCTTACCTCACGTCTTGAATCTCGGGACGAGATTCTTGTTTAGTGGGGGTGAGTTGTCACAGCCCTAGAATTGTTTGGAGATAGTTGCATCAGTGGGCATCATGCATCCTGTTAATTTCAAGAAACTTGAAATGAGGAAAGTGAAAGCCTCAGAAATCAATTTAAAAGAAGGGCAATAACCCTTTAAATTGCATTCATTCTTTCCAAAATGCCTTCATAAATGTTTGTTAATTTTGGCAAGGCTTTGAGACCAAACCAAAAATAGGGAGCATTTTTGTGGAATATTTTGGGCACTGAATTTAAATCACTATCCTATTTGAATTTGGAAATATACCCAAATATATATAGGATATATCTCCAAATACCTCTGATATATTTTATGTGCATTTGGAAAAGTCCATTTTGCAACATGAAATTATTAAAGGATAATTGACACTGTTTTTGAAACTGTTTTGAATTTTAAAAGCAGTGGCAAAGATAAAATAAAAACAAACAGAACAAAAAAAACAGGAACAGAGAGAGAGAGAGAGTTACCTGGACTTACCTCGGCCCACCTACCTGCTGCCGGCCCAGCTTCACCAGCCCAGCCCACCACCGCAGCCCCCTCTGTCGTCTTCCTCCCCGTGGCAGTAGACAGGGCGCGTGCTCGTTGCGCGCGCGCCAGCTCCTACTTCCACCGCGACGCCCCGACTCTTCTGAACGCGCCACGGAGACGCCCTCGACCCCCTGCGTCTCTCCCCTCTCGCTCTGGACCCCCTCCCCCTCCTCTGCTCTCTCTCACGCGCACGGCCGAGCGAGACCGTCGCCGCCGCTTGCCGTCACCGCGTCCACTGTGTTCCCCGAGCCGCCCCGAGCTATCCCCGAGCTCCGCCACCTCGTTCCCTACCTCCTCACCGAGCCAAGCTACCGGAAGGGCCCCGAAGCGCCACCCCCGCCGCTTTTCCCCTCCTCAACCACCGGAGATTCACCTCGCCGCCCCGCTCAGCTCCGGCCTTCCCCGAGCCCGCTTCGACGCCTGCTGCAACCGCCGTAAGCTGCTGCTCCTCCTCCCCTCTCCGTTTTCTCGGTTGCACGCCGTAGTCGCCGTTTCGCCGATGACCGAACTCCGCAGCCGCCTGCACTCACCGCCGCCGACGCTCCAGTGACCATTTGGTCCCGGGCGCATGTCCACCGAGCTCGCTGCACCGCGTAGAGCATCTCCAGTGCTTCGCCCCGCCCGTTTACATAGCGCAGCCGCGCTCCCGCGCACACCCGAACGCCGGCCGCCGCGGCCGAGCTCCTCGTCGTCGTCTCCAGCCGCCCCAGCCCCTGCAACCACCATCGTTGGACGCGCGCATCGCGGCCATTCCAACGAGACCAGCCCTGCTTGCTCCCATCGCCGGAGTTGGCCGGACGGGCAACGCCGCCTCGTCCTGGTTACGCCGGTGATTAGCCGCCGGTGATAGCCACTCTTTGGGGTTAAACACTCCGCTAACTAAGCCTCTAAGCCACTGACAGCTGGGCCCCACCGCCTAACTAACCGGCTAACTAAAATAGATTAAGGTTAAGCTAATTGCAGTGGCCCCACGTGCAGTTTTGACTATGCTGACGTGTCCGTTGACCGGACCCCACCTGTCTGTGACCCTAGGCAGCACTGGGTCACTGCCCAGTGGGTCCCACTGGTCAGGTTTGACCTGGACTGCGTCTGTTGACCAGATGATGTCAGCATGATGTAAGGATGACATAGTAAATGCTTTTCTGTATTTTTTAAATAAATCTAAATGATTTATTTAATTCCAGAAAATAGCCAAAACTTCTAAAATTCATAGAAAATTATCTATAACTCAGAATGAAATAAATTATATATGAAAAATTATCAGAAAAATTCAAGGAATCTGTTTATGGCATTTGCATGCATGTTTGAACAACCTAGGGTTGCTGTACAGGGCAATTTGCATATTTGACATTTAAATAAGCACATATGGAGTTTGAATTTGAACCCTTGGTTCGAACCAACTTCATTTAATATGATTGCTAGTTGCGTTAGGCCAATCAACATCATATTGCCATGTCACATTCATGCATCATATTGTTGCATTGCATTCATTGTGTCCTTCTCTGTTTGCCGGTAACCGTCTCCTCTCAGACGACGATGTTTCCGACGACGTGATCGATGACACCGATGAAGAACTATATTATCTTCAGAAGTGCCAGGCAAGAAAAACCCCCTTGTTCATTCTGATACAATCCCACTCTCTCGCTCCTGCTCTCTTTTACTGCATTAGGACAACAACGATTCAACTGTTACATGCTGCGGTAGTTGAACCCCTTTCCTCTGCATGACCTGTCATTGCCACAGTAAATAGATGAAACCCACTAGCATGAGTAGGAGTTGTTTGAGCCCTGATGTGCCTACTCATTCATGCTTGTTTTCCATGCCTGCTATTGCATAGAGTTGTGTCAGGTCTGATTCATCGGGGATGAATCGGAGGTGTGTGAACATGTCCTACTGTGTGTGAGCTAAGTGTGTGAACATGATTTGGTAAAGGTAGCGGTGAGAGGCCATGTAGGAGTACATGGTGGGTTGTCTCATTGAAACCGTCCTCAGGAACTGAGTTCTGTGTCTGTGATCCATGAACAGCTACTACCACTCATTGGGATCCTTAATTGACCCTCTCGGCTTCTTAATCACCCTAGTACTCTGTCCAGGAGTTGCAACTAGTTTCTGGTGTTTGTAGGATATGTGTTGGCAGCCGTGCGTAGCGCTGACCCCAGGGGTGGGCTATGTTGCGGTAGATACACCGTGGCCGGGCATGCCGGCTGCCCATTTGGTGTCTCGGAACCCTGTACACATCGTTCGGGGCCGTATGTGGAAACCTCGGCCGGACTCCCTGCGGATGGAACCTGGATAGGCGATAAACCTGGACTAGAGACTTGAGTGTTTAGGTAGGCCGTGGCCGACACCCTCGTTGGGCTTCCGCTTGAAGGTTGCCGAGTACATGTCGTGTAAACGACAGTAAGTGGTGGGAGCGTGTGTGAAGAAGAACACCCCTGCAGGGTTATCATTATCTATTCGAATAGCCAGATTCCTCGGATATGAAAACTTGGACCCCTTGCATAGTTCATAGACAAGTGAAAGTGGATACTCTAAAACTCGCAAGATAAGCGTGAGTGCTATGGATGGCCTTCTCGTAGGGAGACGGGAGCGGATCCAAGTGGTGTATTGATATGGTGAATATGTGGACTCGTGTGCGCCACCTCAAAAGAGTTGCTTGAAATCGTAGTTCAGGTTAGCCACTGAGTCAAAGCTGGCTTGCTGCAGTTAAACTCCACCACCCCCTTTGTTGATACCGATGCATATGTAGTTAGTTCTGATGTAAGTCTTGCTGAGTACATTTGTACTCATGTTTGCTTAATTTATGTTTTTGCAGAGAGATTTCAGTCTCGCTGGTAGTTCCGTGTGGACTTCGACGTTTAGCTTGATACCTCGGCTACGATCTTGTGTCCTCGGCAGGATCGGGTAGATAGTCACGCTTCTCAGCCCTTTTCATTTGTAGATGTCTGTACTCAGACATGTTAAGCTTCCGCATGTGTTTGACTTGTATGCTCTGGATGTTGGGTCATGAGACCCATGTTTGTAATATCTCGCTCCTCGGAGCCTAATGAATAAATACTTGAGTCGTAGAGTTATGTTGTGATGCCATGTTGCATTTACACATATCGAGCATATTGTGTGTATGATTGAAATGCTTGGTATGTGTGGGATCCGACAATCTAGTTGTTTATCCTTAGCAGCCTCTCTTATGGGGAAATGTAGTCTAGTGCTTCCATGAGCCATAGTAGTCCGCTACGGCCCGGTTCACCGGAGTCCTGCTAGCCCAGCACTACTGCTTAGGACACTTGACTGGCCGGCATGTGTTTCACTTTGTTCCTGTGTTTGTCCCTTTGGGGAAATGTCACGTGGTGACATCCGGAGTCCTGCTTAGCCTGCTACAGCCCGTGTTCCCAGAGTCCTGTTAGCCCAGTGCTACAGCCCGGATTCACACGCTGCTGACCGACATGCTCGATGTGATTCATGTATGCCTGTCCCCATAGGTTGGTGCCGCTTTGGGTTCATGACTAGCCATGTCGGCCCGGGTTCTCTGTCATATGGATGCTAGCGACACTATCATATACGTGAGCTAAAAGGCGCAAACGATCCCGGGCCATGGTAAGGCGACACCCGTGGGAATACCGTGCGTGAGGCCGCAAAGTGATATGAGGTGTTACCGGCTAGATCGATGTGACTTGGAATCAGGGTCCTGACACCCCGTCTTTTGCGGAATGTCTCATTTTGAGCATTTTACTGCCGTTATGCTACCGGAATTGTCCTAGGAGTTCAAGAGATAGTATTTTCCTTGTATTATATTCTACATCCTTATGATGATGTTGAATCCATCCTTGTTTCCTTGGTTGGTTCTTCAGGATGTCGTCAGTTAGCCGAAGTTCTGTTGCTCGTAGTCGGAACCACGGAGATGGTAGGGATGAGGATCCTCCCGACCAGCCCTCGTTGGCAGAGTTCATGTTAGAGATGGAGAGGAACAAGCGTGAGTCTAACCGCTTGCTAGCACGTATTGAGGAGAACACCTCCCATCAGCACAAAGAGTTTGTGTCCATCCATGACTTCATTGGCCTGAAACCACCTGCCTTCCATCATTCCATTGAACCACTCGATGCAGATGACTGGCTTCGTAGTATCACTCACAAGCTGCATTCTGCGAACGTAGCTGAAAGTGACAAGGTCACCTATGCTGCTTATCATCTGGAAGGTCCTGCTAGTCTTCGGTGGCAGAACTATGAGGCTACGCTTCCAGCTAGCAAGATACCCATTTGGAGAGATTTCACCGAGGCTTTTCGCGAGCATCACATTCCTCAGGCTTTCATTGACCGCAAGAGAGAAGAGTTCTGTAGTTTCACCCAGAGTAAGATGGCTGTTGATGCTTACAGTAGAGAGTTTGAGAACCTCGCCGGCTATGCTACAGAAGAGGTGTCCACAGACGCCAAGAAGCAGGCTAGGTTCCGGAAGGGTCTCAACCCCAAGTTGCATCGTGATCTCCACTTGCATCATTGCAATACATTCCAGGCTCTTGTGAACAAGGCCATTAATGCAGAGACAGCTCAACTCACTTACGAGGAGTCTCGTAAGCACACCCGTGATTTGGGTTCCTCCTCCGGTTCTAGTTCGCAGAAGCGTCGGATTTGGGTTCCGAACTCCGCTCTTCCACCCGGTTATACACCGAGGCCTTCTTGTGTGGCACCTCACCCAATTCAGTTACATGCTCCGCCCAGGCCTACTGGTAGATCGCTTGTCAATGCGGGTCCACGTCCTACTTTAGGGACTTGCTTCACATGCGGAGAGCCAGGACAATATGCACGTGACTGCTCTCAAACTAACTATGCTCCACCCCAGCCTGAGAAGTCCGTTGGCCGTGGTAAGCCATCACACAAGATGATCAGTGTCAAGTCAGCTTCCACTGAACGTGGATATGCGCATCACGTCTCAGCTAGAGACGCTCATGATGATCCAGATGTCGTTCTTGGTACACTCCTTGTCAATTGCCATCCAGCATCAGTTTTGTTCGATACTGGAGCATCTCATTCCTTCATTTCCGAAAGCTACGCTAACTTGCACAACATGTCATTTTGTGATATGCCCTCTCCACTAGTCATTCAAACTCCTGGATCCAAATGGCAAACCTCTAGTGTAAGCCATGGTAATGAAATCCTTGTTGACAGACTTGTATTCCTTGCATCACTTATAGCCCTCAAGTCTACAGATATTAACATCATCTTGGGTATGGACTGGATGAAAGCTCATTATGCCAAGATTGATTGTTACACAAGGTCTGTTCAACTTACACACCCATCCGGCAAGATAGTCACTGTCTCCACTAGAGTTGCAAAGCACCAACTCTATTCTCTTAATGCCAGCCCTCTTCCAGACCTTGAAGATATCCCGGTAGTCCATGACTTTCCGGATGTCTTTCCAGAGGAACTGCCAGGTATTCCACTTGACAGAGATGTAGAGTTTGTCATATATCTTACCCCAAGAACCGCTCCAATCTCTAGGAGACCTTACAAGATGGCACCCTTAGAACTAGCTGAGCTTAAGAAACAACTCGATGAATCCTTGCAAAAGGGTTTCATCCGTCCTAGTTCTTCTCCCTGGGCTTGCCCCATCCTCTTCGTCAAGAAGAAGGATGGTACGGACCGAATGGTTGTACATTATCGTCCCGTTAATTTGGTCATGATAAAGAACAAGTATCCGCTCCCCAGGATCAACGACCTATATGATCAGCTCGCTTGATCCTCAGTCTTTTCCAAAATGGATTTGAGGTTAGGCTACCACCAAATCAAGATCAGAAATGGGGACATTCCTAAAACAACTTTTGTCACTCGTTATGGTCAGTACGCGTACACCGTCATGTCCTTTGATCTAACAAATGCTCCAGCTACATTCTCCCGCTTGATGAACTCGATCTTCATGGAGTACTTAGATAAGTTCGTCGTGGTTTACCTCGATGATATCCTTATTTACTCGAAGAACGAGGAAGAGCATGCCGAACATCTTAGACTTGTGTTAGAAAAACTCAGAGAGCACCGCCTTTATGCCAAGTTCTCCAAGTGCAAATTTTGGTTGCCAGAAGTGACCTACTTGGGCCACGTGATCTCTGGCAAGGGCATTGCCGTCAATCCCGAGAGAGTTCAGGCCGTTCTTGATTGGACTCCGCCTGAAACGGTTAAGCAAGTTAGGAGTTTCCTTGGCCTAGCCAATTATTGTCGCCGCTTCGTTGAGAACTTCTCCAAAGTGGCCAAACCTCTCACGGAACTTCTCAAGAAAGATAAAAAGTTTGAGTGGTCCCCACAGTGTGAGTACAGTTTTCAGGAACTGAAAAGACGCCTGACCTCTGCTCCCATACTTGTGCCACCAGATTTCACTAAGGACTTTGTTATCTATTGTGATGCCTCACGACAGGGACTAGGTTGCATTCTTATGCAAGATCGCCATGTGATTGCCTATGCATCTCGACAGTTTCATCCACATGAGGAGAATTATCCTACACATGATCTAGAGCTTGCAGCCGTAGTCTATGCACTTAAGACCTGGTGACATTACCTTCTCGGTAAACGTTGCGAGATTTATACCGACCACCAGAGTCTCAAGTATATCTTCACCCAACCAGATTTGAACCTTAGGCAAAGACGTTGGTTGGAGTTGATCTCAGATTACGACTAAGGGATTACCTACACCCCAGGCAAGGGAAATGTCATGGCTGATGCACTAAGTCGTAAGTCCTATTGGAACAATCTCATGTTGCAGCAGGGCCAACCACTTCTCCATGAGGAATTATGTAAGCTTAACCTTCACATTGCTCCTCACGGATTCCTTTCTACCTTGGTGGCGAAACCTACTCTTGGGGATCATATCATAGAAGCCCAGAAGCATGATACGGGGATTACCCGGATCAAGAGAAACATTGCCAAGGGCATTGCTGGTAGTTTCTCTATAGATGATCGAGGTGTCCCCAAGAAGCAGCATATTCGGCAACTAATCCTTAAGGAGGCCCATGAATCTCCTCTCACGATTAATCCCGGTAGTACTAAGATGTATCAAGACCTACGCCAGAGGTTCTGGTGGACTAGGATGAAGAGAGAAATTGCTCAGTTTATTGCTAACTGCGACGTTTGTTGTCGCGTTAAGGCAGAGCATCAAAGGCCTACTGGCACCCTTCAGCCTTTAGCTATTCCTGAATGGAAATGGGATAAAGTTGGTATGGACTTCATCACCGGCTTTCCTAGGACCAAGAGAGGGAATAATGCTATCTTCGTAGTCATTGATTGTCTTTCCAAAGTGGCTCACTTCCTACCTATTCGAGAGAGTATCACTGCTAGTCAGCTCGCTGACTTGTATATTTCTCGAATAGTGTCACTTCATGGTGTTCCACTAGAGATCAATTCAGACCGTGGCAGTCTTTTCACTTCTCATTTCTCGGAGAGTTTCCAAAGTGCCATGGGCACCCATCTTTCCTTCAGTACTGCTTTCCACCCTCAATCAAGTGGTCAGGTGGAAAGGGTCAACCAAATTCTCGAAGACATGCTTAGAGCTTGTGTTATCTCATTCAGTATGGATTGGGAGAAGTGTCTTCCCTTCGCCGAGTTTGCTTATAACAATAGCTACCAATCCAGCCTCAAGAAAGCTCCTTTTGAGGTTCTGTATGGACGAAGATGTCGAACACCTTTGAACTGGTCAGAAACCGGTGAAAGACAATTCTTTGGACTGGACGTGATTCAGGAGGCAGAAGAGCAAGTTCACATCATTCGTGAGAATTTGAAAACAGCCCAATCTCGTCAAAAGAGCCAGTATGACCGTCGTCATAAGGAAGTGGCTTATGAAGTTGGCGACAAGGCTTACCTTCGGGTTACCCCTTTGAAGGGTACCCATCGTTTCGGTATCAAGGGCAAGTTGGCTCCTCATTATATTGGTCCCTTTCTCATTCTCGCTAAACAAGGAGAGGTTGCCTACCAGTTGGAACTACCCGCACATCTTTCTCGGGTTCATGATGTCTTCCACGTCTCTCAACTCAGGCGTTGCTTCTCGGATCCCATCCGCGGAGTGGACCACGAAATGCTTGATCTCCAAGATAACCTCACATATCGAGAGTACCCTGTTTGCATCCTTGATCAAGAAGAGCGTGTCACCCGACGTCATAACATCAAGTTTCTCAAGGTTCAGTGGTCTCATCATTCCGAGAGAGAAGCTACCTGGGAGCGTGAAGATCGTCTTCGACTTGAGTACCCCACTTTCTTTCCGCCGACTCCTGAATCTCGGGACGAGATTCTTTCGAGTGGGGGCGAGTTGTCACATCCCTAGTTCTGGTATGACCTAGACTAGTTAGTCTTTTTGTGCATCATGTTTAAATTCCATTTAAATTTCAAATGGGGATTTGTGAAACCCTCAGAAATTATTTCTGGAAATAACTCAAATAAAATTTGCTCCAAAAAGGTCCAAGAAAATGTTCATGCTGCTCTCTGATAATATTTGTCAGAGTTAAAATTCAAACAAATATTATTAGGAGCTCATAGATATTTATTTTGGCCTTTTGGAATTAATGCAATAATTATTTGCATTGGATATATATATGTTATATATAATATATGTCCAAAAATTATGCTAGTTATGGAGGAACTCTGGAATAATACCATTAGCTCCTACAAAAAGTGGCATAAGGAAATAAATTGGTTTAGTATTTTACTAAATCAGAAACAAATGCCAGAAAATAGAAAAGAAAACAAAAAGGGAAATGTTTACCCGGACCTTACCTGCGGCCTGGCACTGTGCGGCCCAGCAGGCTGGCCCAGCCAGCTGGCGACGCTAGTCGTCCCTGACCTCTCGCCAGGAGGACAGGGCGTGTGCCCGCGGCGCGCATGCACGCGCCCGGCCACCTCCTCCCTCCCTGCTTCATCCCAGCTGCGTCCAGGAAACACCACGCACCGCCCCGCACCTCTCCCACTCTCTCTCGTTCCCTCCCCTTCTCTCTTTCGCTCTCTCCTGCGAAAACCCGAGCACCGCCGTCGCCACCGCTCGCCATACCCGTGTCCACCGTGCTCCCCTCGCCTCGCTGCTGTGTCCTAGAGCTCCGCCCCGTCGCCTTCTCCGTCTTTGTCAAGCCAATCAACCGGGGACGCCCCATGGAGCCGTCACTGCCGTCTTCTTCACCTCCGGCCGCCGGAGATCGCCGTCGCCGTTCCGCCTGCGTTGGACCTCCCCCGAGCTCGTGCTTGACGCCATCGAGACCGCTGTGAGCTCTCCTCTGTTTCCCCTCTTTCCCCGTGCTCGATTTCGTGCCGTAGCCCTGCTACCCGTCGCAACCGCGAGCTCCTCGCCGCCGATCATGGAGCCACCGTGGCCAGAGCCCGAGCCAGCCACCCCCGAGCAGCTAGTCGTGCTCCTGGTGCCACGAGGGTGCTGCAGAGCCCCTCGGGTGGCCTCCCCGTGCCCCGTAGCCCGCTCCCGCCTGTAGCCGTGCTCCGGCCGCCGCGGATGACCTCGCCGCGGTCGTCTCCGGCCACCCCACGGCCTCCCGCGTGTCCCACTGGATGCGAGCGAGCCTGGGCGTCGCGTAGGTGGTCTCCGCCGCGCGTTTGGTCGCTGGAAGGCGATTTCCGACGCCCTCCGCCGCGTCTGGCCTCGCCGGCGTCGAGTCGCCGGCGGGTTTGACCCCGCTGACCGGGGTTTGACCTTCCCCTTGTGTCACTGACGCGTGGGCCATCCCCCCTGACATTTTAGTTAGTATTAGCTTAACACTAATTAGCCTAGGTTAGTCAGCTAGTTAGTCGCTGACCAGTGGGCCCGGCGCCCACAAATCCTAATTAGACTAAATGACCCCCCTGTTAACTAACCGTGACACTGACGTGTGGACCCCACACGTCAGGTTTGACCTGGTCAGCCCCGTTGACTCGCTTACGTCATGCTGACGTAGTGCTGACGCAATATATCATTTTTTGGTTTTAAATTAAATCAGGAAATTCCAGAAAATGATATAAACTTCAAAAATTCATAGAAATTCAACCGTAGCTCAGATTTAAATAATTTATATATGAAAAATTATCAAAAAAATTCAATCTATCCATCTGTACCATTTCATGCATGACAAACCAACCTATACATGATGTATATATGAAAACACATGAATGGAATTTATAAAGGCTTATTTTGGAGTTGCATTTGAAACATTGGTTCAAATGGACTTCATGCAAATGAATTACTAGACGCATTAAATCAAACAACATCACATACTCATGCCATGTTCATGCATCATATTGTTGCATATGCTTGTGCTTGATTATCGACACCGTTCCTTCTCGATAGGTCCTGCTCCGGAGACCGATCTAGAGTACCTGTCAGTGGAGCAGTGCCCCCTCTGTTGGTCTACCAGGCAAGAAAACCCCCCTTGTTCATTCTGATACAATCCTACTCTCTCGCTCCTGCTCTCATTTATTGCATTAGGACAACAACGATTCAACTGCTACTTTATGCTGCGGTAGTTGAACTCATTCCTCTGCATGACCTGTCATTGCCACAGTAAATAGTTAAAACCCACTAGCATGTGTAGGAGTTGATTGAGCCATGTTGTGTTCCTACCATGCTTTGCCTGCTATTGCTTAGAGTATGTCAGGTCTGATTCATTGGGAATGAATTGGAGTACAGTGCTATGTTCTGATGTTGAGAGTTAAGCGTGTGAACACGATTTGGTAAAGGTAGCGGTGAGAGGCCATGTAGGAGTACATGGTGGGTTGTCTCACTAGAACCATCCTTAAGCACTGAGTTCTATGTATGTTGTCCAATGACTCGATACTACCACACATTGGGTTCCGGTAACTCGACCCCTCTTGACTTATTAACCAACTTGATCTCTGTCCAGGAGTCGCAACTAGTTTCTGG
Organism: Triticum urartu; assembly: GCF_056163025.1. Lineage (NCBI taxonomy): Eukaryota > Viridiplantae > Streptophyta > Magnoliopsida > Poales > Poaceae > Triticum > Triticum urartu. Next base: position 100,203,680 of record NC_141875.1, read on the forward strand.
TGTTTGTAGGTAGTGTTAGTAGTGTACCAAGTGGCACTCGGCTAGGTGGGCTTGGGATAGACTAGGCACAGTGGCACGGTGTACCAAATGGCACCCGGATGGTGGGCTTGGGAACCCTGCTCACATCGTTTGGGGCCGTGAGCGACACCCCGGCCGGATCTCCTTGCGGATGGAACCCGAATAGGCGATAAACCTAGATGAGAGACTTGTGTGGTTAGTCAGGTCGTGGCCGACACCCTCGCCAGGCTTCCGCTTGAAGGTTGCCGAGGTACATGACGTGTACATGGTGATAAGTGGTGAGAGCGTGTGTGAAGAAGTACACCCCTGCAGGGTTATCATGATCTATTCGAATAGCCGTGTCCGCGGTTATGGACTTCTTGGATGCTTACGTGGTACATAGACAACTTGAAGTGGATACTCTAAAATGCTCAAGACAAGTGTGAGTGCTATGGATGGCTTTCTCGTAGGAAGACGAGGATGAATCCATAGTAGTCTATTGATGTGGTGATTAGTGGACTCGTGTGCGCTGCCTCACCTCAAAGAAGTTTCTCGTTGTCGTAGAATAGGATAGCCACTGAGTCAAAGCTGGCTTGCTGCAACTAAACCCCACATTGCCTTCTTGATACTAATGCATGTATGATAGGATCTGATGTAAGTCTTGCTGAGTACCTTTGTACTCACGTTTGCTTTGTTTATGTTTTGCAGGTGAGACATCTGTCTCACTAGTAGTACCGCTTGGACTTCGACGAGTAGCTTGTTACCTGAGCTACGATCTTGTACCCTTGGGAGGGACTTGTAGATAGTCAGGCTTCTTAGCCTTTTTCTTTTGTAGTTGTCTGTACTCAGACATGTAATGCTTCCGTTGCTTGTATGCTCTGAATGATGGGTCATGTGACCCCTGTTTGTATTTAATGCTATGTGGCTCTTCTGGGCCTTTATCTATATGAGTTGCGTTATGTTGTGATGCCATGTTGTACAACACATACTTGCATGTTATGCGTACGTGTGACGTGTATTGCTATGTGTGGGATCCGACAATCTAGTTGTTTATCCTTGGCAGCCTCTCTCATGGGGAAATGTAGTCTAGTTCTTCCTTGAGCCATAGTAGTCCGCTACAGCCCGGTTCACCGGAGTCCTGCTAGCCCAGCACTACTGCTCAGGACACTTGACTGGCCGGCATGTGTTTCACTTCTTTCCTGTGTCTGTCCCTTCGGGGAAATTTCACGCGGTGACATCCGGAGTCCTGCCTAGCCTGCTACAGCCCGGGTTCCCCGGAGTCCTGTTAGCCCAGTGCTACAGCCCGGATTCACACGCTGCTGACCGACATGCTCGATGTGAATCATGTATGCCTGTCCCCATAGGTTAGTGCCGCTTTGGGTTCACGACTAGCCATGTCGGCCCGGGTTCTCTGTCATATGGATGCTAGCGACACAATCATATACGTGAGCCAAAAGGCGCAAACGGTCCCGGACCAGAGTAAGGCGACACCCGTGGGAATACCGTGCGTGAGGCCGCAAAGTGATATGAGGTGTTACCGGCTAGATCGATGTGACTTGGAATCGGGGTCCCGACAAAGCATCAACATCAAGAGCAATTCTATCAACATTTCTAGCCAAATCATCAATCTTAAGCAAATTTTCTTAAATCATAGCATTAAAATTCTTTTGCGAAGAAATAAATTCTTTAATATTAGATTCAAAATCAGAGGGCATCTTATTATAATTTCCATAAGAGTTGTTGTAGGAATTTCCATAATTATTAGAAGGATTACTAGGATATGGCCTAGGATTAAAATTCCCTCTATAAGCGTTGTTACCAAAATTATTCCTACCAACAAAATTCACATCCATAGATTCATTATTATTCTCAATCAAAGTAGACAAAGGCATATCATTAGGATCAGAAGAAACACTCTTAGTAGCAAATAATTTCATAAGTTCATCCATCTTTCCACTCAACACATTAATTTCTTCTATCGCATGCACTTTTTTATTAGAAGTTCTTTCAGTATGCCATTGAGAATAATTAACCATAATATTATCTAGGAGTTTAGTAGCATCTCCTAAAGTGATTTCCGTAAAAGTGCCTCCCGCGGCCGAATCTAAAAGATTTCTAGAAGCAAAATTCAATCCAGCATAAAAGTTTTGTATAGTCATCCACAAATTCAAACCATGAGTAGGGCAATTACGTATCATTAATTTCATTCTCTCCCAAGCTTGTGCAACATGTTCATGATCAAGTTGTTTAAAGTTCATTATATCGTTTCTAAGAGAGATGATCTTAGCGGGAGGAAAATACTTAGAGATAAAAGCATCTTTGCACTTGTTCCATGAATCTATACTATTCTTAGGCAAAGGCGAAAACCAAGCTTTAGCATGATCTCTAAGCGAAAAAGGAAATAGCTTCAATTTAACGACATCATTATTGACATCTTTTTTCTTTTGCATATCACATAAATCAACGAAGCTATTCAGATGAGTAGCGGCATCTTCACTAGGAAGGCCGGCGAATTGATCTTTCATAACAAGATTCAACAAAGCAGTATTAATTTCACAAGATTCAGCATCAGTAAGAGGAGCAATCAGAGTTATAAGGAAATCATTATTATTGGTATTGGTGAAGTCACACAATTTAGTAGTATCTTGAGCCATCGCGACAAACAAGCAATCTAACACATGAGCAAACAAAAAGCAAGCGGACAAAAGAGGCAAACAGAGAGGGAGGATAGAGAGAGAGGGCGAATAAAACAGCAAGGGTGAATTGGGGGGAGAGGAAAACGAGAGGCAAATGGCAAATAATGTAATGCGAGAGATAGGGATTGTGATGGGTACTTGGTATATTGACTTTTTGCGTAGACTCCCCGGCAACGGCGCCAGAAATCCTTCTTGCTATGTCTTGAGCTTGCGTTGGTTTGCCCCGAAGAGGAAGGGATGATGAAGCAGAGTAGCGTAAGTATTTCCCTTAGTTTTTGAGAACCAAGGTATCAATCCAGTAGGAGCCCACGCTCAAGTCCCTCGTACCTGCACAAAGCGATAGCTACACGCAACCAACGCGGTTAGGGGTTGTCAAGCCCTTCACGGTCACTTACGAGAGTGAGATCTGATAGATAGAATATTTTTGGTATTTTTGATATAAAGATGCAAAGTAAAAAGTAAAAGCAACGTAAATAGCAAAACAATATAAAAGTGATGGAGATTGATATGATGAGAATAGACCCGGGGGCCATAGGTTTCACTAGTGGCTTCTCTCAAGAGCATAAGTATTCTACGATGGGTGAACAAATTACTGTTGAGCAATTGATAGAATTGAGCATAATTATGAGAATATCTAGGCATGATCATGTATATAGGCATCACGTCCATGACAAGTAGATCGAAACAATTCTGCATCTACTACTATTACTCCACTCATCGACCGCTATCCAGCATGCATCTAGAGTATTAAGTTAGAAACAGAGTAACACCTTAAGCAAGATGACATGATGTAGAGAGATAAATACAAGCAATATGAAATAAACCCCATCTTGGTATCCTCGATGGCAACGATACAATACGTGCCTTGCTGCCCCTTCTGTCACTGGGTAAGGACACCGCATGATCGAACCCAAAGCTAAGCACTTCTCCCATGGCAAGAACTACCAATCTAGTTGGCCAAACCAAACGGATAATTCGAAGTGACTTGCAAAGATAACCAATCATACATAAAAGAATTCAGAGAAGATTCAAATATTATTCATAGATAGACTTGATCATAAACCCACAATTCATCGGTCTCAACAAACACACCGCAAAAAGAAGATTACATCAAATAGATCTCCACGAGAGAGGGGGAGAACTTTGTATTGAGATTCAAAGAGAGAGAAGAAGCCATCTAGCTACTAACTATGGACCCGAAGGTCTGAGGTAAACTACTCACACTTCATCGGAGGGGCTAGGATGATGTAGAAGCCCTCCGTGATGACGGCCCTCTTCCGGCGGAGCTCCGGAACAGGCCCCAAGATGGGATCTCGTGGATACAGAAAGTTGCGGCGGTGGAATTAGGATTTTGGCTCATGTTCTGATCGTTTGGGGGTACGTGTGTATATATAGGAGGAAGGAGTACATCGGTGGAGCACCAAGGGGCCCACGAGGCAGGGGGCACGCCCTAGGGGGGTGCCCCCACCCTCGTGACCACCTCTTTGATCCCTTGCAGTAGGGTCCAAGTCTCCTGGATCACGTTCGGTGAGAAAATCACGTTTCCGAAGATTTTATTCCGTTTGGACTGCGTTTGATATTCTGTTTATCCGAAACACTGAAATAGGCAGAAAAAACAGCAATTCTGGGCTGGGCCTCTGAGTCCCAAAAATAATATAAAAGTGGAAAATAAAGCCCAATATAGTCCAAAACAGTAGATAATATAGCATGGAGCAATCAAAAATTATAGATATGTTGGAGACGTATCATGGTACTCCAAATCTGAAGTCCAGAATACCCGAACACGCCGCCGGGATTCTTGTGTCAACTCACGCGCAGCATGTTGTCACGTCAATTCAATGTGTGGACATGATGAATAATTTGGCCGACGTTTACTAGTACTGCTACTGTACTACTTACTAGTCATATTTAGTGTCACAATTTATACATAGGTTTAACTAACAAGTGCGCACTTGAAGCCTAACTTATATATATATATATATATATGGGTTCTGCACAGCATCTCCATCATCATTATCAGTACATCCTATGCAGGTGAGTTAGGATGCACTTGATCCCAGGTAGGTATCTATCCTTCAAACCAGAGGAGTGCTTCAAACTAACAATAGTACATAATATCCAACAAAAGAGGGTCGTGCTACAACATCAGAATACATGGCTCAGTCTAGATATCAGCACGAATCAAGTTATCCATATTTGCTGTTGGCATGAACCACATCACCGCATGTCGGGTTTGCAAAAGCCATCCATTGCTTGGAAGCTTGATGCCTTTCACACACTGGAGATTATCTGGCAACAAGCTGTGTCGACGAATCTCTGGATATGGTGATTCATGAAACCCATGGTATGATGTGTAAACATAGCCCCCGTCGCGAATGGAAGTTGCATAGCAAAGTAATCATCGCCAGTGATATGATCGATGATTGGTTGGATGATCAGATAATTGAGCCCGAGGAACAAGGAGTGGTTGCCGAGGCTGTAAACCCGCCTCCAGTTGAATACGCCTGGCCCAACGGAGCTGGGATCTTTCTCGAACACGAAGCAGCCATAGCCATCAATGTCACGAACACCCCACGCATTGTACTGCATGTGGTTTGATGTAATGGTTTGGTCAATTTGGTATGTGCGAATGAGCATCAAATGACCGCCGTCAGCTGAACGAGCGATAAACCACCACCCATCGGCTGGTATGATTCCAGGTCCTCGAATCATGAAGGCCAGCGCATTTGCGTCTGCTGCAACAATTCAAATTGAAGACCAAAAGGACAAAAATGAACAATCATGTTCAGAGTATGTGTGGAATTAAGATTATTATAACAGTGACACATATCATAGACAGAGAATTGCAATGTCGTGGTCATAATCATACCCCAAGTTTAAAAAATTAGCCAATGGCTTTCATATTCTAGCAATATGTCATGGTTCAAACATCATGTAACAATGAGAGGAAAACAGCTATGATAGCGCCTACTCATATTCTACCATAGCACTTACTACTACTGTTCTCATATCAACTCTAAGAAATAACATGCGTTGTTATAAAAATCTTGTAAATGAGAGTAACATATAGCAATCATGATGTTATGCTCATAATATGTATTCTAACAATCATTAGATGCCAATTGTTCTCATATCAACTCTAACAATAACATGTGTGGTCATAAAAATCTAGGAAATGAGAGGAACATATAGCAATGATGTGGTTATAGACATGCTATGCATTCTAAATTTTTAAAAAATGAACAGGCAGTCGTATTCATAAGGTCAAGATGAGATGAGATAGAACAATTACACAACGATAGATTCCACCAGTATAGGCAGCCAATCTGTGCGTCGACCGCATAAACGATGCCATCGTGCACTATAGCATCAGACAGAAATGTTGCCTCAACAGGATTGATGATGAGCCATAACCATGTATGGTGACCGGATTCCAGATAGACTAATCCCATGTTGAAGAAGGCAATGAGCTTGTAATCCATGTAGTCTTCTGATGGTGTGGGCACTTCGTAGATTACAACTTTCTGCAAACAGAGGTCGAGCCAAAAGCTTGACGCGTCTCGTGCGTAGCAGGCAAGAGTGTCCGGCAGGCCGCGAGGCTCGATGGCGACGGTATCCAACAATGGAAGGGTGATCTCTCGCTGGGTGTAGATATCCACGAGACGTCATGGACTATCGGTGTGGTGGATGAGGGTGATCCAGTTGGCCTTCATGCCCGCCCAGTAGTGGCCGCGCATGAAGGATAGGTGGACGGGTAGTGGTAGCATGTCGAGGGGCACCACAGCAACCTCCATAGAATCGTCAAGTCAGTGTATGGGCCACCTGCGAGGATCAGGCATCAGCAAGCAGGGTGTCTTGAAAAGAGCCGGACGGTTGCAGACGAGTAGACGATACAAAGACACCGAGCATGCGGCCAGACGGACGGTGGTGAGTAGGTCCATATGACTACAGATCTACTCCAAGAGAATATCGGGGAGGGAATTCCAATCTCGGCTCTGCGTGTCAGTCGGTTCTGCCATTGGGGTTTTCGGTGCATGCGAGCCAGCAGGGAAGTGGATTCGGGCGGCCGAGCGAAGAAGCTTCTCCTCGTGTGGCCGAGCAGTGAGCGGGGGGATATGGTACGTGATATGTCTCCAACGTATCTATAATTTTTGATTGCTCCATGCTATATTATCTACTGTTTTGGACTATATTGGGCTTTATTTTCCACTTTTATATTATTTTTGGGACTAACCTATTAACCGGAGGCCCAGCCCAGAATTACTGTTTTTTTGCCTATTTCAGTGTTTCGAAGAAACGGAATATCAAACGGAGTTGAAACGGAATGAAACCTTCGGGAACGTGATTTTCTCACCGAACATGATCCAGGAGACTTGGACCCTACGCCAAGGCATCAGAGAGGCGGTCACGAGGGTGGGCCCCCCCCTAGGGCGTGCCCCTGCCTCGTGGGCCCCTCAGAGCTCCACTGACGTACTCCTTCCTCCTATATATACCTACGTACCCCCAAACGATCAGAACGGAGCCAAAAACCTAATTCCACCACCGCAACTTTCTGTATCCACGAGATCCCATCTTGGGGCCTGTTCTGGAGCTCCGCCGGAGAGGGCCGTCATCACGGAGGGCTTCTACATCATCCTAGCCCCTCTGATGAAGTGTGAGTAGTTTACCTCAGACCTTCGGGTCCATAGTTAGTAGCTAGATGGCTTCTTCTCTCTTTTTGGATCTCAATACAAAGTTCTCCCCCTCTCTTGTGGAGATCTATTCGATGTAATCTTCTTTTTGCGGTGTGTTTGTTGAGACCGATGAATTGTGGGTTTATGATCAAGTCTATCTATGAATAATATTTGAATCTTCTCTGAATTCTTTTATGTATGATTGGTTATCTTTGCAAGTCTCTTCGAATTATCCGTTTGGTTTGGCCAACTAGATTGGTAGTTCTTGCCATGGGAGAAGTGCTTAGCTTTGGGTTCAATCTTGCGGTGTCCTTTCCCAGTGATAGAAGGGGCAGCAAGGCACGTATTGCATCATTGCCATCGAGGATAACAAGATGGGGTTTATTTCATATTGCATGAATTTATCTCTCTACATCATGTCATCTTGCTTAAGGCGTTACTCTGTTTTTAACTTAATACTCTAGATGCATGCTGGATAGTGGTCGATGAGTGGAGTAACAGTAGTAGATGCAGAATCGTTTCGGTCTACTTGTCACGGACGTGATGCCTATATACATGATCATGCCTAGATATTCTCATAAATATGCTCAATTCTGTCAATTGCTCAACAGTAATTTGTTCATCCACCGTAGAATACTTATGCTCTTGAGAGAAGCCACTAGTGAAACCTATGGCCCCCGGGTCTATTCTCATCATATCAATCTCCATCACTTTAACCTTGCTTTGGTTTTTACTTGCCTTTACTTTTCACTTTGCATCTCTATACCAAAAATACCAAAAATATTATATCTATCAGATCTCACTCTCCTAAGTGACCGTGAAGGGATTGACAACCCCTAATCGCGTTGGTTGCGAGTAGCTATCGTTTTGTGCAGGTACGAGGGACTTGAGCGTGGCCTCCTACTGGATTGATACCTTGGTTCTCAAAAACTGAGGGAAATACTTACACTACTTTGCTGCATCATCCCTTCCTCTTCGGGGAAAACCAACGCAAGCTCAAGAGGTAGCAAGAAGGATTTCTGGCGCCGTTGCCGGGGAGTCTACGCAAAAAGTTAACATACCAAGTACCCATCACAATCCCTATCTCTCGCATTACATTATTTTCCATTTGCCTCTCGTTTTCCTCTCCCCCACTTCACCCTTGCCATTTTATTTGCCCTCTCTCTCTCTATCCTCCCTCTCTATTTGCCTCTTTTGCCCGTTTGCTCGTGTGGTAGTTTGCTTGTTTGTCGCGATGGCTCAAGATACTACCAAATTGTGTGACTTCACCAATACCAATAATAATGATTTCCTTAGCACTCCGATTGCTCCTCTTACCAATACTGAATCTTGTGAAATCAATACTGCTTTGTTGAATCTTGTTATGAAAGATCAATTCGCCGGCCTTCCTAGTGAAGATGCCGCTAGACATCTGAATAGCTTCGTTGATTTATGTGATATGCAAAAGAAAAAAGATGTCGATAATGATGTCGTTAAATTGAAGCTATTTCCTTTTTCGCTTAGAGATCGTGCTAAAGCTTGGTTTTCGTCTTTGCCTAAAAATAGTATTGATTCTTGGAACAATTGCAAAGATGCTTTTATCTCTAAGTATTTTCCTCCCGCTAAGATCATCTCTCTTAGAAACGATATTATGAATTTTAAGCAACTTGATCATGAACATGTTGCACAAGCTTGGGAGAGAATGAAATTAATGATACGTAATTGCCCTACTCATGGTTTGAATTTGTGGATGATTATACAAAATTTTTATGCCGGATTGAATTTTGCTTCTAGAAATCTTTTAGATTCGGCCGCGGGAGGCACTTTTATGGAAATCACTTTAGGAGATGCTATAATATTATGGTTAATTATTCTCAATGTCATACTGAAAGATCTTCTAATAAAAAAGTGCATGTGATAGAAGAAATCAATGTTTTGAGTGGAAAGATGGATGAACTTATGAAATTATTTGCTACTAAGAGTGTTTCTTCTGATCCTAATGATATGCCTTTGTCTACTTTGATTCAGAATAACAATGAATCTATGGATGTGAATTTTGTTGGTAGGAATAATTTTGGTAACAACACTTATAGAGGGAATTTTAACCCTAGGCCATATCCTAGTAATCCTTCTAATAATTATGGGAATTCTTACAACAACTCTTATTGAAATTATAATAAGATGCCCTCTGAATTTGAGAATAGTGTTAAAGAGTTTATGAATTCACAAAAGAATTTTAATGCTTTGCTTGAAGAGAAATTGTTTAAAGTTGATGATTTGGCTAGAAACGTTGATAGAATTTCTCTTGAGATTGATTCTTTAAAGATTAGATCTATTCCTCCTAAGCATGATATCAATGAGTCTATCAAATCCATGAGAATTTCCATTGATGAGTGCAAGGAAAGAACCGCTAGGATGCGTGCTTCCAAAGATGCCTTTATTAAAGTGTGTTCTTCCAATTCCTATGAAAATCAAGATGAAGATCTAAAAGTTATTGATGTGTCCCCTATTAAATCTTTGTTTTGCAATATGAATCTTGATGAAACTGAATATGATATTTCTTTACCTAGAAGGCATTCTAAAAATTCGGAGTATTTAGATCTTTATGATGAAATTGATGAAAGCGGGATTCAAAGAAATAAAAATCTAGATGTTGCTAAACCCACTATATTGGATTTCAAGGAATTTAATTATGAAAGTTGCTCTTTAATTGATTGTATTTCCTTGTTGCAATCCGTGTTAAATTCTCCACATGCTTATAGTCAACATAAAGCCTTCACCGAACATATTGTTGATGCCTTGATGCAATCTTATGAAGAAAAACTTGAGTTGAAAGTTTCTATCCCTAGACAACTCTATGATGAGTGGGAACCAACTATTAAAATTAAAATTAAAGATCATGAGTTCTATGCTTTGTGTGATTTGGGTGCTAGTGTCTCTACTATTGCTAAGACTTTGTGTGCTTTGCTAGATTTCCGTAATTTTGATGATTGCTCTCTAAACTTGCATCTTGCGGATTCTACTATTAATAAACCTATGGGAAGGATTAATGATGTTCTTATTGTTGCAAATAGAAATTATGTTCCCGTAGATTTCATTGTTCTTGATATAGATTGCAATCCTTCTTGCCCTATTATTCTTGGTAGACCTTTCCTTAGAACGGTTGTTGCGATTATTGATATGGAGGAAGGGAATATTAAATTTCAATTTCCATTAAAAAAGGGCATGTAACACTTTCCTAGAAATAAAATAAAATTGCCATATGAAACTATCATGAGAGCCACTTATGGATTGCCTACCAAAGATGGCAATACCTAGATCTATCCTCGCTTTTATGCCTAGCTAGGGGCGTTAAACGATAGCGCTTGTTGGGAGGCAACCCAATTTTATTTTTATTCCTTGATTTTTGATCATGCTTAGTAATAAATAAATTATTTAGACTCTGTTTTGGTTGTGTTTTTTGTATTTAATTAGTGTTTGTGCCAAGTAGAACCGTTGGGAAGACTTGGGGAAAGTCTTGTTGAACTTGCTGCAAAAAACAGAAACTTTAGCGCTCACGAGAACTGCTGTCATTTTTATTTGAAGAGTGATATTTAGTTAATTATTTTTGAAGATTATTAATATATAAATGCCTCACGTCCAGCAATTTATTTTAGAATTTTTGGGGTTCCAGATCTTGCGCTAGATACAGATTACTACAGACTGTTCTGTTTTTGACAGATTCTGTTTTTCGTGTGTTGTTTGCTTATTTTGATGAATCTATGGCTAGTAAAATAGTTTATAATCCATAGATAAGTTCTAATACAGTAGGTTTAACACCATTATAAATAAATAATAGAGTTCATTACAGTACCTTGAAGTGGTCTTTTGTTTTCTTTCGCTAACGGAGCTCACGAGTTTTCTACTTTAAGTTTTGTGTTGTGAAGTTTTCAAGTTTTGGGTGAATTCTTGTGATGGATTATGGAACAAGGAGTGGCAAGAGCCTAAGATTGGGGATGCCCATGGCACCCCCAAGATAATCCAAGGACACCAAAAAGTCAAAGCTTGGGGATGACCCGGAAGGCATCCCCTCTTTCGTCCACTTCCATCGGTAATTTACTTGGAGCTATATTTTTATTCACCAACAAGATATGTGTTTTGCTTGGAGCGTCTTGTATTATTTTTGTCTTTGTGTTTTAGTATGCCACAATCATCCTTGCTGTACACACCTTTTGAGAAAGCCATGCATGAATTAAAATTTGATAGAATACTCTATGTGCTTCACTTATATCTTTTGAGCTAAGTAGTTTTGCTCTATGTGCTTCACTTATATCTTTTGAGCTATGTAGTTTTCTCTATGTGCTTCACTTATATCTTTTGAGAGTTATAATTTTGCTTTATGTGCTTCACTTAGATCTTTTAGAGCACGGTGTTGGATTTTTTTAAAAGAAACTATTGATCTCTCATGCTTCACTTAAATTATTTTGAGAGTTTCTTAATAGCATGGTAATTTGCTTAATAATAATATGCTTGGTATTCAAGATTTGTGAAACTTTTCTTTTGAGTGTGTTGAATACTAAGAAAATATTGAAACATGATAATTGTTTTGAGATATGGAGGTGATAATATTAAAGTCATTCTAGTTGAGTAGTTGTGAATTTAAAGAATACTTGTGTTAAAGTTTGTGATTCCCGTAGCATGCACATATGGTGAACCGTTATATGATGAAGTCGGAGCATGATTTATTTATTGATTGTCTTCCTTATGAGTGGCGGTCGGGGACGAGCGATGGTCTTTTCCTACCAATCTATCCCCCTAGGAGCATGCGCGTAATACTTTGCTTTGATAACTTGTAGATTTTTGTAATAAGTATATGAGTTCTTTATGACTAATGATGAGTCCATGGATTATACGCACTCTCACCCTTCCACCTTTGCTAGCCTCTCTAATAACGCGCACTTTTCGCCGGTATCATACACCTACCATATACCTTCCTCAAAATAGCCACCATACCTACCTATTATGACATTTCCATAGCCATTCCGAGATATATTGCCATGCAACATTCCACCATTTCGTTTATTATGACACACTCCATCATTGTCATATTGCATATCCCGGTACACCGCCGGAGGCATTCATATAGAGTCATATTTTGTTCTAAGTATCGAGTTGTAATTGTTGAGTTGTAAGAAAAATAAAAGTGTGATGATCATCATTTTTAGAGCATTGTCCCAGTGAAGAAAGAATGATGGAGACTATGATTCCCCCATAAGTCGGGATGAGGCTCCGAACGAAAAAAAGGGAGGCCAAAGAAGCCCAAATAAAAAGAGGCCATAAAAAAAGAGAAAAGGCCCAAATAAAAATAAAATAAAATAATGAGAGAAAAAGAGAGAAGGGACAATGTTACTATACTTCTACCACACTTGTGCTTCAAAGTAGCACCATGATCTCCATAGTAGAGAGTCTCTCATGTTATCACTTTCATATACTAGTGGGAATTTTACATTATAGAACTTGGCTTGTATATTCCAATGATGGGCTTCCTCAAATTGCCCTAGGTCTTCATGAGCAAGCAAGTTGGATGCACACCCACTTAGTTTCTTTTTGAGCTTTCATATACTTATAGCTCTAGTGCATCCGTTGCATGGCAATCCCTACTCACTCACGTTGATATCTATTGATGGGCATCTCCATAGCCCATTGATACGCCTAGTTGATGTGAGACTATCTTGTCCTTTTTGTCTTCTCCACAACCACCATTCTATTCCACCTATAGTGCTATATCCATGGCCCACGCTCATGTATTGCGTGAAGATTGAAAAAGTTTTGAAAAAGTTAGAGTATGAAACAATTGCTTGGCTTGTCATCGGGGTTGTGCATGATTTAAATACTTTGTGTGGTGAAGATAGAGCATAGCCAGACTATATGATTTTGTAGGGATAACTTTCTTTGGCCATGTTATTTTGAGAAGACATAATTGCTTTGTTAGTATGCTTGAAGTATTATTATTTTTATGTCAATATAAACTTTTGTCTTGAATCTTTCGAATCTGAATATTCATATCACAACTAAGAAGATTTGCATTGAAATTATGCCAAGTAGCACTCCGCATCAAAAATTCTCTTTTTATCATTTACCTACTCGAGGACGAGCAGGAATTAAGCTTGGGGATGCCTGATACGTCTCCAACATATCTATAATTTTTGATTGCTCCATGCTATATTATCTACTGTTTTGGACTATATTGGGCTTTATTTTCCACTTTTATATTATTTTTGGGACTAACCTATTAACCGGAGGCCCAGCCCAGAATTGTTGTTTTTAGCCTATTTCAGTGTTTCGAAGAAACGGAATATCAAACGGAGTCCAAACGGAATGAAACCTTCGGGAACGTGATTTTCTCACCGAACTTGATCCAGGAGACTTGGGCCCTACGCCAGGGCATCAGAGAGGCGGTCACGAGGGTGGGGGCGCCCCCCTAGGGCGCGCCCCCTGTCTCGTGGTCCCCTCGGAGCTCCACAAACGTACTCCTTCCTCCTATATATACCTACGGAGCCAAAAACCTAATTACACCGCCGCAAATTTCTATATCCACGAGATCCCTTCTTGGGGCCTGCTCCGGAGCTCCGCCGGAGAGGGCCGTCATCACGGAGGGCTTCTACATCATCCTAGCCCCTCCGATGAAGTGTGAGTAGTTTACCTCAGACCTTCGGGTCCATAGTTAGTAGCTAGATGGCTTCTTCTCTCTTTTTGGATCTCAATACAAAGTTCTCCCCCTCTCTTGTGGAGATCTATTCGATGTAATCTTCTTTTTGCGGTGTGTTTGTTGAGACCGATGAATTGTGGGTTTATGATCAAGTCTATCTATGAATAATATTTGAATCTTCTCTGAATTCTTTTATGTATGATTGGTTATCTTTGCAAGTCTCTTCGAATTATCCGTTTGGTTTGGCCAACTAGATTGGTAGTTCTTGCCATGGGAGAAGTGCTTAGCTTTGGGTTCGATCTTGCGGTGTCCTTTCCGAGTGACTGAAGGGGCAGCAAGGCACGTATTGCATCGTTGCCATCGAGGATAACAAGACGGGGTTTATTTCATATTGCATGAATTTATCTCTCTACATCATGTCATCTTGCTTAAGGCGTTACTCTGTTTTTAACTTAATACTCTAGATGCATGCTGGATAGCGGTCGATGAGTGGAGTAATAGTAGTAGATGCAGAATCGTTTCGGTCTACTTGTCACGGACGTGATGCCTATATACATGATCATGCCTAGATATTCTCATAACTATGCTCAATTCTGTCAATTGCTCAACCGTAATTTGTTCACCCACCGTAGAATACTTATGCTCTTGAGAGAAGCCACTAGTGAAACCTATGGCCCCCGGGTCTATTCTCATCATATCAATCTCCATCACTTTAACCTTGCTTTGGTTTTTACTTGCCTTTACTTTTCACTTTGCATCTCTATACCAAAAATATTATATCTATCAGATCTCACTCTCATAAGTGACTATGAAGGGATTGACAACCCCTAATCGCATTGGTTGCGAGTAGCTATCGTTTTGTGCGGGTACGAGGGACTTGAGCGTGGCCTCGTACTGGGTTGATACTTTGGTTCTCAAAAACTGAGGGAAATACTTACGCTACTTTGCTGCATCATCCCTTCCTCTTCAGGGAAAACCAACGCAAGCTCAAGAGGTAGTAGTACGCGCGAGCTACCAAGGAAGATGGTGCGGGCGGGCGAGCAGTGAGCGGGGGTAAATGGTGTGCGGCCGACGATGGGGAAGAGAGGAGGAAGAAGAAGAGATGGCAGTACTGAGTAAGGCTGATTTAGTAACACCAACACGCTGGTTCAGCTTATTAATTACGTGTCCCATCTGCTGCAGCGTGTATTGTCACTTCACTGCGAAGACTAGTTGAATAGTTCTCTCTGACCGAGATGGGGAATAATGGATCGCGGGGATTTCCTTTCTACAGTATCCCTATGCCTCTACGCTCACTTCACTCATTTTGTTCTGTACCTAGTCACTTGTTGAAACCTGTAGAAAGACAAATACTTCGTATTTGGGAACAGAGGGAGTAGCACCATATGGACGGAACAGACAAAGCTTGAAATATGAACATGTCAATGGGAGGGAGTATGCCCCATGCATGCATGCATGCAACATGCAACACTCACACGTACACATGGACGCACGCTAACGCACCCATGCGGCACACAACACACGACGCAACACACACGCTCACGCTCAAGTGCTCAACCTACTCCCTACGTCCGTGAAAGACTGTACATTTAGAGATTTACACATTGACCAGGGCATAATTAACGCCCAAAAGTAGCAGACTTATGTGTGCATGCGACCATTGAGATAAGAAGATTAAATGAAGGCCATTGCATGCTGTAATTAAGGATATACATGTAGCCTATACCTACAGCACAAGTTGGTGCATTAGTCAATCAATATCGATTTAGATTAAAGGCTAAATGCATTGGAAGTGTAGATGTACATCATGTACTACACTCTTTGTTTTATAGCCGATGTACACTCTTTGTTGGAAGACCGAGGGAGGACACGTGCATGCACTCACATACACAGCCAGGGCGGTTCGCGCGCAAGGGTTGGACTCGTGTCGCGCCTGCGTAAAGTTTTGTTTAACTGATTTCTTTGCTCTGCCAACTGACAGGTGGGACCCAGAAACCAGGTGACAATTTAGCTAGTCAAGAAAGTGCAACGTCGACTATGTGGCCGGTCAGTAGGGTGCAATACGGTGCTCTACGATGAGCTAGTGATTGTATAATCGTCGCAAAACTATATATAGTGACCGTAAAGAGCGTATTGTTACATACGTTGACCGCCAGTGTATTTTTCTCGTTTCAAATTAAGCCATATTAATCGGAAAGGACGCAGTATGGACTACTACTACTAGTATTTAAAGGAAATATGCCCTAGAGGCAATAATAAAGTTATTATTTATTTCCTTATAATCATGATAAATGTTTATTATTCATGCTAGAATTGTATTAACCGGAAACATAATACATGTGTGAATACATAGACAAACAAAGTGTCACTACTATGCCTCTACTTGACTAGCTCGTTAATCAAAGATGGTTATGTTTCCTGACCATGAACAATGAGTTGTTATTTGATTAACGAGGTCACATCATTAGTTGAATGATCTGATTGACATGACCCATTCCATTAGCTTAGCACCCGATCATTTAGTATGTTGCTATTGCTTTCTTCATGACTTATACATGTTCCTATGACTATGAGATTATGCAACTCCCGTTTACCGGAGGAACACTTTGGGTGCTACCAAACGTCACAACGTAACTGGGTGATTATAAAGGAGCATTACAGGTGTCTCCAAAGGTAGATGTTGGGTTGGCGTATTTCGAGATTAGGATTTGTCACTCCGATTGTTGGAGAGGTATCTCTGGGCCCTCTCGGTAATGCACATCACATAAGCCTTACAAGCATTACAACTAATGAGTTAGTTGCGAGATGATGTATTACGGAACGAGTAAAGAGACTTGCCGGTAACGAGATTGAACTAGGTATTGGATACCGACGATCGAATCTCGGGCAAGTAACATACCGATGACAAAGGGAACAACGTATGTTGTTATGCGGTCTGACCGATAAAGATCTTCGTAGAATATGTAGGAGCCAATATGGGCATCCAGGTCCCGCTATTGGTTATTGACCAAAGACGTGTCTCGGTCATGTCTACATTGTTCTCGAACCCGTAGGGTCCGCACGCTTAAGGTTACGATGACAGTTATATTATGAGTTTATGCATTTTGATGTACCGAAGGTTGTTCGGAGTCCCGGATGTGATCATGGACATGATGAGGAGTCTCGAAATGGTCGAGACGTAAAGATTGATATATTGGAAGCCTATGTTTGGATATCGGAAGTGTTCCGGGTGAAATCGGGATTTTACCGGAATACCGGGAGGGTTACCGGAACCCCCCGGGAGCTATATGGGCCATAGTGGGCCTTAGTGGAAAAGAGAAGGGGTTGCCCTAGATGGGCTGCGCGCCTCCCCCTTCCCCTAGTCCTATTAGGACTAGGAGAGGTGGCCGGCCCCCTCCTCCTCTTTTCCCCCTCCGCGAATCCTATTCCGACTAGGATTAGGGGGGGGGATCCTACTCCCAGAGGGAGTAGGACTCTCCTGCGCCCTCCTCCTTGGCCGGCCAGCCTCCCCTCCTCTACTCCTTTATATACGGAGGCAGGGGGCACCTCTAGACACACAAGTTGATCCACGTGATCTATTCCTTAGCCGTGTGCGGTGCCCCCTGCCACCATATACCTCGATAATACTGTAGCGGAGTTTAGGCGAAGCCCTGCTGCTGTAGTTCATCAAGATCGTCACCACGCCATCGTGCTGACGAAACTCTTCCCCGACACTTTGCTGGATCGGAGTCCGGGGATCGTCATCGAGCTGAACGTGTGCTCGAACTCGGAGGTGCCGTAGTTTCGGTGCTTGATCGGTTGGATCGTGAAGACGTACGACTACTTCCTCTACGTCGTGTCAGCGCTTCTGCAGTCGGTCTACATTGGGTACGTAGACAACACTCTCCCCTCTCGTTGCTATACATCACATGATCTTGCGTGTGCGTAGGAATTTTTTTGAAATTACTACGAAACCCAACAGTGGCATCAGAGCCTAGGTTATTTATGTTGATGTTATATGCACGAGTAGAACACAAGTGAGTTGTGGACGATACAAGTCATACTGCCTACCAGCATGTCATACTTTGGTTCGACGGTATTGTTGGACGAGACGACCCAGACCAACCTTACGCGTACGCTTACGCGAGACCGGTTCCCTCGACGTGCTTTGCACATAGATGGCTTGCGGGCGACTGTCTCTCCAACTTTAGTTGAACCAAGTATGGCTACGCCCGGTCCTTGCGAAGGTTAAAACGGAGTCTATTTGACAAACTATCGTTGTGGTTTTGATGCGTAGGTGAGATTGGTTCTTACTTAAGCCCGTAGCAGCCACGTAAAACTTGCAACAACAAAGTAGAGGACGTCTAACTTGTTTTTGCAGGGCATGTTGTGATGTGATATGGTCAAGGCATGATGCTGAATTTTATTGTATGAGATGATCATGTTTTGTAACCAAGTTATCGGCAACTGGCAGGAGCCATATGGTTGTCGCTTTATTGTATGCAATGCAATCGCGATGTAATGCTTTACTTTATTACTAAACGGTAGTGATAGTCGTGGAAGCATAAGAATGGCGAGACGACAACGATGCTACGATGGAGATCAAGGTGTCGCGCCGGTGACGATGATGATCATGACAGTGCTTCGGAGATGGAGATCACAAGCACAAGATGATGATGGCCATATCATATCACTTAAATTGATTGCATGTGATGTTTATCCTTTTATGCATCTTATCTTGCTTTGATTGATGGTAGCATTATAAGATGATCTCTCACTAAAATTATCAAGAAGTGTTCTCCCTGAGTATGCACCGTTGCCAAAGTTCGTCGTGCCCAGACACCACGTGATGATCGGGTGTGATAAGCTCTACGTCCATCTACAACGGGTGCAAGCCAGTTTTTGCACAAGCAGAATACTCAGGTTAAACTTGACGAGCCTAGCATATGCAGATATGGCCTCGGAACACGGAGACCGAAAGGTCGAGCGTGAATCATATAGTAGATATGATCAACATAAACGATGTTCACCATTGAAAACTACTCCATCTCACATGATGATCGGTTATGGTTTAGTTGATTTGGATCACGTAATCACTTAGAAGATTAGAGGGATGTCTATCTAAGTGGGAGTTCTTTAGTAATATGATTAATTGAACTTAAATTTATCATGAACTTAGTCCCTGATAGTATCTTGCTTGTTTATGTTGATTGTAGATAGATGGCTCGTGCTGTTGTTCCGTTGAATTTTAATGCGTTCCTTGAGAAAGCAAAGTTGAAAGATGATGGTAGCAATTATACGGACTGGGTCCGTAACTTGAGGATTATCCTCATTCCTACTCAGAAGAATTACGTCCTGGAAGCACCGCTAGGTGCCAGGCCTGCTGCTGGAGCAACACCAGATGTTATGAACGTCTGGCAGAGCAAAGCTGATGACTACTCGATAGTTCAGTGTGCCATGCTTTACGGCTTACAATCGGGACTTCAACGACGTTTTGAACGTCATGGAGCATATGAGATGTTCCAGGAGTTGAAGTTAATATTTCAAGCAAATGCCCGGATTGAGAGATATGAAGTCTCCAATAAGTTCTATAGCTGCAAGATGGAGGAGAACAGTTCTGTCAGTGAGCATATACTCAAAATGTCTGGGTATAATAATCACTTGATTCAATTGGGAGTTAATCTTCCAGATGATTGCGTCATTGACAGAATTCTCCAATCACTGCCACCAAGCTACAAGAGCTTCGTGATGAACTATAATATGCAAGGGATGAACAAGACTATTCCCGAGCTCTTCGCAATGCTGAAAGCTGCGGAGGTAGAAATCAAGAAGGAGCATCAAGTGTTAATGGTTAACAAGACCACTAGTTTCAAGAAAAAGGGCAAAGGGAAGAAGAAAGGGAACTTCAAGAAGAACAGCAAACAAGTTGCTGCTCAGGAGAAGAAACCCAAGTCTGGACCTAAGCCTGAAACTGAGTGCTTCTACTGCAAGCAGACTGGTCATTGGAAGCGGAACTGCCCCAAATATTTGGCGGATAAGAAGGATGGCAAGGTGAACAAAGGTATATGTGATATACATGTTATTGATGTGTACCTTACTAGAGCTCGCAGTAGCACCTGGGTATTTGATACTGGTTCTGTTGCTAATATTTGCAACTCGAAACAGGGACTACGGAATAAGCGGGCACTGGCAAAGGACGAGGTGACGATGCGCGTGGGAAACGGTTCCAAAGTCGATGTGATCGCGGTCGGCACGCTACCTCTACATCTACCTTCGGGATTAATATTAGACCTAAATAATTGTTATTTGGTGCCAGCGTTGAGCATGAACATTATATCTGGATCTTGTTTAATGCGAGACGGTTATTCATTTAAATCAGAGAATAATGGTTGTTCTATTTATATGAGTAATATCTTTTATGGTCATGCACCCTTGAAGAGTGGTCTATTCTTATTGAATCTCGATAGTAGTAATACACATATTCATAACGTTGAAGCCAAAAGATGCAGAGTTGATAATGAAAGTGCAACTTATTTGTGGCACTGTCGTTTAGGTCATATCGGTATAAAGCGCATGAAGAAACTCCATACTGATGGACTTTTGGAACCACTTGATTATGAATCACTTGGTACTTGCGAACCGTGCCTCATGGGCAAGATGACTAAAACACCGTTCTCCGGTACTATGGAGAGAGCAACGGATTTGTTGGAAATCATACATACCGATGTATGTGGTCCGATGAATATTGAGGCTCGTGGCGGATATCGTTATTTTCTCACCTTCACAGATGATTTAAGCAGATATGGGTATATCTACTTAATGAAACATAAGTCTGAAACATTTGAAAAGTTCAAAGAATTTCAGAGTGAAGTTGAAAATCATCGTAACAAGAAAATAAAGTTTCTACGATCTGATCGTGGAGGAGAATATTTGAGTTACGAGTTTGGTGTACATTTGAAAAATTGTGGAATAGTTTCGTAACTCACGCCACCTGGAACACCACAGCGTAATGGTGTGTCCGAACGTCGTAATCGTACTTTACTGGATATGGTGCGATCTATGATGTCTCTTACTGATTTACCGCTATCGTTTTGGGGTTATGCTCTAGAGACGGCCGCATTCACGTTAAATAGGACACCATCAAAATCCATTGAGACGACACCTTATGAACTGTGGTTTGGCAAGAAACCAAAGTTGTCGTTTCTTAAAGTTTGGGGCTGCGATGCTTATGTGAAAAAGCTTCAACCTGATAAGCTCGAACCCAAATCGGAGAAATGTGTCTTCATAGGATACCCAAAGGAAATTGTTGGGTACACCTTCTATCACAGATCCGAAGGCAAGACATTCGTTGCCAAGAATGGATCCTTTCTAGAGAAGGAGTTTCTCTCGAAAGAAGTGAGTGGGAGGAAAGTAGAACTTGATGAGGTAACTGTACCTGCTCCCTTACTGGAAAGTAGTACATCACAGAAAACTGTTTCAGTGACACCTACACCAGTTAGTGAGGAAGCCAATGATAATGATCATGAAACTTCAGATCAAGATACTACTGAACCTCGTAGATCAACCAGAATAAGATCCGCACCAGAGTGGTACGGTAATCCTGTTCTGCAAGTCATGCTACTAGATCATGATGAACCTACGAACTATGAAGAAGCGATGGTGAGCCCAGATTCCGCAAAGTGGCTTGAAGCCATGAAATCTGAGATGGGATCCATGTATGAGAACAAAGTATGGACTTTGGTTGACTTGCCCGATGATCGGCAAGCAATTGAAAATAAATGGATCTTTAAGAAGAAGACTGACGCTGATGGTAATGTTACTGTCTACAAAGCTCGACTTGTCGCAAAAGGTTTTCGGCAAGTTCAAGGGATTGACTACGATGAGACCTTCTCACCCGCAGCGATGCTTAAGTCCGTCCGAATCATGTTAGCGATTGCCGCATTTTATGATTATGAAATTTGGCAGATGGATGTCAAAACTGCATTCCTGAATGGATTTCTGGAAGAAGAGTTGTATATGATGCAACCGGAAGGTTTTGTCGATCCAAAGGGAGCTAACAAAGTGTGCAAGCTCCAGCGATCCATTTATGGACTGGTGCAAGCCTCTCAGAGTTGGAATAAACGTTTTGATAGTGTGATCAAAGCATTTGGTTTTATACAGACTTTCGGAGAAGCCTGTATTTACAAGAAAGTGAGTGGGAGCTCTGTAGCATTTCTGATATTATATGTGGATGACATATTACTGATTGGAAATGATATAGAATTTCTGGATAGCATAAAGGGATACTTGAATAAAAGTTTTTCAATGAAAGACCTCGGTGAAGCTGCTTACATATTAGGCATTAAGATCTATAGAGATAGATCAAGACGCTTAATTGGACTTTCACAAAGCACATACCTTGACAAAATTTTGAAGAAGTTCAAAATGGATCAAGCAAAGAAAGGGTTCTTGCCTGTGTTACAAGGTGTGAAGTTGAGTAAGACTCAATGCCCGACCACTGCAGAAGGTAGAGAGAATATGAAAGATGTTCCCTATGCATCAGCCATAGGATCTATCATGTATGCAATGCTGTGTACCAGATCTGATGTGTGCCTTGCTATAAGTTTAGCAGGGAGGTATCAAAGTAATCTAGGAGTGGATCACTGGACAACGGTCAAGAACATCCTGAAATACCTGAAAAGGACTAAGGATATGTTTCTCGTATATGGAGGTGACAAAGAGCTCACCGTAAAAGGTTACGTTGATGCAAGCTTTGACACTGATCCGGACGATTCTAAATCGCAAACCGGATACGTGTTTACATTAAACGGTGGAGCTGTCAGTTGGTGCAGTTCTAAACAAAGCGTCGTAGCGGGATCTACATGTGAAGCGGAGTACATAGCTGCTTCGGAAGCAGCGAACGAAGGAGTCTGGATGAAGGAGTTCATATCCGATCTAGGTGTTATACCTAATGCATCGGGTCCAATGAAAATCTTTTGTGACAATACTGGTGCAATTGCCTTGGCAAAGGAATCCAGATTTCACAAAAGGACCAAACACATCAAGAGACGCTTCAACTCCATCCGGGATCTAGTCCAGGTGGGAGACATAGAGATTTGCAAGATACATACGGATCTGAATGTTGCAGACCCGTTGACTAAGCCTCTTCCACGAGCAAAACATGATCAGCACCAAGGCTCCATGGGTGTTAGATTCATTACAGTGTAATCTAGATTATTGACTCTAGTGCAAGTGGGAGACTGAAGGAAATATGCGCTAGAGGCAATAATAAATTTATTATTTATTTCCTTATAATCATGATAAATGTTTATTATTCATGCTAGAATTGTATTAACCGGAAACATAATACATGTGTGAATACATAGACAAACAAAGTGTCACTAGTATGCCTCTACTTGACTAGCTCGTTAATCAAAGATGGTTATGTTTCCTGACCATGAACAATGAGTTGTTATTTGATTAACGAGGTCACATCATTAGTTGAATGATCTGATTGACATGACCCATTCCATTAGCTTAGCACCCGATCGTTTAGTATGTTGCTATTGCTTTCTTCATGACTTGTACATGTTCCTATGACTATGAGATTATGCAACTCCTGTTTACCGGAGGAACACTTTGGGTGCTACCAAACGTCACAACGTAACTGGGTGATTATAAAGGAGCATTACAGGTGTCTCCAAAGGTAGATGTTTGGTTGGCGTATTTCGAGATTAGGATTTGTCACTCTGATTGTCGGAGAGGTATCTCTGGGCCCTCTCGGTAATGCACATCACATAAGCCTTGCAAGCATTACAACTAATGAGTTAGTTGCGAGATGATGTATTACGGAACAAGTAAAGAGACTTGCCGGTAACGAGATTGAACTAGGTATTGGATACCGACGATCGAATCTCGGGCAAGTAACATACCGATGACAAAGGGAACAACGTATGTTGTTATGCGGTCTGACCGATAAAGATCTTCGTAGAATATGTAGGAGCCAATATGGGCATCTAGGTCCCGCTATTGGTTATTGACCAGAGACGTGTCTCGGTCATGTCTACATTGTTCTCGAACCCGTAGGGTCCGCACGCTTAAGGTTATGATGACAGTTATATTATGAGTTTATGCATTTTGATGTACCGAAGGTTGTTCGGAGTCCCGGATGTGATCATGGACATGACGAGGAGTCTCGAAATGGTCGAGACGTAAAGATTGATATATTGGAAGCCTATGTTTGGATATCGGAAGTGTTCCGGGTGAAATCGGGATTTTACCGGAATACCGGGAGGGTTACGGGAACCCCCCGGGAGCTATATGGGCCATAGTGGGCCTTAGTGGAAAAGAGAAGGGCTGCCCTAGATGGGCTGCGCGCCTCCCCTTCCCCTAGTCCTATTAGGACTAGGAGAGGTGGTCGGCCCCCTCCTCCTCTTTTCCCCCTCCGCGAATCCTATTCCGACTAGGATTGGGGGGGGGGGGGAATCCTACTCCCAGAGGGAGTAGGACTCTCCTGCGCCCTCCTCCTTGGCCGGCCAGCCTCCCCTCCTCTACTCCTTTATATACGGAGGCAGGGGGCACCTCTAGACACACAAGTTGATCCACGTGATCTATTCCTTAGCCGTGTGCGGTGCCCCCTGCCACCATATACCTCGATAATACTGTAGCGGAGTTTAGGTGAAGCCCTGCTACTGTAGTTCATCAAGATCGTCACCACGCCGCCGTGCTGACGAAACTCTTCCCCGACACTTTGCTGGATCGGAGTCCGGGGATCGTCATCGAGCTGAACGTGTGCTCGAACTCGGAGGTGCCGTAGTTTCGGTGCTTGATCGGTTGGTTCGTGAAGACGTACGGCTACTTCCTCTACGTCGTGTCAGCGCTTCCGCAGTCGGTCTGCATTGGGTACGTAGACAAAACTCTCCCCTCTCGTTGCTATACATCACATGATCTTGCGTGTGCGTAGGAAATTTTTTGAAATTACTACGAAACCCAACAGTATTGTACTGCTTTGATGTGTCCCATCAACTCGCCGAACGAGGAGAAGCTTGCTTACTACGCCTCTCCCTCGCCCACGCGCGCGGTGGTTTGCAGGACGAGGAGAGGGTTTTGACTACAGCACCCTCTCCCTCTCCCTCTCCCTCTCCCTCTCCCTCGCCCTCGCCCTCGCCCTCACGGTGGACGTGCAGCAGTTCAATCGGTGTTAGATTGCCAGAAGCATATTGTACTGTAGTAACATCATTGTTGGACCTTCCAAAGAGGCGAAGAGCCAAGTGCAAGGTTCACACGAGTACGAACTGTTGAACCTCCCGAAGAGGCAAAGAGCCAAGCGCAAGGTTTTATAGAAGTTGTCGTCCTAGTAGGAGTGTACTACAACTATAGCGAACGATGCTACTGTATGATACCGCCATGTCACGTATATCCAAAGCTGTGCCACCTTTTTTTCTCAAAGAGCGTGTTGGAGCCCGTGCAAAACCTACACAAGTTGCACATACACATAACACATTTACTAGTAATAAATTCTAAAGGACAAATGCCAGTATGCCACACAAGTTCATCTCCAATTCATGTGATAAATTTGTGCACGACTAGTCTACATATATTCACAACGCTACCGTTCACAATTACCGTACTCCACTTACACATTATAGATGGGCTACATGTCCTCCTCCAGGTTCCAGTCCCAGGTGTTCTTCATGGATGGCACGATCCATAGCGGTGGGCAACGGGAATCATTGTCGTAGCTTTCTAGTCCGGTTCCACATGATGGAGACTCATCCAAGCTGAAGCGACATAAATCAGGGATAGCGTGTCCCATCATGTCGTTCATCCGGCGGTGCGCACTGAAGACACAACCATGCTTCATGAACGGCAGGCCTTCCGTGTCGTGCACAGAAGGTGGCATCCGCTTCACAATGGGGTAGCTATCCCCGATGAAAAGCGAGTACTCTCCAAGAGTGTTCCTCGGCACCCACATAGCATAACGGGGGTCGAACTCGGCGCCGTTCATCTGGTACACGCGGCATCCCAGATCTGGACACATGGTGACGTACATAGTTAAGGTCCATGCATAATAATGTTGTGCTCAAATATGGCGGTCAGTAATACTGTGCAGCAAATAGTACTACTCCGGTATAAAGGAAGTAAAATAACCGGCTTATTATATATAGCCACTCTTGGCTACATGGATGAGATAGTAAGACATGGAAAAACAAAAATGGTGGCAGCTAGTGGGTTCAAGTCTTCAAGGGCCTAGCTAGCTATACACGTTCTCCAAGGTAAAAAGTACTCCTACTAGTACTAGTACAACAATGAAAGAGAAGGCGAGAGGGTTAAAAAATGGAATACCTGGGTAGATGGTGACGGTCCGATCATGGTAGATTGTGTGACCATGTTGCACATCAGTGGTACCATGGGTAACGACTGCTAAGATAGTTGATCCCAATATGCCAAAGTCAGCTATAAGGTTCCAGGTTAGACTGAATCGCGGATGCAAATGCACATCCAGGATCGGCGATCTTATTTTGATCGGGGGATGACTGGTCCCTGCAAAATAATGGAGTACCGCTAGGGATGCAAATGATGGTTTGTGCATTCCGTTTGTAATCTCCCGTACTGTAGGATGGCAACCAGATGAAACAAGTCCCCTGGCTTGTCACCGCGAAGATGCGGCCTAGATGGCGCACGGCGTCTTCGAACGTGTAGGGGTACAAATCTGCCACCGCCAGCATGCGTCAGCCTCTGCCGTTACTGCCTCTTGCATTGATGGCAATCCTTATGTCAAACACCGCGATGAGATAGTAATCGTCGTAGCCACGTCGCTTTGTCGGCGGGTCCGCAATTGCTATCTTCTTTAATCTCATGTAGGCATCATCATACGTATTCAAGCCCAGCCAGTCCGAAAGGACGATCCCAATGGTGGAGAAGGGGTCTACCGGAATGGCCGCACTGTTGTGGATGTTGTGCAAAATGATGGTGGTATCCGGCCAGAGGTATGCAAGCCAATCTTCATTGGCACCGACCCATACCTATATATAAGACGGTGGGCAACGGACAAATTACGGGATGGAAATGGAATAACTAAGTACTACATGATCAAACTCCATTACTAACCTGCTCATCGGACAAAATCCGACTACCTCTCAACATCGGCAACTCTAGCGGAGTCAACGTGCAACCATGGCCAGGGAGCAGTGGACTGTTCGAAGGATTGTCCCATAGAAGAACCTTCTCCTCGAGGACGCATGGAAGACCAACAAGCATGGCCTTTTCCCAAGCTTGTTTAAGCAGCGTCTTGAAAAAGTTGGTGCAGGAAGCACCGAGTCTTGTGGCGGTGAGGACGTCGGAGCGGCGTGCGATTTATCCCACAGGATCATCATCCAAGGTCTCCCAGCCCCGACGAGGAGGAGAACCGCCTGGCGAATCCATGGGAGCAGCGGCGAACTGCCTTCTCTTCGAGGGGAGGGGAACTGGTGAGGAGGAGATAAGAGCGTAGTAACCGCAGGGCCTCGTCCCTTCCAACTGTAGATCGTTCCTCAGCGAAGGGGTGAGGATATTATTTACTACTAGTACTCCCTCCGATTCTTTTTACTCTGCGCATAAGAGCAGACCCGGATACCAAGGCAGGGGCTCGCTGCATGCTTTCTAGACGGAAATACCCCAGGCGCATGGATGGGAGGAGCTAGCAGCTATAAATGCCCCATGCAGCCCATTGGTTGTCCGCCCGTGTTCTCCTCTCTCTGCATGCTGCATGGATGTCTTCCTCTCTCTCTCTCACATGACTGCATGCGGTGGCGCTGGCCTATGAGAAGCTCGCGTGGAGATAGCAATCTTCTCGCCAGAAGAGATTTTTTTTGAAAGAAAGGGATTATGGAACGTTATGGGATTGCATTATACTGTAAATAATAGCACTAGTAAGAAATTTTTGGCACTAGGTAGTAGTTTTTGGCGTGGATTAAGAAATTTTGGGTATGTTTTTGCCATTTTTTGTACACGCCAACTAGTGTCAAAAAACGTCTTACATTATGTGACGGAGGAGTACGTACTTGTACTGTAGCAGTACTAGTACTGCTTTTCTCAACTAGTAGTGCAATGTACTGTACTTCTAATCTAGTCTAATATAGTGCACCAGTTTTGAACTCTTGAATCTCAAGGCCAAGGAGCTACAGTTGGAAGTGGAGGGTACTACTGTTCTCTAGAACGCTGTACTATCAATGCAGGGGAAGTACACCTGCGTAGTGGCCTAGTGGGTACTCTCGGTGCTCTATTCAGACGCTCCTCTCACGTAGCTGGCCTACTTAGCCGCTCCTCTCACGCACACACTAGCAGCCTGTTTATCAGCGACGGTTACTGCGGGGGCAGAACATTTGAGTTATTTGATGCAGCGAGACTAGGCTTTTCGCTTCCATTTGTGGAGGTGTAATAGATCTCGTCGAACTTTGTTAGTAGTTCCTTCTTTATGAATGAGATGAAGCAAAGCTTTTGCCTCCGTTTCAAAAAAACATGTCAAGAGGAATTTCTTTTATAGTAGAGCCAATAATGGAGTGAAGTCCATGTGTGCAACGCCACAAGCTACAGAGTAGTGGTAGAGCACTTTACGTATAGAGCCATATTGCACAGTTCCCAATGCCCCACTAGGCTTTTCCGGCTCCTCGGGCTTAATTGGGAGGCGCTAGTTTAAATATGCTACTAGCTGATGAGGAAGCTGCAACCGAGGTGCGTCTAGGGCGAGCACGCGAGCCACAGGATGCTGGGAAGGAAAACCTGTTCACGTGGCTAGGCTGTCCAGTGCACCCAGATTGTGGGGCCGCACATCCGTTTGACTTCAAAACTCAAACAACCCGTGTAAAATATTGGCTCACAGCGAAGTGTAGTAGTACTATTTTTTAAAAAAAGGTCGCCGCGCGCTCGGCTGGGATCAAACCCACAAAACAAGGTATACACTCCCGCGACCACTAGTAGTACTCGTTGGAGTACAACGCAACCTAGAATCGCCTTTTGTCGCTAGTAGTACGTACATTGTTCCTTACAAGAAACCCCTAAAATGCCAAAAACTACTACCACTTGCATACGTGGCAGACTTAAGATAAGACTACCTTATCAACCATTGTACATGCTCTTACCAACAAAAATCCTCGAGTGACCTCCTACCTCCGGCCCGTCCACCTAATCATCCTCGGCCATGGGACGCAGCTACCGCCGCCGGCAGAAGGCGAGGTCAAAACCACCGACGGTGCGGAGCCCATGTTGCGGCAGCCCGGATGCCAGCTCCGTCCGGCGCTCGCGGCCGCTAGCTAGCCAAGATAGCTCCGTCCAGCTGCTTGTCTGGAAGGTTTGCTAGCTAGATTGGCACGGCAGTGCGACGGCTTGCTCGCGCGCGCCGCGCTAAGGCCAGCCATCTGGCTCGAGTGAAGGCCAGCGCGGCGGCTTGCTCGCTCGTGAGTCACGCTCGGGCCAGCCTGCCAACCCGTGTGGAGGCCAGCGCGGCGTCCGACCCATCCGGCGGAGCTGCGGCCAACTCGCTCATCACCGGCGCTACCGACGAACACGCATCAGTACTGTTTGAAGTAATGTTCAGGAAAAATAATGATTTGAGGGGGAATAACATGATAGAAGGTGAGATGTGGGTCCCTTGTGTCAACGGTCAAACAAAGTGTGTTGGTTTAAGCTGCCTCGTCAGCACGGACGTGTGGGCCAACCCTGTCATAAATGGGTTTAAACGAACCTAATCGGTAGGAGTACTAGGTAGTTTTTGGCGTGGATTAAGAAATTTTAGGTATGTTTTTGCTATTTTTTGTACAATAGATTCTTCCTAGGGCTGGTTGAAAGTGGTAGTTTTTTGTTAAATACTCTACATATTGTAAGTAGGAGTGAAAGTTAAGCTTTGGAAGCCAATTAGCAAGGCTAGTTACATAGTTCATATGTGTACATGATGGAAAGTAAATATCAACCATGAGTGACTAATATCTTGATGGAAAACTCGAAACTATGGAATACTAGGGAAAAATGCATGGTTGGAAATACTAGCAATGTTCATGTCCGTTGCAATGAATCATAATTAGAATAATACTTATTCACAAACTTGGTACAAAACACTCTAATTTTGATATACATATGTCACTAGAGATATATTATGTTTCAATTCGAATATATTCCTTGGGCTGTTTTGGTGAGGTCAGGGAGGGATGTGGTTGGTTTTAAGATACTAATTATGGGGTTTTCTGCAAATTGGTAGACAAGTGGGATGTTGGTGAGAAAAGGCAACAACTTACCTCACAATCGTTAGATGTAGATCTAATGGTCAGAAACGACGGATGGCAGACACACCAGCATCACCAACTTAGTCTTCTGTAGGAGTACTAGCAAGATCCGTGCATTGCACGGAACATCAAGATGCATTTTTTTATAAAACACTTGTTGTGATTGACCCTTGCGGGAGTAATCCCATGTGTAAAAACTAATGATATCTCGAGAAATATGAGATAAGGTGAAGAGGAGTGGGGTGTGGTGGTGGTTGGTGGTCGGACTGAGCGGAGGCATGGGGATTGACGACGCCAGTAGCGGCCACCAGGCCACTTTGTTCCAGAGGCTTCCTTTCTTAATTGATCAACAATGAGGTTTGTTGGAGATAAGGATGAACGAGGTAAGGCCTTGTCTGCAAATGTGGAGATGGGTGCGGGTATCTTTTAGTTTAATTTCCATGCGTCAGATATAGATCGGATGGTCTATATTGCAAGATGGCACATGTACCATCATCACCAACTCGGTTTTTTATAAGAGAAGAAATATAAGTATGGAGATACAAACGTATTATCGATACTTGCTTCCGTAAACTAGCATCTACATTCTATTCAACGCCTCGGCATGTGGGGCCTTAGCACAATGACTTCTCGACTATGTAAAACAAAGATTTTTCTCGTCGCCGACAAGGAGGGGTGACGGCGGTGCGCTTTTTGGCTTGCTCTAGTCCTAGTAGTCATACTAGGTGGTCTAAGCACGTGTAGATTTATTCTTTTTCACGTCTTGTGTTCGCCGTACTGCCACGACTGTTGATGAATAGATGGTAAGTTATTCACAGGGAAACCCTTGTTGAGCCTGTTTGCGAGAGAGAGAGAGAGAGAGAGAGAGATAGTGTGCGTGTGTGATATGTTAGAGACTGAGGCAATGATAACAAATTCTTTGTGTCTATGTGTGTGGAGGATAGAGAGAGAAATGTACATGGGGCTTTGTGTTGTGTAATGTGGAGACACATATACATAATTAGAGAGTGAGTGTGTGAGATACACATGTGGACATGAGGAGAGATGAGGATCCAGATAAATGGGTGTTTGTGCGTGTCTGTGTGTGTTTGTGCACACGTTTGTGTGTGAGAGGGAGAGAGTGTATGTGGAGTACAGAGACCACTGATGATGTAAACCTAGTATAAGGGAAGGGGAATGGTGTGACATGTGTAGTAGCGAGATAGCACGGGTGCAGGCGGGGGGAGCAGTCCACTTGGAAGAGACATCGAGTGTGTGTGTGTGGGAGAGGGGTGTGAGAGAGAGAAAGAGAGAGCTAGCGACGGAGAGAGAGAGGGGGAGGAAGAGAGGGGGAGAGAGGGGTCGTTTGTGTCCATAAATGGCGTATAGATAGGGAGACAATGTTGATGCTGTCCGAAATTGGCCTATGAAAGGAGACGCAAGGGAAGCGAGTCATCATGTGTGTGATAGGGACTTCATGACAGATCTAGAATAGATGGTGTAGAGAACAATGTGCGAAATCGAGAACGATTATACATTAGGGAGCTATGCAAAGAGTCACGACATATATGTATACAGGGAAGGAGCTGGGGCGGGTCCGCATGTGGGAGAGATAGAAATAGGAGAGTGGTGCACAAGGAGACAAAGTGTGCTTGTTTGCAGTGGGGGTGGTGTGTGAGGTGAGTGCGCGAGAACCACATAACTAGGGAGATAGATGTTTGGGGACGACGTTTTGTGTGCATGGGAAATATACACTCTACATAGTGCGTGTACTTGGGTAAGAGAGATAGCGGGAGACCTAGAGAGTGAGGGAAGAGATGTGTGCATGCCCGAGAGATAAAGTGATAGAGACCTATGTTGGGATCCGGACTTTACAAGAGAGAGGGGTGTTAATTGATACGTCCATTTTGCATCATGCTTTTATATCGATATTTATCGCATTATAGACTGTTATTTCACTTTATGTCACAATACTTATGGCTATTCTCTCTTATTTTACAAGGTTTACATAAGGAGGGAGAATGCGGGGAGCTGGAATTCTGGTCTGGAAAAGGAGCAAATCTGCGCAACTCCAAAAGTCCTGAAACTCCACAGAACGTCTTAAAAGAAATAAAGAAAAATACACGCCAAAGATGAAGGCCAGGGGGGCCCG
This sequence comes from Triticum urartu, assembly GCF_056163025.1. NCBI lineage: Eukaryota > Viridiplantae > Streptophyta > Magnoliopsida > Poales > Poaceae > Triticum > Triticum urartu. The sequence goes on from NC_141875.1 coordinate 100,236,058, forward strand.
CACCCTTCTCACGAGGGTGGGGGGCGCCCCCCTAGGGCGCTCCCCCTACCTCCTGGGCCCCCTGGTGGCTCTCCGATGCCCATCTTCTCCTATATGAGGTCTTTCGATGAGAAAAAAATGAGGAGGAACTTTTCGGGACGAGACTCCGCCGCCACGAGGCGGAACCTTGGCAGATCCAATCTAGAGCTCCGGCAGAGCTGTTCTGCCAGGGATACTTCCCTCCCGGAGGGGGAAATCATCACCATCGTCATCACCAACTCTCCTCTCATCGGGAGAGGGAAATCTCCATCAACATCTTCACCAGCACCATCTCATCTCCAAACCCTAGTTCATCTCTTGTATCCAATTCCTGTCTCAAAGTCCGGGATTGGTGCTACTAGGTTGCTAGTAGTGTTGATTACTCCTTGTAGTTGATGCTAGTTGGTTTAATTGGTGGAAGATTATATGTTCAAATCCTATATGCATATTATTACCCCTCTGATTATGAACATGAATATGCTTTGTGAGTAATTACGTTCGTTCCTGAGGACAAGGGAGAAGTCTTGCTATGAGTAGTCATGTGAATTTGGTATTCGTTTGATATTTTGATAAGATGTATATTGTCTAGCCTCTAGTGGTGTTATGTGAACGTCGACTACATAACACTTCACCATTATTTGGGCCTAGAGGAAGGCATTGGGAAGTAATAAGTAGATGATGGGTTTCTAGAGTAACAGAAGCTTAAACCCTAGTTTATGCGTTGCTTCGTAAGGGGCTGATTTGGATCCATATGTTTCATGCTATGGTTAGGTTTACCTTAATACTTTCATTGTAGTTGTGGATGCTTGAAATAGACGTTAATCATAAGTGGGATGCTTGTTCAAGTAAGAACAGCACCCAAGCACCGGTCCACCCACATATCAAATTATCAAAGTATCGAACGCGAATCATATGAATGTGATGAAAACTAGCTTGACGATATTCCCATGTGTCCTCGGGAGCGCTTTTCCTATTATAAGAGTTTGTTCCAGCTTGTCCTTTGCTATAAAAGGATTGGGCCACCTTGCTGCACTTTATTTACTTTTGTTACTTGTTGCTCGTTACAATTTATCCTATCACAAAACTATCTGCTGCCACTTATTTCAGTACTTGCAGAGAATACCTTGCTGAAAACCGCTTATCATTTCCTTCTGCTCCTCGTTGGGTTCGACACTCGTACTTATCGAAAGGACTATGATAGATCTCCTATACTTTTGGGTCATCAAGACTCTTTTCTGGCACCGTTGTCGGGGAGTGTAGCGCCTTTGGTAGGTGGAATTTGGTAAGGAAAAATTTATATAGTGTGCTGCAATTTACTGTCACTTGTTACTATGGAAAGTAATTCTCTGAGGGGCTTGTTCGGGGTATCTTCACCCCGACCAGTAGAGCAAAGAGTTGCTCCTCAACCTACTGAACCTATTGAAAATGAAATTCCTTATGAGTATCCTTCGGGTATGATAGAAAAACTGCTAGCTAATCCTTTTACAGGAGATGGAACAAAGCATCCTGATGAGCACTTAATATATGTGGATGAAGTTTGTGGATTATTTAAGCTTGCAGGTATACCCGATGATGTTGCTAAGAATAAGGTCTTCCCTTTATCTTTGAAGGGAGAAGCATTGATATGGTATAGGCTATGTGATGATATGAGATCATGGGACTATAAAAGATTGAAGCTGGAATTTCATCAAAAGTATTACCCTATGCATCTTGTTCATCGTGATCGCAATTATATATATAATTTCTGGCCTCGCGAAGGAGAAAGCATCGCTCAAGCTTGGGGGAGGCTTAAATCAATGTTATATTCATGCCCCAATCATGAGCTCCCGCGAGAAATAATTATGCAAAGTTTTTATGCTTGGCTTTCTGAAAACAATCGCAACATGCTCGATACTTCTTGTGCTGGCTCTTTTATGATGAAGACTATTGAATTCAGATGGAATTTATTGGATAGAATTAAACGCAACTCTGAAGATTGGGACCTCGATGAAGGTAAGGAGTCAGGTATGACACCTAAGTTTGATTGTGTTAAATCTTTTATGGATACCGATATTTTCCGTAAGTTTAGCACTAAATATGGACTTGACTCTGAGATAGTAGCTTCTTTCTGTGAATCTTTTGCTACTTATGTTGATCTCCCTAAGGAGAAGTGGTTTAAATACCATCCTCCCATAGAAGTAAAAGTAGCTGCACCTATTAAAGTTGAAGAAAAGACTTTCACATATAATGATCCTATTGTTCCTACTTCTTATATTGAGAAACCACCTTTCCCTATTAGAATAAAGGATCATGCTAAAGCTTCAACTGTTGTTCATAAAAGCAATGTTAGAACTTATACACCTCCTGAGCAAGTTAAAGTAGAACCTAATATTGCTATTGTTAAAGATCTCTTGTCTGATAATATTGATAGGCATGTTATTCAGTTCGAAGGTGAAACTGCTAGAATTGCTAAACCTTGTGCTAAAGATAAACATAGACCTGTGGTAGGCGTGCCTGTTATTTCTGTAAAAATAGGGATCATTGTTATCATGGCTTATGTGATATGGGTGCGAGTGCTAGTGTTATACCGCATACTTTATACGAAGAAATTAAGAATGAAATTGCACCTGTTGAGTTAGAAGATATTGATGTTACTATTAAACTTGCTAATAGAGATACTATTTCAGCAATGAGAATTGTTAGAGATGTTGAAGTCTTGTGTGGGAAAACTAAATATCCTGCTGATTTTCTTGTTCTTGGTTCCCCACAAGATAGCTTTTGTCCCATTATATTTGGTAGACCTTCTTGAATACTGTCAATGCTACCATAGACTGCACTAGGAATATTGTTACTGTTGGTTTGGATGTGGTGGTTCATGAGTTTAATTTCTCTAAATTTAATAAACAACATAGTGAGGAAGAATTGCCTAGTAAGGATGAAATTATTGGTCTTGCTTCTATTGCCGTACCTCCTAGTGACCCTTTAGAACACTATTTGCTAGACCATGAAAATGATATGTTCATGAATGAAAGAAGGGAAATAGATGAAGTATTCTTTAAACAGGAACCTGTTCTGAAACACAATTTGCCTGTTGAAATCCTAGGGGATCCTCCTCCACCCAAGGGTGATCCTGTGTTTGAGCTCAAACCCTTGCCTGATAATCTTAAATATGCTTATCTTGATGAAAAGAAGATATATCCTGTTATTATTAGTGCTGACCTTTTAGAGCATGAAGAAGAAAGATTATTGAAAACTCTGAAGAAGCACCGCGCTGCTATTGGATATACTCTTGATGATCTTAAGGGCATTAGTCCCACTCTATGTCAACATAAAATAAATTTGGAAGCAGATGCCAAATCAGTTCGTGATCCTCAATGACGCATGAATCCTAAAATGAAGGAAGTGGTAAGAAAAGAAATACTAAAGCTTCTGGAGGCAGGTATAATCTATCCCGTTGCTGATAGTGAGTGGGTAAGTCCTGTCCATTGTGTCCCTAAGAAGGGAGGTATTACTGTTGTTCCTAATGATAAAGATGAATTGATTCCACAAAGAATTATCACACGTTATAGGATGGTAATTGATTTCCGCAAATTAAATAAAGCTACTAAGAAAGATCATTACCCCTTCCCTTTTATTGATCAAATGCTAGAAAGATTATGCAAACATACACACTATTGCTTTCTAGATGGTTATTCTGGTTACTCTCAAATACCTTGTCGGCTAGAGATCAATCAAAGACTACTTTTACATGCCCTTTTGGTACTTCTGCTTATAGACATATGCCTTTTGGTTTATGTAATGCACCTGCTACCTTTCAAAGATGCATGATGGCTATATTCTCTAACTTTTGTGAAAATATTTGTGAGGTTTTCATGGACGACTTTTCCGTCTATGGTTCCTCTTTTGATGATTGCTTGAGCAATCTTGATCGAGTTTTTGCAGAGATGTGAAGAAACTAATCTTGTCTTGAATTGGGAAAAGTGCCACTTTATGGTTAATGAAGGTATTGTCTTGGGGCACAAAGTTTCTGAAAGAGGTATTGAAGTTGATAAAGCCAAGGTTGATGCTATTGAAAAGATGCCATGTCCCAAGGACATCAAAGGTATAAGAAGTTTCCTTGGTCACGCCGGATTTTACAGGAGGTTCATTAAGGACTTCTCAAAAATTTCTCGGCCTCTGACTAATTTATTGCAAAAAGATATACCATTTGTCTTTGATGATAATTGTGTAGAAGCATTTGAAATACTTAAGAAAGCATTAGTCTCTGCACCTGTTGTTCAGCCACCTAATTGGAACTTACCATTTGAAATTATGTGTGATGCTAGTGATTATGTTGTAGGTGCTGTTCTAGGGCACAGAGTTGATAAGAAATTAAATGTTGTTCATTATGCTAGTAAGACTCTAGACAATGCTCAAAGAAATTATGCTACTACTGAAAAAGAGCTTTTAGCAGTTGTATTTGCTTGTGATAAGTTCAAATCTTATATTGTTGATTCTAAAGTAACTATTCAAACTGATCATGCTGCTATTAAATATCTTATGGAAAAGAAAGATGCTAAACCTAGACTTATTAGATGGGTTCTCTTGCTACAAGAATTTGATTTGCATATTGTTGATAGAAAGGGAGCTGAGAACCCCGTTGCAGACAACCTGTCTAGGTTAGAAAATATTCTTGATGACCCACTACCTATTAATGATGACTTTCCTGATGAACAATTAAATGTTATAAGTACTTCTCTTAGTACTCCATGGTATGCTGATTATGCTAATTATATTGTTGCTAAGTTTATACCACCTAGCTTCACATACCAACAAAATAAAAAGTTCTTCTTTGATTTAAGACATTACTTTTGGGATGACCCACATCTTTATAAAGAAGGAGTAGATGGTGTTATTAGACGTTGTGTACCTGAGCATGAACAGGAACAGATCCTACGCAAGTGTCATTCCGAGTCTTATGGAGGACACCACGCTGGAGATAGAACTGCACATAAGGTATTGCAATCTGGTTTTTATTGGCCTACTCTCTTCAAGGATGCTCGTAAGTTTGTCTTGTCTTGTGATGAATGTCAAAGAATTGGTAATATTAGTAGACGTCAAGAAATTCCTATGAATTATTCTCTTGTAATTGAACCGTTTGATGTTTGGGGCTTTGATTATATGGGACCTTTTCCTGCCTCTAACGGATACACACATATTTTAGTTGCCGTTGATTATGTCACTAAGTGGGTAGAAGTTATTCCAACTAGTAGTGCTGATCATAACACTTCTATTAAAATGCCTAAGGAAGTTATTTTTCCGAGGTTTGGAGTCCCTAGATATTTAATGACTGATGGTGGTTCACACTTTATTCATGGTGCCTTCCGTAAAATGCTTGCTAAATATGATGTTAATCCTAGAATTGCATCCCCTTATCACCCACAGTCTAGTGGTCAAGTAGAGTTGAGCAATAAAGAGCTCAAATTAATTTTGCAAAAGACTGTTAATAGGTCTAGAAAGAATTGGTCTAAGAAACTTGATGATGCATTATGGGCTTATAGAACTGCATACAAAAATCCTATGGGTATGTCTCCGTATAAAATGGTTTATGGAAAAGCATGTCACCTACCTCTCGAACTAGAACATAAGGCATACTTGGCTATTGAAGAACTCAACTATGATTTTAAACTTGCCGGTGAGAAGAGGTTATTTGATATTAGCTCACTTGATGAATGGAGAACCCAAGCTTATGAAAATTCCAAGTTGTTTAAAGAAAAAGTTATAAGATGGCATGACAAAAGGATACAAAAGCGTGAGTTTAATGTAGGTGACTATGTATTGCTATACAACTCTCGTTTAAGATTTTTTGCAGGAAAACTTCTCTCTAAATGGGAAGGCCCCAATGTTATCGAGGAGGTCTATCGTTCCGGTGCCATAAAAATCAAGAACTTCAAGGGCAGAAATCCGAAGGTGGTAAACGGTCAAAGAATTAAACATTATAGCTCAGGTAATCCCATAAATGTTGAAACCAATATTATTGAAACCGTAACCCCGGAGGAATACATAAGGGAAACTTTCCGGAACGTTTCAGACTCCAAAAAGGAATAGGTATGTGGTACGGTAAGAAAACCGACTCCAAAACAATTTTTAAGGCAATATTTCTCCGTTTTGGAATATTTAGAAAAATAGAAAAATAAGTAGCAGTCCGGGAAGGACACGAGGGCCCCACGAGGGTGGTGGGCGCGCCCTACCCCCCTGGGCGCGCCCCCCTACCTCGTGAGCACCTTGTGTGCCTTCCGGACTCCGTTTTCTTGCATGTTACGTATTTTGGTCGGTAAAAATTCATTATATATTCTCCCGAAGTTTTTGACTCCCGTATCACGCAAAAATCTCCTGTTTTCGTTTCGGGCTGTCCTGTTGCAGATTAAATCAACATGTCTTCCCAGGATTCGGAAGGAGAAAGCTATGTGGATGATTACTTAGCAAATCCAAAGGTCTATGGAGATGTGGAACATAATGGATGGACCACGGAGGAAGAAGAGGACTATGAACCCAAGGGGAAGGAGGAGACGAGCTCAGATGAAGATGAAGCACCATTGCCTCAAGCTGGGGACATGCACGTGGAGTTCAAAAAGTCAAGTCTCCCTGATAGGGTAAAGAAACCCAAGTTCAAGTTTATCCCTTTTTGTCTCTTGCAGGAAAATAAGCATGACCTATGCAAAAAGATATTAAACCTGGAGTGGGAAGTTGATGGTCTGAGGGATCAAAATGCTGTCCTCAAGCGCAAATTAAGGGAGAAGACTAAGCCATCAACTAAGCCAACATCACCACCACCTTCTTCACCAACCAAGGAGACATAATCACATGGGTATGGGCACTCCCCTAGGCAACTGCCAAGCTTGGGGGAGGTGCCCCGGTATCGTATCACAATCACAACTCTTGTCTTTACCGTTTTTCTTAGTTCAATCCTATTAGTAGTATCTTGATCTAGTAGAATAAAGTTTATGGCATGATCTAGTTTTGAGTTTTGCTTTATGATCTCTCTATGTAATCGAGTCCGTGAGTTATATATAATAAAGATTAGTGTTGAGTCAAGGGGTTGATTATTTTGCCATGATCTTGGGTGAATAAAAGAAAAGAGAAAAAGAATAAAAAGAAACAAAAAGTTCATATTGATCTTATTGAGAGTAATGACTTCACATAAAAAGAGTATGATGATTAAAAGTTGTTGGGAATTGGCAGACATAGCTTTGGTCATTGTTGCAATTAATAGGAAGTAATAAGGAAAGAGAGGTTTTCACATATAGATATATTATCATTGACATCTTTTATGATTGGGAGCACTCATTAAAATATGACATGCTAAAGAGTTGATGTTGGACAAGGAATACAACGTAATGAGTTATGTCTTTCTTATATCTGAGATAAAGTATGTTGTCATGGTTCCTCTAACTTGTTGAGCTTGCCTTTCCCCCTCATGCTAGCCAAATTCTCAGCACCAAGTAGAAATACTACGTGTGCTTCCAAATACCCTTAAACCAGTTTTGCCATGAGAGTCCACCATATCTACCTATGGATTGAGTAAGATCCTTCAAGTAAGTTGTCATCGGTGCAAAGCAATTAAAATTGCTCTAAATATGTATGATTGATTGGTGCGGGAGAAATAAGCTTTATACGATCTTGTGATGTGGAAGTAATAAAAGCGACGGACTGCATAATAAAGGTTCATATCACAAGGGGCAATATAAAGTGACGTTCTTTCGCATTGAGATTTTATATATCCAACCATAAAATCGCATGGCAACCTCTACTTCCCTCTGCGAAGGGCCTATCCTTTATTATTATCTTCTACCTTATGCAAGAGTCACGGTGATCTTCACCTTTCCTTTTTTTTCATTTTATCCTTTGGCAAGCTCAACATGTTGGAAAGAACATTATATATATATATATATATCTAATTGGATGTAGGGGAGCATGAACCATTATTGTTGACATTACCCTTGAGGTAAAAGGTTGTGGGGCAAAACTATAAGCCCCTATCTTTCTCTGTGTCCAATTAAAACTCCGTAACCACAAGTATTCCATGAGTGTTAGCAATTATGGAGGACTAAATGATAGTTGAGTATGTGGACTTGCTTTTTAGCTCTAACATAGACTCTTTCCGATGTTATGATAAATTGCAATTGCTTCAATGACTGAGATTATAGTTTGTTGGAGCCCAATAAAGTTTATGATTTATACTTTTGCATTGTGAATAGATCATCACTTGAACATAAGTAATCATATGACAAAATCTATATATGTTGCTGTTATAAGAATAATCATGATGCCTTCATGTCCGTATGTTATTTTTATCGACGCCTCTACCTCTAAACATGAGGACATATTTATTATTATCGGCTTTTCGCTTGAGGACAAGCGAGGTCTAAGCTTGGGGGAGTTGATACGTCCATTTTTCATCATGCTTTTATATCGATATTTATCGCATTATGGATTGTTATTTCACTTTATGTCACAATACTTATGGCTATTCTATCTTATTTTACAAGGTTTACATAAGGAGGGAGAATGCGGGCAGCTGGAATTCTGGTCTGGAAAAGGAGCAAATATTAGAGACCTATTCTGCGCAACTCCAAAAGTCCTGAAACTCCACGGAACGTCTTAAAAGAAATAAAGAAAAATACATGCCAAAGATGAAGGCCAGGGGGCCCACACCCTTCTCACGAGGGTGGGGGGCGCCCCCCCCCTAGGGTGCGCCCCCAACCTCATGGGCCCCCTGGTGGCTCCCCGATGCCCATCTTCTCCTATATGAGGTCTTTCAATGAGAAAAAAAATGAGGAGGAACTTTTCGGGACGAGACTCCGCAGCCACGAGGCGGAACCTTGGCGGATCCAATCTAGAGATCCGGTAGAGCTGTTCTGCCGGGGATACTTCCCTCCCGGAGGGGGAAATCATCACCATCATCATCACCAACTCTCCTCTCATCGGGAGAGGGCAATCTCCATCAACATCTTCACCAGCACCATCTCATCTCCAAACCCTAGTTCATCTCTTATATCCAATTCCTGTCTCAAAGTCCGGGATTGGTGCTAGTAGGTTGCTAGTAGTGTTGATTACTCCTTGTAGTTGATGCTAGTTGGTTTAATTGGTGGAAGATCATATGTTCAGATCCTATATGCATATTATTACCCCTCTGATTATGAACATGAATATGCTTTGTGAGTAATTACGTTCGTTCCTGAGGACAAGGGAGAAGTCTTGCTATGAGTAGTCATGTGAATTTGGTATTCGTTTGATATTTTGATAAGATGTATATTGTCTAGCCTCTAGTGGTGTTATGTGAATGTCGACTACATAACACTTCACCATTATTTGGGCCTAGAGGAAGGCATTGGGAAGTAATAAGTAGATGATGGGTTTCTAGAGTGACAGAAGCTTAAACCCTAGTTTATGCGTTGCTTCGTAAGGGGCTGATTTGGATCCATATGTTTCATGCTATGGTTAGGTTTACCTTAATACTTTTGTTGTAGTTGTGGATGCTTGCAATAGAGGTTAATCATAAGTGGGATGCTTGTTCAAGTAAGAACAACATCCAAGCACCGGTCCACCCACATATCAAATTATCAAAGTATCGAACGCGAATCATATGAATGTGATAAAAACTAGCTTGACGATATTCCCATGTGTCCTCGGGAGCGCTTTTCCTATTATAAGAGTTTGTTCCGGCTTGTCCTTTGCTATAAAAGGATTGGGCCACCTTGCTGCACTTTATTTACTTTTGTTACTTGTTGCTCGTTACAATTTATCCTATCACAAAACTATCTGCTGCCACTTATTTCAGTACTTGCAGAGAATACCTTGCTGAAAACCGCTTATCATTTCCTTCTGCTCCTCGTTGGGTTTGACAGTCTTACTTATCGAAAGGACTACGATAGATCCCCTATACTTGTGGGTCATCATTAATGTTCTCGTGTGTTGGTGTTTGGGGGAGAGAACGACTTCTCTGTGTGTGTGTGGTGGGGGGGGTTGACTTCAGATAAAAAGTGAGGTGTCTATATTTGAGGGACTTTAGCGTAATTGAGATATTCTGCACTCATGGTTGATCAATTTGTTTCACAGTTTGTACTATGAGATAACGATACTTTTGAACATGCGTAATATACCTTGATGTACCAGAATTACAAACCTAATATTGGAATTTTGGAATTCGACTCCATCATTAGCTTTTGTAATTCATTTAAACGGAGGTACATTTTTTAAGTCGGGAATTCGTGATTTCAAATTCATATATCAAACCTAGAGATATACACATACGGGCATGTTCAAACTTTATAATCATCCACTTTATTCATACACATACACATTTTTGCTTTCGTCATCATATTTAGGATAAACACATTTGGAATTTCATTTGAATTGGACCGTATCATGGTATTTGCTTGTAGTAGCTCAATGATGCATATTTGAATGGAATGGACAATCTAAGTTTCGAGTTGGAGACATTGATTTTCAAAATTTGCACATTTTTTTGCGTGCAAAACAAACAAATTGTCGGCCATGATATCATAGTCGGCCGTACGAGAGCAGAATACTTATAATTTTAGGCGCCAAAATCTTTCAAACTTCTCGCTCACATCGAAATATCACGCGCCCGAAAGTTTAGCCCTGCGATATTCCTGTTTTACCCCTGCCACATGAACGGAAAAGGGCTGCTTTGGTAACTCCATTGTTTCCCCTTCTTTGCCCCCCTCCCCTTCCCCTCCCCGACCCCCCCAACCACGGCAAGCCACCGAATCTAGTCCTCCGCCGCAACGGTGGACCTCACACCTCGCCGGATCTACCTTCTGCACCTTGGAACCCCCCAACTGCCAACTCACCACTTCACCGGAGCCGCTTCAGCGACTGTTTGTCCACCGCTCCAGATCTCCTTGACCGCCATCATGGTCCACCACATCGGATCTGCTTAACCAGCGCCCTCGTCCACCACAGCGTAGGCCCTTCACTGACTCCCTCATCCGCCCCTTCGCTGGCCCTTCATACAAGCCCTCGTCCGCCGCAACAGATCCGCCTCACTGAAAGCACTGTACAACGCGCCCGCCGAAGCCTTCGTCCACTGCACCGGACCCGCTCCACGGACGCCATATTCAACTCCATCGGCCCTGCTTTACCGATGCCTCAGCCTCATCAGGTTATTTCGATTTGTACTCCTTCGGTTTTTCTCTTTATCATGCAACTGTTCACTTACCATAGATGAGCTTTCTTGTATGTCGACACGCGCCGCAACCGTAGCACCGGAGCCGCTTCAGCGACGGCGACAGCCAGCCCAAACTCAACCGCAACACGAGCACCATCGACGATCCTTAGCTATCAAGTATGACAACGATGCCCATACGCCACCGAGAATCAGGTACTATTATCCAACGGCCGGCGCCTACGTTCACTTTCCTAGCATAAGCACCGCACCTTTGAATTTCTTCAAGGCATCTTTCAGTTTTTCATGAGACGCGTTATTCTGCTTGCACCTGTAGGGCCATACTTCTCGCAGTGAATGTTACATGTGCTAAATTACATACCAGTGCACATATAGTTAATATGCTTTAGTTTTGTTCTGATGCCACCTGTTGGTTCCATCATACTGCTTAATGTTCTCTATGCTTAATTACACATTAGCAAACTAGCATGTGGTTCCGCTGCTTTTTGTTCATTTTACCCTACATTTTCTAATGCTAGCTATTACATCACTGCTCCGAGCCTCTGTTCATTACTTGTTTGTGTGTTCTTGATCTTCCCAAGTTGCATGACTAATTTTATGCTTCTATTAATTATGGAGCTGCCAACCCCATCAAGCAAAATATTTGTTCTTTTGGGGCTGGCACCTCGAACAAGCATAAAAATAGAGGGAAGCAGATATAGTGTCGTGTATGCACACACACCCTTCTTTCATTAGTTTAGATGAACCATTGATGATCAATTCGGACCAATGCATGCAATTAAAATTAATTTTACCTAAATAGATGGTGCAGAATAAACTACAACAACTAGATTTGCAACCACGGAATGCTGACGATATCTTCAAAGAACATTGCAACATTAGCTAGGCTTCACGGAAACATATGGTAAGCCAGTGTGTTTTAGTACATGTGAAATGTAATGCGAGTGGGCGGCTTTCTTGGCTTGTGCCCTCAACGTGTAATCCTACCGAATTACAAATAGTTCAGTTGGCTGCTTTGTTGTATTGCTTGATTCAAATGCTTATTTGTTGTTACGCTATACCTGAGTTGGCCAATATGTCAGCAGTGCCTGCTATTCTATCGTAAAGAAATGCATGCCTATTTCATTTGAGTCCTTAACTTTTCCTCTCAACTTCATCACAAGAATGTCTTCGTAGTTTATATGAGGCCACACTGTTAAGTGCTTTCTCAGATTATTTCAACTGCTTAGATGCCTTGGTAACTTAAATATAGCAGTTGTACACTCCCTTTCAACTAGAGATGTCAACTGGGTCCCGTTTAATCCCGATTAAAGTCCACTAGTGGTATGATAGTTCAAAAGAGTTTTTGTTTTTTTGAGGAAAATGAACTAGGGAGGTAGCAAAAACTAACTAGATGGGACTGGCGGATGTCGTTTATTTGCCACTTACATCCCTAGTTTCATCTTACCATTTTAATTTCTTTTCGGCTGATGCTGCTTCGAACCATTTAAATATAGTTTGCCATGCTCGGCAATAATTCGTTCGTCGTTTACCATGTAAGCTTACTGCCTGGATCATACGATAACTATCTCTTACTGATGTCCAACGGAAACCTTTCAGGATGCCGTTCACACTAGGACACAATGTACAACCCCAGAATCTATTTGTGGAAGCAGTGCGCCATCCATGTTACCAGATGGTAGCAGTTCAGAGGCAACACCGTCGGAGAGCAGTCTGAGCACAGATATTATAGTGCTTGAGGCTCTACTAGAGGCAGAAAGAGATGGTGTGGCTGCCAGGAATGAGGTAATCTTTATCTTGAGGCTGGAAATTACGGAATTAGCGGCATGCATTATGCAAGAAACCCAAGAATTGGAGGAAGTAAGAATGTTGCATTTGAAGACAGAGGAGGTCCTGTTGTTTCTGCTATCTCAAGCCCAAGGTAATCCCAGTTCTTCTTTGGATACCAGTTCAAATTGTCATTAGATTATTGTACTTGCATGTTGTGTCATGTCTCTGAATGGATTATGTTGCAAGACCCCCTATGTTGTCCATGTGTTGTAATGATCCGAATTTTTTAGGCGAGGTAATCCTCAGTACTTGTATGATTGACATAAGGTGAACTGTTTTTCGTGTGAGCATATTGTATTGGATGAAATAAATGTTTGACTCAGAGTGTATCTAACCTACTGAATTCGAAGATCACGACATTTCTAAATCATAATCATATATAAAGGTGGAATAAATCTTTGTTGTGGTTTTGAAGAAATAAATAACAAAACTATAATTATCTGTGGATATTCGTAATCGAATACAAATTGGATTTGAATTTTGTTTGCCAGGTCCCAGGGCAAACGTGAATGCTAATTCTCCCAAGTTTTGAACGAAGCGGCTAAACAGCCACTATAATTTGTGGGCTGCCCGAAGCAAGTGTTTGCGAGATGGAAATTACTGTCTATCCCTGACGCTTGACATCCTTATCGACCGGATTTACACTGATGTCGATAGGGGTAGACTAGTAACTTCAATCAGACATGACACGACGGCCTCTGAGCCCATTCAGACACGGTGGGTGCCGAACGTGGGCGGCAAAACACATTTGATTCAAGCTCGTCCGAAAGACATGTGTCTCTTCCTCCATTTCCCCATTCATACATGGTGGACGGAAAAAAAACTCTCCTCGTCCGAAATCGATGTAGGCTAATATTTTAAATACGGACACATGTGTAACTTCCATCAGACGTGACACAACTGCCCTACCTGTCAGCCCCGTTCATACACCATGGGCGCCAACCGTGGGCGGCAAAACACCCTCTCCTTGCCCGAAATAGTTACCGGCAAATATTTGGGAGATGCGAGATTACCGCCCTATCCCCAACTGACGCGATGTCTGAAATTTTAAACGGGGGATAAGTTCGTAACTTTCCCCCATTTCAGAGAAGCGCCTCCCAAAGTTTGAGATCCCCCCCTCCCCTCCATTTCCCCATTCATACACCGTCGGCGGCACGACAACCTCCGCACTGCGGCCAGCCTCCTCCGTCCGCCACCCCATCCTCCACCTTGCCGGAGCCGCTACCCCTACCCCATCGTCCACTGCAAGAGATGGACGTCTCTCATCCACGGTGCTGGACCAGGATTCTTTCATCGCCTCCTCTCGCTTCATCGACGCCGTCGTCCACCTTGTCGGTGCCGCTCCTACGACCGCCTCGTCCACGGCAACAGGATATATCCCCCAACCCGGCCGTCTGCCATCTAAAGTCTTTTTCCCCGCCGCCGACAGCCATCGCACCCGCAGCACCCTCAATGTATCAGCATGGGTCTACATGGTGTCGCAAGAGAGGTGATACTCTTCCATATGTGCTTAAGTTATTGATCTCACCCGGAAAATAGATCGTAATTTGTTTACTGTACTTTTCTTGTCCGTACCAAATCGTAGTGGGTAGTTGAAAGCAAACATTGGTTGCGAAGTAGCTTTGTCCGGTTTGCACCTTCAGATCCGCCATGGCACGGGCAATATACTCATAAAGCTTATGGTTTCCCCCATTTATATTCACTACCATCATCGTAGGTGCTTCGTGTCGTGCTAGCACTGCTCTTCAAGACCTCAACCCAAAGCTTACGTGTTGAAATACGAATCTGATATGATGCTCATATCACTAAAACAGAGAACGTTTAATTGGTCACCTAATGTTCCTATATTCGTTTCGAAAAGCATGTGCGCCACCCACTAGTCCAGCTAGTTCCACTTTCCTAATTTTTCTCTTGATGCTTAGGATTTCCCCCTTTTATCTACTCTACTATGATCTGCGTAGGTGCTTTCTGTCATACTAGCATTACTCCACCCTTCAAGCTAAACAACACAACACTCATAATTCGAAAGCTTAGTTGTTCAAATATGATTGTGATATGATACTGATAGTAGTTAACCGACACATTTAATTGGTTAGCTAAAGGTTCCACTTGAGTTTCCAAATGCATGTCGCGACATATAGAGAGACAGCATAATTGCATTTGTTTGTCACTTGTTGATCGTACTTTCTTGTCCATACAAAATCTTAGTTGTTATTTTAAAGCAAACATCGGTTGCTAACTACCCTTTGTGCGGTTTGCAGCTTCAGATCTGCCATCCCACTGCCACGGTCAACACTGTACTCATCATGCTTATGTTTTCCCCATTTTATGATGACCACAATCAGCCTACGTGGTTCGTGTCATAATAGCACTGCTCCACCCATCGAGCTAAACAAGCTTAGTTGTACAAATTCATATCTGATATTAGTAAAACTGAGAGATGTTTAATTGGTTAGCTAAATGTTCCTACTTTAGTTTCGAAATGCATGTGAGCCACATATGGAGAGACCAGAAAGAATAGTATTTCTCTGTGCGCTCTGGTTCATCATGGGTGGCCAACCGACATTGTAATGAAAGACTTGTAATATCTTCAATCTGCTCGCTCTTCTGCTCTTCTTTAAGACGATACTCTTCTCTTGCGGTCGACTGGTCAGGTCGAGTTGTTCTCCCTTAGTATATTTTGAATCTGTCAGGTCAGGTCGACTTGTTCTTCTTTACTATATGTTGAAACTATCATCTGCGAAGTGTCATCACTTCTGGAGCTCTCATATTTTGAGTAGTAGGCCACATTATATTAATGCACACAACAAATTACAGCATGCATGGCATCTTTTAAAAAAAATTGCAGAGATAGCACAAAGGGGTTTACATGGAGGCGGTATTGGATTAGAATCACTTCTGCTTTACAAAGAAAATCTCACTTGTTTTTATGTTTTCATGCATGTCAGATATTGAACATTATCAAAATGAATATGAGAATGGGCGCACGAGAGGAATATTGCGGAACGATCCACTGGCTAACAAACTTGGCATGGTGGAGGATGGCCTATCTTATTCACCCATCAAGGTGCTTGCTCTAACTTTGCAAAATTGTATTGGTCGCACATATTTTGCATCTGACCTCTTGCATTACTTCTACTTTGTTACACCATCTGCTTAGTTTAAGCATCATATATGAGTATATGCCATACCTATCCATTTTCTGTACCTATTCCATGTGTCGTCACACTATGTTTTTCCAGTCAAATATTGTTCTTTCGTAATAGATGTCCAAAAGGAAGAGGGTGAGTGCAGATCGTCAAGGAGTACAAACTAGGTATTTGAAAAAGGTAGTGATACCTGTTAAATCAGATAGATCAGCAGCCACAGAAAACACAGTCCCTACTGTACCACAATTTACCCCTACTCCAGTGGCCAAACCCCTATTAGAACTGCTGGGAGCCCAGCGTCAGGTACTGTCTATGATATCAATTCAAAATTTGAACTCCTAAATTTCTGCTTGTGCCTTACCTTCTCTCTTGTATGAAAACTAATTTTAGATGAATCTCCTTGCTCAAAGGATCATACGTCTCAAAACAATAATGGGCTTTGCATTGCTCTTGTCAGTACCTCTCTCCCTTTTGCCTTGTAACGATGTACTTAATTAATTGCTATTTGATTATGTATCATTTGTCTGCACCTGAGCTTCATTATCCTCTGTTTCTTCTAATATTATTTGATCTATATTTACTCTTTGCAAAATGTAGAATAATGGCAATGCTTATAAAGAATTTTATTTGGGGAATTTATTGAATTATCCTTCCATCAACATGGAGAAGGGCTTTGTCCAGCCCGTGTTAATATGTAATGTAAGTTCATCCTTCTCAAGCCTTCAAACTTTGTTCTAGTATAGATTTGGATAGGCATCATTTCCTCCACTGCTGTTTGCTTTGCTGTTTACATCTGATTGGATGTTTGCAACAACTACCAGTTTCAAATTGTAGTTGTAAAAACATGTTCCTTATGCAGAACAGATCCATTTATTTGCTTATATAATTGTGAAACCTGTTACGTGTCTTCTTGTTTCTCTTTCAGACTCGTATCTCTTACGCCAGGCAGAACTTTAGGGAAGATAGTGAGCCAAACCATCTTGAGGACAGTGAGATGACCCCAAGGTCCTGTCTTGATGAAGGCAGTGAGTTGAAGCTACTCACCAATAGGTGTGAGACAACCTTTGCGCAGTCACTGCCTCAATCAGTTCGACTTTTTCAGTCTCAACTTAAAGCGGAAAGGCTTGCTTCAGCTCAGCTCCGACTTGAAGTCAAAGATGCAATGAAGATGTCAGAGGACTGCCGTGCGCACCATCATGCCTTAAATCTAGTGTTGATGCATCTATCGTTGACACAACTGAGGTGTACTCAGCTTCTTCAGCTATTTGGGGGGGCGACCTGGCCAGGCCTAGTGCCTTCTGAAGTGCTCTCAGTTTTGTATATTCTTTTGTTGGCGCGTTTATTTGCACTGGTGGCGAACTTTGATGCCCAGTGGATGTAATATGTGTGATAGCCGTGATAGCCTAGCGTAAGTTGCTTGCTTATTTATTTCCTTGTTGTCTTGTTTATTTGTTTGCTAGTGGCTGCAATAACCTATTTTTTAAAACCAGGCCACAATAACCATGGGATAATATTTACTGTAGTGACACTGGGCCTCCTACGGGTCGTAGAAACAGTGGACCTTCTACGGGCCGTAGAAACGATGGGCCTTCTACAGGCCGTATCATCAATAGGCCTTATACAGGCAGTATGATCGATTGGCCAAACATGGACCAATAACAGGCCGCATTATGGCTGTAAACGGGCTAGAGTTGGAATCGTCCGATCATGGGTCGACCATAATGGGCCATCGTTAATAGGCCGTATTTGATGACGCTATGAAAACGGCCCAACGTATTAACGGACCACAAACGGTCCGACTGTAACCATGGGCTGAATTTGGCCCACAAGCAGAAAATGACAGTAACAAGCCGTAAGTAAACGAATGTTGGAAATGAGCCCAAGAATAAATGGGCTCTGAAAAGGCCGAAAGATAACATGGGCTGGAAACGGCCCAACGGAATAACGGGCCGTTAATGGGTATAAAGTGATACACTATTCATTACGGGCCAGTTTCACCACGGGGCGTTAATGGGTGTAAAGTGATACACTGTTCATTACGGGCTAGTTTCACCACGGGCCGTTAATAGGCCAAGAGTTGCATAGGGCCTCATATGGGCCAAAAGACGTCATGAGCCATACATGGGCCAGAAGTGAAAACGGGCTGGAATCATATTGGATGGCCCAGATGACGCTACTGGACCTAATTCGGATAGGGCGTAATGGGCCTTGGGTTAGCGGGCTGTAAATGGGCTATATGCGAACAGGCCGTTAACAGGCTTTACATGGGCCGGCCCGCCACATTTTGACCAAGTCAAACGGGCCGGCCTTTTCACAGGAATGTGCCTCTGTTGGGCCGTGCCACGTGTCGACGTATCATAGGCGCCTTCTGTCCAATGAGTGGATGACATCTGTCCCAACGATGAGCCGACACGTATTTCCTCCAGCCAATGATGATTTTACACGTGGAAAATCCCTATTGGTCGGGGCTGTTAACGGGTTATCGGATCCAAAACCCGACCCGATAACTTAACGGCGTTCTGTTACGGTGTATGCCACGTGTCGGTCACTCTTGACGAAAGCACTTCTGTGACGCGCGATTTATCGTCATGGAAGTGGACACTTCCGTGATGATAATTTTGGTAATGTCATGGAACACTTCTACGACAGCACAAGTATGACTATCTTAATTCTGTCATAAATTTATCATAAATGTACATACATGACAAAAAACACGATCTACTGTGACAAACACGTATCATCACAGAAGTGTATTTTTTGTAGTGGATCTTTTGACGATGCACAGCCATCGAGCGGCCCGGGTGTGCACCCTGACTATCCGCCCGAGGTGCGTGCTTCTGGCCTAGCGCCGACCGTGGCGGCGGATTCAGGCTAGTTTGGTTGGATGCCTGGGCTCCATGCCTGGGTAAAACTAGAGCCTGGTGTGCGCCTGAAAAACTCCAAAGAAACCGCCTGGTCAGGCTAGCCAGCATGTGACTTGTTTGGTATGTGTCCACGGCCTGACTTGCTATTATCAGCTAATAAACAACTACTAGCCTGTGGCCCCACTAAACTACATGCAAGAGAAGGTGAGATTAGCATCCAGGCACGGCCCAGGCTACCGATTCCCAACGCCTGGGCCAGGCTAACACACGCACCTGGTGATTCAACCAGGCTAATGGTCATGCAAGACACTCCGGGCCAGGCTAGTAGTTGAATTCCCAGGATAGCAACCAAACATACTCCAGGCTAGTCTCAGGCACGCTCCAGGCCAGGTAAATTTTAGCCAGGTCTCCAACCAAACTAGCCCTCAAGTCAGTGAAAGAGGAGATGAGTAAGGGCGGCGAGGCGCCGTTTGACGCCTTCAACCACGTCGCCGCCACCTATAAGGTATGTGCTTGTGTACTTCTGAGTTTCTCGACTAATTGATGAACATGGTACAATTTTTTTAGGAACTTTTGTTGTGTTGAGTTTTATGTACGAGACAAGTATGTGTCATGAACTAACTTCAGATTTTTGGTTTAGAATGTCGGGCATAACTATCCATGGTATATACACAGGCAGTGGCTCTGTCCGGCACGGTATGGCATATGCGGTCGTCCGTGTTGTGTGCTCTCGACTGTGATGCGTGTGGCGTGCGTGCGAAATGTGCGCCGTCAGTTGATGGAATATGGTCCATTGATGTTGACAAATTTGATTGCAGCTAGGACTGGCAAAGTAAGTGCAGTGCTCACCATTGCACGTATATTCAGGGCAAAATCAAACTTCAGTCAGAAGAAGATGACCAGGCAGGAGCTATATCCCTCTTGAAAGTTCAGGTATCTTCCTCTTGCATGTTGGTATTGCTCTTTTTATTTCCATTGAAGCGTGGTTGTCATGATATATCCTGGAGAGAAGTGATTGCCTTGTACCTAGGACGACGGGTGTTCACTTCTTTATTGCTAATGGATAAAATCATCCATCATGAATTTTCCATCTGAGTGACAACGCTAGACAAGAGGAAGGTCTGGTAACTCTCATTCAATCCCTTTGGCCGTTTTCGGATTTCATAACCGTCGACGTTACTTGGGTTATGGGTTTGAGAGGCTAT
Organism: Triticum urartu; assembly: GCF_056163025.1. Taxonomy (NCBI): domain Eukaryota; kingdom Viridiplantae; phylum Streptophyta; class Magnoliopsida; order Poales; family Poaceae; genus Triticum; species Triticum urartu. Next base: position 100,256,294 of record NC_141875.1, read on the forward strand.
TTCATTTGCGGTCTGAGATGGAACATCTAGAGTAGGTCCCCGTGTTGGTTTGGTAGCCGCGATTGGGGTTGGATGGATTGCTGTCTCAAATTTGTTCGTTGTTGCGTAGTAATTTGTACAACACAACTATGACGGTGCCTTTCTGTTTGGTAATAGATGGAATTTTTTGTGCATTTCTCTTTGGTTAGATGAATAGATTGATTGTGATGACTTGTCGGCAATGCATGGCAAGGACAACAAAGCTGCTCCATCTGATAAATAAGAGTTAGAAGACGTAGCTGCCGTCGCATAAGAACCCGTCTCTACTGAAGTACCAGATGCGTAAGTAGTCTGATGCTTGTCATTTCAGTTAATACTCTGTCATGTTTTACTTGTCTGATAGTGATTATACTATGCCAAGATAGCAACGCTATAAGTTACTCAACATGTTTGTTAAAGTTCAAATATGTAGAAACTAGAAAGGATGGTGCTTTGTTCTTATCTAACTGTTGTTTTCTCATTGTTTCTTTTAGATCCTGACTTTTATTGATGGGAAGAGTTTAAGTGTGGGATTTATGTTACCAAGTCCATTTGATCTACTGTTCGGCGCTGATTCAAATGCTCTTGATTTGGCTCTCCATTTGTTATTTGCATTATGTACCGCATGCTAATGAAAGGTAAGCTCGACAAACAAATTAGTGTAGATCCCTGTTTTCTGGGTAATTGGTATCATTTTGTGAGTCATTTGCCTTTCAGAGTTAGTGTGATGTACATTGTTACTGTTTCAGTTTTTGTAACTTACAGAAGAGACGAGTAAGGCTGGTAATTAAGAGCTTCCTGCAAAGAACTAGCGTTTTAAGTTGGAGAGGGATGCCTACACGCCTTAATTAATAATAGCAACATTTGCAAGGATGCGAAGGATTGTTTTCTATGTTGTTCCCTTTCTTGCTTTACACAAATAACAATCTGGTGGTTCTCTTGTGGAGGGAAAACTCTACATGGTACGTAAGGCGAGGTCTGGGCATACAAGCTGTCATTCTATTTGTTTGTAGAAGTTATTCAGTTGAAAAACTTTTATGCTTGCGGTTGGCACATCTCCTATCATCATCTTAAGAAGGTATTTACTACAACTAGAACTTATTATAAATATTTTCTTAGAGGTTGAAACGTCTATGCACATCAACTTAAAAAGATTCTAGATGCATCTCTTTTAGTTTTGATTCTGCCAGCTTTCAGGGAAATAAACATTTTTTCTTAGAGGTTGATACTTTATTTTACATGTGTGGTTAGAACTTAGAACTAACGATTCAATATTTTTTTTCTTTTTTTCTTTTCGAAAAGGGGGGATCCGCGACGATTCAAGATAGTACCAATGCTGAGTGAATTAGTTTCTTATTTTACCCCATCGATTTGCAGGTCACTAAACAGAAGCCTGTTGAGGTTTTCTCAAACTACGGTCAAGTATGCTCTTAGACTCCTTGATATTTAATATTGGTTGTGATAAGTTCGTGTGTGTTTTTATATATCTTGAAATAAAATAAACAAGTTGTTTTTTAATGACTAAAAATGGTGTAAGTGGAATTCATCATCTTAAAAAGTATCTAGGATAATTCATATATGTTAGATATCTTGAATCCAGTAAGAGCTAAAACTCATTATGTTCTTTGTTGTAGTATATTGGATTGGTCAGGGTGCCGTTTTGTTCGAAAGAGTGGATTGGTGGGGATATTTTGTTTTATGAAGGCCACGTTGATCAAAATCACATGGTCTTTTTTATATTGTGAGAAGAAAAGGACACCGGAACGGCTGATTGGCCATACAACATTTTTATCTTTTCTGCATATTTCACTCTTCATGCATTTCTGCAGGTTCATTTGGTATTGTTCTCCAGGTTAGTTGCAACAACTTTAGGCTGGTCTATGTTTATTTTGGCAGCCAATCTCTTATTGCCTTGCATGAATCTACTCAAAGCTTTCTATGTATTTTTGTCTTGAAAAGCCTATCTATACATCTAGGATATTCTATATAGCCATAATAGAATTTTCTTGTGACTATCTATGTACCAATGTTGTGTCTACATAAACCTTGGTGTCTGATAAAACCTTACTGTAACTGTTTTGCAGGCTAAATGTTTGCAGATAGGGGAAACTGTTGTTATTAAGATGGTTTTTTAGGATAGTCACTACAAGAACCGTGAGCTTCAGACCAAATGCCTACTTGACCACCCAAATGTCGTAGGTCTAAAGCATGGTTTATTTTCCAAAACTGAGAAGGATGAGCTCTTTCTGTACTTGGTTCTTGAGTATGTACATCACATTGTCGCGCTGCATCCTTAACTCTCGCCCGAGCGGTGGCGCTGTCGCAACCTTTGCAAATACTTTGATAACTAGGTGGTGATCAATTGCCGATGGTTCTCCGTAGTGGCTTGGTGGTGGGAAGGAATAGGACGGTGGAGGCAAGGCAGAGAGTGTGTGCTTCCCGCACTCGTCAGACATCCGTGATGCATTTAATATGTTAGCAGGTTTACGCTGCGCTCATGACCATCATATGTTTGTTAAAATGCATTTCCTTGTCAGTTTTGTATGTTTAATTTTTTGAGTTGTAGTTACTACACAAAAGTTATAAACTGAGATGTGGAGATTACAATATTGACCTAGGTTCACTTTAGTCTATTACGTGATCTGACATTGTTGTCCATGATTTCCCTCATTTCTTTGTTTTGGCACATGGTCATTAACTAGATTATAGTCTAATTCAGGTTTTTTGTGCATTTAGTTCTAGATTGTTTTGATCTGAGTAAGCGACGCCTAGCTGTTCATTGATTTGTTGGCATTGTTTATTATCTCGATCCATGCCTGATACTGAATCTGAACGTTTCCATCTCCAGTACCACAACACGACATTGGTAGTGGCATCTTAGGGAAGAAGGGGATGACAATGGCTTAGAGAGGAAGATCACAATGACAACTTGCAGCGTAATAGGCTGACAATGCCATCGTGGATACTCTCCTGCACTAGCTATTCAGGTATATTTATCTTCTAAATATGAAGTTCCATAGAATTATGGGCTTGGTGTTGCATGGTTGATAGAACCACTTATCATTATAGTTGCATCACAGTTGTGAGTTGGACTGTTAAACAACCATATGTGTCAACTATGTTTGGGCGCATCTTGTACGTATCTTGTCTATCTTGGTAGGAGTTGTGTTCGGTTAGGATAGGAGGCTTATCTCTTGTCCATAACTCTATATCTAGCTAGCTTGATCCCCAAGTTGTAACCTCCTACGAGATCTGAACTGTATGCGCTATCAGGGACTCGCGCCCCTGCCTATAACATGTATGGCGTCCCCTCTCAATGAGGTAAGACGTTTTCCGCTTCGCACATGGTAGTCAGAGCCTTTCCTTTTCCCATCTAGAGCTTCTATCGAACCCATCCAGCCAAGCCATGTCTTCCTCCGGCTCCTCCTCGCCTAACCTCAACAATCAGGTTACAGAGAAGTTATCACGCATGAACTACGTGATGTGGCGCACGCAGATCACCCCTCAGCTGCACGGTGCCGGCGTCTTCGACTACATCGACGGCACCAACCCGGAGCCGGCCAAGCTCCTCGTCACCACCAAGGATGGCAAGGAGACTTCATCGCCCAACCCTCTCCACCCTATATGGGTACGGGAGGATCAACAGGTCCTTGGCTACCTGCTGAATAACCTCACAAAAGAGGTCCTGGTCACGGTGACCACGGTCACCACGGCGGACGCGCTCTGGACGACGCTCGCGGCCATGTTCTTGTCGCAATCGGCGAGTCGCATCAACAACATCCGCACCTTCCTCATCAATGTGTAGAAGGGAAACCTCTCGGTGGCCTCCTACTTCGCCGCCATGCGTGGCTATGCCGATGAGCTGGCCGCGGCGGGCAAGCCGATCCAGGATGATGAGCTCATCTCGTACATCATCCATGGGTTGGAGGCGGACTATCAACCTATGGTGTCGGCTCTCGATGCCCGAGTCACTCCTGCGACCCTCGACGAGCTCTTCGCCATGCTGTCCAACTTCGACCAGTGCATGGCCCAATTCCAAGGATCCGGCAGCTTCAAATCGTCTGCAAACATGGCGTCGCGCGGTCGGGGTGGCGGATCCCGCTCGCGTGGCCCTCCTCGCTACAAGGGGGCGATCTGGCGGCGGCAGCAATGACCGCGACCACTCTCCTCCACGCTGGGGCGGCCGAGGCCACGGGCGCGAGCGCGGTGGTGGACACAGGACGCGTCCAGAAACTCCGAGGTGCCAGATCTGCGGGAAGCCCGGCCACACCGCCAAAGATTGCTGGTACATGTACGATGATGATGCTGATTCTCAAGATGATGACAAGGTAGCTGCTTCCGCTGATGGTTCCTACGGTGTTGACACCAATTGGTACGTCGATAGCGGAGCCACAAACCACATCACAAATGAGCTTGAGAAGGTCACCATGAAAGAAAAATACCGCGGCAAAGATCAAATTCATACTGCCAGCGGAGAAGGTATGGGTATAAGTCACATTGGTCACTATATTTCGTACCCCTAGTCGCAACCTCACATTAAGAAAATCTTGCATGTTCCTAGTGCCCACAAAAATCTTCTTTCAGTCCATAGAATTGCCTTTGATAATAATGTCTTTCTCGAATTTCATCCTTTTTCTTTTTGATCAAGGATCGGGCAACGAGGACAATTCTCTATCAAGGTAGATGTGTTCGAGGGCTCTACCCGTTGATTCCGGAGTTTAGAAGATTCAATAAACAAGCTTGTGGTGCAATCAAGCTTTCGTCTACACGATGGCATGATCGTTTAGGACATGCCTCTTTTTCTTTAGTAGAAAAGTTGCTTAGGAAAAATAAGCTCCCATTTGTTGGTGAGCGTCATGCTGAAACTATTTGTGATTCATGTCAACATGCTAAAAGTCATCAATTGCCGTATCCTATCTCCACTAGCATTTCTACCAAACCACCGCAACCCATCTTTTCCGATGTTTGGGGTCCAGCCCCTACCTCTGTTGGTAGACATACTTATTACGTCAGTTTCATTGATGACTATAGTAAATTCTCTTGGATTTATCTCCTCAAACGGAGATCCGATGTGTTTCAAGTTTTCCAAAACTTTCAAGCACTTGTTGAACGAAAGTTTGATAGCAAAATCATTGCTGTCCAATCGGACTGGGGAGGGGAATACGAAAAGTTAAATTCCTTCTTCCAAAGTCTTGGCATTTCGCACCACGTGTCATGCCCGCACGCTCACCAACAAAATGGTTCCGCCGAACGCAAGCGTAAGCACATTGTCGAGGTTGATCTTGCCCTTTTGGCGGGCGCATCCATGCCTCTCAAGTTTTGGGACGAAGCCTTTCTCACTGCCGTTCACATCATCAACATGCTACCTAGTCATGTCATTCACAATGAAACTCCAGTAGAACGACTTCTTCACACTAAACCAGACTATAAGTCTCTCCGTGTTTTTGGGTGTGCATGTTGGCCCAACCTTCGTCCCTACAACAATCGCAAACTCATGTTTCGTTCAAAACAGTGTGTTTTCCTAGGGTATAGTGCACAACATAAAGGGTCAAGTGTTTAGATGTCTCCACTGGCCGTGTCTACATCTCACATGATGTCGTCTTTGATGAAACCAAATTTCCGTTCGCCGATCTTTATCCCAATGCTGGTGCCCTCCTTCACAAAGAAATACTTCTTTTGCCCTCTCATCTCACTAGTTTTGACCAAGGGGGACCTAATATTGATGACCTATTGACTAACCCATCTAATGATGTGCCTGAGTTTTGTGTTCATGCAACAGAAGAAAACAGTGTGGAAACTGCAGAAGAAAATCGTGTGGAAACTGCAGAAAAGGTGGCTCAAATTGAGCCATATTCCATGTGCTTCCCCGGGGGAGACAAATCCGCCTCGGGATCTGTCCAGCTGCAGCAGATTGGATCCTCCTCGGGATCGTTTCCTGCGAACGAGGCAGGTGCAGGCGCCTCGGGATCTCCGCCCGCTGACGGGGCAGCCACAGGCGCGGGGGCAGCAGCAGGCGCGGGCGCGCGCTCCGCGCTTTCCCCAAACCCACGCACTCGCCTCATGGGGAACACGCGCACTCAGGCGGTTGCGGCCCCGCACCAGTCGCCATCAGCTTGCGGTACGAGGTACGCCACCAACCCGGTGACATACACGTGGCATGGTGGCACACGACGCGGAGAGGGACCGACCGGCGCTGAGATCCAAGTGGATGCGCCATCATCATCCAATGATGAGCTGCATGCACATGCACATGCACCGGCGGGATCCTCTGCGGCTAATTCACGTGCTCCACTTCAACAATCAGCCGCAGAAAATCTAGCAGCATCTTCCTTGGGATCTAATGTGGTCACACATACGCAGTCTCCAGGATCCTCTGTGGCCACTAATCCTGATATTTCGCAACCGCGATGCACACGACTGCAATAAGGGGTAATCCAACCTATTAATTACAAGCATATAACAAAGTATGGTATGGTTTGTTCCACAGGTGAACCAGATGAGCCTAACACCCTTTGAAGCAGCACTGTGTGATGAGAAGTGGAAGAAAGCTATGCATGAAGAATACATGGCATTGATGAGAAACAAAACATGGCACTTGGTTCCCCCAAAGCAAGGTAAAAATTTGATTGATTGCAAGTGGGTTTTCAGGATTAAGAGGAGAGCTGATGGAACCATTGATTGTTATAAGGCTAGACTGGTTGCAAAAGGTTTCAAACAGAGATATGGCATAGACTACGAGGACACCTTCAGTCCAGTAGTAAAGGCGGCCACTATTCGCCTTGTCTTATCTATTGCTGTCCCTAGAGGATGGAGTCTCAGACAGCTCGACGTTCAGAACGTGTTTCTCCATGGTGTTCTGGAAGAGGGAGTGTACATGAAACAACCTCCTGGGTTTGAGAGTAAGAATGCTCCATCTTATGTGTGCAAGCTTGATAAGCGCTATATGGATTAAAGCAAGCCCCAAGGGCGTGGTATGCTCGTCTCTGTCACAAAATGCAAGGACTTGGTTTTGTTCCGTCTAAGTCTGACACGTCATTGTTCATCTACAATAAGTCCAACACATGTATATTTGTTCTTATATATGTTGATGATATAATTGTGACTAGCTCATTTGACGAAGCAATCACAGGACTTCTTAAGGACTTGAGTGCAGATTTTGCCCTAAAGGATCTTGGTGCCTTGCATTACTTTCTTGGGATTGCGGTGAAAAAGCACAAAGATGGACTTGTTCTCTCTCAAGAAAAGTATGCCACTGACTTGGTAAAGAAAGCTGGGTTACAAGGATGCAAACCCTCTCTTACTCCATTATCCAGCTCAGAAAAATTATCCCTTGCATAAGGTGAGCCCTTGAGTAAAGAAGACAACACAAAATACAGGAATCTGGTAGGAGCCCTTCAGTATCTCACACTTACCAGGCCTGATATTTCTTTTGCTGTTAACAAAGTCTGCCAGTTTCTTCATGCACCAACCAATGTTCATCTGACAGCTGCAAAATGCATAGTTCGATATGTTAAGCACACTCTGAACTTAGGACTGAACTTCAGCAAATCACCGTTTACTCTAGTCAGTGAATTCTCTGACTCTGATTGGGCAGGTTGTCTTGATGACCGACGCCCCATAGGTGGTTTTGCAGTATTCTTTGGACCTAACTTGATCTCATGGTGTGCACGCAAACAGGAAACTGTGTCCAGGTCCAGCATAGAGGCAAAATACAAGGCATTGGCAAATGCCACAGCTGAGATAATATGGGTTCAGTCCATGCTGAAGGAACTTGGCATACAAAGTAAACAGTTGGAATGTTATACACTAGATCATCATTACACATCATATTTAGTGCATTTTGGTTGATCCTAGAAATTTCACGCAACTCAAGGACCCTCGGAGAGAGTTGGGGATTTCATTATTTTCATATTTGAGTTGTCTCAAATTTGAAAATAGGATCATTTGATTTTATTTATTTTATCTTCAATTATTTCTATTACAAAATTATGAGAGAGGGAATAAAATGACTTTCCCAAAATAAAGAAATATTGAGGATTTAATAAAAAATCATTTAAGATTTTTTTGGTTTTATTTGCTATTTTATTTGAATTTAGGAAAAATGCACGTTTTTAAAAATTGCATTTAGGCCCCAAATAAATGTTCATCCTGTGCGGCTTGATTTTAGAAGCCGAGGAAAATTTATTTCGGGACTTTTGGAGTCCGTTTAGTAGTCTTTTTGTTTTTTTCGAGCGTAAATATTTAAAAAAATGTCCGAACTGACCTACGGGCCGTGCTAGGCCCGGAATCCTTCGGCCTCAGCCTTTATAAGCCGTCGACCCACCCCGGGCCGAAACCCTAGTCGCTGCCTGCCTCGAGCCCCGCGCCCACGCCGCCTCCGCCTTTAGCCGCCGCCGCCGTGCCCGACACCGCCACCCCGCGCCCGACGCCGCCGCCCTCGCCGCCGCCCCGCACCGCCCCGCCGGACCCCGCCGTCGCCCGTCTCTTCGCCGAGGTTGACCTGCCGGTTTTCGTTCGTTTTTTTTTAGTTTCCGTTTTTTTCTTTAGATCGTTTTTTTTCGGTTTAGGCTAATTAGCGAGCGTTCGCTCGTTTGTTCGTTTTAACGAACGCGTTCTTCGTTTAGATCCAGTTAACGAACGTTCGTTCGTTAAACTGTTTATCGTTTTTCTTTTTCTCGGATTAAATCCGCGATTTTTCTGATCGCGATTTCTGATCCGATTTTCGTTTTAGTTTAACTTTTCGCTCGTTTATCGGAATCAGGCGATTCAAGCGCCTGGAGGTTCATCTCGAAACCCTCTTTCCGTTTAGCCAACTTAAACAAGTTTTTGCCACTGTAAAAATTGCCCTAGATCCAGAATAGTAAATGAAGCCTGTTTCTTTTGCCGTTTGTCTTCCGTTGCTTCGTTCGATTTGATTCTTTTTGCCAACCAGAGTTCTTAAGTTGAACTTTCTGGTTAGATCGCTTATTTGAGTTTTACCTGTGCATTAGTTGAGTACTTATTGTATGTTTGTTTGTTTGCCATAGAGTACCCGGAGTGCGCCGCTTGCTACTTCGAATCGCTAGGTTTCCCGGACCATCAGCAAGGCAAGTAACACTTTGATCATGTTTTTCCCTCTACCCAGTTTTATTGCATTAGATCAATCCTTACACATTTCATGATTAGGATCTAATTAAATTGTGGGTTTGGGTAGTAGTTGAGGTAGTACATATTACCTGTTATTATCAAACCTTTGGGAGTTACTTCTACGTTTGCTTATTATGCCATGCTATGCTAGTAGACGTGGATTGGGTGAGTGTATCCATGACAGATGTGAGATTGTTAGTTAATGGTTTATCTAAGGTGGCAACTTAAATACACATCTGGGTGGATTGAGGCACCTGGGTATTCCAGTGATTGCCTGTTTTTCTTTGTGGACCGCCACCCAGGCTCAAAGGGATCATGAGATTATTCATACTAGAAACTTCCGTGTGCAGCCACAAGCTATTATGCGCTCTAGCATAGTTGACTAAGTTGTGCGAACTCTTACAGTGGTAGACTAGAAGATGTAGGGGATGTAGGTTGGTACGGTCTACCCGTTCGTAAGGTGCTAGGGCTTCTGAAAGACTATGTCTCGGTCATCCGTTTCTCAAACACCATGTAGTGCGAGAAATCCAACGGAGGAGATCGAGTCTTGTGGGGAAAAGTGCGCAAACCTCTGCAGAGTATATAAACTAATCATGGTTAGCCGTGTCCCCGGTTATGGACATCTTGAGTATCTAGTACTTGGATTATCATGTGAATCTCAACATGTTACTCTAAATTAATTTTTGATGGGTTTGTTAAATGATGATGCTTAATTGGGATTGAGAATTCTGTCAACCATTCTCAATGTTTAACGACCACCATGATAGTTAAATAAATTTATTCCTTTGTAGTAGGGAAAAATTGGCTTTACGCAAAACTGTAACCATAGAGCTTTCCACCAGCCAAATATGCATATAGAATAGCTGTTTCATTCCATTACTCTCTATGTGTTACTTTGCCAGCATATTCCATGTGCTGACCCATTTCGGGCTGCAACGTTAATGTTGCAGACTTTTCAGACGACGATTAAGGAGTTTTAGGTCGTGGTTCTATACTCAGTGATGCCGTTGGAGTTGATGGACTCACTTATCTTCCAAGCCTTCCGCTGTTATCATTATTAGATGGCCTTACACCATATTTATTGTAATAAGTTCTCTTTTGAGACACTCGATGTAATAAGTGTGTGATTGCTACTCTATTATAAATCCTTCAAGTACTGTGTGGTGTCAGCATTACTGATCCAGGGATGACACCTGAGCATAGAGATCGGACCGTTTGAGGTCTGGTCGCTACAAGATGGTATCAGAGCACACGCTGACTGTAGGACATGACCACTAAGCTAAAGACCTAGATCACTACTCCCTCTCCTCTCTTTTCTGACTTCTCATCTTTTATACTCTTTTAGGATGGCGGATGCAAGGAACAAGTTCACTCAACCGGATGAAGATACACCCTTTGAACGTCACTTGAAGGAAGTCACTAGATACCTGAACATAGGAGTACCAAGCTTCACCGGAACCTACAACGCCACTTTACCTGAAGAGGAGCGCTGGATGATTCAAGTTCAAGTTCCAGGAAGGACGTTCATGCCAGTCACTGAGCCCATAGAGTTTTCTTTTGATGCACCAACTTGGAGTCTAGGAAAGAGCATGGCAGCTCACATCGCCATGGGACATATTGGAGGAGTCTACCGCAATGATCTCAAGGATACTATCTACCAGATTTGTGGGTGCCGAGATGAGCACTGGGAGATGATCAGCACTAGAAGGGATAGATCAGTTGCAGCTTTTATCCAGGAGTTAAACCAGCACATTCGACGTCAGGAGAACCAGATGTGCGCCGACATGATAGACCTGAAGAAGGCAAAGACAAGAATCAAGGAACTGGAGGAAGAACTCAAGGCTACACGTGAAGATTATGAAGAGGAAATTGAAGTATTAGTGGAGAAGAATGACGATCTGATCAAGAAGATCGGAATATTTACGGGAGGCCCTACACCGGTAGAAGAAGACGAAGAACCCAAGGAGATTCGCCCGGAAGACTACATCATTATCGACGACACCAACTCGGATCTAGATGATAGCGATGATGACTATGTTGATGAAGCTGGAGCAGATATCATGGAGTCTGCCACCGAAGAATATTTCTAGTAGACCACCTCATCAGTAGTAGTAGTAGTCCACCATGTAAATATAGTAGTCCGATCACTTTTGCGATAGTTAGATCGTTTGTATGCCCTTGTTTGATTGTTTGAATGCAGTGAATTGTTTGTTTTGCCTCATATGCATATGGGTAGTGTTTTCTCTATAGACCCCTCTCTATTCTTAAATCTCATCTTTTCTAAACCCTCAGATGCCTCCGAGACGTGACCCCGGATTTACCTTCCCACCGGAGCTCACCTAGTTGATCCAGCAGCAGAACACATTGATGCAGTTGCTAGTTCAGAATCAGAATCAGGGGAACAACAACAACAACCCACCACCACCACCACCACCTGTTGATCACTTAGCCTGTTTTCTTAGACTGAATCCGCCGGTGTTTTCCAGTAGCACCGAGCCGATAGTAGCAGATGATTGGCTCCGCAAGACATCTAGGGAGTTGACCACAGCAGGATGTACGGATGCGGAAAAGGTGAAGTTTGCCGCACATCAGCTTGAAGGACCCACAGCATCATGGTGGGAGAATTTCACAGCCACTTTCCCTGTCGACACTGTCACATGGGACCAGTTTCAGCAGGATTTTCGAACTGCCCATGTTTCAGCAGGAGCTATGGCCATAAAGAAGCGAGAGTTTCGCAACTTGCGCCAAGGAGGACATACAGTTGGCCAGTATGTGGAGGACTTCAGTAAATTAGCATGTTATGCCCCAGATGACGTTGCTACGGATGCAGCAAAGCAGGAGAAGTTTCTGGAAGGACTGAATGATGAGTTGAGCATGCAGTTGATGGTAGCAACCTTCAACAACTACCAGGAGTTGGTAGATCGTGCTCTTATGATTGAAGGGAAGCAGCAGCAAATTGAGAATCGCAAGAGGAAGTATGGACAAGGAAAGCACAATTCAGGAGCTCAGCAGAAGCCACGTTTTACCCCTAGACCGGGAGGACATTTTCAGCATACCCATGGAGGAGGTAGCTCGCACAATCACAATGGCACCAAGAATGGTAATGGGAATGGAGGAAGCAATGGCCAGAACCGCCCCAACCCATCAACCCCAGCCAAGAGAGACCTAAGCCAAGTCACTTGCTTTAAGTGCCAGAAGATCGGACATTATGCCAATGAATGTCCTGAAGCCCAGAATGGGAATGGCAATGGAAGCTCTGGGAAGAAGCCGAACCCTTTCAACAGGGGACAGGTGAACCACGTTAACGTGGAGGAGGTTGAAGAGCAGCCGGATGCAGTAATCGGTAAGTTTTTGGTTAAGTCATTTACTGCACTTGTTCTTTTCGATACTGGTGCATCGCATTCATACATATCAAGGGGATTTGTGGATAAGTATACACTGCCAACCCAAGCCCTTAGGTCACCCATGTTAGTAACCTCGCCTGGAGCAGAATATATGGCTAGTCTATGGTGTGATCGGTTACCATTAAGGATTGGTAACTACGTATTTCCATCAGACCTAATAGTGTTGGAATCTCAAGGATTGGATGTGATATTAGGCATGGATTGTTTGTCAAAGTATGAAGGGAATATTGAATGTGCCAGTAAGTCAATTTTGCTTACCACCCCAGAAGGGAGAAGATCAAGTATGTATCTCGACATGTGCCAAAGAGGACTCAAGCAAATTGTTTAACAGGAGTTGTGCAGGAGGAAGTACCAGTAGTAAAGGATTTCCCCGATGTATTTCCAGAAGAATTGCCAGGGATGCCACCGGATAGAGATATTGAGTTTTTGATTGAGATTTTGCCAGGCATAGGGCCAATATCAAAGAGACCATATAGGATGCCTGCAAAGGATTTGGTGGAAATTAAGAAGCAAATTAAGGAGTTACTGGATAAAGGATACATTCGCCCAAGTTCTTCACCTTGGGGATCGCCAATACTAGTGGAAAAGAAGGATGGATCGTTAAGGATGGTTGTCGATTATCGAGGATTGAATGAAGTAACCATCAAGAATAAATACCCACTACCGATGATCAATGATTTGTTTGATCGATTGCAAGGAGCTAAGGTATTTTCCAAGATCGATCTGCGATCAGGATACCACCAGTTGAAGATTCGGGAACAGGATATACCCAAGACGGCTTTTACCACCAGGTATGGGCTGTACGAGTATACCGTTATGTCATTTGGTCTGACTAACGCACCTGCATATTTCATGAACATGATGAACAAAGTGTTTATGGAGTTCTTGGATAAGTTCGTCGTAGTGTTCATTGATGATATCCTGGTTTACTCGAAGAATGAAGAGGAGCATAAGGAGCATTTGCGTTTGGTTCTTGGAAAGCTCAGAGAACATCAGTTATATGCCAAGTTTAGCAAATGTGAGTTTTGGTTGAAAGAAGTTGGATTTCTCGGACACATTATATCCGGAGAAGGTATAGTAGTAGATCCCACTAAAGTTGATACCGTGACCAAGTGGGAAGCGCCAACCACAGTTGGAGAGATCCGGAGTTTTCTTGGACTCGCAGGATACTACCGGAGATTTATTGAGAATTTCTCAAAGATTGCGAAACCTATGCCGGAGTTGTTGTAGAAGGATACCGAGTTCATATGGACTGAGGAATGTGAGGCTAGTTTTCAGGAGTTGAAGAAACATTTGGTTACCTCACCAGTGTTGATTTTACCGGATCAGACCAAGGATTATGAGGTGTATTGTGACGCTTCACGTCGAGGGCTTGGAGCAGTGCTTATGCAGGAAGGAAGAGTTGTTTCATATGCCTCACGACAGCTTAAGCCCCATGAGTTAAATTATGCTACGCATGATTTGGAGTTAGCAGTCGTAGTGCATGCATTAAAGACTTGGAGACATTTTCTCATTGGAAACCATTGCGAGGTGTACACAGATCACAAGAGCTTGAAGTATATTTTCACACAGAAGGAGTTGAATCTCAGACAAAGGAGATGGTTGGAGCTCATCAAGGATTATGATATGAGATTGCATTATCACCCTGGAAAGGCTAACGTAGTAGCTGGCGCGTTGAGCCATAAAAGTCATGTCAACACCTTAATGACGGGGGATTTACCTAGTGAGTTAGCCGAAAATCTTCGAGAGCTATGTTTGGAAATAGTCCCGAAAGGCTATGTAGCAGCATTGGAGATTCAGTCCACGTTGATGGATAAGATTAGAGAAGCCCAAAAGACTGACAAGGAGATTGCCTCTATTAAGGAGAAAATGAGCAAAGGAAAAGCTAAGGGATTTCGTGAGGATGAGCACGATACCTTATGGTTTGAAGACCGTGTTTATGTACCAAATGATTCGGAGATCAGAAAGTTAATTTTACAAGAGGCCCATGATTCACCGTATTCGATTCACCCAGGAAATACCAAGATGTATTTGGATTTGAAGGATATTTTCTGGCGGACCAGAATGAAGAGGGATATTGCAGAATATGTAGCAATTTGTGATGTATGTCAGAGAGTAAAGGCAGAGCATCAGAAGCCAGCATGATTGCTACAACCGTTGCCGATACCCGAATGGAAGTGAGATAAGTTAGGCATGGATTTTATCACAGGATTGCCCAGAACACATTCGGGCTATGACTCGATATGGGTTGTAGTCGATCGTTTGACAAAGGTAGCTCATTTCATTTCCGTGAAGACTACCTATACCAGTGCAAAGTTGGCAAAGATATACATGACTAGGATCGTTTGTCTACATGGAGTTCCTAGGAGCATAGTATCAGATAGAGGAACCCAATTTACCTCAAAGTTCTGGAATCAGTTGCATGAAACTTTGGGAACCAAACTGGAGTTTAGCACAGCTTTCCACCCGCAAACAGATGGACAGACCGAGAGAGTCAATCAGATTTTGGAGGATATGTTAAGAGCTTGTGCGCTAGATTACGGATCTAGTTGGGACGAGAATTTGCCATATGCGGAGTTCTCTTACAATAATAGCTATCAATCCAGTTTGAAGATGGCCCCTTTCAAAGCCTTGTACGGAAGGAGGTGCAGGACCCCATTGTCTTGGGATGAAGTTGGAGACCGCCAGTTGTTTGGACCGGATCTGATAAAGGAGTCTGAACAGAAAGTGAAATTGATTCGTGATAGGCTCAAGGTAGCCCAGTCCAGGCAGAAGAGTTATGCAGATTCTAAACGCAAGGAGACAGTTTACGAAGTCGGAGACCGAGTTTATCTTCGAGTATCTCCACTTCGAGGAGTTAAGCGCTTTGGAGTTAAAGGAAAATTAGCGCCATGTTTTGTAGGCCCATACAAAGTTTTGGAACGTATGGGAGAAGTAGCCTATAAGTTGGACTTGCCCGAAGGATTGTCAGGAGTTCACGACAGGTTCCACGTTTCCCAGTTGAAGAAGTGCCACGCAGAGATGGCTGACATACCGCTGAGAGATACAGTGCCGCTGGAAGCAATTCAGTTGGACAGTGATTTGACCTATGAGGAGAAACCAGTTAAGATTCTAGAGTATGCCAATCGAGTCACCCGCAGCAAGATTATCAAGTTTTGCAAAGTTCAGTGGAGCCACCACACGGAGGAGGAAGCCACCTGGGAGCGAGAGAAAGATTTGCTGAAGGACCACCCTCACCTATTTTCTAGCCAACCCGAATCTCGAGGGCGAGATTCATCTTAAGAGGAGTAGGTTTGTAACATCCCAAATTTTTCAATTTGGAATATTATACACTAGATCATCATTGCATATCATATTTGTGCATTTTGGTTGATCCTAGAAATTTCACGCAACTCAAGGACCCTCGGATAGAGTTGGGGATTTCGTTATTTTCATATTTGAGTTGTCTCAAATTTTGAAAATAGGATCATTTGATTTTATTTATTTTATCTTCAATTATTTCTATTACAAAATTATGAGAGAGGGAATAAAATGACTTTCCCAAAATAAAGAAATATTGAGGATTTAATAAAAAAATCATTTAAGATTTTTTTTGGTTTTATTTGCTATTTTATTTGAATTTAAGAAAAATGTGCGTTTTTCAAAATTTCATTTAGGCCCTAAATAAATATTCATCCTGTGCGGCTTGATTTTAGAAGCCGGGGAAAATTTATTTTGGGATTTTTGGAGTCCGTTTAGTAGTCTTTTTGTTTTTTCCGAGCGTAAATATTTAAAAAAAACGTCCGAACCGATCTACGGGCCGTGCTAGGCCCGGACTCCTCCGGCCTCAGCCTTTATAAGCCGCCGGCCCACCCCAGGCCGAAACCCTAGCCGCCGCCTACCTCGAGCCCCGCGCCCACGCCGCCGCCGCCTTTCGCCGCCGCCGTCGCCCCGCGCCCGCCGCCCTCACCGCCGCCCGCCGCCGCCCCGCGCCGCCCCGCCGGACCCCGCCGCCCGTCTCGCCGCCAAGTCGTCGAGGTTGACCCGCCAGTTTTCGTTCGGTTTCGCCGGTTTTCGTTCGGTTTTTTTAGTTTCCGTTTTTTTCTTTAGATCAGTTTTTTCGGTTTAGGCTAATTAGCGAGCGTTCGCTCGTTCGTTCGTTTTAATGAACGCGTTCTTCGTTTAGATCCAGTTAACGAACGTTCATTCGTTAAACTGTTCGTCGTTTTTCTTTTTCTCAAATTAAACCCGCGATTTTTCTGATCGCGATTTCTAATCCGATTTTCGTTTTAGTTTAACTTTTCGCTCGTTTATCGGAATCAGGTGATTCAAGCACCTGGAGGTTCGTCTCGAAACCCTCTTTCCGTTTAGCCAACTTAAACAAGTTTTTGCCACTGTAAAAATTGCCCTAGATCCGGAATAGTAAACGAAGCCTGTTTCTTTTGTCGTTTGTCTTCCGTTGCTTCGTTCGATTTGATTATTTTTTCCAACCGGAGTTCTTAAGTTGAACTTTCTGGTTAGATCTCTTATTTGAGTTTTGCCTGTCCATTAGTTGAGTACTTATTGTATGTTTGTTTGTTTGTTTGCGATAGAGTACCCGGAGTGCGCCTCTTGCTACTTCGAATCGCTAGGTTTCCCGGACCATCAGCAAGGCAAGTAACACTTTGATCATGTTTTCTCCTCTACCCAGTTGTATTGCATTAGATCAATCCTTACACATTGCATGATTAGGATCTAATTAAATTGTGGGTTTGGGAAGTAGTTGAGGTAGTACCTATTACCTGTTATTATCAAACCTTTGGGAGTTACTTCTACGTTTGCTTATTATGCCATGCTATGCTAGTAGACGTGGATTGGGTGAGTGTATCCATGACAGATGTGAGATTGTTAATTAATGGTTTATCTAAGGTGGCAACTTAAATACACATCTGGGTGGATTAAGGCACCTGGGTATTCCAGCGATTGCCTGTTTTTCTTTATGGACCGCCACCCAGGCTCAAAGGGATCATGAGATTATTTATACTAGAAACTTCCGTGTGCAGCCACAAGCTATTATGGGCTCTAGCATAGTTGACTAAGTTGTGCGAACTCTTACAGTGGTAGACTAGCAGATGTAGGGGATGTAGGTTGGTACAGTCTACCCGTTCGTAAGGTGCTAGCGCTTCTGAAAGACTATGTCTCGGTCATCCGTTTCTCAAACACCATGTAGTGCGAGAAATCCAACGGAGGAGATCGAGTCTTGTGGGGAAAAGTGCGCAAACCTCTGCAGAGTATATAAACTAATCATGGTTAGCCGTGTCCCCGGTTATGGACATCTTGAGTATCTAGTACTTGGATTATCATGTGAATCTCAACATGTTACTCTAAATTAATTTTTGATGGGTTTGTTTAATGATGATGCTTAATTGGGATTGAGAATGTTGTCAACCATTCTCAATGTTTAACAACCACCATGATAGTTAAATAAATTTATTCCTTTGCAGTAGGGAAAAATTGGCTTTACGCAAAACTGTAACCATAGAGCTTTCCACCAGCTAAATATGCATATAGAATAGCTGTTTCATTCCATTACTCTCTATGTGTTACTTTGCCAGCATATTCCATGTGCTGACCCGTTTCGGGCTACAACGTTAATGTTGCAGACTTTTCAGACGACGATTAAGGAGTTTTAGGTCGTGGTTCTATACTCAGTGATGCCGTTGGAGTTGATGGACTCACTTATCTTCCAAGCCTTCCGCTGTTATCATTATTAGATGGCCTTACGCCATATTTATTGTAATAAGTTCTCTTTTGAGACACTCGATGTAATAAGTGTGTGATTGCTACTTTGTTATAAATCCTTCAAGTACAGTGTGGTGTCAGCATTACTGATCCAGGGATGACACCTAAGCACAGAGATCGGACCGTTTGAGGTCTGGTCGCTACAACAGGCTCCTTGCTTATAGTGTGATAACCTTGGAGCTACGTATCTTTCTGCAAATCCAGTGTTCCATGCCAGGACAAAACACATAGAGATAGATTTTCATTTTGTCAGAGATAGAGTTGCTCAAAAGCAACTTGATATTCGCTTTGTGCACTCCAAAGATCGACTTGCAGATGGATTCACATAGCCTTTGCCTACAAGAAGCTTTGAAGACTTCAAGCATAATCTCAACTTGATGAAGTTGTGATTAAGGGAGGGTGTTAAACAGCCGTATGTGTCAACTCTGTTTGGGCGCATCTTGTACGTATCTTGTGTATCTTGGTAGGAGTTGTGTTCGGTTGGGATAGGAGGCTTATCTCTTGTTCATAACTCTATCTCTAGATAGCTTGATCCCCAAGTTGTAACCTCCTACAAGATCTGAACTGTATGCGCTATCAGGGACTCGCGCCCCTGCCTATAACATGTACGGCGTCCCCTCTCGATGAGGTAAGACGTTTTCCGCTTCGCACATGGACAAGTTCCATTTAAATAAATTATAAATTCTTAATTATTTATTTCGATATGCTTACATGCTTACTGATTTTGTGATTATTCATCATTTAATTTTGTCAGTACTTGGTTTCTAGAACACGCTACCACAATTGTTTTATAGTTTTTGGTATACTGCCCTTTTTTCATCGATTCATGAAGTGTTATGGTGGTTACCACTCCCTCCCGTCATGCAACTTAGTGATTTCATTCTAGCTGGCCATCCTACAACAATGCAGATGACCATACAATTCACTCCATGTTAATTTCTAAGATTAATGTACTCACTCCATTCCTAAATATAAGTCTTTGTAGAGATTTCACTATGTACAACATAGGGAGCAAAATGAGTGAACCTACACTCTAAAATGCATCTATATACATCTGTATGTGGTCCACAGTGGAATATCTACAAAGACTTATATTTAGTAACAGAGGGAGTAGTTCATAACATGTTACCTGAATTAGTAGAAACAACAACCCATAGGGTATATCAATTTTCCATGTTTTCTCATACTGTGGGTATTGTAGCAGCAGTTGAAACTAAAAATGTTGGCTACTTTCCCTACTGTTTGATTAATAGCTTGTCATTCTGGATATTGTATACGTTGACATTGAACTTGAGAGTGGTAAGTGTTCTCTGTGTGACAAAAAGAAGTCAACACAACAAGAGAAGTCAGAGAAGCAATCGAAGAAAGGATGAAAACAAAAGAAACAGAAAGGTGCATCTGTTCCTGAAAGGTTAGGTTTCCCTTTTTTGTTTTCTTTCTGTTAGTATCATCTTCCTTTACTTGTATTACTTACTAAACACCGGTTTGTTTTTGTTTCAGGAGAACATTGGATTACTTAATGGACATTGGTTTGTTTTTGTTTCAGGAGAACACTGGATGTTCATCTGAGTCTGCCATGGCCACCAGTAGCGATAACAAAGTTGTTGATGAGATGCTCCCTGTCATGTATGCTATGATCCAGACTGCCTTCCCTGACTTTTGAAACAACTTGTGATGTAATGTATCATCTACCTGGCTATTAAGTTGAGTGCTACTCCCTGACAGCCACATGTAATGGATTTCATTTTCTTATTTATTTATGAATAGCTCCTCGGTTTGGTCTGCATGTATTACACCCTTAACCCAAAAGGCATGGGTTGAGGTGCTCGAGCAATTAAAGGGCGCACAACTCTGCCTCAGGAGGCGCGCCCCATCCACTAGTGGTCATACAAAGCTACCACATCCAAATCAGCCAGTGCTAGCTAGTAGTATTACGGTATTAAGTATAAACACTAAGGGCATTTTCAAGACAGATCCGTAAACCTTCCGTAACTTTCTAGAACATGCTGTCCGAACCGCGAAAGCCATCCAACGTGGACCTGTATCGGTCTGCGGGGCGGTCCGAACGTGATTTCTCCCACAAACCGGAGACAAGCGTGAGGGAGGTTTATAGGAGTCTATCGGTCCCAAACATGTTTCTGACTGCCCTGGCCCACAAAACCCCCTTCCCCTCCCACGCGCGCTCTCGGCCGACGCGGGCTGCCCTCATTCATGTCGATGTACAATGCGTCGCTCAACATTGAATATGGCTCAGTGCGAACGCGACCTCTCACCGCCTTCGCCATTGAAGCGACGCACCAGCCAAGGGCGCCGCCCGCGACGCGTCGTCGGTATTCGCACCTATTCAATGTCGGAGACGCGTGACTGGACGGATATCTACCATGCCCATTCAATGTCACTGTCCGTCTATCTGCCACCATTAAGCAGGCTCGCCCGCCGAGAAACCCACTTCGGCGCCACGCGTTGACGCACCCGGACGCCTCACCTCACTGGAATCCGCTATATAAAGGCGATCACACCCGGCTAACTCCACGCCACAACACCAACCCCTCCAAATCCTCCTCCCTTGCACTGCATTCGCCATGACCGCCAGCGGCAAAGCACTGTGGGACAGTCTGTCGCTGGAGATGAAGCACGCGGTGGCCTCCCTTACCGCCACCTGGCATAGCCATCGTGCCAGGCAAATCCAGGCCGGCTTGCCGACCAGCTCGCCCAAGGTCTCCGATGATGAGGACAACACCACGATGGATATGGGCTCCGATGACTCCGTCCCGGCTCCCGCGCCTCCTGTGCACGCTAGCTTCACCATAGAGCAGGAGTAGGCGCACTTCAATGCCGCCATGGCGGAGGTGCAGCCTGCACAGATGCCTTTGTCGGTATTATAGTAGGCGTAGAAAGAACAACGGTACAACATGTTCCCCCTGGAGCAGCACTGGCTGGCGGAGGGCCAGATCTTCGACGAGCGTGCGAGTGAGCAGGCCATAGCCCCGGCGAACCCCAACTTCATGGCGGAGCAGCATGCCATCTATGATGCCGTCCATGCTCAAGCCGCCGCTTGCCAGGAAGCGGCCGCCGTGGAGGCGTGGCTGCTGGCGATCGCAGAAGAGAACAACTCCACCCGCGCCTCCTACACGCCGTCGGTGAACCATAAGCCAGCTCGGTGGGACAAAGGCAGCGCCGGCGCTACCATTTCCATCGTAGACCTCACATCCACCGGCGACGCACGGGTCGTGGAGGATGAGTATGCCACAAGAGGCAGCGGTGCCTTGTCACCCATGTGGGTCGGCCCCTCTCCTGTGTTCTACTCTTTCTCGTCGGAGACCACACCTTCACTTCATCGGTCTTATCGCTGGTGCTCATGGAGACAACAGATGGAGGACGACACGGACTTGGACGCCGGGTGCCACCGCTGTAGGATAGGATTAGATGTGGGTCTTTTTTGTTCAAAATATTTGAAATATAATGAAATCCGCCATGTTTGTATGAAATCTGTCATGTTTATACAAAATCCGGTTGTGTTTGCATGAATTTCATTCGATTTGTTGGAAAAAAAGTTTGAATGTATGCAGCTAGCGTTGGATATCATCCTCCCGCATCCGTGTCCGCGGACTGGTCCCCCTTGTCCGCGGACGGATGTGGGAAGAAATTTTGGGTTTCCGTTGGAGATGCCCTAACACCATCTGCAACGCTGACCCTCAAACCGTCCGCACATATTCAAACCGCGTGGTCCGAACGTGTTCTGCCATCCAACTAGGGATGAAAGCAGAGCAGAAACCAATAGAACTGGGTGCTACCACATTTGTTTCCATATTTTTTTACGGAAGCGGAAACGAATACAGAAACCCCCGAAATGGATACAAAAACAAATACTAGCTGAAACGAACATCGAGCAAATATGGAGCGGACATGGCAAAGCGGACGCTAACCGGAACTTTAAAACCCATGAATCATAGATAAACACACAAAAAACCAACAAATTGAATGAATTATTAACATCGCTAAAATAATATGATTAGGTTAGCAAATTAGAGTAGTGTTTACTAGCATTGAACAGTTGTGTATAGGATCTAGTTGAGTATGTGTGTGGTAGTAGAAGTTGGGCCTCAAATGGGCAATCCTGCAAGTTGTGTCATTATGTGCTATTTGCTGGTTGGGCTACAAAGCAGCCATTGGACTATAGTAAAAGTGAAAATTCCATATTCACGAAAATAGGAAGTTCTGTTTCCACATCTTTTCCATCACAAAACACCGTTCTGTTTTTGTTTCCGTTTTTGCATAAAAGTTATGTTTCCATTTCCCTTTTATAAATTCTTATTTTTGTTTTCATATTTCTTCTCCGTTTTCATTTTTACTCCGAAAAAGCGGAAAGTTTCCGCTTCATTTTCATCTCTACATCCAACGTGGGCTTATATCGGTCCGTCGGACCGTCCGAACGTACTTTCTCCCACAAACTTGAGACAAATCAGGGGGCTTTGCGGGCGTCCGGACCGCTGTCATGCCTGCTCTTGACCGCCCTGGCCCACCAAAAAAATTCCACCCGCCTCTCCCTCACTTTTCATCGAACACCCGTGCTGCTTGCCGCGCCGCCTTCATGTCAGCCTAGAGCATGCAGGGGCCGACATTGATGCCCACAATTTGACCAGACGCGGGTGGCGTAGACGGGCATGACCTCTCGGGCGTCGCTGCTTCAATGCGGACGTCGTGTCTCGAGAAACCAACTCCGCCGCTCTGGCACATTGAAGCGGGCTGACCACCCCTTCGCCTAGCCTGGCCTCCCCTCCCCCCCATTGTCACCTTGTCAAGCCCTTCCTCCTCCCCAAGCCTAATGGCGCTGCCGAAGTATTGGTTCTTTGCGCCGGCAGGCGGCATCGATGGAAGTTCCTCTTCAGGTGGATCGTTGCGCCGCCGCCCTCGCTCTCCAGGACCATGTACATCAATGGCAGTGGCCTCCTCTGGCAATGAGCAGATAGTCCGACGACGAGGAGGATCAGCTGCAATAGCGACCCCGTATCCACTCGGAGGCGGTGCCAACGGACGAAGAATTCGTCCTTCAGATGGATATCATGACGGAATGTTCGCTCCATCACATGGGCACAACCGCTATGCTCGGATTGAAAGGCCCCTGTCGCCACCACGACGCCACCGCCCACCCGATAAAGGAGGAGCTGCCGCCCACGATCGTGAAGGCGTGTGGCTGCATCCTCCACTACCTCGGAGAAGGAGGTTACATTTGTGCCTCCGACTCTCTGGCCGTGGTATCTAAGGCGGAGCGCGCGACGAGAGAGCAGGCAAGGTACGACCAATGCAATGTTGGTCGCTGCTCCGTGTTCGCCAAAAGCAACATGGCACTAGAATGGGTCCGCAACGACCCTGACCTCGTCGCCGCCTGGACGCTCGACCGCTCTATCACCACCGCGAAGACGGACGCGAGGCGCTGGTGCCGCCTTAATGACGAGCTCGTCAAGACTGGCGAGGAGTGGTCACTTAGCGACTGCTTCACCAACGCTGGTAGAGGCAAGGTCGCCGCCAGTGCTCCGCCGACGCCGTCAGCTTGGTAGTGGCCAAGGCGGCCCTCCACACTATGCGACACGAGTCGGAGCGGCTCCTCCGCGAGCTGCAGGCAGCCGTCGGACAAGGCTTCCACCGCCCTCCGGCGTCGTTCTGTCGCTGGAGGGACACGACAATGATGGCACGGACGATGGCGGCTATGCGGTTGGGCAGGGCGGCCATGCATACGAGGTGGTCGTCCGGTATAGGGTTTTGGTTTTTTCTAGGCGAGATATTGACCTTTTTATGTAAATTATAACCGAACTTGAATGAATTCCGTGTTTGCACGAATTTTGGTCGGTTAGTTCAAAAAGTTGTTGACATGTTTGCCGGCAGCGTTGGATGGTGGCTCCGTCATCTTGTCCGCGGACAGATGCCGGAGCAAATTTACGGGTCAATGTTGGAGATGTCTTAAGAGCATGGTCAATAATATAGCCGACAACCAAGTTTTATGAATTGGTCGTGTCATCTATAATCTATCTAATAGCCTACCCATATAATAGTTTGCATACTTGCATATTACATCATTAATATGTGGAGTCAATGTTGTAGCCGGCTATAATCTTTTTTGCGGGAAAACTTCAAATCTATTCATTTTCAATTATGGCAATACATCAAACACCATAAATAATAAAAATTGCATCCAGATCCGTAGACCACCTAGCGACGACTACAAGCATTGAGCGAGTCAAATGCGCGCCTTGGTCATCGTCCCTCCCTCGTCGGAGCTGGGCAAAACTTGTTGAAGCAAACAATTGAAACGTCGTTGTGCTGAGGCCCCATAAGACCAGCGCACCAGAAGAGCAACGTCGTCGTTGAAAAGTAGCGTAGATCAGAAGGATCCAACCTGAAGACACACGAACATATACGAACTACGATCCGAGTAAATGCGCCAAAGGACAGATCCGCCGGAGACACACCTCCACGCGCCCATCAACAATGCTAGACGTAAGGACGGGGGCTAGGCGGGGAGGACCTTATTCCATCTTCAAGGAGCAACCACCGTCTCACCTTTTTGAGCAGGACACGAACTCTAACAAAACTCGAAGAAACATCTAGAAACGAAGCCCTCCCGCCTACAGTGCCAGGATCCACCGCGCCGCCATGGCCATTAGGCGACTAGAGACGAGGCAGACCGGCGGCGACGCCGACAAGAGGTAAAGGAACCCTAATTAAATTTGTTTGGGGGAGGAGACGGTTGCTGCTAACGCTTCTATCTTCGCCGTCAATGAAAGGATGTGTTATCTGCTGATACTTTATTCTCTAATAGTCCACCTATGTCACCTTATTATACTTGTTCTGAAATGTTATCAGATAATGGATTATTGGACCTTCAATGCGTCAATTTAGCTCCAGACGCACCCTTAGTTTTTGAGATAGATTCCGGGAGCTCCTATTTATGTGAATTCATCTTTGATGCTTATAGCCAAATGGTTTGTTAGGGTATGTATAATGGTCCTATCTTAGGAGTGCCATGTAATATAAATGCTAAGGTAAAGAAAAGAGAAATCGTAAGAAAAGACATGTCTTCTCTTATTTAAGAGATGATTTCTTAGCATAATATGTCTCAACATATTTTTAGAAATATCCAGTTATTGAAGATAAGGCTAAGATATAACCTATTTGTAGACATACTTTTTTATTATCTCTAAATTACATGCAAAAATTAAGATAAGACTGTCTTATCAATCATTGTACATGCCCTTATTCTGCAGCACTAGCGCGCTACCCCTAGTGGACAAGCCCATTTAACCTTCCGCTACTTTTGGTTTTTGGGTAGTGTCTAGATTATTCTTACTTTTTACTGCATTTTTCTGCAGGGCTTCTCTATCAGTTTTGTTCTTTTTTCTATTTTGCATTTTTCATACATTTTTGAATTTTTTACTGTTATTGTTCATTTTTTCTTATTTATTTTCATTTTTTAAGTCACAACCATATTTTAAATCAAGATCTATTTCATTTTTATAAAAATTCATGAATATTTTTAAAACGTCAACTTTTTTATTCACGAAAAAAATCAGTTTAATGAATATTTTACAAATTTGCAAAGTTTTTTTCCACATTCTCTAACATTTCTGAATTCTTATACATTTTCAATATTGAGAACATTTTTATTCATTAGTAAATTGTTTGCCAATTTCATGAACTTTTTCCAAATTCGTAAAAATTTATGGAAATTGTACGCTTTTCTAAAAACTGTGACCAGTTTTCTGAAATCAAAGAGAGAGAGAGAAAAATCTAAGGTCATTTTTTTCCATGAACCAATAGTTGTTGTTTTCCCGGATAAGGATTTACGGCTCTCGGCTGCCACACATCCCTATATGAAAATAGCATTAAAAACATATTAGGAAGATTCAAAAAAATATAAAATTTTCAGATATGAAACTTGGGTGCCCGTTGTACACACGTGTTCTGTTCCGTCGGGAAAGGGTGCCTGTGGTAGTGCCAGTAAAAAAGAAAAAAATGTATATATAGAAAAAAAAATGAATGTAACGTATGTCGGACCGTAATTTCCACGCTACGGATACCACAAGCTCCCATCCCCACAAAAATGAACACAGGTGTACAACACGCACTCAGGTTTCATATCCCAAAATTTCTTTTTTTTCTGAAATTTCTTAATGTTCTTTTTTAGTGCTATTTTCATATAAGGGTGTTTGTGGCATCCGAGAGCTGCAATGTATTTTCCTTGTTTTCCCTCTAAACAATAAGAGACAGAGAGGCCAGGGACCCACTAACGTGTCGCGAGCGCTCACGGGCAAGGCGATCCAACAGTCCCTATTTCGCGCATCCTGCACCAGTTAATGTGAAATGGGCCGGCCCATCTAGGTTCCAGCGGGAGGGGGCTATTTTCGGTTTTGGGAAGTTTCTGGAAGCTACCCTGCCAGGTTATTTTTCGTTTAGAATTTTTCTGGAATCGTTATTTTCTATTTTTATAGTTTTTGTTTCTTTCCTTTAATATTTTTTTATTTTTCTGTTTCCTTTTCCAAAATGCACAATATTTTTCAAATTTGAAGAAACTTTTTCAAATCAACGGGCTTTATTTCCAATCAATGAATTTTCTAAAATTTTGTTGATTTTTTTAAAATTCAATGACCTTTTTTGAAACCAATGAAATTTTTTCAAGTTCAATGAACACTTTTCAAAATAGATGAACTTTTCTGAAATTTGTGAACTTTTCTTTAAGTTCAATGGACTTTTTTCAAAATCGGAGAGCCTTTTTTCAAACTCATGAACTTTTTAACATAGTACATGAACATTTTTTGCATTCACGTGTTTTTATTTTATTTTATTTTAAAGTCCACTATTAACTGGTCAACTAGTCAACTTTTTTTAGGGGTGATAAACATCTTTATTCATCAAAAGCCACATGAAGTGGGATACGGGTCTGGTTATAAGGAACGCCAAACCAGACGTGGCGACCAGGACCTCTAGAAAGGGAGAATTTTGCTAAAC
Source organism: Triticum urartu (assembly GCF_056163025.1). Classification (NCBI taxonomy): domain Eukaryota; kingdom Viridiplantae; phylum Streptophyta; class Magnoliopsida; order Poales; family Poaceae; genus Triticum; species Triticum urartu. The sequence goes on from NC_141875.1 coordinate 100,283,605, forward strand.
TATGTGCTTCATAATTCGCAGCACGACACTCAAAAGTACATTGGACATTAACAATTCTAAGGTGAATCTCGCTGATAATTGCTCCATATCTTTCTATAGCATTGTGGCCAATGTCTGCCACAACCTGTTTGCAGTCTGATGCAATGACGAAATTGTGGATATTCAGGTCTTCCGCCAAACACAACGCCTCACGGCATGCTATCGCTTGCAAAGACGCGGGGTCAGTGACACCCTCCAAAACCAGCGCCGAAGCCCCAATATAATTCCCCGCCTCATCTCTACATACCGCAGCAGCCGATCCTCCTCTTCTGGCGCGAACAACGGCATCAACATGTATTTTGCAAGCTCCAGGAGGTGGTTTCTTGGGGTTCTGTCTTTGTTGCGGAGCCTGAATCACTCCTTGTCGGGGGCGTCGGTTTGCATCATTGATAACGTCGAGTTCTGCAATAAAACTTGTGATGAAGGAGTGTGTCTGATGGGGATTTTGGAAGATTGCCTCATGAATAGCTTTACGGCGGGCATGCCATATCGACCACGTCGCGACCGTCAACAAGGCAAAATTCTCATGCGACAGGCTCTTGATCAGAGTGAACAGCCAATTTTTTGCATTCGGCTCTGTAGTCGCCATGATTTTATGCATCACTTCCTCATCTCCCAGCGCCCATACACTCTGCGATACGGTGCACTCCAATGGCGAATGTCGCCACGAGTCTTGTACTCCACAAAACCCGCACAGGCTGGAATCTGCCATATGACGGTGCGCTCGTACGTCATTTGTTGGCAGCGACTGTTTTGATAATCTCCACAAAAACATTCTAACCTTTCCCGGGACTGCAGTACTCCACAATGTTTTCCACGCTCCTGACTCCGCCCTAGCACTGGACGGGCCTGCCGATCCATCAAGCCACGCCTCTCTGCGCTGTCTGGTTGCGATGATCATCTTATAAGCTGACCTGACCGAAAAGGTGCCATGTTTTTCATAGTGCCAAGCCCAAAAATCTGACATGTTTCGAGTGCATAGAGGGATTCCCAATATAATGTCAGCATCCATCGGCATAAACGTGGACTGCACCAGTTGCCTATTCCAAGATGCCGTAGCAGGTGATATAAGCTCAAAAATCATTGTTGGGCGGTTTTGTGTTAGGCAGCCATATGGCCGGAGCATCTCATCCCTTGGGAGCAAATTGTGTTCCCAAATATTGGTCGAAGCTCCATTACCAATGCGTTTGATTAGCCCCTGCTTGAGAACATCCCTCCCTTCCACAACTGCTCGCCATATTTGGCTAGGTCGGCCTCCTAGCTCAGCCTTCGGAATATCTGTGGTTGGATGATAGATACTTTTCAGTACACGAGCACAAAGTGTGTTTGGGTTCTGCAGCAACCTCCACGCCTGCCTTGCCAGCATGGCGAGGTTAAATAGCTCAAAATCTTTAAAACCTAGCCCCCATGTCTTTAGGTTGTGTCATAGCCTTCCAAGAGACCCAGTGAGGCTTTCGTTTTCCTTCCTTGCTTCCCCATCAGAATTTACGGATGAGCATGTTTAGATGTTCACACAATCCTCTTGGTATCTTAAAACATGACATAGAGAAAACAGGTACTGCTTGGGCAACTGATTTTACAAGCACTTCCTTACCAGCAGATGACATGGTGCTCTTTATCCACCCCTGAACCTTACTCCAAAGCCGGTCCTTGAGATATTTAAAGGCACCGTTCTTAGAGCTCCCAATGTCAGATGACATCCCCAAGTACTTCTCATTTAGAGTTTCATTGGGTACATTTAGTATTTCCTTTATTTCCTGCCTCACTGAGTCTGGAACTCCTTTGCTAAAGAAAATCGATGATTTTGAGTAATTAATCCGTTGCGCAGTTGCTTGACAATATGTATCCAGAACCTAGTACACCTCGGTAGCCCCCATACCATTTGCCTTGAAAAACAGCACGCTGTCATCAGCGAATAGGAGATGGTTCACCGGTGGCGCCGTAGGGGCTACCTGTATACCATGCAAATTGGATGACTCATTTTTGGATTTTAAAAGGCATGAAAGGCCCTCTGCTGCTAGCAAGAACAAATATGGAGAAATCGGGTCCCCTTGTCTGATTCCTCGTGAAGGATTGAACTGGTGAAGCTTCTTCCCATTGAATAGGACAGAGAATTCAACTGTTGTTACCAGTCCCATAACTATATCAACCCACTTGGCTGTAAACCCCAACTTGAGCATAATGGCCTGAAGATAAGGCCATTCGACTCTATCATATGCCTTCATCATATCCAGCTTGAGAGCACAAGATTGATTTTTCTTCGCTTTATTTCTCTTCATAAAATGCAAACATTCATAGGCCATTATTATATTGTCTGTTATCAACCTTCCTGGCACGAAGGCCGGCTGTTCTTCTGAGATGATATCCGGTAGAACCAATTTTAATCTATTGGAAATTACCTTCGATGCAATTTTGTATAACACATTGCATAAGCTAATTGGGCGAAACTGAGATAGGAGCGTTGGGTTTTTTACCTTCGGAATAAGCACCAACATAGTTTCATTATTGCACCTTGCAGATTTAGTTCCTTCCACTATTTTGAGAACAGCCTGGGTGACTTCCTCAACGCACACCTCCCAATAGTGCTGAAAAAAATGTGCTAGGTAGCCATCCGGACCAGGGGCCTTTGTGGGGAACATTTGTAACAGAGCTATTTTCACTTCTTTCTGGCTATAGGGGGCACTAAGAAGCTCGTTCATCTCATGTGTTACCTTGGTTGGAACTGTCTCCAGAACCTATTCCATATTATGAACGCCCTCCGACGTATAAAGCTGCTGGTAGAAATCATTGGCCATTTGTTCCATCTCCTGAACATTTTCTGTCATCTGATCGTCTGGTTTTTGAAGTGCTTTTATTTGATTTTTCCGCCTCCTCATCCTTGCTCTGAGATGAAAAAAATATGTATTTTTATCTCCGTGGTTAGCCATTCCACCTTGGCTCGCTGACCCCATAGGATCTCCTCACGGTGATAGAGCTTAGTTAATCGGTCAACTGTTTTTAATTTCTGCATATGTTGGCCCTGTCTGGACAGGATCCGACCGCAACTCCTGTAGCTCTCGTTTCAAGCGTTGTATCTCTTGTCTGATGTTCCCGAAGTGGAGACGATCCCAGTTGGTCAGGTCATCCGACAGCGATGCAAGCTTGTCCTTTATGGCTTGCACAGATTCTCCTGCTACGCTGCGCCATGCGTCCTCCACTACCGGCACCAAGTCCGAGTTAAAGCGATGTGGGGCCCGTCTGCATGCAATCTCATGCACTTAGTGGACATATAGTGGGATGTGATCACTTGTTGCTGCTGTTTTGTGCTCCAGGGTAGCTGAAGGGAAAGCCAAAGTCCATGCCGGATTTGCAACACCCCGGTCAAGCCTCACTCTTGTATATGTCCCTCCGGCTACTTTTTCTCAAAAGTCCAGGGGTTGCCCGTGTATCCAATATCTGAGAGTCCGCATCTGTCAAGTACGTCTCTAAAAGTGTCCATTTGAGCCTGACTTCTATGCCCAATACCATCATGCTCGTGCGCATGCACCACCTTGTTAAAATCACCAAGTACTAACCAGGGTACATCATTTTCGCCTACAATGCCCCTCATCATATCCCATGTCTTGTACCTTTCATTCACCTGAGCTTCTCCATACACAAATGTAACCCTCATCCCGACATGTACTAGATCATTTATCATTGCATCAATGTGGTACTGTGAATAACCAACAATCTCAAGATTTATTTCTTCATTCCAAAAAACTCCCAAACCACCACTGCGGCCCGAACTTCTTACAACAAAGCTTTTATTGAACCCTAATGAACTAGCTAAATTCTCAACTCCCGCACCCTCTATTTGAGTTTCAAGAATACAAAGTACAGAGGGGGCAAACTGCTCCGTCATCTCACGGAGCTCGCGAACTATCGCGGGGTTGCCAGCACCACGACAGTTCCAACATAGGAGACTCATTGCGCTGGGCGAGACCCCCCTTGGAGGCCCGCCATACGCGCATCGTTTTTGTTTATGACTGTGTTCTTCACACTGTTCCTGTCGTTGAAGAGGATACCTGATTTCGTTTTGGCTCCTGTTTTGACGAGGGGCTCAATGGATCTTCTGAGGGGGGGCAGCAGCAGAAGCTTATTTGCCCCATCTACTATTGCCGCTGGTTTCACAACTGATGCCATTGGGTCATTTGCCGCAACACTCCTCTTTCTGTTCCCATCAAGTTCCTCCATATCTATGTCCAGGTCCTGCTAGGTATTCTGCTGTTCATAACCGCGGCCCCTGCCTCTGCCAGCATTGCCTCTTCCTCTTCCACCTCTAGTGTTGTTCCCTCCTTGTCCTCTTCCTTCTCCAGGACCTCTACCGGTGTTACGGCATATCTCTCTCAAGGTAGTTTTGGTGATTGATGACAACATGTTTGCGGACTAATCTTGTGCGTTGAATTATTCTCAGATTCTCCCCTGGCACGAGACGCTTTCTTCCCCTCGGAGTGTATTTCAAGACGGTGTAGCTCTTTCATTTCTTTCTAGGTGGACTAGTTGCGTAGATGGCACCGTACTATCAAGAGAGGGTCCGCTGGGGTTTTGCTTGGGTGGAATCATCACGTACACATCAGCTTCTCACCCTCCGAGCTTTTCCTGTCCATTGAAGAGATCTCTCCTCTCTTCCTTGTTCTGTCTAGGTCTAAGTGGCAGTACCGCGCACCCAGCGGTAGTACCGCTGAGAAGCCACAAGCGGCAGTACCGCTTCGCAGCGGTAGTACCGCCGTGGCTCCACAGCAGTAGTACCGCTGGGGGCCTGGCTCCTCCGCTGGTATTCAGCTTATTTGAGAGATCACTTCTCTCTCTCTCTCGCCCCAGCGGTAGTACCGCACTGCCTGCGGTACTACGGCCGAAGGGTCACAAGCGGCAGTACCACTCCAAAGCGGTACTACCGCCCTTGACCCCACTGCCGTAGTACCGCTGGGTAGTTTGGCTCCTACCGCCTCAATTCGAGAGGTCCTTTTCTTGTGTCGGGTTTTGCGGCACTAGTCACGGTTGTAGTGGTGGTAGTACCGTTCCAGGAACGGTAGTACCGCCCTACCACCACGGTAGTACCGCATTTGGGTCCGTTCCCTACTAAGTCTCCTCAGCGCGGCAGTACCGCTGGTTGGCGCGACAGTACTGTCGCCTGGCGGTAGTACTGCCCCCTCTCAGCGGTAGTACCGCCCTGTGCGGGGCTGGTTGGTTGGGGGCAACGGGTTTGTTGCCCCCACTATAAAAGGGAGTCCCCTTCCTCCTTCTCACCCACCTCTTCCTCCCCCAACCTCCATTTATTGCTCAAGCTCCATTAAATACTCCAAGCTTCATTTCCGCCCGATCTATCTCTCTAGCCAATCAAATTTGTTGATTTGCTCGGGAGTGGTTGAGAAGGCCCCGATCTACACTTCCACCAAGGGATTTTCGATTCCCCCACTCATCCCTAGCGGATCTTGTTACTCTTGGGTGTTTGAGCACCCTAGACGGTTGAGGTCACCTCGGAGCCATATTCCATTGTGGTGAAGCTTCGTGGTCTTGTTGGGAGCCTCCGATTAAGTTGTGGAGATTGCCCCAACCTTGTTTGTAAAGGTTCAGTCGCCGCCTTCAAGGGCACCAATAGTGGAATCACGGCATCTCGCATTGTGTGAGGGCGTGAGGAGAATACGGTGGCCCTAGTGGCTTCTTGGGGAGCATTGTGCCTCCACACCGCTTCAACGGAGACGTACTTCCCCTCAAAGGAAGGAACTTCGGTAACACATCCTCGTCTCCACCGGATCCACTCTTGGTTATCTCTTACCTTTACTTGTGCAAGCTCTTTATTGTTTCTACCCTTGCTTGCTTGTATGCTTGTTGTTATTGCATCATATAGGTTGCTCACCTAGTTGCACATCTAGACAACCTACTTTGATGAAAAGTTTAATTCGGTAAATAAAAGCTAAAAATTGGTAGTTGCCTATTCACCCCCCCCCCTCTAGTCAACCATATCGATCCTTTCAATTGGTATCAGAGCCTCGTCTCTTTATTAAGGACTTTACCATCCAAAGAGTATGATTGATACTGTAGACGGTGTGGAGGAACACTCCGGTGTGAATCCGATCTCGTCTACGGGAGATGGGGGAACTTCGGTCTCTCGTGAGGAGTTCAATGTGGCCTTGGAGACATTGAAAACCTCCATGACGACCGAAGTTGAAAGCATGTTTACTAAATTTCTTGAGGGGCTTAAACTATCCACCACACCGTTGAAAGTGGGTGATTCCGCCAACAAGGTGTCAGATGCTATCCCCGACAAGGGGGAAGCTAGTAGTGAAAAGGCTCCTTCTTCTAGTGGCAAGAATGGCACCGGCATCTTTGCCCATGTGGAACCCCCACTTGTTTATGGTGGACCGGTTCCTTCCACTCATTTGAATCATGCCGGTCCTCCCCCTAAGATTGTGAAAAATGAGGATTTTGATTCTTGGGTTTACCTCTTTAAACGTCATTTAAATCATGTGAACACTAACCTTTGGAGAATCATTGAAGAAGGTTTCTATCCACATGATCCAAGCAACTTCACTCCTCGAGAAGCCGCGGACAATCAATTCAATGAGAATGCTCTCTTCATCATTCAAGATGCAATTCCACCCGAAGACCTACCTCATCTTCGTCCCTTCGCCTTGGCCAAAGATGCATGGCATTGTGTCGTGTCTCTCTACGGGGGAAGCGCAAGCATTCAACGCTCCAACTATGAAGTGGTACAAGATGAGGCCGATGAGTTTGCAATGAAGGAAGATGAAGAACCTCGTGAGCTTTATCGAAGAGTAACCAAACTCGCGGTCTCACTATGAGATCATGGGAGCAAGGACACGGATGACAATTGGATCAAGCACAAATTCCTCAAGGCAATGATGCCCTACCACAAGGCCATGTCCTCCATCATTCGTCAAAGACCGGACTTCCACACTTTGACCTCAAGCGAAGTGTTGGATGAGTTTGTGGCCATGAACATTTTGGACAAGACCGCCAACAATGCGGTGCTCCGTTCTCAACGGGCAAAGAAGCCTAACCTTGCATTGAAGGCCAAGCTCACCGTGGAAGAAGAAGAGGAAGAAGAGGAGAGAAACCCCGAAGATACGAAGTATGCATATCATGAACACATGGCACTTGCTTCAAGGCAATTTTGGAGCAATAAAAACTCGAGGCCCAACTTTAGCAAAAACAACTCGAGTGGCACAAGGGGCAAGCAACGTGTAAGAACTTGCTACAATTGCGGCAACGTGAGTCATTTCGTTGCGGAATGCCCGTATGAGAAGAGGGAAGACAATGGTGGCAAACTCATCCGAAAGGACAAGGCCAAGTCGTTCCCCAACAAGAACAACTTCACCAAGAAGACTCCTCCCAAGGCTTTGGTTGTGCAAGAAGAGTACAATGAGGATGATGACGATGATGAAGATGATGAGTCGGTTGCCATGGCCTCCGTTGCAATTGCAACAACGTCACGGGTGTCTCTCTTCGACTCACCCAACGAGAGCATCACCACCAAGTGCCTCATGGCTAAAGCCACCAACAAGGTAACCTCCAACATCAAAACTACCATCATTAATCATCCTCCCCAAACGGATAGCATTAATGAACTTGAGGGAGCTAATGTGGAGGCTAACGAGTTTGAGGCTTTTATGGGCAAACTCAAGGGAAAATCCAAGAAGCACTTTGTTTCTCTCTTGGAACAACTTGGTGAGGCCAATGACATGATCGAGGCTCACGAAGACACCATCTCTAAGATGGAGGGGCATAGTCGTGACTATGCCGATGAGATTTCGGATCTTTCCAATGCTCTTGAGGAAGAGCGTGGTCTTCGTTTGGCTCTTGAGGAGTCACACAACGTTGATCATGCTAAGTTAAAGAAAGATTATGATCATGCCCTCATTGTTTCTCATGTGCTAAATTCCGAGAAGGCCAAACTCGGGGTTGATCTTGCTAGACTCAAAGAGGAGTTTGATATACTTGACAAGGCCCAGAAGGCCTTGAAGAGTATTCACGCTAGTCTCAAGGAGTCTCATGATCAACTCCAAGTGAAGCTAACTAAGGAGAAAGCAACTTTTCCTCATATGGTTTTAATTGATAATGCAAATGCTACTAACCCGTGTTGTGAGCATATACATCTTGTTGAGGAAAATGCTAAGTTGAAGGAGCAACTTGAGAGAGGTCTTGCGATTTTCATACAAGGCAAGAAGAACCTCAACGATCTCTTGATCAACCAAAAGGGAGGTGTGTCCAAGGAAGGGGTTGGGTACGTGCCCGACTCCAAGAACAAGAAGAAGAATGACAAGACCAAACGACCACCTCCCCTCATGCAAACCTTTGTGAGGGAGGAAGAGAGTGCCCCCGAGGAGAAGAAGAAGAAGAATGTCAAGAAGGGCAATGTCATCCCTCCCAACAAAGCCGGCAATTTTAATCCTTCTTATGTGTTATGCTGTGCTAGTGATGGGCATGTTTATGCCAAATTTGTTGGTTCTCTTCATGAGTACATTGAATGGTCTATTTGGGTTCCTAAGACCCTTGTTACTAACATCAAAGGACCCATTACAAAATGGGTACCTAAAACCAAGCATTGATCTCTCGTAGGTGTTTGCTTCCGGTGGTGGATCATGGTTGCTTGATAGCGGAGCTACAAATCATATGACCGGAAGCAAGGACTTGGTGGTGGACGTGCACAAAGTTCCATCTATGCCCACCAATGTTGAGTGGGGTGACGCCTCATCCTCTAAGGTATTGGGACTTGGCAAGGTGGTCATCTCTCATGATCTCACGATCGAGAAGGTCATGCTTGTTGAGTCCCTTGCATACAATTTACTTTCCGTTCGTCAACTTGCAATCATGGGCTTTGCCACTTTCTTTGATATCGATACCGTGGCCCTCTTGTGGAGCAAGACTCTTCAAGTAGCTTTTGTTGGGCATGTCGAGAATGGTCTATATGTGATTAACTTTTCAGAGCGACCCACTAAGACCGCGACATGCCTAATGGCTAAAGTTGATGTGGGATGGCTTTGGCATCGCCGTTTAGCCCATGTCAATATGAGATCTTTGCAAAGTCTTCTCAAGGGGGACCATGTCCGTGGACTAACGAATGTTAGCTCTGTTAAAGATCGTGCTTGCAGTGCCTGTATCGAAGGAAAGCTACATGAGAAGGCTCACCCTCCCACGACTATCATTTATTCAAAGAGGCCCTTAGAGCTCCTTCACATGGATCTTTTTGGGCCCCCATCCTTCGATAGTCTTGGTGGTAGGAAGTATTGCTTGGTGATTGTGGATGACTACTCAAGGTACACATGGGTGTATTTCTTCAAGAGGAAGAGCGAGACCCAACAAACCGTCATTGACTTTGCAAATGAAGCACAACGACAACACAATGCAAAGATATTGACAATAAGAAGTGACAATGGCACCGAGTTCAAGAACTACACCTTGGATGAATTTCTTAGTGATGAGGGAATCAAGCATCAATATTCCGCACCATACACCCCTCAACAAAACGGTGTTGCGGAGAGGAAGAACCGGACGTTGATGGATGCGGCAAGGACCATGATGGCGGAGTTCAAGTCTCCATACAACTTTTGGGCCGAAGCCATCAACACCGCGTGTCGTGCATCCAATCAGCTCTACCTCCGCAAGGGCTTGAGCAAGACCCCATATGAGATACTCACCGGTAACAAGCCCAACCTCAAGTACTTCCGGGTATTCGGGTGTAAGTGTTTCATTCTCAAGAAAGGTGTTCGGTTGTCTAAATTTGAGGCTAGAGCTTATGAGGGCATATTTGTTGGTTATGCGACAAACTCTCATGCTTACCGTGTCCTCAATAAATCCACGGGACTTATTGAGGAGACGTGTAACGTGGAGTTTGATGAGAATAACGGCTCCCAAGTGGAGCAAAGTGGCACTTGTGATGTAGGTGATGAAATTCCTCCTCAAGCCATAAGAAGAATGGGTGTTGGTTTCATCCTACCCATTGAGGAACCCCTTGTAGCCGAAAGAGAAGGACAATGATCCACTCAAGTGGAGCCATCACCAACCAAAGGCCCACACGCTTCCGAAGAACAAAGTGAAGGCCCTCAACCTCATGAACAAGACCAAGGGCAAGATCATACTCAAGACGGTGTTGACACACCAAGTGATGCCCAATGTCAAGTTCTCTCCCCCGAGCAAGTTCAAGATCAAGAACAAGTTCATGACTCAAGATGATCAAGTAACCGCTCCTCAACTCACCACCGAGGAGGAATTAGAGCGTCGTGCCGCCAAGGTTGCTTCCAAGCTTTCCACCAAGGATCATCTCATGACGAATGTGCTTGGAAGCTTAAGAAAGGGGGTAAGCACTCGTAGACAATTAGCAAATTATTGTGAGCATCACGCGTTTGTCTCTTGTGTGGAGCCCCACAAGGTCTATGAGGCGCTAGAAGATCCGGATTGGCTCAATGCCATGCACGAAGAACTCAACAACTTCGAGCGCAACAAAGTGTGGAGATTGGTGCCAAGGCCAACGGGGAACCATAATGTCATTGGAACCAAGTGGATATTCAAGAACAAGCAAGATGCCCATGGGATTATCATTCGCAACAAGGCTCGTTTGGTAGCACAAGGCTACTCCCATGTCGAGGGTATCGACTACGGTGAAACCTTTGCTCCCGTTGCTCGTCTTGAATCCATTCGCATGTTGATTGCATATGCTTCTCATCATAACTTTAAGTTACAACAAATGGATGTGAAGAGTGCTTTTCTTAATGGTCCCATTAATGAATTGGTTTACGTCAAGCAACCCCCCAGGTTCGAGGATCCCTACTTTATCGATCATGTGTATCAACTCAATAAGGCACTCTATGGCCTTAAACAAGCCCCACGTGCATGGTATGACCACCTTACCGAGTTGTTACAAGACCGTGGTTTTGAAGTTGGGCTAATCGACCCCACTCTTTTTACTAAGAAGGTCAAAGGGGAGTTGTTTGTGTGCCAATTATATGTTGATGATATTATCTTTGGTTCTCCTAACAAAGCTTTCAATGAGGAATTTGCCGCTCTCATGACCTCAAAGTTCGAGATGTCCTCCATGGGAGAGTTGAAGTTCTTTCTAGGGTTCGAAGTGAAGCAAAGAAGAGAAGGAACTTTCATCAATCAATCCAAATACACTCAAGACATTCTCAAGAGTTTCAAGCTAAGTGACGTCAAGCCGGCTTCCACTCCAATGCCCACCAAGTGCCAACTTGACTTAGATCCCAATGGTAAAGTGGTGGATCAAAAGGTATATCGTTCCATGATTGGATCCTTGCTTTACCTTTGTGCATCTAGACCGGACATCATGTTGAGTGTGGGAATTTGTGCACGGTTTCAAGCCACACCTAAGGAAAGTCACTATGTGGCAGTCAAACGAATCTTTCGATATTTGGCTCATACCCCAAACTTTGGCTTATGGTACCCCAGAGGATCAAACTTCAAGCTTGTAGGGTACTCGGATTCCGATTGGGCGGGAGACAAAGTGGATAGGAAGTCCACTTCCGGAGGGTGCCAATTCCTTGGTTGCTCTTTGGTAAGTTGGTCTTCCAAAAAGCAAAGCTGTGTGTCTCTCTCGTCCACCGAAGCGGAGTATGTGGCGGCCGGTAGTTATTGTGCACAACTCTTATGGATGAGGCAAACTTTAAAGGATTACGGTGTCACTTGTGACAAAGTGCCTCTTTGGTGTGACAATGAAAGTGCCATCAAGATCTCTCTCAACCCGGTGCAACACTTCAAGACGAAGCATATTGAGATCCGGTATCACTTCATCCGGGATCACATTAGGCAAGGAGAGATCGAGCTCAACTACGTCAACACTCATGATAACCTTGCAGATATCTTCACGAAGCCCTTGGATGAAGCAAGATTTCGCAAGTTAAGGCATGAGCTAAATATCATTGATTCGAGCAATGTTGCTTGAACTCGCGCACACCCTATCACGCTCAACTTGTTGTCTAGTTTAGGTGTAGGCATGGACATAGGGGGAGTGTTGTTCTCTCAATGAACTCTCCCTCCCCCCATTATGCATAAATTGATCACGTCTTTCACCTTAGCCATTGTTGATGGCACTTGTGCTTCAAAGACGAGTTTTGGTCATGGGCCCAAGGTTAAAATCTTCGCGGTGCCATACCTTTTGACTCAAACATAGGTGGGCTCGGCCACCGCCCTCTTTTGAAGAGGTGTGTCTTGGTCATTTGCTGTTGTGCTTTGTTGTTTCTCTCTTGCCGTTTTTGTCGTTTCGTCGAGCTAAAGCCGTGTCTGTTTAGTTGCCGTGGCGTGCTGGGCGGTACTACCGCTGGTGGTGCGCGGTACTACCGCTTATAAGCGGTACTACCGTCCCCCAGCGCGGTACTACCGCTGAGGGACGGGACCTGAGGGTTAAGTCGAGGCAGGCGGAGGTTTCTTCTCCCCCATACCCATTCACTTCGCCCCTCTTGTCTCTTCCTCTCTCCAGCCTCCTCTTGCCGCGGGAGGGCTCCGGCGGATCTCCGTCTCCGGGGCGTCCCTCTCCATTTCCTTTGGTGGAGTCGATCCCCACCTCGTCCTCTTGCCATGGATGCCGGTATTGCCCCCGTTCCTACTTTCGTTTTGTCTCCTTTTAGTTCTTGTTTCTTAGGGGAAATGGTGGTTGCATCTCTAGATTTTTGGCGAAATCTAGGCATGAGTTGGTTGGAGAAGGCAACTAGACTTTCTAGATTAGAGTTTGGTGGGATTATTTTTGAATTTGGTAGGCCGGTAGTGCCGGATCTGACCACGGTAGTAGGAAACCACTGTTTCACCGCCTCATGCTATGAAACTGCAGTTTATCCGCCTCAAGCCGTACTGCCGCTCCCTTTGGAGCGGTACTACCGCTTGACCTAGAGCGGTACTACTGCTCCCTTTGGGGCGGTACTACCGCTTGGGGCGGTACTACCGCGGGCAGGTCACGGTACTACCGCTGCATGCCAATTTCCATCATTCTCCTGCTTTACCTTGATCTTTTTGTTGTGTTTGTTGGCTTATGCTCGTTCTTTCTGGTTGTTTCGCGTTGTTCTTGTGTTTGGCTCCAGGTGATGACCGTTCCGAGCAGCAAGGTCGTCGTAATAACCCCGGGCGTGCCACATCGAAACGCTACCGCACCTCAGAGCCTGCCGGTGGTTCCTCGAGCACCCAACCGCCTCCAGCAAGTGCTTCTGCAAGTGTTCCTCCACCTCCTCAGCAATCGAAGCGAGCCGCCAACAAGCCAAAAGGGAAGACTGTGACTGAGATGACCAACAAGGAGTTTTGGGAGAAGCGTCGCCGCAACCCCTATGCGGTGGACCAAGAACCCACTTTGGTCAACCGCCCGTTCTGGAACCGTTTTCAGTTTGCCATCTACTTTGATGTGATCAAGGCCAAGAAGAATCTTTTTGTTGATGTTCGCTCCATTGACACTGATGCTATGGAGAAGGATCCGGAGTACTTTGGCGAAGCTCTTCAGATGTGCACTCAGCTAAACATTCTCAGGATCATGCAATTCAATAAGGATTTCGATGCGGATTTGGTGGCTCAATTCTATGCCACCGTCCACCTTGGGACGGATGTCGACAGGACTCTGACATGGATGACCAATGGCAAGCTGCTTTCTGTCAAGTGGAAGGCTTTCATGGAGTTACTTGATGTGGTGGATACCGGGCTTGAGACTCCTGTCGGTTTCCATCCTCACCGTAATGCTACATCCACCCACAAGCAAGCCCTTTGGCCCTACTGCACTGTGAAGGTTCACCCAGTCACTCAGAAGAAGACCTATGAGCTGTCTCCGTATCTGGACATTCTTCATCGCATATTCCGTGAGACTCTCTTCCCTCGGATCGGAAATCTGGATATGGTCTACTCTTACCTCGTGGACATGCTCCTTTTCTGCCAGCATGAGAAGGAAGCAAGCACTGGAGAGAGCCTGGATATCTCTCATGTCATGTGGTATGAACTTCTATCTGCCGTGTCTGAGCGCAAGTGTCCTATCTATGGTCCATTCATCATGAGGCTCATTGAGAGGGCCTGGGCACAGACTTATCCCAGAGTGCTGCTAGAGACTGAAGACTTGGTGTCTCATGAGATCAAGCGTCTGAGGAAGAAGGACAACTGGACAGCACCTCACACAGGGGGTCCATCTGCTACTGCTGCCACAGGGGGTCCGTCTGCTGCTGCTGCTGCCATGGGGACCGAGGGTGAGGCTGCTACTGATGATCATGAGGAGAACTTTGGCCCCTCTAGTGCAGAACCGTCGTGGGCACAGAAGCTTAAGCGCAAGATGAAGAAGCTTTTCTGCATGGAGTCTCATGGTCAGTACGTGACTCATGTGGCGGAGAAGCATGCCAGGACGCGCCACAAGAAGATCATGCGTCAGATGGGAGCAACTGTTGTCAGTGGGTCTGAGGGTCAGATCACTGAAGAGGAGGACTGGATTCATCAGAATTGCCACTGGACCGACTCCGATGCCGAGCAGTTTTCGACCCACGATGAAGATGCAGAGATGTGATGTTCGAGACCTTCCCCTCCCATCACCTGGAGTCGTAGTGTCACTCTATCCCCTTTTTGGGGTCTCGCTGCCAAAGGGGGAGAGAGTGTAGGGATTTGCTTCTTGTGTCGTGCTTTGAGTCGTCTTGTGTTTTCTTGTGTGTTCCTTCTTTGGTTTGGTTTGGTGTGAGACCTAAGTCCTAGTCATATGGTGTAAGACATATGCTCCCTATCGCTACCTTTTTACTTATGTTACTTCAGAGTACTGTAATTTATATTGAGATGCATGCTTGTCTTGTTTATTCTCTTCTCTCATATATCTTGTGCTTAGTGTTGTTGGACTATAAAATATAGGGAGAGTGTTGATCCGAATGTGTGTGTCGTGCCTTATCTTGGCGCACACATTTTGGGGGAGCCCGTCTATATTTTGTAGTTCCTAGTTTTATTCGTTTTCATTCTTTTCCTTGCGCAAATCCCTTGTTGTCATCAATCCACCAAAAAGGGGGAGATTGTTACGGCATATCTCTCTCAAGGTAGTTTTGGTGATTGATGACAACATGTTTGCGGACTAATATTGTGCGTTGAATTATTCTCAGATTCTCCCCTGGCACGAGACACTTTCTTCCCCTCGGAGTGTATTTCAAGACGGTGTAGCTCTTTCGTTTCTTTCTAGGTGGACTAGTTGCGTAGAGGGCACCGTACTATCAAGAGGGGGTCCGCTGGGGTTTTGCTTGGGTGGAATCATCACGTACACATCAGCTTCTCACCCTCCGAGTTTTTCCTGTCCATTGAAGAGATCTCTCCTCTCTTCCTTGTTCTGTCTAGGTCTAAGTGGCAGTACCGCGCACCCAGCGGTAGTACCGCTGAGAAGCCACAAGCGGCAGTACCGCTTCGCAGCGGTAGTACTGCCGTGGCTCCACAGCAGTAGTACCGCTGGGGGCCTGGCTCCTCCGCTGGTCCTCAGCTTATTTGAGAGATCCCTTCTCTCTCTCTCGCCCCAGCGGTAGTACCGCACTGCCTGCGGTACTACGGCCGGAGGGTCACAAGAGGCAGTACTGCTCCAAAGTGGTACTACCGCCCTTGACCCCACTGCCGTAGTACCGCTGGGTAGTTTGGCTCCTACCGCCTCGATTCAAGAGGTCTTTTTCTCGTGTCGGGTTTTGCGGCACTAGTCACGGTTGTAGTGGCGGTAGTACCGTTCCAGGAGCGGTAGTACCGCCCTACCACCGCGGTAGTACCGCATTTGGGTCCATTCCCTACTAAGTCTCCTCAGCGCGGCAGTACCGTCGCCTGGCGGTAGTACCGCCCCCTCTCAGCGGTAGTACCGCCCTGTGCGGGGCTGGTTGGTGGGGGGGCAACGGGTTTGTTGCCCCCACTATAAAAGGGAGTCCCCTTCCTCCTTCTCACCCACCTCTTCCTCCCCCAACCTCCATTTATTGCTCAAACTCCATTAAATACTCCAAGCTTCATTTCCGCCCGATCTATCTCTCTAGCCAATCAAATTTGTTGATTTTCTCGGGAGTGGTTGAGAAGGCCCCGATCTACACTTCCACCAAGGGATTTTCGATTCCCCCGCTCATCCCTAACGGATCTTGTTACTCTTGGGTGTTTGAGCACCCTAGACGGTTGAGGTCACCTCGGAGCCATATTCCATTGTGGTGAAGCTTCGTGGTCTTGTTGGGAGCCTCCGATTAAGTTGTGGAGATTGCCCCAACCTTGTTTATAAAGGTTCGGTCGCCGCCTTCAAGGGCACCAATAGTGGAATCACGACATCTCGCATTGTGTGAGGACGTGAGGAGAATACGGTGGCCCTAGTGGCTTCTTGGGGAGCATTGTGCCTCCATACCGCTCCAACGGAGACGTACTTCCCCTCAAAGGAAGGAACTTCGGTAACACATCCTCGTCTCCACCGGATCCACTCTTGGTTATCTCTTACCTTTACTTGTGCAAGCTCTTTATTTTTTCTACCCTTGCTTGCTTGTATGCTTGTTGTTATTGCATCATATAGGTTGCTCACCTAGTTGCACATCTAGACAACCTACTTTGATGCAAAGTTTAATTCGGTAAAGAAAAGCTAAAAATTGGTAGTTTCCTGTTCACCCCCCCCCCTCTAGTCAACCATATCGATCCTTTCAACCGGGCCCTATGAACCATGCCTCTTTTAAATCTTTAAACACCAGAGCCTTTGGAGGATGGACTCCATCACCACACTCCTTGAAGAGATGACCCAAAAGGCCACACACAGCATACCAATCTGGGAGTCGTTCGTATTTCACCCTAAATATGAGTCGCTGGACGGTGTCCTTCTTCTTGTTCACCAGGGAGACAACGTTTTTGAGTGGTTTTGTGACGTCAATCTTGACCCACACTCTGACAAAATTCCCCTCAAAATCATGTGAACTTGGCTCAGCATGAATGAACTCTCCGACCGTTGTAGACAAAACCTTGATATTGGAAAAGTAACCTTATGGGAAGTCATGGATCTGAATCCACATCTCAACTTTATTAAGCTCAATCATCGACGGCTTAGTAAAGCCATCATACGGCGCCAGCACCACCGCTTTCCCTTTGTAAGCCCACGGTCCTTCCTCCATTACGCGCTCCCAATCTCCCATGCAGCCAAACTGCATCGTGTACAAGTTCTCCTCCAACGGCTTGATCTTGACTTCCTTTGCCAGGTCCCAAGCCACCCTCATGGTTCTATAAAACCAGAATTGACTATAGGTTTTTTCAGTGTGAACCCTAGCAATGATCATCCAACGGGTCGCCGCCTCTGGCAGCTCCTCATCTTCCATCACCACATCCTCAAGTTCATCTTCTTTCAGACCTAACTCTTCCATCATCGCCTCTAGATCAGAGATAGGCACCCCGTTCCCGATCCCGAAGCGGAATCATCCATCGTACTCTTGCCCGAGAAAAACTATCCGCGGGCGAAAAACCCTAGCAGTCCTCCATCCCTCGCCGTAGACCGGCCGGGGGAGAGGAGGGGAGGGGAGTCCGGCTCTCTACGGTGACGAGGAGCGATAGATCGCCGCCACCTCCGAGAGGAGAGAAAACCCTAACGCGAGGGGACAGCCAGCGGTGCCCTCCTAGGAATGAACCAGTACGCGATCTGGGTGAGCAAGTGCGTCGCGTTTTATTGGGCTGGCCCAGAATTCCGAGTGTGCGGGCGCTGATTCTCCTAGACGGCGCTTAAGGAGGTCCCACACGACTCATAAGACGTTGTTTACACGTATTGGGCGCCCCTATGATCACTTACAGTGAGACCTGGAAAACCCTATTCGCCGCATTTTGCGGCAAAATGTCGACCTGTCGCACACCCATCGACCATTCGTGGGCCGGCCCATGTCGGATGCTTCCTACAAAAAAATCTCTCAAAAATGCAGAGATTGAGGAATCGGACCTCAAACCTCCCACTCCTGGAGATGTGTATCTAGCCATTCGTGCTTAACAACACTAGTGTGTTATACATGCAAAGGCTGTTTCTTTCTTTCAAGTTTTTTCGTTTTCGTTTTCCTGTTTCTTTCTTTCTTTTATTTTTGATTTAGAAATATCGCAATTTCAAAAAAAGTTCAATATATTCAATACTTTATTCGGCTTTTTATAAAAAAATGTTTGATTTTTTTGTTCAGGTTTCAAAAAACATTTTGTTCTTTACAAAAAATGTACAAAATTTGTTTGTCTTTCAAAATGTGTTAGATGTTTCAAAATTTGTTCGTGATTTTCAAAAAATGACCGCATTTTCAAAAAAATTCAAATTTTCAAAAACATTTGGAATTTCACATTTGTTCCCATTTTTCAAAATTTGCTTCTGATTTTCAAAAAATGTTCGTGTTTTCAAATTTTCAAAAAGGTTTTGAAATTTCACATTTGTTCCCATTTTTCAAAAATTGTTCATGTTTTTCAAAAATTATTCGCATTTTCAAAAAATGTTAATGCTTTCAAAATTTAGATAGAAATTTTAGAAATGTTCAAGAATTTCAAGAAATGTTTGTGGTTTTAAACTTTTGTTCATAGTTTCATGAAATATTCCATTTTAATTTTTTTTTGTTGACCAATTCAAAAAATATTCGCTGTTTGAATTTTTGTTCAGAATATCACGAAATGTTCCATTTTCAATTTTTTGTTCACAATTTCAAAAAATGTTCGCAGTTTCAAATTTGTTTGGAATGTCATAATTTGTTCACAAATTCAAAAAATGTTCGTGGTTACAAATTTCTTTGGAATTTCTAAATTTGTTCACACAGTTTCAAATTTGTTCGGAATTTCATAATTTGTTCACAAATTCAAAAAATGGTCCACGTTATCACAAAATCAAATTCTGACTTTTCAATTTTTTTGTTCACATATTCGAAAAATGTTCGTTTCTCTAATTTTTTTCATGAATTCAGAAAATGTGCGCATTTTTTTAAAGAGACATATTCAAAGAAAGTATACTTTTAAAAAATCAGGTTTAGTTACAGTGCACAAGTCAGGTTTAGTTCTTTAATTGGTTCCTGTTTGCTACAGTGCACATGTCAGGTTTAGTTCTTTCATTTTTGCACTGCTCTTTAATCAATTGTACTAGTCTACTGGGTTGGCGACGTGTGCGTGGTCGCAAGCACTTGGTCAGAAGTTCGATTCGAATCCTCGTAGCGCCTACCATTCCTTTTTGCCAGATTTTTCGTTCCGAAGTGAAGCTTCATGGGCCGGCCCAGTCGAGCTGCCCCTTTGCGTCTGGCCGCCAATTTCACGCAAAGAGCGTCCAATAGGAGCTCTCGTGAAACCTAGGGAACCCTCGCGTATGATTTTCATGGCACGACATAGCCCCCTTTTTCTTTCTTTTCCTTTTTCTATTACTTTTGCATTCTTCCAAACATGCTAAATAAATATATTACAATAAATACAATAAATTAAACATTTGAAAAAAATGTTAACTAAGCATTTTAAAAATGTTTCTCAACTACAGGAAAATATATACAATGTGTGTGACAAAGTTAACGGAGGGAGTAAATGTTGATCAAGTATTTGAAAATATGATAAAGAATGTTTTGAATTTTTTTAATCAAGTATTTGAGAATTCTGAAATGTATATTGAAAAACTATTTACCATGTATTCAAAAAATATTAATCTTGTATTTAAAAAATGTTGATAAAGGCTTTTAAAAAATATTAATGTGTACAGAAAATATGTTGACCATGTATTCAAAATATATTAATATTTTATTTTATTTTAAAGTAATCAAGCATGTATTGAAAAAAATTTAGTCTTACATTTAAAGTTTTTAGATGTGTATATAAAAATTACTGACCAAGTATTAAAAATTTAATCTTGTACTTCAAAAATGTTAAACATGTATATTAGAAAATATATTAGATATATACCAAAAATGTACAATGTGTATGCAAAAAGTAGACAACAAAGAATTTCAATTTTCGAAAGATGTTAATCATGTCTTTCAAAATGTAAGACGGGTATATATAAAATGTTTCTGATGTATACAAAAAAAATTGTATGTGTGCTGAAAACATAGTTAACATGTGTTGAGAAAATGAAGAAGGCAATGCAAAAAGATAAGCAAAAAAACCAGTGAAAATCACGAAAGAAACATAAGACAAAGAGAGAAAAGAAAAACCAGAAAAATAGTGAAAGAAACGAAGAAAACTATGAAAAACAAAGAAAACAGACAAGGAAGAGACAAATGAAAACCCCGAACAGAAAATACAGAACAAATGAGCACCTAAATTAATGGCCGGTCAATATGCGGGAGCCTTCAGGCGAGACGAATGCTATACTCACTTTAAGCGAGATATAGCATTCGTGCTACATATTGTCCAGGACTCGGGTTCATGTTGTCAGCCAGTAAGCGAGATGTATCATTCGTGCTACATATTGGCGCTATACTGGGACAGCCAGTTAAGTTAGCTAGAAGCCCTCTAACAAAAGTTTGGCTGGCCAGTTCGGCTTCTTTCGTTGTCTGTTCTTCTTACAAAATTATTTGGGTTGGGATTTTCTAACATCAAAATAGTACATAAATATTTTAGGGAAACAACGCGTGTGCATTTTTGAAATCCATGAACGTACTTTTTGAAAATGATCAATTATTTTAAAACACAAATATTTTCAAATTCAAGATTTTTTATAAAAGAATCATCATTTTTAATTTTCGCAATATTTTCCAATTTTGTGAACATTTTTCAAGTTCGTGATTATTTTTTCAATTTGCCGACAGGTTTCAAACTCGTTAAGTAAAATTTCATTCGTGAACATTTTTTCTTAACTTGCAATATTTTTCAAGTTTATGAAGTTTTCTCAAATTCGTGAACATTTTAATAATCTACGTCCATTTTTTGACATTACGAAATTTGTAATCTATAAAAACCAGAGGTTAGTTTTTTTGGAGCTAGTAGCTGTTGTTTTTCATCTAAAGAAAGCGAGGGAGTCGACTGAGGGGGAGGTGAGCGAACGCAAGTTGGGCCGCAGCCCACTAATGTGGCATGCGAGCGCTGGCGCACCAGCCGGGGATTAAGTGCAAGACCCTGACAATCCGACCTTGCAATGGTGAGGCATCCTAGATGCCATTTCTGAATTTCTCAAAAAAAAAGAAGGCACCAAAGGCAAGAGGTCTGTCATTCGCAACCTATGAAGATGTGTTGTTGTGTGAAGTTTGGTTAGCCACAAGCATGGATCCTATTTGTTTAGCCAAGAAAAAGGCCGTCAAGGATTGGCAATAAATCCACAAACATATGGTTTATCGAACCAGTATGAGTACTTTGACTGCAAGAAATTATCAGTGTCTGCACACAACTACAGTACTTGCCTTGGTCCCCAACAAAAGTAATGAGACCACCAGTTTCACTAGCCTTGCTAGTTACAATGATTAATGTATCATGTCGAAGGAATTGGTAATTGCAATAAAACCAAATAATGGTTCAGATTGTTAACAATAAATAAAAATGTTGATCGAGGTTGAAAGCGATTAAGATGAATGGACTGGAATCCATAACTTCACTATTGCATCTCTTCATAAAGAATAACATAGGTGTGATGAACAAATTACAGTTATGTATTGATTAAGTTGTAGTTTTTATGATTATCATTATACATGGCATAATTGCATATAGCCATTACGTCATTATATCTATAGATCGTTGTTCAGTTGCATGTATAGCTAATACTCCCTCCGTTTTTATTTACTCTGCATATTAGGTTTGTCTAAAGTCAAACTTTATCGTTGAATTCATCATTGCATATATTTTAACATCATATAAATTTGTTACTCTAAATGTTTCTATTGTTTTCTACAAACTTGGTCAAACTTGACTTCAGTCAAAGCTAATATGCAGAGTAAATGAAAATGGAGGGAATACTCCACCTCAAGACCGTCATCAAACATGCATCTCAAAGGTATTAAGTAAATAGAGGATTGCATTGATCATGATGACATGATGTTGACAATATATTGCCCCTAGCTCAAATCAAAAGAACCACACAACTATCTTTTTATCCTTAGTGGCAATAACACAATACAAACTGTGTCCACTTTCTGTCACTGTAGTAGATTACTTGCAAGGTTAAACACAACCAATATACACAACACCCTCTTGGAGATCGTTAATCTAAACATGGCCGGTGCAAGACTAATAAATCAAAGAGCATATATGTCTATAAATTATGCAGGAAAGAACTCATATGAATCCAGGCTAAATCATGTATAGATCTGATCATAAAGTGCCAATTCATCACACTGCAACAAAGATACTCCGTTTTTATTTACTCCGCATATTAGGTTTGTCTAAAGTCAAACTTTATCATTGAATTCATCATTGCATATATTTTAACATCATATAAATTTGTTACTCTAAATGTTTCTATTGTTTTCTACAAACTTGGTCAAACTTGACTTCAGTCAAAGCTAATATGCAGAGTAAATGAAAATGGAGGGAGTACTCCACCTCAAGACCGTCATCAAACATGCATCTCAAAGGTATTAAGTAAATAGAGGATTGCATTGATCATGATGACATGATGTTGACAATATGTTGCCCCTAGCTCAAATCAAAAGAACCACATAACTATCTTTTTATCCTTAGTGGCAATAACACAATACAAACTGTGTTCACTTTCTGTCACTGTAGTAGATTACTTGCAAGGTTAAACACAACCAATATACACAACACCCTCTTGGAGATCGTTAATCTAAACATGGCCGGTGCAAGACTAATAAATCAAAGAGCATATATGTCTATAAATTATGCAGGAAAGAACTCATATGAATCCAGGCTAAATCATGTATAGATCTGGTCATAAAGTGCCAATTCATCACACTGCAACAAAGATACCACAAATTACATCAGATGGATCGCAATCATGTAGGGCAGCTCATGTGATTGTTGTATCGAATAACAATGTAGGGAGGTTGTTATCTAGCTACCGCTATGGGCCCATGGTCTAAGAAGGACTACACACACACATGGTGGGAACAATGACGAGTTGGCTCCGCTGATGGATTCCGCTCCTAAATTGGGCTCTAGCTTGGATCGTCTCGAAATAGAGAGGTGGCAGTGGTGAAAAAATCCTTGATAAAATAACAAGAGGCCCCACGTGGCCATGGCTCTCATTGAGAGGCGATGAAGCTGACTCTCATTGACCCCATGTGGCCCTGGCTCGTAGCCTAAGGGCTGGCCACATGGTCCCACAGCGTGGTGGCCTCGGAGCCCCCTCCAGGGCCTCCAGTGTTGGCTTGCTTTATTCTCTTCTGAAAACTTCATGTCATATTTTTTTGTTGGTCCCTAAAAGAAGTAATTTCCTAAAATCACAAAAATAGCAGAAAACAACAATTGGCAATTGACACCAAGTTAACTAGAGGATACCTCGCGCGTTGTTGCTGGAACTGGTTGATGCAACCTTGTATTAATAAATGAGAACCAAAATAAAAAAAACATATAACTTATTATATTTGATTATGTATAGTTGTAACAATATTTATTGAAAGAGGTTGAGTAATTAAAATGAAAACAACATGTTGAATATTATGGTGGGTCTTTCCACATGCATGATTGACAATTGTATGATGAGGTGGCATGTTTGCATGATATATAAGATATTTGAAATGAAGACAATATAACCTTTGTAGTATAAAAGCAAGATGAGATGAATTGTACAAAAAATAATGTCCTTTGCACATATTAGGGAATACATCACCTGAGAGTGTGTTCTGCAGCACCGGGGGATGAAAGACTTTCCATTGGCCTTGATAGACACACACAGTAGGCATAACAAAAAAGGAACGCCAGAAGAGTACATAAATATGAAAATAACAGAGAAGGTGAGCAGCACAAAAGCTGAAACCTTACGTGGGTCATATAGAAGATTTCTTTTGCTTAGGAAGAGTACGCCAGATATTTATGCAAAGCACGCTTGCACTACATGAATCTAGCCATGGAGAAAAGCATGAGCACCCACGTGCTTTTGTTTGAACATCTGAACTTCCGAAGGCTTGATAAAAAAATAGATGGCTCTTCAGCTCTTATAATTGAAAGGCAACCGTGGTGTAGACCAAAAGATAGAAACATAATAATTAGTGGGATCGAAGCAGTCTCTATGCATTGTAAATGTAATCTGCACTCATTACCAAGAAAATGCTTACCAGTAGCGCTGGTTTTTGAGCTACCAGTAGCGCGGACATCAGCGCTACTGCTACGGCGCTACAGCTATTTTGTAGCAGTAGCGTGTTTTTAGGCCAGCGCTACTGGTAAGTTCAAGTACTAGTAGCGCGTTTTCAGGCCCGCGCTACTGCTAACATTTATGTTTTTTTAGCATTTTGGCGTTGTACATGTTTAAACATATATATCTTTTATACAACAGCAACTCATCATGAACTAGTCTGTTTAAATAGCATATTCATTACCACTTGTCATCACCATCAAACAATGTTCGTCAATGAGACATCATATAACAAGTTGGTCACTAGTCATAATCACAACTCCTCCTCCTCATCATCAACTCTAACACATTGTAGCACATAATAACACATTCTAGCTACGACCTACTCCTCTCATAGGACCTACTCTACACTCTCTTATGTAAAATATCATAAAACAAGATAGGCATTGACGCTACATTAAGGAAAATTGACTCTCCATAATAAAGAACGGAGATCATCTTGTCTCCAAGTCTTGGCCTACGCACAATGTTGCTTCCGAGTAGCTCTCTACGATGGTTCAAACATTTTTTGAAATCATCTATTATCATGGTTTCCTCGCTTTTAGAAATCCGGTATGGACAGGAGTGATGTGGATACTGCGGCTGACCTGGCCGTGGTGGTCGTAAGCTCATAACATTAATGCGACCTCTCATCAACATCAGATGAGGCACACAATCCATCGGGATTTTCTGTTCAAAAACATAGTAATAACTTTGTAGTTAGCAATATAGTTTAGTTTTATAAGAATTTATGCAAAAGATGCACGGATGTCGTAATAGTTGAAAATCTTACCATGATATCTCCATTGATGTTACCGTAGTTCAACACGTGCACTAGTCGTAATAGTTGAAAATCTTACCATGATATCTCCATTGATGTTACCGTAGTTCAACACGTGCACTAGTGGCACGTATTGACCATAATGTGGAGGAGTTTGATAATAGCTATTGTAATTCTCAATATCAGTAAAAAAATGCGATAAGACCATATTGCTCCTTATAAGTTAATTGTGCTTCATCATTGTAGTAATAGGTTCTGTCTAGCATTTTCCGTACATTTTTTAAAGAATGAAAATAAGCTGTCAATGGAAATAAACTGTCAAATATTTTGAAATAAACAATATAAATTACTTAGTAAATATGTTTAAGAAACTCACACAGCGGTAGAACTGGAAGCGTGTCAACAAGGAGCCAAATGGTCATATCATTTTCGTCGATGTCAGGATCACCAAGATCGAAGGTGAGAAGCATACCCTCATGAAAATCATACGCCTTGCAAAGGGCTTTCCAATTCAGGCAACCAAAATTGGATGAGTTCACAGAATTGTATAGATTTACAGCAAAATCATAATCATGATGGGTCCTTAGTTGAATTATCTTTATCTCCATTCTTTCATGATCTTCAAAACCCATCTTCTCCAAGACATAGCGTCTTGCATGGCATAGGATAAGCTATTTGAATTATAGAAGACGGAAATTACACGTTGAAGAAGCAGCGAAGTCGTGCAAAAATAACAAAAAACACTTGTCGTCGTTGCGTACCGTTTCAACCGAAGGTCTCTTGGAGCTTGATGCTGAAGCGCCGACCTTCTACTAATTGAGGTCTGTCGCACAGACCGCGCTTATCTTTGCAGTACTCGCACATAGCGAATTCCCTTTCGTCGTCAGACATTTCCTAATAGGTAATTAATAATCCATCATCGAATACATATATAGTAGTTTGTAGCAAAGATCATCATATAACAACTAAAACACCTAAAATTTGTAGTTTGTAGTAGTTTGTAGCAAAGATCATCATATAATCCATCATGAATACATATATAGTAGTTTGTAGCACAAACCATGCTCATCTTTTGCATTCAATAAGCAAATAACTAATAGGTAATTAATAATCCATCATCGAATACATATATAGTAGTTTGTAGCAAAGATCATCATATAATATCACTAATACATCTCGAATAATAGCTCCTCTAGGTTCAGTGGGCCGCGGTGGATACCCAAAGAGAAGGAACCATCACCGGATCATAGCTCCGGTGAGATCCCCAAAGAATCTGCCAGATATTGGAGAACCGGCCGTTCGCCAACGTAACCAAGTAGCGTTGGACGTGCGCGTTCTCCTCCGTGACACGGTGCTGTACCACCTGCGCGGGGGACTCAAACCTCTCCACCGATGCAGGCCCACGTGACCGCCACCAAAGAAGCTTCGGATCGACGACGGGCTGGCTCCTCACTAAGCTGCGCTCACCAGAAGGTAGCACAACCCAGTACCAGCCCGGCGGAGCCCAGTCCTGGACATGGCCCCTCGGCTCAACCAGGAGTCCTCCGCCGAGTCGACGACGAGGATGCGGGATAGGCATCGTCGACGCCGAGAACAAAATGCTTAATTATGAAAACAAAATTAATAAACACAATAAGCAAAATTTGGCATGACCTTTGCTATAAACAGGACATATCGAGCGCCTGAAATTTGCCGGAACGTAAACGAATTGACATTTATGGCAAAACATAGGCCACTCAGAAAAATATGACATGTCCACTGCAAATTTGCGTATAATAGGAAAAATTGCTTTAACTAAAAAAATAACAACAATTGCTTTAACTAAAAAATACCTAGAATTCTGTTAACTACACCTAAAACAACTAAAACACCTAAAATTCTGTTAACTACACCTAAAACAACTAAAACACCTAAAACTCTTTTTAATACACTTAAAACACCTAAATTCTATTAACTACACCTAATTAAAAACCTAGCTAAATTTCTATCCTAACTTTAAAACCTAGTTAAATTTAAAAACCCAGGGTTCATACGAATTAACTAGGGTTCATACCTAATCTGTCCAAGCAAGGGTTCGATCATGCATAACCTAAATTATTCTAATAACCTACATTTTTTCAACTACAGAATTCAAAATAACTACTCTAATAACTATAACTAGGGAGGGAGGGAGGAGGAGGAAGGAGGGAGGAGTACCTCTCGGTGGAGGAGGGCCGACGCGGGAGGAGAGCCGGTACGGGGGCCGGGGCGGCGGGCGGAGGAGGGAGGCCGATGCGGGGGAGCTGGGCGGCCGACGGGGAGGAGGCTGGCGCGGGCAAGGGCGGCTGACACAGGGAGGAGGGTCGGCGCGGGGGACGGCAGTGCGGGGGTCGACGCGGCGCGCGGGGGATCGAGAGGGCCGGAGTGTGGGAGTGTGAGTGAGAGTGAGATGAGGCCGGCCGGGCCGGGGGGCACGGGGGGGGGGGGGGGGTAGTGGGCTTAACAGCAGCGCGGGAAATGGGCCAGCGCTACTGCTAGGCCCACTAGCTGTAGTGCAGGTTGGACGCCAGGCGCTGCTGCTATTTTTTGACCACGGGGTGTGGTGTATTGCACTTAGCAGTAGCGTGGTGCTGTGTAACAAGCGCTGCTGCTAACTGATACCAATAGCACTCTTTATAGCCAGCGCTACTACTAACTAGTAGTAGCGTGGGGTTATAAACAAACGCTACTGGTAAACTTCTATCTATAAGCGTTTTCCTAGTAGTGATTGGTCAGGTTGTGTGATAGATCAAGAAAAGGGTTCAACACTGAAAGATATACTACCTTCATTCCAAAATATAAGGTGTTTTGGATATTTTAATGAACAATTAAAGATGTACTACGTACGGACTAAAATGAACAATTTCTTATAATTTGGAACGGAGGATGTAACTGATTAGAAGATAGAAAAACTCCTACTCCAACATTAGTTTCTTGCGTACTCTTATCAGGACACACATGTTAATATCCCTTGTTTGCAACCCATACCTGATATGTCCTGCAAGCAAATCAGTGATAGGAAGGACACACCAGACCGCATAAACAATTCAGGCATACCTGATATAGTCTAATGTCCTGAGAAGACTTCCCGCTGCCTTGACTTGAATCTATATACTCCCTCCATTTTCTTATATAAGGCCTCTATGAAAAATACATTTTGTATTTATACAAGGCCACTAACAGTAATCGAGGCAAAATTTAATGATGTTTTTTTGTACTAGCAACTTGTTTAATATTTGCATGCATGTAGTTATAATGACACTGTGCTACTTCCTTTTCATTACTTCCTTGCATGCATGCGGGCGTATTAATTATCTCGGTCAACGAAAAGAAAAGTTGGCTTGCAAAGCAGCCATTAAATGTTATCTCGATACCTGTAATTTGAGTTTGTGGCCTTGTATACGGGAATGGAGGAAGTACATATAGATAACAGGAGTAATCTAATGTCGCACGACCATTTTTCAGTCGTGGCGTTTTACATATTTGGATTTCCTTGAAGTACCTCCAATCTGTGATGTCAGTGATTAATCCTGTCCTGACATTCGTTTTGTTGCTGGTAAGTCTGAGTGGTGCTTGGTCTCGATTTATTTTTCTTGCACCGGCTTCGCTTCTTGGTGTCTACGTGAGAATCTGTCTTCTGTGTCGTTCCTACCAATTTGAGTGAATTCAGAGATCAAACCGTGGCATCAGAAGACAATTATAACAAAATCAGCATCAAATTGTGTCGTTCCTACCAATTTGGCGAGCCGTCGGCGCCGGCAAGGGCTGGAGATTAGCTCCATCCAGCACGCGGGTAGTACCCGGCGATGAGAGTGGATGACACAGGCCAACAAATCTGTCCCGTCCGGCGAAAACCTGCTAAATCAGAAACTGAAAGATGCTCATCGAGCTTTCGTAGAACGGGGAGGGGATTGAGAACGGAGGGCACTGCCTACCAGGATCCCAGCTGTGGTGGAGGTGACAGGAACAACACAACCGAGGAGGGGTACGGTTGGGATTCAGGTCAGAGCAGGGGCATTGCCTCCCAGCTACTGTGGAGACAGCGGGGACAACGCAGCCGTACAGCTTTAAGGGCAGAGAAGGTGTTGGGATTGTTCCATCAGTCACTGCAATTTGGAGGAGACGAAGAGGAATGGAATTAATCAATGCGATGCATGAGACTAATGGAGGAGATGAATATACTGTGGTGCTTGGGATAGGAAGGCGAGACAACTCCGTGGAGGGAAGGTAACGAGTTTCTTTGTGTCGCTTGGCAGAACAGAAAGGAAAATTAAATTGGAAAGATATGATGACGAAGCTTGGCTGCATGATGTGGACCAATCAGAAGCTTGCTGATGTGTATAACTTGCATGTGTAGAGAAATAGGTTAGTGGGGATCATCTATTTAGTTATTATAGATTATAGATATGCTATTCAAGAAAAAAATTAAATGTTAAAAAATAGCGTCAGAACTATGCAATTATGATATAGATATAGCATGAAAAGGCAAAAGTTATAGATACGTCTTGGACGTATCAACACCCCCAAACTCAATGACCGCTAGACCCAGAGCAAGTAATGGTAACATTTTTTATATATTGTGAATGCTATCTTAACGTGAACATGATTGGTTTGACATAATTTATGTCTAACTTGAAGAGTAGCGGTGCATTGCAATACTCTATAATTGATAGTAAACAAGTAACATCAAAACATCCTAATAAACATACTATCGGTTTTCAAGAATCAATGCTTTCAATGTTCCCATCGCCATAGGCTTAGAAAGGATCTTAAATTGTATTGGAAACATAGCATTGCTTTATCATTGCGAGAAGGAGCGCTTTTTGCAAAACTTCGAGGCATATCGCATGTGATAATGGAGACCGACTGCCAGGAGTTAGTGCAACTATATAATTCTCGCCACAATTCATGCTCGATTGTGGCTTCTATCCTAGATGAAGTAGGAGAGCTAGTTTTTGATGTTCCAGTTTTTGAGATTCAACATGTAAACAGGGCAGCAAATTTACCGGCGCATCTCTGTGCAAAACATGCATGCACTCTGAATGCGACCGATTGCTGGCTCGAGGAAACCCCTAGCTTCTTGGTGACCAGCCTCTTGGCTGATTGCCGGGAGAACACGTTTGTTGAATGAAGCTCTTTGATTTGCCTACAAAAAAATAATAATTGCAATCTTAACACCAACCCCAGGCAAACTAAGTTACTTTGATTATGCTTTATTGTGCACTCCCGTGCAATACTTGACAATGAGTTTAGCCATAATACTTTTAATGAAAAATAGAATAATGATGAGGGTTTATGAGAAGTAAAAAATAAAGAAAGTCTTGGATCAACAAGGCTTGATCATTAGGTAATGGGAAGACCTTCTAATCAATGTCAATGCATGGATTAGGGATTACCATGCAATAGATACACTAGAGTTATAAGTGTATGAAACCTCTACTATGGACTAGTGGGGTGTGCTTCCAACATGCTTGCTAATGAAGACCTAGAGCATTTGAGGAAGCTCATCATTGGACCATACAAGCATGTCCTATATAGTAAAAATCCCAACCAGTGTATGAACACACGAAATACGTGGAACTCTCAATGTGAATGCAATAATGCTATTTCGAAGCACTTTATTATGATATTTGCTCAATCAAGTGCTACTTTGAAGCACAAGTGTATACTAGAATAAGGATAATAGTGTTGCTCCCTCTCTTTTTTCTCTCTCTTTTGATCTCTCTCAACTCTCTTCCCCCTCTCTAGCACTTCCATGGTGCATCCATTATTTGATCTCTCAAGGTAGGAGCAACACTCTATAATGATGAACAATACGCTTTGAATTTACTTACAACTCAACTCAAATAATAAAACATGATGTAGAAGCTCTAATGAATGTCTTTGGTAGCGTACCAGGATGTGCAATGATCCAACGTAACAACTACTATATATAAATAGCTAGCCCCCATTACCAGGAATTATCAGTCTTCTCCTTCAGCCACATCACCAAAATTATGTAGCCGTTAGATATAATAGATCAGCCCACAAGAGCCATCCGATCTAAACACTGGGAGACTTTGCACTAAGCAGCATGCAAGCATGCACAAACTACTTGCTGCATGCAGTAACTGAATGTAAGTGCGTTTTAATCCCATCAACGTGTCAAGAAAAGAAACTACTAACCCCGTTATGTCACACGTTTGCTAGTATTCGTTTCTTTTGTGGGCTGATCAGTATCCACTTGCTTGGTGGGAGCTATGGAATTCTCATGTGGACATGATGTGTAGCCCAAAGCATAGAAGGTGCACATGTTCCTCAAACTCTTCAGCACTCCTTTTACCAAAAAACACTCTTGGGCACTCATTTAGCAAGCCTTTTCTCTCTATCTAGATACCAATTACCAAGTACAATCCTTTCTTTGTGAATGAGATACATACATGCAACAAAGGTAAATAATTCTTTATCATATTTATCTCTTTGTAGAGTTGCCATGTGAGGAGATTAGCCGGATCAACCATCCGAATTTGCTTCTTTGTAGAGAATTTCCTATTATTCTTTATATAGCCAATGTGAATGCAATTATGTGAAATCAATGATTTCATGCACAAACATAGATGGGTGTACCGTAGCAACGTGCGGTGAGTCATCTAGTGTATGAAATAATGATGTGCAAAGCAAAATGACAATGAGAATAACATCTCTACTCATGTAGTGTAACTGATGATGGATGTTGCATTGAAATAACTGGCGATCAAAATGGCAGAAGATGTCGATATGTGAAATGATGATAGTAACTCCAGTAAGTGTCCAAATTTCATATCATGACACATGCGCAGATCTCACATGTTTCTTCCTAATTGTGTTGGTAACATAGACCGACCGAGAACCTGATAGTGACATGTATTTGAATAGTGCCGAAGTGAAAACAAAAGAAGTAAGGTCAAAAAATCATAAGTAAATTATAACTTGCAATCAAAATCCATCCAACCAAACATCATGTTCTCCAAATCATGAACAATAATTATATCCTTCAGCATAATATATGTCAATAGCAAGAAAATTGTTGGCACTAAACCACAACTTTACATTGCCAATGAATTGTTAATAATTTTGGTTGAAATTACATTTAGAATTTCATATGAAAAGTATGGCACATACTCTAAAATATAATATTATGAGTTCATTTAACTAACCTCCAAGTATCGTTATTTGTTCACCACAGTTCCTTTTTCCATGCAATACAGTAAATTACTTGGTCCTCCTATAAAGCATATTATCATACAATATTTTTGTTAAAATAAGTCTACAAACTGTGAGTTGACAACATATGCAATTATATATACAATTTGAACATTGAAAGAGTCTAGATGTAGATAATTATTTGGCTTCAGTTTCATTGCAACACCGCTAGTAACAACGAAGTACATCGTCGAACTCACCGCATTGATGAAATGGGTCACAGGCACCAGGGCCCAATACATCTGCATACCTAATTAAATTTTGAAATTTTGATTTGTAGAATATAACATCAACACTGCTATCGAGTGAATAGGGGGCACTTGCCCCCCCCCCCCCCCCCGCACACTTCACCACAATGTTTATTTAATACTTGTTTATTGTTGAGTACATGTACTTTATAATTATCATTTGCATCATAGAATCACATACATATGATTTATTAAGGACTTTATTTGGTAGTTGAAAATACAATTTCGATCCGCAACAACTAGATGTTTACGTGATCGTCTAAAAACCGAGGGTTCAATTGGAAGCTGCTGACCATTCACAACAATATACTCGAAATACAGTTGAAAAATATGCTTGCATTTCATCAAACAAGTTAGGGCATGAACTATAGCAAGAGAATTGCAAGATTTATTGCCAAGCGGTAGAGCCAATATTAAGAAAAACAACACATCCATGGAAATACGTGTCATAACACAAGTCATCTTGTATTAGAAGAAGCACATCAAGACGACGTAGAGAACAACAAGGCAGAATAAAGCTAATAGAACCAAAACCAATTCCCCATGGAGGGGGTATTTAAAAAGAAAAAAATGGATAAAGGGTTAATTTGTTCTTGATAGCCATTTCCTTAACAAGTGAATGAGAACAACAGGTATAATTAAAAATAAAAATGAGTAAAGCCAACAAATGGAAAATGTAACCACCTACTAGCCCCGTCCTGGTTTATTGGCACTCTTCGTATTTTATGCCAAATTTTAACGATAAACTTAACTAAGAAAATATTAATGCATGTCACCAAAAAATATATCATTGGATTCATATTTGAACATAATTTTCAATGATATTTATTTTTGCTATGTATACCTCATGTTTATTAGCTAAAATCATGGTCAAAATATGGCCCTAAATACAAGGGGGACTAATAAACCAGGATGGAGGTAGTATGAAAAAGGTTCTGTGGTTCGCTAGTCGAGGGTCAAAATAATTGTTTTGACCTTCTAACACAAGGTTAACATGATTTGATCCATTTCCAATGTTCAGCATGATGTGACCCTTGGCCTTACCACCATATACGACAGTGACGAGATTAATGGGCTACTGCCATGATGAACCTCGGTAGACCGTGATCCACGCTCGCTTGCGGCTGCTGATGTGGCAGAAGTCTACTGGAAAAGAAGGCGACCGCGGCCTTCAAACCTTACAGCTAGAAGGAAAACAAATAATTAGTATCTATTATTTTCTCAACTTAAAAGTTATCAAATAGTCGTAAGTACCCACTTAAAACCGTTGTTCTTAGAGCAAACTTGAAATTTCACATAGAAATTTCCTACCTCAACTCTTTGCACATGTAAGGAATGCCTCTTAAGAGCATCTACAACTGGACTGAGCAAATCTAATCTCTAAATGTCCGCGGGTGCATTCGGGCGTGTTAACGGACATCGCCGGTCGACCCCTAAAATGCTCTCCCTTGCAACAATGTAAACACATGCATGCCGACCATTTGATAATACAAATACACGTAACAATGACTACCGTCCACAAATAAAATTTATTTATACATGAAAACACATTGTTAAAACATAAAATTTATTTGAAGCATATAATACAAACAAAATTCAGTGATTTTGAATGTTGATCCACATATGCTTCATAAGATCATTGAGCGGTTGCACGTGCACCTACTGATCTCAAAGTTGTCAGTCATCTCTATGAATTTCTCAACACACTCTGCATCTTGTTTCGGGAGGCGGGCCTCGGCCTTATAAAAATCATCCATGCGGGGTGTGCCCATTCGTGCTCATTCTCCACAATCATGTTGTGTAGGATTACACAACATGTTATCAACTGCCACAATGTCTTCGACTTCCACATCATTGCAGCTCCATGAGCAATACCCAAACAAGCTTGAAGCACTTCGAATACCCTCTCCACATTCCTCCTAGCATATTTTTGCATTTTTGCAAACATAAATTGTTTGTTACCTCGAGACCCAGATATAGTCTTACAACTATAAGATGAGACTAGACAGAATGGCGCGCTCTGCCCCGTCCGACTATGGTCATCCTCTTCGTATGTGATTTTGGATGCACTTGGGCCATGCGTTCTATGCATATAGTTGGTGATGAGAGAAACTATGCTAAAAAGAAAAGGAGAAGATATCTTCAGGCATGGCCAAGTTTGTAAGATACATTGCTATAATTTCACAAAACGGTAGTGCTTCTGAGTATGATTCCAAATCCAACGACATCAATTTTGAGTAACTCTAGTAGCGCGGAGTTTGTAAGTTTGTTGTAGTGTGCTGACTATTGATGAGTTTCCTTTTCTTTCTGCAACTTGTTGAGCTTCTTGAGGGTCTAGATTTTCTTATTTTGCTTGATCTCTTTCAACACGGTGGTGAGACCGACACTGGGCTGCAGGGGCGGAATTGGGCCTGGGGCAACTGGGGCTATAGCCCCAGGCGTGGCCCAACTAGTAGTTATACATTCAGTTTTTTTTTTCATTTTTGTACGCATAAACGGCCCAGCCCCAGCCATGTAAACGCAGCCAAGGCATCAGCCCATACTTTCCACCCATCGCTACCAGTTCGCAATTAGCCCAGGATGCCATGATCGCTAGCCCAACCACACCGTTTCTTCTTCTCGCTCGTCTGATCAGGAAATAGATCTCGCTCAAGCGATCACGCTGCGCCGCCAATTCCCCTAGTGGTGATCGCTCGACTAGATAGACGAACGTCCAGACCTACGCCCAGTCGGCTGGCGCTCGGAGCCTTGGACCGGATCATCTCTCGCATCATCGGAGCTACCCCCTCTAGCGCTATGTTCTGCTCCATCTACACAATGGACTGGATATCTGACCGATTAGGTTTGTGATCTCTTGTACCCTCTGCTCTTTTTCCCTAGTTCGTTTTTGATCAACCGAAATCAAGGAATTGGTAATGCTAAATTTTATTTCTTTGTTATTTGTTAACAGGAAAAAAATACCAATCAAAGATGAAGAAGACCCGGACAATTAAATCTGTTTTTCAACCAACATTCAAACAGCCTGCATCAAACACATCAATGAATGACCAACCGAACGAGTAGGACTCGGAAAAAAATGCGAGGAAATGCAATGGTTTACTACCTTGTGCACTTTACGATAATATTTTTTTTGTAATTCATATGAACAATTGACCTAGTACATGTCCATTATCTTGATTTTAATTACTCTATTTTATGCTTACAGTTTCCGGTCCTTCTAATATTGCTGGTGAAGAATGATGTCCTCAAATAAAGCAAGTCTTCACTAATATGGTACGAGGGTTTCTTCTCACAGTAAAAATGAGCTTATATTTCATTCTTTTTGTTAACTATTTCTTCTCAGAGTAAAAGTGAACTTATATTTCATTTGTAATGGTGATGTACTTCTAACATGCATTTGTACGCGGTATTTAACGTTATTTGTAGTCCCCCACATTTTTTTTATTTGTAGTCACTTTAGTTTTAGCCCTAGGCTTTGAGAAATCCTGGTTCCGCCTCTGCTGGGCTGGGAAGGTTAGACCACCTGCACTGCTCCGTGATATTGGCTAAGTCTGCAAGGCCGATCACGGAGTGTGCCTGCCAAGATCGCGGTCAACGCCAGTCTCTCCTTCGCCGAGGAACCGGAGCCCGTCTGAGACGCCGTTGAGCGGTGGTTCTGGGCGGAATGTGGCGGTACAGGTGCTGCGACCGTGTCGAGTCTGGCGTAGTAGTTACATCCGGCATCGACGTGAGGACCACCGGTGCTAGTTATGCCGGTCGTTCCGTTGTGCATGCCACGGTCGTCAACGCGTACGCCGTACTCACGCACTTCGGCCGCGGCTTGCTGGATCACCGATCGTGGTCTGCACCGGCCTCTACTTCGCCGACGATGCTGCCTGTGATGCAGTCGAGCGGTGGTGCTGTGTGGGACGTGGGGCTGGCACTGCACGTGGAAGCCACCCAAATCGCTTTCCAGGCGCCCGGTGCAACTTCTATCAGCCGTAGTATGAGGCGGTCGGAGGGAGTCATGTTCGGCACCGACGCAAGGACCACTGGTGCTGCTAGCTGTCCCGCTGCCGCCCATGGTGGTATGCACGCCGCGGTCGCCAACGCGTACGCCGTCGTTGCGGATCAGCCCAAATCACCTCCGGTGGCGAGGACCACCGTGGCCGTGTGCTGTGCCGGCCATCCCGTTGTGCAAGCCTTGCTCGTCACTGCGTACGCGCTACTTATGCTCGAATAAAATACGGTAGTTGGTCTGGAGATGCGATGGAATTATCCCGATGGTCAAAGTGTGTCATGGGCGCGTCCCAAGACTCCCATCTCGTGCTCTGTGCATGACCAATTACCGAAACACACAGAACTCACCCAAACCCCTCACATCCAAGGTTTAGATGATGCCATGATACGGGACTCTCGGGAGCCATCGGATCTCAGATTGAATGGCTACTGGTTTAACATTTTGCAGAAAAATCATTCAAGAGTTTTAAAATTGCGCGTAGATACAATAGCTCCTCAGATGCCTCCTCAAATGCTATTGGATCTTAGATCCAACGGTCTAGAAGTCCGTATCACGGTGGCATATGAAGTCTAGTATCACATGAAACTTTTCTGTGCATACATATACTACATGAGGACTACACATGGATTTCCCATAAAATTACTATAGTTGTTCGTATATTCTTTCAAAGGAGTTTCAATTCTTCATACAAGAAATAAATAAAGAAGAAATTGCATTTATTCATTTCCTACTCGATGCATGATATTAAGACACCTAAATCATACATTTATTGATACTTACCAATTACTTCTATGTAAAGCATATTAAAAGCCCCTAATATTCCCACCCATTACAATATGCATCCATCAGTCTAAAACCCAATGGTCACGACGTAAGGAGCCTAGGCACCTAGGTGTCCCAAAACGGTCACCACTTGGTCCTAATCATCTAGCCGCAAATGATAACGAGAAAAATAAATATTAATATATGAAAACCATAAAGATAAGAAACCACCAACATGACATCTCATAATTTTATTTCAAGATGGTCATGACATTATTTCTCATCATAAAGCATATGTAATGCTTGCTCATGGCTCTGTCAAGGTACGAGATCGCTTGCATCCAGGAGCACAACCTTTTTGGCATTGTTCTATAGTTTGAAAGCAATCACCTCCTAGGTCGCAGCAGTAAACTGCATTTATCCGTGAGCATGTGCACATTTGGACCTTGTTGTTGTTCATCTGCTCAATTGTTCGACCTGCATGGAAACAACAACGTTGTCAACTAGCTTTCGTGTTAGTGGTTCTTCAAGGAGGGATCATACTCTGTCTAATAACTTTTTATACTATAAAAACTCTTATCATATTCTAGATGATTGTTTCCATATACTTACACTGCGAATGAATCGTGGTATATGCGAGGATAACTATCATAAGCATGACCACCCTGCTTCCGTTCATCAAAAGCTTCGCCATAGAAGTGAGTCCTCTTATTGAGATATTGTTTGCCTGATGTATCTGAGGAAGCACATACTGACCACACAGCCAATATATATATTCAAACCAAAATGATCTATTTTTCCCCGCAAAAAAAACAAAATGATCTATTTTTAGTAAATCAATTATTATATATCCAATATTGCGGCCTATTTATTAACAATTATGAATCATTAGTGAGAAATAAAAATACTATCTATATTTGGATACAAGTAATTACGTCAATATTTGGATACAGATAATTACGTCTGGGATCGTTGATGCCATATTGGTATAGAAAACTAAAGGGATTGGGCGAAATCGGCATAAATCAAACGTACTCCCTCCATTTTTATTTACTCTGCATATTAGAGTTGACTAAAGTCAAACTTTCTAGAGTTTGACCAAGTTTATAGAAAACAATATAAACATTTACCATAACAAATTTCTATGATGTGAAAGCACATTTAATAATAAATCTAACAGTATTGATTTGTTATTGTATATGTTAATATTTTTGTTTATAAACTTTGTCAAAATTTACAAAGCTTGACTTTGACTAAAACTAATACGCGGACTAAATAAAAATGAAGGGAGTACGTACGACTTTTATTAATCAACGAACCTGCCTACCTGCTAGGGTCGATTGATGCACAACTTGCAGTAAGTAGGATGGGCTAGTTCATTCTGCCTATGGTCATCTTGTGACTGAAATTAAGGAGTTGACGAGCAGAGAGTTTATTCCCTGGAAGTTAACTACGGACCAAAATAGATTTGCGGTCCGCTTAACAAATTATAATATAGAGTGTACCATAGCTATATGGATGCACCTTGAGCCACCATGTATTGAGGATCTTTTGCCTCTTGACTATAACTCTCTCAATATGAAATAAAACTTCCTTTTTCCTCACAAAGAAAAAAAAATCTTGCAAGCACAAACGGCATAGAACGCACAAAACACAAACCACACATGCATGCAACTATTGCAATGATGACTATGGTTGTTTGGTCTGGACGACCCCTCCGCACCTAACAGGTAACGGCTCATCCCCGGCCGCGCGCCGCCCTAACCAACATGTGTGAAGCTCGGGAAAAGCCTCCGCCATCAACGGGTGGCAGTGCGCCCCAAAGATTGAGACCGAGAGCAGGTTAGGATGGATGGAGTAAGATGAGTAGGTTTTGCAGAGTGGAAATGGAAGACGAGATTCATCGGGTGACCACCTGACAGGAGTACACGCAATAGAGCATGATATGGACCATGTTTCATGCTCCAGGAAAGGCGCGTAAAAAGGCTGTGAGGTTGTAGTTTAGCTCAGACTAGCAAGTTCTCAAAACAAAAACGGACTAAACTCAATGTAGCATGTGACGTCAGATGACAAATGAGAGGGGGTGGCATCACTGACGGAGCTACGTTGTAGCAAAAAGGGCCATGGCCTGCCCAATTTTACTGCAACAGGCTGGGCTGGGCTTCTCTTCCGGCTGGCCCACCCATTATTTTGAATGTAGCTCCGCCACTGGGTGGCACGCGGTAGGACGACAAAGCATAAGCATGCGCCCATGCGGCCATGCCAACAGAGTCATAAGTATGTGCCCATGCCTGCCGAGTCGAGCCTCTCATGCTAGACCCGATTCAAACCATGGGAGCAAAACAAAGCAAAAACAAGTTACGTACATGCATGGTCGATGCCGTTGGATTAAGTGTCCGCGAAGTGAAATTCTAGCGGAACCCCTTTTTATTGGGCATCTCGTTGCCATAGGATAGAGTAAGGAGATTCGTGCTGTATTTGGTGGTCAAGTGTGTATGAGAATCCTTGTACTGAACCGGTACCCATGTGTACACGCATACATATTCAATACGGTATCAATAGCACACCCGATAAAATATCTAGGTCAACGGGCTTATCAACACGGGTCGCTGTGACCTAAGTTGACGTCTGGCAGTGACGAGAGAGAGAAGGGAGTTATGAGACGTCTCGTCGTCTCCCATGTTTCCCAACGCATACAGGCGAGAGGCACGAGTGGCTTTCGGGTGCCTGGCTCAGGAAAAACGACCAATTCAATCGCGCCCCTCAGCCTGGCCTAGGAGTGCTTTAAGGTTCATGGGTCTGATTGACCCTCGTGTGAGCTACCAAACATGCCCAAAGAGCAAGGGTGAGAGAGGAGGAGAAAGGCGGCGAGTGGCCGGTCTGGGGTGCGACTATGTCCCGCCTATTGCGAGGCAGAAGCCTGCCTCGCCTATAGGGTGCCACTGGTGGGCTGGCCCAGTAGGATGTCCACGTTAAATGTTCATGACATTGTCTCAAAAAAAATGTTCATAACATTGAAAAAGTTTCAAAAATATTTATACAATGTATAAAAAATGTACAACTTGTATTTTATAAAAATGTTACCGTGTATTCAGAAAAGTGTTTAGGAACATATATTTTAAAAATATACATCATGTGTTGGAAGATGTCCAACATGTATAAAAAAATGTTTCACATGTGCTTTCAAAATGTACGTACATTCTATATTTAGGAAAAAAAGTAGATATGATTTAAAAAAAACATGATAAAACACAAAAAAAATCAAAACAACCAAAGAAAACCAAGAAACAAGAAAAAAAAACCAAATTTTTTGACAAATGGTGGATTTTATTGACTCAAATGAAGCATCAAGTAGATATAAACACAGTGAGCACACATCCGGCCTCTGCATAGCTAAGATGCACACAGCCAACACCAACACACAGCAAAAAACCAAATATCACAAAGGAGGAAAAGGAGAGCCGGGAAAATCCAATGAGAAAACAGAGACACCCAAAGTAAAATGAAAAACAAACCCAAAGAAAATCGTGAAAAGACAAAATCAACAAAAAAAGAAAACGAAAACGAAGGAAAGAAAGAAAAACCGGATCAAGCGAACTTACAGCCCAGTGCGAGCGACAGCGACTACCATGCTAAATGGGCCAGTCTGTTAGTTGTGGCCCGTCTGGGTACTGGAAAGAAATCGGGCCACCCTTTGTTTTGGATGCGGACACAAAGACACGCGTCCGTACTAGCGGGCCGAGTTCCAGTAATGAAAATAGGAGCCTCAGAGAGGATAAACCACACACGAAGATTGTCTAAAAAAACACACACGAAGAGAATTGAAAGGAATCAACATGTGGTATCCCCAACTCATTAGGAATTAAATCCTGGTGCTCGTAAATCTTCAGATGATATGTCGGCTCAGTCTCTCGGAGGTGTTCATAGGGGTAGGGTGTGCGTGTGTGCGTTCATA
Source organism: Triticum urartu (assembly GCF_056163025.1). Taxonomy (NCBI): domain Eukaryota; kingdom Viridiplantae; phylum Streptophyta; class Magnoliopsida; order Poales; family Poaceae; genus Triticum; species Triticum urartu. Next base: position 100,324,807 of record NC_141875.1, read on the forward strand.
GGGATGAATGTATGCACGTGTATATGAGCGCTTGTGTTTATACTGATGCTAAAAAAACGAAGAGAATCGAAAGTCTCTCTCGATATAAAAAACAAAAACAAAAAGGAAACAAGACGAAGAGGATCGAGGAGCCGTCGGCGAGAATAAGACCTGCGAGCGGAACAATCCACTCCGATGGCGGCAGCGCTTCGTTCTGCGGCGAGGAAGATCTGCGGTCACGCCTTTGAGCGGCCGCAGGCGCTTCTCAGGACGGCCGCTTCGGCTGCCATCAAGGAGGAACAGCGGCGGCTGCTGCCAGGGGGATTGGCCATGGCCGAAGCTCACTTCCCCGGTTCACCTCCTCCGAATCACCAAGTTTTGTTAATAATCAGAGCAAGGTACGCACACTCTTTCCAGCGGTAGAACTTTTGCCCCGGAAGACCTCTGATCCCATCTTTCACTTCCACTTGGAGCGTATGGATTCAGACTTTGATGATTCTTTTTATTCCTTTTCTCTACCTTTGTACTCTGCTAATTTGTTTCTTTCCATTGTGGCTTTGCTGGCAACTCTTATAAGCAATGTTTATCAATGCAAAACTGTCATTTATATTGTGTTGTACCTTGGAAATTTGGGACCCAGGGTGAAAATAACAATTTGACGTAACTCTATTTTTTCCCAAATTCTGAATGTATCAATGGAAGCAGAAATAGAAAATCCCGTAATTTATAAGATTAGTTTATCATCGTAATTTTTAGATTGCAGATATAATCGTCTACTTTAACTCTTAAGCATAATGGCTTACTATAACTGATTACTTTATATTAATTAAAGTGTGTGTCGTGAGCTTTTGATGCGGCCTATAAGAGGCATGTATTGAGGGTCTGATGAACTTTGTAGGGCTCTTTAGCCGTTTATGGTGTCACTGGATTTTCGCCCCATGGCGGACTGCTCGATGACGGGTGTCCATCGTGAGTTTCCCAGTGATGCTTTGAACCCGTTTTTTCCCCCTTTCTAGGCTTCCTGATTACTATGTGAGACTGGTTGTATTTCCGTTATGATGAGTAATGGAAAGGGGTTATCGCCCGGTTCAAAAAAAAAATAAAGTGTGTGCCGCAGGGTTGTAGATATTTTTCTCAAAAAGGAATGAATGGTCTTATGAAACACAATGCTTCTTCAAATCTTCTGGTTATGAGATGGTGAGTTATACGAATATATCATGCAATGAATTTATTTGCCCCTTTGTTGATTTATCACTTATTTAAGGTGAAGAACTTTCAAAATTGAATTTTGATTGTAAATTTGTTGTAGAATACCATTTAGATTTGTAAATCGCAACAATATCAAAGTTCTTTTAAATTATGGAACAAAATCATAGCAACCCTTTATCATATCATCATCCATTGCTTGAAATGTTCGACGTGATTGAACCCTATATTCGAAAAGCATAATTTCGTTCATTGGAAATTTTTGAAAAGTATGAACCAACTCAATACTACTCCATATAATTTTGAAAATGTAGTTCTTATACAATGTTCCATATTGGATACCCGTTGAACTTCTGTATATTTATAATTTTAATTTAGCATGATTTGCAAGTAATTATATGATATTTCCAAGTTTGTAATTTGGTTTATAAACTCAGTAACACCTAGTACAATATTGTTGATATTTTTTTGCAACACTTCTACCTCATAACCGAGGAATGTGCTCACATAGTTATGCAATAACTTTCCTTTTTTCCCCAGGTTATCAAGCGAGCGGTCATTGAAGTCGCGCTCATGTAGCTTATTATCAGTCCCCGAAGACAAACCACCTACTTACTTTGTGTTTTCAAGATTTATTTGTTTGGCAATGATGTCCTTGTATATCTTAACACTTGGTCGTGTGTCAATCCTCTACTATAAGTCAACCATGAGTGCCGTAGAGGATGAGTAGTTTGTCACAATGTACTTGAACTTGGATGTGTCAGAACTTGTATTCCATTCAGCTTTTACCTTAGCTAGCGCATTATGTCATCCATCTATTTTGTCATACAAGTGAATCAGAGGAGAAGCTTCCAATCAAGTGAAACATACCATACATGGAGGCAGCAGAAGATACTGCTACCGTACATCCATATATGTAGGAGAGTTAGGGCCATCGGGGACGCTAATACGGCCCAACCCCACATGTTGCCTCAATGGTCTCTTCATCCATCAGAATTTTCTCTTCTCTTCCCAACTTGCTACATCATTTTCCCTCATCCCTTCTTTCTCATTCCTTTTCCTACACCTTTTCTTAACTAAGCAACAGCCTCCTCTGCGGGGCAACACCTCTGAGGCTAATTATTGGCTATGCCCTAACAAGCTTCAGTAATAAAAGCTGTCAAAAAAGGTATTGTAGGTAAGGAAGAAGGTTATCTATGGCCTCTAAATTGAGTTTGCGAGTGGGTGCTGGAAAGGTGTTGTTCACTACCTCTTTTTTAACTCCAATTTGGGTAGAGTCGAAGCGAAACTCTTTAGTCCAGCTTTATATAATGTTTGCTAGAGGCTACGGATGACCTTCTGCTTTTTCTTTAATATATTTGTTTGGAGATATTTTTTAATCTTGTTTGTGTGGAATGCAACAGCATGAACTAGTTTCCCATTCAGGGATGTGTTTCTTTTCTTTGATAATGCCATACCCTCGTGAAAAGAAAAATCAATAGAAACAGGTCAGCATGTCAAACGTTGAGTGAGTCAAACAGGCTGGACGTTGGAGCGGCACCATTTTTTCTGCTGCACATCACTCCCCAACGGCCCAGCGTGCGTGACTTGTAGCACTGGATCACTCCCTATTTTTTCGGTTGTACATCGCTCCCCACCGTGTGTGCTTTTGCAACGCTAGATCACGGCCGTTGTTTCAAAATTCAAGGGTCGGGATTCGCTCGAGGTTCCCAGCGGTGCGTGAGCAGCTGGCTGGCGCCTACGGTTCGTCCCCGCCATCTGCGTGGGAGGGGCAGGTCGAAGCGGCAGCCTTTTCGCGCACACGTGTCTACCGCTGATTGGCGCGCTATGACGTGGGCGCCCCGCCGCACCAGCGTGACACGTCCTGATCTCCACCCGCCGTGAACCCACTCACTGACATGATTCTCTTGCGCTTGTGTGTCCCGCGGTCATTGCGGGTGGGTCCGAAAACTCCGAGTCAGATGGGTTTACTCCCGAGCGACGAGTTCCGGGTGCACCGGGTCTACGCACGCGCAGGGGCAAGACACGGAGAGAGCACGCGCAGTGCACCAGCTCAGGCTGAAAACCCCAGCTCCCCGGCGCCGCACCGCAGAGTTCTCCGGCGTCGCCCACCTCCACCCCGCGAGCACGCGCGAAACCGGCGGGACTGGGCCATGGCGGCGGCTCCGTTCGTCTACTGCGCCCCCTCCGACGGCGGCCGCACCGGTACGACCCCCCTCCCCCCCCTTCGGTTTGCTCCCGCGATCATCCCTTCCTCTCTGCCTCGCTCTGCGGCTGCATTCCTGACCGAGATCATGCGTGCGCGCGTGTGTGCAGATGAGAACGCTCTCCTGATGGCGGCACTCCACGGCAACCTCGGCCGCCTCAAAGGTAGCACTTTCTCCTCCTCCCCGCCTCAATCCCTCGCATGCTCCTGTCCGTGCATTTTCCTCATTTCTTCCGTTCAAGTCTACTCATGCCATGCGCGTGCTGTGTCTGTGGGGTCGGAGGTTGTTCGGACATGCTGCATTGCTGAGGCGCCTAACCATCCGCCACCGCTTGTTCGGAAAATAGTATGCTTATCGGATTCTATTTTCTGCGTTGCTACGGGTGTCTTGATTTGTCAGATGCTATGCTATGTATTGCTTGTTTTATTGCATTTACCATTTAGGAACATCGGCGTTGGATCAGTAGCGATGACCAAACAATTTTATTGTCTAGTAATTACAAGATTTCATACTTAGTCTCCCTCCTGAAATCCGGATGAGCATTCCGGTTAAAACAAAATTCAGAGGAGCAGTGTTTTTATCTTAACAAATCAGGGTGTAAATCTTGCATCTTTTGATGATGGGACACGACTCTGTTTACAAACCAAATTTGCAGTATAGTCAAGTACTCCAAATTGACATGTCGTCAAGAGTTTCACTGCATAACTGTGTCCATGAATGCATTAAATCGGTTCCTTTGGCCTCTGAGGTTCTTATGCATTGCATACATGTTTCCTTTTTTTCTTTCGGTTTTCAATTCTGTTGATTTGGCTGTCTATTTATGTAATGTGATATTGTTTCTGTGAGGAAAGATATTGTAAACAGTCTTACTCGGGGGCGTGGTGGTCCATCGGTGATTTTTTCTTTCAACAAAGATGGAGTTGGTGTGTTGCATGGTGCGGCATGCGGAGGCCATCTGGAGGTTTGCAAGTATTTGGTGGAGGAGCTTGGGGGAGATGTGAATGCTCCTGGAATTGGAAGCGTAGCTCTAGGTCTTTCTCTATTTCTTTCCCCATTTTTTAAATCGGTGTCTGCCATGCCAATGTTTTCCAGTAGGCGATCGAGATTGTGTTGATATGTGCTTTTCTTACAGGTGCAACTCCGTTTATGATGTCAGCTCAGTCTGGTGATGTTCCCACTGTCAAGTATTTCCTTGATCATGGTGGTGATCTAATGAAAGCAGATGACAAGGGACGCACAATTCTCCACCATGCTGTCTCGGCAGGTTCTCCCCTTGATACGCGCATACATACATGATTTCTCCAAGATGGTCGTTTTACTAGTAGATGTTATTTACTCTACTACACTTGGTTTGTTCATTGTTATGGCAAAACATGACTTATGGAATCATCTCGTTCACTACAGGATGCTGCAAGGTAACAGAGTTCCTCCTTTCAAAAGGGGTGCCAGTTGACATAGACTGTGGCCGTGGACCACCACTCTTCATGGCTGCTACAAATGAGCAGGATAAGACACTGAAGATTTTACTGGACCACCACGCAAATGTATATATAGCCTCCTCTATTTCTTAATTCTGTTGATTCAGAGTTAATTTGGACAGATAATTGTTAGTTTGCCAACTAGTTAGAAGACGTGGGCAAACATGTTTTGTCCTGGGTGTGTTTTGGTTGCTTGGAGTAACACATACTTAGATATCACAAAGATGTTTCTAGGTTTATGAAATTCAGTAGAGATCTTGAAGTGTGATTGATTGATGGAGCTACCCATTTCAATCCTCGAACCAAACAAGCTTGTTTGGTGAGGATTAGGATTGGATTGTTCACTTACATTTTATCCCTCGAAAAACCACCAAACACACCAGTAAATTATATGATGACATGCTTTTTTATTAGGAACTCTTGACTTTATCATGCCACCTGTGTTTCTTAATACAAAACACAATACTCTGCTTTCAGCCTAACATCATTATCAGCGGTGCCACTACTCCCCTGCTGAGTGCTCTTATTTACCGTTCATTGAAGTGCATGAAGCTACTCATTAAGGTGAGTATTCTCTTGATTATTAATCATACCTATGTGTTGATTTTCCCTACTCTACCTTTATGTCATCGCTGCCATGCTTATATGCTGATGTGCATTGAGATAACACTGTGAACATTCTATTGCATAATCCTCTTTACAGGCTGGTGCAGATGTTAATTGCAAGGCTTCCACTATGACACTTTTGGTGTTTGCTACAATGCAAGGAGGTTATACCAACTTCATTAAGTTTCTGTTGAAGGCTGGAGCTGATCCTAATATTCCCGATGATGTATGTTTCGTACATTTTCTGTATATTTTGCTGTTCTGGTATGCAGAATTTCACTATATACTATCAAATCTTCTGGTGATGCTATTATTCAAAGAAGCCATTTAGCAGTGAGTTTAGGTTGCTTTGTGCCGTTGACTAGGTGGGAAATTGACGCTTGTGCTTAGTAAAGTTGTGTTGACCTTTCATTCTAACAGTCTTTATCATTAAAAAAGACCTATGTGGGCGACTTAGATATCACCTCACGGGAATCGAACTCTCGTGGTAGGGTGACCTCACTCCACATCCACCATTGGGATATAGCCCAATTCTCAACGGTCTATATCAATAGACTTATTATTTTCTGTTGATCATCAATTGTTGATTTCCTATTGAAGAAACATTCCTACTTTTTTGGTTTGTAGCGGCAGTATGGAAGTATCTACTGTAACTGTGAGTATGTAGCGGCATTATGGGAATATATAAGACCACCTAGGTAGCAGTAATACGTATTCCTTTTTTATATAGAAATATCAAGGTATTTCAAAAATATGCACTTTTGTGATGTCTGAGTCTTGTGGTCTCACTAAAAACTCTTCTGGTGTCTGAGTCTCAAGGCAGTTTGAATTGCTTAGCAATTTTATAATGATTTTCGGGTAAATCCTTGTTGAAACATTTGATAAAAATATTACATAGATCCTGGTTCCTTCCCACAATGTTAAAATTTTCTGCATCGAGAGTACATTACAGAATGTTCACGTTCCTTTGCGATATATGTATTCTAAACAGTTGATGAGATACTGAGATATCAGTATGTACCATTACGGGTAGCAGCATTTCTCCAATGACTCATGCGATACAAACTGAAATAAATTCACCTCTTTAGCTTAATTATGTGGTTTTTCATCCCAATTGTTGGAATTCTCTCCTTGTTGAAATATTTGATAATTACAGTGACCCTGGTTCTTTCTGACAATATTATAATTATTTACATCGATTCTAAGTTATGATTGATCAGGTTCTTATGTTATTATCGCTATGGTTTCCTTTTTTATTGATGTCTTAAATATTCGAAATAACTGACATTTCGTTTTTCTTTTGTTGCCCAGTTGGGTAGGTTACCAATAGAGCTTGCTGCATTACGAGATTGCAAGGAAGAGGTTGAAATGTTGCTTCCTTTGACTACGCCAATTCCAACTGTCCGAAACTGGAGTATTGAGGGGGTAATTTCCCATGTGAAAAATGAAGATAAAAAACCAATGGTATGTTATTTTGATATTTTCTGTTCTTATGTCGTTTCCATATTGAATATTGCTTGAAAACTAAGCCATCCTTTTGTTCTTCAGTTCTGAAATCTGTCCGTTCAGTATTATTGTAAGCTCGGGTTACTATGTAGACAACACCACATTATGGGGTTTTCTTAGGATAAACCACCAACCGTAATTTGGAAGGGTAATGGTTGTAATGAATAGAAAATGCTAACCAAATTCTGTTTTTCTGTTGGATAATTGGTAGAAATGACTAAGGAAAATAGTACTGCTGCTTCCAATGTTCAAAAGTACAAACACCTTACACCTGATAAGATCAACTCTGACGATAAGGCAATTGGTGTACTCTTTGTGAAATGATAGTTGCATATAGATTGTATGACAGTCCCAGTTCAAGTAACTGCCATTAACTTATCATTATGCAGAGCGCTGAAGCAAATCTTGAAATACTGTAGATTAGTTAGTGTTGTCTGGTACAGGAATATTGAATGTTGCTCATAGTCATGGATCTCATAGCGTGGTTGTGAAGTACACCAGCATCATGTACAGGCTGTGCTACTTGTTACTTGTTAGTATAGTAGTAATAATGTCTCATGAACAATATATTTTAATTAAGTACCACACATGTTCTAAAATTATGTTGCACTTGCAAGCACATACGCAGTGTTTTCCCCTTGGTTATTTTCGTGAAAGATAAAACACCTTGATCTCTGCTTATGTCCCCATGTTTCCTATTGCCTGCCATCTACTTTGCGCTGCAGGCCCCCCACTTGGTGTTTTCATAGATTGTAACATTGTTCTAACTTTTCCCCACAAAAGAAAGACATTGTTCTAGCTTTAGCGACATCATTTAGTGGTAAAGAAAAGGATAACGGTGCTCTAGTACTAGTCGCATACTTCTTTTGAAGAAGACACAGGAGGCTTATGTTCCTCCATTTTCGGTGCATTTTCTATACCTATAATTGCAGAGGAGTCCTTTTAAGACCTTGACTCTGTGCTTCCGACCAGTAACAAATTTCTCCATTTGATGTGGCATTTGCCGTATGCATGCAGCATAATTATGTGAAAGAGCTTGCCACCTAGATGCTAAGCTATGTAGAGTGTTGAACACAAGGTTGCTGATTTTCTTTTTTGTGATGGAAATTATCATAGTAGATGATGATTACTTCTATAATTCAAATATCCATTTCATGTTTATTTTACTTATTGTCTAGGAGCAACGGCACCGTGAAAGAAGACAACGTTTGCTCAAGTCACAGGCTGATACAGCATTCAAGCTGAAGGAGTATAAGATGGCATCAGAGTGTTATGGTCTGGTAAATCTCTTGCACTTAATCTATGATGGTTTAGAAGATAATTTTTGTGTGTTAACGGGGATCTAGTTGGAGAGCATTTATTTTTTCCATCTAGGTTTCTTATTATCTAACCTTACAATATCTGACCATTTTTAATGTAAAATATGTGCTTTGATTGTCGAAAAACAGTGTAATTGACAATGAATAGTAGGACTGGCACACGACGTATTGCTTATTAATTTACCATGTATGATTTCACGTTGTTTGTCACTGACTGAAACTGATCTTCACTCTCATTTTTTGGGACTGATCTTCACTGACAGAGATTAATATGCATACTACTAAGCAAATTTGACTTCACTTAAGAAACTTATATTGGCATCATCTGCGCATGTTAGAAAAAAGAGAGTAATTCCATGAGAAGTTCTTTTCCTCCTCGGCTAATGTGAATCTTTGATATGTTTGTCTACTGCCTCTGTTAATGTGTGTGGTGTGCCATCAAATGGTTAGTTTAACTGTACCCAAACTGATCATACGTAGGTACACGTAAATTGAACAAGCCAATCAATCTAGTTAGAGAATGTGTTCCACCTCCATCTGCAGTATTAAGTTGAGAATAATATTTGGATGACCAACTTTTGACCGTAGGCAATAGATCATGGAGAGAGTGCAACACTGTATGCAAACAGGAGTGTTTGTAAACTGCTCATGGGTGATGGTGAAGGTGCTTTATCAGATGCTCTCAGGTGCAGAATGCTGCGGCCTGATTGGGCAAAAGCTTGCTACCGTCAAGCTGCAGCTCATATGCTACTCAAGGTTCCTCTAGCTTGCCAGTGTGTCCACTGATGACTTACTCCATAGTTGATACTGATCTTTGATTTGCTCTGCGCCCAGGAGTATAAGCAAGCCTGTGATGCTCTCTTGGATGCACAAAACCTGGATCCTGGGAATGCTGAGATTGAACGTGAACTACGGTAACCTACTCCTTTATGCTCGTCTCTTTTGAGTGCCTCCAAATGCTGCTACGGTTTAGGTTGGCAAAGTACGTTTACAGTGATGAGAAGCAGTTGCATACTTGACTATTTCACGTCAAACACCATTAATGCACACCCCTGAAGAATTTTTTTTGTTTCTTATGCGCCACTTGTGTCTAAGTAACCTGTAGGGCTGGACCTACTATGAGGAATGATGTGGTTATCTATTGAGTTGCATATTGAGGCACTACTGTTAGCTAGAGCTGACATTTCCATTCCAACTGGTTGAAATCTTGCAGGAAGGCTAGGGAACTCATGAAGAATCCTCCTGCCGAAGGTGAGCAGTGAGGCGCGGGCGTGCGCAGGCTGGAACATGTTCCACCACCTTTCACTAAAGTAGAGCTATAGCAGGAACTTCTGATCCTTGTGTTGTGCTACGAAATTCACGCGGAAAAACTCGTGACTGCAGACTGCTAAAACACAACTTTGTATGAAATTATATCGTCTTGCCCGTGGATTGTACTTGCCGTATGCAATTTATGTTGTTTTGGGTGCGTACTTTTTGCTTTTTCAACTATTGAGCAAATGGATTAAATGCAACATCAACATGGGCTAGTTTAAAACGGCGCACCCTTTCGTTTAGAAAAAAATTATATTAATTCGCGCTCTGCTCTCCATGTTGCTCCCAATCGCCTTTGCTGCTGGATGCGGCTGTGGCGAGGCCTGCGGCTCAAGGTGGCTGAAAGGAGGCGTTGGTGATACTGAATGGAGCGGCTGGGGTGGCGCCTTTTGTTGTTGTTGTTGTTGTTGTTGGGATGGAGGACCTTGAGTCTTGATTGTTCCACTACAGCAGTCTGCTCAGCAAGATCGCTGGGTACAGGTTGCACGTATAAAGTTAGGGATTTCAGAGAACCTTTGCCTGGATTCCTCCTCACCCATAGATTTTTGCCTGGATACTCCCTCACCCATAAATTTCAGAGAACCTTAGCCTGGATTCTCCCTCACCCATACATGCAACATGAGCTGCTAGTACACGAGCAACATTATTACAAGCCCTTGGGCAACAGCCTACGTAAACCGAATCAAAGTACACATTCAGCAAATGTTGGACTTCCTGAAAAATAAATCCACGTGTCGCCAAATCATGCGCATTGTTCACTGTAACATGTTTAAGCACTAGGCAATCTGTCTGTGATGATGTGCCACAAGCCTAGTCTCATAGTTCGCAAATTGCCTTCATGAACGCCAAGGTCTCCGCTTGCAGAGCATATTGCCGCTTCTACACCTTCATCTTCATTTCCAATCATAAACCCCGAGCCTCCCATTGAAGTGCCTATATCAACATTAATTTTAAGAAATGGTGGAGGAGGAGTCCACCTTTTCTGTTCTTTCTGAGCTGCGGGACTAGGCTTGGGTCAGCAGATCAAATAGCAGACTGTACCGGCTCCTGACGCTATGTTAGTCCCTGGGAGTGGAGAGGGTCACACAGAGAGCAGAGTGCGCCATCATGAACTAGTCCATGTTTTGTTATGCATTCAATCAATTTGCTCAATGATTGAAAATGCAAAAGCACTCATCCAAAATAAAAGTAATTGCATACGGCAAGTACAATCAACAGGCAAGACGAGAAAATTTCATACAAAGTCTCGTTGTAGCAGTCCGCAGTTTCGCATGAACTTCAAATGAAGACACAAGGATTAGAAGTTCCTGCTAGCTCCACTTCAGTGAAAAGTAGAACATGTTCCAGCCTGCGCCTGCCCGCGCCTCACTGCTCACCTTCGCCTGAAGGATTCTTCATGAGTTCCCTAGTCTTCCTGCAAGAAATTCAGCCCGATTGAATGGAAATATCCGCGCTAACAATAGTCCCTCAATATGCAACTCAGTGGCTACATTGTTCCTCTTTCTAGGGCTGACATAGTCACTAATGGCAGTCCTACACGTTACTGAACCACAAGTGCCGCATAAGAAAAAGTTCTTCAGAGTCATGTGCAATGGCATTCTACGTGTATAGTCAAGTATGCAACTGCTTCAGGTCACCATAAAGTAATTTGCTAGCCTAAACCTGTACTTGCATTTGGAAGACATGGAAAAGAGATAGGCAAAGAGAGAAGGTTACCGTAGTTCACCCTCAATTTCAGCATTTCCAGGATCCAGATCTTATGCATCCAAGAAAGCATTACAAGCTTGTTCATACTCCTGGGTGCATGACAAATCAAGGAATGTGACCAGAATGTAAGATTAATATGTACCCCCTCTGTAAACTAATATAAGAGCGTTTAGAGCAACTTCAAGGGGGCGACCCTTTTCATCCGCAGGCGTTCGTTTGGATCGCCGCGGACAAAAACGCCGGCCCAACGCGCCGACTCAAACCCAAATCTCGTCCGCCTGGCGTCCACGCCGACCCATTTCTGGCCCAAAATTGCGCTTGAAATGCACCAGCACGGACGCGAAGCGAACGCGCCACGCGTCTCCTCGGCGTTCGCCGCGGCCCCACTTGTAAGCCACCCAACTACCGCGCCGTCGTCTTATTTATGACGACCACCGACAGCGGGCCCACTAGTCAGCCAGTGGAAGCGTCCTTTTTTAACCCCACGCATGCGCGCGGGGGGGGGGGGGGGGGGGAGGGGGGCTCATCCGCTTCCGTCCACATCTGGCCCCCCACCACTCCCTTTGCTTCCTCGCCGGCGACAAGCAAAACCCTAGCCATGGGGCTCTTCGGCAGCAGCAAGGGCAAGGGCGCCGGTGCATCATCTTCTCGTGCCCCCTCTCCCCCTTCCTCCTTCGACACCGGCATGTGATCACTCAGGACGGCAGCGCCTGCACACCCTGGTGCACCAAGCTCGGTGGCACTGGGAGTTCAGGCAACCGCTGCCCTACCAAGATGTCACGCTGCCACACCACCGGCACCTAGATCCGGATCGGGTGTCGGTGCCGGCAGTGCCACAGTCACAGCGGGCGCACGACGAGGAGGTGCGCAGGCGCCGGGCGCAGCTCATGCCAGCGCAACGACGCATGCCAAAGTACGCCGCGGACTTCCCCAACTGGGAGGCCTGGTTTGCCCTCGAACAGGAGGAGCAACGGCGGCGAGGCGTGCTGCACCACCATGCCAACCCCGTGCCTCCCCCCGTCATCAAGCCTGAGAAGGAGGAAGCCGAGGCGGTGTACCAGGAGGCACTAGCGGAGGCCTTCACCATCTCCATCGAATTGGAGAAGCAGAAGGCCGAAGCAGCAACAGCTGAGGAGGTCGCGTTCGAGGCGGAGATGACGGAGGCCATGGCCCTCTCCGTTGCAGGCGACTGCGTGGTGCTGCCATCTCCGCCACCGCTCACCCTGACGGCGCCTGCTCCTGAGTCGGCCGAGAGGTACGCCTGGACCGGCCAGGTGCAGGAGTTCGTCAACGCCCCCTCCCCCGCCCCATTTGGCTTGGTGCCATGCCAGAGCAGGAGGCCATGTACCTCCAACATTGCGGCAGCGCCGACTGGCGGGGGAGCGCGCCCGCGCGGAGCAGCTCATGCAGAGGGAGCGGGAGGCGGAGGAGGAGGAGCGCGCCCGCGCCGCTGCATTGCCTCAATCGCAGCCGCAGCAGACGCCGGAGGAGGCAGCCCTGGCGGCCCACCAAGATGCCTTTGGTTGGGCCGGCCCGTCTCCCGTCTTCATCGACCTCACCGGAGACGATGACGATGACGACAAGTTCAAGGGCAAGGGCAGTCCAGGGCTGCGAGGCCGGCCAGTTTTTTTATGTTTTAATTAATGTTTAATTAAGTTTAAGTGGATTTTGGCCGGCAGTTGACCGGCCAGTTATTATAAATTAAACTTTATTTTCTGTGCCATATGTTTTTTTCTTCACACGCAAATTTGCGTCCGCCTCCCATTGGGCGGTCAAGTCAACCCATATAGAAAAGCGGACACGGACGTCCATATGGCCGACCCAAACGGACGAAAAACGGACAAAGTCCGCGTCCGTTTGGATCGCCCCGCTGGAGTTGCTCTTAGATCACTAAAATAGTGATCTAAACGCGAGTAGGGCGTTTTGGAGCTCGGCCTCCATGGAGGCCGGATTTTTTGAAAAATTCAAAATTCACACTTTTCAGTTTCAAAAAAATCTAAAAAAATTATACAAGTAAACAAGGATGTTATGAGTATGTATGTAAAATTTGAGGATGAAATACCCTAAAATGCGATCTGTGCAAAAAAGACAAATTCATGGACTTTGAGAATGAATAGTGCATCTACTAAAAAGGCTCAGATTTGTTCTTTTTGTGTAGCACTCATTTTAAAGTGTTTCGTCCTGAAAATTTACACACATATGCTTTATGTCTCTAAGTATGTGTGTATTTTTTTTCAAAATTTTTGAAACGTGAAAATTTGAATTTTGATTAAGTCAAACTCGGGCTCCATGGAGCCCGAGCTCTAAAGAGCATTTTGGTCTAAACACTCTTATATTAATTTACAAAGGAAGTAAATAGTGAACACACTCGCAAGCTAGACTCACCTTGAGTAGCATGTGAGCTGCACCTAGATGACAGCAAGCTTTTGCCCAATGAGGTCGCAGCACTGCACCTTTGAGCATCTGACAAAGCACCTTTACCATCACCCATGAGCAGTTTACAAAGACTCCTGTTGCAATACAGTGTTGCACACTCTTCATGACATATTGCCTATGGTCAACATGAGAGGTCATGAAAATATTATTTTCAACTTAAATCACCATACACAGGAGTTTTATTCAACGCTTATTTATGGACAAGTAGAAAACCGTGTAAAAACTTTACTACTAAGTAATACTGCAGAATGGAGTTATGGAACACATTCTCTTACTAGACTGATTGGCTTGTTCAATTTACATTTACGGTCAATTTGAATATGTAGTTAACAATCCTAAGTAGACATCATCACATCAGACGTAGACAGTGGGCAACCATCAAAATTTCATATTAACTGAGAAGAAAAAAAAGTTTTCATGGATTTTGGAGATGTAAGAAGTCAAACAAAGAATGTCAAATATGTTTCTCAAGTGAAGTCAAATTGACTTAATATGCATGATCCACGTCGGTTAAGATTAGTCCAAATGAGTGACCAATCAAGTCAAGTACATAGATGGCATACTAACAAGTTATCTCTAGATCGCTACCTACCATATACATGTGACCCATTATTGGTTATGCCATGTCCATAATGATATGAATCGAGAACCAGACAAACATTGTTTTTATTCATTAATTGCCGCGCCCTAAATGGGCACCCAAGAGAAAATTCTCTCATTCTACCACATAATTATTAAGATGCGTGAATTTCAGCACATTCTTAAAGTAAGGTTGCTTCAAATTATATTAATCTAGATGGGTCTAGCTCAGATCTAGCTATAATTTTAGTCGGTCTTCAGTCAGATATATTCATGGCCGCATACACAACACTAGATTTAAAATACATGGAGCTCGTGGAATCATTGTCCCCCGGTTACACGTTTCTTTTCTGGATCACCAGATAATATATATATTTCTGTTTTTGTGCCATTCACAGCTCACATGTTACATTGAAAAAAACTGTTTGATATCCGAAGTGGTTAAATAATGTAAAGTACCACATAGAGTATATAGTAAGAAACCTAGTTAGTTAGAAAAGAAACTGATTTTAATTCAGTTCCCATTGACAGCAAAAACTTACTCATCTAACCATCGTAGCATAAGTGGAAGAGGTTTACCGTATCATAGAACTGTGATGCAATCTTATACTCCTGCTCGAATGCCGCATCAGCTAGTAACTTCAAGAATTTTTTTCTTCTTTGATGGTCCCTTAGCTCCTGGACATTTACATAATGAAACAGGAATTAAATCTTCGAATTGCGGAAATAATCATCATTCACTGTGATGATTTCTTCAAATGCCGTCAGGCTATTTTCTCAAACAAGTATGCTATTATAGACCATCCTTTTCTTTATCACGGATTGTTGTCGTGAAA
This sequence comes from Triticum urartu, assembly GCF_056163025.1. Classification (NCBI taxonomy): domain Eukaryota; kingdom Viridiplantae; phylum Streptophyta; class Magnoliopsida; order Poales; family Poaceae; genus Triticum; species Triticum urartu. Next base: position 100,339,980 of record NC_141875.1, read on the forward strand.
GTCAGAACAATGTTACAATCTACCAAACACCAGGTGTGGCCTGCAGTGCACAGTAGATGGTAGGCAACATGAAACATGAGCACAGATCTGCTGGAATTTAGTCTATTTTAGGCAGCCCAATAACTATTTCAGAAATTCCTAATAAATCCTAGAGGCCCACTTAGCCCATTTGTGCAAGGCAAGGGATACTACTAAAGTTTAGTCCCACATTGCTAGTTTAGTGGAAGTTGGACCTCCTTATAAGGGAGGTTCTTTCCCCACTTGTACGAGCATGAGAACAAGACGGATATCCACGCGCGCTCCTCCTCCGCCGCACGCCGTGCCGCGGGTTGCGGGAATGAGCCGAGCCGATATCTAAATTTTTGCCACGCACTACGGGTATACGAAAGGTCTCTTGCGCCTATAAAAGGGAGGTCGCTCCTCCCAGAGAGACGCACCAGAACCTCTTCCTCCTCTCGCCACAAGTTCCTGAGCACCGCGCTACTGCTACGATCTTCCCCATCCCGGCTTGTGGCGTGCACCGCAGGTCGGGACAGTAGGCCTCCGAAACCGCACCTTTTAAGTCTTGTACGGGAGAAGGGTGATAAGATTTTTGGGGAGCGCTCAGCGCAACTACTGGCTGCTTCATCACGGACGATCCGGTCGTTGACGACTACTTCCCTGACGTCCACGATCTCCTTGACGACATGCCAGGCGAGGACACCGACCCCAAGTCCAGCACTTCCACTGCTGCTGTCCCGTACGTGTTCTTGCTCTTTCTGTTAGATGTCATGACACAGTTCTTTGCTCTACTTTCCGTCCTACATGTGTTAGGTTCTACTTCATATATGCAACTTCATCTAGTGTCTATTCTAGATGTGTTTAGTTCAAGTTCATATATGCAGATGCTCTTTACCTTCTCTCTGTCCGAACGCATGACTTGTTTTATCTCTACTATATTAGTCATGCTTTATCTAGTATTTCTGTTAATAAAATCATTCGGTAAATTGCTCATATTTCCAACAATCCAAAAACCTTATTATAGGCAATTTACCTCGAGTGGTTTTGCTGCTTACATGAGACCTCCTATGTTTGAGGGTATCCACTATAAGAGGTGGCGCGTGAGAGCAGTCTTATGGTTTCAAACCATGAGTTGCTATGACGCCACTCTCGGCAAACCCGAAGGAGAGCTTGATGCTCAACAGGCACAAGCTTTTCAGAAAATGGATACTCTGTTTAAGGCTGCTCTCTTGAGTGTTCTTGATGAGAACATAGTTGATGCTTATGCGTCAATTGATAATGGAAAAGATATGTGGGATGCACTCGAGGCCAAGTTTGGGGTCTCGGATGCTGGCACTGAGCTGTACATCATGGAGCAATTCTATGATTACAGGATGACTGAAGAGCGCTCCGTGGTTGAGCAAGCTCATGAGATACAGTCATTTGCTAGAGAACTTGAGCACTTCAGTTGTATGCTACCGGACAAGTTTGTTGCCGGAGGTATCATCACTAAGCTTCCTCCTTCATGGAGGAACTTTGCTACCTTGCTGAAGCATAAGAGGCAGGAGTTTTCCGTCCCGGATCTCATTGGCACTCTTGATGTGGAAGAAAAGGCGAGAGCAAAGGACACACGTGCTCGATGTATTGAGGGAGGATCTAGTGCCAATGTGGTACAGAAGCAGAACTTCCAGACCCACAAGTTCAAGAACAAGGGCAAGTTTGATGGAAAAGAAAAGTTTGATGGGAAGAACAAGGCTGTGCAACACACGAACTTCAAGAAGAAGAATGGCAAGAAGAAAGGTGCTTGTCATGTGTGTGGGGATCCTGATCATTGGGCTCCTAGTTGCCCTAATCGCTATGACAAGCGTCATCCTGGGAAAGGCGGCAAGACCGCTAATGTTGTCATTGGAGACACTGACATGAAGGATGTTGGGTATGGTATATTTCCCACTATTCTTTCAGTATGTCATTCTCCTGACTGGTTGATTGACACGGGTGCTAATGTGCATGTATGCGGTGATATTTCCATGTTTTCGTCTTATCAAACCGCAGGGACTTCAACCGTGCTGATGGGCAACGGTTCAAGTGCTTCTGTTCGTGGTGTTGGCACGGTCGATCTGAAGTTTACTTCGGGGAAGAGCGTGCGGCTGAAGAACGTGCATTATGTCCCCTCCGTCAATAAAAATCTTGTTAGCGGATCTCTTCTGTGTAGAGATGGCTACAAGCTTGTCTTTGAGTCGAATAAATTTGTAATATCCAAGTATGGAACCTTTGTTGGTAAAGGCTATGAGTCAGGAGGCTTGTTTCGTTTATCCTTATCAGACGTTTGCAAGAAAGTTATTAATCATATTTGCAACAATAGTGAATCCAATGTGTGGCATTCACGTCTTTGTCATGTTAACTTTGGTTGCATGTCGCGACTAGCGAAGTTGAACTTAATCCCTAGTTTCACCACCGTCAAGGGATCTAAGTGTCAAGTGAGTGTGCAAGCTAAGCAACCTCGTAAGTCTCACACGACTGCGGAAATAAGAAATCTTGCACCACTAGAGCTCATACATTCAGATCTATGTGAAATGAATGGTGTGTTGACAAAAGGTGGAAAGAAATATTTCATGACGTTAATTGATGACTCCACTAGATACTGCCGTGTGTATCTTCTGAAATTTAAGGATGAGGCTTTGAACTTTTTCAAGATCTATAAAGCTGAAGTGGAAAACCAACTTGATCGAAAAATCAAGAGGCTTAGGTCCGACCGTGGTGGAGAGTATTTTTCCAATGAATTTGATGCTTTTTGTGTGGAACATGGTATAATCCATGAGAGGACGCCTCCCTATTCACCTCAGTCAAATGGGTGGCCGAAAGAAAGAACCGTACTCTAACAGATTTGGTTAACGCCATGTTAGACACTTCGGGTCTCTCCAAGGCATGGTGGGGGGAGGCGATATTGACTGCATGTCATGTCCTAAACCGAGTTCCCACAAAGAACAAAGAGATAACTCCATTTGAGGAATGGGAGAAGAAAAGGTTAAAACTCTCTTATCTACGAACATGGGGTTGTTTGGCGAAAGTCAATGTTCCAATTTCAAAGAAGCGGAAGCTTGGACCAAAGACTGTGGATTGTGTTTTCCTGGGATATGCTTTTCATAGCATTGGCTATAGATTCTTGGTTGTAAAATCTGAGGTACCTGACATACATGTCGGTACGATCATGGAGTCGAATGATGCGACTTTCTTTGAAGACATCTTTCCCATGAAGGATATGGCTACCTCATCTAATCAGGAGATGCCTAGTTCATCGAATCAGGAACCAGTTACAATTACCGAACCTGCCATTTCGATGGAACACTTTGAAAGTCCTGTGGAGGAGAACAATGAAGTTCCTACTAGGAGCAAGAGACAGAGGACTGCAAAATCTTTTGGTGATGATTTTCTTGTGTATCTCATAGATGACACTCCCAGTTCTATTTCAGAGGCCTATGCATCTGAAGATGGTGACTACTGGAAGGAAGGGGTTCGTAGTGAGATGGATTCCATCTTGGCGAATGAAACCTGGGAGATAACTGATCGTCCTTATGGGTGCAAACCTATAGGATGCAAATGGGTATTCAAGAAGAAGCTTAGGCCTGATGGTACTATTGAAAAGTACAAGGCTCGGCTCGTGGCTAAGGGTTATACCAAAAAGGAAGGTGAAGACTTCTTTGATACTTACTCACCTGTGGCTCGACTGACCACTATTCGAGTTCTACTTTCACTAGCTGCCTTGCATGGTCTTATCGTTCATCAAATGGATGTTAAGACTGCTTTCCTAAATGGAGAGTTGGACGAGGAAATTTATATGGAACAACCAGATGGGTTTGTACTAGATGATCAGGAAGGGAAAGTGTGCAAGTTGCTGAAGTCTTTGTACGGACTTGAGCAAGCACCCAAACAGTGGCATGAGAAGTTTGAAAGAACTTTAACAGCTGCAGGCTTTGTTGTGAACGAAGCTGACAAATGTGTGTACTATCGCCATGGTGGGGGCGAGGGAGTTATCCTGTGCTTGTATGTTGATGACATACTGATTTTCGGAACAAATCTGAATGTTATTAAGGAGGTCAAGGATTTCCTATCTCGTTGTTTTGAGATGAAGGATTTAGGAGTGGCTGATGTCATTCTGAACATCAAGTTGTTGAGAGACGATGATGGTGAGATTACATTGCTTCAATCTCACTATGTGGAAAAGATCTTGAGTCGCTTTGGCTATAGTGACTGCAAGCCCTCTCCAACACCATATGATGCGAGTGTGTTACTTCGAAAGAATCGAAGAATTGCTAGAGACCAATTGAAGTATTCTCAGATTATTGGCTCGCTTATGTACTTAGCTAGTGCTACAAGACCTGACATCTCTTTTGCTGTTAGCAAACTGAGTCGGTTTGTCTCAAAACCAGGAGATGTGCATTGGAAAGCTCTAGAGAGACTTTTGCGTTATTTGAAAGGCACTGCAAATTATGGAATTCACTACACCGGGCATCCAAAGGTGCTTGAATTGTATAGTGACTCAAACTGGATCTCAGATGCTGATGAGATAAAGGCCACGAGCGGTTATGTATTCGCTCATGGAGGTGGCGCTGTTTCTTGGAAGTCTTGCAAGCAGACCATCTTAACGAGGTCAACAATGGAAGCAGAACTCACAACACTAGATACAGCTACGGTTGAAGCAGATTGGCTTCGCCGGCTCTTGAATGACTTGCCGGTTGTTGAGAAACCTGTACCGGGTGTCCTTATGAACTGCGACAATCAAACTGTGATCACGAAAGTGAGCAGATCAAAGGATAACATGAAGTCATCAAGACACGTTCAGAGAAGGTTAAAGTCTGTCAGGAAAATGAAAAACTCCGGAGTTATTGCGTTGGATTATATCCAAACGTCTAAAAATCTGGCAGATCCTTTTACCAAGGGTCTATCACGTAATGTGATAGATAATGCATCGAGGGAGATGGGTATGAGACCCACAATATGAGTTGTTCACAGTGGTAACCTATTCTTTGTGATCGGAGATCCTGTGAATTAGATGTGGAAGACAAGCTGTTGGTCAACTGAGAGGAGAGTATCCTTACTATTCACAATACCACTCCATGAAGATGCAATACTCTCCTAATCTGCATGGCAGGTTGATGTATATTTTAATGTGTTCTAAGTGGCTTATTTAAGCAGAGATGTTATCCTGCAGAACATCTTTTGAAGAACACACCTATATGAGTCTGATTGTCAAACGTCGCAATCTATGAGAGTAGGGTTCTCTCTAGTAAACTCATGAAAGGTCACGGAGTATGACACATAAGCTCCACCCGCGGGGAAGACCCACGGTAGCCACGTGTCGGTCAAGGCTTTATGTGAAGCTAGATTCACAGAAAACTTGCAGTTCAAGGCCCAGTCCACTGTTCAAGTTGCTTACTAGTGTAGCATAGAGTTCTAGGTGGAAGTTCAACTTCACAGTCTCCACTGCAGTACCGGTATATAAAGCAGTGTTTTGGAACCAAAGGCAAATTTCGGTGTGCCTCTGGGATCTGGTGGGGGATTGCTGGAATTTAGTCTATTTTGGACAGCCCAATAACTATTTCAGAAATTCCTAATAAATCCTAGAGGCCCACTTAACCCATTTGTGCAAGGCAAGGGATACTACTACAGTTTAGTCCCACATTGCTAGTTTAGTGGGGGTTGGGCCTTCTTATAAGGGAGGTTCTTTCCCCACTTGTACGAGCATGAGAACAAGAGGGATATCCACACGCGCTCCTCCTCCGCCGCCCGCCTCGCCACGCCACGCCTCGTCATGACACGCCGCGGGTTGTGGGAATGAGCCGAGCCAATATCTAAATTTTTGCCACGCACTACGGGTATACTAAAGGTCACACGGAAGCTGAAAAGATTTTTGCGAAAGTGGAGTCCGAATGCGGACGGTGCAGCCCTTCGGCTGCTGGCTGTTCGCTTCGTCTCTGTCTCTTCGTTTCGCCTCCCGTCGTTGTCTTCTCACCTCCTTCTCTTGCGCCTATGAAAGGGAGGTCGCTCCTCCTAGAGAGACGCACCAGAACCTCTTCCTCCTCTCGCCACAAGTTCCTGAGCACTGCGCTGCTGCTATGATCTTCCCCATCCCGGCTTGCGGCGTGCACCGCAGGTCGGGACAGTAGGCCTCCGAAACCGCACCTTTTAAGTCTTGTACGGGAGAAGGGTGATAAGGTTTTTGGGGAGCGCTCAGCGTGACTACTGGCTGCTTCATCACGGACGATCCGGTCGCCGACGACTACTTCCCCGACGACGACTTCTTCCCCAACGTCCACGATCTCCTCGACGACATGGCAGGCGAGGACACCGACCCCAAGTCCAGCACTTCCACTGCTGCTGTCCCGTACGTGTTCTTGCTCTTTCTGTTAGATGTCATGACACAGTTCTTTGCTCTACTTTCCGTCCTACATGTGTTAGGTTCTACTTCATATATGCAACGTCATCTAGTGTCTGTTCTAGATGTGTTTAGTTCAAGTTCATATATGCAGATGCTCTTTACCTTCTCTCTGTCCGAACACATGACTTGTTTTATCTCTACTATATTAGTCATGCTTTATCTAGTATTTCTGTTAATAAAATCATTCGGTAAATTGCTCATATTTCCAACAAGATCAAGGTGTTCCTTCTTTCACAGAAACAACCAAGGAGAACATATTGCATATGTGCTAGCCAGTTAGGTACTCCATCCGTCCGGAATTACTTGTCACAAATATAAATGTATCTAGATGTATTTTTAGTTCTAGATACATCCATTTCTATGACAAGTAATTTGAAACAGAGGGAGTACATAATGGGCTAAAGGGCTCGGACATATACATGATAGATAGCATTTGCCCACACCTCAAGAGAAAGGACTGCGACATAATTTATAGCTAGTATGCCACTGAAATAAAACATAATTGTTCATGTGACATTGTTACTAGATACTAATGAATAACACACCCTGCACATGATGTTGTGTACTCCCTCCATTCCAGAATATAAGGTGTATCTAATTCCGTGCAAGTCAAACTTGTGTGTGTGTTTGACCAAGATTATAGAATGAAATATCGACATCTACAATACAAAATAAGTAAAATATGAAAATACTTCTCATGATGGATCTAATGATACAAATTTGGTACCGTAGATATTGATATATTTTTTCCTAAAAACTTCAAACATGCATACGTTTGACTTTTGAAACAACTAATACACCTTATATTTTGAAAAGGAGTATTTTCTAACCATGTTATGGATCAATAAGACCATAACTATGAGCCATATCTAAGCATTCCCGTATCAGGGAGCATCCAACTATTCTCTACACAACATATGCTTATGATAGCTAACAGAATTAAGACTTGCCTAAAATTTACATGCAAATATCATTGTGCAAAGGGCACTGCAATTATCCTATTTTAAGAGTCGATCTTATCAGGTGTCAGGTGTTTGCACTTTTGAAGCTTGGAAGCAGAAGAACTCTTTTACTTTATGATTTTCACCTAGTTTGGATATCATTTTTTATTCATTGCAATCTAGGGTTTGTTTATATAATGTTCCATTAAACTATAGTTGATAGTGCGTACCACACATGGTTCATGATGTATATTCACTCTCAGTATGATCATATTACCCTTCTAATTAAATTATAGTTAGGTTTTCTAGGCTAGTCAGGAGTAAAAAAGCTATCTTTATGGTCCCAAGTTGGGAGTGTTAGATGTGTATAGTCCACTTTTTGTATATCCTCATTGTATAAGGGGTTTCTTGCACTTTAACACACATGTATATGTATTGACCTTTGACCCTCAGTGAAACCAGTTGCTGATTATCCAACATGGTATCAGATGCTAGGCTAGCCCCTTCCTCCTGCGCGATGCAACTCCGTGCGCCTCGTTACTAGCCTGCTTGTCTCCGGCTGTCCGGCCGCTGCATCTCCGGCCCGGCTCTGCTGCTTCTCCAGCAGGACGCCTTCCCGTCCGGCTCCTCCTGCCTACCGCCGCCGCCGTCTTGTCCGGCAGCCGCCTCGTCCGGCAGCCGCCCAGTTCGGCCTGCCTTGTCCGGCCGCTGCCCCGTTTCGGCCCCGCCTCAGTTTGGCACTACCGAGGCTCGCTGCTTCTGGCCCGTAGCCCAGGCTCTTGATCCAGATCGGGTTGGACGCCCGTCCCTCTCGATCCTGCCTCGCGCGTGAGCGAGAGCGCTCCTGCTTGCTTCTCTCGATCCAGATCGGGTCTCTGCGTCAGTTGACTTCAAAAAAGAAAGAGAGAGCTCGTCATGTCTTCTTCAGGCTATGTCGATGTTCCTCGATGTTCGGTGATCTTTGATGGCACCAACTACGCTGAGTCCCTCTCGATCCTGCCTCGCACGTGAGCGAGAGCGCTCCTGCTCGCTTCTCTCGATCCAGATCGGGTCTCTGCGTCAGTTGACTCAAAAAAGAAAGAGAGAGAGAGAGCTCGCATGTCTTCTTCAGGCTATGTCGCTGTTCCTCAGTGTTCGGTGATCTTTGATGGCACCAACTACGCTGAGTTTGTGGGCTTCATGCGCATCCATATGCGTGGTCTTCTTCTGTGGGGTGTTCTCTTTGGCGAGGTCCCATGTCCGCCATGCCCTATTGCGCCAGTGGCCCCAACCCCACCGGTGTCGCCGGTACTTGCTGTTGATGCTTCTCATGCTGACCGGGATGCAGCCAAGGCTCTCGATGATGCTGCAGTTGATGCTTATGACCAGCAGGTATTAGCTTATTCAGATGCTCTTTCTATGTACCGCAATGATATGTCTGCTTACACTCAATGGTGCAATGATGATGCTCGTGCTGTTGTTGTTCTCACTGCGAGTGTCCTCCCTTAATTTGCTTCAAAGTTCATGGGACTTGGCATAGTTGCAGCGATGTGATCTTATCTCTGTCAGCGTTATCAGCCCTCTGGTGATGCTCTCTACCTGTCTGTGGTGCGTCAGGAGCACGCACTCCAGCAAGGCGATTCTTCTGTTGATGAGTTCTATTCACAGTGCTCTTCCATCTGACGCCAGCTTGACTCTCTTTGGACAGTTGTTTGTGGGACTTGCCGTTGCTGTCAGACTACGCGGTTCGATTTGGAGTTTCAGCGGGTCCATGAGTTCTTATCTCGTCTCCGTTCTGAGTTCGAGCCTCAACGTGCTCACTTGCTTGCTCATGGGCGTGTTCCTATCTCGGAGGTGCTTGCCGAGCTTCGTGCTGAGGAGACCCGCCTTCGCTCGCTGGTTTGCTCGCAGTTCCGTCAGTGTTGGCTGCCCGAGCTCGTGTGTTGTCTGCTCGCCTCACCGCTCCACCGCTCCTACCTACTCCTTCAGGGGGTGGGTCGCCCTCCTTATGCTAAGAAGGGCACGTCGCGCTGTGACACCTTCTGTGGTTACTGCTCTCGGCCAGGTCACCCAGTGTCTCCATGCATTTGAGTGAACGCTGAGTAAGAGCCATAAACAGCGGACTTCCCAAACTGGTGACAATGATATTAGGCTGAAAGATGGGTATTGTGCATTAATAAACGCAGATGACATGACAAACTCAAGATTTTATTCTGAGATGAAAAGGATATACTAATTTAAAATCTTGATAATGATCTACTCGTGTGTCTGGTGGTTTGGGGGGGTATGTGGACCATCCAATCCTAATCCTGGCATATGTGCAAATTAACTCTGAATCAAGAGAAATAAAAAAAGTGAAGGCCATATACATTTGTGTTGTGATCCAACAAAATCTTCAGTGTGTTATCCTTCCCATTTGAAGCAGCCACAAATGCTGGTGTTCCACGGCCATAGTTTATATCGACTGGAACTCCTTTTGAAAGGAGGAACTCTGTCACCTTGCAGCATCCTGTTGTAAACAAAATGATCCCATAACTCATGTTCTGCCACAATAATTAAACATAGTGTACTAGAGTAGTAGAGTAAATAACTACTAGTAAATGGGGTAGGCGACGCGGCAACGGCTCCAGTACGGACTGGCGACTCGGATGGCGATGGGGTAGGCGACGCGGCACGCCCCAGTGTGCCAGGCGAGTCGGAGGGCTGGTCGGAGGTGTGGTCGTCGGGGCGGTCGGCGCGCGCGTCCCCGGTGGTGGCTTCGGGCGCGGTGGTGTCCCCGCGCTGGGAGGGGAGCCGTTTCTGGGCGTTGGCGGAGGTAAGTGACGACGAGGATTCAGAGGCGGAGGATGCGGATGGCTGCGGCGTCTGCGACGGTCGTCGTGGAGAAGGGACACGGCCGACGGTCGGCGCGCTCGTGGCCCTGGCAGAGGATCTTGGGGGCTCTCTCAAAGCTGGGCAGCGCTGTGCTTTCGCGCCGGGCGGCCGTGGTGCCCGCAAACCAGGGGTGTCGGGGCGGCTCCAGCGAAGCGCGTGGCGGAGGCGTCGCGCGCCCGTTCGTTGCGGAGGGACGACGTGGTCGTGCCTGCCGTGATGGCGGTTGCCGCACCCTTGCCGGCCTCGGCGCCGGCGCCGGCGTCGGAACCACTACGTGGGGTGGCGCCGGCAGCGGAGGCGGAGCCGCTTGAGACCTGGCCTAGGGTTGGCGAGGTTGGTGGGGCTGGGCTGGTGGGCCAGTCCCAGGACTCGGGCCAGTCAGGCCCAACTGTGTCGTGCGCGACCCAGGGTGGCTGTGCAGAGGCGGAAGAGATGCGGGCGGTCGTGGGCTGCCCAGCGAGGCCCATGCCCACCTCTTCAGTGGAGCGGCCAGTACTTAAGTGGCTTTGGATCCGCCGGGGCGCCACTGACTACGCTCTAGGGTTTCCAGCCACTCCAGCTGAGGTGTGGCGCTTCGGCGGTGTCGCACGCTCTCTCTCCCACCTTTCCCCTCCCCCACCACTAGATCGCTCCTTCGCGGAGGTCGTCGCCATGGGATCCAAGGCAGATCGGCGGTCGGACAAGCGAGCGGAGCCGGATCCGGAGGCGGAACGGCGGCGTGAGCGAGATCTGCGCGAGCAAGCGAAGGTGCGGGCGGCGGAGCGCGCCGGCGAGGAGGGCGGGTGGGGGCCTCCCCCTCCCTAGTGGCTCAAGGAGCAGGAGCGGAAGAAGAAAAGGAAGGAGGAGTACAAGAAGAAGGGGTTGGAGCTCAAGCGCAAGGAATCGCTCCATCCCCACTACGGCGACCGCGTCGGCGATCTGTTCAACAAGCCGAAGATGAAGAAACACAAGCCGGCAATGAAGGCGGCCTCCAAGCCCTCCTCCTCCAAGGGCACGGCGGCGGAGCCAATCCCTGTCGAGGAGACGGCGGGGCCGGAGTGCTTCAGATGAGGGCGCACGGGCCATTATCAGAACGAGTGTGCCTTCCAGCAGCTCTGCATGCTCTGCAGCATGGAGGGCCATGCGTCGGCGTACTGCCCTACGCGTGGCAAGCAGCTGATGCTCCATACCATGGTTCACGCCTTCGCCGGGGGCGGCTTCTTCTGCTTGTCGTACCCCGAGGAGGTGGATGCGGGGGCGTCGGATCTGCTGGGGGCCAACGCGCTCTAGTGTCGGCTGCGCCCGGCGTTCTGTCGAAGGAAATCCTGGAGGCGGAGCTCTCCCACCTCTTCGAGGGGGAGTGGGACTGGCAGGTGGCCTCGTTCGATGTGGATTGCTTCTCTGTGGCGTTCCCAGATCCGGCCTTGTTGAGGATGGCGACGCGCAGTGGCAAGCTGTTTCTCCCCATCAACAACATCACGACGAACATTTGTGATGCGGTCCTCGCCGAGCCCAAGGCGCTGTCGATGTTGGAAGTATGGGTGAAGATGTGGGGCATCCCCCCGAAGCAGCGGCGCACGGAGCATCTGATGGCGGCCATGACCATGATCGGGCGGCCCCTGGTGGTGGATGAGCTATCCCTGATCCGCTCGGGCCCGGTGCACATGCGTTTCGTGTGCCGTGTGCCGGCCAAGCTCTGCGGCTCCGTGCAGATCTGGTTCAATGGGGAAGGGTACAACATCAAGCTCGAGCCGGAGTTGGAGTCTCGCCAGGCGGCTCCTGCCCTCCCACCTCCTCCGCCTCCTCCCAGCGGTCGAGGGCCCGATGATCAGGACAAGGACAAGCGCAAGGACAAGGATCACGAGCAGGATGCAAGCATGGAGGAGGATGACTCCGTCGACACGGTGGCGTGGGATAAGCTTGGGATCTCCGCGCCGGGCCCTATTGCTCAGGTGGAAGGGGCAACGATGGTGCGAGCGGCTGAGGCTGGGGGCTCGGTTGGGGTGACGATCTCGATCCCCAACCAATATGGGTCAAACTTGGGGTCGGTCTCCTCTCCTCCCATGGTGGCTGCGGGTGCGGGGGGTGGTTCGTCCCCGCTCGACCTCTCCCCCGCCCCCTCGCGCCCTCGCCCGGCCGGGTCTCCTGCTTCTGGTGGCCGCGGCTCCACTCTCAGCGGCTCGGTGAAGCCAATGAAGAAGACGGCAATGCGCAAGGTCTGTGCGGAGGCGGTGCACACGATGGAGACGCTGGGGGCGCCTCTCACTCCAAGGCAGTCGGTCATGGCGCTGGCGGCCCCGACGGCGCCAATCCCAGTTGACCCGCTGCTGCAGGAAGCCTCCAAGACGGTGATGATCTCAAAGGCCAAGCGCTCCAAGACGGTGCTGGCGGCGCCGGTGCGTACCAGCTCGCGTTCCAAGGGGGCCAAGGGTAACATGGCGTCGCTGCAGCGGGCGCAACTCCTCCAAGCTCAGAAGAACATGGAGATCTCAGGTAACCCACTCCCTGGTTTATGGTTCTTGATGCCTTTTCGGACGATCATTTGCATGAGGTGCTGGATGCGAGCGAAGTGGATCCCTCTTGCGTAGGAGGGGTTAGAGAGATAATTTCACTTGTGCGCGCTAAGGAGATGGCGCAGGCAACGCTGGCGGCAACCGCTGTAGAGCGTGCTGAGCAGAGATCTCGGGTACCCGAGGGAGGGGACTCCGTGGCGCTCTCTGTGCCCGATGAGGGGTGACAGGCAACAGGGGTTGCCCCCTCTCCCACGCCTTGCAGGGGCAAGACGAGGCGAGTGGCAAAAGCGGTCACCTCCAGGGGTGTCCGGCTTCGTAATCGCGTGATTTAGATGCGAGCCTTGTTCTGGAATATCCGTGGTTTCGGCCACGCGGGATGGCACACTCAACTTAAAGAATACATGCGCAAAGAAGACGTCGATATAGTAGGGCTACAGGAGACGATCAAGGCGGACTTTCGTTACCACGATCTGCTTGCGCTTGATCCTCTGGAGCGCTTCAAGTGGCAGCATGTACCTGCTGTAGGGCACTCAGGTGGCATGCTGCTGGGCTTGAGCCGAGCCTTATACGATATTATCGCTTGGGATGTAGGTTCATTTTTTATCGCGACACATTTTCGCGTTCGTGCCTCGCTTCGCGAGTTAGTAGTCATACAAGTCTACGAACCGGCCAATCACTCCCGTTCGGCGGAGTTCTTGGGGGAACTCCAGGCTAAAGTCACCACGGTGACCGCAGCCGCGCTCCCTGTACTGGTGGGTGGAGATTTCAACCATATCAGATCGGGAGCCGATAAGAACAATAGCAACATAAACTGGCCTAGGATGGCTATGTTTAACACCGCCATTGCGTCCATGGCCCTAAGGGAGGTGGCCAGGTCGGGCGCGAGATTCACATGGACTAACAAACAACTTGATCCGGTTCGATCAGTGCTGGACAGGGTGTTCATGTCGTCGGAGTGGGAAATGGGCTTCCCTCTCTGTACATTGGTCACGGAGACACGCATAGGCTCTGACCACGTACCGCTCGTCTATTCCTCGGGGGAGGAACGGAGGCACCGCAGCTCACGCTTCTTCTTCGAAACAGCCTGGTTCGAAGTACCAGGCTTCGAGGAGATTTTCAGGGAGAAATGGTGGGCATGCGTTAATTCGACTGGTGGGGCCCGATGGAGTTTTGGAACGCAGTTGGGGGTCGGCTCAGGGCTAGCCTCAAGGGATGGGGTGCAAACCTAGGGAGGAGCGACAAAGAGCACCGAGCCGCGATCCTAGCGGAAATCGCAAGGATTGACGTTATGGCTGATGCTAGGGCCTTTTCGGAGCAGGAATGGGCTCATCGCTATGATCTGGAGGCTCAGGTCGAAGCATCACTTCGCGCTTGAGGAAGAATATTGGCGCCGACGAAGTGGTCTGAAGTGGATACTGAAGGGCGACGCCAACACTAAGTATTTCCACGCTTATGCTAACGGGCGTCGTTGGAAATGCTCCATCCTAAGGTTGCAATCAGAGCAGGGGCTCCTGTTGCGACAAGAGGACATCTCCCGACACATTTATGAGTTCTACATCAATTTGATGGGCACGTGTGAGGCCCAGGGGGCGGGCCTTCGTGCGGACATTTGGGAGGACTCACAATGAGTGTTGGACTGTGAGAACGACGCGCTGGGGCTCGCGGTCCTGCCAGAAGAAATTGACGCCGCTCTTCTCGGTATGAAAGTGGACACGGCTCCGGGCCCAGACGGGTGGCCGGTGGCTATGTTCAAGCGCTTCTGGCCTCTCCTTAGGGACCCAATCTTCGAGATTTGCAACAGTTTCATGCGTGGGATGGTTGACATAGCGCGCCTCAATTTTGGAGTCTTAACGCTCATCCCGAAGGTTTAAGGGGCAGACAACATTAGACAATTCCGGCCGATTGCGCTCATTAACGTGTCTTTTAAAATTTGTGCAAAAGCGTGCGCCACTAGTCTAGGACCGATCGCTCACCGCTCGATTAATCGAAACCAATCTTCTTTCATTCACGGTCGCAACATTTTAGAGGGTCCGCTCGCCCTTCAAGAGATTGTGCATGAACTTAAGCGCATAATGGAATCGGCGGAGTTGTTAAAACTTGATTTCGAATAAGCGTACGACCGCGTGAATTGGGATTTCCTGCGGCAGGTGCTTACTAGTAGAGGCTTTTTCGCTGTTTGGGTACACCGAATTATGCAATTGGTGTCGGGAGGCCAAACTGCAGTTTCGGTGAACGAAGAAATAGGGCATTTCTTCCGGAACAAACGCGGACTCAGGCAGGGGGACCCGATGTCCCCGCTCTTGTTCAATTTTTGTTGTGGATGCATTGTCCGCTATGCTCCAGAAAGCGACCGCGGCTGACCACATCCAAGGGTTGGTAGGCCACCTCATTCCAGGGGGAGTGACGCATCTACAATACGCAGATGACACGCTGCTTTTGTTTTGCCCAGACCACCACAGCATTGCGTCGGTTAAGGCGATTCTTCTTTGTTTTGAGCTCATGTCGGGGCTCAAAATAAATTTCCACAAATGCGAGGTGCTCACGATGGGGGTTGAGCCGGAGGAGGGCAGGCGCATAGCCGATTTGCTCAATTGCAAAGTGGGCAAATTCCCGTTTACATACCTCGGCCTCCCAGTTGACACCAAAAGGCCTACGATAGAGGATTGGGAACCCCTATGTGCTAAGGTGAGGGGAAGGGTGTGTCCTTGGAGGGGTAAACTCCTTTCAAAAGCGGCCAGGCTAGTTCTCACGAACTCAAGTCTCTCATCCTTGCCAATGTTTGCTATGGGCCTATTTTTGCTTGCAGAAGGGGTGCATGCAAAGTTTGACACACCCCGCGCTAAGTTCTTTTGGGAAGGAACTAGCCCGAACCGTAAATACCATATGGTTAAATGGGCCTGGGTGTGTCGACCCAAGGACTTGGGGGGCCTTGGGATCACCAACTCGAGACTGCTTAACATCACTATGATGTGTAAGTGGATCTGGAAAATTTTCCAGGGGGCTTCTGGTCTGTGGGTTGATCTCCTTAGGGCCAAGTACTTCCCTAACGAGAATCTCTTTGAGGGTAGGGCTAGGGGCTCAACTTTCTGGAATGATCTCCAGACGATCAAGTCGGCCTTTGCCTTGGGGGCTAAATTCTCGATTGGAGACGGTCGATCAGCCCGTTTCTGGACAGATCTTTGGATAGGAACCCGCCCCTTATGGGAGGAATTCCGCGATCTGTACGACATTGCTGTGGATCCAGGCATGTCGGTGGCCGATGCGCTGCGATCAACTCCACCGGAGATTCAGTTCAAACATGAACTCCTGGGGCAAGAGCAGGTCAGCCTCGTGGCGCTGCTACAGTTGATCGATCAGGTGGACCTTTCGGACCGACCGGACTCGGTGAGCTGGGCGCTCACCAGCTCCGGGAAGTTCTCGGTTAACTCTTTATACCGAAAGCTGTGCCGGGGGCCGTCGCAGCTTTTGGTTGCAGGGTTATGGAAAGCGCGGTTGCCACTGAAGATCAAACTATTTCTTTGGCAAATGTTCCGTGATAAGTTGCCCACCTCCCTGAACGTGGCCAAACGCAATGGTCCGGCCAATGGTCCATGTGCGTTGTGTGGGGACCCAGAGGATGCGAACCACGTGTTCTTTCGGTGCCCTTTAGTGCGGTTTGCGTGGAGCGCAGTGCGGTCGGCGGCTGGTGTCCATTGGGACCCCCGCCCGGCTGCCGAGCTTATTCTCATTTTAGACGCGTTGCAAGGCCCAACGAAACGGGTGGTGTGGAGTTGTGTTGGGGCACTTCTTTGGTCCATGTGGCTAACTAGGAATAAATTCACGATCGAGGGCAGTTTCCCAACGCATCCGGCTAATATCATCTTCAAATGCAATCTCCTTTTGCAGCAGTGGAGTCCGTTGGAGAGGCGCAAGAATGCTGATTTGATCAAGATCGCTCAACAACGAATCCTGCAAGTGTACGCGTCGGCTAGGGAGCCGTGACTACGGTGGTCTCCGTAGTCTCTTTTGAGTGCTTGACGAGGCTGCGCGCTCTGTACGGGTTATGCCTTGTAATGCGATAGTAGCTTTTTAAGCTCCGTCCGAACTTTGTGCCGTGGGCCGATGTGGCTTTTGGTTGTTTTAAGACTGATTGGTGTGTTACTCTGCCGTTGGGGCTTTATTAATTTAAAGCCGGACGCATCTGGCGTTTTCGTTCTAAAAAAAATCTTAGTAAAAATAACCATCTTCGAGAAATCGTGTGTGTGTGTCAGGGAGAAGAACCTGCAGCCACAACATGGTGGAGAACTGTCCGTCCTTTGTCATCTGCTTTCAATATATCACCACCATGATCAAGAAAATACTTGACTGTAGCAACATCATCAGACGAGGCTGACAACATAAATGGAGTTGCACCTGTGATAACACACACATTGTCAGCGCAATCATAGATGTCATGCTAGCAATCATTGACATGGCAGCCACCAGTTTTAAAAATGAAGAAAGGGATAGATGAAGACCTGCTAGAGCACCAGTTCCATATCCAGGAGCATTTACATCTCCATTAAGCTCCTCCACCAAATACTTGCAAACCTCCAGTTGTGCAAAACATGCCGCCGTGTGCAACACAGAATATCCTTTGATGTTGAAAGAAAAAATCGCCGATGGGTCACCCTTTCCTTTGGTAAGATTCTTTATAACACCTTCCCCAAAAGTAAGCATAATCACATTATAGAAATAAATAGACCAATTAACAAGATAGAAGACCAAAAGAAAAGAAGCAAGCATGCGAAATGGACAACTACTTCATGAAGCTCAAGGGACCAATCTGAAGCATTGCTGGACAGCCATCCAGTGAAAAACTGAAAATACATGACAAAACACAACGGTTTAGAGTACTTCTTCACTATAAATTGTGATGTGGTGAACAGTTAGACCGTTTCATCGAAAGTTGTCACGTTTATACCATGATTTTTCAGCTGATCTATGTATGTGTCTGCTGAGCAGTGCACTTCAAACGATCTAGTCATGTGAGTGCGACGGTCGGTCCTAAAACTGCATGTCATGGACTCATGGTTGCCATCAGAAAAATACTAGTGTTGATGAGTATGGAAAAGCATTACATTCGTTACTGGATAGCAAACTGTTACAAGTAAAACATTCGACCAGAACTATGTTTGTATGACAGCTTATATGAAGATAAATGTACCGGAAGTCGGTGCCCGCTGTAACTATGCAAGATAACTGAGCGTCGCATCAACATGGACCAAAACAAAATCGTACACGTGGCAACCTCGATCGAAGTGAGGAAAAAGCAGAAGAATCGACGCGGTGGGAAAGAGGAAGGGGCTAACCTTGAGGAGACCAAGGCTGCCATCGATTGCCGCGTTCATTAGATCCTTCATAACTGCACGCGCGCGCGCACGATCGCCATTAGAAACGAAGCCGGGGTCAGGCAGAGGGAACGAACGCGGGAGCGAGGAATCAGGGGCTAGAGTCGACGTACGGGCATCGTCGGGGCAGTAGACGAACGGCTGAGCCATGGCTCAGCCCCGGCGATCTAGCCTGCCCGCTCGCGGGGTGGAAGCTTCCGGAGGCGGCGATGAAGAACCCTGCGGACTGCGGTGCGGTGCGGAGGAGTTGGGGCTTTGGCTTTGGCCTGGACTCGGGTGAGGGGCTGAGGGCCTTTGCGTATTGGTGCTTGAACGTCCATGCCGAAGGCCAAACAGCAGCAGGCCGTTGGATTAGTCGTCGTGGAAGGATCGCACCATAAAACGACGTATGCGATCTATGCGCTGCACCGAGCCCTTTTCTAGGAACGGGAGTGTTTGTTTTATATCGAGAATCCAACTCTCTGCTGCGTGGGGTGTTGCTCTACCCGATGTTGCTTCGACAATATTTGGATCTTGTTTCAAAGGCGAGTGGCTATTACGGTCTTCAGCGTTCCCTCACCAGCGCCGTGAAACATTTTACCGCCACAGATACAACCTTAGAGTATCCCTAGCAGACCCCGCAACCGGCCATCCCGCAAAACTCATTTACGGTATCATCGAAATGATTTTTGCAGGATGCCGGACGCTTAGTCAGAATAGATCCTTCATACCGATACCGCATATTCAAATTTGTAGTTCACGCTTAAACATAGACCACCGGTGTTCAAACATAGCATAGGGGAGTTCATCATACTACATACCATACCGGGATCCATACAAAGCGAAATTAAACAGTTCTAATAAATGGAAAGTATAGTAGATCTACTCATCGTCGTCGTCATCACCATCGTAGTTGTCGTCGCGCTATTCGTCACCCTGGGTGAGGAATAGTTATTTTTCACTCCCCTCTATTTTACCATCAATGCAACGTATTTTTACGTTTCATAAATTTCGTCTTATTTCATACATAAAAAAATATGTACTCGCCATAAAAAATATTTTATGTTATGTAAAATTACGAATGAAAAATCATAGTGCAAAGCATACATAAAATATGATTTTTCTGGCCTTATAACCTATTTTTTTAAAAAGAATTATACCAAATTTTACATATTGAATCAATATGCATGTAACTATTTATATTATAAACGTAATTTATTTAGGAAGCGACCGTAAAATTACCTCGGATGAAAAATAATTTATTTTACACCCTGGGTGATGAATAGAAGTGTGTGTGTGAAAGTGATGTGATAATAGCATGAAACAATAAAAATTTATCCATACGTTTGAGACGTAAAACCATTGCTATGCATGTAGACTGCTTGATTTATCGGGATTTCAACAACAAAGGTTTGATGGTTTGAGAAACAACACACATAGAGCAAGTGAACTATCAGGGTCATCAACCTGATGCATGCTATATATTGCAGCTAATGGACGGTGCTGAATATTTTCTCCGGATGCTTCCGATGAGTTCTACTTGGAGAAGTTTACATTGGAAGGAAGATGGGGATCAAACCTTCATTTTTAGTAAATCCTACCCAAAAACAGCACTCTCCATCGTACTGGTGTTATTGATTCACTGCTTCATAAAGAGTTCGTCAACGTCCATGTATATCAACTCAGCCATGTACAGGGTTCGGCTCCTCTGCAGTTCTAGTGTTACTGCACATGTTACTGTAGCAACAACATCAGCCGTCCCTGGCCAATCCAACACCCATAAGAAACAGCTCGTTACCGTCAAGAAAAAAAGGAGAACGAACCAGCTCGCTGCTCGCCGCACACACACTGAACTCTTGGCCGGAGAGCGGAGAGATAGAGGTAGGGAGGAGCCAGCAGATGAACTCTCCGCCGCCAAGGATTAGTATCTCCGGCCAAGCCTGCTACCTCCCCGGTCGATGGTGCGGCGGCAGGACTTCCATGCGCCGCGGCAGTGTCCTTGCCTAACCAGGATTCGTGGCAGGATGCCGTCTGTTGGCCTCACCTGCCTACGTCGTCGACGAAACAGCTGAGCAGCCCTGCCGCACCCGCCTTCCCCAGGCTGCGCCACCCGACGACCTTGACCTCGACGGACACCACCCGACGCCTTCGTCTTTCTCAGGCCAGGATGCCCGTTTCCTGCCCCGGCGGCCTCCCGCCGCATGACGCCGTCCCTAGACTGCGCACCCGAACCGCCGTCGACCTTGCCACGCCGCCGGCTTCCTTCGCCCCGGCGACCTGGCCGCTCGCCGTCGGGGAGCTGCCGGCCCTGGCGCCGCCGTTGCCGCAGAAAGAATCTTCATTTAATAAAAACATAATTGAATCCGAAAGATGAGAGCCGTGAGATTGAAATGGACGGCGGATACCTGTTTCTACAGTACCCCTGCAGTTATAGCAGTACTGCAGAGGAGCCGAACCTGTACACTAGTACTAGAGAAAAAGGATGTCTCAGGTATCACATAATGCATGGAGAAATCTCTATCTCTACTACTTAAAAAGAATGTAAGGTTCTCATTTCATCTTTCTTCCCGCCACCTTCGTCCAACCTTCCTTGTATAATAATAAATCAACTTAATTACCATAAATCAACTTAATTGACTTACCTTCTGAGCCAATTCTATTTTAATTTACTTACCAAACTTCAAATGAAAATATAAGGTAATTCATGGGCAGAATTTGAAGATCATTTATTTACACAATCGTATTATTATAAACAGGTAAATCACAATCCGGCGTATTAGAAGATTTATATCCCGTTGCAACGCGAGCATTGATCTAGTCAATTCAAACATGTGGCACTCATCGGGTATTCAATGTGCACATCCAACAAAATATGTTCGCATGTATGAATTTGGATAAAGTTCGTGTGTTGCTGTTGTTCACATATTTGAACAGAAAACTTCTCAGAACTACAAGAGCTTGCGGTCTTATTCATATCTTATGGTTTGATTACCACATTACTAGCACTCGCTTGATGGACAAGCACACGGGGCTCCCTCCACGAGGTGATACAGGTTATTATTTTGTATTGTTTGATGCTATGTTTTATCATTTTGGTATTAATTTTTATTATTTTTACTAACTATTAACTCAGTGACCAATGTTGTTTGTTTTTTTCTTCATGTTTTTGGACTTTCACGAAAATCAATTTTTATGGAGCCCCAAAAATCACGAAAAAATTGCAGAAATTATTTTTCATCAGGAAGCTTGAGGGCCTAGACCCACATGAGTGGGGTCCCACAACCATAAATGAAGTTCTATGATTGAAGCTTCCTGCAAAAAATAACCATTCCTTCCGTTTCAAAACAATTGAAGTTCTAGGATTGTTCATATGCAATGTATATATATATATATATATATATATATATATATATATATATATATCTTCAATTATTTTGGAACAACTGGAGTACTAAAAACTATATGATTTCTTTCCCACAAAATGATCTGGTAAACCAGGTCGGTATTCTTATCTTGATGAAATATAAGAACACCCTGCTCTTTTTACAATTTTTGGTCAAACAAAATTCTAACTACAGCTACCTCGACATGCAAGACTTATTATCTTCCATTACCTCTCTTAGTCACTCCGATTTTACACGGGGGCATAATTTTGCAGTCACTTTTTTTCCTTTGAAAATTTAGAGTCAGGTTCTTATATACAACTATATATTTTAAGGGATTTTTTGAAGGTTACTGCATTGTATGTTGTTGGAATTGCACAATGCATTGCTCATGTGCAAAGGCACATATATATGATGTATAAGAGGTGGGCCACGACCTCAGCTATATAAGTAACTATGAGGTGGGCCCAATACACAGATATGCACAACACATATACTCAACACCCCCTCCCGCAGTCGAAGCGGTACCGCTGCTGACGCAAAGACTGGACCGAAACTCCTCAAATGACGCCGTAGGCAAGTCCTTGGTCATGATATCTGCAAATTGTTGGGAAGTAGGGACGTGTAGAACACGAATATGGCCAAGGGCCACCTGTTCCCAAACAAAGTGGATATCTAACTCAATATGCTTGGTCCGACGATGATGTACCGGGTTGGCGGAGAGGTAGACAACCGAGACGTTGTCACAGTAGACCACCGTAGCACGATCCATAGGACAAGAGAGCTCCTGGAGCAACTGGCGAAGCCACGAACACTCGGCGACGACGTTGGCCACCGCACGATACTCAGCCTCAGCACTGGAGCGAGAGACCGTAGGCTGCCGCTTGGACGACCATGACATGAGTGATGGTCCAAGGAAGACACAATATCCCGAGGTGGAGCGACGAGTGTCAGGGCAGCCCGCCCAGTCTGCATCGGTATAGGCGGTGAGGGCGGTGTCGGCGGAGGCGAAGAGCGTGATGCTGAGCTCCATAGTGCCGCAGACGTAGCGAAGAATCCGCTTGACAGCGGCCCAGTGAACATCCCGAGGAGCATGCATATGAAGACACACCTGCTGTACGGCGTACTGAATCTCCGGTCGAGTCAGAGTGAGATACTGGAGAGCACCAATGATGGACCGGTAGAATGCAGCATCCGAAGCGGGAGAACCGTCCGAGGCAGAGAGCTTGGCCTTCGTATCAACAGGCGTAGCGGCGGGCTTGCAGTTAAGCATGCCAGCACGATCCAGGAGCTCATGAGCGTACTTCCGCTGATGAAGAAAGAAGCCATCTGGACGTCGCACCACCTCAACACTGAGGAAGTAGTGCAAAGGACCCAAGTTCTTGATGGAGAACTCAGCACGAAGACGATCAGTGAGCTGGCTGAGGAGGCCAGTTGTACATGCCGTCAGGATGATGTCGTCGACATAGAGCAACAAGTAGGCCGTAGCCCTGATGATAGACGAAGAGCGACGCGTCCGAGCGGGTGGAACGGAACCCAAGCTGGTGTAGGAACGACGCAATGTGCTGGTACCAAGCGCGCGGAGCCTGCTTGAGTCCGTACAAGGACCGCGAAAGAAGGCACACGTGGTCAGGAAGCGTCGGGTCACCAAACCCGGTGGGCTGCTGGCAGAAGACCTGCTCCTCGAGGTGAACATGGAGGAAGGTGTTGGAGACGTCCATCTGGTGCACTGGCCAAGCACGGGACACCGCAAGGTGGAGAACCGTGCGTATCGTGCCGGGCTTGACGACCGGAGTGAAGGTGTCGGTGAAGTCGATGCCAACACGTTGTCGGAAGCCACGAACGACCCAGCGTGATTTGTAGCGATCAAGGGTACCATCAGGATGGAGCTTGTGTTTAAAGACTCACTTCCCGGTAATCACGTTGGCGTGTCGGGGACGGGAACAAGCTGCCACGTCCGGTTGCGCAACAGGGCGTCAAACTCCTCCTGCATCGCAGCCATCCAGAGCGGGTCAGGAAGAGCGGCTCGAACGGAGGACGGCAAGGGCGACGGCTCAGAGGTGGACGCCACATGGACGTAGTCATCCGAGGCGTAGCGCGAGCTTGGGCAAAAAACGCCCGTACGGGCGCGGGTGACCGGACCAGCCACATGCGCGCGGGGGGGGGGGGGGGGGGGGGGGGGAGGCGCCGACGCCTGGGGGGCCGAGGGCGCCGACGCCTGGGGGGCCGGCGTCGCTGAGGGCGCCGAGGGGGCCGCGGGCGCCAACGTCGGGGGCGCCGGTGCCACGGCCGTAGGAGGCGCCGCATGCGGGGGGGGGGGGGGGCGCCTCAAAGCCAGGGGCGGGCCAAGAGAGGCGCGCGAGCGCCCTGGGAGAGGCGTCAAGGAGCCCGCATCACCGGTGGCGGGAGGAACAGCCGGGGGTACCTGGTGAAACAGAAACACATGCTCATCAAAATAAACGTGCCGGGAAGTGAACACACGGTGGGAGACGGGATCGTAGCACCGATATCCCTTGGAGTTGGAGGGGTTGCCGATGAAAATGCAAGCGACGGAATAAGGTGCGAGTTTGTGAGGAGCGGTGTCGACAGTGCTAGGATAGCAAATGCACCCGAAAATATGCAAGCCATCATAAGAAGGGGGCGTACCAAAGAGAAGATGGTGAGGTGCATAGTTCCACTGTGGACGGCAAGGGCGAAGGTTAAGGAGAAGAGAAGCAGTGGCGAGTGCATCCAGCCAGAAACGAGGTGACACATTAGCATGGAGCAGGAACGTGCGAACGCAGTCGTTCAGAGTGCGAAGGACACGTTCGGCTCGACCATTCTGCCAGGAAGTATACGGGCATGTGAGACAAAAAACTGCGCCGTGGTGCAACAGAAAAGTGCGGAAATCAAGGTTGTCAAACTCTTTTCCATTGCCAGTCTGAAGAGCAAGGATGGGACGCCCAAACTGCGTGCTGACATAGGAGTAAAAAGCCGTCAAAGTGGGGAGTGCATCCGACTTTCTGCACAAAGGAAAAGTCCACACATAATGAGAATAATCATTAAGGATAACCAGATAATATAAATAGACCGAATTACTAGGAACCTGAGAGGTTCACACATCGCTATGAATCAACTGAAAAGGAAAAGGGGCTATGGTGGTGGAGTCATTAAACGGGAGGTGAACATATTTGCCGACACGACATGCATGATAGGTGTGATCCTCTATCTTATGACAACTGAAGCTGAAACTCCTAAGAATATGATGAAGTGTGACGGGGTTGGGATGACCCAAACGAGCATGCCAGAGATCGACGCCGACGGAGAGAGCAACCGGTGCGGTGGTGGAGGTGGACGGCGAATGCACCGGATAGAGCTCGTTGAGGCTGTCACATCGGTGAAGTACCATCCTGATTCGAGCGTCCTTGACACAAAATCCAAGCTCGTCAAATTTAACAGTAACAGAATTTTCACGAGTTAAACGACGAACGGAAATAAGGTTCTTAATAAGATGAGGTGACACAAGTATGTTAGACAAAGTAATAGGCATGAAAGTAGAAGGAAAAGAAGTGTGCCCGACATGTGTGATAGGGAGTGTGGAACCGTCGCCGACAATGATGCGGCGGTCGGTGGTGACGGGGGTGAAGGAGGCAAGATTACCAAGATGAGCAAACATGTGAGCCGTAGCTCCGGTGTCCATATACCAATCATCACCTCCGGTGTAGTTGTTCGGCGTAGGAGCGACATGCACCCCGGTGAGGAGCAGCGGGTCCCAGGGCGCCGGCGGTAGGGCCGGCGAGGGGGACGAAGACGCTATGAAGAGGCCATAGCCGCCGCTCAGCTGCGGCGATGGGTATTCTCCATACAGCTGTGGAGCCGCGAAGTACGCATGATGCGCGGGAGGGGCGGGAGCCTGCTGGCCTGCGGATGACCCCCACTAGTACCTGGGAGACTCATACGCAGGCGAAACTCCGTACGCAGGAGAAGACCTGTACGTGGATGCGGGCGGAGCTCCATATGCCCTGTACGTAAGATACCCGTACGTGAGAACGGGCACGTCGTAGGTGGCGACCGCCCTGTACGACGGCGGGGCCGCGCCATAGAGCGCCGGCGGCGGGACAGGAGAGACGGTGGTGGACGGGCCTGCGGATGCCATCGCTGGTCCAATGGCGGCAGTCGGCGTGGTTGGGCGGCAGCAGACGCCGAGTACTTTTGGCGACGAACGATGATGACGAACGAAGCAAAACGCTGGATTCCGATCAACCCCGCGGTGCAAAGCCAGCCTCAATTAGCTGATCGATCTTCCCTTGGACATATACTAGTACTAATACGTGGGTACTAGTACTTCCGGCTGCAACAAACGGGATACACGCACGTAGTCAACTAGCCAATCGATCGTTGCCTTGATCGATTCCAGCACCAGTAGATACTCATGACCACGTGATTGTTTGATGGCCGCACGCGAGCGATGCTGGCGAGCGGATTGGGTGAGGCAGCGATTGGGCGGGTAACAGGGAAGACTGCCGAGTGGATTAGGCGAGGCTAGTGGCGCTGGGTAGCGCGCGCGGCTGAGGAGTTGGGCGGGGTGTGCGGCGCAGCTGGGTAGCGCGCTGCTGAGACAAGCGGCGGCCGGCGCGGAAGACACGCGGGCGGCGGCGGCGAGGCAGCGGCGGCGAGGTGCGCGGCGGCGGTGGCGGTAACGGAAGGCTAGGGTTAGAAGCTAAAAACTGATACCATGTATGTTGTTGGAATTGCACCATGCATTGCTCATGTGCAAAGGCATGTATATATGATATACAAGAGGTGGGCCACAATCTCAACTATACGAGGAACTAGGAGGTGGGCCCAATACACAGATATGCACAACACATATACTCAACATTCATAACACGTAGCTGTCTAAAGATTGTTTTTGCATTGGATCTGGTCCCTTCATTCAAATTTCAAGGGATGTGATTTGCTCGAGGGCCATCTGCCATTTCCGTGGGAGGTGCAGTCCGCGCTGCAGCTTTTGGCTCGTCCTTGATCTACACGTGTCACCCCTACATTGGCTCACTGCATCCACCCTCGCAAGAAATCTCTCACCAGCTACTCGCCTACTTTCTCCCTAGAACAAGTAGTTTGGGTGGACCAGGTCTTTGTCCAAGCAACTGAATGGGCAAGGAGCCACTAGTCGCTGCAGAATGCTGTCTCCGGTGCACCAACACCGGGCTCATCCAGTGCACCACGCTGTCGGTAGCGTCCCCAAATTTCACGAGGCAAACCAAAGCGGCAGGCTGAAATTGGAAGCCCCCAAACCCCTCCCCACCGCGGCGCAGGGTTTCTCCATCTCGTCGCCGCCTCCGGGAAGCTTCAACCCCGCCGGGGCTGGGCCATGGAGGCACCGTTTGTCTACCTCCGCCCCACCGTCGAGGACGACGGCACCGGTACGCCCAGCCTTCGCTTCCCGACCCTCTTGATTGCTCCCAAGTTCGTTCCCCTCTCTTTGAGTTCTGACCCCTGGCTGTGTTTTCTAACGGTGATCGCACGCGCGCTTGTGCAGGTGAGCGGGTTCTCCTGAAGGCGGCCCTCGACGGCAACCTCGGCCGCCTCAAATATACTATTCCACTCTAATCCGCTTAAAAACTCCCTAGGGCGTGTTTGGTTGCCTGCACCGAGCCCAACCAGGCCCGCGCGGGAAGGGAGAGGTGTTGGGATATGATTACTGGAGGTAAACCGGCTAGGAGTGGCCGAGTTAGCTCCATGAAGATAGAAGCCCATGAAGACGTAAAGATGGTGGCGCTTTATGAAGGCCCAAGGCCCAAAGACGGGTTAAAGCCTGTAGATGTAAACCGACCCTGTCATGTAACTTGTATTGTAAGTTAGATGAATAGAGACCGAGCCGGACACATCTATGATCCGGCCTCGGGACTCTGTAAACTGGCGGGCGTCAACCTATGTATATAAAGGAACGACCCGACCGCGGTTTGAGGACAACAGACAACAACTCGAGAGCCAGGCAAAGCGGATTCGCTCCCTGGTCATCGAAACCCTAACAATACCAATCACAACTAGACATAGGCTTTTACCTTCATCGAAGGGGCCGAACTAGTATAAAACCCCTCGTGTCCCCTTGTCCGGTTTAACCCCTTTAAGCTAACCCATAGCGATGGCTCCACGACTAAGTCCTTTCACGAGGACATCTGCCGTGACAAACCCACGACAGTTGGCGCCCACCGTGGGGCTATCGCACGATGGTTTCGAGTTCTTGAAGGGCAGCTTTGATGGACTCAAGGGGTACGCTGTGGGCTGGATGATGAAGAGTCGTCGCGGCAAGCTCTACATCGACGACGCAGGATGGGGTCCCGAGGTCGGTTCAATCGAATACGGGTACCGGGTCCCCTTTGGTGGGATTCACGTCTTCATCGGCAAGATCGGCGAACCGGGCCCTGAGCCGGATACCTGCACCGACATCATCGAGACGGCTCAGCGTGCGAGCCCTTGCCCAGTTCAGCCCGCAGCAAGGCATGTTTTCGTAGGTGTCATCCATGGAGCGGAACATGAGGATGGACCGGCATCTGATGGAGAAACCGTTGTCTTCTCTGATGACAAGTCTTCAACTGGAGAGACCGAGTCGCTGTATCAGTTGCAGGACGGCTGGATTAGCGGAGGTTCCGATGGCAACAGTATTCCGGACCTCCTCGATCTGCCAAACCGGGTCGCTATCTTCATGGCCGGTATACAATCAGCACACCACTCATCAACCGCCGCGGCAATGCTCTCCAGTCCAGCGACAGCAACGCCGGCGGGAGCAGGGGGCTCTACGCCGCCTCCGGCTCAAGTTCTGTCTGATTTATTTGACACTTTGGCAACATTGATGGCCGCGGAGGTGGACGCAGCAGCCCGGGACCAGCACAATGCAGAGATTGCAAAGGTGAAATATCAGACAACTCAGGCTAAAGCGGACCTAGCAACAGAGAACGCTAGGATGGCTACGGAACGGGCCGAGTTGGAAGCTCAGGCCTACCGGCTTAGGCTGGATCAGAATGCCTCAGAGGAAGTCATGAGAAGAAGATACCGGTCGCATCTCCCGCCGGGTTATGAGCCAAGAAATCTCTTCAATACGCCAGGAGAAGGGACTAGTAACCAGCTAGTGTTAAACCGGACGGAGGCGCTGGGAACAGGAGCACCGGTTCAGCCACGCACGATGGACCCACCTCGTCAAAGCAACATTGTGCCGCAGTATGTTCCGACGCCCCCGGGGCATTACTCCAATCCGTTGGACAACATTGTGGCCGCCGCTTCATGATTGGCAGCCCTCCCAACCGACGGCGAGTCACCAGTTGCGATTGAGGCACGACGGGCCAGAGAGCTCCTTCAAACAGCTTTAAACCAGCAGCAGGCTTATTCGCATAGTCGCGAGAGGATTCATTCCACCCCCCGCCCGAGCCGGAGCTACAGCAGACACATTGAGGATGAACCGGCCGTGTCAAGCAGTGCACGTCACCGTAACTCACCGCGAGGGCACAACCCGGCAGGTGGAGGTGCTAATGCGCAGGATTTGGTGGATCATGGTCGTGCACGTCGAGAGGCTGAGTTAGCAGCTCTGCATGGAGCTCGTCAACCTACTCCGGTTCACCCTACCACTTCAGTGGAGCCAGGTGTGGTCTTCAGTTCCTTAGGGGTGCCGTGTCTCACCCCCGCTTTACGTAATGTGCGACTGCCCAAGTATTTTAAAGGCCCTCGTAAGGTGCCCAATTACACCGCCGATTTGCAAGCGGAGTCATGGGTTGAAAGTTATGAGATAGCAATGGAGATGTTAGATGTGGATGAAGCGGTGTGTGCTAAATACTTCACCATGATGTTGGAGGGGACAACTCGTACTTGGTTAAAGAGCTTGCCAGCTAACTCTGTCGGATCATGGGCTGAATTAAAGCACCGGTTCATCCAGAATTTTAAGGATATTTGTAAGCAGCCTATGTCGATTGTGGACCTGGCCGCTTGTGTTCAAGAGGATGGTGAATCTACAACCCATTGGGTGAAGCGGGTCTCAGCTATTCTGCATTCATCGGATCGCATCAATGCGGATACCGCAGTGTTAACATTGGAGGGAAATTGCCGGTTTCTGCCACTAAAACAGAAGTTAGGAAGGCTCAAACGTCACTGCAATGATATGTCAACGCTTATGGTCGCTTTGGTTAAATATGCCGATTCAGATAATACCAAAGACCCCAACTTAGAGGAGGACAAACCGGGGAAAGGGAAAAAGAACGGCAACACCAAGGGACAGCAGCATAACCCGGCAGGTCATGGGAATAATGGTAAGCGCAAGGCCGACAATAGTTTGGACTTTGTGGCTAACACCAATGCTCAGGATAACGGTCAGCGTCGTAAGGGAAAACAACACCAGAGGGGCGGAAGTTCGGGCCCCAATCTGGAGCGCCTATTAAATCAACCTTGTCCAAAGCATGGATCAAAGGAGAAGCCAGTGTCACATCTTTGGAAGGACTGTTATATCATGCGAGAGTTCAAGAACTCCAACATGTTTCAATACGACAATGTCCTGCCCGGCGGAGGTGGTTTTCATGGGCCGGGTTATGGAGGTGGTAGCTCCGATTCAGGATTTCAAGGCAATCAAACCGGCCATAACAATCAGGGGAACCAGGGCAACTAGGAAGGTTATAACCATCAGGGGAATCAGCAGCAGCAGCAGCAGTCGGGTTATCAGAGCAACCCGAAGCAGTTGAACAGTAGGCAGTATCATGTTTTCACCACTAGCTTGTGCAAGCGTGATCAAAAGCTTCACAAGAGGGATGTGAACTCTATTGAACCAGCAGTGCCCCAGTATCTGTGCTGGTCTGAGCAACCCATTTTATGGAGTAGAGAGGATCACCCACCCCGGGTTGATAATCCAGGTCATCTGGCCTTAGTGGTGGCACCCCAGGTTGGGGGGTATAAGTTCACCAAGGTGCTCATGGATGGGGGAAGTAGTATCAATATTCTCTACTATGATACCTTCCGCCGTATGGGGTTGACAGATAAGAATCTTAAACCGTCGAACACCGTTTTTCATGGGGTGGTGCCCGGTAAGTCTGCGTATCCAGTGGGCAAGATAGCTCTAGAGGTGGCCTTTGGAGATGATCATGATTCAAGGTCAGAAACATTGACTTTTGAGGTGGTGAAAATCAAGAGTCTGTATCACGCCCTGTTTGGGCGACCAACTTATGCCAAGTTCATGGCACGGCCGTGTTACGTTTACCTGCAACTTAAGATGCCAGGTCATAAGGGGACCATCACAGTACATGGGCGCAGGAAGATCGCTTTGGAATGCGAGGAAGGTGATGCGGCTTATGCTGAGTCGGTTTGTGCCACGGAAGAGCTGAAGTTTTACAAAGACAAGGTTGATCCGGCAGATATGACTTCTTTGAAAAAGCCAACTACGGAGCACGATCCAGCGTTGAAGTTTAAATCGGCCACAGACACTAAGATGGTTGATTTTGTTCCTGGCGATTCATCCAAGCAGTTCAGCATCAGCACTAACCTGGATCCCAAATAGGAAAGCACGCTCATCGAGTTCATCCGTGAGAACCGGGACATCTTTGCATGGAAGCCTTCTGACATGCCAGGTGTACCGAGGGAACTCGCTGAGCACACACTTAATATTGATCCTAAGTTTAAACCGGTCAGATAGTTTCTCCGCCGTTTCAACTAAGAAAGGCGCAAGGCTATTGGTGAAGAGGTAGCTCAGTTGTTGGCCGCAGGGTTTATCGTGGAGGTCTTTCACCCGGAGTGGTTGGCTAATCCGGTGCTGGTTCTCAAGAAAAATGACACTTGGCGTATGTGTGTGGACTACATAGACTTGAATAAGGCTTGCCCAGCAGATCCCTTTGCCCTCCCTCGTATTGATCAGATTATTGATTCTATGGCGGGTTATGACCGTTTGTGTTTTTTGGTTGCTTATTCTGGTTATCATCAGATCAAAATGACAGTTAAGGACCAGGAGAAGACAACTTTTATAACTCCCTTTGGAGCCTTCTGCTATGTCTCCATGCCCTTTGGGCTCAAGAGTGCCCAGGCGACTTATCAACGCTGTGTTCAGAATTGTCTTCATAAGCAGATTGGCCGCAATGTTCATGCATATGTGGATGGTATTGTGATAAAGTCCAGGAAAGAGGAAACATTGATAGATGACCTGAGAGAAACCTTTGACAACCTCCGGGTTTACAAGATGATGCTCAATCCGGACAAATGTGTCTTTGGTGTCCCGGTAGGCAAACTCTTGGGGTTTCTGGTGTCAAACAGGGGCATTGAGGCTAATCCGGAAAAAAATTCAGCAATCATGTCTTTGGCTAAACCGGCGTGTATCAATGACGTTCAACGTTTAGCCGGCCGGATTGTAGCTTTGAGCCGGTTTATCAGTCGTCTCGGGGAGAAAGCTATCCCTTTATACCATATGTTAAAGAAAATGGATGACTTTGTCTGGAGTGATGCGGCTGATAAAGCATTTGAGGATCTGAAGAGACAGTTAGCTGAACTGCCTGTGCTTGCAGCTCCGATCGATAGAGAGCCTTTACTACTATATGTGGCTGCTAATGCCAGGGCTGTTAGTGTGGCTATTGTTGTGGAGCGCAAGGAGGCTGGAAAGGAATATCCGGTTCAACGGCCGGTTTATTATATCAGTGAGGTGCTTATCAAATCAAAGCATAGGTATCCACATTGGCAGAAGCTGGTGTATGGGGTGTTTATGGCAAGCCAGAAGCTCAAACACTATTTTCAAGGTCATCCTATCACAGTGGTCAGTTCAGCCCCTCTGGGAGATATCATTCAAAACAGAGAAGCAACTGGCCGGATTGCCAAGTGGGCTATTGAGCTTGGACCTCACGGGATCAAATACACACCTCGCACATCGATCAAATCTCAAGCACTCGTGGACTTCATCAATGATTGGACAGAGTTACAGGCACCAGAGGAAAAGCCAGATAACACGTATTGGACTATTCACTTTGATGGGTCTAGACAGTTGGAGGGTTCGGGGGCTGGAGTCGTATTAACTTTCCCATGAGGTGACAAGTTTTGTTATGTTCTCCGTTTAATATTCCCTTGTACTAACAATGCAGCTGAATATGAGGCCCTACTCCACGGTCTTCGGATGGCTAAGGAGATGAACTTAAACCGGGTTAAGTGATTCGGTGACTCGGACCTGGTGGCTCAACAGGTATCTGGCACTTGGGATTCTAAGGACCCACTCATGGCTGCGTATCGACGAGAGGTGGACATAGTGGCTGGTCATTTCAAGGGTTATCAAGTTGACCATATAGACCGACGAAAGAATGAAGCGGTGGATGCTTTAAGTCGCCTTGGCTCTCAGCGTAAATCGGTCCCACCTGTTTTCCTCGACGTCCTACACAATCCGTCGGTTAAGATACCAATAGAGGAGGAGTTGGCTATTCCTGACCCGGAGGCCCAATTGGTGGCAGCTTTGCATGTTATACCGGATTGGACAGTCTCATATTTGGCTTACATGAACCGGGGCGAGTTACCGGAGGATGAAACCTTGGCCCGGCAGATAATCCGGCGTTCCAAGTCAATGACCATAGTCAATGGGGAGTTACATCGTTACAGCATCACAGGAGCGATTCAGCGTTGTGTGTCTCCTCAAGAGGGTTGTGAGATTTTGTGAGAAATCCATGAAGGGGATTGTGGTCACCACGCCGGTTCAAAAATCTTTGGTGGCTAAAGCTTTTCGTCACGACTTCTATTGGTTAACAGCTCATGCTGATGCTGAGGATTTAGTCAAGAGGTGCGATGGTTGTCAAAAATTTGCACGCTGCGCTCATGTTCCGGCTCAGGAGTTGAGGATGATTCCAATAACTTGGCCGTTTGCGACTTGGGGGCTCGATATGGTGGGACCCTTTAAGAGATCCAAGGACAAAAAGACCCACCTGTTAGTGGCAGTTGACAAGTTCACCAAGTGGGTGGAAGCAGAGCCGGTCAGTAAGTGTGATGCAGCCACGGTGGTTCAATTCATCAAAAAGGTGATATTCTGGATTGGTTTCCCACACAGTATTATAACTGATAATGGTACTAATCTGTCAAAAGGTGAGATGGAGGAATTTTGCCAACGTGAGCACATCCGTCTTGATGTAGCATCAGTGGCTCACGCCCAGTCTAATGGTCAAGCTGAGAGAGCAAATCAAGAAATTTTGAGAGGTATTAAACCCCGGCTTATGGTTCCTTTAAAGCGGACGTCGGGTTGTTGGGTGGAGGAGTTACCTTCTGTGTTATGGAGCATCAACACCACACCTAACATATCTACGGGTTACACGCCTTTCTTCATGGTTTATGGAGCAGAGGCGGTTCTTCCTAGTGACATCCGTCACGACTCGCCCCATGTGGCAGCTTATGTTGAAGCTGATAATGAGAAGGCACGTCAGGACTCACTGGACCTGTTAGATGAGGAGCGTGATCTCGCAGTGGCACGTTCGGCGATTTATCAACAAGATCTCCGACGTTATCACAGTCGCCGGGTTAAGACCAAAACTTTTCAAGAGGGTGATCTGGTGCTCCGTGCTACCTCTTGAGCACTGCGTTGGATTTCCCCGAAGAGGAAGGGATGATGCAGCAAAGTAGCGTAAGTATTTCCCTCTGTTTTTGAGAACCAAGGTATCAATCCAGTAGGAGGCTACGCTCGAGTCCCTCGTACCTACACAAAAACAATAGCTCAACGCAACAACGCACTTAGGGGTTGTCAATCCCTTCACGGTCACTTACGAAAGTGAGATCTGATAGAGATGATAAATAATATTTTTTGGTATTTTTGGTATAGAGATGAAAAGTAAATAAAGTAAAAGCAAAGCAATAATAAATTGATGGAGATTGATATTATGAGAAAGAGACCCGGGGGCCATAGGTTTCACTAGTGGCTTCTCTCAAGAGCATAAGTATTCTACGGTGGGTGAACAAATTACTGTTGAGCAATTGACAGAATTGAGCATAGTTATGAGAATATCTAGGTATGATCATCTATATAGGCATCACGTCTGAGACAAGTAGACCGAAACGATTCTGCATCTACTACTATTACTCCACTCATTGACCGCTATCCAGCATGCATCTAGAGTATTAAGTTAAAAGCAGAGTAACGCCTTAAGCAAGATGACATGAAGTAGAGGGATAGTTTCATGCAATATGATAAAAACCCCATCTTGTTATCCTCGATGGCAACGATACAATACGTGCCTTGCTGCCTCTTCTGTCACTAGGAAAGGACACCGCAAGATCGAACCCAAAGCCAAGCACTTCTCCCATGGCAAGAACAACCAATCTAGTAGGCCAAACCAAACTGATAATTCGAAGAGACTTGCAAATATAACCAATCATACATAAAAGAATTCAGAGAAGATTCAAATATTATTCATAGATAGATTTGATCATAAACCCACAATTCATCGGTCTCAACAAACACCTCAACAAACACACCGCAAAAAGAAGATTACATCGAATAGATCTCCACGAGAGAGGGGGAGAACATTGTATTGAGATCCAAAAAGAGAGAAGAAGCCATCTAGCTACTAGCTATGGACCCGTAGGTCTGAGGTAAACTACTCACACTTCATCAGAGGGGCTTGGATGATGATGTAGAAGCCCTTCGTGATCGATGCCTCCTCCGGCGGAGCTCCGGAACAAGCCCCAAGATGGGATCTCGTGGATACAGAAAGTTGCGGCGGTGGAATTAGGTTTTTGGCTCTGTCCCCGATCGTTTGGGGGTATGTGGATATATATAGGAGGAAGAAGTACGTTGGTGGAGCTTCGAGGGGCCCACGAGGCAGGGGGTGTGCCCTAGGGGGCGCGCCCCTACCCTTGTGACCACCTCGTGGCTTCCTTGACGGAGGGTCCAAGTCTCCTGGATCTTATCTGATGAGAAAATCACGTTTCCGAAGGTTTCATTCCGTTTGGACTCCATTTGATATTCCTTTTCTTCGAAACCCTAAAACAGGCAAAAAACAACAATTCTGGGCTGGGCCTCCGGTTAATAGGTTAGTCCCAAAAATAATATAAAAGTGGATAATAAAGCCCAATAATGTCTAAAACACTAGATAATATAGCATGGAGCAATCAAAAATTATAGATACGTTGGAGACGTATCACTCCGGCTCATCCAGGATCAGACTGATATGCACAAGTTATCCCCACCTTGGGAAGGACCTTTTGTGGTCAGCAAGAATCTGCACAACGGGTCATACTACCTCACTGATGTTCGAGAGCACAAGGACTCACATAAATCGGAGGAGGAGACCAAGCGGCCGTGGAATATAGCTCTTCTTCAGCCTTACTATACTTGAGCCATAGGCTCTTCTTATGTACATATTTATGACAGTGTATATATTATATAATAAACCGGAGCCTCGAATAAAGCGGGGTCTCTGTTCTTTTTACATCATGTGTGAGACTACAAGAGCTTCTACTGACAAAGCGGAGTTTTGTTAAACCGGCCTATACGGCCGCACGGATATGAAGAAAATCACTAGGGGGCTTGGTCGTATCCGAACCATAGCTACACATTTTGATCGGTTTAAAACCATAGAGGGATATGACTAGGGAGCTTGGTTGTCTTCACACCATAGCTACACCTCTTGATAGGCTTTAAAGCCAAAAGGAAATTATGTGGAGCCAAAGAGAATCTGTTGCATTAAGCACAATTCAAACATAGGTAAACACTGAGCATAGCTCACATATTACCTGGGGGCTCCTTGCTTCTCAAAGAACAGTGAGCTTGAACCCTTGTAATAGGCTATCAAGCCAGGCTTGGAAGCCAGGTGTATTCACCTAAAACCCCGGGTTATCCTGCCTCTTTAAGTAAGCCACTCCATCCAGGTAAACCTGGTATGACCCATCAAACGTTTGACAAGTCAATCCCATGGACCCTGAACTTGTCAAAGTTAAACCGGTGATTGGTTAAAGATTGAGGTCCATCTTAAAAGTCTTTGCAAAATGGTTTAACTCAGCGGCCTGGCAGCCCATGAAGAGCCTCGATTTAGGGCCTGGCAGCCCATGAAAAGCCTTGCATATTTCTTTTGTTTTTTTTTGTTTTCATGATAAGGGATTTATAAATATTTTTCTGATAAACCGGTGTTCATTACAACCCGACATGACTTTCAGCGCTTAGTTGTCAGTACATGATCAATTTTTAAACCGGTAGCGTACTGCTCCGATCTGGTTTTGACTAGATGTTACCAGCATTATGCGGCTATTACAGCCCAATATGGTTTCTATATGAACCGGTAAGAGGGCAAGGAGTTGACAACACTCCGGATTGGTGTTTTTTCACCTTTACCATACAAGCAGTTGGTCAGCCAATGAGGTATGTCACAGATATTATTTATTTTATCTGGTTAATATAAATCTTGGTTATCCATCCAAGTTATGTATATCTTTTGGGCACCATGACCCGTCTAGTGGTAAACCACTAGGACGCTTTCAAGTTCTTATATGCAGGAACACAAAGTATAATGGACTATGCATAAATAGATCCCAAAAGTGGAACAAGTTTTCAAAATATAAAGCAACACAAGCATGCTCGATGGCATGGCAGATATAGGTGTTTCTGCTATCCTATTACAAGGAGCTTCAAAACGGCCCAAATTGAATAATTGTTTCAAACAGTGGCAGACTGTAGCTGATAAACCGGTCGCCGGTTTAGGATGCTTCATCAAGACAGCTTGACGATTGAGGGTCATCTTGTATAGTCACCTCCTCTTCATCCCTCCCCAGACGCTGGAAATCAACCGTTGACCAATTGATTCCGGTTAAAGCTTGAAACACGGCCTCTTCATGGATAAGGCTGGAGGGGTCAATGTCAGGAGCGTAAGTATGCTTACGGATTGGAGGCACAAGCTCTTCAACATCAACGATCACGACAGGCTGTCTCTTTCCTTCAGCATCGTAAACCAGCTGGAAATGAGATAATCCGTGTCCTCCGCCAGTTTGCTGGCTATTGGCCGCATCTCCTTTGTCAGCTTTCGGAGATCATCATTGTTGAAGTCTGAATCGTCCTCCTTCACACCTGGATATCCTTTAATGATATCTACCGCTTCAAGATCCGGAATCCATGCCTTGGCACGGATTAGTGCGGTCAGCGCTCCTGCTCTTGCGGCTCCTTTCTTCAGTTCTGTAATCCAGGCAGGTAGCATGGCCAGCTTCTCAAGTGTTTCCTTTATCAATGATGGCGCTGGTTTGTTATATGCTGCAGTGCAAATAGCACGCTGGGATCCAGAATATAGCTGTTCCATTAAGGTGTACTCCGCCTTAAGCTTCATCCGCATGTCAGAGCCGAGATGAGCAATGCGGGTGCCTGTCACGGTTTAGTATCAGTAAACCGGTCAATGATAAGATCTTAAGAATTAGACAAACAACATGAGGAGGTACTTACCAAACACAGTGGACGTCATGGCATCAATCTGCCGCTTCAAGCCGGTCAGTTCGTCTACCACTGGCTTCAGGGCTGCTTCTGCGTCCTCGGCTTTCCTGGTTAAACCGGCCTTTTCTGTTTCCTAGTCAGCACGCTCCTTGTTGAAGGTCTCCTTCAACTTCTCCATAGCTGCCAGGGCATTGGTCAGCTCCTCTTTGGCTTTGGAAGCCTCTGCTTGTTGAGACTTTACGTTCTCTTGAAGATCAGCAGTTTGAGCATCCCTCTTACTCAGCTCAGCCTGCAACGACGAAGATATATCAACAACAGGATATGTATTTTCTAAGTGCGAAGCGTATAACAAGTTATGCACTTTGTACTTGGGGGCTAATGCCTATTTGCTCTGTTATCAACAAATCTTTCACAAGTCTCAAGTACAATGCAAGCATTATCCTTAACACTTGGGGGCTAATGTACATCTGTTCAAAGCTGACGTGTTGATTCAAGACCTGGTTTACCTCGCAAAGCTAAACCGGCCCTTGGGGGCTACACCGATGAAAACTATATGAATACAATGATAAAGTATCTGTTTTGTTTTTACTGAGGACTTGACATATTGTGGATCAGCATGCAAGGACTAAGATATTACAAAGTCTCGGTTTATGATTAACATCATAATCCGGCCCTTGGGGGCTACTTGGGCTGATGTCTATACTTTGGAATCAAGAAAGGAAAGGTGATGAAAATACCTCATAGCGTTCCTTCATCAGGTTCACCAAACCGGCTTCATAATCACGGTTTGAGTGTAGACGGTTTAAAAAACCGGAGTG
Source organism: Triticum urartu (assembly GCF_056163025.1). Lineage (NCBI taxonomy): Eukaryota > Viridiplantae > Streptophyta > Magnoliopsida > Poales > Poaceae > Triticum > Triticum urartu. The sequence continues at coordinate 100,378,605 of NC_141875.1, forward strand.
GAGTTCTTTAGCGCTGAGATGGGCGTAGCTTGACAAATCAGTGCTCCATTTACCCTTCTCCATGGCACCACGCTCTTCTTTGGCACTATGTTTGGCCAAGATTACAGGATGGCCAGGAGAGCTGTGGCCTATACCGGTAATGATAACATCGTCTCCTTGGCCTCCAGTAGTTTTTATGGGTGATGGTGGAGTGTGAGTGGCTCTCACCGAACTGGAAGACCTGTCGTCAGCCCGGATTGGGTCTGCCGGTTCACTGTCAGGTACAACAGTGTCAGCTTCTGGTTGATTATCAATATTCAGGTCTTGAGGGGGTGGTTCGTCAAACATGGCTTCTGGATTTGGACCTTCCGGTTCAGCCGTCTGTTCCGGTTCAACCGTTTGTTCTGGTTCACGAACCACCTGGTCTTCGGGCGGATTGTTCACCTGAGCCTTTTTGCTGGGTCTAGCTTTGGCCCTAAAATAGCAATAGATGTGAAAGTTAAAGCACACTACAAAGTATGAACAACATCAAAAGAAGGAGTTTAAGTACTTACCCAACTACGGTTTTGAGAGGAGGAAGTTGGGTCACTGTTGACTCGCCAGAGGATGAGGGAGGTGTCACCTGATAATTTGAATCGGACGGATATTAAGAGGTTGTCGGAAATAACCTGCCTTGGGACAAGAATTATCAGAAGTGGGGGAGACCTCAGATCGGCGCTTCCGAACCGGGGTGTCCGGTAAACCGGTCGAGGTGACCTTTTGGCCGCTGTGCCGGGTTGTACGGCGAGCTTCGTGCTGCTGCTTCTTCAAAATAAATGTTGGATCCAAGTGAGCAAGAGGGTGTGAAAAGCTTACTTTCCGGATCACTTGACGGATTTTTTGTGTTGGCAGAGAGTCTGAAATGGAGGAAAGGACAATTACCTCTACATCGTCGGCTTGGCTGCCTTCCGCGCCCTCCTGATAAACATCATTGTTAATGAGATGCATGAATAGGGAACCAAGTGAATCAAGTTCTACCTCAACTTCCGGTTCATCTGTGTCGTCATCCAATTCCATGCTGATGTGTTCAGCGGCCTTCCGCTTTGAGGTTTTCTTGACGGTTTTTGTTTTGGGGCGAGAGGGCTTTGCGATTTTCTCTGCAGGTTTCTTCTTCCAGAACGGATCGTCACCCTGTTTATAAACAATCAGAAGGATGTTCACAGGTTGTACATTCTACAAGATATCAAGTGTGAAGCGAAAAGGCAGCACTTACAGCAGGCGGTTTGTTTTGTGTGTAGAAGGGGTTCAAGCCGGTTTGGCGGCAGACAGATTCCGATTCATTCAAATTTTTCTTGACACCTTCAGTGACTTCTTCATCAGTTAATTGAATGTTGATGTGGCATTGGGAGTCTTCTAATTCACCAGTGTACTCACACATTAAACCGGATTGGCGGCTTAATGGCAAGATGCTCCAGGATATCCAGCAACGTACAAAGTCGACGCCTGATAAACCATTGGCCATAAAGGCTCGAAGCTTGGCGAGTTGAGGGGCATATGAGGCCCGTTCCGTAGCACTTAAACGTTGCGTCAATGGATGAGTGTTGGAGAGCCGGTGGGTGCGGTAACCCGGCAGAGGATTCTCTTCTTCAGGGGAAGTATCTTTACAGTAGAACCATGTTTGGTTCCAATCTTTGGGGTGACTGTGCAGCTTGGCATGAGGGAATTCAACCTCTTTCCTTTTTTGAATAGAGACGCCACCAAGTTCAGTGTTGGGTCCGTCTACAAATTCAGTGCGCCGGTTCAGATAAAAAAATTCCTGGAATAGCTCAGCAGTTGGTTCTTCTTGTAAATACACCTCATAGAAGACTTGGAAATTGCATACATTAGACACCGAGTTGGGTCCAATGTCTTGAGGATGGAGCTGGAAACTGGCAAGCACTTCCCGGAAAAACTTTGACCCAGGCGGTTTGAAACCACAGCCTATATGGTCAACAAATACCTCTACCTCACCCTGCTTAGGGGTAGGGGGATTCTCCGTTCCTGGAACTCGCCACCGGATCTCATTCTTTTTGGGCAAAGTACCAATCTTAACCATTCCGTTAAGCTGTTCTTCGGTAACCCGGGAAGGAGCCCAGTTGCAAGCATAAAACTGTTTGGCCATTGCAAACAAAAAGCTGAAAGGAAATATCGGTTTACAAATCATTCATGGTGATACATAAGATGCGACGGAACAAAGATATACAAGTATGTAAATTGGGCAAACCGGAGGCTGATACTATAATGAATGTGAAAGCCCAAGTGCTCCCTAGGTGGTTTTGATAATTGATGACAACATATCTCTTGTTGGACTAACATTTCTATCTAGCATGTTTCAGATAAGTTCAACAATGGAGTGGCATGGACTAAAGGTTGTGGGAACTCCTTCAAGATGCTAAGGACAAAGGATTGGCTAAAGCTTCAAGCTCAAGACTCTTCATTTTACATTTTAGTGATCCAAGATCACATTGAGTCCATAGGAAAAGCCAATACTATCAAGGAGGGATGAGGTGTTGCTTAATGAGCCTCTTGCTTCATGTGCTTAATGATATGCTCCAAAATCCTCAGCTACTTTCCCACTTCCACATATGACCTAAACCCAAAGCCAAACTCGGTCCTACCGATTCTTTCTATCCGGCGCCATCGAGTTTCACTTGTCATAAGCCACTGCCAAACCCTAGCAATTCAGTTCTACCGATAGGGATCTCGGTCTCACCGAGATGGGATTGCAAACTCTCTGTTTCCCTTTCGTAACTTTTCGGTCTCACCGAAAGAGCGAATCGGTCCCACCGAGATTGCAGTGTAAACTCTTTGTTTCCTTTTTGTAACTTTTCGGTCTCACCGAAAGAGAAAATCGGTCCCACCGAGTTTACCTGACCAACTCTCTGGTTAGCTTATTACCAAACTCGGTCTCACCGAGTTTGTGTAATCGGTCTCACCGAGATTACGTTATGCCCAAACCCTAACCATATCGGTCCTACCGAGTTGCATGTCAGTCCCACCGAAAATCTCTAACGATCACTAGGTTTACCTTTTCGGTCCGACCGAGTTTGTTGATTCGGTCCCACCGAGATTGGAAAACTGTGTGTAACGGTTGGATTTTGTGTGGAGGCTATATATACCCCTCCACCTCCTCTTCATTCGTAGAGAGAGCCATCAGAACACATACACAATTCCAACTCATATGTTCTGAGAGAGAACCACCTACTCATGTGTTGAGACCAAGATATTCCATTCCTACCATATGAATCTTGATCTCTAGCCTTCCCCAAGTTGCTTTCCACTCAAATCTTCTTTCCACAAAATCCAAATCCTATGAGAGAGAGTTGAGTGTTGGGGAGACTATCATTTGAAGCACAAGAGCAAGGAGTTCATCATCAACACACCATTTGTTACTTCTTGGAGAGTGGTGTCTCCTAGATTGGCTAGGTGTCACTTGGGAGCCTCCGACAAGATTGTGGAGTTGAACCAAGGAGTTTGTAAGGGCAAGGAGATCGCCTACTTCGTGAATATCTACCGCTAGTGAGGCAAGTCCTTCGTGGGCGATGGCCATGGTGGGATAGACAAGGTTGCTTCTTCGTGGACCCTTCGTGGGTGGTTGCTTCTTCATGGACCCTTCGTGGGTGGAGCCCTCCGTGGACTCGTGCAACCATTACCCTTCGTGGGTGGAGCCCTCCGTGGACTCGCGCAACCGTTACCCTTCGTGGGTTGAAGTCTCCATCATCGTGGATGTAGGATAGCACCACCTATCCGAACCACGGGAAAAACATCCTTGTCTCCAATTGCGTTTGAATTCTCCAAACCCTTCCCCTTACATTCTTGCAAGTTGCATGCTTTACATTCCGCTGCTCATATACTCTTTGCATGCTTGCTTGATATGTATTGTGTATGTTGAAATTGTGCCTAAAACTCCACTCAAACCAAAAAGGCCTAAAAATTGCAACTTTAGCACTAAGTGTCTAATCACCCCCCCTCTAGACACATCTACTTCTAGATCCTACAAGTGGTATCAGAGCTTTGGTCTCCATTGCCTTGGTTTAATCACCATTGGAGGAAGATGGATGTGTCTACTTTAGGGAGTCTTAGACATAGAGTGCCTATTCTTGATGGAGCGTATTTTCACGAGTGGAAAAATGAGATGCTTGTAATCTTCAATCAATATCATTTGAACAAGTATATTGCTAGTCCTTGTGCACCTCATATTGATCCTTTGCATCCTACACTAGATGAAGATATTGACATGATTCACAATCTTAGAACTATTGAGCTCATCACTAGAGGATTGCCCAAAAATTTGATTGCTAATTTGCCTACTCTTAATTGTGCCTATACTATATGGAAATTTCTTGAGGAACGATTTCCCGATCATTCCTTGAAAAATTTGGATGAAATTCTCCATAAATCTATTGCCTTGAGTAAGATGAACTCTAGTGATCCTAGTTTTGGTGATTATCTATTTGAGCTTGCCAATCTCAAGCGAGCTAAAGGAGATGTTGGAATCATTAGTGATATCATATTTGAAGCTATAAGAATTCATAAAGGTGACCACTTTGATGATCATTTATCTAATGAATTACCCTCTCTAGGAAATGATGAGTCACAAGATCATGGTGAACATGGATACTATGATGATGATGATGATGATAGTGACTTCGATCTTGATGATGCAATGAGACATTTTGGTCTTATGGCAAATCTTTGGGGATATGAGTCAGGAGGAAAGGAATGGGTTCTTGATAGTGGATGTACTGATCATATGACTGGAGATGAAGAGATGTTCCGTGAGCTTGCTGAGAATGACGGCCCTCGGAAATATGTCACCTTTGGTGATAATTCAAAGGGTAAAGTGGTTAGCCTTGGTAAGGTGGCCATCTCACATGATAGTTCCATTCAAAATGTCATGCTCGTTGAATCTTTCGGCTACAACTTACTTTCAGTATCTAGACTTGCTGATTTCGGTTTAAATGTCCTATTTACTGAGGTAGATTGCCAAGTATTTCGTCGAGACAATCATAAAATGGTCTTTACGGGTATGCGTAGAGGTGATCTTTACATTGTCGATTTCTCTAAAAAGGCACAACCTAAAACTTGCTTTATTGCTAAATCCTCAAAAGGTTGGTTGTGGCATAGACGACTAGGTCACGTTGGCATGAGAAACGTTGACAAGCTTATTAAAGGAAATCATATCCTTGGAGTTAACGATGTCATATTTGATAAGGATAGACTTTGCAGTGCTTGTCAAGCAGGTAAACAGGTTGGAGGAAGGCATCCCGTGAAGAACATCATGACCACAAGAAGGCCACTCGAGCTACTTCATATGGATCTTTTTGGTCCCAACGCCTACAAGAGTCTCGGTGGAAATTCTTTTGATCTAGTTATAGTTGATGATTTTTCAAGATTTACGTGGGTGTTCTTTCTTAATGACAAGTCGCAGGTCCAGAAGATCTTCAGAAACTTCGCTAGGAAGGCCCAAAATCAGTTTGACGTGAAGATCAAGAAGGTTCGGAGTGACAAAGGAACGGAGTTCAAGAACGCAAATGTGGACACCTTTCTTGACGAAGAAGGGATTTCACACGAGTTCTCGGCTACGTACACACCTCAACAAAATGGAGTTGTTGAGAGGAAGAACCGGACGCTCATCAAAATGGCAATAACGATGCTTGATGAATACAAGACGCCGAAGCACTTTTGGGCAGAAGCGGTTGAGACAGCTTGTCACGCAACAAATCGCTTATATCTTCACAAGCTACTCGGCAATGCGGCATACGAGCTTCTCACCGGTAACAAACCCCAAGTTGGATACTTTCGAGTATTCAGCTCAAAGTGCTACATTCTTGATAAGCATCGTCGTTCAAAGTTTGCTCCTAAATCTCATGAAGGTTTTCTACTTGGTTATGGCTCAAACTCTCACACTTACCGTGTCTACAACAATTTCACCCGAAAGGTTGAAGAGACGGTAGATGTGAAGTTTGATGAATCTAATGGCTCGCAAGTAGAGCAATTGCCAATTGATGTAGGAGACAAAGACCCTTCAGAAGCAATCCAAGACTTGTCCATTGGCAAAATTCGTCTAACGGAGGTGAAGGAGAGTACTTCATCCGTCCAAGTGGAAGCTTCTACTTCACGACAAGGTGAACCAAGAATCGACACGGAAGCATCCACAAGTGGGACACACCAAGATGAAGAAGACAAGGAAATGCATCAAGACGAACATCAACAACCTCTTTCTCCACCACGACAAGAGAACGACGACGTCAACAATGAAGAAGGCCAAGAAGAAGAACAAGATGAAGAAGATGTTCAACAAAGACCCAAGCAAAAGCTCTCACGAGTTCGAGCAAGAATTGCCAAAGATCATCCCGTCGAGAGAATCCTCAATGATATACAAACCGGGAGAATCACTCGCTCAAAAACTCGTTTAGCTAACTTTTGTGAAAACTATTCATTCATCTCTAGCATTGAACCTATGAAGGTTGAAGAAGCATTGGAAGATCCGGATTGGATAAACGCTATGCATGAAGAGCTACACAATTTTGAGAGAAACCAAGTTTGGACATTGGTTGAGAAGCCCGACAACAACCACAACATCATTGGTACCAAATGGGTGTTTCGCAACAAGCAAGATGAAGATGGACAAGTGGTTCGCAACAAAGCACGTCTCGTCGCCCAAGGGTACACACAAGTCGAAGGTATGGACTATGGTGAGACATATGCTCCCGTTGCTAGACTTGAGTCCATTCACATCTTACTTGCCTATGCTAATCACCATAATATCACCTTGTACCAAATGGACATTAAAAGTGCTTTTCTAAATGGTGAAATAGAGGAGGAAGTTTATGTCAAACAACCTCCCGGCTTTATCAATCCTAAGAAACCAAATCATGTTTACAAACTTCACAAAGCTCTTTATGGTCTTAAACAAGCTCCTAGAGCATGGTATAAATGCTTGACCAAGTTCCTTATTACAAGTGGTTTTGAAATTGGTAAAATTGATTCTACTCTTTTTACTAAAAGGGTTAATGGAGAACTATTTGTATGCCAAATTTATGTCAATGATATCATATTTGGTTCAACTAACCCTCTCTTTAGTGAAAAGTTTGGAAAGCTAATGTCAGAGAAGTTTGAGATGTCTATGATGAGTGCACTCAAATTCTTTCTCGGTTTGCAAATCAAGCAAACTAAGGAAGGTACATTTGTCTCTCAAACGAAGTACACCAAGGACTTATTCAAGAAGTTCAATATGCAAGAATGCAAAGGTATGTCTACACCCATGCCTACTAGTGGACATAATGATTTGACCAAAGATGGTGAACCGGTTGATCAAAAGGTTTATCGCTCTATGATTGGTTCATTGTTATACCTATGTGCTTCACATCCCGATATTATGCTAAGTGTGTGCATGTGTGCACGATATCAAGCTGCTCCTAAAGAATGTCATCTTAAGGCTGTGAAAAGGATAGTGAGATATTTAATCCATACACCAAATTTTGGCATTTGGTATCCTAAGAGGTCTTCTTTTGATCTTGTTGGCTATTCCGACTCGGATTATGCCGGAGACAAGGTTGATAGAAAGTCCACTTCGGGTACTTGTCAATTTCTTGGTAGATCTCTTGTGTCTTGGTCTTCCAAGAAACAAAACTCGGTATCCTTATCCACCGCCGAAGCGGAATACATTGCCGCTGGATCATGTTGTGCTCAATTACTTTCGATGACCCAAACTCTTAAAGATTATGGGATTTATGTGAAACATGTTCCACTGCTTTGTGACAATGAAAGTGCTATCAAATTTGGTCATAATTCTGTACAACATTCTCGAACTAAGCATATTGAAGTTCGTCATCATTTCATTCGAGATCATGTTGCTAAGGGTGACATTAATCTTAAGCACGTTCGCACCGATAAGCAATTAGCGGATATATTTACTAAACCTCTTGATGAGAAAGTATTTTGCAGGTTGAGAGGTGAATTGAGCATCATTGATGCTTCGAACTTGGAGTAGAAACTCCATTGGATACATGCAAGACATGAGCTTATGACTAATCCATGATATATCTCTTATGATGACTATCTTATGTCTTGGATATATTTGTACCTTGCATGTTGTCTAACCCATGTAGGTGCTTGGTTGAATCTAATTCCATGAGATTGCGACTCACTCACATCTTGAGCAATCTCTACATCACCAAGTCTCTACACAATGGCGGTTGAAGACAAGGAAGCACAAAACCATTCAAACATATCCTTTGACAAATTCTATGTTGAGCTTCATGATTGTCATTTTTGGATACACAAGTGCTCTTCCTTGCAAGAACTAACCCATGTAGGTAGATGAACTCAAACTCCAAGTGGTACTCTCAACTCTTGATGAGCTACATCCACCTTGAGCACCCACACAAGTTCAACTACATGAGCAAGAACCACACCACCACCCAAGGTATGTTATTCCATCTTAGAGAAGCTTTACTCCAAGACATAAGTCAAAGCAACTCAACAAGATGTGAATACATCAAGATGCTTAAACGAAAAATGGTAACCCCATTTTGAGCTTAAACGATGAGTATGACCTATGATAAAGTGTTCTCACTTGACTCCTAAGTCAATATACTCTAACATAGGTGACTATGTCACCGCCCAACTCTAGATGAAGTTCTCTTGTGTTCTTTTTGTGTGTATCTCATGCATGTTTAGTTTCCTTCTCTTTTTCAAAAACAAAAAAAAAACTCCATCTAGATTTTCAGTCTCTTCTCTTTTCTTTCTGTTTATGTTCTGCATTTTCTGCATTTAATTCCTTGCAAATCCTTCAGGTAATTCATTGCAAATCTTTGTGAGATCCTACATGTCTAGTGAGCTGAGGTGACAAATGTTTTTCTCTGTGTAAACTCGGTTTCACCGACTTGTAATTTTTGGTCCAACCGAATCCTTTCGGTACCACCGAAACATTCCACTCGGTGCCACTGACTTCGCAACAGGAAAAACAATTTGCCACTTGTTCTATATTTCTTCTGATCCAGCTCTACTCAATGAATCTTGTCCTCTTCAAGCATCACAGTTTTATCCATTGCTTTGTGCTGAGTCTCAAGGACCAAACCTATACGACGGATTCCAGAAAGCCCTTCTTGGAAATTGATGTCAAAGGGGGAGAGAGAGATCACATCAAAGCTTGTAGGAGAGAGAGATCACATCAAGGGAGAGAAAAAGTCTCAAGGACCAAACCTACAAGAGAGAAAGTATTAAGGGGGAGAGAGAGACTTCCAGGGGGAGAGAATACTCAAGGATCCCAGATGTCCCAGATGCTTGATGCTTGATGTTCAAGAGGAGAGATGTCACATGTCTTTTTAGGGGGAAAGAAATGTTCATTTGTATCTTTCAGCTCTGATTTGCTGTTCCTTATCTTCTCCCAATATCCCATGTAAGATTCTGGGGGAGCAAGACACCTAAGGGAAAGAAATCAGTCAAATTCATTGCATATCTTTATTCTTGGGGACATGTTGAATCCAATGTGGTACCTTGTACTCACTCTCTACATGTCATCCCAGTCTTGGTATTCTTGTGGTTTCTTTTGTTTGCTCTGGCTAGTGGATGTACCTGTGTTATCTAACTTTGTTTGTGCAGGTTGATTCCATCCTAAGCCAACTCAAGACCACAAGGTAAGTATATGCATCAAAATCATGAGTATGAGGAGTTCTTGCTTATGTACATACTGTTTGCAAGAAGGACTCATGAGCATGAAGGTATTTTCCTTGATAATCTTTTGCTCTGATGCATATGGCCAAGATACATGTAACACATTGCCTACTCTGTCATGGTTATGCTCTCACATGCCTCTATATTTCATATTTACATGAGTGCATACATGTAGGGGGAGCCTATGCTTGTTACATGTCCTTCCAAAGCTTTACTTGCTGTTTTTTATATCTTTATTTTAAACATTGATGTATGTTGCCATCAATTACCAAAAAGGGGGAGATTGAAAGCACAAGTGCTCCCTAGGTGGTTTTGATAATTGATGACAACATATCTCTTGTTGGACTAACATTTCTATCTAGCATGTTTCAGATAAGTTCAACAATGGAGTGGCATGGACTAAAGGTTGTGGGAACTCCTTCAAGATGCTAAGGACAAAGGATTGGCTAAAGCTTCAAGCTCAACACTCTTCATTTTACATTTTAGTGATCCAAGATCACATTGAGTCCATAGGAAAAGCCAATACTATCAAGGAGGGATGAGGTGTTGCTTAATGAGCCTCTTGCTTCATGTGCTTAATGATATGCTCCAAAATCCTCAGCTACTTTCCTACTTCCACATATGACCTAAACCCAAAGCCAAACTCGGTCCTACCGATTCTTTCTATCCGGCGCCACCGAGTTTCACTTGTCATAAGCCACTGCCAAACCCTAGCAATTCGGTTCTACCGATAGGGATCTCGGTCTCACCGAGATGGGATTGCAAACTCTCTGTTTCCCTTTCGTAACTTTTCGGTCTCACCGAAAGAGCGAATCGGTCCCACCGAGATTGCAGTGTAAACTCTTTGTTTCCTTTTTGTAACTTTTCGGTCTCACCGAAAGAGCAAATCGGTCCCACTGAGTTTACCTAACCAACTCTCTGGTTAGCTTATTACCAAACTCGGTCTCACCGAGTTTGTGTAATCGGTCTCACCGAGATTATGTTATGCCCAAACCCTAACCATATCGGTCCTACCGAGTTGCATGTCAGTCCCACCGAAAATCTCTAACGGTCACTAGGTTTACCTTTTCGGTCCGACCGAGTTTGTTGATTCGGTCCCACCGAGATTGGAAAACTGTGTGTAACGGTTGGATTTTGTGTGGAGGCTATATATACCCCTCCACCTCCTCTTCATTCGTAGAGAGAGCCATCAGAACACATACACAATTCCAACTCATATGTTCTGAGAGAGAACCACCTACTCATGTGTTGAGACCAAGATATTCCATTCCTACCATATGAATCTTGATCTCTAGCCTTCCCCAAGTTGCTTTCCACTCAAATCTTCTTTCCACAAAATCCAAATCCTATGAGAGAGAGTTGAGTGTTGGGGAGACTATCATTTGAAGCACAAGAGCAAGGAGTTCATCATCAACACACCATTTGTTACTTCTTAGAGAGTGGTGTCTCCTAGATTGGCTAGGTGTCACTTGGGAGCCTCCGACAAGATTGTGGAGTTGAACCAAGGAGTTTGTAAGGGCAAGGAGATCGCCTACTTCGTGAAGATCTACCGCTAGTGAGGCAAGTCCTTCGTGGGTGATGGCCATGGTGGGATAGACAAGGTTGCTTCTTCGTGGACCCTTCGTGGGTGATTGCTTCTTCGTGGACCCTTCGTGGGTGGAGCCCTCCGTGGACTCGCGCAACCATTACCCTTCGTGGGTGGAGCCCTCCGTGGACTCGCGCAACCATTACCCTTCGTGGGTGGAGCCCTCCGTGGACTCGCGCAACCGTTACCCTTCGTGGGTTGAAGTCTCCATCAACGTGGATGTAGGATAGCACCACCTATCCGAACCACAGGAAAAACATCCGTGTCTCCAATTGCGTTTGAATTCTCCAAACCCTTCCCCTTACATTCTTGCAAGTTGCATGCTTTACATTCTGCTGCTCATATACTCTTTGCATGCTTGCTTGATATGTATTGTGTATGTTGAAATTGTGCCTAAAACTCCACTCAAACCAAAAAGGCCTAAAAATTGCAACTTTAGCACTAAGTGTCTAATCACCCCCCCTCTAGACACATCTAATTCTAGATCCTACAGAATGACAAGGCAATATCAGAACAAAGGAATGCACATACTATTAAAATCGGAGTATAACAACGGAGGTAAAAGGCTGTCCGGTTTACCAGAGGGCTAATGGTATATGATAGATTGCTTTTACAAAGGTAAAACTGCCTATGTGGTAAAGAGGATACAGATCTAAGGCAAGAATGACTAAGTAAGGTAAAACAGATTTCACAGTTTGGCATGGGAATTTTAGATCTGCCGTGCGAGGGATAATCCAAATATATTCTGGTTTAATCTCATGCGCTCAAAAGGTTCAGTAAGTTCAGATGAGTTTGATATCAAGCAGATGCCTTAACAAGAAGGAGGGAGTTTAAACTACAAAGGCACTGAAAACAATCAGATCTAGCTGGCCATTGGTATTACAGAAGGAGGAACAACTTCAAGCAGGAAGAACACCGAACCCTAATGGCGGATCTGGGGTGAGATGAAGAGGAACTTACTAGTGCAGGAGGAAGCAGCAGAGGATCACCGCGTTTCTCTGATGTGGTCTGGTCGATGCAGCGGCCTTTGTCGAAACAAAGGCGAAGGGCGACGGCGGTGGCAAAGCTCGAGGGTCGGTCGACACGAGGAAGAAGAGGTGAAGGATACGAAGGGGAAAAAGGAGAAGGGCCCGTGGTCCTATTTATAAGGCGAAGCTATAAGCGACAAGTACGGGGATCGAGGAGCTCAAAATGGATAGTTAATAAGGATGTCGCCTCGATGGTTGGATATTCATTAATGAAGGGAATCTTCGGCTTCAACGAATAGATGACGTCAGGGCGGTTTACTACGGATCTAAAGGATGACATCACTGCGGTTTACCAGATTTATATGAAGGTGACAGGGCAAGAATTTTTCTAAGTATTGAAGATTGACATGAACAAGTTCAAATCAATCTAGGGCCTAATGTTGGGGATATGATTACTGGAAGTAAACCGGCTAGGAGTGGCCGGGTTAGCTCCATGAAGATAGAAGCCCATGAAGACGTAAAGATGCTGGCGCTTTACGAAGGCCCAAGGCCCAAAGGCGGGTTAAAGCCTGTAGATGTAAACCGACACTGTCATGTAACTTGCATTGTAAGTTTGAGGAATAGAGACTGAGCCAGACACATCTATGATCCGGCCTCGGGACTCTGTAAACCGGTGGGCGTCAACCTATGTATATAAAGGGACGACCCGGCCGCGGTTTGAGGACAACAGACAACAACTCGAGAGCCAGGCAAAGCGGATTCGCTCCCTGGTCATCGAAACCCTAGCAATACCAATCACAACTAGACGTAGGCTTTTACCTTCATCGAAGGGGCCGAACTAGTATAAAACCCCTCGTGTCCCCTTGTCCGGTTTAACCCCTTTAAGCTAACCCGTAGCGATGGCTCCATGACTAAGTCCTTTCACGAGGACATCTGCCGTGACAAACCCACGACAAGAGGCCTGTTTGGTTGCCTGGTTTTCTCGTTAGGCCTGCGTCGCATGCTTCTCAAAGCAGCCCAGAGCTTGGCTCGCTGGAAACCCTCGGACCGGCAGTTTCTCGCGAGCCAGGCTGAGTGCGGCGCGAGGTCGCACATGCGGGAGCGAGGCGCGGACGAGGGGGATGGCGGGAGATGGAAATCTGGCGCGTCGTCCCGGCGCCAAATTAGCCTCACCCCCCTTTCACTCGCTCAACCATAGCCACTTCCCCCTTTCTTCGCTACTGCCTCGCCACTGGCCACAGCTGCGATTTCAGATCTGTGCTATAGGCGGTGGCGGCGGAAGAGGCGGCGGCGTTTGTGGCGGATCTGGTGCTCCCCTTGCCGTTGGCCACCGTCTGGTCGACCTACTCTGTGCCATGGCTCCCCCTACGTCGTCTTCGTCTCTGATGCCGGTAAGCAGCACCCCTCCCCCTTTGTTAGCTCAGTGATTAGGCCTTTAAGCTAGGTGTAGGATCAATTTCCCACTTAACGAACCGTCGATGTCGACTAGGTTATGGACGCACAGATGAGGCTGATAATCCAGGCAGCAACACTGATTAGTGTGATTCAGGCATGGGTCATGTTCATGCATCAAAGAGCTGTTCGTCGTGCTGGGAGACCGTTGATCCGCTATGGTCCATTGTTTCCCCGGGAACAGAAGAGGATCCAAAATCTGAACTACATCTACAACTGCAATGACATCGAGGCCATGTGGATGCTTAGAATGAAAAGAGCACAATTTGCCAGGCTTGTCGAGACCTTCAGGAGCAGGGGCCTTTTACAAGATAGCATCAACACCAGTGTCGAAGAGCAAGTGGCCATGTTCCTCCATGTTGTTGGCCATAACCAGAGGTTCAGGGTCATTCACAACATGTTCAGGAGATCAATGGAGATCATCTCTAGGTACTTCAAGCAGGTGCTTTTGCTGTTGGGGAGCTTAGATGAGAGATGATCAGGAGACCATATGGCCAGACTCCACCCAAGATTCGTGGAAGCCCAAGATGGTATCCATACTTCAAGGTGAGCATTAACAATATACACTTTTCATGGCTTGATATGTTTGTATTGTTCAAGTTCGGCACTAACACAGGCTAGTGATGCCATTTTCAGGACTGCATTGGGGCAATAGATGGTACTCATGTCATTGCCAGAGTTCCTAGGTCATAGTCTGTAGCATACAGGGGAGGAAGCACTACACAAGCCAGAATGTGCTTGCTGCTGTTGACTTTGATATGAAGTTCACATATGTGATGGCTAGCTGGGAGGGGTCAGCACATGATGCAAACATTCTCAGTGACAGCATGAGTCGACCTGATGGGATCAACGTCCCTGACGGCAAGTTCTACCTTGGAGATGCTGGCTATGCATGTCGGCCGAGTATTCTTCCACCCTTCAGGAAAACAAGGTACCATCTCAACAAGTTCTCTGGTAGGAACTTTCCTAGGACTGCATAGTAGCTGTTTAATCTCAGACACTCCAGCCTTAGAGTAACTGTTGAGAGGGCATTTGGAGCTCTGAAGAATAGGTTTAAGATCCTGGATCGGAAGCCATTCCACCCATACTCCACTCAAGTTAAGCTAGCTCTTGCTTGTTGCATTCTGCATAACTGGATCCTCCAGTGGGGCTTTGATGAACACGTGCCTGAGGAGGAAGAGGTTGAGCCTGACGATGTTGTTAGCTCTGGCCATGGTGTGGAGGCATTTGACAATGACGCTTGGAAGAACAAAAGGTTTGAGTGGGCAGAGGCAATGTGGCTTAACAGAGGTCAGTGCAGGATTTGAAGAAGAGGAAGAAGAAACAGCAGCAGAAGCACAGAAGAAGAAGAGGAAGAAGAAGAAGCAGCAGCAACAACAGAAGCAGAAGAGGAAGATGAAGCAGCAACACCGATGAACTATCCCCTATTTAGCCAATAGCTCTTAATAATTTGATCCGTCATTTGATTGTAGTTAGGATGAACTGTCATTTGTTTAACTAGCTGGCACTATGTTCAGATTGTGTGTGGTAAGGTCACCACTAGTTAGAAGTGGTGACAACACCTTATGCAGGTTGCAACCAAACACCATGTCATATGTGCACCTAATGCAATGCGGGCAACCAAATGCTGGGTCAAAAATGGTTGTCTCATGCAACTAGGGCCATGCAGGCAACCGAACTATGTGCATCTGTTTTTTTTGGCCTGCATCCCTTCAAACCGGTTCAATAGAGCCAGGCTCGCCGGGCTAGGCTGAATCGGCAATGTAACCAAACACACCCCTAGTGAAGCTCCGCCACTGATGCCCTGGTTGTCTTGATTTGGTCAGATTGTGGCTTGATTTGTTGGTAAATTTAGAACATGGGCATTGGGTTAGCACATATGGCTTCTATCTAGTAGTAAAAAGAAATAGATAGATTTGTGTGAGAAGCACCGAGTCGGCCTCCTGTATGACCTCCAGAGTTTCTGACTCCATTTGGTTACGTTTGTCAGTTATTTTTACAGTGTGAGATTCCCTCCAGAGTTTCAGTATAGTTTGCAGTAACTTGTCATTAAAAAAATACTCCCTCTGTAAATATAAACGATCTTACATTTCTTTACAGAGGGAGTAGTTCAGTACTTCTGTTAATGTTTTACTCACAAGACTTTCCTCTTTGTCAAAGGTTTTCTCATACTCAATCAAAATTATTTTTCCTAGTGACAGCCATGGCATGTAATTTTAGGACCGATCATCACGCTCACATAATTGGATACCGTAGTTAAAATAAACTGGGCTGACTAGTCTCTTGATGATGTGACAATTAGATACCGTAGTTAAAATCCTAATTTGCAATGTAGTGTGTCTTATCAAGTATTTTCACCGCATGACTCTGTCCAACAATGTGATATAGATCAGTCCCTTTGATTTCCAGAGGATTTTTTTAGAGAAAAGGCATACACCCGACTTTATAAATAAAGCCAAAAGGCAGGTTGAAAGAATATGCGGTGCCCCCATGTTTGGTTTTGGTAATTGATGACAATCTCTATGGACTAATGGTTGCCTTGAGTTATATTTGAAGGTCTTGTCCATAGGCTTTTCTTGGAGTACATGTGTTGGTTTCAAGGAGAGTTTGTGTCGACCAAGGTGCTATTCAAGGAATTACCTAAAGATTGGTCTTGTGAGAGGTTGATCAAGACTAAGTTAAAGAGTGAATCAAGTTGATCAACCCACAAAGCGTAGAAGATGTACCGAGAGGGATCAAGTGATCCCATGGTATGGTAAGCATTGTCAATTATGCTTTGTGTACTAACCCATGGTCTTCGTGAGGGTTCTTTGTGGGGTTAGGTTGCGGTGTGCAAGTTCAAGTGGAGCATCACGAAGAGATCAAATGCTTGAAGCTTGCCGTCCTTTGTGGTGACAATGGACTTGTGAAGATGTGCAGAAGAGTGGCTCACCCATAGTGGAGTATGGGGGAGTAATCAACTAGTCTTCATCAAGTCAACACAATCAAGAAAGGTTGTGGTGTGCATGTTCAAGTGGAGCATCACGAAGAGATCAAATGCTTGAAGCTTGCCGTCCTTTGTGGTGACAATGGACTTGTGAAGATGTGCGGAAGAGTGGCTCACCCATAGTGGAGTATGGGGGAGCAATCAACTAGTCTTCATCGAGTCAACCCAATCAAGAAAGGTGGTCCAACTTGAGGGAGTCAAGATCGTCATCATCTAGCTCAAGTGGACCATGTGCAAGGCAAAGGTTTGCCCTTGATATGTTTTCTATTTTACCGGTCTCATGATGGTAGTTGGGAGACCGGGTTATAGGATCGATTGCCGTACTATCAAGGGGGGCTCTCGATGAGTAGCTTGATCGTATCGTTCGCTGAGAGCTCAAACCATTGCATCCTTGCATCATCTTTCTTGGTTCTTGTTTGGTTCTCTTTGAGAGTCTTAGAGCTTATGGTCATCTTGATGACAAGCTCGAGTTCATTGAAAACGGAGTTCACATGCTTCTTCTATGATGTTTTCGATGTTGGAGGTTTTGCCGGTTCTTCTCGGTTGGAGGTTTCCCTCCTCTATTTGTTGGCACACCTCCCCTGCCTCTTCTTACTATAACCAGTCGTTGTTTTGATGCTACTCGTTGTCTTGTTTCCAACAAGCTTGAGTTTGCTCAATTCGGAGCTCATATGCAGAAGTTATGGCGGTTCTTGTTTTCTTGAGTGTGGTTTTGTCAGGGTCCCAGCGGTAGTACCATGGTACCCAGCGGTAGTACCGCTGAGGGGTCACAAGCGGCAGTACCGCTCCGCAGTGGTAGTACCAGCGGTGACTCCGCAGCAGTACTACCGCTGGCTTACCAGGTCCCTACCGCATCGATTCGAGGGGTCTTTTTCTGTGTCGGATTGTGTGGTACCTCGCTGCGGCAGTAGTGCGGCAGTACCGCCCTTCCTCCGCGGTAGTACCGCCCGGTTCCCTCCTTCCCTTTACCCTTTGTTCTGTGCGGCAGTACCACCGAAGGGTGCGGTAGTACCGCTTAACCCAGCGGTAGTACCGCTCGTGTGCGGGCTGAGCACATAACGGTTGGATTTCCCCCCTCCTATAAAAGGGGGTCTTCTTCCCCAATGAACCTTATCCTTTGAGCTCGTGTTCTTCCCCCATTGTTGACCTTCTTCGAGCTTGCTAACTCTCAATCCCTCCATGGATTCTTGCTAGTTTTTGAGGGAAAAGAGAGAGGAGATCTTGATCCACATTTCCACCAATCACTTTCTCCTCTATGTGAGGGGAACCCCTTGGATCTAGATCTTGGAGTTCTTGGTCTTCTCCTTCTTGTTCTTCCTCTCATTTTCCTCCCTAGCATTAGTTGCTTCGGTGGGATTTGAGAGAGAAGGACTTGGGCACTCCGTGTGCCCTTGCCATTGCATTTGGTGCATCGGTTTGAGTTCTCCACGGTGATACGTGGAAGTGAAGGTTGGGAAGCTTATTACTCTTGGGTGTTTAGGCACCCTAGAGCTTGTTCCTCTTGGGTGCCTTGGCGCCCTAGACGGTTGGTGTTGTTCGGAGCTCAATCATTATGGTGAAAAGCTCCGGGCAAGCATCAGGGTCTCCAATTAGGTTGTGGAGATCGCCCCGAGCAATTTGACGGGTAGCGGCGACCGCCCCCAAGGGTTGCCAAAGTGTACGGGTTCGGTGACCGCCCCCAAGGGTTGCCATTTGTACGGGTTCGGTGACCGCCCTCAAGGGTCCCTTAGTGGAATCACGGCATCTTGCATTGTGCGAGGGCGTGAGGAGATTACGGTGGCCCTAGTGGCTTCTTGGGGAGCATTGTGCCTCCACACTGCTCCAAACGGAGATTAGCATCCGCAAGGGTGTGAACTTCGGGATACATCGTCGTCTCCGCGTGCCTCAGTTATCTCTTACCCGAGCTCTTTACTTATGCACTTTACTTTGTGATAGCCATATTGTTTCTTGTCATATATCTTGCTATCACATAGTTGCTTATCTTGCTTAGCATAAGTTGTTGGTGCACGTAGGTGAGCCTAGTTGTTTTAGGTTTTGTGCTTGACAAATTAACCGCTAGGTTTATTCCGCATTTTTTCTAGCCTAAATCGTAATTATTTTAAAACGCCTATTAACCCCCCACTCTAGGCGACATCCACGATCTTTCACAGGTAGCAACCACACCACAGATAAGTATCACACCACCCAAGCCCCAACGACGAGCGAGACGACAGAGGAGAAAGTCAAGTACATGGCTCCCTCGCCATTACACGGCACGCAGGCCGGAAGAGAAAGAACCCACTAAAACTAAAGCAACCGGCCCAAAAGAAGCAATTAAGAATCCTACTCTTGTCTGCATAAGTGAGACGCCGTTACCCAGACTTTGTAGATCAGCATAGAGAGCACGTCTTGGTCGTCGACCTTAGTCAATGATTTCCACTACTGCAGGAAAGCACACGATTTAAATAAGCAGTCAACAAGTTCAGCCGGAAACACGTTCTTGTTGGGGAAAGTAGCAGAAAACAAAAATTTTCCTACGGTTTCACCAAGATCCATCTAGGAGTTCATCTAGCAACGAGTGATTAGATGCATCTACGTACCTTGTAGATCGCGAGCGGAAGCGTTCAAAGAACGGTGATGATGTAGTTGTACACGACGTGATCCAAATCACCGATGACCAAGCGCCGAACAGACGGCACCTCCGTGTTCAACACACGTACGGGACGGGAGACGTCTCCTCCTTGTTGATCCAGCAAGGGGAAGGAGAGGTTGATGAAGATCTAGCAGCACGACGGCGTGGTGGTGGATGCAGGGCGTCACAGTAGCAGGGCTTCGCCAATACTACAAGAGGGAGACGTAACGGGGAGAGAGGGAGGCGCCAGGGGCTGGGGTATGAAGTCCCTCCTCTCCCCCACTATATATAGGGGTGCCAGGGGGGCGCCGGCCCTAGTAGATGGCATCTACTACGGGGGCGGCGGCCTAGGGTGGGGGGCTTGCCCCCCAAGCAAGGGGCGCCCCCCTTTAGGGTTTCCCCAAACCCTAGCCGCATGGGCCCTTGGGGGGGTGGCGCCCCAGCCCACTATGGGCTGGGTTCCCTCCCACATCAGCCCATGGGGCCCCCCGGGATAGGTGGCCCCACCCGGTGGACCCCCGGGACCCTTCCGGTGGTCCCGGTACAATACCGGTGACCCCGAAACTTGTCCCGATGGCCGAAACAGCACTTCCTATATATAATTCTTTACCTCCGGACCATTCCGGAACTCCTCGTGACGTCCGGTATCTCATCCGGGACTCCGAACAACATTCGGGTTACTGCATATACTTATCTTCACAACCCTAGCGTCACCGAACCTTAAGTGTGTAGACCCTACGGGTTCGGGAGACAAGCAGACATGACCGAGATGACTCTCCGGTCAATAACCAACAGCGGTATCTGGATACCCATGTTGGCTCCCACATGCTCCACGATGATCTCATCGGATGAACCACGATGTCGAGGATTCAATTAACCCCGTATGCAATTCCCTTTGTCAATCGATATGTTACTTGCCCGAGATTCGATCGTCGGTATCCCAATACCTCGTTCAATCTCGTTACCGGCAAGTCACTTTACTCGTACCGTAATGCATGATCCCATGACCAGACACTTGGTCACTTTGAGCTCATTATGATGATGCATTACCGAGTGGGCCCAGTGATACCTCTCCGTCATACGGAGTGACAAATCCCAGTCTTGATCCATGTCAACCCAACAGACACTTTCGGAGATACCCATAGTCTACCTTTATAGTCACCCAGTTACGTTGTGACGTTTGGTATACCCAAAGCACTCCTACGGTATCCGGGAGTTACACGATCTCATGGTCTAAGGAAAAGATACTTTGACATTGTAAAACTCTATCAAACGAACTATACGATCTTGTGCTATGTTTAGGATTGGGTCTTGTCCATCACATTATTCTCCTAATGATGTGATCTCGTTATCAATGACATCTAATGTCCATAGTCAGGAAACCATGACTATCTGTTGATCAACGAGCTAGTCAACTAGAGGCTTACTAGGGACATGTTGGTGTCTGTTATTCACACATGTATTACGATTTCTGGATAACACAATTATAGCATGAATAAAGACAATTATCATGAACAAGGAAATATAATAATAAAGCTTTTATTATTGCCTCTAGGGCATATTTCCAACAGTCTCCCACTTGCACTAGAGTCAATAATCTAGTTACATTGTGATGAATCAAACAACCATGGAATACTGGTGTTGATCATGTTTTTCCCTAGGGAGAGGTTTAGTCAACGGATCTGCTACATTCAGGTCCGTATGTACTTTACAAATTTCTATGTCTCCATCTTGAACATTTTCACGAATGGAGTTGAAGCGACGCTTGATGTGCCTTGTCTTCTTGTGAAACCTCGGCTCCTTGGCGAGTGCAATAGCTCCAGTGTTGTCACAAAAGAGTTTGATTGGCCCCGACGCATTGGGTATGACTCCTAGGTCGGTGATGAACTCCTTCACCCATATTGCTTCATGTGCTGCCTCCGAGGCTGCCATGTACTCCGCTTCACATGTAGATCCCGCCACGACGCTTTGCTTGCAACTGCACCAGCTTACAGCCCCACCATTCAAAATATACACGTATCCGGTTTGTGACTTAGAGTCATCCAGATCTGTGTCGAAGCTAGCGTCGACGTAACCCTTTACGACAAGCTCTTCGTCACCTCCATAAACGAGAAACATTTCCTTAGTCCTTTTCAGGTACTTTAGGATATTCTTGACCGCTGTCCAGTGTTCCTTGCCAGGATTACTTTGGTATCTGCCTACCAAGCTTACGGCAAGGTTTACATCAGGTCTGGTACACAGCATGGCATACATAATAGAACCTATGGCTGAGGCATAGGGGATGACACTCATCTCTTCTATTTCTTCTGCCGTGGTCGGACATTGAGCTGAGCTCAATTTCACACCTTGTAATACAGGTAAGAACCCCTTCTTAGAATGATCCATATTGAACTTCTTCAATATCTTATCAAGGTATGTGCTTTGTGAAAGACCTATGAGGCGTCTTGATCTATCTCTATAGATTTTGATGCCTAATATATAAGCAGCTTCTCCAAGGTCCTTCATTGAAAAACTCTTATTCAAGTAGGCCTTGATGCTGTCCAAGAGTTCTATATCATTTCCCATCAAAAGTATGTCATCTACAGATAGTATGAGAAATGCTACAGAGCTCCCACTCACTTTCTTGTAAACGCAGGCTTCTCCATAAGTCTGTGTAAACCCAAACGCTTTGATCATCTCATCAAAGCGAATGTTCCAACTCCGAGATGCTTGCACCAGCCCATAAATCGAGCGTTGGAGCTTGCACACCTTGTCAGCATTCTTAGGATCGACAAAACCTTCCGGCTGCATCATATACAATTCTTCCTTAAGGAAACCATTAAGGAATGCCGTTTTGACGTCCATTTGCCATATCTCATAATCGTAGAATGCAGCAATTGCTAACATGATTCGGACGGACTTTAGCTTCGCTACCGGTGAGAAAGTCTCATCGTAGTCAACCCCTTGAACTTGTCGATAACCCTTAGCGACAAGTCGAGCTTTATAGATGGTCACATTACCATCCGCGTCTGTCTTCTTCTTAAAGATCCATTTATTTTCTATGGCTCGCCGTTCAACGGGCAAGTCAGTCAAAGTCCATACTTCGTTTTCATACATGGATCCTATCTCGGATTTCATGGCTTCTAGCCATTTGTCGGAATCCGGGCCCGCCATCGCTTCCTCATAGTTCGAAGGTTCACCGTTGTCTAACAACATGATTTCTAAGACAGGGTTGCCGTACCACTCTGGTGCGGAACGTGTCCTTGTGGACCTTCAAATTTCAGTAGGAGCTTGATCAGAAGTATCTTGATCATTATCATTAACTTCCTCTCTAGTCGGTGCAGGCACCTCAGGAACATTTTCTTGAGTTGCGCCATTTTCCGGTTCAAGAGGTAATACTTCATCAAGCTCTACTTTCCTCCCACTTACTTCTTTCGAGAGAAACTCTTTCTCCAGAAAGGACCCATTCTTGGCAACAAAGATATTGCCTTCGGATCTGAGGTAGAAGATGTACCCAATAGTTTCTTTTGGGTATCCTATGAAGACGCATTTTTCCGACTTGGGTTCGAGCTTTTCAGGTTGAAGTTTCTTGACATAAGCATCGCATCCCCAAACTTTTAGAAACGACATCTTAGGTTTCTTTCCAAACCATAATTCATACAGTGTCGTCTCAACGGATTTCGACGGAGCCCTATTTAAAGTGAATGCAGCAGTCTCTAAAGCATAGCCCCAAAAAGATAGCGGTAAATCAGTAAGAGACATCATAGATCGCACCATATCTAATAGAGTGCGATTACGACGTTCGGACACACCGTTACGCTGAGGTGTTCCAGGCGGCGTGAGTTGTGAAACTATTCCACATTTTCTTAAGTGTGTGCCAAATTCGTGACTCAAGTATTCTCCTCCACGATCTGATCGTAGAAACTTGATTTTCCTGTCACGTTGATTCTCAACCTCACTCTGAAATTCCTTGAACTTTTCAAAGGTCTCAGACTTGTGTTTCATTAAGTAGATATACCCATATCTACTCAAATCATCAGTGAGGGTGAGAACATAACGATAGCCACCGCGAGCCTCAACACTCATTGGACCGCACACATCAGTATGTATGATTTCCAATAAGTTGGTTGCTCGCTCCATTGTTCCTGAGAACGGAGTCTTGGTCATTTTACCCATAAGGCATGGTTCGCACGTGTCAAATGATTCATAATCAAGAGACTCTAAAAGTCCATCTGCATGGAGCTTCTTCATGCGTTTGACACCTATGTGACCAAGGCGGCAGTGCCACAAGTATGTGGGACTATCATTATCAACCTTACATCTTTTGGTACTCACATTATGAACATGTGTAGCATTACGTTCGAGATTCATAAAGAATAAACCATTCACCATAGGAGCATGACCATAAAACATATCTCTCATATAAATGGAACAACCATTATTCTCAGATTTAAATGAGTAGCCATCTCGAATTAAACGAGATCCCGATACAATGTTCATGCTCAAAGCTGGCACTAAATAACAATTATTAAGGTTTAAAACTAATCCCGAAGGTAGATATAGAGGCAGCGTGCCGACGGCGATCACATTGACCTTGGTACCATTCCCGACGCGCATCGTCACCTCGTCCTTTGCCAGTTTCCGCTTATTCCGCAGCCCCTGCTTTGAGTTACAAATGTGAGCAACTACACCGGTATCAAATACCCAGGAGCTACTACGGGCACTAGTAAGGTACACATCAATTACATGTATATCACATATACCTTTTGTTTTGCCGGCCCTCTTGTCTGCTAAGTACTTAGGGCAGTTCCGCTTCCAGTGACCGCTTCCCTTGCAATAAAAGCACTCAGTCTCGGGCTTGGGTCCATTCTTTGGCTTCTTCCCGGCAGTTTGCTTGCCGGGCGCGGCAACCTCCTTGCCGTCCTTCTTGAAGTTCTTTTTACCCTTGCCTTTCTTGAACTTAGTGGTTTTATTGACCATCAACACTTGATGTTCCTTCTTGACTTCTACCTCCGCTGATTTCAGCATAGAGAACAACTCAGGAATGGTCTTTTGCATCCCCTGCATGTTGAAGTTCATCACAAAGCTCTTGTAGCTTAGTGGAAGCGACTGGAGGATTCTGTCAATGACCGCATCATCCGGGAGATTAACTCCCAACTGAGACAAGCGGTTATGTAAACCAGACATAGTGAGTATGTGCTCACTGACAGAACTATTTTCCTCCATCTTACAGCTGAAGAACTTATCGGAGACTTCATATCTCTCGATCCAAGCATGAGCTTGAAAAACCATTTTCAGCTCTTCGAACATCTCATATGCTCCATGTCTCTCAAAACGCTTTTGGAGCCCCGGCTCTAAGCTGTAAAGCATGCCGCACTGAACGAGGGAGTAGTCGTCAACACGTGTCTGCCAAGCGTTCATAACGTCTTGGTTCTGTGGGACGAGTGGATCACCTAGCGGTGCTTGTAGGACATAATCTTTCTTGGCAGCTATGAGGATGATCCTCAGGTTCCGGACCCAGTCCGTATAGTTGCTGCCATCGTCCTTCAGCTTGGTTTTCTCTAGGAACGCGTTGAAGTTGAGGACTACGTTGGCCATTTGATCTACAAGACATAGTGTAAAATATTTTAGACTAAGTTCATGATAATTAAGTTCATCTAATCAAATTATTAATGAACTCCCACTTAGATTAGACATCCCTCTAGTCATCTAAGTATTACATGATCCGAGTCAACTAGGCCGTGTCCGATCATCACGTGAGACGGACTAGTCAACATCGGTGAACATCTTCATGTTGATCGTATCTTCTATACGACTCATGCTTGACCTTTCGGTCTTCTGTGTTTCGAGGCCATGTCTGTACATGCTAGGCTCGTCAAGTCAACCTAAGTGTTTGCATGTGTAAATCTGTCTTACACCCGTTGTATGTGAACGTCTGAATAAAACACCCGATCATCACGTGATGTTTTGAAACAGCGAACTGTCGCAACGGTGCACAGTTAGGGGGAACACTTCTTGAAATTATTATGAGGGATCATCTTATTTACTACCGTCGTTCTAAGTAAACAAGATGCAAAACATGATAAACATCACATGCAATCAAATAATAAACGTGACATGATATGGCCAATATCACATAGCTCCTTTGATCTCCATCTTGGGGCTCCATGATCATCTTGTCACCGGCTTGACACCATGATCTCCATCATCATGATCTCCATCATCGTGTCTCCATGAAGTTGCTCGCCAACTATTACTTCTACTACTATGGCTAACGCGTTTAGCAATAAAGTAAAGTAATTTACATGGCGTTCCTCAATGACACGCAGGTCATATAAAAGAATAAAGACAACTCCTATGGCTCCTGCCGGTTGTCATACTCATCGACATGCAAGTCGTGATTCCTATTACAATAGCATGAACATCTCATACATCACATATAGATCATTCATCATTCATCACAACTTTGGCCATATCATATCACAAACCACTTGCTGCAGAAACAAGTTAGACGTCCTCTAATTGTTGTTGCAAGTTTTACGTGGCTGAATTAGCGTTCTAGCAAGAATGTCTTCTTACCTACATGAAAGCCACAACGTGATTTGTCAACTTCTATTTACCCTTCATAAGGACCCTGTTCATCGAATCCGCTCCAACTGAAGTGGGAGAGACAGACACCCGCCAGCCACCTTATGCAACTAGTGCATGTTAGTCGGTGGAACCGGTCTCACGTAAGCGTACGTGTAAGGTTGGTCCGGGCCGCTTCATCCCACAATACCGTTGAAGCAAGAAAAGACTAGTAGCGGCAAGAAAGTTGACAAATCTACGCCCACAACAAATTGTGTTCTACTCGCGCAAGAAGAACTACGCATAGACCTAGCTCATGATGCCATTGTTGGGGAACGTAGCAGAAAACAAAAATTTTCCTACGGTTTCACCAAGATCCATCTAGGAGTTCATCTAGCAACGAGTGATTAGATGCATCTACGTACCTTGTAGATCGCGAGCGGAAGCGTTCAAAGAACGGTGATGATGTAGTCGTACACGACGTGACCCAAATCACCGATGACCAAGCGCCGAACAGACGGCACCTCCGCGTTCAACACACGTACGGGACGGGAGACGTCTCCTCCTTCTTGATCCAGCAAGGGGAAGGAGAGGTTGATGAAGATCCAGCAGCACGATGGCGTGGTGGTGGATGCAGGGCGTCACAGTAGCAGGGCTTCGCCAATACTACAAGAGGGAGACGTAACGGGGAGAGAGGGAGGCGCCAGGGGCTGGGGTATGAAGTCCCTCCTCTCCCCCACTATATATAGGGGTGCCAGGAGGGGCGCCGGCCCTAGTAGATGGCATCTACTAGGGGGGCGGCGGCCTAGGGTGGGGGGCTTGCCCCCCAAGCAAGGGGCGCCCCCCTTTAGGGTTTCCCCAAACCCTAGCCGCATGGGCCCTTGGGGGGGTGGCGCCCCAGCCCACTATGGGCTGGGTTCCCTCCCACTTCAGCCCATGGGGCCCCCCGGGATAGGTGGCCCCACCCGGTGGACCCCCGGGACCCTTCCGGTGGTCCCGGTACAATACCGGTGACCCCGAAACTTGTCCCGATGGCCGAAACAGCACTTCCTATATATAATTCTTTACCTCCGGACCATTCCGGAACTCCTCGTGACGTCCCGGATCTCATCCGGGACTCCGAACAACATGCGGGTTACTGCATATACTTATCTTCACAACCCTAGCGTCACCGAACCTTAAGTGTGTAGACCCTACGGGTTCGGGAGACAAGCAGACATGACCGAGACGACTCTCCGGTCAATAACCAACAGCGGGATCTGGATACCCATGTTGGCCCCCGCATGCTCCACGATGATCTCATCGGATGAACCACGTTGTCAAGGATTCAATCAACCCCGTATGCAATTCCCTTTGTCAATCGATATGTTACTTGCCCGAGATTCGATCGTCGGTATCCCAATACCTCGTTCAATCTCGTTACCGGCAAGTCACTTTACTCGTACCGTAATGCATGATCCCGTGACCAGACACTTGGTCACTTTGAGCTCATTATGATGATGCATTACCGAGTGGGCCCAGTGATACCTCTCCGTCATACGGAGTGACAAATCCCAGTCTTGATCCATGTCAACCCAACAGACACTTTCGGAGATACCCGTAGTCTACCTTTATAGTCACCCAGTTACGTTGTGACGTTTGGTATACCCAAAGCACTCCTACGGTATCCGGGAGTTACACGATCTCATGGTCTAAGGAAAAGATACTTTGACATTGTAAAACTCTAGCAAACGAACTATACGATCTTGTGCTATGTTTAGGATTGGGTCTTGTCCATCACATCATTCTCCTAATGATGTGATCTCGTTATCAATGACATCCAATGTCCATAGTCAGGAAACCATGACTATCCGTTGATCAACGAGCTAGTCAACTAGAGGCTTACTAGGGACATGTTGGTGTCTGTTATTCACACATGTATTACGATTTCCGGATAACACAATTATAGCATGAATAAAGACAATTATCATGAACAAGGAAATATAATAATAAAGCTTTTATTATTGCCTCTAGGGCATATTTCCAACAGTTCTCGATAGTAAATTTGTTCCTAGTCGTCCACAGGGACCAACATAAAGCTCCCAAGCCCACCCAAAAGATGCACCTGGAGACGCCGGAAAGGTTGTATGCCAAGTTACGCAACTCGGCAAAGGAGGCAGGGGCCCAAGAAACACGGAGCCAGTCCCGCACGCAACTCCAAATGAGCTTAGCCAGGTGGCAATGGAAAAAATATGTTCTGTGTCTTCCACATCACCGCAAAGGGCACAGAACTGGGAGCCCGGTCCATTTCTCTTACGAATTTGATTAGCCAAGGGCAACCGGCCTCGGAAAGCTTGCCACAAGAAGATTTTAATCTTAGGGGGAATACGAGCCTTCCAAATCTGGGAGAAACGATTAGTAGGCGTGCCACCAACAAGCTTAGAGTAAAGTGATTTAATAGAAAAGCGTCCAGAGGCAGACAACGACCAGAGCATCGAATCCTTGAGCGTCGAGAGCGTAGGGAAGAGGGCAGTAAGACGTTGCCAATCTTCGAACTCTACAGGCGACAGGGAGCGGCGGAAGGCCAGGTGCCACCCCTGGGAAGCTAACTTCGCAATAGAAATATTTGGATCAGAGCAATAAGAGAAAAGGGTAGGGAAGGTCACCAAGAGAGGTGAGTCTCCACACCACCAGTCTAGCCAAAACCTAATCGAGGAGCCGTCCCCAACAACAAACTTAACGAAAGATTGAAAACAGGTCTAACTTTGACCAAAGACTTCCAAAATGGAGAAACACCACACGACAAAGCAAACATCGGGCTAGAGGACGGGAAATATTTAGCCTTAAGAATCGACAGCCAAAGGGGCTGATCCTCAGCACTCATAATCTTCCACCACCATTTAATCATCAGGCATTGGTTCATGATGGAAGTATTAAGAATCCCTAAGCCCCCAAGGTTTTTGGGCCTACACATCAACTTCCATTTAACAAAGCGGTATTTGCGGCGATTGTCCGCCGCATTCCAGTAAAACGCCCCATGGTGTTTATCAAAACCAGCATGAATCCCAGCCGACAAGAGATAGAAGCCCATCAGGAACATGGGGAGGGAGGAAAGAAAAACATTAATTAGAACCACTTTACCCGCATTCGTGTTATATCTACCCCGCCAGGGAAGGACCCTGTTGCCCACCTTTGTGACCACCGGGGCAAAATCTTTGGCATGAAGCACGTCCGGGGAAATTGGCAGGCCCAAGTATTTGAACGAGAAGGAGCCCAACTTACAGTTGAGAAGGTGTGCCACTCGCACAGCTTCCGACTCATCCACACCAGTAACAACCACTTCACTTTTGGCAAAGTTAACCTTAAGCCCCGACATCGCCTCGAAGCATAATAAAATAAACTTGAGGTGAGCAAGGCAGGCATCATTCAGCTCAACCATAATAATAGTGTCGTCCGCGTATTGGAGGTGGGTCAGACCATGGGGAATGAGATTAGAGCTAACCGGAGTAATGTGCCCACAAGTAGCTGCTCTAGAGAGCAAGCGAGATAAGGCATCCGCAACGAAGTTGAACAAAATGGGCAAGGCAGGGTCGCCTTGCCGCAGGCCCCTACCATTGGCAAAGAACTTGCTAACCTGACCGTTAACATTGATGGTAGTGTGGCCTCCCGAGACCAACTGCATAATTCTATGGACAAGGGACCCCTCAAACCCTTTAGCCAATAAAACTCTGCGTAAAAAAGGCCAACTCACCGAATCATAGGCCTTCTCAAAGTCTAGTTTAAGAATCATCGCTTTCGAATTACGAATCTTAAGGTCACGAACGATTTCATGCAGGCAAAGTACCCCGTCCAGAATGAAACGACCCTTAATGAAAGCCGATTGAAAAGGGCTGATGGTACGGTGGGCAAAGGGGGAGAGGCGAGTGGCTAGCCCTTTGGCCGGAAACTTGGCGAAGTTATTAATAAGGGCAATCGGCCTAAATTGCGAGATCAAGTCCGCGCCCTTGACTTTAGGTATAAGGGTAATGACAACATAGTTAAGGCGAGAAATATCCACCGTACCCAACCAGAACCCTTGGATAATTTTACAAATGAGAACCCGCAACTGCGGCCAGAATTTTTTAAAGAAGGGGATAGCAAAACCATCAGGCCCAGAGGCAGCGTTCGGGTTAGCCGAGCTAATCACCTGCCAAATCTCCTCGTCAGATAAAGGGACAATCAGGCCCAAATTTTCGTCTGGAGAAATCCTAGAGCCCTCATCCTAGAAACCAGAACAGAGGTCAAACCCGGGGTCCGGCTTAGAGCCGAGGAGATTGGAGTAGAAGCCCACAATATGATTCATAATGAGGGATTGGTGCGAGATTCTGACGCCGTCAATCGACAGAGTATCAATGAAGCATCTGCGGCGTATGCCATTAGCGATTGCAAAGAAATACGCCGTCATAGAATCCCCCTTCAAGGTCCAATTAAGGGCACCTTGTTGGTGCCAGTAAATTTCCGACTGTTGGTGTAACAACATCAAAGCGTCTTCCAGGGAGTAACGAGTAGCCCACTGAGAGGCGGAGGAGACCAGACGTGTCAGCAGAGTGGTCCAGATCCCGGAGTTGAGATTCAAGGGAGTCTTTGTCTCTACGAAGCTCAGCCGCCCTATTCTGAGACCACCCCCTTAAGAATTTACGAAGCTCATAAGATAGTTTGTGCCAATCATCCATGGGGCCAAAGGAGCGATGAGGAGAAGAAAGAAGATTAGATATCTTTGAAACCATCATCTCACAGAAACCCTCCACAACAAGCCAAGAAGCATCAAACTGGAAACGGGAGGGAGAAACGAGGGAAAGGATACCCGCATCCAGGACCAGGGGAACATGATCAGAGCCAACCGCAGGCCTGGCCTTAAGCAGCGTGTGGGGAAACAGCAAGTCCCACCGATCAGATACAAACACCCTATCTAGCACTGACCGAACAGGAGAGGATTGATGGTTAGACCAAGTGAACCGTGCCCCCACCCTAGGGAGCTCATGAAGCGCGCAATTACTAATGAAATCATTAAAAGCATTGGCGAGAGGCCAAGAGAAATTAGGATTGTTCTTGTCGGCCGGAGAGCGTAACAAATTGAAATCACCCCCAATTAAAAGACGAATATTGCTGGCTTCAATCTTAATCGAAAGTTCATCCAAAAAAAGAGGTGCAAGCGAGTGATCCGCGGGGCCGTAAACCACCATAATTTCCCACAAAGTGTTCAACTGATGATGATGAACCACACAGCTAGCCCAAAAAATGCCATGATCAAAAGCAATGAAGTCAAACACGTCCCGCTTGGACCCAATCAAGATGCCCCCAGAATGACCCGAAGTAGGGAGAAAGTGCCAGTCAAACCTATCCATCCCAGCCAGCGCAGAAAGTTCAGAAGGGGAAAAGGATTCCTTAAACGTTTCGACCAACCCTAAAATGTCAATATGTTCACCACAGACCAAGTCATGAATCTGGTCTCGGCGTCCCCTAGCACCGAAACCACGAATATTCCAGAAGAGAGCTCTCATTTGAAGGAAAGGTTTTTAATACGAAGACTCGATCTGCACGGGGCCACACAAGGCTTAAAGCGCTTGGAGCGAGCGGTCTTAACAAGGGCAGGGGATCAGACGACTGGCCACAACCATTTGTCGCATCAACCACCCTGGACTGGCCGTGAACCCCAGTAGGGCCAGCAACACTCGCGGCCTCCAAGGCCCTAGCAATAGCAGCCTGGGCTGCCTCATTGGCTCTAATGACAGAAAGAAGGTGAGAAGGAGAGCCCATCCCCGGATTAGCAGTCACCCAATATCAGACATGATATGCAGCAAATGATCATCTGATAATGTAGGTAAAACAAGGCAAACAGGAGAGGCAGGGGGAGATGGTTGGACAGACGAACCTGTAGGAGGAAGATCCCTGGCCGCGGTGCGCCGCTCCGCCCGCACCGCCACCAAAACGCCAGAGTCGCGCACACGCCGGCCCTTCCGTGCCGTGGACGCCGAAGAACGCAGCACCGGGGAGCACCGGACCGGCGATGCTGGACCGGGGCCAGACCCCGAGGCAGAGCCCAGATCCTTGTCCAGACGACGAGCCAGCCCCGCCGCCGAAAGCTTGGAGGTAGAAGAAGGCCGACTCTTAGCAGAAAATTTCCGGACCGACGACTTCTTCTTCTTCTTAGTTGAGAGCTCGATGGAACGCAGGGGGAAGCGGGAAGATCCTCGATCCCAGAGAAGGAAGGAGACTGCGGGCGAGTAGGCACATTGGAGCACACACCAGAGAAGGGGGTCCCCTTACCAACATCAGCAACACGGGGAGCCAGGCCCTCCTTCTGAGGATTAGGAGCTGGGGCATTGTCCTTGAGCAACTCACATTCATCAGGCTCCAGCTTATCCCATTCAGACTGAGTAAAACGCGGATCCGTGCCTCCACTTGGGTTTTGCCCCCGGCCGAACCATTCCCATGCATGTCATCTTGGTCAGAAGGCTTGGACGGAGGAGGCGGAGGTGGAGCATGGGGTTCAGCACCCTCAACCCGAACACGAAGTCGCACACCCTCAGGAGATGGGAAAACATCCACGGAACCATGAACACAGACAGGATCGATGCACCACACATTGAGACGAACTGGGCCAACCTTGCCCAGAGATTCTGAATCAACTTCCACAGGCTTGCCAAGGAGATTACCAAAAGCCATCATAAACTCCGTAGAGCATAGCCCAACTTGCACGTCATAAACTAGCACCCAAGTCTTGCTAAGAGGGCCCACCACCTTCGCACCACAAGTAGCCGCTTTGACAGACACCACAAGCTGGTTTAGGGGAAGAGTAAAACTGGTGCACGAGTAGATCACCCTTAGAAAATCCTAGGAGGGGAAGACCACTGCGAATTCATACTCTGAAAGCCGGCGCACCTGCCAGTCCCAACCGCTATCGTCCCAGATTTTCAAACCATCCAGGAGGGTCTGCGGAGAGATCTTCTGACTACACACCGTGATGATGTCCGCATTAGAGAGTGACGGCGCAACCATCACCACAGGAACATCAGCATCTAAAGCGAAGAACGAGCATCCAGTCAAACCCAACCCAAACTGTATGAAGGAGGGGCTCTTGGTACGATTACGGCAGTCCATAGTAAGATGACCATCAGAGCGACAGATGAGGTAGAAGGGTGGGTTAGTGCATCTAGATTGGAAGTGCTTCAGGCGGTGGAAGGCAAAGCAAGTCAGGGTCGGAGAAGGGCCCGAGGCAACAGGATGCTGGCGGGGAGGGGGAGGCGGCGACAGGATGCCATCACCACGGACCACAGAAGAGGCACCCGGAGCAGAAGGAGGAGGACGACGATCCCCGACCAGCGAGGAGGAAGAGCCGGGCCCGAAGCGCGGCCCCGAGCGAGAAGCAGCGCCAGCCGCAAATAGCGAGGAGGTGACCGAGGCGGAGGGACCGGACCCCTTGCTGGAGCGGGGCACGACGCTGACGAGGAGGAGCCACCACCAACCGAAGCAGCAGTGGCCTCCCACGGATCCGGCCCCGACCCCTACCCTGACACACCACCAGATCCAGGGAGCGTCATCCCAGATCTGGCCACGGAATGCTCCGGCCCCGCCTCCCAATCCTCCTGCTCGCGCGACAGCTCGCGCGCAATCCCCTCAAATTCAAGCTTCGACCGCAGCTCTGCCTCATAGGCCAGATCGACACCACTGCCCGACGAAACTTCACGGGCCCGCTTGCTACCCGAAAGGGCCTCGGAGGAGGAGCCCCTAGACTTGTCCATGGCGATCGCTTCAGCGAAGGAGAGGAGGAGAGGAGGTGGGGAAGAAGTGGATCTGGAGAAATGGCGGATAGTACGATGCGCCCTGCGAATATCAGCGGCGGAAGCCGGAAACCCTAGGAAGGGGGGAAGGCACCGTGGCGCACCCATATATAGCCACAACAGGCCAGGGCAGAGTGGGCCGATTGGGCCGGAACGGGACAGCGGGCCAAGGGAGGGGACGGGCGTGAAGCAGTGGCCACCACCAATTGCCCCGGGCCCACAGACGGGAGGAGAGGGAAAGAATCGAGAGACGACAGAGCCGGGGGCCCGGGCGGCCCAACCCGAATCGATCCAGGAGCCACCAGGCCCAAGTGCCCACCAAGGCCCACCTCGACCACAGGGCAAACCTGATCTAGGGTTTGGCCACCATCCGCCCCCGCGCACGCCGGCACGACCGCCGCCACCGGCCCCGGCCCCGGCCGGAGAGGAGGAGGAGGACGATCAGGACCAGCGACCGGTGACACCACATCGTCCGGATCCAACACCCCGGAGGAAGGAGGGGGAGGAGGACCGAGGAGACCACGATCCGGGGAAAGAGCCAGGCCCCGACCCACCATGCGTCGGCGTCGACCAACGCGCATCCACCCTGACGAACCAGAGGGCACCGACACCGGCCTGCCCCGGCCACCCGGAGCAAATTTCCGGGAGCGGCCCGACGCAGGCACGGGCGGCACCACCGACACCACCACCGACGGAGCGCACTCCTCCGAATCAGAGGCCGACTCCTCCATGTCACCCAACGCCTAGAAACGCGAGCGGGGAAGAACGCCGACGCAGAGGGGGCCAGCGCCAGAGCCGACGCGTGCCCGGAGCAAGGAGAGCCGACCCGCCCCGCAGGCATCGGGAGGGGAGACGGGGGGAGGGAAGGGTGGGGGAGCCATGGGGAGCGGCGAGGGCAGGGGAGGAGGGAGACGGGGAGCAAGGGGACGAAGAGAGAGAAGGGAGAGGAGAGACCGTCATGAGTCCGAGACGCACACACTGGAGAGCAACTCAGTATTCAACATCGGATTTGGTTGCGTTCCTTTCCAGAGGCTTTCGTGCATTCAACATATTTGCTTCTTTTCTTTTGGTTTTATAACTTGTTAATTTGTCTATTCACTTATATAATCCGATCGTGTCTACTTCTGTGAAAGGTATTGTAAAGAAACTGATGTGGACATCGCTTGTACAGAAGAAGCTACCAAAAAGACATCGCCAGTGTGTACAAAGATGAAGATAGTCGAGGACAAACGTGACCGGTCTAAGAACACCAAGCTTGAATCATTCATGCCAAATCCACATGTGTACATACATGTGCCCATCACCATGCAAGCTATCACAAGCCACAAGTCCAACCACGCTGCCACGTCCAATGCAAAATACACATGTGCATGCATGCGTATTTGGTGGGGTCAGCTACTATTGTTGCTACCACGTCCAATGCAAAATTATAACAATAAAAAGAGTGGGCCTTCTGCTGCATATGACAACGCCATCAAGGAGCCGACCTGGCCCATCACGTCAAGAGCGTCCGTCTGGACTCTGCCGCCCCTGTGCGTCTCGGGCACGTCTCTGTGTCTAATAAATAGTTAATTACAGCTAGGGTTTAGAGTCGGGTTTTGTTTAGAGAAGTTTAGCTATATTGCTATTTTTATTTGTCTTCGAGTGTGACCGTCAAGACATCCTATCGGAACCCCATCTTGTGAGATTAATCCCATCTAGTATATTCGTAATTTTGAGATTGCTTGGCTATTATTTTCTTGCATGTTCTTCGATTTGCTTGCAGGAAAAATCCTTCGTGGATAGGTCGATCGCGCTGTTGGCTCGGTCGATAACGCCGTGGAGTTGGTTCAGCGATTGCCGTGATTATCAGTTGTGTACGGTTCTCCCTGTACAGTTGGTAGCCGGATTGTGAGGGTCAAATCTCACCTAAAATCGTAGTTATCTTCCTCTTATCGAAAGATTGGGTCCCCAGTATACATCAGAAACTTACCAAAAGAAATGGCGACCTGTCGGCCATTTTTTCTATCAACACGAACGGATGTAATGTGTTGCATCTCGCGGCATGCGAAGGCCATTTGGAGGTTTGCAGGTGCTTAGTGGAGGATCTTGGAGGAGATGTAAATGCTCCTGGGGGTGGAGATGTAGCTGAAGGTCTTTCTCTATCCCTTTCTCCATTTAAAAAATTGGTGGCTACCATGTCAATGTTTGCCAGTATGATATCTACGGTTGCGCTGACGTGTGCTTTTTGGTACAGGTGCGACTCCATTTATGTTGTCTGCTCAGTCTGGTCATGTTTCTACTGTCAAGTATTTTCTTGATCATGGTGGTGATCTCGTGAAAGGAGATAACAAAGGACAGACAGTTCTCCACCATGCTATGTGTATAGGTACTCCCCCTGTGACACACCCTCACACTTAGTTTCTGCAACCTGGTCATTGTACTTGTAATTATTTACTCTACTGCACTCGTTTGTTCAATGCTTGTGCCCACACGACTTACAGAATCATTCCATTCACCACAGGATGCTGCAATGTGACAGAGTTCCTCCTGTCAAAAGGACTGCCTGTTGACATAGACCGTGGCCATGGAACACCACTCTACATGGCTGCTTTAAATGAGCAGGATAAGACAGTGAAGATTTTGTTGGACCACCACGCAAATGTTTATGGCCTCCACTATTTCTTATTTCTCTTTATTGCAGCTAATTTGGACAGATAATTTTTTGTTCGTGAACTAGTTATATGACGTGGACAAAATGTCTTAACCTGGTATGGTTTGGTTGCTTTGGTTGATGCATACTTGGATATTGTGGTACAAAATCATTTTTAGGGTCACTCAATGGAGATTTAAGTGTGATTGATTTAATGGGAAAATCCATTCGAACCCTCAAACTAATCAAGCATGATAGGTCAGGATTACAATTGAATGATCCACTGACTATCTGATCCCCTGAACCACCAGACACGCCAGTTGATTATAAGATGACATGCTTTTAAATTATCATATATTTGTTCATCTCAAAAGTAACTATTGAATTTATCATGCCACCTTTGTTTATTATATTAATAAGACAATACCATGCTTTCAGCCTAACATCATTATCAGCGGTGCTAACAGTTCCCTTATGAGTGCTCTTGTTTACCGTTCATTGAAGTGCATGAAGCTACTCATTAAGGTGAGTATTCTCTGGACTACTTTTCCATGCTATGTTGTGATTTTGCTTACTCTATCATCTCTGCATGCTTATATGTTGATGTACATGGAGATATGGCCATGAACATTCTATTGCATAATCCATTTCACAGGCTGGTGCAGATGTTGATTGCAAGGGTTCCATTGCGACTCCTTTAGTGCTCGCTACGATGCTAGGAGGTTATACCAACTACATTAAGCTCTTATTGAAGGCTGGAGTAGATCCTAATATTCCCGATGATGTATGTTATATATTTTTTCTAGATATTTGCTGACCTGGTATGCAGAATTTCACTATATTCTGTTAAAGCTTCCAGTGGTACTGTATTCAGCTCTTATCATAATGTAGGGACCTGTTTAGCGATCGGTTTAGGTTACTTAGTGTCATTGACTATGCTTATGGGAATCACACTTGTGTGTATTGAAGTTCTTCATTCTGGCCTTCTGGGAGTCTTTATAATTAATAAAAGACCTATGAGGGCTCCTCCTGAGATATTAATTTGCCTCACGGGGATCGAACTCTGGTGGGCGGGTCAGTCACCGCACACCCACCACTGGGATGCAGCCCAATTCTGAATGGTTATATCAACAGGCGTAACATTTTCTGTTGATCATTCCTAACATGCCTATTCTTGTTATTCTAAAAAGGTTAATGTATCCAATAAGTACCCAATTATCAACATTTCCCCCTTTTTGGAAGGTCATATCGGTGCTTAATTTAAAAGTCGATGAGATATTGATATCTCATTATGTACTATTCTGGGTTACACTAGAATAAATTGAATTTTCTTAGCTTATTGATGTTCTTCATCCCGTTGGCATTCTGTTTTCACTCTTTTAAGCCACTTATATCCATGCCATCATCACTCAACAGACCAACTAAAAAGAATTCATGTCTTCAGCTAGTATTTTTGTCTATACTAGCATGCACAATGCCCGTGCGTTGCTACAGAACCATAAATAGACGATGAGATACTACTGGCATAGGAGATCATCAAAAGATGATGGTGTGTCACTGCTTCTGCATGGTTTATGATTAAAAAGATAACGCAAATAGAATGAAATGTCATGTTGTAGTCATTGATGATTTTTAAGCGACCATTGTGGTCCTTTGCAAGAGTTATAGTGAGGTAACAATTTAAATTTAGGAGAATGGGCATGAGTGAGTTATTTGAATGCATATGATCGTGGATTTGGTAGGAGGACAATATCTATGACCATGTTGAAATTGCAATGTGTGATGTCTTCTGCTATGCTATAGAACAGGAATAATTTGTTGGGCATAAAAATTAAAATCAAAAACATGATTTGAATTGGAGTGATATGCATTTATAATCTTATTTTTATGAGAGTGTTGTTCTTATATTACGGCAGCAGTGTATTTGTTTATTTGGGTACGTCTTTCACCAGTAGAAGTAATATTTGTTTATTATATCTTTTGAAAGGTTGCTAGTCTCACATGTGGGTAGAAGTGCATTGTTTATTTGTATGGCCCCACATGTGAACTCACCACTAACTCCAACCTTTATAAGTAGGACTGATATTATGGGCACTGATTCGTACATAAAAACTGTTGTGGTGTCTCAGCCTCAACTTTTTCTGAAATGCCTCTCTTGGAAACCTTGTGGGCTAGCAGTTTGAATTGCTAGGCAAACTTGCGAATGCTTGCTGAGTAAATCCTTGTTGAAGCATCTGATAAAAATATTACGCAGATCCTGGTTCTTTCCCACGATGTTCTTATTTTCTATGTCGGCTGTACATCACGTAATGTTCATGTTCTTTTGCTATTATTCTAAACAGTTGACGGAGTTGATGGGATAATGAAATAGCAGTATGTACCATTCTGGGTATCAGTATTTCTCCAATGTACTCATGCAATAACAACTGTAAATTGACATTTTTAGCTTAATTGATATGGTTCTTCATCCTAATTCGTATTGTTAAAACATTTGATAATTACGGTGACTCTGGTTCTTTCTGACAATATTATAATTTTCTTCATTGATTATAAGTTACGTAATGATCAGGTTCTTCTATTATAATCTCTGGCTTCCTTTGGTTTAGAGGAATTTCATAGGAATTCTAGAGGATAGGATTCTTATAGGATTTTTTCCTTTAGAGCCCTTTGGTTCATAGGAATGGATTCCTATTCCTACATAGGATTGGTTTCTATCCTCCACATTTCATAGGAAAATAAAAAAAAGCCTAGACTCAATGGAAAAATTTCTTTGGTGTCAACCAAATGACATCTTGTTTCCTATTCCTACTCATAGGATTTGAGATACATGTCATCTCATTTCCTACAAGATTCCTATTCCTATGATAATCCTATCCTATGAACCAAAAGAGGCCTCTATGGTTTTTTTTTCTTGAATGGAGCAGTTAATTGTTTGACAAAATGTAAGTTATTTTTCCTTTTGTTGTCCAGTTGGGTAGGTTGCCAGTAGAGCTTGCTGCGATATGTGATTACATGGAAGAGGTTGAAATGTTGTTTCCTGTGACTTCTCCAATTCCAAATGTCCCAAACTGGAGTATTGAAGGAGTAATTTCTCATGCAAAGATTGAAGAAAAGAAGTCAATTGTATGTTATTTTCTGTTCTTATGCTGCCTGCATACTGAATATTATTTGAAAGCTAATCCATCATATTTTTGTGCTACAGTATTCAATGTGTACTATGATTATGCATTGCACCTCAAGAGAAAATCATTAAAAAACAAGTTGTTGGTGCTGACTATCTGAGAACAAACCAAAGTTAAAAAATGCGCTCTGCATTAATTGTGCGTTTTACTAGTGCCTTGATTTTGACAAAAGTGCACGCTTAAGCATAATTATGCGCACATTAAGCGCTAGGCGTTTTGCTACCGCCTAGAGCCTAGGCGTGCTTAAGCGCTTGCGTAGGCGCGCCTTTTTGAACTATGGAACAAACTACCAACTTTAATATAAGAGGGCTGCTGACCAATAGACATCATGAACCATATTTATTGTTCACTATCAATTTGGTAACAGAACATAATATGAAAAAAACCCTGGATGGTAATGAGTAGAAAATCCTAACAAAATCTGGTTTTCGTGATGGGTAATTAGTACTCCCTCTGGTTAGAAAATCCTAAAGTAGTGATCTAAAAGGTCTTACATTAGTTTATAGAGGGATTACAAATTATTGAGTAAAAGAGTCCTTTGATTCCAAGGTTGAAAAGTACAAACAACTTACACGGTTATACCTGATAAGATCGACTCCTACGATAAGGCAACTGCTGTACTGATATTTACATGTAGATTGTACTCTGGTTATATTTATGTTAACTGTCGTAAACTTATCTCTGTGCCGAGTATTAAGAAAATCTTGTAATGCTGTAGAATAGTTAAATGCTTGCTTGTACAAGAATGCTTGAACTAGGCTCATAATCATGAATTTCATGCCACAGTTGTGAAGTACACCAGCATCATGTTCAGGGTGTGTTGTATTCATTAGTATCTTGGTCAAAGAGTAGTATATTTTAGAAGTTTTTTTGAAAAGAGGGAGAGACCCTCAACATATTTTAGCAACTGACATACTAGTTCTATGTTGCACTCGTTTATCTTATGGCTAGTTGTTTCTTGGGCAAGTTCTGTATTTGATGTATATATTTAATGTGAAGAGAGGTCGGGGTAGTCCAAACTTGACATGGAAGGAGTCTGTAAAAAGAGATCTAAAGGACTAGAATATCAGCAATGAACTAGCTATGGACAGGGGTGCATGGAAGTTAGCCATCCACGTGCCAGAACCATGAGTTTCAGCTCTAGCCTCCCCCAACTTGTTTGGGACTAAAGGCTTTTGTTGTTGTGTTGTTATCCCATGACGTACCTAACTAACAAGGACATAATGATTTCAACTTGATTGTTTCGTGAAAGAAGAAACACATTGATCTCCACTGATGTTCCCATGTTTCCTACTAGAATGCTTGGTATCAAGGTAGACTGACATTGTTCTA
Source organism: Triticum urartu (assembly GCF_056163025.1). NCBI lineage: Eukaryota > Viridiplantae > Streptophyta > Magnoliopsida > Poales > Poaceae > Triticum > Triticum urartu. Next base: position 100,419,376 of record NC_141875.1, read on the forward strand.
ACTTTAGTGTCAGCACTCGATGGTAAATTAAAGGCCACCGATATACAAACTAAGAAGAATGTTGAACACAAAGTTGCTGCATGTTTTTTATGGTAAACAAATCATACTAAATGATGATTATTCCAAAATTCAAAATATTCAATTCATGTTTCATTTATTTGTTATCTAGGAGCAACAGCACCTTGAAAGAAGAAAAAGTTTGTTCAAGTCACATGCTGATAAGGCATTCAAGCAGAAGGACTATAAGATGGCAACAAAGTTTATGATTTGGTACACCTCTTGCATTATATTTATAATACAGGGAACCGGTTGAAGATATCTAACTCCTTTCCTAATAGTAAATATGAAACTTTGATTGGTAAAGATAATTAATATTCCCTCTAATTCCTGAAAAAATGGCGTTTTGTACATTGACATGGTCTTTTTTAGGGGATGCATTGACATGGTCTTGAAAATAAAATTTTGACTACTAATTCTGTTGCGATGGTATGTGCAACTGCCCTAAAAATTATAATATTCTGACAGTACTTCTCTACACAAATCTTTGCACATGATTTTCAACCCAATTTGAATATTCTAAACAGTGTTGTTGGTCAAAGTTTTGTTAATGGTGTTCATCAAAGTTTGACTCAGGACATCCCTTTTTTGTGTACTGGAAGGAGTAATGATCAGTGGGACTGGGACATAATGATTTCATGAGAGAACCATTTATTTGATTATAGATCAACTAAAATTATGATGATCTAACCAAGGGCAATCCGAAATGGTTATGATCTGAAGCCAGCATATTGAGAATGTGCTAAAATTCATGCATCTTACAATTTGGGGCAGAATGAAAGAAGATTCCATCATCAAACTTCACTGTTGTCTTACATCCCGATAATCAGTAAGTTCACAACAGTGTATCAAATGATTCAGCTCTATCCAGATTGATCGTACAACAAGCCAATATGTCTAGTAACTAGTAAGAGAATGTGTTCCATCTTCTGCGGTATTAATGTCTTACCGAGTGAGTAGTAATTTTAGACAGTTTTCTACTTCCTGCATTCCTAAATATAACTCTTTTAGAGATTCCACTACAAACTATTAATCATAGTTATCTAGTCATGGCTCGGTTGTTAGGAGCCAAGAGGTTTATTCCTTTGAGTTGTATCTTATCTCCTCAACCTCCTGTAACTCCCTAGCGTGAGGATCTCTCTCTCTCTCTTTTCCCTCGATGTATTCCCTGACGTGTGTGGCACAGTTGTACGAGACACCACAATCAATATATACACATGCGGGTCTCCATATTGGAGATCGAGACGCTTCATCAATTCCTTCATGGTATCAGAGCCCTTGCTCTCCACCTCATCTAGCTATCCACCTTCCCTTACCATGGCGTCCTCCTCATCTTCCTCCCCTGCCCTCGCCTCGCAGGTTTCAGAAAAACTCACCCGCACGAACTTCGTGCTATGGAAATCCCTAGTGCTATCGCAGATCAAAGCTGCGGGCATGTACGGGTACCTTGATCAAACCACCCCAAGCCATCCCAAACCATCACCACAAAAAAGACGATGGCAAAGACCAAACCATCATCAATCCCGCATATGCAGCCTGGCATCGGGAGGATCAGCAAGTTCTTGCGTTCCTCCTTAACAATCTCTCTCGTGAAGTCCTTATCCAAGTAGCCTCCCATGAGGAATCTCATGCGCTGTGGGCAGCCATAGTTCGCATGTTTTCCTCCCAATCCAGATCACGAGTCAACAACATCAGAACTAATCTCACCAATGCCCAGAAAGGCACTCAATCGGCTGGCTCATACTTTGGCTATATGCGATCCTTGGCCGATGAACTTGTCGCTGCAGGAAAACCCATCGATGAGGATGAACTCATCTCCTTCATTATTGGAGGACTAGACATGGAGTATCAACTCATAGTTTCTGCCTTAGATGTCCGCACCGATCCGCTCACCACCGATGACCTCTTCAGTATGGTCTCCAACTTCGATCAGCGCATGGAGATTGTAGGATCGAAAGTATGTCTAGAGGGGGGGTGATTAGACTACTTGACCAAATAAAAACTTAACCTTTTCCCAATTTTAGTTCTTGGCAGATTTTAGCTATTGTAGGACAAGTCAAGCAATCATCACACAATTCAAGCAAGCATGCAAAGAGTATATTGGCAGCGGAAAGTAAAGCATGCAACTTGCAAGAATGTAAAGGGAAGGCTTTGGAGAATTCAAACGCAATTGGAGACACGGATGTTTTTCCCGTGGTTCGGATAGGTGGTGCTATCCTACATCCACGTTGATGGAGACTTCAACCCACGAAGGGTAACGGTTGCGCGAGTCCACGGAGGGCTCCACCCACGAAGGGTAATGGTTGCACGAGTCCACGGAGGGCTCCACCCATGAAGGGTCCACGAAGAAGCAACCACCCACGAAGGGTCCACGAAGAAGCAACCTTGCCTATCCCACCATGGCCATCACCCACGAAGGACTTGCCTCACTAGCGGTAGATCTTCACGAAGTAGGCGATCTCCTTGCCCTTACAAACTCCTTGGTTCAACTCCACAATCTTGTCGGAGGCTCCCAAGTAACACCTAGCCAATGTAGGAGACACCACTCTCCAAGAAGTAACAAATGGTGTGTAGGTAATGAACTCCTTGCTCTTGTGCTTCAAATGATAGTCTCCCCAACACACAACTCTCTCTCATAGGATTTGGATCTGGTGGAAAGAAGGTTTGAGTGGAAAGCAACTTGGGGAAGGCTAGAGATCAAGATTCATATGGTAGGAATGGAATATCTTGGTCTCAACATATGAGTAGGTGGTTCTCTCTCAGAACATATGAGTTGGAATTGTGTATGTGTTCTGATGGCTCTCTCCACGAATGAAGAGGAGGTGGAGGGGTATATATAGCCTCCACACAAAATCCAACCGTTACACACAGTTTTCCAATCTCGGTGGGACCGAATCAACAAACTCGGTCGGACCGAAAAGGTAAACCTAGTGACCGTTAGAGATTTTCGGTGGGACTAACATGCAACTCGGTAGGACCGATATGGTTAGGGTTTGGGCATAACATAATCTCGGTGAGACCGATTACATAAACTCGGTGAGACCAAGTTTGGTAATAAGCTAACCAGAGAGTTGGTCAGGCAAACTCGGTGGGACCGATTTGCTCTTTCGGTGAGACCGAAAAGTTACAAAAAGGAAACAAAGAGTTTACACTGCAATCTCGGTGGGACCAATTCGCTCTTTCGGTGAGACCGAAAAGTTACGAAAGGGAAACAGAGAGTCTGCAATCCCATCTCGGTGAGACCGAGATCCCTATCGGTAGAACCGAATTGCTAGGGTTTGGCAGTGGCTTATGACAAGTGAAACTCGGTGGCGCCGGATAGAAAGAATCGGTAGGACCGAGTTTGGCTTTGGGTTTAGGTCATATGTGGAAGTGGGAAAGTAGCTGAGGATTTTGGAGCATATCATTAAGCACATGAAGCAAGAGGATCATTAAGCAACACCTCATCCCTCCTTGATAGTATTGGCTTTTCCTAAAGACTCAATGTGATCTTGGATCACTAAAATATAAAATGAAGAGTCTTGAGCTTTTGAGCTTGAGCCAATCCTTTGTCCTTAGCATTTTGAGGGTTCCACTTTCACATGCATGCCATGCCAATCATTGAGCTTTCCTGAAATAGTCATCTTGCATTAGCTCAATGAGCTATATGTTGTTATGAATTACCAAAACCACCTAGGGATAGTTGCACTTTCAGAGATGTTCCATGGTACCGACGCTGAGTCCTTCAAATCCACTACCATGGCAGCCTCTCGAGGGCGCTGTGGTGCTTCCCGATCTGCTTCACGTGGCTCGTCCAGAGGAGGAGGCAGACAGCATGGAGGCGGAAACAGCAGAAGCTATGGCGGCGGCCACTACAATGGTGGCCATGGCCACGGTGGTGGCGGCTACTATGGTGGCAGCTGCGGCGGCCACTTTGGTGGCGGCGGTGGCAACAACTACAACAATGGTGGCGGCAGCAACAACTACAACAAAAATCGGCGTCCTCTCTACAACAACAATCGAGGACGCGTCTTTCAGGGGTATGATGAATATGAAAATAAGTGTCAAATCTGCAAAAAAGACTAACCATATCGCCAAGGACTGTGATTATCGCTATGCTGAGAACAATTCCCAAAGGAAAAAAGTTGCAGCAGCCGCGGACACCTCCTATGGGCTAGACACAAATTGGTACGTTGACTCCGGGGCTACCAATCACATCACACATGAGATCGAGAAGGTCACCATGGCCGAACAGTACCGGGGTCAAGATCAAGTTCACAACGCCAATGGAGAAGGTATGGAGATATGTCATGTTGGTCATTCAATTGTCAAAACCCCGCATCATGATATTCATCTTAGAAATATTTTGCATTGTCCCGACACATCAAAGAATCTTCTTTCTGTGCATCACATTGCTATTGATAACAAAGTATTTCTAGAATTTCACGCTTACTTCTTTTTGATCAAGGATCAGGCCACGAGGAGAGTTCTCTATCGAGGTAGATGTGTGCACAGACTATATCCATTGATTCCTCAATTTAGAAGCTTCAATAAACAAGTCTATGGTGTCATCAAACTTCCGTCGGAACGGTGGCATGCTCGATTAGGACATCCATCCTTTGTTATTGTTCAACAAATGCTTAGAAATAATAAGCTCCCTTGTGTTGGTGAGCGTAGTTCTGAAACTATATGTGATTCATGTCAAAGGGCAAAAGCTCATCAATTGCCCTATCCTGTATCAACTAGTGTTTCTCCAAACCTTTGCAACTTATTTTTTCTGATGTATGGGTTCCTGCCCCCACTTCTGTTGGTAGACATGATTACTATGTTAGTTTCATCGATGATTACAGTAAATTCACTTGGATCTATTTTCTTAAGAAACGATCCGATGTGTTTCAAGTCTTCCAAAACTTTCAAGCACTTGTTGAACGGCAATTTGATAGTAAGATTCTCGCCGTCCAATCTGATTGGGGTGGTGAGTATGAGAAACTAAACTCATTTTCCCAAAAATTAGGCATTTCTCACCATGTGTCTTGCCCTCATGCACATCAACAGAACGGGTCTGCCGAGCGCAAACATAGGTATATTGTTGAAGTTGTCTTGGCCCTTCTTGCCGGTGCCTCCATGCCCCTAAAATTTTGGGATGAGGCTTTCCTTACGGCGTTTCATCTCATTAACATGTTGCCTAGCCGTGTCATCGATAATGAAACACCTATGCAACGTCTTGTTCATACTAGACCAGATTATTCCTCACTTCATGTGTTTGGTTGCGCATGTTGGCCCAACCTCCGTCCCTACAATAAACGCAAGCTCATGTTTCGCTCCAAGCAATGCGTGTTTCTTGGTTATAGTCCTCGATATAAGGGTGTTAAGTGTCTTGATATTCCTACAGGAAGAGTATATGTTTCTCGTGATGTTGTGTTCGATGAAACTGTTTTCCCGTTTGCACATCTTCATCCAAATGCCGGTGCCCTCCTTCGCAAATAAATTCTACTTCTTCCACCTCAGTTGTCCGGTGTTCATGGGGATGATAATTTTAATGACCATCTGACTAACTCTCCTGACCGTATTTTGGAGTCTTCACATGTTGCAGGGTCCGATGTGGAAGCAGGAGAAAAAAAATTGAGTGCAAATGATATACAGAATGCTCCCAATGGCCCATATCTCATGTGCCTACGGAGCGGGGACAACTCATCCTCGGGATTGTCGCCGCGTCAGGAGGACAGCGCAGGCGGATTCCCATCAGGTGCCCAACTGCACCAACCCACGATCACGATGCGCCCCCCTGCTGGGTCGCCCTCGCGCGTGCATCCCTCGCATGAACCGGCGCTCGACACGACTCCTTGTGAGGTTCCCGCTGTCACGCGCTTTTCGGCCGAACCCCGCTGCTACGTCAGGAGGCGGGGCCCACTAGATCCCCTGCGCTCATCGGGTGGAGCAGCAATCGGCACGGGATCCCACAACAGTTCTGCTGCGCTGTCAGGATCCACTGCGTCGTATCTGCCTTCACCACCGCCCGGTTTAGACACAGAAAATCCTATGGGGTCTGCAGAAGAGAACACAGCCTTGGGATCCCCTGTCCAGGAACAGGAGTCGGGATCTTCTGCTTCACCTACTCCGTCACGTGCGCCAGCGTTAACTCCACTGCGTACCCGCCTTCGTGCAGGGGTAATTCAACCTACTAATTATAAAGTTAAATATGGCTTGTCTTGCTCATGAGGTGAACCTCGCACGTTTCATGAGGCACTTTCAGACCCAAAGTGGAAAAAGGCTATGGAAGAGGAATTTCAGGCACTTCATAGGAACATGACTTGGCGCTTGGTTCCATCTCAACAAGGTAACAATCTGATTGACTGCAAATGGGTGTTTAGAATAAAAAGAAAGTCTGATGGTACCATAGATCGCTATAAAGCAAGACTTGTTGCAAAGGGTTTCAAGCAGAGGTATGGAATAGACTATGAGGACACGTTTAGTCCTGTTGTTAAAGCTGCTACAATTCGTATTGTTCTCTCTGTTGCTGTGTCACGAGGATGGAGTCTGCGACAGCTAGATGTGCAGAATGCGTTTCTTCACGGTGTTCTGGAAGAGGAAGTGTATATGAAACAACCTCCTGGGTTTGAGGACAAAAATGCACCATTTCATGTATGCAGGCTTGACAAGTCTCTCTATGGATTGAAGCAGGCTCCCAGGGCATGGTATTCTCGTTTAAGTTCCAAACTGCAACAACTTGGCTTTGTTCCTTCTAAGTTAGATACATCATTGTTCATCTATAATAAGTCACACACATCTATATTTGTGCTTATTTATGTTGATGATATTATTGTTACCGGTTCCTCCAATGATGCAGTCACAGCTTTACTGAAAGACTTACAATCAGAGTTTTCTCTTAAGGACTTAGGAGATTTGAACTTCTTCGTTGGTATAGAAGTTAAGAGAAACACACAGGGTGGTCTTCATTTGTCTCAGGAAAAATATGCAACTGATCTTTTGACTAAAGTTGGGATGCAAAATTGTAAGCCATCATCAACTCCATTGTCAAGTACAGAAAAGTTGTCTCTTGCAGAAGGTGATCCTTTAAGTCAAGAAGATGGCACAAACTATAGGAGTGTGGTAGGTGCACTTCAATATTTGACTCTCATTGAGGGAGTCCTGGATTAGGGGGTATCCGGACAACCGGACTATATCCTTTGGCCGGACTATTGGACTATGAAGATACAAGATTGAAGACTTCGTCTCGTGTCCGGATGGGACTCTACTTGGCATGGAGGGCAAGCTAGGCAATACGGATATGTACACCTCCTCCTTTGTAACCGACCTTGTGTAACCCTAGCCCCCTCCGGTGTCTATATAAACCGGAGGGTTTTAGTCCACAGGACAACATACAATCATACCATAGGCTAGCTTCTAGGGTTTAGCCTCTCTGATCTCGTGGTAGATCTACTCTTGTACTACCCATATCATCAATATTAATCAAGCAGGACGTAGGGTTTTACCTCCATCAAGAGGGCCCGAACCTGGGAAAAACATCGTGTTCCCTGCCTCCTGTTACCATCCGCCTTAGACGCACAGTTCGGGACCCCCTACCCGAGATCCGCCGGTTTTGACACCGACATTGGTGCTTTCATTGAGAGTTCCTCTGTGCCGTCGCCAGAAGGAAGGATGTCTCGTCTCGTCTTTAAAGACGGTACTACTGTTGGGGGAGCTTTGGCTGTCGGCCAAACTCTCCGGCTAGGTGGTTTCATCATGACCGCCTGTTCGGCCGCCGCGCCGACGATGACTTCTCGGGTCATCGAAAACAGCCTCCACGTCAAATCGGCACTCGCCGAACAAATGGATCCAATGGAGCTCGCCTCCTTAAACGAGCTCTTGGATCGCATCGCCGCCTTGGGAGTCGCTACGGACTATGATCGGGTTGGGCTTAAACCCGATCAAAGGAAGATTAACTCTCCACCGGTCACCCATCATATTGCAGTGGTGGAGGAACAATGCGGCAACCTTTCCTCTATCTTGATGACCAACTATGTCTGGATTCCCGAGCTCTCCGAGCCGGACGCCCGTTCGCGGGAGGACAACATCCAATCCCTGAACTTAGAGTCAAGCAGCGGGCCAAGATTATCGGGTAACACCCCGGAACTGGAACTTCCAAAATTGGAAACTCCTCAGCCCCTGGATCCCAGATCGGGTAAGGGTTCGGATTCAATTCCACCCACCCAAACATAACCGATCTTTCCCACATCAGGCAAGAGCCCCAGGAAACAGTACATCACTATTGGACCAGATTCCTCCTTGCGATGAACAAGGTTAAGGACTGTCGCGAGGAAGACGCAATCCTATTTTTCTGCAATAATTGCACGGACAAGGGAATCCTTAATGCCATAAATCGCCGTGAGATAACACGCCTCGCTGACTTGGCATCCATAGTACGGAAGTACTGTGCGATGGAAAGTGCCTGGAAAACCAAAACAAACTTTTGGGATAATCCGGCCCTGAATTCAAACCCAGTCCGAAATACAAGGGTGCATTATCACAATACACCTGACTCAACTACCAAAAAGCAAAAACCCTCTATAGGGTATGGAACGGTACTGGAGGGATGGCTCAACGGACTCTGCAAAATTCATAGTACAACGGATACAATACCAACGCACAGCCTTAGAGCATGTTGGATACTCCAACAGGTGGCCAAAAGTGGTGAGGATCTTCTTCTCCCAAATACCACAGAGCACCATCCCGTGGATAATAATACGGTGTTAACAGTCTTTGAGACCTTCGCGTCAAATAATAAGCGCAAGCGAACACTCCGCAGCATGGCCGAAATCTGCCACGTAGCAGCAATAAATCCATGGAGTGACACGGCTATTACCTTCAATGCCAGTGACGAACCTAAATTCTGAACAGCCCGAGCACCAGCCGCACTAGTCCTCAGTCCAACCGTGGACGGCTTTCGACTCACCAAAGTACTCATGGACGGCGGCAGCGGATTAAACCTCATCTATGAGGAAACTCTTCAAAAGATGGAAATAGACTGGAACCGCATTGAGCAAAGTAGCACAACCTTTAGAGGAATCATCCCCAGTCGGAAAAAACGCTGTGTTGGGAAAATCACACTAGATGTGGTATTCGGCACGTCGGATAATTACAGGTCCGAAGAAATTACATTCCAAGTGGCCCCGTTCAGCAGTGGTTATCACGCTCTTTTAGGATGGGAGGCATTCACAATCTTCCAAGCCGTACCCCATTACGGGTACATGAAGCTCAAAATGCCCGGGCCCAACAGAATCATCACTCTCGCCAGCGATCCGAACATAGCACTCCACGCCGAAAACAAAACAGCTGCATTGGCCCTCGAAGCATTATCTGAAGCCCTCTCGGCCGAGGATTTAACCACGCTACGCTCCACAGTGGACAGGGACGACGTGATACTCGACAAGAGATCCAAGTCCAGCTCTTTTAAACCAGCGGATGAAATAGTCAAATTCCAAGTCCACCCAACGGACCCTACAAAAACATCCTCCATCGGGGCACAGTTAAACCCCGCTGTGGACGCCGCACTACGAGAGTTCCTACGCGAGAACTGGGACATATTCGCCTGGCATCCCTCAGACATGCCAGGAATCCCACGCAGGCTGGCCGAGCATAGCCTCAATATCCTAAAGGGATTCAAGCCGGTCAAGCAAGCTCTTTGGCGTTTCTCCGAACCTAAGAGACAGGCCATGGGAGAGGAACTAGCCAAGTTATTGGAGGCTGGATTCATCAGAGAAATAAAACACCCGGACTGGCTAGCACACCTGGTAATGGTACCAAAGAAGGACAAATCCTGGCGCCTTTGTGTCGATTTCAAAGACCTCAATAAAGCCTGCCCAAAGGATCCCTTCCCCCTCCCACACATCGATCAAATCATTGATGCTACCGCAGGACACGCGTCATTGTGTTTCCTCGACGCATACTCCGGTTACCACCAAATCAACATGGCAGAGTCCGACCAAGCCGCAACGGCATTCAGCACACCATACGGTCCCTTCTGCTTTAACACAATGCCTTTTGGGCTCAAAAACGTCGGCGCAACATATCAGCGCATGATTCAGACATGTCTGGAGAAACAAATCGGGAAAACAGTAGAGGCATACGTAGACGATGTGGTCATCAAAACCAAACATGTCGACTCTTTGATAGACGACTTGAGGCTCACATTAGACAACCTCCGAACGTACGACATCAAGCTCAATCCGGAAAAATGCGTTTTCGGTGTACCAGCCGGAAAGCTCCTAGGTTTCATTGTCTCCAGTAGAGGTATTGAAGCTAATCCGGCCAAAATCCGAGCTTTGTCACAGTTGGCTACCCCAACAGACCTCAAACAAATCCAGAAGTTAACTAGATGCATGGCGGCTCTAAGCCGCTTTATCTGCCGCTTAGGAGAAAAGGCTTTACCCCTTTATCGCCTCCTTCGGCGCATCGAACACTTCGAGTGGACGGACGTGGCCACAGCCGGATTGGAAGAAATAAAGGCCATTTTGGCAACCAACCCAATCTTGGTCGCGCCAAACATCGGCGAACCAATGTTGTTGTACATTGCGGCAACTCATCAAGTTGTAAGCGCAGTACTCGTTGTCGAACGAGAAGTTGCCGGACATATATTCCCTCTTCAAAAGCCGGTATACTATGTATCCACTGTCCTCACTCCATGCAAATCATGGTACCCACATTATCAAAAGATAGCCTATGCGGTATTCATGGCATCCCGGAAGCTGCGACACTACTTTCAAGAGTGTTCGATTACAGTAGCCTCGGAAGTGCCACTTAATGATATTATAAACAACCGCGATGCTACGGGTCGGATTGCTAAATGGGCCATTGAGCTCCTCCCGTTTGACATAACATACAAACCTCGACGGGCCATTAAGTCGCAAGTATTGGCTGACTTCGTCGCCGAATGGACGGAGGCCGAACTCCCTAAAGAGTACGACGCATACTCCAATTGGATCATGCACTTCGACGGTTCTAAAATGCTGGCTAGTCTAGGGGCTGGCGTCGTCCTGACGTCCCCAACCGGAGATACCATTCAGTACGTATTGCAAATATTGTATACAGACTCCAACAATGCAGCCGAATACGAAGCTCTGTTGCATGGTCTTCGGATGGCAGTCTCCAGGGGCATTCAACGCCTGGAGGTGCGTGGGGATTCAAACCTCGCAATATCCCAAATAAATGGAGACTTTGACGCCAAGAATCCGAAAATGGCGGCCTATCGAAACGCCATCCTAAAAATGTCAGCTCGGTTCGAGGGGCTCGAATTTCACCATGTGGCTCAGGAAAACAATTAGGCGGCGGATATCCTCGCCCGCATCGGCGCAAAACGTGATGCGGTCCCCCTCAACATATTTTTGGAAAGGCTGTTCAAGCCATCCGTAGTATGGGAAGGGGACACCGGTAACAATAGTCTGGACCCGGCCAAAATACCTGATACCGAACTCTCTGACACAATCGGAGGCTCTGCCGCCGAAATAACACTTTCAGCCCACGAAATAATGGCCATTATTGCCCCATGGACAGAACCATTCTTGGCCTACCTAACTAGACAGGAACTTCCGGAGGACCAATATGAGGCACGCTGCATAGTGTGGTGATCCAAGGCCTACAAGGTCCATGAGGGAGAATTGTACAAAAAAAGCACTACCGGAGTCCTTCAAAGGTGCATCTCCGACGAGGAAGGGCGGAATCTTTTGGCAGAAATTCACGCCGGACTCGGCGGTCATCACGCCGCAGCCCGGGCTCTTGTAAGCAAGGCCTTTCGTACAGGATTCTATTGGCCAACGGCCCGGGCAAATGCACAGGACTTGGTCCAACGCTGCGCCGGTTGCCAGCTCTTTGCAAATCAAAGCCACATGCCACCCACCGCCCTCGAAACAATCCCCATTACATGGCCCTTTGCGGTCTGGGGGCTTGACATGGTTGGACCCCTTAAAGGGGGAACCCACAAGAAAAAATACTTATTGGTCATGGTGGATAAATTCACCAAATGGATAGAGGCCAAAACTGTTAAAACAGCTGAATCCGGACCTGTGATAGACTTCATATCCGGGGTTGTACACCGTTATGGCGTCCCCCACAGCATCATCACTGATAATGGCACGAACTTCACGGCCGATGAGGTAAAACTCTGGTGCAGCAAAATGGGCATCAAGCTCGATTATGCTTCAGTCTATCATCCACAAACCAACGATCAAGTCGAGAGAGCAAACAGTCTTATAATGAGCGGCATTAAACCCAGATTAGTGTGCTCCTTAACGGAGTCTAACACGCACTGGGTAGAGGAGCTCAACTCCATACTCGGGGGCTGCGGACCACAGCGAATCGTAGTACCGGATATACACCCTTCTTTATGGTGTACGGCGCAGAGGCAGTCTTGCCCTGTGACATAATTCATGACTCACCTCGAGTGCGCATGTACGAAGAAAGAGAAGCCGAGCTCGATCGGCAGGACAGTTTGGACACCCTGGAGGAGTAGCATGACGTAGCTAAGGCCCGTTCTGCATTTTATCAGCAACAGGCTCGCAGATACCAAAGTAGAGAAGTACGGGCCAAAACTTATAACGTTGGCGACCTAGTTCTACGCCTACCGGATAAGAAAAAGAACAAGCTCGAGCCCAAATGGGAAGGTCCCTTCATTATTGACCAAGTTCTGACCGGTGGAGCGTACCGACTGCGGGATGCATCGACTAGTCGACTCGAGTCGAACCCATGGAACGCGGTCAGCCTCCGAAGATTCTACGCCTAGCACCGGACTCTATGTTAGTCCCCTCCCTTTGTCCATTTTCTGCATATACATTATCTGTCTTGTTTCTCTTTCTTTCTTTCTTTTATTATTTCTCTAGGCCTTCAAGGGTCACCTTGTGCCTCGCTTGCACATTACAGATGCGCTAGCCGCACTCTTCATACCTGGGGGCTTCTTTCACAGAAGATTAAATTATTTATCTGGGCCTCATGCCCCACACATGTGTTATACTTCCGCATGTACCTTTTTTCACCATTATATGCATCGATATGACTTAAGTTTTGGCCAAGCTGGGTTGCCTGGCTCTTGTATTTATGCCCTACGTTCTCGTTAATTCGGCTAGGGCATAAGTGGAGCACCTCTGCGATTGTTACTGCCGAGTCAGCCGGATGTGTACCTCAGACTGGGTGAAGCCGAAAGCTAGCGTTCTTAAGGGAATATTCGGTCAGTGAACAAAAGATGATTTTTATTTATTATCCATACCTGCCCCCAGATGTTTTTCCTGTGTTTCCTATCGCAGTCCGGACATGCACTTTAGGGCATGCTTACCTAGGGAAAGGAACCCTTAACGGAACTATTCTCCCTAGAAGATGTTTCTTACTACCCATGTAATATAACATAACTAGTTGGGCACTTGTATGATAAAGCACTAATGACCCCTATGCCTGGTCTCCACGCATACCTCGGTTCTTATATAACTGAGCGGGTGTTTGGATACACTCCGGACTATTGGGCCCGGAGGTTGAAGCGAAAAGGTCCGCAACGACAAATGATCTACAATCCGGCTAGAAGGCATTATACATGTCACTTTAATTACATAGTCATGCAAACTGACTAAATTCCTCTTCTATACCATCCAATAGGCGGTCTAGCTTACAATCCTGTTGAGAATACTTTGTGGCTAATTCTACTTGCCCATAAACTAAGCTAACAGGGATCTCTTTCCCGTCGGGCCCCACAGGTCCGACCTCGGCCATGTGATTTGGGTCTGCCTTGGTATACCGCGTCTTCACCACGGCCCAGGCTTCTCTGGCACCCTGTCGGCAGGCTGATATCTTCCACAATCGGAAGCGCTGCCGTGCTCCCTTGAGCTTCTCCGCAAGCTCGGCAACGCCCTCTAGCAGGGAGACGGGCGGCCACAAGGCCTGGGCAAAACCCTGCATCACCTGCCGAACTTGTTCGTGCAGATGTGACAGCTCAGACAGAAGATCACCCGCAGACCCGGGCATTTCCTCCGCAGGACGACCCGTCAGCAACCTACAGACATAACGCTGTTAGTCGGCTTCTTCGCTGAACTCCTTCAAAAGGATTCATTCAAGCACTTACTGAAAATGCCGCGTCGAAGCTGCTTATTCTCCTTCTCGGAGTCTGCAAGCTGGCCCCGAACGTCTTTTAGTTCCACGTTCATCTTAATATTGGCGTCTTGGAGATTGTTTTCTCCCGCCTAACTTCAGTCAGCACGCGTTTGCCAGCCTCTAGCTGTCGCATAACATGCTGGTCCTCCGGATTCTCTCCGGATTCATCTGCAACATCTGTTGTTAGATCTGCAGCCATGCCGCACGTTATATGGTACCACCATTCTTTAAAGTAAATGTTACCAGCATGCGACTTTTTCGGTTCCTGCAAGGCGGCCACAGCAGCCCGTAGTTGGGTCTTACATTACTCTAACTCCTGTGACAGCCTAGTATTCTTCTCTGTAAGAACCTGCACAATAAGGATGATCCTTAAATCAGTTCTCCTAACTGTTTCAAGTCTCAGGGGCTACTGATACATATAAATCGTCAGATTTACTCACCTGTACATCCTTTACATACTGATCCGTGGCTCTGGCTAGACCATCTTGAGCAGCACGGAGGTACGCCTCTCCAGAATTGAAGGCGTCAAACGTCTCTGGTGAGAAACAAGCGTCACGGAGTACGGCCCGGCGGCGCCTATGATTCATGGCGCTTTCCACTTCTGAGTTTGTAGCGGATAATCTATCTGCATCCTCTGTAGGGGGATTATCCGGCGCCTGCCCCATATCGGCTTCTGCCTCCATGTCCGGTCCTGGCGCCCGACTGATGGAAGCGTGATTGGCAACATCGCCGGACATATTCCGGCGAGCGTTTTTTCTGTTAAAGAAACACGGGCTTCATTACATTTCGAGAAACACGACAACCACGGAGCGGTGTTTTTCTTATACCTTTGCGCCGGCATCTCCGTCCTGACCGCCTTCCTTTTTGGCCTACCCGTCCTCGGTGCCTCTTGTTGGCGAGTTGATGCGGGTTCGGCAGGGCGTCCCGAATGCCTTCCCTGTAAAAGATGCCATGTGTATATGGTGGGTGAAGTTCCTAAAAGGGGATCCTAGTTTTGGAGTTGGGATTTTTGGTTTTTCTTACTTGCGATACAGGGAGCAGTCCGGGATAGTCGGCTGTAATGGCCACCATGGCATCATCGCAGCTTAACTGATAGAACTGCCGGTCTATCAGCTCCACGAATATAATCGAATCTTCTTCAAGTCCAGAGTCGAGGGCCCGGTCAGGGTCCTCTAGTTGTGGTGAGGGGCTGCTGACCTCCTTTATGGCTTTTCACAGTTCCCGCCGCAAAGTGGCAAGGTGAATACTTACGACAAAGAATGCGAGAAAAATGGAAGCAGGGAGATATAACTTACCCAGCTTGGAGGATTGTACATGGAGAATCCATCCCGTGGCTTGATGCGGGTGAACTCCTCTTCCTCACCCTTGAACAGTTCGGACAGAATTTTCGCTAGAGCGGCAGCGTTGTCCGGACCCTTACTCCCGCAGCCGGTGGCGTCATCCGCCCCGTTATAACACCACAAGGGGTGCCCACGATATTGAAGTGGCTGCACTCCCCGCATTATGCAAATCGACATAACTTCGATTATTGTCAATCCTGACTGAGCCAGTGCTTTGATCCAGTTCATCAGATAGAGGACTTCTCCGTTGTCTTCCGCCTGGGGGCTCCGTGGGCACCAACTTTGGCGCTTCTTCAGAGGAGCATTGTTGAACTCAGGAAGACCCCGCCGAATAGGGTCCGGAAGGGGAACGTCCTCCATATGAAACCATTCTGAAGGCCAGTCTTTGGACGACTTCTTTGGGGTACCGGACAGGTATCCGGTATCGGCGATGCGCCATATCTCGGCTCTGCCCACTTGATAAAGTGATCTCCTCTGTGTGCGAGGGACGAGGCAAAATAGCCTTTTCCACAGCTCGAAGTGAGCCTCGCAGCCCAGGAACAACTCGCATAGAGCAACATAGCCGGCGATATGTAAAATGGAGGCAGGGGTGAGATTGTGTAATTGGAGGCCGTAGAACTCCAGGAGCCCACAGAGAAACGGATGAATTGGAAATCCGAGTCCCCTTAGTAAATAAGGAACAAGGCAAACCCGTTCCCCCATGGAGGGACAGGGAAAGCTCTCCGCTTGCTCCCCACCATTGTAGGTGGCAAGCCCGGCTCGAACGGGCACCATATACGCCGGAGGGAGAAATCCCTTAGTTTGCAGTTCAACTAATCGACTGTGCGGGACTGAACACCTCTCCCAATCACCGGGCTTAGGGCTACGGGGGCAGGAGGAGGAGCTGCGGAGGTCGGCCATGCTGGAATGGATCTTTCCGAAACGCGCTCTGATGGATTCTCGCTGGGGGAGGATGGTATGGATCGGATCTAAGAATCCCCATCCCTTTAATAGACAATTTATTTATCTGGCTAGGGGGGCGAATGTAAAAACGCCCTGGCGCCTCGTATTCATTCGACGCGTGGGAGATAGCCCTTACTGGGCACAGAAGCCAAGAGGTTCAACATTTATGGAGCCGGACACTGCTTACGAACACTTGAAAATTGGAGAAGAACCCGCCTTGCAATGCCAAAGACAACACTGCGCGCCAGACTCATCGTCATTGAAGCTTGGTTCAGGGGCTACTGAGGGAGTCCTGGATTAGGGGGTATCTGGACAAGCGGACTATATCCTTTGGCCGGACTGTTGGACTATGAAGATACAAGATTGAAGACTTCGTCTATGGTCCGGATGGGACTCTACTTGGCGTGGAGGGCAAGCCAGGCAATACGGATATGTACATCTCCTCCTTTGTAACCGACCTTGTGTAACCCTAGCCCCCTCCGGTGTCTATATAAACCGGAGGGTTTTAGTCCGTAGGACAACATACAATCATACCATAGGCTAGCTTCTAGGGTTTAGCCTCTCTGATCTCGTGGTAGATCTACTCTTGTACTACCCATATCATCAATATTAATCAAGCAGGACGTAGGGTTTTACCTCCATCAAGAGGGCCCGAACCTGGGAAAAACATCGTGTTCCCTGCCTCCTGTTACCATCTGCCTTAGACGCACAGTTCGGGACCCCCTACCCGAGATCCGCCGGTTTTGACACCGACACTCACCATGCCTGATATTGCTTTTACTGTTAATAAAGTCTGTCAGTTTCTGCATGCACCTACTACAGCACACTGGACTGCTGCTAAACGTATATTGAGATATGTGAAAAACACCTTAAATGTTGGACTGACATTCAGCAGATCATCATCTACTCTTGTTAGTGCATTCTCAGATTCTAACTGGGCAGGATGTTTGGATGATAGACGATCAACTGGTGGCTTTGCAGTGTTCTTTGGTCCTAATCTAGTTTCATGGTGTGTAAGGAAACAAGCCACAGTTTCTAGATCCAGTACAGAAGCAGAGTACAAAGCATTAGCAAATGCAACAACAGAGATTCTTTGGGTAAAAATGGTGCTAAGAGAACTCGGGATACAGAATACCAAAACTCCATGTCTGTGGTGTGATAATCTTGGTGCTACCTATTTATCAGCTAATCCCGTGTTTCATGCAAGAACCAAGCATATCGAAATAGATTATCATTTTGTTAGAGAGAGAGTTGCTAACAGGGAATTGGAAATTCGGTTTGTGCCCTCTAGAGATCAAGTTGCAGACGGTTTCACAAAGGCATTACCCTCAAGACTATTTGAGGAGTTTAAACATAATCTTAACTTAAGTAAGTTTTGATTAAGGGAGAGTGTTAATCATAGTTATCTAGTCACGGCTCGGTTGTTAGGAGCCAAGAGGTTTATTCCTTTGAGTTGTATCTTATCTCCTCAACCTCCTGTAACTCCCTAGCGTGAGGATCTCTCTCTCTCTTTTCCCTCGATGTATTCCCTAACGTGCGTGGCACGGTTGTACGAGACACCACAATCAACATATACACATGCGGGTCTCCATATTGGAGATTGAGACGCTTCATCAATTCCTTCACAAACTACATACGGGTGCATATAGACATATTTTAGAGTGTATATTCACTGATTTTGCTCCATATGTAGTCCATAGTGGAATCTCTAAAAAGACTTATATTTAGGAATGGAGGGAGTAGCTGTTTGCATGTGTGAAGTCCATAACGACCATTAAAATAAAAGTTTTGCATGTTATCGTTTTAAGTTGAGAATAATATTTGCATGACATCTTATTTTGAGTGTAGGCAATAGAGCATGCAGAGAGTGTAACACTGTATGCAAACAGAAGTCTTTGCAAACTGCTCACGGATGATGGTGAAGGTGCTTTGTCAGATGCTCTCATGTGCAGAATGCTGCGACCTGATTGGGCAAAAGCTTGCTACCGTCAAGGTGCAGCTCACATGCTACTCAAGGTACGTCTAGCTTGCCACTGTGTTCACAGATGACCTAGTCCCTCCGTTCACAAATATAAAATGTTTTGGATATTTCAATATATACTCCTTCCGTCCCGAACTACTTGTTGCGGAAATGAATAAAAATGGATGTATCTAGAAGTAAAATACATCTAGATACATCCATTTTCGCGATGAGTAATTTCGGACTGAGGGAGTATTACATACCGACTGAAATGAGTAAACAAACACACTAAAACTTGTATATATACATCTGATTCAGAAAAAAGTTAGAACATCTTCTATTTATTAATGGAGGGAGTATTTCATAATTCATATTGATATTGCAGTTTGGTCACGCTCTTTGATTTGCTTTGCACCCAGGAGTATAAACAAGCCTGTGATGCTCTCTTGGACGCACAAAATTTGGATCCTGGGAATGCCAAAATTGAGGGTGAACTACGATAAGCCCACTTTCTTACATGCTTATCTCTTTTGAGTGTCTTCCGAATGATAGTATGGTTTTAGGTTGGGAACATATTTCTACTGTTGTTAGAAGCAGTTATGTGCCACTGGTGCAATTCTTTCCACGTTTTTTTTACATCGGTAAACTCTGCTTCTGCTTCTCATCTATTAAATAGTGATGATGAGAAGCTCTTTTGTGAAGTGCCATCAGTAACTTTTAGGGACCTACGATGTTATCCCCAGGAAGAGGAATCGTAGTTCTTTTTTTTTCAGAACGGATAATCATGTAGTTATTGGATGAATGTTGAGGACCTTTTAGCTGACGTTTCATGAATTCATGCAGGAAGGCTAGGGAACTGATGAAGAACCCTCCGGGTGAAGGCGAGCAATGAGACACTGACTCCGGGGATGCAACGTGTGCTAGTTTTCACTAAACTAGAGCAAGCAGGCAGGACCTTCTAATCCTTATGTTCTGCTAGGAACCAAAAGAGCTCTCATTCATGTGGAACTACGTCTTCAGACTGCTAACACGGCTTGTATGAATCAGTCTTGTCTGGCCCGTGGATCTTACTGGCCGTATTCAGTTCCTTTACTTTTGGCTAGATTTATTATATTCGTGTGCCAGGTTTCTCTAGAAGTACATATTTTTTGGGGTGATTTTGATATCTAGTTCTTGCACATTTCGGTTGAATATGAGCATTTCATATGAATATTATTATGTATTCAATTCTGTCCATGACGGCAGAACTGGGACATTGCAGAATACTCGAACCCTACCACAACCAGGCTTATATAGGTATTCAGTAAACAGGATGGTTGGCGGTAAACTTAACTATACTAGTAGAGTTATGAAAGTAAGCACTACTCCTTGCATTCGGGCTGTCGAGTTCCCTTTAACTTGATCTGGGATGAGGTGGACCGTCTAATCTTCTTTCGTTCTATTCATCAGAAGTCATTGTAGTACAAAGCTAGGAGCGATGCTCACAGGGTTGCCTCCTCAGCTCGCAACCTTGGCGCTTTTGTCCATATCGATCATTCCTTCCGTGATTGATTTTAAACTAAATTAGACCCTGTAAAATTCAAGTAAACAATTTTGCATCTGTGTTATTTTACTGCACGAATCACATGCCTTAATTTCATCTTTTTACCTGTTGCAGTCGATGATAATAATGATGCAGCTGACGACGATGTGGGTTGACAAGGGCAGCGATACATCAGCGCACGGCTGTGTGTCTTAGAGCTGGTCCGGATGTTGTTATGGCACTGAGCAATGCTGAATGTAAATACGTAATGAACCCTCTTGATCAATGAAATTTATCCTTCCCGCAAATGAAAAAAGGACAACGATACAATGAGCTGAGATGCGTTTACAAAGGGAGAGAACGTGCGTTTACAATGAGCTGAGATGTGCCAGGGAGGTAGATCAGAGCAGAGACTGGAACGGAGAGTGGAAGAAGCAAAAGGAAACAGGGGAGGAGGGCGGAGAAGAGAGGAAGAACGGGGTCGGTGTCGCGCCGCCAAGTGCGATGTGGGAGCACGATCCAACAAGCAGAAGCAGTATGAGAGAAAGGGAAGAAGAAAACAAGGGACAGGGGGAGGAGATCGCCGGAAGAAGGGAGAGGGAGAGGACGGCATCACGCCAATCATCGGACCTGAAGTCATCGCCGGAAGTCGCCACCGCTTGCGCATCGGGCGGGCCTTCCTCGTTCTGTTCTGTCCTAGTTGAGGAAAACTATCCTATTGCCACCCTCGTTCGGTCATGAGTCCGGGTCCGTCTCTCGCTCGAAGGGGCAAAAGGTGAACCGATATAAGTTTGACGCCCCCCTCCAGTCTAGCTCCACCACCGGATCATTGGAATCCCGTTCGCTAGAAGAACGGCACAGAGCATGGCAATCGACCAGCAGCGCCGCGTGAAGCTCATGGTTAGCTACGGCGGGAGGATCGAGCGCGCCCAGGGTCGGCCGCCGAGGTACGTCGACGGTGAGCACCTGCTCCTCAACGTCGTCTCGTCCGTCTCGACGAGGGGCTTCCGCGACCTGCTGGCGGCGCGCGCGGGCTTCTCCGACTTCTCTGTCAAGTACTGCTACTCCGGCGAGGGGCTGGACTCGCTCTGCGACGTGGACACGGACGAGGACCTGCGGGACATGCTGGACATGCTGCTCTACCGGGATCTGCAGGTCCGGCTGTTCAACGACAAGAACACGCGCCGGTTCCGGGTCTACCTGTTCCGCGACGCCACCGCCGCCCCGTCGCCGACCTCCCAGGCCCTCGGAAAACCAGCTCCCATGCGGCGTAGCGCGACGTCGCCGGCTCTATTGCCGGCGAAGCCAGCCGACGTCGACGGGCGGCCCTCCCAGGGCCTGGCCGCTCCCGCTCCCTCTCTCTTGCCGCGGATCATGACTTCGCCGAATCCGTTGTGCGAGACGTCGACGGCTGGCACGGCGCCCTCCAAGCCGCCGCTCGCCCCTGCTCTCGCACGCCGGATAGCGTCGTCGCCTTTGTTGACGGCAGGCTCGGCAAATGACACGGCTTCTTTGATCACCACTACGTCGACATCAGCAGCCAGAGCTACCCAAAATACACAACCCCACGCCGCGGCGTTCCGGCCGGCAGAGCTGAGTAATCCGGTGTGCCAGGCGGCTCCAGTATTCTTGGTGCCAGTAATGCCGCAGGTCATAATCCACCGGCCGAAGATCATCCTCGTACCCGTGTTCAATTAATTCTAAGGTGGCCATGTGCTGAGAATTGTTTAAGTCACAATCGATTATGAAAACTAGATAATACTCCGCACGTTGTTGTGGGAATAGTTTGATAAATATTTCGATGAAGTAGAAAAAATGAATATTTGATTGATGTATGTACACTGTTCAAGATATCTTCCGATATTCTGATAAATTGACCGATTTATCGCTTACCGTCGTCTGGCCGATAAGATAAATCGGCCGATAAATCAACCGATATGGCGATAAACTTGTCGATTTACCCCTTATCATGGGTCGACCGATAAGTTCTCGATAAGCGATATCCCCAACATTGTGTACGTATAATGTAAAATATTTATGAAATATAAGTTGTGTAATGGTTGCATGTTCTTATGTGTCTTTTTCCATTGATGGTAGCATGTTGTTGTCGCCCTTTTTACATGCATAAGTGCATGTTTGACGTGGGATAGCTGCATGTTATCATGTCCATCACCTATTGTACCTAAATAGAAGCTGCTCGTCATAATTCCGATTTGAGATTTTATGCGGAGACTGCTACAAACTGGCATTCATGGCCTAGATTAACACATGATGAAGGCGGAAACCAATGCCACCAAACTAACCTAGGATTCTAAATTGCTAACATCATGCCGAAAGAATTTGAAACATATCTACAATATCAACAGCATTAGCAGACTCGATTAATCTCTCAAAATGAATAAGGGATAATAATGATCAACGATACCCACTCCCTCATCCAAAAATGTCTTCAGACTTCTTGATGGTGTTATCCACTGCCCTGGAGGCCTAAACAAACATGTGAACAATAGAACTATCTACCGTGATGAAAAATAATGTGGAATGTGTTGTACCTTCTTTACTATGTCAAGCATACCATTTTCACAGATCTTGTGCCACCTTGTATGCCATGTTGGTAACTTCACTTCAGTGATTAAAATCCATTGTCTCCTGGTTGAACTTGGTCTTCAAAATAAAAATCGTAAATAAGGACTGAGCATACAGAAAATAATTCAAGCAATCACATGACCAAACAAAAGACACCATGTTAACATCGATGGTGCAGCCATTGGCGTGAAGGTTGCAACAAAAAGAAAACTGCAATGATAACTTCAGAGTCAAGGAGGCTGCAAACCCATTTTACCTAGATTTCAGTCATCTGAATTTTTGTTTTGTGGTCAATCGATTTTCTGACCCTTGGATTGTGCTATAAGATTTGTGTAGCTTTTATTTTTTTCTGTCACATTTCGCTGGTGGTACTGGGTTGTTTGGATTCAATTGGCACCTATTTTGGGACAGTCGATTTCCTTCTTGGGCTGGATTTTGGGTGTGTATGCTCTTTTTTCATGTGTTTACTTTTGTTTTTTGCATGTGTATGCTTTTATTTTTAAATTTCAGTTGAGCTTTATTTCTTTACGTGTATTTTCGGATATTCAGTGCGTGAAAATGTATACATGCAAGTACTACATGTACAAATTACATCCGAGTACTCAAACTTCACTTTTATATATTAATTGTACATATTATAAAAAGTGCATTTTTTGCTAATTGTGTGGAAATTTTTGTTTTTTCTTTATTATTTAAGGGTAATACCAATGCTAATTGTTTTGCTAATTTAATACATTCTATTATTATTTGTATATATGCATGGAAGTACAATACAGTATCTGTGTAAATTATACTAGACTGCTAAAGTTGCATTATTATATGTGTATTCGCTGCATATTATAAAAAGTGCAATTTCAGTGCAAAGTTGTGTGCAAGGTTTTTCTTTATTTTATTTCTTCTTAAGAGTAATACCAATGTTGCTAATTTATTTTCTCTTAGAAAACTTTTTTTATTATGTTTAGCTTTTAATTCATTTCCCGTTTTAAGGATGATATCAATGCCACTTATCCGTTCCTTGTTTAATTTTTTTTATAAAATTCACTATAGTATGTTTATTCTTACAGAACTAAAAAAGTGCAACTTATATGTAAATTGTGTGCAAATTGTATCATTATTATTGTTTTGAATTCCTTTCTTCTTAAAGGGTGGTACCAATGCCACTATACTTCATTTCTTCTTAGAAAAATATTTTTATTTTTGTGTTTGTAAGTAGTAAACAAGCAAGTATGATACACCATGTGTGTAAATTATAATATAAGCAAAAATTGCATTGTATATGCTTATTTTTGGCATATTAGAAAAGTGAAATTTCAGAGCATACTTGTGTGGAAGTTTTTTTTAATTTTATTTATTCTTAAAAGGTTTCATTTTCCCAAAACTTCATTAGCTTGTTTTGCTCTTTGTTTTTATATTTTCTTTCTTCTTAAAGGGTTTTATTCTTACGTAGAAAACTCCACTATTTTGTTTTAGTTTTAGTTTTTATATTTTGTTTTCTTAAAGGGTTTCATTCTTCCATAGAAAACTTCATTATTTTTTATTTGTTTTAGTTTTTTCATTTTCTTTCTTCTTAAAGGGTTTCATTCTTCCCTAGAAAATTTCATTATTTTGTTTTTGTTTTTGTTTTTTTACTTTCTTTCTTCTTAAAGGGTTTCAATCTTCCATAGAAAATTTCATTATTTTGTTTTTGATTTTGATTTTTTTTGCGGGAAACTGTCGATCTATTCATCTTCAATCATAGCAGTATAACAAACACCAGAAATAATAAAAATTACATCCATATTTATAGACCACCGAGTGACGACTACAAGCACTGAAGCGAGCCGAAGGAGCGCCACCGTCATCGCCCCTCCCTAGCCGGAGCCGGGCACAACTTGTTGTAGTAGACAGTCGGGAAATCGTCGTGGTCCCATAGGACCAACGCCCCAGAACAGCAACCGCCGCCGATGAAGAGAATTTTAAATCGGAAGAATCCAACCTGAAGACACATGAACAAAGACGAACAAAGACCGGATCCGAGCGGATCCACCAAAGACAACCACCGACCAAATCTGGAGATATCCGCCGGTGACACATCTCCACATGCCCTCCAACGATGCTAGACACACCATTGGGACGAGGGCTAGGCGGGGAGAACCTTATTCCATTTTCAAGAAGCCGTCGTTGTCTCGTCTTCTTGAGCAGGACACAAACCCTAACAAAACTTGAAGAAGCACCTGAAAGCAGAGTCCTCCCGCCGGCAAGGGCCGGGATCCACCGCGCACCCTTGGAGACCACAGGAGACGTGGGAGATCGGCGGCGCCGCCCACGGGAGGCAGAAACCCTAGCCACCTTTTCTTGGAGTTTGAAGGCGAGGGGACCGGCGGTCACACCGGAGTGGGAGAGCCATCAAAGGCGAGGGGACCGACGGTCATGCTGGAGGAGCCCGCCGGCAAGGGGACCGAAGCGTGGGATAATCCCGCGGAGAGCCAGCGGAAGCGAGGCATTCGCGGAGAGCAGTTGGAGGCAAGCCGGTCTCGGTCGAGCCGGATGAGACGTCAAAGCCGATGCCGATCGGCAGTTGTGCCGGACCAGGAAAGTACTCGAAGGTGAGCAGACCAGTGGTCCAAGGCAGAGGAGCCCTCACGCGAGAGTGTCGTCTAGCCGCCACACCGTGCGGAAAATATTGATTTCTTTTTCTGATGAGGGAGAGATGACCTGGCCGATGAATAGCACAAACTCCTGCATACTAAGATGCTTCCCTGTACCAACCTCGCGGAGCTCGAACTCCTTCCTCCCACCATGAACTCGTAGCGGCCTCCAATCAGATGCTATGTGATGCAGACCGATGCGACCCAATCAGATCGGGATCACACGACAGGAGAAGCCAGCAGCACCATATCAAATCACGATGTCTTTGCAAGTTAGGGAGAGGAGGCGCGACGACAAATGTGGTGGCGTAGACGACTAGTCTTCCATGGTTGTACTCCTATGTGTGTGGGTGAAAAGTTTTTTTTTGAAACGTAAAAGTTTCTTTCTTTAGAAGAGATAGAGTGTGGTGCTGTTTTGCGGTTACTTATGGAAACGAAAATGAATAACCTGGTGCTACGGAAACGTCTGGCACTTCATTTGTGCTGATGTGTGATGTGTGGCCGCATGCCAGGAGAATTAGGTAATTGGTTGCTGTAATGGATCTTCTTTCTGTTGTTGAACTGCTAGTTGGTCCCACCTGTAAGTCAATGGTGAAATGATGATGTGGCTGACTGGCTGATGTGGATAGGTTGCATGTTAAGATAATTGATATAGTGAGGATAAACTTCTTAAGTATATAGGATACTCAGTAAAGTGAGAATTTAGCCAACCCATGTATTAAAGTAAGTAGGTTGTAGATATTAGGCGACAAATCAAAATTCCAGATTGATCAGTGGTTATGCACTATGGGACCTAACTTATAGGCGTGACTTCAATTTTTCTTATACTTTACTATAAATTGTTTATATATTTTATAGTTAATGATGTTAATTCCTCTATATTCATTGTTAGTATCACCACACGTGTTTTGATACATTTGTAAACCTATTATTGCACGCGTGTACATCCTAACTTTAGTGTGCCTTTTTTTGAACTATACGTTGATTTTGTATGGTGCAATATCTTTAGACGAGCTTCGCTTCCAATATTTTGTGTTTCAAGATGTGGATATTAGTTCTGGCTCTGGGTCCATATGCTACTGAGATATGCGCAGTCCATCTTCCTATAGATTCATGTGTCAGGTTGTATTCTCCTTTGTATTACACAATGTGCTCTCCGTTTTGGAACAATATAATGTGGCCCACGTCTGGTCCTTATTAGATGAGTGCAGTCCGTTTGTTAGTCATTGGTCTAGATGGAGACGAGACACTCATGTCCCACGTTTTTTTTTCAAGGATACGTCAAAGGTTGACGTATCAGGATTAAAGATTAAAAGAGCCTAGAAAGGCATATAGTTTTACAACTTATCCACGGCTATCATAGCCAACCCTCGACATGTGGATTACTCACTACTAGCCCACCCATCTAGACTATCCGAAAACGGCCTCTCTTCACGCAATAGCCCAGCCGATCCTCCTAAGAAGCTCACTTGTGGAAGGGATCCTTCCGTTGAACACCACATCATTTCTATGCTTCCATAGCAGCCATGCAACTAGCGCGATTACAGTCCATGTCTCCTTCCTAAGTTTTGGTTGTGGATTTATAGAGGTCCACCATTTCACCAAGTTGGCGTCTGTAGTAGGTAGTCAAGCTAGCTTATCCCAGTGGTTAAGGATGGAGAACCACACTTGTCTAGCAAACACACATACAAGAAGGATGTGGTTGATCGTCTCAGGGGCTTGATCGCAGAAGGGGCAGGCTGTCGGGTGTGGTAGGTGTCGGCGCGCAAGCCTGTCGGCCGTCTAGCACCTCTCCCTTGCTGCCAACCATGTGAAGAACTTGCAGGTCGCCGGCGCCCTTGACCGCCAAATTTGTGATGCTACATTAGCCTCTACTCTCCCAGCAAAGAACGCTCGGTAAGTCGCTCTTGCCGAGTAGCAGCCATTATTCTCCCAAGCCCAAACCAGTTTATCTTCAACATCGTCCAGCAGCTGAATGTGCTGAGTTCTGTCCACGAGCTGCAAAAATTCGCTCAGCTCCTGAGGACCCATGTTTGGCGACACATCCTGCCACCATCCGTCAACTACGGCTTGCCTCACCGTTTGTTTCCGTGCCCTTCTCTTAACAACCGCGAATAGTTTTGGCATGAGATCTTGGATTCGTCCGTCCTCTAGCCACAAATCCGTCCAGAACAGTGCCACCTCACCATTTCCTAGATTACACTTGGTCTCCGCTTTGTATATGTTTAGGGAGTCTGGAGATACTTGCAAGTTGAACTCACTCCATGGCCGATCATGCTTAGTTCTCATCAGCCAAGGCCATCGCGCTCTAAGCGCCATGTTGAGGAGGCGCAAGTTCGGTATGTTGAGACCACCATACTCCTTCGGTGTGCAGACTTGGTCCCATGCGACCATACAATGGCCACCGTGCACCTCGCGGCGCCCCTTCCACAAAAGCCCACGGCATATCTTGTTCGCCGCTTCAATTGTTTTGACCGGTAGATCAAGCGCCACCATCGCATGAATGGGCATGGAGGCCAGCGTGGTCTTCAGCAGCTCCAACCGTCCAGCCCTAAATAGGAGTCTTGCTTGCCATGCAGGAAGTCGATCAGCCATTCTGTCCACTAGATACTGCAATTCTGATGCCGATTTTTTGCGCAAACCCACTAGTAGTCCCAGGTAGCGCATGGCCACCCAGCGACTTGGCATCCCAGCTCATCCGCAATCTGCTGCACTTGTTCATCCGAACAACGAATAGGGTGCGCGGAGCACTTGGCCATTTCGTGCGATGCCCCGACGCCATGCCGAAATCTTCCAGTAGCGCAGCACATGTCCTAAGGCTCTGAAGATCTGATCTGGTAAAGGTGACAACATCATCCGCATAAATTGAGGTAATGTGTCGTAATCCCGCATGTGTAAGAGGTGCCATCATGCCATCAATTGCCGCGCGCTGAAGCAAGTGGTGCAGACCTTCCATGACCATAACAAACAGTAGGGGAGATATAGGATCTCCCTGCCGCAGACCTTGCCGGTTGTAAATAATTTCCCCAGGGATTCCATTGAGTAGAACTCTAGTTGAGGAGGAGGCAAGGAGGCCAACCACCCATGCGATCCATTTTGGGCCAAATCCAAACTGTTGCATTACTTCCATGAGGAACGCGCAATCCACGGTATCAAATGCTTT
Organism: Triticum urartu; assembly: GCF_056163025.1. NCBI lineage: Eukaryota > Viridiplantae > Streptophyta > Magnoliopsida > Poales > Poaceae > Triticum > Triticum urartu. Next base: position 100,447,679 of record NC_141875.1, read on the forward strand.
GGTAATGTCTAGCTTGAGCATGACAGAAGGTGTCAAGGAGGCATGCAACCTTTTTTATGTACACTGCACCATCATGTAGTTGTCATGTAGGCATCTTCCTCTTATGAACGCACTCTGGTGAGCGCCAACCAATCGCGGCATATCGCTAGTGACCCGTGCCGCGAGCACCTTGGCAGTAAGCTTGGGGAAGCTATGTATCAAACTGATAGGTCTATAGTCCCGCACTTCAAGTGCGGCAGTTGATTTTGGCAACAGAGTGATGAATGCCAGATTGATAGAAGTCATCCCACGAAAATCCATGTTTCCAAAGGACTGGAAAGCCTACAAGACGTCATCTTTGATGATTGGCCAACAGACAACGTAAAAACGCGTCGAGAACCCATCCGGACCCGGCGCTTTGTCAAGATCTTGCGCGTGAACTGCGTCCCTGATTTCTGCCTCTGTGAACTCTCCCTCCAGATGTGTCTTGTCATATGTTGGCATGCCCATCTCACTAAGGTCTAGAGAGTATGCCCGGTCTGGTGCTACCCCAAGCAAGTTTGCGAAGGAGTCCACAGCCTCTGCCATAACCTCATGATCTGATGTCATCACATCATCCACCTTTAGCTTTGAAATGTAATTTTTTCGTGTCCTGTAGCTTGCATGTGCATGAAAGAACTCCATGCACGTGTCACCATCCTTCAGCCAATTCAAACCGGAGTGCTGCCTCGCAATTGAGCGCTCGAGCAATCCCAGCCCCAGAAGTTTGTGTTTCATCATCCGCCTTAAGTCCATCTCGGCTGGGGTCAGGGATCGCGCCTCCATTGTGACGTCAAGCCGCAATATGACCTCGTTAGCAATGCGCAACTGTTTCTTGATGCTTCCCACATACTTGTCACTCCAACTCATCAACTTCTTTGCAGTGGCCTTAAGTTTCATTGGCAGACTTTTGAATGGATTCACCATGCTTGGTTGGCTATCCCAAGCTTGCCGCACCACCTCTTGAAAGCCATCAATCTTCGTCCAGAATTTTTGGAAGTGGAACCGTTTGTCGCGCTGCAGGTCAGGCTCGGGAATAAGATGCAGAGGACAGTGATCAAACATGCTCGTACTCAAGGCTGTTAGAAAAGATTGCGGACGGAACGGCTCCCAATACACTAAGACCAAGACCATGTCCAGCTTCTCGAGGGTGGCCTCCTTCCGCTTATTGGACCAATTGTAATGACGACCATTAAGGTAGAGCTCCTTTAGGTCCAACTCGGAGATGCACCGCCGGAACCGGCCCATCATTCGACGATTTATTCTGTTGTTGCTCTTATCTGCCGGGTCAGCAATTAGATTGAAGTCCCCGACTAGCACCCAAGGACCTGCATGTAAATCCCAAATCTCTCTTATTTGATGCAGAAAGGCCACCTTCTCACTGTCTCTTTGGGGCCCATAAACCCCAGTGAACCACCATCTGGTGGAATCACTTACTTGAAGCCATGTCGTGACAGCATATGTGGAGATATGCGGGTTAGACATCATGACACTAGAGGATTTGCATGCCAGCAGCACGCCCCCACTCGTACCAATCACATGGACGTAGTAAAACACGTCGAACTCCACCCCAAGACACTGCTGCACTAGCATCAAGGTCATGTCCCGCACTTTGGTTTTCCTGCAAGCATACAACACTAGCGCTTGAGCTCGAAATCACAGATTTTATTGCATTATGCTTTGTCGGGCTATTGATGCCACGAACATTCCATACCACCACTGCTTGATTTGGGTCAGCCATTAGCAAAGACCTACAACCAAGCAACTGCGGCCGCAACACTAAAGTGTTGCAGCATCCAACCCACGCCCCAGAGGCAGCACCTGAGCTTGCCACCCAAACAGCCACACAATGGCTGCAATGTGGCTTTGCTGGAGAGGTCTTGAGAAAAGGTCTAGGTAAGCTCGCATCGCTTTATCTCCGATCACCTCACCTTCCGTGACGATGCCTAGTTGAACCATAAGCGTGCACTGCTGCGTCTTGACTGACGAGCCATTCACCAAGCGGCCGCCGAGCCTAGTACTGCGTCGTATAGTAGTTGGGGGTGTTTTGCGCCTGTGCTTGTTTCTTGCCACGATTGGTCTTGGGAGAAGTGGCGATATCTTCTTTTAACACCTCGACCGAAACTGGGGCAATGGTGGCATCCAGGGAGGTACCCACTGAGGCAGTCTACCTGCTGCGTGCAGATGTGGCCCGTGAGCAAGACAAGCTCACCAGAAATGTGTCCAGGCCACTGATACGTCTCCAACGTATCTATTTTTTTATTGCTCCATACTATATTATCTACTGTTTTGGACATTATTGGGCTTTATTATCCACTTTTATATTATTTTTGGGACTAACCTATTAACCGGAGGCCCAGCCCAGAATTGCTGTTTTTTTGCCTATTTTAGGGTTTCAAAGAAAAGGAATATCAAACGGAGTCCAAATGGAATGAAACCTTCGGGAACGTGATTTTCTCTCAGAACATGATCCAGGAGACTTGGACCCTACGTCAAGAAACAAAGGAGGAGGCCACGAGGTAGGGGGCGCGCATACCCCCCCCTCCCCATGCACGCCCTCCACCCTCGTGGGCCCCCTTGTTGCTCCACCGATGTATACCTTCCTCCTATATATACCTACGTACCCCCAAACGATCAGATACTGAGCCAAAACCCTAATTCCACCGCCGCAACTTTCTGTATCCACGAGATCCCATCTTGGGGCCTATTCCAGAGCTCCGTCGGAGGGGGTATCCATCACGGAGGGCTTCTACATCATCACCATAGCCCCTCCGATGAAGTGTGAGTAGTTTACCCAGACCTACGGGTCCATAGTTATTAACTAGATGGCTTGTTCTCTCTTTTTGGATCTCAATACAATGTTCTCCCCCTCTCTTGTGGAGATCTATTCGATGTAATCTTCTTTTTGCGGTGTGTTTGTTGAGACCGATGAATTGTGGGTTTATGATCAAGTCTATCTATGAACAATATTTGAATCTTCTCTGAATTCTTTTATGTATGATTGGTTATCTTTGCAAGTCTCTTCGAATTATCAGTTTGGTTTGGCCTACTAGATTGATCTTTCTTGCAATGGGAGAAGTGCTTAGCTTTGGGTTCAATCTTGCGGTGTCCTTTCCCAGTGACAGTAGGGGCAGCAAGGCACGTATTGTATTGTTGCCATCAAGGATAACAAGATGGGGTTTTCATCATATTGCATGAGTTTATCCCTCTACATCATGTCATCTTGCTTAAGGCGTTACTCTGTTTTCATGAACTTAATACTCTAGATGCATGCTGGATAGCGGTCGATGAGTGGAGTAATAGTAGTAGATGCAGGCAGGAGTCGGTCTACTTGTCTCGGACGTGATGCCTATATACATGATCTTACCTAGATATTCTCATAACTATGCTCAATTCTGTCAATTGCTCAACAGTAATTCGTTCACCCACCGTAAAATACCTATGCTCTTGGGAGAAGCCACTAGTGAAACCTATGGCCCCCGGGTCTATCTTCATCATATTAATCTTCCAATATTTAGTTATTTCCTTTTCTTTTTACTTTGCTTTTATTTTACTTTGCATCTTTATCATAAAAATACCAAAAATATTATCTTATCATATCTATCAGATCTCACTCTTGTAAGTGGGCGTGTAGGGATTGACAACCCCTTATCGCGTTGGTTCCGAGGATTTATTTGTTTTGTGCAGGTGCGAGGGACTCGCGCGTAGCCTCCTACTGGATTGATACCTTGGTTCTCAAAAACTGAGGGAAATACTTACGCTACTTTGTTGCATCATCCCTTCCTCTTCGGGGAAAACCAACGCAGTGCTCAAGAGGTAGCAAGAAGGATTTCTGGCACCGTTGCCGGGGAGTCTACGCAAAAGTAAATATACCAAGTACCCATCATAATCCATATCTCCCGCATTACATTATTTGCCATTTGCCTCTCGTTTTCATCTCCCCCACGTCACCCTTGCTGTTTTATTCGCCCTCTCTCTCTATCCTCCCTCTCTTTTGCCGTTCACCTCTTTTCCGTTTGCTTGTCGTTATGGCTAGTCCCTTATCTTCTTCGTTGTCTCCCGAGAATGAAATTCTAAAAGCAAAGGGAGGGAGAAAATCTAAAAGATGCTTGGTATAGAATTTGTAATGCGCAAAATAGATCTACCAGGAAGCAATCTACTTCCGTTCTTCTTCACAATTTTTATGTAGGCGTTACTCCTTGGCACAGATATATCCTTGATACTATTACCGGAGGGAACTTCTTGGGTAGACATACTTTTGATTCTTGTAATGCTATGATAGATTTGTTTGGCTCACCCCCTCTTTTGGTTAATGGAACTGTATTAACTTTGGAGCATGTAATGCAAAGGCTCGAAATTATTGAAAATAAGGTTGCTACCGTAGAGTTAATTGAAAATTTGGATAAAGAGATCCACAACCGAATCTCTCAATATGGATCTAAAGTAGGAGTCACTTTGAAAAATATTAAAGAGAAGGAATCCATAGTTAATGAGAAAATAAATCACGATTCCACTAGGATCGATAAACTTGAGGATATTATTACCAACTTGGGAACCGCTTTTTCTTCCATAAAGAATACTCCAAATCCTCCCACTAAAATTGCCAAGCTTATGTATGTTCCTAAAAATAAGGGTGAATCCTCTAGTAAGGAAACTGCGGATCTCAAATCTATAAGTATTCATCCCAGTCTTTTTGCTATCATTAAGGAACCATTTGTTACAAATGAATTTTTCAATCTTGTGCCTAAAAGTTTGATAATCAATAAAAATAAAGAAATTCCTAAAGATGGTAGATGCCTCATTGAAGAATTACCAACCAAAGATGGCAATACCTAGATCTATCCTTACTTTTTTATGCCTAGCTAGGGGCGTTAAACGATAGCGCTTGTTGGGAGGCAACCCAATTTTATTTTTATTCCTTGCTTTTTGATCCTGTTTAGTAATAAATAATTTATCTAGCCTCTGTTTAGGTTGTGTTTTTTGTGTTTAATTAGTGTTTGTGCCAAGTAGAACCGTTGGGAAGACTTGGGGAAAGTCTTGATATCTTGTTGTAAAAAACATAAACTTTAGCACTCACTAGAACTGCTGCCATTTTTATTTGGAAAGTGATATTTAGTTAATTATTTTTTCAGATGATTAATAGATAAATTCCTCACGTCCAGCAATTTATTTTAGAATTTTTGGGGTTCCAGATCTTGCGCTAGCTACAGATTACTACAGACTGTTCTGTTTTTGACAGATTCTGTTTTTCGTGTGTTGTTTGCTTATTTTGATGAATATATGGCTAGTAAAATAGTTTATAAACCATAGAGAAGTTGGAATACAGTAGGTTTAACACCAATATAAATAAATAATGAGTTCATTACAGTACCTTGAAGTGGTCTTTTGTTTTCTTTCGCTAACGGAGCTCACGAGATTTTCTACTTTAAGTTTTGTGTTGTGAAGTTTTCAAGTTTTGGGTAAAGATTTGATGGATTATGGAACAAGGAGTGGCAAGAGCCTAAGCTTGGGTATGCCCATGGCACCCCCAAGATAATCTAAGGACACCTAAAAGCCAAAGCTTGGGGATGCCCCGGAAGGCATCCCCTCTTTTCGTCTACTTCTATCGGTAACTTTACTTGGAGCTATATTTTTATTCACCACATGATATGTATTTTGCTTGGAACGTCTTGTATGATTTGAGTCTTTGCTTTTTAGTTTACCACAATCATCCTTGCTGTACACACCTTTTGAGAGAGCCATACATGATTTGGAATTTGTTAGAATACTCTATGTGCTTCGCTTATATCATTTGAGTTATATAGTTTACTCTAGTACTTCACTTATATCTTTTAGAGCACGATGGTGGATTTGTTTTATAGAAACTATTGATCTCTCATGCTTCACTTGATTATTTTGAGAGTCTTAAATAGCATGGTAATTTTCTTAAATAATCCTAATATGCTTGGTATTCAAGAATAGTAAAAACTTTCTTATGAGTGTGTTGAATGCTATGAGAAGTTTGATGCTTGATAATTGTTTTGAGATATGAAGATGGTGATATTAAAGTTATGCTAGTTGAAGTAGTTGTGAATTTGAGAAATACTTGTGTTAAGGTTTGTGATTCCCGTAGCATGCACGTATGGTGAACCGTTATGTGATGAACTCGGAGCATGATTTATTTTTTGATTGTCTTCCTTATGAGTGGCAGTCGGGGACGAGCGATGGTCTTTTCCTACCAATCTAGCCCCTAGGAGCATGCACGTAATACTTTTCTTTGATAACTTGTACATTTTTGCAATAAGTATATGAGTTCTTTATGACTAATGTTGAGTCCATGGATTATATGCACTTTTCTTCCTTCCACCATTGCTAGCCTCTCTAATACCGCGCACCTTTCGCCGGTATCATACACCCACCATATACCTTCCTCAAAACAGCCACCATATCTACCTATTATGGCATTTCCATAGCCATTCCGAGATATATCGCCATGCAACTTTCCACCGTTCCGTTTATTATGACACACTCCATCATTGTCATATTGCTTAGCATGCATGTAGTTGACATCGTATTTGTGGCAAAGCCACTATTCATAATTCTTTCATACATGTCACTCTTGATTCATTGCATATCCTGGTACACCGCCGGAGGCATTCATATAGAGTCATATTTTGTTCTAAGTATCGAGTTGTAATTGTTGAGTTGTAAAAAAATAAAAGTGTGATAATCATCATTATTAGAGCATTGTCCCAGTGAGGAAAGGATGATGGATACTATGATTCCCCCACAAGTCGGGATGAGACTCTGGACGAAAAAAAAGAAGAAAAAAAGAGGCCATAAAAAAAGAGAAAAGGCCCAAAAAATGAGAGAAAAAGCGAGAAGGGACAATGTTATTATCCTTTTACCACACTTGTGCTTCAAAGTAGCACCATGATATTCATGATAGAGAGTCTCCTATGTTATCACTTTCATATACTAGTGGGAATTTTTCATTATAGAACTTGGCTTATATATTCCAATGATGGGCTTCCTCAAAATGCCCTAGGTCTTCATGAGCAAGCAAGTTGGATGCACACTCACTTAGTTTCTTTTGTTGAACTTTCGTATACTTATAGCTCTAGTGCATCCGTTGCATGGCAATCCCTACTCACTCACATTGATATCTATTTATGGGCATCTCCATAGCCCGTTGATACGCCTAGTTGATGTGAGACTATCTTCTCCCTGTTTGTCTTCTCCACAACTCACGCTCACGCTCACGCTCATGCTCTATTTTAGGGTTTCGAAGAAAAGGGATATCAAACGGAATAATAATAGTGCTATATCCATGGCTCACGCTCATGTATTGCGTGAAGATTGAAAAAGTTTGAGAATGTCAAAAGTATGAAACAATTGCTTGGCTTGTCATCGGGGTTGTGCATGATTTAAATACTTTGTGTGATGAAGATACAGCATAGCCAGACTATAGGATTTCGTAGGGATAACTTTCTCTGGCCATGTTATTTTGAGAAGACATGCAACGCGTTTGGTTCGCCTATGGTAACGTATTCAGCTTTGTATTCAGACTGCACTGTATTAGATGGTGTATTGAGTGAACACGTCTTCTGTTTGGTTGAACAAAGGTATGCATTCTGAATACAGTGCAGCGTTTGGTTGACCCATGTATTGGGATTACACAATATAGCATTAGTACATGGCTGACATATCCATGTCATATATCATAGGTAACAGATTTTTTCTGATGGATCTTAATAGATAAATATTTGAACAAATTCAAGCTAACTCCATAAATGGGGTCATCAGCAAAAAATGTATTAACACATGCATAATTAATAGCCAACAAAACAGATCATTTTCTCATTGTTGAAAAGTAGCAATAACATTTTTCACGTGATATCCATCTGGTACCACATCAGCTCATCATCACCACAAGTACCAGCAGTCCCTCATCTTCTAATTGCATTATCCACATCATCAGCTCCTCATCACTGCCAGTAGCAGCAGATCCTTATCTTCTAATTGCATCATCTAGCACATCATTGGACCAACAAAAATTTGTCATTTCTCTAAACAAGACATGTTGTAGTTCTGAAGAATTGCAAATGTAGAAGCTTTGCATATATGATTTGCCATGAAAAACAAATCTTGAATGCCCCAGGTCTAAGAAGGATATTGTAATAGCAAGTTGGATTTCATCTGTTCATGACAACACACATGAAATCTGCCTAACAATAAACAATAAAAACTGAAATGGCAGTGTTGGACATTTCTGACATAAATCAATGTGCATGGCCTAGTTATTGGAATATATACAAGCAAGTTCAGTCGCATCACATGGGATTTGTTCAACAAAGGTATGACATATAACAGTTTAGTATTGCTCAGACTATTCTTTTTAAGAGAGAAAGAACAAGATAACAGCACATAACTATCACTTAACATCAGAACAAGATAATAGTGCATGAATTTAACTTACCAAGCGTTTTCTTAACATACTCCCTCCTCAGATTCTGCGGGAGTGCAAGCATCATATGCATTTCTTCTAGAGCTTTGGCAAATATGCTGGCAGCATTCACGATTTCAGTCCCAGTGAATCCAAGCCTTGATAATTCATTGATAGCTTTCTCTTTAAACTTCTGTCTAGGATCTTCCTCCATTGCTTTCTCTTGGGCAATAGCTTCGCGTTCCATTGTTGCTGCCATTTGGCCAACATTCTGAGTGACACTCTTCAGCTGGCTGTTTACATCTCCAAACATGGTGAGAAAAGGATCCGTTGATTCTGACCTACGAGACCCGTTACCTTTCTTTCTCTTCTTAGAGTTTGTAGAATCAGCGGTGACATGGCTGTCAATAGACCGTCTAGGTGTCTCTCTTGACGTTCTGTCATCTTCCTCTTCATCATTGATCTCATCCTCGATGACAATCTCATTCTACAAATTTGTTATAGCTTCGCCAAAACCTTCCGCACCCTCCCCAGTAGCTATATCTTTGCTATAAATTGCAGCCAACTTATCAAAATAAGGGAATGGCACACCATACAAGCCCTTGGCCTCATTGTGAAGCTGCAAAATACAATAAGCACGGAAATCATATTTTTGGTTAACTCTACTACAACCATAATCAATAGATAAAATAGTGTTCAAGAAGTTCCATACGTTCTCAGTTTTCTAGGTCATGCGGTGCGACAACTTACAAGGTAAAGAAAAATCATGCAGTGAACCAGAAAAAGCACTTTCTCCAATCTATATCTATGAAATAATGTGACTGGAAGGGAAAGGAGGTATCCAATAGGACCTCACTTCTAGTAGAAGTAGTAATACAAGAGATGTCAGCTGGATAATCCATATGGCCACAAGTAGAAAATGTAATGCAAAAGTAATAGGCATCTGGAGTTATATACCTTACAATGTTCCTCGTATGATTGCTTTTCACACTGGATCATTTTCCTATTCTCATCCCAAGAAAACCCACTTCTTTTAAGCATAACTTCAATTGCTCCATACTTGGTCCTAAAGTATCTCACCCTTGACTCAATGTGTGGGGCAGCACTAAGACCACAACCAGGTACCTTTTCAGCCAACCTACTTTCCAGCACTGAGGAATACCCATTCTTGAAACCATTATCACCTTTCCACCGTGGATCCAATGACAGATCATAGAGAGCATTGACTAGCTCATCGTCCTCCATTGTTGTCCACTTTCTTTTGTTTTTCCCCCTGCCACGTGCAACACTTGAGATATCCATGTTGTCCATACCTACAAAATGCACAAGTTAAATTAGTTCATGAGATATTCAGATTTCTATAATTAAAACAAGCATATATGTACATCTGCAATCATCCACCGAAACACAAACCTTAGTGGCCTCTAGCTCTATAGCTATTATACATCCCTTGAGAAAGAGTATTCCGGAAATTAGTCCACTCATTAGATGTTGATATATGAGTGATAAATTCAGGTTCATCGTTCTCTCCCTCCAAGATATCCATGTTATCTTGCATCATCCCATCCTCACCAGCGAGTGGATCCTCAGCCATATTTTGTAAAATCAGATTGTGTAATAGAGCGCATGCCATTATAATCCGGCAATGAGTTTTGATAGCCGGCCCTTGAGTCTTCCAAAGCATCTCTCAATAATATTTCTAGCTCTAGCGTGCAGCATATTATAATATTCCTCTGCGCTGCGTGGTGGGTTTTGTGCAGTCCAACCACCTAAGTGGTACCTTTGACCTCGATAAGGAGCTAAAAGTCCATTTGCATTTGTGTAGCCAGCATCAACAAGGTAGTATTGTCCTTGAGGGACTCGAAACCCATCCAACCTCGAAATAGCATCTCTAAGAACACGACCATCATGTGCCGAACCCTCCTAGCCAGGTAATATATAAATAAACTGCATGTCGGGTGCACATACACCCAAAACATTTGTATCAATATCAGCCAGCCTTGACCTATACCTCCCTCTTAGATTAGCTGGGACGGTAACCTTGACGTGTGTACCATCTAATGCGCCCAAACAATTCTACAACATGAACATCATGAGTGATATTAGTGTGTTATACTACTAATCAGATTATATCATCTGACTGACACTAAAATTTTCATGCAGAGATAATTTACCTTGAAATACTTCCAATTATTATCTGTGCAATCTTCGGGTATAGGCTCTGGTTTCTTAAGTAGTAGGTTGTGCAGCTTCAAAACAGCCAGCAAACATTTATTGAAATTTCTGCTTATTGTCTCACCACTTCGATAAAAGAACTTCTTGATTGTTCTATTTTTTAGATGGTGTGATATTATGTAGAGAAATGTAGCCACTATCTCTTCCAGCGATGTGTTCCTTGTGCCCTCTAGACCACCAGTAACTCTAACCATCTCACACAATTTGTGGAATGTCCTCCTGTCCATGCGAAGCTCCTGTATGCAAGCTACATCACTCTCGCCAATGAGTTGGTACAAATGTGCGGCTCTAAGTTCTCTATTTCTAATCCTCTTTTCTATCTTCCATAACCTCCTTTTATAGACTAGTGCAAATAATAACCATATATAATAGTACATAAGCATGATGCTAATCGAAATATTCCTAAATGCTAAATTCCTTCGTCGAGATCTCGTGGTGGCCAAAAGAAGACGAGCCATAATGCTGAAAATAAAAATGCAGCACAAAATTATAAATATTGTGTATCTTGAAGTCATATGAGTATATATAAATATATATATATGAGTATAGTACAATATATTCCTTAGCTCATGAAATTACTCTCAGCAAAACAAAGGGCACAAGAATTCTGAAGGGTCAAATTCTGCTTAAATAGCAAGCAACCTATATGAGTACAGTACAGTACATCATATATTTTTTTCGATAATAAGGGGTCAAACCCCCGGCTCCAATCAATTAATAAAGAAACCAAACGAGTACCAGAGTTTTAACAACCAGCCTCACCACAGGGCAAGTGCAAAGCTATAGAGATGAAAAGGAAAGACAGCTCCAAACATGTTTCTTTTGCAACCTAACAAACTAAAACAGGATACATCACACACTCTCACTGAGGCCACAACAGCGGTGCAGTACAGCATATGTGATCCACAAGAAACTGTAGAATCAAATTATTCTTTAAATAACAAGCAGCCTCTTCCCTATCAAGGGCATGCATGACTCATATTATTCATATTATCTCCTCCATAGCTATTCTCTTATAGTATCACCCTCGCAAAACAAAAGGGCACAAGAAAATCTAGGTAATGCAGTAAGCATCAGATTTACAGTGAGGTAGTACAGTACAATACAATGTGAGCAATCCATGCAATTCTCAAGCATCAAATTCTGATTGAACAACAAGCAGCCTATATAAGCACAGAACAATGCAGTGTGATCCAATACAACTACTTTATTTATCTATATCCAACAGAGAAAAGGATCTGACCACCTCATTTGTTGGGGACAACAAATCACAGTATGACGAGGAAGCAAAAATTACTAATTCCACCAAAGAATCCCTCAAAATATTCCAGTCATGCGCACATTCATGAACAGTACCCAAATCTCAACTGGTTTACTAAGTCTGAAGCCCTAACCAGAGTACAGTTCAGCCAAAACGCTTGGATCTTCCAGTTCGGAGAAAGGAAACGATAGATCCGGGCACTAGAGCACGAGAAGAAGAGGAGGGAGGGAAGAGGGGAGGTGGCGCACCGTGGTTCTTGTCGAAGATGCCGATCCAGGGAAGGTTCGCGTCGAGGAAAGAAAGGGGACCGGCTGTTTGGGGAAGAGCTTGGAGAGGTCCGGCTTTGGATCTTGCGGCGGAGGAGTGAGAGGCCGGCGTTCCTACCCCAACGGCGAGGGGAGGTCGTAGCGGCGACGGGGAGAGCTCATGGTGGAGGCGAGGTCGGGACGAGCGGAGGAAGGGAAAGTGGATCTGATTACGGAGACGAGCGTTTTCTGTTTTCACTCGGTGTGCCCTGTTTTCGGTTTTCCGAAGCGACGTATCCGATTACACGGCAATGGAAACCAGCCCAGCCGAACCAAACGCCCGTAACGTTTTCAGGAAGCGATGTAATCGGGAGGTGGTGCGAAATTGGTGAACCAAACGCGTCGATGATTGCTTTGTTAGTATGCTTGAAGTATTATTATTTTTTATGTCAATATTAAACTTTTATCTTGAATCTTTCGGATCTGAATATTCATACCATAATTAAGAAGAATTACATTAAAATTATGCCAAGTAGCACTCCGCATCAAAAAAATTGTCTTTATCATTTACCTACTCGAGGACGAGCAGGAATTAAGCTTGGGGATGCTTGATGCGTCTCCAACGTATCTATAATTTTTTATTACTCCATGCTATATTATCTACTGTTTTGGACATTATTGGGCTTTATTATCCACTTTTATATTATTTTTGGGACTAACCTATTAACCGGAGGCCCAGCCCAGAATTGTTGTTTTTTTGCCCTATTTTAGGGTTTCGAAGAAAAAGGATATCAAACGGAGTCCAAATGGAATGAAACCTTCGGGAACGTGATTTTCTCACCGAACATGATCCAGGAGACTTGGACCCTATGTCAAGAAATAAAGGAGGAGGCCACGAGGTAGGGGCGCGCCTACCCCCCCCCCCCCCCCCGGCGCGCCCTCCACCCTCGTGGGCCCCCTGTTGCTCCACCGACGTACCCCTTCCTCCTATATATACCTACGTACCCCCAAACGATCAGATACGGAGCCAAAACCCTAATTCCACCGCCGCAACTTTCTGTATCCACGAGATCCCATCTTGGGGCCTGTTCCGGAGCTCCGTCGGAGGGGGTATCCATCACGGAGGGCTTCTACATCATCACCATAGCCTCTCCGATGAAGTGTGAGTAGTTTACCTCAGACCTACGGGCCATAGTTATTAGCTAGATGGCTTCTTCTCTCTTTTGGATCTCAATACAATGTTCTCCCCCTCTCTTGTGGAGATCTATTCGATGTAATCTTCTTTTTGCGGTGTGTTTGTTGAGACCGATGAATTATGGGTTTATGATCAAGTCTATCTATGAACAATATTTGTATCTTCTCTGGATTCTTTTATGTATGATTGGTTATCTTTGCAAGTCTCTTCGAATTATCAGTTTGGTTTGGCCTACTAGATTGATCTTTCTTGCAATGGGAGAAGTGCTTAGCTTCCGATTCAATCTTGCGGTGTCCTTTCCCAATGACAGTAGGGGCAGCAAGGCACGTATTGTATTGTTGCCATCGAGGATAACAAGATGAGATTCTCATCATATTGCATGAGTTTATCCTTCTACATCATGTCATCTTGCTTAAGGCGTTACTCTGTTTTCATGAACTTAATACTCTAGATGCATGCTGGATAGCGGTCGATGAGTGGAGTACTAGTAGTAGATGCAGGCAGGAGTCGGTCTACTTGGCTCGGACATGATGCCTATATACATGATCATACCTAGATATTCTCATAATTATGCTCAATTCTGTCAATTGCTCAACAATAATTCGTTCACCCACCATAAAATACCTATGCTCTTGAGAGAAGCCACTAGTGAAACCTATGGCCCCTGGGTCTATCTTCATCATATTAATCTTCCAATACTTCGTTATTTCCTTTGCTTTTATTTTACTTTGCATCTTTATCATAAAAATATCAAAAATATTATCTTATCATATCTATCAGATCTTATTCTCGTAAGTGGCCCTGTAGGGATTGACAACCCCTTATCGCGTTGGTTGCGAGGATTTATTTGTTTTGTGCAGGTGTGAGGGACTCGAGCGTAGCCTCCTACTGGATTGATACCTTGGTTCTCAAAAACTGAGGGAAATACTTACGCTACTTTGCTGCATCATCCCTTCTTTTTCGGGGAAAACCAACGCAGTGCTCAAGAGGTAGCAGCCACCCTGCAGTCCAACTCCCGTGCTCGCCACACTCATTTACGATCGTGCGCTACTCCAACCTTGGGACGAGCCACATGATTGATTCAAATTTCGAATCATCTCAGTCGTAGCTAGGGAGAGCAAAAGATGATCGCCTACGCTGCTAGCATATGTCACCCTATCACCTGGCATGCGCGGTCCACATCCTGCCCTGTATGGGGCAGGTGTTGAGTAGCCTGTGGTCGAGCCCCCCTCTGGAAGCCTCAGAACCACGCCGCTCACCCCTCCTCTGGTCAAAAGTGGTGTGGATACCATAGCCAACTCTATCCTCCTTTGTACGTCAGTCATCTATTGGCCAAGCGTAGTGGTGGGGTCCTCCCTTTGGGCGCCAGCCACATGCAATCTGGTGCTGGGCAGCACCGGTAGCTCGCCACCCTCGCCGTCTTCGCCGCCGTTATGAACGGCACACTCACCATGAGCCACTGGAGTCCAGGGCACCACCATCTTGGGCAGGTCGACGGCCACCCGCCTATGCTCGGCAACACGACCACCTCGCGTCTGCTGTCTTTCGCTTCAGTCGTCTCCATCCACATGGCCACGAGAATATGTGAACCGGCGCCGTGTATGGCGCGCTCCGCCAGGGCCGTTATGGTCGGCCTGTGGGTAGTCGAACTCATCCCCGTCGTCGTTGTCGTTGCCGGACGAAGGCCCCGAGCTCGCCGTCATGTTCTCGGTGGACACCAAATGTACAGTGACACGGTATTCCAGCATGCTCTTCTCCAGCGGCACCAGTGCATCTGCCGGCAATACCAAGCCCTCCGCAAGCTCAACCTCCATAGCCTCCTTAGGCTCCTCTGCCAAGATGGTCTTCTCCTTGGGCAGAAGCGACAGATCATCAGTCCAAGAGAACGCCTCGAAGCTCTGAAGATCCGCCTTGTTCGCAGTCATCGTGCCTAGCCTCTCCACCCATGCCGCCGAGCCGAGGATGATCTATGTCGTAGCACGACTCCAGACATGCGGAGGGATTCCTTCCATTTCCACACCGACGCGATAGTTGAACGGCCTCCGGGTAGCTTGGAGCTGCCTGTTCCAAGGGGAGAACCTCAGGGAAAAGTCGCGGCCGTGAACCTCAACAGCGCTCATGACCACATCTCGTGCCGCCCTGGAGTCGAAGACAAGCAGAAAGTCTGTCGACCAAAACCGATGCACGGTGAAGGCACCCACCACCGCGGGGACCAACATCTCGACTGCCGCGGTGAGCAGACTTGATGCGATCCTTGGCCGCCCACCCATGGTGATTGCGACCAGGCTCCAACGCAGAGCATCCTCTGCGGCGACCACCTCCTGCGAGCGGGGGATGATGCAGCGCTCCACAGCTGACCTAGCCGATGGCGAGTCGGGCCTCATCCGCCTACTTGACTGACCCACCTCGACCTCCCGCGCGTCCAGCGACGGCTCCGAGGGCACCCTGCCAGTGGAGGCCACTACAAGGCCCAGGCAAGGACGGAAGTATATATTGATTTGATTAGGGAAGCGTGTCGATATGGGCAACGACTCCTACGTCTTAATGTTTTGCATCATTAAGTGAAATGAAAAATACCAAAGAGAACAACTCGTTGATGGAGGATATAAATCAAATGACATCTTTTTTATATTCGTATTTGTAGGATTTGAGATGCATACAATCTTATTTCTATGTTTTTTTTATTTTTGCGAATTTTCTAACCTACGAACAAAGGAGGCCTAAAGAGATGTGATTTGCTCGAGCCACCGGAGCGCCCACGGTTTCTCAGCGCCATTTCCGTGGAAGGTGCAGTCCTCACTACAGTTTTTCGCTCGTCCTTGTTCTACACGTGTCACTCCCACATTGGCTCGCCTCATCCACCCTCGCAAGAAACCTCTGCACCCGTCTCCCCTTCTCACCCGCTACCGGTCAGTACTCGCCAACCTTCTCCAGAGAGTCTGTGTGGACCAGGTCTTTGTCCGAGCAGCCGAGCGGTGGTGCGCACGGGGCCACACGTCACTAGGCAGCGCTAGCTCCGGTGCACCAACACCGGGCTCATTCAGCCAACCACGTCGTCGCCATCATCGCCAAGTTAAGGAGGCAAACCAAAGCGGTCGGCCGAAACTGGAAGCCCCCAAACCCCTCCCCACCGCGGCGCAGGGTTCTCCGTCTCGTCGCCGCCGCCTCCGGGAAGCTTCCACCCCGCCGGGGCTGGGCCATGGCGGCGCCGTTTGTGTACCTCCGCCCCACCGTCAAGGATGACGGCACCGGTACGTACAGCCTCCTCTTCCCGACCCTCTCAATTTGCTCCCAACTTCGCCCCCCCCCCCCCCCCCCCCTCTCTCTGGACCCTGGCCGCGTTTCTGACAGCTATCACGTGCGCGTGTATGTAGGTGAGAAGGCCGCCCTGGTTCTCCTTGCTTCGATTCTAGTCTAGCGATGCTTGCTTGGTTACGTCATGCGTGTGCTGACTGCTGTGTTCGCGGGGTCGGAGGTTGTTCAGGCATGCTACATTGCTGCGTGTAACCGTCTACTCTACCGATTGCCTTCGGGTTCTGTTTGTTGTGATGCTCTGGTTGTCTTGATTTGGTCAGATTTTCGCTTGATTTGTTGGTACGTTTAAAACATGGGCATTGGGTAAGCACAGAGGGCCTTCTAGCTAGTAAAAAACCAAATAGATTTGCATGAGAAGCACCTAACCTGCCGCCTGTATGACCTTGTTTCTGACTGCATTTGGTTGCGTCTGTGAGTTATTTTGAGTAGTTACAGTGTGCGCTGCCTTGGTTCCGATACCTTTGTCAAAAGTTTTCTCATACTCAATCAAAAATACTTTTCCTAGTGACAGCCATGGCATGTTAATTTTAGGACCGATCATCACACCCGCATGATTAAATACCGTAGTTAAAACAAACTGGGCTGATCAGTCTCTTGATAATGTGAGAACTAAAGATGATGCGGTACAATTGTGCATTGCATCCTAATTTGCAGCATAGTGTGTCTTATCAAGTATTTTCACCGCATGACTCTGTCCAGCAATGTGATAGATCAGTCACTTTGACTTCCAGAGGCTCTTGTGCATTCAACACGTTTGCTTCTTTTCTTTTAGTTTTCTAACTTGTTAATTTGTCTATTCTCTTCTATAATCCGATCATGTTTACTTTTGTGAAAGGTATTATAAAGAGACTTACCAAAAGAAATGGCGACCTGTCGGCGCTTTTTTCTATCAACACGAATGGATGTAATGTGTTGCGTCTCGCGGCATGCGCAGGCCATTTAGAGGTTTGCAGGTACCTAGTGGAGGAGCTTGGAGGAGATGTAAATGCTCCTGGGTTTGGGGATACAGCTCTAGGTCTTTCTCTATCCCTTTCTCCATTTTTCAATTTGGTGGCTACCATGTAAATATTTGCCAGTATGAGATGTACGATTGTGCTAACAATGTGCTTTTTGCAGGTGCGACTCCATTTATGGTGTCTGCTCAGTCTGGTGATGTTGCTACTGTCAAGTATTTTCTTGATCATGGTGGTGATCTTGTGAAAGCAGATGACAAAGGGCGCACAGTTCTCCACCATGCTGCGGGTATAGGTACTCCCCCTGTCACACACCCTCACACTTAATTTCTGCAATCTAGTCATTGTACTGGTAATTATTTACTCTACTCCAGTCATTTGTTCAATGCTTGTGCCCAAATGACTTATGGAATCATCTCGTTCACCACAGGATGCTGCAAGGTTACAGAGTTCCTCCTGTCAAAAGGAGTGCCTGTTGACATAGACTGTGGCCGTGGAACACCACTCTTTTGGGCTGCCAGTAATTTGTTCAATGCTTGTGCCCAAATGACTTATGTGGCTAGGCTGGGGATTCCGGCTTTTGATGTTAGGATTAGGTGAGTGGTCTGGGTAGTGGCCCAGCTAGCACCCCTTCATCATATGGATAGGAGTAGCGGCATATGTTGCCTAGATGGTGAATTCAGGCTTATTGTTGTAACACTTTGTAAGGTCCTCGAGAATAATCAATAAAGTGGCCGTATGCATCTCCCAGATGCAGAGGCCGGGGGTCATCCTCCTTTTCTAAAAAAACCATGCGAATGTATATGGCCTCTGCTATTATTTCTCTTGATTCACAGTTAATTTCGACGGGAAGTTTTAAGTTTGTGCATAGTTATATGACGTGGACAAATATGTTTTATCCTGGGTCTGCTTTGGTTGCTCGGATTGATACATACTTAGATGCCGCAGTACATAATCATTTTATTAGGGACACTCAATGGAGATTTTGAAGTGTGATTCATTTAATGGAGCAACCCATTCCAAACCTCAAACTAATCAAGCATGCTAGATCAGAATTACGATTGGACCCACTTACCATCTGATTCCTTGAACCACCACACACACCAGTTGATTATATGATGACATGTTTTTTAATAGTCATATCTTTGTTCATCTCAAACGTAACTACTGAATTTATCATAACACATGTGCTTCTTATCTTAATAAAACAATGCCCTCCTTTCAGCCTAACATCATCATCAATGGTACTACCAGTCCCCTTATGAGTGCTCTTGCTTACCGTTCATTGAAGTGCATGAAGCTACTCATTAAGGTGAGTATTCTCTGGATTATTTTTCCATGCGATGTTGTGATTTGCTTAGTTTACGAGCTCTGCATGCTTATATACATGTACATGGAGATATCACCATGGACATAATTTTGCACAATTCTTTTCACAGGCTGGTGCTGATGTCAATTGCAATGGTTCCATGTTGACTCCATTGTTGCTTGCTACGATGCATGGAGGTTATACCAACTTCATTAAGCTCCTATTAAAGGCTGGAGCAGATCCTAATATTCCTGATGATGTATGTGTTTTATATATTTTGTTGATATTTGCTGACCTGGTATGCAGAATTTCACTATATTCTGTTAAGCTTATAGTGGTACTATTATTCAGCTCTTCTGATAATGTTAAGCACCCATTTAGCGATGGGTTTAGGTTGCTTGGTGTCATTGACTATGCTTATGGGAGTTGCGATTGTGTGTATTAACATTATCTTCACATTTCATTCTGGCAGTCTTTATCATAAAAAAAAGACCTATGGGGGGCTCATCCTGAGATATTAATCTGCACCACGGAAATCAAACTCTGGTGGGCTGGGTCACTCACGGCACATCCACCACTGGGGTGCAGCCCAATTTTGAATGGTTATATCAACAGTCAACAGATGTATCATTTTCTGTTGATCACTCCTATGAAGGAACATGCCTATACTCGTTGTTCTTAAAAGGTTTATGTGTCCAACATTTTATCAATATTTTTCCATTTTGGAAGATCATATTGGTGCTTAACTTAACAGTTGATGAGATACTGAGATCTCATATCTTATTACAAACCATTCTGGGCAGCAGCATTTCTCAAATGTTCTCATGCAATAAACAGTAGAATAAATTGAATTTTCCTAGCTAACTTGTTGTTGTTCTTCGTCCTGTTGGCGTTCTGTTTTCAGCCTTTTACTCTAGGCTACTTATATGAATGCTACCATCAGTTAACGGACCGACTAAAAAGAATTCATGTGTGCAGTTACTTATCGTTTTTTATCTATATATTTCATGGGGACGAGTGTGATTCCACTAAACTGTTTTGGTGTCTCAGTCTCAACTTCTATGAAATACTCTTGGAAACCTTGTTGACAAGAGTTGATGAGATAATGAGAAGCAGTATGTACTATTCTGGGTATCAGTATTTCTCCAATGTACTCATGCAATAAAAGCTGAAATAAATAGCTTAATTGATATGATTCTTCATCCCAATTCGTGGTATTCTCCTAGTTAAAACATTTGATAATTTTATTGATCCTGGTTCTTTCTGACAATATTTAATTTTCTTCATCGATTGTATGTTACGTAATGATCAAGTTCTTTTGTTATAATCTCTATGGTTTTCTTCTTCCTTTTGTTTGAACAAAATGATAAGTTCTTTTTCCTTTTGTTTCTAGTTGGGTAGGTTTCCAGTAGAGCTTGCTGCGATACGCGATTGCAAGGAAGAGGTTGAAATGTTATTTCCTGTGACTTCTCCAATTCCAAATGTCCCAAACTGGAGTATTGAAGGAGTAATTTCTCATGCGAAAATTGAAGAAAAGAAGCCAATTGTATGTTATTTTCTGTTCTTATTATGATGCTTGCTTACTGAATATTATTTGAAAGCTAAGCCTTCATATATTTTGTGCATTCGGTGCTATTGTAAGCTGTGATTACTTTATGCATTGCACCACTAGCGAAAATTATTGCTGATTATCTGAGAACAAAGTACCAACTTTACTTTACAAGGGTAATATGATTATGTAGTCACAACAGGGCTGCCCACCAATAGACATGATAAACCCATATTTGGTAACAAAACATAATATGAAGAAACCGTGGAACGTAATGTGTAGAAACTCCTAACAAAATCCGGTTTTCGTGATGGATAATTAGTACATATCATTGAGGAAAAAAGTCCTTTTGATTCCAACATTGAAAAGTATGAACACCTTACACTTGATAAGATTGACTCCTAAGATAAGGCAATTGATGTGCGGATATTTACATGTAGATTGTACTCTAGTCATATTTCTATTAACTGACTTGAACTTATCTTTTGAGTCAGGTATTGAGCAAATCATGTAATGTTGTGTATAGTTAGATGCTCGCAGGAACAATAATTCTCGAAACATGGCTCATAATCATGGATGTCATGCCACGGTTGTGAAGTACACCATCATCAAGTAGAGGGTGTGCTATTCATTAGTATCCAGTAATAATGTCACAAGAGTACTATATTTTAATTAAGTGGCATACTATGTAATGTGTTCTCCTTGGTTGTTTCGTGAACGAAGAAACACTTGATATTTACCGATGTTCCCATGTTTCCTGTGGAACGCTTGCCATCTAGTTAAACTGAAATTGTTAACTTTAGCGAGAGCATTCAATGGTAAGTTACATGCCACCTAGATACCAAATTATGAAGAATGTTGAACACGAAGTTCTTGGGTGTCTTTTGTGGTAAGAAGTGGGAAAAAATTCATAGTAAATGATTATTCCAAAATAGAAATATTCAATTCATGTTTCATTTATTTGTTATCTAGGAGCAACGGCACCTTCAAAGAAGAAAAGGTTTGATCAAGTCAAAGGCTGATACGGCATTCAAGCAGAAGGAGTATAAGATAGCAACAAAGATTTATGATTTGGTACACCTCTTGCATTATATCTATGATACTGGGAACTGGTTGAAGATATATAACTCTTTCTGTAATGTAAAACATGAAGGTTTGGTTGGCAAAAATAATTAATATTCCCTCTAATTCACAAAAAAATGACGTTTTGGACCTTGACATGGTCTTGGGAATATATTTTTGACCACCAATTTATTTTCTGACAGTACTTCTCTACACAAATCTATGCGTATGATTTTCAACCCAATTTGAACGTTTTAAATGGTATTGTTGGTCTAAGTTTGACTTGGGACGTCTCTTTTTTGTGTACTGGAAGGAGTAATGATTAGTGCGACTAGGATACAATGATCCATGGAAACCATCTATTTGACTATAGATCAAACTAAAGTTATGATTAGATCTGACCAAGGGTCATCCAAAATGTATATGATCTGAAGCCAGTATACATTAAGAATGTGCTAGCATTCATGCATTACTATTTGGGGCAGAATGAATGAAGATTCCATCATCAAACTTGGTTGTTGTCTTACATCCCCAGAACCCATAAGAAGTTCATGACAGTGCATCAAATTATCTAGCTTTATCCAGATTGATCGTACAACAAGCCAATCTGTGTAGCAATAGAATGTGCTCCATATTCTGCAGTATTACTGTCTTACTGAGTAGTAATGTAGATAGTTTCCTACCTGTTAGCATGTGTGAACCATTAAAATAGAACTTTTGTATGTCACCACTCTACCTGGTATCCTGCGTGAGTCCCATGAATGAGCATTAATTAAAATAAGGCCTCCTTTGGTTCACGGGGTAGGGAAATCATAGGAATAGAAAAGTCATAGAAAATGGGATGACATGTATCTCAAATCCTATGAGTAGGAATAGGAAAGAAGATGTCCTTTGATTCACTTCATAGGATTTTTTCCATTGAGTCTAGGCTAATGTTTAGGCCTCCTTTGATTTAGAGGAATTTTAAAGGAATTTTAGAGGATAGGATTCTTATAGGATTTTTTCCTTTAGAGCCCTTTGGTTCATAGGAATGGATTCCTATTCCTACATAGGATTGGTTCCTATCCTTCACATTTCGGCCTCTTTTGGTTCATAGGATAGGATTATCATAGGAATAGGAATCTTGTAGGAAATGAGATGACATGTATCTCAAATCCTATGAATAGGAATAGGAAACAAGATGTCATTTGGTTGACACCAAAGGAATTTTTCCATTGAGTCTAGGCTCTTTTTTATTTTCCTATGAAATGTGGAGGATAGGAATCAATCCTATGTAGGAATAGGAATACATTCCTATGAACCAAAGGGCTCTAAAGGAAAAAATCCTATAAAAATCCTATCCTCTAGAATTCCTATGAAATTCCTCTAAACCAAAGGAGGCCTTCATAGGAAAATAAAAAAGAGCCTAGACTCAATGGAAAAATTCCTTTGGTGCCAACCAAATGACATCTTGTTTTCTATTCCTACTCATAGGATTTGAGATACATGTCATCTCATTTCCTACAAGATTCTTATTCCTATGATAATCTTATCCTATGAACCAAAAGAGGCCTTATTTTCCTATGAATTGTGAAGGATAGGAAGAATTCCTCCATAGGAATAGGATTCCATTCCTACAAACCAAAGGGCTCTAAAGGAATTTTTCCTACAAAAATTCTATCCTATGAAATTCCTACAAAAATCCTCCAAACCAAAGAAGGCCTAGAACTTTTGTATGATGACATTTTATTAAGTTGAGACTAATATCTGCATGACCTCGTATGTTTGACCGTAGGCAATAGCTCATGGAGAGAGTGCAACACTGTATGCAAACAGGAGTGTTTGTAAACTACTCAAGGGTGATGGTGAAGGTGCTTTGTCAGATGCTCTCAGGAGCAGAATGCTGCGATCTGATTGGGCAAAAGCTTGCTACCGTCAAGCTGCAGCTCACATGCTACTCAAGGTGCCTCTAGATAGCCAGTGTGTTCAATTACAGAGAAGATTACATTGTTAGGATCCTTAACTTGGAGCCCAAGGGATAGACTATAGAGATAGTTACAAGAGATAAGATGAAATCACAACTAACTACCCTAGTCTAGGCTCGGTGGAGACGTCCTGGTTGAACCGGACCTTGCACGCCATATTTGTCGCTTAACACTTTTTAGCTGACGTCTCCATTCCTTTCGGTTGAATTCATGCAGGAAGGCAAGGGAACTCATGAAGAACCCTCCCGGCGAAGGCGAGCAGTGAGACACGGACTCCTGGGATGCAACATGTGCCAGTTTTCACTAAACTAGAGCAAGTAGGGCCTTCTAATCCTTATGTTCTGCTAGGAACCAAAACTCTCATTCATGTGGAGCTACGCCTTAAGACTGCTAACACGACTTGTGTGAATTTATCTTGTCTGGCATGTGGATCTTACTCGCCGTATTCAGTCACTTTACATTTGGTTAGACTTATTATCTTTCATGTGCCAGTTGCTTCTGAGGGGCCTGCTATATTTCTTATGAGTATCATGTGTTCAAGTCTGACCGTGACGGCAGTTTATAAACTGTATATACTACTATGTAGTATTCACTAAACGAAGTAGTTGGGCAGTAAACTTTCTTTTTTGAAGGTGGTTGGGCGGTAACTAACTAACAGTAGAGTTATGAAAGTCAATAGTACTCCTTGCGTCAGGGCCGTCGAGTTCCCTATAACTTGATCTGGGACGAGGCGTACCGTCGGATTTGGACTGAAGCGTTTCCCGGATAACCAACAGTAACCTGAACTTAGGTGAATCTTTCGACAGTTGTTCAGGAAAGAGGAGCAAGGCTGACAGGGCTGTCTCCTCAGCTCACACCCTTGAGCCAGTTCGTCCGCCTTCTCGTGTCGTGTTCCAGCGCAGTGGAATGCTTCGTCAATCGTCACCATGGCCGAGACTTTTATTTGTAGTGATCGTAACGTCCCCGTCGTGTCACGCCATTACCATTAAATCAAAACTCCTTGGCCAGATTGACCCGACAGCATCACCAATTATTGCTACCCCGGCCTGGATCAGCACTCCAAATCAGCTCCCCGCCCGCCTGAAAGCGGCGCAAGTGCAACTTGCGACTTTGCGAGGCATCTCGTTAGTTATCCTCGAGAGAGACGTGACACTTGCTCACCTGGCGTTACTTGTACTCCTTCCTGGCGGGCGATGGTTTGTCCTTCGGCATATGCTGCGTTGCGACTTGCGAGTTGCCACCCACCGTCGTCGCCTGGAATATACCGCGGCGTGCGAGGTGCGCGAGAGCATTTTGCACCGGAAAATGGCATCGCCGTCGACATACGTAGACATAGGGTCAGGCTTGGCAGGACATTGGGATTTTACCATGGGTAGTTCGTAGGTAGGCTCTGGTTCCTCTCCCGAGCTTGGGTTTGACGAGGGTTGACGATGTACGTCCATCGATCACAGTCTTGGCCTCTGACCATCAGAAGAAACAGAACAGTCGCCGTGAACGCAGCGTTGTGCAACGGCACGGCAGGGAGAACGGGCGTGGCCGTGAAAGCAGCGGACGGATGTGCACATCACCCGGGCAGCTACCGGTGCGTGTGTCGCTAGCTGCACGCATGCGCATCACGCACGGCGTTGGTTCCTCCGTCCGACGCGTCCAACGGCGGAGCGAGCGCGCGACATGGACCGTGGCTAAGCAAGCTAGGAGACGCGAGGGTTACTGTCACGGCGCGCCAGACGGGGGACGTGGTAGATCGCGCACGGTCGGACCGCCAGAACCTTCCTGCACGCAGACAAAACACCGCCGGTGGCCGGAAAAGCCGTCCACGTCGACCCCGGCCGGGTCGCCGTCGTCGAGCTAGGCAACGTGACGGAAATGCGCTTCACGTACGCGATCCGCAACAGGACGTTGCTCTCCACCTGCGACCGTCCGTTTTAATGTCTCTAGAAGCTCCTGGTTTCACGTATATCATTCCTTCCAACCGGTGATTGATTACAAACAAAATTAGGCCACGTAAAATCCGAGTAAATAATTTTGCATTTGTGCTAATTTTACCGCACAGATCACATGCTTTAATTGCATCTTTTTACCTGTTGCAGTCGATGATGACACTGATGCAGCTGACGGCGATGTGGCTGACAAAGACGTCGATACAATGAGCAGAGATGCGTTTAGTGCATCTCCAATGCTGACACTTAAATTTGCTTTGACGTATGTCCACGGACACTCATGTGGTAGCTGGTCATCCATCTGTATCCGCAAATGTCCGTTTTTATATGGGTTAATTATCATTTTGCCCTTAGTGATGTTCATGTGCTCAGTTTTGCCGTCAGATGCGAATTGTGCTCAGTTTTGCCCCTAGTCCATGCACAGCTACTATGACGAGGTCAAACGGCCATATTTGAGTTCATTCCGTCTGACGGCGTTAGTGGTTGTGGGTCCGGAGCTTACATGTGGGACCGCGTGGACGTGGATCCGGAGCTGACATGTAGGCCCGTGCAACTAAATCCCCAAATCATTCGTAGGATTCTACCTCACTCTGCCCATCCGCCGGGCGGCTGTCCTGCGCTGCTGCCAGCACCTGCCCCGCCACCGGCTGCATGGCCTGCTCCGCCGCTACCGTCCCGCGTCTACGCTCCACGGCTACCTGCGACGCTCGCCACCTTCTTGCGACGTCACGGGTGGGGCGCCCGCCACCTGCTCGACCCGCGGCGCGGCCTTCTTCCGTGCGCCCAGCCGGAGCGCTCAAAGGTGGGGGGCTGCTGGAGCTGTTTGAACTAGGAGGAAGAACCCTAGGGCGAAATGGCGAGCAGCGGCGACCTCGGAGTATTTGGCGAGGCAGGCATCGGGCCGGAGATCCGCCGCATCCACGACTGGGTTCCCGAGGGGCCAGTCTCGCCTCCTGTTTAGATTGAGTTTAGTTGTGCATTTGAACACTCGATTCGAGTAGGTTTGCCCAACTAGTGTGCTGATTGTGTCTCTGTTTTTCGCCGGTTAGGATGGAGTTGCGGTTTGCTTTCTTGGTGCACATTAGAAGGGACCGGTACATGTTCAATGCAAAGGATAAGAAGAAATACCAAGGAGGTTTCGATTATCTGTTGCCAATGGCTAGTAATTAGAGTTTCAGACAATTTGGGGAGGTAATTTGTAGCCAATATCCTTGGGGTTTGCTTGATGAAGTGGTATACAAATACTATGATGGGAAAAAGAAATGAGTGACAGTTAGTAATGATGAAGAGCTAGCTACCATGTTTGTTAGGCATGAAGAGAAAGATAATTTTTATGCGAGGCCGCAAGTTGATGTGCTTGAGCAGGCATTTGGACCTAGGATGACGGGTGCAACATCTCGGGGAGAACCAAGTCGTCGTAATGGCATCTCTAGCCAGAACAGTTCAGTTGGTGCACAACGACGTGCTGGCTCGACAAGTGTAGGCAACAGCAATAGGGTCCCCCTTGAAGTGGAGCATGATGACTACAATTCTGGGGTTGATGAAGAGAAGCTATATTCTGATATTATTTGGAATTTACAACGGGCACCTTGGGCTGAAAAACAAGATGAGGCTCACAATGCAGTCCGTGTGGATGATGACGCGGTGGGTGAGAACGAAGACCTTGCAGCTGTTGAATGGGACCCTTTGAACCCTCATATGGAAGAAGGTGCAATTTTTGCATCCATGAATGAGTGTAGAAATTGCTGGAATTTTGTCTATTTTGGGCCTAGCCCAATAGCAGTTTCAGAAATTCCTAATAAATCCTAGAGGCCCACTTAGCCCATTTGTGCCAGGCAAGGGATACTACTAAAGTTTAGTCCCACATTGCTAGTTGAGTGGGAGTTGGACCTCCTTATAAGGGAGGTTCTTTCCCCACTTGTATGAGTATGAGAACAAGAGGGACATCCACGCGCGCTCCTCCTCCGCCGCCCGCCTCGTCGCACCGCGTCGCGCCGCGGGTTGCGGGAATGAGCAGAGCCGATGTCTAAATTTTTGACACGCACTACGGGTATACGAAAGGTCACACGGAAGCTGAAAATATTTTTGCGAAAGTGGAGTTCGAATGCGAACGGTGCAGCTCGTCGGTTGCTGGCTGTTCGCTTCATCTCCGTCTCTTCGTTTCACCTTCCGTCGCTGCCCTCTCGCCTCCTTCTCTTGCGCCTATAAAAGGGAGGTCGCTCCTCCCAGAGAAGACGGACCAGAACCTCTTCCTCCTCTCACCACAAGTTCCTGAGCACTGCGCTGCTGCTACGATCTTCCCCATCCCGGCTTGCGGCGTGCACCGCAGATCGGGACAGTAGGCCTCCGAAACCGCACCTTTTGAGTCCTGTACGGGAGAAGGGTGATAAGGTTTTTGGGGAGCGGTCAGCGCGACTACTGGCTGCTTCATCACGGACGATCCGGTCGTCGATGACTACTTCCCCGACGTCCACGACCTCCTCCACGACATGGCAGGCGAGGACACCGACCCCAAGTCCAGCACTTCTACTGCTGTTGTCACGTACGTGTTCTTGCTCTTTTTGTTAGATGTCATGACACAGTTCTTTGCTATACTTTCCGTCCTACATGTGTTAGGTTCTACTTCATATATGCAACTTCATCTAGTGTCTGTTCTAGATGTGTTTAGTTCAAGTTCATATATGCAGATGCTCTTTACCTTCTCTCTGTCAGAATGCATGACTTGTTTTATTTCTACTATATTAGTCATGCTTTATCTAGTATTTCTGTTAATAAAATCATTTGGTAAAGCTCATATTTCCAACAATCCAAAAACCTTATTATAGGCAATTTACCCCGAGTGGTTTTGCTGCTTCCATGAGACCTCCTATGTTTGAGGGTATCCACTATAAGAGGTGGTGCGTGAGAGCAGTCTTATGGTTTCAAACCATGAGTTGCTATGACGCCACTCTTGGCAAACCTGAAGGAGAGCTTGATGCTCAACAAGCACAAGCCTTTCAGAAAATGGATACTCTGTTTAAGGCTGCTCTCTTGAGTGTTCTTGGTGAGAACATAGTTGATACTTATGCATCAATTGATAATGGAAAAGATATGTGGGATGCACTAGAGGCCAAGTTTGGGGTCTCGGATGCTGGCACTGAGTTGTACATCATGAAGCAATTCTATGATTACAGAATGACTGAAGAGCGCTCCGTGGTTGAGCAAGCTCATGAGATACAGTCATTTGCTAGAGAACTTGAGCACTTCGGTTGTATGCTACCGGACAAGTTTGTTGCCAGAGGTATCATCACTAAGCTTCCTCCTTCATGGAGGAACTTTGCTACCTTGCTGAAGCATAAGAGGCAGGAGTTTTCCGTCCCGGATCTCATTGGCACTCTTGATGTGGAAGAAAAGGCGAGAGCAAAGGACACACGTGCTCTAGGTATTGAGGGAGGATCTAGTGCCAATGTAGTACAGAAGCAGAACTTCCAGCCCCACAAGTTCAAGAACAAGGGCAAGTTTTATGGTAAAGCAAAGTTTGATGGGAAGAACAAGGTTGTCCAGCACAAGAACTTCAAGAAGAAGAATGACAAGAAGAAAGGTGTCTGTCATGTGTGTGGGGATCCTGATCATTGGGCTCCTAGTTGCCCTAATCGCTATGACAAGCGTCATCCTGGGAAAGGCGGCAAGACCGCTAATGTTGTCATTGGAGACATTGATATGAAGGATGTTGGGTATGGTATATTTTCTACTATTCTTTCAGTATGTCATTCTCCTGATTGGTTGATTGACACGGGTGCTAATGTGCATGTATGCGGTGATATTTCCATGTTTTCGTCTTATCAGACCGCAGGGACTTCAATCGTGCTGATGGGCAACGGTTCAAGTGCTTCTGTTCGTGGTGTTGGCATGGTCGATCTGAAGTTTACTTCGGGGAAGATCGTGCGGCTGAAGAACATGCATTATGTCCCCTCCGTCAATAAAAATCTTGTCAGTGGATCCCTTCTGTGTAGAGCTGGATACAAGCTTGTCTTTGAGTCGAATAAATTTGTAATATCCAAGTATGGAACCTTTGTTGGTAAAGGCTATGAGTCAGGAGGCCTGTCTCGTTTATCCTTATCAGGCGTTTGCAATAAAGTTGTTAATCATGTTTGCAACAATAGTGAATCAAATGTGTGGCATTCACGTCTTTGTCATGTTAACTTTGGTTGCATATCGCGACTAGCAAAGTTGAACTTAATCCCTAGTTTCATCACTATCAAGGGATCTCAGTGTCAAGTGTGTGTGCAAGCTAAGCAACCTCGTAAGTCTCACACGACTGCGGAAACGAGAAATCTTGCACCACTAGAACTCACACATTCAGATCTTTGTGAAATGAATGGCGTTTTGACAAAAGGTGGAAAGAAATATTTCATGACGTTAATTGAAGACTCCACTAGATACTGCCGTGTGCATCTTCTGAAATCTAAGGATGAGGCTTTGAACTTTTTCAAGATCTATAAAGCTGAAGTGGAAAACCAACCTGATCGAAGAATGAAGAGGCTTAGGTCTGACCATGGTGGAGAGTATTTTTCTAATGAATTTGATGCTTTTTGTGCGGAACATGGTATAATCCATGAGAGGACGCCTCCCTACTCACCTCAGTCAAATGGGGTGGCCGAAAGAAAGCACCGTACTGTAACTGATTTGGTTAACGCCATGTTAGACACATTGGGTCTCTCCAAGGCATGGTGGGGGGAGGCGATATTGACGGCATGTCATGTCCTAAACCGAGTTCCACAAAGAACAAAGAGATAACTCCATTCGAGGAATGGGAGAAGAAAAGGTTAAAACTCTCTTATCTACGAACATGGGGTTGTTTGGCGAAAGTCAATGTTCCAATTCCAAATAAGCGGAAGCTTGGACCAAAAACTGTGGATTGTGTTTTCCTGGGATGTGCTTTTCATAGCATTGGCTATATGTTCTTGGTTGTAAAATCTGAGGTACCTGACATGCATGTCGGTACGATCATGGAGTCAAATGATGCGACTTTCTTTGAAAATATCTTTCCCGTGAAGGATATGGCTACCTCATCTAATCAGAAGATGCCTAGTTCATCGAATCAGGAACCAGTTAAAATTACCGAACCTGCCATTTTGATGGAACACTTTGAAAGTCCTGTGGAGGAGAATAATGAAGTTCCTACTAGGAGCAAGAGATAGAGGACTGCAAAGTCCTTTGGTGATGATTTTCTTGTGTATCTCATAGATGACACTCCCAGTTCTATTTCAGAGGCCTATGCATCTGAAGATGCTGACTACTGGAAGGAAGCGGTTCGTAGCGAGATGGATTCCATCTTAGCGAATGAAACTTGGGAGATAACTGATCGTCCTTATGGGTGCAAACCTATAGGATGCAAATGGATATTCAAGAAGAAGCTTAGGCCTGATGGTACTACTGAAAAGTACAAGGCTCGGCTCGTGGCTAAGGGTTATACCCAAAAGGAAGGTGAAGACTTCTTTGATACTTACTCACCTGTGGCTTGACTGACCACTATTCTAGTTCTACTTTCACTAGCTGCCTCACATGGTATTCTCGTTCATCAAATGGATGTTAAGACTGCTTTCCTAAATGGAGAGTTGGACGAGGAAATTTATATGGAACAACCAGATGGGTTTGTACTAGATGGTCAAGAAGGAAAAGTGTGCAAGTTGCTGAAGTCTTTGTATGGACTCAAGCAAGCACCCAAGCAGTGGCATGAGAAGTTTGAAAGAACTTTAACAGCTGCAGGCTTTGTCGTAAACGAAGCTGAAAAATGTGTGTACTATCGCCATGGTGGGGGCGAGGGAGTTATCCTTTGCTTGTATGTTGATGACATACTGATTTTCGGAGCAAATCTGAATGTTATTAAGGAGGTCAAGGATTTACTATCTCGTTGCTTTGAGATGAAGGATTTAGGAGTGGCTGATGTCATTCTGAACATCAAGTTGTTGAGAGACGATGATGGTGGGATTACATTGCTTCAATCTCACTATGTGGAAAAGATCTTGAGTCGCTTTGGCTACAGTGACTGCAAGCCCTCTCCATCACCATATGATGCTAGTGTGTTGCTTCAAAAGAATCGAAGAATTGCTAGAGACCAATTGAAGTATTCTCAGATTATTGGCTCGCTTATGTACTTAGCTAGTGCTACAAGACCTGACATCTCTTTCGCTGTTAGTAAACTGAGTCGGTTTGTTTCAAAACCAGGAGATGTGCATTGGAAAGCTCTAGAGAGAGTTTTGCGTTATTTGAAAGGCACTGCTGTGACGCCCCCGATTTAATCGTACACTAACCATACATGCATACGTGTACGATCAAGATCAGGGACTCACGGGAAGATATCACAACACAACTCTACAAATAAAATAAGTCGTACAAGCATCATATTACAAGCCAGGGGCCTCGAGGGCTCGAATACAAGAGCTCGATCATAGACGAGTCAGCGGAAGCAACAGTATCTGAGTACAGACATAAGTTAAACACGTTGCCATAAGATGGCTAGCACAAACTGGGATACAGATCGAAAGAGGCGCAGACCTCCTGCCTGGGATCCTCCTAAACTACTCCTGGTCGTCGTCAGCGGGCAGCACGTAGTAGTAGGCACCTCCGGTGTAGTAGGAGTCGTCGTCGACGGTGGCGTCTGGATCCGGGGCTCCAACATCTGGTTGCGACAACCAGGTAAAAGGGATAGAGGGAAAAGAAGGAGAAGCAACCGTGAGTACTCATCCAAAGTACTCGCAAGCAAGGAGCTACACTACATATGTATGCATTGGTATCAACTGGAATAAGGCTATTATATGTGGACTGAACTGCAGAAAGCCGGAATAAGAGGGAGATAGCTAGTCCTTTCGAAGACTACGCTTCTGGTAACCTCCATCTTGCAGCATGTAGAAGAGAGTAGACGGAAGTCCTCCAAGTAGCATCGCATAGCATAACCCTAACCGATGATCCTCCCCTCGCCGCCCTGTGAGAGAGCGATCACCGGTTGTATCTGGCACTTGGAAGGGTGTGTTTTATTAAGTATCTGGTTCTAGTCGTCATAAGGTCAAGGTACAACTCCAAGTCGTCCTTTTACCGAAGATCACGGCTATTCGAATAGATTAACTTCCCTGCAGGGGTGCACCACATACCCCAACACGCTTGATCCCATTTGGCCGGACACACTTTTCGGGGTCATGTCCGGCCGCGAAAGATCAACACGTCGCAGCCCCACCTAGGCACAACAGAGAGGTCAGCACGCCGGTCTAAACCTAAGCGCACAGGGGTCTGGGCCCATCGCCCTTAGCACACCTGCACGTTGCGAACGCGGCCGGAAGCAGAACTAGCCCCCTTAATACAAGAGCAGCCTTACGTTCCAATCCGGCGCGCGCCACTCAGTCGCTGACGTCACAAAGGCTTCGGCTGATACCACGACGCCGGGATACCCATAACTACTCCCGCGTAGATGGTTAGTGCGTATAGACCAAATGGCCAAACTCAGATCAAATACCCAGATCTCGTTAAGCGTGTTAAGTATCCGCGAACGCCGACCAGGGCCAGGCCCACCTCTCTCCTAGGTGGTCTCAACCTGCCCTGTCGCTCCGCCTCAAAGTAACAGTCGGGGGCCATCGGGAACCCAGGCCCACCTCTACCGGGATGGAGCCACCTGCCCCTTTAGCCCCCATCTCCGAACAGCATCATAGGTAAGGTAACTGTGTAAAGTATATTGTATATGCCCGTGATCACCTCCCGAAGTGATCACGGCCCAGTAGTATAGCATGGCAGACGGACAAGAGCATAGGGCCACTGATGGAACACTAGCATCCTATACTAAGCAGTAGGATAGCAGGTAATGGTAACAACAGTAGTAGCAAGGACAGGCTATGCATCAGGATAGGAATAACGGAAAGCAGTAACATGCTACACTACTCTAATGCAAGCAGTATAGAGAAGAGTAGGCGATATCTGGTGATCAAGGGGGGGGGGGCTTGCCTGGTTGTTCTGGCAAGAGAGAGAGGGGTCGTCAACACCGTAGTCGTACTGGGTAGCAGCGGCGTCGGTCTCGGTGTCTAACGAGAGAAGAGGGGGAAGAAACAATAAATATAATGCAAACAATTGCATGACGATGCATGACATTATAAAGCGTGATGCTAGGTGTGCCCTAACGCGATACGAGGTGGTACCGGTGAAGGGGGGAAACATCCGGGAAATTATCCCCGGCGTTTCGCGTTTTTGGACAGACGAACCGGAGGGGGAAAATTGCGTGTTCGCTATGCTAGGGATGCGTGGCGGACGAACGGGCTGCGTATCCGGATTCGTCTCGTCGTTCTGAGCAACTTTCATGTACAAAGTATTTTCATCCGAGCTACGGTTTATTTTATATTAATTTTAAAAGGATTCTATCATTTTCTAGAATTAACATAATTAATTTAATCCTAAAATGCATTTATGACATCAGCATGATGTCAGCGGTCAAACGCGGACTTTGACAAGTCAACAGACCTATGGGTCCCACATGTCATTTACATAGGTTAACTAAACCGGGGTAATTAGACTAACTAAGTGATTAGGCTAATTTATTTTAATCAGATTAGTTAAGCAGGATTAATTAACTTAATTAATTCATTAGTTAATTAATTAATAACTAATTAATTTTATTAATTAATTTTTATTTTTTTTTTATTTTTTTATTTTGGGCGTGGGCCCCGTCTGTCATTTGGCCAGGAGGCCATAGCGGGCGACGGGCAGCGGATAAGGCTATGGGCGGAGCCGGGTGACGAGCGCCTGCCCGCCCGGCGGGGCGCTACGAGGCAGCAAGCGAAGGGGGGGCGCGGCCTGGCGCCGGCAGCCGTGACCACAGCCGGAGCAGGGCCGCGCGGTGAGGCTAGGCAGCGGAGGTGGTGAGCGCACCGGGGAGGGCAGCGAAGCGGGCACGCGCGTCGGGCGTGGCCGGCGCGGCACGGGTGCGTAGGGACTGCGATGCGGGGCACGCGAGCTCGCGCGTAGCACGCGGCCACGGGCGCGGACGCGGCGAGCGCAAGGCCCGGGCGCGGCCTAGGTGACGGAGGACGGCAGGGAAAAAGGGGAAACGGCAAGGGGCTCACAGCGGAGCGTAGGGAGGCGGCAGTGGGCTCAGGGAGGGTTCGAGGTCACGTCTGGCAAGGAGGAGACGAGGACGACGTGCGGCGGCGGTGGGCGTCGAGGCGCCGGCGAGGTGCGACGGGGTCGAGGTCGGTGACGAGGCGAGGCCGCGGCTTCAGGAAGTGGAGGGGCGAGGAGGACGACGGCGAGGCAGCGCCGGGCGATGGCTGCGAGGATGGGCTCCGTGGAGGAGGGAGACGGGCGACGGCATCGCGCGATGGGGGCGCCAGCTCGGGCAGGGCTGGAGGCGCCCCCGATCCAGATCGGATCATGGGGTGGGGGAGAGGAGCGTGGGATCGTGGGGAAAGTGGGGGGGGAAGTTTAGGGTTCGGTCGCCCCATGGGTGATGTAGGCGCCGGCTGGGCCGGCCTGGTTGGCACCGAGGCCATCTGGGCCATGGCTCAGCAAGGGGGGTGTTCTCTTTTTTTTATCCTTTCCTTTTTTTCTTTATTTTCTTTTCTGCTTATTTATTTCTCCTATCATGTTTTCTTTTAGCCTTTAATCTATTTTCCAATCTAAAGAGGTAAAAGTAGTTTCTAATTTAGTGTATCTAAATATACTACTGCCACATTAACTATGGACCCCAATAAAATAGGTTAGTATTTTGTTAATTGAAAAAGGCATGTAATTAATTGTTTTTGATACTGTCATAATTATTTTAGAGCCTTTAAACACTTCTTCAGAGTTTGGTTTCGCCACCACAATTACCTATGATTCTTCCGACACCTTTAGGACATTTTTGTTTTAGCGTTTCAAAACTGTTGTTGCTTGCTTGATTTTGAATTTGAATTCGAATCGTTTTCGAACTAACGCAAGGTTAGCAACAGTAACCGAGGTGACGTGGCATCATTAGCAGAGGGTTACTGTAGCTTAATTATCCGGGCGTCACAATTCTCCTCCACTACAAGAAATCTCGTCCCGAGATTTAAGAGGGGGACTAAGGGGGAAAGGTCTGGTTACGAAATGCTAACGAATCTTCTCAGTCTTGGTTGCTCTTCTTGAAGAGGTCGATCCATTACATTGACGTCTTCATTTCCCTGCTTCAGGTCATCATGGTGATGTCGTCCTTTTCTCGGGAACTCCAACGTACTTACGAATAGGTAAGGGGCAGCTCGGCTACGACAGAATTCTTATGAGGGAAACAATCTGGGGGTTAACTCATGAATGAGCGTAAGATTATCTCTCGAGCTGAACATATCGAATACATCAAGAGTAAGGTACGAAGGTACAATAAGAGGTTCCAAGCGGATAGATAGTTGCTCGAAGTCTGAACCAGAGTGAAAGGGTTCAGAGTAACGAGAGTAAGTATTGCGTCCGATACCAGAATTGATCACTAGGAATGTGGCTCGCAAATTACATACAAAACGAAGCGCAAGGGATAACTTCGAAACAGGGATGTACAGGAGAGTCAGGTTCCGATCCTGTGGAACTGTGGGTTATGGGTCCACCATGTGGGTTAAAAGTAGGAGTGGTGACATCTTGCTCGGTCATGACAGCAAGGCATGTCAAAAGGGTAGCCTGTCAATTATGTCGGCAACAACGTTGGTACCCAGGGCGAGGGGCGAAGAGAACTATCTTCCTGCTCGTTGAATGAGGCGGACCAATAGGCAAGGTTCTCGTCCATCGGTGGTTACCAGAATGTCAACAACAATAGTAACAGGGTCTTACTGACAGAGTTGTACACTGAGGTGCGTATAAAAGCGGTGACATATTACTGCTTAGATCATATAAACCTCAAGAAGGCTAAACAGAACAATGGAAAGGAAAATGTGATTATTAGGTTAAACAGATCAATGGGAAGGAAAATGTGTTTAAACACATATTTCAGGGGTATATCCTTCCCAAGAACAAGCAGAGCATGATATCCATGATAGGATATAATTGTAGAAAACCATTTTGGTAACAGGAGAGAAATTTCATGACATTACCCAAACAACGGTGTTAGGATAACTGATGAAGAAAATGCAGCATTGTGCTTCAAATGTTCCTTTTGAAGATCGGAGTACCACATACATGCTTCGAGATAGCATTGACAAGGTTTTTAAGCAAAGGTCAAACTTTGGATACACAAAGGATCCATCAGGAACAACTCATAGAATAAGTCTTGCAATAGGTCCTCCAACCAGGTGTGCTAGGCATGACCTCACCTTACCGGGTCATATAAGACCAACGCTATAACTCTTGGATATATGTTCCAACCATCATATCTGACCAGGATTCAGATCTGATTGGTGTTAGGATAACTCAGATTCAGGATGCCTGAGAAGAAAGGTGCAACACAAATTGTCGAGATGACATTGTAAGGTTCTCAGGGAAATGAACTATGGAAACGAGTTCCAAACAAGGGTTCACCATTAAATCAAGGAGAGGTGAGGAGGTGACTGATTGACTCAGCGATAATTCAACGAGGTATCCAAAGAGATGCATCTCCCCAATTATGTGGATAAGGAGATAGCATTTGTCAGATCAAATGATATAATGAAGCATGCTCGAGGAAAACATACACAATTAAACATTGGTTGAAAGGTGCGCCCGAAATATGGGTTGGGCTGCATGACCAATGTCAGAATGGTGATTCAATAATCAATAGTCTAAGAATGAACGGCCGACCATTAACTTCAAAGCAATAGGGATGCTAGAAGGTCAGAATACAAACAACACCGTTCACTTGTTGGTACACCGGTTGGAATCAACACGAGGATCAAGAAAGAATGGTGATGACGAGAAGCATCACTATACCAAGAATTATTAAGAGGTGGAGCAATTCTCACAACATCCACGACATAACAGATGGTGATACTCCAAGGTAGAACATATCATAAGCTAGATAGTAAGGAAATCAAGATACAACACAAAATATGAACAAGTTTGTGTTGGGGGAAGGCAAGAATTGTTGTAGATGATAACACAATTCATCGAGGGGCAAGGATGGTACTTCTCATCCTGAATTTCGACACACAACTTGGAAGAAGTCAAATTGTTGACAATGATCACGACAAATTTGTCGAGAGGTTTTCAAGAAGATGTAATTGATCGATGACGACATCAAGTCAAAGGAATGATGAAAGCGAAAGGTTATTGGAACCACGGGTAGGACACAAACTCGAAATCAAGTTTGCTGTTCAAGGAGAAGTGATATGACGAGGAAGATCGATGCAAGATTAGCTCACTGTCGAAATTTGTGCTCTGGGAAGAAGGACCAGGTAGCACAGTTAAAATTTGGCACGATAATGATATAGCCGAGTAGGCTCGGAATGACGTGATCGAGTTCAGTCTCGTAAGTAATGAAGGTTACCAAGAGTTGTTGAATCGTAGTGCGGACTCAATTCAGTTGTCGGTGTCCTTGAGGGGTTCTAACAACTGAGAACCCGTTGGAAAAATGGAATCGGCAAGAATATTAGTTGATGAAGAACTCATAAGAAGTTATGTATCCCGTGGTATCCTCGAGATACCAGGGGGTAATACTCGACGACAGATCAAAGTAGAGGTTGGACTGGGGTATTGCTCTGCAGAAGACAAGTGCTTAAACTTGCACGAGAAATGGTACCTAAAAGAGAACATGGTCGAAACCACAATTGCAAAAGGCCAGATCCCAGATATAAGATGAACTTATACCAAAGGAATAATTAATTTTAAGAGAATCTTTAATGATAAGATCTACATCGTGTCCATGGGCATGAACACAAACTTCAAGGTCGACTCCCACTTCTCCAATGCATAACCTTTCATTCACTTCTCACTTTCGAAGAAGTTGTAGTGTTGAGATTTTATCTGGCAAAATACCAGAAGTGTATGACTCGTGAAAAGTTTTGAGTTCACACAGTTTAGAGAAGGCATATGTTCAACCCATAGGGGCTTCTTTGAAACATATACCACAAGCTTCAAGAGTAAATATCACAAGCTCGAAAGTAGAGCAAGGTTGAGAAAGTAGATGATACAATTTACCAAAGGCATTATGTATCCGAGGGAAGGCTCACAAGGTTATTGAATATGAAGGACGCTGTCGGTTAAATTAAAGGGTCTGCCAGTCCATAACAGAGCTGACGTGAGCATTGGTACTCAACCAGAGGAAGAAACAATGCAAAGGCAGAAACAACTAACTAATTCAAAGCTCAACTGCAAAGGAATTCTGATGTCCAAATCAAGGGATCAGAAACAAACGCTCTGATTAAGGATGGATAATTTGAGTAGGCTTAGGGATACCATCGATGGTAAGTTGATTGGTCGAGATCCAGCTCATGTTCAAACTGACACTGAGCCGGAAGGATGAATTCTAGGATTCGATTGAGGGATGCGAGCATCCTCAACATATTTAATCAACGGACTTAAAATGATAAAGACAAGGGATGCCAATAAGATTATGAGACTTATGGGATTAACCATAATGCAAGCAAGCAAGAATTTCAAGAGCAATAGGCTGCTCAGAATTTTTGGAAGATCAAATGGTATTTGGAAGTCTTTTGCGAAACACATGAACAACTGGGAATGAGCGGATACTCGATAAGTGCGAGGAATTATCCGTAGGGATATTCAGGTGACAAGGAACAGCAAGGCGGTAAGCTCAAGGAGTATCGAAACAACGACGAGTATTTCGGGGTATCTTATAATAACAAGATCAACTATGGATGAATGTAAGAATAACAACTGCAAGTAGTTATCCATAAGGGTTGACGGTGGAAGGGGAATTGCAAACGCGATGAACACAAGTTCTCGGGTTAACAGCGGAGAGTATCTTCAGGGTCTTCACGTGCAGTAGACGATCATCAGTAATAAGGGGCTCTCCGGGTGAAAGTGATAACGAGATCCTAATGTTAGATTTAGTAAAATTCATTTAACCCGAGTAGGAGAGAGTTCAGTGTCCCAGAGTAAGGATCGAGGAGTAAAAGAGCCTAATACCACCCAGATGGCGATGTGGGCCCGTAAGGCACACAGCCATGTTAGTAAAAGTTTTTGTAATGTCTAGACTCAACTTCGGCCAAGGAGTGTGGAAGGGGGATTCCTACAGGCAGTCGGCTCTGATACCAACTTGTGACGCCCCCGATTTAATCATACACTAACCATACACGCAAACGTGTACGATCAAAATCAGGGACTCACGGGAAGATATCACAACACAACTCTACAAATAAAATAAGTCATACAAGCATCATATTACAAGCCAGGGGCCTCGAGGGCTCGAATACAAGACCTCGATCATAGACGAGTCAGCGGAAGCAACAGTATCTGAGTACAGACATAAGTTAAACACGTTGCCATAAGATGGCTAGCACAAACTGGGATACAGATCGAAAGAGGCGCAGACCTCCTGCCTGGGATCCTCCTAAACTACTCCTGGTCGTCGTCAGCGGGCAGCACGTAGTAGTAGGCACCTCCGGTGTAGTAGGAGTCGTCGTCGACGGTGGCGTCTGGATCCGGGGCTCCAACATCTGGTTGCGACAACCAGGTAAAAGGGATAGAGGGAAAAGAAGGAGAAGCAACCGTGAGTACTCATCCAAAGTACTCGCAAGCAAGGAGCTACACTACATATGTATGCATTGGTATCAACTGGAATAAGGCTATTATATGTGGACTGAACTGCAGAAAGCCGGAATAAGAGGGAGATAGCTAGTCCTTTCGAAGACTACGCTTCTGGTAACCTCCATCTTGCAGCATGTAGAAGAGAGTAGACGGAAGTCCTCCAAGTAGCATCGCATAGCATAACCCTAACCGATGATCCTCCCCTCACCGCCCTGTGAGAGAGCGATCACCGGTTGTATCTGGCACTTGGAAGGGTGTGTTTTATTAAGTATCTGCTTCTAGTTGTCATAAGGTCAAGGTACAACTCCAAGTCGTCCTGTTACCGAAGATCACGGCTATTCGAATAGATTAACTTCCCTGCAGGGGTGCACCACATACCCCAACACGCTTGATCCCATTTGGCCGGACACACTTTTCGGGGTCATGCCCGGCCGCGAAAGATCAACACGTCGCAGCCCCACCTAGGCACAACAGAGAGGTCAGCACGCCGGTCTAAACCTAAGTGCACAGGGGTCTGGGCCCATCGCCCTTAGTGTTGGAAATATGCCCTAGAGGCAATAATAAATTGATTATTATTATATTTCCTTGTTCATGATAATCGTTTATTATCCATTCTATAATTGTATTGATAGGAAACTCAGATACATGTGTGGATACATAGACAACACCATGTCCCTAGTGAGCCTCTAGTTGACTAGCTCGTTGATCAATAGATGGTTATGGTTTCCTAACCATGGACATTGGATGTCGTTGATAACGGGATCACATCATTAGGAGAATGATGTGATGGACAAGACCCAATCCTAAGCATAGCACTAGATCATGTAGTTCGTATGCTAAAGCTTTTCTAATGTCAAGTATCATTTCCTTAGACCATGAGATTGTGCAACTCCCGGATACCGTAGGAGTGCTTTGGGTGTGCCAAACGTCACAACGTAACTGGGTGACTATAAAGGTGCACTACGGGTATCTCCGAAAGTGTCTGTTGGGTTGGCACGAATCGAGACTGGGATTTGTCACTCCGTGTGACGGAGAGGTATCTCTGGGCCCACTCGGTAGGACATCATCATAATGTGCACAATGTGATCAAGGAGTTGATCACGGGATGATGTGTTACGGAACGAGTAAAGAGACTTTCCGGTAATGAGATTGAACAAGGTATCGGGATACCGACGATCGAATCTCGGGCAAGTATCGTACCGATAGACAAAGGGAATTGTATACGCGATTGATTAAGTCCTTGACATCGTGGTTCATCCGATGAGATCATCGTGGAACATGTGGGAGACAACATGGGTATCCAGATCCCGCTGTTGGTTATTGACCGGAGAACATCTCGGTCATGTCTGCATGTCTCCCGAACCCGTAGGGTCTACACACTTAAGGTTCGATGACGCTAGGGTTATAAAGGAAGCTTGTATGTGGTTACCGAATGTTGTTCGGAGTCCCGGATGAGATCCCGGACGTCACGAGGAGTTCCGGAATGGTCAGGAGGTAAAGATTTATATATAGGAAGTCCTATTTCGGCCATCAGGACAAGTTTCGGGGTCATCGGTATTGTACCGGGACCACCGGAAGGGTCCCGGGGGCCCACCGGGTGGGGCCACCTATCCCGGAGGGTCCCATGGGCTGAAGTGGGAAGGGATCCAGCCCAAAGTGGGCTGGGGTGCCACTTCCCTTATGGCCCATGCGCCTAGGGTGAAGGGGGAACCCTAAGGAAGAGTCCCAAGGAGGGAAGGCACCTCCTAGGTGCCTTGGGGGGGAGGGAAACCTCCCCTGGCCGCCGCCCCCTAGGAGATTGGATCTCCTAGGGCTAGCGCACCCCCCCTTGGGCTCCCTATATATAGTGAGGGTAGGAGGGCCTCTTGAGACACCCCTTATGCCTTTGGTGCAGCCCCTCCCTCTCTCCTAAGTCCTTCTCCTCTCCCGTGGTGCTTGGCGAAGCCCTGCAGGATTGCCACGCTCCTCCACCACCACCACGCCGTTGTGCTGCTGCTGGATGGAGTCTTCCTCAACCTCTCCCTCTCTCCTTGCTGGATCAAGGCGTGGGAGACGTCACCGGGCTGTACGTGTGTTGAACGCGGAGGTGTCGTGCGTTCGGCACTTGATCATCGGTGATTTGGATCACGACGAGTACGACTCCATCAACCCCGTTCTCTTGAACGCTTCCGCTTAGCGATCTACAAGGGTATGTAGATGCACTCTCCTTCCCCTTGTTGTTGGTCTCTCCATAGATAGATCTTGGTGATACGTAGGAAAATTTTGAATTTCTGCTACGTTACCCAACAGTGGCATCATGAGCTAGGTCTATGAGTAGTTTCTATGCACGAGTAGAACACAAAGTAGTTGTGGGCGTTGATTTTGTTCAATATGCTTGCTGTTACTAGTCTTATCTTGATTCGGCGGCATCGTGGGATGAAGCGGCCCGGACCAACCTTACACGTATGCTTACGTGAGACCGGTTCCACCGACTGACATGCACTAGTTGCATTAGGTGGCTGGCGGGTGTCTGTCTCTCCCACTTTAGTCGGATCGGATTCGATGAAAAGGGTCCTTATGAAGGGTAAATAGCAATTGGCATATCACGTTGTGGTTTTTGCGTAGGTAAGAAACGTTCTTGCTAGAAACCCATAGCAGCCACGTAAAACATGCAAACAACAATTAGAGGACGTCTAACTTGTTTTTGCAGGGTATGCTATGTGATGTGATATGGCCAAAAGGATGTGATGAATGATATATGTGATGTATGAG
Organism: Triticum urartu; assembly: GCF_056163025.1. Classification (NCBI taxonomy): domain Eukaryota; kingdom Viridiplantae; phylum Streptophyta; class Magnoliopsida; order Poales; family Poaceae; genus Triticum; species Triticum urartu. Next base: position 100,490,538 of record NC_141875.1, read on the forward strand.
ATTGATCATGTTCTTGTAATAGGAATCACGACTTGCATGTCGATGAGTATGACAACCGGCAGGAGCCAGAGGAGTTGTCTTAATTTATTTATGACCTGCGTGTCAACATAAACGTCATGTAATTACTTTACTTTATTGCTAACCGTTAGCTGTAGTAGTAGAAGTAATAGATGACGTGACAACTTCATGAAGACACGATGATGGAGATCATGATGATGGAGATCATGGTGTCATGCCGGTGACAAGATGATCATGGAGCCCCAAGATGGAGATCAAAGGAGCTATATGATATTGGCCATATCATGTCACTATTATTTGATTACATGTGATGTTTATCATGTTTATGCATCTTGTTTACTTAGAACGACGGTAGTAAATAAGATGATCCCTCATAATAATTTCAAGAAAGTGTTCCCCCTAACTGTGCACCGTTGCGACAGTTCGTTGTTTCGAAGCACCACGTGATGATCGGGTGTTAGATTCTTACGTTCACATACAATGGGTGTAAGACAGATTTACACATGCAAACACTTAGGTTGACTTGACGAGCCTAGCATGTACAGACATGGCCTCGGAACACAGAAGACCGAAAGGTCGAGCATGAGTCGTATAGAAGATACGATCAACATGAAGATGTTCACCGATGTTGACTAGTCCGTCTCACGTGATGATCGGACACAGCCTAGTTGACTCAGATCATGTAATCACTTAGATGACTAGAGGGATGTCTATCTGAGTGGGAGTTCATAAGATGAACTTAATTATCCTGAACATAGTCAAAAGATCTTTGCAAATTATGTCGTAGCTCGCGCTTCAGTTCTACTATTTAGATATGTTCCTAGAGAAAAATTTAGTTGAAAGTTGATAGTAGCAATTATGCGGACTAGGTCCGTAAACTGAGGATTGTCCTCATTGCTTCATAGAAGGCTTATGTCCTTAATGCACCGCTCAATGTGCTGAACCTCGAACGTCGTCTGTGGATGTTGCGAACATCTGACATACACGTTTTGATGACTACATGATAGTTCAGTGCGTAATGCTAAATGGTTTAGAATTGAGGCACCAAAGACGTTTTTGAAACGTCGCGAAACATATGAGATGTTTCGAGGACTGAAATTGGGATTTCAGGCTCGTGCCCACGTCAAGAGGTATAAGACCTCCGACGATTTTCTTAGCCTGCAAACTAAGGGAGAAAAGCTCAATTGTTGAGCTTGTGCTCAGGTTGTCTAAGTACAACAATCGCTTGAATCGAGTGGGAGTTGATCTTCCAGATGAGATAGTGATGTTTCTCCGAAGTCATTACCACCAAGCTGCTAGAGCTTCATGATGAACTATAATATATCAGGGACATATATGATGATCCTTGAAATACTCGCGATGTTTGACACCGCGAAAGTAGAAATCAAGAAGGAGCATCAATTGTTGATGGTTAGTGAAACCACTAGTTTTAAGAAGGGCAAGGGCAAGAAGGGATACTTCATGAAACGGCAAATCAGCTGCTGCTCTAGTGAAGAAACCCAAGGTTGAACCCAAACCCGAGACTAAGTGCTTCTGTAATAAGGGGAACAGCCACTGGAGCAGAATTACCCTAGATACTTGGTAGATGAGAAGGCTGGCAAGGTCGATAGAAGTATATTGGATATACATTGTGTTAATGTGTACTTTGCTAGTACTCCTAGTAGCACCAGGGTATTAGATACCGGTTCGGTTGCTAACTGTTAGTAACTCGAAATAAAAGCTACGGAATAAACGGAAACTAGCTAAAGGTGAGCTAACGATATGTGTTGGAAGTGTTTCCAATATTGATATGATCAAGCATCGCACGCTCCCTCTACCATCGAGATTGGTGTTTGCGTTGAGCATAGACATGATTGGATTATGCCTATCGCAATACGGTTATTCATTTAAGGAGAATAATGGTTACTCTGTTTATTTGAATAATACCTTCAATGGTCTTACACCTGAAATGAATGGTTTATTGAATCTCGATCGTAGTGATACACATGTTCATGCCAAAAGATAGTAATGATAGTACCACCTACTTGTGGCACTACCACGTAAGTCATATCGGTATAAAACACATGAAGAAGCTCCATGTTGATGGATCTTTGGACTCACTTTATTTTGAATCACTTGAGACATGCGAACCATGCCTATTGGTGTATATGCATGAAGAAACTCCATGCAAATGGACCGTTTGGACTCACTTGATTTTGAATCACTTGAGACATGCAAATCATACCACATGGGCAAGATGACTGAAAGCCTCGTTTTCAGTAAAATGGAACTAGAAAGCAACTTGTTGGAAGTAATACATTTTGATGTGTGCGGTCCAATGAGTGCTGAGGCATGTAGTGGATATCGTTATGTTTTTACTTCGCAGATGATTTGAGTAGATGTTGAGTATATCTACTTGATGAATCACGAGTCTGAATTATTGAAAGGTTCAAGTAATTTCAGAGTGAGGTTGAAAGATCGTCGTGACAAGAGGATAAAATATCTATGATATGATCATAGAGATGAATATCTGAATTACGAGTTTGGCACAGAATTAAGATATTGTGGAAATTGTTTCACAACTAATACAGCCTGGAACACCATAGTGTGATGGTGTGTTCGAACATCATAACTGCACCCTATTGGATATGATGCATACCATGATGTCTCTTATCAAATTACCACAATAGTTTATGGGTTAGGCATTAGAGACAACCACATTCACTTTAAAAGGGGCACCACGTAATTTCGATGAGATGACACCGTATGAACTACGGTTTAAAGAAACCTAAGCTGTCATTACTTAAAAGTTTGGGGCTGCGACGCTTATGTGAAAAAGTTTCAGGCTGATAAGCTCGAACCCAAAGCAGATAAATGCATCTTCATAGGACACCCAAAACAGTTGGGTGTACCTCCTGTCTCAGATTCGAAAGCAATAAGGGATTGTTTCTAGAATCGGGTCCTTTCTCGAGGAAAAGTTTCTCTCGAAAGAATTGAGTGGGAGGATGGTGGAGACTTGATGAGGTTATTGAACCGTCTCTTCAACTAGTGTGTGACAGGGCACAGGGAGTTGTTCCTGTGGCACCTACACCAATTGAAGTGGAAGCTTATGATAGTGATCATGAAACTTCAGATCAAGTCACTACCAAACCTCGTGGGAGGACAAGGATGCATACTACTTCAAAGTGGTACGTAACCCTGTCTTGGAAGTCATGTTGCTAGACAACAATGAACCTACGAGCTATGGAGAAGCGATGGTGGGCCTGGATTCCGATAAATGGCTCGAGGCCATAAAATCCGAGATAGGATCCATGTATGAAAACAAAGTGTAGACTTTGGAAGAACTACTTGATGGTCGTAAGGCTGTTAGGTACATATGGATTTTAAAAGGAAGACGGACAATGATGGTAAATGTCACCATTAAGAAAGCTCGACTTGTCGTTAAGATGTTTTCCGACAAGTTCAAGGAGTTGACTACGATGAGACTTTCTCACTCGTAGCGATGCAAAGAGTCTGTTGGAATTATATTAGCACTTACTGCATTATTTATGAAATCTTGCAGATAGGATGTCAAAACATTGTTTCCTCGACGTTTTTGAGGAAAGGTTGTATGTGATACAAACCGGAAGGTTTTGTCAATCCTGAAAGATGCTAATAAGTGTGCAAAGCTCCAGTGATCCTTCTAAGGACTGGAGTAAGCATCTCGGAGTTGGAATGTATGCTTTGATGATGATCAAAGATTTTGGGTGTACACAAAGTTTATGAGAAACTTGTATTTCCAAAAGGGTGAGTGGGAGCACTCTAGAATTTCTGATGAATATATGTTGTTGACATATTGTTGATCAGAAATGACGTAGAATTTCTGGGAAGCATATAGGGTTATTTGGAAAGTGTTTTTCAATGGAAAGCCTGGATTAAGCTACTTGAACATTGAGCATCAAGATCTATAAGGATAGATCAAAACGCTTAATGGTACTTTCAAATGAGCACATACCTTGACATGATCTTGAAGGTGTTCAAGATGGATCAGTCAAAGAAGGAGTTCTTGCCTGAGTTGTAAGGTATGAAGTTAAGACTTAAAGCTCGACCACGGCAGAATAGAGAGAAAGGACGAAGGTCGTCCCCTATGCTTAAGACATAGGCTCTGCAGTATGCTATGCTGTGTACCGCACCTGAAGTGTGCCTTGCCATGAGTTAGTCAAGGGGTACAAGAGTGATCCAAGAATGGATCACAGTACAGTGGTCAAAGTTATCCTTAGTAACTAGTGGACTAAGGAATTTTCTCGGTTATGGAGGTGATGAAAGTTAGCACATACCTGCTCTTGTATTAAGGGGGCTAGTTCTGCTTCCGGCCGCGTTCGCAACGTGCAGGTGTGCTAAGTGTTGGGTAACGTAGCATAAATTCAAAATTTTCCTACGTGTCACCAAGATCTATCTATGGAGAGACTAGCAACGAAGGGAAGGAGAGTGCATCTACATACCCTTGTAGATCTCTAAGCGGAAGCGTTCAAGTGAACGGGGTTGATGGAGTCGTACTCGTCGTGATTCAAATCACCGATGACCAAGTGCCAAACGCACGGCACCTCCGCGTTCAACACACGTACAGCCCGGTGACGTCTCCCACGCCTTGATCCAGCAAGGAGAGAGGGAGAGGTTGAGGAAGACTCCATCCAACAGCAGCACAACGGCATGGTGGTGGTGGAGGAGCGTGGTAATCCTGCAGGGCTTCGCCAAGCACCACGGGAGAGGAGAAGGACTTGGGAGAGAGGGAGGGCTGCACCAAAGGCAAAGGTGTGTCTCAATAGGCCCTCCTACCCTCACTATATATAGGGATCCCAAAGGGGGGGGTGCGCCAGCCCTAGGAGATCCAATCTCCTAGGGGGCGGCGGCCAGGGGAGGAGCCCTCCCCCCCCAAGGCACCTAGGAGGTGCCTTCCCCTGCTGGGACTCTTCCTTTAGGGTTTCCCCAGGCGCATGGGCCTCTTGGGGCTGGTGCCCTTGGCCCATGTAGGCCAAGGCGCACCCCCTACAGCCCATGTGGCCCCCGGGGCAGGTGGCCCCACCCGGTGGGCCCCCGGGACCCTTCCGGTGGTCCCGGTACAATACCGATGACCCCGAAACTTGTCCCGATGGCCGAAACAGGACTTCCTATATATAAATCTTTACCTCCGAACCATTCCGGAACTCCTCGTGACGTCCGGGATCTCATCCGGGACTCCGAACAACATTCGGTAACCACATACAAGCTTCCTTTATAACCCTAGCGTCATCGAACCTTAAGTGTGTAGACCCTACGGGTTCGGGAGACATGCAGACATGACCGAGACGTTCTCCAGTCAATAACCAACAGCGGGATCTGGATACCCATGTTGGCTCCCACATGTTCCACGATGATCTCATCGGATGAACCACGATGTAAAGGACTCAATCAATCCCGTATACAATTCCCTTTGTCTAGCGGTATTGTACTTGCCCGAGATTCGATCGTCGGTATCCCTATACCTTGTTCAATCTCGTTACCGGCAAGTCTCTTTACTCGTTCCGTAACACATCATCCCGTGATCAACTCCTTGGTCACATTGCGCATATGATGATGTCCTACCGAGTGGGCCCAGAGATACCTCTCCGTTTACACGGAGTGACAAATCCCAGTCTCGATTCGTGCCAACCCAACAGACACTTTCGGAGATACCTGTAATGTACCTTTATAGCCACCCAGTTACGTTGTGACGTTTGGCACACCCAAAGCACTCCTACGGTATCCGGGAGTTGCACAATCTCATGGTCTAAGGAAATGATACTTGACATTAGAAAAGCTTTAGCATACGAACTACACGATCTTTGTGCTAGGCTTAGGATTGGGTCTTTGTCCATCACATCATTCTCCTAATGACGTGATCCCGTTATCAATGACATCCAATGTCCATGGTCAGGAAACCGTAACCATCTGTTGATCAACGAGCTAGTCAACTAGAGGCTTACTAGGGACATGGTGTTGTCTATGTATCCACACATGTATCTGAGTTTCCTATCAATACAATTATAGCATGGATAATAAACGATTATCATGAACAAGGAAATATATAATAATAACCAATTTATTATTGCCTCTAGGGCATATTTCCAACATTAACATAATTAATTTAATCCTAAAATGCATTTATGACATCAGCATGATGTCAGCGGTCAAACACGGACTTTGACTAGTCAACAGACCTCTGGGTCCCACATGTCATTTACATAGGTTAACTAAACCGGGGTAATTAGACTAACTAAGTGATTAGGCTAATTTATTTTAATCAGATTAGTTAAGCAGGATTAATTAACTTAATTAATTCATTAGTTAATTAATTAATAACTAATTAATTTTATTAATTCATTTTTATTTTATTATCTTTTTATTTTGGGCGTGGGCCCCGTCTGTCATTTGGCCAGGAGGCCATAGCGGGCGACGGGCAGCGGATACGGCTATGGGCGGAGCCGGGCGACGAGCGCCTGCCCGCCCGGCGGGGCGCTACGGGGCAGCAAGCGAAGGAGGGGCGCGGCCTGGCGCCGGCAGCCGTGACCACAGCCGGAGCAGGGCCGCGCGGTGAGGCTAGGCGGCGGAGGTGGTGAGCGCACCGGGGAGGGCAGCGAAGCGGGCACGCGCGTCGGGCGTGGCCGGCGCGGCACGGGTGCGTAGGGACTGCGATGCGGGGTGCGCGAGCTCGCGCGTAGCACGCGGCCACGGGCGCGGACGCGGCGAGCGCAAGGCCCGGGCGCGGCCTAGGTGACGGAGGACGGCAGGGAAAAGGGGGAAACGGCAAGGGGCTCACAGCGGAGCGTAGGGAGGCGGAAGTGGGCTCAGGGTGGGTTCGAGGTCGCGTCCGGCAAGGAGGAGACGAGGACGACATGCGGCGGCGGTGGGCGTCGAGGCGCCGGCGAGGTGCGACGGGGTCGAGGTCGGTGACGAGGCGAGGCCGCGGCTTCAGGAAGTGGAGGGGCGAGGAGGACGACGGCGAGGCAGCGCCGGGCGATGGCTGCGAGGATGGGCTCCGTGGAGGAGGGAGACGGGCGACGGCATCGCGCGATGGGGGCGCCGGCTCGGGCAGGGCTGGAGGCGTGGGGTGGGGGAGAGGAGCGTGGGATCGTGGGGAAAGTGGGGGGGGAGTTTAGGGTTCGGTCGCCCCATGGGTGATGTAGGCGCCGGCTGGGCCGGCCTGGTTTTCACCGAGGCCATCTGGGCCATGGCCCAGCAAGGGGGGTGTTCTCTTTTTTTTATCCTTTTCTTTTTTTTCTTTTTTTTCTTTTCTGCTTATTTATTTCTCCTATCATGTTTTCTTTTAGCCTTTAATCTATTTTCGAATCTAAAGAGGTAAAAGTAGTTTCTAATTTAGTGTATCTAAATATACTACTGCCACATTAACTATGGACCCCAATAAAATAGGTTAGTATTTTGTTAATTGAAAAAGGCATGTAATTAATTGTTTTTGATACTGTCATAATTATTTTAGAGCCTTTAAACACTTCTTCAGAGTTTGGTTTCGCCACCACAATTACCTATGATTCTTCCGACACCTTTAGGACATTTTTGTTTTAGCGTTTCAAAACTGTTGTTGCTTGCTTGATTTTGAATTTGAATTCGAATCGTTTTCGAACTAACGCAAGGTTAGCAACAGTAATCGAGGTGACGTGGCATCATTAGCAGAGGGTTACTGTAGCTTAATTATCCGGGCGTCACAACTGCAAATTATGGAATTCACTACACCGGGCACCCAAAGGTGCTTGAAGGGTATAGTGACTCGAACTGGATCTCAGATGCTTATGAGATAAAAGCCACGAGCGGATATGTATTCACTCATGGAGGTGGCGCTGTTTCTTGGAAGTCTTGCAAGCAGACCATCTTAACGAGGTCAACAATGGAAGCAGAACTCACATCACTAGATACAGCTATGGTCGAAGAAGATTGGCTTCATCGGCTCTTGAATGACTTGCCGGTTGTTGAGAAACCTGTACCGGGTGTCCTTATGAACTGCGAAAATCAAACTGTGATCACAAAAGTGAGCAGCTCAAAGGATAACATGAATTCATCAAGACACGTTCAGAGAAGGTTAAAGTCTGTCAGGAAAATGAGAAACTCCGGAGTTATTGCATTGGATTATATCCAAACGTCTAAAAATCTGGCAGATCCTTTTACTAAGGGTCTATCACGTAATGTGATAGATAATGCATCGAGGGAGATGGGTATGAGACCCACAATATGAGTTGTTCACAGTGGTAACCCATTCTTTGTGATCGGAAATCCCGTGAATTAGATGTGGAAGACAAGTTGTTGGTCAACTGAGAGGAGAGTATCCTTACTATTAACAATACCACTCCATGAAGATGCAATACTCTTCTAATCTGCATGGCAGGTTGATGTATATCTTAATGTGTTCTAAGTGGCTCTTTTAAGCAGAGATGTTTTCCTGCAGAACATCTTTTGAAGAACACACCTGTATGAGTCTGATTGTTAAACGTCGCAATCTATGAGAGTAGGATTCTCTCTAGTAAACTCATGAAAGGTCTCGGAGTATGACGCATAAGCTCCACCCGCGGGGAAGACCCACGGTAGCCACGTATCGGTCAAGGCTTTATGTGAAGCTAGATTCGCAGAAAACTTGCAGTTCAAGGCCCAGTCCACTGTTGAAGTTGCTTACTAGTGTAGCATAGAGTTCTAGGTGGAAGTTCAACTTAACAGTCTCCACTGCAGTACCGGTATATAAAACAGTGTTTTGGAACCAAAGGCAATTTTTGTGTGCCTCTGGGATCTGGTGGGGGATTGCTGGAATTTTGTCTATTTTGGGCCTAGCCCAATAGCAGTTTCAGAAATTCCTAATAAATCCTAGAGGCCCACTTAGCCCATTTGTGCAAGGCAAGGGATACTACTAAAGTTTAGTCCCACATTGCTAGTTGAGTGGGCGTTGGACCTCCTTATAAGGGAGGTTCTTTCCCCACTTGTATGAGCATGAGAACAAGAGGGACATCCACGCGCGCTCCTCCTCCGTCGTCTGCCTCGCCACGCCACGCCTCGTCACGACACGCCGCGGGTTGCCACGCACTACGGGTATACGAAAGGTCACACGAAAGCTGAAAAGATTTTTGTGAAAGTGGAGTTCGAATCCGAACGGTGCAGCTCGTCGGCTGCTGGCTGTTCGCTTCATCTCCATCGCTGCCCTCTCGCCTCCTTCTCTTGCGCCTATAAAAGGGAGGTCACTCCTCCCAGAGAAGACGGACCAGAACCTCTTCCTCCTCTCGCCACAAGTTCCTGAGCACTTCGCTGCTGCTACGATCTTCCCCATCCCAGATTGCGGCGTGCACCGCAGATCGGGACAGTAGGCCTCCGAAACCGCACCTTTTGAGTCCTGTACGGGAGAAGGATGATAAGGTTTTTGGGGAGCGCTCGGCGCGACTACTGGCTACTTCATCACAGACGATCCGGTCGTCGACGACTTCTTCCCCGACGTCCACGACCTCCTCGACGACATGGCAGGCGAGGACACCGACCCCAAGTCCAGCACTTCTGCTGCTGCTGTCCCGTACGTGTTCTTGCTCTTTCTGTTAGATGTCATGACACGGTTCTTTGCTCTACTTTTCGTCCTACATGTGTTAGGTTCTACTTCATATATGCAACTTCATCTAGTGTCAGTTCTAGATGTGTTTAGTTCAAGTTCATATATGCAGATGCTCTTTACCTTCTCTCTGTCAGAACGCATGACTTGTTTTATCTCTACTATATTAGTCATGCTTTATCTAGTATTTTTGTTAATAAAATCATTCGGTAGATTGCTCATATTTCCAACAGAAATGCACTTGTGACATACTGCATCAAGATAGAACGTACTTTCAAAGTTGACAAGAGAGATCAAGTACGTTACAGAGTGCACTGTCTGACTGAGGGTTGTCCATGGAGGCTGCTCGCATCTAAAATGCGAAATAGCACTAATGTTCAGGTCAAAGTGAACCCTTTTAAGCACACATGCTAGGAATCAACCCATAGGAAGGATAGAATCAGTAGAGCCAAGTCAAGATGGGTGGCAGAAGAAGTAAAGAAGTGGGTGAAAGAAAACCAACAAGTGGGTCCAAAGGAATTGCATAAGAACATCAAAGATAAGTTCAAGATAGATTTACCATACATGAGGTTGTTCAATGGTAAACAACATTCTATGAATTCTATTTATGGTAACTGGCAGGAAAGTTTTCAATTGTGGTATTCATTCAAAGGTGAAGTGGAGAGGACAAGCCCAGGTAGTATTGTAGATATTGATCACCACACCATGGAGTACACATTCAGGGGAGTGACAAAGACCAAGGAATGCTTTAGGAGGGTTTTTGTCTGCTTTGAGGCTTGTCACCGGGGTTTTTTGGTAGGCTGCAGGCCTTATTTGGCTATTGATGCCACTTTTCTCACAGGGAGGTTTAAAGGACAATTAGTAGCAGCTTGTGCAGTTGATGCACACAGTTTTGTATTTCCAGTTCCCTACGGGTGTGCTGGAGACAGAGTCTGGGGAGAGCTGAACTTGGTTTTTGCATAATCTGCGCCGGACTATTGCACATCCCAATGGGTTGGTCATTCATACAGATGCCTGCAAAGGTTTAGAAGTGGCCATGGACAATGTGTTCCCTGGAGTAGAGCATAGGGAATGCATGCGTCACCTTGCTGCAAATTTCATGAAGAAATTCAAAGGAAAGGTGTATACCGACAATTTATGGCCAGCATCTTTGACTTGCATTGTGAAGAAGCACAACTACCACTTGAGGCAGTTATACATGAACCCCAAAATGAAAGAATACTTGGAAACACACCACTCCAAGTTATGGGCCAGAAGACAATTCAGTGAACTGAGCAAACTTAACTATGTGCACAATAATCTAGCAGAGTCTTTCAACTTAACGATCCAGAAACTAAAGGGTCATTATGTGGTGGATTTGCTTGACAGGATCAGGATAGAATACATGCAGAAATTCCATTATCGTGCAGGGATAGCCGAGGCAAAATTCATGGGCCACATTATCATCCCTGTCATGATGAATGAACTGAAGCAGAAAACAACAGGCTTGAAAATGAACATGACTCTTTTCTCGGGTACCACAGCAGAGATATCAAATTTGGATAAAGAGAAGAGGGAATGGAGATATCCAGTGGATTTAGAAGCTAGAACTTGCAGTTGTAGGCAATGGCGGATAACTGGGTTGCCATGCATTCGTGCCTTGTTTTTCATCACTTCTCTCCCAGGTCCAGCAGGGAACATACAGCAGTATGTGCATGATTACTACTTTGTTGCAAGGTTCAAAGCCACATATGCTTATGCCTTGCCTGCTATGGAGGGAAAACAACAATGGGACATGGTGGACCCTGGATTCAAGCTTTGCACTCCAGTTCTGAAGAGAGCAGCAGGTAGACCGAGGAAGAGTCGAATCAGACCTCGCAGCGAAGGAGCTGGACTTGGAGCGAGGAAGCGTAAGTGCACAAGATGTGGTGGGTCTGGTCATTTCAGTAAGTATTGTGATAACACAGTAGATCCAGAGTTCGGAGAGAGTTTCGATGAAGGCTTCGATGATAATGTTGGTCAGTAGCCGGTTGCCTCAACAGATGATGAAAATGATGGTCAACAGCCGGTTGCATCAGATGAGGATTTTGACGAGGTTCCAAATGATGATGGTCAACAGCCGCATGATTTTGACGATGATCCAAAATATCCTCCAAATAATGATTCAAGTGAGGCTTCAAATGGTGATCCAAGTGAGGCTCCAAATAGTGATCATGGTGATCCAAATGAGGCTCCAAATGGTGATCATGATGATCCAAGTGAGGCTCCAAATGATGATCCAAGTGAGGCTTCAAATGGTGACCAACCTTCTGTAGTTGTGAGTTCTGCTAGGTATGTAAATCTTGCAAGGGTCAAATACTATTGTACATTTATCACTTGACATGATCACATTACCCTCTATGCTTTGCACAGCTCTATGATAGATTTGAAGAAGACGCGCAAGGTACCAACAACCAAGAAGAGAAGAGAAGAAGCAATGAGCACAAGGTGCACGAGGAGCAAAGTGATGGCAAGAAGCTCAAGGAACAGACAGAAGCCCCAACGCTATTTATGAATAAGGGTTACCCTATGAATAATTATGAAACATTATGAATAATGTTGTATTTTTGTTGGATGATGTTGGACCTATGTTAGTACTATGTTTGACATGATGTTTAAATCTGTTGGATGATGTTTGAATGAGCACGTGGTTTTTCCTTTTTTTTGATTTTTTTGAATTTTGTTTTGCTCATTCGAATTCTGGTCAAACCTAACTTTGACCAAGATTTAAACAAGTCTAAAACATCAAAATGAAAAATTAAGCATGGATCCTTCTTAGTCAATCCAAAATGAAGCTCTGGTGAGGTTTTTGAAATTTTCATGAAAAATGTGCTAAAAAGAGGGGTCCAAAGATAGAGTAAACGGCCTCATTTCTAAGTAAGGTTTTTTTCGACCTTGTCTAAATCAGCCAAATAACTTTCCTACACATATATCCTATATATACAGACTATGTGCGTTGGTTTTTCCATTTTTTAATTGTTTTTATTTGTTTTGATCATTTGAATTCTGGTCAAACTTTACTTTGACCAAGATTTAAACAAGTGTAAAACATCAAAATGAAAACTAAGCCTGGATCCTTCTTAGTCACTCCAAAATGAAGTTGTGGTGAGCTTTTTGAAATTTTCATGTTCATTTCCCCAAAACACTTGTCTTCACGCAGACTAAGGCATAGCCTAGTGGTGGGAAGGGGCTGATGCCTTCCCACCCACCCAGGTTCAAGGCTTGGTACTTGCAATTTGGGTTTGTTGCACCAATTATACTATAGGGGGTTCCCTTACAGTCTTTCTGTCAAAAAAAACACTTGTCTTCACTTCATACAAGAGAGTTTGAGATACTCGAGATATCACACAATACACATGAAACTTATCGTTCAAATGTATGTAAACCTTGTTTATCAACTTAAATCATTAGTATATGACATAAGAAGACTATGTGCGCAGGTTTTTATTTTTCTGATTTTTATTTAATTTATTATGATCATTTGAAATCTGGTCAAACATAGCTTTGACTGCTTCAAACCCCTCCCAAACCCTGCTAACCCTAGCGCTAAACAAGGACCGTTCATCTAACCCTAGCGACGATCAAGGGTCGTCGATCTAACCCTTCTAGAAGAAATCTGCGGGGAGGAGGGGGGTGATCCGCGAGATGCAATCTGATTGGCTGGGAGATTTTTTTTAAACAAATATCGGGCGCGCTGGATGGACTGTTGGGCCGTCTCGTTGTGTGGGCCTGAGACCGCAGTAAATAGCCCGTCTCAGCCTTTTCAGGCCTTGCATGCATGGGAGGCGGCGACGTGTGTTTGCATGCGCGGGAGGCGAACGTGCATGCATGCGAGCGAAGCGAGCGAGGCGCGCTAGGCAAGCTAGGCTAGCGAGGTGAGCTAGGTGGTTTAGGGCAGCGAGTCAGATGCACCGCCCGGTCAAAGAGCTATGCAGTAATTCAGATGCACGCACGCGCCCCATGCATCGTTTTCGTGCAAAAATTAAAGAGTGCAAAATGTAACGGACACACACACGTGTCCGGATTCACACACGCACCGTTCTCGTCCTTTCTCTCTTCCTCTCCCACCCACAGGTTTCTAAATGGGGTGCCTCTCTTCCTCTCCCACCCACAAGCCAGATCATCCGATCCATTCTCTCCAACTTGAAACACCCAAGCGACCGAGACCTCCCAAGCGAGACCAAGTGAAGATGCAGTTCAACGGGCCGACCTTCAATCGTCCGCCTGTCATGCCGGAGCTGCGCTACCCATCGGGCGTGCTCGTGGAGAGGGAGCTCCGTGTGTGGGCTATTTCAAGGTGGAGGGGTTCCGTCGGACTCAGCCGCGCCTTCCTCAGAGCCAGCTATGCCCACCTCCCACGGGGCTCGCCTAGGATGTTCACCCTCAACGAGGTTCGTGACCGTGGCGACATCCTCCTACTGCTCACGGTCACCTTCACCAACCTGTTTGACGCGCGTGAGCTCCTCGGCCAAGTCTTTTGGTGCGGCTGCGAGGCCATCTTCTTCACCGTGTACAACATCTACACCAACTACGAGAGCATCTTCTTCACCGTGTACAACATCTACACCAACTACGAGAGCATCTTCCCCACTCAGGCCAGATGCACTCCCTTCCCTATGACGAGGAGGAGGAGGTGTGAAGATGAAGACGGTGTTGAAGGGGCGCACGGCCAAGGTGAAAGAAGGAGGTCAATATGAAGATGTTCAAGCCCGGAGTCAAGCTCGTCATGCTTCGTTTTTATTTTGGTGCTTTTCTATGTCGTGTCGTGTCATGTTTCCTCATGTGCCCGTGAACTTATTATTGTAAGGGTACGGTGTGTTGCATCTTATCTAAGTTATTAGGGTTTATTATGTGTGTTAAAGAATGTCCGTGCCCAAACATATCATTTCTTCCCTAAACCAAGTCATGAAGTTCGAGAACTTGTGGTTTTAATTAATGAAAATTGGAGGGGGTGAGAAGCCCTTTGTTTCATTCAAAAAAAGTAAATCATGAACTAACATGCAAATTTATTCCTTTAAATCCTAAACCAAGTGCCACTCTAACCAAAATCATGTGGCAGTGCAAACATACGTTTTCAACCTTCCAACCCTCCAAAATTTCAGTGCAAAACAAAGGAAAATCACTCTCACGCGTGTGCAAACATTCACGGTCTCACTATTTTTTTTGACAAATTTCACGGTCTAGCTATGTATACCTTCCTTCCCTACCCATGTGTAACACCCACGATGCGGCTATATCTCCCACGTGTCAGAGCACGACTTAGAGGCATAACCGCATTGTAGGCATGTCGCAAGAGGGGTAATCTTTACACATCCCATGTACTGAATAATAAAGAGGTACAGAGTTGGCTTATAATCGCCACTTCACACAATACATAAATATAGCATTACATCATCCAGATACAATCAAGGTCCGACTACGGAACCAAAATAAAGACAACCCCAAATGCATAAGATCCCCGATCTCCCCCAACCGAGCTCCACTACTGATCGTCTCGAAAAGAAATGTATTAACGTCCTGAGTCCTCATCGAACTCCCACTTGAGTTCAGTCGCATCTCCCGGAATGGTATCATCGGCACCTGCATCTGGTTTTTGAAAGGAATCTGTGAGTCACGGGGACTCAGCAATCTCGCACCCTCGCGATCAAGACTATCTAAGCTTATGGGTAGGGAAAAGTAGTGAGGTGGAGCTGCAGCAAGTACTAGCATATATGGTGGCTAACTTACGCAAATGAGAGCGAGAAGAGAAGGCAAAGCACGTTCGAGAATCTATGATCAAGAAGTGATCCTAGAACTACTTACGTTCAAGCATAACCCGAGGTCATGTTCTCTTCCCAGACTCTGCCGAAAAGAGACCATCACGACTACACACTCTGTTGATTCATTTTAATTAAGTTAAGTTTCAAGTTCTCTACAACCGGATATTAACAAAATTCCCATCTGCCCATAACCGCGGGCATGGCTTTTGAAAGTTCAAAACCCTGCAGGGGTGTCCCAACTTAGCCCATCACTGTTAGAGTTGTGTCGAATATAGTGTACAAGGTAGGTTACAGTTGGACTAGGAGTTGTATTGTGTTTACATAGGATGTGGAGTTGTGTCCTAATAGGACACTTGTATCCTAGGCCTCTCATATATAGCGGGGGTAGACACACGATGTAACCTATGCCAACATAATAGCACCGGAATGCGGGGGAAGCGCACATAGTCAGGCCCCGGGGATGTAGCCATATCGGTGAACCTCGTTAACAAATCTCGGTGTCGTGCTTGTGTGATTGCTTGGTCCTCGAATGATCGACGGTATGCCTCGGATTTATTCTAACAATCACAAGCTCTCACGGTCAACGAAGGATATTCCTTCTCCCAGGACGGCCCGATCAGACTCGGAATCCCGGTTACAAGACATTTCGACAATGGTAAAACAAGACCAGCAAAGCTGCTCGATGTGCCGACAAATCCCGATAGGAGTCGCACGTATCTCGTTCTCAGGGCACACCGGATAGGTCAAGCTACGAGTAAAACCAACCCTCGAGTTACCCCGAGGTGGCCCCACAGGCTGCCCGTTTCGGACCAATACTCAGAGGAGCACTGGCCCGGGGGGTTTAAAATAAAGATGACCCTTGAGTCCAGTAAAGCCAACCCTCGATTTACCCCGAGGTGGCCCCGCAGGTTGCCCGTTTCGGACCAATACTCAGAGGAGCACTGGCCCGGGGGGGTTTAAAATAAAGATGACCCTTGAGTCCGCGGTTGGGCCTTGCTGGAGGAGTTTTATTCAAGGCGAACTGTCAAGGGGTTCCCATTATAACCCAACCGCGTAAGGAACGCAAAATCAAGGAACATAACACCGGTATGACGGAAACTAGGGCGGCAAGAGTGGAAGAAAACACCAGGCATAAGGCCGAGCCTTCCACCCTTTACCAAGTATATAGGTGCATTAAAGTAAACAAGATATAATAATGATATCCCAACAATAATCATGTTCCAACAAGGAACAAACTCCAATCTTCACCTGCAACTAACAACGCTATAAGAGGGGCTGAGCAGAGCGGTAACATAGCCAAACAACGGTTTGCTAAGACAAGGTGGGTTAGAGGTTTGACATGGCAATATGGGAGGCATGATAAAGCATGTGGTAGGTATCGCGGCATAGGCATAGCAATAGAGCGAGCAACTAGCAAGCAAAGATAGAAGTGATTTCGAGGGTATGGTCATCTTGCCTGCAAAGTTCTCCGAGTTGACGTAAGCATGATCCTCGTAAGCGTACTCAACGGGTTCCACAATCACGTACTCGTCTCCCGGCTCTACCCAAAGCAAGAACACAAGCAAAGGGAAACACAATCAACCACGGTGCAATGCGCAAGCAACATGATGCAAAACATGGCATGATATGTGGGAAGTAATATGCAATGCATATGCATGCTTCGGAAAGGAAAGATTTAACTAGGCCTCAACTTGGCAAACTAAGAGTGCCGCTGGAAAGATGAGTTGATTTCGGTCGAAATCGATATAAAGATCACCGGAATCGGATGCACGGTTTGCAAATGGCAAGCAAAACAATAACGGCACTATCCTGTGATTAACAGCACGATGACATCTAAAATGCAACAAGAAACTAAGCTACTGCACTCTAACATAGCAATAAAGCACATGACAGTGATCCACTCAAGATGCTTGACAAAAAAGAACACTGAGCTACGGCTAAATTACACAATAGCAGGTTCAAACAAGCATGGCAAAAGTGCAAAAGATATCAGGTTCACACACTTAGTGAAAATAACATGTCAGGATTTAACATCAGGAAGCAAAGTTTAGAGCAAGATAACAACCTGCTACAGGAACATATCATGGCAAAGCAAGGCATGGCATGAAACTACTCAAAGCATATAACAAAAGTCCCTTACTGACCATAAGCCAAAAAGGATCAGAAGATATGATGGCACCCATGTAAACATAGCAAGTTTCGTTAACAGTTTCAGACTTAACAGAAAACTGGACATGGCAAAAACAGAGTTACCTAAGCATGTTTGCGAGCTCGATGCACTCACCACAAGGCATTTCATGACAAACTAAGCATACACCCAGCAAGAAGACATGTTCAAGAAGCTAACCATGGCAAGAACAATCTCATAGAATGCATGGATCAACTACAACAACCTCGGCAAAATTGCTTAACACGTAAACAATCTGTCAGGAACATTTTATAGCAAAAGTAGAGCAAGATTGAGTCATTCTAGGGGACTCCATAATTTCAAACAAAGACATGGATGGATAGAACATAACAATATCTCAAAATCATCCTTACTGAATATGCTCAAAAGAGGCATGGATCACTCTGTAGCAACATGGACACATGACATAAAAATAACATCAGGGAAATGTCTTAGAAGAATTCTAAGTCCCTGAAAATAGCAACATCACGAGAGTTACTTTGCATGCTTGTGCTAGTCACCATATTGATCACAAAAAAACATGGCATACATCCCTGTAAAGATGGCATGGCATAGCCCAAGACACATGTAGGGCTCAAGTTCATAGGAGGCACACATTAATCATGGCAAAAATGACAAATGTCCATAATCTGATATGAAACAGAAACTAACATTACATAGCACTCTTGTAACAACATTTAGGGCATCAAGATGGACTCAAACAGGCATGGTGCAATGGAATAAAATGAAGAGCACATCCAGACGAACAATTTGATATATTACACGCCCAAAACAGAGCTACAGATGCAAAGTTATGATGCGATAAACATGCCAAAACAATAACCAGAAAAAGGACTTAGGGAAATTAGACCTCTCCGGTCAGATCTAGGGTTCAAAGGGGTCCGCGAACCGAGGCGGCGATGCACGCACTCCGACGAGGCGGTGGTGGCCGGGGACGGCGAGGAAACGGCGGACCCGCCGGCTCCTGCCCGGATCTGGCCGGAGGAGTCGCCGGCGACGGCGGGGAGCGGCGTGGCGGCGCCGGTCGGTGACGGGGCGGCGCGCGGGTGGCGGGGCCAGCGCAGGGCGGCGCGGCAGAGCGGCGATGGTGGCGGGGCGGCGCGCGGGCGGCGGGCGAAGCAGTGCGGGCGGCGCTCGGCGATCGGGCCTCGGGGGCCGCTGCGGGCCGGCGGCGGAGGCAGTGGAGTGGGCCACGTGGCGCGCCGTGATAGGCCGCGGGCGGCGGCGCGATTCGTCCGGCGTCGCCCGGACGTGTCCGGCGGCGCGGAGGGAAAAAATTAGGATTTCGTCTGCGATTTTGAACGGGGAAGCCCTATTTATAGCTAGAGGGGGCTAGGAGAGTCCAAATGAGGTGCGGTTTTCAGCCACGCGATCGTGATCGAACGACCGAGAGGATGGAGGGGGTTTAGGTGGGTTTTGGGCCACTTTGGAGAGGTGTTGGACTGCAACACACACGAGGCCTTTATGGTTCCTCGGTTAACCGTTGGAGTATCAAACTAAGTTCAAATGACACGAAACTTGACAGGCGGTCTACCGGTAGTATACCAAGGCCTCTTGACAAGTCTCGGTCCAATCCGAGAACGTTTAACACTCGCACACGAAAAGAGGCAAAAGGGAGGCGCCGGAGGACATAGGATCGGATCGCAAAACGGACAACGGGGAAAATGCTACGTGATGTGCACTATATAATTTGGACCTTACGCCAACCAAGGAAGCAAAACGGAGTTGATGTGCACTACTACCTCCGTTTCAGTTTACAAGTCCTGTGCGTATACCTAGATTGTCAATTTTATCATCCTAATATAAACTATATAACACAAAAATTATACCTTTTGAAAGTAGAAACTCTGAAGTTTATGTTGGTATATTTTTTATAATATATGGCTTGTATTAGGTTGGTCAAATTGACAATTTAGGGATACACGCACGCCAAACTGAGAGAGAGGTAGCATGTAATTTGGACCTCATCCAAGGAAGCAAAGCAACGGAGCTTCCGCCATTCACTCCTATGTGATTACTAATAGTGTTGCGTGATGATTAGTAGCTTCCGCCAAATCTTAAAGTAACACTTACTAGCTTTCGCCAAATACTATGCTAATTAACAAGCTTCCGCCATCATGTGTTAGTGGCTTCCGCCAAATAGCAAAAAAAAAAAAAAACAATGCATTCGGACCGAGAGGATACGTGGTGCATTTTGGTTGGCCAGATGGATGTCTGAACTCCCGCAACCCCCTTCCTAGTTTGTCTTGGTTTGCGAAAAAAAGTATGTCCGGACCGCCAAGCGGAAGGACAGCGTTGGATGGCAAAACACGTCCAAACGGATGCGGGCGGTTTGAGGGCCCGTGTTGGAGATGCCCTTACAAATTAAGAAATGAGATGACATGTATCTCAAATCCTATGAGTAGGAATAGGAAACAAGATGTCATTTGGTTGACACCAAAGAAATTTTTTCATTGAGTCTAGACTCTTTTTTATTTCCCTATGAAATGTGGAGGATATGAACCAATTCTATGTAGGAATAGGAATCCATTCCTATGAACCAAAGGGCTCTAAAGGAAAAAATTCTATAAGAATTCCATCCTCTAGAATTTCTATGAAATTCCTCTAAACCAAAGGAGGCCTAAGGGTACAGCTGACAACATTCTTGAGCTGCATTTGTCTCAATTGCATTGTGTGTTTCCAATGTACTACGACGATATTGTCTCAATTGCATTGTGTGTTTACTCCAAAGTTGCATCATAAACTAGACACACGTTTTGCGCGTTCATGCATTAATGGTCAAAAAGATCAGATAGATCTTACGGTCTCCAAGCACAATGGAATTTACAGTCTCCAAGCAACAAGAATAGTTATTCTGCATGTAGTTCGATGTCGGCAAACTTTTTGTATGTCGACGGTACGTGAAACCAAGGACTTGCAAGTGTTCTAGAACGGCCAACAAACAGTGTGACTCCCAGCGCGTGGGTTCACCCCAAGTGCTCCACAAGAAAACAACTGCACGAATGCTTAATGAATCTCCAAATGGTGTATCTCTTCTCTTCCTCAGCAGCGACGCGCTCCGAAAACTGTGGCTTCTACTTCATCGAAAACGAAAGCTGCGTTGTTCGTGGGTTTCATGGGCTCACGGCACTTTGCTTTCTTCTGTACCGACACCCAACCTTCTCGAGATATTTCAAAGAGGAGAAACACCCCGCCCACGGGACAGCCGTGCCCGGTCGAAACGACCCGAGGAGCCGAAGCCCACACGCCCACGGTCACGGGCGCACACACACCCCCACCGTAAAAGCGACGGCGAGGGGCGCCCCGTGCGATTCGCGCCGCGTGGCCGCCCCGGCCCATCCCCTTCCCCCGCCCAGCCCGCGAACCTTATCCACCCGTTGGCCCCCCTCCGCTTTATTAACCCCACCACCATTCTCGGCTCCGTTCCATCCCATTCCCATCCCACCACCTTTTCCGAGCAAGCAAAAGCAGCGAAGCGGACCAACCCAATCCATCTCATCTCCTCTACTCTGAATCGCGAATTAAACCCACCCGCGAATCCTCCGATTCTTCTTCTTCCTCTCGCGGCGCGAAGCAACCAATCAATGGCGGTGGCCTCGGGACCCGCGGCCACGTTCTCCGCCCGCCCCGCGGCGCCGGGCGCCGGCCGGCCCTGCTCGTGCGCCGCCGCGGCCACCGGAGGTGCCAGGTTCCGCGGCGCCGACGGGAAGTGGTGGGCGCCGCTGCTCGGGTGGTCGGGCCAGCCCGACTACATCGACGCCCAGCCGGCGCCCCTGCCGGAGGAGGAGCGGGCTGCTGCTGGTGCTGCGGGCGCGAGGCGGTTCGGGGTGCTGACGGAGGAGAAGGCGCGGCAGCTGCGGGTGCGGATGATGGAGACGGAGAGCTTCCACGACGCCATGTACCACTCCGCCATCGCCTCCCGCCTCGCCTCCGCCGCGCCCGACGGCGACGCCAAGCCGTAGAGCGCGGAGCCGAGCAGCTCAGGCTCAGCTCGCCGGCCGGAGCCATGGGAGACGCGCTGTCTGTGCACAGCTGTACATACGCTTTCGTTTGTTCTGTCTGTCCTGTTGACCGTTACTGTACCCCATTACGTAGTCAAGAAGAGGCTGGTAATATTTAGGACAGGGCCCCTTCAGACCCTCCTTCCTGAACTTGATTATTCCATGGAGATGGGACTGCTTACTTAATCTTACTAGTAGTTCTGGAGCAAAACTAGCTAGCAGTAGCACCTGAATGATGAATGTACAAAAATAATTTGGTTGTGCTGATGATTTAAGTTTCGGTTTGCTCATCAGTGTTTTACTTTTACTGCAAGGTGTGGTTACGCTGAATCCAACTCCGCGGAATCACAGTCGATTGTCAAATTCAGATGCTCGCGAGCTGCAAAAATGACCACTGATTGATGTTTCTCCGGTCACTGTGGATTGCATCAACTGCACGTCGTCTTCACCAATAATTAACCCATGGGACTTTGCGTCCCTGTCGACCCCCTCCTGATAAGTAATCCCAGTAGTTTATTATAAAGAGGATTAACACATCCAACCTCATCGCCATTTGATTCAACTCTGTGTCGTACGCTGCCGGTCCGCCATTGGCCGGCTTGAGAGACCGACGCCGACCTCTGCCTTTGATCCGATCTGATCCGATCCATGCTAGATTAGATATCGAGTGTAGCGTAAGATGTAAAGCGGTTTTGCTGTTTCTCAATCGATTGAGCAGCAGCAATCGCCCAATCAGCGTTGTTTTTCTTTTCTCATTTCACCTTTTGCTTCCCCGTTCTAATTTGCTTTAGGGCGCACTTGGATCTCAGCCGCATATGTGAAAGAATATTCACAGCGTATTTGAAAAATGTTGTATCGAGTATTTAGAAAAATATTCGTTGCGAATTTGAAAAGTGGTAATCGTGTATTAAAAATTGTTCATTGCATTTTGAAAATGTTGGTCGTGCATTCAGAATGTTCACTGAATGTTCACAAATTATTCCATATTTAAAAAATGTTCATCATGTATTTGAAAATGTTGACCACGTGTTGGAAAAAATGATCAACTTGTATGCACTGTAAAAAATGCTCATTATATATTACGTATAAAATTTAAAATAGGTAAAACTCAAAATGCAGATGCACCGATCGCAACTAGGGGCGCAAAGATCATGCGCTCCCTCTCCCTCTGCCCTAGTACCCTTGAAGCTTGTGTTGTTGTTTGCAATATGTAAATTTGCAAATAAAGTTGTAGCATGTAGTACAACTGTAGGTTAAAGATGGACATGCAATTGCGGGTTGGTGTGCACGCATGCCCTCATCTTAGTATCAAGGGCGAGAAAAAACACCATAAATAACTTGTAGTTAGTGAATAATAATACATCCATCGGGCCAACCCTGCAGACTGTGATAGACATGCTGCGGACAAAAAAGAAATGGAGAAAAAGAAGAAAATTGAAAACCTGCACTTGCTACCCCTTTTTAAACCATAAAGTTGCGCCCTTCTTAAAACTTGAAGTAGCAACCTCTCCTCAAGAATTGTGGTTGCACCTCTTTGAAAACTTGTAGTTGCGACTCTCTTACAAAACTTGCGGTTGCAACCCTACTTGAAAATTTGCAGTTATAATCCCGCTAGAAACTTCTAGCTCCCCCCCCCCTCCTGTTGGGGATATAACTATTAGGTATGACCCGCCCAGGAGGGGGCGGGTCATCCTTATAACGATTCATCACAATGAAGCCTAAGATCATATGGCAGTTCATAGGTAGGCTTAGCAGAGGGCCCAGACCCGATGGCGGCTTAAGGCCCATAGATATAAACCGCCATGTGTGTAAAGCTTGTATTGTAATGTATGTAAGAAAGTTCACCGAGCCGGATACGTTGTATGAGCCGGCCGGGACTCTGAGGGCCGCAGGGCGTCAACCCGTGTATATAAGGGGACGACCTAGCGGCGGCTTAGGGCAAGAAACAACAGATCGAGAGCCGGGTCCAGCATATTTGCTCCCTGCTCATCGAAACCCTAGCAATACCAACCACAAACTGGACTAGGCTTTTACCTTCATCGTAAGGGGCCGAACCAGTATAAACTCATCGTGTCCTTTGTCCTGATTAATCCCTTTAAGCTAACATCAACGCGATGGCTCCATGACTAAGTCCTCACACTAGGACATCTGTCATGACAATTCCACGACAGTTGGCGCCCACCGTGGGGCTATCGCACGATGGTTTCGAGTTCTTAAAGGGCAGCTTCGAAGGGATCGAGGGATACGCCGCGGGCCGGGTGACCAAGAGTCGCCGCGGCAAGCTCTACATCGACGACGTAGGCTGGGGCCCCGAGGCCGACTCAATTGAGTACGGGTACCGGGTCCCCTTCGATGGACTCCACGTCTTCATCGGCAAGATTGGCGAATCGGGCCCTGAGCCGGACATCTGCACCAACATCGTCGAGACGGCTCGGCGTACGAGACCCGCCCGGGTTCGGCTTGCCATGAATCATGCCTTCGTGGGATTTATCCATGGAGTGGAATCTGAGGATAGACCAGCATCTCGTGATGAGACCGTCGTCTACTCTGATGGCGAGTCATCCACCGGTGAGACAGAGTCATTGTATCAGCTGCCAGACGGCCGGCTTGGGGGCTATTCCAATGGCGACAGCATTCCGAACCCCTGTGAGCTGCCGAATCGGGTTGCAATCTTCATGGCTGGTACACAGCCCGTGCAGCATTCATCAACAGCGGCAGAGTTGATTTCCGGTTCAGCAACGGCAACGGCTGCCGGGGCAGGAGGCCCTGAGCGCCCGCCGGCTCAAACTTTAACTGATCTATTGGAAAAACTGACAGCACTGTTAACAGCGGCGGTTAACCCGGCGGATCAAGATCAGCATAATGCGGCAATCACAAAGCTGTGTGATGAGATAGTGTGGGCCAAGGAGGAGCTAAACGCAGAAAGCGCCAGGATGGCTGAAGAGCGAACCGCTTTGGATGCTTAGGCTTGACGGATTCAGTCACAATCTTTCCAGCTCATGTTAGATCAGAACGCTTTTCAATGAAGTTATGAGGAGGAGGCATCAGACTTGTCTGCCTTCGGTTTATGAGGCAAGGAATCTCTTTAACACGCCAGGAGCAGGAACCATGTCAGGACCCCGATTCTAAGTCACACCGATCTAGCCTGTAACACCTCATATCACTTTGCGGCCTCACGCACGGTATTCCCACGGGTGTCGCCTTACCATGGCCCGGGACCGCTTGCGCCTTTTGGCTCACGTATATGATAGTGTCACTAGCATCCATATGACAGAGAATCCGGGCCGACATGACTAGTCGTGAACCCAAAGTGGCACTAACTTATGGGGACAGGCATACATGAATCAACATCGAGCATGTCGGTCAGCAGCGTGCGAATCCGGGCTGTAGCACTGGGCTAACAGGACTCCGATGAATCGGGCTGTAGTGGGCTAGGCAGGACTCCGGATGTCACCGCGTGACATTTCCCCGAGGGGACAGACACAAGAACAAAGTGAATCACATGCCGGCCAGTCAAGTGTTCCAGAGCAGTAGTGCTGGGCTAGCAGGACTCCGGTGAACCGGGCTGTAGCGGACTACTATGGCTCATGGAAGCACAAGACTACATTTCCCCATAAGAGAGGCTACCAAGGATAAACAACTAGGTTGTCGGATCCCACACATACCAAGAATTTCAATCATACATACAATATGCTCAATATGTGCAATACAACATGGCATCACAACAAGACTCTATGACTCAGAGTAATTATTCATTAGGCTCCGAGGAGCGAGATATTACAAACATGGGTCTCATGACCCAACATTCAGAGCATACAAGTCAAAGCACATGCGGAAGCTTAGCTTGTCTGAGTACAGACAACTAAAAATGAAGAAGGCTAAGGCACCTGACTATCTACCAGACCCTCCCAAGGGTACAAGATCATAGCTGAGGTAACAAGCTAAACATCGAAGTCCACGTGGAACTACTAGCGAGACTGAAGTCTCTCTGCAAAACATAAAATAAGCAAACGTGAGTACAAATGTACCCAGCAAGACTTACATCAGAACTAACTACATATGCATCGATATCAACAAAGGGGGTGGTGGAGTTTAACTGCATCAAGCCAGCTTTGACTTAGTGGCTAACCTAAACTACGACTGCAAGTAACTCTTTTGAGGTGGCGCACACGAGTCCACATATTCACCATACCAATACACCACTATGGATCCGCTCCCGTCTCCCTACGAGAACGCCATCCATAGCACTCACGCTTATCTTGCGAGTTTTAGAGTATCCACTTTCACTTGTCTATGAACTATGCAAGGGGTCCAAGTTTCCATATCCGAGGAATCCGGCTATTCGAATAGATAATGATAACCCTGCAGGGGTGTACTTCTTCACACACGCTCTCGCCACTTACCACCATGTACACATCGTGTATCTCGGCAACCTTCAAGTGGAAGCCTGGCGAGGGAGTCGGCCACGACCTGACTAACCAACAAGTCTCTAGTCCAGGTTTATCTCCTATTCGGGTTCCATCCACAAGGAGGTCCGGCCGGGGTGTCGCTCACGGCCCCAAACGATGTGTGCAGGGTTCCCAAGCCCACCATCCGGGTGCCACTTGGTACACCGTGCCACTGTGCCTAGTCTGTCCCAAGCCCACCTATATCGGGTGCCACTTGGTAGACTACTAACACTACCTACAAACACCAGAAACTAGTTGCAACTCCTGGACAGAGATCGAGTTGATTAATAAGTCGAGAGAGCTTGGAGCGCCCAGAGCCCAATGTGTGGTAGTAACTGATCATGGATCACAAACACAGAACTCAGTTCCTGAGGACGGCTGCAATGAGACAACCCACCATGTACTCATACATGGCCTCTCACCGCTACCTTTACCAAATCGTGTTCACATACTTAGCTCACACACAGTAAGACATGTTCATCACCATTCCAATTCATCCCCGATGAATCAGACCTGTCTCAACTCTAAGCAGTAGCAGGCATGACAAACAAGCATGAATGAGTAGGCACATCAGGGCTCAAACAGCTCCTACTCATGCTAGTTGGTTTCATCTATTTACTGTGGCAATGACAGGTCATGCAGAGGAAAGGGGTTCAGCTACCGCAGCATGTAACAGTTGACACGGTGTTGTCCTAATGTAGTAAAAGAGAGCAGGAGCGAGAGAGTGGGATTGTATCGGAATGAACAAGGGGGTTTTGCTTGCCTGGCACTTCCGAAGATGATATAACTCTTCATCGGTGTCATCGAACTCATTGTCGGAACGAACGTCTACCGAGAGGGAACAACCACCGGCAAACACAAAAGGAACCGCAATCAATGCAATGCACATACATATGAATGATATGTCATATTAAGGTACTGAATTGACCTAGTGCAACAGTTAGCCATATTCATTGAAGTGGAATTCAAACCTATAGCAAATTCCAACTCCAAAACTAATTACCATTTATTCCATAATCATGAATTTTCCTAATCAGTGAGGTTAACTTGTTCAAACATGCATGAAAATACCATATTTAGATTCTTTATATTTTTCTGATAATTTTTCATATATAATTTATCTTATTTGGAGTTATAGATAATTTTCTATGAATTTTAGAAGTTTTAGCTATTTTCTAAAAATAAATAAATCATTTAGATTTATTTTAAATCCAGAAAAGCTTCATGACGTCAGCATCGCGTCACCCTTGTGTCAGCTGGTCAAAGGCCCGGCCTAGGGTCAAACCTAACGCGCGGGTCCCGCACGTCAGTGGCACAGTTTTAGTTAACTAACTAATTAGAGGTTAAATTAGCAACTAACCTAGCTTTGACCAGGGACTGGGCCCACATGTCAATGACTCCAGGGAGTCAAAGGGTGGTCAAACCCGGTCAAAACGACCGGCGGTTAGCCGCCGGCGACGGCAGTCGCGGCGGAGGGGCTCGGAAATCGCCCACGGGGCGCCGTTTTGAGCGTGGTTTGCTGCTGCAGCTTGCTAGCGCTCGCGCGCATCTAGTGGTGGCTGCGTTTGGGCGAAGGGTGGCCGGAATCGAGCCCCGCGACGAGCTCAGGCAGCGGCGGCTACGGTCATCGGCGAAGCAGCGGCTACGGCGTGCAAGCGAGGAGAAGGAAAGGGGGGTTCGGACCGTGGCCTCACAGTGAGCACGATGGGCGGGTCGGCGAGCTTGGGGAAGCACCGGAGCGAGCGGAGCGGCGAGGGAGATCTCCGGCGTCCGGCGGTGAAGATGACGAAAATGGCGGCGAGACGGAGCACTCCGGCTCGTTTCCTTCGGCGTGGAGACGAGGTGCGCGACGAAGGAGCTTCTAAACATGGCGATGCGGCGAGAGGGGAACGGTGGCTACGCGTACGCACGACGGCGGCCGACTGCTGCTCTCGGACGGAGCTCGGGGAGGAGCTGGAGAGGGGGAGGGGGCCAGAGAAGCAGGAGGAGGACAGAGAGGCTCCAGGGCATCTCCAAGCGCGGGGTCAGGGAGAAGGATGGGCCTCCAGCGTGAAGCAGGAGGAAGACGACGCGGTGGGGGTAGGTGGGCCGCCAGGTGGGTGCGGGTAAGGGGCCCAGGTGAGTCCTTCTCTCTCTCTCTCTCTCTCTTTCTAATTCTGTTTCTGTTTTCTATTTATTTTGATTTGTTTTGAATTAGTAAAAATACTAACTCATTTTGTAAAATCCTGACAAAAATTATGGGCACTATTTGAATTATTTCCAACAGCCCCCAATTATTTTCAGAAGTATTGAAGCATTTAAAATATTTATAGGCATTAAATGCTCCAATTCAAATACAATATGATTTAACTCAAAAATCCATAAATGACCAAGAAATATGCTCATCATTTTTGGCAGAGGTATTCACCTTTATCATAAATCATGAACATTTTCAAAGGCATTTTGGATTCATTGAAGATTATTTTAGGTTGAACCTATTTGACTTGATCTGGTGCTAGGGTTTCAACAATACCCATTTCAACTTTCAAAGAATTTTAGACATGATGCATCGATGCTTGTGCAACTATTTGCAATCAAATTCTAGGGCTGTGACAAACTAGTAACCCGGTAGTAGCAAAACGGGTTGAAGAACTTGGGACTGGTACGCTGGTTCAGCCACGCACAATGGACCCGCCTCGTCAGAACACCAACCCGCCGCAGCACGTGCTGACACCACCGGGTCATTATTCTAACCCTTTGGATAACATGATCACTACGGCGTCACGATTGGCGGCAATCCCGGTTGATGGTGAGTCGCCAACGGCGGTTGAGACACGGAGGGCCAGAGAGCTTCACCAGACGGCATTAACTCAGCAGCAGGCCTATTCTTACAGTCGGGATAGGATTCATTCCACCCCTAGTCCGAGCCGAAGTTACAGCAGACATCTTGATGAGTCGGCGGTGTCAAGCAGTGGACGGAACCATAACCCTCCGCGCAGGTATAACCAGGCGGGTGGTGGTGCTCATGCTCAAAATGTGGTGGATCAAGGAAGAGCCCGTCGAGAGGCCGAGTTAGCGGCACAGTATGCGGCTTGATGTCTACTACACAACCTTCTTCTTGTAGACATTGTTGGGCCTCCAAGTGCAGAGGTTTGTAGGACAGTAGCAAATTTCCCTCAAGTGGATGACCTAAGGTTTATCAATCCATAGGAGGCGTAGGATGAAGATGGTCTCTCTCAAGCAACCCTGCAACCAAATAACAAAGAGTCTCTTGTGTCCCCAACACACCCAATACAATGGTAAATTGTATAGGTGCACTAGTTCGGCGAAGAGATGGTGATACAAGTGCAATATGGATGGTAGATAAAGGTATTTGTAATCTGAAATTATAAAAACAGCAAGGTAACTAATGATAAAAGTGAGCGTAAACGGTATTGCAATGCTAGGAAACAAGGCCTAGGGTTCATACTTTCGCTAGTGTAAGTTCCTCAACAATAATATCATAATTGGATCACCTAACTATCCCTCAACATGCAACAAAGAGTCACTCCAAAGTCACTAATAGTGGAGAACGAACGAAGAGATTATGGTAGGGTACGAAACCACCTCAAAGTTATTCTTTCCAATCAATCCGTTGGGCCATTCCTATAAGTGTCACAAACAGCCCTAGAGTTCGTACTAGAATAACACCTTAAGACACAAATCAACCAAAACCCTAATGTCACCTAGATACTCCAATGTCACCTCAAGTATTCGTGGGTATGATTATACGATATGCATCACACAATCTCAGATTCATCTATTCAACCAACACATAGAACCTCAAAGAGTGCCCCAAAGTTTCTACCGGAGAATCACGACGAAAATGTGTGCCAACCCCTATGCATAGGTTCATGGGCGGAACCCGCAAGTTGATCACCAAAACATACATCAAGTGAATCACGTGATATCCCATTGTCACCACAGATATCCACGGCAAGACATACTTCAAGTGTTCTCAAATCTTTAAAGACTCAATCCGATAAGATAACTTCAAAGGGGAAACTCAATCCATTACAAGAGAGTAGAGGGGGGAAGAAACATCAAAGGATCCAAATATAATAGCAAAGCTCGCGATACATCAAGATCGTGCCAAATCAAGAACACGAGAGAGAGAGAGAGAGAGAGATCAAACACATAGCTACTGGTACATACCCTCAGCCCCGAGGGAGAACTACTCCCTCCTCATCATGGAGAGCACCGGGATGATGAAGATGGCCACCGGAGAGGGATTCCCCCTCCGGCAGGGTGCCGAAACGGGTCTAGATTGGCTTTCGGTGGCTACGGAGGCTTCTGGCGGCGGAACTCCCGATCTATTATTCGTTTTGGAAGTTTTTGGATACGTGGGTATATATGGGTGCAGGGAGTACGTCAGGGGAGCCACGGGGGCCCCACGAGGCAGGGGGCGCGCCTTAGGGGGTGGGCGCGCCCCCCACCCTCGTGGGCAGCTCCCGTATCTTCTGACGTGGGGTCCAAGTCCATCACGTGTGTTTACTTCCAAAAATAACTTCTCCAGTTGATTTCGTTCCATTTCGACTCCGTCTGATATTCATTTTCTTCAAAACACTGAAATAGGCATAAAACAGCAAATCTGGGCTGGGCCTCCGATTAATAGGTTAGTCCCGAAAGTAATATAGAAGTGGATAATAAAGCCCAATATTGCCCAAAACAGTAGATAATATAGCATGGAGCAATCAAAAATTATAGATACGTTGGAGACGTATCACGGCTCGTCAACCAACTCCGGTTCGTCCAACCACCTCTGTGGAGCCAGCTATGACCTTTAGAAACCTGGGCGTGCCATGCTTGGTGTCGGATCTGCGTAATGAGCGCCTGCCTAAGGATTTTTAGGGTCCTCGCAAGGTGCCTAACTATACAGCCGATTTGAGCCCGGAGGCATGGATTGAGAGTTATGAGATGGCCATGGAGTTGCTGGATGTTAGCGAGGCTTCATGTGCTAAATATTTCCCCCTGATGTTAGAAGGGACGACCCACACTTGGTTGAAAGGGCTCCCTGCCAATTCCATCAGGTCACGGGCCGCGTTAAAGGCCCGGTTCATTCAGAACTTCAAGGATACATGTAAACAACCCATGTAAATATTGGATCTGGCCTCCTGTGTACAAGAGGAAGGTGATTCAACAACCCATTGGGTGCGCCGGGTCTCAACAATCTTGCACTCGTCGGATCGATCAATGTCGACTCAGCGGTTTTGATGTTAGAGAACAATTGTCGTTTCATGCCTTTAAAGCAGAAGCTAGGGCGGCTCAAGCACCACTGCAATGACATGGGGATGCTCATGGCGGCTCTCGTTAAGTATGCTGACTCTGATAGTACCAAGGACCCCGAGTCTGACGATGACAAGCCGGGGAAGGGAAGGAAGAGCAGCAACGCCAAGAGGCAGGAGCATAACCCGGGAGGCAATGGTAAGCGCAAGGCTGATAATAATTTTAATTTTGTGGCTAACACCAATGCACAGAATAGTGGTTAGCGTCGCAAGGGTAAACCACCCCCATGAGCCGGAGGATCTGATATAAATCTTGAACATATGTTAAATCAGCCTTGCCCAAAATATGGTACGAAGGAAAGACCATCTGGGCACCTATGGAAGGATTGTCACATTATGAAGGAGTACAAGAATTCCAATCTTTTTGATGACAGCCATGGGCCAGGTGGCGGCTCTGGGCTTGGCTCTCACGGTCCGGGTTATGGCGGTGGCGGTTCTAATTGTGGATTCCAAGGAAACCAAGGTAATTACAACAACCAGGGTGGTTACAACCAGTAGAGTAATCGGGGGGGGTCAGCAGCAGAAGTCTGGTTATCAGATCAACCCAAAGCAGTTGAATAGTGGGCAATACCACGTGTTCAACACTAGCTTGTGTAAACGTGACCAGAAGCTTCATAAGAGATCGGTTAATGTCGTTGAGCCGGCGGTTCCTCGTTATCTGCGTTGGTCTGAGCAGCCCATCGTGTGGAGTCGGGAAGATCACCCGCCCCGGGTTGATAATCGGGGTCATTTGGCTTTGGTGGTCGCACCTCAGGTCGGAGGATATAAGTTTACCAAAGTACTCATGGACGGACGGAGCAGCATCAATATCCTTTATTATGAAACTTTCCGTCGCATGGGGTTAACTGATGAAAATCTTAAGCCGTCAAACACTGTTTTCCATGGCGTGGTGCCTGTTAA
This sequence comes from Triticum urartu, assembly GCF_056163025.1. Lineage (NCBI taxonomy): Eukaryota > Viridiplantae > Streptophyta > Magnoliopsida > Poales > Poaceae > Triticum > Triticum urartu. The sequence goes on from NC_141875.1 coordinate 100,522,741, forward strand.
GTTGGCATATCCAGCTGATAAGATAGCTCTAGAAGTTGTTTTTCGAGATGATCATGACTCTAGGTCAGAGATGTTGACCTTTGAAGTGGTCAAGATCCACAGCCCCTATCACGCTATGTTTGGACGGCTGGCTTATGCCAAATTCATGGCACGACCTTGTTATGTATATCTGCAGCTCAAGATGCCGGGTCACAAGGGAACCATCGCGGTGCATGGGAGTCGTCGGATAGCCCTGGAATGTGAAGAAGGAGATGCGGCTTATGCTGAGTCGGTTTGTGCAACGGAGGGGTTAAAATTTTACAAAGACAATGTTGACCCGGCACATATGACGTCTTTGAAAAAGCCAACCATGGAGCATGATCCGGTTCTCAAGTTTAAGTCACCAGACGATACCAGGATGGTTGATTTTGTCCCTGGCGACTCATCCAAGCAATTCAGCATCAGTGCTAATCTGGATGCGAAATAGGAAAGCGCGCTCATCGAGTTCGTCCGTGAGAACCGGGACATCTTCGGATGGAAGCCTTCAGACATGTCGGGTGTACCAAGAGAACTCGTTGAGCACACTCTTAATATTGATCCAAATTTTAAGCCAGTCAAGCAGTTTCTTCGTCGTTTTAATGAGGAGAGGCGGAAGGCCATCAGAGAAGAAGTAGCCTGGCTCTTGGCAGCTGGGTTTATCATTGAAGTTTTCCATCCTGAGTGGTTGGCTAATCGGTGCTGGTACTTAAGAAGAACGACACTTGGCATATGTGTGTGGACTACACGGATTTAAACAAGACTTGTCCGGCTGATCCTTTTGCTCTCCCTCGTATTGATCAGATTATTGATGCTATGGTGGGTTGTGAGCGTTTGAGTTTTTTGGATGCTTATTCTAGTTATCATCAGATCAAGATGGTAGTTAAGGACCAGGAGAAGACATCTTTCGTAACTCCCTTTGGATCCTTCTGCTATGTGTCTATGACTTTTGGGCTCAAGAGTGCCCGGGCGACTTATCAGAGATGTGTGCAAAATTGCCTTAATAACCAAATCAGGCGTAATGTTCATGCTTATGTGGATGATATTGTGGTGAAGTCCAGAGAGAAGGAGACATTGATAGATGATTTGAATAAAACCTTTGAAAATCTCCGGGTTGACAAGATGATGATTAACCCGGCCAAGTGTGTCTTTGGTGTACCGGCACGCAAACTCTTGGGGTTTTTGATGTCTAACAGAGGTATTGAAGCTAACCCGGAGAAGATTAAAGCCATCACTTCACTGGCTAAGCCGCCATGTATCAATGATGTGCAACATTGATGACCCACAAGTGTAGGGGATCTATCGTAGCTTTTCGATAAGTAAGAGTGTCGAACCCAACGAGGAGCAGAATCAAATGATAAGCAGTTTTCAGTAAGGTATTCTCTGCAAGCACTGTAATTATCGGTAACAGATAGTTTTGTGATAAGGTAATTTGTAACGAGTAGCAAGTAATAAAAGTAAATAAGGTGCAGCAAGATGGCCCAATCCTTTTTGTAGCAAATGACAAGCTTGGACAAACTCTTATATGAAGGAAATCGCTCCCGAGGACACATGGGAATTATCGTCAAGCTAGTTTTCATCACATGCATATGATTCGCGTTCGGTACTTTGATAATTTTATATGTGGGTGGACCGGTGCTTGGGTACTATCCTTACTTGGACAAGCATCCCACGATTAACCCCCATTGCAAGCATCCGCAACTACAACAGAAGTATTAAGGTAAACCTAACCATAGCATGAAACATATGGATCCAAATCAGCCCCTTATGAAGCAACGCATAAACTAGAGTTTAAGCTTCTACCACTCTAGCAACCCATCATCTACTTATTACTTCCCAATGCCTCCCTCTAGGCCCAAACAATGGTGAAGTGTCATGTAGTCGACGTTCACATGACACCACTAGAGGGATGACAACATACATCTTATCAAAATATCAAACGAATACCAAATTTACATGACTATTTATAGCAAGACTTCTCCCATGTCCTCGGGAACAAAGGTAACTACTCACAAAGCATATTCATATTCATAATAAGAGGGGTATTAATATGCATAATGGATCTGAACATATGATCTTCCACCAAGTAAACCAACTAGCATCAACTACAAGGAGTAATCAACACTACTAGCAACCCACAAGTACCAATCTGAGGTTTGGATACTGATACGTCTCCGTCGTATCTATAATTTTTGATTGTTCCATGCCAATATTATTCAACTTTCATATACTTTTTGGCAACTTTTTATATTATTTTTGGGACTAACATATTGATCCAGTGCCCAGTGCCAGTTCCTGTCTGTTGCATGTTTTTGGTTTCGCCAAACGGAGTCCAAACGGGATAAAAACGGATGGAGCTTATTTTAGGAAAATATGGAAAATTCGGAAGGAAAATTAACGCAAACCAGTGCCCGAGGTGCTCACGAGGCAGGGGGGCGCCCCCCCCCCCCTCTAGGGGGCGCCCCTACCCTCGTGAGCCCACCGTAAGGCGGTTGGCGCTCTTATTTTTCCGCAAGAAAGCTAATATTCAGAAAAAGATCATGGCGAAGGTTTCAGGCCAATCGGAGTTACGGATCTCCATATATATACGAAACGGTGAAACAGAGCCAGAAGAGAACGCAGAACCAGAGAGAGACAGAGAGATAGATCCAGTCTCGGAGGGGCTCTCGCCCCTCCCACGCCATGGAGGCCATGGACCAGAGGGGAAACCCTTCTCCCATCTAGGGAGGAGGTCAAGGAAGAAGAAGGAGGAGGGGGGCTCTCTCCCCCTCGCTTCCGGTGGCACCGGAGTGCCACCGGGGGCCATCATCATCACCGCGGTCTTCACCAACAACTTCACCGCCATCATCACCAACTCTTCCCCCCTCTATGCAGCGGTCTAACCTCTCTCTTACCCGCTGTAATCTCTACTTAAACATGGTGCTCAACGCTATATATTATTTCCCAATGATGTATGGCTATCCTATGATGTTTGAGTAGATCTGTTTTGTCCTAATGGCTATTTGATGATCGTGATTGGTTTGAGTTGTATGTTTTATTATTGGTGTTGTCCTATGGTGCTCTCCGTGTCGCGCAAGCATGAGGGATTCCCGCTGTAGGGTTTGCAATATGTTTATGATTTGCTTGTGGTGGGTGGCGTGAGTGACAGAAGCACAGACACGAGTAGGTAGGTTGTTTGCGTATGGGATAAAGGGGACTTGATACTTTAATGCTGTGGTTGGGTTTTGCCTTAATGAATCTTTAGTAGTTGCGGATGCTTGCTAGAGTTCCAATCATAAGTGCATATGATCCAAGTAGAGAAAGTATGTTAGCTTATGCCTCTCCCTCAAATAAAATTGCAATAATGATTACCGGTCTAGTTATCGATTGCCTAGGGACAAATAACCTTCTTGTTGACAAAAGCTCTTTACTAAAAACTAATTTAGTTGTGTCTTCATCTAAAACAGCCCCTAGCTTTTATTTACTTGCTCTTTATTATCTTGCATACCTATCCAACAACACCTACAAATTACTTCTAGTTTCATACTTGTTTCCGGTAAAGCGAACGTCAAGTGTGCGTAGAGTTGTATCGGTGGTCGATAGAACTTGAGGGAATATTTGTTCTACCTTTAGCTCCTCCTTGGGTTCGACACTCTTACTTATCGAAAGAGGCTACAATTGATCCCCTATACTTGTGGGTTATCAAGATCTTTTTCTGGCGCCGTTGCTGGGGAGCAATAGCGTGGGGTGAATATTCTCGTGTGTGCTTGTTTGCTTTATCACTAAGTAATTTTTATTTGTTGTTCTTAGTTGTTTCCTATCTTTAGTTATGGGTAGGAAATGCAAAATACCAAAAAAAATAGTTGTACCTACTGAAACAATGGTTGAAGAACCAATCAAAATCTATCACACTGCTGAAGCTTATTACTTGGATCATCTTCGGTCCCTATGTGCTCGTGCTGAAACCCCAACTAGTTTAGTTGAGGGCAAATCCTTAGATGAGCATGCTTGTTATGTGCGACACCGTATATCTGGAAAAGGGAAACTATTATGGGGTCAAATTCAACGTTTGCAATGCTATGCTTGGAATTTATGTGAAATATATGATTTTACTTGTTGTTCTGAAAACCCTAAGAAACACCTTCCCTATCAATGTGAGTTTAGTAATAATGGAATCGTATCTTCGTATGCTAAGGGTGTTTATAATTACTATGATGTTCAACAAATTGAAGAATTCGTTGCTTTTAAGGGTGCTTTTGAAATTGCTTCTTTGATTGAAAAGTATGATGCTACTCTTCATAAATCTGAAAATTTTGCCATACTTGAATATTGTTATGAGAATTATGCTTCTAATGCTTATGTTAAACTATATATTGAGGAATACTCCGCTGTCCAAGAAGAGACTAATATTTTGCAGGGGTCTATGGAAGAAGAAATTGATGAAATTGTGAGCTCATTGGATGAAAAAGATGAGGAGGAGAGCGAAGAACAAAAGGAGGAAGAGCGGATTGATCACCCGTGCCCACCTTCTAATGATAGTAACTCTTCAACTCATACATTGTTTAATTCCCCTTCGTGCTTACCGAAGGATGATTGCTATGATGACTGTTATGATCCCTTTGATTCTCTTGAAATATCCCTTTTTGATGAATTGTTCTTTTATGACATGCCGATGCATAGGAAGAGAGTTAGACTTCGTCATTGCTTGATATACGTTGCTTTGTGCTCACTACTAAATTACAAATCATTGCTAATTAAAATTGGCTTTGATATACCTTGGGATCCGGGAGGATTCACTACTTGAGCACTACATGCCTAGCTTAATGGCTTTAAAGAAAGCGCTGCCAGGGAGACAACCCGGAAGTTTTAGAGAGTCGTTTATTTCTGTTGTGTGCTTTTATAAAGTTTAAATATAAAAATAATGTGCCAAGGTTTGCCTTTAGGATGTTTACATTTGCTTGACGGTTTGTACGGTGCAGGACAGAAACTTTGGCTGTAGTACGTGATTTTAAATTTTTAGCTGGAATGTCAAATGGTTCTGATTCTTTTTGCACTGTCTTCCTATACAAATTGTTTATCTTTCCTAATTTTGGTAGAATTTTTCAAGTATTAGAAGTATGGTGAATGTTCAAATTGCTACAGACTGTTCTGTTTTAGACAGATTCTGTTTTTGATGCATAGTTTGCTTGTTTTGATGAACCTATCAATTTATATCAGTGGATTAAGCCATGAAAAAGTTATATTACAGTAGACACAATGAAAAAACAAAATATGAATTGGTTTGCAACAGTACTTAGAGTAGTGATTTGCTTTATTATACTAACGGATCCTACCGAGTTTTCTGTTGAAGTTTTGTGTGGATGAAGTGTTCGATGATTGAGAAGGTTTCGATGTGAGAAGAAGGAAGAGAGGCAAGAGCTCAAGCTTGGGGATTCCCGAGGCACCCCAAGTAAATATTCAAGGAGACTCAAGCATCTAAGCTTGGGGATGCTGGGGAGGCATCCCCTCTTTCTTCAACAAATATCGGTATGTTTTCGGATTCGTTTTGTTCATGCGATATGTGCAATCTTGGAGCGTCTTTTGCATTTAGGTTTTTATTTTTCTTTTATGCACCATGCTGGTATGAGATAGTCCTTGGTTGATTTATAGAATGCTCTTTGCACTTCACTTATATCTTTTGAGTATGGCTTTATAGAATGCTTCATGTGCTTCACTTATATCATTTGAAGTTTGGATTGCCTGTTTCTCTTTACATAGACAACCGCCATTTGTAGAATGCTCTTTTGCTTCACTTATATTTGTTAGAGCATGGGCATATCTTTTGTAGAAAGAATTAAACTCTCTTGCTTCACTTATATCTGTTTAGAGAGATGACAGGAATTGGTCATTCACATGGTTAGCCATAAAATCCTACATAAAACTTGTAGATCACCGAATATGATATGTTTGATTCCTTGCAATAGTTTTACGATATAAAGGTGGTGATATTAGAGTCATGCTAGTCAAGTAATTGTGAAATTGATAAATACTTGTGTTGAGGTTTGCAAGTCCCGTAGCATGCACGTATGGTGAACCGTTATGTAACGAAGTCAGAGCATGAGGTGTTTATTGATTGTCTTCCTTATGAGTGGCGGTCGGGGACGAGCGATAGTCTTTTCCTACCAATCTATCCCCCTAGGAGCATGCGCGTAGTACTTTATTTTGATGACTAATAGATTTTTGCAATAAGTATGTGAGTTCTTTATGACTAATCTTGAGTCCATGGATTATACGCACTCTCACCCTCCCATCATTGCTAGCCTCTCTAGTACCGCACAACTTTCGCCGGTACCATAAACCCACCATATACTTTCCTCAAAACAGCCACCATATCTACCTATCATGGCATTTCCATAGCCATTTCGAGATATATTGCCATGCAACTTCCATCATTATCATATACATGACTTGAGCATTCATTGTCATATTGCTTTGCATGATCGTAAGATAGCTAGCATGATGTTTTCATGGCTTGTCCATTTTTTGATGTCATTGCTACGCTAGATCATTGCACATCCCGATACACTGCCGGAGGCATTCATATAGAGTCATATCTTTGTTCTAGTATCAAGTTGTAATATTGAGTTGTAAGTAAATAAAAGTGTGATGATCATCATTATTAGAGCATTGCCCCCAAAAAAAGAGGCCAAAGAAGCCTAAATAAAAAAAAAGGGGCCAAAGAAGCCCGCAAAAGAAAAAAGAAAAAAAAGGGGGCAATGCTACTATTCCTTTTTTCCACACTGGTACTTCAAAGTAGCACCATGTTCTTCATATAGAGAGTCTCTTGAGTTATCACTTTCATATACTAGTGGGAATTTTCATTATAGAACTTGGCTTGTATATTCCGATGATGGGCTTCCTCAAATGCCCGAGGTCTTCATGAGCAAGCAAGTTGGATGCACACCCACTTAGTTTCAGTTAGAGCTTTCATACACTTATAGCTCTAGTGCATCCGTTGCATGGCAATCCCTACTCACTCACATTGATATCTATTGATGGGCATCTCCATAGCCTGTTGATATGCCTAGTTGATGTGAGACTATCTTCTCCTTTTTGTCTTCTCCACCATCATATTCTATTCCACCTATAGTGCTACGTACATGGCTCACGCTCATGTATTGCGTGAAAGTTGAAAAGGTTTGAGAACATCAAAAGTATGAAACAATTGCTTGGCTTGTCATTGGGGTTGTGCATGATTTGAATACTTTGTGTGGTGAAGATGGAGCATAGCCAGACTATATGATTTTGTAGGGATGAGCTTTCTTTGGCTATGTTATTTCAATAAGACATAATTGCTTGGTTGGTATACTTGAAATATTATTGTCTTTATGTCAAAGGATAGATTATTGCTTTGAATCACTCGTGTCTTAATATTCATGCCATGATTAGACATATGATCAAGATTATGCTAGGTAGCATTCCACATCAAAAAAAAATATCATTTACCTACTCGAGGACGAGCAGGAATTAAGCTTGGGGATGCTGATACGTCTCCGTCGTATCTATAATTTTTGATTGTTCCATGCCAATATTATTCAACTTTCATATACTTTTTGGCAACTTTTTATATTATTTTTGGGACTAACATATTGATCCAGTGCCCAGTGCCAGTTCCTCTATGTTGCATGTTTTTGGTTTCGCAAAATATCCATATCAAACGGAGTCAAAACGGGATAAAAACGGGCGGAGCTTATTTTTGGAAAATATAAAAAATTCGGAAGGAAAATCAACGCGAACCAGTGCCTGAGGTGGTCACGAGGCAGGGGGCGCCCCCCCCCCTAGGGCACGCCCCTACCCCTCGTGAGCCCACCGTAAGGCGGTTGACGCTCTTCTTTTGCCGCAAGAAAGCTAATATTCGGGAAAAATCACGGCGAAGGTTTCAGGCCAATCGGAGTTACGGATCTCCATATATATACGAAACGGTGAAACGGAGCCAGAAGAGAACGCAGAACCAGAGAGACAGAGAGATAGATCCAATCTCGGAGGGGCTCTCGCCCCTCCCACGCCATGGAGGCCATGGACCAGAGGGGAAACCCTTCTCCCATCTAGGGAGGAGGTCAAGGAAGAAGAAGAAGGAGGGGGTCTCTTTCCCCCTCGCTTCCGGTGGCACCGGAGTGCCACCGGGGGCCATCATCATCACCGCGATCTTCACCAACAACTTCACCACCATCATCACCAACTCTTCCCCCCTCTATGCAGTGGTGTAACCTCTCTCTTACCCGCTGTAATCTCTACTTAAACATGGTGCTCAACGCTATATATTATTTCCCAATGATGTATGGCTATCCTATGATGTTTGAGTAGATATGTTTTGTCCTAATGGCTATTTGATGATCGTGATTGGTTTGAGTTGTGTGTTTTATTATTGGTGCTGTCCTATGGTGCTCTCCGTGTCGCGCAAGCGTGAGGGATTCCCGCTGTAGGGTTTGCAATATGTTTATGATTTGCTTATGGTGGGTGGCGTGAGTGACAGAAGCACAGACCCGAGTAAGTAGGTTGTTTGCGTATGGGATAAAGGGGACTTGATACTTTAATGTTGTGGTTGGGTTTTACCCTAATGAATCTTTAGTAGTTGTGGATGCTTGCTAGAGTTCCAATCATAAGTGCATATGATCCAAGTAGAGAAAGTATGTTAGCTTATGCCTCTCCATCAAATAAAATTGCAATAATGATTACCGGTCTAGTTATCGATTGCCTAGGGACAAATAACCTTCTTGTTGACAAAAGCTCTTTACTAAAAGGGACAATTTGATTTATGCCCCTAGTTGTGACCCCCTCGTCTGTTTTACCCCTGGTTTGAGAAAGTCACCGGTTCTGTCCACACCACTTTAGAATTCTTTCGTTTTTGCCCTTCCGTCATGGCTCCGCTTGGTCAGCGCCGTTTGACCACATACAGCGCTCCGTTTTGGACATTTTTCCCCTATGTCCCCAGCGCCGATACCCCTTCGTCCTCCTCGAGCTCTCGTGTAGAAACAAACAGAGTGTGGGAGAGCTCGTGAAGAACGGGATCGAGAGCCGCCGTGGGAGAGGCCCGAGTGGGAGGAGAAGATGCGGACGACAAGCTTCCCGTCGTCAAACTCCTCGACGGCAGCTGGTTCTACTGCCGCAGAGGTAAGTGGAGCACTCCATGGGGATTTGGGGATTTTCTAGGGTTTCAACCATTTGACCCCCTCATTCTAGGGTTTCTCTGATTTGGGGATTTTTTTGCTCTTCTTCTGATTTAGATCGATGGGATGGGGATTGTGGAGCTCATCTCGGAGTACCATCACCCAGACGAATCATTTTCCAGCTTGGAGCCTAGATCTAAGCACCGTTGCCCTGGACATGGCCTAGTTCCTGCTCATCGGGTGGCTTGGGGAGGGGCTAGCACGGGCCGACGATTTTTGGGTTGCCCTCTTGATGTAAGTAGTTGCTTGTCAATTTGGGAGGTTGTTGTTATTTTGAAATTTCTAATTTTGTTCATCTAATTAGTTGCCAGATGAGTGCAAGTGGGTGGTTTGGGTTGACCCTCCTCCTCCACTGCGTGTGGCCCTTGCATTTGAAGATCTACATGCAGAGATTGAACACAGCTGGATCAAGTCCCACAAATTGCAGAGGGAAAATATGGAGCTATCAAAGAAGAACCGTGCTTTGAACAAGAAACCGAAGGAGAGAGATGAGATGCTCAATGTTTGGGCAGTGTTGTTTAGTGGAATTGTTGTATGTGTTGTAGTTGTGGCTTTATCAGTGTTATCACAGAATCAAGCCACTAAGTGAAGCAAGTATGTTTATTGTTCTTGTAGTGCAGGATATGGATGAACTTTGTAATGTACCAATCCTAATGTAATGCTATTTGGTGTCCTAAATTTCTGCAGTTTGGTTCATGTTGGTAGATGACTAGGGAGATGACCAAATTGTCGTCGTCGACGACAATTTGGTTCTTATTGGCAGATGACTAGGGAGATGACCAAATTTTCGTCGTCGACGACAATTTGGTTCTTATTAGCAGATGACTAGGGAGATGAACAAATTGTCGTCATCAACGACAATTTGGTTCATATTAGCAGATGACTAGAGAGATGACCAAATTGTCATTGTCTGCGACCGTGTCCTTGCCTTGCGGCCGCGGACGCCGCAGGTGGCACTGCTGTCGTCGCCATCGTCCACCATTCTTGCCTTGCGGCCGCGGGCGCCGCAGGTGGCACCGCTGCCGTCGCCGTCGTCCACCATCTCCAGCAGTCACCGTGGGCACCGCAGTCGTCAACGATGTCGCCTCCTAGCTAGGGTTCGTGAGAGTGGGAAAGGGGAGAGAGTGGGGAACGGGAGAGAGTGGGGATGAGAGTGAGATGGGCCCGAGTGGGTTCTGTCCTAGAGGGGGGCAAGCAGGGTCCAAAACGGAGCGCCGTATGTGGTCAAACGGCCCTGACCAAGCAGAGCCGTGACGGAATGGCAAAAACGAAAGAATTCCAAAGTGGTGTGGACAGAACCGGTGACTTTCTCAAACTAGGGGTAAAATAGACGAGGGGGACACAACTAGGGGCACAAAGCTAATTGTCCCTTACTAAAACTAATTTAGTTGTGTCTTCATCTAAAACAGCCCCTAGCTTTTATTTACTTGCTCTTTATTATCTTGCATACCTATCCAACAACACCTACAAAGTACTTCTAGTTTCATACTTGTTTCTGGTAAAGCGAACGTCAAGTGTGCGTAGAGTTGTATCGGTGGTCGATAGAACTTGAGGGAATATTTGTTCTACCTTTAGCTTCTCATTGGGTTCGACACTCTTACTTATCGAAAGAGGCTACAATTGATCCCCTATACTTGTGGGTTATCAGATACAAAGATTGGATACAAGAGATGAACTAGGGTTTGAGATGAGATGGTGCTCGTGAAGATGTTGATGGAGATTGACCCCCTCCCGATGAGAGGATCGTTGGTGATGACGATGGTGATGATTTCCCCCTCCCGGAGGGAAGTTTCCCCGGCAGAACAGCTCCGCCGGAGCCCTAGATTGGTTCCGCCAAGGTTCCGTCTCGTGGCGGCGGAGTTTCATCCCGTGAGATTGCTTATTATTTTTTCTCGGACGAACGACCTCATATAGCAGAAGATGGGCATCGTAGGGCCACCAGGGGGCCCACGAGGCAGGGGGCGCTCCCAGGGGGGTAGGGCGCGCCCCCCACCCTCGTGGCCAGGGTGTGGGCCCCCTCTAGAACTTTCTTCGCTCAATATTTTTTATATATTCTAGAAATAACTTCCGTGAAGTTTCAGGACTTTTGGAGCTGTGCAGAATAGGTCTCTAATATTTGCTCCTTTCCAGCCCAGAATCCCAGCTGCCGGCATTCTCCCTCTTCATGTAAACCTTGTAAAATAAGATAGAATAGGCATAAGTATTGTGACATAATGTGTAATAACAGCCCATAATGCAATAAATATCGATATAAAAGCATGATGCAAAATGGACGTATCAACTCCCCCAAGCTTAGACCTCGCTTGTCCTCAAGCGAAAGCCGATATCGAAAAATATGTCCACATGTTTAGAGATAGAGGTGTCGATAAAATAAAATACGGACATGAGGGCATCATGATCATTCTTAGAGCAGCAACATATATATATATATATATATATATATATATATATTGTCATATGATCTCTTATGCTAAAGTAACAATTCAATCACAATTTCAAGTATGAATCATAAACTTCATTGAGAACCAACAAACTCTAATCTCAGTCATTGAGGCAATTGCAATTTATCATAACATAGGAAAGAGTCAATATAAGAGCTTTTCAGCAAGTCCACATACTCAACCATCTTTTAGTCTTTCATAATTGCTAACACTCACACGATATTTATGGTTATGAAGTTTTAATCGGACACAGAGAAAGATAGGGGCTTATAGTTTTGCCTCACAACATTTTACCTCAAGGGTAATGTCAACAATAATAGTTCATGAAAACTCACATCCAATTAGCTATATATATCAGGATCTTTCCAACACATTGTGCTTGCCAAAGGATAAAATGTAAAAAGGAAAGGTGAATATCACCATGACTCTTTGCATGAAGTATAAGACAAGAATAAAAGATAGGCCCTTCGCAGAGGGAAGCAGAGGTTGTCATGCGCTTTTATAGTTGGATGCACAAAATCTTAATGCAAAAGAATGTCACTTTATATTGCCACTTGTGATATGGACCTTTATTATGCAGTCCATCGCTTTTATTTCTTCCATATCACAAGATCGTATAAAGCTTATTTTCTCCACATTAATAAGTCATACATATTTAGAGAGCAATTTTTATTGCTTGCACCGATGACAACTTACTTGATGGATCTTACTCAATCCATAGGTAGATATGGTGGACTCTCATGGCAAAACTGGGTTTAGGGATATTTGGAAGCACAAGTAGTATCTCTACTTGGTGCAAAGAAATTGGCTAGCATGAGAGGGAAAGGCAAGCTCAACATGTTGGATGATCCATGACAATATAATTTATATCAGATGCAAGAGAACATAACCCATTACGTTGTCTTCCTTGTCCAACATCAACTCTTTAGCATGTCATATTTTAATGATTGCTCCCAATCATAACAAATGTCCAAGATAGTATATTTATATGTGAAAACCTCTCTTTCTTTATTACTTCCTATTAATTGCAACAATGACTAAAACTATGTTTGTCAACTCTCAACAACTTTTACTCATAATACTCTTTATATGTGAGCTCATTACTCTCCATAAGATCCATATGATATCTTTATTTCTTCTCTTTTATTCTATTCCCTCAAGATCATAGCAAAATAATCAAGCCCTTGACTCAACACTAATCTTTATTACATATAGCTCACGGACTCGATTACATAAGAAGATCATAAAGCAAAACTCACAACTAGATCATACTAAAACTTTATTCTACTAGATCAAGATATTATCAAAAGGATCGAACTAAGAAAAACTGTAAAAGATAAAAGTGATGGTGATACGATACCGGGCACTCCCCCAAGCTTGGCAGTTGCCAAGGGGAGTTCCCATACCCGATGTGATTATATCTCTTTTGCCAGTGAAGGAGATGGAATTGTTGATGATGTAGGCTTGTCGTCCCTCTTCCAAGGCATAGGCTCACCATCATAGAAGGATGATCAAGTCTCCAAAATCCTCAAATCTGAATCCAAACTCATCCTCTTGAATCTATATTCATACTCACCGTTTTGAGTTTGCAAGTCATAGGTCTGGGCTTGGAGGTGCTCGATTTTCTCATGAAGCTTGAAGATGGCCTCCCCAATGTCCTTGGCGTCCAGCTTGTGGTTGTTGGTGAACTTCGTGATCATTATGTGATTGGAGTCGAGTCCACGCTCCACCATCTCCTGACACTTGAAAACTTGTTGCTCCATTGCCTCGAGCCTTGTCTCCACGCTTCCGGTCCTCCTTGGTCCAAAACATCATGGATGTGCAACAACCCCTCACGCATCTCAAAGGTTTGAGGGTGTTGCAGCACCTCCGCAAGGTAGGGGTTGATGACCTTCTCGAAGTCCTTGTCCTTGGGGGCACTTGAAGACGACATGGCGACCTAAATCTGTCAGAAAAACAGCTCGAAACAAAGACAAGAGATATTTGCGTGATAAGGTTGTCAAAACCTTCGGGAGATTATATAGTGAATTTTTACCGACTAAAAGAAGTATCGTGCAAGAAAACAGAGTCTGGAGGGCACACAAGGTGCCCACGAGGCAGGGGGGCGCGCCCTCCACCCTCGTGGAAGCCTCATGTCCTTCCCGGTCTGCTTCTTATTTTCCTATTTTCTTAAATATTCCAAAGCGGAGAAAACTTGTCATTAGAACTGTTTTGGAGTCAGTTTATTTACCGTACCACATACCTATTCCTTTTCGGAGTCTGAAACGTTCCGGAAAGTGTCTCTTATGTATTCCTCCGGGGTTACGGTTTCAATACTATTAATTTCAACATTTATGGGATTACCTGAGATATAATGTTTGATTCTTTGACCGTTCACCACCTTCGGATTTGTGCCTTTGAAGTTGTTGATTATTATGGCACCAGAACGATAGAGCTCCTCGATAACGTAAGGGCCATCCCATTTAGAGAGAAGTTTGCCTGCAAAAATCTTAAATGGGAGTTGTATAGCAACACATAATCACCTACATTAAACTCACGCTTTTGTATCCTTTTATCATGCCATCTTTTAACTTTTTCTTTAAACAGCTTGGCATTGTCATAAGCTTGGGTTCTCCATTCATCAAGTGAGCTAATGTCAAAAAGTCTCTTCTCACCGACAAGTTTAAATTCATAGTTGAGCTCTTTAATAGCCCAATATGCCTTATGTTCTAATTCGAGAGGTAAGTGACATGCTTTACCATAAACCATTTTATATGGAGACATACCTGAGGGAGTCCTGGATTAGGGGGTGTCCGGGTAGCCGGACTATACCTTCAGCCGGACTCCAGGACTATGAAGATACAAGATTGAAGACTTCGCCCCGTGTCCGGATGGGACTTTCCTTGGCGTGGAAGGCAAGCTTGGCGACGCGGAAATTCAAGATCTCCTACCATTGTAACCGACTTTGTGTAACCCTAACCCTCTCTGGTGTCTATATAAACCGGAGGGGTTTAGTCCGTAGAACAACTTCATCATACAACAATCATACCATAGGCTAGCTTTTAGGGTTTAGCCTCCTTGATCTCGAGGTAGATCTACTCTTGTACTACCCATATCATCAATATTAATCAAGCAGGACGTAGGGTTTTACCTCCATCAAGAGGTCCCGAACCTGGGTAAAACATTGTGTCCCTTGTCTCCTGTTACCATCCGGCCTAGACGCACAGTTCGGGACCCCCTACCCGAGATCCGCCGGTTTTGACACCGACATTGGTGCTTTCACTGAGAGTTCCTCTGTGTCGTCGCAATCAGGAAGGATGCCTCTTCCCATCTTTAAAGACGGCGCCGTTACTAAGGGAGCCTTGGCTGTCGGCCAAACTCTCCGGCTAGGCGGTTTTCTCATGACCGCCTGTTCGGCCGTTGCACCGACGGTGACCTCTCGGGTCATCAAAAGCAATCTTCATGTCAGCTCGGAACTCGTCGAGTAGTTAGATCCAATGGAGCTCTCTTCCGTAAACGAGCTCTTGGATCGCATCGCCGCCTTGGGGGTCACTACGGATTATGACCAGGTTGGGCTTAAACCCGATCTAAGAGAAATTAATTCTCCCCAAGTCACCCATCATGTTGCCGTAGTAGAGGCACAGTGCGGCGACTCTTCATCTATCTTAAGGACTAGCTATGTCCGGATTCCAGGTCCCTCCAAGCCGGATACCCGCGGAGGGGAGGATGTAACTCAAGACCTGAACTTAGAATCAGGCAACGGGCTAGATTCACTAGACAACATCCAAGAATCCAAACCTCAGAGTTCGGAAACTCCTTGGCCTCTGAGTCTTAGATTGGGTGAAGTTCCGGATTTAATTCCACCCACCCGCCCAAACATAAGCGATCTATCCCAAATCAGGCAAAAGCCCGAAGAAATAGTACATCATTACTGGGCAAGGTTCCTCCTGGTTATGAACAGGATAAAGGACTGCCGCGAGGAAAACGCAATCTCAATCTTCTACAATAATTGCACGGACAAGGGAATCCTCAACGCCACAGGTCGTCGTGATATTACACGCTTCGCTGACTTGGTGTCCATAGTACAAAAGTACTGTGCGATGGAAAGCGCCCGGAAAACCGAAACTAAATTTTGGGACAATCCGGCCCTGAATAGAAACCTCGTCCGAAATAAAAGGGTGCAACATCATCAGACACCCGAGTTAAAAACCAAAAAACCAAAACCGTCTACAGGGCATGGAACCGTACTGGAGGGATGGCTTAATGGACCCTGTAAAATTCATAGTACAGAGGATGCTACACCAACTCATAGCCTTAGAGCATGTTGGATACTCCGGCAGGTGGCCAAAAGGGGCGAAGATCTCCTAATTCCGGAGGCCGCAGAAAGCCACCTCAGGGACTCCAGTACAGTCTTAACAGTCTTCGAGACTTTCGCATCAAATAAAATGTGAAAAAGAACACTCCGCAGCTTCGCCGAAGTCTATCAAGTAGCAACAATAAACCCATGGAGTGACACGGCTATTACCTTTAATGCCAGCGACGAACCTAAATTCCGAACAGCTCGAGCACCAGCCGCATTGGTACTCAGTCCTATAGTGGACGGCTTTCGCCTCACCAAGGTACTTATGGATGGAGGCAGCGGATTGAACCTCATTTGTGAGGAAACCCTTCAAAAATGGAAATAGACTGGAACCGCATTGAGCGAAGCAGCACAACCTTTAGAGGAATAATCCCCAGTCGGGAAGCATGCTGTACAGGAAAAATCACACTAGATGTGGTGTTCGGCACGCTGGATAATTATAGGTCTGAAGAGGTCACATTCCAAGTGGCCCCGTTCAGCAGCGGATACCACGCTCTGCTGGGGCGGGAAGCGTTTACAATCTTCCAAGCAATACCCCATTACGGGTACATGAAGCTCAAGATGCCCGGGCCGAACGGAATCATCACTCTCGCTAGTGATCCGGACATAGCACTCCGCGCCGAAAACAAGACAGCCGCACTGGCCCTTGAGGCACTATCCGAAGCAGTAGCGGCTGAGGAACTGACTACGCTGCGCTCCACGGTAAACAGGGACGATGTGATACTCGACAAAAGATCCAAGTCCACCTCCTTTAAACCAGCGGATGAAATAGTCAAATTCCAGGTCCATCCAACGGACCCCAATAAAACAGCTTCCATCGGGGCACAATTAAACCCCGATATAGACGCCGCACTGCGAGAATTCCTACGGGAGAACTGGGACATTTTTGCATGGCACCCTTCGGACATGCCAGGAATCCCACGCAGGCTGGCCGAACACAGCTTAAATATCCTAAAAGGATTCAAACCTGTCAAACAAGCCCTTCGGCGTTTCTCTGAACCCAAGAGACAGGCAATGGGAGAGGAGCTAGCCAAACTATTGGAGGTCGGATTCATCAGATATATAAAACATCCGGACTGGCTAGCAAACTTGGTGATGGTACCAAAGAAGGACAAATCCTGGCGCCTGTGCGTTGACTTCAAAGACCTCAACAAGGCCTGCCCAAAGGATCCCTTCCCCCTCCCCCGCATTGATCAAATTATTGACGCCACTGCAGGACACGATTCGTTGTGCTTCCTCGACGCATACTCCGGTCACCATCAAATCAAGATGGCCGAGTCAGACCAAGCCGCAACGGCATTCATCATCCCATACGGCCCATTCTGCTTCAACACAATGCCTTTCGGGCTCAAAAACGCCGGCGCAACATATCAGCGCATGATTCAGACATGTCTGGCAAACCAGATCAGGAAAACAGTAGAGGCATACGTGGATGATGTGGTCGTAAAAACAAGACATGTCGAATCTCTAGTAGACGACTTGAGGCTTACATTTGACAACCTCCGAGCATATGACATCAAGCTAAATCCGGAAAAATGCATTTTCGGCGTTCCAGCCAGAAAGCTCTTGGGCTTCATTGTATCCGGTAGGGGAATCGAAGCAAATCCAGCCAAGATCCGAGCTTTATCACAATTGGATATCCCAAAGGACCTCAAACAAATACAAAAATTAACCGGATGCGTGGCGGCTCTAAGCCGCTTTATCTCCCGGTTGGGAGAAAAGGCATTACCCCTCTATCGCCTCCTTCGGCGCACCAAACACTTCGAGTGGACGGACGCCGCCATGGCCGGACTCGAGGAAATAAAAGCCATATTGGCAACAAACCCCGTCCTGGCCGCGCCAAACATCGGTGAACCAATGCTATTGTACATTGCAGCAACCCATCAAGTTGTCAGCGCAGTACTCGTCGTCGAGCGGGAAACGGACGGACACAAATTCCCCCTTCAAAAGCCGGTTTACTATGTGTCCACTGTCCTCACCCCATGCAAATCACGGTACCCACATTATCAAAAGATTGCATATGCGGTATTCATGGCATCCCGGAAGCTACGACACTACTTTCAAGAGTGTTCAATCACAGTAGCACCGGAAGTACCACTCAATGATATTATAAACAACCGTGACACAACGGGCCGGATTGCAAAATGGTCCATCGAGCTCCTCCCGTTCGACATAACTTATAGGCCACGACGAGCTATCAAGTCGCAAGTTTTGGCCGACTTCGTCGCAGAATGGACGGAGGCCGAACTCCCTAAAGAGTACGACACATATTCAAACTAGATCATGCACTTCGACGGTTCCAAAATGTTCGCCGGACTAGGGGCCGGTGTCGTTTTGACGTCCCCCACAGGAGACACAGTTCAATATGTACTCCAGATTATGTACACGGACTCCAACAATGCAGCCGAATATGAGGCCCTTTTACATGGTCTCTGGATGGCAGTATCCATGGGCATTCAACGCCTAGAGGTGCGCGGGGATTCGAACCTCGCGATATCCCAAATAAATGGAGACTTCGATGCCAAGGATCCAAAAATGTCAGCTTACCGCAACGCCGTCCTCAAAATGTCAGCTCAGTTTGAAGGGCTCAAATTTCACCATATAGCCCGAGAAAACAATCAGGCGGAAGACGTCCTGGCACGCATCGGCGCAAAACGCGATGCGGTCCCCCCCAACATCTTCATGGAAAGGCTGTTGAAGCCATCCGTAGTATGGGAAGGGAAACATGGCAATATTAGTCCGGACCCAACCGCACTGTCCGACGCCGAACAATCTGACATAATCGGAGGCTCTGCCAATGAAATAACAACCTCAGCCCACGTACTAATGGCCGTTATCGCCCCGTGGACAGAACCATTCCTAGCCTACCTTACTAGGCAGGAACTCCCAGAGGACCAAAACGAGGCATGCTGTATAGTGCGGCGATCTAAAGCCTATAAAGTCCATGAGGGAGAACTTTACAAGAAAAGCACTACCGAAGTCCTTCAAAGGTGCATCTCCGAAGAGGAAGGGCGGAACCTGCTGGCTGAAATTCATGCCGGACTCGGTGGCCATCACGCCGCAGCCCGGTCCCTTGTAACCAAGGCTTTCCATACAGGCTTTTGTTGGCCGACGGCCCGGGCGGACGCTCAGGACTTGGTCCATAAATGCGTCGGTTGCCAGCTTTTTGCGAACCAAAGCCATATGCCACCCACCGCCCTCCAAACTATCCCCATCACTTGGCCTTTCGCGGTCCGGGGGCTTGACATGGTGGGACCCCTTAAAGGCGGAACCCACAAGAAAAAATACTTACCGGTCATGGTGGATAAGTTCACCAAATGGATAAAAGCCAAGCCTGTTAAGATGGCCGAATCCGGACCTGTGATAGACTTTATATTCGGGGTCGTACACCGTTATGGCGTCCCCCACAACATCATCACCGATAACGGCACGAACTTCACGGCCGATGAGGTAAAACTCTGGTGCAAAAACATGGGCATCAAGCTCGATTATGCTTCCGTCTATCACCCACAAACTAACGGTTAGGTCGAACGTGCAAATGGTCTCATCATGAGCGGCATCAAACCCAGATTAGTGCGGTCCCTCAAGGAATCTAACACGCACTGGGTAGAGGAGCTCGACTCCGTACTCTGGGGGCTGCGGACCACGCTGAACCGCACCACCGGATACACACCATTTTTTATGGTGTACGGCGCAGAGGCAGTCTTGCCCTGCGACATAATTCATGACTCACCTCGAGTGTGCATGTACGAAGAAAGGGAGGCCGAGCTCGATGGGCAGGACAGTTTGGACGCCTTAGAGGAGGAGCGCGACGTGGCAAAAGCCCGTTCCGCATTCTATCAACAGCAGGCTCGAAGATATCAAAGCAGAGAAGTGCGGGCCAAAAGCTACAACGTTGGCGAATTAGTTCTACGCCTGCCGGACAAGAAAAAGGACAAGCTGAAGCCCAAGTGGGAAGGTCCCTTCATAATCGACCAAGTCCTGACTGGTGGAGCATACCGCCTGCGAGATGCGTCGGATAACCGACTCGAGCCGAACCCATGGAACGCAGCCCGTCTCCGAAGATTCTATGCCTAGCGCCGGACTCTGTGTTTGTCTCCTTCCTCTGTCAATTTTTTACATTTTCTGTCTTACATTTCTCTCCTTCCCCTCTTCTCTTTTATAGCCCTTAAAGGCTCCTCAAGTGAAGTGCTACTCGCGCTCATTAAACCCGGGGGCTTCTTTAACAGAAGCTTATTTATACGGGCTTCACGCCCACCACATGTGTCAAACTTCCGCATGTACCTTTTCTTCACCATTATATGCATCGATATGACTTAAGTTTTGGCCAAGATGGGTTGCCTAGCTCCTGTGCTTACCCCTACATTCCCGATTGTTCGGCTAGGTGGTAAAGGGAGCACCTCAGACTGGGTGAAGCCGAAAGCTAGCGTTCTTAAGGGAATATTCGGTCGGTGAACTAAAAGATGACCTTTTTTACTTATTTATATATATGCCCCCAGATGATTTTCCTGCGTTTGTAGTCCGGACATGCACTTTAGGGCATGCCTCCCAGAGAAAGGAACCCCTAACGGAACTATTCTCTCTGGAGGATGTTTCTTACTAACCATGTAATATAACATAACTAGTTGGGCACTTGTCTGATAAAGCACTAATGACCCCTATGCCTGGTCTCCATGCATACCCCGGTTCTTACATAACCGGTAGGGTATTCGGACACACTCCGGACCGTCAGGTCCTGAGGTGGAAGCGAAAAGGTCGGCAACGACAAACGATCTACAATCCGGCTAGAAGGCATTACACATGTCAATTAAAAATTACATAGTCACTCTGACTGATTGTATTCCTCTTCAATACCATCTAACAGGCTGTCTAACTTACAGTCCCGCTGGGAATACCTTGCGGCCAATTCTACTTGACCATAAACTAAGCTAACAGGGATCTCCTTCCCATTTGGCCCCACAGGTCCGACCTCGGCCATGTGGTTCGGGTCAGACTTCGTGTACCGCGTCTTCACCATGGCCCAGGCCTCCCTAGCGCCTTGTCGGCAGGCCGATATCTTCCACAACCGGAAGCGCCGCCGAGCTCCCTTAAGCTTCTCCGAAAGCTCTCCAAGACCCTCGGGCATGGAGTGGGAAGGCCATAAGGCTTGGGCAACGCCTCGCATCGCCTATCGAACTCGCTCGTGCAGTTGCGAGAGCTCAGGAAGAAGGTCACACGTAGAACCGGGCATCTCCTCCGCAGGATGACCCGTTAGCATACCTACAGACATCTGTTAGTCGACTTCCTCGTTGAACTCTTTTTTTTCAAAGATTCGCTTAAGCACTTACTAAATATGCCGCGTCGAAGCCGCTGATTCTCCTTAGTGGAGTCCGACAGCTGGCCACGAACATCTTTAAGTTCAACACCAGCTTGGTGTTGGCATACTGAAGATCATTCTTCTCCCGCCTCACCCTTGTCAGCATACTCTCACCGGCCTTTAGCCGGCGTAAGAGTTGTTGCCTCTCCAGATCCACTCCGGCGCCATCTGCAATATGATTTGGCAGATTCATACCCACGCCGCACTTCACAAGATATTAATCTTTCGAAGTGTATCTTACCAGAGGGGGTCTCTTTAGGCTCCCCTGCCGCGGCTAGTGCGGCCTCCAGTTGGGCTTTGCACTCTTTCAGCTCCTGGGACAGTACGGTATTCTTCTCTGTAAGAACCTGCATAACAAATGATCCTTAAACCAGTTACTCTAACTGTTTCAAGTCTCAGGGGCTACTGGTATATACATATATATTTACCAAAATATTCTTACCCGTATGTCTTTTACATATTGCTCCGTGGCTCTGGTTAAACCATTTTGAGCGGCACGGAGGTACGCATCTCCCGAATTGAAGGCATCTAATGCCTCTTGGGAGAAACAAGCATCGCGAAGAACTGTCGGCGACGCCTGTGGTTCATGGCACTCTCCACCTCGGAATTGGTGGCAGACAGCCTGTCCGCATCCTCTGTCGGAGGAGCGTCCGGTGCACGCCTCGTGTTCGCTCCCGCTTCCGGGCCAGGCGTTGGAGCCTGGCTGGTGGAGGCGCAGTTGGCAACCTCTCCGGATGTAGTCCAGCGAGGTCTCTTCGTCCTGAAGATAGCACGAACGTTAATATGCCCTGAAGAAATAACACCAGGGAAAAAGAGGATGCGCTATACCTTTGCACCGGCGTCCCAGTCCGGACTACATTCCTTTTTGCCCCACGGGGCCCTGCGGCCCCTCGTTGGCTAACCGCCGCAGGTTCGGCCTCCCGCCTTGGAAACCTCCCCTGCAAAACACGGTCGTTGTCAGGAAAACTGAAATGCGTGAGAATGGATTCCTTCTCAAAGGGATGAGACTCCGCTCTCTGTTACCTGGGAGGCCGGGATTAACCCTGGGTAATCAGCCGTAATGGCCACCAAGGTATTGTCCTTGCTTAACTGATGAAACACCCCGTCAATCAACTCCACCGATATATCCGGTTCCTCTTCGGAGTCCTGATCGAGGGACCGTTCTGGATCCTCGGGTTGTTGGGGACGGCTGTTTATATCCTTTACTTCCTGACGCAGTTCCTGCGTTGAAATCGTTGGACTACATATTTAATCATGGGAATATAAAGCGGATGGGCAGGCACAATTGTTCACTTACCCAACTCAGGGGGTTGTACATACTAAATCCGCCCTGCGGGTTGACGCGGAGGAATTCCTCCTCTTCTCCCTTGTACAAAGAGGATAAGATCTTTACTAGAGCGGCAGCTGAGGCTGGCCCCTTACGACCGTAACGGGTGGCGTCATCCTCCCCATTAAAATCCCACATGGGGTGGCCTCTATATTGAAGTGGCTGCACCCCCCGCATAATGCATGCGGCCATGACTCCAATCATGGTTAGTCCGGAATGAGCCAATAGTCTTATCCGGCTCATCAGGTGAAGGATGTCCCTGTCGCTTTCTCTCTGAGAGCTCCGCGGACGCCAGCTTAGGCGTTTCTTTAAGGGAGCACTGTTGAATTCGGGGAGACCGACCCGGATAGGGTCCGGTAGCGGGACATCATCTATATAAAACCATTCCGAAGGCCAGTCCTCGGACGCCTTCTTTGGGGTTCCGGATAGATATCCGGTCCCGGCGATACGCTACACCTCGGCTCCGCCCACTTGATATATGGACCCTTCTTGAGAACGGGGCACCAGACAGATTAATCTCTTCCACAGTGTGAAATGAGCCTCAACACCCAAGAATAGCTCGCAAAGAGCGACGAAGCCCGCGATATGCAATATAGAGGCGGGCGTGAGATCGTGCAGCTGGAGGCCGTAGAACTCCAGAAGCCCACGGAGAAATGGATGGATTGGAAATCCATGTCCTCTTACTAGATAAGGGACGAGGCACACCCGCTCTCCTTTGGAGGGAGTGGGGGTGCTCTCCGCTTGCTCTCCACCATTATAGGTGGCGAGTCCGGCTCGGACCGGGACCATATAGGCCTGAAGGAGAAATCCCTTGGCCTGAAGCGACATTAGCTCGCTGTGCGGGATGGAGCACCTCTCCCAGTCTCCAGGTTTAGGACTGGAAGGGCGAGAGGAGGAGCTGCGACGGTTGGCCATGTTGGAATGAACCTTTGCTGGAGGCGCTTTGATGATTACTCGCGAAGAGGAGAAGGTGTGGTTTGGATCTGAATCCCCATCCCATTAAATAGGTGGCTCGTTTATGCGGCTAGGGGTGTGAATGTAAAAACACCCCGACTTTTCACATTCGTTTGACACGTGGAAGACGGCCATTATTGGGCGTGGAAGCTAAGGTGCGCTACATTACGAATCGGACATTATTCAGTAGGTACACGGAATTTGGAGGAGAACCCGCCTTGCAATGCCGAAGACAATCTGCACACCGGACTCGTCGTCATTGAAGCCTGGTTCGAGGGCTACTGAGGGAGTCCTGGATTAGGGGGTGTCCGGATAGCCGGACTATACCTTCAGCCGGACTCCAGGACTATGAAGATACAAGATTGAAGACTTCGCCCCGTGTCCGGATGGGACTTTCCTTGGCGTGGAAGGCAAGCTTGGCGACGCGGATATTCAAGATCTCCTACCATTGTAACCGACTTTGTGTAACCCTAACCCTCTCCGGTGTCTATATAAACCGGAGGGGTTTAGTCCGTAGAACAACTCCATCATACAACAATCATACCATAGGCTAGCTTTTAGGGTTTAGCCTCCTTGATCTCGAGGTAGATCTACTCTTGTACTACCCATATCATCAATATTAATCAAGCAGGACGTAGGGTTTTACCTCCATCAAGAGGGCCCGAACCTGGGTAAAACATTGTGTCCCTTGTCTCCTGTTACCATCCGGCCTAGACACACAGTTCGGGACCCCCTACCCGAGATCCGCCGATTTTGACACCGACAATACCCATAGGATTTTTATATGCGGTTCTATAAGCCCATAATGCATCATCAAGTTTCTTGGACCAATTCTTTCTAGATCTATTAATGGTCTTTTGCAAAATTAATTTAAGCTCTCTATTGCTAAGTTCTACTTGGCCACTAGACTCTGGGTGATAAGGAGATGCAATTCTATGATTAACATCATACTTAGCAAGCATTATACGAAAGGCACCATGAATAAAATGTGAACCACCATCAGTCATTAAGTATCTAGGGACTCCAAACCCTAGAAAAATAACTTCTTTAAGCATCTTAATAGAGGTGTTATGATCAGCACTGCTAGTTGGAATAGCTTCTACCCACTTAGTAACGTAATCAACAGCAACTAAAATATGTGTATACCCATAAGAGGAAGGAAAAGGTCCCATATAATCAAAGCCCCAAACATCAAATGGTTCAATAACAAGTGAATAATTCATAGGCATTTCTTGACGTCTACTAATATTACCAATTATTTGACATTCATCACAAGATAAGACAAACTTACGGGCATCCTTGAAGAGAGTAGGCCAATAAAAACCGAATTGCAATACCTTGTGTGCAGTTCTATCTCCAGTGCGGTGTCCTCCATAAGCCTTGGAGTGACACTTGCATAAGATCTGTTCCTGTTCATGCTCAGGTACACAACGTCTAATAACACCATCTACTCCTTCTTTATAAAGATGTGGGTCATCCCAGAAGTAATGTCTTAAATCCTAGAAGAACTTTTTCTTTTGTTGGTATGTGAAACTAGGTGGTATAAATTTAGCAACAATGTAATTAGCATAATCAGCATACCATGGAGCAGTACGAGAAGCATTTATGACAGCTAATTGTTCATCAAGAAAGTTATCATCAATAGGTAGTGGGTCATCAAGAACATTCTCTAACCTAGACAAGTTGTCTGCAACGGGATTCTCAGCTCCCTTTCTATCAATAATATGCAAATTAAATTCTTGTAGCAGGAGAACCCATCTAATAAGTCTAGGTTTAGCATCTTTCTTTTCCATAAGATATTTAATAGCAGCATGATCAGTGTGAATAGTTACTTTAGAATCAACAATATAAGGTCTGAACTTATCACAAGCAAATACAACTTCTAAGAATTCCTTTTCAGTAGTAGCATAATTTATCTGGGCATTCTCTAGAGTGTTACTAGCATATTGAATAACATTTAATTTTTTATCAACTCTCTGTCCTAGAACAGCCCCTACAACATAATCACTAGCATCACACATGATTTCAAAGGGTAAATTCCAATCAGGTGGCTGAACAATAGGAGCAGAAATCAAGGCTTTCTTAAGTATTTCAAATGCTTCTACACAATCATCATCAAAGACAAAAGGAATATCTTTTTGTAATAGGTTAGTCAGAGGTCGGAAATTTTTTGAGAAGTCCTTAATGAACCTCCTATAAAAACCGGCATGACCAAGGAAACTTCTTATACCTTTGATGTCCTTGGGACACGACATCTTTTCAATAGCATCAACTTTAGCTTTGTCAACTTCAATACCTCTTTCAAAAATTTTATGCCCCAAGACAATACCTTCATTAACCATAAAGCGGCGCTTCTCCCAATTCAAGACGAGCTTAGTTTCTTCACATCTCTGCAAAACTCGATCAAGGTTGCTCAAGCAATCATCAAAAGAGGATCCATAAACAGAGAAATCATCCATGAAAACTTCACAAATCTTTTCACAAAAGTCAGAGAATATAGCCATCATGCATCTTTGAAAGGTAGTAGGTGCATTACATAAACCAAAAGGCATACGTCTACAAGCAAAGGTACCGAAAGGGCAAGTAAAAGTAGTATTTTCTTGATCATCAGCTAACACAGGTATTTGAGAGAAACCAGAGTAACAATCTAGAAAGCAAAAATGTGTATAAATGTGTATGTTTGGATAATCTTTCTAGCATTTGATCAATGGAAGGCAAAGGGTAATGATCTTTTTAGTAGCTTTATTTAATTTGCGGAAATCAATTACCACCCTATAACCTGTAATAATTCTTTGCGGAATCAACTCATCTTTATCATTAGGAACGACAGTAATACCTCCCTTCTTAGGGACACAATGGACAGGGCTTACCCACTGACTATCAGCAACGGGATAAATTATACCTGCTTCAAGGAGCGTTAATATTTCCTTTCTTACCACTTCTTTCATCTTAGGATTTAGCCGTCGTTGGTGATCAATAACTGGTTTAGCGTCTTTCTCCAAATTTATTTTGTTTGACATAGAGTGGGACTAATGCCCTTAAGATCATCAAGAGTATATCCAATAGCAGCATGGTGCTTCTTCAGAGTTTTCAATAATCTCTCTTCTTCATGCTCTGAAAGGTTAGCACTAATAATAACATGATATATCTTCTTTTCGTCAAGATAAGCATATTTAAGAGTATCAGGCAATGGTTTAAGCTCAAACACGGGATCACCCTTGGGTGGAGGAGGATGCCCTAGGATTTCAACAGGCAAGTTGTGTTTTAGAATAGGTCCCTGTTTAAAGAATACTTCATCTATTTCCCTTCTTTCATTCATGAACATATCATTTTCATGGTCAAGCAAATATTGTTCTAAAGGATCGGTAGGAGGCACGGCAATAGAAGCAAGACCAATAATTTCATCTTTACTAGGCAATTCTTTATCATGGGGTTGTCTATGAAATTTAGCAAAATTAAACTCATGAGACATATCCCCTAAACCAACAGAAATAATATCTTTATTGCAGTCTATCTTAGCATTAACAGTATTCAAGAAGGGTCTACCATATATAATGGGATAAAAGCTATCTTGTGGGGAACCGAGAACAAGAAAATCAGCAGGGTATTTAACTTTCCCACACAATACTTCAACATCTCTAACAATCCCAACTGGTGAAATAGTATCTCTATTGGCAAGCTTAATTGTAACATCGATTTTGAAAGTGCTAGTGATCGACTAGAGGGGGGGGTGAATAGGCAATTTTTATGAAAGTCTTCAAAACATGGAAGTTTCGAAGACAAACGATAGAATCAAACATATTACCATGCAGCGGAAGGTAGACTACACTAAGCAAACCATAGTCAAGTATTAAATGAAATGAAAGCACAAAGACTAATAGCAGCTAGGCAGTATAGATCAAGATGGAAGATAGCATGAAGCCAGTCACAACAAGCAGTCACACAGTGAAGACAAATAGATAATGCAAACAGGCAATGACTTCACAAGGACCATTCTGCAAATAAAGAGATGGGAAGGATAGAACCAGTGACTCATTGAAGACAATGATTTGTTGGACCAGTTCCAGTTGCTGTGACAATTGTACGTCTGGTTAGGGAGGCTGAGATTCAACTCAGAAGACCGCGTCTTCACCTTATTCCCCTTGAGCTAAGGACACCTAGTCCTCGCCCAATCACTCTGGAAAGTCTTCAAGGTAGACTTCCAAACCTTCACAGACTTCGTTCACCGGCAATCCACAATGACTCTTGGATGCTCAGAACGCGATGCCTAACCGGCTGGAGGATTCACAGTCCTCAAGTGTAATAAGTCTTCAGATCACACAGACAGGAAGACTTAAGTGATGCCTAACACTCTTTGGCTCTGGGTGTTTAGGGCTTTCTCCTCGCAAGGAATTCTCTCTCAAAGGCTTCGAGGTGGGTTGCTCTCGAACGACAAAAACCGTGCACTAACTCTGAGCAGCCAACCATTTATGGTTGTAGGGGGTGGGCTATTTATAGCCACCAGGCAACCCGACCTGATTTGTCCAAAATGACCCTGGGTCACTAAGGAACTGACACGTGTTCCAACGGCCAGATTTCAAACTCACACAACAACTTTACTTGGGATACAAGCAAAGTTGACTTATCCAGCTCAGGATAAGATTTGCTCTCATTGTCTTGGCTCGAAGACATAGGATTTTGGTTAAGCATCACTTCAGTCATTCTGACTGGTTCACTTGGACCCCACTTAACAGTACGGTGGTTCCTATGACTCAACAAAGAAGAAAACGAAACGATGAAACAACTAAGTCTTCGCGCTCCATAGTCTTCACACAATGTATTCTCTTGTCATAGTCTTCAATGTGAATACATTCACATACCACCTTTGTCTTCAATGTCTTCATACATTTTTAGGGGTCATCTCCGGTAGGAAAACCGAATCAATGAGGGACTTCTACCTGTGTTATCCTGCAATTCTCACAAACACATTAGTCCCTCAACCAGGTTTGTCGTCAATACTCCAAAACCAACTAGGGGTGGCACTAGATGCACTTACAATCTCCCCCTTTTTGGTGATTGATGACAAACTGGTTGAAGTTTTCAACGGGGAATAAAATATGTGAAATTGTAAAGGATAGGGTATTGTCTTCATAAGTGGAAAAGGCTCCCCCTGAAGATGTGCATATAAGTAATTTGCTTTTGGAATGCAAATACACATGGCAGGTGTACTTGTGGAGATCCTCTTCAACTTATGATGACAATTCATCATGCATGATATGATATAACGAAGATAATGACATGCATAATGAAAAATGGACGTCTGCAAAATGACCTAAGTGCGGAAGTTATCATCGCACATGCGGAATTTATCATCGCATCACAGAATAGCAAATAAGTAGCAGACGACCATCGAGTTTAAGTGTTACAACTCAAAGAACCAAATGTATCAAAAAGCTATAAGCACTTGGCAAAAGTAGCAAACAGTAAAGGAACCACCCATATGGACCCGCTTGAAGACTATCAACTCATATGCTTCTCCCCTTTTGTTAGTAATGACCAAAAAGGTTTGAAGACATAAAGCTTCTACTCATTACCATCAGGAGTAGGCGAAGCAGCAGGGTCGTCGTTGAGGTCTGGTGGTGCAAAAGAACTTGGTGCAGTGTCGACACGCGCTGAAGTTGGAGGAGGTGAAGTGGCATCATCTTGGTCATCGATGACTCTGGCATTCACTGTCGCAGCTGAGGACGAATAGTCAGAGTCTTCAAGTGAGGGAGTCCGACGCAAGTGAGCATTCCTTGGAGGAGTTGAGTCAAACTTGAATCGTTCTATGAAGCCATCGTCTTGCAGATCAGCTTCAGCACTAAGCAATGTCAAACTCTTCCAAGACCTCCGACAGGTTTCATGTGTAACAAAGGCATTCTTGGTGGCAAGATTGCGAATGCGATTGATGTCCACCAAGAGGCTTTGCATCTGACGCTTAAGCCAGTTGTGATGCGTATCTTGTTTCTGATGTAGCGTGATGAGAAGCGCTCGGTCATTGAGAACACGAGATCGCTTTTGAGGCCTTTGGGCAATGGTGCTTCCAGTGGCGTCAGTTTGAGCGCGAGGGGCACGGGTGTTGCCAGCCAAGGGATAAACATGAGAGACTGCCTGAACTCCTTCAAGGGGTTGGGTGAAGCTTTGACGATCAGCATTGTGAAGATAAATCGGATCCTTAGCAAGCTCTGGGTAAATAGCTTCAACAGACAGTCAACCTCTAGCAAGAATACAAGATGATTGCGCGCAGACGGCTAATAGTTGAAGGCAGAGTGAAGCTTGATAAGACACATTACCCATGGAGCATAAAACTTCAGAACAAAAATGTCAGAGCCAGATGCAGCCAACTATTTGATGAAGAAGTCTTGAGCATTGAAGTTGATGCCATTGAAGATATAGAAAACCAAACTCTTCATTGCTCCTTCAAGCTTTGTTGCAGATGAATGTCCTTTGATAGGCCATAGAGTCTTTCTGATGATATGGTAAATGGTGTGAGGCAGATACTCTAGGTCTTCAACAAAGAATTCAGACGGGTATTCAGCGTCGTGAGGCAAAGGCTTCATCATGCTCAGCATTTGGCTCATGTTGGGTTCTGGCTTCTGGAAAATGCTCTCCAATGCATTCTGGTATTGTTGACAACCTGATTCATAGTATTCACCAGGAGTGGGCAGGCCTGTGAGCTCAATGATATCAAGAGCTTTGGCTTCATGATGGACATTACCTGTCATCCACTCAAGGACCCAAGTCTTCGGATCCCTGTTGTAGCCGCGAATGTGAAGAGTTGCATAAAACTGTAATAGAAGCTCTTCATTCCAGTGTTCCTTGTCTGTGACAAATTGCAGGAGTCCAGCGTCTCTGAAGCAATCCAACGCTTCTTCAAGATAGGGCAGGCCAGCTATAGCTTCAGAGTCGAGACACATATGTGGAAATATGCGCCCTTGATTGTATAGGTCGCACGAATAGTAGTTGTGTTGCTGATAGCTCCAGAACCGATCCGATGAAATGCGAGGTTTGGTGTAAGGGTTCTTGGCGCTGTTGAAGAAGGTGTTGTGTGCCACGAAGCCATTCACATTGAAGACCCCAGGTGAGGTTGCAGTGCCTGAGAATCTTGGAACTCTTGGCTTGGGCTTCTGGACTTGAGGCATGTGCTCAACATGATAGTCAAATTGTGGACCCGTAGCAGGTGGAGGAACCAGAATGGGCCATCGGACCATAACAGGCTGACCACGATCAAATGCCAGCTCAACAGTATGAGGTCTTGGAGGGGGTACAGGAGCATTGGCATTCTCGTTGACATGGGCTGCAAGTGGCACAATAGCCTCAGGAGGAATGATTACGTCTGGTGCAACATTGGCTTCTGGGGCCACATTGACTTCAGGCGCTTCATTATTGGCTTCGGGTGCTGCAGGCGCTTCAGGTGCATTCACTTCTGGCACAACATTAGCTTCAGGCGCCACATTAGCTTCAGCCATGACAACGTCATTGGCTTCAGTGCTGATGTTGGTGGCTGCCTCAGTAGTGGTAACCTCCACTTCAGGAGCTGGAGGGTCGGACACGTTCTCCTCGAGAACGACTTCAGGCATGGTTGGTGATGTAGCAACTCTGTCTTCATGACGTGGTTCTTCTTCTTCATCAGCTGATGCAGCCGGAATATCTTCAGCCGTTTTGGCTTCAGACTCAGAAACATGCACAGTTGGAGTGACTTGGGGCCTTGGTCCTTTGCGAAGCCTGCGTAATGCTGGTGACGCTCGTGGAGATGGAGTTGGCTGGGCCTCAAAGTCATTGTCATCTTGCATGGGTGAGGTGACTTGTGGTTGGGGAGAACTTGGAGTGTCTTGTTGTTGTGGGTGATCAGCCCATGATGCATCCTGAGCAGTTGGCGTCAGAGGACGACCAATGCTAATGAGCTCACTGTGCGTGAGCACAAGCGATGATACCAAATTGTGCTTGATCTGAGGAAGGACTTCATCATCTTCAACATTGTCGTGAGGACCAATGTCTTCAGTTGCGGTGGGTTCAACAGTTGGATTGTCTTCAGCTTCAGGAGCCTCTGTGGAAGCAGGCTCATGAACTATCACTTGGCGCTCTCGATGTTCAGAGGCAGGATGAGCCACTGAGATTGGCTCGACATCAAGGGGCTCTGTGGGAGCAGCCCGGTCTCTCCTCTTGGTTTTCCGTTTCTTGGTTGGGGGAGCATCATCAGTGGTGGCCTTGGTTTTACGCTTTCTGGCTTCGGCTTCAGTTGCCCTTGTTTTCTTCAGTTCTGAAGCCACTATGGTGACCTTAGGCTTCGAGCCTGTCATACTGGCTGGGAAGACAATGTGATGTTCTTACTGCCTTGGTGCTTCGGGTTCTGCCACGGCTGGCTTATTCTTCTTCTTGGCCGCCATTCGGGGGTCGATGCCTAGTCGCCCCAAGGCCTTGCACTTTTCAGCTTCATTGTATCCCTGAACACATTTAGCAGCAAGATCCTTCATGCGCTCACAAGAACCTTTGGCTTCTTCGCATTTCGTGCAGAATGCTTCCTTGAGCTCATGCATCATGACCTGGAAGTTCTGAATGTCTTCAACATTGAGCTTGGCCATATGCTTCTTGAACTGAGCCTTTTCATAATCTATCTTATGCTTCAGCTCAACAATTTTCTGAGCTAGAGCCAGCTCAGCAGCAATGGCTCCGTGGAAGGCGACGCTGAGGCCAATGGGAAGCTGAAGATCATCAAAGCTGACATTTGGGCTGTCAAACCACTCATCAATGAACTTGTTTAAGATTTCCACATCAAAGAGAGGAAGGTCATTGAAGATTTCCGCCTCTTGCTTGCTCTTGATCAACTGCTCAAGAGCGTCATCGCCAAGATCGTCGTCGCTGGACAAATCAATGGCATCATTTTCGTTGCGCAGAACAGCAGTAGGGGTCAGTGCTTGACTAGTGGGTTGCATGGGCCTCTTCACTTTGGCGGTCTTGGAGATGCGTGAGAGATCTTCAGACTGCACACTGTGTTCAGGAGGTGCAGTGACCAGAGGCTTCGCTCGTGAAACCTTTGGTGCAAATGAGGGCTTTGAAGCCTTAGGTTTCTGTTGCTTCACAGGCTTAGGAGGTACAGGTGCTTCATCAGAGTCAGATTCATCAGCAGAGTGGTCCACGGCTGCCCCTTGAAGCTGAATGTGAGTGATGAGACCTTCTAAGTTGTAGAAGGGCCCAATAAGATTGGGTTCAGCTTCGCGTGTGCCATCAGCACGTGGCGCAGAGGGGCCTGGGTTGAAGTCTAATCCAAAAGACTTCTTGTTTTCCTTAGCCGAGTTCTTTGCAGCCTGATAATTACGCTTGAACAGATCATCATCTCGACACCATAGCAATGACGATGGGTTGGCATCAGTAGGCTATGGCCCACGGACCATGCAAGGGTAAAATCCTTGAGCAATGGCTTCAGTGCTGGTCTTGGGTTGAAGATTTTTATAGAGAATATCTCCCCAAGGACGCGTGAGAGCATACTTTTCAGCATACTCCTTGGTGACGGATCTGTACTTGAACCATTGCTCGGCCTAGTATCTTCGAATCCATTGGATTCGAGTCTTGCGCTGACCATAGCTTTCTTCAGGGTCAGTTTTGTACAGTTCATAGAGATCTTCGGGCAGGTCCGTTGATGTACCCCCACGGCGCTGTCTGTCGCCCTTCCTTGCAGATTTCTCTTTTGCCATGAAGTTCAAACTGAAAGGCTTCAACACTGTCAAAGTCTTCCGTCTACTGGTCAGACAAGAACTGGCTTCAGGAGAATTTATATGATGTTGTAAGAACTCTACAAATGAATGCAGACTATGAGAACCAAGGGATTCTCCCACGGACATGTACCTGTGACAGCATTAAAGGTGCGAGGGAAGGGGAAGAGGTCATATGCATTCTCAGAAGATTTTGAAGATAAATCAGTTTAGAAGATATTGACCTCATAGTGCGAAGACATTCACTCATAGGTAGAGAGTTGGTTCCAGATTTGTACGAATCCACGAATAAGTACAAGTGAGGAATATAACTACTTTGTAAAGCATAAGTGAACATACTAGGCATGTTATGAGATGCAGTATGAGATAGATCCAACTTGTGTGAATAGAAACTACTTGTGGTTGAAAAGGATGGATCTATCAGATCAAAAAGACTGTAAAAAGGAGGTTTTATTTACCACACGAGGAACTGCTAGACGGAGTGGGAGAGGAGGCCGAGCAGTTTGATCTTCCGTGCCCTAACTTGGCGACGGAGGACACCTACGGTGGCGGCGGAGAAGACGATGTCCGCGGTCGGCGTGAGGACAGCGTCAGTGAGGTCGCAGCAGCTAAGCGCTTCATCGTCGGCGTCGTCGAGGGCTAGCGGTGGCGCTAGGGTTTGTGCGAGAGTGGAAGAAGAGATAATGACTGGGGTGAGGCGTGTATTTATAGGGACAGGGACGGCACAGTGTTATTACATAGGTGCCCCTGGCGATTCGCATCTGAAGGACACGTGGCGATCATGCAACACATGAGAGGTTGTTCCACGTTCCCACGCACGCCTGGATTGTCGGGTGGTCGTTCCCACTTCTCCGGGTTTTAGATAAAAGGATTGAGCATTGAAAGCAGATTAATGTTTGTCTCTATGTCTTCTGCTGACAAGGACGCATAGAAGACGTTTTGACAGTTTCAATAGAATGCATATGATTTGGATAGATAGACTTAAGATAGGAGCATATAAGGGTTAGGGTCCGATCACATTCACTTAGTTCAAAAGATTCAACAAGAAGACATAGATATAAGTGAATGTTGTAGAGGACAGAAACCAAATCAGTACATTGAAGATAAACATGAAGCCATGTTAACATTGAAGACAAACAAAATGCGAAGACTTTGCAATGTAACACCAACAGAAAGTATTCCAAACAAGAGTTTGGTGGTGGCGTTACCCACCGTATAGGAAATATTAGACCCAGACACGGCGCACAATTATCGTGGCGCTCCAAAGTCAAATTACACGCTAATGTATTCACACTCAGAATGTAAGTCTTCATTGATTGAAGATATAGTTTACTTCGTGTGTTGCACATCTAAGTCATCAACATGCATAAGCGTTAGGATGTGTGCCTGATCACAGGACATTTGAGGATTCCAAGATATTTATCTCACACCGTAACTTGCAAAATCTTTTCTCATCCAAGGGCTTTGTGAAGATATCGGTCAGTTGCTCTTCAGTGTTGACGTGTATGATATCAATATCTTCCTTCATAACATGATCTCTAAGAAAGTGATGACGAATTTCAATGTGCTTTGTCTTCGAGTGATGAACTGGGTTGTTAGCAATCTTGATGGCGCTTTTGTTGTCGCGGTAGAGTGGTACTTGCTTTAGATGAATGCCATAGTCTTTGAGTGTTTGCTTCATCCATAGAAGCTGAGCGCAGCAAGATCCAGCAGCAATGTATTCAGATTCAGCAGTGAAGAGAGATACACAGTTTTGCTTCTTTGAAGACCAACATACAAGTGATCGTCCCATAAAGTGACATGTGCCTAATGTAGACTTGCGATACACCTTGTCACCAGCATAATCGGTATCCGAGAATCCAACTAGATCAAACTCTGAGCCCTTTGGATACCATAATCCTAGTGTTGGGGTGTGAGCCAAATATCAAAGAATTTGCTTCACAGCTAAGTGATGCGATTCCTTTGGTGCCGCTTGGAATCGGGCACACATGCAAACACTAAGCATGATATCTGGCCTAGATGCACATAAATAAAGCAAAGAACCAATCATGGAGCGGTATACCTTTTGATCGAACTCTTTACCATTGTCGTCGGGACCCAGATGGTGTTTAGCTAGCATTGGCGTCGTGTAACTTTTGCAGTCTTGCATTCCAAACTTCTTCAGGCAATCTTTGAGGTATTTTTCTTAAGATATGAAGATGCCGTTGTGTTGTTGTCGTATTTGAAGACCAAGGAGGAACTTCAGCTCACCCATCATGGACATCTGATATTGCTCTTGCATCATATATCCAAACTCATCACTGTATTTCTGGTTGGTGCACCCGAAGATAATATCATCCACATATATTTGGCACACAAACAGTTCACCATCATATGTCTTCGTGAAGAGTGTGGGATCCAAAGAACCAGGTTTGAAGCCTTTGCTCTTCAGGAAGTCCTTGAGTGTGTCATACCAAGTACGAGGGGCTTGTTTGAGGCCATATAGTGCCTTGTTGAGCTTATACACCATGTCAGGATGTTTCGGATCTTCAAAGCCAGGCGGTTGTGCAACATACAATTCTTCTTCAATCTTGCCATTGAGAAAAGCACTCTTCACATCCATTTGATACAGAAGTATGTTATGATGATTTGCATAGGCCAGCAGTATGCGTATAGCTTCAAGCCTGGCCACAGGAGCAAATGTTTCATCGAAGTCAATTCCTTCAACTTGAGTGTATCCTTGAGCAATGAGACGAGCTTTGTTTCTGACAACTTGACCATGCTCATCTTGCTTGTTGCGATATATCCATTTAGTGCCTATGATATTGTGCTTACGAGGATCAGGACGCTTGACCAGTTCCCATACATTATTCAGCCCAAATTGTTGAAGCTCTTCTTGCATAGCTTGAATCCATTCAGGTTCCATGAAGGCTTCATCAACTTTCTTGGGTTCAGATATTGAGACGAATGCGAAGTGTCCACAGAAATTTGCTAGTTGTGTTGCCCTTGAACGAGTGAGTGGACCAGGTGCATTGATGCTATCAATTATTTTCTCAATTTGTACTTCATTTGCAACACGAGGATGAGCAGGACGAAGATTTTGCTCTTGCTGATCATTGTCGTCGTTCGAAGGATTGTCTTCAGGCTGAGGATTGTCTTCAGGTTGATCAGGTGTAGAGATGATGAGTTCCTCTTCGGGTTGTGCTTCAGACGGTATGATTTCTCCAATTCCCATAAGCTTGATGGATTCACTAGATGGAACTTCATCTAGCACATTTGGCAGGTGCTCTCTTTGCGAGCCGTTAGTCTCATCGAACCGCACATCCACAGTCTCAACGACTTTATAGTGAAAGAGGTTGAAGACTCTGTAGGAGTGCGAGTCCTTTCCGTATCCAAGCATAAAACCTTCATGTGCTTTCGGTGCAAATTTTGAAGTGTGATGTGGATCCTTGATCCAGTACCTGGCACCAAATACTCTGAAGTAACTGACGTTTGGCTTCTTACCAGTGAGGAGCTCATAGGATGTTTTGTTTAGAAGCTTGTGAAGATAAACACGGTTGATGATATGGCATGCAGTATCAATGGCTTCAGGCCAGAACTTTCTTGGAGTCTTGTATTCATCGAGCATCGTCCGGGCCATCTCAATAAGTGTTCTATTCTTGCGTTCCACGACGCCATTCTGCTGCGGTGTGTACGGAGCTGAGAACTCATGAGTGATGCCCAAAGTATCAAGATAAGTGTCGAGGCCGATGTTCTTGAATTCAGTGCCATTGTCACTTCTTATGTGCTTGATCTTGACGCCATAGTTGTTCATGGCTCGATTAGCGAAGCGTCTGAAGACATCCTGCACTTCAATCTTGTAGAGGATTATATGCACCCATGTATATCTTGAATAATCATCAACAATGACGAAGCCATAGAGACAAGCAGTAGTAGTAAGAGTTGAGTAGTGAGTGGGACCAAAGAGTTCCATGTGTAGCAGTTCGAAGGGTTGAGTCGTTGTCATGATTGTCTTCAAGGGATGCTTGGCCCTCGTCATCTTTCCAGCTTCACAGGCACCGCATACGTGATCCTTCTTGAACTTGACGCCCTCGATGCCTATGATATGCTTCTTCTTTGCAAGAGTGTGCAAGTTCCTCATGCCAGCATGCCCTAGCCTCCGATGCCAGAGCCAGCATTCTGAAGCTTTTGCTAGAAGACATACGGCAAGCTGTGGTCCTGCTGAGAAATCTACCATGTACAAATCATCTTTCCTATACCCTTCAAAGACTAGAGACTTGTCATATTCCATTAGAACAAGGCAACGATATTTTCCAAATATCACAATCATGTTTAAATCGCAAAGCATTGAGACAAACATTAAGTTGAAACCAAGGGATTCAACAAGCATCACTTTATCCATGTGCTAATCCCTTGAGATTGCAACTCTACCTAGACCCAATACCTTGCTTTTACCAGTATCAGCAAATGTGATGTGACTCTTGTCAGATGGACGTAAGGTTGAGTCCATGAGAAGACTTCGCTTGCCAGTCATATGATTAGTACATCCACTATCAATAATCCATTCTGAAGCAGCTAGTGTCATACCCTACAGTGCAGTTAGGGGGATAGGCTTCACGAAGAGAATTGTGAAGCATAAACATTTGACGAGCAAGTGGATTATGAAAGCTTAGATCGAGGTTAGGACTGATAGGGCAAGTAGCAAGCAACTCAGGAACAAAATACATAATAAGACCATTTGGGCATTTGATCTTGCGCCCTACAAGATGTTTAAGGTCCCCAGCAATAGCTTCAGACGAATTTGATTTTTGGCTGGAGACCCTTCCCTGCAAAAGAGAGTTAAGCTATCTTAGCCATCCACATCTTCAAGGGTGGCTTCGAAGCAATGAGTCTAAGTGCAGCATCTGAGAACTTTGGCTTTGGAGCCCTAGAAAATAGTCTTGCAGGAGGACAATAGTACTCATAAGAATAAGTAGAGTAGTTCTTGGTCGTATGAACATGGCGGTTTGATGAAACGCGCTCATATTCATAGGTCTGAGTATGGTTTTCCTGCAAAACATTTGCGTTAGTTCGACTCAGGTGAGTCCTCTGTTTGTATGAAGCCTTTGGACCATATGAAGCCTGTGGTCTGGGGTTTGTCTTCTTCACTTGTGGTGTCATGACGACATTCATAGGAAGATTCTCCAGACACTTTTTCGGCACCCAGACTTTCTACATAGG
Source organism: Triticum urartu (assembly GCF_056163025.1). Taxonomy (NCBI): domain Eukaryota; kingdom Viridiplantae; phylum Streptophyta; class Magnoliopsida; order Poales; family Poaceae; genus Triticum; species Triticum urartu. The sequence continues at coordinate 100,561,285 of NC_141875.1, forward strand.
TGGCCCATACCTGCAGTTAGTACCAATATACCTGGCAAACACTTCACAATTCTGATTCTTAAACAGTTTATAGTTTGCATCAAAGGATTCATCAATAACAATGGGATTAGCACAAGTGAAGCCAGATAGGGTGGATGGATCCACTGAAGGTTCCTTTGCAGCAACCCATGTGGTTTTGGGGTACTACTCAGGTTTCCAGTAAGAGCCATTAGCATTCATTTTCCTTTCGAACCCGACACCCTCTTTCCTAGGGTTTCAGTTCAGGATCTGCCTTTTGAGGACATCACATAGTGTCTGATGCCCTTTGAGACTTTTGTACATCCCTGTTTCAAGCAATGTCTTCAACCTAGCATTTTCATCAAAAATAGCAGTGGCATCCTCAGCAGAGGGGTTAGTTACCACATCAACAGTTGAAGATATTGCAATAGTAGCGGCAGTAGAACATCCAGCAACAGAAGTAGCGTTATCACACTCAATGCATTTAAGACATGGTGGTTCAACTCCTTCCTGAGCGGAACTGATCTGTTTGGCACGAAGCGACTCATTTTCCTTTTGAAGATCTTCATGAGCCGCTCTCAATTTCTCAAGATCTTGCTTCCTTTGAAGATAATCATAGGAAAGCTTTTCATGAGTTGTTGAGAGCGTTTCATGACGACTTTCAAGTTCCTCATACTTAACATGAAGATTTTTTATGTCTTCAATTAAGGACTGAGATCGAGTCATTTCAGCGTCTAACAGGTCATCGCTTTTGTTTAACAGTTTTTGAATATGTTCCATAGCTTTCTGTTGTTCAGTTGCAATTTTAGCAAGTGTTTTGTAGCTAGGTTTGGAACCACAATCAGAGTCATCTTCACTGGATGTTTGATAGTGAGTAGTGCGTGAGTTTACCTTGGCACCGTGTGCCATGAAGCAGTAGGTGGGAGCGGAGTTGTCCTGGTCATTAGCATCGGCGTCGATGATGAAGTCATTGTCTTCAATGTTGAAGATGGACTTGGCAACATAGGCTGTAGCCAGACTTGCAACGCTAGAATCGGACTCCTCCTCAGACTCCACCTCCGCCTCCTCAGAAGCAGACTCCTCCTCTGAATCCATTTCCTTGCCAACAAACGCACGAGCCTTGCCAGATGAGCTCTTCTTGTGTGATGAAGACTTTGATGAAGACTTACAAGAAGACTTTGAGTATTTCTTCTTCTTCTTGTCGTCAGAATCATATTCCTTGCTCTTCTTCTTCTTCTTCTTCTTCTTGTTCTCATTGTCCCACTGTAGACACTCAGAGATGTAGTGACCAGGTTTCTTGCACTTGTGGCATGTTCTCTTCTTGTAGTCATGAGCAAACGCTTCATCATTCCTTGAGCTGGATCGTGAGGACTTTCTGAAGCCTTTCTTCTTGGTGAATTTCTGGAACTTCTTCACAAGCATAGCAAGCTCCTTTCCAATATCTTCAGGATCATCAGAACTGCAATCAGATTCTTCTTCAGATGAGGAAACAACTTTTGCCTTCAAAGCACGAGTTCGCCCATAGTTAGGACCGTAGATGTCTCGTTTCTCAGAAAGCTGAAACTCATGTGTGTTGAGCCTTTCAAGTATGTCAGACGGATCGAGTGTCTTGAAGTCAGGGCGTTCTTGAATCATCAGGGCTAGGGTGTCAAACGAGCTGTCAAGTGATCTCAGGAGTGTCTTGACGACTTCATGCTTGGTGATCTCAGTAGCGCCGAGAGCTTGAAGCTCATTTGTGATATCAGTGAGTCGATCAAACGTGAGCTGGACATTCTCATTGTCATTTCTCTTGAAGCAGTTGAAGAGGTTGCGAAGGACACTGATTCTTTGATCTCTCTGGGTTGACACGCCTTCGTTGACCTTGGAGAGCTAGTCCCAGACTAGCTTGGATGTTTCCAGAGAACTCACACGGCCATACTGTCCTTTGGTCAGATGACCACAGATGATGTTCTTGGCAGTGGAATCCAGTTGAACGAACTTCTTGACATCAGCAGCGATGACACCTTCACCAGCCTTGGGGACGCCATTCTTGACGACATACCAGAGGTCGACATCAATGGCTTCCAGATGCATGCACATCTTATTCTTCCAGTAGGGATATTTAGTTCCATCGAAGACTGGGCACGCAGCGGAGACTTTGATTATCCCTGCAGTCGACATAGCTAAAACTCCGGGTGGTTAAACCGAATCACACAGAACAAGGGAGTACCCTTGCTCTGATACCAATTGAAAGTGCTAGTGATCGACTAGAGGGGGGTGAATAGGCGATTTTTATGAAATTCTTCAAAACATGGAAGTTTCGAAGACAAACGATAGAATCAAACCTATTACCATGCAGCGGAAGGTAGACTACACTAAGCAAGCCATAGTCAAGTATTAAATGAAATGAAAGCACAAAGACTAATAGCAGCTAGGCAGTGTAGATCAGGATGGAAGATAGTATGAAGCCAATCAGAACAAGCAGTCACACAGTGAAGACAAATAGATAATGCAAACAGGCAATGACTTCATAAGGACCATTCTGCAAATAAAGAGATGGGAAGGATAGAACCAGTGACTCGTTGAAGACAATGATTTGTTGGACCAGTTCCAGTTGCTGCGACAACTGTACGTCTGGTTAGGGAGGCTGAGATTCAACTCAGAAGACCGCGTCTTCACCTTATTCCCCTTGAGCTAAGGACACCTAGTCCTCGCCCAATCACTCTGGAAAGTCTTCAAGGTAGACTTCCAAACCTTCACAGACTTCGTTCACCGGCAATCCACAATGACTCTTGGATGCTCAGAACGCGATGCCTAACCGGCTGGAGGATTCACAGTCCTCAAGTGTAATAAGTCTTCAGATCACACAGACAGGAAGACTTAAGTGATGCCTAACACTCTTTGGCTCTGGGTGTTTAGGGCTTTCTCCTCGCAAGGAATTCTCTCTCAAAGGCTTCGAGGTGGGTTGCTCTCGAACGACAAAAACCGTGCACTAACTCTGAGCAGCCAACCATTTATGGTTGTAGGGGGTGGGCTATTTATAGCCACCAGGCAACCCGACCTGATTTGTCCAAAATGACCCTGGGTCACTAAGGAACTGACACGTGTTCCAACGGCCAGATTTCAAACTCACACAACAACTTTACTTGGGATACAAGCAAAGTTGACTTATCCAGCTCAGGATAAGATTTGCTCTCATTGTCTTCGCTCGAAGACATAGGATTTTGGTTAAGCATCACTTTAGTCATTCTGACTGGTTCACTTGGACCCCACTTAACAGTATGGTGGTTCCTATGACTCAACAAAGAAGAAAACGAAATGACGAAACAACTAAGTCTTCGCGCTCCATAGTCTTCACACAATGTCTTCTCTTGTCATAGTCTTCAATGTGAATACCTTCACATACCACCTTTGTCTTCAATGTCTTCATACATTTTTAGGGGTCATCTCCGGTAGGAAAACCGAATCAATGAGGGACTTCTACCTGTGTTATCCTGCAATTCTCACAAACACATTAGTCCCTCAACCAGGTTTGTCGTCAATACTCCAAAACCAACTAGGGGTGGCACTAGATGCACTTACAAATTTCTTCTATCTCAGCAGGTGCAATATCATGCATAATTTCTTGGTATAAGGAATGAGGTATTGCACTTGCACTAGCACCCATATCACATAAGCCATGATAGCAATGATCTCCTATTTTAACAGAAATAACAGGCATGCCTACAACAGGTCTATGTTTATTTTTAGCATCAGGTCTAGCAATTCTAGCAGCTTCATTGCAGAAGTAAATAACATGACCATCAATATTATCGGCCAAGAGATCTTTAACCATAGCAATACTAGGTTCAACTTTAATTTGCTCAGGGGGTTTAGGTGTCTTAATATTACTTTTGTTAACCAAAGTTGAAGCTTTAGCATGATCCTTTATTCTAACAGGGAAAGGTGGCTTCTCAATATAAGCAGTAGGTACAATAGGATCATCATAAGTGATAGTATTTTCTTCAACTTTAATAGGTTCAACTACTTTTACTTCAATGGGAGGATGATATTTAATCCACTTCTCCTTAGGAAGATCAACATGAGTAGCAAATGATTCACAGAAAGAAGCTACTATCTCAGAGTCAAGTCCATATTTAGTGCTAAAACGGAAAGCATCGGTATCCATAAAAGATTTAACACAATCAAACTTAGGTGTCATACCTGACTCCTTACCTTCGTAGAGGTCCCAATCTTCAGAGTTGCTTTTAATTCTTTCCAATAAATCCCATTTGAATTCAATAGTCTTCATCATAAAATATCCAGTACAAGAAGTATCGAGCATGGAGCGATTACTGAGAGAAAGCCGAGCATAATTTTTTTGAATAATCATTTCTTTTGAGAGCTCATGATTGGGGCATGAATATAACATTGACTTAAGCCTCCCCCAAGCTTGAGCGATGCTTTCTACTTCGCGAGGCCAAAAATTATATATATATATATATATAATTACGATCACGATGAACAAGATGCATAGGATAAAACTTCTGATGAAATTCCAATTTCAATCGCTTGTAGTCCCATGATCCCATATCATCACATAGCCTATATCATGTCAATACCTCTCCCTTCAAAGATAAAGGGAAGACCTTACTCTTGATAACATCATCGGGCATACCTGCAAGCTTAAATAACCCACAAACTTCATCCACATAGATTAAGTGCAAATCGGGATGCAATGTTCCATCTCCTGCAAAAGGATTAGCTAGCATTTTCTCTATCATACCCGAAAGAATTTCAAAGTAAACATTTTCAGTAGGTTTAGTAGGTTGAGGAGCAACTCTTTGCTCTACTGATCGGGGTGAAGATACCCCGAACAAGCCCCTCAAAGGATTATGTTCCATAGTAACAAGTGATAGTAAATTTCAGCACACTATATACATTTTTCCTTACCAAATTCCACCTACCAAAGGCGCTTCACTCCCAGGCAACGGCGCCAGAAAAGAGTCTTGATGACCCACAAGTGTAGGGGATCTATCGTAGCTTTTCGATAAGTAAGAGTGTCGAACCCAACGAGGAGCAGAAGGAAATGATAAGCAGTTTTTAGTAAGGTATTCTCTGCAAGCACTGAAATTATCGGTAACAGATAGTTTTGTGATAAGGTGATTTGTAACGAGTAGCAAGTAACAAAAGTAAATAAGGTGCAGCAAGATGGCCCAATCCTTTTTGTAGCAAAGGACAAGCCTGGACAAACTCTTATATGAAGGAAAGCGCTCCCGAGGACACATGGGAATTATCGTCAAGCTAGTTTTCATCAGGTTCATATGATTCACGTTCGGTACTTTGATAATTTGATATGTGGGTGGACCGGTGCTTGGGTACTGTCCTTACTTGGACAATCATCCCACTTATGATTAACCCCCATTGCAAGCATCCGCAACTACAATAGAAGTATTAAGGTAAACCAAACCATAGCATGAAACATATGGATCCAAATCATCCCCTTACGAAGCAACGCATAAACTAGAGTTTAAGCTTCTGTCACTCTAGCAACCCATCATCTACTTATTACTTCCCAATGCCTCCCTCTAGGCCCAAACAATGGTGAAGTGTCATGTAGTTGACGTTCACATGACACCACTAGAGGGATGACAACATACATCTTATCAAAATATCGAACGAATACCAAATTCACATGACTACTTATAGCAAGACTTCTCCTATGCCCTCAGGAACAAACGTAACTACTCACAAAGCATATTCATATTCATAATCAGAGGGGTATTAATATGCATAATGGATCTGAATATATGATCTTCCACCAAGTAAACCAACTAGCATCAACTACAAGGAGTAATCAACACTACTAGCAACCCACAAGGTACCAATCTGAGGTTTGGATACAAGAGATGAACTAGGGTTTGGGATGAGATGGTGCTGGTGAAGATGTTGATGGAGATTGACCCCTTCCCGATGAGAGCATCGTTGGTGATGACGATGGTGATGATTTCCCCCTCCCGGAGGGAAGTTTCCCCGGCAGAATAGCTCCGCCGGAGCCCTAGATTGATTCTGCCAAGGTTCCGCCTTGTGGCGGTGGAGTTTCGTCCCGTGAGCTTGCTTATTATTTTTTCTTGGACGAAAGACCTCATATAGCAAAAGATGGGCATTGGAGGGCCACCAGGGGGCCTGTTGGGGATATTACTGCTGGGCATAAACCGGCCTATCTGGGCCGGGTCAACTTCATCAGTAGTTCAAGAGTGCTAAAGCCCAAGAAGACAGATGAGGGCCTAAGGCCCGTAGTCGATTTAAGACTTGTAGCTGTAAACTGGTATTTGTATATAAACTTGTATTGTAAGTTAGGAATAAGGAGAGACCAACCCGGATACGAATATGGACCGGTGTTGGGACTTTGTGAACCGACGGGCGTCACCCATGTATATAAGGGGACGACCCGGCGGCGGTTCAAGGACAACAGACAACAACTCGAGACTTAGGCGAAGCTTGTTTTCTCCCTAGTCATCGAAACCCCATCAATTCCATCACAACTAGACGTAGGCTTTTACCTTCATCGAAGGGGCCGAACTAGTATAAACTCTCTTGCGTCCCTGTGTCCGCTTTAACCCCTTCAAGCTAACCCGTCGCGATGGCTCCACGACTAAGTCCTTTCTCTAGGACATCTGCCGTGACAAAACCACGACAGTTGGCCCCATAGTGGGCGCCAACTGTCGTGGTTTTGTCACGGCAGATGTCCTTAGTGTCAGGACTTAGTCGCGAGGCCAACGCATCTATGTGGTAGCTTGAGAGGGGTCGAGCGGGACGAGTGACGCGATGTTTTTGCCCAGTTTCGGCCCCTCACGGTGGAGGTAAAAGCCTACATCCTACTTCATTGATATTGATGATGATGATCACGGTTACAAGACTGCTCTATCTCGAGAGCTATTGTCTAAACCTAACTTGTCCAACTTATGGAACTTATGAATCTTGTCCCCTTTTGGGGAGCCCTGCCCCTCCTTATATATGTTGGAGGGGCGGGTTACATGACTAGTCCTAGTTGGATTAGGACTAGTCTCTTTTCTATTACAAGACGGATAGCAATCCAGGTCTTATTCAAACTGTTTAAGTCGGCCTGCTGGGCCACCTCCCGTGATGGGCCGCGGCCTACCTCCATGAGGATACCCGTGTCCCATATCCACGACAGGGCCCATGAGGCAGGGAGCGCACCCAAGGGGGTAGGGCGCGCCCCCACCCTCATGGCCAGGGTGTGGGCCCCCTCTGGAACTTTCTTCGCTCAGTATTTTTTATATATTCTAGAAATAACTTCCGTGAAGTTTCTAGACTTTTGGAGCTGTGCATAATAGGTCTATAATATTTGCTCCTTTTCCAGCCCAGAATCCCAGCTGTCGGCATTCTCCCTCTTCATGTAAACCTTGTAAGATAAGAGAGAATAGGCATAAGTATTGTGACATAATGTGTAATAACATCCCATAATGCAATAAATGTCGATATAAAAGCATGATGCAAAATGGACGTATCAAACGGCTGGCGGGTCATATTGCGGCGTTGAGCCGGTTCATAAGCCGGTTGAGAGAGAAGGTTATCCCTCTATATCAGATGATGAAAAAGACAGATAACTTTGTCTGGAGTGATGTTGCTAATACATCGTTTGAGGATTTGAAGAAGCAGCTGGCTGAGCCGCCCGTGCTTGCAGCCCCTGTTGATAAGGAGCCTTTGTTGTTATATGTGGCTACTAATAGCCGGGCTGTCAGTGTTGCTATTGTGGTAGAAAGAAAGGAAGCAGGCAAGGAATATCCGCTTCAAAGGCCGGTTTACTATACCAGTGAGGTGCTTATTGAGTCCAAGCATAGATATCCGCACTGGCAGAAGCTTGTATATGGGGTGTTCTTGGCCAGCCGAAAGTTTAAGCATTATTTTCTGGGTCATCCGATCACCGTGGTCAGCTCTGCTCCTTTGGGAGATATCATCCAAAACAGAGAAGCAACTGGCCGGGTTGCTAAGTGGGCTATTGAGATTGGGCCTCATGGGTTAAAATATGTGCCTCGCACGACCATCAAGTCTTAGGCGCTGGTGGACTTCATCAATGATTGGACAGAGCTGCAAGTGCCTGAGGAAAAGCCAGATAACACGTATTGGACTATTCACTTTGATGGGTCCAGGCAGTTGGAGGGCTCAGGGGCTGGAGTTATCCTAGCTTCCCGCCGAGGTGATAAATTTTGTTATGTTCTCCGTTTAATGTTTCCTTGCACTAACAATGCAGCAGAGTATGAGGCCTTGCTCCATGGTCTTAGGATGGCTAAGGAGATGAACTTAAGCCGGGTTAGGTGCTTCGGCGACTCAGACTTGGTAGCTCAGCAAGTCTCTGGTACTTGGGATTCTAAGGATCCACTCATGGTGGCTTATCGGCGAGAGGTGGATGTTATTGTTGGTCACTTCAAGGGTTATCAAGTTGAGCACTTTGATCGGAGGAAAAATGAAGCGGCAGATGCTTTAAGCCGGTTGGGTTCTCAATGTAAACCGGTGCCGCCTAATGTTTTCCTTGACGTTTTGCATAACCCATCGGTCAAGTTACCTACGGAGGAGGATTTGGCTATTCCTGGCCCGAAAGCTCAGTTGGTGGCTGCTCTTCATGTAATCCCAGATTGGAAAGTTCCTTATTTGGCTTATATGACCCGGGGCGAGTTATCTGAGGATGAAACCTTAGCCAGGCAGATAATCTGACGATCTAAGTCAATGACAATTGTTAATGGAGAGTTACATCATCGCAGTGTCATAGGGGCGTTTCAACGTTGTGTCTCTTCAGAAGAGGGCTGTGAGATCTTATGAGAGATTCATGAAGGAGATTGTGGTCATCATGTTGGCTCAAAATCCCTTGTGGCTAAAGCTTTTCGTCATGGGTTTTATTGGTTAACAGCCCATGCTGATGCGGAGGACCTCGTCAGCAGGTGTGATGGATGTCAGAAATTTGCACGACGAGCCCATGTGCCGGCTCAAGAATTGAGGATGATTCCAATTACTTGGTCGTTTGTAGTTTGGGGGCTTGATATGGTTGGACCTTTCAAAAGATCCAAGGACAAGAAGACCCACCTTTTGGTGGCGGTTGATAAGTTCACTAAGTGGGTAGAGGCAGAGCCGATCAGTAAGTGTGATGCAGCAACAACGGTTCAATTCATGAAGAAAGTGATCTTCCGTTTTGGCTTTCCACACGGCATTATAACAAACAATGGCACTAACCTTTCTAAGGGTGCCATAGAATAATTTTGTCAATGTGAGCATATCCGGCTTGATGTATCGTCGTGGCTCACCCTCAATCCAATGGTCAAGCTGAGAGAGCAAACCAAGAGATCTTGAAAGGCATCAAGCCCCGGCTTATGGTTCCTTTGCAGAGGACGCCGGGTTGTTGGGTGGAGGAGCTGCCTTTCGTGTTATGAAGCATCAATACCACCCCAAATAGATCTATGGGATACACACCCTTCTTCATGGTTTACGGAGCAGAGGCAGTTCTTCCTAGTGACATCCGTCATGACTCACCTCGTGTGGCGGCTTATGTTGAAGGTGACAATGAAAGAGCACGTCAAGAAGCACTTGACCTGTTGGATGAGGAGCGTGACATCGCAGCGGCTCGTTCGGCGATTTACCAGCAAGATTTGCGCCGTTATCACAACCGTCGGGTTAAAACCAGAACTTTTCAAGAAGGCGATCTAGTGCTCCAGCTTATGCAGGATCAAACGGATATGCACAAGTTATCCCCACCTTGGGAAGGACCTTTTGTGGTCAGCAAGAATCTGAACAGCGGGTCATATTACCTTATCGATGTTCAAGACCACAAGGACTCACGCAAGTTGTGAATCCTCTTGAAAACTTGCAGTTGCAATCCTGGTGGAAACTTGTAGTAGTGCCCCCTTGAAAAATTTGCAAGTTGTGAATCCTCTTGAAAACTTGCAGCAGCGACCCCTTGAAATATAGAGAAATGCCACAAAACAAATTCTTTACTACGCACAATCCAATCAAAATCACTACCAAGGTGCAGGCATCGATATTGTACCCCTCGATGAACACGTCGGTGCAATGGAGATGTTGACATTGTCGATGAAGTCCTTTGACTCCCGCATCTAGGTTATAGGCCACGACGATGGCGTTGTTAGCGGTGTGTGGTGGGTGTACAGACTAGGCGGTAAGGCAGCAGCCGGCGACGAACAGGAGAGATCTGGAAAGAGAGGGGAGGAGCGCGAGCTTGGGCGAGCTATCCATGGCAATCGCGTGGAGAGGATGGGAAAAATGAAAAGAAAAACGATTGGATGATGCTGCCATGCTAGGGAGCAAATTAATAAAATGACACATCTTTACTGGGAGTTTGATCCACTTTTCTTTTTGTTTGATTAGATGACACATCTTTGATTGATAGCTTGATGAAGTGGCAGAAATAGAGTGTTTATCTCCTTTTTCACGAATGGGCCTGTGCTTCATATTTTCTATGACGGTTCTGCCCTTGCGCCGATTCACCTGCCTGACTAGTTTGATCGATCCTATGAAACGACGTAGAGAAGGCCAGACAACTGAGACAAGGCGATGCACATGAAGAGGAAGCGATGGGCCGCCGCCACGCCGGCTCCTACCCCGCGCCGCCAGGTCCCCAGCGCTTGCCTCCATGTGCATATTCCTCGACGTGCTGTCAAGTCCACGTCTCCCCGCCGCCTCTTGTCCTGCTTCCTCTCTGCCCGCGAGGATCCATTTCTTCCGCCACGGTCGTCGTCGCCGTCAGCGTGCTCATCGACAAACTCACAGGTGTCATCCCATACTCAAACAACAACGAACAACTATAGAGCTAGCAAGCAACAGCGCCGAGAAGTAAGCACAGCGAGGCAGCGGCGCCGGAGAGGAGGCATTGTATTTTTTTCCAATTAACAAATGCTCTTGTTTGCATGGAGGACCGCCTAGTTCCATATTACGTGTCCATGCATGTACTGATCCAGGTCGGGCTCCCGTGCGTCGTTCCGTTCGACTAGAAACATATCGATCGAACCAGGTAACAGGTGAATCGATGCGAGGGCAGAACCGTCCTAAAAATTATGTACTGCAGTCCCATACGTGAAAAACTCTATTTATGCCATTTCATCAAGCTGTCAATCAAAAATGTGTCATCTAATCAAACAAAAAGAAAAATGTGTCACTGGATCAAACTCCTAGAAAAGATGTGTCATTTTATCAATTTGCTCTAGGACGGAGATAAAATGGGGCGAGCGGGCCGTGGGCCCACCAGCATGTGCGACGTGGCGCGACAGGAGACGTTGGATGGGGGCGAATCGAACGCCGCGCACGGGACCGACGCGCGACGCGTGGCCGGTCGCCCGGCCACAAACATTTCCCTAAATCATGCCTTTTGTGTCGCAGTCTGATTTCAATCGATTCGCCTCCTGCGTCGCCTCACGCCTCGGAGCACGCTGCAGCCTGCAGCCGGAGTGGCAGCTAGGGTTGAGGCGGAGGGTGGAGCTCTGCCAAAGATCCGCCCCCCTCGCACGCGGTACAGCCAAACCCTAACCGCCTGATCCCAATGCGCAGGTGAGCCGCCTGCTTCCGGCGGCGATCCGCCCCCAATTCCTTTCCCGTGTTTTTCCCCCCATTGTGCTCTACTTCCTGCCGCTGATTTGATTGGCTCGCAGGGGCCTCGGCAGCGAGGCGTTGCTGCGCCGGCACCGCGCACGGGCGCGGCTGTGGGTCGCCGTTGCGGCGCTGGTTATCGGCACCATCTGGCTCTGGTCCTCCTCCTCCGTTGTCCTCTTCGGCACCCACAGGGTCCAGGTGATTATTTAGTTGTGCTGTTTGTTCTGCTTGGCGTTGTAGGGAAGGCCGATAGCAATGCCATGAGAGTTAAAGTGAAGGCTGAGAGGCTATGGCTATGCAGGTGCCGGTGCTATATAACCAAGGCACTTCGCAGAGCAAATCTCTAATGGAACTTTTAAAACAAATTAATTCTAGCATATATGCCGGCCTGAGCATAAATCATGTTGCTGATTGAAACGGATGGAAAAAATTGCCAAGTATAATAATATTTAACAAATACATACTCCTTGGTGAAGAGGTCGTAAGCAAGATGGTAAACTGTATTCAATGCAGAACCACCTAATATGGGTACAGAGTATTACTACCGATAGGCTTATTACCTGCAGACTGTGGCAAGTTGCGATAGTTGTTTCCAAAATTGTGTAAGATCCAACTTCTCCATAACTATTAGTTTGCTTAATCAGCACCCAAGGATGTAGCTTAATGTTCCTATGGAAAATTGAGAAATGTAAACAATCAGTTTACTGCATTATAGTACTCACTCCGTATCAGCAAAAACAGCTTGCAAAAACATCTTATATTGTGGGAGGGAGTAGGCCTGTAAACATTGAAATCATGCTGGCCGCCAGATTACTACATAAATATAAGGGCATTTATAAAACTGACAGCTGACACATGATGTTTCATAACCTCAAGTTTTGCCAGCTGTGGGCTGTTAGGGAAGTGATGCATCACCACTGCTTATTAATCCTAATGAAAAAGACTAGAGTAAGAAAATTGATAAATAAATATTAAAATTAAGTCAGCACAAAGTATGGTCCTATCCATCATGTTCTGGCACATAATATTTGATGGATAAGGAATAATGTTACTCCGAAAAAGAAATGCACCAATTTTCTTAGATAAATTTTTTGGTGCATCACTTATATTTTCAGTTTCAATTCATTTGACCTATAGACTGGTTTATGCTAAATGTATGGAATTGAATTGGATATACAATGGTCATTTAATTTTTTACCAAATTATATCTTGTACTGACATCAGTGCTACTACTCAAGGATTTTGTTGTAGATGAGTTGTGGAGAACTGCAGATTCAAATGGTTGGAGAGCATCTTCTGCACCACGCACCTATTGGCCTCGTGAGTTTCTCTCTGTATCCTCCCAGAACCAGAAGTTACTGGTCCAGTCTTATGCCATTCTGTGTGATGGCAAAATGAAATTCTGAAATGCAATTTCTCTACTTGCAGCCCCACCAACTGAATCCGAGAGCAATGGGTACTTACGTGTCCGGTGCAATGGTGGCTTGTCCCAACAACGAAGTGCAGTATGATTAACATATGAAACTTTGTCTCTAAAGTAGCATAGTTCATCATGCAAGTTTTATGTGTTCATGGCAACATAGCTGAGAGATTTAAGGTTACTGCTGCTTTGCTTTTGCAGATATGTAATGCTGTTGTTGCAGCACGAATCATGAATGCTACACTAGTGCTGCCAGAGTTAGATGCAAATTCATTCTGGCATGATGAGAGGTACGTAAGTAAATTTTTATCATGCAGGAAGATCATTGCATGCAGTTACCACAAACCCTGTGTTCCTTATGATTCCTTCTGTTTGAGCAGTATTTTTTCTTCCTACAAAGCAAAAGCAGTGCCCACCCCAAAGTTCACTGCAGAACTTTTCTTATCAAATATTCTGCAGTTTGCATTAATTGATTTATATAGTTTCGTAGTGCTTTTTATGCCTAATGTACATGGTATTACCATGAGATATTGGCATAATCCAAGTGTTTTATGTAGTCATGTTGATTAACTTCGTAGAAGTATTTGAGTCCTGGTGATAGTAGATATTTAGCACTTCGTAACTGCTAATCAGGTTATTGGAAAATAGCATACGTCTAGAATGCTGAATAGGTGTCTATATAAATTAATTTATTAAAAATTTACAGTGTTAGAATTTGCAGATTAGTTTCTTGCAGAAGGACTCTAGGAGGAACTTTTCCAGTTAAGAATCTTAAGATGAGTTCATTCTAATAGGACTCCAGGAGGAACTTTTACAGTTAGTCTACAAACCCTTATGTAGTACATTACAGTTTGTAACCTTTTCAGCATCCTGCCTGAAAGTTTGTTCATAGTATACTAGATAAAGATTTGCGAGCTAAGTTGCAAAACCAAAACTTTTCTGTTAAAGATTGTAACAATGCGGATATTATTGACTCGCATTGAAATCCTTATTTGCATTTTTGTGTAATGCCATCATGAAGATGTTAGAAGTTATGTTGAAAAATTAGTTGGACAAACCCAAAACTAAGTGTTAATATGATTTTCAAATAATAAGGTGGCCACTGCATGTTGCACTTGGTAATTAGAATGACGTCTACATTGAGTTCACTTCCTCTCTGGCTTTGTAGTTACCTTCTTGTTCAACTGGTTTGCGTTGAATGATCCATTGTTGTTGTATTTATGTATGGACCAGTGGTTTTGTAGATATGTATGATGTTCCCCACTTCATCAAGACATTGAAATATGATGTTCGAATTGTTATGAGTATTCCAAAAATCACTGCACATGGAAAGTCCAAGAAGCTCAGAGCTTATAAGGTGAATATATTTAGAGCACAGTAGCACTCCAAATTTAGCTATACTAAAGTCACCTTTTCTATCTTTCCAAAGTCAAAATTTTCTAGATATTCTGTACTTATGGAACACTTTTTGTCCTTACAGATTGAACCACCTAGAGACGCACCAGTTACTTGGTACAGGACAACTGCTCTGGAGAAGTTGAGGAAGTATGGTGCGATATATTTAACTCCATTTTCACACCGTTTGGCAGAAGAAATTGATGACCCAGAGCTCCAGAGATTGAGATGCAGGGTGAATTATCACGCACTACAGTTTAAGCCAAATATCATGAAAACAAGCAGTGATATAGTGAATAAGCTCCGTTCAGAAGGCCATTTCATGTCGATTCATCTTCGGTTTGAGCTGGATATGCTTGCATATGCCGGGTAGGACTTTGATCAAACCAGCGTGTTATTGCTTTATTCTGAAGTGTATCCATTGATGGAGTTTTTTTTTTCTGTGGTAGGCTTAGGAAAGTGCCTACCCACCTCTTTTGGGACTAAAAGGCATGTCGTTATTGTAGGCTAAGGAAAGTCTTGACGAGGGCTAAGCATGGCCCTTACATGGATGATGGAACTCATAACATTCATTCATTCATAGATATAAAATTATATTAAGATAAAGTAGCAATAGCCATTTTCAGTCCTTGATACTAAAATTTTAGAGAAGTATTCTCTTATTTAATTCATTAATTTTGACTATTGTTGATAACCTATACATGAAAATCTGGTATATGCAGTGGTTATTACTTGCATGTCTTGCCATGTAATTTCGTTTTTGTGTTGACATATGAACATTCCTTACTTCCAAAATGAAAACTGCAGATGCATTGACATATTCACACCTAAAGAACAGGAAATCCTGTTGAAGTATCGGGAAGAAAATTTTGCAAATAAGACCCTTGTCTACAAGAAAAGAAGGCTCATTGGAAAGTGCCCTTTAACTCCAGAAGAGGTACCGATTCTTCTTATAGACATTTTTCCTGATGTTTGTTGTGTCAAGTTCAAACTCAATCTGGATTTTTCATTTTTGTATACATTAATCCAGATTGCATTTGAAATTGACACTAATATATATCAATCTAAGTATGGATGTGCCGAAGTTCAAATTTTGTAAGCTGCTAAATATGCTTTTCTAATGGAGCTTCCAAACTTCACTTTTAGGGTGTTTTGACCCTAGATGCACCCATTAAATGAATCATTTTGATTGGTAAGAAAAATGATTATTAGGAGCAACTATGAAACTTATATAAAATATTAAATATGGGAGTCTATGCATGCCTACCTTTTTGGTCCTCTTGAACCACAAAACTAGAGCACCAGAGAACTTGGCCCTCAGAATAAGCCGTACATTTTTGGCCCACACATGGCAGTGGTTAATTTGAGGTCCACAATAGACCTTGTTCCTTCAAATATTATAGTCCCTCCGTCCGCAATTACTTGACACTATGGATTTAT
Organism: Triticum urartu; assembly: GCF_056163025.1. Taxonomy (NCBI): domain Eukaryota; kingdom Viridiplantae; phylum Streptophyta; class Magnoliopsida; order Poales; family Poaceae; genus Triticum; species Triticum urartu. Next base: position 100,577,111 of record NC_141875.1, read on the forward strand.
CTAGCACTAAGTGCTAGATACATCCGTTTGGGCGTCAAATAATTCAGGACTGAGGTAGTATATTTAAAGCACAAAAATGTGGGACGACAGTATATGAAAAATAAATATCATAGTCATCATAACCTACTATTCTGTTGAATAATTCTTTCCATAAATAACGGGGAAAATGGTCTATTTATATTGTTTTGCAGGTAGGTCTTATCATTCGTGCTATGGGATTTAATAACACAACACGGATTTACCTTGCTTCTGGCAAGCTCTTTGGTGGGGAACGCTTCATGAAGCCATTCAAGGCTATGTTTCCACGTCTAGAAAACAATAGTATGATTGGAAGTGGAAAGCTGGAAGAGGATAACCGAGGGCTAGCAAGGTCAGCAGTTGACTACATGGTCTGTCTCCTGTCGGACATTTTTATGCCCACGTATGATGGCCCGAGCAACTTCGCAAACAACCTCATGGGTCATCGCCTATACTATGGTTTCCGAACCATAATCACGCCAAACAGGAAGGCCCTTGCTCCGATATTCATGGACATGGAGGAAGGGCGTGCATCTGGATATGAGGAGAGGATCAGGCAGGTCATGTTCAACACCCATTTTGGCGCCCCCCACAAGCGCATCCATCCAGAGTCTTTCTACACAAACTCATGGCCAGAGTGCTTCTGCCAGATGAAAGCTGGGAATCAAGCTGACCGGTGCCCACCCGACAATGTAAATGATGTTCTTGAAAGTCAGTTCCAGAATAAAGAGGATGTGGAAGCGGAAGCTACTAATCAAACTGACTCCACCAGCTAAATGGAAACTGGAGTTTAGCCAAGGTTTATTGATTGGGGACAGATTGTTTCTCAGACCTGCGTATGGCATTTTTGGAGGAAGGATTGATGTCTCTATATCCATGTACGCGATCATGTTCAACTCAAGATTTAGTTGTTGAGATTGTTAGCCTGGGAGGGTCGGAACCAGATTTTGGGTAGGTTTTGTCATGTAGAGTTCTGGGGAAGAAAAACCATATGAACGTTATGAATTTGCTGGGAGGGTCAGAACCAGATTTTAGATCACTACTAAAAGATCTTATATTTGTTTACAGAGGTACTCCCTCCGTTCACAAATACAAGATGTTCTATGAGCAACTCTTTTTTTTTAAATGGAATGTATATAGACACGTTTTAGTGTGTTTGTTCGCTCATTTCACTCTGTGTGTAGTCTATATTGAAATATACCCAAGACATCTTATATTTGTGAACGAAGGGAGTAGTATATGTTATAGCTGAGTGCTGTGTCTCGGTTCTATTGGCTTTATTTGCTGGTCCTCGTTGCACACATCCGGTTGGATTCATGTGTTCCTGGTCAAGGAGCTTCCTCGGTTTTGGTTTTGCAATTGACCGTTGTGCAAAAAAAAAAAACATGGGGATGGCTCGGGGCAATTGACTGAATTTAGAATCTGGGTCAGTTGTTCCCAGCCGTTGAATGGAAAAGCAACCTGACATATCTTCTATCTCCGGAAATCATTGTTCATCGTCTTCCTCCTCCCGACCTTGATCTGAACCGCCCACAACCGCCGGCCGAATCACCTGCCTACGCCGCCCACTGCTGGTGGTGCTTCGGTGACAGCCTTGCCACTCCGCCCTCCCCTCAATCATTGTGTCGCCGCTGCCCCGGTCATCCTTCTAATCCCGGCGATGATCGGTTTCTTATCCGGTGAACGTGCACACCTCCCTCCCCCACCCACCCACACCCCAAGATAAATAACGAGGTCGCCTGCCATCCTAAGATAGATCCAGAGGGCTTCTTCGGCTATCTCCTTCCCCTCCTCCGGTTGTTCCTTCGTTCGCGAGAAAATCGATTGACCCAGATTCTAAATTCGGGCGACTTACATATAATGGCGATCTTCCTTCCCTCCGGTTGTTCCTTCCTTCACATGAAAATTGATTGACCCAAATTCTAAATTCAGATGACTTACATATAACTATTGTGAGAAAACTTTGATTCCATTACCTTAAACATGACAGTTATTGGTGGCATGTGAAGAATGTAACCTGTAAACCATCACTATATCACTAATGATAATTAATCGATGGCGGGTGAACAATGTAGCCGTCGCTAATGACCAACCAAAAGTGAGAGTGACGGTACTATTCGGTCATGGCAAACAGATCATTGCTAATGCCTCTGTGACATACCTCATTCTCTCTCTCTCTCTCTCTCTCTCTCTCTCTCTAAATTCAGCACGTAATTCAGGGTAAGTTTCGTAGTATACGACATGCTCTGCCCATCAGTCATAACCGAAATTTAGCTTAACTTTTGTGAATACTTTAAGTTTGACAGTTTATTTATCTCACCAGAAAATACCACTCATGTTTTACAACGAAACAAAATTGGCACGTGACGATGACACGGCGGCCCGGAGCTCGTCGTCCAGCTCGAGCGCCGCCATGTGCTCGGGGGACAGCGACACCTCGGCGTCCACGCTGCCTCCGCCCTCCCGCCCGGGGTACAGCACCGTCCTCCCGTCGTTCTTGTTCGCCCTCCCGCTCCGCACCGCCGTCGGCTTCCCCCACCCGAAGTCGCACCCGTACGCGTCGAACCACGGCGAGCCCCCCATCATCGTCAGCCGCATCGTCACCACGGGCTCCGCCGTCCACGCGGCCACGCGCGCCCGGATGGACGCGTCCGTGTTCGCCGCCACCGCGCGGCCCACGGCCGCCGCCCCCCGCCCGTGCCCGCCGCGCGCCAGTAGCTCCGACACGCGCACGGGCTCCGTGCTGACGGCGTAGAGGCTGTTGCCGAAGTACTCCGCCGGCAGCGCCGGCCGGAGCCGCCCGCGGTTGTTGGCAGCCCCGCGGAACGCCGTCTCGTCGTCCGGGGCCAGCCGCCGGGCGCGGGTGATGCACCGCCAAATGAGCGAGGTCAGGCCCTGGTACCGCGTCAGGGCGGCCGCGCCCGCCGCGTCCCCGGCAGCTAGGAGCTCTTCGCGGGCCTGTTCCTTGAGCGCCGCCATCGACTCCGCCGTGAAGTGCAGCACGCGCCCGCGGAGCGGCACCCGCGCCGGTCTCTCGATGAGCTCCGGCAGGTCCTTGCACGGCAGCACGACCGGCGCTGCCGTGCCACCGTCGGGCGACCAGCGCTCGAACATGGGCCGGGGCGACGACGTCGGCAACTGCGGATCCCCCGGAGGCGCGAGCCTGGCGCGCGATATCTCGGCCAGCGCTTTGAGGAAGTTCCAGAAGGCCGTGCCGTCGGCGAGCGCATGGTTGCAGACGAAGCCGACGAAGACGCCGCCGTCCGCGAGCTCGGTGACCTGGGCGGCGAAGAGGGGGAGCTCGTGGCCGTCGTAGTTGATTGCGTCGTTGAGCGTGAAAAGGTCCTCGACGACACTTGGAACGTCGGCGTCGGGAGGGACAACGTCGGCCGCCGCGACGCCGTCTGCGACGGCGTGGATGACCTCGACGCCCTGGCCGTCACAGTCAATAGAGACCGAGCACCCAACAACGGCCCCGCTGTCATCGCGGTGGCGGTCGGTGACGAAGCGGCCGGCGACAGGGTAGTAGTCGCCCCCGAGGGCTACGGCGAGGGCGTCGGCGAGGTGGCTGGTGACGGCGGCGCCGGTGGAGAAGGGCGGCGGGGGAGCGGGGAACAGGAGGCCCTTCTGGATGTAGTTGGCGTTTATCATGGAGACGTCCCATGTGGCGAGCGGGATGCGCTCCCGCGGCCGAGCCGGCGGCTTCACCGTGCGCGACGACACCACGCGCACGGGCGACGGCGGCGGCATTGCGCTCCCTGCTTGCCGGCTGGCTGGCTACAGGGCTGGACTGAGATGACCGAGCTCGTTCTCCGACGTGATCGATCCTGGAGGGGCTGCACTATTTATAGGGTATAAAAACTCAAAACTGAATGTGCTCTGCCTATTGTTTACCTGACTGAATGTTCAAGGAAATTGCTCAAAACTGGTCTCACTCACGAGCGGCGTCATAGCTTACGTCAGGCCGTGAGAGTTAACAAATCTACTGCTGCTTTTGATTAATCAACTATAAGCTGTGTAGTGTAGTGCCCCTTTGCATTTACTCCCTCCATTCCACAATGTAGTGCTTCTATCCTCGTGCTTCAACTTTGACCGTAAATTTAACTACCAAGACCGATTGCGGCGGGAGCAAAAGTTATATCAGTGAATTCGTATTCGAAAGAAGTTTTCAATTATACAATTTTTTCTCCCGCCGCAGTCGGTCTCGTTGGTTAAATTTATGGTCAAAGTTGGATCTTGGGAAGCGCGGGCGCACTATATTTTGAAATGGAGGGAGTATATGTTTGAACTGCTCGTGGCAACTCTAACCGATCTCTATCCGGCGTTAGATGAGGATAAATTCGGTTACCCTTCTATCGTTTTTACAGGAGGAAAAATTTATCCGCCTCTACCCCTAAATATATTCAGCCACCCAGCCGCTGAGTAAAAAAATTGGCCACTCCACGTTGTGTCATCGCCAGCGTTACTTCCGGTGACTAGCCACCACCTCCGCCGACGCCTCACTGTCAACCTTCACCCTCACCGCTGCTCGACTTTCTGCAGGTTGTTGGCCGTTGCCGTCGTCGAAGTCGAGCTCAAACGTTGCCGCCGCATCATTGCCGTCGCCAAAAAGAGGCTCGGATCTTCTTCCTCCGAGCATCTCTGTCCACTTCCGGCCATCTCAAAGCCTCGCCCATCGCTAATATATGATCAACGTGGCTAGCGGACCGTGACCCCTCTGCCGCCCTTCAAGTGTTCGACGGTTTGCCAAGGTGATTTTTTTCGTGTGCTTCTTTCATCTCATTTTTTATATTAAATGGAGTCATTTTTACTCTAGATGAAGAGGTTGAAAGAGATGATCTTCGAGGACTCTTTGTCGTCGTCGAAGGAGGCGGAGGAAGAAAACGATGTTGACTTCAAAATGGTCGTTGGCATGATCTTCAATGATGATTTTCGGCGGCCAAGGAGAGGATCACAACTTGACCGCATACACATCAACCGAGATAGAGCGTAGGGCCATGCCAAGATTATGAGAGATCATTTCGACCCCAATCCAACCTATCCGGAGAACTATTTCTGGCGATTTCAGATGGACACAAGTCTCTTTCTCACCATTGCAAAAGTCGTGGAGAAGTAGGTTCAAACTCCGGAGGAGTGCATCCTGAGAGACAAGTGTGAGCCCTTAGATGAAATGTAGCACGCCTATTTGAGGGTTGTCTTATGGGTGTCCAGCCGACGCCACTGACAACTATGTCTGCATTGGATAAGATCCAATCTTGGAGGTCGTTCGAAGGTACACAAAAGGCATGATTAATATCTTTGGGCTGGAGTACTTGAGGGCACCCAATGATGAAGACGCGGAGAGGCTGTTGGCATTGAGTGGAGAACGAGGATGGCCTGGTATGCTTGGATCAACTGACTGCAAGCACTGGATATGAAAGAATTGTCCCGCAGGGTGTGATACGTCCATTTTGCATCATGCTTTTATATCAATATTTATTGCATTATGAGCTATTATTACACATTATGTCACAATACTTATGCCTATTCTCTCTTATTTTGCAAGGTTTCCATAAAGAGGGAGAATGTCGGCAGCTGGGATTCTGGGCTGGAAAAGGAGCAAATATTAGAGACCTATTCTGCACAGCTCCAAAAGTCCTGAAACTTCACGGAAGATGTTTTCCAAATATATAAAAAATACTGAGAGCAAGAACTTCACCACGGGGGGTTTCGGTGTCAAAACCGGCGGATCTCAGGTAGGGGGTCCCGAACTGTGCGTCTAAGGCGGATGGTAATAGGAGGCAGGGAACACGATGTTTTACCCAGGTTCGGGCCCTCTTGATGAGGTAAAACCCTACGTGCTGCTTGATTTATTCTTGATGATATGAGTATTACAAGAGTTGATCTACCAAGAGATCAGAGAGGCTAAACCCTAGAAGCTAGCCTATGGTATGATTGTATGTTGTCCTACGGACTAAAACCCTCCGGTTTATATAGACACCGGAAAGGGCTAGGGTTACACAAGGTCGGTTACAAAGGGGGAGATATACATATCCGTATTGCCTAGCTTGCCTTCCACGCCAAGTAGAGTCCATCCGGACACGAGACGAAATCTTCAATCTTGTATCTTCATAGTCCAACAGTACGGCCAAAGGATATAGTCCGGCTGTCCGGAGACCCCCTAATCCAGGACTCCCTCAGTAGCCCCTAAACCAGGCTTCAATGACGATGAGTCCGGCGCGCAGTATTGTCTTCGACATTGCAAGGAGGGTTCCTCCTCCTAATACACCACGGAAGAATTTGAATACAAGGATAGTGTCTGACCCTGCAAAATAAGTTTCACATACCACCGTAGAGAGAATAATATTTCCACAAATCTAATCTGCTGACTTGTTTTGGTAACATGACATTATGCCATGGCCCGGTGATTATTCGAACCGTTTCCTTCAACTAGCCCCGCACATAACGCGAGGCAGTTTTTTGACATGTCTTGTCAAAGCAGAGATCGTGTCCCCCTTATTACGGGATTCTCATCAATACGGGCGTGGGTAACCCAACCGTGCCTAGGACTCCTAGATTTTAGGCAAGTCCCAAACGGCCACGAGGAGGACGCTTGATATTCACCCTCTTTATAAAGGGTCAAGGTTTTTACTTTTTTCCTCCCGTGCTCCATCGAATCCTTCCCCCGCCTCGAGTTCTAACACCCAAAGCCCAGGTCGGGTGCTTCGGACCTTCAATCATGTCCGGATCCAGCCTCCAGGGCCGGTGGATGCCCTCCTCCGTCACAGAAGAGGATATCAAGAAGTTGAGGGAGGCAAGATACTTGACCGCCGAAGTCTCGCATCGCCTGCCTGCCCGAGGGCAGGTCGTCCCTACTCCCGAACCCAACGAAGACGTCGTGTTCATCTCCCACTTCCTCCGAGGACTAGGCCTCACTCTGGATCTCTTCGTAAGGGGTTTGATGTTCTATTACGGGCTTGATTTCCACGATCTAGCCCCGGATTCCTTTCCCCACATCTCGGCATTTATTGTCGTATGTGAGGCCTTCCTCCGCATTACCCCTCACTTCGGCCTGTGGCTCAGGACCTTTGATGTGAAGCCGAAGACGGTCGAGGGGCAATATGCGGCGTGCGGAGGTGCATTAATAAGCAAGATTGTTGGAGCTCCATGGCCAAAAGGTTCCTTTCCAGAGGTGTCCGGATTATGGCAAAGGGAGTGGTTCTACATCACCGCTCCCAGAAGTGCCAAGTGGGTAGCTCCCCCCGCCTTTCGCTCGGGCCCTCCACCACAACTGATGTCATGGATCAGCAGGGGGCTAAGCTGGGGTCCAGGCAAGGATGTGCCCATACTGCAGAGCCACATTCGGGATCTCTTCGAGGGAGATTTTAGTTTGGTTATGGTAGTGCAAGTCATGCTGGTTCATCAAGTCCAGCCTTGCACTCCGGCCCCTCCGTTTATAGGAATTCAACCCAGAAGGACCGCGTGCTATTCAGAATTTCCTCAGCCTAACGCACGAGGAGATGTACAGGTCGTTCTTCAGACCCCAGATAGAGTGTCCGGACACCTCCGAGGACGTGGGCCTGAGCAGCAACCGCACCGCGGACCAATTAAGTAACCCTCTAGCCGAACACACCGTCTTTCTGTTATCATGACATCATCCTGAAGGACCGATCTTTGACCAGGACTGGATAGCAAAGGCGAAGATGATCCGTTGTTCGGCCCCCCTTCCCGAAGGCTTGGACAATCTGGTGCTGGAAAAGATGCTCGAGCCAGCACCTTGCCTGGTGCCCGCAAAGGAAGATGAAGGGGGAGTAAAGAGGGCCAAAGCGGGCCTCCACCGCTATCTGTTCCTACCGAGGGAACGAGCGCCTTCATGAGGGAGGATAGCCAAGAGAAGGAGTCTGACATTCCTTCGCCCCGAGGGAGGAAGAGGACTACCTCTGATGATCCGAAAACCAAGGTTTCCAAACAGGAGAAGAAAACTCCACCAGAGGGTCCCGTCTCGGAGGGTGCTTTTACCGCACAAAGTTCGTGCGGGGATCAGCCCTCTAACGAGTCGTAAGTGATCAAAATTTACTTAATAGTAGATATACTCTACCTTACTTCCGAGGAAAATAACCGAAGCGTTTATCTTGCAGTTCGGATCTTAGCCCTTCTCAACAGAGCTCGTCTTCAGGGGACCTTCTTCCGGAGATGATGGAGAGCGAAACGCCTCCCCCGGACTCCCCCGCTCAAGAAGTAGGCAACCTTGAAGTGTCGTCACGGAGGGCCTCTCCGGATCCGGTGAGGCCAGAAGATAATCCCATAGTAACCCGAAGTCCCCAGCATCCGACTCTTGAAGATGGCAGACAAAAGAGTCTGACGCCGTCTGGTATGCGGTCGGACGTACTGAGTGTCGGAGTAAATAACCATGGGTAGCCTAGCCGGCTCCCCTGGCTCTTCTGAAAAAATTACGAGCCGATCCGGCCCTCAAGAATCCAAGACATGGGGCCGCCTTCCCCTTGCCGGTTGTCTCCCAGGCCGGCTATCGGAAGGCAACCCGACTTTAGCCCTCATGAAGAAAGCCGCGGGAGGGCCGGCTCCAAGAAGCCGGCCACGAGAAGGCCGACTCCAAGAAGCCGGCTCCCACAAAGCGGTCAAGATTGTACCCTCGAAGTCTGCATCCACATAACAGCGATGTGACGGGGCGTGGCTACAGTAAAGCCTGCCACCCCCGAATCCCGGAGCACGCCTGGCACAGTGCGCCGTACGGGTGGCCATGACCCGTCCGGCGCGACACTGTTGCCACGTTGACCCTGATGTCATCCACGACAGGCTGCCAGCGCGGCCCACGGGCGGTGGGCCCCTTCGGGCAGAGAGACACCCGAAGGCGGCCAGGCCTCCCCCAGTCGGCCCAAGACAGAGCCGGCTCCCCACAGCCGGCTTGCCACCTCCCTCGAAGGAGACGCCCCATTAAGGAGACAAGACGCGGTGAGGCTACAGCGATCACCCGCCAGACGGCGGCACTGTAGCCACGCCCACCTCGGCGAAGCCCTTGTCACCAGGATTGAGCAACAGTAACCAGCCACCGACAAGGCCCTGGACAGTGGGGCCTGCCTGTCGACCAAGGAGCCGGCAGCCGGCGGGACCCACCAGCCGACGGGCCCCAGCAGCCGGCGCAGAAGCCGGCGAGTGTAGACACAGACGGCTGGGCCCCACACCCAGCCGGATTATCATTGTATCCCCGGGGAGTAGGCCTATATAAACCCCCCGGGACACCCATGCAAAGGGTTGATCCCTGCTAGTTTTAGACACCGCATAGGGAGGAGAAGAGAGCGAGCAGTGCCCTTCTTCCTCCTCTCGCCAAACAGCTCACGGAGCATCGTGTAGCTACTTGTTCATCTAGTGATCATGCGGAGACCCCGCAGAGCAGCAGTAGGGGTGTTATCTCCACGGAGAGCCCCGAAGCTGGGTAAGATTCGCCGGCGTGCATGTCTTCGCCTCATCCCGCTTCCAGGCACCGGCGACGTCTTATTGGCTCCCACAATGATAAGCCACCCGTTGGCATATGTCGCACCTACCACCCAACATTTGGCGCCCATCGTGGGGCCAGGTGCACCGTTGTCCGGAGACCTATTCTGGACGGGAACCCTCTTCCTCCCCCGCGAGCGTAGCCAGCCCGGCACGCCCGACGGCGCTTGCCACGACGCGCTGCAAGGCGTCACCAACGTCTACGCAGCGAGCGGCCTCGCCGATCTCCTTGACAAGACCCTCATCTCCGACGAGCTCGCCTCCGACGCGGGCACCGACCACCTCGTCAACCTCCTCGGCCAGCTCCACGTCTCCGACGAGCCTGCTGTGGACGTCGGTTGGCTCCACCGACCCGATGCCTCTCGACTCCGACACGGCCTCACTCGACACTTTCCCCACCGACGTCACAATCTACAATGACCCGCTTCCCCGGGCCGATGGCGGCGACGCTGTCACCACCGAGGTGATGGTCATCGGCCACGGCGGTGCTTCTGACGAGAGCGCCCGCGACGCCCCTCACACGGCGATCCACGACTTGTCCATCCCCCTCCCGGCCGATGCCGACGCTGAAGCACTGGAGGCTCGCCGCCTCGCCCTCCTCGCGGAGGGCCGGAAGTTGGTTTCCATGAGACGCCTTGCTGAGGCCCACCGACGCGAAGCCGACCGCGCCACCTTTGGCACGCCGCCCCCAGGCGGGCCCAGCCGGGCCGGCGCTATCAGACAGCGCGGCTCTGTCGTCGCCGACACGTTAGGAGTCGACCGCCCAGTCTACGCCACTCCACTCGAGAACCTGCGCGCCGCCCAGGCGGCCGTAGATGAGCTAGACAGACTGGGGGGCGAAGAACTCCCCCACATGACCCGACGCATCCAGCAGCTAATCGATGCAGCCGCGCAGCGGCACGAAGCCGACGCCCGCGCGGAAAGCCCTCCCCCGCGCCGAGATCACGGCGCGACGTCCCGGACACCGACTACGGGTAAAACTCGCGCGCGGCGCAAGAAAGAGCCGGCTGCCAGCCGAAGCCGAACCTGAATCTCCATCGAGCAAGACGTAGAAGGCCACCCCCGGGCCGTGGAGTGGCGGGGCAACCCGCCTCCGCCTCGGCCCCGTGGAGAGAGAGATCCCACCCCACCGCCTGTTGCGCATCCGACTCTCAGCGGCCGGCTAGGTCGCCGCGAAGGAGTCGGCGAGAACGACGCCCGCCTGGCGCGATCCCTAGCGCTGGAAGGAGAAGACGATGTCGGCCCGCCTTGCTTCGGCCCCCGCATCCGCGACGAGCCTTTCCCCAAAGGGTTCTCGCTCCCAAGAGACACACCCAAGTACAACGGCTCTGTGAAGCCGGAAGATTGGTTAATCGACTACTCCACGGCGGTTAGCATAGCAAACGGCAACAGGCGCGTTGCCGTGAAGTACATGCCCCTCATGCTGCAAGGCACGGCGTGGACCTGGCTCAACAGCCTCAAGCCATACAACATCAACAGCTGGCTAGATTTCACAGAAGTCTTCATCCGCAACTTCACCAGCACCTACAAGCGGGCTCCCAAGCCTAGAAAGCTCTCCTTGTGCGTACAAGGCCCCGCCGAGTCTACTCGTGACTACCTCACGCGTTGGGCCGAGCTCCGCAACTCTTGCGAAGGGGTGCACGAGGTGCAAGCCATAGAATACTTCACTGCCGGGTGCCGAGAAGGCACCCTCCTCAAGCACAAGCTCCTCTGCGACGAGCCGACTACCCTCGACGAGCTTCTGGTCATAGCGGACAAGTACCCCACCACCGACTCCTCAATGAAGACCGAACTCCGGGTAGACGCGTCCGGGAAGGTACTCAACCCGGCGCCCAAGACGCCGGCTGGGGACTCCAGCCGACGCCCACACCAGAACGACCACAAGCGCAAGGGCCCCGTGCCGCCTTCCGCCAGTCGGCAGGTGGCCACAGTCGAAGACGAGCGGCCCGAAGGGCGGCCCACGCCCAAGAAACCCAAGGGCGGCAGGCCGGCTTGGCAGACGGCCTTCTCCTACGAGCAAACTCTCGACGCCCCGTGCAAGTTCCACAACGGCGCGAAGCCGTCCAACCACACGACCCGGAAGTGCCACTGGCTCACCCGAATCTCCAAAGGTGAAGGGCTTGCGCCGCCTCCGCCTGCCGGTCCGCTGCCTCCGGCTCCGCAGCCGCCGACCGCTCGGCCCGCAGTCGGAGCCGTGCACGATGAGTTCCCCGACGAGCATGTTGCCTATGTCATTTTTACAAGCTAGCCCGAAGACCGGCGCAGCAAATGCCGAGAGCACCAGGAAGTCAGCATGGTCGCTGCCAACCCCGCCGAGCACATGCACTGGTCAGAAAAACCTATCAGCTGGAGCCGGGCCGACCACCCAGAGATGATGCCATCTCCCGGCTCTTATGCGTTGGTTCTGGATGCCACCCTTGCAACGGACAGACGCGCCGCCCGTTTCTCCCGCGTGCTGATAGACGGCGGGACCAGCATCAACATCCTGTACCGTGACACCCTGGAGAAGCTGAGCGTCAAGGCAAAGCAACTCATGCCTACTCGAACTGTGTTCCATGGCATTGTACCCGGCCTGTCATGCGCCCCCATTGGCAAGATCAAGATTGATGTACTCTTTGGGGACAAGGAGCATTTCCACCGAGAAGCGATCTGGTTTGAAGTGGTGGACCTAGAGAGCCCCTACCATGCATTGCTTGGCCGACCTGCCTTGGCCAGGTTCATGGAAGTTCCCCACTATGCTTACCTCAAGATGAAGATGCCGAGCACCAAGGGCGTCATCACCATAGCCGGCGATTACAAGAAATCTTCCGAGTGCGCAGCAGCCAGCAGCCGGCTGGCCGAGTCCCTTGTGATTGCCGAAGAAAAGAAGATGTTGGACCGAGTCGTGGCCATGGCCGGCAAACAGTCAGCCTTGTCCCCCGATCCCAAGGAGTATGATGCTCAAGGATCTTTCCAGCCGGCCAAGGAGACGAAGAAGATACCTCTTGACCCCGAGCACCCAGAGAGGTTTGCCGTCATCGGGGCGAACCTAAACAGCAAATAGGAAGGCGAGCTCGCCGATTTCCTCCATGAGAATCGGGACATCTTTGCATGGTCCCCCAAGGACATGCCAGGTGTTCCGAAGGAATTCGCCGAGCACAAACTACACGTCCGAGAAGACGCAAAACCAGTCAAACAACCCTTCCGCCGACTGTCGGAGGAGAAGAGAAGGATTGTAGGAGAAGAGATAGCCCGACTTCTGGCGGCAGGCTTCATTATGGAAGTTTTCTTTCCAGAATGGCTCGCTAACCCGGTCCTCGTGTTAAAGAAGAATAACAAGTGGCGCATGTGCATAGACTACACGAGCCTCAACAAGGCCTGCCCCAAAGATCCCTTTGCCCTGCCAAGGATTGATCAAGTGATAGACTCCATGGCCGGATGCGAGCTGTTGAGTTTCTTAGATGCTTACTCAGGGTACCATCAGATAAAGTTAGATCCGGCAGACCGCCTGAAGACCGCCTTCATCATGCCATTCGGAGCCTTTTGCTACCTGACTATGACATTCGGCTTGAGAAATGGCGGTGCCACTTTTCAGCGTTGCATGCAGAAGTGCCTCCTCAAGCAGCTCGGCAGAAACACCCACGTCTACGTAGACGACATTGTGGTGAAGACGGAGAAGCACGGCACCTTGCTGGAAAACCTCAAGGAAACATTTGAGAACCTACGCCGGTTCCAAATCAAGCTCAACCCCGAGAAATGCGTGTTCGGAGTGCCAGCCGGCCAGCTCCTAGGCTTCCTGGTCTCCGAACGCGGCATCGAATGCAACCTAGTAAAGATCAAGGCCATTGAGAGAATGGCGATTCCCACCGAACTTCGAGACGTCCAGAAGTTCACCGGATGCTTGGCCTCCCTGAACCGCTTCATCAGCCGGCTCGGAGAGAAAGCTCTCCCCCTCTACCGCCTCATGAAGAAGACCACTCACTTTGAGTGGAATGACCAAGCCGACCAAGCTTTTCACGAGTTGAAGAAGATGCTGGCCACGCCGCCTGTCCTGGCGGCGCCGACTGAGAAAGAGCCCATGCTCCTCTACATTGCCGCAACCAGCCGGGTGGTCAGCACCGTCATCGTAGTCCAACGCCCAGAAGAGGACCGAGCCCAGCCGGTCCAGAGGCCAGTGCACTATCTGAGCGAGGTGTTGTCTACCTCGAAGCAGAACTACCCGCACTACCAGAAGATGTGCTATGGCATGTACTTCGCCGCCAAGAAGCTGAAGCCCTTCTTCCAAGAGCATCCCTTCACGGTCGTATGCACCGCCCCGCTGGCCGAGATCATAGGCAGCCGGGATGCATCCAGCCGGGTGGCGAAATGGGCCATCGAGCTGGACCCTTACACGATCTTCTACCAGCCTCGCACCGCCATCAAGTCCCAAGCATTGGCCGACTTCCTCGTCGACTGGGCCGAGACCCAATACCTGCTGCCAGCTCCCGACTCCACTCATTAGCGCATGCACTTCGATGGGTCCAAGATGCGCACCGGCTTGGGAGCCGGCGTCATCCTCACCTCTCCCAAAGGCGACAAGCTCAGATACATGCTGCAAATTCACTTTGCCGCCTCCAACAACGTGGACGAGTATGAGGCGCTCATACACGGGCTCCGGCTTGCCAAAGAGCTCGGCATTCGCCGGATCCTATGTTATGGCGACTCGGACTTGGTGGTCCAGCAATCATCCGGCGACTGGGATGCCAAGGACGCAAATATGGCAAGCTACCGCTTCCTCGTTCAGCAGATCAGTGGGTATTTTGAAGGATGCGAGTTCCTCCACGTACCACGAGCCGACAACGAGCCAGCTGATGCCCTGGCTCGAATAGGCTCCACTCGGCAAGCAATACCAACCGGTGTCTCTCTACAACGCCTCCTCAAGCCGTCTATCAAGCCGTCTCCAGAGTCCGATTCCATCTTCGTACCGCCTGACCCCGATACAGCCGGGCCCGGCTCGAAGAACCAAGAAGGTGACCCGGGGACTTCGATAGTCGGCCAGGGGACATCAGCAGGCGGCTCGGGGACTTCTGTAGTTACGCCCGACCCGGGGACTACCACACCCGGCTCGGGGACTGCGGTAGTCGGCCCGGAGACTGCACCAACACAACAGGCGGCGGCCGACTCCAACATTTCACCACCCAGCCCGCCCGCCCTGGTCGCAGTAGCCGCATTGGCAATAGAAGAAGTCGCAGCTCCATCATGGGCTCAGTCCATCCTCAACTTCCTAATAAACCAAGATCTGCCGGCTGACGAAACAGAGGCAAGACAAGTCCAACGCCGAGCCAGAGCATACACAATCGTCAACAGAGAGCTCGTCAAGCGCAATGTCACTGGAGTCCTCCAGCGATGCGTCGAGTAAGAGAAGGGCATTGCAATCCTCAGAGACATCCACCAAGGAGAATGCGGCCACCATGCGGCCTCAAGATCACTCGTCGCCAAAGCCTTCTGCCATGGTTTCTTTTGGCCGACTACTTTGGATGATGCCAAGGGGTTAGTTAAACATTGCAAAGGATGCCAACTCTTCAGCTCCAAGCAACACATGCCGGCTTCAGCACTCAAGACCATTCCCCTCACTTGGCCCTTCGCCGTTTGGGGACTAGACATGGTGGGCCCATTCAAGACGGCGCGCGGCGGCATGACACATCTTCTTGTCGCCGTGGACAAATTCACCAAATGGATTGAGGCAAAGCCGATCAAGAAGCTGAATGGGCCGACTGCCGTGACATTTATCGCAGATATAACAACTCGGTACGGCGTACCACACAGCATCATCACCGACAATGGCACGAATTTTGCCAAGGGAGCCTTGGCACGTTTCTGCGCGACGCAAGGCATATGGTTGGACTTAGCGTCCATTGCCCACCCGCAGTCAAACGGCCAGGTCGAGCGAGCCAACGGCCTCATCCTTTCCGGCATCAAGCCCCGACTGGTCGTACCACTGGAGCGTTCAACCGGCTGTTGGCTCGATGAGCTGCCGGCCGTCCTCTAGAGTCTGCGCACTACCCCAAACAAGTCAACCGGCTTCACTCCTTTCTTCCTCGTGTATGGTGCCGAGGCGGTCATCCCAACTGACATCGAGTTCGACTCGCCTCGGGTAACCATGTACACGGAAGCGGAGGCCAAGGAAGCACGGGAAGACGGCGTCGACCTGCTGGAAGAAGGCCGGCTGTTAGCCCTCAGCCGGTCCACCATCTATCAGCAGGGCCTGCGCCGCTACCACAGCCGGAAGGTCAAGCCAAGATCCTTCCAAGAGGGCGATCTTGTGCTCCGGCTGATCCAGCGAACAGCCGGCCAGCACAAGCTCTCGGCCCCTTGGGAGGGCCCCTTCGTCATAAGCAGAGCTTTAGGCAACGACTCCTACTACCTGATCGACGCGCAGAAGCCGAAGGCACGAAAGAGAGACGACTCCGGCAAGGAGTCGGAACGACCATGGAACGCCAACCTCCTCCGAAGATTTTACAGTTGAAAGCAGTATGTATCACGCTAACTTTTGTACTAAGTACGAGACAATAGGCCCCCCAAGGAGAGCTCGGGGACTGCCATCTTTTATCTATGGATGAAGAGTATCATGCTTATGACCTTGTCATTACATTCACTTTTTCCGTCCGGCACCGGTTTCGACTAGTCAGCCCAGGGACTGGCCGCCTGGAGTTATATTAGAAGTCCTACCCGCAGTCAGACAAGTAGTGTGCCGGCTCCCAAGCCTTCTCTTGCCAAAAGTCGCAGATCGAAGAACCGGCTGTCCGGCTGGCAAGAGTTAAAGGCAGGAAAGGACGCCCACACGAAAAACGGCTAGGGACTAACGGACTAATATAACAAAAGCTGGTTTTTCTCCCACCACCGACCGACTACCAGAGTAGTCGGCCGGCCGGCTTCCATTCACCTCGCTTCAATCTAAGAAAGCTCGAGTACTTGCCTTCCGAAAAGGGGAAGGCGGCAAAGGAAACAACCTAAGGATAAAAAGCATACACGAATGGAAACCAAACACACACACACACACAATAATATTTACATAAAAGACCTTCAAAAGGCCAGCATTCAACATAGTTCGAATACACCCCCAGTGGGTGGAACTGCGCAAGTTTAATACAATTGTTCAAAAGGCAACAAGCAGGAAAAAACAAGGACGGCAGATTAAGCCAAGGGAGCGACTGGCGAGTCGGGCAGGTCGGTGGAGACGGCAGTGCCGGCTGGAGGAGTGGCCAGCTGGCGAACCTCGGCATGATCACCGCCTCCCGCAGAGGGCGCACTAGCACGCGCCTCGTTGCTGGAGGCACGATCAGGCTGAGGCTGGCTGGCCGCTTCACCGGTCGGCTCAACGTCTTCGCCTTCCTCTCCTTCGTCGTCTTCGCCTTCATCGCTGGAGGCGATCTCCTCTGCCGAGTCTTCACCCGCTGCCGGGTCCAGCCCGAACCACTCCTCCGGCTGGGCAATGCCGTCGTCATTAATTTCAGGAGCGAAGACACTGATGTCAGTACACTCGGCGATCGTTGAAGCGCGCTGAGCGATAGCCGGCCGCACCTCCTCCATCTCTTCGTCGGCCTCCAGCCGCCAGGTGCGCAGCTGGTCCAGGTTCAGCCCCGGATACCAGGCTCGGACGAACTCCAGCGCCCGCCCAGCTCCAAGTCGGGCTGCTGATGCCTTCTAGGCCTCGAAGTGGCCAACCGCAACCTCCAGCCAGTCGGCAGTCCGACTCGGGGTGCGGGGAATCGTCTCGCTTGGCCAGAGGGCGGCCAACACCTGCGCCCCGGCGCGCTGGAGGCGGCAGAGCATACGGTGAGCCGGCTGCAGCCGGGCTTGGACCGCCAAGAGTTGCTCCTCAGGCGTCCGGCTCGTGTCCAGCGCGATTTCAGCCCCCGCCTGCCGGCGCGCCTCGCGATGGGCCTCGATGGTTTGGGTGGCGAAGACAGAGTAGCCGGGAAAGTAGTCTGCACAGAGAACAAGAAGCAGCACAAGTCAGAACACAAATCAGGGATCAAGGGGCAGGCAAGGAGTGAAGAAGGCGGCTTACCATCGATCAGATCCTCGATACGACTGAAGCCCTCGCTCAGTACCTGCTTCACTTCAGCCCAGCCCGCCGCTTCGGTCTCGAACTCGGCCTTCAGGGCGTCCTCGTTGTCCTGCGCCTTCTTCAGGGCCGCCTTGTGGCTCTCCTCCTGGTTGGCCAACTTCTTGGCCAGGCGGTCACGCTCCAGGACCAAGGCGTTGTACTCGGCTTCCTTGGCGCGAAGGGCGGCCTGGGCCCCGCTGAGCTGCCCCCTCAAGTCGGCATTGGCTCCTGCAAGCATGAAGACAAAGGAAAAATTAATAAGGAAGAAGTCGTCAAGGAAGATCCGACCCGGCTGCTCAGCAGTCGGCCCGAATCTCGGGGACTACACCCAGTGGGTGCGCTGACGCGCCCCCACAGGAGATGAACGAGACAAAGCACGCACTCCGGCTGCTGGTCAGGTCCTCGGTTCTCCGGCCTAGCTCCTGAGCCTGGGAGTTGAAGGCGGCTGCGCGAAGGTTATGATACTCCTGGAAGATTATACAGGAGGCGAGGATAAGTTAAGTTGTCAGGACCTAGTAAGTTCCAAGCCGCCTGCGCAGTAGCCGACTCGGAACTCGGGGACTACACCCAGTGGGTGCGCTGACGCACCCCCACGGAAGAAATCAAAAGAGAAAAATAACCAAGGCCAGAAGACTCACCCGGATGACGGCCCGCGTCGTGAGGAACTCTTGGGTGTATCTCTGCAGCGAGGCGACCTGAGCTTGAAGCCGGTTCCGGACCTCCTGGGCCGCCGCGTTCAGCTCACTCGTCCCCCCGCTGGGAGTCCACTCGGACGTGCTGGCGATGGCCGCCTCCAGGGCCTCCGTCGTCTGGCTAGCGCCCGCAGCTCGGTGCGGTTCCGGCGCGGAGGCGCCACCCCCTACGCGCCGGCGCAATGCCGGCTGCACCTCGAGGCCGGCCCCTGCCTCCGGCTCACCCCCGGACGGCTGCTCTGGCGCCGAAGCTGATTGGCCGCTTTGGCCCACTCCAGTCGGAGCCGTCTACGGCGCCCCCTCCATGAAGATCACGTGGTCCTCCCTCCTCTCCATCACCGGCGGGCCTTGGTCGACCTCCCCCGACGGGGGCACGGGAATGTCGGGGGCCACGGCGCGGAGGGGAACGACGAGCAGCGAAGGCTGGTTGTGCGAGGCCTCCACCTCCGTCTCCGCGGCTGCCGCCTCTGCCCGGGCCTTGGCCACCGCGTCGGCCTGCTCCTTCGTCACCTGGGCGGTCCTTCGTTCCGCCGCCTCCCGCTCCTCCCGTGCCTCCCGTGCGTTCCGCTCCGTGGCCTCCCTAAGGTCGGCGCGGGGATCCACGCAACGGGAGCCTGAAGACCCTCCAGTCAGCCCGACTACGGAGCCGCTAGGACCCTGCTCAAGGGAAAGCGGTGCCCTGTTCAGCGAATAAAGAAAGGTTTAGAAGAGCTTCGGTCGAAAAAGACAACAAAAAAATATATGCAAGACATTCGACGACTTACGCTGAGATCGCCTGCGGCTGTTTCACCGCCTTGCGAAAGCGGGCCGCCTTCACGACCGCCTCATCCCGCTTGGTCGCCGCCATAGAAGCCTTGGATTTCTTCGGCCGGCTGCCGAAGAAGGTCGACGCGGCCCGACGCTTCTGCGCACCGCCACGGGCAGTCGGCGCGGCAGACGGGCCCATGCCTTGATGATCAAGCGCCGGCTGGCGGTGCGGGGAGGCTTCGACCTCGTCGTCGTCCGGCCAGTCCTCAAAGCCGGCCTCGAGCCCCGCGCCTCCGGCCTCGTCGCCTTCCCCCACGATGGCATCTTCCATGGCGGCCGCTCCCAGGTCCGGATCGTCGGCGTCGTCCATCTTGCGGTCGGGGAGGAGTTGGCGCTCCACCCCTGCGGCCCCGGCTGTCGGCAGAAGAAGAGGGTTCTGCTAAAGGCAAACCAACTGATCAAGGGTCGGCTATCATGAGGCCGGCTACAAAAAGGAAGAAAAGAAGAAAAACTTACGGCAGGCGGAGGGTTGGCGCAAGAATACGGCTCCTTGCGGTATCGCCAGTCCTCGGCGAGCTTGCAGTTGGAGATGTAGTTCACCATGTAAGACACATCTGCATGAGGCATCTCCCTGGTGCTCAGCCGGCATGGGTCGAAGCGGCCACTCATCTGGCAAATCATGTGAGGCCGGCCTTGGAGCGGAAGTATCCGGCGCTCCACGAAGGCGGCCACCAAGTCAGCTCCAGTCAGGCCCTCCGACTGGATCATCACCCGGAGCCGGGAGACGGCTGCGTTCCCGGCCTGAGACAGCGACCTGGCCCGATAGCTCCACGAAGGTTGCCTCCCAGCCGGCGGGCCGGGTACGTAAGCCGGCAGGTTGACGTAGTCGCCTTGCGGGGCGACGTTCCTCACGTAAAAGTAGGACTTCTGCCAAAGCTTCACCGACTGGATCAGCGGGATGGGAGGGAACGGATTGTTCTCGCTCGCCCGCCTCATGGCAATGAAGGCTCCGCAGGGGGCGGGCACGCCCGCGACGATGGTGCCGAGCTTGCTCTGGAAGAATTCCCCCCAGAGCTCGAGCGTGGGGAGAACCCCAAGAAAGCCCTCGCATGGGGTGACGAAAGCCGACAGCAGCATCACCGCGTTGGGCGTGAGGTGATGCGGCTGGAGGTGGTAGAATTCAAGGAAGGCTCGAAGGAATCCGCTCACCGGGAGGCCGAAGCCGCGCAGGCAGTGCGAGCGGAAGATCACCCGCTCGCCCTCCTCCGGTGCCGGCAAAATCTCCCTCGCCGGCGCTTGATGAACCCGCACGAAGTTCTCGCCCGGCAGGCGCCGCGTCCGGCGGAGGAACTTGACATGGTCCTCGTGGATGTTCGAGCCGTCCCACGAGCTCGACAGCGCCATGGGAGCGACGCGGCGAGGAGCGAGACGATGCGACAGTGGAGGCGCGCACGACCCCGCTACGGCGGGACCAAAGGACCTGAGAGGTCCGACGGCGGAACGGCGCGGCAAAGGGTTGCTGCGGCGGCGGAAAGAAGAAGAAGGAAGGCGAGAAGGGGCGGAGCGAGGGAGAACGTGCGAGCCTCTGCCGCTCCCCCTACTCCCCCTACTTATAGACCCGTGCGGCGGAGCCGAGGGGGCGTGGCATGGGGGAACGTGGGGATCAACTGCGCCCACTCCCCCACGTCCCGCGATTATTGCGCCCTGATGGCGTAATAAAACCGCCGCGGGAAGGCAAGCGGTCCGCGTGGGCCACAGAAGATCCACGCTCGGGCCGAGGCCTAGGAGTGGCGGGCCCGGGCCTGCGGCGGCGTCCCGTCGCGCGCGTGCACTCGCAGGATCTCCTTGCCACGTGGCCCGCGGGATGGCGTGCGGTCAGCTCGCAGGCCGACCCGCGTTCCTGCCAACGAGAAACGGGGCTTCCCGAAGACGACGCGCACAAGCATAGCCGGCCCCTCAGGATAGGAAGCTGACCGAGCTTTTCGTCCTTTTGTCAGCCTCGAAGCTCGATCAGCTTCGGGGACTACTGTCGGAGTAAATAACCATGGGTAACCTAGCCGGCTCCCCCTGGCCCTTCTGAAAAAATTACGAGCCGATCCGGCCCTCAAGAATCCAAGACATGGGGCCGCCTTCCCCTTGCAGGTTGTCTCCCAGGCTGGCTATCGGAAGGCAACCCGACTTTAGCCCTCATGAAGAAAGCCGCGGGAGGGCCGGCTCCGAGAAGCCGGCCACGAGAAGGCCGACTCCAAGAAGCCGGCTCCCACAAAGCGGTCAAGATCGTACCCTCGAAGTCTGCATCCACATAACAGCGATGTGACGGGGCGTGGCTACAGTAAAGCCTACCACCCCCGAATCCCGGAGCACACCTGGCACAGTGCGCCGTACTGTAGGATCGAAAGTATGTCTAGAGGGGGGGTGATTAGACTACTTGACCAAATAAAAACTTAACCTTTTCCCAATTTTAGTTCTTGGCGGATTTTAGCTATTTTAGGACAAGTCAAGCAATCATCACACAATTCAAGCAAGCATGCAAAGAGTATATTGGCAGCGGAAAGTAAAGCATGCAACTTGCAAGAATGTAAAGGGAAGGTTTTGGAGAATTCAAACGCAATTGGAGACACGGATGTTTTTCCCGTGGTTCGGATAGGTGGTGCTATCCTACATCCACGTTGATGGAGACTTCAACCCACAAAGGGTAACGGTTGCGCGAGTCCACAAAGGGCTCCACCCACAAAGGGTAACAGTTGCGCGAGTCCACAAAGGGCTCCACCCACAAAGGGTCCACGAAGAAGCAACCACCCACAAAGGGTCCACGAAGAAGCAACCTTGTCTATCCCACCATGGCCATTGCCCACACAGGACTTGCCTCACTAGCGGTAGATCTTCACGAAGTAGGCGATCTCCTTGCCCTTACAAACTCCTTGGTTCAACTCCACAATCTTGTCGGAGGCTCCCAAGTGACACCTAGCCAATCTAGGAGACACCACTCTCCAAGAAGTAACAAATGGTGTGTAGGTAATGAACTCCTTGCTCTTGTGCTTCAAATGATAGTCTCCCCAACACCCAACTCTCTCTCATAGGATTTGGATTTTGTGGAAAGAAGATTTGAGTGGAAAGCAACTTGGGAAGGCTAGAGATCAAGATTCATATGGTAGGAATGGAATATCTTGGTCTCAACACATGAGTAGGTGGTTCTCTCTCAGAACATATGAGTTGGAATTGTGTATGTGTTCTGATGGCTCTCTCCTCGAATGAAGAGGAGGTGGAGGGGTATATATAGCCTCCACACAAAATCCAACCGTTACACACAGTTTTCCAATCTCGGTGGGACCGAATCAACAAACTCGGTCGGACCGAAAATGTAAACCTAGTGACCGTTAGAGATTTTCGGTGGGACTGACATGCAACTCGGTAGGACCGATATGGTTAGGGATTGGGCATAACGTAATCTCGGTGAGACCGATTACACAAACTCGGTGAGACCGAATTTGGTAATTAGCTAACCAGAGAGTTGGTCAGGAAAACTCGGTGGGACCGATTTGCTCTTTCAGTGAGACCGAAAAGTTACAAAAAGGAAACACTAAATTTACATTGCAATCTCGGTGGGACCGATCCGCTCTTTCGGTGAGACCGAAAAGTTATGAAAGGGAAACAGAGAGTTTGCAATCCCATCTCGGTGAGACCGAGATCCCTATCGGTAGAACCGAATTGCTAGGGTTTGGCAGTGGCTTATGACAAGTGAAACTCGGTGGCGCCGGATAGGAAGAATCGGTAGGACCGAGTTTGGCTTAGGGTTTAGGTCATATGTGGATATGGGAAAGTAGTTGAGGGTTTTGGAGCATATCACTAAGCACATGAAGCAAGAGGCTCATTAAGCAACACCTCATCCCTCCTTGATAGTATTGGCTTTTCCTAAAGACTCAATGTGATCTTGGATCACTAAAATATAAAATGAAGAGTCTTGAGCTTTTGAGCTTGAGCCAATCCTTTGTCCTTAGCATTTTGAGGGTTCCACTTTCACATCCATGCCATGCCAATCATTGAGCTTTCCTGAAATAATCATCTTGGAATAGCATTAGCTCAATGAGCTATATGTTGTTATGAATTACCAAAACCACCTAGGGATAGTTGCACTTTCAATCTCCCCCTTTTTGGTAATTGATGACAACATATAGATCAAAGCTTCGACAAATGATAATAAGCATGAAATATATTGTCGCTTTGAGAAGTATGTGACAAGTAAGAGCTCCCCCTAAATTTGTGCATATTTAAAATTTGCTTTGGACTGCAAATGCACAAGGAGTTAGAGTCATGGGTTACTCTTCCATGTCACATACATCTTGGTGGAGCGCTTAAAATGATAAGAATGACATACATGCACTCATCACCAAGAATAGTGAATGATCACATAAGATAGATAAGATAATAGCATTAAGCAAGCATTAAGTGTAGCTTATGATCAAACACATGATCATCAATGTCTCACAGATAATGGCGTAGTATCTCAAGCACTCAAAAGCAAACAATAGTTCGAAAAACCACCAAATAAAGCAAGAGAGAAAAAAGCAACACACTTTCTCTCTCGAAGCCTATGATCTATACATTTTTCTCCCCCTTTGGCAACAAGTTACCAAAAAGTTCCTAGAAAATGCATAGTGCTAGATCGACGCTCAAGCTTGATCTTTAGGTGGTGGTGGAGTCCGGATCACTCCAAGGACGAAGGCTTCCGTAGACGCTGGAGTTGGAGCTGAAGTAGATGCTGGAGCTGGTGGAACTGAGGCTGTAGTTGGTGCAGAAGTGGTGGCTCTGGTGTCAGCAACTGGCACGGCAGACGACCTTGGACCTCGTGGCACTCTGGCAAAGGCATCAGTGGTAGTCCTGCCTCTCCTCTCCTGCATGTCATCCTGGAGCTGCTCCACTGCAGTCTGAATCTCTGTCACCTTGACATCCAAGTCATAGAACTTTTGTTCCATGATTCTCTCTAGGCTTGCCTGGTTCTGAGTTAGGGTGGCTAGTCCTTTCTCAATCCGCAGGGTGGATGCAATCAGGTAACCAAGCTGTTCTTGTTTAGTTTTCAAGAAATACTCAGATGCCTCCTCTTGGGTTGGCATCTTGGCAGCTTTCTCCTTCCTTGCCTTCTCCTTCTTGGCTTGTGCCTGGGCAGATGATGGCTCATTCTCAGTCATGACAACTTGATTGTCCTCAAAATCTGGACGGATGGGCAAGTGTTCCTTGTCCAACAAGTATATGCCCGTGCCCATCTTGGAGTTAATGAGCTCCTGAATTTGTGGGGCATACCCACAGCTCCTCTTCTGGTCAGCTGTTGTCCTCTTGATAGTCTCTACTATGAGGCTCATCACCTTGAACTTCTGTGGCACATCAAATACATGAAGCAAATTGATTGCATGGCCTCTGATCATCTTGTGATCACCTGACTTGGGCAAGAGAGTGTGCCTCAAAATCCAATTAATGGTTGGCAGCCCTGACAGAAGATAATGCACAGACCCAAACTTGAAAGTCTCAAGTGCCTCGTTTGCAATTTCCTTGTACATGTTGGACATTGAGTTATGATCCATCTTCTTCTTGGCATAAATGTCCAAGTCATCTGCTTGCTCCTCTGGGGCATTGATCAACTTTGCCCATTCCTCAACAGTTGATTGGTACCTCGTACCTTCAGACATCCATGTGATCCTTCCATCTGGGTAGAAGTGTGATGTGGAGTAGAATTGCATGATTAGCTCCTCGTTCCACTTTGTGAGCTTCTGCCCAACAAAGTCTGTAACTCCACACGCACTAAAGCTGTCATACACTCCGGGGTAGTGTTCCTCATTTTCCTTCATGTAGGTCCAGTCGACCCATCTCATGTCACAAACAATGGGCTTCTTGTCCAACAAAACTGTCTCATAGAAATCTTGCTGTTCCTTGGTGTGAAATCTGTAATCCACAGCAGTCCTTCTCCTTGAAGCATACGGATCTGCTTCTCTCCACTTCCTCAGCCCAGAGTCTCTCCTGAGCTTCATATCCTCAGCCACAGGATGAGCATCGTTGTGGTCTGGGATCTTGGGCTTGAGTTTTCTGAGAACTTGCTCTTCATCCTCTTCTTCAGCAGCTTCAGGCACTGGGGCCTTGTTCTTCTCAGCAGCAGGTATGCTCCTTGTATTTCTCTTTGGTGATGTCTTGACCTTTGATGCAGCCTTGGGCTTAGATGCAGTAGCCCCTGATTTTATAGCATCACCCGTTAGCTTGGGTGCCTTAGGTGCTGGTGCAGCAACCTCTTCTTCCTCTTCCTCTTCCATGATGGAAGCCTTTCCAAGCACTCTGGCTACGGTCTTCTTGACCCTTTCCTTCCTCTTCTTGCCTTCAGCAGCAACTGGCTCTTTGGGTGCAGGCTTTTCAGTTGAAGCTCTAGCCTTTGACATAGGCTGCCTGCCTGCTGGCCTTTTGATCTTTAAGCCTGGCTTTGTGCCTTGAGCTGGCTCAACTCTCTTTGATGTGGCCTCTTCCTCTGCCACATAATCTTCATCTTCAGAATCTGAAGTTCTCTTCTTCCTCTGTCGAGTGGCAGCTTTTGGCAAATTGCTTGGGGTACTTCTGCTGCCATCATCTGAAGAGTTGGAGGGACTAGTGCCCTCACTCATGTGCACTTGCTGTTCTGACACATTCTGGCTGTCACTCTGGTCTGACATGATGAACAAGCTGACTACTGACCCTGTGAATAGTTTATAGATGAGGTAGAGTGGATGAGCATCACAAAATGCAGAGATTTTTGCAAAAAGAATGATCCAAAAACTTAGTTTTAGTTTCCCACTGAAATCATCTCGGATCTACCGATTTTTAAACTCGGTGATACCGAAGCAGTTTTGGAACCTAAACTAGTGAGCTCAGTCAGACCGAGTCACAGTTCGGTGGCACCGAGACTGCTAGGGTTTCACAAAGTTCCAAAATCGGTCACACCGATAAGTAATTCTCGGTCAGACCGAGTCTCACTTGTGCAATGGCATAAGCCAAATCGGTGGGACCGAGTTTTTCAACTCGGTGGGTCCGAGATGGTTTCGGCGGAAACCTAACCCTAAAGTTTTCGAATCAAACCTAATCTACGAGCGCATTGACTGGATAGGAGTGTTTCAATCATGGAAAGAATCATGATGATCACAATGTGCTAAGAATCAGATTGGAGAATAGCACAAAGATCGAGTCCATACCCTAGTTCGGCGGAGACTCGCTACGGCGGCAACGGTGGGGTAGAATTCCCGTTGACGGTGACGGAGACCAGCGACTGGAGGCGGCTGGCGGCGGGGAGACGATCCGGAGACCAAGTTGGCAGAGCAGGCTATCGCGCGGGCGAAGGGGTTCGGAGAAATTTCCAAATTTTTGCCCATGACTATATATAGCCCGACCCTGTCGGTGTGACCGAGTGGAACAACTCGGTGGCACCGAGATTCATAACTGCAAGCAGTTACTGAAACTCGGTGTGACCGAAAGGTTCAAATCGGTTGCACCGAGATCGAAAACCTAGATCAACTTAATGATCTCGGTAGGACCGAAAGTGGGGTATCGGTCAGACCGAGAATCATAAAGAGGTTTTGGAAGTTTAAGTCTATGACGAATCGGGGACTCCGAGCGCTCCTCACACAGAGTGGTTCGAATCTGACTTGATCAAATTTTGTGATGCAGCATGAATAGAGTTTGAGATGAGAAAAGCATAGATAGCTAGAGGAGGTTCTTAGGCACTCTTGTCCATCCACTTGGCAAAAGGAAATAAAACCAAACAATCAAAACAACAAGTGGATGTCCTCGAATGAGTAAAATATGCAACCAGCATGCTCACACAATAAGATGGCAAATGAAATATGTGACAAGGCATGCACAACCAATTCTAGCATCTATCAAGCAATTTGCGATGACTAGGTCATCTATATATGAGTATATTGACTTAGGAGTCAAGTGAGAACACTTGATCATAGGTCATACTCATCGTTTAAGCTCAAGTGGGGTTACCACTTTTACATAAAGCATTGTTGTGTTCACATCTTTAGAGTTGCTTTAGCTCAAGTCTTAGAGTAAAGCTCCCCCTAGATGTGATATCCCCCCTTAGAGGGATGAACTAACCTCGGGTTTTGTCGATGATGACTTCATGTAGATGTTGAAGATGTGGATGCTCAATGTTGATGTAGATCACTTGGAGCTATCCATTTGAGTGAATTGCACTTTCAATACCTACATGGGTTAGTCCCACAAGGAACAAACAAGGATATCCATAGACATAGAGTGATGCACACACAAGATGATGTCCATGAAAACTTTTAGGTTACCTTGTCCCTTGTCTTACCAACAAGAGGGTTTGTGACTCCTTGAACTAGTGCAAGATGTGGAAGTTGATTGCACTTGTTCTTGCCAAAATGATAGGAGTGAAGTATGTTGGCGGAGTCACCCTCAAGAACTCTCTAGTTCTTCTTCTTTTGGATCCACATCATCTTGATGGGAATCCTTGGAGTTGTAGTCGTACTTGATGAAGTGGAACTTGAAGTAGTCTTGGGAATCCACTTGACTAAGGTCTTAGGAGCTTCTTCAAATGCGTCAATTTCCTCTTGAAGCTTGTCCTTGCCTTTTTGCTTGTAGTCTTGTGGTGGAAGATCATCTTGAGCTTGTGTCCCTTTGAAAGAAGTATCATACTTCTCTTGTTGAGGAACAAACTTTGTCTTGGGGTATTGATCTTCTTCCCACTCAACTCCATTGGCATTGAACTTTCGTTCAAAACCAACACCTTGATTCTTCCGGTGCATTCCTTGCTTGCGCACAATTTCCTCGAATTGCTTGCTCCCGGCAAGGCTTTTGTACACTCCTTTCTCTATAATTCCCTTCAATAAGCTATTTTCTTGCTCAAGTGTAACTTGGCTAAGAGAATCATTAGTGGAATCAAGAGAACTACTAGAAGCAACAATATTGGATTTAGCATGATCATTGTTACTGCTAGAGGAAGAATCTTTCTTGTTCTTGTTACTAGACTTGACTTGAGGCATGTAAGTGGATAAGAGTAAACGCTTGGCAATGTAAGAAGAACTTTTCTTGCGGAGATCATCATTGATTGCTTTTAAGAACTCATGCTCTTGCTCAAGATTGATCTTTTCAAAGCGTAATTTCTCATGAGCTCTTAAAAGTTCTCGATGATCTTCGAAGATAGTTTCATGAGCTAACTTAAGAGTGTTTAGTTCTTTAGTTAGAGCCTCAATCTTCTCCTTATCATTGTCATTCGTTTTATCTTGATTAGCATGATTAATTGACGTTTCATCATAGTATTCATCACTAGAGTTGTCAACAAGAAAATCATCACCTAAGAAGTCATCTTCATCACTATTGAAATCAACATACTCGGGGTGTGTTACCTTAGGACCTTTGGCCATGAAGAATCTTCCAATTCCTTCATTTGGTGAGTCAAATATGTCGTAGGAGTTGGTTGACACAAGTGCTAGACCGGCAACACCTTCATCTTGAGTATCTTCGGAGTCGGAGTGATAACTTCTCTCGGAGTGGCTGTCGGAGTCGGAGCCAGATACCCATTCACCAACTGAGCTTGATGTCTTCGTTTTGGGTAGCTCCTTGATGATTTTTCCTTCCTTTCCGAATCCTTGCTTCTCCGTGAGTATCTTCGTTCATAACGATCATCTCTACTCCTTCTCTCTCTTGGTGGTGATTCTTTGCTTCTTCTTTTTGGAGAATCTTCTCTTCTCTTGTAGGGAGCCGTACACTCATTGGAATAGTGTCCGGGTCTTCCACAACTGTAGCAGTTTCGCTCTCGACTAGAAGATCTTTTGTCATTGTAGGACCTTGACTTGAAGCTTCTATCTTTGTTTCTACTCTTGTAGAACTTGTTGAAGTTCTTCACCATTAAGCTCAATTCTTCATTGAAGTCTTGTTTCTCACTTGATGATGTAGGGGCTACACATGAGGCTTTGTAGGCACCACTTGATTTGTTGTGAAGTTCCTCTTTATCCTTAAGTGACATCTCATGAGCAACAACTCTTCCAATCACCTCCGTTGGCTTGAGATCTTTGTAATTGGGCATCATTTGGATCAATGTGCACACGGTATCATATTTTCCATCCAAGGCTCTCAGAATCTTCTTGATGATGAATCTATCGGTCATCTCTTCACTTCCTAAGACGGCAATCTCATTTGTGATGAGAGCAAGCCTAGAGTACATTTCAGCGACACCTTCACCATCCTTCATTTTGAACTTGTCAAGTTCACTTTGAAGCACATCCAACTTGGATTCCTTGACGGAGTCGGTACCTTCGTGCATATCAAGCAAAGTGTCCCAAATTTCCTTTGCATTCTCAAGACGGCTGATTTTGTTGAATTCTTCGGGGCAAACCAACACACACAATAGCCCAAACGGCGGGGTTATGTCCAAGAATATGCATTTTCATTTTATGCTTCCAACTAGCAAAATTAGTACCATCAAAGTAAGGACCTCTACGGTGATAATTTCCCTCGCTAGACGCCATACTCTCCTAGGTTGTGAAACCAAGGCTATGACCACCAAAAGCTATGGAGATCAAAGCAAATGGAGACCAAAGCTCTGATACCACTTGTAGGATCGAAAGTATGTCTAGAGGGGGGTGATTAGACTACTTGACCAAATAAAAACTTAACCTTTTCCCAATTTTAGTTCTTGGCAGATTTTAGCTATTTTAGGCAAGTCAAGCAATCATCACACAATTCAAGCAAGCATGCAAAGAGTATATTGGCAGCGGAAAGTAAAGCATGCAACTTGCAAGAATGTAAAGGGAAGGGTTTGGAGAATTCAAACGCAATTGGAGACACGGATGTTTTTCCCGTGGTTCGGATAGGTGGTGCTATCCTACATCCACGTTGATGGAGACTTCAACCCACAAAGGGTAACGGTTGCGCGAGTCCACAAAGGGCTCCACCCACAAAGGGTAACAGTTGCGCGAGTCCACAAAGGGCTCCACCCACAAAGGGTCCACGAAGAAGCAACCACCCACAAAGGGTCCACGAAGAAGCAACCTTGTCTATCCCACCAAGGCCATCGCCCACACAGGACTTGCCTCACTAGCGGTAGATCTTCACGAAGTAGGCGATCTCCTTGCCCTTACAAACTCCTTGGTTCAACTCCACAATCTTGTCGGAGGCTCCCAAGTGACACCTAGCCAATCTAGGAGACACCACTCTCCAAGAAGTAACAAATGGTGTGTAGGTAATGAACTCCTTGCTCTTGTGCTTCAAATGATAGTCTCCCCAACACCCAACTCTCTCTCATAGGATTTGGATTTTGTGGAAAGAAGATTTGAGTGGAAAGCAACTTGGGAAGGCTAGAGATCAAGATTCATATGGTAGGAATGGAATATCTTGGTCTCAACACATGAGTAGGTGGTTCTCTCTCAGAACATATGAGTTGGAATTGTGTATGTGTTCTGATGGCTCTCTCCTCGAATGAAGAGGAGGTGGAGGGGTATATATAGCCTCCACACAAAATCCAACCGTTACACACAGTTTTCCAATCTCGGTGGGACCGAATCAACAAACTCGGTCGGACCGAAAATGTAAACCTAGTGACCGTTAGAGATTTTCGGTGGGACTGACATGCAACTCGGTAGGACCGATATGGTTAGGGTTTGGGCATAACGTAATCTCGGTGAGACCGATTACACAAACTCGGTGAGACCGAATTTGGTAATTAGCTAACCAGAGAGTTGGTCAGGAAAACTCGGTGGGACCGATTTGCTCTTTCGGTGAGACTGAAAAGTTACAAAAAGGAAACACTAAATTTACATTGCAATCTCGGTGGGACCGATCCGCTCTTTCGGTGAGATCGAAAAGTTACGAAAGGGAAACAGAGAGTTTGCAATCCCATCTCGGTGAGACCGAGATCCCTGTCAGTAGAACCGAATTGCTAGGGTTTGGCAATGGCTTATGACAAGTGAAACTCGGTGGCGCCGGATAGGAAGAATCGGTAGGACCGAGTTTGGCTTAGGGTTTAGGTCATATGTGGATATGGGAAAGTAGTTGAGGGTTTTGGAGCATATCACTAAGCACATGAAGCAAGAGGCTCATTAAGCAACACCTCATCCCTCCTTGATAGTATTGGCTTTTCCTAAAGACTCAATGTGATCTTGGATCACTAAAATATAAAATGAAGAGTCTTGAGCTTTTGAGCTTGAGCCAATCCTTTGTCCTTAGCATTTTGAGGGTTCCACTTTCACATCCATGCCATGCCAATCATTGAGCTTTCCTGAAATAATCATCTTGGAATAGCATTAGCTCAATGAGCTATATGTTGTTATGAATTACCAAAACCACCTAGGGATAGTTGCACTTTCACGTACGGGTGGCCATGACTTGTCCGGCGCGACACTTTTGCCATGTTGACCCTGATGTCATCCACGACGGGCTGCCAGCGCGGCCCACGGGCGGTGGGCCCCTTCGGGCAGAGAGACAACCGAAGGCGGCCAGGCCTCCCCCAGTCGGCCCAAGATAGAGCCGGCTCCCCACAGCCGGCTTGCCACCTCCCTCGAAGGAGACGCCTCATTAAGGAGACAAGATGCGGTGAGGCTACAACGATCACCCGTCAGACGGCGGCACTGTAGCCACGCCCACCTCGGCGAAGCCCTTGTCACCAGGATTGAGCAACAGTAACCAGCCGCCAACAAGGCCCTGGACAGTGGGGCCTGCCTGTCGACCAAGGAGCCGGCAACCGGCGGGACCCACTAGCCGGCGCAGAAGCCGGCGAGTGTAGACACAGAAGGCTGGGCCCCACGCCCAGCCGGATTACCATTGTATCCCCGGGGGTAGGCCTATATAAACCCCCCGGGACACCCATGCAAAGGGTTGATCCCTGCTAGTTTTAGACACCGCATAGGGAGGAGAAGAGAGCGAGCAGTGCCCTTCTTCCTCCTCTCGCCAAACAGCTCACGGAGCATCGTGTAGCTACTTGTTCATCTAGTGATCATGCGGAGACCCCGCAGAGCAGTAGTAGGGGTGTTATCTCCACGGAGAGCCCCGAAGCTGGGTAAGATTCGCCGGCGTGCATGTCTTCGCCTCATCCCGCTTCCAGGCACCAGCGACGTCTTATTGGCTCCCACAATGATAAGCCACCCGTTGGCATATGTCGCACCTACGACCCGACACTGAGGGATCTGCTGAAGCAAGCGACCATCTCAGAAGAACACCGTGCGTTGATGGGCACGGTGATGGAAAGGATTTCGTCCGCCGAAAGCGGGTTGCATGACGCCTTTATGAGTCTACTAACGGGCTCTGAGGTACGTAAAATGATATACCTTTGTGATAGTACCGCACATTTTTAGGTGTTCCCTGTGTAGATAGTAGCCCCTGAGACTCTGGTTGTCACCGAGAACGGTGGCAAATAGAGGATCGTAGTCCTAGGTAATAACCATACCGCCTTTATGTGAAGGTGGTGGAAGCTCCGGTGGCTAGCCGGACTCATGAGTTTGCCGAACTAAAGCGGCAACTGGATGCGGCGGATGCCAACATCGAGCTTGTTAACAAGCGGCTTGACGAGGCATAGGGTAAGTGATATTTTCTGGTGAATGTCACATAGTAAGAGCAGCGTGATGCCAATATCTTTAATATGTTGTGACTGTAGATGGAGCTGCCACCATGGAGACCCTTCGGGCGGAACTTGCCCGAGCCAAAGAACAAGCAAGGAGTAGTAATGCGGCTGCTTTGAAGGCGGCCGAAGAGTTAAGAGCCGAGAAGGTCGCGCATTGCAAGAGCAAAGAGAAAATGGCCGAGATGGCTATAGAGTTAAAAGATACTGCCGACCGTTGTCAGGTCCTTGAAGAAGAAAACCGAACGAAGGGGACGAACCTCAAAAAGGCCACGATGGCGACCAAAGACACCCGCTCTGCCATGAGAGCGAAGAAGGAGGAGCTGCGTGAAGCCAGTGATATTGTGGCTGGGAAACCCTTTTTGCTACGGAGGAAGTTCGGAGATCCGCGGTACACCCCTCTGGATCGACTGTTGAGTTCGGCAGACGCATATCTGGATTTGATGACGAGTGCTGTCAATGCGGCTGAATACTTTCGAGATCAAACAGATAGTGAAGTGGACAAGCTATTCTGGTCGTAGTTTAACATTCCAGAGCATCCGCTTCCACTAACTGATCAGCTTGTCGAATGGGCCGAACTCAATAGATTGTCCGGACTTGCCATGAGGTCCGTCGTAGATCATCTGTGGCCGGAAAAACCGAAGCCGAACAGCTATTTCAGCTTAGTGCAGCAGTTCCATGATGCAGTGCCGCGCATCAATGCGATGAAGAGGTCGGCGTGCATAGAGGGCTCACGAATGGCCCTTGCCCGTGTCAAAGCATACTGGGCCGAGATGGATGCTACCACTGTTGCGGCGCAGGGTTCGGCCATAGGCCGAGTGGCTGCCGAGCACTATTTTGAAGAAGTTCTTGAGGGTGCTCGTTTGATAGAGGCCCAGTGCTCGAAGAATATTATGTTTGAGTGACATGTATTCCCATTGTAGAAACAATGTTTTATTAATTTTATCAAGGCTGTATTTATACTTTTGCCCGAAAGTATTCTGATACCTCTTGTGCGGCCGTTTTATGTATACATGTATATAACCTGAAAGATTGCAGTCGTCTGCTTCAGCCCCCACGCATATAATGCGGGGGTGTTCGCAGAAGACGCGTATTCACACTTAATCCAACGTTTTTCTCCTACTAAGGAGGTGAGAGCAGCGAACTAGGCAACCAGACTATAATGCTTTAACACTTTCACTTAGCCATAGGAGTTTGACAGTGGGGCTACTATATAGCCCCTGGTGGCGCCGCACTTATCCGAGTTCGGGGTGCGTACATGCCCGGCCGAGAAACGACCCTTCGTTAAGGCGAAGGAATTCTAGGATTCCGATAGGTCATCGAGTGGTTGACCAGTCTCATGCTATATCATGACAGTCAGTTTTCGGCTTTCTCTACTGAGGTGCTCGTCTGGATGAACCAGGGCACAATCGCAGTAGTTCTCCTGGTGCCGCCTTAGCCGATAGAGCAGAACGTAAGGCAGCAAAACACAGGAGCAGGGCAAACCCAACATTTGACCCAAGACATGATTCGGAGCTGATGCATATAAGGCCAAACTCGCGACGCCGAACACTCCCTAAGGTATTCGGTCTTTATGGTGTAAACCGGGCCCAAACAGTGCCCTTTGTAAGAAGCCCCTAGTGTCCAGGTACGTGCATTGTTCTGACGTGGCCACATGCCAAGACGTCAGCATCCTTCTCAATTGTACTGAGCATCCGAGGGATGTGTATCAACAAGAGACAGTAAAAAAGGTTGACGCAGGGTCTTAA
The DNA here is from genome assembly GCF_056163025.1 of Triticum urartu. Lineage (NCBI taxonomy): Eukaryota > Viridiplantae > Streptophyta > Magnoliopsida > Poales > Poaceae > Triticum > Triticum urartu. Next base: position 100,611,461 of record NC_141875.1, read on the forward strand.
TCTAAAAAGAATCCTTGGAACGGGTCCCTGCTGCACGTATGCGCCTGTGTCTCCGTTGTGTCGTATCCTGGACGGGTGTAGCACGATTGTCATCTGTAAAAGAGAGAAACTTAGGTGAAAAGTTTTCATGCAAAAAGGTGGGTTTAAAGAAACCATCTACAGTTCAAGATGAGTAAAAATTGCCACTTGTCTGCGCGCGTTGAGCCCCTTGTATTTGTAACAGGGGTGTGGTCATCAAAACTGTATGAATTTCATATAGCTATGCCGGACTCGTCTAACCGTGTCCATGGTCTTGACGACCTATCGAACGCTTTAGCGCGTGATACGGGAGTCAAAACCTTCGGGAGAATATATAATGAATTTTTACCGACCAAAATATGTATCGTGCAAGAAAACGGAGTCCGGAAGGCACACGAGGTGCTCACGAGGTAGGGGGCACGCCCAGGGGGGTAGGGCGCGCCCACCACCCTCGTGGGGCCCTCGTGTCCTTCCCGGACTGCTACTTATTTTTCTATTTTTCTAAATATTCCAAAACGGAGAAATATTGCCTTAAAAAATGTTTTGGAGTCAGTTTACTTACCGTACCACATATCTATTCCTTTTCGGAGTCTGAAACGTTCCGGAAAGTGTCTCTTATGTATTCCTCCGGGGTTACGGTTTCAATAATATTGGTTTCAACATTTGTGGGATTACCTGAGATATAATGTTTAATTCTTTGACCATTTACCACCTTTGGATTTGTGCCCTCAAACTTGTTGATTTTTATGGCACCGGAACGATAGACCTCTTCGATAACATAGGGGCCTTCCCATTTAGAGAGAAGTTTTCCTGCAAAAAATCTTAAACGAGAGTTGTATAGCAATACATAATCACCTACATTAAACTCACGCTTTTATATCCTTTTGTCATGCCATCTTTTAACCTTTTCTTTAAACAACTTGGCATTTTCATAAGCTTGGGTTCTCCATTCATCAAGTGAGCTAATATCAAATAACCTCTTCTCACCAGCAAGTTTAAAATCATAGTTAAGCTCTTTAATAACCCAATATGCCTTATGTTCTAGTTCGAGAGGTAAGTGACATGCTTTTCCATAAACCATTTTATACGGAGACATACCCATAGGATTTTTATATGCAGTTCTATAAGCCCATAATGCATCATCGAGTTTCTTAGACCAATTCTTTCTAGACCTATTAACAGTCTTTTGCAAAATTAATTTGAGCTCTCTATTTCTCAACTCTACTTGACCACTAGAATGTGGGTGATAAGGAGATGCAATTCTATGATTAACATCATATTTAGCAAGCATTTTACGCAAAGCACCATGAATAAAGTGTGAACCACCATCAGTCATTAAATATCTAGGGACTCCAAACCTCGGGAAAATAACTTCTTTAAGCATTTTAATAGAAGTGTTATGATCAGCACTACTAGTTGGAATAGCTTCTACCCACTTAGTAACGTAATCAACAGCAACTAAAATATGTGTGTATCCATTAGAGGCAAGAAAAGGTCCCATATAATCAAAGCCCCAAACATCAAACGATTTAATAACAAGAGAATAATTCATAGGCATTTCTTGACGTCTACTAATATTACCAATTCTTTGACATTCATCACAAGAAAAGACAAACTTACGGGCATCCTTGAAGAGAGTAGGCCAATAAAAACCAGATTGCAATACCTTATGTGCAGTTCTATCTCCAGCGTGGTGTCCTCCATAAGACTCGGAATGACACTTGCATAGGATCTATTCTTGTTCATGCTCAGGTACACAACGTCTAATAACACCATCTACTCCTTCTTTATAAAGATGTGGGTCATCCCAAAAGTAATGTCTTAAATCATAGAAAAACTTTTTATTTTATTGGTATGTGAAGCTAGGTGGTATAAACTTAGCAACAATATAATTAGCATAATCAGCATACCATGGAGTGCTACGAGAAGTACTTATAACATTTAATTGTTCATCAGGAAAGCTATCATTAATAGGTAGTGGGTCATCAAGAATATTCTCTAGCCTAGACAAGTTGTCTGCAACGGGGTTCTCAGCTCCCTTTCTATCAACAATATGCAAATCAAATTCTTGTAGCAAGAGAACCCATATAATAAGTCTAGGTTTAGCATCTTTCTTTTCCATAAGATATTTAATAGCAGCATGATCTGTTTGAATAGTTACTTTAGAATCAACAATATAAGATCTGAACTTATCGCAAGCAAATACAACTGATAAAAGCTCTTTTTCAGTAGTAGCATAATTTCTTTGAGCATTGTCTAGAGTCTTACTAGCATAATGAATAACATTTAATTTCTTATCAACTCTTTGCCCTAGAACAGCACCTACAGCATAATCACTAGCATCACACATAATTTCAAAGGGTAGGTTCCAATCAGGTGGCTGAACAACAGGTGCAGTGACTAATGCTTTCTTAAGTATTTCAAATGCTTCTACACAATCATCATCAAAGACAAATGGTATATCTTTTTGCAATAAATTAGTCAGAGGCCGAGAAATTTTTGAGAAGTCCTTAATGAACCTCTTATAAAATCCAGCGTGACCAAGGAAACTTCTTATACCTTTGATGTCCTTGGGACATGGCACATTTTCAATAGCATCAACCATGGCTTTATCAACTTCAATACCTCTTTCAGAAACTTTATGCCCTAAGACAATACCTTCATTAACCATAAAGTGGCACTTTTCCCAATTCAAGACAAGATTAGTTTCTTCACATCTCTGCAAAACTCGATCAAGATTGCTCAAGCAATCATCAAAAGAGGAACCATAGACGGAAAAGTCATCCATGAAAACCTCACAAATCTTTTCACAAAATTCAGAGAATATAGCCATCATGCATCTTTGAAAGGTAGCAGGTGCATTACATAAACCAAAAGGCATACGTCTATAAGCAAAAGTACCAAAAGGGCATGTAAAAGTAGTCTTTGATTGATCTCTAGCCGACACAGGTATTTGAGAGAAACCAGAATAACCATCTAGAAAGCAATAGTGTGTATGTTTGCATAATCTTTCTAGCATTTGATCAATAAAAGGTAAGGGGTAATGATCTTTCTTAGTAGCTTTATTTAATTTGCGGAAATCAATTACCATCCTATAACCTGTGATAATTCTTTGTGGAATCAATTCATCTTTATCATTAGGAACAACACTAATACCTCCCTTCTTAGGGACACAATGGACATGACTTACCCACTCACTATCAGCAACGGGATAGATTATACCTGCCTCCAGAAGCTTTAGTATTTCTTTTCTTACCACTTCTTTCATTTTAGGATTCAGACGTCGTTGAGGATCACGAACTGGTTTGGCATCTGCTTCCAAATTTATTTTATGTTGACATAGAGTGGGACTAATGACCTTAAGATCATTAAGAGTATATCCAATAGCAGCACGATGCTTCTTCAGAGTTTTCAATAATCTTTCTTCTTCATGCTCTAAAAGGTTAGCACTAATAATAACAAGATATATCTTCTTTTCATCAAGATAAGCATATTTAAGATTATCAGGCAAAGGTTTAAGCTCAAACACAGGATCACCCTTGGGTGGAGGAGGATCCCCTAAGATTTCAACAGGCAAGTTGTGATGCAGAATAGGTTCTTGTTTAAAGAATACTTCATCTATTTCCCTTCTTTCATTCGTGAACATATCATTTTCATGGTCTAGCAAATAGTGTTCTAAAGGATCACTAGGAGGTACGGCAATAGAAGCAAGACCAATAATTTCATCCTTACTAGGTAATTCTTCCTCACGATGTTGTTTACTAAATTTAGAGAAATTAAACTCATGAACCATATCATCCAAGCCAACAGTAACAACATTCTTAGTGCAATCTATGGTAGCATTGACAGTATTTAAGAAGGGTCTACCAAATATAATGGGACAAAAGCTATCTTGTGGGGAAGTAAGAACAAGAAAATCAGCAGGATATTTAGTTTTCCCACACAAGACTTCAACATCTCTAACAATTCCAATTGGTGAAATAGTATCTCTATTAAGTTTAATTGTGACATCAATATCTTCTAACTCAACAGGTGCAATTTCATTCTTAATTTCTTTGTATAAGTCATGAGGTATAACACTAGCACTAGCACCCATATCACATAAGCCATGATAACAATGATCTTCTATTTTAACAGAAATAACAGGCATGCCTACCACAGGTCTATGTTTATCTTTATCACAAGGTTTAGCAATTCTAGCAGTTTCACCTTCGAACTGAATAACATGCCCATCAATATTATCAGACAAGAGATCTTTAACAATAGCAATATTAGGTTCTACTTTAACTTGCTCCGGAGGTGTATAAGTTCTAATATTGCTTTTACGAACAACAGTTGAAGCTTTAGCATGATCCTTTATTCTAACAGGGAAAGGTGGTTTCTCAATATAAGAAGTAGGAACAATAGGATCATTATAAGTGATAGTCTTTTCTTCAACTTTAATAGGTGCAGCTACTTTTACTTCTATGGGAGGATGATATTTAAACCACTTCTCCTTAGGGAGATCAACATAAGTAGCAAAAGATTCACAGAAAGAAGCTACTATCTCAGAGTCAAGTCCATATTTAGTGCTAAACTTACGGAAAATATCAGTATCCATAAAAGATTTAACACAATCAAACTTAGGTGTCATACCTAACTCCTTACCTTCGTCGAGGTCCCAACCTTCAGAGTTGCGTTTAATTCTATCCAATAAATTCCATCTGAATTCAATAGTCTTCATCATAAAAGAGCCAGCACAAGAAGTATCGAGCATGGTGCGACTGTTTTCAGAAAGCCGAGCATAAAAACTTTGCATAATTATCTCTCTTGAGAGCTCATGATTGGGGCATGAATATAACATTGATTTAATCCTCCCCCAAGCTTGAGCGATGCTTTCTTCTTCGCGAGGCCATAAATTATATATATAATTGCGATCACGATGAACAAGATGCATAGGGTAATACTTTTGATGAAATTCCAGCTTCAATCTTTTATAGTCCCATGATCTCATATCATCACATAGCCTATACCATATCAATGCGTCTCCCTTCAAAGATAAAGGGAATACCTTCTTCTTAGCAACATCATCGGGTATACCTGCAAGCTTAAATAATCCACAAACTTCATCCACATATATTAAGTGCTCATCAGGATGCTTTGTTCCATCTACTGTAAACGGGTTAGCTAGCAGTTTTTCTATCACACCCGAAGGATACTCATAAGGAATTTCATTTTCAATAGGTTCAGTAGGTTGAGGAGCAACTCTTTGCTCTACTGGACGGGGTGAAGATACCCCGAACAAGCCCCTTAGAGAATTACTTTCCATAGTAACAAGTGACAGTAAATTTCAGCACACCATATAAATTTTTCCTTACCAAATTCCACCTCCCAAAGGCGCTACACTCCCCAACAACAGCGCCAGAAAAGAGTCTTGATGACCCACAAGTATAGGGGATCTATCGTAGTCCTTTCGATAAGTAAGAGTGTCGAACCCAACGAGGAGCAGAAGGAAATGATAAGCGGTTTTCAGCAAGGTATTCTTTGCAAGTACTGAAATAAGTGGTAACAGATAGTTTTGTGATAGGATAAATCGTAACGAGCAACAAGTAACAAAAGTAAGTAAAGTGCAGCAAGATGGCCCAATCCTTTTGTAGCAAAGGACAAGCTGGAACAAACTCTTATAATAGAAAAAGCGCTCCCGAGGACACATGGGAATATCATCAAGCTAGTTTTCATCACGTTCATATGATTCGCGTTTGATATTTTGATAATTTGATATGTGGGTGGACCGGTGCTTGGGTGCTGTTCTTACTTGAACAAGCATCACACTTATGATTAACCTCTATTGCAAGCATCCGCAACTACAACAAAAGTATTAAGGTAAACCTAACCATAGCATGAAACATGTGGATCCAAATCAGCCCCTTACGAAGCAACGCATAAACTAGGTTTTAAGCTTCTGTCACTCTAGCAACCCATCATCTACTTATTACTTCCCAATGCCTTCCTCTAGGCCCAAATAATGGTTAAGTCTTATGTAGTCGACGTTCACATAACACCACTAGATGCTAGATAACATACATCTTATCAAAATATCAAACGAATACCAAATTCACATGACTACTCATAGCAAGACTTCTCCCTTGTCCTCAGGAACGAACGTAATTACTCACAAAGCATATTCATGTTCATAATCAGAGGGGTAATAATATGCATATAGGATCTGAACATATGATCTTCCACCAATTAAACCAACTAGCATCAACTACAAGGAGTAATCAACACTACTAGCAACCTACTAGCACCAATCCCGGACTTTGAGACAAGAATTGGATACAAGAGATGAACTAGGGTTTGGAGATGAGATGGTGCTGGTGAAGATGTTGATGGAGATTGCCCCCTCCCAATGAGAGGAGCGTTGGTGATGATGATGGTGATGATTTCCCCCTCCCGGAGGGAAGTTTCCCCGGCAGAACAGCTCTGCCGGAGCTCTAGATTGGATCCGCCAAGGTTCCGCCTCGTGGCGGCGGAGTCTCGTCCCGAAAATTTCCTTCCTATTTTTTTCTCATCGAAAGACCTCATATAGGAGAATATGGGCGTCGAAGAGCCACCAGGGGACCCACGAGGTAGGGGGCGCGCCCTGGGGGGGCCACCCTCGTGAGCAGGGTGTGGGCCCCCTGGCCTTCATCTTTGGCGTGGATTTTTCTTTATTTCTTTTAAGACGTTCCGTCGAGTTTCAGGACTTTTGTAGTTGCGCAGAATAGGTCTCTAATATTTGCTCCTTTTCCAAACAAGAATTCCAGCTGCCGCCATTCTCCCTCTTTATGTAAACCTTGTAAAATAAGAGAGAATAGCCATAAGTATTGTGACATAAAGTGAAATAACAGTCCATAATGCGATAAATATCGATATAAAAGCATGATGCAAAATGGACGTATCATAGTGCAATGCCTCATTTCTTTTACAAAGAAATTATGCATGATATTGCACCTGTTGAGTTAGAAGATATTGATGTTACGATTAAACTTGCCAATAGAGATACTATTTCAAGAATGGGAATTGTTAGAGATGTCGAAGTCTTGTGTGGGAAAACTAAATATCCTGCTGATTTTCTTGTTCTTGGTTCTCCACAAGATAGCTTTTGTCCCATTATATTTGGTAGACCCTTCCTAAATACTATTAATGCTACCATAGATTGCAAAAGAGATGTTGTTACTATCGGTTTAGATGATATGACTCATGAATTTAATTTTTCTAAATTTAGTAGACAACACCGTGAAGAAGAATTACCTAGTAAAGATGAAATTATTGGTCTTGCTTCTATTGCCGTACCTCCTAGTGATCCTTTAGAACAATATTTGCTAGACCATGAAAATGACATGTTTATGAATTAAAGAAGGGAATTAGATGAAGTATTCTTTAAACAGGAACCTATTCTGAAAAACAATTTACCTGTTGAAATCCTAGGGGATCCTCCTCCACCCAAGGGTGATCCCGTGTTTGAGCTTAAACCGTTACCTGATACTCTTAAATATGCTTATCTTGATGAGAAAAAGATATACCCTGTTATTATTAGTGCTAACCTTTCAGAACATGAAGAAGAGAGATTATTGAAAACTCTGAAGAAGCACCGTGCTGCTATTGGGTATACTCTTGATGATCTTAAGGGCATTAGTCCCACTCTATGTCAACATAAAATTAATTTGGAAGAAGATGCTAAACCAGTTCGTGATCATCAACGTCGGCTAATCCTAAAATGAAAGAAGTGGTAAGAAAGGAGATACTAAAGCTCCTTGAGGCAGGTATAATTTATCCCGTTGCTGATAGCCAGTGGGTAAGCCATGTCCATTGTGTCCCTAAGAGGGAGGCATTACTATTGTTTCTAATGATAAAGATGAATTGATTCCTCAAAGAATTATTACAGGTTATAGGATGGTAATTGATTTCCGCAAATTAAATAAGGCTACTAAAAAAGATCATTACCCCTTACCTTTTATCGATCAAATGCTAGAAAGATTATCTAAACATACACATTTTTGCTTTCTAGATGGTTATTCTGGTTTCTCTCAAATACCTGTGTCAGCCAAAGATCAATCAAAGACTACTTTTACATGCCCTTTTGGTACTTTTGCTTATAGACGTATGCCTTTTGGTTTATGTAATGCACCTGCTACCTTTCAAAGATGCATGATGGCTATATTCTCTGGCTTTTGTGAAAAGATTTGTGAGGTTTTCATGGACGACTTTTCCATCTATGGATCTTCTTTTGATGATTGCTTGAGCAACCTTGATTGAGTTTTGCAGAGATGTGAAGAAACTAATCTTGTCTTGAATTGGGAAAAGTGCCACTTTATGGTTAATGAAGATACTGTCTTGGGGCATAAAGTTTCTAAAAAGGGTATTGAAGTTGATAAAGCCAAGGTTGATGCTATTGAAAAGATGCCATGTCCCAAGGACATCAAAGGTATAAGAAGTTTCCTTGGTCATGTCGGTTTTTATAGGAGGTTCATTAAGGACTTCTCAAAAATTTCTCGGCCTCTGACTAATTTATTACAAAAATATATATACCATTTGTCTTTGATGATGATTGTGTAGAAGCATTTGAAATACTTAAGAAAGCATTGATTTCTGCACCTATTGTTCAGCCATCTGATTGGAATTTACCCTTTGAAATTATGTGTGATGCTAGTGATTATGTTGTACGTGCTGTTCTAGGACAAAGAGTTGATAAGAAACTAAATGTTATCCAATATGCTAGTAAAACTCTAGACAATGCTCAAAGAAATTATGCTACTACCGAAAAAGAATTCTTAGCAGTTATATTTGCTTGTGATAAGTTTAGACCTTATACTGTTGATTCTAAAGTAACTATTCACACTGATCATGCTGCTATTAAATATCTTATGGAAAAGAAAGATGCTAAACCTAGACTTATTAGATGGGTTCTCTTGCTACAAGAATTTGATTTGCATATTGTTGATAGAAAAGGAACTGACAACCCCGTTGCAGACAACTTGTCTAGGTTAGAAAATGTGCTTGATGACCCACTACCTATTGATGATAGCTTTCCTGATGAGCAATTTAATGTCATAAATGCTTCTCATACTGCTCCATGGTATGTTGATTATGCTAATTACATTGTTGCTAAGTTTATACCACCTAGTTTCACATACCAGCAAAAGAAAAAGTTCTTCTATGATTCGAGGCATTACTTCTAGGATGACCCACATCTGTATAAAGAAGGAATAGATGGTGTTATTAGACGTTGTGTACCTGAGCATGAACAGGAACAGATCCTACGCAATTGTCACTCCGAAGCTTACGGAGGACACCATGCTGGAGATAGGACTGCACATAAGGTACTGCAATCTGGTTTTTATTGGCCTACTCTCTTCAAGGATGACCGTAAGTTTGTCTTATCTTGTGATGAATGTCAAAGAATTGGTAATATTAGTAGATGTCAAGAAATGCCCATGAATTATTCACTTGTCATTGAACCATTTGATGTTTGGGGGTTTGACTATATGGGTGAAAGTGCGTTATATCGACTAGAGGGGGGTGAATAGGCGATTTTTATGAAAGTCTTCAAAACGTGAGAGTTATGAAGACAAACAGTGAAGATTATGCCTATTACTATGCAGCGGAAGTTAGATTACACTAGGCCAGCCATGGTCATGTATTCAATAGAGTGAAAGCACAATGACAAACAGCTTCAGTGTAATAAGGATCAGGTAGGAAGAAGTTATGAAGCCAAACAGATCATACATTCACGTTGTGAAGACAAAAGATAAAGCAAGCATGCAATGGCTTCACAATGAGTAACAGTAAGAAAAGGAAGTGAAGATAAAACCAGTGACTTGTTGAAGACAATGATATGTTGGACCAGTTCCAGTTGCTGTGACAACTGTACGTCTGGTTGAAGCGGCTAGGTATTTAAACCTTAGGACACACAGTCCCGGACACCCAGTCCTGAACACACAGTTCAGGACACCAAGTCCTCACCGTATTCTCCTTGAGCTAAGGTCACTTAGTCTTCGCCCAATCACTCTGGTAAGTCTTCAAGGTAGACTCCCAAACCTTCACAGACTTCGTTCACTGGCAATCCACAATGTCTCTTGGATGCTCTGAACGCGACGCCTAACCGTCTGGAGGATTCACAGTCCTCAAGTGTAATAAGTCTTCAGATCACACAGACACGAAGACTTAAGTGATGCCCAATTTACTCTGGCTTTGGGTGGTTAGGGCTTTTCTCCTCACTAGGAATTTTTCTCTCAAAGGCTTCGAGGTGGGTTGCTCTCAAACGACAAAAGCCGTGCACTGAAATCTGAGCAGCCAACTGTTTATGGTTGTGGGGATGGGCTATTTATAGCCACTTGGCAACCCGACCTGATTTGTCCGAAATGACCCTAGGTCACTAAGGAACTGACACGTGTCTCAACGGTCAGATTTCAAACTCTCATGGCAACTTTACTTGGGCTACAAGCAAAGCTGACTTTTCCGGCTCTGGACAAGATTACACTTGAGGACAATTTACTATGCATGTGAAAGAGTATGAAGATAATGACATGCATAATGAAAAATGGACGTCTGCAGAATGAGATAAGTGCGGAATTTATCGTCGCACATGCAGATTTTATCTTCGCAAACAGAGTGGCAAACAAGTAGCAGACGACCATCGAGTTTTAGTGTTTACAACTCAAAGAGCCAAATGAAGCAAAAGCAAGAGTTGTAAACATGAAGCAAAATATAACAAAGCATAAGGCACCCGCCCATATTGACCCGCTTGAAGACTATAAACAGCATATGCTTCTCCCCCTTTTGTCAGTAATGACCAAAAAGGTTTGAAGACATAGAGTTTTCTACGCGTTCCCAGGCGCAGCAGGGTCGGTGGAGTTGTTTGGCGGTGCAGAACTTGGATGTGCTGAAGCAGGTGGTGGTGAAGTAGCATCGTCGTCTTCATCAATGATCCTTGCAGTGACTGTGGCAGCAGATGAAGAAAACTCAGAGTCTTCAAGTGATGGTGTGTTGTGCATCACAGCCCTTCTAGGAGGTGTGGTGTCAAACTTGAAGCGCTCTGTGAAGCCATCCTCTTCAAGTTCAGCTTCAGTGCATATCATTGAGAGCCCTTTCCACGTACGACGGCAAGTCTCATGTGTAACGAAGGCATTCTTGCTGGCAAGGTTTCGAAGACGATTGACATCCACCAAGAGGCTCTTCATCTGACGCTTTAGCCAGTCGTGATGCCTATCTTGCTTTTGGTGAAGGGCCACAAGAAGCTCTTGGTCAGTGAGGACACGAGCACGCTTCTTGGGTCTTGGAGCATTTGTGCTGTCTATGGCTTCAGTAGATGCTGGTGCACGTGTAGTGCCAGCCAACGGATATACCCTGGATACGGCTTCAACACCTTCAACATTCTGCGTGAAGCTCTGGTGTTCTGCATTCTGAAGACTTATCGGTTGCTTGTCAGGCTCAGGATATATTGCTTCAGCAGAGGTATCCACATCTGGCAGGAAGATCCGATGGTTTCGGGCTGAGGGCTGATACGAGATCGTAGAGTGCAGTTTGATCAGCCTCATCACCCAAGGGGCATAGAACTTCAAACCAAATAATTCCGAGCCTGGCGCAGCAAGTTGGCGTATGAAGAGATCCTGTGCGTTGAAGCATTTGCCATGCAGGATATATAATATGAGAGTCTTCATTGCACCCTCAATCTTTGCATTTGGAGAGTGCCCCTTAATGGGCCAGAGAGTCCGCCGGATGATGTGATATATGGTCCTGGGCAGGTACTCTAGGTCTTCAACGAAGAACTCAGTAGGATAAGGTGCATCATGAGGCAATGGCTTCATCATTGAGAGCATCTGACTCATATTGGGTTCAGGCCTCTGGAATATGCTCTCAATAGCTTCAGAATGTAGTTGACAGCCTTCCTCGAAGAATTCGCCTGGAGTGGGCAGGCCGGTGAGCTCAATGTTATCAAATGCATTGGCTTCATGATGGACATTGCCAGTCATCCACTCCAGGATCCAAGTCTTCGGATCTCTGTTGTATCCTTTTATATGAAGGGTGGCATAGAACTGAAGCAGAAGCTCTTCATTCCAGTGCTCTTCATCAGTCACAAACTGCAGCAGACCCACTTGCCTGAAGCAATCCAAAGCTTCCTCAAGACATGGCAGACCAGCAATGGCTTCAACCTCAAGGCGCTTGTGCGGGAAGATGCGACCTTGGTTGTATAAGATGCATGAATAATAGCTGCGCTGAGAATAGCTCCAGAACCTATCTGATACAATCCTTTCCCTTGAATAGGGGTTCTTGGAGCTATTGAAAAATGTATTGTCTGCCTTGAAGCTGTTAATATCAAAGGAGCCAGGTGCTGATGCAGGACCTGGGAACCTTGGAAGCCTTGGGACTGGCTTCTGGACATGAGGCCTGTGCTCAATATGATAATCAAACTGTGGACCTGCAGTAGACTCAGGAACAGAAGCATCAGGCTCAGTAGCTTCGCTGTCCGCTGAAGCATTTGGTGGGGTGGGCTCCACATTGGCTTCAGTGTTTGTGGTGGCAGCCGCAACATTTCCTTCCTCCGCTTGTGTAGTTGGAGGGACAACTTCAGGCACGTTCTCCCGGAGAACTGCATCTTGATGGAGCGGGGAAGTGGGTTCTGGTGGTGCTTCTTCATTGTCTTCGGCTGATGCAGCCGGAATTTCTGCAGAATGGACTTGAGGCCTTGGACCTTTGCGAAGCCTACGGAACACAGACGACGCTTGTGGGGTTGGAGTGGGCTGGGCCTCAAAGTCTTCTTCCTCCTGAGGGCGATCCGCCCATGACTCATCTTGTGCCATTGGCGTCAGAGGACGACCAATACTGATGAGTTCGCTTGTTTCAAGCAGAGGAAGGGCTGCATCATCTTGTACATTGTCTTGGTGACCAATGTCTTCAGCAGCTGTGGGGTCGGCTGCTGGAATATCTTCGGCTTCTGGAGCCTCTGTGGGAGCAGGCTCATGAACTGTCAGTCGTCTTTCTGCATTGGGGTGAATGACAGAGAGGGGTTCAACCATCAAGGGCTCTGTGGGAGCAGCCCGAGATTTCTTGATCTTGCGCTTCTTTTTGCTGGGGGCAGTAGGAGAGGCTTCAGAGCTCTTTCTTTTTCTGGCTTCAGCCTCTGCAGTTCTTGTCTTCTTTAGCTCTGAAGCTGTTGACCGGCTCTTTGGCTTCGAGCCAGTCGTTGCAGTGGGGAACACAATTTGGACCGCTTCTTGTCTAGGTGCCTCTGGTTCAGCCACAGCAGGCTTCTTCTTCTTCTTCGCGGCCATCTTGGGGTCGATGCCAGGACGCCCAAGTGCCTTGCGCTTTTCAGCCTCGTTGTAGGCTTGAACACATTTTTCTGCCAAAGACTTCATCCGCTCACGTGAGCCCTGAGCTTCTGCACGCTTCTTCAGAAAATTTTCTTTGAGCTCATGCAGCATGGTTTTGAAGCTTCTCACTTCCTGCACGCTGAGGCTGGCCATGCGCTTCTTGAACTGAGCCTTTTCGTGATCAATTTTCTGCTTCAGCTCAACGATGCGCTGAGCAATGGCAAGTTTTGAAGCGATTGCGCCTTGAAAGGCGACGCTGAGGCCAACAGGCAGCTGCAGATCATTGAAGCTTATGTCTGGTGAGTCAAACCATTCATCGATAAAGCTGTAGATGATAACGACATCAAAGAGAGGCAGATTGTTGAAGATTTCAGCTTCTTCTTTGCTTTTGATAAGCTGCTCTAGAGCGTCATCTCCCAGATCTTCATCGCTTGATAGATCAATGGCTTCGCTGCGCAGAATGGCAGCAGCAGTGAGTTCTTTGCCTGTTTGTTGCTGGGGCTCCTTTTCCTTCAGGGGCTTGGAGACGCGGGATATGTCTTCAGACTGCACACTGACTTCAGGAGGTGCAGTTTTCAATGGCTTTGCCCTTGAGATTTTTGAGGCATGGGCCGGCTTTGAAGCTTTTGATCTCTTCGTCTGCTTTGGCTTCGGCACAGCAGGAGCTTCATCAGAATCAGAGTCAGCTGGAGGGTCATTCACAGCAGTCCCTTGGACTAAGATGTGGGTGATCAGGCCCTCAAGATTGGCAAACGGACCGATGATATTGGGTTCCGCGTCGCGTGTGCCATCTGCCCTTGGTGCGGAGGGACCAGGGTTGAAGTCTAACCCAAATTTCTTCTTATTCAGCTTCGCTGACTATTGGGCAAACTGAAAGTTGCGCTTGAAGAGATTGTCATCACGGCACCACAGGAGTGACGACGGATGCGCATCATCAGGTTGTGGTCCTTGGACCATGCATGGGTAGAAGCCCTGAGCAATGGCTTCATCTCTGGTCTTGGGTACGAGGTTCTTGTATAAGATGTTCCCCCATGGCTTCTTGATGGCACTCTTTTCAGCATACTCCTGAGTGACGAAGCGGTATTTGAACCACTGTTCTGCCCAATAGCGTCGAATCCATTGGATTCGGGTCTTGCGCTGCCCATAGCTCTCTTCTGGATCTGTTTTGTACATTTCTGCCAAGTCTTCAGGCAGATCTTTGGAAGTTCCCTCACGTCTCTGTCTGCCCCCCTTCCTTGCTGCTGCTTCTGAAGCCATAAACTTTAACTTGAAAGGCTTCAAAACTTTCAAAGGCTTTCTTTTTCTGGACCAACAGGAACTGGCTTCAGGAGAGTTTATGTGATGTTGTAGGAATTCTGCAAATGAATGCAGACTATGAGAACCGAAGGATTCTCCCACGGACATGTACCTGTGACAGCATTAAGGTGCGAGGGAAGGGGAAGAGGTCATATGCATTCTCAGAAGGTTTTGAAGATTAATCAGTTTAGAAGACATTGACCTCATCGTGCGAAGACATTCACTCATAGATAAGAAGTTGGTTCCAGATTTGTACGAACCCACAGATTAGTACAAGTGTGGAATCTAACTACTTTATGAAGCACAAGTGAATATACTAGGCATGTCATGAGATGCAGCGAGAGATCTAACTAGTGTGAAGAGAAACTTCTTGTGGTAGAAAGTGACAGAACCATGAGATCAAAGGGGCTGTAAAAAGAAGTTTTATTTACCACACTGGAACTGCTAGACGGAAGGGAGTTGATGCCGAGCAGTTCAGTCCTCCGTGCCCTAACTTGGCGACGGAAAACACCTACGGAGACGGCGGAGAGGACGATGTCCGCGGTCGGCGTGAGGACGGCGTTGGAGAGGTTGCGGCAGCGAAGCGCTTCGTCTCCGGCGTCGTCGAGTGCTAGCGGTGGCACTAGGGTTCGTGCGAGGGTGGAAGAAGGAGATAATGACCGCGGTAAGTGTGAATTTATAGGCTCAGGGGCGGCACTATGCTATTACACAGGTGCCCCTGGCGGTTCGCATTTGAGGAACGCGTGGCCAGTTGGCGAAAGTTTGGGGTTTGTTCCACGTCCCACGCACGCCTAAATTGTCTGACGGTCGTTCCTGCTTCTCCGGA
Organism: Triticum urartu; assembly: GCF_056163025.1. Lineage (NCBI taxonomy): Eukaryota > Viridiplantae > Streptophyta > Magnoliopsida > Poales > Poaceae > Triticum > Triticum urartu. Next base: position 100,626,935 of record NC_141875.1, read on the forward strand.
TTTTATGTGGAGGAATGAGCATTAAAAATGGACTTTATGGTTGTCTCTATATCTTCAGCCGACAAGGACATAGTGAAGACATTCGACAGTTTCAATAGAATGCATATGACTTGGAGAGATAGAATTTGAGATAGAAAGCATAGAGAGATTAGGGTCCGATCACATTCACTTAGTTCAAGAGATTCAACCAAGAAGACATAGCTATAAGTGAATGCTGTAGAGGACAGAACACTAGTATGTATATATTTGTATAATCAATGTAGTGAAGATAATCATGAAGACATGTCGAGTTCGAAGCCAAACCAAATGTGAAGATATTGCAAGGTAACGCCATGAGTGAAACACTTTAAAATGGAACGTTTTGGTGGTGGCGTTACCCACCGTATAGGAAGTATTAGACCCAGACACGGCGCACAATTATCGTGGTGCTCCGAAGTCAAATTCCACATTAGTGTATTCACACTTAGAATGTATGTCTTCATTGATTGAAGATATACTTTCTTTGTGTGTTGTACATCTAAGTCATTAATATGCATAAGTGTTAGGATGTGTGCCTGATCACAAGACATTTGAGGATTCCAAGATATTTAGCTCACACCGTAACTTGCAAAACCTCTTCTCATCCAAGGGCTTGGTGAAGATATCTGCCAATTGCTCTTCAGTGTTGACGTGTATGATATCAATGTCTTCCTTCACAACATGATCTCTGAGAAAGTGATGACGAATTTCAATGTGCTTTGTCTTCGAGTGCTGAACTGGGTTGTTGGCAATCTTGATGGCGCTTTCGTTGTCGCAGTATATTGGCACTTGCTTCAGATGAATGCCATAGTCCTTGAGTGTTTGCTTCATCCACAGAAGCTGAGCGCAGCAAGATCCAGTAGCAATGTATTCAGATTCAGCAGTGGAGAGAGATACACAGTTCTGCTTCTTTGAAGACCAACATACAAGTGATCGTCCCAGAAAGTGACATGTGCCTGATGTAGACTTGCGATCAACCTTGTCACCAGCATAATCAGCATCCGAAAATCCAACCAAATCAAACTCTGAGCCCTTTGGATACCATAATCCTAGAGTTGGGGTGTGAGCCAAATATCGAAGAATTCGCTTCACAGCTAAGTGATGCGACTCCTTTGGTGCCGCTTGAAATCGAGCACACATGCAAACACTAAGCATGATATCTGGCCTAGATGCACATAAATAAAGCAAAGACCCAATCATGGAGCGGTATACCTTTTGATCGAACTCTTTACCATTGTCGTCAGGACCTAGATGATGTTTGGCTGGCATTGGTGTTGTGAAGCCTTTGCAGTCTTGCATACCAAACTTCTTCAGGCAATCTTTGAGATACTTCTCTTGAGATATGAAGATGCCATTGCACTGTTGTCGTATTTGAAGACAAAGGAAGAACTTCAGCTCCCCCATCATGGACATCTGATATTGCTCTTGCATCATATATCCAAACTCTTCACTGTACTTCTGATTGGTGCAGCCGAAGATAATGTCATCCACATATATTTGGCACACAAACAGTTCACCATCATATGTCTTCGTGAAAAGAGTGGGATCCAGGGAACCAGGTATGAAGCCTTTGCTCTTCAGGAAGTACTTGAGTGTGTCATACCAGGCCCTAGGGGCTTGTTTGAGGCCATACAGTGCCTTGTTGAACTTGTATACCATGTCAAGATGTTTTGGATTTTCAAAGCCAGGCGGTTGTGCAACATACACTTCTTCTTCAATCTTGCCATTGAGAAAGGCACTTTTCACATCCATTTGATATAGAAGTATGTTATGATGATTTGCATAGGCCAGCAGTATGCGTATGGCTTCAAGCCTAGCCACAGGAGCAAATGTTTCATCGATGTCAATGCCCTCCACTTGAGTATATCCTTGAGCAACGAGACGAGCTTTATTTCTGACAACTTGACCATGCTCATCTTGTTTGTTGCGATATATCCATTTAGTGCCTATAATGTTGTGCTTTCATGGATCAGGACGCTTAACCAGTTCCCATACATTATTCAGCTCAAACTGTTGAAGCTCTTCTTGCATAGCTTGAATCCATTCAGGTTCCATGAAGGCTTCTTCAACTTTCTTGGGTTCTGATATTGATACGAATGCGAAGTGCCCACAGAAATTTGCTAGCTGAGTTGCCCTTGAACAAGTGAGTGGACCAGGTGCATTGATGCTGTCAATTATTCTGTCAATCTGCACTTCATTGGCAACACGAGGATGTATAGGGCGAAGACTTTGCTCTTCCTGATCTGTGTTGTTGTTGGGAGGAATGTCTTCAGGTTGGGCGATGTCTTCATGTTGATCAGGTGCTTAGATGATAAGTTCTTCTTCAGAATGAGCTTCATAAGGTATAATCTCTCCAGTTCCCATAAGCTTGATTGATTCACTAGCTGGAACTTCATCTAGAACATTTGGCAGTTGCTCTCTTTGTGAACCATTTGTCTCATCAAACCGCACATCCACTGTTTCAACCACTTTGTAATGGAAGAGACTGAAGACTCTGTAGGAGTGTGAATCCTTTCCATATCCAAGCATAAAGCCCTCATGTGCTTTTGGTGCAAACTTTGAGGTGTGGTGTGGGTCCTTGATCCAGCACCTTGCTCCAAATACTCTGAAGTAACTGACATTTGGCTTCTTGCCAGTTAGGAGTTCATAAGATGTCTTGTTCAGAAGCTTGTGAAGATAAACACGATTGATTGTATGGCATGCAGTATCAATGGCTTCAGTCCAGAATTTTCTTGGAGTCTTGTATTCATCTAGCATTGTTCTGGCCATCTCAATGAGTGTTCTGTTCTTGCGTTCGACGACGCCATTCTGCTGTGGCGTGTACGGAGCTGAGAATTCATGTGTGATGCCCAAGGTATCAAGATATGTATCAAGGCCAGTGTTCTTGAATTCAGTGCCATTGTCACTTCTGATGTGCTTTATTTTGGCGCCAAAATTGTTCATAACTCGATTGGCGAAGCGTCTGAAGACATCCTGCACTTCAGTCTTATAAAGGATTATGTGCACCCAAGTATATCTAGAGTAATCATCAACAATGACAAAACCATAGAGGCAAGCAGAAGTAGTAAAAGTTGAGTAGTGAGTGGGACCGAAAAGATCCATGTGGAGCAGTTCGAAGGGTTGTGTAGTAGTCATGATTGTCTTCAAAGGATGTTTTGCCCTTGTCATCTTCCCTGCTTCACAGGCACCGCATAAGTGATCTTTCTTGAACTTGACGCCCTCGATGCCTATGCCATGCTTCTTCTTCGCAAGGGTGTGGAGGTTCCTCATGCCAGCATGCCCAAGCCTCCGATGCCAAAGCCAGCATTTTGAAGCTTTTGCAAGAAGACATACTGCAAGTTGTGGCCCTACTGAGAAATCTACCACGTACAAATCACCTTTCTGATACCCTTCAAACACTAGAGACTTGTCAGATTCCATTAGTACCAGGCAACGATATTTTCCAAATATTACGATCATATTCAAATCGCAAAGCATTGAGACAGACATTAAGTTGAAGCCAAGGGATTCAACAAGCATGACTTTATCCATGTGTTGATCCTTTGAGATTGCAACTCTACCTAGACCCAATACCTTACTTTTACCAGTGTCAGCAAATGTGATGTGGCTCTTGTCGGATGGACGTAAGGTTGAGTCCATAAGAAGGCTTCGTTTGCCAGTCATGTGATTTGTACACCCACTATTAATAATCCATTCTGAAGACTTTGAAGTCGCTGGTGTCGTACCCTACAGTGCAGTTAGGGGGATAGGCTTCACGAAGAGAATTGTGAAGAAAAAACATTCGACGAACTAGTGGGTTATGAAAACTTAGATCCAGATTAGGACTAATAGGGAGAGTAGCATGCGATTCAGGAACGAAGTACATAATGATGCCATTTGGGCATTTTATCTTGCGCCCTACAAGATTTTTAAGGTCCCTAGCAATGGCATCAGAAGATTTTGTTTTTCTGCTGGAGACCTTTCCCTGCAAAAGAGAGTTAAGCTTTCTTAACCACCCACATCTTCAAGGGTGGCTTAGAAGCAATAAGTCTAAGTGCAGCATCTGAGAATTTTGGCTTTGAAGCCTTAGCAAACAGTCTAGCAGGTGGACAATAATACTCATAGGAATAAGCAGAATAATTTTTGGTCATATGAACATGACGATTCGAAGAACCGCTCTCATATTCATATGCCTGAGTATGGTTTCCCTGCAAAACATTTGCGTTAGTGTGACTCAGGTGAGTCCTCTGTTTGTATGAAGCCTTTGGACCATATGAAGCCTTTGGTCTGATGTTTGTCTTCTTCAAGTAAGGTGTCATGAAGACATTCACAGGAAGATTTTCCAGACACTTTTTTGGAACCCAGATCTTCTTCATAGGTGGTCCATTCCTGCAGTTAGTACCAATGTACCTGGCAAACACTTCACCATTCTGATTCTTAAACAGTTTATAGTTTGCATCAAAGGATTCATCAATGATAATGGGGTTAGCACAAGTGAAGCCAGATAAATTGGATGGATCTGCTGAAAGTTCCTTTGCAGCAACCCATGTGGTTTTGGGGTACTGCTCAGGTTTCCAGTAAGAGCCATCTGCATTTATTTTCCTCACGAACTCAACACCCTCTTTCCTAGGGTTTCGGTTCAGAATCTGCTTCTTGAGGACATCACATAATGTCTGATGTCCTTTAAGGCTTTTGTACATCCCTGTTTCAAGCAATGTCTTCAACCTAGCATTCTCATCAGCAATAGAAGTGGTATCCTCAGCAGAGGGGTTAGTTACCACATCAACAGTTGAAGATATTGAAACAGCAGTAGCAGTGGAACATTCAGCAACAGAAGTAGCATTATCACGCTCAATGCATTTAAGACATGGTGGTTCAAATCCTTCCTGAGCGGGACTGATCTGTTCGGCGCGAAGTGACTCGTTTTCCTTTTGAAGATCTTCATGAGCCGCTCTCAATTTTTCAAGTTCTTGCTTCCTTTGAAGATAATCATAGGAAAGCTTTTCATGAGTTGTTGAGAGAGTATCAAGACGATCTTCAAGTTCCTGATACTTAACGTGAAGGTTTTTTATGTCTTCAAATTCAGATCGAGTCATTTCAGCACCCAACAGATCATCGCTTCTGTCTAACAGTTTTTGAATATGTTCCATAGCTTTCTGTTGTTCAGTTGCAATTTTAGCAAGTGTTTTGTAGCTAGGTTTTGAATCACAGTCAGAGTCATCGTCACTAGATGTTTGATAGCGAGTAGTGCGTGTGTTTACCTTGGCACCGCGTGCCATGAAGCAGTAGGTAGGAGTGGAGTCGTTGTTGTCATTTGCGTCAGTGTCGGTGATGCAGTCATTGTCTTCAGTGTTGAAGATGGACTTGGCGACGTATGCTGTAGCCAGACTCGCAATGCCAGAATCAGACTCCTCAGACTCCACCTCTGCCTCCTCAGATGCGGACTCCTCCTCTGAATCCATCTCCTTGCCAACAAACGCACGTGCCTTGCCAGATGAGCTCTTCTTGTGTGATGAAGACTTTGAAGAAGACTTGGAAGAAGACTTTGAGTATTTCTTCTTCTTCTTGTCGTCAGAATCATATTCCTTGCTCTTCTTCTTCCTTCTGTTCTCATTGTCCCACTGTGGACACTCAGAGATGAAGTGTCCAGTTTTCTTACACTTGTGACATGTTTTCTTCTTGTAGTCAAGAGCAGAAGCTTCATCATTCCTTGAGCTTGATCGTGAAGATTTTCTGAAGCCTTTCTTCTTGGTGAATTTTTGGAGCTTCTTCACTAGCATTGCAAGTTCTCTTCCAATGTCTTCAGGATTATCAGAACTGCAGTCAGATTCTTCTTCAGATGAGGAAACAGCTTTTGCCTTCAAGGCACGAGTTCGCCCATAGTTTGGGCCGTAGATATCTCTTTTCTCAGAAAGCTGAAACTCATGTGTGTTGAGCCTCTCAAGTATGTCAGATGGATCGAGTGTCTTGAAATCAGGACGTTCTTGAATCATTAGGGCCAGGATGTCAAACGAACTATCAAGTGATCTCAGCAGCGTCTTGACGATTTCATGTTTGGTGATCTCAGTGGCGCCGAGGGCTTGAAGCTCATTTGTGATGTCAGTGAGCCGGTCAAATGTGTGCTGGACATTCTCATTGTCATTTCGCTTGAAGCGGTTGAAGAGGTTGCGAAGAACACTGATTCTTTGATCTCTCTGGGTTGAGACGCCTTCATTGACCTTGGAGAGCCAGTCCCAGACCAGCTTGGATGTCTTCAAAGCACTCACACGGCCATACTGTCCTTTTGTCAGATGACCACAGATGATATTTTTGGCAGTAGAGTCCAGTTGAGTGAACTTCTTGACATCAGCAGCAGTGACACCTTCTCCAGCCTTGGGAACGCCGTTTTCGACGACATACCATAGGTCGACGTCAATGGCTTCAAGATGCATGCGCATCTTATTCTTCCAGTAGGGATATTCAGTTCCATCGAAGACGGGGCACGCAGCGGAGACTTTGATTATCCCTGCAGTCGACATAGCTAAAACTCCAGGTGGTTAAACCGAATCACACAGAACAAGGGAGCACCTTGCTCTGATACCAATTGAAAGTGCGTTATATCAACTAGAGGGGGGGTGAATAGGCGATTTTTATGAAAGTCTTCAAAACGTGAGAGTTATGAAGACAAACAGTGAAGATTATGCCTATTACTATGCAGCAGAAGTTAGATTACACTAGGCCAGCCATGGTCATGTATTCAATAGAGTGAAAGCACAATGACAAACAGCTTCAGTGTAATAAGGATCAGGTAGGAAGAAGTTATGAAGCCAAACAGATCATACATTCATGTTGTGAAGACAAAAGATAAAGCAAGCATGCAATGGCTTGACAATGAGTAACAGTAAGAAAAGGAAGTGAAGATAAAACCAGTGACTCGTTGAAGACAATGATATGTTGGACCAGTTCCAGTTGCTGTGACAACTGTACGTCTGGTTGGAGCGGCTAGGTATTTAAACCTTAGGACACATAGTTCCGGACACCCAGTCCTGAACACACAGTTCAGGACACCAAGTCCTCACCGTATTCTCCTTGAGCTAAGGTCACTTAGTCCTCGCCCAATCACTCTGGTAAGTCTTCAAGGTAGACTCCCAAACCTTCACAGACTTCGTTCACTGGCAATCCACAATGTCTCTTGGATGCTCTGAACGCGACGCCTAACCGTCTGGAGGATTCACAGTCCTCAAGTGTAATAAGTCTTCAGATCACACAGACACGAAGACTTAAGTGATGCCCAATTTACTCTGGCTTTGGGTGGTTAGGGCTTTTCTCCTCACTAGGAATTTTTCTCTCAAAGGCTTCGAGGTGGGTTGCTCTCAAACGACAAAAGCCGTGCACTGAAATCTGAGCAGCCAACCGTTTATGGTTGTGGGGGTGGGCTATTTATAGCCACTTGGCAACCCGACCTGATTTGTCCGAAATGACCCTGGGTCACTAAGGAACTGACACGTGTCTCAACGGTCAGATTTCAAACTCTCATGGCAACTTTACTTGGGCTACAAGCAAAGCTGACTTGTCCGGCTCTGGACAAGATTCGCTCTCATTGTCTTCACTCGAAGACATAGGTTTTTGATTTAGGCATCACTTCAGTCATTCTGACTAGTTCTCCTGGACCCCACTTAACAGTACGGTGGTTCCTATGACTCAACACAAAAGAAAAAGAACTACGAAAGATCTAAGTCTTCGAGTTCCATAAGCTTCATCACGTGTCTTCTTTTGTCATAGTCTTCAATGTGAATATCTTCATATACCACCTTTGTCTTCAATGTCTTCATACATTTTTAGGGTTCATCTCTGGTAGTAAAACCGAATCAATGAGGGACTTCTACCTGTGTTTTCCTGCAATTCTCACAAACACATTAGTCCCTCAACTGGGTTTGTCGTCAATACTCCAAAACCAACTAGGGGTGGCACTAGATGCACTTACAATGGGACCTTTTCTTTCCTCTAATGGTTATACACATATTTTAGTTGCAGTTGATTACGTTACTAAGTGGGTAGAAGCTATTCCAACTAGTAGTGCTGATCATAACACTTCTATTAAAATGCTTAAAGAAGTTATTTTCCCAAGATTTGGAGTCCCTAGATATTTAATGACTGATGGTGGTTCACATTTTATTCATGGTGCTTTTCGTAAAATGCTTGCTAAATATGATGTTAATCATAGAATTGCATCTCCTTATCACCCTCAGTCTAGTGGTCAAGTAGAATTGAGTAATAGAGAACTCAAATTAATTTTGCAAAAGACTGTTAATAGGTATAGAAAGAATTGGTCTAAGAAACTTGATGATGCATTATGGGCCTATAGAACTGCATATAAAAATCCTATGGGTATGTCTCAGTATAAAATGGTCTATGGAAAAGCATGTCACTTACCTCTCGAACTAGAACACAAGGCTTATTAGGCTATTAAAGAACTTAATTATGATTTTAAACTTGCCGGTGAGAAGAGGTTATTTGATATTAGCTCACTTGATGAATGGAGAACCCAAACCTATGAAAATGCCAAGCTGTTTAAAGAAAAAGTCAAAAGATGGCATGAAAAAAGGATACAAAAGCGTGAGTTTAATGTAGGTGATTATGTATTGCTATACAACTCTCGTTTAAGGATTTTTGCAGGAAAACTTCTCTCTAAATGGGAAGGTCCTTACATTATCGAGGAGGTCTATCGTTCCGGTGCCATAAAAATCAACAACTTCGAAGGCACAAATCCGAAGGTGGTGAACGGTCAAAGAATCAAACACTATATCTTAGGTAATCCCATAAATGTTGAAATCAATGTTATTGAAACCGTAACCCCGGAGGAATACATAAGGGACACTTTCCGGAACGTTTCAGACTTCGAAAAGGAATAGGTATGTGGTACGGTAAGTAAACCGACTCCAAAATAGTTTTTAAGGCAATATTTCTCCGTTTTGGAATATTTAGAAAAATAGAAAAATAAGCAGCAGACCGGGAAGGACACGAGGGCTCCACGAGGGTGGAGGGCGCGCTCTACCCTACTGGGCGCGCCCCCCTACCTCGTGGGCACCTCGTGTGCTCTCTAGACTCCGTTTTCATACACGACACGTATTTTGGTCGGTAAAAATTCATTATATAACCTCCCGGGGTTTTGACTCCCGTATCACGCAAAAATCTCATGTCTTTGTTTCGAGCTGCTTTTCTGACAGATCCAGGTCGTCATGTCGTCTTCAAGTGCCCCCAAGGACCAGTTCTTCGAGAAGGTCATCAACCCCTACCTCGCAGAAGTGTTGCAACACCCTCAAACCATAGAGATGCGTGAGGGGTTGTTGCACATCCGCGATGCTGAGGGACCAAGGAAGACCGGAAGCACGGAGGCCAGGCTCGAGGCATTGGAACAAGAAGTTTACAAGTGTCAGGAGATGGTGGAGCGTGGACTTGATTCCAATCACATTATGATCACGGAGTTCACCAACAACCACAAGCTGGACGTCAAGGACATTGGGGAGGCCATCTTCAAGCTTCATGAGAAAATCGAGCACCTCCAAGCCCAGATTTGTGACTTGCAAAACCAAAACTGTGAGTATGAATATAGATTCAAAAGGATGAGTTTGGCTATAGATTTGAGGTTTTAGGAGACTCGGTCATCTTTCTATGATGGTGAGCCTATGCCTTGGAAGAAGGACGACAAGCCTACGCCATCAACAAAATCACCACCGTCTCCACCAACAAAGAAGAATTGAGTATCTGGTATGGGCACTCCACTTGGCAACTGCCAAGCTTGGGGGAGTGCCCCGGCATCGTATCACCATCACTTTTATCTTTACCGTTTTCTTAGTTCGATCCTTTTGGTAATATCTTGATCTAGTAGAATAAAAGTTTTTAGTATGATCTAGCTGTGAGTTTTGCTTTATTATTCTTCTATGTAATCGAGTCCGTGAGCTATATAATAAAGATTAGTGTTGAGTCAAGGGCTTGATTATTTTTCCATGATCCTAAGTGAATAAAAGAAAAGAGAAAGAATAAAAAGAAACAAAGAGATCATATGGATCTTATGGAGAGTAATGAGCTCACATAGAAAAAGTATGATGAATAAAAGTTGTTGAGGGTTGACAAACATAGTTTTGGTCATCGTTGCAATTAATAGGAAGTAATAAAGAAAGAGAGGTCTTCACATATAAATATACTATCTTGGGCATCTTTTATGATTGTGAGCACTCATTAAAGTATGACATGCTAAAGAGTTGACGTTGGACAAGGAAGACAACGTATTGGGTTATGTTTTCTTACATCTGAGATAAATTATATTGTCTTGGATCTTCCAACATGATGAGCTTGCCTTTCCCCCTCATGCTAGCCAAATTCATTGCACCAAGTAGAAATACTACTTGTGCTTCCAAATACCCTTAAACCAGTTTTGCCATAAGGGTCCACCATATCTACCTATGGATTGAGTAAGATCCCTCAAGTAAGTTGTCATCGGTGCAAGCAATAAAAATTGCTCTCTAAATATGTATGATTGATTGGTGTGGAGGAAATAAGCTTTATACGATCGTGTGATATGGAAGTAATAAAAGCGACAGACTGCATAATAAAGGTCCATATCACAAGTGGCAATATAAAGTGACGTTCTTTCGCATTAAGATTTTGTGCATCCAACCATAAAAGCGCATGACAACCTCTGCTTCCCTCTGCGAAGGGCCTATCTTTTACTTTTATCCCCTACATTGCATAAGAGTCATGGTGATCTTCATCCTTCCTTTTTACATTTTATCCTTTGGCAAGCACAGTATGTTGGAAAGATCCTGGTATATATGGCTAACTGGATGTGAGTTTTCATAAACTATTACTGTTGACATTACCCTTGAGGTAAACCGTTGGGAGGCAAAAACTATAAGCCCCTATATTTCTCTGTGTCCGATTAATACTCCATACCCATAAGTATTGCGTGAGTGTCAGCAATTGTGAAAGATTATATGATAGTTGAGTATGTGGACTTGCTGAAAAGCTCTTATACATTGACTCTTTCCTCTGTTATGATAAATTGCAATTGCTTCAATGACTGAGATTATAGTTTGTTAGTTTTCAATAAAGTTTACGATTCATACTTGATATTGTGATTGAATTATTACTCTAGCATTAGAGATTATATGACAAAGAATTATATGAGTTGTTGTTCTAAGAATGATCATGATGCCCTCATGTCCGTATTTTATTTTTATCGACACCTCTATCTCTAAACATGTGGACATATTTTTCGATTTCGGCTTTTCACTTGAGGACAAGCAAGGTCTAAGCTTGGGGGAGTTGATACGTCCATTTTGCATCATGCTTTTATATCAATATTTATTGCATTATGGGCTGTTATTACACATTATGTCACAATACTCATGTCTATACTCTCTTATTTTACAAGGTTTCCATAAAAGAGGGAGAATGCCGGCAGCTGGGATTCTGGGCTAGAAAAGGAGCAAATATTAGAGAACTATTCTGCACAGCTCCAAAATTCCTGAAACTTCACGGAAGATGTTTTCCAAATATATAAAAATACTGAGAGCAAGAACTTCACCAGGGGGGCCACACCCTGCCCATGAGGGCGGGGGCGCGCCCTACCCCCTGGGCGCGCCCCCCTACCTCGTGGGCCCCCTGGTGGCCCTCCGGTGGCCATCTTTTGATATATGAAGTCTTTTGATGGAAAATAATCATAAGCCATCTTCTCGGATGAAACTCCGCCGCCACGAGGCGGAACCTTGGCGGAACCAATCTAGGGCTCTGGCGGAGCTGTTCTGTCGGGGAAACTTCCCTCCCGGAGGGGGAAATCATCGCCATCGTCATCACCAACGCTCCTCTCATCGGGAGAGGGCAATCTCCATCAACATCTTCATCAGCACCATCTCATCTCAAAACCCTAGTTCATCTCTTGTATCCAATTCTTGTCTCCAAGTCCGGGATTGGTGCTAGTAGGTTGCTAGTAGTGTTAATTACTCCTTGTAGTTGATGCTAGTTGGTTTAATTGGTGGAAGATCATATGTTCATATCCTATATGCATATTAATACCCCTCTGATTATGAACATGTTTATGCTTTGTGAGTAGTTACTTTTGTTCCCGAGGACATGGGAGAAGTCTTGCTATTAGTAGTCATGTAAATTTGGTATTCGTTCGATATTTTGATGAGATGTATGTTGTCTCTCCTCTAGTGGTGTTATGTGAGCGTCGACTACATGACACTTCACCATTATTTGGGCCTAGAGGAAGGCATTGGGAAGTAATAAGTAGATGATGGGTTGCTAGAGTGACAGAAGCTTAAACCCTAGTTTATGCGTTGCTTCGTAAGGGGCTGATTTGGATCCATATGTTTCATGCTATGGTTAGGTTTACCTTAATACTTTTGTTGTAGTTGCGGATGCTTGCAATAGAGGTTAATCATAAGTGGGATGCTTGTCCAAGTAAGGACAGTACCCAAGCACCGGTCCACCCACATACCAAATTATCAAAGTACCGAACGCGAATCATATGAACATGATGAAAACTAGCTTGACGATATTACCATGTGTCCTCGGGAGCGCTTTACATCATATAAGAGTTTGTCCAGGCTTGTCCTTTGCTACAAAAAGGATTGGGCCACCTTGCTGCACCTTATTTACTTTTGTTACTTGTTGCTCGTTACAAATTATCTTATCACAAAACTATCTGTTACCACTTATTTCAGTACTTGGGGAGAATACCTTGCTGGAAACCGCTTATCATTTCCTTCTGCTCCTTGTTGGGTTCGACACTCTTACTTATCGAAAGGACTATGATAAATCCCCTATACTTGTGGGTCATCAGGGTGGAAAGTTCAGTACAAAGGTCAGTGAAACGACCCGACTATCATTCTTCAGGTTGTTGCATCGGAGGATCTACGAATTTGGCATTCATTCTTTGGATTGACTGGCTCTCATAATGACCTGAATGTGCTTTCGAGATCACCATTGTTTCCTAGGCTTGTTGCTGAAGATGCTTCTCCTTGCAACTATGTTGTCAATGGTCGTGAGTACATGATGGGTTACTACCTTGCATATGGCATCTATTCTACATGGGCCACATTTGTCAAGACAATCCCGCGTCCTAAAGGTAACAAGAGATCTCGGTTTACAACGCATCAATAGTTGTCAATAAAGGATGCGGAGAGAGATTTTGGTGTGCTTCATAAGTGCTTTGCCATCATTCATGGCCCTCCCGAGTATTGGAACCCCCAAGGTCCTATGGCAAATTATGACATGTTGCATCATCTTGCATAACATGATCATTTGAAGATGAAAACGACGTGCCTCAGAAGTTTCGGTACATCTGCAATGGGGAGCCTATTGAGCTGGAGCATAATGCAAATAGGATACAAAGATTCCTAGCAACACATTAGAAGATCGAGAACTGAGAAGTTCATAGCCAGCTCCAAGCTGATCTTGTTGAGCATCAGTGGCATCTCATAGCACTTCGTACTTGTGCTTTTATCATGCTTTTTTACTTCATTTGACCCGTCTGTGTGTTGAATTCGAAAAATCTGGTTGTAAACTATGAATATGTTTATTTTTGAATTGCGTGAACATTAATTATTATGTTTGGCAAACAAAATTACTCCATTAAATTTAGGATATCATTTAGAAAGGACTTTTAGAGGGCAAATTTACTCCTCTATCTAAAGGACACTCGGTCGTATCCTCCTCTAAATTATAGGGGATCAGTTAGAGTTGCCCTTAGAGCGTCTAGGGCCAATATCCCATTCCAATGGCGGTATTAGAACTGCACCGATATCATTTTCTGATTGTTGTGGAGATATTTTTGCAGCCCCTGATAACTCATCTCCAATGACTGATTCTCCTATGTTTCCCTGTATACTTGAGAGGCAAATTTTTGGGATCGCGCGATAAACTAGAAATCTGGTCTGGCTATGCATACTGTTAGATCCACATTAAAAAAATGTCGGGGGAGACAATTTGGTAAATCATCCAATAGCACACTGCGATGTGCAGTACACTGAGCCAGGTTCTTAAATGGTGCTAGATACAACCAACCTCCCCCAAGAGATAGTTGAAATATCTTACTAGATGTTTGCATGTGGATAGATGATCAGTGGCAGATCTATACAATATAAGATCAATAAAATGATTCAAATAGTGTAAAAAATACACTATAAGTAGTATAATTTAGTCTAACCATCATTAGAAATCTGATAGACAATCCTAACATAGCACTAAGTTGTTCGACAATCAGTATCACGTATAACCTATTCTGCTCTTTTAGGGGGGGTGCCATGACACCCATAGCACTCCTACTGGATTCAACCCATAGATGATTGTTTGTTTATACAAACAATTGGGGCTACGAAGATGAGCTTTAAATGTTTTTACTTGATGTGTGTGTGTGTGTCGTGTGTTCTTTGCTATTGTGTGCAAATGCAATGCTTTACTTCGCACATCTGATTTATGCTCATCTTAATGTTGCATTAACAACAATGGATGTGTGATTACACGCTCGTGAATACTTTATCGCAGTTGCTAGTTCACAAGCAGCCAAAAAATTCATTTGTCGCGGTTGTTCTACCAAAAATTATTTGGATATTGAAATGGCGTGTTTGATTATTTTTATTGCTTTTTGAGATAGTGAACCGCTCATACTAAGTAGTTATTAAAACGGTGTGTGATGGGCTTGCCATAGATTGTCCATGATATCTTAATAATTTCTTTGCCAAACCAAAACAATTTAGTTATCCTTGATTATTTCTTAAGCAACACTATAATGTCTGCACGTTACACTTGCATTTATGAAGTCTTTTATCAAAACTTATGTAAAGTAATTCTTTCTTGAAGAACCAAACAATTTTATTTCTAAAACCTAATCATGTGTCATTTTTTTCCAAACTGAACTTTCACCATGGCCCGACCTTTAGTGGTCATTAATAGTCACGCATGTGCAACATTTGCATCAACAAATATAAACTTGACCTTGCTCAAAGGACCGGAAATTTAAACTACTCCCTCCGATCCAAATTTCTCTTACAAGAAAACCTATAGACAAACATTATGAGATAACTTACAATTGAACATATATTCCTAACATTCCCAATAGAGACATCAAATGTAAAAATCAATGAGGTTACATCTCCCGCAGCCAATGTCTACCCGTATATATCCTACACTCAAAATCATCATTGGAGCGTGACATAGTTGACCTACCTATCACGTACATCCTACCCACTTATCATATGCTTTTCCTCCTTCTTTTGATACAGAAAAAGAGTAAGAGTCAAGACTTTAGAGTCAAAATAAAATGTTCCAAATGTACTTGCTTGTATGTTTTGGTGAACAACGTGACAAAGACATGTAAGTTTAAATAATACTCTTGCCAATTCAACTCCTGATGGGGAGGAAGAACACTTCGTTCACACTGCTCCCTCTAAGTGGTTTGGGCAAATCCTAGACGTTGCTGCGCCGTGTTGATTGTTCGCTTCGCTCGTGTTGCAGGTGGGTAGGCGGTTGTTCATTAAATAAGAAGGTGGAGTTGGGAGACACACTTTAAACGGGTTTACTTAATGTTTGTGGATCCTGTGTCTCTATGCCCAATGCTCGTCATTGTGTGTCTAGGAAATGTTTTATTACCACATCTAAATTATGCCCCTCCTCGAATGTTGCATTAATACTGAGGCATACGAGATTACACATGAGCAAATATTTTATCAACACTTTTAACATTTCCATCCTCATTTGCCATTCCTAATAGGTTGGACCAATACATGTCAACACTTACATTTAAGGCAAAGCGCATTGCAGAGCGCATTACCAGTAAATATAAAATGACAACACAATAAGATAACTTAATTGAGTGTTGTTGCTTCATCAACATAACATCCATTGGCCCAGGCAGGTTGCATAGCGCACTGGTACTAAACACAAAACAAGAGCAGACTACAATAAGCTAATTAAGCAGAGTTATGTCATCAACACTAACATCAATGGATCTGGGCAATGTCACATTCTTCGATTCAGGTCGATTAGCACAAATGGTTTGTGAATCGTGCCTGAAATGAACCAGAGAATGCGATCCATGTTGCATTTCGAACAACGTACCAACCAAAGTGATTCCACCTTTTCGGCTTATGCATGTGGCAGAGGAGTTGTTGAATTACTATGTGACATGGAGCAACACATGAACAAAAGGATGAGGAGAAGGAACAAGAGGTGAAGGACCAATGTGAGCTGAGACATGATTAACGAGAGTCGAAGAGCCGCGAGGTTGAAAGAGGGTATGGCGAAAATGTATCCATAGGCGCAATTTGTCGTGAGATAGTTAGTAAGCATAAATGGAGGTCTATATCTGGTTAGTCGATAGGGTGGGACCATGCCATCTGTTGTATCGTGTTATACCGGCGTGGTACAACGTTTACTCACTTTCCATTTAGGCACAACTATAAGCCAATTAAGTGCGAAAATTCATTTCTGAGCACGAGCTCAGATGCTCCTGATATCTACACCACAAACTCATCTCTGGATCTGTGTCAGCAAATGTATTTCCTGACCGTATATTACATTTTATATCCAGGTGCAGGGGCACGGAACAGGTAGCCATTCGATGGCTCAGTCCCTTGTCTGAGCCCTTCCCGTCGCCCCCATTCACTAACGGCCACTAGACCAGCTCCTCATAAATGCATCTCTCAGCCTCGCCCCACACCGATCTAGCTATAAGCCTGTTTATCGTAGTACTACTAGTGGACCTGTATGTTTGTGTAAGGATCTAGCTGTTGTTAACGAAGCTTGTTTCCCACACTAAATAAATTTTATCTGATTTTCAACTTGGACGTCGGAGAAACATATCTTTTTTTCAGTAACCACCTCATGTCTCTCGGATATCAATGATTCTATCCCTCAACTGATATTGTGTAACTGCGGGATTACATCATTAAGAAGTCAAGCTTCCAAAATAGTGCAAAAAGATGGTTTTAAAAGAACAGTGCCAAAAGACAAAATCAAGATATAGTCAACAACAATATGATCCTTTGGGAAATATGACAGGGCGATGATTACTAAGCCCATGTTTTCACACAATTTTCGTTACCTAAGATCCATCAAATGCACCTAATACATTGGCAGGTATTAAATATGTACTCCATGGTAAACAGTAACACAACAAAATCATGTCCACTCAACAATATCATAACACATGGGAATGGAGTCTTGCTGAGCCTATGCGGAGCAGCAGCTGCTATTTTGCTGCTGTATGGGCTGCCCTTTCATGTGAACATGGACAGTAGATTTCCTCTCCGTGGCAGATTGTCTCGTCATTCTGCAGGCATGTAAAAATTTCAGTAGCAAGTAAATCCTTCACTCGAACAGAAGGCAAGACTAGCAGTCCACATGGAAAGCATGCCCACCAGATTTTTAGAAGGCAGCAGAAGTAGTCATAATAGGAGATAACTGCATGATCTGTCCTTAGCCATCAGAAAAACTAAAGCCAATACCTAAATAAACTGTTTGTGTCAATTATGAACTCTGCAGAATTAATGTAATGAAAGGCTCCATGGGAAGTATTTGAGAAATTGTTCGTCATTGCTCTTGCTTGCAGTTTTTCTTCCGAAAAGCAAGAAATTATTGCTCTCTCGGCTTCTCTTGATCATGCACACAACCCAATAAAAAGATGAGCATATCATAATTTTTAAACCAGTAATGCAAACATATTGGACGGAATTCCGAAAGCCTTTCTTTTTCACAAGAATACAGGTCATTCGATGAGATCTAACATTTCAGAGAAACTGGGAAGAAAAAAGGCCTCTAAAAGTGTGTAGCTCCTGGTTATCTTTTCTTCATTTCTGATGACATATTTAAGAAAGTTCTCTCCACATTAATGGATTCCGTAGCATAACTCTCAAGAAAATTCATTCCTAATGATTCCGCAAATGCCTGAAACTAATCATTGATATTTTAGTCACTTCATTATATATTTGAATAGAAAAGATCAGAATCACATTACGAAGAAGAGTATCAAGAACAAAGAGGCAAGCCAACCTTTCAAGCATGAAACAAGTTGAGAGTGTTTTTTTGGTGTGTGCCAATTAGCAATACGTTGTTCTGTCCATTCAAGTATAACAGGTAAGCTCAAACTAAATGGCGGTTAGATGTTAGCCAGTACAATAGAAATCACATTATTTTCTAAATGTAGATAACAACGAGCCGTGAAAATGATAAGTTCAGGTCAATGGCTAAAGTGAAACTGTGAACCAATTCAACCGATCCTAGAGTACTATATTACTACATCTGAGTAAAGCAGTTCCAAAAAGACGGCGTTGAGTGTCACAAGAATATGATAAAAAGTAATACGGGTGTCCATGAGGGCTTACAATGATTCCATGCACTCCCCGGTAGTAAGTAGTAACTGCTTGTTATTGTCTTGAACCTTTCAAGACCCGCATGTCCCACTGAGAAAGGAACAGATCATTGCTACAACAACCAGAGGAGTGCATGAACACAGGTAGAATTTGTAAGGCAATGCTGACCTAGCCTCCAATTGTTCATTCGTTCAGAATTATGACTGCTCGCCAAGCATGTATAGTCTAAGTTGTACAGTAACCAGAAGTACTTGGGGAGTACATTGGCCCAATCCCTGCATATTTTCCAACAAACAAAATGTCAAGACTACCACACACACAGATACCACAGGACGGCCATGCCTCACCGTTTTCTCAAATATAACTATGTAAGCAGAGTTCAGTAGGCACCGAGCAACCGCAGACTATCTCCTCCATGCATTTTGTCCTCTCAGCGTTGAGCCTGATCTTATCATATCTAATTCCGAACCCGATCTCCCAAGTGTACAAATTGTAGAAATCATATGCCTCGCCCGAGCAAGTGCAGGTCGCACTACACTCTTTGTCGGTTCCTCTGCATACTTGTGAGCACTCATCCCAGGGACAAGGTGTCTGGTCTGGTGGTGTACTACCGAGCTGTAACCTGAATTTTCCAAATGTACAAATTCAGTCCAGTAGTTTTAGTTAAGCAATACCAACATGCAAGGACTGTCGTCTGCCAGTTAAAAGAAGATAATACTTAGGAGCAGCTACCATGCTTCAGCTAACCAGATCATATAGTGATTTTGTGAATGGTTTCAAAACTAAAATGAAGTGTGTCAAGCATATTTGTAATTTGAAGAAACGTACAGACGGTGGGAATAAATACAGTTCAACAACAGGAGGATTTGGGTTCTGACCTTTTTGTCCAACCAGAGGCCTTGGGGTCAGTTGACTGCCCCGACCGAGTCAGAGAAGCATCAGGACACCGGTGCACTCCCCGTCCTGTTGCCCGCAACCAGACCTGGCATTTGAGTCCGCAGGGACGGCGCGGCTGGCTTCGCTTCTCAGGAACAAGGCCAGAGGAACCGGATCTGGGTGTTCAAGATAGTCCTCAAACTCCTCCCCTGAAACAAGACGGCGATGGCCTACGGACATGCCTGCCGTCAGATTTCTTCCACCGGTATGGCAGCTTACCGACAAATCCGCAAAACTTATAGATCTTCAGAACTAACCTGTGGACGGCATCGAGCAGGAAATCGAGGCCAGCCTCTTCCATCACGTGGCCGCCGGTGCAGATCGAGCGCCGCCGGTTTTGGGGGAAGAGAGGGGGGCGACGATTCTGATCCGTGGCTCGGTTGAGATGAGAACGTTCTGGTCCACGGACCAGAACGCACACGCGCGTCCTCCGTTCCCCCGATACGATCTGGGCCCACGAAAGATGCACTGTTTCCTACCGTATTACCGCATACGCTCCTTTTTCTATATTCCGTGTCAGACGCGACAAGCTGTTTTGTTCGCATCCCGAGCGAGGAATGCACGCCGGTGATTTCGGGAGCAGCTGAGCTCGGGCACCGAATCGCCGTGTCCATAAGTGGTGTTACTTCATCAACATTAATTAGCATCCATGGATCATGGCTAGTGTCACATTCTTCATTTTAGGTGGACCAAGACCCTCGATCGAAACCTCGCGTGAAACAAACTAGAGACGTGACTTGTGTTGCATACGAGGCAAGTGATCAATATTTTTGTAGCCTTGTTTAAATTAGACATTCTCATGTATTTTATATGTTTACTCTTCAACTTCCTCATTAGTCATTAATAATTGCAGAGGTGTGTATAAACCTCCTTTTTTATTCTACTCCTTACAAATATGGACGTCTTTAGGTGGAAACCAAAGCATATATGCAATGTATTCGAAGAGAGGATCATTTTTACATGGGGTGCCACATGAGCGTCATTGTCCGTACATGAGATTGTTCCGCACCTTGTTGCCTCTGTGACGTCAACACAAGCAACTCTCGTGAAGGGGGTCGAGTCCAATCCGTATCACATGGATCCTGAGACCCTATTCCACTTGTTTGCACTATATAAAGGAGGGGGGCTTCTAGAAATATCTCTCTCGTCCAACCATCACACGACCGTCGTCGGCCTCGTTTCACATCTCTGCCACTATAGACGTCATAGTCATACCCATCGCCATATCCACTATCTTCATTGGATTGATATATACTTGTAATCGAGAATCCACAGTGACTAGCTACATTGTAAGGCTATCACGCTGTCATCTTCAAGTAACCATTTATAAAATGTCTTCTGCTTGTCATGATGTGCGAGTAATCCCCTTGGGCTAAGGGCCGAGGCGTATCCACGCAACCCCTTGTACACGCAAGTTGGGATTGACGGTATGATTTATTTTCATATATATTTACACAACTATTTGTCTCTTGTCTCTATTTCAATCGCAGTATTTACCAGTACTCGAGATACTGAAGACCGACACAGGAGAGGCAATGGAAATGGGAGAGTGAAAGGCTGCAATGGTAAGTCTGGTATGGTAGCTAGAAGGAATTTCCATGATCGACGAGTGTTGGGGATTTGCGAGGTGGAGAGAGGATGTAGAGAAAAACCAAATCCATAGGTATAGAGTATGGTAGGACAATTGGTAAGCATAAATGAAAGTGTATCTCTAACTAATCAATAGGGTGTGACCAAACCGTGTTTAATGTATTTTGTTATAATGGGCGCAATGCATCGTTTATTCATTGATATTTGGGCTCAAGCGATAAGCTAATTAAGTTGTTTTGCTTCATCAACATTAGCACCCATAGATCTTGGGCAACGTCATATTATTCAATTTAGGTGGACCGGCGCCTTGGATTGAGAAACCCTACCTAAAACAAACAAGACAACATGACTCAACGTTATATTCTAGACAACATATCCGTGGGAGTGCAGCCGCCTTGTCGTTTTATGCGTGTGGTGGAGGGTCTCATGAACTACTGCGCGACATGGAGCAACACATGAATAAGAAGGGGAGGAGGAGCGACGAGAGATGAAACATGACCTATGAGAGCCAGGGAGCTGTGAGGTGGAGAAATGATGCGGAGGAAATGAATCCATAGGCGCACATTGTCGTTGGACAGCTGGTAAACGTAAATGAAAGCATATCTTTGATTAGTCGATATGGTTGGTCCAGACCATTTACTGCACCGTGTTATACAAGGCAACCGCTTATTCATTTCTATCTACGCTTTGACTTAAACGTGAATAGTAATGTGGTTATTGGACGGATCTCAACGGATTGTGTGGTGCACATATTAGCCCCACTGGACACCACGGCCCATAGTGTGTCTTTCGTTATACTTTTACATATAAACATAGTGTGATTTAGTACAAGCACCATAATTCAAAAACATTATGTTTCTACTCTAAACATAATGTCCAAATTCAAATTAGAAAAAAAATTCAAAAATCAAACGTAAACCATAGGGCTCAAACATAGGGCACCACACACTCATTTCTTCTCACACACCCCCATTTCTAATTCGTAGTAGGGGTAGGGTTAACCTCGATGACATCTTCATCAACACCTTTGAATGGATTGGTAGAGATGCTTTGACTAATTCGAGCAGCTTTGGAGAGAAAGTCCCCTGTCTAGTTTTCCTCGTCTTGTAGTTTGCAAAAACCAATCTTTTCTCTCATTCATATGGTAGCAAGTTTTTATCGTATTTGCGAATCAACATGTGGTTGAGTTGGCTAGGTGCACAGTGGTATCCCCAACCCATCAGGGTTCAAATCCTGTGCTCGTATTATTTCTGAATTTATTTCAGGATTTTCAGCGATGCGCTTTCAGTGGGAGGAGACGTTCCCGTCGACGACGAGGCGCCTACGGTGACTTCGTAAATCTCAAGATGATATGCCGGCTCAGTCTCTCGGAGGTGCTCATAGGGGTAGGGTGTGCGTGCGTACGTTCATAGGGGTGAGTGTATGCGCGTGTATATGAGCGCTTGTGTCTGTACTGATACTCAGAAAAAAGTTTTATTGTATTTGTTTTAATTTAATATAAAAATGAAAATGAAAATGGACCTAGGCAAATCGACCGGACTAGGGCAAAGCAGCCGCTTGGTGTGGGCGGCTGACCCTGACCTCACCCTGCCGAAGCGTTTTTCCTTCATCGCTCGCTCATCCCTTCAAAAAGGCCCAAACACTATCGCGCACAGCTGCTCGCTCGTCTCACCCCTCCCTCCCTCTTGCGGCGGCCGCAGGCAATTCTTCGGCGGCCGCTGGTCGAAGGCGGCCCTCTGCACCGGCGGATCTGCAGGTGCGGCGCCCCCTCCTCCGTCTCCACCTTCCCATCCCCGCAAGTTGACCTCGGCGTCACCGCCGGCGCCTCGCTAATCGCCCGGCCAAACCCTTTCCGCCCCATTCCCTCCCCGCCGTCTCCACCCCGCTCCGCAATCTCGCACATCGGTTCCGAAGGTACTGTGAGCATTTCAGCCATCTCGTCCAGTGATGATTTTAATCGCAGACTGACCTTTCGAAAATTACGTGTGTGCTCCGTCCAGATCCGCCCCTGCTGGTTTCTTGGCGAGGAACCCTAGCTTGCTCGAGCAATCTTGCCGTCCGTGTTGCCCTGTTATTTACCGTGAGCAATCCGGATTAGGTTTTTTTCCCCAGCAACTTCTAATCTCGCAGATGAATTCCATTCCGTTCTTGCCGCTGTCCTGTTCCGTGGGAAAAATGGAAAGATGATGCTTTGTCCGCCCCGCCGCTAATTCCGCCCTGTTCCTGGTCATTTTGTCCGAAGATTAGGTCGGCCCTGCTTACAGTTCTTGGTTTTGTGAGCGCACGCTAGGTTGATGGATTTGATCTCGGTGGGATGTTTCTACCCCAAATGAAAGGACTTTTGGTGCATTCGCCCATGCCCAGATGCCCTAGTTTTTCTGTGGGAAGCCCCTGCCCTAGGTTTTTGTTTGTGGGAAGCCCCTGCCCTAGTTTTTTTGTGTCGGTGAAGTCCATGCCCTAGGTTGACAGAGTCAATTTTTGAGGGATTCAATGTCTTCCCGTATGAATCTGGTTCCGGCATGTTCATGGTCATTCGAGCCGGAATTTGCCCTAGTATTTAGGTGTCGACAAAGCAATCAAGTAAAAGTCGCTGGTGGCCACAACTTGGGACAAAATTAAACATAAAATCGCACAATATCTTGTTGAAGGTGCACTCTACTTACCTAGCATCATAAAAATACTATAAGTTGAATTAAGTAATGCACTCTGATCACTGCCGATGCCTCACTCCCCACCCGCCCAAGCCCTGCGCGCGCCTGCAATCTTAATCCCGGCTTTGGATGTTGATCATTTTAGTCATCTCATTCAGTGATGACTTAGTTGCAAACTAACCTTCGCAAATTGTGGGTGTGCACCATCCAGATCCACCCCTGCTAGTTTGTTGCTTAGGGAACCTAGCTGGCTTGAGCAATCTGGCCAACTTTTTTGCCCTTTATTTACTGTGAGCAATCCGGATTAGGTTTTTTTCCCCAGCAACTCCTTACATTGCAGATGAATTCCATTCCCTTCTTGTCGCTGTCCTGTTCCGTGGGAAAAACGGAAAGAGGATGCAGTGTCCGAAGCTAATAATTGTGGGTTCAATTAGCCCACCCCCCCCCCCCCCCCCCCCCCCCCCCGCTTAATTGTTTCTTGGTTTTGTGAGCGCACGCTAGGTTGATGGATTTGATCTCGGTGGGTTGTTTCTACCCCAAATGGAAGGACTTTTGGTCCATTCGCCCTAGTTTTTTGTGGGAAGCCCCTGCCCCAGTTCTTTTTGTGGGAAGCCCCTGCCCTAGTTTTTTTTTGTGTGGGAAGTCCCTGCCCTAGGTTGATAGAGTCAAATTTTCAAGGGATCCAATGTCTTCCTGTATGAATCTGGTTCCGCCATGTTCCTGGTCATTCAAGCTGAAATTTGCCCTAGTATTTAGGTGCCAGCAAAGCAATCAAGTAAAAGTTGCTGGATGCCAGAAGTTGAGATGAAATTAGACATAAAATCGCACAATATCTTGTTGAAGGTGCATTCTACTTACCTAGCATCATAAAAATAATGTACTTCAAAGTAAATAATGCACCATGCTCACTGCCGACACCTCACTCCCCACCCACCCAAACCCTGCATGGCTCAAATGCTGTGTGCGCCCGCAATCTTAATCCTGGCTTTGGATGTTGATCATTTTAGTCATCTCATCCAGTGATGATTTAATCACAAACTTACCTTCGCAAATTGTGGGTGTGCACCATCCAGATCCGCCCCTGCTAGTTTGTTGCTGAGAGAACCTAGCTTGATTGAGCAATCTGGCCAAATTTTTTGTGCCCTTTATTTACTGGGAGCAATCTGGATTAATTTTTTTTCAGCTACTTCTGATATCGCATATGAATTCCATTCCGTTCTGGCCGCTGTCCTGTTCCATTAGGAAAATGGAAAGAAGATGCTGTGTCCACCCTGTTCCTTGTCATTTTGTCTAAAGCTGATAATTGTGGGTTCAATTAGGTCCGCTGTGCTTACAGTTCTGCTTGGTTTGTGAGCGCGCGCTAGGTTGATGGATTTGATCTTGGCGGGTTGTGTGAACCCCAAATGAAATGAGTTTTGGTGAATTCGCCCTTGCTCTAGGTTGATAGAGTCAATTTGAGGGATTCCAAGTCGTCTTTGCATCTGTTTCTGGCTCTTGATCCGCCCTGTTCCTGCTCATTCTAGCTGAAATTTGCCCTAGTATTAGGTGCTGGCGATGCAATCAAGTAAAGTTCGTTAGAGGTCACAAGCGGAGACGAAATTAGAAAATAAAATCACACAATATCTGGTTGAAGGCGCACTCTACTAACCTAGCATCATAAGAATAATGTACTTGAATTAAATATTACAAGCTTCTTCCTATTTTCTTATGCAATAGAGCAGGTCAGTTGGTATATCATGGTTATCTTGGTTACGTAAGCGTGATATCTACTATCTTCTGGCCTGTCGAGGTGTCCTATGGCAACTAGCGCTGGGAGCTTGGGGAAGTAGGAATGTAGAACTCATGTTTTGAGCCTTGAATGGGCTGATGGCTTAAACAGCCAATGCTGTCTGTAAAAGATCTTATACACCATACTGGAACCTTTTCCGTAAACAGAACAGACAGTGTTATATGTAAATATATATTTACTCTATTTAAGTACTTCATCCGTCCCATAATATAAGATGTTATTACAACCATCATACGAGTACATTGATTGTAATAACATCTTATATTTTAGGACGGAGGGAGTACTCCCGAATAAACAAATACTGGGTCCCAGTTTTACAATGACTAAACTGCATGATCGCCAGAATTTAGTTCACAAGTTTGTTACAAATGTCTTCCTGCTTATTCAATCCCATGCTTCCAACACGTGCCTAGATTGACACTGTTCCTTGAAATTTTGATCACTGCTTTCTATAACATACTGCATATTCTCTAATTCATGTATTGATTCTCTGGATTGTTATTGGTACACGTAGCTTGCTGTATATTCATTAAGTATTTACATATCTGGAAGAGTTCCCTTTTTTGGTCTCTATAAATGATCTGATCTTTTTGGACATGAACATTTTGGTGAAGACCATCATGGAAGGACATCTTCATTACATTAAATACTTGCTGTACCACAAGCTTATTGTAAACCATGCAACCCGAAGCATCAGAATTTTTTATTGTACTGCCTAGCTTTTAAAACAAAGAATTAACTAACATGTTCTGATCAATCTAATATTTTCTTGCAGTGCCTTGTGTCGAAGACTTCAAGATCGTCCTTTTGTATTTGCGTTATTCTTGGTTCACATTGAAGGATTCACATTTTGAGGTAAAATGAGCGGTGCTCCAAAAAGATCGCATGAGGAGGGTAGCCATTCTACACCTGCGAAACGGCCTCTGGACGATAGCAGCTTGTACTCGAGCCCTTCTGGGAAACTCATTCAACCAGGCGGCAGTGATTTCCATGGTCCTTTTGAACATGATGGAAGATTTACCAAAGTACCACGTGTTGAGTCACGTGATGATAAGAGGCCACCTCTGACACATCGGATGCCTGTTGGCTCCTCCAACTTTGTTGACCACCCGACCTCATCTGACAGCAGATTAGAATCAAAACAAAACAAAGATGCACGGGACACCAAGGTTGACGACCGGGAGGCAAAAGCTGATGCTCGGGATGTCCATAGTGATAGCAGGATTGAATTTCCAGGCAATAAAGCTGAGACTGATGTGAAGACAAACAACAGAGCAGATGACACTGAAATAAGAGTTGACCGGAGGGCGCATGGTGATTTCACAGGTGATGTTGTCAAATCGGATAAGGATAGCCATCCTACTGGAACTTCAAACATAGCCTGGAAAGATAATAAAGACCATAGAGGTAAAAGATATGTTGATCAGCCAGATGATACTGCAGGATGGCGTTTTCTTCGTCCTGGTATGCAAGGCACTGATGAAACTCTCAAGGTTCAAACTATTGTGGAAGAGCGCAGCTCCAAGGATGCACATGAATCTACTGGTGAGAATAAAATAGAACCTAAAAGTGAAGATAAGTTTAGAGACAAGGACAGGAGAAAGAAAGATGAAAAATATAGAGATTTTGGTGCAAGAGACGCTGATAGAAATGATCGCAGAATTGGTAGTCAGCTTGCAGGTGGTAGTGTTGAACGAAGAGAAATTCAAAGGGATGATCGGGATGCTGAAAAATGGGACAGGGAAAGAAAAGATTCCCAGAAGGACAAGGAAAACAATGACCGCGAGAAGGATTCTGCCAAGAAGGATTCATTTGTAGCAGTTGACAAGGAGAACACAATACTGGAAAAAACAGCTTCTGATGGAGCTGTTAAACCTGCTGAACATGAGAGTACAGCTGCTGAAATGAAGACACTTAAAGATGACACATGGAAATCTCATGATAGGGATCTTAAGGACAAGAAAAGAGAGAAGGATGTGGATACAGGAGACAGGCATGACCAAAGGAGTAAATACAATGACAAAGAATCTGATGATACTGGTCCTGAAGGAGATACAGAGAAAGATAAGGATACTTTTGGAAGTATACAGCGCAGGAGGATGGCACGCCCAAAGGGAGGTAGTCAAGCATCTCAACGGGAACCTCGGTTCCGGTCCAAAATGCGTGATGGTGAAGGGTAAGCTTAACACTGCATCTTACCATGTTTCTTGTACTTGATTCGAATAGCATAATAGTGTGTATGGGTATAGCTATCACGAATCACATTCCATTTCTGGAAATTTGCACATCTCTCACTGAGAATGGAAGACGTTTGCCTTCTGACGTCTGTTTACTAGGCAATGATTTTTTTTGTAAGTGATAAGCCCATTGAAAAATCTCACGTTCTTTTATTTCTTCTTGCAGGTCTCAAGGTCAGTCGATTATCTTCATTCCTAGCTGAATAAAATGGAATAATGGATAGTGGTGCTTTTTTCGGAACTGGAGTCATCAACAGCTTAGGATCTAGATAATTTTACATTTCCTTCTCATAAGGTTTTAGTTCACATTGATATTTTACTGCACATTTTCATACTGTGGGATTTAGTGCTCTGACATCCACTTCAATGTTCAAGATCCCTTCACATTTGGGGTGATCCTGTGCACATGCATGTTTTTGTTTTCCTATCATTTGACCAAATCCAGTTGGAGCAAAAAAGGATTAGTTATGATGATCCTTTTATTTGAAACCCTTTTTACATAGAAATTATTGACGAGATTCGGTTTCAAGCCGCATAAAATGATTTCTTTTGCCATGGTCCATTATCACCAGCTTTGTATTTGTTATCTTAATATCCTCATCGGTGCAGGTAAATCTGAGGTATCTGCAATTGTATATAAAGCTGGTGAATGCATGCAAGAGCTTCTGAAATCGTGGAAAGAGTTTGAAGCTACCCCAGATGCTAGAAATGCTGAGAATCAACAAAATGGTCCTACTCTTGAAATTCGGATACCTGCGGAGTTTGTTACTTCCACGAATCGGCAAGTAAGTGTACTGATTCCTTAGGTGATTTCTGTATTAGACTTTTTAGTCACGTAATCAATTTCCATGCCTGTGTTGCTGGATTATTTTTCTTTTTTCCTTAAGTAGCATAAGGGAAACAATAAATGATGAACATTTGAAAGTGCATTACTGTCTCGCCTTCCATTTGAAATGCTATAGGAGTTTCTTCATTTTTAATTTCACTTTGTTTTTCTGAGGCATGGACGAACAAACTGTTTATCTTACACTTTTTGACATCACGTAGGCTGAAGACTGCATCGCTGCTTTTTTAGTGTTGTTTAACAATTGTAGTGAACTTCTTCCATTAGCTACTTTATCCACTTGTTAAATACTAAAAACCTCTGTTTTGTAGGTAAAAGGTGCTCAGCTTTGGGGAACAGATGTTTATACAAATGATTCAGACCTTGTGGCTGGTAGGTGCTTCATTGTTTTTTTCAATCTTCTAAAGTAACTCAGAAAGCCGGTGTTCTAATGACCGTTTCTTTTAGTGTTAATGCATACTGGTTACTGCTCCCCCACATCATCACCTCCACCATCTGCCATCCAAGAACTGCGTGCAACTGTTCGTGTGCTACCACCACAAGACAGTAAGCCTTGACTAATTTTGTGTCAATTCAGTTGGACATGCTTAAAATGTCAGATTGTTGAATCAGTACTCTTATAAAACATGGTATATCTCCCAGGCTATACTTCAACACTAAGGAACAATGTCCGTTCACGTGCTTGGGGCGCTGGTATTGGTTGTAGCTTCCGCATAGAACGCTGCTGCATTGTTAAGGTATTAAGACTGTAAAACTGTACAGAATATTACAATACTTGCCTTTTATTTATTCTGTTGATGCTACAAACTCGTGAAATCCTTTTATTGATCACTGTTTGAAGATTGGTTGCTTAGCATGCTTTACGCTTTGCAGAAAGGTGGTGGTGCCATTGATCTTGAGCCTCGCCTTAGCCATACGTCAGCCGTGGAGCCTACACTAGCTCCAGTTGCAGTGGAGCGTACAATGACAACACGAGCAGCAGCTTCTGTAATTTTCTGATACTCTTTGTTCCTCTCTCTCTTAACAAAATTTTGTTCTATTTTCAGTATTTTAATTTTTCTTCTTGTAACCAGACCTTTGTTTCTATTCTCTACTAAGGTTTTATCAATATGTTTCATGCAGAATGCATTACGTCAACAAAGATTTGTTCGGGAAGTTACAATACAGTACAATCTCTGCAACGAGCCATGGTACTTTCCTGACTTACCTCCTGACCCTTCATTTTTCTGTTCATCAAAGTACCTACATTGCCATTTCTGTGTCATCGCAGTTCTTGTGTTTTTGAGCGCCCATGTTTTCTGCACCTCTGCTTGTAGAAGCTGCTGCTTTGTTCTGTTTTGAGCTAAGGTTGCTCCTAGTAAGCCATTCTTTTTTCTTTCTTCAGGTTAAAGTACAGTATAAGCATTGTGGCGGACAAGGGATTGAAGAAGTCTCTTTATACTTCTGCGAGGCTGAAAAAGGGCGAAGTCATATACTTGGAAACACATTTCAATAGGTACAAAATGACTGGCTTATTGTCCTAACACTGTTTTATGTTTGTTGGCATTCTTATTGACTCTCACTTGCATGTTACTCACTGTCTTTCAAATCTTGTCTTGTTGGCCTTAAGTTCTCGCAGGTATGAGCTGTGCTTCAGTGGGGAAAAGCCTCGCTCCATTGGATCAAATTCCAATGCATCTGATTTGGAACCGGAAAAACACCAGAACAATAGCCACCACCATTTGCAAAATGGGGACAGGGGCGCCACGGAACATGAACTCCGGGACGTGTTCCGATGGTCACGGTGTAAGAAGGCCATGCCCGAGGTTGCCATGAGATCCATTGGTATCCCACTGCCAGCTGAACAAGTTGAGGTAATTTCCCTCTACAGCAAAGCCCACGTCATTCTCTCTTTTTTCCTCCATTGGGCATCATTCAACTTTGTTGTGTGTTACCCGTGGCAACGCAGGTGCTGCAGGACAATCTGGAGTGGGAGGATGTGCAGTGGTCGCAGACCGGCGTCTGGGTTTCTGGGAAGGAGTATCCGCTCGCCCGCGTGCATTTCCTCTCGGCGAACTAGCGATGGCGCACTCCGGTAGCAGCAGGCCAGGCCAGGCCAGCCTATGAAGAAACCATTTTCTTCTTTCGTGAATGCTGCTGCTTTGCCGCCGTGCCATGCCATCTTGTTTGTGTATAAAAGAAGGGAAAGAGAAGAGAAGCTGTTGTAGGCCGTGTTGTGCCTGTAATCTTTGTGACACACCAATAACCGTTATATGTCTGTCTGAGAGATGTAATTCTTGGTTCTTGAGTTAGGCAAAACCGGATTATTATTCGCTGATTGTTGAATGCTGGATGCGAGTTGGAACTATTTATCATCCAATGTTTCTTGGTTGTAGCTCATGGCCATTGGTCGTGCCTTCTTTGTTCATAACGATGATGATATGTGGACTTTTACTTGGATGTAGTTGGATGTTTGGGTATTTTTATAAGAAGACGAAACGGAGGGGGAGAGCGGCCGTTGCCGTGCCGTCAGCTCTCAACTGAAGGAGCCCGGCGACGGTGGAGGACGGGCCTGGCTTATCCACACGTTTCCCCTCCCTTTTATAATCCCGCCACCTTTAGCAACGGACGTGCGAAGCCAGCCCGCCAATTAAACCCACCCGCCCTGCGATCCATTCCATTCCTCTCGCCAATGGCAGCCGCGTCAGGAATCGCCGGTACGTTCTCCGTCCGCCCCACGGTGCCGGCGGGCCGGCTATGCTCGTGCGCCGCCGCGGCCGGCGAGGCGAGGTCCCGCGGCGCCGACGGGGGCGGGGGCGGGGCCGGGAAGTGGTGGGCGCCGCTCCTGGGGTGGTCGGGCCAGGCCGACTACATCGACGCCCAGCCGGCGCCGGCGCCGGAGGAGGACCGCGACCGGGCTGCGGGGAAGAGGCGGTTCGGGGTGCTGACGGAGGAGAAGGCGCGGCAGCTGCGGCTGCGGATGATGGAGACGGAGAGCTTCCACGACGTCATGTACCACTCCGCCATCGCGTCCCGCCTCGCCTCCGCCCCGCCCGACACCGCCCGCCGCACCAAGCCGTAGCCTGGCCACGCACGCACGCGCGCGCTCCCTTGCCGTACGTGGCCGCCGTTCGAGGTGCAGCTCAGCTCACCGTCCGGCGGGAAGCCATGCACGCGCAGCTGTGTGTTTGTATATAAATAGCAGAAGCTTTTGTTCGTTCGTTCTAGACCGCGGCCATGTTCTCCTCCTGGATTGGGATGGACTGATCAAAGAAAAGGAAAAAAAAACATCAGTCCTGTAGCAACACTTGCAACCAAGAATGTTGTGAGAATAACAATAATATGGTATGGTATGTACCGCCATTGACGTTTCTCGATCTCTGTTCAATGAGGCGTAGATCCTGATGCTCACAAGTTCTTCCTGCTACCATCATCAACGATTTCTGCACTGGCAGTACTCTTTTTTTTTCTTTTTTTTTTGCGAGGGGTACTGGCACTACTCAATGATGCATGGTGAGACCTTGCAAAAATTCGTCCAGGCCTCGATCGTCCGTCCTTGCGTATCATTGTCTCCGGCGGAAAATGAGTCAAGTCTTTGTCCATCAGGGGTTCAGGACTCGCAAGTGCACGTCGCCCTCCGCGATGATTCATGCACAGATGACTGATCGAGACCGACGTCTGCCTGACTGACTTGTTCTAATCTCATCCTTGTTTGTAGTTTAGGATAAAAGATAATCCCTCCTCCCCATATTGTAAGGCGTATTAGAGCATGGTTAATAAGAAAGCCGGCCGCTGGCTCTATAGCATTGCCATGTCACCTGAAGCCTCTGCTAAAAGACTACTAATAAGATAACTGTAGATTAGGTACTAAATTGGCTATAGCATTTATTGTTTGCATGTGGGGAAGGGAGAAGAACACACGTGATTGGTGGACAAAAACAAAGCAACGGCTGTAGTACTAGCATGGGCTGCAAGCCAGCTCCATTTTCCCGTCGAGTGTGCTAGAGCATGGTTAATAGTATAGACAGCTACTGGTTATAAGTCATTGTCATGTCATTTATAGTCTTTTTTATAGCCAACATGTATAATAGTAGATTAAAAGAATGTACTCCCTCCGTTTAGGTGAATAAGTTACATTACAAAAATCAGATAATCCCAAACCATTTAGGCGATTCATTAACTTTTCATCTCGATGCCCGTCCCGTCTCGTTCGCCAGCGAACGCTTCCACATTTGCCTCGTTTTCTTCCGTAGAAACCCTTTTCCTTCCTTTTTTGGCAAGGGACTAATGCATGCAGCACGTCCATGCGGTTATTAGGCAAGAGATCAAAGCGCTTTGCATGCTATGGATACAAGGGCCTGCATGGGTAGCTAATAAGGCATCCTCTTAACTGATGTGATTAAATGTTGTGTCTAAAAGAGAGAAAAATTCTTCTTTTCCACCAATCTGCTTGCACCTATGTCGTGATGCACCTTCTAATATGACTTATTCATCTAGACGGAGGGAGTACTACTTTTTTATTATATGGCCCACCTTTCATTCTCACAAAGTGCTTAGAAGCACATGTTAGAGCTGACTCTTCATGAAGAGCCCGCTTACCTTCTCTCTCCTCTTTTCTTTTCTCCAACTAAGCACAAATATACTAGTTTATTCCTTATAGCCCGCTGACTCAGCTCTATTATACTTGTTCTTAAGCGC
Organism: Triticum urartu; assembly: GCF_056163025.1. Classification (NCBI taxonomy): domain Eukaryota; kingdom Viridiplantae; phylum Streptophyta; class Magnoliopsida; order Poales; family Poaceae; genus Triticum; species Triticum urartu. The sequence continues at coordinate 100,660,009 of NC_141875.1, forward strand.
CGGCTTTCCTCTCTCTCCTCTCTCTCACCTTCAACTAGGATTTTTGTGACATGGCAGTCTCTATAGACTGCTGAGTAGGATTTATTAGACTTGCTCTTAGTAGCTAGCACGAAAATTAGCACTGTCTAATTGTGACTTGAACCATCTTACATCCTGTTGAGATGTAGGCATCCATGAGAGACCCAGTTAGAGATTTGTTTTTCTTTACGAAAAAATAGCGACCATGAATGGTTGTTGTAACTGAATGAGAAAAAGGCATATGCGCCTTAGATTTTGGGACTGCATGTAAAAACTTACACGCCCAAGATTTTCGAAAGGAGTACTGTCATTACCGTCAGGAAGAGAGCTACGTGGTCGGAGCAATAAACTCTGGCCATTACAAATCTAATGTAGTGTAAAAAAAACATTTTGTATTATGTGTTGAGTATATGTGTTATGTGCATATTGTGTATTAAGCCCGCTTTTTAGTTCTTTGTATAGCTGAGGTCCGTGACCCATTTTTGTACATCATATATACGTGCCTATACACGAGAGTAATATATCGTGCAATCATAATCTCATACATGATATCAGTTTTTTTTTGAAAGACCCAGCATATTGCTGACGTTTCAGAAAGCAATGAGGAAAATACAAATGGTGGGATGAGGGTCCTAGGACCAGTTTTGGCTACAAAACTGAAAGAAAAAGAAAAACTCTCTTTATCTAACTTCTCATGGTGGATCCCAAAAGGGTCTCTCTAGGTGAGTTGCTCCCGCTTGCCGCCATAGCTCAATGGAGTGCTCAATGGCCTGTACGATGTCTTGTACTAAAGGTATTTTCCCCCTAAACACACACCGGTTCCGCTCTTGCCAAAGCTCCCAGCATGTTAAGAGCATGATGGCATTGCTGGCCCTCTGCTGCGCCGGCTGAGTGTTTGCCGCTATCTGCTGGAAAACAGCGACGGCGCTTTCTTCCTGTGCCTGTTGCCGTGGGTGAAACTGTTGGCATCCCCGTCTTGCAGCCACCTTCTCCCAAACCTCACGGGCTAGTGGGCAGGTCCAAACTAGGTGGTGTGCTATCTCCAGGTTGCGGACGCAAAGCGGGCAGAAATAATTGTTCGGCCAGCCGCGCCATTGCAGTCTGTCGCACGTCCATAGTCGGTTCTGCAGGAGGAGCCAGTTGAAAATCTTAATGCACCCTGGCACCTTTGCTTCCCAGATCAACTTCTGCCAATCAACATGGACTCTTCCCTGAAATTGCACGGCGTAAGCCGAGCTTGCCGAGTATTGGCCGCTCGCCTCTAGGGTCCATCTAATCTTGTCCCTGCTCCCGTCAGTTAGTCCAGTCGACGAGATCGTGCGGTGTAGCCTGATAAATTCCGGCAGCAGTGGCTGTAGATTCCTGTGTCGCATGTCTTTTATCCAAGTTTCGCCCGGAAGCGCCTCACGCACCGTCCTGTTTTTCCGCCTGGAGTGCGAGTAGAGGAGGGGGTAGGAGTTGGCTAGGTTGTTCGACCCGATCCAGGAGGAGTGGCAGAAGAGAGCCGTTTCGCTGTCGCCGATGGTGACCGTGGTCACTGCCGTGAAAAGGGCTTTGTCTGTGTTGCTGCACGGTGGCTCCGTACCGACCCAAGATCGCTCCGGATCGGTCCAGGATGTCCAGAGCCACCGCAATCTAAGGGCGCGGCTGAACCGCTCGAGGTCGAGGATGCCCAGTCCTCCGTGTGACATGGGAGCGCACACCGTTGTCCAGTTAACCTTGCAGCTCCCACCTGTGATCTCCTCATCTTGCTTCCATAAAAATCTGCGCCCGCACTTGTCTATCTCTTTTAGAAGTTTCTTCGGCACTCGAAGGACAGTCGGTGCAAACGTGGGCATTGCGCTGAGGACGCATCGAACCAGCACACGTCGACTAGCCAAAGGCAGAAGCTTCCCTTTCCATCCCGCTAGACGGGCTTTGATCCTATCTATGATGAACTGCAGGTTCGCGAGTCGCAGCCTGGCTAGCGTCAGCGGCAAACCCAGGTAGGTCATTGGGAAGTGCCCCACCGTTCCTCCAAAATTTTGCAATATGTGCCCTAGGTCGATATTTTCACATCTAATGGGTAAGGCCATCGACTTTGAGGGGTTGATGTGCAGCCCCGAGGCTGCACCAAACTCGCGAAGAATCTCCATGAGTGCATCGATCTCCTGCCTAGTCGGGTTTGTGAAGATAACCGCGTCGTCGGCATAGAGGCTAATCCTAACCTTTAGTTCTTGTCCTGGCAGCGGTGCAATGATGCGTTGCTCAGCTGCGGCCTGAAGAAGATGGTGTAGTGTGTCGATCGCAAGGATGAAGAGGAAGGGTGACAGTGGGTCGCCCTGCCGTAGGCCTCACCGGTGCCGGACCTTCTTTCCGGGGACGCCGTTAAGGAGGAAGGACGATGAGGAGGAGGACAGCAGCAAGGCTATCCAATCTCTCCAATGCATGCTAAAACCTCTTTGTTGCAGAAGCTCAAGGATGTACTCCCATGACACATTATCGAAAGCCTTTGCTATGTCCAATTTAAGAAGCAGAGCCGGTGTTTTCCGTCGATGCAGGGCCTTGATGCAGTTTTGAACATATAAGAAACTATCGTGGATGCACTTTGTCCGAAGAAAGGCCGATTGCGCTGGTGAGATGAGCGTGTGGATCACACTAGCAAGCCTGAGGGAGAGTACTTTGGAGATCAGCTTCGCTATGGAGTGGATGAGGCTAATTGGCCTGTAGTCGTTAATTGACGTCGCTCCGTCCTTCTTTGGCAGTAATGCGACCACCGTAGTGTTGAGAGCCCCAAAATTGCTGCCGACTAAATTATAAAACTGATTGAACGCTGCCATGATGTCGTCTTTGATAGTTGCCCAGCATGACCTGAAGAAGGTGCCACAAAAACCATCCGGGCCCGGTGCTCTATCTGTCGGTGACGCCTTGATAGCACGCCACACCTCATTCTCCATGAACGGGTTGTCCAGTCCACCACCCTACAGCCTAGGCATGTTGAGTGAACGCCAGCCAATGGTTGCGTCGCGGTGCACTGCCGGTTCCCAGTATGGAGGAGAAGTGGTCGTAGATCAAGGTTTCCTTGTCCTCCTGCCTGGTGACTACACCGGACGGGCCGTGGAGCGTGTGGATGAATGCTTTCCATCTCCTAGCACTGATCTTCGCTTGGAATAAGGCGCTTGGAGCGTCCCCAGCATGCAACCAAGTAATCCTAGATGCCTGGTGCTTTTGTGCTCGATCAATTGCAGCGAGGCCTAGAATTTTGAGCTTCAACATTTTCCTAAGGTGAAATTCTGCATCAGATAAGGCTCTAGTTTCTCGAGCTATGTCGAGGCGTAGGACTACTTCTTTGCAATGTGCATCTGAAGCTTGGCCCCTCCAAACTGAGATTTGCTCCAGATTTTGAGATCCATAGCTACCCTTCTCATTTTCTTGTGTAGCCTCGCAAAAGCGCATCGCGTTGGTGTTGGACGGTTCCAGGCGTATCGGACCGTTTCCTGGAAACGCGGGAACCGGGGCCAGAAGGACTCAAATTTAAATGTTGCCGGACGGCGAGGGGCTGCCGCAGGCGCGAGGAGCAAAGGGCAGTGGTCTGAGCATGAAGTTGATGCAGCGTGCAGGAGGAATGACGGGAAGAGCCCCTCCCATGCGATGGTGCAGAAGAATTTGTCGATGCTAACTAAGGTGGGGTTTCGACGCTCATTGCTCCAGGTGAAGCGACGGTTTTTGCACTTGATCTCGCGTAGGCCACCCGCATCGATTGCTGCTCTAAATTTACCCATGATCCTGCGGTTGATGTTGGTGTTATTCTTGTCTCTAGCCTCGTATATAATGTTGAAATCGCCGTTGATGAGCCACGCTTGGCCTGTGGCGGGGCGACTCTAGCTATTTCTGCGAGGAAGTCATCTTTCCTATCCTCATCCAAGGGCCCGTAAACCGTGGTCAGCCAGAATTCTTTGCCTAGTCCTCCTATCTGCACTTTTGCTGTGATGGAAAACTTTCCTATCGAGTGAGATTGCATCGTAAACATGGTAGAGTTCCAGAAGATGGCCGCCCCTCCCCTAGTTCCAATGGCAGGGAGAACTATGCACTTGTCAAGCCAGGTGCCTCCTATTTCTCTAGCTAAACATGTGGACTAGCAGTCGATTTTAGTTTCCTGTATGCAGAGAATCGCTAATTTGTGCGTGTGTGCAGTGTCATGGATGACCGAGCGCCTCACCGGCGTGTTTAATCCTCTCACGTTCCAGCTCATGATTGGCATGTTTGTGTCATCCATGGGGTAACCGAGAAGTGCTCTTGCTACGGTTAAGGTGATCGGGGTGGTGCACGTTGGATCGCCGACGACTAACTACTACAGGATGCATAGAACACACGAACGCCTTCCGTACAACCGGGGGTCGCCGGAGGCCACCAATAGGCCCAAAACCCCGTCGGCGAACAGCTAAACCTCTAACCTAGCTACTGAAATAGCACATCATGCAGGAAATAAACCCTAACTCTACCCAGCTTACTGCCGGTCATTGTCGGCCGAAAACTAAACTATGATCCTCTAAAATGGGGATTGGGGCACCGCGGCATCTCCTTGCTGGCTAGGCATGCCAGCGATCGCCTTGAGCGCGTGGGCGTCGAGGCTGGTGAGCTTTGCGATGGCCGCGATGTCGTCGTCAGACAAGGGCTCATCGAAACGGCGGATGAGGGCCTCAGCAGCCCTTGCCGTCATCTTCTCCTTTGGCCCAAGGACGCCGAGGCCCTGCACTAGTCGGAGCGTTCCCCTGTGAGAGACTGGCACCGGGGAGGGGTTCACAGCTTGGCGGGCGCTCTGCCTGACCGGCATGGCTTGAGGCCGAGCCCTGGCAGGCGCCTTGTTTCTTGCCGGTGGCTTCCCAACGATCGCCGGCGCCGGCTTGGAGAAGAGGGCCATCTGAGGCTCGTCGTCAGCTCCATCCCCCTTGAACTGCATCTCCGTCACCCTCTGCGTGACCACGCCTAGCTGCATCTCGTGCGTGTCCGCTGCCAGCGGGGTATGGCGGGCCAGGGACAAGGCCGGACCCATGTCAAAAGAGCCACCGCTGCCTCCGTCTTCTCCGTCGTCGAAGCAGAGCGGCTTGTCGAGCTTGGCGGCGATTGCCGCGTCAATCTTCAGGGCCATGGCGTCGGGGCGGGGTGGGGGAGGGAGGTTCTTTTTTGCACCTTGGAAGAACACCTCAACCGGGTCTGCCACCGCCACAGCATGGTCCTGGTTGAGCTTGCGCGGTGGAGCAAGCAGCGAGGGGCCGCCCGATGACTCCGCCACCATTGAGCCGCCGTGCGTGCGCCGGGCCCTGCTCTTTCCCCGGGCTTTGGGCTGGCGGGAGGGCGCAGCTGCCGCCTCCTTCCTCTTGGTGGGCTCGATCGCGGCCTGCTTGTCGATGCACATGTGCCGGCCCCGTGGAGCGCCCTGACGGTGGCGCGAGGCGGGGGTGCGGCTACACGAACGCTCCGTCGGTGGCACCGGAGCAGGAGCCGAGCCACGGTCACTGGCATGCCCCCTGCCAAGAAGCGTGTCCTTCCAGCTCCGCCTCTGGTACCCGGGGTCACCACCGTTGTCGTCGCGCTGGCCCTCAGTGGCCGGCATGCTCGTGCAGCCCGTGGAAGCAACACGGGGTTGGGGACGCAGGGTAGATGTCGCGGCAAGCGTGGATCGTCCGTCCTCCACACGCTCAGCCCAGACACCCGGCTCAATCCGTGGGAAGGGGCGCTTGTCAGGCTCGTTGTCGTCGGAGGGGACGCCGCTCTGCGGCGAGCGGGATGAGCGTGGCGAGAGCGGAGACCAGTCTTCTACGCGGTCTAGGTGGATAAGCAGATCATACTGCAGCAGCTCAGGCGGTGGCGCAACGGCGCGGCTTGGGGAGGGGAGGGAGTAGCCCACCATCTCGTCGACGTGACCCGCGCCCCGGGCGTGCTTCCAAATTGTGCGCCTCGTGGGGATGTGGGCAACATCCCAACAGCAGACCCAGCAAGCGAACAACTTGGTGTCGACGCACTCGTGGGTCCGGCTGTCGAGGCGGTCGACGATGACCTTGTCGCCAATGGCCTCCACCGCGCCCTCTATCGTCCAGAGCTGCATGGGGAGCCGCTCGATGACCACCCGAGTGTGCAGCATCCACTTGAGCCAGACAGCGTGGGCGTCCTCCCGCCATGGCTCGAGCAGGAACGGCACGCCGTCCACCGACAGTGAGCCACGCCGCGCCGCCAGGTCCTTGTGCGCCGGCATGGTGAAGTAGACGAAGAAGTCTTCAGGGTCGTGGTTGGTGATGCGGAGCAGGTGCGGGGGGATCTTGAGCTCGCGCTCGATCGCGCGACCGAGGGAGAGCGGGCTCGCCGCGTGCGCCTTGGTGCCCACTGCGGTGACCACGACCGCGTGCTGGTTCAGCAGGAAGACCTGATACTCCATCGCCGGCGAGGAGGCGATGACCTTGTGGCTGTTGCGTGGGCGGCGGGCGTGGTTGATGAGGGTGACCGACTCCATAGCTTGACGCGGAGGTGCAGGCGGAGGTGGATAGATCAAACGCTCGCGGGCTGGCCGGCGCGGGAAGCGCGACGGGGCAGCTGCCAAGCCCCTTTCTTTGTTTCGGGGATTCTCAGAGCACTCGCGGCCGAAGTGGCCCTGGCGCTTGCAAATTATGCACCGGAGAGGGTCTCTACAGTCTACTCTATGGTGGCGGGGGTTGAGGCAGCGGAAGCAGAGGCCCTTGAATCTGCTTAAAAAGGCGTCTCTGCCCGCCGAGTGCCCGTGGGAGCGGTCGTGGCGAGGTGGCCGGCTCCGCGCTTTCTGCCTAGCACTAAATGGATCCTGGCTGGCGTGGCGTTTCTTGCGCGATTGCTGGATCTCCCATCCTACTTCAATGTCATCGGTGATCGGAGAGGGAAGGGGATTCGTACTTACCACAATGGATTTTAGGTGGGGGCGCTTAGATGGGGGAGCCACGCCGCCAACCGCCGGTCCGAAGCCTGCATCTTTGATCCCGCCTCGGCTCCAGGCAGGTGATAGCTTGGGCTCCGGGGAACCTGCGGCGACGGGATGAGAGGGGTCGCCGGCACCTCCGACGGACCGCTGGATTCGCCCTGGATCTCCTCCTTTTCGGGAGATCCCCATCCAGAGCTTGCAGCTGGCGAGGCCGGAGCGCGCAGGGGAGCGAGGCTGCATAGCCCCTAGGACGGCAGCCGGAGTAAAGGGGTAGGGCGGGTGGGTGGCCATGGTATCCGTTTTTAGGTTTCACCCCTAGCCTTCCGCTGCCGCCGCCGCGCCGCCGCCTCCCTTAGCTGCTGCCTGTGCACCCCACGCCGGCCGCCACTACTCGTTTTCTCTGTTGCAGCCGCGCGAACGCTCGCTGCTAGCCCAGCCTGCTGCTAGTCCCGATATGCTAGCCCCGATCTGCTGCTAGGCTGCTAATATCGCTAGCACCGCCCGCTGCTAATCGCTAGCCCCGCCCGCTGCTAATCCCGCTAGCGCCGCCCGCTGCTAATCCCGCTAGCCACCAACGCACTACCCGCCAACACCGCCAGCACCGATCGCTCCCGTGCTTGCTAGCTGCCAACGCCGCCGACTCCGAGCCCGCTCATGTCATCCGCTGCTACCGCCTGCCCGCCCGCCAGCCGCATCGCCGAAGCCGCCGCAAATCTCACCCGAGCCGTCCGCGCCGCCCGCTCCGTCCCGTCCTCGCTATGTCGTTCGTTACCTTCTCCACGCCCACCAACTCCAACCCATTCGCCGATGCCAACCCTCCTGACGTCAATGACATCCGCAACCTCAACATATTCGAGTGGGTGCCGGTTCGTCTCTCGCAGGTGGACTCCTCCTACTACATGTGGAAGACGTATTTTCCCTCGTGTTCCAGGAGTATCACCTCATCGACCACGTGGACGGCACCGTCGACTCCAGCCTCGTCCCCGAGTTTCATGACTGGTCCACCATCGACACCACGATCCTCCGCTGGTTCTTCCTCACCATCTCGCCGAAGCACTTCCAGACGGTCGTGGCAGACGGTGACGATGCCTGCGCTATGTGGACCAAGCTGAACGGGCTCTTCACCGACAACCAGCTCCAGCGTCGCATTTTTTTGCAGCAAGAGTTCTTTGGGTGTCACCAGGGTAACACCTCCATCGACGACTACTGTCACCGCCTGAAGACTCTCGCTGACGAGCTCCGCGATATTGGCGCGAAGATCGATGATGACCTTCTCCTCAACACGCTCATCGACGGGCTCAATGAGGACTTTGGCAATGCCGCGGCGAACCTCAGCCTCATCCCAATCCGTCCTTCGCCAAGTTCGTTGCGTACCTTCGCTTGGAGGAGCGGCGGATGAAGCAGGTGAAGGTGCGGGCCATCCACACCGCCCTAGACACCGGCACCACCCGCGGCGCCTCCTTGGCCCCTCCAGCCGCCCCGGCCGCGCCCCTGCTGCATCGCCACCCGACGCCATTCCCTGCACCACCATCGTACCCGGCCACCCAGCAGCCGGGGCTGTTCCCGCTGGCCTATGGGCCGCCCACCCCTCCCGCCCCTCTAGCCGAACGGCGCCGCGGGGGCCGGCGTGGTGGGGGCCGCCACGGTGGTTAGCAGCAGCAGCCGCAGGGCGCCGGCCAGCCCTGTCAGCAGCAGTAGTTCCAGGTGCCCCCTCCGTGGGCCTCCGGCTACAACCCGTGGACCGGTGTTGTTCATGCCTACACTGTTGGGGAACGTAGTAATTTCAAAAAAATATTCCTACGCACACGCAAGATCTATGTAGGTGATGCATAACAATGAGAGGGGAAGAGTGTTGTCTATGTACCCTCATAGACCGTAAGCGGAAGCGTTATGACAACACGGTTGATGTAGTCGTACGTCTTCATGATTCAACCGATCCTAGCACCGAAGGTACGGTACCTCCGCGATCTGCACACGTTCAGCTCGGTGACGTCCCACGAACTCTTGATCCAGCTGAGTGTCGAGGGAGAGCTTTGTCAGCACGATGGCGTGATGATGGTGATGATGAAGCTACCGGCGCAGGGCTTCGCCTAAGCACTGCAATGATATGAACGAGGTGGATTATGGTGGAGGAGGGCATCACACACGGCTAAGACAATGTCAACTTGTGTGTCTTTGCGGTGCCCCCTCCCCCGTATATAAAGGAGTGGAGGAGGGGGAGGGGCCGACCCTCTATGGCGCGCCCAAGGGAGTCCTACTCCCATCGGAAGTAGGATCCCCCCTTCCCTAGTTGGATTAGGAGAGGAAGGAAGGGGGGGAGAGGGGGAAAGGAAAGGGGGGGCCGGCCCCTCACCCAATTCGGATTGGGCTTGGGGGGCCCCTACTAGGCTCCCTTCTCGTCTCTCCCACTATGGCCCAATAAGGCCCATATACTTCCGGGGGGTTCCGGTAACCTCCCGGTACTCCGATATATTCCCGAACTCACCCGGAACCATTCCGATGTCCAGACTGAAGGAAATATGCCCTAGAGGCAATAATAAAGCTATCATTTATTTCCTTATATCATGATAAATTTTTATTATTCATGCTAGAATTGTATTAACCGGAAACTTAGTACATGTGTGAATACATAGACAAACAGAGTGTCACTAGTTTGCCTCTACTTGACTAGCTTGTTGAATCAATGATGGTTATGTTTCCTACCATAGACATGAGTTGTCATTTGATTAACGGGATCACATCATTTTAACCCATCCGTTAGCTTAGCACGATGATCATTTAGTTTATTGCTATTGCTTTCTCCATAACTTATACATGTTCCTATGACTATGAGATCATGCAACTCCCGAATACCGGAGGAACACTTTGTGTGCTACCAAACATCACAACATAACTGGGTGATTATAAAGGTGCTCTACAAGTGTCTCCAATGGTATTTGTTGAGTTGGCATAGATCGAGATTAGGATTTGTCACTCTGAGTATCGGAGAGGTATCTCGGGGCCCTCTCGGTAATGCACATCACTATAAGACTTGCAAGCATTGTGACTAATGAGTTAGTTGCGGGATGATGCATTATGGAACAAGTAAAGAGACTTGCTGGTAACGAGATTGAACTAGGTATTGAGATACCGACGATCGAATCTCGGGCAAGTAACATACCGATGACAAAGGGAACAACGTATGTTGTTATGCGGTTTGACCGATAAAGATCTTCATAGAATATGTAGGAACCAATATGAGCATCTAGGTTCCGCTATTGGCTATTGACTGGAAGTGAGTCTCGGTCATGTCTACATAGTTCTCGAACCCATAGGGTCCGCACGCTTAACATTCGGTGACGATTGGTATTATGAGTTTATGTGTTTTGATGAACCTCGGAGTCCCGGATGTGATCACGGGCATGACAAGGAGTCTTGAAATGGTCGAGACATAAAGATCGATATATTGGAAGCCTATGTTTGGACATCGGAATGGTTCCGAGTGGTTCGGGCATTTTTCCGGAGTACCAGGAGGTTACCGGAACCCCCGAGAGAAGTTATGGGACTTATGGGCCATAAGAAGGAAGCACACCAGCCCACAAGGGGCTGGTGCACCCCCCTTGGGCAGGAGGCCGAATTGGAATAGGTTTGGGGGGGGGGGCTTTCCTTCTCTCCTACTCCTCCTTCCCTTCCTCTCCTACTCCAACTAGGGAAGGGGGGAATCCTACTCCCGGTGGGAGTAGGACTCCCCTAGGGCGCGCCATAGTAGAGGGCCGGCCCTCCCCTCCTCCACTCCTTTATATACAGGGGAGGAGGGCACCCCTTAGAGACACAAGTTGATCATTGATCTCTTAGCCGTGTGCGGTGCCCCCCTCCACCATAATCCACCTCGGTCATATCAAAGCAGTGCTTAGGCGAAGTCCTGTTCCGGTAGCATCATCATCACCATCATCACGCCGTCGTGCTGACGAAGCTCTCCCTTGACACTCTACTGGATCGTGAGTTCGTGGGACGCCACCGAGCCGAACGTGTGCAGATCGCGGAGGTGCCGTACCTTCGGTGCTAGGATCGGTCGATCGTGAAGACGTACAACTGCATCAACCGCGTTGTCATAATGCTTCCCCTTACGATCTACGAGGGTACGTGGACAACACTCTCCCCTCTTGTTGCTATGCATTACCATGATCTTGTGTGTGCATAGGATTTTTTTGAAATTACTACGTTCCCCAATAGTGGTATCAGAGCCAGGTCTATGCGTAGATGTTATATGCACGAGTAGAACACAAAGGAGTTGTGGGCATGGGTATATACATATTGCTTGCCGTCACTAGTTGATTCTTGATTCGGCGGTATTGTTGGATGAAGCGGCTCAGACCGACATTACGCGTACGCTTACGCGAGACTGGTTCTACCGACATGCTTCGCACACAGGTGGCTAGTGGGTTCTTTCTGAAGATCAAAAAGCAATCACTATACCGCGTTGTGTTTTTTGATGCGTAGGTAAGAACGGTTCTTGCTCAGCCCGCAGCAGCCACGTAAGACTTGTAACAACAAAGTAGAGGACGTCTAACTTGTTTTTGCAGGGCATGTTGTGATGTGATATGATCAAGACATGATGCTAAATTTTATTGTATGAGATGATCATGTTTTGTAACACAGTTATCGGCAACTGGCAGGAGCCATATGGTTGTCGCTTTATTGTATGAAATGCAATCACCATGTAATTGCTTTACTTTATCACTAAGCGGTAGCGATAGTTGTAGAAGCAATAGTTGGAGAGACGACAATGATGCTTCGATGGAGATTAAGGTGTCAAGCCGGTGACGATGGTGATCATGACGTTGCTTTGGAGATGGAGATCAAAGGCACAAGATGATGATGGACATATCATATCACTTATATTGATTGCATGTGATGTTTATCCTTTATGCATCTTATTTTGCTTAGTTTGACGGTAGCATTATAAGATGATCTCGGTATAAGTGTTCTCCCTGAGTATGCACCGTTGCTACAGTTCGTCGTGCCAAAACACCACATGATGATCGGGTGTGATAAGCTCTACGTTCACATACAACGGGTGCAAGCTAGTTTTGCACACGTGAAATACTCAGGTTAAACTTGACGAGCCTAGCATATGCAGATATGGCCTCAGAACACTAAGACCAAAAGGTCGAGCATGAATCATATAGTAGATGTGATCAACATAGTGATGTTCACCATTGAAAACTACTCCATCTCACGTGATGATCGGACATGGTTTAGTTGATATGGATCACGTGATCACTTAGATGATTAGAGAGATGTCTATCTAAGTGGGAGTTCTTAAGTAATATGATTAATTGAACTTTAATTTATCATGAACTTAGTCCTGAAAGTATTTGCATAACTATGTTGTTGATCAATAGCTCGCGATGTAGCTCCCCGTTTATTTTTGATATGTTCCTAGAGAAGACCTATGTTGAAAGATGAAAGTAGCAATGATGCGGACTAGGTCCGTGGTCTGAGGTTTATCCTCATTGCTGCATAGAAGAATTATGTCCTTGATGCACCGCTAGGTGACGGACCTATTGCAGGAGCAGATATAGACGTTATGAACATTTGGTAAAGCTCGGTATGATGCCTACTTGATAGTTTAGTGCACCATGCTTTACGGCTTAGAACCGGAACTTCAAAAACGTTTTGAATGCCATAGAGCATATAAGATGTTCCAAGAGTTGAAATTTGTATTTCAGACTCATGCCCGAGTCGAGAGGTATGAGACCTCTGACAAGTACTTTGCCTACAAGATGGAGGATAATAGCTCAACCAGTGAGCATGTGCTCAGATTGTCTGAGTACTACACTCGTTTGAATCAAGTGGGAGTTAATCTTCCAGATAAAAAGGTGATTGACAAAATTCTCTAGTGAGCATCACCAAGTTACGGGAACTTCGCCATGAACTATAATATGCAAGGGATGACGAAAACGATTCCCGAGCTCTTCGTGATGCTAAAATTGACGAAGGTAGAAATCAAGAAAAGCATCAAACGTTGATGGTTGACAAAACCACTAGTTTCAAGTAAAAGGGCAAGGGAAAGAAAGGGAACTGCAAGAAGAATGGCAAGCAAGTTGCCACTCCCATAAGGAAGCCCAAAGCTAGACCCAAGCCTGAAACTGAGTGCTTCTACTGCAAAGGAAATGGTCACTGAAAGTGGAACTGCCCTAGAATATTAGCAGATAAGAAGGATGGCATAGTGAACAAAGGTATATTGGATATACATGTTATTGATGTGTACTTACTAGTGTTTATAGCAATCCCTCGGTATTTGATACTGGTTCAGTTTCTAAGAGTCGTAACTCGAAACGGGAGTTGCAAAATAAACAGAGACTAGTTAAGGGCGAGGTGATGATGTGAGTTGGAAGTGATTCCAAGGTTGATAAGATCACCATCACACACTCCCTTTACCTTCGGGATTAGTGTTGAACCTAAAATAAATGTTATTTGGTGTTTGCGTAGAGCATAATATGATTGGATCATGTTTATTGCAATACAGTTATTCATTTAAGTCAAGGATAATTGTTATTCTGTTTACATGAATAAAACCTTCTGAGGTCATACACGCAAGGTGAATGGTTTATTGAATCTTGATCGTAGTAATACACATAATCATAATATTGAAGCCAAAAGATGCAAAGTTAATAATGATAGTGCAACTTATATGTGGCACTGCCGTTTAGGTCATATTGGTGTAAAGCGCATGAAGAAACTCCATGCTGATGGGCTTTTGGAATCACTTGATTATGAATCACTTGATGCTTGCGAACCATGCCTCATGGGCAAGATGACTAAGACTCCATTCTCCGGAACAATGGAGTGAGCAACTGACTTATTGGAAATAATACATACTGATGTATGTGGTCCGATGAGTGTTGAGGCTCGTGGTGAGTATCGTTATTTTCTGACCTTCACAGATGATTTGAGCAGATATGGGTATATCTACTTGATGAAACATAAGTTTGAAACATTTGAAAAGTTCAAAGAATTTCAGAGTGAAGTGGAAAATCATCGTAAACAGAAAATAAAGTTTCTACGATCTAATCGTGGAGACGAATATTTGAGTTACGAGTTTGGTCTTCAACTAAAACAATGTGGAATAGTTTCAAAAATTCATGCCACCTGGAACACCACAACATAATGGTCTGTCCGAACGTCATAAACCGTACTTTATTGGATATAGTGCAATCTATGATGTCTCTTACCGATTTACCACTATCGTTTTGGGGTTGTGCATTAGAGACAGCTACATTCACGTTAAATAGGGCACCGTCTAATCCGTTGAGATGACACCGTATGAACTATGGTTTGGCTAGAAACCTAAGCTGTCATTTCTTAAAGTTTGGGGTTGTGATGCTTATTTGAAAAAGTTTCAGCCTGATAAGTTCAAACCCAAATCGGAAAAGTGCGTCTTCATAGGATACCCAAAAGAAACTGTTGGGTACACCTTCTATCACAGATCTTAAAGGCAAGATCTTTGTTGCTAAGATCGGATCATTTCTAGAGAAGAAGTTTCTCTTGAAAGAAGTGAGTGGGAGGAATGTAGAACTTGATGAGGTAATTGTACCTTCTCCCGAATTGGAAATTAGTTCATCACAGAAATCAGTTCTAGTGATTTCTACACCAATTAGTGAGGAAGCTAATGATGATGATCATGAAGCTTCAGATCAAGTTACTACCGAACCTTGTAGGACAACCAGAGTATGGTCCGCACCAGAGTGGTACGGTAATCCTTTCTGGAAGTCATGTTACTAGACAATGACGAACCTACGAACTATGAGGAAGCAATGATGAGCTCAGATTCCGCGAAATGGCTTAAGGCCATGAAATCTGAGATGGGATCCATGTATAAAGAACAAAGTATGGACTTTGATTGACTTGCCCAATGATTGGCGAGCCATTGAGAATAAATGGATCTTCAAGAGGAAGACGGACGCTGATAGTAGTGTTACTATCTACAAAGCTCAAATTGTCGCAAAAAAGGTTTTCGACAAGTTCAAGGTGTTGACTACGATGAGTTTTTTCTCACTCGTGGCGATGCTTAAGTCTGTACGAATCATGTTAGCAATTGCCACATTTTATGAAATCTGGGAAACGGATGTCAAAACTGCATTCCTTAATGGATTTCTTAAAGAAGAGTTGTATATGATACAACAAGAAAGTTTTTGTCAATCCTAAAGGTGCTAACAAAGTGTGCAAGCTCCAGCGATCCATCGATGGACTGGTGCAAGCATCTCGGAGTTGGAATATACACTTTGATGAGTTGATCAAAGCATATAGTTTTATACAGACTTGTGGAGAAGCCTGTATTTACAAGAAAGTGAGTGGGAGCTCTGTAGCTTTTCTGATATTATATGTGGATGACATATTGTTGGTCGGAAATGATACTGAATTTCAAAATAGCATAAAAGTATACTTGAATAAGAATTTTTCAAAGAAAGACCTCAGTGAAGCTGCTTACACATTGAGCATCAAGATCTATAGAGATAGATCAAGACGCTTGATAAGGATTTTTCAATGAGTACATACCTTGACAGGATTTTGAAGTAGTTCAAAATGGAATAGTCAAAAAAGGAGTTGTTGCCTGTGTTGCAAGGTGTGAAGTTGAGTAAAGACTCAAAACTCGACCATAGCAGAAAATAGAAAGAGAATGAAAAGTCATTCCCTATGCCTCAGTCATAGGTTCTATAAAGTATGCTATGCTGTCTACCAGTCCTATTGTATACCTTAGCATGATTCTGGCAAGGGATTACAATAGTGATCTAGGAGTAGATCACTGGACAGTGGTCAAAATTATCCTTAGAGGACTAAGGAAATATTTCTCGGTTATGGAGGTGATAAAAGAGTTCGTCGTAAAGAGTTACATCGATGCAAGCTTTTTACATCGATCTAGATGACTCTAAGTCTCGATCTAGATACCTGTTGAAAGTGGGAGCAATTAGCTAGATTAGCTCCATGCAGAGTATTGTATACATAGAAATTTGCAAAATACATACAGATCTGAATGTTGCAGACCCGTAGACTAAACTTCTCTCACAAGCAAAACATGATCACTCTTTGGGTGTTAATCACATAGCGATGTGAACTAGATTATTGACTCTAGTAAACCCTTTGGGAATTAGTCACATGGAGATGTGAACTAATCACATAAAGATGTGAACTATTGGTGTTAAATCACATGACGATGTGAACTAGATTATTGACTCTAGTGCAAGTGGGAGACTGAAGGAAATATGCCCTAGAGGCAATAATAAAGTTATTATTTATTTCATTATATCATGATAAATGTTTATTATTCATGCTAGAATTGTATTAACCGGAAACTTAGTACATGTGTGAATACATAGACAAACAGAGTGTCACTAGTTTTCCTCTACTTGACTAGCTCGTTGAATCAATGATGGTTATGTTTCCTAACCATAGACATGAGTTGTCATTTGATTAACGGGATCACATCATCAGAGAATGATGTGATTGACTTGACCCATCCGTTAGCTTAGCACGATGATCGTTTAGTTTGTTGGTATTGCTTTCTCCATAACTTATACATGTTCCTATGACTATGAGATCATGCAACTCCCGGATACCGGAGGAACACTTTGTGTGCTACCAAATGTCACAACGTAACTGGGTGCTTATAAAGGTGCTCTACAGGTGTCTCCAATGGTGTTTGTTGAGTTGTCATAGATCGAGATTAGGATTTGTCGCTCCGAGTATCGGAGAGGTTTCTCTGGGCCCTCTTGGTAATGCACATCACTATAAGCCTTGCAATCATTGTGACTAATGAGTTAGTTGCGGGATGATGCATTATGGAACGAGTAAAGAGACTTGCTGGTAACGAGATTGAACTAGGTATTGAGATACCGACGATCGAATCTCGGGCAAGTAACATACCGATGACAAAGGGAACACCATATGTTGTTATGCGGGTTGACCGATAAAGATCTTCGTAGAATATGTAGGAACCAATATGAGCATCCAAGTTCCGCTATTGGTTATTGACCGGAAGTGAGTCTCTATCATGTCTACATAGTTCTCGAACCCGTAGGGTCCGCCCGCTTAACGTTCGGTGATGATCGGTATTATGAGTTTATGTGTTTTGACGAACCGAAGGTTGTTAGGAGTCCCGGATGTATTCACGGGCATGATGAGGAGTCTCGAAATAGTCGAGACATAAAGATCGATATATTGGAAGCCTATGCTTGGACATCAGAATGGTTCTGAGTGGTTCGGGCATTTTTCCGGAGTACCGGGAGGTTACCGAAACCCCCTGGGAGAAGTTATGGGCCTTATGGGCCATAAGAAGGAAGCACACCAGCCCACAAGGGGCTGGTGCGCCCCCTTGGACAGGAGGCCGAATTGGAATAGGTTTGGGGGGGGGAGGGGGCTTTCCTTCTCTCCTACTCCTCCTTCCCTTCCTCTCCTAGTCCAACTAGGGAAGGGGGGAATCCTACTCCCGGTGGGAGTAGGACTCCCCAAGGGTGCGCCATAGTAGAGGGCCGGCCCTCCCCCTCGTCCACTCCTTTATATACGGGGGAGGGGGCACCCCATAGAGACACAGGTTGATCATTGATCTCTTAGCCGTGTGCGGTGCCCCTTCCACCATAATCCACCTCGGTCATATCGAAGCAGTGCTTAGGCAAAGCCCTATTCCGGTAGCATCATCATCACCGTCATCACACCGTTCTGCTGACGAAGCTCTCCCTCGACACTCTACTGGATCATGAGTTCGTGGGACATCACCGAGCCGAACGTGTGCAGATCGAGGAGGTGCCATACCTTCGGTGCTAGGATCGGTCGATCGTGAAGACATATGACTACATCAACCGCGTTGTCATAACGCTTCCGCTTACGGTCTACGAGGGTACGTGGACAACACTCTTCCCTCTCGTTGCTATGCATCACCATGATCTAGCGTGTGCATGGGATTATTTTGAAATTACTGCGTTCTCCAACACAAACATAGGCAACCAATATATCGATCTTTATGTCTCGACCATTTCGAGACTCCTTGTCATGCCCGTGATCACATCCGGGACTCCAAACAACCTTCGGTACATCAAAACACATAAACTCATAATACCGATCGTCACCGAACATTAAGCGCGCGGACCCTATGGGTTCGAGAACTATGTAGACATGACCGAGAATCATCTCCGGTCAATAACAAATAGCGAAACCTGGATGCTCATATTGGTTCCTACATATTCTATGAAGATCTTTATCGGTCAAACCGCATAACAACATACGTTGTCCCCTTTGTCATCGGTATGTTATTTGCTCGAGATTCGATCATCAGTATCTCAATACCTAGTTCAATCTCGTTACCGGCAAGTATCTTTACTCGTTCCGTAATGCAACATCCCGTAACTAACCCATTAGTCACATTGCTTGGAAGGCTTATAGTGATGTGCGTTACGGAGAGGGCCCAGAGATACCTTTCCGATACACGGAGCGACAAATCCTAATCTCAATCTATGACAACTCAACAAACACCATCAGGGACACCTGTAGAGCATATTTATAGTCAGCTAGTTACGTTGTGACGTTTGATAGCACACTAAGTGTTCTTCCGGTATTCGGGAGTTGCATAATGTCATAGTCATAGGAACATGTATAAGTTATGGAGAATGCAATAGTAGTAAACTAAACGATCATCGTGCTAAGCTAACGGATGGGTCAAGTCAATCACATCATTCTCTCCAATTCAGATTGGGATTGAGCGAGGCGCACCCCCTTCTAGGCCTCCCTCTCTTCTCTCCCACTATGGCCCAATAAGGCCCATATACCTCCAGGGGGGGGGGGGTTCCGGTAACCTCCCGGTGCTCCAGTATATGCCCGAACTCACCCGGAACCATTTCGACGTCCAAATATAGTCATCCAATATATCAATATTTATGTCTCGACCATTTCAAGACGTCGTCATGTCCGTGATCATATCCGGGACTCCGAACTACCTTCGATACATCAAAACACATAAACTCATAATACCGATCGTCACTGAACGTTAAGCGTGCGGACCCTACGGGTTCGAGAACTTTGTAGACATGACCGAGACACGTCTCCGGTCAATAACCAATAGCGGAACCTGGATGCTCATATTGATTTCTACATATTCTATAAAGATCTTTATCGTTCAAACCGTATAATGATATACGTTGTTGCCTTTGTCATCGGTATGTTACTTGCCCGAGATTTGATCGTCGATATCTCAATCCCTAGTTCAATCTGTTACCGCCAAGTCTCTTTACTCGTTCCGTGATGCTACATCCCGTAACTAACTTATTAGCTACATTGCTTGCAAGGCTTATAGTGATGTACATTACCGAGAGGGCCCAGAGATACATCTCCGACAATTGGAGTGACAAATCCTAATCTCGATCTATGCCAACTCAACAAACACCAACAGAGACACCTATAGAGCACCTTTATAATCACCCAATTACGTTGTGACATTTGATAGCACACAAAGTGTTCCTCCGGTATTCGGGAGTTGCATGATCTCATAGTCATAGGAACATGTATAAGTTATGGAGAAAGCAATATCAACAAACTAAACGATCATCGTGCTAAGCTAACGGATGGTTCAAGGCAATCACATCATTCTCTAATGATGTGATCCCATTAATCAAATGACAACTCATGTCTATGGTTAGGAAACATAACCATCATTGATTCAACGAGCTAGTCAAGTAGAGGCAAACTAGTGACACTCTGTTTGTCTATGTATTCACACATGTACCAAGTTTCCGGTTAATACAATTCTAGCATGAATAATAAACATTTATCATGATATAAGGAAATATAAATAAAAACTTTATTATTGCCTCTAGGGCATATTTCCTTCAGTCTCCCACTTGCACTAGAGTCAATAATCTAGATTACATTGTAATGTTTCTAACACCCATGGAGTCTTGGTGCTGATCGTGTCTTGCTTGTGAGAGAGGCTTAGTCAACGGGTCTCTGCAACATTTAGATCCGTATGTATCTTGCAAATCTCTATGTCTCCCTCGTTGGCTTGATCGCGGATGGAATCGAAGCGTCTCTTTATGTGCTTGGTTCTCTTGTGAAATCTGGATTCCTTTGCCAAGGCAATTGCACCAGTATTGTCACAAAAGATTTTCATTGGACCTGATGCACTAGGTATGACACCTATATCGGATATGAACTCCTTCATCCAGACTCCTTCATTTGCTGCTTCCGAAGCAGCTATGTACTCCGCTTCACACGTAGATCCCGCCACGACGCTCTGCTTGGAACTGCACCAACTGACAACTCCACCATTCAATAAATATACACATCTGGTTTGTGACTTAGAGTCATCCGGATCAGTGTCAAAGCTTGCATCAACGTAACCGTTTACGACGAGCTCTTTGTCACCTCCATAAACGAGAAACATATCCTTAGTCCTTTTCAGGTATTTCAGGATGTTCTTGACCGCTGTCCAGTGATCAACTCCTGGATTACTTTGGTACCTCCCTGCTAAACTAATAGTAAGGCACACATCAGGTCTGGCACACAACATTGCATACATGATAGAATCTATGGCTGAAGCATAGGGAATGACTTTCATTTTCTCTCTATCTTCTGCAGTGGTTGGGCATTGAGTCTGACTCGACTTCACACCTTGTAATACAGGCAAGAACCCTTTCTTTGACTTTTCTTTGCCTAATCCATTTTGAACTTCTTGAAAACTTTATCAAGGTATGTGCTTCGTGAAAGTCCAATTAAGCGTCTTGATCTATCCCTATAGATCTTGATGCCTAATATATAAGCAGCTTCACCGAGGTCTTTCATTTAAAAATTCTTATTCAAGTATCCTTTTATGCTATTCAGAAATTCAGTATCATTTCTGATCAACAATATGTCATCTACATATAATATCAGAAATGCTACGGAGCTCCCACTCACTTTCTTGTAAATATAGGCTTCTCCAAAAGTCTGTATAAAACCATATGCTTTGATGACACTATCAAAGCATATATTCCAACTCCGAGAGGCTTGCACCAGTCCATAAATGGATCGCTGGAGCTTGCACACTCTGTTAGCACCTTTTGGATCGACAAAACCTTCTGGTTGCATCAAATACAACTCTTCATTAAGATATCCATTAAGGAATGCAGTTTTGACATCCATTTGCCAAATTTCATAATCATAAAATGCAGCAATTGCTAACATGATTTAGACGGACTTAAGCATCACTACGGGTGAGAAGGTCTCATCGTAGTCAACTCCTTGAACTTGTCAAAAACCTTTAGCAACAAGTCGAGCTTTGTAGACAGTAATATTACCGTCAGCGTTAGTCTTCTTCTTGAAGATCCATTTATTCTCTATGGCCTGCCGATCATCGGGCAAGTCAACCAAAGTCCACACTTTGTTCTCATACATGGATCCCATCTCAGATTTCATGGCCTCAAGCCATTTTGCGGAATCTGGGCTCATCATCGCTTCCTCATAGTTCGTAGGTTCGTCATGGTCAAGTAACATGACTTCCAGAATAGGATTACCATACCACTCTGGTGCGGATCTTACTCTGGTTGATCATCATCATTAGCTTCCTCAGTTACTGGTGTAGGAATCACTGGAACTGATTTCAGTGATGTACTACTTTCCAATAAGGGAGAAGTTACAATTACCTCGTCAAGTTCTACTTTCCTCCCACTCACTTCTTTCGAGAGAAACTCCTTCTCTAGAAATGATCCATTCTTAGCAACGAATATCTTGCCTTCGGATCCGTGATATAAGGTGTACCCAACAGTCTCCTTTGGGTATCCTATGAAGACACATTTCTCTGTTTTGGGTTCGAGCTTATCAAGTTGAAGCTTTTTCACATAAGCATCACAGCCCCAAACTTTAAGAAATGACAACTTGGGTTTCTTCCCAAACCACAGTTCATAAGATGTTGTCTCAACGGATTTAGATGGTGCCATATTTAATGTGAATGCAACCGTCTCTAAAGCATAACCTCAAAACGATAGCGGTAAATCTGTGAGAGACATCATAGATCGCACCATATCTAATAAAGTGCGGTTACGACGTTCACACACACCATTACGTTGTGGTGTTCCAGGTCGTGAATTGCGAAACTATTCCGCATTGTTTCAAATGAAGTCCAAACTCATAACTCAAATATTCACCTCCACGGTCAGATCATAGAAACTGGATTTTCTTGTTATGATGATTTTCCACTTCACTCTGAAATTCTTTGAACTTTTCAAATATTTATACTTATGTTTCATTAAGTAGATATACCCACATCTGCTTAAATCATCTGTGAAGGTGAGAAAATAACGATATCCACCGTGAGCTTCAACGTTCATTGGACCACATACATCAGTATGTATGATTTCTAATAACTCTGCTGCTCGCTCCATTGTTCTGGAGAACAGAGTTTTAGTCATCTTGCCCATGATGCATGGTTCGCAAGTACCAAGTGATTCATAATCAAGTGATTCCGGAAGTCCATCAGAATGGAGTTTCTTCATGCGCTTTACACCAATATGACCTAAACGGCAGTGCCACAAATAAGTTGCACTATCATTATCAACTCTGCATCTTTTGGCTTCAATACTATGAACATAAGTATCACTACTATCAAGATTTAGTAAAAATAGACCACTCATCAAGGGTGCATGACCATAAAAGATATTACTCATATAAATAGAACAACCTTTATTCTCCGATTTAAATGAATAACCGTCTCGCATCAAACAAGATCTAGATATAATGTTTATGCTCAATGCTGGCACCAAATAACAATTATTTAGGTCTAAAACTAATCCTGAAGGTAGATGTAGAGGTAGCGTGACGACGGCGATCACATCGACTTTGGAACCATTTCCCATGCACATCGCCACCTTGTCCTTAGCCAATCTTCGCTTAATCCATAGCCCCTGTTTCGAGTTGCAAATGTTAGCAACTGAACCAGTATTAAATACCCAGGCACTACTGTGAGCATTAATAAGGTACACATCAATAACATGTATATCAAATATACCTTTCACTTTGCCATCCTTATTCTCCGCCAAATACTTGGGGTAGTTCCGCTTCCAGTGACCAGTTCCTTTGTAGTAGAAGCACTCAGTCTCAGGCTTAGGTCCAGACTTGGTTTCTTCACTTGAGCAACAACTGGCTTGCTGTTCTTCTTGAAGTTCCCCTTCTTCCCTTTATCCTTTTTCTTAAAACTAGTGGTATTTTTGACCATCAACACTTGATGCTCCTTCTTGATTTCTACCTCTACACCCTTTAGCATTGCGAAGAGCTCGGGAATCGTCTTATCCATCCCTTGCATATTATAGTTCATCACGAAGCTCTTGTAGCTTGGTGGCAGTGATTGAAGAACTCTGTCAATGACACTATCATCAGGAAGATTAACTCCTAGTTGAGTCAAGTGGTTGTGGTACCCAGACATTCTGAGTATATGTTCACTGACAAAACTATTCTCCTCCATCTTGCAACTGTAGAACTTATTGGAGACTTCATATCTCTCAATCCGGGCATTTGCTTGAAATATTAACTTCAACTCCTGGAACATCTCATATGCTCCATGACGTTCAAAACGTCGTTGAAGTCCCGGTTCTAAGCCGTAAAGCAAGGCACACTGAACTATCGAGTCGTCATCAGCTTTGCTCTACTAGGTGTTCACAACGTCTGGCGTTGCTCCTGCAGCGGGTTTATCACCTAGCGGTGCTTCTAGGACGTAATTCTTCTGTGCAGCAATGAGGATAATCCTCAAGTTACGGACCCGGTCAGTGTAGTTGCTACCATCATCTTTCAACTTAGCTTTCTCTAGGAACACATTAAAATTCAACAAAACAACAGCACGGGCCATCTATCTACAACAACGTAGACATGCAAAATACTATCAGGTACTAAGTTCATGATAAATTAAAGTTCAATTAACCAAATTACTTAAGAACCCCCACTTAGATAGACATCTCTCTAATCATCTAAGTGATCACGTGATCCATATCAACTAAACCATGTCCGATCATCACATGAGATGGAGTAGTTTTCAATGGTGAACATCACTATGTTGATCATATCTACTATATGATTCACACTCGACCTTTCGGTCTTAGTGTTCCGAGGCCATATCTGCATATGCTAGGCTCGTCAAGTTTAACCCGAGTATTCCGCGTGTGCAAAACTGGCTTGCACCTGTTGTATGTGAACGTAGAGCTTATCACACCCGATCATCACATGGTGTCTCGGCACGACGAACTGTAGCAACGGTGCATACTCAGGGAGAACACTTATACCTTGAAATTTAGTGAGAGATCATCTTACAATGCTACCATCGAACTAAGCAAAATAAGATGCATAAAGGATAAACATCACATGCAATCAATATAAGTGATATGATATGGCCATCATCATCTTGTGCCTTAGATCTCCATCTCTAAAGCACCGTCATGATCACCATCGTCACCGGCTTGACAACTTGATCTCCATAGAAGCATCGTTGTCGTCTCGCCAACTATTGCTTCTACGACTATCGCTACCGCTTAGTGATAAAGTAAAGCAATTGCATGGCGATTGCGTTTCATACAATAAAGCGACAACCATATGGCTCCTGCTAGTTGCCAATAACTGTGTTACAAAACATGATCATCTCATACAATAAAATTTAGCATCATGTCTTAACCATATCACATCACAACATGCCCTGCAAAAACAAGTTAGACGTCCTCTACTTTGTTGTTGCAAGTTTTACGTGGCTCCTACGGGCTGAGCATGAACTGTTCTAACCTACGCATCAAAAACCATAACGTGGTATAGTGATTGCTTTTTGATCTTCAGAAAGAACCCTATTCATTGAATCTGATTCAACTAAAGTTGGAGAAACTGACACCCACCAGCCAGCTGTGTGCGATGAACGTTGGTAGAACCAGTCTCGCGTAAGCGTACGTGTAATGTCAGTCTGGGCCGCTTCATCCAACAATACCGCCGAATCAAGAATCAACTAGTGACGGCCAATATGTATATACCCACGCCCACAAATCCTTTGTGTTCTACTCGTGCATATAACATCGACGCATAAACCTGGCTCGGATGCCAATGTTGGGGAACGTAGTAATTTCAAAAAGTTTCCTACACACACGCAAGATCATGGTGATGCATAGCAATGAGAGGGGAGAGTATTGTCTATGTACCCTCGTAGACCGTAAGCGGAAGCATTATGACAATGCGGTTGATGTAGTCGTACGTCTTCACGATCGACCGATCCTAGTACCGAAAGTACGCCACCTCCGCGATCTGCACACGTTTAGGTCGTTAACGTCCCACGAACTCACTATCTAGCAGAGTGTCGAGGGAGAGATTCATCAGCACGACGACATGATGACGGTGATGATGATGCTACTGGAACAGGGCTTCACCTAAGCACCGCTACGATATGACCGAGGTGGATTATGGTGGAGGGGGGCACCGCACATGGCTAAGAGATCAATGATCAACTTGTGTGTCTATGGGGTGCCCCTGCCCTGTATATAAAGGAGTGGAGGAGGGGGAGGGCCGGCCCTCCTATGGCGCGCCCCATGGGGAGTCCTACTCCCACCGGGGGTAGGATTCCCCCCTTTACCTAGTTGGACTAGGAGTGGAAGGAAGGGGGTGTCGGTGTCAAAATTGGCGGATCTCGGGTAGGGGGTCCCGAACTGTGCGTCTAGGATCGATGGTAACAGGAGACAGGGGACACAATGTTTACCCAGGTTCGGGCCCTCTCTATGGAGGTAATACCCTACGTCCTGCTTGATTGATATTGATGAATATGGGTCTTACAAGAGTTGATCTACCATGAGATCGTGATGTCTAAACCCTAGAAGCCTAGCCTGTATGACTATGGTAATGAATGTGTCCTTTCCGGACTATCCCCTCCGGTTTATATAGACATCGAGGGGATCTAGGGTTTACATAGAGTCGGTTACATAAGAAGGAATCTTCATAGTTGGTCGCCAAGCTTGCCTTCCACGCCAAGGAAGGTCCAATCTGGACTCAGGTATAGTCTTCGGCCTTCATGTCTTCACATCCCATCAGTCCGGCCCATGGATTACAGGCCGGACGCCCGAGGACCCCTTAGTCCAGGACTCCCTCAGTAGCCCCTGAACCTGGCTTCAATGACGAGGAGTTCGGCGCATAGATTGTCTTCGGCATTGCATGGCGGGTTCCCTTTTATCCGAACTTCAAATTAGTCTTCGGATGTGATGATAGTATCCGGACCTGTCACACACACCATACATAACCGTAGAGAGAATATATATTTTTACACGAGTCTAATCCGCCGACAGCTTTTATAATATGACATCACATCTGTCCGGTCATAATTTTGAACCGTTTTAGCCGGCCCGTCGCCCCACATCCTAGGATGTGGCCTTATTGGCGCATCTTATCCAAACGGAGACAGTGCCTCCCTTTTTTAGGGATTCCCGTCGACTCAAACATGGGTAACCCAACCATCGCTTGGGCACGACTCCTTGGAAACAAGCAAGTTTTTGAGGCCCGAGAGGAGACGTTTGATATTTGCAGCCTTTATATAGGGGTACAGACCCGTCTTTTTTATTCCACACTTGCCTCTTCCTTAACCCCTGCTACCCCGAGTTCCAACAGCCGGGCTTCGGTTGCCACTAGCCCCCAATCATGTCCGGATCTAGCCGCCAAGGCCGGTGGTAGCTTCTTCTGTTAGGGAGGAAGATATTGCAAAGCTTCGGGCGACGAGGTACCTCACCGCAGAAATCCATCTGAAAGTGCGTTATATCGACTAGAGGGGGGGTGAATAGGCGATTTTTATGAAATTCTTCACTGAGGAATTTGCCGGTGAGGAAATTCCTTAGCGAAGAACTACTAGCAGCGGAATAATTACTCAAAAGTAAACATAACAAAATACAAGCATGGTCATCATGATGAAATGAAAACAGGCACAGAGTACGGGTAGCGTGAGCACAAGATAACACAGGATGAAAACAAACAAACTGAAGAAATTGAACTGAGGAAATTGAGAAAGTCTTCAGTCAAAGTCTTCAAGCACATATATGAACAAGCACACAACACAGTTATGAGGTAATGAAAGAGTTGAGGAAATAGAACCAGTAGGCTTGGTGAAGACAATGATTTGGTAGACCAGTTCCAACCGCTGTCTCAGTTCTACGTCTGGTTGGAGCGGCTGAGTATTTAAACTCGAGGACACACAGTCCCGGACACCCAGTCCTGAACACGCAGCTCAGGACACCCAGTCCTCACCGTATTCTCCTTGAACTAAGGTCACACAGACCTCATCCAATCACTCGTGGTAAGTCTTGAGGTGACTTCCGAACCTTCACAAACTTGGTCACTCGGTGATCCACAATTCCTCTTGGATGCTCTAGACCATGACACCTAACCGTCTGGAAGAAGCATAGTCTTCAAAGGTAACAAGCGTCGGATCCACGCAGGATCAATCTCTTCAGTGATGCTCAATCACTTGGGGTTTGTAGGTGTTTGGGTTTTGGGTTTTTCCTCACTTGATGATTTTCGCTCAAAGTCCTCGGAGGATGGGTTGCTCTCAAATGACAAGTGTCAGTTTCTCTCGGAGCAGCCAACCAGCTAGTGGTTGTAGGGGGCGGCTATTTATAGCCTAGGGAGCAGCCCGACATGATAAGACATAAATGCCCTTCAATGATATGACCGTTAGGTGGATAGATATTTTGGGACAGCTGGCGCATAGCACAGCAACGGTCGGAATTTTGAGTAGCAAAATCCTCAGGGCTATCATGTTCCTCACTGTGTAGGCAATCCGCACTGGCGAATTCGTAACTCCTCAGTCAGAACAAATTCCTCAGAGACCAGAAGAACTTCGTCTCTGTCACTGAAGAATATGACTGGACTATATGAGATTTCCAATGGCTTCACTCGAAAGGATTGGTAGGTGTAGGATTTTGAGTTGAGCATCACATGGAAATTTTTCCTTAGTATTTCCTCGACCCCCTTTAACAGTACGGTGTTTCCTATGACTCAAGAAAGAGAAAATGAAACTACGAAAACAAAAGTCTTCATGCTTCATGTTCCTCGAAAGAATACCAAGTCTTCAAGGTCACACCAATTTCTTCACTTTCAAAGTCTTCAGAGATCCAAAGTCTTCAGTCGAAGAACTTCATTTTTAGGGGTCGACTTTCTCTGTAAATATCAAACTCCTCATAGACTTATAGACCTGTGTACACTCACAAACGCATTAGTCCCTTAACCTATAAGTCTTCAATACACCAAAATCACTAAGGGGCACTAGATGCACTTACAATCTCCCCCTTTTTGTTGATTGATGACAATATAGGTTAAGTTTTCAATGGGGATAAACATATGAAGTGTAAATACTAATATTGAGGAATTTGATTGCAAGATATAGAAGAACCCCCGTGAAGATGTGCATAGTGAGGAATTTGCTTTTGAAGCAATGCACACTTGAAGAATTGAATCATGGAGATCTCCCCCTATATCTTGTAATTCATACACGCATTTGTCATATAACAGTGAAGAATTTGAAATGCATGATGAAATATGGTGACTGATGTAGTTCAGCATGCATGCAATAATATTTAACGAGGAATAAGCATGCAGAAAAACGTCTCAAAAGTATCAGAGCACCATCGGGTTTAAGATTACAACTCGATCCAATAAAGTCTCAGAAGAACGAGAGTTGTAACTTAACAAAAAAAACGCCCATATAGAAAGACCCGCTTGAAGACTAACTCAAAATTCTCCCCCTTTGTCATCAAATGACCAAAAGGATCGAATATGAGGACTAACGCCCCTGAAGAATTTCAAGTTGATGAAGGAGCGCCAGCATTGTTGGGGTCGTTTGTTGTAGTAGGGCCTGCCGCAGTGTCGTCCAAGTCTTCATTTTCATCAGTGCCGCGCGATGAAGAATATGAGCTGGCCACCAGAGAAGGAACCTTGACCTTCTTGAATTTCTTCGGTGGAGGTGCAGACCAGTCAAAATCTTCATTGAGACCCATTTTCTTCAGATCGTCTTCACCATACAGATGAGACAGGATGGCCCAGGTGCGACCGAAAACTTGATGGAGGTAGTAATGGTTTTTCTTCACTGCCTTGTGTGTAGCAGTCATGTTGTGAAGAAGTGAACCAAACTGACGCTTAACCCATTTGTGATTTCGATCCACCTTCTGGTGAAGACTAAGCAGAAGTTCACGGTCAGTCATCACGCGCAGAGAAGTGGCGTGAGGAGTGGACTTGGGCGCATTGGCAGAGTCATGTGTGGCAGAGTCATCATTGGTGGAATAAGATGCAGCTTTGCGAAACTGACCATCCAATGGACGAATGCCTTCATCTATTACAGCTGGTGCCTTGCCCTTTCCATCAACTGAGGAATATGTCTGCTTGAGGACTTCAATTGGGGGCAAGTAGCTGAGGTGATTCTGGAAATCAGCTTTGTAGTTGAGGGAAGACCTTGTCCTGAGGAATCTCATAATCCAAGGTGCATAAGGCTTCAGTTCAAACGGAGACAGTGCAACATTTGCCATAGTCCTCATGAAGAAATCGTGATAGTTGACAGGAATGCCATGAATGATGTTGAATACCAGATTCTTCATGATGCCAACAATTTCCTCATCAGATGAGTCGTGGCCTTTGATAGGACTAATTGTCCTCGTAAGAATACGATAGAC
The DNA here is from genome assembly GCF_056163025.1 of Triticum urartu. NCBI lineage: Eukaryota > Viridiplantae > Streptophyta > Magnoliopsida > Poales > Poaceae > Triticum > Triticum urartu. The sequence continues at coordinate 100,689,616 of NC_141875.1, forward strand.
AGTTCTGGGCACGTAAAGCAATTCCTTTATGAGGAATTTGGTTCTTGGTGCTTGACCTGGCTTCAAGGGTTTCATCAGCACCTGTATGTAATGATGTGTGAGCTCAGGTTCACTGTAGATGCAGCGAGCTTCTTCAAGGGGAGGAATGAGTGGTAGAGCACGAAGCAATTCAGAGGCTGGTGCAGTGTAGTGAGTGTTTTCAGACATCCAGTCCAACACCCATGAATTCACATCTTCAGCATCTCCTGTGATGTGCAGCGTTGCATAGAATTAAAGAATCAGTTCTTCATTCCAATCGCAGATGTCAGAGCAAAAGTTTAGAAGTCCAGCGTCATGAAGAACACTGAGGACTGGTGCGAAGCACGTCAGAGTTTCCATATCCACGTGAGGAATATGCTCATGGTAGAAGATTTTCTCCTTGTTGAACAGCATTGAGGAATAGAAATTGGCTTGACTAGCAGTCCAGAAACGCCTCTTCCTAATGCGAGAAGAGTTATATGGGTTGTAATCTTCAAAGAATACGTGCTCGCCGAAGAAATCATCAGCCTTGAACTTTTGCTTGCATGAGAATGGATCCTTTGGCTTCGGCAGAGAAGTGTTAGTGAGTTGCATCACGACCTCAGGAATCTCAATCGCAGGTTTTTCAGGCTGAGGAATTTCTGGTTCCTCTTCAGTGGCAGTCTGCGTCTTTAGCTGTTCAGCAGCAGCAGTTTCTTCAGCGCTAGTGGCTGGAATTTCCTCATGTACAGATGTAGTGGGATGAGTTTCTTCAGAGCCCATTTGAACAGTTTGTGCGGGGGAATGAGGAATTTGCTGTAGAGGGGTGAAGAGTGGAGAATTGGGGTGCTGACTTTCCCAGAAGTCATCTTTCATCACTGGTGTAGTACATCCAATATCCACATCTTCATCTTCCATTTCTTCAACGCCAGCCTCTTCAGCTGTGAACTGAGGCATAGGCGTGGAGATGACAGGTGTTGAAGGGATCTCATCCACTTCAATTTCTTCATCCAACTGCTCAGACGAAGCAGCAGAAGGAGTTTCTTCATCAGATCCGCTGGGGATCACATATTCTTCATCAAAAGGAACTAGGTCCTTTGATGGCATGGTTGAGATGGGAACAACATCAATGGGATTTGCAAATGAACTTGTCATAGGCTTCATCTTCTTCAGAGCTGAAGAATCTGAAGTACCTGATGCTTTCCTTTTCTTCACTTTAGCACGTTCTGCAGCCTTGGTCTTCTTCACATCTGATGCAGATGGAAGGATTGGAGTTGAAGTTGGAGTAGGAGCAGCTGAGGAATCCGGTTGATTTTCTTCATTTTCTTTAGGCACACCACTAGTGGGTGCCCTGGCAATTTCTTCAGCGGTTGGAATGCAGTCATCAGCCCTAGAATTCACATTTTCTTCAGCAGCCTGATTTTCATCAGCGGTGCTAGCATGTTCTTCAGTTGGCTGAGTAGATGCTTCAGCCTGAGAAATTTCTTGTTGCGATGGGGCTGCAACATGTGAAGTGAACTTTTCAGTCAGTTTAACAAACCTAACTTTGGCTCCTTTCCAATCAGCATAATACGAATCAAATTCATCACTGAGGCTTTTGATTTCAGCCTGGACCTTCACTAGTTCTTCAGTTGTCATGGTGAAAATGTTTTTCTTCAGTAGTTTCTCTTTTCTATACTGTGTTTTCTTGATTTGTCTGGCCTTCTCATACTTCCATTTTTCTTCTTCAATGAAAGCAGTCAAGACATGACTTTGACCAGGAGTGAGGTTCATCTCCGGCAAAGGCGTGTTGGAATTCTTGTGCCATAGATCAATGAAGTCGAGGATCAACCTTGGATCTAAAAGCAGTGGCACATTGCTTCCTTTGGCACTAGCGGCCCTGACTTGCCCGTCTCTGATGATTTTGTCAAGTTCTTCATCACCACCTTCGTCTTCATCAGACGGTACTTGGAAAGCGACTTGCTTCTTTTGAGGACTTGGTCAAGGACCGTGTCCAGTAGTTGACTTTGTCTTCAGCAGGGAGGGGCCAGCTGAGGAACTTAGTGCAGCTGAGGAACTTGCTGAGACACCTGAGGCAATGGACATGCCTGCAGTCCTTTGGCACGAGGCGATATGCACAGGTGCTGAGGATTTAGTCGGAGCTACCGAGGACTTGGGCGGAGGAGCTGAGGACTTTTGAGGAACAGGAGCAGCATGAGGAATTGGCCATGAGGGCTTTGAGGATTCTGGCCGTGAGGGCAATGCTGAGGAACTTGGCCTTGAGGGCATTGTTGGTGAAGCACTTGGCTTGCGCGCATGCTTCTTTGACATAGCCTTCTTTGGCTTGACAGCAAAGGCCTCAGCAGAGGCAGCAGCAGCAGCAGAGTCTTCATTGAATTTCCTCACTGCTTCTTTGGCTTGCTTAGCCAACTTGGCTTGGCGCTTGGCCCATTCATCAGGATAGTCCTCACCGCGCTTGAGGCTGGTGGGATCAACGATTTGGCCAGGTGCCAATGGAGCTCTTGGGCATGGAGGATTGAGTGCGAGTTTCTTCATATACTTAGGAGTGACATATCTGCACTCCCTCCATTCTCTTGCCCATCTCCTTTCTATCCTCTGTATGCGCACCTTGCACTGATTTTTGTCCTCTTTTCCAATCTTGGCCTCATCAGGAGTGCAGTAGTCTTTGTATATGTCCTCAGGGATTTCAAAAGCAGTCATGACCTCAGGCTTCTTTCCTCCTTTCTGTGGCCTTTTACCATCAGCCATTTTCTTCAGTTGAGGAATTTGAACAATCGAATTTTCTGAAGAGGTATGCAACTTTTCTTCGAGGAACGCTGCAAATGAGTTAAGTTGATGAGAACCTAGTGATTCAAAAGCTGACATGTGTACCTGTGAACAGAGTATAGTTGCGAGGAATTTGGAGAAGTCATATGCGTTCTCAGAAGGTTTTGTAAAAAGAACAAATTTGAGGAATTTGACCAGATGAGTCTTGAAGAATTTCACTAAGCGTTCTTTGTCTTAGGTTCCAGAGATGTGTAGATTAAAAATCCACACATTTGAGGAATCTTGAAGAAAAACATGGCTTAGAGAAACGAATCAAGAACGGATAATATGTGAGGTGTTTTAGTGTGTGAAGATATGAAGAAAAACACCTTTGAAGATTTTGTAGATAATCATTCGAATCAACAAGGGTAGTAAAAGTAACTTCTAATTACCCTGGACGAAGAACACGACGAACTGGAGTGAGGAGATGTGAAGTTCGTCTGTGCAGATCTTCCACACCCTAACTTGGTGGAGGAAGACGGCTACGGCGGCGGCAGAGTGAAGATTTCCGCGGTCGGTGCGAGTACGTCGGCGACGATGTCGAGGCAGTGAAGCTCTTCCTCACCGGCGGCGATGAAGTAGCGGCGGCGCTAGGGTTTGAGAAGCTCGAGCTTGAGAGAGATCGAGCGGAGTAAAAGAAGTGAGGAAGGGATGGAGGGGTATTTATAGCCACGGTGAAAAACTGCCCGCCCGAAGAAATCTGACGAACGTGCCCCTGACCCTTCTCATTCGCATGACATGTGTCACCCATGTAGTGAGAAGTGGAGATCGTGTTAGATCGTGGGTGAGTGGATAAGTATATCGTGGGATGCAGAACGGTTTGAGTGGCAAAGCCGAAAATTTAGATAAGATAGGTTTTAAAGTTCCGTTCGCAATTTCTTCAACTGACAAGGACACAGTGAAGATTTTGAACGAGTTTCAAATAGAACGCACATGAAGAATTTGTGAACAGATTGGGTTGAGTATAGCATAGAGGGGAAGGGTCTGATCACATTCACTTAGCAGAAAACCAACTTGAAGAAATAGCAATAAGTGAATGATGTAGAGGACATAGACTCATATATATATAGCCAATGAAGAAAAACGACGGAAATAGTGAAGACTATGCAAAGTTGAAGAATATGAATAATTGAGGAATTTCAACTTTTGGTGGTGGCGTGACCCACCGTATAAGGATGATGATTTCAGACACCGCGTACAGTTATCGTAGGGTTCTGAGAATCAAATTCTTCATTAATTTCTTCTCACTAAGAGTGTTATTCTTCATTGATTGAAGAAAAACGTTTCTTCATGTGTTTCACATCTAAGTCATCAATTTTGCATAAGTGTTAGGATGAGTGTCCTTTTCAAAGAACATTCGAAGATTCTAGGATATTTAGCTCACACCGCAACTTGCTAAATCTCCTCATCCAAGGGCTTTGTGAAGATATCGGCTAGCTGTTCTTCAGTCTTCACATGCTCAATAGAAATGTCACCCTTCAACACATGATCATGAAGAAAATGATGACGAATCTGAATGTGCTTTGTCTTTGAGTGCTGAATAGGGTTGTGAGCAATCTTGATGGCACTCTCATTGTCACAGTAGAGAGGCACATTCTTCATGTTGATGCCGTAGTCCTTGAGAGGTTGCTTCATCCATAGCAATTGAGCATAGAAAGAACCAGCGGCAATATACTCAACTTCAGCAGTAGATAGTGATACGCAGTTCTGCTTCTTCGAGGACCAACAGACCAAAGATCGTCCGAGGAAATGACATGTACCAGATGTTGACTTGCGGTCCACACGATCACCAGCATAGTCAGAGTTAGAATATCCAATGAGATCAAAAGCCGAGCCCTTGGGGTACCATAATCCAAGTGTTGGTGTGTGAGCTAGATATCGAAGAATATGCTTCACAGCCTTATGGTGTGATTCCTTCGGTGCAGCTTGAAATCGGGCACACATGCAAACACTAAGCATTATATCTGGCCTAGATGCACATAGGTACAATAAAGAGCCAATCATGGAGCGGTATACCTTATGATCTAAGTTGATACCATTTTCATCAGTGCACAGATGGCCATTTGTGGGCATAGGAATTTTGACGCCTTTGCAATCTTGCATGCCGAATTTCCTCAGTACATCCTTGAGGTATTTCTCCTGAGATATGAATATGCCATTGTGTTGTTGACGAATTTGAAGACCTAAGAAGAATTTCAACTCTCCCATCATAGACATTTGATATTCTTCACTCATCATATAGGCAAATTCATCACTATAACGTTGGTCAGTACAGCCAAAGATAATATCATCAACATATATTTGGCACACAAACAATTCACCATCATAAGATTTAGTGAAAAGAGTAGAGTCGAGTGAACTGGGTTTGAAGCCTTTCGTCATGAGGAATTCCTTCAAAGTATCATACCACGCCCGTGTGGCCTGCTTGAGGCCATAGAGGGCCTTGTTGAGTCTGAAGACTTTGTCAGGATTCTTTGGATCTTCAAAACCTGGGGGTTGAGCAACATATACTTCTTCCTCAAGCTTACCATTGAGGAATGCACTTTTCACATCCATTTGACATAAAGTGATATCATGATGGTTAGCATAAGCAAGTAATATGCGAATAGCCTCAAGTCTAGCAACAGGTGCAAAAGTTTCATCGAAATCAATTCCTTCAACCTGTGTGTAGCCTTGAGCTACGAGCCGTGCCTTATTCCTCACCACAAGGCCATTTTCATCTTGCTTGTTGCGGTAGATCCACTTTGTGTCGATGATATTGTGCTTGCGAGGATCTGGACGTTTGACTAGTTCCCAAACATTGTTGAGCTCGAACTGATGTAATTCTTCTTGCATGGCCTGAATCCACTCAGGCTCTAGAAATGCTTCATCTACCTTAGTGGGCTCTGTAATAGAGACAAATGCATAGTGCCCACAAAAGTTAGATAAATGTGAAGCTTTTGAGCGTGTGAGAGGACCTGGCGCTTTGATGTCATTGATGATCTTTTCAACTTGCACTTCTTTTGCAATACAAGGATGAGCTGGTTGCCTTTGAAGAATTTGATCAATGTTTTCTTCAGCACCATTTTCTTCAGTATTTTCTTCAGGTGTATTAGCTCGACGTTCTTCATGTTCTGGAATGAATTCTTCAGCAGATTCTTTAGTAGGAATGACATCCTCAGTAGCCTTGAACTTGATAGTTTCCTCAGGTGCTGGTTCATATTGGGTTTCTTATCAGTGAGGAGTTCATAGGCAGTCTTCTTGAAGAATTTGTGAAGATATACTCTGTTGATGATGTGGCACGCAGTGTCAATTGCCTCAATCCAGAATCGACGAGGCATTTTGTATTCATCAAGCATAGTGTGAGCCATCTCAGCAAGAGTCCTGTTCTTGCGCTCCACGACGCCGTTCTGCTGAGGAGTGTAAAGAGCAGATAACTCATGAGTAATACCAAGTTCATCAAGATAGTCATCGAGACCAGAATTCTTGAACTCAGTGCCATTGTCACTTCTGATGTGCTTGATCTTCACTCCAAAGTTGGTTGAAGCCCTCGAGGAAAATCATTTGAAGATTTCCTGCACTTCATGTTTGTAAGTAACAATGTGTACCCATGTGTATCGATAATAATCATCAACAATAACAAAGCCATATTGAGATGCTTCATTTGAAACAGCAGAATAATGATTAGCACCGAAAAGATCCATGTGAAGCAATTCAAATGGACGAGTGGTGGTCATGATAGTCTTCGCTGGATGCTTGGCCTTGGTCATCTTTCCAGCTTCACAGGCTCCGCATAAGTGATCCTTGAGGAATTTGACATTCTCAATGCCAATGACATGCTTCTTCTTCGCAAGCATGTGCAAATTCCTCATGCCTGCATGACCAAGTCGTCGATGCCAGAGCCAGCCTTCTGAAGCTTTTGCAAGTAAGCACATGGCTGGTTGTGGTCCTGTAGAGAAATCAACAATATACAAGTCTCCTCTCCTAAAGCCTTCGAAGACTTTGGAATTGTCAGCTTCCATAACCACAACACAATGGTACTTGCCAAATACAACAACCATATCAAGATCACAAAGCATTGAGACAGACATAAGGTTGTATCCTAAGGACTCAACAAGCATGACTTTGTCCATGTGTCGATCCTTTGTGATCGCAACCTTACCTAGACCCAATACCTGACTTTTGCCTTTGTCAGCAAAGATGATATGCTTCAAATGCGACGGAGATAATGGAGCATCCATCAATAGATTCTTGTCACCAGTCATGTGATTTGTACATCCACTATCGAGGACCCACTCAGTGGTTTTGGGTTGATCATCCTATAGATGAATTAGTGCAACTTACAAACTCATATACTTCATCAGTGAAGAATATGACATCTATTCATCAGATCAATTTCATCAAGCAAAAGAATAGATAAAGTAATATAAGGACGTGAGAAATGAAAGTTCATTTCTTCATGATTAGCCTGCGTCCTATCAGGCACTGCTCAGGTCTCCAGCAAATTCTTTAGACGATTACGTACATCTGGAGACCCGACCCTGCAGAAGAGATTAGTTCTTTTTCTTCACCACCCACATCTGAAGGGGTGGCAAAGAGTTCATCATTCTGCGAGCTCCATACGAGAAGGATGGCATAGAAGCCAGTCCATTTCGTTTCACATAAGATGGGTTAGAGTAAGCATAAGAGTAAGCAGAGAGATTCTTCGAGGACTTATGGACATAATGATTTGAAGAATAATGCACATATCCATAATCCTTAGATCTTCCCTGCGAAATAGACGGATTAGCACGATGATGTTCATATGAGGACTTTGATCCATATGAGGAATATGATCCAAGTGAGGAGTTTGGTCCGTATGAGAACTTGGATCCATATGAAGAATTTGGTCCATATGAAGAATTTGATCTGGGGTTCCTATTCTTCACAGGTGGCGTCATGATGACATTCACCTGAAGATTTTCAAGGCATCTTTTGTGAACCCAGATTTTCTTCATAGGGGGACCGTTCCTGCAGTTAGTGCCAACATATCTAGCAAATACCTCACCATTCTGATTTTTGAACAGTTTATAGTTGGAGTCAATTGACTCATCATCAGAATGAGGAGATTCACATGCAAATCCAGATAAGTTAGATGGATCAACTAGAGGTCCCTTTGTAGCAACCCATGTAGTTTTGGGGTACTGCTCAGGCTTCCAATATGTACCATCAGCATTGAGTTTCCTCTCAAAGGCAATACCCTCTTTCCTAGGGTTCCTGTTGAGGATCTGCTTTTTAAGCACATCACAAAGAGTCTGATGCCCTTTGAGGCTTTTGTACATGCCTGTCATGTACAATTCCTTCAGCCCTGCATCGTCAGTGATACTAGCAATGTCCTCAGATGAGGAATTAGTGATAGCAGAGGCATGTGAAGAATTTGAAACATTAGCAGCATTTGAACATTCAGGTGAAGAATTAGCAGATTCACGTTCAATGCACTTCAAGCATGGAGGAATAAATTCTTCCTGAGAAGCGCTGATTTGTTGAGCCAGTAATGAATCGCGCTCCTTCTCAAGATCTTCATAACTCACTCTTAGCTTCTCAAGGTCTTGCTTTCTTTGAAGAAATTCATAAGAAAGCTTCTCATGATCCGATAAGAGAGTGTTATGATGACTTTGAAGTTTGTCAAGCTTGGACTGAAGTCTCTGAAGATTTTCAGTCAAAGTTTCAGTGCGATCCATTTCTTCACCCAACATATCATCACTTTTATCTAGCATGTTTTGAACCTTTTCTAAAGCCCTTTGTTGTTTTATAGCAATCTTAGCAAGTTTAGAATAGCTGGGCTTAAGGTTTTCATCAGATTCATTCTCACTTGATTCAGAGGAGGTATATTTGAGTACCTTGGCACCCTTTGCCATGAAGCAATAGGTGGGAGCGTAGTCATCATCGCCTTCATCAGCCTTGTTGGTGAGGTCATTTTCTTCAGTGTTGAAGATAGACTTGCTGACGAGTGCAATAGCGAGAGCTAGGCTCGCCACTCCGGATTCGGACTCCTCAGATGTCTCCTCTTCCTCATTTTCTTCAGATTCAACCTCAGAGTCCATTTCCTTGCCAATGAATGCCCTAGCCTTCTTGGAGCTGCTCTTCTTGTGATATGAAGACTTTGAGGATTTTGATGATGAAGATTTTGTGGATTTCTTCTTTTTCTTCGCATCATCAGAACTGTAATCCTTGTATTTCTTCTTCTTTGATTCCTTTTCCCACTGAGGACAATCTTGAATGAAATGTCCAGGTTTCTTGCACTTGTGACAGAGCCTCTTCTTGTAGGCACTGGGTGAGGAATCATTGCTCCTTGAGGATCTTCCAAGGCGACCACGTCTTGAGAACTTTTGGAACTTCTTCACGAGCAGAGCCAGATCATGGCTCAGTTCTTCAGGATCACCAAGGCTGCTACCAGAGTCTTCATCTTCGGACTCAGATACTGCCTTGGCCTTCAGTGCACATGATCTGCCATAGCTTGAACCATAGAGATCTCTCTTTTCAGCAAGTTGGAACTCATGAGTATTTAGTCTCTCGAGAATATCAGTGGGATCAAGTGACTTGTAATTAGCACATTCTTGTATCATCAATGCCAGAGTGTCAAATGAGGAATCAAGCGATCTCAGCAATTTCTTCACCACCTCATGGTCGGTGATGTCAGTGGCACCAAGTGCTTGAAGCTCATTTTAGATGTAGTGAGGCGATCGAAGGTTTGTTGAACATTTTCATTGTCGAGTCTTTTGAAGCGGTTGAAGAGATTGCGAAGAACATCAACTCGAGAGTCACGCTGAGTTGAGACTCCTTCATTCACTTTGGACAACCTGTCCCAGATAAGCTTCACTGTCTCCAAAGCACTCACTCTGCCATACTATCCTTTGCTCAGATGGCCACATATGATATTCTTCGCTTGAGAGTCGAGTTGCTTGAATCTCTTCACATCAGCAGCATTTAGAGAAGGTGTGACTGAGGGAACACCATTTTCCACAACATACCAGAGATCGTTATCAATTGCTTCAAGATGCATTCACATCTTATTCTTCTAGTAGGGGTAGTCCGTCCCATCGAAGGTAGGACACCCAGCAGAGACCTTGATCATACCTGCAGTCAACATAACTAAAACTCTAGGCGGTTAAACCAAAATCACACAGAACAAGGGAGTACCTTGCTCTGATACCAATTGAAAGTGCGTTATATCGACTAGAGGGGGGGTGAATAGGCGATTTTTATAAAATTCTTCACTGAGGAATTTGCCGGTGAGGAAAGTCCTTAGTGAAGAACTACTAGCAGCAGAATAATTACTCAAAAGTAAACATAACAGAATACAAGCATGGTCATCATGATGAAATGAAAACAGGCACAGAGTACGGGTAGCGTGAGCACAGGATAACACAGGATGAAGACAAACAGACTGAAGAAATTGAACTGAGGAAATTGAGAAAGTCTTCAGTCAAAGTCTTCAAGCACAGATATGAACAAGCACACAACACAGTTATGAGGAAATGAAAGAGTTGAGGAAATATAACCAGTAAGCTTGGTGAAGATAATGATTTGGTAGACCAGTTCCAACTGCTGTCTCAGTTGTACGTCTGGTTGGAGCGGCTAAGTATTTAAACTCAAGGACACACAGTCCCGGACACCCAGTCCTGAACACGCAGCTCAGGACACCCAGTCCTCACCGTATTCTCCTTGAACTAAGGTCACACAGACCTCGTCCAATCACTCGTGGTAAGTCTTTAGGTGACTTCCGAACCTTCACAAACTTGGTCACTCGGCGATCCACAATTCCTCTTGGATGCTCTATACCATGACACCCAACCATCTGGAAGAAGCACAGTCTTCAAAGGTAACAAGTGTCGGATCCATGCAGGATCAATCTCTTCAGTGATGCTCAATCACTTGGGGTTTGTAGGTGTTTGGGTTTTGGGTTTTTCCTCACTTGATGATTTTCGCTCAAAGTCCTCGAAGGATGGGTTGCTCTCAAATGACAAGTGTCAGTTTCTCTTGGAGCAGCCAACCAGCTAGTGGTTGTAGGGGGCGGCTATTTATAGCCTAGGGAGCAGCCCGACATGATAAGACATAAATGCCCTTCAATGATATGACCGTTAGGTGGATAGATATTTTGGGACAGCTGGCGCATAGCACAACAACGGTCGGAATTTTGAGTAGCAAAATCCTCAGGGCTATCATGTTCCTCACTGTGTAGGCAATCCGCACTAGCGAATTCCTAACTCCTTAGTCAGAACAAATTCCTCAGAGACCAGAAGAACTTCGTCTCTGTCACTGAAGAATATGACTGGACTGTATGAGATTTCTAATGGCTTCACTCGAAGGGATTGGTAGGTGTAGGATTTTGAGTTGAGCATCACATGGAAATTTTTCCTTAGTATTTCCTCGACCCCCTTTAACAGTACGGTGTTTCCTATGACTCAAGAAAGAGAAAATGAAACTACAAAAACAAAAGTCTTCACGCTTCATGTTCCTCGAAAGAATACCAAGTCTTCAAGGTCACACCAATATCTTCACTTTCAAAGTCTTCAGAGATCCAAAGTCTTCAGTCGAAGAACTTCATTTTTAGGGGTCGACTTTCTCTGTGAATATCAAACTCCTCATAGACTTATAGACCTGTGTACACTCACAAATGCATTAGTCCCTTAACCTATAAGTCTTTAATACACCAAAATCACTAAGGGGCACTAGATGCACTTACACCATTATCGATTTCCTGCCGAGGGGTAGGTTATTCCCACCCTTAGATCTGGCGAGAGGGTCGTGTTTGTGTCCCACTTCCTCCGCGGGTTGGGGTTTGCACTTAACCCCTTCGTTCGAGGGCTCATGTTCTATTACGGGCTAGACTTCCACAATTTGGCCCCGGACTCTATTCTTCTTATCTCAATGTTTATCGTTACGTGTGAAGCCCTCCTCCGAACTCCTCCGCACTTTGGCTTGTGGCTCAAGACTTTTGATGTGAAGCCGCAAGTTGTAGAGGGGGAGCAGGCCAAGTGCGGTGGCGCTGTAGTGAGCAAGCTTGCTAGCGCCGTTTGGCTGAAAGGATCCTTTGCCAAATCTTCCGATCTGTGGCAGCAGGGGTGGTTCTATATCACCGAGCCCCGCAGCTCCAAGTGGGCGACTGCGCCCGTATTTCAACCCAGCCCTCCAACTCAACTTGCATAGTGGATTAATAAGGGGCTAGATTGGGGATCAACGAATGATGTGCAAACTCTACAAAGTCGCATCCGGAGCCTCATTGAGAGGGACATCGACATAGCCAGCGTCGTTCATATAATGCTAATTCATTGGGCCCTGCCGTGCCAACGACGGCCTCTCCGCCTATGGGAGTTCAATCCAGAAGGGCCGCGGACTCTTCAGAACTTCTTCGGCGCAACGCACGAAGGAATGTGGAGATTAGTCTTCGGAAAACGAAGGCAATGGCCAGACACTGCCAGAGATGTCAGCCTAGACTGCAACCATCCGGACACCCCGTTAAGTACACGTTTACCAAATACCTTACAGTCAGATATCCAGTGGCAAGAAACCAATGGTATCATCCTTTTTCAGGGCTGGATAAAGAAGGTGGAATTGATTAGGTGTCCGGATCCCCTTCCCGAAGACTCAGCTACTCATGTGTTAACAAGGATGCTGGCCTCGGCGCCGTTCCAGGCATCAGCAGGGGAGGGCAAGAAGACCCAAGATGACCTTGGTTATGGAGGTAAGTCAGACACCGAGTCCGGAGAAATCGACCTTTCCTCGCCCGAAGACGAAGGCGGGAAAGGACACAGTGTTCCTTCTCCAAACAGGAGGAAAAGGGCCGCCTCCGAAGATGGGGAGGGGCAATTTCCCAAGAAGGGCAAGATGCCACCGTTGACCGGCTTGGGTTTGGATGGTGACACCATTGAGCAGCTCCAACAAGGGGACAAACCCTCGGCCAAACCATAAGAAAATTCAGAGTACCTTGATAGCGTCCTCTTTCGTTGCTGTTACCGTAACACATTCATGCATTTTTACAAGTCGGCACAGAGTTTTTCTGGGCGATCCTCTTCTTCGTGGAGTCTCCTTCTAGAGATGATGGAGAGCGAGACGCCTCCTCAAACCTCCTCGCCCAACAAGGCAGATGACTCTGAAGTGTCATCGCGGAGGGTCCCTTTAGACCAGGAGACATAAGAGGCGGTACCCCAAGGTGGACCTCCGACCATCCGGGATTCCGGGGCTGATGGTAACAAGGGCCCCGTACTGTCCGGTTCACAGCCGACAGCGGTTTTGGAGGCGGGCAAGCAGATTCCTTCAAAGGATGATCGTGCTGTTGGAGCAATTTTCGGAAGCCTGGAGACTCTGGATATATTGTGAGACATGTTGTGGAAAGCATCTGTCTCGGGGGAACAGCGTACCTTGATGGGTACAGTGATTGAGAAGATTTCGTCCGCGGAGAGAGGATTAAATGAAGCCTTCATGAGCCTACTGACGGGCTTCGAGGTTTGTAACATAATGTTTTCGGCTATGTTTCATTTGCAAAGATACGCTTGTGTATAGGTAGTAGCCCCTGATACTCGGGTTGGCTTCCCCTGGGAAGCAAAACGGAGGATCAAAAAAGGATCGTTTGAGGACTAACCTGATAAACCTTGAACGCAGGCTGCTTCCCCTTTGGCCACTTCCCGGACTATGGAGATTGCCGATTTGCAGTGGAAGCTTGATGTGGCAGGGGATGATCTTGCTTTAATCAATATGCGTCTTGACGAGTCGCAAGGTAGGTATTCGGGGAAATCCTTATACATTTTTGTGGTATAAGCGTGATGTTGAAATTTGGCTGCAGATGGTGCTGCCGCGTTGAGGTTCTTTGAGCGGAGCTGGCCCGAGCCAAGGAGCAGACCCGGCGTAGCAATGCTGCTGCCAAAAAGGCATCGGCTGAATTGAAAGCCGAACAAGCTGCAGGGCGCCAAGATGAGGATAAGATATCCACGATGACGCTCCAGCTAGAGAGTGCTACCGGCCGCTGTGAATTTATGGAGAAGGAGAGTGAAGCCTTAACGGCTGATCTGGAGAAGGCCTTATGAGAGCTGAGTGGAGCGCGATCAGAATGCAGAGCGGCCCGTGAGGAGGTTCGACAGGCGAGGGAGATAGCGGATGGAAAGCCCTTTCTGCTGCAAACTAAGTTCGGCGACCCGAACTGTGCCCAGCTCAACCAAGTATGGAGTTCTCCGGACGAGTTCTTGGACTTGCCGAAGAGTTCTGCCGATGCGGCGCAGTATTACCAAGCGCGGGATGGATATGCAACGGAGAAGCTTTTTTGGTCACAGTTTGGCGCGTCAAAGCGCCCTTTGTTGCTTAATGAACAGATGTCCCAATGGGCTGAACTTCATAGGATGTCCAGCGCTGCCATGAAGGACGTCATAGTCCGGTTGTGGCCAACCGAGCCTGTTCCAAATAGCTATTTCGGTTTAGTGCAAAGGCTTGTTGACGCGGTGCCGCGTATCGACGCTGTGAAGCGGTCAGCATGCATTGAGGGTGCACGGATGGCTTTTGCCCGAGTCAAGATGTTCTGGGGGAAGATGAAGGCCATCGATGTTGCGACGAAGGGTCCACCCAAAGGCAAGGACCGTCCGGAACCGGAGCATTATTTTGAAGACGTCCTAGAGGCCGCCCGCTTTGTAGAGGGTCAATGCTCAAAAGACATAATGTTCGAGTGAGGTGTATGAAAATTGTAAAAGACAATTTTATAGTTAATCTATTTATGTTTTTCTTGAAAGCTTGAATTCCTCCTGTGCGGCCGTTTTGATATAATCTGAAAGTTTTCCAGTCGTCGGCTTCAGCCCCCTCGTAGGAAGTACGGGGGTGTTCGGAAAAGCATTTAATCACTCTTTATCCAACATCTTGGTCCATGAAGGAGGTGATAATGCGGCGAACCAGGCAATCGAACTATAAGGCGTTAACACTTTCACTTAGTCATAGGAGTTTTATGGTGGAGCTACGACATCGCCCCTGGTATGCATGTGGCGTATGGTGCCTTACATATTTGACCTGAAAAAGATCCCTCGTGTGACATGGAGAATAGCTAAAGATTCCAATAAGTCGTCAAGTGGTTGACCAGCTCACGCCGCATCATGACAGTCAATTTTCGGCTTTCTCTACTGAGGTGCTCGTCCGGTTTAGACCAGGGCACAATCACAATAGTTCTCCCTTACTACCCTAGCTGATAGAGCGGAACGTAGGGTAGCAAGCACAAGAGCCGGGCAACCCAACTATTGACCCAAGACAATGATTTGGAGCCGATGCATATAAGGCCAATCTTGCGACGCCGAAGTATGTTGTAGAGCTGTTCGGACTTTTACTGGCAACTCATTTGTTCCCACACCGAGCCCCTGGCAAGTTAGGCCAAGGTATTTTTATGAAATAACTGTAGGAGCCATATTTGTCGGGAAAACCATACAGATGACTAGCTCGGATATTGTTTACTGGTAACTGAGCGATACGCCGATGATTACTTATGATATATGTATATAAGAGCCATCCCCCCGGCTATTTGACATGCTCGGGGTTGGAGGCGGAGGAACAGGCATAGTACAGGCTCGAAAAATAGAGAGTGCGGTCTACAAAAAGTTATTTTGGACCTCCTGTCGCATGTCTGCGCCGTCAGTCCTCGGTGGGGGGAATCCTTGATGGACATAGCCCTTAGGTGAGTGTATGGATCCGGAGTCTGATAGAGCCGGTTTCCGATTTTTATCCTGTTTGTCACCTATTTTTTAAAGGATATAGAAAGAGGAAATAAAAAAAAAGAAAGTAAATAATTATATATAGAAAAAAGTTACTGGAGTGCTCGCAGGCTTGTCCGTATTGTGCTTCCGCCGATGCCCATGGTATCTTGAGTGCGTAATGATGTACGCGTGGTACAAACTTTGTAGGTGTACAGAGAGGGCGGCAGAAGACGGGTTGCTATTGCCGTTCTAGGGGTAGTCGATCCTCGAGTGGAGACTGCTTCAGACCCCCGGTTTTTTGTTGGTGAACCTTTCCGTCATCCCTGTCGCTTGGTGGCTTCCTTCCCCTGTGTTCGGCGTTGAACTTGCCGGCCTGTTTAAAGACCCAACAGTTTCTGTTGGTATGACTAGCTGGTTTATCAGGGTGGCCATGAATCTGGCAGGGTCGGTCCAAAATCCTGTCTAGGTTGGATGGTTCATCTCGGTTCTCCTTGGATGGCTTCTTCCGCTGACCGGGCTTGGGGTTGCTGAATCCGGTGTTGACCGCTATGTTGTCTGATCTTTCATTGTCAGTGTGACTATTGTTTTTGCTTCCCCGTGGCTTGCCGTTGGCGTCTAGGATTTCAGAGGTGCCCTGGTTGCTTGTGCCACTACTTCTACGAGCGAGCCAACTGTCTTCTCCCGCGCAAAAGCGAGTCATCAGAGCAATGAGAGCTGTCATGGATTTAGGTCCTTCTTGGCCGAGGTGGCGTGCGAGCCATTCATCCCGGACGCTGTGTATGAAAGCCGCGAGGGCTTCCGCGTCCGGACAATTGATGATTTGGTTCTTTTTGACTAAGAACCGGGCCCAGAGCTCCTTGGCTGATTCGCCGGGCTATTGGACAATGTGACTTAGGTCATCGTCATCCGGTGGCCGGACATGTGTTCCTCGGAAGTTATCGAGGAAGGCCTCTTCCAAATCCTTCCAACTGCCTATGGAATCTTCAGGCAGGCTGTTTAACCAGTACCGAGCTGGTCCTTTTAGTTTTAGTGGGAGGTATTTAATGGCGTGGAGGTCGTCTCCACGGGCCATATGGATGTGGAGGATGAAATCTTCTATCCATACTACGGGATCGGTTGTCCCGTCGTATGATTCAATGTTGACGGGTTTGAATCCTTCGGGGAATTCATGATCCATTACTTCATTAGTGAAGCAAAGCGGGTGTGCGGCGTCTCTATGCTGGGCCACACTGCGGCATAACTCCGAAGGAGTCCTATTGCAGTTTTCGGCCTGGTTGTGACGAGGTGTGACACGTTCGAATAGGTAGCCATCTTCGCGTGTCAAAGCATGTTTTCGTGATCTGTATATCGGTCATGCGCTTCTTGCTCTATTGTCCCAGTCCCTCTGTAGATTGTCCGGGTAATCATGGCCTGCGTTGTTCTTGCCTTTACGGCGAGGTGGGGCAGTCTGGTGTTCGTCTTGAATGGCCTCTTTATCCGGATAGAGTTGCCGTCGACCTACCACGTTGTGTGATGATGGTATGGGCTCCAACGCCGCGTCATCGGACTGGTAGAGCGATCTGTGCTTTGGGTAGCTTTTGGCTGGGCCCCTGAGGCCGTATTCTTCTGCGACCAGGACTTCGGTCCATCTGTCATTGAGTAGGTCTTGGTCAGCTTGAAGCTGCTGCTGCTTCTTTTCCAGGCTCCTTGCCGTAGCTATCAGCCTGCGCTTGAAGCACTCCTGTTCGAGGGGCTCTTCGGGTACGATGAAGTCTTCGTCACCGAGGCTTACTTCATCTTCGGAGAGCGGAAGGTAATTGTCGTCCTCCAAACCGTCTCTGGGCAGGGCCTGTTCGTCGGGGCTGGCTTGCCCGTTTTCCTGTTCGTCCTGCTCGAATGTTGCTCCCACAGGGTCTTGATTGCTTTCGGCGCCGTCCAGAGTACTATTTTCTCCAGTGCCATTGTTGCTGCGGTGTGACTTGGGGTGCCGGAACTTAGACTATGACTCAGGAGTTTTAACTGGATCTCCCTTCTCTTTGCCGCGAGGCTTTTTAAGTGTATCGACCATGTACATGTCATGTGAAGGGGTGGCCGTCTTGCGCCTGATGGCTGGCGGGTCTTGGCCTTGCTCCTTATCTGCGTCGTTGTCTGTACCGCCAATGTCTACGGAGCTAGGAGTGGGCATGTCGGTTAAGTCCTCGACAATGGCTATGAAGTGGGTGGCGGGTGGGAAGCAAAATTCTCCGTCGTCAACCCCTAGTTCGAACCAGACATAGTACGGCTGCGAGTCTCCCGTGAGTGACAAGTTCTTTAAAGAGTTTAGCACATTTCCCAAAGGTGAGTGCTGAAAAACGTCTGCGGCACTGAATTCGAAGATCGATAACCGATCTAGCTCGGTGTTCGCAAGCGTATATGGTCCAGAATTTATAGCCGGAGACGAATCCAGAGTTCCATTGACGCCGAGATCGCGAGGTGCCGAGTCCGTGTGCGGCTCCAACGCCGCGAACTCTATGGGCTTGGATGGCACGATCTTCTCCAGTTCGAAGGCTGTTGCAGCAACAGGGACCATCTCCTGGATGTGATCCGAAGACAGATTTAAGTCATGTTCCTCGGAGCGAGGGGGAGCGATCACTGCGGTCTCAAATCCATTGAAGATCAAGTCTCCACGGATATCAGCGACGTAGTTCAAGTTTCCAAATCTGACCTGGTGGCGTAGCTATCGATCTGCTCCAGATGGCCGAGCGAGTTGGCCCGCAGTATGAAGCCGTCGAACACAAAAATCTGTTTGGGGAGGAAGGTTTCTCCTTGGACAGCGTCGCTATAGATGATTGAAGGGGCCATCGAGCCTTTTGTCAACGCACAGTGGAACTCCCAATGAAAGCACCAATGTCGGTGTCAAAACCAGCGGATCTCGGGTAGGGGGTCCCGAACTGTGCGTCTAGGATCGATGGTAACAGGAGACAAAGGACACAATGTTTACCCAGGTTCGGTCCCTCTCTATGGAGGTAATACCCTACGTCCTGCTTGATTGATATTGATGAATATGGGTGTTACAAGAGTTGATCTACCACGAGATCGTGATGGCTAAACCCTAGAAGCCTAGCCTGTATGACTATGGTAATGAATGTGTCCTTTCCGGACTATCCCCTACGGTTCATATAGACACCGAGGGGATCTAGGGTTTACATAGAGTCGGTTACATAAGAAGGAATCTTCATAGTCGGCCGCCAAGCTTGCCTTCCACGCCAAGGAGAGTCCAATCCGGACTCAGGTATAGTCTTCGGCCTTCATGTCTTCACAGCCCATCAGTCCGGCCCATGGATTACAGGTCGGACGCCTGAGGACCCCTTAGTCCAAGACTCCCTTAGGGGGAGAGAGGGGGAAGGAAAGGGTGGCTGGCTGTCGGTGTCAAAATCGGCGGATCTCGGGTAGGGGGTCCCAAACTGTGCATCTAAGGTCGATGGTAACATGAGACAAGGGACATGATGTTTACCCAGGTTTGGGCCCTGTCTATGGAGGTAATACCCTACGTCCTGCTTGATTGATATTGATGAATATGAGTATTACAAGAGTTGATCTACCTCGAGATCGTAATGGCTAAACCCTAGAGGTCTAGCTTGTATGGCTATGGTGATGAATCTCCCCTATCTGGACTAAGTCCTCTGGTTTATATAGATACTGGGAGGATCTAGGGTTAGATAAGGTCGGTTACAAAGAAAGGAATCTACATATTCGACGCCAAGCTTGCCTTCCACGCCAAGGAGAGTCCCATCTGAACACGGGTGCAGTCTTCGGTCTTCGTATCTTCACAGCCTATCAGTCGGGCCCATGGCTAACAGGCCGGACGCCCGAGGACCCCTTAGTCCAGGACTCCCTTAGTAGCCCCCGAACCAGGCTTCAATGACGAGGTGTTCGGTGCGCAGACTGTCTTCGGCATTGCAAGGCGGGTTCCTCCTCCGACATCTTCCAAGTAATGTGTTCGGCTTTCAATTCAATGCCGCACCCCTCGGCTTCTGTGCATTTATGACTTCATCCTCCACGTGTCGGGTGAATGTGGACGGTCAGGGTATTTTTTGCAAATAACACCCTAGCCCTGCAAGAAAGAGTGTCTATTTAAAGAGATTGGATCTCAGATCCTTTCGGCATCACGCGGATAAAATCCTCAGATACTGCCAGGCAAAAACCATTCCAACATGGCCAACATTCCCAGCTCCTCTTCCCGTTCCAACCTAGAGAGAGGCGAGTGGGATAGGTGCTCCGTGTCCCACAACTAATTGGTGAAGCTGCAAACACAGGGATTTCTCCCTCCTACAGATTTGGTCCCTGTTCGAGCAGGATTGGCCTCCTTCAACTGCAAAACCCACGCGGAGGATTTCCTCAATCCGTCTGCGGGAGAACGAGTGTGCTTCGTCCCCTATCTGCTGAGGGGCGTGGGATTTCCAATTCACCCATTCCTTCGAGGGCTTCTGGAGTACTATGCCCTTCAGGTGCATAATTTTACCCCGGTCTCCGTCCTGCACATTGCGGGTTATGTCGCTTTATGCGAACTATTCCTGGGTTGTGAGGCCCATTTCGATTTGTGGAGAAGACTGTTCTGCCTCGTCCCTCGCAATCAAGGTGGGTCAATTTTTGAAGTCGGTGGAGCCGAAGTGTGGCGCATCGCCGGGACCGGATACCTGTCCGGCACACCGAAGAAAGCTCCCAAAGAGTGGCCTTCCGAATGGTTCTACATTGACGACATCGCTCTACCCGACCCCGTCCGCATGGGCCTCCCCAAGTTTTCAAATGCTCCGCTGAAGAAATGCCATAGCTGGCGTAATCGGAGCCTCGAGGAAGAGGATAGTGCGGAGGTCAGCCTGCTGCTGGGCAAGATTAAGGCGCTTGCCCAGTCCGGATTGCCAATAACCGAGGTAATGGCGATCTCTATAACACGGGGGGTCCAGCCACTCCAATATAGAGGGCTGCCCATGTGGCATTACAACGGGGAAGATGACGCTTCATGCTATGGTCGGAAGGGCCCGAAGACCCCCGCCGCCCTGGCCAAAATACTGGCCGAGCTGTATAAAGGGGAGAAGGAGGAGTTCACCCATCTCCAATATCGAGACGGATTTTCCATGTACTATCCTCCCAGCTGGGTAAGGTTCAGCTCCACTATTTTACTCTTGTCCCTGAATCATTCTTGACAGGCAGCATCTTATCTGCTCATAACAGGAATGGCGAAAGGCTGTCGAGGGGATCCATGACCCTGCCCCTCAGCCGTAGAATCACAACCGGGTTCTTGACCCCGGATATGAGGAAGATCTGGACATATTTGTGGAGCTCGAGGATGGAATATTCTATCAGATGAGCTACGATGGTACATATGTACACATTATGCCGATTACCCCGGCCTCCTTCCTGCTTCATGTGTAAGTAATCCGAAGACACCTTATCCAAAAGAGTTTTCTCATTCCTCCTTACCCACCGCACTATCCTGTGCTTAGAAGGGAAAGCGTTCGGCGCGCCATGCTGCCTTGGGAGCATCTCCGAAGAGAGCACCCCCCATACCAGGCAAGCCTTCTAAGAGGAAGGCAAACGAAGATACGGCCGGGCCTTCATCAAAGAGGCATGAATTTGCAAGTATGCACCTTGGCAGTCACATCCAACTGCAACCTTTCCGTTTACCCTGTATCAGGAAAAATGTGTGCCGGACTATATCAGGGGGTCCGGCCGGTCATACTTCTCGCCGGTAGGATTCAAATCCTACCGTGAAGACGGAGGCTGATGCGGGGGTGACGCCGGACCGTCCTCCAGCCGAGGATTCGGATGATGTATCCATAACCAACTCGGAAGTGGAGAGCGCCATGAATCATCGGCGCCACAGGGCCGTTTTACAAGACCCTGGCTTTTCAGAAGAGTCATTTAACACCTTCACCTCGGCCGATGCATACATCCGAGCTGGTCGAGATGGGCTTAACAGAGCCACAAAACAACATTTAAAAGATGTGCAGGTAAGTTTGTTTTGTCTGACTATGATAACCATATACCAGTAGCCCCCGAGACTTAAAGTAGTTGAAACAACTGATTTAAGGATCAATGTACAACCAGGTGCTTACGAAGAAGAACACCTTGCTAACTCAGGAACTAGAAAAGTGTCGGAGCCAGCTGTCTGCTGCCAATGCTGAACTGGAGAAATCCAAGAAGGCATCCCCCGGTAATGTTTCCCTCCATCGAGAAATCACAATTGTACACTAATAATGCTAATCTGGTTGCTTATGTTTGTATTGGATCGTTAGACCAACTGCGAGAGCAGCTGGACGCCGCTCGAAGCGAAGAACACGGAGCCAAAAAACTGCTAGCAGTGGGCGAGCGTGTGTTAACAAAAGTCGTTCAGGAGAAAAAGAAGCTCCAGGATTCAAACACCAAATTGGGCAAAGAACTGAAAGACGTGCAAGCTCAGCTAGCTGACCCCGTGAAGGAGAACAAAAAACTGCTAGGCGGCATATTCAGTATGTGGCCGCATTTATCTTATAACAGTTTGAAAGTAACAGTAGCTGATATAGCTGTGATTGCAGGTGTATTGACGGGCCGCCTCGAAAAGGAGGTGTCCGGATCATCAAGTTATCTTCTGCAAGAGCTGTCGCAGTTGCACGAGCAAGCTCGGCAGGCAATTCAGAGTGTAGCCAAGGCCTTATGGCCATCCGACTCCCCTCCAGGGAGTATGGAGAAGCTTGTAGAGTTGTTCAAGGGAGCGCGGCGGCGTATCCGACTGTGGAAGATATCGGCCTATCGGGAGGGTGCGCGAGAAGCATGGGCCATGGTAAAAACGCGATATACCAAGCTGGATCCGAATCACATGGCCCGGGTCGGACCGCTAGGGTCAATGGGGAAGAAATTCCCGTTATTTTAGTATATGGCCAAGTAGAGGTGGCTGCTAAATACTCACAACAGGATTGTAAGTTAGACCGCTTGTTGGACGGTATAGAGGAGGAAGTTTTTGAGTCCTAAGTGACTATGTATTTTCCTTCTAGCTGGATAATAAAAACAATTGTCATGGCCGACCTTTTCGCTTTGACCTCTGGACCCAAAGGTGCGGAGTGTTTCTGAATACCCGAACAGTAGAATATACTGGGGCATGCATGGGAACCAGGCATAGGGGTCATAGTTGCTTGAACAGACAATGTGTATCCGGCTAGTTATGTTATATTACATTATGTAAGAAACATCTTCCAGAGAGAATAGTTCCATTAAGGGTTCCTTTCCCGGGGTGTGCGTGCGTTTACTGTGCATGTCCGAACTATGATTGAAAAAAATCACAGAGTAAGTAACTTCTGGGGTTTCATAATGGAGTGAATGCGGGAACATCTTTAATTAGCCGACCAAATATTCCCTTAAGAATGCTAGCTTTCGGCTTCCCCAGTCTGAGGTACACATCCGGATGACCCGGCAGTAACAATCGTAGAGGTGCTCCCTTTATGCCCTAGCCGAACTAACGGGAACGTAGGGCATAAGCACAGGAGCCAGGCAACCCAGCTTGGCCAAAACTTAAGTCATATCGATGCATATAATGGCGAAGGAAAGGTACATATGGAAAAACGCATATGTGGTGAGCTTGATGCTCAAAGGATAATAGCAAGCTTCTGTACGAGAAGCCCCCAGGTATAATGAACATACATATGTAGATATGTACGCATCACGTAAGGACGGTCTAGCCGTACTAAAACCGTAAGGCTAAAGAGCAAAATGAAAAAAAAGAGAAAAAACAAAAAGAGAAAAAAAATAACGTTAATAACAGGAGGGAGGAGACGAACACAGAGTTCGGCGCTAGGCATAAAATCTTCGTACTCTGGCCGCATTCCAGGGGTTCGGCTCCAGGTGATTGTCTGACGCATCACGCAGGCGGTACGCTCCTCCAGTGAGAACTTCGTCAATGATGAATGGACCCTCCCACTTAGGCTTGAGTTTGTCCTTTTTCTTCTCCGGCAGGCGTAGAACAAGTTCACCAACGTTATAAGTCTTGGCCCGCACTTCTCTGCTTCGATAACTGCGAGCCTACTGTTGTTAAAATGCAGAACGGGCTTTTGCGACGTTGTGCTCCTCCTCCAAGGCATCGAGGATGTTCTGCCGATCAAGCTCGGCTTCTGTCCCTTCGTACATGCGCACTCGAGGTGAGTCATGAATAATATCGCAGGGTAACACTGCTTCTGCACCGTACACCATGAAGAAAGGTGTATATCCAGTAGTGCGGTTGGGCGTGGTCCGCAGCCCCCAGAGTACGGAGTCAAGTTCCTCCACCCAGGCTTGTATGATTCTTTCAAAGACCGCACTAGTCTAGGTTTGATGCCGCTCATAATAAGACCAGTAGCCCGTTTGACTTGACCGTTTGTCTGCAGGTGATAGACCGAGGCATAATAGAGCTTAATGCCTAGATTAGCACACCAGGTTTACACTTCATCGGCTGTGAAATTAGAGCCATTATCGGTTATTATGCTGTGTGGGACACCCTAACGGTGTACCACACTGGATATGAAATCTATTACCGGCCCCACTTCGGCCGTTTTGACTGGTTTGGCCTCTATCCACTTAGTGAATTTATCCACCATGACTAGCAGATACTTTCTCTTATGGCTTCCTCCTTTAAGGGGTCCGACCATATCGAGTCCCCAGACCGCAAAGGGCCAAGTGATGGGGATTGTTTGTAAGGCAGTGGGGGGCATATGGCTTTGGTTGGCGAAGAGTTAGCATCCGACGCAACATTGGACAAGGTCCTGTGCATATGCTTGGGCCATCGGCCAATAAAACCCTGTATGGAAGGCCTTGCTAGCAAGGGCCCAAGCTGCAGCGCGGTGACCGCCGAGTCTGGCGTGAATCTTGGCCAAGAGCTGCCGCCCCTCTTCCTCGGAGAAACATCTTTGAAGAACTCCGGTAGCGCTTTCTTATAGAGCTCTCCGTCATGAAACTTGTAGACCTTCGAACGCCGGACAATGCAGCGGGCCCCATTCTGGTCCTCAGGAAGCTCCTTCCTGTTAAGGTATGCCAGGAAGGATTCGGTCCATGGGGCAATGACTGCCATGATGAGATGCGCTAACGGTGTTATTTCGGTGGCTGAGCCTCCGATGATGTCGGTGTTTTCGGAATCTGGGGTTATGTTCGGATCCGGACTAGTGTTGCCGTTTTCCCCTGCCACACCACGGATGGCTTAAAAAGCCTTTCCAGGAAGATATTAGGTGGAACGGGGTCGCGCTTAGCGCCGATGCAAGCAAGAACATCCGCCACCTGATTACTTTCTCGAGCCAAATGGTGGAACTCGAGCCCATCGAACCAGGCCGACATTTTTATGACGGCATTACGGTAAGCTGCCATCTTTGGATCTTTGCCGTTGAAGTCCTCATTTATTTGAGATATTGCAAGGTTTGAGTCTCCGCACACTTCTAGGCGTTGTATTCCCATGGAGACGGCCATCCGGAGACCATGCAATAAGGCCTCGTATTCTGCTGCATTGTTGGAGTCTGTGTATATTTGGAGTACGTACCGAACGACGTCTCCAGTTGGTGACGTTAAGACGACGCCCACCCCTAGCCCTACCAGCATTTTGGAGCCGTCAAAATAAATAACCCAATTGGAATATGCGCCGTACTCTTTAGGGAGTTCGACCTCTGTCCATTCGGCGACGAAGTCAGCCAGTACTTGGGATTTAATAGCTCGACGTGGTTTATATGTAATATCAAATGGAAGGATCTCGATGGCCCATTTGGCAATCCAGCCCGTGGCATCGCGGTTGTTTATAATGTCATTCAGTGGTACTTCGGAAGCCACCGTGATGAAACACTCCTGGAAGTAGTGATGGAGCTTTCGGGATGCCATGAAGACCACGTATGCTATCTTTTGATAATGGGGGTACCGGGATTTGCATGGTGTAAGGACAGTGGACACGTGGTATACTGGCTTCTGAAGCGGGAATTTGTGTCCGTCCTGTTCTCGTTCGACGACGAGCACGACGCTCACCACCTGATGTGTTGCCAATATGTATAACAACATTGGTTCGCCGACGTTTCATGCGACCAGGATTGGGTTGCTCGCAAGAAGGGTTTTTATTTCCTCCAGTCTGGCTGTTGCCGCGTGTAAGTGCATCTAGTGCCACCCCTAGTTGGTTTTGGAGTATTGACGACAAACCTAGCTGAGGGACTAATGTGTTTGTGAGAATTGCAGGAAAACACAGGTAGAAGTCCCTCATTGATTCGGTTTTACTACCAGAGATGACCCCTAAAAATGTACGAAGACATTGAAGACAATGGTGGCTTATGAAGATATTCATATTGAAGACAATGACATGAGAAGACTCCCTATGAAGCTTTTGGAACTCGAAGACCTAGATCCTTCGTAGTTTTATTTCATTCATGTTGTGTCATAGGAACCACCGTACTGTTAAGTGGGGTCGAAGAGAACCAGTCAGAATGACTGAAGTGATGCCTAATTCAAATCCTATGTCTTCGAGCGAAGACTTTGAGAGAAAATCTTGTCCAGAGTCAGACAAGTCAGCTTTACTTGTAGCCCAAGTAAAGTTGCCGTGTGAGTTCAAAATTCGACCGTTGGTACACGTGTCAGTTCCTTAGTGACCCAGGGTCATTTCGGACAGATCAGGTCGGGTTGCCAAGTGGCTATAAATAGTCCACCCCCCACAACCATAAACGGTGGGCTGCTCAGATTTCAGTGCACGGCTTTTGTCGTTTGAGAGCAACCCACCTCGAAGCCTTTGAAAGAAAAATTCCCAGTGAGGAGAAATTCCCTAACCACCCAGAGCCAGAGTAAATTGGGCATCACTTAAGTCTTCGTGTCTGTGTGATTTGAAGACTTATTACACTTGAGGACTGTGCATCCTCCAGACGGTTAGGCGTCGCGTTCTGAGCATCCAAGAGAAATTGTGGATTGTCAGTGAACGAAGTCTGTGAAGGTTTGGGAGTCTACCTTGAAGACTTACCTGAGTGATTGGGCGAGGTCTGTGTGACCTTAGCTCAAGGAGAAAACGGTGAGGACTGGGTGTCTTGGACTAAGTGTCCTTGACTGGGTGTCCGGGACTGTGTGTCCTTTGGTTTAAATACCTAGCCGCTCCAACCAGACGTACAGTTGTCACAGCAACTGGAACTGGTCCAACAAATCATTGTCTTCAACATGTCACTGGTTTCATCTTCACTTCCTTTCGCTTACAGTTATTCTTTGTGAAGCCATTGCATGCTTGCTTTATCTTTTGTCTTCACAACATGAATGTATGATCTGTTCGGCTTCATAACTTCTTCCTACCTGATCCTTATTACACTGAAGCTGTTTGTCATTGCGCTTTCACTCTATTGAATACATGACCATGGCTGGCCTAGTGTAATCTAACTTCCGCTGCATAGTAATAGGCATGATCTTAACTGTTTGTCTTCACAGCTCTCACGTTTTGAAGACTTTCATAAAAATCGCCTATTCACCCCCCCTCTAGTCGATATAACGCACTTTCACCGCGTCCGTCCACTCGAAGTGATCGGTTCGCCGTAGAAGGCGATAGAGTGGAAGTTCCTTTTCTCCCAATCTGGAGATAAAGCAGCTTAGAGCTGCCACGCAACCCGCGAGCTTTTGGACTTGTTTGAGGTCTGTTGGCGTAACCAATTGTGACAGAGCTCGGATTTTGGCTGGATTTGCTTCAATTCCTCTGTTGGAAACGATGAAGCCTAGCAGTTTTCCGGCGGGGACGCCAAAAACGCACTTTTCAGGATTGAGCTTAATGTCATACGCGTGGAGGTTATCGAATGTGAGACGTAAATCGTCTATTAATGTTTCGATGCACCTGGTTTTGATGACGATGTCGTCCACGTAAGCTTCAACTGTCTTGCCGATTTGTTTCTCCAGGCATGTTTGAATCATGCGTTGGTATGTGGCGTCGGCGTTCTTGAGCCCGAAGGGCATGGTGTTGAAGCAGAATGGCCCATATGGGGTAATGAATGCTGTTGCAGTTTGATCAGACTCCTTCATTTTGATTTGATTGTATCCGGAATATGCATCCAGGAAACACAGTGAGTCGTGTCCTGCGGTAGCATCAATGATTTGATCAATGTGGGGGAGGGGGAAGGGATCCTTAGGGCAAGCCTTATTGAGGTCTTTAAAATCGACGCACAACCGCCAGGATTTGTCCTTCTTTGGTACCATCACCAGGTTTGCCAGCCAGTCCGAATGTTTTATTTCTCTGATGAATCCGGCCTCAATTAACTTGGCTAGCTCCTCCCCCATAGCTTGACGTTTGGGTTTGGAAAAGCGCCGCAACTTTTGCTTGACCGGTTTATATCCCTTTAATATATTGAGGCTATGTTCAGCCAACTCGCGTGGGATTCCTGGCATATCAGAAGGGTGCCAGACGAATATATCTCAATTCTCACGCAGGAACTCTCATAGCGCAGCGTCAACCGTTGGGTCTAATTGTGCTCCGATGGATGCTGTCTTCTTGGGGTCCATTGGATGGACTTGGAATTTGACTATTTCTTCTACTGGTTTGAAGGGGGTGGATTTGGGTCGTTTGTCTAGGACCACATCATCCCTATCCACCATAGAGCGCAACACGGCTTTGATCGGCTCACTGACATCACAAATGAGCTTCAAGCCCTCGGCGCTACTGAGATCACCAAACATGAAATCGTCAAGACGCTGCTGAGATCACTTGATAGTTCGTTTGACATTCTGGCCCTGATGATTCAAGAACGTCCTGATTTCAAGACACTCGATCCGTCTGACATACTTGAGAGGCTCAACACACATGAGTTTCAGCTTTCTGAGAAAGGAGATATCTACGGTCCAAACTATGGGCGAACTCGTGCCTTGAAGGCAAAAGCTGTCTCCTCATCTGAAGAAGAATCTGACTGCAGTTCTGATGATCCTGAAGACATTGGAAGAGAACTTGCAATTCTAGTGAAGAAGTTTCAAAAATTCACCAAGAAGAAAGGCTTCAGAAAATCTTCACGATCAAGCTCAAGGAATGATGAAGCTTCTGCTCATGACTACAAGAAGAAAACATGTCACAAGTGCAAGAAAACTGGGCACTTCATCTCTGAGTGTCCACAGTGGGGCAATGAGAACAGAAGGAAGAAGAAGAGCAAGGAATATGATTCTGACGACAAGAAGAAGAAGAAACACTCAAAGTCTTCTTCCAAGTCTTCATCAAAGTCTTCATCACACAAGAAGAGCTCATCTGGCAAGGCGCGTGCGTTTGTAGGCAAGGAGATGGATTCAGAGGAGGAATCCGCATCTGAGGAGGCAGAGGTGGAATCTGAGGAGGAGTCTGATTCTGGCACTGCGAGTCTGGCTACAGCATACGTCGCCAAGTCCATCTTCAACACTGAAGTCAATAATTGCATCACCGACACTGACGCAAATGACAAGAATGACTCCACTCCTACCTACTGCTTCATGGCACGCGGTGCCAAGGTAAACACACGCACCACTCGCTATGAAACATCCAGTGACGATGACTCTGAATGTGATTCAAAACCTAGCTACAAAACACTTGCTAAAATTGCAACTGAACAACAGAAAGCTATGGAACATATTCAAAAACTGTTAGACAGAAGCAATGATCTGTTGGGTGCTGAAATGACTCGATCCGAATCCTTAATTGAAGACATAAAAAACCTTCACGTTAAGTATCAGGAACTTGAAGATCGTCATGATACTCTCTCAACAACTCATGAAAAGCTTTGCTATGACTATCTTCAAAGGAAGCAAGAACTCGAGAAATTGAGGGTGGCTCATGAAGATCTTCAAAAGGAAAACGAGTCACTTCGCGCCGAACAGATCAGTCCCGCTCAGGAAGGATTTGAACCACCATGTCTTAAATGCATTGAGCGTAATAATGCTAATTCTGTTGCTGAATGTTCCACTGCTACTACTGTTCCAATATCTTCAACTGTTGATGTGGCAACTAACCCCTCTGTTGAGGATACCACTGCTATTGCTGATGAGAATGCTAGGTTGAAGACATTGCTTGAAACAGGGATGTACAAAAGTCTGAAAGGGCATCAAACATTATGTGATGTCCTAAAGAAGCAGATTCTGAACCGAAACCCTAGGAAAGAGGGTGTTGGGTTCGTGAGGAAAATCAATGCAGATGGCTCTTACTGGAAACCTGAGCAGTACCCCAAAACTACATGGGTTGCTGCAAAGGAACTTTCAGCAGATCCATCCAATTTATCTGGCTTCACTTGTGCTAACCCAATTATCATTGATGAATCCTTTGATGCAAACTATAAACTGTTTAAGAATCAGAATGGTGAAGTGTTTGCCAGGTACATTGGTACTAACTTCAGGAATGGACCGGCTATGAAGAAGATCTGGGTTCCGAAAACATGTCTGGAAAATCTTCCTGTGAATGTCTTCATGACACCTCACTTGAAGAAGACAAACCTCGGTCCAAAGGCTTCATACAGACAGAGGACTCACCTGAGTCACACTAACGCAAATGTTTTGCAGGGAAACCATACTCAGGCATATGAATATGAGAGCGGTTCATCGAACCGTCATATTCATATGACCAAAAATTATTCTGCTTATGCCTATGAGTATTATTGTCCCCCTGCTAGACTGTTTGCTAAGGCTTCAAAGCCAAAATTCTCAGATGCTGCTCTTAGACTCATAGCTTCTAAGCCACCCCTGAAGATGTGGGTGGTTAAGAAAGCTTAACTTTTTTTCAGGGAAAGGTCTCCAGCACAAAAACAAAATCTTCTGATGCTATTGCTGGGGACCATAGAAATCTTGTGGGGCGCAAGATAAACTGCCCAAATGGCATCATTATGTACTTCGTTCCTGAATCGCATGCTACTCTCCCCATTAGTCCTAATCTGGATCTAAGTTTTCATAACCCACTGGTTCGTCAAATGTTTATGCTTCACAACACTCTTCGTGAAGCCTATCCCCCTAACTGCACTGTAGGGTACGATACCAGCGACTTCAAAGTCTTCAGAATGGATTATTGACAGTGGGTGTACAAATCACATGACTGGCAGAAGAAGCCTTCTTATGGACTCAACTTTACGTCCATCCGACAAGAGCCACATTACATTCGCTGACACTGGGAAAAGTAAGGTATTGGGTCTAGGTAGAGTTGCAATCTCAAAGGATCAACACATGGATAAAGTCATGCTTGTTGAATCCCTTGGCTTCAACTTAATGTCTGTCTCAATGCTTTGCGATTTGAATATGATTGTAATGTTTGGCAAATATCGCTGCCTGGTGCTAATGGAATCTGACAAATCTCTAGTGTTTGAAGGGTATAGGAAAGGTGATTTGTATGTGGTAGATTTCTCAGCAGGACCACAACTTGCAGTATGTCTTCTTGCAAAAGCTTCAGAATGCTGGCTTTGGCATCGAAGGCTTGGGCATGCTGGCATGAGGAACCTCCACACCCTTGCGAAGAAAAAGCACGTCATAGGCATCGAAGGCGTCAAGTTCAAGAAAGATCACTTATGCGGTGCCTGTGAAGCAGGGAAGATGACAAGGGCAAAACATCCTTCGAAGACAATCATGACCACTACTCAACCCTTCGAACTGCTTCACATGGATCTTTTCGGTCCCACTCACTACTCAACTTTTACTACTTCTGCATGCCTCTATGGCTTCGTAATTGTTGATGATTATTCTAGATATACTTGGGTGCACATAATCCTTTACAAGACTGAAGTGCAGGATGTCTTCAGACGCTTCGCAAATCGAGCTGTGAACAATTTTGGCGCCAAGATAAAGCACATCAGAAGTGACAATGGCACTGAATTCAAGAATACTGGCCTTGATACATATCTGGATACCTTGGGCATCACACATGAATTCTCAGCTCCATACACGCCACAGCAGAATGGCGTCGTCGAACGCAAGAACAGAACACTCATTGAGATGGCCAGAACAATGCTAGATGAATACAAGACTCCAAGAAAATTCTGGACTGAAGCCATTGATACTGCATGCCATACAATCAATCGTGTTTATCTTCACAAGCTTCTGAACAAGACATCCTATGAACTCCTAACTGGCAAGAAGCCAAATGTCAGTTATTTTAGAGTATTTGGCGCAAAATGCTGGATCAAGGACCCACACCACACCTCAAAGTTTGCACCAAAAGCACATGAAGGCTTCATGCTTGGATATGGAAAGGATTCTTACTCCTACAGAGTCTTCAATCTCTTCCACTACAAAGTGGTTGAAACAGTGGATGTGCGATTTGATGAAACCAATGGATCACAAAGAGAGCAATTGCCAAATGTGCTAGATGAAGTTCCAGCAAATGAATCAATCAAGCTTATGGGAACTGGAGAAATTGTACCGTATGAAGCTCAACCTGAAGAAGAACTTATCATCTCAGCACCTGATCCACATGAAGACAATGCTCAGCCTGAAGACATACCTCCAAATGACCACATAGATCAGCAAGAGCAAAGTCTTCGCCCCACACACCCTCGTGTTGCAAATGAAGTACAAATTGACAAAATATTGGACAACATCAATGCACCTGGTCCACTCACTCGTTCAAGGGCAACTCAGCTAACAAACTTCTGTGGGCATTTCGCATTCGTCTCAATATCAGAACCCAAGAAAGTTGAAGAAGCCTTCATGGAACCTGAATGGATTCAAGCTATGCAAGAAGAGCTTCAACAGTTTGAGCTGAATAATGTATGGGAACTGGCTAAGCGTCCTGATCCACGGAAGCACAACATAATAGGCACCAAATGGATATACCGCAACAAGCAAGATGAGCATGGTCAAGTTGTCAGAAACAAAGCTCGTCTAGTTGCTCAAGGATATACTCAAGTGGAGGGCATTGACTTCGATGAAACATTTGCTCCTGTGGCTAGGCTTGAAGCCATACGCATACTGCTGGCCTATGCAAATCATCATAACATACTTCTCTATCAGATGGATGTGAAAAGTGCCTTTCTCAATGGCAAGATTGAAGAAGAAGTGTATGTTGCGCAACCACCTGGCTTTGAAAATCCAAAACATCCTGATATGGTATACAAGCTCAACAAGGCACTGTATGGCCTCAAACAAGCCCCTAGGGCCTGGTATGATACACTCAAGTACTTTCTGAAAAGCAAAGGCTTCATACCTGGTTCCCTGGATCCCACTCTTTTCACGAAGACATATGATGGTGAACTGTTTGTGTGCCAAATATATGTGGATGACATTATCTTCGGCTGCACCAATCAGAAGTATAGTGAAGAGTTTGGATACATGATGCAAGAGCAATATCAGATGTCCATGATGGGGGAGCTGAAGTTCTTTCTCGGTCTTCAAATACGGCAACAACGCAACGGCATCTTCATATCACAGGAGAAATATCTTAAAGAGTGCCTGAAGAAGTTCGGTATGCAAGACTGCAAAGGCTTCACAACACCAATGCCAGCCAAGCATCATCTGGGTCCCGACGACAATGGTAAAGAGTTCGATCAAAAGGTATACCGCTCCATGATTGGGTCTTTGCTTTATTTATGTGCATCTAGGCCAGATATCATGCTTAGTGTTTGCATGTGTGCTCGATTTCAAGCGACACCAAAGGAGTCACATCACTTAGCTGTGAAGCGAATTCTTCGATATTTGGCTCACACCCCAACTCTAGGATTATGGTATCCAAAGGGCTCAGAGTTTGATTTAGTTGGATTTTCGGATGCTGATTATGCTGGTGACAAAGTTGATCGCAAGTCTACATCAGGCACATGTCACTTTCTGGGACGATCACTTGTATGTTGGTCTTCAAAGAAGCAGAACTGTGTATCACTCTCCACTGCTGAATCTGAATACATTGCTGCTGGATCTTGCTGCGCTCAGCTTCTGTGGATGAAGCAAACACTCAAGGATTATGGCATTCATCTGAAGCAAGTGCCACTTTACTGCGACAACGAAAGCGCCATCAAGATTGCCAACAACCCAGTTCAGCACTCGAAGACAAAGCACATTGAAATTCGTCATCACTTTCTCAGAGATCATGTTGTGAAGGAAGACATTGATATCATACACGTCAACACTGAAGAGCAATTAGCAGATATCTTCACAAAGCCCTTGGATGAGAAGAGATTTTGCAAGTTACGGTGTGAGCTAAATATCTTGGAATCCTCAAATGTCCTGTGATCAGGCACACATCCTAACACTTAAGCATATTGATGACTTAGATGTGCAACACACGAAGTAGCGTATATCTTCAAACAATGAAGACATACATTCTAAGTGTGAATACATTAATGTGGAATTTGACTACGGAGCGCCACGATAATTGTGCGCCGTGTCTGGGTCTAATACTTCCTATACGGTGGGTAACGCCACCACCAAACGTTCCATTTTGAAGTGTTTCTCTCATGGCGTTACCTCTCAATGTCTTCACAATTGGTTTGGTTTCATTCTCAATATGTCTTCATGATTATCTTCACTGCGTTGATTATATGGATATATATGTACTGATGTTCTGTCCTCTACAACATTCACTTATAGCTATGTCTTCTTGGTTGAATCTTTTGAACTAAGTGAATGTGATCGGACCCTAACCTCTCTATGCTTTCTATCTCAAACTCTATCTCTCCAAGTCATATGCATTCTATTGAAACTGTCAAATGTCTTCACTGTGTCCTTGTCAGCTGAAGACATAGTGACAACCATAAAAGTCCGTTTTTAATGCTCATTCCTCCACATAAGATCCGGAGAAGAAGGAACGACCGCCCGACAATTTAGGCGTGCGTGGGACATGGAACAAATCCCAATCTTCCTCTAACTGGCCACGCGTGCCTCAAATGCGAACCGCCAGGGGTACCTGTGTAATAGCGCAGTGCCGCCTCTATCCCTATAAATACACGATTCACTGCGGTCATTATCTCCTTCTTCCACCCTCGCACGAACCCTAGCGCCACCGCTAGCACTCGACGACGCCGGCAACGAAGCGCTTCACTGCCGCAACCTCTCTGACGCCGTTTTCACGCCGACAGCGGACATCGCTCTCTCCGCCGTCGCCGTAGGTGTCTTCCGTTGCCAAGTTAGGGCACGGAGGATCGAACTGCTCGACCTCAACTCTCACTTCGTCTAGCAGTTCCAAGTGTGGTAAATAAAACCTCTTTTTACAGCCTCTTTTGATCCTACAGTTCAGTCACTTTCTGCCATAAGAAGTTTCTCTTCACACCAGTTAAATCTCTCGCTGCATCTCATAACATGCCTAGTATATTCACTTGTGCTTCATAAAGTAGTTAGATTCCTCACTTGTACTGATCTATGGGTTCGTACAAATCTGGAACCAACTTCTTATCTACAAGTGAATGTCTTCGCATAATGAGGTCAATGTCTTCTAAACCGATTTATCTTCAAAATCTTCTGAGAATGCATATGACCTCTTCCCCTTCCCTCGCACCTTAATGCTGTCACAGGTACATGTCCGTGGGAGAATCCTTTGGTTCTCATAGTCTGCATTCATTTGCAGAGTACTTGCAGCATCACATCAACTCGCCTGAAGCCAGTTCTTGCAAAAGGAAGCCTTTGAAGCCTTTGAACATCTTGAAGCCTTCCAAGTTATTCATGGCTTCAGAAACAGCAGCAAGGAAGGGAGGCAGACAGCGACGTGGTGAAACGTCCAAAGATCTGCCTGATGAATTGGCAGAGATGTACAAAACTGATCCTGAAGAAAGCTATGGTCAGCGCAAGACACGAATCCAATGGATTCGAAGATATTGGGCAGAGCAATGGTTCCACTACCGCTTCGTCACTCAGGAATATGCGGAGAAGTGCACCATCAAGAGACCGTGGGGAGATGTATTATACAAAAATCTCGTACCCAGGTCCAGAGACGAAGCCATTGCTCAAGGCTTCTATCCATGCATGGTGAGAGGACCACAGCCAGCTGAGGCACATCCGTCATCACTTCTCTGGTGTCGCGATGATAATCTCTTCAAGCGCAACTTTCAGTTTGCACAACAGTCAACGAAGATAAACAAGAAGAAATTTGGGCTTGACTTCAACCCTGGTCCCTCCTCACCAAGGGCAGATGGCACACGCAACGCCGATCCCAATATCATCGGGCCGTATGCCAATCTTGCAGGCCTCATCACTCGCATCCTAGTCCAAGGGACTGCTGTGAATGACCCTCCAGCAGATACTGAGTCAGATGACGCCCCTGCTGCTCCGAAGCCAAAGCAGAAGAAGCCAAAAGCTCCAAAAGCTTCAAAGCCAGCCACTTCTCCCAAGATCGCAAGAGTGAAGCCTTTAGCAACTGCACCTCCTGAAGCCAGTGTGCAGTCAGAAGGCTTATCACGAGTGTCCAAGCCCCAAGAAGCCAAGAAGCCTCAGCCACACACAGGCAAAGAGCTCACAGCTGCTGACATTCTGCGCTGCGAAGCCATTGATCTCTCAAGCGATGAAGATCTTGGAGATGATGCTCTTGAGCAGCTCATCAAGAGCAAGGAGGAGGCTGAAATCTTCAACAATCTGCCTCTGTTTGATGTCGCCATCATCCACAACTTCATCGATGAATGGTTTGACACACCAGACATAAACTTCAATGATCTGCAGCTACCCATAGGCCTCAGCGTTGCCTTTCAAGGTGCAATCGCTTCAGAATTTGCAATAGCCCAGCGAATTGTAGAACTGAAGCAGAAAATTGATCATGAAAAGGCTCAGTTCAAGAAGCACGTGGCCAAGCTCAGTGTGCAAGAAGTGAAAAACTTCAAGATCATGTTGCACGAGCTGAAAGAGAACTTCCTGAAGACGCGTGCCGAAGCTCAAGGCTCGCGAGAACGCATGAAGACTTTGGCTGATCGCTGCGTGCAAGCCTACAATGAGGCAGAAAAGCGCAAGGCACTTGGGCGTCCTGGCATTGACCCCAGGATGGCCGCGAAGAAGAAAAAGAAGGCGGCTGTGCCCGAACCTGAAGCGCTAAGGTCAGAACCTGATGCTCCGATTGTCTTCCCCGCTGCAACGACTGGCTCGAAGCCAAAGAGTCGATCAACCGCCTCACAGCACAAGAAGACACGGACTGCAGAGGCTAAAGCTAAGAAGAGAAAACATTCTGAAGCCTCTCCTTCTGAACCCATCATCAAGAAGCGCAAGACCAAGAAATCTTGGGCTGCTCCCACAGAGCCCCTGATAGTTGAACCACTCTGCGTCCGCTATCCTGACGCAGACCGTCAGTTGACAGTGCATGAACCTGCTTACATAGAGGCTCCGCACGCTGAAGACATTCCAGCAGCCAACCCCAATGCTGCTGAAGACATTGGTCCCCAAGACAATGTGCAAGGTGATGCAGCCCTTCCTCAGCTTGAGACAAGCGAACAGATCAGTATTGGTCGTCCATTGACGCCAATCACACAAAATGCGTCGTGGTCAGATCGCCCACAGGAGGAAGATGAGCCCCAACCCACTGCAACTCCACCAGCGCCTACACTCCATAGGCTTCGCAAAGGGCCAAGGGCTCAGGCTACTGAAGACATTCCGGCTGCATCAGCCGAAGAGCAAGCAGAAATACCACAAGCTCCAACTCCCCCGCACCAACAAGAAGCAGTTCTCAAGGAGAACATGCCTGAAGCTGAAAATGTTGAGGCTGCCACAAACAACGCCGAAGCAAATGTGGAGCCCTCCCCAACAACAGCTTCAGAAGACACCGAAGCTACTGCTCCTGAACATTCTGTGCCTGAGTCTGCTGCCGGACCACAATTCAACTATCATATTGCGCACAGGCCCCAGGTCCAGAAGCCGATCCCACGGCTACCAAGGTTCCCAGGTCCTGCATCAGCTCCTGGTTCCTTCAACATCAACGGATTTAGGGCAGATAACACGTTTTTCGACCGCTCCAAGAACCCTTATTCAAGGGAACGGATTGTATCAGATAGGTTCTGGAGCCATCAACAGCGCAGCTATTATTCATGCATCCTTTACAACCAAGGCCGCATCTTTCCTCACAAGCGCCTTGAAGTTGAAGCTGTTGCTGGTCTGCCTGGTCTGGAAGAAGCACTGGATTGCTTCAAGCAAGTGAGTTTGCTGCCATTTATCACTGACGAAGAGCACTGGAACGAAGAGCTTCTGCTCCAGTTCTATGCCACTTTGCATATCAAAGGCTATAACAGAGATCCGAAGACATGGATCCTGGAGTGGATGACAGGCAATATCCATCATGAAGCCAATGCTTTCGACCTAATTGAGCTTACCGGCCTTCCCACTCCTGGCGAATTCTTTGAAGAAGGGTGCCAACTCCATGCTGAAGCAATTGAGAGCATATTTCAGCGTCCTGAGCCAGATATGAGTCAGATGCTCTCAATGATGAAGCCACTGCCTCCGAATGCACCCTATCCAACTAGGTTCTTCATTGAAGACTTAGAGTACTTGCCCAGAACAATATATCATATCATAAGGCGGACTCTATGGCCTGTCAAGGGACACTCTCGATATGCGACAATTGATGGTGCAATGAAGACTCTCATCTTCTGCATTCTTCATGGCAAATGCTTCAATGCACAGGATCTCTTCATCCGTCAATTTGCAGCGTCTGCTTCAGAACTGTTTGGATTAAAGTTTTATGCTCCTTGGGTTATGAGGCTGATCAAGCTTCACTCTGCAATCTCCTATCAACCCTCAGCCCGCAATCATAGGATATTTTTGCCAGATGTGGACACATCTGCTGAAGCAATATATCCAGAGCCGGCCAAGCAACCACTAAGTCTTCAGAATGCAGAACACCAGAGCTTCACTCAAAATATTGAAGGTGTTGAAGCTCTCTCCCGAGTGTATCCAATGGCTGGCACCACACGTGCCCCTGCATCAACTGAAGCCACCAACAGCACAGCTGCAAAGAGACCCAAGAAGCGCGCTCGTGCACTCAATGACAGAGAGCTTCTTGTGGCTCTTCACCAAAAGCAAGATAGGCATCATGACTGGCTCAAGAGGCAGATGAGAAGCATCATGCAAGAAGTCAATCGCATCAGAAATCTGGCAACCAAGAATGCATTTGTCACACACGAGACCTGTCGCCGCACTTGGAAGGGCCTCACCATGATGTGCCCTGAAGCTGAACTGCATGAGGATGGCTTCACAGAGCATTTCAAATTTGACTCCACGCCTCCAAGAAGAGCGGTGATGCGCAGCACACCATCACTTGAAGAGTCAGAGTTCTCTTCTTCTGCTGCCACCGTGTCTGCCCGGATTATTGAAGAAGAAGACGACGCGACATCATCTCCACCTGCTTCAACGCGCGTCGAATCTGCACCAAGCTCGTCTGCACCGCCGCCAAACAACTCCACCGACCCTGCTGCGCCTGGGAACGCGTAGAAACCTCTATGTCTTCAAACCTTTTTGGTCATCACTGACAAAAGGGGGAGAAGCATATGATGGTCATAGTCTTCAAGCGGGTCACTATGGGCGGGTGCCTTCATATTTTGCTACATTTTGCTTCGTGCTTACAACTCCCGTTTTTTTGCTACATTTGCTTCATTGAGTTGTAACACTTAGCCTTGATGGTCGTCTGCTACCTGTTTGTCACTCCGTTTTGCGAAGATAAATTCCGCATGTGCGACGATAAATTCCGCACTCATCTCATTCTGCAGACGTCCATTTTCCATTATGCATGTCATTATCTTCATATACTTTCACATGCATAGTGGATTGTCATAAGTTGAAGTGGATCTCCACAAGTACAACCTGCCATGTGCATTTGCATTCAAGAAGCAAATTACTTATATGCACATCTTCAGGGGGAGCCCTTGCCACTTATGAAGAAAATTCCTTTACAATTTCACAAATTATGTTTCCCGTTGAAAACTTCAACTAGTTTGTCATCAATCACCAAAAAGGGGGAGATTGTAAGTGCATCTAGTGCCACCCCTAGTTGGTTTTGGAGTATTGACGACAAACCTAGCTGAGGTACTAATGTGTTTGTGAGAATTGCAGGAAAACACAGGTAGAAGTCCCTCATTGATTCGGTTTTACTACCAGAGATGACCCCTAAAAATGTACGAAGACATTGAAGACAATGGTGGCTTATGAAGATATTCATATTGAAGACAATGACATGAGAAGACTCCCTATGAAGCTTTTGGAACTCGAAGACCTAGATCCTTCGTAGTTTTATTTCATTCATGTTGTGTCATAGGAACCACCGTACTGTTAAGTGGGGTCGAAGAGAACCAGTCAGAATGACTGAAGTGATGCCTAATTCAAATCCTATGTCTTCGAGCGAAGACTTTGAGAGAAAATCTTGTCCAGAGTCAGACAAGTCAGCTTTACTTGTAGCCCAAGTAAAGTTGCCGTGTGAGTTCAAAATTCGACCGTTGGTACATGTGTCAGTTCCTTAGTGACCCAGGGTCATTTCGGACAGATCAGGTCGGGTTGCCAAGTGGCTATAAATAGTCCACCCCCCACAACCATAAATGGTGGGCTGCTCAGATTTCAGTGCACGGCTTTTGTCGTTTGAGAGCAACCCACCTCGAAGCCTTTGAAAGAAAAATTCCCAGTGAGGAGAAAAGCCCTAACCACCCAGAGCCAGAGTAAATTGGGCATCACTTAAGTCTTCGTGTCTGTGTGATTTGAAGACTTATTACACTTGAGGACTGTGCATCCTCCAGACGGTTAGGCGTCGCGTTCTGAGCATCCAAGAGAAATTGTGGATTGTCAGTGAACGAAGTCTGTGAAGGTTTGGGAGTCTACCTTGAAGACTTACCTGAGTGATTGGGCGAGGTCTGTGTGACCTTAGCTCAAGGAGAAAACGGTGAGGACTGGGTGTCTTGGACTAAGTGTCCTTGACTGGGTGTCCGGGACTGTGTGTCCTTTGGTTTAAATACCTAGCCGCTCCAACCAGACGTACAGTTGTCACAGCAACTGGAATTGGTCCAACAAATCATTGTCTTCAACGTGTCACTGGTTTCATCTTCACTTCCTTTCGCTTACAGTTATTCTTTGTGAAGCCATTGCATGCTTGCTTTATCTTTTGTCTTCACAACATGAATGTATGATCTGTTCGGCTTCATAACTTCTTCCTACCTGATCCTTATTACACTGAAGCTGTTTGTCATTGCGCTTTCACTCTATTGAATACATGACCATGGCTGGCCTAGTGTAATCTAACTTCCGCTGCATAGTAATAGGCATGATCTTAACTGTTTGTCTTCACAACTCTCACGTTTTGAAGACTTTCATAAAAATCGCCTATTCACCCCCCCTCTAGTCGATATAATGCACTTTCACCGCGTCCGTCCACTCGAAGTGATCGGTTCGCTGTAGAAGGCGACAGAGTGGAAGTTCCTTTTCTCCCAATCTGGAGATAAAGCAGCTTAGAGCTGCCACGCAACCCGCGAGCTTTTGGACTTGTTTGAGGTCTGTTGGCGTAACCAATTGTGACAGAGCTCGGATTTTGGCTGGATTTGCTTCAATTCCTCTGTTGGAAACGATGAAGCCTAGCAGTTTTCCGGCGGGGACGCCGAAAACGCACTTTTCAGGATTGAGCTTAATGTCATACGCGTGGAGGTTATCGAATGTGAGACGTAAATCGTCTATTAATGTTTCGATGCACCTGGTTTTGATGACGATGTCGTCCACGTAAGCTTCAACTGTCTTGCCGATTTGTTTCCCCAGGCATGTTTGAATCATGCGTTGGTATGTGGCGTCGGCGTTCTTGAGCCCGAAGGGCATGGTGTTGAAGCAGAATGGCCCATATGGGGTAATGAATGCTGTTGCAGCTTGATCAGACTCCTTCATTTTGATTTGATGGTATCCGGAATATGCATCCAGGAAACACAGTGAGTCGTGTCCTGCGGTAGCATCAATGATTTGATCAATGTGGGGGAGGGGGAAGGGATCCTTAGGGCAAGCCTTATTGAGGTCTTTAAAATCGACGCACAACCGCCAGGATTTGTCCTTCTTTGGTACCATCACCAGGTTTGCCAGCCAGTCCGAATGTTTTATTTCTCTGATGAATCCGGCCTCAATTAACTTGGCTAGCTCCTCCCCCATAGCTTGACGTTTGGGTTTGGAAAAGCGCCGCAACTTTTGCTTGACCGGTTTATATCCCTTTAATATATTGAGGCTATGTTCAGCCAACTCGCGTGGGATTCCTGGCATATCAGAAGGGTGCCAGACGAATATATCCCAATTCTCACGCAGGAACTCTCATAGCGCAGCGTCAACCGTTGGGTCTAATTGTGCTCCGATGGATGCTGTCTTCTTGGGGTCCATTGTATGGACTTGGAATTTGACTATTTCTTCTACTGGTTTGAAGGGGGTGGATTTGGGTCGTTTGTCTAGGACCACATCATCCCTGTCCACCGTAGAGTGCAACACGGCTAATTCTTCGGCCGCGAGGGCTTCAGATAATGCCTCGAGGGCCAAGGATGCGGTTTTATTCTCGGCGCAGAGTGCTATGTCCGGATCACTAGCTAGAGTGATTATACCATTGGGCCCAGGCATCTTAAGCTTCATGTATCCGTAATGGGGTATCGCTTGGAAGTGCGTAAATGCATCTCGCCCTAAGAGGGCGTGATACCCGCTGTTGAAGGGGGCCACTTGGAAGGTTATTTCTTCGAATCGATAATTCTCCGGCGTGCCGAATACCAGGTCGAGTGTTATTTTTCCCGCACACCGCGCCTCCCGACTGGGGATAATTCCTCGGAAGGTCGTGCTGCTTTGCTCAATGCGGCTCATGTCTATTTCCATTTTGTGGAGTGTATCTTCGTAGATGAGGTTTAGTCCGCTGCCGCTGTCCATGAGGACCTTGGTAAGCCGAAAGCCGTCCACAATTGGACTGTGCACCAAGGCGGCTGGTGCTCGGGCTGTCCTGTATTTTGGTTCGTCGCCGGCATTAAAAGTTATAGCCGTGTCGTTCCAAGGTTTTAT
Organism: Triticum urartu; assembly: GCF_056163025.1. NCBI lineage: Eukaryota > Viridiplantae > Streptophyta > Magnoliopsida > Poales > Poaceae > Triticum > Triticum urartu. Next base: position 100,731,915 of record NC_141875.1, read on the forward strand.
TGCTGCTATTTGACAGACTTCGGCGAGTCCGCGTAGTGCTCTCTTGCGCCTATTGTTTGAAGCTAATGTCTCGAAGACCGTCAATACTTTGGGGTCGTTGTCCTCTAGGGGTGTTGTTCTAGGTTATTCTTGGTGAGGATATCCTCGCCGCTCTTGGCCACTTGCCGGAGTATCCAACATGCTCTAAGGCTATGTGTTGGTATGTTATCTGGTGCTGCATGTATTTTGCATGGCCCATCGAGCCATCCTTCCGGAACGGTTCCACGACCCATACTGGACTTGTATTTCTTTACTATTGAGCCGGGCGTGTTGCAAGGGTGCGCCCTTTTCGCCTGAATGAGGGGTTGAGTGGGGACCGATGATTCCCAACAAGCTGCTTGAGTTTTCCAGGCGCTTTCCATTGCACTGTACTTCTGTACGATAGTTGCCAAGTCAGCGAAGTGTAGGATGCGACGACGGTTGATGGCGTTGAGGATTCCTTCCTCCCTACAATTTTTGTGGAACACTAAGATCGCTTCCTCGTCGCGGTAATCTTTAATCTTGTTTTTGACAAGAAGGAATCTGGCCCAGAAGTGGTGGACCGTTTCCTAAGACTGTTATTTTATGCTCCTGAGAGCGCTTGTATTCGGGTGGGTGGGTGGATTTAAATCTGAACCCTGCCCCAGTTTTGGATCCGGAGTCTGAAGGTCTTCCGAACTTAGCAGATCGGGCTTCGGCATGTCCACTAATTTCTTAGGCCCGTCGTCCGATTCTATGTTCGGAGGGAAGGATGCTTCACCTCGCGGGTAGGTGTCCGGCTCTTCGAGACCGTAGATCCGGACATAGTTCGTCCTTAATATGGAGGAAGAGTTATCGAATTGCTCCTCGACTACCGCTATCTGGTGGGTGATCGGCGGATATTTGATTTCTCTCTGATCGGGTTTAAGCCCAATCCTATCGTAGTCTGTAGCGACCCCAGGGCGGCGATGCGATCTAGGAGCTCGTTTAAAGATGAAAGCTCCGCTGGATCCATCTTCTTGGTGTGTTCGGAGTTGATACGAAGGGGGTTTTCGATGACCCGAGAGGTCATTGTCGGGTTAATGACCGAACGGGCGGTCATGGTAAAGCTGCCCAGCCGAAGGGTTTGGCCTGGAGCCAGTGTTCCTCCGATGGTGATATATTCCTTGAGAACAAGGCGAGACATCGATCTTGTTGTCGACGGCATAGTGGAACTCTCAATGAATGCACCAATGTCAGTGTCAAAACCGGCGGATCTCGGGTAGGGGGTCCCGAACTGTGTGTCTAAGGTCAATGGTAACAGGAGACAAGGGACACTATGTTTACCCAGGTTCGGGCCCTCTCTATGGAGGTAATACCCTACGTCCTGCTTGATTGATATTGATGAATACGAGTATTACAAGAGTTGATCTACCTCGGGATCGTAATGGCTAAACCCTAGAGGTCTAGCTTGTATGGCTATGATGATGAATCTCCCTATCCGGACTAAGTCCTCCGGTTTATATAGACACCAGGAGGATCTAGGGTTGCATAAGGTCGGTTACAAAGAAAGGAATCTACATATTCGATGCCAAGCTTACCTTCCACACCAAGGAGAGTCCCATCCGGACACGGGTGCAGTCTTCGGTCTTCGTATCTTCACAGCCTATCAGTCCGACCCATGGCTAATAGGCCGGACGCCCGAGGACCCCTTAGTCCAGGACTCCCTCACCGGCCCCCACCCAATTCGGATTGGGCTTGAGGGGGTGCGCCCCCTTCTAGGCCTCCCTCTCTTCTCTCCCACTATGGCCCAATAAGGCCCATATACCTCCGGGGGGGGGGGATTCCGGTAACCTCCCAGTGCTCCGGTATATGCCCAAACTCACCCGGAACCATTCCGACGTCCAAATATAGTCATCCAATATATCGATCTTTATGTCTTGACCATTTCGAGACTCCTCGTCATGTCCGTGATCATATCCGGGATGCCAAATTACGTTCGGTACAACAAAACACATAAACTCATAATACCAACCGTCACCGAACGTTAAGCGTGCAGACCCTGCGGGTTCGAGAACTATGTAGACATGACCGAGACACGTCTCCGGCCAATAACCAATAGCGGAACCTGGATGCTCATATTGTTTCCTACATATTCTACGAAGATCTTTATCATTCAAACCTTATAACGATATACGTTGTTCCCTTTGTCATCGGTATGTTACTTGCCCGAGATTTGATTGTCGGTATCTCAATACCTAGTTCAATCTCGTTACCGACAAGTCTCTTTACTCATTGTATAATGCTACATCCCGTAACTAACTTATTAGCTACATTGCTTTCAAGGCTTATAGTGATGTACATTACCGAGAGGGCCTAGAGATACCTCTCCGACAATTCAAGTGACAAATCCTAATCTCGATCTATGCCAACTCAACAAACACCATCGGAGACACCTATAGAGCACCTTTATAATCACCCAGTTACGTTGTGACGTTTGGTAGCACACAAAGTGTTCCTCCGGTACTCGGGAGTTGCATGATCTCATAGTCATAGGAACATGTATAAGTTATGGAGAAAGAAATAGCAACAAACTAAACGATCATCGAGCTAAGCTAATGGATGGGTCAAGTCAATCACATCATTCTCTAATGATGTGATCCCGTTAATCAAATGACAACTCATGTCTATGGTTAGGAAACATAACCATCATTGATTCAACGAGCTAGTCAAGTAGAGGCAAACTAGTGACACTCTGTTTGTCTATGTATTCACACATGTACTAAGTTTCCGGTTAATACAATTCTAGCATGAATAATAAACATTTATCATGATATAATCAAATATAAATAACACATTTATTATTGCCTCTAGGGCATATTTCCTTCAACGAGATATGCGATGAATCAAGTGTGACATGTATGAAAGAATTATGAACGGTGGCTTTGCCACAAATACGATGTCAACTACATGATCATGCAAAGCAATATGACAATGATGAAGCGTGTCATAATAAACGGAACGGTGGAAAGTTGCATGGCAATATGTATCGGAATGGCTATGGAAATACCATACTAGGTAGGTATGGTGGCTGTTTTGAGGAAGATATATGGTGGGTTTATGGTACCGGCGAAAGTTGTGCGGTACTAGAGAGGCTAGCAATGGTGGAAGGGTGAGAGTGCGTATAATCCATGGACTCAACATTAGTCATAAAGAACTCACATACTTATTGCAAAAATCTATTAGTTATCGAAACAAAGTACTACACGCATGCTCCTAGGGGGGTAGATTGGTAGGAAAAGACCATCGCTCATCCCCGACCGCCACTCATAAGGAAGACAATCAATAAATAAATCATGCTTCGACTTCATCACATAACGGTTCACCATACGTGCATGCTACAGGAATCACAAACTTTAACATAAGTATCTCTCAAATTCACAACTACTCAACTAGCATGACTCTAATATTACCATCTTCATACCTCAAAACAATCATCAAGTATCAAACTTCTCATAGTATTCAATGCACTTCTCATAGTATCTTGGATGCCTATCATATTAGGACTAGTTTTATAGCCAAAGAAAATTACCATGATGTTCTAAAAGACTCTCAAAATAATATAAGTGAAGCATGAGATATCAATAATTTCTACAAAATAAATCCACCACCGTGCTAAAAAATATAAGTGAAGCACTAGAGCAAAATTATCTAGCTCAAAAGATATAAGTGAAGCACATAGAGTATTCTAATAAATTCCGATTCATGTGTGTCTCTCCCAAAAGGTGTGTACAACAAGGATGATTGGGGTAAACTAAAAAGTAAAGACTAAAATCATACAAGACGCTCCAAGCAAAACACATATCATGTGGTGAATACAAATATAGCCTCAAGTAAAGTTACCGATGGACGAAGACTAAAGAGGGGATGCCTTCTGGGGCATCCCCAAGCTTAGGCTTTTGGTTGTCCTTGGATTTTACCTGGGGGTGCCTTGGGAATCCCCAAGCTTAGGCTCTTGCCAGTCCTTGTTCCAAAATTCATCAAATCTTTACCCAAAAATTTGAAAACTTCACAACACAAAACTCAACAGAAAATGTCATGAGCTCCGTTAGTATAAGAAAACAAATCACCACTTAAGGTACTGTAATGAAATCATTATTTGTTTATATTGGTGTTAAACCTACTGTATTACAACTTTTCTATGGTTCATACCCCCCGATACTAGCCATAGATTCATCAAAATAAGCAAACAACACACGAAAAACAGAATCTGTCAAAAACAGAACAGTCTGTAGTAATCTGTAGGTTTCGAATACTTATGTAACTCAAAAAATTCTACCAAATTAGGAAGACCTAAATAATTTTTATATTGATCTAATGCAGTTGGAATCAGTATTTTATCTCTCTCTGGTTAAAAATTAAAATTGTTCTCGTGAGTGCATACTTTCTGTTTTTTTGGCAAGATCAAATAACAATCATCCAAGAAGATCCTAAAGGCTTTACTTGGCACAAACACTAACTAAAACATAACACAATCATAACAGAGGATAGATGATTTATTTATTACTAACAGGAACAAAAAGCAAGGAACAAAAATAAAATTGGGTTGCCTCCCAACAAGCGCTATCGTTTAACGCCCCTAGCTAGGCATAAAAGCAAGAATAGATCTAGGTATTGCCATCTTTAGTATGAAATTCTTCAATTGAACACTTATAATCCTTAGGGATTTCCTTCTTTTTATTAATGATGAAACACTTAGGCAAGAAATCAAGAAATTCATTTGTAGCAAAAGGTTCCTTAATGATAGTGAAAAAGTTGGGATGAACACTTATTGATTTGAGATCCGCATTTTCCTTACTAGAAGATTCACCCTTATTTTTAGGAACATACATAAACTTGTCAACTTTGGTAATAGGAGGGTTTGAAGTGTTTCTTATGGCAGAAAATGCAGACCCTAAGTTGGTAATAATATCCTCAAGTTTATCAATTCAGGAAGAATCTTGATCTATCTTTTCATTAACTATGGGTTCTTTTTCTTGAAAAAATTTCAGAGTAACTCCTACCTTAGATCCATATTGAGTAATTTGATTGTGGATCTTTTTATCCAAATTCTCGACCAACTCTACGATGGCAACTTTATTTTGGATGATTTCAAGCCTTTGCATCACATGTTCCAAAGTTAAAATAGTGCCATTGACAAAAAGAGGTGGTGGGCCAAACAAATCTAACATAGCATTATAAGAATCAAAAGTATGGCTACCCAAGAAATTTCCTCCAGTAATGGTATCAAGAATATATCTGTTCCAAGGAGTGATGCCTACATAAAAATAGCGAAGAAGAACGAAAGTAGATTGCTTCCTAGGAGATCTATTCTGAGCATTGCAAATTCTATACCAAGCATCTTTTAGATTTTCTCCCTTCCTTTGTTTAAAATTAAGGACTTCATGATCGGGAGTACTAACAATGATAGAAGGACTAGCCGTAATGGCAAAACAAACGATCTAACACACGGACAAACAAGAAGCAAGCGAAAAGAGATGAACGGAAAAAGGGCGAACGGAAAAGAGGCAAATAAAATGGCAAGGGTGAAGTGGGGGAGAGGAAAACGAGAGGCAAATGGCAAATAATGTAATGCGAGGGATAAGAGTTTGTGATGGGTACTTGGTATGTCTTGACTTGTGTGTAGATCTCCCCGGCAACGGCGCCAGAAATCCTTCTTGCTACCTCTTCAGCATGCGTTGGTTTTCCCTTGAAGAGGAAAGGGTGATGCAGCAAAGTAGCGTAAGTATTTCCCTCAGTTTTTGAGAACCAAGGTATCAATCCAGTAGGAGACTACAAGCAAATCCCCTAGTACCTGCACAAACAAATAATAACCCCGCAACCAACGCGATAAAGGGGTTGTCAATCCCTTCACGGTCACTTATGAGAATGAGATATGATAGAGACAATAAGATTTTTTTTGGTATTTTTGTGATATAGATTGGAAAATAAAGATTGCAAAATAAATAGTAAACTAGAATTGTAGATTGGAAACTTATATGATATAAAGTAGACACGGGGGCCATAGGTTTCACTAGTGGCTTCTCTCAAGATAGCATGTATTACGGTGGTGAACAAATTACTGCCGAGCAATTGATAGAAAAGCGCATAGTTATGATGATATCTAAGGCAATGATCATGAATATAGGCATCACGTCCGTGACAAGTAGACCGAAACGATTCTGCATCTACTACTATTACTCCACACATTGACCGCTATCCAGCATGCATCTAGAGTATTAAGTTCATAAGAACAGAGTAACGCATTAGGCAAGATGACATGATGTAGAGGGATAAACTCAAGCAATATGATATAAACCCCATCTTTTTATCCTTGATGGCAACAATACAATACGTGCCTTGCTGCCCCTGATGCCACTGAGAAAGGACACCACAAGATTGAACCCAAAGCTAAGCACTTCTCCCATTGCAAGAAAGATCAATCTAGTAGGCCAAACCAAACTGATAATTCGAAGAGACTTGCAAAGATATCAAATCATGCATATAAGAATTCAGAGAAGAATCAAATAATATTCATAGATAATCAAGTTCATAAACCCACAATTCATCGGATCTCAACAAACACACCGCAAAAAGAGTTACATTAGTTAGATCTCCAAGAAGATCGGGGAGAACTTTGTATTGAGATCCAAAGAGAGATAAGAAGCCATCTAGCTAATAACTATGGACCCGAAGGTCTGTGGTAAACTACTCACACATCATTGGAGAGGCTATGGTGTTGATGTAGAAGCCCTCTGTGATCGAATCCCCCTCTGGCAGATCGCCGGAAAAGGCCCCAAGATGGGATCTCACAGGTACAGAAGGTTGCAGCGGTGGAAAAGGTGTTTCGCTGCTCTCCTCGAAGGTTTCAGGGTACGAGATTATATATAGGTGAAAGAAGTAGGTCGGTGGAGCTGCGAGGGGCCCACGAGGGTGGGGGCGCGCCCTCCTACCTCGTGGCCAGCTCGCTGCTTCCTTGACGTCCACTCCAAGTCTCCTGGATCATGTTTGTTCCAAAAAAGATCCCCGCGAAGGTTTCATTCTGTTTGGATTCCGTTTGATATTCCTTTTCTGCGAAACACTGAAATAGGAAAAAAACAGCAATTTGCACTGGGCTTTCGGTTAATAGGTTAGTCCCAAAAATAATATAAAAAGGTATATTAAAGCCCATTAAACATCCAAAACAGATAATATAATAGCATGGAACAATCAAAAATTATAGATACGTTGGAGACGTATCACGGATCTTACTCTGGTTGACCTACGAGGTTCGGTAGTAACTTGATCTGAAGTTTCATGATCATCATCATTAGTTTCCTCACTTACTGGTGTAGGAATCACTGGAACTGATTTCAGTGATGAACTACTTTCCAATCAGGGAGCAGGTATAATTACCTCATCAAGTTCTACTTTCCTCCCACTCACTTCTTTCGAGAGAAACTCCTTCTCTAGAAAGGATCCATTCTTAGCAAGGAATATCTTGCCTTCGTATCTGTGATAGAAGGTGTACCCAACAGTCTCCTTTGGGTATCCTATGAAGACACATTTCTCCGATTTGGATTCGAGCTTATCAGGTTGAAGCTTTTTCACATAAGCATGACAACCCCAAACTTTAAGAAACGACAACTTGGGTTTCTTGCCAAACCACAGTTTATAAGGTGTCGTCTCAACGGATTTTGATGGTGCCCTATTTAACGTGAATGCAACTGTCTCTAAAGCATAACCCCAAAACGATAGCGGTAAATCAGTGAACGGATTTTGATGGTGCCCTATTTAACGTGAATGCAACTGTCTCTAAAGCATAACCCCAAAACGATAGCGGTAAATCAGTGAGAGACATCATAGATCGCACCATATCTAGTAAAGTACGATTACGACGTTCGGACACACCATTACGCTGTGGTGTTCCAGGTGGCGTGAGTTGCGAAACTATTCCGCATTGTTTCAAATGAAGACCAAACTCGTAACTCAAATATTCTCCTCCACGATCAGATCGTAGAAACTTTATTTTCTTGTTACGATGATTTTCCACTTCACTCTGAAATTCTTTGAACTTTTCAAATGTTTCAGACTTATGTTTCATCAAGTAGATATACCCATATTTGCTCAAATCCTATGTGAAGGTAAGAAAATAACGATACCCGCCGCGAGCATCAACACTCATCGGACCGCATACATCAGTATGTATTATTTCCAACAAGTATGTTGCTCGCTCCATTGTTCCGGAGGATGGAGTCTTAGTCATCTTGCCCATGAGGCATGGTTCGCAAGCATCAAGTGATTCCAAAAGCCCATCAGCATGGAGTTTCTTCATGCGCTTTACAACAATATGACCTAAATGGCAGTGCCACAAATAAGTTGCACTATCATTATTAAACTTATATCTTTTGGTTTCGATACTATGAATATGTGTATCACCACTATCAAGATTTAGTAAAAACAGACCACTCATCAAGGGTGCATGACCATAAAAGATATTATTCATATAAATAGAACAACCATTATTCTCTGATTTAAATGAATAACCGTGTCGCATCAAACAAGATCTAGATATAATGTTCATGCTCAACGCTGGCACCAAATAACAATTATTTAGGTCTAATACTGATCCCGAAGGTAGATGTAGAGGTAGCGCGCCGATGGCGACCACATCGACTTTGGAACCATTTCCCACGCGCACCATCACCTTGTCCTTAGCCAATCTTCGCTTAATCCGTAGCCCATGTTTCGAGTTGAAAATGTTAGCAACTGAACCAGTATCAAATACCCAGGCGCTACTGCAAGCATTAGTAAGGTACACATCAATAATATGTATATCAAATATACCTTTCACTTTGCCATCCTTCTTCTCCGTCAAATACTTGGGGTAGTTCCGCTTCCAGTGACCAGTCCCTTTACAGTAGAAGCACTCAGTCTTAGGCTTAGGTCCAGACTTGGGTTTCTTCACTTGAGCAGCAACTTGCTTGCTGTTCTTCTTGAAGTTCCCCTTCTTCCCTTTACCCTTTTTTTGAAACTGGTGGTCTTGTTGACCATCAACACTTGATGCTCCTTCTTGATTTCTACCTCTACAGCCTTTAGCATTGCGAAGAGCTCGAGAATCGTCTTATCCATCCCTTGCATATTATAGTTCATCATGAAGCTCTTGTAGCTTGGTGGTAGTGATTGAATAAATCTGTCAATGACACTATCATCCGGAAGATTAACTCCCAGCTGAGTCAAGTGGTTGTGGTTCCTAGACATTCTGAGTATATGTTCACTGACAGAACTATTCTCCTCCATTTTTCAGCTATAGAACTTAGTGGAGACTTCATATCTTTCAATCCGGGCATTTGCTTGAAATATTAACTTCAACTCCTGGAACATCTCATATGCTCCATGACATTCAAAAAGTCATTGAAGTCCCGGTTCTAAGCCGTAAAGCATGGCACATTGAACTATCGAGTAGTCATCAGCTTTGCTCTGCCAAGTGTTCACAACATCTGGCGTTGCTCCTGCAGCGGGTTTGTCACCTAGAGGTGCTTCCAGGATGTAATTCTTCTATGCAGCAATGAGGATAATCCTCAAGTTACGGACCCAGTCCGTGTAATTGCTACCATCATTTTCCAACTTAGCTTTCTCTAGGAATGCATTAAAATTCAACAGAACAACAACACGGGCCATCTATCTACAACAACATAGACATGCAAAATACTATCAGGTACTAAGTTCATGATAAATTAAAGTTCAATTAATCAAATTACTTAAGAAATCCCACTTAGATAGACATCTCTCTAATCATCTAAGTGATCACGTGATCCATATCAACTAAACCATGTCCGATCATCACGTGAGATGGAGTAGTTTTCAATGGTGAACATCACTATGTGATTATATATACTATATGATTCATGCTCGACCTTTCGGTCTCGGTGTTCCGAGGCCATATCTGCATATGCTAGGTTCGTCAAGTTTAACCCGAGTATTCTGCGTGTGCAAAACTGGCTTGCACCCGTTATATGTGAACGCAGAGCTTATCACACCCGATCATCACGTGGTGTCTTGGCACGATGAACTGTAGCAACGGTGCATACTCAGGGAGAACACTTATACCTTGAAATTTAGTGAGAGATCATCTTATAATGCTACCGCTGAACTAAGCAAAATAAGATGCATAAAGGATAAACATCACATGCAATCAATATAAGTGATATGATATGGCCATCGTCATCTTGTGCCTTTGATCTCCATCTCCAAAGCACCGTAATGATCACCATCGTCACCGGCTTGATACCTTGATCTCCATCGAAGCATCGTTGTCGTCTCACCAACTATTGCTTCTATGACTATTGCTACCGCTTAGTGATAAAGTAAAGCAATTACATGGCGATTGCATTTCATACAATAAAGCGACAATCATATGGCTCCTGCCAGTTGCCGATAACTATGTTACAAAACATGGTCATCTCATACAATAAAATTTAGCATCATGTCTTGACCATATCACATCATAACATGCCCTGCAAAAACAAGTTAGACGTCCTCTACTTTGTTGTTGCAAGTTTTACGTGGCTGCTACGGGCTGAGCAAGAACCGTTCTTACCTACGCATCAAAAACCACAACGCGGTATAGTAATTGATTTTTGATCTTCAGAAAGAACCCTGCTCATTGAATCTGGTTCAACTAAAGTTGGAGAAACTGACACCTACTAACCACCTGTGTGCGAAGCACGTCGGTAGAACCAGTCTCGCGTAAGTGTACGCGTAATGTCGGTCTGAGCCGCTTCATCCAACAATACATTTGAATCAAGAATCAACTAGTGACGACAATCAATATGTATATACCCACGCCCACAACTCCTTTGTGTTCTACTCATGCATATAACATCTACGTATAGACCTGGATCGGATGCCACTATTGGGGAACACAGTAATTTCAAAAAAATTCCTATGCACACGCAAGATCTATCTAGGTGATGCATAGCAACGAGAGGGGAAGAGTGTTGTCTACGTACCCTCGTAGACCGTAAGCGGAAGCGTTATGACAACGCGGTTGATGTAGTCGTACATCTTCATGATCCGACTGATCCTAGCACCAAAGGTATGGCACCTCCGCGATCTGCACACCTTCAGCTCGGTGACGTACCACGAACTCTTGATCCAGCTGAGTGTCGAGGCAGAGCTTCGTCTAAGCACTACAATGATATGACCGAGGTGGATTATGGTGGAGGGGCACCACACACGGCTAAGATAATGTCAACTTGCGTGTCTTTGGGGTGTCCCCTCCCCCATATATAAAGGAGTGGAGGAGGGGGAGGGGCCGACACTCTATGGCGCGCCCAAGGGAGTCCTACTCCCACCGGGAGTAGGATTCCCCCCTTCCCTAGTTGGATTAGGAGAGGAAGGAAGGGGAAGAGAGGGGGAAAGGAAAGGGGGGCCTGGCCCCCCACCCAATTCGGATTGAGCTTGGGGGGTGCCCCCTCCTAGGCTCCCTTCTCCTCTCTCCCACTATGGCCCAGTAAGGTCCATATACTTCCCGGGGGGTTCCGGTAACCTCCCGGTACTCCGATATATTCTCGAACTCACCCGGAACCATTCCGATGTCCAAAAATAGGTTTCAAATATATTGGTCTTTATGTCTCGACCATTTCGAGACTCCTCGTCATGCCCGTGATCACATCCGGGACTCCGAACAACCTTCGGTACATCAAAACACATAAACTCATAATATCGATCGTCACCGAATGTTAAGCGTGCGGACCCTATGGGTTCGAGAACTATGTAGACTTGACCGAGACTCATCTCCGGTCAATAACCAATAGCGGAACCTGGATACTCATATTGGTTCCTACATATTCTACGAAGATCTTTATCGGCCAAACCACATAACAACATGCGTTGTTCCCTTTGTCATCGGTATGTTACTTGCCCGAGATTCGATCATCCGTATCTCAATACCTAGTTCAATCTCATTACCGGCAAGTCTCTTTACTCGTTTCGTAATGCAACATCCCGTAACTAACCCATTAGTCACATTGCTTGCAAGGCTTATAGTGATGTGCATTACCGAGAGGGCGCAGAGATACCTCTCCGATACATGGAGTGACAAATCCTAATCTCGATCTATGCCAACTCAACAAACCCCATCGGAGACACTTGCAGAGCATCTTTATAGTCACCCAGTTATGTTGTGACGTTTGATAGAACACTAAGTGTTCTTCCGGTATTCGGGAGTTGCATAATCTCATAGTCATAGGAACATGTATAAGTTATGGAGAAAGCAATAGCAGTAAACTAAACGATCATCGTGCTAAGCTAACGGATGGGTCAAGTCAATCAACTCATTCTCCAATGATGTGATCCCGTTCATCAAATGAAAACTCTTTGTCCATGGCTAGGAAACTTAACCATCTTTGATTAATGAGCTAGTCAAATAGAGGCATACTAGTGACACTCTGTTTGTCTATGTATTCACACATGTACTAAGTTTCCGGTTAGTACAATACTAGCATGAATAATAAATATTTATCATGATATAAGGAAATATAAATAATAACTTTATTATTGCCTCTAGGGCATATTTCCTTCAAACACCATGCCGGTTCCACGGGCTCCTGCACCGACCCTTCCTGTGCCGCGCCCGCTGATACGTCCATTTTGCATCATGCTTTTATATCGATATTTATTGCATTATGGGCTGTTATTACACATTATGTCACAATACTTATGCCTATTCTCTCTCATTTTACAAGGTTTACACGAAGAGGGAGAATGCCGACAACTGGAATTCTGGGATGGAAAAGGAGCAAATATTAGAGACCTATTCTGCACAACTCCAAAAGTCCTGAAACTCCACGAGAGTCATTTTTAGAATATATAAAAAATATTGGGCAAAGGAAGCACCAGAGGGGGCCAGCCACCATCCACGAGGGTGGGGGCATGCCCTATCCCCTGGGCGCGCCCCCTGTCTCGTGGGCCCCCTGGCAGGCCTTCGGTGCCCATGTTTGGCTATATGAGGTCTTTCGCCCTAGAAAAAAAATCATAAGCAAGCTCTCGGGATGAAACTCCGCCGCCACGAGGCGGAACCTTGGCGGAACCAATCTAGGGCTCCGGTGGAGCTATTCTGTCGGGGAAACATCCCTCCGAGAGGGGGAAATCATCACCATCGTCATCACCATCGATCCTCTCATCGGGATGGGGTCAATAGCCATCAACATCTTCACTAGCACCATCTCATCTCAAACCCTAGTTCATCTCTTGTATCCAATCTTTGTCTCAAAACCTCAGATTAGTACCTGTGGGTTGCTAGTAGTGTTGATTACTCCTTGTAGTTGATGCTAGTTGGTTTACTTGGTGGAAGATCATATGTTCAGATCCTTTATGCATATTAATACTCTCTGATTATCAACATGAATATGCTTTGTGAGTAGTTACGTTTGTTCCTGAGGACATGGGAGAAGTCTTGCTATAAGTATTCATGTGAATTTGGTATTCGTTCGATATTTTGATGAGATGCATGTTGTCTTTCCTCTAGTGGTGTCATGTGAACGTCGACTACATGATACTTCACCATTGTTTGGTCCTAGGGGAAGGCATTGGGAAGTAATAAGTAGATGATGGGTTGCTAGGGTGACAGAAGCTTAAACCCTAGTTTATGCGTCGCTTCGTAAGGGGCTGATTTGGATCCATATGTTTCATGCTATGGTTAGGTTTACCTTAATACTTCTTTTGTAGTTCCAGATGCTTGCAAGAGGGGTTAATCATAAGTGGGATGCTTGTCCAAGTAAGGGCAGTACCCAAGCACCGGTCCACCCACATATCAAATTATCAAAGTACCGAACGTGAATCATATGAGCATGATGAAAACTAGCTTGACGATAATTCCCATGTGTCCTCGGGAGCGTTTTCCTCTATATAAGAGTTTGTCCAGGCTTGTCCTTTACTACAAAAAGGATTGGGCCATCTAGCTTCACCTTATTTACTTTTATTACTTGTTACCAGTTACAAATTACCTTATATGTGAAAAGATTGTTGAGGTTTTCATGGATGATTTCTCTGTATGTGAACTTCTTTTGATGATTGCTTAAGCAGCCTTGATCGAGTTTTGCAGAGATGTGAAGAAACTAATCTTGTCTTAAATTGGGAGAAGTGCCACTTTATGGTTAATGAAGGTATTGCCGTGGGGCATACAATTTCTGAAAGAGGTATTGAAGTTGATAAAGCTAAAGTTGATGCTATTGAAAAGATTCCGTGTCCTAAGGACATTAAAGGTATAAGAAGTTTCCTTGGTCATGCCGGTTTTTATAGGAGGTTCATTAAAGACTTCTCAAAATTTCTAGGCTTCTGACTAATCTCTTACAAAAAGATGTTCCTTTTGTCTTTGATGATGATTGTGTAGAATCATTTGAAATACTTAAGAAAGCCTTGATTTCTGCACCTATTGTTCAGCCTCCTGATTGGAATTTACCCTTTGAAATTATGTGTGATGCTAGTGATTATGTTGTAGGTGCTCTTCTTAGACAAAGAGTTTATAAGAAGTTAAACGTTATCCAATATGCTAGTAAAACTCTAGACAGTGCCCAGAGAAATTATGTTACTACTGAAAAAGAATTTTTAGCAGTTGTATTTGCTTGTGATAAGTTCAGACCTTATATTGTTGATTCTAAACTAACTGTTCACACTGATCATGCTGCTATTAAATATCTTATGGAAAAGAAAGATTCTAAACCGAGACTTAGTAGATGGGTTCTCCTACTACAAGAATTTGATTTGCATATTATTCATAGAAAGGGAGGTGAGAACCCCGCTGCAGACAACTTGTCTAGGTTAGAGAATGTTCTTGATGACCCACTACCTATTTATGATAGCTTTCTTGATGAACAATTAGCTGTCATAAATACTTCTCATACTGCTCCATGGTATGTTGATTATGCTAATTACATTGTTGCTAAATTTATACCACCTAGTTTCACATACCAACAAAAGAAAAAGTTTTTCTATGATTTAAGACATTACTTTTGGGATGACCCACATCTTTATGAAGAAGGAGTAGATGGTGTTATTAGACGTTTTGTACCTGAGCATGAACATGAACTTAGCTTATGCAAGTGTCACTCTGAGGCTTACGGAGGACACCATGCTGGAGATAGAACTACACATAAGGTATTGCAATCCGGTTTTTATTGGCCTACTCTTTTCAAGGATGCCCGTAAGTTTGTCTTGTCTTGTGATGAATGTCAAAGAATTGGTAATATTAGTAGACGTCAAGAAATGCCTATGAATCATTCACTTGTTATCGAACCATTTGATGTTTGGGGCTTTGATTATATGCGACCGTTTCCTTCCTCTAATGGGTATACACATATTTTAGTTGCTCTTGATTACGTTACTAAGTGGATAGAAGCTATTCCAACTAGTAGTGCTGATCCTAACACCTCTATTAAGATGCTTAAAGAAGTTGTTTTTCCGAGGTTTGGAGTCCCTAGATACTTAATGAATGATGGTGGTTCATATTTTATTCATGGTGCTTTTCGTAAGATGCTTGCTAAGTATGATGTTAATCATAGAATTGCATCTCCGTATCACCCACAGTCTAGTGGTCAAATAGAACCGAGCAATAGAGAGCTTAAATTAATTTGGAAAATATTGTTAATAGATCTAGAAAGAATTGGTCCAAGAAACTTGATGATGCATTATGGGCCTATAAAACTGCATATAAAAATCCTATGGGTATGTCTCCATTTAGAATGGTTTATGGAAAAGCATGTCACCTACCTCTCGAACTAGAACAAAAGGCATATTGGGCCATTAAAGAGCTCAATTACGATTTCAAACTTGCCAGTGAGAAGAGACTATTTGACATTAGGTCACTTGATGAGTGGAGAACCCAGGCCTATGAGAATGCCAAACTGTTTAAAAGAAAAAGTTAAAAGATGGCATGACAAAAGGATACAAAAACGTGAGTTTAATGTAGGTGATTATGTATTGTTATACAACTCTCGTTTCAGATTTTTTGCAGGTAAACTCCTCTCTAAATGGGAAGGTCCTTACATTATCGAGGAGGTCTATCGTTTCGGTGCCATAAAAATCAACAACTTCGAAGGCACACATCTGAGGGTGGTGAACGGTCAAAGAATCAAACATTATATCTTAGGTAATCCCAAAAATGTTGAAACTAATGTCATTGAAACCGTAACCCTGGAGGAGTATATAAGGGACATCTTCCAGAACGTTTTAGCCTCCGAAAAGGAAGAGGTATGTGGTACGGTAAGTAAACCGACTCCAAAATAGTTCTAATAGCAATTTTCTCCGTTTTGGAATATTTAAGAAAATAGGAAAATAAGAAGAAGTCCGAAAAGGACACGAGGCGTCCACGAGGGTGGAGGGCGCACCCTACCCCCCCGGGCGCGCCCCCTTGCCTCGTGGGCACCTCGTGTGCCCTCCGGACTCCGTTTTCTTGCACGATACTTCTTTTGGTCGGTAAAAATTCATTATATAATCTCCCGAAGGTTTTGACCACCGTACCACGCAATTATCCTCTGTTTTTGTTTCGAGCTGTTTTCTTCCAGAGTTGTCAAGGCCAGGCATCATGTCGTCCCCCTCCTCCAACAATGAGGGCGACGATGCTTGGCTAATGAAGATAGAGCTGAAGAGAGAAGAATTCGGGGAGATCAACAAGGATGATGGGATCAAGAAGGACACGGAGGATCAAGCTCCGGCACAGAAGAAGAAGACATCCTTCAACCTCATTACAATCTTCTTACCCCTATTGAAATTGAAGCTTTCAAGATGATTGAAATAGT
Organism: Triticum urartu; assembly: GCF_056163025.1. Lineage (NCBI taxonomy): Eukaryota > Viridiplantae > Streptophyta > Magnoliopsida > Poales > Poaceae > Triticum > Triticum urartu. The sequence goes on from NC_141875.1 coordinate 100,748,708, forward strand.
TCGGGTGCAGAACAAGTATCTAACTCGTGAAAATATTCTCTTGCAAGAGCATATCACCGCACTCAAGGGCATTATTCGTAAGTTGGAGCACCTCCTATGCTCGATGTTGGACGACAAGCCTACATCAGCAACAACTCAATCATCACTACCACCAAAGGAGAATTGAGTATCGGGTATGGGCACTCCCCTTGGCAACTGCCAAGCTTGCGGGAGTGCCCCAGTATTGTATCACCATCACACTTTTATCTTTACTGTTTTTCTTAGTTCGATCCTTTTGGTAATATCTTGATCTAGTAGAATAAAGTTTTAGTATGATTTAGTTTTGAGTTTTGCTTTATGATCCTTCTATGTAATCGAGTCCGTGAGCTATATATAATAAAGAATAATGTTGAGTCAAGGGCTTTGCTATCTTGCTGTGGTCATGAGAAAAAAAGATAAATAATAAAAAGAAAAAAAGAGATCATATGGATCTTATGGAGAGTAATGACTTCACTTATAAAGAGTATGATGAATAAAAGTTGTTAAGAGTTGACAAACATAGTTTTGGTCATCATTGCAATTAATAGGAACTAATAAAGAAAGAGAGGTGTTCACACATAAATATACTTTCTTGAACATCTTTTATGATTGTGAGAACTCATTAAAATATGACATGCTAAAAAGTTGATGTTGTACAAGGAAGACAACGTAATGGGTTATGTTTTCTTACATCCGAAATAAATTATATTGTCATGGATCATCCAACATGTTGAGCTTGCCTTTACCCCTCATGCTAGCCAAATTCTTTGCACCAAGTAGAGATACTACTTGTGCTTCCAAATATCCTTAAACCCAGTTTTTCCATGAGAGTCCACCATATCTACCTATGGATTGAGTAAGATCCTTCAAGTAAGTTGTCATTGTTGTAAGCAATAAAAATTGCTCTCTAATAATGTATGAATGATTTATTAGTGTGGAGAAAATAAGCTTTATACGATCTTGTGATATGGAAGAAATAAAAGCGACGAACAGCATAATAAAGGTCCACTAGTAAGATGCCCGTGCATTGCACGGAACACCAAGATTGGGGGTGGACGGCGCCGGCAGCGTCCATCACACCAGATTGTTCCATGGCCTTCTGGATGTGGTGGGAAAGAGATAAGGCTGATTGTGAGAGACAAGGAGTTGTTTGTAAATATAAAAACAAGTGCGGGCACTGGGCCGTCTGGGCCGCCAGCCGTGCATGCCGCCACACGCTATAGGGGTAGGGGAAGGAGGAGACAGAGGTGAGGAGGAGAGTTGCTGGGCGGCGGGTTTGCTACATCAAAGGAGTAGGCAGGAGAGGCGTTGCAAACACCGCGGACGGCCGGTGCCGGCGACGTTGTCGGTGTCAAAATCAGCGGATCTCGGGTAGGGGGTCCCGAACTGTGCGTCTAAAGTGGATGGTAACAGGAGGCAGGGGACACGATCACTACTAGGAAAAGGGCTATAGATAGGATTGATACTAATGGCGCACCATGGAAGCAGTGCGCCACTACTATATACTAATAGCGCACCGGCTGGTGATGCGCCATTAGTGTGGAAGACACTAATGGCGCACTAGAAACTGGGTGCGCCACTAGTACTAAATTATTATTTTTTCCATTTTTCCATACATACTAATGGTGCATCAGGTCGGGGGTGCGCCATTACTAGTTCTAAGTAGTAATGGCGCACCAAGCAGATAGTGCGCCATTACTGTAAAAAAATTATTCTTTTTTTTTTGCAAAACTACTAATGGCGCATCGTTTCACAGTGCGCCATTACTAGTTTAAACTAGTAATGGCGCACTATTACCCGGTGCGCCATTAGTATATATATTTATTTTTTTTACTTCAAGATTCACGCGTTTCACTCGTTGTTTAAACTAGTAAAGAGCACAACTCATGTTTCACGCGTTGGTTCAAGCAGAAGCTTCTGCCGTACCCTTTACATGAAGATTCTTCCGCGGAAGAACAACTCATATTCGCCTTGTCACAGGGCGCCGAGCACAACCTGATGACCTATGAGGCGTACGATATCAAATTTGAACTCATGAATATTTTTAAACTCATGAATATTTTTAAATTTCATGGGCACTTTTCGAATTCATGAATATTTTTTTCAAATTTGATGAATATTTTTAAATCTCGATCGCTATCCCCCTTCATCTCGATCTCGATCCCCCCCCCGCACCCTCCCCCGCTAGCTCCACCGCCGCCGACGACCCACCGCACCCTCCCCCGACCCACCGCACCCTCCCCGGCCTGCTCCACCGTCGCCGAACACCCCCCGCACCCTCTCCCGCTAGCTCCACCGCCATCGACGACCCACTGCACCCTCCCCCGCTCCACCGTCGCCGCCGACCCACCGCACCCTCCCCGGCCCGCTCCACCGCCGCCGAGCACCCCCATTTGATGATATTTTTTCATATTTATAAAAAAACATTACTATTTTTATAAAAATATATTAAAAAATAGCAACAAAAAATAATAATAATAAACATACTAATGGCGCACCGCTCGTGTAGTGCGCCATTGCTATCTAAAAAAACATTCTAATGGCGCACCGCTCTGGGATGCGCCATTGCTATCTAGAAAAAGCATTCTAATGGCGCACCGCTCAGGGGTGCGCCATTAGTAATCTTCCCCCCTAGCCCGACCCCTTCGTCCCTCCCTCTCGCCAGATCTAGTCCCCCCCCCCCCCCCCCGCGCGCTGCCCCGCCCCATGTCGCCGCCGCCCCTGCGCCCCCCACCACTGCAGCTCCGCCATAGCCGACGCCTCCGCGACCTCGTCGACGCCGACAGCCTCCCCGCGCCGGCCCCTGCCCTGCGCCGCCTCTACCTCAGTCCGGGCACGGGGTGCAGGACGACGACCGCGGCCGCCGGCCTCCCCACGACCAACCGAGGCCCCCAGGAGGCCTCCCCGACGACCAATCGAGCCATCCCTTCGATGCCGCTGCCGCCAACCCCAACCCTGACCCCAACCCCTGCGGCGACCGGCCGCGCCCGCCCAGGTACCTCTCCTCCTTCCTCCTTCCTCCCTCTCCTCCTCCCCCATGGAGAAAATGATATAGCTCCTCCTACAACATGTATAGATCAATCAATTCAGTTCTAGTGCTGCTGGACTTTTGCACCATACAAAAATGTACTACTAGTTGAAAATCTTTACTTGAGAGAGCTTCATAAGTAGAAGGTTCCAAAGAATAAAAACCAGTACTAGCACACTAGCACAGTAGTACTGCCACCTCCCAGAGTGTTGAAAATCTTTACTTGAAAGCATGCAAATGCATGTACACACAGGTAGGGAATGTAAGATGAAGCATGTACTTTACCAACTAATCTAATGGGCTGGCACAAAGAGAAAACCAAAACAATAGTTAATCAAGCAGAGGTAGATTAGATTAGATGGCAAAAAGTACAAATGTCCCTGCCTATCCATTTTTTTCTCAAGTTGAGCTGGTAAGTTTCAGATGTTCAATGATGCTGTAGGAAAAAATTGGATGAAGAAAGATGTCTGTGGCTGCCTGAGAGAAGTATTTGCACAAACAAATTATAATTAATGTGTTGATGAAATTTTGGGTTTTCAAATTGGAACCAAAAACCAACCCATACCTTTAGACTCTTTTGGAATTTCCCGAACATTTTTTTGTTTGTTCCCTTTCACTGTTTGGGGACTTTTGACTTCAGAATGAACCTTACTAAGATTCAATTAAGACTAATTAACTGCATTTGATGTCACTATATTCTATGAATAACTTCAGTTATGATCTGTACTGGAAAACTTCAGTTAACACTCATTTTTCAGTTAACTCCTTACAGTTCAGATCATATTTTGATTGTCAATAATAGTGGACTTTTAAGGCTTTCTTAGAGGCAATACTAGTGGATTTTAGGCTTTTTTACATGCAATAATAGTGGAATTTTAGGCTTTTTTGGAGGAGTGTGTTTCATGCCGGCCTACAGTGATGAATTAGTCAGAGGATTGTGCCTTAGGATTGTGCCAAAGCTACCCATTGTATCTATTTGCTTGTCCTTCAAATAGGGGCAAGACTGTTATAGAAAAATTACTTGCAAGCATATTGTGATTTACTTGCAAGCATATTGTGCCTTAGTTACAGAAAAATTACTTGCAAGCATATTGTGGTGACCCACACTCTGTTGGTTCACACTCATTGAGTTCGCTCGTGAAGGGCCGCTGCTGCTTGAGGCCCTTGAGAGGCCCTTCGTGTCGTGATGATTTTGCAGGTACCCCGAGAGGCCCTTGAGTTTGCCGGAATGTCGATTAACTTCCGTTCCGGCAAATTCGGGTACTCCATATGTCCTATTTTCAGCAAAGGTCATGCTGAAATTTTCCGTGAATTTTAGCATGACTTTGCTAAAAATCGGACATATGGGGTACTTGCTACTAATGCATGGGACGGGGTATCTTAGTACTTAATTAAGTAGGATCAACTGCCCCTTTATTCTTGCTGTATTAAACCATAGGTGGCAATAGAGCCAAGTGATTAGTGCCAAGTGATTAGGCCCAACCTAGGGTGCCTCGGCATCGATAAACCCTAAATGATGAAAACTTAACTTGGCTGCCCCGGATGCCTCGGTGTCGATGAGAACCTAAATGATGTACGCTTAGGCTTTTAGGGTGCCTCGGCGTCGACAAACCCTAAATGATGAAAGCTTAGGCTTTTAGGGTGCCTCGGTGTCGACAAACCCTAAATGATGAGACCATGATCTTGTTCCTTGACAATAACCAACTTTTTGACCAAACTTTTTTCCTATTTAGAGCGAAACATGGCCCACAACGATGAGGCCGGTGGTTCGGGCGGCAAGCAATTCTGGGAGCTGTCCCAGGATATGTCGTCATCATCATCGGACGAGGAAAGTCTCCCGGCGGAGTGCGACTGGTGCCACGACAATCGAGGTCTGTGCGACATGCCTCACCTGGACGATGATCGGCGCTTCAGCTTTAAGCTCGAGGAGACCTTCGAAGTTGAAACGGTACACAACAACGACAAGTGTTATTTTCATAATTAAGCATGACTTCAACTATTTCAATGTGTAATTTTCATCTTTTACAATTCGAGTATAGCTTATCCCATGCCATGCAAGACGCTATGTCTTGGAGAGGATGGATTTTGAAGACCATGAAATTTCTGAAACAAAGAAAATTCACCTAAGGACTCATCACGATGTGGACTTTGAAGTAAATCTATATAATTCTGAGAGCGTAACCCATTTTGGTTGCAAAAATTGGGAAGCATTTTGCAAGATGTATGGTTTTGATGAGGGTATGCTTATCACCATGGATCTTGGTAATCCTGACATCAACCAAGACAATATGGACATTTAGGTCCTTGTTGATACGCCTCCAGTTCTACCGCTATGTGAGTTTCTCAAACATAGTTATTAGCTAATTTATATTGTTTATTTCAAAATAGTTGACAGCTTATTTCCATTGACAACTTATTTTTATTGTTCAAAGAATGTGCGGGAGATGGTAGACAAAACCCACTACACCGATGGCTCCGAATTGACAAATTATAAGGAGAAAAGTCATCTGGTCGGATTTTGTACTGACATTGAGAATTACACTATCCACAAACAAACTCCTCAACATTATGGTAAATACGTGCCACTAGTGCATGTGTTCAACTACGGTAACTACCATGGAGATACCCTGGTAAGATTTTTACTAGTACGACATCCGTGCATCTTTTGCATACTTCTAAAACTAGTACATCATTGCTAACTATGAAGTTATTACTATGTTTTTCAACAGATAATCCCAGAGAATTGTGTGCCTCATATGATGTATCTGAAAGGTAGTGTTAATGTTTTGAACATACAGCCAGGTCGTCCTACGAATCTCAACTGTCCATATGAGATTTCTAAAAGAAGTGGAGACATGAAAATCAAAGGATGGAAAAAATGTATGGACAGTCGTAAGGAGCTGCTTGGAAGCAAAAGGAAGCGAAGCGCAAGAATTGGAGACAGGATGTTCTCCATTCTCCATAATGGAGAGTCAGGGTCTATATTGTTTTATGCTATTTTAGCTTAAATAGGGTATTTAGGTCCTGCCTAATACTGATGATCATGTGCTAAGAACAATTAAGTAGGGTTGGTTCGAAGACTATCAAGATGATGATCGTATGACTTGTTATGAATAACGAGTAGAAGTTGTATGATGATGATTAGTAGGACTTGTTAGGATTAGTATTACTTCCGACAAACTCGATACTCGCGGTCTTGAGACTTGTAATGTTTTATCTTTGTTCGGTCTTTTGAATTCGGAGACTAATATGATGAATTGTATTCGGAGACTAATCTTCTATTGTATTTGATGAATCTGATGTTGCTATGTGCTGCTGTCTATATTCTGTCTAATAATATATTTTATATTCTATCTAATAATATATTTTGTAACCTGCGCAAAAATCAGAAAAGGAAAAAAACCAAATATTCATACTAATGGCGCATCAGCACCAGGTGCGCCATTAGTATGCCAAAGGATACTAATGGCGCATCAACAGAGAATGCGCCATTAGTATTACAAAGCCATGCTTACGTATGGCCCCTCGGGAGGCACACTAATGGCGCATGTTGTTACATACTAATGGCGCACTAGTTCGTGCGCCATTAGTATACCAGATACTAATGGCGCACCTGTGGTGCGCCATTAGTAAGATATACTAGTGGCGTGCTACTAATGGCGTGCTACTAATGGCGCACTGGTAATGCGCCATTAGTAGGCAAAACCAGTGCGCCATTAGTAGGCCTTTTCCTAGTAGTGGATGTTTACCCAGGTTCGGGCCCTCTTGATGGAGGTAATACCCTACGTCCTGCTTGATTGTTATTGATGATATGAGTATTACAAGAGTTGATCTACCACGAGATCATAGAGGCTAAACCCTAGAAGCTAGCCTATGGTATGATTGTCTATTGTCCTATGGACTAAACCCTTCGGTTTATATAGACACCGGAGGGGCTAGGGTTACACAGAGTCGGTTACAAGGGAGGAGATCTACATATCCGTATTGCCAAGCTTGCCTACGCCAAGGAAAGTCCCATCCGGACACGGGACGAAGTCTTCAATCTTGTATCTTCATAGTCCAACAGTCCGACCAAAGGATATAGTCCGCCTGTCCGGAGACCCCCTAATCCAGGACTTCCTCAGTAGCCCCTGAACCAGGCTTCAATGACGATGAGTCCGGCGCGCAGTTTTGTCTTCGGCATTGCAAGGCGGGTTCCTCCTCCACAGAAGATTTTGAACACAAGGATAGCGTCCGGCTCTGCAAAACAAGTTCCACATACCACCGTAGAGAGAATAATATTTCCATAGATCTAATTTGCTGATACATTTGACAGCATGACATCACGCCACCACCCGGTCATTATTTGAACCGTTTTTCTCAACCAGCCACTGCACACATCGCGAGGTGGTTTCCTCAGCATGTCTTGTCGAAGCAGAGATCATGTCCCCTTATCACGGGATTCTCATCAATACGGATGCGGGTAACCCAACCGCGCCATCAATTACGGCGCTTGGGGAATAAGAGGTTTTACCAGGCGAGTGGGGAGGCGCATCGCCTCTTCCGCCCTTATAAAGGGATTAGGATTCATTCTTTTCACCCACACCTTCTTCCCAATTCATTCCATTCCGCTCAGGCTCCAGCGCCCAAGCGTTCACCTTCTCTACCCACAAAAGGTCTTCCAAAGATGTCCGGATCCGGAGCAGGAGGCAAATGGATGGCCTCTACCGTCCGAGAGAAGGATATCAAAAAGCTTCGGGAGGCCGGGTATCTGGTCAAGAAAATCAGCCACCGTCTCCTGAAAGCGGGACAGATTGTCCCTACTCCGGAACCCCACGAGAGGGTTGTATTCCTCCCTCACTTTGTCCGCGGGCTAGGGTTTCCCCTCCACCCGTTCGTCTGTGGCCTCATGTATTATTATGGGATCGATCTTCACGATCTGTCCCCTAACTCCTTCATCAACATATCGGCATTCATTGTCGTGTGCGAGGCTTTTCTCCGTATTTCCCCGCACTTCAGTTTATGGCTGAAGGTTTTTAATGTGAAGCCCAAGGTGGTGGGTGGCGAGCATGCTGAGTGCGGGGGCGCTATGGTGAGCAAGATGCCCAACGTCGTATGGCCAATGGGAACCTTTAGTGATTCTATCAAGGAGTGGCAACAGCAGTGGTTTTACATCACTGAGCATGCGGCAAGGAATGGGCCGCCTCTCTCGAGTTTCGATCCGGCGCCCCTCTGCGGCTTACATCCTGAGTCAAGAAAGGCCTGGACTGGTCCTCGTCCAAGAAACAGTCAGTGCTTCAGACGCGCGTTAAAGATATGGGAGATAAGAACATTGAACTTGTCAACGTAGTCCAGGTGATGTTAGTCCGCCGGATACTGCCTTGTCAACACCAGACTTGCAATCTATGGGATTTCGATCCGGCCAAGCACCAAACTTTGTGAAGGTTCTTCGGCTCCTCGCACGAGGACATTTGGAAGGTGCTTTTCAAGTCCAGCAAATCATGGCCGGAGTCCGCCGAAGACCGCGGGTACCAACTGTCCCGCCCTGCAAGTTCGGTGAGTTTATCAAACTTTTCTATCCGCATGACCCAAAGGAAGCGCTTAACGCATGTTTATTCAACTCCCCCAGAGCTGGACGAAGAAGGCGGAGCGGATCCATTGTCCGTCCCCGTTGCCCGAAGACCCGGCCATTCAACTTCTGACGAAGATGCTGGTCCCGGCGCCCTACAAGGTGCCGAAGAAGACGGCCAAAAAGGAGGCCAAAAAGACCCGGGGCGGCCTTCGTCGTCGCGGCACTTCAGACACAATACCCGAAGGCTCTGATGCCTGTTCCGCCTCCGAAGAGGATAAAAAGGAGGAGGAAGATGAATCCCCTGCAGGGGGAAGGAGGAAGAGGACGGGCTCCACACCCTTGGAGGCCGAACTACCCAAAAGGGGAAGGGCTCCTCTTCCGGAGGAGTCCACTGCCGCCGCCGACGGCGGCCTGGCATGGGATCCCTGGGCCCAACCCCTGGTCAACTCGTAAGTATATAAAATCTGAGTACGTTTAAGCGTCTGGACTCATCGTGGCTTAGTATTTTAACCTTAAGCCATATTTTTTGGTAGTCCGGTGAGGTCCGGTACCAAACAATCCTCATCAGAGGACCTGCTGAGCTCGAATGCTATGGAGAGTGGGACGCCTCAAAAGGCCCCTTCCTCTAAACAGGTGCATAACACCAAGGCTTCGTCCTAGAAGGACCCCGGCCAAGGAGGAAAGGAAGAAACCGTGAAGGCGGCGCCTGGAGGTCAAACCGCAGGGGCCGGACACGTGGGGGAAAAGATTCCCATAGGGTCTGACGGCGGGGGCGATCCTGAGTTCGGCTCCTCACCGGATGCGATTCCAGAGGTTTATACAGCTCCAGAATCAAGAAGGCAGCCTCCTTCGGCTGGAGGGGGCGTGCCTATTCCGCCGGCGACCTCTGTCCATCCAGAGGTGTCGGATGCTTTGTTGGTGGCATTACGAGACACCTCCATTGTTGACGAACACCGTCCCCTTATGGGTGCGGTGATTGAGAAGATTCAGTCAACCAAGAGTGGACTGAACAAAGCCTGTATCAGCCTTATAAGAGGCTTTGAGGTATATTTTATAAGTTTACCGAAGAGTGTCATAGTATAGATAGTAGCCCCTGATACCCTGTTCGGTGAAAGAAGGAACCGGACAGGGGATCGCATTGATGATCACAGGAAGACTCATTGAGTGATATTGATTTCTCTTCTGTTCCAAGCAGATACCTGTAGCGACTGCTACCTCTCGTACTGCGGAGATCTCCGGGCTGAATCAAAGTCTGGAGCGGGCCATAGAAGAAATTGGCCAATTAAAAATGCAATTGAGGGATGAACAAGGTATGCACAAGCGTTGCGCGCATTTATTGTGAAATAAATGTTCAGTATGAAATAAGCTGCATAATTTGTGCTAGGGGTTATGACCGAAGTCGAGGCCCTCAAAAGGGCCGTTGCCGAGGCCGAGAAAAAGGCAGCCACGGAGCGGACTCTTCGTGAGAAACACGAAGCCAGAGTTATTAAAGCTGAGCAGGAGCTGCAAGAGGCCGTAAGTAAATGCGAGGCCTTGGAGCAGAGTTTAACGGAGAAAGAGTCTGAACTCACCAAGGCGCGTCAAGCCACGAGCGACGCCCGGGGGGAAACCCAAAGCACCCTGCAGGGGATCCAACACTCTTTATACCAGTTTTGGGTCCTCCGAAGGAGGTGCTCAGCACAACGAACCAGGCAATCAGACTATAGGGCTTTATCACTCTCACTTAGCCATAGGAGCTTTAGTATGATTGGCGCAGACCCTTGTGTTCGGAAGACCGTACTAGGGGCTCTATAAGCGCCTGATCGGAGAAAAAGCCGATCCATCGCACGCTGCATTGGTTATGACTCACGGTTCATTGGTTATGCACTGAAAGGATCCTACCTTGCAGCGGAGCTATGTACCAAGGACATTATATTTCCATGAATGCCGATCATGTTGTTCGTTGTAATGTTTGAACGAGGTCGTTGATATGTCGCCTGTTATATAAAAGTTTACCCTCCTGTGCGGCCGTTTGTATGTTAAGGCTGAGAGTTGGCCAGTCGTCGGCTTCTGCCCCCACGTAAGGAGTACGGGGGTGTTCAGGATAAACCTGAGCACTCTTTATACCGTTTTGGGTCCTCCGAAGGAGGTGCTCAGCACAACGAACCAGGCAATCAGACTATAGGGCTTTATCACTCTCACTTAGCTATAGGAGCTTTAGTATGATTGGCGCAGCCCCTTGTGTTCGGAAGACCGTACTAGGGGCTCTATAAGCGCCTGATCGGAGAAAAAGCCGATCCATCGCACGCTGCATTGGTTATGGCATTATGCGGGAGAAATCCTTAAAGATTTTGTGACCGCTCGAACAGCTGACCAGCTCTCACTGTATCATGATAGTCATTTTTCGGCTTTCTCTACTGAGGTGCTCATCCGGAAGAACCAGGACACAATCGCAGTAGTTCTCCCAGTGCTACCTTAGCCGATATAGTGGAACGTAAGGTACCAAAACATGGGAGCCGGGCAAACCCAACTATTGACCCAAGACATGACTCGGAGCTGATGCATATAATGCTATAAGTTCGGGGTGCCAAACTTCCATGACGGTGTTCGGACTTTTATTGCCGTGTTACGGGGAAAACGAAGCCCCTGGCATATTTAAGACATACCATTGTGTACGGATGCTACTTGACGAAATGGTTTTGATAAGAAAAAATCAGCAGGTAAACGTCATATAAATCCACATGTTGTATTTGAATAATACGTCTATGCATATGGGTACAAGTAATGTGATAAAAAAAAGGAGTTGTGATAGCAGAACCTGCTGTGACTAGGGGGAAGAGGTTGAGTGCGAATCCGTATTTTAACCGGACGTTCGCTGCGGGGAATGTCTAAGGATCCCCAGACGCGTTCGAGCTGCCTCTGTGGAGTCCGTCCTGGTCGGTGCAAGGTGAACCTGCGAAGGACATATAAGAAATGTTTGCATGCCGGAGGGCGGTTGAACCGCTGAGTTCGGCCTGTCATGGCCTTCATCGGAGTGTTTAATTGAGCCCTGGACGAGCCGGGGTATCCTTCCGCGAAGTAGTTCGGAGCCCCTTGACGGTGTCCGGGAGCCTGGGTGTCGACTCGAGGTTCGGCTGCAAGGTGCTGCTCGGTGTTCCTGCTGCTAAGGCAGTGATGTATTTGTTGGTGCCGAAGGAAGGTTTGGCCTTGCCATGAACCATGATGAGCTTACGGTAGGCATAATGTGGCACCGCGTTGAATCGAGCGAACGCGGTTCGCCCGAGCAATGCTTGATAGTCAATGCGGAAAGGGGAGATTTCAAAGATTAACTCTTCGATACGGTAATTTTCTTGTGATCCGAAGATTACCTCGAGGGCAATGGAGCCTGTACAGGTGACCACCATACCTGGTATGATGCCTCTAAAAGTGGCTTTAGTGGGCTTGATCGCTGAATGATCGATGCCCATCTTGCACACTGTATCCTGGTAAAGTAGATTTAAACTGCTACCTCCGTCCATAAGGACTCGAGTGAGGTGGAACCCGTCTACTATTGGGTCGAGGATTAGTGCGGCTGGATTGCCCCTATTGACGTTAACCGGATGATCCGTGCGGTTGAAGGTGACCGGCCCTAGCTTATATTGTGGGACGGCGAGTTCCGTTGAGCCGCCGTCCCTAAGGGTGCATATCTGGTCCAAGTGGGCAATTTGGGTTGTATTTACCACATTCACCGATTGAATATGGGGGGGATTTCTTTTGCCCTCCTGTGTTCGGCGATCTGGGCTCTTTGTCGCTATCGTCGCTTTGAGATCCCTCTTTGTTTTTGGCGTCTGCCTTGCCGGCTTGTTTGAAGACCCAGCATTCTCTGTTGGTATGGGTGGCTGGCGTTTCTGGGGTGCCATGAATTTGGCATTGGCAAGCGAGTATGCTGTCCAGACTGGATGGACTCGGATTTGTATTTTTGGGCGGCCCTTTCCGCTGAACGGACTTTGAGACCCTGAACCCGGCATTAACTGCCGTATTTTTGGCGTTTTCACCATATTTGCGGCGCTTGTGTTTGTTGCGTCGTGGTTTGCCGTTGGCATCCTTGGTATCCGGAGTGCCCGGATTCCTGGATGTGTTGTTGCTGCGAGCCAGCCAGCTATCCTCGCCCGCGCAAAAGCGGGTCATGAGTGTCGTGAGGGCTGCCATAGACTTCGGCTTCTCCTGGCCGAGGTGTCGGGCAAGCCACTCGTCACGGATGTTATGCTTGAATGCTGCTAAGGCCTCTGCATCCGGACAGTCGACAATTTGGTTTTTCTTAGTTAGGAACCTGTCCAGAATTGCCTGGCCGATTCCCCTGGCTGCTAAGTTATATGGCTCAAGTCATCAGCATCCGGTGGTCACACATAAGTGCCCTGGAATTTGTCAAGGAATGCGTCTTCCAGATCCTCCCAACTGCCAACGGAGTCTGCTGGCAAGCTATTCAGCCAATGCCGAGCTGGTCCTTTGAGTTTTAGTGGGAGGTACTTGATGGCATGTAGATCATCACCGCGAGCCATGTGGATGTGAAGGAGGAAATCCTCAATCCATACAGCGGGATCTGTTGTACCATCATAAAATTCGATATTTACGAGTTTAAAACCCTCCGGGAATTCGTGATCCATAACTTCATCAGTGAAGCATAGGGGGTGTGCGGCACCTCTGTGTCAGGCTATATCACGACGCAGTTCATGTGAGACTTGTCTACTATATTCGGCCCAGACGGATTTAGCTTTAGTGTATCCGGCGCGACGGTCATCGTCCCGCGTTGGCGCGCGCCCCCGTGACCCGTATATTGACCTTGCATGTTTTGCCCTGCTGTCCAATACGTCTCGCAGGTCCCGTGTGTTGCCCCAGGCCTTGGTATTTTTGATTGGGTGGCGGCGGGGTGCAGGATGAACTTCAGGCTGAAACGCCTCTCTGGCTCGGCCACGCGGTGGCCGGTCAGCCGCATCGTACACTGGTGATGGAGGTTTCAATGATTCCTCCTCGAGGTGAGGTAGCAACCTGCGTTTTGGGTAACTCTTGGAGGGGCGCTCGAGTTCGTATTCCTCGGCCGCAAGGACTTCGGTCCATCTGTCTGCTAGCAAGTCTTGATCAGCTTGAAGCTGTTGTTGCTTTTTCTTCAGGCTATTTGCTGTGGCCATAAGCCTGCACTTGAAGCGCTCCTGCTCGACGGGATCCTCAGGCACGATGAATTCTTCGTCGTCGAGGCTCACCTCGTCTTCGGAGAGAGGCATGTAATTGTCCTCCTCCGATTCTCCATCTGTTGCCTGCTCTGGAGGGCTAGCTTGTTCACCCTCCCGCTCTACATCGTGCTGGAGGGGATTGTGGTTGTCTTCGGCACTATCTGGAGTGTTATTGTCTCTTGTGTCGGTATCACTACTTTTGCTGTGGCAGGACTTAGAGCGGCGCCACTGATGTCGGCGCTTGGGTTGCTTCTTGGAGGGGTCATCCTCCGTTGTCTCGTCGCCATTGCCTTCTTTGGGGGTGTCCACCATGTATATATCATATGATGAGGTGGCGGTCTAGCGCCCTGTGGGCGGTGGTTCCTGTTCGTCTCCTGCATCATCGTCCATACCGTTGATGTCTTCGGAGTCGAAGTCGAGCATGTCGGTTAAATCGTCAACAGTGGCTACTAAGTGGGTGGTGGGTGGGCAGCGAATTTCTTCGTCGTCCGCATCCCATTCTAGCCGGACATAGTTCAGCCAAGGTTCTCCTGACAAGGAGAGAAACCTTAATGAATTAGCACATCGCCGAAAGGCGAGTGCTGAAAGATATCCGTGGAGGTGAACTCCATGATCGGCGCCCAGTCGGATTCGATAGGCACGGATGCAGGCGGCTCGGAGTCCGTGGCCGGAGACGAATCCAATGGTTCGGCGACACGGCTCTCGTAAGGGGTGAAGTCGGTATCCGGCTACATCGCCACTGAGAGTGCGGCTTCCATGGCGGGGTCTACCCCTCCATCCTTGGATGGCGCAATTTGCTCCAGATTGAAGGCCAGAGTAGTTGGAGATGCGATCTCCTGAACACTGTCCGACGGCAGAGTTACGTCATGCTCGTCGTGATTATGCAGCGCACCTGACATGGGCTCGAATCCGTCGAAGATCAAGTCTCCGCGGATGTCGGCAGTGTAGTTTAAGTTTCTGAACCTGACCTGATGGCCAGTGGCGTAGCTCTCGATCTGCTTGAACTTGATAGCCTCAGTAGCCTTGAACTTGATAGTTTCCTCAGGTGCTGGTTCATATTGGGTTTCTTATCAGTGAGGAGTTCATAGGCAGTCTTCTTGAAGAATTTGTGAAGATATACTCTGTTGATGATGTGGCACGCAGTGTCAATTGCCTCAATCCAGAATCGACGAGGCATTTTGTATTCATCAAGCATAGTGTGAGCCATCTCAGCAAGAGTCCTGTTCTTGCGCTCCACGACGCCGTTCTGCTGAGGAGTGTAAAGAGCAGATAACTCATGAGTAATACCAAGTTCATCAAGATAGTCATCGAGACCAGAATTCTTGAACTCAGTGCCATTGTCACTTCTGATGTGCTTGATCTTCACTCCAAAGTTGGTTGAAGCCCTCGAGGAAAATCATTTGAAGATTTCCTGCACTTCATGTTTGTAAGTAACAATGTGTACCCATGTGTATCGAGAATAATCATCAACAATAACAAAGCCATATTGAGATGCTTCATTTGAAACAGCAGAATAATGATTAGCACCGAAAAGATCCATGTGAAGCAATTCAAATGGACGAGTGGTGGTCATGATAGTCTTTGCTGGATGCTTGGCCTTGGTCATCTTTCCAGCTTCACAGGCTCCGCATAAGTGATCCTTGAGGAATTTGACATTCTCAATGCCAATGACATGCTTCTTCTTCGCAAGCATGTGCAAATTCCTCATGCCTGCATGACCAAGTCGTCGATGCCAGAGCCAGCCTTCTGAAGCTTTTGCAAGTAAGCACATGGCTGGTTGTGGTCCTGTAGAGAAATCAACAATATACAAGTCTCCTCTCCTAAAGCCTTCGAAGACTTTGGAATTGTCAGCTTCCATAACCACAACACAATGGTACTTGCCAAATACAACAACCATATCAAGATCACAAAGCATTGAGACAGACATAAGGTTGTATCCTAAGGACTCAACAAGCATGACTTTGTCCATGTGTCGATCCTTTGTGATCGCAACCTTACCTAGACCCAATACCTAACTTTTGCCTTTGTCAGCAAAGATGATATGCTTCAAATGCGACGGAGATAATGGAGCATCCATCAATAGATTCTTGTCACCAGTCATGTGATTTGTACATCCACTATCGAGGACCCACTCAGTGGTTTTGGGTTGATCATCCTATAGATGAATTAGTGCAACTTACAAACTCATATACTTCATCAGTGAAGAATATGACATCTATTCATCAAATCAATTTCATCAAGCAAAAGAACAGATAAAGTAATATAAGGACGTGAGAAATGAAAGTTCATTTCTTCATGATTAGCCTGCGTCCTATCAGGCACTGCTCAGGTCTCCAGCAAATTCTTTAGACGATTACGTACATCTGGAGACCCGACCCTGCAGAAGAGATTAGTTCTTTTTCTTCACCACCCACATCTGAAGGGGTGGCAAAGAGTTCATCATTCTGCGAGCTCCATACGAGAAGGATGGCATAGAAGCCAGTCCATTTCGTTTCACATAAGATGGGTTAGAGTAAGCATAAGAGTAAGCAGAGAAATTCTTCGAGGACTTATGGACATAATGATTTGAAGAATAATGCACATATCCATAATCCTTAGATCTTCCCTGCGAAATAGAAGGATTAGCACGATGATGTTCATATGAGGACTTTGATCCATATGAGGAATATGATCCAAGTGAGGAGTTTGGTCCGTATGAGAACTTGGATCCATATGAAGAATTTGGTCCATATGAAGAATTTGATCTGGGGTTCCTATTCTTCACAGGTGGCGTCATGATGACATTCACCTGAAGATTTTCAAGGCATCTTTTGTGAACCCAGATTTTCTTCATAGGGGGACCGTTCCTGCAGTTAGTGCCAACATATCTAGCAAATACCTCACCATTCTGATTTTTGAACAGTTTATAGTTGGAGTCAATTGACTCATCATCAGAATGAGGAGATTCACATGCAAATCCAGATAAGTTAGATGGATCAACTGGAGGTCCCTTTGTAGCAACACATGTAGTTTTGGGGTACTGCTCAGGCTTCCAATATGTACCATCAGCATTGAGTTTCCTCTCGAAGGCAATACCCTCTTTCCTAGGGTTCCTGTTGAGGATCTGCTTTTTAAGCACATCACAAAGAGTCTGATGCCCTTTGAGGCTTTTGTACATGCCTGTCATGTACAATTCCTTCAGCCCTGCATCGTCAGTGATACTAGCAATGTCCTCAGATGAGGAATTAGTGATAGCAGAGGCATGTGAAGAATTTGAAACATTAGCAGCATTTGAACATTCAGGTGAAGAATTAGCAGATTCACGTTCAATGCACTTCAAGCATGGAGGAACAAATTCTTCCTGAGAAGCGCTGATTTGTTGAGCCAGTAATGAATCGCGCTCCTTCTCAAGATCTTCATAACTCACTCTTAGCTTCTCAAGGTCTTGCTTTCTTTGAAGAAATTCATAAGAAAGCTTCTCATGATCCGATAAGAGAGTGTTATGATGACTTTGAAGTTTGTCAAGCTTGGACTGAAGTCTCTGAAGATTTTCAGTCAAAGTTTCAGTGCGATCCATTTCTTCACCCAACATATCATCACTTTTATCTAGCATGTTTTGAACCTTTTCTAAAGCCCTTTGTTGTTTTATAGCAATCTTAGCAAGTTTAGAATAGCTGGGCTTAAGGTTTTCATTAGATTCATTCTCACTTGATTCAGAGGAGGTATATTTGAGTACCTTGGCACCCTTTGCCATGAAGCAATAGGTGGGAGCGTAGTCATCATCGCCTTCATCAGCCTTGTTGGTGAGGTCATTTTCTTCAGTGTTGAAGATAGACTTGCTGACGAGTGCAATAGCGAGAGCTAGGCTCGCCACTCCGGATTCGGACTCCTCAGATGTCTCCTCTTCCTCATTTTCTTCAGATTCAACCTCAGAGTCCATTTCCTTGCCAATGAATGCCCTAGCCTTCTTGGAGCTGCTCTTCTTGTGATATGAAGACTTTGAGGATTTTGATGATGAAGATTTTGTGGATTTCTTCTTTTTCTTCGCATCATCAGAACTGTAATCCTTGTATTTCTTCTTCTTTGATTCCTTTTCCCACTGAGGACAATCTTGAATGAAATGTCCAGGTTTCTTGCACTTGTGACAGAGCCTCTTCTTGTAGTCACTGGGTGAGGAATCATTGCTCCTTGAGGATCTTCCAAGGCGACCACGTCTTGAGAACTTTTGGAACTTCTTCACGAGCAGAGCCAGATCATGGCTCAGTTCTTCAGGATCACCAAGGCTGCTACCAGAGTCTTCATCTTCGGACTCAGATACTGCCTTGGCCTTCAGTGCACATGATCTGCCATAGCTTGAACCATAGAGATCTCTCTTTTCATCAAGTTGGAACTCATGAGTATTTAGTCTCTCGAGAATATCAGTGGGATCAAGTGACTTGTAATTAGCACGTTCTTGTATCATCAATGCCAGAGTGTCAAATGAGGAATCAAGCGATCTCAGCAATTTCTTCACCACCTCATGGTCGGTGATGTCAGTGGCACCAAGTGCTTGAAGCTCATTTTAGATGTAGTGAGGTGATCGAAGGTTTGTTGAACATTTTCATTGTCGAGTCTTTTGAAGCGGTTGAAGAGATTGCGAAGAACATCAACTCGCGAGTCACACTGAGTTGAGACTCCTTCATTCACTTTGGACAACCTGTCCCAGATAAGCTTCACTGTCTCCAAAGCACTCACTCTGCCATACTATCCTTTGCTCAGATGGCCACATATGATATTCTTCGCTTGAGAGTCGAGTTGCTTGAATCTCTTCACATCAGCAGCATTTAGAGAAGGTGTGACTGAGGGAACACCATTTTCCACAACATACCAGAGATCGTTATCAATTGCTTCAAGATGCATTCACATCTTATTCTTCTAGTAGGGGTAGTCCGTCCCATCGAAGGTAGGACACCCAGCAGAGACCTTGATCATACCTGCAGTCGACATAACTAAAACTCTAGGCGGTTAAACCAAAATCACACAGAACAAGGGAGTACCTTGCTCTGATACCAATTGAAAGTGCGTTATATCGACTAGAGGGGGGGTGAATAGGCGATTTTTATAAAATTCTTCACTGAGGAATTTGCCGGTGAGGAAAGTCCTTAGTGAAGAACTACTAGCAGCAGAATAATTACTCAAAAGTAAACATAACAGAATACAAGCATGGTCATCATGATGAAATGAAAACAGGCACAGAGTACGGGTAGCGTGAGCACAGGATAACACAGGATGAAGACAAACAAACTGAACAAATTGAACTGAGGAAATTGAGAAAGTCTTCAGTCAAAGTCTTCAAGCACAGATATGAACAAGCACACAACACATTTATGAGGAAATGAAAGAGTTGAGGAAATATAACCAGTAAGCTTGGTGAAGATAATGATTTGGTAGACCAGTTCCAACTGCTGTCTCAGTTGTACGTCTGGTTGGAGCGGCTAAGTATTTAAACTCAAGGACACACAGTCCCGGACACCCAGTCCTGAACACGCAGCTCAGGACACCCAGTCCTCACCATATTCTCCTTGAACTAAGGTCACACAGACCTCGTCCAATCACTCGTGGTAAGTCTTTAGGTGACTTCCGAACCTTCACAAACTTGGTCACTCGGCGATCCACAATTCCTCTTGGATGCTCTATACCATGACACCCAACCATCTGGAAGAAGCACAGTCTTCAAAGGTAACAAGTGTCGGATCCACGCAGGATCAATCTCTTCAGTGATGCTCAATCACTTGGGGTTTGTAGGTGTTTGGGTTTTGGGTTTTTCCTCACTTGATGATTTTCGCTCAAAGTCCTCGGAGGATGGGTTGCTCTCAAATGACAAGTGTCAGTTTCTCTTGGAGCAGCCAACCAGCTAGTGGTTGTAGGGGGCGGCTATTTATAGCCTAGGGAGCAGCCCGACATGATAAGACATAAATGCCCTTCAATGATATGACCGTTAGGTGGATAGATATTTTGGGACAGCTGGCGCATAGCACAACAACGGTCGGAATTTTGAGTAGCAAAATCCTCAGGGCTATCATGTTCCTCACTGTGTAGGCAATCCGCACTAGCGAATTCCTAACTCCTTAGTCAGAACAAATTCCTCAGAGACCAGAAGAACTTCGTCTCTGTCACTAAAGAATATGACTGGACTGTATGAGATTTCTAATGGCTTCACTCGAAGGGATTGGTAGGTGTAGGATTTTGAGTTGAGCATCACATGGAAATTTTTCCTTAGTATTTCCTCGACCCCCTTTAACAGTACGGTGTTTCCTATGACTCAAGAAAGAGAAAATGAAACTACAAAAACAAAAGTCTTCACGCTTCATGTTCCTCGAAAGAATACCAAGTCTTCAAGGTCACACCAATATCTTCACTTTCAAAGTCTTCAGAGATCCAAAGTCTTCAGTCGAAGAACTTCATTTTTAGGGGTCGACTTTCTCTGTGAATATCAAACTCCTCATAGACTTATAGACCTGTGTACACTCACAAATGCATTAGTCCCTTAACCTATAAGTCTTTAATACACCAAAATCACTAAGGGGCACTAGATGCACTTACACCATTATCGGTTTCCTGCCGAGGGGTAGGTTATTCCCACCCTTAGATCTGGCGAGAGGGTCGTGTTTGTGTCCCACTTCCTCCGTGGGTTGGGGTTTGCACTTAACCCCTTCGTTCGAGGGCTCATGTTCTATTACGGGCTAGACTTCCACAATTTGGCCCCGGACTCTATTCTTCTTATCTCAATGTTTATCGTTACGTGTGAAGCCCTCCTCCGAACTCCTCCGCACTTTGGCTTGTGGCTCAAGACTTCTGATGTGAAGCCGCAAGTTGTAGAGGGGGAGCAGGCCAAGTGCGGTGGCGCTGTAGTGAGCAAGCTTGCTAGCACCGTTTGGCTGAAAGGATCCTTTGCCAAATCTTCCGATCTGTGGCAGCAGGGGTGGTTCTATATCACCGAGCCCCGCAGCTCCAAGTGGGCGACTGCGCCCGTATTTCAACCCAGCCCTCCAACTCAACTTGCATAGTGGATTAATAAGGGGCTAGATTGGGGATCAACGAATGATGTGCAAACTCTACAAAGTCGCATCCGGAGCCTCATTGAGAGGGACATCGACATAGCCAGCGTCGTTCATATAATGCTAATTCATTGGGCCCTGCCGTGCCAGCGACGGCCTCTCCGCCTATGGGAGTTCAATCCAGAAGGGCCGCGGACTCTTCAGAACTTCTTCGGCGCAACGCACGAAGGAATGTGGAGATTAGTCTTCGGAAAACGAAAGCAATGGCCGGACACTGCCAGAGATGTCAGCCTAGACTGCAACCATCCGGACACCCCATTAAGTACACGTTTACCAAATACCTTACAGTCAGATATCCAGTGGCAAGAAACCAACGGTATCATCCTTTTTCAGGGCTGGATAAAGAAGGTGGAATTGATTAGGTGTCCGGATCCCCTTCCCGAAGACTCAGCTACTCATGTGTTAACAAGGATGCTGGCCTCGGCGCCGTTCCAGGCATCAGCAGGGGAGGGCAAGAAGACCCAAGATGACCTTGGTTCTGGAGGTAAGTCAGACACCGAGTCCAGAGAAATCGACCTTTCCTCGCCCGAAGACGAAGGCGGGAAAGGACACAGTGTTCCTTCTCCAAACAGGAGGAAAAGGGCCGCCTCCGAAGATGGGGAGGGGCAATTTCCCAAGAAGGGCAAGATGCCACCGTTGACCGGCTTGGGTTTGGATGGTGACACCATTGAGCAGCTCCAACAAGGGGACAAACCCTCGGCCAAACCATAAGAAAATTCAGAGTACCTTGATAGCGTCCTCTTTCGTTGCTGTTACCATAACGCATTCATGCATTTTTACAAGTCGGCACAGAGTTTTTCTGGGCGATCCTCTTCTTCGTGGAGTCTCCTTCTAGAGATGATGGAGAGCGAGACGCCTCCTCAAACCTCCTCGCCCAACAAGGCAGATGACTCTGAAGTGTCATCGCGGAGGGTCCCTTTAGACCAGGAGACATAAGAGGCGGTACCCCAAGGTGGACCTCCGACCATCCGGGATTCCGGGGCTGATGGTAACAAGGGCCCCGTACTATCCGGTTCACAGCCGACAGCGGTTTTGGAGGCGGGCAAGCAGATTCCTTCAAAGGATGATCGTGCTGTTGGAGCAATTTTCGGAAGCCTGGAGACTCTGGATATATTGTGAGACATGTTGTGGAAAGCATCTGTCTCGGGGGAACAGCGTACCTTGATGGGTACAGTGATTGAGAAGATTTCGTCCGCGGAGAGAGGATTAAATGAAGCCTTCATGAGCCTACTGACGGGCTTCGAGGTTTGTAACATAATGTTTTCGGCTATGTTTCATTTGCAAAGATACGCTTGTGTATAGGTAGTAGCCCCTGATACTCGGGTTGGCTTCCCCTGGGAAGCAAAACGGAGGATCGAAAAAGGATCGTTTGAGGACTAACCTGATAAACCTTGAACGCAGGCTGCTTCCCCTTTGGCCACTTCCCGGACTATGGAGATTGCCGATTTGCAGTGGAAGCTTGATGTGGCAGGGGATGATCTTGCTTTAATCAATATGCGTCTTGACGAGTCGCAAGGTAGGTATTCGGGGAAATCCTTATACATTTTTGTGGTATAAGCGTGATGTTGAAATTTGGCTGCAGATGGTGCTGCCGCGTTGAGGTTCTTCGAGCGGAGCTGGCCCGGGCCAAGGAGCAGACCCGGCGTAGCAATGCTGCTGCCAAAAAGGCATCGGCTGAATTGAAAGCCGAACAAGCTGCAGGGCGCCAAGATGAGGATAAGATATCCACGATGACGCTCCAGCTAGAGAGTGCTACCGGCCGCTGTGAATTTATGGAGAAGGAGAGTGAAGCCTTAACGGCTGATCTGGAGAAGGCCTTATGAGAGCTGAGTGGAGCGCGATCAGAATGCAGAGCGGCCCGTGAGGAGGTTCGACAGGCGAGGGAGATAGCGGATGGAAAGCCCTTTCTGCTGCAAACTAAGTTCGGCGACCCGAACTGTGCCCAGCTCAACCAAGTATGGAGTTCTCCGGACGAGTTCTTGGACTTGCCGAAGAGTTCTGCCGATGCGGCGCAGTATTACCAAGCGCGGGATGGATATGCAACGGAGAAGATTTTTTGGTCACAGTTTGGCGCGTCAAAGCGCCCTTTGTTGCTTAATGAACAGATGTCCCAATGGGCTGAACTTCATAGGATGTCCAGCGCTGCCATGAAGGACGTCATAGTCCGGTTGTGGCCAACCGAGCCTGTTCCGAATAGCTATTTCGGTTTAGTGCAAAGGCTTGTTGACGCGGTGCCGCGTATCGACGCTGTGAAGCGGTCAGCATGCATTGAGGGTGCACGGATGGCTTTTGCCCGAGTCAAGATGTTCTGGGGGAAGATGAAGGCCATCGATGTTGCAACGAAGGGTCCACCCAAAGGCAAGGACCATCCGGAACCGGAGCATTATTTTGAAGACGTCCTAGAGGCCGCCCGCTTTGTAGAGGGTCAATGCTCAAAAGACATAATGTTCGAGTGAGGTGTATGAAAATTGTAAAAAACAATTTTATAGTTAATCTATTTATGTTTTTCTTGAAAGCTTGAATTCCTCCTGTGCGGCCGTTTTGATATAATCTGAAAGTTTTCCAGTCGTCGGCTTCAGCCCCCTCGTAGGAAGTACGGGGGTGTTCGGAAAAGCATTTAATCACTCTTTATCCAACATCTTGGTCCATGAAGGAGGTGATAATGCGGCGAACCAGGCAATCGAACTATAAGGCGTTAACACTTTCACTTAGTCATAGGAGTTTTATGGTGGAGCTACGACATCGCCCCTGGTATGCATGTGGCGTATGGTGCCTTACATATTTGACCTGAAAAAGATCCCTCGTGTGACATGGAGAATAGCTAAAGATTCCAATAAGTCGTCAAGTGGTTGACCAGCTCACGCCGCATCATGACAGTCAATTTTCGGCTTTCTCTACTGAGGTGCTCGTCCGGTTTAGACCAGGGCACAATCACAATAGTTCTCCCTTACTACCCTAGCTGATAGAGCGGAACGTAGGGTAGCAAGCACAAGAGCTGGGCAACCCAACTATTGACCCAAGACAATGATTTGGAGCCGATGCATATAAGGCCAATCTTGCGACGCCGAAGTATGTTGTAGAGCTGTTCGGACTTTTACTGGCAACTCATTTGTTCCCACACCGAGCCCCTGGCAAGTTAGGCCAAGGTATTTTTATGAAATAACTGTAGGAGCCATATTTGTCGGGAAAACCATACAGATGACTAGCTCGGATATTGTTTACTGGTAACTGAGCGATACGCCGATGATTACTTATGATATATGTATATAAGAGCCATCCCTCCGGCTATTTGACATGCTCGGGGTTGGAGGCGGAGGAACAGGCATAGTACAGGCTCGAAAAATAGAGAGTGCGGTCTACAAAAAGTTATTTTGGACCTCCTGTCGCATGTCTGCGCCGTCAGTCCTCGGTGGGGGGAATCCTTGATGGACATAGCCCTTAGGTGAGTGTATGGATCCGGAGTCTGATAGAGCCGGTTTCCGATTTTTATCCTGTTTGTCATCGATTTTTTAAAGGATATAGAAAGAGGAAATAAAAAAAGAAAGTAAATAATTATATATAGAAAAAAGTTACTCGAGTGCTCGCAGGCTTGTCCGTATTGTGCTTCCGCCGATACCCATGGTATCTTGAGTGCGTAATGATGTACGCGCGGTACAAACTTTGTAGGTGTACGGAGAGGGCGGCGGAAGCCCGGGTTGCTATTGCCGTTCTAGGGGTAGTCGATCCTCGAGTGGAGACTGCTTCAGACCCCCGGTTTTTTGTTGGTGAACCTTTCCGTCATCCCTGTCGCTTGGCGGCTTCCTTCCCCTGTGTTCGGCGTTGAACTTGCCGGCCTGTTTAAAGACCCAACAGTTTCTGTTGGTATGACTAGCTGGTTTATCAGGGTGGCCATGAATCTGGCAGGGTCGGTCCAAAATCCTGTCTAGGTTGGATGGTTCATCTCGGTTCTCCTTGGATGGCTTCTTCCGCTGACCGGGCTTGGGGTTGCTGAATCCGGTGTTGACCGCTGTGTTGCCTCATCTTTCATTGTCAGTGTGACTATTGTTTTTGCTTCCTCGTGGCTTGCCATTGGCGTCTAGGATTTCAGAGGTGCCCTGGTTGCTTGTGCCACTACTTCTACGAGCGAGCCAACTGTCTTCTCCCGCGCAAAAGCGAGTCATCAGAGCAATGAGAGCTGTCATGGATTTAGGTCCTTCTTGGCCGAGGTGGCGTGCGAGCCATTCATCCCGGACGCTGTGTATGAAAGCCGCGAGGGCTTCCGCGTCCGGACAATTGATGATTTGGTTCTTTTTGACTAAGAACCGGGCCCAGAGCTCCTTGGCTGATTCGCCGGGCTATTGGACAATGTGACTTAGGTCATCGTCATCTGGTGGCCGGACATGTGTTCCTCGGAAGTTATCGAGGAAGGCCTCTTCCAAATCCTTCCAACTGCCTATGGAATCTTCAGGCAGGCTGTTTAACCAGTACCGAGCTGGTCCTTTTAGTTTTAGTGGGAGGTATTTAATGGCGTGGAGGTCGTCTCCACGGGCCATATGGATGTGGAGGATGAAATCTTCTATCCATACTACGGGATCGGTTGTCCCGTCGTATGATTCAATGTTGACGGGTTTGAATCCTTCGGGGAATTCATGATCCATTACTTCATTAGTGAAGCAAAGCGGGTGTGCGGCGTCTCTATGTTGGGCCACACTGCGGCATAACTCCGAAGGAGTCCTATTGCAGTTTTCGGCCTGGTCTCGACGAGGTGTGACATGTTCGAATAGGTAGCCATCTTCGCGTGTCAAAGCATGTTTTCGTGATCTATATATCGGTCATGCGCTTCTTGCTCTATTGTCCCAGTCCCTCTGTAGATTGTCCGGGTAATCATGGCCTGCGTTGTTCTTGCCTTTACGGCGAGGTGGGGCAGTCTGGTGTTCGTCTTGAATGGCCTCTTTATCCGGATAGAGTTGCCGTCGACCTGCCACGTTGTGTGATGATGGTATGGGCTCCAACGCCGCGTCATCGGACTGGTAGAGCGATCTGTGCTTTGGGTAGCTTTTGGCTGGGCCCCTGAGGCCGTATTCTTCTGCGACCAGGACTTCGGTCCATCTGTCATTGAGTAGGTCTTGGTCAGCTTGAAGCTGCTGCTGCTTCTTTTCCAGGCTCCTTGCCGTAGCTATCAGCCTGCGCTTGAAGCACTCCTGTTCGAGGGGCTCTTCGGGTACGATGAAGTCTTCGTCACCGAGGCTTACTTCATCTTCGGAGAGCGGAAGGTAATTGTCGTCCTCCAAACCGTCTCTGGGCAGGGCCTGTTCGTCGGAGCTGGCTTGCCCGTTTTCCTGTTCCTCCTGCTCGAATGTTGCTCCCACAGGGTCTTGATTGCTTTCGGCGCCGTCCAGAGTACTATTTTCTCCAGTGCCATTGTTGCTGCGGTGTGACTTGGGGCGCCGGAACTTAGACTATGACTCAGGAGTTTTAACTGGATCTCCCTTCTCTTTGCCGCGAGGCTTTTTAAGTGTATCGACCATGTACACGTCATGTGAAGGGGTGGCCGTCTTGCGCCTGATGGCTGGCGGGTCTTGGCCTTGCTCCTTATCTGCGTCGTTGTCTGTACCGCCAATGTCTACGGAGCTAGGAGTGGGCATGTCGGTTAAGTCCTCGATAATGGCTATGAAGTGGGTGGCGGGTGGGAAGCAAAATTCTCCGTCGTCAACCCCTAGTTCGAACCAAACATAGTACGGCTGCGAGTCTCCCGTGAGTGACAAGTTCTTTAAAGAGTTTAGCACATTTCTCAAAGGTGAGTGCTGAAAAACGTCTGCGGCGCTGAATTCGAAGATCGATAACCGATCTAGCTCGGTGTTCGCAAGCGTATATGGTCCAGAATTTATAGCCGGAGACGAATCCGGAGTTCCATTGACGCCGAGATCGCGAGGTGCCGAGTCCGTGTGCGGCTCCAACGCCGCGAACTCTATGGGCTTGGATGGCACGATCTTCTCCAGTTCGAAGGCCGTTGCAGGAACAGGGACCATCTCCTGGATGTGATCCGAAGACAGATTTAAGTCATGTTCCTCGGAGCGAGGGGGGGCGATCACTACGGTCTCAAATCCATTGAAGATCAAGTCTCCACGGATATCCGCGACGTAGTTCAAGTTTCCAAATCTGACCTGGTGGCGTAGCTATCGATCTGCTCCAGATGGCCGAGCGAGTTGGCCCGTAGTATGAAGCCGTCGAACACAAAAATCTGTTCGGGGAGGAAGGTTTCTCCTTGGACAGCGTCGCTATAGACGATTGAAGGGGCCATCGAGCCTTTTGTCAACGCACAGTGGAACTCCCAATGAAAGCACCAATGTCGGTGTCAAAACCGGCGGATCACGGGTAGGGGGTCCCGAACTGTGCGTCTAGGATCGATGGTAACAGGAGATAAAGGACACAATGTTTACCCAGGTTCGGTCCCTCTCTATGGAGGTAATACCCTACGTCCTGCTTGATTGATATTGATGAATATGGGTGTTACAAGAGTTGATCTACCACGAGATCGTGATGGTTAAACCCTAGAAGCCTAGCCTGTATGACTATGGTAATGAATGTGTCCTTTCCGGACTATCCCCTACGGTTCATATAGACACCGAGGGGATCTAGGGTTTACATAGAGTCGGTTACATAAGAAGGAATCTTCATAGTCGGCCGCCAAGCTTGCCTTCCACGCCAAGGAGAGTCCAATCCGGACTCAGGTATAGTCTTCGGCCTTCATGTCTTCACAGCCCATCAGTCCGGCCCATGGATTACAGGTCGAACGCGTGAGGACCCCTTAGTCCAAGACTCCCTTAGGGGGAGAGAGGGGGAAGGAAAGGGTGGCCGGCTGTCGGTGTCAAAATCGGCGGATCTCGGGTAGGGGGTCCCAAACTGTGCATCTAAGGTCGATGGTAACATGAGACAAGGGACATTATGTTTACCCAGGTTTGGGCCCTGTCTATGGAGGTAATACCCTACGTCCTGCTTGATTGATATTGATGAATATGAGTATTACAAGAGTTGATCTACCTCGAGATCGTAATGGCTAAACCCTAGAGGTCTAGCTTGTATGGCTATGATGATGAATCTCCCTATCCGGACTAAGTCCTCCGGTTTATATAGACACCAGGAGGATCTAGGGTTGCATAAGGTCGGTTACAAAGAAAGGAATCTACATATTCGATGCCAAGCTTACCTTCCACACCAAGGAGAGTCCCATCCGGACACGGGTGCAGTCTTCGGTCTTCGTATCTTCACAGCCTATCAGTCCGACCCATGGCTAATAGGCCGGACGCCCGAGGACCCCTTAGTCCAGGACTCCCTTAGTAGCCCCCGAACCAGGCTTCGATGACGAGGTGTTCGGTGCGCAGACTGTCTTCGGCATTGCAAGGCGGGTTCCTCCTCCGACATCTTCCAAGTAATGTGTTCGGCTTTCAATTCAATGCCGCACCCCTCGGCTTCTGTGCATTTATGACTTCATCCTCCACGTGTCGGGTGAATGTGGACGGTCAGGGTATTTTTTGCAAATAACACCCTAGCCCTGCAAGAAAGAGTTTCTATTTAAAGAGATTGGATCTCAGATCCTTTCGGCATCACGCGGATAAAATCCTCAGATACTGCCAGGCAAAAACCATTCCAACATGGCCAACATTCCCAGCTCCTCTTCCCGTTCCAACCTAGAGAGAGGCGAGTGGGATAGGTGCTCCGTGTCCCACAACTAATTGGTGAAGCTGCAAACATAGGGATTTCTCCCTCCTACAGATTTCGTCCCTGTTCGAGCAAGATTGGCCTCCTTCAACGGCAAAACCCATGCGGAGGATTTCCTCAATCCGTCTGCGGGAGAACGAGTGTGCTTCGTCCCCTATCTGCTGAGGGGCATGGGATTTCCAATTCACCCATTCCTTCGAGGGCTTCTGGAGTACTATGCCCTTCAGGTGCATAATTTTACCCCGGCCTCCGTCCTGCACATTGCGGGTTATGTCGCTTTATGCGAACTATTCCTGGGTTGCGAGGCCCATTTCGATTTGTGGAGAAGACTGTTCTGCCTCGTCCCTCGCAATCAAGGTGGGTCAATTTTTGAAGTCGGAGGAGCCGAAGTGTGGCGCATCGCCGGGACCGGATACCTGTCCGGCACGCCGAAGAAAGCTCCCGAAGAGTGGCCTTCCGAATGGTTCTACATTGACGACGTCGCTCTACCCGACCCCGTCCGCATGGGCCTCCCCAAGTTTTCAAATGCTCCGCTGAAGAAATGCCATAGCTGGCGTAATCGGAGCCTCGAGGAAGAGGATAGTGCGGAGGTCAGCCTGCTGCTGGGCAAGATTAAGGCGCTTGCCCAGTCCGGATTGTCAATAACCGAGGTAATGGCGATCTCTATAACACGGGGGGGGTCCAGCCACTCCAATATAGAGGGCTGCCCATGTGGCATTACAACGGGGAAGATGACGCTTCATGCTATGGTCGGAAGGGCCCGAAGACCCCCGCCGCCCTGGCCAAAATACTGGCCGAGCTGTATAAAGGGGAGAAGGAGGAGTTCACCCGTCTCCAATATCGAGACGGATTTTCCATGTACTATCCTCCCAGCTGGGTAAGGTTCAGCTCCACTATTTTACTCTTGTCCCTGAATCATTCTTGACAGGCAGCATCTTATCTGCTCATAACAGGAATGGCGAAAGGCTGTCGAGGGGATCCATGACCCTGCCCCTCAGCCGTAGAATCACAACCGGGATCTTGACCCCGGATATGAGGAAGATCTGGACATATTTGTGGAGCTCGTGGATGGAATATTCTATCAGATGAGCTACGATGGTACATATGTACACATTATGCCGATTACCCCGGCCTCCTTCCTGCTTCACGTGTAAGTAATCCGAAGACACCTTATCCAAAAGAGTTTTCTCATTCCTCCTTACCCACCGCACTATCCTGTGCTTAGAAGGGAAAGCGTTCGGCGCGCCATGCTGCCCTGGGAGCATCTCCGAAGAGAGCACCCCCCATACCAGGCAAGCCTTCTAAGAGGAAGGCAAATGAAGATACGGCCGGGCCTTCATCAAAGAGGCATGAATTTGCAAGTATGCACCTTGGCAGTCACATCCAACTGCAACTGGAGAAATCCAAGAAGGCATCCCCCGGTAATGTTTCCCTCCATCGAGAAATCACAATTGTACACTAATAATGCTAATCTGGTTGCTTATGTTTGTATTGGATCGTTAGACCAACTGCGAGAGCAGCTGGACGCCGCTCGAAGCGAAGAACACGGAGCCAAAAAACTGCTAGCAGTGGGCGAGCGTGTGTTAACAAAAGTCGTTCAGGAGAAAAAGAAGCTCCAGGATTCAAACACCAAATTGGGCAAAGAACTGAAAGACGTGCAAGCTCAGCTAGCTGACCCCGTGAAGGAGAACAAAAAACTGCTAGGCGGCATATTCAGTATGTGGCCGCATTTATCTTATAACAGTTTGAAAGTAACAGTAGCTGATATAGCTGTGATTGCAGGTGTATTGACAGGCCGCCTCGAAGAGGAGGTGTCTGGATCATCAAGTTATCTTCTGCAAGAGCTTTCGCAGTTGCACGAGCAAGCTCGGCAGGCAATGCGGAGTGTAGCCAAGGCCTTATGGCCATCCGACTCCCCTCCAGGGAGTATGGAGAAGCTTGTAGAGTTGTTCAAGGGAGCGCGGCGGCGTATCCGACTGTGGAAGATATCGGCCTATCGGGAGGGTGCGCGAGAAGCATGGGCCATGGTAAAAACGCGATATACCAAGCTAGATCCGAATCACATGGCCCGGGTCGGACCGCTAGGGTCAATGGGGAAGAAATTCCCGTTAGTTTAGTATATGGCCAAGTAGAGGTGGCTGCTAAATACTCACAACAGGATTGTAAGTTAGACCGCTTGTTGGACGGTATAGAGGAGGAAGTTTTTGAGTCCTAAGTGACTATGTATTTTCCTTCTAGCTGGATAATAAAAACAATTGTCATGGCCGACCTTTTCGCTTTGACCTCTGGACCCAAAGGTGCGGAGTGTTTCTGAATACCCGAACAGTAGAATATACTGGGGCATGCATGGGAACCAGGCGTAGGGGTCATAGTTGCTTGAACAGACAATGTGTATCCGGCTAGTTATGTTATATTACATTATGTAAGAAACATCTTCCAGAGAGAATAGTTCCATTAAGGGTTCCTTTCCCGGGGTGTGCGTGCGTTTACTGTGCATGTCCGAACTATGATTGAAAAAAATCACAGAGTAAGTAACTTCTGGGGTTTCATAATGGAGTGAATGTGGGAACATCTTTAATTAGCCGACCAAATATTCCCTTAAGAATGCTAGCTTTCGGCTTCCCCAGTCTGAGGTACACATCCGGATGACCCGGCAGTAACAATCGTAGAGGTGCTCCCTTTATGCCCTAGCCAAACTAACGGGAACGTAGGGCATAAGCACAGGAGCCAGGCAACCCAGCTTGGCCAAAACTTAAGTCATATCGATGCATATAATGGCGAAGGAAAGGTACATATGGAAAAACGCATATGTGGTGAGCTTGATGCTCAAAGGATAATAGCAAGCTTCTGTACGAGAAGCCCCCAGGTATAATGAACATACATATGTAGATATGTACGCATCACGTAAGGACGGTCTAGCCGTACTAAAACCGTAAGGCTAAAGAGCAAAATGAAAAAAAAAGATAAAAAACAAAAAGAGAAAAAAATAACGTTAATAACAGGAGGGAGGAGACGAACACAGAGTTCGGCGCTAGGCATAAAATCTTCGTACTCTGGCCGCATTCCAGGGGTTCGGCTCCAGGTGATTGTCTGATGCATCACGCACGCGGTACGCTCCTCCGGTGAGAACTTCGTCAATGATGAATGGACCCTCCCACTTAGGCTTGAGTTTGTCCTTTTTCTTCTCCGGCAGGCGTAGAACAAGTTCACCAACGTTATAAGTCTTGGCCCGCACTTCTCTGCTTTGATAACTGCGAGCCTGCTGTTGATAAAATGCAGAACGGGCTTTTGCGACGTTGCGCTCCTCCTCCAAGGCATCGAGGATGTTCTGCCGATCAAGCTCGGCTTCTGTCCCTTCGTACATGCGCACTCGAGGTGAGTCATGAATAATATCACAGGGTAACACTGCTTCTGCACCGTACACCATGAAGAAAGGTGTATATCCAGTAGTGCGGTTGGGCGTGGTCCGCAGCCCCCAGAGTACGGAGTCAAGTTCCTCCACCCAGGCTTGTATGATTCTTTCAAAGACCGCACTAGTCTAGGTTTGATGCCGCTCATAATAAGACCAGTAGCCCGTTTGACTTGACCGTTTGTCTGCAGGTGATAGACCGAGGCGTAATAGAGCTTAATGCCTAGATTAGCACACCAGGTTTACACTTCATCGGCTGTGAAATTAGAGCCATTATCGGTTATTATGCTGTGTGGGACACCCTAACGGTGTACCACACTGGATATGAAATCTATTACCGGCCCCACTTCGGCCGTTTTGACTGGTTTGGCCTCTATCCACTTAGTGAATTTATCCACCATGACTAGCAGATACTTTCTCTTATGGCTTCCTCCTTTAAGGGGTCCGACCATATCGAGTCTCCAGACCGCAAAGGGCCAAGTGATGGGGATTGTTTGTAAGGCAGTGGGGGGCATATGGCTTTGGTTGGCGAAGAGTTAGCATCCGACGCAACGTTGGACAAGGTCCTGTGCATATGCTTGGGCCATCGGCCAATAAAACCCTGTATGGAAGGCCTTGCTAGCAAGGGCCCAAGCTGCAGTGCGGTGACCGCCGAGTCTGGCGTGAATCTTGGCCAAGAGCTGCCGCCCCTCTTCCTCGGAGAAACATCTTTGAAGAACTCCGGTAGCGCTTTCTTATAGAGCTCTCCGTCATGAAACTTGTAGACCTTCGAACGCCGGACAATGCAGCGGGCCCCATTCTGGTCCTCAGGAAGCTCCTTCCTGTTAAGGTATGCCAGGAAGGGTTCGGTCCATGGGGCAATGACTGCCATGATGAGATGCGCTAACGGTGTTATTTCGGTGGCTGAGCCTCCGATGATGTCGGTGTTTTCGGAATCTGGGGTTATGTTCGGATCCGGACTAGTGTTGCCGTTTTCCCCTGCCACACCACGGATGGCTTAAAAAGCCTTTCCAGGAAGATATTAGGTGGAACGGGGTCGCGCTTAGCACCGATGCGAGCAAGAACGTCCGCCACCTGATTACTTTCTCGAGCCACATGGTGGAACTCGAGCCCATCGAACCAGGCCGACATTTTTATGACGGCATTACGGTAAGCTGCCATCTTTGGATCTTTGCCGTTGAAGTCCTCATTTATTTGAGATATTGCAAGGTTTGAGTCTCCGCACACTTCCAGGCGTTGTATTCCCATGGAGACGGCCATCCGGAGACCATGCAATAAGGCCTCGTATTCTGCTGCATTGTTGGAGTCTGTGTATATTTGGAGTACGTACCGAACGACGTCTCCAGTTGGTGACGTTAAGACGACGCCCACCCCTAGCCCTACCAGCATTTTGGAGCCGTCAAAATAAATAACCCAATTGGAATATGCGCCGTACTCTTTAGGGAGTTCGGCCTCTGTCCATTCGGCGACGAAGTCAGCCAGTACTTGGGATTTAATAGCTCGACGTGGTTTATATGTAATATCAAATGGAAGGATCTCGATGGCCCATTTGGCAATCTGGCCCGTGGCATCACGGTTGTTTATAATGTCATTCAGTGGTACTTCGGAAGCCACCGTGATGAAACACTCCTGGAAGTAGTGATGGAGCTTTCGGGATGCCATGAAGACCACGTATGCTATCTTTTGATAATGGGGGTACCGGGATTTGCATGGTGTAAGGACAGTGGACACGTGGTATACTGGCTTCTGAAGCGGGAATTTGTGTCCGTCCTGTTCTCGTTCGACGACGAGCACGACGCTCACCACCTGATGTGTTGCCAATATGTATAACAACATTGGTTCGCCGACATTTCATGCGACCAGGATTGGGTTGCTCGCAAGAAGGGTTTTTATTTCCTCCAGTCTGGCTGTTGCCGCGTCCGTCCACTCGAAGTGATCGGTTTGCCGTAGAAGGCGATAGAGTGGAAGTTCCTTTTCTCCCAATCTGGAGATAAAGCAGCTTAGAGCTGCCACGCAACCCGCGAGCTTTTGGACTTGTTTGAGGTCTGTTGGCGTAACCAATTGTGACAGAGCTCGGATTTTGGCTAGATTTGCTTCAATTCCTCTGTTGGAAACGATGAAGCCTAGCAGTTTTCCGACGGGGACGCCGAAAACGCACTTTTCAGGATTGAGCTTAATGTCATACGCGTGGAGGTTATCGAATGTGAGACGTAAATCGTCTATTAATGTTTTGATGCACCTGGTTTTGATGACGATGTCGTCCACGTAAGCTTCAACTGTCTTGCCGATTTGTTTCTCCAGGCATGTTTGAATCATGCGTTGGTATGTGGCGTCGGCGTTCTTGAGCCCGAAGGGCATGGTGTTGAAGCAGAATGGCCCATATGGGGTAATGAATGCTGTTGCAGCTTGATCAGACTCCTTCATTTTGATTTGATGGTATCCGGAATATGCATCCAGGAAACACAGTGAGTCGTGTCCTGCGGTAGCATCAATGATTTGATCAATGTGGGGGAGGGGGAAGGGATCCTTAGGGCAAGCCTTATTGAGGTCTTTAAAATCGATGCACAACCGCCAGGATTTGTCCTTCTTTGGTACCATCACCAGGTTTGCCAGCCAGTCCGAATGTTTTATTTCTCTGATGAATCCGGCCTCAATTAACTTGGCTAGCTCCTCCCCCATAGCTTGACGTTTGGGTTTGGAAAAGCGCCGCAACTTTTGCTTGACCGGTTTATATCCCTTTAATATATTGAGTCTATGTTCAGCCAACTCGCGTGGGATTCCTGGCATATCAGAAGGGTGCCAGACGAATATATCCCAATTCTCACGCAGGAACTCTCATAGCGCAGCGTCAACCGTTGGGTCTAATTGTGCTCTGATGGATGCTGTCTTCTTGGGGTCCATTGGATGGACTTGGAATTTGACTATTTCTTCTACTGGTTTGAAGGGGGTGGATTTGGGTCGTTTGTCTAGGACCACATCATCCCTGTCCACCGTAGAGCGCAACACGGCTAATTCTTCGGCCGCGAGGGCTTCAGATAATGCCTCGAGGGCCAAGGATGCGGTTTTATTCTCGGCGCAGAGTGCTATGTCCGGATCACTAGCTAGAGTGATTATACCATTGGGCCCAGGCATCTTAAGCTTCATGTATCCGTAATGGGGTATCGCTTGGAAGTGCGTAAATGCATCTCGCCCTAAGAGGGCGTGATACCCGCTGTTGAAGGGGGCCACTTGAAAGGTTATTTCTTCGAACCGATAATTCTCCGGCGTGCCGAATACCACGTCGAGTGTTATTTTTCCCGCACATCGCGCCTCCCGACTGGGGATAATTCCTCAGAAGGTCGTGCTGCTTTGCTCAATGCGGCTCATGTCTATTTCCATTTTGTGGAGTGTATCTTCGTAGATGAGGTTTAGTCCGCTGCCGCCGTCCATGAGGACCTTGGTAAGCCGAAAGCCGTCCACAATTGGACTGTGCACCAAGGCAGCTGGTGCTCGGGCTGTCCTGTATTTTGGTTCGTCGCCGGCATTAAAAGTTATAGCCGTGTCGTTCCAAGGTTTTATTGCTGCTATTTGACAGACTTCGGCGAGTCCGCGTAGTGCTCTCTTGCGCCTATTGTTTGAAGCTAATGTCTCGAAGACCGTCAATACTTTGGGGTCGTTGTCCTCTGGGGGTGTTGTTCTGGGTTATTCTTGGTGAGGATATCCTCGCCGCTCTTGGCCACTTGCCGGAGTATCCAACATGCTCTAAGGCTATGTGTTGGTATGTTATCTGGTGCTGCATGTATTTTGCATGGCCCATCGAGCCATCCTTCCGGAACGGTTCCACGACCCATACTGGACTTGTATTTCTTTACTATTGAGCCGGGCGTGTTGCAAGGGTGCGCCCTTTTCGCCTGAATGAGGGGTTGAGTGGGGACCGATGATTCCCAACGAGCTGCTTGAGTTTTCCAGGCGCTTTCCATTGCACTGTACTTCTGTACGATAGTTGCCAAGTCAGCGAAGTGTAGGATGCGACGACGGTTGATGGCGTTGAGGATTCCTTCCTCCCTACAATTTTTGCGGAACACTAAGATCGCTTCCTCGTCGCGGTAATCTTTAATCTTGTTTTTGACAAGAAGGAATCTGGCCCAGAAGTGGTGGACCGTTTCCTAAGACTGTTATTTTATGCTCCTGAGAGCGCTTGTATTCGGGTGGGTGGGTGGATTTAAATCTGAACCCTGCCCCAGTTTTGGATCCGGAGTCTGAAGGTCTTCCGAACATAGCAGATCGGGCTTCGGCATGTCCACTAATTTCTTAGGCCCGTCGTCCGATTCTATGTTCGGAGGGAAGGATGCTTCACCTCGCGGGTAGGTGTCCGGCTCTTCGAGACCGTAGATCCAGACATAGTTTGTCCTTAATATGGAGGAAGAGTTATCGAATCGCTCCTCGACTACCGCTATCTGGTGGGTGATCGGCGGATATTTGATTTCTCTCTGATCGGGTTTAAGCCCAATCCTATCGTAGTCTGTAGCGACCCCAGGGCGGCGATGCGATCTAGGAGCTCGTTTAAAGATGAAAGCTCCGCTGGATCCATCTTCTTGGAGTGTTCGAAGTTGATACGAAGGGGGTTTTCGACGACCCGAGAGGTCATTGTCGGGTTAATGACCGAACGGGCGGTCATGGTAAAGCTGCCCAGCCGAAGGGTTTGGCCTGGAGCCAGTGTTCCTCCGATGGTGATATCATCCTTGAGAACAAGGCGAGACATCGATCTTGTTGTCGACGGCATAGTGGAACTCTCAATGAATGCACCAATGTCAGTGTCAAAACCGGCGGATCTCGGGTAGGGGGTCCCGAACTGTGTGTCTAAGGTCAATGGTAACAGGAGACAAGGGACACTATGTTTACCCAGGTTCGGGCCCTCTCTATGGAGGTAATACCCTACGTCCTACTTGATTGATATTGATGAATACGAGTATTACAAGAGTTGATCTACCTCGAGATCGTAATGGCTAAACCCTAGAGGTCTAGCTTGTATGGCTATGATGATGAATCTCCCTATCCGGACTAAGTCCTCCGGTTTATATAGACACCAGGAGGATCTAGGGTTGCATAAGGTCGGTTACAAAGAAAGGAATCTACATATTCGATGCCAAGCTTACCTTCCACACCAAGGAGAGTCCCATCCGGACACGGGTGCAGTCTTCGGTCTTCGTATCTTCACAGCCTATCAGTCTGACCCATGGCTAATAGGCCGGACGCCCGAGGACCCCTTAGTCCAGGACTCCCTCACCGGCCCCCACCCAATTCGGATTGGGCTTGAGGGGGGCGCGCCCCCTTCTAGGCCTCCCTCTCTTCTCTCCCACTATGGCCCAATAAGGCCCATATACCTCCGGGGGGGATTCCGGTAACCTCCCAGTGCTCCGGTATATGCCCAAACTCACCCGGAACCATTCCGACGTCCAAATATAGTCATCCAATATATCGATCTTTATGTCTTGACCATTTCGAGACTCCTCGTCATGTCCGTGATCATATCTGGGATGCCAAATTATGTTCGGTACAACAAAACACATAAACTCATAATACCAACCGTCACCGAACGTTAAGCGTGCAGACCCTGCGGGTTCGAGAACTATGTAGACATGACCGAGACACGTCTCCGGCCAATAACCAATAGCGGAACCTGGATGCTCATATTGTTTCCTACATATTCTACGAAGATCTTTATCATTCAAACCTTATAACGATATACGTTGTTCCCTTTGTCATCGGTATGTTACTTGCCCGAGATTTGATTGTCGGTATCTCAATACCTAGTTCAATCTCGTTACCGACAAGTCTCTTTACTCATTGTATAATGCTACATCCCGTAACTAACTTATTAGCTACATTGCTTTCAAGGCTTATAGTGATGTACATTACCGAGAGGGCCTAGAGATACCTCTCCGACAATTGAAGTGACAAATCCTAATCTCGATCTATGCCAACTCAACAAACACCATCGGAGACACCTGTAGAGCACCTTTATAATCACCCAGTTACGTTGTGACGTTTGGTAGCACACAAAGTGTTCCTCCGGTACTCGGGAGTTGCATGATCTCATAGTCATAGGAACATGTATAAGTTATGGAGAAAGAAATAGCAACAAACTAAACGATCATCGAGCTAAGCTAATGGATGGGTCAAGTCAATCACATCATTCTCTAATGATGTGATCCCGTTAATCAAATGACAACTCATGTCTATGGTTAGGAAACATAACCATCATTGATTCAACGAGCTAGTCAAGTAGAGGCAAACTAGTGACACTCTGTTTGTCTATGTATTCACACATGTACTAAGTTTCCGGTTAATACAATTCTAGCATGAATAATAAACATTTATCATGATATAAGCAAATATAAATAACACATTTATTATTGCCTCTAGGGCATATTTCCTTCAACGAGATATGCGATGAATCAAGTGTGACATGTATGAAAGAATTATGAACGGTGGCTTTGCCACAAATACGATGTCAACTACATGATCATGCAAAGCAATATGACAATGATGAAGCGTGTCATAATAAACGGAACGGTGGAAAGTTGCATGGCAATATGTATCGGAATGGCTATGGAAATACCATACTAGGTAGGTATGGTGGCTGTTTTGAGGAAGATATATGGTGGGTTTATGGTACCGGCGAAAGTTGTGCGGTACTAGAGAGGCTAGCAATGGTGGAAGGGTGAGAGTGCGTATAATCCATGGACTCAACATTAGTCATAAAGAACTCACATACTTATTGCAAAAATCTATTAGTTATCGAAACAAAGTACTACACGCATGCTCCTAGGGGGGTAGATTGGTAGGAAAAGGCCATCGCTCGTCCCCGACCGCCACTCATAAGGAAGACAATCAATAAATAAATCATGCTTCGACTTCATCACATAACGGTTCACCATACGTGCATGCTACAGGAATCACAAACTTTAACATAAGTATCTCTCAAATTCACAACTACTCAACTAGCATGACTCTAATATTACCATCTTCATACCTCAAAACAATCATCAAGTATCAAACTTCTCATAGTATTCAATGCACTTCTCATAGTATCTTGGATGCCTATCATATTAGGACTAGTTTTATAGCCAAAGAAAATTACCATGATGTTCTAAAAGACTCTCAAAATAATATAAGTGAAGCATGAGATATCAATAATTTCTACAAAATAAATCCACCACCGTGCTAAAAAATATAAGTGAAGCACTAGAGCAAAATTATCTAGCTCAAAAGATATAAGTGAAGCACATAGAGTATTCTAATAAATTCCGATTCATGTGTGTCTCTCCCAAAAGGTGTGTACAACAAGGATGATTGGGGTAAACTAAAAAGTAAAGACTAAAATCATACAAGACGCTCCAAGCAAAACACATATCATGTGGTGAATACAAATATAGCCTCAAGTAAAGTTACCGATGGACGAAGACTAAAGAGGGGATGCCTTCTGGGGCATCCCCAAGCTTAGGCTTTTGGTTGTCCTTGGATTTTACCTGGGGATGCCTTGGGAATCCCCAAGCTTAGGCTCTTGCCAGTCCTTGTTCCAAAATTCATCAAATCTTTACCCAAAAATTTGAAAACTTCACAACACAAAACTCAACAGAAAATGTCATGAGCTCCGTTAGTATAAGAAAACAAATCACCACTTAAGGTACTGTAATGAAATCATTATTTGTTTATATTGGTGTTAAACCTACTGTATTACAACTTTTCTATGGTTCATACCCCCCGATACTAGCCATAGATTCATCAAAATAAGCAAACAACACACGAAAAACAGAATCTGTCAAAAACAGAACAGTCTGTAGTAATCTGTAGGTTTCGAATACTTATGTAACTCAAAAAATTCTACCAAATTAGGAAGACCTAAATAATTTTTATATTGATCTACTGCAGTTGGAATCAGTATTTTATCTCTCTCTGGTTAAAAATTAAAATTGTTCTCGTGAGTGCATACTTTCTGTTTTTTTGGCAAGATCAAATAACAATCATCCAAGAAGATCCTAAAGGCTTTACTTGGCACAAACACTAACTAAAACATAACACAATCATAACATAGGATAGATGATTTATTTATTACTAACAGGAACAAAAAGCAAGGAACAAAAATAAAATTGGGTTGCCTCCCAACAAGCGCTATCGTTTAATGCCCCTAGCTAGGCATAAAAGCAAGAATAGATCTAGGTATTGCCATCTTTAGTATGAAATTCTTCAATTGAACACTTATAATCCTTAGGGATTTCCTTCTTTTTATTAATGATGAAACACTTAGGCAAGAAATCAAGAAATTCATTTGTAGCAAAAGGTTCCTTAATGATAGTGAAAAAGTTGGGATGAACACTTATTGATTTGAGATCCGCATTTTCCTTACTAGAAGATTCACCCTTATTTTTAGGAACATACATAAACTTGTCAACTTTGGTAATAGGAGGGTTTGAAGTGTTTCTTATGGCAGAAAATGCAGACCCTAAGTTGGTAATAATATCCTCAAGTTTATCAATTCAGGAAGAATCTTGATCTATCTTTTCATTAACTATGGGTTCTTTTTCTTGAAAAAATTTCAGAGTAACTCCTACCTTAGATCCATATTGAGTAATTTGATTGTGGATCTTTTTATCCAAATTCTCGACCAACTCTACGATGGCAACTTTATTTTGGATGATTTCAAGCCTTTGCATCACATGTTCCAAAGTTAAAATAGTGCCATTGACAAAAAGAGGTGGTGGGCCAAACAAATCTAA
This sequence comes from Triticum urartu, assembly GCF_056163025.1. Lineage (NCBI taxonomy): Eukaryota > Viridiplantae > Streptophyta > Magnoliopsida > Poales > Poaceae > Triticum > Triticum urartu. The sequence goes on from NC_141875.1 coordinate 100,789,433, forward strand.
CATAGCATTATAAGAATCAAAAGTATGGCTACCCAAGAAATTTCCTCCAGTAATGGTATCAAGAATATATCTGTTCCAAGGAGTGATGCCTACATAAAAATAGCGAAGAAGAACGAAAGTAGATTGCTTCCTAGGAGATCTATTCTGAGCATTGCAAATTCTATACCAAGCATCTTTTAGATTTTCTCCCTTCCTTTGTTTAAAATTAAGGACTTCATGATCGGGAGTACTAACAATGATAGAAGGACTAGCCGTAATGGCAAAACAAACGATCTAACACACGGACAAACAAGAAGCAAGCGAAAAGAGATGAACGGAAAAAGGGCGAACGGAAAAGAGGCAAATAAAACGGCAAGGGTGAAGTGGGGGAGAGGAAAACGAGAGGCAAATGGCAAATAATGTAATGCGAGGGATAATAGTTTGTGATGGGTACTTGGTATGTCTTGACTTGTGTGTAGATCTCCCCGACAACGGCGCCAGAAATCCTTCTTGCTACCTCTTCAGCATGCGTTGGTTTTCCCTTGAAGAGGAAAGGGTGATGCAGCAAAGTAGCGTAAGTATTTCCCTCAGTTTTTGAGAACCAAGGTATCAATCCAGTAGGAGACTACAAGCAAATCCCCTAGTACCTGCACAAACAAATAATAACCCCGCAACCAACGCGATAAAGGGGTTGTCAACCCCTTCACGGTCACTTATGAGAATGAGATATGATAGAGACAATAAGATTTTTTTTTTGTATTTTTGTGATATAGATTGGAAAATAAAGATTGCAAAATAAATAGTAAACTAGAATTGTAGATTGGAAACTTATATGATATAAAGTAGACACGGGGGCCATAGGTTTCACTAGTGGCTTCTCTCAAGATAGCATGTATTACGGTGGTGAACAAATTACTGCCGAGCAATTGATAGAAAAGCGCATAGTTATGATGATATCTAAGGCAATGATCATGAATATAGGCATCACGTCCGTGACAAGTAGACCGAAACGATTCTGCATCTACTACTATTACTCCACACATTGACCGCTATCCAGCATGCATCTAGAGTATTAAGTTCATAAGAACAGAGTAACGCATTAGGCAAGATGACATGATGTAGAGGGATAAACTCAAGCAATATGATATAAACCCCATCTTTTTATCCTTGATGGCAACAATACAATACGTGCCTTGCTGCCCCTGATGCCACTGAGAAAGGACACCACAAGATTGAACCCAAAGCTAAGCACTTCTCCCATTGCAAGAAAGATCAATCTAGTAGGCCAAACCAAACTGATAATTCGAAGAGACTTGCAAAGATATCAAATCATGCATATAAGAATTCAGAGAAGAATCAAATAATATTCATAGATAATCAAGTTCATAAACCCACAATTCATCGGATCTCAACAAACACACCGCAAAAAGAGTTACATTAGTTAGATCTCCAAGAAGATCGGGGAGAACTTTGTATTGAGATCCAAAGAGAGATAAGAAGCCATCTAGCTAATAACTATGGACCCGAAGGTCTGTGGTAAACTACTCACACATCATTGGAGAGGCTATGGTGTTGATGTAGAAGCCCTCTGTGATCGAATCCCCCTCTGGCAGATCGCCGGAAAAGGCCCCAAGATGGGATCTCACAGGTACAGAAGGTTGCGGCGGTGGAAAAGGTGTTTCGCTGCTCTCCTCGAAGGTTTCAGGGTACGAGATTATATATAGGTGAAAGAAGTAGGTCGGTGGAGCTGCGAGGGGCCCACGAGGGTGGGGGCGCGCCCTCCTACCTCGTGGCCAGCTCGCTGCTTCCTTGACGTCCACTCCAAGTCTCCTGGATCATGTTTGTTCCAAAAAAGATCCTCGCGAAGGTTTCATTCTGTTTGGATTCCGTTTGATATTCCTTTTCTGCGAAACACTGAAATAGGAAAAAAAACAGCAATTTGCACTGGGCTTTCGGTTAATAGGTTAGTCCCAAAAATAATATAAAAAGGTATATTAAAGCCCATTAAACATCCAAAACAGATAATATAATAGCATGGAACAATCAAAAATTATAGATACGTTGGAGACGTATCACGGATCTTACTCTGGTTGACCTACGAGGTTCGGTAGTAACTTGATCTGAAGTTTCATGATCATCATCATTAGTTTCCTCACTTACTGGTGTAGGAATCACTGGAACTGATTTCAGTGATGAACTACTTTCCAATCAGGGAGCAGGTATAATTACCTCATCAAGTTCTACTTTCCTCCCACTCACTTCTTTCGAGAGAAACTCCTTCTCTAGAAAGGATCCATTCTTAGCAAGGAATATCTTGCCTTCGTATCTGTGATAGAAGGTGTACCCAACAGTCTCCTTTGGGTATCCTATGAAGACACATTTCTCCGATTTGGATTCGAGCTTATCAGGTTGAAGCTTTTTCACATAAGCATGACAACCCCAAACTTTAAGAAACGACAACTTGGGTTTCTTGCCAAACCACAGTTTATAAGGTGTCGTCTCAACGGATTTTGATGGTGCCCTATTTAACGTGAATGCAACTGTCTCTAAAGCATAACCCCAAAACGATAGCGGTAAATCAGTGAACGGATTTTGATGGTGCCCTATTTAACGTGAATGCAACTGTCTCTAAAGCATAACCCCAAAACGATAGCGGTAAATCAGTGAGAGACATCATAGATCGCACCATATCTAGTAAAGTACGATTACGACGTTCGGACACACCATTACGCTGTGGTGTTCCAGGTGGCGTGAGTTGCGAAACTATTCCGCATTGTTTCAAATGAAGACCAAACTCGTAACTCAAATATTCTCCTCCACGATCAGATCGTAGAAACTTTATTTTCTTGTTACGATGATTTTCCACTTCACTCTGAAATTCTTTGAACTTTTCAAATGTTTCAGACTTATGTTTCATCAAGTAGATATACCCATATTTGCTCAAATCCTATGTGAAGGTAAGAAAATAACGATACCCGCCGCGAGCATCAACACTCATCGGACCGCATACATCAGTATGTATTATTTCCAACAAGTATGTTGCTCGCTCCATTGTTCCGGAGGATGGAGTCTTAGTCATCTTGCCCATGAGGCATGGTTCGCAAGCATCAAGTGATTCCAAAAGCCCATCAGCATGGAGTTTCTTCATGCGCTTTACAACAATATGACCTAAATGGCAGTGCCACAAATAAGTTGCACTATCATTATTAAACTTATATCTTTTGGTTTCGATACTATGAATATGTGTATCACCACTATCAAGATTTAGTAAAAACAGACCACTCATCAAGGGTGCATGACCATAAAAGATATTATTCATATAAATAGAACAACCATTATTCTCTGATTTAAATGAATAACCGTGTCGCATCAAACAAGATCTAGATATAATGTTCATGCTCAACGCTGGCACCAAATAACAATTATTTAGGTCTAATACTGATCCCGAAGGTAGATGTAGAGGTAGCGTGCCGACGGCGACCACATCGACTTTGGAACCATTTCCCACGCGCATCATCACCTTGTCCTTAGCCAATCTTCGCTTAATCCGTAGCCCATGTTTCGAGTTGAAAATGTTAGCAACTGAACCAGTATCAAATACCCAGGCGCTACTGCAAGCATTAGTAAGGTACACATCAATAATATGTATATCAAATATACCTTTCACTTTGCCATCCTTCTTCTCCGTCAAATACTTGGGGTAGTTCCGCTTCCAGTGACCAGTCCCTTTACAGTAGAAGCACTCAGTCTTAGGCTTAGGTCCAGACTTGGGTTTCTTCACTTGAGCAGCAACTTGCTTGCTGTTCTTCTTGAAGTTCCCCTTCTTCCCTTTACCCTTTTTTTGAAACTGGTGGTCTTGTTGACCATCAACACTTGATGCTCCTTCTTGATTTCTACCTCTACAGCCTTTAGCATTGCGAAGAGCTCGAGAATCGTCTTATCCATCCCTTGCATATTATAGTTCATCATGAAGCTCTTGTAGCTTGGTGGTAGTGATTGAATAAATCTGTCAATGACACTATCATCCGGAAGATTAACTCCCAGCTGAGTCAAGTGGTTGTGGTTCCTAGACATTCTGAGTATATGTTCACTGACAGAACTATTCTCCTCCATTTTGCAGCTATAGAACTTAGTGGAGACTTCATATCTTTCAATCCGGGCATTTGCTTGAAATATTAACTTCAACTCCTGGAACATCTCATATGCTCCATGACATTCAAAAAGTCATTGAAGTCCCGGTTCTAAGCCGTAAAGCATGGCACATTGAACTATCGAGTAGTCATCAGCTTTGCTCTGCCAGGTGTTCACAACATCTGGCGTTGCTCCTACAGCGGGTTTGTCACCTAGAGGTGCTTCCAAGATGTAATTCTTCTATGCAGCAATGAGGATAATCCTCAAGTTACGGACCCAGTCCGTGTAATTGCTACCATCATTTTCCAACTTAGCTTTCTCTAGGAATGCATTAAAATTCAACAGAACAACAACACGGGCCATCTATCTACAACAACATAGACATGCAAAATACTATCAGGTACTAAGTTCATGATAAATTAAAGTTCAATTAATCAAATTACTTAAGAAATCCCACTTAGATAGACATCTCTCTAATCATCTAAGTGATCACGTGATCCATATCAACTAAACCATGTCCGATCATCACGTGAGATGGAGTAGTTTTCAATGGTGAACATCACTATGTGATTATATATACTATATGATTCATGCTCGACCTTTCGGTCTCAGTGTTCCGAGGACATATCTGCATATGCTAGGTTCGTCAAGTTTAACCCGAGTATTCTGCGTGTGCAAAACTGGCTTGCACCCGTTATATGTGAACGCAGAGCTTATCACACCCGATCATCACGTGGTGTCTTGGCACGATGAACTATAGCAACGGTGCATACTCAGGGAGAACACTTATACCTTGAAATTTAGTGAGAGATCATCTTATAATGCTACCGCTGAACTAAGCAAAATAAGATGCATAAAGGATAAACATCACATGCAATCAATATAAGTGATATGATATGGCCATCGTCATCTTGTGCCTTTGATCTCCATCTCCAAAGCACCGTGATGATCACCATCGTCACCGGCTTGATACCTTGATCTCCATCGAAGCATCATTGTCGTCTCGCCAACTATTGCTTCTACGACTATTGCTACCGCTTAGTGATAAAGTAAAGCAATTACATGGCGATTGCATTTCATACAATAAAGCGACAATCATATGGCTCCTGCCAGTTGCCGATAACTATGTTACAAAACATGGTCATCTCATACAATAAAATTTAGCATCATGTCTTGACCATATCACATCATAACATGCCCTGCAAAAATAAGTTAGACGTCCTCTACTTTGTTGTTGCAAGTTTTACGTGGCTGCTACGGGCTGAGCAAGAACCATTCTTACCTACGCATCAAAAACCACAACGCGGTATAGTAATTGATTTTTGATCTTCAGAAAGAACCCTGCTCATTGAATCTGGTTCAACTAAAGTTGGAGAAACTGACACCTACCAACCACCTGTGTGCGAAGCACGTCGGTAGAACCAGTCTCGCGTAAGTGTACGCGTAATGTCGGTCTGAGCCGCTTCATCCAACAATACATTTGAATCAAGAATCAACTAGTGACGACAATCAATATGTATATACCCACGCCCACAACTCCTTTGTGTTCTACTCGTGCATATAACATCTACGTATAGACCTGGATCGGATGCCACTATTGGGGAACACAGTAATTTCAAAAAAATTCCTATGCACACGCAAGATCTATCTAGGTGATGCATAGCAACGAGAGGGGAAGAGTGTTGTCTACGTACCCTCGTAGACCGTAAGCGGAAGCGTTATGACAACGCGGTTGATGTAGTCGTACATCTTCATGATCCGACTGATCCTAGCACCAAAGGTATGGCACCTCCGCGATCTGCACACCTTCAGCTCGGTGACGTACCACGAACTCTTGATCCAGCTGAGTGTCGAGGCAGAGCTTCGTCTAAGCACTACAATGATATGACCGAGGTGGATTATGGTGGAGGGGCACCACACACGGCTAAGATAATGTCAACTTGCGTGTCTTTGGGGTGTCCCCTCCCCCATATATAAAGGAGTGGAGGAGGGGGAGGGGCCGACACTCTATGGCGCGCCCAAGGGAGTCCTACTCCCACCGGGAGTAGGATTCCCCCCTTCCCTAGTTGGATTAGGAGAGGAAGGAAGGGGAAGAGAGGGGGAAAGGAAAGGGGGGCCTGGCCCCCCACCCAATTCAGATTGAGCTTGGGGGTGCCCCCTCCTAGGCTCCCTTCTCCTCTCTCCCACTATGGCCCAGTAAGGTCCATATACTTCCCGGGGGGTTCCGGTAACCTCCCGGTACTCCGATATATTCTCGAACTCACCCGGAACCATTCCGATGTCCAAAGATAGGTTTCAAATATATTGATCTTTATGTCTCGACCATTTCGAGACTCCTTGTCATGCCCGTGATCACATCCGGGACTCCGAACAACCTTCGGTACATCAAAACACATAAACTCATAATATCGATCGTCACCGAATGTTAAGCGTGCGGACCCTATGGGTTCGAGAACTATGTAGACTTGACCGAGACTCATCTCCGGTCAATAACCAATAGCGGAACCTGGATGCTCATATTGGTTCCTACATATTCTACGAAGATCTTTATCGGCCAAACCACATAACAACATGCGTTGTTCCCTTTGTCATCGGTATGTTACTTGCCCGAGATTCGATCATCCGTATCTCAATACCTAGTTCAATCTCATTACCGGCAAGTCTCTTTACTCGTTTCGTAATGCAACATCCCGTAACTAACCCATTAGTCACATTGCTTGCAAGGCTTATAGTGATGTGCATTACCGAGAGGGCGCAGAGATACCTCTCCGATACATGGAGTGACAAATCCTAATCTCGATCTATGCCAACTCAACAAACCCCATCGGAGACACTTGCAGAGCATCTTTATAGTCACCCAGTTATGTTGTGACATTTGATAGCACACTAAGTGTTCTTCCGGTATTCGGGAGTTGCATAATCTCATAGTCATAGGAACATGTATAAGTTATGGAGAAAGCAATAGCAGTAAACTAAACGATCATCGTGCTAAGCTAACGGATGGGTCAAGTCAATCAACTCATTCTCCAATGATGTGATCCCGTTCATCAAATGAAAACTCTTTGTCCATGGCTAGGAAACTTAACCATCTTTGATTAATGAGCTAGTCAAGTAGAGGCATACTAGTGACACTCTGTTTGTCTATGTATTCACACATGTACTAAGTTCCCGGTTAGTACAATACTAGCATGAATAATAAATATTTATCATGATATAAGGAAATATAAATAATAACTTTATTATTGCCTCTAGGGCATATTTCCTTCAAACACCATGCCGGTTCCACGGGCTCCTGCACCGACCCTTCCTGTGCCGCGCCCGCTGATACGTCCATTTTGCATCATGCTTTTATATCGATATTTATTGCATTATGGGCTGTTATTACACATTATGTCACAATACTTATGCCTATTCTCTCTCATTTTACAAGGTTTACACGAAGAGGGAGAATGCCGACAACTGGAATTCTGGGATGGAAAAGGAGCAAATATTAGAGACCTATTCTGCACAACTCCAAAAGTCCTGAAACTCCACGAGAGTCATTTTTAGAATATATAAAAAATATTGGGCAAAGGAAGCACCAGAGGGGGCCAGCCACCATCCACGAGGGTGGGGGCATGCCCTATCCCCTAGGCGCGCCCCCTATCTCATGGGCCCCTGGCAGGCCTTCGGTGCCCATGTTTGGCTATATGAGGTCTTTCGCCCTGGAAAAAAAATCATAAGCAAGCTCTCGGGATGAAACTCCGCCGCCACGAGGCGGAACCTTGGCGGAACCAATCTAGGGCTCCGGTGGAGCTATTCTGTCGGGGAAACATCCCTCCGAGAGGGGGAAATCATCACCATCGTCATCACCATCGATCCTCTCATCGGGATGGGGTCAATAGCCATCAACATCTTCACTAGCACCATCTCATCTCAAACCCTGGTTCATCTCTTGTATCCAATCTTTGTCTCAAAACCTCAGATTAGTACCTGTGGGTTGCTAGTAGTGTTGATTACTCCTTGTAGTTGATGCTAGTTGGTTTACTTGGTGGAAGATCATATGTTCAGATCCTTTATGCATATTAATACTCTCTGATTATCAACATGAATATGCTTTGTGAGTAGTTACGTTTGTTCCTGAGGACATGGGAGAAGTCTTGCTATAAGTATTCATGTGAATTTGGTATTCGTTCGATATTTTGATGAGATGCATGTTGTCTTTCCTCTAGTGGTGTCATGTGAACGTCGACTACATGATACTTCACCATTGTTTGGGCCTAGGGGAAGGCATTGGGAAGTAATAAGTAGATGATGGGTTGCTAGGGTGACAAAAGCTTAAACCCTAGTTTATGCGTCGCTTCGTAAGGGGCTGATTTGGATCCATATGTTTCATGCTATGGTTAGGTTTACCTTAATACTTCTTTTGTAGTTCCAGATGCTTGCAAGAGGGGTTAATCATAAGTGGGATGCTTGTCCAAGTAAGGGCAGTACCCAAGCACCGGTCCACCCACATATCAAATTATCAAAGTACCGAACGTGAATCATATGAGCGTGATGAAAACTAGCTTGACGATAATTCCCATGTGTCCTCGGGAGCGTTTTCCTCTATATAAGAGTTTGTCCAGGCTTGTCCTTTACTACAAAAAGGATTGGGCCATCTTTCTTCACCTTATTTACTTTTGTTACTTGTTACCAGTTACAAATTACCTTATATGTGAAAAGATTGTTGAGGTTTTCATGGATGATTTCTCTGTATGTGAACTTCTTTTGATGATTGCTTAAGCAGCCTTGATCGAGTTTTGCAGAGATGTGAAGAAACTAATCTTGTCTTAAATTGGGAGAAGTGCCACTTTATGGTTAATGAAGGTATTGCCGTGGGGCATACAATTTCTGAAAGAGGTATTGAAGTTGATAAAGCTAAAGTTGATGCTATTGAAAAGATTCCGTGTCCTAAGGACATTAAAGGTATAAGAAGTTTCCTTGGTCATGCCGGTTTTTATAGGAGGTTCATTAAAGACTTCTCAAAATTTCTAGGCTTCTGACTAATCTCTTACAAAAAGATGTTCCTTTTGTCTTTGATGATGATTGTGTAGAATCATTTGAAATACTTAAGAAAGCCTTGATTTCTGCACCTATTCTTCAGCCTCCTGATTGGAATTTACCCTTTGAAATTATGTGTGATGCTAGTGATATGTTGTAGGTGCTCTTCTTAGACAAAGAGTTTATAAGAAGTTAAACGTTATCCAATATGCTAGTAAAACTCTAGACAGTGCCCAGAGAAATTATGCTACTACTGAAAAAGAATTTTTAGCAGTTGTATTTGCTTGTGATAAGTACAGACCTTATATTGTTGATTCTAAACTAACTGTTCACACTGATCATGCTGCTATTAAATATCTTATGGAAAAGAAAGATTCTAAACCGAGACTTATTAGATGGATTCTCCTACTACAAGAATTTGATTTGCATATTATTCATAGAAAGGGAGGTGAGAACCCCGCTGCAGACAACTTGTCTAGGTTAGAGAATGTTCTTGATGACCCACTACCTATTGATGATAGCTTTCTTGATGAACAATTAGCTATCATAAATACTTCTCATACTGCTCCATGGTATGTTGATTATGCTAATTACATTGTTGCTAAATTTATACCACCTAGTTTCACATACCAACAAAAGAAAAAGTTTTTCTATGATTTAAGACATTACTTTTGGGATGACCCACATATTTATGAAGAAGGAGTAGATGGTGTTATTAGACGTTTTGTACCTGAGCATGAACATGAACAGATCTTATGCAAGTGTCACTCCGAGGCTTACGGAGGACACCATGCTGGAGATAGAACTACACATAAGGTATTGCAATCCGGTTTTTATTGGCCTACTCTTTTCAAGGATGCCCGTAAGTTTGTCTTGTCTTGTGATGAATGTCAAAGAATTGGTAATATTAGTAGACGTCAAGAAATGCCTATGAATCATTCACTTGTTATTGAACCATTTGGTGTTTGGGGCTTTGATTATATGCGACCGTTTCCTTCCTCTAATGGGTATACACATATTTTAGTTGCTCTTGATTACGTTACTAAGTGGATAGAAGCTATTCCAACTAGTAGTGCTGATCCTAACACCTCTATTAAGATGCTTAAAGAAGTTGTTTTTCCGAGGTTTGGAGTCCCTAGATACTTAATGAATGATGGTGGTTCATATTTTATTCATGGTGCTTTTCGTAAGATGCTTGCTAAGTATGATGTTAATCATAGAATTGCATCTCCGTATCACCCACAGTCTAGTGGTCAAATAGAACCGAGCAATAGAGAGCTTAAATTAATTTTGGAAAATATTGTTAATAGATCTAGAAAGAATTGGTCCAAGAAACTTGATGATGCATTATGGGCCTATAAAACTGCATATAAAAATCCTATGGGTATGTCTCCATTTAAAATGGTTTACGGAAAAGCATGTCACCTACCTCTCGAACTAGAACAAAAGGCATATTGGGCCATTAAAGAGCTCAATTACGATTTCAAACTTGCCAGTGAGAAGAGACTATTTGACATTAGGTCACTTGATGAGTGGAGAACCCAGGCCTATGAGAATGCCAAACTGTTTAAAAGAAAAAGTTAAAAGATGGCATGACAAAAGGATACAAAAACGTGAGTTTAATGTAGGTGATTATGTATTGTTATACAACTCTCGTTTCAGATTTTTTGCAGGTAAACTCCTCTCTAAATGGGAAGGTCCTTACATTATCTAGGAGGTCTATCGTTTCGGTGCCATAAAAATCAACAACTTCGAAGGCACACATCTGAGGATGGTGAACGGTCAAAGAATCAAACATTATATCTCAGGTAATCCCAAAAATGTTGAAACTAATGTCATTGAAACCGTAACCCTGGAGGAGTATATAAGGGACATCTTCCAGAACGTTTTAGCCTCCGAAAAGGAAGAGGTATGTGGTACGGTAAGTAAACCGACTCCAAAATAGATCTAATAGCAATTTTCTCCGTTTTGGAATATTTAAGAAAATAGGAAAATAAGAAGTAGTCCGGAAAGGACACGAGGCGTCCACGAGGGTGGAGGGCGCACCCTACCCCCCCCCCCCCGGGCGCGCCCCCTTGCCTCGTGGGCACCTCGTGTGCCCTCCGGACTCCGTTTTCTTGCACGATACTTCTTTTGGTCTGTAAAAATTCATTATATAATCTCCCGAAGGTTTTGACCACCGTACCACGCAATTATCCTCTGTTTTTGTTTCGAGCTGTTTTCTTCCAGAGTTGTCAAGGCCAGGCATCATGTCGTCCCCCTCCTCCAACAATGAGGGCGACGATGCTTGGCTAATGAAGATAGAGCTGAAGAGAGAAGAATTCGGGGAGATCAACAAGGATGATGGGATCAAGAAGGACACGGAGGATCAAGCTCCAGCACAGAAGAAGAAGACATCCTTCAACCTCATTACAATCTTCTTACCCCTATTGAAATTGAAGCTTTCAAGATGATTGAAATAGTTCGGGTGCAGAACAAGTATCTAACTCTTGAAAATATTCTCTTGCAAGAGCATATCACCGCACTCAAGGGCATTATTCGTAAGTTGGAGCACCTCCTATGCTCGATGTTGGACGACAAGCCTACATCATCAACAACTCAATCATCACTACCACCAAAGGAGAATTGAGTATCGGGTATGGGCACTCCCCTTGGCAACTGCCAAGCTTGCGGGAGTGCCCCAGTATTGTATCACCATCACACTTTTATCTTTACTGTTTTTCTTAGTTCGATCCTTTTGGTAATATCTTGATCTAGTAGAATAAAGTTTTAGTATGATTTAGTTTTGAGTTTTGCTTTATGATCCTTCTATGTAATCGAGTCCGTGAGCTATATATAATAAAGAATAATGTTGAGTCAAGGGCTTTGCTATCTTGCTGTGGTCATGAGAAAAAAAGATAAATAATAAAAAGAAAAAAAGAGATCATATGGATCTTATGGAGAGTAATGACTTCACTTATAAAGAGTATGATGAATAAAAGTTGTTAAGAGTTGACAAACATAGTTTTGGTCATCATTGCAATTAATAGGAAGTAATAAAGAAAGAGAGGTGTTCACACATAAATATACTTTCTTGAACATCTTTTATGATTGTGAGAACTCATTAAAATATGACATGCTAAAAAGTTGATGTTGTATAAGGAAGACAACGTAATGGGTTATGTTTTCTTACATCCGAAATAAATTATATTGTCATGGATCATCCAACATGTTGAGCTTGCCTTTACCCCTCATGCTAGCCAAATTCTTTGCACCAAGTAGAGATACTACTTGTGCTTCCAAATATCCTTAAACCCAGTTTTGCCATGAGAGTCCACCATATCTACCTATGGATTGAGTAAGATCCTTCAAGTAAGTTGTCATTGTTGTAAGCAATAAAAATTGCTCTCTAATAATGTATGAATGATTTATTAGTGTGGAGAAAATAAGCTTTATACGATCTTGTGATATGGAAGAAATAAAAGCGACGGACAGCATAATAAAGGTCCACTAGTAAGATGCCCGTGCATTGCACGGAACACCAAGATTGGGGGTGGACGGCGCCGGCAGCGTCCATCACACCAGATTGTTCCATGGCCTTTTGTATGTGGTGGGAAAGAGATAAGGCTGATTGTGAGAGACAAGGAGTTGTTTGTAAATATAAAAACAAGTGCGGGCACTGGGCCGTCTGGGCCACCAGCCGTGCATGCCGCCACACGCTATAGGGGTAGGGGAAGGAGGAGACAGAGGTGAGGAGGAGAGTTGCTGGGCGGCGGGTTTGCTACATCAAAGGAGTAGGCAGGAGAGGCGTTGCAAACACCGCGGACGGCCGGTGCCGGCAACGTTGTCGGTGTCAAAATCAGCGGATCTCGGGTAGGGGGTCCCGAACTGTGCGTCTAAGGTGGATGGTAACAGGAGGCAGGGGACACGATCACTACTAGGGAAAGGGCTATAGATAGGATTGATACTAATGGCGCACCATGGAAGCAGTGCGCCACTACTATATACTAATAGCGCACCGGCTGGTGATGCACCATTAGTGTGGAAGACACTAATGGCGCACCAGAAACTGGGTGCGCCACTAGTACTAAATTATTATTTTTTCCATTTTTCCATACATACTAATGGTGCATCAGGTCGGGGGTGCGCCATTACTAGTTCTAAGTAGTAATGGCGCACCAAGCAGATAGTGCGCCATTACTGTAAAAAAATTATTCTTTTTTTTTTGCAAAACTACTAATGGCGCATCGTTTCACAGTGCGCCATTACTAGTTTAAACTAGTAATGGCGCACTATTACCCGGTGCGCCATTAGTATATATATTTATTTTTTTTACTTCAAGATTCACGCGTTTCACTCGTTGTTTAAACTAGTAAAGAGCACAACTCATGTTTCACGCGTTGGTTCAAGCAGAAGCTTCTGCCGTACCCTTTACATGAAGATTCTTCCGCGGAAGAACAACTCATATTCGCCTTGTCACAGGGCGCCGAGCACAACCTGATGACCTATGAGGCGTACGATATCAAATTTGAACTCATGAATATTTTTAAACTCATGAATATTTTTAAATTTCATGGGCACTTTTCGAATTCATGAATATTTTTTCAAATTTGATGAATATTTTTAAATCTCGATCGCTATCCCCCTTCATCTCGATCTCGATCCCCCCCCCCCCGCACCCTCCCCCGCTAGCTCCACCGCCGCCAACGACCCACCGCACCCTCCCCCGACCCACCGCACCCTCCCCGGCCCGCTCCACCGCCGCCGAACACCCCCCGCACCCTCCCCCGCTAGCTCCACCGCCATCGACGACCCACTGCACCCTCCCCCGCTCCACCGTCGCCGCCGACCCACCGCACCCTCCCCGGCCCGCTCCACCGCCGCCGAGCACCCCCATTTGATGATATTTTTTCATATTTATAAAAAAAATATTACTATTTTTATAAAAATATATTAAAAAAATAGCAACAAAAAATAATAATAATAAACATACTAATGGCGCACCGCTCGTGTAGTGCGCCATTGCTATCTAAAAAAACATTCTAATGGCGCACCGCTCAGGGGTGCGCCATTAGTAATCTTCCCCCCTAGCCCGACCCCTTCGTCCCTCCCTCTCGCCAGATCTAGTTCCCCCCCCCCCCCCCGCGCGCTGCCCCGCCCCATGTCGCCGCTGCCCCTGCGCCCCCCACCACTGCAGCTCCGCCATAGCCGACGCCTCCGCGACCTCGTCGACGCCGACAGCCTCCCCGCGTCGGCCCCTGCCCTGCGCCGCCTCTACCTCAGTCCGGGCACGGGGTGCAGGATGACGACCGCGGCTGCCGGCCTCCCCACGACCAACCGAGGCCCCCAGGAGGCCTCCCCGACGACCAATCGAGCCATCCCTTCGATGCCGCTGCCGCCAACCCCAACCCTGACCCCAACCCCTGCGGCGACCGGCCGCGCCCGCCCAGGTACCTCTCCTCCTTCCTCCTTCCTCCCTCTCCTCCTCCCCCATGGAGAAAATGATATAGCTCCTCCTACAACATGTATAGATCAATCAGTTCAGTTCTAGTGCTGCTGGACTTTTGCACCATACAAAAATGTACTACTAGTTGAAAATCTTTACTTGAGAGAGCTTCATAAGTAGAAGGTTCCAAAGAATAAAAACCAGTACTAGCACACTAGCACAGTAGTACTGCCACCTCCCAGAGTGTTGAAAATCTTTACTTGAAAGCATGCAAATGCATGTACACACAGGTAGGGAATGTAAGATGAAGCATGTACTTTACCAACTAATCTAATGGGCTGGCACAAAGAGAAAACCAAAATAATAGTTAATCAAGCAGAGGTAGATTAGATTAGATGGCAAAAAGTACAAATGTCCCTGCCTATCCATTTTTTTCTCAAGTTGAGCTGGTAAGTTTCAGATGTTCAATGATGCTGTAGGAAAAAATTGGATGAAGAAAGATGTCTGTGGCTTCCTGAGAGAAGTATTTGCACAAACAAATTATAATTAATGTGTTGATGAAATTTTGGGTTTTCAAATTGGAACCAAAAACCAACCCATACCTTTAGACTCTTTTGGAATTTCCCGAACATTTTTTTGTTTGTTCCCTTTCACTGTTTGGGGACTTTTGACTTCAGAATGAACCTTACTAAGATTCAATTAAGACTAATTAACTGCATTTGATGTCACTATATTCTATGAATAACTTCAGTTATGATCTGTACTGGAAAACTTCAGTTAACACTCATTTTTCAGTTAACTCCTTACAGTTCAGATCATATTTTGATTGTCAATAATAGTGGACTTTTAAGGCTTTCTTAGAGGCAATACTAGTGGATTTTAGGCTTTTTTACATGCAATAATAGTGGAATTTTAGGCTTTTTTGGAGGAGTGTGTTTCATGCCGGCCTACAGTGATGAATTAGTCAGAGGATTGTGCCTTAGGATTGTGCCAAAGCTACCCATTGTATCTATTTGCTTGTCCTTCAAATAGGGGCAAGACTGTTATAGAAAAATTACTTGCAAGCATATTGTGATTTACTTGCAAGCATATTGTGCCTTAGTTACAGAAAAATTACTTGCAAGCATATTGTGGTGACCCACACTCTGTTGGTTCACACTCATTGAGTTCGCTCGTGAAGGGCCGCTGCTGCTTGAGGCCCTTGAGAGGCCCTTCGTGTCGTGATGATTTTGCAGGTACCCCGAGAGGCCCTTGAGTTTGCCGGAATGTCGATTAACTTCCGTTCCGGCAAATTCGGGTACTCCATATGTCCTATTTTCAGCAAAGGTCATGCTGAAATTTTCCGTGAATTTTAGCATGACTTTGCTAAAAATCGGACATATGGGGTACTTGCTACTAATGCATGGGACGGGGTATCTTAGTACTTAATTAAGTAGGATCAACTGCCCCTTTATTCTTGCTGTATTAAACCATAGGTGGCAATAGAGCCAAGTGATTAGTGCCAAGTGATTAGGCCCAACCTAGGGTGCCTCGGCATCGATAAACCCTAAATGATGAAAACTTAACTTGGCTGCCCCGGATGCCTCGGTGTCGATGAGAACCTAAATGATGTACGCTTAGGCTTTTAGGGTGCCTCGGCGTCGACAAACCCTAAATGATGAAAGCTTAGGCTTTTAGGGTGCCTCGGTGTCGACAAACCCTAAATGATGAGACCATGATCTTGTTCCTTGACAATAACCAACTTTTTGACCAAACTTTTTTCCTATTTAGAGCGAAACATGGCCCACAACGATGAGGCCGGTGGTTCGGGCGGCAAGCAATTCTGGGAGCTGTCCCAGGATATGTCGTCATCATCATCGGACGAGGAAAGTCTCCCGGCGGAGTGCGACTGGTGCCACGACAATCGAGGTCTGTGCGACATGCCTCACCTGGACGATGATCGGCGCTTCAGCATTAAGCTCGAGTAGACCTTCGAAGTTGAAACGGTACACAACGACGACAAGTGTTATTTTCATAATTAAGCATGACTTCAACTATTTCAACGTGTAATTTTCATCTTTTACAATTCGAGTATAGCTTATCCCATGCCATGCAAGACGCTATGTCTTGGAGAGGATGGATTTTGAAGACCATGAAATTTCTGAAACAAAGAAAATTCACCTAAGGACTCATCACGATGTGGACTTTGAAGTAAATCTATATA
Organism: Triticum urartu; assembly: GCF_056163025.1. Taxonomy (NCBI): domain Eukaryota; kingdom Viridiplantae; phylum Streptophyta; class Magnoliopsida; order Poales; family Poaceae; genus Triticum; species Triticum urartu. Next base: position 100,806,193 of record NC_141875.1, read on the forward strand.
ATTCTGAGAGCGTAACCCATTTTGGTTGCAAAAATTGGGAAGCATTTTGCAAGATGTATGGTTTTGATGAGGGTATGCTTATCACCATGGATCTTGGTAATCCTGACATCAACCAAGACAATATGGACATTTAGGTCCTTGTTGATACGCCTCCAGTTCTACCGCTATGTGAGTTTCTCAAACATAGTTATTAGCTAATTTATATTGTTTATTTCAAAATAGTTGACAGCTTATTTCCATTGACAACTTATTTTTATTGTTCAAAGAATGTGCGGGAGATGGTAGACAAAACCCACTACACCGATGGCTCCGAATTGACAAATTATAAGGAGAAAAGTCATCTGGTCGGATTTTGTACTGACATTGAGAATTACACTATCCACAAACAAACTCCTCAACATTATGGTAAATACGTGCCACTAGTGCATGTGTTCAACTACGGTAACTACCATGGAGATACCCTGGTAAGATTTTTACTAGTACGACATCCGTGCATCTTTTGCATACTTCTAAAACTAGTACATCATTGCTAACTATGAAGTTATTACTATGTTTTTCAACAGATAATCCCAGAGAATTGTGTGCCTCATATGATGTATCTGAAAGGTAGTGTTAATGTTTTGAACATACAGCCAGGTCGTCCTACGAATCTCAACTGTCCATATGAGATTTCTAAAAGAAGTGGAGACATGAAAATCAAAGGATGGAAAAAATGTATGGACAGTCGTAAGGAGCTGCTTGGAAGCAAAAGGAAGCGAAGCGCAAGAATTGGAGACAGGATGTTCTCCATTCTCCATAATGGAGAGTCAGGGTCTATATTGTTTTATGCTATTTTAGCTTAAATAGGGTATTTAGGTCCTGCCTAATACTGATGATCATGTGCTAAGAACAATTAAGTAGGGTTGGTTCGAAGACTATCAAGATGATGATCGTATGACTTGTTATGAATAACGAGTAGAAGTTGTATGATGATGATTAGTAGGACTTGTTAGGATTAGTATTACTTCCGACAAACTCGATACTCGCGGTCTTGAGACTTGTAATGTTTTATCTTTGTTCGGTCTTTTGAATTCGGAGACTAATATGATGAATTGTATTCGGAGACTAATCTTCTATTGTATTTGATGAATCTGATGTTGCTATGTGCTGCTGTCTATATTCTGTCTAATAATATATTTTATATTCTATCTAATAATATATTTTGTAACCTGCGCAAAAATCAGAAAAGGAAAAAAACCAAATATTCATACTAATGGCGCATCAGCACCAGGTGCGCCATTAGTATGCCAAAGGATACTAATGGCGCATCAACAGAGAATGCGCCATTAGTATTACAAAGCCATGCTTACGTATGGCCCCTCGGGAGGCACACTAATGGCGCATGTTGTTACATACTAATGGCGCACTAGTTCGTGCGCCATTAGTATACCAGATACTAATGGCGCACCTGTGGTGCGCCATTAGTAAGATATACTAGTGGCGTGCTACTAATGGCGTGCTACTAATGGCGCACTGGTAATGCGCCATTAGTAGGCAAAACCAGTGCGCCATTAGTAGGCCTTTTCCTAGTAGTGGATGTTTACCCAGGTTCGGGCCCTCTTGATGGAGGTAATACCCTACGTCCTGCTTGATTGTTATTGATGATATGAGTATTACAAGAGTTGATCTACCACGAGATCATAGAGGCTAAACCCTAGAAGCTAGCCTATGGTATGATTGTCTATTGTCCTATGGACTAAACCCTTCGGTTTATATAGACACCGGAGGGGCTAGGGTTACACAGAGTCGGTTACAAGGGAGGAGATCTACATATCCGTATTGCCAAGATTGCCTACGCCAAGGAAAGTCCCATCCGGACACGGGACGAAGTCTTCAATCTTGTATCTTCATAGTCCAACAGTCCGACCAAAGGATATAGTCCGGCTGTCCGGAGACCCCCTAATCCAGGACTTCCTCAGTAGCCCCTGAACCAGGCTTCAATGACGATGAGTCCGGCGCGCAGTTTTGTCTTCGGCATTGCAAGGCGGGTTCCTCCTCCACAGAAGATTTTGAACACAAGGATAGCGTCCGGCTCTGCAAAACAAGTTCCACATACCACCGTAGAGAGAATAATATTTCCATAGATCTAATTTGCTGATACATTTGACAGCATGACATCACGCCACCACCCGGTCATTATTTGAACCGTTTTTCTCAACCAGCCACTGCACACATCGCGAGGTGGTTTCCTCAGCATGTCTTGTCGAAGCAGAGATCATGTCCCCTTATCACGGGATTCTCATCAATACGGATGCGGGTAACCCAACCGCGCCATCAATTACGGCGCTTGGGGAATAAGAGGTTTTACCAGGCGAGTGGGGAGGCGCATCGCCTCTTCCGCCCTTATAAAGGGATTAGGATTCATTCTTTTCACCCACACCTTCTTCCCAATTCATTCCATTCCGCTCAGGCTCCAGCGCCCAAGCGTTCACCTTCTCTACCCACAAAAGGTCTTCCAAAGATGTCCGGATCCGGAGCAGGAGGCAAATGGATGGCCTCTACCGTCCGAGAGAAGGATATCAAAAAGCTTCGGGAGGCCGGGTATCTGGTCAAGAAAATCAGCCACCGTCTCCTGAAAGCGGGACAGATTGTCCCTACTCCGGAACCCCGCGAGAGGGTTGTATTCCTCCCTCACTTTGTCCGCGGGCTAGGGTTTCCCCTCCACCCGTTCGTCTGTGGCCTCATGTATTATTATGGGATCGATCTTCACGATCTGTCCCCTAACTCCTTCATCAACATATCGGCATTCATTGTCGTGTGTGAGGCTTTTCTCCGTATTTCCCCGCACTTCAGTTTATGGCTGAAGGTTTTTAATGTGAAGCCCAAGGTGGTGGGTGGCGAGCACGCTGAGTGCGGGGGCGCTATGGTGAGCAAGATGCCCAACGTCGTATGGCCAATGGGAACCTTTAGTGATTCTATCAAGGAGTGGCAACAGCAGTGGTTTTACATCACTGAGCATGCGGCAAGGAATGGGCCGCCTCTCTCGAGTTTCGATCCGGCGCCCCTCTGCGGCTTACATCCTGAGTCAAGAAAGGCCTGGACTGGTCCTCGTCCAAGAAACAGTCGGTGCTTCAGACGCGCGTTAAAGATATGGGAGATAAGAACATTGAACTTGTCAACGTAGTCCAGGTGATGTTAGTCCGCCGGATACTGCCTTGTCAACACCAGACTTGCAATCTATGGGATTTCGATCCGGCCAAGCACCAAACTTTGTGAAGGTTCTTCGGCTCCTCGCACGAGGACATTTGGAAGGTGCTTTTCAAGTCCAGCAAATCATGGCCGGAGTCCGCCGAAGACCGCGGGTACCAATTGTCCCGCCCTGCAAGTTCGGTGAGTTTATCAAACTTTTCTATCCGCATGACCCAAAGGAAGCGCTTAACGCATGTTTATTCAACTCCCCCAGAGCTGGACGAAGAAGGCGGAGCGGATCCATTGTCCGTCCCCGTTGCCCGAAGACCCGGCCATTCAACTTCTGACGAAGATGCTGGTCCCAGCGCCCTACAAGGTGCCGAAGAAGACGGCCAAAAAGGAGGCCAAAAAGACCCGGGGCGGCCTTCGTCGTCGCGGCACTTCAGACACAATACCCGAAGGCTCTGATTCCCGTTCCGCCTCCGAAGAGGATAAAAAGGAGGAGGAAGATGAATCCCCTGCAGGGGGAAGGAGGAAGAGGACGGGCTCCACACCCTTGGAGGCCGAACTACCCAGAAGGGGAAGGGCTTCTCTTCCGGAGGAGTCCACTGCCGCCGCCGACGGCGGCCTGGCATGGGATCCCTGGGCCCAACCCCTGGTCAACTCGTAAGTATATAAAATCTGAGTACGTTTAAGCGTCTGGACTCATCGTTGCTTAGTATTTTAACCTTAAGCCATATTTTTTGGTAGTCCGGTGAGGTCCGGTACCAAACAATCCTCATCAGAGGACCTGCTGAGCTCGAATGCTATGGAGAGTGGGACGCCTCAAAAGGCCCCTTCCTCTAAACAGGTGCATAACACCGAGGCTTCGTCCTAGAAGGACCCCGGCCAAGGAGGAAAGGAAGAAACCGTGAAGGCGGCGCCTGGAGGTCAAACCGCAGGGGCCGGACACGTGGGGGAAAAGATTCCCATAGGGTCTGACGGCGGGGGCGATCCTGAGTTCGGCTCCTCACCGGATGCGATTCCAGAGGTTTATACAGCTCCAGAATCAAGAAGGCAGCCTCCTTCGGCTGGAGGGGGCGTGCCTATTCCGCCGGCGACCTCTGTCCATCCAGAGGTGTCGGATGCTTTGTTGGTGGCATTACGAGACGCCTCCATTGTTGACGAACACCGTCCCCTTATGGGTGCGGTGATTGAGAAGATTCAGTCAACCAAGAGTGGACTGAACAAAGCCTGTATCAGCCTTATAAGAGGCTTTGAGGTATATTTTATAAGTTTACCGAAGAGTGTCATAGTATAGATAGTAGCCCCTGATACCCTGTTTGGTGAAAGAAGGAACCGGACAGGGGATCGCATTGATGATCACAGGAAGACTCATTGAGTGATATTGATTTCTCTTCTATTCCAAGCAGATACCTGTAGCGACTGCTACCTCTCGTACTGCGGAGATCTCCGGGCTGAATCAAAGTCTGGAGCGGGCCATAGAAGAAATTGGCCAATTAAAAATGCAATTGAGGGATAAACAAGGTATGCACAAGCGTTGCGCGCATTTATTGTGAAATAAATGTTCAGTATGAAATAAGCTGCATAATTTGTGCTAGGGGTTATGACCGAAGTCGAGGCCCTCAAAAGGGCCGTTGCCGAGGCCGAGAAAAAGGCGGCCACGGAGCGGACTCTTCGTGAGAAACACGAAGCCAGAGTTATTAAAGCTGAGCAGGAGCTGCAAGAGGCCGTAAGTAAATGCGAGGCCTTGGAGCAGAGTTTAACGGAGAAAGAGTCTAAACTCACCAAGGCGCGTCAAGCCACGAGCGACGCCCGGGGGGAAACCCAAAGCACCCTGCAGGGGATCCAAGAGGCGAGGAAGATCGTGGCGGGTAAAGCTTTTCCCATGTAAAGCAAGTATTTTAAGGGAAAACTATGTTTCTGATTGTGAATTCGGACTTCTCAGGTGTATTTGCCGAGCTGTCTCACAGTATATCATATGCCGCTCACTTCTACCGAGCCGAAGGAAGGAACACCACCGATAAGCTCTTTTGGTCGCAATATTTGGCACCGAATTATCCGGTGCCTTTTGCCGATCAACTAAAACAGCTAATCGAATTGCATAAGGCGGCGGAACTAGCCATGAAAGATGTGGTTATCTGGCTATGGCCTGCCGAGCCGATTCCAAGCAGCTACTTCGGGCTCTGAGGCAGCTTGTAGGCGCTTGCCCTCGACTTGACGTCATCAAGCGGTCGGTCTGTATAGAAGGAGCTTGAATGGCCTTCGCCCTCGCAAAGGTGCACTGGGGGGAGATGGATGCCGAAAGGCTAGTGACCGAGGGACCGCCGGAGGGGAAGGAGAACCGCAAGCCCGAATTGTATTACAAGAGTGTCCTGAAAGGATCCTACCTTGCAGCGGAGCTATGTACCAAGGACATTATATTTCCATGAATGCCGATCATGTTGTTCGTTGTAATGTTTGAACGAGGTCGTTGATATGTCGCCTGTTATATAAAAGTTTACCCTCCTGTGCGGCCGTTTGTATGTTAAGGCTGAGAGTTGGCCAGTCGTCGGCTTCTGCCCCCACGTAAGGAGTACGGGGGTGTTCAGGATAAACCTGAGCACTCTTTATACCGTTTTGGGTCCTCCGAAGGAGGTGCTCAGCACAACGAACCAGGCAATCAGACTATAGGGCTTTATCACTCTCACTTAGCTATAGGAGCTTTAGTATGATTGGCGCAGCCCCTTGTGTTCGGAAGACCGTACTAGGGGCTCTATAAGCGCCTGATCGGAGAAAAAGCCGATCCATCGCACGCTGCATTGGTTATGGCATTATGCGGGAGAAATCCTTAAAGATTTTGTGACCGCTCGAACAGCTGACCAGCTCTCACTGTATCATGATAGTCATTTTTCGGCTTTCTCTACTGAGGTGCTCATCCGGAAGAACCAGGACACAATCGCAGTAGTTCTCCCAGTGCTACCTTAGCCGATATAGTGGAACGTAAGGTACCAAAACATGGGAGCTGGGCAAACCCAACTATTGACCCAAGACATGACTCGGAGCTGATGCATATAATGCTATAAGTTCGGGGTGCCAAACTTCCATGACGGTGTTCGGACTTTTATTGCCGTGTTACGGGGAAAACGAAGCCCCTGGCATATTTAAGACATACCATTGTGTACGGATGCTACTTGACGAAATGGTTTTGATAAGAAAAAATCAGCAGGTAAACGTCATATAAATCCACATGTTGTATTTGAATAATACGTCTATGCATATGGGTACAAGTAATGTGATAAAAAAAAGGAGTTGTGATAGCAGAACCTGCTGTGACTAGGGGGAAGAGGTTGAGTGCGAATCCGTATTTTAACCGGACGTTCGCTGCGGGGAATGTCTAAGGATCCCCAGACGCGTTCGAGCTGCCTCTGTGGAGTCCGTCCTGGTCGGTGCAAGGTGAACCTGCGAAGGACATATAAGAAATGTTTGCATGCCGGAGGGCAGTTGAACCGCTGAGTTCGGCCTGTCATGGCCTTCATCGGAGTGTTTAATTGAGCCCTGGACGAGCCGGGGTATCCTTCCGCGAAGTAGTTCGGAGCCCCTTGACGGTGTCCGGGAGCCTGGGTGTCGACTCGAGGTTCGGCTGCAAGGTGCTGCTCGGTGTTCCTGCTGCTAAGGCAGTGATGTATTTGTTGGTGCCGAAGGAAGGTTTGGCCTTGCCATGAACCGTGATGACGTCGCGTGGACCGGGCATTTTGAGCTTACGGTAGGCATAATGTGGCACCGCGTTGAATCGAGCGAACGCGGTTCGCCCGAGCAGTGCTTGATAGTCAATGCGGAAAGGGGAGATTTCAAAGATTAACTCTTCGATACGGTAATTTTCTTGTGATCCGAAGATTACCTCGAGGGCAATGGAGCCTGTACAGGTGACCTCCATACCTGGTATGATGCCTCTAAAAGTGGCTTTAGTGGGCTTGATCGCTGAATGATCGATGCCCATCTTGCACACTGTATCCTGGTAAAGTAGATTTAAACTGCTACCTCCGTCCATAAGGACTCGAGTGAGGTGGAACCCGTCTACTATTGGGTCGAGGATTAGTGCAGCTGGATTGCCCCTATTGACGTTAACCGGATGATCCGTGCGGTTGAAGGTGACCGGCCCTAGCTTATATTGTGGGACGGCGAGTTCCGTTGAGCCGCCGTCCCTAAGGGTGCATATCTGGTCCAAGTGGGCAATTTGGGTTGTATTTACCACATTCACCGATTGAATATGGGGGGGATTTCTTTTGCCCTCCTGTGTTCGGCGATCTGGGCTCTTTGTCGCTATCGTCGCTTTGAGATCCCTCTTCGTTTTTGGCGTCTGCCTTGCCGGCTTGTTTGAAGACCCAGCATTCTCTGTTGGTATGGGTGGCTGGCGTTTCTGGGGTGCCATGAATTTGGCATTGGCAAGCGAGTATGCGGTCCAGACTGGATGGACTCGGATTTGTATTTTTGGGCGGCCCTTTCCGCTGAACGGACTTTGAGACCCTGAACCCGGCATTAACTGCCGTATTTTTGGCGTTTTCACCATATTTGCGGCGCTTGTGTTTGTTGCGTCGTGGTTTGCCGTTGGCATCCTTGGTATCCGGAGTGCCCGGATTCCTGGATGTGTTGTTGCTGCGAGCCAGCCAGCTATCCTCGCCCGCGCAAAAGCGGGTCATGAGTGTCGTGAGGGCTGCCATAGACTTCGGCTTCTCCTGGCCGAGGTGTCGGGCAAGCCACTCGTCACGGATGTTATGCTTGAATGCCGCTAAGGCCTCTGCATCCGGACAGTCGACAATTTGGTTTTTCTTAGTTAGGAACCGTGTCCAGAATTGCCTGGCCGATTCCCCTGGCTGCTAAGTTATATGGCTCAAGTCATCAGCATCCGGTGGTCGCACATAAGTGCCCTAGAATTTGTCAAGGTATGCGTCTTCCAGATCCTCCCAACTGCCAACGGAGTCTGCTGGCAAGCTATTCAGCCAATGCCGAGCTGGTCCTTTGAGTTTTAGTGGGAGGTACTTGATGGCATGTAGATCATCACCGCGAGCCATGTGGATGTGAAGGAGGAAATCCTCAATCCATACAGCGGGATCGGTTGTACCATCATACAATTCGATATTTACGAGTTTAAAACCCTCCGGGAATTCGTGATCCATAACTTCATCAGTGAAGCATAGGGTGTGTGCGGCACCTCTGTGTCAGGCTATATCACGACGCAGTTCATGTGAGACTTGTCTACTATATTCGGCCCAGACGGATTTAGCTTTAGTGTATCCGGCGCGACGGTCATCGTCCCGCATTGGCGCGCGCCCCCGTGACCCGTATATTGACCTTGCATGTTTTGCCCTGCTGTCCAATACGTCTCGCAGGTCCCGTGTGTTGCCCCAGGCCTTGGTATTTTTGATTGGGTGGCGGCGGGGTGCAGGATGAACTTCAGGCTGAAACGCCTCTCTGGCTCGGCCACGCGGTGGCCGGTCAGCCGCATCGTACACTGGTGATGGAGGTTTCAATGATTCCTCCTCGAGGTGAGGTAGCAACCTGCGTTTTGGGTAACTCTTGGAGGGGCGCTCGAGTTCGTATTCCTCGGCCGCAAGGACTTCGGTCCATCTGTCTGCTAGCAAGTCTTGATCAGTTTGAAGCTGTTGTTGCTTTTTCTTCAGGCTATTTGATGTGGCCATAAGCCGGCACTTGAAGCGCTCCTGCTCGACGGGATCCTCAGGCACGATGAATTCTTCGTCGTCGAGGCTCACCTCGTCTTCGGAGAGAGGCATGTAATTGTCCTCCTCCGATTCTCCATCTGCTGCCTGCTCTGGAGGGCTAGCTTGTTCACCCTCCCGCTCTACATCGTGCTGGAGGGGATTGTGGTTGTCTTCGGCACTATCTGGAGTGTTATTGTCTCTTGTGTCGGTATCACTACTTTTGCTGTGGCGGGACTTAGAGCGGCGCCACTGACGTCGGCGCTTGGGTTGCTTCTTGGAGGGGTCATCCTCCGTTGTCTCGTCGCCATTGCCTTCTTTGGGGGTGTCCACCATGTATATATCATATGATGAGGTGGCGGTCTAGCGCCCTGTGGGCAGTGGTTCCTGTTCGTCTCCTGCATCATCGTCCATACCGTTGATGTCTTCGGAGTCGAAGTCGAGCATGTCGGTTAAATCGTCAACAGTGGCTACTAAGTGGGTGGTGGGTGGGCAGCGAATTTCTTCGTCGTCCGCATCCCATTCTAGCCGGACATAGTTCAGCCAAGGTTCTCCTGACAAGGAGAGAAACCTTAATGAATTAGCACATCGCCGAAAGGCGAGTGCTGAAAGATATCCGTGGAGGTGAACTCCATGATCGGCGCCCAGTCGGATTCGATAGGCACGGATGCAGGCGGCTCGGAGTCCGTGGCCGGAGACGAATCCAATGGTTCGGCGACACGGCTCTCGTAAGGGGTGAAGTCAGTATCCGGCTACATCGCCACTGAGAGTGCGGCTTCCATGGCGGGGTCTACCCCTCCATCCTTGGATGGCGCAATTTGCTCCAGATTGAAGGCCAGAGTAGTTGGAGATGCGATCTCCTGAACACTGTCCGACGGCAGAGTTACGTCATGCTCGTCGTGATTATGCAGCGCACCTGACATGGGATCGAATCCGTCGAAGATCAAGTCTCCGCGGATGTCGGCAGTGTAGTTTAAGTTTCTGAACCTGACCTGATGGCCAGTGGCGTAGCTCTCGATCTGCTCCAGATGGCCAAGCGAATTGGCCTGCAGTGCGAAGCCGCCGAATACGAAGATCTATCCGGGGAGGAAAACCTCACCCTGGACCGCATTGTTACCGATGATCAAAGGGGCCATCGAGCCTTATGGTGACGGCACAATGGAACTCTCAATGAAAGCACCAATGTCGGTGTCAAAACCGGCGGATCTCGGGTAGGGGGTCCCGAACTATGCGTCTAAGGCGGATGGTAACAGGAGGCAGGGGACACGATGTTTACCCAAGTTCAGGCCCTCTTGATGGAGGTAATACCCTACGTCCTGCTTGATTGTTCTTGATGATATGAGTATTACAAGAGTTGATCTACCACGAGATCATAGAGGCTAAACCCTAGAAGCTAGCCTATGGTATGATTGTCTGTTGTCCTATGGACTAAACCCTCCGGTTTATATAGACACCAGAGGAGCTAGGGTTACACAGAGTCGGTTACAAGGGAGGAGATCTACATATCCGTATTGCCAAGCTTGCCTTCTATGCCAAGGAAATTCCCATCCAGACACGGGACAAAGTCTTCAATCTTGTATCTTCATAGTCCAACAGTTCGGCCAAAGGATATAGTCCGCCTGTCCGGAGACCCCCTAATCCAGGACTCCCTCAGACGTACTTGTCGATTTTGGCGCCATAGGAGATGGGGTAGGGGCAGGAGGAGACGATGGGGAGGAGGGGAGGTGGAGGTGGGTGTGGCGGCGAGCCTGCTGCGGCAGATAGGAGTTGGGATCGGACAACGCCGGTGGCATGAAGAGCGGCCGCTGCCACTTTGGTTCCAGTTTTTTCCAGAAGGATCTATTGCTTGGCCGATTGCATAAGGTGAGACTAGATGGAGATGAACAAAGAGAACGGGGGTTCTTTGCAAATATGAAGTGGGGTTGTCTTCTATGCGTCGGATGCAGATCGGACGGTCGAAAACGATGGATGGCAGGCACACCATCATCCCCAAATCGCATTTTTATAGGAGTAAGTATAAGTATATAGACTAGTAAGATGCCCGTGCATTGCACGGAACACCAAGATTGGGGGTGGACGGCGCCGGCAGTGGCCATCACACCAGATTGTTCCATGGCCTTCTAGATGTGGTGGGAAAGAGATAAGGCTGATTGTAAGCGACAAGGAGTTGTTTGTAAATATGAAAACAAGTGTGGGCATCTTTTTACAAAACTGCAACGGTTTGCTTTGCATGCGTCAGATCTAGATCCGACGGTTGTTGGTGGAAGATGGCAGGCACACCATCATCACCAACTCAGGTTTTTATAGGAGTAGAGATATCACAAGTGGCAATATAAAGTGACGTTCTTTTGCATTAAGATTTCGTGCATCCAACTATAAAAACACATGACAACCTCTGCTTCCCTTTGCGAAGGGCCTATCTTTTATTCTTGTCTTATACTTTATACAAGAGTCATGGTGAACTTCACCTTTCCTTTTTACATTTTATCCTTTGGCAATCACTGTGTGTTGGAAAGATCCTGATATATATAACTAATTGGATGTGAGTTTTCATGAACTATTATTGTTGACATTACCCTTGAGGTAAAAGGTTGGGAGGCAAAACTATACGCCCCTATCTTTCTCTGTGTCCGATTAAAACTCCATACCCATAAGTATTGCGTGAGTGTTAGCAATTGTGAAAGACTAAATGATAGTTGAGTATGTGGACTTGCTGAAAAGCTCTTATGTTGACTCTTTCCGATGTTATGATAAATTGCAATTGCTCCAATGAGTGAGATTATAGTTTGTTAGTTTTCAATGAAGTTTCTGATTCATACTTGAAATTGTGAATGAATTGTTACTTTAGCATAAGAAATAATATGACTATATATATATAGGGTCGCGCTATTCGTCACCCTGGGTGAGGAATGGTTATTCTTCACCCCCCCTCTATTTTACCATCAATGCACCGTAATTTTACGTTCCGTAAGTTTTGTCTTATTTCCGACGCAAAAAGAGACCGTAAGAAAATATATAATCACCGTCAAAAATATTTTATGTTATGTAAAATTACAAACGTAAAAACATAGTCTAAAATACACATAAACTACAAATTTTCTTGTCTTATGACCTATATTTTAATTTTCTTATGTCAAATTTTACGTAGTGAATCAATAGAAAGGTAACTATTTGAATTCCAAACGTAATTTAATTATGAAATGATCGTAAGATTATCTCGGGTGAAGAATAACTTATTCTGCACCCTGGGTGATGAATAGTAACACTATATATAGGGATTGTCTATTCATCACCCAGGGTGAAGAATTCTTATTCTTCACCCCAGCCAACTCACGCATTGGGTCGAACCAGCCTCCACGCGGCGTAAGAATAAAATACTTGTGAGGTAATTTTACCTTCCCTTAGAATTGGTCTAGTGCTTTATATCCGGCGGCTGTTTGTGGTAAGATTTGATTATAAGTGAAGTAATATTACGGCCTACACCAGAAGAGAGAAGTAGCCCCGTAAAATTACTGTGTGTTTTTTTTTTGTTAGTAAGGTTGCATGGTTAGACGAGGTAAAAGGGAGCAAAAATCGGGATCAGGAGGCATTCCTGACTTTGTAGTAGGATAAAAGCTTCATTCCAAAATTGTTGGTATTATTAATAGATCTATTAATAATCATATGAGACTGAGTACACCGGATTTGTTGCAAGAATGGAAGGCCTCCTTCATTTTGGTTTGTTTTGCATGTCCGAAATCTCGTGATTTGTTTACTTTGTCTCAGAGCGATCTGCATATATATAATATTGCAATCATAGCATATATGATTCATTCATAATGGCTGTTCCTCGGCAGGAGAGAGTGTGCAGACTATGTAAATACCCGATACAAATATGTGCTCGTGGTCTTCCGTTCTCCGAATTTTCGATCAGAGTACCGAGACAATTCAGATGCATGATGGTAAGTTTTACACCGACTCTGATTTTACACCGACTGTGATTTTTTGTAATGTTTTGTACAAATGGATAGGTGATACCTTGCACTCTAGGAGAAAGGTTGACTCGATTTTGGAGAAGTGAGTTGAAATTGTAGATAGAGCCAACATATGAATGGTACGAGTTTGATGTTCTACAGCGTGGATCGAAATACATCCTCGCCGGAGAATGGGAGATGTTTGCTAGTATATACAAAATCAACAAGGACGACACACTGCATTTGAACGGTTGTTCACTTGTGCACGAACACCTGGTTTTTGGCCATTTACGTCGACTGTCAGGCGATATCGCAGTGCCAAGATGTACAATAGGTCAGTTCTGTTATTGTAGGTCTCCATCGTATGATGAAATATATCTGACACATTTTATATTCTGTTATGCAGATGAGTACGAGGCGGAACAACGAATTGTGTAGGATGGAGTTATCTACACATCAAAATCGATGCCCCCTCATGGATGTTAGTTAATTATCGAGTATGGTTTAGGGTGTACCTGAACATGGGGCTAGTTTGTAATAAAAAAAAAGAGTTGTCAGCAGTTGAATTAGGGAGTTTGTTATTTTTTAATGGAACCAAGGCTCGTGAAAAAAAATGTCTGACTAGTTCAAAGGTGAGACACATATGATTAGAGAGTATTATTACGCGACATCAGAGTAATCGGCCGCACCACAAAAGTATAATAAAATAGGTTTACAACCATGGCAAAATGATGTAGTATTACAATTGACAAAGACATGTAAAATTGAATAATAGAGTCGGACTGGTTTTATTCCCCATGTTTAAAAGCAATGCAAGACATTTGAATAAATTTCTGAATAAAATACAGATCAATTCAAAGATGATTCGATGCCCTATCTCTAGAAGTGAATGGAGCTGGAATTTAATTCTACCAGAGTAGTAAGTATGGATGAGTTTTGGCTGTATATAAAAAAGTCTGACCCGCAAAAAAAAAGTGCAGGTAAATTTTGACCATCATAATCAGTAGGCCGAGGATATTAAATCCCTTCTTATTTCCAAAGTAGCTATATCTTTTTTGAAAGAATATGTAAATAAATAAATTTGCTCTATCTCGTAAAGAAGGAATAAATAGTTCTCTGAACGCGATGTACATTTAGAAGCCGGCACGGCACGTTGTAAACTTGCCTTGGCATCAAGGTAATTTTTTTTGCTAACCGTTCAAGAGCTAGGTAAGCTCACGTTGCCGTGATTTTCTGATCTGATCCGAGCGGTTTCAACTGTGGAAAAAAGTCTGCAAACTGCTCGCAGTCTCCACGGCGAACAACATGAAGTGAAAGGCGGCGTGGTGACAGGGGGGCTTTGCGCGCCGGTAGATCACCTCCGGTGCTCGTTGTGAGTGTTTATCTCCCCGTTTTTTGCATCAGGCTTTACTGGTGGTCACGGGGCAGGCCCGGCGGCTGCCCTGGGTATTGGCGAGCGCTGTGGATGGTGGTCGCGACAGAGCAGTTGCGGTGATCGCCGCGGTGCTGCAGTGGGTGATCGCGGCCGGGTTGCACTGCGCGGACATTAACTGCATCAGGGTTAATTTTTCATGGGTATGTGAGTGCATTGGAGGAGACGGGCAACCTCAATGGTACTGCTTATGTTTGTCTTTTTGGTGTGCTCGGTGTTTGTAGATTCTTGCATGTAACGCTCTATATATAATTTGGTTTTCCTTCTAAACATTCTCCAATTAATGCACTGTAACCTCCTTCCGTCGATTTTTAGCAGACTGAGGAGACGTTGATTGCTTGTTGATGTGGTCTGCATCTCCTCCCAGCAGGACGGACCGCAACCAGGCCTTCGCCGCTGGGGCTCTTCAGTATCGGCCCCTCCCCGTAAATTTGCAAGAGTAGGTGTCCGATTATTCTCGAAATATGGGTAGATGGAGTGAGGAATTTTAGTTACCTGAATTTCATCATACAGAAGGTAATGAGAGCAAGCCTGTGCATGGACCAGTTGATATGCAATGCTGAATGTCATCATACAAAATGAATCAACTCACTTCAACCATTTAGTTAAATCTATTATGTTTCCCTATGTTTGTTTTAGAACATTCATATTCAAAAAAATGCAGTGCTAAATCTGCAGCGCATACTGGTGTATAAATCCACAATTGGTATATAACTCTAATATATCCTGTAGTTATGGACTTGCAGTATGTATTATCTAAATAGCATAGATATGATTTGTCCTATTTCAAAAATCTTGAACCAACATCCCTAATTTTTGGTAACAGTAATAACAACATGCATGTCTTCGGAGCATCTAATTTATATTTATTTTTATATGCACAGAGCGATGAAGTTTAAGGACAATACCAGTAAGTTAGATGTCCCTACAAACAATGTTAGGGCTGCAGATGAGCAACAACCTACTAACGCTGCTGCTGGCGCAGCTACCTCTGCTGCTAATCCGCCTGTCGTTTCTTCCTCTCCCCCTCGTCGTGAAAACCTTCGGAGGCCGTCAAAAGCTCACGTTGTTCCAAAAAAGAATATTCCAGGAAAGAGAAAGGATAGGGCAGCCACACCGAGCGATGATGATTTTGTTGACCCGCCAGCCCGTGTGAGCAAGGCCTCTAAACCTGACAATAGGAAGTCCAAAAAGGTAAAATGTTGTGAGGTGTTGTTGTTTGTGCTATGTTAACATTTGTCTTATGTTCCTGTAATCTTTGAACGATGTTGTCACGTGCCGCTGGTTGTAGAACCTTATTTTGTTGTTATTTTCTTCTGTCATGATCAGGGTAATATTAATAGTTCTAAAAAGATATGCCCGAACTATAAGTGTGCTCCCAACCAAGTTTTAGTGGCCAAGAAAAGTTTGTCTGAAGCTGTGAAAACTAAACTCAGAGAATATGACTTTGGAATATTCTTGGACTTGAAATTGAGAAGTATTGAGAACACCAAGTTGTTGATGTTCCTCATGGATAGGCTGGATCCCAATACGCTTACCTTGCGCATTACAGATAATAAGCACTTGAAAATTACTAGGCACTCCATCGAATGTGTTCTTGGGTTGCCAGATAGGGGTACAAACATAGTTGTACCCGGTAAAGACATCCAAAAGAAAGCGTTATGTGAACTGAAGATGAAGCTTGGTGTCGATCAAAGTGAAGATGTCAAGGTGCAAGATTTGATTGCACAGATTGCGAAAGATGAAGAGGGTGATGAATTCACGATCAGGTGCTTCGTGATGATCCTCCTGAACAAGTTACTCTTGCCAGGGACTTGTGATTACATCACAGGAAAGGAGGCTGCATTGACGGAGGACATCACTAAGCTGTGCTCGGTAAATTGGGCTAAATTAATCTTTGATGACATTGTGAATGCCTCTAAATCATGGCACTCAAAGAAGACCGGAACCACCAACCCCTCTATTCATGGTTGTGTGTTGTTCCTAGTTGTGAGTATCACATCCTTTCTTCACACTCAACCATCAAAAACCAATGTTGTGAATGCATACCCTCTTGGTAGTGAAGTTGTGACTGTGTTAATGTATGTGATTTTATAGGTATATTATTTGGGTAATTTGTTGGGAAAGCCTTCCACCAATCCCATCGTCACACCTCGGATAAATAATATTACGAGGGAGGAAATGTTGAGGCTCATCGACCAAGATAAGATAGTGCTTGACGGGGTTGGAACATTTGGTGCTTTGCCGGTAAGTTGCTCAACTATTTCATTCTGCAATGCATTTCTTTGATCACATCTTCACACATGTGTTTTTCTATTTTATGGTGTTCTACTAGTTGAGGAGTCAGGTGGGCACTTGCTACATGGAGGGTGCGGTGCCTACAACTGGTGGCACTCCTCCAAGTGGTTCAGATATCCCGTATCGGTCACATTCTTCTCCTCCTGCATGTATTATTAGCATGCATCGTCACCTCGCAGGTTGCTTTGATGATTTTTGTGAGCCACAACAGGTTGCAGCCATGTCGGCATTGCGAAGGTGCGATGACGACATCCAAAGGCTGGTGCTCAACATATGTGATCGACTGATGACGACAGTTGAGGAAATCAAGTGCATTGTGAGGGATTCTCGATCGAACCCACCACCACCACCAAGCCCCAAGGCTGCTTCGACTGCTGCTCAATTTCCCCTGTCAAGTGTGGGAGAAGATTCAAACTTGCATGATGAGAGGCAGCAACCATGTCCCACAACTGGTGTTGATAACTCTGTAAATGTGATGCTTAATGAGGGTCGCGACAATGTTTTTGATACAAGCGACCTTAGTTACACTCAGATTCTTATGGCTGCTGGGGTTCCAAAATCTCAACAAGGTGCCACAAACTATGGTATTGTGGCCATTGTCAATATATTTATCTATCCTTTTTCTATGTTTTTTAAACGGGTGGCCTCACACAGGTGCAATTTTGGATGGAGTATTTGGCAGTCAGTGGAATTCACAGTGTATCTACAATGATCCCGATCACGAAGTTCTAACAAATGGCGTGTGCAAAACTTGCTATGATAATGGTATATGTTCTTCTTCATAAGGCGTCTGTTTGTATGTTTCATGCAGTTTTAACCACTTTGTCTTCCTTATAGGTGACATGGGCAACTTAGATGACGAAGGGGTCGCCACTGAAGAGCCTATGGATTCTTCCACTAGTGCTGACGAAGGTGATCTTATGCACCTTACATCAGGTACAAGCAATTTTTTGACATTGCCACACTCTGTTTACATAAAAAATGGACTCCACACAATGGTACCTCGAACTCCATGGGCAGATATCGACGAGGAGGAAACTGAGCCCAGTAACGAAGTCATTTCAACCAAGAGTGGTCATACAAATGTTGGTATGGATCATGTGCATGATCTATAGTCAAGTGGACTCCGAGCTCCTTTTTATGATGAGACACCCAAACAACAGCATGAGACATTGGCCACATCTGCTGGTGGAACTACAAGCTTGACAGATTTGTGGGAGTCATCGAAAAAACTTCCTGATGCCATGGTAGAGTAGTTTTATGCTATAGATTCAAGTAGAATTCCTAAAGTTATGTATGGTTTGCATGTCACGTTACGTGCTTTTGCCTTTTTGCACTGTCAGCATTTACCTCCTATTGTCTTCGACAAGACACCAGATCACGCAATTGGCTTGGGGGCCGAATTTGCAAATGTAACTGAAAATGCGATGCAACCGCGGAAAGAGTCTCATCAGTTTCGAGATACTGCGATGAAAAAGACGGTTGGTCAGCACGAGGTACATTGGTGCATTTATGGAGACAACAAAATTCTTAACAAAATTAGGCGTTGAAGGTTTGTTGTTAAATGTTGTGCCTTTTTATTTTTGCACTTTCAGCATGTAGTTCCCCCTACGTTTGATGAGACACCGGTGCGCCTACGTCCAGAAAACTCGGCACAAGTGAGGGAGTGGACTGCACAACATTCAGAAGTTAGTAACAAAATGGCATTGCTTTAATGTTCTAAACTGTTTTTTGTTGAAAGTTTTATGTTTTTCTACAATATGTTTGGCAGAAAGTAGGTGATTAATAAAGATTGTTTCTTGTTTCGTGGGCCGTTCAACTAGAATGGCATTTTTCCACTAAAATGATGCCTCAATAAGTTTTATCCTCCTTATATGTAGCTCATATTGATTCGACCGGAAAACATGTCGACGGCGAGAAAAACGCAGATCTATGTTAATGGTTATCGAGATGTTTTCTTTGGAAGCCGACCGCCAATAACTAGGAGGAGACCCAAGCAATCAAGAAATGAACCACATTCAGTTTTCAAGTTCCCACTAAACTTAATAGATTGTTCTATCGATATTCGCAATGCTGCAAGAGTTCGTAAGATAGTCATATCCGACGAAAGTTTGAAGAAGTAAGTATTTGAATTGGCCTTTGCTTGTTATATTATAGAAATTGTTTGTTGTTCAACATTAATGTCATGCATTGTCAGGGTAAATCTTATATCCAATGCCTCTCTTGGCGTGTCCACGATTGGCGAGGATTTGGCTGATTGTTTTAGGGACAATGAAACGACCTTGGTAGAGATCATGAATATTTTCACTGAATGTGTTCGACATGATGAGAAGCTACACCCAACCCAGTGGAAGGGTCATACGCTTTTTCTAAGTTGGACTCTTGGGGTATGTTAGCTAGCCTCACCCTCTACCAACAACACATACTTTTGATTTCATCTTCATATTTCACATATGACTCCTATGTGTATTATGCTTTTCATCAGTCCATGTTGAACTATGAAGAGCTCCACAGGGGTCGAGTGTATAATACTGACAAAGCCGCTACTTTATTGGCTGAGCATCTCGATGGCATTGATCCTAAAGAGATTAATCAGGTTAGTATATGTACTGTCCTTCAAGTGAAATTACTTACAATGTGCTAGATTTCACTTATTATTCATTTATGTATGTACGGATCCTTTGGACATATCACCATAGTAACCACTTTGCAGTGTACTGTGTCAACTTGGAACACACTCGTATTGATGTTCTGGACTCGATTGACTGGTCTGAGACTAAGAGATGTAGCTCATTTGAAGAACGAAATTTCCCCTCGGGTCATAGAGCAATTGAACGGCTAAGTGAGGCTTTTCGCACAGTTACTGGCGGAGAGTTTCAAGATTTTTGTAAATGGCCAATGTGGAGCAAGGATGTTCCTCGACAACAAGGCAATGATTGTGCCATTTTCACTACAAAGTTCTTGCGCCACTATGATGGCGAAGTTGGTCAGCTCCGTTGTAACATTAATCCGGTATTTTTCATCAATTCCCTTGCTCTTGGATGATGTTATTCTGTTATTATTTTGATTTCTAATGCATAATTTATCTCTTGCAGGCAAAGACTAGTCAGTATAGGGATGAAGTTCTGTCCTATATTTTGTTCCATGAGTTGAATGAAGTCAATCCCTTACCTTACTCATTGGAGAAATTCAGGAGAGAAACAGACTATGTAAATTAGATAGCGCTTTGTATGTTTATAAGTTTGTAACAAAAACTGATATTTCTTGGTGTCTGTGTTGTAATGTACTCGGACTTGTTTAGGACTGCTTGGACGGTTCTTCTTACACTCAAATTAATGTATCCCCTCTTTTTTTCCTAAATCTTGGATTTGAAAGTTGGTAAAGACTTACAAAAGTAACTTTTATGTGTCCCATCCCTTAAGCCGCACATCTTGCACTCCCCCATTTTTGTGATATGAAGTTCATAACACAAACTTATCAAGATTCCGCGATTTCGTCCCAATGTACAACCATTAAATATCATCTAGAAATGTGCCGTACATAACCGTAAATCCATAAATGTTCCCTTTGATTATGGATGAAAAAATTAGATTATTACGGATGAAAAAAATTAGATGATCACAAATGAAAAATAGAAAATTTTCAGTTTGATGTTCATGTTTGAGATGAACTCACAAAAATTCCAGTAATTGCAGGAAATTTGATGTAAGGTTTGTTTTCAGCTGGTTATGTTAAAATTGATGGTTCGAAATACAAAATGTGCAGGAGAAATTAAAAATTATGCCAACAAATATTGAATGTTCCCCACCAGGAACCAGGTAAAGCATGAAATAATTTCGGAACAACGATTTTAGACATAATAACTTTTCAATATCTTTTAGACTACTCGGAATACACGAGTCGTAATGAAAAACACAACTTAGATTTCACATTCAAGTTATCTACACATCAGAAAACATGACTAATCGCTATCATCTATTTCGCGAGATGATTCACCATCTACCACATCATCTTCATCTTCTTCCAGCTCATCTATTAAACGGCGCCGAGTTGTAGTTCCCCTTCCCCTTCCCCTCCCCCTGCCCGTCCTTCCCCTTCCTCCTTTGGTACCACCAGTCGCGATGCTTTGTTGTTTGTTGGTGCATGACGCCTTGTTGTGACCGTCCATAAGGCCACATTTGCTGCATCTTCTTGTGCACTTCTTTGGCCCGCGTGCGCTGATATGTCTTTCTCCTTCTTCTGATCTAGAGCCCTTTGTTTTCGATAGTGGCGGGGCTTTAAAACTAATCATCTCACGGTCAGCTGGAGCACTGCAACCTCCTTCATCAAACACGGGCATTACATCAGCAGGCAGATCCTCGACCTGCGCCCTAAGTTCCTTCAACACATTCATGACTCTTACAGATGCAATTGTTGATCTGTCACCTGCTCTAACACAGGCAAAATCCTCCCTGAGCATATTAAAGTGCGTCACGCTAACTAGCGTCCCATCGGCTCCAACTTGGAGAGTGTCATTCCTGTCGTAAGGAGGGTCAATCCGTGCATTCCTTGTGTATCTTCTTAGCACATACTTGCTAGGAAGCCTCTGAATCTGCTCATTTGTCATCACTATAATAAGGTGTGGGCATAACAATCCTGTGCAAAGTGGGATGACAAAGAATAATTTTATTGTTGGTTATCCTGGTAACTATTCGCAATGGCAAGATTGACAAACCATATGCTACTTACCTGTGTGCTCCCACTGCATGCACTCACATCTGTAGTCTTCTTTTTCTTCATCACAAACCAATTTGAACTCATGTTGGGACCAAGAAAAAGACGGGCCATCTCTACCATAGACCACAAGGAAACGACCAGCATCCACTTTCTTTGTAAGGAAAGATGTTCCATAAACATATGCATCTTTGTATTTGTTGAATACGGCATGTGTATAGATCCTGCTCAACTGATTTTCCAGAGGGTAGTTTGTTATTGTTGCTGGGCGTGCCTACATCAGCATGGATGTGTCAAAGAATTAGATATACTCTGTTTTGTTTGCAGAACACCAACAACTTAAGAATATAAGTAATGCAGCTTAAGGATGGAAAGAATTTATATGATGGCAAGCAACTGTTACATATGTATATATGACACAACGTAAATTTATGTATGAGGTGTACTAGAAGATGTAATCATATGAGACGTAATACCTGACATGCAATGGTCTCTCGGCCTTCTGCTTCTTTTCTCTTTTGCAAGACTAGGTACATTTTTCGTGCAAACTCATGCAAAGGTGTCGTAGTGTTAACATGATGTCTTTTCACAAGTCTGTTCATGCTTTCACTGCGCTGCGTAGACGTCATTCTCCCACAGTAAACAGCTTTGAAATATGCCGCAATCCAACGTGCATGCTGATCATACAAAGTGCTGATCGTAGGATCTGACTCGAGGCCATATTCATTCACCATATCCTTCCATGCAGACTCAAACTCTAGAGGGGTAAGTGGGTGATTTATTGCTGTTAGTAGCTTATCTTTCAAACCATCATGCAAGTCAAACAGTGGCTTCAAGTCAACTTTGTGCCTTTCCCATACATGCCATCTGCATAGCCTATGCAACGTGTTTGGAAACACGTGCGGAAGAGCGTTTTCCATTGCTACATCTTGATCTGCAAAAGAGGATATTAGTCATTGAACAAGTTTTACCATATTGGTTGAAACTGACATGTATGTAGCCATGAAGTGCTCAACAATACCGGTAAGTATGCAATGAGGTTCCTTGTCTCCCATGCATGTTTTGAAAGTCTGGAAAGCCCATTTAAATGATTCCTCTGTCTCGTCACGGAGGAGTGCAAACCCAAAAATGACATTCTGCAAGTGGTGGTTGCTCCCATCAAACATCGCCAACGGCATTTTGTAAAAATTACACTTATATGTTGTATCAAAAGTAACCACATCACCAAACTCAACATAGTTTGCCTGGCAGCTAGCATGACTCCAGAATATATTCTTCGTAACACCCTCAGAGTCATCCTCTATATCATAATAGAATTTACTGTTATGTGCTCTGAACTCATTGAAGAAGGCCCTAAGTTTTTTTACATCATCAGCTCGCTTCTTAAGTACATTGGCTGCTCTTCTGATATTGGAAGTAAGACATGGAAGAAACAACAGATATGTTACAACCACAAGGATTTTATTCATGGACAGCTATATTGTAGAATGAAGTGTCATAAAATTACCTATTTCGCAAGTCACGATCATTCATTGGCATGACCTCATAGTTGCCATGAAAATGGGTCAACACATTCATTATTGTATTAGGAGAGACGTCATAGGTCTGCAGATCATCAACAACCTCTATGATAAGAGGATCTTTGTTCTTATGTGAATACATGTGCTTCAATTCAGATGGATTAGGATTCAGAGTATGATTGTGCTCCAACATCACTTTCTCATATATCCATTCTTTCCCCCTTTTCTTGATTTTAACAGCTGCCCCACAGTTAACCTTCTTGGACATTTTCGCACGTTTGCGTTCCTCCCCAGGAGCATGCATACAGACGCGACATCGGCTTCCGCTTGAGCTTGGTAATACCAAAACCTGCTGATCTTGCATATTGTTGATAAAATTCATACCCTTCCTTATCGGTGACGAAAGCCATATTTTCCTTTGGGACAAAATCTTCGCGGACTTGGTTACCCTGATGTCATATTCATAGCATACATTAGATACTCTTTGTCATTCATCCGAATGACCATTCCGATGACTATATATCTCATGAAGAAGCATAACACTAGGCATATCGGCCTTCTACAGAATACCGAAAAAATAAAAGAAGACATCTACATATTTGGACATAACACTAGGCATTTCTATCTTGTTTTTAAGCAAATGTGATGTTTTATGTTTATGTAAACCGGGTAAAAAAATATGTCAAGTGTCTGGGAAAGAAAGTCTGAATCTTGAGTGAATAGTAAATTTTATTTGGGTGTTGTTTGTTTGCTATGGCAGACTGATGATAAAAGCAGTTATGCATTTCAACAGAACCTGCCTTCTAGCATGCCTGCAGAAAATCTAATATAGTGTGCCTTCCTGACCCTGCAGGACACCAAAAATCTAAAGTCTATCCCTCCACTGCCTGCAGAAGCTGGAGAGACGGTCAAGATATCAGCTTTTAACCATTGAGCAGGCTGCAGCTTCAGGCTTGTCCATACTTTGGGCAAAACAAATGTTCTGAAGGTAATTTATTTCTATCTTATCACAATAAGTTGGCAAGAAAAAGAAGATTGAAAGCTTAGTGCATATACTTATTGTACTATAACCAATAATGTTAGTATTCTGTTTGCAGTATGTACAGTACACTGCTATCGCTACAGTATTAGTCTTAGGCGCGAGTGGTCCGCTTAACGACTGTCGGAGCTGAACCTATCGGCCTATCTGGGGTGTTCCGTAGAAGGAGCGCCTTCAATTATTTGTCTTCTTTGGAACAACAACTGTTGAAGTAGGAATATACAACTTCAAATGCTTCAACCAGTGGTTAATCTAGGTCAGAAAGATAGATTTCCTGTTCCATCCCGAAGCTCAGGCATACGCTAGATGGTCTTTAGCTATGTACTTAGTTAATCCGTGGATCCTTCCTTGAACAGTATGGTCGAAAGAAGCCATTCAGCAGTGTGCTAGCCAACAATATAATGACGCCACATCCTAAGAATGAATAAAACTGAATCCTGATAATGCTATCTAGTTACAACATGTACTGAAGTTCAATCAAAATACAAGGCATCTTCCACTGACTAATGTTCATTCGTCAAAAGAGAGATGAATAACAGACCTGCCCCCAAACACTGGATACTGAAATTTACAGCAAGGTATGCACAGCAAGGTATGTACATCAGCAAAGTCAGACACTGGATACTAAATTGAGTGGGAACGTACATGTATGTATCTTGCGCTGGGATCTGGAGTCATCATCTCGCTTGGTTCAACAGTACACGGCGGCGTCAACGTGGATGTGTGCATCGCCGGATGGCGCACAGTGGAGTTCTCGCCGCCAATCGGAAAATTTGAGCCGCTGCCAGACGAAGTTCTAACGCCATGGTATGGCGTCGAGAAATACGTTAGAGGAGGCGCATTATCAGGCACAACAAAGCTCATCGGAGAAGGCTCATTGTCCTCGGATTCTCGCCGGCGGAAGGTTGGAGACGAGTCCATGAGCGAAACCGCCGGGTGCGAATCCCCTCCCGCCCCCCTTGAAAACTGAAAGAGTGCCACTCGCACGTCGTGGGGCAGTAAATACCAGTCGCACGACCTGCGGCCGCGAATCTTGAACCGCAGTATGGATTTTGGCAGGAACGTAAGTTTTTGGGGCAGTCTTACGGCTGGGAAATTTCAGCGAACACTTGTATTAAACAAATCCAAAAAAATAGATAAAACAGGGGGGAAAACAGAGGCAAATAGCAAACATGGCCACTGCTCGCCCATGGTAGGCGCTCCCATCACCAGCTACCTCCGGTGCCACAGTGTGCTCCCGCGGAGGTGCCTCCACGATGGAGTGATGACTCACCTCGCCGGGAAGAGCTGTCCATCCGGCCATCGATCCGCATCCTCCTCGGGAGCGCTCTCCCATGGCAGCCTCCCTCTATGACCGGTCGAGCGACGGGGTCAACGACGGAGACGATAGCGAACCAAATAAGCTGCAAAAAAAGGGAATAACCTGTCGGGATGGGAGGACCAAAGAAAAGTTACCGCAGGAGGAAAAAAATCTTATGATAAATTGCAATTGCTCCAATAAGTGAGATTATAGTTTGTTAGTTTTTAATAAAGTTTCTGATTCATACTTGAAATTGTGAATGAATTGTTACTTTAGCATAAGAAATAATATGACTATATATATATATTGCGCTATTCGTCACCCTGGATGAGGAATAGTTATTCTTCACCCCCTCTATTTTATCATCAATGCACCGTAATTTTACGTTCCGTAAGTTTTTGTCTTATTTCCGACGTAAAAACAGACCGTAAGAAAATATATAATCGCCGTAAAAAAATTTATATTATTTAAAATTACAAACGTAAAAACATAGTGTAAAACACACATAAACTGCAGATTTTCGTATATTATGATCTATATTTTAATTTTCTTATGCCAAATTTTAGGTAGTGAAACAATCAAAATGTAACTATTTGAATTCCAAATGTAATTTAATTCAGAAATGATCGTAAGATTACCTCAGATGAAGAATAACTTATTCTGCACCCTGGGTGATGAATAGTATCACTATATATATATATATATATATATATATATATATATATATATATATATATATATATATATATATGTTGCTGTTCTAAGAATGATTATGATGCCCTCATGTCCGTATTTTATTTTATCGACACCTCTATCTCTAAACATGTGGACATATTTTTCGATATTGGCTTCCGCTTAAGGACAAGCGAGGTCTAAGCTTGGGGGAGTTGATACGTCCATTTTGCATCATGCTTTTATATCGATATTTATTGCATTATGGGCTGTTATTACACATTATGTCACAATACTTATGCCTATTCTCTCTTATTTTATAAGGTTTACACGAAGAGGAAGAATGCCCGTAGCTGGAATCTTGGGCTGGAAAAGGAGCAAATATTAGAGACCTATTCTGCACAACTCCAAAAGTCCTGAAACTCCACGGGAGTCATTTTTAGAATATATAAAAAATATTGGGCGAAGGAAGCACCAGAGGGGGGACACCCACCATCCACGAGGGTGGCGGGCGCGCCCCCTGTCTCGTGGGCCCCCTGGCAGGCCTCCGGTGCCCATCTTTGGCTCTATGAAGTCTTTCGCCCTGGAAAAAATCATCAGCAAGCTCTCGGGATGAAACTCTGCCGCCACGAGACTGAACCTTGGCGGAACCAATCTAGGGCTCCGGCGGAGCTGTTCTACCGGGGAAACATCCCTCCGGGAGGGGGAAATCATCAGCATCATCATCACCATCGGTCCTCTCATCGGGATGGGGTCAATCTCCATCAACATCTTCACCAACACCATCTCATCTCAAACCCTAGTTCATCTCTTGTATCCAAGCTTTGTCTCAAAATCTCAGATTGGTACCTATGGGTTGCTAGTAGTGTTGATTACTCCTTGTAGTTGATGCTAGTTGGTTTACTTGGTGGAAAATCATGTGTTCAGATCTTTATGCATATTAATACCCCTCTGATTATGAACATGAATATGCTTTGTGAGTAGTTACATTTGTTTCTGAGGACATGAGAGAAGTCTTGCTATAAGTAGTCATGTGAATTTGGTATTCGTTCGATATTTTGATGAGATGCATGTTGTCTTTCCTCTAGTGGTGTCATGTGAACGTCGACTACATGATACTTCACCATTGTTTGGGCCTAGGGGAAGGCATGGGAAGTAATAAGTAGATGATGGGTTGCTAGAGTGACAGAAGCTTAAACCCTAGTTTATGCGTTGTTTTGTAAGGGGCTGATTTGGATCTATATGTTTCATGCTATGGTTAGGTTTACCTTAATAATTTTTTTGTAGTTGCGGATGCTTGCAAGAGGGGTTAATCATAAGTGGGATGCTTGTCCAAATAAGGGCAGTACCCAAGCACCGGTTCAACCACATATCAAATTATCAAAATACCGAACACGAATCATATGAGCATGATGAAAGCTAGCTTGACGATAATTCTCATGTGTCCTCGGAAGCGTTTTCCTCTATATAAGAGTCTATCCAGGTTTGTCCTTTGCTACAAAAAGGATTGGGCCATCTTGCTACACCTTATTTACTTTTATTACTTGTTACCCGTTACAAATTACCTATCACAAAACTATCTGTTACCGATAATTTCAGTGCTTGCAGAGAATACCTTACTGAAAATTGTTTATCATTTTCTTCTGCTTCTTATTGGGTTCGATCCTCTTACTTATCGAAAGGACTATGATAGATCCCCTATACTTGTGGGTCATCATCCGCCGGCGCATCAGGTGTACTATGCGGCTCCGCGGCCGTACGGAGGATACCCACTGCCGCAGCTGAGCGGCGCCTACGATCTCCCTACGGTCCCACCGCTGCCCTCGCCGACCCTGTCGCCGACGCCTTGGGATCCAACGCTCCTCGCCGCGCTGCACACCGCGCCTACGCCGAACAACTACACTGGAGGCGGTGATTGGTACATGGACACCGGGCTACGGCTCACATGTTTGCTCATCCTGATAATCTTGTCTCCTTCACTCCTGTCACCACCGACCGCTGCATCATTGTCGGCGATGGTTCCACACTACCTATCACACATGTCGGGCACACTTCTTTTTCTTCAAATTCCATGCCTATTACTTTGTCTAACATACTTGTGTCACCTCATCTTATTAAAAACCTTGTTTCCGTTCCTTGTTTAATTCATGACAATCATGTTACTGTTGAATTTGACGAGCTTGATTTTTGTGTTAAGGACGCTCGAACCAGGATGGTACTTCACCGATGTGACAGCCTTAACGAGCTCTATCAGGTGCATCCGCCATCCACCTCCACCACCGCACCGGATGCTCTTTCCGCCGGCATCGACCTCTGGCACGCTCGTTTGGGTCATCCCAACCCCGTCACACTTCGTCATATTCTTAAGAGTTTCAGTTTCAGTTGTAATAAGATAGAGGATCACATCTGTCATGCATGTTGCGTCGGCAAACATGTTCGCCTTCCATTTAATAAATCCACCACCATAGCTTCTTTTCCTTTTCAGTTGATTCATAGCGATGTGTGGACCTCTCCGGTTCCTAGTAATTCGGGCTATTTATATTATCTGGTTATCCTTGATGATTATTCTCACTATGTGTGGAAGTTTTCTTTATGAAAAAAGTCGGATGCACTCTTCACTTTGACGTCTTTTTACTCCTATGTCAGCATGCAGTTTGGGCGTCTCATCCTTGCTCTTCAGACTGACAATGGAAAAGAATTCGACAACCTTGCTTTCCGCACTTTTCTGTCGCACCATGACATAGTTTTTCGTCTCACATGCCCGTATACTTCACAGCAGAACGGTCGAGCCGAACGCGCACTTCGCACTCTGAATGACTGCGTTCGCATGCTCCTGTTTCATGCTAATGTGCCACCTTGTTTCTGGCCAGATGCACTCGCTACTGCTTCACTTCTGCTTAACCTTCGCCCTTACCGCCCACGGTGAACTATGCACCTCACCATCTTCTCTTCGGCATGCCCCCATCTTATGATGGCTTGCGTATTTTCGGGTGCCTTTGCTATCCTAGCACTGCCGACTCCGCTCCTCACAAACTCACACCTCATTCTACCGCTTGCATCTTCATTGCCTACCCTTCCAACTTCAAGGGATATCGGTGCTACGATCTCGTCTCCCACCGTGTGTTCACTTCCCGGCACGTTTACTTTGATGAGCACGTGTTTCCGTTTCAGCAGGTACCTCCAGCTGTTCCTCCCGCCACCGGTGACGTGGGCTCCTCGACGCCGCTCCAGTGCGCTCGCACGCCTCTCTTGGCCCGCCCCTGGCTTTGAGGCGCGCCCCCCGCATGCCACGCCTCCTACAACCACGGCACTGGAGCCCAAGCCGCCCCTGATGTTGCCACCCGCGGCCCCCTCAGCCCCCGCCCCCCGTCCCCCTCGACGCCCCAGGCGCCCCCCGCACCTCCAGCGCCTGTGACCGGTCCG
The DNA here is from genome assembly GCF_056163025.1 of Triticum urartu. NCBI lineage: Eukaryota > Viridiplantae > Streptophyta > Magnoliopsida > Poales > Poaceae > Triticum > Triticum urartu. Next base: position 100,835,407 of record NC_141875.1, read on the forward strand.
GTCACCCGCGCCCGCACAGGCATTTTTCGCCCGAGCTCGCGCTACGTCGCGGATGACTACGTCCATGCGGCGTCCACCTCTGAGTCGTCATCGTTGTCGTCCTCCGTTCGAGCCGCTCTTCGTGACCCGCTCTGGATGGCTGCAATGTAAGAGGAGTTTGACGCCCTGTTGCGCAACCGGACGTGGCAGCTTGTTCCCCGTCCCCGGCACGCCAACGTGATTACTGGGAAGTGGGTCTTCAAACACAAGCTCCGTCCTGATGGTACCCTTGATCGGTATAAAGTGTGATGGGTCATTCGCGGCTTTCGACAGCGTGCTGGCATCGACTTCACCAACACATTCGCTCCGGTCGTCAAGCCTGGCACAATACGCATGGTTCTTCACCTTGCGGTCTCCCGTGCTTGGCCGGTGCACCAGATGGACGTCTCCAACGCCTTCCTCCATGGTCACCTCAAGGAGCAGGTCTTCTGCCAACAGCCCACCGGGTTTGTTGACCCGACGCTTCCCGACCACGTGTGCCTGCTCTCGCGGTCCTTATACGGACTTAAGCAGGCTCGCGCGCTTGGTACCAGCGCATCGCGGCGTTTCTCCACCAGCTTGGGTCCCGCTCTACCCACTCGGACGCCTCACTCTTCGTCTATCATCAAGGCGCTTACACAGCCTACTTGCTACTCTATGTCGACGACATCATCCTAACGGCATGTACGACTGGTCTCCTCAGTCAGCTCACGGCTCGTCTTCGCGCTGAGTTCGCCATCAAGGACTTGGGTCCTTTGCACTACTTCCTCGGTGTCGAGGTGGTGCGCCATCCAGATGGCTTCTTCCTTCATCAGCGGAAGTACACTCATGAGCTCCTGGAGCGCGCCGGCATGCTTAACTGCATGCCCGCCGCCACGCCTGTTGATATGAAGGCCAAGCTTTCTGCCACAGATGGTTCTCCTGCTTTGGATGCTACTTTCTATCGGTCTATCGTTGGTGCTCTCCAGTACCTCACTCTGACTCGATCGGAGATGCATTATGCCGTGCAGCAGGTGTGTCTTCATATGCATGCCCCCCGAGACGTTCACTGGGCTGCCGTCAAGCGGATTCTCCGCTATGTCTATGGCACTATGGATCTTGGGTCACTCTTCACGCCTCCGCCGACACCGCCCTCACTGCCTACTCCGATGCAGACTGGGCGGGCTGCCCTGACACTCATTGCTCCATCTCGGGCTATTGTGTCTACCTTGGACCCTCCCTTATCTCGTGGTCGTCCAAGCGGCAGCCTACGGTCTCTCGTTCCAGTGCTGAGGCTGAGTATCGTGCGGTGGCCAACGCCGTCGCCGAGTGTTCGTGGCTTCGCCAGCTGCTTCAGGAGCTCTCTTGCCCCGTTGACCGTGCCACGGTGGTCTACTATGACAACGTCTCAGCGGTCTACCTCTCCGCTAACCCGGTGCATCATCGACGGACTAAGCATATTGAGTTGGATATTCATTTTGTTCGGGAACAGATGGCCCTTGGCCATATTCGTGTTTTACACGTCCCTACTTCTCAACAATTTGCAGATATCATGACCAAGGGCTTGCCTACGGCGTCATTTGAGGAGTTCCGGTCCAGTCTTTGTGTCAGCCGCGGTGCCGCTTCGACTGCGCGGGGGAGGGGGGTGTTGAGTATATGTGTTATGTGCATATTGTGTATTGAGCCCGCCTTCTAGTTCCTTGTATAGTTGATATCCGTGGCATATTTTTGTACATCATATATGCGTGCCTACGCACAAGAGCAATATATTGTGCAATCATAATCTCATACATTATGAGACGGAGGGAGTATATCAGTAGCTTAGAAAGCAAGCAGCTTCACGGAAAGAGAGAAAAAACTTTAACTAGAGTACGTAGTGCTATCACGTTAAGTTCACTTCGCCAAGCATACGCACGAGTCGGCAAAGGTGAATTTTCACGGCATAAGATAGGTTGGTTCCTTTCCATGGCCAGCTGTGGGCGAGTTACTTTGTTGAATCCCCATATGATAGGATGATCCACGAGGGCCTTATTTTCCGAGCAACTTTCGGCCAAGTTTTTCTCTACTGCTGTACTAAAAGACCTCCGGTTAATTACCCGAGCAAACAAAAGAGTCGGAGACGGCGAAGAAGGGCATCCACAGTGTATGCTTTTTACAGCCTCTAAGAGCAATTTTAATGGGGCGATCCATTTCATCCGCAACCGTCCGTTTGGGTCGGTGCAAACAAAAGAGGCGGCTCAACGCATCGACCCATACCCAAGTCGCATCCGCGCCCATGCATTTGTGGCCCAAATTTGTGCCCTAAATGCGTCGGCGCGGACGCGGAACAGATGCCTCGCACGTCTTTTCGTTGTCCATCGTGTCCCCACCTGGCGGCCGTCCAACTTCGACGGTCAACATTATTTATGACGACCGCCCACCTTGGGCCCACGCGCCAGTGACGGTGGTCGTCCTTTTTAAGCCGGGCGTGCGGCGGGGCCGTCCTCATCCACTGCCACTTGCCCCCGTCCCAATCTGGCCACCCCTGCCCCCACGCCGGCGACAACCCTAGCCATCGCCAGCATGGGCTTCTTCTCCGGCACCGGCAGCAGCGGCAAGGGCAAGGCCCCCGCCCGCCATACCCCCTCCCTCCCTGCGCCGCCGCGCGCTCCCCGGCAGAGGCAGCGCATCAACGTGCCGGTGCACCAGGCCGAGTGGCACTGGCAGCACCGCGTGCCTCTGCCATACCCCGACGTGACGCTGCCGCATGACTGTCATTTGGATCCAAAGAGGATCCCAGTGTCGGCGGCGCCGCGGACAGCGAGGGCCCATGCGGAGGAGGTGCGGCGCCGGCGGGCATTGCTGACGCCGGAGCAGTGAGCCTTACCGCACAACGCTGTCGACTCGCCCTACTGGGCTCGATGGTTCTCCTTCGAGCACGAGGAGGCGAGGCGACGCGGTGTCCGCGACGTCGACCGCAGCCTGCCGCCGTCCCCGCTTGTCGTCCGCGACGAGGACCAGGAGGCCGAGGCCGCCTACCAGGCGGCCATTAAGGAGAGCGAGGACGAGGAGCGGTGGAGGGAGGCGGATGAGGCAGCTTTCCAGGCTGCCATGGCGGAGGCCATGGCCCTTTCCGCGGCGGGCGACTGCGTCGTGCCGCCGGTGACCCCGCTGTCCCTGCCCAAAGCCGAGCCGGAGGAGCCGGCCCCTCTCAAGCGCTACTCGTGGACCGTAGTAGTGCGCGAGTGGGTCAGCGTTCTGCCGATCTGACTCGGGGCGACCAAGAAGCAGGAGGCGGCCTACCTCGACCACTAGCGTCGCGTTCGGCTGGCCGAGGAGCGCCGGGAGGGCGAGCGTCTGTAGATGCTCAAGCGCGAGGCCGAAGAGGAGGCGCGTCAGGCCCAGGCAGCGGCGGCGCAGCCCGACATCGCCGCCCTCTGGAACATGGCGTTCCCCTGGGCCGGCCCTGCGCCGACGTTGATCGACCTCACCGGCCCCGACGCAGGCGCCGACGAGGATGCCTAGGGCTGCACATCGTCTAGTTTTTAGTTTTTTATGTTAATCAATGTAATGTGGACTTTCGCCGCCTTCGTGGCCGGCTTTTATGTTTAATTAAATGCATGTTAATTTTTTTGGCACACCGACAAAATGGGTCGGGCCAGCGTTGGGCGCTCGCGCCGATCCAAACCCAGCGCCGGGCGTTTGTGTTCGTCAGGCCGACCCAAATGGACAAAAATCGAACAAAAAGGTCGTCTGTTTGAATCGGCCCGTTGGAATTGCTCTAAATTCTCTCTCTCTTTTTAGAGGCAGTCTCTATACATTGCATGAGCTGCCTCTAACAAAAAATTGGTTAGCATCACCTCTAACCTTAGAGGCTGCCTCTATACATTGCATGAGCTGCCTCTAACAATAAATTGGCTAGCATCACCTCTAACCTTAGAGGCTGTCTCTAACAATTTAATAATCCATCCGATCTCACTTGTCAGCCTTAGAAAGCACAAGAAAGTACAAAAAAATATTACTGATTGGACAAATATGGTGCTAATCAATACTTTTTAAATTTCTTTTTTTTCGATAAAGGGCGATTTTATTATCTCAGGATGTAGCATCAAGGGGATACAAAACATTATGAGTAACACCCGGTCTCTGCATAACTAAGATGCACACAGCCAAATCCAAAAGTCTGACAAAAAACAAGAAATATAAACCGACATATCGGCAACAGTAAGTCCTATAGATCGACACTATGCCTATGTCGAAGGTGGTGGTGGATCAATCCGGAGGTTATGCTGCCACCCATGTTGGGAAAAAACCTCCGTAGCCACCTGCTCCAACCGCGTACACACCGCCTTGAACAACGATTGGTGCTCCGATCGTTGTAGCATAGACCACGTATGAAGCGAGTGCGTACAACGGAAAATAACCTGCAGAGGAAAAGCATTTTTTCTATTAAAAACCAAATCGTTTCTACATAGTCAGAGCGACCAAATTAAGGCGTACGCTCCCACCCTTATAAGCGCTTTAAACCTATTTGGAATACCGTCCAACCAGTGACCAAATATATTGGCAACACTTGTGGACGGATATAAATTTGACATTATTTGGATAATTGACCACGTAGAACGTGCAAACTTGCATTGGAAAAAGAGATGTTTGATTGTCCAACACTTTTTAAATTTCTGCTAGGGTCTACCTTAAAGACTGGATAGAGTCTCTATACATTTTTTTGTGGGTAAGTCTTTATACATTATGGTTTTTCATTTGATAAAAGGAAAACCATATGAGGCCTACCTTAAAGGCAAACCATTTGATAAGAGGGTCTATACACTGAAGATACTCGAATGGCCACGCTGCTGCGCATGACTCGGCGCTTCGTCGGTTTTGCAGCTTATGCACAATGTCAGCGGCGGCCGGCGGGATAGGGTCGGTTGCTGCTTATCCATTCCTCCGTTCATTCGTCCCCAGCTCCAACCTCCAAGGCGGCGGCATTCTGACGCACGCAGAAGGCAGGCGCACACGCACGTCGCTCTCTGCCTGGCCTGAACCTGGAACTGCAAGCACCCGTGACCAGTCCGTCTCAGGCATGCTTCGGACGTATTTGGTTGCGTGCATTAAGCCTAACCTGATTCGGGTGAGAAAAATTAAGCCTGTTTGGTTGATTGCATTTATCATTGAACCTGCATAAAATTTAAAACATATTTGGGCCTCGCTGAAAACGCTTACATCGGTAGTTTTTAGCGAGCCAAGATAAGAGGAGCGCACATGATGGACCACTTGCACGAGGGAAGATAAGAGAAATACGAGCTGGTATGCAGCCTGTGCATACTTATCTTCTCCTATCTCACTTAATCTTCTCTCTAATTCTATTCTTTCTAATCCCTTCCTATCTATACAACGATACTTCGATTAGAGATAAACTCTACATGAAAAAGATGCACCTCGATGCTACGGTTTCATTCAGGCGATCGGTTAGTAGTTTTGTCGGCCGTAAGTTCTTAATTTCGTCTTCCCATTTAAAGCTATTCTGGACGAATTTTGTCATATTCATCGCGCACGATCGATCATTTGAAATTTCCTTTAACCAACAGCCTAATCTCGCAGTTCCGCACAACATTCGTGTTGTAATTTTTTGGTTTCAACGATCGTAGCTTTATCTCTCTTTGAACAATAGCCTACTGCACTGCCGCAGCCATGTTGAGCTCATCTGTCCTCTGCTCAGAGACTTCCTATTCATCCCTCTCGACGCCGACACCCTTCCCCTTGATCTCCTTGCCCACGTCCTACTATCCTAGAGTCGTTTGCGGTGTCGCTCATCTCGGCCTACTCTCTGTCGTCCTCCTACTGCACTAATGTTGCAATGGCGTGCACACTGCTTTCTTGTGTCCTCTGCCTCCGTGCACACTGCAATTCGTCGCGTCGCCGACGGGGTCGATCATTTTGGCCTCCTCTCTCTCGCCCTACTACACTAGAGTCGTTTCCGACGTAGATCATCTCGGACTCCTCTCTCGTCCATTGCACTGACGATACCATGGTGCGAGCACCGCATTCTTCTCCTTTGTCGACTGCCTTTGCGCAAGCACCACAACTAGTTTGCCGACGGTGTCCCTCACCGTGCCGCTGATAGGATCGCTCGTCCATGACTCCATGCTCGTCATGTCGGACACGGCGCTACGACCACTATCCACCGCAGCCGCCATTGTCCGGTGCACATTGCATTTCTTCTCCCCCTTCCTCTGCTAGCTCTTAACCCTGTGTGCTAAGTGCAAGTGCTAGCTCTTAGTCATACCTCATGCGTACAACCAAACACCGTGTTCTTGTGTCGTTTGGGCCAATGCAGGCAACCAAACAAAATGCACTTACGTATTACCTAATGCAGGGACCCTAGATGCAGGCAACCAAATAACTTGTAGATGACGCATTTGAAGCTGTTTTTGCTCAACCAATCTGGGTTAAGATGTGTATGCAATGCAGCTACTGTTCACTACTGCAACTAAACACGCCCTTCATGTCCAGCCGAAAGCACACATTTGTACGGACGACGAGAGACGTGCATGCACCAGTCGCAAAAGCATTTCAAGCCCGGCGGGCTCCGCCTCTCTCCAATAATGGCGTGTTGTCACCCGCAAAAAAATGGCTTGTTGCCGATTCTGCATGCGCCTGCACATTCATGGGGTGTGTTTCTGTATACTATTTTTCCCAGTTCTACATTTTTGCATTTCGCAAGGCTGAGCTAAATTTTAAATGATGCCTGAAACATGCTTAGGCCTCCTTTAGTTGATAGGATATAATTATCATATAAATAGAGAACTTGTATTTCCGCAAAAAAAAAGAATAGAAAACTTGTAGAAGATAAGATGACATGTATCTAAAATTCTATGAGTAGGATTTGAAAAAGGGATGTCATTTGATTCACATTGTAGAAAGTTTTCCACTGAGTCTAGGCTGTTTATTTTCTTTTGAAATGTGGAAGATAGGAACCAACCCTATGTAGAATTTTGAATTCATTCCTATGAACCAAAGACTCTAAAGGAAAAAAAAATCCCTACAAGAGTCCTATCCTATAAAATTTCTATGAAATTTCTCCAAATTAAAGAAGGCCTTAGTTTATTGTATCGAGAAAACATTTCTCGCTTTATAAATAAAGTATAATTCAGAAATACACGGACGACCAGTAAAAGGTGGGGAGGAAGCCCACTTACAAAGGAGATCTCGGCATAACCAAACAACACAACCACACATGACTACATTGCCGCAAGCTAAACAGGAAGGCATGAATGCAGCACAACACACCTTAAAAACACCTAAGCTCCACGACAACGCCCTCAAGAGGGGTAACGGTGTTGTCAAGTCCGAGACGGACAAGGGTCTTCACCCGAAACCCCGACACAAAGAGGAGAACCACTACGACGTTCTCAAGAGAATAGTTTCACCCACGGGCATCCCCATCGTTGGTGCCAAAGCACGGAGCTTTCGCTTGGCAACTCACCAATGCCACCACAAGGTAACCAGGGTCATCGCGGCGAGTACACACCTGCAGTCCAGATTTGGGCGTTGCCACTGCCAACAGCAGATAGCGAGCCTGAGCTACCCACGCTACACCCCTCGCCGCCCAAACGACCAAAATGTATAGCCACCACCGCCGCCATGATTCTCGTCGGAGAGCCAACACATGCGGACCGCCATCCAGGGCCGCCACCTGGCATCCATGTCCCAAGACCTTACCAACCATCCACCTCACAACCATTGTCATCGTTGCAGATCACGGGTGCCGCGATTGCAACTTTTTTATGTGCTGGTTGCAACTCCTTCGGTGAGCGGTCCCAACTTTTCCTCTGGTTGGTCGCAGCTTTGGCGCTGATGGGTTGCAGCTCCTTGTGCATCGCAAGTTGGGAGGTGGCGGCTGCTAGTGGCGTATCGTGGTGGCTGTGGTGTGGTGTGCGGCAGGAAATGAGGTTGGAGAAACAGAGGAAGGAGGCAGCGATGTCAGCGCTGCGGAGAAAAGAAGAAAAACAAGTGAAGAAGGGCATGTAGAATGGTAGCATATGGATAGAGATGCCCCACGAGAAAAAGTAGGTTGAGGCATCTAAATTGTTTTTTCTCTCCAATGCAAGCTACCACTAGTAGTCCTCATCAAGGAAAATAAAATCGAGACTCAGGGTACACATGCATCTCTACTTTCCACTCCAACTTTTTTAGCTTTTTACATCAGACCACACCTTTTCTCCCGAAGCACCTACCTCCTTCCGAGGATCCCGCTACACCATTCGAACCTACATCCGATCCTACATGGCATGTGGAGCATCACCCTGGGGCTATGCATTGGCGATGCTTGAAGAAGACCCGGCGGGAGAGGATAAGGTGTTGGGAATCAATGATGGAAAACAATTTTTTTCTACGCACATGCAATGATCTATCCATGGAGATGCACATCAACGAGGGGGAGAGTGTGTCAACGTACCCTAGTAGACCATAAGCGTAAGCGTTTCACAACGTGGTTGATGTAGTCAAACTTTCTTCGCGCTCCACCGGCCGAGTACCGAACGTACGACACCTCCGAGTTCTACAGACGTTCAGCTCGGTGACGTCCCTCGCCTTCTTGATCCAGCAAGGTGTTGAGGTAGTAGGGAGTTCCATTAGCACGACGGCGTGGTGATGGTGATGGTGAAGTGATCCGCGCAGGGCTTCGCCTAATGTGACGCCCCAAGACCGACGCTCCAGAAGACTTCCATATTTTCGTGACCTCCATGTGTTTCATTTGTGCTTGCTCTATTTACTTTTGCATTGCATCATGTCATCATGCCATCATGTCATTTAATTTTGTAAAACTCAACTAAATAAATTGCATGGATCTTCAGTCCATTTAAACTAAGGGAATTCACATGGTGATTCTCTTTACAACATATCCTCCCAATATTAGGGAGCTATAATAAATATTCCATTCTTTTGGAATTAACCATAACACACTTGCAAATATTCCCCATGTCTTTTCTTGCTTCAAGTTTGCTCCTCAAACTTCACCCATGAAAGTTTGGTTTTGGTAATTGATGACAATCTCTATGGACTAATGGTTGCCTTGAGTTATATTTGAAGGTTTTGTCCATAGGCTTTTCTTGGAGTACATGTGTTGGTTTCAAGGAGAGTTTGTGTCGACCAAGGTGCTATTCAAGGAATTACCTAAAGATTGTTCTTGTGAGAGGTCGATCAAGACTAAGTTAAAGAGTGAATCAAGTTGATTAACCCACAAAGCGTAGAAGATGTACCGAGAGGGATCAAGTGATCCCATGTTATGGTAAGCATTGTCAATTACGCTTTGTGTACTAACCCATGGTCTTTGTGAGGGTTCTTTGTGGGGTTAGGTTGCGGTGTGCAAGTTCAAGTGGAGCACCACGAAGAGATCAAATGCTTGAAGCTTGCTATCCTTTGTGGTGACAATGGACCTGTGAAGATGTGCGGAAGAGTAGCTCACCCATAGTAGAGTATGGGGGAGCAATCAACTAGTCTTCATCGAGTCAACACAATCAAGAAAGGTTGCGGTGTGCAAGTTCAAGTGGAGCATCACGAAGAGATCAAATGCTTGAAGCTTGCTGTCCTTTGTGGTGACAATGGACTTGTGAAGATGTGCGGAAGAAAGGCTCACCCGTAGTGGAGTATGGGGGAGCAATCAACTAGTCTTCATCGAGCCAACACAATCAAGAAAGGTGGTCCAACTTGAGGAAGTCAAGATCGTCATCATCTAGCTCAAGTGGACCATGTGCAAGGCAAAGGTTTGCCCTTGATAGGTTTTCTATTTTACCGGTCTCATGATGATAGTTGGGAGACCGGGTTATAGGATCGATTGCCATACTATCAAGGGGGGCTCTCGATGAGTAGCTTGATCGTATCATTCGTAGAGAGCTCAAACCATTGCATCCTTACATCATATTTCTTGGTTCTTGTTTGGTTCTCTTTGTGAGTCTTAGAGCTTACGGTCATCTTGTTGACAAGCTTGAGTTCATCGAAAACGGAGTTCGCTTGCATCTTCTATGATGTTTTCGATGTTGGAGGTTTTGCCGGTTCTTCTCGGTTGGAGGTTTCACTCCTCTTTTTGTTAGGCATACCTCCCCTGCCTCTTCTTACTATAACCAGTCGCTGTTTTGATGCTACTCGTCGTCTTGATTCCAACAAGCTTGAGTTTGCTCAATTCGGAGCTCATATGCAGAAGTTATGGCAGTTCTGATTTTCTTGAGTGTGGTTTTTGTCAGGGTCCCAGCGGTAGTACCGTGGTACCCAGCGGTAGTACCGCTGAGGAGTCACAAGCGGCAGTACCGCTCCGCAGCGGTAGTACCGGCGGTGACTCCGCAGCAGTACTACCGTTGGCTTACCAGGTCCCTACCGCGTCGATTCGAGGGGTCTTTTTCTGTGTCGGATTGTGCGGTACCTCGCTGCGGCAGTAGTGCGGCAGTACCGCTCCTTAGCGGCAGTACCGCCCTTCCTCCGCGGTAGTACCGCCCGATTCCCTTTTTCCCTTTACCCTTCGTTCTGTGCGGCAGTACCGCCGAAGGGTGCGGTAGTACCGCTGTCTCCTACGGTACTACCGCCCCAAGGTTCATGTTTTGTTGCTCCTTTTCCCTGTTTCTTCCGCCTGAGCGGTAGTACGGCTCATGGAGCGGTAGTACCGCTCGTGTGCGGGCTGAGCACATAACGGTTGGATTTTCCCCCTCCTATAAAAGGGGGTCTTCTTCCCCATTGAACCTTATCCTTTGAGCTCGTGTTCTTCCCCCATTATTGACCTTCTTCGAGCTTGCTAACTCTCAATCCCTACATGGATTCTTGCTAGTTTTTGAGGGAGAAGAGAGAGGAGATCTAGATCCACATTTCCACCAATCACTTTCTCCTCTATGTGAGGGGAACCCCTTGGATCTAGATCTTGGAGTTCTTGGTATTCTCTTTCTTGTTCTTCCTCTCATTTTCCTCCCTAGCATTAGTTGCTTCAGTGGGATTTGAGAGAGAAGGACTTGGGCACTCCGTGTGCCCTTGCCATTGCATTTAGTGCATCGGTTTGAGTTCTCCACGTGATACGTGGAAGTTACAAGTTGAGAAGCTTATTACTCTTGGGTGCTTGGTACCCTTGAGCTTGTTCCTCTTGGGTGCTTGGGCGCCCTAGACGGTTGTTGGTGTTCGGAGCTCAATCATTGTGGTGCAAAGCTCCGGTCAAGCGTCGGGGTCTCCAATTAGGTTGTGGAGATCGCCCCGAGCAATTTGATGGGTACCGGTGACCGCCCTCAAGGGTTGTCAAAGTGTACGGGTTCGGTGACCGCCCCCAAGGGTTGCCATTTGTACGGGTTCGGTGACCGCCCTCAAGGGTCCCTTAGTGGAATCACGGCATCTTGCATTGTGCGAGAGCGTGAGGAGATTACGGTGGCCCTAGTGGCTTCTTGGGGAGCATTGTGTCTCCACACCGCTCCAAACGGAGATTAGCATCCGCAAGGGTGTGAACTTCGGGATACATCGTCGTCTCCTCGTGCCTCGGTTATCTCTTACCCGAGCCCTTTACTTATGCACTTTACTTTGTGATAGCCTTATTGTTTCTTTTCATATATCTTGCTATCACATAGTTGCTTATCTTTCTTAGCATAAGTTGTTGGTGCACATAGGTGAGCCTAGTTGTTTTATGTTTTGTGCTTGGCAAATTAACCGCTAGGTTTATTCCGCATTTGTTCAAGCCTAAACCGTAATTATTTTAAAACGCCTATTCACCCCCCCCCCTCTAGGCGACATCCACGATCTTTCAACCCATAAATTCTTTCATCTTTTCCTGAGCTCCACCAAAAATCTTGACATTTTTGGACACTTCTCAAACCAAGTCCTAGTTCAAACCGGGTTTGAATTTACATCTTTCAATCATGCCTCTCTTGTATTTTTTGGAACCAGCGCATTTTTGTGAGTCCAAGAAAATAACCCCCATGCCCAAATTCTTTCTCCAACCCTTTCTTTCTCTCATTTTATTTTCTTTGATATTTGCTGTTTTTGGTAAATACTCTCTCCGTTCCAAATTACTCGTCGTGGTTTTGGTTCAATTTTGAACTAAAACCACGACGAGTAATTTGGAACGGAGGGAGTAAAAGAGAAGGGAATAGAAGAAGAGGAGAGAAAGAGAGACGGCCCACCTGGGCCTCCCAACCACCAGAGCCGGCCCATTTGCCCCTCCTAGGCCCACCTCTCCTAAAGCCCAGGCGACGCCCCCACCTGCTCTAACCCTAGGCCCGACCCTCTCCGGTCAATCTCTCCCTCTGCCGCCACCTCCTCTCGATCGCTTCTCCTCCTCTCTTCCACCTCGAGCCAGGGGAGGAGCCCCCGCGCCCGATCCCCCTAGCGCCGCCGGCGACGACCGAGCCTTCCCCCGGCGTGGCCCTTCTCCTCCTCCGCCTGGAGCCTGCGCAGCCACGTGCCCCTGCCATCCCCACACCCGTCGCCTCCCTCTGCTCTACCCCACCCATGCGCCTCCTCCATGGCCTTCCTCCTTGCCGCCATGGACACGAGGGTCGAGCTCGCCACCCTGCCACGTCGCCAGGGCCGCCGGGCACCGCAGCCTGCCGGCCTACCTCCCCTGCTTTGATATCTACAACTACCTGTCCGCACACGAACACGTCACCGTGTACCTCCAACACCGAGGGTGATGCACCGCATCTCGCGTCGAAGGAGACCCGTCCGGAAGCGCGGTACGCAGTCAATCCGGCGGGCGCTTTTGTAGACCCGAAACCCCGCACCCCCGGGAGAGACCCCGCCAAGGCACGCGGTGGCTATGGGCTGCCCTAGGTCGACCTGACGCCCCTAGGGCCTCGAGGTTCGCCGCCCTGCAACAAGAAGAACAGACGAAGAACGAGGAAGAAGAAGAACTAGGGTTAAGGAGAAAAGATAAAAAGTGGTAGATGATTTGATCGATTGTGTGTTGTTTAATTGGCTGTCACCCCTTAGATATATAAGAGGCGGCTGGAATTCCCGTGCAAGGAAAAGGCTTGGATTCACGTCCAAAACCCTAATCGAATTTGAATTGGTTTTGTCCGAACTTTCCAAAACTGTTCGGTTTAAACTGGCTGCACCTTACGGCTCCTTTTTGTGGTGGTAAACGATCTCGGATGGAAACGAGCCCAAAAGAGGTCTTGACCGTTTCGATGAGACGAACAACTTTCATGTTGAACGTTTTTTGATTTGAGGCCATCTTCTGGGCCAAAACGGTCACGCAGAACACCTGTTCGCTCGCGCTACCCATCAGACCTATGTCTGGTGGGGCGCGCCACATCTCGCTTCGTGACAGGGCTGAACTCCGATAACTCTAACTTTTGCATGCGAACTCGGATTGGGACGATTTCTATATCAAAATCGACCATTTCGACGAGACGAAGACAACTCGTGTTGATCACTTTTATTACTTGAATAGAAATTGTGCACATTGCACGAACTACCCATTAATGGGAGCTGATATATATGATGCTTGGTTCATAATAGCTACTTTAGGTTATCCCTTCTGCTATATTTGTCGTACTCCCTACTTTTGTGAGATCTGAACTGGTAGAGAAAACAGACCAGGATATTCGGTTCCTACCTAGAGATGCAGTGAGGACTTACTGTATTGATTAGTCATTTGAAGAGTTAACTAGAAAGCATTTAGTATGTCTTCAGTTATGTTGTCGTGGGCTGTGCACACGATTCACAGACAAAAAAACAGCACCGTGCATTGTTTTTTTACATGCATGCAGCATGTGCAACAAATTTGCTACTATGGACTAAAAACAATCACCAACTAGCTGAATCAACGGACACTCTATGGGAAGGAGAACAAGCATACTAAATAACGCGAAGCAGAGTAATTCCAAGATATTTTGAGAATTCATTGCAGTGGACTGTGTTGTGATTCGATTTTTCTTAACCTTGATAATATTGTCTTGGATTTGAAATGATGGTATACATTTATTCTTCTTCTTTTGTATAGTTGTGAAGACCAAACTTAGAAAATTGCACCGGTTGTGATTTCAATCGAGTTTGAGGCTTCTGTCAAATATAATTATGTTCCCTGCTGATTATAATTTTGTTCACGCAGATGCATGAAGTTTCTTGTTTGTTTTATTTGGAAATAATCTCGATTTATTCTACCGTCTTGATCGTAAAGCAACATTTTTCTCCTGACACTGTTCGCTGGTCACTGTGGTGAACCGAACATCAAATCAAGGACTTTAGAGCCCGGCCGCAGACCTCACGGAGCACCAACGATAGCCTCAAGGTGATTCAGCAGAGCAAGGTGATGAGTACTCAGCTGGCTGGTCAATATCAATGATCTTATCAGCCGGCAAAGCGGAGACGGAGGACCACGGTCCCGACCTTGCCAGCAAGCGGTGAGTCTTCTCCCTCTAAAACCTGATCGTGGATGCCCGACTAAGTCCGCTGAAACCTTTTTCACTTTGTCGCCGTGGATAGGAGACAATAAATGGGATCAAGGGAAGTTGGTCGGGCTCAAGCGGCACATGCTTACCACTGCTGACTGTTGCCGGGAAAGGTATGTTGGTTTGATTCTTTCAAGATCCCAAACTAAAACAAGTCACCTGTGACATTTGAATGATGCAAAGGTTTGTTGTCTCTTCCCAAGAAATTGTGTGCAGAGAAGCTGCCTTGATTTTACATGATGAACCTATTTTTGCATAATCAAACACTGACGATAAGAGAGATGAATGTGCAGTATGCTAAATTTGGGTATCCAATTGCAAAAGAATTGGATTATTATTTACATTAGAAGCCAGGTTATCACTATGTATTTTAAATTGATCGCTCATGGACCGCTCAATTGGCCATAAACACAACATAATTCGATCCCTCCCTTCAAATTGGCAACTAAAGGGAAGGTGAGTTAAAATGTCTCAGCCCCTGTGACCTGGCTGGTTATGTTTATATTACATCCAATATTATGTGTACTCATTTGATCTAAGGTTATTTTTAATAACTTGTTTTTTTGTCACGAACAAATCGATGAACCGGCAGTCCAACCGGTGACAGACGCAACGGTTCAGTTGCCCGTTCGGTTTTAAAAAATATAGTCCGATGGCCATGGTGGAAGAACACGACATGAAGTGCTTTGCATCCCGAGAACGATGAGGAGACATGAGCAGCCGGTGGCAGTGCTTCGCACTTCGAGCAGTAGGGATACTTGATCATAGGGAAAGGGAAGGGAGATGAGTTCGTGCTTGCATGATTTCTAGGGAAAGAGCGCGTGTATTGTACTTCTGTGTGAATGAAGTGTTTTGTTTGGGCCAAGCTCAAATAATGAAAATAAAACACTATCTCTAAACTATTCAAATCCTTTTGCATTTATTATCTTCTGCAAATTCTAAATAAAATTTTGGATTATTTATTAAGCTTTTAAATTGTATACAACGATTTCACCGTTTGTATATACCACTCAGAACACATCCACCACTTCTCTTCCACCCGGTGATAGTGATAAGTCGAAGGAGGTGCCATAGAAGGACATGACTGACTTTCTCAACTCTATACTACATGGTCCAAACACCAACAATTCTTTTTTTACCCGATGATAGTGATAAGTCGAAGGAGGTGACATCGAAGGACATGACTATGACTTTCTCAACTCTATACTACATGGTCCAAACACCAACAATTCTTTTTTTTACTGCAGACACAGAGCGTGTGTGTTTTTAAGAGAAAGGTTGTATCAAATTGGCTTTTATTTCAAAAAATGTGAACATTTTTAAATATGTTCATCATTTTTATATTCAATATTTCCTAAAAATGTACCAATTTTTTAAAAAATGTTGCATTTAAAAATATTTTCAAAAATTAAATAAATCAAAATTATTTTTAAATGTGTAACAAATGTGAATTGTAAAAAATCCCATTTAAAAATGGTTAAAAAATTCAAAAATGTTACTTTTAAAATAAATAAATATTCATGTTCTCTAGAAAAGTAAAAAAAACGATTGACAAATTATTCCATGCACAACTACTCTTTAATCAGATGAAGGATGTTAAGGTGGCTTCTTTAAATCCACACTTCATACTTCGAAAAAGAGAATTGAACATAAGAAATGTTGCGCAATCGCACACACAAAGCAAATTTTGCTATTTTTTTGACCCGTTGCAACGCACGGACATTTTTACTAGTCTCTCCCTAATAATAATAAAGCACGGATTGACTTTGTCGGGTTCACCGTCACAATACGCTTTCTTTTTATGAATTTACGCTTTCAGTTTAAATTTAAAACGTATAAGCGAGGTGGTACTAATTCGGGGAACCACGTCGCGCTTTTTACCTTTTTCGAACCGGGCTATACCCCTTTCCATTGCAAATGAACGGAAATACAAAGGTTCAGAAACATGTCAAGAGGAGAGGGAAAGAGGTAGAGCGAGTCCGCGCACTGCCAGGAAACCCACTGCATTCGCCCGCCATCGAAACGAATGCCATGGGGCGAAAACCTAGGCAACACCAAATATCCACAGCAAACATCCTGAGTTACTATAGACAAAGACATGAGACATCCACAAAAGAACCAAAACGCCATCACAGGATCGTAGGATCACCCAGCTCCAGCCATCGGGACGTCTTGCAAATCTTCAATCTCCCCTAATCGGCACCCTCGCAGCATTGCACATTCCCATCATGCGCATCGTACTCGACCTGATCATCTCGGGACCGCTTCGCAGCTCCTTGGCACCGTGCTTTTTACCTGGGCCTCGCCTTGCCTTGCCATCGTTTCATGTGGCTAATGTGTTTCCGCTTGGGCCTCAGCCCGTCTGGGTCAGATGTTTTATCCGGTGTTTTTCTAAAAAAATAATTGTGACTAATAGATAGTCCCACATCGTTTACATGTCGAGAGTCCCATCAGTTTAAATGTGTTTGTGAGTTGACGACAACAAGCAGCGTCGAAGGAGTTGGTCAAAGAAGGAATTAATCGAGCGAGAGATGCTGCCTCAAGAATCAAAGGAATTAATGAAGAAAAGAACAAAGGGATCTTGCGGGGGAGGCGGACGAGCCGAGCGAGGGGACAAAACTGCACCAGGCCGACAGCGAGGTAGGAGGTTGCAGCGGCGGGGCTCTTCCCGGCCGGATCACGCCTGATCCGGCGGGAATGAAGCAAGGGCGAGCGGATCCATGTAGGAGGAGACGAGGCAGGGGCTTGAGGCGACGAGCTTGAAGGAGGCTGCTCTTGTCTGAAGAAAAGACAGATATTCAGAGAAGAAAGAAACGGCAAGGGAGATGGTAGGGGCGCGACGGGGTGACTGGATGCTCATCGACGAGGTCAGCGGCTGCGGGGCCAGGTTGGCGCGGTGAAGGTCCGGCGAAGCGAGGATGGCAGCGCGCGGACCTGATGTAGCCCGGGGCCGAGGACGACGAGCTTGAACCTGCGAAGCAACGAGGGAGAGAGAGGTTAGAGACGAGCGAGGGAGAGGGAAACAAGAGGAGGGGGCGCTGACGGGGATTGCCTGGGTGTCAGGTCGCCGGCGCGGGCTGGGTCGCCGGAGCGACGCGGTGACGAGGGAGGGTGGAGCTTGGGCATGAGCAGGGGATCGAGCCCCTGGCTCTCTCCTGCAGGAGCGTGGGCGCTCGTTGGTGGATCGAGAGAGGAGATGAATTTGGGATCGGTCTACTTAGTTAGGGTAAACAGGTGATGGGCCTTTTTTGTGACGCCCCCGATTCAATCGTACACTAATCATACACGCAAACATGTACGATGAAGATCAGGGACTCACGAGAAGATATCACAACACAACTCTACAAATAAAATAAGTCATACAAGCATCATAATACAAGCCAGGGGCCTCGAGGGCTCGAATACAAGTGCTCGATCATAGACGAGTCAGCGGAAGCAACAATATCTAAATACAGACGTAAGTTAAACAAGTTGCCTTAAGAAGGCTAGCACAAACTGGGATACAGATCGAAAGAGGCGCAGGCCTCCTGCCTGGGATCCTCCTAAACTACTCCTGGTCGTCGTCAGCGGGCTGCACGTAGTAGTAGGCACCTCCCGAGTAGTAGTAGTCGTCATCGACAGTGACGTCTGGCTCCTGGGCTCCATCGTCTGGTCGCAGCAACCGGGTATAGAAAGGGGGAAAAGAGGGAGCAAAGCAACCGTGAGTACTCATCCAAAGTACTCGCAAGCAAGGAGCTACACTACATGTGTATGCGTTGGTATCAAATGAAATAAGGGTATCATATGTGGACTGAACTGCACAATGCCGGAATAAGAGGGGGATAGCTAGTCCTATCGAAGACTACGCTTCTGGTAACCTCCATCTTGCAGCATGTAGAAGAGAGTAGATGGTAAGTTCACTAAGTATCATTGCATAGCATAATCCTAACCGATGATCCTCCCCTCGTTGCCCTGTGAGAGAGCGATCACCGGTTGTATCTGGCACTTGGAATGGTGTGTTTTATTAAGTATCCGGTTCTAGTTGTCATAAGGTCAAGGTACAACTCCAAGTCGTCCTGTTACCGAATATCATGGCTATTTGAATAGATTAACTTCCCTGCAGGGGTGCACCACATATCCCAACACGCTCGATCCCATTTGGCCGGACACACTTTCCTAGGTCATGCCCGGCCTCAGAAGATCAACACGTCGCAGCCCTACCTAGGCACAACAGAGAGGTCAGCACGCCGGTCTAAACCCTATGGCGCAGGGGTCTGGGCCCATCGCCCTTTGCACACCTGCACGTTGCGAGCGCGACCGGAGAGCAGACCTAGCAACCTCCATTACAAAGGAATTTGTGTTACGTGGTCCAACCCGGCGCGCGTCGCTCAGTCGCTGACGTCACGAAGGCTTCGGCTGATACCACGACGTCGAGTGCCCATAACTGTCCCCGCATAGATGGTTAGTGCGTATAGGCTAGTAACCAGACTCAGATCAAATATCAAGATCTCGTTAAGCGTGTTAAGTATCCGCGAACGCCGACCAGGGCCAGGCCCACCTCTCTCCTAGATGGTCTCAACCTGCCCTGTCGCTCCGCCTCAAAGTAACAGTCGGGGGCCGTCGGGAACTCAGGCCCATCAGTACCTTGATGGAGCCACCTGCCCCTTCAACCCCCATCTCCGAACAGTATCATAAGTAATGTAACAGTATAAGTATATATCATATGCCCGTGATCACCTTCCGAAGTGATCACGGCCCAGTAGTATAGCATGGCAGACGGACAAGAGTGTAGGGCCACTGATGGAACACTAGCATCCTATACTAAGCATTTAGGATTGCAGGTAAAGGTAACAACAGTAGTAGCTAGGACAGGCTATGCATCAGGATAGGATAACGAAAAGCAGTAACATGCTACACTACTCTAATGCAAGCAGTAGAGAGAAGAAAAGGCGACATCTGGTGATCAAAGGGGGGGCTTGCCTGGTTGCTCTGGCAAGAGAGAGGGGTCGTCAACACCGTAGTTGTACTGGGTAGCAGCGGCGTCGGTCTCGGTGTCTAGTGAGAGAAGATAGGGAAGAAACAATAAATATAATGCAAACAAATGCATGACGATGCATGACATGACAATGAGCGGTGTTAGGTGTGCCCTAACGCGCTAGGAGGTGATACCGGCGAAGGAGAAACATCCGGGAAAGTTTCCTCGGTGTTTCGCGTTTTCGGGTAGATAAACCGGAGGGAAAAGTTGCATGTTCGCTATCCTAGGGATGTGCGACGGACGAAAGGGCTGCATATTCGGATTCATCTCGTCGTCCTGAGCAACTTTTATATACAAAGTTTGTCCATCCGAGTTACAGATGAATTTCTACGAATTTCCCAAGATTTAATCAGCTATTTGGAATTCCTGAAAATTGGCCAAGTCTGAGAATTGTTCAGTTTTTAAACTTCACTTAGCTGTTTTCCAAAAGCTATAACTATTGTTTTGCCCATCCTATGGATTAGTGCCTTATATCAATATTGATTAATTTCCTGTGATCTACAAGATGGTATCAAGTGCATCACTGTTAGAGTTCATTTGCTTATTCAAAACTTTGCTTGAAAAGTGTCACTTGTTGTTAATTCTAAAAACTGTTAAAATATACTAACATACGATTTTGTGATTTTCACAGGATTTAATCCATGCCTTATTTGAATTTGGTCCAATGGAGTAACTTGGAGCTTGTCAAGTGTACTACGTGCTAATATTTGTTTTAGTCCTGTTAACAATTGTTTAGCCACCGTTTAGGGGTTGTCCAAAGGCTAACCAGTGCAATATTCCTAAAGCTAGCAATAGCTACAGTAAAGGGGCAGCGGTGGTGGCTAGAAGCAGTGGCAGAACAGGGAGCAGCAACGGCGCTCAGGGGCGCCAACGGGCAGCGACAAGCAGCGCCGGGCAGGGCTGCCGATACGTGGGAGCGCGGGCGTGCGCGGGCACGGCCGGCGCAGCCGGCCGTTGCAGGCGTGGCCGGACCGTGGTCGGCGGCAGGCGGCGGAGAAGGCCACAACAGTAGGCTGCGGGGCGAGGTGGTGCGCAGGGCGGAGCAGAGGGAGCCGGGCCGCGGTGTGGGGCGGACGACGAAGGCGGCGAACGTCCCTACGGCATGGGCAAGGGTCGGCCGGGGCGACGGCTGCAGCAACGGACGAGCGTCTGCAACTGCGGGGCAGGCGGGGGCACACGCGGGTGGACGCGGGCGAGCAGCGGCAGCTTGAGCAACAACCGCGGCTAGCAGCACCGAGCAGCAGGCAGCGCGTACACGGGAGCAGCAGCGCGCGGCAGCTCGAACGAGCTCCGGCCATGGCGGACAAGGGAGCTATGGCTACGGCGGTGGCGTGCTCGAGCTCGAATCCGAGCTAGTTCAGAAGGAGAAAGGTGCAGGCGCTCACATCGGAGCACACGAGTGGCTCGGCGAAGGTTTAGAAGCGCAGACGACGGCGATCGACGAGGTTGAACGGCGACGACCGAAGGAAGGGGATGAGGTCGATCCCGGTGATGTGGTCCACTCCATCTCGATCCAGTCCTTCCAGTCGACGCGGACGAGGCAGGCGATGCTCCAGGTGTGATCTCAGCCGGCGGGGAGCTCGGTGCGCGCGGGAATAATGATGGCCATGGCGATGACGGCGTTGGCTGAGCGATGCGGGAAGAAAGCGGCGCGAGGGAGGGGGGAGAGAGTGGGCGAGGGTTTGACCACGGCGTCGAGGGTGGTCTTGTAGGACGACGGGGATTCACGGGATGGTCAGCACGTGGCCGATCCGCGACGTGGACGGGTGCACGGTGGCCACCCAGCCCTGTGAACATAGGAAGAAGAAAAAGGGGAGTTGGGCTGGGCTACTAATGTAATAATTGGGCCTAAGTGTACAGTAGATTAGGTATTATGTTTTTCACTTCTTTTTTGTTTATTGTTTTTCTTATTTATCTACTGTTTTGTATTCAGTTTAGGTACTAAATGATTTTAGTTAAAGTTGAAACTCCACACATAATCACCTCCTGATATTTTGGGTGTTTTCCAAAAAGTTTGGGGTTATTTGGAAATGTTTGAAATTAAGTTCATATTTTAATGGGCATAATAAGGGATGCTTGTTCACTTTATTTATTTCTAGGGAAAATTTAAAATTCCATTTAATGTTACCTCCTACATGGTAATTACTTAGTGAATATTTGCAACCCACCGAACATTTTTCCTTATCAGTTTGAAGAAATAAAATTTGACTTGTTTTTGGAATTTGAATTTGAATCGGTTTCGAACTAACGCGAGATTAGCAACAGTAATCGAAGTGATGTGGCATCATTAGCAGATGGTTATTGTAGCTTAACTATCCGGGCGTCACAATTCTCCTCCACTACAAGAAATCTCGTCCCGAGATTTAAGAGGGGAGTAAGGGGGAAGAATGGGTTATGAAATTCTAACAATTCTTCTTGGTCTTGGTTGCTCTTCCCGAAGTAGTAGATCCTCCTCGTTGAAGTATTTATTTCCCTACTCCAAGTCACCATGATGAAGTCGGCATCCTTGCTTCGAGAACTCCATCGTACTTACGAAAGAATAAAGGGTGGGTATAATCCGGGAGAACGGACCTCTGCAAGGTTGACTATCTAGTAGCTAACATCGAGGAAGGTGGCGGAAAGTAACTCTCGAACTAAAACTTAAGAAAATATCGAGAGTAAAGTAAGGAGATACCATGAGAAGTTTCAAGCGGGTAGGCAATCGTTCGTTGCCTGAAACAAAGTGTGAAAGGGGTTCAGAGCAACGGAAATAAGTATTGTGTTTAATACCAGAATTGAGGAACACACGGAAGGTGGCTCTTGAACTACATACGAAACCAAACGTGAGGAATAACTTTGGAAATAGGGGGTGTATAGGAGAGTCAGGTTTCGATCCTGTGGAACTGTGGGTTATGGGCCCGCCATGTGGGTTAAAGTAGGAAGGGCGGTGACATCTTGCACGATCATGATAGTAAGGCATGTCAGAGGGTAGCCTGTCAGTTATGTCATTAACAACGTCGGTACCAAGGGCGAGGGACGAAGAGAACCATTTTCCTGCTCGTTGAAACGAGGCGGACCAATAGGCACAGTTCTCGTCCATCGGTGGTTATCGGAATGTCATCAACAATAGTAACACGGTCTTACTGACAGAGTTGTACACCGAGATGTTTGCACAAGCAGTGAATTATTACTGCTTATATCATATAGATCATAGAAAGGGTTTGAACAAACCAATGGAAAGGGAAAAGTGTCTATCAGATTTAATCAGAACAATGGAAAGAAAAATGTGATTAAACACATATTTCAGGGTATATCCTTCCCAAAGACAAGTAGAGCATGATATCCATGATAGGATATAATGTAGAAAACCATTTAGGTTAGGGGAGAGGAAGTTCATGACATTTCCCAAACAACGGTGTTTGAATAATTGATAAAGTAAATTTAGCATGGCGCTTCAAATGTTCTTATCGATGATCAGAGTGCCACATACATGCTTCGAGATAGCATTGACATGGTCATCAAGTAAGGGTTAGAATTTGGATGCACAAAGGATCCATCAAGAACAACTTGTAGAATAAGTCTTACAATTTCCTCGTGGAAGAATGGATAACCTTGTTGAAAAGGAATCTATAACAACAAGTCCTCCGACCAGGTGTGATAGGCATGACCTCACCTTACCGATATATAAGGACCAATGTAATAACTCTTGGAATATGTTCCAACCATCATATCTGACCGAGATTCAGATCTGATTGGTGTCGGGATGCCTCAGACTCAGGATGCGTGAGAAGAAAAGGTGCAACACAATTGACGAGACGACATTGTAAGATTCTCGGGAAATGTACTATGGAAGCGAGTTCCATAACAAGAGTTCATCATTAAAACCAAGGAGAGAATGAATAGGTGGTTGATGAACTCAGCGACAATTCATTGAGATTTTTAAAAGATGGATTTCCACACTTATGTGAACAAGGAGATAACATTTGTCGGATCCAATGATATAAGGATGTATGCTCGAGTAAAACATACACAATTAAGCATTGGTTGAAAAGTGCACCCAAAATATGGTCTTAGGTAGCATGATCAATGTTAGAAAGATGATTCAACAACCAATAGTCTAAGAATGAAATATCGACCATTGACTTGAAAGCAATAGGGTTGCTAGAGACACGAACAAGTTTGTGTTGAACGGAAGGCAATAAAGTGGTCGATGATAACACGAATCATCGAGGGCAAGGAGGGTACTTCTCATCATGAATTCAATTGATATCTTGGAAGGGGTCAAAATGTTGATGATGATCACGACACATTTGTCGAGAGGTTTCAAGAAGATGTAACCGATCGGCGATGACATCAAGTCAACGGAATGATGAAGCGAGAAGTTATTGAAACCATAGGTACGACACAAACTTGAAATCAAGCTTGTCATTCAAGGAAAATTGTTATGACGAGGAAGATCGACGTAAGATTAGCTCACCTCAAAAATTTTGCTCTAGAAAGAAGGACCAGGTAGCACAGTTAAAATCGGCATGACAAGGATATAGCCAAGCAGGCTAGGAATGACGTGTTTGAGTTCAAACTCGTAAGTCATGAAGGTTACCACGATTTGTTTAATCGCGGTGCAGACTTCAGTCAGTTATCGGTGTCTTTGAGTGTTTAATAACTCAGAGCCCGTGAAAAATTGGAATCAGTGAGAATGTAGCACTTGATGAAGAACTCATAAGAAGTATGCAGTTCCATGATAATCTTGAGATACCAGGGGGTAATACTCGATGATAGATCATAGTAAAGGTTGGAATAGGGTAATGCTCTGCAGAAGACAAGTGCTCAAACTTGCACGAGAAATGGAATCAAGGAGAAACATGGTCGGAACCACGTTCACAGATACAAAATGAACTTATAACAAGGGGATAATTAATTTTAAGAGAGGCTTCCATGACAAGGTATACATCGGGTCCATGGGCATGAACACAGGGTTCAAGGTCGACTCCCACTTGTTCAACGCATAACCTTTCATTCACCTCTCATATTTCGAAAATGACAATAGTTGTTGAAATTTTTACCTGGTGCAATACCAGATAAGTATGACCCGTGAAATCTTTCGGGTTCACACGGATTAGGGAAGGCATAGGTTCAACCCATCAGGGCATCTTAGGAACATATACCACAAATTTCAGGAATAAATATCACAAGCTCGATAGTAGAGCATGCTAGAGAAAGCAGAGGATACAATTTACCAAAGGCATTATGTATCCGAGGAAAGGCACACAAGCTTATAGAATACGAAGGACGCTGTTGGATAAAATCCAACAAAGGATCTGGTGGTCCACAAGGGATCTGATGTGAGCATCGATACTCAACCAGAGGAAGAAGGAATGCAAGGAGATCAGTTTATAGAAACAACTGAGTAACACAAAGTTCAAATGCAAAGGAATTATCAATTCCAAGACAAGAGATCAAAAGCAATGCTCTGATTAGGGATGGATAAGTTGAATAGCCTTAGGGGTACAATCGACGACAATTTGATTGGTCGAGATCCAGCTCATGTTTAAAATGACGTCTGAGCCGGAAGGAAGAAATGAAGGATCTGATTAAGGATTGCGAGCATTCGCAACATATTGATTCAACAGACTCAAACTGATAATGACTAAGGATGCCAATAAGATTACCGGACTTATGAGGTTAATCATAATGCAATCAAGCCAGAATTTCAAGAGCCATAGGTTGTTGAGGATTTTCGGGGATCGAATGGCATTTCAAAGACTTATGTGAAATACATGAATCAACTGGGAATGAGCGGATACTCGATAAGTGCGAGGAATTATCCGTAGGGGTATCATGTGGCAAAGAACTGTAAGGTAGTAGCCACATAGTATTCTCGGTACAATAGAGAGAATTTTGGGGTATCGGGTAATAACAAGACCACTGGGGAATGATTGTATGAATGGCACGTGTATGTGGTTATCCATAGAAGTTAATCGATGGAAGTGAATTGCAAAAGTGATGGGCACAAGGCCTCGAGAGAACATCGAAGAGTATCTTAGGAATCTTCTGGGGCACTAAGCAATCATCTGGAGTGAGGGGCTCTCCGGGAGAAAGTAGTTACGAGAACCTAGAGTCAGAGTTAGTAAAATCATTTAACCCGAGTAGAAGAGAGTTCAGAGTCCCAGAGTAAGGATCAAGGAGTAAAAGATCCTAATACCACCAAATGGCGACGTGGACCTGTAAGACACACAACCATGTTAGTAAAAAGTTTTGCAATGTCTAGACTCAACTTTGGCCAAGGAGTCTGGAAGGGGATTCCTACAGGCAGTCGGCTCTGATACCAACTTGTGACGCCCCCGATTCAATCATACACTAATCATACACGCAAACGTGTACGATCAAGATCAGGGACTCACGGGAAGATATCACAACCCAACTCTACAAATAAAATAAGTCATACAAGCATCATAATACAAGCCAGGGGCCTCGAGGGCTCGAATACAAGTGCTCGATCATAGACGAGTCAGCGGAAGCAACAATATCTAAGTACAGACATAAGTTAAACAAGTTGCCTTAAGAAGGCTAGCACAAACTGGGATACAGATCGAAAGAGGCGCAGGCCTCCTACCTGGGATCCTCCTAAACTACTCCTGGTCGTCGTCAGCGGGCTGCACGTAGTAGTAGGCACCTCCCGAGTAGTAGTAGTCATCATCGACAGTGGCGTCTGGCACCTGGGCTCCATCATCTGGTCGCAGCAACCGGGTATAGAAAGGGGGAAAAGAGGGAGCAAAGCAACCGTGAGTACTCATCCTAAGTACTCGCAAGCAAGGAGCTACACTACATATGTATGCGTTGGTATCAAATGGAATAAGGGTATCATATGTGGACTGAACTGCAGAATGCCGGAATAAGAGGGGGATAGCTAGTCCTATCGAAGACTACGCTTCTGGTAACCTCCATCTTGCAGCATGTAGAAGAGAGTAGATGGTAAGTTCATCAAGTATCATCGCATAGCATAATCCTAACCGATGATCCTCCCCTCGTCGCCCTGTGAGAGAGCGATCACCGGTTGTATCTGGCACTTGAAATGGTGTGTTTTATTAAGTATCCGGTTCTGGTTGTCATAAGGTCAAGGTACAACTCCAAGTCGTTCTGTTACCGAAGATCACGGCTATTCGAATAGATTAACTTCCCTGCAGGGGTGCACCACATATCCCAACACGCTCGATACCATTTGGCTGGACACACTTTCCTGGGTCATGCCCGGCCTCGAAAGAACAACATGTCGCAGCCCTACCTAGGCACAACAGAGAGGTCAGCACGCCGGTCTAAACCCTATGCCGCAGGGGTCTGGGCCCATCGCCCTTTGCACACCTGCACGTTGCGAACGCGGCCGGAGAGCAGACCTAGCAACCTCCATTACAAAGGCAGTTGCGTTACGCGGTCCAACCCGACGCGCGCCACTCAGTCGCTGACGTCACGAAGGCTTCGGCTGATACCACGACATCGAGTGCCCATAACTGTCCCCGCGTAGATGGTTAGTGCGTATAGGCCAGTAGCCAGACTCAGATCAAATACCAAGATCTCGTTAAGCGTGTTAAGTATCCGCGAACGCCGACCAGGGCCAGGCCCACCTCTCTCCTAGGTGGTCTCAACCTGCCCTGTCGCTCCGCCTCAAAGTAACAGTCGGGGGCCGTCGGGAACTCAGGCCCATCACTACCTGGATGGAGCCACCTGCCCCTTCAGCCCCCATCTCCGAACAATATCATAAGTAATGTAACAGTATAAGTATATATCATATGCCCGTGATCACCTCCCGAAGTGATCACGGCCCAGTAGTATAGCATGGCAAACGGACAAGAGTGTAGGGCCACTGATGAAACACTAGCATCCTATACTAAGCATTTAGGATTGCAGGTAAAGGTAATAACAGTAGTAGCAAGGACAGGCTATGCATCAGGATAGGATAACGAAAAGCAGTAACATGCTACACTACTCTAATGCAAGCAGTAGAGAGAAGAAAAGGCGATATCTGGTGATCAAAGGGGGGGCTTGCCTGGTTGCTCTGGCAAGAGAGAGGGGTCGTCAACACCGTAGTTGTACTGGGTAGCAGCGGCGTCGGTCTCAGTGTCTAGCGAGAGAAGAGGGGGAAGAAACAATAAATATAATGCAAACAAATGCATGATGATGCATGACATGACAATGAGCGGTGTTAGGTGTGCCCTAACACGGTAGGAGGTGATACCGGCGAAGGGGAAACATCCGGGAAAGTATTCCTGGTGTTTCGCGTTTTCGGGTAGATGAACCGGAGGGGAAAGTTGCATGTTCGCTATCCTAGGGATGTGCGGCGGATGAACGGGCTGCATATTCGGATTCGTCTCGTCGTCCTGAGCAACTTTTATATACAAAGTTTGTCCATCCGAGTTATAGATGAATTTCTATGAATTTCTCAAGATTTAATCAGCTATTTGGAATTCCTGAAAATTGGCTAAGTCTGAGAATTGTTCAGTTTTTAAACTTCACTTAGCTGTTTTCCAAAAGCTATAACTATTGTTTTGTCCATCCTATGGATCAGTGCCTTATATCAATACTGATTAATTTCCTGTGATCTACAACATGGTATCAAGTGCATCACTGTTAGAGTTCATTTGCTTATTCAAAACTTTGCTTGAAAAGTGCCATTTGTTGTTAATTCCAGAAACTGTTAAAATATACTAACATAGTATTTTGTGATTTTCACAGAATTTAATCCATGCCTTATTTGAATTTGGTCCAATGGAGTAACTTGGACCTTGTAAGTGTACTACGTGCTAATATTTGTTTTAGTCCTGTTAACACTTGTTTAGCCACCGTTTAGGGGTTGTCCAAAGGGCTAACCAGTGCAATATTCCTAAAGCTAGCAATAGCTACAGTACACATTCGTATATTAGTAAAGGGGCAGCGGTGGTGGCTAGAAGCAGTGGCAGAACAAGGAGCAGCAACGGCGCTCGGGGGCGCCAACGGGCAGCGACAAGCAGCGCCGGGCGGGGCTGCCGATACGTGGGAGCGCGGGCGTGCGCGGGCACGGCCGGCGCAGCCGGCCGTTGCGGGCGTGGCCGGACCGTGGTCGGCGGCAGGCGGCGGGGAAGGCCACAACAGTAGGCTGCGGGGCGAGGTGGTGCGCAGGGCGGAGCAGAGGGAGCCGGGCCGCGGTGTGGGGCGGACGACGAAGGCGGCGAACGTCCCTACGGCGCGGGCAGGGGTCGGCCGGGGCGACGGCTGCAGCAACGGACGAGCGTCTGCAACTGCGGGGCAGGCGGGGGCACACGCGGGTGGACTTGGGCGAGCAGCGGCAGCTTGAGCAACACCGCGGCTAGCAGCACCGAGCAGCAGGCAGCGCGTACACGGGAGCAGCAGCGCGCGGCAGCTCGAACGAGCTCCGGCCATGGCGGACAAGGGAGCTATGGCTACGGAGGTGGCGTGCTCGAGCTCGAATCCGAGCTAGTTCAGAAGGAGAAAGGTGCAGGCGCTCACATCCGGGCACACGAGTGGCTCGGCGAAGGTTTAGAAGCGCAGCCGACGGCGATCGACGAGGTTGAACGGCGACGACCGAAGGAAGGGGATGAGGTCGATCCCGGTGATGTGGTCCACTCCATCTCGATCCAGTCCTTCCAGTCGACGCGGATGAGGCAGGCGATGCTCCAGGTGTGATCTCAGCCGGCGGGGAGCTCGGTGCGCGCGGGAATAATGGTGGCCATGGCGATGACGGCGTTGGCTGAGCGATGCGGGAAGAAAGCGGCGCGAGGGAGGGGGAAGAGTGTGGGCTAGGGTTTGACCACGGCGTCGAGGGAGGTCTTGTAGGACGACGGGGATTCACGGGATGGTCAGCACGTGGCCAATCCGCGACGTGGACGGGTGCACGGTGGCCACCCAGCCCTGTGAACAGAGGAAGAAGAAAAAGGGGAGTTGGGCTGGGCTACTAATGTAATAGTTGGGCCTAAGTGTACAGTAGATTAGGTATTATGTTTTTCACTTCTTTTTTGTTTATTGTTTTTTTATTTATCTACTGTTTTGTATTCAGTTTAGGTACTAAATGATTTTAGTTAAAGTTGAAACTCCACACATAATCACCTCCTGATATTTTGGGTGTTTTCCAAAAAGTTTGGGGTTATTTGGAAATGTTTGAAATTAAGTTCATATTTTAATGGGCATAATAAGGGATGCTTGTTCACTTTATTTATTTCTAGGGAAAATTTAAAATTCCATTTAATGTTACCTCCTACATGGTAATTACTTAGTGAATATTTGCAACCCACCGAACATGTTTTCCTTATCAGTTTGAAGAAATAAAATTTGACTTGTTTTTGGAATTTGAATTTGAATCGGTTTCGAACTAACGCGAGATTAGCAACAGTAATCGAAGTGACGTGGCATCATTAGCAGATGGTTATTGTAGCTTAACTATCCGGACGTCACATTTTTCTAGGCCGCCTAGGCAACTGGGTGTTGCGCTGCTCCTCCCTCTCTCTCTGTGTGTGCTATTTTTTATGACTTTTTAATTTAGAAATAAACAAAGAACTAAAACAAGTAAGGAAAATTCCCGTCGAGTTTTGAAGTGAGGATATTTCCCCTCGATAAATTTAAATGTGCTTAATCCAGGACCTTATAGGATTTGGTCACGATGGAAGAATTTGATTTTTATTCAAAACAAATGTACACTGATCCTTATGCCTCAGAGCTAGCTGAACGCGGTTCATTTCAAGTCTGAAAGGAATCTATAGAAGATGGGCAAGTTTGGTGAAATGACGAATATACACAAAGAAATAGTAGATGGTCAAGTCGTGTACACAAGGAAAAACTCACGAATTTATTTCCATCACGGAAAAAATACTCCTTCCCGCAAGCACATCGATTGATTTCAATTAGAAGAACACACCGTGTATGTTGCTGGCAAAATATAAAAAGAGGAATAACCATGTGTGGACTCGGCCGACGAGGAAGCACGCGATGCTTCTCAGATTGTTCCTCCAACGACACCTGATAAACACTAGCTTCAAGAGAATAGGAATATGAATACTCCAGGACCAATCTATCAAGAAGCGTGGTCGGCGGCGAGTGGGAGCCAAGACCACCACGACATGCACACATACCACCATCCGCGTCAGCAATTGCCACCGGCTACCGGTGTTTGCAAGAACATGAACATATGCCGATAGGGATGGAAGCCGAGCTGAACACCCACATAAAATTGTATAAAACTCACAGGCACTCACAAAATTGTTGTTTGGAGCAACAATTTGAGTATATTTTCTCTTTTCTAAAAATAAAATTTGGTGCAAACAATCAAAACATCTTTTAAAAAATTGGTTCAAACAATCAAAACATGTATGCTCTACATGAAAAAAAATAACTACACATTTGAGTTTTTGATTTCTTTTTCCCATAAACATAGTGATATTTGGGTACAAAGACCAAGAAAGATCATGTAAAAAATACAACTACAAGTTAGAAAATCCACACTAGAAGTAGATACTCTATAGCTATCTCTATAGTGAAAAACAATGCATGCCTTTGTAACTATTGTTGGCACTATTAAACTAGATTTGGGAAATTAAGCTTTAGTAATATTTCATATTCATGGTTTATGCTATTAATGCTTCTCTGCTGTGTTGAAATGGCGGGCATGTACCTGTGTGGGGTCTTGAACCATTTCCTTTTACTAAAATTGAGTTAATTTTTTCTCCCGTTGCAACGCACGGGCATGTTTCCTAGTAATAATAAAGCACGGATTGACTTTGTCGGATTTACCGTCACAATACACTTTCTTCTCATGTCATAATACACTTTTACAAATTGTATGGACAAAATCGTAATATAAACGAGGTGGTATTAATTTGGAGATGTCGTATATATATATAGTGTTACTATTCATCACCCAGGGTGCAGTATAAGTTATTCTTCACCCGAGGTAATCTTACGATCATTTCATAATTAAATTACGTTTCAAATTCAAATAGTTACATTCCTATTGATTCACTATGTAAAATTTGACATAAGAAAATAAAAATATAAGCCATAAGACAAGAAAATTTGCAGTTTATGTGTATTTTAAACTATGTTTTTACGTTTGTAATTTTACATAACATAAAATATTTTTTACGGCGATTATATATTTTCTTACAGTCCTTTTTGCGTCGGAAATAAGACAAAACTTACGAAACGTAAAATTACGATGCATTGATGATAAAATAGAGAAGAATAACTATTCCTTACTCAAGATGGCGAATAGCGCGACCCTATATATCTTATTATCCAGTAGCACGAGGCCTCGGCCGATCATCGCACGGATCTGTTCGACGTCTTGCGGTGGAGGCAGCCTGCAGTCCACATTAGTCTCACCGTAAGAAACGAAAAAAAAAGGTTTCAAACGCAGCAGCCTTGACTCGTCCATCGCTGAAACTGCTGCCCTCACGAGAAGAAAGCAGGGTTCCCTCCGCCGCCGCCGCGCCCCAGTCCCTCCTGCTCCGCGGTGCCCTTCCTCGCCTGCTGCCCCCACTGCGGTCGTCGAATCAGAACGAGAACGAGAGGATACGCCGCATCTCGCGGGACGCCCATCCGTTGTACTCCACATCTCGCTGGCCTCCTTCTTGTTCCCTTCGTCACCGACGGGGAGCCCTGTTGACGACGAGTTGTTCCCCAACCGAAGAAACGGATCAAGGCCATGGGATCCAGCCAGCGACCGTCCCCTGGATGCATCACCTTGCCAAACGCTTGCTGGGGGCAGCATGGACGAGCTGCTCGTCGACAATGCGGGGAGGACAGACGAGCTGCTCGTCGGCGTCCATCCCGTGCGCCCAGTCCTTGCCGACGATGGCTACCCAGCCACCTCGTCGACGTGTGTTTCCTGTTCGCCGCCTGGTGTGTCTCTCTTGCTCACCTCCCCTGGATCCCACTGCCCCTCCATGATATTCCTATTTCGAGGCAAGCAAAGTGTTTAATCAAATGTGACTACAGACTGTTTTCTGTGCTGCTACGTCGTCAATTTAGAGTGTGTAGAAGTTGTTGTCCCGGGTGTGTAGATGATGTGGTGCGTGGTTGCTTGGGTACGTGTTCATATATATCTTAGGCCTCCTTTGGTTCATAGGATAAAAATGTTGTAGGAATAGGAAAATCATAGGAAGTGAGATGACATGCATCTCAATTCCTATAAAGAAAGAGATGTTATTTAATGCATAGGATAAGAATTTTTCCATTGAGTCTTAGCTAATGTTTTTTTCCTCCAAAATGTGAAGGATCCATTCCTACAAACCAAAGGGCCTCAAAGGAAATTTTCCTATGCAAATCCTATCCTATAGAAATCCTATGACATTTCTACAAACCAAAGGAGGCCTTAATTGTTGGCTGGTACTACAGGTTGCGAACGGCGACAACGAGTAGGAGGCAAGTGTATTACGGCGAGCAGTGAGACAGGGGCATGAAGCAGGTGTGCAAGGCCACTTGCTGCTGCACTAATTGCCTGACGGAGCACTGGCCGCCGGCTCCCCGGTGCCCACCGCCCGCCGGTGGACTCCCTGGTTGTGCACAATGGAGATGAACCTGCGTCGGCACCCTGCAGCCTGGATAGAGCTTTGCCAGTGGTGGTGATGAATGTGTTATCTGCGCTGGTGATGTCGCTCTCCATCATCAACTTTCAACACCGGCTATCAGAGTGTAGAGATCATATCGTGGATTTTTTTTTTCAGAGATGTTCTCCCGTCGTTGTTTGCTGTCGAATTTGTAATGCATTCTGTCCCTATGTCTGTGTCTTCACCACTTCGTCCTCCTGCACAATCAACAGAACATAGCAACTCCCGCGAGTTGGCCATTCATCTCTTCGAGTGATTCAAACCTAGGAAGCCTGCTACTTGTGCAAGCAACATGTTAAGAAGTTTCAGTTTTCTCACTAATGCACCTCAATTGGTAAGGATAGAAGAATGTCAGTTTGCTTTATGTTGGTTTTCTAATTTCTACATATTCCTTTCTTACAGACTCTGCCTTGAAGGAAATCTAATTATCTAGGTATATGGAAAGGAGGTAAATTCTGTAACTATATATTTGTGTGTACTCATGCTCTGCTATGCAGATTGAGGAGAAAGAGTTATTTTATTGTGATGATGATTAATTTTTTCATCTTGTGATCTCCTTTGCTCCAGTTGTGCTAATATTTTTTTGCACATCAGTAGGACTGAAATGTTCCAGATACCAGTAGTTTTTTTTAGTTCTGTCTGAGTATCTTGATTTTGGAAAATGTGGTGTACTGATGGCTCATGAGGATAATTTCCACTAAGTACTCCAGGTCAGCCTACATATGTTCTTCTAAGCACAACTGTTTGCATCTGCCTAATCTGCATAGAAAAATGTGCATCTGCCTGGAAGCTCAACTCTTACATTTTTGGGCCCAAGTAGTCAAAATAGTACATTGGTGTAGACAAAGAAGAGTTGAGCTTCCAGTACGCCATTATAACCACTTTTCCTAACTACCTCTCTCTGGTTGGTTGAAGGTGTGGAGTTTAGCCCTGTTCTGCTGTAAGGAAAGCCATGACCTCCACACAGATGATGCAAGCGGAAACAAGCTAGACTCACAACTTTGGTTTTCAGGCACCTTCACCCACAAATATTACTCTGGTACTAACAGGTTGTTAGTATTATATCAGTATACTTGTTCAGCCTTTCAATGTGCTGGTCCGAATATTTAAACAAGGAAGCAGGCTCAATTGCTCACCAACCTACTATTGCTGCCAACAAGTAGCCAGAAGCCCATAGAAGACATCTGCATTGATCACAGAAAAATGAAGTATTGAATTTGTAGGACGTTGTCAACATTGTCATCCTAATCTGGTTCCAACATACTCAAGATGTGGAGATTAGCTCTTTGCTCCAACAAAGCCATGGCCTTCAATTTTGTTGTTAATTTAACAGTTGTTTTGGTTGTGCCGATCGATCGGCATATAAGAGCCAATTTGGTTTCCTGTGAACTAAAGCTTCCTATTTTTCATGATTATATTAAGAGCTTCCTATTTTTCATGGTTATATTTAGAACTCACAGATCTCCTTCACCGCCACACCTGACCGGCACATCATCCAGATTCAAGAGGTCCCTACCACTGCATCCACCCTAAAATCAATGTAAAAAAAAGGAAGTTCTAACCCAATATCTCCGTCTCCTATGAACCAATTTTAAGCCTGGTTGATGGCAAGTGCATTGCATGTGTAAGTAATCTGGGTTGAACCTACTTGAGGTCTTGCATCACTTTTATTACTTCAACAGAAATTGTGCACATTGTACGAACTACCCATTAATGGGTAGCTGATATATATAATGCATGGTTAATAATAACTACTTCAGGTTATCCCTTCTGCTATATTTTTCGTACTCGCTACTTTTGTGAGATCTGAACTGGTAGAGAAAACAGACCGGGATATTCGCTTCTTACCTACAGATGTAGTGAGGACTTACCGTATCGACTAGTCATTTGAAGAATTAACTAGAAAGCATTTAGTATATCTTCAGTTATGTTGTCATGGGCTGTGCACACGATTCACAGACAAAAAACCAGCACCGTGCATTGTTTTTTACATGCGTGAAGCATGTACAACAAATTTGCTACTAAAAACAATCACCAGCTAGCTGAATCAACGGACACTCTATGGGAAGGTGAACAAGCATACTAAATAACACGAAGCAGAGTAATTCCAAGATATGTTGAGAATTCATTGCAGTGGACTATATTGTGATTCGATTTTTCTTAACCTTGATAATATTGTCTTGGATTTGACATGGTGGTATATACTCCCTCTGTCCCAGAATATAAGAACGTTTTGACACTATGCTAGTGTTAAAAACGTTCTTATATTTTGGGATGGAGGGAGTATGTTTTAACTTCCCTAGTATCAAGGAGCCATCTTAGGAATTA
The DNA here is from genome assembly GCF_056163025.1 of Triticum urartu. Taxonomy (NCBI): domain Eukaryota; kingdom Viridiplantae; phylum Streptophyta; class Magnoliopsida; order Poales; family Poaceae; genus Triticum; species Triticum urartu. Next base: position 100,870,710 of record NC_141875.1, read on the forward strand.
CTAATAAGCAGCAAAGGAAGGAAAGGATTGATATAAGAAATAAGGAAGACGTGCGAGAAATAAGGAAAGAAAAATGAGTACTACGTGTATTTGCCGCGTCCTATGCTGGTGGGGCTGGAAATAAGGAAACGAATAATGAGTAAGGAAAGGGAAAGTACTCAATTGAGCCCGAGCTCACAGGATCCCGGAATCTGTACCCTATATTCACCTCGTGATCAGCGTTGCCATCGGTATAGCAGCAGGTATATGGTCATCGTTATTATTTCCAGCAACAGGATATGGCCCACGACTCAGATAACTCCGTCAGGTAGCCTGCTCGTGGATCAGACGGGAGTGGATGGCTCGGACCGTTTAGTCATAGATTCTGGTCCCCGAGTCAACGTCCCTAACCTGCATGAAAGAGAATCGTTTAGCCATGCATGTCAACAAAATTGTTCATATGAAATCATGGTTTTCCATTAAAACATGTAGAGACAGCGAGGAGATCGCCGAGTTCTCACTTATCACAGGCACACGTGTTGCTGCAGCTGGCCCTAGCACACGATGGTGATTACCGGAGACACGGCCGGAGAAGAAGAAGGACACAAAGAATTTCCGGGTGCTCAAACACCCTGCCGCACGAACGGTGTTTTCTGTTTTTTGACCTCGAGCTTGAACTCGATCTGTGCGGCAAGTACACAGGCGAGGAGTGGGCTTTATACACGCGTGCTCAGACACGCCATGCCGCGCACACAACGTTCCCACTCTCGCACCCCCCATGTCCCGCGCTCCGCAGCTCGCGCCCCCTACGCGCACACACGCGCTCCGGGCACGACTCGGTCCAGCGCCTGACGCGGTCACACACCCGTACGCCTCGCTAACAAACCCATGCACGCACGCACACCCTCGATCACGCACACACGCGCCCGAGCCTGCCACGGGCCGAGTCCGACGCGTCCACTCGCGCACACACACGCACCGCGTCCACGCTCGCCGTGGCTTATTGCCCTACAACACGCTCATCTCCATGGTTAACTGATACTTCCGAAACAGCGGGTGCCTACAACGGACACCCATTTTGCTTCTTATTATTCTCACCAAGACAATTGATTCAAGGTAGAGTAAGCAGAGCAAACGTACCTCGATCGAACGATTGCACCCCTTCGAGCACTCTTCAGTTGTTGTGATACTGTCAGTGAAGATGAAGCACGGGAAACTCCTGAAGCTCTAATCAGGCCCTTTCCAATTGCGAATGGCTTGACCTCCTGGACCCACATCGCCCATTTGTACACAGTCGCCCCACACATGTGGTTCGAATTTCAAACGGAAGCCCGCTCAGCAGGCTTCAACACCTAACACAGCATGGCCATATGCATTTACTCCTCTCCATTATTAAACACGCGAAAGGATAGGTTGGCTTACCCGTGGCAACCACATGAACTGCAACGCAGGTCACTCCTGCACACTAATTTGCATTAATTTGAAATACAGTATAATGCCCAGGACACCTTAATTAGTCTTCCAGTGGAAATTCAGACATATCCATCAGGCAACTTCAGTTTCAACGGAAGAAGGTTCACACAAACATTAATCTGACTTCAGACGCAGCCGCCAATTTATTCTGGAAAAACCAAACGAAAGTCTCATAGCTGTCTGAACACGTCCACAACATATTCAGAAAATTCAGATCATACAAACTAGATGAAAGAACACATATCAGTTACACAGTAGAGAACCAACTAGCTGATTACTCCTAGCTCAATGACATCAAAAACACTCAGACAGAATTAAACAAGTTATTGCTGATTATTTATCGAGAAATGCCTACAGGTGAAAGACAATTATCTCAGCCGTAGTTCTGTTGCTTTGTGACAGTTGTTCCGGCGGTGTCCTTCAACTCCACAGCTCTTGCATCTAGCCGGCTTACGAGGCTGTTTTGGTATGTCACCGCGTTCAGGACAGGTTGTCCGCTTGTGGCCTTGCTGCATGCATATGACACAAAACCCTGTTCTTTTACTTAAACCTTCATATGGAACTTTCTCCCTACTGGTTGTCGGTCTGCCCATTTGTTTACGCTTAGCTGGTGCTAATAAGTTTGAAAGCCTAATCGCATACTCATTTGCTGAATTGCTGTCAGCGTTGCCCATGCTAACATGTCATCTACTCCTTGATATACATCGCCTTCTGATTGTATCCTGTTCGGAATCCTAATATTGCCTGCTAACCTGTCTTCCAGACATAAACCATCTCTGACTTCTGTGAATGGCTTCATCTCTGATGCACATTGCTTGAACAATGCAATCAAATGTTCATAAGCTGCTACACTTGAGTTGCCCATCCGCACAAGCTCCATGGCTTGCATGTACATATTGAAATGTCGGAAACTAAACGGGTTTTCTTGAGCATTGTCCCTCTGGTACTGAATTAGGTGCGTTGGAAGGATATCTTTTGCATCTCTGGTCCACCTCTTCACTATGTGCTTCTTTGAGATTTCTGTCACACGGATGAAGGCACCTGCATAACATAACAGAATAACACTTTGCCTTGTGAGATCTGAATCATAATTTCAATATTACAGAAAACTAAGAGATGTACATATACTAATGCCATCTATATCACCTTAAGGATATGGCTGCACAACAGCCCCATGTGTGCAAATTGACCACACTTGCAGTCAAATTCCTCCCCTCCTTCAAGCACCGTCACCTTGTATGAAGTTCTGCATCACTTCTCTCTTCGTGCTGCATCTGTAGGTATTGCCATATACTCTTTACCCTTTTTGATCTCTTCCACCTGATATGCACCACACTCCTATAGTATATGACCGAATTGCTCAAACATAGCTCTAGTGTATATCTGCCCAGCATGTCTCTCGGTTGCCATATTTGCTCGCATAAGGGGCCTCCCCTGCAAAACCAAACATCAGTAAGTATTAATTGAAATAATTCGTATAACAGCAGGATCACTAGCACAACTTATATAGAATGCCTGGTGCTTACGATTGCTGTCCGCTTCTCCTCATAATTTTCCTCGACTCCCTATCAGAAATTAAACTCATATACTTCCTCACAAAGATATGCATTGGGCATCCATTGTCCTTTGACCCCAGCAATCTCATGAGGGCTGGCCATTCACAGCGGCAGGAATGAGTATTTCCAACTTTGTCCTGTTCACATTTAGTCTGCTCTTCTCATATCTAATGCCAAATCCTTTCTCCCAGGAGTACAAATTGTAAAAGTCGTATGCCTCACCAAGAGTGTCGAAACTTGTACCTATCTTTGGCACAATGACTCTGTCTCCTGGATGATCCGCAAATTCCCTCATGGTCTTCTCCAGTGCTGTGACCCTGTCCAGGCAAGGAGCCCTGCCTACAGCAGCAGCACCTACACGCACTCTGTCAGCCACAGCAAAACAACAGTCAGCTGGTGCTTTCAGTTACAACCGTTTGTTTGATTTTATATTTGCGGTTATTATGTGGATGAACGATTACTGCCTCTCATATTAGTCACAATCTTCTTGGCATAATCAACATGAAATAGCTCACAAGATTTATATATGAATCATGGATCATGTTTATGCCTGTGTTGCCACATGAATTCATCGGTTACTGCTTACAAGACTAACAGGACATCTGCAATGAACCTAACAAATTCTGCTAGATTTTAGAAGCTATCTTGTAGTACCTTTGTATCCAGCCAGGTGTTTTGGGGTCCAATTGCTCTATGGAGTGCTCGGAAGTCTGGACCATCTCTGCAGTTCCCGTCTCTACACGACAGATCTGGGCGTCCGCAGTTGAAGCCGCCGGTGCTGGAAGCTCAACCTCCGGCTGCACGGTGATTAGGAACCGCACGGGCTCCATTGTGCTGTTGTTATCAGTCACCTGCTCTAGCAGTGTTCTAGTTAATCCACACAAATATTTCCAACGAGCGAAAAAGAAATCCACATTCGAGATTCGCAAAACAGAGGGGCATGGAGGAGATTCTGACCTGTTTATCGGCTGCATTAAGAACTCCATGGCCGCGGAGCAACTGCGAGCTCGCTGGTAGGCGGCAGCGCCCTGGGCGCAGTCAATCTCCCCACCGTTTTGCCGTAGGGGATGAGAGCGCAATCCAACTTCACCGCCCTACCACACAGTGGCCACCCCTGCTGCATTTACTGCACGCGCTGCCGGCGCTACCGGAAAGCCCTCGACCTGATCCACGGATCAGGATGCCGACAATCAGCCGCGCCACGGCTCAGGCTAGAACCATCGACGTCATGCGAACTTCCGTTCATCCAGGCCCATCTGTCAGGTCTGTATAGCAACGTATACCAAATTTTCCCCGTTTCACATGGCCCCACCTACATTCATTGCACCGAATCTCACAGCTATAAGGAAAATGGTGGGGCTGGACCTGGAGTAGGAACGCTCAGCCAGGATCATCGACGTCCAGCATGGTGACCATGACGACGACATGGCTATCTACGTGTGTCGATCATATCCACCTCCGAGGCCCTCGCTCATCTTATTGGACGAGTAGTGAGTGTAGGCGGAGGACTACTTTGGCCAATGAGCTTGGAGCGGTGGAGGATATGTTCACCGGCGCCACGACAAGGAAGGTAGCCACCACTGGAGCAGCTACACCCGCCCGACTCTCTCTAATAGCTCAATCATCAGGTATGCAAGGAGTGACGGTGAGAACCGGCCGGCAGCAACATCTGCTTATAGTTGTTTGTTACACGTAAGGTACGTATCTCCTCAATGGTGTGAATTATGCAGGTTTGATCTACACCCATCCTCAAAAATCTTGCTGTTTGATTATCACTCTGTGTACGCTTTATATCTTCTTTATAAAAAAATATTATACTGATTTCTGTCTACATCAAGCATATGCGTACAACTGGAAAGAGATTGGTTTTTTAGCTCCGGGTGTCCCTACACCGTCACAAACAGTAATAACTTAAAAAATAGAAACCAAAGTTAAAAAAGGTAATTCGTGACATCAAATATGCCCAAAGTTTTAAGCTCACCGGATGATATTTCTCAACAAAAATTGCAAGCACCTAAAAGGTTTGAGCATATTTGATGTCACAAAATTTCAGCTTTTTTTTTTTACTTTTCTATATTTCTATTACTGTTCAAGGGGGTGAAGGGATACCTGGGAACTACCACACCTCTTTCTCTTTAAGAATTATAAAAGCACGTGGGTTCATATTGTATCAACCATAGATCGAAACCTTTGGTGAATTTGTTTGTTGTAGTTTTTTTTTCTGCTCAAGCAGTTTTGGTCGAGGCTGGTGAGGTGATAATATCTGCCAGACAAAATCTTCTGGATGCTACCCAGATGTGGCCATGGTTGGTGTGCGTCTTCACTAGAGTGAGCCGGAATTAGAATCGAATCGAGCTAAGATAGCGGATCGGATTGAAAAAAAAATTTGTTGGAAGTTCCAACCAGTTTTTCGCAAAAAAAATAATATTCCAACCAGTTGGCCTTGATCTCGTCAAATAGAAATGATGACCCTGTTTTTTTGTACTGTCAATTCTTTTTTATGGTAACTGATGTTTGCTCTGTAGGGAACCACGAGCGCATAGTGTAGTCTTTTCTTGGGTTGTAGAAATATGAGCCATTGACCATCGTTGCTACAGGGTCGATGCCTCGAGAAGGCTCAAATAAGATGGAAGATTGATTTGGGCTTTGGTTTTATTCGCGTCAAGGGGAGGAATTACGGAGGAGAATTCCAGCCAAGGAGAGAAGATTCAAGCCCAGGCCCTTGAGAGCTTCGTGTTGGAATAGACAACGTGGACTTGTTTCGGAGTGGGGAGAGGGGTTGGAGCTTGCTTATTACCTAATGAGCATGTGAATTTTTCTTCCGTTGCAACGCACGGACATATTTCCTAGTATAAGTAAAAGAAACTGAAAGTGCGTTATATCGACTAGAGGGGGGGAGGGGTGAATAGGCGATTTTTATGAAAGTCTTCAAAACGTGGGAGTTATGAAGACAAACAGTGAAGATTTTGCCTATTACTAAGCAGCGGAAGTTAGATTACACTAGGCAAGCCATGGTCAAGTATTCAATAGAGTGAAAGCACAAAGACAAACAGCTGCAGTGTAATAAGGATCAGGTAGGAAGAAGTTATGAAGCCAAACAGATCATACATTCACGTTGTGAAGACAAAAGATAAGCATGCAATGGCTTCACAATGAGTAACAGTAAGAAAAAGGAAGTGAAGATGAAACCGGTGACTCGTTGAAGACAATGATGTGTTGGACCAGTTCCAGTTGCTGTGACAACTGTACGTCTGGTTGAAGCGGCTAGGTATTTAAACCTTAGGACACACAGTCCCGGACACCCAGTCCTGAACACGCAGCTCAGGACACCAAGTCCTCACCGTATTCTCCTTGAGCTAAGGTCACATAGTCCTCGCCCAATCACTCTGGTAAGTCTTCAAGGTAAACTCCCAAACCTTCACAGACTTCGTTCACTGGCAATCCACAATGTCTCTTGGATGCTCTGAACGCGACGCCTAACCGTCTGGAGGATTCACAGTCCTCAAGTGTAATAAGTCTTCAGATCACACAGACAAGAAGACTTAAGTGATGCCCAATGTTCTCTGGCTCTGGGTGGTTAGGGCTTTTCTCCTCGCTAGGAATTTTCTCTCAAAGGCTTCGAGGTGGGTTGCTCTCAAACGACAAAAGCCGTGCACTGAAATCTGAGCAGCCAACCGTTTATGGTTGTAGGGGGTGGGCTATTTATAGCCACTTGGCAACCCGACCTGATTTGTCCGAAATGACCCTGGGTCACTAAGGAACTGACACGTGTCTCAACGGTCAGATTTCAAACTCTCATGGCAACTTTACTTGGGCTACAAGCAAAGCTGACTTGTCCGGCTCTGGACAAGATTCGCTCTCATTGTCTTCACTCGAAGACATAGGTTTTTGATTTAGGCATCACTTCAGTCATTCTGACTGGTTCTCCTGGACCCCACTTAACAGTACGGTGGTTCCTATGACTCAACACAAAAGAAAAAAGAACTACGAAAGATCTAAGTCTTCGAGCTCCATAGGCTTCATAACGTGTCTTCTTTTGTCATAGTCTTCAATGCGAATATCTTCATATACCACCTTTGTCTTCAATGTCTTCATACATTTTTAGGGGTCATCTCTGGTAGTAAAACCGAATCAATGAGGGACTTCTACCTGTGTTATCCTGCAATTCTCACAAACACATTAGTCCCTCAACTAGGTTTGCCGTCAATACTCCAAAACCAACTAGGGGTGGCACTAGATGCACTTACAATCTCCCCCTTTTTGGTGATTGATGACAAACTAGTTGAAGTTTTCAACGGGGAATATAGTCTGTGAAATTGTAAAGGATAAGGAATTGTCTTCATAAGTTGCAAGGGCTCCCCCTGAAGATGTGCATATAAGTTAATTTGCTTTTGGAATGCAAATGCACATGGCAGGTTGTACTTGTGGAGATCCACTTCAGCTTATGATGACAATCCACTATGCATATGAAAGTATATGAAGATGATGACATGCATAATGGAAAATGGACGTCTGCAGAATGAGATAAGTGCGGAATTTATCGTCGCACATGCGGAATTTATCTTCGCAAAACAGGGTGACAAACAAGTAGCAGACGACCATCGAGTCTTAGTGTTACAACTCAAGGAACCAAATGAAGCAAAAACAAGAGTTGTAAGCACGAAGCAAAATATAGCAAAATATAGCACCCGCCCATATGGACCCGCTTGAAGACTATCAACCCATATGCTTCTCCCCCTTTTGTCAGCAAGGACTAAAAAGGTTTGAAGACATAGAGTGTCTACTCGTTTCCAGGAGCAGCAGGATCGTTGGAGGTGGTTGGCGGTGCAGAAGAGCTTGGAGGTGCTGAAGCAGGTGGCGGTGATGTAGCATCGTCTTCTTCATCAATAATTCTGGCAGTGACTGTGGCAGCAGATAAAGAAAACTCAGAGTCTTCAAGTGATGGTGTGTTGCGCATCACATCCCTTCTAGGAGGTGTGGTGTCAAACTTGAATCGCTCAGTGAAGCCATCCTCTTCTAGTTCAGCTTCAGTACACATCATTGATAGCCCTTTCCATGTATCACGGCAGGTTTCATGTGTAACGAAAGCATTCTTGGTGGCAAGGTTGCGAAGACGATTGACATCCACCAAGAGGCTTTTCATCTGACGCTTTAGCCAGTCGTGATGCCTATCTTGTTTTTGATGAAGGGCCACAAGAAGCTCTCGGTCAGTGAGAACACGAGCGTGCTTCTTGGGTCTTGAAGCAGTTGCACTATCAGTGGCTTCAGTTGAAGCAGGGTGTGGCGCACGTGTAGTGCCAGCCAAAGGATACACCCTGGAGATGGCTTCAACACCTTCATCATTCTGAGTGAAGCTTTGGTGTTCTGCATTCTGAAGACTCAACGGTTTCTTGGCAGGCTCAGGATATATAGCTTCAGCAGAAGTATCCACATCGGGCAAGAAGATCCGATGGTTTCGGGCTTAGGGCTGATACGAGATCGCAGAGTGCAGTTTGATCAGCCTCATCACCCAAGGAGCATAGAACTTCAAACCAAATAAATCTGAGCCTGACGCTGCAAGTTGGCGGATGAAGAAATCCTGTGCGTTGAAGCATTTGCCATGAAGGATATAGAATATGAGAGTCTTCATTGCACCCTCAATCTTGGCATGTGGAGAGTGTCCCTTAATGGGCCAGAGAGTCCGCCGGATGATGTGATATATGGTCCTGGGCAGGTACTCAAGGTCTTCAACGAAGAACTCAGTTGGATAGGGTGCATCATGGGGCAATGGCTTCATCATTGAGAGCATCTGACTCATATTTGGTTCAGGCCTCTGGAATATGCTCTCAATAGCTTCAGCATGTAGTTGACAGCCTTCCTCGAAGAATTCGCCAGGAGTGGGCAGGCCGGTGAGCTCAATGATATCAAATGCATTGGCTTCATGATGGACATTGCCGGTCATCCACTCCAGGACCCAAGTCTTCGGATCTCTGTTGTATCCTTTAATATGGAGGGTGGCATAGAACTGAAGCAGAAGCTCTTCATTCCAGTGCTCTTCATCAGTGACAAACTGCAGCAGACCCACTTCCTTAAAGCAATCCAAAGCTTCCTCTAGACAGGGCAGACCAGCAATGGCTTCAACATCAAGGCGCTTGTGCGGGAAGATGCGACCTTGGTTGTATAGGATGCATGAATAGTAGCTGCGCTGAGAATAGCTCCAGAACCTATCTGATACAATCCTTTCCCTTGAATAGGGGTTCTTGGAGCTGTTGAAGAACGTATTGTCTGCCTTGAAGCTGTTGATGTCAAAGGAGCCAGGTGCTGATGCAGGACCTGGGAACCTTGGCAGCCTTGGGACTGGCTTCTGAACATGAGGCCTGTGCTCAACATGGTAATCAAATTGAGGACCTGCAGCAGACTCAGGAACAGAAGTGTCTTGATCAGTAGCTTTGCTGTCTGCTGAAGCTTTTGATGGGGAGGGCTCCACATTGGCTTCAGTGCTGGTTGTGGCAGCCTCAACATTTGCCGCCTCCGCTTGACTAGCTGGAGGGTCAGTCAAAAGCACGTTCTCCTGGAGAACTGCTTCTTCGTGGAGCTCTTGTGTTGCTTCTTCTTCGGCTGATGCAGCCGGAATGTCTTCAGTAGAGAATTGAGGCCTTGGACCTCTGCGAAGCCTACGGAATGCAGACGATGCCTGTGGGGTTGGAGTGGGCTGGGCCTCATTGTCTTCTTCCTCTTGAGGGCGATCCGCCCATGACGCATCTTGTGCAATTGGCGTCAGAGGACGACCAATGCTGATGAGCTCGCTTTGTTCGCACTGAGGAAGGGCTGCATCATCTTGTACATTGTCCTGGTGACCAATGTCTTCAGCAGCGATGGGGTCGGCTGCTGGAATATCTTCAGCTTCAGGAGCCTCTGTGGGAGCAGGCTCATGAACTGTCAGTTGTCGTTCGGCGTTGGGGTGAACCATTGAGATAGGTTCAATTATCAAGGGCTCTCTGGGAGCAGCCCGAGATTTCTTGATCTTGCGCTTCTTCTTGCTGGGAGCAGTAGGAGAGGCTTCAGAGCTTTTCCTCTTCCTGGCTTCAGCCTCAGCAGTTCTTGTCTTCTTGAGCTCTGAAGCTGTTGACCGGCTCTTTGGCTTCGAGCCAGTTGTTGCAGTTGGAAAGACAATTTGAACTGCCTCTTGCCTAGGTGCCTCTGGTTCAGCCATAGCAGGCTGCTTCTTCTTCTTCGGGGCCATCTTGGGGTCGATGCCAGGACGCCCAAGTGCCTTGCGCTTCTCGGCCTCATTGTATGCCCGCACACATCGTTCAGCCAAAGACTTCATTCGCTCACGTGAGCCCTGAGCTTCTGCACGCTTTTTCAGAAAATGTTCTTTGAGCTCATGCAACATGGTCTTAAAGCTCTTCACTTCTTGCACGCTGAGCTTGGCCATATTCTTCTTGAACTGAGCCTTTTCATGATCAATTTTCTGCTTCAGCTCAACAATGCGCTGAGCAATGGCAAGTTCTGAAGCAATTGCGCCTTGGAAGGCGACGCTGAGGCCAACGGGCAGCTGCAGATCTTCGAAGCTTATGTTCGGTGTGGCAAACCATTCGTCGATGAAGTTATGGATGATGGCGACATCAAAGAGAGGCAAATTGTTGAAGATTTCAGCTTCTTCTTTGCTCTTGATGAGCTGCTCTAGAGCGTCATCTCCAAGATCTTCATCACTTGATAGATCAATGGCTTCGCTGCGCAGAATGGCAGCAGCTGTGAGCTCTTTGCCGGTGTGTGGCTGAGGCACCTTGTCCTTCTGGGGCTTGGAGACGCGGGATACGTCTTCAGACTGCACACTGTCTTCAGGAGGTGCAGTTGCCAATGGCTTCGCCCTTGAGATTTTTTAGGCAGGGGCCGGCTTTGAAGCTTTTGGCTTCTTCGTCTGCTTTGGCTTCGGTACAGTAGGAGCTTCATCAGACTCAGAGTCAGCTGGAGGGTCATTCACGGCAGTCCCTTGGACTAAGATATGGGTGATGAGGCCCTCAAGATTGGCAAACGGACCGATGACATTGGGTTCTGCGTAGCGTGTGCCATCTGCCCTTGGTGCGGAGGGACCAGGGTTGAAGTCTAACCCAAATTTCTTCTTGTTCAGCTTCGCGGATTGTTGGGCAAACTGGAAATTGCGCTTGAACAAATTGTCGTCACGACACCAGAGGAGTGACGACGGATGCGCATCATCAGGTTGTGGTCCTCGGACCATGCATGGGTAGAAGCCTTGAGCAATGGCTTCATCTCTGGTCTTGGGTATGAGATTCTTGTAAAGGATGTCCCCCCATGGTTTCTTGATGGCACATTTCTCAGCATACTCCTGGGTGACGAAGCGGTATTTGAACCATTGTTCTGCCCAATAGCGTCGAATCCATTGGATTCGAGTCTTGCGCTGCCCATAACTCTCTTCAGGATCTGTTTTATACATTTCTGCCAGGTCTTCAGGCAGATCTTTGGAAGTCCCTTCACGTCTCTGTTTGCCCCCCTTTCTTGCTGCTGCTTCTGAAGCCATAAACTTTAACTTGAAAGGCTTCAAGACTTTCAAAGGCTTTCTTTTGCTGGACCAACAGGAATTGGCTTCAGGAGAGTTTATGTGATGCTGTAGGAATTCTGCAAATGAATGCAGACTATGAGAACCGAAGGATTCTCCCACGGACATGTACCTGTGATAGCATTAAGGTGCGAGGGAAGGGGAAGAGGTCATATGCATTCTCAGAAGGTTTTGAAGATTAATCAGTTTAGAAGACATTGACCTCATCGTGCGAAGACATTCACTCATAGATAAGAAGTTGGTTTCAGATTTGTACGAACCCACAGATCAGTACAAGTGAGGAATGTAACTACTTTATGAAGCACAAGTGAATATACTAGGCATGTTATGAGATGCAGATTGAGAGATCTAACTTGTGTGAAGATAAACTTCTTATGGTAGAAAGTGACAGAACCATGAGATCAAAGGGGCTGTAAAAAGAAGTTTTATTTACCACACTTGGAACTGCTAGACGGAAGTGAGAGATGATGCCGAGCAGTTCAGTCCTCCGTGCCCTAACTTGGCGACGGAAGACACCTACGGCGACGGCAGAGAACGATGTCCGCGGTCGGCGTGAGGACGGCGTCGGAGAGGTTGCGGCAGCAAAGCGCTTCGTCGCCGGCGTCGTTGAGTGCTAGCGATAGCGCTAGGGTTCTTGCGAGGGTGGAAGAAGGAGATAATGACCGCGGTAAGTGTGAATTTATAGGCTCAGGGGCGGCACTGTGCTATTACACAGGTGCCCCTGGCGATTCGCATCTGAGGAACGCGTGGCCAGTTTGCGGAAGTTTTGGGTCTGTTCCACGTCCCACGCACGCCTGGATTGTCGGGTGGTCGTTCCTGCTTCTCCGGATTTTATGTGGAGGAATGGGCATTTAAAGCGGACTTTATGGTTGTCTCTATATCTTCAGCTGACAAGGACGCAGTGAAGACATTTGACAGTTTCAATAGAATGCATATGACTTGGAGAGATAGAGTTTGAGATAGAAAGCATAGAGAGGTTAGGGTCCGATCACATTCACTTAGTTCAAAAGATTCAACTAAGAAGACATAGCTATAAGTGAATGCTGTAGAGGACAGAACACTAGTATGTATATATCTATATAATCAACATAGTGAAGATAATCATGAAGACATGTTGAGTTCGAAGCCAAACCAAATGTGAAGATATTGCAAGGTAACGCCATGAGTGAAACACTTCAAAATGGAACGTTTGGTGGTGGCGTTACCCACCGTATAGGAAGTATTAGACCCAGAAACGGTGCACAATTATCGTGGCGCTCCGAAGTCAAATTCCACATTAATGTATTCACACTTAGAATGTATGTCTTCATTGATTGAAGATATACTTTACTTTGTGTGTTGCACATCTAAGTCATCATATGCATAAGTGTTAGAATGTGTGCCTGATCACAGGACATTTGAGGATTCCAGGATATTTAGCTCACACCGTAACTTGCAAAACCTCTTCTCATCCAAGGGCTTGGTGAAGATATCTGCCAATTGCTCTTCAGTGTTGACGTGTATGATATCAATGTCTTCCTTCACAACATGATCTCTGAGAAAGTGATGATGAATTTCAATGTGCTTTGTCTTCGAGTGCTGAACTGGGTTGTTGGCAATCTTGATGGCGCTTTCGTTGTCGCAGTAAAGTGGCACTTGCTTCAGATGAATGCCATAGTCCTTGAGTGTTTGCTTCATCCACAGAAGTTGAGCGCAGCAAGATCCAGCAGCAATGTATTCAGATTCAGCAGTGGAGAGAGATACACAGTTCTGCTTCTTTGAAAACCAACATACAAGTGATCGTCCCAGAAAGTGACATGTGCCTGATGTAGACTTGCAATCAACTTTGTCACCAGCATAATCAGCATCCGAAAATCCAACCAAATCAAACTCTGAGCCCTTTGAATACCATAATCCTAGAGTTGGGGTGTGAGCCAAATATCGAAGAATTCGCTTCACAGCTAAGTGATGCGACTCCTTTGGTGCCGCTTGAAATCGAGCACACATGCAAACACTAAGCATAATATCTGTCCTAGATGCACATAAATAAAGCAAAGAACCAATTATGGAGCGGTATACCTTTTGATCGAACTCTTTACCATTGTCGTCAGGACCTAGATGATGTTTGGCTGGCATTGGTGTTGTGAAGCCTTTGCAGTCTTGCATACTGAACTTCTTCAGGCAATCTTTGAGATACTTTTCTTGAGATATGAAGATGCCATTGCGTTGTTGTCATATTTGAAGACCAAGGAAGAACTTCAGCTCCCCCATCATGGACATCTGATATTGCTCTTGCATCATATATCCAAATTCTTCACTGTACTTCTGATTGGTGCAGCCGAAGATAATGTCATCCACATATATTTGGCACACAAACAGTTCACCATCATATGTCTTCGTGAAAAGAGTGGGATCCAGGGAACCAGGTATGAAGCCTTTGCTCTTCAGGAAGTATTTGAGTGTGTCATACCAGGCCCTAGGAGCTTGTTTAAGGCCATACAGTGCCTTGTTGAGCTTGTATACCATGTCAGGATTTTTTGGATTTTCAAAGCCAGGCGGTTGTGCAACATACACTTCTTGTTCAATCTTGCCATTGAGAAAGGCACTTTTCACATCCATTTGATATAGAAGTATGTTATGATGATTTGCATAGGCCAGAAGAATGCGTATGGCTTCAAGCCTAGCCACGGGAGCAAATGTTTCATCGAAGTCAATGCCCTCCACTTGAGTATATCCTTGAGCAACGAGACGAGCTTTTTTTCTGACAACTTGACCATGCTCATCTTGCTTGTTGCGATATATCCATTTGGTGCCTATTATGTTGTGCTTCCGTGGATCAGGACGCTTGACCAGTTCCCATACATTATTCAGTTCAAACTGTTGAAGCTCTTCTTGCATAGCTTGAATCCATTCAGGTTCCATGAAGGCTTCTTCAACTTTCTTGGGTTCTGATATTGATACGAATGCAAAGTGCCCACAGAAATTTGTTAGCTGAGTTACCCTTGAACGACTGAGTGGACCAGGTGCATTGATGCTGTCAATTATTCTGTCAATTTGCACTTCATTGGCAACACGAGGATGTACAGGGCGAAGACTTTGCTCTTGCTGATCTGTGTTGTTGTTGGGAGGAATGTCTTCAGGCTGAGCATTGTCTTCATGTTGATCAGGTGCTGAGATGATAAGTTCTTCTTCAGGATGAGCTTCAGAAGGTATAATCTCTCCAGTTCCCATAAGCTTGATTGATTCACTAGCTGGAACTTCATCTAGCACATTTGGCAGTTGCTCTCTTTGTGAACCATTTGTCTCATCGAACCGCACATCCACTGTTTCAACCACTTTGTAATGAAAGAGATTGAAGACTCTGTAGGAGTGCGATTCCTTTCCATATCCAAGCATAAAGCCCTCATGTGCTTTTGGTGCAAACTTTGAGGTGTGGTGTGGGTCCTTGATCCAGCACCTTGCGCCAAATACTCTGAAGTAACTGACATTTGGCTTCTTGCCAGTTAGGAGTTCATAAGATGTCTTGTTCAGAAGCTTGTGAAGATAAACACGATTGATTGTATGGCATGCAGTGTCAATGGCTTCAGTCCAGAATTTTCTTGGAGTCTTGTATTCATCTAGCATTGTTCTGGCCATCTCAATGAGTGTTCTGTTCTTGCGTTCGACGACGCCATTCTGCTGTGGCGTGTACGGAGCTGAGAATTCATGTGTGATGCCCAAGGTATCAAGATTTGTATCAAGGCCAGTGTTCTTGAATTCAGTGCCATTGTCACTTCTGATGTGTTTTATCTTGGCGCCAAAATTGTTCATAGCACGATTGGCGAAGCGTCTGAAGACATCCTGCACTTCAGTCTTGTAAAGGATTATGTGCACCCAAGTATATCTAGAGTAATCATCAACAATGACGAAGCCATAGAGGCAAGCAGTAGTAGTAAAAGTTGAGTAGTGAGTGGGGCCGAAAAGATCCATGTGGAGCAGTTCGAAGGGTTGAGTAGTAGTCATGATTGTCTTCGAAGGATGTTTTGCCCTTGTCATCTTCCCTGCTTCACAGGCACCGCATAAGTGATCTTTCTTGAACTTGACGCCCTCGGTGCCTATGACATGCTTCTTCTTCGCAAGGGTGTGGAGGTTCCTCATGCCAGCATGCCCAAGCCTCCGATGCCAAAGCCAGCATTCTGAAGCTTTTGCAAGAAGACATACTGCAAGTTGTGGCCCTGCTGAGAAATCTACCACGTACAGATCATCTTTTCGATACCCTTCAAACACTAGAGACTTGTCAGATTCCATTAGTACTAGACAACGATATTTTCCAAACATTACAATCATGTTCAAATCGCAAAGCATTGAGACATACATTAAGTTGAAGCCAAGGGATTCAACAAGCATGACTTTATCCATGTGTTGATCCTTTGAGATTGCAACTCTACCTAGACCCAATACCTTACTTTTACCAGTGTCAGCAAATGTGATGTGGCTCTTGTCGGATGGACGTAAGGTTGAGTCCATAAGAAGGCTTCTTTTGCCAGTCATGTGATTTGTACACCCGCTGTCAATAATCCATTCTGAAGACTTTGAAGACGCTGGTGTCGTACCCTACAGTGCAGTTAGGGGGATAGGCTTCACGAAGAGAATTGTGAAGCAAAAACATTTGACGAACCAGTGGGTTATGAAAACTTAGATCCAGGTTAGGACTAATAGGGAGAGTAGCATGCGATTCAGGAACGAAGTACATAATGATGCCATTCGGGCATTTTATCTTGCGCCCTACAAGATTTTTAAGGTCCCCAGCAATAGCGTCAGAAGATTTTGTTTTTCTGCTGGAGACCTTTCCCTGCAAAAGAGAGTTAAGCTTTCTTAACCACCCACATCTTCAAGGGTGGCTTAGAAGCAATAAGTCTAAGTGCAGCATCTGAGAATTTTGGCTTTGAAGCCTTAGCAAACAGTCTTGCAGGTGGACAATAATACTCATAGGAATAAGCAGAATAATTTTTGGTCATATGAACATGACAGTTCGATGAACCGCTCTCATATTCATATGCCTGAGTATGGTTTCCCTGCAAAACATTTGCGTTAGTGTGACTCAGGTGAGTCCTCTGTTTTTATGAAGCCTTTGAACCGTATGAAGCCTTTGGTCTGAGGTTTGTCTTCTTCAAGTGAGGTGTCATGAAGACATTCACAGAAAGATTTTCCAGACACTTTTTCGGAACCCAGATCTTCTTCATAGGAGGTCCATTCCTGCAGTTAGTACCAATGTACCTGGAAAACACTTCACCATTCTGATTCTTAAACAGTTTATAGTTTGCATCAAAGTATTCATCAATGATAATGGGGTTAGCACAGGTGAAGCCAGATAAATTGGATGGATCTGCTGAAAGTTCCTTTGCAGCAACCCATGTGGTTTTGGGGTACTGCTCAGGTTTCCAGTAAGAGCCATCTGCATTTATTTTCCTTACGAACCCAACACCCTCTTTCCTAGGGTTTCGGTTCAGAATCTGCTTCTTGAGGACATCACATAATGTCTGATGTCCTTTAAGACTTTTGTACATCCCTGTTTCAAGCAATGTCTTCAACCTAGCATTCTCATCAGCAATAGTAGTGGTATCCTCAGCAGAGGGGTTAGTTACCACATCAACAGTTGAAGATATTGCAATAGCAGTAGCAGTGGAACATTCAGCAACAGAAGTAGTATTATCACGCTCAATGCATTTAAGACATGGTGGTTCAAATCCTTCCTGAGCGGAACTGATCTGTTCGGTGCGAAGTGACTCGTTTTCCTTTTGAAGATCTTCATGAGCCGCTCTCAATTTCTCAAGTTCTTGCTTCCTTTGAAGATAATCATAGGAAAGCTTTTCATGAGTTGTTGAGAGAGTATCAAGACGATCTTCAAGTTCCTGATACTTAACGTGAAGATTTTTTATGTCTTCAATTAAGGATTCAGATCGAGTCATTTCAGCACCCAACAGATCATCGCTTCTGTCTAACAGTTTTTGAATATGTTCCATAGCTTTCTGTTGTTCAGTTGCAATTTTAGCAAGTGTTTTGTAGCTGGGTTTTGAATCACAGTCAGAGTCATCGTCACTAGATGTTTGATAGCGAGTAGTGCGTGTGTTTACCTTGGCACCGCGTGCCATGAAGCAGTAGGTAGGAGTGGAGTCGTTCTTGTCATTTGCATCGGTGTCGGTGATGAAGTCATTGTCTTCAGTGTTGAAGATGGACTTGGCGACGTATGCTGTAGCCAGACTCGCAATGCCAGAATCAGACTCCTCCTCAGACTCCACCTCTGCCTCCTCAGAAGCGGACTCCACCTCTGAATCCATTTCCTTGCCAACAAACGCACGTGCCTTGCCAGATGAGCTCTTCTTGTGTGATGAAGACTTTGAGGAAGACTTGGAAGAAGACTTTGAGTATTTCTTCTTCTTTTTGTCGTCAGAATCATATTCCTTGCTCTTCTTCTTCCTTCTGTTCTCATTGTCCCACTGTGGACACTCAGAGATGAAGTGTCCAGTTTTCTTGCACTTGTGACATGTTTTCTTCTTGTAGTCATGAGCAGAAGCTTCATCATTCCTTGAGCTTGATCGTGAAGATATTCTGAAGCCTTTCTTCTTGGTGAATTTTTGGAACTTCTTCACTAGCATTGCAAGTTCCCTTCCAATGTCTTCAGGATCATCAGAACTGCTGTCAGATTCTTCTTCAGATGAGGAAACAACTTTTGCCTTCAAGGCACGAGTTCGCCCATAGTTTGGACTGTAGATATCTCTTTTCTCAGAAAGCTGAAACTCATGTGTGTTGAGACTCTCAAGTATGTCAGACGGATCGAGTGTCTTGAAATCAGGACGTTCTTGAATCATCAGGGCTAGGATGTCAAACGAACTATCAAGTGATCTCAGCAGCGTCTTGATGATTTCATGTTTGGTGATCTCAGTGGCGCCGAGGGCTTGAAGCTCATTTGTGATGTCAGTGAGCCGGTCAAATGTGTGCTGAACATTCTCATTGTCATTTCGCTTGAAGCGGTTGAAGAGGTTGCGAAGAACACTGATTCTCTGATCTCTCTGGGTTGAGATGCCTTCATTGACCTTGGAGAGCCAGTCCCAGACCAGCTTGGATGTCTTCAAGGCACTCACACGGCCATACTGTCCTTTTGTCAGATGACCACAGATGATATTTTTGGCAGTAGAGTCTAGTTGAGTGAACTTCTTGACATCAGCAGCAGTGACACCTTCTCCAGCCTTGGGAACGCCGTTCTCGACGACATACCATAGGTCGACGTCAATGGCTTCAAGATGCATGCGCATCTTATTCTTCCAGTAGGGATATTCAGTTCCATCGAAGACGGGGCACGCAGCGGAGACTTTGATTATCCCTGCAGTCGACATAGCTAAAACTCCAGGTGGTTAAACCGAATCACACAGAACAAGGGAGCACCTTGCTCTGATATCAATTGAAAGTGCGTTATATCGACTAGAGGGGGGGTGAATAGGCGATTTTTATGAAAGTCTTCAAAACGTGGGAGTTATGAAGACAAACAGTGAAGATTTTGCCTATTACTAAGCAGCGGAAGTTAGATTACACTAGGCAAGCCATGGTCAAGTATTCAATAGAGTGAAAGCACAAAGACAAACAGCTGCAGTGTAATAAGGATCAGGTAGGAAGAAGTTATGAAGCCAAACAGATCATACATTCACGTTGTGAAGACAAAAGATAAGCATGCAATGGCTTCACAATGAGTAACAGTAAGAAAAAGGAAGTGAAGATGAAACCGGTGACTCGTTGAAGACAATGATGTGTTGGACCAGTTCCAGTTGTTGTGACAACTGTATGTCTGTTTGAAGCGGCTAGGTATTTAAACCTTAGGACACACAGTCCCGGACACCCAGTCCTAAACACGCAGCTCAGGACACCAAGTCCTCACCGTATTCTCCTTGAGCTAAGGTCACATAGTCCTCGCCCAATCACTCTGGTAAGTCTTCAAGGTAAACTCCCAAACCTTCACAGACTTCGTTCACTGGCAATCCACAATGTCTCTTGGATGCTCTGAACGCGACGCCTAACCGTCTGGAGGATTCACAGTCCTCAAGTGTAATAAGTCTTCAGATCACACAGACAAGAAGACTTAAGTGATGCCCAATGTTCTCTGGCTCTGGGTGGTTAGGGCTTTTCTCCTCGCTAGGAATTTTCTCTCAAAGGCTTCGAGGTGGGTTGCTCTCAAACGACAAAAGCCGTGCACTGAAATCTGAGCAGCCAACCGTTTATGGTTGTAGGGGGTGGGCTATTTATAGCCACTTGGCAACCCGACCTGATTTGTCCGAAATGACCCTGGGTCACTAAGGAACTGACACGTGTCTCAACGGTCAGATTTCAAACTCTCATGGCAACTTTACTTGGGCTACAAGCAAAGCTGACTTGTCCGGCTCTGGACAAGATTCGCTCTCATTGTCTTCACTCGAAGACATAGGTTTTTGATTTAGGCATCACTTCAGTCATTCTGACTGGTTCTCCTGGACCCCACTTAACAGTACGGTGGTTCCTATGACTCAACACAAAAGAAAAAAGAACTACGAAAGATCTAAGTCTTCGAGCTCCATAGGCTTCATAACGTGTCTTCTTTTGTCATAGTCTTCAATGTGAATATCTTCATATACCACCTTTGTCTTCAATGTCTTCATACATTTTTAGGGGTCATCTCTGGTAGTAAAACCGAATCAATGAGGGACTTCTACCTGTGTTATCCTGCAATTCTCACAAACACATTAGTCCCTCAACTAGGTTTGCCGTATGCCCTCCATCACATGCGGGCGATCGTACGGGACCATAATCACCTTCTGCTACCAAATAATCTCAAAGATTGGGCCGCAAGATTGTTGGCAATCTAGGACATGGACATCAGACAAGAATTCATTCGCATCAAGTCGGAGTTTGTGGAAATCATCCATCAAGATGTCCTTCGTACCTCGGGTCAGTTCTACCTCAGATATCAACCGTCCAGCAATGAGATAGACACAACGCTACAAATGCAGGTTGACAACACCGCAATTTCATGACCATCACAAGAGACGGCGGCTTCATTCACGCTCCGGTCCCTGAGTCGAGTCGAAAGTAGTGATGCTATGTGTAGTTCGGAAACATCGATTGGCTCATGTTGTAATTAAACTTTAATGAACTTGTATGTCTCTTTGGTTTGGACAGTCATTCAACTTAGATGTAATCGATGCTATTTATTAGTAGGACCATGAATCGTGCTATTAATGTGTTGTTTTTCTCTTCCGATCCTTTTGTTGCATACTTATATATTGCTTATTTATTGTCTGTGAATTGCTACTAACGTTTTGTTTGGCTAGTGCATAGAGATGCCGTCGTATGTCGTGTACAAGGGTAAGGTTCCCGGAGTCTATGACGACTGGGAGGAGTGTCGGAGACAGGTTCACCGTTTCAGCGGTAACAGTTACAAAGGGTACACCACTAGGGCGGAGGCGGAAGTTAGATACGCGCGCTATCTAGCGGGAGAGAGGAGGGAGCCTTGGAGGAACCGGATGAAGACCAGTTTCATCGTGATTATGCTCATTGTGATGACCGCAACTCTCTTCTATGTGATGGTAGTTTAGATGATCGATATCGACTTGTAATGTGAAGACAAACTCGCTACTCACCGTTTCGAGACTTGTAATGTTCTAACTTTGTTTGGTATTTTAAATTTGGAGACTAATATGATGAATTGTATTCGGAGACCAATCTTCTATTGTATTCGATGAATTTGTTGTTGCTGTGTGGTGCTAGCTATATTCTGTCCAATAATATATTTTGCAACCTGTGAAAATATCAGAAAAGAAAAAAATCCCTAATATTCATACTAGTGGCGCACCACCACATAGTGCGCCATTAGTAAGACAGAGCACACTAATGGCACATCATCCACAAGTGCGCCATTAGTATGCCAAAGCACATGCATAAATATGGCCCCTTGGGAGGCATACTAATGGCGCACCATGGGCTATACTAATGGCGCACTGCATGGTGCGCCATTAGTATACCAGATACTAATGGCGCGCCACAGGTGCGCCATTAGTAAAAAATACTAATGGCGTGCTAGTAGTGGCGCACCTGTAGTGCGCCATTAGTAGGCAAAACAGGTGCGCCACTAGTAGGCCTTTTCCTAGTAGTGCCACTTCTGCTATGCATGATACTTATCATGAAACTACCTCTATGCCTGATACTACTATGCCACTTAGTGATTTTCTTGATGGACAACTTTCTAGGGCTAGAGAAATTGAAAATATTGAATCTGATAATACTGATGAAAGTGATGATGAAGAATCACTTGTTATTCCTAAGGGTTATCTATTTGATCAAGAAGCTTCTTTAGCTATTTTAGCTTGCAAAAATAGAAATGAACTTAAAAGGTTATTAGCTAAATGGAGTAAGCAATCTCTAAATGCTAGAATGAAACCTGACCCTGCTTTTGCTACTTCACCTATCCTTGTTACTGATAAGGATTATGAATTCTCTGTTGATCCTGATATAATTACTTTGGTTGAATCTGATCCTTTTCATGGTTATGAATCTAAAACTGTTGTGGCACATCTTACTAAATTGAATGATATAGCCGCCCTTTTCACTAAATATGAGAGAACTCGCTACTTTTATATCCTTCAAATATTTCTGTTCCCATTAAAGGGTGATGCTAAGATATGGTTTAATTCTCTTGATCCTGGTTCTGTTTGTAGTCCCCAGGATATGATTTATTACTTCTCTGCTAAATATTTCCCTGCTCATAAGAAACAAGCTGCTTTACGGGATATATATATATATAATTTTGTGCAAATTGAAGAATAGAGTCTTCCACAAGCTTGGGGGAGGCTTCTCCAATTACTTAATGCTTTGCCTGATCATCCTCTTAAGAAAAATGAAATACTTGATATCTTTTATAATGGACTAACCGATGCCTCCAGAGATTACCTGGATAGTTGTGCTGGTTCTGTTTTCAGGGAAAGAACACCGGATGAAGCTGAAATTCTATTAAATAATATGTTGACAAATGAAAATAATTGGACACCTCCGGAGCCAATTCCTGAGCCTATTCCTAAACCAACTCCGAAGAAGAGGGGTATTCTATTTCTCAGTCCTGAAGATATGCAAGAGGCAAAGAAATCTATGAATTTAAAAGGTATTAAATCTGAAGATGTTAAGAATTTACCTACTATTGAAGAAATACATGGTCTTAATTTACCGCCTGTTGAAGAAACATATAATCTTAGTCCATTACCTATTGAAGAAACTCATGGTCTTGGTAACCCGACACAGGTAGTAAAGGTAAATTCTCTCTATAGATATGATAAAGCTGAAATTCCATTTACTAAATTTGCTAGCCCATGTTTAGATGAGTTTAATAAATTTATGGCTAAGAAAGAAGATTTTAATGCTTATTTTGGTAGATAATTGAAATACAATGCAAATATTCTTGAACACTTGGGTGATTATATGGCTAATGTCAAAGGTGAACTTAAACTTATTAGTAACATGCGTCTATGGTTACCACTCAAGTAGAACAAGTACTTAAGGCTCAAAATGATTTGCTCAATGAATTGAATAGTAAGAATAATGATTATGATGTTAGAGTGGCTACTAGAACTGGTAGAATGACTCAGGAACCTTTGTATCCTGAAGGCCACCCTAAGAGAATTGAGCAAGATTCTTAGAGAAATAATATAGATACACCTAGTTCTTCTAAAAAGAAGAAAAAGAAAAATGATAGGACTTTGCACGCTTCTTGTGATCCTATTGTTGAAACACCTGAGAATCCAAATGATATTTCTATTTCTGATGCTGAAACTCAATCTGGTAATGAACCTGAAACTAGTGATAATGTTAATGCTAATGTTCATAATGATGACCAACCTAGTAATGATAATGATATAGAAATTGAACCTGCTGTTGATCTTGATAACCCACAATCAAAGAATCAAAGTTATGATAAGAAAGACTTTTTTGATAGGAAACATGGTAAAGAAAGAGAGCCTTGGGTTCAGAAACCCATGCCTTTTCCTCCCAAACCATCCAAGAAAAAGGATGATGAGGATTTTGAGCGCTTTGCTGAAATGATTAGACTTATCTTTTTGCGTATGTGATTAACTGATATGCTCAAAACCAATCGTTATGCTAAGTATATGAAAGATATTATTACAAATAAAAGAAAGATACCGGAAGCTGAAATTTCCACCATGCTTGCTAATTATACTTTTAAGGGTGGAATACCAAAGAAACTTGGAGATCCAGGAGTACCCACTATACCATGCTCCATTAAAAGAAATTATGTTAAAACTGCTTTATGTGATCTTGGAGCCGGTGTTAGTGTTATGCCTCTCTCTTTATATCGTAGACTTGATTTGAATAAGTTGACACCTACTGAATTATCTTTGCAAATGGTTGATAAATCAACTGCTATACTTGTCGGTATTTGTGAGGATGTGCCTGTTGTAGTTGCAAATGTTACTATTTTAACGGACTTTGTTATTCTTGATATTCTCGAGGACGATAGTATGTCTATTATTCTTGGAAGACCCTTTTGAATACTGTAGGGGCTTTTATTGATTGCATGAAAGGCAATTTCACTTTTCATGTTAATGGTAATGAGCACACGGTACACTTTCCGAGGAAACAACCTCAAGTTCATAGTATCAACTCTATTGGAAAAATTCCATCGATTATATTTGGAGGTTTTGAATTTCCTCTTCCTACTGCAAGAAGAAATATGATATTCTTATTATTGGGGATTTGCATATCCCCATTGAGGTAACATAGTGTTATTAGAAATTTCTCCAGTTCCATGTTATTCGGAATGAGTTCGTTAACAAGATTTGATCAACCTTGTTAGTGGATTCCTTTTGATGATCATGAGATGGATGAAACTAGAAGGCACAACCTTCTGTACCCCACTTTTACTTTCTGTTATTTATATTAATAAAATAAAAATAAATATTTTTCTGTCTATTATCCGATTATCCGTGCAATATAAAAATACCTCAAAAATAAAAGTTCTCCAAATGCCCTGAAATTTAAATATGATTTTTTCTAGAATATTTGAGGATTTATGGAACTGAGAACACACTAGGGGGGGCAACCACCTGCCCACGAGGGTGGAGGGCGCGCCTGCCCCTCTAGGGCGTGCCCCTGCCTCGTGGGCCCACGGTGGCCCTCCTCCACTTATCCTTTCACCCATACACTCCTTCTTCCTCCCCCAAACACGAATAACCAGCTCAAACCCGAGTCCAAGCTCGTTTTGCTGCCATTTTCAATCTCCTTGCTCAAAGCACCTCTCACAAAACTTCTTGGGGAGATTGTTCCTTGGTATGTGAATCCTCCATTGGTCCAATTAGTTTTTGTTCTAGTTCTTTATTCATTGCAAATTTTTGCTACTTAGGTGACCCTGTTCTTGAGCTTGCATGTCAAATTTATATGGTCAAACGTAGTTTTGATGCGTGATATAGGCCCTAGGCACTTGTAGGAGTAGTTGCTATCAATATCATTGAGTTTGGTTTACTTTTATTTTGAAGTTACTAAAAATTTTCAGAATTTTTCAGAAAATGATGAGGAGACTTTTGAGGGGCTCATCGAGCCAAAGCTCGAAGGAAAAGGCACCGAAGCCTAAGTATAATCTGCCTCGCACCGCGGAGGTTCGGGCGTGTGAATGGCCTTCCGAGGATTTCTTGAGAGCAGCCGGGACTTATGAAGATTTTCATGAATTGGCTAAGAATGCAGGCCTTACCACTTTCCTCCATGACCAATGCGATCAGTATCTCTTACTCACAAATATCTTTGTGCAAAACTTTCATTTCCATTCTAGGAGCTCACCACCTACGGTGGAGTTTTATTTATATGATGAGCATAAGGAGATGTCACTTTATGATTTTTGTCGGGTTTGCTTAGTCCCTTTTGAGGGCAAGACAGGAGAACCACATCATGATGATGTGGAGGGGATTATTGATACTATCACTATAGGGGAAACAAGGAAGGTTTCCGATGCACGAATCACTAGCATACATTTTCCTGTTTTACGTTATTTTGCATTATTTGCTATTCCTTGCTTAATTGGTCGCAGAAACTGTGGAAACCTGAGTATCCCTGATATTATTATTTTGCTCCACGCTTTATATGGTGATAACTCTGTTAGTATGGGCGGCATTGTTGCCAAACGGTTGAGTCTAAACCATACTAAGGGGCCCATCTTTGGAGGCATCTATGCTACACGCCTAGCTGCACATTTTAACATACCTATTAGGCACTATGAGAAGGAAGAAGAAGTGTTGCCTCGTGTTTATTTAGATTATAAGAGTATGGTGGCACACAATTTTATTGTTAATAATAGGGAAGGAGAGCTTAAATATCAATTGTTCTTTAATAAACATCATCCTTAGACTATTACCCTGCCTGCTCCTTCTTTGTTTGATTTAACTGTAGGCATGTACCTTGTTCCGTTGAAGGCTATTCACGCCTATCGGAACCCTGCACCAGCCGAGGAGCCAGAGCCGGAACCACAATTTGATCCTTCACGACAGTCTAATTATCAGTGGGATCCAGAGATGATTGTCAGCCAGTGGCAATCAGAGTCTTCCTCTTCTTCATCCCATTACGACCCCAACTACTATTATGGATATCCGCCAGGCCATCCATGGCCATAGACCAACTTAGGCCCAAAAGCCTAAGCTTGGCGGAGTACGTATTTCCCACCGACATTACATTTATGTTCACACACTCATTGCTAGATGTCGGTGCTCATACTTCTTCATTGTATCATCCATGCTAGTTTATTTTCCTTTTTATGCTTTCTTCTTGTGAGTTTAATAAACCTTAAGAAAAAACAAAAAAATTAGTTGTAGCTTTTAGTTAGTTTACTTTCCATGCTTGTAGTAGTAATTAAAAAGAAAACCTAAAAAGATTTCATGTTCTTCTTTTGCTTGTTGGGAGCTTTCCCGTGTAAATAGTTTTATTTCTTTTCTTTTCCTTGGGGGTCGATAGGAGAAGACCATAATTAAATTGTTGAAGTGGCTCTTATATGCATTATTTTTGATCTGACAAAAGAGCCCATATTGCCTTGTCTTCTCCTGTTTATTGAATGTCTGTAGATTCCAGCTTAGTCCAATGCACGTGCACTATTATTATTATTCACATCGTTCGGTCATGCAAGTGAAAGGCAATTATGATGATATATGATGGATTGGCTGAGTTGAGAATAGCTGGTATGAACTCGACCTCTTTTGTTTTTGTAAATATGATTAGTTCATCTTTCCTGATTCAGCCTATTATGAATAAACATGTTTGCAATGACAACTAGAGATCATAGTTTCTTGTGCCATGCTTGATTAGCTATGAGTTATAATGGTTTAACTTGCGTGCCAACATGCTATTAAAATGGTTATGATGTGGTATGATAGGGTAGTATCCTCCTCTGAATGATTTAAGTGACTTGACTTGGCACATGTTCATGCATGTAGTTGAAACAAAATCCACATAGCCTTCACAATATTTATGTTCATGGTGGATTATATCCTACTCATGCTTTCATTTAGTTTTGATTAATTTTAATGCATGTTCATGACTGTTGTCGCTCTCCAGCTGGTCACTTCCCAGTCTTTTGCTAGCCTTCACCTGTACTAAGCGGGAATACTGCTTGTGCATCCAATCCCTTAAACCCCAAAGTTATTCCATATGAGTCCACTATACCTACCTATATACGGTATCTACCTGCCGTTCCAAGTAAATTTGTATGTGCCAAACTCTAAACCTTCAAATAAATATCCTGTTTTGTATGCTCGAATAGCTCATGTATCAGCTAGGGCTGTCTGTATCTTCCATGTTAGGCGGGTTATTCTCAAGAGGAGTGGACTCCGCTCCTCACTCACGAGATAAATGGATGGTCACCGGGATGCCCAGTCCCATGCTTTATGCAAACTAAATCAAAATAATTGCAAACAAAACTCCCCCTGGGACTCTTGTTAGTTGGAGGCACTCGTTGTTTCGAGCAAGCTATGGATTGATGCTTGTTGGTGGAAGGGGGAGTATAAACTTTACCATTCTGTTTGGGAACCGCCTATAATGTGTGTAGCATGGAAGATATCGCCATCTCTTGGTTGTTATGTTGACAATGAAAGTATACCGCTCAAAATATTATTCACTTCTGTTTGAAAACCAAGCTCTGTCACCTCTACAAATCCCTGCTTCCCTCTGTGAAGGGCCTATCTATTTACTTTTATGCTGAGTCATCATCCTCTTATTGAAAAGCAGCAGTTGGAGAGCACCACTGTCATTTGCATTCATTACTGTTAGTTTACATTGAGTATGACTTGACTGGATCTCTTTTACCATGAATTACAATGTCTAGTCAGCCCTTGGTCTTTAAAGGTGCTCTGCATTTATGTTTTGCGGTCTCAGAAAGGGCTAGCGACATACCACCTTGTTATATCATATTATGATTGTTTTGAGAAAGTGTTGTCATCCGAGATTTATTATTATGGCTTGCTAGTTGATTATGCTATTGATATGAGTGAACTTGAGACCTATGCGTTATTGCGAATGTGGTTAGTTATAATCCTTGCTGAAAACTTGAATGCTGGCTTTACATATTTACAACAACAAGAGCAAACAGAGTTTGTAAAAGTTCTTCTTTATCACTTTCAGTTTGTCAACTAAATTGCTTGAGGACAAGCAAAGGTTTAAGCTTGAGGGAGTTGATACGTCTCCAACGTATCTACTTTTTCAAACACTTTTGCCCTTGTTTTGGACTCTAACTTGCATGATTTGAATGGAACTAACCCGGACTGACGATGTTTTCAGCAGAATTACCATGGTGTTATTTATGTGCAGGAGAAAACGTTCTCGGAATGACCTGAAATTCACGAAGCCAATTTTCAGAAAATAAGAAAAATACCTGCCAAAGATGAAGGCCAGGGGGGCCACTGTTTCTCCACGGGGGTGGGGGGGCGCGCCTGCCCCCCTTGGGCGTGCCCCCCTACCTCGTGGCCCCCCTGTTGCCTCTCCGACTCCAACTCCACCTCCATATATTGAGTTTCGGGGAGAAAAAATCAGAGAGAAGAAATCATCGCGTTTTACAATACGGAGCCGCCGCCAAGCCCTAAAACCTCTCGGGAGGGCTGATCTGGAGTCCGTTCGGGGCTCCGGAGAGGGGAATCCGTCGCCATCGTCATCATCAACCATCCTCCATCACCAATTTCATGACGCTCACCGTCGTGCGTGACTAATTCAATCGTAGGCTTGCTGGACGGTGATGGGTTGGATGAGATCTATCATGTAATCGAGTTAGTTTTGTTAGGGTTTGATCCCTAGTGTCCACTATGTCCTGAGATTGATGTTGCTATGACTTTGCTATGCTTAATGCTTGTCACTAGGGCCCGAGTGCCATGATTTCAGATCTGAACCTATTATGTTTTCATCAATATATGAGTGTTCTTGATCTTATCTTGCAAGTCTATAGTCACCTATTATGTGTTATGATCCGTTAACCGCGAAGTGACAATAATCGGGATACTTACCGATGATGACCATAGTTTGAGGGGTTCATGTATTCACTATGTGTTAATGTTGTGTTCCGGTTCTCTATTAAAAGGAGGCCTTAATATCCCTTAGTTTCCGTAAGGACCCCGCTGCCACGGGAGGGTAGGACAAAATATGTCATGCAAGTTCTTTTCCATTAGCACGTATGACTATATTCGGAATACATGCCTACATTATATCAATGAACTGGAGCTAGTTCTGTGTCACCCTAGGTTATGACTATTACATGATGAACAACATCCGGCATAATTCTCCATCACCGATCCATTGCCTACGAGCTTTCCATATATTGTTCTTCGCTTATTTACTTTTCCGTTGCTATTGCTATCATCACTACAAAATACCAAAAACATTACTTTTACTACTGTTACCTTTTGCTACCGTTATCACTACTATCATATTACCTTGCTACTAAACACTTTGCTGCAGATATTAAGTTTCCAGGTGTGGTTGAATTGACCACTCAGCTGCTAATACTTGAGAATATTCTTTGGCTCCCATTGTGTCGAATCAATAAATTTGGGTTGAATGCTCTACCCTCGAAAACTGTTGCGATCCCCTATACTTGTGGGTTATCAATCGCCGGGACCATCCGACCATTATCCATCATGGCGGTTCAGCCGCACTGGTCCTCGACCCAATCATTGATGGATTTCACCTCACGTGAGTCCTCATGGACGGTGGTAGCAGCCTGAACCTGCTCTATCAGGATACAACGTGCAAAATGGGCATTAATCCATCAAGAATTAAGCCCACAAAGACTACCTTTAAAGGAGTCATACCAGGTGTAGAGGCCCGTTGTACGGGCTCAATCAAACTAGAGGTTGTCTTCGGATCTCCGGACAATTTCCGAAGTGAAGAGCTGATCTTCGATATCGTCCCCTTTCGCAGCGGCTATCATGCACTTCTTGGACAAACCGCATTTTCATGCTTCAACGCGGTGCCACGCCACGCTTATCTTAAGCTCAAGATACCCGGCCCACGCAGCGTCATAACAGTCAATGGAAACACAGAACGCTCCCTCCGCACCGAGGAGCACACCGTTGCGTTAGCAACAGAAGTATAGAGCGGCCTCCTCAAGCAGAACCTTAATTCGTCGGCCGAGCTCCCGGACAATGTCAAACGAGTCTAGACTACTCTACAGCAGGACAACCTAGCTCGTCAAGAGATCGATTAGCAATTCGGCCTCCGCCCCAGTCCCAACCATGAAGCGACATTCGTACCGCGCGTACATAACTACGCACTCAAAATACTATGGGCATAGATGGAGGCATAACTATCTTGTGATCGATAATACGGCTCGACCGCTCCTGGACACATATACTTTCAATTTATCCTTTTTAGGTCTTTTTCCGTAGGTTTCTTCTGACGACCTGATCATCGGTCCTCTCGGCAGTATGGATACACCAAGATGGCAAGAAGCACTGGCGTACAAGGGAATCCTTAGATGGTCTCTTTAACGATCACTCTACCTGCTTTCAGGACCGCACGCGGCTCTCCCTTGGTTGTGGCATGTTAAATAGCCCGGTTGCTTATCACACCACTTGTACAAATACGCTCTGACGTATTAATCAAACTATAATGGAAACAGTTTGCGGCCCAACTTCTTCGGCACTAGCTTACTACCCTTTTTTCCTTTTCCTTTGATGATTTTTTCTCGAAGTTGCGACCGTACACTTTGGTACGCTCTAATCTGCCAGGGGATTCATCACGACCCATAATATGGCAACAAAGTCCGAACACTTTCTACAACATAGTTTGGCACCCCGAATTTAGCATTACACTACTAGGAAAAGGGCTAAAGATGAAATTGACACTAATGGCGCACCAGAGAAGTGGTGCGCCACTACTATTAACTAATGGCGCACCATGTGGAGATGCGCCATTAGTGTGGAAGACACTAATGGCGCACCAGGCACACGGTGCGCCACTAGTAACAAAATGTTTTTTTTCATTTTTTTCAAACCTACTAATGGCGCATCCGGGCAGAGTGCGCCATTAGTAGTTAGAACTACTAATGGCGCACCAGCCATAGAGTGCGCCACTATTGTATTTTTTTTTACTTTTTTGCAAAACTACTAATGGCGCACCGTTGCATAGTGCGCCATTACTAGTTTAAACTAGTAATGGCGCACTATGCCACGGTGCGCCATTAGTATAAAAATTATTTTTTTTCTTTTTTGCAAAACTACTAATGGCGCATGTCTGTGTGGTGCGCCATTAGTATGTTGGGTTACTAATGGCGCATGGCTATGTGGTGCGCCATTAGTAACCTGGGACCAGCTAGATATTTTTGGACAGCCACACCTTGTAGGATCGAAAGTATGTCTAGAGGGGGGGTGATTAGACTACTTGACCAAATAAAAACTTAACCTTTTCCCAATTGTAGTTCTTGGCAGATTTTAGCTATTGTAGGACAAGTCAAGCAATCATCACACAATTCAAGCAAGCATGCAAAGAGTATATGAGCAGCGGAATGTAAAGCATGCAACTTGCAAGAATGTAAGGGGAAGGGTTTGGAGAATTCAAACGCAATTGGAGACACGGATGTTTTTCCCGTGGTTCGGATAGGTGGTGCTATCCTACATCCACGTTGATGGAGACTTCAACCCACGAAGGGTAACGGTTGCGCGAGTCCACGGAGGGCTCCACCCACGAAGGGTAATGGTTGCGCGAGTCCACGGAGGGCTCCACCCACGAAGGGTCCACGAAGAAGCAACCACCCACGAAGGGTCCACGAAGAAGCAACCTTGTCTATCCCACCATGGCCATCGCCCACGAAGGACTTGCCTCACTAGCGGTAGATCTTCACGAAGTAGGCGATCTCCTTGCCCTTACAAACTCCTTGGTTCAACTCCACAATCTTGTCGGAGGCTCCCAAGTGACACCTAGCCAATCTAGGAGACACCACTCTCCAAGAAGTAACAAATGGTGTGTTGATGATGAACTCCTTGCTCTTGTGCTTCAAATGATAGTCTCCCCAACACTCAACTCTCTCTCATAGGATTTGGATTTTGTGGAAAGAAGATTTGAGTGGAAAGCAACTTGGGGAAGGCTAGAGATCAAGATTCATATGGTAGGAATGGAATATCTTGGTCTCAACACATGAGTAGGTGGTTCTCTCTCAGAACATATGAGTTGGAATTGTGTATGTGTTCTGATGGTTCTCTCTATGAATGAAGAGGAGGTGGAGGGGTATATATAGCCTCCACACAAAATCCAACCGTTACACACAGTTTTCCAATCTTGGTGGGACCGAATCAACAAACTTGGTCGGACCGAAAAGGTAAACCTAGTGACCGTTAGAGATTTTCGGTGGGACTGACATGCAACTCGGTAGGACCGATATGGTTAGGGTTTGGGCATAACGTAATCTCGGTGAGACCGATTACACAAACTCGGTGAGACCGAGTTTGGTAATAAGCTAACCAGAGAGTTGGTCAGGTAAACTCGGTGGGACCGATTTGCTCTTTCGGTGAGACCGAAAAGTTACAAAAAGGAAATAGAGAGTTTACACTGCAATCTCGGTGGGACCGATTCGCTCTTTCGGTGAGACCGAAAAGTTACAAAAGGGAAACAGAGAGTTTGCAATCCCATCTCGGTGAGACCGATATCCCTATCGGTAGAACCGAATTGCTAGGGTTTGGCAGTGGCTTATGACAAGTGAAACTCGGTGGCACCGGATAGAAAGAATTGGTAGGACCGAGTTTGGCTTAGGGTTTAGGTCATATGTGGATATGGGAAAGTAGTTGAGGGTTTTGGAGCATATCACTAAGCACATGAAGCAAGAGGCTCATTAAGAAACACCTCATCCCTCCTTGATAGTATTGGCTTTTCCTAAAGACTCAATGTGATCTTGGATCACTAAAATATAAAATGAAGAGTCTTGAGCTTTTGAGCTTGAGCCAATCCTTTGTCCTTAGCATTTTGAGGGTTCCACTTTCACATCCATGCCATGCCAATCATTGAGCTTTCCTAAAATAGTCATCTTGGAATAGCATTAGCTCAATGAGCTATATGTTGTTATGAATTACCAAAACCACCTAGGGATAGTTGCACTTTCAATCTCCCCCTTTTTGGTAATTGATGACAACATATAGATCAAAGCTTCGACAAATGATAATAAGCATGAAATATATCGTCGCTTTGAGAAGTATGTGACAAGTAAGAGCTCCCCCTAAATTTGTGCATATTTAAAATTTGCTTTGGACTGCAAATGCACAAAGAGTTAGAGTCATGGGTTACTCTTCCATGTCACATACGTCTTGGTGGAGCGCTTAAAATGATAAGAATGAAATACATGCACTCATCACCAAGAATAGTGAATGATCACATAAGATAGATGAGATGATAATATTAAGCAAACATTAAGTGTAGCTTATGATCAAACACATGATCATCAATGTCTCACGAGCAATGACATAGTATCTCACACAAAAGCAAACAAAGTTCGAAAAACCACCAAATAAAACAAGAGAGAATAAAAGCAACACTCTCTCTCGAAGCCTATGATCTATACATTTTATCCCCCTTTGGCAACAAGTTACCAAAAAGTTCCTAGAAAATGCATAGTGCTAAGTCGACACTTAGGCTTGATCTTCAGGTGGTGGTGGAGTACGGAGCACTCCAAGGACGAAGCCTTCTGTAGACGTGGTCGGAGTCGAGGCTGAAGTGGACGCTGGAGCTGGTGGAACTGAGGCTGTAGCTGGTGCAGACGTGGTGGCTCTGGGGTCAGCAACTGGCACTGCAGACGACCTCGGACCTCGTGGCACTCTGGCAAAGGCATCAGTTGTAGTCTTGCCTCTCCTCTCCTGCATGTCATCCTGGAGCTGCTCCACTGCAGTCTGAATCTCTGTCACTTTGACATCCAAGTCATAAAACTTTTGTTCCATGATCCTCTCTAAGCTTGCCTGGTTCTGAGTTAGGGTGGCTAGTCCTTGCTCAATCCGCAGGGTGGATGCAATCAAGTAACCAAGCTGCTCTTGTTTGATTTTCAGGAAATATTCAGATGCCTCCTCTTGAGTAGGCATCTTGGCAGCTTTCTCCTTCCTCGCCTTCTCCTTCTTGGCTTGTGCTTGGGCAGATGATGGCTCATTCTCAGTCATGACCACTTGATTATCTTCAAAGTCTGGACGGATGGGCAGGTGTTCCTTGTCCAATAAGTATATGCCCGTGCCCATCTTAGAGTTGACGAGCTCCTGAATCTGTGGGGCATATCCACAGCTCCTCTTCTAGTCTGCTGCTGTCCTCTTGATTATTTCGATCATAAGGCTCATGACTTTGAATTTCTGTGGCACGTCAAAGATATGAAGCAAGTTGATCGTGTGGCCCCTGATCATCTTGTGATCTCCAGACTTGGGCAATAGGGTGTGCCTAAGAATCCAGTTGATGGTTGGCAGCCCTGACAGAAGATAGTGTACTGAGCCAAACTTGAACGTATCAAGTGCTTCATTTGGAATCTCCTTGTACATGTTTGACATTGAGTTGTGGTCCATCTTCTTCTTGTAATAAATGTCCAAGTCATCGTCATGCTCTTCTGGGGCATTAATCAGCTGAGCCCATTCAGCAACTGTAGACTGGTACCTCGTACCCTCTGACATCCATACAATCCTGCCATCTGGATAGAAATGGGCTGTGGAGTAGAACTGCATGATGAGTTCCTCGTTCCACTTTGTGAGCTTCTGCCCAACAAAGTCCTCTACTCCACATGCCTTGAAGCTGTCCTGCACTCCAGGGTAGTACTCTTCGTTGTCCTTGATGTATTGCCAATCAACCCATCTCATATCACAGACAATTGGCTTCTTGTCTAGCAGCACTGTCTCATAAAAGTCTTGCTGCTCCTTGGTGTGAAACCTGTAGTCAACTGCAGTCCTTCTCCTTGAAGCATACGAGTCTGCTTCTCTCCACTTCCGGAGCCCTGAATCTCTCCTGAGTTTCATATCCTCAGCCACAGGATGAGCATCGTTGTGGTCTGGGATCTTGGGCTTGAGCTTTCTAAGAACATTCTCTTCTTCTTCTTCTGCAGCTTCAGGCACTGGGGCCTTGTTCTTCTCAGTAGCTGGGATGCTTCTTGTGTTCCTATTTGGCTTTGGCTTTGGAGCTGGCTTGGCCTTGGAAGCAGCTGCCCCTGTTCTTATGGCATCACCCATCAGCTTGGGTGCCTTAGGTGCTGGTGCAGCTACCTCTTCTTCTTCCTCCTCACCTTCCATGATGGAAGCCTTGCCAGGCACTCTGGCTACAGTTTTCTTCACCCTTTCTTTCCTCTTCTTGCCTTCAGCAGCAACTGGCTCAATGGGAGTGGGCTTCTCAATTGAAGCTCTGGCCTTTGACATAGGCTGCCTGCCTGCTGGCCTTTTGATCTTCATCCCTGGTTTTATGCCCTGTGCTGGCTCAACTCTCTTGGAAGTTGCTTCCTCTTCTGCCACATAATCCTCAACTTCTGAGTCTGAGGTTCTCTTCTTTCTCTGTCTTGTGGCAGCTTTAGGCAGATTGCTAGGGGTGCTCCTGCTGCCATCATCTAAGGAACTTGAGGGACTAGTGCCCTCACTCATCTGCACTTGCTGCTCTGACAAGTTCTGGCTATCACTTTGGTCTGACATGATGCAAACTCTAACTGCTGACCCTGTGAATAGGTTATAGATGAGATAGAGTGGATAAGCATCACAAAATGCAGAGATTTTTGCAAAAGAATAATTCAAAAACTTAGTTTTAGTTTCCCACTGAAAGCATCTCGGATCTACCGATTTCTAAACTTGGTGATACCGAAGCAGTTTTGGCACCTAAACTAGTGAACTCGGTCAGACCGAGTCACAGTTCGGTGGCACCGAGACTGCTAGGGTTTCACAGAGTTCCAAAATCGGTCACACCGATAAGTAATTCTCGGTCAGACCGAGTCTCACTTGTGCAATGGCATAAGCCAAATCGGTGGGATCGAGTTTTTCAACTCGGTGGGTCCGAGATGGTTTCGGCGGAAACCTAACCCTAAATTTTTCGAATTAAACCTAATCTACGAGTTCATTGACTGGATAGAAGTTTAACAAACGTGGCAAGAATCATGATGATCACAATGTGCTAAGAATCGGATTGGGGAATAGCACAAGGATCGAGTCCATACCCTAGTTCGGCGGAGACTCGCTACGGCGGCAACGGCGGGGTTGAATTTCCGTTGACGGCGACGGAGACCAGTGACTGGAGGCGGCTGGCGGCGAGGAGACGATCCGGAGACCAAGTTGGCAGAGCAGGCTATCGCGCGGGCGAAGGGGTTCGGAGAAATTTCCAAATTTTTCCCGTGACTATATATAGCCCGACCCTGTCAGTGTGACCGAGTGGAACAACTCGGTGGCACCAAGATGCAAAACTGTATACAGTTGTTGCAACTCGGTGTGACCGAATGGTTCAAATCGGTTGCACCGAGATCGAAAACCTAGATCAACTTAATGATCTCGGTAGGACCGAAAGTAGGGTATCGGTCAGACCGAGAATCATAAAGAGGTTTTGGAAGTTTAAGTCTATGACGAATCGGCGACTCCGAGCGCTCCTCACACAGAGTGGTTCGAATCTGACTTGATCAAATTTTGTGATGTAGCATGAATAGAGTTTGAGACGAGAAAAGCATAGATAGCTAGAGGAGGTTCTTAGGCATTCTTGTCCATCCACTTGGCAAAAGGAAATAAAACCAAACAATCAAAACAACAAGTGGATGTCCTCGAATGAGTAAAATATGAAACCAGCATGCTCACACAATAAGATGGCGAATGAAATATGTGACAAGGCATGCAGAACCAATTCTAGCATCTATCAAGCAATTTGCGATGACAAGGTCATCTATA
The DNA here is from genome assembly GCF_056163025.1 of Triticum urartu. NCBI lineage: Eukaryota > Viridiplantae > Streptophyta > Magnoliopsida > Poales > Poaceae > Triticum > Triticum urartu. Next base: position 100,907,645 of record NC_141875.1, read on the forward strand.
TATGAGTATATTGACTTAGGAGTCAAGTGAGAACACTTGATCATAGGTCATACTCATCGTTTAAGCTCAAGTGGGGTTACCACTTTTACATAAAGCATTGTTGTGTTCACATCTTTAGAGTTGCTTTAGCTCAAGTCTTAGAGTAAAGCTCCCCCTAGATGTGATATCCCCCCTTAGAGGGATGAACTAACCTCGGGTTTTGTCGATGATGACTTCATGTAGATGTTGAAGATGTGGATGCTCAATGTTGATGTAGATCACTTGGAGCTATCCATTTGAGTGAATTGCACTTTCAATACCTACATGGGTTAGTCCCACAAGGAACAAACAAGGATATCCATAGACATAGAGTGATGCACACACAAGATGATGTCCATGAAAACTTTTAGGTTACCTTGTCCCTTGTCTTACCAACAAGAGGGTTTGTGACTCCTTGAACTAGTGCAAGATGTGGAAGTTGATTGCACTTGTTCTTGCCAAAATGATAAGAGTGAAGTATGTTGGCGGAGTCACCCTCAAGAACTCTCTAGTTCTTCTTCTTTTGGATCCACACCATCTTGATGGGAATCCTTGGAGTTGTAGTCGTACTTGATGAAGTGGAACTTGAAGTAGCCTTGGGAATCCACTTGACTAAGGTCTTAGGAGCTTCTTCAAATGCATCAATTTCCTCTTGAAGCTTGTCCTTGCCTTTTTGCTTGTAGTCTTGTGGTGGAAGTGAAGGAAATATGCCCTAGAGGCAATAATAAAGTTATTATTTATTTCCTTATATCATGATGAATGTTTATTATTCATGCTAGAATTAACCGGAAACATAATACTTGTGTGAATACATAGACAAACAAAGTGTCACTAGTATGCCTCTACTTGACTAGCTCGTTAATCGAAGATGGTTATGTTTCCTAACCATAAACAAAAGAGTTGTTATTTGATTAACGGGATCACATCATTAGGAGAATGATGTGATTGACATGACCCATTCCATTAGCTTAGCACCCGATCGTTTAGTATGTTGCTATTGCTTTCTTCATGACTTATACATGTTCCTATGACTATGAGATTATGCAACTCCCGTTTGCCGGCGGAACACTTTGTGTGCTACCAAACGTCACAACGTAACTGGGTGATTATAAAGGAGCTCTACAGGTGTCTCCAAAGGTACATGTTGGGTTGGCGTATTTCGAGATTAGGATTTGTCACCCCGATTGTCGGAGAGGTATCTCTGGGCCCTCTCGGTAATGCACATCACATAAGCCTTGCAAGCATTGCAACTAATGAGTTAGTTGTGAGATGATGTATTACGGAACGAGTAAAGAGACTTGCCAGTAACGAGATTGAACTAGGTATTAAGATAGCGACGATCGAATCTCGGGCAAGTAACATACCGATGACAAAGGGAACAACGTATGTTGTTATGCGGTCTGACCGATAAAGATCTTTGTAGAATATGTAGGAGCCAATATGGGCATCCAGGTCCCACTATTGGTTATTGACCGGAGACGTGTCTCGGTCATGTCTACATTGTTCTCGAACCGTAGGGTCTGCACGCTTAAGGTTTCGATGATAGTTATATTATGAGTTTATGAGTTTTGATGTACCGAAGGAGTTCGGAGTCCCGGATGAGATCGGGGACATGACGAGGAGTCTCGAAATGGTCGAGACGTAAAGATCGATATATTGGACGACTATATTCGGACATCGGAAAGGTTCCGAGTGATTCGGGTATTTTTCGGAGTACCGGGTAGTTACGGGAGAAGCAATGGGCCTTGATGGGCTTTAGTGGGAAGAGGAGAAAGGGCCAAGGGGCTGCTGCGCCCCCCCTCCCCTCTAGTCCGAATTGGACTAGGGAAAAGGGGGCCGGCCACCTTTTCTTATCCTCCACTTCCTTCTCCCTTCCTCCCCTCTTGGTGGACTCCTACTAGGACTTGGAGTCCTAGTAGGACTCCACATCCTGGCCGCACCAAGCCTTGGCCGGCCTCCTCCTCCTCCATCCTCTATATACTGAGGCAAGGGGCACCCCATGGACACACAAGTTGATCTTCGTGATCGTTCCTTAGCCGTGTGCGGTGCCCCCCTCCACCATATTCCACCTCGGTCATATTGTAGCGGTGCTTAGGCGAGGCCCTGCGACGGTAGAACATCAAGATCGTCACCACGCCGTCGTGCTGACGGAACTCCTCCCCGACACTTTGCTGGATCGGAGCCCGGGGATCGTCATCGAGCTGAACGTGTGCCAAGAACTCGGAGGTGCCGGAGTAACGGTGCTTGGGTCGGTCGGATCATGAAGACGTACGACTACATCAACCGCGTTGTCACAACGCTTCCGCTGTCGGTCTACAAGGGTACGTAGATCACACTCTCCCCTCTCGTTGCTATGCATCACCATGATCTTGCGTGTGCGTAGGAAATTTTTTGAAATTACTACGTTCCCCTACAGTGGCATTCGAGCCTAGGTTTTATATGTTGATGTTATATGCACGAGTAGAACACAAGTGAGTTGTGGGCGATATAAGTCATACTGCTTACCAGCATGTCATACTTTGGTTCGGCGGTATTGTTGGACAAAGCGGCCCGGACCGACATTACGCGTACGCTTACGCGAGACCGGTTCTCCCGACGTGCTTTGCACATAGGTGGCTTGCGGGTGACAGTTTCTCCAACTTTAGTTGAATCGAGTGTGGCTACGCCCAGTCCTTGCGAAGGTTAAAACAGCACCAACTTGACAAACTATCGTTGTGGTTTTGATGCGTAGGTAAGATTGGTTCTTGCTTAAGCCCGTAGCAGCCACGTAAAACTTGCAACAACAAAGTAGAGGACGTCTAACTTGTTTTTGCAAGACATGATGCTAAATTTTATTGTATGAGATGGTCATGTTTTGTAACCGAGTTATCGGCAACTGGCAGGAGCCATATGGTTGTCGCTTTATTGTATGCAATGCAATCGCGCTGTAATGCTTTACTTTATCACTAAGCGGTAGCGATAGTCGTGGAAGCATAAGATTGGCGAGACGACAACGATGCTACGATGGAGATCAAGGTGTCGCGCCGGTGACGATGGTGATCATGACGGTGCTTCGGAGATGAAGATCACAAGCACAAGATGATGATGGCCATATCATATCACTTATATTGATTGCATGTGATGTTTATCTTTTAGGCATCTTATCTTGCTTTGATTGATGGTAGCATTATAAGATGATCTCTCACTAAATTATCAAGAAGTGTTCTCCCTGAGTATGCACCGTTGCGAAAGTTCTTCGTGCTGAGACACCACGTGATGATCGGGTGTGATAGGCTCTACGTTCAAATACAACGGGTGAAAAACAGTTGCACATGCGGAATACTCAGGTTATACTTGACGAGCCAAGCATATACAGATATGGCCTCGGAACACGGAGACCGAAAGGTCGAGCGTGAATCATATAGTAGATATGATCAACATAGCGATGTTCACCAATGAAACTACTCCATCTCACGTGATGATCGGACATGGTTTAGTTGATTTGGATCACGTAATCACTTAGAGGATTAGAGGGATGTCTATCTAAGTGGGAGTTCTTAAGTAATATGATTAAATTGAACTTAAATTTATCATGAACTTAGTCCTGGTAGTATTTTGCAAATTATGTTATAGATCAATAGCTCGTGTTGTTGCTTCCCTGTGTTTATTTTGATATGTTCCTAGAGAAAATTGTGTTGAAAGATGTTAGTAGCAATGATGCGGATTGGATCCGTGATCTGAGGTTTATCCTCATTGCTGCACAGAAGAATTATGTCCTTGATGCACCGCTAGGTGACGGACCTATTGCAGGAGCAGATGCAGACGTTATGAATGTTTGGCTAGCTCAAATATGATGACTACTTGATAGTTTAGTGCACCATGCTTAATGGCTTAGAATCGGGACTTCAAAGACGTTTTGAACGTCGTGGACCATATGAGATGTTCCAGGAGTTGAAGTTAATATTTCAAGAAAATACCCGAGTTGAGAAATATGAAGTCTCCAACAAGTTCTATAGCTAAAAGATGGAGGAGAATCGCTCAACTAGTGAGCATGTGCCCAGATTGTCTGAGTACTACAATCGCTTGAATCAAGTGGGAGTTAATCTTCCAGATAAGATAGTGATTGACAGAATTCTCTAGTTACCATCACCAAGTTAGTAGAACTTCGTGATGAACTATGATATGCAAGGGATAACGGAAACGATTCCCAAGCTCTTCGTAATGCGGAAATTGACGAAGGTAGAAATCGAGAAAAACATCAAGTGTTGATGGTAGACAAGACCACTAGTTTCAAGAAAAGGGCAGAGGGAAGAAGGGGAACTTCAAGAAGAACAGCAAGCAAGTTGCTGCTCAAGTGAAGAAGCCCAAGTCTGGTCCTAAGCCTGAGACTAAGTGTTTCTACTGCAAAGGGACTGGTCACTGGAAGCGGAACTACCCCAAGTGATTGGCAGATAAGAAGGATGGCAAAGTAAACATAAGTATATTTGATATACATGTTATTGATGTGTACTTTACTAGTGTTTATAGCAACCCCTCAGTATTTGATACTAGTTCAGTTGCTAAGATTAGTAACTCGAAACGGGAGTTGCAGAATAAACAGAGACTAGTTAAGGGTGAAGTGACGATGTGTGTTGGAAGTGGTTCCAAGATTGATATGATCATCATCGCACACTCCCTATAAATTCGGGATTAGTGCTGAACCTAAAATAAGTGTTATTTGGTGTTTACGTTGAGCATGAATATGATTTGATCATGTTTATTGTAATACGGTTATTCATTTAAGTAAGAGAATAAATTGTTGTTCTGTTTACATGAATAAAACCTTATATGGTTACACACGCAATGAAAATAGTTCGTTGGATCTCGATCGTAGTGATACACATAATCATAATATTGAAACCAAAAGATGCAAAGTTAATAATGATAGTGCAACTTATTTGTAGCACTGCCGTTTAGGTCATATTGGTGTAAAGCGCATGAAGAAACTCCATGCTGATGGGCTTTTGGAATCACTTGATTATGAATCAGTTGATGCTTGCGAACCATGCCTCATGGGCAAGATGACTAAGACTCTGTTCTTCGGAACAATGGAGCGAGCAACAGATTTGTTGGAAATCATACATACTGATGTATGTGGTCCGATGAATATTGAGGCTCGCGATAGGTATCATTATTTTCTGATCTTCACAGATGATTTGAGAAGATATGAGTATATCTACTTGATGAAACAAAGGTCTGAAACATTTGAAAAGTTCAAAGAATTTCAGAGTGAAGTGGAGAATCATCGTAACAAAAATGAAAGTTTCTACGATATGATCGCAGAAGTAAAATATTTGAGTTACGAGTTTGGTCTTCAATTAAAACAATGTGGAATAGTTTCACAAACTCATGCCACCTGGAACACCACAACATAATGGTGTGTCCGAATATCATAACCATACTTTATTAGATATGGTGCGATCTATGATGTCTCTTACCGATCTACCACTATCGTTTTGGGGTTATGCATTAGAGACAGCTGCATTCACGTTAAATAGGGCACCATCTAAGTCTGTTGAGACGACACAATCTGAACTGTGGTTTGGCAAGAAACCAAAGTTGTCGTTTCTTAAAGTTTGGGGTTGTGATGTTTATATGAAAAAGTTTCATCCTAATAAGCTCAAACCCAAATCGGAGAAATATGTCTTCATAGGATACCCAAAGGATACTGTTGGGTACACCTTCTATCACAAATCCGAAGGCAAGACTTTTGTTGCTAAATTCAGAGTTTTCTAGAGAAGGAGTTTCTCTCGAAAGAAGTGAGTGGGAGGAAAGTAGAACTTAATGAGGTAACTGTACCTGCTCCCTTATTGGAAAGTAGTTCATCACAGAAATCTGTTCCTGTGACTACTACACCAATTAGTGAGGAAGCTAATGATGATGATCATGTAACTTCAGATCAAGTTACTACCAAATCTCATAGGTAAACCAGAGTGAGATCCGCACCAGAGTGGTACGGTAATCCTGTTCTGGAAGTCATGTTATTAAACCATGACGAACTTGCGAACTATGAGGAAGCGATGATGAGCCCAAATTCCGCGAAATGGTTTGAGGCCATGAAATCTGAGATATGATCCATGTATGAGAACAAAGTATGGACTTTGATGGATTTGCCCGATGATCGGCAAGCCATAGAAAATAAATGGATCTTCAAGAGGAAGACGGACGCTGATAGTAGTGTTACTATCTACAAAGCTAGAATTGTCGCAAAAGGTTTTCGACAAGTTCAAGGTGTTGACTACGATGAGAGTTTCTCACTCATATCTATGCTTAAGTCTATCCGAATCATGTTAGCAATTTCCGCATTTTATGAAATCTGGAAAATGGATAAACAAAACTGCATTCCTTAATAGATTTATTAAAGAAGGGTTGTATGTGATACAACAAGAAGATTTTGTCAATCCTAAAGGTGCTAAAAAAATATACAAGCTCCAGCGATCCATTTATGGACTGGTGCAAGCATCTCGGAGTTGGAATATACGCTTTGATAAGTTGATCAGAACATATAGTTTTATACAGACTTGCGGTGAAGCCTGTATTTACTAGAAAGTGAGTGAGAGCACTACAGCATTTCTGATAAGTATATGTGAATGACATATTGTTGATCAGAGATAATGTAGAATTATTCTGGAAAGCATAAAGGAATATTTGAAAGGAGTTTTTCAAAGAAAGACCTCGGTAAAGCTGCTTACATATTGAGCATCAAGATCTATAGAGATAGATCAAGACGCTTGATAAGTTTTTCAATGAGTACATACCTTGACAAGATTTTGAAGTAGTTCAAAATGGAACAGTCAAAGAAAGAGTTCTTGCCTGTGTTGCAAGGTGTGAAATTGAGTAAGACTCAAAGCCCGACCATGGCAGAAGATAGAAATAGAATGAAAGTCATTCCCTATGCCTCAGCCATAGGTTCTATAAAGTATGCCATGCTGTGTACCAGATCTATTGTATACCCTACACTGTGTTAAGCAAGGGAGCACAATAGTGATCAAAGAGTAGATCACTGGACAACGGTCAAAATTATCCTTAGTGGAATAAGGAAATATTTCTCAATTATGGAGGTGACAAAAAGGTTCGTCGTAAAAAGTTACGTCGATGCAAGTTTTGACACAGATCTGGATGACTCTAAGTCTCGATCTAGATACATATTGAAAGTGGGAGAAATAAGCTAGAGTAGCTCCGTGCAGAGCATTGTTGACATAGAAATTCTCAAAATACTTACGGATCTGAATGTAACAGACCCGTTGACTAAAATTATCTCACAAGCAAAACATGATCACACCTTAGTACTCTTTGGGTGTTAATCACATAGCGATGTGAAATAGATTACTGACTCTAGTAAACCCTTTGGGTGTTGATCACATATCGATGTGAACTATGGGTGTTAATCACATGGTGATGTGAACTATTGCTGTTAAATCACATGGCAATGTGAACTAGATTATTGACTCTAGTGCAAGTGGGAGACTGAAGGAAATATGCCCTAGAGGCAATAATAAAGTTATTATTTATTTCCTTATATCATGATGAATGTTTATTATTCATGCTAGAATTAACCGGAAACATAATACTTGTGTGAATACATAGACAAACAAAGTGTCACTAGTATGCCTCTACTTGACTAGCTCGTTAATCGAAGATGGTTATGTTTCCTAACCATAAACAAAAGAGTTGTTATTTGATTAACGGGATCACATCATTAGGAGAATGATGTGATTGACATGACCCATTCCATTAGCTTAGCACCCGATCGTTTAGTATGTTGCTATTGCTTTCTTCATGACTTATACATGTTCCTATGACTATGAGATTATGCAACTCCCGTTTGCCGGCGGAACACTTTGTGTGCTACCAAACGTCACAACGTAACTGGGTGATTATAAAGGAGCTCTACAGGTGTCTCCAAAGGTACATGTTGGGTTGGCGTATTTCGAGATTAGGATTTGTCACTCCGATTGTCAGAGAGGTATCTCTGGGCCCTCTCAGTAATGCACATCACATAAGCCTTGCAAGCATTGCAACTAATGAGTTAGTTGTGAGATGATGTATTACGGAACGAGTAAAGAGACTTGCCAGTAACGAGATTGAACTAGGTATTAAGATACCGACGATCGAATCTCGGGAAAGTAACATACTGATGACAAAGGGAACAACGTATGTTGTTATGCGGTCTGACCGATAAAGATCTTCGTAGAATATGTAGGAGCCAATATGGGCATCCAGGTCCCGCTATTGGTTATTGACCGGAGACGTGTCTCGGTCATGTCTACATTGTTCTCGAACCGTAGGGTCCGCACGCTTAAGGTTTCGATGACAGTTATATTATGAGTTTATGAGTTTTGATGTACCGAAGGAGTTCGGAGTCCCGGATGAGATCGGGGACATGACGAGGAGTCTCGAAATGGTCAAGACGTAAAGATCGATATATTGGATGCCTATATTCGGACATTGGAAAGGTTCCGAGTGATTCGGGTATTTTTCGGAGTACCGGGTAGTTACGGGAGAAGCAATGGGCCTTGATGGGCTTTAGTGGGAAGAGGAGAAAGGGCCAAGGGGCTGCTGCGCCCCCCCTCCCCTCTAGTCCGAATTGGACTAGGGAAAAGGGGGCCAGCCACCTTTCCTTCTCCTCCACTTCCTTCTCCCTTCCTCCCCTCTTGGTGGACTCCTACTAGGACTTGGAGTCCTAGTAGGACTCCACATCCTGGCCGCACCAAGCCTTGGTCGGCCTCCTCCTCCTCCATCCTTTATATACTGAGGCAAGGGGCACCCCATGGACACACAAGTTGATCTTCGTGATCGTTCCTTAGCCGTGTGCGGTGTCCCCCTCCACCATATTCCACCTCGGTCATATTGTAGCGGTGCTTAGGCGAAGCCCTGCGATGGTAGAACATCAAGATCGTCACCACGCCGTTGTGCTGACGGAACTCCTCCCCGACGCTTTGCTGGATCGGAGCCCGGGGATCGTCATCGAGCTGAACGTGTGCCAAGAACTCGGAGGTGCCGGAGTAACGGTGCTTGGATCGGTCGGACCGTGAAGACGTACGACTACATCAACCGCGTTGTCACAACGCTTCCGCTGTCGGTCTACAAGGGTACGTAGATCACACTCTCCCCTCTCGTTGCTATGCATCACCATGATCTTGCGTGTGCGTAGGAATTTTTTTGAAATTACTACGTTCCCCTACATGAAGATCATCTTGAGCTTGTGTCCCCTTGAAAGAAGTATCATACTTCTCTTGTTGAGGAACAAATTTGTCTTGGGGTATTGATCTTCTTCCCACTCAACTCCATTGGCATTGAATTTTCGTTCAAAACCAACACCTTGATTCTTCCGGTGCATTCCTTGCTCGCGCTCAATTTCCTCGAATTGCTTACTCCCGGCAAGGCCTTTGTACACTCCTTTCTCTATAATTCCCTTCAATAAGCTATTTTCTTGCTCAAGTGTAACTTGGCTAAGAGAATCATTAGTGGAATCAAGAGAACTACTAGAAGCAGCAATATTGGATTTATGTAGCGACCTGGCCCAAATGGATCAAGTCTCTGTGCTTAAGTGTCATCCCTGGATCGGTATGCTGACACACACAGTACTCGAGGATTTATAACAGAGGTAAATCAAATGTATAAAGTAACGTAAATACTATTACCTCAATCCAAAAATAGCGGAAGCAACAAGGTTGTGGATTCCCATCAACACCAACGGCAAAGTTGAGTGTAGAATCTTAACCCTAACGTATCACTTACTCGTCGTAAGAAACCTGCAACATGAGACGTTGCAGCCCGAAACGGGTCAGTACATTGAATGTACTGGCAAATTCACACCATAGAGAATGATGAATAAAGGCTATCACTACATGCATATTTGGCTGGTGGAAAAGCTCTATGGTTATAAGGTTTTTGTGAAAAGCCAATTTTTCCCTACTGCAAAGGAATAAATTTATTTAACTATCATGGTGGTTGTTAAACATTGAGAATGGTTGACAGCATTCTCAATCCCAATTAAGTAACATCATTAAACCCAACAATATTCATTTAAAGTAACATGATGAGATCAACAGGATAATCCAAGAACTAGATACTCAAGATGTCCATAACCGGGGACATGGCTAATCATGATTAGTTTGTACACTCTGCAGAGGTTTGCGCAGTTTTCCCCACAAGACTCGATCTCCTCCGTTGGTTTTCTCGCACTACATGGTGTTTGAGAAACGGATGACCGAGACATAGTCTTTCAGAAGCGCTAGCACCTTACGTTGGATAGACCGATACACCTACTTTCCCCTACATCTGCTAGTCTACCCTGTAAGAGTTCGCACGACTTAATCAACTATGCCAGAGCCCATAATTGCTTGTGGCTGCACACGGAAGTTTCTAGTATGAAAAATCTTATGATCCCTTTGAGCCTGGGTGGCGGTCCAAAAGAAAAACAGGCAAGTCCTGGAATACCCAGGTGCCTAGACAGGCAAGTCCTGGAATACCTAGGTGCCTCAATCCACCCAGATGTGTGTTTAAGTTGCCACCTTAAGTAAACCATTAATTAACAATCTCACATCTGTCATGAAATAATCTCAAAACCCAATCCACGTCTACGAGCATAGCATGGCAATATAAGCATAACGTAATAGTAACTCCCAAGGGTTTGATAATAAACAGGTAATAGGTACTACCTCAACTACTTCCCATCCCATAGTTTAATTAGATCCTAATCATGCAATGTGTGAAGATTGATCTAATGCAAAAAAAAACTGGGTATGGAAGGGGATATGATCAAAGTGTGAACTTGCCTGCAATGTTGATGAAGATGATTCGCACTCAAAAATCTTGATAGCTCTACTCGTCACACTCCGGTCAATCTATCGTAAGCAAGCAATAGTAACCACACATAACCAATCACTCAAAAGATCAGAAAGAACGAAGAAGACGATTCGGAAACATCAAAACCAAGCAAATAACTCTTGCAACATAAAACAATTTCTAACAGTACCAAAATTATGTGAATTTGTCCTTATTAGAATGTTTAGGTCAAGAGCTTCGATTTGCAAAAAGAATCAACTCAAATGGAGCTACGAAACTCAAGTTATGATCAAACGAAGTTTGAATTCAAATCTGATCTAATTCAAATTTTAAACTTTTCAAAAACATGTTTGAGTTGGATTACTGGATAGAGGAGATCATAACGAAGAAGTGGGCGTTGGTTTCGTTGGATTTGGACTAACGAGTAAAAAGTTGTGATCGTTTGAAGAACAGGGACTATTCTGTAAATAAAGTATTCACATCTAGGTCCCTGGCCGAAATTACAGAAAAAGAAAAAGACTAAGTAGCGAACGTTCGCTGCAGAAGCCTATAAGACGAAAACTGTTCGCTACAAATCCTAAACTAGCGAACGTCCACTAATTAACCTAACTATTAAATAAAACCGGCTTTAGAAGAAAACAAGAGAAAACCAGAAATAAAATAAACCAGACCGGGCGGTTAATTACCGGTTCGGGCGGTTTTCGTCGAAAAGACCACCGGCGGCGGTTAGCAGATCGGCGGCGACGCCGGATCGAGCGGCAGTGGCGGGCTCCGGCGGCAGCGAGCAGTGGCGCGGCAGCTGGAAGCAGTGGCGGCGGCGGTGCGGGCTAGCGGCAAGGCGAGGCGGAACGGCGGCGCGCGTGGGTAGGCGGCAGTGTGCAGCGGCGGCGGCGAGATGTGGCGGGAGGGGCGGCGCGGCGCGGCAGAGGGGGAAAACAGGGCCCGGGGCTCCAGATATATAGGGAGGGGAGGAGGTGGCGTGGAGGAGGGGCAAGGGAGGTGGTGGCGGTGTCCATGGCGACCACGGCGGCGGCGCTGTCGTGCGGGCGACGGAGTCCGGCGGGAGCTCGGGGACGGGCGCGCTGGGCTGGGCCGTGGCCTGGCAGGAGCTGGGCCGGCCCAGTTCGGCGGAGGGAAGCTTTTTTTTATAAACTTTTTTTTTCAGAGAACTAAAATAATGAAAACAAAAATAACTAAAATATTATATAGGCATATAATATATTAAAATTTTCAGAAAAAGATTCTCTATGACATGAACATTTTTAATACTTCAAATAAAATCCACACAAAATCAGATAAATCAAAGAGTGCTACTGGTCTATTATAATCCAACAAAAATCATTTTAAAAATACCAAAATGATTTCAAATTAATTTTTCTCCAATTTTCTATTGTAGGCAATCATGTTACCCTAATTTCCATATATTTTATTTTTGGAGAAAAATAATTTGAATAAAACTCAAATAACTCCAAATTGAAAATAAATTCAAAAGAACTTTGAATTTAATTCTTTGAAACTCCCAACTCATATTTCATATAATTTGAAGAAGTCATGTTATCTTCTCTCATGAAAATCATTGAGTTGCATAAAGTCTCAGAATTGGAAATATTTTCCAAATGAAATTCAAATATTTTCAACACCCCTTGTCATTTAAATAAATGGAAGAAGTCATGTCATCTTCTCTCCAGGGTTTTGTGGTGAAAAGAATTTGAATTCATGGAGACCATAAAATGGAAAAAAATGAAAGTTTGGGAAAGTCCTTTTATTCCCTCTCATTTAACTTTCAAAAAGTTTCGAATTTCACTCACTTTCAGTCAATCAAATCTATCTGTTTATTATAACATTCCAAAATTTAGAATTTTGGGATGTTACAATTTAGCATGATCATTGTTACTGCTAGAGGAAGAATCTTTCTTGTTCTTGTTACTAGACTTGACTTGAGGCATGTAAGTGGATAAGAGTAAACGCTTGGCAATGTAAGAAGAACTTTTCTTGCGGAGATCATCATTGATTGCTTTTAAGAACTCATGCTCTTGCTCAAGATTGAGCTTTTCAAAGCGTAATTTCTCATGAGCTCCTAAAAGTTCTCGATGATCTTCGAAGATAGTTTCATGAGCTAACTTAAGAGTGTTTAGTTCTTTAGTTAGAGCCTCAATCTTCTCCTTACCATTGTCATTTGTTTTATATTGATTAGCATGATTAATTGACGTTTCATCATAGTATTCATCACTAGAGTTGTCAACAAGCAAATCATCACCTAACAAGTCATCTTCATCACTATTGAAATCAACATACTCGGGGTGTGTTACCTTAGGACCTTTGGCCATGAAGCATCTTCCAATTCCTTCATTTGGTGAGTCAAATATGTCGTAGGAGTTGGTTGACACAAGTGCTAGACCGGCAACACCTTCATCTTGAGTATCTTCGGAGTCGGAGTGATAACTTCTCTCGGAGTGGCTGTCGGAGTCGGAGCCGGATACCCATTCACCAACATGAGCTTGATGTCTTCGTCTTGTATAGCTCCTTGATGATTTTTCCTTCCTTTCCGAATCCTTGCTTCTCCGTGAGTATCTTCGTTCATAACGATCATCTCTACTCCTTCTCTCTCTTGGTGGTGATCCTTTGCTTCTTCTTTTTGGAGAATCTTCTCTTCTCTTGTAGGGAGCCGTACACTCATTGGAATAGTGTCCGAGTCTTCCACAACTGTAGCGGTTTCGCTCTCGACTAGAAGATCTTTTGTCATTGTAGGACCTTGACTTGGAGCTTCTATCTTTGCCTCTACTCTTGTAGAACTTGTTGAAGTTCTTCACCATTAAGCTCAATTCTTCATTGAAATTTTGTTTCTCACTTGATGATGTAGGGGCTTCACATGAGGCTTTGTAGGCACCACTTGATTTGTTGTGAAGTTCCTCTTTATCCTTAAGTGACATCTCATGAGCAACAATTCTTCCAATCACCTCCGTTGGCTTGAGATCTTTGTAATTGGGCATCATTTGGATCAATGTGCACACGGTATCATATTTTCCATCCAAGGCTCTTAGAATCTTCTTGATGATGAATCTATCGGTCATCTCTTCACTTTCTAAGCCGGCAATCTCATTTGTGATGAGAGCAAGCCTAGAGTACATTTCAGCGACACCTTCACCATCCTTCATTTTGAACTTGTCAAGTTGACTTTGAAGCACATCCAACTTGGATTCCTTGACGGAGTCGGTACCTTCGTGCATATCAATCAAAGTGTCCCAAATTTCCTTTGCATTCTCAAGACGGCTAATTTTGTTGAATTCTTCGGGGCACAATCCGTTGAAGAGAATATCACAAGCTTGAGCATTGTATTGCAACATCTTCAACTCATCCGCGGTAGCTTCACGGTTTGGTTCTTTCCCATCAAAGAAGTCACCTTGGAAACCAACACACACAATAGCCCAAACGGCGGGGTTATGTCCAAGAATATGCATTTTCATTTTATGCTTCCAACTAGCAAAATTAGTACCATCAAAGTAAGGACCTCTACGGTGATAATTTCCCTCGCTAGACGCCATACTCTCCTCGGTTGTGAAACCAAGGCTATGACCACCAAAAGCTATGGAGATCAAAGCAAATGGAGACCAAAGCTCTGATACCACTTGTAGGATCGAAAGTATGTCTAGAGGGGGGGGGGTGATTAGACTACTTGACCAAATAAAAACTTAACCTTTTCCCAATTGTAGTTCTTGGCAGATTTTAGCTATTGTAGGACAAGTCAAGCAATCATCACACAATTCAAGCAAGCATGCAAAGAGTATATGAGCAGAGGAATGTAAAGCATGCAACTTGCAAGAATGTAAGGGGAAGGGTTTGGAGAATTCAAACGCAATTGGAGACACGGATGTTTTTCCCGTGGTTCGGATAGGTGGTGCTATCCTACATCCACGTTGATGGAGACTTCAACCCACGAAGGGTAATGGTTGCGCGAGTCCACGAAGGGCTCCACCCATGAAAGGTAATGGTTGTGCGAGTCCACGGAGGGCTCCACCCACGAAGGGTCCACGAAGAAGCAACCACCCACGAAGGGTCCACGAAGAAGCAACCTTGTCTATCCCACCATGGCCATCGCCCACGAAGGACTTGCCTCACTAGCGGTAGATCTTCATGAAGTAGGCGATCTCCTTACCCTTACAAACTCCTTGGTTCAACTCCACAATCTTGTTAGAGGCTCCCAAGTGACACCTAGGCAATCTAGGAGACACCACTCTCCAAGAAGTAACAAATGGTGTGTTGATGATGAACTCCTTGCTCTTGTGCTTCAAATGATAGTCTCCCCAACACTCAACTCTCTCTCATAGGATTTGGATTTGGTGGAAAGAAGATTTGAGTGGAAAGCAACTTGGGGAAGGCTAGAGATCAAGATTCATATGGTAGGAATGGAATATCTTGGTCTCAACACATGAGTAGGTGGTTCTCTCTCAGAACATATGAGTTGGAATTGTGTATGTGTTCTGATGGCTCTCTCTATGAATGAAGAGGAGGTGGAGGGGTATATATAGCCTCCACACAAAATCCAACCGTTACACACAGTTTTCCAATCTCGGTGGGACCGAATCAACAAACTCGGTCGGACCGAAAAGGTAAACCTAGTGACCGTTAGATATTTTCGGTGGGACTGACATGCAACTCGGTAGGACCGATATGGTTAGGGTTTGGGCATAACGTAATCTCGGTGAGACCGATTACACAAACTCGGTGAGACCGAGTTTGGTAATAAGCTAACCAGAGAGTTGGTCAGGTAAACTCGGTGGGACCGATTTGCTCTTTCGGTGAGACCGAAAAGTTACAAAAAGGAAACAGAGAGTTTACACTACAATCTCGGTGGGACCGATTCGCTCTTTCGGTGAGACCGAAAAGTTGCGAAAGGGAAACAGAGAGTTTGCAATCCCATCTCGGTGAGACCGAGATCCCTATCGGTAGAACCGAATTGCTAGGGTTTGGCAGTGGCTTATGACAAGTGAAACTCGGTGGCGCCGGATAGAAAGAATCGGTAGGACCGAGTTTGGCTTAGGGTTTAGGTCATATGTGGATATGGGAAAGTAGTTGAGGGTTTTGGAGCATATCACTAAGCACATAAAGCAAGAGGCTCATTAAGCAACACCTCATCCCTCCTTGATAGTATTGGCTTTTCCTAAAGACTCAATGCGATCTTGGATCACTAAAATATAAAATGAAGAGTCTTGAGCTTTTGAGCTTGAGCCAATCCTTTGTCCTTAGCATTTTGAGGGTTCCACTTTCACATCCATGCCATGCCAATCATTGAGCTTTCCTGAAATAGTCATCTTGGAATAGCATTAGCTCAATGAGCTATATGTTGTTATGAATTACCAAACCACCTAGGGATAGTTGCACTTTCACACCTACACACTCACTTTCTCCACTTCATTCCCCCCACCTCCTTCTCTAAGCTTGTTGAAAGTGCAACTATCCCTAGGTGGTTTTGGTAATTCATAACAACATATAGCTCATTGAGCTAATGCTATTCCAAGGTGATTATTCCAGGAAAGCTCAATGATTGGCATGGCATGGATGTGAAAGTGGAACCCTCAAAATGCTAAGGACAAAGGATTGGCTCAAGCTCAAAAGCTCAAGACTCTTCATTTTATTTAGTGATCCAAGATCACAGTCCATAGGAAAAGCCAATACTATTAAGGAGGGATGAGGTGTTGCTTAATGAACCTCTTGCTTCATGTGGTTAATGATATGCTCCAAAACCCTCAACTACTTTCCCATATCCACATATGACCTAAACTCTAAGCCAAACTCGGTCCTACCGATTCTTCCTATCCGGCGCCACCGAGTTTCACTTGTCATTAGCCACTGCCAAACCCTAGCAATTCGGTTCTACCGATAAGGATCTCGGTCCCACCGAGATGGGGTTGCAAACTCTCTGTTTCCCTTTCGTAACTTTTCGGTCCCACCGAAAGAGCGAATCGGTCCCACCGAGATTGCAATGTAAACTCAGTGTTTCCCCTTTGTAACTTTTCGGTCTCACCGAGTTCCACTCGGTCTCACCGAAAGAGCAAATCGGTCCCACCGAGTTTGCCTGACCAACTCTCTGGTTAGCTAATTACCAAATTCGGTCTCACCGAGTTTGTGTAATCGGTCTCACCGAGATTACGTTATGCCCAAACCCTAACCGAATCGGTCCTACCGAGTTGCATGTCAGTCCCACCGAAATTCCTAACGGTCACTAGGTTTACTACTTCGGTCAGACCGAGTTTTCTGATTCGGTCCCATCGAGATTGGTAAATTGTGTGTAACGGTTGGATTTTGTGTGGAGGCTATATATACCCCTACACCTCCTTCTCATTCTATGAGAGAGCCATCAGAACACACACCATTCCTACTCATATGTTCTGAGAGAAAACCACCTACTCATGTGTTGAGATCAAGACATTCCATTCCTACCATATGAATCTTGATCTCTAGCCTTCCCAAGTTGCTTTCCACTCTAATCTTCTTTCCACCAAATCCAAATCCTATGAGAGAGAGTTGAGTGTTGGGGAGACTATCATTTGAAGCACAAGAGCAAGGAGTTCATTACCTACACACCATTTGTTACTTCTTGGAGAGTGGTGTCTCCTAGATTGGCTAGGTGTCACTTGGGAGCCTCCGACAAGATTGTGGAGTTGAACCAAGGAGTTTGTAAGGGCAAGGAGATCGCCTACTTCGTGAAGATCTACCGCTAGTGAGGCAAGTCCTTCGTGGGCGATGGCCATGGTGGGATAGACAAGGTTGCTTCTTCGTGGACCCTTTGTGGGTGGTTGCTTCTTCGTGGACCCTTCGTGGGTGGAGCCCTATGTGGACTCGCGCAACCGTTGCCCTTGGGTGGAGCCCTGTGTGGACTCGTGCAACCGTTACCCTTCGTGGGTTGAAGTCTCCATCAACGTGGATGTAGGATAGCACCACCTATCCGAACCACGGGAAAAACATCCGTGTCTCCAATAGCGTTTGAATTCTCCAAACCCTTCCCTTTACATTCTTGCAAGTTGCATGCCTTACTTTCCGCTGCCAATATACTCTTTGCATGCTTGCTTGAATTGTGTGATGATTGCTTGACTTATCCTAAAATAGCTAAAATCTGCCAAGAACTAAAATTGGGAAAAGGTTAAGTTTTTATTTGGTCAAGTAGTCTAATCACCCCCCCTCTAGACATACTTTCGATCCTACAAGTGGTATCAGAGCCTTGGTCTCCATTTGCTTGATCTCCATAGCTTTTGGTGGTCATAGCCTTGGTTTCACAACCTAGGAGAGTATGGCGTCTAGCGAGGGAAATTATCACCGTAGAGGTCCTTACTTTGATGGTACTAATTTTGCTAGTTGGAAGCATAAAATGAAAATGCATATTCTTGGACATAACCCCGCTGTTTGGGCTATTGTGTGTGTTGGTTTGCAAGGTGACTTCTTTGATGGGAGAGAACCAAACCGTGAAGCTACCGCGGATGAGTTGAAGATGTTGCAATACAATGCTCAAGCTTGTGATATTCTCTTCAACGGATTGTGCCCGAAGAATTCAACAAAATCAGCCGCCTTGAGAATGCAAAGGAAATTTGGGACACTTTGATTGATATGCACGAAGGTACCGACTCCGTCAAGGAATCCAAGTTGGATGTGCTTCAAAGCCAACTTGACAAGTTCAAGATGAAGGATGGTGAAGGTGTCGCTGAAATGTACTCTAGGCTTGCTCTCATCACAAATGAGATTGCCGGCTTAGGAAGTGAAGAGATGACCGATAGATTCATCATCAAGAAGATCCTAAGAGCCTTGGATGGAAAATATGATACCGTGTGCACATTGATCCAAATGATGCCCAATTACAAAGATCTCAAGCCAACGGAGGTGATTGGAAGAATTGTTGCTCATGAGATGTCACTTAAGGATAAAGAGGAACTTCACAACAAATCAAGTGGTGCCTATAAAGCCTCATGTGAAGCCCCTACATCATCAAGTGAGAAACAAGACTTCAATGAAGAATTGAGCTTAATGGTGAAGAACTTCAACAAGTTCTACAAGAGTAGAGGCAAAGATAGAAGCTCCAAGTCAAGGTCCTACAATGACAAAAGATCTTCTAGTCGAGAGCGAAACTGTTACAACTGTGGAAGACCCGGACACTATTCCAATGAGTGTACGGCTCCCTACAAGAGAAGAGAAGATTCTCCAAAAAGAAGAAGCAAAGGATCACCACCAAGAGAGAGAAGGAGTTGAGATGATCGTTATGAACGAAGATACTCACAGAGAAGCAAGGATTCGGAAAGGAAGGAAAAATCATCAAGGAGCTATACAAGACGAAGACATCAAGCTCATGTTGGTGAATGGGTATCCGGCTCCGACTCCGACAGTCACTCCGAGAGAAGTTATCACTCCGACTCCGAAGATACTCAAGATGAAGGTGTTGCCGGTCTAGCACTTGTGTCAACCAACTCCTACGACATATTTGACTCACCAAATGAAGGAATTGGAAGATGCTTCATGGCCAAAGGTCCTAAGGTAACACACCCCGAGTATGTTGATTTCAATAGTGATGAAGATGACTTGTTAGGTGATGATTTGCTTGGTGACAACTCTAGTGATGAATACTATGATGAAAGACCAATTAATCATGCTAATCAAGATAAAACGAGTGACAATGATAAGGAGAAGATTGAGGCTCTAACTAAAGAACTAAAAACTCTTAAGTTAGCTCATGACACTATCTTCGAAGATCACCGAGAACTTTTAAGAGCTCATGAGAAACTACGCTTTGAAAAGCTCAATCTTGAGCAAGAGCATGAGTTCTTAAAGGCAATCAATGATGATCTCTGCAAGAAAAGTTCTTCTTACATTGCCAAGCGTTTACTATTATCCACTTACATGCCTCAAGTCAAGTCTAGTAACAAGAAAGATTCTTCCTCTAGTAGTAACAATGATCATGCTAAATCCAATATTGTTGCTTCTAGTAGTTCTCTTGATTCCACTAATGATTCTCTTAGCCAAGTTACACTTGAGCAAGAAAATAGCTTATTGAAGGGAATTATAGAGAAAGGAGTGTACAAGAGCCTTGCCGGGAGTAAGCAATTCGAGGAAATTGTGCGCAAGCAAGGAATGCACCGGAAGAATCAAGGTGTTGGTTTTGAACGAAAGTTCAATGCCAATGGAGTTGAATGGGAAGAAGATCAATAGCCCAAGACGAAGTTTGTCCCTCAACAAGAGAAGTATACTTCTTTCAAGGGGACACAAGCTCAAGATGATCTTCCACCACAAGACTACGAGCAAAAAGGCAAGGACAAGATTAAAGAGGAAATTGATGCATTTGAAGAAGCTCCAAAGACCTTAGTCAAGTGGATTCCCAAGACTACTTCAAGTTCCACTTCATCAAGTACGACTACAACTCCAAGGATTCCCATCAAGATGATGTGGATCCAAAAGAAGAAGAACTAGAGAGTTCTTGAGGGTGACTCCGCCAACATACTTCACTCTTATCATTTTGGCAAGAACAAGTGCAATCAACTTCCACATCTTGCACTAGTTCAAGGAGTCACAAACCCTCTTGTTGGTAAGACAAGGGACAAGGTAACCTAAAAGTTTTCATGGACATCATCTTGTGTGTGCATCACTCTATGTCTATGGATATCCTTGTTTGTTCCTTGTGGGACTAACCCATGTAGGTATTGAAAGTGCAATTCACTCAAATGGATAGCTCCAAGAGATCTACATCAACATTGAGCATCCACATCTTCAATATCTACATGAAGTCATCATCGACAAAACCCAAGGTTAGTTCATCCCTCTTAGGGGGGATATCACATCTAGGGGGAGCTTTACTCTAAGACTTGAGCTAAAGCAACTCTAAAGATGTGAACAAAACAATGCTTTATGTAAAAGTGGTAACCCCACTTGAGCTTAAACGATGAGTATGACCTACGATCAAGTGTTCTCACTTGACTCCTAAGTCAATATACTCATATATAGATGACCTAGTCATCGCAAATTGCTTGATAGATGCTAGAATTGGTTGTGCATGCCTTGCCACATATTTCATTCGCCATCTTATTGTGTGTGCATGCTGGTTTCATATTTTACTCATTCGAGGACATCCACTTGTTGTTTTGATTGTTTGGTTTTATTTCCTTTTGCCAAGTGGATGAACAAGAATGCCTAAGAACCTCCTCTAGCTATCTATGCTTTTCTCGTCTCAAACTCTATTCATGCTACATCACAAAATTTGATCAAGTCAGATTCGAACCACTCTGTGTGAGGAGCGCTCGGAGTCGCCGATTCGTCATAGACTTAAACTTCCAAAACCTCTTTATGATTCTCGGTCTGACCGATACTCCACTTTCGGTCCTACCGAGATCATTAAGTTGATCTAGGTTTTCGATCTCGGTGCAACCGATTTGAACCTTTCGGTCACACCGAGTTTCAGTAACTGCACGCAGTTTTGCATCTTGGTGCCACCGAGTTGTTCCACTCGGTCACACTGACAGGGTCGGGCTATATATAGTCACGGGAAAAAATTTGGAAATTTCTCCGAACCCCTTCGCCCGCGCGATAGCCTGCTCTGCCAACTTGGTCTCCGGATCGTCTCCTCGCCGCCAGCCGCCTCCTGTCGCTGGTCTCCGCTGCTGTCAACGGGAATTCTGCCCCGCCTTTGCCGCCGTAGCAAGTCCCCGCCGAACTAGGGTATGGACTTGATTTTTGTGCTATTCCTCGATCTAATTCCTAGCACATTGTGATCATACTGTTTCTAGCCACGTTTGATAAACTTCTATCCAGTCAAAATGCTCATAGATTAGGTTTGATTCGAAAATTCTAGGTTTAGGTTTCCGCAGGAACCATCTCGGACCCACCGAGTTGAAAAACTCGGTCCCACCGATTTGGCTTATGCCATTGCACAAGTGAGACTCGGTCTGACCGAGAATTACTTATCAGTGTGACCGATTTTGGAACTCTGTGAAACCCTAGCAGTCTCGGTGCCACCGAACTATGACTCGGTCCTACCGAGTTCACTAGTTTAGGTTCCAAAACTGCTTCGGTATCACCGAGTTTGAAAATTGGTAGATCCGAGATGATTTCAGTGGGAAACTAAAACTAAGTTTTTGGATCATTCTTTTTGCAAAAATCTCTGCATTTTGTGATGCTCATCCACTCTATCTCCTCTATAATCTATTCACAGGGTCAGCAGTCAGTTTGCATCATGTCAGACCAGAGTGACAGCCAAAACTTGTCAGAGCAGCAAGTGCAGTTGAGTGAGGGCACTAGCCCCTCAAGTTCCTCAGATGATGGAAGCAGGAGCACACCCAGCAACCTGCCTAAAGCTGCCACTAGACAAAGGAAGAAGAGAACCTCAGATTCTAAAGATGAGGACTATGTGGCAGAGGAAGAGGCCACTTCCAAGAGAGTTGAGCCAGCTCAAGGCTCAAAGCCAGGCCTAAAAATCAAAAGGCCAGCAGGCAGGCAGCCCATGTCAAAGGCTAGAGCCTCAACTGAGAAGCCCACTTCCCAAGAGCCAGCTGCAGCTGAGGGCAAGAAAAGGAAAGAAAGAGTGAAGAAGACTGTGGCTAGAGTGCTTGGGAAGGCCTCCATCATGGTAGAAGAGGATGAGGAAGAAGAGGCAGCTGCACCAGCGCCCAAGGCAGCCAAACTTATGGGAGATGCCATAAGGTCAGGGGGAGCTGCATCCAAGCCAAAGGAAGCACCTAAGGCTGCATCTAAGCCTAAGAGTGCACCAAAGAGAAACACAAGAAGCATCCCAGCCACTGAGAAGAACAAGGCCCCAGTGCCTGAGACTGTTGCTGAGGATGAGGAAGAGAATGTCCTTCGGAAGCTCAAGCCCAAGATCCCAGACCACAACGATGCTCATCCTGTGGCTGAGGATATGAAGCTCAGGAGAGACTCAGGGCTCAGGAAATGGAGAGAAGCAGATCCATACGCTTCTAGGAGAAGGACTGCAGTGGACTACAGGTTTCATACCAAGGAGCAGCAGGATTTCTATGAGACTGTGCTGCTAGATAAGAAGCCCATTGTCTGTGATATGCGATGGGTTGATTGGACATATATCAAGGAGAATGAGGAGCACTATCCTGGAGTGCAAGACAGCTTCATAGCTTGTGGAGTAGCTGACTTTGTTGGGCAGAAGCTCACAAAGTGGAACGAGGAACTTATCATGCAGTTCTACTCCACAGCTCACTTTTATCCGGATGGCAGGATCACATGGATGTCAGAAGGTACAAGGTACCACTCTACTGTTGAGGAATGGGCGAAGCTAATCAATGCCCCAGAGGAGCAAGCAGATGACTTGGATATCTATGCCAAGAAGAACATGGACCATAACTCCATGTCCAACATGTACAAGGAGATTCCGAATGAAGCACTCGACACGTTCAAGTTTGGCTCAGTGCATTATCTACTATCAGGATTGCCTACGATCAACTGGATCCTTAGGCACACCCTTCTGCCCAAGTCTGGAGATCACAAGATGATCAGAGGTCACGCGATCAATTTGCTTCATGTTTTTGACGTGCCTAAAAAATTCAAAGTCATGAGCCTCATAGTGGAAACGATCAAAAGGACTGCGGCAGATCAGAAGAGGAGCTGTGGATATGCCCCTCAGATTCAGGAGCTCATCAACTCCAAGATGGGCACGGGCGTATATTTGTTGGATAAGGAACACCTGCCCATCCGTCCAGATTTCGAGGACAATGAAGTTGTTATGACTGAGAACGAGCCATCATCTGCCCAAGCATTTGCAAAGAAGGAGAAGGCGAAGAAGGAAAAGCTGCCAGGATGCCTACTCCAGCGGAGGCATCTGATTACTTCTTGAAGACCAAACAAGAGCAGCTTGGTTACTTGATTGCATCCACGCTGAGAATTGAGCAAAGTCTGGCCAACCTCACTAAGAATCAGCAGAGCCTAGAGAGGATCATGGAACAGAAGTTCTATGACTTGGATGTCAAAGTAACGGAAGTTCAGTCTGCAGTGGAGCAGCTCCAGGAGGACATGAATGAGAGGAGAGGCAGGACCACGACTCATGCTTTTTCTAGAGTGCCACGAGGCCTGAGGTCATCTGCCGTGCCAGCTGCTGACACCAGAGCCACTACTTCAGCACCAGCTACAGCCTCAGCTCCAGCGTCTACTTCAGCTCAAACTCCAGCGACTACTTCAACATCTACAGAAGCCATCGTCCTTGGAGTGATACGGACTCCACCACCACCTGAAGATCAAGCCTGAGCGTCGATCTAGTGCTATGCATTTTCTAGGAACTTTTTGGTAACTTGTTGCCAAAGGGGGAGAAGATGTATAGATCATAGGCTTTGAGAGAGAGAGTGTTGCTTTTCTCTCTTTCTTTATTTGGTGGTTTTTCGAACCTTTTCTGCTTTTGAGTGCTTGATACTACGTCATTATTTGTGAGACATCGATGATCATGTGTTTGATCATAAGCTACACTTAATGTTTGCTTAATGCTTGCTTAAATATTATCATTCAATCTATCATTTGTGATCATTCACTATTCTTGGTGATGAGTGCATGTATTTCATTCTTATCATTTTGAGCGCTCCACCAAGATGTATGTGACATGGAAGAGTAACCCATGACTCTAACTCTTTGTGCATTTGCAGTCCAAAGCAAATTTTAAATATGCACAAATTTAGGGGGAGCTCTTACTTATCACATACTTCTCAAAGCGACGATATACTTCATGCTTATTATCATTTGTCGAAGCTTTGATCTATATGTTGTCATCAATTACCAAAAAGGGGGAGATTGAAAGTGTAACTATCCCTAGGTGGTTTTGGTAATTCATAACAACATATAGCTCATTGAGCTAATGCTATTCCAAGGTGATTATTCCAGGAAAGCTCAATGATTGGCATGGCATGGATGTGAAAGTGGAACCCTCAAATTGCTAAGTACAAAGGATTGGCTCAAGCTCAAAAGCTCAAGACTCTTCATTTTATTTAGTGATCCAA
This sequence comes from Triticum urartu, assembly GCF_056163025.1. NCBI lineage: Eukaryota > Viridiplantae > Streptophyta > Magnoliopsida > Poales > Poaceae > Triticum > Triticum urartu. The sequence goes on from NC_141875.1 coordinate 100,932,448, forward strand.
GATCACATTGAGTCCATAGGAAAAGCCAATACAATTAAGGAGGGATGAGGTGTTGCTTAATGAACCTCTTGCTTCATGTGCTTAATGATATGCTCCAAAACCCTCAACTACTTTCCCATATCCACATATGACCTAAACTCTAAGCCAAACTCGGTCCTACCGATTCTTCCTATCCGGCGCCACCGAGTTTCACTTGTCATTAGCCACTGCCAAACCCTAGCAATTCGGTTCTACCGATAAGGATCTCGGTCCCACCGAGATGGGGTTGCAAACTCTCTGTTTCCCTTTCGTAACTTTTCGGTCCCACCGAAAGAGCGAATCGGTCCCACCGAGATTGCAATGTAAACTCAGTGTTTCCCCTTTGTAACTTTTCGGTCTCACCGAGTTCCACTCGGTCTCACTGAAAGAGCAAATCGGTCCCACCGAGTTTGCCTGACCAACTCTCTGGTTAGCTAATTACCAAATTCGGTCTCACCGAGTTTGTGTAATCGGTCTCACCGAGATTACGTTATGCCCAAACCCTAATCGAATCGGTCCTACCGAGTTGCATGTCAGTCCCACCGAAATTCCTAACGGTCACTAGGTTTACTACTTCGGTCAGACCGAGTTTTCTGATTCGGTCCCACCGAGATTGGTAAATTGTGTGTAATGGTTGGATTTTGTGTGGAGGCTATATATACCCCTCCACCTCCTTCTCATTCTATGAGAGAGCCATCAGAACACACACACCATTCCTACTCATATGTTCTGAGAGAAAACCACCTACTCATGTGTTGAGATCAAGACATTCCATTCCTACCATATGAATCTTGATCTCTAGCCTTCCCAAGTTGCTTTCCACTCAAATCTTCTTTCCACCAAATCCAAATCGTATGAGAGAGAGTTGAGTGTTGGGGAGACTATCATTTGAAGCACAAGAGCAAGGAGTTCATTACCTACACACCATTTGTTACTTCTTGGAGAGTGGTGTCTCCTAGATTGGCTAGGTGTCACTTGGGAGCCTCCGACAAGATTGTGGAGTTGAACCAAGGAGTTTGTAAGGGCAAGGAGATCGCCTACTTCGTGAAGATCTACCGCTAGTGAGGCAAGTCCTTCGTGGGCGATGGCCATGGTGGGATAGACAAGGTTGCTTCTTCGTGGACCCTTTGTGGGTGGTTGCTTCTTCATGGACCCTTCGTGGGTGGAGCCCTGTGTGGACTCGCGCAACCGTTGCCCTTGGGTGGAGCCCTGTGTGGACTCGCGCAACCGTTACCCTTCGTGGGTTGAAGTCTCCATCAACGTGGATGTAGGATAGCACCACCTATCCGAACCACGGGAAAAACATCCGTGTCTCCAATAGCGTTTGAATTCTCCAAACCCTTCCCTTTACATTCTTGCAAGTTGCATGCCTTACTTTCCGCTGCCAATATACTCTTTGCATGTTTGCTTGAATTGTGTGATGATTGCTTGACTTATCCTAAAATAGCTAAAATCTGCCAAGAACTAAAATTGGGAAAAGGTTAAGTTTTTATTTGGTCAAGTAGTCTAATCACCCCCCCTCTAGACATACTTTCGATCCTACACTTGTCGGCTGCCTCCTCCTCCTCACCTCATTTGCACCATAGATTCATCAAAATTAAGTGTTGAAATTACCTTTTTTTTGATAAGTAAGTAAGGGGAAAGCTATCTTCATGTTGTAGATCTACTTTTTTTCTCCCTAGCTCGCTCCAACAATGTGCACATGCACTTTTTGTGGCCTAGCTAGATCTCTGTATGTTTGTGGTGTTGCATATGTTTGTGGTGTTGCATATATGTTTGTGTTTGCAGGTACCGGTATTTGAAATGCGATAGTTGCCAATTTTTTGCCAGAATGTTGATTCATTTCTGTTTCGATGAGAATTTTGGCACTATGCATTCTTTTTGGTCCTATTTTTAGGGAAAGTCATGCCAAATTTTTTCTTGGTTCTAAAATATCGTTTTGCTCTACCCCGCAGGCGACCATGGTCCGCATGATGACCGAAGGCATCATGAATAGGTTTTTGAGCTCCGCGAAGGCCAAGATGCTTCAAAAGAACGAGACGAAGATAAGATGTCCGTGTCGAAGATGCAAGCTGAAGAGCCTTATTGCGGACCCGGATTCCGGGCAGGTGCGGGACCACCTGCTCTTGCATGGTTTCATGGATGGCTATCGGTGGCAAGGTGATGAAGATGACTATGAAGTCGTCCATGGGGGCCGAGCAAGAAATGAGGAAGGGAAGCAAGATAACCACCGCGGCTCGGGCGGGCGAGAAGACGAAAAATCTCCAGGACATGATCACGATGGTGATGCTGTACACAGTCATCGTGTAGAAGATGTCGGACATGATGATGAAGAAGATGCCGGAGCAGACGAAGGGCATGGTCATGAAGATCAAGATGCCGGAGGAGCAGACGACGATGGACCATCGATGGGCTGGGTGCAGGACCCTCATATTCAAGAGCTGCTTCTCAAGAAGACGAATAACGCAAGAGCTGCCGCCCGAGAGAAAGCCAAGCTGGATCAACTGGAGAGAGACGCGGTTACTCCATTGTATGAAGGATGCAGACCCGAGGATACCCGCCTGAAAGTAATGCTCATGGCTTTGGAGATGAAGGTAAAACACAAAATGACCAACGCATGCTTCGACGAGAACATGTCATTCTGGCACGAACGTCTTCCCAAGGGGAAAAAGTGCCCGACCAGTTTCGAGGAGGCGAAGAAAGTCGTGTGTCCTCTGGATTTACTGCACGTGAAATACCATGTGTGCATGAACAATTGCATCATTTATCGGGGCGAGCACGCGGAGTCTACCATATGTTCGGTGTGCGGTGTCACTTGATACAAGAAGAGGAAGAAAGCTCCTCGAAAAGTGGTGTGGTACTTTCCGATCACTCCTCGTCTGCAGCGGTATTTCGCGGACCCTAAGGTAGCAAAGCTCCTACGTTGGCACACGGATAGGGAGGAGAAGAAGCAAGAAGATGACGCAAATGATCCGGAGATAAATAAAAAAGACAAGATGCTGAGTCACCCTAAGGATGGGAGCCAGTGGCAAGCGTTGAACTTCGAACACCCAGAATTTGGGAAGGATCCAAGGAACATCGTGCTGGGCGCGAGCACCGATGGAGTCAATCCGTTTGGCAGCCAGAGAAGCACACATAGCACCTGGCCTGTGTTTTTGTGGATGTACAACCTTCCCCCCTGGTTGTGCAAGAAGAGGAAGTACATTCACATGAGTATGCTAATTGAAGGGCCGAAACAACCAGGGAACGACATCAATCTGTATCTGGGGCTGCTGAAAGAGGATCTAGACACGCTGTGGAAAACGCCAGCCAATACGTGGGACACTGCAAAGAAAGAATATTTCCCTATGAGAGCCGCACTGCTCATGATGGTGCACGACTATCTCGGTTACGGATATCTCGCGGGGCAGGTGGTCCACGGATTTTCTGGATGCGTCAGGTGCATGGATGACACAACGTATCGCCAGCTAGATAGAGATCCTGGGTCTTCGAAAATCGTGTTCATGGGACATCGAAGGTGGCTTCACGACGATGACCCGTGGAGGAAACGCAAGGATCTGTTCGATGGTGAAACCGAACTCCGAAGACGCCCGCGTACGAGGAGCGGCGAGGAAATAGACGGGCTGTTGAAAAATTGGAAAGATTGCCCACTGCCGGGAAAGAAGCAAAAGGCGCCAGAGCCGGGAAAGAAGCGAAAGGCGCTAGAGCTGCTGCTGAAGGTATGGAAAACGAGGTCTGTTTTCTGGGACTTGCCATACTGGAAGATCCACCGTGTGCCTCACAGCCTTCATGCCATGCATATCACGAAGAACGTGTGCGAGAGTCTGCTTGGTACCCTGCTCAACATGCCAGAGAGGACCAAAGATGGGCCGAAAGCAAGGGCAGACTTGAAATCAATGGGCATCAGGCAGGAGCTTCACGCTAATGATGATGATGATGATGATGATGATGATGAGGCTAAGCAGGACACAGAAAGTCGTCGCAAAGGCAAAAAGGCCAAGAAGACCGGAAATGACTACCCTCCCGCGTGCTTCACTCTAAGTCAGGAGGAGATCGAGCAGTTTTTCACCTGCCTCGTAGGAGTAAAACTTCCTTACGGTTACGCGGGGAAGATAAGCAGATACCTAGACCCAGCGAAGCAGAAGTTCAGCGGGATGAAGTCTCACGACTGTCACATGCTGATGACGCAGATACTTCCAGTTGCAATCCGTGGGATCATGGACGCGCACGTCCGTGAAACGCTATTTGGCCTATGCAACTTTTTCGACGTCATCTCTCGGAAGTCGGTTGGCGTGAGGCAACTCAGAAGGCTACAGGAAGAGATCGTGGTGATACTATGCGAGCTTGAGATGTACTTCCCGCCCGCATTCTTCGATGTTATGGTGCATCTGCTGGTCCATATCATGGAGGATATCATCCAACTCGGGCCGACGTTCCTGCACAGCATGATGCCGTTCGAAAGGATGAATGGTGTCATCAAAGGATACGTTCGCAACATGTCATGTCCAGAGGGAAGTATAGCCAGGGGCTTTCTAACTGAAGAGTGCATCTCCTACTGCATGAATTATCTAGGCATCGAGAACCCCGTTGGTCTGCCCGTCAACAGGTACCTCGGTAGGCTCGCTGGATGGGGTCACCGTGAGGGTCGCCGCGAAATGCATCTCGACTTGGAGGGTCGACTTGCCGACTTTGAAAGAGCAAACCTAGTCATGCTACAACACATAGATGTGGTTGATCCTTGGGTGGTAGAGCACAAAACCTTTATTGAGAAGACGTACAATGACCGAGGCCAACAGAGGACGGACGGAGATATAATCAAAGAGCACAACTCATGTTTCACGCGTTGGTTCAAGCAGAAGCTTCTGTCGTACCCTTTACATGAGGATTCTTCCACGGAAGAACAACTCATATTCGCCTTGTCACAGGGCGCCGAGCACAACCTGATGACCTATGAGGCGTACGATATCAACGGCTACACATTCTACACCGAGGACAAGGACATGAAGAGCGATGGTTATCAGAACTCCGGGGTAACGATGGAATCCTACACCGGTAACGACAAGGACAGATACTACGGAAGGATCGAGGAGATCTGGGAGCTGAGCTACGCTGGAGAGAAGGTCCCGATGTTCCGTGTCATATGGGCCAAGAGCGTCCTAAAAGAAGACCGGTATTTCACCACCATGGTTATACCCGAAGCCAAATCCAAGACCACGGGCGCAAACGTCACCGCGAAAAATGAGCCATGGGTACTGGCTTCCCAAGTGGACCAATGCTTCTTCATTACCGACCCGTCAAAGCCCAGTCGTGTTGTCATGAGGAGAGGCAAAAGGAAGATCATCGGAATGGATGGAGTAGACAATGAGCAAGACTTCGACAAGTACGGCGACCCGAAGATCGAACATGACGACGACGATGAAGTAGTAGCAGCATACACCACAAGAAGAAGTAGGACCACCCTACCTAAAGGACGTTCGTTCCACAGAAGAACTCCATTTGCGAAAAAGAAGGGCAAGAAGATTATGAACAGATAGCTAGCTAAGATCGACTGTATTTAAATCGTAGTCTTCATTTCTCGGTTGTATTTCATGGGCACTTTTTGATATCATGAATATTTTTAAATTTCATGGGCACTTTTTGAATTCATGAATATTTTTTCAAATTTGAAGATAGTTTTTCATATTCAATATGATAAAATATTGAATATTCATGAGGACACTCGATCTCGACCCCCCTCCATCTCAATCACTATCCCCCTCCATCTCGATCTCGATCCCACCCGCACCCTCCCCCGCTAGCTCCACCGCGGCCGACGACCCACCGCACCCTCCCCCGCTCCACCGCCGCCGACGAGCACCCCCCGCACCCTCCCCCGCTCCACCACCGCCGACAAGCACCCCCCGTACCCTCCCCCGCTCCACCGCCGCCGACGAGCACCCCCAGTTTCATATTCATATTCATTTTTTAAAAAATAATAATAATAAAGTGTAGACTACAATTGTTGTTAAACAACAATTATTACTGTTTTTATAAAAGAATATTACCTTTTCATATTCATATTCATTTTCTAAAAAATTATTACATGCAACAAAAAATAAAAATAAATTACTTATGGCGCACCTCTGGCTGGTGCGCCATTGCTATTTATAAAAAAAGATTACTAATGGCGCACCTCTGCCTGGTGCGCCATTGCTATGTAAAAAAAGATTACTAATGGCGCACCGACCGCGGGTGCGCCATTAGTAAGATTCCCCCCTAGCTAATTCCCTCCCTCTCGCTAGATCCCCTGCGTCCCTCTCCCTCGCCCGATCCACCCGCGCGCTGCCCCGACGCCGCCGCCCCGACCCCCGCCGGACTCCAGCCCCGCCGCCCCAGCGCCCCCGCCCCCCCCACCACCGCAGCTCCCCCGCACCGCCACCCCCGCGCCCTCGCGCCCCCACCACTGCAGCTCCCCCGTGCCCCGAGCCGGAGGAGGAGGACCGGGAGGAGGACGAGGAGGAGGAGGAGACGACGACGACCACCTCTACCCCGCCGGACTCCACCCTCACCGCCACCTCCCCTTCTACGGCGGCTTCCCGTAGGTAATTTCGCGCCACCTCCTCCGCTGTCCCCCCTCATCTCTCCTCTAGTTCTAGGGTTCGCACCATCACCGCCGAGCTCCGCCACGATCGAATCCCTAGCTTGTTGATTTGCATATATGCGACGGCGCGCTCTTGCTCAATCCATCTAGGGTCCAGACCTCCATCCGCATCTCCCTCCCCGGCGAGGTTCGAGGGCACCACGGCCGTCGCCAAGTTCACCTCACCTTAGCCTTTGTCGTCTGTAGACATGTATATATGTAGCTGCTTATCATCTGCAAGTCGTTGAAATACTAGTGATGAATGATTGCCAGAATTGAGTTTGTGATGCTCTTTTCTGTAATGCAAGAATCTAGGTTGATGATCCAGTGGCAGTAGGTTACGTTTCTGCATCTGGTGCATTTCTGCTGCTACCTCACTGTCATGTGCTGCCGTGACTTGCTAACCAAATTGGTTTGTGTCAATTTCATAAACTTGCAGGCGTATAGAATTAGAAATACTACTGTATTAGATACCCTCACTGTCATGGGCTTTCTATTATTAGTCAAGTAGTATGCTTAGAATCTTGTTGGGAGAGTAAAGCTTTGCTTTCAGTTTTTTCTTGTATGTGGGGATTGCTACAACTCATACAGGAGAAAATTGATAACTACTATGTCATTGTGTACTCCCTCCATGCCAAGTGTAATGTCAAGTTTAGATTGGTCAATATGGTTCTCGTTTTTAAATTTTTTACATGCTCTCATTTTTTGTGTGGGTAATGTTTTATATGCTCTTTATCTCTTCCCTTGACACACATTCGACGAGGCAGTGGGCGATATAGCTTTCTAGCTCCTTAGGGGGGTTGTTCCTCTTTACAGGTGTGTTAAACAGGGTTTTATGTGGTCATATGGAGTTTATTAGGTAGAGAAAGTACCTTGTGATTTTTCTAATTTTGGACATATATCAAGTCTCACCAAGACATCTTCATTACAACACATAGGAGTGAAAATATATCAAGTGTAATGTGATATAGATGCTGTCAAAATGAGAAAATTGTTAAAAAACACTCAGCTTATCCAAGACATCTTCATTACATTCTAGACAGGATAGAAGCCTACTTTGTTTAGAAACAGAGTCAGAATTTGAAAAGGAAAACCCTTAAGCCAAACATACAACCTAGCTCTGCATTAGTTGTTTTGTGCTTCAAGTGTCCCAGTCAAGGAAAAACTGAGTGGTTGCAAAATAATATTATGTGGTCAATGTGGATTTACTATTTTCTGGTGATAGTTCTGAACTGGTAAATAAGTTAACATGCGTAAGTGAGACTTGGCATTTTAAAGCTTAGGGTCTTCAACGTCAACCATGAATTGGGATGATAATGTTATTTTGCCTTCTTAACAGAATGGTGTCATAATCAGAACAAAGCTGCTGCAAATGCATACCTTTTTTTACAAGTGCATCTGCACCTTCTGATCCATTTAGAGTTATCATAAATATATTTCCAAGGTTTTTTTCATTTCACTGTAGAGTCTTTGCTTCTGGACTCAATGCACATTCATCAGTCATAAGAGATAAATACTAGTAAGTCAAGGGCACCAGAATTTGATCATGCCTCTTTTGAGAAGTATGTCTATTGATTCAAAATTGATCATACTATTGATGATTTTTTGTTGGGTGGCCTATTATATCTGGAATGGAAGCTCACATAAGTTGAGCTGATTTTTTTCCATATGAAAGCAGAGGACCATATGGTCTGTGGCTGGGTTTTGTCTCCGACCATTGTGTCGTGATGAATTTGCAGGTACCCCGAGAGGCCCTTGAGTTTGCCGGAATGTCGATTAACTTCCGTTCCGGCAAATTCGGGTACTCCATATGTCCTATTTTCAGCAAAGGTCATGCTGAAATTTTCCGTGAATTTTAGCATGACTTTGCTAAAAATAGGACATATGGGGTACTTGCGACTAATGCATGGGCCGGGGGATCTTAGTACTTAGTTAAGTAGGACCAACTGCCCCGCCATTCTTGCTGCATTAAACCATAGGTGGCAATAGAGCCAAGTGATTAGGCCCAACTTAGAATTCTCCTTAGCATCGATAAACCCTAGATGATAAACCCAACATAGGTGGCAATAGAGCCAAGTGATTAGTGCCAAGTGATTAGGCCCAACCTAGGGTGCCTCGGCATTGATAAACCCTAAATGAACTTAAATTGGCTTCTATAGGGTGCCTCGGTGTCGATGAGAACCTAAATGATGTACTCTTAGGCTTTTAGGGTGCCTCAGCGTCGACAAACCCTAAATGATAAAAGCTTAGCTTTTAGGATGCCTCGGTGTCGACAAACCCTAAATGATGAGACCATGATCTTGTTCCTTGACAATAACCAACTTTTTGACCAAACTTTTTTCCTATTTAGAGCGAAACATGGCCCACAACGATGAGGCTGGCGGTTCGGGCGGCAAGCGATTCTGGGAGCTGTCCCAGGAGTTGGAGGAAGAACCTCACCGCTATGTGGACGCCGTGGAAGACACCGATCCTGACTACACAACCACTAGTGGTGTCGGGGATGACACCACTGATGGCGCCGCCGAGGATGCCACCACTGATGATGGTGGCGCACGCACAGATGGCAGCCAACCGAAGAGGCAACGGAAGGACCGGCGCCCGAGCGTGCTCGGCACCGTCAGGGAGGAATTTACTGAAGTGAACTCTGACGGGCAACGGACGGCGCCCAAACAAGTAGTCAAGGGGTACTCGGTTCAGCTCGGGTGCATTCTCCGGAGCACCGTCTCGATCAACGCCGAGAACCTAAGGCATAAGGACCGAGGGAATTTGCGCAGCCTCCTCTTCACGAAGCTGCACGAACGATACAAGTTCCCCGCTGAGTTTGCAAACACACACCTCTCAGGGAATAAAGTGAACAATGTCTCCCTCACGAAGATGAGCACGGCCCTGTCTACTTGGAGAAGCACGGTGAAGGCAATGATTGATAAAGGTGATAGTTATGACAAGATCAAGGCGAAATATCCTTTGATGAGCGAAGATGACTACAAGGAGTTCAAGATCAAGTGCAAGAGCCCCGCTGAAAGTGCTAGTGATCGACTAGAGGGGGGTGAATAGGCGATTTTTATGGAAGTCTTCAAAACATGGATGTTTCGAAGACAAATGATAGAAATAAACCTATTACCATGCAGCGGAAGGTAGACTACACTAGGCAAACCATACTCAAGTATTCATTGAAGTGAAAGCACAATGACTAATAGCAGCTAGGAAGTAAGGATCAGGTAGGAAGATATTGTGAAGCCAATTAGAACAAGCAGTCACTCAGTGAAGACAAAAGATAATGCAATCATACAATGACTTCACAAGGACCAACAGTAAGTAAAGGGAAGGGAAGGATGAAACCAGTGACTCATTGAAAACAATGATTTGTTGGACCAGTTCCAACTGATGTGACAATTGTACGTCTGGTTAGGGCGGCTAGGTATTTAAACCTGAGGACACACAGTCCCGGACACTCAGTCCTGAACACGCAGCTCAGGACACCCAGTCCTCACCATATTCCCCTTGAGCTAAGGTCACACAGACCTTGCCCAATCACTTTGGTAAGTCTTCAAGGTAGACTTCCAAACCTTCACAGACTTCGTTCACTGGCGATCCACAATGACTCTTGGATGCTCAGAACGCGACGCCTAACCGGCTGGAGGATTCACAGTCCTCAAGTGTAATAAATCTTCAGATCACACAGACAAGAAGACTTAAGTGATGCCTAACACTCTTTGGCTCTGGGTGGTTAGGGCTTTATCCTCTCAAGGAATTCTCTCTCAAAGGCTTCGAGGTGGGTTGCTCTCAAACGACAAAAGCCGTACTTTAACTCTGAGCAGCCAACCGTTCATGGTTGTAGGGGGTGGGCTATTTATAGCCACTAGGCAACCCGACCTGATTTGTCCGAAATGACCCTGGGTCACTAAGGAACTGACACGTGTTCCAATGGTCAGATTTCAAACACACATGGCAACCTTACTTGGGCTACAAGCAAGGCTGACTTGTCCAACTCTGAACAAGATTCGCTCTCATAATCTTCACTCGAAGACATAGGATTTTGGTTAAGCATCACTTCAGTCATTCTGACTGGTTCTCTTGGACCCTACTTAACAGTACGGTGGTTCCTATGACTCAACAAAGAAGAAAAAGAACTACGAAAGATCTAAGTCTTCGCGCTCCATAGTCTTCATGTGATGTCTTCTCTTGTCATAGTCTTCAATGTGAATGTCTTCACATACCACCTTTGACTTCAATGTCTTCATACATTTTTAGGGGTCATCTCTGGTAGGAAAACGAATCAATGAGGGACTTCTACCTGTGGTATCCTGCAATTCTCACAAACACATTAGTCCCTCAACTAGGTTTGTCATCAATACTCCAAAACCAACTAGGGGTGGCACTAGATGCACTTACAATCTCCCCCTTTTTGGTGATTGATGACAAACTAGTTGAAGTTTTCAATGGGGAATATAATATGTGAACTTTGTAAAGGATAAGGAATTGTCTTCATAAGTTGCAAGGGCTCCCCCTGAAGATGTGCATACAAGTAATTTTCTTTTGGAATGCAAATGCACATGGCATGTTGTACTTGTGGAGATCTTCTTCAACTTATGATGACAATTCATCATGCATGAAAAGTATGTGAAGATAATGACATGCATAATGAAAAATGGACGTCTGCAAAATGATCTAAGTGCGGAATTTATCGTCGCACATGTGGAATTTATCATCGCATCACAGAATAGCAAATAAGTAGCAGACGACCATCGAGTTTAAGTGTTACAACTCAAAGAACCAAATGTATCAAAACAAGAGTTGTAAACACTAGGCAAAACATAAAGTAACCGTCCATATGGACCCGCTTGAAGACTATCAAACTCATATGCTTCTCCCCCTTTTGTCAGGAAGGACCAAAAAGGTTTGAAGACATAGAGCATCTACTCGTTCCCATGAAGAGTAGGTGAAGCAGCAAGGTCGTCGGTGGTGTTCAGCGGTGCAGAAGAACTTGGGGCAGTGTCGATGCGTGCAGAAGTAGGGGGTGGTGAAGTAGCATCGTCTTCGTCCTCGATTACTCTGACATTCACAGTTGCCGGCGAAGGAAGAGAACTCAGAGTCTTCAAGAGATGGAGTTCGTCGCAGCACAGTCCTTCGGGGAGGTGTGGAGTCAAACTTGAAATGTTCAGAGAAGCCATCCTCTTGAAGATCATCCTCAGAACACATAAGCGTCAGCCCTTTCCATGTACGCCGACAGGTTTCATGGGCAACAAAGGCATTCTTGGTGGCAAGATTGCGAGTGCGGTTGACATCCACCAAGAGGCTTTGCATTTGGCGCTTCAGCCAGTCATGATGCCTATCCTGTTTCTGATGAAGGGCAACGTATGTGAAGAGTGGCATAAAATTGGAGCAGCAACTCTTCGTTCCAGTGCTCTTGGTCGGTGACGAAAGGAAACAAGCCAGCCTCTTTGAAGCAATCCAGAGCTTCTTCCAAGCAGGGCAGTCCAGTTATTGCTTCAGTGTCAAGACGCATATGAGGGAAGATGCGACCTTGATTGTACAGAATGCATGAGTAATAACTTCGCTGTGGATAGCTCCAGAACCGATCAGAAGATATTCTTTCCCTTGAGTAGGGGTTCTTGGAGCTATTGAAGAAGGTGTTGTCTGCTTTGAAGCCATTGACATTAAAGGATCTAGGTGCTGATGCAGGACCTGGAAACCTGGGCAACCTTGGCATTGGCTTCTATACCTGAGGCCTGTGCTCAACATGATAGTCAAACTGAGGACCAGCAGCAGGCGCAGGAATAGGAGCAGTAGCATCATTTGCTTCACTGACTTCTGGCTCATTGGTAGGTGCAGGCTCCACATTTGCTTCAGCCATGACAACGTCATTAGCTTCATTTGTGTTGGTGGTGGCAGCCTCAAGATTTTCTACCTCCACTTGATGAGCTGGAGGGTCGGGCACAGACACGTTCTCCTCGAGAACAGGTTCTTCAGTAATGGGGGGAGTAGGGACACGTTCTTCTTCTTGGGTGTCATTGGCTGATGCAGCCGAAATGTCTTCAGCAACTTTAGCCTTAGATTCGGAGACATTCACAATAAGAGTGGCATCTGGAAACACTTGACGTGCAACAGAGTGGTGGGGCACTTCTCCTTCTGGAACGCTCAAGAGAGGGACTTGAGACCTTGGTCCTTTGCGAAGCCTGCGTAATGCTGGTGACACCTTTGGAGATGGAGTTGGCTGGGCCTCAAAGTCATCTTCTTCTTCTTGTCGGGGTGGTGTGACTTGTTGTTGTGGGTGATCAGCCCATGATGCATCCCGAGCAATTGGCGTCAGAGGACAACCAATGCTGATGAGTTCGCTGTGCATAATCACAGGCGATGATACCTGTTGGTGCTCGATCTGAGGAAGAACTACATCATCTTCAACATTGTCATGGTGACCAATGTCTTCAGCAGCGATGGGATCAACTGCTGGAATATCTTCAGCTGTATGAGCCTCTGTGGAAGCAGGCTCATGGACAATCAGTTGGCGCTCTTGGTGTGTAGATGCAGGGTGAACCATTGAGATAGGTTCAACAACTAAGGGCTCTGTGGGAGCAGCCCGATCCTTCTTGGTCTTCCGCTTCTTCTTGGAGGGAGCAGCATTAGAGGCTTGAGGATGTTTCCTCTTTCTGGCTTCAGCCTCAGCAGTCCTCGTCTTCTTCAGTTCTGAAGCGATTGACCTGACCTTTGGCTTCGAGCCAGTCATGCTGGCTGGGAAGATAATGGGATGTGCTTCCTGCCTTGGTGCGTCGGGTTCGGCCACAGCGGGCTTCTTCTTCTTCTTTGCAGCCATCCTGGGATCGATGCCAGGACGCCCATGGGCCTTGTGCTTCTCAGCCTCATTGTAGACTTGCACACACTTGTTAGTCAGGCTCTTCATGCACTCACGAGAGCCTTGAGCTTCTTCATGCTTCTTGAGAAAGGCTTCTTTGAGCTCGTGCAGCATGATCTTGAAGTTCTTGACCTCTTGCACGCTGAGCTTGGCCATATGCTTCTTAAACTGAGCTTTCTCAAAGTCGATCTTTTCCTTCAGTTCAACGATGCGCTGAGCTAGAGCTAGCTCTGAAGCAATGGCACCATGGAAGGCGACACTGAGGCCAATTGGAAGTTGCAGATCTTCAAAGCTGAGGTTGGGCGTGTCAAACCACTCATCAATGAAGTTGTGGATGATTGCCACGTCAAAGAGAGGCAAATCATTGAAGATTTCTGCTTCTTCTTTGCTCCTGATCAGTTGCTCAAGAGCGTCATCTGCAAGATCTTCATCGCTGGACAGATCAATGGCGTCGTTGCGTAGAATAGCAACAGAAGTCAGTTCTTGGCTGGTGTGTTGCAAAGGCATCTTTACTCTTGAGGGCTTGGAGATGCGTGACAAATCTTTAGACTGCACACTATCTTCAGGAGGTGCAGTAGCCAGTGGCTTCGCTCGTGAGATTTTTGGTGCTGAGGCGGGCATTGAAGCTTTAGGCTTCTTCAGTTTCTTTGGCTTCGCGGGGCAGGCGCTTCATCAGATTCAGTGTCATCTGCAGGCTCATCCACAACTGTCCCTTGAACCTTGATATGGGTGATGAGACCTTCCAGGTTGTAGAAGGGCCCAACAAGATTGGGTTCAGCTTTGCGGGTGCCATCGGCACGGGGAGCAGAAGGGCCGGGGTTGAAATCAAGTCCCCATGACTTCTTGTTTTGCTTGCCCGAATTCTTGGCAAACTGGAAGTTGCACTTGAACAGATTGTCGTCACGACACCATAGTAGTGACGATGGGTGTGCATCTGCAGGGTGTGGTCCACGGACCATGCAGGGATAGAAGCCTTGTTCAATGGCTTCATCTCTGGACCTGGGTTGAAGATTTTTGTATAGGATGTCTCCCCAAGGTCGCTTGATGGCATTTTTCTCAGCATATTCCTGGGTCACAAACCGGTATTTGAACCATTGTTCTGCCCAATATCTTCGAATCCATTGGATTCGGGTCTTGCGCTGATTGTAATCCTCTTTAGGATCTGTCTTGTAAAGCTCTGAGAGGTCATCAGGCAAATCTCTTGACGTTCCCCCACAACGCTGTCTGCCACCCTTCCTTACTGATTTCTCTGCAGCCATGAACTTCAAACTGAATGGCTTTAACACGTTCAAAGGCTTCAAAGGCTTTCGCTTTCTTGACAAACAGGAACTGGCTTCGGGAGAATTTATATGATACTGTAAGAATTCTGCAAATGAATGCAGACTATGAGAACCAAGGGATTCTCCCACGGACATGTACCTGTGACAGCATTAAGGTGCGAGGGAAGGGGAAGAGGTCATATGCATTCTCAGAAGATTTTGAAGATAAATCAGTTTAGAAGACATTGACCTCTTCGTGCGAAGACATTCACTCATAGATAAGGAGTTGGTTCCAGATTTGTACGAATCCATGGATCAGTACAAGTGAGGAATCTAACTACTTTGTGAAGCATAAGTGAACATACTAGGCATATTATGAGATGCAGTATGAAATAGATCCAACTTGTGTGAACAGAAACTTCTTATGGTAGAAAGTGATGAATCTATAGGATCAAAGGGGCTGTAAAAAGGAAGTTTTATTTACCACACGAAGAACTGCTAGACGGAGTGGAAGAGGAGGCCGAGCAGTTCAATCGTCCGTGCCCTAACTTGGCGACGGAGGACACCTACGGTGACGGCGGAGAAGATGATGTCCGCAGCCGGCGTGAAGACGGCGTCGGAGAGGTTCCGGCAGCTAAGCGCTTCGTCACCGGCGTCGTCGAGGGCTAGCGGTGGCGCTAGGGTTTGTGCGAGAGTGGAAGAAAAGATAATGACTGTGGTGAGGCGTGTATTTATAGGGATAGGGACGGCACAGTGTTATTACACAGGTGCCCCTGGCGATTCACATCTGAAGGACACGTGGCCATCATGCAACATATCGGAGGTTGTTCCACGTTCCCACGCACGCCTGGATTGTCGGGTGGTCGTTCCCACTTCTCCGGGTTTCAGGTGAAGGAATTAGCATTGAAAGTGGACTTAATGTTTGTTTCTGTATCTTCTGCTGACAAGGACGCAGAGAAGACATTCGATAGTTTCAAGAGAATGCATATGATTTGGAGAGGTAGAGTTTGAGATAGAAAGCATAGAGAGGTTAGGGTCCGATCACATTCACTTAGTTCAAAAGATTCAGCAAGAAGACATAGCTATAAGTGAATGCTGTAGAGGACAGAACACTAGTATATATATAATCAACATAGTGAAGATAATCATGAAGACAGGTTGAGATTGAAGCCAAACCAAATGTGAAGACATAGCAAATGCAACGCATGGGTGAAACACTTCAAACAGAAGAATTTGGTGGTGGCGTTACCCACCGTATAGGAAGTATTAGACCCAGACACGGCGCACAATTATCGTGGTGCTCTGAAGTCAAATTCCACATTAATGTATTCACACTTAGAATGTATGTCTTCATTGATTGAAGATATACTTTACTTCGTGTGTTGCACATCTAAGTCATCAATATGCATAAGTGTTAGGATGTGTGCCTGATCACAGGACATTTGAGGATTCCAGGATATTTAGCTCACACCGTAACTTGCAAAATCTCTTCTCATCCAAGGGCTTGGTGAAGATATCAGCCAATTGCTCTTCAGTGTTGACGTGTATGATATCAATATCTTCCTTCACAACATGATCTCTGAGAAAGTGATGATGAATTTCAATGTGCTTTGTATTCGAGTGCTGAACTGGGTTGTTGGCAATCTTGATGGCGCTTTCGTTGTCGCAGTAGAGTGGCACTTGCTTTAGATGAATGCCATAGTCTTTGAGTGTTTGCTTCATCCACAGAAGTTGAGCGCAGCAAGATCCAGCAGCAATGTATTTAGATTCAGTAGTGGAGAGAGATACACAGTTATGCTTCTTTGAAGACCAACATACAAGTGATCATCCCAGAAAATGACATGTGCCTGATGTAGACTTGCGATCCACCTTGTCACCAGCATAATCAGCATCCGAGAATCCAACCAGATCAAACTCTGAGCCCTTTGGATACCATAATCCTAGTGTTGGGGTGTAAGCCAAATATCGAAGAATTCGCTTCACAGCTAAGTGATGCGATTCCTTTGGTGCCGCTTGGAATCGAGCACACATGCAAACACTAAGCATAATATCTGGCCTAGATGCACATAGATAAAGTAAAGAACCAATCATGGAGCGGTATACCTTTTGATCGAACTCTTTACCATTGTCGCCGGGACCCAGATGATGTTTGGCTGGCATTGGCGTCCTGAAGCCTTTGCAGTCTTGCATACCACATTTCTTCAGGCAATCTTTGAGGTACTTCTCTTAAGATATAAAGGTGCCGTTGCGTTGCTGACGTATTTGAAGACCAAGGAAGAACTTCAGCTCACCCATCATGGACATCTGATATTGCTCTTGCATCATATATCCAAACTCTTCACTGTATTTCTGATTGGTGCAGCCGAAGATAATGTCATCCACATATATTTGGCACACAAACAGTTCACCATCATATGTCTTCGTGAAGAGAGTGGGGTCGAGGGAACCAGATTTCAAGCCTTTGCTCTTCAGGAAGTCTTTGAGTGTGTCATACCAAGCCCGAGGTGCTTGTTTCAGGCCATACAATGCCTTGTTGAGCTTGTACACCATGTCAGGATGTTTTGGATCTTCAAATCCAGGCGGTTGTGCAACATATACTTCTTCTTCAATCTTGCCATTGAGAAAAGCGCTCTTCACATCCATTTGATATAGAAGTATGTTATGATGATTTGCATAGGCCAGCAGTATGCGTATGGCTTCAAGTCTAGCCACAGGAGCAAATATTTCATCGAAGTCAATCCCTACAACTTGAGTGTATCCTTGAGCAACGAGACGAGCTTTGTTTCTGACAACTTGACCATGCTCATCTTACTTGTTGTGATATATCCATTTGGTGCCTATTATATTGTGCTTGCGAGGATCAGGACGCTTAACCAGTTCCCATACATTATTCAGCTCAAACTGTTGAAGTTCTTCTTGCGTAGCTTGAATCCATTCAAGTTCCATGAGGCTTCTTCAACTTTCTTGGGTTCAGTTATTGGGACGAATGCAAAGTGCCCACAGAAATTTGCTAGCTGTGTTTCCCTTGAACGAGTGAGTGGACCTGGTGCATTGATGCTATCAATTATTCTCTCAATCTGCACTTCATTTGCAACACGAGGATGTACAGGACGAAGATTTTGCTCTTGCTGATCATTGTCATTGTTAGAGGGATTATCTTCAGGCTGAGCATTGTCTTCAGGTTGATCAGGTGCAGGGATGATAAGTTCCTCTTCGGGTTGAGCTTCAGAAGGTATGATTTCTCCAGTTCCCATAAGTTTGATTGATTCACTGGATGGAACTTCATCTAGCACATTTGGCAGGTGCTCTCTTTGTGAGCCGTTAGTCTCATCGAACCGCACATCCACTGTTTCAACCACGTTATAATGAAATAGGTTGAAAACTCTGTAGGAGTGCAAATCCTTTCCATATCCAAGCATAAAACCCTCATGTGCTTTTGGTGCAAATTTTGAAGTGTGATGTGGATCCTTGATCCAGCACCTGGCGCCAAATACTTTGAAGTAACTGACATTTGGCTTCTTGCCAGTAAGGAGCTCATAGGATGTCTTGTTCAGAAGCTTGTGAAGATAAACACGGTTGATGATATGGCATGCAGTGTCAATGGCTTCAGGCCAGAATTTTCTTGGAGTCTTGTATTCATCAAGCATCGTCCAAACCATCTCAATAAGTGTTCTGTTCTTGCGTTCGACGACGCCATTCTGCTGTGGCATGTACGGAGCTGAGAATTCATGTGTGATGCCTAAGGTATCAAGATATGTATCTAGGCCAGTGTTTTTGAATTCAGTGCCATTGTCACTTCTGATGTGCTTTATCTTGGCGCCAAAGTTGTTCATTGCTCGATTGGCGAAGCGTCTGAAGACATCCCGCACTTCAGTCTTGTAAAGGATTATATGTACCCAAGTATATCTTGAATAATCATCAACAATGACAAAGCCATAGAGACAAGCAGTAGTAGTAAGAGTTGAGTAATGAGTGGGACCAAAAAGATCCATGTGTAGCAGTTCGAAGGGTTGAGTCATTGTCATGATTGTCTTCGAGGGATGCTTGGCCCTCGTCATGTTTCCTGCTTCATAGGCACCGCATAAGTGATCCTTCTTGAACTTGACGCCCTCGATGCCTATGACATGCTTCTTCTTTGCAAGGGTGTGGAGGTTCCTCATGCCAGCATGCCCTAGCCTTCGATGCCAGAGCCAGCATTCAGAAGCTTTTGCTAGAAGACATACTACAAGTTGTGGTCCTGCTGAGAAATCTACCACGTACAAATCATCTTTCCGATACCCTTCAAACACTAGAGATTTGTCAGATTCCATTAGTACAAGGCAACGATATTTTCCAAACATCACAATCATTTTTAAATCACAAAGCATTGAGACAGACATTAAGTTGAAACCAAGGGATTCAACAAGCATGACTTTATCCATGTGTTGATCCTTTGAGATTGCAAGTTTACCTAGACCCAATACCTTGCTTTTACCAGTGTCAGCAAATGTGATGTGACTTTTGTCAGATGGACGTAAAGTTGAGTCCATGAGAAGACTTCGCTTGCCAATCATGTGATTTGTACACCCACTATCAATAATCCATTCTGAAGCAGCTGGTGTCGTACCCTACAGTGCAGTTAGGGGGATAGGCTTCACGAAGAGAATTGTGAAGCAAAAACATTTGACGAACCAGTGGATTATTAAAGTTTAGATCAAGATTAGGACTGATAGGGCAAGTTGCAAGCGATTCAGGAACAAAGTACATAATAAGACCATTTGGGCATTTGATCTTGTGCCCTACAAGATGTTTAAGGTCCACAGCAATAGTGTCAGACGATTTTGGTTTTCGGCTGGAGACCTTTCCCTGCAAAAGGGAGTTAAGCTTTCTTAGCCACCCACATCTTCAAGGGTGACTTCGAAGCAATGAGTCTAAGTGCAGCATCTGAGAACTTTGGCTTTGGATCCCTAGCAAAAAGTCTTGCAGGTGGACAATAGCACTCATAAGAATAAGCAGAATAGTTCTTGGTCTTATGAACATGGCGGTTTGATGAAACGCGCTCATATTCACAGGCCTGAGTATGGTTTCCCTGCAAAACATTTGCGTTAGTGCGACTCAGGTGAGTCCTCTGTCTGTATGAAGCCTTTGGACCGCATGAAGCCTGTGGTCTAGGATTTGTCTTCTTCACTTGTGGTGTCATGACGACATTCACATGAAGATTCTCCAAACACCTTTTCGGCACCCAGACCTTCTTCATAGGCGGCCCATTCCTGCATTTAGTAACAATATACCTGGCAAACACTTCACCATTCTGATTCTTAAATAGTTTATAGTTTGCATCAAAGGATTCATCAATAACAATGGGATTAGCACAAGTGAAGCCAGATAGGGTGGATGGATCCGCTGAAGGTTCCTTTGCAGCAACCCATGTGGTTTTGGGGTACTGCTCAGGTTTCCAGTAAGAGCCATCAGTATTCATTTTCCTTTCGAATCCAACACCCTCTTTCCTAGGGTTTTGGTTCAGGATCTGCCTTTTGAGGACATCACATAGTGTCTGATGCCCTTTGAGACTTTCGTACATCCCTGTTTCAAGCAGTGTCTTCAACCTAGCATTCTCATCAGCAATAGCAGTGGTATCCTCAGCAGAGGGGTTAGTTACCAGATCAACAGTTGAAGATATTGCAATAGTAGCAGCAGTAGAACATTCAGCAACAGAAGTAGTGTTATCACGCTCAATGCATTTAAGACATGGTGGTTCAAATCCTTCCTAAGCTGAATTGATCTGTTCGGCGTGAAGTGACTCGTTTTCCTTTTGAAGATCTTCATGAGCCGCTCTCAATTTCTCAAGATCTTGCTTCCTTTGAAGATAATCATAGGAAAGCCTTTCATGAGTTGTTGAGAGCGTTTCATGACGACTTTCAAGTTCCTCATACTTAACGTGAAGATTTTTTATGTCTTCAATTAAGGACTGAGATCGAGTCATTTCAGCGTCTAACAGATCATCGCTCTTGTCTAACAGTTTTTGAATGTGTTCCATAGCTTTCTGTTGTTCAGTTGCAATTTTAGCAAGTGTTTTGTAGCTGGGTTTGGAACCACAATTAGAGTCATCTTCACTAGATGTTTGATAGTGAGTAGTGCGTGTGTTTACCTTGGCACCGCGTGCCATGAAGCAGTAGGTAGGAGCGGAGTAGTCCTAGTCATTTGCATCGGTGTCGGTGATGAAGTCATTGTCTTCAGTGTTGAACATGGACTTGGCAACGTATGATGTAGCCAGACTCGCAACGCCAGAATCGGACTCCTCCTCAGAATTCACCTCCGCCTCCTTAGAAGTGGACTCCTCCTCTGAATCCATTTCCTTGCCAACAAATGCACGTGCCTTGCCAGATGAGCTCTTCTTGTGTGATGAAGACTTTGAGGAGGACTTGGAAGAAGACTTTGAGTATTTCTTCTTCTTGTCAATCATACTCCTTGCTCTTCTTTTTCTTCTTGTTCTCAATGTCCCACTGCAGACACTCAGAGATGTAGTGGCTAGGTTTCTTGCACTTGTGGCATGTTTTCTTCTTGTAGTCATGAGCAGAAGCTTCATCATTCCTTGAGCTTGATCGTGAAGACTTTCTGAAGCCTTTCTTCTTGGTCAATTTTTGGAACTTCTTCACAAGCATAGCAAGCTCATTTCCAATGTCTTCACGATCATCAGAACTACTGTCAGATTCTTCTTTAGATGAGGAGACAGCTTTTGCCTTCAAGGCACGAGTTCGCCCATAGTTGGGACCGTAGATATCTCTTTTCTCAGAAAGCTGAAACTCGTGTGTGTTGAGACTCTCAAGTATGTCAGACGGATCGAGTGTCTTGAAATCAGGACGTTCTTGAATCATCAGGGCTAGGGTGTCAAACGAACTGTCAAGTGATCTCAGGAGTGTCTTGACGACTTCATGCTTGGTGATCTCAGTAGCGCCGAGGGCTTGAAGCTCATTTGTGATGTCAGTGAGTCGATCGAACGTGAGCTGGACATTCTCATTGTCATTTCTCTTGAAGGGGTTGAAGAGGTTGCGAAGGACACTGATTCTCTGATCTCTCTGGGTTGAGACGCCTTCTTTGACCTTGGAGAGCCAGTCCCAGACTAGCTTAGATGTTTCCAAAGCACTCACACGGCCATACTGTCCTTTGGTCAGATGACCACAGATGATATTCTTGGCAGTAGAGTCCAGTTGAACGAACTTCTTGACATCAGCAGAAGTGACACCTTCTCCAGCCTTGGGAACGCCGTTCTTGACGACATACCATAGGTCGACATCAATGGCTTCAATATGCATGCGCATCTTATTCTTCCAGTAGGGATATTCAGTTCCATCGAAGACGGGGCACGCGGCGAAGACTTTAATTATCCCTGCAGTCGACATAACTAAAACTCCAGGTGGTTAAACCGAATCACACAGAACAAGGGAGTACCTTGCTCTGATACC
The DNA here is from genome assembly GCF_056163025.1 of Triticum urartu. Taxonomy (NCBI): domain Eukaryota; kingdom Viridiplantae; phylum Streptophyta; class Magnoliopsida; order Poales; family Poaceae; genus Triticum; species Triticum urartu. Next base: position 100,954,636 of record NC_141875.1, read on the forward strand.
AATTGAAAGTGCTAGTGATCGACTAGAGGGGGGTGAATAGGCGATTTTTATGGAAGTCTTCAAAACATGGAAGTTTCGAAGACAAACGATAGAAATAAACCTATTACCATGCAGCGGAAGGTAGACTACACTAGGCAAACCATAGTCAAGTATTCAATGAAGTGAAAGCACAATGACTAATAGCAGCTAGGCAGTAAGGATCAGGTAGGAAGATATTGTGAAGCCAATCAGAACAAGCAGTCACTCAGTGAAGACAAAAGATAATGCAATCATACAATGACTTCACAAGGACCAACAGTAAGTAAAGGGAAGGGAAGGATGAAACCAGTGACTCGTTGAAGACAATGATTTGTTGGACCAGTTCCAACTGCTGTGACAGTTGTACGTCTGGTTAGGGCGGCTAGGTATTTAAACCTGAGGACACACAGTCCCGGACACCCAGTCCTGAACACGCAGCTCAGGACACCCAGTCCTCACCGTATTCCCCTTGAGCTAAGGTCACACAGACCTCGCCCAATCACTCTGGTAAGTCTTCAAGGTAGACTTCCAAACCTTCACAGACTTCGTTCACCGGCGATCCACAATGACTCTTGGATGCTCAGAACGCGATGCCTAACCGGCTGGAGGATTCACAGTCCTCAAGTGTAATAAGTCTTCAGATCACACAGACAAGAAGACTTAAGTGATTCCTAACACTCTTTGGCTCTGGGTGGTTAGGGCTTTATCCTCTCAAGGAATTCTCTCTCAAAGGCTTCGAGGTGGGTTGCTCTCAAACAACAAAAGCCGTACTTTAACTCTAAGCAGCCAACCGTTCATGGTTGTTGGGGGTGGGCTATTTATAGCCACTAGGCAACCTGACCTGATTTGTCCGAAATGACCCTGGGTCACTAAGGAACTGACACGTGTTCCAACGGTTAGATTTCAAACACACATGGCAACCTTACTTGGGCTACAAGCAAAGCTGACTTGTCCAACTCTGAACAAGATTCGCTCTCATAGTCTTCACTCGAAGACATAGGATTTTGGTTAAGAATCACTTCAGTCATTGTGACTGGTTCTCTTGGACCCCACTTAACAGTACGGTGGTTCCTATGACTCAACAAAGAAGAAAAAGAACTACGAAAGATCTAAGTTTTCGCGCTCCATAGTCTTCATGCGATGTCTTCTCTTGTCATAGTCTTCAATGTGAATGTCTTCACATGCCACCTTTGACTTCAATGTCTTCATACATTTTTAGTGGTCATCTCTGGTAGGAAAACGAATCAATGAGGGACTTCTACCTGTGTTATCCTGCAATTCTCACAAGCACATTAGTCCCTCAACTAGGTTTGTCGTCAATACTCCAAAACCAACTAGGGGTGGCACTAGATGCACTTTCACCAGCAACCTCCGAATCAATTCAGTGGGGGAAAGAAATGCGGCAGTTGAACTTAGGGGTCCACCAACTCGGTCCCGGCGGTTACAGAGTGGCGGAGCCTGTATGAGACACGGAGGACGCGGAGTGTGCGGAGCAAGGCCTACTGCCCCGCTTTGAGAAATACAGTGACAAGCAGACCAGGAACTTTCTCAGGGCCCGGTACAAGGAGGACCCGGTAACAAAGGAGCTTACCACGGATCCGAAGACCAAGGAGCTTGAGCTTGTTCTGGTAAGGAATACACCCCCGCGTAATTAGCTCCATGGTTTCATTCTAATTAATCCCCAATATTTCTAAATGGTTCGCGTTCCTTCCGTAGGACAAAGAAAGCAGTAGCGCGGGGTCGTCTCAGAGCTCCCCTTTCGACACCCCTTTGAATAGGGCGTTGAACGTAATGAAAAACAGGGATAAGCTCAATAAGCCGACGTTAGCTGGTCATGTGGCCGGCAAAGGCTTGTCCACAAAATGGTCGTCATACTATACTGCTAGTGGGCGAAAGGAGAAAAAGACCAGCTCGGAAAGCCAATCGCGCGAGGTTGAAGCACTCAAGGCACAAGTGGCACGAATTCCGGAGCTTGTCCAAGAGCAAGTGGAACAACAACTGGGAACGAAGCTCAACGCCATGGTGCCTACGTTGATTCATGGGCTGACGACGTGGATTGCGGTCAGCCAACAGGGGCCTCCCCCGGTTCCCAGCTTCACGGCCAGCAACTCGCACAGCGCGCAGGCGGCGCCATTGGTGTCTCCGGCGGCGCCATTGGTGTCTCCGGCGGAGGCGGTATTCGTGTCTCCGGCGCCAGCACGGGCATTGGAGCTTAATGCACCCGAGTGTACGCCGGTCGGCACCTCGCCAGCAAGCGGCCCCTCCGTCAGTTGAATGCCCACCGTTGGCGGTGCCTCGACATTAGCTGAGCTCGACGGCATCACGGTAACTAAGCCTCTCGGCCGATGACTTCATCTCCTTGCCTTTGACTGGGCATCCCTGACGCCCTACATGTTTTCGCAGGGCGCCGCCGACGTTCCTTGCACTCTCCTGCACTTCGTGGGCGGCGAGTTGGTCGATGTCGCCAAGGGCAGAATCGTTCAACCGGGCAACCCTGTGTTCCACGGTAATCCGATGCCACCCACAATGTATAGGGTTGAAGTGGTTCTGGTGCTGCCAGGCTGCGACGAGCTGTTACCTCCGATTCGACCCGCTGGGGCCGACGAAGAAGATGAGATGACCCTCAGCGCCTGCGTAAGTTGGCGCCTGCGTAAGTTGGCCCCTGCTTTGGCCGAAGAGCCAGATTCGTTTGGGGGCGGGGGACACCACCCCATAGACAAGACCGCCAGTCGTGCCGGCGCCAAGCCATGGCAAGAATGCCGCAACGCTACCGGACATGTTGGACATCCCTATGGCACAGGATCCGGACATGCATATGGCACAAGATCTGGACGACGACGACAACGATACATTTACCAACATCGATAAGTACTTTGCCGAACATGGGTACAATGACGAGTTCTGCGGGCCTCCTTCTCAAGAACCCAACCAAGACGACCGCGATCTAGCTGGTACGTCGGAGAAACCCAGTTGCAACAGGCGTCATCTGGCGTTCAGTTCTTAGGAGACGCCTCCAGCTGCCGCCTTCACCGAGCCTTAGATAGCTGAGGTGCGAAATATTATCAGCCCCAACACGCTCAAGAAGGCGGTCTTTGAGAAGAACTCGGTCCCATTACAACAGATCAAGAAGAAGAGCCGGAAACGGTAGACTAAAAAGGGCGCCGGTGCGAGCCAGCCGGCACCGAGTACGATCCGTGCTCAGGACGGGCCACCTTCACCTAAGGATATCTCGAGGAGGGTGCATGTGGCGGGTAGGGCTATGCTACCAACAAATATGCTCAATGCTGCAACCGGTGCTATGCGGAGTCTGCACGATAGTGTTCTTTCTTTGGAGAAGCGGCGTCTAAGAGAGAATGATGTGGCATACCCGGTTTTCGTGGCCAAAGTGCCAGAGGGCAAGGGCTTTGTGGATGGCGACATCGGGGGTACGATCGTCCTGCAGTTTGATGACATCTTTGCTATGTTTAACCTTCATCCGCTGCACTACACCTTCGTTCGGCTGTTTTCGCTGAGTATGGAGATGCGGATCATTAGAGACAAGACCCCGGACATCGTGATCGTCGACCCCTTCTACATGCGTGCCAAGCTCTTGAGCAGCGCTGGGGACTGCCAAGTCGTGAGTTCACACCTCGAAGACGTCATTCTGGCAAACCCAGATAAGGATAACTTCCTTGTGGTTTACTTTCCCGAGTAAGTCATCCCTTAACCACCCCGTAACATATGATTTCTTAGATTTCGATTGTTCTTTTTTTTTCTAACATTCTGTGTTCTATGCAGTGACACACATTGCACACTCATCCTCTTAAGCCCGAAATATTCCATGGCCACGTATTTCGACCCGAACCGTAACTCCAAGATAAACTACACAAATATCAAGAAAGTTCTTGATGATGTTCTCCCCGGCTACGCCAAATCTGGAGGCACCTTCACCAGGGCAGTTCGTAAGTACGGCAAGCACGTGTTCGCCCACAATACGATGTTCTGCTGCGTCAAGCAACCGCCTGGCCGTCAGAAGGATGCCTACTACGCCCTCCATCACATGCGGGCGATCGTAAGGGAGCATCATCACCTTCTGCTACCAAATAATCTCAAAGATTGGGCCGCGAGCTTGTCGGTAATCCAGGACGCGGACATCAGACAAGAATTCTTTCGCATCCAGTCGGAGTTTGCGGACATCATCCATCAAGATGTCCTTCATACCTCGGGGCAGTTCTACCTCAGATATCAACCGTCCAACAGGGAGATAGACGGAACGCTACAAATGCAGGCTGACAACGCCCGCGATTTCATGACCATCACGACAGACGGCGGCTTCATCCACGCTCCGGTCCCATGAGTCGAGTCGACAGTAGTGATGCTATGTGTAGTTCTGAAACATTGATTGGCTCATGTTGTAATTAAACTTTAATGAACTTGTATGTCACTTTGGTTTGGATAGTCGTTCAACTTAGATGTAATCGATGCTATTTATTAGTAGGACCATGAATCGTGCTATTAATGTCATGTCTTGCTTTTCTCTTCCGATCCTTTTGTTGCATACTTATATATTGCTTATGTATGTATTGTCTGTTGTTTGGCTTGTGCATAGAGATGCCGTCATATGTCGTGTAGAAGGGTAAGGTTCCCGGAGTCTACGACGACTGGGAGGAGTGTCGGAGACAGGTTCACCGTTTCAGCGGTAACAGTTACAAAGGGTACACCACTAGGGCGGAGGCGGAATCTAGATACGCCCACTATCTAGCGGGAGAGAGGAGGGAGCGTTGGAGGAACCGGATGAAGACCAGTTTCATCGCGATGATGCTCATCGTGATGACCACAGCTCTCTTCTATGTGATGGTAGTTTAGATGATCGATATCGACTTGTAATGTGAAGACAAACTAGATACTCGTGGTCTCGAGACTTGTAATGTTTCATCTTTGTTCGGTCTTTTGAATTCGGAGACTAATATGATGAATTGTATTCGGAGACTAATATTCTATTGTATTCGATGAATCTGCCGTTGCTGTGTGCTACTGTCTATATTCTGTCAAATAATATATTTTGTAACCTGTGCAAAAATCAGAAAAGTAAAAAAAAACTAATATTCATACTAATGGCGCATCACTACAGAGTGCGCCATTAGTATGCCAAAGTATACTAATGGCGCATCACCAAACAGTGCGCCATTAGTATGCCAAAGTATACTAATGGCGCATCACCAAACAGTGCGCCATTAGTATGCCAAGTATACCAATGGCGCATCCATCCGCAGTGCGCCATTAGTGTGCCAAAGCACATGTTTAAATATGGCCCCTGGGAGGCATACTAATGGCGCATGGTGTTATATACTAATGGCGCACAGGGTGGTGCGCCATTAGTATACCAGATACTAATGGCGCACCAGTTGTGCGCCATTAGTAATAAATACTAGTGGCGTGATACTAATGGCGCACCAGTGATGCGCCATTAGTAGGCAAAACTGGTGTGCCATTAGTAGGCCTTTTCCTAGTAGTGTTATATGCATTGGCTCCGAATCATGTCTTTGGTCAATAGTTGGGTTGCTCGGCTCCTGTGCTTACTACCTTACGTTCCGCTATATCGGCTAGGGTAGTAAAGGGAGAACTACTGCGATTGTGTTCTGGTTTATCCGGATGAGCACCTCAGTAGAGAAAGCTAAAAATTGACTATCATGATGAGGCGAGAGCCGGTCAGCTCTTCGGAGGTTTCAAATCTTTAGCAATTTTTTTTCCGCATTATGCGATGTATCGGCTTTTACCCGATCAGGTGTTTACAGTACCCTAGTTCGGATACTAGGGGCTGTGCCTAAATTTTCATTGTAGAACTCCTATGGCTACGTGAGGGTGATAAAGCCACATAGTATGATTGCTTGGTTCGTTGCACTAAACACCTCCTTTAAGGACCAAACAAATTGGATCAAGAGTGTTTAGATTCCATCCCGAACACCCCCGTACTACCTACGTGGGGGCTGAAGCCAACGACTAGCCAACCCTCAAAATTACATAAACACGGCCACACAGGAGGTAAAATATTAAATAAACATTATATTACATAGCCGAAGTTGTTTTTATAATACAGGGCGAGACAATGTAACTGTATTCATTCGAAGATTACATCCTTTGTACACTGCTCCGCCACAATGTGGGATCCCTCAAGGACTTCGCTAAAATATCGCTCGGGCGTGCGGTGCTCCTTGCCCACGGGCGGTCCTTCGGTCACAACCGTGGCAGCATTGATCTTCGCCACTTCATCTTGACACGGGCGAAGGCAATCCGTGCACCTTCGATACAAACCGACCACTTGATGGCGTCAAGCCGAGGGCAGGCATCAACTAGCTGCTTCACGAGACCGAAGTAGCTGCTGGGTATAGCTTCGGCTGGCCACAGCCGGACTATCAAGTCCTTCATGGCTAGTTCGGCCACCCTATGCAGTTCGACCAGCTCTTTTAGTTGGTCGCTCAAAGGCACCGGATGTTCTAGCGCAACGTATTGCGACCAGAACAGCTTCTCCGTCGAGCTCCCCTCTTCGGCTCGGAAGAATTCAGCAGCGTCAGAAACGCTGCGTGGCAGATCCGCAAACGCCCCTAGAGAACTCCAAATCCTGGTCAGTAAGAGATACATCTTCTTCACATACTTGCTTTGCATAATAAAAGCCTTAGCCGCCGCGATATTTTTGGCCTCCTAGATTTCCTGGAGGGCGCCTTGGGCCTCGGCCGGGGCCTCTTGTGCATTCTGGCGGGCCTTCTCAAGTTCGGGCTCTTGGTCCGCATGCTGACGCTCCAAGGACTCGTATTTCTTTGAAGCGTCCTGGAGCTCCCGCTGGACCTCCCCAACCCTGGCCTCATGCTTCTCCAGGATGGCTTGTTCCTTCGCCGCCCTCTCCTCGGCCTCGGCCAGCGCTTTCTTGAGGGTTTCAACCTCAGTCGCCGCTCCTACAAACATCAAGGCACTACAATCAATATACATCATTTATTCTTTCTAAATATACGGCAAGTCTCCACCTACCTTGCTTGTCCTCCAGCTGCCTTTTCACAAGGTGGAGCTCTTCTTCGGCCTGCTCCAGACTCTGCTTTAGTCCGGAGACCTTACCGGCATGAGAGGTGGCTGCCAGTAGCGACGCATGTGTTCATAAGACATATTTAGTTAGTTTCCTGCGAAAATTACTTGATCCTCTGTCCAGCCTTTCTTTCCGAACACCGGACAGCGTCTCAGGGGCTACACTGTCTATACTATGACCTTCTCTTTCGCATCGCTTACCTCAAATCCTATCAGCAGGTTGATGCAGGCTTCAGTCAGTCCGCTCTTGACGGACTGAACCCTCTCAACCACCGTACCCATAAGGATACGGTGTTCCTCCACAATGGAAGCACCTCGCAGTACTTCCAGCAGATTATCTGGTGCCTCTGGCTGGACAGAGGTCACTGGCAGAATAGGCACACCTCCTTCTTTCGAGGGAGGCTGCTTGCCGGATTCCGGAGCCGTATAGGTCTCCGGAACCGTATTCGGCTGCGGTTCGAACTGGACACGGCCCCCATCGCCAGTCTCCATGGGGGTTCTCTCTCCTAGGTGTCCGGCGGCCGAAGGGTGACCCTCTGGCGCCACCTAGACAGCCTCCTGAACCTCTCCCTGGCCCGGGAAGGTCCTTTGGGATAGCACCTCGTCGTCGCCCTTGGCTGTGGAAGATTGAGCGTCCGGCGGTGACTCGCTGGCCATCGCCTTTGAATCCAGCGAACCTCCTGATGAGGATCGCGGGGAGCTGTCATGGGCCGGACTACAAGCGCATGATTTAATGCGTTAAAACTATGAACCGAAGAGGCCGAATATATGAATACGTCAGAGTCTTTTGAATACTCATGATGCGGCCAGGGGCTTGTTTCGGCACCGTGGCTCTGGGCTGCTGTCGACATCCCACGCGGAGTTATCCGCGAGGGAGCTCTTCCCACTCTTGGACGCCTCTGCCTCCAGATTTGTGGAGGTCGCCCTCTTCTACTTTCCCCCCCTCAAGGGGAGAGTTTCTTTTATCCTCGTCCTCATCGTCGTCTTCGGCGGCGGAGGAGGGAGTCTCGTTGTCTTCGGACGTCCTGTCCGAAGCTCCTTTGCGATGGAGGCCACTCTGGGCCCCCTTGGCCTTCTTCTCCGGCGCCTGGTAAGGCGTCGAAACCAGCATCTTCGTTAGAAGAGGGATGGTTGGTTCCTCGGGCAATGGAGCCGGACAATTAATCCGCTCCGCTTTCTCTGTCCATACCTGAAAAAATAACTAGTGGAGTTTAGCTATCTTCCTTGAATAAGCAAGTAGAGGATACACCTTGAAACACGAAAGACTTACCGCACTGGCAGGATGGGCCATATCGTGCCCGCAATCCTTGTCCGTCTCTGGCGGTGTCTCATTGCCCTTGAAGAGCAACTTCCAGATATTTTCATGTGTGGTTCCGAAGAGCCTCTCCAAGGTCTGGTGCTTCTCCAGATTAAATTCCCACAAAGGGCAAGTCCGGCTCTGGCATGGAAGGATCCGGCGAACTAACATCACCTGGATCACGTTGACGAGCTTGATGTTTTTGCCCACCATGCTTTGGATGCGCATTTGTAGCGTGATCAGCTCATCCGACGAGGACCAATTCGGGCCCTTCTCTATCCAGGAGGTGAGCCACATTGGAGCTCCGGACTTGAATTCGGGAGTCGCGGCCCAGGTGGTATCGCGGGGCTCTGTGATATAGAACCATAGTTTCTGCCACTCTTTGACGGTCTCCACAAAAGTAACCTTGGGCCATGTGACATTGGGCAGTTTGCTCACCATGGCGCCTCCGCACTCCGCGTGTTGGTAATCCACCACCTTCGGCTTCACGTTGAAGATCTTGAGCCACAGTCTAAAGTGGGGTGGAATGTGGAGGAAAGCCTCACACATGACAATGAATGCCGAGATGTTGAGGAAAGAGTTTGGAGCTAGATCATGGAAATCTAGCCCGTAATGAAACATGAGTCCGCGGACGAAAGGGTGGAGAGGAAACCCTAACCCACAGATGAAATGGGGGCTAAACACCACCCCCTCATTGGGCTTCGGGGTGGGGACGATTTGCCCCTTGGCCGGAAGCCAGTGGGCGATTTCCTTCACCAGATACGCGGCCTCCCAATGCTTGGTGATGTCCTTCTCCTTGATGGAGGAGGCCATCCATTTGCCTTGCGCTCCAGATCCGGACATGGTCGAGTGCTTCCTTGAGGCGGAAAAGATGAGGACTCGGGCACTAGGGCTTGAGAATGGGAGGGCAAAGAGAAGGAGAAGGCATGGGTAAAAGAAGGGAATCTTTATCTCCTTATAAAGGCAGTGAATATCAAGCGCCTCCCAACTCGCCTTGAAACACGCCTGTTCCCAAGGGCCATGCGAATGGCGCGGTTGGATTACCCACGCCCGTATTGATGATAATCCCGCAATAAGGGGACACGATCTCTGCTTTGACAAGACGTGCCAATGAGACCGTGTCTCAAAGCGGCAGGCCAAAAAATGGTTCGAAATAATGACCGGGTTGTGATGTGGTGTCACATTACCAATAATTGTCAGCGGATTAGACTCAAGATATATTATACTCTCTACGGTTGTGTCTGGAATTTGTTTTGCAGAGCCGGACACGTTCGTTGCGTCCGAAGACTGTTGGAATATTCGGAGGAGGAACCCGGCTTGCAATGTGAAGCCAGTTTGCGCGTCGGACACCTTGTCATTGAAGCCTGGTTCAGGGGCTACTGAGGGAGTCCTGGATTAGGGGGTCCTCGGGCATCCGGACTATGGTGCGTGGGCCGGACTGATGGACTGTGAAGATGCAAGACCGAAGACTCTCACGCGTGTCCGGATGAGACTCTCCTTGGCGTGGAAGGCAAGCTTGGCGTCCCAATATGAAGATTCCTTTCTATGTGACCGACTTTGTACAACCCTAGTTCCCTCCGGTGTCTATATAAATCGGAGGGTTTAGTCCGTAGGGAATCATATTCATAGTCATGCAGGCTAGACTCGTAGGGTTTTAGCCATTACGATCTCGAGGTAGATCAAAATACTCATATTCATCAAGATCAATCAAGCAGGAAGTAGGGTATTACCTCCATAGAGAGGGCCCGAACCTGGGTAAACATCATGTCCCCTGTCTCCTGTTGCCATCGACCTTAGACGCACAGTTCGGAACCCCCTACCCGAGATCCGCCGGTTTTGACACCGACACTAGCCACTTTGTGAACTTGTCAATTGCGACGTACAAGTACTCAAATCCCCCGATAGAATGGGGAAAGGGGCCTAGTATGTCGAGCCCCCAGACCGAAAATGGCTAGGAAAGAGGGATTGTTTGAAGGGCTTGGGCTGGCTGATGAAGATTCTTTGAGTGGAACTGGCACGCTTCACTCTTGGTTACTAGTGCAGTTGCATCCTGGCGAGCGGTTGGCCAAAAGAAACCATGCCGGAACACCTTGCCGGCAAGGTCTCTAGACCCTATGTGTGAGCCACACATGCCCCCATGTATCTCTGCCAATAGCTCCAGTCCGTCCTCCCGAGGGATGTGTCGGTGTCAAAACTGGCGGATCTCGGGTAGGGGGTCCCGAACTGTGCGTCTAAGGCTGATGGTAACAGGAGGCGGGGGACATAATGTTTACCCAGGTTCGGGCCCTCTAGATGGAGGTAATACCCTACTTCCTGCTTGATTGATCTTGATGATATGAGTATTACAAGAGTTGATCTACCACGAGATCGTAGAGGCTAAACCCTAGAGGCTAGCCTATGATTATGATTGTTGTTGTCTAATAACCCACAAGTATAAGGGATCACAACAGTTTTCGAGGGTAGAGTATTCAATCCAAATTTATTGATTCGACACAAGGGGAGCCAAAGAATATTTTCAAGTATTAGTAGTTGAGTTGTCAATTCAACCACACCTGGAAACTTAATATCTGCAGCAAAGTAATATGATAGTAGTGGTAACAGTAGCAAAAGTAATGTTTTTGGTATTTTGTAGTGATTGTAACAATAGCAACGGAAAAGTAAATAAGCGAAGAACGATATATGGAAAGCTCGTAGGCAATGGATTGGTGATGGAGAATTACGCCGGATGCGGTTCATCATGTAACAGTCATAACCTAGGGTGACACAAAACTAGCTCCAATTCATCAATGTAATGTAGGTATGTATTCCAAATATAGTCATACGTGCTTATGGAAAAGAACTTGCATGACATCTTTTGTCCTACCCTCCCGTGGCAGCGGGGTCCTAATGGAAACTAAGGTATATTAAGACCTCCTTTTAGTAGAGTACCGGAACAAAGCATTAGCACATAGTGAATACATGAACTCCTCAAACTATGCTCATCACCGGTAAGTATCCCGATTATTGTCACTTCGGGGTTAACGGATCATAACACATAATAGGTGACTATAGACTTGCAAGATAGGATCAAGAACTCTTATATATTGATGAAAACATAATAGGTTCATATCTGAAATCATGGCACTGGGGCCCTAGTGACAAGCATTAAGCATAGAAAAGTCATAGCAACATCAATCTCAGAACATAGTGGATACTAGGTATCAAACCCTAACAAAACTAACTCGATTACATGATAGATCTCATCCAACCCAGCATCGTCCAGCAAGCCCGCGATGGAATTACTCACGCACGGCGGTTAGCATCATGAAATTTCTGATGGAGGATGGTTGATGATGACGATGGCGACGGATTCCCCTCTCCGGAGCTCCGAACGGACTCCAGATCAGCCCTCCCGAGAGGTTTTAGGGCTTGGCGGCGGCTCCGTATCGTAAAACATGATGAATTCTTCTCTCTGATTTTTTTATCCCCGAAAGCAAATATATAGAGTTGGAGTTGATGTCGGAGGAGCTCCAGGGGGCCCACAAGGTAGGGGGGCGCACCCTAGGGGGGCAGGTGCGCCCCCACCCTCGTGGACAGGTGGTGGTCCCCCTGGTCTTCATCTTTTGCAAGGATTTTTTATTATTTCCGAATAGATGTTCCGTGAAGTTTCAGGTCATTCCGAGAACTTTTGTTTCTGCACATAAATAACACCATAGCAATTCTGCTGAAAACAGGGTCAGTCCGGGTTAGTCCCATTCAAATCATGCAAGCTAGAGTCCAAAACAAGGGAAAAGTGTTTGGAAAAGTAGATACGATGGAGACGTATCAACTCCCCCAAGCTTAAACCTTTGCTTGTCCTCAAGCAATTCAGTTGATAAACTGAAAGTGATAAAGAAAAACTTCTACAAAATCTGTTTGCTCTTGTTGTTGTAAATATGTAAAGCCAGCATTCAAGTTTTCAGCAAAGATTATGACTAACGACATTCACAATAACTAGCGAGCAATAATAATAAATATCGGATGACAACACTTTCTCAAAACAATCATAATATGATATAACAAGATGGTATCTCGCTAGCCCTTTCTGAGACCGCAAAACATAAATGCAGAGCACCTTTAAAAATGAAGGACTGACTAGACATTGTAATTCATGGTAAAAGAAATCCAGTCAAGTCATACTCAATGTAAACTAATAGTAATGAATGCAAATGACAGCGGTGCTCTCCAACTGGTGCTTTTTAATAAGAAGATGATGACTCAACCTGAAAGTAAATAGATAGGCCCTTCGCAGAGGGAAGCAGGGATTTGTAGAGGTGCCAGAGCTCAGTTTTGAAATAGAGGTGAATAATATTTTGAGCGGTATACTTTCATTGTCAACATAACAACCAAGAGATGGCAATATCTTCCATGCTACACACACTATAGGCGGTTCCCAAACAGAATGGTAAAGTTTCTACTCCCCCTCCACCAACAAGCATCAATCCATGGCTTGCTCGAAACAACGAGTGCCTCCAACTAACAAGAGTCCCAGTGGGAGTTTTGTTTGCAATTATTTTGATTTGATTTGCATAAAGCATGGGACTGGGCATCCCGGTGACCAGCCACTTTCTCGTGAGTGAGGAGCGGAGTCCACTCCTCTTGAGAATAACCCGCCTAACATGGAAGATATGGACAGACCTAGTTGATACATGAGCTATTCAAGCATACAAAACAGGATATTTATTTGAAGGTTTAGAGTTTGGCACATACAAATTTACTTGGAACGGCAGGTAGATACCGTATATAGGTAGGTATGGTGGACTCATATGGAATAACTTTGGGGTTTATGGAGTTGGATGCACAAGCAGTATTCCCGCTCAGTACAGGTGAAGGCTAGCAAAAGACTGGGAAGCGACCATCTAGAGAGCGACAATAGTCATGAACATGCATTAAAATTAATCAACACCGAATGTAAGCATGAGTAGGATATAATCCACCATGAACATAAATATCGTGAAGGCTATGTTGATTTTGTTTCAACTACATGCGTGAACATGCGCCAAGTCAAGTCACTTAAATCCTTCAGAGGAGGATACCACCCTATCATACCACATCACAACCATTTTAATAGCATGTTGGCACGCAAGGTAAACCATTATAAGCTCCTAGCTAATCAAGCATGGCACAAGAAACTATGATCTCTACTTGTCATTGAAAACATGTTTATCCATAATAGGCTGAATCAGGAATGATGAACTAATCATATTTACAAAAACAAGACAGGTTGAGTTCATACCAGCTTTTCTCATCTCATTCAGTCCATCATATATCGTCATAATTGCCTTTCACTTGCACGGCCGAATGATGTGAATAATATTAAGAGTGCACGTGCATTGGACAAAGCTGGAATCTGCAAGCATTCAATAAACAGGAGAAGACAAGGCAATATGGGCTCTTTTGTCAGATCAACAATAATGCATATAAGAGCCACTTCAACAATTTAATTATGGTCTTCTCCTATCGACCCCCAAAGAAAAGAAAAGAAATAAAACTATTTACACAGGAAAGCTCCCAACAAGCAAAAATAAGAACAGGAAATCTTTTTGGGTTTTCTTGTTAATTACTACTACAAGCATGGAAAGTAAACTAATTAAAAGCTACCACTAATTTTTTTGGTTTTTTCTTAAGGTTTATTAAACACACAAGAAGAAAGCATAAAAAGGAAAATAAACTAGCATGGATGATACAATGAAAAAGTATGAGCACCGACATCTAGCAATGAGTGGGTGAACATGAATGTAATGTCGGTGGGAAATACATAGTCCCCCAAGCTTAGGATTTTAGCCTAAGTTGGTCTATGGCCACGGCTGGCCTGGCGGATATCCATAATAATAGTTGGGGTCGTATTGCGAAGAAGAAGACTCTGGTTGCCACTGATTGGAAATCATCTCCAGATCCCAATGGTAATTAGACTATCATGGAGGATCAACTTGTGGTTCTGACTCTGGCTCTGTGGCTGATGTAGGGTTCCGGTAGGCGTGAATAGCCTCTAACGGAACAAGGTACTTACCTGCAGATAAATCAAACAAGGAAGGAGCAGGCAGGGTAATAGTCTCAGGATGATGTTTATCAAAGAACAATTTGTATTTATGCTCCCCTTCCCTATTCTTAACAATAAAATCATGAGCCACCATACTCTTATAATCTAAATAAACACGAGGCAGCAATTTTTCTTCCTTCTCATAATGCCTAATATGTATGTTAAAATGTGCAGCTAGGCGTGAAGCATAGATGCCTCCAAAGAAGGGGCCCTTCACTACAAAAAAAATACACTTCTATGATGATACGTGTTTGTCACAGTAGGTCGCTTTTTTTTCATGCAGAATCAAGATAGTCATACCTGTGCTGTCGTAGAAGTGTTCCATGACGTTACCCAAATTATCATCATGGAACTGTCCACTTCCATGACGATAAATCACGCGTCACAGAAGTGCTTTCGTCAAGGGTGACCGACACGTGGCATCCACCGTAACGGAACGCCGTTAAGCTATTGGGTCGCGTTTTGGATTCGATAACTCATTAACAGCCCTGACCAATGGGGATTTTCCACGTGTAAAATCATCATTGGCTAGAGGAAACACGTGTCAGCTCATCGTCGGGACAGATGTCATCCACTCACTGGACAGAAGGTGCATATGATACATCGACACGTGGCATGGCCCAACAAGTTTAAATGGGCCGGCCCAACTAAAGGCCCACAAGATTTTGTGGACCATAATGGGCCGGCCCAACTAAAGGCCCACGAGATTTTGCGGACCATAATGGGCCGGCCTAGCTAAAGGCCCGCAAGATTTTGCGGGCCATAATGGGCCGGCCCAGGTAAAGGCCCACAAGATTTTTGTGTGCCGTAATGGGTCGGCCCAGGTAAAGGCCCACAAGAATCTTGTGGATCATAATGGGTCGGCCCAGCTAAAGGCCCGTGAGATTTCGTCGACATTAATGGGTCGGTCCAGCTATTGGCCCTAGTAGGCCGGCCCATTAACTGTCTGCCATGTTTTGGGCCCAATGTTGGCCCATATTTGATCAGGTCCATTAATGGCCTGCCACGCTCCGGGCCTAATAGTGGCCCATATGAGATCAGGCCCGTTAAAGGCCTACCACATTCTGGGCCAAATTATGGCCCAGATCAGGTGCGGCCATTTAAGAGGCTTTGGGCTCAATTATGGCCCATATCAGATTCGGCCCGTCAACTGGACACTATGCTTTTGGGCCCACTTGCTAAAGGCCCACTTAGTAATTCGGCCTGATATTAGTTTTGCCCTATTAAGGGCCTGCTTAACATTTCGGCCCTATATTAATTTCAGCCAGTTAAAAGCCCGTAATATAGTTGGGCCTAACTATGGCCCGGTTTGCATCCGGCCTACTCGCAGCCGATATCTGATTGGGCCAAACAAGGATCGAGACAATTTTTTGGCCAGTTAAAAGCCCGTGATTTGATTCGCACAATCATGGGTCGGGGTTCATTTCGGGCTGCTGCCGACCCGTGAGCTATTCGGCACGTTTCAGGCCCAACCTACATCGTGATTGCATGACGGCCCGATTATGTACCATAATTTTATGGTTTGCCCGATTTACTGCGAAGACAGGATATATATATACAGTAAAATAACTACAGCATTGTGAATAAGAAAAAACCTAGAATATGCAATAAAGAAATTACGGCATATTACATCCACTGGACATCAAAGTTCGCCACTATGATAATAAAGCACAAGCAGACGGTAGATTACATACACTGGGCATCAAAGATCACCACCAGTGCAAATAAACACGCCGACAAAATAATATACAAAACCGACAGCACTTCAATAGAGTTCAAGAAAGGTTAGCCCTGCTGGGGAGCTGCAGCGCAAGAAGCTGAGCAAGATGATGAGACTGCGCTTGTTCAACACTTATATCTTCCTCACTCTGAAAGATAAACAAGCAGACATATGACAGGTTTTGCACATAAAAGTATCAGTGCTGACAATTCATCACATTTCTTACTGACGAATAAAGTGACACACTTTAAATGTGCATTAACACAATATGGTATTGTTCAGGTCAAGACATGGCAGGAAATGACATTGTGAAGGAGTTGGCAGCTTCACGACACCACTGGATTACAGATCAAGAACTCATAAGTATCAATCGTTAGTGTGCTATCAATTTATACCATTTCAGATTGGCAAATAAAGAGACGGTTTAAATAATAGTAGAATGATATGACATTTTTCATAGTTAAGACATTGCAGAATATGACATTGTGCTGTAGTGGGTAGGTTCACCACACCACTGGATTACGGATGAAGAAGAGAAGCATACATGCAGTGCAAAAGAAGATCACTTGCTCTGTATAGTTTAATTTACATGGTATGAAGAAGGAACTTGGTTGTACAACTGAAAACTTAAATTGAGAAAGGACAAACTTTTGTTTATGAACTACATATAATAAACTTTAAACAAGCAATTTGATGCAAACACCAAAAATAAACAGCTGTTGCAGTCATGCCTAACCAAATATATACAACAAAGTTTGAAGGCTTGAGATGGACAAACTTACATTATTGGTGAAGACAGGCTTTATAAAGGCCTTGTCCATGCTGATGGGGGGCAATTCAAGAAGTTTACCACAGAATCTTCTTCAAAAGCATTGTCTTTATTCTACATTTTGTTAAGAGTAAATATAGATGTGATAATATACAAAAAAATGGAGAATATTTAAGATAAGATGAAGAGTGATGCTACATAACCAAGTAGCTATAAATGTAAGTGCAGCGATACAGGAAAAAGGTACAGCCAGGAGCAATGCACAGCTAAACTTCTTCAGTACCAACCTTATGGTAAGAGTAAATATAGATCTGATGTGTAGAAAATGGAGGGCAAAGGAAAATAAGTTGCAGAGTGATGGTACATGAACAACTACCTTTCATTATAAGTACACTGATAAAGGACAGCATGTACTTACAAGAACAATGCAGAACTAAAAAAACATTGGCATTGGATATATTCTACACTAATGTAACCATTCATACAGATCAGATAATTTGGAGCAAAGAATTGATAAGCAAGCTATCATGCATACTGCTGTCACATAATGAACCAGGTATGTATGCAAGTACAGTGATACAGGACAACAGGTACTAACAAGAGCAAAGCAGCAGGCAGCATATTTGCGATATCCTGTCGTTCTTGTCAAACCGGAATTCTTCTTCGAGAAGATTTCCTGCAAAAAAAGATCCGTAAGGCACATGCGGAAAAGTAGAAGTTCAAATTGTCATGTGATTTCATAGACAGTATCTCATCCTGGGAATGAGACCAGTGCATAACAAGGTTTTTCCATTCAATGTCATCTAAATTTAGCATAGGAGACTTCACCGGAAATTCGTTTATAGACTTACCATCAAAGTGTGATTTCCTCAGGTAACACCGATACTGCTACAATGCTTCCTCGCCTAGTTACAACAATGTAATGTAAATCATTGATGTGTTCAATCAGCAGAAAACAGGAAAATAATAGCCATGAATAATAGCACTTACATGTAAGTTGGACAGGAAGATGTGAAAATGGTGTTTGTCTTCACAATAATCTTCCCATGATGGGAATATATGCACGTAGTCCCTAACAACATTGAAAGCATTGTCTTTTAAACTGGGAATAAATGGAATGGGGTTCCAATCTGCAGGAATTGGCCGTCTCTACAGTTGGGATAGGTCTTCGGCCGGTGGACTTACCGTACTTTTTGCCGGAGTGGGATTTTTCTGTGGTACAACTGGTGCTATGGCAAATGAAATCGGTATACCTTTTGCTGGAGTGCAGGTTCTGTGTGGTGGGGCTAGTGGTGTGGCCTGTGAAGTATGGGTACAGTCTGCTGGAGTTGGTCCTACATTTTGTGTCACTGGTTGTATAGCCAATATAAGTGGGGTGCTGTCTGATTTCTCTGGCACCACCACGTTTTTCAAGGACTTTGCTGGTGCTCCTTCAGGTTCGGCAATCACCCTCTTCCTTTTTGATGTCTGATGCACAAGAACAACATTTGAGTGGAAAAACATGGTATGATGACAGATGGAATATGTATTGATAATGGATGGGCATGGCATCTCGACATATATGATGAGTAAACTAAGTAGATGGCGGTGCAACAAAGTAGAAGAAATGCAAGACAACATATGCAAGATACGTGCAATCAATAAAACCTTGCCAATTTAGAATAGGCACCTTGATGGGTGAACAGGACAGGCCATCTGCCTTTGACTCCTCGAGGTTAGAATAGTCATTAGGATGATATTCTGAACAAGAATCAACAGGTGGGGAGCATACGAGTTTCATTGCTCCCAGAATGGTACTCAATGCCTTGCTGCCAATTTTGTAAGTCATTGCAGTGTTCCACAATATTCTTCTGATGCGTGGATTCTGATATTCACTGTAATTGCGTATAATATCTAAAAACCATGAAAACATAAATAGTTGTGAGATTATCTTTGTAATGCAGATGATATTCTAATATAGGGGCGCCCCTGTAAACACTTGTGTGCTATCACTGGATTCTGATGAGAGAGCTCATGTGTGTTGTAATATGGTGTGTGCATTTATATAATCTGGCACAAGTACACACAAAAATAGGCTCCAGAAGTAAGGATAGCTGGCAAATGATAGGTTCATAATATACTGTATAGAGAGTTTATTGCCAAACCATGATAACAAGAGCACACAGCAACTAGGCAGATCATAGTGTACATAACAGGGGTACACCATAACCAGGATATATAAATCAGGAAAGTGGAACTGGCTGGAAATTACGATGTTGTATTGCCGCTAGTAATTGAAAGCCTATCGATCACGTACAGGCCAGCTCTATCAGCTGTTGACTGCAGATGTCCCTGCTCCCCTTCCTGACAAGGAACATACTATCCTTCCCATACAGAACACCGCACGGGCCGTCGGCCGAACCACCGGCCCCACTCCCTGTGTTCCTCCGCCACCCACCCCTGCCCCCACCCGCGTCGAGTTTTCTTCGTTCGACGAGGCCCCACCACCGCCTCCCACAACCACCGTCCCCACCCGAGCCCCTTCGATCGCACCGGCGAACTCTGGCGAGCTCTGAAAAATCGACTGACCCAATTTTGAAATTTAGTCTACTGTGATTTAACTAGTGTGGAATATAAAGGGGAAAACCATAAGCATTGCGAGTATGGTGTTGAGCGTGCCATGGTGGATCTGAAGGTGCAAACCAGACAAAGGCAACTTCGCAACCAAGACAAGAAATCAGAGTAAAGCAGTGGCGATCTATTTTCTTGCTGCGGTAAATAAGTTGAGCAGATACGTAAGAGTACCGCCTCTGGTGCGGCACCGTGTACGCATCTGCTGAGAATTTGACGGTGTTGCGGTAGCAATGGCTGTGGGCGGCGTGGAAGCAGATCTAGGAGGGTAGACGGTGGCGGCGGGGCG
Source organism: Triticum urartu (assembly GCF_056163025.1). Lineage (NCBI taxonomy): Eukaryota > Viridiplantae > Streptophyta > Magnoliopsida > Poales > Poaceae > Triticum > Triticum urartu. Next base: position 100,974,450 of record NC_141875.1, read on the forward strand.
CGGTGGACGAGACAGTCGTAGGAGCGGCGCCGGCAAGGTGGACAATGGCGGGGATGAAGCGAGAGGACGGGATGCAAGGATCCCGGTCCGAAGCCATGGATGAGAGAGGTCGATCTCTTGTAATGGACGGTGGCATCGGGGTATCAGCTCCGGCATGGTGGAGGAGGACGGCGGTGGATGGGGTGGCGGACGGCGGCGGACGGAGGAGGGTGGGGTGGAGAGGGTGTTTTGGCGCCCACGGAGTACGAATGGGCAAAAGGGAGGTAGAGAGGAAGGGGGAACCATGTATTCAGGGAGCGCTTGTCTCAAATGCGAGGAAATTTACAAACTTAGCCCCCGTTTCAAATTTCTACTACATCACAGCAACACTAGTCGGTTGGGGATAGGACGGTAATCTCGCATACATCGAATATTTGCCGACGAGAGTTTGTTTTTGGCGCCCACCGTGTATGAATATGAATAGGGGAGGGAGTCGATTTCGGCCGAGGACACACTGTGTTTTGGCGCCCACCGTGTATGAATCCGGGTGAGAGGCGGCTACGTCACGTTTGGGCGAAATTACAAACCTACCCCTATCGAAACCTATAGAAATCCAGCATATAGGCTTTGCGTGGCAGGGATAGGCAGTAGTGATTTCCATCTCGCAGATTTTGGTTCGGTTACTACGACTTGCCCCGCTTCGTTCAAATTTTGTAGATTGCACGTTTACCGTGCCAACTCAATTCGAATCCCGTTTGTATTCTATTTTTTTCGGGCGGGATCCATTTTCAATTGGAATTACATTCTATATACATCATTTTTTATATATACTTTCAAAAGCACAACACCATTTATATATAAATATGGTTTACAAATGGCATGATCTCAGATTCATAAGGTTGTATCCATCAATTTGGATTTTCAAATATTTCAAACCACTTTATGTTGAAATCCAATGTATGCATTCCTCGCTAACTGTCTCCAATTAATGTGTGTTTCATGCGGGTTGTTTTTTACTTCTCAAACATGTATAATGTGTTTCACACACGCAACATATAGTGTAATCCCGTTTAGACATTAATTGCATATAAACCATGCATTGTTCATAATTGAAGAATCTATGGATCACCAATATTGATAAACTATATAACATTACAGTGTGCCCAAATTCAAATGAATATGCATGTTTGATACACCAATTTGCGTTATGATATTATCGATCTCGTGATCTCCAGTTTAAATATTTGAATCCCCTTTAATCCAGATATTTGTCTCATATAGCTATCACTCATGCTTATACAGGACTATCTCTCTGGACCTATACGCGTTCATCGTCTCTCAGGTATCTCTTGTGCTACCTGTATGTCAACAATGATCTTTTATCTTCATAACACACTGACAGTACTCTCTCCCTCGACCTTCATCACTCTATCTCTCTCTAAGTATATCTCTCTCCCTGCTATGTGTCTCTAACTATGATTCTCCATGTGGAATCTCTCTCTCTCACACACAAACACAAAACTTTGTCTCCCGGGGTCTCATTTCTCTCTGCTATTCCCATGTGTGCCACTCGCACACCCCTCATACAGAGATGTCTTTCGCTCCTTAGATATGAGAACCTACGACTCTTCCTTTTCAATATCTCTTTCTCACACACAAACACAAACTCTGTCTCCCAGGGTCTCATATTTCTCCATTGTTCTCTTGTATGTCGCTCACACACACCCTCTCTCCCTAGAGATATCTTGCGTTCCCTCGTATGTCTCTCTAGCTATCACTCTCGTTGTGAAATATCTTTCTCTCTCGCAGACACAAAACTCCGTCTCTCTGGATCTCATTTCTCTCTGATATCTGTTTGTATGTGACTCACACGCACCCTCTCTCTATCTCTCTCACACCCACACACATAACCCAGCCTTCTGATCCACTCGACTCCTATCTCTAACGCACACTAGCTAGCATCTTTATCTTTCTATTTATCTGTTTCTCCATCAACCTTGTTTCTCGCCCTCACTCTTGATTCCTATCACGCACAATACATATGTTTCTCTCTACATGAAGTCAAGTGCCCTCTCACACACATATATAACTTCACCCTTTGAACCACCCGACGGTCATCTCCAACACCCAAACTAGCGGAGGTCCCTCTAGCTAGCATCTCCATCTCTGTATCTATCTGTAGTTTCTCCGTCAACATTTCTTTCTCGCACGGAGTCTTGCTTCCTATCACCCACACTATATATGTCTCTCCATACATATGAATTTATAGGTTGGTCTCTTTTGCACAATCGTTGCGCCTCACTGCCTCTGCTCGCCATAGATGCATGCTCCAGCCCACGCCACTATCTCTTAAAGACAAAAACACATGCTCAATTGTCGGGACTTCTTCCATGCATTCTCACATGCATGCGTATTGTCATACCGATCCGTATCTCCCATGTCGTTGATCTTATGACTCATGTCTTCTTTCTTTTATCTCGATCATGCGCGCGCGCACACACACACATCCCACGTATACATGTATACCTCTCACACATGCACGTTCAAGGTCTCTATGTCTCCATACGTAGTTAATTACCCTCAATCCTGACGCCACATCGAATCATTCTCCTCTTTTGTGCACATAACTTCCGCCTGGATGGGTAAAACACACACTCACACTTAACAATCTCCTTCTAGCTACCCCCCCCGCCTCTCACTCTTCCCCTATATCCCCGAAACCAATAAGACCATCCCTTAGTTTAATTCCCACCTACATGCACCATCGATATATAGTAGTCTTCCTCGGTGTCTCTCGAACAAACATGTTCTCTCGAAGTCGACTCCTCTCACGCGCACACACGTTCTCTTCCCTCTCTACGGGCATTTTCTCTCTCGCGCCTCATCGTTGGTGGCCTCTGCCATACACATCACCTCTCTATGATGAAAGCCATGCACACTTAAATAACATCCGCCACAGAGGACCCCGCGACACACACACACACACGCACGCACCCCCCCAACACAACACACACTAAGACTCCATCTCTCTCTCTCACACACACACACAAACACACACACGCAAGAACGCACGCCCCCCCACACACACTAAGACTCCATCTCTCTCCCTCTCTCTCTCTCACACACACACAAACTAAGACTCCATCTCTCTCTCTCCTCTCTCTCTCACACACACACACGCACACCCCACACACACACTAAGATTCCATCTCACACACACATGCTCTAGGCGGAGCATTTGTTCCTACCACCCTTTCATCCAACCTTACCCGTATGATAAACGATCACCTTTATTTACTTGCATAACATGGACAAATTCCACTTTACTTTAGTAGTCAGCAAACTTATCATCTGTACCATTATAAAAAACGAGTTGGTGGTGATGGTGTGCCTGCCATCTTGTAATACAGACCGTATGACCTATATCTGAGGATAGAAAGCAAACTATGATAATTTTACAAAAGATACCCGCACCTCTCTCCACATCATTATCTCCCGCAACCTCATTGCTCAGCAATTAAAAAAGGAATAAGTCTCTGGAACAATCTAGCATGCATGGTGGCCGCTGCCGCCTACCGGCGCCGTCCATCCCCATGCCTCCGCCCATTCCGACCACCAGTCACCACCACGCTCCACTCCTCCTCTCCTTATCTCTCATCTTTCATTTTTTTCGATGACATTCTCGAGATACCAGTTTTCTGATAAAATTCTTGAGATATCATTAGTTTTTACACATGGGATTACTCCTGCATGGGTTAATCACAATAGGTGTTCTGTAAAAAAATGCATATTGATGTTCCCTGCAATGCACAAGAATCTTGCTTGTAATTATATAACGCAAATCATGAGAAGGAAGTGACATTTTTTTGACACAACCACGTTAACATGGCCACGTAAATCACTAGATAATGTAAATACCATTATACTTATATCCTGATGCAAAAGGTTGAGTACATGTTCGAAGAGTAGAGTCGCACACACGCACTCTGTCTCTCAGAATCTCTCTCTCTCACACACACACCAGTTACGTGACGCCCACTTAAGCAGACACGTATGTTACAATTTGTGCACCCACGGGTACACGTGATGTTGCGCATTTATTTAAGCCGGAAGACGAACCCAAACAGTAGCTGCATTCATTCCCCTCCCGCCGCCTCTTCTCTGGTCACCGTCGCCCGGTAGCCATGGGTCGGCCAAACGTAACAACATACGCCATACTCCCGCCGGAGCGCCGCTTTAATATGGAAATTTTAATGGTCATGCATGCATCTTTTTGTGCTATCACTCCTATATATATATAAGGGTTGACCGGTCGCTTCCCGCTAACGTGCGCGGGCGGCAAAATGACCACGAGAACAGAGCTAGGGTTGGTGTGGAAGGGTTGATGACTGTCGTTGGATCCTCGAGCATCCGACGGTGTATAATCCATGATCCGCGTGATATGTCTATGGACCAATCAGAACGCAGCAAACAATTCGAAGACCTTATGACCATCTAAATTGGTCGAAATCAAAGATAAGTTTTTCAGAAAAAACCACTTTTCACTTTTTAGTTCTCAAAATGAGTTTTTTTTGTAAAAGACCTACCAAATATTTGTTCAAATTATCTCATATTGTGTACAAGGGTGCATCTTGAAATTCCAAACAATATTGCCTAAGGGAGTTTTCATTTTCTTTGCACGGAAAATTCATTTTCCATTTTCCGAGTGCCCGAAATGAGTTTTTTTTGTGAAGGACCTACCATACATTTGTTGCAAAATTGGACCAAATCAATTTTCTAAAATACTAGGCCATATTTAATGCACAATTGACAAAATGGTTGGGTGTCAAAAGTTTTGATCCACCTCTGGTGAAAAAGACAAATTCCTGCCAATTTAATAAAAATCGGGTCAAATTTGAACTTTATGTGCCTCATAATTTGCTCTTTATTTTTTCCAAAAATCATTTCTAGGTACATAAGTATCTATTTAATCAGAGAAATATCAAAAGTTTTCCAAGATTCAACCACTAGCTAGGAACGGTCAAGCCTGCCATTTTGATCGCATTTTGAAACGGGAATAAAAAAATTCAAATAAAAAAATAAAAAATTGGAAAACCTTCGCATTGTGTCATTATATGTGACCAAATTTCCAGGAGAAATAATAAAGTTGTAATATGACAATTAATTTAAAAAAGTGTTCTCAGAAATGAGCTATCATGCTTGAAGATTCATGACTTTCAAGCCAAATGATCAATCTTATGGCCACATTCATGGCATAGTTTGTTCAAATGATCTCATATTGTGCACAAGGGTGCATCTTGGAATTACAAACAATGTTTTCTAAGGGAGTTTTCATTTTCTTTGCACGGAAAATTCATTTTCCATTTTTCGAGTGCCCGAAATGAGTTTCTTTTGTGAAGGACCTACCATGTATTTGTTACAAAATTGGACCAAATCAATTTTATAAAATACTATGCCATATTTAATGCACAATTGACAAAATGGTTGGGTGTCAAAAGTTTTGATCCACCTCTGGTGAAAAAGACAAATTCCCGCCGATTTAATAGGAACCGGGTGAAATTTGAACTGCAGCTGCCTCATAGTTTGCTCTTTATTTTTTCCAAAAATCATTTCTAGGTACATAAATATCTATTTAATTATAGAAACATCAAAAGTTTTCCAAGATTCAACCACTAGCTAGGAACGGTCAAGCCCGCCGTTTTGATCGCATTTTGAAACGGGCATAAAAAATGAAAAAGAATCAAAAAATTGTAAAACCTTCGTATTGTGTCATTATATGTGACCAAGTTTCCGAGAAAAAATAATGAAGTTGTAATACGATAATTAATCTAAAAAAGTGTTCTCAGAAATGAGCTATCATGCATGAAGATTCATGGCTTTCAAGCCAAATGATCAATCTTGTGGCCACATTCATGGCATAGTTTGTTCAAATGATCTCATATTGTGCACAAGGGTGCATCTTGGAATTCCAAACAATGTTTCCTAAGGAAGTTTTCATTTTCTTTGCACGGAAAATTCATTTTCCATTTTCCGAGTGTCCAAAATGAGTTTTTTTTGTGAAGGACCTACCATATATTTGCTGCAAAATTGGACCAAATCAATTTTCTAAAATACTAGGCCATATTGAATGCATAATTGACAAAATGGTTGGGTGTCAAAAGTTTCGATCCACCTCTGGTGAAAAAGACAAATTTCTGCCGATTTATTAGGAACCGGGTCAAATTTGAACTGCAGCTGCCTCATAGTTTGCTCATTAATTTTTCCAAAAATCATTTTTAGGTAAAGTATCTATTTAATCATAGAAACATCAAAAGTTTTCCAAGATTCAACCACTAGCTAGGAACGGCCAAGCCCGCCGTTTTGACCGCATTTTGAAACGGGCATAAAAATTCAAAAAAATCAAAAAATTGGAAAACCTTCACATTGTGTCATTATATGTGACGAAGTTACGAGGAAAAATAATAAACTTGTAATATGACAATTATTTTCAAAAGTGTTCTAAGAAATGAGTTATCATGCGTGAAGATTCATGGCTTTCAAGCCAAATGATCAATCTTATGGCCACATTCATTACATGGTTTGTTCAAATGATCTCATATTGTGCACAAGGGTGCATATTGGAATTCCAAACAATGTTTTCTAAGGAAGTTTTCATTTTCTTTGCACGGAAAATTCATTTTCCATTTCCGAGTGCCCGAAATGAGTTTTTTTTGTGAAGGACCTACCATATATTTGCTGCAAAATTGGACCACCTCAATTTTCTAAAATACTGGGCCGTATTTAATGCACAATTGACAAAATGGTTGGGTGTCAAAAGTTTTTATCCACCTCTCGTGAAAAAGACAAATTTTCGCCCATTCAGAAGGAAACGTGTCAAATTTGAATTGCAGCTGCCTTATAGTTTGCTCTTTATTTTTTCTAAAAATCGTTTCTAGTTACATAAGTATCTATTTAATCATAAAACATTGTTTGGTGGTGATACGTTGTGGTTTGGACGGTGGCCCTGGGCCCCAACTCCAAAAGCGTGTAGACTCGCATGCCCGTCGCGTGGTCACCGCCTGACCGTGGCATTGCCATGCGTTCTGGGTAGCCTAGGCATGTCTAGTAGGTTGGGCACTCCTCAGGTAGATGCTAGGAAGAAAATAACAACAGAAGAATCTCACGAGGAGACCGAACTATGCTCAAACATTAATTAGCAGCCAAGTGTTTGATAAGCGGTACGGGAAATTCACAAGGCTAATGGGCTTGAGTTTCGGCTGAGGATGATCATCTACTAGGGAGACTGTCTTGGCAAATTTTCAGCTCAAATGGAGGAGTTTGGATGGCACTTGCTTTGCAAAGTACCACATCGGGCAGAAATATGGATGTTGAATCTGGGCTCAAATGGATAAGTGGATTGAGCTGAAATTTTGTGGAGTATGGTAATTTGGGCATATTAAGGCACTGTAAAAGTTTTATACCATTTGGGTAATCCTAGCTTGTACTTCCTTCACAAAGCTTCTCTCTGGATGGAAACTTTATAAATTTGCTGAGGAAGATTTAATAGGAAAATGGATCTGAATATTGGAATGTGGCAATGATTTTTATATGTAAGATGGCACAAAAAGTTTGAGGACAATAGGAGGTGTCTAGATAGCACTTCCTTTGCAATGTGCCAATTTGGACAGAAAATAGAAATTGAAGTTGGGCTTACATAGATGATTGGATTATGCTGAAATTCGGTGTAGGGGGTTTCTATAGTCAGGGTAATGTCCTAGAAAATTTTCAGCAATTATAAAGCAATATAAAATGTAGTTGCTTCACAAACTAAAAATATTACCAGGAACAAAGATTCGATGGTGAGCTCACATGTATTGTTAGATAGAGCTAAACTTTTGTGTAGAGTTATGACTTTGGCATATAGAATATGTGGCAAAAATTAAACTCATAACGATATTCCTGTCTTGTACTTCCTTCACAATTCTTCTAGGTGGACAAAAACTTTGAAAATTTGCTGAGGAATATTTACTGGGAAAATGGACCTGAATTTTATCATGCGACAATGATTTCGATAGGAAAGAGTGCCCAAAAATTTTGAGGGCAATCAAGAATATGTAAATAGCACTTCCTTCACAAAGTGTTTTTTTGAACAGAATAGGTAAATGAATATTTTTGAATTATTTTTGAACTAGGCAAGGAAGATTTTGTATATATTTGACAAATATATTACCCAAAGAATTTACGAGATTTTTTTGGGAATTTTGGGAATGACAGAAATATAGGTTGCTTCACAACCTAGGGCAAAAACTGACACATGGACATGACACATAGGCAAAACTGATGAGGTGGCACCTAGTCATAGCAACCCACCACAATTTACAAGGTTATGACCATCTATATTGGTCATGATCAGCTAGAAATAAGGCAGCGGACCAGTGCTATATGCTTTATGACCATTTCGTGTAAGGAAATTACGACCTTTTTGACCAAAATGGTCGTTATAGTTTAGGGTTTGGAGCCCCCCGAACAGCTTTTGACCAATTGGTCTCAAATGGTCATAGATCTATGACCAATTCTTCCAGGGTCACTGACAGAAGGTCACTAGTTGACATATTTCTTGTAGTGTGGGCAGCCTCACACCGCAGCCGAACAAGTGAACCCTCGTACTCCTCTCCACGTGGGCATCCACTGCCGCGCCTTCCTCGGCTCCGTGTCGTCCCCTTCCTAGGCCTCGCCATCGTCCACCGCCTTGGTGCTCTCGGCGCGGCGTGGTCAACATGGTCAACGACATTCCATCGGAAGAGTACGGTGCGTGGAGAGGCTGACAGCTGGGTCCACGGCCACAGCCCAGTTTTTTTGTGATTTGCCAAGTAAGTCGCTTTGTCAGGCCTGTTGGGCTGGAAATCTTTCAAGACGAGGAGAGCTTTCATTCGGCTGGCCGAGAAAATGGCCCATCAGTAATGAGAAATGGGTTGTACATTTTTAAAACACATCAAACCGGCAATTAGTTTCAAATATCTTTTTTTCATTTCGAGATTTGAAATTACATTAATTTTTATGCGTGGAGAATTTGTTGGATTTTATATTGATATACATTTATTTTTAAAATCAGTTTGAATGTGAGTCGAAATTTCGGGATTAAAAACAGTTCGGACCGCACCGAAATATGCAAAATTTCGTATAATTTTTTAACCGTGGCCACAATATGGGCTGTAATGCTAACAAAAAGAATATGGGCTGAAAAAAAACTTAATAATTAGAAAATGGGCTGTAAATTATTAGAAATAATGGCAAATGGGATGTATGCTGTTTTCCACAGATTTGAGGCTTTCCTAAAAAAAGGTTGACGCACAAGCAGTGACTGTTGGATGGCCATCCAACGGCCGTCGTGCTTCTTCAATCTCTGCTCTTCCTGCTCCAGCCGCTCAAACAGGCACCGGCGGGACTGCCTGCTCCCTCCTCCCCGCGGCCGGCTCTGCTGCTGCACAGGCCTCACCGCCCCACCGTACTCCCATCGCTGGCCTAGCCATCCCTATACTCACCCACACCTGTTGTTATTCTCCGGCAACGGCACACGAACCAGTAAACCCTCATACAGTCGTACTCCCCTCCGCGTGGGAAACAACTGTCGAGTCTTCCCTGCCTCTGTGTTGTTCCCTTCCTAGGCCTCGCCGTCATCCACCGCCCTGGTGCTCTCGGCGCAGCCTGGTCAACATGGTCAACGACCGACATGCATCTGAAGTGGACTTTACGTGGAGAGGCCGACAGCTGGGTCCACGGCCGCACGCAAGGAAATTCCTCCTTATTACGCGCAAAATAATGATTCCTCCACCTGACATCAGGGACCCACCGAAACGGCCTCTGTATTTCGCGAAAAAACGTTACCGCCGCTGACAGCTTGGACCCACCAGCTATATCTTCACACGCAAGGAAGTGCCTCCTTATTGCGCACAAAAAAATGAATACTCCCCCTGTTAGCTGGGACCCAGTATAGTGGCAGGCTAACTTGTGGGCCTACTAAGTTGACGGGGACGGAGGGCTTTGTCAACTTAGTCAATATGCACGATTCTAGCTCCAGTGACCGTACGATGTCCATTTAACAGCCGTAGTGCTTCTTCAACCTTTGGTCTTCTTGCTCCAGCCGCCCAAACCAGCGCTGGTCGTGCCTCGTGCTCCTGCCTCCCATGGCCGGCTGCGATGCGGCGGAGGCCTCACCGCCCCTACTACTCCCACCGCTGGCCAGGCCATCCCTTTACTCACCCACACCCCTGTTATTCTGCGGCGACGGCAGCCTCACACCGCAGTGAACCAGTGAACCCTCGTACTCCTCTACGCGTGGGCATCCACTGCCGCGTCTTCCCCGGCTCCGTGTCGTCCCCTTCCTAGGCCTCACCGTCATCCACCGCCCTGGTGCTCTCGGCGCGGCATGGTCAACATGGTCAAGGAACGGCTTCCATCAGACGTGGACTATACGTGGAGAGGCTGACAGCTGGGTCCACGGCCGCAGCAAGGAAGTGCCTCCTTATTACGTGCAAAATAGTTATTCCTACACCTGACAGCGGGGACCCACCGGACGGGCCACCGTATTTCGTGAAAAAATGTTTGCCCCTGACTGCTGGGACCCACCAGCTACATCTTCGCACGCAAGGAAGTGCCTGACAGTCGGGACCCACCTGGTCGAAGCGTACGTAGAGTTGTCATTCTGGTCGCGAACGTGTATGTACATATCTACTGGTGGATGTAGAGGCGCGCACGTGTCATAGTAGAGGCGGCCATGGTGCAAGAAAGAAAATACGGCCACGTATGTGTATATACGGGCGGGGTCTCGAACGCCTACTCGCGCATACGTACGGCCAGGGCTCGTGTACATGGCTGGGTCGAAACGGAGAGATAGCGTCGTCGTCGTGTTCATGGGGAGGCAAGGGAATGCGTCGCGTTCATCGGGAGGGCTTGGACGGAACAGGCGATGGAAACGAGGCCTGCATACAACAGAACGGAGGAAACGACCTTGTGTTCGACCGGCCACGTTCGAAACGGGATCCTGTTGATCGGGAGGGGTCTGGCGTACCGCGAAACATAGGAAACGGACCTCCTATGGTCGAAACGGGGGTCTTGTTCATCGGGAGGGGTGTGGCGTACCGCAAAACGGAGGAAACGGACTTGTGTTGGAGCGCTACGGTCGAAACAGGGGTCCTGTTCATCGGGAGGGGTGTGGCGTACCGCAAAACGAGACTCCACGGGATACTGTTCATCTCCACCGTCGACCCCCTCCAGCCTCCACGAGCTACTGTTTATCCACCGTCGACCTCCTCCAGCCTCCACCTACGATTGTTCATCCACGGGCTCCTGTTCATCTAGCCTCTACCGCGCGCTACTCCAACGGCTACTGTTCAACCTGCCCTCTCCACGGGCTCCTGTTCAACCACCCCTCCACGGGCTACTGTTCATCCTGCCCTCCACCGTCTACTGTTCATCCTGCCCTCCACGGGGTGGTCCTGTTCATCCAGCCCTCCACGGGGTCCTGTTCATCCAGCCCCAACGGGAACTGTTCATCCAACCCCCCCCCCCCCCCACAATGCTCACTGTTCATCCAGAGGTAGCATCGATTGGCTTCAGTTAGCAGCAGTAGCGAAGGAATCGCTCGATCGGGTTTAGTTAACAGCCATCGATCGATCGCTCGGGTTCAGTAACGCGTAGCCTGCAGTGCAATCGCTCGGGTTTAGTTAGAACCCAACGCCTGGCTCGGGTTCAGTTAGAGCCAACGCCTCGCACACACGCACGTACGTGTATGAGAGAAACGTGCATCACTCGGCCCCCGACCTCCCACCGTAACCGGGAACTCCCCGAAATTTTCCTCGCCCTCGCTTCTGCCACTGTTTTTTTCCATCATGGACGGCCCAAAGAATGTCATGCATCTGCGTCTCCGCCCCGCCCAGGACGAAAAGCCCATTTTCTGTCATAGAAGTAGGAGCCCACCACATCTATGATGATACCGGGTTTTGTCACAATTATCGTCATAGAAGTGTCATATGTATGTCAGAAAAAATTTGTTCGGCCCAAAATGTCATGGATGTGTCTTTTTTTTGTAGTGCTTTGTACGGTTCAGACTTAACCGTTTAGCAATAATACCACCCATACTAACAGAGTTATCACTGCATAAACCGTGGTACAAAATAATAATATCAGGAACACTAAGGTTTCCATAGTTTCAGCGACCAATTAAGCAATGACTAGCAAATATGGCAAAGTAGCGTAAAACAGGAAAATGTATGCTAGTGATTCGTGCATCAGAAACCTTCCTCGTTTCCCCTACAGTGATGGTATCAATAAACCCATCCACATCAGCGCGATGTGGTTCCTCTACCGCGCCCTCGAAAGGGACCAAACAAACCCGACAAAAATCATAAAGTGACATCTCCTTGCGCTCATCATATAAATAAAACTCCACCGTAGGTGGTGAGCACCTAGAGTGGAAATGAAAGTTTTGCACAAAGATATTTGTGAGTAAGAGATACTGGTCGCGTTGGTCATGGAGGAAAGCGGTGAGGCCTGCATTCTCAGCCAATTCATAAAAATCTTCATAAATCCCGGCTGCTCTCAAGAAATCATCGGAAGGCCATTCACACGACCGAACCTCCGCGGTGCGAGGCAGATTATATTTGGGCTTCTATGCTTTTTTCTTTGAGCTTCGGCTCGATGAGCCCCTCAAAAGTCTCTTCATTATTTTCAAGGAACAATCTCCCCAAGCAGTTTTGTGAGAGGTGCTTTGAGCAAGGAGATCAAAAATGGCAGCAAAAGGAGCTTGGACTTGGATATGAACTGAATTTTCGTGTTTGTGGGAGGAAGGAGTGTGTGGGTGCAAGGATAAGTGGAGGAGGGCCACTGTGGGCCCATGAGGTAGGGGGGCGCGCCCCTGACCCTCGTGGCCAGGTGCCAGCTCCTCCTGCTGCGTTCTCAGTGCCAAATATTCTCAAATATTCCAGAAAAAATCATATTTAAATTTCAGGGCATTTGGAGAACTTCTATTTTCGGAGTATTTTTATATTTCATGGATAATTCAGATAACTGACATAAAATACTATTTTTATTTTATTTAATATAAATAACAGAAAGTAAGAGGAGGGTATAGAAGGTTGTGCCTTCTAGTTTCATCCATCTCATGCTCATCAAAAGGAATCCACTAACAAGGTTGATCAAGTCTTGTTAACGAACTCATTCCGAATAACATGGAACCAGAGAAATTTCGAATAACACTATGTTACCTCATCGGGGATATGCACCTCCCCAATAACAAGAATATCATATTTATTTTTGACAGTAGGAAGAGGAAATTCAAAACCTCCAAAGATAATCGATGGAATTTTTCCAATAGAGTTGATACTATGAACTTGAGGTTGTTTCCTCGGAAAGTGTACCGTATGCTCATTACCATTAACATGAAAAGTGACATTGCCTTTAGTGCAATCAATAACAGCCCCTGCAGTATTCAAAAAGGGTCTTCCAAGAATAATAGACATACTATCGTCCTCGGGAATATCAAGAATAACAAAGTCCGTTAAAATAGTAACGTTTGCAACTACAACAGGCACATCCTCACAAATACCAACATGTATAGCAGTTGATTTATCAGCCATTTGCAAAGATATTTCAGTAGGTGTCAACTTATTCAAATCAAGTCTACGATATAAAGAGAGAGGCATAACACTAACACCGGCTCCAAGATCACATAAAGCAGTTTTAACATAGTTTCTTTTAATGGAGCATGGTATAGTTGGTACACCGGGATCTCCAAGTTTCTTTGGTATTCCACCCTTAAAAGTATAATTAGCAAGCATGGTGGAAATTTCAGCTTCCGGTATCTTTCTTTTATTAGTAACAATATCTTTCATGTACTTATCATAAGGATTCATTTTAAGCATATCAGTTAATCGCATATGCAAAAAAGATAGGTCTAATCATTTCAGCAAAGCGCTCAAAATCCTCATCATCCTTTTTCTTTGATGGTTTGGGAGGAATGGCATGGGTTTCTGAACCCAAGGCTCTCTTTCCTTACCGTGTTTCCTAGCAACAAAGTCGTTCTTATCATAACGTTGATTCTTTGATTGTGGGTTATCAAGATCAACAACAGGTTCAATTTCTATATAATTATCATTACTAGGTTGAGCATCATCATGAACATTATCATTAACATTATCACTAGTGTTAGGTTCATTACTAGATTGTGTTTCAGCATCAGAGATAGAAATATCATTTGGATTCTCAGGTGTTTCAGTAATAGGTTCACTAGAAGCATGCAAAGTCCTATCATTTTTCTTTTTCTTCCTTTTAGAAGGACTAGGTGCATCTATATTATTTCTCTGAGAATCTTGCTCAATTCTCTTAGGATGGCCTTCAGGATACAAAGGTTCCTGAGTCATTCTACCACCTCTAGTCATAACTCTAACAACATTATCATTATCCTTACTATTCAACTCATTGAGTAAATTATTTTGAGCCTTAAGTACTTGTTCTACTTGAGTGGTAACCATAGAAGTATCTTTACTAATAAGTTTAAGTTCACCTTTGACATTAGCCATATAATATCGCAAGTGTTCAAACATATTTGAATTGTATTTCAATTGTCTACCAAAATAAGCATTAAAGTCTTTTTGCTTAACCATAAATTTATCAAACTCATCTAAGCATGGGCTAGCAAACTTAGTAAATGGGATTTCAGCTTTATCATATCTATAGAGAGAATTTACCTTTACTACATGTGTCGGGTTATCAAGACCATGAGTTTCTTCAATAGGTAATGGATTAAGATCACATGTTTCTTCAACAAGCGGTAAATTAAGACCGTGTATTTCATCAATAGGAGGTAAATTCTTAACATCTTCGGCTTTAATACCTTTTTCTTTCTTTGATTTCTTTGCCTCTTGCATATCTTCAGGACTGAGAAATAGAATACCCCTCTTCTTCGGAGTTGGTTTAGGAATAGGCTCAGGAGCTGGCTCAGGAAGTGTCCAATTATTTTCATTTGTCAACATATTATTCAATAGAATTTCAGCTTCATCCGGTGTTCTTTCCCTGAAAACAGAACCAGCACAACTATCCAGGTAATCATTGGAGGCATCGGTTAGTCCATTATAAAAGATATCAAGTATTTCATTTTTCTTAAGAGGATGATCAGGCAAAGCATTAAGTAATTGGAGAAGCCTCCCCCAAGCTTGTGGGAGACTCTCTTCTTCAATTTGCACAAAATTATATATATCCCTTAAAGCAGCTTGTTTCTTATGAGCAGGGAAATATTTAGCAGAGAAGTAATAAATCATATCCTAGGGACTACGCACACAACCAGGCTCAAGAGAATTAAACCATATCTTAGCATCACCCTTTAATGAGAACGGAAATAGTTTAAGGATATAAAAGTAACGAGTTCTCTCATCATTAGTGAACAGGGTGGCTATATCATTTAATTTAGTAAGATGTGCCACAACAGTTTCAGATTCATAGCCATGAAAAGGATCAGATCAACCAAAGTAATTATATCAGGATCAATAGAGAATTGATAATCCTTATCAGTAACAAAGATAGGTGAAGTAGCAAAAGCAGGGTCAGGTTTCATCCTAGCATTTAGAGATTGCTTATTCCATTTAGCTAATAACCTCTTAAGTTCATAACTATATTTGCAAGCTAAAATAGCTAAAGAAGCTTCTTTATCAAAAACATAACCCTTAGGAATAACGGGCAAGTCTTCATCATCACTTTCATCAATATTATCAGATTCAATATTTTCATTCTCTCTAACCCTAGCAAGTTGTTCATCAAGAAATTCACCAAGTGGCACAGTAGTATCAAGCATAGAAGTAGTTTCATCATAAGTATCACGCATAGTAGAAGTGGCATCATCAATAACATGCGAGATATCAGAACGAATAGCAGAAGCAGGTTTAGGTGTCGCAAGCTTACTCAAAACAGAAGGTGAATCAAGTGCAGAGCTAGATGGCAGTTCCTTACCTCCCCTCGTAGTTGAGGGATAAATCTTGGTTTTTGGATCTCTCAAGTTCTTCATAATGATAAGCAGATATAAATCCCAAGTGACTCAAAGAATAGAGCTATGCTTCCCCGGCAGCGGTGCCAGAAAATAGTCTTGATAACCCACAAGTACAGGGTATCGCAACAGTTTTCGAGGGTAGAGTATTCAACCCAAATTTATTGATTCGACACAAGGGGAGCCAAAGAATATTCTCAAGTATTAGCAGCTGAGTTGTCAATTCAACCACACCTGGAAACTTAATATCTGCAGCAAAGTATTTAGTAGCAAGGTAATATGATAGTAGTGGTAACGGTAGCAAAAGGTAATGGTAGCAAAAGTAATGTTTTTGGTATTTTGTAGTGATTGTAACAATAGCAACGGAAAAGTAAATAAGCGAAGAACAATATATGGAAAGCTTGTAGGCAATGGATCGGTGATGGAGAATTATGCCGGATGCGGTTCATCATGTAACAGTCATAACCTAGGGTGACACGGAACTAGCTCCAATTCATCAATGTAATGTAGGTATGTATTCCGAATATAGTCATACGTGCTTATGGAAAAGAACTTGCATGACATCTTTTGTCCTACCCTCCCATGGCAGCGGGGTCCTAATGGAAACTAAGGGATATTAAGGCCTCCTTTTAATAGAGTACCGGAACAAAGCATTAGCACATAGTGAATACATGAACTCCTCAAACTATGCTCATCACTGGTAAGTATCCCGATTATTATCACTTCGGGGTTAACGGATCATAACACATAATAGGTGACTATAGACTTGCAAGATAGGATCAAGAACTCTCATATATTGATGAAAACATAATAGGTTCAGATCTGAAATCATGGCACTCGGGCCCTAGTGACAAGCATTAAGCATAGCAATGTCATAACAACATCAATCTCAGAACACAGTGGATACTAGGGATCAAACCCTAACAAAACTAACTCGATTACATGATAGATCTCATCCAACCCATCACTGTCCAGCAAGCCTATGATGGAATTACTCACGCACGGTGGTGAGCATGATGAAATTGGTGATGGAGGGCGGTTGATGATGACGATGGCGACGGATTCCCCTCTCCGGAGCCCCGAACGGACTCTAGATCAGCCCTCCCGAGAGGTTTTAGGGCTTGGCAGCAGCTCCGTATCGTAAAACGCGATGAATTCTGCTCTCTGGTTTTTTTCTCCCTGAAAGCAAATATATAGAGTTGGAGTTGAGTCCAGGGGGGCCATGAGGTAGGGGGCGCGCCCCCACCCTCGTGGACAGGTGGTGAGCCCCCTAGTCTTCATCTTTTGCAAGGATTTTTTATTATTTCCGAATAGATGTTCCGTGAAGTTTCAGGTCATTCTGAGAACTTTTGTTTCTGCACATAAATAACACCATAGCAATTCTGCTGAAAACAGCGTCAGTCCGGGTTAGTTCCATTCAAATCATGCAAGTTAGAGTCCAAAACAAGGGCAAAAGTGTTTGGAAAAGTAGATACGACGGAGACGTATCATTGTCCTACAGACTAAACCCTCCGGTTTATATAGATACCAGAAGGGGGCTAGGGTTACACAGAGAAGGAGATCTACATATCCGAATCGCCAAGCTTGCCTTCCACGCAAAGGAGAGTCCCACCCGGACACGGGACGAAGCCTTCAATATTGTATCTTCATAGTCCAACAGTCCGGCCAAAGTATATAGTCCGGCTGTCCGAGGACCCCTTAATCCAGGACTCCCTCAGTAGCCCCTGAACCAGGCTTCAATGACGATGAGTGCGGCGCGCAGATTGTCTTCGGCATTGCAAGGCGGGTTCCTTCTCCGAATACTCCATAGAAGATTTTGAACACAAGAATTGTGTCCGGCTCTGTAAAACAAATTCCACATACCACCATAGAGAGTATAATATTCCACAAATCTAATTTGCTGACAACCTTTTATAACATGACATCCTGCCGTGGTCTAGTCATTACGAACCGTTTTTCCCAGCCTGCCACTGCACGTGTTGCGAGGCGATTTTATTGGCATGTCTTGTCGAAGCAGAGATCCTGTTCCCCTTATCACGGGATTCTCATCAATACGGGTGTGGGTAACCCAATCGTGCTTGTTAGTATGACTCCTCTATTTTAGGCAACTTCCAAACAGCCATGTGGAGGACGCTTGATATTCACCCTCTTTATAAAGGGGCCAAGGCCTGTCCTTTTCTTCTCGCGCTCGATCCTTCCCCTCCCCCTCCTCGAGTTCCAACACCCAAGGCTTAGGCTAAGCGCTTCGGACCTCCAACTATGTCTGGATCCAACCTTCAAGGTCGGTGGATGGCCTCCTCTGTCACAGAGGAGGACATCAAGAAGCTAAGGGAAGCCAGGTATCTGACCGCCCAAATCTCGCACAGGCTGCCTGCTCAAGGGCAGGTCATCCCCACTCCCGAACCCAATGAGAGTGTCGTATTTGTTTCCCACTTCCTCCGAGGGCTAGGCTTTAGTATTGATCCCTTTGTAAGAGGGCTTATGTTCTATTACAGGCTCGATTTCCACGATCTAGCTCCAAATTCCATCCTTCACATCTCGTCGTTTATCGCCGTGTGTGAGGCCTTCCTCCACATCATCACCCCACACTTCGGCTTATGGCTCAAGACCTTCAATGTGAAGCCGAAGACGATCGATATGCGACACGTAGAATGCGGAGGTGCCATAATAAGCAAAGCCGCCGATGCTCTATGGTCATAGGGTTCCTTCCCGGAGGTGTCCAACTTATGGCAGCGGGAGTGGTTTTACATCACAGCTCCCCGAAGTACGAAGTGGGCAGCTGCCCCCGCCTTTCGCTCGGGCCCCCCGCAGCAACTAGCGTCATGGGTCAACAAGGGGCTGGACTGGGGGCCAGTTAATGACGTGCTAACATTGCAAAGTCGGATCCGAGATCTCCTTAAGAGGGATGTCAGTCTTGTCAAGGTAATGCAAGTTATGCTAGTTCGTCGGGTCCTGCCATGCCAACATCGATCTCTCCGTATGTGGGAATTCAACCCGGAAGGACCGTGAACTATTCAGCAATTCTTCGGCGTGACGCTCGAAGAGATGTATGGATTGTTCTTCGGATCACGAATAAAGTGTCCGGACACCACCGAGGATGCGGGTCTCAACTGCAACTGTCTAGATACCCACGTAAGTAATTCTGCGGCTGAACATGTTGTCTTTTTATTTGTCACAACATCATTCTGAAAAAATCGCTCTTGGCCAGGACTGGATAAGAAAGGCGGAGATGATCAGGTGTTCGGCCCCCCTTCTCGAAGGCTCACCAGATCCTGTGCTAGGCAGGATGCTTGAGCACGCACCTTATCAAGTGCCATCAGGGGAAGATAAAGGGAGGAATAAAGAAGCCGAAAGCGGGCTTCACACATTACTCATCCAAACCGGGGGAATTAGTGTCTCCGGAAGGAGGATAATCGAGGAGAAGAATCTAGAATCCCCTCTCCCCAAGGAAGGAAAAGGACCGCCTCTGAACACTTGGAAATGAAGGTTTCCAAATGAGGGAAGAAACCTTCACCAGGGGGGCCTGCCCCGGAGGGCGTCCTTATCGCACAGTGCCTGCAAGGGGGCCAGCCCTCCACCGAGCTGTAAGTGAACAAGAGTACTTTGGTAAATATATCCTGTTTTATCTCTGAGGACAATAACCGAGACATATATCTTGTAGTCCAGCTCGTAGCCCTTCTCGACAGAGTTCATCTTCAGGGGATCTTCTTCCGAAGATGATGTAGAGAGAAACTCCTCCCCCTGTCTCCCCGCCTCCTTGGGCGGACGACCCTGAGGTGTCATCATGGAGGATTTCTCTTGATCCGCCAAGGCCAGAAGGTAACCCTTCGGCCACCCGAAGTCTGGAGTATTCGGCTCCTTAAGGAGAGCAACAGAAAGAGTATGAGATTGTTCGATGCACAACCGGACGCACTTATGGGTCTTTTGGAGCAAGCGGCTATCTCAGAGGCGCATCGTACTTTAATGGGTACGGTGGTTGAGAGGATTTCATCCACCAAAAGTGGGTCGCATGAGGCTTTTACGAGCCTGCTAAGATGTTTTGAGGTACACAAAGTAATATAAAAAATTTGATGGCACCGCACATGCTAGGTGTGCTCTATACATATAGTAGCCCCTGAGACTCTGGTTGCTGTCCAGAGGCGGCAAACAGAGGATCATAGTCCCAGGTAATGATCGCGCTGCTTTCATGTGCAGGAGGCTGAGGGTCCGGTGGCTGGCCGGGCTGCTGAGTTTGCCGGACTGAGGCAGCAACTTGACGCGGCAGATGCCGACATTGCGCTTGTGAACAAGCGGCTTGACGGGGCACAAGGTATATATTTTCGGGTGGTCAACAAATATTAAGAGGAGCATGATGCTAGTATCTACAATATGATGTGACTGTAGATGGAGCTGCCGCCATGGAGACCCTTCAGGCGGAACCTGCCCGAGCCAAGGAACAAGCCAGGAGAAGTGATGCGGCAGCCCTAAAGGCGGCCGAAGACTTAAGAGCCGAACAGGCTGCTCATCACCAGAGCGAAGATAAGATAGCCAAGATGGATGTTGAGCTGAAAGATGCCGCCAGCCGATATGAGCTTCTTGAAAAGGAAAGCCAAGAGAAAGTGGCTGACCTGAAGAAAGCCATGGAAGCAGCCAAGGAAACCCGCTCTGAAATCAGAGCGGCAAAGGAGGAGCTCCGTCAGGTCGGAGATATCACGGCTGGGAAGCCCCTTTTGTTGCGAACGAAGTTCGGAGATCCGAAGTATGCCCCGCTGGATCAATTATGGAGTGCTACAGACACGTATTCGGACTTGGCAATGAGTGCTGCTGATGCGACTGAGTTTTTCAAAGATCAGAAAGATCATGAAGTGGAAAGATTGTTCTGGTCGCAGTTCAATGCTCCGACGCGTCCGCTGCTGTTAAATGAATAAATGGCCGAGTGGGCCAAGCTCCATAGGTTGTCCGGACTTTCCATGAGGTCTGTCGTGGATCATCTTTGGCCGAAGGGACCAAGGCCGAATAGTTATTTTGGTTTAGTGCAACGATTCCTTGGTGCTGTGCCGCATATCGATGCTGTAAAGAGGTCGGCATGGATAGAGGGTGTGCGGATGGCCCTTGCCCGTGTTAAGACATACTGGGCAGAGATGGAGGCCACCGCTATTGCAACCCGGGATCCGGCCGTAAGCCAGGTCCTAGCTGAGCACTATTTTTAAGAAGTCCTAGAAGGCGCTCGTTTAATAGAGGCTCAGTGCTCGAAGAGTATCATGTTCGAGTGACATGTATCCCAATTGTAAAAACAATGCTATTTGGATTATAAAGGCTGTGTTTATACTTTTGCCTGAAAGTATTATGATGCCTCCTGCGCGGCCGTTTATGTATGTATATAACCTAAAAGTTTGCAGTCGTCGGCTTCAGCCCCCACGCACATAATGCGGGGGTGTTCGGAAAAGCACGTATTCACACTTGACCCAACGTCTTGGTCCATTAAGGAGGTGACAGTGCGGAGAACAAGGCAATCAGACTATATAGCTTTAACACTTTCACTTAGCCATAGGAGTTTGACGGTGGGGCTACTATATAGCCCCTGGTACTTCCGCGCTCATCCGAACACGGTGCGCGTACATACATTACCGGGAAACCGGTCCTTTGTTAATGCGGAGGAAGTGCGAAGATTCCACTGAGCCATCGAGTGGTTGACCAGTCTCGCGCTTTATCATGACAGTGAGTTTTCGGCTTTCTCTACTGAGGTGCTCATCTGGATGAACCATGGCACAATCGTAGTAGTTCTCCCGGTGCCACCTTAGCCGATAGAGCGGAACGTAAGGTAGCAAAACACGGGAGCCGGGCAAACCCAACTATTGACCAAAGACATGATTCGGAGTTGATGCATATAAGGACAAACTCGCGATGCTGAACACTCCCTAAGGTATTCGGACTTTACAACATATACTGGGCTGAGTAACACCCTCGATAATGAGCCCTGAATTTCCAGGTACTGGCATTAGTCTGACGTGATGAAATGCCCATCACGCCAGCATCCCTTTCGGTTGTGTTGAGTATCCGGAGGGAGTGAAGCAACAAGATACAGTAAAAAAGGTTTACACGGGGTCTTAATCTAAAAAGAAGCCTTTGAGCGGGGCCCTATTGCACGTCTATGCCTGTGTCTCCGTTGTGCCGTATCCTGGAAGGGTATAGCACGATGATCATCTATAAAAGAGAAAAAACCCAAGTGAAAGTCTTCGTGCGAAAAATTGGTTATTCTTAATGAACCATTCAAATGCAATTTTAAATAGGGTCAAGCCGAACTGTAGCCCTTTTTACGTGTGGGAAGCCCCTAGCACCACCTATGGGGTATATCTATCGACCCAATCTCAGGTTTATCTGAGCTGTTATAGCTAGTGGTGCGCCGGACTCGTCTAACCGTGTTCGCGGTCTTGACGACCGATCATTTCTTCTAGTTGGAGAGGTCGTTCAGTGATTCGCTGCTAGAGCCGCCACATATTCCTCCGTACGTGAGGAACGCTCTGTGTTTCCGCTAACTATGATGATGCCACGTGGACCGGGCATCTTAAGCTTAAGATAAGCATAATGTGGTACTGCATTAAAATGAGCGAAGGCCGTTCTTCCGAGTAGTGCGTGATAGCCGCTTCGGAATTGAGCGATGTCAAAGGTTAATTCTTCTCTTCGGAAGTTGTCGGTAGAACCGAATACAACCTCTAGAACTAGAGAGCCCGTGCAGCGGCCCTCTGGGCCTGGTATTACTCCTTTAAAGGTAGTATTGCTTTGGCTGATTCTTGTCGGGTCTATCCTCATTTTGCGGACGGTGTCCTGATATATCAGATTAAGACTACTGCCGCCGTCCATAAGGACTCGGGTGAGATGGTATCCGTCAATTATTGGGTCTAGCACCAAGGCAGCCGATCCTCCATGCCGGATACTAGTCGGGTGATCCCTGCGATCAAAAGTGATCGGGCAGGCTGACCAAGGGTTGAACTTGGGGGTGACAGGCTCCATGGCGTATACGTCTCGGGGTGCGCGTTGGCGCCTCCTCTTTGGTATGTGAGTTGCATAAATCATGTTCACTGTTTTGACCTCTGGTGGGAATTTTTTCTGTCCCCCAGTGTTTGGCTGGCAAGGCTCATCCTCGTCTTCGCTTGGTGTCTCCCTCCCCTTGTGTTCGGCATTTAGCTTACTGGCCTGCTTGAAGACCCAGCATTCTCTGTTGGTGTGATTTGCAGGTTTGTCGGAGGTGCCATGAATCTGACATAATCTGTCTAGAATCTTGTTTAGGCTGGATGGTCCATCTCTATTGCCTTTAAATGGCTTTTTCCGTTGACCGGGTCGAGAGCCCCTGAATCCGGCGTTTACTGCCGTGTTGTCTGGGCTATCTTCATTGTTTCGATGCTTGCTTTTATTGCGTCGCGGTTTCCCGTTGCCATCCCTGACTTCGGATGTGCCTGGGTTGCTGGTGCCGCTATGGGCCAGCCAACTGTCTTTGCCCGCGCAAAAGCGGGTCATAAGGCTTGTTAGCGCTGTCACTGTCCTCGGTTTTTCCTGGCCGAGGTGTCTGGCGAGCCATTCATCCCGGACACTATGCTTGAAAGCCGCTAAGGCTTTGGCATCCGGGAAGTCGATGATTTGATTCTTCTTCATGAGAAATCTGTTCCAAAGCTTTCGGACTGACTCTCCGGGCTATTGAATTATGTGACTTAAATCGTCTGTGTCCGGAGGTCGAACATAGGTCTCTTGAAAATTGGCCCTAAAAGCACCCTCAAGCTCTTCACAGCTTCCAATTGAGTTTTCGGGGAGGCTTTTCAGCCAGTGTGGAGCTGGTCCTTTCAACTTGAGGGGCAGGTATTTGATGGCGTCGAGATCATCTTCACGAGCCATGTGGATGTGAAGGATAAAGTCCTCAATCCAGACCCCAGGGTCTATCGTTCCGTCGTATGCCTCTATGTTCATGGGTTTGAATCTCTCTGGAAATTCATGGTCCAGCACCTCATCGGTGAAGCATAGGGGGTGCGCGGCACCCCTATATTTGGATGTGTCATGGCATTCTTCGGATGGTTGTAGCGTTTGGTTTTGATTCCGAGCTGTTATTCAGTCAGTATAGTCGTTTGGGCGGCCATGATTCCGTGCCAGAGCATGCTTCCTAGATCCGTAGATGGACCTGGCCATACCAGCTTTTTTGTGTAGGTCTTCACGTAAATCGTGCGCTGACTTGTGTGCGACGTCGTTAGCCGCCCTGTCGCGGCCACGGGGTGGTCGATCCGGCTGATCGGCCGTTTTATTTTTCGGCTGAATGGGCTCTAAAGCCTCGTCGTCGAATTCAAGTAGTAGCTTGCGCTTTGGATAGCTCTTTGTGTGGTGACTGCCGTCGTACTTTTCTTCAGTGTCAAGCACTTATTCCATCTACTGTTGAGTGTATTCTGCGCGGCCTTAAGCCTTTGCTTCTGCTTCTTCAGGCTCCTCGCGGTGGCGATAAGCCTTCTATGGAGGTTCTCTTGTTCCAAGTGCCTTTCCGGGATGATGTGTGCATCGTCGTCCGGATTGTTCTCCTCTCCGGAGACAGGTTGATGAGCTTTACCCTCGGCGTCGACGTGATCGGACAGCGGCTCTGTACTATGTTCACCGTCCGCTGGCTCATCCTGCTCCATCGCTGGGTCCATGTGGTCGTCGTTTCCTTTGGATTCAACCGGGGTATTATTCTTTCTTTCGCTGTTTTTGCTGAGGCGGGATTTGGAGCGGCGCCTACGTCGTCGCTTTGGTTTCTTCTCGAGGGGACTATCCTTCGCTGCATCCTCCCGTTCCTCGTTGTTGTTTTCTTTGGATGTAACCACCATGTATATATCGTGTGATGAAGTGGCTGTCCAGCGCCCTGTGGGCGGTGGTTCCTGTTTCTCTCTTGCATCGTTGTCCATACCGTCGATGTCTTAGGAGTCGAAATCAAGCATGTCGGTTAAGTCATCGACAGTGGCTGTTAAGTGGGTGGTGGGTGGGGAACGAATTCCTTCGTCGTCCGCTTCCCACTTGAGCCGGACATAGTTCGGCCGAGGGTCTCCTGACAAGGAGAGAGACCTCAACGAATCTAGCACATCGCCCAAGGGCGAGTGCTGAAAAATATCCGCGGAGGAAAACTCCATGATCGGTGCCCAATCAGATTGGATAGGCACGGACGCAGGCGGTTCGGAGCCTGTGGCCGGGGACGAATCCAAGGGTCCGGCAACACAGGTCTCATAGGAGGTGAAGTCAGTATTCGGCTCTATCGCCGCTGAGTGTGCGGTCTCCGTGGCGGGGTCCATCCACCCGTCCTCGGATGGCACGATCTGCTCCGGATTGAGGGCCGAAGTAACCGCAGGTGCGATCTCCCGAACACCGTCCGATGGCAGAGCTAAGTCATGCTTGTCGTGACTGTGCGGCGCGCCTGACATGAGCTTGAATCCGTCGAAGATCAAGTCTCCGCGGATATCAGCAGTGTAGTTCAAGCTTCCAAATCTGACCTGATGGCCAGGGGCGTAGCTATCGATCTGCTCTAGATGGCCAAGCGAGTAGGCCCGCAGTACGAAGCCGCCGAATACTAAGATCTGTCCGAGGAGAAAAACTTCACCCTGGATCACATCGTTGCCGATGATCGGAGGAGCCATAGAGCCTTTATCATGACGGCACAGTGGAACTCTCAATGGAAGCACCAATGTCGGTGTCAAAACCGGCAGATCTCGGGTAGGGGGTCCCGAACTGTGCGTCTAAGGCCGATGGTAACAGGAGGTAGGGGACACAATGTTTACCCAGGTTCGAGCCCCCTCGATGGAGGTAATACCCTACTTCCCTGCTTGATTGATCTTGATGATATGAGTATTACAAGAATTGATCAACCACGAGATCGTAGAGGCTAAACCCTAGATGCTAGCCTATGATTATGATTGTTGTTGCCCTACGGACTAAACCCTCCAGTTTATATAGACACCGGAGGGGGCTAGGGTTACACAGAGTCGGTTCCAGAGAAGGAGATCTACATATCCAAATCGCTAAGCTTGCCTTCCACGCAAAGGAGAGTCCCACCCGGACACGGGACGAAGCCTTCAATCTTGTATCTTCATTGTCCAATAGTCTGGCCAAAGTATATAGTCCGGCTATCCGAGGACCCCTTAATCTAGGACTCCCTCAGGATGCACTTCAGTTTCACACCATTCGGTCTCCTTCTGTATAGGGCATCATCCACAAACTGGTACATGCTGGACCGACGGGCTACTTTCTCTGCCTCTTCTTGTTCCCTAGGGAGTTCCCCTGTTTGGAGGAAATGGACGGTGTGCTGCGCCCATGCCGGAACCTGGGGCTCAATGGCAAGGACTAAAGGCTCGTCTTCCGCCGTAGGGGCAGCTGCCTCTACGATGGGGGCCTGGGGCCCTGCCGGAGGTTGCTGCCCCCCGGCAAGCTTGGGGCATCCGGCAACGTCTTTGCCGGTGGCTCTTGGGAGCTCAACGGGAAAGTACTTGCCGAGGCCTGCCTTCTTTTGCTTGTTCTGTCTTGCTGATGTCTCAACGGATGGCTAGGTCAATTGAAGCACAAAGGTACCTGGTTCCACAAGCAACATGAGGGCAGCACGTTTCGACAAGTCGTCGGCAATGCTATTCTCCGCTCGGGGAACATGCTCTGCTTCCAGACCGTCAAAACGCTCTTCCAACTTCCTCACCTCATCCACATAAGCTTCCATCAGTGGGCGCTAGTAATCCATGTTGACTTGCTTGACGACGAGCTGCGAATCACCTCTAGTGATGAGCTTCCTGATTCTGAGGTCTGCCGCGATCCTAAGACCGGCAAGCAATCCCTCATACTCCGTCGTGTTGTTTGTTGACTTTTCCCAGGGAAAGTGCATTTGGACTACGTACTTGAGGTGCTCTCCGGTGGGTGCGACGAGCAGCACGCCGGCACCAGCACCTTGCAGCGAGAAGGCTCCGTCAAAGTACATGATCCAATCACGGCTCGTCTCCTTGCCGGGAAGGGTGGTCTCTCTAACTTCTTCGTCTGGCGTTGAGGTCCATTCTGCTAAGAACTCTGCCAAGACTCGGCTCTTGATTGTTGAAGTGCTTTCAAATTTGAGGCCGAAGCTTGACAGTTCCCACACCCACTCCACAATCCTCCTAGTGGCATCCAGATTGTGCAAGATTCGTTGCAAAGGGAGGCGGGTGACGACGGTGCTCTCATGTGCTTGGAAGTAGTGACGCAGCTTTCTCAAGGCCATAAGCAGGCCAAAAAGTAGCTTCTGTATGCCAGGATATCTTGATCTAGCACCCCGCAAAAGGGAACTGACAAAATAAACTGGGTGTTGTACCACCTTCTTCTTCTGTTCGACTTCACCCGCTTGTGCGGGCTCCGTCTTACCGAGACCAGGCTCCGCCGAGGGTTCTGCCTTGCCGGCATTAGGCCCTGCCGGGGGGTGATACGTCTCCAACATATCTATAATTTTTGATTGCTCCATGCTATATTATCTACTGTTTTGGACATTATTGGGCTTTATTATCCACTTTTATATTATTTTTGGGACTAACCTATTAACCGGAGGCCCAGCCCAGAATTGTTGTTTTTGGCCTATTTTAGGGTTTCGAAGAAAAGGAATATCAAATGGAGTCCAAACGGAATGAAACCTTCGGGAACGTGATTTTCTCACCGAACATGATCCAGGAGACTTGGACCCTATGTCAAGAAACAAAGGAGGAGGCCACAAGGTAGGGGGCGCGCCTACCCCCCCCCCCCCCCAGGCGCGCCCTCCACCCTCGTGGGCCCCCTGTTGGTCCACCGACGTACTCCTTCCTCCTATATATACCTACGTACCCCCAAACGACCAGATATGGCGGCAAAACCCTAATTCCACCACCGCAACTTTTTGTATCCACGAGATCCCATCTTGGGGCCTGTTCCGGAGCTCCGCCGGAGGGGGTATCCATCACGGAGGGCTTCTACATCAACACCATAGCCCCTCCGATGAAGTGTGAGTAGTTCACCTTAGACCTACGTGTCCATAGTTATTAGCTAGATGGCTTCTTCTCTCTTTTTTGATCTCAATACAATGTTCTCCCCCTCTCTTGTGGAGATCTATTCGATGTAATCTTCTTTTTGCGGTGTGTTTGTTGAGGCCGATGAATTGTGGGTTTATGATCAAGTCTATCTATGAACAATATTTGAATCTTCTCTGAATTCTTTTATGTATGATTGGTTATCTTTGCAAGTCTCTTCGAATTATCAGTTTGGTTTGGCCTACTAGATTGATCTTTCTTGCAATGGGAGAAGTGCTTAGCTTTGGGTTCAATCTTGCGGTGTCCTTTCCCAGTGACAGTAGGGGCAGCAAGGCACGTATTGTATTGTTGCCATCGAGGATAACAAGATGGGGGTTTCATCATATTGCATGAGTTTATCCCTCTACATCATGTCATCTTGCTTAAGGCGTTACTCTGTTTTTATGAACTTAATACTCTAGATGCATGCTGGATAGCAGTCGATGATTGGAGTAATAATAGTAGATGCAGGAAGGAGTCGGTCTACTTGTCTCGGACGTGATGCCTATATACATGATCATAACTAGATATTCTCATAACTATGCTCAATTCTGTCAATTTCTCAACAGTAATTCGTTCACCCACTGTAAAATACTTATGCTCTTGAGAGAATCCACTAGTGAAACCTATGGCCCCCGGGTCTATATTCATCATATTAATCTTCCAATACTTAGTTATTTCCTTTGCTTTTATTTTGCTTTGCATCTTTATCATAAAAATACCAAAAATATTATCTTATCATATCTATCAGATCTCACTCTCGTAAGTGGACGTGTAGGGATTGACAACCCCTTATCGCATTGGTTGCGAGGATTTATTTGTTTTGTGCAGGTACGAGGGACTCGCGCACAGCCTCCTACTGGATTGATACCTTGGTTCTCAAAAACTGAGGGAAATACCTACGCTACTTTGCTGCATCATCCCTTCCTCTTCGGGGAAAACCAACGCAGTGCTCAAGAGGTAGCAAGAAGGATTTCTGGCGCCGTTGCCGGGGAGGTTCGCGTAAGTCAAGATTTGACTCCCGACAACGAGCCATTTCTAGCGTCGTTGCCGGGGAGTCTACGCAAAAGTCAATATACCAAGTACCCATCGCAATCCTTATCTCCCGCATTACGTTATTTGCCATTTGCCTCTTGTTTTCCTCTCCCCCACTTCACCCTTGCCATTTTATTCGCCCCCTCTCTCTCTCTATCCTCCCTCTCTTTCTCTATTTGCCTCTTTTTGCCCGGTTGCTTTTTGTTTGCTTGTGTGTTGGATTGCTTGCTTGTCACAATGGCTCAAGATAACACTAAATTGTGTGACTTTACCAATACCAACAACAATGATTTTATTAGCACTCTGATTGCTCCTCTTACCGATGCTGAATCTTGTGAAATTAATGCTGCTTTGCTTAATCTTGTCATGAAAGATCCGTTTTCCGGCCTTCCCAGTGAAGATGCCGCTACCCATCTAGATAGCTTCGTTGATTTGTGTGATATGCAAAAGAAGAAAGATGTGGATAACGATATTGTTAAACTGAAGCTATTCCCTTTTTCGCTTAGAGATCGTGCTAAAGCTTGGTTTTCGTCTTTGCCTAAAAATAGTATTGATTCATGGAATAAGTGCAAAGATGTTTTTATCTCTAAGTATTTTCCTCCCGCTAAGATCATCTCCCTTAGAAACGATATTATGAATTTTAAGCAACTTGATCATGAACATCTTGCACAAGCTTGGGAGAGGATGAAATTAATGATACATAATTGCCCTACTCATGGTTTGAATTCGTGGATGATTATACAAAAATTTTATGCCGGATTGAATTTTGCTTCTAGAAATCTTTTAGATTCGGCCGCGGGAGGCACTTTTATGGAAATCACTTTAGGAAAAACTACTAAACTCCTAGATAATATTATGGTTAATTATTCTCAATGGCATACTGAAAGATCTACTAATAAAAAGGTGCATGCGATAGAAGTAATTAATGTTTTGAGTGGAAAGATGGATGAACTTATGAAATTATTTGCTAGTAAAAGTGTTTCTTATGATCCTAATGATATGCCCTTGTCTACTTTGATTGAGAATAATAATGAATCTATGGATGTGAATTTTGTTGGTAGGAACAAGTTTGGTAACAACGCGTATAGAGGACATTTTAATCCTAGGCCTTATCCTTGTAATCCCTCTAATAATTATGGTAATTCCTACAAAAATTCTTATGGAAATTATAATAAGATGTCCTCTGATTTTGAATCTAATATTAAAGAATTTATTACTTCGCAAAAGAATTTCAATGCTTTGATTGAAGAAAAATTACTTAAGATTGATGAATTGGCTAGGAACGTTGATAGAATTTCTCTTGATGTTGATTCTTCGAAACTTAGATCTATTCCACCTAAGCATGATATCAATGAGTCTCTCAAAGCCATGAGAATTTCCATTGATGAGTGCAAAGAAAGAACCGCTAGGATGCGTGCTAATAAAGATGCCTTTATAAGTGTGTGTTCTTCTAGTTCCTATGAAAATAAAGATGAAGATCTAAAAGTTATTGATGTGTCCCCTATTAAATCTTTGTTTTGCAATATGAATCTTAATAATGATGGGACTGAATGTGATCCACCTTTACCTAGAAGGTGTTCCAAGAATTTGGAGTTTTTAGATCTTGATGCTAAAATTGATGAAAGTGGTGTCAGTGTCAAAACCGGCGGATCTCGGGTAGGGGGTCCCGAACTGTGCAGCTAGGTCGGATGGTAACAGGAGGCAGGGGACACGATGTTTTACCCAGGTTCGGGCCCTCTTGATGGAGGTAAAACCCTACGTCCTGCTTGATTAATATTGATGATATGGGTAGTACAAGAGTAGATCTACCACGAGATCAGAGAGGCTAAACCCTAGAAGCTAGCCTATGGTATGATTGTATGTTGTGATTGTTGTCCTACGGACTAAAACCCCTCGGTTTATATAGACACCGGAGAGGGTTAGGGTTACACAAGGTCGGTTACAAAGGAGGAGATATCCATATACGTATTGCCTAGCTTGCCTTCCACGCCAAGTAGAGTCCCATCCGGACACGAGATGAAGTCTTCAATCTTGTATCTTCATAGTCTAACAGTCCGGCCAATGGAGATAGTCCGGCTGTCCGGAGACCCCCTAATCCAGGACTCCCTCATTAGCCCGTAAACCAGGCTTCAATGACGATGAGTCCGGCGCGCAGTATTGTCTTCGGCATTGCAAGGCGGGTTCCTCTCCAAATTCGGTGTACCTGTCGAAATAATGTCCGGTTTCTTGTGAATGTTTGTACTCCTTGGCTTCCATGCCCAATAATGGCCACTTTCCATGTGTCGAGCGAATGTGAAGAGCCAGGGTGTTTTCACATTTAACCCCCTAGCTGTGTGAATGAGCCTCCTATTTAAAAAGACGAGGATTCAGATCCAAATCACACCATCCTCCCTTGGCGAGCCTTCATCGGAGCGCATCCGACAGAGATCCATTCCATCATGGCCGGTCGACGCAGCTCCTCCTCTCGCACCCCTATCTCTAAGCCTGGAGATTGGGAGAGATGTTCCATCCTGCACAGCAAATTAGTGATGCTTCGGTCCAAGGGATTTCTTCCCCCAGCGTGCATGGTCCCGGTTCGAGCCAGGCTCGCCACCTATAATGGCGGAGAGCAGGCGGAGAGCCTTCCCAATCCCTCCAAGGGAGAGCGGGTATGCCTTGTCCCTTATTTAGTAAGGGGGCTCAGATTTCCAATTCATCCATTTCTCCGGGGGCTCCTGGAGTTCTACGGCCTCCAGTTGCACAATCTTACGCCTGCCTCCCTACTGCATATCGCGGGATT
The DNA here is from genome assembly GCF_056163025.1 of Triticum urartu. Taxonomy (NCBI): domain Eukaryota; kingdom Viridiplantae; phylum Streptophyta; class Magnoliopsida; order Poales; family Poaceae; genus Triticum; species Triticum urartu. The sequence continues at coordinate 101,006,281 of NC_141875.1, forward strand.
CGTAGCCCTCTGCGAGTTGTTTTTGGGCTGTAAGGCTCATTTCACTCTATGGAAGAAGCTGTTCTGCCTTGTGCCCCGTTCCCAGAAGGGGTCAATATATCAAGTGGGCGGAGCCGAAGTGTGGCGTATTGCCGGGACCGGATACCTATCCGGGACCCCAAAGAAGACGTCCGAAGACTGGCCTTCAGAATGGTTTTATATAGAAGACGTCCCCCTCCCGGATCCTATTCGGATCAGCCTACTGGAGTTCGACAACGCCCCTTTGAAGAAGCGCCGGAGCTGGCGTCCACGGAGCTCCCTAGAGGAAGATGACAGGGACATTCTTTACTTGATGAGCCGGATAAGTTTTTTAGCTCGATCCAGATTGACCATGATCGAGGTCATGGCCATATGCGTCATGCGGGGGGTGCAGCCGCTTCAGTATAGAGGCCACCCCATGTTGGATTTCAACGGGGAGGATGATGCCACCCGCCACGGCCGCAAAGGGCCGGGATCGGCTGCTTATCTAATAAAGATCTTATCCACTTTGTACAAGGGAGAAGAGGAGGAATTCCTTCGTGTCAACCTGCAGGGCGGATTTTCTATGTACAACCCTCCGAGCTGGGTAAGCGGAGACTTTTTATCGCCCATCCATTTTGTATTCCCATAGTTAAGTATTCATTCTAGTGATTTCATCGCAGGAGCTGCGCCAAGCTGTAAAGGATATAAACAACCCTCCTCCATAGCCCGAGGACCCTGGACGGTCCCTTGACCCGGCCTCCTAGGAGGATCCGGACCTATCTGTGGAGCTGATCAATGGGGTATTTTACCAATGGAGTAATGACAACGTCTTGGTGGCCATCACGGCCGATTACCCTGGGCTAGTTCCAGCCTCATAGGTGACTGAGACCGAAGTCCCAGCACTTAAAAAGGGATCCGTCCTTGCGATTTTTGATTGCCATATAACAGCCGTGTTTTGCAGGGGAGGTCCTCGAGGCCGAAGGCCGAGCCTGCGGCGACTGGCCAACAAGGGGCCGCGAGGTCAAGCAGGCTGAAAAGACCCGCAGTCCGGATTGGGACACCGGCGCAGCGGTATGGCGCGCCGTCCTTATTGCAAGACATTATTCTCAGAGGCATATTAACGCCCATGCCTTCTTTTTAGGAAAAAGAGCGCTCGCCGGACTATACCCGGAGAGGCTGCCAATCGCGCCTCCACAAGCCAGGCTCCAAGGCCGGATTCGGAGGCGGGAACGAACACAGGGCGTGCGCCGGGTGCTCCTCCAACAGAGGATGCGGATAAACTGTCCGCCACCCATTCCGAGGTGGAAAGTGCCATGAACCACAGGCGTCACCGGACTGTTCTTCGTGACGCTTGTTTCTCCCAAGAGGCATTGGATGCCTTCAACTCGGGAGACGCGCACCTCCGTGCCGCTCAAAATGGTCTAGCCAGAGCCACGGAGCAGTATGTAAAAGACATACGGGTGAGAAAATTTGGTGATTATATATATCAGTAGCCCCTGAGACTTGAAACAGTTAGGATAACTGATTTAAGGATCATTTGTTTATGCAGGTTCTTACAGAAAATAATACTCAACTATCCCAGGAGCTGGAAGAGTGCAAAGCCTAACTTTAGGCCGCACTGGCCGCGGCATGGAGCCCAAAGAGACCCCCTCTGGTAACATATCCTTCAAATGATAAGTATCATATAGAATGCGGCGTGTATGCAGATCTGACAATAAAATTGCAGATGATGCTGGCGTAAATCCAGATAAGCAACAACTCCAACACCAACTAAAGGCCGGTGAGAATGTGCTTACGAGGGTGAGGCAGGAGAAAAATGATCTCCAAGATGCCAACACCAAGCTGGGCGTGGAACTACAAGATGTTCGCGCCCAACTGTCGAACTCTGTTAAGGAAAATCGGCGGCTTCGATGCGGCATATTTAGTAAGTGCTTGAATGAACCTTGAAAAAGAGTTCGGAGAGGAAGCTGGCTGACAGAATTATGTCTGAAGGTATGTTAACAGGTCGTCCTGCCGAGGAAATGCCCGGTTCAACGGGTGACCTTCTTCCCGAGCTCTCACAGCTGCACGAACGAGTTCGGCAGGTGATGCAAGGCGTCGCCAAGGCCCATCCGTCTCCATACCCGAAGGCCTTGGAGAGCTTGCAGAAAAGCTAAAGGAAGCGCGGCGGCGCTTCCGATTATGGAAGATATCGGCCTGCCGTCAGGGCGCCAGGGAAGCCTGAGCGATGGTGAAGACACGTTACACGAAGGCTGACCCGAACTACATGGCCGAAGTCGGACCTGTGGGGCCCGATGGGAAGGATATCCCTGTGAGCTTAGTGTACGGCCAAGTAGAATTGGCTGCAAAGTATTCCCAATAGGACTGTAGACTGGACAGCCTATTGGATGGTATTGAAGAGGAATTCAACTAGTCAAATTGACTATGTAATTTTAAAGTGACATGTATAATGCCTTCTAGCCGGATTGTAGATCGTTTGTCGTGGCGGACCTTTTCGCTTCAACCTCGGGACCCGACAGTCCGGAGTGTATCCGAATACCCTCTCGGTTATGTAAGAACCGGGGCATGCGTGGAGACCAGGCGTAGGGGTCATTAGTGCTTTATCAGACAAGTGCCCAACTAGGTATGTTATATTACATGGGTAGTAAGAAACATCTTCCAGAGAGAATAGTTCCGTTAAGGGTTCCTTTCCCTGGGTAAGCATGCCCTAAAGTGCATGTCCGGACTGCGATAAGAAGCGCAGAAAAATCATCTGGGGGTAGATATGGATAATAAAAGTCATCTTTTGTTCACGGACTGAATATTCCCTTAAGAACACTAGCTTTCGGCTTCACCCAGTCTGAGGTACACGTCCGGCTGACCCGGCGGTAACAATCGCAGAGGTGCTCCCCTTATGCCCTAGCCGAATTAATGGGAACGTAGGGCATAAATACAAGATCCAGGCAACCCAGCTTGGCCAAAACTTAAGTCATATCGATGCATATAATGGTGAAAAAAGGTACATGCGGAAGTATAACACATGTGTTTGGCGTGAGGCCCAGGAAAATAACTTAAGCTTCTGTGAAAGAAGCCCCCAGGTATGAAGAGTGCGGCTAGCGCATCTGTAGTGTACGAGTGAGGCACAAGGTGACCCTTGAAGGACTAGAGAAATAAAAAAAAGGAAGGGAAACAAGACAGATGATGCATATGCAGAAAATGGACAAAGGGAGGGGACTAACATAGAGTCCGGTGCTAAGCGTAGAATCTTCGAAGCCTGGCTGCGTTCCATGGGTTCGGCTCGAGTCGACTAGTCGATGCATCCCGCAGGCAGTACGCTCCACCGGTCAGAACTTGGTCGATAATGAATGGACCTTCCCATTTGGGCTCAAGCTTGTTCTTTTTCTTATCCGGCAGCCGTAGAACTAGTTCACCAAAGTTATAAGTTTTGGCCCGTACTTCTCTGCTTTGCTATCTGTGAGCCTGCTGCTGGTAAAATGCGGAACGGGCTTTGGCTACGTCGCGCTCTTCCTCCAAGGTGTCCAGACTGTCCTGCCAATCGAGCTCGGCTTCTCTTTCTTCGTACATGCGCACTCGAGGTGAGTCATGAATTATGTCACAGGGCAGGACTGCCTCTGCGCCGTACACCATAAAAAACAGTGTATATCCGGTACTACGATTCGGCGTGGTCCGCAGCCCCCAGAGTACGGAGTCGAGCTCCTCTACCCAGTGCGTGTCAGACTCCGTTAAGGAGCGCACTAATCTGGGTTTAATGCCGCTCATTATAAGACCATTTGCTCGTTCGACTTGTCCGTTGGTTTGTGGGTGATAGACTGAAGCATAGTCAAGCTTGATGCCCATTTTGCTGCACCAGAGTTTTACCTCGTTGGCCGTGAAGTTCATGCCGTTATCAGTGATGATGATGTGGGGGACGCCATAACGGTGTACAACCCCGGATATGAAATCTATCACCGGTCCAGATTCGGCTGTTTTAACTGGTTTAGTTTCTATCCATTTGGTGATTTTATCCACCATGACCAATAAGTTTTTTTTTCTTGTGGGTTCCCCCTTTAAGGGGTCCAACCATGTCAAGCCCCCAGACCGCGAAGGGCCATGTAATGGGGATTGTTTGGAGGGCGGTGGGTGGCATGTGGCTTTGATTTGCAAAGAGCTGGCAACCGGCGCAACGTTGGACCAAGTCCTGTGCATCTGCCCGGGCCGTTGGCCAATAGAATCCTGTACGGAAGGCCTTGCTTACAAGAGCTCGGGCTGCCGCGTGATGACCGTCGAATCCGGCGTGAAATTCTGCCAAAAGGTTCCGCCCTTCCTCTTCGGAGATGCGCCTTTGAAGGACTCCGGTGGCGCTTTTTTGTACAATTCTCCCTCATTGACCCTGTAGGCCTTGGATCGCCGCACTATGCAGCGTGCCTCATTTTGGTCCTCCGGAAGTTCCTATCTAGTTAGGTAGGCCAGGAATGGTTCTGTCCACGGGGCAATAATGGCCATTATTTCGTGGGCTGAATGTGTTATTTCGGTGGCGGAGCCTCCGATTGTGTCAGAGAGTTCGGTATCGGGTATTTTGGCCGGGTCCGGACTGTTGTTACCGGTGTCCCCTTCCCATGCTACGGATGGCTTGAAGAGCCGTTCCAGAAATATGTTGGGAGGGACCGTGTCGCATTTTGCACCGATGCGGGCGAGGATATCCACCGCCTGATTGTTTTCCCGAGCCACATGATGAAATTCGAGCCCCTCGAACCGAGCTGACAGTTTTAGGACGGCATTGTGATAAGCTGCCATTTTTGGATCCTTTGCATCGAAGTCTCCATTTATCTGAGATATCGCGAGGTTCAAATCCCCGCACACCTCTAGGCGTTGAATGCCCTTGATACTGCTATCCAGAGACCATGTAGAAGGGCCTCATATTCGGCTGCGTTGTTGGAGTCCGTATACATTGTCTGTAGTACATATTGAATGGTATCTCCTGTTGGGGACGTCAAAACGACGCCAGCCCCCAGACCAGCCAACATTTTGGAGCCGTCGAAGTGCATGATCCAGTTTGAATATGTGCCATACTCTTTAGGTAGTTCGGCTTCCGTCCACTCAGCGACGAAGTCAGCCAAAACTTGCGACTTAATAGCTCACCGTGGCTTGTAAGTTATGTTGAACGGGAGGAGCTCAATGGCCCATTTGGCAATCCGGCCCATCGCGTCGCGGTTGTTTATAATATCGTTAAGTGGTACTTCCGAGGCTACCATTATCGAACACTCTTGAAAGTAGTGTCGCAGCTTCCGGGATGCCATAAATACCGCGTACGCTATCTTTTGATAATGCGGGTACCGTGATTTGCATGGAGTAAGGACAGTGGACACATAGTAGACCGGCTTTTGAAGGGGGAATTTGTGTCTGTCCACTTCTCACTCGACGACGAGCATTGCGCTTACTACTTGATGAGTTGCCGCAATGTATAATAGCATTGGTTCGCCAATGTTTGGCGCGGCCAAGACTGGGTTTGTTGCCAATATTGCTTTTATTTCGTTGAGCCCGGCCGAGGCGGCATCCGTCCACTCGAAGTGTTCGGTGCGCCAGAGGAGGCGATAAAGGGGTAATGCCTTTTCTCCCAAGCGGGAGATAAAGCGGCTTAGAGCCGCCACACATCCAGTCAATTTTTGTATTTGTTTGAGGTCTGTTGGGGTAGCCAACTGTGACAATGCTCGGATTTTGGCCGGATTAGCTTCAATACCTCTACTGGAGACAATGAATCCCAGGAGCTTTCCGGCTAGTACGCCAAAAACGCATTTTCTGGATTGAGCTTAATGTCATATGTTCGGAGGTTGTCGAATGTGAGCCTCAAGTCGTCTACTAGAGTTTCGACATGCTTGGTTTTAATGACCACGTCATCCACGTATGCCTCCACTGTTTTGCCGATCTGGTTTGCCAGACATGTCTGAATCATACGCTGATATGTTGCGCCGACGTTTTTGAGCCCGAAGGGCATTGTGTTGAAGCAAAATAGGCCGTATGGTGTGATGAATGCCTTGCGGCTTGGTCTGGCTCCGCCATTTTAATTTGATGGTAGCCGGAGTATGCGTTGAGGAAACACAATGAATCGTGTCCTGCGGTAGCATCGATGATTTGATCGATGCGGGGGAGGGGGAAGGGATCCTTTGGGCAGGCCTTGTTGAGGTCCTTCAAATCGACGCCAAGCACCAGGATTTGTCCTTCTTTGGTACCATCACCAGGTTTGCTAGCCAGTCCGGATGTTTTATGTCTTTGATGAATCCGGCCTCCAATAGCTTGGCTAGTTCCTCTCCCATGGCTTGTCTCTTAGGCTCGGAGAAACGTCAAAGAGCCTGCTTGACTGGCTTGAATCCTTCTAGGATATTTAGGCTGTGCTCAGCCAACCTGCATGGGATTCCTGGCATGTCTGAAGGGTGCTAGGCAAAAATGTCCCAGTTCTCACGTAGGAACTCTCGTAGTGCGGCGTCAACATCAAGGTTTAATTGTGCCCTGATGGAAGCTGTTTTTGTAGGGTCCGTTGGATGGACTTGGAATTTGGCTATTTCGTCCGCCGGTTTAAAGGAGGTGGACTTGGATCTTTTATCGAGTATCACATCATCCATGTTCACCGTGGAGCGCAGTGCAGTTAGTTCCTCGGCCGCTAGGGCTTCGGATAGTGCCTCGAGGGCCAGTGCGGCTGTCTTGTTTTCGGCGCAGAGTGCTATGTTCGGATCACTAGCAAGAGTGATGATTCCGTTGGGCCCGGGAATTTTGAGCTTCATGTACCCGTAATGGGGTATGGCTTGGAAGATTGTAAACGCCTCCCGCCCTAGTAGAGCGTGGTATCCGCTGCTGAACCGGGCCACTTGGAATGTAATTTCTTCAGACCTGTAATTATCCGGCGTGCCGAATACCACATCTAGTGTGATTTTCCCAGCACAGCGTGCTTCCCGACTGGGGATGATTCCTCTAAAGGTTGTGCTACTTTGCTCAATGCGGCTCCAGTCTATTTCCATCCTTTGAAGAGTTTCCTCATAGATGAGGTTTAATCCGCTGCCGCCGTCCATGAGTACCTTGGTGATTCGAAAGCCGTCCACGATTGGACTGAGGACCAGTGCGGCTGGTGCTCGGGCTGTTCGGAATTTGGGTTCGTCACTGGCATTGAAGGTAATAGCCGTGTCACTCCAAGGATTTACTTTTGCTATGTGGCAGATTTCGGCCATGCTACGGAGTGTTCGCTTGCGTCTATTATTTGACGCGAAGGTCTCAAAGACCGTTAACACCGTATTGTTGTCCACGGGATGGTGCTCTGTGGTTTTTGGGAGGAGTAGATCCTCACAACTTTTGGCCACCTGCCGGAGTATCCAACATGCTCTAAGGTTGTGCATTGGTATTGCATCTATTGTACTATGAATATTGCAGGGTCCGTTGAGCCATCCCTCCAGTACGGTTCGTTGCCCCGTAGAGGGCTTTTGCTTTTTGGTAGTTAACCCAGGTGTATTGTGATAATGCACCCTTTTTTCGGACTGGGTTTGTATTCAGGGCCGGATTATCCCAAAACTTTATTTCGGTTTTCCAGGCGCTTTCCATCGCATAGTACTTTCGTACTATGGACACCAAGTTGGTAAAGCGTGTAATTTTGCGGCGACTTATGGCGTTGAGGATTCCCTTGTCCGTGCAATTATTGCAAAAATAATGAAATTGCGTCTTCCTCGTGGCAGTCCTTTATCCTGTTCATAACCAGGAGGAATCTGGCCCAGTAATGGTGTACTGTTTCTTCGGGCTCTTGCCTAATTTGGGATAGATCACGTATGTTTGGGTGGGTGGGTGGAATTGAATCCGAATCCTTACCCAATCTGAGACTCAGGGGCCAAGGAGTTTCCGAACTCGAAAGTTTGGATTCTTGGATGTTTTCCGATAAATCTAGCCCGCTGCCTGATTCTAGGTTCAGGCCTTGAGTGACGTCCTCCCCTCTGCGGTTATCCGGCTTGGAGGGATCGGGAATCCGTACATAGCGAATCCTTAAGATAGATGAAGGGTTTCCGCATTGTTCCTCCACCACTGCAACGTGATGGGTGACCTGGGGAGAGTTGATCTCTCTCAGATTGGGTTTAGGCCCAATCTGATCGTAGTATGTAGCGACTCACAGGGCGGCGATGCAATCCAAGAGCTCGTTCAGGGAAGAGAGCTCCATTGGATCTAACTGCCCAGCGAGTTCCGAGTTGACGTGAAGATTGCTATCGATGACCCGAGAAGTCATCGTCAGCACAGCGGCCGAATAGGCGGTCATAAGAAAACCACCTAGCCGGAGAGTTTGGCCGATAGCCAAAGCTCCCTCAGTAATAGTGCCGTCTTTAAAGACGGGATGAGACATCCTTCCTGGTGGCGACGGCACAGCGGAACTCTCAATGAAAGCACCAATGTCGGTGTCAAAACCAGCGGATCTCGGGTATGGGGTTCCGAACTATGCGTCTAGGCCGGATGGTAACAGGAGGCAGGGGACACAATGTTTTACCCAGGTTCGGGCCCTCTTGATGGAGGTAAAACCCTACGTCATGCTTGATTAATATTGATGATATGGATAGTACAAGAGTAGATCTACCACAAGATCAGAGAGGCTAAACCCTAGAAGCTAGCCTATGGTATGATTGTATGTTGTGATTGTTGTCCTACGGACTAAAACCCTTTGGTTTATATAGACATCGGAGAGGGTTAGGGTTACACAAGGTCGGTTACAAAGGAGGAGATATCCATATACGTATTGCCTATCTTGCCTTCCACGCCAAGTAGAGTCCCATCCGGACACAAGACGAAGTCTTCAATCTTGTATCTTCATAGTCTAACAGTCCGGCCAATGGAGATAGTCCGGCTGACCGGAGACCCCCTAATCCAGGACTCCCTCAAGTGGGATCGAAGATATTAAAACCCTAGATGTTCCTAAACCCACTATTTTGGATTTCAAGGAATTTAATTATGAAAATTTCTCTTTGATTGATTTTATTTCCTTGTTGCAATCCGTGCTAAATTCTCCTCACGCTTATAGTCAAAATAAAGCGTTCACTAAACATATCGTTCATGCCTTGATGCAATCTTATGAAGAAAAACTTGAATTGGAAAGTTTCTATCCCTAGAAAACTTTATGATGAGTGGGAACCAACTATTAAAATTATGATTAAAGAACATGAGTTCTATGCTTTATGTGCTTTGGGTGCTAGTGTTTCCACGATTCCAAAGACTTTGTGTGATTTGTTAGGTTTCCGTGATTTTGATGATTGCTCTCTAAACTTGCACCTTGCGGATTCCAATATTAAGAAATCTATGGGAAGAATTATTGATGTTCTTATTGTTGCAAATAGGAATTATGTGCCCCTAGATTTTATCGTTCTTGACATAGTTTGCAATCCTTCATGTCCTATTATTCTTGGTAGACCTTTCCTTAGAATGATTGGTGGAATTATTGATATGAAGGAAGGAAATATTAGATTCCAATTTCCGTTAAGGAAAGGCATGGAAAACTTTCCTAGAAATAAAATTAAATTACCTTATGAATCTATTATGAGAGCCACTGATGGATTGCCTACCAAAGATGGCAACACCTAGATCTATCCTTGCTTTTTATGCCTAGCTAGGGGCGTTAAACGATAGCGCTTGTTGGGAGGCAACCCAATTTTATTTGTATTCCTTGCTTTTTTTCTCCTGTTTAGTAATAAATAATTTATCTAGACTCTCTTTAGGTTGTGTTTTTTGTTTTTAATTAGTGTTTGTGCCAAGTACAACCGTTGGGAAGACTTGGGGAAAGTCTTGATATCTTGCTGTAAAAAACAGAAATTTAGCGCTTACGAGAACTGCTGCCATTTTTATTTAGAAAGTGATATTTGGTTAATTATTTTTGCAGATGATTAATAGATAAATTTCTCACTTCCAGAAATTTATTTTAGAATTGTTTGGGTTCTATATATTGCGCTAGCTACAGATTACTATAGACTGTTCTGTTTTTGACAGATTCTGTTTTTCGTGTGTTGTTTGCTTATTTTGATGGCTAGTAAAATAGTTTATAAACCATAGAGAAGTTGGAATACAGTAGTTTTAACACCAATATAAATAAATAATGAGTTCATTACATTAACTTGAAGTGGTCTTTTGTTTTCTTTCGCTAAGGGAGCTCACGAGATTTTCTACTTTGAGTTTTGTGTTGTGAAGTTTTCAAGTTTTGGGTAAAGATTTGATGGATTATGGAACAAGGAGTGGCAAGAGCCTAAGCTTGGGGATTCCCATGGCACTCCCAATATAATCTAAGGACACCTAAGAGCCAAAGGTTGGGGATGCCCCGGAAGGCATCCCCTCTTTTCGTCTACTTCTATCGGTAACTTTACTTGGAGCTATATTTTTATTCACCACATGATACGTGTTTTGCTTGGAGCATCTTGTATGATTTGAGTCTTTGATTTTTAGTTTATCACAATCATCCTTGCTGTACACACCTTTTGAGAGAGCCATACATGATTTGAAATTTGTTAGAATACTCTATGTGCTTCACTTATATCTTTTGAGTTATATAGTTTTGCTCTAGTACTTCACTTATATCATTTAGAGCACGGTGGTGGATTTGTTTTATAGAAACTTTGATCTCTCATGCTTAACTTAGATTATTTTGAGAGTCTTAAATATCATGGTAATTTGCTTAAATAATCCTAATAAGCTAGGTATTCAAGATTAGTAAAAAAATCCTATGAGTGTTTTGAATACTAAGAGAAGTTTGATGCTTGATGATTGTTTTGAGATATGGAGGTAATAATATCAAAGTCGTGCTAGTTGAGTAGTTGTGAATTTTAGAAGTGCTTGTGTTGAAGTTTGCAAGTCCCGTAGCATGCACGTATGGTAAACGTTATGTAACAAATTTAAAACATGAGGTGTTCTTTGATTGTCTTCCTTATGAGTGGCGGTCGGGGATGAGCGATGGTCTTTTCCTACCAATCTATCCCCCTAGGAGCATGTGCTGTAACGCCCTCGATGCGGCTATATCTCCCACATGTCGAAGCACGACTTAGAGGCATAACCGCATTGAAAGCAATGTCGCAAGTGAGGTAATCTTCACACTACCCATGTAATACATAAGGGAAAGAGATACATAGTTGGCTTACAATCGCCACTTCACACCATACATGAATAAAGCATTACATTCATCCAAATACACTCAAAGTCCGACTACGGAACCAAAATAAAAGAATACTACCCCAAATGCTACACAGATCCCCGATCGACCTCAACTGGGCTCCACTACTGATCAACTAGAACGAAACAACACAAAGGACAAGTTCTTCATCGAACTCCTCCTTGAGCTTGGTTGCATCACCTTCTCGGTAACATCGGCACCTGCAAACTGGTTTTGGAAGTATCTGTGAGTCACGGGGACTCAGCAATCTCACACCCTCGCGATCAAGACTATTTAAGCTCATAGGAAGGGTAAAAGGTATGAGGTGGAGCTGCAGCAAGCGACTAGCATATATGGTGGCTAACATACGCAAATGAGAGCGAGAAGAGAAGGCAAAAGCACGGTCGAACAACTATGATCAAGAAGTGATCCTAGAACAACCTGCGTCAAGCATTACTCCAACACCTTGTTCACTTCCCGGACTCCGCCGAGAAGAGACCATCACGGTTACACACGCGGTTGATGTATTTTAATTAAGATCAACTTCAGGTTTTATACAACCGGACATTAACAAATTCCCATCTTCCCATAACCGCGGGCACGGCTTTCGAAAGTTCAAATCCCTGCAGGGGTGTCCCAACTTAGCCCATCACAAGCTCTCACTGTAACATCCCAAATTTGCAATTTGGAATGTTATACACTAGATCATCATGCATATCATATTTTCATGCATTTTGGTTGATCCTAGAAATTTCACGCAACTCAAGGACCCACTGAGAGAGTTGGAGATTTCGTTATTTTCATATTTGAGAGTTTTCTCAAATTTGAAAGGAGGACCTTTTGATTTATTTATTTCATCTTCAATTATTTTTCCAATATCAAAAATATGAGAGAGGGAATAATATGACTTTCCCAAATTTAGGAAAAATGAAGATTTAATGAATAAGTCAAGTTTTGGTTTTGCCAGAGTTTTATTTGCATTTTATTTGGATAGGGAAAAATGCGTGTTTTCAAAAATTGCATCTAGGCCCCGAGTAAAGTTCATTTTGTTCGGCTCATTTGTAGGAGTCGGGGAAAATTTACTTTAGATATTTTGGAGTTCGTTTAGTTTCTTTTTCTTTGTTTTTCTGCGCGCGGAACTATTAAAAAAAGGAGACCGCAGCGCCCGCCTGGGCCAAGGGCCCAGCCGGCCCGGCCGCCGCCGCCTTGCGCGCCAGGCGCAGCCGCCAGGCCCGCCGCCTGCCTTGCGCCTCCCTAGGCCGAGTCCTAGTAGGACTCTAAACCCCCCTCTTTTTGCTTGACCCCTCCCCCAAGAAAACCCCTCCATCCTATATAAATACCCCCACACCCCCCTCTCCTCCCAAGCCGCCAGCCCCGCCGCCCCAAGCAGCAGCAGCAGCCGCCGCCACGCCGCCTGCCGCCGCCGCCAGCGCCGCCTACGCCGCCTGCCCGCGCCACCACCTAGCCGCCGCGCCTCCTAGCGCCGCCGCCGCCTTTGCACCCCGCCGCCGCCAGAGCCCTCGCCGGAGCCTCGCCGGAGGTAGCCGCGCCGCGCCACCCTCCCCTCGGTTCGGTTTTTCTTAAAAGAACCGTTCCGTTTCTTTTCCGTTTTCTTTCCGGTTTTTCTTTTCGGTTTCTTTTCCGAAAACCCTAGATCGGTTTTCGTTCTTCTTTCAGACCGTTCATCTCAACGAACGTGATCACCGATTTTTCCCGGTTAACGACGCCCGTTCGTTTAACCGTTCGTCTCTTTCTTTTCGTCGGATTTATTCCGCGATCGTGATCTCAGATCCGATCTTCGTTCTAGTCTTTCTTCCCGCTCGTTTATCGGAATCAGGTGAATCAAGCGCCTGGAGTTTCGTTTCGAAACCGCCGTTCTGTCTAATCAACTTAAACAAGTTTTTGCTACGGTAAAATTTGACCTAGTTTCAACTTGCTAGAACCGAGTTGGTTCTTCCGCCGTTTGTTTTTCCGTCGTGTGTTCGGTTCTTTCTTTCTTTGCAACCGGAGTTCTTAAGTTGAACTTTCAGGTTCGTTCTCTTGTTCGAGTTTTACCCGTGCATTAGATGAGTACTTATTGTATGCTTGTTGTTTGTCTGCGATAGATTACCCGGATTGCGCCGCCTGTTACTTCGAAACCCTAGGACTCGCGGATCATCAACAAGGCAAGTAACACTTTGATCATACCTTTTCTACAACCCATGTTTTATTGCATTAGATCAATCCTATCACATTGCATGATTAGGATCTAATTAAATTGAGGGATGGGAAGTAGATGAGGTAGTACCTATTACCTGTATTATTATCAAACCTTTGGGAGTTACTTCTACGTTTGCTTATTTTGCCATGCTATGCTAGTAGACGTGGATTGGGTGAGTGATATCCATGATAGATGTGAGATTGATAATTAATGGTTTATCTAAGGTGGAAACTTAAACACACATCTGGGTGGATTGAGGCACCTGATGTCTATCAGGACTTGCCTGTTTTCTTTTGGACCGCCACCCAGGCTCAAAGGGATCATAAGATCATTCATGCTAGTAACTTATGTGTGCAGCCACAAGCCATTATGGGCTCTGGCATAGTTGACTAAGTCGTGCGAACTCTTACGGGTAGACTAGCAGATGTAGGGGAAAGTAGGTGTACCAGTCTACCCACATGTAAGGTGCTAGCGCTTCTGAAAGACTGTGTCTCGGTCATCCGTCTTCTCAAACACCCTGTAGTGCGAGAAACCAAACGGAGGCGATCGAGTCTTGTGGGGAAAAGTGCGCAAACCTCTGCAGAGTGTACAAACTAATCATGATTAGTCGTGTCCCCGGTTATGGACAACTTGAGTATCTAGTACTTGAATATCATGTGAATCTCATCATGTTACTTCTAATTAATGTTGTTGGGTTTTAATTACTTAATTGGGATCAGAATGCTGTCAACCATTCTCGATGTTTAACAACTACCATGATAGTTAAATAAATTTATTCCTTTGCAGTAGGGAAAAATTGGCTTTACGCAAAACTATACCCATAGAGCTTTCCACCAGCCATATATGCATGTAGTATAGCTGTTTCATTCCATTACTCTCTATGTGTTACATTGCCAGCATATTCCATGTGCTGACCCATTTTCGGGCTGCAACTTCTCATGTTGCAGACTTTTCAGACGACGAGTAAGGTGCTTTTAGGTCATGGTTCTATACTCAGTGATGCCGTTGGAGTTGATGGACCCATTTATCTTCTGAGTCTTCCACTATTATCGTTATTAGATGGCCTTAAGCCATATTTATTGTAATAAGTTCTCTTTGAGACAACGATGTAATAAGTGTGTGATTGCCACTCTGCTATAAATCCTTCGATGTACTGTGTGGTGTCAGCATTACTGATCCAGGGATGACACCGGAGCACAGTAGACTTGATCCATTCGGTTCGGGTCGCCAAAGAGATGGTATAAGAGCACACGCTGACTGTAGGACACGACCACTAAGTTAAAGCCATAGATCACCATTCTCTTCTCATTTTCTAACTCGTCATCTTTTCTACTCTTTTAGGATGACGAACGCGAAGATTAAGTATGCCCAACCGGATGAAGGCACACCTTTTGGATTTCACCTGAAGGAAATCACCAAGTACCTAAACATTGGATTACCAAGCTTCACGGGAACCTTCAACGCCACTCTGCCTGAAGAGGAGCGCTGGAAGATTCAAGCTCATGTTCCGGGAAGGACATTCGCGCCAATTACGAAGCCCTTAGATAGTGTTTTCAATGCACCAACCTGGAGTCTGGGAAGGAGCATGGCAGCTCATATCACTATAGGACGCATTGGAGAAGTTTATCAAGAAGACCTTAAGGACACTATCTACCAGATTTGCGGACGCCGAGACAAACAATGGGAGTTAGTCAGCACCAAGAAGGATAGATCCATTGCATCTTTCATCCAGGAGTTAAACCAGCACATTCGACGCCACGAGAACCAGATGTGCAATGATATGATAGAGTTGAAGAATGCGAAGGCAAGGATCATCGAGCTAGAAGGAGAACTGAAGTCTACACGCAAGGACTACATGGACGAGATCGTAGCTCTAGCAAGACACAATGGCGATCTTAAGCAGGAGATTGAAGAACTCAAGAGGAAGTTAGCATCCAAGGAGGAAGACGAGTACGTCGCATGTCCGGACAACTACATCATCATCGACGACACCGATTCGGATCCAAGTGAACCCGACTTTGAAGACGAAGCTGGAGCAGATATCATGGAGTCTTCCACCGGTTCAAATTTCTAGATGACCACCAGATAGTAGTAGTATTCCCCCATGTAAACATCATAGTCGAGCACTTTTGCGATAGTTTTAGACCGATTGTAAGCCCTTGTTTGATTGAATGAAGTGATTTTGTGTGCATTTGCTCATGTGCATTGGGGTAGTGTTTTCCCTTTAGACCTCACTCTATTCTTAATTCTCGTCTTTTCTAAACCCTCAGATGCCTCCGAGACGTGACAATGGATTCCCACCGGAGCTCACTCAGTTGATCCAGCAGCAGAATCAATTGATGCAGATATTAGTCCAGAACCAGCAGAATAACAACAACAACCCACCACCACCACCAATACCACCTGTCGACCACTTAGCCCGTTTTCTTAGGCTGAATCCGCCGGTATTTTCCAGTAGCACCGAGCCAATAGTAGCAGACGATTGGCTCCGCAAGATAGGAAGGGAGTTGACCACTGCAGGATGCACAGATGGTGAGAAAGTGAGGTTTGCCGCACATCAGCTTGACGGACCCGCGGCAGCATGGTGGGAGAATTTTCACAGCCACTTACCCAGTTCACACTGTCACATGGGATTAGTTTCAGCAAGCTTTCCGCACTGCCCATGTTTCAGCAGGAGCTATGGCCATGAAGAAGCGTGAGTTTCGCAACTTACGCCAAGGAGGAAGGACAGTTGGCCAGTACGTTGACGACTTCAGCAAGTTAGCACGTTATGCCCCAGATGACGTTGCTACGGATGCAGCTAAGCAGGAGAAGTTTCTGGAAGGACTGAATGATGAACTAAGCATGAAATTGATGGTAGCAAGTTTCAACAACTACCAGGAGTTGGTAGATCGTGCCATCATGATTGAAGGAAAGCAACAGCAGATTGAGAACCGTAAGAGGAAGTATGGACAGGGGAAGTATAACTCTGGAGCCCAGCAGAAGCCTCGTTTTACCCCTAAACCGGGATTTCAGTTTTAGCACACCCATGGAGGAGGTAGCTCGCACAACCATAATGGCCACAAGAATGGTAATGGGAATGGAGGAAGCAACGGCCAGAACCGGACCACCCCATCGACCCCAACCAAGAGAGACCTGAGTCAAGTCACTTGTTTCAAGTGTTCCAAGACCGGACATTATGCCAATGAATGCCCCGAAGGCCAGAATGGAAATGGCAATGGAAGCTCTGGGAAGAAGCCGAACCCTTTCAATAGAGGACAGGTGAACCACGTTAATGTGGAGGAGGTTGAAGATCAGCCCGATGCAGTAATTGGTAAGTTTTTGGTTAAGTCATTTACCGCACTCGTTCTTTTCGATACTGGTGCATCGCATTCATACATATCAAGGGGATTTGTGGAAAAGTATAGCCTGCCCACTAGGATTCTTAAAACGCCTATGCTAGTAAGCTCGCCAGGAGCAGAGTACATGGCCAGACAAGGATGTTTCCAAGTACCATTAAGTATAGGAAGGCATGTTTTCCCAACGGATTTAATTATTCTGGAGTCCCAAGGTCTGGATGTGATTCTTGGTATGGATTGGCTGTCGATGTATGGAGGAAACATCGATTGCGCCAGTAAGATAATTTTGCTTACCACACCAGAAGGAAGAAAGATCAAGTATGTATCCCGGCATGTGCCAAACAGGACACAAGTAAACTTCCTAACAGGAGTTGTGCAAGAAGAAGTACCAGTGGTAAAGGATTTTCCTGATGTATTTCCTGAGGAATTACCAGGCATGCCACCGGATAGAGACATTGAGTTTTTGATTGAGTTATTGCCAGGTACCGGCCCAATATCGAAGTGACCGTACCGGATGCCAGCAAAGGATTTGGTGGAAATTAAGAATCAGATTAAGGAGTTATTGGATAAAGGTTACATTCGCCCAAGTTGTTCGCCTTGGGGATCACCCGTACTTCTAGTGGAAAAGAAGGATGGATCATTAAGGATGGTTGTAGATTATCGGGGATTGAATGAAGTAACCATCAAGAATAAGTACCCACTGCCAATGATTAATGATCTATTTGATCGTTTGCAAGGAGCTAAAGTGTTTTCCAAGATCGATTTGCGATCAGGGTACCATCAATTGAAGATTCGAGAGCAGGACATACCTAAGACAGCATTCACCACAAGATATGGACTATATGAGTATATCGTTATGTCATTTGGATTGACTAACGCACCTGCCTATTTTATGAACCTGATGAACAAAGTGTTTATGGAGTTTTTGGATAAGTTCGTCGTAGTGTTCATTGATGACATCCTGGTTTATTCAAAGAATGAAGAGGAGCATAAGGAACATTTGCGTTTGGTTTTGGAGAAACTAAGGGAACATCAGTTATACGCCAAATTCAGCAAATGTGAGTTTTGGTTGAAGGAAGTTGGATTCCTCGGACACGTTATATCCGGAGAAGGTATAGCAGTTGACCCCACTAAGGTTGAGACCGTAACCGAATGGGAAGCACCAACGACAGTTGGAGAGATCCGGAGTTTTCTTGGACTCGCAGGATACTACCGGAGATTCATTGAGAACTTTTCAAAGATTGCAAAGCCTATGACGGAGTTGTTGAAGAAGGATACTAAGTTCAATTGGACTGAGGAGTGTGGGGCTAGTTTCCAGGAGTTGAAGAAACGCTTGGTTACCTCACCGGTATTGATATTGCCAGATCAGACCAAGGATTATGAGGTGTATTGCGACGCTTCACGTCAAGGACTTGGAGCAGTGCTTATGCAGGAAGGGAGAGTTGTTTCGTATGCTTCATGGCAACTGAAGCCTCATGAGTTGAATTTTGCCACGCATGATTTGGAGTTAGCAGCCGTAGTGCATGCATTGAAGACGTGGAGACATTTCCTCATTGGAAATCATTGTGAGGTGTACACGGATCACAAGAGTTTGAAGTACATTTTCACGCAGAAGGAGTTGAACCTCAGACAAAGGAGATGGTTGGAGCTCATCAAGGATTATGACCTGAGATTGCATTACCATCCCGGAAAAGCTAATGTAGTAGCTGACGCATTGAGCCGTAAGAGCCATGTCAATACTCTAATGACGGGGAAAATACCAAAGGAGTTAGCAGAAAACCTTCGTGAGCTATGTTTGGAAATAGTTCCGAGAGGCTATGTAGCAGCATTGGAGATTCAGTCAACATTGATGGATAAGATCAGAGAAGCTCAGAAATCTGACAAGGAGATTGCTGCTATAAAAGAGAAATTGAGCGAAGGAAACGCAAAGGGATTTCGTGAGGACGAGCATGATACCTTATGGTTTGAGGACCGTGTTTATGTGCCCAATGACCCGGAGATCAGGAAGTTGATTTTGCAAGAGGCACATGATTCACCGTATTCGATTCACCCAGGGAATACCAAGATGTATTTGGATTTGAAGGAAACATTCTGGTGGACCGGAATGAAGAAGGATATTGCAGCATATGTAGCAGTTTGTGACGTATGTCAGAGAGTAAAGGCAGAGCATCAGAAGCCAGCAGGATTGTTACAACCATTGCCGATACCCGAACGGAAGTGGGATAAGATAGGCATGGATTTTATCATAGGACTACCCAGGACGAAAGAAGGCTATGACTCGATATGGGTAGTAGTTGATCGTTTGACGAAGGTAGCACATTTCATTCCAGTTAAGACTACTTACACCAGTGCTAAGTTGGCAAAGATATACATGACTAGAATCATTTGTTTGCATGGAGTTCCAAGGAGTATTGTATCAGATAGAGGAACCCAATTTACCTCAAAATTTTGGAATCAGTTGCATGAAACTTTAGGAACCAGACTGGAGTTTAGCACAGCTTTTCACCCACAGACGGATGGACAGACCGAGAGAGTCAATCAGATTTTGGAAGATATGCTGAGAGCTTGTGCACTAGATTATGGATCTAGTTGGGACGATAACTTGCCGTATGCGGAGTTTTCTTATAACAACAGTTACCAAACCAGTTTGAAGATGGCACCTAGATCATCATGCATATCATATTTGGAATGTTATACACTAGATCATCATGCATATCATATTTCTTGCATTTTTGGTTGATCCTAGAAATTTCACGCAACTCAAGGACCCACGGAGAGAGTTGGAGATTTCATTATTTTCATATTTGAGAGTTTTCTCAAATTTGAAAGGAGGATCATTTGATTTATTTATTTCATCTTCAATTATTTTTCCAATATCAAAAATATGAGAGAGGGAATAATATGACTTTCCCAAATTTAGGAAAAATGAAGATTTAATGAATAAGTCAAGTTTTGGTTTTGCCGGAGTTTTATTTGCATTTTATTTGGATAGGGAAAAATGCGTGTTTTCAAAAATTGCATCTAGGCCCCGAGTAAAGTTCATTTTGTTCGGCTCATTTGTAGGAGTCGGGGAAAATTTACTTTAGATATTTTGGAGTTCGTTTAGTTTCTTTTTCTTTGTTTTTCTGCGCGTGGAACTATTAAAAAAAAGGAGACCGCAGCGCCCGCCTGGGCCAAGGGCCCAGCCGGCCCGGCCGCCGCCGCCTTGCGCGCCAGGCGCAGCCGCCAGCCCCGCCGCCTGCCTTGCGCCTCCCTAGGCCGAGTCCTAGTAGGACTCTAAACCCCCCCTCTTTTTGCTTGCCCCCTCCCCCAAGAAAACCCCCCCATCCTATATAAATACCCCCACACCCCCCCTCTCCTCCCAAGCCGCCAGCCCCGCCGCCCCAAGCAGCAGCAGCAGCAGCCACCGCCGCGCCGCCTGCCGCCGCCGCCTGCCCGCACCGCCGCCAGCGCCACCTGCCCGCGCTGCCGCCTAGCCGCCGCGCCGCCTAGCGCCGCCGCCGCCTTTGCACCCCGCCGCCACCGGAGCCCTCGCCGGAGCCTCGCCGGAGGTAGCCGCGCCGCGCCACCCTCCCCTCGGTTCGGTTTTTCTTAAAAGAACCGTTCCGTTTCTTTTCCGTTTTCTTTCCGGTTTTTCTTTTCGGTTTCTTTTCCGAAAACCCTAGATCGGTTTTCGTTCTTCTTTCGGACCGTTCGTCTCAACGAACGTGATCACCGATTTTTCCCAGTTCACGACGCCCGTTCGTTTAACCGTTCGTCTCTTTCTTTTCGTCGGATTTATTCCGCGATCGTGATCTCAGATCTGATCTTCGTTCTAGTCTTTCTTCCCGCTCGTTTATCGGAATCAGGTGATTCAAGCGCCTGGAGTTTCGTTTCGAAACCGCCGTTCCGTCTAATCAACTTAAACAAGTTTTTGCTACGGTAAAATTTGACCTAGTTTCAACTTGCTAGAACCGAGTTGTTTCTTCTGCCGTTTGTTTTTCCGTCGTCTGTTCGGTTCTTTCTTTCTTTGCAACCGGTGTTCTTAAGTTGAACTTTCTGGTTCGTTCTCTTGTTCGAGTTTTACCCGTGCATTAGATGAGTACTTATGGTATGCTTGTTGTTTGTCTGCGATAGATTACCCGGATTGCGCCGCCTGTTACTTCGAAACCCTAGGACTCGCGGATCATCAGCAAGGCAAGTAACACTTTGATCATACCTTTTCTACAACCCATGTTTTATTGCATTAGATCAATCCTCTCACATTGCATGATTAGGATCTAATTAAATTGAGGGATGGGAAGTAGATGAGGTAGTACCTATTACCTGTATTATTATCAAACCTTTGGGAGTTACTTCTGCATTTGCTTATTATGCCATGCTATGCTAGTAGACGTGGATTGGGTGAGTGATATCCATGACAGATGTGAGATTGATAATTAATGGTTTATCTAAGGTGGCAACTTAAACACACATCTGGGTGGATTGAGGCACCTGATGTCTATCAGGACTTGCCTGTTTTCTTTTGGACCGCCACCCAGGCTCAAAGGGATCATAAGATCATTCATGCTAGTAACTTCCGTGTGCAGCCACAAGCCATTATGGGCTCTGGCATAGTTGACTAAGTCATGCGAACTCTTACGGGTAGACTAGCAGATGTAGGGGAAAGTAGGTGTACCGGTCTACCCACATGTAAGGTGCTAGCGCTTCTGAAAGACTATGTCTCGGTCATCCGTCTTCTCAAACACCCTGTAGTGCGAGAAACCAAACGGAGGCGATCGAGTCTTGTGGGGAAAAGTGCGCAAACCTCTGCAGAGTGTACAAACTAATCATGATTAGCCGTGTCCCCGGTTATGGACAACTTGAGTATCTAGTACTTGAATATCATGTGAATCTCATCATGTTACTTCTAATTAATGTTGTTGGGTTTTAATTACTTAATTGGGATCGGAATGCTGTCAACCATTCTCGATGTTTAAGAACTACCATGATAGTTAAATAAATTTATTCCTTTGCAGTAGGGAAAAATTGGCTTTATGCAAAACTGTACCCATAGAGCTTTCCACCAGCCATATATGCATGTAGTATAGCTATTTCATTCCATTACTCTCTATGTGTTACATTGCCAGCATATTCCATGTGCTGACCCATTTTCGGGCTGCAACTTCTCATGTTGCAGACTTTTCAGACGACGAGTAAGGTGCTTTTAGGTCATGGTTCTATACTCAGTGATGCCGTTGGAGTTGATGGACCCATTTATCTTCCGAGTCTACCGCTGTTATCGTTATTAGATGGCCTTAAGCCATATTTATTGTAATAAGTTCTCTTTGAGACAACGATGTAATAAGTGTGTGATTGCCACTCTGCTATAAATCCTTCGATGTACTGTGTGGTGTCAGCATTACTGATCCAGGGATGACACCGGAGCACAGTAGACTTGATCCATTCGGGTCGGGTCGCCACACTCACGGTCAACGAAGGATATTCCTTCTCCCAAGACAATCCGATCAGACTCGGCATCCCGGTTACAAGACATCCTCGACAATGGTAAAACAAGTCCAGCAAGACCACCCGCTGTGCCGACAAATCCCGATAGGAGATGCACATATCTCGTTCTCAGGGCACACTGGATAAGCTAAGCGTACGGGAGCCAACGTAACCCAAGTTGCCAATGGACGGCCCCGCACGGTGCTCTGGGTTGGAGCAACACTTAGACAAGCACTGGCCCAGGGGGGTTAAAATAATGATGACCCTCAAGAGCGCGACTCCCAAGGGAAAAGAAGAGGCTAGGTGGCGAAAGGTAAAACCAAGGTTGGGCCTTGCTGGAGGAGTTTTATTCAAAGCAAACTATCAAGGGGTTCCCATTATAACCCAACCGTGCAAGGAACGCAAAATCCGGGAACATAACACCGATATGACAGAAACTAGGGCGGCAAGAGTGGAACAAAACACCGGGCATAAGGCTGAGCCTTCCACACTTTACCAAGTATATAGATGCATTAATTAAATAAGAGATATTGTGATATCCCAACAAAATATCCATGTTCAAAACATGGAACAAGCTCCAATCTTCACCTGCAACTAACAACGCTATAAGAGGGGCTGAGCAAAGCGGTAACATAGCCAAACAACGGTTTGCTAGGACAAGGTGGGTTAGAGGCTTGGCTTAACAATATGGGAGGCATGATAAGCAAGTGGTAGGTATCGCGGCATAAGCATAGCAATAGAGCGAGCAACTAGCAAGCAAAGATAGAAGTGATTTCGAGGGTATGGTCATCTTGCCTGCAATCTCGCAAGGAAGAAGAACGAGTCCATGAAGAAGACAAACGGACGAAGTCGAACGGATCCTCACAAACACGACGTTATCGGAACCAACCCGAAGAAGCAACACCGGAAAGAAGCAAACAACATAGTAAACAACCAACACATAAACACGGCATGATGCACAATCAGGTATGATGCATGTCCGGTTTAAAAAGGCATGGCATGGCAAAGTGCACAAACAACACTACAAATTAAGTGGAGCTCAATATGCAACGAGTTGCATATTGACGAGACACCACAACAATTATTTAGTTCTCTCTCGGTTATGTACCCAAAATAGTAAATGTTAATTAACATGGCAAGAGGGTGAAGCACAACAAAACTACCTATCTAGGCAAGTTTAAATGAGGCCGGAACAACAAACAACAAGTCCAGAAAAATCCTCATGTGCATATTTTGGTTATGGTACTGTTCTACCCTAAACACAATTTTAGAGTTATTAAACATGCAAAGTGAGGCCACCATGTTAAACTAGGCATTTTTTCTACCCCATTTACATATAAAGTTTATTAAATTCCGAGTTACGGTTATTAAGTTATGAATTAAAGCATTTTAGCATGTCCATAGAGCAAATTTAAACAAACATCAATTTAAACATTTTAAACCTGGATGAAAATTGCATATTATGAAACTAGATGAAAAAGTAAGCATTTGCATATATGGTACGTTTAGTTTAGATGCATGCATATTTAACTATAGACAATGTAAAACAGCGGCAAATCTGTAAATATGCAATGCACCGGAAATTAAACAAATCCACAGGCAGAAAAAGAACATGCACGGGCCCAAAGCATCAAGGTGCAGCGGCCCAGATGAGGATTCGGCCCAAGTGGTTGTGCAAAAGAAATGGAAAAGAGGGAAAAAACTGGGTCGCTTGGGCCTCGAACCCAAGACCTCCCGGATGGGAGTGCGTGTGGCTAACCAGCTGGGCTAGTGCTGTGATCTCGATAGAGAAGGAGCACGGCGCCCTTTGAAAGGATGACAAGGCCAAGCCCTGACCTTCCATGAACGCATAGGAATCTCTGCCGGCGGCGAACTCGATCGAGAAGGCGACTACAGAGGCTGTAGAGCACCGGCGGGCGTGCGGAAAAGGGACGTTGATGCGCTGTGAGGAGATATCATGCAAAAGGCTCAGGTGCGCGGAAGACTCAGGTCTCCTTGGTCATGGCGGCGGCAAGACGAAGAAGGGCCACGGGCTTGCAATCGAGCGCAACCGTGCGCGTATGCAGATGCGTGGGCGTGGAGGTGTGGCAGTGAAGGTGCAGCAAGGGCAGCATGAGCAATGAAGCCAGCGGGCATGTGTGGGAGCAGGAGCTTGCGGTCATGGCGGCAATGCATGGCGAGGCAGGAGCTATAGCGGCGGGCGTGCGGAACCATGTGTGGTGCGCGCGTACAGCGGATGCGGCGTATATGCGCGGGGTGAGGCGGAAGCAGAGGCCAGGCTCGTGCGCGAGCACAACTCGGCGCGGGCGACGAAACTCGCGGCAGCAAGGCGAAGCAGAGGCGCGGCCAGACGCGAGGGGATCCAGAGCAGGGCTGGACGAGCATGACACAGCAACCCCAACAACTACAGAAAGACGTTGCAGAATTCGCCGGAGCACCGACAGCTAGACGAAGGCATGAAACTAGCGACGCGTACAGGGATTGATCGGCAACAAGAAAGAGCAGGGATGGGTCTGGGTATACCTAGTATACCCAGGACAAGAATATGTCACCGGGGATGCAGCAGATCGACGGCGGAAGGCGAAGATCTCCGGTGGGCTTGCTGTCCGCGAAGCAAAGGAGGTAGGGGAGGAGGCCGTCGGCATGGAACTTGGCGATCCGACTCAGGGAAGACGTCTGAACGGGTGTAGTCGACGTCGACGAAGAAGATGGACATGCTGGAGACGACTGTGGTGGCCTCCGACCAAGCAGGAGACGGCGAAGCTCTCGGTGGTGCTCTCTGTTCTTGAAGAAGAAGGGAAAACAGGGGGAGGAAGAGAGAGATGGTGGCGCGAGGAGGGAGGAGGAAACCCTAGGGCTCGCTGTGGGGCTTTATAGGGGCGCGGGAAGGCGCTGGCCTCGACGTCCGTGAGCTCATGGCGCGACGGTGCGAGCGCTCTGGCTCTGAAGCGAGGGAGACGGAGGGAACGGAGCAGGTGACCGTGAGGGGGGATGGGTCGCTGGCAGGCGGGCCCGGCGAGAGAGAGAGGGAAAGAGTCGGCGCTGGCGGGCTGCGGGCGAGGGAAAAACTAGGCCGGCCTGGAGGTGAGGCCCAGTTGGCTGCTGCTGCGGCCTTTTCCATTTTCTTTAAGTTTCTGTTTATTTAAATAAACAGCAAAAGAGAAGAAAAATGGCCAGGGGGCTAGGACAAGAGTTTTTCAGATATAAAAATATTCTCGAGCTCCTGGAGTTTTGTAGTATTTGAAATAATTGTTTTGGGCATTTTTAGAGGTAGAAAAATAAAACAAGTTTGAATATAATTCAAACTTGAGGTATTTTTGAACCCAACCAAAATATCTTCAAAT
The DNA here is from genome assembly GCF_056163025.1 of Triticum urartu. NCBI lineage: Eukaryota > Viridiplantae > Streptophyta > Magnoliopsida > Poales > Poaceae > Triticum > Triticum urartu. Next base: position 101,031,754 of record NC_141875.1, read on the forward strand.
GAGCTGAAAAATTGGCAGAGAGGGTGTAGGCATGGTGCACTAGCATTATAAAAGAATGAACATTAAAGGGGCAGGGAAGAACTCGCTTGCATAAAGAAGTAAAAGAAGAGGAAGAAGAAGGTGATGGTGCAAGGCTAGGTTTGAGAGGGATAGCAAAGGGGTTGATACATACGACATGAATAGAGCAACACAACATCATGAAGAATGCAATGCACATGGTGATTATGATGAAATGCAAAAATGACAAGAGGCACAATGCCATGTAAAACAATGATGATCATGAAGCAAGAAGCAAATATGACAAGGCACTCAACAGCGAATAACTGGGAGACACCTGGCACATCGGTCTCGGGGCGCTATAACACTCCACCACTACGAGAGGATCTCGTCCCGAGATCTAGAATGGCACCGGAGGGAAAACGGAAGAGAAAGAGAAGAGGTAAAACTAAGTTGCTTCTTTGACAAACGAGTGAAACCCAAGAATCTTGAGAGGTTGAATAGCTTGATAGGATGAAAAGAACTAGAGCAAAATGGCACAACACTCCGGTTAAAAGGATAGGCATGAAAAGAACACGATACTCACCATCTCGAGATGATGATCAAAAAAGCAACATCAGAAAGCCTCCGGGAGAAAGAATAGAAGATAGATAATTGAAATGAAAGAATGGAGAAGAAAATGCCAACTTCGGCTAGAAAAGAGCTTGGAAAGGCATCTTTAGGAGAAGGGTCGAACGGAGTTGTTGGAAGCCCAACAACGAAAAGATAGGCTTGAAGTGGACTTATGGAAAACATCTCGAAAACTTGAGGTGAAATTCTGTCACTCACAGAAAAACAATAGATTGGCTTGATATCAAGAAGGAGACGAGAAACTTATTCACCGGGAGTATAAAAGACAAACTTGGGTCCTTTCAGAGCACCATAAATAGCAATAACCTTTAGGGAAGGCTTTAGGTGAAAATTTGAACCCAAGATAACTCCAATGACGAGATAGATGGATTTAATATATCTCATTCTTAACAACATGTGAACCATGAAACATGAACTCAAATTATCAAGAATGACATAATACCACCTCCAATGATACGGTAGAAAGACTTGCACTCCGGATTGCAAGATGAAGAATTCTTGAGCTCCTCTGAAATGAATCTTGATGAACACTTCGAGAAGGAATTAAATCCTTGATGAACCATCATGTAGAACCTTCATGAAGAACTCTGGTAAACAAAAGGATAACGAAAAGAAAGAGAAGTTGAAAAACACAAGGTGAATCCTTGTAATGATTAGATGGGTCTTCGCGACGATATAATGCGGAAAAACTTGGAACTCTGGAAAAGAAAGATGAAACAAATGAAAACGAGAATTTGATGAGCCTCCGGAATAGGGAATTGAGTTCACTCGATGAAACAAAAATAAGAATTGCGTTATGCGTATCCTTCACCATTTTAAATTGATGACAAGCAGCGGATTTGGCATACCACTTATTCTCGTCGAAAGGATTAAATATAAATATAGCTCAAACTTGAGGAAGGTCTTCAACGAACCACCGGTAGGATGAAACAACGAATGAATTAATATGACAACCATGGAAGAGAATCTTGAACGAACCACCATAAGAATTGGGAACGATCAAAGGAAAGATATCGAGGCACCGGCAAGAATTAGCAAATGAACAAAGATGTTTGAGAGAATTTAGATACAAAATAACGAAGAGATCAAGAGCTGATAAGAGAATACTTGAATGATGCACCGGTAAGATTTGGAGAATGATAGCTGAAAGCTAGAATGAATAAATCTTCTGAAATGATGGGCTCCGGATAACAAACTGAGAAGGCTCTTGAGCTGCTCCGGATAGGTGAAAAGAATTCCCACAATCGAAAATAATTATGGGAGGATGGCAACAAGCTAGAATCACGAATTTTGAAGAGAATGGAGCAAGATTAAAGAGAAACTCTTCTTTGGTGTTCAAAATCCGAGAATGACGACGAGAAACACCACCAATAATTGTAGAGGCACTCTGGAAGAATCAAAAGTGAAGATATTGAGCCAACGATGAGAAGAATTTAACCGATCTTGGAGAAAGGCATTAGACTGATGATAATTCATTCTTACGTCAAACTTTAGAAGATATGATAATATCTCTGGGAGAATAAGAAGAGTCAGGTAAGATCCTGGAAAAGACCTGTGGGTTAGGGCCCACTGAGAAGAAACACCTTTGGAACGGTTGCTTGAAAAGAGATATTGCACCGGTTAAATAAAATGGCTTGAATGAGATAACAACCTCGAAAGAGTTTGAACGAAAGTAGAGTGGGAACACGAATCTTCGAGATATCTTGAGCACTCCAGAACAAATGAATGGTAAGCAGGGAATGATTATGAGGTGCACTGGTATGAGAAGGCATTTGAAACGAGGAAAGGATATGATCAACAAAGCTTGAATTGGTTCCACCGGAGAAGAAAAAGAATGATGAACTTGAGGCTCCATTAGGATCTTCATGAGAATCACCGGATAAGAACATTGAAAGAAAAGAATGAAGAGACTTCACATCCATACGATGGATACTTGACTAAGATATCCGAGTCCTTGAAGAAAAAGGGTGGGAGGGCGGGTAAAATAAAGGCAACTTGGAGACGAATGAAACAAACCACGTTGACAAGAACTGATACTCGATCTTGCGGATGTTGAAAAAATCAGATCCACTTGAAGAGAAAACATGCCGGTTGAAAATGATTGACATGACAGACTCGATGATCGAGAAGGATTAGTATTCACATCGGAGTATGAGAACACCGTTCAGACAAGGGATGGAATCCACACTTGACATTGAAGCAACTCGAATACCACAACTCAAAAACAAAACAAAGGATTGGCTTGCAAAATAAGCCGGAACAAACATATGATAGAGATTTCGTCTGAAGTTTTCGTGGTGGGGCCTACACGGGCTCGATCGTATAGCACCATCATGTACAAGGCAGTGCACATGACATACGAAGCGTCCCCGAGTCAGCATAGCCAAGGACTCTTTAAGACACAACGAGACCACTGTAAAACCAACCGTGGATAGGCGGACCACTAGACATCGAACCCCAATTTCATATCATACATCTGTCGGAAAGATATCCTAAGAGCTACTTGAATTCCCACTTATAAACTCCCGAAAATTTCCGGTTATGCAATCAGGTGTTGGGGATACAGGGGAAGCATAATATCTCACCCAAACTAACAATTCCTACATCCAGTTGTATCCATCCTTCAACACATAACCAAGAAAACTTCGGAAATCGTTTACCTCAACCTTCGAAAAGCACCTGTTATATGAGTTATGGCAATACTCCCGAACTCCCGCCCCAGTACTAGGTGGCGTCGAGGTTATTTCACCAATAACTGCATAAAAGAGATTTTCGATGTCGGCGAAACTCAGGTATTCCAGAATCTCAATGATAAAATTGTGACGACAACACCTCGAAGCTCAACTCCCCGAGACACTGCCACAACCCCTAAATGTCAAGAGGCACCAAGAACAATGATCTCGTCACAAAACCATCGGAACGACTCCAAGATACCCGCGTGATCCAAAATATTTTTTTAGTGAAATTTGAGAAGAGAAGAGTCAAAACTCTACGTCAGGATGCCTCACCAGAGCGACGAAGGGACTGAGGAGTAAAAAGAATTCCTAACTCTCCGATATATATAAATCCTAAATGACTCAAAACGTTTTTCTAGACTCAACAACGCCAGCGATTCGATCAAGCATGGGGGCTCCTAAGTCGGGGACGGCTCTGATAACCAACTTGTAACGCCCTCGATGCGGCTATATCTCCCACGTGTTGAAGCATGACTTAGAGGCATAACCGCATTGAAAGCAATGTCGCAAGTGAGGTAATCTTCACACAACCCATGTAATACATAAGGGAAAGAGATACATAGTTGGCTTACAATCGCCACTTCACACCATACATGAATGAAGCATTACATTCATCCAAATACACTCAAGGTCCGACTACGGAACCAAAATAAAAGAAGACTACCCCAAATGCTACACAGATCCCCGATCGACCTCAACTGGGCTCCACTACTGATCAACTAGAACGAAACAACACAAAGGACAAGATCTTCATCGAACTCCTCCTTGAGCTTGGTTGCGTCACCTACTCGGTAACATCGGCACCTGCAAACTGGTTTTGGAAGTATCTGTGAGTCACGGGGACTCAGCAATCTCACACCCTCGCGATCAAGACTATTTAAGCTCATAGGAAGGGTAAAAGGTATGAGGTGGAGCTGTAGCAAGCGACTAGCATATATGGTGGCTAACATACGCAAATGAGAGCGAGAAGAGAAGGCAAAAGCACAGTCAAACAACTATGATCAAGAAGTGATCCTAGAACAACCTACGTCAAGCATTACTCCAACACCGTGTTCACTTCCCGGACTCCGCCGAGAAGAGACCATCACGGTTACACACGCGGTTGATGTATTTTAATTAAGATCAACTTCAGGTTTTATACAACCGGACATTAACAAATTCCCATCTGCCCATAACCGCGGGCATGACTTTCGAAAGTTCAAATCCCTGCAGGGGTGTCCCAACTTAGCCCATCACAAGCTCTCACGGTCAATGAAGGATATTCCTTCTCCCAAGACAATCCGATCAGACTCGGCATCCCGGTTACAAGACATCCTCGACAATGGTAAAACAAGTCCAGCAAGACCACCCGCTGTGCCGACAAATCCCGATAGGAGCTGCACATATCTCGTTCTCAGGGCACACCGGATAAGCTAAGCGTACGGGAGCCAACGTAACCCAAGTTGCCAAGGGATGGCCCCACACGATGCTCTGGATTGGACCAACACTTAGACAAGCACTGGCCCGGGGGGGTTAAAATAATGATGACCCTCGGGAGCCTGACTCCCAAGGGAAAAGAAGAGGCTAGGTGGCGAAAGGTAAAACCAAGGTTGGGCCTTGCTGGAGGAGTTTTATTCAAAGCGAACTATCAAGGGGTTCCCATTATAACCCAACCGTGTAACGAACGCAAAATCCGGGAACATAACACCGATATGACGGAAACTAGGGCGGCAAGAGTGGAACAAAACACCAAGCATAAGGCCGAGCCTTCCACACTTTACCAAGTATATAGATGCATTAATTAAATAAGAGATATTGTGATATCCCAACAAAATATCCATGTCCCAAACATGGAACAAGCTCCAATCTTCACCTGCAACTAACAACGCTATAAGAGGGGCTGAGCAAAGCGGTAACATGGCCAAACAACGGTTTGCTAGGACAAGGTGGGTTAGCGGCTTGGCTTAACAATATGGGACGCATGATAAGCAAGTGGTAGGTATCGCGGCATAAGCATAGCAATAGAGCGAGCAAGTAGCAAGCAAAGATAGAAGTGATTTCGAGGGTATGGTCATCTTGCCTGCAATCCCGCAAGGAAGAAGAACAAGTCCATGAAGAAGACAAACGGACGAAGTCGAACGGATCCTCACAAACACGACGTTATCGGAACCAACCCGGAGAAGCAACACCGGAAAGAAGCAAACAACATAGTAAACAACCAACACATAAACATGGCATGATGCACAATCAAGTATGATGCATGCCCGGTTTAAAAAGGCATGGCATGGCAAAGTGCACAAACAACACTACAAATTAAGTGGAGCTCAATATGCAACGAGTTTCATATTGACGAGACACCACAACAATTATTTAGTTCTCTCTCGGTTATCTACCCAAAATATTAAATGTTAATTAACATGGCAAGAGGGTGAAGCACAACAAAACTACCTATCTAGGCAAGTTTAAATGAGGCCGGAAAAACAAACAACAAGTCCGGAAAAATCCTCATGTGCATATTTTGGTTATGGTACTGTTCTGCCCTAAACACAATTTTAGAGTTATTAAACATGCAAAGTGAGGCCACCATGTTAAACTAGGCATTTTTTCTACCCCATTTACATATAAAGTTTATTAAATTCTGAGTTACGGTTATTAAGTTATGAATTAAAGCATTTTAGCATGTCCATAGAGAAAATTTAAACAAACATCTATTTAAACATTTTAAACATAGATGAAAATTGCATATTATGAAACTAGATGAAAAACTAAGCATTTGCATATATGGTACGTTTAGTTTAGATGCATGCATATTTAACTATAGACAATGTAAAACAGTGGCAAATCTGTAAATATGCAATGCACCGGAAATTAAACAAATCCACAGGCAGAAAAAAAAACATGCACGGGCCCGAAGCATCAAGGTGCAGCGGCCCAGAAGAGGATTCGGCCCAAGTGGCTGTGCAAAAGAAATGGAAAAGAGGGAAAAAACTGGGGCGCCTGGACCTCGAACCCAGGACATCCCGGATGGGAGCGCGTGTGGCTAACCAGCTGGGCTAGTGTTGTGATCTCGATAGAGAAGGAGCACGGCGCCCTTTGAAAGGATGACAAGGCCAAGCCCTGACCTTCCATGAACGCACAGGAATCTCTGCCAACGGCGAACTCGATCAAGAAGGCGACTACAGAGGCTGTAGAGCACCGGCGGGCGTGCAGAAAAGGGACATTGATGCGCTGTGAGGAGATATCATGCAAAACGCTTAGGTGCACGGAAGACTCGAGGTCGCCTTGGTCATGGAGGCGGCAAGATGAAGAAGGGCCACGGACTTGCAATCGAGCGCAACCGTGCGCGTATGCAGATGCGTGTGCGTGGAGGTGTGGCAGTGAAGGTGCAGCAAGGGCAGCATGAGCAATGAAGCTAGCGGGCATGTGTGGGAGCAGGAGCTTGCGGTCATGGCGGCGATGCATGGCGAGGCAGGAGCTATAGCAGTGGGCGTGCGGAACCATGTGTGGTGCGCGCGTACAGCGAATGCGGCGTATATGCGCGGGGTGAGGCGGAAGCAGAGGGCAGGCTCGTGCACGAGCACAGCTCGGTGCGGGCGACGAAAATCGCGGCAGCAAGGCGAAGCAGAGGCACGGCCAGACGCGAGGGGATCCAGAGCGGGGCTGGACGAGCATGATACAACAACCCCAACAACTACGGAAAGACGTTGCAGAATTCGCCGGAGCACCGATAGCTAGACGAAGGCACGAAACTAGCAACGCGTACAGGGATCGGTCGGCAACAAGAAAGAGCAGGGATGGGTCTGGGTATACCTACTATATCTAGGACAAGAATATGTCAACGGGGATGCAGCAGATCGACGGCGGGGAGGCGAAGATCTCCGGTGGACTTGCTGTCCGCAAAGCAGAGGAGGCAGGGGAAGAGGCCGTCGGCATGGAACTTGGCGATCCAACTCAGGGAAGACGTCTGAACGGGTGTAGTCGACATCGACGAAGAAGATGGACATGCTGGAGACGACTGTGGTGGCCTCCGAGCAAGCAGGAGACGGCGAAGCTCTCGGTGGTGCTCTCTGTTCTTGAAGAAGAAGGGAAAACGGGGGGAGGAAGAGAGAGATGGCGGCGCGAGGAGGAAGGAGGAAACCCTAGGGGTCGCTGCAGGGCTTTATAGGGGCGCGGGAAGGCGCTGGCCTCGACATCCGTGAGCTCACGGCGCGACGGTGCGAGCGCTCTGGCTCTGAAGCGAGGGAGACGGAGGGAACGGAGCAGGTGACCGTGAGGGGGGATGGGTCGCTGGCAGGCGGGCCCGGCGAGAGAGAGAGGGAAAGAGTCGGCGCTGGCGGGCTGCGGGCGAGGGAAAAACTAGGCCGGCCTGGAGGTGAGGCCCAGTTGGCTGCTGCTGCGGCCTTTTCCATTTTCTTTAAGTTTCTGTTTATTTAAATAAACAGCAAAAGAGAAGAAAAATGGCCAGGGGGCTAGGACAAGAGTTTTTCAGATATAAAAATATTCTCGAGCTCCTGGAGTTTTGTAGTATGTGAAATAATTGTTTTGGGCATTTTTAGAGGTAGAAAAATAAAACAAGTTTGAATATAATTCAAACTTGAGGTATTTTTGAACCCAACCAAAATATCTTCAAATGAGCTGAAAAATTGGCAGAGAGGGTGTAGGCATGGTGCACTAGCATTATAAAAGAATGCACATTAAAGGGGCGGGGAAGAACTCGCTTGCATAAAGAAGTAAAAGAAGAGGAAGAAGAAGGTGATGGTGCAAGGCTAGGTTTGAGAGGGATAGCAAAGGGGTTGATACATACGACATGAATAGAGCAACACAACGTCATGAATAATGCAATGCACATGGTGATTATGATGAAATGCAAAAATGACAAGAGGCACAATGCCATGTAAAACAATGATGATCATGAAGCAAGAAGCAAATATGACAAGGCACTCAACAGCGAATAACTGGAAGACACCTGGCACATCGGTCTCGGGGCGCTACATGTGCGCAGTGCTTTGGTTTTTGATGACTTGTAGATTTTTGCAATAAGTATGTGAGTTCTTTATGACTAATGATGAGTCCATGGATTATACGCATTCTCACCCTTCCATCATTGCTAGCCTCTTCGGTACCGTGCATTGCCCTTTCTCACATTGAGAGTTGGTGCAAACTTCGCCGGTGCATCCAAACCCTGTGATATGATACGCTCTTTCACACATAAACCTCCTTATATCTTCCTCAAAACAGCCACCATACCTACCTATTATGGCATTTCCATAGCCATTCCGAGATATATTGCCATGCAACTTTCCACCATTCCGTTTATCATGACACATTCATCATTGTCATATTGCTTAGCATGATCATGTAATTGACATAGTATTTCTGGCAAAGCCACCATTCATAATTCTTTCATACATGTCACTCTTGGTTCATTGAATATCCCGGTACACTACCGGAAGCATTCATATAGAGTCATATTTTGTTCTAGCATCGAGTTGTAATCATTGAGTTGTAAATAGAAGTGTGATGATCATCATTTTCTAGACCATTGTCCCAATTGAGGAAATAAAAAAAGGCCATAAAAAGAGAAAGGCCCAAACAAAAAAATGAGAGAAAAAGAGAGAAGGGACAATGTTACTATCCTTTGCCACACTTGTGCTTCAAAGTAGCAACATAATCTTCATGATAGAGAGTCTTTTGTTTTGTCACTTTCATATACTAGTGGGAATTTTCATTATAGAACTTGGCTTGTATATTCCAACAATGGGCCTCCTCAAGTGCCCTAGGTCTTCATGAGCAAGCAAGTTGGATGCACACCCAATTAGTTTCTTTTGTTGAGCTTTCATACATTTTTAGCTCTAGTGCATCCATTGCATGGCAGTCCCTACTCCTTGCATTAACATCAATCGGTGGGCATCTCCATAGCCCATTGATTAGCCTCGTTGATGTGAGATTTTCTCCTTTTTGTCTTCTCCACATAACCCCCATCATCATATTCTATTCCACCCATAGTGCTATGTCCATGGCTCACGCTCATATATTGCGTGAAAGTTTATAGGTTTGAGATTGCTAAGGTATGAAACAATTGCTTGGCTTGTCATCAGGGTTCTGCATGATGAGAGCATTCTTGTGTGACAGAAATGGAGCATGACTAAACTATATGATTTTGTAGGGATGAACTTCTTTGGCCATGTTATTTTGAGAATACATAATTGCTTAGTTAGTATGCTTGAAGTATTATTATTTTTATGTCAATATGAACTTTTTTCTTGAATCTTTCGGGTCTGAATATTCATACCACCATTAAGAAGAATTACATTAAAATTATGCCAAGTAGCACTCCGCATCAAAAATTCTATTTTTATCATTTACCTACTCGAGGACGAGCAGGAATTAAGCTTGGGGATGCTTGATACGTCTCCAACGTATCTATAATTTTAGATTGCTCCATGCTATATTATGTACTGTTTTGGACATTATTGGGATTTATTATCCACTTTTATATTATTTTTGGGACTAACCTATTAACCGGAGGCCCAACCCAGAATTGCCGTTTTTTGCCTATTTTAGGGTTTCTAAGAAAAGGAATATCAAATGGAGTCCAAATGGAATGAAACCTTCGGGAACGTGATTTTCTCACCGAACATGCTCCAGGAGACTTGGACCCTACGTGAAGAAACAAAGGAGGAGGCCACGAGGTAGGGGGCGCGCCTACCCCCCCCCCCCCCCCAGGCGCACCCTCCACCCTCGTAGGCCCCCTATTGCTCCACTGACGTACTCCTTCCTCCTATATATACCTACGTACCCCAAAACGATCAGAACAGGAGCCAAAACCCTAATTCCACCGCCGCAACTTTCTGTATCCACGAGATCCCATCTTGGGGCCTGTTCCGGAGCTCCGCCGGAGGGGGTATCCATCACGGAGGGCTTCTACATCAACACCATAGCCCCTCCGATGAAGTGTGAGTAGTTCACCTCAGACCTACGGGTCCATAGTTATTGGCTAGATGGCTTCTTCTCTCTTTTTGGATCTCAATACAATGTTCTCCCCCTCTCTTGTGGAGATCTATTCGATGTAATCTTCTTTTGCGGTGTGTTCGTTGAGACCGATGAATTGTGGGTTTATGATCAAGTTTATCTATGGACAATATTTGAATCTTCTCTGAATTCTTTTATGTATGATTGGTTATCTTTGCAAGTCTCTTCGAATTATCAGTTTGGTTTGGCCTACTAGATTGATCTTTCTTGCAATGGGAGAAGTGCTTAGCTTTGGGTTCAATCTTGCGGTGTCCTTTCCCAGTGACAGTAGGGGCAGCAAGGCATGTATTGTATTGTTGCCATCGAGGATAACAAGATGGGGGTTTCATAATATTGCATGAGTTTATCCCTCTACATCATGTCATCTTGCTTAAGGCGTTACTCTCTTTTTATGAACTTAATACTCTAGATGCATGCTGGATAGCGGTCGATGAGTGGAGTAATAGTAGTAGATGCAAGCAGGAGTCGGTCTACTTGTCTCGGATGTGATGCCTATATACATGATCATACCTAGATATTCTCATAACTATGCTCAATTCTGTCAATTGCTCAACAGTAATTCGTTCACCCACAATAAAATACTTATGCTCTTGACAGAAGCCACTAGTGAAACCTATGGCCCCCGGGTCTATCTTCATCATATTAATCTTCCAATACTTAGTTATTTCCTTTGCTTTTATTTTACTTTGCATCTTTATCATAGAAATACCAAAAATAATATCTTATCATATCTATCATATCTCACTCTCATAAGTGGCCGTGTAGGGACTGACAACCCCTTATCGCGTTGGTTGCGAGGATTTATTTATTTTGCGCAGGTATGAGGGACTCGCGCGCAACCTCCTACTGGATTGATACCTTGGTTCTCAAAAACTGAGGGAAATACTTACGCTACTTTGCTGCATCATCCCTTCCTCTTCGGGGAAAACCAACGTAGTGCTCAAGAGGTAGCAGGGAGAGCTTCGGCTCATCATCCAAAGGGTCTGCTGCTACTGCTTCTTCTTCCTCAAATTCTCTCTGTGCCACTAGCGCAGCACTAACCACTTGATTCGTTGCCGCTAGGTATAGCAGCAACGGCTCTTGCGGTTTAGGTGTGACTAGTATTGGCGTGGAGGAGTGGTACCTCTTCAAATCTTGCAGCGCCGCCTCTGCCTCCGGAGTCCATTTCATTGGACCCGCCTTCTTCAAAAATTTGAAGAAGGGGAGGGCGCGCTCAGCAAATTTGGAGATGAACCTACTTAGAGCAGCAGCACAACCGGCAAGCCTTCGAACATCTTTGACTCGTCTTGGCACCTCAATCTGCTCAATTGTTTTGATCTTGTCGGGATTTGCTTCGATTCCACATTGAGACACAAAGGACCCGAGAAGTTTGCCGGATGGAATGCCAAACATACACTTTTCTGGGTTGAGCTTGAGGTTGATTTTGCATAGGTTGGCAACTGTTTCGTCCAGATCTTGCATGAGCGTGGCCTTGTCTTTGGTTTTGACTAATATATCATCCATATAGGCTTCCATATTTCTATGCAGTTGGGGCTCAAAACCAATTTGGACCGCTTGGGCAAATGTCGAACCCGCGCTCTTCAACCCGAAAGGCAGTGATACGTCTCCAATGTATCTACTTTTCCAAACACTTTTGCCCTTGTTTTGGACTCTAACTTGCATGATTTGAATGGAACTAACCCGGACTCATGTTGTTTTTAGCAGAATTGCCATGGTGTTATTTTTGTGCAGAAATAAAAGTTCTCAGAATGACCTGATAATTTACGGAGACACGTTTTGGAAATAATAAAAAGTACTGGTGAAAGAATTAGCACCAGGGGGCCCACACCCTGTCCATGAGGGCGCAGGGCGCGCCCCTGCCTCGTGGGCCCCTGAGGCTCCACCGACGTCAATTCCAACTCTATATATTCACGTTCGGGGAGGAAAAAATCAGAGAGAAGGATTAACCGCGTTTTACGATATGGAGCCGCCGCCAAGCCCTAATCTTCATTGGGAGGGCTGATCTGGAGTCCGTTCGGGGCTCCGGAGAGGGGAATCCATCGCCATCGTCATCATCAACCTTCCTCCATCACCAATATCATGATGCTCACTGTTGTGCGTGAGTAATTCCATCGTAGGCTTGCTGGACGGTGATGGGTTGGATGAGATTTATCATGTAATCGAGTTAGTTTTGTTAGGGTTTGATCCCTAGTATCCATTATGTTCTATGATTGATGTTGCTATGACTTTTCTATGCTTAATGCTTGTCATTAGGGCCCGGGTGCCATGATTTTCAGATCTGAACCTATTATGTTTTCATGAATATACGTGAGTTCTTGATCTTATCTTGCAATTCAATAGTCACCAACTATGTGTTATGATCTGGTAACCCCAAAGTGACAATAATCGGGACCACTCCCGGTGATGACCGTAGTTTGAGGGGTTCATGTATTCACTAAGTGTTAATGCTTTGGTCTGGTACTCTATTAAAAGGAGGCCTTAATATCCCTTAGTTTCCAATAGGACCCAGCTGCCACGGGAGGGTAGGACAAAAGATGTCATGCAAGTTCTTTTCCATAAGCATGTATGACTATATTCGGAATACATGCCTACATTACATTGATGAACTGGAGCTAGTTCTGTGTCACCCTGTGTTATAACTGTTGCATGAGGAATCGCATCCGACATAATTATCCATCACTGATCCATTGCCTACGAGCTTTTCACATATTGATCGGGAGGGGTGTGGCGTACCGCAAAACGGAGGAAACGGACTTGTGTTGGAGCACTACGGTCAAAATGGGGGTCTTGTTCATCGGGAGGGGTGTGGCGTACCGCAAAATGGGACTCCACGGGATACTGTTCATCTCCACCATCGACCTCCTCCAGCCTCCACGGGCTACTGTTCATCCACCGTCGACCTCCTCCAACCTCCACCTGCGACTGTTCATCCATGGGCTCCTGTTCATCCAGCCTCCACCACGCGCTCATCCACCGGCTACTGTTCAACCAGCCCTCTCCGTCTTTTTCAACCCCCCCTCCACGGGCTACTGTTCATCCAGCCCTCCACCGGCTACTGTTCAACTAGCCCTCCATTGGCTACTGTTCGTCCAGCCCTCCCCGGGGTCCTGTTCATCCACCGTCTCGATCGATCGGGGTCCTGTTCATCCAGCGGCAACGGCCTCTACTACCACGGGGTCCTGTTCATCCAACCCCCCACCGGGAACTGTTCATCCACCCCCCCCAACAACGCTCATTGTTCATCAAGAGGCAGCATCTATCGGCTTCAGTTTGCAATAGTAGCGAAGGAATCACTCGGGTTCAGTTAACAGCAAGGGATCGATTGATTGCTCGGGTTCAGTAACGCGTAGCCCGCGATGCAATCGCTCAGGTTCAGTTAGAGCGCAAAGCCTCGCACACACGCGCATACGTATGAGAGAAACGCGCATCGCTCGGCCCCCGACCACCCACCGTAACCAGGAACTCCCCGATATTTTCCTCACCCTCGCTTTTACCATGGTTTTCTCTGTCATGTACGGCCCAAAAAATGTCATTCAGCTGCGTCTCCGGCCCGCCTAGGACGAAAAGCCCATTTTCTGTCATGATTTTTTATCATAGAAGTAGGACCCCACCACATCTATGATGATACCAGGTTTTGTCACAATTATCATCATAGAAGTGTCATAAGCATGACAGAAAAAAAAATTGTTCGACCCAAAAATGTCACGGATGTGTCTATTTTTTGTAGTGGGGGCATAGCCAGACTATATGATTTTTTAGGGATAACTTTCTTTGGCCATGTTATTTTAAGAATATGTGATTGCTTTATTAGTATGATTGAAGTATTATTGTTTTTATGTCAATATTAAACTTTTGCTTTGAATCTTATGGATCTGAATATTCATGCCACAATAAAGAAAATTACATGGATAAATATGTTAGGTAGCATTCCACATCAAAAAATTTGTTTTTATCATTTACCTACTCAAGGACGAGTAGGAATTAAGCTTGGGGATGCTTGATATGTCTCCAACGTATCTATAATTTTGATTGTTCCATGTTGTTATGTTATCTATTTTGCATGTTTTATATGCATTTATATGCTATTTTATATTATTTTTGGGACTAACTTACTAACCTAGAGCCCAGTGCCAGTTTCTGATTTTGAGTTTTACAGAAAAGGAATATCAAACGGAGTCCAAACAGAATAAAACTTTCGCGATGATTTTTATTGGGCCAGAAGACAACTTTAGGACTTAGAGATGAAGTCAGGGGAGTCCCGAGGCAACCACAAGCCATAGGGGCGCGCCCTAGGGGGCGCCCTGAGGGCTTGTGAGCCCCTCGGAGCTCATCCAACCCTAATATTTGGCCTATAAATTCCAAAATATTCCCAAACCAACAGAAATGTCCACCAAAATATTTTTCCGCCGTCGCAAGCCTCTGTTTGCACGAGTTTCCATCTTGGGGCCTTTTCCGGTATCCTGCCAGAGGGGGATTCGATCACGAAGGGCATCTACATCAACTCTGTCGCCCTACCAATGAAGCATGAGTAATTTACCACAGACCTACGGGTCCATAGCTAGTAGCTAGATGGCTTCTTCTCTTTCTTTGATCTTCAATACCATGTTCTCCTTGATGTTCTTGGAGTTCTATCCAATCTATCTTCTTTTGCGGTGTGTTTGTTGAGGTCAATGAATTGTGGATTTATGATCAGATTATCTTTGAATATTATTTGAGTCTTTACTTAATTCTTATATGCATTATTTGATATCTTTGTATTTCTCTTCGAATAATCGGTTTGGTTTGGCCAACTAGATTGGTTCTTCTTGCAATGGGAGAGGTGCTTAGTTTTGAAGAAAATATGCCCTAGAGACAATAATAAAGTTGTTATTTATATTTCCTTATATCATGATAAATGTTTATTATTCATGCTAGAATTGTATTAACCGGAAACTTAGTACATGTGTGAATACATAAGACAAACAAAGTGTCCCTAGTATGCCTCTAATTGACTAGCTCGTCAATCAAAGATGGTTAAGTTTCCTAGCCATAGACATGTGTTGCCATTTGATGAACGGGATCACATCATTAGAGAATGATGTGATGGACAAGACCCATCCGTTAGCTTAGCATAATGATCGTTTAGTTTTTCTGCTATTGCTTTCTTCATGACTTATACATGTTCCTATGACTATGAGATTATGCAACTCCCGAATACCGGAGGAACACCTTGTGTGCTATCAAACGTCACAACGTAACCGGGTGATTATAAAGATGCTCTACAGGTGTCTCCGATGGTGTTTGTTGAGTTGGCATAGATCGAGATTAGGATTTGTCACTCCGTGTATCGGAGAGGTATCTCAGGGCCCTCCCAGTAATGCACATCACTATGAGCCTTGCAAGCAATGTGACTAATGAGTTAGTCACGGGATGATGCATTACAGAACGAGTAAAGAGACTTGCCGATAAAGAGATTGAACTAGGTACGATGATACCTACGATCGAATCTCGGGCAAGAAACATATCGATGACAAAGGGAATAACGTATGTTATTATGCAGTTTAACCGATAAAGATCTTCGTAGAATATGTAGAAGCCAATATGAGCATCTAGGTTCCGCTATTGGTTATTGACCGGAGATGTGTCTCGGTTATTCGAACACCGGAAGTGTTCCGGATAGTTTCAAGTAAAACCGGAGTGCCGGAGGGGTTACTCGAACCCCCCGGGGGGACTAATGGGCCACCATGGGCCTTGTTGGAAAGAGAGGAGGCCAGCCAGGGCAGGCCCACCCCTTGTAGTCTGAATTGGACAAGGGAAGGGGGTCGATGCCTCCCTTTCCTACTCCCTCTCCCTCTCCTTCCTTCCCCCTCTCTTCTTTGTGGAGGAATCCTACTAGGATTGGTAATCCTAGTAGGACTCCCTCTCCTTGGGCGTGCCCCTAGGGCCGGACGGCCTCCGCCTCCCTCCTTTATATACGGGGGCAGGGGCACCCTAGAACACACAAGTTGATCTTTTAGCCGTGTGTGGTGCCCCCTCCACAGTTACACACCTCGGCAATGTTGGGGATATCGCTTATCGGGCACTTATCGGTCGACCCGAGATAAGGGGTAAATCGGCCAGTTTATCGGCGTATCGGACGGTTTATCGCCATATCGGCTAATTTATCGGCCGATTTATCTTATCGGTCAGAGAACGGTAAGCGATAAATCAGCCAATTTATCGGAATATCAGAAGATATCTTGAATAGTGCACCTCGGTCATATCATCGTAGTGCTTAGGCTAATCCCTGCGCCATTAAATTCGTAATCACTGTCGCCACACCGTCGTGCCGACGGAACTCTCCCTCGGCCTCAGCTAGATCAAGAGTACGAGGGACGTCACCGAGCTGAACATGTGCTGATCGCGGAGGTGTCGTACGTTCGGTCCTTGGATCGGTTGGTTCGTGAAGACGTTCGACTACATCAACCGCGTTACTAAACGCTTGCGCTTTCGGTCCGTGAGGGTATGTAGACACACGCTCCCCTCTCGTTTCTATGCATCTCCTAGATATATCTTGCGTGATCGTAGGCAAAATAATTAAAATACGACGTTCCCCAACAGTGGTATCAGAGCCAGGTTTATGCGTAGATGTTATATGCACGAGTAGAACACAATGAGTTGTGGGCGATAATAGTCATACTGCTTACCAGCATGTCTTACTTTGATTCGACGGTATTGTTGGATGAAGCGGCCCAGACTGACATTACATGATCGAGTTCATGAGACTGGTTCTACCGACATGTTTCGCACATAGGTGGCCAGTGGGTGTCTATTTCTCCAACTTTAGTTGAATCGAGTTTGACTACACCCGGTCCTTGTTGAAGGTTAAAACGGCACACTTGACGAAAAATCATTGTGGTTTTGATGCGTATGTAAGAACGGTTCTTGCTAGAAGCCCGTAGCAGCCACGTAAAACTTGCAACAACAAAGTAGAGGACAGCTAACTTGTTTTTGCAGGGCTTCCTGTGATGTGATATGGTCAAGACGTGATGATATATGAATTGTTGTATGAGATGATCATGTTTTGTAACAGTTATCGACAACTAGCAGGAACCATATTTTTGTCGCTTTATTGTATGAAATGCAATCGCCATGTAATTGCTTTACTTTATCACTAAGCAGTAGTGATAGTCATAGTAGAAATAGTTGGCGAGACGACAACGATGCTTCGATGGAGATCAAGGTGTCAAGCCGGTGACGATGGTGATCATGACGGTGCTTTGAAGATGGAGATCAAAGGCACAAGATGATGATGGCCATATCATATCACTTATTTGATTGGATGTGATGGTTATACTTTATGCATCTTATTTTGCTTAGTACGGCGGTAGCATTAAGATGATCTCTCACTAAATTTCAAGGTATAAGTGTTCTCCCTGAGTATGCACCGTTGCTACAGTTCGTCGTGCCGAGACACCACGTGGTGATCGGGTGCGATAAGCTCTACGTTCACATACAACGGGTGCAAGCCAGTTTTGCACATGCAGAATACTCGGGTTAAACTTGACGAGCCTAGCATATGCAGATATGGCCTCGGAACACTGAGACCGGAAGGTTGAACGTGAATCATATAGTAGATATGATCAACATACTGATGTTCACCATTGAAAACTACTCCATCTCACATGATGATCGGACATGGTTTAGTTGATATGGATCACATGATCACTTAGATGATTAGAGGGATGTCTATCTAAGTGGGAGTTCTTAAGTAATATGATTACTTGAACTTTAATTTATCATGAACTTAGTACCTAATAGTATTTTGCATGTCTATGTTGTTGTAGATCAGTGGCCCGTGCTACCGTTCCTTTGAATTTTAATGCGTTCCTAGAGAAAGCTAAGTTAAAAGATGATGGTAGCAACTACACAGACTGGGTCCATAACTTGAGGATTATCCTCATTGCTGCATAGAAGAATTACGTCCTAGAAGCACCGCTAGGTTACAAACCCATTGCAAGAGCAACGCCAGATGTTATGAACATTGATACATCTCCAACGTATCTATAATTTTTGATTGCTCCATGCTATATTATCTTCTGTTTTGGACATTATTGGGCTTTATTATTCACTTCTATATTATTTTTGGGACTAACCTATTAACCGGAGGCCCAGCCCAGAATTGTTGTTTTTTGCCTATTTCAGAGTTTCGCAGAAAAATAATATCAAACGGAGTCCAAACGAAATGAAACCTTCAAGAACGTGATTTTTGAAACGAACAAGATCCAGGAGACTTGGACCCTACATCAAGCAACCAACAAGGAAGCCACGAGGTAGGGGGCGCGCCTACCCCCCCCCCCCCAGGCGCGCCCTCCACCCTCGTGGGCCCCCTGTTGCTCCACCGACGTACTCCTACCTCCTATATAAACCTACGTACCCCCAAACGATCAGATACGGAGCCAAAACCCTAATTTCACCGCTGTAACTTTCTATATCCATGAGATCCCATCTTGGGGCCTGTTCCGGAGCTCCGCCATAGGGGGCATCGATCACGGAGGGCTTCTACATCAACACCATAGCCTTTCCGATGAAGTGTGAGTAGTTTGCTTCAGACCTTCGGGTCCATAGTTATTAGCTAGATGGCTTCTTCTCTCTTTTTGGATCTCAATACAATGTTCTCCCCCTCTCTTGTGGAGATCTATTCAATGTAATCTTCTTTTCCGGTGTGTTTGTTGAGACCGATGAATTGTGGGTTTATGATCAAGTTTATCTATGAACAATATTTGAATCTTCTCTGAATTCTTTTATGTATGATTGGTTATCTTTGAAGTCTCTTCGAATTATCAGTTTGGTTTGGCCTACTAGATTGATCTTTCTTGCAATGGGAGAAGTGCTTAGCTTTGGGTTCAATCTTGCGGTGTCCTTTCCCAGTGATAGTAGGGGCAGCAAGGCACGTATTGTATTGTTGCCATCGAGGATAACAAGATGGGGTTTTTATCATATAGCATGAATTTGTCCATCTACATCATGTCATCTTGCTTAAGGTGTTACTCTGTTCTTATGAACTTAATACTCTAGATGCATGCTGGATAGCGGTCGATGTATGGAGTAATAGTAGTAGATGCAGGCAGGAGTCGGTCTACTTGTCTCAGACGTGATGCTTATATAAATGATCATACCTAGATATTCTCATAACTATGCTCAATTATGTCAATTGCTCAATAGTAATTGTTAACCCACTGTAAAATACTTATGCTCTTGAGAGAAGCCACTAGTGAAACCTATGGCCCCCAGGTCTATCTTCATCATATTAATCTTCCAACACTTAGTTATTTCCTTTGCTTTTTACTTTGCTTTTATTTTACTTTGCATCTTTATCATAAAAATACCAAAAATATGATCCTATCATATCTATTAGATCTCACTCTCGTAAGTGACCGTGTAGGGATTGACGACCCCTTATTGTGTTGGTTGCAAGGATTTATTTGTTTTGTGTAGGTGCGAGGGACTCGCGCGTAGGCTCCTACTGGATTGATACCTTGGTTCTCAAAAACTGAGGGAAATACTTACGTACTTTGCTGCATCACCCTTTCCTCTTCAAGGGAAAATCAACGCAGTGCTCAAGAGGTAGCAAGAAGGATTTCTGGCGCTTGCACAAAAGTCAACACACCAAGTACCCATCACAAACCCTTATCTCCCGCATTACATTATTTGACATTTGCCTCTCGTTTTCCTGTCCCCCACTTCACCCTTGCCGTTTTATTCGCCTCTTTCCCGTTTGCTTTGATGTCTTACTTGGCCCGTTTGGTTGGTATAGTTGTTTATTTATTACTAAACAGAGAACCTAAGATCTATGGATCCTCATCCTCTTGCTAATCTTTTTAAGAGATCCAATTATGATGAACCAATTGCTAGTGAGTTTTGTGCACTAGATTATCTTTATGAAGTTTTGCTTGAAATTCGTGAATCTGAAAATTGTGATGAAGTACTTTATGGAGTGATTCACGATGGATCTTTGTATAGAAAGCATGATTGCAATGATGATAGTATAAATTTTATTAATGTCAATTGTGCTTATAATATGCAAAACCCTAAGCTTGGGGATGCTAGTTTTGCTATGTCTACTACTTGTTGGAATGATCATGATTGGGGGGATTCTTCTTATGATCTTGAAATTTTATTTAAGCCCCATGATGAATATGAGATTGATAATAGTGTTTGCAATATTATTGAAAGTGGGTTTGGAAGAGTGTCAACTTTAGATCCCACATATTTGGAGAACGTTCAATCTTATGAAATTTTTGTTAAAAGTGGGTTTGGAGAGGTCATGACTTTAGTTAATGTTAATCCCACTATTTTGGAAGAGTGTCAACTTTGCATGCATGTAGATCATGTTGAAAATATTTTATGTTATAGCTATTTTTTTTGAATTTGCTTATGATACTACATGTAATTATTTTGAGAGAGGAAAATGTGGTGGTAGAAATTTTCATGTTACTAAATTACCTCTCGTTATGTTGAGATTGCTATTGTTTCTTTCCGCTTCCTTACATATGCTAGTTTTTGCTTACCTTGATAATTTGTTTTCCTATAAGATGCCTATGCATAGGAAGTATGTTAGACTTATATGTGTTTGTCACGTGTTTTATGATGCTCTTTTTGTGCTTCAATTCTTGTCTTTCAGGAGAGCATCATTGAAATCGTGTGCCTAGCTATAAGGCTTTAAAGAAAAGCGCTTGTTGGGAGACAACCCAATATTTTTATTTGCTGTTATTCAATAAATAATTTATCTAGCCTCTGTTTTGGTTGTGTTTTTTGTGTTTAATTAGTTTTTGTGCCAAGTAGAACCGTTGGGAAGACTTGGGGAAAGTCTTGTTAATCTTTCTCTAAAAAACAGAAACTTTAGCGCTCACGAGAACTGCTGCCATTTTTAGTTGGAAAGTGATATTTAGTTAATTCTTTTTGAAGATGATTAATAGATAAATTCCTCACGTCCATAAATTTATTTTAGGAATTTTGGAGTTCCAGATCTTGCGTTAGCTACAGATTACTAAAGACTGTTCTGTTTTTGACAGATTCTGTTTTTCGTGTGTTGTTTGCTTATTTTGATGAATCTATGGCTAGTAAAAGAGTTTATAAAACATAGAGAAGTTGGAATACAGTAAATTTAACACCAATATAAATAAAGAATGAGTTCATTACAGTACCTTGAAGTGGTGTTTTGTTTTCTTTCGCTAACGGAGCTCACGAGATTTTCTACTTTAAGTTTTGTGTTGTGAAGTTTTCAAGTTTTGTGTAAAGATTTGATGGATTATGGAACAAGGAGTGGCAAGAGCCTAAGCTGGGGGATGCCCATGACACCCCCAAGATAATCTAAGGACACCAAAAAGCCAAAGCTTGGGGATGCCGCGGAAGGCATCCCCTCTTTCGTCTACTTCTATCGGTAACTTTACTTGGAGCTATATTTTTATTTACCACATGATATGTGTTTTGCTTGGAGCATCTTGTATGATTTGAGTATTTTATTTTTAGTTTAACACAACCATCTTTGCTGTACACACCTTTTGAGAGAGACACACATGATTCGGAAATTATTTATTAGAATACTCTATGTGCTTCACTTATATCTTTTGAGTTATATAGTTTTGCTCTAGTACTTCACTTATATCTTTTAGAGCACGGTGGTGGATTTGTTTTATAGAAACTATTGATCTCTCATGCTTCACTTAGATTATTTTGAGAGTCTTAAATAGCATGGTAATTTGCTTAAATAATCCTAATATGCTAGGTATACAAGATTAGTAAAAAAATTCTTATGAGTGTGTTGAATACTAAGAGAAGTTTGATGCTTGATGATTGTTTTGAGATATAAAGATGGTGATATTAGAGTCATGCTAGTTGAGTAGTTGTGAATTTGAGAGATACTTGTGTTAAAGTTTGTGATTCCCGTAGCATGCACGTATGGTGAACCGTTATGTGATGAAGTCATAGCATAATTTATTTATTGATTGTCTTCCTTATGAGTGGCGGTTGGGGACGAGCGATGGTCTTTTCCTACCAATCTATCCCCCTAGGAGCATGTGCGTAATACTTTGCTTTGATAACTTGTAGATTTTTGCAATAAGTATATGATTTCTTTATGACTAATGTTGATTCCATGGATTATACGCACTTTTCTTCCTTCCACCATTGCTAGGCTCTCTAATACCGCACACTTTTCACCGGTATCATACACCCACCATATACCTTCCTCAAAACAGCCACCATACCTACCTATCATGGCATTTCCATAGTCATTCTGAGATATATTGCCATGCAACTTACCACCGTTCCGATTATTATGACACGCTCCATCATTGTCATATTGCTTTGCATGATCATGTAGTTGACATCGTATTTGTGGCAAAGCCACCATTCATAATTCTTTCATACATGTCACTCTTGATTCATTGCATATCTCGGTACACCACCGGAAGCATTCACATAGAGTCATATTTTTTTTCTAAGTATTGAGTTGTAATTGTTGAGTTGTAAGTAAATAAGAGTGTGATGATCATCATTATTAGAGCATTGTCCCAAGTGAGGAAAGGATGATGGAGACTATGATTCCCCCACAAGTCGGGATGGGACTCCAGACTAAAAAAAAGAGGCCATAAGAAAAAGAGAAAAGGCCCAAATAAAAAATGAGAGAAAAAGAGAGAAGGGACAATGCTACTATCCTTTTACCGCACTTGTGCTTCAAAGTAGCACCATGATCTTCTTGATAGAGAGTCTCCTATGATATCACTTTCATATACTAGTGGGAATTTTTCGATATAGAACTTGGCTTGCATATTACAATGATGGGCTTCCTCAAAATGCCCTAGGTCTTCGTGAGCAAACAAGTTGGATGCACACCCAGTTAGTTTCTTTTGTTGAGCTTTCATATACTTATAGCTCTAGTGCATCTGTTGCATGGCAATCCCTACTCACTCACATTGATATCTATTGATGGGCATCTCCATAGCCCATTGATACGCCTAGTTGATGTGAGACTATCTTCTCCCTTTTTGTCTTCTCCACAACCACCATTCTATTCCACATATAGTGCTATGTCCATGGCTCACGCTCATGTATTGCGTGAAGAATGAAAAAGTTTGAGAATGTCAAAAATATGAAACAATTGCTTGGCTTATCATCGGGGTTGTGCATGATTTAAATACTTTGTGTGGTGAAGATAGAGCATAGCCAGACTATATGATTTTGTAGGGATAACTTTCTTTGACCATGTTATTTTGAGAAGACATAATTGCTTAGTTAGTATGCTTGAAGTATTATTATTTTTATGTCAATATTAAACTTTTGTCTTGAATCTTTCGGATCTGAATATTCATACCACAATTAAGAAGAATTACATTGAATTATGCCTAGTAGCATTCCGCATCAAAAATTCTGTTTTTATCATTTACCTACTCGAGGACGAGCAGGAATTAAGCTTGGGGATGCTTGATACGTCTCCAGCGTATCTATAATTTTTGATTCCTCCAAGCTATATTATCTTTTGTTTTGGACATTATTGGGCTTTATTATTCACTTTTATATTATTTTTGGGACTAACCTATTAACCGGAGGCCCAGCCCAGAATTGATGTTTTTTGCCTATTTCAGAGTTTCACAGAAAAAGAATATCAAACAGAGTCCAAACGGAATGAAACCTTCGGGAACGTGATTTTTGGAACGAACAAGATCCAGGAGACTTGGGCCCTACGTCAAGCAACCAACAGGGAAGCCACGAGGTAGGGGGCGCGCCTCCCCCCCAGGCGCGCCCTCCACCCTCGTGGGCCCCCTGTTGCTCCACTGACATACTCCTTCCTCCTATATATACCTACGTACCCCCAAATGATCATATACGGAGCCAAAACCCTAATTCCACCGCCGTAACTTTCTGTATCCACGAGATCCCATCTTGGGGCCTGTTCCGAAGCTCCGCCGGAGGGGGCATCGATCACGGAGGGCTTCTACATCAACACCATAGCCTTTCCGATGAAGTGTGAGTAGTTTACGTCAGACCTTCGGGTCCATAGTTATTAGCTAGATGGCTTCTTCTCTCTTTTTGGATCTAAATACAATGTTCTCCCCCTCTCTTGTGGAGATCTATTCGATGTAATCTTCTTTTGCCGTGTGTTTGTTGAGACCGATGAATTGTGGGTTTATGATCAAGTTTATCTATGAACAATATTTGAATATTCTCTAAATTCTTTTATGTATGATTGGTTATCTTTGCAAGTCTCTTCGAATTATCAGTTTGGTTTGGCCTACTAGATTGATCTTTCTTGCAATGGGAGAAGTGCTTAGCTTTGGGTTTAATCTTGCGGTGTCCTTTCCCAATGACAGTAGGGGCAGCAAGGCACGTATTGTATTGTTGCCATCGAGGATTACAAGATGGGGTTTTTATCATATTGCATGAATTTATCCCTCTACATCATGTCATCTTGCTTAAGGCATTACTCTATTCTTATGAACTTAATACTCTAGATGCATGCTGGATAGCGGTCGATGTGTGGAGTAATAGTAGTAGATGCAGGCAGGAGTTGGTCTACTTGTCTCGGACGTGATGCCTATATACATGATCATACCTAGATATTCTCATAACTATGCTCAATTCTGTCAATTGCTCAATAGTAATTGTTCACCCATTGTAAAATACTTATGCTCTTGAGAGAAGCCACTAGTGAAACATATGGCCCCCGGGTCTATCTTCATCATATTAATCTTCCAACACTTAGTTATTTCCATTGCTTTTTTACTTTGCTTTTATTTTACTTTGCATCTTTATCATAAAAATACCAAAAATATTATCCTATCATATCTATCAGATCTCACTCTCGTAAGTGACCGTGTAGGGATTGACATCCCCTTATTTCGTTGGTTGCGGGGATTTATTTGTTTTGTGTAGGTGCGAGGGACTCGCGCGTAGCCTCCAACTGGATTGATACCTTGGTTCTCAAAAACTGAGGGAAATACTTACGCTACTTTGCTGCATCACCCTTTCCTCTTCAAGGGAAAACCAACACAGTGCTCAAGAGGTAGAAAACACCTGGCAGATCAAAGCTGATGACTACTCGATAGTTCAGTGTGTCATGCTTTATGGCTTAGAACCGGGACATCAACAACGTTTTGAACGTCATGGAGCATATGAGATGTTCCAGGAGTTGAAGTTAATACTTCAAGCAAATGCCCGGAATGAGAGATATGAAGTCTCCAATAAGTTCTATAGCTGCATGATGGAGGAGAATAGTTATGTCAGTGAACATATACTCAAAATGTCTGGGTACCACAACCACTTGACTCAGCTGGGAGTTAATCTTCCTGGTGATAGTGTCATTGAAAGAGTTCTTCAATCATTGCCACCAATATACAAGAGCTTCGTGATGAACTATAATATGCAAGGGATGGACAAGACGACTCTTGAGCTCTTCACGATGCTAAAAGCTGTGGAGGTAGAAATAAATAAGGAGCATCAAGTGTTGATGGTCAACAAGACCACCAGTTTCAAGAAAAAGGGTAAAGGGAAGAAAGGGAACTTCAAGAAGAACAGCAAGCCAGTTGGTGCTCAAGTGAAGAAACCCAAGTCTGGACCTAAGCCTAAGACTGAGTGCTTCAACTACAAAGGGACTGGTCACTTGAAGTGGAACTGCCCCAAGTATTTGGCGGAGAACAAGGATGGCAAAGTGAAAGGTATATTTGATATACATGTTATTGATGTGTACCTTACTAATGCTCACAGTAGTGCCTGGGTATTTGATATTGGTTTAGTTGCTAACATTTGCAACCCGAAACAGGGGCTACAGATTAAGCAAAGATTGGCTAAGGACGAGGTGACGATGCACGTGGGAAATGGTTCCAAAGTTGATGTGATCAACGTCGGCACGCTACCTCTACATCTACCTTCGGGGTTAGTTTTAGACCTAAATAATTGTTATTTGGTGCCAGCGTTGAGCATGAACATTGTCGGGACCCCGATTCTAAGTCACACCGATCTAGCCTGTAACAACTCATATCACTTTGCGGCCTCACGCACGGTATTCCCACGGGTGTCGCCTTACCATGGCCCGGGACCGTTTGCGCCTTTTGGCTCACGTATATGATAGTATCGCTAGCATCCATATGACAGAGAACCCGGGCCGACATGGCTAGTCGTGAACCCAAAGCAGTGCTAACCTATGGGGACAGGCATACATGAATCACATCGAGCATGTCGGTCAACAGCATATGAATCCGGGCTGTAGCACTGGGCTAACAGGACTCCGGGGAACCCGGGCTGTAGCAGGCTAGGCAGGACTCCAGAAGTCACCGCGTGACATTTCCCTGAAGGGACAGACATAGGAACGAAGTGGAACACATGCCGGCCAGTCAAGTGTTCTGAGCAGTAGTGCTGGGCTAGTAGGACTACTATGGCTCAAGGAAGCACTAAACTACATTTCCCCATAAGAGAGGCTGCCAAGGATAAACAACTAGATTGTCGGATCCCACACATAGCAGTACACGTCACACGTACGCATAACATGCAAGTATGTGCTGTACAACATGGCATCACAACATAACGCAAACTCATATAGATAAAGGCTCAGAAGAGCCACATAGCATTAAATACAAACAGGGGTCACATGACCCATCATTTAGAGCATACAAGCAACGGAAGCATTACATGTCTGAGTACAGACAACTACGAAAGAAAAAGGCCGAGGAGCCTGACTATCCACAAGTCCCTCCCAAGGTACCAAGATCGTAGCTGAGGTACAAGCTACTCATCGAAGTCCAAGTGGTACTACTAGTGAGACAGATGTCTCATCTGCAAAACATAAATAAAGCAAACGTGAGTACAAAGGTACTCAGCAAGACTTACATCAGATCCTATCATACATGCATTTGTATCAAGAAGGTGAAGTGGGGTTTAGTTGCAGCAAGCCAGCTTTGACTCAGTGGCTATCATGTTCTACGACAACGAGAAACTTCTTTGAGATGAGGCAGCGCACACGAGTCCACTAAGCACCACCTCAATACACTACTATGGTTTCATCCTCGTCTCCTGACGAGAAGGCCATCCATAGCACTCACACTTGTCTTGAGCATTTTAGAGTATCCACTTTAAGTTGTCTATGTACCACGTAAGCATCCAAGAAATCCATAACCGAGGACACGGCTATTCGAATAGATCATGATAACCCTGCAGGGGTGTACTTCTTCACACACGCTCTCACCACTTATCACCATGTACACGTCATGTACCTCGGCAACCTTCGAGCGGAAGCCTGGCGAGGGTGTCAGCCACGACCTGACTAACCACACAAGACTCTAGTCCATGTTTATCGCCTATTCGGGTTCCATCCGCAAGGATATCCGGCCGGGGTGTCGCTCACGGCCCCAAATGATATGTGCAGGGTTCCCAAGCCCACCTCACCGGATGGATCTACGCTTGGTACACCGTGCCACTTGTGCCTAGTCTGTCCCAAGCCCACCTGGCCGGGTGCCACTTGGTAGACTACTAACACTACCTATAAACACCAGAAACTATTTGTGACTCCTGGACAGAGATCAAGTTGGCTAATAAGTCAAGAGGGGACTTAAGCATTCCAATGTGTGGTAGTAGCTAGTCATTGGACAACATACACGGAACTCAGTGCTTAAGGACGGTTCCAGTGAGACAACCCACCATGTACTCCTACATGGCCTCTCACCGCTACCTTTACCAAATCGTGTTCACACGCTTAACTCTCAGCACCAGAACATATCGTACCACTCCAATTCATTCCCGATGAATCAGACCTGACACAACTCTAAGCAATAGCAAGCATGGCATGGTAGGAACACCACATGGCTCAATCAACTTCTACACATGCTAGTGGGTTTCAACTATTTACTGTGGCAATGACAGGTCATGCAGAGGAATGGGTTCAACTACCGCAGCATAAAGTAGCAGTTGAATTGTTGTTGTCCTAATGCAATAAAAGAGAGCAGGAGCGAGAGAGTGGGATTGTATCGGAATGAACAAGGGGGTTTGCTTGCCTGGTAGATCAACAGGGGGCACTGCTCCTTTGACAGGTACTCTGGATCGGTCTCCGGAGCAGGACCTATCGAGAAGGAACGGTGTCGATAATCAATACACAACCATATGCAACAATATGATGCATGATCATGGCATGAATATGTGATGCTGATTGAGGTGATGCAACTAGCTTTTATTTGGATGAAATCCATTTGAACCAAAAGATTCAAATGCATCTCCAAAATAAGCTCTTTATATAAGCCATTTTAGTGTTTCACTTATACTGTAGGTATAAGTTGGTTTCACATGCATGAAACTAGTACAGATGGATAGATTGAATTTTTCTGATAATTTTTCATATATAAATTATTTCAATCTGAGCTATGGTTGAATTTCTATGAATCTTTGAAGTTTATATCAATTTCTGGAATTTCCTGATTTATTTTAATTCCAGAAAAGATATATTGCATCAGCATGACAACAGCATTACGTCAGCAGGTCAAAGGCGGCTGACCAGGTCAAACCTGACGTGTGGGGTCCACACGTCAGTGTCTGTGGCTAATCCTAAATTAAATTAAACCTAAACTTATTTAGTTAATGGGTTTGGGCCCACGCGTCAGTGACCCAATTAGATAATCAGGGTTTAATTAGTTGTTAAACTAATCCTAACTAAAAATTAACAGGACCGGGCCCCACATGTCAATGACCCATACGGGTTAAACTGGTCAACTGGGGGGTCAAACACGGTCAACCCGCCGGCGTTTAGCCGCCGGCGAGGCAGAACGCGGTGGAGGGCCTCGGATTTGGTCCTTCGGTGACCATTTGGGCGGCGGAGGCCACCTACGCGATGCCCAGGCTCGCGCGCATCCAGTGGGACATGCGGGAGGCCGTGGGGTGGCCGGAGACGACCGCGGCGAGGTCATCCGCGGCGGCCGGAGCATGGCTACGGGCGGGAGCAGGCTGCGGGGCACGGGAAGGCCACCCGAGGGGCTCTGTGGCACCCTCGTGGCACCAGGAGCAGGATGGGGTGCTCGGTTTCGGCGGAGGCGGGCCAAGACGACGACAGCGACATGGACGGCGACTAAGTGCTACGGCCATGGCGGGGAACGATGCTACGGCGCGCGAGCGACTAAACGGAGAAGGGGAAACGGTGGCGGGGCTCACCGCGGATCCGGTGGAGGCATCAGAGAGCTCGGGGGAGGTCCAACGGCAATGAATTGCGGCGGCGGACGGCGAAGCCCGAGGAGGAAGACGATGGCGATGGCGGTGATGCAGGCCGTCCGGAGGTGCGTGGCTCGACGAGGAGGTAGCCGGCGACGTGGCGGAGGTTCTGAGCACGGGGAGAGGGCGAGGGGGAGGCGGTGGCTACGGCAACGGTGAACGGCAGTGACGAACGCGCTCGGGCAGCAGTGGGGGAGAGAGCAGAGGAGAGGACTGGGGGGAGTGAGCGGTGTTCAGGGGGGTGCGTGGCGTCGTCGGGTGACTCCAGCGGCGAGCGGGGAAGCAGGAGGTGGCCGGCGTGTGCTCGCGCGCGGCGGCCACGCGCGCGCGTCCTCCTAGCGGGAGGTGGAGGACGACTGGCATCGCCAATCGGCTGGGCCGACTAGAGGAGCTGGGCCGCCAGCTGGGCTGCCAGGCAGGTAAGGCCAGGTGAGCTTTTCTCCATTTTTGTTTTCTTTTCTATTTTCTGACCTTTGTTTTGATTTAATAAAAATACTAAATCAAGTTATTTTCTTCTGAAATTTTTTGCAGGGGCCTAAAGGATTATTCCAGAGCCCCTCACCAAAATTCAGAATTATTGGACAATATTTTATATATACAAAAATATTTATCCAATGCAAATAATTACTGGATTAATTCCAAATGGCCAAAATAAATATTTATGAGCTCCTAAAAATATTGGTTTGAATTTTACCTCTGCCCAATATTTTCAGAGAGAGACATGAACATTTTCTTAGACCCTTTTGGAGCAATTTTTATCTGGGTCATTTTCAGAAATGATTTCTGAGGGTTTTACAAATCCCCATTTCAAATTTAAATGAAATTTAAACATGATGCACACATGACTAGCTAGCCTAGGTCATACCAGAACTAGGGATGTGACAAACATTGTATCTGGATCTTGTTTTATGCGAGACGGTTATCCATTAAATCAGAGAATAATGGTTGTTCTATTTATATGAGTAATATCTTTTATGGTCATGCACCCTTGATGAATGGTCTATTTTTACTAAATCTTGATAGTAGTGATACACAAGTTCATAGTATTGAAGCCAAAAGATGCAGAGTTGATAATGATAGTGCAACTTATTTGTGGCACTGCCGTTTAGGTCATATTGGTGTAAAGCACATGAAGAAACTCCATTATGATGGACTTCTGGAATCACTTGATTATGAATCACTTGGTACTTACGAACCATGCGTCATGGGCAAGATGACTAAAACTCCGTTCTCTGGAACAATGGAGCGAGCAACAGAGTTATTGGAAATCATACATACTGATGTATGTGGTCCAATAAACATTGAAGCTCGCGGTGGATATCGTTATTTTCTCACCTTCACAGATGATTTGAGCAGATATGGGTATATCTACTTAATGAAACATAAGTCTGAAACATTTGAAAAGTTCAAGGAATTTCATATTGAAGTGGAAAATCATCGTAACAAGAAAATCAAATTCCTGCGATCTGATCGTGGAGGTGAATATTTGAGTTATGAGTTTGGATTTCATTTGAAACAATGCGCAATAGTTTCGCAACTCACGCCACCTGGAACACTACAACGTAATGGTGTGTCCGAACGTCATAACCGCACTTTATTAGATATGGTGCGATCTATGATGTCTCTCACAGATTTACCACTATCGTTTTGGGGTTATGCTTTAGAGACAGCTGCATTCATGTTAAATAGGGCACCATCTAAATCCGTTGAGATGACACCTTATGAACTGCGGTTTCGCAAGAAACCAAAGTTGTCATTTCTTAAAATTTGGGGCTGTGATGCTTATGTGAAAAAACTTCAACTTGATAAGCTTGAACCCACATCGGGGAAATGTGTCTGCATAGGATACCCAAAGGAGATTGTTGGGTACACCTTTTAACCCAAATCGTAGAAATATGCCCTAGAGGCAATAATAAAGTTGTTATTTATATTTCCTTATATCATGATAACTGTTTATTATTCATGCTAGAATTGTATTAACTGGAAACTTAGTACATGTGTGAATACATAAGACAAACAAAGTATCCCTAGTATGCCTCTACTTGACTAGCTCGTTAATCAAAGATGGTTAAGTTTCCTAGCCATAGACATTTGTTGTCATTTGATGAACGGGGTCACATCATTAGAGAATGATGTGATGGACAAGACCCATCCGTTAGCTTAGCATAATGATCGTTTACTTTTTCTGCTATTGCTTTCTTCATGACTTATACAAGTTCCTATGACTATGAGATTATGCAACTCCCGAATACCGGAGGAACACCTTGTGTGCTATCAAACGTTACAACATAACCGGGTGATTATAAAGATGCTCTACAGGTGTCTCTGATGGTGTTTGTTGAGTTGGCATAGATCGAGATTAGGATTTGTCACTCCGTGCATCGGAGAGGCACTACTAGGGAAAAGCCTACCAGCAGTGAGGGTTTTGGGCCTCTCAGTAGCGCGGGCACCGGCGCTACTAATAAGGCGCTATAGCTAACGTATAGCAGTAGCGCCGGTTGTCCCACGCTACTGCTATACATGAATAGCTGTAGCGCTCTTTGGGAAAGGGCGCTACTGATATTATCTGCAGCGCTGTTTGCTGGGACGCGCTACTGACAATGCAGCGCTACTGCTAAATTTCCCCCCTCGCTACTACTAGTTTATTTATTAGTTTTTTTCCTGCATATTTGTTTTGTATTTGAATAGGCTTTATACAATAATCTTTAGCATATCATAAACATACAAATGTAATCATAGCATATACATACAATTAGTCTCATCAAATCATGTCATCATCATAATCATCATCCAACACAAAGTGGTCTCTTGTCATCATCTCGAAAATAGCAATACAAGTCTCGAATGATATGCAAATACATCGTCATCCATCTAAACAATGATATACGCGAGAAGAGCTATCACTTTGAGAACATGAGTTCGTATCCCTCTTTCGCATTAGCGTGAACCTCTAAACTAACTACTGCCTGTCACTCGGAAACCGGAAGGGCCTGACACTCCGGCCACTTGTTGTATATATACTCCTGGCATAGCACTTCTTCGCCATCTATGATCTATGCACCTGCATCATCACATGAGTCAATGATATGCAACATATATAGTTGAGCCGGTGTGACAGATACCGTGAGGGCGTCGAGCTCAGCCAAAGACGAAGCACCGCCTAGCACGTCCGGTGCGGGAGCTGGTGCAGGAGCAGGTGCAGCTGTAGGTGCTGGTGCAACGCTAGTCAAGCTGCTCCCCGCCAAGAAGTCAGCAAGGGGAAAGTCTGCTGCATCTTTTTTTGGATTTTGCCTGGTCCAATTGAAAACGGCCGGAACCAAGGTAGTAGAAATATCTAAAGCCACCTGTTTTGCGGCAGCTACCGCTGTTGCGACTGTCTCAGTTGATTTCTTCTCAATCGCAATCTCAACCCTCTTGTCGATGTTTTCTTCATTTAACCTCCGTCTTTCCTTTCTCTCCTCCGTGGTCTCACGGTAGTACTTCTTCCACGTGGCGCCGTCTCCGACACCGTGCACGCGTCCATACGACGGTCGAGTATCCATCGGTTGTTGTTTCAATATGTTCAACGCCCGGTTGAATGGAGTGTCCCACTTGGGCCTCGCCAATGCCTCAGACGGCGAGTCGCTTTCGGCCGCAATCCTGTGCTGCTCTCTCTGCAAAAGGCACAACGATCGTTTACAAATATGACTAACGTGTGCAGTCGAATTGATCAGAAACTAAAATTACCAGCAGTCTCATGAACTCCGTAATGACCGGTGTTGTCTCGTAAACCTTTTCACTGGGTCCCAACGGTGCCGGGCCCTGAGGACGTCACGCTCCTGCGGGACGGTGAACTCCGCCAAGGGGTCTGGGATGCCCAGAATCGCGGCTTCCGCATCCTCCTTGGCCCATTTGGACCTCTTTCCACCGTAACCACGGCTTCCGAGGTGGTGGCTCCCAATGTTCCTCTCTTGAAGCCCCTTCATGTACTTAGACTTTTTTTGGCATCTTCGGCCTCGCAAGCCTCCTTGAATATTTGAAACTGCTCTTCCGTGATTGTTGGATTATCCTTTACAATCTCGGGGTAGGGTTCCTTCTTGTCGATGATCCTTGCTTTCACTCGATTTTTCCAGGCAGCCAACGTGTCGCTAAACTTGGTCATGGCGTGTTTGTTTATCTTCTTCATTGCCGGGTCATCATCTAGATCTTTATAATCCTTCTCATTCCGGCCCGGGAACAAGAATATCTGGTGAAACTTCTTTAGGAGGGAGCTCCTCATATTTTCTATCTTCTGTAGTTTCTCATCGTTGATGGTGGCGGTTGTCCGTACGATGCAGCATATTTAATTGCCGTAGCATCGACGCGCTTCCTCGGGCGCCGTTGGCTCAAAATTGCCGTCGTCCACCTCCGTGACCACCACTCTAGTAGTCCTGAGTTTGTTAGGAACCCGTTGCCTCTTTGCTTTCGGTTCTACACCGGCTCCGCTCCCCGAGGCAGCGCCGGTCTCAGTCTCAGCGCCGGTCTCGATACCGGTCTGAGTCTGAGCGCCGATCTCAGTCTCAGCACTGGTCTGCGTGTCGGTCTCAGTCCCCGATGCCACCGGTGGGCCCAGCAATAACATCGGTTGATCATCGATAAGGCTAAAAAATTCGTCTACCGCCCGGTAGGCGTCATCGCAATCACCAGAACCCTGTCCTTCATCGTTGCTAGCCATGTTTCCTATGATTAAATCTAGTCAATTAATTCTAGACCTAATAAAATGAATAATGACATAAAAAGGCCTATTGTTTTGCAGGAATGTTGACTCCTTCCTGGTGCGGCAAATCACGGGCACTCGATATGTCCTAGTTTGTAGCACAAGTCATGCCGAAATTCACGGAAAATTTCGGCATGAGCTTTGCTAAAAAGTGGACAAATCGAGAACCTGAAATTGGCCGGAAAAGAAATGAATCAACATTCCGGCAAAACATAGGCCACTAAGCATCATTCCCTGCAAACAGTGTCCAAATATACACAAGCAACCACATGTGCAAACAGTGTAGAAGAAAATTCATTTAACTACTAATAGAACAAAATTCAGTTAACTTTAGTGCTCTATAATGATGAAAGGAAAAAAATTCCGTTAACTACTAATTTCATTCATTTAGGTTATTCATTTAACATCACCTAATTAACCTACTGTACCAATACTACTAGCAGCACTACTAACCTAATTAACCTAGCAAAACTCTAGTGCCCTAACTGAAAAACATCTAATTAACATCTAATTTTTCCTCTAAAATACAGAGAGAGATGAGTGAGGGGGAGGGGTGGGGGACTTACAGAGAGGGGAGAGACGGTGGCGGGGAGGTGCTCGGTGATGGAGGCAGGGGCGGAGAGGGCGGGCTCGGGCACGGGCAAGGGCGGTCCGGGGCGGGCTCGGGTGGCGGTGAGGTGGAGGGCGCTGACGGTGATGTGGAGGGCGGCCTTGGGCGGCGGCTGTGAGGCTGAGGGCGGCCTCGGGCGGCGGCGGTGAGGCTGAGGGCGGCCTCGGGCGGCGGCGGTGAGGCTGAGGGCGGCCTCGGGCGGCGGCGGTGAGGAGACGGCGGCGAGGGCGAGGGACGATTTGGGGAAGAATTGGTGGCCGGGGGGCGGGGTGGGGGGAACCGTTGTTTAAGTGAAACGTAACGGTAGCGCGTTCCCGGAAACGCGCTATAGCTAAGTTAGCTATAGCGCATTTACTGAAACCCGCTACTGCTATTCCTTTCTCCTTTTTTCCCTTTTTTATTTTATTTTTCTTTACATTTTATTTTTTCCCTTTCTCCTTTTTCTATTTCTTTCATTTTCATTTACTTTTCTACTTGTTTTTCACTTTATTTTATTATCGTTAGCAGCAGCGCTTTACACGTAAGCGCACTGCAGCTAAGGAGATTAGCAGTAGCGCTGGGCCATTATACGCGCTACTGCTAGGTTGGGCTAGCCATGTGCGCCCAGTTCAACGTAGCAGCATCGCTTTTCGCTAGTACGCGCTACTGCTAAAGTCATAGCAGTAGCATGGTTTATTTACGCGCGCTGCTACTAAGTAGCAGCAGCGCTTGATTTTGTACAGCGCGACTGGTAAAATTCTGTGTATAGGCTTTTCCCTAGTAGTGAGGTGTCTCTAGGCCCTCTCGGTAATGCACATCACTATGAGCCTTGCAAGCAATGTGACTAATGAGTTAGTCACGAGATGATGCATTACGGAACGAGTAAAGAGACTTGCCAGTAACGAGATTGAACTAGGTATGATGATACCGACGATCGAATCTCGGGCAAGTAACATATCGATGGCAAAGGGAATAACGTATGTTGTTATGCGGTTTGACTGATAAAGATCTTCGTAGAATATGTAGGAGCCAATATGAGAATCCAGGTTCCGCTATTGGTTATTGGCCGGAGATGTGTCTCGATCATGTCTACATAGTTCTCGATCCCATAGGGTCCGCACGCTGAACGTTCGGTGACGATTTGTATTAAGAGTTTATGTGATCTGATGGTCGAAGGTTGTTCGGAGTCCCGGATGAGATCACGGGCATGACGAGGAGTCTCTAAATGGTCGAGACATAAATATTGATATATTGGACCATGTTATTCAGACACCGGAAGTGTTCCGGATAGTTTCGGGTGAAAACGGAGTGCCGGAGGGGTTACCGGAACCCCCCGGGGGAACTAATGGGCCACCATGGGCCTTGTTGGAGAGAGAGGAGGGCAGCCAGGGCAGGCCACCCCCCCCTTGCAGTCCGAATTGGACAAGGGAAGGGGGCGGCGCCCCCCTTTCCTACTCCCTCTCCCTCTCCTTCCTTCCCCCTCTCTTCCTTGTGGAGGAATCCTACTAGGATTGGTAATCCTAGTAGGACTCCCTCTCCTTGGGCGCGCCCCTAGGGCCAGCCGGCCTCTGCCTCCCTCCTTTATATACGGGGGCAGGGGCACCCGAGAACACACAAATTGATCTTTTAGCCGTGTGTGGAGCCCCCCTCCACAGTTACACACCTCGGTCATATCGTTGTAGTGCTTAGGCGAAGCCCTGCGTCGGTAACTTCATCATCACCGTCGCCACGCTGTCGTGCCGATGGAACTCTCCCTCAGCTTCAGCTAGATCAAGAGTACGAGGGACGCCACCGAGCTGAACGTGTGCTGATTATGGAGGTGTCGTACGTTCGGTACTTGGATCGGTTGGATCGCGAAGACGTTCGACTACATCAACCACGTTACTAAACGCTTCCGCTTTCGGTCTACGAGGGTACGTAGACACACTCTCCCCTCTCGTTTCTATGCATCTCCTAGATAGATCTTGCGTGATCGTAGGCAAAAATTTTGAAATACTGCGTTCCCCAACAAGTTTTGGGTTCAATCTTGCGGTGTCCTCACTCAGTGACAAAGTAGGGGTAGCGAGGCACGTGTTGTATTGTTGCCATGAAGCGTAAAAAGATGGGGTTTTCATCATATTGCTTGAGTTTATCCCTCTACATCATGTCATATTACTTAAGATATGTTGGAAACGTATCAAAACTCACGTATGAATAAACCCCATCTTGTTACCCTTAATAGAAACGATACATGCATATCATGTCCCTTTCTGTCACTAGGATTGAGCACTGCAAGATCTAACCCATAACAAATCACCTCTTCCCATGGCAAGATAAATCAATCTATTTGGCCAAACCAAACCAATAAATCGTAGAAGAAATACGACGTTATAACAATCATGCATAAAAGAGTTCAGAGAAAACTCAAATAATATTCATGGATAAATCTGATCATAAACTCATAATTCATCGGATCCCAACAAACACACTGCAAAAAGTCATTACATCAAATAGATCTCCAAGAACACCGAGGAGAACATTGTATTGAAGATCAAAAAGAGAGAAGAAGCCATCTACCTACACTACAAAAAAAGACACTTCCGTGATGATACGTGTTTGTCACAGTAGGTCACGTTTTCTGTCATGCATGTACATCCATGACAAATTTATGATAGAATCAAGATAGTCATACCCGTGCTATCGTAGAAGTGTTCCATGACATTACCAAAATTATCATCACGGAAGTGTCCACTTCCATGATGATAAATCATACGTCATGGAAGTGCTTTCGTCAAGGGTGACCGACACATGGCATCTATCGTAACAGAACGCTGTTAAGCTATTGGGTCCAGTTTTGGATCTGATAACCCGCTAACAGCCCGGAGCAATGAGGATTTTCCACGTGTAAAATTCTCATTGGCCGGAGGAAACACGTGTTGGCTCACCGTTGGGACAGATGTCAACCATTCATTGGACAGGAGGCGCCTATGATACGTCGACACGTGGCAAGGTCCAACAGAGGCCCATTCCGGTGAAAAGGCCGGCCGGTTTGACTTGGTCAAAAGGTAACTAGCAAACCGCGAAAAAAGGACGGCACTGACTACAAGCAAACAAATAAACAAGACAACAAGGAAATAAATAAGCAAGCAACTTACGCTAGGCTATCACGGCTATTACACATATTACATCCACTGGGCATCAAAGTTCGCCGCCAGTGCAAATATAGGGAACAAAGCAGCATATCATATACACTGGTTGTCAAAGTTGGTGACCAGTGCAAATAAACGCCGCAGCAAAACAAGTCCAGAACTAAAACCACTTCCGAAGATCTAAAGAAACAATATCCTGGGTACCCATAATACTGGCAAGATGCTTACCAAGCTTATTAACTTTCTCTTGTTTGGCGCTTAAATCCTCCAGCGCTTGCTGTTGCACCAGAAAGTATGCATCTGAATTCTGCAGTGACTTCCTCAGTCCTTCAACTTCCTATCGTAGCACATCTGATCAATGTCTTTCAACTTGAAGTTGAGACTCAAGAATACAAACTGATTCAGGTAGCGAGTTCGAAGAGCTTGTGCCAGCAGTAGAGGCCAGTAAATCGAACACTACATCAAGACAGGACTTTTGGGTTCTCTCATTGTCGCCAAGGTAGTTTTTATCAGCTTTCTTGGAGACCAACAGGGATGTCTCACTATCTTGAACCTTAGCTGCATTACTTCCTTTACCATTGCATAATGGGGTACTGTTCTCCAATATTTTGTCCGCATTCTAAAAGACAAACAAGCAGACACATCACAGGTTTACCATGTTGTATATGAAACTCATTTTGGTAAATCAGTTCAGTAGTAAAGTGCACAGGATAACAGCATGAAACAAACATATATCTATGTACCATGGTCACTTTATGGTCTATATCATTCTAGTTTTTGTTGCCAAATCAAGATAGAGACACAGTTCAAGTAATATTTGTTCAAGACAAAGCAGAATAGACAAAATATAAGTGTGGGAAACTATAGAGCAATAACAACACTTGTAATGTGCATGACATGAGAACATAACTGTTTATTCAGTTGAAACTGAAATCAACATAGAATAAGTTACAACAACAAACTAGTTAAAGAAACGGGTTTAAAACATACATGTTGCGCCATTGGAGTTTCAATTCCAGCCTTCAAATTTGAAAATAGTTAGTCTGAGTAAATACAGTGATGAAAGAGCAAAGGAGTATGAACCATAGCTACAGAACCTGACCTGAGAACAATTCTTCTTCTCCTTTAAGCGTTGAGTTGGGATTTGGAGTGGTGGTCCTCATGCTTTGGGCACTGCAGTTACCTTACTAACTGCTCGTGTTTGGGTGCTCTATGGTGGAGACAGTGTTGTGTCAACTGGAAGTGGGTTACTATCTGCTGGGGTTGGGGTTAGAAGGGGTGTAGCTGGTTCTCTGTCCAACTAGGTAGGGGTACAGTCTGCGAGAGTCTGGGTTATGTGTGGTGGGGCTGGTTCTTAGGCAAGTACAACCATGGTTCTATCTGCATCAACTGGTAGCATATCTTTTCTGAAGACCGTGTTGTTACTCCCTTAGATACTGCCATCACCCTCTCCAATTCAAATGGCTGATAAACAAGAAAAGTAATTGAATGTACAGACATTGTATGATAGACAGGTGCAATGGATTGTGGGGAATAAAAGAGGGCATGAAATAATTCACATTTATGTTGTCTAACCAAACAGTATAGCATGACACAGTGTCACATATATGATGGCTAACTAAATAGGATAGCATGACACAATTTCACATTATGATGGCTAACTAAAAAAGATGGAAAGACATAGTTCAAAATATGATGACTATGTAAACAGGATGACATGATATAACTATATAATGTGTTTATTAAATAGGTTGGCATGCCATAATTCACATACATGCCGCCTATGGAAACATGATAGCATGATATAATTCCTGGATAGAATGACATAATTCAAAATATGATGAATGTAAACACTAAACATGATGAGATGATATAACTATATGATGTCTTTATTAAATGGGTTGCCATGCCATAATTCAGATAGATGTTGTGTATGTAAACATGATGGCATGATATAATCCAAATATATGATTTATATAGTAAGCAAGTAAGCAGATGGCAATCCATATATGATGTAAAAACTAAGCAATGCAAGACAACATGCATGACATGGGTAATATAACCCTGCCAAGTTTGGGCATAGACCTGATACGTCTCCAATGTATCTATAATTTTTGATTGCTCCATGCTATATTATCTACTGTTTTGGACTATATAGGGCTTTATTTGCCACTTTTATATTATTTTTGGGACTAACCTATTAACCGGAGGCCCAGCCCAGAACTGCTGTTTTTTGCCTATTTCAGTGTTTCGAAGAAATAGAATATCAAACGGAGTCCAAACAGAAAAATCCTTTTTGGAACGTGATTTTCTTCTCGGATAAGACCCAGGAGACTTGGACCCTACTCCAAGAAGTACCGGAGGCGGTCACGAGGGTAGGGGCGCCCCCCCCCCTACAGGGCGCGCCCCCTGCCTCGTGGGCCCCTCGGTGCTCCACCGACGTACTCCTTCCTCCTATATATACCCACGTACCCCCAAACGATCAGAACAGGAGCCAAAAACCTAATTCCACCGCCGCAACTTTCTGTATCCATGAGATCCCATCTTGGGGCCTGTTTCGGAGCTCCGCCAGAGAGGGACGTCATCACGGAGGGCTTCTACATCATCATAGCCCCTCCGATGAAGTGTGAGTAGTTTACCTCAGACCTTCGGGTCCATAGTTATTAGCTAGATGGCTTCTTCTCTCTTTTTGGATCTCAATACAATGTTCTCCCCCTCTCTTGTGG
Organism: Triticum urartu; assembly: GCF_056163025.1. Classification (NCBI taxonomy): domain Eukaryota; kingdom Viridiplantae; phylum Streptophyta; class Magnoliopsida; order Poales; family Poaceae; genus Triticum; species Triticum urartu. The sequence continues at coordinate 101,072,508 of NC_141875.1, forward strand.
AGATCTATTTGATGCAATCTTCTTCTTTCGCGGTGTGTTTGTTGAGACCGATGAATTGTGGGTTTATGATCAAGTCTATCTATGAACAATATTTGAATCTACTCTGAATTCTTTTATGTATGATTGGTTATCTTTGCAAGTCTCTTCGAATTATCCGTTTGGTTTGAACAACTAGATTGGTAGTTCTTGCCATGGGAGAAGTGCTTAGCTTTGGGTTCAATCTTGCGGTGTTCTTTCCTAGTGACAGAAGGGCAGCAAGACACGTATTGTATCGTTGCCATCGAGTATAACAAGATGGGGTTTATTTCATATTGCATGAATTTATCTCTCTACATCATGTCATCTTGCTTAAAGTGTTACTCTGTTTTTAACTTAATACTCTAGATGCATGCTAGATAGCGGTCGATGAGTGGAGTAATAGTAGTAGATGCAGAATTGTTTCGATCTACTTGTCACGGACGTGATGCCTATATACATGATCATGCCTAGATATTCTCATAACTATGCTCAATTCTGTCAATTGCTCAACAGTAATTTGTTCACCCACCGTAGAAAACTTATGCTCTTGAGAGAAGCCACTAGTGAAACCTATGGCCCCCGGGTCTATTCTCATCATATCAATCTCCATCAATTTAATCTTGCTTTGTTTTTACTTTGCCTTTTACTTTTCACTTTGCATCTTTATATCAAAAATACCAAAAATATTATCTATCGGATCTCACTTCCATAAGTGACCGTGAAGGGATTGACATCCCCTAATCGCGTTGGTTGCGTTGAGCTCTTTGTGTTGTGTAGGTACGAGGGACTTGCGCGTGGCCTCCTACTGGATTGATACCTTGGTTCTCAAAAACTGAGGGAAATACTTACGCTACTCTGCTGCATCATCCTTTCCTCTTCGGGGAAAACCAACGCAAGCTCAAGAGGTGGCAAGAAGAATTTTTGGCGCCGTTGCCGGGGAGTCTACGCAAAAAGTCAACATACCAAGTACCCATCACAATCCTATCTCCCGCATTACATTAGTTGCCATTTGCCTCTCGTTTTCCTCTCCCGCACTTCACCCTTGCTGTTTTATTCGCCCTCTCTTTCTCCTTCCCCTTCTCCTTCCCCGTTTGCCTTTTTCTCGCTTGCTTGTCATTATGTCTGAATTTGGGGAAATTATTGCCGATATGGACAATAATAATATCATGGAGAATTCTGATGCTCCTACTGAAGAACCCCCTACCTTGCATACAAAAAAAATTCGTGTTGGTAGTGGTAATATTATTGGAAAAGGAGTTATCCAAGATTTCTTTACTTGTGCCGGTACTTTGCCCTCTATGGGCGGTTCTATTCTTCATAGAACTAGTAGTCTGCGGACGCTATTGCCATGCTTATAGTTGAACTTGAAAGACAATTTATGCACATGCATCCTTGCATCCAACGAATCTTCTTAGAATTCTCTAATATTGAGCATTCTTCTGTTAAGCGTGCCGCTACTATATTTTTGGCTCATGAGTTTAGATTTATAATAAAAGAGGCCAAAGAAATCTTTGCACATTATAGGGTGGATGCTAGTCATCCTCCCATTGAATCTATCCTTTTTAATCAAGAAGACATGACGCGTTTGCAATCTTTAGATCATATTGCTTACAATGAAAATCTTAGGAAAAAGGTTCCCGCCGATGTTCTAGTTGATAAAATTTCCGAGCTTAATGATGATTTTTCTATTCAGAATAATGGACTGGTTTTTCCTCTTGAACAAAGGCTTGTAGCTTTTTGCCAAAAGAATGCTCTTAATGATGAATTGATTGTGCAATACAAAGGGCCTAGGGAGGCACCCATACCTCTCGAGATTAATCTTGGGGGCTTTTGTCCCATTAAATTTAGCCCTTTTGATTACTTTTGCTTGCCTCAAAGAAAACTTGCTGCTGAACGTAGAGAATATGAAAGAATTTTTCATGATTTGCCATACCACTATTATGGCAATACCTAGATCTATCCTCGCTTTTATGCCTAGCTAGGGGCGTTAAACGATAGCGCTTATTGGGAGGCAACCCAATTTTATTTTTTTGTTTTTTGTGTTTTTCTTCTGTTAGGGAATAAATAACCCATCTACCCTCTGTTTGGATGTGGTTTTGTGTTTTAATTAGTGTTTGTGCCAAGCTAGACCTATTGGATCTTCTTGGATGATAGTTATTTGATCTTGCTGTAATTTCCAGAAACTTTGCGTTCAGTGCCCGAATTACTAAAAATCATCAGAACGTGATAAAATACTGATTCCAATTTCTTCTGATCAATAAACAAATTATCTAGGTCGTCTAATTTTGGTAGATTTTTTGGAGTTCCAGAAGTTTGCGTTAATTACATATTACTACAGACTGTTCTGTTTTTGACAGATTCTGTTTTTCGTGTGTTGTTTGCTTATTTTGATGAATCTATGGTTAGTAAAATAGTTTATAATCCATAGAGAAGTTGGAATACAGTAGGTTTAACACCAAAATAAATAAATAATGAGTTCATTACAGTACCTTGAAGTGGTTTTATGTTTTCTTTCTCTAATGGAGCTCACGAGATTTCTATTGAGTTTTGTGTTGTGAAGTTTTCAAGTTTTGGGTGAGTTCTTTTGATGGATTATGGAACAAGGAGTGGCAAGAGCCTAAGCTTGGGGATGCCCATGGCACCCCCAAGATAATCCAAGGACACCAAAAAGTCAAAGCTTGGGGATGCCCCGGAAGGCATCCCCTCTTTCGTCCACTTCCATCGGTAATTTACTTGGAGCTATATTTTTATTCACCAACATGATATGTGTTTTGCTTGGAGCGTCTTGTATTATTTGTGTCTTTGTTTGTTAGTGTGCCACAATCATCCTTGCTGTACACACCTTTTGAGAGAGTCATCTATGAATTAAAATTTGATAGAATACTCTATGTGCTTCACTTATATCTTTTGAGCTATGTAGTTTTGCTCTATGTGCTTCACTTATATCTTTTGAGCGTTGAAATTTTGCTCTATGTGCTTCACTTAGATCTTTTAGAGCACGGTGGTGTTTTGTTTTAAAGAAACTATGATCTCTCATGCTTCACTTAAATTATTTTGAGAGTCGTAATAGCATGGTAATTTGCTTAATAATAACTTGCTTGGTATTCAAGATTTGTGAAACTTTCTTTTGAGTGCGTTGAATACTAAGAAAAGTTGGATGATTGATAATTATTTTGAGATATGGAGGTAGTAATATCAAAGTCATGCTAGTAGAGTAATTGTGAATTTGAGAAGTTCTTGAGTTAAAGTTTGCAAGTCCCGTAGCATGCACGTATGGTTAACATTATGCAACAAATTTGAAACATGAGGTGTTATTTGATTGTCCTCCTTATGAGTGGCGGTCAGGGATGAGAGATGGTCTTTTCCTACCAATCTATCCCCCTAGGAGCATGCGTGTAATACTTTGGTTTTTGATGGCTTGTAGATTTTTGCAATAAGTATATGAGTTCTTTATGACTAATGTTGAGTCCATGGATTATACGCACTCTCACCCTTCCATCATTGCTAGCCTCTACGGTACCGTGCATTGCCCTTTCTCACATTGAGAGTTGGTGCAAACTTCGCCGGTGCATCCAAACCCCGTGATATGATACGCTCTTTAACACATAAACCTCCTTATATCTTCCTCAAAACAGCCACCATACCTACCTATTATGGCATTTCCATAGCCATTCCGAGATATATTGCCATGCAACTTTCCACCATCCAGTTTATCATGACACATTCATCATTGTCATATTGCTTAGCATGATCATGTAGTTGACATAGTATTTGTGGCAAAGCCACCGTTCATAATTTTTACTTGTCACTCTTGATTCATTGCATATCCCGGTACACCGCCGGAGGCATTCATATAGAGTCATACTTTGTTCTAGTATCGAGTTGTAATCATTGAGTTGTAAATAAATAGAAGTGTGATGATCATCATTCAATAGAGCATTGTGCCAAAAAAAGAAGAAAAGAAAGGCCAAATAAAAAAAGAAGGCCCAAAAAAAGGGGCAATGTTACTATCCTTCTTTTCCACACTTGTGCTTCAAAGTAGCACCATGATATAGCGAGTCTCATATATTGTGCTTCAAATTAGCACCATGTTCTTCATATAGAGAGTCTCTTGAGTTATCACTTTCATATACTAGTGGGAGTTTTTCATTATAGAACTTGGCTTGTATATTCCAACAATGGGCCTCCTCAAGTGCCCTAGGTTTTCATGAGCAAGCAAGTTGGATGCACACCCACTTAGTTTCTTTTGTTGAGCTTTCATACATTTATAGCTCTAGTGCATCCGTTGCATGGCAATCCCTACTCCTCGCATTAACATCAATCGATGGGCATCTCCCTAGCCCATTGATTAGCCTCGTTGATGTGAGACTTTCTCCTTTTTGTCTTCTCCACACAACCCCCATCATTATATTCTATTCCACCCATAGTGCTATATCCATGGCTCACGCTCATGTATTGCGTGAAAGTTTATGAGTTTGAAATTACTAAGGTATGTATTGCTTGGCTTGTCATCGGGGTTGTGCATGATGAGAGCATTCTTGTGTGACGAAAATGGAGCATGACTAAACTATATGATTTTGTAGGGATGAACTTTCTTTGGCCATGTTACTTTGAGAAAACATAATTGCTTTGTTAGTTTGCTTGAAGTGTTATTATTCTTTATGTCAATATGAACTTTTGTCTTGAATCTTTCTAATCTGAATATTCATACCACAATTAAGAAATTTTGCACTAAAATTATGCCAAGTAGCACTCCGCATCAAAAATTCTCTTTTTATCATTTACCTACTCGAGGACGAGCAGGAATTAAGCTTGGGGATGCCTGATACGTCTCCAACGTATCTATAATTTTTGATTGCCCCATGATATATTATCTACTGTTTTGGACTATATAGGGCTTTATTTTCCACTTATATTATTTTTTGGGACTAACCTATTAACTGGAGGCCCAGCCCAGAATTGCTGTTTTTTGCCTATTTCAGTGTTTCGAAGAAACAGAATATCAAACGGAGTCCAAACAGAAAAATCCTTTTTGGAACGTGATTTTATTCTCGGATAAGACCCAGGAGACTTGGACCCTACTCCAAGAAGTACCGGAGGCGGTCACGAGGGTAGGGGCGCGCCCCCCTGCCTCGTGGGCCCCTCGGTGCTCCACCGACACACTCCTTCCTCCTATATATACCCACGTACCCCCAAACGATCAGAACAGGAGCCAAAAACCTAATTCCACCGCCGCAACTTTCTGTATCCACGAGATCCCATCTTGGGGCCTCTTCCGGAGCTCCACCGGAGAGGGCCGTCATCACGGAGGGCTTCTACATCATCATAGCCCCTCCGATGAAGTGTGAGTAGTTTACCTCAGACCTTCGGGTCCATAGTTATTAGCTAGATGGCTTCTTCTCTCTTTTTGGATCTCAATACAATGTTCTCCCCCTCTCTTGTGGAGATCTATTTGATGTAATCTTCTTCTTTTGCGGTGTGTTTGTTGAGACCGATGAATTATGGGTTTATGATCAAGTCTATCTATGAACAATATTTGAATCTTCTCTGAATTCTTTTATGTATGATTGGTTATCTTTGCAAGTCTCTTCGAATTATCCGTTTGGTTTGGCCAACTAGATTGGTAGTTCTTGCCATGGGAGAAGTGCTTAGCTTTGGGTTCGATCTTGCGGTGTTCTTTCCCACTGACAGAAGGGGCAGCAAGACACGTATTGTATCGTTGCCATCGAGGATAACAAGATGGGGTTTATTTCATATTGCATGAATTTATCTCTCTACATCATGTCATCTTGCTTAAAGCGTTACTCTGTTTTTAACTTAATACTCTAGATGCATGCTGGATAGCGGTCGATGAGTGGAGTAATAGTAGTAGATGCAGAATCGTTTTGATCTATTTGTCACGGACGTGATGCCTATATACATGATCATGCCTAGATATTCTCATAACTATGCTCAATTTGTCAATTGCTCAACAGTAATTTGTTCACCCACCGTAGAAAACTTATGCTCTTCAGAGAAGCCACTAGTGAAACCTATGGCCCCTGGGTCTATTCTCATCATATCAATCTCCATCACTTTAATCTTGCTTTGTTTTTACTTTGCCTTTTACTTTTCACTTTGCATCTTTATATCAAAAATACCAAAAATATTATCTATTGGATCTCACTTCTGTAAGTGACCGTGAAGGGATTGACAACCCCTAATCGCGTTGGTTGCGTTGAGCTCTTTGTGTTGTGTAGGTACGAGGGACTTGTGCGTGGCCTCCTACTGGATTGATACCTTGGTTCTCAAAAACTGAGGGAAATACTTACGCTACTCTGCTGCATCATCCTTTCCTCTTCGAGGAAAACCAAAACAAGCTCAAGAGGTAGCAAGACCTCAGGGGGAAATAGGACTGGTCATTAGTCTCTGAATCCTCCTCTGAGGAGCTCTCTGTATCCAGCAAGATGTCTGCTTCAGCGGGTATCATTGTCTGCTCTGAATACCTTGTTTTCACTCCAGATACTTCCATCGCCGCTTCAAATTGCTGATGCATAGGAAGAATAGTTGAATATACAAATGTTTTCGACAAATGGAACACGTAATACAAAAAATGATAGCATGATATAATTCACATACATGATGATTGGCTCAACGGCATGGCATTGCATAATTCACATATATAATGCCTTTGCAACAAGATAGCATTGCATAATTCACATATATAATGTCTTGCAACAAGATGGCAATGCATTACTCACATATATGGTAATTAGACACTAAACAGGTGGCATTCACACAAAGCATGTCTAAACTAATCAAATGACATAGTAATGCAAGACACCATACGCACGATATGAGCAAAATAACCCTGCCAAGTTAGAGCATACACCTCGGGGGGGAAATAGGACTGGTCATCTGTCTCTGAATCCTCCTCTGAGGAGCTATCCGTAACCAGCGAGATATGCTCTTCGTCAGATAGCATAGTCTGCTCTGAAGACCTTGTTTTCACTCCAGAATTTTCCATCACCGTGTCAAATGGCTGATGCACATGAAGAGTAGTTGAATGTACTAACATTGTTGACAAATGTAATACGTAACGAAAAAAAGGATGGCCTGATATAATTCACATATAAGATGACTGACCAAGCATGATGGCATTGCAAAATTCACATATATGATGCCTAGCTAAACAATATGGCATTGCATAATTCACATAAATGATGAATAAACTAAACAGATGGCATTCACACAAAGCATGTATAAACTAAGCAGTTGACATATTTGATGTATAAAGTAAGCAATGCAAGGCACCATATGCATGATATAAACAACATCAGCATGCCAAGTTAGAGCGAAGACCTCAGGGGGTAAATAGGAGTGGTCTTCTCCTTCTGAATCCCCCTCAGAACAGATATCTTCCTCTCGATTACAATCCGAAATGGGTGGAGGGGGCTGCCTTTGCGCCTACCATGGAGCGACGTCTGCATGAAATTTTATTGCCACGCAAGGCTCATCTCTTTTGCTCTACATGTTCAGTTCCATTGTGTACAATAACTGACATGCATATGAATAAAACATAGTGAGATTATGTAAGGAGTGCATGCAGAAATCCAGAGTGATGGTAGCAACCTGTGGATAGACCCAAAACCAATGATAGCATGCAGATAATGGCTTTAGTTAAAAAATACAGATAAGGGCTTCTTTACTGTTTGTTTCCCACCCAACATGAAACTCATAGTAGACACCAAATATTAACTAGATAGTAGATAGATACTATTGATTGCGGCCCCGATATGTACCCCACAACCATTTAAAAACTCAAGTTTGACCATTAGTTTGGAGCTGAGTCTAATCGGTGAACAGGACGATAAAGTAGCATGTAATATTAAGCGATGCATAACGTAAGCAGACACGAAAGAGTGTGACCTTTCCTGGAGGTCATCTGCTTGGTTGATGATGGTAATGCAGTTGTCATGGCTGACGGCGGCGGGGAAGAAGATCTGAGGCGGCGAAAGACAGTCTGGAGGCCGGATCCCTGCTGTGCTGGACCCTTCTGTTGTTGGAGCAGCTGAGCTTGGGTGGACGACAGCGCAGCAGGAGCGGGACAAACCACACAAGGTTTTCTTTGACAACTATCTGTAAGAGAAGTAATTATGTAAGGGCTCGTTTGAATTGGAGGATTCTAACAACGCAGGGATAGGCAGTACACAGTAATAGGATAGGAATGCACGTGCAAAATAGAGAATTTAAAAACACAGGATTTCTGCCAATTTGGGTGTTTGGTTCACAAGAATTGGAAGATCACGGGATGCAAAGAAGCATGGTGAGATTAAGTTAAACCACAAGAAAATGTACGGTTATAATGCTATTATGCTACTATCTCTTAGTCTTGTCCTTCATGAATAGGAATTTGAAAAGGAGGACAAGTGGAAATTAAAATCCGTACAGTTTTTCTTTCAAGGAGACACTAAAGGAACAAATCCTATAATTTTCCTTTGCTCCATTCCTTTGAATCAAATGCATGAATAGTAGTACCATAGGAAACTTTCCAATTTCTATGTTTTTCCTTCACTTTTCCTTTCAAGCACTGGCGATTCTAGTAGGCAAGCTTAAGCAAGGAAAAGCTACACTCAAAAAATGTTTTTCTGCTACTTGCCTACTTCTACTACTTTGGACCCAGGCCACTGTCGTACTAGCTCAACTCCCAGGCCCATCGACAAATGCACAGCTCAAACACGCAGAGATAAATAATGATGGCGTTCAAGAGAGTCCATCGTAGATAGCTAAGTTGCCTGGTACCTCACTACTTGTCATATAGTAGTAGAAACTAATCGTATTTCACGTTACTGCGTGTGCTCAGTGGACAATATATATAATATGTAGAGTAAAAAGAGATGCAACAAGTGTACAACCTCTTTGGCGAAGCCATGTCGATCTCAGCGTGATTGGGTTGGTCGGTGAGGATGATTCGGCTGACTTGGCTGTCGGAGGAGGGGAAGAACATCTTAGGCGTCTGGAGATGGAGCCCGGGGTACTGCTCCGCTGTGATGAAGGGTTTCGTTGTTGGAGCAGCTCCGGTGAGTTGTACGACGCCGAGGCTGAAGCAGGACAAGAGAGACAACGTTAACCTGAGTGGAATTCTAATAGCATCTCCAATAGATGACGTAAAATACATAACCACAAAGTGCTAGATGTAAAATACATCAGCCGCTCATCTCTGAACTGAACTGTCGAAACTGAATTTAACTGTCGAAGCTAAACTTAACTGTCGAAACTGAATTTTGCTGTCGAAACTGAATTTTACTATCGAAACTGAACGCACTAGCTAGTAGCAGAAAAGCAGTAGTAGCAGTAGCGCGTGCGAGAGCCGGGGCAGTTGGTCGTGTAATAGCATCAGGTGAGGCTACCCTGAGCCGCCAGCCACCACCGGCCGAATAGCCGCCCCCCGTCGCCCGCAGCCGGCGGTGCGCTGCCCTGCCCGCCCCGAACCCACTCCCCACTGCCGGTCCGCCGCCGCCCGGGCCATCCCTGTAGGCCCCCCGTGCCAAGCTTTTTCTCCAGCGATCCACACGCCACCGCCCCACCACCGCCGGCGACCACCGCCCCCACCCTAAACCCTAAGATAGATAGTGGGGTACCTCTCCGGCGAGCTCCCCTCCCTGCTGCGGCTGGTTCTTTCTTAACTCCAGCGAGCCTCCCCACCCCCTGAAAATCGACTAACCCGAAAGTCGATTCAGTCGACTGAAGTGTAGCTAAATTGGAGCAGCATCGCAAGCAAGAGCAAGAGAGAGAGCAGCAGCAAGAGCAAGAGCAAGAGCAAGAGCAATAGCAAGAGCAGACCAAGCAGGGGACCGAGAGCAAGACCAGAGCAGCAGCGCGAGCGAGAGCTAAAGCAGCAACAGCTCCTACTGATGTGGAAGTCGCTGCCGAGGGAGCGACGCTGTGGAGGAAGTGGCCGGCGACGTCGCCGTGGATGGAGCCGCACCGTGTCGGCTCGGGACCGAGCACCGGCAGCACCGTGAGATCGAATCAAGAAGAAAATGCGGCGATTAGTGTACAACCTCTTTGGTGGTGCCGATTAGGTCTTAGCTTCATCCGACGAAACGGTGATGATGATGATCTTCCGGTGGTGCAGGTGGAGACGGTGGTGTGGGAATGGAGGTGGCGCGAAAGACGAGAGGAACGTCGGGGCAGCTCCTTGGAGGTGGAGGATGGGGTGGCTGAACCGGTGGGACGACAAGATCGACGACGGATCCTCATCTGGTACGATGGATGAGGTACACCAAGGTGTTGCTGTGGACGACATCGTCGGGGAAGAGGCTCCAGCTGAGTGGTGGGCGGAGGAGGGTGTGGGGCTTCGCGGGTTTTCGCGGCCTCGGTGTATGAATGGGTGGGTGGATGGGATGGGAGTGGGGAACCATGGCTTAGGGACGTGGTTGTCCGAAATGTGGGGTAAGTTATGAAATTACCCCCACCGATTTGAGATGGGCGGTTCTTTTGGTTTAGGGGTATCACGGGCATTTCGCGTGTCGAGATTTCACAGGAGGTGGGAGTTTTCGCGCGCGTTGTAATTTTGGAATAGCAAGGCGCGGGTTGAGATGGAGGGAGTTGTCGGAGCACAACGAGACAAAGATATATCTTAAATATTTTGGGGTAACAAGGCGCAGGTTGAAATTTCCGGACAAGCCCAACGTGTATTGTACCAAATCAATTTGCACTTCCGTCGACGAAAAAACAAAAAGAAATCAATTCGCAACACACAAGAGAGTCTAGTCCCGTGTATTGTACCAAATCAATTTGCACTACAAATGTCATTCAAAACTTTGAATTCATGTTATGTTCAATTAAAATATTTCGCTATGTGTATAATGCATGCAGCCTGCTACTCAAATGAACGTTTTTGTGCATTCCAAATGTATATAATACCGCTTCAATATGAACTAAATTTGAATTCGTTTCTCTATTTGAATAAGATCTAAAATTATGATTTTTGTGAAGTCAAACCATTTGAATTTGTTTCTCTATTTTAATAAGATCTACAATCATCATTATTATCAAGTTAAACCATCGTTTGTGTATTATCTTCACAGCACACCACATGATTACTCTCGAGTTAGATATGAACTATGTGTACTATATGAACTCGAACTTGATTGTTTGAATCCACTTTATGTTGATTTCAAATCACAGTACATTTCAAGCTCTAGCTAGATCTTCATAATCTAAACCATGTCTCACATTTATAATGTGTTTATCACATAATGTATGGTGTCCCGCCCCCTACACCTACAAGTATTTAGATGTGAGTTGCAAACACCACACATTACCACAAATTCAAATAAAATGTGAGATTATTAGATACATAGTATAGATTGTTCGATATTTAGTTGTAAGCTGCAAATGCCACACATTATCATGAATTCAAATAAAATGTGAGATTGTTTGATATATAGTATGGTTTAGATTGTTCGACATTTAGCTGTGAGTTGCAAACGCCATTCATTATCACATTATGGTATAACATGTGCAAAACCATAGCACACGTATCACCGTTATATTCATGCATGCATATGTTTATAACACTATGATCTCCTATTCAAATATATGAATTGATACGTCTCCGACGTATCTACTTTTCCAAACACTTTCGCCCTTGTTTGGACTCTAACTTGCATGATTTGAATGGAACTAACCCGGACTGACGATGTTTTCAGCAGAATTGCCATGATGTTGTTTTATGTGCAGAAAACAAAAGTTCTCGGAATGACCTGAAACTCCACAGAACATCTTATAAAAAATAATAAAAAATCCTCGCCAAAGATGAAGACCAGGGGGCCCACACCCTGTCCACGAGGGTGGGGCCCCCCCTAGGGTGCGCCCCTACCTCGTGGACCCCCTAGAGACCTTCCGACGCCAACTCCAACTCTATATATTTGCTTTCGGGGAGAAAAAAATAGAGGAGAAGAAATCATCGCGTTTTACGATATGGAGCCATCGCCAAGCCCTAAAACCTCTCGGGAGGGCTGATTTGGAGTCCGTTTGGGGCTCCGGAGAGGGGGATTCGTCGCCGTCGTCATCATCAACCATCCTCCATCACCAATTTCATGATGCTCACCGCCGTGCATGAGTAAGTCCATCGTAGGCTTGCTGGACGGTGATGTGTTGGATGAGATCTATCATGTAATCGAGTTAGTTTTGTTAGGGTTTGATCCCTAGTATCCATTATGTTCTGAGATTGATGTTGCTATGACTTCCTGAGTGCCATGATTTCAGATCTGAACCTATTATGTTTTCATCAATATATGAGTGTTGTTGATCCTATCTTGCAAGTCTATAGTCACCTACTATGTGTTATGATCCGGCAACCCCGAAGTGACAATAATCGGGACCACTACCGGTGATGACCATAGTTTGAGGAGTTCATGTATTCACTATGTGCTAATGCTTTGTTCCGGTTCTCTATCAAAAGGAGGCCTTAATATCCCTTAGTTTCCATTAGGACCCCGCTGACACGGGAGGGTAGGACAAAATATGTCATGCAAGTTCTTTTCCATAAGCACGTATGACTATGTTCGGAATACATGCCTACATTACATTGATGAATTGGAGCTAGTTCTGTGTCACCCTAGGTTATGATTGTTACATGATGAACCGCATCCGGCATAATTATCCATCACCGATCCAATGCCTACGAGCTTTCCATATACTGGTTTACGCTTATTTACTTTTCTGTTGCTACTGTTACAATCACTACAAAATACCAAAAATATTACTTTGCTTTCTTTACTCTTTTGTTACCGTTACCACCACTATCATATTACGTTGCTACTAAATGCTTTGCTGGAGATACTAAGTTATCCAGGTGTGGTTGAATTGACAACTCAACTGCTAATACTTGAGAATATTCTTTGGCTCCCCTTGTGTCGAATCAATAAATTTGGGTTGAATACTCTATCCTTGAAAGCTGTTGCCATCCCCTATACTTGTGGGTTATCAAGACCTTTTTCTGGTGCCGTTGCCGGGGAGCATAGCTCTATTCTTTGAGTCACTTGGGATTTATATCTGCTGGACACTATGAAGAACTTGAGAGATCCAAAAACGAAGATCTATCCCTCAACTACGAGGGGAGGTAAGGAACTGACATCTAGCTCCGTACTTGATTCACCTTCTGTTATGAGTAAATTTGCGACACCTATACCTGCTTCTGCTATTCGTTCTGATATGTCGCACGTTATTGATGATGCCACTTCTGCTATGCATGATACTTATGATGAAACTACTTCTATGCTTGATACTACTGTACCCCTTAGTGAATTTCTTGATGAACAAATTGCTAGGGCTAGAGAGAAAGAAATTATTGAATCTGATAATATTGATGAAAATGATGATGAGGATAGGCTTATTATTCCTTAAGGTTATATTTTTGATAAAGAGGCTTCTGCTGCTATTTTAGCTTGCAACGATAACGATGAGCTTAGAAGGTTAATAGCTAAATGGAACAAAGAATCACTTAGAGATAAAATGAGGCCTAACCCTGCTTTTGCTACTTCACCTATTTGTGTTCCTGATAAGGATTATGAATTCTCTGTTGATCCTAATATAATTACTTTGGTTGAATCTGATCCTTTCCATGGTTATGAATCTGAAACTGTTGTGGCACATCTTACTAAATTAAATGATATAGCCACCCTATTCACTAATGATGAGAGATCTCGCTACTTTTATATCCTCAAAATATTTCCGTTCTCATTAAAGGGTGATGCTAATATATGGTTTAATTCTCTTGATCCTGGTTGTGCGCGTAGACCCAGGATACGATTTATTACTTCTCTGCTAAATATTTCCCTGCTCATAAGAAACAAGTTGCTTTAAAGGAAATATACAACTTTGTGCAAATTAAAGAAGAGAATCTCCCACAAGCTTGAGGGAGGCTTCTCAAGTTACTTAATGCTTTGCCTGATCATCCTCTTAAGAAACATGAAATACTTGATATCTTTTATAATGGACTAACCGAGGCTTCCAGAGATTACCTGGATAGTTGTGATGGTTCTCGTTTCAGGGAAAGAACGCCAGATGAGGCTGAAATTCTATTGAATAATATGTTGACAAATGAAAATAATTGGGCACCTCCTGAGCTAGCTCCTGCTCCAATTAATGAGCCTATTCCTAAACCAACTCTGAAGAAGAGAGGTGTTCTATTTCTCAGTCCTGAAGATATGCAAGAGGCAAATAAATCTATGAAAGAAAAAGGTATTAATGCTAAAGATGTTAAGAATTTACCTCCTATTGAAGAAATACATGGTCTTAATTTACCGCCTATTGAAGAAACATATGATCTTAATCCTTTATTTATTGAAGAACCTCCTGATCCTGATAACCCAACACAGGTAGTAAAGGTAAATTCTCTCTATAGATATGACAAAGCTGAAATCCCTCCTACTAAAATTGCTAGTCATTGCTTGGATGAGTTTGATAATTTTATGTTTAAGCAAGAAGACTTCAATACTTATTTTGGTAGACAATTAAAACAAGATGCTTATATGATTAAACACTTGGGTGATTATATGGCTAATATTAGAGGTGAACTTAAACTTGTTAGCAAACATGCTTCTATGGTTACCACTCAAGTAGAACAAGTACTTAAGGCTCAAAAAGAATTGCTCGATGAAATGAATAGTAAGAAAAATGATTATGCTGTTAGAGTGGCTACTAGAACTGGTAGAATGACTCAGGAACCTTTGTATCCTGAAGGCTACCCTAAGAGAATTGAGCAAGATTCTCAGAGAAATAATACTGATGCACCTAGTTCTTCTAAAAGGAAGAAAAAGAAAAATGATAGGGCTTTGCAAACTTCTAGTGAATCTATTGCTGAACAACCTGAGAATCCAAATGATATATCTATGTATGATGCTGAAACACAATCTGGTAATGAACATGAACCTATTGAAAATATTAATGATGATGTTCATGATGATGCTCAACCTAGTAATGATAATGATGTAGAAGTTGAACCTGCTGTTGATCTTGATAACCCACAATCAAAGAATCAATGTTATGATAAGAGAGACTTTGTTGCTAGGAAACATGGTAAAGAAAGAGAACCTTGGGTTCAGAAACCCATGCCTTTTCCTCCCAAACCATCCAAGAAAAAGGATGATGAGGATTTTGAGCGCTTTGCTGAAATGATTAGACCTATATTTTTGCGTATGTGATTGACTGATATGCTCAAAACTAATCCTTATGCTAAGTATATGAAGGATATCATTACTAATAAAAGAAAGATACCGGAAGCTGAAAGTTCCACCATGCTTGCTAATTATACTTTTAAGGGTGGAATACCAAAGAAATTCGGAGACCCGGGAGTACCCACTATACCATGCTCCATTAAAAGAAACTATGTTAAAATTGCTTTATGTGATCTTGGAGCCGGTGTTAGTGTTATGCCTCTTTCTTTATATCGTAGACTTGACTTGAATAAGTAGACACCTACTGAAATATCTTTGCAAATGGCTGATAAATCAACTGCTATACCTGTCGGTATTTGTGAGGATGTGCCTGTTGTGGTTGCAAACGTTACTATTTTAACGAACTTTGTTATTCTTGATATTCCCGAGGACGATAGTATGTCTATTATTCTTGGAAGACCTTTTCTTAATACTGCAGGGGTTGTTATTGATTGCAACAAAGGCAATGTCACTTTTCATGTTAATGGTAATGAGCATACAGTACACTTTCCGAGAAAACAACCTCAAGTTCATAGTATCAACTCTATTGGAAAAATTCCATCAATTATATTTGGAAGTTTTGAATTTCCTCTTCCTACTATCAAGAAGAAATATGATATTCTTATTATTGGGGATGTGCATATCCCCGTTGAGGTAACATAGTGTTATTCGAAATTTCTCCAGTTCCATGTTAATCGGAATGAGTTTGTTAACAAGACCTGATCAACCTTGTTAGTGGATTCCTTTTGATGAGCATGAGATGGATGAAACTAGAAGCACAACCTTCTGTACCCTCTTTATACTTTCTGTAATTTAGTTGAAATAAACTAAAAATGGTATTTTTCTGTCTGTTTCCTGACTTATCCGTGCAATATAAAAATATCCCGAAAATACAAGTCCTCAGAATGACATGCCAATTTAATATGATTTTTTCGGGAATATTTGAGGATTTATGGTGCAAAAATCACCACAGGGGGAGCTGCCACCTGGCCACGAGGGTGGAGGGCGCGCCCTACCCCCCTGGGCGTGCCCCCCTGCCTCGTGGGCCCACGGTGGCCCTCATCCACTTATTCCTGCACCCATCCTCTTCCTCTTCCTCACACAAACATGAATATCCAACTCAAGCACGAGTTCTAGCTCACTTTGCTGTGATTTTCGATCTCCTTGCTCAAAGCACCTCTCGCAAAACTGCTTGGCGAGATTGTTCCTTGGTATGTGACTCCTCCATTGGTCCAATTAGTTTTTGTTCTAGTGCTTTATTCATTGCAAATTTGTGCTGCATAGGTGACCATGTTCTTGAGCTTGCATGTCAAATTTATATGGTTCCAAGTAGTTCTAATGCTTGATATAGGCTCTAGGCATTTGTAGGAGTGGTTGCTATCAATTTTGTTGAGCTTGGTTCACTTTTGTTTGAAGTTACTAAAAATTTCAGAATATTTCAGAAAATAACGAAGAGACTTTTGAGGGGCTCATCGAGCCGAAGCTGGAAGGAGAAACGAAATGAAGAAGCACAGAGGCCCAAATATAATTTGCCTCGTACCGCGGAGGTCCGGCCGTGTGAATGTCCTTCTGATAATTTCTTGAGACAGGCCGGGATTTATGAGGATTTCTATTCTTTGATTGAAAAAGCTGGCCTCACCGACTTCGTCCGCGACCAACGTCATCAGTATCTCTTACTCACCAATACTTTTGTGCAAAACATCTACTTTTTCCCAAAGGAATCACCTCCTTCAGTAGAGTTTCATTTATATGATGTTGTTAAAAAGATGCCATTAGCTGAATTTTGCAAAGTTTGCAACATACCCCCTGAGGGTACCTTAGAGGAACCACACCGTAAAGATGTGGAAGCGTTTATTAACACCATCACTGTGGGAGAAACCAGGAAGGTTTTTGATGACTAGCATACATTTTCCTGTTTTGCGCTACTTTGCCATATTTGCTAGTCGTTGCTTGATTGGTCGCGGGAACTGTGGAAACCTTAGTGTTTCTGATATTATTATTTTGTTCCATGGTTTATACCGCGATAACACTGTTAGCATGGGCGGAATTATTGCTAGACAGCTAAGTATGAACCGTACTAAGGGTCCCATCTTTGGAGGCATTTATGCTTCACGCCTCGCTGCACATTTTAACATAGCTATTAGGCTTCATGAGAAAGAAGAAAAATTTCTGCCTAGTGCTTATCTAGACTATAAGAGTATGCTAGCGCATGATTTTATTTTTAAGGGTAGGGAAGGAGAGCTCAAATACAAATTATTCTTTCATAAACATCACCCTGAAACTATTACCTTGCCTTCTCCTTCCTTGTTTAATTTTGTAGGACCTTATCTCGTTACATGGGCTGCCGTCCAAGCTTACCGGAATCCTGCACCAGCCCCGGAACCGGAACCACAAGAGGAGCCTCCACGACAGTCTGTTTATTCTTGGGATCCGGAGATGGCTATCAGCCAATGGCAGTCAGAGTCTTCTTCATCATAGTACGACCCCAACTATTCTTCGTCGCAGTACGACCCCAGCTACACCTACGGGTATCCGCCAGGCTATCCCTGGCAATAAACCAACTTAGGCTAAAAGCCTAAGCTTGGGGGAGTACGTATTTCTCACCGACATTACATTTATGTTCACACACACTCATTACTAGATGTCGGTGCTCATACTCTTTCACTGTAATATCCATGCTAGTTTACTTTATCTTTCCTGCTTTCTCCTTGTGTGTTTGTTAAACCTTAAAAAACCAACAAAATTAGTAGTAGTTTACCTTTCTTGCTGTAGTAGTAATAATTAAAAAAACCCAAAAATATTTCCCCATTCTTCTTTTGCTTGTTGGGAGCTTTCCCATGTAAATAGTTTTTATTTCTTTTCTTTTCTTTGGGGGTCGATAGGAGAAGACCATGATTAAATTGTTGAAGTGGCTCTTTTATGCATTATTGTTGATTTAACCAAGAGCCCATATTGCCTTGTCTTCTCCTGTTTATTGAATGCTCACAGATTCTATCTTAGTCCAATGCACGTGCACTCTTATTATTATTCACATCGTTCGGTCGTGCAAGTGAAAGGCAATTATGATGATATATGATGGACCGACTGAGATGAGAAAAGCTGGTATGAACTCGACTTCTTTTGTTTTTGTAAATATGATGAATTCATTGTTCTTGATTCAACTTGTTATGAATAAACATGTTTGCAATGACAATTAGAGATCATAGTTGCTTGTGCCATGCTTATTTAGCTATGAGTTATAATGGTTTACCTTGCATGCCAACATGCTATTAAGATGGTTATGATGTGGTATAGTGGGGTGGTATCCTCCTTTGAATGATTTAAGCGACTTGACTTGGCACATGTTCACGCATGTAGTTGAAACAAATCAACATAGCCTTCACGATATTTATGTTCATGCTGGATTATATCCTACTCATGCTTGCATCCAATGTTTATTAATTTTAATGCATGTACATGGCTGTTGTCGCTCTCTAGTTGGTCGCTTCCCAGTCTTTTGCTAGCCTTCACTTGTACTAAGCGGGAATACTGCTTGTGGATCCAATCCCTTAAACCCCAAAGTTATTCCAGATGAGTCCACCATACCTTCCTATATATGGTATCTACCTGCCGTTCCAAGTAAATTTGTATGTGCCAAACTCTAAACCTTCAAATAACATTATGTTTTGTATGCTCGAATAGCTCATGTATCAACTAGTGATGCCCTTATCTTCCATGTTAGGCGGGTTATTCTCAAGAGGAGTGGACTCCGCTCCTCATTCACGAGAAAAATGGTTGGTCACCGGGATGCCCAGTCCCATGCTTTATGCTAACTAAATCAAAATAATTGCAAACAAAACTCCCCCTGGGACTGTTGTTAGTTGGAGGCACTCGTTGTTTCGAGCAAGCCATGAATTGATGCTTGTTGGTGGAGGGGGAGTATAAACTTTACCATTCTGTTTGGGAACCGCCTATAATGTGTGTAGCATGGAAGATATCGCCATCTCTTGGTTGTTATGTTGACAATGAAAGTATATCGCTCAAAATATTATTCACCTCTGTTTCAAAACCGAGCTCTGGCACCTCTACAAATCCCTGCTTCCCTCTGCGAAGGGCCTATCTATTTACTTTTATGTTGAGTCATCACCCTCTTATTAAAGAGCACTAGCTGGAGAGCACAGCTGTCATTTGCATTCATCACTATTAATTTATATTGGGTGTGACTATGATTGGATCTCTTTTACCATGAATTACAATGTCTAGTCAGTCCTTGATCTTTAAAGGTGCTCTGCATTTATGTTTTGTGGTCTTAGAAAGGGCTAGTGAGATACCATCTTGTTATATCATATTATGATTGTTTTGAGAAAGTGTTGTCGTCCGAGATTTATTATTATGGCTCGCTAGTTGATTATGCTATTGATATGAGTAAATATGAGACCTAAGAATTATTGCAAATGTGGTTAGTTATAATCTTTGCTGAAAACTTGAATTCTGGCTTGACATATTTACAACAACAAGAGCAAACAGAGTTTGTAAAAGTTTTTCTTTATCACTTTCAGTCTGTCAACTAAATTGCTTAAGGACAAGCAAAGGTTTAAGCTTGGGGGAGTTGATACGTCTCCGACGTATCTACTTTTCCAAACACTTTTGCCCTTGTTTTGGACTCTAACTTGCATGATTTGAATGGAACTAACCCGGACTAACGCTGTTTTCAGCAGAATTGCCATGATGTTGTTTTATGTGCAGAAAACAAAAGTTCTCAGAATGACCTGAAACTCCACGGAACATCTTATAAAAAATAATAAAAAATCCTCGCCAAAGATGAAGACCAGGGGGCCCACACCCTGTCCACGAGGGTGGGGGCGCCCCCCCCCCCCCCAGGGCGCGCCCCCTACCTCGTGGGCCCCCTAGAGACCTTCCGATGCCAACTCCATCTCTATATATTTGCTTTCGGGAAGAAAAAAATAGAGGAGAATAAATAGTCGCGTTTTACGATACGGAGCCGCTGCCAAGCCCTAAAACCTCCTGAGAGGGCTGATCCGGAGTCTGTTCGGGGCTTCGGAGAGGGGGATTCGTCGCCGTCATCATCATCAACCATCCTCCATCACCAATTTCATGATGCTCACCGCCGTGCATGAGTAATTCCATCGTAGGCTTGCTGGACGGTGATGGGTTGGATGAGATCTATCATGTAATCGAGTTAGTTTTGTTAGGGTTTGATCCCTAGTATCCATTATGTTCTGAGATTGATGTTGCTATGACTTCCCGAGTGCCATGATTTCAGATCTGAACCTATTATGTTTTCATCAATATATGAGTGTTGTTGATCCTATCTTGCAAGTCTATAGTCACCTACTATGTGTTATGATCCGGCAACCCCGAAGTGACAATAATCAGGACCACTACCGGTGATGACCATAGTTTGAGGAGTTCATGTATTCACTATGTGCTAATGCTTTGTTCCGGTTCTCTATCAAAAGGAGGCCTTAATATCCCTTAGTTTCCATTAGGACCCCGCTGACACGGGAGGGTAGGACAAAATATGTCATGCAAGTTCTTTTCCATAAGCACGTATGACTATGTTCGGAATACATGCCTACATTACATTGATGAATTGGAGCTAGTTCTGTGTCACCCTAGGTTATGATTGTTACATGATGAACCGCATCCGGCATAATTATCCATCACCGATCCAATGCCTACGAGCTTTCCATATACTGGTTTACGCTTATTTACTTTTCTGTTGCTACTGTTACAATAACTACAAAATACCAAAAATATTACTTTTCTTTCTTTACTCTTTTGTTACCGTTACCACCACTATCATATTACGTTGCTACTAAATGCTTTGCTGGAGATACTAAGTTATCCAGGTGTGGTTGAATTGACAACTCAACTGCTAATACTTGAGAATATTCTTTGGCTCCCCTTGTGTCGAATCAATAAATTTGGGTTAAATACTCTACCCTCGAAAGTTGTTTCGATCCCCTATACTTGTGGGTTATCATGAATCCACTTTCATATCAAATTATGATCTTTCTTAGTCTCTTACACCCACACAATCCTCTAACCTTTGTATCTAGCACTAACTTTCTCTCGTGCATGCACACGCCCTCCTCGCCCTCCCCCTCCCTCAGCATTCTGTCCATCGTGCACATTCATTTTTTTCTTTAGGTCGTTCTCCCACAGTCTCCACAACTCCTTTCCGACACACACTGATCAATAAAACTCTCCAGCGTCTGCCTACAACATACGTACACACGCACCTTCCATCTCCTCCTTTCTGTGTCCATGCCTCATGTCTCTCGTATGGTCCCACACACGTGTAAACTCTCGCCCCTCTTTTCATCAATCTCACAACCACACACTCCTCCCCCTACCTAGCTAATAGCTCAGCCTCTCGCACCACCTCCTAGCTTCATTCTCTTTGTCTATTCGTCTCGCTGGGCCTTATTTGCCTCTAACAAATGGATGTACACTGACCGATCTCCCGCTATACATATAGCTAGCTAGGTCCTTAATTATAACTCGTTTTTCCCCACGCGTCAATGATCTGCCTCATTAGTTATGTCTCTCCCTTCCTCCGACAAACAACAATTGATCTACCGATCTAGTTAGGTTTTCTCAGCAAACACATGGTTCCCCTTCATCATCCATGCATGCGTCCCGACGGATCTATCACGCATAGGCACACAGAAACACATCCCCACTCTTATTGATAATATTGTAGTTCTACCCTCAATTTGTCTAGTAGGCCTCTCCCACCATCTTCGAGAAGCAACTCCATCACCCATCCAGCACTCTACCCCTCTCCCTCCCTCTCTCTCTCTCTCTGTCCCAACCTATTTCCCGTCCTTTAGTTATGTATGGATGTCGACCCATCTCCCTCAAGACATGGCTGGGTCTTTCCTTCTCAACACATATACGGGTCGTTCTACCTCTTTAGGTAGGCCTCTGCCTCCCTCCTCCCCCCACCCCCACCCCCACACGCACACCGATACATCGAGCGCTCTAGTCATGTCTCCCTGCCACATACAAACTTGCCATGTGCCCTCTGACGTTCTAGTAGGTCAGTCGCCCTATATCTTTGACTTTCACACACACAATTTCGATGGTTCTCTTCATCCATATCGCACCCACCCACTTGATCCTCTCTTCGACTCTATCAATATCTATGACCCATCCCTCTCTTCTCGTGGATCGCCCCCTCTGGCCCTCTCTATATGATATGGATATGCCTCTATTTCACACACATTGCATGCAAAATTTTGTTTGAGATGTCATCGACACATATTCCCACAAATACATTCATGAAATCACCACCCCCCCCCCAAAAAAACAAAAAACACTCACGAACGCACACGCCATCTGTCTAGGTTTGTATCTCTCTTACACACACCCATGTAGGTGGGGGACGTGCATGAAGAGAAGAGGTGCACGCACGGCGCACGTACTCCCGTCTCTTTCCCAACCACACCCGCGCCGGTACATGGTGGAGCTCATTTCTATACGAAAAGGCAGCCCACGTGGTAATTTGACACGTGTACTGGTTTTCCACTTGATGGAGGATCGTCTACCACGGGTGAACAAACAAATTGCGACTTGACGTGTTATGTTAAAAAAAGAGGCAAACCATGTAGGGCCTACCTTACAGGCAAGGCTCTATACACTGGAGTACTTTTGATGTGTCCCGTCAACTCGCAGAACGAGGAGAAGCTTGCTTAGTACGCCGTCTCCCCCGCCCATGGCCGCAGTGGCTCGCAGGATGAGGTGAAGCTTGCTTACTAGTACACCTTACGCCCGCTCCCTCGCCCACGCGCGCGGTGGCTCACAGGACGAGGAGAAAATTTTACTACTCCCTCCGTTTACTCCTCGTCCCTACCTTGGTTAGAGAGATTATCATATTGTTTGGAATATATGTCCTTTAGTAGATTTAGATTTCAATATGAACTACTAGTACATACTCCAAACACTGATGTATATAGACGTATTTTAGAGTGTAGATTCACTCATTTTGTTCCGTATGTAGTCCATATTGAAACGGACATAATAGTACACACTCTCCCTCGCCCACGTGGTGGACGTGCAGCAATTCATTCGGTCCCATATAGCCTGAACGATATATACTACAGTACCATTATTGCTCGACTTCCCGAAGAGGCGAAGAGCCAATCGCAAGGTTAATATTTTGGAGATGCCAAGCGCAAGGTTTATAGGATAACGAGTAGTAGGTGCCACGTCATTTATAAATAAAGTTTTTTTCTTCAGTGGCACGTACGCAATATAAATAGATTCATATGGAGAGAAAAGGAAGCCGCTCCACTATATACATAGGCAGGACGAGCCTACACGATTGCTTGCTGGGGTTGCTCTCTTCAGTCTTCACACTCTCTCACACAAAACGACTGTGGCCACATCTCTAACATCCTGGCGGATCACGTCCGCCGGGGGAAGGGGTGGATGCTTAGTGTAGATGCGGTCGCCGTCGCCGACGGCGAAAACCCATTGTCGGCACGTCTCGATCAGGGGTCCCTGCCGTTCTCTCTCACAAAGCCAGTGAGGTTGCCTTCGTCCATTGCTCACTGCCGCGACGTGGGCAGTTTACTCCTCCCGCCACCCTCCTCTAGGTTGAGCTACGTCCCGACATCCCTCAGGTACAACTCCCTTTACAGCTGGCTTGCACCACTGCTCCAGCTTCCCACATCACTCCATGTGGATATTTCTCTACTTCTTTGCCCCGCACATACCTCTACTTGCTTCTACGTACTGTATTTGTGATGAGTTTATGTCTCATCAACTAGTCCCAGTAATCTTATTCTAATCACGCTTCTTCAATTTCTTTGCCACGGGGATGCTCATCTTGATTTTGGTGAAACTGCACAAAATGATCCGATGGTCAAAGGGTTGCAAACTTATTCATTTCTTAGGAAGCTCCAACATTGCCAGCAAATTAAATCCTGGTTAGGGTTTACGGTTCAAGGGCTAGGTACTGCATGGATCGCTTTTTTCTTTAGCTGTCTCTGTTCTAAAATAAGTGTCAACTTTAGTAGTAGTACAACTTTGTACTAAAGTTCGCATAAAGTTGAGACACTTATTTTGGAACGGAGGGAGTACATATTGGCTATGATCTGTCAATCATTGAGATGCAATAGCATGCATGTTAGTGTCCTTTGTATTTGATGAAATGTTGCAACGGGCAACCTTGGACGCAAGATACATGAAACAGAAGCTGGAAGCTTCATAGCATTGTACAAATTTATCTTGCTGATAAATTACAGTACGTACTATACTAGTACTATGTAAAGAGTTAGGTGTCGCACGGTGTCTAGAAAATATGGTGATAGTGTGAGGTGGGCCATGTAATCACTGAGCCTGCGTGTTTTCGCTGCTCTCGCACTCCTCCGCTGAGAATGGAGAAAATTGTAATCTAGTAGTACCTCCTTTCGCCGAAAGCGTGGGACATCCAGCAGTTACCACCTCAGTAATAATGACCAATGAGTCGTCAAATCACATAGACCCAGTAGTAAGTTGGACGGACGAAGCAACCATCACTCTTGAATCCGCTTCTCCCTTCAATGCAGGCACTAGTGAGAGGTCGTGTCTGCTCTGCCTGGGCATGAATGCGGCACCGATGCTTTGGAGCGGCGCTAACCATTTCGGGCCGGAAGCGCGCGCGGGCGATGGAGGGGCTTTGGGTGGGCCAGGCTGGTCAGGAGCGGGTGTGGCAGCTGTCCCGCCTGTCCCGACCGGACGCCCGGAAATGAGAGGATGCACCGACTCTCGCGGATAAATCATACACTACACACCATCTCTTTGTAGGAGTAGGTCGATGTGTTGCTCTCCCTAACACACACATGCTGGTAAACACACACACACACACCGAGGTAAAATGAGTCTATATCTCAATTAATGAAGACTTGCATGTTACCATCCATATGTTACTACCTACTATGAAAGTAGTAACATAGACTAGTAACATATGCATGTTACTAGTCCAAGTTACTCACCACTATGACCAGCCTAGCAATGTAACCAAACGCTCTTTACTCTTCCTTGTTATCTCCCTCGGAAACCCAATGCATGGAGCGCAACTACGCGTTGATGCATACGTGGCCCTGCATGGTAGCTAAAACGGCATCTCTTAGTTGTTGCGATTAATTGTTGCGTTTAGAGACAGAAATCAGGGCTTTGATTGGAGGAAGGACCAGTCAAGTTTCTCCTTCTCCTCCAATCTGCTTGCACCTCGTTTCAAAAAAAATCTGCTTGCACCTTGGCCCCGCTGCACCTTCTAACGTTACTTATTACACCAAGACGGAGGGAGTAGTACGAGATATGGCGGCACACTGACTTAGGTCGAATACAAGTGCCCAAAATTGTGTGCATGTTATAATACGGATTCACTTAAAATAGTACGTGAGCGAATAGAGGGATCAATTGGATAGTGTTCACGAGCAGTAGCGAGATGTGTGAGGTAAGATACACCGCTGGTGCTTTTAATTTTTCTTATTAATTTGTTTGTTTGACCCTCTAACTCGTGGGACCCAACGTACTACGTGGAGAAAATTAAGGTGACTAAGGCTGCATTATTTCTGTACTACCAACACTGCTTTAAATCCCAAAAGACCTTACCACCAAAGCCACATGACACGATTATGATTTAAATCCCAATGACACCCACGCAAAAAAACACGGCATGCTTGTAACACGAATGCAGGAATGTATTAAAGGTTATTTTCCTCTTGTTAAACATAACGTGGGGGTGGTGTAGCTGGTTAGCCTGTTCGCTCATCAAACTTGAGGTCTCGGGTTCGATAACTACACTTGAGCACAATTTTGTTTCTGTTCGACTTCTTTCTTCCACCCAATGACAGGTAGGCCCCGCATGACAGAGAGAGAAAGTGATCTAGGGTGGTGCCAGGAGGATTCTTTGACTGGTCAAAATGGATGGATATGGAGCTATACGGTCTCGTAGTGACCGTATAATCACCTCATCACGTATATGATGGCTGCCGCCTCGGCGCTTGTTTTCAAGGGTTTGCACTCTTCACACTCTCTCTCCAGTATATATACACGCTGGAGCCTCAGCACTTGTAGTTTCTCTCTTCACACTCTCTCACCCTCTCCAGATCTAAACAAGACTTCGTTGGCCTCTCTCTCTCCCCTCACTGCTGGTCAAAGAGCCGGCAGGATCCGTCCGCCGGGAAGGGAAGGAGGCTTAACATTGTCGCTGTCAGTGAGGGAGGGAATCCACTACCCACGGAGCTGTTCTCTTTCACCAGCGGCGGCGCGGGAGGGCCTCCGACCCCTTCTTACTCGCTTTCGTACATAGTGTGGGCCGAACGGCCTCCGGTCGCCCACCGAACCCCACCCCAAGAACCTTAAGGTATAATTTACTTATTCCACATGCATTGCTCTAGCTGCATGTGGGCTTTTTATGCTTCTGCACTCGAATCTAGGTCTTGGATCAAACAGGAAAGTAGTGGGGAAAGTTGTATAGCATGAATCTAGGACGTGGTTCAAAGAGGAAAGGAAGGGGGGAAGTACTAGTATAGACTGGCTATCCAGCACCTACGTTGGTCGAAAAGGGGAAACAATGACAAACGCAGTATGCACATCTGTAACGACCTGATATTTTGTTTGGGGGGACAAGGTTGTAGAGTTTGAGCGGGACTAGATTTGTTGCGCTCACATAGGGAAAGGTGTCTAAAGATAACAAAACTGGGACCAACACAAATATGCTCCTTGGTTGTTTTTGTTCTTTGTTGCAACAGACTATGCATCACCCCTTCATACATCGGTAGATGCACATGGTGCTGGTGCGTCCATTGTCCCGTACAACTCTTTAGTTGTTGCTAATCTAAGGCCCTGTTTGGTTAAAAAATCCCTAGTCCCTACCTTCTTGGTTCTAGGGACTAAACATGGACTAGAGGTTACTAAATGACATGCTAAAAGACCATGTTACCCCTAATAATGAACTAATAGAGACAAGCTGCGATGCGAGGCAGGGGCAACTGTTGGAAAAAGTCCCAAAAAGACTCTCCCTCGGGGTCTTCTTTCTTTAGTCCCTAAAAGTCCCTCCTGTTTGGTTTAGATGGGACTGACACGGACTTTTTTTAGTCCCTACACCAAAATGTCCATGTAAACAAACACCCTCTAATAACGTCGTTGGAAAATTGATGCAATGCCACAGTTAAAAGCAAATTATATGTTTAACGAATTTTATTGTTAATATAATCTCTTTGTTAATATTAATCAATGCCACCATTTGAGAAATGCTATTGTCTTGCTTTATTTCCCATTTAGATAAGTTAGATGCTTCTTTTTGTTGGCTTCTGTGTCATCCACCATTATTGACCACTAGTTGTTTCCTTTGCACCTCTGTATAAACAGGGTTATCTACTTCACCTCATTGCTATTGTGACCTTTTGTTGCACTGCACAAAACATTTTTTTAAGAGTGTTTTGTGCAGTTCAACCAAAATGTCACACCGACAACGTTGCTTGATTGCTTGATCTTGGTGGAACTGCACAAGAGGAGATCTTACTTTCTATCCATGTTGGCAAATTTGGTTCAGATCTTCTTCTTGTGAGTTGTTTGAATTCTGTGTCATGAGAGCTCAGTACTAGCCTTCTTTCACATGATTGTGCAGTGTGCTTTCATATGTTGTGCTACTTGTACGCTAATGTTGCTTGATTTTAGGGAACTGCACAAATGGATACAAGACTTCTAATCTGTATGTGCACCGTAATATCCCATTGAGGTAAGATAAGGATATTTCACAACTGTTGGCTTGTATTTTGCCACTTTCATCTGAAAATTAACGTCATTGTTTAGTGCTATACTTGTGCTCCCTAATTGACATGCCAAATCTTACATCTAAGGCGAAGCTTGTCTGTTATTGAACCAAGTGATGAAGGGGAAGAACAAGCAGAAGAAAAACAAAAAACAACTCCCGGTGCTGTAATGAAGCACTGGAACTGTGATGACACAAGTAATGATATAGTTTTGCATCTTAATTTATTGCTATGGCTGGAACAAGCAATTGTTTTGCCACTGATTTGATGCCACTCTTAATGTAATATGTAATTATCTCTACTTGTGCAAACAGGGATCTTCTTTGAAGATACCATATATTTTAGTGGAACTGCACAAGAAGATGTTGGAAACATTAAACTAATCGAGGAGTATATAGTAAGCATGGCAACCACAATAGATAACAACAGATGGTTTCGGAGAAGTGCTTTATCTGTATGCTCTACACAATAAGCCTCCTGGCAAAGGTTGGTACTCGCCCACAGATTTCATCCATATGATTGAGCTTTCTCATCTCTATTGGTGGTTTGCTACTGTTTAGATACTGTCATGAGAAAGTGGTATTGTCCTTGAGAAGTGCTTCATCTGTGTTGTTTTTAATATTTCCTTTCCTTTTTTTCGAGCAAACAGGGATGCTAGCATTTAGTTGTCCTCTTGTCTTTGCACAACAGGATCATCCTCCTCTAAATAAGAATATGGAGTATGTGAAGTGCCTAGTTCCGATTATGCCAGGATAAAGAAGCCAAGCCTCTCTTCTTAAGAAGGGAGCAGTTGAAGGATGGTTACATTATTGCCCACAAGAACAAACTAACTTCAGCTCAGAAGCACTCACGGATCTGCATCTTTGTTGATGTGATGGCCAGTACAATGTTGTTTTACGATTCCTTCTGGTGAGTACCGTTTTTTAAATGTGTGCTCTGCATGGATCATGTAGGTTGACTATTTAAACTATCAATTCATAGTACGGTTTGCTTTATACTAAATAATTTTTTTGTACATGACCACAGTACATCGGTAGATGCACATGGTGCTGGTGTGTCCACTGTCCCGTGCAACTCATTAGCTGTTGTTAATCTAAGCCCTGTTTGGTTAAAAACTCCCTAGTCCCTACCTGCTTGGTTCCAGGGACTAAACATGGACTAGAGGTTAATAAATGACATGCTAAAAGACCATGTTACCCCTAGTAATGAACTAATATAGACAAGGTACGATGCGTGGCAGGGGCAACTGTTGGAAAAAGTCCCAAAAAGACTCCCTCGGGGTCTTCTTTCTTTAGTCCCAAATGCCCACTTTTAGTCCCTAAAAGTCCCTCCTGTTTGGTTTAGATGGGACTGACACGGAGTTTTTTTAGTCCCTACACCAAAATGTCCCTGTAAACAAACACCCTCTAATAATGCCGCTGGAAAATAGATGCAATGCCATAGTTAAAAGCAAATTACATGTTTAATGAATTTTATTCTTAATATAATCTCTATGTTAATATTAATCAATGCCACCGTTTGAGAAATGCTACTGTCTTGCTTTCTTTCCCATTTAGATAAGGTAGATGCTTCTTTTTTTGGCTTCTGTGTCATTCACCGTTATTGACCACTAATTGTTTCCTTTGCACCTCTGTGTAAACAGGGTTGTCTACTTCACCTCGTTGCCATTGTGACCTTTTGTTGCACTGCACAAAACACTTTTGTTTTAAGAGTGTTTTGTGCAGTTCAACCAAAATGTCACACCGACAACGTTGCTTGATTGCTTGATCTTAGTGGAACTGCACAAGAGGAGATCTTACTTCCTATCCGTTAAGGCGAATTTGGTTCAGATCTTCTTCTTGTGAGTTGTTTGAATTCCGCATCATGAGAGGTCAGTACTAGTCTTCTTTCACATGATTCTGCAGTGTGCTTTCATATGTTGTGCTACTTGTACGATAATGTTGCTTGATTTTAGTGAACTGCACAAATGGAGACAAGACTTCCAATCTGTATGTGCACCGTAATATCCCATTGAGGTAAGATAAGGATATTTCACAACTGCTAGCCTATATTTTGACACTTTCATCAGAAAATTAACTTTGGTACTATACTTGTGCTCCCTAATTGACATGCCAAATCTTACATTGAAGGCGAAGCTTGTCTGTTATTGAACCAAGTGATGAAGGGGAAGAACAAGCGGAAGAAAAACAAAAATCAACTCCCGGTGCTGTAATGAAGCACTGGAACTGTGATGACACAAGTAATGATATAGTTTTGCATCTTAATTTATTGCTATGGCTGGAACGAGCAATTGTTTTGCCACTGATTTGATGCCACTCTTAATGTAATATGTAATTATCTCTACTTGTGCAGACAGGGATCTTCTTTGAAGATACCATATATTTTAGTGTAACTGCACAAGAAGATGTTGGAAACATTAAACTAATCGAGGACTATATAGTAAGCATGGCCACCACCGTAGATAGCAACAGATGGTTCTGGAGAAGTGCTTCATCTGTATGCTCTACACAATAAGCCTCCTAACAAAGGTTGGTACTCGCCCACTG
The DNA here is from genome assembly GCF_056163025.1 of Triticum urartu. Classification (NCBI taxonomy): domain Eukaryota; kingdom Viridiplantae; phylum Streptophyta; class Magnoliopsida; order Poales; family Poaceae; genus Triticum; species Triticum urartu. The sequence goes on from NC_141875.1 coordinate 101,103,051, forward strand.
ATTTCGTCCATATGATTGAGCTTTGTCATCTCTATTGGTGTTGTGCTACTGTTTAGATACTGTCATGAAAAAGTGGTATTGTCCTTGAGAAGTGCTTCATCTATGTTGTTTTAAATATTTCCTTTCCTTTTTTCGAGCAAACAGGGATGCTAGCGTTTAGTAGTCCTCTTGTCTTTGCACAACAAGATCATCTTCCTCTGAAGAAGAATATGGAGTACGTGAAGTGACTAGTTCCGATTATGCCAAGATGAAGAAGCTGTGTCTATCTTCTCATCAGAAGGAGAAGTTGAAGGATGGTTACATTACTCCCCACAAGACCAAACTAACTTCAGCTCACAATGACTGACAAATCTCCATTTTTTTGCTATGATGCACGAGTACAATGTTGTTCTAGGATTCTTTCTAGTGAGTTCCATTTTTCTAAAAGTGTGCTCTACATGGACCATGTATGTGCCTGTTGAAACTGTCAATTCATAGTACAGTTTGCTTTATACTAATCACTTTTTTGTATTTGTGCAAACAGGGGTGCTCAGCTTGATTTCATTGGGAATTGCACAAAATGTTCACGAATACATCAAATATTGTCGAATCATTCATTTCCACCACAAGAAAGGAGGTGCCGATATGTTCAAGGCGTTGCAACATATAAAGGTGAAATCATACAAGCTACGCATAGATTTGGTTGATTTTGGTGGAACTGCATAAAAACAACAGCTGGTTTATTTAGCACGAGGTGCCATGTCAATGTCCGAACTGATGGCAAACCCTGCCCATTCCACAATCATAGGCATTTGATATTCTGGAATGGGAAAACCTTGTCAAAGTTTGCTCATTGATGTACGCAAAACAACATGCATTTGACATTTTGGAATGGGACAACCTTGTCAAATTTTGCTCATTGATGTTAGCAAGAAGACATGCGTTTGATATTTTCGAATGGGACGCCCTTTGCTGTTAGCATCATCTATCGATTTTTCTTTATTCTTTACTTGTGAAGTAAATATTGGCTCTGACATGTGAATCACTGAGATGCATAATCATCGATTGTTTTGAATGTTCTCTATGAATTGTCAGGCCTGTGTGTTGATTGCAATGTACAGGAATGCTAAATTTTGTACTCCCGTTGTTCCTTTTTACTTAGCATATTAGATTTCTTTCAAGTCAGTTGATTTTACATTGTGAATGTTGATACTATTTTCTATAATATTGGTCAAAGTAGAGATACTTTGACTTCAGATAAAACTTATATGCAGACTAAAAAGGACCGGAGAGAGTACATGTGAAACTGTTGCAAACGAGGTGATCACCCTGGGAATAATTCTAGTACGTATTGTTTTGCATGTTCATCCAATGCCAGTGATACAAGAATTCGAACAAATCAAACTAAATTCATTCATACACAGCCGGATTTCATATAAACATGCCGGATTTCATTACATTTCATACATTCTTCAACTAAAAATGGGTGCGCTGGAGGTATAATTAATTAACGTAGCACCCGTGTCCGGCTGAGCCGAACAGAAGCTTCTTCTCTAGCGGACTGAGCTTCAGTGACATAACAGCAAGTGCAGTTGCGTCACTTACATGTGGGTCAGATGCCTCTTGGGCCCGCATGCCAGTGACCCAACTGCACCTGCAGTTAAGTAACTGAAGCAGCGTCCTTCTCCAACATAGCTCTCTGACTCCACGTCGCCGCCAAGAAGCTAATTGGCCATCAATGGTCAACCCGCCTAGCTTGGCTTCAACCGGAGGGTAGCAGCGGTGGCCTTTCTTGGACCCGAGCGGCGGCGACCTACTGTGTTCTACTCTTCCTCGTTTTCTATGTGGCGCGGCCTCATTGGCAGTGGGGCGGAGCCTCGACGGAGCCGGCGATGTCCTCTGTCTCGTTGCCAGCGGGGCGGCGCCTTGGCGGAGCGGGGGAAATCCTCCCCCTTATTGCTGGCAGGGTGGGGCCTTGGCTGAGCTGGTGATGTCCTCTGCCTTGTTGTTGGCGGGGCGGGGCCTCGGCGAAGCCGGCGGTGTCATCTGCCTCGTTGTTGGCGCCGCGGGGCCTCGGCGGAGCCGGCGGTGTCCTCTGCCTCGTTGTTGGTGTTGTGGGGCCTCGGTGGAGCCGATAGTGTCCTCTGCCTCGTTGTTGGTGCCGCGGGGCCTCGGCGGAGCAGGGCCTCATCGACGCCAGCTGAGCGGGGACTCATCGGAGCCGGTATTGTCCTCTGCCTCCTCCTCGGTCTCGCCAAACAGCGCCTCGCCCACTTCATCGCCCTCTTTGTAGGCGGTCGTAGCCGCCGACACCCGCATGCAGTACTGCCAGCGCTCGAGGCGGCCCTTGCGGGCAGAGCAGTACGAGTCGAGCAGCGCCTCCTGCTCCGCCCGCTCCGCGGCGATCTGCCCCTCTGCCTGCAGGTGCTCCTGGAGGAGATGGTGGTTGTAGGCGGCGTCGGCCTGCGCCTCCCGGAACTGCTCCTAACGCTTCTGCCTCACCGTGGACATGTATTGGGCACGGGCCTCACCGATGGTCATGGTGCAATGCACCAGAGAGGATGGCGCGTAGGAGGGGGTTGGCGCCGGATCATCGACTACCATGTTCTCCATTGGGACGTCGTCATCCTCCGGCTGCCTGCCGGCCAGCCAGTCGGCAGCAATGGCTGCCATCTCCTTGTGGTCCGTCGTCCACCCGTCCCGAAGAGCGCTGGAGCACGAGGAAGCCATGGTGGGAGTAGTGGTGTGGACAGGAGAAAGGGAACGGAGGCGGATGACTGCGGCTATGGCCGGCACAACAGTTTATATAGCAATGGTGGGCGGTGGAGGAACAGACGTGTGGTGCCGGAGTAGCCGCCTCGGCAACAGTGTATCATTAATGTGGGCAGCAGACGGACGGACGGATGACACTTGTGTTGTTTGAAGGCAGAGCAATCACCTGCACCGGTAAGCGGGGTGGGCGGCGCTGACCATTTCGGGCGGAAAGCACGTGTGGGCGAGGGAGGCGGTCTGGGTGGGCCAGGGCAGTCAGACTCGTGCTTGGCAGCGGGTCGGTCCAGCAGCCGGGACATGTTGGCTCGTCATCGAGCTCGCCGAGTTGAGCGACGACAATCATACGATGGACATAGCTTCCGACCATGAGCCAGCGCCACTATCCAAGACGGTTCATGACGTGTTCACCATAGAGCAGGTGTGGTCCACTTCGACGCCCTAATGGCGGAAGAGCTACCAGCGCAGGAGGACTTGTGCTGCAACCTCCATTTCCTCAACGAGCACCGGTGAACAAGCGAACGACAATGTCGTCGCGGACATGTGGCCCTATGATCCTGGCTTCCCGAATGAGCAGTGAGCGTTGTATCAGACCATCCGTAGGGCCTGTGAGGCCCTCTCCGTCATCCTTTGAGTTGTTGCGCTCGCCGTGGCGCCGCCGTCTCGCGTTGTCAACATGGTCAACGGCATGAGGAATGAGGAGATGACTTTACTTGGAGAGGATGACAGTAGGGACCCACCAGGGCCATAGCCGCACGTACGCAAGTGCCTCCTTATTATATACAACTATAATATTTTTTGCTTCCTCCTGGTTTCCTGACATCACGGTCCCACACTGTCGGTGTCAAAACCGGCAGATCTCGGGTAGGGGGTCCCGAACTGTGCGTCTAGGCCGGATGGTAACAGGAGGCAAGGGACACGAAGTTTTACCTAGGTTCGGGCCCTCTTGATGGAGGTAAAACCCTACGTCCTGCTTGATTGATATTGATGATATAGGTGTTACAAGAGTAGATCTACCACGAGATCAGAGAGGCTAAACCCTAGAAGCTAGCCTATGGTATGATTGTATGTTGTGATTGTTGTCCTACGGACTAAAACCCTCCAGTTTATATAGACACCGGGGAGGGCTAGGGTTACACAAGGTCGGTTACAAAGGAGGAGATATCCATATACGTATTGCCTAGCTTGCCTTCCACGCCAAGTAGAGTCCCATCCGGACACGAGACGAAGTCTTCAATCTTGTATCTTCATAGTCTAATAGTCCGGCCAATGGAGATAGTCCGGCTGTCCGGAGACCCCCTAATCTAGAACTCCCTCAGTAGCCCCTGAACCAGGCTTCAATGACGATGAGTCCGGCGCGCAGTTGTCTTCGGCATTGCAAGGCGGGTTCCTTCTCCGAATACATCACAGAAGAATTTGAATACGATGATAGTGTCCGACCCTGCAAAATAAGTTCCACACTTCGCCGTAGAGAATAATGCTTTCGCAGATCTAATCCGCTAGCTTGCTTTGGCAACATGACGTTACGTCATGGCCCGGTGATTATTCGAACCATTTCTTTTAACCAGCCCCGCACATAACGCGAGGCAGTTTTTCGACACGTCTTGTCAAAGCAGAGATCGTGTCCCCCTATTACAGGATTCTCATCAATACGGGCGTGGGTAACCCAACCGCGCCATCAATTGCGGCACTTGGGGGATAAGCGAGTTTTACTAGGCAAGTGGGGACGTTTAATTTTGTCCGCCCATATAAAGGGATAAGGATTCACCTTTCTATCCACGCCTTCTTCCTCCTCTGCTCATCCGCTCCCGCATACTCGAGCTCTAGCGCCCAAGCTCTCACTTCCACCTCAACCTTCTCCAACCATGTCCGGAGCGGGAGGCAAGTGGATGGTCTCCTCCGTCATGGAGGGAGACGTCAAGAAACTGAGGAGAGCTGGATACCTGCACGACAAAATCGTGCACCGGCTCCCAGATGAGGGACAGCTCATCCCCACCCCCGAGCCCCATGAGAGGGTGGTATTCCTCACTCATTTCCTCCGCGTACTGGGATTTCCTCTCCATCCCTTCATCCCGGGGCTCATGTTTTATTACGGCTTGGATTTCCACGATCTGGCCCCGAACTTCATCCTCAACATCTCGGCGTTTATCATCATGTGCGAGGCCTTCCTCCGCATCAAGCCCCACTTCGGCTTATGGCTGAAGACCTTCAATGTCAAGCCGAAGGTAGTGAGCGGCCGCCAGGCGGAGTGCGGAGGTGCCATGGTGGGCAAGATGCCCAACATCACATGGCTCGAGGGCACCTTCGTGGACACCATAAAGGGGTGGCAATCGGGGTGGTTCTATATCACCGAGCCGCGCAACCCCGCATGGGTAGCGGCCCCCGAGTTCCTATCTGGCCTCCCCATGAGGTTCACCTCCTGGAAAGAGAAGGGCCTGTCCTGGGGTAATTCAAAAGAGCTAACCGGACTCCAATCATGTATTCAGAACATGGTGGATAAGAAGCTCAAGCTTGTCAACATAGTCCAGGTTATGCTCGTTCGCCGGATACTCCCGTGCCAACAACGGGAGTTTACCTTGTGGGAGTTCAATCCGGTGCAGCACCGAACTCTGAACAGGCTCTTCGACATGACTCATGAAGATGCCTGGAGGGTGCTGTTCAAGGGGTGCTACGGTCCCTCCCCCCATTACTGAGGATCGCGGATTCAGCGCGAAGCACCACGCCAGTGCGGTAAGTTGTTTTACCTCTTACAGGATATTTGTTTTATATATATATATTGGCTCTATGCGGGATCTAAACTCCCGTAATTTTGACAGGACTGGCAGAAGATGGCCAGACAGATCGACTGTCCGGCTCCCTTGCCCGAAGGCCCCGCAGATGCTCTTCTGACGAAGATGCTGACTCCGGCCCCTTATAAGGTGCCGGAGAAGACCAAGAAGGCCAAGGGAGCTCGAAAAAGTTCCCGACGCCAGGCGTCGTCGGACTCACCGTCCGATGACTCTGTGGTGCACTCTTCCCCCGAAGACGAGGAAGAGGAAGAGGAGGCTCCCTCACCGACTGGGGGAGACAAGAAAAGGAAGGCCGCCCCAACTGGGGAGGCCGAAGGGTCCAAGAAGGGAAGGACGCTCCTTCCGGACAGCTCCACCGCTGCCGACGAAAGTGAAGACGAGCGGTTGCCCAGGGGCAAGCCCCAGGGGAGATCGTAAGTATTCGGATACCAAAGTAACCCATAGGATTCCTTTGTCGCATTGCTTTCCCTAACGCCTAACTCAATTGTGCAGGCCGCCCCGAGCCAATATCGAGGTATCCTCGGACGGCTCCCTGGGCGCGTCGGACATGGATAGCGATCCAGTCCCGACGGCCATCTCCCCTCATCCGGCCGACAACACTGAGGTGCTGTCTCAAGAGGCACCAGATCGGGGGGGACAGTCCCGGAGGCGCCTCAAGGCGACCTTCCGGACTCTGGGAGCCAAGGGGACGGGGGTCCCCGGAAGCTCCGAGTTCGGCCCTCAGCCGAACACCGTGCCGGACCCTCCAACGGATCCGAGCTCGGGCAGGCGGTCCCTTTCTAAGGAGGGTGAGACGCCAGTGCCGGTGACCTCTGTCCACCCAGAGGCGCCGGACACTATGTTGGAAGCACTTCGCAGCGCTTCCATCGAGGAGGAGCACTGCACTATCATGAGTGCGGTGATCCAGAAGGTTCAGTATGCCAAGAGCGGATTGACTGAAGCCTGTACTAGCCTTCTAACAGGCTTCGAGGTAAGTATTTTAAAATGTAGTAGAAGTGTTACCGCATAGACAGTAGCCCCTGATGCTTTGTTCGGTGTTCACAAAGAAAAGCCAACAGAGGATCAAATAATATCGCAGGAGTCTAATATAAGTACGTCAATATGCATGTGCAGGCTTCGCTGCTGGCGTCCGCCGCACTAACTGCGGAGGTCGCCATACTGAAGGAGGCCCTCGAGGGGTCCCAGAAGGAGCTCGGCCTTGCTAAGAGGCAGCTCGAGGAGAACAAGGGTAAGTGATACCCCATCTGTAGATGAGAAAAAGGACGTCATTGCTAAATGACAGGATCAATGTATGTTTGCCAGGGGCCACGACCGAGGTGGCGACCCTGAAGCAAGCGCTGTCCCAGGCCGAAGAAAAGGCAGCCCAGGAGCGCACCGAGCGAGAGAGGCACGAGGCTCGGGTGGGCGAGGTGCAGCAACAGCTCCAAGCTCTCGTGATGAAGCACGAGGCGTTGGAGCTTGACTTGAAGACGAGAGAGTCTGAGATTGCCGCGGCCCGTGAGAGCGCGAAGAGTGCCAAGGCCGAGGCCCAGAAGGCCCTTCAGGAGATCGACGCGATGAAGAAGATAGCGGCGGGTAAGGCTTTCTATATGCAAAGCAAGCATGCAACGGTGAATTACCGATTACTTACCCGAATCCGGAGCTCTTCAGGAGCATTCGCATATTTGCCCCGCAGTGTGTCCGATGCCGCACTATTCTACCAGGCCGAGGACGGAAGCTCGACGGAGAAGATGTTCTGGTCTCAGTATGCTGAGGCCAAACATCCGGTGCCAATGAGCGACCAGCTGAAGCAGATGGCCGAGCTACATAAGGCGGCCAATCAGGCCATGAAGGGCTTCATAGTCCGGTTGTGGCCTGGCGACGCCCTTCCGAACAGCTTCTTCGGCCTGGTGAGGTGGCTTGTGGATGCCTGCCCATGGCTGGAGGTCGTCAAGCGATCCGTCTGCATTGAAGGTGCACGCTGGGCCTTCACCCGTGTGAAAACGCAGTGGGTCAAGCTAGACGCCGTGAAGCTTATCAAGGAGTGGCCGCCGGAGGGCAAGGAGCACTGCCACCCCGAGATGTACTACGAGGGTGTTCTGCCGAGCGCCCGTCTTATCGCAGATGAGTGTTCACAAAATGTAATATTTGAATGGGACTTGCTCGTTTTTTATCCTGTGTGATGAAAACTTGTTTCATATGCGCTATGCAACGCTTGTGTGAATTTAAAATATTACCTTCTGTTTGGCTGTTTATCCAATCTGAGAGATGGCTAGTCCTCGGCTTTTGCCCCCATGCCACGAGTGCCGGGGTGTTTGGGATAAACCTGAGCACTCTTGTTCCCATGTTTGGGTCCTTTGAGGGAGGTGCTCAGCACAACGAACAAGGCAACCGGACTAATAATGCTTTATCACTCTCACTTAGCCATAGAATTCTATAATTTTAAATTTCAGCGAAGCCCTGGTATTCGGAAGGCCGAATTCGGGGCGCGATACACGCCTGTAAGCCGTACGGAGCCGGCCCCTCGCCCTAAGCGGCATAAGTCTTTAGGGACTCGAAAAACCTCGCTGAACAGCGACCAGTCTCTCGCCTTATCATGACAGTCAGTTTTAGCTTTCTCTACTGAGGTGCTCGGCCCGGCAGAACCAGGGCACAATCGCAGTAGTTCTCCTGGCGCTACCTTAGCCGATAGAGCGGAACGTAAGGTACCAAAACATAGGAGCCGGGAAAACCCAACATTTGACCAAAGACATGATTCGGAGCTGATGCATATAATGCTATAAGTTCGGGGTGCCGCACTTGTGAAAGTGTTCGGACTTTTCACACCATATTGTGGGTACGTAAGCCCCTGGTGCATTGGCCGTACCAGAGTGTACGGTTGCTAGGCGTCATTAATGAACACATAGATATGTATACATATAACAAAAATGCGATAATATTCGTAATGTCATGCATTGTATATTAAAAATTGCATTAAAGCAGAGTGATACAGATAGTGTAATGAGCAAAAGAGTAGGACAATGTCCCTTCCAAGGGCGAGCTGAGGAATTGTGTGAAATCTGTAATCCACCTGGGAATTCCGTAGTCGTCGCCCTCCTTGGTTGTTGTATCATGTGTTCGGCAATAGAGCTGCCGGACAGAGTTTCCAGAGATTGAAGTCCTGAAAGAAAAAGAAAAATAACCAAACGGGAAGCCCCTAGTGCGGTTTAGGCCGCGTTTTGGGACGTGCCGTAGTTGTGCCTCCCCCTCCCCATCTGTGCCCATGGTCTTTTTAATGCGTAATGATGTACGCGCGGCACGAACAACGTCATTGGGCTGGGATTGGGGTGGCCGTCATATTTCTACGCGAGCTCAGATCGCGCCAGGCAGTCTATTTGCCGATTGCCCCGAGCGCGCTTGAAGGTGTCCGGGCTTTGGAACGCCGAACTGGTAGATTGCCTTGAGAGGCTGCTTTGCGCTTCTGCTGCGAGGGTCGCGGTGTGCTCCTCTGTTCGGAGAGAGCGCTCTGTGTTTCCATTGACTGTAATGACTCCGCGAGGTCCTGGCATCTTGAGCTTGAGGTATGCATAATGTGGTACCGCATTGAATCTAGCGAATGCGGTTTGTCCGAGCAGTGCGTGATAACCACTGCGGAACGGGACTACATCGAAGATTAACTCTTCGCTTCAGAAGTTATCCGGGGATCCGAAGACCACTTCCAGTGTAATTGAGCCTGTGCAGTGGGCCTCTACGCCTGGAATGACGCCTTTAAAGGTCGTCTTTGTGGGTTTGATCCTTGAGGGGTCTATACCCATTTTGTGCACTGTGTCCTGATAAAGAAGGTTCAGGCTGCTGCCGCCGTCCATGAGGACTCGAGTGAGGTGAAATCCGTCAATGATTGGGTCTAGGACTAGTGCGGCGAATCCGCCGTGACGGATACTAGTGGGGTGGTCCCTGCGATAGAAGGTGATCGGACAGGAGGACCAAGGGTTGAACTTCGGGGCGACTGGCTCCAGTGCATATACGTCCCTGAGCGCACGCTTCCGCTCCCTCTTGGGGATGTGGGTTGCGTATATCATGTTCACCATCCGCACTTGTGAGGGAAACCTCTTTTGTCCTCCGGTGTGCGGCTGCCGGGGTTCTTCCTTGTCATTGTTGTGCGGCCCCTTGTCCTTGTTTTCAGCGATTAACTTGCCGGCCTGCTTGAACACCCAACAATGCCTGTTGGTGTGATTGGCTGGCTTGTCTAGGGTGCCGTGTATTTGACACGAGCGATCGGGTATACGGTCCAAGCTGGACCGACCCGTCGTACTTTGTTTGAATGGCTTTTTCTGCTGACCGTGTTTAGATCCTTTGAATCCGGCATTGACTAACGTATCCTCAGTACTTTCATTGTTAATGCGGCACTTATGCTTGTTGCGACGTGACCTGCTGTTGCCGTCCTTGGTATCTGAGGTACCATGGTTCTTTCATATGTTGTTACTGCGAGCCAACCAGCTGTCTTCTCCCGCACAAAAGCGGGTCATGAGCGTCGTGAGGGCTGCCATAGATTTCGGCTTTTCCTGACCAAGGTGCCGGGCTAGCCACTCGTCTCGGATGTTGTGCTTGAAAGCCGCTAAGGCCTCCGCATTCGGACAGTCGACGATTTGGTTTTTCTTTGTAAGGAACCGAGTCCAGAATTGCCTGGCCGACTCTTCTGGCTGCTGAATTATGTGGCTCAAGTCATCGGCGTCTGGTGGTCGCACATAAGTGCCCTGAAAGTTGTCGAGGAATGCGGCTTCCAGATCTTCCCAACAGCTAATGGAGTCCGCTGGCAAGCTATTAAGCCAATGTCGTGCTGGTCCTTTGAGTTTTAATGGGAGGTAGTTGATGGCATGTAAGTCATCACCGCGGGCCATGTGGATGTGGAGGAGGAAGTCCTCAATCCATACCGCGGGTTCTGTTGTGCCGTCGTATGATTCAATGTTTACAGGTTTGAAACCTTCTGGGAATTGATGTTCCATTACTTCATCTGTGAAGCATAAGGGGTGTGCGGCGCCTCTGTATTGGGCTATATCGTGATGCAGCTCGTATGGGTCCTGCCCGCTGTGTTCGGCCCGGCCGGATTTGCTTTTACTGTATCCGGCGTGACGTTTACCGTCTCGTAGAGTGGTGCGCCCTCGTGATCCATAGATCGATCTTGAGTGCTTTGCTTTGTCCTCCAATATGTCTCGCAGGTCTGGCATATCTCCCCATGCCTTTTTATTTGGGTGGCGTTGGGGTGGAGGCTGAGCTTTCGGCAGGAATGCCTCTCTATCGCGGCCACGAGGTGGCCGGTCAGCCGTATCATACGCTTCTTCCTCCAGTCGGGGTAGTAATCTGCGCCTTGGGTAACTCTTGGAGGGACGCTCTAGTTTATATTCCTCGGCTGCGAGGACTTTAGTCCATTTGTCGGCTAGCAGATCTTGATCAGCTTGAAGCTGTTGATGCTTTTTCTTCAGGCTATTTGCCGTGGCCATAAGCATGCGCTTGAAGAGCTCTTGTTCGACGGGATCCTCTGGTACGGCGAATTCATCGTCGCCGAGGCTTGCCTCGTCTTCGGAGGGGGGCATGTAATTGTCATCCTCCTCCTCTCCGCCAGCCGCTCTCTCAGGAGAGCTGGCACCTTCATCCTCCTGATCTAACTCTTGCTGGAGGGGGTTTTCGTTGTCTTGGGCGCTATCCAGAGTGTTATTATCTCCTGCGCCGGTATCACCACTTTTGCTTTGGCGGGACTTAGAGCGGCGCCGGTGACGTCGGCGCTTGGGTTGCTTCTTGGAGGGGTCATCCTCCGCTATCTCGTCGTCGTTGCCTTCATTGGGTGTATCCACCATGTATATGTCATACGACGAGGTGGCTTTCCAGTGCCCTATAGGTGCTAGTTCATGTTCGTCTCCTACATCGTCGTCCATACCGTCGATGTCTTCGGAGTCGAAGTCGAGCATGTCGGTTAAATCATCGACAGTGGCTACAAAGTGGGTGGTGGGTGGGCGTCGAATTTCTTCGTCGTCCGCATCCCAGTCCTGTTGGCCATAATCCGGCCAGGGCTCTCCTGACAAAGAGAGAGACCTTAGTGAATTCAGAATGTCGCCGAAGGGCGAGTGCTGAAAGATATCCTCGGTGGTGAATTCCATGATCGGCACCCACTCGGATTTGATTGGCAGGGGCGCGGATGGTTCGGGGTCCGGAAGAGAGTCCGGCACCTTGGAGTCACGGGTTGCGCAGAAGATTATGCTGGTGTTTGGCTCGATCGCCGTCGAGACTGCAGCCCCGGAGGCGGTGTCTAGCCACCCGTCCTCGATTGGCGCAGTTGGCTCCGAGCTAATGGTCGGAGCTGGTGTGGGCGCGGCCTCTGGAGTACCGTCCGGTGGTAGAGCTAGGTCATGCCCATCGAGACAGTGCGGCGCGCCCTGCTGTGGCTCGAATCCGTCGAAGATCAAGTCTCCGCGGATGTCGGCCATGTAGTTCAAACTTCCAAATCTGACCTGCTGGCCAGGGGCGTAGCTTTCAATCTGCTCTAGATGGCCAAGCGAATTAGCCCACAGTGCAAAGCCGCCAAATATGAAGATCTGTCCGGGGAGAAAAGTCTCACCCTAGACCGCATCGCTACTGATGATAGTAGGAGCCATCAAGCCTAACGGCGACGACACAGAGGAACTCTCAATGAAAGCACCAATGCCGGTGTCAAAACCGGCGGATCTCGGGTAGGGGGTCCCGAACTGTGCGTCTAGGCCGGATGGTAACAGGAGGCAAGGGACACGAAGTTTTGCCCAGGTTCGGGCCCTCTTGATGGAGGTAAAACCCTACATCCTGCTTGATTGATATTGATGATATAGGTGTTACAAGAGTAGATCTACCACAAGATCAGAGAGGCTAAACCCTAGAAGCTAGCCTATGGTATGATTGTATGTTGTGATTGTTGTCCTACGGACTAAAACCCTCCGGTTTATATAGACACCGGGGAGGGTTAGGGTTACACAAGGTCGGTTACAAAGGAGGAGATATCCATATACGTATTGCCTAGCTTGCCTTCCACGCCAAGTAGAGTCCCATCCGGACACGAGACGAAGTCTTCAATCTTGTATCTTCATAGTCTAACAGTCCGGCCAATGGAGATAGTCCAGCTGTCCAGAGACCCCCTAATCCAGGACTCCCTCACACACCATTGGCAACCTATGTAGTCAATAAACGAGAGAATTGCACAAGGAGCGGCCGACAGCTGGGACCAAGCAGCTCGAGCAGTATTTGTCTTTTTGAGGTGTGAGCATTGTAGAGTTTTTCTTGAGCAATGTTTTCGTTGTTGTTCAGAGGAGAGCAGGGTATTAACCGGGCAGGCTGTGGCCCGTCTAACCCAGGCCAGATATCCAGCCCAGATATTAATTTTTTTCAAGCTGAAAATGGCTAGCCCAGCTATACTTTTTTTAGGAATACCCAGGCAAGGTCAACTTGCTATTCTCCGCCCCGCTGGGCTGCAAATCTTTCCTAGGAGGGATGCATTAGGCTTAACAAGAAAATGGGATTTAAGAAATAATAAATAGGATGTAATTATAAAAACTGTGCAGTAACTATAAAAAATGCACCAAACACGTAATTACTTGATAAAATAATATTTCTGGATTTTGAAAATTTTAATTTCATTAATTTTTGCACGCGCAATGTTTCGTTGGATATTTATGTAATACAAATTTATGTTGAAATTGTATTTAATCTGACTAAAAATTTCGGGCTAAAAATATTTTCGATCCCATCAAAATGTGGAAAATTTTATTGAATTCTATTTTGAACAGTTCGTTGAAATTATTAATCGTTGTCCTAGCTAGAAAATGGGTTGTACTTTTAACAAACTGTAAATGGGTTGTAGTAAATTCCAGTAGAATTCAAAAATGGGTTGTACATTCTTACAAATCACAAATGGGCTATAAGTTCTCTGCCACACACTTGTGGGCCTACTAAGTTGACCCGTATGCAAGGCTTTGTCAACTTATAGTCAACACACGGTTCTAGCGACAGTGTCCGTTGGATGTCCATCCAACGGATGTCATGCTTCTTCTTCAATCTCGGATATTCTAGCTTCAGCCACCCAAAAAATGATTCCTCCACAGTCAAAAAAAATGATTCCTCCCCCTGACATCTGGGGCGCACCGTTTCAGAGGCTGGCCTGTGGGCCTACTAAGTTGACGCGTACCAAGGGCTATGTCAACTTAGTCAATATAAACGATTCTAGCTGCAGTGACCGTATGATGTCCATCCAACGGCCGTTGTGATTCTTCAACCTCTGGCCTTCATGCTCCAGCCGCCCAAAGCAGCATCGATCGTGTCGCCTGCTCCTGCCTCCCGTGGCCGGCTGTGCTGCCGCGGAGGCCTCACCTCCCCCTACCACTCCCACTGCTGCCTAGGCCTTGCGGCGACGGCATCCTCACACCGCGGCCGAACCGGTGAACCCTCGTACTCCTCTCCACATGGGCATCCACTGTCGCGTCTTCCCCAGCTCCGCGTCGCCCCCTTCCTAGGCCTCGCCGTCGTCCACCGCCTTGGTGCTCTCGGCGCGGTGTGGTCAATGTGGTCAACGACCGACTTCCATCGGAAGAGTACTGTACGTGGAGAGGCTGACAGCTGGGTCCACAGCCACAGCAAGGAAGTGCCTCCTTATTACGCGGAAAATAATTGTTCATCCACCTAACAGCAGGGACCCACCAGACGGGCCACCGTATTTCATGAAAAAAACATTTCCCCCTGACTGTTGGGACCCACCAGCTACATCTTCGCACGCAAGGAAGTGTGTCCATATTACGGGCAAAAAAATGATTCTCCCCCCTGACTGCTGGGACCCACCAGCTACATCTTCGCACGCAAGGAAGTGTCTGACAGTCGGGACCCACCCGGTCGAAGCGTACGTAGCATTGTCATTCTGGTCACGAACGTGTACGTACATACTGGTTGATCGGTCTATCTGCAGGCTGCAGCGATGAACCATGGCCGTGTAAGGAAGGGCACGTGTGGTAGTAGAGGCGCGCACTTGTGGTAGTAGAGGCGTGCACGTAGCATGTACATGTACGTACAGCGGCCAGGGTGCAAGAAAGTAAATACGGCCACATACGTACATACGGGCGGGGTCTCGAACGCCTACTCGCGCATACGTATGGCCAGGGCTCGTGTACATGGTTGTGGCTGGGTCGAAACAAAGAAAATGCATCATCGTCATGTTCATGGGGAGTCAATGGAATGTGTCGTGTTCATCGGGAGGAAACGGAACGCGTGTTGTTCATCGGGAGGCAACCGGCTTGGACGGAACAGGCAATGGAAACGAGGCCTGGCGTACTGCAGAACGGAGGAAACAGCCCTGTGTTCGACCGGCCACGGTGGAAACGGGATCCTGTCCATTGAGAGGGGTCTGGTGTACCGCAAAATGGAGGAAACATACTTCCTACTGTCGAAATGGGGTCCTATTGATCGGGAGGGGTGTCGTGTAGCGCAAAACGGAGGAAATGGACTTGTTTTGGAGCACTACGGTCGAAACGGGGGTCCTATTCATCGGGAGGGGTGTGGAGTACCGCAAAACGGGACTCCACAGATACTGTTCATCTCCACCGTCGACCTCCTCCAGCCTCCACGGGCTCCTGTTCATCCATCATTGACCTCCTCCAGCCTCCACCCGCGACTGTTCATCCACGGGTTCCTGTTCATCCAACCTCCACCGCGCGCTCCTCCACCGGCTATTGTTCAACCAGCCCTCCCCACGGGGGTCCTGTTCAACCAACCCTCCACGGGCTACGGTTCATCCAGCCCTCCAGCGGCTACTGTTCAACCAGCCCTCCAACGGCTACTGTTCAACCCGCCCTCCATGGGGTCATGTTCATCCAGCGGCAACGACCTCTACTACCATAGTTCCTGTTCATCCAACCTCCCACCGGGAACTGTTCATCAAAACCCCCTCAACAACGCTCACTGTTCATCCAGGGAAGGAGGCAGCAGTGTTCTATCGGCTTCAGTTAGCAGCAATAGCGAAGGGATCACTGTTGGGGAATGTAGTAATTTCAAAATTTTCCTACGCACACGCAAGATCATGGTGATGCATAGCAATGAGAGGAGAGAGCGTTGTCCATGTACCCTCATAGACCGTAAGCGGAAGCGTTATGACAACGCGGTTGATGTAATCGTACGTCTTCACGATTGACCGATCCTGGTACCGAAAGTACGGCACCTCTGTGATCTGCACACGTTCGGCTCGGTGGCGTCCCACGAAATCACGATCCAGCAAAGTGTCGAGGGAGAGCTTCGTCAGCACGACGGCGTGATGACGGTGATGATGATGCTACCGGAATAGGGCTTCGCCTAAGCACCGCTACGATATGACCGAGGTGGATTATGGTGGAGGGGGGCACCGCACATGGCTAACAGATCAATGATCAACTTGTGTGTCTATGGGGTGCCCCCCTCCCTCGTATATAAAGGAGTGGAGGAGGGGGAGGGCCGGCCCTCCTATGGCGCGCCCTATGGGGAGTCCTACACCACCGGGAGTAGGATCCCCCCTTCCCTAGTTGGACTAGGAGTGGAAGGAAGGGGGAGAGAGGGGGAAGGAAAGGGGGGCCGGCCCCCCACCCAATTCAGGTTGGGCTTGAGGGGGGCGCACCCCCTCCTAGGCCTCCCTCTCTTCTCTCCCACTATGGCCCAATAAGGCTCATATACCTCCCGGGGGGTTCCGGTAACCTCCCGGTGCTCTGGTATATGCCCGAACTCACCGAGAACCATTCCGATGTCCAAATATAGTCATCCAATATATCAATCTTTATGTCTCGACCATTTTGAGACTCCTCGTCATGTCTATGATCATATCCGGGACTCCGAACTACCTTCGATACATCAAAACACATAAACTCATAATACCGATCGTCACTGAACGCTAAGCGTGTGGACCCTACGGGTTCGAGAACTATGTAGACATGACCGAGACACGTCTCTGGTCAATAACCAATAGCGGAACCTGGATTCTCGTATTGGTTCCTACATATTCTACGAAGATCTTTATCGGTCAAACCGCATAACAATATATGTTGTTCCCTTTGTCATCGGTATGTTACTTGCCCGAGATTCGATCGTCGGTATCTCAATACCTAGTTCAATCTCGTTACCGACAAGTCTCTTTACTCATTCCGTAATGCTACATCCCATAACTAACTCATTAGCTACATTGCTTGCAAGGCTTATATTGATGTGCATTACCGAGAGGGCCCAGAGATACCTCTGCGACAACCGGAGTGACAAATCCTAATCTCGATATATGCCAACTCAACAAACATCATCGGAGACTCCTGTAGAGCACCTTTATAATCACCCGGTTACGTTGTGACATTTGGTAGCACACAAAGTGTTCCTCCAGTATTCGGGAGTTGCGTGATCTCATAGTCATAGGAACATGTATAAGTTATGGAGAAAGCAATAGCAACAAACTAAACGATCATCGTGCTAAGCTAATGGATGGGTCAAGTCAATCACATCATTCTCTAATGATGTGATCCGGTTAATCAAATGACAACTCATGTATATGGTTAGGAAACATAACCATCATTGATTCAGTGAGCTAATCAAGTAGAGGCAAACTAGTGACACTCTGTTTGTCTATGTATTCACACATGTACTAAGTTTCCGATTAATACAATTCTAGCATGAATAAAAAATATCATGATATAAGGAAATATAAATAACAACTTTATTGTTGCCTCTAGGGCATATTTCCTTCAGTCTCCCACTTGCACTAGAGTCAATAATCTAGATTACATTGTAATGATTCTAACACCCATGGAGTCTTGGTGTTGATCATATTTTGCTCGTGAGAGAGGCTTAGTCAATGGGTCTGCAACATTCAGATCCGTATGTATCTTGCAAATCTCTATGTCTCCCTCCTTGACTTGATCGCGGATGGAATTGAAGCATCTCTTGATGTGCTTGGTTCTCTTGTGAAATCTGGATTCCTTTGCCAAGGCAATTGCACCAGTATTGTCACAAAAGATTTTCATTGGACCCGATGCACTAGGTATGACACCTAGATCAGATATGAACTCCTTCATCCAGACTCCTTCATTTGTTGCTTCCGAAACAGCTATGTATTCCGCTTCACACGTAGATCCCGCCACGACGCTCTGCTTGGAACTGCACCAACTGACAGCTCCACCATTCAATAAAAACACGTATCCAGTTTGTGACTTAGAGTCATCCGGATCAGTGTCAAAGCTTGCATCGACGTAACCGTTTACGACGAGCTCTTTGTCACCTCCATATACGAGAAACATATCCTTAGTCCTTTTCAGGTATTTCAGGATATTCTTGACCGCTGTCCAGTGATCCACTCCTGGATTACTTTGGTACCTCCCTACTAAACTGATACCAAGGCACACATCAGGTCTGGTACACAGCATTGCATACATGATAGAGCCTATGGCTGAAGCATAGGGAACACCTTTCATTTTCTCTCTATCTTCTGCAGTGGTCGGGCATTGAGTCCAACTCAACTTCACACCTTGTAATACAGGCAAGAACCCTTTCTTTACCTGATCCATTTTGAACTTCTTCAAAACTTTATCAAGGTATGTGTTTTGTGAAAGTCCAATTAAGAGTCTTGATATATCTCTATAGATCTTGATGCCCAATATATAAGCAGATTCACCGAGGTCTTTCATTGAAAAATTCTTATTCAAGTATCCTTTTATGCTATTCAGAAATTCAGTATCATTTCCGATCAACAATATGTCATCTACATATAATATCATAAATGCTATGGAGCTCCCACTCACTTTCTTGTAAATACAGGATTCTCCAAAAGTCTGTATAAAACCATATGCTTTGATCACACTATCAGAGCATATATTCCAACTCCAAGAGGCTTGCACCGGTCCATAAATAGATCGCTGGAGCTTGCACACTTTGTTATCACCTTTTGGATCGACAAAACCTTATGGTTGCATCATATACAACTCTTCTTTAAGATATCCATTAAGGAATGCAGTTTTGACATCCATTTGCTGAATTTCATAATCATAAAATGCGGCAATTGCTAACATGATTCGGACGGACTTGAGCATCGCTACGGGTGAGGTCTCATCGTAGTCAACTCCTTGAACTTGTCGAAAACCTTTTGCAACAACTCGAGCTTTGTAGATAGTAATATTACCGTCAGCGTCAGTCTTCTTCTTGAAGATCCATTTATTCTCTATAGCCTGCCGATCATCAGGAAAGTCAACCAAAGTCCATACTTTGTTCTCATACATGGATCCCATCTCAGATTTCATGGCCTCAAGCCATTTTGCAGAATCTGGGCTCATCATCGCTTCTCATAGTTCGTAGGTTCGTCATGGTCAAGTAACATGACTTCCAAAACAGGATTACTGTACCACTCTGGTGTGGATCTTACTCTGGTTGACCTACGAGGTTCGGTAGTAACTTGATCAGAAGTTTCATGATCATCATCATTAGCTTCCTCACTTACTGGTGTAGGAATCACTGGAACTATTTTCAGTGATGAACTACTTTCCAATAAGGGAGAAGGTACAATTACCTCGTCAAGTTTGACTTTCTCCCACTCACTTCTTTAGAGAGAAACTCCTTCTCCAGAAAGTATCCATTCTTAGCAACAAATATCTTGCCTTCGGATCTGTGATAGAAGGTGTACCCAACAGTCTCCTTTGGGTATCCTATGAAGACACATTTCTCCAATTTGGGTTCGAGCTTATCAGGTTGAAGCTTTTTCGCATAAGCATCGCAGCCCCAAACTTTAAGAAATGACAACTTGGGTTTCTTGCCAAACCACAGTTCATAAGGTGTCGTTTCAACGGATTTAGATGGTGCCCTATTTAACGTGAATGCAGCCGTCTCTAAAGCATAACCCCAAAACAATAGCGGTAAATTAATGAGAGACATCATAGATTGCACCATATCTAATAAAGTCCGGTTACGACATTCGGACACACCATTACGTCATGGTGTTCCAGGTGGCGTGAGTTGCGGAACTATTCCACATTGTTTCAAATGAATTCCAAACTCATAACTCAAATATTCACCTCCACGATCAGATCGTAGAAACTTGATTTTCTTGTTACGATGATTTTCCACTTCACTCTGAAATTCTTTGAACTTTTCAAATGTTTCAGACTTATGTTTCATTAAGTAGATATACCCATATCTGCTCAAATCATCTGTGAAGGTGGGAAAATAACGATATCCGCCGCGAGCTTCAATGTTCATTGGACCACATACATCAGTATGTATGATTTCCAATAACTCTATTGCTCGCTCCAATATTCCGGAGAACAGAGTTTTAGTCATCTTACCCATGAGGCATGGTTCGCAAGTACCAAGTGATTCATAATCAAGTGATTCCAGAAGTCCATCAGAATGGAGTTTCTTCATGCGCTTTACACCAATATGACCTAAATGGCAGTGCCACAAATAAATTGCACTATCATTATCAACTCTGCATCTTTTGGCTTCAATACTATGAACATGTGTATCACTACTATCAAGATTTAGTAAAAATAGACCGCTCATCAAGGGTGCATGACCATAAAAGATATTACTCATATAAAAAGAACAACCATTATTCTCTGATTTAAATGAATAACCGTCTCACATCAAACAAGATCCAGATATAATGTTCATGCTCAACGTTGGCACCAAATAACAATTATTTAGGTCTAAAACTAATCCCGAAGGTAGATGTAGAGGTAGCGTGCCGACAATGATCACATCGACTTTGGAACCATTTCCCACGTGCATCGTTACCTCGTTCACAGCCAATCTTCGCTTAATCCATAGCCCCTGTTTCGAGTTGCAAATGTTAGCAACTGAACCAGTATCAAATACCCAGGAACTACTGCGAGCATTAGTAAGGTACACATCAATAACATGTATATCAAATATACCTTTCACTTTGCCATCCTTCTTCTCCGCCAAATACTTGGGGCAGTTCTGCTTCTAGTGACTAGTTCCTTTGCAGTAGAAGCACTCAGTCTCAAGCTTAGGTCCAGACTTGGGTTTCTTCACTTGAGCAGCAACTGGCTTGCTGTTCTTCTTGAAGTTCCCCTTCTTCCTTTTACCCTTTTTCTTGAAACTGGTGGTCTTGTTGACCATCAACACTTGATGCTCCTTCTTGATTTCTACCTCCACAGTCTTTAGCATTGCGAAGAGCTCAAGAATCGTCTTATCCATCCCTAGCATATTATAGTTCATCACGAAGCTCTTGTGGCTTGGTGGCAGTGATTGATGAACTCTGTCAATGACACTGTCATCAGGAAGATTAACTCCTAGTTGAGTCAAGTGGTTGTGGTACCCAGACATTCTGAGTATATGTTCACTGACAAAACTATTCCCCTCCATCTTGCAGCTGTAGAACTTATTGGAGACTTCATATCTCTCAATTCGGGCATTTGCTTGAAATATTAACTTCAACTCCTGGAACATCTCATATGATCCATGACGTTCAAAACATCGTTGAAGTCCCGGTTCTAAGCCGTAAAGCATGGCACACTGAACTATCGAGTAGTCATCAGCTTTGCTCTGCCAGGTGTTCACAACATCTAGCGTTGCTCCTGCAGTGGGTTTGTCACTTAGCAGTGCTTCCAGGACGTAATTCTTCTGTACGGCAATAAGGATAATCCTCAAGTTACGGACCCAGTCCGTGTAGTTGCTACCATCATCTTTCAACTTAGATTTCTCTAGGAACGCATTAAAATTCAATGGAACAACAGCACGGGCCATCTATCTACAACAACATAGACATGCAAAATACTATCTGGTACTAAGTTCATGATAAACTAAAGTTCAATTAATCAAATTACTTAAGAACTCCCACTTAGATAGACATCTCTCTAATCATCTAAGTGATCACGTGATCCATATCAACTAAACCATGTCCGATCATCACGTGAGATGGAGTAGTTTTCAATGGTGAACATCACTATGTTGATCATATCTACTATATGATTCACGCTCGACCTTTCGGTCTCGGTGTTCCGAGGCCATATCTGCATATGCTAGACTCGTCAAGTTTAACCCAAGTATTCCGTGTGTGCAAAACTGGCTTGCACCCGTTGTATGTGAACATAGAGCTTATCACACCCGATCATCACGTGGTGTCTCGGCACGACGAACTGTAGCAACGGTGCATACTCAGGGAGAACACTTATACCTTGAAATTTAGTGAGAGATCATCTTATAATGCTACCATCAAACTAAGCAAAATGAGATGCATAAAGGATAAACATCACATGCAATCAATATAAGTGATATGATATGGCCATCATCATCTTGTGCCTTTGATCTCCATCTCCGAAGCACCGTCATGATCACCATCTTCACCGGCTTGACACCTTGATCTCCATCGAAGCATCGTTGTCGTCTCGCCAACTATTACTTCTACGACTATCGCTACTGCTTAGTGATAAAGTAAAGCAATTACATGGCGATTGCATTTCAGACAATAAAGCGACAACCATATGGCTCCTGCCAGTTGCCGATAACTGTGTTACAAAACATGATCATCTCATACAATAAAATTTAGCATCATGTCTTGACCATATCACATCACAACATGCCCTGCAAAAACAAGTTAGACGTCCTCCACTTTGTTGTTGCAAGTTTTACGCGGCTGCTACGGGCTGAGCAAGAACCGTTCTTACCTACGCATCAAAAACCACAACGCGGTATAGTGATTGCTTTTTGATCTTAAGAAAGAACCATGTTCATTGAATCCGATTCAACTAAAGCTGGTGAAACAGACACCCACTCTCCCCTCTCGTTGCTATGCATCACCATGATCTCGCGTAAGCGTACGTGTAATGTAGGTCTGGGCTGCTTCATCCGACAATGCCTTTGAATCAAGAATCAACTAGTGACCGCAAGCAATATGTATATACCCACGCCCACATCTCCTTTGTGTTCTACTCGTGCATATAACATCTATGCATAAACCTGGCTCTGATGCCACTGTTGGGGTACGTAGTAATTTCAAAATTTTCCTATGCACACGCAAGATCATGGTGATGCATAGCAATGAGAGGGGAGAGTGTTGCCCACGTACCCTCATAGACCGTAAGCGGAAGCGTTATGACAACGCGGTTGATGAAGTCGTACATCTTCACGATTGAACGATCCTAGTACCAAAAGTACGACACCCCCGTGATCTGCACACGTTTGGCTCGGTGACGTCCCACGAACTCACGATCCAGCAAAGTGTCGAGGGATAGCTTCATCAGCATGACAGCATGATGACGGTGATGATGATGCTACCAGAACAGGGCTTCGCCTAAGCACCGCTACGATATGATCGAGGTGGATTATGGTGGAGGGGGGCACCGCACACGGCTAAGAGATCAATGATAAACTTGTGTGTCTATGGGGTTCCCCCCTCCCCCGTATATAAAGGAGTGGAGGGGGAGGGCCGGCCCTCCTATGGCGCGCCCTATGGGGAGTCCTACTACATCGGGAGTAGGATTCCCCCCTTCCCTAGTTGGACTAGGAGTGGAAGCAAGGGGAGAGAGGGGGAAGGAAATGGGGGCCGGCCCCCCACCCAATTCAGATTGGGCTTGAGGGGGGTGCGCCACCTCCTAGGCCTCCCTCTCTTCTCTCCCACTATGGCCCAATAAGGCCCATATACCTCCCGGGGGGTTCCGGTAACCTCCTGGTGCTCCGGTATATGCCCGAACTCACCCGGAACCATTCCGACATCCAATATATTGATCTTTATGTCTCAACCATTTTGAGACTCCTCGTCATGTACATGATCATATCCGGGACTCTGAACTACCTTCGGTACATCAAAACACATAAACTCATAATACCGAACGTTAAGCGTGCGGACCCTACAGGTTCGAGAACTAAGTAGACATGACCAAGACATGTCTCTGGTCAATAACCAATAGCAGAACCTGGATGCTCGTATTGTGTGACGCCCCCGATTTGACCGTACACTAATCATACACGCAAACGTGTACGATCAAGATCAGGGACTCATGGGAAGATATCACAACACAACTCTACAAATAAAATAAGTCATACAAGCATCATATTACAAGCCAGGGGCCTCGAGGGCTCGAATACAAGAGCTCGATCATAGACGAGTCAGCGGAAGCAACAATATCTGAGTACAGACATAAGTTAATCAAGTTTGCCTTAAGAAGGCTAGCACAAACTGGGATACAGATCGAAAGAGGCGCAGGCCTCCTGCCTGGGATCCTCCTAACTACTCCTGGTCATCGTCAGCGGGCATCACGTAGTAGTAGGCACCTCTGGTGTAGTAGGGGTCGTCGTCGACGGTGGCGTCTGGCTCCTGGGCTCCAACATCTGGTTGCGACAACCAGGTAGAAGGGATAGAGGGAAAGAAGGAGAAAGCAACCGTGAGTACTCATCCAAAGTACTCGCAAGCAAGGAGCTACACTACATATGTATGCATTGGTATCAAATGGAATAAGGCTATCATATGTGGACTGAACTGCAGAAAGCCGGAATAAGAGGGGGATAGCTAGTCCTTTCGAAGACTACGCTTCTGGCAGCCTCCGTCTTGCAGCATGTAGAAGAGAGTAGACTGAAGACCTCCAAGTAGCATCGTATAGCATAATCCTAACCGATGATCCTCCCCTCGTCGCCCTGTGAGAGAGCGACCACCGGTTGTATCTGGCACTTGGAAGGGTGTGTTTTATTAAGTATCCGGTTCTAGTTGTCATAAGGTCAAGGTACAACTCCAAATCGTCCTGTTACCGAAGATCACGGCTATTCGAATAGATTAACTTCCCTGCAGGGGTGCACCACATACCCCAACACGCTCGATCCCATTTGGCCGGACACACTTTCCTGGGTCATGCCCGGCCTCAGAAGATCAACACGTCGCAGCCCCACCTAGACCAACAGAGAGGTCAGCACGCCGGTCTAAACCTAAGCGCCCAGGGGTCTGGGCCCATCGCCCTTAGCACACCTGCATGTTGCGAACGCGGCCGAAAGCAGACCTAGCCTAGTGGCCTTCCAGTCCAATCCGGCGCGCGCCACTCAGTCGCTGACGTCACGAAGGCTTCGGCTGATACCACGACGCCGGGATACCCATAACTACTCCCGCGTAGATGGTTAGTGCGTATAGACCAAATGGCCAGACTCAGATCAAATACCCAGATCTCGTTAAGCGTGTTAAGTATCCGCGAACGCCGACCAGGGCCAGGCCCACCTCTCTCCTAGGTGGTCGGAACCTGCCCTGTCGCTCCGCCTCAAAGATCCACTCGCGGGTGCTCCTCAAGCCGACCCGTCTTTAGTCACCACATGTATCATGTATAAAGTATATAGTATATACCCGTGATCAACTCCCGAGTGATCACGACCCGATAGTATAGCATGGCAGACGGACAAGGATGTAGGGCCACTGATGAAAAACTAGCATCCTATACTAAGCATTAGGATTGCAGGTAAGGTAACAACAGTAGTAGCAAGGACAGGCTATGCATCAGGATAGGAATAACGGAAAGCAGTAACATGCTACACTACTCTAATGCAAGCAGTATAGAGAAGAGTAGGCGATATCTGGTGATCAAAGGGGGGGCTTGCCTGGTTGCTCTGGCAAGAGAGAGGGGTTGTCAACTCCGTAGTCGTATTGGGTAGCAGCGGCGTCGGTCCCGGTGTCTATCGAGAGAAGAGGGGGGAGAAACAATAAATATATAAGCAAGCATAAGCATAGTGATGCATGACATGACAAGTAACGACGTTAGAGGTGCCCTAACGCGGTAGTAGGTGATACCGGTGAAGGGGGATGACATCCGGGAAAGTATCCCCGGTGTTTCGCGTTTTCGGGCAGAGGAGCCGGAGGTGAAATGTTGCAGGTTCACTATGCTAGGGACGCGTGGCGGGCGAACGGGCTGCGTATCCGAATTCGTCTCGTCGTTCTGAGCAACTTTCATGTACAAAGTTTTTTCATCCGAGCTACGGTTTATTTTATATTAATTTTAAAAGATTAAAATCATTTTTAGTATTTAGTTAATTATTTTAATTAAACATTATCCAGAACAGTGCACGCTGACATCAGCATGACGTCAGCAGCCAACAGACGCGTTGATTGGTCAACTGACGTGTGGGTCCCGTTCGTCATACTCTGTTTTAATTAACTAACAAATTAGGTTAATTAGTGATTAGGTTAATCTAATTATAATTAATTAACTTAATTAATTAGTGATTAGGTTAATCTAATTATAATTAATTAACTTAATTAATTCCTTAATTAAATTAATTAATTAGTTACTTTTATTTTTATTATTATTTTCTTTATTTATTTTTCCCTTTTTTTTATTAAACATTCTGGGGCTCAGCCCCACTTGTCATAGGGCCAGTGGGGGCCTTAGCGGCCGTGCGGTCACGGGCGCATGCGCCTGGGCATGGCCGAACCCGACAGAGCGATGCGGGGCGCCGGGGGCCACAGCGCTGGTCAGGCGGGCGGAGCGGCGGACGCCGGGGCGAGAGGCGGCGCGGGGTCACATCGACGGTGGTCAGCGGGGGAAAGCGGCAGGGTGGAGCTGGTGGGGAGAGGGGGGCCAGCAGCGGCAAGCAGCAGCCATGGCAGCAGGCGGTGGTGCGCGCCAGCGAGTGTGGGGGCGAGGCAAGGCGGAGGGCCACGGGTGCAGCGCAAGGCGCGCGCGAGGCGTGTCCATGGGTGCGACACGGCAGCAGAGCTAGCGGGCAGCGGCACGGCCGCGGGCGCGCGGCTGTGCGTGCGGGCGAGCGCGGGGAGGGGAAGCGGTGAGGCACGCGGCCCAGGCGCGGCGCGGGGAAGGTGGCCGCGGCCCCGGGTTGGCAGCGGGGCGCTGGATGCGCGAGCGGCGGGAACGGGGAGAGAGGGAGAGGCCGGGGCCTCACCGTACGGTGTAGGGGAGTGGCAGCGGCTCGAGGAGGCGGAAGTCGAGGACGTCGCGGCGGAGGGGAAGCAGGACGGCGGGGTGGCGTCTTGGTGTGGGGCGGGGTCGGCGAGCTCCGAGGCGCCCGCGTGCGGTCGTCGCGGCGAGCGAGGGTGACGGGGTCGGAGACGGATGGCGCCGGCTTCAGGTGGGGGGGGAGGGTCGCGCGAGGAGAGAGGGGGGCGAGAAGGCAACGGCGACGGAGATCCGGGGCGGTGGCGTCGCGAGGTGGGGGGAGCGGGCTCGTCCCCGATCCAGATCGGATCAGGAAGGGGAGAAGAGGGAGTGGCGGCGTGGGGGGGATTAGGGTTAGTAGGGGTGGGGTGGCCTAATAGGCCTGGGGAGGTGCGGGGTGGGCCGGCTGGGCCGGCGTGGTCGGCTGAGCCGACTGGGCCAAGGGGCCCAGTGGTGGGGGGGCTTGTGGCCTGCTGGGCCGAAGCCCAGGGGGCAAGGGGGGGTTCTCCTTTTCTTTTTTTTGTCTTGTTTTCTGTTTTCTTTATTATATATTTATTTCTTTATTTATTTTAAAATACTTAGGCAGTTTATAAAATTGTATTTATTACACCATATTGACCTATGTAAAATATGGCATCTCCCGAACACTTTTGTTTTAAATTTTGAAAAACTTTTATTGTTTGCTTTGATTTTGAAATTTGAATT
This sequence comes from Triticum urartu, assembly GCF_056163025.1. NCBI lineage: Eukaryota > Viridiplantae > Streptophyta > Magnoliopsida > Poales > Poaceae > Triticum > Triticum urartu. The sequence continues at coordinate 101,130,136 of NC_141875.1, forward strand.
CGAATGGGATTGAATCATCGCGAGGTTTACAGTAAGAGTGGTGACGAGGCATCATTAGCAGAGGTTACTGTAGCTTGATTATCCGAGCGTTACAAATCTCCTCCACTACAAGAAATCTCGTCCCGAGATTTAGGAGGTAGAAGGAAACAGTGCAGGGTATTCATCGCGAAGACGATCCTCGCGTTCCCAGGTGGCTTCGTCTTCAGAGTGATTCGACCACTGGACCTTGAGGAACTTGATCGCCCTCTGACGGGTGCGGCGTTCAGCTTGGTCGAGAATGCGGACCGGATGCTCTTTATAGGAGAGGTCCTGTTGCAATTCGAGCACTTCATGGTCCACTGCTCGGATTGGGTCCTTGAAGCAGCGTCGGAGTTGTGACACGTGGAACACATCGTGAACCTGAGAAAGGTTCGGCGGAAGCTCCAGTTGATATGCCACTTTTCCACGCCTTTCGAGAATAGTGAAAGGACCAATATAGCGGGGAGCTAACTTTCCTTTGATCCCGAAGCGGTGTGCACCCTTCATTGGTGTAACTCGAAGATAAGCCTTTTCGCCAGGTTGATAGACCATGTCTTGGTGATGACGGTCATACTGACTTTTCTGACGTGACTGAGCAGTCTTGAGATTCTCGCGAATAATGCGAACTTGTTCTTCGGCCTGTTGGATAATATCCGGACCAAAGAGTGGACGCTCCCCAGTTTCTGACCAGTTCAGAGGGGTTCGACACTTTCGTCCATATAGCACTTCGAAGGGGGACATCTTCAGACTAGCTTGATAGCTATTATTATAAGAGAACTCGGCATATGGAAGAGATTCCTCCCATTTCTTGCCGAATGAGATTACACAAGCTCGAAGCATGTCTTCGAGAACTTGGTTGACACGTTCAACTTGCCCTTGCGACTGAGGATGGAACGCAGTACTGAACGACAGATGAGTCCCCATAGCTTCTTGGAAACTCGCCCAAAACCTTGAAGTGAATAAGCTGCCACGGTCTGAACTGATAACCAGTGGGATACCGTGAAGTGAAACAATTCTGGCCATGTAGAGAGTAGCAAGCTGACTAGCCGTGATTGTCTCTTTGACCGCCAGAAAATGGGCAACTTTGGAAAGCCGGTCAATGACGACAAGAATAGCATCATTACCTTTCTGCGATTTGGGAAAACCAGTGACGAAGTCCATTTCAACATGGTCCCATTTACATTCAGGAATAGAGATAGGTTGCAGAGTTCCAGCAGGCCTTTGATGCTCTGCTTTGATTCGGCGACAAATGTCACACTCAGCAACATAACGAGCAATGTCCTGCTTCATATTAGACCACCAGAATCTTTGACGAATATCCTGATACATCTTTGTACTACCAGGATGGATGGACAGAGGCGTATCATGAGCTTCTTGCATAACCCTTTTAGTCTTATCCAGGTTTTTCTTCGAACATGGTACCACTAAGCGGCCTTTGAAATACAAGGCGCCATCATCGGCGATCGTGAAGAATGAGGGCTTTCCCCTTTTGAGGTCGCGCTTAATCTTGAGGACTTCATCGTCACACTTCTGTATCCATTTGATGGTGTCCACAAGATCTGGTTTCGCAACCAGGGTATTGAGAGAACCCTTGGAAACAACATGGAGGTTCTGTTTGGGGAAACCTTCGGGAGGGGGAGCGAGTGATCCCGGGGGAACAATATGGAGGTTCAGCCTGCTAAATTCTTCGGTAAGCGAGGGCTGAACTTTGTGGACCTGGAGGTGGTTGCAGTAAGACTTGCGGCTCAAGGCATCAACCATTACATTAGCCTTGCCGGGGGTATAGGATATACCCACGTCAAAGTCTGCAACAGTCTCCATCCATCTTTGCTGGCATAGGTTCAAATCTGGCTGAGTAAACAGATACTTCAGACTTTGATGGTCGGTGAAGATCTCGCAACGATTACCGAGAAGGTAATGTCGCCACTGCTTCAGTGCATGAATGACAGCAGCAAGCTCGAGGTCGTGAACTGGGTAGTTTTCTTCGTGAGGGCGCAATTGACGAGAGGCATAAGCAATCACTCTGCGCTCTTGCATTAGGACACAGCCTAATCCTTGACGGGAAGCGTCGCAGTAAATGACGAAGTCCTTCTTAGTATCAGGTGGAGCAAGTACGGGGGCAGAAGTCAACTTGTCTTTGAGCGCCTGGAAACTTTCCTGACACTTGTCTGTCCAGTCGAACTTGACACCCTTATGCAACAGATTAGTCAGAGGCCTGGCAATCTTGGAGAAGTTCTCGACGAATCGACGGCAATAGCTGGCGAGACCGAGAAAACTTCGGACTTGCTTGACATTCTTCGGAGGAGTCCAATCGAGAATAGCCTGAACTCGTTCAGGGTTGACGGCAATACCATCCTTGGAGATGACATGCCCAAGATAGGTTACTTCGGGGAGCCAGAATTCACACTTGGAATACTTAGCATACAGTTGATGCTCTCGAAGTTTTTCTAGCACAAGACGCAGATGTCCAGCATGTTCTTCCTCGTTCTTGGAAAATACAAGGATATCGTCCAGATAAACCACGACGAACTTGTCGAGGTAATCCATGAATATATAATTCATCAGACGAGAGAAGGTGGCTGGAGCATTCGTTAAGCCGAATGACATGACGGTGTACTCATATGATCCATACCGAGTCACGAAGGCAGTTTTTGGGATGTCCTCTTCACGAAAACGGATCTGGTGGTAACCCAACCTCAAGTCGAGTTTGGAGAACACAGATGAGCCAGCCAGTTGATCATAAAGATCATTGATCCGAGGAAGAGGGTATTTATTCTGAATGGTAGCTTGGTTTATAGGACGGTAGTCTTGGACTAATCGGTTTGTCCCATCCTTCTTCTTAACAAAGAGAGAAGGTGCTCCCCAAGGAGAGCAACTTGGACGAATGAAACCTTTGACAAGAGATTTGTCGATTTCCTCCTTAAGCTCAATGAGTTCATGCGGCGGCATCTTATAGGGTCGTTTAGCTATAGGGGTGGTGCCGGGTTTCAAGTCGATGATGAATTCGACAGCTCTAACAGGGGGAATCCCTGGAAGTTCTTCTGGGAAGACATCTTGGAATTCACGAACGACGGGAATGTTTTCAATGCCCTCGAGTGGTGCAGCGTTCAACGCATTCAAGGCATAAAGTCGTGCCTCGGTGTTCTGAACTAGATGAGCTTGGTAAGCTATTATTTCGTCAGAAGGGTGTAGCAGATGGACGACCTTAGTGGCGCAAACTATAGAAGCAGTATGCGCTTTCAACCAATCCATTCCCAGAATGAGGTCGATGCTACAGGACTTTAGTACGATGGGGGAGGCAAGGAATTCCAGTCCTTCAATTTCAACGGGAACGTTGTGACTAACCATAGAGGTTTGACACTGGCCCGCAGGGGTGTGTACCACAATCGCAGTGTTCATCTCTTCGTATTTGATGCCATGCATGAATGCAAACTCAGCTGATATGAAAGAATGTGATGCTCCTGTATCAAATAAAACAGATGCTGGTACTGAATTTACGAGGAGTGTACCCATCACGGTAGCAGGCTGGTCTAGAACTTCATTGAGATCAACATGGTTGGCATGAACACGACCATAAGACTTGGCACTGTTGTTGCGAGGCTGGTTGCTTCCACGGCCAGTTGCTGGAAGGGCCAGTTGATTCTGTTTCTGGTTGCATTCCCTAGCACGGTGCCCTGGTTGTCCACACCTGAAGCACAAACCATTCTCGGGAGTAGGAACAGGAGCTTGGGGTGGTGGAGCTGGAAGCCTTGGCTGCCTAGTTGGAGCCATAGGCAGACGAGGTGCAGCATAGGACTGCCTTGGGGCAGGTGCACTTGGCTGGTACATGCTGTTGGGAATCCATATCTTGCGCTTCTGCGAGGACGGGCCCGAAGATGAGCCCGTGTCACGGCTGCGCTTGTGAGAGCTCTGGTATTCCTGCAGACCAGTTTCGACATTGATGGCTTTGTTCACCAGAGTGGCGAAATCAGCAAAGTCATGCACTAGAAGTGCGAGTTTGATGTCAGCTTGAAGGCCATCCCGGAACTTCTCCTGTCTGCGTGCATCAGTTGCAATGTCCTCTTCAGCATAGCAGGACAAGTCCAGAAACTCCCGCTGATAAGCTTCCACAGTTTTGTTGCCTTGGGTGAGGTTGCGGAACTCACGCTTCTTCCGGTCCATAACTCCCTGAGGAATGAAGCGAGCACAGAAGGCAGCTTGGAAGTCTGGCCAGGTGATGATTGTTCCAGCTGGCAGAGTACGCCTGTGGCTGTCCCACCATTGAGCTGCGGGTCCCTTCAGGAAGAAGGAAGCAAAGGTGACATAGCTGGCAGGGGCTACATCAGCAGACTCCATCTCATAGGTGATGTCACGGAGCCAGTCGTCAGCATCCAGAGGCTGAGTTGAGCTGCGGTACACGGTTGGGTTGAGGCGCATGAAATCTTGCAGAGTCACTTGGGTTGGCTGCTGGTTCATATTGGGGCGAGGAAACTGAGCCATAATATTCTCCATGAACTGACGATTCAGCTCAAACTGTTGCATCATCCTAGCCATGTACTCAGGTGGTGGTGGGGCGTTGCCACCACGACCACGACCACCTGGTCTAACCATCCTGCTAATATTTAACAGGGGTAGTTCAGCATTGAGGAATTGTAAAAACAAGAATCATTCATGATGAAACATGCACAACGAACGTAGCATGATAGATACTACATAGTAGTCGGCATATCTTACAAAAGAGATCAGCACAGAGTTCGTTACACGGAGTTCGGTACATAGGCCAAGACATCATAGGCGGCACACAGGCTCGCGGCGAATGCAGCTAACACTAATAAGCAAGTCTACGTCAGTCCCATGCGGTACTGCGGAGGTAGGTGTAGCCCGACAGCTGGTAGTGACGCGAAGGGAAGACCTCCACGCGAGTAGCCTGGGGTCCGCGGATACTCTGGTGCGGAACCCGATGCGCAGGTGGCAGGAGAGGACCCAATGCAGGAGAGTAGCCTCCCACATCTGGCCAGCCGACGCCCTGGGGCATCACGGTCCGGGCAGGGTAGATCGCAGAACGCGACAGATCACCAGAGTGGACAGAGGGGTGTAACAGCGTCAGAGCACGATACAGGTGCTGACGGGTGGTGTACAACTCGTGGCGAAGAGCTCGGTTAGCTCTATCCAGCCCATCAGCATGCAGAACCAGGTTCTGATGGTAGAAGGGCTCTCGGGTGACAGTGGAGTAGGCAGCAGTGTAGTATCCCTCCGCGCCAACATCGGACGCGATAGCAATGTGCCTGAAGGGGGAGGTGTCCAACTCCTGATACTCTCCTCGAAGACGTGTCAGAGCAGCATAAGCAGCATCGTGGACCGCCATGTCGATAGTCACTCCAACACCATGAGCAGTGTGCAGCACGGTAGTGGAGTCATACTCTCGAGAGTAGAGGTGGACGATGGCACGGTACTGCTCCTGGTTGAAGTCCTGATACTCCTCATAGACGGTGTACTCAGGGTGCCAGCGATAACCCAGATAGTTCATCATCTCAGCCAACACAGCAGGTGATCCTGAGGCACCAATGGCCGTCGTGTGGCGCACGACCTGCCTCGTGGGTTCCATCTGAAAACAAAGTTGTTTTCACAGGAGTCAAATGACAATGTGGATAATGTTCAAGTACTACTCTAAAGAATAACTAGGGCTTATCCAACTTTGGGGTGAATGTCGTAACGGGATCCTAGTGTCAGAGTTAGTAAATTCGTTTAACCCGAGTAGAAGAGAGTTCATAGTCCCAGAGTAAAGGTCGAGGAGTAAAAGATCCTCGTACCACCCGATGGCGACGTGGGCCCGTAAGGCACACAGCCAAGTTAGTAAAAGCTTTTGCAATGTCTAGACTCGACTTCGGCCAAGGAGTGTGGAAGGGGGGTTCCTACAGGCAGTCGGCTCTGATACCAACTTGTGACGCCCCCGATTTGACCGTACACTAATCATACACGCAAACGTGTACGATCAAGATCAGGGACTCACGGGAAGATATCACAACACAACTCTACAAATAAAATAAGTCATACAAGCATCATATTACAAGCCAGGGGCCTCGAGGGCTCGAATACAAGAGCTCAATCATAGATGAGTCAGCGGAAGCAACAATATCTGAGTACAGACATAAGTTAATCAAGTTTGCCTTAAGAAGGCTAGCACAAACTGGGATACAGATCGAAAGAGGCGCAGGCCTCCTGCCTGGGATCCTCCTAACTACTCCTGGTCGTCGTCAGCGGGCATCACGTAGTAGTAGGCACCTCTGGTGTAGTAGGGGTCGTCGTCGACGTGGCGTCTGGCTCCTGGGCTCCAACATCTGGTTGCGACAACCAGGTAGAAGGGATAGAGGGAAAGAAGGAGAAAGCAACCGTGAGTACTCATCCAAAGTACTCGCAAGCAAGGAGCTACACTACATATGTATGCATTGGTATCAAATGGAATAAGTCTATCATATGTGGACTGAACTGCAGAAAGCCAGAATAAGAGGGGGATAGCTAGTCCTTTCGAAGACTACGCTTCTGGCAGCCTCCGTCTTGCAGCATGTAGAAGAGAGTAGACTGAAGACCTCCAAGTAGCATCGTATAGCATAATCCTAACCGATGATCCTCCCCTCGTCGCCCTGTGAGAGAGCAACCACCGGTTGTATCTGGCACTTGGAAGGGTGTGTTTTATTAAGTATCCGGTTCTAGTTGTCATAAGGTCAAGGTACAACTCCAAATCGTCCTGTTACCGAAGATCACGGCTATTCGAATAGATTAACTTCCCTGCAGGGGTGCACCACATACCCCAACACGCTCGATCCCATTTGGCCGGACACACTTTCCTGGGTCATGCCCGGCCTCAGAAGATCAACACGTCGCAGCCCCACCTAGACCAACAGAGAGGTCAGCACGCCGGTCTAAACCTAAGCGCCCAGGGGTCTGGGCCCATCGCCCTTAGCACACCTGCATGTTGCGAACGCGGCCGAAAGCAGACCTAGCCTAGTGGCCTTCCAGTCCAATCCGGCGCGCGCCACTCAGTCGCTGACGTCACGAAGGCTTCGACTGATACCACGACGCCGGGATACCCATAACTACTCCCGCGTAGATGGTTAGTGTGTATAGACCAAATGGCCAGACTCAGATCAAATACCCAGATCTCGTTAAGCGTGTTAAGTATCCGCGAACGCCGACCAGGGCCAGGCCCACCTCTCTCCTAGGTGGTCGGAACCTGCCCTGTCGCTCCGCCTCAAAGATCCACTCGCGGGTGCTCCTCAAGCCGACCCGTCTTTAGTCACCACATGTATCATGTATAAAGTATATAGTATATACCCGTGATCAACTCCCGAGTGATCACGACCCGATAGTATAGCATGGCAGACGGACAAGGATGTAGGGCCACTGATGAAAAACTAGCATCCTATACTAAGCATTAGGATTGCAGGTAAGGTAACAACAGTAGTAGCAAGGACAGGCTATGCATCAGGATAGGAATAACGGAAAGCAGTAACATGCTACACTACTCTAATGCAAGCAGTATAGAGAAGAGTAGGCGATATCTGGTGATCAAAGGGGGGGCTTGCCTGGTTGCTCTGGCAAGAGAGAGGGGTTGTCAACTCCGTAGTCGTATTGGGTAGCAGCGGCGTCGGTCCCGGTGTCTATCAAGAGAAGAGGGGGGAGAAACAATAAATATATAAGCAAGCATAAGCATAGTGATGCATGACATGACAAGTAACGACGTTAGAGGTGCCCTAACGCGGTAGTAGGTGATACCGGTGAAGGGGGATGACATCCGGGAAAGTATCCCCGGTGTTTCGTGTTTTCGGGCAGAGGAGCCGGAGGTGAAATGTTGCAGGTTCACTATGCTAGGGACGCGTGGCGGGCGAACGGGCTGCGTATCCGAATTCGTCTCGTCGTTCTGAGCAACTTTCATGTACAAAGTTTTTTCATCCGAGCTACGGTTTATTTTATATTAATTTTAAAAGATTAAAATCATTTTTAGTATTTAGTTAATTATTTTAATTAAACATTATCCAGAACAGTGCACGCTGACATCAGCATGACGTCAGCAGCCAACAGACGCGTTGATTGGTCAACTGACGTGTGGGTCCCGTTCGTCATACTCTGTTTTAATTAACTAACAAATTAGGTTAATTAGTGATTAGGTTAATCTAATTATAATTAATTAGCTTAATTAATTCCTTAATTAAATTAATTAATTAGTTACTTTTATTTTTATTATTATTTTATTTATTTATTTTTCCCTTTTTTTTATTAAACGTTCTGGGGCTCAGCCCCACTTGTCATAGGGCCAGTGGGGGCCTTAGCGGCCGTGCGGTCACGGGCGCATGCGCCTGGGCATGGCCGAACCCGACAGAGCGATGCGGGGCGCCGGGGGCCACAGCGCTGGTCAGGCGGGCGGAGCGGCGGACGCCGGGGCGAGAGGCGGCGCGGGGTCACATCGACGGTGGTCAGCGGGGGAAAGCGGCAGGGTGGAGCTGGTGGGGAGAGGGGGGCCAGCAGCGGCAAGCAGCAGCCATGGCAGCAGGCGGTGGTGCGCGCCAGCGAGCGTGGGGGCGAGGCAAGGCGGAGGGCCACGGGTGCAGCGCAAGGCGCGCGCGAGGCGTGGCCATGGGTGCGACACGGCAGCAGAGCTAGCGGGCAGCGGCACGGCCGCGGGCGCGCGGCTGTGCGTGCGGGCGAGCGCGGGGAGGGGAAGCGGTGAGGCACGCGGCCCAGGCGCGGCGCGGGGAAGGTGGCCGCGGCCCCGGGTTGGCAGCGGGGCGCTGGATGCACGAGCGGCGGGAACGGGGAGAGAGGGAGAGGCCGGGGCCTCACCGTACGGTGTAGGGGAGTGGCAGCGGCTCGAGGAGGCGGAAGTCGAGGACGTCGCGGCGGAGGGGAAGCAGGACGGCGGGGTGGCGTCTTGGTGTGGGGCGGGGTCGGCGAGCTCCGAGGCGCCCGCGTGCGGTCGTCGCGGCGAGCGAGGGTGACAGGGTCGGAGACGGATGGCGCCGGCTTCAGGTGGGGGGGAGGGTCGCGCGAGGAGAGGGGGGGCGAGAAGGCAACGGCGACGGAGATCCGGGGCGGTGGCGTCGCGAGGTGGGGGGAGCGGGCTCGTCCCCGATCCAGATCGGATCGGGAAAGGGAGAAGAGGGAGTGGCGGCATGGGGGGATTAGGGTTAGTGGGGGTGGGGTGGCCTAATAGGCCTGGGGAGGTGCGGGGTGGGCCGGCTGGGCCGGCGTGGTCGGCTGAGCCGACTGGGCCAAGGGGCCCAGTGGTGGGGGGGCTTGTGGCCTGCTGGGCCGAAGCCCAGGGGGCAAGGGGGGGGTTCTCCTTTTCTTTTTTTTGTCTTGTTTTCTGTTTTCTTTATTATATCTTTATTTCTTTATTTATTTTAAAATACTTAGGCAGTTTATAAAATTGTGTTTATTACACCATATTGACCTATGTAAAATATGGCATCTCCCGAACACTTTTGTTTTAAATTTTGAAAAACTTTTATTGTTTGCTTTGATTTTGAAATTTGAATTTGAATGGGATTGAATCATCGCGAGGTTTACAGTAAGAGTGGTGACGAGGCATCATTAGCAGAGGTTACTGTAGCTTGATTATCCGGGCGTTACATATTGGTTCCTACATATTCTACGAAGATCTTTATCGGTCAAACTGCATAACAATATACGTTGTTCCCTTTGTCATCGGTATGTTACTTGCCCGAGATTCGATCATGGGTATCTCAATACCTAGTTCAATCTCGTTACCGGCAAGTCTCTTTACTCGTTCCATACTGCTACATCCCGTAACTAACTCATTGGCTACATTGCTTGCAAGGCTTATATTGATGTGCATTACCGAGAGGGCCTA